>NC_090940.1:472908213-482908213 GCF_040938575.1 Ambystoma mexicanum | reverse complement strand
GTATAGTTTGTATGTGAAGTTTTGGCTACATCTTGCCATTAAGATTGTAGAGTTTGGTAACAAGCACTGCAGTATAACATATCCATGGAAGTAAACATTTTGCATTGTGGTGTACGGTTACATGTTTGCTTCAATTGTTGTTTGGTTTGGTAACTGGAGTACATATATTCTCTGTCAATTTATGTGATAAAAGAAAAGATCATGTTAGTATCGGTAGTTTGTAAGGATTTATAGCATTGAATAATAGACATTTTTTATTCATTTCGACCCTCATATTTAGTAGATTACAAACCAGTGTACTGTGCAATTTGCTCAGTTTCTGTGTTTGTTGTTAAATCATTGGGTCTGTGGGAAAAAAAATCCATGGTGGATTAAAAAAACCCTTTTTTTTTCTTTTGGTATAGTACATTTATCTTTGTGTTTTCAGTGTTTACTTGTTGTTTCTGGCTCATGTTGGCTTGTTGCAGATTGTTAGATACTTGTTGTTGGTTTGTAACTGATTATAATTTTTATTTATATTCTCAAATTGTTAATCTATCTCTTGGGCTGATGCAAAATCTTCGGGCAGTTAGATACCTGTTGGCGCATTTTAACTGTTTATTTCTTGTTACAATTTAGGGGTATTGATTTATCTGTTTGGTTGTTGCAGAATCTTGGGGCAATTAGATGACTGTTCACGTATTCTAACTGTTTATTTCTTGTTATAATTTAGTGGTATTGATTTATCTGTTTGGTTTTTATAGAATCTTAGGGCAGTTAGATACCTGTTGGCATATTCTAACTATTTATAGTTTTTTAATTGAAGTTTTATTAATGTTTATGCACAGATTAGTTATTAGTGGTATTGATTTATTTGGTTGTTGAAAAATCTTGGAGTAGTTAGATACCTGTTGGCATATTCCAACTGTTTATAGTTTTGTAATTGAAGTTTTGTTAATGTTTAAGTACAGATTAGTTATTAAACTTTGTTTTTAAGAAGATTAAATAAGTGTTTATAAAATTTGCTGGTATTCTATGTTTTAGATTAATGGTACTATCATTGCATTCAAACCATCCACAATTCTTTTTTATATATGCAGTGTAGTGACCTGCATTGGTTGTGGCTCCTGCGTGGTAGATTATACCTATTGTTGTGAATGTTTTCTTACCAAGCGATACTTGACCATGTGTGAGTCCAGTCAGCTTGCAGTTGTTTTTGGTACCATCTGCATTGTAACGTAGAAGCATTAATATTACATATTTACTATGTGTTTGTATTAGTAATGTGGAGCGATTATCTGAATTGCAGGTAGTACATAATCTGCCATGGTTTGCATTTTTTACAAGTTGCTGAAATGGAATGGATTCACAGTTAGGTATGGATACATACACAAAATGTTCATTAGGGATTTGTTCATATTGCATATTGTTGCACAGAGTGCATGTATGTTTCCACATGTATGAAATCTGGAAGATTTCATTTACAGGTATGTTTTTGTTTTCCAGTATTTGTAGCAAGTACATTAGACATTCTTGTGGATCTTCTTGTGAGTTAATAGTGAATTTCACCATTCCAGCACAGTAGTCCAATTCTTTTCTTATTCCATGAACACTGTAGGTGTTGTCAGGATTGTTGGTTCTATTTCTATGAAGGACTAACATTTGCAAACACAATTGGTCTGTACTGTGTAAGTAAATTTTGTCAATAATTGGTGGCAATTGAAATAGAATATTCATTGCTACATTTGCATAGCAAATTACACCGTTATATTTGAAAATTTGAATGGAGCAGATATTTCTGTGTCCAAGTCATTTTTTTGGAGTTTGTGTTGCTTCTTTGAAGATGTACTCGAGTTACTTTGAGTAATAGATTCTTCTTTGGTTGTACTAATTAATGAAGTATTAGTTTCTTTTACTCTCTTTGGAGGATTTGTAGTGACATCCTGTTGCATTTTTGTTTGAAGTAGTTTTCTCTTACAACATTTTCCTTTTTGTGGAACAGGATATGTTTTTAGATTGGGGGTGTATAGTGAACGTAATCTATTGTATTCTAAAATGCAAGGAATATCAGTGTTTTTTCTTTACTTGCATCAAAGTTGATTAGAAATAGACCGTCAAGTGTACGTAAGCGTGATAGTGCTACGTAGCTCATGCCCTCTTTGAAGACTGTGTTCCCAATATCTATCAATGCTTTATCTAAAGTAAGATCTTGTGATTTGTGAATGGTGACTGCGTATGCTAGAGTTAGAGAAAATTGTTCTCTGTGTACATACATGTCTTTTAAAAGAAGGAATTGAGCTGTTGAGCGCCCAATCCTTTTTACTTCTGAAAGTTTGTCAAAGAGAATATTGACAAACTGAATGTTGTTGTCACGTGGGTATGTTTGAAAGCCAACAACTGTACCCAGTGCTCCATTAACTAGTCCTTGCTCCACGTCAAGGTTACGTTTAAGCATTACTCTACAGTTTAAAGATAATTGTAATATTTTCTCCAAACCAGCTGTGTTGGAGATTGAATTTTCTAAGGTATTTAGTCTTGTTGTGGCTTGTTCACAAATGGGTAGTGTCATACCATGTATGTCTAGTTTATCTGTTGAGGAAATTTCAATTAATGGTTGCATTTCTTTTTTCAACATTGTTTCATTGAATTTGGAACAGCTTGCAAGAGTTGGCATCAAGGACATGCAATTGATATTTTTGTGTGCTAATTGTTCCATGACATCAGTAGCACATGAGTTATGGCCATAAAGTGCACGGATGTGCCGAGCTTTTAACATTGCTTGTGCTACTTGAGATAGTACACCAACTGTAATACTTTTTAAAATGTTGGCATAGTTGAAGTCTGCAGACTGTCGCATGTTTTCTGTTAATTCTCTGTATTGGAAATGTTGCCAAAGGTTGACATTTCCTATGCTGCCAACAGTTTTACGGCAGAATTTGTGTCATAAGGTTTTCAAAATAGGTTCACCGTTCACGGGTGTCAATTGAAGAAGATATCCGAAAACAATAATGTCTTTTCCTCCAAAGAGCTCTTCATAGTTTGTTTTAAGTACTTCTTGTAATCTGAGGTGAATCAAAGGCAACATTAGGTTGGAGACATTGCTCACTTAATCTATTAGTAGCATTTTCATTTGTTTTAACACTCTGTGTAGTTCCATTGCAGCTTCTGTAGAAAGTTTTTAATATTCTAATTTGTTTTGGTGTTCTACTGGCAGGAGTAGTAATCAGTGTAAAGTGACACCGCCTATGTTGTAGGCAGCTAAACCTGTGGGGGCAGTTACAACAGCTGACAGTTTGTTGTTTGTCAATTGTTGAAGGAACTTGCTGATGATTTTGATTAAGAATGTTTTGCCTGAACCAGCTTCACCACTGACGTATATTAGTATAGGTTTGTAATTTTGGCAGGTACATTCTTTATTTTCATGGTGTACACAATGTGCAATTTCTCTTGTTACTTCTTGAAAAATGCTACGCTACTCATTGTTTAGTTTTGATTGTAGTACAGTTAAGTCTTCTGTATCTTCATACTGACACATGGTGTTTTCTACTTCTGTCATAGATAATTCTGCCTCATTTGCTATTAGTGGCTGTCCCAGTGGTTCTTGGCTTCCTCTTACAGAAGGTTGACTACTGTCGGAAGTGTCCTTATCTAGTTGGGCCTGGAGTTCTTCTTCGTGTTGCTGTTCATTGTGCAACATTGTTTTGTACTGTGTAAAGTTTACATCGGTTATAGTGCTTTCATTTGCTTTGAAAGCGTCGTCATAGGAGTCATAGCTATCTAGTATCTCTTCTTCTTTTCTCCATGGTTTAAAGAGTTGTAGCAGGGACATGTAATATAGTTCTTTATGTTCAGGAGTTTTTAATGACAATTTGATATGATTAATTAAACTTGGTTTGGTAAGTTTTACTAAGCTGCCTTCACAATTTGTCACTCTGTAGCTACCTTTTTTTAAATCAGGTTTTATATTATTTTTGTATGTGAGGTTATAGACACATGGTTTCCAAAGTGGTACTTCTGTTTGGGTAGTATGCGTCTAGTAAATTGTTTTTCAAAATGTTAGGATCATTTTTGGCTATTGTTTCTATGTTGTTGTATGATTTGAGAACTCTTTTTATAGATTTAGCAGGACCAACACTTAGCCATACTATATTTTCAGATTTTCCATACAAAGCAGTACTGGTTAAACGATCTGCAGCTTCACAGCAGCCACATTCTCTATGGGAGAGCATTTTTATGCCCAAGCTGTACAATTTCTGAGACAGTGTTTTATCTGATGACAGGTCATTCCAGAAGTCTTGAAGCTCTGTTTTTTCTGCTTTGGTTAAGTAGGCTGTAACATATTGTGCAACTGCAGTGGAATTATCTGCAATGTACTGCACATCTATGTTTGCATTCCATAATAGGGCATTGATTGCATTGTAATCATTGATATATTTTCCTTCTTCTGTTCTTTTTATGTAATATGTATTTTTTAGGTGATTTACCTTTAACACTACATCTAACTGAAGACATGAAGTTGTTCACTTCACCTGTTTCTGTAACCAGTCTAGGGAAACCAAAGCGGCATTTGGTGTAGCATTTCCCTTTGTTTTTGTATTTGTGACAATAATATTTGCCACATTTGTGTCATTGAAATTGTACAATTTGTGCATGAAGGTCACTATTTGTTGCTTCTGATGGAATTTCACAAGTGACATATTTTCCGATAAACTGTAACACACTGGCATCACTGTCTTCACCAATTTTAGGAGCATCTTTAATCCATACAAGCATGTGGATATGTGGTGCTACTCTGGCTTGGTATTCTTTTCTCCAAAAGAAGTGTTGTACTTCTCCGAGGGGAGGAACAGTTTTATTACAAATTAAGTGTAGCATAGCAATGAAACGATGATGGAAATATCTTGAAACATTAACAGGATCTAGAGAGCAAAGTTCTCCAGGTGTTAGTATATCTATGTTTGTTTTGTTTTTGTTTGATATGTGTAGGAAATCATGTAAATCTTCCCATGCATATTCTGCACAAATTAATCTAACAAACCAAGTGGGTGGGCCAAGGTTTCCTATAATACAACATACATCTCTGTGACGTCGGAACCAGTACTCTTTCGTACCACGCATGTTTGCTAATAGATTTGTAATGCTTGATTGTAAAACCTCATCTTTTTCTTGCACTTTTTGTAGTAATTGCATAGTTGACATATTTTGTAAGTGGGTTCCTGATTTTAATGTGTGTGCAACTCCGTAACATAGAGTTGCTAGTTCACTTTCAAAGAGTAGGTGGAATATGTATTCCACATTTGCCGTGTACACTAAACAGAATTCTGGCGCACTGCATATTCATGGAATTGCCAAGCCATTTTGAGCGCTGGTGCAGAGAAAATCCTGCAGCGCCAGTTACGCCCCCAAGAACGCCCCTTGCGCAAGGAAAAACCATTGAAATCCCCAATGAAGCGCAAAGGGCCATGCTAACCCTGGACCAGCTAACAGGGCTGCTATACTGCAATCGCGCTAGCGGGGAAGGAGTATTTCTGGGGGACGCGGGAAGTTTCACACGCGATAGGCCTTGGGTGAGCGGGGTATGTGTATTTCTGAGGTGCGCGGGTACTTTCACATGCTATTTCGCTGTCTGAGCGGGGTACGTGTATTCTAAGGGGTGCGCAGGTACTTTCACATGTGATTTTGCTGTCTGAGCGGGGTACGTGGATTCTGAGGGGTGCGCGGGTACTTTCACACACGATTCTGCTTGCAGAGCAGGGTACAGGTATTCTGAGGGGTGCGCGGGTACTTTCACACGTGATTTCGCTTGCAGAGCGGGGTACTTGTATCCAGTTGGGTGCACGGGGAGTTTCACACACGATAGGCCTTGTGTGAGTGGATCACGTGTATTTCTGGAGTGCGCGGGGAGTTTCACACACGATTTCGCTTGCAGAGTGGGGTACATGTACCCAGTGGGGTGCACGGGGAGTCTCACATGCGATAGGCCTTGGGCGAGCAGGGTACATGTATTTCTGGGGTGCGCTGGGAGTTTCACATGCGATTCCGCTTGCAGAGCGGGGTACGTGTATCCAGTGCAGTGCGCAGCGACTTTCACACGTGATAGGCCTTGGGCGAGCGGGGTACATGTATTTCTGGGGTGCGCTGGGAGTTTCACATGCAATTTCGCTTGCAGAGCGGGGTACGTGTATCCAGTGCAGTGCGCAGCGAGTTTCACACGTGATGGGCCTTGGGCGAGCGCGGTATGTGTATTTCTGGGGTGCATGGGGAGTTTCTCACACGATTTCGCTGTCTGAGCCGGGTACGTGAATTCAGTGGGGTGCGCGGGGAGTTTCACACGTGAATTGGCAGTGTGGGTCCTCCCAGGTGTGCCCTCTACCCCCTCCCCAGCTCCTGCAGGCAGTCCACACCACAGGGGACTACCCTGCACCCCTGGTCATGTCCTGCAGGCAGCCCATCCACCATGGGCATGCCCCCCAGCCAGCCCACATGTCACCTTGCACTAGTGATCACCAACTCATGTCCCCCTGCACCCCCACCCACCCAACATTGACGGGCACCTGCCAGCAGACCCCTGCTCATGTCTCCCTGTACCCCCACCCACCCAGCATTGACGGGCACCTGCCAGCAGGCCCTGACTCATGTCCCCCTGCACCCTCACCCACCCAGCATTGACTGGCACCTGACAGCAGGCCCCGACTCATGTCCCCCTGAACCCCCATCCATCCAGCATTAACGAGCACCTGCCAGCAGGCCCCGACTCATGTCTCCCTGCACCCCCACCCACCCAGCATTGACGGTTAGGGCCTGACTCATGTCCCCCTGCACCCCCACCCACCCAGCATTGACGGGCACATGCCAGCAGGCCCGACTCATGTCCCCCTGCACCCCCACCCACCCAGCATTGACGGGCACCTACCAGCAGGCCACGACTCATGTCCCCCTGTACCCCCACCCACCCAGCATTGACAGGCACCTGCCAGCAGGCCCCGACTCATGTCCCCCTGCACCCCCACCCACCCAGCATTGACGGGCACCTGCCAGCAGGCCCCGACTCATGTCCCCCTGTACCCCCACCCACCCAGCATTGACGGTTAGGGCCCGACTCATGCCCCCCTGCACCCCCACCCACCCAGCATTGACGGGCACCTGCCAGCAGGCCCGACCCATGTCCCCCTGCACCCCCACCCACCCAGCATTGACAGTTAGGGCCCGACTCATGTCCCCCTGCACCCCACCCACCCAGCATTGATGGGCACCTGTCAGCAGGCCCCGACTCATGTGCCCCCCCAACCCAGTCTTGAGAGGCAATCAAGTCCTCAATCCACCCCACACTGAAATGCCCATTTCATGACACAAACCAAAAGTCAACTATGTACATCAGTACATGTCCCTCACACACACACACACACTGGGTGCCAGTGATTGTGTAAATCAACATTTTCACATGCAGTAACCCAATGAGCAAATACCACACATGGAAGTAATCAATCAAAATGTATTATGAAATAAATGAATTAAATTAAATGAAAGCATGAAAAATATTTCAAACATGTAATGAAATGCATGTCCAAAACAGAATTAAAAAAATATAAAGAACCAATCCAAAGTAATCCAAAAGAAAATTTGTCCAAACTCTCGGTCCACCAAAGCAAATCCAAAGGAAACGCACATTGTAAAATCCATTGATCCATGGTGAGTAAGAAAATAAAATTCTCTCATAAATCCATTGTTTAACTATGTACAACCATTTCATCCAGGTTCCATGAGCCCAACGAAAGAAATGAAACCTATCAAAAAAACTACCTAGGAAATAACTATATACAAAAGTGTGGGGCATAGTCCAATCACCCCAAAATAAAGCAAAACGAAAATGAAACCTAACACTAAAACTATATACAATGGCGGCGGGCTAGTCCGATGGCTCACTTTTCGATTTCCCGGGCCAGGGCATCATCGAACTCCTCGTCTATGTTCTGGAGGCGGGCCTCTTCTATGGCCCTGAGGTTTCGCAGGGACAATGCCATGTCCAACTCCAACTCCCTGCGAATTTCCTCAAGGCACTCGGCCCGCCTCAGCGCCCTCCACATGGAGTTCTCCGCCCTGATCATTGTGAGCCGTGCCTCTTCCGCCCGCTGCCACTCCGCATCTATCTGCTGGCCCAAACGATGCCACACGGAAGACACTCCCAATCCAGGGTCCTCCTGCCCTACTGCCGATGCCTGCCCCTCTGATGTTGTTGGCCCTGAGACATCATCGCTCCCACCTTCAGCCTGCTGCTGCCGTGCATATGCCCTGCCCGTTGTTGCATGCATGTCACCTTCCTACTGGGGTCCAGTTGTTGGGGTGGCCACCCCTGCTGGACCTCCGACTCCCGACTGTGGCAGGGATGTGTCTTCCACCAGCCTGGCCGCTGGGTCAGGGACAGCTCCACAGGGTTCCCGGTTGACACTTGGGCAGGAATATGGCACGGAGGACGACTGGCGCATAGGGTGTTCAGTTGAGGAGGGGGTCGGCAGAAGCTCCAGCACATGGAGAAACCCAGCACTGGTGACCCCGCCCAGTAGGTTGACGCGGTTTTTGAGACCTTCGAAATGACGTGCGCTGTCCTCGCGAGAACCCCGCACGTCCTCCCGAATGTCACAAACACGCCACCCCACCCAGGACAGGCTGAAGCTGGTCCCGGATTGCCACGCCCGCAGGGAGAAGTAGGCCAGTTGTTGTGCAGCTATCCCCTCCCTGAAAATGGGTCTGGACGAAGGCATCCCTGCTGGTGCCGGATGATGCAGTCACAGGATCGGGAACAGGATTACACACAGGCACCGCCACGGTAGCCTGTGCTGCCTCCTGTCCCTGCCCCTGGACCGCACCACTTGCAACAGTGGAATCCTCCCCTCCAGGCCCCATGTGTGTGACTTCCACGGCCTCCTCCTCAACCAAACCCCCACCAACCTGGATGACTCCGTGCCATCTTCCTCCGTAGGCCCCTGTGGGGTCTCAGCTGCCTCTATTGCTGCCGAGGAGTCGACCTCCACCTCTTGGACCTACCCCTGGCAGCTGCGGCACGGAGGTGGCACCAGACTCCTCACTCCCCGACGAGATGGCAACCTGGGAGGGGAGCTGGGCCTTGCCTCTCCGGTTGGCGGTGGTCTCCTTGCCTGTGTGCTCCACAGCACCGTCTCTGCCCTCTTCATCAGTTGATGCTGCAGACAGGGAGAGACAGAACACAGGCATCAGGGCACTGTACAATGGTCTGATACACACATGACAGTTGCAGATGAGTGGATGTCTCAAACTTCACACATGGCATCACACTCCCCAACACACATATCATTTAAAGCAACACACGCGCGAAAGAACAGGGATGTTGCAGCAGCCAGCACCATCCATACACATACAACACCATGACCATCCGAAGGTTAGCCTGACGTCACATGCAACACAGGGATTGGGAAACACATGCACACACACCACCAGACATACATGCATCTGTACATCTACACCACCTTTTGCAGTCAAATCCTCAGCATCCCTGTCACATCTGCCAATCAGCCTCCTACATGTCAGTGTCACATGCATCCATGGTGTATCACAGTGGCACACATGTCAAATACCCTCACACACACATGTACACCATGCACGTACATGAAGGTGGAACCCACATCCATGTGTCACACCCCAACCATGCCATGGTACATACACAGATATGTAAACATGTGTGCACCCCAACATGCATTTGCCCATAATGCTTTTGTACTCATACACTGTTGATGTGCCTCACGTATCACTGGACTCTCATGCGGCAGGCTCATGTCCCTGTACATACACATCCATACATGGGCCTTCCAAGACATATGTGCAACCTGCACACACCTGCCACACCTCAACATGCAAAGCATCCAATCAGTACGCATGCACACTTACCGCTCGACTCCGGACGGGTCTGCCTCCCAAGGACCTGGAGGTGGAGCGCTGGGTGTATGCGTTGCAGGACCCTCATCTGCATGTTGGTAAGGTGGACCCGGCGCCCCTTTGCATGCTTTGCCTTCAGGAGACACCGGGCCTTGCTGAGGGTCCTGGATCTGAAGTCCTCCCAGCGCTTCCGCACGTGTTGCAAGTCGCAGGCTGCCACCTCCTCCACATTGATGGCAGCCACGATGTCCGTCCAGATCTTCATTGTCGGCTCGTGAACTTCCAAAGAGGGCATCATAATGCCCCAGGACTTGCTCCACCAGGATACCAACTTCTGCAGCACTAAAGCTGGTAGCCCTCTGCCTCTCTGGCTGGGGGTTGCCAGTGGTGCCAGATGGTGTTGTGTCCGACATGGCAACCCCTGAGGCAGCTGTGGGTGGGCAACTGAGTCCTGGGGCTGGGCTGTGGAGCAAGATGGTACTCCAGTCAGGAGTCTTCTGTTCCAGCAGGGGTGGTCACAGCAACTGGACCCCTGCAGATGGCTGATGTGCAGGCACCAAATAGCAGGGCACGTGGCCAGTAGGCAGGCAGCAGCAGATGGCAGGTGGGAGCGTGCTCGGGGATCTGGGGGGCAGTAATTCAGCCTTCTGGGCAGGAGCGTGGCCAGCTTGATACGGAGTGATTTGGCATGTGAAAAAACTGCACATTAGTGTGTAATTTGAGGAAAGGCCCTTAGCAGGTAAGCGCGTCTGTGACATTACACGCATGGGCGTTTCCCACAACACAGGTGCATACTGAATCAGCACGTGAGAAAACTGCACATCAGCGTGCTATTGGAGGAAAGGGCCTTAGCATGTACGCGCGTAAGTGACACTGCACGTGTGGGCTGGCTCAAAAGCAGGCGTATGACGCCATTTTCTCGTACGTGCTATTTGTGGAGAGCGAGCGGGTGATTCTTGTCGGTTCACACGCGATTACTTCACAACGGTTCCAATTCGTACTCCCTGTTTCCTCAGACTGCGTTCATTTCTTCTTTTGGCAGGGGTGTTGCCAACGCGCACACGCGCATCTTTTTCACGTTCTTTTTCCAGGCAGAAGGTGAGTCGTGCACATATTTTCCAATTGTGGTTGCCCCCGTGTGTCGCGTGCCCCTTCAGAGGTCATTGTAGGCTGCGTGTATCACGCGTACGCTTATTTTTGTGTTTCTGGGTGCCACAGCGTAGTGCGGGTTCATTTTTCCACGCACGTGGTCTACCAGGGGTTGCGTGCACGTTTGATATTGTTTTCGGGGTGCCTGTGCGTTGCGTGACCCGTCTTCTTCCCCCAAGGATCACAGACACCCTTGGTAGAGCACTAGGGTACGAATACCATCTAGTACCCTACCCCTTTCACCCCAATTGCCCAGGACAATTGTTTACTGCAACTCCCATACGCACAACAACATCAGTGACATGGTTGGGAAGCGACCAAGCAGTAAGGGAGGCAAAGGTGGCCGACCTCCAAAAGGTGGGCGCTGTAGGGGACGTGGCCAGGATGTGCAGGGTGGCCTAAGCAGGCAGTGTGTGGAGGACCAATCGGGGCCACCTATCCCCCCGCCCCCAAATGGTTGTGGGAAATGTAGCTGACACCATCCCAGCTCAGCCCTTGTTAAACCAGGCCATATTGTCAACTGAACTGGCACAGGATGACTCCCAGGCTGACTTCCAGGTCACCAAGTCTAAGCCACGTGTGGCGGTGAAAGTTGCTGTCACCAGGCCATGTGGATCTGGGGCAGCAGTGTCATCTGCTGCCCCAAGTAGCCAGGGCGAGGAGGCTGCAGGGGCAGCTGCAGCTCAATCCACCCCAGCTCCAAGTCTCCCAGCCGGGAAAGTGTCAGTCCAAGTCCATCACACCGCCGTTGGTCCTGCCAACATCACCCTGCAGCCAATGCCTGCACCGAGACCTTTGGTCATTGTGCCTTCGCAAACTTACAGTACCCAGTCCACCTGCGCTTCTACCCCTACTAACCAGAGCGGCGTAAGCCACTCAGGATCCGCACCACCACTCAAGAAGAAGAAGGGTGCTCTTGCGTTACAGGCTGGGACCCCAGACACGGCTACACACTCCGGCACGTCAAGGAAGCCTAGCTTTAATGACGCCGAACTAGATGCACTTGTGGCCTATGTGTTGGCACATAGCCGTGAAATGGTGGTGACTGCAGGGTGCAAGACTACGCCTGCTCAACGTAGGGCCCACTGGCAGACCATCTCAGACCACATTAGTGCCCTTGGAATTGTGAGGCACACAGCTGATGATTGCTACAAGCGGTAGAATGACCTGAAACGCAGAGCAAAGAACAAGCTACTTCCAATCATGCCTCTACTCTGGTGACTGGCTGTGGGTCTCCACCAGAGGACGACCAACTCACTGAACATGAGTCTGTCGCTGGAACCTTCGTCACAGAGGAACAGATCCGAGGCGTGGGAGACCTACCAGATCTTGAAGCATTGTCCGGTGAGTGCGCATGCATGTGTGTGTAATCCATGTGTATGTTGCTTGGGTGATGTGTTCTGATTGAGTGGCAGGTGAGGGTGTGTAGTCATGACTGGTATGGGTCACCCATGTGGTTCCTCCAATCCATTCCCTGGCCTTGGGTTTTGGTATGACAGTATCCCTTCTGACCACAGTAGCCAATTTGCACCAGATTACTGCAGTTGCCCTTCAACTGTCATCTTGCAACAACATTGTTCAGAATGTGTTCCTGTTCATTCAGCCTGATTGTTTCAATCCTTGCCATTTTTACGACGCATTTTTCTGCCCTACTGCCACAAATGTGACATGCTTCTGTCATAGATTACACCCCACAATGGCCCACATTTATTACCTTGTTATGGGAATGATTTAACCATTCAGGCTGATTGAGTAATGGCCTGCACACAATCATTTTTGGGCCCTGTTTGAATGTTGAACATGACTGTTGTCTTCTGTCATGTTGAAGTGACCAACCATTGATGTATCCATCTGCCTGCCATCACTGTATAATTGAACACTGGATCTGTAGCAGCGTGTGGCACATGCGTGTTTTGTCAAACTATTTTGCATGTTGTATCTCATGTTGTCCATCTCACATGGATGGGTGACAGTACTTATTTCCTACCATATGGCTGTACTTGTCAAATTTACCATGGCTATGCTACTTGCCATCTGTGTGCTGGCATGTGTCATGTATGTGTATTGGACATGCCACTCAGAGGCTAATGTGTGATGCCAGTGCTATCCAGCATGCAGCACATGTGTTGCTTTTCCATCTTGGAGTCCTCAGTGCCTGCTTCTTGCCTCCCCTTCCAACTCATTGACAGTGCATGCATGCCATGGTTATAGTCATGTGGGACATGTGTAATTTATGTACAGGATCTCTGCCTCGTCAGGCCTATGTGTGTGCTATGGTACTCATGCCTGTTTCCATTTGTTATCTTTCATGTTTTTGCAGGTCATGAGGCACACAATGCTGTTGAGGAGGAGGAGATGGTGCAGACCCAGGAGGAATCACAGCCACAACCGGGCACCACTGGAGGACGAGGGGTGGTGGTGGATGAAAACCCATTTGTCCTACAAACCATGCTGTTCAGGGGTGTCTCTGGGTACACCTCCGCAGACCTCTATGAATCAGGTGCTGAATCGGACAGTGAGACATATGTGCCGTCGCAGGTGAGTGTTTCTGGCAGGGATGCTGTTCCGTCCAACCCACCTGCACCGGGGGTAGACCCCTCTATGAGGATTTCAGTGTTCGTAAGGTCGCCTTTGGCGGTTACGGATGCAGGGTCACACTCCACAATATTTGTTCCTGTTCCTGGGCCAGCAGATCAAAGGAGGAATGCAGTCCTGCAGCCTCAGGCAGTGCGAGCACAGCAAAGTGCAGATCGCCTTGCCCCAAACAGGTGTGGTGCCCGTCAACGCGGTGGCCGTGCGCCACCAGGCAATACAGTGTGGGAGAACCCCATGTACAGTATTGCAGCACAACAGGGAGCATCGTGTGAAATGATGGCTCAGGCAATGGATAGGGTGGCCACTTCCAGCAGCATGCAACAGACTCCATTTGCCACTCACACAGGGAGGACATGTTGGTGTCCAACAGGGAACGATGGGCTGGACTGGAGGCTCTGCGCGAAGCCATATCTGTAGAGTCACAGGCCCACAGGGAAGCCCTGAGGTTAGAACACGGGTTCCTCAGAGATACTCTGGGTGAACTTAAGGCTTCCCAGAAGTTTAGGTCAGAACAGCAGCTGGAGCAGCTCACACGTTCACTCTCGGCTGAGCTCCAGGCAACCTCTGCAGAGATCCGGGCATCACGCGAGGCCATGCAGGCAGAAATGCGGGCAACCCATGAGGTGCTGCATGGGGATCTCCGTATCATCATCCTGCAGAACCAAACCTTCCAGACACACATGCTTGCTGCCATGGAGGACCATACCAGGACTTTGCATAGGCTGCCTCCCATATCACGGCTACCTCCTGATGTAGCAGCAGAGGGTGAAGAGAGCGACGGCAGTTCTCCCACTGTTGCATAGCTATGCAGGCCATGAGCCCATGGAGGTATTTCTTTTTCTCAACATCCACGCATGTGGGTGTTGGGGTGCACCCTGTACCTCGAACCTCCTGGGTGGCCTCCCCCCGGTCCACACATGGCCATTTTTTTTTTGTTAAATATTGTTTTACAGTGTGTTGCTTTGTGTGGCTCCCCTAGGCATCCACTGTGTATTCTAGCTGGGCACATGCAGGCTTGTCCTGTCTTTGGGTTAGATGCTTGGTTTCCTGACACACACACCCCTCCTGCTTCCCCTTTCCATGAGCTTGCAAAGGGTGTGACCAAGTGACAGTAACTTACACAGTAACATTGGGCTCCCATGAGTTGTGTGGGCAGTCTGTAGTCAAAACTGTGTGTACATCCCTAGTGGGGATTGTTGTTGGATTCTACACTGCATGGTGTATTGATATGTGCTTGTGCATCCATGTCTTTCTCCTTATTTACATGTAGGTTCTTCATGTCTTCACAAGACCGTCTCCTTTGCAGATGCAGTTCATGTTGTATGCAGTACACTGAAACATTTGCCTGACAGCAACACTCTGCAGTTGGAAGGGGTCAATGTACTGCCTTAGTCAGGTTGTGAGACTTGCACTACTTCAATTTTTTACTGTCATATATTGACACGGTTTCATCCTGAACTGTTGTTTTGTGTTGCTGGTAAGTATTTGTTCATGTGTGCTGTTTCTTATTGATTGCTGAGCGCATATTGTCTGTGGCCTGTTTACATTATGTACAGTGCACTTTGTGACACTTGTGTCATGTGTTGTGCATTCATTTGGTTGCTTTCACATTGCATGCCATGGCACGGTGTGTTGGGTCGCTGAGATGGGGAGGGGTTGGGTGACATGGTACTATTTTGATGTAGTATTTTGAAAGGGGGTAGTCATTCCTGCTGCCTGAATGTGTGTCTTTTTGTGACACAGCATTGGGTGTTTTTAAGTAGGTAGGGATGCACACAATGTAACACTTCCAGGTGAACAATCTCAGGCTGGTATGGTTGTGACAGTTGACTGTCCCTTTTGTCATCATCATTGATTGTCAGCTAGTATGTGCCAGGCCTGTGTGCACTCCGCAAGGGGTGGGATTTTAGGTGAAGTAATTTGCCACAAACTGGGTACGGGCTGCCTCACCATGTGCCCTTTCACCTCCCATGCGCAGAGGCCATGCATGTGGTTGGGGATGTGGGGGCACCACCATGTCCACCGGCCACGCCCCGGCGGGTTGCAATGTTGTGCAGGACACATGCTGCCACTATGATCCTGCACACTACTGGGGGAGCATATAGCAGCTGCCCACCAGAGCGGTCAAGGGAGCGAAAACGTGACTTGAGCACTCCGAATGTGTGCTCCACTATGCCCCGGGTTGCAATATGGGTTGTGTTGTATCTTACCGCGGGTGGTGTGGTGGGGTTCTGAATTGGCGTCATCATGTAGGTGCTCAGAGGGTAGGCACTGTCCCCTGGGGAGGTGAAAATGGTTGTCATTAGTAGGGTTTTCCCATTTCTCAGTTTCTGACATGCATGCATGTGCAGAGGCATTTATACTCACCAATTAGCCATGTGTCGCCATGCTGGCCAGCTTCCAGGTCCCAGTTTAGAGGTGACATTCTGAATATGAAACTATCATGGCTGGACCCTGGATAGTTGGCATATACTGAGGTGATGATTCTCTTGGCATCACATACAACCTGCACGTTGATGGAATGCCAGTGCTTGCGGTTCCAATAGATGTGCTCAGTGGCCCTCGGTGGACGTAGAGCCACATGGGTGCAATCAATGGCACCAAGGACTTTGGGGAAGTGTGCCACCCCGTAAAATTGCTGGACAACAGCCTGCCTTTCTGCAGGTGTTCTGGGCATGTATATGTGCCTGCGGACTGAGGGGCGCGCAGTGACGATTGCCAACACCTGGTGTAGGCAGCGTGACTGCGTGGCCTGTGAGACCCCCCCACTATGGCACTTGTCCGCTGAAATGAACCAGTAGCCAAGAAGTGCAGTACATTGAGCTCCTTTTCCAAGGGGCTCAGTGCTTGCGAGCACAGGGTGGGTGATGTGAGGTCATCCTCCCACTCCCTCACCAGGTCTAGGATTATGTGTGGTGGAAACCTGTACCTCCCATACACCTGGTCATCAGACATCCAAAAAAGACTGGTCCTGGGTACAAAAAATGCGGGGCCTGGCTATCCTCCTCCTCCTGCGGTGTCCCACGACCACTGCTGCGAGGAACGGTATATTCATCGTAGCGTCTGAGCTTGTTTGTTGTTTGCGCGCACTTTTATGCTGCACGGGGCCGCTTATGCCTGCTTCCTGCTGGCGTACGTGTTTCCATATTAGTGCGTCTTTTTTGGCGCACGCCTTTCCCTTGTTCGATTCTATGAATACGTGTTGTTGGCGCGCGTGTGGGCGTTGCGAGCATTTTCCTCCTGTACTTCCCCCGTAACGCCCACATTTTCACGCGTTGTTCCCCATTCCGCGTGTTCCGCCCCGTGTTCCGCCGACTTTTGTTGTGTGCGCTGCGCTATGTGCACTTTCCCTGTGTGCATAGCGCACACCGTTTAATGATGTGTGCGCCCGCGTGCGCCACCCAAGAATTTAGCGCACATCCCAGGATTTACACGCGCACTGAATTCCATGAATCGATGTGCGCGGTTTTGGCACGCGTGTGCTACGATTTTCATGCTTGTGCTGCGATTTTTCACGCTTGCGCTCCACTTTTCGGCGCACATTTATTCCATGAATCACCCCGTATGTCTAAATCTGGGATCTTCAGAATACATCTGTAACGAGCGGTATTCTGATGCTGTTATTTGAATAGGTCTATCATCGTACCTTCCTCCTTTGCCAGTAGGAAAGAGTAGAGGAAAAGCACGTGCTTCTATACTTTTTTCCCATATGCTGATTGGTGATCCTTTCGTTTGTCGCATTTGGTATGTTTCTAGTGCATCTTCTATGGTGTCATTAGAGTGTAATGGATGAATTGTATAATGGTCTAAAATATTGGATACTGTAGCAGGATTTAGAAGTTCAAATTGACCAGTTTCGGGTGACTCTTGAATTATTTCAGTTGTTTCCCTTAAGTTTTCTTCAATATTTATTTCTTTGTAGTATTCATTATTGTCTTTTAGATATTGCAAGGCTTGTCTTACTTTATGTAAGTCTACCAGTTGTTGCCGAATTTGTTTGTCTTTTGTAGGTACACCATTTACTAAGACAATTAAAGATTGCTCTATTGGACGTTGCACTCCCAGAGTGTGCACATTTTCTTTTAGATCTAATTGTAAATGCACTATTTTGCCACAAATGCCTTTCACCAATTCAGAGGGAGGTAATTTTGCTGTTTTTGGTTGAAGGCGTATTATTGCTCGAAATGGGTGCACTGTTTGAATTATGATGCTCTTATATAAATTGAGTTGTTGCAGGGGTTTTGGTAGTAGGAATAACTCCAAATTATTTGTGATAGCACGTGAAGGAGTTTGATTGTTGTCAAGTTTTGTAGTGCAGTAACTGCAATGTATTAAGGGGTGAGTTATTTCGTATTTGTGTTCTGCTATAAGGTAGAGAGCTAATTCAAACCATTTGGAATCTTTATTGTCTTCTATTTTGTATGTTATGTCTATAGTTTTTGTGTTACTTTTATAAAAAAGTTCTGCGGCAACACACACACATGGCTTGGTACTTCAGCGGATGTACTTTTGAATTTTAGTATTTCTTTTTTGTATGTGTATAGTAGAAGGTTGCCATGTGCAGAATTGTTGCTAGTCTGTTGTAAAGCTATTGCATTTTGTAAGTGGCTTTCACTTCCAAAATATTTTCTCTGGATATGGTTGATTTCTTCGAGTAGGTCTTAGCCTGTACCATGTAGAAGATTGTTATTTAAATTGGCTAGTGCTAAAGCAGGACTTTTAGCATAGTACAGTTTACAGACTAGATTTCTTATAGTTGAATGATGTGTTGATATCATTTTGATATGATGGAAGGTGCTTTTGCAAATAGGTCCTGAAATGCAGGCCAATGAATGTCCTTGCAGTCCTGTGTATTTGCGCACTGGACAGGTATCCATATTTTGTAGTAGTTTTATTTTGATTTTGTCTTTTCCTTTCACATATTGATTGAGGAACTGGCGTAAAGATTTGAAAGATTTTTTGGCAAGGTTACACATTGACGTGCATGGCCATTTGTATACTGGGCGTTCTGGTTCAGTCGAATGGAGAATTGATACTGAGTTTTCTGGGGATATTTTTGTAAGCAGTATTTCTTGTTGCATTATGGTATTATTAAGTTTTTCAAAACCTCGTCCACTGCTATGTATGGCAATTGTGTTTGTTTGATTTTGTTTGTATGCTTCTTCATTAAAATATAGTTCTTTGCTTGTGGTGTGACTCCATTCACCTCCACAGATATTTAAGAAGTTATTTTTGTTGAAATTCCGTTAATTGAGAAGTCTTTTTTGTTATTTAGTACTTAGTTTTGTTAGTGGTTTCATTCTGTTTAACACTAAAATAAATAACTTTCTTTTGAGAAGGATTGCACTGTCTATCAAAGCTTCTAAGAATAATTTTCTACAGTAGTTTTTAAGGGTTGTGCTTGATTTGTCTCCTGTTTGTACAAAATTCTGAAGGACTCTGTAGCGGAACATTTTTGCTAATATACTTTTTTTTGTATGGTTACTTCCTACTATATCAAGATTTATAGGAGCAGTTTTAGCACTAGTGGTAGCTGCATTCTTGTTAATCATTTTCTGTTTTCTTTTACATTTTGATAGAGGAGGCAAAGTTTCTATACTGGAAGATTGTTTTGTTTTGCTAAATGACTGTATTAGTTGTTTGAACTTTGTGTACAAACTGCTAGAGATGGATGCTTATTTTGGACATTTTTATTTTCATTTGCTCTATTTCTGTGTTCTTTCTACAAACTTGCTTTCTGTGGGGTGTGTTGAAACAAAAAAAAGAAGGTATGGGTCGGGCTGTTCTGCAATGTATGTGTTCTGTATGCATGAGTGTCTGAGTATGATGGTAAAGATGTATCTGGTGGTGTGTGATTGTGCATTGGGCAGCTACAATTATTTGGGAAGGGTATCATTCTATTTGTGTGTTACTATAATGCGGTTCAGATGACAGTAGAACAGTAGAAGGTGAGCTAGTGGTGAGGATAAGCACTAATAATAAATCAAAGGGTATACAATTAAAACAATTCTTTGTTTTGTAATACTAACATTCTAGGGGCTGAGTTATGTTATTTGTGCTCCGAAAAACGAGGATTTGTGTGCTATTCTGTGTGCTAATCCCTGTTTAATAAATGGTGATTCGTGGGCAGAATGGTGCACAAATCCTCTTTTTTTTTGGTGCACAAATTACATGAATCACCCGCACAGAGTGTTTGAGTAACAGTAAGAATATTTGTATTTGTATTTATTTAGTTTATATAGTGCTTTACACCAAAGTGCTGCACATTTTAACAACAACAGGATACATATAACAATTAACATTATAACAGTAATAGTAGAAGCAATTTACAATTGAGAATCAGACCAACAAAACAGTAAGTAGAGCAATTAAACTGAAGCGGAGAAGGAGAGTAGTGCAGTAGAAGTGAGAGAGAGGGGTGGGGAAGAGGAGGAGAACGGGGGGAGGGGAGGTAGATGATTAAGGAGATAAGGCAAAGGGGAGGAGAAGGAAAGATTTGAAGAAAGTGCGGAATGAGGAAAAGGTAGAAATAGAGCTGAGTGAGAGAGGTAAGGAGTTCCAGTGTAGGGTGGCTAGGATTTGGAAGGAGTGGAAATGGGATGTGGCACAAGGAGAAGGAGGAACGGTGAGAAGAAAGTGGTCAGCAGAGTGTAGGGAGTGGGAGGGAGTGTAGAAAGAGAGGAGAGAGGAGAGATAAGGGGGAGCAAGATCGTGGAGAGATTTAAAGACTAGGCAGAGAAACTAAGGTAGTATTGTACTTACTCTTTTTTTGTGTAATGGGCAGGTTTCTTTGGAGTTGGTGTTTGTAGTTCAGATGTTGCTGTTTTCCAGGAGAGTGGTCTTCACTGCAATTGTAGAAGAAAGAAGTTAGTAATTTTGTGTGTTTATAGCACTGATGTTAATTTAGAGGTTCATTTTTATGTCTTTGTAGTAGTATTCTCGTTTGATTTCTGAACATAGTGTATGCATGCAGTTTCATTTGACTATGTGCAGCCTTTATATTTTATTTACATTATGTCAGTTCAACATGCTCTGCAAATGAGCAGAATATTAACCCTTTAACTGCCATGGGATTATCCCCCCAGTGCCAAGGCCTTTTTTGGTGATTTCAGTATGTCACCATTCAATGCCTTGTAACGTTTTAGTTACATGAGATATCTCGGCCAAATTTGGGTCCTTTTTTTCCCATATGTATGCGGTTGTAACGTCACCCAGGATTCCTAGGTTGCTGTAGGGGGGTGAGAGAAAATAACCAAAAAGGGAGAAAATGTTGGGCTTTTTCAATAAATGCTAATAAAATGATGTACAAAGAAGCCTTTGTTTTTTTTCCTTGTAAGAACTAGGAACAGATGGTTTGCTGTGCTAAATTCCCCAATTCCCTCGCTTTCAAGAACAGGTTGAGTTGAAATGAAAAAAAAATATTTTGATGTGGTCTTCAACCGTTTTGTGAGAGGTAGGTGATTTTGGACATTTTTGCCAATTGGACATGCGTTGTGATCTAGTATGCACCCCGACCTCGGGCTCCCCAGTACACACACTCTCCTCACCTGAGCTGCTGGAAGTGTCAAGGTCTTGCAGGCGGCGTCTAGCGAGGTAGTCCTTCTGTTTTTTGGGAAGATGGTGCTTGTCACGGAGGGAAGCCACAGTGACTGCTGTAAAAACAGCTGTCCCGCGACTTGAGAAGGACTTGAGAAGAGAGGAATGAAAAACAGGGTGAATGCGTCTAAGAGACGGAGAGAGTCTTAAGCGATAGGCCACAGGATTAACCCTAGAGAGAATAGAGAAAGGACCCAGGAAGCGAGGTGAGAGTTTGGAGGGTCTTGTCCACCTGGGAAGAAACCTGGTCGACAACCACACTTTGTCCCCTGGTTTCCAGGACGGGCACGCTCTGCGGTGTTTGTCTGCACTAGCCTTATTCTGTCGTCTGCTGTCTTCCAGGCTGCGCAAAGCGATGGTCTGAGCCTCTTGAATATTCCTCAAAACCTCTTCTGCCGTCGGAGAATTCGAGAACTTAGGCACATCTGAAATTAGGAATCTGGGATGGACCCCGTAGGTACAAAAAAATGGAGAGAGACTTGTGGCAGAGTGCTTGGAGTTGTTGTAAGAAAACTCAGCTGTTGGGAGTAGGGAGACCCAGTTGTCCTGATGTCTGGAAATGAAGCATCGCAGGTACTGCTCAAGTGTTGCATTGAGTCGCTCTGTCTGGCCGTTGGATTGCGGATGGAAACCTGAAGAAAGAGCTCTTTCTATACCCAATCGGGTACACAGGGCCGACCAAAACTTCGAGACATACTGACTACCTCGGTCCGAGATTATCTTGTCAGGTAACCCGTGTAGTTTGAAAATGTCTCAGGAAAACATCTCTGCCATCTTGGTTGCGGTGGGGAGACCCGTTAAGGGAGAAAAATGAGCCAATTTAGAAAAGGCATCCACCGTTACCATGATACAGGTGCAAGCTTCGGATTTTGGAAGATCCACGATAAAATCAGTGGAAATGAGTCCCCACGGGCGAGTCGGCAGCTCCACTTGGGTAAGGAGTCTGAGGGGTTTACCCGAGGCGTACTTGGTCCTGGCACAAATGGGACATGTTTTAACGTAATTCAGCACTTCCCTTCTGATATTGGGCCAGAGGAATGACCTTGATATTAGTTCAAGAGTACCGTCGCCACTTCTGTGCCCTCCCATGCGGGAGTCATGACACCAACTCAACATCTTGTTGCGTAGTGGACCTTCTGGGATGTACCACTTCCCTTTATAGAATACCCAGCCGTCCTTCACTTGAAAAGGGGAATCGGAACGGAAGGAGAGATGGGGTATCTCCTGCATGACAGTTGCCTTAACCTCTTGGAGAAAAGAGCCCACCGCGGCCAGTATTTGATTCCTGTGGAACATGGCCTCGCCTTTGATAGCCGCTCTTTCGGTGTGGGAGTCCTTGCGAGACAAGGCATCGGCCAGACGATTGAGTGACCCAGGAATATAGGTGATCCGAAAGTCATATTGTGAGAACAGGTATGCCCATCTTGCCTGTCTGGAGTTCGAACATTCCATCTCTTGTAAGGCCTTCAGGTTTTTGTGATCTGTACGAATGAGAAACGGGTGTCTTGCCCCCATAAGGAGATGCCGCCATTCATCACAAGCCGACTTCATGGCAAGCAACTCTTTTTCGAGAACGGAGTAGTTGAGTTGGCTGGGTGAGAGCGTTTTAGACAGGTAAGCCACCGGGTGTTCAACTCCTTGAATAGTCTGAAGATGCACGGCCCCAATGGCTATGGCAGATGCGTCCATCTCCAGAATGAATGGTAGTGTTTGATCCGGATGTTGTAGGATTGGGGTCGAGCAAAAAAGACTCTTGAGACTGCAGAAACTCTGCTCCGCCGAGGCAGACCAAGAAAAAGGGTAGGCTTCTTTTTTAAGCAGTCTGGTGATGGGAAACACCACCTCCGAAAGGTTTGTGATGAACCTCCTATAGTAATTTGCAAGTCCTAGGAACCGCTGCACCTCCTGGATAGAAGTGGGGGCTGGCCAATCCAGTATGGCATTCACCTTGTCTTGGTCCATGGCTATCCCTCTCTCAGACAGGACATAACCCAGGTATTGCACAGAAGGTTCAGCGAATCTGCATTTCTCTGCTTTAACGAGTAGATGATTCTTCCGAAGGTGTTCTAGCACCAGTCTGACCTGCTCAATGTGTTCGGTCCTGTTAGGTGAGAACCCCAGAATGTCATCCAGATAGATGACAACCGAAATCAAGAGCATGTCAGAAAACATTCTGTCCATAAACCTCTGGAATGCCGCTGGGGCATTCACCAATCCAAACGGCATAACTCGGTACTCAAACAATCCTAGGGGGGTCCGGAATGTGGTTTTCCACTCATCTCCTTCTGCGATTCGCAGCAGATGGTAAGCGTTCCGGAGATCCAGTTTGGTAAATACTTTGGCTCCCTGTAACACCTCAATAATGTCCGTGATGAGGGGCATGGGATACCTATCACGAACAGTAACCTTGTTTAGGCCCCGATAATCTATGCAGGGCCTAAGATCGGTAGAGTCTCTCTTCTTGATAAAGAATAGCGGTGCTCCAGCCGGTGATTTTGAGGGTTGAATCAGACCGTTCTCCAAATTGGTGTCTAAGTATTCCCGAAGAACCTGTCTCTCCGTCTGTGTGAGAGAGAACATTCGTCCGAATGGCACCATAGCGTTGGCTTCCAGGTCGATGGTACAGTCTTCTGGCCGATGAGGCGGCAACTTAGCATGAATGTATTCCTGAAACACCTCCGAGAATCCTGAACAGAAGTTGGGTAAGGCATGGACTCCTATGTGATGGTTGGAAGAGATCTTAACCGGTTGTAAGTCTCCCCGACCTTCCAGTGAGAAACATTGGTTACGGCAATAGGCGGAATCAAAACTTAGCTGGTTCTCAGTCCAATTTATTCGGGGATTATGCCGGCGGAGCCAAGGGATACCCAAAATGATAGGGAAGTGGGCAGCCCTAATGATGTCGAAGCGTAAGACTTCCTTGTGATGGTCTATCGTCAGGGCTAGCTCCTCTGTAGTTTGGGTAATGGGGCCAGAGAATAAAGGGGACCCATCCACACCTTCAACCTTCTGACCCTCCTTCCACTGTATCCGGTGTAGACCCACTCGGTCTGCCCACAGGGTGTCGACGAAGTTGCCTGCCGCACCGCAATCCAGTAGAGCTAGGGTCTTAATTTGTTGGCCGTCAAGGTCCAGAAGTAAAGGAATCACCATTAGTCTGGAGTCGTCCTGTGACCCGGGTGAGGAAACCGAGAGGGAGACATAGGGACGAGGAGAAACGTTTGGAGACCCTCGGTCGTCTGTCCCTATTGACGCCGAGGGGGACCGTTTCCCGACCTCTTGCTTGGCAGTTCTGTGCAGTCTTTCAGAAGGTGTTGGCCCGAGCCACAGTAGGCACACAGACCTTTCTCCCGTCTGCGACGTCTTTCAGCCGAGGTCAGTGGTGATCAGGTGGTACCGATCTGCATTGGTTCATCCGTCGAGAGACTGTGGAACGCCCAGGGGAAGAGTGTGTAAGGGGTTCTGGAAGATAACCAAGGCCTTTTTGTTTGCGACGTTCAGCCCTCCTTTCTTGGAGGCGATATTCTATGTGAAGGGCCGCAGCAAGCAGATCCGCGAATGTAGGTGAACGAGGAGATCTCGCAAGCTCATCCTTAATTTCTTCCTTCAAACCCCTTCTGAAGATGGCGTATTGTGCGGATTCCGCCCATCCTGATCTGGCCGCCAACGTTTTGAAGGTTGAGATATAAGACAAGACATCCAGGGAGCCCTGTTTGACATCCAGCAATTCTTCACAAGCGGTAAACGATAATTCCGGGCAATTTAGCAAACTCTGAAACGCCGAGAAATCCTGTAAAATGGCGTTACCACTGGTCACCAGCGGGGTAGCCCAGGATAGTGCGTTTCCTGTCATATTTGAAATCAGAAAACCCACTCAGGCTTGATCAGAGGAAAACGTGCGGGGACGAAAGGTGAAATATACCATACATGCTTCTAGAAACTCCTTCACCTTCTTGGGAGAGCCGTCAAATTTTCCGGAGGACAGTGCCATGGGTGGTAATTCAGGGGGAGCAGGTTCTCTAGCGGAGACCATCTGTTTTAGCAGTGCGTTCTCAGTCTTTACCCCTTGTAGCTCCTGAGACATTGCTTGGAATGCCTTCCATAACTCTTGGACCTGATCTTCCGCCGACATCGTGATTCCTTTTGGCGTTGCAATCTGTGATCTAGTATGCACCCCGACCTCGGCCTCCCCAGTACACACACTCTCCTCACGTGAGCTGCTGGAAGTGTCAAGGTCTTGCAGGCGGCGTCTAGCGAGGTAGTCCTTCTGTTTTTTGGGAAGATGGTGCTTGTCACGGAGGGAAGCCACAGTGACAGCTGTCCCGCGACTCCCTTCCGGAACCAAGCCAGAAATCAGGGAAAAACCCCCAAGGTGAAAAAACCCTGTAGTGAAGCAGTGACGCTCTTCAATCCAGATGTCAGTATGGACCATTGGCAATGGTCGAATACGAGGCAGAGTACAGTGTCCTGTAGCAAAGGGACGATCCTGGAAAATGGGACCGCTGGAAAGAGGTAGGGCCTCAGGGAAGCAGAGAGGCCAGGTAAAGAGAGGGAAGGAGAAAAAAGGAAGCCAGCGGCGAGAGCCGCAGCAAAGAGAGGGTGAGAGAGAGACCGGCAGAGCCCAGCTCTGCGAGAGGGAGAAGGAGGGTGCCGACTGCGAGGAACAGGAGAGACTGGAGGGAAGCAGAGGCACCGAAAACAGCACAAGTAGGACATTTCCAAAAGAAAGCCGAAGCCGGAGGACAGAAACAACACAGCGTGTTAACCCGGAAGCAGGAAAACAATCCAGAGGAGGGTTGCAATGCAGCGTCGTGCCGGAAGGCGGGGCCTGGCAGATGACATGCGTGGACGGAATGGAAGAAAAGCGTAGGAAAGCTGAATTGGAGGACAGAAAGGCATACATTTCTGAAAAGTAGATAAAATTCCAAGTTTAGCAAGGCGTGATTTGCGCAGGTCAGGCAAGAAGTAGGTAGGGCAAACTTCCATAGTTTGGGGAAAAAGCGGGAAAATGACTGAAAAAAAAGGTATACAGTGGACAAGGTTGGCCTGGTACGGCAATGGCTTCTATGAATTTTGAGAAAAACAATGCTCCACTACATTCCCCCGACTGTTGCAGTTAGGAAATCACACATTTTTTTAAATGTTTCACAAAACAAGCAATACCACAAGCCAAAAATCAGAGCCATGGTATGCAGGAGTTTTATGCTTACAGCCTGAACATGTGTAAATCAGGAAAACCAATGTGGTGAGGAAGGGCAAGCATACATTTTTTGAAAGAGGACATGCAGACCTTTTCAGGGGTAGGTAACTTGTGCAGTTTACAAAAGTGTATGGTGCCTAAAAGCAGCGACTAAATGTAGGTCACATTTGGGAAATCAAAGGGTTGTGTTACAAAGGGCAGCAGCAAATGGATCGAAATGATATGAAAACCACGCAAACACAACAAATGTCATACTTTCCCGCACTGCCACAGGTGTCCCAATGAAAATGGTACCTCATATGTGTGGGTGCACCTACCTGGGGGCAAAGGGGAAACCAAAAAACGTGGCTAACCCCAAGTCGTTTCGGACAGCAGAATTTGATGAATTTTCTCAAAGTGCACACCATACAGATTTTGGCCTAGGGTGTCCAAGCCACCAAGGAAAACTGGAAACCCCATGCATTTCCGAAAAGAGGACACCCGTGGGAATCCGCAGAGGGATGACTTGTGCAAATCGACCCAGAATTTATTACCCAGTGAAGTGGGAGAATGGGATAACACCCTCCGCCCAATCTCATACAGACCAGGGCCTAGGGGATCACGGCCCAGACACCCCCCACGAGAGGAGTTCATCTACTTACCAGATGACAAAATACCCTGGTTAAAAAACCTACACATACGAGGACTTTGCCCACCAGCACGCCAGGCTCAAGCCAACGTCTGCGACATGGATCAGCTCGACTAAAACAACAGCCAAGAGTATTCACATCATTAGAGATGCCATGACGACATAGCCAACAGACAAGAATACACATGCCACCATGCACACTGGTCACTCATACACCAACCCACACGAAGAACATACTCAGTGCTACGACGCAGCGGACGGTCACACCCACAGACATGCATCGTTGTTATTTTTCACATAGGCCTTCTACAGCACCGCAGAAACGCAAGATGCCCGAAGAGCTTGTGTACATGCTTGCTGATGCTTTTTCTCGCCACCCATCCCTATGAGGACACCACCATGTATATCTAACGCTGCCTGTGACACTCTGTCGCCCCGCAACCTCCATACTATGAATTATGTACCGCCACCCAGAAAATAGGCCCAAGTAGGCCGCAAGCAAGGGTCCCCAGGCAGGAGCCTCGCAAACGAAAACCCTCCCAGAGCGAAATACAAGTGCTGACCATGCAGAACGAGTCCTAATGAGAGCCCAAAGCCAAGGACACGATGTTGCAACCCGCACGCTGCGCGCCCAGCGCCAAGGTTAATCCTGCAGGTGCCAAGCCCTCAGAGACAGAATACAAAATCTAATGCTCATAATTCTGCTCGAGCTACGGTCTCCACACACGTGACCAAGCCGAACTGACAAGATGCCAAGCTTATGAGCCGAGAAGCCGCCAGAGTCCCACGTCTGGGACACAGGTTGCAACAACGAAGCAGCAAAGATGGACACCTACCGCGATGGGAAAGACCTGCTCAGCAGCCCATAAGCAGACCTGTCCATTGTCCGCACTAACAGATAGTTGCACATTGTTGCTAATGTCAGGTACACCGCGGGCTGAGAACAGCGATGGTCCCAGGCTTGGGGGCTCGTGGGAGAACCAATCAGAATACAGGGGGCTTATTACTGACGCCATTACTCCTAGCCAATCACCAAGGGTCCCCTTGTAACAATTCCAAAGTAGCAACTGTTAGGAACAGCCCAAGTATACCACCTGACCTGTCCTCCACCACTAACATCTCTCCCTATTGGGGACATATACTAACCCACCACTCGGGAACCAATGCGAAGTGGCAATAGGTTTTGTGATGATTTTTTCCAGGTGACGCAAATAGCGCGTCATACTGCTGTAAAAAGGGCCTGCGAGCCCCACTAATGATGAGAGCTTTTCCGGATGCATACGGACTGAGCGTATCCCTGCCGTTACTCTAATAAACAGCAGTCATTGCCTTGCTCCTTGTCACCCCGACACCAGAAGCCCTGGCAAAGTCCAAAATGTGGTGAAAAAATACACTATTTCCACATATTTCACTCGGCTCACCCACTGAAACATGTGCCAACAACACATGGCCTACCTTTGCGTGTTCCCACAGGTATCCCAACAAAAACGGTACCTTACTTGTGTGGGTGCACCTACCTGGGGGCAAGGGGGAAAGCCAAAAACGCAGCTAACCCCAGGTCGTTTCGGACAGCAGAATTTGATGAATTTTCTCGAAGTGCACACCATACAGATTTGGACATAGGGTGTCCAAGCCACCAAGGAAAACTGGGAACCCCATGCTTTTCCGAAAAGAGGACACCCGTGGGAATCCACAGAGGTATGATTTGCACAAATTGGGCCAGAATTTATTACCCAGACACCCACGCAAAATCCAAAATGTGGGGAAAAAAATGCATTTTCCGCACATTTCACTCGGCTCACCCATCAAAACACGCCGCCAACAACAAATGGCCTACCGTCCCGCGTTTCCACAGGTGTCCCTATGAAAACAGTACCTCACATGTATGGGTGCAGCTACCTGAGCGCCAAGGGGAAAGCCTACAACACAGGTAACCCTAAGTCTGTTTTGACACGTGAATTTCACACTTTCTGCAGACGGGCACACCATACAGATATGGGCCTCGGATGTCCAAGCCACCAAGGAAAACAGGGAACTCCATGCATTTCCGAAAAGAGGACACCCGTGGGAATCCACAGAGATATGATTTGTGCAAACCGGCCCAGAATTTATTACCCAGACACCCCCGCAAAGTCCGAAATGTGGGGAAAAAAATGCATTTTCCACACATTTCACTTGGCTCACTCATCGAAACACGCCACCAACAACATATGGCCTACTGTCCCGCGTTTCCACAGGTGTCCCGATGAAAACGGTACCTCACATGTGTGGGTGCACCTACCTGGGCGCCAAGTGGAAAGCCTAAAACACAGGTAACCCCAAGTCTGTTTTGACATGTGACATTCACACTTTCGGCAGGCGGGCACACCATACAGATATTGGCCTTGGGTGTCCAAGCCACCAAGGAAAACAGGGAACCCCATAAATTTCTGAAAAGAGGACACCCGTGGGAATCCGCAGAGGTATGATTTGTGCAAATCGGCCCAGAATTTATTACCCATGCAACCCTGCAAAGTCCGAAATGTGGGGGAAAAAAGGCATTTTCCTCACATTTCACTCGGCTTACCCATCGAAACACGTCACCAACAAAACATGGCCTACCGTCCCGCGTTCCCACAGGTGTCCCAATGAAGACGGTACCTCACATGTGTGGGTGCACCTACCTGGGCGCCAAGGGGAAAGCCTAAAACACAGGTAACCAACCCCAAGTCTGTTTTGACATGAGAATTTCACAGTTTCTGCAAACGGGCACACCATACAGATATGGGCCTTGGGTGTCCAAGCCACCAAGGAAAACAGGAAACCCATGCATTTCCGAAAAGAGGGCACCCGTGGGAATCCACAGAGGCATGATTTGCGCAAATTGGCCCAGGATTTATTACCCAGACACCCCCGCAAAGTCCGAAATGTGGGAAAAAAACACATTTTCCGCACATTTCACTCGGCTCACCCATCGAAACACACCGCCAACAACACATGGCCTACCGTCCCGCGTTCCCACAGGTGTCCCAATGAAAACGGTACCTCACATGTGTGGGTGCACCTACCTCAGCGCCAATGGGAAAGCCTAAAACACAGGTAACCAACCCCAAGTCTGTTTTGACACATGAATTTCACACTTTCGGCAGACCGGCACACCATACAGATATGGGCCTCAGGTGTCCAAGCCACCAAGGAAAACAGGGAACACCATGCATTTCCGAAAAGAGGACACCCATGGGAATCTGCAGAGGTATTATTTGCGCAAATCGGCCCAGAATTTATTACCCAGACACCCCTGCAAAGCCCGAAATGTGCGGAAAAAAATGCATTTTCCGCACATTTCACTCGGCTCACCCATTGAAACACGTCGCCAACAACACATGGCCTACCGTCCCGCGTTCCCACAGGTGTCCCGATAAAAATGGTACCTCACTTGTGTGGGTGCACCTACCTGGGGGCCAAGGGGAAAGCCTAAAACACAGGTAACCCCAAGTCTGTTTTGACACGTAAATGTCACACTTTCGGCAGACGGGCACACCATACAGATATGGGCCTTAGGTGCCCAAGCCACCAAGGAAAACAGGGAACCCCATGCATTTCCAGAAGCCCCAGCAAAGTCTGAAATGTGCCAAAGAAACCCACATTTTTCACTTTGTCGTGGGATTGGGGTAAAACATTGTGGTCCGCTTCCCGCACGTTGGACCTCTGTGGATTCCCACTGGTGCCCTCTTTTCAGAAATACATGGGGTTCCCAGTTTTCCTTGGTGGCTTGGACACCCTAGACCCAAATCTGTAGGTTATCTCCCCAAACCCTTTTGTGGTTACCAGTGCGTTATCCTTTTCCCTTTGCAGCTAGATTGGTGAACCCACACATGTGAGGTACCGTTTTCATTGTGACACCTGTGGGAACGGGGATAGGTATGACATCTGTTGTTGGCGGCGTGTTTCGGTGGGTGAGCAGAGTGAAATGTATGGGAATTATGTTTTTTACCCCCAAATTTGGAGTTTGCCGGGGGTTCTGGGTAGTAGATTCTGGGCCGATTTGTGCAAGTCAGACCTCTGTGGATTCCCACGGGTGTCCTCTTTTCAGAAATGCATGGGGTTCCCTGTTTTTCTTGCTCGCTTCGACACCCTAGGCCCAAACCTGTAGGTTGCCCACATGAACAAAATGTGCTGTGGCGAAAGGCTTGGGATTACCAGTGGGTTAACCTTTTCCTTTTGCGCCCCAGGTAGGAGCACCCACACATGTGAGGTAGCGTTTCGTCGGGACACCTGTGGGAACACAAGAAGGTATGACAACTGTTGGTGGCGACGTGTTTCGGTGAGCGGACACAGGGAAATGTTTCTGAAATTGGTTGGAAATGAAGACAATTCTCAGACATTTCGCTCTGGCCACCCACCGAAACACACCACCAACAAAACATGGCCTACCTTCCGACGTCCCCACAAGTGTCCCGATGAAAACGGTACCTCACATGGGTGGGTGCACCTACCGGGGGCGCAAAAGGAAAAGGGTAACCCACTGGTAACCCCAAGCCTTTCGCCACTGCCCATTTTGTTCATGTGGGCAACCTACTGATTTGGGCCTAGGGTGTCGAAGCCAGCAAGGAAAACAGGTAACCTCATGCATTTCCCAAAAGAGGACACACGTTGGAATCCACAGAGGTCTGCCTTGCGCAAATTGCCCCATTTTTTATTAGCCACAATCCCCGACAAAGTGTGATATTTGGTGGGGAAAAAACACAATGTTCACTTTGTCTGGGGTTCTGGGTAATAAATTCTGGGCCGCGTCGCGCAAGTCAGACCTCTGTGCATTCCCACGGGTGTCCTCTTTTGGGAAATTCATGGGGTTCCCTGTTTTACTTGCTGGCTTCGACACCCTAGGCCCAAATCTGTAGGTTCCCCACATGAACAAATTGTGCTGTGGTGAAAAGCTTGGGGTTACCAGCGGGTTACCCTTTTCCTTTTGCGCCCCCAGTTGGTGCACCCAAACATGTGAGGTACGTTTTCTTCGGGACACCTGTGGGAACGCGAGAAGGTATGACATCTGTTGTTGGCGACGTGTTTCGTTGAGTGGACACAGGGAAATGTCTCTGAAATTGGCTGGAAATGAAGACAATTCTCAGATATTTCGCTCTGGCCACCCACCGAAACACACCGCCAACAACTCATGGCCTACCTTACCGCGTCTCCACAGAAGTCTGACTTACGCAAATCGGCCCAGAATTTATTACCCAGAAACCCCGGCAAAGACCCACATGGGAGAAGGGTGCCCAAGGCCAGGAATATTACCGTCAACCTTGCTGGAGCCCTGGCTGCCCTGCGCTACAGCAGTGTGCCAATACCTCCCCGAAGGGAAAAGCTGTAATGCAGCCCAGCCGCAACCCCAGGACAGTTGGAGGTGATGTCCATAGCCTTGGACATACATGTATCATGTGGGTGTACCGTCCCCTAAGCACAGCAGCAGCTCCAGGGAGCCCCAGCAGGATCCCCATTCCTCCCCGGAGGTGACATCTGTAACGTAGCACAGCCAGAGGTGGAGCCTGGGCTTGCAGACGGACAATCCACATGGGAGGGATCCGCTCCCATGGAAACACCAATGTTCTGGGGGCAATTTGTGGCCTGCCCCTGCAATTGTGTCCCAGTCCACCAATATATCTGCCCAGACGGGCCATTACCACCCACACCACCAACAATCCAGCCCCAGTCTCACCCACCCCACTGACAAAGGGCCCTAACCATAGATTAATAAAAAACAGTACATACATAACATTACCTACAGTTACCTACGGTCACACCAGCAAAATGTAGCCCTCCCTGGGGGCAGATAAGGGGGGGGCTGTCTTGCACTCCTCCCTGGCCTCAGGCGTCCCTTCCTAGGAGCAGATATCTAGTCCCAGGGAGGGCTGCATGACATGGCACCCACTCCATTGTGGGTGGGGGGTGGGGAGGTCAACGCCCCATCCCATTAGAAAATTCCCTGTCCCTTTGGGGTGCCCCACAGCCCCCCTAAAAAGCGTTACACCATTTTCACTTTTTTCCTTTGGTAACCCAACTCCGCTTGGTGCAGAGAGGCACATTGATGTGCCAATCGGGCCCGGGGTGACAAACCTTACTGCCCCACCCACTGGGGGGCCTGTCCCACCATTTCTGGGGACCCACTCCCCCCTCGCCCCAAATGGGTGGCGGGGCCACCTCATGCAGGCCTCCCTGGGCCTCCTACAAACAGCTGTGCAAGGTACACCCCCCCTCCATTTAGAGCACAAGGATGTGATTTACAGGTAGTGGTATTATTGCAGCTGGGAGCTTTTCAATTATAGTGCCTATGTGTGTGAGTGTGTGAAGATGCATGACCTTTTACTGGCTGTGCGTAACTCTATGATACACTACTAAGTGTTTTTCCACAATTATGTTATTTCTTCCATCTTCTAATATTATAATGTTTTAGATAGGAGTGTGTGTAAAAAAAAAATAGATAGACAGATCTGGAAGTGACAGTTGTTATAGCAGATGGAAAACATGACAGTAAGTTCATTTTATAGGCTATACAGGTTAAGTGGCAGTTACTCTGTTTATATGCATTTATAAGAGTTGTACATGTACTGTGCAGAAAATATGCATACCTGTAGTTTGTATTCATGCATGTGCATATGCATGCAGCTGCAAGTAGAAATTTTGGAGACTTGAAGAGTAGTTTTTGTAGTAGGTGTTTTCCAATGATATGGGAGTTGTACTCAGAATGATCAACAGTACATTTAAAGTCCTGAAATTTGATGATGGAGTTAGATGTAGAGGTCTTGGATGGGATTGGTGGATGTTTGTGTGCCTGGTTAGATGTATCCAATGAGGGAATGGCACAGAGAGTGAAGTGGAAATGGTAGAACGGCTGTCCAAGTGACGATATGTCTGCGGACATGGGGGTTGTCCGCGGACACCGCGTATTACATACAGGAATTTTGGGGTGGAGAGGCATGCAAATGAGAATTAGCAGAGCAAGTGATTGGTCAGTAAAGTTTAGTGGGTGTGTTGTGTAAGGAGAGATTGTCAGAAAGTCTTTGTCCTGAGAGAAGAACAGTTAGCTATCGCTGTATGTTTCAGAAAACAGATTGGAACTCATTACGACCCTGGCGGTACGGGGTAAACAGCGCCGTAAAAGGTGCCCGCGCCGTTTACCCCGTACCGCCTCATTACGAGGTCCCCTCGCGGGACCCAGGAAGCAACGCCTGGTCATACCAGGCGTGGTTACCAGATCCCGCGAGGGGAAGAGTGAGCAAACAACGGGCCAACTCGTAATGGCCCATTGTTTGCTCCCTCTCCCATTCCCATTCAGCCCTATGGGGGCTGAAATGGGAATGGGGAAGGACCGGGTCCTTGGAGGGAGGAATTACCGGGCCTTCCAAACTCGGAATGGCCCGGTTATTCCTCATTCTGAGGACCCGGACCTGGACGCGATTTCGGCGGCAGCCGTGCCGCCAATTGCGGCATTGCTACCGCTGAACTTGTAATGAGGCCCATTGTCTGGATTTTGGGAGACTCATGGATACATTGGTTGGAGGTGCATGCAGAACGCTGTGGAGTAGCTGCAGATCTTGGATTCCCTCATGTGGAAGTGCACTGGCATGGAGTGCGTGGAATGAAGTGGTTGGACTTGGTACCTCTCTGTGCTAGTTTGAAGACAGAGCTTCATCCAGACATAATTATAATTCATTGTGGAGGGAACATTTTAGGACATGTGTCAGGATTTTCTTTGCAATTTGCGATGAAAGAAGGACTTGGGAAGGTCATGGACATGTTTCCAAATTCCCAAGTAATTGTTTCTTGTATTGCGCAGAGACAAATGTGGCTGCGTTCTTCTTCATTTGGTCCACAAATTGAGAAAGCGAGGCGGAATGTTAATAAGGCTGTTTGTGCCTTTCTAAGAGATGTCCTTGTGTGATGTATTTACCCATGCATCCGAGCCCTACCTCAAACCTGTGCAGTACTGACATGAAAACATCATGATGGCCAGAGCTTCCCAGAAAATGCACAGGGAAATGCATGAAGAATAGGCTGCCACTCATTTTTGCCGATGTTATGGGCACAGAAGGAAACTGCCTAAAACCACCATTGGACTACCCACACAGTAGTCTGAAACCATTGGGAGTGGCAATGCTGATTGCCAAAAGCAAACCCATAACTGTTGGGAATTCATTTTCTTAAATCCCAAAAAGGGGTGCAGTACCAGTACTCACCACTATCAGAAAGCCGGCGTTTTAAAACCACCAGATTTTACTTTTTTGTAGAAAACTGAATAAATGAACCCAAAACAGGCCAAAGAAAGACTTACTGAGAGGTGGATACAATGTAAAGTTATATTCTGAAGTGACTTGAAGGTTTATAACAAGACTGGCTGAGCTGTGGATTTCAGCAGTTTAAGTAAATTTGGACTGAAAGACACTAAAAAAATCTAAATGTTTAAATTGACTGAGTGACCTACTTTTGAGTGTCACATAGGTTGCAATTGTTTAAATGTCATAGTTTTAAACTTAGAATCAGCCTTCTAGCTGCATATGGGAAAATGTTTAGTTTTATTTGAATGCAGAAACTGGGGAACAGAAATGACATGTAGCTAAAAACTGGCTTAAAGAGATTCCAATTTTCCTGGCAACTACCCCCATCAGGAGTGAAACTTGAGTCACAGCTGTGTTCCCAGGCCTAGCTGCCCTTTTGCTGCTCACACCAAAAGGGATATGACACTTCCCTGATTGAATTACCTGGGCTCTGCAGGAAATTGAACAAAGCCCTGTCTTGACTCAGGCAAATGTTTTATGGCGGGAGTCGTAAATGGAGATTTCTCCTGGAAGCACAGGGGAGGGGCACTGCCTGTGAGAGCAAGCTGGCTTGGCAGAACTGGAAAAACCAGAAATTCAACCTTGTGCTGGAGGAAAACCACACCCCTTTGGGGCCAGAACATAACTCTAAAAAGATGAATAACTCATAGAGCGGACATGTGAAAATTGTATAAATGACACCATAATTCTTGTGATTTTTCTGCCCACATTTTAAGAGGTTTTTAGAACCGGTGGCATGTTCAGGGGGGTTTTAGCGGAAAAGAGGATATTACTCAAAATGTGTGCATGTGAAAAATCTGACACTTCATCAACTAATGTCCATACTCCTTGCGCACATGTGTGTAAATTTGGGTTAATGTCCGAAATTGCGAAACCAGTTAAAAAGTGAAATATGTGCCATTTCTGAATGCAAGCTCTCAGGAAGAGCAGAGTTTGAACAGGGTATACCTCCTGTAATGCATGATGGGTGCATATGATTTTAAAACAATATGTACCTCTGCAAATATGTATTTGGTTCAAATCTAGATTTTGTGTGCAAGTTAACAGGAGGAGTGGACTTTCTGCAGGCTGTAAAATGACATCACTCTGACACAACTTAGCTCCCCCAATCAGGGGAGAAATGAAAGCTTGGCCAATGATAAGTGGAGAGGGGTTGGCTAGTGATGCTGCTCACACCCACCCATTTTAAAAACACATAAAAGCAGAGAGACAGGACAGATAGGGACTTTCAAATCCATTTGCAGCTGGAAGCTCTGCCGGGAAAATCCATACTTTACCTCCATCAACTTCAGAGACCCAGACCAGACCAGCAGACTAGAGCTGACCTGTTAGCAGAACCAGAGAGAGCTGAACCGGAGTGCAGTCCAAAACCTGACCAGATCCGTGGCAAGGCATATTTCTAAATATATTGTGAGTACATAGCAAAACTGTGCAGAACCAATCTCTTAGTTAAAATAATATAATTCAACCTATTTTAATCTAAGTAGAACTGCCTCCTAACTGTCACCTGTCATTTGTAAAGCTGTCACTTGTCATTTGCTAGTTGCAAGCTGCACTTGCCTTTGTGAACTTTAAAATTTCAATCTGAAAAACGACCTTTATTCAATCGCTCATATCTCCGCGACCGTTTGTGCTAGAGACTTGCAGTAACTTTCATCTGGAAGCTGAGATCCTAGGCTTTCCTAGGACCCCAGAACGATATTGCTAGCCCTTGGAGTTCCTCTGTAATCGCACCAGACGCATTCGCGAATTTTACCGCGATTTGCAAATTTCTCCACTTGCAAAAAGATAGCTGCTTTTGCTTTCCTCTGAAAGAAATTCGTTTGCCTCATAAAAACCATCCCTGCATCATTGCTAGTGTGAGCCTGGACTAATATTAACTAGATACCACTCACCCTGAACCTCTAGAGGGAATTAAAAGCATTTTAGCATATTTTTTCTTCATTTCCAGCACATTTAAAAGCATTTGGGCCTGTGTTTTCAACTTCTGTAGTCTAAGTTGCTGGGGTGAACTGAATCACATTTGATTGCATTTCTGAGAACTGTGTGCTTCCCTCCATTTCCTTGCATTGCATAAAAGGGGGGGGGTGAATTGTCCAAGAAAGTGATTACATTGTCTTTTGCTGAAATCCTATCAAGCTATTTTCTGTACTGCATTTCATTCCACATTGCATCCATTGGAAACCATAAAAGTATTGTTGCTATCTTATCCATTTCATGTCAACTCCTTAGTGATTATCAAGAAGTGTGCTAGTGCCAGATTCTCCGTTGTTAATCTTTATCATATCAGATTAAGTGTGCTATTCAATTATTAATTTATTATAAAGCGTGATATATATATATATTGTTTAATTTATCAAATAAATCTTTTAAATTTGCAAAACAGAACTACTTCTTGGCTCAGTGGGGTCAGGAGGATTCCAAGAGAGGGGTGTTATATAAGGGTAGTCATCCAGAACGCATGAACTGGACATAAAGATATATCAATAAGGGTTTTCATTCAGTATTCTAGAGTAGGCGTTGACTTGGCTGTAGTGCTGAATTGAATCCTCTTACAAATTGGGGGCTCGTCCGGGATGTTTGGGTTAGATCTATCACTTGTGCAGATTAATACAGCGTGCCAGCTGACCAGATACACATATCCGGTCGGATCACCACGCTGTGTTACGCTGTAAAGCACTCCTCATAGGAACGCTCTTAGGAAAAGGTCTGTTTTGCAAAAATAAAATACAAACTTCTGTAAGTCAGGACAGAGACCAATCTCTAGAATGACGACCTTAGTAGACATGAAAATAGCCAGAGAGCACCTCTTACATAAACTATTTGTGAGAGGTGAATGGACTGAACAGGGCCAGGATGCCTGGTTGCAGGCCATCACGTGACAGATCACTGAAACAGGGTCAGACCTATGGAGAGATCAGGGTCCATTACATGTGGCCCTGAGTGAACTATATATGGCTCCTAAAGCCAAAGATGAACACAATAAGATTGCCAGGATAGCAGCATACCTGTACCTATATATGGGAGACATGCAGGATAAATGCACTGAAAGCCAAGATCTGGCAAATAGGCAACAGATGGCATTAGAGAAGGCCCAATCTGATCTGGACTCTTCTGAGCAGAGGCTGCAGAGGAGCCAGGAGTCAGAAAATGAGAGTAGACAGCACATCATTAAAATAAAGAAGGATATGGACATCCTGCAACAGGAAAAGGCTGACCAGGATACTAGATTTCTGGCCCTGCAAAAGGAGCACCAAGACAGTTTGGACTTCTTACTGCAGAGCCAGAAAAAGCTGGAGCAACAATTAGACTTTAACAGGGCATGCACGGAGCAGGTAGCCACCCTGCAAAGTCATCTAGATAGAGTGAAGGTAGAGAGCAACAAACTAATTCTGAAAGACCTGGATACCCAGGCAGAGTTTGATCAGGAGCGCCAAAAAGCTGGTGCCTTTCAACGGCAGAGGGACGACCTGGCAGCACAAATGCAGGCTCTTAGTCAGGAAAGAGACGCCTTAGGCCAGGAAGTCTGCCATTTAAAAAGAAAAATGGAAGAAAATCACCTGGCCCACCAGGGACTGGGTGACCTCCAAAAAGAAAACCAGAACTTGGTAGAGCACACCAGAAGGGTGGAAGAGGCTCTGGCAAGAAAGGAGCAGGCCAGTAGGGATGGGACTCAGGAGGTAAACCTCCTGCAGCAAAGACTGGCCCAGTTCTCCAGGACCAACCAGGAAGCACAGAGGGAAAATGAGGCCCTCTGTCAACACAATGATAGGCTCCAACAACAGGTAGCGATGCAGGAGAGACTGAAAGAGTCTAGTAAGGCCTTAACTGAGGAACTGAAGGCACAAATGCAGGCTCTTGCATTGCAACAGGGAGCAGGGGCGGATAGAGATGAGGTTCGCTGGGAAAGGGAAGCTCCGGAGCATAACCTCAGGAGCCCTAGTACCAGAGGCCCTCATACCTCCCAGTCCCTGGACTCTACCACCCCCATGTCCCCTGGCGCACATGAGCACAGGGCCACAGGGATGGCAGATTACTATCCAGCAAAAAGTATGGGGCTCATAGGCCAGTACCACTCAGGAATGGAGGGGTGGGCATCCGGGTATGGGCACCCAAGTACAGTACAGTTCAGTGGGGAACCCCAGGATAGCAGGCCCCTTAAGGGCATCCTGAAAACCTCTGTCCAGTTAGGTCAGTGGGGGGGGGGTACCCAGCAAATCCTGGCAGCAAGGAGGAATCTGAAGACTCCTCTGAACTGCGCAGGACACAGGAGACCAGGTCCCCACATTCTGCCAGCCATTCCCAGGCTCGCAGAATCCGGGAAAACCTGGAAGAGCAGACAGGAACCTCTGGGAGCAGTGCCTCTGAGTCAGAGGATGAATGGACAAGGGTTACCCGAACCAAAAAGGCCAATAAGGCAAAAAGGGCCTCGCTTAAGGACCCCTTAAAGCAGATTAAGGCGATCAGGAGCGTCATCACGCCTTACCATAAGAACGCTAAGTATTCTGTTTGGGAGCACTTAGAGTTGTTTGAGCAAATGATGGAGACTTTCCATTTGAAGGACAGCCAAAGCTGTATTCAATATGTAAAGTGGACCTTCTCCCCGGAATACTCCAGTTTCTTTGCGGGGCTGGAGGACCAAAATCATTTAAGATGGTCCACCTATAAGGCGGCCATCTTGAAACATTTTTCCATTCATAGAAATCCTCAAGAGGCTCGCAAGGCAGCCTACAATTTGCAATGTGGGGAGGATCAGGCCCCACAAGAATTTGTGCAAGAACTGAAACGTGCTTTTGCGCAGACCACCAGAAGGGTGCGCACAGACAGTAGAGAATTCATAAATACATTTTTTCATGCCTTGCCCAAATACATAATGACCCAGCTCGTGAGGGATTTTCACGAGAAAAGATCTTTAGACTGGGTCCTTGAACAGGCTACCCGGATCTATGAGGTGCAGAAACCGCTAGATAGCAAAAATAATGCTCAGAAAAACCCCAAAGCCAACAGCACCCCTGCTGCTGCCAAGGTGGCAGAGGTAAAGGTCACCCCCGTTTTAGAGTTGGAGATGGGGGGGCCTAAAAACCTACCTGCACCTAATAATGCTAGGCCCAGAAGGTCCTCGGGCCAGTCACAGACAGGGAGCCAGGGAGGCAGCCCCACAAATGGGGTCCCTCGCTCTCCTGATTATGTAAGTCCCCGTTACAAGGGAAATCGACCCATCCTGGGTTATGTGTGGACTCCTCCAGCCCAAGGGGGGGGATCCAGCCAAGCACCTAACCCAGGGAACTTCCCTCCCAACTTCCCACAGGAGGGCAGAAATTCTCCAAATCCTGGGCAGAACTTTTTCCCCAGGTATCCACCCAATTTCCAACCCCAAAATCATCCATCCTTCTTTCCCTAATTCCCTGAGCCCAGACAACCTAATCCGGGAGAGGGGAGGCCAAGGGTGGAGGGGTACCCAAATCTTCCCAACCCGGGGTATTACCAGAGGAGGGACAGCTACCCTTCCCGGGATCAGCCCAGGGGAGAAAACAGGGCCCCGTATCAGCCTGAGCGGGTTTCCCAGTTAGAGCGCCAGGTTCAAAATATGGCGCGGGATCTGGGTCACATACTGAGGGCTTAGCAGAACCCTCAGATCGGTATGCCGGCGCAGAACGCACCCAACTCTGGACCTGGTGCCCCAGAACAATGACGGGGGCAGCACCCCGATAACTCACCGGTTCCCAGGGAGGAGGCACAAGGGGAAGGGGGGTGTAAAGCCTTGGAGGAAGCTTCCTTCCTCACTTGTAAACAGCCCCTGGAAACCCAGGAACCGGAAACAAAATCTCCTGCCCCTCAAAGTCTGCCTCCTAAGGAGCAGAGGGGGGGTAGGAGAAACAAAAGACCCAAACAGACTCAGTTTGAGGAGGAGGTACAGATATTCCAATTTGAGGGAGAGGGATCCTCAGAGGATCCTGGGAAAAGGATCTTCTCCTTCAGAGAGGGGGGAACTCCTCCCAAAGAAAAATGGGTCCCTAGGGATGCAAATCCAGACTGGGGAGATGTGGAGACTGAGCTACCGCCGCCCACCATCTCATCCCAGAACCAACCGCAAGAAAAAAAAAGGGGGGGGCGGCCCAGAACCGGAGCCAGGGGAACCCACAATGGCTCTGATCTCCAGTTGCCAACTTTTTCTTTCAGATTCCCAAGGCACTCCGCAGAATTCCGCCCAAATCTCTTCGCTAGCGATGTCCAAAACCAGAAAGTTAGCCCACCAGTTGTCCAAAAATGTGCATTATCTGTGCCCCCTTGAGGAGAAGGAGGGAAGATACTATGCCCCGGTACAAGTACAGGGACAGGGTACAATTTTGGCACTGGTGGACACTGGATCTCAAGCCACCCTTCTGTCCAGAAGGGCCTTTGATGAACTGAATGCAGGAAGGGGAGGGAATTACCAAATTCCTCTCACCTCACTTCCTGGACAACTCCAGAACTTTGACGGGAAGGAAATTACCGTTGAGGGGACTGCAGATTTGGACATTAAAATTGGGCGACACAAGTTGAAACACCCAGTCATAGTTGTGACTCCAGAGGGCACCCCTTGTTTACTAGGGAATGACCTCCTGAGAAGGTTGTCACCCCTAATAGATTGCGTAAACAAGGTCCTCTGGACCCAGACTAGCCGACCAATAAAATTAAAACAGAGTGTCAACCATGTTAGTTTAAACAGCACCTGCCACATGGTTGAACAAAAATCTGACCAAGTAGAATTTCACTTCCAGAATAGCCAAATTCCAGACGTGACAGTAATAGCAGTAGGACAACAGACTGGTGATGGGGGGTCCTCTCTATTTCTGAAAATCAACCTTCCTTCCAGTCTAAAGTGGTACTCCACGCTGGAAGGAAACACTCTGAGATTCTACACTAATCCACAATCAGAAACTCCCACTCCTATAGTCCAGAAAGATGTGAAATCAGCTCAGAGCCTGGCTGATATTCAGCAAATTGGAGAGCAGTTGTTCATCCCTGTTCAGTTAAATGATGGGAAGGACTCTGTTCTCGCTCGAGTGTGTGTGAACAACGGTAAGAGCTTCATCAGCGAAGCCATGTTCCGCCAACTCCCAAAAGATCCAGCCATTCCCACATTCAAACTGATAGACAAATGGGAAATGGACCTGGAAGCACCTAATTCCAAACATCTCCTGCCAAACAGGTGTATGCTCAAAATCTCCATTGGCAACAAGAGCATAGTCCACAATTGTTGGGTCGTGCGAGACGTCCCTGCCGCCTTTTACTTAGGCAGTGACCTTCTGAATCGCTTTGCCATTAGTTTGGACCTAATAAACTTCAAAGCTTGGTCCCGATTAGCGGATAATCCCATGGGCTTTGATGATCCAGAAAAAGCATTTAGGTCAGCTCAATTGCTACCTTATGCAGTTGAAATTCAGATCAAAGAGGAAGTCACCATCCCAGAAAGGACCCGACAATTCTCCCTGGAAGTGAAAGTTAAAAGAGGACAATATTTGCAAAACCCTGATGCTTACATACATCTAAACGCTTCTCTCCAACAGCAAGGGTTAGGGGTAAACCCAACACCATTAGTCAACATAGAACATGACACCATTCCAATAGAGGTGGATAACAGCGACTTAAAGAGTATTACTCTAGCCGCAGGCACCATTATTGGAATGGCGGTTGATGACCGACATTTTTCCATAGACTTAGGTAATGAACTGTTAGGGCCAATCCCCAAGGACTGCTTTGACAGTGACAGTGATGACAATACAACACCAGACAGGATTTTTACCCGGCATGGGGGGAACTTCCTGGTGTACACTTCTTGCCCTTATGGTAAGGAAGATGTGACTTGTGACTTCAGGAGGGATGAGGTGATTTTCCAAGTCCATGAGGGCTGCCTTTCCCACCTGAAGCCTCCAGTCCAAATCAGCACTCTGACCAGGGACTTCTCCACCCAGCTGGAGGAGGCCGCGGAGATAGCCAAACCAGAAGTCTTTCCAGGCTTCAGGCAGATGGTGGAAGAGAGAGTCAACCTAGCTGACGCCTGTGTGACTCTGGAACAAAAGCAAAAGTTGAAACAAGTTTTCTTGGATTTCCAAGATCTCTTTGCGGTAGACTCATATGACTGGGGTCGCACCGACATCCACACAACCACAATCCCCACGGACCCTGGCATGACTCCTGTGTTTGTGAAGCAATATCGCTTGCCTCTCGCATCAATGGAGTCCCTTACGGAAATAATTAAGAACCTTGAGTCCCGGGGAGTAATCCGTCCAGTCCACAGCACCTTCAATAACCCGGTGCTGGGAATATTGAAGCCGAACGGCCAGTGGAGACTCTGCGCTGACCTTAGGGAGCTCAACAAACGGGTCCATACTTCCCGATGGCCTCTGCCCTACATTGACCAAGGGCTGGCCCAGATCCAGGGGTCACAGGTATTCACTGCAATAGACCTGACCAATGGATACTGGACCGTGCCTGTCAGTAGGGAGGACCAATACAAGCTGGCTTTTACCTTTGGGGGCCAGCAGTATACATGGACCCGGACTCCCTTCGGATACCTTAACTCCGGTAATGAGTTCAACATTTTCCTACATAAGGCCATGCCCGACCTGGGTGCGAGGGGTAACCTGGCTTATGTAGATGATGTCCTCATCAAAAGTTGATCTGTGGAGGAACACATAGCGGAGATCCGTTATGTTCTGACCCAGTTGAGGGCCGCCGGAGCAAAACTTTCCTTTCAGAAAGCACAGTGGTGTAGAACCCGTGTTAATTTCTTGGGGCATGAGATTACTCCTCAGGGTCTCTGTCCCCAGGAAAAGAATGTGGAAGCACTTCAGAAACTGAAAGACCCCACAACTCTGCGGGAACTAAGGAGCCTCCTTGGACTGACTAATTACAGCAGAAAGTTCATTGAGGGCTACGCAGAGATCACCAGACCCCTGATTCATCTCCTGAAGGGGGGGGGTCAAGTGGGAATGGGGTCCAGAACAAGCCGAGGCAGTAAGACAACTCAAAAGAAGCCTCTCACAAGCGCCTTGCCTAGCTTACCCTGTCAGAACAAGGAGTTCTTCCTGGAGACGGGGTTCTCTAATACGTGCTTGACGGCAGTATTATACCAAAAGCATGACAAGGTCAATAAAGTAATCTCCTATGCGAGCAAAACTTTATCCTCTGTGGAGGAAAAATTCAATGATTGTGAGAAGGCACTCCTGGCAACGGTGTGGGCATTGAAGAATTACCACCCGTTTATCCAGGGGGAACACATCATAGTGGAGACTCCACACCAGCCTCTGCAATATCTCCAAAGTGACAGAATCCGGGCCGGAAATGTGAGTAATTCCCGAATTACTTCCTGGATTCTGTCAATGCAAGGCTTTCCTGTGGAGGTCAGATATGGCCAAAACAAGAAGAATCACCTCGCGCAAGGTCTGGCTGACTTGCATGATTGTGCCAGAGAAAACTGTCTCGAGGACGAAAGTCTAAAAGTCAAGGACAACACGGAGGCATACCTTAATTCCCCACACAAAGTCTTTGAAGAAGACAAGTGTGAGGGAATGCCCACTGTGTATGTGGATGGATGCTCTTACCATGTTGACAACAACGGGGAGAAAGAACTGGTGGCCGGCGTAGGGAATGCATGGGTGAATGAGTCCCCAGAACCCTCTGCTGGATACAAAATTGGTCCCTGAAGTAGTCAGGTGGCAGAATTGATGGCTGTGCATCAGGCCATCCTCACTGCTGTCCAGCATCAACTCCACGAACTGGTCATAATCACAGATTCGGATTATGTACGGAACGGGTTCGTGGAGCACCTGGTTAATTGGAAAACCAGAGGCATGTTATGTGCTAACAACAAACCCTTGAAACATGGGAAGTTGATCCAAAACATTGATGATCTGGTCACCTCGAATGAGATGACCATCTATTGGAAAAAGATCAAGGGTCATTCCAAAGTAGAGGGACCAGACAAAACTGGAAATGACTTAGCTGATCAGCTGGCCAAAACCGGGGCCATCCAAGGGGATCTAATTGAGATTGAGTCCCTGTTGGGGGAAATCCAGGTCACTGCTATCACTAGGTCCCAGACAAATGCTCACAACGACCTTTCAATTGCACAATGGAGTAAGGAGACCCCTGATGCTGATTTGATTACCGCTCAGAAGGGGGATCCAATAATTGGTAAATTTTACCAGCACCTTGAGGACCCTGAGAACTTTCCCCTGACGGATACCGATTACATTGGGAAAGAGGACCTAAGAGTGTTGATGAAATGTCCAAAAATGTTCCGAATCCAAGACGGTTTGCTGGTAAGGAAATCCAAAGCTGGCCACAATCAGTGGGTGGTTCCTACCTCATTCCGAAGCCTGATGTTAAGTCACGCCCATGATGCGGCCACCGCCGGTCATAGGGGGTTTCACACCACATTGGAAATCTTAAGAGAGGTTGCATACTGGCCACATATGGGGCAGGACCTTGACCAATACTTGAAGGGGTGTCTTGTGTGTGCACAATTTCAGCCATCATCACTCACGCACCGTGCGCCTCTCCAAAAGAGGGGGATGACCCTGCCATGGTCAGATTTACAAATCGACTTTGTAGGCCCCGTGATTCGCTCCGCGAGGGGGAATAAGTACATGTTGACCGTCACATGCTTGTTCACCAAGTGGGTGGAATGTCTCCCAGCCCCAAATTGCAAGGCAGAAACTGCAGCTGCCCTGATGATTAACCACATCTTTTCCCGATTTGGTCTACCTCAAAGGATTGAGTCAGACAGAGGTAGCCACTTCACCAGTGAAGTAATGACAAAGATGTGGGAGATACTGGGGGTCAAAAGGAAGTTGCATATTGCTTACAGGCCAGCTTCTTCTGGGGCAGTAGAGAGATATAACCGAACCATTGTGAGCATCTTAAAAAAGTTTGTGGCAGATTCTGGGCCAAGTTGGGATATCCGATTACCTCTGGTCCTAATGGCCATCAGATCTACCCCTTCATCTGCAACCAAAATGTCACCATTTGAGTTGATGACTGGGCGCAAGATGGTGCTTCCACAGCATTTGCTCTACAGGACCCAAGAGCAGACACTGATAAATGCCTCCACAACTCATGAGTATGTGGAGAATTTAAGGAAACACCTCCAACATGCTTTTGCTTACGCTCAGCGGAATCTAGAAAGATCGGCTGATAGCATGAAGACCCATTATGACCTGAAAACTTCCAGGAAGGAATATCAGGTGGGGGACCGGGTCTATCTATACAACTTCCAAAGAAACCAGGCAAAGCAGCGGAAATTCTTGCCTACATGGAAGGGACCCTTTGAGATCATCGACAAGATCTCCCCTGTGGCCTACAAAATCCACATCCCCAAAGGTCCTTTGGCAGCGGGGGAAGACAAGTGGGTCCACATAAACCAGTTGAAATGTTGCCATCCCAGGCATACTCTGCAACAACTGGAGGAATCCTCTGGAATCCTAGCGGGTACTGTCTCAGACTAATTCAGTTCCAACCATAAAACATACCACATCTAGTCTCTAAAATATTGTGATTTGCATGAAACTGTCTCTTAGTTATACTGTTTTTTTTTTCAAAATAAGAATGTAATGTTTCGTTATGATGAAATGCATATGCTGCCCCACTATCTCAACAGTGGTGGAAAAATGTCTATGAATAGGTATTGCCGCTCTTCCTTTGTCGTCCTAGGAGAAAGAAAACCGGGAGACGGGCCAAGGAGGACGATCCGGAGACCGGGAGCAGAGACGCAACGGGCCCGGGGTACCGCCCAATATTCCCATCAGGACCGGCGAGGAGAACCGATCGATCAGTACCGGATGGAGGAAAAGATGCTGAACTGTGCCATCTACCGGAAGAAGATGAGAACTACATCCCAGATCTTGCGGGTCCCACCAGTGAAAGATCAGATGGCCACCGCAAGAAGGGGGGCTTGTGGGATGTATTTACCCATGCATCCGAGCCCTACCTCAAAACTGTGCAGTACTGACATGAAAACATCATGATGGCCAGAGCTTCCCAGAAAATGCACAGGGAAATGCATGAAGAATAGGCTGCCACTCATTTTTGCCGATGTTATGGGCACAGAAGGAAACTGCCTAAAACCACCATTGGACTACCCACACAGTAGTCTGAAACCATTGGGAGTGGCAAAGCTGATTGCCAAAAGCAAACCCATAACTGTTGGGAATTCATTTTCTTAAATCCCAAAAAGGGGTGCAGTACCAGTACTCACCACTATCAGAAAGCCGGCGTTTTAAAACCACCAGATTTTACTTTTTTGTAGAAAACTGAATAAATGAACCCAAAACAGGCCAAAGAAAGACTTACTGAGAGGTGGATACAATGTAAAGTTATATTCTGAAGTGACTTGAAGGTTTATAACAAGACTGGCTGAGCTGTGGATTTCAGCAGTTTAAGTAAATTTGGACTGAAAGACACTAAAAAAATCTAAATGTTTAAATTGACTGAGTGACCTACTTTTGAGTGTCACATAGGTTGCAATTGTTTAAATGTCATAGTTTTAAACTTAGAATCAGCCTTCTAGCTGCATATGGGAAAATGTTTAGTTTTATTTGAATGCAGAAACTGGGGAACAGAAATGACATGTAGCTAAAAACTGGCTTAAAGAGATTCCAATTTGCCTGGCAACTACCCCCATCAGGAGTGAAACTTGAGTCACAGCTGTGTTCCCAGGCCTAGCTGCCCTTTTGCTGCTCACACCAAAAGGGATATGACACTTCCCTGATTGAATTACCTGGGCTCTGCAGGAAATTGAACAAAGCCCTGTCTTGACTCAGGCAAATGTTTTATGGCGGGAGTCGTAAATGGAGATTCTCCTGGAAGCACAGGGGAGGGGCACTGCCTGTGAGAGCAAGCTGGCTTGGCAGAACTGGAAAAACCAGAAATTCAACCTTGTGCTGGAGGAAAACCACACCCCTTTGGGGCCAGAACATAACTCTAAAAAGATGAATAACTCATAGAGCGGACATGTGAAAATTGTATAAATGACACCATAATTCTTGTGATTTTTCTGCCCACATTTTAAGAGGTTTTTAGAACCGGTGGCATGTTCAGGGGGGTTTTAGCGGAAAAGAGGATATTACTCAAAATGTGTGCATGTGAAAAATCTGACACTTCATCAACTAATGTCCATACTCCTTGCGCACATGTGTGTAAATTTGGGTTAATGTCCGAAATTGCGAAACCAGTTAAAAAGTGAAATATGTGCCATTTCTGAATGCAAGCTCTCAGGAAGAGCAGAGTTTGAACAGGGTATACCTCCTGTAATGCATGATGGGTGCATATGATTTTAAAACAATATGTACCTCTGCAAATATGTATTTGGTTCAAATCTAGATTTGTGTGCAAGTTAACAGGAGGAGTGGACTTTCTGCAGGCTGTAAAATGACATCACTCTGACACAACTTAGCTCCCCCAATCAGGGGAGAAATGAAAGCTTGGCCAATGATAAGTGGAGAGGGGCTGGCTAGTGATGCTGCTCACACCCACCCATTTTAAAAACACATAAAAGCAGAGAGACAGGACAGATAGGGACTTTCAAATCCATTTGCAGCTGGAAGCTCTGCCGGGAAAATCCATACTTTACCTCCATCAACTTCAGAGACCCAGACCAGACCAGCAGACTAGAGCTGACCTGTTAGCAGAACCAGAGAGAGCTGAACCGGAGTGCAGTCCAAAACCTGACCAGATCCGTGGCAAGGCATATTTCTAAATATATTGTGAGTACATAGCAAAACTGTGCAGAACCAATCTCTTAGTTAAAATAATATAATTCAACCTATTTTAATCTAAGTAGAACTGCCTCCTAACTGTCACCTGTCATTTGTAAAGCTGTCACTTGTCATTTGCTAGTTGCAAGCTGCACTTGTCTTTGTGAACTTTAAAATTTCAATCTGAAAAACGACCTTTATTCAATCGCTCATATCTCCGCGACCGTTTGTGCTAGAGACTTGCAGTAACTTTCATCTGGAAGCTGAGATCCTAGGCTTTCCTAAGACCCCAGAACGATATTGCTAGCCCTTGTAGTTCCTCTGTAATCGAACCAGACGCATTCGCGAATTTTACCGCGATTTGCAAATTTCTCCACTTGCAAAAAGATAGCTGCTTTTGCTTTCCTCTGAAAGAAATTCGTTTGCCTCATAAAAACCATCCCTGCATCATTGCTAGTGTGAGCCTGGACTAATATTAACTAGATACCACTCACCCTGAACCTCTAGAGGGAATTAAAAGCATTTTAGCATATTTTTTCTTCATTTCCAGCACATTTAAAAGCATTTGGGCCTGTGTTTTCAACTTCTGTAGTCTAAGTTGCTGGGGTGAACTGAATCACATTTGATTGCATTTCTGAGAACTGTGTGCTTCCCTCCATTTCCTTGCATTGCATAAAAGGGGGGGGGTGAATTGTCCAAGAAAGTGATTACATTGTCTTTTGCTGAAATCCTATCAAGCTATTTTCTGTACTGCATTTCATTCCACATTGCATCCATTGGAAACCATAAAAGTATTGTTGCTATCTTATCCATTTCATGTCAACTCCTTAGTGATTATCAAGAAGTGTGCTAGTGCCAGATTCTCCGTTGTTAATCTTTATCATATCAGATTAAGTGTGCTATTCAATTATTAATTTATTATAAAGCGTGATATATATATATATTGTTTAATTTATCAAATAAATCTTTTAAATTTGCAAAACAGAACTACTTCTTGGCTCAGTGGGGTCAGGAGGATTCCAAGAGAGGGGTGTTATATAAGGGTAGTCATCCAGAACGCATGAACTGGACATAAAGATATATCAATAAGGGTTTTCATTCAGTATTCTAGACTAGGCGTTGACTTGGCTGTAGTGCTGAATTGAATCCTCTTACATCCTCTTTCCACAATGAAAATATTATGTTTCGTAACACATACATTTTACACAGAGATGGAGTCCATCTTTCCTATGCTGGTAATCAGATTTTTCTGAGAAATGTACAAAATGCATTGCTTCCTTTTGTGAAAATACAGCCATCCATTTTGCAGTAGGTGTTGACTATTTCAAGTTTTTCAAACACAAAAAAACACCACCAAAAGGCTCTTTTCAGAGACACCACCTCCTCCCAGAGAAAAGTACAATGGTTTTGATAGGGCAGCACCCCAACATTTTAAATATCCGCAGACTGTCCGCGGACTTCTTAAAAATACAAAGGGCCCTGCTCCATTTATTTGTCACTTCTATTTTTAGACTGTGAAAGGAGGCTCTGAAAAGAGCCCTTTTTTATTTTTGTTGTTTTATATTTTTTTTGGTTTTTTGCACACGACACACTAGGAGAAGAGGGGAAAGGAGGGTAAGAAGGGACACCAACCACGGGGATAAGAAAGGGCAGGTGGAGAGAGGAAGTTGTAGGGTGCCCTGTACTCATGTGCCCCGGTGGAAATAACCAGTCAGAGCCTTATTTCATTTGGCGCTAGTCATAGCCTTCTTTATGTAAACAAACAATGCAAAACCAGGTCCTCGGTATGCCCGAGCAATAGTCCATCAAAGGACCACTATATGGAGCACTATCATTTAGTTATTGCTGAATGGGTACATAAGGGTGTGTCTTCCTTTTCCTTTGGTACTGAAACATTAAATAAAATCACTGGACCACCTGGGAGCAAGTTAAATCACATTTTGATAATGAATAAATATATAACATTCAGTGGGTCACCTGGAGCAAGTTGAACCATATTTGATAGATAAATACATACATAACCTTCAATGGGTCACCTGGGTTCAAGCTGAATCACATTTGATAGATACATACTTAAATAACCTTCAATGGGTCACCTGGGTACAAATTGAATCACATTTGATAGATAAATACATAAATAACATTCAGTGGGTCACCTGGGTTCAAGCTGAATCACATTTGATAGATACATACATAAATAACCTTTAATGGGTCGCCTGGGTACAAGTTGAATCACATTTGATAGATAAATACATAAATAACATTCAATGGGTCACCTGGGTTCAAGCTGAATCACATTTGATAGATACATACATAAATAACCTTCAATGGGTCGCCTGGGTACAAGTTGAATCACATTTGATAGTTAAATACATAAATAGCATTCAATGGGTCACCTGGGCACAAATTGAATTACATTTGATAAATGTCATGTTATGTTAGGCACATTTTTTAAGCGCACGTTCGCCGTAAGTCATCATGGATCTAGAGGAGAGAGGTCAGCAGACCCAAAAGAATCTAAAACAGGCAAGTTTTCAATGCTTTTCTAAAAGCAAGGTGGTTCACCACATTTTTCATATGGAGCGGTATGACATTCCAGAGTCGAGCTGAGCGACAGAGAAAGCATGTCCACCAATATGTGAGTGCTTGATTACAGGAACGGCAAGTAAACCAGCCATTGCTGAATGCAAGGACCGCGTCGGGAGCTAGCACGTGAACTTGGCGCACAAGTATTTGTCCCCTTGGGCATGCAAGGCCCGATGCACCAGGCATAGAGTCTTAAAAACAATGCGTTGGGCAACCGGAAGCCAGTGCAAGGAACGCACCATAGGGAGAACAGGTGGCAACCCGAGCAGCCATGTTCTTCAGCCGTTGGAGACGCTGAATAAGACCCTTTGGTTGAGCTAAGTAAAGGGAATTACAATAGTCTAAATGACTAAGCACAAGGGCAGCCAAAACAGGAGGAGGGAGATGAGAAGGAATTAGAAGAAGGACTTTCATAAGAATTCATAAATGGGAATGCCCAGCTTTGCAAACAGCGGCAATCTGGGACTCCATAGAAAGAGAAGCTGAGATTATTACCCCCAAACTCCTCACCTTATGAAATGGGATGGGAAAGGGACCTAGAGAAGAAGTCCAAAAAACAGACACCCAAAGTGAAAGAATGGGGGGATCCCACCACCAGCACCTCCGTCTTGTCCCTGTTCAACTTCAGCCAATTGCAGCTCATCCAGTCTCCCACCGCTGCCAGACATTCCTGCAGGCACGACATCCCAGTCTGATCATGGTCTAATCGGATCATAGATCAAATAAATAATTCTTAACCATGCTAGTCTCCCTACATTCCGGTAGCTGCAGACTACCACACAGTCTCCCTCCGATTTGGTCACATATATACCAACACCGCTGTTGTAACCCTGGAGACACCTGATCCACTACCCCTTCTCTTAAACGAAGCTAGGAATCTGTACCCAACTAAGCAATCCTTATCCTACGAGCACCGCCTAATATTTTATGCGGAAATTGCAGGCGGATTAAACTGGCACTAGGCCTGTCGGTACCTAACAAACCCTGCAGTTTTAAAATTCCCACTGCCAATGGACAAACCTTTCTAATCATCTTGGCCTTCTTCTTCTACCACTCACTTTCCCTTCTCTAAGGTCGCACTATCCCTGTACAGGCATGGGGATACATCCCACTGAGCAGAATGCATCACACGTGGTCCTGCGCTATTGAGGAAACCACAGTCTCGGGAGGGGCACCCACCGCCTGACTGTGTGCTAATCACCTAAGCAACATATCCTCAGAGAGACCACATTGCCCCAGGCCTCAGCATGTCTCTTAGACCAATATATGCCCCACTTCTGTCACAACTTAAATGAGGCAGAGAGACACCAACAAAACACGTGGGCTCAGTAAACAGCATGCACTGCCTTGCGGGCTCCTTCCCCGTTTAGGTTTCTTTCCCACTCCTACCTCAGCACGCACCACGTCGAGGGGGAGATAGGGGCCTGGATCAGTCCCTCACAGCCACAAAAGTTTTGTGGGCCAAAACACCAGCTAAACTTTCTTCGGCCCCAACACTGGCACCGCTCGAGCACTCGAACCGATGAGCGGAGAGCGAGCTGCCGGCCCGGAGAAAGAACCTCAGATGAGGACGTCCCTGTTTTGATTTCTTCAGGGAAAGCAATGCCACATATTCCCAATTACATCGTCTCTCCCTCTCATGTTCTCCCAGTGCTCTCTCGCCCACGCTTCCCTATTATGATCCACAGGGACCTTCCACTAAAGTTTGCCAGCAGGGGAGCTCCTGCTGCCACTGAGGTGAAATCTCCTAACGGCTCGGCCCGCTCCCCCTGCTGGTGGATCATACCATGTCAGCCATACACATACGCCTGGCGCTAAGAAAGCAAAACAAATGACAGGAAGACATTTTGTAGGGCAAAGGAAAACAAATGCCCGACAACAGTGACACCATGCTCATTCATACACACAAACCCACAATAAATGCTGGTTTACCCTCAACCCCTTCTACTTTGAAAACCCTTGTACCTAAAGGTTTATCAGTTCCGGAGGTGCATCCATTATAATTTGACATTTTAACATTGCATAACAACGGCTTATTCCACCATTGCTTAGTAAACAGATTGGTTAATTTGCAAATGCCTCTGTACATGTAGTAGCGTGAACAGGAAATCCCCTTCTGATAATTTCATTTTGGGCCCCAGGGGCATCGTAGCTCAGCATTCTAACTGGCCTGACCGCTCTGCGAGATCGGCGGAGCTCCCCATATATCACTGAGGGATCATCAGAAACAGCTTCTTGAGGGCCGACTCAGTCAAGTGGCCTGCCCATAGTCAGAGTCTGGTGTAGGTATGCGTTCCCCCTGGATTGGTAGCAGGTGATATCTCTTCTCTGTTCTCAGCTTGCCTGAGGGACCTGGAAGTATATATTCACTTTCATTCCAGTAGGCTATGACTGAGTCTCCAGAGCCTTCATCTCCTTACTTCTTCCTGACTGGACTGAATGTCTGCGGGCCTTTGATCTATGACAGTGGTGGAAAGATCTCTGCCCACTGCACTTTTCTTCTTTCCCAAGTTAGAGGCTACAGACGGCACAGTCCTTGGGCCTTCAGGGTGTAGGCTTTCCCCGTGGATTGACTTCTGTGAATGAGTCCTGGTGCTCCTCTCACTGGGGGAAAGAGGAATTTCTGCTACAGTCGGATCCATTTCCACACCTTCCCCTATGGGTAGGAGGTGCTTCCGGGGGAGGGTCTTCACATCCCTTGGGGTGCCTTCCCGTCTCAGTCTGAACACACGCAACTCTGTCAACTGTCGTTCAATAAGGTATGGCTGCGATTCCCAGCGATCCCCCAGCTTGTTTCTGCCTCTCTTCCTAAACTCTGGATGAGCACCCGATCACCTGGTTCTAGGTTGTGGAACTGGACCTTATCAGCATACCTTTTCTTGTTTTGTTGTGCATTCAGTTCAACAGCAGCTTGTGCTAGTTGGAAAGCTTGAGACTACTGGTCTTGAAGGTCCTTAACGTACGTGCGGTAATTTTCTACACCTGTTCCATCAGAGGAGACCCCAAAACTCTGTTCAGATTGCACTGGCTCAATTTGTCAAACATGTGACTCCACATCAAACGACTTAAGAATGTAAAGTTGTGTGAATTTGAAAAGCAATATTTATTTTTGTTAAACTGGTTTTAATTTTTATGTGTAAAATTGTGTAAAATTGAATTGATTTTTTTTTAATTTGTAATAATGTGTTTTCTTTTTGAAAGGTTGATTTACTCAGCCAAATAAAAATAATAAAAATAAAAAAACTAATAAACTCTAGTCTATGCGTAGCCTGGCATCCCTTCCGAACATCAACTGATACGGGGTGAACCCAGTGCTGTCATTCTTTGTTCAGTTGTAGGCATGCACTAGGGTGGACACATGTTGGCTCCACCTAAGATTCTCTTGGGCACTCAGCATTCCCCCATACCCAACAATGTGCAGTTGAAGCATTCAGCTTGCGCATCCCCTTGTGGATGGTAGGGGGGTCCTGGTTTTCTTTTCCCATCAGCTGCATCAGGTTGTTGATGAGCTTGGATTCAAAATCGCGCCCTTGATTGGAATGTTGGCGAGCAGGCCAGGATAATGCACAAAGAATTTGTCCCAGAGTACTTTCGCTATGGTAGTTGCTTTCTAATCTCTGGTGGAGTATGCTTGGGCATATCGGGTAAAATGGTCGGTCACTACCAAGATGTTCTGGATCCCGCTGTTGTCAATTTCAAGGCTCAGGAAGTCCACACAAACAAAGTCCATGAGTCCAGAGCTCTGTAGATGTTGAAGTGCTGTAGCTGGACGACTGAGGGTTTTCCAGGTGATGCATCGGGCACAAGTGTAGCAATACTCTTCTACTTCTGGGTCTAGGCGCGGCCAATAAAAGTGGCTTTGTGCTAACTCTATTGTCCGTTCACTTCCCAGATGTCCATGATGGTCATGAAGGACGCGCAAGGCCAGTGGACGTAACAAGCCTGGCAGCACAAGGCGGTGTATAAGTCGCCCTTTGATTTGACTCTCTTTGTACAGCACTCCTCCCTTCATCTCTAGCGATTTCCATTATTTGCGATAGATCTGGTGATTGGGAAGATTCCGCCTGTCTTGTGGCCCTGTTGCACCGTTCTCCTTGCCATGCAGCACTTTGCATAGTTCCCAGTCTTGCAATTGTTTTTGTCTCAAGTCTGCCTGTTCAGGTCCGGCAGTTCCGGAGCCATTACACTGGCTGTGTCGCAATAGTTCACTGGGACCCCTTTTTCTGTCCCCCCTATGCAGTGGATAAAACTTTCTGGTTCAGGGGACTGACCAGTTCCTTTCATGAAAAGGGCTTTCATCGCAGCCACAGAGGCCATCTCGATAGGGAGGGACTTGGAACTGTCATCCATGTGGGGTCTTTGGGACAGTGCATCCGCATCTATGTTTTTGACTCCAGGGCGATATTACAACTAGAAGTTGTACATGGACAGCGCTGCCAACCATCAATAACCAGTAGCATCCAGTTTGGTAGACTTGAGGATGTATGTCAGTGGATTGTTGTACGTCCTCACTGTGAACGTAGCTCCGTACAAATAGTCATGCAGTTTTTAGGACACATCCCTCTTTAGGGCCAACAACTCCAGCTTGTGGGTAGGATAAATCAAATCGGAGGGGGGCAGTCAGTGGCTGCCGAAAGCCACAGGTCGGACGGTTCCCTGCTGTTCTTGGTAGAGTACAGCACCCAGCCCATCACAGCGGGCATCCATTTGTAAGATAAAAGGCAGGTGGGGGTCAGCATACGCCAGGACCAACGATTCAATACGAGTTTTCTTTAGCTGAGCAAAGGCGCGCTCACACTGTTCAGTCCATCGCAGGCCAAAGTTCTCCTCAGGATGGTACTCGGTTTTGGACTCAGCCCCACGGTTAGCAGCAGTCTTCTGTGGGGCTGGATAACCCTTAGTCAATTCAGTGAGGGGTCGGGCTATGTTGGCAAGCGGGATGCATCATCAAAGATTGTGCAAACTGTGAGCCTGCCATCTCCAGGCACATCCTGACTAGGCATCCAAACAGGGTGGAGTTGGTGCCCATGACCAGGGGTACCTCCGGATTCTGGTTCTTGGTGGTGCACACCAATGCAAGAGCGGTCAAAGTTATGTTTACTCCAGCCACCTCTTGGGCTCAGTGGATCTTCACACAGATGTACCCCAGGTATTGGCAGGCCGCAAACTCTGACTCAGATTTAGCCCCTCCAACGGTTCTAAGGGCAGGTGGGACACATATTGTCGATAGTAAGGCTCATACACAATGGTGACTTGGAAGCCACTGTCCAATAATGCAATGGTTCTTCACCCTTTGAGATCAACTGGGATGGTCATCATGGGTCCAATTAGGCCTGCAGGAATGCCTCCGGTAGAGAGGCTTGACTTCATAGTTTGTGGCAGGTCGCTGGTGCCCCTTTCATGGAGTTGCAGAGCTCATGGACAAGGCAAATATGGTCAGCTGTAGGAACCTCCCGAGCCTTAATGCGATGCTTGGTAGTTGATAAGTTGGAATTCAGTGTCCTCGTAGAGAAACTGGCATTGAGGGCCATGGAGCTTACTCCTGTGGTCGAGGTTCTAGCTGCTCCTCCGCTACAACCGCCTGTGCGTTTCCCAACAGTGCTCAGGCTGGAGTCGTTTCAGTGCATTAAATTGAGCTGCTACTCGGGCATAGTCTTGGTCACACAGACGAGTGGAATAGCTGTTATCCCCACATCGATGGCAAAATCTCCAGGGCGGTAAGGGTGCAGATGATTGGGTCAAATAGTCTTGTGGCTCTTGAGCTCATTGAAATACCTGGTGCTTGCTTTTACATGGTGGAGGAAACACATCTCTGCCTCGCTGGTGATTTGCATTAGGACTCTCCTGATTAGCAGCTGCATCTGTAGCTTCCTTACCAGTTGTTGCAGCTCTTCAATCTGCTGCAAAATGGCATTGCTGGGTGCTGGGATCTTGCCTTGGACAGGTTGGCTCTGAACATTGACCTTGCCTGTTTCTTCCTCAAGTGCTCTTATTGACCATAGTAGGTCTTCATAGGACGGAGTGGTGTCCAGTTACTCTCGCAGTCTCAGTTGCAAAATGGGGACGGCGGCTTCCCTGGCCCCTCTAAGTAGCTGCTTCAAACGACATCAGTTCAGTTGGGAAGTCTCTACACTGCCTCTATGATGGGTCAGGCGCAGAATTTGCTCAATTATCACTCTGAAATCCGATAATATCTCTCCCAGCTTCAGGGAGGCGGCATGGAACCTCATCATTAAGTCTTCCCCCGGTTCAGTTGTGCCAAAGGCTCCTTCCAGGGTGCACATCACTTGCGAGGAAGTATGTTGGTTTGTTTATTTGTTTATGTGTTTATTGGATTTGTATGGCACACCAAACCCTTAGGTAACTGGGTGCAACAAGGTACAAGTATACTTAAAGCTTAGTTACATAGTGAGAAAGATACAGTGGAGCAGAAGGCCAGGTACAGAGAATACTAGCAAATACAGAGGAGAAGTAGAAAGAAGATACAAACAAGTGCAGAGTAGAAGTACAAGGTTACATAGGCTGATACTAGGGTTAATGTAGCGGAGTTAGTCCTACATCGCTAGAGCGCAACCAGTTGAGAGTGTTGCACCTAAAGCTGAGGTAGGACTGGTCAGCTCTGAGATTGGGTGGTAGTGCATTCCATGCTTGGGCTGCTTTTACCGGGAAGCTACTTCCACCAGATGTTTCAAGCTTGAATCTGGGTATCTCTAGACAGTAGGAATTGGCCACTCTGGAGGGGCGGGTTGAGGTTCTCCTAACCATTCTCTCATTAAGATGAGGAGCTGCATTATTGAGGCATTTGTATGTCAGTGAGACTGTTTTTAGTAGGATCCTGTCACTTATATTTAGCCATAGGTGGTCTCATCTCATATTAGATTTGTGTTCTCTGTGAGGTATGTTCAGGGCAGTTCTGAGAGCACTATTCTGAAGCGTTTGAATTTTTTCAGTTATATATTTGTTAGCTCCTAAGTAAAGTGCTTTGCAGTAATCCAATTTAGACAGAATTAAGGCGTTGGCGATGATGATGCAGCTAGCTTTTGTTAGAAATGGTCTGCATGCCCTGAGGAGCTTACAGGTGTAAGTGGTAGATGATGCCATGGAGCTTACCTGTTTCCTTAGGTTTAAGGTAGAATCGAGGTAGAATCCTAACGTTTTCACCTCTTTAACTACTTTAATTATGTTGCCATCTATGTTAAATGCAGAGTAGTTCGAGTTAAGTTCTTTTAGGTTGGCCACGGATCTAAGAATCAAGATCTCTGTTTTATCGTCATTCGGGCAGAGGCCATGGGATGCTATCCATGCCTGAATGAGGAGGTATATCTCATTTACCAAGGCCGTATCAGAATCAAAGTTGCCCGAAAGGGGAATGAGTATCTGGGTGTCATCCGCATAATTCATGTAGGTGACACCCAGTCTGTCCAACTTGTCAAATAGGGGCTTGGTAAATATGTAATACATGGTTGGCGAGACGCAAGAGCCTTGCGGAATGCCACATGTGGTCTGGATCGGGTCAGCGGATGCCAATGTGGAGAAAACTCTCATTGATCTATTATCTAGAAAGGACTGGACCCAGGCCATAGCATTGCTCGAGAAGTGGGCTGCCGATGCTAGATGTTTGCACAGAACTGCATGATACACCAGGTCGAAGGCTGCCGACAGGTCCAGGAGGAGCAGCATGGCAGTTTTTCCTTTGTCCTTGAGCTCGTCAATTTGAGTTTTAAGGTTGCTTAATGCCGTTTCCGTGCCATGTTGCGGCCTGAATCCGGATTGGTGAGAGCCTAGGAGTTGGTTAGCTTCAAGATGGTTCTGAATTTGTAGGTAGGTTACTCTGTCTATTATTTTAAGGAGAAAGTGTACTGTGGTGATGGGCCTATAGTTAGTAGGAATGGATGGGTCGAGGGACTGTTTCTTAAGTAGAGGTAGAACTCATGACTCTTTAAGGTTGCTTGGGACAGTGTTAGACATGAAAGAGGCATTCATTAACTTTGTGATGAAGGGCGCTAGGTCTCTTGCGGCATCTTTTATAAATTGGGCTGGACAGCTGTCTCCCTTGCAGTTAGATGGCTTCAGAGATGCAATGATTTTTACTGTTTCCTGAATGGAGACTTTGGTAAATCTCAACGGGGCTAGGATGCTAGTAACTTTAATGGGACTGTTGAGGTCTGTCTCAGTAGGAGGCAAGGAGGCTTTTTTATGGCAATTTTATTTTGAAGTGTTGTTATTTTATTGGATAGGGCATTCTGAATGCTGGTGCACGATTGTTTGTTTTTAGGTACATTATCCAGTGGGGATATGGGGGATTCTAGCTCACGAATGATCACAAATAGTTCCTTGGTGTTAGCGCTGGCATTGGAAATTCTATCATTAAAGAGCTCTTTTTTGGTGCAAATTATTTCTTTTTTGTAGTTATTTGCAAAGTGGGTTAGTTGTGATTTGTTTTCCTCTGAGGGGGGAGTGTCGCCACAGGGATTCTAATTTTCTTTTTTGGAGTCTTAATTCTTGGGAGAGAGTTAATGGAGGGAAGGATGTGTGGTAGAAGTTTATCAGGCGTAATATTTTCTTTTGATCTGGAAGGGAGAGGCAGTGCCATAACTTTAGCTTTAGATGTTTGCTTGTCTATTTCTGTGGATAAGTCAATTAAATGGTGGTCAGTCCGCAGTTGTGGGGTTATTTTAGTGATAGTAGTAGTGCAATTCAAGTCAGCTACCCAGTGTAGGGTTCTTCCCTTGATGTGCATAGGGGTGAAGACTTTTTGGGTTAGTCCATGTTATGCAAGCGTGGCCACTATTGCTTGGGCTTGTTTGTTCTCTGGGTCATTAAATCCCAGGTTGAAATCACGCATTATTAGTATTTGTGAGGAGTCTTTGGTGTTGTTCAGTTGGGTCAGGATCGCAATGCCTCTATCACTCGTCTCCTCTTTCTTGGTCTGACACTTTCCAGTCTTGTAGCATCAGCTTGTAGCATCAGCTGCGTGAGGTCGGCCCATAATTCATATCTCTCTTCTCCTTTGGGCAGAACTTTTTCACCTGAAAAGGGGCATAAACTGGTGTAGGCTCCATGTTCACTTATCAAGGGAGACGGGGACTTTCGCTCCATCGTTACGCTAACCGCTTCAGCCAACGTCGCAGCAATGACTATGGTATCTTTGGTGGGGGTAGCAGCTCCAGGCCGCTGAGGTATTCCGAGCCAAACGTCTAATTTCGAGACAGGGCAGCTGATCAACGGTTCCCCTGCCTTGGATCTCAGTGGGCAAGGTTTTACCTGTAAGTCAAACTCCACCATAACATAGCATATAACATTTGGTACCTTGACCAGGGATATGGCCCACACTTTTCACTTTACCCATTGTGGGCCCCAAGGGACCTGTCATGGCTAACACATCATCGGTTTTAATGTTTTAATGTGAAGGGGGAACTCACCTACTACCAAACAGGCCTCTGGATTTAGCCATTCAGCTTTTACCCAGTGTAGCACATATTCATATTCATGCACCTTGGTTCTTTTTTTTTTTTTTTGGCTCTCTTTCTTTTTCTTACTGTAAGTTGATAAACGCTAATGTATTAACCAGCTTCTCCTGTCTGGTAAACAGGAGATCTATACCAGAGTTCTCTCTCTATGGATAAATGGGCCCCTGGGATCTCAGCAGTGCCTCCAAAAGTGTAAGGTGTTTCTCCCTATATGTGGCTCATATAGGAGCGAGCAGCAACCTGTAGGAGTCCTGAGTAGGGGATACTTACACCTTACCACACACATGCATGAATGCAAAACCCAGGGGACAGAATGATGGACTCTCCTGTGATGGCCTAGGTCAGTCCTCCGAAGGCGCTGGCGGCCATGTGAGATGAATAGACCCTTTCCCAATGGATGGCCAGCCCTGGTGGCTGCCCTGTACTCATGTTCCCTGGTGGAAATACCCAGTCAGAGCCTTATTTCATTTGGCGCTAGTCATAGCCTTCTTTATGTAAACAAACAATGTAAAATTAGGTCCTCGGTATGCCGGAGCAATAGTACATCAAGGGACCCCTACATGGGGCACTATTGTTTAGTTATTGCTGAATGGGTACATAAGAGTCTGTCTTCCATTTTCTTCGGTGCTGAAACATTAAATAACATCACTGGACCACCTGGGAGCAAGTTAAATCATATTTTGATATTAAATAAATATATAAGATTCAATGGGTCCCCTGGGTGCAAGTTGAATCACATTTGATAGTTAAATACATAAATAACCTTCAATGGGACACCTGGGCGGAAGTTGAATCACATTTGATAGATAAATACATAAATAACCTTCAATGGGACACCTGGGCACAAGTTGAATCACATTTGACAGATAAATACATGAACAACCTTCAATAGGTCACGTGGGAGCATGTTGAGTCACATTTGATAGATAAATACATAGATAACCTTTTAGGGTCACCTGGGAGCGAATTGGATCACATTTGATAGATAAATACATAAATAACATTCAATGGGTCGCCTGGGCGCAAGGTGAATCACATTTGATAGATAAATACATCAATAACCTTCAATGGGTCACCTGGGAACAAATTGAATTACATTTTATAAATAAATAATTCTTAGCCATGCCAATCTTCCTACATTCCGGTAGCTGCAGACTACCACATAGTCTCCCTCCGATTCGGTCACAGACACACCAACACTGCTGTCGTAACCCTGGAGACACCTGATCCACTACCCCTTCTCTTAAACAAAGCTAGGGATCCGTACCCAACTAAGCAATCCTTATCCTACGAGCACCGCCTAATATTTGATGTGGAAAGCATGGGCGGGTGAAACTGGCACTAGGCCTGTGCGTACCTAACAAACCCTCTGGGTTTAAAATTTGCACTGCCACCGGACAAACCTTTCTAATTGCCTTGGCCTTCCTCTTCTACCACTCCCTTTCCCATCCCTAAGGTTGCACTATCCCTGCGCAGGGATAGGGACACATCCCACTGAGCAGAATGCGTCACACGCGGTCCAGCGCTATGGAGGAAACCACAAAACACTCCTGTCGCAAAAGAAAACAAACGGGAGTCTCGGGAGGGGCAATCACCTCAGCAACATATCCCCAGCGAGACCTGTTAGGGAGAATTCTCTGTTTAGGCTGAATTTCCTAACCTAGTGAGTCCCCCAGCAGCTTTGCTGGATTTTTGGGGTTTATTTTTTCTCTCCTGCCAAGAGTGAGACTCTTTTACCCTCACCCTTGGACATGATTTGAGTGTGTTTCTTTGAATCTAGATGTGTTTGATGGGCTATGGGGTCTTTTACTCCATAGGGTTTCATGTGTTTTTGTGATGTGTGTTACACAGCACCCTCAGTGCAGTGACACAGGGGTGTCATAGTGACCCCCCAGTATAGACTCCATACCCTGCGACTGACTACTGTCTCCCAGGGCATGTAAAGTCACCATTGACTTTACTAGTCTTAAATTCTGAACAGAACCAGTACAAACCATCATATTGTGGACGTACTGGCTGGGGCAATTCGATTGCCCCAGGGTCTGTTAGTCGAGGGGGCACGTCTCTGTCCCCCCTGATCGAGTTTTGGCTGGTGGCAGTGGATACTACTTTTTATATTCAATCGCGAATATTTTCCTATGGGATTTCCCATTGTTTTAGGCTACTATCTTTATTTAATTATTTACGGTAGCCTCGAACATACCGCCGGTTTATTTAATTAATATTAATTCTCTGGTTGGTATTTTTTTGCCAAAACTTGATTCTAAAATGGCGTTTGTGTTCTCTTCTGTGACTCCAACCCAAGTCGAGCCCTTTGTTCCACTTTTTGGCGGGCTTCTCCACAGAAGCCCTCCAAAGTGGTGCCACTCTGTCTGGGGTACTTAGGAGGGGTGGAGGGGAATTTAGGCACCCTGGACTGAGTTGCCTAGGCAACTCAAGTCGCACTCCATCCTGATTGGCCCAAGTGGTGAGCCGGACGGCTCACCACTTAGCATGTTTGAGTGACAGCTAGGCTGAGTGAATGGGGGTTTGCTGCATAAAAGCAGGGCTTTGGGGACTGGAACTTCAGAAGTCGCCACAGGACCTAAGAATCCGACGAGGGAGAAGCCGAGCCGACCTGCCACAACACCACCACCGGTGGAGCCCTGCTGGACCGTCTCACCACTTTTCCCAACGACAGAGGAGATCTCCTGCCGGAGAGTCTTCTTCCTTTGACTGGTGGGGATAACCAGTTTCACCGTCTTTTCAACCTTCCCGACGTACCTCGTGGCCACCTTGCCTGTGCCAAGCACCCCGGCAACCGGGATACCACGTTTTACCACAACCGCAAAACAAAGGTACCACCTTTAACCGGAAAACTCTGCGGCTGGTGTCTTCCCTGGTAGTGCAACGACCTTCATCTTTCCTCCAAGTCGAGATCTTCTCTTCCCCTGGACGACGACGCAACTTGCACCCACTACCAGGAACAACTGCCCTTGCTGGAGGATCCTTCCCACTTAAGGTACCGCGTCCTGCCTGGCTTCCCTTGCTACCGACTGTACGGGGTAGATTTAGTCCCCGGCTTTCGAACCTGGGTTAGCCTGGGACACCCTGGCTAAACTTTCCTAAGCCTCTCTAAACTCTTTTTGAACCCTCTGCAAGACTTTCTAAGCCTAGTGTAACTGTGTGATCTTGGGCACATTTGTGCTCTGCTCTCTCTAAGAGTGGGCCCAGCCTTTGGACTTTGGCCTTTTGCTCTTCTGCCTTGCTAACAGTGTTCCTGAATCTTAGAGTGGTGTACCTTTCCATATTCTGTCTTCTTCCCTCCCTTTTCTAACAAACTTATTGGAGTGTCATCTAGTTAAGCGCTCACCTCTGTATGAAAATAAGTGGTGTTTTACAGTGACTTATCTGATAAGGAAAAAGGGGTGTATATATTACAATAGTAACTGTGTTTAGAATATTTTACAATAAGAGTGCTGGAGTGTTTCAAACTGTGTTTTTAAATAAATAATTATATACTTTGATACCAAAGCTCTGGTCAGTGTTCGCTTGTATTATTGTATCTGAGTGCCTATTGTGTATACTTTGCATACTGCCTAACTCTTCTTGAGGGAAGTCTGACTGCTCAGCCACAGCTACCAGGTAAATCTGGGTGGTACAGACTGCTACCAAGTGGGTTTACTGCTAACACCTGTAGTCCTAAATCTTTTGCAGTGTTCCCTAAAGGAACGGCACAGGTTTCTGCCTAACAAGACCCAACTGAAATGAGGCAGAGGGAGACACCAACAAAACACGTGGGATTAGTAAACAGCGTGTGCTGCCTTGCAGGCTCCTTCCCCTTTTTGGTTTCTTTCCCGCTCCTACCTCAGCGGGCACCCCGTCAAGGGGGAAATAGAGGCCAGGATCGGTCTCTCACAGCCGCGCAGGTTTTGTGGGACAAAACACCAGCTTCACCTTCTTCGGCCACCTGGACCGGCACTGCTCAAGCACTCAACCCATTGAGGGGAGAGCGAGCGAGCTTCCAGCCCAGAGAAAGAACCTCTGATGAGGAAGTCCCTGTTCTGATTTCTTCAGGGAAAGTGATGTCGCCTTCCCAATACCCTCGTCTCTCCCTCTCGCGTTCTCCCTGTGCTCTCTCGCCTGTGCTTACCTCAGGGCTCTTATGCTTCCCCGGGGACCTTCCACTAAAGTTCACCAGCAGGGGGGCTCTCGCTGCTGCTGAGGTGAAATCTCCCATGTCAGTCATACACATACGCCTGGCGCTGAGAGCGTGAAACAAATGACAGGAAGAATTATTATAGGGCAACGGAAAACAAATGCCAATCAACAGTGGCACTGTGCTCATTCATGCACCCAAACCTACAATAAATGCTGGTTTACATATATATATATATATATATATATATATATATATATATATATATATATTACATGGGCGCGGTAGCGTCCATACAGTTATGGTTAAGTTGGTGTTTCCATAGGAAGAGCAATTGTTGGGTGGCTTATAACTTCGCTCCCTCTGGACGAATCCTCACCAAACTTTGCAAAAAAAAGTATATGGCACACTCTGCATTGTATTGAAAAGTTTGGAGAGGTTTGGTCCAGGGGGGGCAAAGTTATAGGGGGGGATCCCAAAACTTTTGTTTTTTCCTATAGACATAATGGGAAAAAACTTTGCGCACGGCTACAGCCCGAACCGCTGGACGGATTGACACCAAATTTGCGGCAGGAGTGGCGGCTTGGTCCCGAAAGCGTGTTTTTGCAAATTTGATGTAAATCCGTCCAGTAGTTTTTTTTAAAAATGACCAAAATGTAAGGCAAAAAAATTTGAGATATCTGTGTTCGCTTCGTGGACGGACTTCCCTGTTCGCTCCGCGGACAGCACCACGATTGGCCCATGGGCTTGCGTCATGTCCACGGACATGCGACGTGTTCACTGATTGGACGGCGTGGGGCGTGGAGCGTGTCAGATTTTCGGTGGCGCGGGCCATCTTGTATTCACCGTCGACCGCGTACAGCGCGGTGAAACTTGGATTAAAAATTGTATTTAGTGGAGTGTGTTGGTGTGTAAGAGTGTTTGGGGAGGGTGGGGGAGTATGAGATAGGTTCAATGTTTTGTTTTTTTATATTCTATACGCTTTTGTTGTGTTTGATTTGTCCACGGAGAACACGGCTGTTCTGACATTTTGTAAATAAACTAAATGGTGGGGTGTTCAGAGGACGGAGTATGTGTCCTTTTTGTTCGCAAGGAAGGTAAAATTGAGCTAAAAACACTCGCGGTGTATTTAAATGTTCGTAAATACACAAACTGGGGGTGTCCTGAGGACCCTGTCTGTATTGTAATCTGTCAAGTTGAATGTGTTCTAAGAACACTCGCGGTGTCCCGAAATGGTTGCAGTTACACAAAATGGGGGTGTTCTGAGAACGTTGTTTGTATTGATCGTTGTCAGGTTGAAAGTGTTCTACGAACCCTCCTTTTGTCCGCTGATAGTACAATTTCCTATGGGCCTCACCCGACTTTTTGTCCACTAAAGAAACGATAAATCAGGCTGGTGTGCGCCAACATTATGTGATAATCCTATGACTGGCGCTATTGACCTGGCTGACTTGCTTTTGCGACACTAAATCATATCTCCCGCCCCTAAGCCTGACATTATGAAAGCATTCATATTCCCCGCCTCTCTCCGTGACGTTACAGGGTGCGTCATCAAATGCGCCCAGTCGTCTCCAGTCCTACGCGACTTTACACAGAACCCGGAAGACAACACACATTATGTCACAACACAGCGCGCCACAATTCGGAATATGAAACTGTGATTTAAAAGCAAACAGCAAGATCGTAAATTTTGTAAAGTACATTTATTTGACATCAAATGTTTAGAGAATATTGAGCGATTTGCATTTGTCTTTGTTGTCGATCCGCAAAAGTTCATGTTGAGCCACGCAATGTTCCTTTGCGGTACAGAGGGTGTTAGATCAGCTTAGAACACAGTGCGCCACAATTCGGAATATGAAACTGTGGTTTAAAAGTAAACAGCAGGATTGTACATTTGGTAAAGTACATTTATTTCACATGAAATGTTTAGTGAATATTCAGTGATTTGCAATTGTCTCTGCTGTCGATCAGCAAAAGTTTATTTTGAGCCACGCGCTGTTCCTTTGCGGCAGATAGGCTGTTGGTTTATGATAAAAGCAGTAAATGGTCGCACTGATAATCGGAAGGTTGGTCCAACAACGAGGGATTAGACCACCATAATGGTTGGTATGTTGCTTCTAGCCGCTAGTACTGCGTAAGGGCACATTGGTCCTTGGCGATTGTCCCATAAAATGGTGAGGGTCATGAAGTTGCTTACATGGAGCTGCACCTGGCAGTTGAAAAATCCATCCGCTGGAGTGTGAAAATCGTGACATTGGCAAAATGGGGCAACATACCTGTTTTAAAAAACATAAATTAGTCTCACCAGCCGATCTTTATTAAAAATATGAATTTTATTTCTTAGGGCGTGAAACTATTTGCTAGCGAAGATAGTGCAACGGAGTATGTTAATAATAAAATAATAATATTTTCGCATTTATATAGCACTAAGAACCATCAGGTATCTCAGCGCTGCTTATTATTACCCACGGTGTGTGGTGCTCATTTATCGACCACGGAAGGATGAAAAGCTGAGTTTGGCCGAGCCGGGATTCAAATCTGCGTTAGCAAGCTGTGCACGGATGTCAAAGCGAGCGCTCTACTCGCTGTGCCACTTGACCGGCTACAGTGAAGTGGCACAGCGAGTAGAGCGCTTGACCGGCTGCAGACCGGTTACATTATTTCTATTAACCCACCCTGTGTCTTCTGCCTTTTTCAGAGCCCTCTAAACGACAGGGGATCAATAGTGATAGTGCGCGGTAGAAAACAATATGTCACATTGAACGAACAAGTACAACTTGACCGGGCTTTGATGCCACGCTATTGTTATTATATTCCGGTATGAAATAATCTAAAGGGTTACTTACATTATAATTGCATTTTCCATTGTCCAAGTGTAGTGCAGTCCCAAAATACGACTCCGCGTGTGCCAACCATCTTTCTCAAAGTGATATAATATACAAAAGTGGTTTCGTTTCAGAAATTTCATCTTTATCGTGTCTTACGTTTTTGCTACACTTCTTCAAAAGAAGTCTTTCAGCACAATCTCTGTCTGTCAAGGTAAAAAAAAAATAGACCCTTATACTGGGAGTCGTGGGCCTCTCCGGGCCGCGAGAAAAAAATGGAAGCAGCTGACCTTCACTGTGAACGAGCATAAATGCTTGCTTTGCAACATTCTGTGTAAAGCCATCAGTGAGAACTTGCTGTTTACACTACATCTTTGTATATTGTTTGCGTGCTAATAAAAAAAGTTTGTTTAAGGGACGTTATGGTTCCAAGTAAAGCCGAAAAACCCCTGAAATTCGCCAGTTATGGTAAGCTAAGCAACCATAACTCGTGCCACCACCGTGCACTGCTAAGACTAACACCCAGGACATCAAAGATGACATCGCAAATGTCATTGATGACATCACTGATGACATCCCATGTGCATTTACTTTTCATGAAATTTGTGTACTAGGGATTTTTATTATAATGTTGCGAAAAAAGTGTCAAGGATCATTGCAATAAATATCATAGCGTAATTAGTGCTTTGAACGATGCATTGATATAAATAGCATTGTATTATGGGGTTCTATCTAGTATACTGAGCTACTAATGGAGAAACATAGCATTGTGTGCAGCGTACAAGATGGAAGTATAATATTTGTAATGGTAATATGTTGAATAATGAAATGATAATTGTCCTGAAATGTTCGAAAATAAACAAAATGGGGGTGTTCTGAGGACGTTCTTCGTATTGTGTGACTGCTTAGCTGTATGCAATGAGGGAATGGCACAGAGAGTAAAGTGGAAATGGTAGAAGGGGTGTCGAAGAGTTACGCGGTCCGCGGACACCACAGCTGTCCGTGGACAGGGCGTGCTACATCCGGGGTTTTCCAGCAAATCCAACATGGAAAGAAGACTGTACGGATTAGCCAATCAGATGGCGAGGTTGTGGATTTGTGTTGAAAGAGACTGTGTGTGGTGAAGATGGCAGAAGTAGAGAAAGTCAGGGTGTTGGTGCTTGGAGATATGTTTGTGCATGGTTTACAACAGTATGCTTGATGCAGGCATGTTGAAAAGAACTTTGATGTGAAAGGAGTGGAGGTGATGTGGAGCACTGTGCCTGATTGCAATGTACAGGGAAGTGTAGAAGTTTGTGAGGATATGGCCACGATGAACAGTCCGCATGTGGTAGTTTTGCACTATGGTGTTTTCCATTTGGGCAACGTCAGTGCCCCTACTTTGTTGGCTGATTAGGAACGCTTGGTTCAAGCCGTAATGAAGATCCTCCCAAATGCGAAAGTAATTTTTTCTGGATTACTACCTAGGGCAATATGGGACAATAGTTCCGTTTTTTGTCCTCAGCAAAACATTGCTAGGTGTGTCCTCAACCGAGGCATGTGTGCCTTCATGGTTAGAGCTGGTATGTTCTTCTCTAATAATGAGAATATTGATGCCAGTAATACTGTTAATTTTAAAGAAGATGGCATCTCTTTATCTTTTACGGGAAATGCCTTTCTATTTGGAATGTAAGGGTTGGTTTGGAGAAGGCTATGTGAAGATTTTAGGAGTAAAGTAAGAAAAAAAAACAAGAAAAAAAATACAAAATAACAGATGTCTGTCAAGCATCTGTAAAAAAAACAAAAAAAACGGCTCTTTTCAGAGCCAACTTCAAAAGGGAAATAGGGCACACTATTTAAATTTGCATTCAGCACGCTCAGATTCTCGATATGTCCGCGGACATGGCGGTAGTCCGCGGACATCAAAATCACTACGTGGGGGTTCAGTATGTTCTATGTTACATGTATATGAAGTCAGGGATATTATGGTTAAGTTGTGCTACTAAAAACCTGTATATGCTTGTATTTGTATACATTATACTCACTCTCCTTTCCTTTGGGTGCAGTCACATAATGTGATACACATACATATGGTAAGTAGCAGCTTTGAAACAGAGCAATAGTTTCTCTGCATAAAGACAATCCGTTAGGTTATGAACTCTTTCTGCTACTACTTCTGCTTTTTTGTTTACTTCACTGTCCCTGTATATACTCATATTTGTATGTGTTGTTGTCTCTTTGTGTTTTGTCTGTAATAATTATGTATTAAGTGGGTTTTATTATCTACTTATTACATGTTTCACAGTACGCAAAACTCTAAAAAGAAAGCAGTTATCATTTCACTATTCAACATGGCAAGATTATGAATATGGCACCTTCATCATGTATGCTGCACACACACTGCCTATGTTTCTCCATGAGTAGTTTAGTATACTGGATAGAACTTCATAATAGAATGATATTTATATCAATGCATTGCTTAATGCACTAATTAGCTCATGATATTTATCCCATTGATCCTTGACAGTTTTTGGTCAGCATTATAAGAATCCCTTGTACAGAGTTTTTATGAAAAGTAAATGCACATGTGATGTCATCAGTGATGTCATCAATGACATTTGTGATGTCATCTTTGATGTCCTGGGTGTTAGTGTTAGCAGTGCACGGTGGCACGAGTTATGGTTGCTTATCTTACCATAACTGCCGAATTTCAGGGGTTTTTCGGTTTTACTTTGAACCATAACGTCCATTTAACAAAGTTTTTTCACTGAATTTCATAGGTTTTTAGTAGCGCAACTTCACCATAACGTCCCTTTAACAAAGTTTTTTCACTGAATATATATATCTTTCAAGGAAAAAACTTTAGTTGCATGGATGTTAAGGTGAGAACGTAACGCAATAAAAACCCTGAAATTCAGCTAAATCCACATTAACTTTGCACCCCCCGTTCCGCAGCCTATGACCACAAGTCATGGGTATGTTTAAGGCTAAACCGGTCGAGTTGGCACTCAAGGTTTATAATGAGAAAGCTATTTCTGTTGCCAGGTATGGCATGGAGTTTTGGGGATACAGCAAGGTTGAAGACATTCAGGTGATGGAGAATTCCTTCCTGAAACAGGTTTTGGGGCTTCATCATTCAGCCACTAGTTTTGCAATCCATCAGGAATGTGGCTGCAGGTTTATTAGTGACTTCATCACAGCCCAGCCTGTGAACCATTAGTTTAGAGTTTGGGATAACAGCACAGCTGGTTTAACACAATACCTAATAAACACTTGGTTCCTAGGGACCCTTACTTGAAGATTCCCTTGCTAAGGAATATAAAGGAAATGTTGACAGAAGGGGATATGGCTCAATATTGCCCAACTTTGGAGTGCCTCACTGTAGGCTACTCCCCCCCTCTCCCCATTTATGGGATTGGGTGTGAGTCTGTTCCTTGCAAACCTGATGACTACAGCTACCAGAAGTCCTTGCAGCAGAATCATCACTAAGTGTTAACACCTGCACTTGCTGTGAGCTGCAAGTTTAGACAGCCTCCCTGATGACGTGTGTTGGCACAGAAACTGGTCGGAGGAGAACACCTGTAGCTGAGTAGGTTTACTGTGCAGGGAACTGGAGTGCGCCCCTCTCCTTCTTTTTTTCACATATATATATATATATATATATATATATATATATATATATATATATATATATATATATATATATATATATATATATCTTTCAAGGAAAAAACTTTAGTTGCATGGATGTTAAGGTGAGAACGTAACGCAATAAAAACCCTGAAATTCAGCTAAATCCACATTAACTTTGCACCCCCCGTTCCGCAGCCTATGACCACAAGTCATGGGTATGTTTAAGGCTAAACCGGTCGAGTTGGCACTCAAGGTTTATAATGAGAAAGCTATTTCTGTTGCCAGGTATGGCATGGAGTTTTGGGGATACAGCAAGGTTGAAGACATTCAGGTGATGGAGAATTCCTTCCTGAAACAGGTTTTGGGGCTTCATCATTCAGCCACTAGTTTTGCAATCCATCAGGAATGTGGCTGCAGGTTTATTAGTGACTTCATCACAGGCCAGCCTGTGAACCATTAGTTTAGAGTTTGGGATAACAGCACAGCTGGTTTAACACAATACCTAATAAACACTTGGTTCCTAGGGACCCTTACTTGAAGATTCCCTTGCTAAGGAATATAAAGGAAATGTTGACAGAAGGGGATATGGCTCAATATTTTCTCCTGAGGGTTGCTATGCTGCACAGTTTTAAGGGATGTATATGGTTTGGTCAGTTCGACCGCAAAGCCAATTTTGCCATGACCAAATCTGCCCAAACTAAAAACCCCCACCCACCTCCATACACTCCCCCACTAACACCCTACTTACCTTTTCCCCGTCCGCTCATCTTCTAACCCTGCAGCATTGGATCCGCCCATCCTACGTGGTTCGGATTCAATGCCGCAGGGTCCGCTTTTCTTTTTTTTTTCTCTTCCCGTCCCTTGCCTCCAACACTCCGGAAGCAGGGGACACCCCTTCTAGCCCCCAAAAGCAACCCTTGCAACCCTTGCTCCCCATGTTAGGTAGTGATTGCCCAAGCTGATAGTTTACAAACGATCGAATGGTACTAGCCGAATTCAGCCAGATTTACCATGCGATCGTTTGTAAACAATCAATTTGGGTAATACCATTTTAAGCGCTATAAAAGTAAGGGTATTCCAGCATATTCTGGAAAATAGGGAGTCTTCCGAGCTGCAGAGGCCCGTTAATAGGAAACACGAGATTATTGCGAGCCCAGGTCTGCAGAAATATTTGCTTTGGTCACAGAATCCCTCTCAGTGTGTTGCCATCACCAGGGCCCGCTTTAATGTTATTCATCTAAGAGCAATGGTGGTGGCCGGGTCGAACAGTAATGAAAACCAATCATGCATTTTTTTGCGATGCGCCGATGGAAGACTTGGCACATTTCCTCCTTGTTTGTCCTGCTTTCTCCTTAATTAGAGAGAGTGTATGCTTAAACGACTTCTGCTAGGCCAGGGGTTTCTTTAGTACGAACTGGCATTGTGCTACCTGTTATGGGTGGACTCGGTTTGTATGGGTTAGGGTTTATTATCATTTTAAAGAATGTTTGGGGAAATATTTAATGAAAATTGTTTGAACTGAATGCTTTTGAATGTAAATAGTGTTGCTTGGTTTTATTGAAGGTGGAATGTTGTTTATTTTTTTTACCGTGTGATATGTAATTATGCTATTAATTGTTGTTTTCATGGAAATGTTTTGTATTCCCAAAATAAACATTTTACTACTTAAATGATAACATTACAGATCACATCACTAATTGCATAAGAACAGTAACCAGTATTAAAGGATGGCCTTCAGCCATGATCAGTGTGCACGGTTAAATATATTTCAACACATTAATGGTTACAAATCATGGCCTTCAGTCATGGACACTGGCCACAGGCTTCACCCTTGTGCACTGTATATTTCAAAACACTAACAGGCCACCAACCATAGACTTGGGCCTTCACCAGTGGCTACAGCTTCCACTGTATATTATATACACTAATCAGCCACTAACCATGGGCTTTAGAACAATACTGACCAGTGGCCACAATCTTTGGCTGTGCCCACTATATATTCTAATATATAAATGGGCCACTAGCCATGCCCTTGACCATGAGCAGTTTTTACATCTTTTGGCCATGTCCACTGTATATTTTAAGATACTAACATGCCATAAGCGATGGACATCGGACGTGCCCATTGTGAATTAAACAACACTAACCAGCTCCTATCTATAGCTTTCAGCAGTGCCCACTGTATATTATATACAATAACCAGCCACTAGCCATGGTTTACATCACAATACTAGCCAGTGGCCATGGCCTTTGGCATGCCGACTGTATATTCTAAAATATTAGTGGGCACTAGCTATGGCCTTTAGCTATGGCCACTGACAACAGCTTTCAAAGCTGCTCATTGTATATCTTAAAACTGTGATGGGGCACTAGGCATGGCTTTTAACCATGCACATTGGTATCTTGCAACACTAACTGACCAGTAGCTATGGTGTTTGGTGATGGCCAGTGACCCCAGCCTTCGTCATGGCCAAGTCAAAATTGTTATTAAGAAAATCAAGGTTTTTATGGACTAACTTAAATGCCATCATTGATGTAATCTGTTATATACAATGTAATTAGTGTTGTCACCAGTGATGTCATTGGTGATGCAATTTGTGATGTTATAATTATAATTTATAATTATAATTGGTTATTTATAATGCACTTAATACCCACAGGTTTCTAAGTGCGGACCCTAGATCGAACCTGTCTTGCTCCAAAGCGTCATGCGTCCAAGGCAAGCGCTCTGCCCCTGAGCTATCCTCCCGACGGCCGTGCCCACTGTCCATTTTAAAACACTTGGAGACCACTTGCGATGGCCTTTGGACATGGCCGGTGGGCACGGCCATTCTATATTTTAAAACACTTGCAACACATCACTCAAAGATGTTCATCAATCCCAAACTGATTTTGACCTGTTTTGTCAGTGGTATAGTTATGTATAAAATATTGCAGGCTTCGAGAACTGAATGTTTTTAGGCAATGCACAGTGAGATTACATTATTTGCAGAGGATCACACACACTGTTTAAGCAGCATGCTACAAGTCCCTTGTTTTATTACTGGTCTCTTGGTGACTGTTGTGATAAATCGCACAACCCCATCTAACTGCATTTAAGCACTACAGAAAAGGGAGAAAAATGACCAGCTGCAAGAATAACATAGGCCCAGGTACTTTTGCCCCCATCACGAAAATCAAAATCTGGGACCCATGGATATACCACCCATGAAGGAATCTGAAGACGTACTAGATAAACTAGAAAGGAGGCCCAAAAGTAATTTTGATCCACATATTGTGAATCCCATTCTTAATATGTTTGAGAACAAAGTAGAAATGGACCTTAATAAAGATAACTTCCACAAGAGATTTCCCTGTATTCTAAAAACTGGCAACATAAAGAAATAGAACAATAAGCAAATGATGAGCAGCTCACTCTCAGACCAGTGGACAAAGGGGGCACCATCATGGTTATGGATTCAACATTGTTGGGTTAAACTCCCAGGTAGGATACGAGAGCTACTAGGAGTTTGCGGACTCAAGGAACTTGTGCAAGGCCCAACACCCTCCTCCCAAAAGGAACACAGGCCCAGATAGACAGCTAGTTCAACTATATTTATTACAGCCAAAACCAACAGGGATCAGTACAAGGATCGTAGAAAATCCTGGGACATCTAGGCATTCCTGGCTTGCAGTCCAGTTTTGTCTTTCGGTTTTGTCATAGTGATGTCACAACCTGAGCCCCTATCCAGCAATCCTAATGCACCATGGGATTGGGTACAGAGTAATATTCCACCTATAGTGCACCCTATTCATGTACGATTATTTGCTCTTCCCATGTCAGGTTTCAGGAGGGTCCATCCAAATATTGCTATCACTAAACAATGTTGCGGTGTGAGGGTCTCACCATTGGTTCTTGCCTGATGCTACCCCCCAAGGATACTGAACTGTGGTTGGCTAGAGTTGATATCTCCAGGCCTGGGATCCAAAATGATTCTCAGCTCAAGGTGTACCTTCTCAAAGTAATAAGAAGAACTATGTGTCTGCATTGTAACGTGTGTGTACCACCATAGCCTATGAGAGTGCCTGTTCACACCATGCAACACTTTTTTTCTCGTTGTAACAACTTTGTTGCAAGCTTCTGTCTGGCAGCATGAGATCGCTCCTCTTTCCCAGCACCGGTTTCGATTCATTATCCAAGACTGCCGAGTCACGTGTCCAGAGACCGTGTTTGGGCTCCTTCTTAGCTCTGAATTACTCTGAATATTCGCGTTTACTGCAGCTAGTGTTACTGCTGTTCAGGGAATGGAATGTTACTCGTATCTCTGGCCTTGGCAGCTGGCCTTGTTCACACGCTTGCTCGTCTGTCCAGCCTGAATTTGCTCAGCTCAGCTCCTGCAGAGGGTCTGTGGTCTGTTTGTATTTCCCTATTCATGTACGATTATTTGCTCTTCCCATGTCAGGTTTCAGGAGGGTCCATCCAAATATTGCTATCACTAAACAATGTTGCGGTGTGAGGGTCTCACCATTGGTTCTTGCCTGATGCTACCCCCCAAGGATACTGAACTGTGGTTGGCTAGAGTTGATATCTCCAGGCCTGGGATCCAAAATGATTCTCAGCTCAAGGTGATATGATATGATATGATATGATATGGTATTTGTAACGCACCTATACACAGGTGTTTCAAGGCGCGACGAGGCAGGGAGGGGAGGAAACAAGGGGAGACAGACAGCGATCCTACTAGGCCAGGTGTCATTCAGATCGCGCAAGTGCAGGGGTGGGGGAGGGGGAAAAGTGCAAGGGGAAGGGGAGGGGGGGAAGTGCAGTACAAGGTAAGTGGCGTGAAGTAATAAATAAATAGGGCCAGCTGGTGGCAAGTGCAAGGTAAGTGCAGAACAAGTGCTGGGGAAGGGGGGGCTGTAGGGATACAGAGACAGTCCCGCAGTGCAGAGGGGTTCCAGGGCATCAGTGCAAGTGGAGAGTGGCTGGGCCCAGGGCCGAGGCTGTTTAGAGAGGTCCAGTTGCAGGATCAGTGCAGTTTCAGTGAAGAATATAAGCTGTTCAGCAGGGGAGAGGGAGAGAGAAAGCAGAAGCAAAGAGGAAGGTTTTGAGGTGCTTCCGGAACCGGAGATGGTTCTCCTCAAGTTTCAGGGAGGCAGGAAGGCTGTTCCAGAGGGAGGCCCCTGCCGCGGAGAGAGATCTACCCCCAGCGCGTTGCTTCGAGAAGCGGCTGACCCTGAGGGAGTTGGAGGCGGATGAGCGAAGGGCTCGGGAAGGAAGATATTTGGGAAGAGAGAGTTGAAGGTATTTAGGACCCAGGCCCCAGAAGGCCTTGTGGACAATGCAGAGGGTTTTGAACTTTATCCTCGCAGCCACTGGGAGCCAGTGTAGAGATTTCAGTCCTGGAGAGATACGATCCCTGGGCTTGAGGCCAAGGACAAGTCTCGCAGTTCTGTTCTGGATGAGTTGCAGAGGGCGGAGAGTGGAGGCAGGCAGATTAAGATAGAGGCTGTTACAGTAATCCAGCTTCGAGAGAACCAGGGCTCGGGAGACAGTGAGCTTCTGGGGGAAGGAGAGGAAGGGAAGAATACCTCTGAGGAGGTGCAGCTGGTAGTGTGACCTCTTGGCGACGTCAGAAATATGAGGAGAGAAGGAGAGTGTGGAGTCGAAGATGACCCCAAGGTTTTTTGCCTTGCAGGTAGGAGCAGGGAGGGGGCCAAGGGAGGCAGGCCAGAGAGCTGCAGGGAAGGAGGGAGTGGGAGTACCGATGAGTAGAATCTCAGTCTTACTGGCATTAAGGCAGAGGTCATTGGCGGCACACCATTCTTGGATAGCAGACAGACAGTCAGAGATGAGGGAAGGAGAGGGGGAGGCTGAGGGTAGCCTGAAAATGAGCTGGGTATCGTCCGCATAGCACTGGAAATTAGGGCAGAGAGCGGCGATGCGGTGGGCAAGGAGTGCCAGATACTGGTTGAACAGCCAGGGAGAGAGATTAGATCCCTGGGGGACACCACAGGTGGAGAAAAAGATGTCGGAGAGGAAGGACCCCAGTTGGACCTGGGAGGGTCGATTTGAAAGGAAAGAGGTCAGCCACGCCAGAGCCTGACCAGTGATACCCACGTTTTCCCGGAGACGGTTGAGCAGGATGGCATGGTTGACAGTGTCAAAGGCAGAGGAGAGATCGAGCAGAATGAGAACACACGGAGTGTTGGAGTCGAGGTTCAAGAGCAGGTCTTCACGGATGTTCAGGAGAGCAGTTTCCGTGCTTCTGGCAGCTCTGAAGCCAGATTGATGGCCATGAAGACTACCAACAGATTCAGCATGGAGGTCAAGCTGGGAGATGGCCAGTTTCTCCAGGAGCTTGCCCAGGAAGGGAGTGATGGAGATAGGGCGATAGTTAGCCGGGCAGGAGGGGTCGGAAGAGGGTTTCTTGAGAAGAGGGTGCACAAGGGAGTGCTTGAGGGGGGAAGGGAAGACTCCAGAGGCGAAGGAGTGGTTGCAAAAGTCAGCCAGGGCAGGAGCCAGGGAGTCGATGTGGTCCTTGATAGTTTTGGAGGAACAGGGGTGAACCTGTTTAGACGAGACTTTCATTGATCGGACTTGTCTGGAAACCTCGTCTGCAGAGAAAGGTGGAAAGGCAGAGAAAGAGGGAGGAGGGGTGACTGCAGAAGGGCCAGAGGAAGAGCCGGGAAGAGAGGGAGGGAGGTGAAAGGAGGAGAACGAGGACAGGATGTCCTGAGTTTTTGAGATGAAGTGAGAGGCCAGTGCAGTGCAGAGGGCCTGGGAGGGGACAGGAGAGGTAGAGACTGCAACAGGGTTGGCCAGCTCCTTGCAGATTTTAAAGAGTTCGGCGGAGTTGTTTGATGCCGCAGAGATGCGGGCTTGGATAAGGGCTCTCTTCTTGGTGAGAACGGAGAGCCGGTACTGCCTTTGGAGCAGGCGGCAGGCCAGTTTGTCAGAGGATGAACATGATGCACGCCATTTCCTCTCGGCAACCCTGGTGTACCTTCTCAAAGTAATAAGAAGAACTATGTGTCTGCATTGTAACGTGTGTGTACCACCATAGCCTATGAGAGTGCCTGTTCACACCATGCAACACTTTTTTTCTTGTTGTAACAACTTTGTTGCAAGCTTCTGTCTGGCAGCATGAGATCGCTCCTCCTTCCCAGCACCGGTTTCGATTCATTATCCAAGACTGCCGAGTCACGTGTCCAGAGACCGTGTTTGGGCTCCTTCTTAGCTCTGAATTACTCTGAATATTCGCGTTTACTGCAGCTAGTGTTACTGCTGTTCAGGGAATGGAATGTTACTCGTATCTTTGGCCTTGGCAGCTGGCCTTGTTCACACGTTTGCTCGTCTGTCCAGCCTGAATTTGCTCAGCTCAGCTCCTGCAGAGGGTCTGTGGTCTGTTTGTAATTTCCCTAACTCAGAACATGGCCCCTACGTTTTGTACTATTCTATGTTAGTTGTACATGGCTCTGTCAGGTCCCATAGGTGCTCCTGCAGCTCCATAGGGTTAATTGCATATAAGCATCTGCAGGCTTGTTCGGGATCTCTTGCTTCTTGCGGTTTCTACGTTTCTGCATTAGCTAATGGCAAAATAATTAAAGCAAAGACAGTATGCATATGTGTCTGTCCTTTAACTTATAAAACTGTTACGCATGTGTTCTTTGTGTATTCCGGTGCGTGTTTGTGTCCTGATGTGCGGATGGCACGTGTGCTTCCTGTCTAACGATGCTATGTTGTGGCGTCTCTAACAACGTCAGTAACATGGCTTCTTGGCGCTTTAGTCGATACTGTCAATTGAAGTCTCCTTAGTAGCATCTTGAGGATCCTCGTTGTCACGCTCACCTGATTCAAACGGAGGCGCAGGTCTGGCTTCGAGTGCTGATGCTTCTTCAATGGTGAAGCGCAGGACTCTGAAGATGGACAGGAAGGGCCCCTCTACTCTGGCTTTTCTGGCTCGCAGGAATATTCCCCTGTGCGTGAAAAGGGAGTATTACCTACTGACGGAATAATGCTCAAGCCTCCCACTCCCTTCCAACCCTCCACGATACCCTTCCACGATTCCCCGTGAAGTCTCACCTTAGGGTCTGGAAGGATGAGTTCTCCATCCTGCTTCTGATGCAGGGGCGCGTTGAAACCCAGTTACTTCACTGGATTGAGGTTTGATGGGAGTTCAAAATAAGCTTGACTATTCAGGTGAGGCGCTGTAAGAGTTCTGTTGCAAGTTCAAAAGTTCAAGCTTAATAATAATGTTCATTGTCTTATTGCAGCAAGCGCTAATGCTTATGTCTTTTTCCCCTTAGGGGCCGGGGTTCGGAATGCCGGAGATATGGCGCCGACCCGAAGTGAAACGTGCAGTTCCAGTAAATGACAGGTAAGTTCTGGATGACCGTTCAGGTAATGTCTTTGCATTCGCTCATTCAATGTCTTTGTCTTTTTTCCCCATAGGGGCCGGGGTCCGGAATGCCAGGAAGCGGCAGGACCCGAAATGAAATGGGAATGACCCAACAGGTAAGTCTTAGAAGGAAACTGAGCTTTTCCTATTTCCCTTCCTTCTCTCACCTTGTTTTCTTGTCTTTTCTCTCTAGGCTCTGGGAAGTGGGTGCGGATCCGGATGATCGCTGCTGAAGATGGAGGCGCCCAGGAAAGGTGAGTGAAATGCAGCGCTGCAGCGATCGAAGCGAAATGCTTTTAAAATGATGTCTTCCCTTTCAGGATCGTCGGTGTGATGTCTCCGTGATGCAGCTTTAGCAGGTAAGGTCTTCTTTCTTGCCAATTCTCTCTTATATCCCTTTGCAGGCGACCCAGGATGCTGACAGGCGTGGCTGAAGTCCAGATGCAGGAGCTGACACGGTGAGCGTCCAGCTGCGAGGAGCAGAACAACGCGAAGCGTGAGTTGCTGATCGGGCGTGGTTTAAATAGCTTTGGTAGAAGTTCCAGGTATGTATCCTTCCACCGATCAGGTATGTATCCTTCCCCGACCACACTCAGATGGAAAGTAGTCCCACAGGTAAAGTAGTTCCATTCAGGCCTCAAGAGGGCCTGGATGTAGCAGCATGGTCTGCCTCAGGTAAGTGCACATTAAAACACTTGAACACATGTCTAGCTTTATGAGCCAGGCGCCTAAGGCGCCAGGACAGGGGTCCAACATGAGCCTGGCGCCCAAGGTGCCAGGATTGTGTCCAAAGGGCCCCAGCTTGGGCCCGCTGGCACTTCCCTGGGGGGAATGATGCCTGCCTCTGGGGTTGCTGGGTTGGACCTGGCTCCTTGGAGGTAGGCATCATGACAGTACCCCCCCTCAAGGCCCCTCCCAAGGTTGTTCCCTCCGGGGGTTTTGGCTTGTTCGGAAATCTCCGGTGGAACCTTTGTATTAATCGAGGTGCGTGAACATGATTACTAGGCTCCCACGATCTCTCCTGAGGTCCATATCCCTTCCAGTCAACAAGATAGAAGAGTTTCGACCTTAACACCTTGGAGTCTAAAATGTCTTTAACTTCGAATTCCAATTCCCCTTCAATTTGAACTGGGTCTGTAGGCTTGGACAGTCGGGTCCCTGGTTGTACTGGCTTCAAAAGTGATGCATGAAAAACTGGATGAATACGCTGTTGGACGGTAAATCCAGTTTAAAGGCCACGGGATTGATTATAGCCTTGATGGGATAAGGTCCTATGAATCTGGGATTGAAGGTTCGCGGGCCCTTGAGAGGTAAATGTTTCGTTGCTAGCCATACCTGATCTCCTACTTGGTAAGGAGGAGTTTTACTTCGGTGCAAATCAGCGTTTTCTTTATACTTTTTCTTGGCTTGCTGTAAATGAGTTGCAGCTTCTTTGAAGGCTCGGGTTATTGTGGAATGCAGATGATTTACTGCGGGCATTTCCAGGGTCAGAGTTGGATCTAGGTCAGAGGTCCGAGGATGGTGACCATACAAAGTATAAAAAGGAGTTTGTCCGGTTCCAGAATGCACTGAATTGTTGTATGCATATTCTGCGATCCAAAGGATGTTTTTCCAATTTAACTCGGATTGGTGCAAAATGCACCGAAGATATTGCTCGAGAGTCTGATTGGTTCTCTCGGTTTGTCCGTCGGTCTGGGGGTGGTGGCTGGTGGATAACCGCACATCTATTTGTGCTAGTTGGCAACACTTCTTCCAAAAATGGGAGATAAATTGACTTTCACGATCCGAGACTAATATGGAAGGGAAACCATGTATGCGAACTATATTCTCCAGAAATTCCTTAGCCAAGGTGGAAGCTGAAGGCAAACCTTTTAAAGGGATAAAGTGGGCCATTTTGGAGAATAAATCCACAATTACAAGGATAGTGTGTAACCAGCACAAGGAGGCAGATCAGTTATAAAGTCCATTGACAAGGTGTGCCATGGTGCCGGTGGAATATCCAAGGGTTGAAGTAGGCCGGCTGGCCTTTTCTTTTGACCCTTGTTTTGGGCGCAAATTCCGCAAGACAAAACAAAAGACTTTATGGGCCTCATTACACGGACGGCGGTAAGGGTTAACGGTCACCGTTAATGGCAACGGTGACCGTTAACCCTTACCGCCGTACTACGAGGTCCCTTTGCGGGTAAGAGGATTTAACGCCTGCTTCTTGCAGGCGTTAAAATCCAACCCGCTAAGGGACCTCGGAGCTAATTACGGCACCGCAAAATTGCGGTGGCGTAATTAGCGCCTTCCCCATTTCCATAGAGCCCTATGGGGCAGAAATGGGAATGGGGAAGGGCAATGGCGGAAAGGGGATTTACCTCCCCTCCAACCTTGGAATGGGGCGGTAAATCCCCTTTCCGCCAAGGCGGTGCCGGTATTTTACCGGCATGAGCCATGGCGCTAATAGCGCCATGGCTCACCGCCTACCGTGTAATGAGGCCCTATGTCTTTTCTCCAAGAAGGCCACCAGAAGTGGCGTTTGATTTTTTCCTCCGTTTTAGCGATACCAGGGTGTCCTTCCATTAATGATTCATGATGATGGGCAATAACAAGTTCTTGCAATTCTTTACTTGGCAGAAACAACCGCTCCTGGAAGCAGGGTAAATCATCCTTAACGGTGTAATGAGGACCCTTTTGACTCCATTCCAGTAAGGCTGAAGAGTCTAGAAGTTGTTTTACTTGCGTTTGGATGTCCTCAATAGTTTGCAATGATGTTAGGCCTAAGATTCTTTGTTCAGGTATGATTGGCACAGGTTCTAAACTCGAATTGGGTTCTTCCATGCCAATCCGGGATAAGGCGTCCGCTTTACCATTCTTGCAGCCAGGGCGATAGGTAATTACAAAATCAAATTCCGCAAAGAATAGAGCCCATCGGAGTTGTCGTGAAGATTGAGCTTTAGCCGTCTTTAAATACTGTAAATTTCTGTGGTCCATAATTACGGTGATGGTGTGTCCCAGAGAAGGTAGTGACGCCAAGCCTTGAAAGCAGATTTAATAGCCTGTAACTCTTTGTCGGTAATTGCGTAGTTGATTTCAGGAGGAGAAAATTTCCTGGACCAAAAGGCCACAGGGTGTAGTTGGTTAGTTTCTGGGTCTCTTTGCGACAGGACAGCTCCCATGGCCGAACTGGATGCGTCGGTTTCCACAATGTAAGGGAGATCTGGGTGTGGGTGCTTCAATACAGGTGCAGAGGTGAATTTGGTTTTCAGGTCCTGAAAGGCTTGTTCGGCCTCAAGAGTCCATTCAAAGCGTTTGTTTTTCTTTAGGAGAGCTGTGATGGGTTGGACTGTTCGGGAAAATTCCGGGATGAATCTTTGATAGAAATTGGCGAAGCCGAGCATGCTCTGAACTCCCTTCACCGAGCTAGGAGACGGCCATTTGAGGATGGCATCCACCTTTCGCGAGTCCATTCGGACTCCTTGAGGTGTCAGGATGAATCTGAGAAACTCAACTTCTGTGGTATGAAAAACGCATTTTTCGAGCTTTGCAAATAGTCTGTGCTGGCACAATTTCTCAAGAACTGCCCTAACATGTTTTCTGTGATCGGATTCTGAAGAAGAGTACACCAGGATGTCATCAATATAAACAATGACACAGACATCGATAAGTTCCCGAAGAACATCATTCATAAAGTACTGAAAGGCGGCAGGTGCATTGCACAACCCGAAGGGCATCACCTGATATTCGAAGAGCCCAAATTTGGTGCGGAATGCAGTCTTCCATTCGTCGCCTTCTTTTATACGCACCAGGTGATAAGCTCCTCGGAGATCTAACTTGGTGTACACACAAGCGTCTTTCACCTGGTCGATAAGCTCAGGGATCAGGGGCAGAGGATAACGATTCTTAATCGTTATTTGATTTAGGGCGCGCTAGTCTATACATGTTTTAAGGTCACCCTCTTTTTTCGGCACGAAGAACAGAGCTGAGGAGACAGGAGAGTTGGACGGGCGAATAAAACCATTGGCTAGGTACTGATCTAAATACTGACGCAAATGCAGGTTCTCAGGTTCCGTAAGAGCATAGATCCTACTACAAGGTAGTTGAGCATTGGGTACCAGATCGATTTGGCAATCATAAGACCGATGGGGAGGTAACGTGTTAACCTGTTCCTTCTGAAAAACGTCTTGGAATTCTTGGTATTCTGACGGTAGCTGTACAGGGGTGGAAGTTGCTGAGGCTAGACCCATAGCTGGATTTCTTGGATAACAAGTTGGTTCACAATAAGGAAAACTTATCTTCTTTGCTCGCCAGTCAATTCTGGGATTATGTGTTTCTAACCAAGGAATTCCAAGAATTTCTTGAAATTATGGGGCCTTGATCACATCAAACACGATTGCTTCCCGATGTCCATCCTGACCCACCAGTGTCACTTCAACAGTTGAATGCGTTACAGGCCCTGAGGCTATTTCGGTTCCATCTACTGTAGTAATGACATCTTGGGTTACTTTCGGGCGGAGAGGGAGCTTAATCCTGGAAGCCAATTCACGGTCTATGTAATTTCCAATAGCTCCACTGTCGATGTACGCTTTTATAGCATGCAACTGCTGAGGCTGTTTTGGGTCCACGAGCACCATTGGCATGACAAAATGCAAGGTCAAAGAGTTTGTTTTCAAGCTCGGCAAGCGGACCCCTACGCTTGTCGGGCTAAGTCGTTTCCCGAATCAGGTGTCAATAAATCGTTATCAGTGGCTCCAACCACCTTCTTAGGTGGTTTAACTGGACAATTTCGAAGAAAGTGACCGGAAGTCCCGCAATACAGACAAAGTTGCATTTGCCGCCTTCTCTCTCGTTCCTTCTGCGTTAATGGTCCTTTAACACCGCCGATTTGCATAGGTTCGGATACGTCTGTACTCTTGGAGTTAGCGTGGGTTTTGATCGGTACTCGGGTTTCGTACTTGAACCAATCTGCTTTTCTATTTTGAAGTCTGTGATCAAGTTGAACCACCAAGTCTATGTAGTCTGCGCAGACCTGGGGTAGATTTACTATCTGAGCTAGAACATCCTTAAGCTCTCCGCGCAGAACTCGATGAAACAATGTGATCCTTTTGTTTTCTGGCCATCCAGTTTCCACAACCAGTCTATTAAAGGTGGCAACGTAGGACAGGAGATCCTGATTACCTTGTTGTAAGGATAGCAGTTCGTTATCAAGGGCCTGTCCTTGAGAGTGTCGAGCAAACAATCTTTCCATGCTGGCCTGGAAGCCCTGAAAATCCTGGAGAATGGGATCATCCTGATTTACCAATGGAATAGACCAATCGGCAGCACTGCCACTGAGGTAAGATAGTATAAAGGCTACCTTGGCCTGGTCATTAGGGAAGGCCCCGGGTCTGCATAGAAAGTGTGAACGACATTGGTTCATAAAGACGGCATATTTCTTGGGATCCCCCGCAAAACGTTCAGGCGGGGCCAAAGGCATGTGTCCAGGTAGATTGATTTGTACCGGGTTATTCAAACCCATTGATGTGGAAGTACCTCCGGAATTAGGTAAAGGAGTGTGCCCTGCCTGGGCCTGCAATAACCTTTTGGCCAGGTCATCTGTTCTTTCCTTGGATAGGATCAGTTCTCTTTTGAGAGCGTTAGTCTCCTGGCAGGCTGAGTGCACTTCTGCCCGTAATTCCCCCAAAATCTGGGCCAGCTGATCTGTCTCGGAAGTCTCCATAGCGCCCGGGTGGGAAATTGTGGGTAGGCTTCGCGTTCTGTCACGCTCACCTGATTCCCACGGAGGCGCAGGTCTGGCTTCGAGTGCTGATGCTTCTTCAATGGTGAAGCGCAGGACTCTGAAGATGGACAGGAAGGGCCCCTCTACTCTGGCTTTTCTGGCTCGCAGGAATATTCCCCTGTGCGTGAAAAGGGAGTATTACCTACTGACGGAATAATGCTCAAGCCTCCCACTCCCTTCCAACCCTCCACGATACCCTTCCACGATTCCCCGTGAAGTCTCACCTTAGGGTCTGGAAGGATGAGTTCTCCATCCTGCTTCTGATGCAGGGGCGCGTTGAAACCCAGTTACTTCACTGGATTGAGGTTTGATGGGAGTTCAAAATAAGCTTGACTATTCAGGTGAGGCGCTGTAAGAGTTCTGTTGCAAGTTCAAAAGTTCAAGCTTACTAATAATGTTCATTGTCTTATTGCAGCAAGCGCTAATGCTTATGTCTTTTTCCCCTTAGGGGCCGGGGTTCGGAATGCCGGAGATATGGCGCCGACCCGAAGTGAAACGTGCAGTTCCAGTAAATGACAGGTAAGTTCTGGATGACCGTTCAGGTAATGTCTTTGCATTCGCTCATTCAATGTCTTTGTCTTTTTTCCCCATAGGGGCCGGGGTCCGGAATGCCAGGAAGCGGCAGGACCCAAAATGAAATGGGAATGACCCAACAGGTAAGTCTTAGAAGGAAACTGAGCTTTTCCTATTTCCCTTCCTTCTCTCACCTTGTTTTCTTGTCTTTTCTCTCTAGGCTCTGGGAAGTGGGTGCGGATCCGGATGATCGCTGCTGAAGATGGAGGCGCCCAGGAAAGGTGAGTGAAATGCAGCGCTGCAGCGATCGAAGCGAAATGCTTTTAAAATGATGTCTTCCCTTTCAGGATCGTCGGTGTGATGTCTCCGTGATGCAGCTTTAGCAGGTAAGGTCTTCTTTCTTGCCAATTCTCTCTTATCTCCCTTTGCAGGTGACCCAGGATGCTGACAGGCGTGGCTGAAGTCCAGATGCAGGAGCTGACACGGTGAGCGTCCAGCTGCGAGGAGCAGAACAACGCGAAGCGTGAGTTGCTGATCGGGCGTGGTTTAAGTAGCTTTGGAAGAAGTTCCAGGTATGTATCCTTCCACCGATCAGGTATGTATCCTTCCCCGACCACACCCAGATGGAAAGTAGTCCCACAGGTAAAGTAGTTCCATTCAGGCCTCAAGAGGGCCTGGATGTAGCAGCATGGTCTGCCTCAGGTAAGTGCACATTAAAACACTTGAACACATGTCTAGCTTTATGAGCCAGGCGCCTAAGGCGCCAGGACAGGGGTCCAACATGAGCTTGGGCCCGCTGGCACTTCCCTGGGGGGAATGATGCCTGCCTCTGGGGTTGCTGGGTTGGACCTGGCTCCTTGGAGGTAGGCATCATGACACTCGTCCACTCTGGGCAATGTTTGCACTGCTCCTGGGCTGTAGTGTTGTCTGAGTGGGTACCTCTCAACATATTTGCCCATCATATGAGCGCTAGGATATGGTCCAAAATGGTATGAGCGATCGCGGTATCTCCTGTTCTTCTTCCGGGTCATGGATCTCATTGGAGGGGGAGCAGTGTGGATTTGTCCATCCCTCTTCAACATTCTATCATGAAAATGGTTTGACTTTATTGAATGATGAGTCCACATACATACTATTGGATCAAGATTCTACAACTACTGGTCCAAGAGATTTCTACATATTTGAGGGATACTACAGAGTTTTTGAAATGTATACATTGGATGGAGACTTTGACACCAGAGTGTCTCCTTTTCTCTCTCGATGTGAGTAGCCTATACACATCCATTCCCCATGATGAGGGAATTGAAGCCATTGAATGGATATTACTACATTCAGGGAGAGTCAGAAGTGAATAACAAGATATTGATCTGGAAAAGGTACATTGACAATACTTTTGGCATTTGGTGTGGATCCAGTCAGGAGTTGATCTCTTTCTTTGAGTATGTGAACCAGGTACACCCACGTGTCAAGTTTACTTTGGAAGTCGGGACTGCAACTTTACACTTCTTGGATGTCCAACTCTCAATTGTAGATAGTGAAATAATCACTACAGTATACCATAATCCAACCAATTTAAATAATTTATTACACTTTGCAAGTTTTCACCCGAAGTCCACGACTAAAAGTCTACCTTACAGTCAGATGTTAAGACTCAGGAGAATTATCTCAGATTCTGAGACTTTCAATAAGGAATGTTCTGATCTCAATAAGAGATTTGGTAAAAGAGGATATCCTGAGGTGATACTAAATGTGGCAAAAGTTTGAAAGGCAGAAATCTCAAAGGACCCGTCGTTACAATCTAGATGTAAAGACACTAAACCACCTCTGTTATATATTTCCAAGTATTCCAGACAGAGTTTCCAAATTGGCAATATACTCAAAAAGAATTGGGGTATCCTACAGCATGACCCGACACTACTGAAATTATTTGCAAAACCGCCAATGATGGCCTTCAAACGAGGTACCAGTTTATTTGATAAATTGGTACGGGCTGAGGGATCACAACTAAATAGACAATCAGTACTACGGACAGAAAAGAAGGGAACATACCCCTGTCTCACATGCAGCCACTGTAACAATGTGCTGAAAGGGAAGAGCATCTCACACCCCCAGACAAGAAAGAAAATCCTTCTTCATGACTGTGCCACCTGCAGGACATCTGGTGTTATTTATAGCATAAAATGCCCATGTGGGCTTCTATATGTAGGACAAACAGCAAGGGCAGCTCGGGAAAGTGGACAGAATGTGCTTTGTAAGAACATGAAATCACCAGTGGCAAACCATTTCAATGAATATAGACATTCAGTTGCACAGATGAAAATCACCATATTGGAAGTAGTCAAACACATTAATAGAGGGGGCTACTTTAATACTATTCTCACACAGAGAGAAAGGTTCTCGATTCATCTACTTGACACGACACATCCCAAGGGGATGAATGAAGAATTCTGTTTGAACTGTTTTATTTGATTGACAGGTACATCTAAATTAATTTACATTCATAAACCATGGGTAGACTGCCCCTGGAGCAGAGTAGATCTAATTGATGAGATGAGTTGAATTGCATAGATAAGCTGAGAGATCCACATGCCATTAGGTATAGGCCTTTTCCTGCAGTTGTGAATATAAATGTGCATTAATCACAAATAGTGGTTAAATATTATCACTACAGGTGAGTCAGTGCCGGTTTGACTGGCTCTTTTTCCAGATGGGTGGATGGGACAGGGCTTTGTGACTGTTGAGACAAGCCAATGTTAGATATATTGTTGAATGTTGTATTTGATAAAAGGTTTTGATAAAGGTTTGTAATAAACTATGAAATCAATAAAATAAAAAAATACAAATATATATATATATATATATATATATATATATATATATGTGCTTATGCTGAAATTTGGATATAGATATAAATGACAACAAATGTGTAGATATGTTTGGCATATTTGTGTAAGGTCATGAAATTGATGTAAAGAAGTGGATACATTTTTCTTAAGTCCTTTTAGGTTAATGACGCTGGTCTACTATGCATGAATCTCCTTAGATACTATTTATACTAATTGGAGTATCAGACTATATGCACGGAAACATACAATGGATATGTCTGCATAAAGTTAACAAATCAATAGCTGTGTATTTTGGGAAGTATGATATCACTGATATACAGTGTCTACACCAAGCCATTATGGCTGCCTAAAAGAATAGAGGGGGCACTGTAGCTTTAAATTGGATGCAGGGGACACAACGTGTTCACACTAGGTGTATTTAACTTTCGCAACCACTATTTCAAATATTGAGACACCTTCTAAATCCTTATTACAAATATCGAGACACTTACATTGCGGAGGTCCGGTCCTATTTTCTAACCAATACCAAGAATATGAATATGGAGTGGCTAAGTAGTGATGCCTTTACCTAAGCCAACATGGCAGTTCGAAGTTTGTAGAAGGGATAGAATGAATACATTGGGATGCACGTAATGTTTAGAGGTACACGTGACCGCTGCGTATAGGGTCACATGACCGAACGAGATGCAGAGGACACCATTTGACCACTCCGGGAAATACACTTAAAGAGAATACGAATCATTTTCATATGTTATCTTGGCAGTGACACTGACAGCGTATGCATGTAGCGGCTCTAGCAGTCAAGGTAAGACCCCAATATCATACTCTGGTATATATTGATGTTAATTGGAGTAAATGTGCAGTCCACTTCACCGGCGCGAGACTAGCAGCCAGAATAACCATAAGGGTTGGTAGAGTGTTTACCGTTTGATTTTGGAGTACACATTCGGGTTTCCAGACCTGATGCTAGAAGGTTGGATGCACACGAAAGTGAGAGGGATGAACATGCTATACATCTGGGATTTGAACTAATGGGGAACCTTTTTTGAGGGAGTAGGAAAGTCAACACCTGTGAATAATTGTAGTTATACATAGGAGAACAGGACTTGAATATAATATTCTACATTCTAATAATTTGTTTTCTTTTTGGTTGGGTTCTCCAAAAAAGAATATCGGTGTAACAATTGTTTTTGATTGAGTCAGTTGGTGTTTAGCTATTCATTGAAATACCATCATTTGGGATGATCACTAAAAGGTTGGATTGATTTCTCATAAAGAATACACTGGTGTCACTAGTGAATAGGGGTGCCGCAGTTTTACATATACATCAGGGATACTAATCAATGATCACAGTATCCAAAGTTTAAAATCAAAGGCTAGACCCCTCGCAGAATCTTAGGTTATAAATCTTAAACATATGGACAAAGTACACCTATATATATCATAATGTAGTCTTTAAACCTAATGGCATGCTGATTAGGCGATATGGTGTTCGATTCTGTGAATTGTACATAAGTGAGAAATGTAATAATTAAGATATTGTAAATTGTATGTGTTTTTTGTCTGCAGAAGTCTGCCCCTGAAAAAGGGGAACATCACCTCGAAATGTGTAGAGCATGAAGGGCTTACATTGGACTATGTGAAAGAACATTGAATAAAAGAATATTAGAAGATTATTATGGAATTTATAACATGTATTTTTGGTTTTGAATTATTTTCATACTAAACTCTTGAACTTTTAATGTACGAATAAACAAAGTAATTGGCTTGTTTTTTCAACATTAAGGTGTGCAGGGGACAGGAGTGTCCATAGTTTGGACACTATATATTGCTATTAGTGTTACGGCTTTGTGTCAGGGCTGGTATTCCTCCCCTGCACTCATACAAAGTGTTTTGTTGACTGGTAGTGACTAATTGTGAAAAGAAAAAGGTATGATTGATCGAATTACGTACCCATGAATATACGCACAGCATGTGAACACATATCTTAAAGTGAAATATACAAATGTAGTTCAATAGAGCTTCTCCTTAGAAGAAAGTGTGCAAGACAAAATAGCATTGAACATTCAAAAAAAGTAATGAACACCAGAAAAATAACCTGAGAGAGTAACTGTTCCAATAAAGAATAGGTCTTCCGATCACTCGTGACATCTTGTTACCAATGAACATCCCCTTCCTTGTAGAGACTTCATCAAAATTAATTGTATATATGATATCATCAGTGATGTCATCAATGACATTTGTGATGTCATCTTTGATGTCCTGGGTGTTAGTCTTAACAGTGCATGGTGGTGGCGTGAGTTATGGTTGCTTAGCTAACCATAACTTGCGAATTTCTGAGGTTTCCGGTTTTACTTGTAGCAATAACATCCGTTTAACAATGTTTTTTCTTTGAATTTCATAGGTTTTTATTAGTGTGACTTAACCCTAACGTCCCTTTACCAAAGGTTTTTCAGTGAATTTCATGGGTTTTTACCAGTGCACACTAATTTCCTACAACTTATTAATATCATATGTACCCCAGTATAGCAAAATTGTTGTCCAATTTACAAGGTTGTACCCTTAAATCCTACCATTTGCCACCTTATATCATCATTTTTAACACATCTATATACTTTTAGCAACTTTTTCCATTGTTTTTGCAACCATCAATGTTCGCAAAAGTCTGAGATCATTGTGGAATTTCCAGACAATGTCACGTGACCACACATGTTTGCGCGGCATGATTACGTGTCCGCAAGCACATTTGAACTTCGCAAAAGGTCTGTGCTTCGGTAACAGTTTGGAACTGCATTTCCAGCTGATCTAGAAATTTTGAAGTGCAAAATATACCCTTGAACAGCTCCTACACGTCTTCTTACTCATTATCCATTAACAATCTATCACAGAGCGCAATACCTGGAAAAATATGAGCAGAACTGCTATTTATCTAAATAATGGCATCCGCTATTGCCATCCCTCCCTCCTCCCCAAAAGCCACCACCCCGCCAGCTGGAGTACCTACACAACAAAACAACTGCAGTGCTTCAAAAGACCATGAAGAGAACCATGAAGATGAGGTAGAGGAAGTGCCTACCTCTAGCACCCAGAGACAATCATGGGTGTGGCAGTTCTTTACCACTGTTGGGAATGTACCAAAGGATAGAGCTACCACAGGGAAATGCACTGAGTGCAATGTTGTACTCAGTCATGGACTACCTAGACATTACTCCTACGGTACCACCTACATGTGCCACCACACCAAATCCAACCATGGCAATGCTCTCAGAAAGGTTGGTCCTTTATGAGCAAGTACTAGGCTGTCTTCCTGCACCTTATCTTCCTCAACCAATACTGTAGCCATACAGACTACGTTCGTGGGACACAAAATCCCACCAGCTACCTTGCAAGCAATAAAGGAGGCTGTTGAGTCATATCTTTCAAAGAAAACAGTACTCTGTATATACTGAAACACACCACTCGGAAGGGCGGAGCAATTTCAAAGTGCTTTTGAAGCTGTAATCAAGGAGCATGAGAAACACTGCCCACTACCTTAGATGTAACACACGCGCAACATCTTCCGCTGGACACCCAAGCCTCCATAATAATGGTTGGCGCCTCTTCCATCATTTCCCTCCCCACCTTACTCTCTAACCTCTCCTGCAACACCTTTCACAGTTAAAAAATAGAACTAAAAAGAATAATCTTATAGATTCCATTTACTTTACATTTCTCAGTAAAGTAAATAGACTCAATAAGATTTTCACATTTCCATTAGCATTTTGTGTTATGCTAATGGGAATGGAATGGGGGACAAGGGCCCAGCAGCCCAAATTATCAGCCCATGAAAAGTAAGGATGGATAACGAGGGCTCCGGACCGTTATCTCCTGTTCCATACCCTGCAAAAGGGATGAAAGCCATTAGCACCCCTGGTTGCCAAAGCGGTTACCCGGAGTGCTAAAAAAAAGGATTTTCCTTCCTACAGTGGGACACGCGTGGCATCCCGCTGTAGGAAGGAAAATCCTTATCCAAGATGGCCACAATGGAAAGGGAAGGCAAAGCTCCATACAAAGCCCCTCTCCCCTTTCCATGGTGGCCTGCAGGAGGCAAAGAGGAGGAGTGAATACAGCGGCGGCATACATGGATGTTGAAATGAAGTAAGTAGGGGGATGGAAAAAAACAAAATGTGACAGAGGGTGGGGAGGAAGATCGCAGTAGGGACAACCGGCTGTCGGGTGGCTTGGAACGCGGGCTTGTACCAGTGGTTCAAGCCCACATTCCTACCCACCTGATTGGCTGGCTCCCCTGCCCACAGTGATAATGTACAATTGTATATTAGAGGAAAAAATATAAAATGACAGAAACTATTTCCTGCCCCAAATTCTCTAGCCTACAATAAAGACCAAAATTGATGGACCTTTATAACCATCCACAGTTTCCACAGTCCTCTTTTCACGCCATGCATCATAAAAATACCCGGATGGCACGTGCACACCATCGCACAGTGCATCCCCTCTACCCTTTTTTATTTTAGATTTGTAACACTTCCTCAATGCCTCCCTTCAAACAGTCACACATCCATCCACCAATCACTTCCAAAAACTGTAAATATAACCCTATGACCATATTAAGCTTTCACACACCAACTGCCACTTAACAATCTTTTACAAATCTTTTGCATCTACATTACCCTTACTTATGCAAACAAATTGTGCACAGTGCTCCTATAAATGCACATATGATATGATATTATATGGCATTTATAACGCGCCTATACACAAGTGTTTCAAGGAGCGACAAGGCAAGGGAGGGGAACAGAGGGAAGACAGACAACAATCTTACTAGGCCAGGTGACATTGAGATTGCACAAGTGCACAGGAAGTGGAAGGGGGAAGGGGAAAAGTGCAGGGGAAAGGTGGAAGGGACAGTGCAGTACGTCAGAACGACAGTAAAAATAAATAGATAAATAAACAAAGTAAAAGTGCGGCCAGCTGGTGGCAAGTGCAAGGGAAAGTGCAGACATCAGGTGTCAAGTGCTGGTAGGGGGGTGTAGGGATACAGAAAACCTTCCCCAAGTGTGCGGGATGCCATGGAGGCAGTGCAGGTGTGCAACTGGCAGGGAATGGGACATGGGCTCGAGATCAGAGGGTAGCCAGGTGACCAGTACAGTTTCAGTTTCAGCCAGGAGTTCAGCAGGGGAGAGGAGGAGAGAAAGCAGAAACAAAGAGGAAGGTTCTGAGTTGCTTCTGCAACCGGAGATGGTTCTCCTCAAGTTTCAGGGAGGCAGGAAGGCTGTTCCAGATGGAGGCCCCAGCCGAAGAAAGAGATCTACAACCAACTCATTGCTTGGAGAAGCGACTGACCCTGAGGGAGTTGGAGGCGGATGATATGATATGATAGGTTATTTATAATGTGCTTAATACCCAGAGGTTTCTAAGCGCGGATCCGGGGCTCGAACCTGTGTTGCTCCATGTTGTCTTGCGTCCAAGGCGAGCATGTTGCCCCTAAGCTATCCTCCTGAGACCGGATGAGCGAAGTGCTTGAGAAGGAAGATATTTAGAAAGGGAGAGTTGAAGGTATTGGAGCCCCAGGACCCAGAAGGCCTTGTGGGCAATGCAGAGGGTTTTGAACTTAATCATCGCAGCCTCTTGCAGCCAGTGCAGAAACGTCAGTCCTGGAGAGATATGATCCCTGGCCTTGAGGCCAAGGACAAGTCTTGCAATCCTATTCTGGAGGAGTTCCAGAGGGCAGGGAGTAGAAGCAGGCAGATTTAGAAAGAGGCTGTTGCAATAGTCCAGCCTAGAGAGTACCAGAGCTCTAGAGACAGTGAGATTCTGGGGGATGGAAAGGAAAGGAAGAATATCTCTGAGGAGGTTGAGCTGGTAGTGTGACATCTAAGAGATCATCAGAGATGTGAGGAGAGAAGGAGAGTGTGGAGTTGAAGAGGACCCCGAGGCTTTTAGCCTCACAGGTGGGAGCAGAAAGAGGACCAAGAGAGGCCAGCCATAGAGTGACAGCAAAAGAGGGAGCATGTGTGCCGATGAGGAGAATCTCAGTCTATTGGCATTAAGGCAGAGATCATTGGCGGCACACCACTCCTGGATAGCAGGCAAACAGTCAGAGATGAGAGAAGGAGAAGAAGTGGCCGAAGGGAGCCTGAAAATGAGTTGAGCGTCATCCGCATATCACTGAAAGTTGGGACAGAGTGGCAATGTGGTGGGCAAGGAGTGCCAGGTATTGGTTGAACAGCCAGGGAGAGAGGCTAGACCTCTGGGAAACACTGCAGGTAGAGATGTAGATAGAGGAGAGGAAGGACCCAGGTTGGACCTGGGAGGGTCAATCGGAGAGGAAAGAGGTCAGCCAAGCCAGGGCAAGATCGGTGATACACAGGTTATCACTGAGACGGTTGAGCAGGATGGCATGGTTGATTCTGTCAAAGACAGAAGAGAGATCAAGTAAGATGAAGACACAGGGGGTGTTGGAATCAAGGTTGGAGAGCAGATCTTCACGGATGTTCAGGAGAGCAGTTTCCATGCTTCAAGTAGCTCTGAAGCCAGACTGATGGTCATGGAGACAACCAACAGATTAAGTGTGAAGATTAAGCTGAGAGATGGCCAGTTTTTCCAGAAGTTTGCCCAGGAAGGGAGTGTAGGAGGAGATACTGGAGATGTGTAGGGAAAGATACTGGAGATTTAGGGATACTGTATATGAGGGGTAGTAAGTGGGACATGACATTATATTCAGAGGAGGCAGTAAACTGAATACACAAATACAGACAGCAAATGGAAATGCACATTAAAATGATCCACTTTAGGGTGAACAGGTCATGTGCCCAGTTTGTACTGTATACATATATTAACCCAAATTAACCAACTAACACTTTCCCATTCATTGATAATTTACCTTTAACAAAGCAGTGCAAAATGCTTCAGATTAAATATCAAAAGTAATGTGCTGTTTTACAGTAGAATTATAACGTGCAGGCAGTTCGCTGGCTGTGATTTCATTGCACAAACTGTGAAGGAAAACATGTGCTCTGGTGAAAAACGCCATTGTACCAAAGAAAATGATTGTTACAAATCATTTCATAAAGTTATGCTTCCAGAGAAACCAGCTCGAATGATGTGTATACGTCAGAAAAAAAGGCAGATTTTAGTTAGAGTGACAGGACTAGCATATAAATTCAGGAGACAGAAGAGGTGGGGGCAGATGTGGTTCTGAGAAGAATGGGAGTGCAGCTGACAGAAGAGCAGAGCAGCACCCAGAGAGCAGAATCATGCATAGCAAGATCTTACAGGGAGCTTGGGCCTTGAACTGTGTCCTTCGTGGGCAGTGGAGCTCTTTGAAATTCCCGATACTCCTGTGAGCTGATAATCCACTTCAGAGAGGGGTTTCCCATGATAACAGCCCAGAAGTCTAAGACAGTGGAAGTGAGTATCTGTCAAAATGAGGAGCATGTACGGATAACTGAGTTTATCTTTACAGTCAGTCAGGATTAAGTGGTCACTTTATGAACAGTGTTTTCTTTTAGCAGTTGAAATTGATAAACGCCGAAGTGCAAACGGAGAAAAAGAAAGTTGCCATGCTGTCGTGCTTTTGTTTTTGTTTCTTCTCTTAGACTGTGTATTCTGCCAATTGCCTCAGGACCCAAGGTCTAGGTAAGATGATAAATGCTGAATAAATGCTGATGTTTTGTCATGAACACAGGCTGGTCATGTAATGTAATGTAGAGGTGCTATTTTGTATTAATTTTTATACTGCATAAACTGTTTTTAAACAATAGTGCATATAAAAGAAAGGCATTTTAAAACTGAATTAGTGGTGTTGCGTTTTCTGTGTCTAAGTGAATTCAATGACAAAGAGGGTGTGAAAACACAGGGAGGAGCCCCAGTGTGTCAAAAGAAGTATCCCATTTTGCCATTGGTGGTATAACAGGAAGTAAAGTTTGGCACTCTTAGCAAGTAAGTTCATAAGGGTATGATGCGTGTGTGATGGTGAATCTTTCATAATGAAAAGGGTCCTTTGAACAAATCTGTCCAAGACAGTATTCCAGTCTTGTAGATAAGTGACTGGAGTGACAGTTAGCACTGCTGAGTTCCCATTTGTACAAGGCCCGTTATTCTGTGTTTAGAGTTGACCCTCTATAGAATACAGGTATTAGAGGATAGTCTTGTCACTTCATAAAGGGCATCACCATAACCACACTATACCACCATTTTACCACAGTACTAAAATACCATCAAATTAGGTATAGCCCTCTGACAAAATCCCTAACATAATTTGGTGCATTGGCCTGTGGGAACAAAACTTTAAAATAGTTACTGGGCATAGCAAGTGTGTTCATCACAACCATTTGGTGCATTTAAAAGGGAAATATTTCTGTGAGGTGATAGTGTTGCGCTGCGTATAGTGTCATTATGTCCCAAATTGAAGCACATTTTTCTGAGCTGGTGAACTACCTGGAGGCAAAGCTATTTGCCCATGGGGTGTGGTCATCAGAAAATGCCATTTCATGGCAAGATTGCATATGTGGGGAGGTGCAAAAGGAGTCATTGCATGACATTTTTGAAGAAGGCAGCATCGTCCAGATTTGCCTATTAAGACTTTTCAGGGCTTCACACGAAAATGTAGAGAAAGATTGCATAATAAGGTTATGTGCGAAGCTTTGGTTTCTCTTAAATCGGTGTTTAAGACTGCAGGAGAATGATTGTGAAGTAATTAATAAATTACAGATCAGTTTGGATGAGGCAAGTGAGCAGGTAAAGTGTTTAAAATTGGAATTAGAGCAGTCTAACACAGGGATGCAGTCTAAATGCAGTGAGTTGGACAAACAACTCTCTCACAAAAAAAAGCAATTTGAGGAGAGTGAACAGGAACTGAGACAATTAAAAGGGGTCATAGATGCAATTAGGCAAGACCAGGATGACACCATATTAGAGATGCAAATGGTTCAAAAGGACAACATGGAGCGAGAAAACAAATGTCATGCTATTGAACCAGAAATGGTCAAAATGCTAGAGGAAAATGACAAGCTTAATCAGTGCCAAATGCAAATAAAAGAAATGCACGCCATGATTAACCAGATTAATAGTGGGAACTCTAACCTTTTGTCAGGAGGCAGACCAACTTCATTAAAAGGTGCATTTGGAACAGCAAATATGTAGTTTTAAATCTCAGGAAAAACAAAAAGGCACAACATTTAATGGAATTGAGATTAGCCCCAACTCTGAATGAGAGAACTATGTACCAATGGCTACACCTGTGGCTAGGCCTGATTGTAGCCCATTTAGGAGGTTTGATTCACCCGCCGGTGGTTACCATCAAACCTGTCCACTTGAGAAAAGGAATGAGCGACAAAACAATGCACTCCCGAATATTACGCCAAGCAGCCCCATCAAAGTAATGAAATCAATCAAGACTTTGATTAAACCGTTCAAAAGAGAGGCGATTGGTGTGTAGAAGACCACTTAGAAACAGTGCATGACATAAATAAAGCCCTTAAAGATCCTAGGGAAGAGTATAGACAATACTTTCACTTAACACTTGATTCTGCAACTGCTAGTGCCATTAGAGGCCTTAATGAACAAGAAAATGGATCATGGCCAGACTTTGAGAAAGCAGCTAGACAACATTTCTCCCCTTGCCAGTCGATGCACGAGGCCAAAAAGGCAGCGTATACAATGACAGCAAAGCCAGATATGTCACCTCGCCGGTTTCTCTAAGATTTAAAAAGAGCATTTTCCTGTTTTGATGTGTCTTTTAATCCTAATTATGCAGAATTTAAAATTACATACTTTTCAAAAAGACATTTTATCACAGTTAATTGGTGAATTTGACAGAGAAAAATCATTAGAGTGTATTGTTGAACAGGGGACTACATTATATGAGGTAATCTATGGTAATAGAGAGACAAAATCAAAATTTAAAGCTTCCACACCAATGGTAATGAAGATAAAATCTGCAAAAATGCCACTTGAATCAGCCAATTCTCAGGCCAGGAACAATATGACACCTAACCAGAAGGGCGCGCCACCACAGAGGACCCCTCCCCAAGCACCTATGTTCCAATCACATGACCCGAGCAATAGAGAAAATTACATTAGTCCTAGATATTTGGGTGACAGACCTAGAGTAGGATACCAGCCCGATATGTCTGGTATGAATAATAATCAAAATCAAAATCTGAGGAACAATGGTCCATACCAGACACTGGGGACAGTGCAGATTTCTCCCTAATACCATGGTATATGGCCATCAAGAAAGGCCTTGGTATGTGGATAGGTTAATTGAAAATGGAAATCAGCAGAGGGGACAGTTCCCACCAAATGAAAGACAAAACATGAATTATGTCCCGCACCATTATAATCAGTCACCGCCCAGACGTAGGTCCCTTGCCTGCTGGGCCTAGAGACCCAAGCTACTCCTCACTGATGACGCCCAACAAGGCTGAAACATGTCTGGGGATGCTTGTGGTCTTGTGCAAAAGGGATGTGACCTAGCAGTTCGGGCTGGACTACCCCTTTGGGGGTGGGACCAAGCCTGATTTGCATATGGTTTTTCCCCTTTTGTAATGGCTTGGCAGGAGAAGAACGATGGTCTGGAGGGTTGCCCAGAGCAATGCCAGAGGTCAAGATTTATTCTAAACCTTCCAGCCATCAACTCTTTTGTTTTGCTATAGTCACCCGAGTGGGAAGGGTATGCCCAGACGTGGGTCCCTTGCCTGCTGGACCTAGAGACCCAAGCTACTCCTCACTGATGACGCCCAACAAGGCTGGAACATGTCTGGGGATGCTTGTGGTCTCGTGCAAAAGGGATGTGACCTAGCAGTTCGGGCTGGACTACCCCTTTGGGGGTGGGACCAAGCCTGATTTGCATATGGTTTTTCCCCTTTTGTAATGGCTTGGCAGGAGAAGAACGATGGTCTGGAGGGTTGCCCAGAGCAATGCCAGAGGTCAAGATTTATTCGAAACCTTCCAGCCATGAACTCTTTTGTTTTGCTACCACCACCAATCGACCACAGCCAAAGAATGATTCAGAAATGACCCAAATAGAAATCAATCTCCTGAGAGATACCAAAATAGGTCCAATCAGGGTGAATTTAACCAATACTGGCCTAGGCCGCAAAGAGAGGAATCCAGGGAAATTGACAGATTCCAATGTCTGGAGGCCCAGGTTAAAATGTTGTCTGAGCAAATAGGAAAACTCTGTGCAGTCCAAAAACAGCAGCCAAGTGAAGGTGCATAATGTCACAGGAGTGATCTTGTGCATTTTGACAACAAGTGGCTATGTAATAGCCCCTGCAATAATAAAAGTACAGAATACCGAGAACCAGTTTTGTGTAACAGTTCTAAATTGCTTGCTGATTCAACAATGAAAATACCCACCAATGAAAGAGAAGCAAGTGGTACTCGCACACATAAAGGGGAGTGTGGTTAAATTTGAGTTGAACCAAACTATCGAAGTGTGTGCAGATGAAAGACAAAAAGGAGAAATTGAACAAAAACCTAAAGAACAGAAAGATACATTTAAAAAGGACATCTTATGTGACAATAAAACATCTGATAAAGAGGTAGGATTAGTTGTTGAAATATCCTCCCTTGATAGTCAGAATACTGATGAAGTCCAGACAGGAAAAGTATTTGCTCAAAAGGAGGGTGCAGGCCAGTCCCCTGAGGAGTATATTGATCCATACATATTTAAAGAGACTGAAAAGACAAATACGATGCAAAATGTAAATAGGTGTTCCGAGCTAGAAAATGACTACCACATGATTTTTGTGAGAATTTTCAGTAAAATACTACAGTGCAAACACTGATGTTCCCAGATCAGAGGGGGGGCGGTGGCTACACTCCAAATGGGTTCTGAATATGGAAATATAGATACCCAAAATGAAATGGGCAAAAAGGCGGGAAAGATATAATTTCACTTGCCCATGTGTTTGGTAATAAGTGAAAAGGGGCTGAGAAAGGTGGTCCTAAAATCAGCAAAAATTCAATTTTTTGGTGTGTTTAGGAAGAAGTTGAGGACAGGTATTATGCTCCTATCGCGGTGCAAGTGAAATGCAATGCATTTGCAATGATTGACATGGGTGCTCAGGCCACGATCATGTCCAAAGAGCTAGTGAAAAGTATCAATGAAGGTAGATCCCCACAAAATCATATCAAAGTGAGACAGAAGGAAGGCCCAGTACACAATTCTAATGGTGAGAAGATACCTATCGAAGGTGTCACTGAGGTTGACATAAAGATAGGGAAACACTGGATGAGACAGGAATTATTGATTGCATTTGTCAGTGAAATACTGTTTCTGATGGGAACAGACTGCCTAAAGAGGTTTTCACCCCTCATTGATGGGGTAAATGGGGTCTTATGGTCCCTAGCCAAAAAGCCATTGAGGCCTAAGAAGGTGAGGTCACAAAACAACAGTATAAAAGAATGCCACACAGTGGCTAAATCAGATGATGCGGTGGAAGTGTATCTTCGGAATGGCAGTGTACCTAGTGTCACTGTCATTCTAATGTGTCAGGGTGAAATGCAAGGTGAAGAAGAGAAGCAGTCTCTAGAGATTTAATTGGACCCCAAGAAAAAATGCCAAACAGAACTAGGTGAAAACCCATTATGCTTTTTCTTAAAAGAAGAAAAATGCAAGCCAGCTGTCATGCCAGGGATGAACACGGAGAAACACATTTCGACCCTTTCTGAAATATAAATGGGAGATGGGCATCCATAGATTCCTATCTGTGTAAATGGTCATTCTGAAATTATAGAAGCCACTTTAGCACTGGTGCAGGAAAGAAGTTTCATGAGAATATACCCCAGCGAATAATTGACAGGGTTGGAGATCCCAAAATTCAGAATAAAAAACGAACACATTTTTGGGTTGGATGATCCAGACTCAGGGAATAGAGTCATAGGCAGATGCATGTTAAAAATCACCATTGGCCTGAAAACTATCTGTCACAACGTGTGGATAGTGAGTGGGGCACAGAATATATTTTATTTGGGAAATTACATTATGCACAGGTGCTGGACTTCCTTAAGCACAAAGTGTGGTCCAGATTGGGGGGACCTGCACCTGAATTTGAAGACAAGAGACAGGCTTATCATTGTGCACAGATGGTACCATATGTGATAGAGCTACTAGTGAAGAAGGATTTTACCATTCCTGCATTCACCAGGCAAGTTACCGTAACGCTAAAACACAGAAAGGGACAGCAGATGAGGGATTCTGATGCATTTGTGTGCCTAAAATAATCCATGAGGTACCAAGCGCTAGAATGTGAATATACGCCACTGGCAGAGATTGGGGAAGGACCCATTAAGATCCTGGTGGACAATAAAGGATGCCAGGATATTCATCTCGAAGAGAATTAATCGTTAAGAATGGCAATACAAAAATCTCATTATACTGCAGATTTCAATGATGCAGTGATTGGGAATATCCCTGAAAGATACATGAACGCACAAGGTGAGTTGCCAGAGTCTTTGGATTCCCAGCCTAAAGGAATATTTCAAATTCAGTCTGTGCATCCTTATGAATCAAGTGAGACAATGTGCTGTCACCAAGATAATTGCATATTATTTGATTTAAACGAAAATAAGACAGAAAAACAGCTTGTTGAAATGGAAGTCAAGATTAAAAAATATTTAAATGTGTCTACTCTCCAAAGAGATACAGCCACCCATTGAGAAGGGAGTACAGAAGTTCCTCAATTGGAGGATTTCCCAGAATTTTCAAAAATGGTAGAGGAACAGGTTCAGGCCACAGATACATGCATGAATGAAGAGGAAAGGAATGAGTTGAGAAAAATATTGATGGAGTTTAAAGAGGATTTTGCCAACGACGCATATGATTGCAGCCTAACAGGTCTGCATGTAGCCACATTGCCAGAGGGACATGGTAGGCAACCAGTATTTGTGCGTCAATATCGGTTGCCACTGGCATGTTTGGAATCATTAGCTGATATAATAAAAAATCTAGAGTCTAGGGATTATTAGGCCCATTCACAGCACATCAAATACTCCCATGTTGGGTGTGTTGAAACCTAATGGCCAATGGCGTTTGTGTGCAGACTTACGAAAATTAAACAAAAGAGTACCTGTTTCCAGGTGGCCACTTCTATTTATTGATAAGGGTCTTGCACAGGTCCACGGGTCAAAGGTATTTACCACATTAGATCTTACAGCTGGATACTGGTGCGTGCCACTGACTGAAGACATACAACATTTTTTGCATTTTCTTTTGACAAATCCCAAAATGCATGGTCCCCAACACCTTTCGGGTATGTCAATAGTGGGAGTGAATTCAGAATCTTTTTGAGGAAGGAGTTCCCAGATGCAGCAAAGAGGGGGACAATAGTTTAAGTAGATGATGTGCTGATTAAAAATGAGAATCTGAAATGTAATTTTAATGAGATTAGACATGTGCTTGACCAGTTACAGAAGGCGGGAGCCAAAGTATCTTTGCAGAAAGCACAATGGTGTAAAAAGAAGGTGAACTTCTTAGGCCACAAGGTGTCTGAGCATGGGTTTGTTTGTTTGTTTGTTTGTTTGATTGATTGTTTATATGGCATACCAAACCCGAGGGTATCTGGGTGCACTACAGCGAAGTTACAGGTATACTTTAGGCATGAATTACAATTTTTACAGAAGGATATACAGAAAAATTGCAACAAGATATACAAAATAATGCAAGAAAAATTACAGCAAGATATACAAAATAATGCATTAGATATATGCAAGTAAGGTTTACAGCAAGAATACAAAGTATAACTAAGGTTATATACATCATGATGCAAGGCTCATACCATCATGTACAGATAGGGCAGGCATATAGGTGAGTCAGAGATCATTGGCACTGAGCCAGTTCACTCTCAAGGATGGTGGGAGTGCATTCCAGTAGTGTGCTGCCGTAACGGGAAGCTACTACCCCCAGCTTCTTTTAGTTTAAATCTAGGAACAACCAGGCAGAAGGAATTTTCTTTTCTGGTCCAACGTCCTGTGGATTTTCTGATGATTCTCTCCGAGAAGAAAGGTGGGGCAGCTTTGTTGAGACATTTATTGATTAGAGAGACGGTTTTGAGCAGGATGTTGTTATTGTTGGACAGCCATGTGTTCTGTCTTCTTATTTCTGAGATATGTTCACGTCTCGGAATGCCCTGTGCAGTTCTAAGACCATTGTTCTGGAGGATTTGGATTTTATTTGCAATGTGCTTGCTTGCACCTAGGTATAAGGCGTTGCAATATTCCAGCTTGGGGAGGATGATGGCTCTGACTAGGATAGTGCAGCTGTCTTTGGAGAGGAAGGGTTTGCATGCTCTTATCAGCTTGCCTGTTTGCCTAGTGTGAGAGTTGATTCTAGGTAGAAGCCTAGAGTTTTTACCTCTTTTACCACTTTGATGAGATTTCCATCGGTGTTGAATGAGGTATATTTTGAGCTAAGTTTGATCAGGTTAACTGCAGTTCTGAATATAAGGAGCTTGGTTTTATCGTCTTTCAAGCAGAGGTAGTGGGCGGCCATCCATGCTTGGAGGATAAGCTATATTTTATTTACTAGGGCCATGTCCTTGTCGTAGTCCCCGGTAAGCGGTATGAGGATCTGGGTGTCATCTGCATAGTTAGCGTAGGTGACACCCAGATGGATTAAGTCATTGAACAATGGCTTCGTAAATATATTGTACATTGTTGGTGATACGTAGGTGTCAGGAATATGGGATGGTGGAGGCGAAAGAGGTGTGTAAAGCTGCAAAGAGCTTAGTATGGATACCTGGGCTGGAAAAAACTACATTTCCCAGCAGCCCTTTGTCATATCGTAGTCCTTGCCGTGTGCGTTGACCAGCTGTCTGTAATTAACAACAGCTTATCAAGGGCCAACGGCGCACGGCAGGTGTGGCTTATTGTTTCCACGAGGCGAAGCCATGCCGGAGGTTCGTGTGGTCCAGCGCACGCTTACAACAGGAGTCAGGGATCTTGGCAGCACCCAGAGAACTATGCGGTCCTAGAATGTACGTGCGGATAAGCACATAAAGCAAGAAGACTCGCGCTACTCCATTAAAGCTCCGCTCTTCTCCCGGCGCGGACAGTGTGAGCGGGGTCGCTCTCATTTCCATCAAGGCGTCATCTTTTCTCGTCTGGGACGGCTTGCGAGTCTCCCAGACGCACAGATAATTGTTCAATGCTTTTGGTGTTTTTTCGTGAATTAACGTAGGGCAATGTTTGCAGGACTTCTTTGAGCATATCATATAAGTTGAACTCTTGATTAGACCAGGTCTGGGAATTACTGAATGTTTGACACTAAGGAGGCAATCAGCGGTCACACTGTACCACATACAGTTTATCATTAGGGGCCTGCTACCTCCTTATATATATATATATATGTGTTGGAGTTCATTCTATGTGGATGTTGAAAATCACACCTTTAGTCCTACATGTTTCATGAGTGTTTATGTTGCTTTTGCTTGCCCAAAAGGGCTATGTGTCATGTTCTTCATGTTGGGCAGTCATAGCCCCTGAGTTTGTTTCATCCACGTTTGCTTATATGTATTCCATGTCCTAGTAATAACTACATGTGCCTGTATCAAGAGGCTATTAGAGAGAACAGTTGCACTACCTAAGGTCCTTATTCAGCCTGTATTAAGGGGGCATATTGGTGATCTATGTGTGTGTTATGTTTTCATGGTTTACCATATTAGACAGGGTAGGGTTTTTCCCTGTTTATTCCCCATCCTATCCACTGTAGGCTTTTCCTAACCCTCTATCCGGTTTTCCTTAACCTCCCCATCCCCGTCCACAACCTCTCCCTAACCCTCTTCCCCCCCATTGGCTGCCACATGGTATCCTGTGTTTTGAATATCAGGTATCTGTGCCAACCACGGGTGGAGGGTCGACTTCATTTGGCTTCTGGGGTTCGGGGGAGAGTGTTGACACTTTCCTCCCCTATGGTGTTTTTGACAGTAGGAACCCTGTGACATGCCACATGTAATTGGAATCGGGTCTGCGGCCGCTGAAGGAGAGAAGACTCTCATAGTCCTGTTGTTCAAAAAGGATTGGATCCATGCTATGGCATCCTGGGAAAAGTGGGCGGCTAAGTCAAGGTGTTTGCGTAGCACTTTGTGGTCCACCAGATCGAAGGCGGCAGATAGATCAAGGAGAAGTAACAGGGCTGTTTTCCCTTTGTCTTTAAATTCATCAATCTGGGTTTTTAGATCAATCAGCACAGTGTCGGTGCTGTATTGTGGCCTAAAGCCAGACTCCTAGCAGATGGTTGGTCTCCAGATATTTCTGTGTCCGAAGATAGGCTACTTTGTCTAGGATCTTAAGTAGGAACAGTACCGTAGTGATTGGCCTACATTTGGTGGGAATGGTAGGGTCTAGAGATTGTTTTTTTTTTTTAGAGGGGTAGGACCCATGACTCCTTTAAGTTGCTAGGGACGGTGCCAGATGAGAAAGAGGCATTCATCAATTTTGAGATGAATGGTGCTAGGTGTCTAGCGGAATCTTTGATGATCTGGGCTGGGCAACTATCTCCCTGACACTTTGATGGTTTGAGGGATGAGACAATTTTTTCTACCTCAAGGATGGAGACTCTGGAGAATGTGAAACATTGAGGTGGTTTAGTGGAGTGCGTTGGGGTACTGGCGTGTGGGGCTAGGTTAGGTAAGATTGCTCTTTTGTCCGAGATTTTGTTCTGGAGAAGGGTGATTTTGCTTGTTAGGGCATTCTGGATGTTGTTAGTATACCAGAGTTTATCATTCACACAGTTGTCTGTCAGCAGTATAGGGGATTCCATCTCCCTTAGAATAACAAAGAGTTCCTTAGCATTTGAACTAGCTTGAAGGATCCTATCGTTGTACATTTCCTGTTTAGTGCAAATTATTTCTTTTTTGTAAAGGGCATAGATGTTGATTAGGTTAGTTTTATTTCCCTCGGTAGGTAAATGTCTCCAAAGGACTTCCAATTTTCCTTTTTGGCTCTCAATGTTTTAAGTTGTGGAGTAAAACAGGAGTTCAGGTGAGCTCTGGGTTTGCTTTTGCATATTTTTAGTGGGGCGACAAAGTCTAATGCTTTGGTCATAGTAGCATTATACTGATCTACTAGTGTGTCTGGGTCAGAGGAATCTAGTTAAGAGTTGAGAGTGGGGATTACGTGTGGTAAGATTTTCTCTGCCGTAATGTTCCTTTTGTTCCTAGTTAGGACCGGAGGTGCGATTTGATCTTAGTGGTAGGGACATTAACTGAAACGTTGAAGGACAGAAGGAAGTGATCTGTCCATATTTGAAGGAGAATCGAGGTGATTGAACCTTTACAATTGAGGTCAGCCACTCAATCTAGGGTCCTGCCTTTGTCATGGGTGGGTTGGGTCATTCTGTGTGGGAAGCTCAGTTCAGTGAGCACATTGTAGATTGCTAGGGCTTGTTTGTCGCTGGGATGGTTGAAACCAAGGTTGAGGTCCCCAAGCAATAGTATTTTAGAGGAGATTGTGGTGTTCTCAGATGATATTATGGAGATGTCCTCCTCGAAAGAACCAGTGGGTCCTGGAGGTCTGTAGAGTAAATGGACTGTTAGAGTTTAGGAGTCAGAGATAGGTAATTTGACAGTGGCCCTCATTACGATACTGGCGCTAAACCATGGCGCTATTAGCACCATGGTTGGTGCCGGTATCGTAACGAGTCCGCTAATGTTCAATGGGGAATTACCACCCCATTCCAGGGTTGGCGGGGCGGTAATTCCCCATTGAACATTGGCCCTTCCCCATTCCCATTTTTGCCCCATAGGGCTCAATGGGACTGGGGAAGGCGCTAAGTACGGTACCGCAAATTCGGTACCGTACTTAGCACCAAGGTCCCTTTGCGGGTCCCTACTTTAACGGCTGGTCTAGACCAGCCGTTCAGGTCGGGTCCCGCAAAGGGACCTCGTAGTAAGGCGCTAATGGGTTAATGGCGCTGCAGCCTTTTATGGTGCCGTTAACCCATTAGCGCCAGGGTCGTAATGAGGCCCAGTGAGTAGTTTGCAAAACTTTAACCATTGGTGAAGGGGCTATTCTCATAGCTAGGTTAGACTTGGAAATGACTGCTATGCCTCCCCCTCTGGAGTCAGCCCTCTCTGCTCTAAGAATGGTGTAATTTTTGGGTACTGCATGTAGGAGGGTGGGGCCCGCAGATGCATGTAGCCATGACTCTGTTATAGCTAGGAAATCATAATTCTCAGCTCGGATCAGGTCAGCTATCTCAGTAGCATGTGCCACCAGTGATCTGGCGTTGATTAGTGCCCCCTAGATGTTAGGGGCCATTTTAGGCCCCTAATCATGGTGGTGGCCATTTTAGGTACACTCCAGGTGTAAATACATAGCAATGCGATGAAATGAATATGGATCTGCTTTCCGTGATCAGCGAATGTGGATAAAAAGCAGATTCACGCAGGATGCAGTTGTGAATGCAGGTAGGAGGCAGTTGCATTACGATGTAGTGGTCTTACCCTGCAACATGAAGTTCAGGCTGGTGGGGGTCGTGGTCCTCAGGTGTCGGTGTGGAGAGAAGTGCTCCTGCCCTCCAAAGAAAGCAGCTGATGGAAGTAAGCCTGCACAGACAGGTATCAGGCCTTAAGAGGGTGGCCCTAGGAAGAAGGGCCTGCTGGCTCCTTCCCGCGCCGGCGAGTGCGAGAAGTAGAAGGCTCTCACCAATTGGAGTGTGAGGCTCGGCTGGCCTGGTTGCTAGGCAGCCAGTAAACGCATAAGAGTGGTGGCCACTTTAGGTACAAGCCACGTGTAAATACACGGCAATGTGATAAAAATAATACGGATCTGCTTTCCGTGATCAGCGAATACGGATAAAAAGCAGATAAAGCAGATTCACGCAGGATACAGTTGTGGATGCAGGTAGGAGGCAAGTGCACTACGCTGTAGTGGTCTTATCCTGCAACACAAAGAACGGGCTGGCGGGGATCATGGTCCTCATGGGTCAGTGTGGAGGGAAGGGCTCCTGCCCTCCCGAGGAAGCAGCTGATGGAAGTAAGCCTGCACAAACAGGTATCAGGCCTTGAGAGGGTGGCCGTAGGAGGAAGGGCCGGCTGACGCCTTCTGGCGCCAGCGGGTGCGTGAAGTAGAGGGCTCTCACCAATTGGAGTGCGAGGCTCGGCTGGCCTGGTTGCTAGGCAGCCAGTAAACTAATCATGGTGGCGGCCATTTTGGGTACAATCCACATGTCAATACAAGGCAAAGCAATGAAATGAATATGGATCTGCTTTCCGTGATCAGCGAATCCACAAAAGGAAAAGGTGGAGGCAATACAGAAGTTGAAAGATCCTACTAACTTGAAAGGATTGAAGAGTTTATTAGGGATGACAGGATATAACAGGACATGTATTGAAAATTGTGCAGAGGTTACCCAACCTTTAACCAAATTATTGAAGCTGGGTGAACCGTGGAAGTGGGAAAAAAAGCAGTGTGAAGCGGTGGGTAGGCTGAAAGAATGCCCCATGAAGGCGCAATGTTTGGCATATTCCATCAAGAACCAGTACCTCTTTGTAGAAATAGGGTTCACTGATCAGTGTATGTCAGCTGTATTATCGCAAAGGCATGATGTGAATAACAAAACTATTGCTTATGCGAGCAAGGCGTTATATCAGGCTGAAACTAAGTTCAGTGAATGTGAAAAGGCACTCCTAACCACTGTCTGGGCATTCCGTCCCATCATTCAAGGAGAAAGAGTAATTATTGAAACAAATCACCAACCCTTACAGTTTCTTCAAAGTAAAAGAATTAGGTCAGGTAATTTGGCACAGTCCAGAATTACTCCCTGGACATTGTCATTACAGGGGTTCCCTGTCGAAGTAAGGTATGGGCAAAATAAGAAGAGCCCACTTGCACCAGAGCTGGTGGATCTGCATGATTGTGCAGCTGAATGTACACCCAATGAAGCAGAAATAGAATCCAATTTGCATGAATTTGAACAATATCCCCACAAAGCGTTTAATGAGGATGCATGTAGGGATTTACCAACAGTGTATGTAGATGGGTGTGCATATCATGTGGAAAATAGTACAGACAAAGAACTGGTAGCAGGAATAGGAAATATCTGGTTTAAACGTGACAACATTCCAAGAGTGAGAATGAGGATTGGATCTAGAAGTAGTCAAGTAGCAGAGTTAGCTGCTATTTACAAGGCGATTGCTACTGCAATTGAAAATAAACTCAAGGAGATAGTTTTAGTGGCTAACTCTGATTATGCGCGGAATAGTTTTGTGGAATAGTTACCTGGCTGGAAGACAAAAGGTATGCTCACGTATAACAAAAAAAACCCTTAAACATGGCAATATGATCCAAGCCATAGACAAACTAGTGCCAGAAAATGATATAATAATACACTGGAGAAAAATTTGAGGCCATCTGAAGACACCTGGTGAGGACCAGGAGGCGAATGACAAAGCAGATCAGGTAGCCAAAGTTGGAGCTGTAATGGGAGAGTTGTTTCCCATTGAGCACCTACTTGGAGAAATACAGGTAGATGCGATCACATGGTCCGAATTGCCAAAAGAAATCAAACAGCCTGTAGTGCAATGGAGTTATAATACCCCAGATGAGGACCTGATCCAAGTGCAAAAAGAAGACCCAGTTCTAGGCCTATTTTACAATCACTTGATAGATGCAGAACATAATCCTTTGACTGAAAATAATTGTAAAGGGAAGGAAGAGTTGAGGTTACTGTTAAAGAACAAAAAGAGAATCAGGTTACAAGATGGATTGATGATTAGAGAATCTATAACAGGCAAATCCAATGGGTGGTGCATTTTCCATTTCGGGGACTGATGTTACATCATGCGCGATGCATTAACTGCAGGACACAGGGGTTCACAAAAAACTTTGGAAATTTGAAAAGATTACGCTTATTGGCCACATATGTCCCAAGATGTTGAACTATACACCAGAGGGTGTCTAATATGTGCACAATTTCAGCCTGCTTCACCTATGCATAAAGCTCCATTAATGAAAAGAGGTGTGACCCTTCCATGGTCTGATTTGCAAGTCGACTATGTTGGACCTGTAAAAAGATCAGCCAGGGGAAATAAATATTTATTAACTGTGGTTTGTCTAATGTGCAAGTGGGTGGAATGCATTCCTGCACTGGATTGCAGTGCGCAAACAGCAGCCACGCTACTGGTAAATCATATTTTATCTAGATTTGGGTTATCCCAAAGGATAGAGTCATACCGGGGGAGTCATTTCCCCAGTGCATTGATGACACAAGTTTGGCAAATATTGAGTGTGAATAGGAAGTTGCAAATCTCATATTGGCCTTCTTCTTTAGGTGGGGTGGAAAAGAACAATAAGTCTATAGTAGACATATTAAAGACATTTGTAGCTGAGGCAGGTTCTAGTTGGGATCTTTGGCTGCCCTTAGTATTGATGGCCATTAGCTCGACCCTCGCTAAATCAACCACTGACTTGATCCTTTTGGAACACCAAGTAGAGGGCACAAGGTAGGAGGTGTTGCAGTTCCACAAGGTGAAGAACAAGTGGTTAGAGATGTAAGAGACCTCTTTAAGAACTATGGGCCTCATTATGACCCTGGCGTCAACCAATGGCCCTATTAGCGCCATGGTAAACGCCGGTAACTTACCGAATCCACCATGGTGAAATGGGGAATTACCACCCCATTCCAAGGCTGGTGGGGCGGGAATTCCCCATTTACCATTGGCCCTTCCCCATTCACATTTTTGCCCCATAGGGCTCAATGGGAATGGGGAAGGCGGTAATTACGGTACTGCAAATTGCGGTACCATAATTACCTTCAAGGTCCCTTTGCGGGTCCCTACCTTAACGGCTGGTACAGACCAGCCGTTAAGGTCAGAAGCCGCGAAGGGACCTTGTAGTAAGGCGTTAAGGGGTTAACGGTGTCGCAACCTTTTACGGCACTGTTAACCCCTTAACGCCTGGGTCGTAATGAGGCCCAATGTCTTTGAAGCTAAGGGAGGAGAGTTTGGAGGAGGAAGAGAAGATCCACACTATTAAAGGTAGGAGAGAGATTGAGCAGAATGACGATGGAAAAGTGTGATTGGAGAGTACACCAGTAAGAAAGTTGAAGACATGATTTAGAGCAGTTTCTGTGAAATGTCTTCTCTGAATGCCAAATTTCTGGGTGTTGCAGAGTGTTTATCTAAAGTTAGCTGATGATGGGATTGAAAAAACTGGCTAGACGATTCTGGAGTGGTGGGGTAGAAGAGAGATAGTCCTGCTCAAAGAGGGATTATTTGAGTCAGCAGTAGGTGTTTTGAAGATGGGTATGACCAAGAGTTGATTGAGAGAGGTTGATGTTGAAGGGAAAGTGGGATCAGGGAAAGGCGCCAGCTCTTTGATCATTTGGGGAGCAAAGGGATCAGTGTGTGTGCAGGATGGGTTCACTGAGTGGACAATAGGGGGAGAAGTGAGATAGAGAGGGAAGGGTAGAGAGAAGATGGCACGAGGTGGATTTAAGGGTAGACAGCGTCTCGTATTATGTTCATTTCAAAGAAGTCTGATGCAAAGTCATCCAGGGAGAGGATGGAGGATATGGTGCAAACCTCTGAGGGGAAAAGCCTGGCATGAAGGGACCTGACAGTTTGTAAGAGCAGGAGCAGCAATTCGATATATGATCAATGCAGTGAGGAGCGTTGCCAGAGGCAAGAGCAGTGGAAAAGGCAAGCAGTGAGTCTTTGAAAGCAGTGAGGAGAGTACAGTAAGAATTGCACCAGTGGGGTAAGTGGAGGTGCATAGTTGTCCTTAGTTTTTGACTAGTTGGGGACTTCCATAGTTGAGGATAAAAGCAGGAGGGGATGAAGGAACAGGCTGGTTACTGATAGTTAAAGCGGCAGTCAATCAAGTCTTGAACTTGATATAGGCATGTTTTATAGAGTGACCAATAGTGTGAGTTAGATGGACATCCTGCCTTAGTCAAGATGGGGGCCCATGGACTCATGCTTGGATTTGTTTTAGTGGATGGGAAAGGGTGAGCAAGGCAGGAAGGGTGTGAAGATGGGGAAGTGGATGAGTAATTGGTCTGAGGGTAAAGTAACACCAGTGTAATCTGGTAATTGAGAGCTAGTGAGTTGCCCTGTGTGGGGCAAGACGGTTCTGTAAATTGATCACGGACTGGTTAGAGCGAGTGGAGTCCAGCTGAAATCAATGAGGCTTGGTTATGTTGTTGAGACTAAGGTCATCATCGATTATAGTAGGGAGATCAGCCAGGAGAGTTTCCAATAGTAGGTAAAGTTCAGCAAGGGAAAGATGGAGTGTGCTGGGAAGGTCTGTGCTCTACCTCTATTATGCAACTTAGTAAGATAATGGATTATAATTGGACCTAACCTTCAGATATTATCCAAATTCACCTCACTGCACATTTATTTTAAAGTTAAACATCTGCATAACCATTTAGAGGGCATTTGTAATAGTCTGGGTCTTCATGTCAATGGTACCTTGAATTGGATACAACAAATTGATACATTAGAAATGTAGAAAAGGAAAAAGAAAGGAGAACCCCATTTTTCTCGACCCAAATTCATGAATTTCTATATCAACTATGTACAAATTTGGTTGGAAAAGGTTAGTACATTTATGAAGAAAAACAAGGAACAAAACAAATGGGGCAAGTGGGAGGGAGAGATTGTGGAAAAAGGGGCAGGAGGGACAAATCCCCCATTATGGAAATTCGAAAACAGAAATACATTGTGCAAAACATTATAATGTCCTAATTTTCCATCTAAATAATTGACCATTTGAAATTGTGAAAATCACCTTTACTATATACATATTTTTTATTACATTTTAATATGATTCATGAACATCAAAAATGAATTGTCATTATTTTAATTCACATTTATAACAATTAAACATACATTTCCAATTTATAATTACTTCATATGGTTATTCTGTTTCATTTGGTTGTGTTGTCAGAAGCCAACAATAGCTAAGCACAAAGATACTTCTTCACCCCTTAGATATCATAGCCAGAGAATTTACCAAAGAATTTGTCTCTTCGTCCAAATAAAATGGGACGGATTAGGATACAATAATATAATGTTTCTAAATCAACTGGTCACTTGCAACATTGATGCAGTCTCTGCACAAAAAATTCTTATTCTAGCCCATATTGCATCCACTATATATACAACACGTTCAATCTAAATTACATAAATGTTATCTCATATTTTCAACCGGAGGAGGAAACCAAATAAGGTTGAGGAATACATTCTGGTGAAATAATGTTCATATATTCCTGTGATAAGGACATTGTACTCAAATGTTGCAAACGTTCCTTGGTATCCTGGTTTATATGCTGGTTCATGTGCCCAAGGACCTTCTAGGTGTATAGTTCAAGTTGCATTATACTCATTGTTTGTTGACTCTAACTTCAGTAGCAGATCTTAGCAGGTGTAGTTTTAATGCATACATAATCTGTAATATCAGCATCAACAAGTCCATAGTTGAATCTTCAGGCTGAAGTGTCAAGAATTAGGTAGTCAGTTTGCTTGTAATTAGACCGGATAATGAGCTCCTGTCTAACATATTAGAATGGGCTGCCAATGCAAACACCCACCAAGGGTTTCCCCAGTGCATTCTCCAATGTATTCAGCCAGGCTACATGCACAGTTGCCCTTATCAAGCCTCCATACAAAATTAAGTGTCAAGTTCTTATCATATAAGTTGTAGTTAAAGTTAATAGACTTAGAGGCCGATTCATGGAATTAATGTGCGCTGAAAATTCCCGCGCAAGCATGCGAAACCGTGCGAATCGCAGTGCAAGTGCGAAAATCGCAGCGAAACCCACGCACATCGATTCATGGAAGTCCGTGCGCGAGTAAAATCTGGGATGTGCACTGAAAATCTGCGTGGCGCACGCCGGCGCACAGGTCATCTAACGGCGTGCGCTATGGCCACAGCGAAAGCGCACATAGCGCGGCGCACATAACAAAAGTAGGCGTAACACGGGGCGTGACACGCGGAATGGGGAATAACTCGTGAAAATGTGGGCATCAAGGGGGAAGTACAGGAGGCAAGTGCGCGGAACGCCCACACGCTCGCCTACATCACATATTCATGGAATCGAATAGGGAAAAACAACGCACGGGCAAAGACGTGCACAGGCCTAAACACGTCCGCCACACGAAGGCAGGCGGTAGCATCCCTGCGCATGAAAAAAATGTGCGCCAAAATGTGCGTTAACAAAAAGCACGTATATACAGCTCTGATGAATGTCCCATACTGTGGCCCTGTAGGACAAATGACGTGCAAAGGGGTACGCAACAAACACTGACACCCGCTGTGTCAAAAATAGCGTGGGCGTGTATTTTGGGGTTCGCGGGAAGTTTCACACGCGACTGGCCTTAGGCGAGCAGGGTACGTGTAAATCTGGGGTTCGCGTGAAGTTTCACACGCGATTGGCCTGGGTACATGTAAATCTGGGGTTCGCTGGAAGTTTCACACGCGATAGACCCTGTGCGAGTGGGGTGCATGTATTTCTGGGGTTCGCGTGAAGTTTCACACGCATTGGACTGGGTACGTGTAAATCTGGGGTTCGCGGGAAGTCTCACATGCGATTTCAGCAGGGTACGTGTATTTCAGGGGTGCCGTGGAGTCCTACACGTCAATTGGCAGTGTGGCTCCTCCCAGGTGTTCGCTCTACAACCTCCACGGCCCCTGCAGGCAGCCCATACCACAGGGGACTACCCTGTACCCCTGGTCATGTCCCGCAGGCAGCCCATCCACCATGGGCATGCCCCCCAGGCAAGCCACATGTCAGCTTGCACTACTGATCACCAAAGCATGACCCCCTTGCACCCCCACCCCCAGCACTGAGGGGCACCTGCCAGCAGGCCCCCACTCATGTCCCCCAGCACCCCCACCCCCCAGCAGTGCAGGGCACCTGCCAGCAGGCCCCCACTTATGTCCCCCAGCACCCCCACCCCCCAGCACTGAGGGGCACCAGCCAGCAGGCCCCCGCTCATGTCCCACTCATGTCCCACAGCACCCCCACCCCCCAGCAGTGCAGGGCACCTGCCAGCAGGCCCCCACTCATGTCCCCCAGCACCCCCACCCCCCAGCAGTGCAGGGCACCTGCCATCAGGCCCCCACTCATGTCCCCCAGCACCCCTACCCCCCAGCACTGAGGGGCACATGCCAGCAGGCCCCCACTCATGTCCCCCACCCGCCCACCCCCCAGCAGTGCAGGGCACCTGCCAGCAGGCCCCCACTCATGTCCCCCAGCACCCCCACCCCCCAGCAGTGCAGGGTACCTGCCAGCAGGCCCCCACTCATGTCCCCCAGCACCCCCACCCCCCAGCAGTGCAGGGCACCTGCCAGCAGGCCCCCACTCATGTCCCCCAGCACCCCCACCCCCCAGCAGTTAGGGGTACCTGCCAGTAGGCCGCCACTCATGTCCCCCAGCACCCCCACCCCCCAGCAGTGCAGGGCACCTGCCAGCAGGCCCCCACTCATGGCTTCCAGCACCCCCACCCCCCAGCACTGAGGGGCACCTGCCATCAGGCCCCCACTCATGTCCCCCAGCACCCCCACCCCCCAGCAGTGCAGGGCACCTGCCAGCAGGCCCCCACTCATGTCCCCCAGCAGTCCCACCCCCCAGCAGTGCAGGGCACCTGCCAGCAGCCCCCACTCATTTCCCCCAGCACACCCACCCCCCAACAGTGAGGGGCACCTGCCAGAAGGCCCCCACTCATGTCCCCCATCACCCCCACCCCCCAGCACTAAGGGGCACCTGCCAGCAGACCCCCACTCATGTCCCCCAGCACCCCCACCCCCCAGCAGTGCAGGGCACCTGCCAGCAGGCCCCCACTCATGTCCCCCAGCACCCCCACCCCCCAGCACTGAGGGGCACCTGCCAGCAGGCCCCCACTGATGTCCCACTGTAAAAAGAGAAAAATAATATGAGGCCGGGAAACCCAAAGGAAACACACCAAACACCGGTTACAAAGGAACATACAAAGTACTTTATTTTAAGGTCAAGCAATAACAAAGTCAAATGACAGGTCAGATAGCTATTGGCCCTCAGTGCAACACAACGAACTTCAACAGGGTTCGATGTATTCAGTGAGAGACTGTACATTGAGACATTCAAGCTTTTATATATTTCTCCAGCCTGTTGTCCAACCCCTTCATGGGTTAACCATTCCATGAATGTGTAACAGGTCTAGGGTCTCTGCCAGGTCAACCCTAATTTATTCATTTGTATGTGCATAGATCAGTTCCGTTGATATAGGTAATCTATTTACATGCAGGTCAACAGAAGGACAAGGTCTCAGTTCACGACCCTAACAAGTGGCCTGCATGCATGTTATACATTAGCTGTACGGAGGTCATGCCGACCAGTTTCTGTTCGGAATGGCATCGTCCACCATTTTGATGTTCAGGGTGACTTTTAAACAGCAAAAGAACCTAAAATGGCGGTTTGATTCAAGATGGCGACTTACATCCATTTCTAAGGTCAAGACCTTGCCGTAGAGAGTTATTCGCGTACAGTTTTATGCGACTTGGCGTAGGCCAATATTCATACAATCGTTTACACTAGGAGGCATAATTTAATATCCAGTTTCACAAACCCTCCTTTTGGCCTATGCCAAGTGCTAAGACTACTTCTGATCTCCTTGCAAGTAACTCCATATGTCATCGTCCATACACCCTGAATCGCTGTCAGAGATATCTATGGCCATCAAGTTGTTCACTAAAATCTCTTTTAACACATACTCCTTGGAAGTTTTATCCGGGGCATATACTTTGTGTCCTATCGTACCTATCGCCTGAGCACAACATCCCCCTAGCATCGAACATTTACTAGGCAGACTTTGGTTACAACAACAAAGGAATAGCAGAACTCCCAAAATAATCAACAAAACTGAAAGTACCTTCCAACCCCAAGATCGCAAGAAATCCCAAAACCAAGCACTAAGATTCCAGTTCCCCTCAGGAACATGCACTTCTGAGCTAAGGACGTGCAGATTCTGAATTGCTTTAAAAATGGATGGGGAGGAGTTTGGTACAAAAACACAGCAAGAGGACCCCACTAATTTACATACTCCACCACGTTCAGCCAGAATGACATCTAATGCCATCCGGTTCTGGAGTGCTACTAATATTATCACTTTCTGCTCTAATGTCATGTTATAGAGTATATCTGTGGTCCGGTTGATGGTTCTCTCCAGTACTCTCGCTAGTCTCCTGATGTCTTCGGAATTTGCTATCTGCCCCCAAAATGGCACAACTGATTTCGCTATATCTCCCATCACTTGTGCGGGGGTATCACCATTCTCGTCCCGTCGTGGACGAGCCTTTGAAACTTCCAAAGTACTTGCTATGAATACCCCAGGTAACAGGATCCCTAAATAACAGGTTCCCTACCAATCCCTGGGTAACCATGGAAATGCTACATTACCGCAAACGAAATAGACAGGTTCGCCCACATACAAAGGTCTGTCTTCCCAAGTCAAATTTGCAACGTTGGCACAGCCTTTAAAATCTCCCATTGACCGGGTACCATTCCTCTGTATGAAGAAAGAAACTGACTCGGGGCTATGGTTAACAGAGTAAGAAGGAGGCACGGCATCCTTATTGCCTATCGGAGCCATTTTAAAGGAAACTAAAGATTGGAAAGGACGAGATAGTCTATCATAAGGTCTAATAGAAGCAACGTTGGGTTTGCTCCTATTTGCGAAAAGCGAGCATCCCAGGGGCGTCAGAACACGTTTCTCAAAATCATTCAAATTAGTTCCATCGAAGTGCCCCGAGATCATTCCATCGGCCAAAGAACAGTGCTCTGAGAGAGGCATAACAAGCAGTCGTCAAAGGTAAGGGATGAATATACCAACCTAGCCCCTTATCCCCATGTTGCGGTAAACGTGAAAAGACCCAACAATTGGTTTTGTTAAAAATGGCATGTGTTGAATTCATGATTAACATCATAATATTATTGTGATACTTCTGTCTATGCTGAGAGTCCCTAGGTGACAGAGTATGCAGGTGTACAAAAGGAGTAAAAACAGTAGGTGCAATTTCAGTCGGCAAAAGACACTCTAGAGGATAAATCTCCTCGACGTACCAGAATCCTATAGCAGTTACTATAAAAATCCCAATTATTAACATCAAAACGCAGCAATACGTTTTCGAGGCCCAGGCACATTGTTCATTGTCCAGGTTGGTCACCCCCTTATTTACAAGTCCAATACGGCAGTAGCGACGGCAGGCATCGCAGTCTTTGGATGGAAACCCCAATGTTCGTTGCTGGCAACCCCCCGGTCGCGCGGCTTCTTAGTCCTTTCCCAACCCTAGCCGTCAGAACCCCCTTTCTCAAATTTGGGCAAAAAGGCAAGCCCTTGACGATTCTTTCCTTCTTTCGAATGCACAGTCAAACCGTGCTGTAGGTCTATTTTCTCCGTCGAAGATTATATCTGGTGGTTCCCGGTACTGTTTGATCCGGAAATAAGGTAACGTCACTCCCTGAGGGAAGCAACGTATCAGAGGCAACGGAAGTTGCAGAATTCGAAGCAATGGTTTCCGGAAATGACTTTTCCAAAGAGTGTGGAGACAAAATGGACGGTTCCCCAAGCCCCATGGGCTCAGAGAGATTCTCCGATTCACTCACAGTGCTATTTGCTGCTCCAGGATTATCGATTGCAGCGTTAGCGAGGGGTTCTGTTTCTTCTGTAACGTGCGGCGTCGGGTGAGGAAGTTTCTTGACGTGCGTCGCGTGTATCCAGTTCTTCTTTCCAGCCACCCGTACTGCCGTTTGGGTGACCAACAAAATCTGAAATGGTCCCCGCCAGTGAGGCGCGAGGCAAGAGGACCGTTCGTATGCTCTCACCAGGACCCAGCTTCCAGGCCGAATGTTGTGTCCAGGGTCTTCAAAACGTACAGGTAAAGCTGATCGTACCTGATGATAAATGAAATACAGGTTTTTAGTCAACTGGTTACAGTAGTCTGAAAGCAATACATTCTCAACATTTCTCAGTGCTTTAGGTTTCGGAAGACCCCAAATATTGGCAGGTCTCCCCATCACCACCTCAATGGAAAGAACCCAGTTTGAGGGGTAGTGCGCATGGCTAATAACACGATCGGTAAGGCGTCCGGCCATTTTAGTTTGGTACCGGCACACGTCTTAGCGAGTTTGTTCTTTAGGATACCGTTATGTCTCTCCACCAACCCGGCACTTTGAGGATGTCTAGCTGAATGAAATTGCTTATCAATATGTAGTGCCGTACATATCTGTAAAATTATAGCAGCAACAAAATGTGGACCATTGTCCGACCAAATGACTCTTGGCAACCCAAACCGCGGGAAAAATTCTTTTATCATAATTTTTGCAGTGGTCATGGCTGTGGCGTCTTTGACAGGGAAAGCCTCAACCCATTTACTGAAGGCACAAATGACCACAAGGACATATTTTAAACTATTGCACAGCTCCATCTCAATAAAATCAAAATGTATCACCTCAAACAGGACAGAAGGAGGCCCAAAGCTACCCCTTGGAGTTACCGTCCCCTTCCCCACATTGTGCTGTAGGCAAATCATGCAATGTTGGACATAATGCTGATCAATTTTCAAAATCTTATCATTTACCCAGACTTTCTCTAACATTTTCGTAATCTGTTGAGCACACACATGTGTGGGACCGTGTGCCATAGTAACCATCATAACTATGTAGGCATTAGGAAGTAACCATTTCCCTTCAACTGTGTCAACCCAACACCCGTCATCATCTAATTTCCCCAAGCCTTCAGGCCATTTCTTAGATTCTTCCATTGTGGCATCAGCTTGGAATTCCCGCACAGACCCAATATCCTCGTCCATTACATAGACATCCCTAGTTTCTCTTAGAGCATACATTTCTGTGCAAAGATCTGTGGCAGTTTGTCTGGCTATCTGATCAGCGAAAGCATTCCCTTTTCCTACATTGTCTGTGATCTTGCGATGCGCTGCGCATTTCATGATCGCTAACTGACTAGGGAGCGCGAGCACCGCGAGCAATTGTACTATCAGGGGGCCATGTTGAATCTTGGTCCCATGTGAAGTTAGAAACCCTCTTTCTGACCAAAGTCTCCCAAAGTTGTGAGCCACCCCAAAGGCATACTGACTGTCAGTATATATATTCACTGTTAGCCCTTCGGAAAGTTCACAAGCTCGGGTTAATGCTATAATCTCTGCGGCCTGCACAGATTTATGTGTAATTCGCTTGGTCTCTACAACCGTGCTCAATGTGGTGACTGCATAAGCAGCTGTGGATGTACCATCCGGAAGTTTGAAACAGGAGCCATCACAAAATAGCTCCCCTTGCGCATTATCCAAAGGACTGTCCTTAAGATCAATTCTGCCCTTCGTTTCTTGTTCAGTAGTATACAGACAGTCTTGTGACTCATCATCACCGCAAACAGTATTTTGCGGGAAAGGTAGGAGTTCAGCCGGATTAAGAACACAACACCTCCTAATTTGTATGTGGGGAGCAAATAAAATTAACTCATATCTCGTCAATCGTGCGGAAGTGAGGTGTTGCTTTTTGGTTTTGTTCAATAGAAAATCTACAGAGTGAGGTACCATCGGGGTTAGATCATGGCCTAGGACCATTCCCTCACTCTGTTTTACAGACACGGCAGCAGCAGCGACAGCTCGCAAACATCTTGGCAAAGCGCATGCGACAGGATCAACGGCGGAAGAGTAGTAGCCGCACGGCCTATTCTTCCCTCCATGTTCCTGCGTTAATACAGCCAAAGCACATCCATCACATTCATGCACAAACAACACAAAGGCCTTGCTATAATTTGGTGTACCCAAAACCGGTGCAGAGCATAATGCAGTATTGAGCTCAAATGATTGTTGATGTTCCGATTTCCATGGCAATGGCAAAGAAATGCCCTTCTTTGTCAAAGCCAACATCATTTTATCATTAGTGAAAACGTTTGGGATCCATAACCTACAGTAAGAGGCCATACCTATTAATGCTCTGACTTCCTTCTGTGTACTTGGGACAGACATGCCAGAAATGTGTTTTATTCTTTCAGGTGTCAATCTTCTTCCCTCCTTTGACAGGAGGTCGCCTAAATAGGCGACCTCCTGGCAACAATATTGAAACTTTTTAAGCGAAGCTTTGTGACCATGCTTAGTTAAATGGATGAGCAAAAATACTGTGCCCTCTTTACAAGAGCTCTCAGAATCTGCTGCTAAAAGCAAGTCGTCAACGTACTGAAGCAGCGTACACGTAGGGGGTAATTCAAGAGTATCAAGCTGTTCTTTCAAGGCCCTACTGTAAATGCTAGGACTCTCGGTGTACCCTTGAAGTGCACGAGTAAATGTGAACGAGCACCCCCCTAAGGTGAACGCAAACAAATATCTACTGTCCTTGTGTATAAGAATACTGAAGAAAGCATTCTTCAGGTCCACAACACTGAAGTAAGTAGCCGTAGCTGGAATCATAGTTAATATCGTCGTCACATCAGGCACAATTGGAAATTGTGGAGCGACAACTCTATTGATGGCACGCAAATCAATTATAAAACAAAACGGAATAGCATTATCACCTTTTCTGTACACGAGTAGGATCGGACTATTGCACAAACTTCCCGTAATCTCCTCAATCACCCCACGATGCACAAAATCGGAAACAATGCTCTTCAAAGCTCGCTCACCTTCAACCGAGATCTTATACTGCGGAATACATGGCAGCTTAATACCATGTTTCAAGACTATTCTAACAGGCTCAATCTGTAGAACACCAACATCATTGTCGTCAACCGCCCACAAACACTCCGGGACATTACTAAATTCTGGTGGCAAAGGTCTAGTCAAGAATTGTGAAACAGAAAACTGCTGCGGTGAAATCGTCAAACGCACTCCATCAGGTGAACAGTAAATTACTGCATTTAATTCCTTCAACAGATTCAACCCCAACAAATTCTCTCCACAATTCGAAGTCAAAAGAAAGGGACAATGGTCCGTAAAGGGACACAAAGAAATAGGTACCAGCGAAGAAACTGGACAAATGACTGGTGTGCCAGAAAACCCTACGGAGACATTGGTTTGCCCTGACAGTGAGATGTTTGGAACCCGAGAATGATCAATGGAGCACTTTTGTGCTCCAGTGTCTATCAAGAACTGATGTTTCCTATTTCCCACTACCATTTCAATGTAGGGACCTTTCTGACTAAAGGGAATAGGTGTAGGTTCCAAACCCTGCTTCGGGTAATCCTAACGAAACAAAATATCATCAGAAGGAAGCTCCTCAGAGAGGTAAGCAGCAGAAGGGTGATCGAATATGTTTCTAGTATCCACACTCGAAGTCTGATTGTCCTGTGAAAAAGGTTGCTGAGGATCCTGTGAAAACTGATCTCTACCAGGCCCCCCCACCCCGGGGCGACCTCTGGGTCATCTACCCATACTCCCAAATGTGTTATTCGACCTCTGTTGAAGGACAGGCATTGTGCACGCCAATGACCCTCCTGGCGACAATAGGCACACTGGTTAATGTTCACAGGACCCAAGGGCACATTCCCTTGTGGAACATACTGACCTCTAATCTGCAAACTACCCCCTCTGGGGCCTCTAACAATTTGTTGTAACAATACTTTAGTCTTTAAGTCTCCTTTTCTCTTTTCTACTCTATCTTTTTCATTATTGACACGGTTCTCGTAGTACTGAGCCATGTGCAGTACTTCTGATTGGGATTTCGCCTGCCAAGCGCTCTCGGAAGACATAATATGTGACTGGATGTCAGGCAGCAATCCACGCACAAATTTGTCCACAAATAACCTTTTCCCAGATTATGTACATAAATCCTGTCCACTGAAGTCCGAGAATACTTGTTCAAACCGATTAAAGAACTCGGTAGCACCCTCAGATTTTCCTTGGACACAGGCCGTAAGCTTGTCCCAAATAATTCTTTTTTCGGGAATTATAGTTTTTAATTTCGCAATGATTCTGTCAGGCAAAGTGAGTATCACCTGAGGCGGTCTCTCACCAGCTGGCCTTTCCCCGTCAAGCCTAGTTATATTAGCCCACGTATCTCCCAACCCATGTGCATCATCTATTGTTCTAACCTGCTTCCACAAATCTACGGGCAGGAGTACAGGGAATAACAAGTCAATATCGCCTAGGGTGAACACTGAGGACTGCAAGACGGACTCTATCTCTTTATAGAATCCTGTCGGATTTTTCCTAATGTCAGGAATAGATTGCCTAATAGTGTTCACTTCTTGTCGCGAAAACGGAACGTGAACAAACTGTGATACATAATGTGCAGGAATGTCCACAGCAGCTATACCTGCTGCAGCATTAGCGGCAATCTCAATTTATGGGACAAATGTCGGAGGCACCTCTCTCATAGGCAACTGAGATATAGGCAACTCCGAACGCTTACTAAGCAACAGAGCTAAGTCGAGCGCTAAGGCAGTCGAAGAAGTGTCAAGCGAAAAAACTCTCTTATAAATACCTAGTAACTCTGTGGGACCACTAACCTTCTTCCTCACACATTCATCCTGCAGGTACTCTACCATTACCTGAATCACCTTCCTCTGCATTTCTAGCGTATATTGACTATATGTGTCATATACCTCAACCGGAGTTATCGATAAATCCGAAATCCATCTAATCGCATCTCTTGTACAAATTTGTGCTTCCTCAGATGCCCATTTACGACACAGAAGAAATCGTTTCTGTATATACATACTCTCTTCTTCATCATCCTCATTCCGTAACTTCTCCAAATCTCTCCTATACTCAAAGAACCTCTCAACATGATCATGTACTTTCTCCACAGTATCTCTGGATAGTGCTAAAGTATTCAGATCCCTCAGCCCTTGTGGGAGATCCACATTATTTAATTTACCCCACATTACACACAAATGAATCCCTAAACCTTCAATAAAAACATTTTTCTCAGGTAAATTATCCATATAAGACAGTATGGCAAAAACATTAGCTCGGTCATCTCTCTCCATACAATGCTTAGCCCATGCAAACAAATCCTGCTTTTTATCTGTAGGGACAGTATTACGAGTAACAACCTTTGACCCCGCACCCCGATCAACTATATTCGGTACAGAACCACTCGGAAGTGGAGGTGTAGGCAGATTCAATGGAGGTGTTATTACTGGTGCAATGGGAAGAGGTAGCAGAGCAGGCGGAGGAACAACAGCCGGAATAATAGGAACAACAGGTTGAGCAGGGAGAGCAGGAATAACAGCAGGAAGAGGCAAAGCAACAGGAAGAAGATCATACGGAGGTGGTGCAGAGGCACCAGGCCTTCGCTCATTTAACAATTTGTCAAGAAACTCGTCAGAAACATGAAGGTCTTTAGAAGGATAGATTTTCTGAATACCGAGAGAGAAAGCCCTATCCATATTCTTAACTGACTCAGACTGCTTGTCCTGATCATACAACAACGCCTTTTCAGCGTTCGTTTTATGACGGCGCGCATGTTTTTCCCTAGTCTTAAGCTGCTGCAACGCTTCTTTTTTCCAATTCTGCAGAACATCAAATGCCGCAGGTCTGGCCTTTTTCTTTAACAAGACCGACTCTAAGTATTCAATACGAGGGATCTCAAAACTACCATTGATTGGCCACTGAAGTTCGGAGGCATGTCTGGATTGTCTGTGCCAAATATCATTAAATACTACACTTCCAATGCCATGTTTACAATACATAGTAAACGCCTGCGACCCCTCATGTGGTGCCGGGCGGCTAAATTCCAAAGATTGTCGATCGCTGCGGGAAAATGCCCTAAAGCAGCTACACAATTTCCCAGGCATTTCTCAAAAACTTGGTGTTACCTGGTCAATAATTGTGTCTGCAGATACAATGCGCCAAATTCAAATTGTCAGGGTTAAATTAAGAGTCGGGTCACGACTCACCTGACCAAACCTAAGGAGGACCGTACGGTTTATCAAAGAACTTACCTAACGAATTTTACCTTGTGTTTGGTGATTTCGGCAAATCTGCCTGCCTCAAAAGTGGACCCTCGTCAAGATGCCGTCTCAGACCGCACGGCTATCGTCCAGGGATCGAATCGTGCAGCGCTGTAGAGGTGTCACGTCTCGTTCAGTCGGGCCCGTAGTATCACACCGTCCGATCCCGGTCCGATAGTATGCGTCAACCTTCAATGTTCCGGCATCAATCTTGAGGGTCCCTATTCGGGCGTCAACTGTGAAAAGAGAAAAATAATATAAGGCCGGGAAACCCAAAGGAAACACACCAAACACTGGTTACAAAGGAACATACAAAGTACTTTATTTTAAGGTCAAGCAATAACAAAGTCAAATGACAGGTCAGATAGCTATCGGCCCTCAGTGCAACACAACGAACTTCAATGGGGTTCAATGTAGTCAGTGAGAGACTGTACATTGGGACATTCAGGCTTTTATATATTTCTCCAGCCTGTTTCCAACCCCTTCACGGGATAACCATTCCATGAATGTGTAACAGGTCTAGGGTCTCTGCCAGGTCAACTCTAATTTATTCATTTGTATGTGCATAGATCAGTTCCGTTGATATAGGTAATCCATTTACATGCAGGTCAATAGAAGGACAAGGTCTCAGTTCACGACCCTAACAAGTGGTCTGCAGGCATGTTATACATTAGCTGTACGGAGGTCATGCTGACCAGATTCTGTTCGGAATGGCATCGTCCACCATTTTGATGTTCAGGGTGACTTTTAAACAGCAAAAGAACCTAAAATGGCGGTTTGAATCAAGATGGCGACTTACATTAATTTCTAAGGTCAAGACCTTGCCGTAGAGAGTTATTCGCGTACAGTTTTATGCGACTTGGCGTAGGCCAATATTCATACAATCGTTTACACTAGGAGGCATAATTTAATATCCAGTTTGACACCCCAGCACCCCCACCCCCCAGCAGTGCAGGGCACCTGCCAGCAGGCCCCCACTCATGTCCCACTCATGTCCCCTTGCACCCCCACCCCCCAGCACTGAGGGGTACCTGCCAGCAGGCCCCCACTCATGTCCCCCAGCACCCCCACCCCCCAGCACTGAGGGGCACCTGCCAGCAGGCCCCCACTCATGTCCCCCAGCACCCCCACCCTCCAGCACTGAGGGGCACCTGCCAGCAGGCCCCCACTCATGTCCCCCGCACCCCCACCCCCCCAGCAGTGCAGGGCACCTGCCAGCAGGCCCCCACTCATGTCCCCCAGCACCCCCACACCCCAGCAGTGAGGGGCACCTGACAGCAGGCCCCCACTCATGTCCCACTCATGACCCCCAGCACCCCCACCCCCCAGCAGGGCAGGGCACCTGCCAGCAGGCCCCCACTCATGTCCCCCAGCACCCCCACCCCCAACAGTGCAGGGCACCTGCCAGCAGGCCCCCACTCATGTCCCCCAGCACCCCCACCCCCCAGCACTGAGGGGCACCTGCTAGCAGGCCCCCACTCATGTCCCACTCATGTCCCCCAGCACCTCCACTCCCCAGCAGTGCAGGGCACCTGCCAGCAGGCCCCCACTCATGTCCCCCAGCACCCCCACCCCCAGCAGTGCAGGGCACCTGCCAGCAGGCCCCCACTCCCCAGCCCCCCATCCACCAGCCCTCAGGGGCACCTGCCAGCAGGCCCCCACTGTTGTCCCACTCATGTCCCCCAGCACCCCCACCCCCAACAGTGCAGGGCACCTGCCAGCAGGCCCCCACTCATGTCCCCCAGCACCTCCACCCCCCAGCACTGAGGAGCACCTGCCAGCAGGCCCCCACTCATGTCCCCCAGCACCCCCACCCCCCAGCAGTGCAGGGCACCTGCCAGCAGGCCCCCACCCATGTCCCCAGCACCCCCACCCCCCAGCAGTGAGGGGCACCTGCCAGCAGGCCCCACTCATGTCCCCCAGCACCCCCACCCCCCAGCAGTCAGGGGCACCTGCCAGCAGGCCCCCACTCATGTCCCCTTGCACCCCCACCCCCCAGCAGTGAAATGGCGATCTCATGACACAAACCAAAAGTCAACTATGTACATCAACACATGTACGCCACATGAAGGCAGGCGGTAGCGTCCCTGCGCATTAAAAAAAATGTGCGCTAACAAAAAGCACGTATATACAGCTCTGATGAAATTCCCATACTGTGGCCCTCTAGGACAAATGACGTGCAAAGGGGTACGCGACAGACACGGACACCCGCTGTGTCAAAAATAGCGTGTATTTTGGGGGTGCGCTGGAAGTTTCACATGCGAATGGGCCTGGGCGAGTGGGGTACGTGTATTTCAGGGGCTCGTGGGAAGTTTTACACGCAATTGGGCCTGGGCGAGTGGGGTACGTGTATCTCAGGGGCTCGCGGGAAGTTTTACACACGATTGGGCCTGGGCAAGCGGGGTATGTATATCACTGGGGTGGGCGGGGAAGTGCAGGAGGCAAATGCGCGGAACGCCCACACGAACGCGCCAAAAAAGATGCGCTAATCTGGAAACACGTACGCCAGCAGGAAGCAGGCGTACGTGGACCCGTGCAGCATAAAAGTGCGCGCAAACAACAAGCAAGCTCTGACGCCAGGATGAACATACCGTTCCTAGCAGCAGTGGTCGTGGGATACCGCAGGAGGAGGAGGATAGTCAGGCACAGAATTTTCACACCCAGAACCAGCCTATTTGGGATGCCTGATGACCAGGTGTATGGGAGGTACAGGTTTCCACCTCACATAATACTCGACCTGGTCAGTGAGTGGGAGAATGACCTCACATCATCCACCCTCTGCTCCCAAGCACTCAGCCCCTGGAGAAGGTCCTCAATGTACTGCACTTTTTGGCCACCGGATCATTTCAGAGGACAAGTGCCATAGTGGGGGGGGGGTGTCACAGGCCACGCAGTCACGCTGCCTACACCAGGTCTTGGTCATCATGACTGCACGCCCATCAGTCTGCAGGCACATATACCTGCCCAGAACACCTGCAGAAAGGCAGGCTGCCGTCCAGGATTTCTATGGGGTGGCACAATTCCCCAAAGTCCTAAGTGCCATTGATTGCACCCATGTGGCTCTACGTCCCCCCAGGGCATCAGAGCACATCTATAGAAACCACAAGCACTGGCATTCCATCAACGTGCAGGTAGTATGTGATGCCAAGGGAATCATCACCTCAGTATATGCCAACTATCCAGGGTCCACCCACAACAGTTTCATTTACAGAATGTCAACCCTAAACCGGGACCTAGAAGCTGGGCGGCATGGCGATACATGGCTGCTTGGTGAGTATAAATGCCACAGCACATGCATGCATGCCAGATACTGAGTAATGTCACAACCCCACTAATGATACCCATCACCACCTCCCCAGGGGACAGTGCCTACCCTCTGAGCACCCACATGATGACGCCAATTTGAAACCCCACCACGCCACCCGAGGTAAGATACAACACAGCCCATATTGCAACCCGGGGCATAGTGGAGCGCACATTCGGAGTGCTCAAGTCACGCTTTCGCTCCCTTGACTATTCTGGCAGGCAGCTGTTATCCGCTCCCCCAGTAGTGTGCAGGATCATAGTGGCAGCATGTGTCCTGCACAACGTTGCAACACGCGGGGGCCTGCCGGTGGACATGGTGGTGCCCCCACATCCCCAACCACATGCACGCCCACTGCGCATGGGAGGGGAAAGGGCACCGGGTGAGGCAGCCCGAAACGCAGCTGGTGGCTAATTACTTCACTTAGAATCACACCCCTGTGGAGTGCACACAGCCCTGCCACATACCAGCTGACAATCGATGATGACACAAGGGACAGTCAACTGTCACAACCATACCAGCCTGAGATTGGTCACCTGGAAGTGTCACAATGTGTGCATCCCTACCTACAGAAACACCACCAATGCTGTGTCATCAAAAGACACATATGCTGCTAAATGCATTACCCTCTTGCAAAATACAACATGAGAACAGTGCCATGTCACCCAACCCCTCCCCAGCACCACCACCACCCAACACACTATGGCATGTCATGCTATGTGAGAGCAAACAAAGCAATCCCGAAAACCTGACACAAGTGTCACAAAGTACAGTGTCCCTAATGGAAACTGGCCACACACAATATGCTCCCAGTAATGTTGAACTAACAACACACATGAACAAATACTTACCAACAATACAATGCAGCTACACAAGCTCAAACATAACTAAAACATGACAGTACTAAGTTAAAGTAGTCGTAGTCTTACAACCTGAATATGCCACCACATCGCCCCCTTCCACCTGTAGTCTTGCAGGTTTCAAAACTTGTCTGTGTACTGCATACAACATGAACTCCATCTCCAAAGTAGACGGCCTTGTGAAGACATAAGGAATGAACCTGCAAATATAGAGGGAGACATGGAAGCAGAAGCATAATTACAACATGCAGTGTACAATACAACAACAATATACACAAGGAATGTCTACACAGTATTGACTACAGACTGCCCACACAGCTCATGGGAGTCCAACGTCACTGTGTAAGTCACTGTCACTTGGGCACACCCTTTGCAAGCCCATGGAAACGGGAAGCAGGAGGGGTGTGTGTCTCATGAACCCAAGCATCTAACCCAAACTCAGGACAAGCCTGCATGTGCCCAGCCGGAATACAGTGGATGCCCACGGGAGCCACACAAGGCAACACACTGTAAAAAAAAATCAAAAATCAAAAATAGCCATGTGGGGGCCAGGGAGGGTGGGGGAGGCCAGCCAGGAGGTCTGAGAACAGGGTGCACACCAACAGCCATCTGTGTGGATGTTGGAAAAAAAAACACCTCCATGGGCTCATGGCCTGCACGGCTACAATATTGTGAGAGAATCAGAATCGCTGTGGTCGTTCTCATCAACCTGTGCTGCTGCCACCACAGGAGGTGGTGGTGCTATGGGAGGCAGCCCACGCAAAGCCCTAGTCTGGTCCTCCATGGCAGCAAGCATGCAGGTGTTGAAGGTCTCATTCTGGAGGATTATAGTGCAGAGATCCCCATGCACCACCTGACGTGATGCCCGGACCTCCTCCCGAGTTGCCTGCACCTCAGCTGAGAGCGTACGTGTGACCCACTCCAGCTGCTGTTCTGTCCTCAAGTTAGTGGAAGCCTCAAGGTCAACAAGAGTCTCCCTGAGGTGATGGAGTTCTACCCTCAGGGCTTCCCTGTGGCCCTGGGACTCTATAGAAATGGCTTCCCGCAGAGTCTCCAGTGCCGCCTGTCTGTCCCTGTTGGACGCCACATGTCCTCCCTGAGTGATTGGCAAATGGAGTCTGTTGCCTGCTGTAGTTGCTCCATCTGCCTTTCAGGGGGGACAATGGAAGTGGCCACCCTCTCCATTGCTTGAGCCATCATCTCAGATGATGCTGCCTGTTGTTTTGCCATACCGTATATGGATTGCTCCCATGCGGTATTGCCTGGTGGCGTACGGCCACCGCGTTGGCGGGCACCACACCTGTCTTGGGCAAGGCGAACTGCGCCTTGCTGTGCCGGCACTGCCTGAGGCTGCAGGACTGCATTCCCCCTCTGATCTGCTGGCCCAGGAACAGGATCAGATGTTGCGGAGTGTGACCCTGCATCCGTAACCACCAGAGGCGGACCTACCAACACTGACATCCCCACAGAGGGTTCGACCCCTGCTGCAGGTGGGTTGGACAGAACAGAATCCCTGCCAGAAACCCTTACCTGCGACGCCACATAGGTCTCATCATCCAAATCAACACCTGCACCCACCACCACACCACGTCCCCCACTGGTGCCCGGTCGTGCCTGAGATCCCTCCTGTGTCTGCACCATCTCCTCAACCTCAACAGCATCAAGTGCGTCATCCCCTGCAAAAACATGAAAGACAAAAAATGGACACAGGCATTAGCACCATGGCACACAATTAGGCCTGAAAAGCTACAGAACCAGTACTTGATTGACACATGTCCCACATGACTATAACCCTCCCATGCATGCACTGTCACTGAGTTGGAAGGGGAGGCAAATGGCAGACACTGATGACACCAAGATGGAAGAGCAACACTTTAACTGCATGCTGGCTAGCAGTGCCATCACACAATGGCCTATGAGTGGCATGTCCAATCCACATACATGGCACATGCCATCACACAGATGGCATGTACCATAGGCATGTCAAATATTGTTTGACAATAGGGGTGAGAAATGCATAGTAAAAGTGGGGGAATTGAAACAAACATCCTGAATGAACACTGAAAAATACGGAACAATGTTGTTGCAAGATGCCACTTCAAGGGCAACTGGCGTGATGTTGCGCAAAATGTCTACTGTGGGCAGAAGGGATACTGTAATACCCAAATCCAGGGGCGCAGAATGTTTTGGATGAAGCACATGGGTGACCCAAACCACTCAGACACACACACCCTCACCTGGCACTCAATCCGAACCCCTCACACACACAACATACACATGGATCACACACACATGCATGTGCACTCACCGGACAATGCCTCGTAATCTGGCAGTTCTCCCACACCTTGGATCTGTTCCTCTGTGACGTAGGTCCCAGCAACATACTCATGTACAGTGAGTTCAATGTCCTCTGGTGGAGACCCACCTCCAGTCACCAGAGTAGCGGCATGATTTGAGGCCAGCTTTTTCTTTGCCCTGCGTTTAAGGTCATTCCAGCGCTTGTAGCAATCACCAGCTGTGCGCCTCACAAATCCAAGGCCACTTATGATGTCCGCGACGGTCTGCCAGTGGGCCTGACGTTGAGCAGGTGTGGTCTTGCACCCTGCAGTTATCAACATTTCGCGGTCATGTGTGGACACATACTGCACAAGTGCATCATGTTCGGCATCATTGAAGCTAGACTTCCTTGGCGTGCCGGACTGCGTAGCCGTGTCTGGGGTATCAGCCTGTAGTGGACGAGCACTCTTCCTCTTTCTTTTGGAAGGTGGTGGGGATCGTGAGTGGCTTACGCCGCTCCGGTCACTAGGGGCAGGAGCACCGGTGGACTGGGTAGTAGGAGTGTGCAAATGCACACTGACCATAGGACTTGGTGCAGGCATTGGCTGGAGTGTGATGTTGGCAGGGGGAACGTCAGTATGATGGACCTGGACCGACACTGTCCTGGCTGGGAGAGTCAGAGCTGGGGTGGATGGAGCTGCAGCTGCCCCTGCAGCCTCCACACCCTGCTTACTCGGGGCAGCAGATGACATAGCTGCCCCAGATCCACGTGGCCTGGTGACACCAACTTGCACCGCCACACGTGGCCTAGACTTGCTGTCCTGGAAGTCAGCCTGGGAGTCTTCCTGTGCCAGGTCAGGTGCCACAATTGGCCCGACCAACAAGGGCTGAGCTCGGATGGTGTCAGCCACGTTTCCCTCAACCATGGGGGGGAATGGGTGTCCCTGATTGGTCCTCCACACATGGGGGGATAGGGGCACTCTGCAAATCCCGGCCACGTCCCCTACCGCGCCCACCACGCCCACCTGTTGAAGCTCGGCCACCTTTGCCTCCCTTACCGCTTGCTCGCCTCCCAGCCATGGCACTGATGTTGTTGTGCGTATGGGAGCTGCAGTAAACTATTGTCCTGGGCAATTGGGGTTCAAAGGGGTAGGGTACTAGATGGAATTCGTACCCTAGTGCACTAGCAAGGCTGTATGTGACCCCTGGGGGAAGATGATGGGTCACGCAACACACAGGCACCCCAAAAACAGAAAATAACGTGCACGCAACCCCTCGTAGACTACGTGCTTGGAAAAATGAACCCGCACTACGCTGTGGCACCCAGAAACACAAAAAAAAGCGTACGCGTGTTACACGCAGCCTACAATGACCTCTGAAGGGGTATGCGACACACGGGGCAATCACAGTTGGTAAATACGTGCGCGACTCACCGTCTGCCTGGAAAAAGAGCGTGAAAAAGACGCGCGTTGGCAACACCCCCACCAAAAGAATTGTATGCTGTCTGAGGAGACAGGACAAAAGAAGAAGTGAACGCTGTTTGAGGAAACAGGCCCAACAGAAAATCAGAAAAAAGCTGTCAGAGGTAACAGGGAGTACGAACTATAAACGCTGTGAAGTAAATCGCGTGTGAACCGACAAGAAGTACAGAATTCACCCACTCGCTCTCTACGAAAAGCACGTACAAGGAAATGACGTCCTACACATACCTTTTAAACCGGCCCACACGTCCAACGTCACTTCCGCGTATACGCGCTAAGGCCCTATCCTCAAATTACACGAACTGACACTCGGACGTGGAGTTCTTGGACGTAACATGCACCCGTGTTCAGGGAAACGCCAGTGCGCGCACGACACAGACGCGCTTACGCGCTAAGGGCCTTTGGTCCAATGAAATCGTGTACGTGTGCTGACGCGCTTACGCGCTAAGGGCCTTTCCTCGAATTACACGCTGACGTGCAAGATTTTCACGTGCCAAATCACTCCGTATCAAGCTGGCCACGTGTAAGCACACGGAAGACCACGCTCCTGCCCAGAAGGCTGAATTACTGCCCCCCAGAGCCCCGAGCACGCTCCCACCTGCCATCTGCTGCTGCCTGACTGCCTGCTGCCCACATGCCCTGCCATTTGCTGCCTGCACGTCAGCCAGGGGTGCTGTTGCTGTGACCACCCCTGCTGGAACAGAAGACTCCCGACTGGGATTCCATCGCTCCACAGCCCAGCCCCAGGACCCAGTTGCCCACCCACTCCTGCCTCTGGGGTTGCCATGTCCAGCACTATACCATCTGGCGGCACTGGCAACCCCCAGCCAGAGAGGCAGAGGGCCACCAGCTTCACTGCCACCGAAGTTGGTGTCCTGGTGGAGCAAGTCCTGGGGCAGTATGATGCCCTCTTTGGAAGGTCGCGCGCCGACAAGGAAGGACGGACCAGGATCTGGACGGACATCGTGACTGCCATCAATGCGGAGGGGGTGGCAGTCCGCGAATTCCATCATGTCAAGAAGCGCTGGGAGGACTTCAGGTCCAGGACCCTCAACAAGGCCCGGCGCCTCTTGAAGGCAGCGGATGCTAAGGAGCGCCGGGGCCACCTGTCGGAAGACCAAATGAGGGTCCTGGAACGCGTATGCCCAGCACTCCACTTCCAGGTCCTTGAGAGGCACACCCGTCTGGAGTCGAGCGGTAAGTGTACATGCATACTGTTTGGAAGCTGTGCGTGTGGTGGTGTGCCAGTAGTGTGCAGGTTGCACATGTGGTTTTGTAGGGCCATGTATGGATGTGTATGTACAGGGCCGTGAGGCTGACACATGCGAGTCCTTTCATGTGTGAGACACATGGATGGTGTATTTGTGGGTAAGCATGCAGGCCAAATGCAGATGTGTGAGCACACATGTTTGAATGACTGTGTATGTCAGTTGTCAAGGTTGTGGTGTCACACATGGATGTTGGTTCCAGCTGCATGTATCTGCACTGTGTACATGTGCATGTATGTGTATCTGACAAGTGTGCAACTGTCATGCAACATGGATTCATGTGAGACTGATATGTAGAAGACTGATTGCCAGATGTGACATGGATGCCGATCTCATCACTGTGACACTTGGTGGAGATGTACACATGCATGTAAGTGTGGTGGCGTGTGTGCATGTCTAGTGCACTCCCTGTGACTCGTGATGTCTGGCTCACCTGTGCCTGCTCATGCTGTTGTATGTGTATGGATGGTGCTGGCTGTTGTGATATGGCTGTGGAATAGCTCATGTGTGTGATTTGAAATGACATGTGTGTTGGGGATTGTGATGCCATGTCTGAAGTTTGACAATGACACTCGTGTGCAACTGTCATGGGTGTATGAGTCCATTGTACAGTGCCCTGATGCCTGTGTCCTATTTCTCCCTGTCTGCAGCGTCGACTGATGAAGAGGGCGGAGAGGGTGCTGTGGAGCACAGCGGCAGGGATCGCACCGCCAGCCGGAGACGCAAGGCCCGGCTCCCCTCCCAGGTTGTCATCTCGTCGGGGATTGAGGAATCCGGTGCAGCGTCCCAGGTCGCAGCTGCCGAGGGGAGGTCCAAGAGGCGGAGATCGGAGTTGGACTCCTCGCCAGCAGAAGGGGCAGCTGAGACCCCACAGGGCCCGACGGAGGAAGATGGCACGGAGTCATCCAGGTTGGTGGGGGGGTTTGGTGGAGGAGGAGGCCGTGCAAGGGACAGAGACGGGGTCTGGAGGTGGGGTTTCCACTGGTGCTAGTGGTGCAGTGCAGGGGCAGGGACAGGAGGCAGCACAGGCCGCCACGGAGGTGCCTGTGTGTAATCCTGCCCCCGATCCTGTGACTGCATCATCCTGCACCAGCAGGGATACCTACGTCCAGACCCGTTTTCAGGCAGGGGATGAGCTTACAACAACTGGCCTTCCTCTGCCTGCGGATGTGGCTATCCGGGACCGGGTTGAACCTGTCCTGGGTGGTGTGGCATTGCGTCAACGAGCCATGCGAGGCGAAATGCAGTCTTTTCATGGGGAGACTGCATGTCGTCTCGAATGGCTCGTTGACCAGGTCGACCTACTGGGACAGGTCACCAGGGCCGGATTCCTCCGTTTACTGGGCCTTGTTCCAACCCCCTCCTCAACTGAACCACCTATGCGCCAATCGTACTCCGTGCCATCTTCCCACCCATGTGTCACCTGGGTGCCCTGTGGAGCTGCCTCTGACCCTGCGGCCAGGCTGGTGGAGGACACATCCCTGCCACAGTCGGGAGTCGGACGTCCAGCAGCGGTGGCCCCCTCAACAACTGCACCCCAGCCGGAGGAGGATGTGCAGGCAGCAAGAGCCAGGGCATGGGCAGAGGCACAGCAGCAGCAGCAACAAGGTGGGAGCTATGATGGCTCAGGGCATTCGCCATCGGAGGGGCAGGCATCGGCCAGAGGGCAGGAGGACCCAGGACGGGAAGTGTCTTCCGTGTGGCAGCGGTTAGGCCATGCCATAGATGCGGAGCGGCAGCGGGCAGAAGAGGCACGGCTCACGATGGTCAGGGCGGAGAACTCCATGCGGAGGGCCCTGAGGCGGGCCGAGTGCCTCGAGGCAATTCGCAGGGAGTTGGAGGAGAACATGTCGTCGTCCCTGCGAACCCTCGGGGCCATGGAAGAGGACCACTTCCGGGACATTGAGCAGGAGTTCGATGATGCCCTGGCCCGGGACATCCAAAAGTGAGCCGTCGGACTCGCCCGCTGCCCTTGTAAATAGTTAGATAGTGTTAGGTTTCCTTTGGTTTTTTTCTTTATTTTGGTTGCACTTGCACAATGCACCACGTTTCTGTATATAGTTTTTCATTAGGTAGTATTTTTGATAGATTTCATTTCTTCAGTTGGGATCATGGACCCTGGATTGTTCATCTGTATATAGTTCACTATTGGATTCATCTTTTTTTTTTTTTAATTTCCCCATGGAGCAATGGTTTTCCCTTGGATTTGCTTTGTTGGACTGTGACTTTGGACATCTTTCCTTTGGATTATGATTTCTTGTTTTTTATTATTTTACGGACATACAGCTTTTCTTTTTTTATTCCCATTGTTGTTTGTTTGATTTTAATTCCATTCATGTTGCGTTTAATACATTTTTTTCTTCATACTTCGATGTGTGGTATTATCTCATTGGTTTCATGCATGTCATGATATGGGTTTTCACATTCACTTGCAACCATTGTGTGTGTGTGACGGACATGTGTTCATTTACATACTTGCCATTGGCGTTGTATCATGTAATTGCCTTTTCTATGTGGGTGGATGCAATACTTGGTTGGGTCTTTGGGCTGAGGAGGCTGGCCATACGGGCCATGATTGAGGATCGTCATGACCTGGGGGCAGGGGGAAATGAGGGGGGGCCTGCTGGCAGGTTCCCTGCACTGCTGGGGGGTGGGGGTGCAAGGGGACATGAGTGGGGGCCTGCTGGCAGGTGCCCTGCACTACTGGGGGGTGGGGGTGCAAGGGGACATGAGTGGGACATGAGTGGGGGCCTGCTGGCAGGTGCCCCTCAGTGCTGGGGGGTGGGGGTGCTGGGGGACATGAGTGGGGGCCTGCTGGCAGGTGCCCTGCACTGCTGGGGGTGGGGGTGCAAGGGGACATGAGTGGGGGCCTGCTGGCAGGTGCCCTGCACTGCTGGGGGGTGGGGGTGCAAGAGGACATGAGTGGGACATGAGTGGGGGCCTGCTGGCAGGTGCCCTGCACTGCTGGGGGGTGGGGGGCAAGGGGACATGAGTGGGAAATGTGTGGGGGCCTGCTGGCAGGTGCCCCTGACTGCTGGGGGGTGGGGGTGCTGGTGGACATGTGTGGGGGCCTGCTGGCAGGTGCTCCTGACTGCTGGTGGGTGGGGGTGCAGGGGGACATGTGTGGGACATGAGTGGGGGCCTGCTGGCAGGTGCCCCTGACTGCTGGGGGTGGGGTTGCAGGGGGACATGTGTGGGGGCCTGCTGGCATGTGCCCCTGACTGCTGGGGGGTGGGGGTGCTGGGGGACATGTGTGGGGGCCTGCTGGCAGGTGCCCCTGACTGCTGGGGGGGTGTGGTGCAGGGGGACATGTGTGGGGGCCTGCTGGCAGGTGCCCCTGACTGCTGGGGGTGGGGGTGCTGGTGGACATGTGTGGGGGCCTGCTGGCAGGTGCCCCTGACTGCTGGGGGGTGGGGGTGCTGGTGGACATGTGTGGGGGCCTGCTGGCAGGTGCTCCTGACTGCTGGGGGGTGGGGGTGCAGGGGGACATGTGTGGGACATGAGTGGGGGCCTGCTGGCAGGTGCCCCTGACTGCTGGGGGGTGGGGTTGCAGGGGGACATGTGTGGGGGCCTGCTGGCAGGTGCCCCTGACTGCTGGGGGGTGGGGGTGCAGGGGGACATGTGTGGGGGCCTTCTGGCTGGTGCCCCTGACTGCTGGGGGGTGGGGGTGCAGGGGGACATGTGTGGGGGCCCGCTGGCAGGTGCCCCTGAGTGCTGGGGGGTGGGGGTGCAGGGGGACATGTGTGGAACATGTGTGGGGGCCTGCTGGCAGGTGCCCCTGACTGCTGGGGGGTGGGAGTGCTGGGAGACATGAGTTGGTGATCATATTGCAACGTGACATGTGGCTTGGCTGGGGGGCATGCCCATGGTGGATGTGCTGGTAGCGGGACATAACCAGGGGTGCGGGGTAGACCCCTATGGTGTGGGCTGCCTGCAGGGGCTGCTGAGAGGGTAGAGGGGACACCAGGGAGGACCCACACTGCCAATTCACATGTAGCACTCCCCGCGCATCCCCGAAATACGCGTTACCGCTCTGACAGCAAAATCGCGTGTGAAACTTCATGCGCAGCCCGGTAATACACGTACCCAGGCCAATCGCGTGTGAAACTTCCCGCGCACCCCTGAAATACACGTACCCAGGCCAATCGCGTGTGAAACTTCCCACGCACCCCTGAAATACACGTACCCTGCTGAAATCGCATGTGGAACTTCCCGCGAACCACAGTAATACACGTACCCCAGTCGCACAGGCCCTTTCGCGTGTGAAACTTCACGCGCACCCCAGTAATACACGTTCCCGGCTTGGCGTTTGCTGTTTGGCAGCCCTGTAAACTGGTCCAGGGTTAGCGCAGCCCTTTGCGCTGAATTGGGAATTTTGATGGCTTTTCCTTGCGCGAGGGCGTTCTTGGGGGCGTAACTGGCGCTGCTGCAGGGTCGCTGCGCCACTCTGCGCCACGGCTGGTTTTGAAGGCTAAAATCCATGAATACGCTGTGCGCGGAAATCGATTTTAGCGCACGCGGCTGGCGCAGACATTCGCACGCGCACACTGTGCACCAGTCGCGTGCGCCACTTTTGTGCGAAATTCTATGAATTACCCTCTATATTAGACATATTTATAGTCAGACCCAATCAGTGCTGCAATATGATGTAATGCTCTTTTATGAATTGCCATTTGTTTTTTTTCCAGTTCGGATTGTCATCAAGTTAGTTCAAGATAGTTGATCTACCTAATAGCTGATATGAATTGTGAGTCCAAATATTAATTTTCCTTATTTTTTTATAGGGTAAAAAACCTGTGACCTTTCTTTTAGGATACTTTATCCCCAGCGAGTTCAACATAGAATAACGGCTTGTCTCATCCAACTGTTGTTGCAGACCTACTTTGGTCATATCTAGTAAAATAAAATTGTCTGCCAAGTAGAGCATAGTACAGCATGATGACTAATTTCGGAGGGAATTATCTAACATTGCGCATGTATGTTGTTAGTCATCCATGTATAGGTTACACAAACATGGGGCCAGTATATAGTCCTCTGTTGATGTTACATTTCTCAGTTAAACTGTACCACAAGGTCTGAACAAACTGTCCAGAACCCTGTCCAGAACCCAACTCGCACAACCCGCACGCACACTCTTATTGTGTGAACCTTAAATTGGTTCTACTAACCCATTCATAACTGGTCATCATTTAAATTTGTGAATCAAGGTACAAAGATTTAATATCTCAAACATACATAAACAAATCTTTCAACAAGAAAAATCTCTATTTGTAGAATCAATAGTATTCCTAATTCAACTTAAATTCACAAGCCCTTCAGAACATACAAGAATATCTTTGTTCTGACAACAGAAACATACAACAAAATACAGCTTTGTCTTACAAAGCTGATATCTGATTTGTAATAGTAGTATATAAAATAAATGTCAACATCACTGAGGGTATTTTATATAAATCCTATGTGTTTTGGGACAATGGGCCTCATTACGAGGTTGGAGGTAAGGGGTTACCAGCACCGGTAAGGATGCCGGTGCCGGTAACCCCTTACCTCCGTATTCCGAGGTCCCTTAGCGGGTCCCACTATGGGCGGCTGGTAAAACCAGCCACCCTTAGCGGGAGCCGCTAAGGGACCATGGAGATAATAACGGGTCTGCTATTTGCGGGCCTGTTATTAGCTCCTTCCCCATTCCCATTGAGCCCTATGGGGGCTCGAATGGGAATGGGGAATGGTTTTCAGAATGGGGATTTACCGGGTCCTCCAAGGTTGGAATGACCCGGTAAGTCCCTATTCCGACAACCAGGACCCGGAATGCAGCAAGTGGGTAGCCATGGTGCTAATAGCACTATGGCTACCTCCAACCTCGTAATGAGGCCCAATTGTGTCCCATTCTCATGGATTAACCCTCAGCTGCCTAGATAATAATCACATCCAAAATAAAATGATTATTTCTCATATGTATAGCAAGTCACAGACCATTTATAAGACACTTTAACAGGGTTCAATCACCAACTTTTTGAACCTTACATCAGAATACAGTTAAAAATACCATAATGTTCAGGAATCAGTACCTTCACCAATCGATTTACATCAAATGCCAGTGCCTTGGCCATTGGGGGGGCCGTTGGTGGGAACGCAAAAGGTAAGTAGAAAGGAGAAAGAATAAGAAGAACCCATTAGAATATTACTTAAAATTGTACCTTGATTCATAAATGTATATGATGAACAGTTATAAATGGGTTAGTATAACCAATTTAAGGTTCACACAATAAGAGTGTGCGGGTGGGGTACTGGACAGTTTGTTCAGACATTGTGGTATAGTTTGATTGAGTTAGGAGTTTGTCTTCATAATGAGGGTTGTATTTTGCCATTGTTGCTTCAGCTTGATTCAGTTTGAATACTTAAGACAGTTTTTATAATTGTATTTGACTTTCATTATTTCTTTTAATTTTAATCTCGTTTTCTAGTATTAAATTCTCCTTTTGAATTTCATTTTCCTTCAATTAAAAGCTCAGTTTTTCTTGATGGTGTTGACTGCGTATCATTTTTTCGTATTCACCTCTATTTCAAAGAGTCCTCTACTAATAATTGAAGATTAATTTTGTAATCTAAAAGTGTGTTTTCTGAATATATGGGATGAATTACCCTGGCTGAATTCCTCTAAAAGGTCACAGAAAGTTGAGGGGACTTGCAATATCCATTTTACGTATGGTAGGAGATAGTTTATGACCATGTATTATAAGGAATAAAATATCATCCACTTTACTACCTGGCTTCTTACTTAATGTAATACAAGAGATCTTCCAGTCGCTAATATATATGATAAATGAAGAACCTGTTTCTATTAAGAAAAAACTAATATGCAGTTTCTAATGCAGATCAATAATTTAAGCAGTTTAATAAAATGTTTCTAAAAACGTTTTCGTTTTGTGCTTTAAAAGAAGCAATAACATGCTGATTTTTGTTCTCAGATCCTAAACAAAGCAGTTCAGACAAAAAATATAGTACCAAAACCATTTCTTTACCATTTCATGCCTGAAAGCAATTTTACAAGAAAGGAATTTTGCAGCTGGAATTCTCCTCTGTTCAGGCTTGAGGAGCAGGAAATGCGATGACACAACTGAAGTGTAGTAACTGATTACAGAGCAGTAGCGATGTCATTTTGTTATTACAGGTCAGTAATGATGTCACAACTAGCCTGTAATATTGTTGAGATGCACGTCCAGTGTACCAGACAGGCAAAAAAGGTTCAGGCTTAGAAAAACCTATTAGAATGTGCCACAGTGTGAGCAGGACGAGTTTTGCATGGAAGAAGGTGCATGTATTGTTTTTAGTTAGATTTGACACATATGAGATACTTACACAGCAACACAGAAAGAGCGACACAAGTATTAATGTTGCGGTTGCAGAGGTTATAGGTAGGGCAGTATTATAGGCCCTGTGTTTATTTGTTGAATCTGAAGTTATGTTCTTTAGTGCAGTGTGTGGAAAAGAGCTGAAGCAGGTGGAAGATGGAGTCAGAAAGGTACTGTGGTGTAACACTCACCTGGTATCCACGGGGACGTCAGTCAGCCTGTTCTGACCTCTTACAACCTCGAACCCTTCCCTGGAGGCTATTCGACTGGAGACTGGGCCTGAAACACAGGATTGGTAGAGTTTAACTCCCTATTGTCTCTGTGTGCTTGAACCTCTTCTTCCCCGGGGTCCAACCCTTCCCTTTGATCCACAGCTCACCTTGTTTTCTTGGATAGTGTGCTCTCCGTCCTGCCTTCAGCGCAGAGGCGCGTTGATTGATGCTGGCATGTTGCTGCCTAGTTACTTCACTGGCAAGAGTCCAACAGGTAAGTATAATGAGTCTTTTGAACATTTCTCTAACTTCGTTCTTTTCCTTCCTTAGATGATGGCCGGCGTCCGGGGATGGCGGTGTGCTGCTGAGATGAGTAGCGCTGAAGGTGAGTGAGAGCGCGATGCGCGGTGCACCCCTTTCGTATTTGCATTGAACTGAATTCTTTTTCTGTGTCTTTTAGATGCCGCGACGTTTTAAGCGTGGATGCCGGTTATGAAGAACAATAGATGTTTCCACGCTAACCTGGAGTGTCTTTTCCCTCTTGCAGATGGATGAGAAGTTCCGGAGACAGAGTTCCCCCAGAGCAGCTGGGATTCAGGTAAGCGTTTGAAGCTCGTACAGTATTTAAAAATAAGCGAATATTTGCAGAATGCTTACTAATACCGTTTTTCTGTTCTTTTCCCTTTTCCTTAGGAAGCAGCGTGCCGGGATGGGAATGACACCGCCGAAGATGCCCGCAGAACAGAAGGAGTGATGACTGATGGGCAGAAGTGCCGCAAGGTAAGGCTGTTCCTAACGGTGTTCTTGTTCTTGCAGGAGCTGAGCGCAGAAGAAAGATGCAGGCCTACTGGAGACCGATCCGAACACGTTGAGTGTCACGCTGCAGGTGCAGAAAACGCAAAGCATTTTTCTCAGCCTGGGTGTGGCTTAAATAGTCGCTGCATATCCCAGGTGCCTCTGGGCTGAACCACACCCAAAAGACTAGACCGCACATGCAGTTCTGGGAACCGAAATATGTGGGGGCATCCATCTTGTCCCCATCAATGCACTACAAGTCTAATCCCCAATGTTATCCTATGGAAGTGAGTGAGTCTGGTGCCACAAGCGCCAAGTCTGACTCCAAGTGGGTCTTTGGAGGGATGGAGAGGCCCTTGAGGGCCCTGTAGGTGATCGTGGCCTGGCTCCAGCCTGGAGGGCTAGGGACATGAGGGGCAGGAATCATGACATGTGGTCAAAGTGAGATCAGCATGTTAACGTAGCAGAAGTGTCGCCATATTGGATGTTAATGCCTAGTACACAATGAACAGAATACAACTCAGACATTGATGTGGAGCTGCGGCTCTGTTTAGCTCAGCTCCAAAAACAAATCTCCTTTCCTGTTACCCAGGAGAGAAGCCGAAGTCAGAGGCATCTGCAATATACAGATAAATGCTAATCGTATCCAGCTGCAGGGCCTGCAAGTGGTGAGAACAGAATGTTTACTGTGGGGAGAGTAAGAAGGGATGCACCTTCAAGGACAAATTCATGAGACTAGGGCATAAGGTTTTGTAATGCCAATGGACAATGAGAAGATTTAGTGCACTACTGCCCCCACCCAAGGAGCAGTCATCCCATTTCAATTAAAAGTAGATACACAACTAAAGCAAATACATCCCTGAAATTCACACACAAGAGCGGTGCCACATTCACGTCATAACTGGGCACTTAGGGTTTGAAGGAAATAAGGGGGCAGCCGTGTCTGGAATGTTCCATGATTTGGGATAAGAGGAGCAGAAGTGATTTAAACAAATTCAGTACAAGGTTGGGGTTGAGCTTGTGTGCACTGCAGAGTCTGTTATAATGAGAAGTCCTATTGTCTTATCAAAGCAGAGTTGGCCTCGCCAGTTTACTTTGAACGCGTCTGTATCAGAGGGGTGCCCATCACATGACAGGTCATGATTTATTAGTGTGTCAATATGTTCGAACAACAAATCCCCTACGTGGTTTCAATAGTGATGATGTAGTGGGCCACAGCTCTAAGGGAATGGTTTAAATAAGGTAGGCCAATTGGTCCAGGCACTATAGGGGGGTATTAGCATGTTTTATAGGTGGTAGCCAACGAGGGTGGTGGGATAACATTGTAGCCTATGTGTTCAGATTTTGCGGTTTACCGCTATATAACCTGTAACCTATTGGGAAGAGATGAGCTCTGTGTTTGTTCGGGATCACCTGAGACCTTTTTGCATGTAATCAACCTTGTTTTCCCATGCAAAGAGGTGCAGTGATAATTTGGCCTTTTAGTTTATGTTTACTGTTCGGATTTTTGGTTGCCTTCCTCTCTCTTTATAAATCGGTGACCCCACTGTGATCCCAGACTCTCCCTGAAGTCACTGGGTGTCCCAGCTTGGCATCCTGGGGTGTGCACCCATCTGCAGTGAACAGTCCCACATGCATATCTGGAGAGGTTTTCAGGTGCTGTGTTGCTAGAGGAGCTTCCTGCTCCTTGGAGCAGGGCGAAGCTACCCATTTGGGAAGGCTGTTGACGGGACCCCATATCGGAGGCACTCTGAAGAATGCATAGATGGAAGTGCACCTTTGCGGGAGAAAACAACAAGTGGAGAGTGTGTGTGTGTGTGTGTGTGGGGTGAATTGATTGTGAACATGTTGGAGTGTAAAAGACCATCTAGTAATATATGGAGGTATTTGTATATATAGAAGCGGCCAGAGGGATCTCCTCCATCAAGCGTAAAGGTGAAATCACAGTATATATTGTGAGGAAACGAGAAGAGTGAGGAAACAGGATCTCCTACATTGCAGAGGAAAGACAGAAAATAGAGTTGAGATCCAGTATATAGAGAACCTGGGATCCCTTCACTGGGCAAAAGGGAGTGTGAGGAAGTAAAATGTCCTTGTCCCGAGGCAAGGAGATAGAAAACGGGTCTAAACCATTGTATACATAATTGTGTTATAAGTGTTTTGTTATTTATTGTGTTTTGGAGCTGTTATAGTGCTCAGTGGTGGTGTTTGAGGTTTGTGAAGAGGGGTGTAGTGTAATAAGTATGTGGTGTATGGCAGAAGAGAATGGAGAGGGTTAGCAGGGAGCACTGGCAGTGTGTGGAGGGCAGGATAGATCAGCGCTGTAAGATCGGTGTTTAGGAAACAAAATAATAAAATAATTATATAATATTACGAGTGGAGGATCAGACGTAACTATGAGTTCTCTTACCCCACTTAAATACACGTGTACAGTGCTCCTGCTGTACCAGGAGAACATTCTGGAGTACCATAGTGAATGGGTCGCTGATATGAGAGGAGGGATGTACAAGCATGGCCCACTCTCTCTTCCTGCCTTACGTCCCTAAAAAAACTGGATGTCTTCCCATTTTCGCTCCCTCAACACTGACAAGACTGAAGTGCTTTTCTTCCCTCCTAACACTTTCCCCCTTTCAATCTCCCCATCTCCACTCATGCCCGCAATCTTGGCTTCCACATTGACTCCTCCCTCCGTACTCTGTCTTCTTGGCCCTCATGACTCTATTTCTACCTCACTCTCAAATCGGCTGGCTTCCCTTCCTCTCACAACTAAAATTTCAATTAATCTGTCTTGTCTACAAATCTCTCCATGATCTCGCCCCCCATCTCTCTTCCCTCCTCTCATTTTACTCGCCCTCTCGCCCTCTCCGCTCAGCTGATCTCTACCTTCTCACTGTGCCCCCAGCCCCTTGCACCTCCTCACGCTTCTGCCCCTTTCAACTCTTGGCCCCCCTCCACTGAAACTCCCTACCTCTTTCTATCTGCTCCTCCCCTACCTACTCATCCTTCCGATCCCATCTGGAAGCCCTCTCCACCACTCCCCCCTGACTCTCCTTCCCTACCTCTCTCCCACAAACTCCCGGCCCCCCTTCCCTTCCCCTCCCTCCTTCCCCCTCCTCCCCTGACCTCAAATCAGACACTGAAACCACCAGGTGGCATCGGAGGTCACCAGGGGGCTCCCCGCTTCCATTCCCCTCCCTCCTTCCCCCTTCCCTCTCCTCCCGCTGACCTCAAATAGACATTGAAACCCTCCTCACCTACCTCCTCTTCCCTCCCCTCCCCCCTCTTCCCCTCCTTTTAAATAAATTGTTCTACATACTGTATCTTTGGTTTGTCTCATGTTTGTATATATGCTTCTTTCTTTATTGTACCTTGTTGTTATACTGTAAAGTGCTTTGGATTAAAGCACTATATAAACTCAATAAACATAAACATAACATAAACATAAGAAGGAAAGAATAATAAAGATGTTCTAGGGCACATGTACACATATTTAGCAACACAATATAAGGGGAGGAAGTTGAAGAATAGGAAGGGCATTCTCGAGCTTTGGCGAGTGGTTGAAGTTTTTCAAGATGTCCCCCAAGGACCCTAAAAGGGTAGAAATTGTAATAGAAGCTCCCTGTGTCACCCGCGCACCTAGTGTAGCTCCTGTGTCCTGTGATAAACCTACAACCCCCACAGCCCCGCCAGCCCCACAGGGTTGTTACCCTATGGAAGCAGCCACAGGTTATACTAACACCGAGTTTGTGCCCCATGCAGCCCTGCTACAGAGAGGTCCTGCAACCTATGAAAACATCATGCAGTCCCCAGCAGTAAATGCCACGTGTGACCCATTAGTTATGGAGACAGAGAAGAGGACGCAAAGAGACTTAGTAACAGCATTACGAGGATAAAGGCAGAGCTTGCACAATTAAAGCTGGAATGGGGGAAGGGCGAAGAGCACCAATAGGCACTGATGAATGGAGAGGGGTGATATTTTATTTTGAATTTATGGTACCACGATTAGGGATGTACATATTGAAATGAAGGATGATAGCCACAATGATGAGAGGTATCGAAAGGACTACCACAGGAGGACAGTTCAGAATACGAATCAATCACCTCAAATGCCGATGCAAGATTATCAGAGGAGGAGGAATGGGGAACAGATGAGAAAGAGGGAGATGAGATATTGACCAGGATGTAGAGAGTTTGTGGGGTCCAAGACAGAGTGCGACCAGGCCGCATGGCAGTGGTAAAGGGGAAGTGAGTGGGAAAAAAGTTGCTGGCTAAGCAGGTAGGAACACAGTTTCCATTGTCACATAAAGGTCCCGGTAGGCACAGTACATGCCCTGGCCACACATGCATAGAAACAAATTGATGAAGGCAATGCCATTCTCGCAGCAGGAGCAGGCAAGTTAATACATGCATTGAAAAACAGACCACAGGCATTACAGTAACGGTAGGAGACATGAAAACCTTGTTCACCGCATTATTAGGAGATCAAATGGATGATATTTGGAGAAAAAAAGCAGGATATCCAATGACTGTGCAATGACAACCGTGATGCAGTGCATTTTGACTATTATCAGGCTAAAGTGTGCCATAAAAATGCTTTGTCGCACAGCACACTGACACCATATGCAGGGACAAGTGTGGTGGGCGGTGTGAGGGGTCAGAAATGTGAGCCGGACAACTTTGTGAAGGTTTTTCAAAAGATGCCATTTCATTAACTCAAAATGTTGGATAAATGCCTCACTATCCCTACCCTGGCAAGGATTTTCCTGCCTAAAATAAACTAAAGGAAACACTCTAATTAAGCAATATGCCCTGAGCGGCAGGGGCATTACCGACTTTTTTGAGTCGGTAATGCCCCTGCCGCAAGGGTCATATTGCTATTAGTACCCCGGCCCGCATTATGTGCGTGACTTGGGCACTAAAAGCATTTTTTTCTGTCCTGAAACGCGACGGTGTTTCGGGACAGAAAAAAAAGAGAAACGAACAAGAAAATGCCCGCCATGGAAAGGGAAAATGGAATCCGTTTTCCCTTTCCATGGCGGCCATCGGGAGCGGACGCACTGGGAACACAAGTGTTCCCAGTGCGTCCGCTCCCGAAAAAGGATCAAAAAGAAGGTATGTGGGGTCGGGAGGGGGATGGGAAAAAAAAAAGTAAAAAAAAAAAAACGTACCTTCGTCACCGGCGAGGGACGTGGGAAGCCTCCAGCCGTGTGGAGACGTGGAGAGGAGATGGCCCCGCTCCGAGTCTCCACACTGCTGGAGCTGCATCGTCCCCCGCAGGGGATGCAGGAGCAAGAAGGTAAGTGGGGGTGGAGGGAGGAGGGAGGGAAGGGAATTAAAAAAAAAAAAGCATTACCCGAGTCCCCGGCAGGGGGCGAAGGCAGCCTCTCAGCCGCAGGGAGGCTCGGAGCAGGGATGGCCCCGCTTCCAGCCTCCTCATTGACTGAGGGGCTGCCACACCCCCCGCCAAGGACAAGGCGGCTGGACCCGGCGAGAGCCATCAGATTGCGTCTTGCATTCTGCTGGACTCTCGCCGGGTACTAATAAAGGATATCCGTCCCTCACACTTATAAATGCAATAACTCAACAAAGCAATGCACGGCAGTTCAAAGTCAACATAAAAATATAATATTTAAATTCACACTATGAAAACAGTCTCTCCTCATAATCTGGGAAATTACCCTTTCCCAGATTCAAGCAGGATTCTGCTCCACAGTTCCAAAAAGAAACAGGAAAATTCTTAGTTGCAACAAAGTTTCAATACAGTTCTTTGCAACTCCAACTTGATAACAGAATGTTCCAACACTCAAGTCATTAAAATAAATGTTATTTCTCTTCCTCTTATAATAGTAGGATTTAAACCAATCTTCTTCACATAACCAAAGAATATTTCCTCAGTTCGTCAGTAGCAACATAAATTGTCTTTGTCAGGATGTTCTTCAACAACATATTATTTCTGAAGGTAAATAACACTTCTGCAGCAATTGTATGCAGTTCATAGCTCAGCAATGAAAGCTTGTCAGCATAATTTGTTAAAACCACTTCACAGCACTTCATCAACTTCTACCTAGTTTACTACCATGCCAGGCTTACTACTTCAATTTCACCTGGTTTACTCCCATGCCAGGTCTACTACTTGAAGTCCGCTATTTGGGTATACCACCCTATCCAAACAGAAATTTACAAACAAGTGTCTCTGTGGCTAAGATCAGCTTATATCAGCTTTGCTGTGTTCATCACTTTACAACATGATACATTAAGCAATTCTTCAGGGAAGGCTAGATTCACATTGGTAATATGTTGTACTTTCCAAAACCTCTGCAAGTTATGCTCCTCTCCTTCTGAACAAGCTTTTCCAGGAGGGCAGCCTTCTTGCCACTCTTGTTTCCCGACTATGTTATAAACCATACACTGACAAGGATATGGTTTTATTCTACATCATCCTTGGCTTTGGCAATGTGGGTTTTTACCAGCTTTTGTTATGTTTCTTTAAATATGGGCAATAAGCTTTACAACCTTTGGAACTCTCATTGGTCACCTCCTGCCTTTGGCAATATCTGGTGATTTTAAATAACCTTGTTTTCACGTTCTTTAGTATTAGGTAGTGGTTGTCTGCATTAGGTTTTAAAAGTATTGCCCCCTCTTGTTGATGGGTTCTCAATTAACCTGCATGCTTAAAGACAGTTACTTGGTTTTGAAAAATAATGTTTTCTTTGGTTTCTGATAGTTCGGTATTCAACAGTTGGGTATTCACAATTGCCTTAAATATTACCTTCAATCATACAGGAGTGTTAAAAATCCCTGTATCGAGCATGCAAGCTGTCGCCGAGCACTCTGATGTCACTTTCAGCATGTGAACTCACCGGGTAAGGCATGCACATCCCATTCCCTTGCTGCTCACAGGCACTGTGCTTCAGCTGCTTCTCGCGACCTGGCCATTTGCTGCTTTTGGTTCACTGCTGCCAGTGCCACTTCTACTCAGAGTTTCCTTTTGCTCTGGAGGCTCTCTGGTGCTCGTCGGCCATGTTAGGCGGAAACCTGTGCAGTTCCCTCTGGGACCACTGCAAAAGGTTTAGGACTACAGGTGTTTGGCAGTAAACCCACTTGGTAGCAGTCTGTACCACACAGATTCACTTGGTAGCTGTGGCTGAGCAGTCAGACTTCCCTCAAGAAGAGTTAAGCAGAATGTGGAGTATACAATATAGGGTAATTCTTCACAGTAAGACAAGCAAACACGCAACAAGGCTTCGGTGTAAAGATATAAAGGTATTTATTTATAACGGAACATCTATAGAAAACACTCTGGCACGATCACGGCAAACAATTCAATTACAATTACTCTACGAAGAAAAACAGTTCAATCCCCCTAACAATAGTTCGACAAGTCTAGGTTCTACCAGCATCACTTATTTGCAGACAGAGGTGTATGCTTCAACCTAGATGGCACTCTAGTATTCGTTAGGACGGGAGAGAAAAATAAGTAGGTTACGAAATCAACACAGTTCAATACTTCACGGGAAAATGCAAGGCAAGAAGACAAGAACCACAATAGATCATAAAGTTCAGAGGCCAGGCCCACTCGGAGAGAGGCAAGGCGATATGTCCCAAAAAGTTTCTTTGTGGAAATGCGTTCGAGTCTGTGTAGCAAATTGTTATTGGAAGATTGGACCAGTTCAGAACAACACGCTAAAGAAAGCTTGGAGGCGACCCAAAGGAAAGGCGAGGATTAAGACACCCCACTCGATCCGGCAGAAAGGGAAGCCAGGTGGACACGGTACCTTGATTGTGGAGAGACAGCTCCGGCGGGGGCAGTTGTTCCTGGTGGTGGATGCACGTCGGGTCTTTGCCAAGAGTAGAGATGATCTGGTCGTCGAAGAAAAGTGAAGTCCGGTGCACCACCAGGGAAGAGGCCAGCCACGGAGTGCTCCGTCACAAGCACCACCTTTTGGTCGCGCTACAGGGGTACTGGCTATCCGGTTGCCGAGGTGCTCTGCACGGGCAATTCGACCACTGCGTCCTGAGGCGAAGAAAAAGCAAAAGGGACTGGTTGTTCCCACCAGTCAGGGGAAGAGACTCTCCGGCAGGGAGATCTCCTCTGTCGTCGGGAAGTGGTGAGTCGGTTCAGCAGGGCTCCACCGGAGGTGTCGTCGTTGCAGGTCGGCTCAGCTTTACCCTCGTCGGATTCTTAGGTCCTGTGGCGACTTCTCAAGATCCAGTCCCAAAAGCCCTGCTTTTATGCAGAAAACCCCCATTCATTCAGCCTAGCTGTCACTCAAAACACGCTAAGTGGTGAGCGGGGAGGCTCACCACTTGGGCCAATCACACCAGAGTGCGACCGGAGTTCGCAAGGCAACTCGTTCCAGGGTGCCTAAACCCCCTCCCACACCCCTGTGGTAACCCAGACAGAATGGCACCACTTTGGAGGGTCTCTGTACAGAAGCCCGCCAAAAGTGGAACAAAGGGCTCCACCTTTGGTTTAGGAGTCACAGAGACGAACACAGACACCATTTTAAAAACCGAGTTCTGGCAGAAAATACCATCCGATAGACTTATTTAAGATAAGTAGACCGGTGGTATGTTAGAGACTAACGAGAAAAGGTATCAATCTCTAACAATGAGAAGAATCCCATAGGGTTATATTCGGGGTCGAATATAACAAGTAGTTTCCACTGCCACCAGCCAAAACTCGACGAGGGGGGACGGGACAGTGCCCCCTCGAATAACAGACCCAGGAGTAATCGAATTACCCCTACTAGTACGTCCACAATAGGATGGTTTGTACTAGTTCTGTTAGTAAATTTAGGTCTAGGAAAGCCAATGGTGACTTTACATGCCCGGGGAGACAGTAGTCAGTCCCCGGGTATGGAGTCTATGATGGAGGTCCGCTAGGATGCCCCAGTGTTACGGCACGTAGGGTGCGGTGTAACACACATAGAAAAACATATGAGACCCTATGGAGTAAGAGACCCCATAGCCCATAGAACACATTGACATTCTAAGGAATTACACACATTCATGTCCAAGAGTGGGAGAAAAAGAGTCTCACTCTTGGCAGGATGGAAAAAAACACTCCAGAAATCCAGCAAAGCTGCTGGGGGACTCACTAGGTTAGGAAATTCAGCCTAAACAGAAAATTCTCCCTAACACTCGCCCCCCCAGACTAAGGGACAGGAGGATTTAATCCACTCCTGGATGAATCTCATACCTCTAGTCGATGACATACATCCTAGAGAGACCATCAGCATTTTGGTGGTGACACCCTGACCTGTGCTCAATGGTGAAGTCAAACCCTTGCAGGCAGATCGACCATCTCAATAGTTTTGGGTTTTCCCCTTTCATTTGCATTAACCAACTCAAGGGTTGGTGGTCAGTCTGAATGACTAAAGTAGAACCATACAAGTATGGCCTAAACTTCTTCAGAGCCCACACGATAGCAAAGCACTCTCTCTCGATTGTTGCCCACCTTGTTTCAGGATCCTTCAGCTTGCGGCTGATGAAGCAAACGGGGTGCTCCCTACCTTTCCCATCCAGTTGACTGAGTACGACACCTATTCCTACATTTGAAGCATCTGTCTGCACAATGAATTGTTGGCGGTAATCAGGAGCTCTGAGTACTGGGGCTTAGAAAAGAGCCTTCTTCAGGTTTTCAAAAGCCTGATTGCACTCCTCGTTCCATCTAACCTTTTTAGGGAATTTGGGCGAGGAGATGACATTCAGTGGAGAAGCTATGGTCCCATAGTTCTCTATGAAATTCCTGTAGTACCCAGTGAGGCCTAGGAAGGCTCTCACTTGGGTTTGAGTAGTAGGTGTTGTCCAATTTTGCACAGCTTCAATCTTACTGAGCAAAGGCCTTATTTCTCCACCTCCTACCTCATGTCCAAGATAGACTACCTTACTCTGTCCAATTTGGCATTTACTCGCCTTTATGGTCAGATTGGCTCGTCCAAGAGCCTGCAAAACATCTCTCAGGTGGGTTACATGTTCTTCCCAGGAATTGCTGAACACTGCGATTTCATCCAAGTATGCCTTGCAGAAGTCCTCCATCCCATTCAGAACCTGGTTTACCATCCGTTGAAACGTAGCAGGTGCATTCTTCAATCCGAACGGCATTACCTTAAACTGGTATAAGCCAACGGGGGTAGAAAATGCAGTTTTCTCCTTGGCATGGTCCGTCAGGGCTATTTGCCAATAGCCTGACGTCAAGTCAAATGTGCTGAGGAACTTGGCGGCGCCAAGTTTATCCACCAACTCATCTGTTCTTGGCAAAGGGTGGGCGTCAGTCTTGGTGACTGCATTAAGAGCTCTATAATCCATGCAGAATCTAAGTTCTTTAGATCCGGCCTTTGGTACTAACACAACTGGGCTAGACCATGGACTAGTAGAGAGCTCTATTACCCCGAGATCGAGCATCTTGCTGACCTCACCTTTGATGTGGGTTCGTACGTTTTCTGACATTCTGTATCCTCTGCTTTTGACCGGCAGACAGTCACCAGTGAGTATGTCGTGCTGGCCCCAAGGGGTCAAGCCTGGTGAAAGCGAGAACAGAGGGGCAAACTGATTCAGCATAGATTTGCACTCTTCTTGTTGCTCGGGAGTCAGATTGGAGGAGATATTTACTCCTTCAATTTTTTCGTCTAAAGGTAAGCCTCTGAGGAGATCCGGAAGAGCTTCACTCTCTTCTTCTTCCTCGGATGATGCTAGAAGCAACGCTCCTACATCGGGTCTTGAGACATACGCTTTGAGTCGGTTGGTGTGAAAGACTGTCGGAGCCTCCTTGGGATTGCCCAAGTCCACCAGATAGTTGACCTCTCCGAGTTTACCCACAACTCTGAAGGGTCCGATCCACTTGTTTTGCAAGGCTCTCTGCCTTGTTGGGATCATAACGAGAACGAGCTGGTCTTGAGCGAACTCAACCATGTTAGCCTTTTGATCATGCCAGTGCTTGACCAATGCTTGTCCAGCTTTCAAGTTATCGCTTGCTTCCGTCATCATGTGCGACATTCTCCTCCAGAGACCTATCACGTAGACAGTCACTCTGACTGGCTTGGGGGAAGGAGCACTCTCCAATCCCTCCTTAATCAGGGCCAATGGACCTCTGACGGGATGACCATAGAGAAGTTCGAAGGGAGAGTAACCTACTCCCTCCTGAGGGACTTCCCTATAAGCAAAGAGAAGGCATGGCAGTAGAAGGTCCCACTTACGCTTAAGGGGTTCTTCTAAAGCACCTATCATGCTCTTCATGGTTCGGTTGAACCGTTCTACCAACCCATTGGTTTGTGGGTGGTAAGCTGTTGAGAACTTGTAAGTAACTCCACAGGTTTTCCACATGGCTTTCATGTAGTGGGACATAAAGTTTGATCCCCTGTCAGAGATTACTTCCTTAGGAAACCCGACCCTAGTAAAAATACCAAGGAGAGCCTTAGCCACAGCCGGAGCTGTAACAGTCCTCATAGGAATTGCCTCAGGATACCTAGTAGCATGGTCTACTACAACAAGTATAAACCTGTTGCCTGAGGAGGTTGGAGGATCAAGGGGACCAACAATGTCAATCCCTACTCTCTCAAATGGGACTCCCACAACTGGAAGAGGCACTAAAGGTTCCACATTCTTGGAGCCAACCTTACTAGAGGTCTGGCAGGTGTGGCAGCTCCTGCAGTGTTTTTCTATTTCGGCCCCCATCTTCGGCCAATAGAAGTAGAGAGAGAGCCTTTCCTTAGTCTTCTTGAAACTCAAGTGACCAGCCAAAGGAATCTCGTGGGCTAACTGCAAGAACTGTGGTCTGTTCTCTTGGGGTACTACAAGTCATCTGTAGTCTCCAGGTGCAGACTCGGTCGGTTCACTGTAGAAGAGGCCATCTTCCCAGTGCAACCTGTATTTCCCAGGCTCTTGCCCTTCAGCCTGAGCTTCTGCCTGGTGGCGAAGACCTTCCAGAGTTGGACATTCTCTCTGTCCCTTACTGAAGTCTGCCCTGCTGGGTCCACCTTCTGCCAGTAAAGACTGCAGCTCAGGATGGTCAACAGGATCCAGATCTCCAATGAATTCCTGGCCTTCTATTAGCTCTTCTTCAGAGTCTAATTCTACCACACAGGGTTGTACCTCCCTATCAGCCTCAGCTGGAGGTGGAGTTACGTGTGTAACTTTGGACAACCGCGGGGAAGTCCGTGTTGGCTGCACTGTAATGCCGGCTGCTGGTTTCGGGGCAGAAGTCTCAGGTTTCCCTTTCGCTTCTGTTTTCTTCGAGACAGCGGCCGATAATTCCAGTAGAGCAGGAGTGATTTCTTTCTTCATCATCTCCTGGAGAGTACCGCGCATGGTCCTCTCTCTTGCAGGTCTGGTTAGCTCCTGTAACCGTTTACTAGGAGGTCTGGGAGTATGCGATACAACTCCGAGAGTGTTCAAATCGTTACCCAACTGTACGCGTCCTGGTACCTCACTCTGTATGCTGACAGTTATCTTCACAGTCATGTCGTTACACTGGATGAGAACTGGTAATTGGGGAAGCATCTGCACAGGCCCTCCAGCTAACTTGGTGAGTCGTTTGGGCGCCTTAGCAACATCCTCAGCCTGAAAAAACGATTTATCCACCACAGTTATGCTGGACCCAGTGTCCCTAATGGCAGGAGTCTCCTGACCATTCACCTGGACACTGTCCTTATAATACTCTTTAGTATTATCGGGGATAGAATTATAGACATCTAAATTCTGTTGTTCCCACAACCCCAGAGATACTAAAGAAATGCTGGCTGAGACTCCAATGGGTTCGTCAGCTAGCAGTAGAAAGTTTCCACTTGCCATTTGGACTTCCTCCTCTGGAGCGAAGGCTAAGGAGACAAGCTGGACCCCTGAAGGTTTCCCCTTACATCTGGGATCTCCTTTCACGTGGTCAGTCGAGCCACAAACAAAGCATTTACCGAATGCTTTTTGGAATGGTGGCTTGTTCTGGCCTCCTTCCGGTTTTACACCAGAAGAAACACTATTCTGCTGCGGTTTTTCTGGTGGCTTACCCTTCTGGTTTTGTTTGGGGCCCTCTTTGGAATTTGAGTTATTAGAATTCTCTTTTGAGTCTTTTTTAGGCTGTTTTCCCTCATCCTTTTTCTGAGTTGCCCCAGAATCCTTATGAGTAGCCCTGTTGGCAACCCACATGTCAGCAGCCTTAGCCAGCTTCCAGGAATACAATTCCTTCAAATCAGCCAAGTGCTGTCTGAGCTCAGGAGAACAGGCATCATAAATAGACTCCAACATAAAAAGATTCTTCATACCCTCATAAGTGTTCACTTTGTAACCCTTAATCCATCCCTCTAAGTTTTTCAACCCTTCACTCACCCAGGTAGCCCAAGGGGTACCATCATACTTTTTGAGGGTTCTAAATCTCTGAAGATACTGGGAAGGGGTCTTCCCGAATCTAGCTATCAAAGCTAGTTTCACACTTTCGTAATCCGTCTTATCCGCCTCCCCCAATTCCATTACCACATCAGTCGCAACAGGAGGGAGCCTAGAGAACAACCAGGGAAGTAAATCGTTCCTGGTGATGTCCTGGAGCCCATGATTGTACTCAAACAGTTTTAACCAATCCAACCCATCCAATCTCAGTTCATACATACCCACTAATTCCTTCGGCATCCGGGGTCTTTTGGGACTGGAGCTCCTAGAGCAGAGGTCGCCAAACAGTTGATCGCGGGCGACTAGTAGCTCGCCCTAGCCTTTTCAGTCGCCCGCGCTGAAGATACCGAAAAATAAACATTTATCCTAAGTTATATTATTTAATGGTGATTTTTGCAGCCATCTTCCGTGTTCAGGATCAGAACCCTAGTCAGCCCAATTGCAGGAAGAGAGCTTGGCTACTGTGCCACTTGGAACTGCTTGTAAATCCACTGACAAATGTCAGTATCACGTTATGCTTCTGCAGGCCGCCTGTAGTACCACAGTTGGCCTTGTGCGCCCCCACGACAGTCTTTCTTAAGCAAGCTGCTCTTGTTTGCCAGAGATGTTGGAGGGGCTGGGGCAGGATCAGGATCATCGTGACCACGCAATGAAAATATCACAGTAGCACTGCTGCTCGCCTGGAAATGTTCAAAATAATATTTTAAAAAATGGTGCAATTTCTTTCCAAATTCCACACCGTACATTTCCACTTCAAATCACTTCCATGACACAAGTACACCCACTTTTAGTACATTAAGCAATCCATAGACACGCTGTACAGTAGAAGCCTACCAGGGTAGTTCAGCAAGTTGACAGACCGATGCTGAGATGTTATATATTCAAAACTACAGGTTGTTAATCGTATGACTTTTTGCAATGCATTATAAAAAAAGTGCTATACAATGTGTTTGGCCAGGGTATGGGTTGGGCTGGTTGCTTGCTTAAATTCAGGGCTGAGGTGGGGATATTTCTGCCCCTGTGAAAATCAAAAGTTGGCACCCATGAACCCACAGTTTAATTTCCTAAAAACTGCTGTCAGCATAACAGAAGCATTTGTGATTAACCAGTTTGCCAAGCATATAACATCTTTATAAATATAACTTGTGCTAAAACACAGAGGGGCACACAAATAATAATGATGTGTTATTTATATAGCGCCTTAATCCAAAGCGCTTTACAGAGCACATATTTACATGCAATATCACCCAACTGAAATTGGTACGTGTATCGACCTCAGAAGGATGAAAGGCTGAGTTGGCCTTGCCGGGATTTTAACCTGTGACCTGCAGATCACTCTCAGATAGCAGCAGCGAGCGCTCAACCCGCTGAGCTATCTTACTGGCAAATAACAGAGTATGTGTGGTGTCTGACAAAAAAAAACATTTCAAAGAAAACTTTTGAACGCAAGCAACATTTTTCAATTTGGAAATTACTTTTTTTTTATTTGGAAAATAATTGTGTGCCTAGCATGTAGAAAGCCTGCATAAAACGCAAAGGAAGGGGCACAAAATTGCAGGATATTTGTATGGTAGTCAAACAAATATCTGTCTTTTTGAGACAGCTACTAATAAATAATAATGCAACAAAGAGGTTTTTGAAGTTCTTAATATATTCGTGAAGGCATAGGTTATTCCATCTGTTTATAGAGGGGAAATAATCGAGCCAAAAAAATATTGGTAAAAATTCTGAGGCTTATAAATATCCCCACCCCGATATCGTCCGCTAGTAGCTCTCCACTGTTGGCATCCACTACAAGTAGCTCTAGCTAACATAAAGGTTGGATACCCCTGTCCTAGAGGAACCAGAGGAGAGAGAAGCATTTTCTATAGACAACTTTTTCATCTCCAACTCGTGATTAAATTCTATTTCCCTGAGTCTTAACTCAGCTTGCTTCTGCTCAGCCTGGGCATTCATCCGTCCGAACTCGAGCTCTTGGTTTCGTTCAGATTGAGCCAAGAACCGTTTGTATTCTAATTCGAGCTTCATTTTTTCAAGTTCAAAATAAGCAGGGTTACATGTGGGACCTGGTATGGTCCCCGTAGGCACAGCTGGTAAGGCAGGTAGAGGAGCAGGTGGGACAGTTTCGTTAGCCTCTCCTTCCTCTTCAGCCTCTTCATCACTATCATCACAATTATGATTTAGATCAACACCATCACTGTTATCTGCATTTGCTGGAGAAATTGTTTCCTCTGAACCAGTACCCAGACTTTGGTTTTCCAGCAATCTTGCTATAAATTCTAACTTCTTGCCTCTTACAGAAAGATTCTCTTGCCTACAGAGAGCTCGTAAACTCTCAGTATTTTCACCGGACAAGGACTCTTGACTGTAAGTTTCCATAGTAGACATGTTTTTGAAAGTTGCTTTTTAGTGCGAAGCTTTGTGGTTAGTTATCCTAAAGTGTCGAAAAGCACTCTAAACTGTATACTCGATACAAATCCCACCGCTGTACACCAGTGTTAGGCGGAAACCTGTGCAGTTCCCTCTGGGACCACTGCAAAAGGTTTAGGACTACGGGTGTTTGGCAGTAAACCCACTTGGTAGCAGTCTGTACCACACAGATTCACTTGGTAGCTGTGGCTGAGCAGTCAGACTTCCCTCAAGAAGAGTTAAGCAGTATGTGGAGAATACAATATAGGGCAATTCTTCACAGTAAGACAAGCAAACACGCAACAAGGCTTCGGTGTAAAGATATAAAGGTATTTATTTATAACGAAACATCTATAGAAAACACTCTGGCACTATCACAGCAAACAATTCAATTACAATTACTCTACGAAGAAAAACAGTTCAATCCCCCTAACAATAGTTCGACAAGTCTAGGTTCTACCAGCATCACTTATTTGCAGACAGAGGTGTGTGCTTCAACCTAGATGGCACTCTAGTATTCGTTAGGACGGGAGAGAAAAATAAGTAGGTTACGAAATCAACACAGTTCAATACTTCACGGGAAAATGCAAGGCAAGAAGACAAGAACCACAATAGATCTTAAAGTTCAGAGGCCAGGCCCACTCGGAGAGAGGCAAGGGGATATGTCCCAAAAAGTTTCTTTGTGGAAATGAGTTCGAGTCTGTGTAGCAAATTGTTATTGGAAGATTGGACCAGTTCAGAACAACACGCTAAAGAAAGCTTGGAGGCGACCCAAAGGAAAGGCGAGGATTAAGACACCCCACTCGATCCGGCAGAAAGGGAAGCCAGGTGGACACGGTACCTTGATTGTGGAGAGACAGCTCCGGCGGGGGCAGTTGTTCCTGGTGGTGGATGCACGTCGGGTCTTTGCCAAGAGTAGAGATGATCTCGTCGTCGAAGAAAAGGGAAGTCCGGTGCACCACCAGGGAAGAGGCCAGCCGCGGAGTGCTCCGTCACAAGGCACCACCTTTTGGTCACGGTACAGGGGTAGTGGCTATCCGGTTGCCGAGGTGCTCTGCACGGGCAATTCGACCACTGCGTCCTGAGGCGAAGAAAAAGCAAAAGGGACTGGTTGTTCCCACCAGTCAGGGGAAGAGACTCTCCGGCAGGGAGATCTCCTCTGTCGTCGGGAAGTGGTGAGTCGGTTCAGCAGGGCTCCACCGGAGGTGTCGTCGTTGCAGGTCAGCTCAGCTTTACCCTCGTAGGATTCTTAGGTCCTGTGGCGACTTCTCAAGATCCAGTCCCAAAAGCCCTGCTTTTATGCAGAAAACCCCCATTCATTCAGCCTAGCTGTCACTCAAAACACGCTAAGTGGTGAGCGGGGAGGCTCACCACTTGGGCCAATCACACTAGAGTGCGACCGGAGTTGGCAAGGCAACTCGGTCCAGGGTGCCTAAACCCCCTCCCACACCCCCGTGGCAACCCAGACAGAATCGCACCACTTTGGAGGGTCTCTGTACAGAAGCCCGCCAAAAGTGGAACAAAGGGCTCAACCTTTGGTTTAGGAGTCACAGAGACGAACACAGATGCCATTTTAAAAACCGAGTTCTGGCAGAAAATACCATCCAATAGACTTATTTAAGATAAGTAGACCGGTGGTATGTTAGAGACTAACGAGAAAAGGTATCAATCTCTAACAATGGTAAGAATCCCATAGGGTTATATTCGGGGTCGAATATAACAAGTAGTTTCCACTGCCACCAGCCAAAACTCGACGAGGGGGGACGGGACAGTGCCCCCTCGAATAACAGACCCAGGAGTAATCGAATTACCCCTAATAGTATGTCCACAATAGGATGGTTTGTACTAGTTCTGTTAGTAAATTTAGGTCTAGTAAAGCCAATGGTGACTTTACATGCCCGGGGAGACAGTAGTCAGTCTCTGATGGAGGTCCGCTAGGACGCCCCAGTGTTACGGCACGTAGGGTGCGGTGTAACACACATAGAAAAACATATGAGACCCTATGGAGTAAGAGACCCCATAGCCCATAGAACACAATGACATTCAAAGGAATTACACACATTCATGTCCAAGAGTGGGAGAAAAAGAGTCTCACTCTTGGCAGGATGGAAAAAAACAAACTCCAGAAATCCAGCAAAGCTGCTGGGGGACTCACTAGGTTAGGAAATTCAGCCTAAACAGAGAATTCTCCCTAACAGGCCATCAGAGACAGCCTGTTAAGGAAGAAGGAAGAAAGCTCTCCACAGTTTCGCTTCCCACTGCGCAGCCTCTGCAAAACAGGTTTTCAGAGGGCAGGCTTCCCTCTTGCACACTACCCGCTATGCGACCTCTGAAGTAAAGACTAGTGGAGGCAAAGACCACCTTAGGACCGGCTACTTTTCCAGGCTCGACAGTGGTCCTGCGTCTTCTCCCTCCACTGCTCTCCCTGCTCACTAATGGCCTGCACCTGAGGGGGCCTTTTAGGAACAAACATTTGTTGTAATAATTAACCGTGTTTTATCCCTGACCGGACCGATGGCACAGCAGCGTTAATGGATGTCTACTGGGTGTGTGGACAATATGCATACTTACAAATCCTTACATCATGGAGGGGCCTATGTTCACAGACTACCTTGAACTCAGCAGTTCGAGTAGTGCCAGATTTCCATTTGACTGTTATAAATGTGCCAACCCAAGTCGACAAGGGTGCCCATTGTTCACTAAGGCTTCGTTGTCAGAGAAGATCAAATGATCTCTCTAAAGACTCCTCTGATCAATTAAAGGTGATCCCAGATGAGTACAAATTATTTACTAAAACTATCACAAGGTGGGAGATGCTTCAGTTGGCATACCAAACAGAGCAGGGTCTTAGTTCCCGAAAGACTGAAACTCATTCCCTGCCACTGTTTTAGCAGCAGATGGAGGGTGTTGCTTTATAACGGGTACCCCAGAATAATGTGCCCAAGGATTGGAGGAGGGGTTTCCATCATGTGTGTAGGGCGTGGGTACCCAAGGCTGTTGGCTATAGAGGGAAAGAGGCACCAGGGTTAGTTCATGGAGTATTAACTAAAGAGGGGAACATTTGGATGCATGTACAGTGTCCCAGCTAGGCAAAATGTTTCAGGCCTAGAAAAACATATAAGAACATACGACCATGTGAGCAGGATGCGTTTTGCATGCCAGAACGTGCATGTATTGTTTTTAATCAGTTTTGACACATATTACATACTCTCATATAGCAACACAGAAAACGCAACAAATGTATTAATGTTGCGGTTGCAGAAGTTATTGGTAGGGCAGTATTATAGGACCTGTGTTTAATTGTTAATTTCTTTAGTGAGGTTATGTTCTTTAGTGAGGTGTGTGGAAAAGAGCTGAAACAGGTGGAAGATGGAGCCAGAAAAGTACAGTGGTGGAAGTGAGGTCAGCGTGTTAACATGGCAGAAGTGTCACCATAATGGATGTTAAGGCATAGTACACGATGAACAGAATAGAATTCAGGCTCTGATATGGAGCTGCAGCTCTGTTTAGCTCAGCTCCAAAAACAAATCCCCTTTCCCGTTCTCCAGGAGAGAAGCCGAGGTCAGAGGCACCCGCGGTGCACGGATACATGCTGTGGGGAGAGTATTGAAGGGATGTGTTCTTTGAAAGGCACATTCATGACAATAGGGCATAAGGTTTTGTGATGCCAATGGGCAAGGAGACAATTTAATGCACTACTGCCCCCACCCAGGGAGTGGCCATCCCATTTGAATTACAAATAGATGCACAACTGAAGCAAATAAATCCCTGAAATTCAGACACAAGAGCAGTGCCCAAGTCATGTCACTGAGCTCCTGGGGTTCGAAGGAGATAAGTGGGAGCCGTGTCTGGAATGTTTGTGATTTGGGAGTGGAGGAGCAGGGGGGGTGCAGCTGGTGTGCGAGGCACTGTCTGATATAATGAGAAGGCCTATTGTCTTATCAAAGCAGAGTTGGCCTCCCCAGTTTACTTTGAACACGTCTGGATTTTAGGGGTGCACATCACCTGACAGTCCCGATTTATTAGTGGGTCAATATGTTCGAACAACCAATCCCATTCCTGGTTCAATAGTGACAATGTAATGGGTCACGTGTCTACAGGAACGTGTTTAGATAAGGTGTGGCCAATCAGTCCAGGGAGTATACGGGGGATTAGCATATTCTATAGGTAGTAACGAATGGTGGTGGGATAACTTTCTAACCTGTGTGTTCACATTTTGTAATTTACCACTATATGACCTGTAACTTCTTGGGAAGTGACGAGCTCCATGTCAGTTCAGTTTTACGGGATCATCTGAGAAATGTTTGCATGTAATAAGCCTTGCTGTCCTTTGCAAAGAGGTGCAGTGATTATTTGTCATTTTGGAATATTTTTACAGTTTGTGTTTTGGGTTTCCTTCCTCTTTGCAAATTACCCCTAAAGTACTCTATAAGGATAGTGCAAGTCACTGAGGAATTTCGTGACCAAATAGAGGAACAAGGCTGAAGGCTGAGTTCCTTTATATGTCACATAACTCCAAGGTGACTTGCAATATAACAGGACTTCAGTGAAGGACACACACGGCCTCATTACATATTTGCTGGTCCGGAAACAAGGATGCCAGTGAGCTCACCAGCACCCTTGTTTTCAAATCGGCAAACTAGGAGTCTGCCTGTCGGAGCCGCTGTGTCCGACAGGTCTGACCATGCTGGGTGCAGCAGTCACGGTAGGCAGAATGGTCATAGAAGCGCTGGTACCATCAGCAACCGTGCTGGCGCTTCCGTATCCCCACTCCCATAGAGTCCTATCGGACTCTATAGGAATGGGGATTTACATTTTTCCGGTGCCAGACTTCCTCGGCCGCCAGACTTGGAATCTCCCAGTGGCACTGGGAAGTCAGGCACCAGTAATAATGTTAAGAGTCCGGTGGCAACCCGCCGGTAGCACCAGCAGTGTTATCGGCGGACTCGTAATGAGGCCCACAGAGTGCTTATAAATCAAGTAGCTGAAGGCAGACCTGGTTAAAGCATTTTTATTACACCAGTAGTGGGTTTACGATCAATAAGCCATTACCTCTCAGTAGACTGCTTTGAAAAACCACTTTCAGGCACTTTGACCACAGCATTTGATGGTAAGGCTTGATTAAAGGGAGCTCAAAGAGGTCCCAGGAGGAGTTGGCCATAGGGATTAGCATGGCCATGGCAGTCAATGGGTGTGCAAATAACCAAACAACACCTACAAGCTGTGTGCCACTCCTCATATGTAATTTCTCCCTATCTGTACTCAAATGCAATCGTTTTGGCTTATAGCTCTCACAAGCAACACCTGATAGCCCAAACTAATGGTCGAAGTAATAACATGCAGATTCTTAGTCACGCGAGTTAAACTCCAGCAGTGCATAAATTAAACATTCTGCCATAAACAGTTCCTTGTCAATTACTGGCTACAAAATGCCACAGAGAACTATTCTGCAAGGGAGGAATTTTAAAGTTTTTTTACGGATTTAATTAAGTGCTGCAGTGACAGCTGAAATTCTCTCTGCTGACTCAAGCAGGAGGCATTGTGATGTCACACCTGCATCGTAATAACTGATCACAGAACAGTTGTCATGTGTTTATACCGGTATTGCAGGCTGCCATGTATTATAAGAGCATTATTTACATGTTTTTATATGGGTACTTCAGGCTGCCATGCGTTATATCCTAATATTTTCTATCCATCATTCTTCCCAAGTCCAGACTTCGTGGAATTAAAAATACCTCCCATCGTGAATATTCGAATGCCTTGTTTGGCCACGCGTTTGTACGCAGTCATATCTGAAGATAGCTGTTACTCTAGGGGTTATTTATAAGGTTGTTACAAACTTCATAAACGTACTCTTTCACAAGAAATAATCTTTTGTCTTTAGCGACCGTTCAATGGCTTGTGTACTCATCTGGAATGTTCTCTTTTCACATAGATCTTCCATATATGTTATTGATTAGCTATGTCATTTCACATTGCGGAATGAGATGCGTGCAGTAAACCAAAAATGGACAATTCCGTTAGTGCCATTTTTTGGCAGCAACATAATTATGGCCAGTGTTAGTGCATCGCCAAATTACCAAGATAACCATGAAGTGGAGCATTTACTTCCAGGAAGGTGCTCTTGGTAAATATTACACTTTAATGCCAACATTTGGCAGATTTACCATGTTGTGGTCGATCTGCCAAATTCCCAGTTGAGTCCCACGGACTCCAAAAATGGTGATTAAATGGTGAGTAACTGCCATCCTGCCACTCGTAATCCAATTTTAAAACTACCTGACCGAATGGTGGCAATGGAAACCAAGTCAAGTGGCATTTTTGGAGACATAAGACAGGAATACCGCGATGAGGCCCACAAGGTTACTTCTGAGTTTAGCAGTAGTTCCTGTGGAACAACCACCAAGCTCTGATATCAGTACGGCCACTTCTGCCTCTCGGTGTGGCAGATTTACCGCCAGTTTATGAGTGGGATTTCGAGAAATTATTTTGGGTGCTAATTGCACGGGTGGCAGGTAATTCAGCCCACAATAATTCCTCCTGTTTTTGTCAGTAAAGTGTAGGAGATAGCTCCACACAGCTTTTGGAGGTATCTCCTCCACTTTACCTCTGAATTTATACTTTGGCAGCGTGGGAAAAGTGGTGTCACTTATTACTGTTCCACAAAACTCCTAATCAGCCCCTTTGTGTGAAGAGAGGAAGGAATAGAAGGTATGACAATTGTATTGCTGAAAATGTAGACATCTAGGACACGACTAAAATGTTACAAACACCAAAGTCTTAATTTTATCACGAACTAATGATGGATAATTGGAGCCAAGCGTGAATATGATTTTGATTTTCTTTTAATCTAGGTGGCATTATACTGAAAACGTATACAACATACAATTAATAACTAAGTCGCTCTGAGGCCTTCAGGCATGTAGCGCCCCATCCAACAATTAAAATAAATAAATAAATAAAGTGATGCAAAACATTAGTGACAAGTGCCGGCAACGTCCGCTGTGAGACGGAGACAGTTTGTGTGTTTTTGTGAGGCTGGCTGTGCACCAGGTATGTGCATGTGAGTTTTCAAAGGAATGCAATTATTGTTTAAATGCAAAGAAAGAGTAAACTTGATTAATCAAAAATGAGCACTTTCACTGGCGGCCAAGTAGCAGCCGCAGCTTCAAACATGAGCTGGGAAAGGAAAGGCAGCTAAAGGCTCTTCCAGGCTGGTTGGAAGGCAGCATTGACTGGCAGGCAAGACCTAGCCCCTGGGTAGACATATGCCCTTTTTTCTAAAGTTTTCCTTACAAATGTGGATTTGCAAGAGAGTGGAGAAAAGAGAGAGAAAGAGATGGAGAAAAGTGACAGCCATAGGACCTGATTACCAAAGCATTGTTCATTGGGGGTTTCCCGTTGAAAAACGTCTTGTAATTTGTTAAAATAAGATAAACAATGCATACAATTAGTTTTAATTAAGGTTTTGAAAAATATAAGTCTGCAATAAACTCACAGGGTAATTCATAGAAATTTGCACAAAAGTGGCGCACGCGGCTGGCGCACAGCGTGCCCGTGCAAATGTCTGCGCCAGCCGCGTGCGCTAAAATCGATTTCCGCGAACAGCGTATTCATGGATTTTCACATCCAAAACCAGCCGTGGCGCAGCGTGGCACAGAGACCCTGCAGCAGCGCCAGTTACGCCCCCAAGAACGCCCTTGCGCAAGGAAAAGCCTTCAAAATCCCCAAATAATCGCAAAGGGCTGCGCCAACCCTGGACCAGTTCACAGGGCTGGCAAACAGCAAACGCCAAGCAGGGAACGTGTATTTCAGTGGTTTGCGGGAAGTTCCACACGTGATTGTCCTGTGTACGTGTACATCAGGGGTGCGTGGGAAGTAACACACGCAAAAGCAGCAGGGTACGTGTATTCCAGGGGTGCGCGGGAAGTATCACACGCACAAGCAGCAGGGTACGTGTATTTCAGGGGTGCGCGGGAAGTATCACACGCAAAAGCAGCAGGGTACGTGTATTTCAGGGGTGCGCGGGAAGTATCACACGCAAAAGCAGCAGGGTACGTGTATCTCAGGGGTGCGCGGGAAGTATCACACGCGATTCCATCAGGGTACGTGTATTCCAGGGGTGCGCGGGAAGTATCACATGCAAAAACAGCAGGGTACGTGTATTCCAGGGGTGCACGGGAAGTATCACATGCAAAAGCAGCAGGGTACGTGTATCTTAGGAGTGCGCGGGAAGTATCACATGCGATTCCATCAGGGTACGTGTAATCCAGGGGTGCGCGGGAAGTATCACACGCGATCCCATCAGGGTACGTGTATTCCAGGGGTGCGCGGGAAGTATCACATGCAAAAACAGCAGGGTACGTGTATTCCAGGGGTGCACGGGAAGTATCACACGCGATTCCATCGGGGTACGTGTATTACAGGGGTGCGCGGGGAGCAGCACACGTGAATTGCACGTGTGGGTCCTCACAGGTGTTCCCTCTACACCCTCCACGGCCCCTGCAGGTGGCCCACACCACAGGGGCCTACCCTGCACATGTCCTGCAGGCACCCCATCCACCATGGCCATGCCCCTGAGCCAACCCACATGTCACTTTGCACTACTGCCCACCAACGAATGTCCCCCTGCACCCCCAGCCACCAGGGGCAGCCTCCACCAGGCCCCCACCCATGTCTCCCATCACCCCCACCCCCCAGCAGTGCAGGGGCAGTCTCCACCAGGCCCCCACTCATGTCTCCCATCACCCCCACCCCCCAGCAGTGCAGGGGCAGCCTCCACCAGGCCCCCACTCATGTCTCCCATCACCCCCACCCCCCAGCCACCAGGGGCAACCTCCAACAGGCCCCCACTCATGTCTCCCATCACCCCCACCCCTCAGCAGTGCAGGGGCAGCCTCCACCAGGCCCCCACTCATGTCCCCTATCACCGCCACCCCCCAGCAGTGCAGGGGCAGCCTCCACCAGGCCCCCACTCATGTCCAACTCATGTCTCCCTGCACCTCCACCCCCCAGCCCCCAGGGGCAGCCTCCACCAGGCCCCCACTCATGTCTCCCATCACCCCCACCCCCAGCAGTGCAGGGGCACCCTCCACCAGGCCCCCACCAATGTCTACCACCACCGCCACCCCCCAGCAGTGCAGGGGCAGCCTCCACCAGGCCCCCACCCATGTCTCCCTGCACCTCCACCCCCCAGCCACCAGGGGCAGCCTCCACCAGACCCCCACTCATGTCTCCCATCACCCCCACCCCCCAGCAGTGCAGGGGCAGCCTCCACCAGGCCCCCACTCATGTCCCCTATCACCGCCACCCCCCAGCAGTGCAGGGGCAGCCTCCACCAGGCCCCCACTCATGTCCAACTCATGTCTCCCTGCACCTCCACCCCCCAGCCACCAGGGGCAGCCTCCACCAGGCCCCCACTCATGTCTACCACCACTGCTACCCCCCAGCAGTGCAGGGGCAGCCTCCACCAGGCCCCCACCCATGTCTCCCATCACCCCCACCCACCAGGAGTGCAGGGGAAGCCTCCACCAGGCCCCCACTCATGTCTCCCATCACCCCCACCCAACTGAAACCAGGGGCAGCCTATACCAGGCCCCCACCCATGTCTCCCATCACCTCCACCCCCCAGCAGTGCAGGGGCAGCCTCCACCAGGCCCCCACCCATGTCTCCCATCACCCCCACCCCCCAGCAGTGCAGGGGCAGCCTCCACCAGGCCCCCACCCATGTCTACCACCACCGCCACCCCCCAGCAGTGCAGGGGCAGCCTCCACCAGGCCCCCACCCATGTCTCCCTGCACCCCCACCCCCCAGCCACCAGGGGCAGCCTCCACCAGGCCCCCACTCATGTCTCCCATCACCCCCACCCCCCCAGCAGTGCAGGGGCAGCCTCCACCAGGCCCCCACCCATGTCTACCACAACCGCCACCCCCCAGCAGTGCAGGGGCAGCCTCCACCAGGCCCCCACTCATGTCCAACTCATGTCTCCCATCACCCCACCCCCCAACAGTGCAGGGGCAGCCTCCACCAGGCCCCCACTCAAGTCTCCCATCACCCCCACCCCCCTGCCACCAGGGGCAGCCTATACCAGGCCCCCACTCATGTCTCCGATCACCCCCACCCCCCAGCAGTGCAGGGGCAGCCTCCACCAGGCCCCCACCCATGTCTCCCATCACCCCCAACCCCCAGCAGTGCAGGGGCAGCCTCCACCAGGCCCCCACCAATGTCTACCACCACCGCCACCCCCCAGCAGTGCAGGGGCAGCCTCCACCAGGCCCCCACCCATGTCTCCCATCACCCCCACCCCCATGCCACCAGGGGCAGCCTCCACCAGGCCCCCACTCATGTCTCCCATCACCCCCACCCCCCAGCAGTGCAGGGGCAGCCTCCACCAGGCCCCCACTCATGTCTCCCATCACCCCCACCACCCAGCAGTGCAGGGGCAGCCTCCACCAGGCCCCCACCAATGTCTACCACCACCGCCACCCAGTGCAGGGGCAGCCTCCACCAGGCCCCCACCCATGTCTCCCATCACCCCCACGCCACCAGGGGCAGCCTCCACCAGGCCCCCACTCAAGTCTCCCATCACCCCCACCCCCCTGCCACCAGGGGCAGCCTATACCAGGCCCCCACTCATGTCTCCGATCACCCCCACCCCCCAGCAGTGCAGGGGCAGCCTCCACCAGGCCCCCACCCATGTCTCCCATCACCCCCAACCCCCAGCAGTGCAGGGGCAGCCTCCACCAGGCCCCCACCAATGTCTACCACCACCGCCACCCCCCAGCAGTGCAGGGGCAGCCTCCACCAGGCCCCCACCCATGTCTCCCATCACCCCCACCCCCATGCCACCAGGGGCAGCCTCCACCAGGCCCCCACTCATGTCTCCCATCACCCCCACCCCCCAGCAGTGCAGGGGCAGCCTCCACCAGGCCCCCACTCATGTCTCCCATCACCCCCACCACCCAGCAGTGCAGGGGCAGCCTCCACCAGGCCCCCACCAATGTCTACCACCACCGCCACCCAGTGCAGGGGCAGCCTCCACCAGGCCCCCACCCATGTCTCCCATCACCCCCACGCCACCAGGGGCAGCCTCCACCAGGCCCCCACTCATGTCTCCCATCACCCCCACCCCCCAGCAGTGCAGGGGCAGCCTCCACCAGGCCCCCACTCATGTCTCCCATCACCCCCACCCCCCAGCAGTGCAGGGGCAGCCTCCACCAGGCCCCCACCCATGTCTCCCATCACCCCCATCCCCCTGCCACCAGGGGCAGCCTCCACCAGGCCCCCACTCATGTCTCCCATCACCCCCACCCCCCAGCAGTGCAGGGGCAGCCTCCACCAGGCCCCCACCCAGGTCTCCCATCACCCCCACCCCCCAGCAGTGCAGGGGCAGCCTCCACCAGGCTCCCACTCATGTCTCCCATCACCCCCACCCCCCAGCAGTGCAGGGGCACCCTCCACCAGGCCCCCACCCATGTCTACCACCACCGCCACCCCCCAGCAGTGCAGGGGTAGCCTCCACCAGGCCCCCACCCATGTCTACCACCACCGCCACCCCCCGGCCACCAGGGGCAGTCTCCACCAGGCCCCCACTCACGTCTCCCATCACCCCACCCCCCAGCAGTGCATCTGTGTGATGGCATGTGTATTTGACCTGCCAATCACTGGCCAATGTGTGATGCCACTGCTAGGCAGCATGCAGCAAATGTGTTCATCTTCCATCTTGGTGTCATCAATGTGTGCCATCTGCCTCCCCATCACACGCAGTGACGGTGCATGCATGGGAGTGTTTTAGTCATGTGGGACATGTTTCAATCAAGTACTGTTTCTGTAGCCTCTCAGCCCTAATTGTGTGCCATAGTGCTAATGCCTTTTTCCATTTGTTTTCTTTTATGTCTTTGCAGGGGAAGACGCACTTGATACTGCTGGGGTTGTGGAGATGGTGCAGACCCAGGAGGGGTCTGAGGGCCGACCGACCACCAGTGAGGGACGTGGTGTGGTGGTGGGTGAGAACCCACAACTTCTGCAGGTCGTAACGCTCACCTGATTCCCGTAGAGGCGCCGGTCTTGACTGGGCGTATACCGTATCTTCAAAGGTGATGTGTAACACACGGCTGGCTCTTTGGGCTGGACCTCTGTGCACTGTATGTCTGACTCGAAGGGTAAGATGTCTGCAGATAGAAAATATGGGATTAATGAACTGGGTTATTGAATGTCTCTCTCTTCTTCCCTTTCTCTTCTCCTGTAGAACCCCAAAGGTTAACGTTCTCACCTTAGGTAAGTGAACGCCGTGCTCTCCATCTGCCTCGGGGCAGGGTGCTGTAACCAGTTTCTTCACTGGATAAGGGGAGCAGGCCTCTTGACTTCAGAGGACTGCTGTCCGTCGTTTACTGCACGAACGGTAAGTTTCGAGTAATTCTAATGTCTTTAAAAGTCTTTAGTAATGATGTCTCTTGTTTTGCAGGGTTCCGGCGATGGCGGATGATGGGGTGAAGTGAGTTGAAGATGGAGCCCGTATGATGAATAGAAGCGCCTGGAAGCACGTAAGTAAGCGCTTGTTGCCTGCTTCACGATGCGCTCTGACTGTCTTTTTATTTTGCAGGTACAAGTTCGGAGCGGCGGCAGGGTGCCGGAATACCCACTGGGTTAGATGTGGAAAGGAGTAATGGCACGTGAGTATTAAAGTTCCCCAATGTCTTTAAACGCACCTTGTTTTGTCTTTCAGATGCGGGATGCAGCGCCGAAGGCCTCCGGAGCGTGCGAAGAGTTGGTAAGCTTTTGTCTTTCAGATTCCGGAATGCAGTGCGAAGACCTCCGGAGCGCACGAAGAGTAGGTAAGCCTTTGTCTTTCAGATGCCGGAATGCAGCGCGAGGCGTTGGTGACAGCCGATGGACCAGGTAAGTGAAGCGCTGTCACTGAAGACCGTAATGCTAACCTGTTCTTTCTTGTCTTTATAGGTGTTGCTGAAGACTGGATTCAGGATGGTAAGCCTTTTTCCTTAGGCCCAGGATCAGATGCAGAAGACACGATGAGCGTTCTGCTGCAGAGGATGCAGAATAACGCAAAGCAAGATTCATCCATCGGGTGTGGTTTAAATAGCCTCCTGTAGTGCTTAGGTGTCTCCTTCCACAGCCACGCCTAGGTAAGAAAAGAGTTCCTGCTTTCCAGAAGAGTTCCAGTGTTCTGAACCTAGGGAGTGGCTCCTGCCCCACCCAACAGGAAAATTAGTTCCAAACAGAAGAGGATCAGAGGCTCAACTGGCAGGCAAGTAAGCAGCATGGTCTGCTGCAGGTAAGTCCACCCAAGCATTATGAGCCCGGTGCTTCCAGCGCTGGGACTGGGCATATTTATGAGCCTGGTGCCACTGGCGCCAGGACTGGGTCCAAAAGGTCCCAATTGGGACTGGTTGGCACTCGGAACCTGGGTTATGGATCTGCTTCCAAGGGAGTTGGGAAAACCCTGACCTTTTGGAAGCAGAGATCATGACAGTACCCCCCCTCAAGGCCCCTCCCAAACCGGGCTTCTCCGGGGGTTTTGGCTTGTCAGGAAATGTTCGGTGAAATCTTTTGATTAGGCGAGGAGTGTGGACATATTCAGCAGGTTCCCAGGATCTCTCTTGGGGGCCGTAGCCTTTCCAGTCAATTAGGTAAAATAGTTTAGATTTGAAGATCTTGGAGTCCAGAATGCTTTTGACTTCAAACTCGAGTTCTCCATCAACTAGGATGGGTTTTGGAGATTTAGTTAGTCGGGTTTGAGGTTGCACGGGTTTTAATAGAGAGACGTGGAAGACCGGATGTATCTTCATGTGCGGGGGCAAGTCCAACTTGACCGCTACTGGGTTTACTATGGTAGTGATGGAATAGGGACCAAGGTATCTTGGGTTGAATGTGCGTGGCCCTTTTAGAGGTAGGTATTTGGTGGATAACCAGACTTGATCCCCTACTTGATATTGAGGGGCTTCCTTCCGATGTTGATCTGCTCCTTTCTTGTATTGTTCTTTAGCCCTTTGAAGGTGAGAAACAGCTTCCTTAAAGGCTTGGGTGATTGTAGAATGCAGGTAGTCTACTGCTGGTGTTTCAAGATCTTGGAGGGGATCCAACTCCGAGGTTCGAGGGTGACTGCCGTATAAAAGAAAAAATGGGGTTTTCCCAGTTCCCGAATGGACAGAGTTATTGTAGGCATATTCGGCTATCCAAAGGATGTCTTTCCAAGTTTTTTCAGTTTGTTGCAGCATGCAGCGTCAATACTGTTCCAGAGTTTGATTGGTCCTCTCGGTTTGTCCGTCGGTCTGAGGGTGGTGACTGGTCGATAGTCTCACATCAATTTGAGCCGACCGACAGCAACTTCGCCAAAAATGAGAAATAAATTGACTACCTCGATCCGAAATTAGAACCGAAGGAAAACCGTGCAGTCGGACGATGTTTTCGAGAAATTCTCGGGCCAGAGTTGCTGCTGTTGGCAAGCCTTTGAGCAGAATGAAATGCGCCATCTTGGAGAATAAGTCCACGATTACTAGAATCGTATTGTATCCGGAGCATGGAGGTAGATCGGTGATGAAGTCCATAGAAAGCGTATGCCAAGGGCGAGGTGGGATGTCAATAGGGCGTAAGAGGCCTGCTGGTCTTTCCTTTTGACTCTTGTTTTGGGTGCATACTCCACAGGACATTATAAAGTCTCTGATATCTTTTTTCCAAGACGGCCACCAGAAGCAGCGCTTGATCTTTTCTGAGGTCTTGGCCATACCGGGATGTCCTTCCATTAAAGAATCGTGATAACAAGAGATTACTTTTTTCTGTAAATCTGTGCTGGGCAGGTATAATCGTTCTTGGAAATACAATTAGTTGTCCTTTACTGCAAAGTCCTTTCCCTGCAGATGCAAATTCTGTATGTCTGCTGGAGTTACAAGTTGCCTGGCTTTATCCTTAACTTCCTCTATGGATTGTGTGGCGATTACACCCAGAATTCTTTGTTCGGGAATGATTGGTACAGGTTTAGGGTTGATCAAGTGTTCTTCCACTCCCATCCGAGAAAGGGCATCAGCTTTACCGTTTTTTGTACCAGGTCGATAGGTAATTATGAAGTCAAACTCGGCAAAGAATAATGCCCAACGGAGTTGTCTAGAGGATTGGGCTTTTGCGGTTTTCAAATATTGCAGGTTTCGGTGATCCGTAATCACAGTAACGGTGTGTCGGGCCCCCAGCAGATAATGCCGCCAAGCCTTAAAGGCAGACTTGATAGCCAGAAGTTCCTTGTCAGTAATCGTGTAATTGATTTCAGGAGGCGAGAATTTGCGGGACCAAAATGCCACGGGATGCAACTGATTGGTTACCGGGTCCTTTTGTGATAGAACTGCCCCCATGGCAAGGCTTGAAGCATCAGTTTCCACGATGTAGGGGAGTTCGGGGCGAGGGTGTTTTAAGATTGGTGCAGAGATGAATTTAGTCTTCAAATCCTGGAAAGCTTGTTCCGCCTCGGTAGACCATTCAAAACGTTTGTTTTTCTTTAACAAGGCAGTGATGGGCTGGACTATTCGAGAAAATTCAGGGATAAACCTGCGGTAAAAGTTAGCGAAGCCTAACATGCTTTGCACACCTTTTACGGAGGATGGTGATGGCCATTTGAGAACTGCATCGACCTTCTTTGAATCCATACGCACTCCGCTAGGTGATAATATGAATCCCAAGAATTCAACTTCAGTCACGTTGAAAACACATTTTTCCAACTTAGCGAAAAGTTTGTGTTGACGCAATCTTTCGAGGACCATTTTCACGTGTTTCCGATGTTCAGATTCCGATGAAGAATAAACGAGGATGTCGTCAATGTAAACAACAACACACACATCTATGAGCTCTCTGAGAGCATCGTTCATAAAATATTGAAAGGCGGCCGGGGCATTGCAAAGTCCGAAGGGCATGACCTGATATTCAAATAGCCCATATTTGGTGCGGAAGGCCGTCTTCCATTCATCGCCCTCTTTTACCCTTACCAAGTGGTAGGCTCCTCTAAGATCCAGCTTTGTATATATGCATGCTTTTCTGACTTGGTCCAGGAGTTCAGGGATCAAAGGTAACGGATATCTATTCTTGACGGTGATCTGGTTCAGGGAGCGATAATCTATACAAGTTCTAAGGTCTCCTTCCTTTTTTGGAACGAAGAACAAAGCTGAAGAAGCAGGGGACTTGGAAGGACGAATAAACCCATTTGCCAGGTATTGATCCAGGTATTGTCGAAGGTGAAGGTTCTCAGGCTCGGTGAGGGCATAAATTCTACTACAAGGAGGAGTAGATCCAGGTATCAGGTCTATCTGGCAGTCATAAGACCTATGAGGAGGTAGAGAGTTAGCCTGATCCTTCCGGAAAACATCTTGGTATTCTAGGTATTCGGGAGGTAACTGGGGAGTCTCTGAAAAAATTGCTGCCAGTGCAACACCAGGTGGAGGGTGACAAGTAGAGACACATTCTGGAAACTGGACCGTTCTTGCTCGCCAATCGATCAGAGGATTGTGTTTCTCTAACCAAGGTATTCCTAGAATAATCTGAAACTGAGGAGCCTTAATCACATCGAACACGATCTTCTCATGGTGTCCATTTTGACTTACTAGCGTCACTTCTTGAGTGGTATGCGTTACTGGTCCGGAGGCTATCTCCGTTCCATCCACCGTAGTAATAACGTCCTTTACAGCCTTGGGACAAAGAGTTAGATTCATCCTCAAAACCATTTCATGATCCACATAATTGCCGATGGCACCGCTGTCGACGTAAGCTTCAATTGCATGTAATCGAGCCGGATTATCAGGGCTAATGAGGACCATAGGTATCACGAAATGCGAGGTCACGGAACTGGTTTTGACGCTCGGCAAGAGGACCTCTATTCTTGTCGGGCGAGGTCGTTTCCCTGCTCAGAGTTTGTAACTTTGGTAACTGCAGCTCCTACTGCCTTCTTGGCAGGTTTCACCGGACAGTCTCGAAGAAAGTGCCCTGAGTTTCCGCAATAGAGGCATAATTGCAACTGTTTTCTCCTTTCCCGCTCCTTTTGTGTTAGAGGACCTTTCAGGCCCCCTATTTGCATGGGTTCCCCGGAGTCTACTCCTTTGGAAGGAGTCGGCGGTTTGGAAAATACTCGAGCATCAAACTTGGAACGATCGGCCTTCCTGTTCTGCAGTCTGTGATCTATTTGAACGACTAAGTCTATATAGTCCGAACAATCTTGTGGGGGATTCACTACTTGGGCTAACACATCTTTGAGCTCTCCACGTAGACCTCTATAAAACAGCGTAATCCTTTTGTCCTCAGGCCATTGAGTTTCCACTATCAGTCTGTTGAAAGACGCAATATAAGCCAAAAGGTCTTGATTACCTTGTCGCAACGAAAGAAGCTCATTGTCCAAGGCCTGCCCCTGTGAATGTCTTGCGAACAGTTTTTCCATACTGAGCTGAAAAGCTTGAAAATCATGGAGGACCGGATCATCTTGATTTACTAGAGGGATCGACCAGTCTGCCGCATTGCCACTAAGGTACGAAAGCACGAAAGCTACTTTAGCTTGATCAGTTGGAAAGTCTGCTGGCCGGCATAAGAAATGCAACCGGCACTGATTGATAAATACTGCAAACCTCTTTGGGTCACCAGAAAATCGTTCGGGCGGAGCCAGAGGTACATTCCCAGGTAGGTTGATCTGCACTGGATTCATAGAGGATGTAGAAGGAAGATTTCCCCCAGATGCGGGTAACGGGGTCTGTCCGGCTTGTGACTGTAGCAATTGTCTAGCGAGATCATCTGTTCGCTCCTTGGAAATAATCAGTTCCCTTCTTAGAGCGTTCGTTTCCTGATGGGCTGCATGCACTTCTGCCCTTAGTTCCCCAAGTGCCTGGGCTAGCTGGTCGGTATCCGAGGTTTCCATAGCGCCTGGACGTGAGTTTTGCGGTAGGCTTTGCGTTCTGTAACGCTCACCTGATTCCCGTAGAGGCGCCGGTCTTGACTGGGCGTATACCGTATCTTCAAAGGTGATGTGTAACACATGGCTGGCTCTTTGGGCTGGACCTCTGTGCACTGTATGTCTGACTCGAAGGGTAAGATGTCTGCAGATAGAAAATATGGGATTAATGAACTGGGTTATTGAATGTCTCTCTCTTCTTCCCTTTCTCTTCTCCTGTAGAACCCCAAAGGTTAACGCTCTCACCTTAGGTAAGTGAACGCCGTGCTCTCCATCTGCCTCGGGGCAGGGTGCTGTAACCAGTTTCTTCACTGGATAAGGGGAGCAGGCCTCTTGACTTCAGAGGACTGCTGTCCGTCGTTTACTGCACGAACGGTAAGTTTCGAGTAATTCTAATGTCTTTAAAAGTCTTTAGTAATGATGTCTCTTGTTTTGCAGGGTTCCGGCGATGGCGGATGACGGGCTGAAGTGAGTTGAAGATGGAGCCCGTATGATGAATAGAAGCGCCTGGAAGCACGTAAGTAAGCGCTTGTTGCCTGCTTCACGATGCGCTCTGACTGTCTTTTTATTTTGCAGGTACAAGTTCGGAGCGGCGGCAGGGTGCCGGAATACCCACTGGGTTAGATGTGGAAAGGAGTAATGGCACGTGAGTATTAAAGTTCCCCAATGTCTTTAAACGCACCTTGTTTTGTCTTTCAGATGCGGGATGCAGCGCCGAAGGCCTCCGGAGCGTGCGAAGAGTTGGTAAGCTTTTGTCTTTCAGATTCCGGAATGCAGTGCGAAGACCTCCGGAGCGCACGAAGAGTAGGTAAGCCTTTGTCTTTCAGATGCCGGAATGCAGCGCGAGGCGTTGGTGACAGCCGATGGACCAGGTAAGTGAAGCGCTGTCACTGAAGACCGTAATGCTAACCTGTTCTTTCTTGTCTTTATAGGTGTTGCTGAAGACTGGATTCAGGATGGTAAGCCTTTTTCCTTAGGCCCAGGATCAGATGCAGAAGACACGATGAGCGTTCTGCTGCAGAGGATGCAGAATAACGCAAAGCAAGATTCATCCATCGGGTGTGGTTTAAATAGCCTCCTGTAGTGCTTAGGTGTCTCCTTCCACAGCCACGCCTAGGTAAGAAAAGAGTTCCTGCTTTCCAGAAGAGTTCCAGTGTTCTGAACCTAGGGAGTGGCTCCTGCCCCACCCAACAGGAAAAGTAGTTCCAAACAGAAGAGGATCAGAGGCTCAACTGGCAGGCAAGTAAGCAGCATGGTCTGCTGCAGGTAAGTCCACCCAAGCATTATGAGCCCGGCGCTTCCAGCGCTGGGACTGGGCATATTTATGAGCCTGGTGCCACTGGCACCAGGACTGGGTCCAAAAGGTCCCAATTGGGACTGGTTGGCACTCGGAACCTGGGTTATGGATCTGCTTCCAAGGGAGTTGGGAAAACCCTGACCTTTTGGAAGCAGAGATCATGACAGTCGTGCTCTCAAGGGGTGTCTCTGGCTGCACCTCCCCCGAGCTGTATTCAGGTGTCGATTCGGATGATGAGACCTACGTGCCGTCGCAGGTGAGTGTTCCTGGGAGGGATTCTGTTCTGTCCGACCCACCTGCACCAGGGTTAGAACCCTCAATGGGGATGTCAGTGTTGGCAGGTTCGCCTTTGGTGGATACGGATGCAGGGTCACACTCCCCGACATCTGATCCTGTTCCTGGGCCAGCAGATCAGAGGGGGAATGCAGTCCTGCAGCCTCAGGCAGTGCCGGCACAGCAAGGCGCAGTTCGCCTTGCCCCAGACAGGTGTGGTGCCCGCCGACGTGGTGGCCGTACGCCACCTGGCAATACCGCATGGGAGCAATCCATTTACGGTATGGCAACCCAACAGGCAGCATCATCAGAGATGATGGCTCAGGCCATGGATAGGGTGGCCACTTCCATTGTCCCCCCCCGAAAGGCTGATGGAGCGACTACAGCAGGCAACCAACTCCATCTGCCAGTCACACAGGGAGGACATGTTGGCGTCCGACAGGGAAAGGCGGGCGGCACTGGCGACTCTGCAGGAAGCCATCTCCATAGAGTCCCAGGGCCACAGGGAAGCCCTGAGGCTGGAACTCCTTCACCTCAGGACGACTCTTGTTGAGCTTGAGGCTTCAACAAACCGAAGGACAGAACAGCAGCTGGAGCGTCTCACCCGTACGCTCTCAGCTGAGATGCAGGCAACTAGGGCGGAGGTCCGGGCATCCCGTGAGTTGTTGCATGGGGACCTCCGCACACTTATCCTCCAGAACGAGACCTACCACACCCGCATGCTTGCAGCCATGGAGGAACAGACTAGGGCTTTGCGTGGGCTGCCTCCCATAGTGCCACCACCTAATGATGCAGCTGCAGAGGGTGAGGATAGCGACAGCAGTGATACTCCCACAATAGGGTAGCCGTGTAGGCCATGAGCCCATGGAGGTGTTTTTTTTCCGCAAGATCCACACAGGTGGGTTTTGGTGTGCACCCTGTCCTCGGACCTCCTGGGTGGCCTCCCCCAACCCCCCCCCCCCCCGGGCCCATTAATGGCCATTTTTTATTTTTTTTATTTTTTTTATTTTTTTTTATTTTTGGGACAGCGTGTTGCCTTGTGTGGCTCCCGTGGGCATAAGCTGCATTGTGGCTGGGCACATGCAGGCTTGTCATGGATTTGGTTCAGATGCTTGGGTTTTTGTCACACACACCCCTCCTGCTTCCCGTTTCCATGGGCTTGCAAAGGGTGTGCCCAAGTGACATTGACGTACATGGTGACATTGGACTCCCATGAGCTGTGTGGGCAGTCTGTAGTCAATACTGTGTATACATTCATAGTGCATATTGTTGATGTATTGTACACTGCATGGTGTATTGATATGTGCCTCTGCATCCATCTCATCCTCCATATTTGCAGGTCCATTCCTCATGTCTTCACAATGCGGTCCACCTTGGAACTGGAGTCCATGTTGTAAGCAGTGCACCTACACTCTTGCGTGCCGCTAACACTTTATACTTGGAAGTGTTCAGAGGGCTGTCATCATCAGGTGGTGAGGCTAGCTAATTTTTAGGTCTGTAATGTCATGTTTAAGGTAGGCTGGAGGTTGTGTATTCTTGGTAAGTATTTGGTAATGTTGGTTGTAGGTCCTGCATTACTGTGAGCATTTCATGTGTGGACATGTTTCCATTAGGGACACTGTAGCTGGTGACACTTGGGGCATGTTGTGGGGATTCATTTCTTTCCTCTCACATTGCATGACATGCCATGGTGTGCTGTGTGGCCGTGCCGGGGAGGGGGTGGGTGACATGGCACTGTTTTCATGTAGTATTTTGCGAGTGGGTATTCATTTCTGCAGCATGGAAGTGTCTTTTCATGACACTGCATTGGTGGTGTTTGTGTAGTTAGGGATGCACAAATTGTGACACTTCCACATGAACAATCTCAGGCTGCTATGGTTCTGACAGCTGACAGTCCCTTTGTTCGTCTTAATTGTCAGGTCGAGTCATCATTACTTATCAGATGGTATGTGCCAGGCCTGTTTGCACTCCACTGGGGTGTGATTTCTATGTGAAGTAATTAGCCACCAGCTGCGTACGGGCTGCCTCATCCCGTGCCCTCTCCCCTCCCATGCGCAGCGGCCGTGCATGTGGTTGGGGATGTGGGGGCACCACCATGTCCACAGCCAGGCCACGGCGTGTTGCAACATTGTGCAGGACACATGCTGCCACTATGATCCTGCACACTACTGGGTGCATATATAACAGCTGCCTGCCAGAACGGTCAAGGGAGCGAAAGCGTGACTTGAGCACTCCGAATGTGCGCTCCACTATGCCCCGGGTTGCAATATGGGCTGTGTTGTATCTTACATCTGGAGGCGTGATGGGGTTCCGAATTGGCGTCATCATGTGGGTGCTCAGAGGGTAGGCACTGTCCCCTGGTGGGGAGGTGATGGGTATCATTAGTGGGGTAGTGACATAACTCTGCATCTGACATGCATGCATGTGCAGTGGCATTCATACTCACCAAGCAGCCATATATCGCCATGACGCCCAGCTTCTAGGTCCCGGCTTAGGGTAGACATTCGGTAAATGAAGCTGTCGTGGGTGGACCCTGGATAGTCGGCATATACTGAGGTGATGATTCCCTTAGCATTACATACTACCTGCACGTTGATGGAATGCCAGTGCTTGCGGTTCCTATAGATGTGCTCAGATGCCCTGGGGGGACGTAGTGCCACATGGGTGCAGTCAATGGCACCTAGCACTTTTGGGAATTGTGCCACACCGTAGAAATCGAGGGTGGCAGCCTGCCTTTCTGCAGGTGTCCTGGGCAGGTATATGTGCCTACGGACTGATGGGCGTGCAGTATGATGTTCAAGACCTGGTGTAGGCAGCGTGACTGCGTGGCCTGTGACACCCCACCCACTATGGCACTTGTCCGCTGAAATGATCCTGTGGCCAAGAAGTGCAGTACATTGAGGACCTTCTCCAGGGGGCTGAGTGCTTGGGAGCACAGGGTGGGTGATGTGAGGTCATCCTCCCACTCACTGACCAGGTCCAGTATTATGTGTGGGGGAAACCTGTACCTCCCATACACCTGGTCATCAGGCATCCCAAAAAGGCTGGTTCTGGGAGTGAAAATTCGGGCCCTCACTATCCTCCTCCTCCTCCTTTGGTAACCCACGGCCACTGCTGCTAGGAATGGTATATTCATCCTGGCGTATGAGCTTGTTTGTTGTTTGCGCGCACTTTTATGCTGCGCGGGTCGACGTACGCCTGCTTCAGGCTGGCGTACGTGTCTCAGGATTGGACCATTTATTGTTCGGCACGTCGTAGGAGAACGTGTGAATCTTCCCGCCCACCCCAGGAATACACGTAGCATGCTCTCCCAGGCCCAGTCGCGGGTAAATATTCCCGCCCACCCCTGGAATACATGTACCCCACTCACACAGGCCCAGTCGTGTGTGGAAGATCACGCGCACCCCGTAGTACACGTACCCAGGCCAATCGCGTGTGGGACTTCCCGCGGACCCCGAAGTACACGTACCCAGGCCAATCGCGTGTGGAAGTTCACGCGCACCCCGAAGTACACGTACCCAGGCCAATCGGGTGTGGAAGTTCAAGCGCACCCCGAAGTACACGTACCCAGGCCAATCGCGTGTGGGACTTCCCGCGCACCCCGTAGTACATGTACCCAGGCCAATCGCGTGTGGAACTTCCCGCGCACCCCGAAGTACACGTACCCAGGCCAATCGCGTGTGGGACTTCCCGCGCACCCCGAAGTACACGTGCCCAGGCCAATCGCGTGTGGAACTTCCCGCGCACCCCGAAGTACACATACCAAGGCAAATCGCACGGCTGGGGGGTGGGGGTGCAGGGGGACATGTGTGGGAGCCTGGTGGAGGCTGCCCCTGGTGGCTGGGGGGTGGGGGTGATAGGGGACATGAGTGGGGGCCTGGTGGAGGCTGCCCCTGGTGGCTGGGGGGTGGGGGTGATAGGGGACATGAGTGGGGGCCTGGTGGATGCTGCCCCTGGTGGCTGGGGGTGGTGGTAGACATGGGTGGGGGCCTGGTGGAGGCTGCCCCTGGTGGCTGGGGGGTGGGGGTGGTGGTAGACATGAGTGGGGGACTGGTGGAGGCTGCCCCTGCACTGCTGGGGGGTGGGGGTGCAGGTGGACATGTGTGGGAGCCTGGTGGAGGCTCCCCCTGGTGGCTGGGGGGTGGGGGTGGTGGTAGACATGGGTGGGGGCCTGGTGGAGGCTGCCCCTGCACTGCTGGGGGGTGGGGGTGGTGGTAGACATGAGTGGGGGCCTGGTGGAGGCTGCCCCTGTACTGCTGGGGGGTAGGGGTGGTGGTGGACATGAGTGGGGGCCTGGTGGAGGCTGCCCCTGCACTGCTGGGGGGTGGGGGTGCAGGGGGACATGTGTGGGAGCCTGGTGGAGGCTGCCCCTGGTGGCTGGGGGGTGGGGGTGATAGGGACATGAGTGGGGGCCTGGTGGAGGCTGCCCCAGCACTGCTGGGTGGTGGGGGTGGGGGTAGACATGAGTAGGGGCCTGGTGGAGGCTGCCCCTGCACTGCTGGGGTGTGGGGGTGGTGGTAGACATGAGTGGGGGCCTGGTGGAGGCTGCCCCTGGTGGCTGGGGGGTGGGGGTGCAGGGGGACATGTGTGGGAGCCTGGTGGAGGCTGCCCCTGGTGGCAGGGGGGTGGGGGTGCAGGGGGACATGTGTGGGAGCCTGGTGGAGGCTGCCCCTGGTGGCTGGGGGTGCAGAGGGACATGTGTGGGAGCCTGGTGGAGGCTGCCCCTGGTGGCTGGGGGGGTGGGGGTGCAGGGGGACATGTGTGGGAGCCTGGTGGAGGCTGCCCCTGGTGGCTAGGGGGTGGGGGTGCAGGGGGACATGTGTGGGAGCCTGGTGGAGGCTGCCCCTGGTGGCTGGGGGGTGAGGGTGGTGGTAGACATAAGTGGGGGCCTGGTGGAGGCTGCCCCTGCACTGCTGGGGGGTGGGGTGGTGGTAGACATGGATGGGGGCCTTGTGGAGGCTGCCCCTGCACCGATGGGGGGTGGGGGTGGTGGTAGACATGAGTGGGGGCCTGGTGGAGGGTGCCCCTGCACTGCTGGGGGGTGGGGGTGATGGGAGACATGAGTGGGGGCCTGGTGGAGGCTGCCCCTGCACTGCTGGGGGGTGGGGGTGATGGGAGACATGAGTGGGGGCCTGGTGGAGGCTGCCCCTGCACTGCTGGGGGGTGGGGGTGCAGGGGACATGTGTGGGAGCCTGGTGGAGGCTGCCCCTGGTGGCTGGGGGGTGGGGGTGGTGGTAGACATGGGTGGGGCCTGGTGGAGGCTGCCCCTGCACTGCTGGGGGGTGGGGGTGGTGGTAGACATGGGTGGGGGCCTGGTGGAGGCTGCCCATGCACTGCTGGGGGGTGGGGGTGCAGGGGGACGTGTGGGAGCCTGGTGGAGGCTGCCCCTGGTGGCTGGGGTGTGGGGGTGGTGGTAGACATGGGTGGGGGCCTGGTGTAGGCGCCCCTGCACTGCTGGGGGGTGGGGGTGGTGGTAGACATGGGTGGGGGCCTGGTGGAGGCTGCCCATGGTGGCTTGGGGGTGGGGGTGGTGGTAGACATGAGTGGGGGACTGGTGGAGGCTGCCCCTGCACTGCTGGGGGGTAGGGGTGCAGGGGGACATGTGTGGGAGCCTGGTGGAGGCTGCCCCTGGTGGCTGGGGGGTGGGGGTGGTGGTAGACATGGGTGGGGGCCTGGTGGAGGCTGCCCCTGCACTGCTGGGGGGTGGGAGTGGTGGTAGACATGAGTGGGGGCCTGGTGGAGGCTGCCCCTGTACTGCTGGGGGGTGGGGGTGGTGGTGGACATGAGTGGGGGCCTGGTGGAGGCTGCCCCTGCACTGCTGGGGGGTGGGGGTGCAGGGGGACATGTGTGGGAGCCTGGTGGAGGCTGCCCCTGGTGGCTGGGGGTGATAGGGGACATGAGTGGGGGCCTGGTGGAGGCTGCCCCAGCACTGCTGGGTGGTGGGGGTGGGGGTAGACATGAGTAGGGGCCTGGTGGAGGCTGCCCCTGCACTGCTGGGGGGTGGGGGTGGTGGTAGACATGAGTGGGGGCCTGGTGGAGGCTGCCCCTGGTGGCTGGGGGTCGGGGGTGCAGGGGGACATGTGTGGGAGCCTGGTGGAGGCTGCCCCCGGTGGCAGGGGGTGGGGGGGCAGGGGGACATGTGTGGGAGCCTGGTGGAGGCTGCCCCTGGTGGCTGGGGGGTGGGGGTGCAGGGGGACGTGTGGGAGCCTGGTGGAGGCTTCCCCTGGTGGCTGGGGGGTGGGGGTGCAGAGGGACATGTGTGGGAGCCTGGTGGAGGCTGCCCCTGGTGGCTAGGGGGTGGGGGTGCAGGGGGACATGTGTGGGAGCCTGGTGGAGGCTGCCCCTGGTGGCTGGGGGGTGGTGGTGGTGGTAGACATAAGTGGGGGCCTGGTGGAGGCTGCCCCTGCACTGCTGGGGGGTGGGGTGGTGGTAGACATGGATGGGGGCCTGGTGGAGGCTGCCCCTGCACTGATGGGGGGTGGGGGTGGTGGTAGACATGAGTGGGGGCCTGGTGGAGGGTGCCCCTGCACTGCTGGGGGGTGGGGGTGATGGGAGACATGAGTGGGGGCCTGGTGGAGGCTGCCCCTGCACTGCTGGGGGGTGGGGGTGGTGGTAGACATGAGTGGGGGCCTGGTGGAGGCTGCCCCTGGTGGCTGGGGGGTGGGGGTGCAGGGGGACATGTGTGGGAGCCTGGTGGAGGCTGCCCCTGGTGGCAGGGGGGTGGGGGTGCAGGGGGACCTGTGTGGGAGCCTGGTGGAGGCTGCCCCTGGTGGCTGGGGGGTGGGGGTGCAGAGGGACATGTGTGGGAGCCTGGTGGAGGCTGCCCCTGGTGGCTGGGGGGTGGGGGTGCAGGGGGACATGTGTGGGAGCCTGGTGGAGGCTGCCCCTGGTGGCTAGGGGGTGGGGGTGCAGGGGGACATGTGTGGGAGCCTGGTGGAGGCTGCCCCTGGTGGCTGGGGGGTGGGGGTGGTGGTAGACATAAGTGGGGGCCTGGTGGAGGCTGCCCCTGCACTGCTGGGGGGTGGGGTGGTGGTAGACATGGATGGGGGCCTGGTGGAGGCTGCCCCTGCACCGATGGGGGGTGGGAGTGGTAGTAGACATGAGTGGGGGCCTGGTGGAGGGTGCCCCTGCACTGCTGGGGGGTGGGGGTGATGGGAGACATGAGTGGGGGCCTGGTGGAGGCTGCCCCTGCACTGCTGGGGGGTGGGGGTGATGGGAGACATGAGTGGGGGCCTGGTGGAGGCTGCCCCTGCACTGCTGGGGGGTGGGGGTGCAGGGGACATGTGTGGGAGCCTGGTGGAGGCTGCCCCTGGTGGCTGGGGGGTGGGGGTGGTGGTAGACATGGGTGGGGCCTGGTGGAGGCTGCCCCTGCACTGCTGGGGGGTGGGGGTGGTGGTAGAAATGGGTGGGGGCCTGGTGGAGGCTGCCCATGCACTGCTGGGGGGTGGGGGTGCAGGGGGACATGTGTGGGAGCCTGGTGGAGGCTGCCCCTGGTGGCTGGGGTGTGGGTGTGGTGGTAGACATGGGTGGGGGCCTGGTGTAGGCGCCCCTGCACTGCTGGGGGGTGGGGGTGGTGGTAGACATGGGTGGGGGCCTGGTGGAGGCTGCCCCTGGTGGCTTGGGGGTGGGGGTGGTGGTAGACATGAGTGGGGGCCTGGTGGAGGCTGCTCCTGTACTGCTGGGGGGTGGGGGTGGTGGTGGACATGATTGGGGGCCTGGTGGAGGCTGCCCCTGCACTGCTGGGGGGTGGGGGTGCAGGGGGACATGTGTGGGAGCCTGGTGGAGGCTGCCCCTGGTGGCTGGGGGGTGGGGGTGATAGGGGACATGAGTGGGGGCCTGGTGGAGGCTGCCCCAGCACTGCTGGGTGGTGGGGGTGGGGGTAGACATGAGTGGGGCCTGGTGGAGGCTGCCCCTGCACTGCTGGGGGGTGGGGGTGGTGGTAGACATGAGTGGGGGCCTGGTGGAGGCTGCCCCTGGTGGCTGGGGGTCGGGGGTGCAGGGGGACATGTGTGGGAGCCTGGTGCAGGATGCCCGCGGTGGCAGGGGGTGGGGGTGCAGGGGGACATGTGTGGGAGCCTGGTGGAGGCTGCCCCTGGTGGCTAGGGGGTGGGGGTGCAGGGGGACATGTGTGGGAGCCTGGTGGAGGCTGCCCCTGGTGGCTGGGGGGTGGGGGTGCAGGGGGACATGTGTGGGAGCCTGGTGGAGGCTGCCCCTGGTGGCTGGGGGGTGGGGGTGGTGGTAGACATGGGTGGGGGCCTGGTGGAGGCTGCCCCTGCACTGCTGGGGGGTGGGGTGGTGGTAGACATGGATGGGGGCCTGGTGGAGGCTGCCCCTGCACTGATGGGGGGTGGTGGGGTGGTGGTAGACATGAGTGGGGGCCTGGTGGAGGGTGCCCCTGCACTGCTGGGTGGTGGGGGTGATGGGAGACATGAGTGGGGGCCTGGTGGAGGCTGCCCCTGCACTGCTGGGGGGTGGGGGTGATGGGAGACATGAGTGGAGGCCTGGTGGAGGCTGCCCCTGCACTGCTGGGGGGTGGGGGTGCAGGGGGACATGTGTGGGAGCCTGGTGGAGGCTGCCCCTGGTGGCTGGGGTGTGGGGGTTGTGGTAGACATGGGTGGGGGCCTGGTGTAGGCGCCCCTGCACTGCTGGGGGATGGGGGTGGTGGTAGACATGAGAGGAGCCTGGTGGAGGCTGCCCCTGCACTGCTGGGGGGTGGGCGTGGTGGTAGACATGAGTGGGGGCCTGGTGGAGGCTGCCCCTGGTGGCTGCGGGGGGGGGTGGTTCAGGGGGACATGTGTGGGAGCCTGGTGGAGGCTGCCCCCGGTGGCTGGGGGGTGGGGGTGCAGCGGGATATGTGTGGGAGCCTGGTGAGGCTGCCCCTGCACTCCTGGGGGGTGGAGGTGGTGGTAGACATGAGTGGGGGCCTGGTGGAGGCTGCCCCTGCACTGCTGGGGGGTTGGGGTGGTGGTAGACATGAGTGGGGGCCTGGTGGAGGCTGCCCCTGCACTGCTGGGGGGTGGGGGTGGAGGTAGACATGGATGGGGGCCGGGTGGAGGCTGCCCCTGCACTGCTGGGGGGTCGGGGGGGGTGGTAGACATGAGTGGGGGCCTGGTGGAGGGTGCCCCTGCACTGCTGGGGGGTGGGGGTGATGGGAGACATGAGTGGGGGCCTGGTGGAGGGTGCCCCTGCACTGCTGGGGGGTGGGGGTGATGGGAGACAAGGGTGGGGGCCGGTGGAGGCTGCACCTGCACTGCTGGGGGGTGGGGGTGATGGGAGACATGAGTGGGGGCCTGGTGGAGGCTGCCCCTGGTGGCTGGGGGGTGGGGGTGCAGGGGACATGTGTGGGAGCCTGGTGGAGGCTGCCCCTGCACTGCTGGCAGGTGGGGGTGGTGGTAGACATGGGTGGGGGCCTGGTGGAGGCTGCCCCTGCACTGCTGGGGGATGGGGGTGCAGGGGGACATGTGTGGGAGCCTGGTGGAAGCTGCCCCTGCACTGCTGGGGGGTGCGGGTGATAGGGGACATGAGTGGGGGCCTGGTGTAGGCTGCCCCTGGTGGCTGGGGGGTGGGGGTGGTGGTAGACATGGATGGAGCCTGGTGGAGGCTGCCCCTGCACTGCTGGGGGGTGGGGGAGGTGGTAGACATGAGTGGGGGCCTGGTGGAGTGTGCCCCTGCACTGCTGGGGGGTGGGGGTGATGGGAGACATGAGTGGGGGCCTGGTGGAGGCTGCCCCTGGTGGCTGGGGGGTGGGGGTGCAGGGGGACATGTGTGGGAGCCTGGTGGAGGTTGCCCCTGGTGGCTGGGGGGTGGGGGTGCAGGGGGACATGTGTGGGAGCCTGGTGGAGGCTGCCCCTGGTGGCTGGGGGGTGGGGGTGCAGGGGGACATGTGTGGGAGCCTGGTGGAGGCTGCCCCTGGTGGCTGGGGGGTGGGGGTGGTGGTAGACATGGGTGGGGGCCTGGTGGAGGCTGCCCCTGTACTGCTGGGGGGTGGGGGTGGTGGTAGACATGGATGGGGGCCTGGTGTAGGCTGCCCCTGCACTGCTGGGGGGTGGGGGTGGTGGTAGACATGAGTGGGGGCCTGGTGGAGGGTGCCCCTGCACTGCTGGGGGGTGGGGGTGATGGGAGACATGAGTGGGGGCCTGGTGGAGGCTGCCCCTGCACTGCTGGGGGGTGGGGGTGATGGGAGACATGAGTGGGGGCCTGGTGGAGGCTGCCCCTGCACTGCTGGGGGGTGGGGGTGCAGGGGGACATGTGTGAGAGCCTGGTGGAGGCTGCCCCTGGTGGCTGGGGGGTGGGGGTTGTGGTAGACATGGGTGGGGGCCTGGTGGAAGCTGCCCCTGCACTGCTGGGGGTGGGGGTGGCGGTAGACATGGATGGGGGCCTGGTGGAGGCTGCCCCTGCACTGCTGGGGGTGGGGGTGCAGGGGGACATGCGTGGGAGCCTGGTGGAGGCTGCCCCTGGTGGCTGGGGGGTGGGGGTGGTGGTAGACATGGGTGGGGGCCTGGTGGAGGCTGCCCCTGCACTGCTGGGGGGTGGGGGTGGTGGTAGACATTAGTGGGGGCCTGGTGGAGGCTGCCCCTGCACTGCTGGGGGGTGGGGATGGTGGTGGATATGAGTGGGGGCCTGGTGGAGGCTGCCCCTGGTGGCTGGGGGGTGGGGGTGCAGGGTGACATGTGTGGGAGCCTGGTGGAGGCTGCCCCGGTGGCTGGGGGGTGGGGGTGCAGGGGGACATGTGTGGGAGCCTGGTGGAGGCTGCCCCTGTACTGCTGGGGGGTGGGGGTGGTGGTAGACATGAGTGGGGGCCTGGTGGAGGCTGCCCCTGCACTGCTGGGGGGTGGGGGTGGTGGTAGACATGAGTGGGGGCCTGGTGGAGGCTGTCCCTGCACTGCTGGGGGGTGGGGGTGGTGGTAGACATGAGTGGGGGCCTGGTGGAGGCTGCCCCTGCACTGCTGGGGGGTGGGGGTGATGGGAGATATGAGTGGGGGCCTGGTGGAGGCTGCCCCTGCACTGCTGGGGGGTGGGGGTGATGGGAGACATGAGTGGGGGCCTGGTGGAGGCTGCCCCTGGTGGCTGGGGGGTGGGGGTGCAGGGGGACATGTGTGGGAGCCTGGTGGAGGCTGCCCCTGGTGGCTGGGGGGTGGGGGTGGTGGTAGACATGGGTGGGGGCCTGGTGGAGGCTACCCCTGCACTGCTGGGGGGTGGGGGTGATAGGGGACATGAGTGGGGGCCTGGTGGAGGCTGCCCCTGGTGGCTGGGGGGTGGGAGTGCAGGGGGACATGTGTGGGAGCCTGGTGGAGGCTGCCCCTGCACTGCTGGGGGGTGGGGGTGATAGGGGACATGAGTGGGGGCCTGGTGTAGGCTTCCCCTGGGGGGTGGGGGTGCAGGGGGACATGTGTGGGAGCCTGGTGGAGGCTGCCCCTGGTGGCTGGGGGGTGGGGGTGATAGGGGACATGAGTGGGGGCCTGGTGGAGGCTGCCCCTGGTGGCTGGGGGGTGGGGGTGGTGGTAGACATGGGTGGGGGCCTGGTGGAGGCTGCCCCTGCACTGCTGGGGGGTGGGGGTGCAGGGGGACATGTGTGGGAGCCTGGTGGAGGCTGCCCCTGGTGGCTGGGGGGTGGGGGTGGTGGTAGACATGGGTGGGGGCCTGGTGGAGGCTGCCCCTGCACTGCTGGGGGCGGTGGTAGACATGAGTTGGGGCCTGGTGGAGGCTGCCCCTGAACTGCTGGGGGGTGGGGGTGGTGGTAGACATGAGTGGGGGCCTGGTGTAGGCTGCCCCTGCACTGCTGGGGGGTGGGGGTGGTGGTAGACATGAGTGGGGGCCTGGTGGAGGCTGCCCCTGCACTGCTGGGGGGTGGGGGTGATAGGGGACATGAGTGGGGGCCTGGTGTAGGCTGTCCCGGTGGCTGGGGGGTGGGGGTGCAGGGGGACATGTGTGGGAGCCTGATGGAGGCTGCCCCTGGTGACTGGGGGGTGGGGGTGATAGGGGACATGAGTGGGGGCCTGGTGGAGGCTGCCCCTGGTGGCTGGGGGGTGGGAGTGGTGGTAGACATGGGTGGGGGCCTGGTGGAGGCTGCCCCTGCACTGCTGGAGGGTGGAGGTGCAGGGGGACATGTGTGGGAGCCTGGTGGAGGCTGCCCCTGCACTGCTGGGGGGTGGGGGTGATAGGGGACATGAGTGGGGGCCTGGTGGAGGCTGCCTCTGGTGGCTGTGGGGTGGGGATGCAGGGGGACATGTGTGGGAACCTGGTGGAGGCTGCCCCTGCACTGCTTAGGGGTGGGGTGGTGGTAGACATGGGTGGGGGCCTGGTGGAGGCTGCCCCTGCACTGCTGGGAGGTGGGGGTGATAGGGGACATGAGTGGGGGCCTGGTGGAGGCTGCCCCTGGTGGCTGGGGGGTGGAGGTGCATGGGGACATGTGTGGGAGCCTGGTGGAGGCTGCCCCTGGTGGCTGGGGGGTGGGGGTGGTGGTAGACATGGGCGGGGGCCTGGTGGAGGCTGCCCCTGCACTGCTGGGGGGTGGGGGTGATGGGAGACATGAGTGAGAGCCTGGTGGAGGCTCCCCCTGGTGGCTGGGGAGTGGGGGTGCAGGGGGACATGTTTGGGGGCCTGGTGGAGGCTGCCCCTGCACTGCTAGAGGGTGGGGGTGCAGGGGGACATGTGTGGGAGCCTGGTGGAAGCTGCCCCTGCACTGCTGGGGGGTGGGGGTGCAGGGAGACATGAGTTGGACATGAGTGGGGGCCTGGTGGAGGCTGCCCCTGCACTGCTGGGGGTGGGGGTGATGGGAGACATGTGTTGGTGATCAGTAGTGCAAGGTGACATGTGGGTTGGCTGGTGGGCATGGCCATGGTGGATGGGTTGCCTGTGGGACATGAGCAGGGGTGCAGGGTATTACCCTGTGGTGTGGGCTGCCTGCAGGGGCCGTGGAGGGTGTAGAGGGAACACCTGGGAGGACCCACATGGCCAAATCACGTGTAGCATTCCCCGGCACCACCGAAATACACGTACCCTGCAGAAATCGCGTGTGAATCTTCCCACGCACCCCGAAGTACACGTACCCAGGCCAATCGCTTGTGGAACTTCCCGCGCACCCCCACCTACCCAGGCCAATCGCGTGTGGAACTTCCCGCGCACCTCGTAGTACAAGTACCCAGGCCAATCGCGTGTGGAACTTCCCGCGCACCCCGAAGTACACGTATCCAGGCCAATCGCGTGTGGAACTTCCTGCGCACCCCCACCTACCCAGGCCAATCGCGTGTGGAACTTCCCGCGCACCCCGAAGTACACGTACCCAGGCCAATCACGTGTGGGACTTCCCGCGCACCTCCACCTACCCAGGCCAATCGCGTGTGGAACTTCCCGCGCACCCCGTAGTACAAGTACCCAGGCCAATCGCGTGTGGAACTTCCCGCGCACCCCGAAGTACACATACCCAGGCCAATCACGTGTGGGACTTCCTGTGCATCCCCACCTACCCAGGCCAATCGCGTGTGGAACTTCCTGCGCACCCCGTAGTACACGTACCCAGACTAATCGCGTGTGGAACTTCCAGCGCACCCCGAAGTACACGTACCCAGGCCAATCGCGTGTGGAACTTCCCGCACCCCCAGGAACACACGCACACGCTATTTTTCACACAGCGGGTGTCCGTGTTTGTCGGTACCCCTTTGCACCTCATTTGTCCTAGAGGGCCACTGTATGGCCCATTCATCATGGCTGTATGTGGGTGCTTTTTGTAAGCGCACATTTTGGCGCACATTTTTTTAAGTCGCAGGGGCGCTACCGCCTGCTTTCTTGTGGCGTACTTGTTTGGCCCTGTGCGCGTCTTTGACCGTGCGCTGGTTTGCCCTATTTGATTCCATGAATACGGGTTGTAGGCGAGCGTGTGGGCGTTCCGCGCACTTGCCTCCTGTACTTCCCCCGTGACGCCCATATTTTCACGCGTTGTTCCCCATTCCGAGTGTTACGCCCCCTGTTCCGCCTACTTTTGTGATGTGCGCCGTGCTATGTGCGATTTCGCAGTGGATGACCTGTGCGCCGGCGTGCGCGGCGCACATTTTTAGCGCACATCCAATGTTGTTCTCGCGCACGGACTTCCATGAATCGCTGTTCGCTGGTTTCCCTGCGATTTTCGCACTTACACTGCGATTTTCGCACTTGCTCTGTGATTCGCACGTTTTTGCACCTCTGCGCGGGAATTTTCGGCGCACATTATTTCCATGAATCGACCCCCTTGTCTATAATTTCAAACAGCGCTTGCCATGCCACTAGAAATGTAGAGTTTTTATGTTTATTTTTTCCAAAGCGGTATTTATAAACCTGGTCACCTATTTTGTATTCCCTTACAGATGTCTTTCTATCATGATATGTTTTTGCACCATCAGCAGCTCTCTCAGATTTCACTGCACAAACACAAATGCATGTTGTAAGTGCTTCCTCAATTCTTCCACATATTCGTGAATTGTGGATTCATTCACAAGTGTTTGCTCATGCGTCCTGTAACGTAAATGTTGTGGCAATACCATTTTTCTTCCTGTCAATATCTCATGAGGGCTGATACCTGTTGCCTTAGCAGGAGTTGACCTAATGGCCATCAATACTAAAGGCAACCAAAGATCTCAACTAGAGTCTGCCTTAGATACACATTTTTTTAGTATATCTACTATAGATCTATTGTTTCTCTCAACCCCCCTGACGAAGATGTTCAATAAGATATGTGCAACTTCCTCTTTACACCCAATATCTGCCAAACTTTATACATGAATACACTAGTGAAATGACTTCCCCGATCTGATTCTATCCTTTGAGGTAACCCAAATCTTGAAAATATATGATTCACTAATAGAGTGGCTACTGTTTGCGCACTGCAATCCGGTGTGAGAATACATTCCACCCACTTGGACATCAGACATACCACAGTTAATATATATTTGTTACCCCTAGCAGATCTTTTTTACAGGCCCAACATAGTTGATTTGCAAATTTGACCATGGAAGGGTCAAACCTCTTTTCCTTAATGGAGCCCTATGCATAGGTGAAGCAGGTTGAAATTGTGCACATGCCAAACACCCTCTGGTGTATAGTTCAACATCTTGGGACATATGTGGCCAGTACGCATAATCCTTCAAAATGTCCAAAGTCTTTTGTGAACCCCTGTGTCCTGCAGTTACTGCATCATGTGCATGGTGCAACATCAGTTCCCGAAATGACAGTGGCACCACCCACTGGATTTGACCTGTTATAGATTCCCTAATAATTAAACCATCTTGTAGCTGAAAGCTGGCATTCCCCACAATAACAGTGAAATAACCAAATAAGAGGCACTAATGGAAACACCCCAGTAGGGAATAAGACAAGGACCAAGTGCAAGTGAGGTAAAAGATTAGTCTTTATATAAAGTTAAAATGGGGAATGCAGAGGACTCTGCTACTCCGAGAGGGCTCTGCCAAAACAAGAGAAGATACACATTATATTACAAAAACACGTCATCTATGATGTGTACTATAGGGGATACAGTAAGTCGTGGTTATTGGGCAAAGGGGACTGGACAGTATCTTTTCTTTAGGTTTGTTGCTCCCTTATTGGTCAGCTCTGGACTTGTAACTTTGTGGAGCATGAGGGTCAGCTGGGCTCATCTGGGAGGGGTGTAGGGTCAGACGATGTCCAGGTTGCTGTAATTCATGCTATCTAAGTTTTTTCACTTTTGGCCACACACATTTTAGAACTACACATACATTTCAATGCACATTGTATATATCATTTAAGCAGTTGACCTGAGCCATCAAGAGTGAGGGTACATTGGCCCAGGTGCCGTATCTAACACATTATTTCAACAAATACATTAATCAAACATCACTTTACATCTTGATGCGGGTGTCTTATTTTTTGTTAGTACAAGAAAACTATATAGCCGCAGGGGATTAGTGACAGGGGGTGAGCTAGGGTGGCACAGGGGTGAGGGGTTTGCAATGGTTACATCAAAGAGGTGTGGGGTTAGGGGTGCTCATGGTCTATATTTCTTTAGAAGGGGTCTGCTGGTGTAGAGGCAGGTTTGTGGAGACGGATGTTTTTTTTCCAGGACCAGGCTCTGGCCCGGTCACAACAGGGCAGTGATGTGAAAGAAAGAGGAGAGATTCAGTGTTTAGCTTGTTACATTTTGCGCCCAAGCTTCTGTGAGAGCAGGACAGCCGCGGAGATGGCAGAGGGGAGGAGGTGGAAAGTTGACATGCTGGCTGTGCATGGAGAATGAAGGGGAGAGGTGCAGGCTTGTATTCAGCGTTTTCATGTGGCCTAATAGAAAATTAGTTGGTAGTTAACACAAAATAGAGTCTCGCGGCTCATAGGCCATGCGCAGTTATGTGTCATTCAATGGCTACCTCGCGCCTTGGCCAGAGGTGCGTTGTCAACCACAGAATGAGCATATCACGTGCATTCTGTTGGAATGAAGGGGGGCCTGGGAGACCATTCCTCCCTTACATTCCCCCCTTCAATTACTTAAGTAACGAATATTGCAACTCTCCCAAACATTTCCGTTCGGCTTCCTCAGCTACTGCTTCATCCCAAGCTGGGGTTCCCTTTCTTGGCATCCAGGCCCGACACACCGCCCTGAGACTCTCCCCTGCTCATGCATATTCATCTGGGGTACAAGTCATGTATACGCAGCCCGTTCCCCTCCAGATCTACCCATACTTCATCATACAATTCTAATTCATGGGGTTCTTTTATTGTGGTGTACCATAGTGGATCTACAATATACCCAGTGTTATATTTAGCAGTCATTCTATATTTTGGCTCTGAGTCTTCTCCCATTTGTACCTGGGCCTCATGTTTTACTTGTACTACCCCTGCTGCATTGCCCATTGTCACCATCATCATTGCACTGCTAGGAATAGACTTTGCACAGCACCTGAGTCCCAATTGGCACACACAGAAAATTAGTAAGAAAATGACGATGATGGGTATCAGCAGCTTCACGGCCATCCCAAGCCACGACGGAACCCACTCAAACTGGTTGTCGAGCCATGTGCTGGACTGCACTCCTCCTTCCTTAATTCTTTCTCCACTATTATGCACTGCTGCTATCTCATGTGATAATGTTCCGTTTTCCACATCGGCAGAAGGTGCGCAACTGCAACATGAACTCCCTATTTTTCGGCAAACACCGCCATCCATTGCAGTTAGAAGGTCCAGGACGTACCAGTTTTGCATGGTCATCAGCCGCAGAGCTCTCAGTTCCACCTTGATGACATTGAATCCTTCTTCTGTGTCATTGGCTAGCTGGGTGAGCTCCCAGCGGATTTCCTGTACCCATTTCGTATTTGTTTGAGCTTGGATGCTTGGAGCGAGGGACACAAAGAATGATTCTGCTGAAGTAAATAACTTAAACTTGTCAGGGATTTGCGCCAAAAGTTCAGATGATTGTGCGGAGATATAGTTTGATGATCTCTGTTTTTGGGATACTGCGTTTTGTAGCTGCTCTTCAGATAAAACTTCATATTCAGGGGTTCTTCGGTCTTTGACGGGGCTACCTGGGACATCTTTGCTGGCACCCACTCCCCTCAGATGTGGCTTTCTGGTTTCGCCATCAAGGCTGAGTGCAGCGTTGCCAGAGCGCAGGTGCATCTCCATGACTGTGGAAGGTGCAAATACACCTGTTTGCTGCATACCAAGTAAGTGTCCATTAAAGCTGCTGTTCCTTTTTTCATGTCTGGAATGATGAGAGTTTTTGCTACAGTTCTTGTTTGTTCCTAAGGGCACTTTCCCTCCTCAGTGGAAACACAGTTCGTATAATATTTCATGTTGCACCTTGATCGGTTTCTCGAGAGCTGTAACCCACGTTAGTTTGGTGATGTGCTGAGACCAGATTGGAGTGCATGTTCTTCTAATCCATTGCAGCTTCTCGTCCGACAGTCCTCACAGAGCCTCTGCCTTACACGTTACTTGTTCTTCCTGCCACTTGTTGTCTGTAAACATTGTCCCTTGGATCACAAAAAAAGGTTCCTTGATGCAGATCACTCCTTGCGGTTTGTTGTAGCAGGTTTTTCCATTCTGCAGCATTTGCAGTGAAACGGTGTGCGCTTGATAGGTGCTTTTGATTCTACAGAGTGCAAGATGGATCAGACACTGGGCCTCCGCAATATGCGACTCCTGTGGTAACAACACTTTAGGGGTCCCTAAGGCATGGGGAATCAAAGAGCATATGAATCAGCTTTAATTCGTAGCTTGCTTCGGCATTAGGCTCATGTCTGCGTACCATTTGTTGGACTGATCTGGGTGTCATCAGTCTTCTACTGCATCTAAACTTAGACCATGGTATTCATCATACCTTTTCCGTCCCGCCCCCCCTTTTCTGCATCCTGCTCTCCCCTGGACCACTTTGGATTTCTACTAACATCTGGTATCGGATTGGGAATATTCCAGCCATTACCCTTGCTCCCCTCCCATCACTTTGCTGCCCACCCATTTTACCATAAGCCAGGGCGGGAGTCTGTTTTTCATCATTTACATAATCGCTACTTGAGGTAACTTGTGTGGTTGTATAGAGATTATCATATGAAAATGTAAATGCACAAGGGTTGGGGTCATTCATGTCGTACACATTAAATTCATGCTCATAGTAGTCGGCTATGGAATAGTTCATCAGTGGGGCTTTGACAGTTTTATTTTTGTGTAGTGTGGTGAGGTTTGTAGGAACATTATGGGCCCAAATTAGTTTAAAACCGTCCCATAATAAGTGGGATCCGTCTTGTATTAGTTTTACTCCTGCTCCCCCTATTTCATATCAATATATATATGAAAGATATTGCCCAGTATAATGCTAAGCCAAACAATAGTGTAAAAAACAGAATTGCAGATAAACAAAGCGCACACTCGACAGAATACATCCTAGTACTGCTAACATTTCTCCTATTACTATATATTGTAGAGTTGGTGGCATTGAGGGCCCTATTTTCTGCCATCTTTGTACCGACAGAGTGAGATACAATTGGGTTAAGCATACACTGTATATTTAACTTCATGTTGCATTTATTTTCATAGAAGTATTTTTACGTTTTCATCTTAATTTTATCGTACTCATGAGAAAGAGAGAAGGAAAGAAAGAAAAACGAGAGAGCGAAAGACACTGGGAGAGCATAGAGTAAGAACGAAAGAGAAAGAGTTTGAGAGAGAGACACACATCAGAATCATTCAATTCCTGCAATTGCAGACATATGTATTTTGCATTTTGCGAGTATCATTTAATTTTATATACATTTCTTTCTTTATTTTACGTACACCTTTTTCTTCCATTTCTTTGCAGTTCATTTTTCTTTGTTCCCCTTTGTATTTATTTTGTTCATGTAGCACTGTATAACTTCTCTGCATGATCATTAATGCTACGTTTGCGTTGTTCTTTCCTCAACATTCTCTTCCCCTTCCACTATAACATTGTCATGTGCTTTTCGCACGTCCGATAGATGAACCCAGTATTTCAGCCCTTTTATTTTCACCGCAGTGGGTGTACAGTAACATCATATGGGCCATGAGATCGTGGAGCATTGCATCGCCGTACAAAGCTGCGCACATATACCGACTCCCCAGGCATTAGTTGTACATTTGGGCTATCTCCTGCCGCAGTCACTGTGTCACTTTCACTTTCCCGTATAAAGGCCAAAGCTATTTGTTTTGCTATTATCCTTGCTGCTCTAGTCATTTTCCTTAGGTAATCTTGGAACTCCTCACCCAGTACTGTGGCTGTTCTGTGTGCATCAGACATTCTTCTTAGGGGTGATATGGGGGTATACATGCGTCCTCCTGACATGGATCGTATGACGTCCCCACCGGGGAAACACTTCCCTCACTAAGAATTTTGCTGCACATTTTTCATCCGGGTGGGTGCAGGGTCCTGCTTCCACCCAACACGAGAAGGGGCAGACCACCACAATCCGATATCGTGCTCCATTACACCTTTCTCCCATTTCTGCATAATCAATATGCAGTTCACGGAATGGTCCGATGGAGCGGGGCAGTGTTCCTCTCAATGTTCTCAAAGTCAATCCTGAGTTGTATGTCTGACAGGTTGTACATTCTATCGCCACCTTTGCCACGTGTTCCTTTAACCCTGGCATGAACCAATTTTCTTGGATTTCTGCTGCTATGTGTTGTTTTGCAGTGTGTGCGGGGAAGTGCAGTTGCTGGAATTCTATCTCTCATAATTCCACAGGCATTACTACTTTTCCTTTACAATTTTTCTGCCAGAGGAGGTCAGTGGACGACTGGGTACACCCTTTGTGTGCCCATAACTCCTGTTCCTCAGGTGAAGCCCGTTTTTGCAAATCAATTATTTGTGAAATTGGCATTGAGCTGTAACCATCACCTTTCTCTTCCTTCACACTTCCTTTTATTCTGAATTCTCCTTGTACCTCCCTTCCTAGGTAGGCTGCCTCTTTGGCAGCATCATCCACTGCCGTGTTTCCCAAGGAGATAACATCATTGTTGTTCGTGTAGGCCTGGCATTTAACCAGGGCCACCATTGTTGACTCTGTTAATGCTTCTATCAGCTCTTCTAGAAGCTTGGCATGTTGTACCAGGGACCCATCTGCTCTCCTGAACCCTCTTCTCCCCCATCGTGACATTCCCCCGTGTACTGTTGTGGTCATGTAATCTGAATCTGTGTAAATAGTTACTGCACACCCTTTTGCTGTGTGTAATGAATCAATTAGCGCTACTAACTCTGCTGCTTGTGATGAAAAGTGTGCTGGCAATCTCTTTTGTACTATTGTCTCATATTCCCCTTCTTCCAGTCGCACTACTGCTGCCCCTATGTTGTTCTCCTGTTTCTGAGTTTATTGATGCTGACCCATCCACAAAGTACACTTCTCCTTCCTCCACGGCATTCTCATTTGCTTTGGGCATATCATCATCTTCCCCCCTGTTGGTGGCACAGTTATGGTTTTGCATATCTTCTATTGTAAAGGCCTCAGTAAGAAACGTAGCTGGGTTTACTGTTTTGCACCACACTATGTGTATGTTTGTGCTGGACAGGATAATCTCATATGCTGTGGCTCTCTGTGTTGTCAGTGTGGATTTTGACCTTTCAAGGATGGCAAACAATGAATGTTCAACAAACAAAGTCACTGAGCATCCCATCACAATTGTGGCGCTTTTTTCGATCATGAACGCAACGGCTGCGAGAGCCTGTTCGCATGCGAAGTATCCTTGCATTACTGTGTCAAGTGTTCCGCTGTAGTATGCTAAAGGCTTGTGCCCTAGTGACGTTTTTTGTGTCAGTACTGCTGTCATCAATATTCCATCACAATGTGAGAACAGGTAGAACTTGTGGTCATAATCAGGGGTTGCTAAAACTGGTGCGGTTGAAATCAAGTCCTTAAGTGTGTCGAAAGCTGGGCTCATTTCTGGTGTCCATGTAAATGTGGTGTTTTTTTCTCTGTGCTTCTTTTAGTGCATGCAATAGTGGTTTTGTGTATGGTGCATAGTCTAATACCCAGGCTCGGCAATACTTGCACATGCCCAGGAATTTTTGCATTTGCTTTACTGTGCTGGGTTTGCTCACTGTGCGCACTGCTGCTGCTCTGTCTGGTATTATTCTCTTCCCATCTTTTGATATCAGTTGTCTCAAATACAACACTTCAGTTAGACAATACTGCAATTTTTGTTTGTCTACTTTGTACCCCTTGTGGGCAAACAAGGTGAGCAATATTATTGAAACATTTCTGCACTGTTCCTCATTCTCTCCGCAAATTAGCAGATCATTTATGTCCTGAATAATAATGCTTTTTGTGTCAATGCTCCCAAGGTCTTCATGTAGTACCCTGTTATAGATACTTGGACTTTCGCAGTATCCTTGGAGCAGCCAGCAATGCTCCTATCTCTTTCCCCCAATGTAAATGCGGTTATGTATTGTGACTCTGGCTCCAGTGGTACAAGAGAAAAACGCATTCTTCAAGTCTACCACTGTGAAACATGTTGCTGACTTTTGAATGCTGCACAGAAAGGATGCAGGGTTTGGGACAAGTGGAAATTCCTTTTGTATGATATCATTAAGAGGTCTTGAGTCCTGTATCATCCTCCAAGCCCCGCCCTTTGCTTTTTTGATCAGATAAATACAAGTGTTACAGGGTGAATTTGATGCCACAATAATCCTTTGCTCTAACAGGGCATGTATCATTTCTTTCATCCCCTCCTCTGCCTCTCTTGATAGTGGGTACTGTTTTACACAGGGTAGTATTGCGCCTGGTTTGAGTTGATCTTAACGGGGGTTACCTCCTGCAGGAGTCCTACATAGTGGGGCTCTGTGGTCCACAGTATGGAAGGTACTTGTTGCATGTCTTGATCAAAAAATGCTGGCGGTGCACTGCCAATGGCCATGAGGGGTGTCGTCACTTATCTATGTTGAATCATTATCTCACATGGGATGGAAATCTCCATTATTATTTCTCCATCAGTGGCATTGTCAGTGAACAGCTCCTCATCTGATATGTCATGCAGTGCTATATTGGGATCTATGCATAGCACTGTCCGCCACTCACACCCATGCATGTCCATTCCTATTATCATTATCCGTCGCGCGGATACTTGCACACCGTGCAGATCTATGTACATTATCAACCCGGGCACCATCTCTGGGGTTGCCATGGGGCGAAATACAAATTCTGATGGTACTCGCCACTCTTGGCGTGTTATCTCTGGCACCACTCTCGCAAACACTTGTATCCCTTGAACAAACATGTCTGGGTCAATGGGTATGCCACGGACTGTTAGTTCATTGGCTTGTGTGTGTATAAGCAACATGGCCCTCATGGCACATATCCCTGGTGTTGAACACACTATGGGCCTCATTACGACCCTGGCGGAAAGTTACCGCCAGGGCCGTGACTTTACCGCCATGGTGCTAACTACGTTAACGCCATGGCGGTAAGGGGATTTACCGCCCCATTCCGACCTTGGCGGGGCGGTAAATCCCCAATCCCCATTTACCCTTCCCCATTCCCATTTTTGCCCCATAGGGCATAATGGGAGTGGGGAAGGCGTTAATTACGCCACCGTAAATTACGGTGGAGTAATTAACACCAAGTTCCCTTACCGCCATGGTTTTTTACACCCGCTAAAAGCAGGTGTAAAAACCGCCATGGCGGAAAGGGAACTCGTGATTGGCGGTAAGGGGTCGGCGCAGCTAACGATGGCGCTAACCCCTTACCGCCAGGGTCGTAATGAGGCCCCATGCCTCTTTCTGTAAAAGAGATGGTCATGTTAAGCTTGCTGAGGAGGTCTCTTCCCATAAATTTATGGGCGAATCTTCATAATACAACAGGGGTGCCCGCACTGTTTTTCCCTCCACTGTTACAGCCAAATATTCAGTGTATGGATCCACGACCACCGCACCAGAAAATTCCTGCATCTCCATTTTTCGATTCGAAAGCGGAAACCGGCCTTCTTTTAGAGATGATATTTCTGCTCCCGAATCCATCATAAAGATTAACTGTTTGTTTCCTATCTCCGCCCCCACTAGTGGTTCCTCGTTTGCGCGGAGGGTCGTTGATAGTACTGGACATGCAAGTGCTCTCTGTGGGCTGTCCTATGCTGGGTGTCTCATTGTTTCATGATTGTTGAAAACATTTTCTCCCACCACTGCTGTCCCTCTGAATGGAGCCGGTGCGCTATTTGCTGTGGTAGCGAATGGGTTTGCCGCGTGTAGGTGTCATGTGACTCTGTGATGGTGGATATTTCTGTGTGCCTTGTGGGAGTGCTCTATGTTCATAGGCATACTGGGAATCTGCTTCTTCTTCGTGTCTATATCTACCCATTCGCAAGCCATATGGGCTACCCGGGTGGGGGTGGCCATGCTGTTATTCTTTTTGGTAAGATGCCATGGGACGGCTGCAACACTCTCTTGAAAAATGGCCCCATTTACCAAAGTTCCAACACACTCCTTGCCCTCCTTCTCTGGGCCCCTGACCTCCATACCCCCTTCTTCACCCTCTGTACCCACCTCTTCCTCCTCTTCCGGCTCTTCCTTGGCATTGTGGCCCTCCATACTGCTCCTCGCCTGCCCATTGTTCCTGTCCGTTTGCTGCCCAATTTGCTCCCATTCTTGCCTGTATTGCTATTGGCCCCTCCTCCCCATCTCCTTGGCGTTCTGCGGGGAGGGCGGCAGCTACTGCTGCGACCATCACCAATTTCGTTTGTACTAGCTTTGCCCCATCTGCCAACCATTTCTGCACTATCTCCTTCTCCCTCTCTTTGATCCTCCTACAGTGGTGCACTATGATGCTCTGTATTTCTGGCCAGCCTTTGGCATCTATCCTGGCAATTTTATCGAGTGCCTTCTGTACTTCCTTTTGGAGGCCCCTCTTAATTATGAAGTAAAAAAGGGAGGTGGATTGATCCCAAGCCGTGCCTGTCTCTGCTCTCCACATGTCCTGCACCCAAAGAATGTAAGTCGAAGCATCTTCGTTCTCCCCCATGGTGCACTTCATTATTGACTTCAAATCAGGAGTGTCTGGGAATGTACTCCTCGGTGCGTCCCATACCCGGGCTCTCACAGTGCTAAATGATGCTCCATCATGGCAGTCACAATCCAGCATGAGCCCAGGGAACCCCGCCTTCGCCCACACCCTGTTAGCCTGATCACTTACTGCAGAAACCAACAGACTCTTAACATCAGAGATTGCTAGGGGGACCCCGGCAGTATTTTTCTCAAATGCGTATATCCACTTGCTTGCTCGCCCTGAAAGTGGAGGTAATGTTTTCAACAGATTTGCTTTGTCAATTTGTGCCCATGCGCCATAATGTGGCTTCCCCACCTCCTTGTGTATCAATGGCATCTGTAACTTGCTCTTTCCTCTTCCCCTACTCAACTTTACTCCTTTTCTCCTGCTACCGCCAACTTTCCCATCCTATTTCTTAGTCTCCCTTGGTGCCACCCTTCCTCTTCCCCTTTCTCACCGGGCGATGATCCTATGAGCAGTGACGCTCCACCTGATGCCTCACCTGCCTCCTCAACTGCTCCATTCCCCTCCCATCTTCTTATAGATTACTGCAGTATTCCTCCTTCCTCTCAGATGACACACTTTCTTGCCCCGTACTCACCTGCTCCTCTCCCTGATCTACTTGTATTATTCTGGCGGGGGCGTCATTAATTCGAAATAGAATCTCTCCCCTTTTCCAGTCTTCACCCACTATGTTTACCGGGGTAGCGGGCGCCTGGGGCGACGGGGTCCGCTCGCCCCTCTGTAAGGGCGTGCTTTGTCCACATAGCCCTCTGAGCCGCAATAGTTCTGTTTGTGTCATTGTTAATCGTGTTTCTAAGTCCTGTGTTAGATGTTCTATATTTAGCGGAGGGGTGCACATCTGTCCGAATGACCCTTATGGATCATATGGGGGTGGGGCTGAGGCTGTTGCTGGTGACCAGGGGGGTGTGCTTGGCTTTGATACATACACAGGGTCACTATATCCCTCTGCAGGTTTCGTTCGCATTGGGTATATTTTTGTAGGTTGTGTTATTTTTTCTTTACCCTCCCCCCTCACTGTTATTCATTGCCTGGGGAGACGTGCCTTGGCCCTTATTCTTGCTTAGGGGTATTTCTTCAAATAACCTCCACAAATCCAACACTTCTCTTCTGTTTTGAAACTGTTTGCCTTTGTATTTAATGGTCAAGTATGTTGCTACCATGTCTAGTACCGATTTATCAAATGACCCACCTTCAGGCCATACCTGGGGCATACCCTGCCCTTTCATTTCTGTACACCACTGTTCACAGTATTTTTTTATTTTTTCGCTATACCCTGATAAACTTTGACATATATGCATAATTGGTGTCGCTGCCCCCATCGCGCCTTGATTGTGGCCTATAGTGTGTGTGTGCAAGTATGGACAATCTAATACCAATTTCAACCAATTTCTTAAGAGCAATTATCTTTTCTTCACCAAAATGATAGCAATGTTGTTCACAAAATACTTTTTCTTAGATTTTCAATTAACACACTTTGTCATTGTTAAACCAAAATTAAAAAGGACATTAGCCACGTGACATATAACACTCAATTGGACAGACACAACATGGATCATGCAACATTGAACAAAGCGTTATGCATGGACATTAAAACATAGATCCTGCCTGCGTAATGTCCCCTGTTCCCCCTTCCCTCAGCTCACCCAGAATCTCAACCCTGTTCTGGCCCCACCTGGACCACCCTCTAAAGGAGAAAAGGGAAAGAGAAAAATAAAAAGCATTTCTAAAAACTACTCTGAGTCTTTTCTTTATTCAAGACTACTTTATTCACCTTTCCACCATTTAATTCCCTGTATTAGTCAAGATAGTACTACGCAGTGCCGCCTTCTATCCCCTCGCGGAGCTAGGTTCCCATACCTCGGTTCACCTCTTAACCTCTTACAAAAATCGTAAAGGCCATATGCAAAAGAAAAGGGCAGTAAAGAAAAGTTCCCCACTTTCATACCTACCATAGATTCTTAACAATATGACTCCCTCCCCGTCCCCCCCCCACCTTCTTTTAGGATCTCTCGCACTTGATACTCACGTGTCCGTATAGATCCGAGAGCCTCCAGACCCGGTCTGTCAAGGTGCCGGCCCACACTCAACGGCCACACCCGGCTCCGGCGAGCGGTACGGCCGGGTATTTGCAAAGCCGGGACCTGTAAAACCTTCTGTCCTAATGCGCGCACTTCTAAGGGTACCGGTTGCCGTAGGTGGGCAGCCTTGACAGGGCGCACCCTGGATCTCGCTGTTGTATGTCTCGTACCAAAAAGAACTAAAGAACGCTATTACGTTGGGGGTCACCAAACGAAAGCTGGCACTCCCCACAATTACAGTGAAATAACCAAATAAGAGACACTAATGGACACACCCCAGTAGGGAATGAGACCAGGACCAAGTGCATGCAAGGTAAAAGATAAGCCTTTATATAAAGTTAAAATGGGGAATGCAGAGGACTCTGCTACTCCGAGAGTGCTCTGCCAAAACAAGAGAAGATACACATTATATTACAAAAACACGTCATCTATGATGTGTACTATAGGGGATACAGTAAGTCGTGGTTATTGGGCAAAGGGGACTGGACAGTATCTTTTCTTTAGGTTTGTTGCTCCCTTATTGGTCAGCTCTGGACTTGTAACTTTGTGGAGCATGAGGGTCAGCTGGGCTCATCTGGGAGGGGTGTAGGATCAGGCGATGTCCAGGTTGCTATAATTCATGCTATCTAACTGTTTGCCCTTTTGCCACACACATTTTAGTACTACACATAATTTTCAATGCACATTGTATATATCATTTAAGCAGTTGACCTGAGCCATCAACAGTTAGGGTACATTGGCCCAGGTGCCTTATCTAACACAGTATTTCAATAAACACATTAATGAAACATCCCTTTACATCTTGATGCGGGTGTCTTATTTTTTGTTAGTACAAGAAGAATATATAGCCACAGGGGATTAGTGACAGGGGGGTGAGCCAGGGTGGCCCAGGGGCGAGGGGCTTACAACGGTTACATAAAAGAGGTGTGGGGTTAGGGGGGCTCGTGGTCCTTATTTCTTTAGAAGGGGTCTGCTGGTGTAGAGGCAAGTTTGTGGACATTTATGGTTTTCTCCAGGACCAGGCTCTGGCCCGGTCACACACAGGGCAGTGATGTAAAAGAAAGAGGAGAGATACAGTGTTTAGCTTGTTACATTTCACGGCCAAGCTTCCGTGAGAACAGCACAGCCGTGGAGATGGCAGAGGGGAGGAGGTGAGGGGTTGACATACTGGCTGTGCGCAGAGAATGAAGGGGAGAGGTGCAGGCTTGTATTCAGCATTTACATGCTGCCTAATAGAAAATGTAGTTGGTAGTTAACACAAAATGGAGTCTCGCTGCTCATACGCCATACACATTTATGTGTCATTCAATGGCTACCTCGCACCTTGGCCAGAGGTGCGTTGTCAACCGCGGAATGAGCATATCACATGCGTTCCATTGGAATGAACGGGGGCCTGGGAGACCCTTCCTCCCTTACATAGCCTAATTCACATTTTGTTTTTTAACACCACCCTCAGCTCTTCTTTTCCTTTGCAATTGTTTTCAGACAGAGGATTTTGTTCTGCATCTAGCAAATGATTATAAAATAGACCTAAAATTGTATCTTCTTTTTGCGCCTTGATCAGATCCTCATCTGGGGTATCATAACTCCATTGCACTACAGGCTGTTCGATTTCCTTTCAAGATTAGGAGCGTATGATCGCATCTACCTGTATTTCACCCAATAGAAGTTCAATAGGAAACAACTCTCCCATTACTGCACCAATTTTAGCTAACTGATCTGCTTTGTCATTTCCCTCCTTGTCCTCTCCTGGTACCTTTAAATGGCCAGAACTTTTTCTCCAGGGTACTATTAAATCATTTTCTGATACTAGTTTGTCCATGGCTTGAATCATTTTACCATGTTTAAGGAGTTTGTTTTTATATGTGAGCATACCTTTTGCCTTCCAACCAGGTAAATACTCTACAAAACTGTTTTGCGCATAATGAGAATCAGTCACTAAAACTATCTCTTTGAATTTATTTCCAACTGCGGTAACAATTGCCTTATATATATGGCAGCCAACTCTGCTACTTGGCTACTCCTAGCTCCAATTCTTAGGCTCACTCTTGGGATGTTGTCACAAATAAACCAAATATTTCCTCTCCCTACCACAAGTTGTTTGTCTTCATTATTTTCCATATGATATGCGCATCCATCCACATACACTGTTGGCAAACTTCTACAGACCTCCTCATTGAAAGCTTTGTGTGGGGATTGCTCAAGTTCCTTCAAATTGGGTCCTATTTCTGTTTCATCAGGCATGCATCTAGCTGCACAATCATGCAGATCTGCCAGCCCTTAAGCAACTGGGCTCTTTTTATTTGGACCCTATTTTACTTCTACAGGGAATTCCTCCAATGCCAAAGTCCAGGAAGTAATCCTGGACTGTGCCAAATGACCTGATCTAATTCTTTTACTTTGCAAAAATTGTAGGGGTTGGTGATTTGTTTCAATAATTACTTTTTCTCCTTGAATGATGGGGCGGAAGTGCTGCAATGCCCAAAGAGTGGTTAGGAGTGCTCTCTCACATTCACTGAATTTAGTTACAACCTGAGATAAGGCCTTGCTCGCATAGGCAATAGCTTTGTGATTTAAATCATGCCTCTGAGATAATACAGCTGGCATACAGTGGTCAGTGAATCCTATTTCTACAAAGAAATCCTGGTTCTTTATGGGATAGGCCAAACATGGCGCCTTGATGAGACATTCGTTCAGCTTAGCCACCGTTTCACATTGCTATTTTTCCCATTTCCAGGGTACACCCTGCTTCAACAATCTTTATCAAACAAAAATGTGAACAAATGTTGTATGTCTTCTGCCAGTGGCACACACCAGTATCCAGCTGTAAGATCCAATGTGGAAAATACCTTTGGCCCATGGACCTGTGCGAGGCCCTGATCAATAAATGCAAGTGGCCACCTGGAAATAGGCATTCTTTAGTTTAATCCTCTTAAGTCAGCACACAAACGCCATTGACCATTTGGTTTCAACACACCCAAAATGGTAATGTTTGAGGTACTGTGAATGGGCCTAATAATTCCTATGGATTCTAAATTTTTAATTATCTCAGCCAATGATTCCAAACATGCTAGTGGCAACCGATATTGACGCACAAACACCGGTTCTCTACCATGTCCCTCTGGTAATGTGGCAACATGCAAATCAGTTATGCCGCAATCATATGCGTCTTTGGAAAAAACCTCTTTAAAATCTATTTAAATAAAAATGTAAATGTTTGTTTGTTCAAAATCTTAAATCTTCGAAAGTTCTTCACCGATTGCTTTGAAATGTTGACACAACGTTGCATTTGAATACGCGCGTGTTTTTATATACCTACCATACATAGATGTCACACCTATGACAAGTAAAAACATGCTTTTCCCGAAAAACAGCGCCATCTGTTGGACGTAAGAGCAACACACGCTATACTAAATATTTCCATGCTTTTTCAGAAAAACAGTGCCATCTGGAGGACGTAAAAGCAACACACGCTATTGTAAATATATTATGATTCCATTTCAATGTTTCCGATTTAGAATGCCTCAAATACATGCCGAGGAAGCAGCAGAGCGACGTGCAGCCAGACTTCAGGATGCATGGTTGCGAGCACGGCAATCGCATTCTGCAGCTTCAGATCTGCTTCGTTCTCAACAGAATGAACATGACAGGCTGAGAGTGGCTGAAAGACGTCAACGGGAAACAGCAGATCAGCATCAGCTCACATGATTACAATCGCCTTGCATTCCGGTACAACCCAGCTGATGATTGCAGTTTGAGCCGGCATGTTCTCATCGGCACTATGATTGAAGTGTGTCCTTATTGCAAGGCTTTGAAATTTAATAGAGAAACGAAAGGAATGTGTTATACTGCCTCAACTTGGAGAACCGCCAGAACCATTAAAAACTTAGCTTGCTGGATATACAGCTGAATCAAGGCATTCCCTATCTAACATCAGGAAATACAACTCATGCTTCCAAATGACGTTGTTCAGCGCAGAAATTGTAACAGCTCAATTTATGCCAACTTGCGTTTACAATCACCATCAACAAAGCTCAAGGCCAATCTTTAGAATTGTGCAGTTTAGATCTAGACACGGATTGCTTCTCACATGGATAATTATATGCTGCATGTTCTAGAGTCAACAAACCAAACAATCTATATATCTGCACAGACAACGGAACAACAACAAATATTGTAAACCCACAAGCATTGTGAAATTAAACATATTAGAAAAGTGCACTTTCTCTTTTCTTTCTTTTCCATTTAATCAGACTGAGCACAGCAACGCGTGGCCGGGTACAGCTAGTCCATGAATATTTTTCTCAACTCATTCCTTTTCATTAGTACATGCATCTACAGCCTGAACCTATTCCTCCACCATTTTTGAAAATTCTGGGAAATCCTCAAATGGAGGAACCTCTGCACTCTCCTCTAACCGTGTGGTTGTATCTATTTGTAGAGTTGCCACCTTTAAATATTTTGGAATCTCTGCTTCCATTTCAATACGCTGTTTCTCTGTTTTATTTCTCTGTTTCATTTTCGTTTAAATCAAATAATATGCAATTCCCTTGGTGACAGCACACCATCTCACTTAAATCCTAAGGGTACACAGACTGAATTTTGAAGATTCCTTTAGGTTGGGAGTCCAGAGACACTGACAGCCCCCCCTGCAGATTCACATATCTTTCAGGAATATTCCCAATTACTGCATTACTGAAATCTGCAGTATAATGTGATTTTTGTATTGCCAGTCCTAAGGCTGCATTCTCTTCTCAATGAATATCCTGACCTCCTTTTTTATCCACCAGTATCTTAATGGGTCCATCCCCAGTGTCAACCAGTGGCATACATTCACATTCTATCCCTTGCTGCCTCATGGATTCATTTAGACACACAAATGCACGAGAACCCTTCATCTGCTAACCTTTTCTATGTTTTAACGTTATTATATTGTTTGGTGAATGCAGGAATAGTAACATTCTTCTTCACCTGTACCTCAATTGTACATAGCACCAATTGCGCACAATGATAAGCTTGTCTCATGTCTTCAAACTCAGGTGCAGGTCCCCCTAACCTGGACCACACTTTTTGATTATGAAAGTGCAACGCCACACACATTCTGTGCATAATGTAATTTCCCAAATAAACGCTGTTCTGTGTCCAACTCACAATCCACACATTGTGACAAATAGTTTTCGGGCCAATGGTAATTTTTAGCATGCATCTTCCTACCACTCTGATCATACAACCCAAGAAAGCGTCGTTTTTTTTATTCTGTGTTTTGGGATCTCCTTCCTGTCAGTTATTTGTTGGAGTATTTTCTCATTAATGAAACTTATTTCCTGCTCAAGTGCTGTAGTGGCCTTTATCATTCCAGGATGACCATTCACACGGATAGGGATCCATGGCTGTGTATCTCCTATGTTTATTTCAGAAAGGGTCGAAATGTGTTTCTCTGTGTTCATCTCTTAAAAGACAGGTGTCTTGCATTTTCCTTCTTTTAAGAAAAAGCATATGTATTCTCATCTATTTCTGTTTTCTATTTTTTCTTGGTCCAAACAAATCTCTACAGTCTGTTTCTCTTCATCACCTTGCATTTCACCTTGACATGTTAGAATGACAGTGACACTAGGCACACAGCCATTCTGAAGATACACTTGCACTGCATCACCCGATTTAGTCACATTATGGCATTCTTTTATACTGTTGTTTTGTGACCTCACTTTTTTAGGTCTCAATAGCTTTTTGGCTAGGGATCACAAGACCCCATTAACCCCATCAATGAGAGGTGACAACCTTTTTAGGCAATCTGTCCCCATCAGAAACAGAATTTCACTGATAGATGTGATAAACACTCCCTGTCTCATCCTATGTTTTCCTATCTTTATGTCAACCTCAGTGACACCTTCGATAGGTATTTCCTCACCATTAAAATTGTGCACTGGGCCTTCACTTTGCCTCACTTTAATATGACTTTGCGGGGAGATCCTTTCATTGATACATTTCATCAACACTTTGGACATGATTGTGGGTTGTGCACCTGTGTCAATCATTGCAAATGCATTGCATTTATCTTCCACAGTGATAGGAGCATAATATCTGTCCTCAACTTCTTCCAGCACACACAAAGTGTGAATTTCTGCTGATTTCAGGACTCCTTTCCCAGGCCCTTTTCACTTTTTGCCAAACACATGGGCAAGGGAAATGATACCTTTCCGCCCTTTTCGCCCATTCCATTTTGGGAATCTTTGTCTATCATTCCATGTTCAGAAGCCATCTGTAGTATAACCACTGTGCGCCCCTCTGTTCGGGGACCATCAGCGTTCACACTGCAATTATTTGATTGGACATCCTCATAAAAATCATGTGGTAGCATGTCATTTTCTGGCTTAGAACACCCATTTGCATCTTGTATGGTTCCTGTTCTCTCGGTCTCTTGGAATATGTGTGGCTCAAAGTATTCTTCAGGTGACTGGCCTGTACCCTCCTTTTGAGCACTCATTTCTTTTGTCTACATTTCATCAGCATTTTGACTACCAAGGGAAGATGTTTTAAAAATCAATCCTACCTCTTCATCAGGTGTTTTATCATAGCATGTGATGTTGCTTTGAAATCCGTCTCTCTGCTCCTTTGGATTTTCTTGTTCATTTTCTCTTTTCTGTCTTTCATTTGCGCATACCTCGATAGTCTGGTGCAACTCTAAATTGAACCACTCTTCCTTTTTGTGTGGGTGTGTACTATGTATCTCACTTTCATTGATGGGTATTTTCATGTTTGAATCAACAAGCAATTCAGGACCGTTACACAAAGCTGGTTCATGGGATTCCATACTTTATCATTGCAGAGGCTTCTACCATATACCTAGGACTAATGTAATTTTCTCTATTGCTCGGATCATGTGATTGGAACATAGGTGTTTGGGGTGGCATCCTCTGTGGTGGCGCACCCTTTTGATCGTGTGTCATATTGTTCCTTTTCTGATTTTGGGATGATTCTAGTGGCATTTTTGCAGATTTTATCTTCATTACCGATAGGGTGGACTCTTTAGATTTTGATTTTGTCTCTCTATTACTATAGATTACCTCATATAATTTGGTCCCCTGTTCAACAATCCACTCTAGCTATTTCTCACGATCAAATTTGCGAATTAACTGTCATATAATGTATTTTTGCAGACCATACAAGTATGCAGTCTTGAATTCTACAGAATTAGGATCAAAAGACACATCAAAATGGGAAAATGCTCTTTTTAACTGCTGAAGAGACCAGCGAGGTGACATATCTGGCCTTGCTGTCATTGAATATGCCGCTTTCTTGGCATCTTGCATCGGCTGATATGTTGTCTGACCTCTTTTCCAAAGTCTGCCAGGACAAGTTTTCTCATTCATTGAGACCCCTGATAATGCTTGCAGTTCCAGAATCAAGAGTTAGGTGATAGTACTGTCTATACTGGTCCCTTGGTATTAGAAGTGCTTTAAATATTTCAAGCACTTATTCTAAGTCATCTTCTATACAACAATCACCACCCTTTTTTAACAGTTTAATTAAAGCTTTGATCGATTTCATTATCTTAATAGGACTACTTAGCACAATATTCGAGGATGCATTATTCTGTCGCTCATTTCTTTTCTCAGGTGGACAGGGTTGATGGTAACCACCTGCGGGTGAATCAAACCCCCCAAATGGGCTACAATCAGGACTAGTCACGGTATAGCCATCAGTATATTATTCCCTTGTGCAGAGTTGGGGCTATTCTCAATCCCATTAAACATGGTGCCTTGTTGTTTTTTCCTGAAATTTAAAACTGGATATTTGCTGTTCAAAATCTTTGCACCTTTTGTGAAGACAGTCTATCTCCTGACAAAGGTTAGAGTTCCCATTATTAATCTTGTTAATCACGTCTTGCATTTCATTTATTTGCACTTGGCACTGATTAAACTCCCAATTCTTTTTGTCATTTTCCTGTAGCATTTCGATAATTTCTTGTTCAATGCCTCAAACTCGTTTCCCCTCTCCATGTTATCCTTTTGAAGCATTTGCATCTCCAAAATGGCATCATCTTTATCTTATCAAATGGTACTTACCACCCCTTTTAATTGTTTTCGCTCCTGTTCACTCTCCTCAAACTGCCTTCTTTTCTGAGACAGCTATATGTCTAACAGTATCCAGGCATTGTTTCAAAAACATAATTTCAAATGACAAAGGTTTGATAAAAAAATGCATTTAAAAAATGCATTTTTTTTGTAGGTAAACTTTTTTTTTATAACTAAAATGGGTGTTAATGGGTAAAAGAACAGGGCCTGGGGGGACCCCATTAATTTTTTTTTTAAATGCATTTTTTCGACGCATATTTATTCGACACTTTGACATTCAAAACTATGTCATTCGAAACTATCACTAGGAACCTGTCTAACTCACTGCATTTAGATTGCATCTCTCTGTTACATGACTCCAATTCCAATTTTAAATTCTTTTCCTGCTTACTAGCCTCATCCAAACTAATCTGAAATCTGTTAATTATCTCATCGTCATTCTCCTGCAGTCTCAAAGACTGATTTAAGGGAAACCACATTTTTGCACATAGCCTTATTAAGCAGTCTTTTTCAGCATTTTTGTCTCAGCTCTAAACAGTCTCAAAAGGCAGACTTGGATTATGCTGCCTTCTTCAAAAATATCATTCAATGGTTCTTTCTGCACTTCCCCACAAATGCGGTCAGGCCCAAGGAAAGCATTTTCTTATGACCACACCCCATGAGCAAATAGATTTGTCTCCAGGTATTTCACCAGCTCAGAGAATGTGACCTCTATTTGGGACATAATGATACAGTGTGCAGCGCTACACTATCACCTCATAGAATTAGTTCCCTTTAAATGCACCAATGGCTGTGTAGAACACACTTGCCACGTCCAGTAACTGCTTTACAGTCTGTTCCCACAAGGCCAATGCACCAGAATATGTTAGGGCTTTTGTCATAGTGCTATTACATAACTTGGGTGGCATTTTAGTTTTGTTGTTAAAGTGGCAAAAGTTTAGCATTGTGGTATAACAATGGTTAGCATAGCTATGGTACTGCCCTATATGATGAGACAAATTTCTCCCTCTCATATTCGTATTCTGTTTATGGTTGACTGTAAGTACTAATTATTGGACTTTACACTTATAGGAACATAACATCATCAGCTGTTTTGCCAATAACTTATTTACGAAATAGGCCTACCGTCTTTAATGGGTTTGCTCAGCTACCAGCATGTGCAGCTGAGACACACTCACACACACATGTATTACAGGATTTCTAGCTTGCTAGCTGGTTCTCCAACCTTTACCACTGAGGTAAATATTTTACCGCTTTTGGGTTGGACTATGATACTTCCTTGTTATTTCCCCCTTTAAAAAATAAATAAATAACAGACACACAAAATCGCAGCCCTACTGTTTCGGTTTATGTAACTATTTTCTTTTATGCATGTAACATTTTTAAAAAGATTTAGCAATACATATATTACACAGTTAACACTTTAGTAGAAAGTACATGTCAGCCTTGTGCACAGTGGAAAAAAAAATGTCTAACCAAATCTTGAAACAGGATGCGGTTACAGAGCGTATTTGTCTAAGAGAAAAGATATAATACACAGAGCACAAAACATGTAACTTTTCCTTCATTACACATGCGTGAAAAAAACAGCAAAGACTTTGTTAAAATACTATTTAATCCTAACTGTCTAACTGACAGAAAATGCACATGCTCTCCTTCGCACGCTCCTCAAAGTTAACATACTTACTCTAATGTGTAGCATTTCCGTGCTGAAGGAGCCCCTATCTGGATCGTCTTATCTGCGAACGGAATGTTGCAAATGTCGCAGCTTTTGACAGCCCAGTTAGAAGTTGGCGACTTCACCCGAACCTCTTTCAGATTACAGCCTGGCTATGCCCACGTGCACAGCCGAGCTGCCGACTTGATCTCTTCTCTCTGCAAAATGACGACTGCTCCCACCTTTTCTTCCTCCTACATTTATAGATCAGCACTGTCACTCAAAACAGCAAATACATCTTCTTGCACATTCAAATTTCCACTGAACGTAAAACAGATTTTTCCATCTGAGCCACGTTGCATTTCACTGTCAAAGGGAACACAGATTAAATAGAGTTCAATGATATTTAATACAGACTTGTTAATGGATTAATCTGGGTTAGTTTATTCACTGCAAACTACACAGATGTCGAATTCATTTATAATAGGGAATGTTTTACATGTGCTCAATGTATTTCCATTTGCTGTCTTTGCATTCACTTTACTGATTCCATTGAAAGTCTAGTTCATTGCCCCACATGAACCCAATGCATTATCTTTTAATTTGCTGCCTCTACCTGCAGTAAATAATTTGCTGCCTCTATTTGCATTTATTTTTACTGACTGCTTCTATTGAAAGTAATGCCATGTACCACAGTATTCTACAGGTCTTTGGCCAAGGAGCCCCTGAAGCCTCAAAATGTGGTGAGCCAGACTAGCAGTGCAAAGGAATTCCATACCATTGCCAACTCAAAGAGAGCAGTACAGGTATATTTTCAAAATGGCTGTGTGCCTAGCGTCACTGTCATTCTCATATGCCAGGATTAAATGCAGGGGGGAAAAGAAAAGCAGTCATTGTAGATTCATCTAGATCCCAAGAAAAGCTGGCAATCACAAGTAGATGAACACATTACGGTTCTATCTCAGTGATGACGATTTTAACAAATGTGATGCTTCGGCATCAGATCAAGGAACATATATTTCAACCATTGCAGAAATACACATGAATGAAGGACAGGCATAGATACCATTGCACGTGAATGGGCATCCATACATTATTGAGACAGTATTGGGCCTGGAACAGGAGAGGAGTTTCATTAATGAGAAATTGTTCAAACAAATGCTTGACAGAGATGAAAAAGAAGTTTTAAAATAAGAAAACAACAAATACTCAGTATAGACAGCCATGATTTGGGAAACATAATTGTTGGGAGATGCATGTTGAAAATAACAATAGGCTCTAAACGCATTCATCACAAGATATGGATCGTCAGAGGAACTAAGGCCAAATTGTATATGGGGAATGCACAGAATGAGTATGGTTTTAGATTTTTTTAAACAAAATGTTTGGTCCAGTCTTGGTGGGACAGCACCTGCATTTGGGAATAGAAAGCAATCATACCATTGCGCACACATGATGCCATATGCAGATGGACTTTAAGTAAAGAAGGATGTTTCCATTCCTGCATTCACAAGGCAGTTTACAATAGCATTAAAATACAGAAAGGGACAGACCATTCTAGAGCCTGGTCCATTTGGTGTGTCTCAATGAATCCACGAGACAGCAGGAGCTAAAATGTGACTACACACCTGAGGTACAAGTTGGAGATGCTCCCATCCAGATACTATTGGATAACAAGGGATGTCAGGATATTTACTTGGATGAAGGTATACCATTAGAGATGGCAAAGCAAAAATCATATTACACTGCATATTTAACAACCCAGCTATTGGGAATATTCCTGAAAGCTATGTCACTACACAAGATGAACTGCCTGAGCCTTTAGACTCCAAACCGAAGGGATCTTCAGAATTCAGTCAGCGTATCCTTATGAACCAAAATATGTCATGTATCATCACCAGGATGATTGCATTCTGGTACAGATGACTGAAAATGAGGCAGAAGAGAAACAGCTGGGCAGATTCTAAAATGCCAAGACACTTTAGAGTGGCATATATCCAAAGAGATTCTGCCACACAATTATAAGAAAGCACAGAGATTTATCTGAATTTTCTAAAATGGTAGAGGAACATGTCCAAGCTGCGGATGCATGCACACATGAGCTGGAGAAAGACCAGTAGCGAAAAATCTTATTAGAATTCAAAGATGTGTTTGCCAGAGATGCCTATGATTGTGGGCGTACTGATTTACATGTCACTACATTGCCAAAAGTTTAGGGTAGGGACCTATCTTTGTGCATCAATATAGGCTGCACTTGGCCTATTTAGAAGCTTTGGCAGAAGTATTTAAAAATGTAGAGTTTAGAGAAATCATTAGACCTATCAACAGTACCACAAACACAACACTATTAGGTGTTTTTTAAGACCAATAGTCAGTGATGGTTGTGTCCAGACTGGATAGAATTGAATAAAAGGGTACCTGTGTCAAGGCGGTACCTCCCATTCATTGACGAAGGCCTTGAACAAATCCAATGGTCAAAGGTCTTTACGCTATTGGTGTGTGCCTTTAGCAAAGGATAAACAAAATCCTTTGTGTTTACCTTCGAAGGGACACAATATTGGCTTTATCAATAGTGGGAGTGAGTTTGAAATCTCCCTGTATAAAGCACTCGCGGATGGAGCCGACACAGGAACTGTAGTTTATGTGAATGATGTCCTGATTGAAAATTAGGACATAAAAGGCCATTTCGGTTAAATCAGACATGTACTGAATGGCACAGGCAAAATGTATTATTGCAGAAGGTGCAGTGGGGTAGAAAAAGGGTACATTGCTTGGGACACAAAATGACGAACTAGGGATTGAACCCACAAAAGGAAAAGGTAGAAGCCACTCAAAAGTTGAAGAATCCCACAAATTTGAAAGGTTTGAAGAGCTTGTGAGGGATGATAATTTACAATAGAATATTCTTTGAAGACTATGCAGAAATCACACAACCGTTGACTAAGTTACTGAAATAGGTTGTGCCCTGGAAATGGATCAGGAACAATGTTAGGCAGAAGCCAAATTGAAAGATTGTTTGGTAAGGGCCCCATGTTTTGCATATCCAAAGAGGAATCAAGATGCCGTCCTGCAGGTAGGATTCACAGACCTATGCATGTCAGCAGTCTTGTATCAAAAGCATGATTCAAATCACAAGACCATTGCATATGCCAGCAACGCCTTGTCACAAGTGAAACCGAGTTTAATTCATGTGAAAAAGCACTATTGACAACTGTTTGGGCATTACAACATTTCCACCCCATTATTCAAAGAGAGCAGATGATTGTTGAGACTACTCGTCAACCCCTGCAATTTTTAAAGAGTGAAAGGATCAGATGTAGCCCAGTCAAGAATTACATCGTGGACATTGGTATTACAGGGATTCCCTGTAGAAGTGAGATATGGGCAGAATAAGAGAAGTCCAGTAGCTCAGGGGCTGGCAGAATTTCATGACTGTGCATTTGTAGGTACTACAGATAGTACAGCAATAGATACAGATTTGATTGAATTTGAACAGTCACCGCAAAAGGCCTTTGTTGAAGATAAGTGTAGAAATTTCAAAACTGTGTATGTGGATGGATGTACAAACCGCGTGGGTGGCAACCCTGAAAAGGAATTGGTGGCAGGAATTGGGAATGTGTGGGTCAAATGTGAAGGTATCCTATCAGTGAGTATGAGGGGAGGTCCCAGGAGCAGTTAGGTAGCAGAGTTAGCTGCAATTTAAAAGGCAATACGCACAGCATTAGAAAACAAATGAAAAGGAATAGTGTTTGTTATCGACTTTGCTCAGAATAGTTTTGTGGAATACTTACTTGGGTGGAAGCTGAGAGGGATGATCAATTGTTAAAAAAAAAACACTAAAGCATGGAAAGCTGATTCAGGTCATCGGCAATCTTGTGTCAGAGAATGAGATGAACATACATTGGAGGACGATAAGAGGGCACTCTAAAACACCAGGAGAAGATGAGAAAGGGAACAGTAAGGCTGATCAATTGGCCAAAATGGGGGCAGTGATGGAAGAACAGTATCACATGTAACACTTGCTCAGTTACCTACAAGTGGACGTGGTGACGTTGCAAATCCCAAGGAAAAAGTAATCAACCAATGTTGCAGTGGAGCTTTGACACGCCCAATCAGGCATTGATCAAGCACAAAAAGAAGACCCAATCATAGGTATGTTGTACTCTTGTGTGTCAGATACAGAAAATAATACCTTAACAGAGGAGATCGGGCAGGGTAGAGAGGAATTGAGGGTGATGATGAAGAATAAAAGATAGTTTCAGCAGTAAGGTGGACTGTTGGTCCAAAAATATATTTCAGGGTGGTTCCTGTGTCATTTCAGGGGTTACTGATACTTTGCACACATGATGTGATAACATCAGGGCATGGCGTTTCACTGAAAACATTGGAAATATTAAAAGAATATGCTTATTGGCTTCATGTGTCTCAAGATGTGGAATTTAATAGCTGAGGGTGTTTAGTGTATGCACAATTCCAGCCCGCCTCCCCTACACATAGAGCACCGTTAATGAAAGGTTTGATACTTCGCTGGTGTGATTTGCAAATTTAATTCATTATCCCAATCCAAAGATCATCACGAGGAAACAAGTACATGCTAAACGCTACATGTTTGATGTCAAAATGGTTGGAATCTATACCTGCACCTGATTGTAGTGCACAGACCACAGCTAAGTTGTTGGTGAACCACATATTTTCTAGGTTTGGTCTGCCTCAAAGAAAATAATCAGATTGTGGAAGCCATTTACCAGTGCAGTAATGACCAAGATATGGCACATTCAGGAGTAAAAAGGAAGTTACATATTTCGTACCGGCCATCCTACAGTGGTGGGGTGAAAAGAAGCAACAGATCAATAATTGACATACTTAAAAGGTTTGTGGCTGAAACAGGGTCTAGTTGGGATTTGCAACTCCCTTTGGTACTGATTGCCATTAGAGCGACACCATCAAAATGTACGAATGCCAGTCCACATGAGATTATCGAAGGCAGGAAAATGGTACTTCCCCAACCTTTGTTGTACAAGACCAATGAGCAAGTCTTAGGGCCTCATTACACGGATGGCGGTAAGGGTTTACCGGTACCGGTATTTTACCGGTACCGGTAAAACCTTACCGCCTTACTACGAGGTCCCTTTGCGGGTTGGGGAATTTAACGCCTGCTTTTTGCAGGCGTTAAAAACCAACCCGCAAAGGGACCAGGGAGCTAATTACGGTCCGCAATTTGCCCTATGGGGCAAAAATGGGGAAGGGCAATGGGGGAAGGGGGAATTACCGCCCCACCAACCTTGGAATAGGGCGCTAATTCCCCTTTCCACCAAGGCGGTGCCGGTATTTTACCGGCATGGACCAAGGTGCAAATAGCACCTTGGTCCACCGCCATCCGTGTAATGAGGCCCTTAGTAAATGCATTCACAATTCATGAGTATGTGGAAGAGTTGAGAAAACATTTGCAACACACATTTGCATTCGCACAGCGAAACCTAGAAGGAGCTGCTCAGGGTGCAAAATCGTACTATGACAGGAAGTATGAAAAAGGTGACCAGGTGTACAAATGTAACTTTATGAAAGGAAAAAGCAAGAATTCCAAGTTCATGGAATCCTGGTGTGGTCCATTAAAAGGTGTAGACAAAGTTTGACCTCTGGTGTACATAATGTTGATTAAGGAAGGGGATCTAGTTGTGTAACTGCTTCTCCATGTGAATCAAATAAAACCATTTCACCCAAAATATGGAGCAAATTGGAGAAAAAGATAGGGACTGAGAGGAAAGCAAAAGTACCTCATGAACTAGGTGAGTAGATCAATTTATGATTGTCTACAAAGGGAAGAACACAAGATTAAGACTAAGGGGATTCATCATAACAGGTACGTAGGTGCATTGGGTGTGGTGTACCTAAAGGACTTAATAAAAGGTGGAGGTGTAAATGTGAAGAATAAAAAATGTGACAACATGTAAAATTGTAAAAAGTATAGAATAGATGAATAAATAAATTTAAAAAAATACAAAATGAGAAGGAATTGAGAGAATTCTAAGGTTTGATTCTAAGGAGGAAGCACCTGAAAGGAAAGATTACTGTTGCTTGGTACTTAACTGTTTGTCTCTCTCCTATTTAGAACATTTTATTTGATTGCCTCCAAGAAGGTTCTCTGGAGCCAGATGTCCATGGATGAGTGAAGAAAAGGATTTGTTTTCATGTTGTTTTCTTTAAAAATATACTAGTTACTACATGTTGAATAACCTGGACACCTGCCACACTAGCAAATGGACAAGAGACGGGGCCAGCATCGGGAATTGTGATAGAGGATGCCCCTGGATTCGTATTAGGGAATAGACGACACTTACATCGGAATATCTATACAAGTGTAAATCAAGATAGGGTTTTGAAAAAGAGTTTAAATTTTACAAAGATGAAATCCCCTCAAGTAAGAAAATGGGTTCAAATACACAGAGAGGGGCTCAAAGAGCAGTGAGAGAGATATGAATGCAGTTGAAGACATTTATGACCACATCAAGTATCAAGAGAAGGAGAGAACGCAGAATGGCAGGGTTTTTGATTGCAATTATTGGTAGAATAATTGGGGCTTTTGTGTGGACAACTCTATCAACATTAAACGCAGTGTCAGGGAATACGTGAGGGGACACGGCCGAGAACAAGGCCAAGATTTGAGAATGATACAAAGACTGGACAAGGTTAGAGTGGAACAGAAGGAACTAGTTCAGTATGGGACTCAGACCATTGTGACCCTGAATGATCAATCAACAGTGTTAGAGCATTGTATTAATGTGATGGTTAAGCAAGATGGAATATTAAAGGATATTCTGAATTTTGTGAATCCTATGGGGATGATACTGACAAAATGTGTGAGGGAGGTTCAATATGGGGTATCCCAGTTGCTTCAGGGTCACGTTGCATTGTATTTTGTTTCATCCGATATCATCTGGCAAATAATTACACGGATAACTCAAAGAGAGATTGAGGCAATGCAGGAAAGGATTGCATTTGAAATGGGAAGCATGATTACCCTGTATATAGATGTACAACGGATTGGTTTTCTCTTGAGTATTTCATATAACACACCAGAATTGATATATCAGACCACATTAGTACATATGTAGCAGAATTATAAATATGTAAGAATTGTGACTCCCAAAATGGTGGCCTTTCAGACATGGTAGACGGGTTTGCACCTCATTCCAAAGTTAGATACTTGTGTACATTTCAAAGAGCAAAACTACACATGGGGGAAACCATTCTTTCCGGATGCGACAAATGCACTGTGTCAGTTGCAGGCAGATTGGAGTGTTACAGAGGGATGTATGGTATCTGTTAGTAATCCAAAATCTGACGAATTGGCATATGCCAAATTAATTAAGTGCAGGTGGCTGGACAGTACATGTGCAGTGAATTATAAAATCAGACACCTCAATCATAGTTCTTTTGTTGTCAGGGCCTTGCAATATAAAGTGTTTTTGTCCCTGTGCCTAAGGATACCATGATAATGGTTGGTTAATGTTCTTTTATGTTGGTGGTGATCTATGGGAAGGAAAAGTAGAAAATATTGAGTTATTCCAAAGAAACCAATTTCCGTTGTACCCTAATATAGCGTTTCTCCTGAAACACAAGGAAGCACACACAATCCAATTGAATATACAAAAGGATAATATCACAGGGAGTGATCTGGGTTTGACAGACGGAGATGTGCACATGTGGGGGAGGTTGCAATGGACAGAAAAACGATTGATCCTTGTGGTGGTGTTTATGCTTGGTATCTTCATATGGTCATTGACACTCACAATAAAATTATACATGTGTTCAACTGGGTGGACAGTGATGAAATATACATCTGCATGGGGCGCGTGATGTCTAGTCAAGTTATTTGTTCTGCATAGTCCCTATGTTTAATCAGTCTGCTCAGCAGAAAAAGGGGGAATATACAGGAGAGGTTGTGAGCTAAAGGTTTTGTGCAGCATATGCTGTGTCTAGTGTAGTACATGGGTACTAACATTTAGTATTGGGGACAACAAAGGGGTTGACACTGTTAGCCCACAGGCTGTGAGTGTACTGTGTGGTGTAGCATAGCAGGCACACGAACATCTCTGACTGATTCTAAGCATTTTATGGAAAATAATGCAAAATTGAGAGCTGGCAGCAGTTCTTTACAAGACAGAACATCCACGATGGGCCTTAGTTGTTCATTGTTCTGAGCAGGAAGAGGAAGGATGAATAAGCAACATTATGGGGCAGTCTTATGCCATAGACTTTTCATAGCTCATTTAAGCCTGGGCTGGAAAGTTACATGGACAGACACAGAAGGGGGCAGGAGAGGTGCTAGAAGGTTCTGGCACATGGGATGCTGAATCCATGAAAGAGGCTGGAAAATGGTAAAGGGAATATATAAGGCTTAAAAGAGGGGGGCAGGGGAAAGGAGGGGTCTTCTGCTGGGCTTGCTGTGCTTCCTGGTTGATTCTTCAGGCTTTCGGTGGTCTTCCTGTGTTCAGATGGTTTGTTCTGGGCTGCTGGAGGGGCAGCCCTGCGTAGCTGTCTCTGGAGACCGATGTAGCTGCAGAAGGGAGTTCCACAATTCAAATGGGGCCAGTGTCCTGGCAGAGACGAGCTGATCGTACTTGGCGGCAAAAGAGCCAGCGAGCAATGGGCTTAGTGTGAGTATATAAATAGGTCTGCAATCAATTAGTACCCCCTTCTGCAAGGTATTATAACTAGCAGAGTGTCATACAGGTCACAGAAGACAGAACATTTGTAATCTGGTACCAAAGGATTAACAAAGTACCCAGAATCCAAAGTATTTGTTTAGGTTTGTTTCCTTGATGCAGAAAGAGGTCACAGTCTCAGAAGCCCAATTTCACAATCTCATAATCTTGCTAGTAACCCAACTTTATCTAAGGTTAGGGGAATAAATGAGAACTAAAACTGTATTCATATTGCATTTGCTTTCATAGCCAAAGTGCCAGTAGAATCTCAGAGATTAGAGGGAAATCACTTGCATTTGAAGTGCTTTGCTGATCCAATGCAATGTGTATTGAGGCAGAGTGTGTTTTCATGTTTTCTGACATATGCCCAATGTAATGATTATTGATGCAGAGTGTGTTTTTCTGACTGACAAAAAAGAATATTTATATAGAAAAGTGCACAGTACAAAGTCTGCAGATGTTTAGACACGATCCTGCAGCCTAGTGTACAATTGTGGCAAACAAGAAAAGTGTTAGGAATTATCTGAAAACCTCGATACCATTTTACACCTCTATCCCCTTTTAATGGCTAATAAGCTATATTTTTTCAGAATTACTAGGAGTTTCCTGGATTTTCTAGTTGAGTTCCATTGTTGGTTCCCCACTCAGGATAAAAAGGGTTTAGTCAGGTGCCCAGATTGAAGACTTGGATTGTGTTACAAGCTGGGAGGGGCAGCCATTCATCCCCTCAACCGTACAGGTCAATATGTTGGGCTGCAGAAGTGGGCAATACTAGGGACACTGGTTATTACAGCGCTTCGAAGCTGGAGGATTTCAGCATTACGGGTTATAAAAAGCAACAATTTGTCTTATAATATTATTATTATGTTTATTATTATCAATATATTGGGTTCTTTGTGGTTACAAAAAGACTAATTCAGACCACAACTTAAGTGGAAATATTTAGAAATGTTTAAAAACCTAGACTAGTGATACATGTGATGGCAGCAACGATTCAATGCAGACCATTTAGGGATCAAAATGCATCAAAAAACAAGATATAAAGACAGGTGAGGCACATTCATGTGAGTTTTCACACCTTTTTTCAGATCTGGGGGATTGTCTTGCTGTTGTGGGGCAGAGTCGGGGCAATGAATGAGGGTAACCATATCCGTCATACATCCCTGCTACGCTTCAAAACATGGTATCGTTCAACGCCAGCATGTTAAACCAATGGATTCCTATGGACTCTGGCTGTATTTTTATACTGGTAAAATCAGATGGATTCAATTGGAATCCTCTATATGCAATTCTACACGGATGACTGTGCCTTGACGACTGAGCATGTGCACAGACATACTTACAATGAGACGAGTTTTCGCTATAGGCCCCATTTCTTCCAAAATTCTAAGCAGGATAGCCCATACCCAAATAGAGTGCTATACGACACAGCCATTTAACTTCGCATGCAAACACTAAGGCTATCTGAATCAATAGACCTGATTCATGGTCGCAAACATTTCAGTGTTGTGGAAAATTAAATCACTAAAGAATCCATATTGGCAGTATTGATATTGATATTTTATTTGCATTGCGCTCCTACACAAGTGTTTCAGACACAGTGCTCGTACACAAGGGTATTGGTTCACTTCCCCTCTCTCGTGGGAGTATTTCAGAAGAGTACAATGAGTGGACACCAGCATGTCCATCTTGCAATGATAACCTATCAGAAAATAATGTATCAGGTTAGTGGGATTTGATAATGTGCTTGATCTGTAGGCCGCGTGTAAGTTCTTATTACGATGCCAACATATACTGGAAATGATCGTGCGAAAAGACCATTGTCAGATTGTTTTTTTTTTTTTTAAGTCAGTTTACAATTTTAGTAAACTACAGCAATCAAATGATCTCCGTTTGTTTTTAATTGTCCAATAGCTTTCATTCCAAAACATCTCCACGCACACTTCACAGCGTAACTACTGCCTATATAAAAAGAAACAGAGCCAGGGAGAGAGAAAGAAAATGCAGAGAGAGAGCGAAAGAGAGAGAGAGAGAGAGAGAGAGAGAGAGAGACAGAGAGAGATAGAGCGAGAGAGAAAGAAAATGCAGAGAGAGAGAGAAGGAGAGAGAGAGACAGAGAGAGATAGAAAGAAAATGCAGAGAGAGACAGAGAGAGAGAGAGAGAGAGAGAGAGAGATCAGCGCATGTTGGGCAGGATGCAGTTAGTCCATGGTATATGCCTACCACTCAAGTTAATTCGTTTTACACTTCTTTCTAACACAAAAAGTGGAAAACAAAGGTGTAACCGCATGTTTGCCTGTTTTACACGTTTGTTGTTAAATATCTGTTAGAAATTATTACATTTGCATGTAGGGGAAGTTCTGCATAGAATGGCAAATCTAAGCGGTCCCCTTCATGCAATTTGCTCTGCAATTAAAATGACCGGAATGTCTTTAAAAGTCTTCCTTTGTATTATATCTTTGAAGGCCACATTTAACACAAAACATTCTGTCACAGCAGATTAGAGTGCTTGCTACTAAAATCTATGTACGACATGAAGTTCAAATATTTAAATTATAGGATGGCAGACTCAGCCTTTCACCAAAGACAGCTTTTTTATCCTTCCAGGATTATTAAAGAAAGTACAATTACACCCGTGAGTGATATATAAGACATGCCTCTATTGCTCTCACTTGTTATATTGATATTTAGGATTCCTTTACACTTCGAAGCTATAATTGCATTGTATCAGCATGCATACCAGTGGATGCCCCGTTTGCTAAATGAATGCAGTTGTGCAGCAGGCACTGATTGCGTCCCTGTAATGACTGATAATCAGACGCAGCGCCCCGAGACAAGGGCCGCGTGATTTCGGGCAGGTAGGTGTGTGCGCCGAGGGCCTGCTCTGTCATCATCTCACGCCACCGCCATATTTCTCTGGAATGATAATTAAAATAAGATATTCACCAGCTGTTTTTTTCCTAGATGCAATCTTCTCGGTCGCTGATTTGCATATTAAAAGCACTAATTAGCCCCTCAGAGTGCCTCAGCACGGATAGTGCAATAACTGGTCATGTAGTCATTGGAGACTGGTCTGCGCTGCTTTGTGTAAAATATCACACACTGCCGGTCTCTAGGTGTTAGCAGTGGCCATGCGTACACAGTTACACGCTTTGTTTTGCTGCATTGGGGGATTATAATGTTGGCTTGCTTCTTTCTTCATTTTGTTCCCTAGCTTTGAAATGTCTTGTTTGATCTGTTGCCGCGTCTGTCATTTTATTTCCCCATTACTTTACATCACCTCTGAGCAGTCTGGGAGGAATAGGGCAGCCTTCAGCCAGAAGCACTGCAACACTGGCCCTATTTCCAATGCATTCTTTGAACTGCAAATTGGAAGTTTTACAGGCAGAAAGCCAAGATTTCAGGAACGCATAGCATGTTAGACAAAGCTTTACAAAACTGAGATTACTTACTGTAATCTTCATTGATTCTAGTCATTCTCTTCTTCGTCTCAGTACTTGCGCAGTATTTTACCTCTTGTGCAAGAATCCATTCTCTCTTTTCCATGATTTTCTTCCTTGGATGTCATGCCTCCCTTCTCCTGTATAGTCCTCTCCTCTCCCTGCATGTCCTCCATTAGATATGTCCTTTCCAGGGGCTCATTAAATCAGAGTTGGTGGCAGAGGCGGGACAAAGGTATTGTGACGAGTAAGAGCAGGGCTAGGAGTAATGAAAATTACCTGTAAGTAATCCCAGTATTACCGGTACATCCATATTCCTCCTCCCAATGGGTCTAGAACAAAAACACACCCAGCTACCTAACACTGAGCACCCCAACTATTCCCCTTTCAGATAAAAAGCCTCAACATGGTACTGTTAAAGGTGCTAATTCAGCGCCATCAGGGGAACAAACCTACCCAAACCTACAAAGCTATAGCCCCTGAGCTTCTATCCGGGGCTGCTACCAAAAGAATAAGGGCTATAGCACCCAATGCCCCCCTAGCAACTCCTCTGCCACCCTCCCTGGGGGCACGGGTTTGGTGACCGCAGACCTGTTCACAGCATATCACCACAGAGGCTCTGCAGACACTGAGTTTGCAAAGGTCTGCCAGGTACTAAGCGCCATTCCACACTCACGCAAGTGTGGAGGCTCAGCACCTGGGGGGCTCAAGAGTATCCAGGACGTGAGTATAACCGTGCAAGAAGACAATGCACAATAGTGCATGCCTCCGGTGGGGGAGGGATACATTCTTTTTATGGTGTATAGGACGCATCCTCAGAGAAGGGAGGATGATCACCATAGTATGTAGATATTAGAGTGTACCACTCGATAGGGAGTGGGCGCTGGTGTGTGCATGCCTACAGCAGATCAGGAGGGGTGTGTAGTGCAGGCAATTTTATAGTTGCATCATTGGGGTACAAGATGTGTTGGTTTTTTGTGTGGAGAGGGACACATGTGTGGTAGTTAGTCATGTAGTGGTGAGGGCTTGTGGTGGACAAATCAACACCATGAGTTATCTTGTGTAAAATAGCAGGCTTTTGCATTCCAATAGGAGTGTGATGGTGATGCATGGTTAGACACCGGACGTAATTGCACTAACATCGGGAACAGTGAGTCATTGGAGAGGGCTGCCAAGTACTAACATTGAGTGAGCGGTCGGGCCTGTGGAGAGGGCCACTGGGAATGGGTTGAGCGTAGGTAGGGCCTGTGGAGAGGGCCAGAGTGAACGTTGAGAGGTGTGATTGGGAAAGAGTTGGGAGAACAGAAGGGGGAAACACAGGGTAGTAGAATAAAAAGAAAGGAAATAATTGCTTATGTGGACAGCCCTCTAGACATGTGCCGCAAATTGCCCCAGTATTGCGATAAACTATTAAAATATAATTTTCAGTGGGCCGTGGAGACTGCAGGGCAGTGTTTCTATGCATGGCCAGGGGAAGTGTTAGGGAGAATTCTCTTTAAAGGCTAATTTCCCTTACCTATAGTGTCCCCCGGCACCTTTGCTGGATTTCCAGGGTTTCTTTTTCTCCTGCTAAGAGTGAGACTCTTTTTCCCACTCTAAGGCATATTTTTGATGTGTGTTTGAGGCTATTCTTGTGCTTATGGTCTATGTTTTTTTTCCCCCCCATAGGTATCATCTTATTCATGAGTGTTACACAGCACCCTCAGGGCAGTAACACAGGGGTGTCATAGTGACCCCCCAACATAGACTTTATACCCTGGGACTGACTACTGTCTCCCAGGGCATGCAAAGTTACCATTAACTTTGCTAGTCAATAGTTATGAACAAAACCAGTACACACCATCTTACTATGGAGATACTGGGAAGGGTTAATAGTTTTTCCCTGGTGTTCATTTTAGAGAGGGTACTGTCCAGTCCCTCTCTCCAAAGTTTCTGGTTGGTGGAAGTGGTTACTACCATTAATATTCAGCCGCAAATATTTTCCTACGGGACTTTCCCATTGTTCAAGGCTACCACTTTTTATGATAGCCTTTAACATACCGCCGGTTTATCTTTTTATTAACTTTACTCCGGTGTTTATTTTTGCCAGATCTTTGATATTTCTTTCTCATGTCTCGCTCTCTAATCCAAACCCCGGTCGGGCCCCCTTTGTTCGTCCTTTTGGCGGGCTTCTGAACAGAAGCCCTCCTTCAGGCACCAGTGAGTCTGGGGTAGACAGGATGTGTGGGAGGGGGAGTAGGCACCCTAGACAGGGTTGCCTAAGCAACCCAAGTCACACTGTGCCCTGATAGGCTATGGGGTTATCCCGCCGGGATAACCACCCCGCTGCGTGAGTGACAGCTAGGCTGTATGAATGCGTTTTTTTCTGCATAAAAGCAGGGATTTGAGGACTGAAGGACAAGACGTCGCCACTGGACCTGAGAAATCCGAAGAGGAGAGAAGCCGAAGACATCTGCAATGACTGAACCACCGGCGAAGCCCTGCGGCAGATTATCACCACTTTTCTCCAACGACAAGAGAAGATCTTCACTTGCAAGAGCCTTCTTCCATTGAGCTGGTTGGGACAACCAGTTCGGCAATCGCCTTCTCGGACCTGCCTTGGTCGAATCACCAGTGCCACGCACTAGGAGACCAGATAGCCATGCACCCGTCCACCATGACCACGATATAAAGGAGAGTACATTTTATTCTGTGTTGGCATCACTGCGGCCGGCTTCTTCCCTGGGCAGTGCAGTGACTCGAACCTTCCTCCACGATGAGAGCCTCTCTTCCTCTGCTGGATCTCCCGAACTGCAGGAACTGTCAGGAACTACCGCCACCGCCGGAGCCTCTTCCACTTTTAAGGTACCTTGTTCCGCCAGGCCTCCCATTTCGTTGGGTAGTGCTAAAGGTGTTTTAAATCCTTTACTTACCTTCGGGGCTAGCCGTCCCAATCGTCTAACATTGTCTTTTTACCTTCTGCACCCTCCTTTTCAACCGTTAAACAAAGACTTGACTGCAGCTACTAGAACGGTTTGAACCTGGGCACTTTGTCTCGTACCACTGACACTGGCACAGGCCTATTGACCCTGGCTAATTCTGTTACAACTGCCTTCTCTAGATTGCTTTTCATCAAGAAATGTGTTGGTGCACCTAAAACTCTTATAACCGCATTTCCTTCCACTTTATATATTGTTGAAGTGCCATTTTGCTCGGTTTTCACCTAAGTATTGCTTATGCTAAAGTATTACCTTGACTAGCCTGTTCACAGTCCAATTGGGAAGTGTTGCTGGTGTGTGTAGGAGTCTAACCCTGTATAACTTGACCTTTCCCTCCCTCTGACAAAATTGTTAGAGTGCCATTTCTGCTTGGTTTACACTGTGCCATTTTGCTCAGTTTTCACTCTTGCTCAAACCTGTCTACAATTTAAATAGGGAGTTGTGTATACTTTTCTTGACTGTTTTAACTTGCTTTCATGATAGTGACTTGTGTGTGGAATTAAGAGTGTGAAGCATAAATATAAATATATATATATATATATATATATATATATATATATATATATATATATATATATATATATATTCTTTTTGATACAAAGCTTTGGTCAGTGTTTTCTTGTCCAATAATACTGTAATCCTATTGTGTAAACCCTGAATACTGCTCATCTCCCTCTTGAGGTAAGTCTGGCTGCTCAGCCACAGCTACCAACTAAATATGTGTGGTACAGACTGATAACAAAGGGGATTTATTGCATATACCTGTAGTCCTAATCTTCTGTAGTACTCCCTAAGGGAACTGCATAGGATTCTGCCTAACACTGGTGTACAGTGGTGAGGATAAAGTATTGAGTTTACATTTTAGAGTGCTGCTAGTACCTTGGTTCAACTAACCACAAGGCTTAACAATCACTATAAAGCTAATTTAAAAAAATCAAGTCAAATATGGAAAGATATAGCCAGGAGACCCTCCTTGTAAACACTGCTGATTATTTAAGGGATCTATGTAGACAGAAAAGTCTTGTTGTCAAAGGCAAGAAATCAGAGTTGATTGAAAGATTGTTGGAGAAACAAAGTCTGGAGAGTGGGCTGTAGTGCCTACTCCTCCAGCAACTGTAGCAAATATTGAGGATGATAATGTTGATGATGTTATTGTTGAGACAGATGAGGAAGAGGAGGCTGACAATTTAGCCCCCACTGACCCTTTGCCTGCTCAAAGGCCTCAAGCCTTGGCTACTGGACCTTTGTCAGGTCCCACATTAAGTCCTGAGTTTATCTCACTAAAAAAATGAGGCTTGAGCTTGAATTCAAAAGAATTAGTGTCCAGACTGAACAGAAACACCAAGAACTAAGGCTCAGAGAAATGGAGCTCAATCGTGAGTTAGAAATGAAGAAATTGTCTGTGGAAAATTCTTCTCTCCCCGGATCCTCTAGATCTTCCAGTCCAAAGAGACCCTGGATGCCTAACGAGATTGTGGGTATGTATGAACCTAAGTTGGATGTGTTAGATTTGTTAGCTATGTTTGAATACAATCATGGGCTCCAGGAAATCACAAGGAATCAGTTGCTTCCCTGGTTATTCTCTAGGCTCCCCCCTGCTGCATCTGATGTGGTAATGGATGGGGGAGTTGGATAGGATGGAGTATGAATGTTTGAAGCTAGCTTCAATTGCTAGATTTGAGAAGAACCCTTCCCAGTACCTTAAGAGGTTTAGGACCCTCAAAAAGCATGATGGTACCCCTTGGTCTACCTGGGTGAGTGAGTGTTTGAAAAACATAGAGGAATGGATTAAGGGTTACAGAGTGAACACTTATGAACGAATGAAAAATCTTGTCATGTTGGAGTCTATCTGTGATGCGTGCTCTCCTGAGCTCAGACAGCACTTGGCTGATTCTAAGGAAATAGATTCCAGGAAGCTAGCTAAGGCTGCTGACTTATGGGTTGCCAACAGGGCTACTCACAAGGATTCTGGGGTCACTCAGAAAAAGGATGAGGGAAAGCAGCCTAAGAAAGGCAACAAAGAGAATTCAAATAATTCCAATTCCAAAGAGGGCCACAAACAAAACTCTAATGGTAAGCCGCAAGGGAAACTGAATCAGGCTAGTGTACCTTCTGGTCCCAGACCAGAAGGAGGTCAGAACAAGCCACCATTCATAAAGACATTTGGGAAATGTTATGTTTGTGGTTCAACTGACTATGTGAAAGGGGATCCCAGATGCAAGGGTAAACCTTCAGGGGTCCACACTGTCTCCTTAGCCTTCGCTCCTGAGGAGGAAGTACAAATGGCCAGTGGAAACTTTCAAATACTAGCTAAAGACCCCATAAGAGTCTCAGCTAGTGTTTCTTTAGTGTTCTTGGGGTTGTGGGATCAACATAATTTAGATGTCTGTAATTCTATCCCAAATAATACTAAAGTGTATTATAAGGACTGTGTCCTAGTGAATAGTCAGGAAACCCCTGCTATTAGAGACACTGGAGCCGACATAACTGTGGTGGACGAATCTTTTTTCAAGGTGGAGGATGTTGCGAAGGCACCCAAACACCTCACCAAGTTAGATGGAGGGCCTGTGCAGATGCTTCCCCAGTTACCAGCTCTCATCCAGTGCAATGACATGACTGTAAGGATATCTGTTAGTGTGCAATCTGAAGTACCGGGAAGGGTTCTGTTGGGAAATGACCTAAAAGATCTTGGAGTAGTGTCAAGTACTCCCAGACCTCCCAGCAAAAGACTACAGGAGCTCACCAGACCTGCAAGGGAGAGGACCTTGAGGGGCTCCCCTGAGGAGATGATAGAAAAAGAAATCACTCCTACTCCACTGGAGTTACTAACTGCTATTTCTGAGCAACCAGAAGCAAAGGGGAAACCCAAAACTTCTAAGAAGAAACCAGCAGGAAGCACTCCTGTGCTTCCAACAAGGACATCCCCAAGGTTGTCCAAAGTCACACCTTTGACTCCTCCTCCAGCTGAGGCTGAGAGTGAGGTACCACCCTGTGTGGATGAACTAGAACCTGAGGATTCAGATCTACTAGAAGATTGGAGATCTGGACCCTGTAGACCATCCTGAGCTGCAGTCTTTACTGGCAGAAGGTGGACCCAACAGGGCAGACTTCAGTAGAGGGCAAAGAGGATGTACAACTCTGGAAAGTCTTCACCACCTGGCAGCTTCTCAGCTTGAAGGGCAAGAGCCTAGGAAGTATAGGTTGCATTGGGAAGATGGCCTCTTCTACAGTGAACCGACGGAGTCAACCCCTGGAGACTACAAAAGACTTGTAGTGCCCCAAGATAACAGACTCCAATTCTTGCAACTAGCCCATGAGATACATTTGGCAGGTCACTTGAGTTTCAAGAAGACCAAGGAAAGGCTCTCTCTATACTTTTATTTGCCTAAAATGGGGGCTGAGGTAGATAAGTATTGCAAGAGTTGCCACACCTGCCAAACTTCTGGTAAGAGTGGCTCCAAGAACGTGGCACCTTTAGTGCCTCTCCCTGTGGTGGGAGTACCATTTGAGAGGGTGGGAATCGACATTGTTGGTCCTCTTGATCCTCCAACCTCTTCAGGCAATAGGTTTATACTTGTAGTAGATCATGCTACTAGGTACCCTGAATCTATTCCTATGAGAACTGTTACAGCCCAGGCTGTGGCTAAGGCCCTCCTTGGTATTTTTACCAGGGTTGGGTTTCCTAAGGAGATAATATCCAACAGGGGGTCGAATTTTAAGTCCCACTACATGAAGGCCATGTGGAAAAACTGTGGAGTTACCTACAGGTTCTGTACCGCATACCAGCCTCAGACAAATGGGTTGGTAGAAAGGTTCAACAGAACCATGCAGACATGATAGGAGCTTTAGAATACCCCCTTAAAAGAAAGTGGGATCTTCTACTGCCATGCCTTCTCTCTGCATATAGAGAAGTCCCTCAGGAGGGAGTGGGTTACTGTCCCTTTGAACTTCTCTATGGCCAGTCAGTCATAGATCCATTGGCCCTGATTAAGGAGGGGTTGGAGAGTGCTCCTTCCCCCAAGCCAGTCAGAGTGACTGACTATGTGATAGGACGCCAGAGGAGAATGTCACACATGATGGCTGAAGCAAGTGACAAATTGAAAGCAGGTCAGACACTGGTTAAGCATTGGCATGACCAGAAGGCCAACATGGTTGAGTTCGCTCAAGACCAGCTAGTTCTTGTTATGGTGCCAACAAGGCAGAGTGCCTTGCAGGACAAATGGATAGGACCCTTCAAGATTGTGGGAAAACTTGGAGAGGAGAACTATCTGGTGGACTTAGGCAATCCTAAGGAGGCTCCCAGAGTCTTTCACACCAACCGTTTGAAGGCTTATGTCTCGAGACCAGAAGTGGGAGCTTTGCTTCTAGCTTCAGCTCAAGAGGAGGAGGAGAGTGAACCTCTGCCTGACCTTCTCAGAGGCAAACCTTTAGATGAGAATATAGAAGGAGTTAATCTCTCTTCTAATCCGACTTCTGAACAACAGGAGGACTGCAAAGTTTTGTTCAATCAATTTGCCCCCCTGGTCTCACTTTCACCAGACTTGACCCCATGGGGCCAGCATGATATTAACACTGGTGACTGTTTACCTGTCAAAAGCAGGGGTTACAGAATGTCAGAGAATGTAAGAACCCACATCAAAGGAGAGGTCAACAAGATGCTTGATCTCGGGGTAATAGAGCCCTCTACTAGTCCATGGTCTATCCCAGTGGTGTCAGTACCAAAGGCAGGATCCAAGGAGTTGAGATTCTGTGTGGACTATACAGCTCTAAATGCATTCATTAAGGCCGATGCCCATCCTTTGCCAAGGACAGATGAGCTGGTGGATAGACCTGGTTCAGCCAAATACCTCAGCACATTTGACATCACGTCAGGCTATTGGCAAATAGCCTTGACAGAGAATGCCAAGGAGAAAACTGCATTCTCCACCCCAGCTGGCTTATACCAATTTAAGGTTATGCCTTTTGGATTACAGAATGCACCTGCTACATTCCAAAGGATGGTTAATCAGGTTCTGAATGGGATGGAGGACTTCTGCATGGCATACTTCGATTACATTGCAGTGTTCAGCCCTACTTGGAAAGAATATGTTGATCACCTAGGATATGTTTTGCAAGCTCGTGAGCAGGCCCAGCTGGCCATAAAGGCAAGCAAATGTCAAATTGGTCAGAGTAAAGTGGTCTACCTTGGTTGTGAAGTAGGAGGTGACGAAATAAGGCCATTGCCCAGCAAGATAGAAGCTGTGCAAAATTGGACAACCCCTTCTATTCAAACCCAGATGATAGCCTTTTTAGGCCTCACTGGGTACTACAGGAATTTCATAGAGAACTATGGGACCATAGCTTCTCCACTGAATTTAATCTCCTCTCCAAAATGGTCTTTTTACCTTCTGCACCCTCCTTTTCAACCGTTAAACAAAGACTTGATTGCAGCTACTAGAACCCTTTGAACCTGGGCACTTTGCCTCGTACCACTGACTCTGGCACAGGCCTATTGACTCTGGCCAATTCTTTTACAACTGCCTTCTCTAAATTGCTTTTCATCAAGAAATGTGTTGGTGCACCTAAAACTCTTATAACCACCTTTCCTTCCCCTTTATATATTGTTGAAGTGCCATTTTGCTCGGTTTTCACCTAAGTATTGCTTATGCTAAAGTAGCACCTTGCCTATCGTGTTCACAATCCAATTGGGAAGTGTTGCTGTTGTGTTTAGGAGTCTAACCCTGTATAACTTGACATTTCCCTCCCTCTGAAGAAATTGTTAGAGTGCCATTTCTGCTTGGTTTACACTGTGCCATTTTTCTCAGTTTTCACTCTTGCTCAAACTTGTCTACAATTTAAATAGGGAGTTGTGTATACTTTTCTTGACAGTTTAAACTTGCTTTCATGATAGTGACTTGGTGTGGAATTAAGAGTGTGAAAAATAAATATATATATTCTTATTGATACAAAGCTTTGGTCAGTGTTTTCTTGTCCCATAGTACTGTAGTCCTATTGTGTAAACCCTGAATACTGCTCAGATCCATCTTGAGATAAGTCTGGCAGCTCAGCCACAGCTACCAACTAAATCTGTGCAGTACAGACTGATACCAAAGGGGATTTATTGCATATACCTGTAGTCCTAATCTTCTTTAGTGCTCCCTAAGGGAACTAACTTCATAGGATTCTGCCTAATAGGAAGGAACATTTGGCAGTAAGATAATAGAGAATATGTTCTCGTACCTATTAACAAAATATAAAGGCTCTAAGCTAAAGAGCAGGCAAAACATATTGGGCCTCTGGAAATTATATGGGGAGATTAAAGGGGAGAAATTGAAGAAAGAAGAATAATAGACAGAGGGAGGCAGCAGGCTGAGCTCCCCGCCCCTGCCCTATGGGTTACATCCCACCTTGAAACCAGCCACAGAATATACTAACCCGTGGCGAGAAACTACAATGCGAGACCAGGGCAATGCAGTGGGGGGAAAGAGAAAGAAGCACAAAGAGAGGAGATGCACATACTGGACAAAAGAAAATATCTAGCAGACATTGAAAAGAATACACGCCAACAGGTGGATGTGTTATTCAGTGAAGCAGAATGTGTGATCGAGGAGGCGGTGAAGAAAAATAGCAAGGTCGGATAAGGGAGAATGGCTATCAGGAAGAATACCGTTCAAATTAGATGGGGTGGAAGGCCGCCAGGGGGCACAGGCAAGATGGCCGCCTGAGCCGACAGCTCCGCACCCAGCCCCGGGAACTTTGCGGAGTTTAGCAGGAAGAAGGTGTCCATTTCTCGCAAGCATCTCAAGAAAGGGCGTGTGAACCCCTGCCCAGCCAGGTGTTCCAAACCAGGAGTTTTGATGACATCCACGGACCGAGTTCGACCATCCGAGGTCTCTGCGGCCCCTCCCCCCGCGGTCGTGAACAACATGCAGGCGGTGCGCGCCAAGGCTCGCAGAGGCCGCAGCAGAGCACAGGAGCGGGGAAGCCTGCGGAGGGAGTGTCCACTTGGAGCAAGGAGAAGCCGGAGGTGGGGGACCTCGGAGGTTCCACCGCACCCCGGGGCCCCTGGTGCCCCATCCCCGGATGGGCCGAGGTGGCGCACAGCCGGCGCAAGGCCGCTCTCGATATTGAACGGAGACATCGGAGGCGCTGTACGCGCACTGAATCGCCCCAACACTCCACCCACCCACGGGGTTGAACGGGCCCACCTAACCGAACACCAGAACTCCCCAGCCTGGGCCGTCGCGGGAGCGTGCCCACACTAAATCCGGCTGGAGAGGGCACTGGTGAAGGCACATGCCAGGTGAGAGGCCCTCGGCCAGGACTTCATGAATAGGCCGCTTTCCCACCGGCGTTGAACCCCTTGAGTTATTCGGTTGGCACAACCATAGTCTATCACTCCGAGGGCACCCCCCCCACCCGGCGTCCCTCCCCACACACTCAGCCGCAACCAACACCCCATGAGTTGGAAGGAGGCCCTCTCCAAGTATCAGTTTGTGGCCAGACTGGACAAAATGGCCGTCGGGTCCCCATTGGCGCCGCCTCCCGACCTGGGGGCCATCCAAAATAACATCCAAATGATTTTGGAGGAGATACGTGGGATTCGAACCGACATGGGTGCTAAATTGGCCGACCTTACCACTAAGGTCACCAACCTGGAGGATCGCGTGGAGGGAGTCGAGAACAACCAGCTCTCCACGGCGATCTTGGAGACGCAAATGGAGGCCAGATTCCAGGAGGTACATCGAAGGGAGGAGGAATGATGGTTCAAGGTGGACGACATGGAGAACAGGGAAAGGAGGAACAACTTGCGCATTTTTGGCCTTGTGGAGTCCGAAGGGGAGAGCCCGCAGGCACTGGAAGGGAAGGTCCACGACATCATAAGAATCGTCATGGGGGAGGAGGCCGACATCGAGATCAAATTTGACAGGGTCCACCGAGCCAGCGGAGGTGGCAGAGGCCCGAGGTCGGTGTTGGCTCAACTGCACTACTATAGGGACAAAGCCAGGATCCTGGAGAAGGCGAGGAACTTCGGTGATATCCAATACGGAGACTCTAAGGTGCCAATCTAGCAGGACCTCTCGGCCCTCACCCTCGCAATGAGAAAGAAATGTGGGGCCCTTACCAGATGGTTACAGGGTAAGGGGGTCAGATATCGCTGGGGCCACCCCTTCTACCTGGCATTCGAGTGGTCGCGGGAAAGACACCACCTTGTGACAGAGGAAGACATTGTGCGTACCACTGGCGACCTGGTGGGAGATCGTGCCCGTTCGTCCAGCGGAGTGGGGGGTGAGGCCAGGAACCCACCGCGGGGCCCGACAGACTGGGACAACCCAGCGGCAACACCAAGGTCAAGGGGGCACGCAAGTTTAAAAAAACCAGGCACCCATCATCGGCCTCTGAGGATCACCTGAAGTGACTGTAACTTTCATAATGTTTGTTGTTTGGTTCGATGGACCTCCGTGTTGGGCTTTTGCCTGGGGACACGGGGGACCACGGGAGCAGGGTTACATCTCACAAGTTTTGTTTAAAGGTTCACATGCATTCATTCTCATTTAAAAGAGAATGGGTTATCTACATGTTTACACTACCCGGGGCTGGGTAAGAGTCCTTGGTGGTTCGTTGACCGTCCCCGAAGAAGATCGGGTGACATGGACGAACGCCTCAAGATTGGGGGGAGAGAGGAGGGGGAAAGGAGCAGGGTCGAGGGGGGAGAACGACCATCATCAAGGCCAAAATGGGAGCGTTTAGAGGGGTGCACAGGGGGAGTGGGGGGGCTAGCCAGCCTAAACAGGAATCCTCAATTTTTCAACGTGCCATAGGCAAGCATTACACTACGGTGAAGTTAGAGATGGACTACCTAGACGATAATGGTTGAAGGCAAGATAGGCACACTCATTGTCAAGGGCCTCAATTCACAAAACAAGAGGTCCCTGACCAGTAACATGTTCCGCAAACAGCAGCTAATGGTGCTGTTCCTTCAAGAAACCCATTACAGACAGGGGAAAGAATCACCCATCAGGGGGAAGGACATTGGCGCCAACTTCTGGGCCTCCCACAGAAGCTCAAAGAAGGAAGGCGTGGGGATTCCCTTGAGCAAGACACTCCACCTTACTAACACAGAAACCAAGAGAGGCTTTGGGGGAAGGTTCCTGGGGATCAAGGGTACTTACGAAGGGGAACGCATAACCCTAGCCACCCTCTATGCTCCCAACTCAGGCCAGATAGGTTTCCTAATCCAGATTCTGGGGGTAATGGATGAATGGGCTGAAGGGGCCATGATACTGAGGGGGGACTTCAATCTCATATTGGACCCCGGGCTGGACAGGTGGACGGCACGGGTGACTGAACCGAAAGGGATAACCAAGGACAACCTAACGCTCCAGACCCTGCTGAGGGAACACTATTGGGAGGACGTTTGGCAAACGACACACCCGGAGCACGGGGGATACACATTCTTTCCCCCCCCCCACACCACACCTACACCAGAATCGATTTCCTTTTGACCTCTAAAGAGGGGAGCGGGGTGGCTACAGCTCCGAGTGTCGAGGCAATAACATGGTCCGACCACGAGCTTCTTGTGGCGGACTGGTCGTTCCCCCTGTCCCCCAGGTCGGCCCGGTGGAGGTGTAATGATACGCTCCTGAGGGACCCAGTCTTCAGGGAATTCCTGAGAGGCGAAATGGAGGCGTATTTTGAGATAAACGATGATGGGGAGACGGATATGGCGACAGTGTGGGAGGCGGCGAAGGCCACCTTCCGTGGTCTCCTTATAGCCGAGGGTTCTAGGCGCAAGCGGGAGAGAGGGCTCATTGAAGCCAAGATACGGGCTGAACTCAAGAGCCTGCGGGGTAGGCTTACCCAAGAGGGGGTTGACAAGGAGTCCCTCCTATTGGAAATGTGCGAGAAATGCCAGGCTCTGCACACGGTGGTCATCAGGGAGGTGGTCAAGAAATTGAGATATACGCGACACAGGTATTACGAAAAGGGGGATAGGATGGGGACCCTATTGGCACGTAGAGCTAGAGGTTGTAGACTGGAGAGGAGGGTTGGACCTATTAATGATGGGGAGGGCAGGGCTCTCAACAAAAAGGCAGAGATAGTGGGCTCCTTTGCAACCTTTTATAGGGACCTATACACAAAACAGGAGGGGGAATCGCTGGAGGAGATCCGGGCTTATCTGGAAGAACACCAGCTACCCCGCTTAACAGAGGCCGAGCTGCAGGACTTGGAGGGGAACATAACGGTGGAGGAGGTGGAGGCAGCTATCAAGAGACTTAAAGTAGGGAAGGCCCCCGGGGGTGATGGATATACGGCTGATTTCTATAAACAATTCCAGCCCATCCTGATGGAACCCTTAGCCAAATTGTTCAAGCACATCCGCAAAAAAGAGACGATCCCCCCACATTCCTACAGGCCCTCATCTCGGTAATCCCCAAGCCAGGACAAGACCCCACAGAACGCGGCTCCTACAGACCCATCTCCCTCTTGAACCTGGATGCTAAAATATTTGCCAGGATCCTGACCACTCGCCTGGAGAAATGCCTGCCCCGCCTGGTTCATCCAGACCAGTTGGGCTTCATATTAAACAGACAAGCCTCGGACCACATGCGCAAAACCCTCCATGTACTACACTCAAGGGAAACCCGGAACGAGGGGGTCCTCCTGCTGTCCCTATACGCAGAAAAAGCCTTCGACCGGGTGAGTTGGACCTTCGTGGTGGAGGTCCTCTCGGCAATAGGGATGGGCCAGAGATGGTTGGGATGGATGGCTGCACTATATTCAACCCCCACGGCCAGGGTGGATGCCAACGGGATGGAATCAGAAGCCTTTCCCCTAGAGCGTGGAACGAGACAGGGCTATCCACTATCCCCCCTGATATACGCCCTTGTCATGGAACCCTGGGCGATCTTGATGCGTAACAATGAGGCTATCACTGGAGTACAGATGGGCGGTTCCCACTGCAAGATCAGCCTGTTCGCCGATGACGCTCTCCTCTATGTTACTAAACCGACACTGATGGTCCCTCATGTGTTGCGGGCACTGGAGCGTTATGGGAGCCTCTCGGGGTACAAGTTCAACCTGGGCAAATCTGTGGCTTTTATGGGAGGTCGACTACTGGACACCGAGAGAGAGTATGTGGAGGGCCTTCCCTTCCAATTGCAGAGAGAGGGGTTCCGGCACTTGGGAATACAAATAACACCTGACCCAAAGGACCTCTTCCCGAGCAATTTCACCCCTTTGTGGACTGAGGTCAAAAGAGATGTAGAGAGGTGGGCGATCTCGGGGTTCTCGTGGATGGCACGACTCAACCTGATCAAAATGGTGGTACTTCCCAAATTCCTATTCCTCTTCCAGATGCTCCCCACTCAGGTCCCAGCCGCGTTCCTACAGTCCATGAAACGCACCCTACTCAGGTTCCTCGTGGGGGGGGGACATAGGATCTCCTACGATGTCCTAACGAGACCCAAGGAAGACGGTGGGGTGGGATTCCCAGACTTCGATACATATTATAGGGCCTCCCAGCTGAGGATTTTGGTCGACCATTTCAACCCTGGGTCAGAAAAACAGTGGGTAGCACTGGACAATAGGTTACTTGCCCCGGTCACGCTCGATGAGTGGTTGTGGGTTCCCAGAGTGCACATCCCCAGGCGTGTTCTGGACCACCCGGTACTGGGTGTCCTGTGATCTGTCTGGAAGGAGGGGGTTATTATAGATGGCTCACAACCTGGCCTTCCCCACTGAGTTGCATCTGGGCACCACCATTCATAGTTAAGGTTGCGGAGCCGGCCGCGTATCAGAGGTGGTATGAGGCGGGCCTTGTTAGGGCTTGCCACTTGTGGGTGAGTGGCTCCTTGATGCCCCTTCTGGACCTGGAGGAGGCCCTGGGGCTGGGCAAGCTTTCACCTTTTCGTTACCTCCAACTGAAGGGAGTCCTCTCCGAACCCTCATTGGGGGACACACTCAGGAGGGAACTCACGGACTTCGAGAAAACGATCATCTCCACACGGGGCTCCAAGGGGGTCATATCTCGTTTGTACAAACTTCTCTTGCTTTCGATACCCAGGGATCCACCGCCAGCACGGATACAATGGGAAAAGGATTTGGGCACGGCAATAGATGATAAAAGGTGGACCAAGATGTGCTTCCGGGCCCATCGCTCAATGACCTCCCCCAGTACAGACACCAAGCCCTCAACGTTTTACACAGATGGCACTACCCCCCACAGTTGATAGCCAGAATGAGTCCGGGCTACGACCCACACTGCTGGAAATGCAAAAAGAAAAAAGGGGACTACATGCACATGTGGTGGTCTTGCCTGAGGGTGCAGTCATATTGGGGAGAGGTCCTATCCTGGGTTAAGGGGGTGTTTGGTGTCTCTAGGCCCCTCTGTCCCTGGTTGCTTCTATTCGGTATTGAGGTGGGTGATGACCAGGAGGACACCCAGGGCCACATGTTGCAGGTCATGCTCATAGCGGCCAGGTGCTGCTTGGCCCAGAAGTGGAGGAATCCGCACATGCCTGATGAGAGGGAATGGCTAACGAAGGTGCGGACGATATATGACTTAGAATTTTTAACCCACGTCCTGGATGAATCCAGATCCAACATTGAGGAACTATGGCTTCCCTTCTTTGAAAAGTATGAGCGATCGACCTGAGGGGTGAGCCCATGAACTGTTGGTCTGTTTGGGTTTTGAGTCCAGAGAAAATGGAGGACCTACTAGGTATCCGTTGTACAAGGCACGCGCCCCCCCCCCCGTGGGGTGCTGCTAGGTTGAGCCCTAGACTATGTGTGCACTAATCTATTCGACAGTCCGAACTCGAAAAATGCATAACGCGTCCCTGCAAAATAAGCTTGAACTCGGGCACCTGTTCACTGGCTAGGGGAGGGTGGGGAGAGGGTGGGGGGGAAAGGGTTATTGTTTGAACGTTTTTTCTGGGAATGGCATCGGATTGAAATGACATGTTTGTTGTAATAACCTTAAAGAAATGCGAATAAAAACTATATTTTTTTTAAAAAAAAACATTCGATGGGGAGGACAAAGAGGAAGAATAAAAAAAATGATTTAGATGAGGAAGACACAGCCTCAGACAAAGGGTTATTAGGAGACGAATGGAGTGACAGGGAAAGAGATGAATGGACACCCGACATACTTAGGAGAAGGGGACGAAAAGAGCAAAAATGACAGTACAGTGATGGTTGTGACAGGGACAGATCCACCTTCTTACATAGTAGGAGAGTGAAGGTAAAATGGGATTAACACAAGCTGTTAGAGAGGGAGAGATGGGACCAAAGACACAGGTAATGCTGTTACTACAGAAGGGAAGAGGGTGAGCCCATTATGTGCCCTGGCAAACAATGGACTGGGACAACCTAATATGTTGCTTGCCCTCCCTTCTGAATGGATACATGCACTTCAGAAAAAGACAGAGGGGGTGATGCTGGCATTAGTGGACATGATAAGTCTGTTTGCCGCTATTATAGAACAGGTAGACAACATTTGGAATCAAGCTGGCAAAAAGGAGTGAAATTGAGCACCAATGCTCATAATGGAACTCCATCTAACAATTGTCCAGCGCATGTCGGGGAAGTTCTAAGTAGCATGTACGCAGACAGCTATGACCTGGCGACAGTAGTGGCTTATAAAATGAAAGGTGACGATGACCCAGCTGAATATATAAAGTGAGTCCAGGATTTATGGACCCAAGAGACTCAAAGGTCCTGGGATGAATGCATACCATTATTCTATCACATACTAGTAGAAGGTCAGCCAACAGAAGTTCAGGCTTCCTTGGATAAGGTAGTGGGTATGGAAGCTAAGGGCTGGCCCTAAATACAAGCAATAGTACATTACTGTGAAAGTAAGCAGGAAAGCGAGAGGCAGGCAGCCAAGAATACTGCAAAGGAAGAAAACAAATGAATACAAAAGAAACTTGCCAAATAGACCATGGTAGGAGCAATGTTAGTGCGAGATGTCACTGCCGTGATGACAGCACCACAGGGAGGGTTTCCCACAGGACAAACACCACAACAAGGAGGGTACATGCAGCCGCAGTATGGACCACAATAGGGAACACCACCACAGGGGAATTATATGCATGGGGGATACTTTCCTATAGGAAGAGGGTTTTCACAACAGGCAAGGGGGGGTATCGAGGGACAAGATACAGGGTTTTCAGACCATGCTACATATGTCAGAACAATCGACATGTGACACACACCTGTCCATTTATGCAACAGGCACAGGCAATCCAAGTAGCGCAACAGCAAGGGCTTCAGTGGCCGCAGATACAGTGTCTTCCACGATGCCAGCACAGCAGGGAGAAGTGCAGCCCCAAGGAAGGACACCTGACAGTGGGGTAATAGTCCCAGCAATGGCAGAGCCACCCATGGTAGCAGGGGGAACCACAGTAGTGCAAGGGCAAAACATGGTGCCCCATTACACAGGAGTCAGCGTGAAAGAGGAAACCTTTTCTCCTTTCCGCCAAGTAACATACAGCAATAGGGGGGCCAACAGAAGGTCCAAGTGTGCCCAGTCCTAGCAGTAATTTATGACCCCGAAGAGGAACCTGAGGTGTCAGTGAAATAGGACCAAGTGAGTTTTCATTTCTCATAGATACAGCAGCAACCAAATACTGCATCCAGGAGGGGGGATTCCCATTATCTAACAAAGCAATGGATAAGCATGGCTGTTCTGGGGCGGTGGTCGCGGTTCCAGTGACAAAAGACTTACCATTACCATAGGGACACAACACCTCGTAGCTCCCTTACTCTACTCTAAAGACACACCCATCATTGTCTTGGGGAGAGACCTGCAGAGCAAACTGAATGCTACCATATCATTCACAGAGAAAGGGATGGTGTGCTTCACACACATCATTTACTATGTTCGGGTAGCAGCTCTTACCATGGCAGCACACACGCAAAGCACCTAGCAAGCACAGCCACTATACCACACCATGTTCTTGTACAGGGTCGACATTATGCTGGGATGGGTCCCGGGAATAGAGGGGAAAGTGTTCTGACTGACTTTGGAATTCCTATTCAGACCACAGTGCCAGTAGGATGACTTATAGGGGAAAACAGTGGTGTTACAGCTGAAAGAATTAGTAATACACAAAGACATGGTGATTCTGTGTGCAACAGATAATGACAACATAGAGTGGCGAACAGTGCAGTGCATTAACCCCACTCTGACAATAACAGGAGTATCGGATGAACAATTGTTCGCCGATGAGGAGGAGGAAAGAGAGATTGTGTTCCAGATACAAATACATTGCCAGGTTGAGATATTGGAAACAATGGTGTCCATTCTGGCACAGTTAGTGAAGAGGGAAAATAAACACACACAGGGAGATCTCAAAAGGGTGGCTTATGAGTTTTGGACCAAGGGACCTCACAATGTGGGGGTACTGAAAGGGACTGGGGCAGTAAAAATAAAACTGAAATAAGTTGCCCTATCTAACAAAGTGATGGCTACTCAGGGCTTTTCTGGGGTGGTGGTTGTGGTTCTAGTAACAAAAGACGTACCATTAACCTTAGGGACACAACATCTTGTAGCTCCTTTACTGTACTCCTAAGACACACCCATCATTATCTTGGGGAGAGACATGCAGAGCAAACTGAATGCCACCATATCATTCACAGAGAAAGGGATGATTTGCTCCACATGCGGCATTTACTATGTCCGGGTAGGAGCTCTTCTCTTGGCAGCACAGCACTTAGCGAGCACAGCCACTATACCACAGCATGTTCCTGTACAGGGTCGACATTATGCTGGGATGGATCCTGGGAATACAGGGGAAGGTGTTTCGACTGGCTTTGGAATTCCTATTTAGACCCTGCTGCCCAGGCTAAACAATACCCATTGATCAGAGAAGCAGATGACATGATATACTTCACTTTGCATGTATTATGCCAGCAAGGGATAATCTAGACATCTACATCAACCTGTAACACAGCAATCTACCCGATAAAGAAATCAAAGGGTGGGTCATGGAGTTTCATCCAGGATTTGTGCCCCGTGAATGAAGTGGTGGGAGCTGAATTTCCTGCGGTTCCAAACCCTGCTACAATATTGTGTAATATTCCAGTGAAGGCAAAGTACTTCTGGGTCATTGACTTGAATAATGCCTCCTTCTCTATACCTTTGCACCCAGACTCAAGATATTTGACCACCTTCACGTATCGTGGATTTAGATTCAAACACACTTGTTTGCCCCAGGGGTACTGTGAGTCACTGAGTATGTTCTCTAGGAGAATACAAATTGACCTATGCAATGTGCAAACATCAAGCACTGTGATTCAATATGTTGATGATCTGTTAATATGCCATGAGACAGAAAAAGAGTGTAGAACAGACTCAGTACACATTTTGTTACTACTTGCAGAAAAAGGGTATAAGGCAAAATTACAATATTGCGTAGAAGAGGTTGTGTACCTGGGGCAAATAATATCCATTAAAGGGCATTGAATAACACCCGAAAGAACACAGGCCATTCATTCCACCACTATCTCATGAACTGTGAAAGAGATGCAGAAGTTTCTAGGTCTATGTAATTATTGCTGAGCATGGGTATTTGATTATGCCGCTTTTACTAAACCCCTATTGCTGGGCCTTAAGGAGGCACAAAAAGAGCAGAAGGGCATAAAATGGACACCTGAAATGAATAAAAGTTTCACAGAACTAAAAGATGCACTGGCACATGTACCAGTGTTAGCTACCCCAAACGACAGCAAAAACGTCAGATCCAAGAGCAATTCCATCTAGGCAGAATCCACCAAGGCAGTAGCCTGGAGAACATTCCACCCCATTTGAAATGGTTCAGCTCAGCATCTGCCTTTTTTACTTCTCTCCCGCTCCCCGGGGTACAAGCTACAGCCAATGCAAATAGTTGCAGATCACACTCTATGAACTGCTTCAACTAGCAAATGAAACCGAAAAGGGACTCAACGCGGTGTGTGAAGAACTATGTGTTCTATGATTAATGACCCTCCAAAATCATGTTATTTTAGACCTTATGATGGCGATGGAGGGAGGGGTGTGCCATAAGATAGGGAGCATGTACTGTACCGCAATTCCTGCTAATGATGCTGCAAATGGAACAATTATAGATGTAGTAGAAGAAATAAGAACAATACATGAGAGAATGGTAAAAGAAACACAAGACATTTAATTGGCAACCTGGCTGTATTCATTATTCACCTGGGCACTGTGAAAAACCAGAGGGTGTTTCACTGCCTAAAACCCAGAGATCCCTTACTCAGGTGGTGAGGGCATGGCCATCACCTTTGAATCCAGACCCTGGAGGTGGACAAATGTGGGAGGATCACCTGGGTAAGGGGTTCTCGGGGAGTGGGGAGGAATGACCAATGGCGAGACATTGTATCCCCCTTTTCTAAATATCCCGGTCCCATCCTATTTTATAGGATATTCCAACTTCCCAGATTCCCTCTTTCCTACGCAAACACTAGCTGAGGAAGAGGAGGTTTGAGGCTAAAAGGAGTACCACCCATGCAATACATTGGACATGTCCCACTATTAGCTCTCCCCACATGGTCAAAAGGTGGCACACTAAGAGACACTCTGGGCAAGGCAATGCAATGAAGGAGCAGTTCTTCCAGGACAACGGCAAATCAGGCAGAGCAGAGTGACCGACCGAAGGATGGAACTTAGGTACGGAGAAACCTTAGACACCCAGGCAAGAGAACATTACATGTGGAGGGCATTGAAGGTTGTGCAAGGAAGCCAAGACAGAGAGAAGAGACAAACCCCTTTTGTGGTTCAAGGATACCGGCCACCACACCAGCTGAACGGCAGAGTTGGGGAGGTGTAGCGGCAGTTGTGGTATCCGCCTTGCCTTCAGGAACAAATCTGCAAAAGACAAAAATGAATGAACATAGCCGTTGAGTTGATGAAAGCAATGAAAATCCGGTTTGTGTTAAATGAAACTTGATGGCAACAGTATCCGATGAATGAAGGTTGTGCGTGTGCCAATAAGACGCGAGAAAAAGCAAAGCATTGTCAAGAACTGTAAACGAAAGATACAAAGTAACAGAGTGGTCCAGTGAAAGAAGATTGCCCAATCGAAAATCTCTGTGAAATGTCTAATGCTGTAGAAGCAGTGAGAAGAAAAAGAAACTGGTATGGAATATTTGAACGGTTGTTAGGTTTGATCCCGGCAGAGGGGAACCTGAATGTGAGTGGTATCTTTGAACTTTGAAATAAGTACTGTGCTCAAAACTACATTTACCAAGAGGCCTTGTTGTAGGAGAGAAAAAGTGACATTTGAGTAAAGAGGGTCAAAGTGTTCGTGCCGAGGTAAGAGCAAAAGCCTTGTAGTTTTGTATGTCTTAGACAGTGGAAGGAAAGTGAAAGGAGGCTTAAGCCTGACTGTTAAGATGGATTTCTAAACCCTAGTTTAGTGGAACAGGGGAACCTTCTGGACAAACCAGATCAATCTATGGTAGCTTGGCAGACGGTCAAGACCAAGTCTAAGGAGGGGTGAGAGTGAGTGGAAGCCCACAATGAGCACACACAGTAAAACTCCACAGATTACCCTTAGACAGATGTATTAAAAATACATTTATTATAGGCTTTATGATCAAAGCACTAATAAACCACAGTTATGAAGAAACAATACCACACACAATTATATACTATCTAACATATAAACAATAATGTTAATATGGGGGGGCTCTGGCCATCACCACCACCGGGGGTACTCATACCTCGCCTCTTCCGTGGTAGGAAGGGCCGTCCCTGGGCCCAGCCACTTCCGGCTGGGATCCGTGGAGCTATTATAAGGCACGGGGGCTGCTCTGCTCATTGTCTTTTGAAGCCTCCCGCCTGAAGACCCACCCTTCCTCTCCCGTTAGGCAGGATAGCATTGGCACGAATCAGAAATTTACTGAGTAGGTTATGGGTATTGTTTCAGTTATATGTAATTAAAGAGGTTGATTGCTTGTTATGAGGATTGGTTAATTTATATGTAATTAAGGATTTTGTTGAGTGTTTTTTTCTTTTCTAGTGGACTGCGAAGGGTGTGTGTTTGCGAGCATGTTTTGTTCATGAGTTGTGTACATTTGCTAACTTTTTCTTTTCTGCCACAGGCAGATTTACGGAGCGGTTCGAGCCGGGAAGGAGTGAGTTTGACACTGCAGTTTCAGCTGTGGGCGGTTTCCCGATGGCCGCACTAGAGCCAAATTCAGACGACAGGCACTGAGTCCTTTATGGACAGTTGAGACTCCTCATCAATGATATTCAGTGGTCCAAAAGAATTACTGCGTGGTAGTTTATAATCAAAAGTGGAGACGTACGCCAATCTGCAAACCAGAAATGAATGACAAGTCCAGAAAACCAATGGGCTACCTTAGAAGTCTAAGGAGTTGTGACTTTACTTAGGACTTGGATCCCCCCACCCAAATGTTGTATAGTGGCCTCCTAAACTTCTGCCCACCGGGTCAGAGTTTAGAAATCCTTCTTAACAAATTGGTGTAAAGTGGTGGGATAAGACCAGAGGTACCCAGTGTTGCACACTGGTGAAATACCCAGGATGTACCTACACAGAAAACACAGTTACCTTAGTTTAATTTAACAGTGGGCCACCTGTCTCACTTATAACATGGAAGCAATTGCAAACATAACTTTGACTGCTTCCAAATCTGAAACTCTGAAAAGGTCTGTTCTGAAAGAGGCTTATCAGCCTCTGGAACAAAAGATAAAATTATCCAAAAAATCATGGAATGGCAGGAAAACCAGACCACAGCTTATCCTTCCAATGACCGTGCAGAAGCTTCTGGGGATGCTCTCAGTGACAGTGCTGAAAGGGCTGATGCTGCCTTCATCAAAGGAACAGGTGATATTTCAGGATGATTTAGAGTCCCATGCTTCCTCTGCTGGCTCTGAGGCCGAAGCCCTGCTGGAATTCAAAAGACAAGAACTGCTGTTTAAGCAGAAGGAGCTTGAATTCTGCATGGATAAGCTATAACTAGAGAAAGCAGAAAAGCAGAATTACAGGCATCACCAGTTGGAGCTTGCTAGGATACAAGCTACCAATGGCTCCCTAGAGGATCTTGTAATGGGTCTAGCTCCTCTTATCAATCAAAGTTCCCTAAAGAGATGCCTAGTGTGTATGATGACAAAATTGACATCATGGATTGGCTAATTGCATTTCAGCATGCATGTGAAGTGCAAGAAGTTGTGGATGCTGATAAGATTGCATGAGTGCTCAGTCGACTATCCCATTCTGGCTGCAGTGCCATTATGGAAATGTCTAAGGCTGACAGAAAATACTTTGCAAAATTAAAACAAACCCTGGTCTTAAAGTTTGGGAAGACTCCTGCCCAATACTTGAAAAGATTCAGGGAAAAGAAAGATGGTACTACTTGGCTCTCATATGTAACTGATTCTTTGAAAAACTTGACTGGCTGGGTGGAAGGTTACAAGGTCGCCACCTTTGATGGTATGATTTGTTTACTCATGCTTGATGTTTTGCTTCTTGTTCCCCAGAGCTTAAGCAGCACTTGGCTGATTCTAAGGAGATATGTTCTAAGAAACTAGCCAGTGCAGCAGATCTATAGGTGTCACACAGAATGTCCCATAGGGACACGCCTGCTCCTGGTAAGCAGGAGGAGGGCAAGAACACAAAGATAAGGATGGTGGGGATCTGATAAAACGTCCTTCCATTAGGGCCACATAAAGCATAACAAGGGTAAGTCACATGAGAATGTTCAGAATAGTGGGAGTCATCCTCCCAAGAATAAATCTGGCTACAGTAAGCCTCCCTATGTCACAAGACCCAGTGGATCTTGTGTGGCTTGTGGAGTGAGTGAACCCATGAAGGGGGACCCCAGATTTAAGGTGAACACCTTGGTGGTCCACTCTTTGAGTCTGGCCTCTCCCTCTTATCAGGAGGAAGAAATTATTACAGGGGCATCATTCTCCTCAGACTCCTTCCCCAGTGGGATAGATTCTGAGGTAGTCTTAGAATCGCTTTGATCCTGGGAGCCGAGAGTCTCAGAGGCTTATGCTAGTATTCCTGACAACACCAAGCACTACTTTAAAGACAGTGTGCTGATCAATGGAGTAGAAAATCCTGCCCTTAGGGATAGTGGGGCCAGCAGAACTGTGGTGGATGCCACATTGGTAAACCCAGAAGAGCTTGCCAGAGCTCCCTCGATGCCCACCAAGTTAGCTGATGGCCCCCTCTCAAGTTCCCAGTAATGCCTGTACATCTAACTATCAAAGGTACAGTAGTAACTATTCCTGTGTCTCCGGAGGCAAGTCCCTGGGAAGGATCGGCTGGGAAATGACCTCAGAGACTTAGGTATTGTGGGGGGACACAGCAGACCGACCATGCTCAAGATCACAAACAAAGGCTGCCCTGGCCACATCCAAGACTGAGCCAAAGCCAAAGTGGAACCCAAGGCTAAGATAGTCAAGAAATCAAAAAGAGGGAAAGAGAATATTCCCCCTATCTCACCTACCACTGTGGTGGAGGTAGTTGGCCAAGCACCTGAACATGACGAGGAAGAGGTGCTGCCTGAAATTCTTAACCCACATGACCATCCTGAACTCCAAAGTTTGTTGGTTGAAGGTGGTCCTGATAGGGATGACTTTAGTAAGGTCCAACTGAGTGCCCATCACTAGAAGGCCTTAGGAGACAGGCCTGCTTCCAGCTTGAGGGTGAACTTCCTGGCAAGCAGAGGATTTATTGGGAAGGTGGGCCCCTGTACAGTGAGCCCACAGAGTCTACTGAAGGTGACCATAGGAGGTTGGTGGTGCCCCTTCAAGTCATACCCTTTTTCCTACAACTGGCGCATGAAGTTTCTCTAGCTGGTCACCTTGGGATCAGGAGAAGCAAACAGAGACTATCCATGCATTTTTACTGGCCCAAGATGGGGCCCAAGTAGAAGGCCATTGTAGGAGTTGTGCCACTTGCCAGATTTCTGGTAAGAGAGTCTCAACAATCCAGGCTCTATTGGTCCCACACCCTGTGGTGGGGGTGCCATTTGAAAGGGTATGGATGTACATTGTTGCTCCCCTTGACCCTCAGACATCCTCTGGCAATAGGTTTAACTTGGTGCTGGTTGGTCTAGCCACCAGATATCCTGAAGCCATCCCATTGAAGACAGTGACTGCCAAGTCAGTTGCAAAAGCATTGCTAGGCATGTTCTACTAGGGTTGGCTTCCCTAAAAAGTTGTGTCAGACAGAGGCAGCAACTTTATGTCTAAGTACATGCAAGCCATGTGGAAGGAGTCTGGGGTTACTTATACATCTTCATCAGCTTATCACCACAAACTAATAACTCAGTTGAGGGGTTTAATGGAACTCTCAATAACATGATTGGGGCTCTGGAAGCACATCAAAGGGGAAAATGGGATCTCCTGTTGCCATGCTTACTTCTTGCCTACAGAGAAGTACCTCAGGAGGCTGCTAGTTTCAGGCCCTTTGAATTTCTTTTCAGTCACCCTGTTAGGGAACCATTTGCCATAGTCAAGGAAGGGTGGGGGCTCCCTACTCCTATCACTACCAATGTAGTTAACTATGTGTTGGGCTTAAGAAAAATAATGGTCCTTCTGATGGCTCAGGCCAGTGACAAGTTGAAAGCAGGTCAAGCTCTGGTGAAACATTGGTTAACAACTGTCAGTTCTACCTTCCACACTAGGGTGGGTGCCCTCCTTGGCACTCCATCAGACTGAGGAAGGGGCTATGTTTGTCATCTGCTCACTTTTGAGAAACTCTAGAATGAATACACATTCTTAGGTTTTTGATATATAAGAGTTGGGCAATATTTCCACATCCTGTTTTTGTAATCTGATGACCTACTTCATTTTATATCAACATCTACACACCCCTAGTCAATTTCTACAGGCAAATGAACATTTACTGTTACCATAAGTATATTGACATACGGGATGTGATTGTGCTATCTTATCTAGCCCAATTTTGACTGCTCTCATTTAGGATACACTTTATATGTACGCAGTGTGCCTTATTCTGATGTGAGACCCATCTTAATCCATGCATGATAGGTGCTTACTAGAATTGATTAAAGTTTCCTCTACGTTTCCTGTCTCTATTAGATAAAAGGTACACCAGTGCTCTCTAGCGAGTTTGGCAATATAGGCAAGATAGTTTAGCCTTCAGATCTATCCTACTCTCTTCCTGTGTATGCACCTCTAATCTTTGGGTCTCGTATCTGAACAATCGCGGGACGATCCCTACCTTGGGACAATCCCATATGTTGTTCTTTTATGTGAAATTCCTGTTGCCTATAAGCAATTAATGGTGGGGTAGACCTCCAACCCTTTGGGCCTCATTCCGAGTAGGGCGGTAAGGGTTAACGGTTACCGGTAACGAGACCGGTGCCGTTAAACCCTTACCGCCCTACTACGAGTTCCCTTTGCGGGTTCTTCCTTAACGCCTGCTTTTAGCAGGCGTTAAGGACGGGACCCGCAAAGGGACTCTGAGGTCAATAACGGTACTGTAATTTACGGTACCGTTATTGCCGCCTTCTCCCTTCCCATTAAACCCTATGGGGGCTCAAATGGGAATGGGGAATGGCCCTGGTGAATGGGGAATTACTGGTCCCTCCGACCCCGGAATGGACCGGTAATTACTTCATTCACCAGGCCGGAGTCCGGATGAGTTCGGAGGCAGCCATGCCGCAAATAGCGGTGTGGTTACCTCTGAACTCGGAATGGGGCCCTTTGTATTTCTGAAACATTGGTATGACCAGAAGGTTTCCCTCATTCACTATACCCCAGGTCAAGAACTCCTAATCATGAATGCGATAAGGCCTTGAGCCCTACAGGATAAACGGTCAGGCCTTTACACAGTTGTGGAGCAGCTGGGTGAGGTACACTATTTAGTGGACCTTAAGAGACCTGGACAGGCCCCTAAAGTGTTCCATATAAATAGGATGAAGGCATTCATCCATAGGGTTGAAATATCAGCACTACTTTTGGCATCAGACATACAGGAAGAGGAATCCGAGCCTCTGCCTGACTTTCCAAGGTAGCCCTTCAGATGGCTCTATTGAGGGTGTCATTGTGGCCCCTCACCTGATTTGTACCCAGCAAGAAGAAGTAAGAACGTTGCTTAGGCAGTTCTCCCACCTTGTTTTCTCTGACTCCTGGTTTGACACCTTGGTGCAAACGCAAAATTGACACAGGAGACAGTGTACCTACCAAAAGTAGGGGGTACAGGATTTCAGATAAGGTGAGATCTTACATCAAGACAGAGGTCAACACAATTTTAGATCTTGGGGTGATTGAACCCTTTAGTAGTCCATGGTCCAGTCCTGTGGTTCTGGTCACAAAGGCAGTTACCTCTGAGCTGAGGTTGTGTGTGGATTATAGGGTTCTGAATGCTGTCACCAGGACAGATGCTCACCCCTTGCCTAGAACCAATGAGCTGGTGGATACCTTGGGTGCCTCCAAGTACCTCAGCACATTTGACCTCACTACAGGGTATTGGCAAATAGCCATAGCAGAACATGCCAAGGAGAATACAGCATTCTCAACCCCAGAGGGTCATTACCAGTTCAGGGCAATGCCCTTTGGATTAAAGAATGCACCTGCTACCTCTAAAAGGCTTGTAAATCATGTCCTAAATGGGTTGGATGAATTCTGCTTATCATATCTGAATTATATAGAAGTATTCAGTGCCACATGGGAAGAGCATGTGAAACACCTGGGAATAGTATTGCAGGCTCTTCAGAAGGCCCACTTGACCATAAAGGCCAGCAAGTGCTAGATTGGACAAGGATCTTTGGTCTACCTTGGACACGAAGTAGGTGGAGGGAGGATACAGCTTTTGCCCAGTAAAGTACAAGCAGCTCAAGACCGGCCTACTCCCAGTACACAAACTCAGGTGAGAGCCTTCTTAGGTCTCACTGGGTACTATGGGAACTTCATGTTAGACTATGACCCCTGACTACAAACATGCTTTTATTGTGCAGCCAAATGCCTCAGATACTGGCATAGGTGCTGTACTATCACAGATAGATGAGAAAGGCAAGGAACACCTGATTGGATTTATTAGCTGCCAGTTTAAGGCCAGAGAGCTCAGGTGGCCACTGTAGAGAAAGAATGTTTCTTACCCCAGGGAAGTTGAGTCCCTACCTCTATGGGACCCACTTCACTGTGCAAACTGACCATACTCCCTTAAATTGGCTAATGGACATGAAGGGAGAGAATACAACATTGCTCAGGTGGTCCATAACCCTGCAAGGGTTTAACTTCACCACTGAGCACAGGCTAGGTGTCCAACATAGAAATGCTGATGGGTTGTCCAGAAAGTTTAGTCAACCAGAACATGAGACTAATTCAGGGGTGGGATTTGCTCAAATGGATTTCTAAAATCTTACCTGGTGGGCAGAAGTCTAGGAGGCCACCCTAGTTTAGTGGAACTGGGAAACCTTCTGGACAAACCAGACCAATCTACAGTAGCTTGGCAGGAGGTCAAGACTAAGTGTCAGAAGGGGTGAGAGTGGTCGGAAGCCCACAATGAGCACACACAGTAAAATTCCATATATTACCCTTAGACAGATGTTTCAAAAATACATTTATTTTAGGACTTATAATCAAAACCCAAATAAACCACATTTATGAAGAAACAACACCAAACACGATCATACACTATTTAACATATATACAATGATGCGATTAGCCTAAGGCTGATTATGGGGAAAGAAAATAACCACGGCCTGTAACAGTAAATGTGTTAAATCAGCACAGATATCAGTTTAGGCAGTCCATCAACAATCCCTAACGTATGTAGTCCAGCCCTACGAAGAGAGGAGCCTATCGCTCAAAGTACAGATGCGCGTTAACAACGCATGGTTGTGCGTAAATGAAAAAGCAGGTTCTCTTCAGGGGGCTGTAACTTCTCAGGAAGGGGCTTGATGCGATGAAGAATAAGTTCCTACTCCTAGAAGAGGGTCTACCCTTGCGGATAGAGTGACTTTCAGAGTTTAGGAATAGCTGGGGAGCCAGGCTATCCCAGCCAAGGTGAGTATCTTTTGAGGGACACTCGTGCGTAAAAATGAATGGATGTGCCAGGTGACCACCAGTAAGTTAGGATAGTACTCACCGACCCTCAACACAGTCCAGACCAAATTTTGGCAGTCTAGCCCACTTTGCCTGTTGGTGTTAACCCTGCAGTTTCAGGATGCTCCGGCTCTCAGCGGCTGTGGTACAGGACGATAGTCTGTAAAGGGATGGTTTCTTTTTCTCAGCCCTTGAATGGAGAAGAAGGTCCGTTCTGGTACGATTCATCTCAGGACATGGTAGGCAAGAACTGCAGGCACTTTCAGCGAGGTTTGCCACTGCAGGACAACACAGGGACTGCACATTCTTGTTACATGGTGCACTCTGATAAATCTTGACCCAGAGGAGCTAGGGCCCAGGACTACAAGCTAACAATTCCCCAAGTATCAACTCTCAACTTGAGATGGCGGTGATCCTGTGCAATACCCTGGGTTCGAGCTGGTCAGTTCACTGGATGGCCCAGGAACACCTCCAAAGAGGCTCTTTGCAAGGTTAAGTAGGAGAAGCTTTAGAGTAGTTGTTCCCACTACTCCAAAGGGGTGAAGCACCCTTGCAGGCCTTCTTGGTTTGATGAAGAAACAGGGGTTTGATGGGACAACAGTGGGGTCAGGGTGCCAAACCTTCCTAGCACGTCACCGTTGGTTCCTCGAGTCTGCTTTCTTCTTACGGATACTTGGCTCCTTATGAGGTTTGGTGTGAACCTCAGTAGATCAACCTGGAATGGATCTAGAGCCCCATCTCATATCCAAGATTCAGTTCACACTCAAATCTCAGATAGCCAACGGAAGATCTGCTCTCTTGCATGCACACCAGACGTGGCCAATCATGGCCTACGGTTGTTCCAGTCATTCATTGCTACCAGACATACTGGCACCAGTAATGTGGATTGGGACCAGACAGTCCCAACCCTCTTCCTGGGCACTAGCACACTTGACATACAGGATCCCGCAAAAGGTGTGTTTTTTGCAGGATGCTGCATGCCCAAATAAGGAATATGCGGGTCTCTCGACCAGGGGGAAGACAAAGGGACAAAATGGCCAAAGGACAGAACAAAAGACTTAGTGGCATTGCCATTTCTGGCTCTGCCCACAGTCTTGGGCTAAACCCTGTAAATGCGGTATGGTCCATTAAAATAAAGTAAAAATACTTTAAAGGTAAACTGCTGCCACCAGTCAGTTCATCCTAGGCACACTTGTACAAACACCAAGAAATCCTTAGAGGGTGGCTAGGGCCATAAAACAAGAGGACCCCTATGAACAGTACTGTAATGTACTTGACAAATAGATACAAATTTACCAAGAAATGGCAACCAAGTCAAACACTAAGGGATACATAGTTTCCCAGTACTGACAGCTTGAAGGGCGTGTCAGTTTCCTCATAACAAATGAGCAAAATCCCAGAGAAGCGCAAATGAAGTCAGTGTGCCACTTGAAAAATTCAAGTTAGGTACTCCAAACAAAAGAAAAAAATGTGGGGGTGTTCACAAACGGAGGGAACATTTCACCTAAGGGAAATCTTTCCTAACACTGATGGAGGGAAGTCTATGAAGGTGTGATTGAAGCTTGGGGAAGGGAACCCCCACAAAAAGTGATTGAATGGTTTGAGTCCGGCGGAAGGAAACCTGTACTGAATTGTGGTAACGAGAAGGAAACAGACTTTTGTTGAACTGTATTACAAGTTAAAAGGTGACCTGGACTGAAGTCAAAGAAAGCTGACAGGTCCAGCGGATAGACTAGTGACTTTTCATGGAAGGCCAAGGGGGCCTTGGTCCACAAAATGAACTACATCCTTGTGTCCGAAACCAGAGTGTGTTGCAAGGTCTTAGTGTGCCACCTTACCCCATGCTACAAAACGTGGGGAAGGGAGTTACTCAGGCATACTGACATTTATTTTGAACACTGCATTTCCTTTTTGCATTACACATTCCCTTTCCACATTTATTGTATTAGAAACAGGGCAGGCATTAGGTTTATTAGTATAGGCCATTTTATTTTGACTAAGGACTGACTAGGACTGTACTTTCTTTTTGTTTGAAGGATCGAGAATACTCCCATCTTAGTTATTGGGCGAGATAGGAGTTTTCCAACCTTTTTTAAACCATCAATAAAGGTTTTGAAACTTGCAGCTCTTGTATCAGTGTCTACTTGCGATACCATGCCCCCCTCACATATGGTGTTAGAAGTGGCATACGATTCAATTTAAACAAGTTGGGGAACCATAACATTTCAGAAACCTAGTAACCGAGCCTCAGACTCCACTACCACCACAAAAGAATCTATCGCCTTTGATGTATGCAGCAGTAGAGAGGTTACCATCCCTCTAGGGAAAAGAGGACTGATTCCCACTGGCTTAGTTCTAATACCCTCTTCTGGTTGTTATGTTAGGTTGGCACCAAAATCTGGTTTAGGCTGGAATTTGGTCCGTATGTATTTGCAGAAGTTATAGATCCGGACTTTAAGGGAGACATAAAAGTACTCTTGCAAAATCATGGAAAAACTCCTTTTGAGAGATGTTGTCAGAATCCATCGTACTGTTGACCCTGTAGTGTAGCCGATGAATTTGTTTTAGCAATAGAACACCCTGTCTGAAATGAGTGCAGAACAGGAGGAAGTATTCCTCAAAAGAATGGAACAAGCAAACAACTGTCAACCTAGGATACAAGAAGAAATAATCAATATTTCTTACAATGAGAAAATAACTGTGAATTCCTAATGGACAACCACTAACCTTCAAATAGCAGGTGGATATATCACTCCCACTCAAGTACCCAAAGGGATTCGATAACAAGGACTCTACGACATCACCAGGATCTGTCATGTCATAAGAATGACCCTTGAGTGATGGTACGAGAAAAATGAAGGTGATTGTCTGTGGTGTCTGTGTGAAATGGAACTGAATTTACCAATGAGGGAACAGGCAGCCGTTTCCACGCACAACAATGAAAGCACTTTAGAGGATGGAGCAACCCAAGGAGCTGTCCCGACAGAAGGAGGATGCCTAGGACGGGATGAAAGTCTCTAGTCCCAATGGCTATCCCGACGGAACATGTACGCCTATGAGGAATACCATCAACACACAGAGTCCCAGTCCGTGTGAGGTGATAAGTACACCACGCGAAACACTTGATCTACAGGAAATAGCTCTGTATGAAAAGGGGTCGCACTCAGGTGTTGGATGAAAACTGCTGGCTCCGGCGCTGTTGAAAATGCTGGTACAAGGCGTGGAATCCCAAAACTTGTGAAGCAAGAGAAATCCAATAGACAGTCCTGGTCGAGGTGCAAGGAGTTTCAGTAAGTTCAAAGCGTAGTACCAAGGGAAAACGAGGGAAAGCAATCCGAGGAACAGTCCGATTTCAAGCAGGAGCAAAAGCAAGCAGGGTCCAGAACAATACAACTGACTAGGGGCAGGCTGAGGATATCCGTTAGCAAGAACAATGGTCAAAACAGGAAACAAGAAAGTACGTAGTGAAACACTTAGGCAGAATCAGAAGCAACGCTGCCGGGGATCTAGACGCTTAAATGACATGGTCCGCGTCATGTGTTTGAAGCGGATGCTGGGGAGCCGCAGCTTCTGTACGTGGCCACAATCTCCATGGTAACCTCCATTCAATGCTGTAGCGGTTCTTGAAACTGAAGCGCCAGCATTTGTGGGAGTTGTAGTGCGGATTGCATAACCTGATGTTCCTGTGTACAGAGGGGAAACTTATGTTGTTACTGCTTGCATGAATGCGTGTCATGTTGCTCTGTATAATAGTGTGACCTGAGAGAGCAGTGGGGCGTAATTTAACCCTAGCTGTTACCGCAGGCATGACAGATGTCCTGGGGACAAGATTACAAAGGGAATTCATGAGAAAGCTTTATTTCCCTGTATTCAGGACGAGATAGAGCATAAGGAAACAGAGAGAGGTGGGGGGTGGAGGGGGGGTTGCCTGGAGCTCATGGTGTGAGGCTGTGTTTGTGTTGAGCTCTGGCATCCATCCGTTAAAAGATCCTGCACACGGCGTGTAAACTGCTATAACTTGCCTTTTGCGGAAATACTTCAAGTATATCCTCTGCCACACAGAACGGGACGTGCAAGATATGCATACTGGTGCCTAAGAGCAAGAAGACGATCAGAGGTTTGCTCAACATGGAGAGATAAAATGGTGGCCGGCGCCCATAACACTCTCTGACCTGCAGATGATGACCAGCGGACACTAAGCGGCAGAGATGAGGGAGCTGGTAATCACTGCTGACCCCTCTCCTTGAGCCTTGTGAAGCCCGGGTAACGGTGAAGTGGAGCCCTTGACACTGACAGAGTTGTTGGACCCCGCTCATACGTACACACTCAGGCCTACAAATGACGCGGAGCCAAATCTATGGTGAACCAACTTTATTCACCTCCAAACTCCAACTGCCGTCTCCTCCCTCCAGCCCCTCCCTTTCCGTCTTTCCTCCCGCTCTTTCTCCTTGGCTGCCCTTAAAGGGACAGTGTCTTTTTTATTCATGTACAACACCTCCCCCGTACTTATCATGACAGTCCAGCTACATCTGTTCGATGAGCCTCACCGGTTTCTTTATTGTCCTAGGGGGTCTCCCTGGTGATTCTCGGCTCTCGCCGCTTGACTCTATTGGGGGTTCCGTTTCCTCTTCCTCATTGAGGCTCTCGTCGGGTATCTCTGGTGGTTCAGGTTCTTCCAGATATAGCTTCTTGAAGAATGAGGAGTTGCGGGTAATGTCCCCTAGTTCTCCGGTTGCCGTGACCATGGGCCCCTTGATGGCTGTGATGATTCTTGGCTCTGGATGGTATCAAGTGTCCGTTTTCTTGCGCTGTGTTTGTCGGACCAGTACTGTTTGTCCAACTTCCAGCTGTTGTTCCTTTGCTCTCCTCCTTGCGTCAGCCCATTGCTTGGCTTTCCTTCGTTTCTCCGCGTCGCGTTCCCTGATGGCTAGGTCTTCTTCCCGTGTGTAGTCCTCCCATCGTGGGATACGCGTCCTGGGTTGGTATCTCACCATGAGTTCAGCGGGTGGCTTTGCAGTTGCGTCATGTTGAGTGTTCCGGTAGCTTCGGAGCATGCTGCAGATGGCTTTCGGATGGGGTGTCTGTTCCGCTACTGCCTTTTGTCGGGTCAATTTGATTGTGGCCATAAACCGTTCGACCATCCCATTGGCTTGGGGCCAGAGTGGTGTGATTTTTTGATGGGAGAAGCCTAGGTACTTTGCAAAGTTTGCGAATTCCCGTCCCTGGAAAGGGGACCCGTTGTCAGTCTTCACGACATTGGGGATGCCCCATTCGCTGAAAAGTTCATCCACTATGGGTGCATTGTCAGTGAAGGATGTCGAGGGTGTTTGCTTAACAAACGGGAATCTTGAGTACTCATCTATTATTACTAATAGATACCCTCCCTCTTCTACGGGTCCATAAAAGTCCATTGCAACCTTTTGCCAGGGTCTCGTTGGGAGTGTGGTGAGTTGGAGGGGGTTTGGGTTTGGTCCTTGGGCTGCCAGTTGGCAGGGTCTGCAGTGTTTGAGCATGTCCTCCACTATCATGTCCATATATGGGAACCAGACATAGTTCCTGAGGAACCTTTTTGTGTTGTCGATTCCCCTGTGTCCTTCGTGTGCCAGCGTTGCTAGTGTCTTTCTTAGGTCTTTTGGTGCTACTAACCTCTTTCCTCGTAGTAGCAGCCCTTGGTCAGTTGCTATAAGCTCATCTTTTACTTTGGCTAGCCGGTCCAATTCTTTCTGGTCTACATCTCCTTCTTCAGTTCTGCTTGAGTGGCGTTCTCTCCATTTGTTGGAGTGGGTAAGTGTGATAGCGGCCCTGATCGTTGGGTCGGCTTTGCTCCTTTCCTCGAACGTCGTGGTCGAGATGGTGGGCGGCATGGCATTTGACGATAGGTACAGGACATATTCAGTGGCCTCATGTGCCAAAGTGTCATCTTTGTCCTGTAGGGGGTGTCTGGATAAATAGTCCGCTGGGTTTGCGTCTCCTCCTGGTTTATGGATAATGGTGTAATCGTATTCCTGTAGTCTTATCCCCCATCGCTCTATGCGGGGTGGCATCTTCGTCCTGGGGTTCCCAAAGATGGATAAGAGGGCTTGGTGGTCTGTCACTAGGGTAAATTTCCAGCCAATGATGAAGTGGTGGTACTTTTCACACGCCCATACCGCGGCCAGGCTTTCTCTCTCTGCTTGAGAGTAGGCTTTTTCCGTGTGTGACAGGGCTCGGCTGGCGTAGGCAACTATAGCATGGTGGCCGTTGTCTGCAGAGTCAGTTTGTGCTAGGATGGCTCCCAGCCCCACCGGGCTCGCATCAACTGTGATGATGGTGTGCCAGTTAGGATCAAAATATGCCAGTTGTTTGTTGTTGGTAAGTCCCTCTTTTATCGCTATGAATGCCTCCTGGCAGGGTGCGTCCCATATGAACGGTTGGTTCTTCTTCAGGAGGTTGCGGAGCGGGTCAGTCGTTGTGGCGTAGTTCGGAAGGTATCGCGCACAATATCCTGCCATTCCCAATAGCGAGCGTAACTCTGCTGTGTTTGTCGGCGCTTGAAGCTCAGTGATGGCCTTTATTTTGTCCGGGTCTGCGGATATTCCGTTGTTTGAGAATGTGTGTCCGAAAAATTTGAGACTTGTTCTGTTAATGACGCACTTGCACTCATTCAGTGTTAGCCCTGCATCTTGTAGGATGGAGCAGATGTTTCTGAGAGCCCTATCGTGCTGGTCTTGATCTTTCCCGAATATCAGGATGTCATCACTGTAGTTTAATGCATTCGTCTCTGATGCTATGAGACGCCTGATGGTCTCTTGGAATATTTCCGCGGCAGATGAGATGCCGAAATTTAATCTTTTATATCGGAACAGGCCGTCATGTCTCGCAAATGTGGTTATGGGCCGTGATTCTGGATCCAGACCGAGTTGATGGTAGCCCTGGTTGAGGTCGAGTTTTGAGAAGAATCTCGCCTGGTTTAACCTGATTAGCATGTCCTCCAGTCCTGGTCCCGGATGCCTTTCTCTCTGGATGGCGGTATTTGGGATGCGCATGTCTACGCATATACGAAGGCGACCATTGTCCTTGGGGACAATTACTATTGGTGACACCCAGGGTGTTGGCCCCTCCGCTTTCTCTATGATGTCATTCTGGAGGAGAAGTTGTATTTCCTTTGATACCTGCTCCTGGAGGTGGAAACCCACTTTCCGTGGGTGTTGTGGAACTGGCCTGACATTTTTGTCTATGTGTAGTTTGATGCATGGTCCTTTTAACATTCCTACTCCTTTGAACAGTTTGGGGAAAGTGTTCTTGAGTTCCCTTTTTTCCAATGGTCTGTCTATCATTGCCCTGACGGATTCGCGTGGTAGTGGTAGTCCTTCAATGACCTCCGACTGGTCATAATGTAGGTCAATCAGGGCAAGTGCGTTAGCTGTCCTGTAACTGAGAAGGCAGCGGCCAATAGCTGGGCTTCTTATCACATGTATCGTGGCGGTTGTTGTGATGTCTCTGTGCCGTAGATCGCATTGAAATTTCCCTTTAGATGTCATGGGTTGGGCTGCTCCCCATTGGAAGATGTGTGTCTTAGACTCTTGGATGGGGTATGCCGAGGCTATTTCACGATAAATGTCTTCATTCATGACGTTTACCGTTCCTCCTGTGTCAACGATAAATCTGTTTTGGGCTCTTCCCATTTGAATTGTTACTCTGGGAGCCGCAGTGTCCTCTTCCTCCACACTGAGAAGGCATACATACTCTCGGTCGTAGCCGTCTTGCAGGTATTGAGGTTGTTCATTTCCTCCTGGTGGATAATGTGGTGGGGCATAAGGGTATGGCTCCCTGTCGCGCTCCCGGATGTCTGGTGCTTCCGCTTTGCGGTTGTCTTCGCGTTCTAGTTCCCGCATGAAGTCATCCTGATAGGCATCATATAGTTTGTGGTCTTTCCTGTCCGGTTCAATCTGAAGTCCCTCCAGGGCTCTCACTGTGTTTGGGCGTTGGTATGATGGCGCGAGAGGTACATTCCTGTCCACTTGGTGGTGCTGTTCTTTATGCGCATCAATCACGCGAGGGACAGGTTGTGGGCGTGTTGATCCCCCTTCCGGTAGTGGCTCCTTGCACATCACTTGGAAGTGGTTCTCCATTCCGCATCTCATGCACCGTTGCCCGATGGCGGGGCATGGTCCTCTGTGTGGATATTCGAATCCACAGCGATAGCATTGGCGGTCACCCTGTGCTCGTTGTGTCGGGTACCTCTGGTTGGTCCTTGGTTGGGGGTTTGGCTGGCGGGCATAGGGATGTATTGCGGCTATAGTTTCTCCCTTTTTTGGATTCTCAATGGCTGCTGCCTGAATGTCCACTCTTTCGTAGACCCTGGCTAGGTCTAGCACTTCTTTTAGAGATAAGGGTTTCTTGAGGAGGTGCTTCCGGAACATCGAGGATACACACCCCTCTATGATGCGTAATCTAATGGCTTCTTCATCATTAAAGTTAGCAAAGTCACATTTGGATATTTTCCTTTGGAGACGTATTACGAACTCCCCTATTGATTCGTGAGGTAGCTGGCCACATTGGTTGAAAGTGTATCTTTCATAGTCCCGGTTAGGTGTGATGAGCAGCTTTTCGTTAATGGCTTGCAGGAGTCTTGCATACGTGGTGCGATCTTGTGGAGGAATTGTGCGTATAATGTTTTTTATTTCTCTCCCTGCGACATTTGCAAATATGCTCAGTATGTTGGGAGGTTCTTGCGTGCCAATGGCACCTACAAAGTCGTCAAATTCCTCCATCCATTCTTCCCATCTTTGCCCCTGGTCATGGTGTGGGTTTAGCGTGAACGGGGCAGGTCTCCTCATGAGGCTTGCGTGAGAGGAGGGAGCTCCTGGTGGTGGTACATTAGGGTTTGGCGCGTCTGCAGCTGACATGGTGGTGTCGCTTGGTGGTCCTACGTCCACTGAGGTGTGCGTATGTTATCACCTGGTTGTGGGTTTTCTTGATGTGCAGCGTGGAGTGCTGCGTCGCAGGTGCTCAGGGTGCCCTAGTAGGCTTTGCACAATGGCTCTTTTGTTCTGCTGCGGTGTAAGTTCGCATGTTGGGGCACGCTGTTCACCTTCTGCTTCTTGTGTGCAGACCGGCGCTCTGGTAAATGTCACCTTTAGGTGTGTTTTACTGATGTGTCACGTGGGTGGGAGACTCGGGGTTCCTCTTTGCAATTGTCACCTTTAGGTGTGTTTCTTGATGTGGTAAATGTCACTTTTAGGTGTGTTTTACTGTTTACTGATGTGGTAAATGTCACCTTTAGGTGTGTTTTACTGATGTGTCACGTGGTGGGAGACTCGGGGTTCCCCTTTGGGTGTTTTTACTGATGTGTCACGTGGGTGGGAGACTCGGGGTTCCCCTTTTGCTACCCCTTTCCGACACCTTACTTGAGGGGTGGATGCCGCGAGCCTGCGGGTCTCCTCTTCCGTGACGTGTGGGCCTGCTGCATTCCCTCGTGGTCTCCTTCTTCTTGTGGGCCTCTTCCAGCTCGCGGGCTCTTCTCGTTGTTGGCGTCCGCGGTCCTCTTCCTGCCGAGGGGGGGCGCGGGACCTCTTCTGCTGGGCGCTGCGGTCCTGGGCTCACGGGCCCTACGATCTCCCAGTCGCGGGACCTCCTCTGCTGGGCGCTGCGGTCCTGGGCTCACGGGCCCTCCGATCTCCCGGTCGGCTGGGCTGCCGTCGGCGGGCTTCTGCCGTCGGGCACTTCGGTCTCGGGCGCACGGGCCCTTCGATCACCTGGTCGGCTGGTCAGCTGCTGGTAGGCCTCCGCTGCTGGGCTCTACTCTGCTGGGCTCTTCAGTCTTGGGCGCACGGGCCCTCCGATCTTCTGGTCCGCTGGTCTTCACTGCCGGGCTCTCCAGTCTTGGGCGCACGGGCCCCTCCAATCTTCTGGTCGGCTGGTCTGCTGCTGGCAGGCCACCACTGCTGAGCACCACTCTGCTGGGCTCTCCGGTCCTGATACGCTGCAGGGCACACGGGCCCACCGGGTCTGCTGGGCTCTCGAGTCCTCCTTATCTGCTGGGCACACGGGCCCTCCTTGAACGCTGCTGGGCGCGCGGGCCCTCCTCGCACTGATGGGCTCACAGGCCCTCCAAACTGCTGCCGGCACGCAAAGGGTCGTATCGGCTTCGTTGCCAGTGTTGGACCCCGCTCATACGTACACACTCAGGCCTACAAATGACGCGGAGCCAAATCTATGGTGAACCAACTTTATTCACCTCCAAACTCCAACTGCCGTCTCCTCCCTCCAGCCCCTCCCTTTCCGTCTTTCCTCCCGCTCTTTCTCCTTGGCTGCCCTTAAAGGGACAGTGTCTTTTTTATTCATGTACAACAGGAGTGCTCTCCCCAATGCCCCCAATGGCTCACTAGACACAGCGTAGGAGATTCGTACACCCGAGGGGAAAAGCTGGCCAAACAGGCTTCATGACTCCGGTCAATTGCAACGAGGCACGGTGACACTGGGAGAAGTCCGCCTGATTTTGCTTCCATTCATGCGGTAAGGACACTGCACCTTTGGCAACCGGCGCGCTGCAAATGATCATTCAGCCATCCGTATGCTGTACCCCACGGACATAAGAAATATAACGGATGCAAGGAAGATCAGTGCCACCCTCGCAATTGGGGCTCAGCGCAGCTGGCGTTATTCGAGGGCGCTCCTGAAGCTCCACGGCTACGCTGTGGTATGGACATCAAAGTAGCATTTCCCTGAGTACTGGCACCAAGGGGAAACTTGGTGCCAGTACTCTCGCTGCTCGCAGTCATCTCGCTGCTCCCCTCATGCAGAAAGTGAGCAGATATATATGCTCAAATACGACGCTGAGCCTGCTTCCCCGTTTCCTTTTTTCCTTTCTCTGTGGCCGCTGGTCGTGCCCTCCACACAGGGAAGCGCGGCATAGACTGAGTGGGGCAGAGCATGACTGATTAAATCAGCAAAGACTCCAATGCAGTGCGCATGCTGAAGCAGAGACGGAAAGCGCACACACGCCAGTGGAACTCTCTTTTCCCTACAGAACACTCAGGTACTTTGTTGTGTTATAGCGCTTCAGCTGGGTCCTGGATGATCCTGTGGGTGCTTATACTGAGGATCGGCCAGAGGACTAGTGAGTGGCTGTTCCCTCCCTTGGTAGATGTATACCCTGCATTATACGCTGCCTGCTGAGAGGCCCCCCAATTGCCTGTGTGACATATTGAACTAGATTTGGAACTTGCAGGATGTGTGTGGGTGGCTACTGAGTGCGACTCGCATTGCTGGGGCACAGCCAACTTTGCTGGGCCCATGTTCGGTGCCTGGGGCCCCCTAAGACCACAGCCATTAAACAGTTAGCTCTTCCTGACTGTAGGTGCCTGTTTATAGTTTTGGGGGAAAACTGAGGGGGTGCCTGGAGGATTTCACACTCCCATGACCGACTTCAGTTTGGATTGTGTTGCTCCTGTGCCCCGGGGCGCTTGGCCTGTGTCCCTCATATGGTGCTACAACCAAATAGCGCATTAGTGAATTGAATGGGCATACTCCTTTCCCTTGCGCTGCAGATTACAGCGTGACGACACAGCACAAGGACAGGCTGTGTGAGGTGGCACCCGAGAACCCAACAGCGTGGTCGGCATAGATCTCACGTGTCTCACAAAACACCAGGGGATCCCCCCAGACTGTAATCTTTAGCGCAGCATGTGGCATACCGCACACCATACTCAGACACACAAGTGTTGCTGTGAATTAACGACTACCTAGACGGATGCCATGCCCGCAACAAAGAACAAACAGAAAGCCACCATCATGGACTCCTTTGCGTGAACTGGTAAGACGCAGGTGTAGAGTAGGATGGGGAGCAGTGCGATGACTGCAGATGCAGGAGCATGCACAAACCCTCAGGAAGATAAAATACTGGCTGCAATTGCGGCACTCAGGTCCTCTCTAGAACACAAAATGGTTGAGGTCAAGGTGGATGTTCAACTTCTACACCAAGATGTCTGCTCTTTGGTGGAGCTAGTCACTAATGCAGAGGAACTTTTAAAATACACTGCTGCCACTACCACTTAACCTTGCCACCCGACTGAAAACTCTAGAGGCCAAAAATCACTCCCTGGCCGAGGATGAGGAGGGACGATCCCGCAGAAACAACATACGGGTCCGTGGCATACCAGAGGATACAGAAGGTAAAGATCCAACGACATATATTGAACATTTATTCCTGCATGAGGTGGGACCTGGCAAGGATTTGTGGTGGAAAGAGCTCATCGGTCTCTGCAAAAAAGGCCTCCACCGGGTTGCACTCCCGCCCCATCTCAGCCAAGATATTGAACTTCTGAGACTGAGAAGTGCTTTTACAGTTCTCTAGAGATGGCAGAGTGATACAACGGAGTGGATCAAGTGTAGCCATCTACCCAGATTATACGCCTCTGGTGCAGCAGCAACAGAACAGGCTTATTTCAGTCAAGGCAGACTGTGGAAAAAAGGGATCCGATACATACTCACATATCCAGCGAGACTTAATGTACTGTATGAGGCCAGATCGAGGTTCTTTGAGAGCCCAGAGGCCATATCAATGTGGCTGGAAGACAATAATGTGGACACGAATAAAGATTCCATGCAACAGGCGACAGAGACTGGGGCCTCCTAGATAGTGGTCAATAAAGATCACCACTGCACCTCATCGATATGGGATGCCCAGACTTGCATGGCAGATGATGCACTCTAGCTTCATAGATGTCGATGGCTCAGTCCTGAACTCTGCTGGAGGCGGCCTATAATCAAGCAACAACCCACAATCATACATATAAGAACCCGTGGACATAGCAGCTAATATGCTGGAGCCAGCGATCTGGCCCATTGGGCTCTGATGGAACTCACCCCAAACCATATGGACAGTCGACCAGAGACTCTTGTTGACCTTTTGGGCTTGTGCCCGCTTCTTGAAGCATGCATCAGAAGGCCCAAACAGATTCCATCTGTTGGGCATAGTTGGAGCCCTATGTTTCGGGGCTGGTTGTTTATGTTTATCCCCTATTACACATCCAATGTGATCCTTTGTATTGTCTGTTCTACCCATCATGTGAGACTGAAAGATGTGCTAGACTGGTTATCCTCTGAGATACACATAGTGGTGGCTTTGCTCTTGCATTCTTGTGTGCAGCAGAATTCAGTATATACATGCTTTTTGGTTGAAGGAACACGCATGATATATGGCACAGGTTAAGAGGCTTTGGTACGTATATACGGAGAAACATAGTCAAATCATATCTTCAGCATAAAAAGATTTCGATAGCTCTGCTGCAATAAACTCACTTAGCGATCAGTAAGCAGGAAACATTTGGCAAAATGTTGGGGAGGCACAGTGTATGGGCCCCCTAACTCTAAGTATGCGAGAGGGGTCCTCATATGGGTCAATGCTTCGCTCCCATTTCAGCTCCTGAGTTGTGACACAGACACTGAGGGCAGATCTGTCATTCTCAGGGGATAAATGGGTAGTGTAGAGGTGATCATAGTCAACTCTTACTTCCCTAACCATACCATACTAGCGCATATCCAGGCACTGTGCGCCCCCATAACACTCCACAGAGATGCCTTTTTCATATGGGGCGGAGAATTTAATTGTGCTCACGATACCACATGTGATAGGTCCATACCACTTAGGTCCCAGACTTCCCCAGCCACGACAGTTCTTAAGGCAGCACTGGCGGAATTGGTCTTGACGGATGTGTAGCGTCAAATCCATCCAGACCTGAGAGAATATTCCTATTACTCCTCACCCCATAAACTTCACAGGAGGTTAGACTATATTTTCGCAAGCACTGAACATCTACAAGACTTTGTGGGCGCAGGATATATGGGTCGCACTATATCGGATCACAGACTCCGCATATTGTGATTTGGAGTCACCAGATACCATGTGCTCCAGTGCTGATGTGGCACATGCCTACAGATGCACTAACAGATGTGCCTTTTCGGGAGCAACTACACAAAACATTAGAAATTTTTTTAGAAGAAAACATAGGCAGTGTCGGAAGCTGGAGGACTGTTTGAGAAACCTTGATGGTGGTCACCAGGGCAAGGTAATTGCTGGAGCTGGGGGAGTCCAGAAGCAGTTGAGGCATAGTAAGAGACCTAGAGTCAAGGCAGGCAGTTGAACAATCTGATGGACGAGCCCTCAGTGAGGCCCGATGGGACTGCCTGGCTACCTAGGAGAGACTATCAAAGTTTGACTATGTAACCAGCACGGCATGCACACATGTTGGCAGAGTGCCTATAAAAAGTCACTTTAGATTTCTGTATGACTTTAAGTATAACAGGCAGCATTTTGTGGCTTTTGTGTTAAACATTTGTGTCCTTGCTTTACAAAACTCAGCAAGCAGGTGACTACGTTTACTGCTTATTATCTATATGTAAGTCTTTCAGCTAGCAAAATTGAATTATCCATGCTGTAACATGTGACCTAAATAAATAAAGGTCTTAATAACTGGTTTTCCAGTTCTTCCAGAATTTGGATTTGTACGTTTCCCTCCTATGATGCATACCTATGAAGATGTATTTTACTTAATATGGAGATGTGTTATAATTGTTTCTACAGCAAACCATTGTAGTTTAAATGTTTGAGGTCAGGACTACCCCCTTGTACTAAATATCATTTCAGCCTTAACGTCCTGCCCGACCACAGGCTATCCCTTAGGTTACAAAAGAGTCAGAACAGGGAGACACATTTCCAGGCCATGGGACATACAGAGAGGAACTTGACATGGCTGTCCCCTCCCCCAAATGCTCTATATACTCGTGCTAGATCCCAGAGCAGCATATCTCAAGCACGAATATCTTGAGGCTGGGATATGCATAGGAAATACCACTCACCTACTCTCACTGTACGCTGACGATGTTCTGCTCTATCTATCTCAACTACATCACAATCTATCCATAGTGATTTAAGTACTTGATGGCTTTGCAAGATTTTCCGGGGTCACCTTTGCCAAAAACAAATCATGCTTGTTTTACTCTAGCTGGGCTGAATCACACCAGGTTAACCTCTGCACTGGATTGGGGCCTAAAGTGGGAGAATGACGTCTTTCAGTACTTGGGCATATGGGTTGCTCACACACCAGAACAAATGCATACTTTAAACACATTGAGGGCAATGGAAGGGGTTAAGAAATCAATGGTGTTTTGGTCCTGTCTCCCACTTTCACTCCTGGGAAGGGTGGCCATTGCAAAGATGATCATACTACTCAACCTACTCTATGGATTCACAACTATTCCCCACTACATGACAGCCCCATTCTTCTGGGAATTAGAGACCATGCTGAAGACCTTCTTGTGGGGTCCTAAGAGGCACAGACTGACTACTACTGTTCTGTCACTCCGTTTCGAACCAGGCAGAGCCCAGCTACCAAGACTTGAATACTAATACCTAGCAGCTCAGCTCAGTCACATTGCCAATGGTTAGCAGATGAACCACCACAGAGCACAGTCTGCTAGAAGCCTTACTTAGCCCTATGCAACAACAGGAAGCATTATGGCACCCTCCAAGCAAGCGGGTAACCTGCCCACAAGAATTGACAACAGGCAGACAGACCTGGCTACGGACACAAAAACTTCTAAAGTTCACATGTCCCTACTCTTCCCAAGCACCCATTCTGGTCAGCACACAGTGGGACCCCCAAAAACTGAAAATGGCATGATGTTGGGAGGAGGCAGGCATCACAACATGGGGAGATTTGTATGAGAATGGTACTTATAGAGAATTTACTGACTTCATTCAGAGAGACGACCTCCTGTAGGGGCAGTTTGTGATATACGTCAAGGTGACCAAAATTCGACAAATGTATCCTGGTCGGACTTGCCAGCAGAACCCCAACCGAGCGCATTCCTGACAGTAATGTACGACTTGGATACAGGCTTTGTAGAGATTGTACAAAGCCTTCATTGAACACACAAACACAGACCTTGAAGAGCTAAGCTGAAATGGGAGATGGATCTAGAGGGAGTCATCACAGACAAAGACTGACTGTGGGCGCTCAGCCATGTAATAAATGTGTCACGCAATGCGAGATTCCGTCTGATCCAGATTAATGTGCTTCACCACATATACCTCACCCCGGCTACGGTGGCTAAATTTAAGAATGAAGCATCATCTCTCTGCCCCTGATGTGACCAGGACAAGGCTCACTTAATGCATATGCATTGGGAATGTGGGGTAGTCCAAAGGTTCTGAGCCAAAATCAAAAACACTAGCGAAAATGCAGGGATTAGCAGATATAAATGGACCCCACGGGAATGTATACTGGGGATGTATATGAGAACCAGTAAACACAAACACGTCTCTAGGTTCATGGGATTAGCTTGTATACTAGGTCTGAGGTATATAGCCATGACCTGGAAATCGAATAGAGGTCCACAGTTCGAAGTATGGTTCAGAGAAATGTAGCACTGGTGTGTGGCTAAAACTAATGCATGGGGCCATGCTATTGATGTGCATGAAGGTGAGGTAGGACTCCTGTTTGAAGACACTAGTTGAATCCGTCCTCTATCCCTTGGATGATAAACCCCTGTGGACTGCTTTTGAGAATAGAAGGCCACGTGTTGGCCCTTTCAGTAATGTTTGACTCCTGAGATGCAAGTTATACAATGTCAGGCACTGTGTGGATCATATTACATTGTAGCCTTTTCTGGAACTCTGAATGTAATAAGCTGCTGCATAGCCACAAAACGGTATGAACATGTACAACATTTGCCTAAATGGCTGGGTATCTGATCCCCTCTCTCTTTTCTTACTATCTCTCTCTTCTCCTAGTTAATACGTACCCACACCCTATTCTCCCTATCTCCCCCTTTCATTTGTTAAATGTTTTTGGCCAAGTATGTTATGATGCACACTATTGTTTAACTGAATTGCTAACAATTGTGTTTGACGAAATGCCAATAAACAAAGTTTAAAAAAAAAAGGAAACAGAGAGGTAACTTGAGTTTTGGGGAGGCCAATGAGAAACTTAAAATCGGAGAAAAAGTGGAAGATGAACCCACCATCCTTCCAGACTTAGCCTTTGTCCAACAAAACAACCCAATTCTGGCAGAGGCTTTCTCACAAATAATTCCTGAGAGAGAAGGCCAAGAATAAATAAATCCCTTTTTCTCTCTGAAACAGGGACTACTAGATCATAGAGAAACCACAGGTGAAGGCATAAGTAAAACCCAATTGGCAATACCCAAAACACATCAGAAAATTGTGTTAGAAATTGCACACTCTCACTTGAGATGGGGACACTTAGGACAATCTAAGACCCTAGCTCACCTCACATTAGTGGAAAATTCTATTGGCCAGGGATACATGTTGATATAGAAAATGTTGTTCAGATATGTGAGATATGTCAAAAGACCAGCTTGCATATTCCTCTACCTGCCCCTTTAAATCTGCTAACGATAATCGAAGTTCCCTTCTCCCGAATCAGGATGGATATCATCAGACCATTAGAAACCTCTAAGTTGTGCAACAAATGTGTTCTTGTGATCGTTGATTACACCACCAGGTACCCAGAAGCCGTTCCCATGAGAAATAACACCATCCAGCAAATCTTAAAGCATTTGCTACCATTATTTTCTAGAGCTGGATTCCCCAAAGAAATTCTGACTGACCAGGGGACACATTTCATAAGTAAGCTTATGGGTGAAATAAAGGAATTGATATATATTATAACCTTAAGGACCTTGGTGTACCATCCCCAAACCAAGGGATTGGTAGAAAGATTTAATAAGACCCTCAAGACTATTCTAAGAAAGTTAGTAGACGAGGATGGAAAATATTTGCATCACATGATTCACTGGGTACTGTTTGCGGTGAGAAAGACCCCTCAAGCATCTACTGAATTCTTCCCCTTGGAATTATTGTATGGTAGAGAACCAACATCTCTAATAAGGGCTCCTGGTAAGCCTTGGTCGTCCAGGTTCAATATAGACAAAAAAGCAAGAAATCGCCAATCCTATAATGTCAAACTCCCAACCTCAAATGTTCGGACCAATACCATAGAGTTTTTCAGTGTCTCATCAAACCCTCTGTTAATTATTTTGTACCGGAACAACACATCTATTCTTTTTTTATATAATTAAAAAACAGTACATTTATACACATTCATTTAGTCAGAACAAGGTTCTCATACAATGTTTCATACAATGATAACAACACATATCTAATAGAGACACAAAAATCAAAACCCTGGTATTTTCCAGTATCCTCTTCCAATTCCTTTTTTCATTGTAATACACTATAATGCTTGTGCAAAATCCAAGCTAGAACAACATGGCGTTGGTGTGCAGCCATTTTGGGCATTCATCTCCCATCAAGGTAATAAAGCTTGCAACCCCTCGGGCCTCGGAAAATAAACAAGCATTTCAGTAGCGAAAGCAGAGCAAGGTCACATAGCTACATGAATATTATTGCTGAGTGGACTTACTGTGGAGAATAGTTATTGTATTGTCCACTGATGGACGAATACGGGGAGGGAGTCGGAGCGTCCTGCAGGTGCATGATAAGGGGTTCTGGGTATGAATGCGAGGAGAGGGTTGCTGTTTTTTTTTACTTCTGACTGTCCCTTGGACTTGTGATCTGCTCTTCGGCCGAGGGCAGACACAACTGAGAAGGGCGTGGATATGCCCCAATAAGGAGAGGGCATTGCGTGGCAGAGTTAGTTAGGGTGATGAAGTCTTGCTGAGAGGGAGGACGCTCCGGCTCAGACCCTGTTAGCACGAGTGATCTCTTTGTCTACCTGCTAAGGTACTAAGCAGTGTCATAGTGGCCAAGATGAAGGTGTCTTGCAAGTCTTTACTAACGGTGAAGCCATTTATATCTATACTACTATCAATCTAAGAGTATGTTTGTTCATGTATGCCAAGTTCATATATACATATATTGTGTGACTAAAGGGCCTGTAACGAGCCATTTGTTTTATTTTAACAATTTGCCTATGTGTGATTTCTTGTCTGTCTGAGTCCAATAACTTGTAAGTGTTCTCCTCATGTGGCCAAGCAAAAGCAAAACATTTTGGCGCTGTGTGCAGTGTCTTTGTGCTGATATTTATGCCATGGGATCCTGCTAATAAATTGAAGTTAAAGTTCTGGACACAGAACGGCAAAGAATAAAAAAAGATTTTCTTTCCTTTCTCCCTTCATGTTGAAAGAAAATATATGTAAGTGTGTATGTGTTGAGGTATTGACGATAGGGAAGTGGAACATCCATTTAATACAATGAGTTCCCTGTTTAGGAAAAAGGTAGCTCTGCAGGCAGAGAATGTCCAGAGGTGATTATCGCGGGGTGGACAAAGGGAAACACTTGTGTATAGGCGCGTTACAAATGCCATATCATATCATATCATATGGTAAAATTTCACAAACTTGGGCATGTGGTGCAGGATTAATTGAGAGCTGGGATACGAGTATAGGAGAAGCGAGTCCAGTCGAAGTGACAAAATGCTTATAGCAAGTCTCTGTGGAGAAGGGGAAAGAATGTTCCTCTCTTGGGAGAAGGGGTTGGATTCTGTTGCATGCTTTTTGAAAAATGCATCAACTGAATATAGAATTACAAGCGAGTGTTGAAAAACAAATTGCTTTAATCCAGCAGTTCCAAATGAAATTTTATAATGATAAGGCAGACAAATACCAAGCGGTAGCTGAACGGGCTGCGGTAAGGGTGGCTCACTATAAATACCGGAAGAGAAGAGGAAGGGTTAATTCTCATAAGGTAGCAACTGTGATTGCTTCCGCAGGTGTAGATTGGGACCCCAATCAGTGGGATAGTGATGTGTTTGATAGTACTACTACAGATAGTGCTTCTGAACCAGACCTTTTAATCAAGCCGGAACCAGCATGTAACGAGGTGATGGTTAAGCCTATAATATGAAGAAAGATGGGTCGTCATCCATTGAATCCAGATGGTGTTGTGGTGGAGATTACAGCCCTTGAGGATTATTCACAACAGGAGGTCAGAGAGGCAATTAACTGATTGAAACAGAGGGCTGGTGAATCTTTGCTAGCTTGGATGGTTAGACTGTTAGATGGAGGGGCGGTGGGTCACTTGGTAGATGCAACGGATTCTGCTAGATTTATGCCCTTGTCACATGATGTTCAGGTACAGGAGACCCTGCGTGTAGGTTATCCTCGTGAGGGTAATGGTGACGAAGGACAAATGTCTCTTCTATGCAGCACAGGGATGTAATCATAAATACCCTATTACGTCGGACTGGCTGACTGATGATAAGAAGTGGTACACATTGAAAGAAGCTATTGAAAGAGTTAGGGAACATGCTATGAAGGAGGACATTCATCTGGAAACTCCGGAGCATATGGGGATGGTAAACCTGCCTGTTTCTGCTAGAAACTCCCTATTTCAAACAGCCCCTCCTGCATATAAAAACATCATAATGACCCTATTGGTATGTATGATGGGTAAGATAACTAATGAAGTAGTCGATACAATTAGACAACTTGCAGATCTAGGAGAATGGGACAAACCAGAGGAACAATCTAGAGAGCGGGAGGGGCGACATGAAAAACGCACTCCTGACAGAAGGTTGACAGCCGAGATTCTCGCGTGTATAGAAAGGACATGTTCCTGGCTTTGTTGAAGGATGGTGTGCTCCAAGAGGATATTGATGGAATTAAAATGCGAAAATGTACTTGTTGTATAAAAAACGAGGTCTAGATGGGAAGGAGCGTTACAAACAAGCGAAACGACAGGATGTACATAAACCAAAGAAGGAGGCAGATCCTTTTGGATCATCTCCAGAGGCCGGAGACAATGAGTTGTCCGACAAATCGGTACCTTCCCAGCAAACTTATTCTGACTTAAGAAAAATGGTTAGTGCGATGGTCGAAAGAGAATCCAAGTACATACACTCTAAAAACAAATAAGATGAGGGTCAAACTCGGGAGACAACAGCCCATGTTAAGGTGGACAGACAACCTCATGTAAAAGTAAAATTATTTTGGCATTCGGAAAATACACAGGAGTTTCAAGCCTTAATTGATACCGGGGCGGAGGCCTCTTTGATACAGGGAAACCCTTCCAGATTTAAAGAAAAAAAACATTTTATGATTACAGAATTGGAAGGTAAAGAAACCTCAGCAGTCCAAACAGAAATTGACATGAAAATGGGTCAATTAAAAAGAGACACATATCAAATATTAATTGTTCCTCTTACTAAATAAATTGTTGGATTTTATATTTTGGAAGGATTGACCCTAAGATTAGGGGGTAAAATTCACAAATTTGGAGTGAGTGCATTCACTTGCACGCCTGTAGTGGTTGGTCAATTAAAAATGCCCTTGGTGCAGGTTCCGATAGCCACGAAAAGAGTGTCCATGAAACAATATCAGATTCCCAGGGGGCAAAAGGACATTTCAGAAACCATCAAAAGGTATGATGAAGCAGGCGTCTTACGTTCCGTAACCATGGCTTGGAGCAATCCTATCTGGCCTGTTAAAAAACCAGACGGTAGCTTTAGAATGACGATTGATTATCGCGAGTTGAATAAATACACTCCTCCGCTAGTACCAGCAGTACCAGATACAGTAACTTTGGTTGAAAATGTACATAAATGTACAGGCTACTTGGTACGCGGTGTTGGATTTGGCTAACACTTCTTCACTGTACCGATGGCGGTTGAATGCCAAGAGCAGTTTGCATTTTCGTGAAATGGGAGGCAGTACATCTCAATCGTTTGCCAATGGGATACATGCATAGTCCAACGATATGTCACTGGCAGGTGGCGGAACACTTGGATAAAATTCCATGCAAACCGGATGTACAGATTGTGCATTACATTGATGACATATTGATTCAAGGTAAAAATGAAGAGAGTGTGCAGTTGCACTTGGATCTCATTAGAGAAGGATTGCGCAAAGAGGGATGGGAAATCAATGATGCTAAAACCCAGGGTCCGGAAGAGACGTTATTTTCCTGGAGATACAATAGCACAATGGGCACCGTGAGATGGTGTAGAAAGCGAAACAGAAGATCCTCTTGTTTTTGACTCCGAGGACCAAAAAACAAGCACAACAGTTTATTGGGATGTTTGGATTTTGGAGGCAGCACATTCCACATCTGGGCAGATTTTGGCACCCCTTTACAAAGTTACTCATAAAAAGGTTAATTTCGAATGGGGTGAGGAACAAGAAAGAGCGTTCCGATTAACGAAAGACACCATTCAAAAAGTGCTTGAGTTGTGGCCATTAAGGGATGGTGAGGTGTAGTTGAATGTGTCCACACAGGATGCCTATGCCTATTGAAGTTTATGGGGAAACAGGACAGAAAACAAGTGCTTTTAGGATTCTGGAGTAGAAAGCTGCCCGATGCGGGTGAGTGATATACCCCCTTGGAGAAACAATTACTAGCATGCTACTAGGCACTCATAGATACTGAACAAATGATGGTGGGCCATGATATAGTGATCCGACCTGAAATACCAAGTATGCTATGGGTACTGAGTTCCCCAAAGACACACATAATTGGTCATGCACAAGAAGCTAGTTTTATTAAATCGAAATGGTACATTCAAGATTGTGCCAAGTCCGGTAAGAGTGGCATGGCGAAATTACATGAGCAAGTGGCAAGTGTCCTGCTGATAGATCTTGAACTGGAGGGGGAGAGGATTGTTGAGGAATCTCCAGTTAAATGGGGGATCCCATATGGGAAATTATCAAGTGTACAAGTTGAACATGCATGGTTTACTGATGGGGCAGCCAAATATGTAGGAGTTGAACAATATTGTAAGTGGTGGCGTACAATCCAAAACTGAAAAAGGTGCTCACCACCTCAGGGAAAGGGAAGAGTAGCCAATTTGCGGATCTATATGCTGTATATGAGGCATTAAAGCAGGAAACGCCTGGAAATTGTCATATTCATACTGATTCATGGTCTGTTGCAAATGGGTTGTAGGAGGCTGCCAACTTGGACAAAGAATGGATGGAAAATTCATGCTAAGGAGGTGTGAGGAAAGGAAATATGGCAAGACATTGCCGAGATGCTGATGCATACTACTGTGACTGTATTTCATGTTGACGCACAATGCGCAATGGACTCATTAGAAAGTTGGTTCAAGTCTGTTTGCAGACGAACATGCAAAGATTTAAGTCATGGACGCAAGGATGATTTGGAGGGAATTGGCAAATGGGCCCACCAGAAAAGTGGACCTCTCGGAGAGAAGGCTAATATCAGGTGGGCACAAGACAGGGGAATCAGCGTCCTGTTGGAAATTGTAAAAACCATAATCTTGCAATGTCCTACGTGTCAACATCAGAAATATCAATCTATTCCACACAAAATTCATGGTACATTTAAATGTGTTAAATTACCCAGACAGATTTGGCAGATTGATTACATTGGTCCTATGCCCACTGGTAAGGGATGTCAATATGCGTGCACTATTGTGGACACATATTCCGGCTACCTGATGGTTTTGCCATGTAAGAAAGCTACTCAATTGAATATAATTACATAATTGGACCAAGTGGCTGTATACTATGGTATCCATTTGCAAATTCAAAGTGATAACGGGTCCCACTTCAAAGGGAAATGGTCCTGGATTATTGTCAAGAGAAGGGAATCTAATGGATTTTTCATGTCCCTTATCACCCGGAAACATCTGGATTGATTGAGAGAATGAATGGGTTATTGAAAGAACAATTGCGCAAAATAGGGGATGGTACTTTGAAAGGTTGGCGAGAACATATATTTGAAGCTGTTCAGATCCTGAATAACTGTCCCATTGCGAACGGTGAGACCCCATTAATGCATATGTTAACACCATTTTAAAATAAAGTATGGGGTAGAGAAACCCTCTTTTTTGTTTTCCAGGAGCCTATGTAATGAGGGATTAAGTTAAATGTATATATGAAAAGGACACCACTCAAACAGATTACTCAGTTATTCTGTATTCCTCATTTAGCAGATCACAAATATTTGTTATTACAAAAAATATATAATAAGTCATCATACACTGTAAAAAACTGTAAAAAAAAAAAGGCCTATTTGCAGACTCTCAATTGTAACATAAGCACATTTTTGTACAAACTATTTTCTGGGCACCTAAAATCACTATATTTACATTCATATAGTAAAGTAAGTCTCAAGACTTGAAATGTGTATTGGAATAAGAGCAACACACTGAGTTACAATATATTCTCCCCTCTCACTGCATGTTCAAGCGCCCTGTACTATATGAATGTAAATATAGTGTTTTTAGGTGCCCATAAAATTGTTTGTACAAAAATGTGCTTATGTAACAATTCGAGCCATTGAAACTCTGATGTATTGGGAAGTATCCCCTGGTGTGTTGGCCCCTTATCGTGCCACTACTGAGTCTGCTGGGGTGGATTTGCATGCAAGGGAGGAAATTCGACTTGAACCAAGAGAAATTACTGTGATTGATACAGGAATTGGAGTACAAATACCATCTGCACATATGGGATTAATTGCCCGAGATCAGGTTTAGCCCTGAAGGGTATTCAAGCTTTGGGAGGGATTGTGGATGCTGACGATCAAGGTGTGATTAAGGTGATTCTTTTGAACAGTGGTGAAAATATGCTACCGATACATAAAGCGGACAGAGTCGCCCAATTGATACTAGTTCCTGTTAAACTATTCATGGTTAAGAAAGGAGAGCCCCCGCGATATTGACAGTTCCTGGGGACAGGGGTTTTGGCTCATCAGATGCAATGGTTCCAGGTGCCAATGTATGGGTCGAGAAACCTTCTGGTCAGCCTGTGCCGGCGGATGTGATTGCAGCCAGGGAAGATCAAGTGGTTCTAGTGATGGAACCGGGGAAAAAGAAGTGAACTCATATCCCTGCTGACAAATCTTATTTACATGAGTGATGTACTCCACTGATATCTTGTTTTTGAATTCTGACCTTTTTTAGATCCTGACCATGCTGAATGTATGTGCATTCATGCATGTTGGAGTCCATTCGGGAGGGTCCAGGTTCATGTCAGGGTATGTAGCAGATGTCCATATTCTCCAAGTGGAACAGGGGATATGGTTGAAGAATTATGATCCTCCTACCAGTTTTACACTTAAGGATGCGTCTGTTGCAGCCTATCATGGTGCATTGAGGAAACGATGGGAGCAGCGAAATAAGATCTTGCCTTTGCCCTGTTCTGGAATTTTCAACGTCCTTTTCACATCATGGTTATTCAGCCCTTGTCAGACAACCCAAAAACATGTGGGTCTATTTGGCCCAGCGAGTTTGGAACATTTTGCATTTCTGCTTAACTGATGTGTATAGCTCCGCTGATATAATCTCAACATGTCTTGTGGCGATACCAATGCCTACCCTGATTTTGAAAGAGTTATTTGGAATCTTGCATAATGATTCCCTAGTGGAGCAGTCAGATGGCCAGAATTCTTTTTCTGTGTAGGAATACTTTAGGTTCTGTTTTTACACTTTTCACAAATGGAGAAACATGACCCGTATCATGACACATGACATGACTCCTGCAAACGTGTGTTGTCAAATGATTTATGATCGACCCACATTGGAAAGTGTCAACAACAGAGAAACTTAACAAGGTTAAAAAAACTGATTTTAAAAACCGATTGTCACAAGATCTATAAATGTTTGTGTTGATGTTTCAAATGATATGGTATGTAATTTTACTATTTCTAGTGCTAGCCACCTGAACCATGTAAAACTTCCACCTGGTTGGTTATTCTCCTGTGGGAACTTCACTTACAATACTGTTTTAGCGCCAGACTGCAATTCTGAAGTGCATTTGCTCTCGGAGGCAGAAGCATTAGCCGTTTACATTATTGGAGTTTGAGGCTTAGCTGCTGGGGGTTATAAAACTATGATTTAATTAGCCTGTCTGATGGTTAAGGGGCTTAAAGAGACCTCTCAAGCCTTGGCTGAACTGCTGTTAGACAATAGAAACTTTTGGAAAGCTATGTTGCAAAACAGAGCAGCTATAGATTATTTGTTTTTGAAGCATAATTTAGGTTGTGAAACAGTGGAAGGCATGTGTTGTTTCGACCTGGGTGACCATTTTCGTTCTATTGAAAAACATATTAAGGGTATAAAGGATCTAGGGACCCGAGTAACACAAGATCGGGATGAGCATTGGTGGGAAAACCTATTTTCGTGGATTTCTGAAGCACTGCGTTCCGCGCTGGCCGGTTTGGTTTTGGTATCGCTATTATCGTAATTAGCTTATGTTGTTGTGCTTCATGTATTCCTAATTTATGGAGAATGATTCAAAGGTTTTGGGTGTCCCCTGAACGCCTGTCATGTTATGGCAGTTGAGTGTCCAAGGGGTGGAGTGTATGTAATGCTTAAAATGCAAGCTAGAAAAACATGGCGTCGGTGCGCAGCCATTTTGGACACTTATCTCTTATCACAGTAATAAAGCCTGCGTCTCTGCAGGCCTCGGAAAATAAATGAGCATTTCAGTAGCGAAAGCAGAGCAAGGTCACATAGCTACATAAATATTATTGCTGAGTGGACTTACTGTGGAGAATAGTTATTGTATTGTCCACTGAAGGACGAATACGGGGAGGGAGTCAGAGCATCCAGCAGGTGCATGATAAGGGGTCCTGGGAATGAATGCGAGGAGAGGGGCGCTGGGTTTTTCCACTTCCGACTGGTTTTTCCCACCCTCTGTCCCTTCCACTTGGGATCTACTCTTCGGCCGAGGGCAGACACAACTGAGAAGGGCGGGGATATGTCCCAATATAGGAGAGTGCATTACGTGACAGAGTTAGTTAGAAGTTTGACCCACAGGTGATAAAGTCTCGCTGATCGGGAGGACGATCCGCCTCAGACCCTGTTAGCACGAGTGATCTCTTCGCCTACCTGCCGAGGGACTAAGCAGTGTCGTAGTGGCCAAGATGAAGGTGTCTTCCATGTTTTTACTAATGGTGAAGCCATTTTTATCTATTTTTACTAATGGTGAAGCCATTTTGTATGTTTGTTCATGTTTGCCAAGTTCATATATACATATATTGTTTGAATAAAGGGCCTGTCATAAGCCATTTGTTTTATTATAACAATTATCCTATGTATGATTTCTTGCCTGTCTGAGTCCAATGACTTGTTTTGCCAGGGTGCCGGGGAAACGTAAGTGTAAATGTTCTCCTCACTTTGCCAAGCTAAAGCAAAACATACACCCACCCTAATTTAAGCAGTGCTGATGGTACCTGTATGTACACGGTCAACACAATGATTTTCGGTCGTCTTTTCACCCACTGCGGTGTCACAAGTATACAGCCTCCATTAGCACAAAATATATTTTCTAGCATCAATGTGTTCAATGTGTATTGTGTCTACGGGGGAATAAGATGCAAGGGGAGTGACATATTTCTTCAAAGAGAACATATAAATGTGTCTACACATAAACTTAGAAAGTCAACATTTGGCAGGGCTTCCGACCTTGTGAAGAGATAGCCCAGCAAGATCCCCACTCGGAGATGAGCCCCATGTAGGAGCAAGTTTCAATAAATGGGCGTATTCAGAGCAAACTATCTATGGAGGAGATACATAACTGTGAGTCTCCCACATTGGGCAGCAAAGTGCTTTCAACACAAGGTAAATTGCAATAAAATTGCACGGACCCACCAGAATCCTACCTTACTCAGGCAGGCCCCATCAAACACTATGAGTAGGATGGTCTGGTATGGAAAGTCCCACAAAGCTATATTTTAAAAACAAATTGCAAAAAACAAAGAACCCCATTAGGGTATCATAATACAGACAAACGGCAATGAGCAGGTAATAGAAAGTTAAAGAATAATGCTTACCCGCTCTAGGGACAGAGGTGCTGGTCCCTGTCCATATAGTTAATATGAGGCTGGTCGAAATCACAAGCCTAAGACACACAAATGAAAAGAGGGGCCATCAGTCACCGCAATATATACCTACTGTGTTCAAACCCGAGTACTCTGCTTTCAAAGTGTAAAAGTGAACAGTTTTTTCCCCCGAATACTTCTAAATGTGTTTTTAAATGTAGAGAACTGACGGAGACCCACAATAAAATGCGCGATCTAAATGACACATGCAATAGACTACCACAGATGCAGTCTGCTAACGGATCCTAGATGGCGTCATAATAGTGAATGTTATTACACAAATAGAGTAGGTGACGGACGTAGTGGTGTACTGAACCATCTGGCATATTACTGCCACATCGGGACTGACACGTAACAACATTTCTTCATCACGCGTGTTCACACTTTATCATAACAAAATTCTTTCTGGTAGATGTCTTAGACATTCTCAGGGAAACCTGGGAAGAATGGGGAAACGATGGCTTTCAGAGCCAGCCACCGGGTTATGAGAAAATGAGAACACATGAATTTAGTCAGAACTCTAGTTCATGCACATATTAAAAAGCTCAAAAACAACAGAAACTTTCCTACTATAAAAAGGTAAATCTTTGATAGTTTTCAGTAGGTCAGAAAGTTCTGGTTCTTTGTCCTACCTCTGAAAATAAGCTTGTTTCAAAATGGCATGGCCCCTAAGAAATACTAGAGCAAACTGGAACATGTACTTATAGGGTAGCCCAACCTGCTAGAAGACAAAACACCCACCTCTACCATGTAAATCTCCTGAAAGAATGGAAGCAGAACCCTTCTGCCTCTAAAACCTCCATGTTATCCTGTTTGGTACCCCAGGAGAGTGATAACCTAACACTAATTCCCCAAGAGCTACCTAAAGACAAACAAAAAAATTTAAATGACCTTGTTACCCTCTTTCCCCCAATATATTTTGTGAAAAACCAGGGAGAGCCATACAGACTCCCAGAAGCGCAAAAGAAAATAGTCATTAATGAGGTTAAGAATATGCTGAAGGCAAATATTATCGAGCTCTCTTCAAGCCCATGATGCTCCACTATCGTGGTGGTCACTAAACCACACCAGTCTAGGAGATTTTACATAGATTTTCGGCAAGTCAGCGCCATCTCCGCCTTTGATGCATATACTTTGCCATGCATGGATGACTGGGAAATGCAGTGTTCTTGTCTACTCTAGATTCAACAAAAGGGTTTTGGCAGGTCTGTGTAAAATGGACTGGATAATGATAAAACAGCCTTCTTGACACCCATACAGCTATTCCAATTTAAAGTTCTCCCTTTTGATCTGCTTGGGGTCCCAGCAACTTTTCAATTACATAATATTACAACCCTATTCTACATTGACAATATAGTTATAAACAGTGAAATGTGGGAGGACCATCTTTCCCATCTTTACAATATTATGAGGCCTCTCTGAGAGGAGAGGAGGAGAGGAGACTCTCTAGCTATAAAAATTGCCCTCTCCCCTAACTCCACCATCACTTTCAACCTAGTCTACCGCCCGCCCGGCCCACTAACAGAGTTCCATGAGAACCTTGTACACCGCCTAACAGAAAACCTAAAACCCACCTCCAAAAGCATCTTTCTAGGTGACCTTAACCTGGGGTATAACGACAAAAAGGACAAGCCTGCTAAATCTCTTGCACTAGCCCTAAAAGAACTAGGCTTCGACCAAAAAATAACCTCACCCACACACAACAAAGGCCGTATCCTGGACTGGATAGCTGACCACAACTGTCACGTCGACATTAGCTCCATCACCCCGACTCCTTGGTCAGATCACCACCTCATTCACTTCTTTATTCCCGCTGTATCTAACACAAACAAACCTAACCCCATTCCCCCAGCACTGGCAAGATGTGTAAAAAATCTCACTAAAGATAAAATTACTCCCCACCTTCACATCCTCTCCACAGACCTCAAGTCATCTGACCCGTCAGAATTAGCAGATATCTACAAGAGCACCATAAGCACCGCCATTGACGCCATTGCCCCCTTGCAGACCAAAAAAGCCAAAGCTATCAAACACTCAAACACCTGGTTCTCCACTGAACTCAAAGAACTCCGCTCACAGAAAAGAAAAGCTCTAAACTCCTGGCAGAAATCGCCTTCCCCAGCCACCCTATCCTCCTACAAAAAAATCACTGCCCAATACAAAAAAGCCATAATCACAGCTAAATCAGTCTCTTATAATGATAGAATTGCTAATGCAAGCTCCGAATCCAAAGAACTCTTCGCCATTTTCAACGAACTCACCACACCGGCCACCAAATCACAAGACATTGTTAAAGACCAAATCTGGTGCAATTCCATACAATCTGCCTTGCTAAATAAAATTGAACTCCTACAAACAAAAATTAAGGAGCACCACAAAAACCTATCACTGCACCTCAAATCTCACACCACCACGAGCCACATGCCCACCCCTAGCTCGGGAACCACATCCACCAAAGCCCCCACTACCCCGTTCAAATTCAGGGAAGTCACAGAACACGAAGTTATTGAGATAATGAACAAGATCAAACCATCCAATTGTAAAGGAGACCCCTGCCCCGCCAGCCTGATCAAAGACTGCACTGAAACACTCGCCCCTTTCCTTAAATCATTCATCAATGCCTCTTTCAAAGCCAACACTGTCCCTGACAGTCTAAAAGAAGCCTGGGTGCGCCCGCTTCTAAAAAAAACCACCCTCGACCCTGAAGTAGCTACCAACTACAGGCCCATCACCACTGTGCCTTTCCTGCTCAAGATTCTGGATAAAATGGCCTACACACAAATCCAGGATTATCTCGAAACCAACCATATCCTAGGAAAAAGACAGTCAGGCTTCCGACCAGGTCACGGAACAGAGTCAGCCCTACTTGATCTGAAAATACAGCTTGCAGACACTATGGATAAAGGCAAACCGGCACTCCTTCTCCTACTGGATCTATCTGCCGCCTTTGACCTTGTCAACCACGATATCCTAGGCATGCACCTAAAAAATGAAGCACACTTCTCCCCGGAAGCCATTGCATGGGTTGCCTCATTCCTAAATGGCAGACTCATGAAAGTCTTCTCAGACACTGCCTCGGCAACCCCTACCACCATCCACTGCGGCGTCCCACAAGGCTCCTGCACCGCCCCCACTCTCTACAATATATTCACCCTTCCTCTCTTCAAGGACCTCGACTGTCGTAACATAGCGTACACCAACTACGCAGACGATACGCAGGTACTACTCCCTCTAACTGGGACCTACGAAGAAGATGCTACTGCATTAACCAAAATCTACACAGCCATCCAAACCTGGATGGCGGCCAACGGCCTCTGCCTAAACGGGGACAAAACCGAAATCCTCATAGTAGGGACCAATGAAATTCTCAACAAACTCCCCCCCCAATACAAATCCTTCAACATTGACAACTCCACCATCTCAGTCTCCAAGTCTGTTAAAACCTTAGGCGTTCACCTAGATGCCTCACTATCTATGTCTCGCCAAGTCAACGCCATTGCCTCTTCCTCAGCACTTACCACCAAGATGATAAATGCTGTCAAGCCGTTTCTCTCCGCCAAAAACTGCCTGTCCATCGCCAGAGCCACTATAGGTACAAAACTAGACTACTGCAATGCACTGTTCCTAGGCACCTCCGCCCACAACCTAAAAAAACTCCAAATCACGCAAAACAATGCGCTCCGGGCAGCACTGTCCATTCCAAAAAGAGAACACATCTCGCAAGCAAGGAGAGATGCCCACTGGCTACCTGTGAAGGAACGCATACTGTTCAAAGCCATGACCATCACACACAGATGCCTATCCCTGGATGCCCCACCCTATCTCGCAGAAAGAATCACACCGAAAGCCTCCATCAGACCCACCAGAGCTCACCGCACCAACATGATTGATGTCCCCACGTTTCAAAGATCCAGGGCGGGAGGAACCAGCTTCCAACACCTCGCACCAAAAAACTGGAACTCCCTACCTACCTCACTAAGGAACGAAAAATCATACCATACCTTCCGTAAAAACCTCAAAACCCTCCTATTCCGCTAAAGTCTGCCACATTCACTCTCATGCTTGCATTGTATCCACAGCATAGCATAACCTTTAAGCTCAATGTTTATTACCAATGTGAAATGTACTATGTAACTCGGTTACATCTGTAAACACATTCCTATGCTTGTGTTCATGACTAAGTCTGCTGTAACAGCGCCACGATGCCCCAGGGCAGTTCTGTGCGCTTTATAAATGCAAATAAATAAATAAATAAATAAATAAATAAAGAGGCTGTATTGACTGCCAACCCTAGGAAGTGTAAGCTGACTAAATCAGTCGTGAAATATATGGGCTTCTTCTTGGGGAATGATAGTGTATAAACCTCAGCAAGAAAAGGTGGAAAGGTTTTAGATGCTCCCACACCCAAGACCAAAAGAGATCTTAGAGCCTTCTTGGGTTTGATTGGGTATTAGCGCGGGTTTATCCCAACATTTTCAAACAAAACATCACGGTTGACAGATAAATTACGAAATACAAAACCCCAGAATATTAGTTGGACCGATGAGGATGATGTTTGTTATAACAACCACAAACAAACATTGTGTCAAAACCCCGTACTTATCGAAAGAGTTTGATTTACAGACTGATGCCTGCCTGACTGGATTAGAAGCATACTGTCTCAAATACATGATGGCTTGGAACATACTATATTATTTACCAGTTGCAAACTATTTCCCAGAGAGAAAAACTACTCTGTGTTAGAACTAGAAGCCTTTGCCATCAAATGGGCAATCCTCCATCCCAGGCACTACCTATTGGGAACGAAATGTACCTTTATTACTGATCATTCACCCTTAGTTTGGATAAGTTAGAGGAAGGAATCTAACCCTTGCTTCATGTGTTGATTGCTGGACTTGCAACTATACTGTTTTGTTGTGGAACATTGAAAGGGTAATGACCAGGGGAACGTTGACTTCCTTTCCCAGTCCCCCTGCTAAACAGATCCATCCACACTGCATAGGGAAAGGGTATGTGAAAAACCTGAGGGTGTTTCACTGCCTAAATCCCAGGGATCCCCTACTCAGGTGGCCTGAGCACGGCCATCACTTTTCGATCCAAACCCTGGTGGTGGACAAGTACGGGAGGATCGCCTGGGTGAGGGGTCCTCAGGGAGTGAGGGAGGAACACCCGATGGTAAAACATGGTATTCCCCCTTTCCAAATACCCCTGTCCCATCCTAATTTATAGGATAATCCAACTTCCCGGATCCCCCATCTTTCCTACACAAACACTGAGCCTAAGAAAAGGAGGTCTTGGGCTAAAATGAGTACCACTCATGTGATACATTAGACATGTCCCACTAATAAGATCAGGCAGGGTCAGGCACTTGATCTTAATTAAATACACCTGGTACCTTTTAGCTCTCCCCACATGGTTAAAAGGTAAAATACTGAGACACACTCTGGGCAAGGCGATGCACAAGAAGGAGCCGTTCTTCCAGGGTGACAGCGAACTAGGCAGAGCAGAGCAGAGCGACAGGCTGAGGGATGAAACAAAGGTACAGGGAAACCTTGGACACCCCGGCGAGAGATTGTTACCTCCGAAGGGCGTTGTAGGTTGTGCAAGGAAGCCCAGCCAGAGAAAATAGACAAGCCTCTTTTTTGTTTCAAAGATACCAACCACCCTCCTGGGTGAACGGCAGAGTTGGGGAGGTGTAGCAGCAGTTGTGGTATCAGCCTTGACTTCAGGATCAAAGCAGTGAATGAAGAAAATGAATTAACACAGCAGGTGAGTTGATGAAAGCAATGAAAGTCCGGTCTGTATTAAATGAAAATTGATGGCAGCAGTATCCGATAAATGAAGGTTGCGCGTGTGCCAATAAGATGCAAGAAAATGCAAAGCAGTGGCCATAGAAGCAGCGGGAAGAGAAAGAAACTGAGATGCAAGATTTGAAATGTTGTTAGGTTTGATCATGGCAGAGGGAAACGTGGATGTGAGAGATATCTTTGAACTTTGAAATAAGTACTGTGCTTGAAACTACATTTATCAAGAGGCCTTGTTGTCGGAGAGAAAAAGTGACATTTGGGGAAAGAAGGTCAAAGTGGTCATGCCGAGGTAAAAGCAAAATTCTTCAACAGCAGAAGGAAAGGGGAAAGGAGACTTGAGCCCGACTTAGGGAAGCCTATGAAGGTGTGATTGAAACTTGTGGAAGCGAACCCCCATAAATTGTGATTGAAAGGTTTGAGCCCGGCTGAGGGACACCTGTACTGAATTGTGGTATCCAACATCAATCAGTGAACCAGTTTAAGGTAAAAACACCTCAAGGGGGTATTAGCCCTACGGTTGAGTATTAAATGATTTGTATCACACAATAACAACCATAGAGCATAATTCTTATTTATATCATGAGCATTTCAAAAGCAGACACCCAAATTGTACGATAGCACTATTGCTAGGATGAAGCCCACCCTATCCTTGTAAGGTGGTGCTGTCCCTGGGTCAGAGCTGGTGCGCTGCCTATCTAATAGGAAAGAGCAGAGAGAATCTATCCCTGCCTCTACAATGGGTAGTATTACAACAGAATTGAAAACAGGAGTTGTTGAACAAGATCTATATTTTGTATGGACATTTCAAGGAGGCAGCATTTCCTTCCGGCTTGGTGCTGTTTCTCTTTATTCACCCCCAAAGAAGTGTGTGCATACAGTGCAGATCAGTTGGTGTACTGGTTCAACAAGCATAAAGGAGTTAAAAAAATCATTGGCTTAACAACTGCAATGCACACCTCAAATTCATAATTGATGCGAGTAAAAAGGAAACTCATTTCTTGGATTTACTGATAACAGTACAAGACAGACAATTGCTCGGTGTACAAGATGGAAACAGATCGTAACTCGCTTCTAATATGCCCCAGCTACCTCCAGCTACCTCCCATGAGCCTTATGTGACAACTTACCATTTGGGAAGTTCTTGAAGTATACACGTGCCTGTACATGCATCCAAGACTATAAAATACAAGCAGGATCTTTCAAAAAACAACTCAACATTAGAGGATACCCCCAAAGAATTGTCAACAGTACTTGCAAAGGAGCGAGAGAAATACTGAGGGAAACTACTCTGCAACAACATCCAAATCCTAACACACGGGAGAACATCATGGCAGTGCTTAGTTATTCGCCCATTTTCAATTCTCCGGAGAGAGAGATTAAGAGATTGTGGCTCGTACTTAACACCGGGTCAAGCAACCTGGAACTATCCGCATTTGCGATCAAACGCTGACAGAACCTTCCGGATCACCTGGTGCATACCCTCAATGAGAGCAACCATGAAGATATCCCACAAACCATTTGGGAAACCAGTAGACCCTCAGGCCACACTCCCTGTGGCGGATGCATAATGTGCGCGCAGACCATCTACAGCACAAGCATCAACATTGGATGGAAAACTCCATGGCAACACAGAAAACTAACTAGTTGTAATAGCAAAGCAGTGGTCTACCTCATAAAATGCCCATGTGGCCTTCGCTATGTAGGAATGGCAGTCAGAGAAGTCAGAAAAAGACTGATAGAACACAAGTCCTGTATCAGGACAATAAGACTGATGGCTCCCCTTGTAGCCCACCTCCAAGCTCTTGGACATTCCGCTGAACAATTCAAATGGACCATTCTGGAAAAGATCAGTCCTCCTCGAGGTGTGGCAACTTTGCTAACCTCCTTCTACGATGGGAACAACAATAGATTTTCCAACTTGATACCGTAAAGAATGGTCTAAATGAGGAAATCCAATGGCATGAGTTGGCTGTAATGAAATAATATCAACCACATTACACCTCGAAACATTGTTGTCCTGCTCACAGTACCATTGACCTACCCCATGTACCACAAGAGCCTTCATCATAAGGACACATCTATAAGATGTTTACATGTACCCCTCAACTGGAGCCTCCACTGAGAGCCTCACATCCGATAGAGGACACTGTTACCATAATACTGGGAATGGGGCCAATTATAACCTAGACATATTACCCGTGTCACACAACTAACATGAGTAATATAGAAGACTTTTTTTCCATTGTCACCCACAAAAGATATGTCAGCCTGTGCTCTGCAGCCTTAAATTCATAAAAAATGCCAACCGCTTTAATCTCGAAAGACGCCAGTATATACATCTCCTGCACACACTGACGGGCTGAATATCTAGGGGACTCTGTATTCCATCATATACATTGATTTACATTGATTAGATATGACCACTGATCAACCCTGATAATTTCATCAATAAATGATTATGTCATTCTCAGATATTCTGGTAGTAAATAACTCCACTGGAGCTGAGTAGAATAAGAGCCTCCCATCAACCTGGGCCCCAAAACAGTGAAAAATTACTTCAATGGTAGTGCAAAACTTGCCATTACAAAATGGCCATCACTTTAGACAGCCAGGTCCCAGAATCCTTAGGGACCAGGATAAATATTGGGATCCTCGGAAACCTTTTCGCTTAGCAACCAGTTTGTTTGCTGTACGCATGAGTCGAACCGCGGCAGGAAGAATTCTCGAGGAAAAAGGGCACATCACCCGACAGTAAGCACAGTTCCTCTGGAAATTTGAATACAAATCAGAAGGAATGAGCAGGTACCAAGCATCAATGTAATGAGACGACTGTTCACTCCAGATCATTGTTATCAATGCTACGTGTGCGCATGGATACAAATGAAAACACATAACACCACCTAATTACTATACCTAACGCGAACGTATAAGAAGATGCATGCTACCTGCACCTCCACTGTAATAAAGTTACGTTTGTGCATGGATGAAAACATGTTCCCAGATTGGGAACAACATCTTCTGATTATTACACCCACCGCAAACGTATAAGAAGATGCATGCTTACCACACCCGTGATCGCTGGAAAGGCTATTCAATCCTTGCAATCAGGCATGAACAATAGGTGACAAAATGGTTTACATTAGTTCTAATAATAAAAGGCACAACCGAATCCTGCACTACATTGCGGACACGTAGTATGAGACTACGTTTTTACAAGAATGTGTCTCCTGCATAGATAACCTGTCTAGAAATGGACAGTGAACAAAAAACTGAATCTAACAGCCCCCTTTTCCCCTTTTCTATTTTTTGTTAAGTCAAGCCCTGTATTGAAGCAATCACAGGGAGACAGCACCATAAAGAAAAGGAACATTCCTCTAGCCCATACTGAGACGCATGAGCTGGGATATGAGGTAAATATTATGGATTACTCATTGGCTGTAGTCCAAATTGTTTGGTCAGTAAAGGATAAGAGATGCCCCCCTAGGACCACATGGGAGATAGACGCTGAAGCACCATTGTGTGGGTGGGGAGTTCCCCCAACAGTGATCAGGTCACTGTTAGATCTTTATGATCTGTATGATATCCTATAGTGAATTTGGAATTAACTCAGCACACTTAGGTGAAAACATGTTTTTAATTCTTCCCCATGTCGGGCATGGAGGCCCCACCCTCAAATGGGTGGGGCCATTATCATTATCATTTGTCCATTATCAAATGGACAGCGCGATTGATCATACGCACTAAAAATACAGGTTCTGAATATGGTGACTACACCGACTATGTCATTGAAACCGGTCGACCCCTCTATTGTATGATATCCCTGACGGCAGTTGGGGATAGGGTATATGTTCACTGAAACTTCTATGTCGGTAGCACTGACACTTAACTGGTGATATTTGTCAGATTTAACTGGTCTGAACTAATTGAACGCAGAACTTACGGGTTACCGGCACAACAGAAAACTGGTTCCAATAAACTGATCTGTTCTGAAAGTTTCTTAAAAAAAATAACCTGAATTTTGGGAACCTGAAGGAAACACACTTTTGTTGAAATGTATCACAAGTTAAAAGGTGACCTGGGCTGGAGTGAGAGAAAGCCGACAGGTCCAGTGGATAAACTTGTGACTTTTCGTGGAAGGCCAAGTGGGCCCTGGTCCATGAAACAAACTTCATTGTTGTGTCCGAAGCCAGAGTGTGTCGCAAGGTCCAAAGTTTGCCACCTTACCCCATGCTACAAAATGTGGGGAAGAGAGTTTACTTAGCCATACTGACATTTCTTTTTAACACTGATTTTCGTTTTTGCATTACACATTCCTTTTACACATTTATTGTATTAGAACCACAAAGGAACTCTTTGTGATCCTTCGGGAATCAGAATCCCCTATTTCCCCCCTAGATAATGCACCTAAAGGCAAATAATGGTGCACCAGCATTCAGAATGCCTTGACCAACAAAATGACCACACTCCCAATCAAAATAGCCAACAGAAAAGCTACCGTGCTTCCCACTGAGACACAACCCACATCCCCTACTGAAGCCATAAACAGCCCAGCTCCATTTAGATTTACTAAAGTCACTATCCAGGAAACTGAGAAAATCATCTCATCCCTAAAGCCATCTAACTATCAGGGTGACAACTGCCTGGCCCAAATAATGAAAATGCCGCCAGAGACCTAGCACTGGTCATTTCAAAACAAATTAATGCCTCCTTCAAGCCCAACAACATCCCAATTAACCTAAAAGAGTCCTGGGTTCTACCTCTGCTCAAGAAGCAGACCCTAGACCCATCTATCCCCACTAATTACAGACCCATCACCACTGTACCATTCCTCCTTAAGATAATCGACAGAGTAGCCTATTTGCAAATTCATAATTCCCTCAAAACTAACCACCTACTAAGCTCCAGCCAATCCGGATTAGGCCACAACATGGCACGGAAACAGCATTAATTGACCTTAAAACCCAAATACACGAGCTTAAGGACAATGGCAAAACGGCCATGCTGCTCCTCCTTAACCTGTCGGCTGCCTTTGACCTGGTAGGCCAACACCTAGCATCGGCCACCCACTTCTCGAGTGATGCAATAGCCTGGGTCCAGTCCTTCTTAGAAAATAGAACAAGGAGAGTCTTCTCCTCCATGACATCGACAGACCTGATCCAGACGACCTGCAGCGTTCCACAGGGATCATATGTCTCGCCTACTATGTATAACATATTTACCAAACCGCTATTCAACAAATTGGACAGACTGGGTGTCACCTACACCAATTACGCAGACGACACCCAGATCCTCATACCCCTTTCAGGCAATTTTGATACAGATACGGTCTTGGTAAATAAAATATATCTCCTCATTCAGGCATGGATGGCAGCTCATGGCCTCTGCCTGAATGACGATAAACCAGAGATCCTGATCCTTGGATCTGATGCCAATCTAAAATAATTGAACCCTAACTACTCCTCTTTCAATATAGACGGTAACACAATCAAAGTAGTCAGAGAGGTAAAAATGCTAGGTTTCTACCTCGATTCCACCCTAATCCTAAGGAAACAGGTTAATTCCTTGGCATTCTCGACTGCTTATACCTGCACGCTCATCAGAGCATGCAGACCATTTCTAACCAAAGCTAGTTGCATTACCCGCGCTAATGCATTAATATTGTCAAAACTGGATTATTGCAACGCCTTATACTTTGGAGCCAATAAATATATCCTTGACAAACCAAGGGTTCAATGCGCATTACCAAATAAATAAATAAACAAACAAAAGAGGGCATGCATTAAGTTCATTAGTATAGGCCATTTTATTTTGACTAAGGACTGACTAGGACTGTATTTTCTTTTTGTTTGATGGGTGAGAATACTCCCATCTTAGTTATAGGGCAAGATAGGAGTTTCCCAACCCCTTTTAAACCATCAATAAAGGTTTTGAAACGTGCAGCTCTTCTATCAGTATCTACTTGTGATACCATGCCTCCCTCACAGCACCCAACTGGCTTGTGGCAGCATTTAAGGTAACTGTCCCTGTTCTTGTTGCAATTCTCATCACCACCTGCATCAGTCATCTAATCATCCATTGGTGTAAGTGCCGCCAGTATAAGAATGCTCCCTTAATGGCATTACAGAAAATTGAACTTGAGGAGATGTTAGGTGAGGAACACCCCAGTATGAATGAAAGAGAGAATGAAGTAGAAATAATGTTCAGAGCACCTCCACCAGATTTGGAAAATTATGACGCATTATGGGAAGAGTGTTCACCTGATGGAACAAAGATACTGATTTTTGGGGAAGATTTGGATGGGTACGACGAAGAAGGGGACAGGACCAGGGTAACAAGGATGTGGGTGTGCAAGAAAAAGGGAAAAGGGATAAGAGGGGCAGAAGTATTGATTGAAAGGTCGACAGAAGGGGTAAGGTGTGAAAGGTGCTAATTCAGCACCAGATATGGGAGCACACCTACCAACCGCAGGAGTAAAGAAGAGGGACGGTTGGGGCAGCTACATGGGAAATGACACAGGCATTCTAAGCCACAAATGCCCCGTACAACAGTCTTCAATGGGAACGGTAGGGAATAATGATGGATTGGGTGCACACACACAGTCCAAGACACTGCCCTATGATTATCTCAAGAAGGAGAAGGATAAAAATAGTGCCATCATAAACACATGTAGTGTGAAATCCCTCAGGGTAGGCTGAACCTGGGCAACCTCAATCCAAAACATTTGATCGATACGACAGGGATTTGCAAAGGGGGATGGGGCTTAATAACGTCAAATAAATGTGCTAGGGTTTTTTAATTCTACATGGAGAATAATGACTATACACATAATATTGTAATGGTTCTTTCCAATGGCTAAATTCCATTTCTGTACACACATTATTACAATGGGTGCGGCCATGCACCCAAGAATCTAGGGACTGGCCATAACCACCACAGCATAATATGGCCCTGTGCCCAAGAATCTGGCCACTGGCCACAACCAACACACCACAACTTGCCCTTAACTTCCCAATTCAGACATCGTCTGCAGACATCAAAATAGACCGCCAACCCTATTTTTCACCAATGCCAATATCGCCATATCATCTAGATCCCACTCCCCTACTCTAACAAGCCCTCTTGTAGTCACCAAATAACCACAAATGTGTTTCTCCAACTGACCACCAAACACTTACTACTACAATGGTTGTGGCCAGAATCTTGGTTGCATGACTGTATTATACTGTGGCTGTTGTGCCTTTGCTTAGATTCTCTGGTGCATGGCCTATATTTAACCTATGCAAACATTCTCATATCATTTACATTCTACTCCCCTACCCTAATAAAGCCTGCCTGGAGTCACTAGGTAAGCCGCCCGCCCAAGACCCTGTCCGCGGACTATGCAGACTGCCGCACCCCGTACGCACTTCTTCCACCTAAACAAACAGTCCCATATATCTTTCTTTCACTTTCCCACCCCTCCCCGACCCTCTTCCCAACACCAAATATCCCATAACATGTTTCCCAACCCTGTTCCCCACTGTGCTGTCCGCAGACTGATGCCGCTATCCGCGGATAGAACATGGCGAGTATGTCGGAAAGATGTGATGCACATCACGCTTTTCACCAACAAATCAGTCGGCGTGTTGGGTGTCTGCGGACATCGCGCTGCCCTCCGGACCAATCGGAGTCCTGTCCGCGAACAGGGAAGTGAGTCTGTGGACCAGACCCAGGTATATTTTACCCACATTTTGTCTGTTTTAAAGAAAACTACTAGACAGATTTACACCAGATTTACAAAAGCATGCTTTTCTGGACCAAGCTGCCACTCCTACCACAAATTTGGTGAAAATCCGTCCAGCGGTTTGGACTGTAGGCATGAGCAAAAAAGAATTTCCATTGCATCTATGGAAAAAAAATGTGGGAACCCCTGTAACTTTGCCCCTCTAAACAAACCTCACCAAATGTGCCAAAATAATTCAAAGCGGCCCATATACTTTTTTTTTTGCAAATTTTGGTAAGGATTCGTCCAAGGGGAGCAAAGTTATAAGCCGCCCAAAAAGAGTTCTTCCTATGAGTTGAGCAACTTAACCTTAACTACAGGGCCGCTACCACAGGCCCTGTAATATGCATATATATTGCTGAATTGCACTAGATTTTCTAATTACACTTCTGCTGCTTGTCGGACCTACGACCTACAGTGGAGCAGGAGCTCCATCTGGGCACTGCAGGAGCAGTGTTCAGGCTAGGATGAAAGAGCCCCCCTCCAGAGCATTTCTGGTAAGCAGATTGCCATTCTGCACCTACTTTCCACAGCCGCTCGAAAAATCATCTGAGCACTTCTAAATTCCGAAGTGCGTGCATGTTGCACATCCGATTTTATTTCAAATGCAAAAACGTTGCCAAAATCGTTTTATGCCCCCTGCTCTCTGAATCCACCATTGAGCATGACGAGGAGTGCTTATTCCAAGATGAAGGTCCGAGAACTGGCTGACTAGCACCTCCACCTAACTCTGCCTAAGCCCAACTGCCTGGCTCCGGATAGGCTACTGGTGCTACTTCTTGGCCTATCGGGCGCTGGCAGGCGTAAAGCCGGCCCACCTCACCAAGGCACAGGAAACAACGTTTGTGACTGTAATATATCATGTGCCTGCATAGTGCTTTACATGACCGCCCACTTTTGCGAGATGATAAATAGACAAATGTATCCTACGTGCTGCATCCACTGAATTACTGCCTAATACTAACTATTGACCTTAGACTGATGAAAGTAACAACAGCCCCTACTATTGTTGTATGATCAGCCCTTGTAGGGGTCTAGAGCATTTAGCAGAACCATCACTGCTTTACCAGTCACATGTACTCATAGCCTTCACTGTGTCCACCATACTTAGACTTACCTTCATTGCTTCAAATAATTACATGCATCTTAACCTATTATTGTTACTAGGCTACATTGGCTAGCCTAGATGTGCCCTGCGCCTACAATTGCATTTAGCCTATGTGTATTCTGCACTGACTAGCCTAGCTGTGCCCTGCGCCTACAATTGCATTTAGCTTATGTGTGTTTTGCATCGACTAGCCTAGATGTGCCCTGCGCCTACAATTGCATTTAGCCTATGTGTGTTCTGCATTGACTAGCCTAGATGTGCCCTGCGCCTACAATTGCATTTAGCTTATGTGTGTTTTGCATTGACTAGTCTAGATGTGCCCTGCGCCCACACTTGCATTCAGCCTATGTATGTTCTGCATTGACTAGCCTAGATGTGCCCTGTGCCTACAATTGCATTTAGCCTATGTGTGTTTTGCATTGACTAGCCTAGATGTGCCCTGCGCCCACAATTGCATTTAGCCTATGTGTATTTCCTTTGACTAGCCTAGATGTGCCCTGCGCCTACAATTGCATTTAGCCTATGTGCGTTTTGCATTGACTAGCCTAGATGTGCCCTGCACCCACAATTGCATTTAGCCTATGTGTGTTCGGCATTGACTAGCCTAGATGTGTCCTGCGCCTACAATTGCATTTAGTCTATGTTTGTTTTGCATTGACTAGCCTAGATGTGCCCTGCGCCTACCATTGCATTTAGCCTATGTGTGTTTTGCATTGACTAGCCTAGATGTGCCCTGCACCCACAATTGCAATTAGCCTATGTGTGTTTCCTTTGACTAGCCTAGATGTGCCCTGCGCCTACAATTGCATTTAGCCTATGAGTGTTTTGCATTGACTAGCCTAGATGTGCCCTGCGCCTACAATTGCATTTAGCCTATGTGTGTTTTGCATTGACTAGCCTAGATGTGCCCTGCGCCTACAATTGCATTTAGCTTATGTGTGTTTTGCATTGACTAGCCTAGATGTGCCCTGCGCCTACAATTGCGTTTAGCCTATGTGTGTTTTGCATTGACTAGCCTAGATGTGCCCTGCGCCCACAATTGCATTCAGCCTATGTATGTTCTGCATTGACTAGCCTAGATGTGCCCTGTGCCTACAATTGCATTTAGCCTATGTGTGTTTTGCATTGACTAGCCTAGATGTGCCCTGCGCCCACAATTGCATTTAGCCTATGTGTATTTCCTTTGACTAGCCTAGATGTGCCCTGCGCCTACAATTGCATTTAGCCTATGTGCGTTTTGCATTGACTAGCCTAGATGTGCCCTGCACCCACAATTGCATTTAGCCTATGTGTGTTCGGCATTGACTAGCCTAGATGTGTCCTGCGCCTACAATTGCATTTAGCCTATGTGTGTTTTGCATTGACTAGCCTAGATGTGCCCTGCACCTACAATTGCATTTAGCCTATGTGTGTTTTGTATTGACTAGCCTAGATGTGCCCTGCACCCACAATTGCAATTAGCCTATGTGTGTTTCCTTTGACTAGCCTAGATGTGCCCTGCGCCTACAATTGCATTTAGCCTATGTGTGTTTTGCGTTGACTAGCCTAGATGTCCTCTGTGCCTACAATTGCATTTAGTTTATGTGTGTTTTGCATTGACTAGCCTAGATGTGTTCTAACTACAACATAGGCTAGGTATAGCACAGAAGTCCCGCCCCCCTTCATCTACACTAAATTAACACTTAGATGTTAGTATGTCCTCAGCATAGTTTGACAATGACCTCTGCCTACTTGACTAAACTAGCCCAGATGGCACTACTTACCTGTGCCTTCATAACCATTATGGCCACTGCCATCATAACAAACCCTCCTAAGGATAGAAATCTGAGACTTAGGCCTAGATTGTATCCTATCTATGAACATTATAGAAACTTCCCTAACAATGTCAATAATCGAACGACTGCCCGGTCTAAGAAACCCTTTTCCACACTAACGCAAACTACTAATACCACGGACAAAACTCCCCCTAAAAATCACACTTCCCGAGATACCCTCTCTCACAAAACCTCGCTAATTGCCAACCCTGACGGTACCCTAATGCTAACATGGTCCCTCATAAACTCTAGGTCAGTGGTAGCCCATGCTACTGAAATTGCAGACATCTTAAATAATGACAATCTCGATTTACTGGGTATAACTGAGACTTGGCTACATGAGGCCGCAGGACCAACTCTCATGTTAGCAGTTCCTGACAACTACCAAATCATTAGAGTGGACCGGCCTAATGCCAGAGGTGGGGGCCTAGCCATCATCTTCAAAACAACCCACCCTATTAGACTTGCCACCTCAGCTCCCTTTACATCCTGTGAAGTACTAACCGCCAAATTGCCCCTCTCCAACAACCGTACTCTAAATATCCATTTGATATATAGACCCCCTGGCCCTCTAGGCACCTTCGAAGACGACCTAACCAGTCTTCTAGCCGACAAAACCAAAGATCACTCCCAAACACTGCTGTTGGGAGATTTCAATCTAGGCTTTAATGATACTGACAACACACATGCTGAATCTATTGCTGCCTTACTAAATGACCACGGTTTTACGCAAAAAGTCCTCTCACCAATGCATATCAAAGGAAGGACCCTTGACTGGGTATCCGAACTAAAGTGCAACATCAACATTACCGATATTGTCCCACAATCTTGGACAGATCATCACTTAATATATTTCTTTGCCGCAATAGACCTCCTCAGCCCCAAGCCTAATAATATGACACCGCCTTTCCCTACCAGAAGTAATAAGGACATCACTGCTGAAAAACGTATCCCTCTTCTCCTCCCTGCCATCTCTGGAATGGAAAATAACAACCCTGACGCATTGGTAAATACCTTTAACAATGCTATGACTAAGGCACTGGACATGATTGTTCCTGTCAAACTACGCAAAGCTAGGCAAGTAGCGCACCTGAATGCCTGGTTCACCCCCCAACTCAAATCCTCAAGATCACAAAAAAGGAAACTCCAGTTTATCTGGCGTCACTCCCCCTCTGAAAATAACAAAAATAACCTAACGGAATTTGCGAGAATGTACAGAAAAGAAATAACCAAAGCCAAAAAGAACACCTTCAATGACAGGATTGAGAAAGCTAAATCCAACACTAAAGAATTATTCTCCATCCTTGGCGAACTAGAATCCCCAATTGAACCGGTAGACAATTCCCCAAAGGATAAAGCATGGTGTACTAACCTACAAAATGCTCTATCGAATAAGCCTATGTGTGTTTTGCGTTGACTAGCCTAGATGTCCTCTGTGCCTACAATTGCATTTAGTTTATGTGTGTTTTGCATTGACTAGCCTAGATGTGTTCTAACTACAACATAGGCTAGGTATAGCACAGAAGTCCCGCCCCCCTTCATCTACACTAAATTAACACTTAGATGTTAGTATGTCCTCAGCATAGTTTGACAATGACCTCTGCCTACTTGACTAAACTAGCCCAGATGGCACTACTTACCTGTGCCTTCATAACCATTATGGCCACTGCCATCATAACAAACCCTCCTAAGGATAGAAATCTGAGACTTAGGCCTAGATTGTATCCTATCTATGAACATTATAGAAACTTCCCTAACAATGTCAATAATCGAACGACTGCCCGGTCTAAGAAACCCTTTTCCACACTAACGCAAACTACTAATACCACGGACAAAACTCCCCCTAAAAATCACACTTCCCGAGATACCCTCTCTCACAAAACCTCGCTAATTGCCAACCCTGACAGTACCCTAATGCTAACATGGTCCCTCATAAACTCTAGGTCAGTGGTAGCCCATGCTACTGAAATTGCAGACATCTTAAATAATGACAATCTCGATTTACTGGGTATAACTGAGACTTGGCTACATGAGGCCGCAGGACCAACTCTCATGTTAGCAGTTCCTGACAACTACCAAATCATTAGAGTGGACCGGCCTAATGCCAGAGGTGGGGGCCTAGCCATCATCTTCAAAACAACCCACCCTATTAGACTTGCCACCTCAGCTCCCTTTACATCCTGTGAAGTACTAACCGCCAAATTGCCCCTCTCCAACAACCGTACTCTAAATATCCATTTGATATATAGACCCCCTGGCCCTCTAGGCACCTTCGAAGACGACCTAACCAGTCTTCTAGCCGACAAAACCAAAGATCACTCCCAAACACTGCTGTTGGGAGATTTCAATCTAGGCTTTAATGATACTGACAACACACATGCTGAATCTATTGCTGCCTTACTAAATGACCACGGTTTTACGCAAAAAGTCCTCTCACCAATGCATATCAAAGGAAGGACCCTTGACTGGGTATCCGAACTAAAGTGCAACATCAACATTACCGATATTGTCCCACAATCTTGGACAGATCATCACTTAATATATTTCTTTGCCGCAATAGACCTCCTCAGCCCCAAGCCTAATAATATGACACCGCCTTTCCCTACCAGAAGTAATAAGGACATCACTGCTGAAAAACGTATCCCTCTTCTCCTCCCTGCCATCTCTGGAATGGAAAATAACAACCCTGACGCATTGGTAAATACCTTTAACAATGCTATGACTAAGGCACTGGACATGATTGTTCCTGTCAAACTACGCAAAGCTAGGCAAGTAGCGCACCTGAATGCCTGGTTCACCCCCCAACTCAAATCCTCAAGATCACAAAAAAGGAAACTCCAGTTTATCTGGCGTCACTCCCCCTCTGAAAATAACAAAAATAACCTAACGGAATTTGCGAGAATGTACAGAAAAGAAATAACCAAAGCCAAAAAGAACACCTTCAATGACAGGATTGAGAAAGCTAAATCCAACACTAAAGAATTATTCTCCATCCTTGGCGAACTAGAATCCCCAATTGAACCGGTAGACAATTCCCCAAAGGATAAAGCATGGTGTACTAACCTACAAAATGCTCTATCGAATAAAAGCTTGTCCTTACAATGCAAAATTGCTAAAAAAAAAGTCCTCACTACCACTCACTGACCAACAAACTAGTCAACCTTTGCTGACTAGGACAACCACACCGTTTAGATTCAAGACTATCTCCATAATTGAAACAGAAAAAATAATACTCTCCCTCAAACCTTCTAACTGTAAAGGCGACACATGCCCAGCACAGATAATAAAGGATGCAGCTAGAGACCTAGCCCCTTTTATCTCCAAGCTGATAAACTCCTCATTTAAAACTAATACAGTACCGGCCAATCTTAAAGAATACTGGGTTCTACCATTACTAAAAAAACAAACTCTGGACCCCACTATCCCTACCAATTACAGAGCCATCACCACTGTGCCATTTCTACTTAAAATTTTAGATAGAGCTGCTTACATACAAATTCAGGACTATCTAGAAGCCAACCACCTACTTGGCTCACGACAATCGGGCTTCCGCCCTCTCCATGGCACTGAAACAGCACTGTTAGACCTTAAGACACAAATTGAAGAACTAAAGGATAATGGAAAAATAGCGTTGCTACTCCTACTGGACTTGTCGGCAGCGTTCGACTTGGTGGATTATGTAGTGTTATGCAACCACCTCCAATCTGCCGCCAACTTCACCAAAGATGCTATAGCTTGGGTCCAATCCTTCTTAGCTAACCGGACCATGAGAGTCTTCTCTACTTCAGCCTCTGCCGACCCCATTAAAATAACCTGCGGGGTCCCACAAGGTTCCTGCGTCTCCCCTACTATGTATAATATCTTCACCAAGCCTCTGTTTGACAAGTTGGATAGACTGGGTGTCACCTACACTAATTATGCAGATGACACACAGATCCTCATACCCCTTTCGGGCAACTTCGAGGCTGACTCAGCCTTGGTGAACAAAATATACACCCTCATTCAGGCATGGATGGCATCCCATGGCCTCTGCCTGAATGACGAAAAAACGGAATTACTAATTTTAGGTTCTGAAGCCAGTATCCAAAAACTCAGCCCAAACTACACATCCTTCAACATTGATAACAACCCTATCAAGGTGATGCCTGTAGTTAAAACTTTAGGATTCTACTTAGACTCCTCTCTCACTCTCATAAAGCAAGTCAATTCCCTTGCCTCATCCACAACGTACACTTGCGAACTCATCAGAGCTTCCAGACCATACCTCTCGAGAGCGGGCTGCACCACACTAGCCAACGCTCTTATCATGTCAAGATTAGATTACTGTAATGCCCTGTACTCAGGAGCCAACAAATACATTACAGACAAAATCCAAAGACTGCAGAATAACGCCCTGAGGGCAGCATTGAACATGCCTTACAGAGAGCATATTACCGAATTCAGGAAGGAGGTTAACTGGCTGAAAATAACGGTCAGAATTCTCTTCAAAACAGCATCCCTCACCTCCAAATGCCTGAATAACCTAGCACCCCATACCTTATGACTAAAATTACCAGGAGAACAGCTACCCGCCCTACGAGATCTGCTAATTCATTTATGTTAGAGATTCCTAGGTTCAAACGCTCGACAGCAGGAGGAACCAGTTTCCCTGTTAAAGCCGCACAATGTTGGAACAAATTACCAGTTGCCTTCAGACTAGAACAACCCTACCCTATATTCAGAAATAAGATACTCAATTGGCTACACACTAACGACACCTAACTGCCGAAATACACTTCTACCTCTCCAGCCCCTACACGACCCTTTGTTCCCTCAAACTACACTGTAGATTGGTTAACTGTACTGTCATATTTGTATGCACCATGGATATACGTCAACGTCAACGTATACGTCAACGTAGACATGTAAGGTTGTATATACATATCTGCATATGTATGTGTGCATATATTGATACTCACGATAATGCCTCCTTGATTTACCAAGACCATTGCTGTGTATTTAATGTATCTTGTACCTGTATTTTTGCTTCTACTGCAATCACTACTCTATGTATTGCTACCTTGTACTGTAACTAAGTTTTAAGACTTCTTGTTTCTGTTGCTCCCGTCTACCTAAGGGCTTGGTGCTAAACAAATAAACAAACAAAGAAACAATCAATATCTCAAAATCCTTAACTTCACTTTAAAAGGTTTCCAAATTACACATGAAAGGTGTACGAGATACAAGTGGTGAGAATTTCAACTAGGCCAAGAATTTCATTGACAATTCAGACTCCTGTGGAAAGTGGATATCAGTGCACAATTGGTGCTGGTGGGTACTTCAGATTTTGCATATACCTTAGCAATGATGTGAGACAATGATAAGAATTCATACAAACCAAAGAAAGGGTAGCTTGAATTGGTTACTTAGTATTACATAGCATAGCATAGGCATAGTTTAGATTTAGTATAGGGACTAATACCTTAACACTAATCCTCTAATTACTAATCAATAACCTCTAACCCATTAACATAATTACTGATTAGAATGGAACAGCTTTGTCCATGGCAAATGGTGCAAACTAAGGGTGCAAACTTGGGGGTGTAAATGGGGCTGCATGCACAGATTCTGCGACATTGCTTAGAAAATAAAAGGCATGAATTAAAACTGTTTTAAAATGTGGGCATGAAGACTGTGCGAGGAATTTGCCAAATCATTCTGCCCAAGGTAGGCCCATTGTTAAAGCTGTCAGCACAGGAAACTGGAAGGGAAATGTTTCAATTAGTGATCCAGCGTCAGAAACTGATCTCCTTATAAAGGTGACAGGGTAGGAGCATGTGTTAGCTTTCTGGAAAAGTACAGGGAGTGCTCTACAGGAACAGGTTTCACTTATGGATGGCATCACAGTGAGGGCTGGAATCTGTAGGGTGCCATAGGTAAGGAGGAGGGGAAAGAAGTTGATTTAAAAAGGCTGAGAGGAAAACAAGGGGGCTTTTTGGATCAGACGGGGCAGCAAGAGGAGAGTAAATGATTTTTTAAAAAAGTCTGATTCTTGGGGTGTTTTGCTGAGCCAAGCTCTTGTATGTGCTGCAGGTGGAAGGAGGGAATGCTTCATTGAAGGGTAGCTGCCCAGAACAGAGACATTGCCCGTGTGTTGGAGAAGGGTTTTTTGTCTGTGATCGGCAGGCTCAGAGCGCCATAAAGCTCTTGGTAAGCATTAAGTGACAAATGAAGAGAGATTTTTACACGTGTTTTAGATAATCTTACACTCATAAGTACAAAGTCAAATTAGACATCATGAAAAAACCTTTGTTCTTCATTCACTGGAGGGTACATGCATTTTCATGTTTGAAGCTAGTTGGTTGCAAAAGAAGGAAGTTATTGCACTCTCAAAGCTGTAAGTGCAACAGTTACATCTCAAGATCAATATAAAAAGAAGTGCGTACCTTGGCAAGTTAAAAAAATTAGAGGCCTATTTTGCTGCTGGTAGAGGAGAGCCTTTCACTTGGGGTGAGAGAAGCCATTCTAAAATTGCTATTGACATAAATGCAATAGATCATTGTTGAAAGATTGTGAAACCATAGAAGCAGATAAACTGGAATATGTTTCTTCTCTGTTTGCTTTCAATGTAACACATCGTCAATAAGTGCACATTGTGTTTATTTCTGTGTGTTTTTATTATGATCTGCAGACAATATATAAAGTGTAGTACAGAATAACGAAAAGCTGTGCATGGCTGGTTATTGTGTGGCATGTTTATTTCTGTAATGCGAAGAGGATAGAATTTGGTACAACCATTACCCCAAATGCATGATAAAAAGAGTGAACTGCACAATACAAAGTCTGGTGGTGACCTTAGACAGAGCCCGAATAAAAGGATACATTTTGCACTGAGCTGATCTCCACGCTATGATGCTGTAAGTGCACGATTGGCAAAGAGAGAGATAGAGTTTTCAGAGAGTGAGGAATACAATGTGCATTTTAAATCTATTTTGGATGGTGTTTGAAAAGATAGGGACATAGCACTTGCAGAAATTCAGATACTCAGACAGGGTGGTAGTCAAACAGCCAAAGAACTACAGGCAATAGAGGATGAGATGTTTAGGCTTTTGAATGAGAATGAGAAAAGGATGGAACAGTTGATAATTGTAAAACGCAAATTGCAGAACTGCATGAGGAAATTGTTCAGTTAGGGAGAGAGAATTCTGCACTTTACAGTCAAACACACGATCTTCAAGTGCAATGCAGGGAGATAAGATGGCAAAATGCAAGTGTCAGGGCTGATAAGAAAACAGAGCTGCTTACTCCCTGTGGGAAGCAGGGTGTTTCCCTTGTTGAGGCTGAATACAGACACAGTATGGGAAATGGGCCAACTGTTGTTCACTCAGCAAGAGCTGGCTACTCTCCAGTGCTCGAGGCTGAGTCCGACAACCCGGGGCAGAACAAAATTGGAGAAGAGTGACCCATTGTGCAATACATTGAAGTCTATCAATACTTTAATCAAACCATTCAAAAAGGATTCAGGTATTCCTGTCAAAGATCACCTAGTGTAACTGAACGTTTTCAGACACTTGAGACTCCCAGGACCCAGTATGGTAGATTCTTCCATCTTATCATGGATCCTGCTTCTGCTAGCGTTATTCAAAGTTTAAATTAGCAGAGACATTTATCATGGAACGACTTTGAAAGATAGATTAGGAAATGTTCTCTATACCATTCTATACACAATGCTAAGAAGGCTGCATACAGCATGACTCGGTTAGATGGGCCATCACGCCAGTTCTTGCAAAATTTGAAAAGAGCATTCTCACGTTTTGATGTGTCATTGATATTGATATTGATATTGATATTTTATTTGTAACACGCTTGTACAGAAGTGTTTCAGGGTGTGACGAGGCAAGGGAGGGTAACAAGAGAGAATAAAAACAACGATCTTACTAACAATCAAAAGACAAGCTTATCATTGTGCATTAATGATGCCATGTGCAATTGAGTTTCAGGTAAAGAAGGATGTCATTATTCTTGTTTTCACCATGCAAGTCGCTGTATCATTAAAGTACAGAAAGGGACAACAGATAAAACGGCCTGATGCATTTGTGTGCCTCAATTAATCCATGGGACAGTAAGAGGTAGAATGAGAATACACACTGTAAAAAACCTGAGGGTATTATCCAAAGCAGACCTTGGGAATCCCTTATTCATGTGGCCAGAGGAGGGCTGGCGCTCTCAGATCCCAACCCTGGGGGTGGACGAGTGAGGGAGGATCACATGGGTAGGGGAGCCCAGGGCTATGCTCAGGGGAATGCACCAGGTGAGAGGCGGTATTATGCAGAGGAATAAGGAGAGGGGAGCGAGATATCTGAGGCCTGCATACGCTACAATACATCTGCCTCACCTTCTCCCATTAAATCCCTCTTATTTTGATCCAATGACCTCTCCGTCCAGAACCCAACCCCTAAGATTTCAAACCTGCATACTCCTGGTCCTTCTTTTCCGTACCCTTCTAGTCATTGTCTCCCGAACACACAGTATACGGCATTGACAAAACACTACCGTTCCTACAATCCCCCTGGTTTAGTTCACAAGCCCAATTATTTCTGGTTGCCCTACAAACACTACCAAGCCCATCCATCTGATTGTCACTTTCCGAACCACCAGGCTGCTTTGACAACTCACTACCATTCCCACAATACCCCATATTCATGTCACAATAAGAGCTCCAGTCATTCTCGTTTTGTTTCGAAAACCCTTCAAAACCTACCCTTCCAAGGTCACTCTGAACCCAAATAAGAAGGCTATAATTCCATGTGACACCTCTTTCCCTTCCGACTCTGTAGGATACTTCGACATCCAACCCTCCCCTTTTCTGACGCCCACACATTTCCCTGACATAGAAAACAATGGTCAAATAAAACTCTGTACCTGACATCTCCCAACCCGAGGGTTAGGCAGAGTCCGGCAATTAACTTGAATGACCCACACCTGAGGGACCTTCCTTTTCCCCATAGGGATAAAAGGTGGAGCCAGAGAGCACAGTACGTTCAAGGCGAGCACGGCAGACAGCACGAGGAGACGGCTAAGAAGGCACAGCAGTTCAAGTGAAGGAGAAAGGTGGTAGGAATTGAGAGAGTGGTGAGGAGAAAAGTGATCTTGCCCTTTTCATACCAGGCCTACGGAACTTTTGTGGAAGAAAGTCTAAGACCGTGAACAATAGCACAAGTGTCTTGCAGCAGATGGCAAAAGTACACGGGGCAAGCTTATGCCGATAAGCAGGATCGAGGGAAGCTCCCACGCTCGTGGTACCGGCTTTGACTCCAGGAAAACCAAAAGCCAAGCGGTTCATCACAACCGGTGAGTTGTGAGGAGAATCGATAACAACCGGGCTGTGTTGATTGAGAAGCGCTAAGTGGCAAGTTTGAACCAAGTTTGATGAACTGTGTAAAGAACTGTAAAAAGGGTTAAGGGGAGACCAGCTGTAGAGGGAAAACCTGCACCACATGGGTGCTAATTCGAGAGACTCTGGTCGATCACCATCTGAATGAAACTACGGGTACCAGAAGGCCGTAGGAGAGTCACTGAAAGAGGTCAAAGTGGTCATACAGGAGGTCTAGTAAAATTACTGTATAATCAAAAGACTTTGATCTAAACCAGTGAGAAGGTAAGGGAAGTGAATCCTGCAAATAGAAGCGAATGTGAATTTGGCAAGAGTGAGCCAAACCATGTGATGCTGATGAGAAGGGGGTAAGTCTAAAGTCCCAGGACACAGTGCGTTGACAAGAGTGAACCCTTTGGAGGGATGTCCACTAGAACTGTTTAAAAAAGACATCAAGATTTGTGAGCAAAGGAGAAGCTGTAGTGAACCCAGAGAAGGGAAGTTGAAAGTAAAGAAGGGTCAGCACTGTTAGGGAGAAATCTCAGACATGTGCTAATTCCCTCCACCTTAGAGACCCCCAACAACTTTGTTGGATTTTGAGGACTTGATTTTTTTGCCTGGAGAGGGTGTGACCCTTTTTTCCACTCTCTCGTGTGTTTTAATGTGATTTTGTACACTGTGTTTCTTTTGGTTATGGAGTCTGACAAAATCCATAGGCATCATCTTTTACATTGGGTCAGACAGCACCTTCAGTCCAGTGACCCAGGGAAGTCTTTCAGATTTCCCAAATGTTTGAATACCTTATCTGGGATAAACTACTGTTTTCCAGAGCATTAAAGTGAAATTGACTTTACTTTCATTTGTAACTTTCTACACCCAGCACACACTATTTTACAAAGGGTGCTGGAGGGGTTACCTAGGATCCCCTTTGTCTAGCTTCTCATGTAACATTATTTATGTTAGCCTTTTCTCACTGAATGGCTGGTGGCAGTGGTTTCGTGCTAACTACCATGGTGTGTCAAAATTGGCCATCTTCTTTTTTCGCCATTTCTTTGTGGAAATGTCCTTCTTAAGATTTATTCTCTGTGCCAAACCAGGTTTGGTCCCATTGTTCACTTTGCCTTTGGCGGGATTCACAAGTGAAGCCCACCTCTGGCTCCAGGGTGTCTGGGGTAGGCAGGGAGTGAGGGATGTGCCCGAAACTCCCTGTGCTTAGATCCTAAGAGACCCAAATGCACTCTGTGGTGATTGGCCGGCTGAATGTCCAGCAAGGACAGCCACCCTGCTGGGTGACTGACAGCTAGGCTGGAATGAATGGGAGAGAACTGAATAAAAGGAGAGTCTTTTGGCTTGGAAGGCAGAGTCGACCACTGGATGAAGGAACCGAAGAAGAACTTGAAGAGAATGCCTGCTGCAACTCCTGGACCGTTGGTTTGCCCAGTGAAGCCCTGCTGCAGTTCCGAAATGGCAAGTTTGCTTCGACAGAGAAGCCCCTGCAAGGACGACTTCTCTCCTTGAGTTGGTGGGACCAATCAACTCCAAAGTAAGCCACCTGAACATCCATCTCAGAGCTGGTTGAATTTCCACAGAGTTGCTGCTGGAAACCGTATAGCCAGGGAGAGGAACACCAGATTGTGTGCGTTGCTTTTAAGCTGGCCAAGAGCTCCAGGAAGATCCTCTGGACTCCCAGGAAGCAGAACTGGCCGAGCCCCCTCAACAAAGTGTGGGACCCCAGAAGCAAGGAAAGTCCATCTCGACAGCCAGGAACCGCGGTGTTGGTATTTGCGGTAGACTTGAGGAGCTGAAACACTGAACAGCCATTGAAAGTGAAGTTTGCTGGTTGCAAGTTTTGACCATCCCAGTGCATTGCAGGAGTCCCCCAACGTCCCCCATCTTGTTCCCACGACTGAGGCACAGGAACAGTGAGACCTGCAGAGCTGCACAGGAACAGAAGTCATCTGCTGCATCTTTTCTTCATTTCTAAGGTACTGTAAAAAGTCTGAGAGAACTTACCTCTTGCTGTAGAGTTGCTTGCCTCTTCTACTACTCACAAGTCTAATCAGCTTGTGGCCCTACATTTGATTCTTCTTTTCCTCAAAGACTCCTAAGAACTTGTGCAAAGACTTTTCCATTTACCTACCAGAAGTGCTTCATCCTATACAAGACTTGTGACCATTGACTTTGGTTTAGCCTATTCAACTGAATGACTCTTCTAGGGGGATCCCAAAGGTATTTGCCTGCTTAAGAACATTTGTGGTCTCTTGTTGTTCTAATAACCTTTACATGTTGCCAATTTCTAAGAGTATTCTAAATGCCAACAGTAAGATATTAGTGTCCCCAGGACCCTAGTTATTGAAGTCACCTGTGGGTGTAGGTTGTGTCTTTGGGCCCTCCCCAAAGGTTCTTTACTGATTTAGAAACTAAGAGTGCACAGTATTGAAGTGTATTTGTGTGTTACTATTATATTGCTCCCTTCTGAAGAAGGCTTATTCTAACTGACTGATCAATACATTAATAATTGTTTATACAAGAAGCCTTGAGTATAAGATTGTATTTATATACTTGTAACTGTGAATCTATGTTTAACTCAACTACCGCTCACATTGACCCCTCTTGATATAAGCCTGGCTGCTCAACACGCTACCAAAACTGTGTAGTACAAGCTTATACCAAAGGTTGGGTTTCCTATACCTGTAGTCAGAGTTTTTTGTAGTGTTCCCAGAGGATTCTGCAGACATACTTTGCCTAACAAGCACCCAGAAGAGGGGGACCCATGGGTCAAGCCATCACCCTACATGATCTATAGTAAGCAATTGAGAAGGGTTAGCGCCCAGAAGAGGAGAACTCAATGGTAAACCCATCACCCAGTGAACATTAGAAACAAACTTTTATTTGGTAAAGGAACTTTATTTTGGAAACGGAGAGGCCCTCGAAAGCGAGAAAACATAGCTATCCAGGGTCTTGATATCATTAAAGAACTTTCTAGGGATTTGTACTCAGAAGAAGGGAATCCTGGTTTGAAAGTCATCACCCAAAGCCCATGGAAAAGAGACTGTGTATTTGTTTTGTTAGTTGAATACGTCAGGTCCTCGAAGGCAAGAGATTTCAAGGAAACAAGACTTGGCCATCGACGGTCCTGAAAACTGACATTGGAACTGTCATCTTGTGCTGGAGAAGCCCAAGACTGTACTGTGCTCCAAGCTCCCATCTTACCGGTGTCCAAAACGTGGGGAAGGGAGACGCAGGCTACCGCAGCCTGACCTATTATTTGAAAACACTTCTTTCTTTTCTTGAGAACTATCCCACAACCCTTTTTGTATTAGATATGAGGTTTGGCAATAGGATTCTTAATATAGGACCCTTTTTATTTGGACACAATGCCACTAGGACTGGCTTATTTTCATTTGATGGTCGAAGCTTGCTCCCATCTTAGATTTAGGTTTAGAATAGGTGTTTTTCCAACCTGCATTCAGAATTCATTGTTCAATAAACACCCTTGAACTGAACTGTGAACACTTGTGCTTGTCTTACTTGTTGCCACCATGAGTTTCTCACAAAACCATTAGTAGAGATTAGTGATGACCCCAATCAAATACTGGTGAATAACAGGGGGTGTCAACACATTCATTTGGAAGAAAATACAGCATTAGGGATGGCAGTGCAGGATCACACTACACTGTTGATCTGAATAGCCCAGTGATCGGGAACATTCCTGAAAGCAATGTCATTTCACAGGGTGAATTGCCTGAGCCCTTAGATTCTAAACCGAAGGGGATTTTTAGGATTCAGTCTGTTTACCCTTATGAATCGAAAGATGTGATTTGCTGTCATCGGGATCATATTTAAAGTGGGTGACTCTGAAAGAGAAGAACAGCAAGGAGAAATAATGCAAGTTGAAATGGAAGCTAATGTGCTAAGAGATCAGAGGGTGGCAGGCTTCCAAAGGGACGCTGCCACACAACCAGAGGAAAACGCAGAAGTCTCCCGGAATTCTCTAAGATGGTAGAGGAGCAAATTCAAGCTGCAGATGCTTGCACAAGTGAAGATGAAAGAGATCAGTTGAGGAAGATATTCATGGAGTTCAAGGAGGTATTTGCTAAAGACGCCTATGACTGCGGGCTTCCTGATTTGCATGTTGCTACACTGCCAGAAGCATATGGTAGGGAGACAGTATTTGTGTGACACTATAGGTTACCCTTGGCTTGTCTGAAGTCTCTGGCAGAAATAATTAAAAATCTAGAATCCAGGGGAATCATTGGGGCTATCCACAGAACATCCAATACTCCCATATTAGGTGTGCTCAAGCCCAATGGTCAATGGCTCTTGTTTGCATGCTTGAGAGAATTACACAATAGAGTACCTGTGTCAAGGTGGCCACTTTCATTTATTGATCACGGTCGTGCACAGGTTCATGGGTCAAAGGGTATTTACCACTTTGGATCTTACAGCAGGTTACTAGTGAGTTCCACTAGCTGAAGATATTCAAAATCGATTTGCCTTCTCGTTTAACTGATTACATCATGCATTGAATCATACTCCCTTTGAGTATATCAATAGTGGGAGTGAGTTTGGGATATTCCAGGTCAAAGCACTTCCAGATGCAGCTGAGAGGGTAACTGTGATTTATGTGGATGATGTACTTTAATGAAATTAGACATGTACTCAGTCAGTTACAAAAGGCCGGGGCAAAGGTATCATTACAGAAAGAGCAGTGGTGTATAAAAGGGGGGAACTTCCTGGGGCATGAAATAGCAGAGCATGGGTTAAACCCACAAAAGAAAAAGATTGAGTCTATTCAGAAATGGAAAGATCCCACCTATTTGAAGGGTCTAAATAGTATATTATGAATGACAATTTACAACAGTAAATGTATTGAAGATTATGCAGGAATTACACAGCCATTGACAAAATTATGGAAGCGGGGGTACCCTCGAAATGGGGAAAGGAAGCCCCATGTTTAGCTTATCCAATAAAGAACCAGGATTTCTTCATAGGGATAGGATTCACCGATCAATGTTTTTTAGCAGTTTTATATCAAAAAAATGATGCAAATAACAAAATGATTGCATATGCCAGCAATGCATTTTCACAGGTAGAAACAAAATGTACTGAATGTGAAAAGGCACTATTGACCACTGTCTGGGCATTAGAACATTTCCGCCCCATTATTCAGGGGAGCGGGTGAATGTTTAAACAAACCATCAGCCTCTGCACGTTTTACAGAGTAAGAGAATCAGATCAGGAAATTTAGCTCAGGCAAGAATCACATCATGGACATTGGCACTGCAGGGGTTACCAGTGGAAGTGAAATATGGACAGAATAAAAGAGCCCAGTAATTCAGGGACTGGCAGACTTACATGATAGTGCAGCTGTCTGTTCCTCTGATGACACAGAGTCAGAAACAAATTTAGCAGAATTTGAACATTCTCCATACAAGGCATTAAATCAGGAGACATATAGAGTACATCCAACCATGTATGGAGATGGATGTACATACCACGGGGGGGTGATTCTGAAAATAAAGTGGTGGCAGGAATACGTAATTTGTGGGTCAAGTGTAATGGCATCCCAAGAGTAAGCATGAAGTTAGGTTCCAAAAGCAGTTAAGATGCAAAGTTGACTGTCATCTATAAAGCAATATCCAAAGCAGTGGAAAATAAATTCAAAGAAATAGTTTTAGTTACTCATTCCGACTATGCCCAAAATAGCTTTGTGGAATATTTAGCTTGGTGGAATTTGAGAGGATTGGTCACATGTAACAAGAAGCCCCTCAAACATCGTAAAATGATTCAAGCCACATATAAACTGGTTTCAGAGAATGACATGATTATTCACTGGTGAAAAATACAAGGTCATCTGAAACATCAGGGGAAAATAAAGAGAGGAATGAGCATGACAAGGCAGATCAGTTAGCCAAGATTGAGGCAGTTATGGGGGTGTAATTTCCTATTGAGCACCTTCTTGGTGAAATCTAAGTAGATTCAATAACATGCTCCAAATCTCAGGGAACAGTTGATCAGCCTGTGGCACAGTGGAGTTTTGATACCCCCGACCAGCATTTGACCAAGGCACAAAACGAAGATCCTATTTTAGGTCTACTCTATACGTATTTATTAGATGCAGAACAAAATCTTTTGACTGAGTGGGATTGTAAAGGGAGAGAAGAGTTGAGGGTGTTGCTAAAGAACAAAGATAATTTGATTACAGGATGGGCTGATTATTCAGGAGTCAGTGTCAGGCAATATCCAGTTGGTGGTACCTTGTCATTTCAGGGATTGATGCTACATCATGCCCATGATGCATTGTGGGTCACAGAGGGTCCCGGAAAACATTAGAAATGTTAAAGGAATATGCATATTGGCTGCACATGTTCCAATATGTAGAGCTATATACTAGAGGTTGTTTGGTGTGTGCTCAGTTCCAACCTGCTTCTCCAACACACAGGGTGCCATTAATGAAAAGAGGTCCAACGCTTCCATTGTCGCATTTGCAAATTGACTTCATTGGTCATGTACCAAGATCAGCAGGGGGAAACATATATATGCTGACAGTAACTTGTTTAATGTCCAAATGGTTGGAGTGCATCCCAGCTCCCGATTGCACAGCGCAAACAGCAGCCACATTGCTGTTGAATCATATTTTCTCTGTTTGGTTTGCCTCAATTAATTTTATCAGACCATGTGAGTCATTTTACTAGTGCAGTCATGAAAAAGATGTGGTTAATTTTGGGGGTGAAAAGAAAACTGCACATTTACAATCAGCCTCCTTCTTCTGAAGGTTTGGAACATTGCAATAGACCAATCATTGATATTTTGAAAAGGTGTGTAGCTGAAGCAGGATACAGTTGGGATTCGCAACTCCCTCTGGTGCTGATGGATATTAGGTCAACACTGCCAAAATCCACAAACCTCAGGCCACACAAAATTATGGCAGTGTAAGGGAGGCGTGTTATCACAAGAGTTACAAGTTTCAAAACCTTTATTAATTTCTTGGGGTTTGGAAAAACTCCTACTTTGCCCTATAGTTACCACCAAATAATAAAAAAACACAGTCCTAGTCAGTCTTTGTCAAATCAAAATGGCCTATACTAACAAAATCTAATGCCTGCCCTTTCTCTTATACAAAAAGTGTGTAAAGGGGAATATGTATGCAAAGGAAAATCAGTGTTGTAACATATAGGATCAAGGTGGCTGAGACAGCTCTATTCCCCACTTTGGACAGCACGGAATAAGGTGGCTCCCGTAAACAGGATGACACACTCTGGCTCAGGATACCCAAAAAGCAGATCAAAAAGCGGGTCGAGGGCCGCTTGGCCTTCCATGTAAAAGTCACTTATTCCAGCTTTCCGCAGACTGATGCCGCTATCCGCGGATAGAACATGGCGAGTATGTCGGAAAGATGTGACGCACATCACGCTTTTCACCAACAAATCAGTGGGCGGGTTGAGTGTCTGCGGGCATCGCGCTGCCCTCCGGACCAATCGGAGTCCTGTCCGCGAACAGGGAAGTGAGTCTGTGGACCAGACCCAGGTATATTTTACCCACATTTTGTCTGTTTTAAAGAAAACTACTAGACAGATTTACACCAGATTTACAAAAGCATGCTTTTCGGGACCAAGCTGCCACTCCTACCGCAAATTTGGTGAAAATCCGTCCAGCGGTTTGGACTGTAGGCATGAGCAAAAAAGAATTTCCATTGTATCTATGGAAAAACAAATGTGGGAACCCCTGTAACTTTGCCCCTCTAAACAAACCTCACCAAATGTGCCAAAATAATTCAAAGCGGCCCATATACTTTTTTTTTGCAAATTTTGGTAAGGATTCGTCCAAGGGGAGCAAAGTTATAAGCCTCCCAAAAAGAGTTCTTCCTATGAGTTGAGCAACTTAACCATAACTACAGGGCCGCTACCACAGGCCCTGTAATATGCATATATATTGCTGAATTGCACTAGATTTTCTAATTACACTTCTGCTGCTTGTCGGACCTACGACCTACAGTGGAGCAGGAGCTCCATCTGGGCACTGCAGGAGCAGTGTTCAGGCTAGGATGAAAGAGCCCCCCTCCAGAGCATTTCTGGTAAGCAGATTGCCATTCTGCACCTACTTTCCACAGCCGCTCGAAAAATCATCTGAGCACTTCTAAATTCCGAAGTGCGTGCATGTTGCACATCCGATTTTATTTCAAATGCAAAAACATTGCCAAAATTGTTTTATGCCCCCTGCTCTCTGAATCCACCATTGAGCATGACGAGGAGTGCTTATTCCAAGATGGAGGTCCGAGAACTGGCTGACTAGCACCTCCACCTAACCCTGCCTAAGCCCAACTGCCTGGCTCCGGATAGGCTACTCGTGCTACTTCTTGCCTATCGGGCGCCGGCAGGCTTAAAGCCGGCCCACCTCACCAAGGCACAGGAAACAAGGATGCTTCCTGTCCTCAGCCTGTCACCAGCCTTCTGACTCTGCCGGAATCCCTGCGTGGCTTACCCCAGCACCCATGCGTCTTGAAGGTAACATTAAAGCCTAGTGGCTGGCATTTTGTGACTGTCTCTAAAAACTTTAGAACATGTCTGCATTTAGCTCGTGCTCCATGCTCAGAACACCCTCCCAATCTACTCCCACCAGCATCTGCCTAAGCCTAGGACTTCTCTGCACTAAGTCTTGCTGCTCACCCTACTGCTCGCCATGCTCCCGTTTGTGACTGTAATATATCATGTGCCTGCATAGTGCTTTACATGACCGCCCACTTTTGCGAGATGATAAATAGACAAATGTATCCTACGTGCTGCATCCACTGAATTACTGCCTAATAAAACTATTGACCTTAGACTGATGAAAGTAACAACAGCCCCTACTATTGTTGTATGATCAGCCCTTGTAGGGGTCTAGAGCATTTAGCAGAACCATCACTGCTTCACCAGTCACATGTACTCATAGCCTTCACTGTGTCCACCATACTTAGACTTACCTTCATTGCTTCAAATAATTACATGCATCTTAACCTATTATTGTTACTAGGCTACATTGGCTAGCCTAGATGTGCCCTGCGCCTATAATTGCATTTAGCTTATGTGTTTTTTGCATGGACTAGCCTAGATGTGCCCTGCGCCTACAATTGCATTTAGCCTATGTGTGTTCTGCATTGACTAGCCTAGATGTGCCCTGCGCCTACAATTGCATTTGGCTTATGTGTGTTTTGCATTGACTAGCCTAGATGTGCCCTGCGCCTACAATTGCATGTACCCTATGTGTGCTTCCTTTGACTAGCCTAGATGTGCCCTGCGCCTACAATTGCATTTAGCCTATGTGTGTTTTGCATTGACTAGCCTAGATGTGCCCTGCGCCCACAATTGCATTTAGCCTATGTGTATTTCCTTTGACTAGCCTAGATGCCCCCTGCACCCACAATTGCATTTAGCCTATGTGTGTTCGGCATTGACTAGCCTAGATGTGTCCTGCGCCTACAATTGCATTTAGCCTATGTGTGTTCTGCATTGACTAGCCTAGATGTGCCCTGCGCCTACAATTGCATTTAGCCTATGTGTGTTTTGCATTGACTAGCCTAGATGTGCCCTGCACCCACAATTGCAATTAGCCTATGTGTGTTTCCTTTGACTAGCCTAGATGTGCCCTGCGCCTACAATTGCATTTAGCCTATGTGTGTTTTGCATTGACTAGCCTAGATGTGCCCTGCGCCTACAATTGCATTTAGCTTATGTGTGTTTTGCATTGACTAGCCTAGATGTGTTCTAACTACAACATAGGCTAGGTATAGCACAGAAGTCCCGCCCCCCTTCATCTACACTGAATTAACACTTAGATGTTAGTATGTCCTCAGCATAGTTTGACAATGACCTCTGCCTACTTGACTAAACTAGCCCAGACAGCACTACCTACCTGTGCCATCATAACCATTATGGCCACTGCCATCATAACAAACCCTCTTAAGGATAGAAATCTGAGACTTAGGCCTAGATTGTATCCTATCTATGAACCTTATAGAAACTTCCCTAACAACGTCAATAATCGAACGACTACCCGGTCTAAGAACCCCTTTTCCACACTAACGCAAACTACTAATACCACGGACAAAACTCCCCCTAAAAATCACACTTCCCGAGATACCCTCTCTCACAAAACCTCGCTAACTGCCAACCCTGACAGTACCCTAATGCTAACAGGGTCCCTCATAAACTCTAGATCAGTGGTAGCCCATGCTACTGAAATTGCAGACATCTTAAATAATGACAATCTCGATTTACTGGGCATAACTGAGACTTGGCTACATGAGGCCGCAGGACCAACTCTCATGTTAGCAGTTCCTGACAACTACCAAATCATTATAGTGGACCGGCCTAATGCCAGAGGTGGGGGCCTAGCCATCATCTTCAAAACAACCCACCCTATTAGAGTTGCCACCTCAGCTCCCTTTACATCCTGTGAAGTACTAACCGCCAAATTGCCCCTCTCCAACAACCGTACTCTAACTATCCATTTGATGTATAGACCGCCTGGCCCTCTAGGCACCTTCGAAGACGACCTAACCAGTCTTCTAGCCGACAAAACCAAAGATCACTCCCAAACACTGCTGTTGGGAGATTTCAATCTAGGCTTTAATGATACTGACAACAAACATGCTGAATCTATTGCTGCCTTACTAAATGACCACGGTTTTATGCAAAAAGTCCTCTCACCAACGCATATCAAAGGAAGGACCCTTGACTGGGTATCCGAACTAAAGTGCAACATCAACATTACCGATATTGTCCCACAATCTTGGACAGATCATCACTTAATATATTTCTCTGCCGCAATAGACCTCCTCAGCCCCAAGCCTAATAATATGACACCGCCTTTCCCTACCAGAAGTAATAAGGACATCACTGCTGAAAAACGTATCCCTCTTCTCCTCCCTGCCATCTCTGGAATGGAAAATAACAACAGTGATGCATTGGTAAATACCTTTAACAATGCTATGACTAAGGCACTGGACATGATTGTTCCTGTCAAACTACGCAAAGCTAGGCAAGTAGCGCACCTGAATGCCTGGTTCACCCCCCAACTCAAATCCTCAAGATCACAAAAAAGGAAACTCCAGTTTATCTGGCGTCACTCCGCCTCTGAAAATAACAAAAATAACGGAATTTGCGAGAATGTACAGAAAAGAAATAACCAAAGCCAAAAAGAACACCTTCAATGACAGGATTCAGAAAGCTAAATCCAACACTAAAGAATTATTCTCTATCCTCCGCGAACTAGAATCCCCAATTGAACCGGTAGACAATGCCCCAAAGGATAAAGCATGGTGTACTAACCTACAAAATGCTCTATCGAATAAAAGCTTGTCCTTACAATGCAAAATTGCTAAAAAAAAAGTCCTCACTACCACTCACTGACCAACAAACTAGTCAACCTTCGCTGACTAGGACAACCACACCGTTTAGATTCAAGACTATCTCCATAATTGAAACAGAAAAAATAATACTCTCCCTCAAACCTTCTAACTGTAAAGGCGACACGTGCCCAGCACAGATAATAAAGGATGCAGCTAGAGACCTAGCCCCTTTTATCTCCAAGCTGATAAACTCCTCATTTAAAACTAATACAGTACCGGCCAATCTTAAAGAATCCTGGGTTCTACCATTACTTAAAAAAACTAACTCTGGACCCCACTATCCCTACCAATTACAGAGCCATCACCACTATGCCATTTCTACTTAAAATTTTAGATAGAGCTGCTTACATACAAATTCAGAACTATCTAGAAGCCAACCACCTACTTGGCTCACGACAATCGGGCTTCCGCCCTCTCCATGGCACTGAAACAGCACTGTTAGACCTTAAGACACAAATTGAAGAACTAAAGGATAATGGAAAAATAGCGTTGCTACTCCTACTGGACTTGTCGGCAGCGTTCGACTTGGTGGATCATGTAGTGTTATCCAACCACCGCCAATCTGCCGCCAACTTCACCAAAGATGCTATAGCTTGGGTCCAATCCTTCTTAGCTAACCGGACCATGAGAGTCTTCTCTACTTCAGCCTCTGCCGACCACATTAAAATAACCTGCGGGGTCCCACAAGGTTCCTGCGTCTCCCCTACTATGTATAATATCTTCACCAAGCCTCTGTTTGACAAGTTGGATAGACTGGGTGTCACCTACACTAATTATGCAGATGACACACAGATCCTCATACCCCTTTCGGGCAACTTCGAGGCTGACTCAGCCTTGGTGAACAAAATATACACCCCCATTCAGGCATGGATGGCATCCCATGGCCTCTGCCTGAATGACGAAAAAACGGAATTACTAATTTTAGGTTCTGAAGCCAGTATCCAAAAACTCAGCCCAAACTACACATCCTTCAACATTGATAACAACCCTATCAAGGTGATGTCTGTAGTTAAAACTTTAGGATTCTACTTAGACTCCTCTCTCACTCTCATAAAGCAAGTCAATTCCCTTGCCTCATCCACAACGTACACTTGCGAACTCATCAGAGCTTCCAGACCATACCTCTCGAGAGCGAGCTGCACCACACTAGCCAACGCTCTTATCATGTCAAGATTAGATTACTGTAATGCCCTGTACTCAGGAGCCAACAAATACATTACAGACAAAATCCAAAGACTGCAGAATAACGCCCTCAGGGCAGCATTGAACATCCCTTACAGAGAGCATATTACCGAATTCAGGAAGGAGGTTAAATGGCTGAAAATAACGGACAGAATTCTCTTCAAAACAGCATCCCTCACCTCCAAATGCCTGAATAACCTAGCACCCCATACCTTATGGATAAAATTACCAGGAGAACAGCTACCCGCCCTACGAGATCTGCTAATTCATTTATGTTAGAGATTCCTAGGTTCAAAAGCTCGACAGCAGGAGGAACCAGTTTCCCTGTTAAAGCCGCACAATGTTGGAACAAATTACCAGTTGCCTTCAGACTAGAACAACCCTACCCTATATTCAGAAATAAGATACTCAATTGGCTACACACTAACGACACCTAACTGCCGAACTACACTTCTACATCTCCAGCCCCTACACGGCCCTTTGTTCCCTCAAACTACACTGTAGATTGGGTAACTGTACACGCATGGTCGTCTGCTCTGTCATATTTGTATGCACCATGGATATACGTCAACGTAGACATGTAAGGTTGTATATACATATCTGCATATGTATGTGTGCATATATTGATACTCACGATAATGCCTCCTTGATTTACCAAGACCATTGCTTTGTATTTAATGTATTTTGTACCTGTATTTTTGCTCCTACTGCAATCACTACTCTATGTATTGCTACCTTGTACTGTAACTAAGTTTTAAGACTTCTTGTTTCTGTTGCGCCCGTCTACCTAAGTGCTTGGTGCCAAACAAATAAACAAACAAACAAACAATCAATATCTCAAAATCCTTAACTTCACTTTAAAAGGTTTCCAAATTACACATGAAAGGTGTAAGAGATACAAGTGGTGAGAATTTCAACTAGGCCAAGAATTTCATTGACAATTCAGACTCCTGTAGAAAGTGGATATCAGTGCACAATTGGTGCTGGTGGGTACTTCAAATTTTGCATATACCTTAGCAATGATGTGAGACAATGATATGAATTCATACAAACCAAAGAAAGGGTAGCTTGAATTGGTTACTTAGTATTACATAGCATAGCATAGGCATAGTTTAGATTTAGTATAGGGACTAATACCTTAACACTAATCCTCTAATGTACTAATCAATAACCTCTAACCCATTAACATAATTACTGATTAGAATGGAACAGCTTTGTCCATGGCAAATGGTGCAAACTAAGGGTGCAAACTGGGGGGTGTAAATGGGGCTGCATGCACAGATTCTGCGACATTGCTTAGAAAATAAAAGGCATGAATTAAAACTGTTTTAAAATGTGGGCATGAAGACTGTGCGAGGAATTTGCCAAATCATTCTGCCCAAGGTAGGCCCATTGTTAAAGCTGTCAGCACAGGAAACTGGAAGGGAAATGTTTCAATTAGTGATCCAGCGTCAGAAACTGATCTCCTTATAAAGGTGACAGGGTAGGAGCATGTGTTAGCTTTCTGGAAAAGTACAGGGAGTGCTCTACAGGAACAGGTTTCACTTATGGATGGCATCACAGTGAGGGCTGGAATCTGTAGGGTGCCATAGGTAAGGAGGTGGGGAAAGAAGTTGATTTAAAAAGGCTGAGAGGAAAACAAGGGGGCTTTTTGGATCAGACGGGGCAGCAAGAGGAGAGTAAATGATTTTTTAAAAAGTCTGATTCTTGGGGTGTTTTGCTGAGCCAAGCTCTTGTATGTGCTGCAGGTGGAAGGAGGGAGTGCTTCATTGAAGGGTGCTGCCCAGAACAGAGACATTGCCCGTGTGTTGGAGAAGGGGGTTTTGTCTGTGATCGACAGGCTCAGTGTGCCATAAAGCTCTTGGTAAGCATTAAGTGACAAATGAAGAGAGATTTTTACACGTGTTTTAGATAATCTTACACTCATAAGTACAAAGTCAAATTAGACATCATGAAAACACATTTGTTCTTCATTCACTGGAGGGTACATGCATTTTCATGTTTGAAGCTAGTTGCTTGCAAAATAAGGAAGTTATTGCACTCTCAAAGCTGTAAGTGCAACAGTTACATCTCAAGATCAATATAAAAAGAAGTGCGTACCTTGACAAGTTAAAAAAATTAGAGGCCTATTTTGCTGCTGGTAGAGGAGAGCCTTTAACTTGGGGTGAGAGAAGCCATTCTAAAATTGCTATTGACATAAATGCAATAGATCATTGTTGAAAGATTGTGAAACCATAGAAGCAGATAAACTGGAATATGTGTCTTCTCTGTTTGCTTTCAATGTTACACATCGTCAATAAGTGCACATTGTGTTTATTTCTGTGTGTTTTTATTATGTTCTGTAGACAATATATAAAGTGTAGTACAGAATAACGAAAAGCTGTGCATGGCTGGTTATTGTGTGGCATTTTTATTTCTGTAATGTCTAGAGGATAAAATTATGGTACAACCATTACCCCAAATGCATGTTAAAAAGAGTGAACTGCTCAATACAAAGTCTGGTGGTGACCTTAGACAGAGCCTGAATAAAAGGATACATTTTGCACTGAGCAGATCTCCACGCTATGATGCTGTAAGTGCACGATTGGCGAAGAAAGAGATACAGTTTTCAGAGAGTGAGGAATACAATGTGCATTTTAAATCTATTTTGGATGGTGTTTGAAAAGATAGGGACATAGCACTTGCAGAAATTCAGATACTCATACAGGGTGGTAGTCAAACAGCCAAAGAACTACAGGCAATAGAGGATGAGATGTTTAGGCTTTTGAATGAGAATGAGAAAAGGATGGAACAGTTGATAATTGTAAAACGCAAATTGCAGAACTGCATGAGGAAATTGTTCAGTTAGGGAGAAAGAATTCTGCACTTTACAGTCAAACACACGATCTTCAAGTTCAATACAAGGAGATAAGATGGCAAAATGCAAGTGTCAGGGCTGATAAGAAAACAGAGCTGCTTACTCCCTGTGGGCAGAAGGGTGTTTCCCTTGTTGAGGCTGAATACAGACACAGTATGGGAAATGGGCCAACTGTTGTTCACTCAGCAAGAGCTGGCTACTCTCCAGTGCTCGAGGCTGAGTCTGACAACCCGGGGCAGAACAAAATTGGAGAAGAGTGACCCATTGTGCAATACATTGAAGTCTATCAATACTTTAATCAAACCATTCAAAAAGGATTCAGGTATTTCTGTCAAAGATCACCTAGTGTAACTGAACGTTTTCAGACACTTGAGATTCCCAGGAACCAGTATGGTAGATTCTTCCATCTTATCATGGATCCTGCTAGCGTTATTCAAAGTTTAAATTAGCAGAGACATTTATCATGGAACGACTTTGAAAGATAGATTAGGAAATGTTCTCTATACCATTCTATCCACAATGCTAAGAAGGCTGCATACAGCATGACTCGGTTAGATGGGCCATCAGGCCAGTTCTTGCAAAATTTGAAAAGAGCATTCTCACGTTTTGATGTGTCATTGATATCGATATTGATATTTTATTTGTAACACGCTTGTACAGAAGTGTTTCAGGGTGTGACGAGGCTAGGGAGGGGCACAAGAGAGAATAAAAACAACGATCTTACTAACGATCAAAAGACAAGCTTATCATTGTGCACAAATGATGCCATGTGCAATTGAGTTTCAGGTAAAGAAGGATGTCATTATTCGTGTTTTCACCATGCAAGTCGCTGTAGCATTAAAGTACAGAAAGGGACAACAGATGAAACGGCCTGATGCATTTGTGTGCCTCAATTAATCCATGGGACAGTAAGAGGTAGAATGTGAATACACACTGTAAAAAACCTGAGGGTATTCTCCAAAGCAGACCTTGGGAATCCCTTATTCATGTGGCCAGAGGAGGGCTGGCGCTCTCAGATCCCAACCCTGGGGGTGGACGAGTGAGGGAGGATCACATGGGTAGGGGAGCCCAAGGTTATGCTCAGGGGAATGCACCAGGTGAGAGGCGGTATTATGCAGAGGAATAAGGAGAGGGGAGCGAGATATCTGAGGCCTGTATACGCTACAATACATCTGCCTCACCTTCTCCCATTAAATCCCTCCCATTTTGATCCAATGACCTCTCCATCCAGAACCCAACCCCTAAGATTTCAAACCTGCATACTCCTGGTCCTTCTTTTCCGTACCCTTCTAGTCATTGTCTCCTGAACACCCAGTATACGGCATTGACAAAACACTACCGTTCCTACAATCCCCCTGGTTTAGTTCACAAGCCCAATTTTTTCTGGTTGCCCTACAAACACTACCAAGCCCATCCATCTGATTGTCACTTTCCGAACCCCCAGGCTGTTTTGACAACTCACTACCATTCCCACAATACCCCATATTCATGTCACAATAAGAACTCCAGTCATTCTCGTTTTGTTTCGAAAACCCTTCAAAGCCTACCCTTCCAAGGTCACTCTGAACCCAAATAAGAAGGCTATAATTCCATGTGACACCTCTTTCCCTTCCGACTCTGTAGGATACTTCGACACTCCAAACCTCCCCTTTTCTGACACCCACACTTTTCCCTGACATAGAAAACAATGGTCAAATAAAACTCTGCCTGACCCTCGGGTTGGGAGATGTCAGGTACAGAGTCCGGCAATTAACTTGAATGACCCACACCTGAGGGACCTTCCTTTTCCCCATAGGGATAAAAGGTGGAGCCAGAGAGCACAGTACGTTCAAGGCGAGCACGGCAGACAGCACAAGGAGATGGCTAAGAAGGCACAGCAGTTCAAGTGAAGGAGAAAGGTGGTAGGAATTGAGAGAGTGGTGAGGAGAGAAGTGATCTTGCCCTTTTCATGCCAGGCCCACAGAACTTTTGTGGAAGAAAGTCTAAGACTGTGAACAATAGCACAAGTGTCTTGCAGCAGATGGCAAAAGTACACGGGGCAAGCTTATGCCGATAAGCAGGATCGAGGGAAGCTCCCACGCTCGTGGTACCGGCCTTGACTCCAGGAAAACCAAAAGCCAAGCGGTTCATCACATCCGGTGAGTTGTGAGGAGAATCGATAACAACCGGGCTGTGTTGATTGAGAAGCGCTAAGTGGCAAGTTTGAACCAAGTTTGATGAACTGTGTAAAGAACTGTAAAAAGGGTTAAGGGGAGACCAGCTGTAGAGGGAAAACCTGCACCACATGGGTGCTAATTCGAGAGACTCTGGTCGATCACCATCTGAATGAAACTACGGGTACCAGAAGGCCGTAGGAGAGTCACCGAAAGAGGTCAAAGTGGTCATACAGGAGGTCTAGTAAAATTACTGTATAATCAAAAGACTTTGATCTAAACCAGTGAGAAGGTAAGGGAAGTGAATCCTGCAAATAGAAGCGAATGTGAATTTGGCAAGAGTGAGCCAAACCATGTGATGCTGATGAGAAGGGGGTAAGTCTAAAGTCCCAGGACACAGTGCGTTGACAAGAGTGAACCCTTTGGAGAGATGTCCACTAGAACTGTTTAAAAAAGACATCAAGATTTGTGAGCAAAGGAGAAGCTGTAGTGAACCCAGAGAAGGGAGGTTGAAAGTAAAGAAGGGTCAGCACTGTTAGGGAGAAATCTCAGACATGTGCTAATTCCCTCCACCTTAGAGACCCCCAACAACTTTGTTGGATTTTGAGGACTTGATTTTTTTGCCTGGGGAGGGTGTGACCCTTTTTTCCACTCTCTCATGTGTTTTAATGTGATTTTGTACACTGTGTTTCTTTTGGTTATGGAGTCTGACAAAATCCATAGGCATCATATTTTACATTGGGTCAGACAGCACCTTCAGTCCAGTGGCCCAGGGAAGTCTTTCAGATTTCCCAAATGTTTGAATACCTTATCTGGGATAAACTACTGTTTTCCAGAGCAGTAAAGTGAAATTGACTTTACTTACATTTGTAACTTTCTACACCCATCACACACTATCTTACAAAGGGTGCTGGAGGGGTTACCTAGGATCCCCTTTGTCTAGCTTCTCATATAACATTATTTATGTTACCCTTTTCTCACTGAATGGCTGGTGGCAGTGGTTTCGTGTTAACTACCATGGTGTGTCAAAATTGCCCCATCTTCTTTTTTCGCCATTTCTTTGTGGAAAGGTCCTTCTTAAGATTTACTCTCTGTGCCAAACCAGGTTTGGTCCCATTGTTCACTTTGCCTTTGGCGGGATTCACAAGTGAAGCCCACCTCTGGCTCCAGGGTGTCTGGGGTAGGCAGGGAGTGAGGGATGTGCCCGAAACTCCCTGTGCTTAGATTCTAGGAGACCCAAATGCACTCTGTGGTGATTGGCCGGCTGAATGTCCAGCAAGGACAGCCACCCTGCCAGGTGACTGACAGCTAGGCTGGAATGAATGGGAGAGAACTGAATAAAAGGAGAGTCTTTTGGCTTGGAAGGCAGAGTCGACCACTGGATGAAGGAACCGAAGAAGAACTTGAAGAGAATGCCTGCTGCAACTCCTGGACTGTTGGTTTGCCCAGTGAAGCCCTGCTGCAGTTCCGAAATGGCAAGTTTGCTTCGACAGAGAAGCCCCTGCAAGGACGACTTCTCTCCTTGAGTTGGTGGGACCAATCAACTCCAAAGTAAGCCACCTGAACATCCATCTCAGAGCTGGTTGAATTTCCACAGAGTTGCTGCTGGAAACCATATAGCCAGGGAGAGGAACACCAGATTGTGTGCGTTGCTTTTAAGCTGGCCAAGAGCTCCAGAAGATCCTCTGGACTCCCAGGAAGCAGAACTGGCTGAGCCCGAGCCCCCTCAACAAAGTGTGGGACCCCAGAAGCAAGGAAAGTCCATCTCGACAGCCAGGAACCGCGGTGTTGCTATTTGCGGTAGACGTGAGGAGCTGAAACACTGAACAGCCATTGAAAGTGAAGTTTGCTGGTTGCAAGTTTTGACCATCCCAGTGCATTGCAGGAGTCCCCCGACGTCCCCCATCTTGTCCCCACGACTGAGGCACAGGAACAGTGAGACCTGCAGAGCTGCACAGGAACAGAAGTCATCTGCTGCATCTTTTCTTCATTTCTAAGGTACTGTAAAAAGTCTGAGAGAACTTACCTCTTGCTGTAGAGTTGCTTGCCTCTTCTACTACTCACAAGTCTAATCAGCTTGTGGCCCTACATTTGATTCTTCTTTTCCTCAAAGACTCCTAAGAACTTGTGCAAAGACTTTTCCATTTACCTACCAGAAGTGCTTCATCCTATACAAGACTTGTGACCATTGATTTTGGTTTAGCCTATTCAACTGAATGACTCTTCTAGGGGGATCCCAAAGGTATTTGCCTGCTTAAGAACATTTGTGGTCTCTTGTTGTTCTAATAACCTTTACATGTTGCCAATTTCTAAGAGTATTCTAAATGCCAACAGTAAGATATTAGTGTCCCCAGCACCCTAGTTATTGAAGTCACCTGTGGGTGTAGGTTGTGTCTTTGGGCCCTCCCCAAAGGTTCTTTACTGATTTAGAAACTAAGAGTGCACAGTATTGAAGTGTATTTGTGTGTTACTATTATATTGCTCCCTTCTGAAGAAGGCTTATTCTAACTGACTGATCAATACATTAATAATTGTTTATACAAGAAGCCTTGAGTATAAGATTGTATTTATATACTTGTAACTGTGAATCTCTGTGTAACTCAACTACAGCTCACATTGACCCCTCTTGATATAAGCCTGGCTGCTCAACACGCTACCAAAACTGTGTAGTACAAGCTTATACCAAAGGTTGGGTTTCCTATACCTGTAGTCAGAGTTGTTTGTAGTGTTCCCAGAGGATTCTGCAGACATACTTTGCCTAACAAGCACCCAGAAGAGGGGGACCCGTGGGTCAAGCCATCACCCTACATGATCTATAGTAAGCAATTGAGAAGGGTTAGCGCCCAGAAGAGGAGAACTCATTGATAAACCCATCACCCAGTGAACATTAGAAACAAACTTTTATTTGGTAAAGGAACTTTATTTTTGAAACGGAGAGGCCCTCGAAAGCGAGAAAACATAGCTATCCAGGGTCTTGATATCATTAAAGAACTTTCTAGGGATTTGTGCTCAGAAGAAGGGAATCCTGGTTTGAAAGTCATCACCCAAAGCCCATGGAAAAGAGACTGTGTATTTGTTTTGTTAGTTGAATACGTCAGGTCCTCGAAGGCAAGAGATTTCAAGGAAACAAGACTTGGCCATCGACGGTCCTGAGAACTGACATTGGAACTGTCATCTTGTGCTTGAGAAGCCCAAGACTGTACTGTGCTCCAAGCTCCCATCTTACCGGTGTCCAAAACGTGGGGAAGGGAGACGCAGGCTACCGTATCCTGACCTGTTATTTGAGAACACTTCTTTCTTTTCTTGAGAACTATCCCACAACCCTTTTTGTATTAGATATGAGGTTTGGCAATAGGATTCTTAATATAGGACCCTTTTTATTTGGACACAATGCCACTAGGACTGCCTTATTTTCATTTGATGGTCGAAGCTTGCTCCCATCTTAGATTTAGGTTTAGAATAGGTGTTTTTCAAACCTGCATTCAGAATTCATTGTTCAATAAACACCCTTGAACTGAACTGTGAACACTTGTGCTTGTCTTACTTGCTGCCACCATGAGTTTCTCACAACACCATTAGTAGAGATTAGTGGTGACCCCAATCAAATACTGGTGAATAACAAGGGGTGTCAACACATTCATTTGGAAGAAAATACAGCATTAGGGATGGCAGTGCAGGATCACACTACACTGTTGATCTGAATAGCCCAGTGATCGGGAACATTCCTGAAAGCAATGTCATTTCACAGGGTGAATTGCCTGAGCCCTTAGATTCTAAACCGAAGGGGATTTTTAGGATTCAGTGTGTTTACCCTTATGAATCGAAAGATGTGATTTGCTGTCATCGGGATCATATTTAAAGTGGGTGACTCTGAAAGAGAAGAACAGCAAGGAGAAATAATGCAAGTTGAAATGGAAGCTAATGTGCTAAGAGATCAGAGGGTGGCAGGCTTCCAAAGGGACGCTGCCACACAACCAGAGGAAAACGCAGAAGTCTCCCGGAATTCTCTAAGATGGTAGAGGAGCAAATTCAAGCTGCAGATGCTTGCACAAGTGAAGATGAAAGAGATCAGTTGAGGAAGATATTCATGGAGTTCAAGGAGGTATTTGCTAAAGACGCCCATGACTGCGGGCTTACTGATTTGTATGTTGCTACACTGCCAGAAGCATATGGTAGGGAGACAGTATTTGTGTGACACTATAGGTTACCCTTGGCTTGTCTGAAGTCTCTGGCAGAAATAATTAAAAATCTAGAATCCAGGGGAATCATTGGGGCTATCCACAGTACATCCAATACTCCCATATTAGGTGTGCTCAAGCCCAATGGTCAATGGCTCTTGTTTGCATGCTTGAGAGAATTACACAATAGAGTACCTGTGTCAAGGTGGCCACTTTCATTTATTGATCAAGGTCGTGCACAGGTTCAAGGGTCAAAGGGTATTTACCACTTTGGATCTTACAGCAGGTTACTGGTTAGTTCCACTAGCTGAAGATATTCAAAATCGATTTGCGTTCTCTTTTAACTGATTACATTATGCATTTAATCATACTCCCTTTGAGTATATCAATAGTGGGAGTGAGTTTGGGATATTCCAGGTCAAAGCACTTCCAGATGCAGCTGAGAGGGGAACTGTGATTTATGTGGATGATGTACTTTAATGAAATTAGACATGTACTCAGTCAGTTACAAAAGGCCGGGGCAAAGGTATCATTACAGAAAGAGCAGTGGTGTATAAAAGGGGTGAACCTCCTGGGGCATGAAATAGCAGAGCATGGGTTAAACCCACAAAAGAAAAAGGTTGAGTCTATTCAGAAATGGAAAGATCCCACCTATCTGAAGGGTCTAAATAGTGTATTATGAATGACAATTTACAACAGTAAATGTATTGAAGATTATGCAGGAATTACACAGCCATTGACAAAATTATGGAAGCGGGGGTACCCTCGAAATGGGGAAAGGATGCCCCATGTTTAGCTTATCCAATAAAGAACCAGGATTTCTTCATAGGGATAGGATTCACCGATCAATGTCTTTTAGCAGTTTTATATCAAAAAAATGATGCAAATAACAAAATGATTGCATATGCCAGCAATGCATTTTCACAGGTAGAAACGAAATTTATTGAATGTGAAAAGGCACTATTGACCACTGTCTGGGCATTAGAACATTTCCGCCCCATTATTCAGGGGAGCGGGTGAATGTTTAAACAAACCATCAGCCTCTGCACGTTTTACAGAGTAAGAGAATCAGATCAGGAAATTTAGCTCAGGCAAGAATCACATCATGGACATTGGCACTGCAGGGGTTACCAGTGGAAGTGAAATATGGACAGAATAAAAGAGCCCAGTAATTCAGGGACTGGTAGACTTACATGATAGTGCAGCTGTCTGTTCCTCTGATGACACAGAGTCAGAAACAAATTTAGCAGAATTTGAACATTCTCCATACAAGGCATTAAATCAGGAGACATATAGAGTACATCCAACCATGTATGGAGATGGATGTACATACCACGGGGGGGTGATTCTGAAAATAAAGTGGTGGCAGGAATAAGTAATTTGTGGGTCAAGTGTAATGGCATCCCAAGAGTAAGCATGAAGTTAGGTTCCAGAAGCAGTTAAGATGCAAAGTTGACTGTCATCTATAAAGCAATATCCAAAGCAGTGGAAAATAAATTCAAAGAAATAGTTTTAGTTACTCATTCCGACTACGCCCAAAATAGCTTTGTGGAATATTTAGCTTGGTGGAATTTGAGAGGATTGGTCACATGTAACAAGAAGCCCCTCAGACATCGTAAAATGATTCAAGCCACATATAAACTGGTTTCAGAGAATGACATGATTATTCACTAGTGAAAAATACAAGGTCATCTGAAACATCAGGGGAAAATAAAGAGAGGAATGAGCATGACAAGGCAGATCAGTTAGCCAAGATTGAGGCAGTTATGGGGGTGTAATTTCCTATTGAGCACCATCTTGGTGAAATCTAAGTAGATTCAATAACATGCTCCAAATCTCAGGGAACAGTTGATCAGCCTGTGGCACAGTGGAGTTTTGATACCCCCGACCAGCATTTGACCAAGGCACAAAACGAAGATCCTATTTTAGGTCTACTCTATACGTATTTATTAGATGCAGAACAAAATCTTTTGACTGAGGGGGATTGTAAAGGGAGAGAAGAGTTGAGGGTGTTGCTAAAGAACAAAGATAATTTGATTACAGGATGGGCTGATTATTCAGGAGTCAGTGTCAGGCAATATCCAGTTGGTGGTACCTTGTAATTTCAGGGATTGATGCTACATCATGCCCATGATGCATTGTGGGTCACAGAGGGTCCCGGAAAACATTAGAAATGTTAAAGGAATATGCATATTGGCTGCACATGTTCCAATATGTAGAGCTATATACTAGAGGTTGTTTGGTGTGTGCCATTAATGAAAAAAGGTCCAACGCTTCCATTGTCGCATTTGCAAATTGACTTCATTGGTCATGTACCAAGATCAGCAGGGGGAAACATATATATGCTGACAGTAACTTGTTTAATGTCCAAATGGTTGGAGTGCATCCCAGCTCCCGATTGCACTGCGCAAACAGCAGCCACATTGCTGTTGAATCATATTTTCTCTATGTTTGGTTTGCCTCAATGAATTTTATCAGACCATGTGAGTCATTTTACTAGTGCAGTCATGACAAAGATGTGCTTAATTTTGGGGGTGAAAAGAAAACTGCACATTTACAATCAGCCTCCTTCTTCTGAAGGTGTGGAATATTGCAATAGACCAATCATTGATATTTTGAAAAGGTGTGTAGCTGAAGCAGGATACAGTTGGGATTCGCAACTCCCTCTGGTGCTGATGGATATTAGGTCAACACTGCCAAAATCCACAAACCTCAGGCCACACAAAATTATGGCAGTGTAAGGGAGGCGTGTTATCACAAGAGTTACAAATTTCAAAACCTTTATTAATTTATTGGGGTTTGGAAAAACTCCTACTTTGCCCTATAGTTACCATCAAATAATAAAAAACACAGTCCTAGTCAGTCTTTGTCAAATCAAAATGGCCTATACTAACAAAACCTAATGCCTGCCCTTTCTCTTATACAAAAAGTGTGTAAAGGGGAATATGTATGCAAAGGAAAATCAGTGTTGTAACATATAGGATCAAGGTGGCTGACACAGCTCTATTGCCCAGTTTGGACAGCACGGAATAAGGTGGCTCCCGTAAACAGGATGACACACTCTGGCTCAGGATACCAAAAAAAGCAGATCAAAAAGTGGGTCCAGGGCCGCTTGGCCTTCCATGTAAAAGTCATTTATTCCAGCTTTCCAAATGCTCTTTCACAGTTCAACGAAAGTTCACGTAGGTCTCCCTCTGTCGGGCTGGGACCACTCAAGTCATCAACAGTTCAACTAGGTCTCCCTCAGTTGGGCTGGGACCTTTCAACCAAAAAGTACCTGATTCAACATAGATCTCCCTCAGCCAGGCTCGGACCTTGCAATCGCACTACTTGCAGGGGATCCCTTCCCCAGACTTCATTCACATTCATTAGAGGTTCCCTTTGCCTAACTTATTTCATATTCCAGATCTCCCTCAGTCACAGTTAAACCAAGTTCAAGCAAAGTTCACGTAGGTCTTCCTCAGTCAGACTCAGACCTTTCACTGATGTCGAAGACTTTCATATGTGTGAGGCTTTTACTATTGACATGATGCAAAGCCTGTTTAGGCCTGTTTGTGGCTGTGGGCGACAGTCGGCAGGTCACTCTGCCCATTTGTACAGAACTCGGCTGCCACAAGAGGGTGAGTAATGCCCCCATATGGGGGCGCATGGCCACAGGGGTGTAAGTATTCTACCGAGGTCCTAAAATTTCTTGATAATGATATGATAGGATATGATATGATATGATATGGCATTTATAACGCGCCTATACACAAGTATTTCAAGGCGCGGCGAGGCAAGGGAGGGGGAACAGAGGGAAGACAGACAACTATCATACTAGGACAGGTGTCATTCAGATCACGCAAGTGCATGGGAAGGGGGACAGGGTACATTGTGGTACATGGGATAATAGAATAAATAACAGTAGGTAAAGTACAGCCAGCAGGTGGCAAGTGCAAGGGTAATTGCAGCCATCAGAAGTGCTGGTAGTGGGACTGAAGGGGTACAGAAAGAGTCCCCAAGTGCGAGGGTTGCCAGGAAGGCAGTGCAGGTAAGTGACTGGTGGGGGTGGGGACCTGGGCCCGAGATCAGAGGGTGGCCAGGTAACCAGTGCATTGTCAGTATCAGCCAGGAAGTCAGCAGGGGAGACGGAGGCAGGGAGGCTGTTCCAGAGTAGGCCCCAGCCAAAGAACGAGATCTACCACCAACTCGTTGCTTGGAGAAGCGACTGACCCTGAGAGTGTTGGAGGCGGATGAGGAAAGAGCTCAAGAATTAAGGTATTTAGGAAGAGAGAGTTGAAGGTATAGAGGCTGCAGGCCCCAGAAGGTCTTGTGAACAATGCAGAGGGTTTTGAACTTAATCCTCGTAGCCATTGGGAGCCAGTGCAGATATTTCAGTCCTGGAGAGATATGATCCCTGAGCTTGAGGCCAAGGACAAGTCTTGCAGTCCTGTTTTGGATGAGTTGCAGAGGGCAGAGGGTAGAAGCAGGCAGATTTAGAAAGAAGCTGTGGGATGTGGGATAGGCAGTATCTCCCTCAGAAGGCTGGATAGGCCCCATTCTTTGGAAATCTGCAGGGTAATTCAGGGGGAAACGAGGTTCGAAGGGAGCACAAAGGAGGGTCTTCCATTGATTGCTGCTGTAAGAAATGTTGTCTTTGGGGCTATTACCTGATTTAACTGTATTTTGGTATCATGGTATTTTGGCAGTAAATTGGCCTTACCTCATTTTGGGTGGTAGTTTTTTTTTTTTTTTTTTATTTTTTTATTTGCATTTGGTTCATAATACACAATAATTCATGCAGAACCTTTACAAAATTTAAAATATTACGAATAATAATCATTTTACAGTTACAAAAATAGCTCTAATTCATTCTCGATGTGCTTACAAAAACTTGCCAATTCATATATTAAGGGTTTGTAACATCCCTGCATCATTCTGGTCCACAAAACTTCAAGGCAGTCCTCAAATTCAATTTCCGCGAATTTCCTCAATTTGAGTGTCCTTATGTTCTTAAAATGCGGACAATACAGTATAAGATGTTTCAACGTTTCGTACGATTCATTGCATTCAACAAATCGACATCCCACGCAATCATTTAATTTATTCATTTCCCAGTTCTTAGTCCGTTCCCGTGTATGGTATAGATTTAATCTAAAGCGAATATATACCTTTCGGATATCTTCACAAGGGAATAACAAAACATGGTCATAACGTGGAATGCGCTGTTTTACGTGCATACTGTATTCCTTATACAACGCATAGGTTTTAATTAAATCAATGGTAATACACCAATCCATTTCAAAAAGTTTTTTCTTAACATAACCGGGACGATATTGCATGTCCTCAACGGTTGTATTTACATTATCTAAAATTTGTTGCATTTTCAATTGATAATTAAAAAAGGATTTTGGAGTTTGCATGCCCAACATTTTATTTAAATCGATATACAATGAATTAATAGGAGGATAATGAATTTTAACGTAATTGGACAATTGTCTCCATTTCCAACGAGTTGATAATGAAACCAGACCCAGTTCATGTCGAATAATGGCATTTGGAGTTGACATCGGGAAAAACATTGCAGATTTTAAAAGACAGCCCTGTATACTATCAAGCACGCTTGTCATGTCACACAGACAAATATCTAATGTGTACAATATGACGCTTTCAATTTTTAATGTCATAAAGTCTATTAGTGGGATTAAAGAGAATTTACAGTATTGGCTATAAATCCTTTTCATTTGGGATAATAGTGGTCGAGTTTTATTTCTAATAATATTTGACCATGCGTTAATAGAGTTAAGGGCTGATATATAATACCCTAAATAGATAGCATTGTTCACACGGCAAATTTGTGTATTCAATATTTGCCATCTAAAATTCGCATTTTTTGATTTCACTCCAAAGGTCATAATGGCAGTTTTTGCTGGATTAGGTGTCAAATTATGTGCTTTTGCAAAATTCTCAAATAATGAGAGTTTGGTTTGGAGCCCTACCGGAGTAGGGTCAAACAAAATAATATCATCAGCAAATGCAATCCATTTCAAATGAATACTCCCCACTTTAACAGAAAACAAATCACCCTTTTCCCAATTTTCACCAAGATCGGATAGGTATAAATTAAATAAGGTAGCCGCGAGGTTACATCCCTGTTTCACACCTATTGTTGTACATATAGGGGCTGTGGTACCACCTTCTGGCGAGATCCTTATTCTATACGAGGTGTTTGTATGCAACTTAATGATCCAATACATCAACACAGATGGAATCCCTAACTTCAACATTTTCTTCCACAATAAATTGCGGACCACCGTGTCGAAAGCAGAACTCATGTCAATCATTGCTATATATACAGGATTAGAATTCCTTTCTTTTACTCCAGCAATAACATGCGACATGATAAAAGCATTTAGGGTTGTACTCATAGACTTCCTGAATCCAGTTTGATATTTCGAATATATATCATTCGCTCTGATTACTTTCTCCAATTCATTTAAGAGAAGGATAGAAAAGATCTTAGCCTCAGAATCAATTAACGATATTGGACGATAATTCTCCGGGAGAGATGGATCACCCTTTTTAAATATAGGTACTATATTGGCGGTTAGCCATGAGGGTGGAACTTCCCCAGATTTAATAATAGAATCAAACTTAAAGTTTATGATGTCAGCCCACAACACGGGATCTGCCTTATAAAGACAGGGGGGAAGGCCATCAGGTCCTGCAGCTTTTGAATAAGTCAACCTGGAGATTGCCCATATAATATCGTTGCAATCCCAGTTCAGCCTTGGGATATTAGAATAATCAAGAGAAACATCAGGGACAAAGTGATATTTGCAAGGCAGTTGATATTTAGCCTTTATAAAAGTTTGCCAAATGTGCTCAGGAATACAATTTAACGAAAACATTGCCACGCGTCTATTATCAGCTTTCAAAGTGCGCCAGATTACTCGTGTGTCATGAGCTAAAATGGCACGAATTAATGTACAATTTGCATCGTTATAATTTGAAATACGAGCAGATCTCAAGTTATGTTTATAGGCTAATAGTATTCCATTCCTCCTTATCTTACTAACTTCACTGCCCAAGTTGCCTTTCTTTAAATATCTCAATGCCCTGTTCTTCTCCCTTTTTAATAGTTTGCATGTATGATCATATGGATGTGCATGTTGCACATTACTTTGTGTATTGCCAAATCGTTCAAGAGCTATTGCAACTATATCTGGATAATGCATACACAATGTATAATCATAATTTCCCCCTGCACTTCTAGTCCTCTCAATCTCTGAGGAAATTTGTTTAACAACAAGGTTACATATTCCTTGGTTCCATCTGATGGAATGGAAAGGACGATCTATTTCAACCACTGCCAAGGTTATATTAGGTATAAGTGAATTACATTTTAGTTGCAAAAAGGTAGAGAGTTGTGCGTGATCGCCTATCTCAATCCGTCCTATTTCTAGGGGTGCCATGTGCATAAACAGATTATGAGATATAAATATATAATCTATCATTGAATGCATCGTTCCTCTTGACCATGTATTACCAAGATTCATGTCGTTTCTGACCATTAGATCCATATCCCACTCTGTGAGGAGTTCTCTAAATTTGACTCCTCTACTACGAGAAAGAGTGGATGATTTAAATTTATGGATTACAGTCAAATCTCTACAATCACAATTAAAATCACCGCCTATAATGATTTCACAAGTGCGGTATCTGGTAGATATATCTAATAAACATGCATCTAGTTCGTCTAACATTTCGTCAACTGAGAGGGCAGCTGGATTCCAATATAAGGAAATTATCGTAAGAGAAGAGTACCTAGATGTGGGTATTACAAGATGAATCGCCAATATACTGACAGATTCCCAAGCTAATTCTGCTTGAGCCTGCAAGGAAATCTTGACTCCAACCAACAAACCCCCAGATGGACGACCTAACAAAGATCTCCTTGCAGGTGATGTAAAAGTTAAATATCCGGGAATCACAAATCGGTCAGTTTTCATCGTTTCTTGTATCATTATTATTGTTGGTTGTTCCAAATAGGTTAAAGCAGAGTGCCATTTCATCAAGTTTACAAACCCACATGAATTCCAAGATATAATTTGCATGCGCGTATCAATGCATAGCTATTTCGCAGGGATCGGTGGATTCGGACATAAGATTGCCGAAAGCATAGATTCCAACCATGGTAGACCTTTTGTATTGGCTGCAAGTTTCAAAATTTCCAGCATTCCTCCCTCCAACCCTGCTTCAGATTGCACGCAAGGACCACCTGCAATTTTAGTTTTTTCAATACCCTTGCCTGGTGTTTCTAGAAATATTAAAGCCTCCGACTCACGATCAAAAGTAAACAGCGTCAGACCCTCCTTTTTTATTTCCTCACGATTGAACCATATAAATTTCATTATAGCCTCAGAGGCAAGATAACAAATAGCCCTGTGATTATTTGTACTTGCCAGAGAAACCCTTGTAATATCCTCAGATTTAATTATTCTCAATTGAGGTATTTTTGAGAATACGGAGAATGTATAGGATCGATTAATGCGATTATCCGCCAATATCTTTACATCCCCCTCAAATCCAATAATGCACTGCGTTGCCAGTTCACTTCGATGAGGCCTAGTAGCAGGTGTATTTTTTTCTGTGTTCATTAAAGATACAGCCAATGGGATTGTCGTAGAAATCACACAGGGATTTGGCTCAGGTGAAAGTGTACTCCCACTAACAGGTAGATCGTATTCCCTATTTGAGTTAGTCATGTTAATTTGATTCCCAGGTAGGGACTTACTCAGTGCAGGGCCATGGATGGAGATGTGGCTCGGGGCAAAAAGGGTACTCACCTTGTTTAATTCATTTGTTGATAAATTCCCAAAATGGGTCTTAGAAGGTACTTCAGAGATTTCCGCTTTTTTCCCCCGGCCATTTACCATCACTACATTTTCCTTTTTATCCAGTAAGCAATTATCCGACCTTATTGCATCGTCACAACTTACATTCATTTTGTTACCATTTCCAATTCCTACTCCTGATTCTATTACATTACTCAATCTATGTGCATTATTTACATGTGTTTGAGTATTCGAGGCGCTAGTACATATCTCACTATATGAATTCCTCAGAGGTATTTTTAGGGGGACACTAATTCCTCCGTCCTCATACTTAATTTGATTTTTCGACGTGCAGCATCTACCTACTAAAGGGAAATATTCATTTAAGGTGGTTTTTGGTGAGTTTTGAATGATGCAATCCGAGTTAGGCTTTACATTTCCCTTTCCCTGGATTAAGTGGACCTTTGGAATAATCGTGACTGCATCTTGATGTATCACAGCTTTATAAGTTAAGGTTTTCTGAGAGTTCAATTTTGCCAATTTTGTAATATAAGTTTCGTTCTTTCCCATATTCGTATGCACATCTACCTTCAATGATTCAGAGGTGCCAAGGCTTCCACCCTCTTTTTCTACACTTGGTTCAGTTGCAGGTGTAAGGGCATCCTGACTCTCTTTGGACAACTGATCCAAATCAATGATCTCCTCATCTGCAATTTCTAGGATAGAAGTTGATTTTAGGCTCTTCTCCTCCCTCCTTCTTTTCGCAAGTCTTTTCACAGCACGCATATGCATCCTTCTAGCCCGACGAGACATAAAAGTTGAAGTTACCTCAGTATGCAAATTTTCAATTCCTGCCTTTTTTTGCTTCTCAATTTCATCCAGCAAGACTGAAGGACTATCAGGCTGATCTAATGTCAACACTTGAGCAATAGGACTACGCAGCATATCACAAGGCTGTGGTTTATTAAGTAGTTGTGAAACTATTGTATTATTTAATGCAATTATCGAAGCCTTAATCTCACTCAAATCGTTCTCACAAGAGCACTTCAGTATCTCAGATGATACCCCATATGTTTGCCCAGAGTTGCTATGTTCTGGGTGATCAGGGAGTGAACATTGCGTGCTTCTCTCATGACAATCATTTGTAACCACTCTAGATCTCTGTCCACCTATTTCATATTGCAAATATCTCATGGTATCAATTGCAGTTATAAAGCCCTCAATTTTATCCATCTTGGAACAAAGAAAATGCATAGTTGCCTTTAATTCCCTTAGTTGCAAGTGGGTAAGTTCGTGGCCCTTATCCAGAAGATCTAATATTTTTGTGATCACAGGAAGGGGGCTAGGAGATTGAAATTCAGCACTTCCCTTATCGGATGTGCTACCCTCAGGATCGTCATTTATAGACCTTCTATGGGCTTTGATTTGCTCAGGGGAATACGATAAAGCATGTGAAATCACTTCAGTGCCTCCGTCACCTATTATTTCGTTATGAGTTTTCACAATACGATTTCTAGAGGTGGAGTTAAAAATCCCCTTATTAGATGACCTATGGACAAGTGGGGTCATCATATCAATAGATTGATTAACTTGTTCATCTAGTTCAGCCATTTTCCTCATAGTAATTCTAAACGGGTCTTCATTCAAGGTGCAAGGTAATAATGGGGTTATACAACTTGCCAAGCTCACCCTAGCAACATTATTAGCTTCCTCTTTTATGAAATTGTACATATTAGCAGTAGGCTCGGCATGAATCTGAGCCAAGTAGGTAGTTTGTATTGGAGTATCAGTACTATTTAAGTTATCATCTTTAGCTTCCTCAGCTAAAGTATTGTTAACCAATAGTTCATTATCAGGAGTACTCCTTTTATGGCCTAGGAAGTCATTGTTGGTTTCAGTACAAGCTTTTAGTATTGCTTCTGTACACCGCCCACTACGCAATCCATTAGCCATAGTTAATATTAATATAGAAACAAAAAATCTCAACCTACTAAATAAAAGTTAGTATAGACCTATAAAGGGTAGGGCCTAATCCAACTTTACATCCAGAATCAAACGAAATATGAATTAGCACATTAGATGATGACAAGCATCTAGCACTTTTTATAAAATGTCATCAATAAAACCTCACTTTCGCTCCTCAGCGCATATAAAGAGTTGTAAAATCCTTGAATTCTAACAATATTTCATTAGGTTCACTCCTTTCCACATGGAATTGAGCGTTAACACTTTCAATAATAGAACCTCCGGGGTTGACAGTGATTAGACTAGTCACAGCGATCTACCTTCTATGTACGCCGCCAAACAGCCGCACAACAGCTGATGGCCTTTTCACCGTCGGGCTTAACGCCGCAAGGGTGGGTTGGGCGTAGTTTTCTGCTCGCGGCCAGTCACGTGATCACACACGTGGTCCGGGTGACTCCGCCCCCTCCAGGAAGCAGTCCGGGCCAGGCAAGAGTAGCACTCGCAGTGCCTGGATCCTGGCAGATAAAATGCAGATTCAAATGCAGTACTTCGCTGCTCACACGCTCCTTGATCCAACAGTAATGCGCCGCTCAGGCGGCTCGAGCGCAGTTTTCTGCTCGCGGCCAGTCACGTGATCACACACGTGGTCCGGGTGACTCCGCCCCCTCCAGGAAGCAGTCCGGGCCAGGCAAGAGTAGCACTCGCAGTGCCTGGATCCTGGCAGATAAAATGCAGATTCAAATGCAGTACTTCGCTGCTCACACGCTCCTTGATCCAACAGTAATGCCAGTATTACCCTATTCTGGTAATAGTTTAGTGTTATCATATTTGGAGATAATTTAGTGTTAGTTTACTTTGGTGGTAATTTTAGTGGTATCTTATTGTTGTGGTAATTTTAACAGTGAGCATACCGTCTATAATATAGCCCTATGATAAGACAAACCTTCTCTCTTTATAAATATGATAGACCATGGGCTAACTGTAACCCTCTGCCAGACCTAGCGCATGTTTAGGGAACCCAGTACAATCATGAATAATATCACTTGTCACATGTAGATTGTGTCAGTGGTTTATTTACACCAAAGACCTACGCTTTGGAAAGGTTTTGCTCCCCCTTCAGCATGCAGAGTGGAGCACATTCATATTCACAAACACACATTGTATCTTGCCTATATATCTGCTTTTCCCTGATATTACCTCTAGCGGTATCTTTACCACTGTGGTGTGAACACTAGAGTCCCCTAAATATCTTCCCCCACTGAAACATGACATGTTGGAGACATAAAAGAAAAATCCTTATACCAAACTAATCCACAATGTTTATGATTCTGTTAAGCACCATATGATTTACAATAACAGTGTAATCCAATCAAAAATAATAAATCCCCCAGATTCTTACCCACATTAGTTCTGCTGAAGCTCCTAAGAGAAAAGACAAAACAGGCATGGCAATGCATTGATATCATTTGTTAACCTGTCATTTTACACTGTCATAATTTAGGACATGCAAAATGAAAACACCAAGTTTTGTTTTAAAAATAAATAACACCAAGTTTTGTTTTAAAAATAAATCTCTGTGCTGACTGAAACAAAATGAATAAAAATTAATCAATTAAAAACCACACTTATAATTATTTATGAAGCTTCTGTGTTTTGCTCAGGTAATCTCTTTCTGCTGGGGCTTATCTGCGCAAACACCCCGCACTGCCCACGACTCAGCCTTGGAATCTCAGCCACTTCAATGCCAGAGTGTCATCTCCCTCTGCACTGTCTTCCGACTGCAGCTCAGGAACCCAGCCCTGAGCAATGTCGCAGGCAGGAACAGAACTGCCCACGCCTCTCAGCTCAACTCCCTATATTCTATCTGGCTGTCAATCAAGAATAACCCTGCCTTTCTCCTGACGTGCTTGACACCACCTAAATTTCTGCCAATCGCCTTCATGTAACTACTTCTTCCTGTGCGAACAATGAAGGCTTCAAACTGCATAAGAAACAGCAATTCATCACTTACTGTATTTATTTTTATACAAATTCCTCCTTCATGAAGAAATATTAAACAGAGTCTATCCTAGTCTGCTGAAATTGCATTCCCATGTTTATCAGGAAATCTAATTAGTCGGGATTTTGTTAATGGGAAGTTAGTTTTATTACATAGGTTATTTCCCAATGCAATTTACACAGATTGGAATCCTCATAATTTGTATGTGTAATACACATTGAACCCACTGTCGTTTCTGCAAAACACTCTGCTTTGTCACTGCAGGCCTAATGTGGCATTTCACCTGCTTCATGTAATCCCATCTCTTCTCTACCTTCAGACTGATCCCATTAACATGCTGATCTGTATCCCTAATTTGGCCCCACTTGCACCCATTTGCATTTTAAAATGACTGCATATTCGTTGGGTGTTTCTTAAAATTGTATTAATTTGTTTTCATTTATTTTTGCATTTTTAAAGTGTTCACACAGCGGCGGGCATGGAGGCGCTGTTACAGGAATTGTTTTTTGTTGTTGTTTGTTTTGTTTTTAGTTGCATAATTGTTATTTTTTTCTTAGTTGCATATTTATAACACGCTTAAATACCCAGAGGTTTCTAAGCATGGACTCGGGGATCAAACCTGTGTTGCTTCGTGTCGTCTTGCTTACAAGGCGTTGCCGCTGAGCTATCTCTGCTACTGAAAACATTTTACTGAGTGCTTTTAAAATGAGCACCCATTTTACTGGCTGCTATTGAAAAACAAAACTGTCATCTGTACACCTTTCGCTATGGCTGCTTTTTTAAAAATACTGCCATATATCCTTACACTGCAGCATTACTTAATGCTCGTTCATCGGTGGCTCATGCGGTGGAGCTGGGGGAATTTATCAGTGACAATGAGCTTGATTTATTATTATTAATGAAAACTTGGTTTACGGATGGATCATAGACAGTATTCCATCATTTAGTCCCTGAGAATAATAGTATACAGGCCATTAATCGTGTGGTAAGAGAGGGGGAGGGATTGCAAAAATCTAGAGATCCTTTCTTAATGTCTCCTATTTGGAGGCCTTAGATTGGCCTAATGACTCCCAGGTGGGCCAGGTGACCATTACACTTTCCCCTACACGATCAGTGAAAGTCTTACTGGGCTATAGACCCCCTGGACTGGCAGGGACATTTCTGGAGAGATTAGATATACACCTGTCCCTGCTCGGGAGTAGATATAATGAGCTCCTCTTTGTAGGAGATTGAAATATTTGGCTGGACAGTATCACACATCCCGATTCTGTAGAATTATTTGAACTCCTGGGAAACCACGGATTAACCATACTGTCCACTGCAACCTCGCATGTCAGAGGTCAATGACCTGGTGTCATCTAGGGGGGAGTCCATAGTGTTTAACGAGTCTCTCCCCATTTTGTGATCCGACCATCATGCCCAACTGTTTGGACTGACCATGGAAGGGAACAAGACCACAAAGAATGTGGCAAGTACCTTATTAATGACATTCAAAGTAGGTGATCTTGCCAAGATTCCAGGAGATGTATTCCAGGTGAGACTGGCGGGTATCGATAATACGCTTCCAAGCGAGAAGTACATTAATGCGGGCACCGCCATACTGGAAGAAATCTGTTACAATTATGTGCCCTTGAAACTGAAGAAAATCAGAACTTCAATGCCCTGGTTTAGGCCTTCATTGGCTCTGCTTCGTGAGCAGGTGCGGCAAACCAACAAGCTATGGAGGAAATGCAGGTTGAATTCTCATGCCAATAAGGCGAAGATGGCATTATACATTTATAAGGTAGCCATCTTTGAGGCAAAAAGGGATTTTCTCAATGGGGAGATTGAACAGGCCGGGAATCAGGCAAAGGCAGTCTTTTCAGTGATGTCCACATTCTGTAATCCAAATTATATTGCTGCATACCTTATCCCCTCACAGAACAGGCTTACGACTTTAATATCTTCTTTGAAAACAAGATCACAGCAATACAGAAGAGTATTACGATCTCAAGAGGTGGGGGAAAATCTGATCCTCAAGCTGAGGAGTTAGACTTAGCTACTCAATGACTGTCATGGTCCCTTACCCCCAACCCTCATAGGCAAGTTAGTCCTCCCCTGGGAGCCAGGTTAGGGTCTCCTATTATGGCCTTAAAGGCCTTGCCACCTTGCCAAAGACTCTCCTGGAATCAGTCCTGGTGCCTCTGGTGCCAGGCTCATGCTTAATGTGAAGGTAATATGGGGGCCTGGACTTCGTAATGGGCTGGTCTAACATGGAGGCTCCCACTTAGCTCAGTTCCCAGAACTGAGCCATGCAGTCTAGTGTTTTGGGTGTGGTCAGGCTTTGGAGTTCCTGGGGCTATGTAAGCCACGCCCAAACAGAGGAACACGCTTTGCGTTACTCTGCGGTTAGCAGTGTCACGCTCCCCGTATTCAGCTCTGCCCTCTGAATTCCTGACCTGCTGAATCCTGGAATCGCACACTCTGAAAGCATTAGTGAGCACCAAATCATTCCTGTTAAGGAAGCACAAGATGCTTACCTGATTCGAACGTCTCGTGATCGGCATCAATTCTGGAACAGCACAGCGACCTGCAAGCAAGACAAGAAGCACAGGTTAGCACAAGAAAGGCAGATGATCGCTGCGCACCGCACATTACTTTCGGAATAACGCAGCTCAACGCGCATTCGCTCACCAATTCATGCTCCACGCTGATCCGCATTGCAATGCCAAAATCACTTTCCACACCTAGAGGAAAGAAAACAGAGACATTTGCAAATTAATAAGGAGGAAGAAAGGAAGAAGAGAGACTGAAATATCAAAACTGTGAAGCAGTGCAGACCACTCCCAGCAAGGAGCACCGGGTTCCTTTGGCATGATGCCCAGGAGCTAAAGAGTGGTGCAGCACCATGTCTAGTCCATCTAAGAAAGAACGCCATGCCAGCACAGGCAGTATTGTCCCTAGTTCAACAACAACCAACGGACATTATAACCTGGCTGCTAAGGAGCCCTGTAAGATATCGCAAAATCAGCCACAGAAAAGTCATCCAAATTCTTTCTACATGAACATGCGGTAGCCTGACGTCACACAAGGAAACAAGAAACTGATTGAAAGTCTTTCCAAGTTGCATGTTCCAAACAACTCACCAAAAGATCAGAAAGGCCTACATCTTCAGAGGAGAATTGCACAATATACATAAAGACTATGTATTGACATAAGATGTTTACATCCAGTGCCAGAAGTATTATCCTATTTACACATGGAATTGTATTAATTATACAAATGTTTGATTTAGAAAATTGTATTGCTGTGCTTTGTTTCTCAATAAGTCCAGTAATAAGAAGGAACTGCATTTTACATGCATATTATTAGTGTGCTTATTTAATACAGTGTGTTGTCGAGAACTTCATTCAAAAAGCGAGCTGTAAAACAGTGTTAAAACGTTCAGACCTTTGGAAATTATATCAGTTGCTTGTATTGTTAGACGGGGGAGGAACAGTAAGAATATGCAGTGTTTTATTTTTCTAAGAAGTGCCATCTTTTGGAAATATATACATTTCCGGTATTGCAGCATGCAATATTTCACAAACATTTGTTATTGATATAACAAATCAAATGCATTTTCCAAAGTACATAAAGTGATAAATAAATAAAACTTTTGTACCTTTAAAAAAAAGAAATAATAAAAAAAAGAAACTGTGAAGAAGCAACCTACCTTAACAAAGTTGGAGTCACAGCCGGACTGGACTCGCACAGGGATCGCACCAGTGAAGTAACTCAGTTGCAACACTCGCGCTCCATCTACGCGCCCCTGCATTGAGAAGCAGGACGGAGAGTGCATCGTACAAAAAATCAAGGTGAGGATAGGTCTGAGGGAAGGTCTGGTTTTCAAGGGAGGCTGGGGGTTAAGCAGCAAGGAACAATTAAGTTTGAACCCAGCACTCCTGTATTGCAGGCCCAACTCTCTGAAGCATTACCATGGGAAGAGGTTCGAGAGGGAGTGAAGGGTCCAGCCAGGCTGAGTGGTGTCCCTGTGGATACCAGGTGAGCGTTACAAGGACATGAGGAAAGTTTTAGATTTCAGCCTGTGACTGAGGAATTGATACGCTCTCTCATCCTTCAACTTAAGCCAACAATTAGTTCAGCAGTTGGGCAGCCCACCTGTGCTGCTAAGCGGTTAGCCTTATACATCACCCCATTCATTACCATGTTTGTGAATAAATCCCTGACCCAAGGCCAGGTTCCGGTCACATAAAAAAATGTAATAGTGAAACCCCTGTTAAAAAAAAAAACAATTTAGACCCAGTGGTTTTAAAAAACTATCGACCAGTGGCTGACTTGATTTGGTCAGCGAAAGTGCTGGAGAAAGTTGTCACTTCTCAATTTCAAGCATTTGTGGATAAAGAGGGGTTCTTGGACGAATTCCAATCTGGATTTCGACCTTAATATGGGGCCAAGATTGGGCTGTTGGCAGTACATGATGATTTGTTGGAGGCCGCGGATGGGGGTGGATCAACCTGTCTGTTGATGCTGGATCTCTCTGTGGCCTTCGATACAGTGGATCATCAAATTCTGCTGGATCATCTTATAAGAGAGGGAAAGGTCTCAGAACAGGCGCTGGGCTGGTGTAGATCCTTTTTGAAGCATAGATCGCAGCGGGTGCCATTCTGAGGCTTTACTTCTGAAGCCATCACCTTTAGATGTGGTGTACCCCAGGGATCATCACTTTCCTCTTTGATTTTTAATCTCTACATGCGTCCAGTCTTAAATATAGTGAGGAGTCACAGGTTGAGCTTTCAGTCATATGCCGACAACACTCAAATCTATATTGAGACGAAGAACATCGAAGAGTCATTTTGGAGAATTAACCAGTGTATGGTTGACATTGATAAATGTACGGCTAATAGCCAGCTACAACTCAATGCAGCAAAGACCGAGATTATCCTGTTTGGGCCCAAGGGGAGAGTTGCGAATGAGAAGCAATCATTCTCTCCACATATTTTTGGTGAGATGCTGTAATTTACTCCAAAAATCCAAAACCTGGGCTGTGTTTGGCAGGAGAAATTCAGTATTGAAACCCAGGTGGGGGCTAAGGTCAAGTTGGTTTACTACTCCCTGCGGATGCTCAGGAATGTTCATGTAGTGCAGAAAAAATCAAGATAACAAGACCTGGACTTACTTCAATAAGAAGCACCGAAGCTGCAGCAAGGAAGGGTTTTCTTCTTCATGGGGGAATCATTGTTGCGGGTGGTGACGTACTAATGTTGAATGTGCTACCATGGCAACGCTGGGTGTACGGCACGCAAAATGAGGCTTGGATGTCATTCTGCATGTAGCAGCTGCTCCGAATTGGGCCATGCGCCATGGTAATTGCCATGTGGCATTGTGTTGGTGAGCCCGGGTCAACACCATGTTTGGAGTTTTGCCATCATACGGCCGCAATCCCTGACAATTTTATAAACCTTTATCATAGGCAACACAGCATCAATAATTAGGAAACCGGCACAATCTGTGACAGGAAAAGTGCTAGTAGGTCGCTGGTAGTGAATCAATCCTTATTGTATAGTGATGTTCCACCTACTTCTGTCCACAAGCTCTTAAACTCTTATGTTTCCTCTGGATTATAACACACTAAGGTTGTGTTTTTCAGTGTTAATTTAAAGGTATAGGGATAGTATAAGCTATAGTGAGTATCCAGTTCCTTTAATACAGGTCAAAGAGTAGAAAATGCCTATGCTTTCACCTTGCTAATATCCTGAGCAGTGACGGTTGGTGAGTTTGAAAGCTGGAGGGGCGTAAATTTCCCAGGGCAAATAAGGTAGCGAGCGCGCGCAGTGCGCGAGCCCACCCCCCCAAAGGGAGTGCGGGGGGGTTCTCCCCCCGCAAAATTTTTGGAAAAATGGCCTACAAAATGTGCAATTTACTGTCCAAAAAACCCACCGAAACATGAAAAAAGCATTCGGTTTTACATATTAATGGTGGTACACTATTCTTACGTGTGCAAGTGTCATGGTGTATTTTACAGCAGCTTGTATTGAGAATAGCTGGTACTATGGAGTATGCATAAAAAAAATCATTATATAGTCAGTAATGATGGAAACATATGTTTGTCATGCTGTTACTGGCATTCACAAACGTTCATCCTCTTACTAAGGTGGGATTTTAGGCATTTTCTGAAAGGGGGAAACTAAGCTAAAATATTACTTTAGTTTTTAACCACTTAATTAATGCGACATATTTGTCCTACCTCTAATGGCTGTCTGCCTCGCTGAGTTGCCATTGCTTCAGTTGCTCAAAGTTGCAACACGTTGAATGCACAGGCCTCAGAAATAGCACATACATATTGCATGGAGAAAAATGCAACAGAAATAGTTTACTAAGTTTATTATGTTGAGTGCTTTATTATCAACCAACAACCATAACATCAAAACATACTTCACATTTCTCACAACTGCCCACCTAGGCTCCAGGGGAAAAACGCAAATGTAGGGTTCTCAAAGTCCACAAATCGTTTCGCTATACTGAAATAGTCTACCAATCAAACAGCATTCCCTCCAAGACCCTTCCAATCTTCCTGCACTACATACACAGGTCCTCACACTATATCAACGCCTGTTTGCAGCAGCTTTACAACCATGGAGCAACTCTGAGCTCCCTGCACCGTCCCAAAATTTTTCAGCTGCATGATGGCCCCTCCCATTCCTTCTCTCCCAGACTTCCATCTCCTCCAATACCCCAGCACTGGTATCCAATTTTGGGTTCTCCCCCACCAAATTCACAACCACACGGAAGCACGAATTGTAACGTTTGGCATCGTTATAAGGTTCTGTTGCACCACACAGGATCTACAAAATAAACTGGTGCGCTCGAAAAGCATTCCAGACTCACACATTGTCCAGGCTATCCATGTCAAAGACAACTGGCCCAGTGTCTGCTTTCCATCACGTGAAACCCCTGCATTGCCCTTGTTACCAAGGCCACCTCACAGATATTGCCAGAATGGCTCAGTTCCTCCACTTAGTAGTACCCGTGTCTTCAGTAGGTCGAATATCACCCAGCCTTGCACGCAAGCCCGCTTAACATCATACATACATGGTATTGTTTTTCAAAATCCAGCTGCGTGTAGAAATGTCGGATACTGCCTCATCAACCTCCATATTCTAACACAAACGTTTCCTCGCACAGGATCAAACAGACCCACCCCAGGATGTTTGGTCTCTTTTTCCACAGATTTTCACTGGTGCCCTAAGCTTTAAGTCGGCGATAACGTGACACGATGCTGGCACGGTGGCACCAGCAGAGTGTGATAGATAAGGCATGACGTGGCCCCCACCGCATCAAGCACCGGATGTGTTTTGCTCGGCACTGGCAGCATGCACAGCTGGAGCTGAAACAAACAGTGCCCAGCCAGCACTAAGCCATCACTAAGCGGAGCTGAAACAAACGGTGCCCAGCACTCCCAAACATAAGCAGCGCTTTTCATTACACCTCCTATGCAAACATGTTTCTTATAGCCACATGTCCAAGGGATGCTTTTAGCTGCGTGCACACTATGGGGAAAAAGATTTGGAAACAGTATCCTCCATTAAAGACCAAAATCTAGACAGTAGGCAAACAAGTAGTTATGATATGATTATAACGCGCCTATACACAAGTGTTTCAAGGCGCGAGGTCCAAATAAAACGGACACAAAAACCGGCTAAAAGAAACGCTGCATCAGTCAGCAAACCAGGCTCCAGCCTGTGGCAGGCGGTGCATCTGCTAATTGTGCCGTTTTATATTTTCGGCATTTTTTGTCGAAAAATACCGAAAACGGCACAATTAGCAGATGCGCCGGGCCCGGGAGTGGTTGTGGGCCGCGGCTGCCAGTATGGGCAGCAGCAGCGCAAGCCTGCCTTCCCTGGGCCTTGCGTACCGGTCCGGCGTGGCCCAGGGCAAGGCCTTTGGGCCACGCACGGACCGGGGGTAAACAAAAGTAGGCTAGGCCCAGGCGGCCCCCGCCGAGCTGACTGCCGTCAACTTGGGGCGAGCCTTGGTGGTAGGGGGCGGCCCGCTACCACCAAGGCTCGCCCCATGTTGACGGCAGTCAGCTCGGCAGCAACATTGAATGACGTGTAGGCCTTGGCGTTCAGTGTTGACTGGGCCCTGGCCCTGGGCCGTGGTGGACCACAGTTTGGGCCCGGGGAGGGGAGTGTAAGTAACACTCCCAGTCCCCGAGCCCAGAGAAGAAGAAACAATGGGAATGGGGTACTTACCGCGGTGCCGCTGGTCTGCACAGATGAGTCGTGTGTTGTTGATGTTGACTCGTCGCTGGCTGAAAGAAAGAGAAACAGTCAACAGACAGGGTGTGAAGGCGGCGCAGGCGCACGCACACACCCTGCGCCGCCTAGATACAGTAATGTCATTGGCTGTTTGCCAGCCAATGACATTACTGTATGACATTACTGTATCCATGGCAGGGGAGGGAATAAGTGCGCTGTTTGCGCACATTTCATACTGGCGGGGCCACCCTTGTAGCGCCCCGCCAGGCTTCTAATTAAAGGGGCTACTTAGAGTGCATGGAGCTACGAGCTCCACGCACTCTACTATAGAAATAAACATACTAAATTGGGACGCGCCCCGCTGCCGGGCCGGCCTATACGCTATTGTTTCCTTGCCACAGCGCCCCCACGCTGTTGGCAAAGGAAATGCAGCATCTTTTAAGCTAAAAGAGATTCAATCAGAGAAGTTCTCGGATTGAATCTCTTTTAGCTTCTCTCTTTTTTTCTGGGGGGGCGGTGCCCATCCGCCCCATGATAGCAGCCGCCACTGATCCTGAGATACATAGGCTCTTTGGCAATTCAAAGGAAAGTGATTTTGCTTCTTAAACTGCTTTAATATCTCATTAAACTGGGTGTGCTCTGGTAGAAGAAAGAACATTTTTTTTTTATCTGTGAGAACCTTTGTACCCTCAAGATCTTGAACCGTGTTTTGGGGGCCATGTCCAGTAAAAATGGCAAGAAGAAGCAAAAAAGGTTTAGAAAGAGCCATATAGGAGGCAGTACATGTCCAGGATATTAATTCTAAGTGCGTTTCTTCAGGGAAGAAACTTCTTTCTCCAGGAATGTTATTCCAAAGAACACCAGATCAGCATTACTCATACATTGCTTCATCTAATATATTCAGCAAAGTTTGTCGATTTTCTACAGTTTGTACTTAGTGGCTTCCAAGAAGTTCTTAATAGCCCTCATTTCCATAATAATGGTTTCCACCACTGTTTCCTGTAGGGACACTACCGGATGCAGTGAGTAACATTTGTGCCTTGCCAAAGTGACTTCCAACTATGTTGTATTGTCCTGAACAGTGATCATCCTTTCAGGCTGCACCTTCAGATCCTATATTTAAAAGAAGTTAACTCAATAATGTATGCTGGCAGTTAAGATGATTAGTCAATAGCAATATTAATCATATTGTGTAGTATAGAGTGAGTTTAGCCACCCACCTGAACAGTAACTACTGTGAGAAGCCTGAGGGTACCCTCACACCTACTCCCCTTGGACCCTCTTCTCAGGTGGCCAGGGAAAGTCCATCACTTTTGGATCCTGACCCTGGGGGTGGAGATGCAAGGGAGGATCACTAGGAGAGAAGCAGGGCAGAGCATTGTGGGTCTGAAGAGGTAGAAATCCTGTGGTATACAAGGTGGCCGAGAGGGGTACTTCGGGAAACAAGGACAACAGCAAGAAACCAAAAGGAACTATCGCGCTGGGGTCTAGAGGGGCCATGAGAGGGCCACTGTGGTGGGAGCTGCGGGCAGAGGAAGAAATCTAACCGCTGTAAGCTACCGGCAGTGTCCGTGGGTTGAGAGCGGTGCTGCCAGCAACCCACAGAGAGAGAAGAGCGAACTGCGAGCAGGGCTTGCAATCCAGCGGGAACATGTATGCAGAGCCCAGCAAGGGAAGACAGCCCCTGAGAGGAGACGCCAGGGACTGGTGAGTGAGCATAAGGGAACACTCGAACCGGGCACTCCTGGGGGCTGTTATGTGGCAAACAGGAATGCTGAATGAATGAGAGATGATGCACAAGATACGGTGAACCAAAGTAAATTATTGTGATGAATACTGCTGTGAGCAAAGGGACAGAAACTTTGAACTATTGAATGCCAAACTAAAAGAGAGTTTTTGACAAGCATATGACAACTTTTGATAAACCAATGCACACAAATCAAGTTGGTGTTAAAAACGAATACAATCTATTGAAATTAAAGAAATAACTTGATGAAACGCAATGTTAAGCAAACGTGGAGCATTACTGAGGAGTGTGAGAGCACTGTGGTGAAGGGAAAAAAAGCACCACAAAGTGAACTGTCTGAAAGAGCTCATTTTGGCAAAGTCTAGGGACTTGCAAACAGGAGAACACAGTACACCAAAGCCAAAAGGCTGGCAAAGAGAACGCCAAGTGTGTGTGAAACAGAGCAAAGGGGCAATTACAGAAGAACCTGTGTGGGCAAGCAAGCTTAGGGTGACCGGTTGCATAACCTGTAGTGGGTGGACCATGTGGTCCGACAACTGCGCCTTGACCCGGGATAACCTATCTGTCCAAAGAAACACAAGTGCATGAAAGAGATTACTGAAGCAGTCTGTATGTACTGTCAAGAACCAAAAGGAGTGTAAAGTTGACATGAACTGGTTTTGAATATTGAGAGACTGAACTTAAGTACAAATTGGCAGGATGAGCAAGCTGATGTCTTGGGGAAGGGAAACCTGAGACCTTATAAGTTTTGGTGATGCTTTGGGGAGAAGGGAATCCTGAGGCCATTTTTGGAACTCTGTTATCTTTGTGGGGAAGGGAACCCGTAGACGTTGTGGAACTGTCTTGAACTTGGGGAAGGGGAACTGAAAAGCAAACCGATAGCTGGAAGAAGCTCAGAAGTTTATTTTGAACACTGTTTCTTTTACTGCTGACATCCCTGCACATTGTTTAGCTTTAATTTTGAGGGCAAGTATAGATTTTAGATACAGATAGACTTTTAAGTTGAACTTACTGACACTGACTTTCTCCAGTTTCTTTAGGTAGGGAAATCCCACCTTAGCATAGGGAAACCATTCTGAAATGTAGGTTAATAAATTAATCTGTTGTCTGTGTCTTGATTCATGATGCCTGCACACTGCATGAAAGATATGATCAGAAAATGCCAGTTGGATTTTCACTAAAATGTCACCCATAACTTTGCAGTTCGGTATAAATAGAATAATAAATGTAGTAACACAGTGACCTGTAAGACAAAATGTCATTTCAGACACACTTCCTACCCTCCAATTCTCTAAGGCTTGAAGATTATCTGAGCATAATGAAGCTAGCAACACATAGCATCCTCACATGCTTGTGAGAGCCCCATCCGCTTGTGTTTTCCCAATCTCTGCCTGTGCAGCTCAAGGGATTAGCAACTGAAACAAGCTGAACGGACTCACCAGCGTAGTTATAGTGACTCCCTAAACTGTGCTGCTCCAAGGCCACCATTGCCATCCTGTGACAAATTGACTTCTACCCCACAGGAGTACAAGGATGAGTATTGGCTAAGCGCCTAATCAACCCTCACACTTCTACAAAACAAGAGTGAACCCAATCATAAAGGTAGAACAGGAACAGTCAGGAGATATACCGCCTTCACCTTTTGTGGCAACGTGGGCAGGGGGGAAGGCTAAACTCTCAAGAGTGGGGAGAATGTGATCCAGTAGCAACCCAAACAGCAATGATTAACAGCCCAAAATTAAGGGAATGTGCAATCAAGGTTCTATAAAATAAATATATATAGACCGGTGACAGGTGTCGAGCTGGAGTCGAGCTGAAGTTTGTTTCAGTTCGAAGAAGTGCAGATCATCAGGGCCACTAGGATTGGTTCGAAAGTTGGTTTGACAATGGAGATGCTGGTTACTTAATTTGCAGTTCGAGCTGGGTGGTCGGTTTCAGGGCTCAAAGGTTGTGGGCTTATCTGTCACAAAGCATATGTGCTTTAACCATTCAGACTGCCACAGTCTCGATCTCCGACACCACACAACCATCTAAAGCAGCAAGGGTTCTAGGTACCTTCTGTTGCCTCATGTGTAAAAAATGTTTCAAGAAGAAAACAATCAACATGACAGTGTGCAGCAGCCATCTTCACTCGCTCCCAATTTGTGTGTATTTGCGTAAATAAAATGGTGATATTTCTATAACAACTTACAAGGTAATTCATAGAATTTCGCAGAAAAGTGTCGCAAGCGGCTGGCGCAGAGTGTCCGCGTGCGATTGTCTGCGCCAGGCACGTGCGCTAAAACCGATTTCCGCGCACAGCGTATTCATGGATTTTAGGCTCCCAAACCAGCAGTGGCGCAGAGAATCGCAGCGACCCTGCAGCAGCGCCAGTAACGCCCCCAAGAACGCCCTCGCGCAAGGAAAAGCCATCAAAATCGCTAAATCATCGCAAAGGGCTGCGCTAACCCTGGACCAGTTCACCGGGCTGGCAAACAGCAAACGCCAAGCGGGGAACGTGTATTTCAGGGGTGCGCGGGAAGTTCCACACGCGATTGGCCCCGTGCAAGCAGGGTACGTGTATTACAGGGGTGCGCGGGAAGTTCCACACGCGATTTCATCAGGGTACGTGTATTTCAGGGGTGCGCGGGAAGTTCCACAAGCGATTGGCCCGTGCGAGCAGGGTACGTGTATTTCAGGGGTGCGCGGGAAGTTCCACACGCGATTTCATCAGGGTACGTGTATTTCAGGGGTGCGCGGGAAGTTCCACACGCGATTGGCCCAGTGCGAGCAGGGTACGTGTATTTCAGGGGTGCGCGGGAAGTTCCACACGCGATTGGCCCCGTGCAAGCAGGGTACGTGTATTCCATGGGTGCGCGGGAAGTTCCACATGCGATTTCAGCAGGGTACGTGTATTCCAGGGGTGCGCGGGAAGTTCCACACGCGATTTCAGCAGGGTACGTGTATTTCAGGGGTGCGCGGGAAGTTCCACACGCGATTTGAGCAGGGCATGTGTATTTCAGGGGTTCTGAGGAGTACTACACGTGAATTGGCCGTGTGGGTCCTCCCAGGTGTACGCTCCACAACCTCCACGGCCCCTGCAGGCAGCCCACACCACGGGAGACTACCCTGCACCCCTGCTCATGTCCCGCAGGCAGCCCATCCACCATGGGCATGCCCCCCAGCCAACCCACATGTCACCTTGCACTACTGATCAACAATGCATGTCCCCTATCACCCCCACCCCCGCCACCAGGGGCATCCTCCACCAGGCCCCCACCCATGTCTCCCACCACCCCCACCCCCCAGCCACCAGGGGCACCCTCCACCAGGCCCCCACTCATGTCCCCTATCACCCCCACCCCCGATCCACCATGGGCAGCCCCCACCAGGCCCCCACTCATGTCTCCCACCCACCCCCACCCCCCAGCCACCATGGGCAGCCCCCACCAGGCCCCCACTCATGTCCCCCTGCACCCCCACCCCCCAGCATCCAGGGGCAGCCTCCACCAGGCCCCCACTCATGTCTCCCACCACCCCCACCCCCCAGCCACCAGGGGCACCCTCCACCAGGCCCCCACTCATGTCTCCCACCACCCCCACCCCCCAGCATCCAGGAGCACCCTCCACCAGGCCCCCACCCATGTCTCCCACCACCCCCACCCCCCAGCCACCAGGGGCACCCTCCACCAGGCCCCCACTCATGTCTCCCACCACCCCCACCTCCCAGCAGTGCAGGGGCACCCTCCACCAGGCCCCCACTCATGTCTCCCACCACCCTCACCCCCCAGCAGTGCAGGGGCAGCCTCCACCAGGCTCCCACTCATGTCTCCCACCACCCCCACCCCCCAGCAGTGCAGGGGCAGCCTCCACCAGGCCCCCACTCATGTCAACCACCACCCCCACCCCCCAGCCATCAGGGGCACCCTCCACCAGGCCCCCACTCATGTCTCCCACCACCCCCACCCCCCAGCCACCAGGGGCACCCTCCACCAGGCCCCCACTCACGTCTCCCACCACCCCCACCCCCCAGCCACCAGGGGCACCCTCCACCAGGCCCCCACCCATGTCTCCCACCACCCCCACCCCCCAGCCACCAGGGGCACCCTCCACCAGGCCCCCACTCATGTCTCCCACCACCCCCACCCCCCAGCAGTGCAGGGGCACCCTCCACCAGGCCCCCACTCATGTCCCCTATCACCCCCACCCCCAGCCACCATGGGCAGCCCCCACCAGGCCCCCACTCATGTCTCCCACCCACCCCCACCCCCAGCCACCATGGGCAGCCCCCACCAGGCCCCCACTCATGTCCCCCTGCACCCCCACCCCCCAGCATCCAGGGGCAGCCTCCACCAGGCCCCCACTCATGTATCCCACCACCCCCACCCCCAGCCACCAGGGGCACCCTCCACCAGGCCCCCACTCATGTCTCCCACCACCCCCACCCCCCAGCATCCAGGGGCACCCTCCACCAGGCCCCCACCCATGTCTCCCACCACCCCCACCCCCCAGCCACCAGGGGCACCCTCCACCAGGCCCCCACTCATGTCTCCCACCACCCCCACCCCCCAGTAGTGCAGGGGCACCCTCCACCAGGCCCCCACTCATGTCTCCCACCACCCCCACCCCCCAGCCACCAGGGGCACCCTCCACCAGGCCCCCACTCATGTCTCCCACCACCCCCACCCCCCAGCAGTGCAGGGGCAGCCTCCACCAGGCCCCCACTCATGTCTCCCACCACCCCCACCCCCCAGCAGTGCAGGGGCACCCTCCACCAGGCCCCCACTCATGTCTCCCACCACCCCCACCCCCCAGCAGTGCAGGGGCAGCCTCCACCAGGCCCCCACTCATGTCAACCACCACCCCCACCCCCAGCCATCAGGGGCACCCTCCACCAGGCCCCCACTCATGTCTCCCACCACCCCCACCCCCCAGCCACCAGGGGCACCCTCCACCAGGCCCCCACTCATGTCTCCCACCACCTCCACCCCCCAGCCACCAGGGGCACCCTCCACCAGGCCCCCACCCATATCTCCCACCACCCCCACCCCCCAGCCACCAGGGGCACCCTCCACCAGGCCCCCACTCATGTATCCCACCACCCCCACCCCCAGCCACCAGGGGCACCCTCCACCAGGCCCCCACTCATGTCTCCCACCACCCCCACCCCCCAGCATCCAGGGGCACCCTCCACCAGGCCCCCACCCATGTCTCCCACCACCCCCACCCCCCAGCCACCAGGGGCACCCTCCACCAGGCCCCCACTCATGTCTCCCACCACCCCCACCCCCCAGTAGTGCAGGGGCACCCTCCACCAGACCCCCACTCATGTCTCCCACCACCCCCACCCCCCAGCCACCAGGGGCACCCTCCACCAGGCCCCCACTCATGTATCCCACCACCTCCACCCCCCAGCCACCAGGGGCACCCTCCACCAGGCCCCCACCCATGTCTCCCACCACCCCCACCACCCAGCCACCAGGGGCACCCTCCACCAGGCCCCCACTCATGTATCCCACCACCCCCACCCCCAGCCACCAGGGGCACCCTCCACCAGGCCCCCACTCATGTCTCCCACCACCCCCACCCCGCAGCATCCAGGGGCACCCTCCACCAGGCCCCCACCCATGTCTCCCACCACCCCCACCCCCCAGCCAACAGGGGCACCCTCCACCAGGCCCCCACTCATGTTTCCCACCACCCCCACCCCCCAGTGGTGCAGGGGCACCCTCCACCAGGCCCCCACTCATGTCTCCCACCACCCCCACCCCCCAGCCACCAGGGGCACCCTCCACCAGGCCCCCACTCATGTCTCCCACCACCCCCACCCCCCAGCAGTGCAGGGGCAGCCTCCACCAGGCCCCCACTCATGTCTCCCACCACCCCCACCCCCCAGCAGTGCAGGGGCAGCCTCCAACAGGCCCCCACTCATGTCAACCACCACCCCCACCCCCCAGCCATCAGGGGCACCCTCCACCAGGCCCCCACTCATGTCTCCCACCACCCCCACCCCCAGCCACCAGGGGCACCCTCCACCAGGCCCCCACTCATGTCTCCCACCACCTCCACCCCCCAGCCACCAGGGGCACCCTCCACCAGGCCCCCACCCATGTCTCCCACCACCCCCACCCCCCAGCCACCAGGAGCACCCTCCACCAGGCCCCCACTCATGTCTCCCACTGCCCCCACCCCCCAGCAGTGCAGGGGCACCCTCCACCAGGCCCCCACTCATGTCCCCTATCACCCCCACCCCCCAGCATCCAGGGGCAGCCTCCACCAGGCCCCCACTCATGTCTCCCACCACCCCCACCCCCCAGCCACCAGGGGTACCCTCCACCAGGCCCCCACTCATGTCTCCCACCACCCCCACCCCCCAGCATCCAGGGGCACCCTCCACCAGGCCCCCACCCATGCCTCCCACCACCCCCACCCCCCAGCCACCAGGGGCACCCTCCACCAGGCCCCTACCCATGTCTCCCACCACCCCCAGCCACCAGGGGCACCCTCCACCAGGCCCCCACTCATGTCTCCCACCACCCCCACACCCCAGCAGTGCAGGGGCACCCTCCACCAGGCCCCCACTCATGTCCCCTTTCACCCCCACCCCCCAGCCACCATGGGCAGCCCCCACCAGGCCCCCACACATGTCTCCCACCCACCCCCACCCCCCAGCCACCATGGGCAGCCCCCACCAGGCCCCCACTCATGTCCCCCTGCACCCCCACCCCCCAGCATCCAGGGGCAGCCTCCACCAGGCCCCCACTCATGTCTCCCACCACCCCCACCCCCCAGCCACCAGGGGCACCCTCCACCAGGCCCCCACTCATGTCTCCCACCAGCCCCACCCCCCAGCCACCAGGGGCACCCTCCACCAGGCCCCCACTCATGTCTCACACCACCCCCACCCCCCAGCATCCAGGGGCACCCTCCACCAGGCCCCCACTCATGTCTCCCACCACCCCCACCCCCCAGCATCCAGGGGCACCCTCCACCAGGCCCCCACTCATGTCCCCCTGCACCCCCACACCCCAGCATCCAGGGGCACCCTCCACCAAGCCCCCACACATGTCCCCTATCACCCCCACCCCCCCGCCACCAGGGGCAGCCTCCACCAGGCCCCCACCCATGTCTCCCACCACCCCCACCCCCCAGCCACCAGGGGCACCCTCCACCAGGCCCCCACTCATGTCCCCTATCACCCCCACCCCCCAGCCACCATGGGCAGCCCCCACCAGGCCCCCACTCATGTCTCCCACCCACCCCCACCCCCCAGCCACCATGGGCAGCCCCCACCAGGCCCCCACTCATGTCCCCCTGCACCCCCACCCCCCAGCATCCAGGGGCAGCCTCCACCAGGCCCCCACTCATGTCTCCCACCACCCCCACCCCCCAGCCACCAGGGGCACCCTCCACCAGGCCCCCACTCATGTCTCCCACCACCCCCACCCCCCAGCCACCAGGGGCACCCTCCACCAGGCCCCCACTCATGTCTCCCACCACCCCCACCCCCCAGCCACCAGGGGCACCCTCCACCAGGCCCCCACTCATGTCTCCCACCACCCCCACCCCCCAGCCACCAGGGGCACCCTCCACCAGGCCCCCACTCATGTCTCCCACCACCCCCACCCCCCAGCCATCAGGGGCAGCCCCCACCAGGCCCCCACTCATGTCCCCCTGCACCCCCACCCCTCAGCATCCAGGGGCAGCCTCCACCAAGCCCCCACTCATGTCTCCCACCACCCCCACCCCCCAGCCACCAGGGGCACCCTCCACCAGGCCCCCACTCATGTCTCCCACCACCCCCACCCCCCCAGCCACCTGGGGCTCCCTCCACCAGGCCCCCACTCATGTCTCCCTCCACCCCCACCCCCCAGCCACCAGGGGCACCCTCCACCAGGCCCCCACTCATGTCTCCCACCACCCCCACCCCCCAGCAGTGCAGGGGCACCCTCCACCATGCCCCCACTCATGTCTCCCACCACCCCCATCCCCCAGTATCCAGGGGCACCCTCCACCAGGCCCCCACTCATGTCCCCCTGCACCCCCACCCCCCAGCATCCAGGGGCACCCTCCACCAGGCCCCCACTCATGTCCCTCTGCACCCCCACCCCCCAGCCACCATGGACAGCCCCCACCAGGCCCCCACTCATGTCTCCCACCCACCCACACCCCCCAGCCACCATGGGCAGCCCCCACCAGGCCCTCACTCATGTCTCCCACCCACCCACACCCCCCAGCCACCATGGGCAGCCCCCACCAGGTCCTCACAATCCCCAATCATGTGCGTTATGGTCAGCCTCCACAGCCAAAAAGCTCTACCAAGTAACCCATTCACCCACATGGAAATGGAAATTACATGTTACACCCCCAATGTCCATAAAGCTAATGAACCCATGTCCGTCACACACAATGGTTGCAATTGAATGGGAAAACACCTAACATGACATGCATGAAACCAATGAGATGATACCACACAGTGAAGTATGAAAACAAAATTGTATTAAAAAAAAATAGAATGCAAAAGAAACGAAACAAACTACAATGGCAATGAAAAAAAGATAAGCTGCATGTCCGTTTAAAAAAATAAAAACACCAAATCCTAATCCAAAAAAATGTTGTCCAAAGTCAAATGAAAAATAAAATCAATCCAATGAAGAACTATGTACAAAACATCCAAGGGTCCATGAGCCCAACTGAACAAAGGAAACCTACAAAAAACCCTAACTAAAATGCAACTATATACAAAAAGTGGAGCAGTGTCCGTCGACTCCAAATCATAAGAAAAAACAAAGGAAACCTAAAACTAAAGAACTATATACAAAGGCGGCGGGCAAGTCCAGCGGCTCACTCCGTGGTGTTCCGGGCCAGGGCATCATCAAACTCATGTTCGATGTCCCGGAGGCGGTCCTGTTCCATGGCCCCGAGGGTCCGCAGGGACGACGCCGTGTCCTCCTCCAACCCCCTGCGGATTGCCTCGAGGCACTCGGCCCGCCTCAGGGCCCTCCACATGGAGTTCTCCGCCCTGACCATTGTGAGCCGCGCCTCTTCAGCCCGCCGCCGCTCCGCACCTATCTGCTGGCCCAACCGCTGCCACACAGAAGACACACCCCGTCCTGGGTCAACCTGCCCTCCGGCCGATGCCTGCCCCTCCGATGTTGAAGGCCCCGAGCCTTCATGGCTCCCACCACGTTGCTGCTGCTGCTGTGCCTCTGCCCGTGCACTGCCTCCTGCTGCCTGCACATCCTCCGCCGGCTGGGGTGCAGTTGTTGATGTGGCCACCCCTGCTGGACGTCCGACTCCCGACTGTGGCAGGGATGCCTCCTCCACCAGCCTGGCCGCACCGTCAGAGGCAGCTCCACAGGGCACCCAGGTGACTGATGGGTGGGAAGATGGCACAGAGGACGACTGGCGCGTAGGGGGTCCAGTTGAGGAGGGGGTCGGAGCAAGCCCCATCAGACGGAGGAATCCGGCCTGGGTGACCTGTCCCAGCAGGCTGACGTGGTCAACGAGCCTTTCGAGATGACGTGCAGTCTCTCCATGAAAAGACTGCAGGTCACCTCGCATGGCCCGTTGACGCAACGCCACACCAGCCAGGACAGGCTCAACCCGGACCTGGATAGCCACGTCCGCAGGCAGAGGAAGGCCAGTTGACGTCAGCTCATCCCCTGCCTGAAAACTGGTCTGGACGTAGGCATCCCTGCTGGTGCAAGATGATGCAGGGACAGGATCGGGGACAGGATTGCACACAGGCACCTCCGCGGCGGCCTGTGCTGCCTCCTGTCCCTTGTCCTGCACTGCACCACTAGCACCAGTGGGATCCCCACCTCCAGACCCCGTCTCTGGTGCTTGCATGGCCTCCTCCTCCACCAAACCCCCCACCAACCTGGATGACTCTGTGCCATCTTCCCCTGTTGGGCCCTGTGGGGTCCCAGCTGCCCCTTCTGCTGCCGAGGAGTCCAACTCCAACCTCCGCCTCTTGGACCTCCCCCCGGCAGCTGCGGCCTGGGACGCGGCACCAGACTCCTCACTCCCCGACGAGATGGCAACACGGGAGGGGAGCCGGGCCTTGCGTCTCCGGCTGGCGGTGGGATCCCCGCCGCTGTGCTCCACAGCACCTTCTCCGCCCTCTTCATCAGTTGACGCTGCAGACAGGGAGAAACAAAACACAGGCATCAGGGCACTGTACAATGGACACATACACACATGACAGTTGCACATGAGTGGCATTGGCAAACCTCAGACATGTCATCACAATCCCCAAGACACATGTCATTACAACTCGCACACATGAGCCATACCACAGCCATATCGCAACTGCCACCACCATCCCTACACATACAACTGCATGAGCAGCCAAAGGTGAGCCAGACATCACATGCAACACAGGAAGTGCACCACACATGTACACACACCACCACACTTGCATGCATGTGTACACCTCTGCCAAGTGTCGCACTGTTCAGACAGGCATCCATGTCACATCTGCCAATCAGGCTTCCACATACCGCTGTCACGTGCATCCATGTTGCATCACTGTTGCACCCTTGTCAAATACACACACATGCACATGTACACAGTGCTCATACATGCAGCCAAAAACAACATATATGCGTGACATCACGGACATGTCTACTTACATACACATTCATCCAAACATGTGTGCACACACAACTGCATTTGGCATGCAAGCCTACACACACAAGCACCATCCATGTCTCACACATTACAGCCCTCGCATGTGTCAGCCCCACGGCCCTATACACCCCCACCCATACTCGACCCCATACAAACAGATGTGCAACCTGCACACTACCGATTAATCACCACACGCACTGCTCACAATCAGGATGCATGTACACTCACCGCTCGACTCCAGACGGGTCTGCTTCTCTAGGACCTGGACGTGGAGCGCTGGGGATATGCGTTCCAGGACCCTCATCTGTTCTTCCGACAAGTGGCCCCGGCGCCCCTTGGCATCCGCTGCCTTCAAGAGGCGCCGGCCTTGTTCAGGGTCCTGGACCTGAAGTCCTCCCAGCGCTTCCTGACATGTTGTAAGTCCCGGACTGCCACCCCCTCCGCGTTGATGGCAGTCACGATGTCAGTCCAGATCCGAGTCCGTCCTTCCTTGTCGGCGCGGGAACTTCCGAAGAGGGCATCATACTGCCCCAGGACTTGCTCCACCAGGACACCAACTTCGATGGCACTGAAGCTGGTGCCCCTCTGCCTCTCTGGCCGGGGGTTGTCAGTGGTCCCAGATGGTGTTTGCCCCGACATGACAACCCCAGAGGCAGGAGTGGGTGGGCAACTGGGTCCTGGGGCTGGGCTGTGGAGCGATGGAATCCCAGTCGGGAGTCTTCGGTTCCAGCAGGGGTGGTCACAGCAACAGCACCCCTGGCTGATGTGCAGGCAGCAAATGGCAGTGCATGTGGGCAGCAGGCAGTCAGGCAGCAGCAGATGGCAGGTGGGAGCGTGCTCGGGGCTCTGGGGGGCAGTAGTTCGGCCTTCTGGGCAGGAGCGTGGTCTTCCGTGTGCTTACGCGTGGCCAGCTTGATACGGAGTGATTTGGCACGTGAATAATCCAACAAGTCTGCGTGTAATTAGAGGAAAGGCCCTTAGCGCGTAAACGCGTCGCCAGCGTATGCGCGTCTATGAAGTCACGTGCACGTTGAATTGGGCACACGTTTGAAAATGTTGCGTGTGAAAAAAATGAAAGACACGTCCGAGTGTCAAAGCGTGTAATTGGTGGGAATGGGCCTAGCGCGTACACGCGGCAGTGACAAAGCGTGTAATTGGTGGAAATGGCCCTACACGCAGAAGTGACAAAGCGTGTAATTGGTGGAAATGGCCCTACACGCAGAAGTGACAAAGCGTGTAATTGGTGGAAATGGCCCTAGCGCGTACACGCCGCGTAAGTGACGCTGGACGTGTGGGCCTGTATAAAAGGTACGTGTAGAACACCATTTCCTTGTACGTGCTTTTCGTGGAGAGCGAGTGGGTGAAGTCTGTACTTCTTGTCGTTTCACACGCGATTTACTTCATGGCGTTTCAAGTTCGTATTCCCTGTTACCTCTGACAGCTTTTTCTCTTTTTTCTCTTTTACTGGTTTACCTGGGCCTGTTCCCTCAAACAGTGTTCCCTTCTACTGTTGTCCTGTCTCCTCAGACAGCGTACAAATCTTCTTTTGGCGGGGGTGTTGCCAACCAAACGCGCTCCTTTTTCACGCTCTTTTACCTGGCAGACGGTGAGTCACGCACGTATCTAACATCTGTGCTTGCCCCGTGTGTAGCCTACCCCTTCAGAGGTCATTCTAGGCTGTGTGTGACACGCATACGTTCATTCTTGTGTTACTGGGTGCCACAGCGTAGTGCAGGTTTTTCTTTCTGCACACGTGGTCTAGGAGGGGTTGCGTGCACATCATCTCCATTTTTTGGGGCTCCTGTGCGTAGCGTGACCCGTCATCTTTCCCCAGGGGTTACATTCAGCCTTGCTAGAGCACTAGGGTACAATTACCATCTGGTACCCAACCCCTTTGACCCCCAATTGCCCAGGACAATAGTTTACAGCCACTCCCATTCGCACATTAACATCAGTGCCATGGCTGGGAGGCGAGGATTCCGTAAGGGTGGCAAAGGTGGAAGAGCCACAAGTGGTGGCCGTGGTGGATCCGGTAGGGGACGTGGTCGTTACTTGCAGGGTGAGCCTGTCCCCCCATGTGTGGAGGACCAGTCAAGGGCACCCATAATTCCCCCCCCTCCCGTTGAGGCTGATGTGGCTGACACCATCCATGCTCAGCCCTTGTTGGACCAGCCCATTGTGGCACCAGACCTGGCTGACTCCATGGCTGACTTCCAGGTCAGCAGGCCTATGACACGTGCGCTGGTGCACGTTGATGTCATCATGCCACGTGCATCTGGGGCAGCAAGGTCATCTGCTGCCCCAAGTAGGCAGGACGGAGAGGCTGCAGGGACAGCTGCGGCTCCATCCACCCCAGCTCTCACACACCCAGCCTGGACAGTGTCGGTCCTAGTCCATCCTGCTGACATTCCCCCTGACACCATTACACTTGAGCCAATGCCTGCACCAACTCACATGCTGAGTGTGCAATCCCACACTCCTGATACAGAGTCCACCAGGGCTCCTGCCCCTAGTGTCCAGAGCGGCGCAGGACACTCATGATCACCACCACCTTCCAAGCGGAAGAGGAAGAGTGCTCGTCCGGCACAAGCTGATGCCCCAGACACGGCTACACAGTCCGGCCCGTCGAGGAAGCCCAGCTTCACGGATGACGAACTGAATGCACTTGTCGAGTATGTGTCCGCACATGATAACGAGATGGTCATTGTTGCAGGATCCAAGACCATGCCTGCACAACGCCAGGCACACTGGCAGACCGTTGCGGACATCGTAAGTGCCCTTGGAATCGTGAGGCGCACAGCCAATGATTGCTATAAGCGCTGGAATGACCTAAAGCGCAGGGCAAAGAGTAAGCTGCCCTCAAGTCATGCCGCAACTCTGGTGACTGGAGGTGGGTCTCCAGTAGTAGACATGGAACTCACTCCATATGAGTCAGTCGCTGGGACCTACGTCACGGAGGAACAGATCCAAGGCGTGGGAGATCTGCCTGATTACGAGGCATTGTCCGGTGAGTGCACATGCATGTGTGTGTCATCCATGTGCATGGTGTGTGTGTGAGGGCTTCTGTTTGTGTGCCAGGTGAGAGTGTGTGCGCCTGAGTCGTATGGGTCAGCCATGTGCTTCATGCAATACATCCTGCGCAGCTGCATTTGGCCATAGCAGTATCCCTTCTGCCAACGGTAGACATCTAGCCCAACTGCACGCCTGTTGCCCTTGAAGTGTCACCTTGCCACAACATTGTTGCTTATTTTTCACTGTTCATTCAGGCAGATTGTTTGCATTCCACCACTTTTACTAGGCATTTCGCAGTCCTCTAGTCACATGTCTGACATGGCTATGGTAAAGTGGAGTGACTTTGTTACCTGGATATCATTTGTTTACACATGTCCCTGTGCAATTGGACCATTTTGGACTGGCAGCTCCAGGTGAAAAATCTGACCTGTTTGAATTAGAAAAGCTATTACATGCGGGAACTGGACTGAATAAATAGGTGCTGCCCTCCTCTCCATCTTCACTCAATAGCAATGGTACATGCCATCTGTGTGATGGCATGTGTGTTTCACCTGGCAATCACAGGCCAATGTGTGATGCCACTGCCAGGCAGCATGCAGAAAATGTGTTCATCTTCTTTTTTTTTTTTTTTTTTTAATTTGTTTTGGCACAAGCCTTTACAAAATAATAAATTTGCATATGCATTTCATTATTATCCACCAACCCTGCCAATTGTTCCTAATTTTTGCTGGATCAAAGTTTACAAATACTTCTACTTTATTTTATTATATTAGATTATCAAACCACTTTCTATTATGACCTGGGTTGATGCAAACATCAATGCAGCGTTAGTGCCCGAGATGATTCTATCCCAGAGGAAGTCTGTAACTATGTCTTCCTCCCTTCGCACGAGATCTCTAAAAAGTCTAAATCGTAGTGGCCATGTGCCTTCACAATCCATTAGAACATGTCTTAACGTTTGTTTGGCAGGGTTTCCACAGACTGAGCATAGTTTTTTTGCCATGTCCCCTTGGTTGCGTTTTACCAGAACAGCCCCACAATGGACAAGGTTCAGTCTCATTCTGAGGAAGTCTGAGCGCAGTTTCCTATTAGGGGACTTCAGGAGATATCGGGAGAGACACCCGAGTTTCTTTTCTCCTTTCAGGAAAGTGTTTTGCATTGGGTCCTCTCTTACTTTTTCTACCGTTTTAATCCAGTCACATTGTTCGAGTCTTCTTTTTACTTTAAGTGGATTTAGGACCAAGATCTCTTCATTTAGATCTACTGCATCCAGTCTTTCCATCGTTTTCTCTTCTAATGAGGCGAGGATGGTTGATCTCTTTAGTAGTGCTTCATGTCTAAGATCTCCATACATTGTCGAGTCTTTACTTGTTATTATTTCTCGATATAATGAGATGAGCTTCCAGTCTGCCATACAGTTCAATGATTTTAGACCTAGTTCAAATCTCAGACTTTTTAAGGAGGCACAATTTGGGAGGCCCAGAGCTTTTTTCCATAAATGGCCCTCAAAATTGTCCCAATTTGTAAACCAGAGATCCGGCTTTGCTTCTAAGCCATATAGGATGACTGGGACCACTTTGGCTAGATAAAACTTCACCAATGGGAGGATGGAGAACTTGCAAAATGTATAATTTAGCTTAATCATTTGTGATGTAAATTGTTTACCTTTCGCCATGATTTCGTTTTCTGCTTTGTATATTGCTGGATGGGCATGGATGTTATATCCCAGGTATTTTATAGTTTCAACGGTTCTTATCCGTTCTCCTCCCATGTTCCAGTTTCTACATTTTGTTTTTGATAGTGGATGTTTGAAGATCAAAATGTTTGATTTGGCTCGGTTAACTGTCAATTTATTTAGTTCCACATACTCATTCATTTTATCTAGTAGATGCTGTAAACCGATCAGTGTTCTGTCGAGGAGAATTATATCGTCCGCATACGCAAACCAACAGATCTTCCTCCCATTTAACGTTGGGCTTAACAAAGCAGATGATTGTAAAAAAGGGCCCATATCTGCCAAGAACAGGTTGAAGAATAGGGGCGCTCCCAGGCAGCCTTGTCTTACCCCTCTATTCACTTCAACCAGTCTTGAAAGATGTCCCCTTGCATCAAGCCGTATTCTCAAATTAGTATCTTTATATAGTTCCACTAGAATTGATAATAGTGGTTCTGGCATTCCCCATTTTCGGAGTTTCTCCCAAAGTAGCACTCGTTCTACCTGATCAAATGCTTTGGACAGGTCTATCCAGGCTCCGTACATTGTTTGTTTTTTTCCCCCTCTTTTTTGTTCGTTTAGGATGTTTAGGATCAGGCCATTAATGGATGTTGAATGGCCTTTGCGGAATCCTGTCTGATAGCGTGACAAAATATTGGACTCTTCAACCCATTTCATGATGTGATTTAGTAGGAGTTTCATGAAGATTTTACTTTCAATGTCCAACAATGCTATTGGTCTGTAGTTACTTGCTACTCTCCGATCCCCAGTTTTAAAAAAGGGTACTATGAGAGCCGTTTTCCAGGATGCTGGAAATGTTCGTTGTTTTAATATTTCCTTAAAAAGAGTGGATAAAAGCTTTGACCACAGCACTGGTTTATTTCTCAATGCCTGGTAAGTCAGGCCATTTAGTCCCGAAGCTTTAGATGTCGAGGAGTTGGCTATGATTTCAAGTATATCCTCCTCCTTAAAGTTAAGTTGCCAGTGGATATCTGTTTTGTTTCTGAATTCGCAGTTGATTTTGCTCTTGAATGTTTCTGTCAGATATCTCACCCAACTATCTTCTGACACTAGATTACATAATGATTGTGTCTGCTCCCCTTCGAATTTGTTCAATATTTCCCAGAAGTTCTTACTGTTTCTTTCTCTAAGGGTGGTAAGTATATGCTCGCCATCTGTTTGCATCCGAAGGGCTTTATGCAAGATTGACCATGATTTATAATTTGCTTTTTGGTTTCTTATCTCAGTTTTCATTTTTCCAAATGAGTATCCTGCTCTTTTTATATCTCTTAGAGCTTTTCTATGCTCTCTTTTTTTTCTTTGTGTGAGTTCATCGAAGGCATGAAGATGTTTCTGTTTGGTTTCTCCCGCTAAATATTTGGGCATTAGAGTTGCCCATAGAAAATTGGTAAATCGTTCTGGGTCACATTGTGTTTTCCAAAAGTGTTCAGGGAGCCCTTTAAGTTTTCCATTTAGTTTGATTCCCCCATCTTTGTATTTTACAACTCTAAGTTTTCCTTTTTTACCTTCTAGCAGCTGAAGTTCTCTTTCAGCCTCTGTTATTATAATATTTTCAAATGACAGCTCCAATCTATTGTGATCACTGCCTAGCTCCTGTTTTATTTTTAGAGTAGAGGGCAAAGCATGTAGGGTTTTTGAAACAAAAATATAGTCTATGGCGGAGGATGTATTCCCTCTTCTCCAGGTTGTGTATGGTTCTTGGTCGCCCTCTAGTGTACACATTACCATGTGAAGATCCCATTCATCCATAAATTCCTGCCACTTTTTCCCTTGACTGATTTTCCCATTAGACATTCGATCTAAGCATTCTTTTTGAGGATATAGGCAGTTTGAATTAAAGTCTCCTGCCATCACGATTTTACAAGCGGCTAAGGTTGTTTTTAGTAGTTCGAATAGTGATGCTAGGTTTTCTAAGAAGCAGTTTAGTTTCGATGTTGCAGGGTTCCAGTAAATATTTACAAAGACCCAAGTTGTAATAGTTTCTTGTAATTTTACTTCGGCTCTACATGCTTGGATACCCTGGGGATTTTTCCATATTTCTGTAACATTTTTAAAAACTTGATTTTTTAGTGCTATCAATAGGCCTCCCGAGGGACGTCCTAGTGGTTTTTGCGCAGCTGATAGACAGTAAACTGTGTATCCTTCAATATTTAGTGGGTTTACCAGCCAGGTTTCTTGTAATAGAACTACATCTCCCTGGCTGAATAGATATGATCGTGTTTCTTTGCCTCTAATGACACTAGAGCCCCTTGTATTCCAACTAAAGATATTTACATTGTTCCTTCTAAAGTCGTTGTGTGCCCAGGCCCAGTTTCTGTAATACTTCTGTCAGTATTTCTGGGAGGAGCAAAAGAGTGTTGTCCTTTTCTTTGAAATCTTTTTCTGAATTTCCTTTCTTTATGAGAATCGCCTCATTTTGAGGTATTTTTCCTTTGATTGAGTGTACAGGGTTGTGTTGTTTACTCATAACGTCGCTTTCCCTGTCATTGCATGAGACCTCTAGCCCGTAGGATTCTAATTCAACTGAGTTTTGTAGAATGTCATTTTTTGCATTCTTAGAGGACAGGAGAAGTTCAACCAAAAATGGATCAGTTGACAGTGGGAATTTCACGCTCTCTATGTCTTTAGATTTGAAGGAGTGAAGATTTGCAGTTTTTTGTATTATGTCTAAAATCACTCCCCGATTCAAGGCTTTGTGGCGTCCATGGTTTGATCGTAGTCTCAACCAAACCCTTTGGATTTTATTTTCCAACAATGTATTTTGGATTGGTTGATCACATGTTACAGAGGAGTGTTGGGACCCTACTTTGTTTTCCTCGTGTTGTGTAAGAATGTCAAGCCTAACGAATTTTCCTTCTCCATTTTGAGTTTTGTCATCGTTTACTTCGGGTATGTTTTTTCCCATCGTATTTGTTAAGGCCGATGACTTAGAAGGAATTGAACTAAATTCCTTGATGGCCACTTGCTTCTTTGATAAGAAAATTGGGGCAATTTTCATGTTTTCATATTGATCTATGGCAATGGTTTTGCCACCAGCTTTATTTTTTCCAAGCTGGAGGTTTTTTTTTAATGAAGATAGGAGCCCATTTTACTGCTTTTGCTGTGGTCTCTTTTTGGTGTTGTGCATCTAGGTTATTTTTTACTGGTAGTTTCTCCAGGTTTAGTTGCTGTTTCAATTCCTTTTCAGCCTCTGCGATTTTCTTTTTTAGGTTATCCTTTTGCCCTATCTCCTCCTCTGTTTGCAAACCAATACTTGCTTTTGTTATTAAGGCTATGTCATCCAATTGTTTTTCTTCAATCGTTTTGGTTTTTGCAGAAACTTCAGTCCTACATTTCTGATTCACCTTTTCAGTATTTTATTTTTTTTTTGTTTTTGTGCCGTTGTAAGGGGCTTTAGGATCTTCTATAGTGCTTTCTTGTTCTCCACTGTATCCAGTTGATCGCATTTGTTCTTGTGCGTTTCCTTTCTCTTTTCTGTTTTTGTTATAATTTATTCCTTTATTATGTTTCCTTTTTCCTCTAGGTTGTATAGATTTGGATCTCTCTCTCTTTGCAAGGCGATTCCTCCTTTTTCTTCTCCCTCTTGATGTTTGTTCTCCTCGTTCTTGCCATTCTTGCGTTTGTCCCGTTTGAATGATTTTTTGATTTTCACATTCTTTTTTTTTTGTGTGTTTTTTCCAACATCTGCGTCTTCCTCTAGTACCGTTGCGAGTCTTAGAAATTCTTCCATTATGGAGTCTGAAAGTGGCGAATCATCAAGTGAATATTCCTGGATTTTTTGTGGAGTTTTTCCTTTTTGGGTTGGGAACGAATGTCCTTTCAAAGTTGATAGAACCTCTTGTAGCAGTCTATTGTTTTGTTTTCCGGTTTCATTTTTTTCTTTCAATGATTGCTGGATGGATGAGATATCGAGTCCTTGCTTTACAGTCTCGAGGTTTAAGGCCTGAATTTGGGTACTCAATTTTGTGTTAATAGCATTCCCCAAACCCACTAAAGTGGAATCGCAAAGTGTTATTTCTTTTGTCATTTCTAGCAATGTCCCATTTTGCGATTGAACCTCTCCTTTTAACATCTCAAAGACTGAGACCAATGAGCTAAGAACAAAATTCAAGGCTTTCAATGTATCTGCATTTACGTTTGTTTGTGCTTTCTCATCGTTTTTTGTGTCTGTTTTCCTTTGTCCCTGAGAAAGCTGTGTAACATTTGTTGTTGGCTGTAAGTTTTCAGGCATTGGGGAAGGCACCTTGTCCTCCTCCTGGCATATGGGGCCTTCTTTTTCCAGATTTGTTGATATCGCGTGTATTTCTGTGCTGGAAGTGGGGGTTTGTGGAATCCTTAGGTCTTCCCAAAGAATGAGTGATTCACCTTCAATGTCACTATGGCTTTTATGTCGCTTTTTCCCAAAAAAAATTTCTATTTTACTTTGCATCCTTTTAGTTGTGATGGTATATTCCAACCCCCGCTTCCAATTTTGCAATATAGCAACATGTAGGTTTTTCTCTGTTGGACTTTTTACTGGTGTGCTATGGATTTCTTCAGCATGTACCAGAACTTGGATTTGCAACGGGGTGTTTAAATTTGCGTTCTCCTGAGCATGTTGAATAGTTGGTTTGCTTGCTACATCGTTTTGATTTAAATAAGATCCATCCCCTGCCCCTTCCATTTCTTTTGTACTGCGGAGTCTCATTCAACTTATTGTTTAGTTGATAGACAGTCTGTAATGTATATATTGTTTATCAAAGTAGAGTTCAAGGAGAGTATGTCAAAAAATATTTCAAAAAACTTAACTAGATTGTAGACTTTCTGCGAACAGAGGCGCTTGCTGCCAAGGATTTTTATATCTTGATAATATATCAGTTACACCTTGTCGGAGATCAAAAATGTCTGTTTGTTGCGAAACCTGTTTTGCGATCCTGACGTGATCAAAGGAAGTAGTATCCCGCAGTTTCACGTAGGATCTTGGGTGTATTATATTAATAAAGTTATATGGTGTGGGTCCTTACCTCAATACCACCTCCTCTGATGCTAGGTAAAACAGGTTCCGTCTCAGTTCCGATGTTGAGTTGGTAGACTGCGCCACCCTCGCGCAACAGCCGCACAACAGCCAGCACCCTTGACCCCGCCGGGCTTAACGCCGCAAGGGTGGTTGACTCTGTGCTTTGTAGCTGGTAAGGTCACGTGATGAGTCACGTGTGCTGCCCGGGTCCCGCCTCCTCCAGGAAGCGACCTCACGCAAGCAAAAGCACCTGGGTGGCTCGCAGTTTCTGCAGAATGCAGAATAAATAAACGTTCGTTTTTAACAAAGTGAAAGCAGGTTTTCAGGCAGCAGCATTCGCCGCTCGGCTGGTTGACTCTGTGCTTTGTAGCTGGTAAGGTCACGTGATGAGTCACGTGTGCTGCCCGGGTCCCGCCTCCTCCAGGAAGCGACCTCACGCAAGCAAAAGCACCTGGATGGCTCGCAGTTTCTGCAGAATGCAGAATAAATAAACATTCGTTTTTAACAAAGTGAAAGCAGGTTTTCAGACAGCAGCATTCGCCGCTCGGCTGGTTGACTCTGTGCTTTGTAGCTGGTAAGGTCACGTGATGAGTCACGTGTGCTGCCCGGGTCCCGCCTCCTCCAGGAAGCGACCTCACGCAAGCAAAAGCACCTGGATGGCTCGCAGTTTCTGCAGAATGCAGAATAAATAAATGTTCGTTTTTAACAAAGTGAAAGCAGGTTTTCAGGCAGCAGCATGTGTTCATCTTCCATCTTGGTGTCATCAGTGTGTGCCATTTGCCTGCCCTTCATATGCAGTGAGGGTGCATGCATGGGAGTGTTTTAGTCATGTGGGACATGTGTCAATCAAGTACTGGTTCTCTTGCTTCTCACCCCTCATTGTGTGCCATGGTGCTAATGCCTGTTTCCATTTCTTTGTTTTTATGTCTTTGCAGGGGAAGACGCACCTGATACTGCTGGGGTTGTGGAGATGGTGCAGACCCAGGAGGGGTCCGAGGGCCGACCAACCACCAGTGAGGGACGTGGTGTGGTGGTGGGTGAGAACCCACAAGTGCTGCAGGTCGTGCTCTCAAGGGGTGTCTCTGGCTGCACCTCCCCCGAGCTGTACTCAGGTGTTGATTCGGATGATGAGACCTACGTGCCGTCGCAGGTGAGTGTTCCAGGGAGGGATTCTGTTCTGTCCCACCCACCTGCACCAGGGTCAGAACCCTCAATGGGGATGTCAGTGTTGGCAGCTACGCCTTTGGTGGTTACGGATGCAGGGTCACACTCCGCGACATCTGATCCTGTTCCTGGGCCAGCAGATCAGAGGGGGAATGCAGTCCTGCAGCCTCAGGCAGTGCCGGCACAGCAAGGCGCAGTTTGCCTTGCCCCAGACAGGTGTGGTGCCCGCCGACGTGGTGGCCGTACACCACCTGGCAATACCGCATGGGAGCAATCCATTTACGGTATGGCAACCCAACAGGCAGCATCATCCGAGATGATGGCTCAGGCCATGGATAGGGTGGCCACTTCCATTGTCCCCCCTGAAAGGCTGATGGAGCGACTACAGCAGGCAACCGACTCCATCTGCCAGTCACACAGGGAGGACATGTTGGCGTCCAACAGGGACAGGCGGGCGGCACTGGCGACTCTGCAGGAGGCCATCTCCATAGAGTCCCAGGGCCACAGGGAAGCCCTGAGGCAGGAGCTCCTTCACCTCAGGACGACTCTTGTTGAGCTTGAGGCTTCAACACACCAAAGGACAGAACAGCAGCTGGAGCGTCTCACCCGTACGCTCTCAGCTGAGATGCAGGCAACGAGGGCGGAGGTCCGGGCATCCCGTGAGTTGTTGCATGGGGACCTACGCACACTCATCCTCCAGAACGAGACCTACCACACCCGCATGCTTGCAGCCATGGAGGAGCAGACTAGGGCCTTGCGTGGGCTGCCTCCCATAGTGCAATCACCTCCGGACGCAGCTGCACAGGGTGATAATAGCGACAGCAGTGATACTCCCACAATAGGGTAGCCGTGTGGGCCATGAGCCCATGGAGGTGTTTTTTTTCCCAGGATCCACACAGGTGGGTTTTGGTGTGCACCCTGTCCTCGGACCTCCTGGGTGGCCTCCCCAACCTCCCCGGGCCCATCAATGGCCATTTTTGATTTTTTTTATTTTTATTTTCATTTTTATTTTTATTTTTATTTTTATTTTTAATTTTATTTTTCCCAATTTTTTTGGGACAATTTGTTGCCTTCCGTGGTTCCTGTGGGCATACGCTGCATTGTGGCTGGGCACATGCAGGCTTGTCATGTATTTGGTTCAGATGCTTGGGTTTGAGTCACACACACCCCTCCTGCTTCCCGTTTCCATGGGCTTGCAAAGGGTGTGCCCAAGTGACATTGACGTACATGGTGACATTGGACTCCCACTACATGTGTGGGTAGTCTAGTCAATACTGTGTATACATTCCTAGTGTATATTGCTGTTGTGTTGTACACTGCATGTTGCATTGATGTGTAACTCATCATCTGTGTCTACCTCCCAATTTGCAGGTCCCTTCCTCATGTCTACACAAGGCCCTCTAGTTTGGAGATGGGGTCCATGTTGGCAGCAGTGCACCTACTACTCTACATGGCGCCAACACTGCACAGTTGGTAGTGGTGGGAGTGCAAGCATTTCCAGGTGGTGAGACTACTAAATTATTACATTTGTGATGTCATGTTAATGGTAGTACCTGCTCAAGTTTGTTGTTGGTCCTGCATTACTGTGAGCATTTCAGGTGTTGCAAGTTTCAATTAGGGACACTGTACATTGTGACACTAGTGTCATGTTGTGGGGATTACTTTGTTTACATGCAAATAGCATGACATGGCACGGTGTATCGTGTGGCGGTGCTGGGGATGGGTTGGCTGACATGGCACTGTCCTCTTGTTGCATTTTGCAAGTGGGTATTCATTTTAGCTGCTTGAATGTGTTTCTTCACAAAACTGCATTGGTGGTGTCTGTGTGGGTAGGGATGCACACATTGTTACACTTCCAGGTGAACAATCTCAGGCTGATATGGTTTTCACGGTTGATTCTCCAGACATTCAGGATCAGTGTCAGGTTGAGTCATCATTGATTGTCAGATGGAATGTGCCAGGGCAGTGTGCACTCCACAGGGGTGTGATTTCTATGTGAAGTAATTAGCCACTAGCTGTGTACGGGCTGCCTCCCCCCGTGCCCTTTCCCCTCCCATGCGCAGCGGCTGTGCATGTGGTTGGGGATGTGGGGCCACCACCATGTCCACTGCCAGGCCCCGGCGTGTTGCAACGTTGTGCAGGACACATGCTGCCACTATGATCCTGCACACTACTGGGGGAGCGTACAACAGCTGCCCGCCAGAACGGTCAAGGGAGCGAAAGCGTGACTTTAGCACTCCGAATGTACGCTCCACTATGCCCCGGGTTGTAATGTGGGCTGTGTTATATCTTACCTGGGGTGGCGTGGTGGGGTTCCGAATTGACGTCATCATGTGGGGGCTGAGAGGGTAGGCACTGTCCCCTGTGGAGGTGGTGATTGGTATCATTGGTGGGGTTGTGACCTTGCTCAGTATCTGACATGCATGCATGTGCAGTGGCATCCATACTCACCAAGCAGCCATGTATCGCCATGCCGCCCAGCTTCTAGGTCCCGGCTTAGGGTGGACATTCGGTAAATGAAGCTGTCGTGGGTGGACCCGGGATAGTTGGCATATACTGAGGTGATGATTCCCTTGGCATTACATACTACCTGCACGTTGATGGAATGCCAGTGCTTGCGGTTCCTATAGATGTGCTCTGATGCCCTGGGGGGACGTAGAGCCACATGGGTGCAGTCGATGGCACCTAGCACTTTGGGGAATCGTGCCACACCGTAAAAATCCAGGGCGGCAGCATGCCTTTCTGCAGGTGTTCTGGGCAGGTATATGTGCCTGCGGACTGATGGGCGTGCAGTGATGATGTTCAAGACCTGGTGTAGGCAGCGTGACTGGGTGGCCTGTGATACCCCACCCACTATGGCACTTGTCCGCTGAAATGATCCAGTGGCTAAGAAGTGCAGTACATTGAGGACCTTCTCCAGGGGGCTGAGTGCTTGGGAGCACAGGGTGGGTGATGTGAGGTCATCCTCCCACTCACTCACCAGGTCCAGTATTATGTGTGGTGGAAACCTGTACCTCCCATACACCTGGTCATCAGGCATCCCGAAAAGGCTGGTTCTGGGTGGGAATATTCTGGCCCTGACTATCCTCCTCCTCCTCCTTTGGTAGCCTACGCCCACTGCTGCTAGGAACGGTATGTTCATCCTGGGTCTGAGCTTGTTATTTTGTTAGTGCGCAAATTTATGCGTTGCGCGTGTTGTAGGCGAGCGTGTGACCCGCGCACCCCTGAAATCCAGTACCCAGTCCAATAGCGTGTGGAAATTCCCGCGCACCCCGGGATACAGGTGCGCTGACGTAATTGCGTGTGTAAGTGCCCGCGCACCCCTGATATACACGTACATAGGCCAATAGCGTGTACGCGCACTTTTGTCCAATTACACGCGATGACACTCTGACGTGCTGTCCAATTACACGCGATGACACTCTGACGTGCAGTCTTTCCACGTGTGCTCTGTCATCACGTGCTGTGTGGGAAACACCCGTGCGGGTCACGTCACAGACGCGCTTACGCGCTGAGGGCCTTTGGTCCAATAGAATCGCGTATGCGTGCTGACGCGCTTACGTGCTAAGGGCCTTTCCTCGAATTTCACGCTGACATGCCGGATTTTCACGTGCCAAATCACGCCGTATCAAGCTGGCCATGCGAAAACACACGGAAGACCACGCTCCTGCCCAGAAGGCCGAACTACTGCCCCCCAGAGCCCCGAGCACGCTCCCACCTGCCATCTGCTGCTGCCTGACTGCCTGCTGCCCACGTGCACTGCCATTTGCTGCCTGCACATCAGCCAGGGGTGCTGTTGCTGTGACCACCCCTGCTGGAACCGAAGACTCCCGACTCGGATTCCATCGCTCCACAGCCCAGCCCCAGGACCCAGTTGCCCACCCACTCCTGCCTCTGGGGTTGTCATGTCGGGGCAAACACCATCTGTGACCACTGACAACCCCCGGCCAGAGAGGCAGAGGGGCACCAGCTTCAGTGCCACCGAAGTTGGTGTCCTGGTGGAGCAAGTCCTGGGGCAGTATGATGCCCTCTTCGGGAGTTCCCGCGCCGACAAGGAAGGACGGACTCGGATCTGGACTGACATCGTGACTGCCATCAATGCGGAGGGGGTGGCAGTCCGGGACTTACAACATGTCAGGAAGCGCTGGGAGGACTTCAGGTCCAGGACCCTGAACAAGGCCCGGCGCCTCTTGAAGGCAGCGGATGCCAAGGGGCGCCGGGGCCACTTGTCGGAAGAACAGATGAGGGTCCTGGAACGCATATCCCCAGCGCTCCACGTCCAGGTCCTAGAGAAGCAGACCCGTCTGGAGTCGAGCGGTGAGTGTACATGCATCCTGATTGTAAGCAGTGCGTGTGGTGATTATTCGGTAGTGTGCAGGTTGCACATCTGTTTGTATGGGGTCGAGTATGGGTGGGGGTGTACAGGGCTGTGGGGCTGACACATGCGAGGGCTGTAATGTGTGAGACATGGATGGTGCTTGTGTGTGTAGGCTTGCATGCCAAATGCAGTTGTGTGTGCACACATGTTTGGATGAATGTGTATGTAAGTAGACATGTCCGTGATGTCATGCATGTATGTTGTTTTCGGCTGCATGTATGAGCACTGTGTACATGTGCATGTGTGTGTATTTGACAAGGGTGCAACAGTGATGCAACATGGATGCATGTGACAGCGGTATGTGGAAGCCTGATTGGCAGATGTGTCATGGATGCCCGTCTGAACAGTGCGACACTTGGCAGAGGTGTACACATGCATGCAAGTGTGGTGGTGTGTGTACATGTGTGGTGCACTTCCTGTGTTGCATGTGATGTCTGGCTCACCTTTGGCTGCTCATGCAGTTGTATGTGTAGGGATGGTGGTGGCAGTTGCGATATGGCTGTGGTATGGCTCATGTGTGCGAGTTGTAATGACATGTGTGTTGGGGATTGTGATGACATGTCTGAGGTTTGCCAATGCCACTCATGTGCAACTGTCATGTGTGTATGTGTCCATTGTACAGTGCCCTGATGCCTGTGTTTTGTTTCTCCCTGTCTGCAGCGTCAACTGATGAAGAGGGTGGAGAAGGTGCTGTGGAGCACAGCGGCGGGGATCCCACCGCCAGCCGGAGACGCAAGGCCCGGCTCCCCTCCCGTGTTGTCATGTCGTCGGGGAGTGAGGAGTCCGGTGCTGCGTCCCAGGCCGCAGCTGCCGGGGGGAGGTCCAAGAGACGGAGGTTGGAGTTGGACTCCTCAGCAGCAGAAGGGGCAGCTGGGACCCCACAGGGCCCAACAGGGGAAGATGGCACGGAGTCATCCAGGTTGGTGGGGGGTTTGGTGGAGGAGGAGGCCGTGCAAGCACCAGAGACGGGGTCTGGAGGTGGGGATCCCACTTGTGCTAGTGGTGCAGTGCAGGACAAGGGACAGGAGGCAGCACAGGCCGCCGCAGAGGTGCCTGTGTGCAATCCTGTCTCCGATCCTGTCCCTGCATCATCTTGCACCAGCAGGGATGCCTACGTCCAGACCCGTTTTCAGGCAGGGGATGAGCTGACGTCAACTGGCCTTCCTCTGCCTGCGGACGTGGCTATCCAGGTCCGGGTTGAGCCTGTCCTGGCTGGTGTGGCGTTGCGTCAACAGGCCATGCGAGGTGACCTGCAGTCTTTTCATGGAGAGACTGCACGTCATCTCGAATGGCTCGTTGACCACGTCAGCCTGCTGGGACAGGTCACCCAGGCCGGATTCCTCCGTCTGATGGGGCTTGCTCCGACCCCCTCCTCAACTGGACCCCCTACGCGCCAGTCGTCCTCTGTGCCATCTTCCCACCCATCAGTCACCTGGGTGCCCTGTGGAGCTGCCTCTGACGGTGCGGCCAGGCTGGTGGAGGAGGCATCCCTGCCACAGTCGGGAGTCGGACGTCCAGCAGGGGTGGCCACATCAACAACTGCACCCCAGCCGGCAGAGGATGTGCAGGCAGCAGGAGGCAGTGCACGGGCAGAGGCACAGCAGCAGCAGCAACGTGGTGGGAGCCATGAAGGCTCGGGGCCTTCAACATCGGAGGGGCAGGCATCGGCCGGAGGGCAGGTTGACCCAGGACGGGGTGTGTCTTCTGTGTGGCAGCGGTTGGGCCAGCAGATAGGTGCGGAGCGGCGGCGGGTGGAAGAGGCGCGGCTCACAATGGTCAGGGCGGAGAACTCCATGCGGAGGGCCCTGAGGCGGGCCGAGTGCCTCGAGGCAATCCGCAGGGGGTTGGAGGAGGACACGGCGTCGTCCCTGCGGACCCTCGGGGCCATGGAACAGGACCGCCTCCGGGACATCGAACAGGAGTTCGATGATGCCCTGGCCCGGAACACCACGGAGTGAGCCGCTGGACTTGCCCGCCGCCTTTGTATATAGTTCTTTAGTTTTAGGTTTCCTTTGTTTTTTCTTATGATTTGGAGTCGACGGACACTGCTCCACTTTTTGTACATAGCTGCATTTTAGTTAGGGTTTTTTGTACGTTTCCTTTGTTCAGTTGGGCTCATGGACCCTTGGATGTTTTGTACATAGTTCTTCATTGGATTGATTTTATTTTTCATTTGACTTTGGACAACATTTTTTTGGATTAGGATTTGGTGTTTTTATTTTTTTAAACGGACATGCAGCTTATCTTTTTTTCATTGCCATTGTAGTTTGTTTCGTTTCTTTTGCATTCTATTTTTTTTTAATACAATTTTGTTTTCATACTTCACTGTGTGGTATCATCTCATTGGTTTCATGCATGTCATGTTGGGTGTTTTCCAATTCAATTGCAACCATTGTGTGTGACGGACATGGGTTCATTAGCTTTATGGACATTGGGGGTGTAACATGTAATTTCCATTTCCATGTGGGTGAATGGGTTACTTGGTAGGGCTTTTTGGCTGTGGAGGCTGACCATAACGCACATGATTGGGGATTGTGAGGACCTGGTGGGGGCTGCCCATGGTGGCTGGGGGGTGTGGGTGGGTGGGAGACATGAGTGGGGGCCTGGTGGGGGCTGCCCATGGTGGCTGGGGGGTGTGGGTGGTTATGGGAGACATGAGTGGGGGCCTGGTGGGGGCTGGCCATGGTGGCTGGGGGGTGGGGGTGCAGGGGGATATGAGTGGGGGCCTGGTGGAGGGTGCCCCTGGATGCTGGGGGGTGGGGGTGGTGGGAGACATGAGTGGGGGCCTGGTGGAGGCTGCCCCTGGATGCTGGGGGGTGGGGGTGCAGGGGGACATGAGTGGGGGCCTGGTGGGGGCTGCCCCTGGTGGCTGGGGGGTGGGGGTGGTGGGAGACATGAGTGGGGGTCTGGTGGAGGCTGCCCCTGGTGGCTGGGGGTGGGGGTGGTGGGAGACATGGGTGGGGGCCTGGTGGAGGGTGCCCCTGCACTGCTGGGGGTTGGGGGTGGTGGGAGACATGAGTGGGGGCCTAGTGGAGGCTGCCCCTGGTGGCGGGTGGGGTGGGGGTGATAGGGGACATGAGTGGGGGCCTGGTGGAGGGTGCCCCTGGATGCTGGGGGGTGGGGGTGCAGGGGGACATGAGTGGGGGCCTGGTGGAGGGTGCCCCTGGATGCTGGGGGGTGGGGGTGGTGGGAGACATGAGTGGGGGCCTGGTGGAGGGTGCCCCTGGATGCTGGGGGGTGGGGGTGCAGGGGGACATGAGTGGAGGGTGCCCCTGGATGCTGGGGGGTGGGGGTGGTGGTAGACATGAGTGGGGGCCTGGTGGAGGCTGCCCCTGCACTACTGGGGGGTGGGGGTGGTGGGAGACATGAGTGGGGGCCTGGTGGAGGGTGCCCCTGGATGCTGGGGGGTGGGGGTGGTGGGAGACATGAGTGGGGGCCTGGTGGAGGGTGCCCCTGGGGGCTGGGGGATGGGGGTGGTGGGAGACATGAGTGGGGGTCTGGTGGAGGGTGCCCCTGGATGCTGGGGGGTGGGGGTGGTGGTAGACATGAGTGGGGGCCTGGTGGAGGCTGCCCCTGCACTGCTGGGGGGTGGGGGTGGTGGGAGACATGAGTGGGGGCCTGGTGGAGGCTGCCCCTGGATGCCTGGGGGTGGGGGTACAGGGGGACATGAGTGGGGGCCTGGTGGGGGCTGCCCCTGCACTGCTGGGGGGTGGGGGTGGTGGTAGACATGAGTGGGGGCCTGGTGGAGGCTGCCCCTGCACTGCTGGGGGGTGGGGGTGGTGGGAGACATGAGTGGGGGCCTGGTGGAGGGTGCCCCTGGATGCTGGGGGGTGGGGGTGGTGGGAGACATGAGTGGGGGCCTGGTGGAGGGTGCCCCTGGGGGCTGGGGGATGGGGGTGGTGGGAGACATGAGTGGGGGTCTGGTGGAGGGTGCCCCTGGATGCTGGGGGGTGGGGGTGGTGGTAGACATGAGTGGGGGCCTGGTGGAGGCCGCCCCTGCACTGCTGGGGGGTGGGGGTGGTGGGAGACATGAGTGGGGGCCTGGTGGAGGCTGCCCCTGGATGCCTGGGGGTGGGGGTACAGGGGACATGAGAGGGGGCCTGGTGGGGGCTGCCCATGGTGGCTGGGGGGTGGGGGTGATAGGGGACATGAGTGGGGGCCTGGTGGAGGGTGCCCCTGCACTGCTGGGGGTGGGGGTGGTGGGAGACATGAGTGGGGGCCTGGTGGAGGGTGCCCCTGGTGGCTGGGGGGTGGGGGTGGTGGGAGACATGGGTGGGGGCCTGGTGGAGGCTGCCCCTGGTGGCGGGGGGGTGGGGGTGATAGGGGAAATGAGTGGGGGCCTGGTGGAGGCTGCCCCTGCACTGTTGGGGGGTGGGGGTGGTGGGAGACATGAGTGGGGGCCTGGTGGAGGGTGCCCCTGCACTGCTGGGGGGTGGGGGTGATGGGAGACATGAGTGGGGCCTGGTGGAGGCTGCCCCTGGTGGCTGGGGGGTGGGGGTGGTGGTAGACATGAGTGGGGGCCTGGTGGAGGGTGCCCCTGGTGGCTGGGGGGTGGGGGTGGTGGGAGACATGAGTGGGGGCCTGGTGGAGGCTGCCCCTGGTTGCTGGGGGGTGGGGGTGCAGGGGGACATGAGTGGGGGCCTGGTGGGGGCTGCCCATGGTGGCTGGGGGGTGGGGGTGGGTGGGAGACATGAGTGGGGGCCTGGTGGGGGCTGCCCATGGTGGCTGGGGGGTGGGGGTGATAGGGGACATCAGTGGGGGCCTGGTGGGGGGTGCCCCTGCACTGCTGGGGGGTGGGGGTGGTGGGAGACATGAGTGGGGGCCTGGTGGAGGGTGCCCCTGGTGGCTGGGGGGTGGGGGTGGTGGGAAACATGGATGGGGGCCTGGTGGAGGCTGCCCCTGGTGGCGGGGGGGTGGGGGTGATAGGGGATATGAGTGGGGGCCTGTGGAGGCTGCCCCTGCACTGCTGGGGAGTGGGGGTGGTGGGAGACATGAGTGGGGGCCTGGTGGAGGGTGCCCCTTCACTGCTGGGGGGTGGGGTGGTGGGAGACATGAGTGGGGGCCTGGTGGAGGCTGCCCTTGGTGGCTGGGGGGTGGGGGTGGTGGGAGACATGAGTGGGGGCCTGGTGGAGGGTGCCCCTGGTGGCTGGGGGGTGGGGGTGGTGGGAGACATGAGTGGGGGCCTGGTGGAGGGTGCCCTGGTGGCTGGGGGGTGGGGGTGGTGGTAGACATGAGTGGGGGCCTTGTGGAGGCTGCCCCGGCACTGCTGGGGGGTGGGGGTGGTGGGAGACATGAGTGGGGGCCTGGTGGAGGCTGCCCCTGCACTGCTGGGGGTGGGGGTGGTGGGAGACATGAGTGGGGGCCTGGTGGAGGGTGCCCCTGGATGCTGGGGGTTGGGGGTGGTGGGAGACATGAGTGGGGGCCTGGTGGAGGCTGCCCATGGTGGCTGGGGGGTGGGGGTGGTGGGAGACATGAGTGGGGGCCTGGTGGAGGCTGCCCCTGGATGCTGGGGGGTGGGGGTGCAGGGGGACATGAGTGGGGGCCTGGTGGGGGCTGCCCCTGGTGGCTGGGGGGTGGGGGTGGTGGGAGACATGAGTGGGGGCCTGGTGGAGGGTGCCCCTGGTGGCTGGGGGGTGGGGGTGGTGGGAGACATGAGTGGGGGCCTGGTGGAGGCTGCCCCTGGATGCTGGGGGGTGGGGGTGCAGGGGGACATGAGTGGGGGCCTGGTGGGGGCTGCCCCTGGTCGCTGGGGGGTGGGGGTGGTGGGAGACATGAGTGGGGGCCTGGTGGGGGCTGCCCATCGTGGCTGGGGGGTGGGGGTGATAGGGGACATGTGTGGGGGCCTGGTGGAGGGTGCCCCTGCACTGCTGGGGGTGGGGGTGGTGGGAGACATGAGTGGGGGCCTGGTGGAGGGTGCCCCTGGTGGATGGGGGGTGGGGGTGGTGGGAGACATGGGTGGGGGCCTGGTGGAGGCTGCCCCTGGTGGCGGGGGGGTGGGGGTGATAGGGGAAATGAGTGGGGGCCTGGTGGAGGCTGCCCCTGCACTGTTGGGGGGTGGGGGTGGTGGGAGACATGAGTGGGGGCCTGGTGGAGGGTGCCCCTGCACTGCTGGGGGGTGGGGGTGATGGGAGACATGAGTGGGGCCTGGTGGAGGCTGCCCCTGGTGGCTGGGGGGTGGGGGTGGTGGGAGACATGAGTGGGGGCCTGGTGGAGGGTGCCCCTGGTGGCTGGGGGGTGGGGGTGGTGGGAGACATGAGTGGGGGCCTGGTGGAGGCTGCCCCTGGTTGCTGGGGGGTGGGGGTGCAGGGGGACATGAGTGGGGGCCTGGTGGGGGCTGCCCATGGTGGCTGGGGGGTGGGGGTGGGTGGGAGACATGAGTGGGGGCCTGGTGGGGGCTGCCCATGGTGGCTGGGGGGTGGGGGTGATAGGGGACATGAGTGGGGGCCTGGTGGGGGGTGCCCCTGCACTGCTGGGGGGTGGGGGTGGTGGGAGACATGAGTGGGGGCCTGGTGGAGGGTGCCCCTGGTGGCTGGGGGGTGGGGGTGGTGGGAAACATGGGTGGGGGCCTGGTGGAGGCTGCCCCTGGTGGCGGGGGGGTGGGGGTGATAGGGGATATGAGTGGGGGCCTGGTGGAGGCTGCCCCTGCACTGCTGGGGGGTGGGGGCGGTGGGAGACATGAGTGGGGGCCTGGTGGAGGGTGCCCCTGCACTGCTGGGGGGTGGGGTGGTGGGAGACATGAGTGGGGGCCTGGTGGAGGCTGCCCTTGGTGGCTGGGGGGTGGGGGTGGTGGGAGACATGAGTGGGGGCCTGGTGGAGGGTGCCCCTGGTGGCTGGGGGGTGGGGGTGGTCGGAGACATGAGTGGGGGCCTGGTGGAGGGTGCCCCTGGTGGCTGGGGGGTGGGGGTGGTGGTAGACATGAGTGGGGGCCTTGTGGAGGCTGCCCCGGCACTACTGGGGGGTGGGGGTGGTGGGAGACATGAGTGGGGGCCTGGTGGAGGCTGCCCCTGCACTGCTGGGGGGTGGGGGTGGTGGGAGACATGAGTGGGGGCCTGGTGGAGGGTGCCCCTGGATGCTGGGGGTTGGGGGTGGTGGGAGACATGAGTGGGGGCCTGGTGGAGGGTGCCCATGGTGGTTGGGGGGTGTGGGTGGGTGGGAGACATGAGTGGGGGCCTGGTGGAGGCTGCCCATGGTGGCTGGGGGGTGGGGGTGGTGGGAGACATGAGTGGGGGCCTGGTGGAGGCTGCCCCTGGATGCTGGGGGGTGGGGGTGCAGGGGGACAAGAGTGGGGGCCTGGTGGGGGCTGCCCCTGGTGGCTGGGGGGTGGGGGTGGTGGGAGACATGAGTGGGGGCCTGGTGGAGGGTGCCCCTGGTGGCTGGGGGGTGGGGGTGAAGGGGGACATGAGTGGGGGCCTGGTGGGGGCTGCCCCTGGTCGCTGGGGGGTGGGGGTGGTGGGAGACATGAGTGGGGGCCTGGTGGAGGGTGCCCCTGGTGGCTGGGGGGTAGGGGTGGTGGGAGACATGAGTGGGGGCCTGGTGGAGGGTGCCCCTGGTGGCTGGGGGGTGGGGGTGGTGGGAGACATGAGTGGGGGCCTGGTGGAGGGTGCCCCTGGTGGCTGGGGGGTGGGGGTGGTGGGAGACATGAGTGGGGGCCTGGTGGAGGCTGCCCCTGGTGGCGGGGGGGTGGGGGTGATAGGGGATATGAGTGGGGGCCTGGTGGAGGCTGCCCCTGCACTGCTGGGGGGTGGGGGTGGTGGGAGACATGAGTGGGGGCCTGGTGGAGGGTGCCCCTGCACTGCTGGGGGGTGGGGTGGTGGGAGACATGAGTGGGGGCCTGGTGGAGGCTGCCCCTGGTGGCTGGGGGGTGGGGGTGGTGGGAGACATGAGTGGGGGCCTGGTGGAGGGTGCCCTTGGTGGCTGGGGGGTGGGGGTGGTGGGAGACATGAGTGGGGGCCTGGTGGAGGGTGCCCCTGGTGGCTGGGGGGTGGGGGTGGTCGGAGACATGAGTGGGGGCCTGGTGGAGGGTGCCCCTGGTGGCTGGGGGGTGGGGGTGGTGGTAGACATGAGTGGGGGCCTTGTGGAGGCTGCCCCGGCACTACTGGGGGGTGGGGGTGGTGGGAGACATGAGTGGGGGCCTGGTGGAGGCTGCCCCTGCACTGCTGGGGGGTGGGGGTGGTGGGAGACATGAGTGGGGGCCTGGTGGAGGGTGCCCCTGGATGCTGGGGGTTGGGGGTGGTGGGAGACATGAGTGGGGGCCTGGTGGAGGGTGCCCATGGTGGTTGGGGGGTGTGGGTGGGTGGGAGACATGAGTGGGGGCCTGGTGGAGGCTGCCCATGGTGGCTGGGGGGTGGGGGTGGTGGGAGACATGAGTGGGGGCCTGGTGGAGGCTGCCCCTGGATGCTGGGGGGTGGGGGTGCAGGGGGACAAGAGTGGGGGCCTGGTGGGGGCTGCCCCTGGTGGCTGGGGGGTGGGGGTGGTGGGAGACATGAGTGGGGGCCTGGTGGAGGGTGCCCCTGGTGGCTGGGGGGTGGGGGTGAAGGGGGACATGAGTGGGGGCCTGGTGGGGGCTGCCCCTGGTCGCTGGGGGGTGGGGGTGGTGGGAGACATGAGTGGGGGCCTGGTGGAGGGTGCCCCTGGTGGCTGGGGGGTAGGGGTGGTGGGAGACATGAGTGGGGGCCTGGTGGAGGGTGCCCCTGGTGGCTGGGGGGTGGGGGTGGTGGGAGACATGAGTGGGGGCCTGGTGGAGGGTGCCCCTGGTGGCTGGGGGGTGGGGGTGGTGGGAGACATGAGTGGGGGCCTGGTGGAGGCTGCCCCTGGTGGCGGGGGGGTGGGGGTGATAGGGGATATGAGTGGGGGCCTGGTGGAGGCTGCCCCTGCACTGCTGGGGGGTGGGGGTGGTGGGAGACATGAGTGGGGGCCTGGTGGAGGGTGCCCCTGCACTGCTGGGGGGTGGGGTGGTGGGAGACATGAGTGGGGGCCTGGTGGAGGCTGCCCCTGGTGGCTGGGGGGTGGGGGTGGTGGGAGACATGAGTGGGGGCCTGGTGGAGGGTGCCCCTGGTGGCTGGGGGGTGGGGGTGGTGGGAGACATGAGTGGGGGCCTGGTGGAGGGTGCCCCTGGTGGCTGGGGGGTGGGGTGGTGGTAGACATAAGTGGGGGCCTTGTGGAGGCTGCCCCGGCACTGCTGGGGGGTGGGGGTGGTGGGAGACATGAGTGGGGGCCTGGTGGAGGCTGCCCCTGCACTGCTGGGGGGTGGGGGTGGTGGGAGACATGAGTGGGGGCCTGGTGGAGGGTGCCCCTGGATGCTGGGGGTTGGGGGTGGTGGGAGACATGAGTGGGGGCCTGGTGGAGGGTGCCCATGGTGGCTGGGGGGTGTGGGTGGGTGGGAGACATGAGTGGGGGCCTGGTGGAGGCTGCCCATGGTGGCTGGGGGGTGGGGGTGGTGGGAGACATGAGTGGGGGCCTGGTGGAGGCTGCCCCTGGATGCTGGGGGGTGGGGGTGCAGGGGGACATGAGTGGGGGCCTGGTGGGGGCTGCCCCTGGTGGCTGGGCGGTGGGGGTGGTGGGAGACATGAGTGGGGGCCTGGTGGAGGGTGCCCCTGGTGGCTGGGGGGTGGGGGTGGTGGGAGACATGAGTGGGGGCCTGGTGGAGGCTGCCCCTGGATGCTGGGGGGTGGGGGTGCAGGGGGACATGAGTGGGGGCCTGGTGGGGGCTGCCCCTGGTCGCTGGGGGGTGGGGGTGGTGGGAGACATGAGTGGGGGCCTGGTGGAGGGTGCCCCTGGTGGCTGGGGGGTAGGGGTGGTGGGAGACATGAGTGGGGGCCTGGTGGAGGGTGCCCCTGGTGGCTGGGGGGTGGGGGTGGTGGGAGACATGAGTGGGGGCCTGGTGGAGGCTGCCCCTGGATGCTGGGGGGTGGGGGTGCAGGGGGACATGAGTGGGGGCCTGGTGGGGGCTGCCCCTGGTGGCTGGGGGGTGGGGGTGTTGGGAGACATGAGTGGGGGCCTGGTGGAGGGTGCCCCTGGTGGCTGGGGGGTGGGGGTGCAGGGGGACATGAGTGGGGGCCTGGTGGGGGCTGCCCCTGGTCGCTGGGGGGTGGGGGTGGTGGGAGACATGAGTGGGGGCCTGGTGGAGGGTGCCCCTGGTGGCTGGGGGGTAGGGGTGGTGGGAGACATGAGTGGGGGCCTGGTGGAGGGTGCCCCTGGTGGCTGGGGGTGGGGGTGGTGGGAGACATGAGTGGGGGCCTGGTGGAGGGTGCCCCTGGTGGCTGGGGGGTGGGGTGGTGGGAGACATGAGTGGGGGCCTGGTGGAGGCTGCCCCTGGATGCTGGGGGGTGGGGGTGCAGGGGGACATGAGTGGGGGCCTGGTGGGGGCTGCCCCTGGTGGCTGGGGGGTGGGGGTGGTGGGAGACATGAGTGGGGGCCTGGTGGAGGCTGCCCCTGGTGGCTGGGGGGTGGGGGTGGTGGGAGACATGGGTGGGGGCCTGGTGGGGGGTGCCCCTGCACTGCTGGGGGGTGGGGGTGGTGGGAGACATGAGTGGGGGCCTTGTGGAGGCTGCCCCGGCACTGCTGGGGGGTGGGGGTGGTGGGAGACATGAGTGGGGGCCTGGTGGAGGCTGCCCCGGCACTGCTGGGGGGTGGGGGTGGTGGGAGACATGAGTGGGGGCCTGGTGGAGGGTGCCCCTGGATGCTGGGGGTTGGGGGTGGTGGGAGACATGAGTGGGGGCCTGGTGGAGGGTGCCCATGGTGGTTGGGGGGTGTGGGTGGGTGGGAGACATGAGTGGGGGCCTGGTGGAGGCTGCCCATGGTGGCTGGGGGTGGGGGTGGTGGGAGACATGAGTGGGGGCCTGGTGGAGGCTGCCCCTGGATGCTGGGGGTGGGGGTGCAGGGGGACATGAGTGGGGGCCTGGTGGGGGCTGCCCCTGGTGGCTGGGGGGTGGGGGTGGTGGAGACATGAGTGGGGGCCTGGTGGAGGGTGCCCCTGGTGGCTGGGGGGTGGGGGTGGTGGGAGACATGAGTGGGGGCCTGGTGGAGGCTGCCCCTGGATGCTGGGGGGGTGGGGGTGCAGGGGGACATGAGTGGGGGCCTGGTGGGGGCTGCCCCTGGTCGCTGGGGGGTGGGGGTGGTGGGAGACATGAGTGGGGGCCTGGTGGAGGGTGCCCCTGGTGGCTGGGGGGTAGGGGTGGTGGGAGACATGAGTGGGGGCCTGGTGGAGGGTGCCCCTGGTGGCTGGGGGGTGGGGGTGGTGGGAGACATGAGTGGGGGCCTGGTGGAGGGTGCCCCTGGTGGCTGGGGGGTGGGGGTGGTGGGAGACATGAGTGGGGGCCTGGTGGAGGCTGCCCCTGGTTGCTGGGGGGTGGGGGTGCAGGGGGACATGAGTGGGGGCCTGGTGGGGGCTGCCCATGGTGGCTTGGGGGTGGGGGTGGGTGGGAGACATGAGTGGGGGCCTGGTGGGGGCTGCCCATGGTGGCTGGGGGGTGGGGGTGATAGGGGACATGAGTGGGGGCCTGGTGGAGGCTGCCCCTGGTGGCTGGGGGGTGGGGGTGGTGGGAGACATGAGTGGGGGCCTGGTGGAGGGTGCCCCTGGTGGCTGGGGGGTGGGGGTGGTGGGAGACATGAGTGGGGGCCTGGTGGAGGGTGCCCCTGGTGGCTGGGGGGTGGGGTGGTGGTAGACATAATTGGGGGCCTTGTGGAGGCTGCCCCGGCACTGCTGGGGGGTGGGGGTGGTGGGAGACATGAGTGGGGGCCTGGTGGAGGCTGCCCCTGCACTGCTGGGGGGTGGGGGTGGTGGGAGACATGGGTGGGGGCCTGGTGGGGGGTGCCCCTGCACTGCTGGGGGGTGGGGGTGGTGGGAGACATGAGTGGGGGCCTGGTGGAGGCTGCCCCTGGTGGCGGGGGGGTGGGGGTGGTGGGAGACATGAGTGGGGGCCTGGTGGAGGCTGCCCCTGGATGCTGGGGGGTGGGGGTGCAGGGGGACATGAGTGGGGGCCTGGTGGGGGCTGCCCCTGGTGGCTGGGGGGTGGGGGTGGTGGGAGACATGAGTGGGGGCCTGGTGGAGGGTGCCCCTGGTGGCTGGGGGGTGGGGGTGGTGGGAGACATGAGTGGGGGCCTGGTGGAGGCTGCCCCTGGATGCTGGGGGGTGGGGGTGCAGGGGGACATGAGTGGGGGCCTGGTGGGGGCTGCCCATGGTCGCTGGGGGGTGGGGGTGGTGGGAGACATGAGTGGGGGCCTGGTGGAGGGTGCCCCTGGTGGCTGGGGGGTAGGGGTGGTGGGAGACATGAGTGGGGGCCTGGTGGAGGGTGCCCCTGGTGGCTGGGGGGTGGGGGTGGTGGGAGACATGAGTGGGGGCCTGGTGGAGGCTGCCCCTGGATGCTGGGGGGTGGGGGTGCAGGGGGACATGAGTGGGGGCCTGGTGGGGGCTGCCCCTGGTGGCTGGGGGGTGGGGGTGTTGGGAGACATGAGTGGGGGCCTGGTGGAGGGTGCCCCTGGTGGCTGGGGGGTGGGGGTGCAGGGGGACATGAGTGGGGGCCTGGTGGGGGCTGCCCCTGGTGGCTGGGGGGTAGGGGTGGTGGGAGACATGAGTGGGGGCCTGGTGGAGGGTGCCCCTGGTGGCTGGGGGTGGGGGTGGTGGGAGACATGAGTGGGGGCCTGGTGGAGGGTGCCCCTGGTGGCTGGGGGGTGGGGTGGTGGGAGACATGAGTGGGGGCCTGGTTGAGGCTGCCCCTGGATGCTGGGGGGTGGGGGTGCAGGGGGACATGAGTGGGGGCCTGGTGGGGGCTGCCCCTGGTGGCTGGGGGGTGGGGTGGTGGGAGACATGAGTGGGGGCCTGGTGGAGGCTGCCCCTGGTGGCTGGGGGGTGGGGGTGGTGGGAGACATGGGTGGGGGCCTGGTGGGGGGTGCCCCTGCACTGCTGGGGGGTGGGGGTGGTGGGAGACATGAGTGGGGGCCTGGTGGAGGCTGCCCCTGGTGGCGGGGGGGTGGGGGTGATAGGGGACATGAGTGGGGGCCTGGTGGAGGGTGCCCCTGGATGCTGGGGGGTGGGGGTGCAGGGGGACATGAGTGGGGGCCTGGTGGAGGGTGCCCCTGGATGCTGGGGGGTGGGGGTGCAGGGGTACATGAGTGGGGGCCTGGTGGAGGGTGCCCCTGGATGCTGGGGGGGTGGGGGTGGTGGGAGACATGAGTGGGGGCCTGGTGGAGGGTGCCCCTGGATGCTGGGGGGTGGGGGTGCAGGGGGACATGAGTGGGGGCCTGGTGGAGGGTGCCCCTGGATGCTGGGGGGTCGGGGTGGTGGTAGACATGAGTGGGGGCCTGGTGGAGCCTGCCCCTGCACTGTTGGGGGGTTGGGGTGGTGGGAGTCATGAGTGGGTGCCTGGTGGAGGGTGCCCCTGGATGCTGGGGGGTGGGGGTGGTGGGAGACATGAGTGGGGGCCTGGTGGAGGGTGACCCTGGTGGCTGGGGGGTGGGGGTGGTGGGAGACATGAGTGGGGGCCTGGTGGAGGGTGCCCCTGGATGCTGGGGGTTGGGGGTGGTGGTAGACATGAGTGGGGGCCTGGTGGGGGCTGCCCATGGTGGCTGGGGGGTGGGGGTGCAGGGGGACATGAGTGGGGGCCTGGTGGGGGCTGCCCATGGTGGCTGGGGGGTGTGGGTGGGTGGGAGACATGAGTGGGGGCCTGGTGGAGGGTGCCCCTGCACTGCTGGGGGGTGGGGGTGGTGGGAGACATGAGTGGGGGCCTGGTGGAGGGTGCCCCTGGTGGCTGGGGGGTGGGGGTGGTGGGAGACATGAGTGGGGGCCTGGTGGAGGCTGCCCCTGGTGGCTGGGGGGTGGGGGTGGTGGGAGACATGGGTGGGGGCCTGGTGGAGGCTGCCCCTGGTGGCGGGGGGGTGGGGGTGATAGGGGACATGAGTGGGGGCCTGGTGGAGGGTGCCCCTGGATGCTGGGGGGTGGGGGTGCAGGGGGACATGAGTGGGGGCCTGGTGGAGGGTGCCCCTGGATGCTGGGGGGTGGGGGTGCAGGGGGACATGAGTGGGGGCCTGGTGGAGGCTGCCCCTGGTGGCTGGGGGGTGGGGGTGGTGGGAGACATGAGTGGGGGCCTGGTGGAGGGTGCCCCTGCACTGCTGGGGGGTGGGGGTGATAGGGGACATGGGTGGGGGCCTGGTGGAGGGTGCCCTGCACTGCTGGGGGGTGGGGGTGGTGGGAGACATGAGTGGGGGCCTGGTGGGGGCTGCCCATGGTGGCTGGGGGGTGGGGGTGCAGGGGACATGAGTAGGGGCCTGGTGGAGGGTGCCCCTGCACTGCTGGGGGGTGTGGGTGGGTGGGAGACATGAGTGGGGGCCTGGTGGGGGCTGCCCATGGTGGCTGGGGGGTGGGGGTGCAGGGGGACATGAGTGGGGGCCTGGTGGGGGCTGCCCATGGTGGCTGGGGTGTGTGGGTGGGTGGGAGACATGAGTGGGGGCCTGGTGGAGGGTGCCCCTGCCCTGCTGGGGGGTGGGGGTGGTGGGAGACATGAGTGGGGGCCTGGTGGAGGGTGCCCCTGGTGGCTGGGGGGTGGGGGTGGTGGGAGACATGAGTGGGGGCCTGGTGGAGGCTGCCCCTGGTCTCTGGGGGGTGGGGGTGGTGGGAGACATGGGTGGGGGCCTGGTGGAGGCTGCCCCCGGTGGCGGGGGGGTGGGGGTGATAGGGGACATGAGTGGGGGCCTGGTGGAGGGTGCCCCTGGATGCTGGGGGGTGGGGGTGCAGGGGGACATGAGTGGGGGCCTGGTGGAGGGTGCCCCTGGATGCTGGGGGGTGGGGGTGCAGGGGGACATGAGTGGGGGCCTGGTGGAGGGTGCCCCTGGATGCTGGGGGGTGGGGGTGATGGGAGACATGAGTGGGGGCCTGGTGGAGGGTGCCCCTGCACTGCTGGGGGGTGGGGGTGGTGGGAGACATGAGTGGGGGCCTGGTGGAGGGTGCCCCTGGTGGCTGGGGGGTGGGGGTGGTGGGAGACATGGGTGGGGGCCTGGTGGAGGCTGCCCCTGGTGGCGGGGGGCGTGGGGGTGATAGGGGATATGAGTGGGGGCCTGGTGGAGGCTGCCCCTGCACTGCTGGGGGGTGGGGGTGGTGGGAGACATGAGTGGGGGCCTGGTGGAGGGTGCCCCTGCACTGCTGGGGGGTGGGGTGGTGGGAGACATGAGTGGGGGCCTGGTCGAGGCTGCCCCTGGTGGCTGGGGGGTGGGGGTGGTGGGAGACATGAGTGGGGGCCTGGTGGAGGGTGCCCCTGGTGGCTGGGGGGTGGGGGTGGTGGGAGACATGAGTGGGGGCCTGGTGGAGGGTGCCCCTGGTGGCTGGGGGTGGGGTGGTGGTAGACATGAGTGGGGGCCTTGTGGAGGCTGCCCTGGCACTGCTGGGGGGTGGGGGTGGTGGGAGACATGAGTGGGGGCCTGGTGGAGGCTGCCCCTGCACTGCTGGGGGGTGGGGGTGGTGGGAGACATGAGTGGGGGCCTGGTGGAGGGTGCCCCTGGATGCTGGGGGTTGGGGGTGGTGGGAGACATGAGTGGGGGCCTGGTGGAGGGTGCCCATGGTGGCTGGGGGGTGTGGGTGGGTGGGAGACATGAGTGGGGGCCTGGTGGAGGGTGCCCATGGTGGCTGGGGGTGTGGGTGGGTGGGAGACATGAGTGGGGGCCTGGTGGAGGCTGCCCATGGTGGCTGGGGGGTGGGGGTGATGGGAGACATGAGTGGGGGCCTGGTGGAGGCTGCCCCTGGTGGCTGGGGGGTGGGGGTGGTGGGAGACATGGGTGGGGGCCTGGTGGGGGGTGCCCCTGCACTGCTGGGGGGTGGGGGTGGTGGGAGACATGAGTGGGGGCCTGGTGGAGGCTGCCCCTGGTGGCTGGGGGGTGGGGGTGGTGGGAGACATGAGTGGGGGCCTGGTGGAGGCTGCCCCTGGATGCTGGGGGGTGGGGGTGCAGGGGGACATGAGTGGGGGCCTGGTGGGGGCTGCCCCTGGTGGCTGGGGGGTGGGGGTGGTGGGAGACATGAGTGGGGGCCTGGTGGAGGGTGCCCCTGGTGGCTGGGGGGTGGGGGTGGTGGGAGACATGAGTGGGGGCCTGGTGGAGGCTGCCCCTGGATGCTGGGGGGTGGGGGTGCAGGGGGACATGAGTGGGGGCCTGGTGGGGGCTGCCCATGGTCGCTGGGGGGTGGGGGTGGTGGGAGACATGAGTGGGGGCCTGGTGGAGGGTGCCCCTGGTGGCTGGGGGGTAGGGGTGGTGGGAGACATGAGTGGGGGCCTGGTGGAGGGTGCCCCTGGTGGCTGGGGGGTGGGGGTGGTGGGAGACATGAGTGGGGGCCTGGTGGAGGCTGCCCCTGGATGCTGGGGGGTGGGGGTGCAGGGGGACATGAGTGGGGGCCTGGTGGGGGCTGCCCCTGGTGGCTGGGGGGTGGGGGTGTTGGGAGACATGAGTGGGGGCCTGGTGGAGGGTGCCCCTGGTGGCTGGGGGGTGGGGGTGCAGGGGGACATGAGTGGGGGCCTGGTGGGGGCTGCCCCTGGTCGCTGGGGGGTGGGGGTGGTGGGAGACATGAGTGGGGGCCTGGTGGAGGGTGCCCCTGGTGGCTGGGGGTTAGGGGTGGTGGGAGACATGAGTGGGGGCCTGGTGGAGGGTGCCCCTGGTGGCTGGGGGTGGGGGTGGTGGGAGACATGAGTGGGGGCCTGGTGGAGGGTGCCCCTGGTGGCTGGGGGGTGGGGTGGTGGGAGACATGAGTGGGGGCCTGGTTGAGGCTGCCCCTGGATGCTGGGGGGTGGGGGTGCAGGGGGACATGAGTGGGGGCCTGGTGGGGGCTGCCCCTGGTGGCTGGGGGGTGGGGTGGTGGGAGACATGAGTGGGGGCCTGGTGGAGGCTGCCCCTGGTGGCTGGGGGGTGGGGGTGGTGGGAGACATGGGTGGGGGCCTGGTGGGGGGTGCCCCTGCACTGCTGGGGGGTGGGGGTGGTGGGAGACATGAGTGGGGGCCTGGTGGAGGCTGCCCCTGGTGGCGGGGGGTGGGGGTGATAGGGGACATGAGTGGGGGCCTGGTGGAGGGTGCCCCTGGATGCTGGGGGGTGGGGGTGCAGGGGGACATGAGTGGGGGCCTGGTGGAGGGTGCCCCTGGATGCTGGGGGGTGGGGGTGCAGGGGTACATGAGTGGGGGCCTGGTGGAGGGTGCCCCTGGATGCTGGGGGGTGGGGGTGGTGGGAGACATGAGTGGGGGCCTGGTGGAGGGTGCCCCTGGATGCTGGGGGGTGGGGTGCAGGGGGACATGAGTGGGGGCCTGGTGGAGGGTGCCCCTGGATGCTGGGGGGTGGGGGTGGTGGTAGACATGAGTGGGGGCCTGGTGGAGCCTGCCCCTGCACTGTTGGGGGGTTGGGGTGGTGGGAGTCATGAGTGGGTGCCTGGTGGAGGGTGCCCCTGGATGCTGGGGGGTGGGGGTGGTGGGAGACATGAGTGGGGGCCTGGTGGAGGGTGACCCTGGTGGCTGGGGGGTGGGGGTGGTGGGAGACATGAGTGGGGGCCTGGTGGAGGGTGCCCCTGGATGCTGGGGGTTGGGGGTGGTGGTAGACATGAGTGGGGGCCTGGTGGGGGCTGCCCATGGTGGCTGGGGGGTGGGGGTGCAGGGGGACATGAGTGGGGGCCTGGTGGGGGCTGCCCATGGTGGCTGGGGGGTGTGGGTGGGTGGGAGACATGAGTGGGGGCCTGGTGGAGGGTGCCCCTGCACTGCTGGGGGGTGGGGGTGGTGGGAGACATGAGTGGGGGCCTGGTGGAGGGTGCCCCTGGTGGCTGGGGGGTGGGGGTGGTGGGAGACATGAGTGGGGGCCTGGTGGAGGCTGCCCCTGGTGGCTGGGGGGTGGGGGTGGTGGGAGACATGGGTGGGGGCCTGGTGGAGGCTGCCCCTGGTGGCGGGGGGGTGGGGGTGATAGGGGACATGAGTGGGGGCCTGGTGGAGGGTGCCCCTGGATGCTGGGGGGTGGGGGTGCAGGGGGACATGAGTGGGGGCCTGGTGGAGGGTGCCCCTGGATGCTGGGGGGTGGGGGTGCAGGGGGACATGAGTGGGGGCCTGGTGGAGGCTGCCCCTGGTGGCTGGGGGGTGGGGGTGGTGGGAGACATGAGTGGGGGCCTGGTGGAGGGTGCCCCTGCACTGCTGGGGGTGGGGGTGATAGGGGACATGGGTGGGGGCCTGGTGGAGGGTGCCCTGCACTGCTGGGGGGTGGGGGTGGTGGGAGACATGAGTGGGGGCCTGGTGGGGGCTGCCCATGGTGGCTGGGGGGTGGGGGTGCAGGGGACATGAGTAGGGGCCTGGTGGAGGGTGCCCCTGCACTGCTGGGGGGTGTGGGTGGGTGGGAGACATGAGTGGGGGCCTGGTGGGGGCTGCCCATGGTGGCTGGGGGGTGGGGGTGCAGGGGGACATGAGTGGGGGCCTGGTGGGGGCTGCCCATGGTGGCTGGGGTGTGTGGGTGGGTGGGAGACATGAGTGGGGGCCTGGTGGAGGGTGCCCCTGCCCTGCTGGGGGGTGGGGGTGGTGGGAGACATGAGTGGGGGCCTGGTGGAGGGTGCCCCTGGTGGCTGGGGGGTGGGGGTGGTGGGAGACATGAGTGGGGGCCTGGTGGAGGCTGCCCCTGGTCTCTGGGGGGTGGGGGTGGTGGGAGACATGGGTGGGGGCCTGGTGGAGGCTGCCCCCGGTGGCGGGGGGGTGGGGGTGATAGGGGACATGAGTGGGGGCCTGGTGGAGGGTGCCCCTGGATGCTGGGGGGTGGGGGTGCAGGGGGACATGAGTGGGGGCCTGGTGGAGGGTGCCCCTGGATGCTGGGGGGTGGGGGTGCAGGGGGACATGAGTGGGGGCCTGGTGGAGGGTGCCCCTGGATGCTGGGGGGTGGGGGTGGTGGGAGACATGAGTGGGGGCCTGGTGGAGGGTGCCCCTGGATGCTGGGGGGTGGGGGTGATGGGAGACATGAGTGGGGGCCTGGTGGAGGGTGCCCCTGCACTGCTGGGGGGTGGGGGTGGTGGGAGACATGAGTGGGGGCCTGGTGGAGGGTGCCCCTGGTGGCTGGGGGGTGGGGGTGGTGGGAGACATGGGTGGGGGCCTGGTGGAGGCTGCCCCTGGTGGTGGGGGGCGTGGGGGTGATAGGGGATATGAGTGGGGGCCTGGTGGAGGCTGCCCCTGCACTGCTGGGGGGTGGGGGTGGTGGGAGACATGAGTGGGGGCCTGGTGGAGGGTGCCCCTGCACTGCTGGGGGGTGGGGTGGTGGGAGACATGAGTGGGGGCCTGGTGGAGGCTGCCCCTGGTGGCTGGGGGGTGGGGGTGGTGGGAGACATGAGTGGGGGCCTGGTGGAGGGTGCCCCTGGTGGCTGGGGGGTGGGGGTGGTGGGAGACATGAGTGGGGGCCTGGTGGAGGGTGCCCCTGGTGGCTGGGGGTGGGGTGGTGGTAGACATGAGTGGGGGCCTTGTGGAGGCTGCCCCGGCACTGCTGGGGGGTGGGGGTGGTGGGAGACATGAGTGGGGGCCTGGTGGAGGCTGCCCCTGCACTGCTGGGGGGTGGGGGTGGTGGGAGACATGAGTGGGGGCCTGGTGGAGGGTGCCCCTGGATGCTGGGGGTTGGGGGTGGTGGGAGACATGAGTGGGGGCCTGGTGGAGGGTGCCCATGGTGGCTGGGGGGTGTGGGTGGGTGGGAGACATGAGTGGGGGCCTGGTGGAGGCTGCCCATGGTGGCTGGGGGGTGGGGGTGGTGGGAGACATGAGTGGGGGCCTGGTGGAGGATGCCCCTGGATGCTGGGGGGTGGGGGTGCAGGGGGACATGAGTGGGGGCCTGGTGGGGGCTGCCCCTGGTGGCTGGGGGGTGGGGGTGTTGGGAGACATGAGTGGGGGCCTGGTGGAGGGTGCCCCTGGTGGCTGGGGGGTGGGGGGTGGTGGGAGACATGAGTGGGGGCCTGGTGGAGGCTGCCCCTGGATGCTGGGGGGTGGGGGTGCAGGGGACATGAGTGGGGGCCTGGTGGGGGCTGCCCCTGGTCGCTGGGGGGTGGGGGTGGTGGGAGACATGAGTGGGGGCCTGGTGGAGGGTGCCCCTGGTGGCTGGGGGGTAGGGGTGGTGGGAGACATGAGTGGGGGCCTGGTGGAGGGTGCCCCTGGTGGCTGGGGGGTGGGGGTGGTGGGAGACATGAGTGGGGGCCTGGTGGAGGGTGCCCCTGGTGGCTGGGGGTGAGGGTGGTGGGAGACATGAGTGGGGGCCTGGTGGAGGGTGCCCCTGGGGGGTGGGGTGGTGGGAGACATGAGTGGGGGCCTGGTGGAGGCTGCCCCTGGATGCTGGGGGGTGGGGGTGCAGGGGGACATGAGTGGGGGCCTGGTGGGGGCTGCCCCTGGTGGCTGGGGGGTGGGGGTGGTGGGAGACATGAGTGGGGGCCTGGTGGAGGCTGCCCCTGGTGGCTGGGGGGTGGGGGTGGTGGGAGACATGGGTGGGGGCCTGGTGGGGGGTGCCCCTGCACTGCTGGGGGGTGGGGGTGGTGGGAGACATGAGTGGGGGCCTGGTGGAGGCTGCCCCTGGTGGCGGGGGGGTGGGGGTGATAGGGGACATGAGTGGGGGCCTGGTGGAGGGTGCCCCTGGATGCTGGGGGGTGGGGGTGCAGGGGGACATGAGTGGGGGCCTGGTGGAGGGTGCCCCTGGATGCTGGGGGGTGGGGGTGCAGGGGTACATGAGTGGGGGCCTGGTGGAGGGTGCCCCTGGATGCTGGGGGGTGGGGGTGGTGGGAGACATGAGTGGGGGCCTGGTGGAGGGTGCCCCTGGATGCTGGGGGGTGGGGGTGCAGGGGGACATGAGTGGGGGCCTGGTGGAGGGTGCCCCTGGATGCTGGGGGGTGGGGGTGGTGGTAGACATGAGTGGGGGCCTGGTGGAGCCTGCCCCTGCACTGCTGGGGGGTGGGGGTGGTGGGAGACATGAGTGGGTGCCTGGTGGAGGGTGCCCCTGGATGCTGGGGGGTGGGGGTGGTGGGAGACATGAGTGGGGGCCTGGTGGAGGGTGACCCTGGTGGCTGGGGGGTGGGGGTGGTGGGAGACATGAGTGGGGGCCTGGTGGAGGGTGCCCCTGGATGCTGGGGGGTGGGGGTGGTGGTAGACATGAGTGGGGGCCTGGTGGGGGCTGCCCATGGTGGCTGGGGGGTGGGGGTGCAGGGGGACATGAGTGGGGGCCTGGTGGGGGCTGCCCATGGTGGCTGGGGGGTGTGGGTGGGTGGGAGACATGAGTGGGGGCCTGGTGGAGGGTGCCCCTGCACTGCTGGGGGGTGGGGGTGGTGGGAGACATGAGCGAGGGCCTGGTGGAGGGTGCCCCTGGTGGCTGGGGGGTGGGGGTGGTGGGAGACATGAGTGGGGGCCTGGTGGAGGCTGCCCCTGGTGGCTGGGGGGTGGGGGTGGTGGGAGACATGGGTGGGGGCCTGGTGGAGGCTGCCCCTGGTGGCGGGGGGGTGGGGGTGATAGGGGACATGAGTGGGGGCCTGGTGGAGGGTGCCCCTGGATGCTGGGGGGTGGGGGTGCAGGGGGACATGAGTGGGGGCCTGGTGGAGGCTGCCCCTGGTGGCTGGGGGGTGGGGGTGGTGGGAGACATGAGTGGGGGCCTGGTGGAGGGTGCCCCTGCACTGCTGGGGGGTGGGGGTGATAGGGGACATGGGTGGGGGCCTGGTGGAGGGTGCCCTGCACTGCTGGGGGGTGGGGGTGGTGGGAGACATGAGTGGGGGCCTGGTGGGGGCTGCCCATGGTGGCTGGGGGGTGGGGGTGCAGGGGGACATGAGTAGGGGCCTGGTGGAGGGTGCCCCTGCACTGCTGGGGGTGTGGGTGGGTGGGAGACATGAGTGGGGGCCTGGTGGGGGCTGCCCATGGTGGCTGGGGGGTGGGGGTGCAGGGGGACATGAGTGGGGGCCTGGTGGGGGCTGCCCATGGTGGCTGGGGTGTGTGGGTGGGTGGGAGACATGAGTGGGGGCCTGGTGGAGGGTGCCCCTGCACTGCTGGGGGGTGGGGGTGGTGGGAGACATGAGTGGGGGCCTGGTGGAGGGTGCCCCTGGTGGCTGGGGGGTGGGGGTGGTGGGAGACATGAGTGGGGGCCTGGTGGAGGCTGCCCCTGGTCTCTGGGGGGTGGGGGTGGTGGGAGACATGGGTGGGGGCCTGGTGGAGGCTGCCCCCGGTGGCGGGGGGGTGGGGGTGATAGGGGACATGAGTGGGGGCCTGGTGGAGGGTGCCCCTGGATGCTGGGGGGTGGGGGTGCAGGGGGACATGAGTGGGGGCCTGGTGGAGGGTGCCCCTGGATGCTGGGGGGTGGGGGTGCAGGGGGACATGAGTGGGGGCCTGGTGGAGGGTGCCCCTGGATGCTGGGGGGTGGGGGTGGTGGGAGACATGAGTGGGGGCCTGGTGGAGGGTGCCCCTGGATGCTGGGGGGTGGGGGTGATCGGAGACATGAGTGGGGGCCTGGTGGAGGGTGCCCCTGCACTGCTGGGGGGTGGGGATGATAGGGGACATGGGTGGGGGCCTGGTGGAGGGTGTCCCTGCACTGCTGGGGGGTGGGGTGGTGGGAGACATGAGTGAGGGCCTGGTGGAGGCTGCCCCTGGTGGCTGGGGGGTGGGGGTGGTGGGAGACATGAGTGGGGGCCTGGTGGAGGGTGCCCCTGGTGGCTGGGGGGTGGGGGTGGTGGGAGACATGAGTGGGGGCCTGGTGGAGGGTGCCCCTGCACTGCTGGGGGGTGGGGGTGATAGGGGACATACATGGGTGGGGGCCTGGTGGAGGGTGCCCCTGCACTGCTGGGGGGTGGGGGTGGTGGGAGACATGAGTGGGGGCCTGGTGGAGGGTGCCCCTGGATGCTGGGGGTGGGGGTGCAGGTGGACATGAGTGGGGGCCTGGTGGAGGGTGCCCCTGGATGCTGGGGGGTGGGGGTGCAGGGGGACATGAGTGGGGGCCTGGTGGAGGGTGCCCCTGGATGCTGGGGGGTGGGGGTGGTGGGAGACATGAGTGGGGGCCTGGTGGAGGGTGCCCCTGGATGCTGGGGGTGGGGGTGATGGGAGACATGAGTGGGGGCCTGGTGGAGGGTGCCCCTGCACTGCTGGGGGGTGGGGATGATAGGGGACATGGGTGGGGGCCTGGTGGAGGGTGCCCCTGCACTGCTGGGGGGTGGGGTTGGTGGGAGACATGAGTGGGGGCCTGGTGGAGGCTGCCCCTGGTGGCTGGGGGGTGGGGGTGGTGGGGGACATGAGTGGGGGCCTGGTGGAGAGTGCCCCTGGTGGCTGGGGGGTGGGGGTGGTGGGAGACATGAGTGGGGGCCTGGTGGAGGGTGCCCCTGCACTGCTGGGGGGTGGGGGTGATAGGGGACATGGGTGGGGGCCCGGTGGAGGGTGCCCCTGCACTGCTGGGGGGTGGGGGTGGTGGGAGACATGAGTGGGGGCCTGGTGGAGGCTGCCCCTGGTGGCTGGGGGGTGTGGGTGGTGGGAGACATGAGTGGGGGCCTGGTGGAGGGTGCCCCTGGTGGCTGGGGGGTGGGGGTGGTGGGAGACATGAGTGAGGGCCTGGTGGAGGGTGCCCCTGCACTGCTGGGGGGTGGGGGTGATAGGGGACATGAGTGGGGGCCTGGTGGGGGCTGGCCATGGTGTCTGGGGGGTGTGGGTGGTGGCAGACATGAGTGGGGGCCTGGTGGAGGGTGCCCCTGGATGCTGGGGGGTGGGGGTGGTGGGAGACATGAGTGGGGGCCTGGTGGAGGGTGCCCCTGGATGCTGGGGGGTGGGGGTGGTGGGAGACATGAGTGGGGGCCTGGTGGAGGGTGCCCCTGGATGCTGGGGGGTGGGGGTGCTGAGTGACATGAGCAGGTGTGCAGGGTAGTCCCCTGTGGTGTGTGCTGCCTGCAGGGGCCATGGAGGGTGTACAGGGAATACCTGGGAGCACACAGCCAAATCGCGTGTCGAATTTCCCGCGTACCCCTGTCCTACACGTGCCCAGCCAAATCGCGTGTGGAACTTCCCGCGCACCCCTGAAATCCACATACCCTGACAAATCGCGTGTGGAACTTCCCGCGTACCCCTGAAATCCACGTACCCGGCCAAATCGCGTGTGGAACTTCCCGCGCACCCCTGAAATCCACGTACACGGCCAAATCGCGTGTGGAACTTCCCGCGCACCCCTGAAATCCACGTACACGGCCAAATCGCGTGTGTAACTTCCCGCGCACCCCTGTAATCCACGTACCCTGACAAATCGCGTGTGGAACTTCCCGCAAACCCCTGGAATTCACATGCCCTGCCAATTCGCGTGTGAGACTTCCCGCGCACCCCGGTATACACGCACACGTATTTTTTGTCAGCGGGTGTCCGTGTTTGTGGGTACCCCTTTGCACGTCATTTGTCCTGGAGGGCCACAGTATAGGACATTCATCATGGCAGTATATAGGTGCTATTTGTTGGCGCACCTTTTGGCGCACATTTCTTACAGGCGCACAGACGCTACCGCCTGCTTTCTTGTGGCGGTCGTGTTTGTGCCTGTGCGCTGGTTTGAGCGTGCGCTTTTTTGCCCTATTCTATTCCATGAATACGTGTTGTAGGCGAGCGTGTGGGCGTTCCGCGCACTTGTGCCCTGTACTTCCCCCGTGACGCCCACATTTTGGCAAGTTGTTCCCCATTCCGAGTGTTACGCCCCGTGTTCCGCCTACTTTTGTTGCATGCGCCGCGCTATGTGTGATTTTCGCTGTGGCCTGTGCGATTTTCGCTGTGACCTGGCGCACGCAGTTACATGGCCTGTGCGCCAACGTGCGCTGCGCACTTTTTTATCGCACATCCGATGGTTTTCTCGCCCACGGCCTTCCATGAATCGATGTGCGCTGCTTTTCGTGCGATTTTCGCACTTGCACTGCGATTTTCGCTATTCCACTGCGATTCGCACGTTTTTGGCCACTTGCGCCGCGCTAATTATTCCATGAATCGGCCTGTTAGTTTAGGTTTTGGTTATTGACCTCCTGAATATATTTATGTTTAAATAGTGATACCTGAAACCCAACAACACCTGTTAAAGTGGTAAAGTCTTGAGTTTGGCCCATGCTATCATGAGCCAAAGGTAATTCATGGAGACGTTGACATGCCACTCTTTGCAAACTACTGGGTTAGGGCACTGTGATAGGTGGGGCAAAGCATGCTGCGCCTTCACCACAGAGCTCCTCCTGCCGTGCCTGCCAGTTTGTTATAATACCATAAAGTAGAGTTTTCAAATAGTTTTCAAATTGTATTTCCCCACAGCTTTTAACAAATCAGTTCATTGGAGCACTATTTTCTTTTAAGGACCTAGTTCTCTGCCTGCCAGTTTGTTATAATACCACAAAGTAGAGTTTTCAAATTGTATTTCCCCACAGCTTTTAACAAATCAGTTCATTGCAGCACTATTTTCTTTGTAAGGACCTAGTTCTCTGCCTGCCAGTTTGTTATAATACCACAAAGTAGAGTTTTTTTATTTCCCCACAGCTTTTAACAAATCAGTTCATTGCAGCACTATTTTCTTTTTAAGGACCTAGTTCTCTGCCTGCCAGTTTGTTATAATACCACAAAGTAGAGTTTTCAAATTGTATTTCCACACAGCTTTTAACAAAGCAGTTCATTGCAGCACTATTTTCTTTTTAAGGACCTAGTTCTCTGCCTGCCAGTTTGTTATAATACCACAAAGTAGAGTTTTCTAATTGTATTTCCACACAGCTTTTAACAAATCAGTTAATTGCAGCACTATTTTCTTTTTAAGGACCTAGTTCTCTGCCTGCCAGTTTGTTATAATACCACAAAGTAGAGTTTTCAAATTGCAGTTCATTGCAGCACTATTTTCTTTGTAAGGACCTAGTTTCTCTACCAGGTGACATGTTCTTGTGGACTTCCCACGTAAGTGTTTCCGATTCATATGCAAGAATTCCAGGATTGCAAATGTCACATTTAACGCGTAATTCTAAACCAACGTTCCACGTCGATTTCATGAGTGACGGTGATCGAGTGTTTTTTTCTAGTCAAAGGACCTTAATAGTTTTCTTATTCTGTCCTTAGGAAGTAAGAACTTTAAAACCAGGCAACATTTAAAACGAATGAACACTAACATAAATTCGCCTTCGAAGTACAGGTTTCATTTTTGTCTTTTAGAAACGTTTTGTGTTCAATCACGCCAGCAAATGATGCCATTGAAGCTGGCCAATCTCTATTCTCGCTATGATGCCACTCTGGCATTGCCAGTTTTCTCAAAGAATGTTCAGTTAAGGTTTGAGAATATAAGTGGAGGAGATGGTAACAGTTTGTTTTTTTTTTAACCCATTTGCCTCCTTTTCCTAATGCACTTATTGTGAAAAAGAAATGTATCTGAAAATGGAATGACACAGCATTCGATATGAGTCAATAGTGTGACTAGCATGAGATCGACGTCTGAGTCGTGATGGGGCAATGCCAGTCAGCAGTCCCACGCTTGAACATATTCATTTCAAAATACGGGTATCATTTTATTCAACAATATCAGGTCTAGCGTTTGCGATTTCACTCAAAGCATTAGTAAATTCAGTTGCTTTTCCCTTCTTTCTATTTGGGTTGCTTTCTATTTGTAACACCATTAAAAAAAAATTATGCATTTATTGGCACCCCAATTATCCATCTTCATTTTTTGTTTCATACGTTTGGGTAAAGGGTACGATGCTAAACAAGAAAAATAAATATATGATGTTCGGCTGCTTGGCCCAGATTGTTTCATTCACAAATATACAATGTGCTCTGGCCGCCCTCCCCGGGGCCAGAGAGGGGGAGCAGGGAAAGAAGACTTAGCTCGGGCATCGTGTCTGGTGCGGCGGGAGCTCTGCGCGGGCTGCCAGCAGTGAGGGAAGGTCCCACCCAGGAGGGCAGGACCTCAAATGTACCTCTTTGTCTGAACTAGGTAGCACCACCACAGAGGAAACGTTAACACCTGCCTTGCCATGGGCTCCAAAGCCCAATTTGCACTCAAGGGTTCTCAAAGCCCTAGGAGATGAAACTGCAATACAGGAGTGCACCACCATAGAGGAGAATAAAGGGCTCCCAAAGCCCTCTTCGAGGAAACCAACACCACAGAGGAACATTTTGAATGGGGCTCATAAAGTCCTGTCAAGGACCTAGGGCTGCCAGGGCCCAATGACATTGAGAACACCACCAAGGAGGACATCAGGGACCCAACAGCCATACATGACACTGGGCTCCCAAAGCCCAGGAGGAGAAGGTGCAGACAAGGGCCCCGTGACCCGTGGCAGCGCAAGGGTTTTGACATGAAGGTACTGCGAACTATAGAGCTGGTTATGTGGCTGACTGAGACAGAAAAGAGGACTGAAGTTTAAATATAAGTAAGGGCAGTCTGCAGCTTTTAAGTTAATGAAAGGAACGGGTAAATGCAGGGAAGGTCTGTAAGGAGCTCATGGAGGGATTAGCATGGGGGTGTGAAGCCCAGGGTGTGTGTAATTAGGAACTTGGCTGAAGTTCATTTGATGGAGGGGTGCTTCCATGGTATTTTCTATCTTGTTTTTAATACAGCGAGTGAATGGGAAAAAATGAAAAGGGTGCACTCTCATGGGAATGGCCTGGGAGGAAGTGATGTAGTTTTCTGTAAAAGTCTGAAGAGGGCATCACAACTCCCCCTCCAGTGTACTGTGCCTTATCTCAGTACTGTAGCCTATCTCGTAAAGTAACATCTTATTTGCAGGTTGCTCAGGGCGCCTCACTGGAGCCGCTGGTCTGGGACGGTGGGGTGGTATCAGTGTGGTCTGTTTCCTGGCCCAGAGTATTTTAAATACTAAGAATGCCCGGGCCAGGGAAGAAAAATAGGGGCTACATTTTTCATTCACTCAAGCATGGATGTCAAGCACCTACCTGAAACTGAACCCCATGAGGACAGAATTCATCCTTCTCGGGAGCTCAAATACAGGAATGGCCGATGGAAATGAAACTTGACCACTTTCCTCATAAGCGCACATCCAGTGCCAAATCCCTCGTCTTCATCCTCTGTAGCAACCTTTAATGAAGAACCACATTGGAAAGAAAACACAGGCAGCCTAGTACCTGCAGTCTCCCGTCCGAAAAAATCAAGTCCTTGGACCCTGCTGCAGACTTCAGAACCATCATCCAGGCCCTGGTCCTTTCCCATTTGGGCCCTCTAAAAGCGGTCCAGCATGACACAACAAAGTACTGAAGAAAGACAACCACATCACTCCAATCGTCAGAGATCTACACTACTTACCCAACATGGTCCACATCCGCTTCTCAAAACGGCCTACATCACTTACAAGGGTATGACAATCAAAGTTCCATCCTCCCATGCTGACAATCTTACCATCTATGGAGGCCTCCACAACGCCAAAAGCCACACTATTGCCAGACCAGCATCTAAGAGGTGCAGAAAGGAAAGAACAAGACAACCCTTCCTGCTGCTACACACACAGCCTCTTGCATAACATACCAGTGCACTTCAGAAACGATCTGAACGGTATGTTTTCCAAGGAACACCTTGTCGCCTATCGGCACGTTCTAGCGCCTCTTCCATTTCTTGCCCTTTTCCCCAGCTCTTCCTGTCATTATTTCTGTTTAGTATGGAGAGTCTAGCTGCTCGCTCAAGCATAACCCTTGCAGCTGGCTGTAAGCTCAATACCAAACAGCAGACATTTTTTAAGAGCCAGTGGAGCTGTTTTAGGAGGGGAGACTTTTGTGAAATATGATATTAAAAACGTTTTGTTTCCCTGACTCTGGGTACGGTTTATAGTGATAAATTCGAATGACATTATGTCGAAAGTCATAGGCCCTCATTACGACCCAGGCGGTAATTTACCGCCTGGGTCGTACCCTTACCACCATGGCGTAAACTACGTTTACGCCATGGTGGTTGGCGGATTTACCGCCCCATTCCAAGGTGAGTGGGGCGGTAAATCCCCATTTCCCATTTTACCCTTCCCCATTCCCATTTTCGCCCCATAGGGCATAATGGGAATAGGGAAAGGCGATAATTGCGGCACCATAAATTACGGTGCCGTAATTATCGCCAAGGTCCCTTTGCGGCATGGATTTTAACGGCTGCAAAAAAGCAGCCGTTAAAAGCCATCCCGCAAAGGGAACCTTGTAATCAGGCGTTAAGGGTCGGCGCCGTTTACGGCGCCGTAAACCCCTTAACGCCTGAGTCAGAATGAGGGCCATAATGTCGAAAAAAAAAGTCGAATGTCTATTTTTAATTGCTTTTTGTTCGAAATGGTGGGGTTCCCCCCAAAACCCTTTTATTAAATGTTTTTTTTTGTTTCACAACTTTTTTTAACTCGCGGAACCCAAAAAAACATGTAAATAAAAAAAGAAAACATTCACATATTTTTTTTGGTACGAGGGTCAGTGTAGCTGTTTAAGCTGGTGAGATATGTGCTGAATGTTGCTTTAAAGGGCTTACATTTTGTTTTCCTGTTGCCTGGTACAGTTTTTCATTTGTGAGCTGCTAGCATAACTGTCGGCATTATTAGTAGATGTTGATGTTTTCCCAATGCTTTTAAGTACATTTTGTGTTTCCAGGCTGCCTATACATTTCAATACCAAATGTGGTTAAAATGTAGCACTGTAACGTCTGGCACAAGTAATGCATGGCAAAAAATGGCAAATATTTTTGGTGAACACAAAAATGGTGCAATATTTCCCTCCCTGAATCCCATGCTAAAACAGCTGAGAAAAGTAAAGAGGGGGGTGTGAAATATAAAGAAGTCACAACTCCCTGAAAAAACTGCAAAAGAGCTTTTGTGTGCATAGGATCTGCCATTTTGTAAAATGAACAATGTGAAAATATGTATGGGTCCAACCACTGGAGAGTGCACTGTGTCCACTTAAAAATCAGTGCGTAACCAGTAACACGAGGTCTGCCCATGTAGACCCCAGACAAGTAAAACAAGAGGATGAATTGGTACTGGCGGTTCACGCTTAGCCCCTCAAATACTAATTTACAAAGTTAATGTCACAAATGACTGAACAATTTTGACTAATCTTCATCTGTAAATATTTTATCCCCAAAGATCAGCCGACACATGTTTTGACCTAAGTTGTCCTCAAGGCCTTTCTCATGAATATTGAATATTTAGATCCAGAGTGCAGCTCACAGGATTCCAACCCTCTTCTTTGGAGCCATGTGTACTTTCAGGTATTAATACCATGATAGAGGACCACCTATGGGAATTAACCCTATATAACCAATAATTGACTAGGGCAGTATCACTGATTCTAATCACCCAATCAGCATGCCATACTCTGGATCTACATATCCAATATTCATGAGAAAGGACTTGAGGACGAGTTAGGTCGAAACAGGTGTCGGCTGATTTTTGGGAATATTAATGTCTATAACAGCTATATATTTTACTCCTTTTGTAAAGGTGCCGAATGCTACTTGAAATTGCTAAAGTTGTGTTCTAATACTGCCAGGTACAGTGATATTTTTTCACTTTACTGCTGCTAGTGGAAATATCTACGTTGGGGAGAGATTTGCTGAATTATACTTTTAAGTATATTTGTTTCTTTCCATGCTACTTGAACAGTCCGTGACACATGTCTTTGATAAGTGGAACAGTAACACATATTTTTTCTGAACACAAAAACTATGCAACATTGCCCTCGCTCATTCCCATACTAAATTGGCTTCTGAGTACATAGGATCAGCCATTCTGCTTATAAGAGTATTGTGGTCTAGCTTTCCTAGGTCATTGATATTTGTTCCACCTGTTGCTGCATTTAAATGTATTCTTTTTCTTCATTAAAGAGAGGCGGATGCTCCATCTTGCATGGCAAAACACCAAAGAGTATCTGGCGAGATGACTGTGTGGTTATGCCACCATTTTAATCTATGTACTATGGCATTGTGCAACACTGTGGAGCCTGACATCAACACTTGGTGTACAGGCGCGCATTATCACATGATTTGAACACTGCTGGACCATGTGTCATTCATTGGCCAATAGATGCCATTGTTCAATCTGGCGCTAGTAATGCAACTGCAGCCATGGGAGCTCTAAGTCACATGTGTCCAGATAGGGCTCTGAATCTGTGCTTGGTTATTTTTCAGAGGCTTTTGCCATGCTTAGATAACATTTCCACCCTGTTCTCCAACTGCATTCAAATTCTATTTATTGATTGTAAAGAGGAAAGTCCACTCCTTGATCTATGGCTAAACACTGACAAACATTTGGTGAAGGGCCATTCTGATGTGCATGAGTAAGCCACCATTTAAATCTATGCACCATGGCATTGTGCAGTATTACAGAGCCATGCACCAGCAATTGGTGCACTGTCACAGACTTTAATATGCAGCGTTGTAATGTTGAGCATTGGATGTACAAGGTTGCAGTACTGTAAGCTATCAACTTGTCCTGCTATGCAAACTGGCATTACAATATGCAACCAGCAGGCAAGTGCTACGTATGGTTAAAGAGTGGCACTCTGCAGTCTCGCACAAGTAAGGTACCGGAGACAAGTTACTGCTGTATAACGTTTGCCCATGTGAAAGATAGGGCTAGGAATATGTGCTTCTTTAAATTTCACAGACATTTTAACAAGCCAAATTAATCCACTGCTGCAGGGATCTAAAAGACAGAATTGTGCACGAATGGGCATATGGAAATGCATTACCACAAGCTGTTAATAGGTGGTGCTGTACAGTCTAGAATAAGTATTGAAAGTGCAAACAAACCAAACTTCTGCCTCTATTCTATTTCACACAGTGAATTATTGGGTTGTGTATCTGTTTCCATTTTCTGTCACAGGCTTTTGCACCAGCCATGTTACATTTTGTATAACTTGACCAATTGGATAATTGATGTCCTATTTTTGTTGCTGTATGTCACCAATGGCACACGGATCCCTCCCAGTTTTAGAGGCAGTTCAATGATTTGTATTGAAGTTGTTGTGGTTCCAAAGGCCGTCACCCTCTTTTCCATCTTGTGTTGCACTTCCGCCCCAACCCAGGTGTCCATATCTCCATATTAGTAGATACAGAAGGTAGACCTTAAAGGCAGAACCTCTTATCTTGCTATATTCCCTCAAGGCCTTCCTACCTTTCCCTACACTTTCCAGTTGTTAGTGTTCTACCTGGTTTTGGCCTTACAAGTACTCTGTTGGATTCACATCCCGTCTAGCACGCTCAATCTCACCATTCCCTTTCCTACTAGTTCCTCTAATTCACTCCACTCCTCCCACAAATCTCCTCTCCCTTTAATGTTCACACTCCTCCTAGGTCTTGTCTCCACCCTTGATTTGACTCCTCCTTCCCCGACTCTACTACTGCCTTCTCTGCATTACGACTCCCATCTCCTCGTCCAAATTATTCGTCCATCCTCCACATTTCTACTCTCCCCTCCACACTACTACTCCCTCCTCTTCTCTACTACTCCCTCCAAACTACTACTCCCTACCCAACACTACTCAAACACCCTCCTTACACTCAACATTATCCACTTCACAATCACTCCTTACACTAATCTTTCTAAACACACTCTCCACACAAACATGCACACTTACACACTTACACACCAGTACCACTTCCATTCTCTCGCCAATACCTCGCCTACTACAGAAATTGGCTTCACACTCGGCTGATCCTTCCTCCCTCCTGCTGGTCTCTTGTCCGTCCCCCACCTCTGACCTCACCTAAATAACCCACATGTCCGCCTTCCTGCTCCCTTCTTGTATCCCTCCCTCTCTACCTAGATTGGATCTCTGTCCCTGGCCAATCTGGCCCTATCTTCCCCACCCAGGATGTGAGTGTAAAGTAAAAAGGCAGTCATCATGTGCTTAGCCCTGCCGCTTTTATTGCGGGTGTCCACCATATAATGGAGATGGCAGCCTGGGAAGGCAAGAGTTTTTGCTCGTGTTCTGAAACCCTGCTTCAGGTCTCCCCATGGTAAGATCATGTAAGGGATACATGTCCCCTATACTTCCCCAGCGATCTGGGGGGTTTACGGGTTATTGCATGAGCTTGCCACTGTCAATCGGCAACTCCACAAGGTCCTCTTGCCTGCCATGTATGGAGGCAGAGTATCAATGCATTCTCTCTGCCCGTCATAGATTTGTGTAGCACACTGTGCACATCTCTTCAATGGCATCACTCCAGTTCTGGCTGCAATTGCACTTACTCCAGTTGCACTTACCTTGCACTTGCCACCAGCTGGCCCTTGTTATTTATCCTGTATGCTATTAACCCTGTACTGCACTTTCCCCTCTCCCTTTCCCCTTGCACTTTTCCCTTCCCCTATACCCTTGCACTTGCACGATCTGAATGACACCTGGCCTAGTAGGATCGTTGTCTGTCTCCTCTTGTTCCCCTCCCACCTCGTCGCGCCTTGAAACACTTGTGTATAGGCACGTTATCAATGCCATATCATATCATATCATAATGCTCCCTTTCTCACTGCGACTGATCAGTGTTGCAGTTTGCTGGTAATTTGACTCTCTTCTCTGAGATTACAATGTTTTTTCTGTCTTTTTAGCTCAGATTATTGCTAGTATCTCCATACTAAACAGAAATAATGACAGGAAGAGCTGGGGAAAAGGGCAAGAAATGGAAGAGGCGCTAGAACGTGCCGATAGATATCTCTAGAAGCAATTGGAAGACACTGGTCGGCATCTGACATTGAAGATGAGACTTGAGATGACAGTGGTCTGTACAGGAACATGCTAGCACTGTAAGTGACTCCAGTCAAGCAATCCCACTAAGTCAGTGCCTTGTCTGGGATGCCCAAGGGAAGCCCTTATTTATATATTTTTTATGGCAAGTTATAATCTGGATGATGAACCCTTGTATAACACCCCTCTCTCAGCATCCCCCCACCCCGCTGAGCCAAGAAGTAGGTTTGTTTTGCAAATTTAAATGGTTTATTTGAAAAGTAAACAATATATAGATATATCACACTTTTATAATAAATTAATGTTTGATAGCACACTGTGAAGATGATAGTGATCAACAATGGATAATGTTACAGTGGTACACTCTTTTTAATTGCTTAGGAGTTGATATAGATATGATACAGTAGCTGAGAATTCTTTTATGGCTTCAAGGACAATGCAATGATGAATGAAAATGCAGTACAGAAAGTAAACTTGATATGACTTCAACAAAAGACAATTTAATCACTTTTCCTTGACAATTCACTCCCCCCTATGCAATGTAAGGAGATGAAAAGGAGAGCATACAGTTCTCAGGAATGCAAACAATATAATTCAGTTCCCCCATAGCAAGTTTAGAGGAAAACAGGTATGAGTTTTAACACAGGCAAGATACTTTGATTTGGTTGCAATTAAGTGAAAAATATGCTAAAAAGGCTTTTAATTCCCTATAGGGGGTTCAGGGTGGGTGATATCTAGTTTATATTAGTTCAGGCTCATTTTAGCAATGCTCTATGAGTAACTAGCAGGTTAAAACGAATTTTAGCAAAGGAAAGCAAGGAGCTGCTGATTTTTACATGTGGCTGAAATTGTGCAAAATGTCAAATCGCGGCAAATTTAGTTGCGTGCATGGCGAGATTACGAAGGCACTATAAGGAGTAGGAAGTCGGTTCTAGGATCGTTGGAAAGCCTAGAATCTTAGCTTTAAGATGAAAGTTAAATATCGCTCCTAGCAGACGGTTCCGGAGATACGGACGATTTTGTGAAGGTAGTTTTTCGGATTAGAAATTTAAAAGTTCAAAATGACAGGTGACAGTTTTCAGCTTTAAAAAGGACAGAATGACACACACGATTCCTATGAGGTAGTTCTAAATAGGTTAAAATAGTTTTAATTAGATTATTTTAAACTAAGAGATTAGTCTGGCACAGTCCTAGAGTACTCACACTATCTTTTGGACAGGAATGGCTTTGTCACCGGTCGGTTCAGGATTGGCTGGACTTCTGCTAGCGGTTCTTCACAGCGGTCTGGTCTCTGGTTCTGCTCTCAGCACTGCACAGTTCTGGTCTCTCTGGATCTCTGGCCTCTCTGGATCTCTGGTCTCTCTGGATCTCTGGTCTCTGGAGGTTGATGGATTTGAAGTCTGGAGTCTCCCGGCAAAGCGTCCCGCAAGAAAGTGGAAAGTGAATGTCCTGTCTAGCTTCCAGTGGCTCTTTTTATGTGTTTAGAAAGTGGGTGTGTGCGTTGGTCATAACCAAACCTGCCCCTCTCACTTATCATTGGCCAATTCCTCCTCTCTCCCTTGATTGGGGGAAGGAAATGTGAGTCAGAGTGATGCTGTAGGTTTTATGGTCCGAGGATCCTTCCCCTGTCAAATTGCACACAAATCTATATTTGATCCAAACACACATTTATCTATGTACCATTTTTCTAATATTATAGGTCCAGTTAACATATTTTCTGTAGCACCAAACCATCCGATCCCTATCTTTGTACGATGTTGTGTCCACTGATGACAGAATTCTCCCCTTTTCATCCAGATAACAACCTCTTAACCTTTCCAGATTTGACACAACTGTACACCCTCCTTCTACAGACATTCCAGTAAATTTTCATTTATCTAGCTTAAACACAGTGTCTGCAATATCAATAAATAGCGGGGTTCTGCCTCAGAACATGGTACAGAGTCCTAACGCCTTTTAAAATGTGCACGAAAAATCCCAAGAATATTGATATTATTTATATAATTTTGACCAGTCCGCACTATGAGTTATCTATCTTTTTAAAATTGTGCCCTGGTCAAAAAGGGGTGTGGCTTCCCACATCACATGGTGGAATAACTGGTTTATTCACTTCCCCCAAGCTCAGCTGGCTCTCACAGGCACTGCCCCTCCCAGTTTCTCCCAAGAGGAAGCCACTTTACGGCCCCCCCAATATAACATTTGCCTGAGTCCAGGACAGGGCTTTATTCAACTTCCTGCAGTCCCCAGGTGCTCCTCCCCTAACCCAATCAGAGAGGTGTCATCTCCTTTTGGCAGGGGCAGCAGGATGCAGCTAGGCCTTGGAAGAGTGGCTGAGCAGATTTCTCCTGTCGGGGGTAGTTGTCAGGCAGAATTCAGCTAAATGTCTCTTTAGTTCCCAGTTTAAATCAAACTTACAATTTTTACACATGCAGCTAGAATGCTGATTCTAAGTTCAAAACCATGACATTTAACAGTTGCAAACTATGTGACACTCAAAAGTAGGTCACTCATTTAATTTGAACATTTCGATTTTAGTGGTTTTAAATCCAATTTCAATTAAGCTGCTGACATCCACAGCTCAGCCAGTTTTGTTATAAACATTGTTTTGGGCTCTTCATCTTCCCAGATTTTGTATGCACACAAGAATACATTCTGCCAAATGACTGCTGGTGTTCAGTAAGATTTTTGAATATCCTGCAATGTTCGAAATAGGCACTTTGAGCTTGCATTCAGGAAAACAAAGGTGATTTTAAGACGCTTTTGGTCTAACAACACTGTTATTTTTTCTTTGACACCACCTTTCACCCCTGGCGCTTCCGGTCCATCATGCTGGCACTGGTGGGTGGCAGGTTAGACAACCATTTTGGTGTGCGCACAACCGCACAGTTTTCCTGGTTCTGGGATGGAATGATGAGCGGCGACAGCTCATCCCCACATCCACCCAGTCTATTGATTTAGTTTTGTTCTGGGATAGAATGATGGGCGGCGACAGCTCATCCCCACATCTACCACGTCTAATAATTCAACATGGGTCAAAACCCTTGACAAACCCCCCCGCCCGACTGCACTTTGAATTTGAGTCGAGGGGGAGTCGGGTGCATAGAATGTTTTGATCCACACGCTGGTATGTCCGCATCATCTTCTCCCAATTCTGTAGATGGCACAGTTCTGCATCTTTTCCTCCATCCGGTTGGATCGATCGGTTCTCCTCACCGGTCCTGATGGGAAAATTGGGCGGTACTCTGGGCCCCTCGGATCTTTGCTCCTGGTCCCCAGGTCGCCTTCCGTGGTCAGTCTCCATGGTTTCATCTCTCCTAGGATGATAAAGCAAAGTGGCAATACACATTCCTAGACATTTTTCCACCACTATTAATGGTGTGGCGAACATATACATTTTATAAATCAGAAGATATGAACATATACATTTTAATTAGGAGACAAGAACATATATATTCAAGAATCACAGAATTTTATATGCTACATGTGGAATATTTTAGGGTTGGAACTGAATTATTAAGGAGCGGCCCCCTCTGGGATTCCAGTGGATTCCTCCAGTTGTTGCAGAGTGTGCCTGGGATGGCAACACTTCAGCTGATTAATATGGACCCACTTATCTTCCCCTTCTGCTAAATTACCTTCGGGGATGCAGATTTTGTAGGCAACAGGGGAGATCTTGTCTATAATTTCAAAGGGTCCCTTCCATGTAGGCAAACATTTTCGCTGTTTGGCCTGGTTCCTTTGGAAATTGTATAGATAGACCCGGTCTCCCACATCATATTCCTTCCTGGTGGTTTTCAAATCATTGTGCGTTTTCATACTCTCAGCTGATCTTTTTAGATTCCGCTGAACATAGGCAAAAGCATGTTAGAGGTGTTTCCTTAAATTCTCCACATACTCATGAGTTGTGGAGGCATTTATCAGTGTCTGCTCTTGGGTCCTGTAGAGCAAATGCTGAGGAAGCACCATCTTGCATCCAGTCATCAACTCAAATGGTGACATTTTAGTTGCAGATGAAGTGGTAGATCTGATGGCCATTAGGACCAGAGGTAGTCGGATATCCCAACTTGGACGAGAATCTGCCATAAACTTTTTTTAAGATGCTCACAATGGTTCGGTTGTAGTGTTCTACTGCCCCAGAGGAAGCTGGCCGGTAAGCAATATGTAACTTCCTTTTGACCCCCAGTATCTCCCACATCTTTGTCATTACCTCGCTGGTGAAATGGCTACCTCTGTCTGACTCAATCCTTTGAGGTAGACCAAAACGGGAAAAGATGTGGTTAATCATCAGGGCGGCTGCTGTTTCTGCCTTGCAGTTTGGGGCCGGGATACATTCCACCTACTTGGTAAACGAGCATGTAACGGTCAACATGTACTTGTTTCCTCTAGACGAGCGAATTACAGGGCCTACAAAGTCGATTTGCAAATCTGACCGTGGCAGTGTCATCCCCCTCTTTTGGAGAGGCCCACGGTGTGTGATGGATGCTGGCTGAAATTGTGCACACACAAGACACCCCTTCAAGTATTGGTCGAGGTCCTGCCCCATGTGTGGCCAGTATGCAACCTCTCTTAAGATTTCAAGTGTTGTATGAAACCCCCTATGACCGGCGGTGGCCGCATCATGGGCGTGACTTAACATCAGGCTTCAGAATGAGGTAGGAACCACCCACTGATCATGGCCAGCATGGGATTTCCTTACCAACAAACCGTCTTGGATTCGAAACCTTTTTGGACATTTCATCAACACTCTTTGGTCCTCTTTCCCAATGTAATCGGTATCTGTCAGGGGAAAGTTCTCAGGGTCCTCAATGTGTTGGTAAAACTTACCAATTATTGGATCCCCTTTCTGAGCTGTAATTAAATCAGCATCAGGGGTCTCCTTACTCCATTGTGCAGTTGAAAGATCATTGTGAGCATTTGTCTGGGACCTAGTGATAGCAGTGACCTGGATTTCCCCCAACAGGGACTCTATTTCTATTAGATCCCCTTGGATGGCACCGGTTTTGGCCAGCTGATCAGCTAAGTCATTTCCAGTTTTGTCTGGTCCCTCTACTTTGGAATGACCCTTGATCTTTTTCCAGTGGATGGTCATCCCATTCGATGTGACCAGATCATCAATGTTTTGGATTAACTTCCCATGTTTCAGGGGTTTGTTATTAGCACATAACATGCCTCTGGTTTTCCAATTAACCAGGTGCTCCGCGAACCCGTTCCGTATGTAATCCGAATCTGTGATTATGACCAGTTCGTGGAGTTGATGTTGGACAGCAGTGAGGATGGCCTGATGCACAGCCATCAACTCTGCCAACTGACTACTTCGGGGACCAATTTTGTATCCAGCGGAGGGTTCTAGAAACTCCTTCACCCATGCATTCCCTACGCCAGCCACCAGTTCTTTCTCCCCGTTGTTGTCAACATGGTAAGAGCATCCATCCACATAGACAGTGGGCATTCCCTCACACTTGTCTTCTTCAAAGACTTTGTGTGGGGAATTAAGGTATGCCTCCATGTTGTCCTTGATTTTTAGACTTTCGTCCTCGAGACAGTTTTCTCTGGCACAATCATGCAAGTCAGCCAGACCTTGCGCGAGGGGACTCTTCTTGTTCTGGTCATATCTGACCTCCACAAGAAAGCCTTGCATTGACAGAATCCAGGAAGTAATTCGGGAATTACTCACATTCCCGGCCCGGATTCTGTCACTTTGGAGATATTGCAGAGGCTGGTGTGGAGTCTCCACTATGATGTGTTCCCCCTGGATGAACGGGCGGTAATTCTTCAATGCCCACACCATTGACAGGAGTGCCTTTTCACAATCGTTGAATTTTTCCTCCACAGAGGATAAAGTTTTTCGCATAGGAGATTACTTTATTGACCTTGTCATGCTTTTGGTATAATACTGCCGTCAAGCACGTATTAGAGAACCCTGTCTCCAGGAAAAACTCCTTGTTTCTGACAGGGTAAGGTAGGCAAGGCGCTTGTCAGAGGCTTCTCTTGAGTTGTCTTACTGCCTCGGCTTGTTCTGGACCCCATTCCCACTTGCCCCCCCCTTCAAGAGATGAATCAGGGGTCTCGTGATCTCTGCGTAGCCTTCAATGAACTTTCTGCTGTAATTAGTCAGTCCAAGAAGGCTCCCTATTGTATTTGTATTTGTTTATTTATAACGCGCAGACCATCAGGCCCGGGGGCATCAGGGCGCAATTTGTACAACAGTTGCAAGGACAAACATACAGGCAAGGAGGTTACATCACAAAAATTTAAACAATACCAGTAAATAACAATCATATTAATTACATATATTACATAGGTTACAATGCACTAGGATTAACTGAGCAAGTATCCTAGTGTGAGCAAAATCGTTAGCAGAATTTGCAGGCCAGAAATGGAGTCAAGGGGGACAGGCCAGGGAAAATAAGACAGAGGTGTTGGGCATGTCTAATGCTGGTCAAAGAGCCAGGATTTGGTTTTAGTCTTGAAGGTGTTGAAGGAATCTTCGGCTCTGATGGTAGCAGGGGGGGTGTTCCAGAGTTTAGAGGCTAGGACAGGGAAGCTGGTGCCTCTCGCTTTCTGGTGCTTAAACCTGGGGATAGTTAGGCAGTGAGTCTGAGCAGTTCTTAGTGGTCGGGTAGTAGAGTGGCGCGAAAGCTGACTACATAGATAGATCGGGGCCTTGTTGGCTAAGCATTTGTGCGTGAGAGCAAGAGTTTTTAGGGAAATTCTCTGCTTCACCGGTAGCCACTTTAGGCTGGTTCTGGCGTCTGAGATGTGATGGTTGCGAGGGATGTTCAGGGCCGCTCGAATGGCATTGTTCTGGGTAGTTTGGAGTTTGGAAAGGTTCTCTTGGCTGGTGCCTAAGTAAAGAGCACTGCAGTAATCCATTTTTGCCATGATAAGTGTTCTGGCTAGTGTGACACTGTTGGGGGTAGTAAGAAATGGTCTGCAGGCAGAAATAAGTTTGCACGTGTAGGCGGAGGTAGACGGAGGTAGACCTAACTGCATTTGTTTGTCTCGATAGGGATAGGGTCGAGTCTAGGTAAAAGCCTAATGTTTTGGTGTCTTTCGAGACACGTATGGTATTGCCGTCTATGGTGAACGACTGATAAAACGGCTCGAGTTTGCTCAGGCGTTGTGAGATACCCAAAATAAGGAGCTCCGTCTTATCGTCGTTCAGACATAGCTGATGCTGGGCCATCCAAGCTTGGATAACCAGGTAGACATCATTGAGGGCCTTGGTGTCTGCCAGATAATCACCTGAGATGGGAATGAGTTCCCATCTCTTAGTTCCCGCAGAGTTGTGGGGTCTTTCAGTTTCTGAAGTGCTTCCACTTTCTTTTCTTGGGGACAGAGACCCTGAGGAGTAGTCTCATGCCCAAAGAAATTAACACGGGTTCTACACCACTGTGCTTTCTGAAAGGAAAGTTTTGCTCCGGCGGCCCTCAACTGTGTCAGAACATAACGGATCTCCGCTATGTGTTCTTCCACAGATTAACTTTTGATGAGGACATCATCTACATAAGCCAGGTTACCCCTCGCACCCAGGTCAGGCATGGCCTTATGTAGGAAAATGTTGAATTCATTGCCGGAGTTGAGGTATCCGAAGGGGGTCCGGGTCCATGTGTGCTGCTGTCCCCCAAAGGTAAAAGCCAGTTTGTATTGGTCCTCCCTACTGACCGGCATGGTCCAGTATCCATTGGTCAGGTCTATTGCTGTGAATACCTGTGACCCCTGAATCTGGGCCAGCCCTTGGTCAATGTAGTGCAGAGGCCATCGGGAAGATTGGACTTGTTTGTTGAGCTCCCTAAGGTCGGCGCAGAGTCTCCACTGGCCATTTGGCTTCAATATTCCCAGCACCGGATTATTGAAGGTGCTGTGTACTGGACGGATTATTCAGTAAGGGACTCCATGGATGCGAGAGGCAAACGATATTGCTTCACAAACACTGGAGTCATTCCAGGGTCCGTGGGAATTGTTGTGGTGTGGATGTCGGTGCGACCACAGTCATATGAGTCTACCGCAAAGAGATCTTGGAAATCCAAGAAAACTTGTTTGAACTTTTGCTTCTGTTCCAGAGTCACACAGGCATCAGCTAGGTTGGCTCTCTCTTCCACCATCTGCCTGAAGCCTGGAAAGACTTCTGGTTTGGCTATCTCAGTGGCCTCCTCCAGCTCGGTGGAGAATTCCCTGGTCAGAGTGCTGATTTGGACCGGAGGCTTCAGGTGGGAAAGGCAGCCCTCATGGACCTGGAAAATCACCTCATCCCCTCTGAAGTCACAAGTCACATCTTCCTTACCATAAGGGCAAGAAGTGTACACCAGGAAGTTCCCCCCCATGCCGGGTGAAAATCCTGTCTGGTGTTGTATTGTGCTCACTGTCACTGTCAACACAGTCCTTGGGGATTGGTCCTAACAGTTAATTTCCTAAATCAATGGAGAAATGTCGGTCATCAACCGCCATTCCAATAATGGTGCCTGCGGCTAGAGTAATACTCTGTAAGTCGCTGTTATCCACCTCTATTGGAATTATGTCATGTTCTATGTTGACTAATGGTGTTGGGTTTACCCCTAACCCTTGTTGTTGGAGAGAAGCATTTAGATGAATATACGCATCAGGGTTTTTCAATTTTTGTCCTCTTTTAACTTTCACTTCCAGGGAGAATTGTCGGGTCCTTTCTGGGATGGTGAATTCCTCTTTAAGCTGAATTTCAACTGCATAAAGTAGCAATTGAGCTGACCTAAATGCTTTTTCTTGATCATCAAAGCCCATGGGATTATCCGCTAATCGGGACCAAGCTTTGAAGTTTATTAGGTCCAAACTAATAGTGAAACGATTGAGAATGTCACTGCCTAAGTAAAAGGCGGCAGTGACGTCTCGCACGACCCAACAATTATGGACTATGCTCTTGTTGCCAATGGAGATTTTGAGCATACACCTGCTTGGCAGGAGATGTTTGGAATCAGGTGCTTCCAGGTCCATTTCCCATTTGTCTTATCAATTTGAATGTGGGAATGGCTGGATCTTTTGGGAGTTGGCGGAACATGGCTTCGCTGATGAAGCTCTTACCGTTGTTCACACACACTCGGGCGAGAACAGAGTCCTTCCCATCATTTAACTGAACAGGGATGAACAACTGCTCTCCAATTTGCTGAATATCAGCCAGGCTCTGAGCTGATTTCACATCTTTCTGGACTATAGGAGTGGGAGTGTCTGATTGTGGATTGGTAAAGAATTTCAGAGTGTTTCCTTCCAGTTTGGAATACCACCTTAAACTGGAAGGAAGGTTGATTTTCAGAAATAGAGGGGACCCCCCCATCACCAGTCTGTTGTCATACTGCTATTACTGTCACATCTGGAATTTGGTTGTTCTGGAAGTGAAATTCTACTTGGTCAGATTTTTGTTCAACCATGTGGCACGTGCCGTTTAAACTAACATGGTTGACACTCTATTTTAATTTTATTGGTCGGCTAGTCTGGGTCCAGAGGACCTCGTTTACACAATCTATTAGGGGTGACAACCTTCTCAGGAGGTCATTCCCTAGTAAACAAGGGGTGCCCTCTGGAGTCACTACTATGACCGGGTGTTTCACCTTGTGTCGCCCAATTTTAATGTCCAAATCTGCAGTCCCCTCGACGGGAATTTCCTTCCCGTCAAAGTTCTGAAGCTGTCCAGGAAGATGGGTGAGAGGAATTTGGTACTACTGCCCCCTACCTGAATTTAGTTCATCAAAGGCCCTTCTGGACAGAAGGGTATCTTGAGATCCAGTGTCCACCAGCGCCAAAATTGTACCCTGCCCCTGTACTTGTAGCGGGGCATAGTATCTTCCCTCCTTCTCCTCAAGGGGGCACAGATAATGCACATTTTTGGACAACTGGTGGGCTAATTTTTTAGTTTTTGACATGGCGAGAGAAGAGATTTGGGCAGAATTCTGTGAAGAGCCTGGGGAATCTGAAAGAAAAAGTTGGCAACTGGAAATGGTTTCGGGTTCTGGGCTGCCCCCCCCTTTTTGGAGGCAGTCATCAGGATGGGTTTGACCCATGGGATTTTGGTATTGTTGGTTCTGGGATAGAATGATGGGCGGCGACAGCTCAATCCCCACATTCACCCAGTCTGGATTGGAATCTCTTGGGACCCATTATTCCTTGGGAGGAGTTCCCCCATCTCTGAAGGAGAAGATCCTTTTCCCAGGATCTTCTGAGGATCCCTCTCCCTCAAATTGGAAGACCTGTACCTCCTCCACAAAGTGGGTCTGTTTGGGTCCTTTATTTCTCCTACCCCCCCTCTGCTCCTTGGGAGACAGGCTTTCAGGGGCAGGAGATTTTGTTTCCGGTTCCTGGTTTTCCAGGGGCTGTTTACAAGTTGGGAAGGAAGCTTCCTCCAAGGCTTTACACCCCCTTCCCCTTGTGCCTCCTGCCTGGGAACCGGTGGGTTATCGGGGTGCTGCCCCCGCCATTGTTCTGGAGCACCATGCCCAGAGTTTGGGGCATTCTGCGGTGGCATGCTCATCTGAGGGTTCTGTTGAGCCCTCAGTATGTGACCCAGATCCCGTGCCAAATTTTGGACCTGCCGCTCAAGTTGTGAAACCCGCTCAGGCTGATACGGGGCTCTATTTTCTCCCCTGGGCTGATCCCGGGAAGGGTAGCTATCCCTTCTCTGGTAATACCCCGGATTGGGAAGATTTGGGTACCCCTCCACCCTTGGCCTCCCCTCTCCCGGATTAGGTGGTCTGGGCTCAGGGAATTGGGGAAAGAAGGATGGATGGTTTTGGGGTTGGAAATTGGGTGGATACCTGGGAAAAAAGTTCTGCCCAGTGTTTGGGGAATTTCTGCCCTCCTGTGGGAAGTTAGGAGGGAAGTTCCCTGGGTCAGGTGCTTGGCTGGATCCCCCCCCTTGGGCTGGGGGAGTCCACACATAACCCAGGATTGGTCTGTTTCCCTTGTAGCGGGGACTTACATAGTCAGGGGAGCGGGGGACCCCATTTGTGGGACTACCTCCTCGACTCCCGGTCTGTGACTGGCCCGAGGGCCTTCTGGGCTGTGAATTATTTGGTGCAGGCAGGTTTTTAGGCCCCCCCATCTCCAAATCTAAAACGGGGGCAACCTTTACCTCTGCCACCTTGGCAGCAGCTGTTGGTTTTGGGGTTTTTCTGCGCATTACTTTTATTTTCTATGGGCTTCTGCACCTCATAGATCCGGGTAGCCTGTTCAATGACCCAGTCTAGTGACCTCTTCTCGTGAAAATCTCTCTCTACCTGGGTCATGATGTATTTGGGCAAGGCATGGAAAAAAGTATTGTCAAATTCTCTGCTGTCCGTGCGCACCCTTCTGGTGGTCTGCGCAAAGGCACACTTCAATTCTTGCACGAATTCTTGTGAGGCCTGATCCTCCCCACATTGCAAATTGTAGGCTGCCTTGCGAGCCTCTTGAGGATTTCTATGAACAGAAAAATGTTTCAAGATGGCCGCCCTATATGCGGACCATCTTGAATGGTTTTGGTCCTCCAGCCCTGCAAAGAAACTGGAGTATTCTGGGGAGAATGTCCATTTGACGTACTGGATGCAGCTACTGCTGTCCTTCAAATGGAAAGTCTCCATCATTTGCTCATAGAGCTCCAAGTGTTCCCAAACAGAATACTTGCCGTTCTTATGATAAGGCGTGATGACACTCCTTATTGCCTTTATTTGTTTCAATGGGCCCTTTTTGCCTTATTGGCCTTTTTGGTTCGGGTAACCCTGGTCCATTCATCCTCTGACTCCGAAGCACTGCTCCCAGAGGTGCCCGTCTGATTTTACAGGTTTTCCCGGATTCTGCGAGCCTGGGAATGGCTGGCAGAATGTGGGGACCTGGTCTCCTGTGTCCTGTAACGCTCAGAGGAGTCTTCAGATCCCTCCTTGCTGCCAGAATTTGATGGGTACCCCCCACTGACCTAACTGGGCAGAGGTTTTCAGGATGCCCTTAATGGGCCTACTCTCCTGGGGTTCCCCACTAAATTGCACTGTGCTTGGGTGCCCATACCCGGATGCCCGCCCCTCCATTCCTGGGTGGTACTGGCCTATGAGCCCCATACTTTTGTCTGGATAGTAATCTGCCATTCCTGTGGCCCTGTGCTCATGCGTGCCAGAGGACATGGGGGTGGCAGACTCCAGGGACTGGGAGAGATGAAGGCCTCTAGTACCAGGGCTCCTGAGGTTATGCTCAGGCGTTTCCCTTTCCCAGCGAACCTCATCTCTATCAGCTCCTCCCTGTTGCAATGCAAAAGCCTGGGCTTTCAGTTCCTCAGTTAAGGCCTTACTAGACTCTATCAGTCTCTCCTGCATGGCTACCTGTTGCTGGAGCCTATCATTGTGCTGACAGAGAGCCTCATTTTCTCTCTGTGCCTCCTGATTGGTCCTGGAGTATTGGGCCAGTCTCTGCTGCAGGAGGGTTACCACCTGAGTCCCATCCCTACTGGCCTGCTCCTTTCTTGCCAGAGCCTCCTCCACCCTCCTGGTGTGCTCTAGCAAGTCGTGATGCTCTTTTTGGAGGTCACCCAGCCCCTGGAGGGCCAGGTGATTTTCTTCAATTTTTTCTTTTAATTGGCAGACTTCCTGGCCTAAGGTGTCCCTTTCCTGACTAAGAGCCTGCATCTGTGCCGCCAGATCGTCCCTCTGCCTTTGAAAGGCACTAGCTTTCTGGCACTCTTCCTGAAATTCTGTCTAGGTGTCCAGGTCTTTCAGAATCAGTTTATTGCTCTCCTCTTTTTCTCTATCCAATTGGCTTTACAGGGTGGCTACCTGCTTCGTGCATGCCCTGTTGAAATCTATCTGTTGCTCCAGCTTTTTCTGGCTCTGCAGTAAGGAGTCCAAACTGTCTTGGTGCTCCTTCTGCAAGGCCAGGATTCTGGTATCCTGGTCAGCCTTTTCCTGTTGCAGGATATCCATATCCTCCTTCATTTTAATGATGTATTGTCTACTCTTGTTTTCTGACTCCTGGCTTCTGTGCAGCCTCTGCTCAGAAGAGACCAGGTCAGATTGGGCCTTTGCTAACACCATCTGTTGCCTATTTGCCAGATCTTGGCCTTCTGCACATTTGTCCTCCATGGCTCCCATATATAGATACAAATATGCCGCTATCCTGGCAATCTTATTGTGTTCATCTTTGGCCTTAGGGGCCATATATAATTCACTCAGGGCCACATGTAATGGACCCTGATCTCTCCATGTATCTGACCCTGTTTCAGTGACCTGTTGCGCGATTGCCTGCAACCAGACCGTTTGGTCCTGATGAGTCCACTCACCTCTCACAAATAGCTTATGTAAGAAGTGCTCTCTGGCTATTTTGATATCTACCAGTGTCGTCATTCTGGAGATTTGAGTTCCTTCCTGACTTACCGAAGTTTGTATTTTATTTTGCAAAACAGACCTTCTCCTTAGAGCGTTCCTTTGAGGAGTGCTTCCACAGTGTAAAACTGCACGGTGATCTAACCGGATATGTGTACGCGGTCAGTTGGCACACTGTATTAAGCTTCACAAGTGGTAAATCTAATCCAGAATCCTCGGCTACGAGCCCCCACTTTGTAAGTGACTCCAATCAAGCAATCCCACTAAGTCAGTGCCTTGTCTGGGATGCCCAAGGGAAGCCCTTATTTATATATTTTTATGGCAAGTTAAAATCTGGATGATGAACCCTTGTATAACACCCCTCTCTCAGAATCCCCCCGACCCCGCTGAGCCAAGAAGTAGGTTTGTTTTGCAAATTTAAAAGGTTTATTTGAAAATTAAACAATATATAGATATATCACACTTTTATAATAAATTAATGTTTGATAGCACACTTGTGAAGATGATAGTGATCAACAATGGATAATGTTACAGTGGTACACTCTTTTTAATTGCTTAGGAGTTGATATAGAGATGATAAAGTAGCTGAGAATGCTTTTATGGCTTCAAGGACAATGCAATGATGAATGAAAATGCAGTACAGAAAGTAAACTTGTTATGACTTCAACAAAAGACAATTTAATCACTTTTCCTTGACAATTCACTCCCCCCCTATGCAATGTAAGGAGATGAAAAGGAGAGCATACAGTTCTCAGGAATGCAAACAATATAATTCAGTTCCCCCCTAGCAAGCTTAGAGGAAAACAGTTAGGAGTTTTAACACAGGCAAGATACTTTGATGTGGTTGCAATTAAGTGAAAAATATGCTAAAAAGGCTTTTAATTCCCTATAGGGGGTTCAGGGTGGGTGATATCTAGTTTATATTAGTTCAGGCTCACTTTAGCAATGCTCTATGAGTAACTAGAAGGTTAAAACGAATTTTAGCAAAGGAAAGCAAGGAGCTGCTGATTTTTACACATGGCTGAAATTGTGCAAAATGTCAAATCGCGGCAAATTTAGTTGCGTGCGTCGAGCGCGATTACGGAGGCACTATAAGGAGTAGGAAGTCGGTTCTTGGTTCGTTGGAAATATTGCTGCTAGCACAAACGGTTCCGGAGATACGGACGATTTTGTGAAGGTAGTTTTTCGGATTTGAAATTTAAAAGTTCAAAATGACAGGTGACAGTTTTCAGCTTTAAAAAGGACAGAATGACACACACGATTCCTATGAGGTAGTTCTAAATAGGTTAAAATAGTTTTAATTAGATTATTTTAAACTAAGAGATTAGTCTGGCACAGTCCTAGCGTACTCACACTATCTTTTGGACAGGAATAGCTTCGTCACCGATCGGGTCAGGATTGGCTGGACTTCTGCTAGCGGTTCTTCACAGCGGGCTGGTCTCTGGTTCTGCTCTCAGCACTGCACAGTTCTGGTCTCTCTGGATCTCTGGTCTCTCTGGATCTCTGGTCTCTCTGGATCTCTGGTCTCTGGAGGTTGATGGATTTGAAGTCTGGAGTCTCCCGGCAAAGCGTCCCGCAAGAAAGTGGAAAGTGAATGTCATGTATGGCTTCCAGTGGTTCTTTTTTTGTGTTTAGAAAGTGGGTGTGTGCGTTGGTCATAACCAAACCTGCCCCTCTCACTTATCATTGGCCAATTCCTCCTCTCTCCCTTGATTGGGGGAAGGAAATGTGAGTCAGAGTGATGCTGTAGGTTTTATGGTCCGAGGATCCTTCCCCTGTCAAATTGCACACAAATCTATATTTGATCCAAACACACATTTATCTATGTACCATTTTTCTAATAGTATAGGTCCAGTTAACATATTTTCTGTAGCACCAAACCATCCAATCCCTATCTTTGTACGATGTTGTGTCCACCGATGACAGAATTCTCCCCTTTTCATCCAGATAACGACCTCTAAACCTTTCCAGATTTGACACAACTGTACACCCTCCTTCTACACACATTCCAGTAAATTTTCATTTGTCTAGCTTAAACACAGTGTCTGCAATATCAATAAATAGCGGGGTTCTGCCTCAGAACATGGTACAGAGTCCTAACGCCTTTTAAAATGTGCACAGAAAAATCCCAAGAATAATGATATTATTTATATAATTTTGACCAGTCCGCACTATGAGTTATCTATCTTTTTAAAATTATGCCCTGGTCAAAAAGGGGTGTGGCTTCCCACATCACATGGTGGAATAACTGGTTTATCCACTTCCCCCAAGCTCAGCTGGCTCTCACAGGCACTGCCCCTCCCAGTTTCTCCCAAGAGGAAGCCACTTTACGGCCCCCCCAATATAACATTTGCCTGAGTCCAGGACAGGGCTTTGTTCAACTTCCTGCAGTTCGCAGGTGCTCCTCCCCTAACCCAATCAGAGAGGTGTCATCTCCTTTTGGCAGGGGCAGCAGGATGCAGCTAGACCTGGGAAGAGTGGCTGAGCAGGTTTCTCCTGTTGGGGGTAGTTGACAGGCAGAATTCAGCTAAATGTCACTTTAGTTCCCAGTTTAAATCAAACTTACAATTATTACACATGCAGCTAGAATGCTGATTCTAAGTTTAAAACCTTGACATTTAACAGTTGCAAACTATGTGACACTCAAAAGTAGGTCACTCATTTAATTTAAACATTTCGATTTTAGTGGTTTTAAATCCAAATTCAATTAAGCTGCTGACATCCACAGCTCAGCCAGTTTTGTTATAAACATTGTTTTGGGCTCTTCATGTTCCCAGATTTTGTATGCACACAATAATACATTCTGCCAAATGTCTGCTGGTGTTCAGTAAGATTTTTGAATATCCTGCAATGTTCGCAATAGGCACTTTGAGCTTGCATTCGGGAAAACAAAGGTGATTTTAAGGCGCTTTTGGTCTAACAACACTGTTATTTTTCCTTTGACACCACCTTTCACCGCTGGCTTTTCCGGTCCATCATGCTGGCACTGGTGGGTGGCAGGTTAGACAACCATTTTGGTGTGCGCACAACTGCACGGTTTTCTTGGTTCTGGGATGGAATGATGGGCGGCGACAGCTCATCCCCACATCCACCCAGTCTATTGATTTAGTTTTGTTCTGGGATAGAATGATGAGCGGCGACAGCTCAACCCCACATCTACCCCTTCTAATAATTCAACATGGGTCAAAACCCTTGACAGCACAAGGCATCGCAGACAGGAATAGGAGCCCTATCAACTGCTACTGTCCACCTCAGGGGTAGGACTGGCTCTTCATGTCTCCCTGGCAGGCCTCCCACGCATGCCTAAGAGGGGTTCCCCTCCCCTCTTGACAAGGCCAGGTTTCTTGACTTGTCACATGTAAAAAACAGATTTGGACAACACACAAACATGTGTTCCTATATGTGTAATTGCAAACACACACACGATTATCCTTTAACATTTTACTATTCACACATTGGTCATGGTATGCAAGTGTTTCTGCTCAAGTGTTTCTACACATACAATGCTTACTACACACATTGATATATTACAAAACAAAAGTCAACTCCTTTAACACTTCTGTTCCTGCACCCATGTGTACAATGGATTCTATCAAAGATAGCTGAAAAACAGGAGCATCAGAAAGACAACATTCTGTGGCTGAGAGGAAGTGAAAGCTGGGGAATGAATTTGCTATATATGCATCCTATCATAACCCAGCCCAAATGTCAGTATTTATGTGTTCCTTCAAGGCTTATGTGTGTGAATATATTTATTGAGGAAAAACAAATAATGTCAGTATTACAAAGATAATTACTCTCCGAAATATTCACATATCGTACAAGCTGTAATGAGAATTTCAAACAAATGTTTACTTACAGCTGGTCGTTTTTCTTTTACTTATGACAGCACAGTCATCGTTCTAGGCCATTATTACAAATTAAGGACATTAACACCACCCTCAACCTAGCAGAAAATGAGCGAGATATGGTTGACTGCAAAAAGATGTTTGTCTGCTCAGTTTAAATGCTGAAACGTAATAGAAAATTATGGGTGGGTCAATTTGCAAACTTAAATACCCCTCTTGTCTCTGTCTGGCCGAAAATTGGTAACTGTCAATTGCCAGGGCAGAAGGTGGACAGCCTCTCCATTTCAATGGCCTCTTCTCTGTGACAGCAGTTGTTAAGGGAAACCCAGTGATCCTTTTTTCTTCATTGTTAGTGTTCATAGAATGCAAAAGAAATGCACTGTCCCTGCACTGCACACACACACTCACACAATAAATGCATAACAACACTGCACAACATATTAGGTCATATTTTACCCCCTCAGGTTACAGTCCCATTATACCCACACCGATTATTTAAAAAAAAATGTTTTACAAGTCCCAGATTGCAAAGAAAACCCTTGTACTCAATAAGCACCTGCTCTCTAAAATTGAGCACGTGGGCAAGTACAGCACAGTGTGTTTTCCACATAAACACTTTAAATAAATACAGCACAAATCACAAAAACCACCACCCAAAACCCATCTCATCCTCCCACTCCACCAGCCCAGGTCAACTACAAAATATAACAGGCCACACTCCACCATTTCGAACTGATAGCTTGTCGAGTAGTGTTGATGACTGTGGGCCTCATCACGACCTCGGCAGTAACCCTTAAATCCGGTGTAAGCGCTATTACCACCGGATTTAAGGGTCCGCCGAATTAGGGCCTCGGCGGATTTCAACCCATCTCTGAGCTGGTGTGAAATCTGCCGAGAATTCGCGCTTATACCGCCGGCGTTACCGCCGAGGTCGTGATTAGGCCCTCTGTTTGGAACATTAATCCAATGATGACAAAACAGCGGAGATTTGAGCTACGCCAAAGTTTGCTAATCATCTTCCATAATAAAGAAGTCAATGAGCTTACACTGGCACCAAAAGGTCCACCTACACAGTATTGACAAGGACTGTTAGTGTTCAAAAGCAAGCAAACATTACTTTTGATATTGGGAGGGGGAAACTGGAAGAACTGACTGTATTCACTGACTTACACTGTGTTGAGTGACATTTAGGTCACAAACCGTGAGTCTAGCATACAACATTGAATGGTTAGTATGTAGAGTATGGGCTCCTCTCACCTCACTGTATAGTGTACAACATTGCCACATTAAGGAAATCCCCAATTTTGATGACCCATTACTGGATTTCTGTACTCAAATGTTTCTTCACTTTGGAATTCACCTCTGGATTGATGATTTTAAGATTTGCAGGTACAGCAGGTGTAGTAGGTGAAGTGACTCACAAGTTACAATGGACAACAAATAACGGTATGGTCTTCTGAAAAAGAGGTACTTTATGTGGGGCATAATGGGGGGAGGGGTGTACAGAAGGGACGTACGCAGTTTGCTTCATAGTGTAACTCCCTAATTACAGCTATTAATTGTCGGCACCTTAATCAGAGCCGATTGACATTTTTCATCCTAGGTAGATAGCCATCGCCCTGTGAAGAGGTGCAAACACCTTGCAAGAGGGCAGTGCTCGTTTCAAACACTCATAAGGAGGTTATTATCTTGATCAGTGGAGCACCCTCACCCCACAGCACTCCAACTCATAATTCAAGTGAATAAATTGAAAAGGTGAGCCCACAATATATGTACACTTCAATAAAGAGACATGTAGCAGGAATCTTACTGCTTGTCATGCTCCAGCACCACGTCTGCAGCTTTCCTGCTGCGTGCTGTCTCCTGTGCAGTGCTGACCTTCATCATACAAAAGGGCATCTTGAGCAGTTATTGAGGTGCGGGACATGTGATTGGTAAATGCAATGCTAACGTCACCCGCACCGCACAACCTTGTGGGCCTTTTTAGGTCCCGCTGAGTGTTACTCTAAATTTGTTGAAAACTTTGCAACTGTAATGGCTCCCCTGAGGGAATTGTTGAGGAACAATATAATTTTTGCATGGACTGACACACATTATCGCATTTTTGCACAGAGAAAAACATATTTAGTCAAGGCTCCAACACTAAACATTTTTAGTCCTTTAAGTAAAACTATTTTGATGACTGATGCTGACTGGGGGCAACCTTAACTCAAGTGAAAAACAGTCAAGAAGTAGTAATAGCGTTTGCCTCCAGGTCATTACAAGGAGCAAAAAATAACTACTCCACAATTGAGCGAGAAGCTTTCGCCAGTTATTGGGCTGTGGAGCATTTTACGTTTTTTCTTTAGGCATTCCGTTTGTCTTGAAGACAAATTATAAGCCTCTAGTCCACACACTGATGGAGAAAAACACAGGTACATCTACTAGGCTAAATTGCTGGACAGGAATTTCTTTACAATTATGTATGCTCCAGATCCTAGAAATGTGGTGTCAGATTGTTTGTCACGGCTCCCTGTGAAGGATAGTGAATTGTTACCTGTGGAAGATTGATTGCTAATAGCACATTTAACGCATGAAAGTGGCCTGAATTTGCCAAAATGCCAAGAGGAAAATGTAGCTGATTTAGAATTGGTGAGAGTATGTCGTATGCTTGATTAAGGTTGACCCAGAAATTAATCTGAGGTAAGTGCACAATTTAGCCAAAGTTCATAATGATTTGTGGGCAGAGGGTGACATTCTGTCTAGCAGTGAAAAGATTTCTCTACCTAAAGGAGTAAGACCTGTGATATTAGTCATTGCTCATTAAGGTATTTTAGGTAGGAATATGAAATAGAGAAGGGTTAGAGAGTGGTATTTGCGCCCCACTGTGGATGCAGATGTAGAATACATGTGTCCCATGTGCAGCAAGTGACAAATCAAATGTAACTGTACAACCTCCCTTATGTTCGGTGAAAATACCCACCCAACCTTCCTAGAAGATAGCTCTGGATATAGTGGGATCCTTACCCAGATGCTATGAAGGGAAAAGGTCTCTATTTGTTTTGATGGATTATTGCACAAAAGGGCTGTGCATTGAGTAGTCGGAAGACATGCCGGCCAAGTCTGTTGAGGATCTTTTGGATAATGTTTTTAGAGAAGAAGGTTTTCCTTCTGTATTATTGACAAACAATGGGGTACAATTTCAGTCAAATGTAGTTGGGAATCTTTTGAACAAATCTGGTGTACATCCTGAGGTGACAGCTCTATATTGCCCAAGGCAAAATTGAATCGTTGAGAAGAAGTTTAAGAGAGATATTAAAGGAACAATCCAACTAGCACTGATGTCAAATTTAGAAGTAGATACTTTGTTGAGAGATATGATCTGGGCATACAGAACTACCCCACATTCAGTTGCTGAGTCACCCTGTTTACAGCGTTGATAGGTCGGAGACCTGTGTGTGAGTTGGCACCTGAGTAGTTAGGAACATTGGGACCAGTTGAAGTGGACAGATGTGAGTTGATTAGAAAGGCCTATTAGTGTCAAGCATAAGGTGTGGGAGTGAAACCCTTTGTGGAAGGCGACAAAGTTCACGTAAGGTGTGCAAGACTAAGATATAAAGGAATTTCCCTGTTTTCATCTCCTAAGAAGATTGACAGGATGATGTGAACAGTTGTGTTACTGAGTGATGGAACAAAAGAGGCAATTGCCCAGCACCCAAATGCCCTTGGGTTGGGTGCGCTATACAAATTGCAAATAAATATAATAAATAAATTGGTAAAATGTCATGAGGTAGAAGGGAACATGGACAATGAGAAAGAAACAGTTGGAGATGAATTATATGAGAATACAATCATGCCTACAAGAGACAATTCAGGAATACTAGAGGACCAGTGGCTCTGAGTGAGAAGAAAGGCAATTTGGAAGCACCTGGTGATCCATACTCAGATGTGTTGTGGCAAGGAGATGCACCAACTGGATTACCAAGTAGTGGGGCAACTGGAAGTCAACCTAAAGAATATGAACTTTGTCAAAAAAGTCAAGAGCAAGGAAAGCTGAGTGACCAACTTAAGGGAACAGAAGATGGAGGGTGGACAACTAGATTGTTCTGGATTCTGTCCAAGTTTAAAGCCTTTGTGTTTCATTTTCTGTATAATGTGGAAGGTGTGTAGCGGGAATCTCTCTGCTTGTCATGTGCCAGCAGCGCATCTCCAGCTCGCCTGCTGCGTGTTGTCTCCCATGCCATGCTGACTGCTCATATCATACAAAAGTGCATCTTGAGTGGTTAGCACAATGCAGGAGGCAAGCAGCAGTTGGCAAGAGGAGACAGAAGCAGAAGGAGTGTAGCATGGCTCTCCACTTAGACACTTGAAAATAAAGACTCCTTTCAACAAGTCATGTCTCTTGCATTCTATGTGCCTTCTTCCCTGCCTCCAACCCCAACAAGACACAATTATAATATTGAAAACTATGTTGTGCTAAGCAAGTGGTAATAGAGTTGCTGTAAGCCAAAGCCCATTAAGAATTCCAAGGTAAGAAATTAAAAAAGGTGTCCAAAATGTTTTGGGGAGAGGGAATAAACACATGGTGCTGATGTCAAGGTGCTAGGGACCTGAGAGATCTGATACCTAGTTGGATAAGCTGATTCTCTAAAGTGGCAAACCACAGGTTGTAGCAGATCTCTGTGCACATCAATAAATGGGGCCTATCCTTGCCCCAAGTACAGATGAGCTTAGCCCCGATATTGCTAAGTCAAAGTTTACAAGACAGGCCATGCAGAACTATTCATGCATACCAAACCTTGTCACACTATGTGACACTCACACTGTAATGTATTAAGCTAGTGGTAAGTGACTTCCCTGCCCCAGATTTAAACCAAAAATCTAAGGGAAAATAATTTGCCACACACAGGAGGGCACACTTTATCCCTACAATATATGTTTTAAATTCTGTATTAATTAAGAAGTGTGACTATGAACAGGGAACTTAAAAACAGTGCTGGATATCAAACAGCTCTGATCCTGTTGCACTTTAACCTGTAGCCAAACTACAAATGATCAGACATCATTGCACAGGCTATTGTAGAATGCCTTAGCTACACAGTTGGAACATTTGTATCAATTTTACTTTCTGTTTTGTTTAAGGTATTAGCTGCAACATAAGGGATCTTCTTTGTCTTGGAAGAAAACTAATATTGCTATATTTCAAAAGAGCACGAAGGATCCCACTAATAACTCCTATTATTGTATCGCTTTGATCAAAGGAGTAATACAAACTTCTCTAAGATCGTAGATAACTGTTTTGCTAGTGTGGTTTAGTCGATGAAACACATAGATCAACATGGGTTTTGCCTGGGTGCTCAATGGTTCAGCACACATATTTGGCTGCATTGATAATAGACAAAGCAGTGAAAGTGACCCCCCCTTTCTGTACACTTGTGGATGCCCAGAAAATAAATGCTTGATAGGTTCAGGTAGGGGATGCTATGGGCAACAATGCATGTTATGCAATTCCCTTTTAAGCTTCTCAATGGGATCCAGTGCTCTGATGTCTGTCTGGGGACCTCTGTGATAATATCTGATCAGCAATTCAAATAGTTCTTGGTAACACAGGGCACAAGGCAGGGCTGCCCCATTCAACAGGCCAAAAATGCTGCTTTTAGCATGACAGCCAAGCCAAATGATTTGCCTCGCCAATCTTTTCCAAATTTTATAAGGGCATTCTCACTCTTTGATGTGACCTTTAACCGTCGTTCAATAGAATTCAAGACTGCTCACTGCTATAGGCTTCAGCGAGATATTGTGTCTCAGCTAATCCATGAATTTGACAGGGAAAAGACACTAGAATGGATCATTGAACAGGCAACTAAAATCTATGAGGTAATATCTAATGAGAAAGAAGAGACTTCTAAGAGTAGAGTGTGATAAACCAAAGGGTGTCTCACCGAACAATCCCTTGGGATCTGTCATCCAGGTGGTGGGGGCACGGCCATAGCTATTGGATTGAGACCCCGGCGATGGACCCCTGTGGGAGGATCACCTGGATGAGGGGGTCCCTGGAGAGTGGGGCACCCGGAGGAGAGACGCAGTATCCCCTTTCCCATTTCCCTATAAACCCTCCATGTTTGATGTATTATCTATGAACTTTAACCCCCCTTTCCTACACACACTCTGCTGCATGGACAAAGCATGCCAGGGAAAGACAGAGTCATACACAGCCACTCCGTTTGACATGTCCCAACATAAGGGTCAGAGTCAGGTACTTAACCTTAATGACTCGCACCTGAATCCTGTTACCTTTCTCCACTGGGAAAAAAGGCGGAGAATGAGAGCACCTGGAGAGCAAGGCGAGAAGTGCAACCAAAACGAACAAGACCAGCAGAACGGAAGGGCAGGAAATCCTGGGAAGGCGACACGACCATGGAAGCAGAGCAGACAGGACCAGGAAGCGAATTAAATGTCAGTCCAGAAAAAGTAGACACCCCTCGATCGTAAGGCAATGAATTTTGTTTGCCGAAGACCAACCACCTCATGCTCTTACTATTAGAAATATCTAGCCATAAGCTTGACTGAGTGCAGCCATTTTTTCTTTTATTATGGTAACTGAACTCGCCATTTTGTTTTCTCTAACGTTCGCCTTTTGCTTCATGTCAAAACTGCTTCGCTGAAATATTATTCTGCTCTATTGATGCATAACACAAGGCTGTGCGAGACATGTTGAAACATAACGCAGTAACCCAGACAGAAATGCCTGGTTGCCTCCCTCACATATCCTTGAAAGTAAGCAGCGAGGCATTCTAATCAGTACAGCAGGTGCCAGCTAGTCTCGGAAATACAGTAGAAATCCTAGAAGCGAACATCAAATGACTTGAATTATGCTCTTCTTTGCTCTTCTTTGCGGCCCCCCTTTCCCGAGCCCTGTAGAGCTCAGGGGAGTAAGTTGACCGCCAGTACACAAATAGGAACCAGGAGATAGCAAGGCCTGGAATGTGTCTCTCCCCTACGTGCAGCTTGTTCGCGAAAACAGAAGCATTGTGTTCTTTTAAACAAAGACTTATGTCTGCAGGCTCACGAAATTGCAAACTGTTGCCAAATAAATGTTTGAAAGTGTCATACTCGTCACCATTGTCAATCATCGTGCCCAATTCAAAGGAAATGTATTAGGGGCGGTATTGGATGTGTCATTACTGATTGTGAGATACTTGCTTTGTATATATGTAACTGTTGTACGATTCTGGGGGCTCTTGCATCCCCCGAGGTTTGGCAGCACACGTCGCGGGACGTGGGACCCAGTTGGCCAACTGAAACTTTTTTGCTTTGCAATAAACCCTAGATTTTGGGAATACAGCCTTGTTTCTGGCGTATCTATTTGTGTGTGGTGATTGTGCCTTGTTTACACATGCGAGGGTCCCTCAGGGGCCCCTTCATAAAGGCTGTGGTCCTACCAGCTGTGGGGTGAAGGTTGCTGCAGAATCCCAAAGGGGCAACTCCCTGCTACTGCAGAAGGTCACGGCGGTACTTCCTTCATGTGCGGTGTGAGGACTTGAGAGGAGGCGAACTGCACTGGACCAAAAGCCTTGACTAGACGGAAGGTCTTGATAAACTGTACCAGCCGCTCCCAGTGAGTGAAATGGGAAACCGGCTTGTGTTGATAAATGAAAAGGACATTTACATTTGGAGTGCTTGTTGGGTTGTCAAGAAACTGCTAGTGAAAGCACATTGTAGCAAGAATGAAGAATGCCGAGATTGAGCATGTGAGATAAGCCGCCAAAGAAATCAGAAATACTCAAAGTGGTCATACAAGGGTAAAGTCAAGGGTACAAGCCCCACTCGCACAGTCCAAAGTCTTTGACAAAAGATTAAACTAAATATAAAGTTAACCTAAGGAATTATTAGCCCGGTGATGCTAACTAAGAACTGCAGATACCAGGAAGCCTCAGGAGAGGAGGCTGGTGTAAACCTTTGAACTGTATCCAGTATTGTGGGTTGCAGGTAGGATAGCAGCCATAAGGAAAGAGAAGCCTGATTGTTAAAAGTAAACACACTTGCTACAATATAACAGTGACCTGGTGAGAAGTGATCACCTATCGTCTGTGTATTGCACTGGCAAGTTCTTTAAAGTGAAAGCGTGAAAGATTGCAAAGTAACAAGTGTGATGCTTGCGATTTGAATGTTCCCGGCCGATAGAAGGAAGCCAGAACTGCCTTCAGAGGTGAAGTAGAGGGCTGACGCCGGGTAAGGTGATAAAAGTTTTATTTAAGCATACTAGTTAACATTACTCTTCAGCAAATATATATATTTATATGTTACGTATAGAAGGGGAAAAGGGACATGAATGTCTTCAGTGCTGCTCTGTCCTTCGCTGTCTCAACCGTCAATCCACTCTGTTCCAAACACGCTCGCGCCCGCTGGCTCCCTTCTCTTCACAAGCTCTTCTTTCTCTCTGTGTAGCATCTCGTGAGACACAGCGTCTCATGCACACACGAGACACTGCACATCCCCTTTCCTTAATGATAATATTGTTGAATTTATGAATTCTCATAGTCCATCAGGTGTCTTGGCTGTTTGTAGTTCCTTCCGACTCTAGACTTCCTCCTGGACATTTCTGAACGTATATCTGTACTGTTTGCCAAGGAATATGATCTGACAGAATGATGACTCAAACTAACTCTGGATCTGTCATCATCATTACTACATTCTCTCAAACCATTACCATTATCATTGCCTCTCCTCACATCCTTTCTAGTCACAATCCGTTCACCATCATCAACATTACACTCACTTAATACCATCATTCTCTCATTATTCCACACTCTACCATCAATGGTTTTAACTGCATGGCTAAACACTTCTACTACTCTCCCACATCTAGACCAATGACAGCCATTCTCTCTTAAGGGAATAGGAACCTTTACTCGAACCAAGCATCCAACATACAGTTCATTCCCCTTTCTGAAACACTTGTTATCATGCTGTCTTTTTTTGGACATTTGAATTTGTTTGATACTCATCTCCACACCATCCAAATCCACTGCTTTACCAGCCACCGCATTCATCCACCGTGGGAATAATTTAGTATTCGCCTTTCTCCCTCTGCTTAATTCAAACGGTGAAACTCCCGTGGTGCTGTGTGGTGTGAATCTATGGGCCAATATAGTTTCTCTCACCACCGTTTTCCATTCTTTCCCATTAGCCTAGGCCCATTTAATGGCATCTTTTATTATGCGATTGTATCTCTCCACAATGCCATTAGATTGTGGGTGATATATCGCACATACTTTGTGAACTATAGATCTGTCACTCAAATACTTCTCCATCGTCTTAGACTTGAACTGTGAAGCGTTATCTGTCAGCACTTCTTTTGGATACCCCTCACGCCCACACAACTATTCAAGAAATTCAATAACTTTCTGCGTGGTGACTTGAGACATGAAAGCACTTCTACCCACCTAGTTAACATATCTATGACTACTAAACAAAAGGTGGAACAACCCTCACTCCAAATGGTAGCCAACACATCAATTGCAATTTTCTTCCAAGGCGCCTCTGGTATGTCCCTCAACACCATTGGATAACTCACTCCCACACACACTTTGTCACTCTTTGAACAAAGGATACAGCTTCTGATCTTCTCTTCCACTTGTCGGTCACATCCTGGCCACCAGTAGGTGTTTCTAATCCTTCTTTTCGTTTTCACAATACCTTGATGGCCTTCATGACCAAATTGAATTATTTTATCTCTGAGACCAACTGGAGGAATTAGCTTGTCTCTTCTCATCAAACATCCGCTCTGTATGTACAGTTCATCTCTGATGTTCTAGAATGTACTAACTCCAGCTTCTATTATTTTGCTTTTGTCCCATTTAGCTTCCTCCAGATTCTTCATCACTTCTTGCAGCTCTACATCTTTGCTTGCTTCCTCATCCCATTCCCGTCTAGACAATGTTTGATCAGACATTTCACAAATCAATTATTCTACCTCATTGCAATTGGTTAGATGTGACAGGCAGTCTGCTGTATGATTCTTAGAGCCAGGAATGTATATGATACTGAAATTGAACTCTTGAAGTCTGGACACCTATCTTCTAATCCTGCTGGAGATCTTATCCAAACCTTTTTTGCTGAAAACTTCTACTAGTGGTTTGTGGTCCGTGTGGATTTCAAACCTTACAACCCACACAAAACTCCTAAATTTCTCCGTCGCCTATTTTATTGCAAACGCCTCTTTCTCTATCGTCGCATAATTCTTCTCTGTACCCTTGAGCAGCCTTGAAGCGAATGCTATCACATATTCTTTTCCGTCATGATGTTGAGTCAGCGATGCTCCTAGTCCTACATCACTAGCATCTGTTGTGACAATAGTCTTTCTAACTCTTACATAACTCTGAAGGGCTTGAGCCTCAGCAAGTGCCTCTTTGATGAACTGAAATTAATTTTCGCACTCTTCATCCCATGCAAATTTCTTGTTTACTTTCAACAGAGCTCTTAAATTAACTGTGTAATTTGAGAAGTTTTAAATGAATTTGGCATAGTACTTAGCCATGTCTAGGAAGGTCCTGAGTTGTTCCTTATTTGCTGGTGTAATCATGAGTCTAATCCAGTCTGCCAGTTCTTTTTTGGGTGTAATTCCTTCACCAGAAATCACATGTCCTAGATATTCAATCTCCCTTCTATTGATTTTAGATTTTTCTTTGCTGAGCACTATTACAGCTTGATGTAATTTTCTCAAGACCATGCTCAGTCTTTTATTATGTTCCTCTTCATCTTTGGCATATATTAATACATCATCCTGGAAAAATACAACTCCTTCTTCTCCCTCCAGGATCCTGTACATGACTTTCTGGAAGACATATGCTGCGGAAATCAAGCCAAATGGCATCCTTTTGTACTGATAAAGACCCTCAGGAGTTATACTGTTAAATGCTTGGATCCTTCATGTAATTTCACCCGATGGTAGGCAGTAGTGAGATCCAAGGTGGAGAATATTCTTGCTGCACCCAATGTTGAAATCAATTCCTGAATATTGGGTAAAGGATGCCTCTCTGTGATTATGCATTTATTTAATTCTCTCATATCTATGCACAATCTCGCCTTCCCCGAGCTTTTCCTGACCACAACCATGGGTTCAGCTGCATCTATCCGCTCAATTATTCCTTGGTCCTCCAACTTCTTTAGTTCTTGTTTGACTTCACCTCTGAGTGCTAAAGGTATATTACGCAACTTTTGAGCAACAGGCCTGGAGCCTGATTTGAGCAAAATTCGATGGGAAAATCCTTTTAAACATCCCATAGTGTTCTCTTTAAAGATCTCATCCTTAATCTTCTGCATGTGATCTATTTCTGTTCCTTGCACCAGGAATACAGAGTCACTAGCATTAGGATCTAATCGAACTTTCAATAACGTCTGGTGAGTCCAACTCAGTAGTGAAGTTTGCCCATTCTTTGATACATAAATACGACCGACAGCTTCCCTATCTTTAAATTTGATGGTAGCAACGAACCAACCAATGAGGTCAATCTTGGCTCCTCCATACGCTTTTGGCCTCACATCACCTCACGTAGGTATTCTGGTCCACACCTCTTCCATACATCCTCTGGAATTAACGTGTATGTAGCACCTGAGTCTAACATCATGACAATGGAATGTCCATTCTCTGATATATTTGTTGTTGGACTGTCAATTTGCACATCCTCATCCGAAACCATGAATACGCATTCTTCTCCTTCATCATTGTCACCAATCCAATTCAAATTTTGATTATCTCGTCGGTTGCTTCTACAGCATTTAGCTAAGTGACCTCTTCCACTGCATCTCCTGCAGATTATCTTTAGTGCAGGACAGGTGTCACTACTCGCCCAATGTGATGCACTTTCACACCTGTAACAAGTCCTCAGCCTTGCCCGACCTCTTCCTCTCTGGGCACTCCGTCCTCTGTATTGATGATCAAATTCAGGCATCGTCATTCTGTACAACTCAAACCGATTTACTTTCTTATCAGACTCTTGTCTCTCATCCGCTCTCATTTTTGTGTCTCTTTGGGCTGTACTTGCTCTTGTCATCACTTTTTTGTTGGAGACTCTTACTGCTCCTATAATTTCATCCTGGTCAGATGTACAGCACTAACTGGTGACTTGATTGATACTTCTTTCACTCTATTCTCCAAAGTCTGCACACACGTCTCAGTGTGTTCTACTTCTTTGGCTAATCTTAGCACCACATCCAGTGAGGGTTTGTCTTCTGACCATAACTTCTCTCTAACTTTCCCACTTCTACATTCTAACATGAACTGGTCTCTGATTCTTTCTTCCAGTTGTTGGTCAAACTTGCAGGTGCGTGCTAACTTTCTTAAAGCTGTAACATGCTGCTCTACATGTGTAGCATCTCGTGAGACACAGCGTCTCATGCACACACAAGACACTACAAGTGGAAAGTCTGAGTCCGGAGGAGGGGGACCTGAGTGAATCAGTGAAAGTGAACTAAATATTTGTTTAAAAAGACATTAGGAACTCCTGAGTGTTATAAGCTAGTAGAACTGGTAAAGTTAACTGAACTGTGATTTGAAGGCTACAGTGAACCCAACAGGGATGGCAAGTGAAAGCAAGGGAGAATGAATCCCGCATTTTGATAAAGTGACTAAACCGTGATGTAAAGACAAAGGTGAACCCAACACGACCCTTGTGTCTGTCGTGCTTCTGATAACCATGCCATCCATACATAGAAAATCTAAGCCAAAATCTAATGAATCCACAACAGCAGTTCTAGAGGTAAAGTCTGTAAAGATGCCACTAGAAACAGCCCAAACTCAGGCAAAGAATGACATGCCACACAACCAAAGGGGCGTGGCTCCACAGAGAACACTGCACCAAATCCCTCTATTCCAATCTATAGATCCCAGTGACAGAAGCTCATACATTAGTCCTTGGTAACTTGGTAAAGCTCCCAAGGTGGGATTTTGCTCTGTTTTGCCAGGGTTAAATAACACCCTGAATCAGATGTACAACGGTCCATATCAGACATTGGGGGCCCAGAGTAGATTTCACCCTAACACAATGCTGTATGACCATCAGGAAAGGCCAAGGTATGTGGATAGGTTCATTGAATATGGAAATCAGCACAGGGAGAAACCACACCTAAACAAAAGACAAAATGTGAACTATGCACCTAGCCAATATAGTCAGTCCCCACTACAGGTTGACCATGTTCAAAGGATTTTCTCCCATGCTCCCCACCTCCTGTGTCACTGGAATTCAGGGGAAGCACAAACAGAAATCAATATCCTGAAAGATACCAGAGCAGGCCTAATCAAGGTGCATTAAACCATTACCGGCCTAGAGTACAAAGGGATGTGTTTAGGGATACGGACAGGTTCCAGTGCTTAGAGTCCCAGGTTAAGATTTTGTCTGAGCAAATAGGGAAATTGTGCGCAGCGTAAAAACAACAGCCAAATGAACGTGCAGAATGTCACAGGTGTGATCTTGCGCACATTAACAACGAGTTGCCTGCGTGTATTTTGGGGGTGCGCGGGAAGTTTCACATGCTATAGGCCTTGGGCGAGTGGGAACGTGTATTTCAGGGGTGCGTGGGAAGTTTCACATGCAATAGGCCTCGGGCGAGCGGGGTATGTGTATTTCAGGGGTGCGTGGGAAGTTTCACACGTGATAGGCCTTGGGCGAGTGGGGTATGTGTATTTTGAGGGTACAGGGGAAGTTTCACATGCGATAGTCCTGGCGAGAGCGGGGTACATGTATTTTGGGGGTACGCGAGGAGTTTCACATGCGATTGGCCTTGGGCGAGTGGAGGAACATGTATTTCGGGGGTGCGCGGGATGTTTCGCACGTGATAGGCCTGGCGCGAGTGGGGTACGTATTTTTCGGGAGTATGGGGGAGTTTCACATGCGATAGGCCTTGGGCGAGCGGGCTAGGTGTATTTCGGGGGTACGCAGGAAGTTTTACACGCGATTTGGCATTGTGGACCCTCCTGGGTGTGCCCTTTCCCCCCTCCCCATGCCTTGCAGGCAGCCCACACCACAGGGGACTACCCTACAACCCTCACCATGCCCTGCAGGCAGCCCACATGGCACCACGCACTTGTGAGCGCACTTGTGAGCCCCACCTCATGTATCCCACCCACGCACCATTGACGGGCACCTGCCAGCAGGCCCCGACTCATGTCCCCATCCACCCACCCACCATTGACGGGCATTTGCCAGCAGGACCCGACTCATGTCCCCCACCCACCCACCATTGACGGTCACGTACCAGCAGGCTCCGACTCATGTCCCACACCCACCAACCCACCCACCATTGACGGGCACCTGCCAGCAAGCCCGACTCATGTCCCCCACCCACCCACCATTGATGGTCACCTGCCAGCAGGCCCAGACTCATGTCCCTCACCCACCCACCATTGACGGTCACCTGCCAGCAGGCCCTGACTCATGTCCCCCACCCGTATTGACGGGCACCTGCCAGCAGGCCCCCACTCATGTCCCCCACCCAACCACCCACCCACCATTGACAGGAACCTGCCAGCAGGCCCCGTTACGTGGCCACCAAACACCATATTCTAACAAAAGAGACCCATGGGCCTAACGCCTACACAAATCCCCCCTTCCCCCCAGAGTTAGGCGGAAACCTGTGCAGTTCCCTCTGGGACCACTGCAAAAGATTTAGGACTACAGGTGTTGCGATGAACCCACTTGGTAGCAGTCTGTACCACACAGATTCAATTGGTAGCTGTGGCTGAGCAGTCAGACTTCTCTCAAGAAAAGTTGGTCAGTATAGGGAGTATACAAGATAGGGTAATTCTTCGCAGCAAAACGAGTAAGCACGCAACCAGGCTTTAGTATAAAGATAGTAAGTTATTTATTGATAACAGAACGTCTACGAAAAATACTAAAGCGAATCACGGCAAACAAATCAAAATACAATTACTCTGCAGAATGGAATAAAGCTCAATCCCCCGAACACAATATCGACAACTCTAGGTTCTACGGCACCACTTATTTTCAGACAGAGGTGTATACCTCAACCCAGATGACACTCGAATATTTAGTGAGGAAGGGAGAGGAAGGGAGAGAAGAGATAGGCAGGCAATGAAGTCAACAATGCAAGGCAGGAAGGCATTAATCACACTAGATCACAAAGTTCGGCGGCCAGGCCCACTCGGTGAGAGGCAAGGCACGATGTCCTAGAAAGTCTCTATGGATGATGCATTCAAGTCTTGGTTAGCAAATTGGTTAGCGACAGGTTGAACCAGTTCAGAACAAAGAGTGAATAAAGCTTGGAGGCAACCCAACGGAACGGAGAGGAATCAGATACCTCACACGAACCGATCGAAAAGGGAAGCCAGGCGGTTACGGTACCTTGTTGTGGAGGGCAGCTCCGGCGGGGGCAGTTGTTCCTGGTAGTGGATGCACGACGGGTCTTGGCCAAGAGAAGAGATGCTCTCGTCGTCGAAGAGAAGATGTCCGGTGCACCACCAGGGAAGAAACCAGCCGCGGAGTGCTCCGTCACAAGGCACCACCTTTCGATCACGGTGCAGGAGTAGTGGCTATCCGGTTGCCGGGTGCTCTGCACGGGCAATTCGACCACTGCGTCCTGGGCGACCAAAAAGCACAAAGAAGAAGACTGGTTGTTCCCACCAGCCAGGGAAAGAGACTCTCGGGCAGGGAGATCTCTTCTGTCGTCGGGAGATTGTGAGACAATTCCGCAGGGCTCCACCGGAGGTGTCGTCGTGCAGGTCGGCTCAGCGTTACCGTCGTCGGATTCTTTAGGTCCAGTGGCGACTTCCGAAGATCCAGTCCCAAAAGCCCTGCTTTTATGCAGACGTCCCCCATTCATTCAGCCTAGCTTGTCAATCAACACATGCTAAGTGGTGAGCGGGAAGGCTCACCACCTGGGCCAATCACTCCAGAGTGCGACCTGAGTTGGCAAGGCAACTCGGTCCAGGGTGTCTAAACCCCCTCCCACACCCCTGAGGTAACCCAGACAGAATGGCGCCAATTTGGAGGGTCTCTGTCCAGAGGCCCGCCAAAAGTGGAACAAAGGGCTCAACCTTTGGTTTAGGAGTCACAGAGAAAAACACAGACGCCATTTTACAACCCGAGTTCTGGCAGAAAATACCACTCGATAAACCTATTTAAGATAAGTAGATCGGTGGTACGTTGGAGATTAACGAAAAACAGTATCAATCTTCAACAATGGGACGGATCCCATAGGGTTATGCTCGGGGTCGAACATAACAAGTAGTTTCCACTGCCACCAGCCAAAACTCGACGAGGAGGGACGGGACAGTGCCCCCTCGAGTAACAGATCCAGGAGTAATCGAATTACCCCTACTAGCACGTCCACAATAAGATGGTTGGTACTAGTTCTGTTAGCAAATTTAGGTCTAGTAAAGCCAATGGTGACTTTACATGCCCGGGGAGACAGTAGTCAGTCCCCGGGTATGGAGTCTATGGTGGGGGACCTGCTAGGGCGCCCCCGTGTCACGACACGTAGGGTGCAGAGTGACACACATAGAAAAACTTATGAGACCCTATGGAGTAAAAGACCCCATAGCCCATCGAACACATTGACATCTCAAAGGAATTACACACATACATGTCCAAGAGTGGGAGGAAAAGGGTCACACTCTTGGCAGGATGGAAAAAACAAACTCCAGAAATCCAGCAAAGCTGCTGGGGGACTCACTAGGTTAGGAAATTCAGCCTAAACAGAGAATTCTCCCTAACACTCGCCCCCCCCCAGACTAAGGGACAGGAGGATTTAATCCACTCCTGGATGAATCTCATACCTCTAGTCGATGATATACATCCTAGAGAGACCATCAGCATTTTGGTGGTGACACCCTGACCTGTGCTCAATGGTGAAATCGAACCCTTGCAGGCAGATCGACCATCTCAGTAGTTTCGGGTTTTCCCCTTTCATTTGCATTAACCATCTCAAGGGTTGGTGGTCAGTCTGAATAACAAAAGTAGAACCATACAAGTACGGCCTAAACTTCTTCAGAGCCCACACGATAGCAAAGCATTCTCTTTCGATTGTTGCCCACCTTGTTTCAGGATCCTTCAGCTTGCGGCTGATGTAGCAAACTGGGTGCTCCCTACCTTTCCCATCCAGTTGACTGAGTACGGCACCTATCCCTACATTGGAAGCGTCTGTCTGCACAATGAAGTGTTGGCGGTAATCAGGAGCTCTGAGTACTGGGGCTTGGCAAAGAGCCTTTTTCAGGTTTTCAAAAGCCTGATTGCACTCTTCGTTCCATTTAACCTTTTTAGGGAATTTGGGCGAGGAGATGACATTCAGTGGAGAAGCTATGGTCCCATAGTTCTCTATGAAATTCCTGTAATACCCGGTGAGGCCTAGGAAGGCTCTCACCTGAGTCTGAGTAGTCGGTGTTGTCCAATTTTGCACAGCTTCAATCTTACTGAGCAAAGGCCTTATTTCTCCACCGCCTACCTCATGCCCAAGGTAGACTACCTTACTCTGTCCAATTTGGCATTTACTCGCCTTTATGGTCAGATTGGCTCGTCCAAGAGCCTGCAAAACATCTCTCAGGTGGGTTACATGTTCGTCCCAGGAATTGCTGAACACTGCTATGTCATCCAAGTATGCCATGCAGAAGTCCTCCATCCCGGTTAGAACCTGGTTTACCATCCGTTGAAATGTAGCAGGTGCATTTTTTAGTCCGAAAGGCATTACCGTAAACTGGTATAAACCAACGGGGGTAGAAAATGCAGTTTTCTCCTTGGCATGGTCGGTCAGGGCTATTTGCCAATAGCCTGACGTCAAGTCAAATGTGCTGAGGAACTTGGCGGCGCCAAGTTTATCCACCAACTCATCTGTTCTTGGCAAAGGGTGGGCATCAGTCGTGGTGACTGCGTTAAGAGCTCTATAATCCACGCAGAATCTAAGTTCTTTAGACCCGGCCTTTGGTACTAACACAACTGGGCTAGACCATGGACTAGTAGAGGGCTCTATTACCCCGAGATCAAGCATCTTGCTGACCTCACCTTTGATGTGGGTTCTTACGTTTTCTGACATGCGATATCCTCTGCTTTTGACAGGCAGACAGTCACCAGTGAGTATCTCGTGCTGGCCCCAAGGGGTCAAGCCTGGTGAGAGCGAGAACAGAGAGGCAAACTGATTCAACATAGACTTGCACTCTTCTTGTTGCTCGGGTGTCAGATTGGAGGAGAGATTTACTCCTTCAATTTTTTCATCTAAAGGTAAGCCTCTGAGGAGATCCGGAAGAGCTTCACTCTCTTCTTCCTCCTCGGCCGATGCTAGAAGCAACGCTCCTACGTCAGGTCGTGAGACATACGCTTTAAGTCGGTTGGTGTGAAAGACTGTCGGAGCCTCCTTGGGGTTGCCCTAGTCCACCAGATAGTTAACCTCACCGAGCTTACCCACTACTCGGTAGGGTCCCATCCATTTATCTTGCAATGCCCTCTGCCTTGTGGGGATCATAACAAGAACAAGCTGGTTTTGAGCGAACTCAACCATGTTAGCCTTTTGATCGTGCCAGTGCTTGACCAATGCTTGTCCAGCTTTCAAGTTATCGCTTGCTTCTGTCATCAGGTGCGACATTCTCCTCCGGAGACCTATCACGTAGTCAGTCACTCTGACTGGCTTGGGGGAAGGAGCACTCTCCAACCCCTCCTTAATCAGGGCCAATGGACCTCTGACGGGATGACCATAGAGCAGTTCGAAGGGAGAGTAGCCTACTCCCTCCTGAGGGACTTCTCTATAAGCAAAAAGAAGGCATGGCAATAGAAGGTCCCACTTACGCTTAAGGGGTTCTTCTAGAGCACCTATCATGCTCTTCATGGTTCGGTTGAACCGTTCTACCAACCCATTGGTTTGTGGGTGGTAAGCCGTTGAGAACTTGTAAGTTACCCCGCAGGTTTTCCACATGGCTTTCATGTAGTGGGACAGAAAATTTGACCCCCTGTCAGAGATAACTTCCTTAGGAAATCCGACCCTAGTAAAAATACCAAGGAGGGCCTTAGCCACAGCCGGAGCTGTAACAGTCCTCATAGGAATTGCCTCAGGATACCTAGTAGCATGGTCTACTACAACAAGTATAAACCTGTTGCCTGAGGAGGTTGGAGGATCAAGGGGACCAACGATATCAATCCCTACTCTCTCAAATGGGACTCCCACAACGGGAAGAGGCACTAACGGTGCCACATTCTTGGACCCAACCTTACCAGAGATCTGGCAGGTATGGCAGCTTCTGCAGTGTTTTTCTACTTCGGCCCCCATCTTTGGCCAATAGAAGTAGAGTGAGAGCCTTTCCTTAGTCTTCTTGAAACTCAAGTGACCAGCCAAAGGAATCTCGTGGGCTAACTGCAAGAACTGTGGTCTGTTCTCTTGGGGTACTACAAGGCGTTTGTAGTCTCCAGGTGCAGACTCGGTCGGTTCACTATAGAAGAGGCCATCTTCCCAGTGCAACCTATGTTTCCCAGGCTCTTGCCCTTCAGCCTGAGTTTCTGCCTGACGGGGAAGACCTTCCAGAGTTGGACATTCTCTCTGTCCCTTACTGAAGTCTGCCCTGCTGGGTCCACCTTCTGCCAGTAACGACTGCAGCTCAGGATGGTCAACAGGATCCAGATCTCCAATGAGTTCCTGGCCTTCCATTAGCTCTTCTTCAGAGTCTAATTCTACCATACAGGGTTGTACTTCCCCCTCAGCCTCAGCTGGAGGTGGAGTTACGGGTGTGACGTTGGACAACCGCGGGGAAGTCCGTGTCGGCTGCATCGGAATGTGGGCTGTTGGTTTCGGTTTAGAAGTTTTAGGTTTCCCTTTTACTTCTGTGTTCCTAGAGACAGCGGCCGCCATTTCCAATGGAGCAGGAGTGATTTCTTTCTTCATCATCTCCCCGAGAGTACCGCGCAGGGTCCTCTCTCTTGCAGGTCTGGTTAGCTCCTGTAACCATTTACTAGGAGGTCTGGGAGTATGCGATACAACTCCGAGAGTTTTCAAATCGTTACCCAACAGTACGCGTCCTGGTACCTCACTCTGTATGCTGACAGGTATCTTTACAGTCATGTCGTTACACTGGATGAGAACTGGTAATTGGGGAAGCATCTGCACAGGCCCTCCAGCTAACTTGGTGAGGCGTTTGGGTGCCTTAGCAACATCCTCAGCCTGAAAAAACGATTTATCCACCACAGTTATGCTGGCCCCAGTGTCCCTAATGGCAGGCGTCTCCTGACCATTCACCTGGACACTGTCCTTATAATACTCTTTAGTATTATCGGGGATAGAATTATAGACATCTAAATTCTGTTGTTCCCACAACCCCAGAGATACTAAAGAAACGCTGACTGAGACTCCAATGGGTTCGTCAGCTAGCAGTAGAAAGTTTCCACTTGCCATTTGGACTTCCTCCTCTGGAGCGAAGGCTAAGGAGACAAGCTGGACCCCTGAAGGTTTACCCTTACATCTGGGATCTCCTTTCACGTGATCAGTCGAGCCACAAACAAAGCATTTCCCGAATGCTTTCTGGAATGGTGGCTTGTTCTGACCTCCTTCCGGTTTGGCACCAGAAGACACACTATTCTGCTGTGGTTTTCCCGGTGGCTTACCCTTCTGGTTTTGTTTGGGGCCCTCTTTGGAATGTGAGTTATTCGAATTCTCCTTTGAGTCTTTTTTAGGCTGTTTTCCCTCGTCCTTTTTCTGAGTTGCCCCAGAATCCTTGTGAGTAGCCCTGTTGGCAACCCACAAGTCAGCAGCCTTAGCTAGAGCCCTGGAATCTAATTCCTTCGAATCAGCCAAGTGCTGTCTGAGCTCAGGAGAACAGGCATCATAAATCGACTCCAACATAAAAAGATTTCGCATACCCTCGTAAGTGTCAACTTTGTAACCCTTAATCCATCCCTCTAAGTTTTTCAACCCTTCACTCACCCAGGTAGCCCAAGGGGTACCATCATGCTTTTTGAGGGTTCTAAACCTCTTAAAATACTGGGAAGAGGTCTTCCCGAATCTAGCTATCAAAGCTAGTTTCACACTTTCGTAATCCGTCTTATCCACCTCCCCCAATTCCATTACCACATCAGTCGCAACAGGAGGAAGCCTAGAGAACAACCAGGGAAGCAACGCGTTCCCGGTGATGTCCTGGAGCCCATGATTGTATTCAAACAGTTTCAACCAATCCAACACATCCAATCTCGGTTCGTACATACCCACTAATTCCTTCGGCATCCCGGGTCTTTTGGGACTGGAGCTCCTAGAGGAACCAGAGGAGAGAGAAGCATTTTCCATAGACAACTTTTTCATTTGTAACTCATGATTAAGCTCTATTTCTCTGAGTCTTAACTCAGCTTGTTTCTCCTCAGCCTGGGCATTCATTCGTCTGAACTCGAGCTCTTGGTTTCGTTCAGATTGAGCCAAGAACCGTTTATATTCTAATTCGAGCTTCATTTTTTCAAGTTCAAAATAAGCAGGATTACTTGTGGGACCTGGTATGGGCCCCGTAGGCACAGTTGGTAAGGCAGGTAGAGGAGCGGGGGAGACAGTTTCGTTAGCCTCGCCGTCCTCGTCAGCCTCTTCATCGCTATCATCAGAATTACGATTCAGATCAACACCATTACTGTTATCTACAGTTGCTGGAGAGTTTAGTTCCTCTGAACCAGTACCCAGACTTTGGTTCACCAGCAATCTCTCTATCAGTTCTAACTTCTTGCCTTTTACAGGAAGATTCTCTTGTCTACAGAGAGCTCGCAGACTTTCAGTATTTTTATCCGACAAAGACTCTTGGCTGTAAATTTCCATCGTAGACATGTTTTTTGAAAGTTGCTTTTGTAAAGTTTTGTGGTTAGTCGTCCTACAGCGTCAAAAAACACTCTAAACTGTATACTCGATACTAATCCCACCGCTGTACACCAGTGTTAGGCGGAAACCTGTGCAGTTCCCTCTGGGACCACTGCAAAAGATTTAGGACTACAGGTGTTGAGATGAACCCACTTGGTAGCAGTCTGTACCACACAGATTCAATTGTTAGCTGTGGCTGAGCAGTCAGACTTCTCTCAAGAAAAGTGGTCAGTATAGGGAGTATACAAGATAGGGTAATTCTTCGCAGCAAAACGAGTAAGCACGCAACCAGGCTTTAGTATAAAGATAGTAAGTTATTTATTGATAACAGAACGTCTACGAAAAATACTAAAGCGAATCACGGCAAACAAATCAAAATACAATTACTCTGCAGAATGGAATAAAGCTCAATCCCCCGAAACACAATATCGACAACTCTAGGTTCTACGGCACCACTTATTTTCAGACAGAGGTGTATACCTCAACCCAGATGACACTCGAATATTTAGTGAGGAAGGGAGAGAAGAGATAGGCAGGTAATGAAGTCAACACGGTTCGTACTGAAGCGGGTAAAAATGCAAGGCAGGAAGGCATTAATCACACTAGATCACAAAGTTCGGCGGCCAGGCCCACTCGGTGAGAGGCAAGGCACGATGTCCTAGAAAGTCTCTACGGATGATGCATTCAAGTCTTGGTTAGCAAATTGGTTAGCGACAGGTTGAACCAGTTCAGAACAAAGAGTGAATAAAGCTTGGAGGCAACCCAACGGAACGGAGAGGAATCAGATACCTCACACGAACCGATCGAAAAGGGAAGCCAGGCGGTTACGGTACCTTGTTGTGGAGGGCAGCTCCGGCGGGGGCAGTTGTTCCTGGTAGTGGATGCACGACGGGTCTTGGCCAAGAGAAGAGATGCTCTCGTCATCGAAGAGAAGATGTCCGGTGCACCACCAGGGAAGAAACCAGCCGCGGAGTGCTCCGTCACAAGGCACCACCTTTCGATCACGGTGCAGGAGTAGTGGCTATCCGGTTGCCGGGTGCTCTGCACGGGCAATTCGACCACTGCGTCCTGGGCGACCAAAAAGCACAAAGAAGAAGACTGGTTGTTCCCACCAGCCAGGGAAAGAGACTCTCCGGCAGGGAGATCTCTTCTGTCGTCGGGAGATTGTGAGACGATTCCGCAGGGCTCCACCGGAGGTGTCGTCGTGCAGGTCGGCTCAGCGTTACCCTCGTCCGATTCTTTAGGTCCAGTGGCGACTTCCGAAGATCCAGTCCCAAAAGCCCTGCTTTTATGCAGACGTCCCCCATTCATTCAGCCTAGCTTGTCAATCAACACATGCTAAGTGGTGAGCGGGAAGGCTCACCACCTGGGCCAATCACTCCAGAGTGCGACCTGAGTTGGCAAGGCAACTCGGTCCAGGGTGTCTAAACCCCCTCCCACACCCCTGAGGTAACCCAGACAGAATGGCGCCACTTTGGAGGGTCTCTGTCCAGAGGCCCGCCAAAAGTGGAACAAAGGGCTCAACCTTTGGTTTAGGAGTCACAGAGAAAAACACAGACGCCATTTTACAACCCGAGTTCTGGCAGAAAATACCACTCGATAAACCTATTTAAGATAAGTAGATCGGTGGTACGTTGGAGATTAACGAAAAACAGTATCAATCTTCAACAATGGGACGGATCCCATAGGGTTATGCTTGGGGTCGAACATAACAAGTAGTTTCCACTGCCACCAGCCAAAACTCGACGAGGAGGGACGGGACAGTGCCCCCTCGAGTAACAGATCCAGGAGTAATCGAATTACCCCTACTAGCACGTCCACAATAAGATGGTTGGTACTAGTTCTGTTAGCAAATTTAGGTCTAGTAAAGCCAATGGTGACTTTACATGCCCGGGGAGACAGTAGTCAGTCCCCGGGTATGGAGTCTATGGTGGGGGACCTGCTAGGGCGCCCCCGTGTCACGACACGTAGGGTGCAGAGTGACACACATAGAAAAACTTATGAGACCCTATGGAGTAAAAGACCCCATAGCCCATCGAACACATTGACATCTCAAAGGAATTACACACATACATGTCCAAGAGTGGGAGGAAAAGGGTCACACTCTTGGCAGGATGGAAAAAACAAACTCCAGAAATCCAGCAAAGCTGCTGGGGGACTCACTAGGTTAGGAAATTCAGCCTAAACAGAGAATTCTCCCTAACACCCAGTACAAGCACACAAGCATCCACTGCCCCCACTCCCAAATTACCCATGCCATGAGAGCCTCAAAAGAACCACCATGGCCATGCATAAATGTACAACAGAGCCACACAGTGGCAACACATAACTGAGGCAATGCTCATTGAGACATGCACAAAACCAATGAGAGTACAAAACACCAATAATGAAGAAATATGATTTGTATTAAAATACGTAATGAAAAAACATAAAAAAATATTAAACTTGTAAATTAAGAAATGATTCAATCCAAAAAAAATAACAAATCCAATGTAACACAAAAATCCACAAGAGGAAAAAAGGGAAGTGGTCCATTTCAAATGTCCAAATAAAGTACATGAGAACATTTAAAAAAAACATTGATCCATGGGATGACAAAATAACCAAAGTATGTACAAGTCTGTGAAAGTCCGAAGGGTCCATGATGCCCAAACAAAATGAAACCTACCAAAAATCCTATAAAAATAACTATGTACATAAAGTTGAGCAAAGTCTATGGACTCCAAAATAAAGAAAAAATGAAGGAAACCTAACCCTAAAGAACTATGTACAAAGGCGGCGGTCAAGTCCAACGGCTCATTTGTTGATGTCCCGGGCCAGGGCATCATTGAACTCCTCTTCAACGTCCTGAAGGCGGGCCTCTTCCCTGACCCCGAGGTCTCGCAAGGATGCAGCCATGTCATCCTCCAACTCCCTGCAAGTTGCCTCGAGGCACTCAGCCCGCCTCAACACCCTGCGCATGGAGTTCTCTGCCCTGACCATAGTGAGCCGTGCCTCTTCCGCCTGCCGCCGCTCCACATCTATTTGCCGGCCCAACCTCTGCCACATGGAAGACACTCCCAATCCAGGGTCCTTCTGCCCTCTGGCCGATGCCTGCCCCTGTGATGTTGTTGGCCCCGAGCCATCATCGTTCCCACCTTGAGCATGCTGCTGCTGTGCATGTGCCCTGCCTGTCGATGCCTGCACATCCTCCTCCTGCTGGAGTCCAGTTGTTTGGGTTGCCACCCCTGCTGGACCTCCGACTCCCGACTGTGGCAGGGATGTGTCCTCCACCAGCCTGGCTGCTCGGCCAGGGGAAGCTCCACAGGGTTCCCAGGTGATACGTGGGCAGGAAGATGGCATGGAGGATGACTGGCGCATAGGGGGTTCAGTTGAGGAGGGGGTCGGTAGAAGGTCCAGCACATGGAGGAACCCAGCACTGGTGACCCATCTTAGTAGGGCGACGCGGTCAACGACGCATCCGAAATAACATGCATTGTCCACAAGGGAACCCTGCACGTCATCCCGAATGCCACGTTGACGCAATGCCACCCCAGCCAGGACAGGCTCAACACGGTCCCGGATTGCCACATCCGCAGGGAGAGGAAGGCCAGTTGTTGTTCGCGCATCCCCTCCCTGAAAACGGGTCTGGAGGAAGGTATCCCTGCTGGTGCCAGATGATGCAGTCACAGGATCGGGGACAGGATTACACACAGGCACCTCCATGGCCGCCTGTGCTGCCTCCTGTCCCTGCCCCTGGACTGCACCACTAGCACCAGTGGAATCCCCCCCTCCAGGCCCTGTGCATGGGTCTTCCACAGCCTCCTCCTCAACTAAACCCTGCAACAACCTGGATGACTCTGTGCCATCTTCCTCCATAGGCCCCTGTGGGGTCTCAGCTGCCCCTTCTGCTGCCAAGCAGTCCACCTCTGACCTCCGCCTCTTGGACCTAACCTCGGCAGCTGTGGCAACGGGCGTAGCACCAGACTCCTCACTCCCCGAAGAGATGACAACCCGGGAGGGGAGCTGGGCCTTGCGTCTCCGGCTGGCGGTGGGATCCCTGCCGATGTGCTCCACAGCAACGTCTCCGCCCTCTTCATCAGTTGACGCTGTAGACAGGACAGACAGAACACAGGCATCAGGGCACTGTACAATGGTCTGATACACACATGACAGTTGCACATGAGTGGCAGTCTCAAGCTTCACAGATGGCATCACACTCTGCAACACACATATCATTTGAACCCACACAAATGCGCAAATTAACAGGAATGATGCAGGAGGCAGCACCATCCATACACATACAACAGCATGAGCATTCAAAGGTCAGCCTGACATCACATGCACCACGGGGAGTGCCAAACACATGCACACACAGCACCAGACATACATGCATCTGTACATCTCCACCACCTGTCACAGTGAAATCATCGACAACTATGTCACATCTGCCAATCAGCCTCGTACATGTCGGTGTCACATGCATCCATGGTGTATCACAGTGGCACACATGTCAAATACACACACATGCACATGTACACCGTGCACGTACATGAAAGTGGAACCAGCATCCATGTGTCACACCGCAACCATGCCACAGTACATACACAGAAATGTAAACATGCGTGCACCCACACATGCATTTGGCCATCATGCATTTGAACACATACACCATTGATGTGCCTCACACATGACTGGACTCACATGCAGCAGGCGCATGTCCCTGTACATACACATCCATACATGGGCCTTTCAAGACATATGTCCAACCTGCACACTCCTGGCACACTTCAACATGCACTGCATCCAATCAGTACGCATGGACACTTACCGGTCGACTCCGGACGGGTCAGCATCTGAAGGACCTGGAGGTGGAGCGCTGGGTGTATGCGTTCCAGGACCCTCATCTGGATGTTGGTAAGGCGGACCCGGCATCCCTCTGCTTGCGCTGCCTTTAAGAGGCGCCGGGCCTTGCTGAGGGTCCTAGACCTGAAGTCCTCCCAGCGCTCCCGGACGTGTTGCATTTCGTGGGCTGCCACCCCCTCCACATTGATGGGAGCCACAATGTCCTTCCAGATCCTCTTCCGTCCTTCATTGTCGGCGCGTGATCTTCCAAAGAGGGCATCATAATGCACCAGGACTTGCTCCACCAGAATACCAACTTCTGTGGCACTGAAGCTGGTAGCCCTCTGCCTCTCTGGCTGAGGGTTGCCAGGGGTGGCCGATGGTGTTTCCCCTAACATGGCAACCCCCGAGGCAGGTGTGGGTGGGCAACTGGGTCCTGGTGCGGGGCTGTGGAGCGATGGAACTTCAGTCGGGAGTCTACTGTTCCAGCAGGGGTGGTCACAGCAACTGAACCCCTGCAGATGGCTGATGTGCAGGCACCAAATCGCAGAGCACGTGGCCAGCAGGCAGGCAGCAGCAGATGGCAGGTGGGAGCGGCCTCGGGGCTCTGGGGGGCTGGAAAATGGTCTTATGGGTAGGAGCATGGTCTTCCGTGTGTTGTCGCGTGGCCAGCTTCATACGGAGTGATTTGGCACGTGAAAAAACTGCACATCAGTGTGTAATTCGAGGAAAGGCCCTTAGCGCGGAAGCGCGGAAGTGACGTCGCACGTGTGGGCTGGATTAAAAAGTACGCGTAGGACACCATTTTCTTGTATGTGCTTTTTGTGGAGGTGATTCTGTACTTCTTGTAGGTTCACAGGCGATTACTTCACAACGGTTCCAGTTTGTGCTCCTTGTATACTCAGACAGCGTTCAATTCTTCTTTTGCCGGGGGTATTGTCGCGTACCCATTCAGAGGTCATTGTAGCCTGCGTGTACCACGCGTACGCTTATTTTTGTGTTTCTGGGTGCCATAGCATAGTGCAGGTTCTTTATTGCACACACGTGGGCTACCAGGGGTCACGTGCACATTAAATGTTGTTTTCGGGGTGCCTGAGCGTTGTGTGACCCGTCATTTTACCCCATGTGTCACAGACAGCCTTGCTAGAGCACTAGGGTACGTATTACATCTACTACCCTGCCCCTTTCACCCCAATTGCCCAGGACAATTGTTTACTGCACCTCCCATTCACACAAGAACATCAGTGCCATGGTTGGGAGGCAACCAAGTTGTAAGGGAGGCAAAGGTGGCCAACCTCCAAGAGGTGTCCACAGTAGGGGATGTGGCCAGGATGTGCAGGGTGGCCCAAGAGGCCAGTGTGGGGAGGACCAATCAGGGACACCTATGCCCCCCCATGGGTCGGGGAGATGCAGCTGACACCATCCCAGCTCAGGCCATGTTAACCCGGCCCATATTGTCGACCGAACCGGCACAGGATGACTCACAGGCCGACTTCCGTGTCACCAAGTCAAAGCCACGTGTGGCGGTGAAAGTTGCTGTCACCAGGCCACGTGGATCTGGGACAGCAACGTCATCTGCTGCCCCAACTAGCCAGGGTGAAGAGGCTGCAGGGGCAGCTGCAGCTCAATCCACCCCAGCTCCGAGTCACCCAGCCGGGACAGTGTTGTTCCAAGTCCATCACACCAAGGTTTGTCCTATCAACATCACCCAGCAGCCAATGCCTGCAGTGAGACCTTTGGTCATCGTGCCTTTGGCTACTTCCAGTGCCCAGTGCACCTGTGCTTCAGCCCCTACAAACCAGAGCAGCGTAAGCCACTCAGGGTCCGCACTGACTCTTAAGAGGAAGAAGGGTGCTCTTGCGGTACAGGCTGGGACCCCAGACACGGCTCCCCCCTCCGGCACGTCAAGGAAGCGTAGTTTCAATGATGTAGAACTAGACGCACTTGTGGACTACATGTCGGCCCATGGCCGCAAAATGCTGGTGACTGCAGGGTGCAAGACTAAGACTGCTCAACGTAGGGCCCACTAGCAGTGCATCGCGGGCCAAATTAGTTCCCTTGGATTTGTGAGGCGCACAGCTGATAATTGCTCTAAGCAGTGGAATGACCTCAAACGCAGAACAAAAAACAAGCTGGCTTCCAATCATGCCTCTACTCTGGCAGTGGGTCTCCACCAGAGGAGGATGTACTCACAGAACATGTGTCAATCGCTGAAGGCTTCATCACAGAGGATCAGATCCAAGGCGTGGGAGACCTACCAGATCTTGAGGCAATGTCCGGTGAGTGGCCATGCATGTGTGTGCAAACCACGTGTATGTTGCTTTGTGATTTGTTCTGATTGACTGCCAGGTGAGGCTGTGTAGTCATGACTGCTATGGGTCACCAATGTGGTGCCTCCAAACCATCCCCCGTCCTTGGGTTTGGGTTTTACAGTATCCCTTCTGACCGCAGTTGACAATTTGCACCTGATTACTGCACTTGCCCTTCAGCAGCCATCATGCCACAACATTGTTCATACTGTTTTCCTGTTCATTCTGCCTGATTGATGAAATCCTTTGCATGTTTACCACACATTTTTGTGCCATTCTGCTCTAAATGTAACATACTTCAGACATAGATTACACCCCACAATGCCCCACATTTGTTTACTTATTATGGGAATGATTTAATCAATCAGGCTGATTGAGTAATGTGCACCTACACATGGCCTGCACACAATCACTTCGGGACCCTGTTTGAATGTTCAACATAATTGTCTTCTGTCATGTCCTTGTGACCAACCATTGATGTATCCATGTGCCTGCCATCACTGCATTAGTGAACACTGGCTTTGTTGCAGCTTTTGGCAAATGCGTGTTTTGTCACACTCTTTTGCATGTTCTATTTCATGATGTCCCTCTCACATGGATGGGTGACAGTACTGATTTTCTACCATCTGGGTGTCCTTGTCAAATCTGCCATGGCTATGCTATGTGCCATCTGTGTGCTTGCATGTGTCATGTATGTGGATCGTCCATGCCACTCACAGGCTAATGTGTGATGCCAGTGCTATGCAGCATGCAGCACATGTTTTGCTTTTCCATTTTGGAGTCCTCAGTGTGTGCTTTTAGGCTCCCCTTCCACTTCATTGCCAGTGCATGCATGCCAGAGTTATTGTCATGTATGACATGTGTCATTTATGTATTCAATGTGTACCTCATGATTCCTATGTGTGTGGGTTATGCTTCATTACTTTTCTTTTATGTTTTTGCAGGTGATGAAGCACTAGATGCTGTTGAGGGGGAGGAGATGGTGCAGAGGCAGGAGTAATCACAGACACAACCAGGCACCAGTGGAGGACGTGGGGTGGTGGTGGGTGAAAATCCATTACTCCTTCAGACCATCCTGTCTACGGGTGTCACTGGGTACACCTACACAGACCTCTACAGCTCAGGTGCTGAATCTGACATTGAGACAAATGTCCTGTTGCAGGTGTTTCTGGCAGGGATGCTGTTCTGTCCAACCCACCTGCACTGGGGGTAGACCCCTGTATGGGGCATTCAGTGTTGGAAAGTCTGCCTGTGGCGGTTAGGATGCAGGGTCACACTCCACTATATTTGCTCCTGTTCCTGGGCCAGCTGATCAAAGGAGGAATGCAGTCCTGCAGCCTCAGGCAGTGCCAGCACAGCAATGTGCACATCACCTTTCCCCAAACAGGTGTGATGCCCATCAACGCAGTGGCCGTGTGCCACCAGGCAATACTGTATGGGAGAACTCCATGTATACTATTGCAGCACAACAGGGGGCATTGTGTGAGATGATGGCTCAGGCCACTTCCATTCTCCCCCCTGAAAGGCAGGTGGAGCTCCAGCAGCAGGCAACAGAGTCCATGTGCCGCTCACACAGGGAGGACATGTTGGCGTTCAACAGGGACTGACAGGCTGGACTGGAGACTCTGCGCACAGCCATATCTGCAGAGTCACAGGCCCACAGGGATGCCCTGAGGTTAGAACACAGGTCCCTCAGAGATACTCTGGGTGCACTTGAGGTGTCCCAAAGTACAAGGTCAGAACAGCAGCTGGAGCAGCTAACACGCACACTCTCAGCTGAGCTCCAGGCAACCTGTGAGGAGATCCGGGCATCACGCGAGGCCTTGCAGGCAGAAATGCATGCTACCCCTGAGGTGCTGCATGGGGATCTCCATACCATCATTCTGCAGAACCAAACCTTTCAGACCCGCATGCTTGCTGCCATGGTGGAGCACGCCAGGGCTTTGCGTGGTCTGCCTCCCATATCACGTGCACCTTCTAATGTACCACCAGAGGGTGATGACAGCAACGGCAGTTCTCCCACTGTAGGGTAGCCGTACAGGCCATGAGCCCATGGAGGGTTTTTTATTTCTCAACATCCACGCATGTGGGTGTTGGGGTGCACCCTGTACCTCCTCTCTCCTTGGTGCCCCCCCATGGTCAACACATGGCCATTTTTTTTATTTTTTTATTTTATTTCTCATATTTCATTCAGAATTTCAAATTAGAATTAGAATTGAATTTATGTATTATCTTTTTTGCTTCTTCTTTTTTCTATTTATTATTTTCAATTTCTTTTCATGTTTTATTTGTTTTTTTATTTTCATTTTATTTGTTAATTAAAATTGTATTCTGATTTTTACTTTGTTATTTTATTTATTTTGTTTACTTTTCATTTACTTTTTCTTTTTCTTTGTTTAATTTGCATTTACTTTTTTGTTCATAACCATTTTCTTTCAGATTGTGAATTCATGGTACAGTGTGTTGCTTTGTGTGGCTCCCGTAGGCATCCACTGTGTATTCCAGCTGGGCACATGCAGGCTTGTCCTGTCTTCGGGATAGAAACTTGGGTTCCTGACACACACGCCCCTCCTGCTTCCCCTTTCCATGGGCTCGCAAAGGGTGTGACCAAGGGACAGTAACATATACAGAGGCATTGGGCTCCCATAAGTTGTGTGGGCAGTCTGTAGTCCAAACTGTGTATACATCCCTAGTGGGGATTGGTGTTCATTTCTCCACTGCATGGTTGATTTGTATATAGTATTACATACAGGACTTTTTGCATATATACATGTAGCTTCTTCATGTCTTAACAAGCCCCTCTCCATTGCAGATGCAGTTCATGTAGTATGCAGTACACTGCCACATTTTCCTACCAGCAACACACTGCAGTTGGAAGGGGTCGATGTGCTGCCTTTGTCAGGTTGTGACACTTGCACTACTTTCATTTTTTTACTGTCATACGTTGCCACTGTTGGATCCTATACAAATGTTTTGTCTTGCTGGTAAGTATTTGTTCATGTGTGCTGTTTTCTTTTTCATTAGTGAGAGGAAATTGTCTCTGGCCTGTTTACATTTGGGACAGTGCACTTTGTAACACTTGTGTCATGAGTTGTGCATTTATTTGGTTGCTTTCACATAGCATGCCATGCCATGGCGTGTTGGGTAGCTGAATGGGGTTAGGGAGGGGTTGGATGACATGCCACTATTTAGTTGTAGTATTTTGCAAGGGGGTAGTCCTTCATGCTGCATGAATGTGTGCCTTTTACTGACACAGTATTGGGTGTGTTTAAGTAGCTAGGGATGCACACAATGTAGCACTTCCAGGTAAACAATCTCAGGGTGGTATGGTTGTGACAGTTGACTGTCCCTTTTGTCATCATCATAAATTGTCAGCTGGTATGTGCCAGGCCTGTCTACACTCCGCAGGGGTGGGATTTTAGGTGAAGAAATTTGCCACAAGCTGGGTACGGGCAGCCTCACCATGTGCCCTTTCACCTCCCATGCGCAGTGGCCGTGCATGTGGTTGGGGATGTGGGGGCACCACCATGTCCACCGGCACGCCCTGCCGGTTATGCAGGACACATGCTGCCACTATGATCCTGCACACTACTGGGGGCGCATATAGCAGCTGCCCACCAGAGCGGTCAAGGGAGCGAAAGCGTGACTTCAGCACTCCGAATGTGCGCCCCACTATGCCCCGGGTTGCAATATGGGCTGTGTTGTATCTTACCTCGGGTGGTGTGGTGGGGTTCCATATTGCCGTCATCATGTAGGTGCTCAGAGGGTAGGCACTGTCCCCTGGGGAGGTCATAATGGTTGTCATTAGTTGGGTTTTCCCATTTCTCAGTGTCTGACATGCATACATGTGCAGAGGCATCTGTACTCACCAATTAGCCATGTGTCGCCATGCCTCTAAACTTCCAGGTACCGGTTAAGTGGTGATATTCGGAATATGAAACTATCATGGCTGGACCCCGGATAGATAGCATACACTGAGGTGATGATTCCTTGGCATCACATACAACCTGCACGTTGATGGAATGCCGGTGCTTGAGGTTTCGATAGATGTGCTCAGTGACCCTGGGAGGATGTAGCGCCACATGGGTGCAATCAATGGCACCTAGCACTTTGGGGAAGTGTGCCACCCCGTAAAAGTCCTGGACAACGGCCTGCCTTTCTGCAGGTGTTCTGGGCATGTATACGTGCCTGCGGACTGAGGGGCATGCAGTCATGATCGCCAACACCGGGTGTAGGCAGCGTAACGGTTGTATACGAATTGATCGTTTTACAACTGCTCGAATGACAATTGACCTTTTCACAATTGACCGAATTGTGAAGATCAATTGTACCATATATGTGGGGGGAACCCCCCACAACCCCGCACCCAATGCCAACCCCCCAAAACCCATATATATATATATATATATATATATATATATATATATATATATATATATATATATATTACCAAACCATTATATATATATATATTACATGGCCACGGTAGTGGCCATGTAGCTATGGTTAAGTTGCTGTTTCCATAGGAAGAGCACTTTTTGGGCGGCTTATAACTTCGCTCTCCCTGGACAGATCCTCACCAAACTTTGCAAAAAAAGTATTTGGGTCACTCTTTTTTGCAAAGTTTGGTGAGGATTCGTCCAGGGGGGGAAAAGTTATAGGGGGGTCCCAAAACCTTTTTTTTTCCCATAGACTGAATGGAAAAAACTTTGCGCACGGCTACAGCCCGAACCGCTGGACGGATTTACACCAAATTTGCGGCAGGAGCGGCGGCCTGGTCCCAAAAGCGTGCTTTTGTAAATTTGGTGTAAATCTGTCCAGTAGTTTTTTTTAAAAATGACCAAAATGTAAGGCAAAAAAATTAGTGATATCTGTGTTCGCTTCGCGGACGGACTTCCCTGTTCGCTCCGCGGACAGCACCCCGATTGGCCCATGGCCTTGCGTCATGTCTGCTGACATGCGACGTGTTCGCTGATTGGACGGCGAGGGGCGTGGAGCGCGTAAGATTTTCTGTGGCGCCCGCCATCTTGTATTCGCAGTCGACCGCATACAGCGCAGTGAAACGTGGATAAAAAATTGTATTTAGTGCCGTGTGTTGGTGTGTAAGAGTGTTTGGGGAGGGTGGGGGAGTATGAGATAGGTTCAATGTTTTGTTTTTTTATGTGCTAGACGTTTTTGTTGCGTTCGATTTGTCCGCGGAGAACACAGCTGTTCTGACATTTTGTAAATAAACTAAATGGTGGGGTGTTTAGAGGACGGAGTATGTGTCATTTTTGTTCGCAAGGAAGGTAAATATGAGTTATGAACACTCGCGTTGTACTTAATTGTTCGTAAATACACAAACTGGGGGTGTCCTCAGGACGCTGTCCGTATTGTAATCTGTCTAGTTGAATGTGTTCTAAGAACACTCACAGTGTCCCGAAATGGTTGCAATTACACAAAATGGGGGTGTTGTGAGAACGTTGTTTGTATTGTTCGTTGTCAGGGTGAAAGTGTTTTAAGACCGCTCCTTTTGTCCGCTAATAGTACAATTTCCTAGGGGCGTCAACCGACTTTTTGTCCACTAAAGAAATGATAAATCCGGCTGGTGTGCGCCGACATTATGTGATAATCCTATGACTGGCGCTATTGACCTGGCTGACTTGCTTTTGCGACACTAAATCATATCTCCCGCCCCTAATCCTGATATTATCAAAGCATTCATATTCCCCGCCTCTCTCCGTGACGTTACAGGGTGCGTAATCAAACACGCCCAGTTCTCTGCAGTCCTAAGTGACTTTACACAGAACCCGGAAGACAACACATATTATGTCACAACACAGCGCGCCACAATTCGGAATATGAAACAGTGATTTAAAAGCAAACAGCAAGATTGTAAATGTTGTAAAGTACATTTATTTGACATCAAATGTTTAGAGAATATTCAGCAATTTGCATTTGTCTTTGTTGTCGATCCGCAAAAGTTCATGTTGAGGCACGCGATGTTCCTTTGCGGTACAGAGGGTGTTAGATCAGCTTACAACTCAGTGCGCCACAATTCGGAATATGAAACTGTGGTTTAAAAGTAAACAGCAGGATTGTACATTTGGTAAAGTACATTTATTTCACATGAAATGTTTAGTGAATATTCAGCGATTTGCTATTGTCTCTGCTGTCGATCAGCAAAAGTTTATTTGGAGCCACGCGTTGTTCTTTTGCAGTAGATAGGCTGTTGGTTTATGATAAAAGCAGTAAATGGTCGCTCTGATAATCGGAAGGTTGCTCCAACAACGAGCCATTAGACCACCCTATTGGTTGGTATGTTGTTTGTAGCCGCTAGTACTGCGTAAGGGCATATTGGTCCTTGGCGATTGTCCCATAAAATGGTGAGGGTCATGAAGTTGCATATTTGGACCTGCATCTGGCAGTTGAAGACCCCATCCGCTGGAGTCTGTAAATCGTGACATAGGCAAAATGGAGCCACATACCTGTTTTAAAAAACATAAATTAGTCTCACCAGCCGATCTTCATTAAAAATCATCATTTTATTTATTAGGGCATGAAACTATTTGCTATCGAAGATAGTGCAACAGAGTATGTTAATAATAAAATAATAATATTTTCCCATTCATATAGCGCTTAGAACCGTGAGGTATCTAAGCAGTGCTTATTATTAACCACGGTGTGTGGTGCTCATTTATCGACCACGGAATGATGAAAGGCTGAGTTTGGCCTTGTCGGGATTCAAACTTGCGTTAGCAAGCTGTGCACGGATGTCAAAGCGAGCGCTGTACTCGCTGTGCCACTTGACAGGCTACAGTGAAGTGGCACAGCGAGTAGAGCGCTTGACCGCCTATAGACCGGTTAAATTATTTCTATTAACCCACCCTGTGTCGTCTGCCTTTTTCAGAGCCCTCTAAACGACAGGGGATCAATTCGGCAGTGATAGTGCGCGGTAGAAAACATTATGCCACTTTCAACGAACAAGTTCAACTTGAGCGGTCTTTAATGCTACGCTATTGTAATTATATTTGGTATTAAATAATCTAAAGGGTTACTTACAGTACAATTGCAATTTCCATTGTCTACGAGTGGTGCAGTCCCAAAATACGACTCCGCGTGTGCCAACGATCTTTCGCATAGTGATATAATATATAAAAGTGGTTTCGTTTCAGAAATTTCATCTTTATCTTCTCTTACGTTTTAGCAACACTCCTTCAAGAGAAGTCTTTCATCACAATCTCTGTCTGTCAAGGTCAAAACACAATACAACCTTATAGTCCGCTTCGTGAGCCTCCCCGGGGCCCGAGAAAAAAATGGAAGCAGCTGACCTTCACTGTGAACGAGCATAAATTCTTACTTTGCAACATTCTGTGTAAAGCCATCTGTAGAAGTTGTGGAAGCAGCTGACCTTCACTGTGAACGAGCATAAATTCTTACTTTGCAACATACAGTGTAGAGCCATCTGTAGAAGTTGGTTTTTGCACGCCATGTTTGTATATTGTTTGCGTGATATTAAAAAAAGTTTGTTTAAAGGACGTTATGGTTCTAAGTACAGCCGAAAGACCCCTGAAAATCGCAAGTTGTGGTAAGCTATGAAAAATAACTGGCGCCACCACCGTGCACTGCTAAGACTAATACCCAGGACATCAAAGATGACATCGCAATTGTCATTGATGAAATCACTGATGACATCACGTGTGTATGTACTTTTCATGTACTAGGGATTTTTATTATAATGTTGCGAAAAAAGTGTCAAGGATACTGCAATAAATATCATACCGTTATTAGTGCTTTGAACGATGCATTGATATAAATAGCATTGTATTATGGGATTCTATCTAGTATACTGAGCTACTAATGGAGAAACATAGCATTGTGTGCAGAGTACAAGATGAAAGTATAATATTTGTAATGTTAATATGTTGAATAATGAAATAATAATTGTCCTGAAATGTTCGAAAATTCACAAAATGGGGTTGTTCTGAGGACATTATTCGTATTGTGTGATTACTTAGCTGTATGCAATGAGGGAATGGCACAGAGAGTAAAGTGGACGCCGTCCGCGGACACCGCGGCTGTTCGTGGACAGGGCGTGCTACATCCGGGTTTTTCCAGGAAATCCAACATGGAAAGAAGACTGTACGGATCAGCCAATCAGATGTCGAGGTTGTGGATTTGTGTTGAAAGAGACTGTGTGTGGTGAAGATGGCAGAAGTGGAGAAAGTCAGGGTGTTGGTGCTCGGAGATATGTTTGTGCATGGTTTACAGCAGTACGCTGAATGCAGGCATGTTGCAAAGGACTTTGATGTGAAAGGAGTGGAGGTGGTGTGGAGCAGTGCGCCTGATTGCAATGTACAGGGAATTGTACAAGTTTGTGAGGATATGGCCACGATGAACAGTGCGCATGTGGTAGTTTTGCACTATGGTGCTTTCCATTTGGGCAACGTCAGTGCCCCTACTTTGTTGGCTGATTTGGAACGCTTGGCTCAAGCAGTAATGAAGATCCTTCCAAATGCAAAAGTAATTTTTTCTGGATTACTACCTAGGGCAATATGGGACAATAGTTCAGTTTTTTGTCCTCAGCAAAATATTGCTAGGTGTGTCATCAACCGAGGCATGTGTGCCTTCATGCTTAGAGCTGGAATGTTCTTCTGTAACAATGAGAATATTGATGCCAGTAATGCTGTTAATTATAAAGAAGATGGCATTTCTTTATCTTTTACGGGAAATGCCTTTCTATTTTGGAATGTAAGGGTTGCTTTGGAGAAGGTTATGTGAAGATTTTAGGAGTAAAGTAAGAAAGAAAAACAAGAAAAAAAATACAAAATAACAGGTGTCTGTCAAGCATCTGTAAAAACACCAAAAAAAACGTCTCTTTTCAGAGCCAACTTCAAAGGGGAAATGGGGCACACTATTTAAATTTACATTCACTACGCTCAGATTTTCGATGTGTCCGCGGACATGGCGGTAGTCCGCGGACATGAAAATCACTACGAGGGGGTTAGTATGTTCTATGTTACATGTATATGAAGTCAGGGATATTATGGTTAAGTTGTGCTACTAAAAACCTATGAAATTCAGTGAAAAACTTTGTTAAAGGAACGTTATGGTTAAGTTGCGCTACTAAAAACCTATGAAATTCAGTAAAAAAAACTTTGTTAAAGGGACGTTATGGTTAAGTTGCGCTACTAAAAACCTATGAAATTCAGTGAAAAAACTTTGTTAAAGGGACGTTATGGCTCAAAGTAAAACCGAAAAAAAACCCTGAAATTCAGCAGTTATGGTAACATAAGCAACCATAACTCGCGCCACCGTGCACTGCTAACACTAACACCCAGGACATCAAAGATGACATCACAAATGTCATTGATGACATCACTGATGACATCACATGGCTGGCTCTCCCTTTTTATCCTTTACTGACATATCGAAGCCACATAGTTTTCTTCAGTAACAGTCAGGAAGTAAAAATTGAAAAGGTACTATATTTGTAGACTTAGATCCAGTCACATCATATGAAACATATACATAGCGGAAGATACAGGCTTGAAAGAGAGCAATCCTTTCTGTGCATGAAGATAATCATTATGGTTATCAGCACTCTCTCATAGTTTTATTTGTATTACTCTACCTTTCCTCTATATGCTCATATTTGTATACATTATACTCACTCTCCATAGACTGAATGGGAAAAAAATGTTGCTCGCGCCTACAGCCCAAACCGCTGGACGGATTTCCACCAAATTTGGACCAGGAGCAGCGGCTTGGTCCCGAAAGCGTGCTTTTGCAAATTTGGTGAAAATCCGTCCAGTAGTTTTTTTTAAAATGACCAAAAAGTAGGTCAAAAAAAATTAGTGATATCTTTGTTCGGTTCGCGGACACACTTCCCTGTTCGCTCCACGGACAGTGTCCTGATTGGCCAATCGTCTTGCGTGATGTTCGCGGACATGCAACGTGTTCGCTGATTGGACGGCGTGGAACGTGAAGCGCGTCAGATTTTTCAGTAGCGCCCGCCATCTTGGATTCGTGGATGTCCCCGGACAGCGCGGTGAAACTTTGTTCAAAATGTGTATTTTGTAGAGTGTGTTGGTGTGTAGGAGTGTTTGGGGAGGGTGGGAGTGTATGAGATAGGATGAAAGTTGTGTTTTTTATGTGTTAGACGTTCTTTTTGTGTTCGATTTGTTTGCGGACATCACGGGTGTTCTGAAATGTTCTAAATAAACTGACTAGGGGGTGTTCTAAGGAGTCAATATGTGTCCGTTTTGTTCGCAAGCAAAGTGAAACTGTTCTAAGAACACTCGCGGTGACCGGGGAGGTTTCGTAGGGGGTGTCCTGAGGACGCTGTCCGTATTGTTCTCTGTCAAGTTGAATGTGTCCTAAGAACACTCGCGGTGTCCTGAAATGTTCGCAAATAAACAAAATGGGGGTGTTCTGAAGACGCTTCTAAGAACACTCGCGGTGTCCGGGGAGTGTTCGTAGGGGGTGTCCTGAGGACGCTGTCCGTATTGTTCTCTGTCAAGTTGAATGTGTCCTAAGAACACTCGCGGTGTCCTGAAATGTTCGCAAATAAACAAAATGGGGGTGTTCTGAAGACGCTTCTAAGAACACTCGCGGTGTCCGGGGAGTGTTCGTAGGCGGTGTCCTGAGGACGCTGTCCGTATTGTTCTCTGTCAAGTTGAATGTGTCCTAAGAACACTCGCGGTGTCCTGAAATGTTCGCAAATAAACAAGATGGTGGTGTTCTGAAGACGCTTCTGAGAACACTCCCGGTGTCCTGGAATGTTCGTAGGGGGTGTCCTGAGGACGCTGTCCGTATTGTTCTCTGGCAAGTTGAATGTGACCTAAGAACACTCGCGGTGTCCTGAAATGCTCGCAAATAAACAAGATGGGGTGTTCTGAAGACGTTTTTGAGAACACTCCCGGTGTCCTGGAATGTTCGTAGGGGGTGTCCTTAGGACGCTGTCCGTATTGTTCGTTGTTAAGTTGAAAGTGTTCTAAGAACTATCGCGTTGTTCTGAAATGTTCGTAGGGGGTGTCCTGAAAACGGTGTCCATATTGTTCGCTGGCAAGTTCAAAGTGTTCTAAGAACACTCACATTGTTCGCGGACATTAAAAGTTTCCCATAGATCATAGTTGAAATGTTTGACTCTATGGATGTGATATGCTGCGGTGGTTGTTGCCAGGGCATAGAGTCTTGGGTGCATGGCCATGGCTAATTGTGCCATTTGGCCATGCACCCAAGACTCTATGCCCTGGCAACAACCACCGCAGCATATCACATTCATATTTGCTTATAACTTTGGGTGAAAAACAAATGTATAAGGAACAAAGGTATTAGATACTATGGATGTGATATGCTGCTATGGTTGTCCTTATTATTGTATACTTACTGTTTGGTCTAGTAATGGGAGTCCATGTTTTTCTTCTTCATTTCTGTGATAAAAGAAAATAGCATGTTAGTATTAGTATTTTGTAATGACTTATTACATTGTATAAACAATATACTTTTATTTTTTTTCGACCCTCATATTTAGTAGAGTACAAATCAGAGTACTGTGCAATTTGTTCAGTTTCTGTATTTGTTGCTAAAATCATTGGGTCTGTGGAAGAAAAAAAAATCCATGTTGGATTAAAAAAAAAACTTTTTCTGTTATGCTACAGTTTATTTGTTTGTTTTCAGTGTTCACTTGTTGTTTCTGGCTAATGCTTTATACTTTGCTTTGTTGTATTTTTTTTTGGAGCAGTAACAGATTCTTCATTTGTTTTGATATCAAAACATTTTGGAGCAGTTAGATACCAATTGGCGTATTCTAACTGTCTATTTTTTTAATATATTTTAGTGGTTTTGATTTATCTATTTGGATATTGTTAAATTTTGGGACAGTTAGATACCAATTGGCGTATTCTAACTGTGTATTTTTTGGTCTAATTTAGTGGTATTCATTTATCTGATTAGTTGTTGTAGAATCTTTGAGCAGTTAGATAGCTTTTGGAGTATTCTAACAGTTTATATTTTTTTAACACAAATTTACTTAAAGGTTTAAATACAGTTTATTTATCAAATTTTGGTTTTAAGAACATCAAATAAGCGTTTGTAAGATTTGCTGGTAATCTCTGCTTTAGAGTAATGGTACTATCATTACATTCAAACCATCCACATTTCTTTTTTATATATGCAGTGTAGTGCCCTGAATTGGTTGTGGCTCCTGCGTGGTAGATTATACCTATTGTTGTGAAGGTTTTCTTACCAAGTGATATTTGACCATGTGTGAATCCAGTCAGCTTGCAGTTGTTTTTGGTACCATCTGCATTGTAACGTAGAAGCATTAGTATTACGTATTTACTATGTGTTTGTATTACTAACGTGGAGCGATTATCTGATTTGCAGGTAGAGCATAATCTACCATGGTTTGCATTTTGTACAAGTTGCTGAAATGGAATGGATTCACAATTTGGTATTGATATATATATGAAGCGTTCATTGGGGATTTCTTCTTGTGTCACATTGTTGCAGAGAGTGCATGTATGTTTCCACATGTATGAAATCTGAAAGATTTCATTTATAGGTATGTTTTTGTTTTCCAGTACTTGTAGTAAGTACATTAGAAATTCTTGTGGATCTTCCTGTGAGTTTATAGTGAATTTCCCCATTCCAGCACAGTAGTCCAATTGTCGTCTTATTCCAAAAACACTATATGTGTTGTCAGGATTGTTTGCTGCATTTCTGTGAAGTACTAACATTTGCAAACACAATGGGTCTGTACTGTGTAAGTACATGTTGTCAACAATTGGTGGTAATTGAAATAGAATATTCATTGCTACATTTGCATAGCAACTTACACCAACTATATTTGAGAATTTAAATGGTCCAGGTAGTTCTGTATCTAACTGCTTTTTTTGGAGTTTGTCTTCCTTCTTTAAAGAAGTATCTGGTTTACTTTCTCTAATTGATTCTTTTTTGTTTGTGGTACTTGATGAAGTATTAGTTTCTTTTACTCTCTTTGGAGGATTTGCAGTGACGTCCTGTTGCATTTCTGTTTGATTTAGTTTTCTTTTACAACGTTTTAGTTTTTGTGGAACAGAATATGTGTTTAGATGGGGAGTGTATAGTGAGCGAAGTCTATTATATTCTAAAATGCAAGGAATATCAGCGTTTACTTTACTTGCATCAAAGTTGATTAGAAATAGACCGTCAAGTGTACGTAAGCGCAATAGTGCTATGTAGCTCATGCCTTCTTTAAAGACTGTGTTACCAATATCTATAATTGCTTTGTCTAGGGTAAGACCTTGTGATTTATGAATCGTGACTGCGTATGCAAGAGTTAGAGAAAATTGTTCTCTGCGTACATACATATCTTTGAAGAGAAGGAATCTAGCTGTTGAGCGTCCTATCCGTTTTACTTCTGAAAGTTTGTCAAAGAGTATATTGACAAACTGAATTTTGTTGTCACGTGGGTATGTTTGAAAGCCAACAACTGTACCTAGTGCTCCATTAACTAGTCCTTGGTCCACGTCAAGGTTACGTTTAAGCATTACTCTGCAATTTAAGGATCATTTTAACATCTTTTCTAAGCATGCTGTGTTTGAGATTGATTTTTCTAAATTATTTAGTCTTGTTGTGGCTTGGTCACACATGGGTAGTGTCATACCATGTACATCTAGTTTGTCTGTGGCGCTAATTTCCATTATTGGTTGCATTTCTTTACTTAACATTATTTCATTGAATTTGAGACAGCTTGCAAGAGTTGGCATTAAGGCCATACAATTGACATTTTTGTGGGCTAATTGTTCCATAACATCTGTAGCACATGCATTATCGCCATAAAGTGCATTAATGTGCCGGGTTTTCAATGTTGCTTCTGCTTCTTTAGAAAGTATACCAACTCTCAAACTTTTTAAAATGTTGGCATAAGTGAGATCTGCAGATTGGCGCATGTTTTCTGTTAATTCTCTGTATTGGAAATGTTGCCAAAGGTTGACATTTCCAATGCTGCCAACAGTTTTACGGCAGAGTTTGTGCCCTAATGTTTTAAAAATAGGTTCATCTTTTACTGGTGTTAATTGAAGCATATCTCCAAAAACAATAATGTGTTTTCCTGCAAAGAGCTCTTCATAGTCTGTTTTGAGTACTTCTTGTAATCTGAGGTGAATCAAAGCTAACATCAGGTTGGAGACCATGCTCACTTCATCTATTAGTAGCATTTTCATTTGTTTCAATACTCTGCGTAATTCCATTGCAGCTTCTGCAGAAAGTTTGTAATAGTCTAATTTGTTCTGGTGTTCTACTGGTAATAGTAGTAATCGGTGTAATGTAACACCACCTATGTTGTAGGGAGCTAAACCTGTGGGGGCAGTGACAACAGCTGACAGTTTGTTGTTTGTCAATTGTTGAAGGAACTTACTAATGATTTTGATTAGGAATGTTTTGCCAGAACCAGCTTCACCACTGACGTACAGTAGTATAGGTTTATAATTATGGCAGGAACATTCTTTATTTTCATGTTTTACACCATGTGCAATTTGTTTTGTTACTTCTTGAAAAATGCTACTTTGCTCATTGTTTAGTTTTGATTGTAGTATAGTTAAGTCTTCCTTATCTTCATACTGACACATGGGGGCCGATTCATGGAACAAACGTGCGCCGAAAATCTTCGCGCAAGCAGGCACAAGCAGGCGCAAGCAGAAAAAAACAGGCGCACGCGCACGCGTGCGATTCATGGAAGTCCCTGCGCGTGTTTACCTCGGGATGTGCGCCAAACCCGTGCATGGCGCACACGTCACTGCAACATCCCAAAAGACGTGCGCGACGCACACAGTGAAAGCGCACAACCTCGGCGCATACACCAGAAAGTGGGCGGAACACGGGGCGTAACGCGCGGAATGGGGAACAACTCGCGAAAACAAGGGCGTAACTGGGGATGTACTGCAGGGAAGCAGACGGAACACCCACACACACCAGAACCACACGTATTCATGGAATCGAATAGGGCAAAGCCACGCACAGCGAAAGACACGCACAAGCCGATACACGTCCGCCACATGAAGGCAGGCGGTAGCGTCCCTGCGCATTACAAAAGTAGCAACATACAGCAATTGTGCGAGCGGGGCACGTGTATTTCGGGGTTGCGTGGGAAGTTACACACGCGATTGAGCGGGGTACGTGTATTCCGGGGGTTCGCGGGAAGTCACACACGCGATCTGGCCTGGAGGAGCGTGCTACGTGTATTTCAGGGGTTCGCGTGAAGTTTCTCACGCGATCGGGCCTGGGGGAGCGGGCTACGTGTATTTCAGGGGTTTGCGTGAAGTTTCTCACGCGATCGGGCCTGGGGGAGCGGGCTACGTGTATTTCAGGGGTTCGCGTGAAGTTTCTCACGCGATCGGGCCTGGGGGAGCGGGGTACGACTCACCGTCTGCCTTGCGTGTAGAAGAACGCGTAGCCAACACCTGCTGTGAAGTAATAGCGTGTGAACCCCAACGGATGGAAAACACACGCACCGCACGAAAAGCACGTACAGAACATGCACGCGGGATCACCAAGCCCTGCCAGGGCAACGCCCGTGCGCAAAACGTCACAGACGCGCTTACGCTGTAAGGGCCTTTGGTCCAATGAAATCGCGTACGCGTGCTGACGCGCTTAAGCGCTAAGGGCCTTTCCTCGATTTTCACGCTGACGTGCAGGATTTTCACGTGCCAAATCACTCCGTATCAAGCTGGCCACGCGAAAACACACGGAAGACCACGCTCCTGCCCAGAAGGCCGAATCACTGCCCCCCAGTGCCTCGAGCCGCCTCCCACGTGCCATCTGCTGCTGCCTGCCTGCCTGCCTGCTGCCACCGTGCCCTGCCATTTGGTGCCTGCACATCAGCCATCTGCAGGGGTCCAGTTGCTGTGTCCACCCCTGCTGGTACAGAAGACTCCCGACTCGAATACCATCTCTCCACAGCCCAGCCCCAGGACCCAGTTGCCCACCCACTCCTGCCCCTGGGGTTGCCATGTCGGGCACATCCACATCTGACCCCAGTGGCAACCCCCGGCCAGAGGGGCAGAGGGGCACCAGCTTCACTGCCACCGAAGTTGGTGTCCTGGTGGAGCAAGTCCTGGGGCAGTATGATGCCCTCTTCGGATCGTCCCGCGCCAACAGGGAAGGACGGGAGAGGATCTGGGCCGACTGTGTGGTTGCCATCAACGCGGAGGGGGTGGCAACCCGCACCATCCAGAAGGTTAAGAAGCGCTGGGAGGACTTGAGGTCCAGGACCCTCATGAAGGCCCGGCGCCTTGTGGAGGGGGGCCGGGGCCGCATGAGTTCCATCCAGTTGAGGGTCCTGGAACGCACACACCCAGCGCTCCACGCCCAGGTCCTTGAGAGGGAGACCCGTCTGGAGTTGAGCGGTAAGTGGCCAAGCATTGCTGTGTGAGACAGGGCATGTTGCAGTGTGCTGGTTGTCTGATACTTGCCTGCATGTGTGACATAGGCCATGTACGCATGTATGTGTGCAGGGACATCATGGGAATGCATGTGCGACCTGTAATGTGTGAACCGCACGGTTGTTGCATGTGTTTGAATGCGACATGGGGAGCTCTGTGCAGATTGCACACATGAGAGCATGGCAGTCTCTGTTCCTGGACATGGGTGGGGGCGAGGGATGGGTGCTGATGCCAGATACATATGTGGTATCCATGTCTGTGTGCCTGACCTGCGTGTCTGTGACTTGTGAGTGCCATGGATGCATGACACATGTCTGTGACAATGTACAGATTCACTGATGCAGCCTAGTCATCCTTGTATGCACTGTGATTGGGGTGTACGGGGCCAGATGGATGTGACTGAGGTGAAGTGTGTGCATGTGATAGGCATGACCCATGATGCATGTGAGTCCCATTACATTGTATGATTCGAGAGTCCATTGAACATGCATTGAAATGTCCATGGCACGCACCATGACTGTCACTGTGTGTGTTTTGCCTGGACTGACACATGTGTTGTGGTGTGACATGATGGAAGTGTACTTTGACAGTGGCACTCATCTGCTATTGCTTCCTGTCTAGGGGACCATTGTACAGTACCCTGATGCTTGTGTTCTATGTCTCCCTCTACGCAGCGGCTAGTGAAGGAGAGGGCGGAGACGGCGCTGTGGAGCAAGGCGGCAGGGATGCCCCCACGGCTGCAGCGGAAGGGGTGGGTGAGCCCCCACAGGGGCCTGCTACGGCGGTAGACGGCGAGGAGCCATCCAGGTTGGTGGTTTCCACAGAGGAGGAGGAGGCCGCCACTGAGGCGCACATGGGGCCTGGTGGGGGCATCCCTGCGGGTGCAAGTGGTGCAGTCCAGGGGCAGGGGCAGGAGGTAGCACAGGTCACCGTGGAGGGGCCTGTGCATGTCGCTGTCCCTGCACCTGTGGGTGCACCACCTTGCACCAGCAGGGATGCCCCGTCCCAGGCCCGTCCGCAGGTAGAGGGGATGTCCATGTCATCTGACTCCCCTCCACCTGCGGACGAGGGGACCCCTGGCCGTGTGGAGAAGGTCCTGATTGGGGTCGCGATGCGCACAGCTGTGATTCGTGATGCCGTGCATGCTTCCCAGGAGGAGCACGCACGTCATCACGAAGAGCACCGTGCCGACGTGGCCCAATTGGGATCGGCCATGTTCGGGGGTTTCCTGCATGTGTCGGCCAATCTGGCGGCCCTCTCCTCCTCTGTGGAGACTATACGCCAGTCGTTCTCCTTGCCGTCTTCCGGCCCAGATGCCACCAGGGCCCCCTGTGGACCTGCCCTGACCAATGCAGCCAGCTCGGTGGGGATCCCATCCCTGCCACAGTCGGGAGTCAGAGGTCCAGCAGGGGTGGACAACACAGCAACTGGACCCCAGCAGATGGAGGATGTGACGGCATCATCGGGCAGGGCACGTGCACGACGGCGTCGGTGGTTTCCATCATCCTGGATGCCGTCGTGCTGGCAAAGGCAGTGGCGTCGGAGGCAGCAGCAGGCTCGATGTGGGAGGGATCATGGCTCGGGGCCATCAAGATCAGAGGGGCAGGCATCGGCCGGAGGGCACGAGAACCCTGGGATGGTAGTGTCTTCCGTGTGGGAGCAGTTGGTCCAGCGGATAGGTGCGGAGCGGCAGCGGGCGGAAGAGGAGCGGCTCACCATGGTCAGGGCGGAGTTCTCCATGCGTCGGGCGTTGAGGCGGGCTGAGTGCCTCGAGGAAGCTCGCAGGGAGTTTGAGGTGAACATGGGGTTATCCCTGCGAGACCTCGGGGCCAGGACAGAGTCCCGCCTCCAGGACATCGACATGGAGTTCGATGATGCCCTGGCCGGCAACATCACAGAGTGAGCCGCAGGACTTGCCCGCTGCCATTGTATATAGTTCTTTAGTTAGTTAGTGTTAGGTTTCCTTTATTTTTTGAGATTTTTTTGGACCGCTCGGACAATGGCCACTTTTCTGTATATAGTTTTTTTATTAGGTAGTAGTAGGTTTCATTTATAGTGTTGGGCTCATGGACCCTGGAATATTCTTGTGTATAGTTGGATTTTTTAAAATACATTTTTTTGATTTATATTTGTGTTCACCATGAGGCAATGGTTTTTCCTTATTTTTTTTCACCATGATTTTGCTTTGGACAACATTAGTTTTTGGATTCCTTTGTTTTTTGGATTTTTACATTACTTATCGGACATGGACAATTTATTTTGTTATCCCCATTGTTGTATGTTTGATTAGTTTACTTCATTTTCTTCGAGAATACATGTTTTTATAACTTTCTTTTGTGGTATTTTCTCATTGGGTTCATGCATGTCATGATATGGGTTTTGACATTCACTTGCACCCATTGTGTATGTGTGTGTGACGGACATGTGTTCATTTACATACTTGCCATTGGGGTTGTATCATGTAATTGCATTTGCTATGTGGGTGGATGCAATCCTTGGCTGGGTGTTTGTGCTGGGTATGCTGCCCATTACTGCCATGATTGTGTATCGTCAGGACCTGGGGGCAGGGGGACATGGTTGGGGGCCTGCTGGCAGGTGCCCCACAGTGCTGGGGGGTGGGGGTGCAAGGGGACATGAGTGGGACATGAGTGGGGGCCTGCTGGCAGGTGCCCCACAGTGCTGGGGGGTGGGGGTGGTGGGGAACATGAGTTGGACATGGGTGGGGGCCTGCTGGCAGGTGCCCCACAGTGCTGGGGGGTGGGGGTGGTGGGAGACATGAGTTGGACATGGGTGGGGGCCTGCTGGCAGGTGCCCCACAGTGCTGGGGGGTGGGGGTGGTGGGTGACATGAGTTGGACATGGGTGGGGGCCTGCTGGCAGGTGCCCCACAGTGCTGAGGGGTGGGGGTGGTGGGAGACATGGGTGGGGGCCTGGTGGTGGGTGCCCCTGCACTGCTGGGGGGTGGGGGTGGTGGGAGACATGGGTGGGGGCCTGGTGGTGGGTGCCCCTGCACTGCTGGGGGGTGGGGGTGGTGGGAGACATGGGTGGGGGCCTGGTGGAGGCTGCCCCTGGTGACTGGGGGGGGTGGGGGTGCTGGGAGACATGGGTGGGGGCCTGGTGGTGGGTGCCCCTGCACTGCTGGGGGGTGGGGGTGCTGGGAGACATGGGTGGGGCCTGGTGGAGGCTGCCCCTGGTGACTGGGGGGGTGGGGGTGCTGGGAGACATGGGTGGGGGCCTGGTGGAGGCTGCCCCTGGTGACTGGGGGGGTTGTTATTAGTGGTTCTCCCAGTGGTTCTTGGCTTCCTGTTACAGAAGGTTGACTACTATCAGGAGTATCCTTATCTAGTTGGGCTTGGAGTTCTTCTTCATGTTGCTGTTCATTGTGCAACATTGTTTTGTACTGTGTAAAGTTTGCATCAGTTATAGTGCTTTCATTTGCTTTGAAAGCATCCTCATATGAGTCATAGTTATCTAGTAATTGTTCTTCTTTTCTCCATGGTTTGAAGAGTTGTAGCAGGGACATGTAATATACTTCTTTATGTTGAGGAGTCTTCAATGACAATTTGATATGATTAATTACATTTGGTTTAGTGAGTTTAACTAAGCTGCCTTCACAGTCTGTCACTCTATATTTACCTTTTTTTTCATCAGGTTTCATATTATTTTTGAATGTGTAGTTTTGGGCTATTTAGCATAGACACATGTTTTCCAAAGTATTACTTCTGTTTGGGTAGTATGTGTCTAATAAATTGTTTTTTAAAATGTCTTGGCTGTTGGGATCATGTTTGGCTATTGTTTCTATATCTTCATATGATTTTAGAACTCTTTTTCTAGATTTAGCTGGACCAAGACTTAGCCATACTATATTTTCAGATTTACCATACAATGAAGTACCAGTTAAACGATCAGCTGCTTCATAAGATCCACATTCTCTATGGGTGAGCATTTTTATGCCCAAGCTGTATAATTTCTGAGATACTGTTTTATCTGATGACAGTTCATTCCAGAGGTCTTGGAGCTCTGTCCTTTCTGCTTTAGTTAAGTATGCTGTGACATATCGTGCTACTGCAGTAGAATTATCTGCAATGTACTGCACATCTATGTTTGCATTCCATAAGTGGGCAATGATTGCATTATAATCATTGATATATTTTTCTTCTTCTTTTCTTTTTATGTAATATGTATTTTTAGGTGACTTACCTTTAACACTATGTCTAACTGAAGACATGAGGTTGTTTACTTGACCTGTATTTGTAAATGGTCTAGGGAAACCAAATCGGCATTTGGTGTAGTATTTGCCTTTGTTTTTGTATTTGCGACGACAATATTTTCCACATTTGTGTCTTTGAAATTGTAAAATTTGTGCACGAAGATCACTATTTGTGGCTTCTGATGGAATTTCACAAGTGACATATTTTTCAATAAACTGTAAAACAGTGGCATCACTGTCTTGACCAAATTTAGGAGCATCTTTAATCCATAAAAGCATGTGGATATGTGGTGCTCCTCTGGCTTGGTATTCTTTTCTCCAAAAGAAGTGTTGCACTTCTGCAAGGGGAGGAACAGTTTTATTACAAATAAAATGTAGCATAGCAATGAAGCGATGGTGAAAATATCTTGAAACATTAACAGGATCCAAAGAACAAAGTTCTCCAGGTGTTAGAATATCTATGTTTTGTTTTTATTTGATATGCGTAGGAAATCATGTAAATCTTCCCATGCATATTCTGCACAACTTAATGTAACAAACCAAGTGGGTGGGCCAAGGTTTCTGATCATATAACGTACATCTCCATGACGTTGAAACCAGTACTCTTTAGTACCACGCATATTTGCTAATAGATTTGTAATATTTGATTGTAAAACCTCATCCTTTTGTTGCACTTTCTCTAATAATTGTGTAGCTGTCATATTTTGAAAGTGTGATCCTGATTTTCATATGTGTGCAACTCCGTAACATAAAGTTGCTAGTTCACTTTCAAAGAGTAGGTGGAATATGTATTCCACATTTTGTCTAAATCTGGGATCTTCAGAATACATCCGTAATGAGCGGTATTCTGAAGCTGATATTTGAATAGGTCTATCATCATACCTTCCTCCTTTGCTAGTAGGAAAGAGTAGAGGAAAAGCACATGCTTCTATACTTTTTTCCCATATACTGATTGGCGATCCTTTTGTTTGACGCATTTGGTAAGTTTCCAGTACATCTTGTACGGTGTCATTACAGTGCAAAGGATGAATTGTATAATGGTCTAAAGTATTTGATATTGTAGCAGGATCTAGTAGCTCAAATTGACCAGCTTCTTGTGTTTCTTGAATTATTTCAGTTGTATCTTTCAAGTTTTCTTCAATATTAATTTCTTTGTAATATTCATTATTCTCTTTAAGATATTGGAAGGCTTGTCTAACTTTATATAAATCTACCAGCTGTTGCCATATTTTTTTGTCTTTTGTAGGTACTCCATTTACTGTTATAATTAAAGATTGCTGCATTGGACGTTGCACTCCTAGAGTATGCACATTTTCTTTTAGATTTAATGGTAAATAAACTACTTTTCCACGAATGCCTTTTACCAATTCAGAGGGAGGTAATTTTGCTGTTTTTGGTTGAAGGCGTATTATTGCTTGAAATGGGTGTACTGTTTGAATTATGATGCTCTCATATAAATTAAGTTGTTGTAGAGGTTTTGGTACTGGGTATAATTCCAAATTATTTGTGATAGAACGTGAAGGAGTTTGGTTGTTGTCAAGTTTTGTAGTGCAATAACTGCAAAGTATTAAGGGCTCAGTTATTTCATATTTGTTTTCTGCTACAAGGTAGAGAGCTAATTCAAACCATTTAGAATCGTCATTGTCTTCTATTTTGTATGATAGGTCCACAGTTTTTGTGTTACTTTTATAAAAAATTCTACGGCAACATACACATACATGGTTTGGTACTTCAGCTGATGTACTTTTAAATTTTAGTATTTCTTTTTTGTATGTGTTTAGCAAAAGGTTGCCATGTGTAGAATTGTTGCTTAATTGGTTTAAAGCTATTTCATTCTGTAAATGGCTTTCACTTCCAAAATATTTTTTCGGGATATAGTGAATTTCTTCAAGTAGGTCTTTTGCTGTACCATGTAGAAGGATGTTATTTAACTTTGCTAGTGCTAAAGCAGGACTTTTAGCATAGTACAGTTTATAGACTAGTGTTCTTATAGTTGAATGATGTGTTGATATCCTTTTGATATCATGGAAAGTGGTCTTACAAGTAGGTCCTGTAATGCAGGCCAATGAATGTCCTTGTAGTCCTGTGTACTTGCGCACTGGACAGGTATCTATATTTTGCAGTAATTTAATTTTGATTTTGTCTTTGCTTTTTACATATTTATTGAGGAATTGGCGTAAAGATTTGAAATATTGTTTGGGAATGTTACACATTGACGTGCATGGCCATTTGTACACTGGACGTTCTAATTCAGTTGAATGGAGGGGTAATTCTAAGTTTTCAGGGCATATTTTTGTAAGGAGTACTTCTTGTTCCATTATGGTATTATTCACTTTTTCATAACCTCGACCACTGCTATTTATGGCAATTGTATTCGTTTTCTTTTGTTTGTACGCTTCTTCATTAAAATATGGTTCTGTGCTCGTAGTGTGATTCCATTCACCTCCGCAGATACTTAAGAAGTTCTTTCTGTTGACATTTTCGCTTATTGAGAAGTCTTTTTTGTAATTTAGTTATTAGTTTTGTTAGTGGTTTCATTTTGTTTAACAGTAAAATAAATCAATTTCTTTTGAGAAGAATTGCACTGTCCATCAATGCTTCTAAGATTAATTTCCTACGATAGGTTTTAAGCTTTGAACCTGATTTCTCTCCTGTTTTTATAAGATTTTGAAGGACTTTGTGACGGTATATTTTGGCTAAAATACTTTTCTTGGTATGCTTACTTTGCACTATATTAAAATTTGAAGAAGTAGTTTTATCTGTACTGATAGCTGATTTTCTGTTAATTGTTTTTTGGTTTGTTTTACATTTTGATAGAGGAAGCAAAGTTGTTGTACTTGAAACTTCTTGTGTTTCACTAAATGATTGTATTAGCTGTTTTGTTTCAACTTTTTTTTACAAATTCTGCTAGAGATGGATGCTTATGTTGGACACCTTTATTTTCATTTGCTCTACTTTTGCGTTGCTTTCTACGGACTTGTCTTTTGGTAGGCATTCTTTAGGGTCTGTTGAAAAAAATAAAGAAGATATGGGTTGGGGTGTTCTGGAATGTATGTGTGCTGTGTGCATGAGTGTTTGAGTAAGATGATAAAGATGTATGTAATGGTGTGTGATTGTGCATTGGGAACTAAAACTAGTAGGGATAGGTATTCTTGAATTTATGTGTTACTAAACTGGGGTTCAGATGACAAAAAAAAAGTAAGCTAGTGGTGTGGAAAAGTACAAATAGTAAATTTAATGTATACAATTAAAACAGTTGTTTGTTCTATAATATGAAAATTGTAGTGGTTCAGTTGGCTAATTTGAGTGTCCAAAAATAGAAATTTGTGGGCCATTCTGGCTGTAAATCGCTGTTTAAGATATGGAAATTTTTGGACAAAATGGTACAAAATCTCTATTTTAAGAAACCAAAAAAGCTTGTATTAATGTTATAGTATATTTGATTAATAATACAAATATTATGGTGATATTTTACTTACTTTTTTTTAAAATTAACAGGTAACTTCTTAGTTTTTCTTTCTTCTTCGAATTCGGCTGCTTCTTTTCAGGAAACTGGTCTTCACTGCAATTGTATAAGCTTCAAATTAGTAACTTTGTTTGTATATAGGACTGTTTTTAATTTAGATATTGATTTTTTTAATTGAAATCCTCAGCGCCTTCTGTAAAACCATTAAACTAATTTATTTACATAAGATACATTGCATCAGTTCAGTACATATGATATGTTCTTAATGAACAAATTGTATTGAATGACTAACTGTAGCAAAAAAAAATATCTTTACTATGTCTTGTGAAATTTATAATATATTAGTGAATACCACTATTTCTGTAAGTAAACTGTTCTAGGTAATAGCGCCTCAATGTCATGTCTAATTTAAAGTAATTAAGTAAATATAAAAACAAAAAATATGAAATTGTATAAGTATTTTTATAAAGGTTTAAACATAGATTGTGTTTGCATGCAATTTTGTTTGAATATATTTAGTCTATATATTTCATTTAAAAAATGTTAGTTTAACATGATTTGAGTGTATGTGTATAAAGAAAGTAAAAAGTATAAAGGTTTATAAGTGATAGTTGATTTTAGGAAATTGAAAGAAGTACAGTAAATTCATTTTACAGATTTTACAAGGCATAGCTCTCAACTCACACGCTTTTGGCGGGTGTCACGCGCCTTGTAAAGCGCTGACTCACCCGCCAAACCTCCTGCACGCCCATTCATTTCAATGGGCGTCTCACCCGCCAAAAACAAAATCGGGTGTTTTCACCCGCCTATGCGACACAAATGGTTGAGAGCTATGACAAGGTAAAAGTCTGTTTGAAAATGTGTTCATCTACTATACAGAAAATATGCATACCTGAAGTTTGTGTTCATGCATATGGATATGCATGGAGCTGCAAGTAGAAATCTTGAAGACTTGTACAGTATTTCTGGTAGATGCTGCTTGCCAATGATATGACACTTGTACTCAGAGAGATTCAGAGTACATTTGCAGTGCTTATCTATGATGATGCAGTTAGATGTAGAGGTCTTGAATGTGATTGGTGCATGGTCATGTGATTTTTGAGGTACATCCAATGAGGGAATGGCAGAGAGAGTGTAGTGGAAATGGTAGAAGGGCTGTTCATGTTACGATATGTCCGCGGACATGGCGGTAGTTCGCGGACATCGGGAGTTACATCCGGGGATTTTTGGGTTCAGAAGTCATGCAAATGAGAATAAGCACTGAAAGGGATTGGTCAGGAAAGTTTGGTGGGTGTGTTGTGCCAGGAGAGATTTTCTCAGGTACTCTTTTTGCTGAGAGAACAAAAGATAGCTATGGCTGTGTGTTTCAGAAAACAGATTGTTTGGATTTTAGGAGATTTGTGGATACATTGGTTGAAGGTGCATGCAGAAAGCTGTGGAGTAGCTGTAGATCTTGGATTCCCACATGTGGAAGTACACTGGCATGGAGTACGTGGAATGAAGTGGTTGGACTTGCTACCTCTCTGTGCTACTTTGGAGACAGAGCAACATCCAGACATAATTGTAATTCATTGTGGAGGGAACAGTTTAGGACATGTGACTGGAATTTTTTTGCAATTTGCTATGAAAGAAGGACTTAGGAAGGTTATGGACATGTTTCCTAATTCTCAAGTGATATTTTCACAGATTGCGCATAGACAAATGTGGCTTTGTTCTTCTTCATTTGGTCCACAAATGGAAAAAGCAAGGCGCAATGTTAATAAGGCTGTTTGTGGCTTTCTAAGAGATTTTGGCATGTCTTCTTTTCACAATGAAAATATTATGTTTTGTAGTACATACATTTTTCGCAGAGATGGAGTCCATCTTACTTATGCTGGCAATCAGATTTTTCTGAGAAATGTACAAAATGCATTGCGACCTTTTTTGGAATTACAACAACGATTTTGAAGTAGATGTTAAGCATTTACAATTTTTGACTTACAAACACCACCCAAAGGCTCTTTTCAGAGCCACCACTTCTTTCCAGAGAAAATTACAATGTTTGTGATGGAGTAGCAACCCAATTTTTTTAATGTTCGCGAACTGTCCGCGGACTTCTAAAAAATACAAAGAGCCCTGCTTCATTTATTTTCACTTCTATTTTTTAACTGGGAAAGGCGGCTCTGAAAAGAGCCGTATTTTTATTTGATTTTTGTAATTTTGTATTTTTTTTGGTTTTTCAGACACGACACACTAGGAGAGGAGGGTAAAGGAGGGTAAAGGGGGGGACACCAACCACAGGGATAAGAAAGGGCGAGCTGAGAGAGGAAGATGTAGAGTGGGTTTTATTTGGGTAGTGAGCAGGTCTTCTCGTGCTCTGAGACGATAGTCTCAAAAGCACTCCGAAGTCGCTCCCCCCTGCAGAGTACTGTGTCACAGTACATACATACAACTGTGACCCTCGAAAGCTAAGGGTCATCAGCATTGTGTATGGCCTGTGAGGCAGCTTGAGAAAGACGCTGTCCCACAGAGGTGGTCCTTGTGGTGACAGGATCAGAAACAGATCCTGCTACGTTCTTCGCAAGGTACAACCCTGCGAATAGCCCCAGAGTGAAATGACCTCAGGTGTCGCTTCATAGTAGTGGTCCCAAAGCTGTAGTTACCGTGCTTCCCGCGACTGAGTATCATTTTGCACTCATTGCAGGTAACATGGTTCGCACGAGCCTTAGGACCATTCCCATAAATGGTAAATAACCGCCACACCCAAGACTCACGCCTAGTGCGGGTAGTAGGGATTTCCTCTACCTCATTCTCATCATCCTCTTCTTCCTCCTCCGCATCCTCACTCCTGTTCCCCTCTTCAGGCCCTTGGGGAGGTGGTGGTGGTGGAGGGGGTGGGGGTGGTGCTGAAGCAGGTGCAGCACCAAGTGGCAGTTCAGCAGCCAAGGATGCCATCTCGATGATGGTGTAGTCTGCAGGTGGCAGCAAAAATCACTGTGTTCTGAAGAATAGCCAGAAAAACAATGGGAATAAGCTCTTGGGCATGGTCTTTTATAGGGGTGCTTGTGCGCGGTCCGCGGACATGCGCACTGTCCGCGGACAGATCAAACACAAAAAAAGGATCGGAAAGTTTCGAAAGGTATATAGAAACTCAAGATTGCTATGTGGGACTTGTGCCATGGTGAGAATTTATTGAAAAATATTATGGATTAACTGAAAATGTACTTTTAAATTGTTCGGGGACACGAACAGTGTCCGCATTTCAGGACACACGATGAGCGTGGGCACGGTCATATGATCTGTTTGCGAACTAATCCGCGAAGGAAGCGCCTGTCCGCAGGACACCAAGTGCACGGAGATTGATTAGCGCATGCGCATTGATGTCCTACGCACACTGTTCGGGTTCTGAAGTAATTAAAATTGCTTCACACGTGAAACGAACATTTCAGGACACCGTGTGTGTTCTTAGAACAGTTTAAACTTGGTAGCGAACAGTAAGGACAGATATAGTGTTCTTCAGGACACGTGTAATTTAGTTTATGTACGAACATTTCAGGACACCAATTGTGTTCTTAGAACAGTTTCAATTGGGTAGCGAACACTACGCACAGGTATAGTGTTCCTCAGGACACCTCCATTTTTGTTTACGTACGAACATTTCAGGACACCAATAGCGTTCTTAGAACAGTTTGAACTTGCTAGCGAACAGTACCGGACAGGTATAGTGTTCTTTAGGACACTTTAATTTTTGTTTGTTTACGAACAATTCAGGACACCGCGTGTGTTCTTAGTACAGTTTCATGTTGCTAGCGAACACTACGAACAGTTGTACTGTTGTTCAGGACACATCATTTTCGTTTATTTACGAACATTTCAGGACAGCAATTGTGTTCTTAGGACAGTTTTAAGTTCATAGCGAACATTACGGACAGATATAGTGTTCTTTAGAACACTTTAATTTTTGTTTCTTTACGAACATTTCAGGACACCAGGTGTGTTCTGAGAACAGTTTCAACTTGCTAGCGAACAGTACGAACAGGTGTGGTGTTCGTCAGGACACCTCCATTTTCGTTTATGTACGAACATTTCAGAACACTCGCACTGTCCGCGGACACTTTTATTGTTTTTATAAAAAAAACGGAAACTATTCACAATACAATATAAAAATGAAACTTTATTTAACATATATTAATAATTTATGACAGAGAAGGTGAGGCAGAAACAGAAACAAAAACAGGAGAATTTGGGGTTTCAACATGATTGGTATTAGGTGAAGAAGGGATGGAAATCTCATCAAAACGTTTTGGATTATCGAGAGGGTTTGGGGATAATTGACTGGGATATGGTGAGGAGGGACAAGTACATGTGGGGCAATGGTATGACGTTTTTGTTTTAAAATGATCTTCAACAAAAGTTTTCAAATTATTAAAATTGGTCAACAATAAATCAATTTTTTCTTTTATGTTGTCAAGCGTGTTTTCCATAACAGCTTCTTCAGAGGTAGTTTCTATTTTGTTATGCTCTGTACAAAAAAAATATATATATGTTAAATGTATACAAAATAATAATATTTAAATGGTTTATATTATAAAGTGTTTACCATTAGTTTCACTATCTTGTGACATTTCTTCATTAGGGAAATTTTCCTCTAGCCATTCCAGAGTACTAGACATTTCTGTGAGAAAAAAAAAAAAGATAATATATTTTTTAATCTAATACAGAAAGTTTATAAATATATGAGTAAAATGAAGTACACTTTCTATTTCTGGTAAGATAAGTCCTATGTATTCAGTGGGTCTGGTCTTGTTCTCAGTTCTGTTGTGTCTGTGAGGTAATTATGTTGGAAGCCAATTTATGTTCTTGTGGTATATTCCATTTCAGAACATATTGTATTTAAATGAATGGTTAGTGTGTTACATATATGGGTTACATTTCTTATGTATTATTATATATAATGTGTTTGTGTGCTGCTTTTTGAATTTGTTAAATGTTCCTATATTATGATATAACAATCAAACATACCCCACCACCCCCCCCCCCCACAGTTTTTAGGTAGTGGTACTGTTCTCCGAACATGTCCTCGAACATTAAATAAGTTTGCGGACATCACGTTCATAAGAAGAGATCTAGTCAGTTCCATATGACATGTATATAAAGTCAAAGTCATTATTGTTAAGTTTTGCTACTAAAAAACTATGAAATTCAGTGAAAAAACATTGTTAAAGGGACGTTATGGTTAAGTTGCGCTACTAAAAACCTATGAAATTCAGTGAAAAAAACTTTGTTAAAGGGACGTTATGGTTAAGTTGCGCTACTAAAAACCTATGAAATTCAGTGAAAAAACTTTGTTAAAGGGACGTTATGGTTCCAAGTAAAACCAAAAAACCCTTGAAATTCGCCAGTTATGGTAAGCTAAGCAACCATAACTTACGCCACCACCGTGCACTGCTAAGACTAACACCCAGGACATCAAAGATGACATCACAAATGTCATTGATGACATCACTGATGACATCTCATGTCTGTCTCCCCCTTTTTTCCTTTACTGACATATCTAGGCCACATGGTTTTCTTCAGTAACAGTCAGAAACTAAGAATTGTATTTTATTTGTAGACATATCCTTCTAGTAGGTTCTTACAGTAATTCCCTTAGAGTACAGTCACATCATATGAAACATATACATATGGGAAAACACAAGCTTGAAAGACAGCAATCCTTTTTGTGCATAAAGATATTCACTAGACTTATGAGCACTTTCTGATAGTTCTGTTTTTTTTATGGCTGTACTTTCCCTGTATATGGTCATATTTGTATACATTGTACTCACACTACTTTCCTTAGGGTCCAATCACATCAAGTGATACATATACATAGGGTAAATAGCAGCTTTGAAACAGAGCAATCATTTATTTGCATGAAACTAATCAGTTAAATTATTAATTGTTTCTGCTACTACTTGTGCTTTTTTGCTAACTTCACTTTCCCTGTATATACCCATATTGGTATGTGTTCCTGTGTCTTTGTGTTTTGTATATAGTAATGCAATTATGTAATACATGGGTTTTATTAGCTACTTATTACATATTTCACAGTACACAAAAATCTATTAAGAAAACAATTATCATTTCATTATTCAACATATTAACATTACAAATATCATACCTTCATCTTGTACGCTGCACACAATGTTATGTTTCTGTATGAGTAGCTTAGTATACTGGATAGAACCCCATAATAGGATGCTATTTATATCAATGCATCGTTGAATGCACTTATTAGGGTATATTTCTTGCAATGATTCTTGACACTTTTTTCGCAACATAATAAGAATCCCTTCTACACATATTTCATGAGAAGTACATACACATGTGATGTCATCAGTGATGTCATCAATGACATTTGTGATGTCATCTTTGATGTCCTGGGTGTTAGTCTTAGCAGTGCACGGTGGTGGTGCGAGTTATGGTTGCTTAGCTTACCATAATTGGCGAATTTCAAGGGTTTTTCAGTTTTACTTGGAACCATAACGTCCCTTTAACAAAGTTTTTTCACTGAATTTCATAGGTTTTTAGTAGCGCAACTTAACCATAACGTCCCTTTAACAACGTTTTTTTCACTGAATATATATATATATATTCGGTCAATTGTGAAAAGGTCAATTGTGACCCTTTAAATTCGGTCAATTGTTCATTCGAACAATTGTAAACGACCAATTTGGGTAATACCAGCGTGACTGCGTGGCCTGTGAGACACCCCCAACTATGGCACTTGTCCGCTGAAATGACCCAGTAGCCAAGAAGTGCAGTACATTGAGCATCTTTTCCAAGGGGCTCAGTGCTTGGGAGCACAGGGTGGGTGATGTGAGGTCATCCTCCCACTCCCTGAGGATTATTAGTGGTGGAAACCTGTACCTCCCATACACCTGGTCATCAGGCATCCAAAAAAAGCTGGTCCTGGGTGAAAAAATGTGGGGCCTGCCTATCCTCCTCCTCCTGCGGTGTCCCACGACCACTGCTGCGAGGAACGGTATATTCATCGTAGCGTATGAGCTTGTTTGTTGTTTGCGCACACTTTTATGCTGTGCGGGGCCGCTTACGCCTGCTTCCTGCTGGTGTACGTGTTTATGGATAAGTGCGTCTTTTTTGGCGCACTGGTATCCCCTCTCCGATTCCATGAATACGTGTTGTTAGCGCGCGTGTGGGCGTTGTGAGCATTAACCTCCCGTACTTGCCCGTAATGCCCACATTTTCCCGCATTGTTCCCCATTCCGCGTGTTACGCCCCGTGTTCCACCCACTTTTCTTGTCTGCGCTACACCTTGTGCGCTTTCACTGTGCGCATCGTGCACAGCGTTTAGTGACGGCACCACCCACGGATTTGGCACACATCCCAGGGTTTACACGCGCAGCACATTCCATGAATCGACGAACTGCTGCGTGCGTGGCTGTAGCACGCGTGCACTGCGATTTTCACACTTGCGCTCCCCTTTTCGGCGCACATTTATTCCATGAATTACTGTTAGGAAAGATTTCGTTATTGTAGGGAACTTTCCTTCCATGTGGCAACCCCTAAACTTTTTGCTATTGTTTTCAACCTGTTTTCTTGACTTTGCCAGAGAAGTGCAGCCTTCTGCCGTACTCCTCTGGGCTTTCGCTCCTTTCTTACGGGGAAACTGACATGCCCTTAAGACAGTCAGTACCGGGGAACGCTGTTTCCCGTAGTTTCTTTTATCGTGTCGCCATTTTAGTGCAACACGACACAAGAGGGCACTGTAAGCTAAGTTACAGCTCTCTTGGGTCTCTAGCCTTCTACAGACCCTAGACACTCTTGTAGGATGGTTTTTGGATCGTTGCAAGTCATTCAGGGACTGGGCTGGTGGCAGCGATCATTTGGTTTATTTTGAGCTCCTTTTGCCGTTCTGAGCACGTTTTTGCCGCGAACACAAAAGGGTGGCCCGGCTACACAAAATGGCCGGACCACGAGGCTCCTTTGTCTCGTCCACTGTCCGTCTTGCTCCCTTTACCTTCCCCCGGGTCAGGCGACCCGGGGCCTTCCTTATTTGGGCATGTAGTTTCCCGCGAAACACGGTTGCTTTCGCGGGCTTCTACATGTCGTTTGAGTGCCCCCAGGATGTGGGCTGGGCTGTCTGGTCCCAATACACATCCTGGGTGCCAGAGAGTCTAGGGTGGTGTGAATGCCTGGGACCACCGTGGTCCGTGATTGGTCCACGTATGGTATGTGTGTTGATGAGCGGATCTCCCATTGGCTCCCCTCCGTTTTGGCGCGAAGAGAACCGTGGATAAGAGGGAGCTGGAAACACCACTACCAGGTCGATCTCCTGAGTTCTTACGAACCCAGGGATACAGGAGCCAAGTATCCTGCGAACACGAGGCTGGACCGAGGAATCACTGGTGACCCCCTGAAGAACTTCTGCTCCTCATTGCTGTCGTCCGGTGAAGCCCTTTCCACCTAAGATCGAACAAGAAGGCCTGTACTGGCGCTTCGACCTATTGGAATAGCAGGACCAGCTATTCCCGGCACCTTCATCAACTCCTGCTGTAAGCCTTCGGAAGTGTCTCTGGGCCATCCAGTTGACTGACCAGCTTACTAAGGAGACCTGCTCTGTAATCGCCGACAGGTTGGGTGGTATTCCGAGTCCGGGGCATGCTCACACGCTTCGTTTGCTTAGCAGTCCTAAGCTAGAGGTGAGCGGTGCTCGTTTGGCTTGAATACACCCGGCCGTTCCGTTGCCCTGCCGTGGCGACAAAACTGTGCTTGTTTCTTCGATCGGGACGTCTTTTTACTCTGCACGACGACGAGACGTTCCCTGCTCTTCAGAACCTGCCAGAAGCTGCATCTATCGAGGAGAAGCTCGGGCCTGCTTGCTTCGGGGACCGGTGAGTAGATTAGCTAGGATCTGGTCGCCCTCCTGCAGTGCCCTTTGCTTTTCCCCGCTGTGAATACAGCACCCCTTGTCCGTACTCGCGCCCTGCTTCTGCCTCACAGTGGAGGCTGCGCTAGAGTCGCGGACCGTGTTCTCCTTCATTAGAGCTCCCTACAGAGCTGTTCAGCGTCCTCCGAAGAGCTTCACCTTCTGCCCATTGGCACCGGCGTGTGCAGGTACTTTTGAGCGCTAGGCTCCACTCTCCGTAGGGATTGGACTACCATCTAGTTAGGGGCCTCAGAAGGCGGACATACCACACGCATTGGTTCGCACTGCCTGTTTTCCTTCCCCTGCAGGTGGATAACATATTTCGTGCTGCTAATGCTGTGAAACTGTGTATTCTGTATATATATTGGGTGGATAGTGTATGTGTTGGTTTAATATCGTTGTATATTGCTGCTTTTACTGTGGTTATTAGTTTCAAGGCCTTAGAATAAATGTGTATCTATTTTTGATATAAACAACTGTTTGGAGTAGTTTGTAAGCGCTCTTGCTTTGTGTGCTCACTGCGGGCTTTCAGTCACCCTCACCCCTCTTGAGACCTAGTCTTGACCGCCGCGATCGCTACCTTGATTGGTCTGGCTTGTCCAGAGGTTACCCTGTTCCAAGTAATTAGGTTGGCCTTCTGAACCTCTGCGCCACCAGGACAGAGTTCAGAAATCCGTCTTAACAAATTGGTGTACAGCGGTGGGATACGACTGAAGGTATCCAGTGTTGCGCACGAGCTAAGGCGTTTTCAGGTTATTCCAACCAGGACACGCAGTAAAGTATTGAATATAACGTTAAAAAGGCCATAGTCCTATCAACAGTATGGAAACGAATACTTTATTAACCTTAAATGCTTCGAAATCTGAAACATTGAAGAAGATGTGTGCAGAGAGAGGGGTTTCCTCTCAAGGCACTAAATTGGAAATGATCCAGAGAATCGTGGCGTGGCAAGAAGCGCAGCTTGACGCTATAACTTCCGAGGACAGTGCAGAAGGTGGTGGGGCTGCTCTCACTGGCAGAACCGACGGTTCTGCCGCTGCACTGATCCATCACGACCACGAGGACAGGGAGGATGTAATGTCTAACGTTTCCTCTGCCAGTGTTGATGGGGAGGCTATGCTTGAATTCAAGAAGCAAGAGCTGCGGTTTAGGCAGCAGGAGCTTGAATTCAGCATAGCCAAACTGAAAATCGACCAGGCAGAAAAACAAAAAGACAGGGATCACCAGTTGGAACTGGCCAAGCTTCAGTTCGCAAATGGGTCCAAGGGTCCTGGACATGGTTCTGGGGCTTCCTCTCATCCACGGTTTCCAAAAGATCTGCTCAGTGTGTATGAGGAACGAAATGACATTATGGACTGGTTGAATGCGTTTGAGTATGCATGCGAGGTTCAAGAGGTTGATAATGCGGATAAGATTGCATGGTTACTCAGCAGACTGCCCCATTCTGGTTGCAGTGCCATTATGGAAATGTCGAAGGCTGAGCGCGCTGATTTTGCAATGTTGAAGCAGACTCTCATTTTAAAGTTTGGGAAGACTCCGACCCAATATTTGAAAAGGTTTAGAGAGTATAAGAAAAAGGAAGGTGGTACTTGGGTGTCGTATGTAGCTGAGTCCCTGAAAAACTTGACTGGCTGGGTTGAAGGTTATAAGGTTTCTACCTTCGAAGGCATGATCAATCTGGTCATGCTGGAACACATTTTTGCTTCTTCTTCCCCGGAGCTTAAGCAGCATTTGGCCGATTCGAAGGAGATAGATCCTAAGAAGCTGGCCATTGCAGCAGACTTATGGGTGTCACATCGAGTGTCCCATAAGGACAAGACTCATCCTGGTAAGCAGGAGGAAGGGAAAAAGTCCAAAGATATGGAGGGTGGGGAATCTGCTAAATCTTCTTCCCAAAAGGGCCACAAAAAGAAAAATAAGGGTAAGCCATACGAGAACTCACAGGGTAGCGGAGGTTCGCCTCCGAAACAGAACTCTGGTTATAATAAGCCTCCCTACGTAAACAGACCCAATGGGGCTTGTTTTTCTTGTGGAGCAACTGACCATGTGAAGGGGGATCCCCGGTGTAAGGTTAGACCTTTGGGGGTCCACTCCGCTAATCTGGCCTTCTCCTCCTACGAGGAAGAAGAGATTACAGGAGCATCCTTCTCCTCAGACTCATTTCCCAGCGGAATAGAGGCTGAGGTAGTTTTAGTGTCCCTGGGTTCCTGGGAGCCTAAAGTCGCAGAGGCGTATGCTAGGATTCCGGATAATACCAAGCACTACTTTAAAGACAGTGTGCTGATCAATGGAGTGGATACTCCAGCTCTTAGGGATAGTGGGTGCAGTCGAACTGTAGTGGATTCTACCTTGGTAGACTCAGAGGAAGTTGCCAGAGCTCCTCTGATGCCCACTAAGTTGGCTGATGGCCCCCTCCGTATGTTTCCCGTGATCCCTGTTAATCTAACTTTAAATGGTACAGCAGTTAGGATTCCAGTGAGCATTCAGAGAAACGTCCCGGGAAAGGTCTTGTTGGGCAATGATCTCAGAGCTCTAGGGCTCGTAGGAGACACTGCCGAAAGACCCTACACACGGTCTCAAGCACGGGCAGCATTGGCCAAGCCCAATACGCCGCCCCAGCCGAAGGGGAAACCCAAGGCGAAAGGAGTCAACAAGTCCCGACGGGGGAAAGAGAATATTCCCCCGAGCTCGCCTACCACTGCGGTGGAGGGAGTTGGTCAATCGCCCGAGCCTGACGAGGAGGTGGCGATGCCTGAAGTGTTCGACCCCAACGACCATCCTGAACTAAAAGACTTGTTAGTTGAAGGAGGTCCTGATAGGGACGACTTCAGTAAGGGCCAACGAGAGTGCCCATCTCTGGAAGGCCTAAGGAGACAGGCCTGCTCCCAGCTTGAGGGTGAACCTCCTGGGAAGCATCGGATTTATTGGGAAGGTGGACTCCTGTACAGTGAGCCCACAGAGTCTACAGAAGGAGACCATAGGAGGTTGGTGGTTCCCCTTGCTGTTAGACCCTTCCTCCTGCAGTTGGCGCATGAAGTTCCCCTTGCTGGTCACCTTGGAATGAAGAGGACCAAGCAAAGGTTATCTATGCACTTCTACTGGCCCAAGATGGGGGTGCAAGTAGAAAGTCACTGCAGGAGTTGTGCCTCCTGCCAGTTGTCTGGTAAGGTTGGCGCGACAATCCAAGCTCCGTTGGTACCGCTCCCAGTTGTGGGGGTACCATTTGAAAGGGTAGGGATCGACATCGTTGGTCCCCTTGACCCGCAAACATCCTCAGGCAATAGGTTTATCCTGGTGCTGGTCGACCATGCAACCAGGTATCCTGAGGCCATCCCATTAAAGACTGTAACTGCCAAGTCAGTTGCAAAAGCTTTACTCGGCATATTTACTAGGGTTGGCTTCCCTAAAGAAGTTGTGTCAGATCGTGGCAGCAACTTTATGTCGAAGTATATGCAGGCTATGTGGAAAGAATGTGGGGTCACCTACAAGTTCTCTTCTGCATATCACCCCCAGACCAATGGTCTGGTGGAACGTTTCAACAGAACGTTAAAAAGCATGATTGGGGCTCTGGAGGAGCCCCAGAGAAGAAAATGGGATCTTCTTTTACCATGCTTGCTGTTTGCCTACAGAGAGGTACCACAGGAGGGTGTTGGCTTCAGCCCCTTCGAACTTCTGTTCGGTCATCCCGTACGGGGACCCTTAGCCATCGTCAAAGAGGGATGGGAGATGCCCACTCCCCCTGTTACTACCAATGTAGTTGACTATGTGCTAGGGCTCAGAAAACGGATGGTACTCCTGATGGGCTTGGCTAGTGAAAAGTTGAAGGCAGGACAAGCGCTGGTGAAACATTGGTACGACCAGAAAGCTTCCTTAATTCACTTTACCCCTGGTCAGCAAGTCCTGATCATGAACCCTATAAGGCCTCGCGCTTTACAGGACAAATGGTCAGGCCCTTACACAGTGGTGGAGCCCCTGGGTGAGGTGAACTATTTAGTGGACCTTGGAAGGCCTGGACAGGCTCCAAAAGTGTTCCACGTAAATAGGCTGAAGGCTTTCGTCCCAAGAGTCGAAATCGCAGCACTGCTACTGGCGTCAGACGTTGAGGAAGAGGAGTCAGAACCTCTTCCCGACCTGTTCCAAAGCGGTCCTTCAGATAGCTCCGTTGAGGGTGTCCGAGTGGCCCCTCACCTGACTTCTGATCAGCAGGCTGAGGTGAAAAGTTTGCTTAGGCAGTTTTCCCCCCTGTTTTCACAGTCGCCTGGTTTGACACCTTGGTGCAAACATAACATTGACACAGGAGACAGTGTACCTACCAAAAGTAGGGGATACAGGATGTCGGATAAAGTGCGGTCTTATATTAAGACCGAGGTCAACAAGATGTTAGACCTTGGGGTGATTGAACCCTCTAGTAGTCCTTGGTCCAGTCCTGTGGTATTGGTTCCAAAGGCAGGCACTTCTGAATTGAGGTTCTGCGTGGATTACAGGGCTCTGAATGCTGTCACCAAGACAGACGCTCACCCCTTGCCTCGAACTGACGAGCTGGTGGATACCTTGGGTGCCTCCAAGTACCTCAGCACGTTTGACCTGACTGCGGGCTATTGGCAAATAGCTTTAGCAGAACATGCCAAGGAGAAGACAGCATTTTCAACTCCCGACGGGCTTTACCAATTCCGGGTAATGCCGTTCGGATTGAAGAATGCACCTGCCACTTTCCAGAGGCTTGTGAATCATGTGTTGAATGGGTTGGACGAATTCTGTCTTGCATATCTAGACGATATAGCAGTTTTCAGTGCCACCTGGGAAGACCATGTGAAACACCTCGGGATTGTGCTCCAGGCTCTTCAGAAAGCCCACTTGACCATAAAGGCGAGTAAATGCCAAATTGGACAAGGCTCAGTGGTTTACCTTGGGCATGAAGTAGGTGGAGGAAGGATACAGCCTCTCCCCAGTAAAGTACAAGCAGTACAAGACTGGCCTACCCCCACTACACAAACCCAAGTGAGAGCCTTCTTAGGACTCACGGGTTATTACCGCAATTTTATGGCAGACTATGGCACCATAGCTGCTCCTCTGACTGCCCTCACAACTCCGAAGAAACCCAAGAAGGTAACTTGGACTGACGAGTGTGAGAAGGCCTTCAATGGCTTGAAAGACTCCTTGTGCCAGGCCCCTGTGCTCAGGGCCCCTGATTATCAAAGACCTTTTATCGTGCAGACGGATGCCTCTGACACTGGGATAGGAGCTGTACTATCACAAGTAGATGAGAAGGGTAAGGAACACCCTATCGGTTTTATTAGTCGCCAGCTTAAGGACAGAGAGCTCAGATGGTCCACGGTAGAGAAAGAATGTTTCTCTGTTGTGTGGGCCCTAAGGAAGCTGAGGCCCTACCTCTATGGGACCCACTTCACTGTGCAGACTGACCATAAGCCGTTAAAGTGGCTAATGAACATGAAGGGGGAGAATCCAAAGTTGCTTAGGTGGTCCATAAGTCTACAAGGCTTCGACTTCACTATTGAGCATAGGCCAGGTGTCCAACATAGCAATGCTGATGGGTTGTCCAGAATGTTTTACCGACCTGAACAAGAGACTCATCCAGGGGTGGATTAGTTCCCCCTGTCCATAGTCTGGGAGGGGCGAGTGTTAGGAAAGATTTCGTTATTGTAGGGAACTTTCCTTCCATGTGGCAACCCCTAAACTTTTTGCTATTGTTTTCAACCTGTTTTCTTGACTTTGCCAGAGAAGTGCAGCCTTCTGCCGTACTCCTCTGGGCTTTCGCTCCTTTCTTACGGGGAAACTGACATGCCCTTAAGACAGTCAGTACCGGGGAACGCTGTTTCCCGTAGTTTCTTTTATCGTGTCGCCATTTTAGTGCAACACGACACAAGAGGGCACTGTAAGCTAAGTTACAGCTCTCTTGGGTCTCTAGCCTTCTACAGACCCTAGACACTCTTGTAGGATGGTTTTTGGATCGTTGCAAGTCATTCAGGGACTGGGCTGGTGGCAGCGATCATTTGGTTTATTTTGAGCTCCTTTTGCCGTTCTGAGCACGTTTTTGCCGCGAACACAAAAGGGTGGCCCGGCTACACAAAATGGCCGGACCACGAGGCTCCTTTGTCTCGTCCACTGTCCGTCTTGCTCCCTTTACCTTCCCCCGGGTCAGGCGACCCGGGGCCTTCCTTATTTGGGCATGTAGTTTCCCGCGAAACACGGTTGCTTTCGCGGGCTTCTACATGTCGTTTGAGTGCCCCCAGGATGTGGGCTGGGCTGTCTGGTCCCAATACACATCCTGGGTGCCAGAGAGTCTAGGGTGGTGTGAATGCCTGGGACCACCGTGGTCCGTGATTGGTCCACGTATGGTATGTGTGTTGATGAGCGGATCTCCCATTGGCTCCCCTCCGTTTTGGCGCGAAGAGAACCGTGGATAAGAGGGAGCTGGAAACACCACTACCAGGTCGATCTCCTGAGTTCTTACGAACCCAGGGATACAGGAGCCAAGTATCCTGCGAACACGAGGCTGGACCGAGGAATCACTGGTGACCCCCTGAAGAACTTCTGCTCCTCATTGCTGTCGTCCGGTGAAGCCCTTTCCACCTAAGATCGAACAAGAAGGCCTGTACTGGCGCTTCGACCTATTGGAATAGCAGGACCAGCTATTCCCGGCACCTTCATCAACTCCTGCTGTAAGCCTTCGGAAGTGTCTCTGGGCCATCCAGTTGACTGACCAGCTTACTAAGGAGACCTGCTCTGTAATCGCCGACAGGTTGGGTGGTATTCCGAGTCCGGGGCATGCTCACACGCTTCGTTTGCTTAGCAGTCCTAAGCTAGAGGTGAGCGGTGCTCGTTTGGCTTGAATACACCCGGCCGTTCCGTTGCCCTGCCGTGGCGACAAAACTGTGCTTGTTTCTTCGATCGGGACGTCTTTTTACTCTGCACGACGACGAGACGTTCCCTGCTCTTCAGAACCTGCCAGAAGCTGCATCTATCGAGGAGAAGCTCGGGCCTGCTTGCTTCGGGGACCGGTGAGTAGATTAGCTAGGATCTGGTCGCCCTCCTGCAGTGCCCTTTGCTTTTCCCCGCTGTGAATACAGCACCCCTTGTCCGTACTCGCGCCCTGCTTCTGCCTCACAGTGGAGGCTGCGCTAGAGTCGCGGACCGTGTTCTCCTTCATTAGAGCTCCCTACAGAGCTGTTCAGCGTCCTCCGAAGAGCTTCACCTTCTGCCCATTGGCACCGGCGTGTGCAGGTACTTTTGAGCGCTAGGCTCCACTCTCCGTAGGGATTGGACTACCATCTAGTTAGGGGCCTCAGAAGGCGGACATACCACACGCATTGGTTCGCACTGCCTGTTTTCCTTCCCCTGCAGGTGGATAACATATTTCGTGCTGCTAATGCTGTGAAACTGTGTATTCTGTATATATATTGGGTGGATAGTGTATGTGTTGGTTTAATATCGTTGTATATTGCTGCTTTTACTGTGGTTATTAGTTTCAAGGCCTTAGAATAAATGTGTATCTATTTTTGATATAAACAACTGTTTGGAGTAGTTTGTAAGCGCTCTTGCTTTGTGTGCTCACTGCGGGCTTTCAGTCACCCTCACCCCTCTTGAGACCTAGTCTTGACCGCCGCGATCGCTACCTTGATTGGTCTGGCTTGTCCAGAGGTTACCCTGTTCCAAGTAATTAGGTTGGCCTTCTGAACCTCTGCGCCACCAGGACAGAGTTCAGAAATCCGTCTTAACAATTACCCTGTGAGTTGCTTAGTGAGTTAAAACCAAGAAAAGAAACAAAGGAAAGTGAGACAGGGAACAGTAACATTTCAGGGTTGATGGTACACTGAATGGGCCTCATTACACGGTAGGCGGTAACCATGGCGCTATTAGCGCCATGGTTGCCGCCGGTACCGTACCGAGTCCGCCATGGTGAATGGCGGAATTACTGCCCTATTCCAAGGTGTGTGGGCGCGGTAATTCCCCATTCACAATGGCACTTCCCCATTCCCATTTGAGCCCCCAAAGGGCTCAATGGGAATGGGGAAGGCGGCAATTACGGTACCGCAAATGGCGGTACCGTAATTGCCTCCAAGGTCCCTTTGCGGGCCCGTTCCTTAACGCCTGGTAAAACCTTACCGCATTCCGTGTAATGAGGCCCAATATCTCAGCCATGGTAAATGAAGAGAAAGGAACAAGTGACCTACGCTTATTTGATAATCAAAATACTATTCATGCTTTCACAGAAATGAAAATGCCCTAAGAGACAGGTGCAGGTCAGTGACATGAAGAATATTTGGAGCCACAGGTTTTTCAGGAGGTGAAAATGACAGGTACCATACACAAAGTAGGTAAGTCTCACACCCCAGAAACTGACATTCTGGCACATGACACTCGGTTCTCGAATGGAAGAAAGTGGAAAGGATCCTGGTAATGAAAATAAAGCAGTAGAGGAAAGGGGGATGAACACTGGAGGTCCCAAGACAGCGGGGCAGTCAGTGGCTGCACTGCAAATGGGTTCTGAACGCAACAAGATAAACAAAGAAAATACAAAGAGAGATGGGCAAAAAGGGGTTAAGGTGTCATTTAATATGCCCCTTTGCCTAGCAAAACGTCAGGAAGGCTGAGGGAAAGTAAGCACTGAAATCAGTAACAATTCACACTTCCTATGTGTACTTGAAGAATGTAAGGATAGTTACTATGCACCTAACACTATTGAAGAGAGGTGTAGCACATTTGCAATGATTGACACAAGCACTGATGTGATGATAATGTCAAAGAAACTAACTAATTCAAAGCTGATATTGAGGGAGTGTGAAGGGCCTCTACATAATTTCAATGGGGAAGAAATACCAGTGGTGGGTGTCACTGAAGTTGACATCAAGTAAGGGAGACATAGAATGAGACAGGAAGTGGTGGTCATGCCCATAGATGAGATATCATTCCTTATAGGAACAAATTTGCATACGAGATTGTCACCTCTTATTGATGAGGTAAATGGGGTGTTGTGGTCTTTGGCAAAAAAACCTCTGAAACCTAAAAAGGTAATGAGCCAGGGCAACAGTGCAGAATGTCACACCATTGCTAGACCAGAAAGTGCGATGGAAGTGTACCTTCAAAATGGCTGTGTACCTAGTGTCACTGACATTCTCATGTTTCGGAGTGAACTGCAAGGGGAAAAGTAATCTGGAGAGATTTTTCTGGACCCCAAGAAAAATTGGCACATAGCGATTGATGAGAGCACGTTGTGTTTTTATCTAAATGAGGAAAATTGTAAACCACACTTTGCTGCAAAGTCAGATCAGGAAAAATATGTTTCAACAATTGCAGAGATACACATGGAAGAAGGGCAGGCCTGGTTTCTGGTGCATGTGAATGGGCATCCAGAAATGATTGAGGCACTGTTGGCCCTAGATCAAGAAAAGCGTTTCATTAATGAAAGAGTGTTTAAACAAATGCTTGACAGAGAGGAAATAAGTTTTAAAATAAATAAATCAACAAATCTTTGGGCTGGATGACCCTGAATTAGGGGAAAGAATTGTGGGAAGGTGCATGTTGAAAATCACAATTGGTTCCAAAAACATTTACCACAATGTTTGGATTGTAAGTGGAAGCAAGAATAAATTCTACTTGGGAAGTAACATCATGCACAGAATGTGTATGGTGTTCCATTTCCTGAACCAAAACGTTTGTTCTAGGCAGGGTGGGACGGCACCTGAATTTGAAAAAAAAAGACAAGCTTACCATTGTGGAAAAATTATGCTATATGCAATTGAGCTTCAGGTAAAGAAGGATGTCACTATTCCTGCGTTCACCAGACAGTGTTCAATAGCATTAAAATACAGAAAGGGACAACAGATGTAAGGACCTGAATTTTTGTGCACCTCAATGAGTGTGTGCCACTGGCTAAAGATATACAAAATCTATTTGCCTTTTCCTTTAACTGATTACAATATGCATGGTCCCGGACCACCTTTGGCTATATAAATAGTGGAAAGGAGTTTGGGATATTCCTAAGTAAAGCACTTCCAGGTACAGAAGAGAGAGGAATTGTGATGTATGTGAACAATGTGCTAATCAAAAATAAAGACTTAAAAAGTCACTTCAATGAAATTAGACATATGCCCGGTCAGTTGCAAAAGGCTGGAGCAAAAGTATCTTTACAGAAAGCGCAGTGGTGTAGAAAAAGGGTAAACTTTCTTTTTTTTTTTTTTATTGATTTAGCTGTATATGAAAAAAACAGCCTTTCAAAAACTAAAACACAATAAAATACATACACTTTACATCATAAGTATTATACAGAAGTGCAGCATGATCGGCAAATCTATCATCTGGAAATAGAATTTGGAGCTAATTTTTTTCCAGTCAATGACCCATTTTCCAATTGATATATGTTACTTCCATCTTCCAACTTTAGAGCCTCTACAAACATTAATATGGCCAAATTTATTTTAACCAATTGACTATGATATAATTTATCCCATAACACATCATGGTCAGTAATAACTTGATTCTCAATCAAATGCTTGAAGAAAATGCATCTCTTTTCAATAAGTGCAGGACATACAGCAATTAGATGTTTTAAGGATTCAATTTGTTCCGCCTCCTCACAAAATCTACAGTCCCCATTAGTAGACAGCTTTCGCATAAATTGTATTTCATTGGAAGGAAGAACATTCAATCTTATTCTTAGAAATGTGAATCTACTTTTGGGATTAGGAAATTTAATAAGATATTGTTCAGTTTTATGTACTTCTTTCACAGCAAAAGATTGATATCTAAAGGTTTTTAATTTATCGCATGCATTTCTAGTTTCAATCCAATCCCACATCCATAGTTTTTTCTTTGCTCTTTCTGGATTGTTCACCAATAGCTCATCATCAATACCTGCCTCTGTCATTGCCGAAAGACACCACTTACGCCACTTAGCCGTATTCCCAATTTCAGTATTCAACATGTGTTCTCCCATCACATACATCACCCCATCATCTTTAGAGGCCATCACATATTTACGATACAGGCTCAACATTTTCCAGAGATAAATTGCATTCAATGAGACCAAGCCCAATTCATGTCTTATCAGACACATTGAAACTGAGGTAGAAAGGCCACATATCGATTTCCAAAATTTGCCTTCCATTTTAACCCATATAGATTTTTTCATAGCTGCTTTGGTTTCTGATGCATACGTCACAATGGGTACCACTTTTTGTTTATAAAAAATTACAGCAGGCATCAAGGAAAATTTGCCATATTTGGCTTGAATTATTTTAGATTGGTTTATTCCTGTTTTAAGTTTTTCTTGCAACACTCTAAAATATGGCTTGTCAGCCATATCATTGTTGAATTGGACGCCTAGATATTTATATTCTGTAACTATTTCTAACTCTATATCTTGTATTACCCATCGATATTTTGTATGGGTGGATTTTGTCTTGCAACTTTGTATCATAATTTTACATTTGCGTTGATTTATTGTTAGTAAGTTTTCATCTACATATCTGCTCAAGGAAACAAGAAGATTCTGTAAACCCACAGGGGTTTTAGACAGAAGTACCAAATCATCCGCATAGAATAGCCACGGTATTGGATGAACACCAATTCTTGGAGCATCAGCTCTACATTTCATAAATTCATACCGGACGGCTGCCATGAAAAAATTAAAGAGGGTACTGGCCAAAATACAACCCTGTTTTAGGCCTCTATGAGTCAGAATGGGATTAGATAAGGTTCCATCTGTGGCCAATCTAATTTGCACCATGGTGTCCGTGTGCAATTCTTTGATCCAGAATACAATATATTCAGGGCAATTTGCGTCAGTCAATTTTTTCACCAGCAATTTCCTGCACACTGAATCGAAGGCTGCTTGGAAGTCAATAAAGGCCAGATAGATGGATTGACCTTTAACCTGTTCTTGTTTTTTTATGACTTCCAATATGTGCAGGTTAATTGCTGTTCCCATACCTGGCCTAAATCCCGTTTGATGTGGATCTCTCATCTGAACCTCATTCAGCCACATATTCAGATCTCTCAGCAGCAATATTGCAAAAATTTTGCTTGGGATGTCTAATAGGGAAATGGGCCTGTAGTTAGCGGGATTTTCATAATCCCCTTTTTTATAAATCGGTATAATTATTGCTTTTTTCCAAGAGCATGGTAGAATTCGTGTTCTTACTATTTTCAAAAAAATTGTTAGAAGTATTTTTGCCCACGCCATAGGATGTTGTTTTATCATAAAATTTGATAATCCATCAGGCCCTGGAGCACGAGAAATTGATAATTTAGAGATCTGAAACAATATGTCATCCATGTCAAATGAGAGATCTTTACTACGGGATTTGGTAGGGCTCACACCTTCTCCTTTTGTCATTGTGTCCGCATACAAGGATTTATAGAAACACGCCCAGACTTCCTGAGGTATGGGATTCAATTGATAAATAAATTGCTGTTTACACTGCTTAAAGTTTAATAAGGACCAAATTCTGGATGAGCTTTTAGATTTCAATTTATCTAACATATCTTCCGCATCCTTCTGATATAGAAAAGCATGTTTCGACCTCAACCAATTTTTATATTTGCATTTTAACGCTCTGAGTATCTTACTTTTGTTAGTATGGTTAAGCCTTATCACATGCCTTCTATCTTTTCTATATTGGGCCTTCCGAATTGCTACTTCATAATCATACGTATGCAGAGTCTTAATCTCGTTGATTTTTGACTTATTTCTTTTAACCACAAAGATTTGCATTTCTTCCACGTATGATTGAGTAACAGAGTCACAGTTTTTTACTCTCTTCACATCATTTGTTTTGAGATTGTGGTTTAACATATCTAGGGTTTTTGGACACCATTTAAATCTATTCATCCCTTGATTCAGAGACATATTCGTTGCTAAGGATTTTTTCGTAGTGTTTCTCTAGGACAGACCATGACCAGTTCATGCATTGAATATCGTGGTCACTCACATGTTGGGATAGAATTGAGAAATTAGTTATACTCTTAAACAATTGCTCGTCTACAAATGTATAGTCGATCATGGCAGATTGCATACCGCGGTGCCATGTGATATGTTGGGGAATATCCCCCCTTATGGCACCGTTTAGTTTGCATAAGCGACGTTCTTCCATCAGATTATTCCATTTTCGGGCTACTGCGGATATATGTTTCTTCCCACGCGCATGACATGTTATATTAAGGTCACCCGTTATAATAATATGCTCACACGTAGGGTCTAGGTAGATTGTATTCAAAAGATTCTCAAGAGCACTAAAAAAATCACAGTCAGTGATGGCTGCATGGTTCCAGTATACATTTATCAACCCTATAACCTTGGAATCAATTATTATCCTCACCAGTTGCAAAAAGCTATTGGGGGAAGCCCAGGGTTCCAAATGAGTATACGGATTGATTTTTATTGCTACCATTAGACCTGCCATGGGTCTACCCTTGGCAGGCATAATTGCCGGAATCAGAGATGTGATATGATTATCCCACCTTGGCGCATATTGTAACCATATCTCTTGGAAGGCCAAGATGTCAAAATTTTCTAAAGTGCTATCATTACTTTTCACCAGATGATTGAACCCTCGCGTATTCCATGAGGAAAGAGAGAGAGAAATAGATTGCTGGCATAGTTAGTTTCTATATTGTCTCACCTCTCTATCCTTTTGTACTCTTTCATTTTCAAACACTGACTCTGATTGCCGATTTCTAGAATGGTATTGCTCCTCTGCAATAGATTTAGATATGTATTGATTTCTAACGGCAGAAATTTGTGGAGGGTCAGTCGCAGTGTTATTAAGCAGAATGAATCCTAGTTCATATATATCCATTCTCGCTTGCCATAAGGCGTTTTTTATGAAACCTGACCTCATCCACAGCTTTACAACTGACAGATCAGTTGGATGTAAGAACTCTATTTGCTCAAGATCTGCCGAGCATATTCCTTCTAGAGCCGGTATATCTGAAAAAATATTCAGAACTGATTGTCTGTTAAGAGTAAATGTCTGGAACGGATGTGAGCGGCATTGCAAAATCAGGTGATGTGTAGACACAGTTTTTATAGGAGTTCTCAAGGGCCCTTTTATAAATGAAGTCGACTTGAGATCTCTGTGATTAGCTGATTTGTTGGCATCTGCATGAACACCCATTGTCTTTGACATATTTTTATCCATCAAGACCTTAGTATTTGTATTATTTACCAGGGAAACAATCTTTTGAATAGATTTCTCTATATCTTCTTTCCATTCTTTTAAGACTACTGTGTCCACACTCTTCACTCTTGCAGGCTCTACTGTCAATGTTTCTCCACAATTTTCCATTTCTACAGACTCTGCTTTATTCGCCAATTTATCATCTTGAAAACCTGTGTCATTTGCCAAGGGAGCTGCTGCTACAGAGTTCTGCATAGAGGCATTTTTATTGACCTGTTCGCTAATCAACACCAAACTGTCCAAAGGTTCGTACATCAAGTGCGCTGTTTTGGCCAGTTTGGATTGACTAGCTTTAGACAATAGCATGTCTCGATATTTGTTGGCTATATTTTTTCTCGCCAAACTGATTGCAGAGTTTGATTTGGATACAGACTGAATAAATTGTCTAGTACCAGAGTTCTTTGAATTGGGAGTGGCTTTGATATTTTTGGATTTTTTTGTAGCATTTGGTATCTGAATAGATGTTTTTTTAAGTTGTTTTTCAAATATTTGGTAGGTCGGCCCTTTATTCTCTAAGTCAGAGTCTTTTACAAATTCTGCCTCTTCACAGTGTTGGCTGCCCACCATAGGGAGATTTTCACAATGTTTCAATTTTGCCTTACTTTTCTTGAAACATCTCTGACCAACAACACATTTCTCCATGTTGTTACATCCCAACATAAGACTGGGTTTTGTCTTCTCACTTTTATCCTCTATTTTTTTCATACCATTTGTTTCCGCCATTCCATCTAATTGTGCTGCTATTTTTGCTTTTCCTGTCTGGTGTTGTAATACAATTTGTTGATTCTGGGAACAATCAATTAATAGTACATCTGAGATTTGAACATTTCCATCATGTTTTATGCCCCCTATGTTTTCACATGCTTCATTGGCACATGAATCACACTCCACTTTGGTTTTAAGACAGCCGCATCGAGTTTCAGTATCTTTAATTTGATTCTGTAATAATTTAGTCAATAACACATGTTGCTCATTCATTTTTGAGTCTAAAGAATCATATAACCGTGTCAAGGAAAATAGAGCTGCATTCATCGTTTGTAGAGAAGTTTCTACACCTATGATGAATGTCCCTTGCGAGGGATTATTATTTAAATTTGCGGCATTTGGAATTCGCCGTGGGGTGGGGTTCATAAACGAACAGGACAATACAGATGACTCTTTAGGCGAAGGAGAAAACATCATTGGGGATTTGGATAAGTTGTGAAAGCTCTCTCTAGTTCCAGACATCAACTCAACCACTTCATCGTGATCAGATGAATTACCCTCCCCACCTTCATCAGTTTTTTTAAATAAATCTTCCCGATTTAGGCTTACCAGATCCCCAGGTACCTCATTTAACACTATTTCTCCTCTCGCTTCAACCTGCTCATCTAGTATCAGAGAAGATTTTATAGGTGTTATCAAATCAAATTCATTCTTCTCATCTCTTAATTCCACTTGGTTCACAGTAATGTCCAAAACACCAGCGGTCACTAAGGAGTCAAGGGGTGTTTCTCTTAAATTAACATCGTCTCCGTTTATATCCATTTCTTCAGCATTATTGAGGCATAACCCCATATTAGATGGGGGGGTTTGCACTTTTTCAACCCCCCTACCCATTTTGGTTCTTTGTTCACAGAATTTGCGTATATCCACTATGGGGGAACATGACCTTATATTAGAAGCAGATTTAGATGCTCGTGCTAGGTGTATACAACGTATAGAAGAGGTTTTTGGAATTTGTAATGCCGCTGCAACACACGCTTTAATTTTATCCTGGTGCGGCATTCCAGTTTTCAAAGTTACGACCATTTTTCTCAATTAGAAACCAGGATACCAAGATCACCTACGTAAATTTCTAGGGCTTAGGTGCAGCAGACCGACAGCAGGTCTTCCTTCTCTATGTATTGGCTTTCTTAGGGCAGTTCGCGCATAGCCAGGATCAAAGAGGATAACCTCCGCAGTTTCCCGGCCAGTCACGCCCCCAAACAGCCACACAACAGCTGTAGGGCTTGACACCAAAGGGCTTATCGCCGCAAGGGTGGCTCGCAGCTGTTTTTAGCTCCGAAGTCAGTCACGTGAGGCGTCACGTGTCCCACGCTGCTCCGCCTCCACCAGGAAGCGGCTAACACAAAGCACTATTGGCAAGAGCAAAGGCTCGCAGTGCCAATTGAAGCAAGCTGCAGGGGTCCTCTCAGCTCAACACGGGGGAACAAAAAAGCGATCCTTCGCTTTTACAATTCATACGCCGCTCGGGCGGCTCGCAGCTGTTTTTAGCTCCGAAGTCAGTCACGTGAGGCGTCACGTGTCCCACGCTGCTCCGCCTCCACCAGGAAGCGGCTAACACAAAGCACTATTGGCAAGAGCAAAGGCTCGCAGTGCCAATTGAAGCAAGCTGCAGGGGTCCTCTCAGCTCAACACGGGGGAACAAAAAAGCGATCCTTCGCTTTTACAATTCATACGCCGCTCGGGCGGCTCGCAGCTGTTTTTAGCTCCGAAGTCAGTCACGTGAGGCGTCACGTGTCCCATGCTGCTCCGCCTCCACCAGGAAGCGGCTAACACAAAGCACTATTGGCAAGAGCAAAGGCTCGCAGTGCCAATTGAAGCAAGCTGCAGGGGTCCTCTCAGCTCAACACGGGGGAACAAAAAAGCGATCCTTCGATCCCACCAATTTGAATGGCCTAAAAAGCTTGTTAGGAATGACAGACTAGGGGCGTGGCTAACTGCCATGTAGAGCGGACGTGTCTCCTGTGAGCTCTGTGCCGATGTGCCATCATAAGCTGTTTTTCATGTATTTCTGCTAACTTTTAAATGTTGCAACTTGCACCATTCGTTGCCGGATCCCATCCGCAATCGTTTGATCCGTCTTTCAGGCGGCTGGAGACAACTAACGCCATCATACGACGAGTGCGAGGTGCCGGAGCTGAGAACTAAAATGGCAGCTCCCGCATCCTGAGTCTGGAGGGACCGGAGCGCGCCTGCACCGCAGAGAACGTCGCCCACCGGAGCGCGCAGGGGAGCCGGAGCAGCCAGCCGGCCTGTACCGGGGTCGAGAGGGAGGAGCGGAGCAACTGTGCTCGTAGACGGAGCGAGCCGCCCCCTGGGCCTTCACCCATGAGGCGTCCTGCCCCCGGCCGCAAAGCGCGGCGGAGCCCCGCGGAGCCCAGCGGAGCCCTGACAAGACCAGCAGCCGGCCGGTGCCGTGAAGGTAAGCGGGCTGGGGGGTAACCAGCCCTGGCTCTTGCTTCGGGAGCGGAGCGATAGAGGACCTGCGATCGTATAGTGCTCCGTCCCCCCGCTGAGGGGCTGGCCCCCCGAATTGTTGGGACCTCGGCCCCCTCCGCCAATGCGTATCTACATCAGGGAGTGTCGCTGAAGTGGTTCCCATCGCCTGGAACCGCCTTGCGCCCTGCAGTCGACACCGAGGGCGGCCCAAGCCCGGCGCACTGTGCATCCACAAGAACTGGTGAGCCCACGGGCGGCCATAGCTTACCCGCCACCCAACATTGACTACACCCACAGGACAGGGTGTGGGCACTGCGCAACTCCCCGAGCCTGCCGCCTGCATCCTTGGATGTACGGAGCCCCACCTTGGTGCCCAGAAATCACCGCCTAAAGGCCCCACTGCTCACTCACCACGGAAAGGGGGTGCCAGCTGCTGCAATACGGCGAGCGATCGGAGCATTACCCCCTTCCTTGACTTCTGAAGCGGGCGCTGTCTCCCGCCCGCTGGGCTGAAGCTTCTCCCCCCTCACACCTTCACCTCGGCCCCGGGCCCTGCAGCAACAGTGCAAAGCAACCCTCCGTGCCTCTGACTATCAGCCTACCACCTGTGCCCCCGGCGCCCTCGGCGTGAGTGGACTGTGTGCTCACAAGATGGCTGGTAAAAACGGCAGGCCCAAGCAGCGACAGACCACCATGGACACTTACGCAGCCAGCAAATCTCCGAACCTTGAGAGCACGAATTGTGTGACCACAGATGTTCAACCAGACCCTATGGCAACGACAATACCTGAACCCAGTAACACCCAGCTCCTCAAAGCCATCAGACTACTCCAACGAAACGATGGAGCATAAAATCGATTCCTTTGCCATAGACCTGGGCCTTCTGCGCCAAGATGTCCGCACGTTGGCCGGCAGGACTGAGGTGCTCGAAACACAGGTCAAAGAAAATACCGAATCCAAAATGCACCTCCTCCGAGACGTCGACGAGCTCCAACAAAGGGTCAAGAACTTGGAAGACAGGGCAGAGGAAGCGGAGGGAAGAGCCCATCGCAACAATATTCGTCTCCTCTGGCTGCCAGAGGGTTCTGAGGGCTCCGACCCCACTAACTATGTTGAGAACCTCCTGCTACAGGAGGTGGGAGCTGGTAAACTCTCCCAAGGCTTCACCATTGAAAGGGCCCACAGATCCCTCGCTAAAAAACCTCCACCGGGCGCTCCACCCAGGCCGGTGATAGCAAAAGTTCTTAGCTACAGAGACCAAGAGGTAATCCTAGCCTTTTCCTGAGCAGCTGGCCAAATCAAATGGGACTCCGCCACAATTGCTATCTACCCTGATTATAGCTTCCAGGTTCAAATGAACAGAGCCCAGTTTATACACACAAAGGCCAGACTGAAGGCAGCTGGGTTGCGTTACATGCTCCTGTACCCTTCAAGACTTAAAGTTCTGCACACCAACAGGGCACACCTGTTCGACACTCCGACACAGGCCAAAGACTGGATGGACGGACTGCAAATACCTGATGTCGAGGAAAGAAAGCGGAAACCTAGATAACGTTTCTCCCGCCATCTCGATAGGAATCATGCAGCCTCTACCCACCGCCGGCGGGCGAATTGAGCTCCCACACAGCTGATTAGATCCTAACATGGAGACACTGGAGTCAAGGTTCACTCCACCCCCTGGAAAATTTCTTCCCCCTTTTTTTGGGTGTACATACCCACCCGTAGGGCACCTGGAGACCTATGCACGGTCCTACGGAGCAGAAACGGGATTGTCATAACGAGGGTGACCTCGCTGGGCTAGTTCTATGTTTGGGTTGTTTACAGTTAATGGGGGGGTGGGAAACGGGGAGTTATTATTACAGTTGGGAACTACAAACGGAAATTACTAAGACCACGGAAGCCCTTGTCATGCATTGCTGCACTAATTAGATCCAGAGTCCTGCTGGCCCCACACGTCCGTCTACGTAATACCTATGGCTGACACAGTAAAGATCGTTACTTGGAACGTTAGGGGCCTGAACAGCTTCGTCAAACGACGACGCGTCCAATCCTACTTGAAGAGATGCAGGGTCGGAATCGCCATGCTCCAAGAGACTCACCTAACTGCCAAAAAGCTAGATGCCCTGGCCAAAACCTGGTGTGGCACCCTAGTGGGTTCCGCTTACTCCTCCTATGCCTGAGGGGTCATGATCTGGATTGCCACCACGGTCCCCTTCAGGCTTACTAGCACTAAATCAGACAACAATGGGAGGATGGTTGTGGTTTGTGGTTCTATCGAGGGCAAAAAGCTATGCCTAGTTAGTACTTACGCACCCAAAAATGACGCAACAACCTTCTTCCACTCCCTCTATACATGGCTCACCCCATATATGGACAGAATTATGATATGGGGAGGCGACCATAACTGCACCCTTGACCCTCTACTGGATAGATCCGACAATAAACACGATCGTCCCTCCCCTCCGGCCAAAATACTTTCTAAACTAGTCCATCAGATGCAACTCAGTGTTATTTGAAGGGACCAGCACCTGGGGCAACGCGAGTACTCCTTCTACTCCCCACCACATGCCGTGAATACCAGGCTAGATTATATTTTTCTCAGCCAGACACAACAGTCTGTGTTTGTTGATGCGCACTATTTGCCGAGGGTACTGTCCGATCACTCTCCCCTGTTGGTCACCTGGGAGGTGTTCCCGCCTAGACCCCCATTCCCACGTGGAGATTGAGAGCCGAAGCCCTACTTGATACAGCATTCAGAGAGCGCATAAGAGGCGATACTGAAGAATATTGGCAGAACAACCTACATAGTGTTCAATACATAAGCACCGCCTGGGAGGCATATAAGGTGGTCATGCAGGGTGAGATGATCGCAGCAGTTGGGGGTGCCCAGAGATCCATCACAACCCTGTTGGGACGAGCCGAGAGAGACCTGTGTGCCCTTGAGGGCAGGGCTGACCCATCCCCCGATCATTTACTTAAAATTACCGAACTCAGACAAACTTGCCTAAAGCACTGGGAAGCCCTAGGTAAACTAAGCTACGCCAAACACACAGAAAGAGTCCATGCCCTGGGGGACAAACCCAGGAAACTCTTAGCCTGGATCTACAAAAGGGAAACCCCCAGGCCACCCATTCGCCACATACTCACACCAGACGGCACTACCGTGCATACCCAACAGGAAATTTATTTGGTTTTCTCTAGCGACTACCATAATTTGTACTCTGAGACCCCCCCCCCTCTGACACGGGGATCGAAGACGCCCTCGACGTCATCGACTTGCCTAAACTAGACTTGCATATGGCTGAGACCCTTGACGAGCCCATCACTCCCGACGAGGTCAAGGTGGTAATTAGAATGCTACCAGCTGGGAAAACCCCGGGCTCAGATGGCCTCCCCAGGGAATTCTATAAAACCTATGAGGAAACACTCGCCCCTTTATTAGCTCAGGTCTATAATGAGGCCTTAGAGCGTGGCGCCCTCCCGGATTCCCTGAGCGAGGCCGTGATAATACCCCTACTTAAACCTGGGAAGGACAGGGCAGATTGTGCCTCATACAGGCCCCTCTCTATGCTAAATGTAGACTGCAAGATCCTCACAGCACTGCTCGCTAAGAGACTACGCAGAGTGATCCCACTGTTGATTCACCAAGACCAAACCGGATATGTCCCCGGACGATCCATCACTGAGAACCTGCGTAGGTTACATCATGTCATTTATAGTACCGAGGGAAGACCACAGAAACTTGCGGTGGCGTCACTGGATGCCACCAAAGCTTTTGATTCCGTGAGGTGGGAATGGCTATGTGCTACCATGGCAAAGATGGGAATAGGCCCCGTATTTATGAAATGGATCCAGCTGGTTTATGCCAACCCCACTGCAAGGGTACGAACCAATAGAACCTTTTCCACAAAAAGGTCCCTACACAGAGGCACCCGTCAGGGTTGCCCCCTATCTCCCATGTTGTACATCATTGCCGCTGAGCCTGTAGCAGCCTACCTGAGACAGGAATATGGAGATGGGGGCATCACTATAGATGGGACGACTCACCTCGTCTCTATGTACACGGACAACACCCTCTTGTATTTACAGGACCTTGAACACCTCCTACCCTACATTCTTGAAACCCTGGACAGCTTTCACAAGCACACCGGGATCCAGATTAATCAGAGTAAATCTTGCCTCTACCCCCTAGCTTCACTACACAGTGAATATTATGGATCTCTACCTCCCCTAGATCTCGAATGGCAGGCAACATCGTTCAAATATTTGGGGATAACTATACATCGAAACCCCGGCACAGAAAATATTCTTAATACCATAAGGGCCAAAGACTCTCTCTTAAAGTCCATGGAGTTTTGGGGGCGGCTCCCGCTTTCGGTGGCCGGGAGGGCGGGCCTCCTTAAGATGGTCGCCCTACCCCGCCTATTGCATAACTTCACTAACATTCCCTTCTACATCCCCCCTGTGTTCTTTAAAGACCTCAACAAACTCTGCAGGGGCTTCCTCTGGCAGGGAGGCAGGCACAGGGTGGCATTGGAGACTCTCCAAAGACCATACGAGAGGGGTGGGCTGAAGATCCCCAATTTCGAACTCTATTTCCTTGCCAGCCAGTTGAGACACATTGTGCGGTGGATGGCCGACGAAAGCACAACCGACACTCGCCTCCTCCAGCCGGCCCTCCCCCAGCTATTACTTAGGGATTTGCTGTGGACCAGGAAGAGTGCCCTCGAACATTGCCCTTACCTCGTTAAGCTGGGGATCCGACTCTGGAAAAGGGCCTGCAAACTGGTCGGGTCCGAGGACCCGTACTCCCCACAGATCCCCATTGCAGCACTCATGTCCAATCATTCCTGGGGGCAACTTGAGACCCGTACACAATGGGAGCCCTTCGGGGTGGCCACACTGGGAGAGCTAATCCAAGAACAGACGGTTTTGGCCTTCCTGGACCTCTGCGATGCCACGGGCCTCCCGGCCGGGCAATTCCTGCTGCACAGAGCGGTCATACAGGCCTTGACTAGCAGATGGCCTGTCGCTATCGACCAGACTGAGGAAAACAAATGTATCAAAACGATGCTGCTGAGGGGGGCCACAAAACCTCACGTATTTAAGAGGCCCTACTATGGGGCTCCACCAAAGATGACCTCAAATGCCGGGACAAATGGGAAAACGAACCTGAATTTTGAAGACAAAGCCTGGGGCGATATAACCCACTACCACAAATAAATCTCCCGAAATGCCCTCTTACAGCTCATCCAACTGTATGTTATGAACAGAGCATACCTCACCCCGGAAGCTATATCAAGATTTACCGGTGCGGGCACCCAATCATGTCCCAAATGCAGTGAGCCCAAGGTTGGTATGACCCACATGTTCTGGGGATGCCCAGCGATCAGAGAATTCTGGACACAAGTGAAGGAAAGAGTGGCTGGTGCAGACATTGACATTGAAGTGGACGAACCCTCGGCATGCATCCTGGGTAGGTATAGGCGCAGCAGGGAGAACAAACCCCTCAACAAGCTCAGAGACCTTATTTATATAACGGCCAAAAGGCGTATAGCCATGGGGTGGAAGAGCCCCAGAGGCCCGCCTATGCCCCTATGGTGGGGAGATCTTACAAAGTGGATCACAGCTGAAACTGCAGCATGGGAGATGGCAATCCAAGTGCAGAGACTTGATTCTAGCGAAGAGCTACACCGTTGGGTGGCCTTAACAGTACCACTGCTCCATCCAGAGTCACAGGAGGGTGAGATAACCGGGGAAGGCGACCCAGGCCCGGGCATGGACTCATGATGAACATAGAACTAACCGTGGTCTTGGAGGGGTAGGGGAGGGATGGGTGGGGGGGAGTTGGGGACTTTACCTTCTGATATGCTTGACCTATTACCACTGATGCCAGTTTTTGTTATCTTATGTTATGAAACTAATAAAATATATTTAAAAAAAAAAAAGGAATGACAGGCTACACCAGGAAATTCATTGAAGATTATGCTGAAATCACACAACCCTTGACTAGATTACTGAAACAGAGAGTACCCTGGAAATGGGAAAAGGAACAAAGTGAGGCATTAGCCAAATTAAAGGACTTTTTGAGGAAAGCCCCATTTTTGGCTTATCCAATAAAGAATCAGTATTTCTTTATAGAGATAGGTTTCACAGGTCAATGGATGTCAGTGGTCCTGTACCAAGGTCACAATGTAAATAACGAAACCTTTGCATATGCCAGTAAGGCATTAAGAAAGTTAGAAACTAAATTCAGCAAATGTGAAAAAGCACTTTTGACAACTGTCTGAGAATAACACAATTTTGGCCCATTATTCAAGGTGAACCAGCGATTGTTGAAATAAGTCATCAGCCTATACAATGTTTACAAAGCAAAAGAATCAGATGGGGGAATTTGGCCCAGACAAGAATTACACCATGCACATTGGCGTTGCAGGGATTGCCAGTAGAAATGAGGTATGGACAGAACAAAAAGAGCACAGTTGCTCAAGGGCTAATAGACTTACATGATTGTGCATTTGTTTGTGTAGCTGAAAACACACAGCTAAAAAGGAATTTAACTGAATATGAACAATCCCCACAGAAGGCATTCAATGAAGACATGTGCAGAGATCTCCCATCTGCATATGCAGATGGATGTGCATTCCATGTGGGAGATGATTCTGAAAAGGAATTAGTGGCAGGAATAGGAAATGTGTGGGTCACGTGTAATGGCATTCCAAGGGAAAGCATGTGATTGGGTCCTAAAAGCAGTCAAGATGCAGAACTGGCTTCTATCTAAAGCAATATCCACTGCAGTAGAAATTAAATTCTAAGAAATAATTTTAGTCACTGATTTGAATTATGCCCAAAATAGTTTTGTGGAATATTTACCCAGGTGAAGATTGAGAGGAATGATCACTTATAACAACAACAAAAAAACACTTACACATGGCAAAATGATTCAGGCCATAGATACAATTGTTTAAGAAAATGACATGATCATTCATTGGAGGAAGATACAATGCCATATGAAAACACCAGGGGAAGACAAGGAATGGAATGACAAGGCAGATGAGTTAGTCAAGATTAAGGCTGTGAAGGGGGGGGTTGTTTTGTATTGAGCACCTCCTGGGTGAAATCCATGTGGATGTGATAACACACTCCAACACTCAGAGAACAGTTGATCAGTCGGTAGCACAGTGGAGTTTTGATACTCCTGATCAGGACTTGGTCAAGGCACAAAAAGAAGACACAATTTTGGGTCTGTTATATAATCATTTACATGATGCAGAACAAAATCCACTGACTGAGGAGGACTGTAAAGGAAAAGAAGAACTGAGGGTGTTGCTAAAGAACATAAATAGAATTTGATGGCATTATGGACTGATGATTCGGGAATCTGTGTCAGGCCAAATTCAATGAGTAGTACCTTTGTCATTTCGCAGTCTGATGCTACATCATGCCCCTGATGCCATAACTGTAGGCCACAGAGATTCCCAGAAAACATTGGAAATTTTAAAAGAATATGCCTATTGGTCACACGTCCCAAGATGTAGAGCCATATACAAGGGGATGCTTAGTGTGTGCACCGTTTCAACCTACTTCCCCAATGCACAGGGTTCCATTAATGAAAAGAAGTCTGACACTTCCATGGTCAGATTTGCAAATCAATTTTGTAGGTTTGATGCAATGGTCAGCACGGGGAAACAGGTATTTATTGATGGTCACTTGTTTAAGGTCCATGTGGCTGGAACGCATTCCAGCTCTGGATTTCAGTGTGAAAACCAAGCCACTTTGTTGGTCAACCATATTTTCTCTAGGCTTGGTTTACCTCAAAGGATAGAATCAGACTTGCGTTTGTCATTTTACCAGTGCAGTAATGACAAAGATGTGGCAAATATTGGGTGTAAAAAAGGAAATTGCACATTTGACACCAGCCCTCTTCTTCTGGGGCTGTAGAATGTTGCAACAGGTCAATTGTTGATATTTTAAAGAAATGTGTAGTTGAGGCAAAGTCCACTTGGGATTTGCGACTCCCTCTGGTACTAATAGCTATTAGGTCAACACCGTCTAGATCCACAAACCTCAGTCCGCACAAGATTCTAACAAGCAGGAAGATGGTTGTGCCACAACATTTACTGTACCGGTCCAATGAACGGGTCCCAGTAAATGTAGCCACAATTCACAAAATTGCGGATGAGCTGAGAAAACACTTGCAACATGCTTTTGCATATACGCAACGGAATTGAGAAAAAGACGCTGACAGTGGAAAGTCGCATGTTGACAAGAAGACATCTGTCAGGGAATATGAGGTAAGCGGCCAAGTCTATAACTTTGACTTTGGGAAAGGTAAGCATACAAATGCCAAATTCCTCATATCCTGGTGTGGGCATTTAAGATTGTGGATAAGGTTTCACATGTGGTCTACCGAATAGCTGTAAAGGAAAGAGAGTTGACTGTGGAACCATTTGCTCATGTTAACCAAATCAAGCCATTTCACCTAAAGCCTGAAATAAGAAGGCTTGAAGAGACTGGAGAAGCTTATAGTGAGTACCAGGTGTAGTTGTATTCAGGAAATTAAGCACTTTAACATCGAAAACAATCTCCATTGCAGGGAAGTAGGTATGAATGTAGTTATTAATTTATTTGAAAAAAGGAGCAAAAAGAAGGGCACATCAGGTTAGTAACTGTGGGTACATTTCTAAAATGTATGTAAAAAGGGGGGATGAAACAGGTTAGTATATAAGTGGAAATATCAGCATAAGGAGTAAACAAAATATTTATATAAAACAGATTGGTTTTTTTTCTAGTTTGGTAAGTGTCACAGGTTGATGTCTGATTAGATTAGCAGGTGTTTTGAATGGATAGTGAATCTTTGTAGCAATGATTAATTTGTTTCTTTTGTTTCTATATTGAAAATACTGTGTTGAATTGTGTTATGTTTAATCTACATGCTTATTTACAGTCAATGATAAAAGATGTGCTATATTGTATATTGATGCTTAATCCATGTGTTATTAAGAGGTGGCCATGGAGAAAATATTTTTGAGTCAAATACCATTCTGGCATATATTGTGTATATGTTATGATGTTTAATCCACATTTACGTTTCAGGTAAACTTCAAAGGAAAGGGAAAATGAATGGGTTTGGTGTACTTGATTCTTAATCGGTCTATTTTTCATTTGATTTAGATAGTAACAACTTCCTATACCATCTCTCCAGAGGCTGGATGCCGCCAGATGAACGGGAGTCTGCCAGATTAATGGGAGTCCCTGGAACAAAACCCCCTGGCCCGAAGAATAGAGGAGAATATGGTGATTTTTTAAGGAAGCCCCTTCTGCAGAGGATGTAAGCTTGATTTACATTATGGAAACATGTGACATGGACACAGGCCTATTTGAAAATTCCCAGTGTTAGCGTTGGGCCTTGTGTGAAAGATATGCCAACACTAAGTTAAAGGAGCTTTTATTTGGTATTGAATATTATGCATCCTGGTTGGACTATCGCAGCTATCCAGTCATAGAAAAGATGCTATGAACAATATGGACAATTTAATATTTTCATTTTTTTCTCATTTTATTTGGAAGCAAAAGGACTTAATGTTACCTGCGTGGCGATAATTCATTTATTTAAAAAAACGTGCAAAGAAAAAAGAAAAAAAAAGAAAGAGATCACCTTAAAAAAAAGAACAAGAAGAAAGTTATCAAAAGAAGAGTATTTAAAAAAAGAGTTAATCAGAAGATAATCTAAAGATTTTAAAGGAATTTAAAAAAAGAAATATTTAAAAAAACATTACTATTTGAAGGTTTTGGATAAAAATGCATGATAATTGATGACATGAAAAGTTGTGAATCATTTGGTGTCAAATATTCTGCAAAGTATTAGAATTATTTTGTATTTTCTTAGCATATGCCCACAATCACACATTTGGATAGAAGTGAAGCTGGGATTATTGTGCTGTTTCTGCAGTGACTCTTAGGCCCAGGTCCCAACAGAAACAAAGGGGGACGTATGTAGGACAAACAAGGCTCCACATTTCATGCAGGACAGAATTTCAGCAAAGACTCAGACTCTGACAACAAGAGGTGTGAGACTCTGATGTGAGACTCTGATGTGAATCTACTGTGAGTCAGCTTTGTTTACAAAGCAAAAAGAAAATCTTTAACCCAGCTTTGCATGGCAGCCATACCATAGCATAGTGCACCAGACCATGGTATAGCATGAACTCAGTTGTAATGAAGTACAAGATTAACAATTACTAACCCCTAACCCTTAACCTACTAATATATATTCCCATCTTAAAATGTACAGCTCAGTCCATAGCTCATTGGTGCAAAACATTGGTGCTGGTCGTTAGTAAAAATTGGCTCATTTTATGAGATTTGCAAACACAGGCCCTGCGATGATACTTGTAAAAAAAAACATATAAAAGCTGCTCCTGCATGAAGATGTGAGCTTGGGAATGTGAAGAGCCACGTTGCTCAAAGTAGCCCCATTGTTCATGTTCTGCTGCAGGAAGCTAGCATAGAGAAATGTAACTTTTCCCATCAGTTTGCTGCCTTGAATCTATGGAAAGGTGGCAAGCTAAACACGTGTTCTCTGAAAGTTTCCAGTAGGCTTGGATATTGAGAGGGGGTGTCTGAGTGGCATGTGACATCACAGTCAGAGGCAGGCAATTCTTACACATTCTGTAGGCAAACATTCATTTTATGGGCAGAACACAGAGAGGCCTTACAAAGGGAAGTGCAGAGAGAAGCACGGGCTGTCTTGGAGGATCAGGCTGCATTTGCTGACGATGGCTGGCTGGCTGCCTCTCGGAAGAATTTGCTGAGCTATTCCTGCTGAGAAGGGGAGAAAGCAGATAAGAAAGATTTTCCATGTGAGGGTACTGTCCAGGCATCCTGTGAGGGGAGAGATTCTCAACAGCCGAGCATAGGGGAATTCCAGCCTTGCTGAGTCCGAAGGCGCATACTGAACCAAGCACCATTTAGGTGTGAACAAAGTATAAATGAGGTGCGTGATATGATTGCTTTGTGAGTGCATTTCATGACCCGCCGGCTGGTGAAGCTTGTTCTGCATTTACAAGCGTGGGTCGTTTTTATGTGTTTTCTTCACTGTCCAAGTAGCAAGCTTCACATATTATTGAAGGTGTTAAGCTGCAAGACAACTAATATGTTTCAAGATTAGAAATAGCAGTTTTCTGGTCAACTATCACCAATAGGCTAGTTCACTGTGAAATAAAGCTCTTTATCATGGGGAAACCATTACTATGAAATTTGATCCCAGTTATGCTTTAGCCTGAAAAATAGAATCTGTTATCGGAGAAAAGGGGGAAACAAGAGATTGGATGTGCATTATCATTTTTGAATTACAGGAAATGTCAGCTTAAAAATACTGATTGCATTGCATTGCACATGTTTTGTATTTCTCATAAATCCTAATTACTTATAAAACATATAAAAGGAATTGGATCAGTTTGGTCTATTTATTGTGTGCCCTGGTTACTCATGGTAGCCTATAGACAGGTATAAAGTGAACCAGGTATTTTTCTTACCACATGTGACAAAAAGCAAGGTATACCAAAACACTGTGAACTGGGGCAAATCATAAAGAGCTGGTTTGTTTGTTTGTTTGTTTAATTCACTTATAACACGCACCAAACCTGCAGGTAGCCAGGTGCAGCAGTACAGAAAATGCGAGGCTTAGGTTACAGGGTAGGGTTATGGGTTACACACAAAATACAGTATATTACAGTTGTTCCCCATATTACAGACTTCAGGTGATCTGGTAAGTCTATGCAGAGTTTATATCAGCAATAAAATACCACCAAAGTGGAAAATTGGATCCTAGTGCGCACAGAGTCTGGTTTTATCTTGCTGCTCATGATCTCAATATTAGAATAACACCAGGTAGTCCTTTATATTTGGGGCTCACAAAAATACCCCAAAAGCAGTCTTTATACAATGTAGTATGTACAATGGGAATAGGTGTAGGGCGGTCAGGAGAAGAAATGTGGGACTAAGAAGAGGGTATTCCTTCCTGGTTAGGAAGGTTTATTTTAGTTTAGTTTCTTTATTTGCACCGCGCACCGAACCCTAGGGTAACTGGGTGCTAAGCTCATACAGTACAGAAATATTTGGTGAAAGTGAATATTTAGTTCCAAATTTGAAAGAGTAGAAACATATAGAGTTTGACATGGGGAGGAAGGGTGTTCCAATTGTGAGGGGCAAGAGGAGAGAAGCAGCAAAAATGGGAGCAGGTCATGATGGTCAGGGGGAGGAAGAGAATAGCAGGATTTAGTGTTAGCTAGGTAGAGGAGTGCAATCCCAGGCAGGGATCTGAAGACAAGCAGGTGGAATTTAAAATCAGCCAGCATACAGGCAGCCTTTTAACCTGGGAGAAGATTGTTGGAGATTGTAGAGGGTGTGGGTGTGTTTTGTATTTTCTGGGGAAATTGTGAAGCACTTTAAGCCAAAGCACTGTACATTGGTGATAAAAATGGTAAAATAAAAATGCTCAACCTTGTACATCAATATCAAGAAGATGGGCTTTTTGTGAGGAAGGAAATAACGAGTATAAGGAAACAACGTGAAGAGAAAGTGGGAGAGAATTCCAATGAAAAGCTGCAATTAATGAAAAGGAACGAAAACGGAACTTAGCACAGGGAGGAGGAGGAGGAACTGTGAGAAGAAAATGAGACTGGGAGCAAAGAAAACTAGTTGGAGTGTAAAAAGATACCAACGATAAATGATAGATTGAGGCAAGACCATAGAATGATTTAAAGACTAAGCACAGAAAGTTGAATTTTAGACGTGAATGAAAAGAGAACCAACCAGGAGTAGAAAGGGAAGGAATAATAGTGTCAAAAGGAGGGAGAGGATATAAAAGACAGACAGAAGCATTGAAAACTGATTTTAATTCGGCAAGATGAGAGAGAGGAAGACTAAATAGGTAAACAGGGCAATAGACAAAACAAGAAAAAATCAGTGAAAAAATCAAAACTTTGGTAGCATCAAGCGTTAGAAAAGGACGAGCCTTACTGATGTTATACAAATGATAGAGACAGGCTTGAGAAGATACAGAGATATGATGCAAAAAGTATAGGTCCAAATCAAAGTAGAGTCCCAAGTTATAAGCTGTAGCAGAAATAGAAAGCTGAGAAGAAGGAAAGAAAATTGAAGAAGGAAGAAGAGGGGTGGGATAGTATTAGAAGGGAAAAAGAGAACTTCAGTTTTGGTAGTATTTAATACCAGAAAGTTTTCCGTAATCCAGGAATTGATGGCTGTTAGACATGTAGAACCTTTATTGTGAATTTCAGGAGTGAAGGAAGAGAAAGATAAGAAAAATGTAGTGTCATCTGCGTAAAAGTGTCAAGAAAGACCCAGAGATTAAATTACTTCAGCCAGAGGGGATGTATAGAGTGAATAGAGAAATGGGCTGAGAACAGAACCCTGGGGAACACCATGAATGAGCAGAAAAGTATCAGATCTTAACCCAGCCCAACAGACCGAAAAGGTCCTTTGGGATAGATAAGACCAGAACCAAGAAAGAACAGACCCCGAGGACCCAAAAGAATAGAGAGAGAGAGAGAGAGAGCGAGAGAGAGAGAGAGAGGAAAGTAACAGAGAGTGATTTACAGTGTCAAATGCAGCAGATAAGTCTAAAAGAATAGGCAGAGATGTCTGTTTAGTGTACATGCAGAAAGTAGTGAATTAGAGACAGAAAGAAGAGCATTTTCTGTGGAGTGAAAAGGGCAGAATCCTGATTGAAAGCAAGGAAGAATAGAATTATTAGAAACAAAAGTGGAAACTTGGGAGTAGACAAGACGTTCAAGAATTTTAGAAAGAGCCGTAAAAGAGAAATAGGATGAAAATTAGAGGTTAAAGAGCTTTTTTTTAATAGAAATAATAGAGGCATGTTTAAAGGAAGCAGGAAAAACAGACATCGAAGACAAGTATTGAAAAAGGAAGTTAGATAAGAAAGAAGAGAGGGATAGATTTTGGGAATGAGAACTGATAGATTAGGATCACATACAGAAGCAGTAGGATGAGCCTGTGTTAACACAAGAGAAATCTCCTCATTTGAAATGGGAGAGAAACAGGAGATAGTAGTATTGGGGGGGTGACAATAAAGCAATACTACTAGTATTAGACATGGAAGACTCAATGGTAGCCCGAAGAGAGGCTACCTTTGATGAGAAGAAATTAGCAAGATCGAAGGCAGAGTCAAACTCGTAGAATGATCAGGAGTGGTAGGAGAAAGGAGATGCAAGAGAGTTTGAAATAGTCATTTAAGGTGAGTAGACTGAGAATGTAAACGATCAGAAACGTAGGAACATTTAGCAGAAAGCAAGAGTCCATCATAGAGCACATGGTAAGAAGAATACGACAGGTGATCTACTTCAGACAGACTTGCACCAATGACGCTCAAGATGACAAAGGGCACGTTGCATAGCAAAAAGATGTGACAAAAGCCAAGGTTGAGGAGGTGTATAAGAAGGATAAAAATCAGAAGATGCGTAAAGTTCACCCAGTGAAGAAATGAGAGAAGTTGACAAAGTAGCAGCCTCAACAGCGGGTAAGGCATAAAAAGACGTGTGAGAGGGGTGGTGAAGTTGAAGACTTTCTGCCTCAACACGAGTTTGGCGGTAACCCTTAAATGTGGCGGTAACGCTATTACCACCACATTTAAGGGTCCACCAAATCACAGGGTTGGCATAATTTACCCCCAGCTCTGAGCTGGGGGCAAATCCACAGCGATGGGGAATCCCCGAATGGGCCCAATGGGGAATGGGGACTTACCGTTCCACCAAACCCGTGATCCGGCGCTAATAGCTCCAAGGATTTGGCGGTAACGTTAATAGCCCTGGCGGTAATACCGCTGGGGATACCGCTCAACTCGTGATGAGGCCCTTTGTTTAGGAAGGAGAAAATGTGAAGAGGAAACAAAGGTGGAATTTAGCACAGTAGTTGAGGTCGCTGTGTACCAAGGAAATTATGAGGGATTTGGTAATATTAAAGGTGAGGATGATTTTCCTCATGTGCAGTACGTTACAACTGGCAGCAGTGGAGGTGGAAGTAATGAAGTAGTGAAGGTCAAACAGGGCTTCAATTTTGTGAGCCCTAGGGCATGGGGAAAGTATATTAGGTGGGAAATGGATGGGTGAGGGAAGGAGCGGGTGTTAGAAATCAGGAATTAGATAAGATAGCAGATGAAACGAAAGTGGCATCTAGTGGCACATCTCTGAGAGACAATCAGATACACAACCAGAAAGGTCAGTAGTTAAAGTACAGAGGAATAAGAAGATATTGATGTTTTTCACAAAAGACCTCGTCAATCCGGCTTCCGCCCTAAACACAGCAAGGAAACGGCATTAGTCGACCTAAATAAAACAGCTTGTTGACTCCAGAGACTCCGGCAACCTCTCCCTCCTCATGTGTCTAGTCTTATCGGCTGCATTACACCTCGCCAACCACTCCACACTCTGCCCCCACCTCTCCACCTCTGCGTCCTTCCCTACTGCTGCCACCACCTGGATTGGGTCCTTCCTGGCTGATCGCACCTCCAAAGTCTTCTCAGATAACCAGTCAGCTAACCCTACCACCACCACTTGTGGGGTACCCTAAGGATCCTGTATCTCACCCACACTTGACAATGTATGCACTAAACCTCTCTTTGTCCACCTAAACTCACTCAGCATCAGGTTCACAATTATGCCAACGACACCCAAATCCTCATCCCCCTTACTGAGAACTACCTCCAGGACTCCTTGCAAATTACCCCCACCTATGAAATTGTCCATGTCTGGATGGCCACCCACAACAACTTTTGTCTCAACGATGACAAAACTGAACTTCTACTCGTTGGCAAGCCAGCCCGCCTCACCAATGTGCACCCAGCCTATCAATCATTCATCATCGACAACCACACCACCCATGTCTCTCATGCTGTCAAAACTCTTGGCTTCCACCTAGACGTCACTCTGAGCATGTCACGCTCTGTCAATGCTATTGACCACCAGGTACACCAGGTACACCACCAAACGCCTCAATGCAAGCAGACCCTTCCTACCACTGAGAACTGCAAGAGCCACCATTGGTTACAAAATGGACTACTGTAACTCCCTCCTCAACGGCACCATTGAAAAGAAACTTCAATAAGCTACAAATCATTCGGTACAATGCCCTGCACGTGGATCTTGGCCTCAACAGACACAACCATATATAGGCTGCAATGAAAGATGCTCACTGGCTCACTGTCAGAGAAAGGCTAAAGTTCAAAATCCTCACCATTACTCACCAATGTCTCTCAAATACTGCACTGAGCTACCTAGCCTAGAGGCTGTCCAGACCCACCACCGCCGGGCTTGCTACCATCATATACTGCAACACTCTAACCATTCCCAAGTTCAAAAGATCCAAAGCGGGAGGCTCTAGCTTCCGAGTCTCTGCGCCTCTCTCTGGAACTCACTCCCCCCTGGTCTGAGATCAGGACCATCCTACAGCACTGTCCGCAAATGACTAAATACTCACCTCTTCTACTAGTGTAACCCACCATTGTGCCAGCTGTTTCTGTTACCGCATGTAACTAGCACGTAGACACCCAAGGGTTAAGTGTGGTCCTAAATATCTTAAAAAAAAGAAATTAGTATGGAGGATAGCTTGCAGTCAAGAACAGAGTCCAGAACATTAGAGATGGGGGTTAGGGATGATTCCATAGACAGACAGCTAGGAAATCCAGATTGGATGTTCCCAGAGGTTACTAACGTCAAGATAGGGGGAAGGTCTGCAATAATCATGTCTTCAAGGATTTTAGAATAGTGTGGGAAGAGAGACACAAGCTGGTAGATGGCAGCGTTATTGGGGTCTGCCGATGGATTCCTAAGGATTGGTATGGTTGTTGCTACCTTGAAGCAGGCTAGGGAGATTCCAAAGGAAAGAAAGAGTTTAAAGAAGGTAGAGAGGTAGAAGGAGTGGCACAAGCTCCTTGACCCTCTGTGGGGGAACAAAGCAATAGAGGCTGGCGGTCTTAAACATGGATGCCAATTAATCAGGAGTAGTTTGTGGGAATGAGCCAAGAGAAGAGGTGATAGAGAAAGGACGGGGAGGATAGACAGCTGGTGAGGGTGTCACATATTTTTTCAACTTTCAGAGCGTGAAGAAGAGTTAGAGTCACCATGGGTTGTAGTGTGGAGGAGAGTTTGCATTGGCGAGAGCATAGAGTGGTTTTGATTAATTGATTGATTGATTGTTTATTTGTATAGCGCCTATACACAAAGTGTTTCAAAGTGATTCAAGGAGGGAGGGAACATGGTGATTAACATTGTATATTAGGATGCTTTGGAAGTGCCAACGAATATGGAAAAAAAGAGAGAAGGCTTTTCTTATAGGAAAGGAGGATAAACGCTGGTCTTTGCACCATGTACAGAGGTACCATTGAATTTCTGTTTTCAGAAGACAGATCTCAGAGGTGTTCCACGAGTTGGGAGGATGGATAGAAGGGTCAATGAGTATGAGAGGAATATTTTGGGCCACAGTGATACGCAGGGTTTAAGACATTTGGTATAAAGATGGGTTTGGATATGGAGGTGTTTTGATGGGAGACTGTAGGGGACATCGATACTGAAACTAAGGATGAAATGGAGAGAAGGGCCCTCCCCTCCTCTCCACTCCATCCTTTTACATAGTAATTTTTGATGTTATGTTACAAGGTTTTATACAGTGCTCATTCGCCAATGCCATCTTGGTGCTAGGAAAAAAAAAGTTCAGGTAGAGGATAGCCTAAAATATATTAAAACAGAAGGGATTTTAGTAAGCGTGTAAACGCCAAATGGTTCTCGGTGGCTCCAAGGAAAACTGGCAAGGCATTCCATAGCTGTGCAGCAGCGACAGAGAAGTTGCGGCCCCCCAACCTTGACCAGCAGAAATGAGGAACCTGAATAGAACAACCATCCAGGGAGCGCAGAGGACGGGCTGGTATATAGGGCCCAAAACTTCTCCTGCAAATAATCAGCATCCTTAGCATAAAAGGCCTGGTGGACGATGCAAAGAGCCTTGAATTCGAATCGCTTCCCATCAGGGAACCAGTGTAAGTCACGCAAAACCGGCGACATGTGGTCCTCAAAAGGACTACAAGTGGCTGCACTAGCCTCCAGGTTTTGAAGAAGTTGAAGATTTCACATAAGATACTGAGGCTGAACAAGATATAAAGAGTTGCAGTAGTCAAACCTAACTACCAATGAGACCACAACAGGGGAATGAACCAGCGAAGGAAGAAATAGTAAGAACTTCTGCAGGATTTTAAGGTGAAAATGCCCTGATTGACAAGTGGCAGCCACCTGGACCTCCAGAGATTGAGTGGCAGAGATATGCATGGCCAGATCTTTGACCACAGCAACTGGAAGGGGAAAAGAACCAAAAGAAGGGGACCAAAGGAGTGAAATCCAGAAAGCAGAGGCAGAGGTGGGACCAACAACCAGGACCTCAGTCTTGTCCCTATGCATCTTAGCCAATTGAAGCTTATCCCCTGACCCATAGCCCCCAAGCAACCCATCAGCTGAGAAGCAGAGTTGGGTTTTGACAGATTAAGCTGGACAATAATCCGGGTATCATCAGCATAGGAATAGCAACGGAAGCCATGAGAGTGGATGAGACCAACAACAGGCTGGATGTAAACATTAAAGAGAATGGGGAACAAGGCAGAGCCCTGGGGAACACCACAAGAAATAGAAGTAACCGAAGAATGAAATGGTGGAAGAGAAGGAATTTGACTGCTACTATCTGACAGAAAGAACTTAAACCAAGAAAGGACAGGGCCAGACAGGCCAGCCAGGGATAATCAGTTCAACAGAATAGAATGTCCAACTGTATCAAAGGTCACTGAAAGATCTAAAAGAATAAGCATGCCGACACTCCCTTGGTCGACCAATCGAACAAGGTTGTCCAGAGCTGAAACCAAGACACTCTCCATGCCCCACCCAGGATGGAAGCCAGATTGAAAGAAATAAAATAAGTAAGAGTCCTCAAGAAGGAGCTCAATAAGGGGGAAATTAATGATTCAAGGTGTTTCATAGAGAAAGAAATGAGAGAGATAGGGCAGAAATTAGACGGAATGCAGGGGTCTGTTTTGCTTTTCGCACAGATACATTTCTATTTTTCTCCCCAGTACACTGAATGAAAAACATTGGACACTGGAGGGCAAGTATCTACACACACACAAACTCAGCTAGGTTATAAAATGGCTCTTATACAGCCTCTTTATTCACCAAAAAATACATAAATGAATAAATGCAACAAGAATAATAAATGAATACATGAATAAAAGGATGTAGGTGATTTGACCCAACCCATGTTTTTGAAAGAGTGAACTGACCTAACTTTTTGGTATTTGCAGCGGGATATCCCCAAATTCGCCCATCCTTCTCGCATCCTTTCTAATATCCCTTACCCCAACCCCACATATATTTTTTTAAAAACCTTTTCTTTTTGGTAAAAAACTAAAATAAGCAATTTGGTCACTTCTTCCTCAAAAACATTGGATCCGGTCACTTCTACAGTGTCGTAATGAAAGAATACTAAATAAAATACATCAACATTGGCACAGCTGCAAAGCACACCCTCATCTTGTCAGAAGTCCCTGAAAAACTACCAAACAGGCAGGCAGAGAGATATTGGCATCAACGGGCCTTGAACGATGTATCCATCCTCCAGTGAAGCTTTGGTGCCCCTCATTTTAAGCCGTTCACAAATGTGTGATGGCATTTTCCAGACACTTCTGGCTTTCAAAGCCTCTACCTGTTGACAGTTCCCATCAGCCCCCGGCCAGAGTGATCCACTGTAACCCCAAGAGGCAAAAGGTTTCCCTTTCTCAAGGAAGCATAGACAACAACTACATACCTTCTCTTCGGCTTTAGCAAATTCCATAATAATGTTATCAAGTACCAGCCAGTACCGGCTCATTCTAACCTATGCGTGCATCTTCTTTCCAACGTGTCCTTGGAGCAATACAGCATAACATAGGCAATAGAAAGCGTTGGAAACATGTTTACCAGTAGAATAATACAAGCAATGCTGAAAATATGTTTATCCACATCAAGTGCAGCTTTCACTGAGGCGTGGAGAAAATGTCCATTACGGCTCTGAGCACACCCAATTGCACTGCACACAGGAACCATGTATTAGTCAAAAGCATTACAATCCACCCATGGACATTTGACTTCCATAACGCAGTGGCAATAAAGTCAGCTTCTGAACCCGACAAAGCATCATAACTAAGTTAAAAATACATTGAATACAACAACAAAAAATTGAGTCCCTTCAACATCTGGAATCCAAGAAAACAACCAATCCCACCACTTCCCAGTATGATATTGGGTTACTCATTTCATTAAGTCTTTCAAACTTTGAATGTGATTTTCAATAGACTGAGAATGGTCACTTAAATTAAAACAGCACATGCCTTCAAATGCGTTAGAACCCAGGTTATGTTTCAGCAACAAATAATTAATAGTGGCTTGATTTTGCAAAGCTGCCTTTCTGATAGTTTGGTTATGTAAAGCAGTTCCTCTAAAGCTTGAGAGGTTGAGAGGTATGGTTGAGTCGTTTTATCACTAAACATACTAGCTTAATTAATGATTTATAGCCCCAGGAGCCAATCCCCCAACTCCTACAAATGAATATGCAAGAGCTAAAACGTCTGATTCTGTCATCAGGTGCACATTTGAATCACATTGTGGGGATACCCATATAGATTCAAAAGTTGACCTTCTCATTCGATATAATGCTGATTGAAAAAAAAAACATTAAGCTGTGAATATTCGTAAACGCAGAAGTGTTGCTGCACATCAGAATCCTCCACTAAAGAATAATTATGCAAAACTACAACAATCTGTCGCAGGCGTTAGCACCGCTACTAGACATGTGGTCGGTAAGTTTCCTGCATTGTACATGTCAGTCAAACAGAAATGTGAAAAGTTCAGCACTTTCCATGCAAGATATGCCCACATGTTCTCTGTTTGGGCAATCATCAGCGAATACCTCTGCCGTGCCATCTCCTAGCAAGGCAGCGTCATGGTTTCTTGAGCTCGTACCTCGCGTATTCTTAACACTTTCCGAATGCGGTTTTTCGTGCCTGTTGTGGCTGGTGCATTAACGTCGGCATCGGTTAGCCTCTGGACATCATTTCTCATCATCATCAGACTTACATTGGTCAGCTGCACAGATATGACATATTGCTGTAGTGCGCCATGTGACCCTCCCAAATGGAGTGCATTTAGTATCACAATTACACCAGTCAGGCACAGGTTCTACAAGGCAAACCCAGAAAAGACATATCAGTGTTGCTAATCATTCTCTTAAATAGCATTTGTCTGCTGGCACATAGTCCCATTTCTCTTTGCCAGGCTCATTTACCAAGACAACTTGGTCCTTGCCTGACGTTATTACATCCGCGGGTATGGGTGAGCCACTTCGTTTTTCTACCCGCACCTTCACAACTAGGACCATGCTGTCTGATGAGCCAAAACCACAATCCCCACCAGTAGTTAACACCCTAGGGTGTTCCCACTTTCTGATCATGGACAATTTAACAGGTATGACAATCAGTTGGGCTATCCTATCTCCCTTATGAACAGGAGGCTCTTGGTCTCCGCTGATGCCTTTTAATGCTAATCCAGATCTAGGGGCAATCAATCTCATGTGTTCTGGTGGAATCTGTACTCCAATCCCAGTTTCATTTATTATTATACCTCATGGTTATAACCTGATCTCTTGATGAGAATGCAAATCTAACCCTGCAGATTCTGGGTTGTGCGGTATGGAGCTAAAGCACCTTGCGTTATCTCCCAGTATAACAGAGTCTATTTAACTGAATAAGTTTGCATCTGTAATGCGGGTGTTATCATTCACATTACGAGTGTTTCATTTTCAGTCAATGGCCTATTATTTAAAATCTGCACAGCATCAAACACGCGATCATGCCAGCCTGCCAGGCTGCCATTGCCAGATTTGCGCAACTGTTCTTTCAACAAACCATTCATTCACTCAATCAAACCCGCCACTTCAGGGTGATATGGTACATGATAGAGCCACTCAATGTTCTTTTCCTGACAATATTCCTGAGTCAACTTGCCTTTAAAGTGTGAGTCATTGTCACTTTGAATTTGCAAGTGCATGCCATAATAGAAAGTAATCTGATCTAATAATTTAACAGAATATGTATCCACAATTGTACTGATTGGTAGAGGTCCAATATAATCAGTCTGCCAGATTTGACCCGGCAGCTTACCAATTCATAAAGTGCCCTGGACAATATGAGGAATGGGTCTGTGCTGCTGATGTTGACACACATGACATTGCAAAATTACTGTTTCAATACATATAAAGGGATGCTAATCCCCCATTTTGTACCCAACTGCAAGTAGCCTTCTCATCCATTTGTCCATATATTTCTGGTGGGCCCACTTGGCCAAGCCCTCCAAATTGCCCTCCTGAGTCTCTGCGTCCACAGAGGAAATCTTAGTGTGTTCCTCAACAACAGTATTGAACCAGCGTTCTAATGAGTCAGTAGTACAGTGCACATCCACATAGTACACTGTTACTTCACTTTGTGATAGCATTTCCCAGACATCTTGCCACAGTTCCTTTCCCCACAACTCTTTGGAATGTCGACAGCCATGTAGCTAGCCCATTACCCACTGATCATCAATCTGTGAACATGTGACATTGGCCAGGTATTTCTGTTTTCAAAGCTTGATATACTGAATAAAGTTTTGCAAACTGGCTGCTCTTTACTTGACCTGATGTGGTTAGGTTCTTCTTGGTCTTGGGATTACATGACACAGCTTTCCAATAATGCTCAGTTCCTACATAACAGGCTGAGCTGTCAGTGAGCCAGGCATGTTCTGTCTGTTCTACCATAAAATCCCCATAAGGTACTCCCCATTTTACTGGAGGCTCTTACACTTCGGTCACTTCCTGTGGTATATAGTCTACAGGTGGTACACTACCCAATTGCTCATGTAGTTTGGCAACCCCACCTTTTCCTGATTTGGCTCTGTCTTAGATGTACCATTCCCACATGAGTATTCTGGCTTCTTGGGTATGTCCTATCCTTTGTGTTTTAGGAGAACTCAAAGCCCACTGCATAATCAGGATTTCGGGCCTAATCAATACATCATGACCCACTTTCATTTGCTCAGTATCAACAAGAGCCCAATAACATGCTAGCAATTGCTTATTAAACAGTGTATTAATTACCAGCCTCAGGTAATTTGCGACTCCAAAATCCCAAGGGAACCTGTTTTCTGTCTTGCTTTTGCCACAAGCTCCTGTTAGAATAATTTTCTTGTACCGACACATAAGATTCCACTTCTCTCACTTCAAAGGCCACAAATCAAGCACACATTGAACAGTGTCTTTGACAAGTCAAACGCTCTCTGTTGTTTTTCCCCCCACTCAAACTCATACTTCTTTCATGTCACTTTGTAGAGTGGAGTCAATATTTGCCCAAATGTGGTATATGTTGTTTCCAAATTCCAAACAGCCCTATGAACAAAACAGCTTGTTTTGTGTTCACAGGAGTGGTAAACTCAAGTATTTTTTGTCGGCCTTTCAGCACCATCTCTCAATGCCCGTTATGCCACTGAATTCCCAGGAATACAGCAGTCTCAGCTGGTGCTTGAATTGTGTTAGGGTTAATCTCCCACCCTTCCTTCTTCAACCTGTCAATGATTGCTTCCAACTGATTTCGCACACTTCACTCATCTTTGCCCTGAATCAAAATGTGATCAATCAAATGTGAAATCTGTACATCAAGTTTACATGGTATTGTGTCTAAATGTTCTGCCACCAGCCAGTGACAAATGGTTGGGGTGTACAAGTCCCCCATAGGCAACCTCGTGAAGGTATACTGACGCCCATTCCAAGAAAACGAAAACTGCTCCTGGCACTGCTCAGCAATTGGCACAGAGAAAAAGGAATTTGCCAAGTCTAATACAGCATACCAAGTTCCCTCAAACTTGTGTACATTCTCAATCAAAGTGATAGCATCTGGGACTGCAGCGACTAAAGGAGGGGTGTATTTGTTCAATTCTCTCTAAACCACTGCCATTCTCCATCTCCCATCCCCCTTTTCCACAGGCAGAGACCGGATTAGTCCAAGCAGTAGTAATAGGGCGTAACACTCCTGCTTCTACATATCCCTTAATGGTGTCTGAAATGTCCTTATGTCCCCTGGAATGTGGTATTATTTCATAGATACACACTTTGTGGCCAAGGGCATGTGCAACGGAGGGATTTTCAATTTGCCTACAATAGCTGGTGTACAAGTCAATGCGTTTACTCCAAATTGATATGTTTTACGTCCAAGTCCCAAAGTCAACCCCTTCAAAATGTCAAAACCAATTATATACTCAGGTATGGGGACAATCAACACTTGATATTTGTGCTTTGACAAATTCCCTATCTTCATCTCCACTCCTGTCTGTACTGCAGGTGTTTCCTTTGCTCCCAGCCCAATAATTCTAAAGTGTCGACCTTTAAATCTTGAAGGATTTCCATGAATCAATGAGGCCCCCGCCCCAGTGTCTATCAAAACTCGGACCTATCGTGTGTTTCCATGCTTCCAAAATATCTTAACATTAACATGAGGTTGTCTGTCAACTTTTATTCAAGCAGACGCCGCCGTGGCTTGGCCATAATCCTAGTCAAATTCGGAATGAGTGTATCTGGATTCAGACTCTAACATTGCACTCACCACTTTTCTCAAATCAGCATATTTTGGCTAGTATGGTGAAGGGGTTCCCATAGACCCTTCTTACTGTTCCTTCTCAGGAGGAGCTGAAGGTGAAGTGTCCCTTTGTGGCTTTGTCACCACAAACCTCTTAACTTGTTTATAGCGCTCCTTTCCAACAAGCTCTCTCTTTTTGTATAACTCATACATATCATTGGTTTTAATACCATCAATTTCCTCTTGTGGGGCACCATCCATCATCAATGCCAAAAACATGTCCTTTCTTGACGTCCAGGAGTCTCTACTATACTGTCTCCTGCCCTTCTTTGTTCCCTCACTGCGCCCCTCTCTCTCTCTTGGTCTGTCCTCACCTTTGTCCCATTCACCCAGGTATGACAGTTGCTGAATTGCATCAACCACCTCATCATTAAGTTTTCCAGTCATACCTACTAACAATGTCATAATGACACTTTTATATGTGGGTGGGACAGTTCTTATAACCATATTTCTGGTTGACATGACAGTGGCACAACCACCCATATGTACCGGTTCATCTACATGAATGGCTTCCTTCATGGCATGCTCCCTGATTTTCTGAATTGCCTCTTTCAATGTGTACAACTTATTTTTCTCACTGAGCCAGTCAGTGGTGATAGGGTACTTACGGTTACACCCTTAGGCCACTTGGTGCAACAGAGACACCAGCGAAGCTTGGCCATTTGCATCTGGAGGAGGCCCTGCCATCAATAGTTCTTGTATATTGTTGTAACTGGACAGAGGCATGAAGCATGGGGAATCTATGGAGTCTACCAACAGGCCCCCGGGACCCCATCAAACATTTGAGCCATCCATGTAAGCCAGGGCTCGCCTGTTCTCTGCCTCAACTGAGTAATAATCTCCCCAACCTCTTGTTGTGTGTAATCATCTCCTGTAGTCAAATCCACAACCCCCCCTCTCGGGTTTTGGGGATGGTGGCCAGTTCTACATCTCATTACTGGTTTGGCAGTTACTGGGCCTCATTACGTGTCCAGTAGTAACCCTGCCGGTTCTAACGGCAGGTTGCCGCCGGACCCATAAATATTAACCAGCGCCTGATTTCCTGGTTCCACCAGGGTTGTAATCTGGTGGCCTGGAAAGTCACGGGCCGTTAAAATGTAAGTCCCCATTCCCATAGAGTCCTATTGGACTCTGTGGGAGTTTGGACACAGAAGCACCAGAACCTTTGCTAATGGTGCCGGTGCTTCTGTGACCAGTCTGCCTACCGTGGCCACTGTGCCCGGCAGGGTCAAACCTGTCGGGTACATCAGCTCTGGCAGGCAGACCTATAATATGACAATCCAGAAATAACAGTGCTGGTAAACTTACCAGCACCCTTGTTTCCAGACTGACAGGGTCATAATGAGGCCCATTGTCTTTTTGTCCGTTTTTCAACTTAACTTCTGCATCCACCTCTGGGCTACACTCTGAGTCGGTGGAATTTCAAATATCACCATCCCAATCCGCCCCTGTCGTAGCAGTTACAGCTGTCACCTTCCTTTTGTTTATATTACCTCACTGCAACCCTAATAGCTGGCCGCTGAGACACTGCCTGTTACCTATATGCGTTATCCTGCCAAAGTTTAATTTGTAATTGCTGCATAAGTGAGATGTGTTTTTCAACAACTAACTCTTTCTCTAAACACAAAATATCTTCATTCAGCTCAACATTTCTCTGGTGCATTTTTCTGTAGGCATGCAATAGAATCCATCCCTGCCTCCCTAGCACTGCAAATTCCTTTCCCTTTTCCACTGAAACCTGATGTAAACAAGACACAACCTTTGCGGGTCCTGCCTCACCTAGACTTTCATCCCACTGTTCACTCAATCCTGCAACGCATGCCCATTCCTGGGCCAACTTATCATATGGGCTCTTGGCCCACCCTGGGATCATAACACCAAGGCAGTCTCTGCCAGTGGAGGACCCCTTATCTATTTTCTTAAACAAAGTGTGTATATTTACAATAAATCACAATAATCTATCTACAATAACGTATTCACTGCAACCTAAATGCAGTCATGCAAAACGCACACACACAACACTTATTAAAGGAGCTTGACTCCCACTGCAAAAAACTCACTTTCACTATAAATCTTGCCCACCAGCGTTCAAGCACAGATTCCTTGATGCCGGGAATTCTTCATCACAAGGCACGCTGCTCACAGCGCCAAATGTTTTGCTTTTCACAGTGCACAGACATATTTCAATTTTTCTCCCCCAGCACACTGAATAAAAAAACATTTGATGCTGGAGGGCAAGTATCTGCACACACACACTCAACTATGTTATAAAATGGCCCTTATACTCCCTCATTATTCACCAATAACATACATAAATGAATAAATGCAACAAGAATAATAAATGAAGACATGAATTAAAGAAGTCTAAATAAAACACATCACCATTGACACAGCTGCAAAGCACACCCTCATCTCACCAGCAGTCCCTTACAAGCTCCCAAACAGGCAGGCCAAGAGATCTTGCCATCAACAGGCCTGGAGTCATGCATCCATTCTCTAGTGAAGCTTTCTGTCTGACTGCTCTGGTGCCCCTCATTTTAAGCCATCCATAAATGTGTGATGGCATTTTGCAGAACACTTTGGCTTTCCAAGTCTCCACCTGTTGACAGTTCCCATGGGCTCCCTGCTGGAGTGATCCACAGTAACCTCAAGTAAGCAGCAAAAACAACTTCTCTTGAGCTTGAGCAAACTCTGTAATAGTGTTGAAATTCCATCCGGCACCTGGCTCATTCTAGCCTATGCGTGCATCTTCTTTCCAACGTGTCCTTGGAGCAATACAAAATAACATAAAAAGAGGCAGCGCTGAAAACATGTTTACCAGTGGAATAATGCGAGTAATGCTGAAAATATGTTTATCCACTGAATAGTTCACATCAAGTGCAGCTTCTCGTGAGGCCTGGAGAAAATGTCCATTATGGCTTAGAGCACACCCAAAATGCACTGCACACAGGTGCTATGTTTTAGTCAAAAGAATTACAGGGTCAAGTTTGGGCTTTTTCAGAACAGGGACCACTAAAGCCAATTTAAGCCCTGAAAGAATATGAGCAAAGTTACATGAGGAGTTAACTGTCTGAGTGACCGACGGAGCAATGTCAGGCAACAGCTCAAGAGGAATGGGATCGAGAGGGGAGGTAGACTTAAGTAGAGCTGTCGCTGTGATGACATTTTCCTTGGTTAAAACAGAGAAAGAAGACCAAGAGTAAGAATGGACGACAGAGCTAGCCCCAGATAAAAGAGCAGACACCCAAAAATTCGAGTCAGCAATCTTTGCATGAATGTCAACGATCTGGACAAAAAAAAACGAAAGAGAGTCACACAGAACCTGAGAGGGAACCAACCATACAGCGGCATTGTCAGTAGATGACAATAAGTGAACAAGGGTAAAAAGACCCTGGGGAACACTACACTGTATTTCCCAGAGATCCCGCTTGTTGCGCTGCAAGGGAGGATAAGCAATTGAGGTTAAATGTGAGGAAGTACTGGAACCTAAGGGAGTGGCGACGGTGGGAGATGTGCTAAAGGAAGGGTTACCCAAGGATTTTGGGGAACTGACAGAAGACACTTGGGTGCACGGGGGGCAACACCTCACATACCTGCCTTCTGAAGAATCTTAGACACAGATGGCAGGAGACCGAGGCGCACTTGCTGATAGAGGAGACAATAGAGACATTTTATGATGTATCAGAAGGAGTACACAAAGTCTCAGGGATATATGAGCTACGAATGCCCAAGGTGGGCGATGCATTAGTACAGACGAGGTAAAGTTGGGAGGCAGACTTGCAGGAACCAATGTTAGAGACAACGTGGATTAGAGCTATGGCGACCACAAAAACGTGTCTAGAAATGCACGATTACAATGGATTCAATAATACATGACCCATAGAGCCTATCTGGCCCAGAACAGAATAGCTAAGTTCAGTAAAACAGCAGCACAATCATGCCGAAGTGCAGAGAGATTAACACAGATCTGGTTCATATGCTCTGGGCCTGCACAGAGATTAGACGATTCTGGGAAGAGGTAGCCCAAGCATTAGCACGGGCGGATATTACCTTGGATATTGGATACACCCTACCTTGTCTGATGGGGGGGCTTCATAAGGCCCAAGAGGGCAAGACATTTGAGTAAGCTTAAGGATTTGAAATATATACTTGCAAAACACAGGATAGCGATGGGATGGAAAGCACATACGAGGCCAGTAGTGCAGGTGTGGTGGATGGACCTACTAAAATGGGCAAACGCAGAGACTGTGTTGTGGCAAGAAGCAGTGGGTCGAAACACAGAGCAAGGGCGATGGGGGGGTGGATGCTTGGATGCAGTTGATAGCGGATTTGGCCACCTCTGAGCAGGGCACTATAGACTTCGAGGAATGAACCTGCATAGAAAGAGAGTGATGCCAGGGTGGTTGCTAAGGAATAGTGTTGCGAGGTGGTGGAACTACCGTGTGTAACGTAGGCTGGGGAAGGGGTGGGGGGAATTTGGGGGAGTTTGGGGCGCAGACGGCCATGACTTGAGGTGGAATATGATGTATATGTTTATGCAAGTCTGTAAGTTTTTATGTTTATATAAAATAATTAAAACTGTTTAAAAAATGGTGAAAAGAGCCTTGGGTTTATTGAGAGCCTGTCAACTTTGTCTGAATAAAAGGAACATGTACCTGTCAAAATAGATTGATAACACATTCTAGTACGTTGCTGAAAAAAACTGTTTTTCAGCTGAGCAGACAACCACTATTTATGCTCAGCTTGATGACACAACAAATAAAGAGACCTCAACTGATCATTAAACCACGGAGATGAGGGGCACCTACATGCTTTGCATGAATGAAGAGGGGCAAGAAGATCCACTGAGTCCGAGAAGGCCTGCATTTAGAAATATCTGCTGATAGCACATCCCCACATGCCTTGGTAATAGTAGAGACAACGTCTGTCTTCTCTGCTGCCAATTATGCTTCAGAATGTTAGGCAACTTGGGCATAGAGCGACCAGGCAGAGCCTCAAAAGAAAAAGGAACCACCATGTGATCTGACCAGATAACTGGAAGGACAGGAGAAACTGTACTGAGTATATTGGATGAAAAAACAAGGTCCAAAGTAATGTCCTTACCATGGGTAGGTTCATGAACCAGCTGTACACAATTAAGACCATTCATAGCTTCAAAGAAATTATCAATATTCAAATCAGGAGGAGAATTAAATATCAAAATAAAATCACTGACAACCAATACATTTGCAAACTTAAGTTGTAGGTCGGCTATCAGCTCCAGGAATAGATAAAAAAAGAAGTGTCTGAGCGGGGGGCTGGGGGGGACAATAAACCAACAAGATATGCACTGTAAAGAAAGCCAAAATTGACCAACATGCAAGGAGGCCTTCTATCTTGATGGTATGTGCCAAAGGAAGAGAAACTAACCTGAATTGTGATTTATAGATAAGTGCGACCCAGCCCCCAGGATGGGCAGTTTGCCATTCCAGACTAAGCGTTTTATAATCGCCTGGTAGCATCTGCACCACACCAGGGCCAGAATTATCCCTGAGCCACGTCTCAGTGACACATAATAGGTCAGTTAAACGCTCAGTAATCAGGTCATACCCAGAGCAACAAGGGACCAAGCATTGATAAGAAAACAGTTAAAAGACACCATACTTAGAGGCCACCAGGGGGCGCACGGACGATGCCAGCCTTCGTGTGAGCTCCTAACCCACGGGCCCCTATAAGTGAATTGAGCCCCCACTTTGGCCCCCCCCGTACCCAACAACGACAACCTGAGCCACAAGAAACGCCCCCCCACCCCCTGAGCGAAAACCCGGCCGAAATCGGACCCTTGATCCCCGAGAAAAACACCAGAGGAATCGACCTCCCCCCACCGGTGGAGACGCAGACACGGGAGAAGGCCGCGGCCCCCGGCGCTGGTCTCCGCCCCCGGCCCTCATCGAGGAACATCAGCGCGGAACCTGAGCTCCGGCGGGAGAGGCAGCGGACCGCCGCCCACTCCGGAGCGCGTGGAGGGTCGCCCCCCCCGCGCTTCCGAAGAGCGGACTCCTCGAGCAGCCGGTCCCACGCCATAAGGGATCGGCCCCACGGAGGTAAGTGCCCGCCCGGGCGTGGGGGCTTTGGACTGCGCCACCCTGGTGAGGGCCCGCACCGCCCCCCCAGACTAAAATAACCGCGCTACCAGGGCCCCCCCGCACCAGCAGGAGACCCGACCCTCCCGCAACCAAGGGGGACCTACCACGAGCCTGCCTCCCGCGGCGCCCCCCTCTGATTGGAGCACGCAAATCAACCGGAGGAGGCCCTGGGTTGGTGCGGGTCCCGAGGCCCCAGCATCGCTCCCATCGGCCGCAACGCGGGTTCCCACGAGACCGCGCTCTCTACCTGGCCGCAGAGGACCCACACGCCAGCAGGCGAGAAAGAAAACATCTGGTCCTCTTGGTGAACCATAACTACGGAGGACCCCCTTGCTGGGGGTCTCCCCCCACGCAGCGAATTTACCAGCACACGAAAGGGGGGGGCGGAAGGTTGGGCCCCCACTCCTGGGGCATGTGCCCTCTTCTAAAAAGGCCCCAAGTTACAAGCAGAACGGAAGAAGGACAAAAGGCCCTACAATTGGAGGACAGTGCAATACACGGTGGCGCGCGGCCCCCCTTCAAACATCTGCACCTTAAATCCTCGCCCTGAGACCTGGGCCCACACACCTCCACCAGGGCCCGACTACAGGACGATATCGACACCTAATACCCCCCCGAAAAGACGTTGAATCCGACGAAGGACATAAACCAGTGCGGAGGGTAGAGCCCCTGGAGACAGGGCGTGTGCCTCCTCCCACTCCCGCCAAAGGAACCCCCGCCACGAGGACAACCACCTGGGTACTCCCCGATACCCCCCATGTGCTCTTCAACACACCGGTTCCGAGGGTAAGGCCCCCGACCCAGGGGCGTGTGCCTCCTCGTTGGACACCCCTCCATGAACATACCAAACAAGCTTGCCAAGTACGCCTACAGGCCAGCAGCTCAGGCTCCTGGCCCTGGATCAACAATGTCGGTAGAAGCCATCGAAACGGGTGCAGCTGATACCAAGGGAGACATTGCCGCCCTCTTAGCCGAAATCCGAAACATGGGCGCCAATCTCGGCGGCAAAATGGATAAGATGACCCAAAGGATAGACAACATCGAGGAGAGACTGGAAGGGGTCGAGAATAACCAAGCCTCTATTGACACTCTAGAAACCCAAATGGAGCTCAGAATACGAAACATAGAAAAGAAGGAGGATGAGATTCGCCTGAAGATAGATGATTTGGAAAATAGAGAGAGAAGAAATAACCTACGGTTTTTTGGAATCCCGGAGAGAGAAGGGGAGACAGAGGAAGACCTCAAGCAGACTATACACGACATCATCAAAATCCTGACTGCGGATGAGGACATTGATGAACTCAAGACCGAGAGAATTCACAGAGCCGGCGGCCCCCCAGGAGGCCCGAGATCAGTCCTTGCCAGATTCCATAGATATCAGGACAGAACGAAGATACTCGCCAAGGCCAGGTCTGGAGGCACTCTTACCCTCGGGGGAGCCCAGATTACTATTTTCCAGGACCTTTCATCACTGACACTGGCATTGCGTCGCTTATGCGGTCCCCTCACGAGATGGCTAAAAGAGCAGGGCACGAGATACAGGTGGGGATACCCCTTCTCCCTCGCGTTTGAACATGGAACCAGAAAGTTCCTACTACGCTCTGAAGAAGAAATTAGAGAATGCATTGCCGACCTCCTCGGACAGACCCCGGAGGAGGGCACTCAGGGATCACTATCGCAGGGCAGATCACGCTGGGAACTTCAGGGCCCGAGAAGGAAACGAGTGAAAGGCTCCAGAAAGTACAGGCGGCCCAACGACACACCTGAACACAACCAATGACATAGTCGCTTCAAGCTCTAAATCCTGGCGACTCAGGACTTCATGATCCTGGCAGGAAACCCACTTACATAACGGATCGTGGCGCCCCTTGGTCCGCGGTTCCACCACACGAGGAGTGAACGGCCAGTCCAGCACAGAGGAGATACCGAGGAAGGATGTCTCCTGAAACTGCATGTATCATAGAATATGTTACTTTGAAGTGGGAATCCTTGTTGTTTGACACACTGTTGTTTGATACGTGTTTTCATGAGAAGGGGGGTGGGGGCTCAAAATGTTACCTTGATACTATTAGTTTACGGGGTCGTACGGTTACGACCCTCACTGGTGGTCCGACAGAAGACCGGTTGTTCGCATCCAGTCCAACTCGGACGCCACCACGGACAGTCACAAACCCTCATTGTAGATTTGAAGATAGACGCGATAGTCCAGAGGGTGATGGGTATGCAGTCCAATACCCTACAGGGATGGGAGGGGGGAGGGAAACGGGGAATGACACAGCCCCAGCCTCTGTTAGATAGAGGCACACACAAAGCTACTTCCAATAGGGCAATCTCACACAATGGGCTCCACGACGATGCGAAGAAACTTCACGGATGCACTGATGTCACACAGACATGATAAACCAAATGACACGCAGGGTAAGCTTAAAATCGGCACGCTCAACGTTAAGGGCCTCAATTCCCCCACCAAAAGGTCACTGGTGATGAGAGAATTCAAGAGGGCTGAACTAGACATTCTTTTCTTACAAGAAACTCGATATAGCAGAGGGGAGGAGAGGAAGATTCTTTATGCTAAGCTGGGATCGGAATACTGGGGCTCTGGCCCGCTGAAGAAGGCAGGAGTCGGCGTATTAATCAACAGAAAGATCCAATTTGAACTCTTAAAGTCATGGATGGACGTCAGTGGTAGAGCACTAGCCCTGGTGGGCAGCATACAGGGCACGGTTGTTACCCTTGTGACAATATACGCCCCCAACACAGGCCAAGACAGATTCCTCCAGAGGATAATACCTAAAATCATGTGCGAAGCAGAAGGCGAAGTAATTATCGGAGGTGATCTGAACATGTGGATGGACCCGGAACAGGATAGACAATCAGGCCGCCTCTCTACAACCCCACTCGTTGGTGCCAGACGCCCACTAGCCGCAGACATGATGACTGCCTACAACCTCACAGATGCATGGAGACACGCCAACCCCAACCGTACTGGCTTTACCTTTTTCTCGGCACCACATGCAACCTTCTCCAGAATAGACTATGTATACCTAACCGCAGACCTCATCACGGCGATGACTGAAGCCGCCATAAACCCTGTCTCCTGGTCGGACCACGATATGGTCACGGTCACCCTCGACCAAATGGCCCTGCCCCGAAGATGCTCCAAATGGCGCTGTAATGAAACCCTCTTTAAGGATCCCACCTTTCGAGAGGAGCTAGAACAGGACATTACCTGATACTTTGAGATCAACAACACAGGGGAAACCTCTATGAACACAGTCTGGGAGGCAGGCAAGGCGACCTGGAGAGGCCTACTTATCCGAGAAGGAGCAGCCAAAAAAAGAGAAAGACAACTAATTGAGAACAGGATCCGGAATGAAATCACGCAACTGGACCACATGGCACAAACGGCTGATCAGGATAGACCACGAAAGATTAAAGAGGCCAACGATAAGAGAGAGGAATTAAGACAACTAGAGGCGGGAAGCGTAGCGCGTAAGCTACAGCATCTGAAGCAGAAGCACTATGAACATGGGGACAAAGTGGGCGCCCTGCTTGCCGCAAGACTACGAGGCCAACGCCAAGAGAGGTGGGTCCCCACGATTCAAACAGAAGAGAACCCTGACGAACCGACTCCTCCCAGTGTCCCTGAAGCTTTTGCCGACTTTTACGAAAAATTATACTCAGCACGCCCCCCCTCGCACATGGAGGCCATAAATGAATACCTAGAGCGAGCACCCTTGCCCACCCTCCCAACGGATATTGCACTCACATTGGAAGCCCCCATAACAGGAGAGGAAATCGAAGAAGCTATCAAAAGACTCCCAACAGGGAAAGCCCCCGGAAGCGATGGATATACGGCAGGGTTCTATAAAACTTTTAAAGACGCCCTTCTCCCATTTCTGGTTCCCTTATTCAACAACATCCTAGACTCCGGCGCGGCACCCGACTCCTTCTCCGAGGCACTGATAACAGTCATCCCCAAGGAGGGTAGGGACCCAAAGTTGTGCACCTCCTACCGCCCAATATCTCTATTAAACATTGACACCAAAATCTATACGAGAATCCTGGCTGCAAGACTGGAGTCACATATGCTGGCAATAATCCACAATGACCAAGTAGGCTTCATTCTGGGCAGACAAGGAGCAGACTCCACCCGGAAAACTCTACACTTAATCCATGAGGCCCAAACTTCACAGAACAATCCAACGCTACTCTCAATTGATGCAGAGAAGGCATTCGATAGAGTCGACTGGCACTTCCTCGAGGCCACATTGCAAAAGATAGGCCTAGGCCCCACACTCCGACGAGGAATCAAAGCAATCTATAAGTCTCCAAGAGCATCGGTCTCGGCGAACGCTCAATTCTCCCGGTGGTTCCCCCTCAACAGGGGTACAAGACAAGGTTGCCCCCTATCGGCGATACTGTTCGCACTGTCCTTAGAACCTCTCGCCGTGATGCTACGAGCTGATCCTGCAGTGGAGGGAATCCAAGTGAGTGGTAAAGAATATAAACTAGCCTTGTATGCGGACGACATTCTGCTCCACCTGTCAAACCCAACGTCTTCCGTTCCGAGAGCGATCCAGCTAATAGAGGAGTACGGTGCACTCTCGGGATTTAAAATCAACAAATCCAAATCTACTCTTTTTCCACTTCATGAACCATCGTCGGAACACCAGAGCGCCCTTGCGCAACTCGGGCTGATCGTCGGAGGCCCGACATTGAAATATTTGGGAATCAACTTAACGCGACACCTCGACAGCCTCTACGAAGCCAACTTTCCCCACCTCCTCGAGGCTCTCAAGGCTGATCTCAAGAAATGGAAACCGCTTACGATATCCTGGATGGGACGCCTGAATGCGATCAAAATGGTGTCCCTCCCACGGTTTCTCTATCCCTTCCAGGTCCTGCCGATCACAATTCCGGATCACTTCTTCAAGCAAGTCAGAAAAGCCATCCTACATTTTTTGTGGAACGGAAAGAAACCCAGAATCCCCTACGAAGTCTTAATACTACCAAAAGAGTTAGGGGGGGTTGGCCTACCGGACATAGAACGCTACTATCAGGCCACACAGCACAGGATCTTAATCCCACATCTCCGAGAAAGGAAAGATCTCCAATGGGTCCACCTAGACAACAACGTTCTATACAACGTGACTCTGGCAGAGTGGTTATGGGTCCCCAGATCGAAGCTATCGAGGAAGCTGCGCAACCACCCGATACTAAGCACGTTGTGGAACATATGGAGGAAGGGAAGAGCAATGTCAGGAGTCACCACATGGCCCTCGCCACTGAGCCATCTTTGGTCCCCTGGAATCAGAGAGGAAATCCCGGAACATGCCAGATACCAATCTTGGTTTGATGCCGGCCTTGAGAGGGTCGGCCAGCTATGGAGAAAAGGGAAATTCATTTCGATAACGGAACTCGAGGAGGCCCTCCAAATCCGCCCGATACCAGTTTTCCTGTACCTACGTCTGAAAGGCGTCATATCTAGGAAGGAATGGAAGGATACCACACAGAGAGAACTAACGCCCTTCGAGACGATCCTAGACACAACTACTACCTCCAAATGCCTCATAGCGAGAATGTACAAAGCCCTAATCACCAAAGACAACGCACCTAATCATCGTCTAAAAGCAAGATGGGAACGAGACTTTGCCAGAGAGTTCGACCAGCAAGCCTGGAATAAAATATGTGAAACACCGTCCAAAATATCAATCGCGGCCCAATATAAATTGCACGCAATAAAATTACTACATAGATGGCAATACGACCCACAAAGACTGTCTAAAATGTTCCAGACCTCCAGCCCGAGATGCTGGCGACATTGTGGAATGAACGCCGATTACTGGCACATGTGGTGGGCCTGCCCCAAAGTCCGCATCTACTGGCAGGAGGTCCTGGGATGGATCAAACAGCTGGAAGGCATAAATAGAGAACTGTCACCCCTCCTGATCCTGTTTGGCCTCGAAGAAGAAGACGACGAAATGACAAGAGTGAAAGGTCTGGTATCCCCCCTCTTACTTGCGGCGAGAGCTGCCCTCGTGATAAAATGGAAAGCTCCTCGCCTACCTAATAAGAGGGACTGGATACGGATCGCTACAAATATTTACACTATGGAGAAAGTAACAGCAATATTACATGACAGAGCTGCGCGACAGGAGGAAGTCTGGTTCGATTTCACAACAAAATACATCTCGCGCTCGACCATGGAAGACTCGACTCAGCAGGGAAACTGCTCCTGATCCATGCCACCAATCACTGAAAACTGAAAGACCCCTTGCTGACAACCCTTGCGTGTCACAGACTATACAGGAGAACAATGATCATCAGATGTTCCAAGATGCGCGTCACGTAGCTCACTACGACTCAGAAAGCCAATGCCCTGAAGGAAGCGGACATGAGAAATGGGGATAGGGAGGGGGGTGGGAAGGGGGGAGGGGAGGGGGGGTTTTCTTTTCTCTTCTTTATTCTCTTTTTCTTTCTTCTTTCTGCTTTCTCCTGGAATACGAAGCGTTAATGTTGATAACTGTTGTTAAGGTGGACTTGGAGTTTCTAATGAAGTAGCTCGCTATGTACAATGTATATCCACCTGTATGTTCACATCCCTTGTTAAAAACAATAAAAGTCAAATTTAAAAAAAAAAAAAGACACCATACTTAATAGCACAGGGACAGGCCTCATCGACCCTTTCGGAGAAAAACCTGCCGTGAAGGAGGTTTCTAGAGGGGCTAATTGTATCAGCCACTCACAAGGCAGGGGTGCCCCCACCAAAGATGCAAAAGGTGGTGTATATAGCCATCCAGGGCCTGGCTGGTGCACCGATGGCACAGACGGGCTTGACTTGAGCGTGACTTCAGGACGAGAGGCGCAAGCCCAATGCACCCTTCCGCTGCGCTTCCGGCCCTTAGAGCTCCTAAAGCGGCACATAGTATCGCCAGAGCCAATCCCCTTCCACCTGATGAAGGGCAGTGAGAAAAGACTCTGCAAGGCTGTGTGCAACGAAGAAATCAAAAGATCATGTCAACCGGGCCTGAGCCACGGATCGCTAGGCAAGGCCAGGCCCCCTTGCAGCGTGGACAGCGTACGAGAATATGAAAAGTAAATTATAATTAAAATAAATAAGGAAAAGAAATACCACCAAATATAAATGTATGCAAATAGGTTGAAACAAGTCATGGCCCAAAAAATCAGAGCCTGAAAGCAATTAAGGAAAACCAAATAAAATAAAATGTAATAAAATTCAATGCAAAATAATACAGGAAGCAGCAGCTGTATGTGTTTGATGCACGGGATCAGGAACTGCAGGACTAAGCGCCCACACAGGTCAAACCCTTCCTCCTGCTGAAGGGCAGTGAGAAAAGGCCCTGCAAGGTTGCCTTCAAGGAAGACATTAAAATACCACATCAACCGGAGTGCTAGGCACGGCCAGGCTCCCATGCGCCATTAATGGGATACAAGGAAATTAAAAGTAAATTATAATTAAAATAAATAAGGAAAAGAAATAACACTATGAATGTATGCAAGTAACTATAAACACTGCACCCAGTTACTCGCCACGGCCCAGAAAACCAGAGCCTGGAAGGAACTAAGGAAAACCAAATCAAATAAAATGCAATAAAATTAAAAGCAAAATAATACAGGAGGCAGCAGAGTGGAGAGAAGAGGAAGACAAGGTCATGTGAGTTTCCATCAGAGGGAGTGGGTAGATTGTAGGTAAGTGAGTGGTCAGAGAGAGGGGTCAAGTCCAAGCTTAGTGGGAGATATTTTGGGGTGGTTCAAATCCCACCTCAATGCAATTGCATCTTCAGCAATAATGTAGGCAAGCATGAGATCCAGATAAGAGAAGGAGTTGTGATGGCACATGGGGGTCAATATATTAGAAGGATGGTGAGAGGGTAAGACGTTAGGATTTGGGTAGCAGTTAATTCAAGGTGGAGTGGCATAAAGTGAGTGGGAGGAAGGGGGCATGGAGATGGGCCTTCTTGATCATGAATCCAACCCTCCCACCTCTTTTGGAAGACTGGGAATACTGAAGAAAGATAGCCGAATCAGTGTGCAGGGCTGTCAGGATTACCCGTATCAGAGAGACACTCCAACTCCTCACCTGTAACGAGTGGGGAACTGGGAAGCAGAGAAGTCCGAAGGAAGAGTCCTAACCGTATCAGCCACAAGCGGAGGATGACAGCAGGGAGAAATGAGAGGACAAATGAGGCAGAAAGACAGCACGAGGCAGAGAGCCAAGCAGGGAGACTGGAGCGAAACAGGGAGCCGGGAGGAGGAGCCATGGATTCCAAAGAGAAGGAAGCACTCCGGGATGGAGGGAGGAAAGGGAACAAACTGGAGAGGGAAAAACACAGAAGAACACTAGGCATGAGCAAGCCTAAACAAGAGTATAACCCCTAAAGCAAAACGGATTGCAACACACCTATGAATGCCACAGGAGTGAACAAATAGTGGCAGCCGGCAGCCATGTTGGAAAACACTAGACCGGTAACCCGCGTTTGAGGAAAAGACGTGCTGGCCCAATCAATCGCAGAACGTCCAGCGACTCCAGAGGCACCACAGGGCTGAGGAGGTGACAAGGGCAGATGGGGTAGCGGTATGATCGAGAGTATCGCAGTGATACTCATGGCTGTCAGAAGTAGAAGTCATCATGTGAATCAAAGTGGTTTGTAATGATGGTGGTTTTATCATAGACAGATTGGCAGTTAAGGGCACAAGTGTAAAAGTAGTGATGCAGAGAGAGTGGAAGGATGGAATAATGAAGGGGAAGCGAGGAGGACCGATAAGAATAGAGGAGGAAGGATGACTGGGAGACTCTGAGTGGGCAAAAGGGTAAAAATGGAATGGGAGCAGATTTAAAATGGGGAGAAAGAAATTAGGGCTATAGGAAGGGGAAGATAATCCATATGGAGGAAGAGAGAAGTAGCGAAATAGTGAGCAGTAACAACAGGGGGTAAGGGATGCATGTTGAGTGGAGGAATTGAGGAGAGAGATAAAGGAAAGCCAGATAATACCAAGGAGTGAGGGTGACAGCGAGTAGGGATGAATGGGTGCAGGAAGTGTATCTGGGTAAAGACAACTAAATTGGAAGTAATGAATTGCAGATCAGAGAACAAAGGATCAGGTGACCAATATGCAAGTTGTGTGACTCAAAATAGAGGGTTATATGTCAAAGTCTTAGGGCCTCATTACACGGATGGCGGTAAGGATTTACCGGTACCGGTAAAATACCGGTACCGGTAAATCCTTACCGCCTTACTACGAGGTCCCTTTGCGGGTTGGGGGATTTAATGCCTGCTTTTTGCAGGCGTTAAAATCCAACCCGCAAAGGGACCTCGGAGCTAATTACGGCACCGCAAAATTGCGGTGTCGTAATTAGCGCCTTCCCCATTCCCATAGAGCCCTGTGGGGCAGAAATGGGAATGGGGAAGGGCAATGGTGGAAGGGGGATTTACCGCACCTCCAACCTTGGAATGGGGCGGTAAATCCCCTTTCCACCAAGGCGGTGCCGGTATTTTACCGGCATGAGCCATGGCGCTAATAGCGCCATGGCTCACCGCCTACCGTGTAATGTGGCCCTTAGTGTTAAAACACTGTACCCCCCAAATCCTGGGCTAACAATATTGTTTAATTTAACATTTTGGTCTACCTGTAATATGCGAAGTCATAAAACACTGTGCCTGAAATGTGATTTGCAAATAACTATAAAGCTGGCATGACTCCAGATGAGCCAATACAACCCAGGCGTTAAGGGGTTAACGGCGCCGTAAAAGGTGTCGGCACTGTTAAACCCTTAACGCCTGATTAGGAGGTCCCTTTGCGAGTTGCACTTTAACGCCTGCTAAAACCAACCCGCAAAGGGACCTAGGAGCTAATTACGGCACCGTAATTTACGGTGCCGTAATTAGCACCTTCCCCATTCCCATTGAGCTCTATGGGCCAAAAATGGGAATGGGGAAGGGGCCATGGTGAATGGGGAATTACTGCCCCGTCAACCTTGGAATGGGGCGGTAATTCCGCCATTCACCATGGCGGACACCGGCATGGACCATGGTGCTAATAGCACCATGGTTTAGCGCCGGGGTCGTAATGAGGCCCAATGTGTTTATGGAAAGGCTTCTCCAAACAATAGGAAGCTCTAAAACTGGAGAAGGGAAACACACCATACCTGTTTTATTGCCCCACTCTCCCAATTCTCTTCCTATTGCTCACACCTCATTGCCCTCAGGAAAGGCTGTGGTTTCCAGAGACATGGGAGAGATCACTCAGCACTCATTGGTACTTCTGCTTCCTCCATGGGATGAGGTCACTTCTCTCTAACTGTGGCTCTACTGGCACACATACTGCCCTACAGGCCTTCAACAACATGCCCCCCACCTAACACTCATCTCTCTAAGAGAGACACCCACATAATCTACATCTTTTATAACACTCCACCCACGCCTTATATAAGTACAGTGACAAAATCCACACCTTTCAGACATTAATTAATTAATTAATCTTTTATAATGCGATATATTACTGTAGACCAGTCTCTAAGCGCAGGAATGGGATTTGGACCTGTGATGCTCTACGTGTCCTGCTTTCAAGACAAACGCATTGTCCCTGAGCTATCTTCCCAGCCATTAAACAAGATTTCAGTAATAACAGGGAAGAGCAAAGAAATAAAGTAAAGTTGAAAACAGGAAATAATTGTTTTGGGCCACTATTAATACAGAAAGTGACCTTTGGACTGATCAGTGGATAACAAATCAGAGATTTCAGGTGCTCGGCGTACAATATGTATTGCAATGCAATATAAGTGGTCTTGTATAACACCCTTCTGCCACGTTTGGTAGCCTTGCTCTGCGTGGTTCTGTACGAAAAAGGGGGGATCAAAACTTGGAGTAGCAGGTGTGATACCTGTCGGGTTGAGTGCAGGTTGGAAGTGCCCTCTTTCCATGGTCCAATCTGCTTTCAATCGGGTTAACAGAGACAACTTGAGAGTATGTTATCCATAGGGAAGAGCCTAAGATCTAATACACTACAGTGCTTTGAGTTTGGTTAGCTGCTGAGGTATGGGAGTGTGGTAGGGCTAGAGAAGAGATCTTAGTCATGGTTCGATTGTTGTCAATGTGCTAGTGGCTGGGCCTGTGGCCCCCTCTGTGTGAGATTGGTGTGTGCAGCGTAAGGTAGTAGGAGATCTTAGAGGGGAGTCGGTTAGTGTGGGGAATAAAAGGATAGGTTTTACAAGGCAAAACAACATGCAACCCTGCACTCCAACCACTGACCTCTTGCAGTCACGTCCCTTGAAGTAGCTCACATTGACAATGTCAATCCCACCCTTCTTGCTCTCTCTTTCTCTCTCTTTCTCTCTCTCTCTCTCTCATAGATAAATTGCACACCATGTGCAACAAAACACACATCTGCAATCTGGCAGATGAGGGAAAGGGGCAGTAAAGAAACTCAACTCATTACCATAATCATTATGCTAAAGGTTTTGGGAGGCAAGACCCTTGGGTTTAGAGAATGGGTTGTTTGACATTTGAGGGCCATAGTCTCCCATTTCATCTTCCCTACTTTGTTGGTTGGCAGGCTGAGAGATGCAACAACCATCACGCTGTGCTTAAGCTCTGTGTTCAGTGGCCTGTTGGAATGTCTGCCTGTTAAGACAGGGCCAATTAGGGGTAGAGTGAGGCATTCTCCAGGCGATGTTGGGGGCAGGAGCCAGAATGCCTGCTAGTTTCTACCAGAGGTCTACCCTGCTGTCTCTCACACAGGCGAACCCTTCTCACACAGGGCACAAAGTCACAGGTTGAAATGAAATCCCCCCTCTCCACCCCAACAGTCACAAATCGCCTGGTTCTGAGGTTGCACCATAACTTTGGCGTCAAAGTGAGGTTGCACGATAAAAGAGAAGTAGAAAAGATAGATGGTGGAGGGTGGACTCCTAGAATTGGATGCAGTGCCTGCATGAAGGTGGAGAAAAGCATGCTGGCCATGAAAGAAAAGGGATTTGAGTGGGGAGATGGAATAGATAACCTAATATAATCGAATAACACATTGAGTTTGCATTCTCTATTGCCCCCTTGCTATTTAAAGGATTTCTGCGGTAGTTCCTTACAAAGATGTGTACAACAGCTAACTGATAAACCCAGATCAGAAACATGCAATCTTTATGCATCCAGATTTTACAGGCTGTGCTTCCAGGGATAGGGAAGGACTTACAGGGATTATCATGTTCGCAAGGAGTATGCTGTCCCGACAGGGGGTTCTCCTGGAGTCTGGGAAGATAGCACCTCAACCATTACGAGCTATTTGCACTACATAGGAAGTGGGAGAGAGGCTGCCTTTCTGGAGTGAGAGGGGTGTTGCCTGATACTGTTAGGGGCGACTTATATCTTCCTACTTGCCCAGAGAAATGCAAAACGTGTTTCTTTTGATGCATACTGCTCCACTCAACACTGCAACGAGGTGTGTCACAACGTTACGAAAAGGTTGTCTTAAGAACACAGAAAGTTAATGGCTGACATCCGAAAGAAGAGTTAAGCCGTATGAAGCGTGAAGTTTTTGGATAGAGGCAAACGCAGTAGTTTGACGCAACATGGACTTCTACCATTCCCATAACGTATATTTCGCTTTGTTCACTGCAATAAATGGGGTGGACGAAGCCCTGTAAGAAACATTTCATGCGACAAAACGAGAGTTATTTTCCATTTTACAAAGTCACATCGAATATAAACAGGCATACCACCATAGAACGTGCAAAAGCTGTCCCTCCTAAAGAAATAGGGGGGGGGGGGGGGTTTAATGCAGCATGCTGGTCTCATTTTGAAAAGGAATGATCTAGTTGTATGCATGCCTGAAATATCCACGTTTTACAGAAATTATCTTTTCTCGAATATGACTGAGCTTGTTGTCACCATTTTGTAAAGCATGATCCACTTTGTAGTATAATCTATGTTCATTTGAAAAAGGGTGAAAAGTAAACTGAGCCTTTGGAGAAGAGAGTCCAAACTTGGCATGTGCGAAAAACCACAAAGCATTCAAATTACTTGTTTTTTTATTTCTCAGAAAAACGTGTGTCATTTTTGACAGACATGTGTGACGTGCACCAAATTACAGTGGGAGCTGTCAATGTAGCAACAAAGTGAACATTTATGGGGACATTTCCTATGAAAAGACATTTTAAGCTAAACTTGGTTTTATAGCTTAGAAAGCCTCGGTCGAATGTCAACATTGTTCACATGTGCAAGTAAAATTTGGTGTGATTTGATCAGGACAGTTCCAGAAAAGCAGGAGTGCTGATAATCCATTCATGGTAAATCCCACGTTTGATTGCTTGTACTGATGAAGTCTCCATTGAGCACGTTGCATCCTGCAATTCACAAAATACAAATGAACCCTATTGTTTCAAGATGGTGACATATACAGTCTTTTTCCAGATAATACGATAAAACAAGATGAAGTGGAAGATAGCCGCTTTCCTAATGATCTCATTCTTCTCCATGTACTCAGTGTATGTCATGTGAGTAATGGGATCATGGCTGCTGGTGATCCGTCCAAAGCGTACAGAGCGTACATATGCCCGCAGCTCTGCATTTCTGCAAAATAAAGATTGTGCTGAAAATAATTAGGCCTGACAGCATTGGCTTTTGCTTGCCAAGACCAGTCCAGTAGCTTTGAAGCTGAGTATCTGATGATAGGCCTCTCTGTAAATCAGGCGCACGCCTGGAGATCATGCCAAATTAGTCAAGAGTGAATCGGACAGTCGTAATGGACATCCGCCACAACCTGCTTTTGTGAAAATGATCCCTATCATTCGGTTTTCATCCCAACCAATCTTCTCCTGGAAGGCTTTTTGCAGTTACAGCCCACCAGTGTATCACTAGGACATGGCAGGCGGCACTGCCGCCATTGGCTCGCTGACAACGGGGTGCTGCATTGCCAACTCTCATCCATTGACTAGAGTGCTGGCTCTGGCATGAAGTACTCACTTCCCTGCGGGGGTAACTGCGCCAGGACTAAGTCTGCGGAGCAGTTTCCAGATCATACAGCAATGTGTCTACATCAAATTCCTAACAAATATTGCAACAACATAACAGGTGACACAAACTTTACACATGTATTTATTCATCTGTAGATCAAAATTCACATAGTCATCTTCCATCCAATATTATTTTGATTTATCACAGCCAAGTGAACAACATAGGACATTGGGCACATTCTCCCTAGTATATAAAACAAAAAACTTTATTTAGGATGTGTGCATTTCAGAATTTAAAATCAAAGTATTGTTTAGTGATTTTTTTAGACCATAATAATGTAATCATAGGAGCTGAGTTCGTGGAAATATAAGGAGTATTAGCAGCAGAGGCACAAAAACCGAGGAATAGTTTCAATTTCCTCCAATGGTTATGTTAAGCAGGCTTGAAATTCTTATTTTAAAATATTCAGCTGCTTGTTTGACTTCCTCAGAATGCTTGCCCAACACATTTTTAGCCAGTGGAATAGAAAAAAAAATGATATTTAGAATACTATACTATTTGGGTATGCATGTTCTAAAATATTCAGTTCGAGGTGTCAATAGTTTTTCTAATTAGTATATATATTTTATAAGCCATGCTTTTGTGTACTCAAATAGTTTTACTGTACGTTTGTACACTTGTTTTTTATTTTTCTTAAAAGGCTATTCATAAAAGCTCTAGTGTTTTGTACATCTGAAGACATATTTGTTTTAAAATAAATATGATTGACTAGAGCTCTAGTTTTGTGTACATACCTCTCGTTGTTTGTACATCTGTACATGTATTTTTTTACATGTGCTATCCAGTACACCTCTAGTTTATTAAACAAGTGTAAAATGTGTATTTTAGTATTTCATTGACATTTATATTGTGCTTGTAACAACGGCATATATAAAAGTAAAAAATGGCAGTACCATGGTTAATAGAGAAGAGGGACGAAGTTACATATTAAAAAAGAAAGAAAGTAAGTGAGTTTTAAAACCAGCATGGAAAACGTGAAAGGAGAAAGAAGAATGAATAGAAAGTGGTAATGAGTTCCAATATTTGTGGTGAGAAGGGAAAAGGAGCTGAAATGGGAGGAGTCACAGGGTGGTTTTGGAACAGACAGAAGGTAGAGTGATTGAGACCAGAGACGTCAGGGAGGAGAACAGAAAGAAAGAAGAGAAGAGATAAGAAGGACCAAACTGTGCAATCACTTAAAAACAATACTAAGAAAGTGGAAGAGAGGAGAGTGAAAGCATAAAACAGAGATAAGGAGAAGAGAAGACAGGATGACAAGATCAACGAATGAGCAGGTAGAAGAAAGAGCAGACGGCTAGCAGAATTTCAGTAGCGTGTAAAGTAGTAAGATGAGAGGAAGGGAATTCAAGTATGAGAGCAGAACACTAGTTGAAACGAGAGAGGATGAGTGAGGAAATTATACGTTTCGCGGCTAGAAATGAGAGTAAAAAATGGGCACAGCGAAGGTTGTAGAGATAAAAGCAACAGATTCAAGCTGTGTTATTGATATGAGAGGAAAAAATAGAGAGGGGTTGAAAGTATCATCGAGATTACGGGCTGTAGAAGAGAACGGAAGAAGAGAGGGAGGACATACTAGAGCAGGACAAACAGAGAGGAGGAGAGAAAGAAAATAATTTCTGTTTTCAAAGGATTAAAATAGAGAAAATGAACATTCATCCAGGATTGATTGGCGGCAAAACAGGAAGTAATGGTAGAATTCTGTGAGTCACAAAAGAAAGAGAAAAAGAAGAAAATCTGTCATTTGTCATCAAAGAAATGACAAGATAATCTATAAGACTGAATCGAAGAGCAATTGTTTAAAGGCGATGAGCAAATGTTTGGGAGGAGACCTTGTGTGACAACGAAGAGTAGAGGATGAGAAGAAGAAAAATAACCAGCCCAAGAGAACGAAATCGAATAGGAACGATCAGAGAGTCAAGAACTACAGCACTGCAGAACAGATCTGGAAATTCCAAGAGAAGAGAGGGTAAGACAGAAGGGTAGAGTGCTCCACAGTACCGAAAGTGGCTGATGGATCAAGAAGAAGGATGAATAGAAGAGAGTTTATTATATATTGTCTCGGGAGGATAGCTCAGGGGCAATGCACTGGTCTTGAAAGCAAGACAACGTAGAGCAACACATGTTCGATCCCTGGTCAGTGCTTAGAAACCTCTGGGTTTTAGGCGCATGTGAGGAGAGAAGGGAATTGGAGACATGTAACAGAGTAGTTTCAATCGAAGTTTTGAAAGAAAGGTATGCTCCCGAAGAGATTTTGGACAGGCCGATTAATGGGGAATGGCAAATCTCTACAGATGAGTTGGAAGCTGCATTGTCTTCACAAAAATCAGGTAAAGCAGCTGGCCCAGCTCTGGTACCAGTGGACTTTTATAAAGACAAAGTGGTGATATGGGCCCTGATATTGTGCAGGGTTTTAGCAGCATAATTAGATCTGAGATAGGTCCAAAACCTTGGAGGGATGCAACCATAATCCCTATTTATAAGAAAGAAGCAAGAGATCATCCAGAGAATGACCACCCAATATTGTTACTGGATTTTGTTGGGAACACGTTTGGACTAAATTTCAAAATTGGGCAGATATAACCCTGGTAATTAGTGACACACAAGCTGGCTTCCGTGTCGGTAGAGGCACTGTGGATCACTGTTTCCTTTTGGTTTTATTGATTCAAAAGTGCACAACTTTGGCTAAGACTAAGCTGTATGCAATCTTTTTAGATTTAGAAATAAATGGCCTTCGATAAATTTTCAAGAGATATCTTGTGGCAGGTCTTAAGAGACCGTAATGTGCCTGGCCCACTGGTCGAATCTATTAAACTATTGTACTCGGAAGCTCAGGCATTGTAACAATATGGATTGGCAGGAAATCAATCTAAGACCTTTGCTGTGAATAAGGGGGTTTGCCAAGGGTGTCTCCTGGCACCCCTCCTCTTCTCCGTCTACATTCAGGGCATAGTGGATGCTCTAGAGAAGGATACACTTGCTGCCCCCAGGATTGCATCCAGGAGATGGCCAACCATTTTTGATGCAGATGATGCAGTGATTTTAGCTTCCTCTCGAAATGGGTTGAATACATCATTAGATTTCTTTAATTTAAATTGCAATGAGCTTGGACTAGAGCTGAACATTAATAAATCAAACGTCATGGTTTTTAAACCCTCTTTTGCGAAGAGTAGCTCCCTGAAATTAGTAGTTGAAGGTACAAAGCTCGAGAAAGTCAGGCTATTTCAGAACTAGGTTCCATGAATCAGGTGAATGGTCTGAGCAACTCCTTAAGGCCCAGATTAATTTGGGGAAATATAGCAAGGGAATTCACTTTTTTTTTCTCCAGCCATGGTAGTGGGGCAGTTTCACTGGCTCTGGATTTGTATGAAAAACAAGCTCTGCCAGCAGCCCTCTACGGGTCAGAGCTCTGGGGCTATGTTAATACAGCTCCATTGTCTACTATTGAGAACAAACTTATGAAAAGGTTACTCCTGTTGCCAAGAAATGCACCTACCTCGCTGGGTTTACTGGACCTCAATATTTTTCCCATAGTCAACCAGATTGACCTTAAACCTGTGTTGTACTGGGTTGGACTTTGGACCTCCCCGTGGTTGGCATTATATCAGGAAGCGCTGAGCAATTTTTTACTTCTGGAGGGGGCAAAAAGCTGTGGTTGGATGGCTCATGTAAAGCACTTGTTATACAGGCTGAATGTTAGATCTAGATGGGACACCCCCACTAGTTGCACAAAGATTTCAAAAACTGTTCTCAAAGTTAATGGTAGGAGAAAATCCATCGAAAAGCTGGAGATCAAAAGGTTCCTACTTAAAGATGGCCAGAATTCTTGCCCTGCATATTGATAGAAAATCATAAGGGCCTTTTTGACAAAATCCAACCATCATACAAACGCTTTCTATATGTTTGGTTGAGGTTAAGGATACTACACACTGCATGGTATACTCGCTCATGGTCATCTTCAAGGTCTAGTTTAAGCCCCTTATGTGAACTTGCAAATGAAAACCTAATGCACTATATGTTAATCTGCCCAGCAACCCTGATACTAAGGCATATGTATTTAAAACCAATATTGAACGCACAAATGGCACGTAGCACATATGGAGCTATGCCGTTCTTAATATGCTAAGATGAACTGAATGGTGTTTTTGCATTGACTAAGTATGTGCACCATGCTTGGCTACTAAGGCGGAGGTTTCTGGCAGATGATCAATTACAATAACTGCTCATGCACCCGTAATGATGCTGCAAGCTTGCTCTCCTCACACGAAACATGTCTGGGGTTGCTTGTGTTTCTGTGCAGGGGAGACCTGGCCTAGCAGTTCTGGAAGGGCTGCTCCCATTAGTGGCAGTACCTGACGGATTTGCATATGTCTGGACCCCTTTTGCAATGGCGCAGACGGGCTAAGAAACAGTGGTGTGGAAGGATGCCCAGAGCAATGACAGTGGTTCAAATTAAATCAAAACCTTCCACCCATCACTTTTTTGGTTTCAGTTTGTCTCCCTATGTGAGAGAGGGTATGCCCAGACGTGGGTCCCTTGCTCGCTGCGCCATAGGGAACCAAGCTGCACCTCACTGAGGAGGCCCAACAAAGCTGAAACATGTCTGGGGTTTCTTGTGTTTCCATGCAGAGGGGACCTGGCCTAGCAGTTCGGTCAGGGATGCTCCTAATCGTGGCAGTAGCTGACTGATTTGCATATGGCTGGACCCCTTTTGCAATGGTGCAGACGGGCGAAAAAACTGGTGTGGAAGTTTGCCCAGAGCAATTCCAGTGGTTCAGATTAATTCTAAACCTTCCACCCATCACTTTTTTGCTTTCAGTTCTCCTCACACGGTGTGACATTAGAGTGCAATGATACTATCTGTATACTGCTGTGTTTTATTGATAATTCTTGTTCTTAATAGAATGAATGTATTTTTTTCGTGTATATAACTCTACATTTGATCTCTCTTTTTTCATGAGCCTCTTTTAATGAACTTGTGCTAAATGTTTTAAACCGAATAAAGCTTTGAAAAAATGAGTTTTTTCCATGGTGGTCATGAAGTGGGTAGATGAGCAGATGCGCTCATAAACGCATGGATATCTATGCAATCTCATCAAAGCCAATGCCCTTTAGGATTTAACAGAATGCCACTAGCAAGCATTACCAGGACACCATGGACATGCTGTCCCAAAATACAACAATGGCATACTTCACCACGCAATAGGCAGCAGAACTACTAGTAGACACTAGCCCCTGCATGCTTGAAGCTATGCTGGCACCCATCAATGAGGCTGAAGAACCAAGACACAAAGTCTAGGCCAGTCAAGCTCCGGACCACGACAGATCAGGGATACTCGCAAATCAAAAGTAAGCAAATGTTGACTTTTGGAATAGCAGACATTTTCATTTCTACACTTAGCTCTACAATCATTCAAAGTGATCACGGATCACAAGCCCCACCTATAAATCCTAGAAGGGTTAGCACCAAGGCATCATACTCAGATCAAAAAGTTTCTTTTGCAAACGCAAGGTTTCGAATTCTCAATTGACTACCATCCAGGATCTGGCAGTTTGGAAGACTTACTGTCAAAGAATTGAAAAAGTGATTCAGTCGCCTATGACGGCCACCAAGGCATCATCAAAAACAGATTTGAAGCTCAAATAACAAGTGTAGTTTCCAGCGATAGACCAGAAGATTATAAACGTCATTGACACATCCCTAATGTGCCAGGCAACCAGCAGAGCAGACCCTCCTTTACCCATTCAAATGCAAGAGAGAGGGGATTGACAATAGCCAAAGTGCATGGCTGATTTTTGCTCACCATGCAGTGGTCGATACCTCATGGTCATAGTCGATGACTATTTACGTTACCCAAAGGCAGAGATGGTCCACTCAACAGCCGCAGGAAGCATGATACCAAAACTTGAGAAAATACTGGTGGCTGAAGGAATTCCTGAAGAAAGAAAGATTGACAAGTGGCAATTCTTTCAAGACACTGCGTTCAAAGACTACATAGAGCATCTCAGCATCAAGCACCAACGAGTCACTTGTACTGACCACAGGATAATGCAGATGCCGGGCGCTTTAAGTGCAGCTTCAATAAAGTTATTCACATAGCCACTAAAAGAAACAAGGACCTCCAGAATTATAATACCACTTAGCACTAGATGACCGCATGCTGCCCGGTGTCATTAATGAATCCTCATCCCATGCCCACCACCATTCCTGCTCATGAGTCCTGGAAGTCGCTGCTTTCAACCCAGAACGAGTATGGCATTAACAGATTTGAGCAAATGACCACATGAATGAGGTGCACAGGGCTCGAGGGACACAGCTGAAGGTTGACAACATAGTACTAGTCTGTTACACTAAAAGTGGTGCATCATCAAGGAAAATTAGTGACTTCTACCAATTAACAAAGGGCTGTAACTAGAAACACACATCATTTCAAGAGACTTGCCATAGGTTGAGGCTTGCCATATGCTATAGGTCAAAACACCCCCATACACCCAATGGCAACTAGAGCACTCAACAGACGAGTCTGACACACTCCTAAACAATGTCTCTTCTGAAATTACACCTCATATGGACCACATCATGGAATCTGATTCTGAAATAACTGAGGCTATTCCTGAAGTCAACTGCCTCATCTTCAGGATAGAGGAGAGGCGGTCACTAGATACGGGCTACAGAGGGAACAATGACTACCAGATTGACTGAAGGACTTTGACCTCATTCAGTGAAGAAATTATTTAACTATAGACCTGACCTTAGCAGAACTTGAATTTAAGCCCGGCCACGTCAAGGGTGATCTGCTTGCTGTCATTACTGTTTGGCTGCTATTAACTTTGCTAACCTCTCTCTTTAACTAAATTTCCTCTACCTACAACCAATCAGGCACACATTGCTAAATATTGCTACTGCCCAAACTTGTATGCCTGTATGCCTCTATGCTGTAACTAAGACGCGCTTTTCCTGTAACCAGCGCTATTCTGTAACCAGCGCCACGATGCCTCAGGGCTAATTCTGTGCGCTTAACAAATACGAATAAATAAATAAATAAATAAATTTGCTGGTGCCACCAGCCCTTACCTGCTCCCTGTGCCTAACGTGCTGCCCAGCTGCTCACGAGTGAGTCGGAGCGAAGAAAGAAGGCGGACCGGCCTCGCAGACTCCGCCCATCTAGGAAGTGCCGCTATTTACACAAAACCCATCAGCCCTTGCGGCGTTAAGCCCGGCCACGTCAAGGGCGATCTGCTTGCTGTCATTACTGTTTGATTGTTTGCTGCTTTGCAGCTTGGCTGCTCACATGCCAAAATTGAGCATCCACAACCTATAATAAACAAAAGGTGACCTCCATCCATCTTGTCATTTACCTCCTCCCACAAAGCACCGATTCTCACTGTTACGAACATTAGGCAATCTCTTTTCCTCATTTTGCAACAATACCAATATTTACCGATTCTCCTACCTGGGAACTGCGGGACGCAAGCTCCACTTGCCTCCATTGACCCAGGGACCAGTGTCTGCACACTGCAACAGCATTTACATCTGCTCATCTTTTTTCCTGGGAACTGCGGAACGCAAGCTTCACTTGCCTCCTTTGACCTGGGACTCGCCATTTTGTGCATACCTCAGGCACCCGTGAATGAATTTTCAAAGAAAATCCATCTGTACTGCGCCCAGTATACCCACGCACCGTTGCACGTACTTTTTAAGTACCGCTTGGCCGCGCTACTCTGCTCTCCTGCTTTGGATTTTTGAAAAGACTTTACTTTGGGACTTGCAAGCCCTTTCAGGACTTCAATAACCAGCAGGTACTCTGCTTTGCCGCGTTTGTCGCTGTTGTGAGGCGGCCCGCTGTACTTATTGGGTATCTTGCTTGTTTATTTGTATAACTATATTTGTTCGAGTTCTTGAGAAGAAATGTAACTCTTATATACTCTGCTATGCTTACATTGACTTCAGGCATGCCACCTGGGGCTTTAATAGCCAGTCTTTGGGAACCAACCTCTGGGCTGATAACACCTCCGCAGGTTAAGAAACGATCTTAGAGCGTTTCCACTCCCTTCCCAAAAGTTGCCAAATTATGTCCAAAACCAATGGAAAGCTCTCTGAGGCATATGGACATTCGTTCGTTTTATGCAAATGTGCCACAAGCTTCAGCGCCAGTATTTAGTAAAAGAACACCTACCTTGCAAAGAGCTGTATGCCCCGGACAATTATGGACCCTTGCAAAAAGGTCTTAGCAACAAACGTAATAACAGAACTACCAGGGAGTCTTGTTATGACAACAGAAGAGCCGAACACCTTACCATGTGTAAGTCAACGTGATTATGTTTCTCAGTGTATGTTTGAACAAAATGCCTTTTTATCTGACAGTGTATTATTATGTAATGTCATGACTGCACCAACCTCGACATTTAAGGAGACAAATGAATCTCAGGTTCATGAGTTGGCAGATCCTGCAATACTTAATATTGATTTAAATGATTCTTGTTTCTCCTCGCACACATTGCATGATAACTTATCTGCTTCTCCAGTGCTATACCCGAGCATTTCTCAGTCTGTGATTTCAAAATTATCCTTTGTTGCTCCAACTCTGAGAAAAATGTCCCAAAATGTGCCTATGGTCGATTCAAGTCAGGTGCAACCTCCAAACAGGTTGTTGGAGATTACCTTGAATTCGATGAATTTGGCCATCCAGTCGATGGGGAAACTCTTCGAATCCATGGAACTCAAAATCTCTGCTCAATACAAACAAATTGAGAAGATTATGATGTGTCAACACTCAGTGATTTCAAAATTAGAGGACAATAGGGAGAGGTAATCTAAGGTGGCTCCAAAGGTAAATCTGAAAGCTCAAACAAATACGTCCACTCAAACCACTGCCCTACCAAATGAGGAGTTATTACAAGCTCCTAGTAAATCTGCTGTCCCTCACGTCAAAGAAATCATATCTGATGTGACTGATCTGAACTAGGGGAAGATAGAACTGAGATCTCATAAAGGCAAGGGTATGAGTGGGGGTAGTAGCAACGACAAACCTGTGAACTTTCAAACCCCAATTTTGCCCAAACCAGTATACCCAATGTTCACAAACTGAAGCGGCTAAGATTGAGAAAAAAGTAACTTTTGCTCTGATAAAAAAAAAAGAAGAACCTCAAAAATGTAAAGCTTAATTCCACATCTAAGACAAACCAATTTGTTAAAAGGTTACCTTGTCCAGTAATTAAGAAAAGGGCTCAAGCAATTTCTAAGAAATACCAAGCTCAAGCCCAAATAGCGCAGCAAAAAAAACTGATCACTTCAACAAAGGGGATGAACTTAATTCCCTCGTATAAACCGCTGAATGATCTAATTGCTGCGGCTTCATCTTCCAACTCATGTGAGGATGAGACTCAAAGGGAAATAATTAAACCTAAGACTGTGTTGAAAGCACAAATCCCCCAAAAGCCCAAACCTAAAATGAAAGATGACAGTCATTTTAGAGATATTCGTCGTGCAGTCGATAAGTACATGCCAACCAACACAAGCAATACCTTTAAAACATGTTTCTGAATGGAACGTACACATAAGTAAAAAAAACCCAGGACAAAACTCCATAAAGGAGAGGGAAAATATGTTTGCCGATATAGGAGCCGTCCCTGTAATAGACTTTGTGGAGGACAATTTAGAACTCTCCAACAAATCGCAACAGCCTGGCTCTTCATCGGCAAACGTAGTCCCTGGGATATCTCACTCTGAAATTAAACATTTAATCTCCACTACCATCTCAGAGATATTACAAATTAAACCAGTGGAATCACGACAAGCACTTAAATCACCAAACTTACCTGATAGGGACTCCAACAAAAGCGTATTAAAAATGAGGCAACCAGCTCTTTTTTGGTTAACAATAAAGTGCTGTCCTCTACCAGCCACGCAATACATTCTCAACCAAAAATCAGTGTTGGAGATCCTTTCAGAAATTCCAGCTTTGGATGATATAAAATCAATTGATATTGAACAGGTGGAATTTCTTGTGAAAGGAGATGGGATTGAGGTAAGACTATGGATAAATTGTAAAGTAATTTGGAATGTGATTTGGGCACAAAAAGCTCATTTGCTTGAATTGGGCTTTATACTCTTAAAAGAGGTGCAGATGCCACAACATCTGAAGGTGTACTTGGCTCCCCCGACACTCAATAATTTTCATCTGGACATGAGTATGAATCAAGTAAGAACAACAGCTTGTGTCTGTAAGCAGCAAGGTAACTCTCATTAGAGTTTACCCCAGAAGGAACAGCCATTAATTAGCTGGAATTCGCGAGGCTTTAGGCACCTCCTGAATAAACCATCAGAGCTATGTACATCTGATATAATCATGCTTCAAGAAACGTGGCTAATAGAGCCCCCAGTATGGAATTGCTTTGACTTCCAGGTAATTCCAGCTAATAAGGCAGCACGGGGTAGGCCCACATCAGGGTTGCTGATTGCTGCTAAACAGAGCTCAGCCATAAAGATTGAGTAATGGGCCTCACCAAATTCATATATCCAGTTGATCAGGGCACAACGTAATTTAAAATCATTTGCCCTGATCAACTTGTATTGGAATCCTGAGGCCATGTCTGATGATCAATTTTTGGATGATCTTATGGGTTTACTGGACATGATTATGCTTGATCTCGGCATTTGTTATACCATCATTGCAGGTGACTTTTTCCTCCATTGTTTTTCTCAACAACAAAATCACTATAGTAGTCGGCTGATGAAATGGCTAAACTTGACCAAATCAAGAAATTTGTCTGTTCTGAATGGCTCCTTTCCCTCTGATAATCCCCCGAGAGCGACTTGGCAGAGAGGAAACAGTGCCGACACAATAGATTATATTTATGTGGATGAAAAAATGATGTCACAAATCATGTATTTCCAAGTGTGCCCAAATAATCTGAGTGATCACAACATGTTGTGTATGGAATGGTTAGTCACAAAATTGGCAGACGAAACACCAGCTGAATACATGCAAGGGATTGTAATTGTGAATACGGCCCGCAATAGACTATTGTGGAACAACAACTCGCTCAAAGCATTTGGGGAACATTATGCATTGTTACCTGGACAAGCTAATCTGAACCAACATGTGGAGGAAGTGGTTTATGCTGATGCTATGCAGAAGTTCCAATCTACTTCAAGATCACAAATGCAAAAACAAAAGCCCCATTTTCACAACTTTAGCAAGGAAGTCAAAAATAGAAAAACACAATTTAGACAGGACAAACGTCAAGCGTTACAATTACCACTAGTTTCACGAATAAAGGTCCTGAAACAGATTAAGACTACATTTAAAAATTGGTTGAGGGCGAGAAAATCTAATTTATAACAGATTGATGGAGCTAATATGTTACGCACCCTAAGTAACAAAAATACCAAACAAATTTGGTCATTGTTAAATCAATCTACAGAGGGAAATCAAGTAGCTATACAGTCAAACCGCATAAATGAACAAACATGGGTTGATTATTTTTCCAACATATACACACAACAGATGGATTTAGACTACACTCTTAGCCCTACTCAAATTGGGCCATTTCATCTACATTTTGATTGGGAAGATGTCTTATACTTTATACAGAAAGCCAGTATATTGAGAGCCCCGGAGCCAGACGGGCTTTCAAATTTCATGTTGAAACAACATCCAGAGTTGTGGGCCAACAATTTGTTTGACATGTTCAATAATATCAACCAAGTGCAGAGGATACCTGAGTCATGGAAACGTGCCATCATCATTCCTATTTACAAAAAAGGGGACCGAAACAATCTGGCAAACTATTGTCCAATATCTTTGCTGAACTCACCAAGTAAAATATTTGCGCAGATTGTCTTACGTGAATTTAACAACTGGTCCAAAAAGATGTTTAAACGTGATCCTTTGCAGTCTGGGTTTGTAACAGGCATAGGCACGATTCCGAACATGATGACCTTAAATACTTGGCCTTTGTGGATTTTAAATTGGCCTTCGACTCCATTGATCGCAACCTGTTGTATGCTAAATTACATCGTTATGGATGTCCTTCCTCCTTAATTGTGCTCATTGCACTCTAATACACAGCTGCAGGTCCGTTTGAATACAGAGGGTCTGTTAACTTCTCCAATTAGAACAAATCGCTGCCTAAAAAAAGGTTGCATTTTGGCGTCGACACTTTTAATTTTTTTCATACTTGATATTGGTGAACTATTTCTTTCTACTGCAGGGGATCCACCCAAATTAGGAACTCAGCGTATACCGTGGTTGTTGTACGCAGATGATTTAGTTCTTCTGTCCCGTACCCCGATAGGGCTACAAAAACTAATAGACAGTTTGGCACAGTACACTGAGTTGAATCAATTATCTGTGAATCAGGAAAAAACTCAGATTCTGGTATGTAAAAGAAGGTCTGTAAAACGATTTACTAAATATAAATGGCATATTCAGCAAAGGGGCTTGTACATTGCCTCTGATTACACATATTTGGGTATATATATTCAAGACTCTCTATGCTTTGAGAAACATCTGCATAGTCTCGACTGTAAAATAACAATGTTGACTTCACAAGCAAGAATCTTGGTGTACACGTATGGTAACTTTTCATACAAACACATCTTGGTTTTCTACGAACAAAAAGTTGTGCCAGTCCTGGTATATGGTATGAAAATACTGCTAAACAATCAACAACCAGTATGGCACGTTCTTGAAGCTAGATTTTGGAAAAAGGTTTTGAGACTACCTATATGTACACCAATGCCCATTTTTCAGTATGAACTGGGTTTAGTGTTATTAACAGTCCATATTATATGCAAGAAATGTGCCTTTTTACGCAAATGTTTACTGAGTTTACAATTAAATAACATCTTGGGGGCAGTAGCTCATTATTTGATTACTTCAACACATGCTTTTCCATAACAGTGGCGACAAGAGGTTTTCAAGAACATGTCAGATGCAAGTATCACTCTTCAATTCTTATTTGAGAAGCCAACGCTAGCTAAAAGAAAATTATATCAGTTTAATTGGATCATCAATAGAGAAAACTTTATTTTATATAATGACTTTTCTACAGCATTGTTTGGACATAAGAGACACCGCCAAATGTCAGATTACTTGGTTAAATGTCCTTCTGCATACATAAGAAACAAATATCTAAGATTCAGATTAAACCTATGGCCTACCAATGACATCTTGGCCACGAGAATACAGATTCCAAAAAATCTAAATTTCTGTCGTTTCTGTAAGAACACCATGCAGATAGAGACTTTAGAACACCTCATAATCTTGGAAAAGCAGCGAAACCTATTTTTCTCAAAGATACTTTGCATCTTTATACCAACTGATCATGAGGACCTATGGCGGCGTGTCTTCTGTAATACAACATTTTCTATAGTGAAAAGAATGTGTAAGGTAAATTGCAAAACATGTTATATCTCTGTTTTTTTAAAAATTGTTAATAAGTTTTAATTGTTATGTAACTACTGTGGGATGCATTGACCCACTAGGCTCTGCCCTGCGACATCACTGTGTGCTGGTGGCACCAGAACCAACAAAATGGCCGCAAAAAGCCCTATGCGCGCTAAACCTCTGAGAATTGCGCTGTGAAACCAGAAAGTTGGCTGACAATCTACATTGCCTGTGTCAGTGGTGGAACAGGAAACACACTGCTGAAACCTGTCATTGGGTTGCCTACAGAGTGTAAATGGAAACTTCATGAAAGTCAGTGCTTTCTTGCCAGGAAACCCAGAAGTGCTCTGAAATCCTTTCTTTTTCCTTGGCTGCTGAAATTGCAAAATCATGGTTCAAAATATCAGGAAATATCCAACATCTTTGCTGGGTTAACCATCACCTTATTCAAGGAATTCACATAAGCACACAATGTCAGGAAAAGCAGAATCCATCATAGAATATCCACCTTAAAAAGTGTGCTTGTCTGTGGAAAATCTGTCAGAATATGGACGCAGTACCGTCGCTGGCTGCATGACAGCTGTCAGTTAAGTGCATTAGAAGTTAAACTTGTGCATTAAAATCAAATTGTGGAAAAGAAGTGACTTGCCACCAAAAGCAATATAGGTTGCCACTATTCAATCTCTATGTTTTAAAAAGACTGGAATTAGAGATCTGTGTGTCTATTTTTGAAAATGTAAAGTTTATTTTAGCAAAGACAATTTTAAACAAAGTGAATTAAAGTAACCTCTGATGCCAGCCACAGAGTTTCAAAGCAAATTCCACAGCGTGCCCCAAACAAAAGGTGCCTTCCTTCTGCTCTCTGCCCCAGGAACTCTCAGTCAGATGCTAATGAAAAGGGCAGGGGATTTTGCTCTGCTGCCCGTGAGAGAGACAAAGGGTTTCCTTGGCTGAAAACAACATCCAGATGCAAGTGTCAACAGAAACTCCTGCCAGAGGAAGAGAGGCGGAGATTGCTCTTGACCCACCAAAACTTTGGGGGCGGGACAGTTATGTGGATCCTTAAAACACAAGGAAGTATATTTTTGAAAAGGGCTGACAGAGGACTGTGCAAAATTGTAAAATATAGTGTTGTTAACATGAAAATTCTGTTCATGGTTTTAAAACTACTTAGAACTCTGTGCTATGTTCAGGGACATGACTATATAATTTGTGGTTTTGTAGCAATTGTGATTCCAGAAACATGAAACTTCACATGATTATGCCTAGATGTCATGCACACATATGTGTAAAAAAGTGGACAAATCGGACATTGGGTACCAGACCAAAAGTGCGAAAAACTGTCAAATCGTAACCCAAGCTCTCACCAAGATGGGGCTCGGATGAATACTTGCTCCACTAAATCTGTGATGTAAATATGCTATTGTTAGCAAGTTGATAACATTGTAAATATGTCTGGTATGAAAAATAGATTTTCTGTGCAGAAACAAAGGGGAGGTTCTCCCTGGATCCTAAAATACAGTGTCATCATGACACCATGTTTCCTTCTGAAATCAGGAGAGAGGAAATACCCTAACCAATAGAATCCCTAGGGGTGTGCCTAGTATAATTCAGCCTACCCACCCCTTGCGAAAATACATAAATAGAGATGGCTTAGGATCTAGAGACACACAAATTCACCCATCAACTGATTGCTGGCAGAGCACTTTGTAAGAGAAATCCATATCCAAGACTCCAGACTTCAGACTCCAGAACTTTGAAAGCAAAAAGGCCCATTTCCAAAGCTAACCCCTTCTCAGCTTGTCATTTTATTTTCCTGAAACCAGATTTTACCCCAGACCTCCAAGGGGAACAGAAAAAAGAATAGCCTGGCTGAGCTGTGCTGCTTTCTTGCTCCAAACTATTGCCCAAATCCAAAGAACAACCAAATCCCGCCGTGCAGTGTCCAGAGTGCCGTGCTGAGTGCAGAACCAGAGTGGCTTGAGTCCAGTCCGGTGTGCTAGCAGAATTCCAGTCCAGACATCTTTGTCCAGATCCCTGATGGGTCCATTCCAAACATTGGTAGTGAGTATCCATAGCATAGGATTGTCACTAGCAAATATCTTATCCATAAGTAATCCTACCCAACCCATTCTCTTATATCCAGAACTGCATTGTAGAACATCTTTTTCTCTTACCTGAATCCTTCTCTCATCCCTATATTCCTTTGGTAATAGTAGTGTTAAAATGAACTTTGCGCTAATATATCCGACCTCCACAAAAACCTTCATAGCTTCGTTACTGTGTATGCTAGAAACGAACTTTAAGTGTCAAATTGAAGCTAACATCCTTAGCTTTCCAAGGAACACAAATGTTATTCCGCAATCGTGCTTACCGCACGCGGGAAAGTTTGCCGCAAATTTTTCTTTTGGCTCAAATCTGTCACGTGTGAAACAGCAGTAAATTGCATCTGCCCTCAGAATTAAGTTTTCAACCTGCTAGTTACTCAATAATCATTGATAATGTTTATCTGAAACTATACAAAGCGGCTCCCACTAGTATTGAATCCATTTTAGTGAATCAAATCCATTTTCAGTGTTTTTCCCATTCATTTAAAGCCACATTCAAAACCATTTTGACAAGTTGCAATCATTCCTGTTTTTCGCTGTGTTTGGTGGGGGAAATTGGGATTGATACTGTATTTGTTGAGTGTGTATTCCTGAACCTGTTTTCTCTCCTTCCGTCTCTTTATACTGCATATTGGGGGGATTGAGTAGTGTGCAGGGGGAAAGAGTGATCACTTGCATTTTGATTGAACCCACACAAAGTATTATTTCTATGCTGCATTATTTTTCCTATCATTACTCTGTGTGTTTAAAGAGAGTTGTTGTGTCATCACCCCATTGGTGATCATTGTATAAACCATTAAATAGTGATATATATATATATATATATATATATATATATATATATATATATATATATATATATATATATATATATATATATATATATTGTGAACTACATAACATAAATCCTTTTAACTTTGCAAAACAGCCTGCTTCCTGGTACAGTGTGACCGGGGGGATTCAAAGAGAGGGGCGTGATATAAGGGTATATCATTCAGAAATAAAAGAATTTATAGATATAAATAAATAATTAAGGGTTCCAGCTGTGCATCACACGCTAGGCATTGACTTAGGTGGAGTACCGAGTTGAAATCACTTACACTACTGTATTTGTAAATAGGAACATATCAAATAGATAAATCTGTATGTAAAATTTTGTAAACTATGAAGTGAAAATTTGAAAGGTTGAACTCGTTCAGCCAAACAAATAAAAAAAAAAAGTTAAACTTTTGGTGGGAATGTTATGTATGGTTCCAACCTTGGATGGCATGACTCCTGCATTAGGCAGCCATCGCACAAACGTATGCACATTCATATATGAGTAGGTGATGCCATGCATCACTACTCATGAAGAAAGGATTCTCTGCCCCCAGGTTTGTCCAGGCAAATTTCAAGCTGCATGACACAAGCAACATGTCTCCCTTGTGTCTCCCTGCTTGTAGTGCTGAGCCCTGCCACAGCACACAACAGATCTAATGCCAGCCTGCTCATTGAGTGATAATAGGCATTAGGGGGGAGTGGAATCTCTCCAGAAAAGAGAGAACAAATTCTATTAGGCCAATGCTCACAAGAGCAGAGGGCTCTGTAGCAACAAAACAGTGTGTAGTCACTGCAATGTAGAACAGGATCTGAGCCTGCCCTGGGCGATTATTAACCTTACACAACTGTACAGAGTGGTAGCCAAAGTGTGATTATGACCCCAAATGCAAATGCCATAGTATTATTTCTTAATAAGATGAAAATAAGTATACCATTTCAGTGTAACGCCACCTATATATCACTAAAAAAACAAACGTAATCAAACATGTATCTCGTGCAAAAAGAGGAGCATTTATCTGCTGAAATGAGAAGCAAGAAAGGGTGGTATTTCCATGGATAATTGTAGTGAGCATTTACACACTGCTTAGGGGCTTGTCTCTCCCGCTTGTAGGTCTATATTAAAGAGCATTGTCTTTTCCCTTTGTAACTTCACTTAGGTTCTCATAAGTGTGTTAATAATATGCTATGTTCTTTTAATTCGGTGGGGTATCATGTACATACGGTTTGTTGTATCGTTTCTACCCCTCACTCACTCCGTTTTGTTGAATTCCTATTCAGTTAACAAAGGATGATGAGTGGAAAACAGAGTTGAGATGGCACTTTAGAGGGTTCAGTAGGGTTGTTACACTTTCCTGATGCTGTATCATGCTGTATGTTGATGCAAAGTTTGTTTGATTCACTTCTGAGTGCTAAAGAAGAAGAGGAGGGACTTATTATATGTCCTAGGGCTTATGGCCGTGTGTATCTCTGGCCTCATAAACCTGGCTTACTGGGAGCCTCAATTTCATATCTCTATCGGCAGAATTTATAATGCTGCACAACACTTTTTTAAAGTGTATTTGTGTTTGCTGTTGGATGAGTAGGCAAAGAAGATCATTCTTTAGGAAGCCTTGGGTCTTGACATTAAATTTGTAAATATGTATATTCTTGCCTCATGCTTTAAATTATTGTTATGTCCTCCAGTCCCTGTCCCTGGTATATGTTCCTACTCTTACTTCTTCTCTTACGTAAAGGCACCTTACCGAAGGACTGCATTGCCTCCCTGTTTTGTCTACTCTGTAAGTTATTTCTGTACTAGTCTTAAACATATACCAACATAGCAATGGAAAGGTTTGCAAAAGTACACGGCATAGTTTCATCAAACATGCCCTCATTAGCAGAAAATGCCTGGGGTATTTTGCACTGAATGGAGTTAAAGACGCTGAATAGAGGACAGACACCTAGTTGATGGGAATGTTCAATGCTTTGGGAAAGGAGGGCTGTAAATAAGGGCCAAGGTGGCACAGGTTCTGGTGGCCGCGAAGGGCAGTAAACTGCCTGTGGAGCATGGTATAGTTCGATGCTGGCAGTAAAAGAGATTGCAACCGTCAAAACGATGCTGCAATAGAGGGGAGTGGTTTTAGGGACTTGAAAGAACCTACACAATGGGAGCATTGCACTGCACTTCACTCTAACAGCAGAAAGAGGGGTCCAGATGCTGCTTGTCTCAAGCAAACAACAATTTAAGGGCCACCTGTACTGTACTCCAGTTTTATAATAAAGCATGTGACCTGTGATCAGCTGTGGTTTAATTATCGGGGGCGGGAGAGAGAGATGTAACGTAAGGGGGGCAGCGAGTAAATGGTGCGTAGCTTTGCACAGCTAAGTTTGGATTAGCCAAACAAATATTTTTTGAGCGAACTCCATCACATTTTAGTGCTCATGTTTGGGTACAACGCTCAAGCTCTTGGTTTTTCACGGGAGTCATTTTATTTGAGGGAGGGCTGGCTTTACAGGGAATTCGATCATGTGAAATGCTACCATGTTCATTGACTCCAAAGAGTTTGCAGAGTGTTGCATTATTAGCACCCAAGAAGAGGGGCCAAACAATCAGGTGGCTGGGAATGCAGACTTTACTATATGATAAAGTCTCCATTCCAAGCAGACCTGGGGCGCCTCTCCCAAGGACTACCATTCTGCCTTTGCTGCATTAGCCTTATGCACTGGCGCCCACTGCCCTCAAATACTCCACCATCGCCACGGTTTCCTTGGTGGTTCCTTTTTTGTTCACAGATGCTGCTATGGATATAGAGAAATAACTCTGTTTCTATGTAAATAGTGGCCATGTTTGTAGATTTTGGAATGGAATGCCCTTAAAAGAAATGCTATTGACAGCCCGGCTTGCTTGCCAGTGGTGCTACTAGAAATGTACACCTCAGAGGGGGCAATTATCACCCAGTAATGCCCCTCTCCTTAGTGTATATTGCTTAAATATTGCCAATTTTTTCACAGGCTATGAGACTTCTGCAGCATGCTTGTCATAGGAAGTGTGTTGCCTCAAATCACCTGGCCATTGACTAACTGCTGTTTATCTTTGTAGAGCACTCTGAAAGGCCCAAGCCCTGATGCTAAAGTAAACAGTTGCAGTATGGGAACACCAACAATACATGCCAGCATTATTGAATCACCATGCTAACTTGCTGAAGGTAATGGTACAGTTAACACCCACAAAGACCAAAAGTATACACCACCAATAGTGTAAATTGTGGAGATAAATGCAGCAGAGCTTGATGGCCTAAAATAAAGTGAATTTTAAAAAGCCCTTCCTGAAAGAGCAAGGGAGGCACCAATCACCAATGATGTAACTTGTGGAATGTTCTGCTTCTCGCTCACTACTTGGACAAAAGGGGCACCCAATAGACAAAGAAAACAGAACATAAACATATGCACCCAACACCATTGTACAATATTGTGAAAGTAAATTTTGGATTGCAATCATTTTCGAGGCCTAATTTTACCTGTAAAATCACTGTGTGACAATTCAAATGGACAAGGCTGAGAACCAAACAAGAACTATGCCCCATTTAAAAGTTAGGCCCAAAACTGTTTGAATGCATTGACTTGCCTAAAGAATTTAGCAGGCTCATAATGTTTTCAGAAGAACATGAGACAGGTACAAAAACGTCCAGGATATTGTCATAAGTGCAATGTTCTTAGATTCCCAGTATAAATAGAAAATCAATTTGTATTATGAATTTGTCATTTGTAGAAAACATGTATTTACAGTAAAAATGTCATTTTTATTGAAGGGCCATTTTCACCATGTACTGGACTACAGATTGTTGCAAATTATAAGGCCTACTGCAGCATTAAGCACAGGAAAGCTAAATGACCGTTGTGTGGCATTGAAAACTATATGCAGATGTTTCATTTTACTTAAGATATTGGGCCTCATTACGACCCAGGCGGTAAGTTACCGCCTGGGCCGTGACTTTACCACCATGGCGTAAACTACGTTTACGCCATGGTGGTAGGCGTACTTACCGCCCCATTCCGAGGTCGGCGGGGCGGTAAGTCCCCAATCCCCATTTACCCTTCCCCATTCCCATTTTTGCCCCATAGGGCATAATGGGAGTGGGGAAGGCGTTAATTACGCCACCGTAAATTACGGTGGCGTAATTAACTCCATGGTCCCTTAGCGCCATGGATTTTAACACCTGCTAAAAGCAGGTGTTAAAAGCTCCATGGCGCTAAGGGACCTCGTACTCAGGCGGTAAGGGTCGGCGCTGTTTACGCTGCCGTAAACCCCTTACCGCCTGGGTCGTAATGAGGCCCATTGTGATGCAGAGACATACAGGAACTAACATAAAAGTTACAATTAATTCTACCATACATATATTTCACTTGGAGTAGTTGTATTTGAGATTCAAAGGGAACTGCCTCAGTCTAATAGTTGAAAGGGGAGTTTTGAATCTGCTCGAAACTACTTGTGTATTCATTTCTCTTGAATGTACAATAACACAACTTGAAGAGCCTACATGCAAAGACCTTGGTGGTTTGTTTGAGTTGGTGCCAATGCTTACATAAATAGACCCATTGCTATATATCACTAATGGATCTTGGCCTGTGAATTTTTAAGGGGTTGACATCATTCATCAAGCTCCAGGCATCTCATAAAAGCTCCATTAACCCAGGTTAAGAGAAAGGTTACTGAACTCTATGCACAGCAAAAGACATCTGATCTAGACACGTAATATATAATGCAACAGGAATATTCAGGCAAAGCACTTCCACCTGCAGGAAAACTTCAGTAACTCCACACTAAAAATCCTGATTTGGATTAAAATGTGGGAAAATCTTAAATTAAATGTTTAATCACTAAATTAATTGTGGTGTCGCAATGTGTGCTCGGATCAACACGATAATTTGCCAGTTTGTAGATAGATATTGTATTTACCAAATTATGTAATAATATATACTGTGAAATGCCATGAATAGGAGTAAAATCGCAAAAGCTCATAATTTCACTAAATGTTACCTCACCGTGATCATTTAAGTATCGAAATATGCCCATCGATATACAGAATCTGAAAGTATTAGTTGTATTAATCTTGCATGTTAACATACAGAGCCAGATCTGAAAAACAAAATCGACTTTTCTACAATAGGAGTGGTTATGACCCCCACCTTTAGGACTGGGAAAACCACAACTCTGTTACAAGGCAGAGGTGGAATCAGAAAGATACATACTTGCATCCGCACAGGACATAGAGGGGATGATTAGTATGCAATGTGGGGAGATGAACTCTGAGGACTTTGGAACTATCTGAAGATGGGAGAGCAGATATTTAAGGACTGGCCCCATGCAGATTGGAGACCAGCACATACATGAAGGGTGACCAGTCTATGTTTGGAAAGTGATTTTGAAATAGCCACCTGATGAGAGGGTTTGCTGAAGGAATGATTTCCAGCTCACTCTCCAAATTCAGAAGCCAGATTCAAAAGGTAAATTAAACCACAATCAACACCAACCTGTGCATGTAGATTGACAAAAGTAAATCTGGGAAAGTAAAGGCTAGGGATTTCCGGGGAAGGCAATTTGAGGACAGGAACACAGGGGCTGATATTGTACATGCCCTGTGTCAACCTAGTTATTTGGGACACCAAGTGAGTTACTTCTTTAAACCAAATGTACTTTGGATTGAGAAACAACCTTTAAAACTGAATGCATTTTGGTGCCACTTTAATGTAGAATTGCCTTTGTAAAATGAAGTACATTTAAAATATAATGAATGGCATAAGCTGATCTAGAGTCATCCTGGGTTATAGTTCCATTGCAAAATACTATTGCCCAAGGTGATACAATGCATTAATGCAGCCAGCAAGGCCGTAGTCATAGATCAGGTGCCTGCACAACAACAATGCATGCTGAAGGAATTCATCCTATTCAATTTGAATTGCGCAAACTGCTTTCCCTTTTTTTTTTAAATGCACAAATAGACTCATGTGTGATGTGGAAGGGCAGCCTAAAAACACATACAGGTTGAGAATTAGATGTAGTTATACCAAAACTGTGCAGGCATACATTGGTTCAAAGGAGGAATTTGAATAGATTGGAACCAGTACACACAAACGTGTTAATTTGAGTTTTGTTTGGTTGATTATTGGTTTTGCTATAACTATGTGTCAATCTCCATGGTGTAAAGCTGGAGAGCAACTTAGTTGAAGTTGCATTATTCTTTTAAATACATTTTGATTTCTGAATGCCACACTGTATGTTCTTTCCCCAGAACTGTGGGGTGGGATTGTATGAATGGGGATGTGAGACTGGCTTGTTTGGCCTACGTTGAGCCAAAGATTTAGAAACATAAAATATTCCTACAAAGTGCAGTGTAGATGTTAGCAGCCTGATAAAAATACAGGGAAGAATCACACCAGGATTCCCTTTAATTTTAATTATTTGTTGAGTGCTCTGTTCCAAGCTCATTGGTCCCATCTATCATGCTTCGGTTTCAAAGGCTAGGTCTAATGATTTGTGAGACATAAATGATGAAGACAGGTTCAATTCTAGAGCAGGCCAATTCTATGGGTCTCCTTCCTGAAAGTTGTGAACCCGTAGTCCCTTTTAAGCAAAGTAGCAATCTATGGGATGGATGGGGATGCAGAATTTACTTTAACATCAATAATAAGTCAGACTCAGGAAGTTTGCAAAACGTAGCTACATTTAATTGCAATTTTCTAAAACAGGGAGTACAACTGACATCAACAGATGTCACAAAAGCATGCTCAATGAGTTACATGAAAAAAATAAAGATTTACAGCAAAAATGTGTCATCACTGACATCATACTACGTGGCAAAATAAGAAAACCTAACTACGATTGTGATAGGCTTAAGGGGGACATCTAGGTATACTTTCTATGATTTTGATTATATCTCTAACATCAGGTGGACATCTTATGCCCACCCCTAGTGCAAGTAATCTTTGCCATCATAGATTCCACTCGCTAGCAGCACACAAGCTGGTACCCCAGGTGCTTGTGGGTTGGCTTGGCCATGCCCTCCCACCCAATTAGCCCATCATTCATCATCACTCCTACTGTCTGCCATTTGAATTGTCTTTGAACTCGGCCTTGCAAGTTTCACTGTGCCTGAGAATAAAAGCGAGTGAGGGCACATCCTTATCTTCAGTCTCGATGTTGCTTTCCCGAAGTCTATTTTCATCTGGACCATGTGACAGGAGACTGTGTTTGAGCTCCTTTCTTTGCATTTAATACTATTAAATGAATAAGATTTGGCACTCATAGTACTTTTCCATTGCACCTCAAACAGTAGCTTGCCTTGCTTCTCACTTTATCGTATCTTCTCAAATAGATGACCAGTTTCTTGGCTGCCTCAACCCTTGACACTGAGCCAGTCAAGCCTTCTCAAATCTTCCTTCACCGTCAGCTGTTTTCTTCTACTGTGCCACACTTTCAGCCCTCTCGTTCATGGGGTCCTAGTTTGCTTAAAACCGTCATGGAACATCCAATTTCTACATATATATATATATATATATATATATATATATATATATATATATATATATATATATATATATATATATATATATTGGCGGCACTGCCTGCAGTCTATTCACTACGTATAGCCAGCATCACGATTACTTAGTCTCCTTGCATTACAGCATCCGTACAGTTATAAAGCGATTTGCATTCCACTCTCCCCTCAGTCATCACATTTAGACATCCTCGTCTGAAAAAGTGCTTCTTTGGAGTCCATATTTTTATCACTGCCTTCAGGGATACTGCTGATTTTACATGTTCATCAACACCCCAGGTCATGTGGCTACATTGTCCATTTGGACTACAGTAGATCAATCTTCCCACATACTTCTTGTGGTTCCTAGGATACAGAAACTTCATTCCCTCAGGTGCTAGAATACTGGCTTTTACGTAGTCTCTGATTTCTTCATCTGTCAGCTCTTTTAGGTCCAAACCAAGACTCGACATCGTTCATGATTTTTATTCGGACTGTCTTCTTTGCTGTCTTCTTTCACAGTATGATTATTATTTTGATCACAAGGAATCCGAACATGATCATCACCACTAAAGCTCCAGAAACTTAAAGATATTCACCATCCATTGTGGAACCCATGAGGAGACCGATGCAAACCAGCAGTCATATGCAATGCCTTCTGTTTCGTCTTCCATCCTGATGTGCAGATTCGTCAGATATCGTTATGGCCTCTGTCAAGAGCCCATTCGCCTTGTCATGAGAATGTATGAATGTGCAACACGATTCTCCGATTCTGGAACAAACACCTCCATTGATGGTTGTAATCATGTCCAAGACATATCTATCCTGAAGAGTCATTCGTTTTATGGCTCTCTGCTCTTCTTTGATTGTGTTGAATCCCTTTATGGTATTGTTGATCATCTGCAGGAGTTCCCCTCTGGTAATCTGTAACCATTTGGCATTTGCTATCATCTGGATTCCTGGCATGAAGAGTTGCTAATACTGCCAAAGTCTGACTGAACAACATGTGTCCATATGGAATAGCATCAAAAGCTTCTATCGATTTAAGCGAAAAATAGTTCTCCCTCTTTGTTCAATTGAGAAATGCAATTGCTCTCTTCTTTCTCATGTGAGCATCTGCTTTTGGGAACTCCCCAATGTGCAGATCACTCTTTGGAATCACTTATGCTGGAATGTGGACAATCACAATGGAACACAGCCCTCCCCAATCCTTGGGAAACTTTATATATGCTCTGGATCCGCAGGCCCAATAGTCGGCCATTATCACTACTGTTCCATCCTTCATTATTGGTACATAAAAAATTCAACCAAACTGCTGATTCCCTCCAACTTTTCTTGTGCCATTGTTTCTGAAGCATAGCTCTGAAGTAGCCAGATGCACTATCTGCAAAGGGCCTCCTTTGTCATCAACCCATGTCAGCAACGTTGCAATCTTCGGGAAGAGAAGTTTACATCCCTTCTCCAGACGATCTAGAACTGGTTCATAAAATCCTTTTATTGCCACTGCTCTGCACACAATCAGGCCTTCCTCCCATCCATCTGGAGAGAGCACTGTTCCCTTGATTTGCAGCTGGCCTCTCTCCCTGCATCTTCATATTTCTTCATAGTTCTTTCCTTAAATCTTTCACATAAACATATTCTTCTGGAGCTGTTTTCTTATTCACCCATACCAAGGATGCTGTTCGACCCTGGAACTGACCTCTCACATGGCAGAGTGCACAGTGTGTCGGACAATGAGCTTTCTGGACTGCTACATCTTCTCCTTGGAGGTTCTCTCTCCCACCTATTTCATGTGTTGATACCAGATGTTATTCCCCAGATGTGCTGTACTGTCTAGATAGTTATTTAAATCATAATCATCTTCCCTTGTGCTTCTCGTGTGCCCCCCTCTTGCAAGGAGGATACATGCAGAGTGCTCATGAAGCATATCAATGAGGGTCCTTTCTACAGGGGGAAATCATAGGGACACTTTTCAACGAGCTAAGTGGCCTCACATGTGTCAATTGTGTGGGGATAATCACAAATGGCCTTGGTCTTTCAGTAATAGACAAATCTGTGAGAGTCACTGGAGTTGGAAGAGTCAAAGGGACTTGTATCTTACTTAGACCAATAAAGTAAACAGTATGGATGAGCAAAATTAGGACAACAATAATGAATGATGAGCATGCATAGTTATGCATCAGCACGTTAGTCCCCACCATTTTCGCTTCTCCACACGTCATTGAGGTTCACTTTCTGAAACTGTACCAATCATGACAGTCCTCATTATGCCTGTATATTGCTTTAAGGAAGGAAAACACTTTTTTAATGAGGCAACCTTGTTAATGATCAGGTAACTGCAGGATCTGTTCAATTATCACCATAAGTAGCCTCCTGATTACAGGACCAATTTTAGGATCTTGCAGAAAAACACATATATTAGTGCTGTGACAAACAAGAGCAGGATAAACTTAAAGTATGTAAACAAAAACAGCGAGAAGTAGTCTATGGGTATCAATTTCTGTTAAAACCCTTGGACTGACCAAAAAGAAAAAATTCAGTGAGGAATGTATCTGGAAACTGCTCACTTTTCCAGTCTTCGAATTCAAACTCCAGGTTTGGCATACTTTAGAATATCAACACTTTCTAAAGTCCAATTCAAATATTCCTGCCACTCAAGAACTTGCTGGGAACCCTTGCTAAAATATCTATAAAGAGTGTCCGAGGTGAGCCACAGTCCAAATGCACACTTGCATTTATTTAATCAGCAACCTTAGAGCCCTTCTTCCTCATCATCGAACGGGTATGCACGTGCTGATCTTCTTCTTCTTGTCTTGAACTAAATCAATGGGTGAGGGTGCATCGGTCTCACCAGCATATGACTTTACATCATTTAAGTGAATCCAGATGCATCTCTCTGGGACTTTCACTGCTGAAGGAGTAATGTATTCGATGATAAAAACGACCATTAAAGCGTGGCTTTTGCCACTTTCGGGTAAAATTGCGCATTAAGACTGTGTCTCCAACAAATCATTTTGGTACTGGTAGAAGTTCATGAGCTCAGGTTGCTGAATGGTCTACATCTGTGTCCGGAGACCGACCCCCCTGGTGCTTTAGTTGATCTGAAACGACAGAGTTACTAGTGGTCATACATGTCAAATACGCATGTAACTAATTTCCTAACATTTCTGCAGTCTTCTGGGCATTACTTTTGACCCTCGATGGAGGAGACAAAGCATTCTCATTCACCTCTCTGTCGCTAACTCGTGGGGCATGAGGTGGTGGTTCGACCAAGGCTGATTCCTTAATTCATAAAATGCAAGGGGCAGGCAGTACAGCCATCCCTTCTTCAATGTTAATTTCAATTTAGCGATTATCGAGGGGGCGTGGCCAACGGACGTGGCATGAAGACGTGAGCTCTCGGTGCTCCTGAGGCCGTCAGCCGTATCCTGCAATATCCTACCAAAAAACTAAATCTCCATGTGAAGAGAAAGATCTTTCCGAGTGTCGGAACATAACGTCTTTCGCACCCAGTGGTCCGAGTGTGCAACCGACAGCCAGTTCCAGAGAAATAAGCCGCCAAAGAGTTGGAACGACGGCATCTTGGAAGTCTCCAAGATGGCCGCCGGGCGCTGTTGAGCGCGAACCTAGGGATGCTGCAAACACTGATCCCCGAGGAAGAGGTGCTGTGGAGAGACGATCGCCGCTGCAGAGGGAGGAGTCTGCCCTTCCTCCCCCTGCGTGGACCAGCTTATTGCCGGAGGGCGGGTGACTGAGGGAGCGGACCGGCGGAGAGAGGAGACCCGCGCCGGACTCCCCGCCCCCCCCTGGCCTTCCGAGTGGAAGCGGGCGCCCCATACACTGTCGAGCGCCTGCCAGCCTGCTACCTACCTGCCGCTCCGCCGACCTGTGCCGGGGGGAAGAAGCCGCGAGACCCGGTAAGGAGAGACGGGGGCGGGCCCTGAATTCAGTCCATCTACCCGGGGTGCGCTGCCGAGGAGGAACCCCCGCAGCACTCGCGGCCCCCTCTTGGGTGCCAACATCGTGCGAGCCCAGCCCACACGATCTCCCATCCCGGGCTAGTACGGTTGTGGCCTGCCGCCTACTGCTCAAGAGCTCGAGAGAGTGCTACAACAGCGGAGAACGTCGTTCCCCCCCCCCACACCCTGAAGACCACGGGAACTGTGCGCTATACCCTGGGCACACGCAGGACACTTTTGCAGCTAGGAGAAGGGACACCACCATAAAGCAGGCTAGATGCATAGTCACTGACACAGATTGCAGTAAAGAGAATAATCATCTCCTGTCAAGTAGGCAAAGAAACCACAGTGCTCCGAGCAGTGAAGGGCATGCCATAACTGGAAACCATACTCGCTCTTAACAACACGGGAACAAGGGACCACTTGCCTGAGCCGTGGACGCCCAGAGAACGTCGTGCCGGCCCGAACACAATGACCTTCTGAACAACTAAGTCAGTTTATCTCCGTGGCGTAACGATCAGTTCCTCCCAACCGCAGAACGTGCTTTTCCTCGTAATATAAAGCCTGCTTCGCAAGATGGGAAAGGACAGGCCGAGGAAAACTTCCACACAAAGCAGGATACAACAGTATGCAACCACCCCGCTGTCCCGCTCACCAGAGAGACCACCAGAGAGACCAGCATCAGCTCAATCTGGAATTATGGAAGAAGACATATCCCTCAGGGATGTAATGGGCGCCATTGCCAGCTCCAGGACATCCATGGAAAAGAAAATGGACGCCATAGGGGCTGAGGTATCCCTGCTGAGGCATGACTTGCAGAAGCTGACTGCACGCACTGGAGAGGCGGAAGCACGCATATCGGAGACCGAAGACAATCTACAAGGAGTTAACCGCCAGATAACCGGCATGTTACAACGTATAAAGTCCCTGGAGGGAAGAGTAGATGAAGGGGAAGGTAGATCACGGCGCAATAACGTCCGCATCCTAGGCCTTCCCGAAAAGGCGGAAGGAGAATGCATGGAGCTGTTCCTTGAAAGATGGCTATTGGATATATACGATGCTGAATCCTTCTCCAAATTCTTTTCTATCGAAAGGGCCCATCGCATCCCATCGGGCAGGATCACCCCGGGTGCACCACCGCGTGCAGTCATAGCAAGACTTCTGAATTTTAGAGACAGGGATGCCATACTACAAATGGCGAGAACAAAAGGGTCCATCACCTTCAATGGCTCGAAAATCTCCTTCTTCCCTGACTTCACGAGGGAGGTCCAAAAAGCGTGCCAATCCTTTGACCCACTTAAAAAACGCCTCCAATCGTGTGGAATCAAATATGGCCTGATTTTCCCCGCTCAACTTAAAATATACTACAAAGGCACGACAGTACACTTCACGAATCCCAAGGAAGCATGGGATTGGGCAGAAAGGCAAATTGAGGGTGGCTGGAGTGGAAGGAAGAAGATTGGAAACGACCGTAATAGGCCACATCCAGAAAGACCACCAGACAACGACTCACCACAGCGACAGGTGGATGTGGCACAACAAGGGAACGCATGATGGAAAATGGCAATGGATAAAACAAATGTAATCACGAGACGTGGAAGAAAGCGAATCCAAACATAACGTGTCTCACATGACAGGAAGAAAGTAATGGCTGACGGCTGATACCGTCCCGCCCCCTCTTTGGCAAGAAACGTACACACAACGATAGGCAAAGTTCTAGATAGCCTAGATATACTGTTTAAGTAAAGTTTGAACTGTTGAAAGGCCGACAGATGCTTCGGTTGGGGATGAAGTATGGGGAGGGGGGAGTTCGGCACAAGTTCACAAGTTGGAACCACTCAATGAAATACTACATATTACCGAAAATAGTGATCACTCAGACAGCAATTTCTGTTCCCTGCTGCGAATCAAGCGAATCCAATGCCCCTGCTAAAGGAGGCCTTATCCCCTGCTGGAACCATACACACAAACGCAACCCCGCAGGATAACAAGAACAAAACGTTAAAACTACTCACCTGGAATGTAAACGGCCTAGGAAACAGCCTGAAAAGGAGGCTAATGAGACAGTTCCTGAACCGACACAGCCCGGACATAGCCTTCCTAACAGAAACCCATTTGGCAGGTACTTCCAATGCGCTATTTAAACGATCGAACTACCGCACAACCATACAAGCTGGTTTTACTATGGGAGCAAGAGGGGTATTGATGTTAATCCATAACAGGCTACCGCTCACCCTCACCAAAATAATACAGGACACCGGGGGCAGATTTACATATGCCACGGGCACGCTTTGGAACAGGACGATATCCCTTATGGCGATCTACGCCCCACCGGCTCTTCAGTCCAGACTTATGGAAGACATTACGCCCCTGCTAACCAGCGACACCGCAGATGTTCTGGTCCTGGGAGGAGATTTCAATGACGTCATGAATAATGTACAAGACCGTACGCATCTACGCAATAGAGACCCCAATCGCCGAACCAATCTGGCCACGTTTGTAGAGGCTTTTGGCATCAGGGATGTGTGGCGTGACCTACACCCGGAAGAAAAGGGGTACTCCTTTCACTCAGGAGTGCATGCATCGCTGTCACGACTGGATTATTTCTTCATGCCTGCGACATTAACACACACAGTAACGCAAGCTGAATATCTTCCGCGGGGCATCTCGGATCACTCCCCCCTACTCATATCACTTACAACGTGCAAACCAGCTCCTCCACCGAGGTGGAGATTGAACAACTATTATCTAGGTTCTCCTGAGCTAATAGAACGTATACAAAATGTCACAACAGAATACTTTGAGACCAATACGGGAACAGTTGAAAGTCCCGCCGTACTTTGGGAGGCATATAAACCGGTACTACGAGGAGGGTACTACGAGGAGAAATCATCTCCTGGACGACGGCCCAAAGGAAAATACACCTGGAATCACTGCATGAAGCAGAAACGAATGTTAAACAAGCAGAAGATGCACATCTCACCAACGACAGTCCAGATACTAATAGAGCGCTGATACTGGCTCAAAAGAAACTGCAAAATATCGCACTGGACAACGCCAAACAGGCACATAGTGCAATGAGGGCCAGAATATATGACACTGGAGACAAAGCAGGGAAGGTCCTAGCCTGGCTTGAACGGAGGGACGAGGGACATTACCATGTGAGATCGATTGTGTCCCAAAACTTGGAGTCCTGCCTCGCGGACAGAGACATAGCTGAGGAATTCGCAACATTTTATGAAGACCTATACAGGGCCCCCACAACTCCCCCTGAAAACTCTATACTAGATGATATCACCCTTCCGATCCTCAATGAGACCCAAATTGCTGGTTTAGAAAGAGACATCACGGAAGATGAAATTGCAGTGGCTATGACCCAGCTCCAGTCTGGGAAGACCCCTGGTCCGAACGGTTTCCCCATAGAAACCTGGAAGAAGATCGGCTGTAGCAACCTAGCTCCCCACCTACTATGCATGTTCCAACAAGCCCGGACAAAGGGATCCCTCCCGGCAGACCTGAGGAAGGCCACAATAATTGTTATACCCAAAGTGAATAAGCCTCCGGACAAATGTGGGTCATATAGGCCTATTTCCCTTATTAATGTTGAAACCAAGATTCTGGCCAAACTTCTAGCGATACGCCTACAGCAAGTCATAACATCTCTAGTCCACCCGGACCAGTGTGGCTTCATGCCGGGCAGATCCACGAGGATGAACATAAGAAGACTTCACTTAGCCATTGAGCGGGCCCAGACCCTCAATATTCCCCTGGGTGTACTTGCAATAGACTTTGAAATGGCCTTTGACTCTGTCTGGTGGGAGGCACTCTGGGCTATCATGCGAAAAATGGGTTTTCAGGAGCAGTTCCTATCCTGGGTCCAATTGCTATATGAGGCACCGATGGCTGAGGTCCGTGTGAACGGTTGGACCTCACGTCCCTTTGCTTTGGGGAGAGGGACCCGGCAAGGATGCCCACTATCAGCGCTGCTCTTTGCACTGGCAATGGAACCATTGGCTCAGTTGCTAAGAGAGACACCCATATGGAGTGGCATCCCGGGTGGTTTGGAGTGGGAAGACAAAGTCTCATTATATGCAGACGACCTATTGCTATACCTGAGGGACCCCAGAACGACATGCCCAGTGGTGACACATTTGCTCCAGAAATATGGTACTTTTAGCGGTTTGAGAGTAAACTGGGCTAAATCTACACTATTTGCATTAAATACTCTAGGCAGTGAGGTTCCTGAGTCATGCTCATATAGAATAGCTCCTGATCACTTCCAGTATCTAGGCATTAAGATCACGAGGAACCTAGATGATTATACACTGAATAACCTACAACCCATTACGGAGAGATTCACAGGGGATGTACGACATTGGCGGTCCCTGCCTCTGACACTATTAGGCCTAGCTGCATTGTTCAAAATGCTGACACTCCCCCGCTACCTGTATGTGCTCCAGAACGCCCCCCTATATATACCTATGAAAGAATTTCGGAATATAGATAACATACTCAGAAAACTCTTATGGGAGGGATGCCCGAGAATTGCCTTACAAACACTACAAAGATCAATATGGGAAGGTGGGATTGGCCTACCAAGACTACAGACATACTACTGGGCCAGTCACATGTCTGTAGTAAATGATGCGATGCACACAGACCCAGGACTACCACATGTACGGGCATCGCCCCCACTGGAGCTGTACAAAGCAACGTCCAGAGCGACTTCCCGAAACATGGCGGCACAGACGCCCCGTATTTGGGCAGAATCACACATCTTTATAGGATGGGGAGACAAGGCCACACCAATCCAACCACTATGGAATAATAGGAACCTCCACGAAGTAGCCAAATTACCGAGATGGCCAGTATGGAGGGGATGTGGTATAGAGAGAGTGGGCGACATTATAACCAACGGCACCATCAGATCCTACAAAGAGCTGGCTATATCCTTTAACCTCCCAGAGACAGAAAGGTACCATTACACGCAGCTCAGACACGCATTACAGCAACATCTCCCCACACTAGCTGACATGCCAGACACCACACCAATAGAACGCAATATAATAACGGATAGTATTCAGGCTAAGGTCACCACAGTCATGTACAATGCCATCACCTCCTTCGCTACAACGGAACTGGTGCGCCTCAAAACGAAGTGGGAAACCGAAGTTGGGGAGATATTACCGGAAGACTGGGTTCAGACACTGATGTTCCCCAGGGAGGTAGCCATCTCAACCAGACTACGATTGGTTCAGCTAAAAATATCGCATAGAATTTATTACCCGAGGGTAGCAATATACCGCTGGGGCAAGATAGCGGAACCCAATTGTTTAAGATGCCATAGTGAAGAGGGAACTTTCTTTCACACACTGTGGGAATGCCCGAATATTCGCGAGTATTGACAGCAATGCTGTGACATCCTAACTAGAGTACTGCATAAAACAATCCCCAGAGACCCGAAACTGTTACTCCTCGGAGCGGACAGTGAAATTGACTTGACAAGGTATGAAAAACTTTGCTTTATGACAACTACTGCAGTTGCTAAAAGGAATATAGCACAATTATGGGGTGCATGCGGAGACGCCGCAAATAAACCAGTGGATCACTGATGTACAGATTTGCATTGCCATAGAAAGGAGAGTGTTTAAAAGCCGAGGTTGCCCCGATAAGGCGGACAAGATATGGCGCCAATGGGAAGACGAGGTGGGAAGCATGTAACCAGTCTCGACGTGACACCCCTGTACGTAGAACGTGCTGGCAACAGGGGATCCTTCTTCGTAGTATAGCAACTCTATTGCGATTTTGTATGATTTGCTTGTTTGAGTGTACCACTGTACAATATTATTGTTTTAGTTTGTTTTGTGTTTTTGGTCCGGTAAGGACCGCAGTTTGTATGTTACAAAACCAATAAAATATTACATTAAACATTTTTTTTAGCGATTATCTCTTTCAAGAGACCGTTCAGTCTCTCACATATTCCATTTGCTTGCAGATGATAAGCAGAAGCAAACTTGTGTTTTATATTTAGCAATAATCTAATCTGCTCAAATACTTCATCAACACCTCACATACTGCCCATCTATGAAAGACTTCGCAGACTAAAAAGTTTGCTGCACAAGTAGCATCAGGGTGCATACATGGACCTGCTTCAATCCACCTTGAAAAGAGACACACCACCACCATCATATACCTGTATCCACTACGTACTTGCAGCATATCGACATAGTCAATATGTAAATGCTGAAATTAACCATTCGGTCGAGGAATCACTCCTCTGATCCTTCACAGTGTATGCCCAGGAGAAAACTTTTGACATACGATGCAATTTACTACATAAAATGTAACCGGTTCGGTATGAACCAGTCCTCCACAATAGCTGCACAGGAAGTGTAGCTGTTCTAGAGCTAGCCTTAACAAGGCTAAAAGCATCACCGGCTTTCCAGTGCTGTCCTGTCACCATAATGCTTCAGAGGGGGATACAGAACACCCCCTTTGTTTCCACAATTCTTGCTCTTCCTGTGTTGCACTGCCTTGAACTTCCATCAACTGTGTTCTCGATAAATGATTAAATTCTTCCTTTACTGTCATGAGCATAACTACTTTTTCCTTCATATCTGAAGTATCAAAACTTGAAAAATCTCGTGAATACGCAACCCTTTTGGCCTCTTCGTCTGCGGCTTAGTTCCTGCATGAGATAAAGTCAGTTCACTTAGTGTGTGCTGTGCATTTAACTATTGCAATGGCTACTGGGAGTTGTAGTGCCTTAATAAGCCTGTCCAATAAGGCTGCGTGTTGCACTGGAGTGCCGTGCGCTCAGAAGTAGCCCCTCCTTTTCAAACATGCTAACCATGCATGCACTGTTGACATCACATAGGTGGAGTCACCGTACACTGTTATTTCCTGCCCTTTGTGTTTTTCAAGCGCGACAATAAGCACCACCAATTCTGCTGCATGTGCTGAAAAGTGAGACGTTAGTCTTGCACTTGCTACCACTTCAAACTCACCATTGGCTCTGTGTTTTACCACAGCTGAACCTGAAGGCCTTTCCCCACTAGTCTGATCAATTTTAGTAGTCCCATCAATGAAGAGAATCTCCCCCCTGCTAGTGCATTTTCCTTTAGGCGCAGGATGTCGTCATAGAACTCTTCGTAATTAGCGCAATCATGCACATGCTCACCCTCTGCCACTGGCTCGGCTACAAAAGTGGCAGAGTTCACTATTTTACACCTGACTATTTTGATTGCTGGATTTGGTATAACTACCTTGTATGTAGAAACTCTCGGGTTGTCCGTGTACCCTTAGGTTTCTCAAAAATACCAAACAAAGCATGCTCAATAAATAATGTCATAGAACACACCATCACAATACTAGTAGACTTCTCTATGGCGAAAGCAGCTGCTGCCAGCGACTGTTCACAAAGAAAGTGCCCTCTCATAACTGGATCCAGAATCCCACTATAATATGCCAGAGATTTGTACCTTAGTGTAGTTCTCTGCATAAGCACTGCTGTCATGACTGTCCCATTTGTGTGTGGAAATAAGAAGAACTCATCATAATTGGGAATTCCTAAAACTGGAGCTGTACAAATTGCTTTTTTCAGTTCTTCAAACCATTCTTCCATTTCCTCAGTCCATTCAATTTTTTCCTTGTTTACTTGTGCGTTCTTCAGAGCCTCCAAAAGGAGTCTTGTGTATGAACTATAATCAAATACCCATGCTCTAACATAATTGCATAATCCCAAAAACTGTTGCATTTGCTTTATCGTGTGCGGTTTTACTGTTTCCATGATTGACTCAGCTCTTTCAGGTGTGACTCCTTTCCCCTCATGTGAGATCAACTGATATATAAACAACACTTTTTCTTGACAATATTGCAGTTTTTCTTTGTCTACTAGATATCCGTTGTCTGCCTGGATAGTCATTAACTGAATCGGGTCTTGTCTGCACTCATCCTCTATTGTACTACAGACCAAAATATCATCTACGTATTGCAGCACAATGCTTTGCAAATCAATATTGCTCAGGTCCATATGAAGGACTCTGTTAAAGATCGATTGAGACTCACATTACCTTTGGGGCAAACAAGTGCTTTTCAGTTTAGTTTGGTGAAACGTAAAGGACGTGAGATCTTAGGAGTCTGTATGCAATGGGATTGAGAAAAACACAATTTTCAAGTCAATCACTGTGAAATATCGTGCTGTTGCTGCAATACTACACAATATCATCACAGGATTCAGAACTAAAGGGATCTCTGCCTCTACAATCTGGTTAATTGGTCTCATATCTTGTATAAATCTCCATGACCCCCCTTCGATTTTTTTACAGGGTACACCGCGGTATTACACAGTGACTCTGATGTCACTAAAATAAATAGTTCCATCAGGGCTGATATAGTCTTAAAAATACCCTCAGCCGCCCCTAGAGACATCGGGTACTATCTTGCTCGAGATAAAATTGCTCCTTGCTTCAGCATAATCTTAACCTCCCTATCCCCTTCAATAGGCCTACGTAATTCATAAAGAATTTGCTATTTTTTCCAAATCTTCATCAAAGAATTCTGGTTGCTGTTGCACTATCACCATTCGCTGTGGGGTCTCCCTTTTATGTATTCTGATCCAATATGTAATACTAATTTCGAATAACACTTCATCATCTGATGGATCACCTCTGAACGTGTCGTTGTCTGTGATGTCAGTCAATCTATACCCCTCCCTTATGGCAATCACTGTTCTCCATGGCCTGACCTCATCATCGGTTCCTTCAAGCATGGCCATTTTCCCTCGCACTATGGCTGCATTTAACTCTAGGGAAATAATCTGTCCATCCTTTTCGTCCATGGGTATCTGCAGTCTAAACAAAAACTCATCAGGTATTCTCATAATCTTTCCCACTAAGCCGGGTAGCCATGTTAACAAAATGCTCACCCCATAAAGAACGACTTCTGGCAATATAAATTCGCCAACATTCATATAATGTATCCCTGGAGTGGAACACACTATGCCTACATCATTGAAAGAAATTGTCACATTTAATTTCATCATTAAATCTCTTCCCAGTATATTGACCGGTGTCTGTCTTGAATCCAATAATGTAACAAACATATCACATTCTCCTGTGGAGACTGGTAATTCATCAGTAAAAGGAACTCTACTTGTAGCTCCAGAGAATCCTTGCACATTCATGGCATTTACCGACATTGAAAATTTGACCTCTCGTATACATGAACGAGTAGCCCCAGTGTCTACAAAAAAAGAAAAAGATTTGCCTCCTATTGTCACATCAACCCTTGGTTTCTTTTAAGGGTCTGGTGTCACTGATAGTACTGAACCCATCAAGTCTCTCTGTGAACTGCCCAATTGTGGATACATATTTATCCCCGTAGCTGTGAAAGGACTTCTGCCCACCACAGTGACAACCCCTACTCTAGGTGTCAGTAACTGTCCCGTGTTTGCATTCTGCTGCATCTGCATGCGTCCGTGCTGTGACTGCCCTTGTGGTGGATTCAATGGTGCTTGCTGTGGCTGAAATGCCTGTTGCATATGTGGTGCTTGTGCTTGATACAACGTCTAATCTTAGGCAAACCCACCCTTAACTTGTGAGCTATATGCTGGAGGATAAGCTGTCCCCCACTCTTGAGTAAAGCCCATTCTGTACATACCATTGGCTTCCACATGTTTGCGTGATGTGCTCTGTCATCCCACAAGTCCAACATATAGGAGGGAATCTTCTGGTTTGTCCCCTTACATATTCTAATTATCATTCTGCATATTCTGAAACCCACCTTGGTTATTCTGAAAACCACCTCTTCCTCTGTAATCTATTCCTCTGCCTCATGGTATAAACCCGTTGCCTCCTTGATCCATTTGACGTTGATTATTTGCCTGCGATGTACCCACTGCTTGCTGCATTCCCAACCGTTCTCAGCTTGTCAATAGGCCAATATGGCATACTTTGACAAATTCTTCTGGAATAACTTGGCTTCCTCAAGTTTTCTAGCATGTTCCTTCTTCTTATTTTATTCTTGCAACAACCGACAGTGATGTACTATAGTCAACTGTATCTCTGCCCATGGCTTTGCTTCCATTCCCACTAATTTCTTGAGTTGTCTCTGTACCGGACCAGGCAATCCCTGACATAAAATGTGGTAAAATACTGCCACTGATTTCCCCCACGGCTCCCTCGTTTCAAGAGTCCACCGTTCCTGAATGCTTTCATTGTAAGCAAGCAGATCAACATCTTTCATCTTACATGCCATAATTGCACCCATGTTTGACATATCAGCATACTGTACCCTGAGCGCTCTCCGGACATCCGCTCTACATTTATTGAATGGCACTCCATTGTGCGCTGTATTCTGTGCCGTGACACTTGAGTAACCTGCTCTCGTCCAAATGACATCAGCTCATTCCCCAAGAATGGCTGCTAGGAGACCCTTAATGTCCCCTATTGCTAAGGTATTTCTCCCAGTGATTTTCTCAAGCTCATAAATCCATTTTCCTGCACCAGCAATTAAACTGGGAAGTTTACACCTTAAAATATTCTTATCCATTTGTGGCCAAGGAATATACTGTGGTCTGGCCCCTCTTTTCTCCAGTAAAGGTAACTGCTTAAACCCAAATCCGCAATCGGCTCCCATTGTCTGCCTATTCATAGTGGGGACAATGGTTCCTGATCACCTTCTACCTGGCAATGACATCAGCCTGTTCACATATGGTGGTGACTCTCCCTTCTCGCTATGTGATCGTCCTTTAGGTCACTCTGGATATGCTATAGGATCTGGCGTTCTATAGTTAGGCTGCTCAGACCATCTTTCTTCTTTGTCTGTTTGCAGACATCCCTCGGGACCGCATGCACCTCCTTCCTCTTCCCTACGGAAGGTTTCTCTCTATTTATCCGATATGTCTAGTCCCCAACTAGTATGGCTCTCTTCTCTTTCGCCCCTATCTAAAGTCAGCCTGTCTAAGGCCAAAGCTCTATGTTCAAGACTAAACAGGTCTCTTTCTTTGCTTCATGGTTTGAAGACCAGGGACTGTTCTCCCTTCCCATGGCTCCCTGATTTGCTTCCTTCTCTTAAATCTTGATAGGCTTTATCAACCCTCTATCCGATGCTCCCTATGTCAAAATTCTCATCTAGGGTTACCCTAAACGGCCCTGCTGTTGCTCCTCACGATATAACTGGAATCGGTTCCATTCATTCATTCTGAATGCAATTAATATCGCTTTCCCTTTGTCTCTGTTTTCGCTCAGTTTCTTTGTCTAATTCTCTATGCTTTCTTACCCATCTAAGCCTTTCCTCTTCCCTTCTTTTCTCTTCCATTCTTTCATTTGCCCTACACACTTCTTCTTCCCTTTGTCTTTGCATCCTTTTATCCCTTAATGTCTGCGCTTCCATTTCTTCTCTCTTCTTCTCTTGCCTATCTCGTTCTTCGATTGCTCTCTGTCTGTTGTCGTATTTCATTTGCTCCTCTGCCCTTTTTTCCTTCTTTTGCTGTTCCTCCTGATATAACTGTTCTGGTCCCTGCCTGTTCTTTCTCTTATATCGATCCTCTTTCAGTCGCATTTCTCGTTCCTTAACTTTTCTATCCTGTTCGTCTTGATCTTCCCTTTCCCTAAATTCATTGATGCTTTTCATATCAAGCTTGAGCAATATCTGTCCTCCCATGCATTTGTTCTGTACGAGCGCTACCTCGTCAGCTTTATCCTTTTCTCCTTTTCATCTTTTAATCTCTCATTCTATCACTGTTGATATATTTGGTTGTTCACTTTTCTCCTTCCTCTTTTGTACAACCTTAAAAGTCTCTTCTCTCTTCCAACTCTATTCTGGGCTATCATCACTGCCATAAGCAGGCGGTTCGTATCTCGGATTAGAATACCCTGTCATCGATTTCAATTCCTTCAATGGATATAATCCTTCGCTTTCTGCACTTACGTCCTTTATCTCAGGGGGGCAGAATCCTTACACTGATTAAGCATTCAATCCTCAGGTGGTGAATCCTCTCTCTCTTCCTGATACATCTTCCAAATTTCTAAAATAGCCAGCCTCTTCTCCAATTTTTTCCCTGTTTACACAGCATGCATTTATTTGGTCATGTGTTGCAATACTGCTTTTGACAGCGATCCCCCTTGTGGCCATGGCATGAACATTTTGTCTGCTGTACCTTTTACCCATTCTGCACTATACCGTTTGAGCTTAGGTGCGTGTTTGGTTTTGGCAGTGTCTTGTACAGGTGCATCAGTGGAGTAATGTCAACCATTGTGACAAGTCTCAATTGACTTTCAATACTTACCATTGTTCACACAGATATATTTCAGACAAACAACCAATATGAGCGCGCCCAACTTTCACCACTCAAAGCCTCTATTTCTCAATTATCTCAATCTACCTTTTCGGTCGGCACCAACAATGACTGAAAAAATAGATAACAACCTTTTATCTCTACTTCAACTTTACATAACTGATTCTTGTCGCTCTTCGACACCTCTTTTCATTTACAAAATACACAGACAAACTATTCGACTTTTCATCTCTACACCATGGAGCGCCTTTTCCCCTGATTGGAGTTTGAGTCATTCCCTATCATAAAACTGTTTATATGCCACCTGTTTACCCCCTTGGAGTTTTGAAATGACTCCTTCTAGACCTGCATTGAGGTAGGAAGCTGGGCTCTACAAAACGCTTCTTGTTTTAAATTTACCATTCCTCGTTAATTTAAACAACTCTCCATTACTTTTCTACGTTATCACAATCCCATCCCCTTTTTTTGCCATTCCCCTCAATCTACTCACCATTCGCTCTTCAGCTCAAGGCCTTCGGTATCGTCCCCTCCTACAATCGACCACTGCCACCTTCTGTCCGCTCAGCACCTGAGGAAACTAGGAGGGATTTCGCCAAAAAGGGACCCGTCCCACCTGTATCGATTTTCTTGCAATAATTCTATATCAGCTGCTCTCTACGGGAAACTACTAGTCAATGGGGACCTTAACCATCCTCCCTCTGCTACCACGTGAACTCATAGGTGCTTTTAAGCAAAGTAGCGATCTATGGGATGCATGGGGATGCAGAATTTACTCTAACATCAATAATAAGTCGGACTCAGGAAGTTGGCAAAACGTAGCTGTTTTAATTGCAATTGTCTAAAACAGGGAGTACAACGGAAATCAACGGATGTCGCACAAGCATTCTCAATGAGTTACATGAACTCAAACATTTATAGCAAAAATTCATCATCACTGACATCATACTACGTGTCAAAATAAGAAAACCTACCTACGATTGTAATAGGCTTAAGGTGGACATCTAGGTATACTTTCTATGGGGGATAGGATTATGATTGGATCTCTAACATCAGGTGGACAACGTATGCTCACCCACAGTGCAAGTCATCTTCGCTGTCATAGAATACAAAATGTTTCATTGGCGTTCAAACTGTAGGCCTCTTTGCTAGGTGTCCCTCTACAATTGGTTGGCATGGTTGTACCCTTCTGGAATATTTCACTTGCTAGCAGCACGCAAGCTGTTACCCCATGTACTTGTTGGTTGAGTTGACTATGCCCTCCCACCCAATGAACCCATCATCCATCATCACTCTGTCTGCCAGTTGAATTGTCTTTGAACTCGAAAGGGAGTGAGAGCACATCCTTATCTTCAGGCTTGATGTGGCTTGCCAAAATCTATTTTCATCTGGACACTGTGACAGGAGACTGTGTTTGAGCTCCTTTCTTCGCATTTAATACTATTAAATGAATAAGACTTGGCACTCATAGTACTTTTCCATTGCAACTCAAACAGGCTGCTTGGCTTGCTTCACACGTTATTGTATCTTCTCGAATAGATAACCAATTTCTTGGCTGCCTCAACTCTTGACACTTATTGATATTTATATTTTATTTATATCTCGCTCGTACACAAGTGTTTCAGAGGCAAGGCAAGGGAGGGGAAAGGGGAGAACAAAACAACGATCTTACTAGGCCCATTGACATTGAGTACGAGCAAGTGCGAAGGAGAGGGAGAGGGAAAAAGTGCATGGGAGGGCGGGAGAAGTGGGAAGTGCGGAGCAAAGGAGAACACAGATAAATAATAATAATAATAATAATAATAATAATAATAATAATAATGATAAATAATTAATAAAGGCAACAAAGAGTGGTAATGCATCCAGAAAGTGGCAAGTGCTGAGTTTAAGGCAGCAGACAGGGTATATCTGATAAGTGCAGGAGGAAAAAAAGGGAGGGCTGTATGGGTACAGATACAGACCCCAGTGCCAGGGGTGGCCCGGAGGCAGTGTGAGCACGTACCTGGGCCCGGAAGACAGAGGGTAGGCCAGGTGTACAGTGCCGAGAGAGGACAGATCAGTAGGGAAGAGGGGCGTGAAGGCAGAAGCAAAGAGGAATCTCTTGAGGTGCTTCCGGAACTGGAGATGGTTCTACTCAAGTTTCAGGGTGGCAGAGAGGCTGTTCCAGAGGGAGGCCCCAGCCAAAGATAGAGATCTACCCCCAGCTAATTTCTTTGAAAAACGACTGACCCTGAGGGAGTTCAAGGTAGAGGAGTGAAGGGCTTGAGAGGGGAGGTATTTGCGGAGGGGAAAGCTGAAGGTATTTTGGACCCAGGCCCCAGAAAGGCTTGTGGATAATGCAGAGGGTTTTGAATTTAATTCTTATATCCACCGGGAGCCAATGTAGAGATTTCAGAGCTGGAGAAATATGATCCCAGGGCTTGAGGCCAAGGATACATCTCGCAGTCCTATTCTGGATTTGTTGCAGAGGATGAAGAGTAGAGGCAGGTAGATTTAGGAAGAGGCTGTTACAATAGCCCAACCTAGAGAGAACCAGAGCTTGGGAGACAGTGAGCTTCTGAGGGAAGGGGAGGAATGGCAGAGTACTTCTGAGGAGGTGCAGTAGGATTTTTGACTTTTTAGAGACATCACAGATATGGGCGGAGAAGAAAAGTGTGGAGTCAAAGATGACCCTGAGGTTCTTAGCCTTGCAGGTGAGAGTAGGAGGAGGGCCAAGGGAGGCCGTCCAGAGAGTGAGGGGAAAATAGGGTGAAGGTGTGCCGAAGAGGAGGATCTTCGTCTTGCTGTCATTCAGACAAAGATCGTTGGCGGCACACCAATCTTGAATGGCAGTTAGACAATCAGAGAAGGAGAGGAGGTGGCCGAGGGCAGCCTAAATATGAGTGGAGTGTCATCATCATAGCACTGGAAATTAGAGCAGAAATGGCAATGCAGTGGGCAAGAGTGGCCCGGTATTGGTTGAAAAGCCAGGGCGAGAGGTTAGATCCATTGGGAACACCACAGGTAGAGAGGGAGATAGATGATAGGAAGGACCCAAGTTGGACCTGGGAGGGTCCATCAGAGAGGAAAGAGGTCAGCCAGGCCAGAGCCTGATCAGTGATACCCAGGTCATCACAGAGATGGTTGAGCAGGATCATATGGTTTACTGTGTCGAAGACAGACGAGAGATCGAGTAGGATGAGGACAGAGGGAATGTTAGAGTCAAGGTTGGAGAGCAGATCTTCACGGATGTTCAGGAGAGCAGTTTCCGTGCTTCTGGCAGCTCTGAAGCCAGACTGGTCGTCATGCAGACAGCCAATAGAATCGGAATGAAGGGTAATCTGAGAGATGCCCAGCTTTTGCAGGAGTTTGCCCAGAAACGGAGTAATGGAAATTGGGCGATAGCAGGACAAGAGGGATCAGCTGTGGGTTTCTTGAGAAGAGGATGCAATAGGCAGTGCTTCAGAGGGGAGGGGAAGGATCCTGAGGCAAAGGAGTGGTTTCAGAAGTCAGCAAGGGCCGGAGCGAGGGTATCAACGTGGTCCTTGATGGTTTTAGAGGAACAAGGATGAACCTGTTTTGACAAGGCTTTCATAGATCGGACTTGTCTAGCGACCTCATCAGGGGAAAAAAGAGGAAAGGATGAGAAAGAGGGTGGGGGGGTGGCTGAAGGAGGGTCCGCATGCACAGACAGAGAGGGGAGAGGAGGGGCGGGGGAGATGAGGGTGGACAGGATGTCCTGGTTTTTTAAGATAAAGTGAGAGGCAAGGGCATTACAAAGAGCCTGGGAGGCAACAGGAGGGGTAGAGACTGCAGCAAGGTTTGCCAGCTCCTTGCAGATTTTAAAGAGCTTGGCCAAGTTGTTAGATGCCGCAGAGACTCGGGCTTGAATGTGGACTCTCTTCTTGGTGAGGACAGCGAGTTGGTATTGCCTTTGGAGCAGGCGACAGCCCAGTTTGTCAGAGGATGAAAAAGAAGCCCTCCATTTTCTCTCAGCCGCCCTACACTTACGTTTAAGTGTAGCTAAGTCGGAGTCAAACCAGGAATTTGAATTGGCTTTGGACTTCAAACGGATCCTCATGACAGGGACAAGAGTATCCGAAACAGAAAAGTAGAGAAGTGATAGGGCTTTGTCAGGATGTGATTCAGCCAGAGGTGGAGGGTGGGGAGAGAAGGTGTTGGTGAAAGCCTCAACTGACACACGCTTCATGGGCCGGATGTCCGAGAAGGTAGGTGCCAATGTTGGGTTAGGCTTGGTCTGCGGGGGAAGAGAGGGAGAGATGAAACGAGGGAATGATTGCTCCAGGAGAGAGAGGAGTGGTCAGAGGGATGGAGAGGGGGAGGTCAGAGGAGATCAAGACATCGAGTGTGCACCCTGCAGAGTGTCAGAAAACAAACTCTGACTCGCAACGTGCCCTCTTTGAGCCCCTCACCTTGCAAGCAGCAGCGGACAGTGTTGGCTGGCAGAACGCTGCAGAGGTCTATGCGTTGTCCGCGAGGCAGCGCGTACAGACGCTCCCGTCATGGCCAGTGTTAGTGACACTGTGTTTAGAGGTTAGCATGGCGATTGGGGCAATGGACACGTCGCATCCCACGTGATTCTGCACATTTCGGATCACGTGATCGGAATATTGCCGGAACTCTGGTATTTAACTCCTCCTCCACTTCCATTCAGCGATTCTGATCATTCTTGTCGACAGCAGCATTTTCCTGATTGGATTTCTTGTTATTTTGACCTCGGCCTGTATCCTGTTATATTCGCTCGAATTGCCCTCGCATTGCTGTTTCCCTTGGTACACAGACCTCGGACCGTTTTTGGATTGGCTTGCTTAGTGACTTTGTGTTTCTGCCTGGAACTATTATCGTGACCTCGGCCGGTTTCCTGACCGCTTCCTTGACTGGTGCACTCTTACTTCTGTATTTTCTACCTTTTCTGGGACTCTGTTTTTTTTCTGTTTGCTTCTATACCTGTCACAGTTCTTGCTCCTGTCATCTGAAATAAACGCTTGCCTCAGGTTGAGGTGTTAGGTGTTCTCGTGCCGGCGGGTATAGGAATTGGTGCTGGACTAGAGACTGCCTTGCCACCTTAGGCATCCTCGTGCCGGCGGGTATAGGAATCGGTGCTGGACTAGAGACTGCCTTGCCACCTTAAGCATCCTCGTGCAGTCGGGATAGGTTCATCTGAGCCCATTTTCACCGAATTGGATTCTGCTTTCCAAGAAGCGACACGGACAAGGCACAATCCAGTACGACACTAAAACTATTCCTTATTGTCTACAGAACACATCCTCCTTGATGACTGATTTTGTACTGCAATTCTTTCGCATACTCTGCATTCCTCCTCAGGTTGGTGTCCTGACTAAATTTGGTATCTTTTTAATACTGCTTGATACAGTTGGTAACCGATCGTTTTTTCCCTACAGCCATCGAGGGTTTTCAGTGTGTCCATAACATTTTCCGACCAATTGGTTTCTCAGTCTGTCCTATCGTACCCCTGAGAATCACATTGGTAGGAAGAACTCGCTTCTTCACGACGAGTTCAACAGTAGTCAATTCTTAAGGATTCTGCCAGAATCAGAAGCCTTTCTAATGGACACTGCAGCTGACCCGTTGGCTATTTGTGTTCAGTTAGTGGCTGATCTGCGTGCTGATATGACAGCCACGCACACTGACACCCATCGGCGCATTGATGAAATGCAGGCCGTATTAAGGGAGGTTACCATTGGGTCCCAGTCTTTGGCATCCGACACTGGTTCAGGCCAGGCGGGGGCTTCAGCTAGACCTGACCCTGCCCCAGTTTATATGGCAGGTCGGTTCCCTCTAGCTACCCCCGAAAGGTTTTTGGGGACCCTAAAACTTTTAGGACCTTTATCAATCAATGAAGGTTACATTTCTAGTGCCAGCCTTCCTCGTTTCCTGATGCCACTACTAAGGCAGCCTTTGTTGTGTCTAACCTTGGAGGTATGGCTGCAGTTTGGGCGAACCCTTTGTTGGAACAGGGGAGCCCTTTATTGTTTGGCTGTGACGCTTTAATTAGTGCTATGACTCGGGTTTTTGATACTCGATACAAGACACAGGCCACCAATTTGGAACTGTTAAATCTTCGCCCAAGGAGACACTCCTCTCTTGTCTTACCTTGCCAAATTTCATCAACTGATTGCAGAGACCGGTTGGCCGGAAGAGAAGAAGGCAGCATTATTCTATAAGGGGTTATCAGACTCTCTTAAGGACACTATCGCTACAAATCCGGTGGTTCCTACTTCGTTTCCTGATTTTCTGGATTTAGTACTCCAGATTGATGCCCGAAGGGCCGAGAGGAAGGGGGAAAAAAGGACAACCCCAACTACCCCCGTTGGTCTATCTGTTCCCATGTCAAGCCAAGAGGAGCCTATGCAAATAGGTGCAGTTAGAGGCCCGTTGTCAACAGAAGAGTGGGAAAACCGCAGACAAAACAATATTTGCTTTCATTGCAGGTCTTCTAATCATTTGCTTCGTGCTTGCCCCAAAAAACCTCACAAATCGGGAAACGTGAAAGCCCGGCAGTAGAAGGAACCCCTACTCCGAGCTGTCATTCGCAGGGTTCCTGTGTATCTATGCCTTTGACTGTAAGCACCACTTTGGTTTATCCACAGGGAGTACCCTGGAATTCAGAAGCTATCCTGGACTCCGGGGCTGCCGGGAATTACATTGATGTTCATTATGTCCAGAAATGGGATATTCCTCTCGTCCCTAAGGAAGTTCCAGAAGTGGTTAATGCTGTTGATGGAACTACTCTTCTTTCTGGATTGGTTACGGAGCCCACAGTACCCCTACAATTGACTGTTGGTGATGAACATTAGGAAACCATCACTTTTGATGTCAATACGGCACCACAGTTTAAATTGATTTTGGGATTACCATGGCTTAAGTTGCACAACCCAAGTATTGACTGGGGTACTGGTGCTATTACCCTTAACTCTCAGCAGTGTCTTATGCATTGTAATTCTGCTGATTCCGTATCGACAGGTCCTAGTCGTGCTTTGTCGGATTCTGCAGCCACAATTGGGGGTGTTATAAATACCATTCTGCCCGTAGAATATGCCAAGTTTAAAGACGTGTTTGATAAAGGAAAGGCTGAAATACTGCCCCCGCATCGGCCATACGACTGTCTGATCGATCTGAAAACAGATGCTAAGGTACGATCAGGATGCATTTATTCACTTACTCAAAAAGAGGATGCTGTTCTGAAGGAGTACCTGGACAAGGCCCTCAAACTAGGGTTTATCCATCCTTCACAGTCTCCGTTTGCTTCCCCTTTGTTCTTCGTACCGAAGAAAGAAGGCGAGTTAAGACCCTGTATCGACTACCGTGAACTTAATTCGATCACAATACGGAACCAATACCCCATCCCTCAGATTTCCGTCTTGTTGGACCAGTTGGGTTCCTCAGTGATCTTTTCTAAGTTGTATCTTAGGGGGGCCTACAACTTGGTGAGGATTCGTCATGGCGACAAATGGAAAACAGCGTTCAAGACCAGATACGGTCTATTTGAGTATCTGGTGATGCCATTTGGACTCTGTAATGCCCCAGCCACTTTCCAGAACTTTATTAATGATGCCCTTCGTGATATGATAGATAGGTTTGTCATTGTTTATCTCGATGATATACTAATCTATTCTCCATCTATGGAACTTCATGTGGTACATGTCTCTGAAGTTTTACAACGACTGTGAGACAACCAGCTTTTTGTGAAGTTGGAAAAATGTGTTTCTCATGTTACCCACGTTGAATTCCTTGGATATGACATCACTAGTCAAGGAGTTCAGATGAGTAGAAATAAGGTTAAGATGGTTTTTGATTGGCTGATACCTTCTACTATGAAGGAGCTACAATCGTTCCTAGGCCTCTCTAACTTTTACCGTCGCTTTACTAGGCATTTCTCGTCTATTGCAACCCCTCTTACGGAGCTAACTAGCAACAAAAAACCATTTGTTTGGAACGATAAGGCACAACAAGCATTTGAGGCTCTGAAATCAGCCTTCACCTCTGCTCCTGTATTAGTACATCCTGATGTTAAACAACCTTTCTATGTCGAGGCAGATGCTTCTGATGTAGCCATGGGAGCGGTTTTATCACAGCCTTGTTCCGATTCAGGTGACCTTCACCCAGTGGCTTACCATTCACGTAAGCTAACACCTTATGAGCAAAACTACACCATCACAGAACGAGAATTGCTGGCGGTTCAAGAAGCATTTACAGTTTGGCAGCATCACCTCCTGGGTACGGATATTCCGGTTCAAGTATACACAGACCATAGAAACCAATTGGCCTTGCAATCATTGACTTGTACCACTGCCAGGCACGCCCGTTGGCATGAGTTCTTTTCTATGTATAGTTTTGTCTTGACTTACCGTCCAGGGGTGTTGCATTCCAAGGCCAACGCTTTATCTAGAATTCATGGGGAGCCTGTTTCATATATACAGGATGGGTCCCGGATGCTGCCTACACAAGTGGTTTGCGGTTGTGTGTTGCAACCCACATTAAAAACGGCTCTCCAACGCTGGGTGGCAAAGGAACCAGCCGAGATAGAAGAGTACAACATGGACATTGTCCAGAGCCTGCCATACATCCAAGGCCGAGTTTACACGCCCGATTATAGTACTCGCTATGAAGCCATCGCATTATGTCATGACGCTGCCATCGTGGCTCACCCCGGTCCTTGAAAGACCCTGGAGTGTCATGATTCCTGCCCCTCATGTCCCCAGCCCTCCAAGATGCCAGGCTAGAGCCAGCCAGGCCACGATCACCTACATGGCCCTCAAGGGCCTCTCCATCTCTCCAAAGACCCACTTGGAGTCAGACTTGGCGCTTGTGGCACCAGACTCACTCACTCCCATAGGATAACATTGGGGATTGGACTTGTAGTGCATTGATGGGGACAAGATGGATGCCCTCACATATTTCGGTTCCCAGAACTGCATGTGCGGTCTAGTCTTTTGGGTGTGGTTCAACCCAGAGACACCTGGGATACCCAGAGACTATTTAAGCTACACCCAGGCTGAGAAACATGCTTTGCATTTTCTGCACCTGCAGCGTGACACTCACCATGTTCGGATCTGTCTCCAGTAGGCCTGCATTTTTCTTCTGTGCTCAGCTCCTGCATGACCAAGAACACCGTTAGGAACAGCCTTACCTTGCGGCGCTTCTGCCCATCATTCATCGCTCCTTCTGTTCTGCGGGCATCTTCGGTGCTGTCATTCCCATCCCGGCACGCCGCTTCCTAAGGAAAAGGGAAAAGAACAGAAAAAAGGCATTAGTAAGCATTCTGCAAATCTTCGCTTATTTTTAAATACTGTACGAGCTTCAAGCACTTACCTGAATCCCAGCCGCTCTGGGGGAACTCTGTCTCCGGAACTTCTCATCCATCTGCAAGAGGGAAAAGACACTCCAGGTTAGCGTAGAAACATGTAGAGGCGCCGCATACCGTGCTTACCCACCGCATTTGTGCTTCATAACCGGCATCCACGCTGAAAACGTCACGGCACCTAAAAGACACAGAAAAAGAACTCAGTTCAATGCAAATACGAAAGGGGTACATCGCGCATCGCGCTCTCACTCACCTTCAGCGCTACTCATCTCAGTAGCACGCCGCCATCCTCAGACGCCGGCCATCATCTAAGGAAGGAAAGGAACGAAGTTAGAGAACTGTTCAAAAGATTAATTATACTTACCTGTCAGACTCTTGCCAGTGAAGTAACTAGGTAGCAACGAGCCTGCATCAATCAACACGCCCCTGTGCTGAAAGCAGGATGGAGAGCACACTATCCAAGAAAACAAGGTGAGCTATGGATCAACGGGAAGGGTTGGACCCCGGGGAAGAAGGGGTTCAAGCACACAGAGACAATAGGGAGTTAAACTCTACCAATCCTGTGTTTCAGGCCCAGTCTCCAGTCGAATAGCCTCCAGGGAAGGGTTCGAGGTCGTAAGAGGTCAGAAAAGGCTGAGTGACGTCCCCGTGGATACCAGGTGAGCGTTACATGGAGTTTCTCAAACATTGGTGTTGGTGGCCATCAATGCAGCGAGATATCACACAATATATTTCGACTTGTGCAATTTGCGCCCAGTGCAAATCCACCTCGTGAAGCCAATGGGACTGCTGCAACCGTTACCGGTAGCAGCTAGACCATGGGCCATGATATCAATGGATTTTGTAGTTGAGTTACCATTGGTCAGAGGTTATGACACCATCTGGGTGGTGGTGGATAGCTTCTCCAAAATGTCCTTGTTTGTTCCTTGCCAGGGATTACCATCTGCTCCTAAACTTGCAGATTTGTTCTTTTGACACGTGTTCCGGTTTTTTGGGCTTCCTGAAGTAGTGGTTTCTGATAGGGGGTTCCAATTTACGTCATGTTTTTAGAGACACCTCATGTCCTCGTTGGGTTTGGACGACCGATATTCCTCGGCTTTCCACCCACAAACAGATGGTCAAACTGAGCGTGTTAGCGCTACAATGGAACAATACCTCAGATGCCTCATTCTCCAGCATCAGGAGTCTTGGTTGACGATTCTTCCTATGGCTGAATTTGCTTATAATAATTCGATCCACTCTTCTACTGGGGCGTCACCCTTTTTTGCACTATATGGTCAACATCCTCGCACCCTGCCCTTGGACTTGGTGCTTCCCGCAGACTGCCCGGCTGTACATTCCTGTATCAGGGATTATCTGTGGTCCATGCTAGTGTTTTGAAACATCTAGTACAGGCCAAGATATACGCTGATCGTAACCGCAGACGGGCACCCGATTATGTCCCGGGCATGCGTGTTTGGCTCTCTACGAAGAATCTTCGTATCCCTGGTCGTAGGTGTCTACTGCCACGTTTTGTTGGTCCTTATTTTATCAAGGAAGTCCTGAATCCCTTAGTGGTCAAATTGGAATGACCTCGCTCATGGAAAATACATCCAGTGTTTCATGTATCCCTGGTCAAGCCATGCGCGGAATGAACTAGGGTTTCTGCTCATCCTTCCCCAGTAGTAGTCCAGGGAGTGGGGGAGTATGAAGTAAATGCCATCCTTAATTCTAAAGTCTCTCGTGGGATGAGACTTTTCTTGGTGGATTGGAAGGGTTACGGTCCTGAGGAGCGTACCTGGGAACCCGAGGCTAACATCCATGCCCCCCTTTTGATGTCCTGTTTTCTGGCAAATCAGGGGGTTTAGGGGCACCTTTGGGGGAGGATGCTGTCAGAACACGAACTCTGACTCGCAACATGCCCTCTTTGAGCCCCTCACCTTGCAAGCAGCAGCGGACAGTGTCGCCTGGCAGAACGCTGCGGCGGTCTGTGCGTTGTCCGCGAGGCAGCGCGTACAGACACCCCGTCATGGCCGGCGTTAGCGACGCTGTGTTTGGAGGTTACCATGGCGACTGGGGCAGTGGACACGTCGCATCCCACGTGATTCCGCACGTTTCGGATCACGTGATCGGAATATTGCCGGAACTCTGGTATTTAACTCCTCCTCCACTTCCATTCAGCGCTTCTGATCATTCTTGTCGACAGCAGCGTTTTCCTGGTTGGATTTCTTGTTATTTTGACCTCGGCCTGTATCCTGTTATATTCGCTCGGATTCCCTCGCATTGCTGTTTCCCTTGGTACACAGACCTCGGACCGTTTTTGGATTGGCTTGCTTAGTGACTTTGCGTTTCTGCCTAGAACTATTATCGTGACCTCGGCCGGTTTCCTGACCACTTCCTTGACTGGTGCACTCTTACTTCTGTATTTTCTTCCTTTTCTGGGACTCTGCTTTTTTTACGCTTGCTTCTATACCTGTCACAGTTCTTGCTCCTGTCATCTGAAATAACCGCTTGCCTCAGGTTGAGGTGTTAAGCGTCCTCATGCCGGCGGGTATAGGAATTGGTGCTCGACTAGAGACTGCCTTGGCACCTTAGGCGTCCTCGTGCCGGCGGGTATAGGAATTGGTGCTGGACTAGAGACTGCCTTGGCACCTTAGGCGTCCTTGTGCCGTCGGGATAGGTTCATCTGAGCCCATTTTCACCGAATTGGATTCTGCTTTCCAAGAAGCGACACGGACAAGGCACCATCCGGTAACAACTCCTATCTTATGCACACTGGTAAGAGTTTCCATCCTTCTTCCTTTCTATCTTTAATTATAGTCCTTTTTGATGCTAAAACTATTCCTTATTGTCTACAGAACCCATCCTCCTTGATGTCTGATTTTGTACTGCAATTCTTTGGCATACTCTGCATTCCTCCTCAGGTTGGACCTGACTAAATTTGGTATCTGTTTAATACTGCTTGATACAGTTGGTAACCAATAGTTTTTTCCCTACAGCCATCGAGGGTTTCCAGTGTGTCCATAACATCTTCTGACTAATTGGTTTCTCAGTCTGTCCTATCGTACCCCTGAGAATCACATTGGTAGGAAGAACTTGCTTCTTCACGATGAGTTCAACAGTAGTCAATTCTTAAGGATTCTGACACAGCTTGAGTTGGGCCAGAGGGGAGGATGGACAGGGAGAGACAGTTGCAGAGGTCACTGAAGAGTAGAGAGGAGGAACAAGGAGAGTCTAGATGGATATTGAGGTCAGAGAGTAGGAGAAATTGAGTGGTAGAGGCCAGGAAGGAGGAGGAGAGGTCCGCCCACTCAGAGAGAAATGAGGTGGTTTTACAAGGAGGCTGGTAGATAGTAGCCATGGTAAGAGAATGGCTAGGAGAGAGAGAGAGAGAGCCTACAGACAAGGCATTCAAAAGAGGAGTAGGTCTGAGTGCCAATGATAGAGGCAGGAATCCACTCAGGAAAGATCAGGGCTACCCGGAGGCTCTGGGTGCAGAGAAGATCTTGTAGCCATCAGGGAGGAGAGTGTCAAAGCTCGTGACAGAGCTGGCCTTTGGACCATGTCACAGTAAGACCAAGGACATCAAGGTCTAGTTCTTGAAGGAGGTGGCAGGCGTCAGAGGAGTGTTTGACAGCAGAGCAAGAGTTGAGAGTGGCAAGGAGAAGAAGGTTACCGGCCTTAAAGACCTTCTGGGGAGGGGTACAGATCAGAGGTACCCCCTGTGGAGGGGAAGGAGCCCAAGGAGGTGCAGAGGAGGAGGAGGAGGAGAGAGCGGGCAAGGTAGCCAAGGGGAGAGGAGGGGACAGCAGCAGATGAGAGGAAATTGATGAGGCAAGGGAAGCACCTATCAAAGAGGAGGAGATTGGTCTGAGGGCCTTGGGCCATGACAGTGCCATTCAGCTAGACATTAATGATGACTTTAGAGGATTCAGAGGTTGCCATGAGAACTTCCCAGCGAGTGCCACCATTAATGGGAGAGGACGAGATGGGACAGTGCACAGAGATCATTTGAAGAGTCCATAGATCTGATGAAGGAACGACAAAGAGGATGTCAGTGAGGGTCTGTCTGGAGGAAGCTTTGGAGTAGGTGACACTGGGACAGACAAGCCTTATCGAATCTTCCTTCACCATCAGCTGTTTTCTTCTACTGCGCCTCACATTCAGCCCTCTCGTTCATGGGTACTAGTTTGCTTAAACACATTGTGGAACATCCAGATGCTATACACACATCTATATATTGGCGGCACTGCCTGCAGTCTATTCACTACGTATAGCCAGCCTCATGATTACTTAGTCTACTTGCGTTACAGCAGCTGTACACTTATAAAGCAATTTGCATTTTCTTCGGGGCCTTCATACGTGCAATCTTCATTGTTGCACATTAAATCTTGCTTGTCTCTTCATTTCATCAGTAGAATCTATGAGGTCTACATACTTTCTTCTTCGGCATCTCTTCTTGGTGTGTCATGTCTGCTTCATGTGACATCACCAGTCTCTTGCCTTTGTCACTTCACACTTCTTCCAGAACCTCTTTGAAGAGGCTGTCATTTCACCGCGGGTATGTTACGTGAGGCTTTCTTAATGTATACCTTGTTTCAAGGACTCTTCATGGAATAGATACCATTACTGGCGTTGTGCATGTCGCAATTTCCGCCTTCCAACATATATGGAGAATTGGGGTGGGACTTCCGGTAGAGGCATTTGGCTCCTCCTCTACATTTGTTATAGGTAGGGGGGCACCAAAAGCCATATTACAGAAACATTGAATTGTTGCAAGTGCCATTTTGCTCAGTATTGGCACTATTGCAAATATTGCCCTGGTGTAAAAAAAAGTATTCTTTCAATGCATTTTTCCATTAAGGCAAAATTTGCCCTAATGCTAATTTGATTTATTTGTTTTATTGGGCCTTTGTAAGGCGCTTGTAGAGGAGGAGCCAAATGCCTCTACCGAATTCCCGCCCCAATTCTTCATGTATGTTGGAAGCCGGAAATTGCAACATGTGCAACGCCAGTATTGGTATCTATGCCACAAAGTATGCTCGAAACAAGCTACCCATTAAGAAAGCCCTACATAACATACCCACAAAGAAATGACAGCTTCTTAAAAGAGGTTCTTGCAGAAGTGTGAAGTGACAAAGGCAAGTGACTGGTGACGTCACATGAAGCAATGATGATGCACCAAGAAGAGATGCCGAAGAAGAAAGTATATTGACCTTATAGATTCTGATGACGAAGTAAAGAGTCAAGTGACCTTTCATGTGCGGGAATGAAGATTACACGTACAAGAGCACTGAAGAAAATGCAAATCGCTTTATAACTGTACAGATGCTGTACCACAAGTAGTCTGAGTAATCATAAGGCTGGCTATACATAATGAATAGACTGCAGGCGGTGCCTCCAATACATATGTGTGTATAGAATCTGGATGTTCCACGTTGTGTTTAAGCAAAGTAGGACCCCATGAGCAAAAGGGCTGAAAGTGTGGCGCAGAAGAAGAAAACAGCTGACGATGAAGGAAGAATCGAGAAGGCTTGTCTGGCCCAGTGTCAAGGGTTGAGGCAGCCAAGAAACTGGTTATCTATTCGAGAAGATACAATGAACGTGAGAAGCGAGGCGAGCTCCTGTTGAAGTGTAATGGAAAAACACTATGAGTGCCAGGTTTTATTCATTTAATAGTATTAAATATGAAGAAAGGAGCTCAAACACGGTCTCCTGTCACATGGTCGAGATGACAATAGACTCTGGGCAAGCCACATCGAGAATGGAGATAAGGCTGTGCTCACACTCCCTTTTATTCTCAGGCACAGTGAAACTTGCAAGGCCGAGTTCAAAGACAATTCAAATGGCAGACAGCAGAAGTGATGATGGATGGTGGGCTAATTAGTTGGGAAGGCATGGTCAAGTCAACCCACATGCACCTGGGGTACCAGCATACATGCTGCTAGCAAGTGAAATATTCCAGAAGGGTGCAAGTGTGCCAACCAAATGCAGAGGGCCACATAGTAAAGAGCCCAATAGTTTGAATGCCAATGAAATGTTGTTTATTCTATGACAGTGAAGATGACTTGCACTGGGGTGGGCGTAAGTTGTCCACCTATTTTAGAGATCCAATCACAATCCTATCTCCCATAGAAAGTATACCTAGATGTTCCCCTTAAGCCTATCACAACTCCAAGTGGGTTTTCTTATTTTGCCACACAGCATGATGTCACTGATGACGAGTTTCTGTTATAAATATGTGTTTTTTCATGTGAAACGTTGAGAATGCTTGTGCGACGTCCGTTGATGTCCATTGCACTCCCTGTTTTAGACAATTGCAATTAAAACAGCTATGTTTTGCCAACTTCCTGATTCGTTCTTATTATTGGTGTCAGAATAAATTCTGCATCCTCATCCATCTAATAAATTGTTACCTCGCTTAAAGGGCCTACGGGTTCATGTGGTAGCAGAGAGAGGATGGTTAAAAAGACCCATCGACCAGTAGGTTTCTATTGTTTTGGATAATCGGACACCCTCTGCCATCTAGCCGGAAGATCGCAAGGTTTCCTCTGAAGAGTGGCCGCTATAGAAAACGTGCAAAAAGATCGATATAGGTGGGACGGGTCCCTCTTTCACGAAGTCCCTCCTGGTTTCCACAGGTGCTGAGCGGACAAAAGGCAACGGTGGTCGATTGGAGGAGGGGATGATACCGAAGGTCTTGGAGTTGAAGAGCGAATAGTGAGAAGATTGAGGGGAATAGCAAAATAAGGGGATTGGATTGTGGTAACATAGAAAAGTAATGTGGGGTTGTTTAAAATAACAAGGAGCATTATAGTGAAAATGGGGAGTGTTTTTAAAGTCTGTTTTCCTACCTCAAGGCAGGTCTAGAAAGAGTCATTTCAAAACCCCAATCTTGGATAACTAGGCGGATCATAAACAGGTTTATGATAGGGAATGACTCAAACTCCAATCTGAGTATTTTAGGGGCTAGGAGACAACAAGTATAATCGTGTAGATGTGAAAAGCTGACTAGTCTGTCTGTCTGTTTCTGTATTTTGTAAATGAAAAAAGGTGTCGAAGAGCGATGAGAATAAACTGTGAGGTTAAAGAAGAGATAAAAAGTTATTAGTCTACTTTAGGTCATTGTCGGCGCCGACCGAAAAGTAAGTTGAGATAATTGAGAAATAGTGACTTTGAGGTGCGAAGGTTGGAGCGCGCTCATATTTGTGGTTTTTCTGAAACGTATCTGTGTAAATGAAGGTAAGTATTGACAGTCAAATGAGACTCGTCACAATGGGAGACATAACTCCAGTGATGCACCTGTGCAAAACACACACCTAAGCTCAAACAGCATAGCGCGAAATGAGTAAAAGGTACAGCAGATACAATGTAATGCCCTGGCCACAAGGGGATCGCTGTCAAAGCAGTATTGAAACACATGACCACATACGTGCACACTGCGTACACGGGGAAGAAATTGGAGAAAAGCCTAGCTATTTTAGAGATTTGGAAGATGTATCAGGAAGAGAGAAAGCATCTGCCAGCTGAGGATTGGATGCTTAATCAGTGTATGAAGGAAGGTGCTGAGCCTTCTCCTCCCCTTGCCTCACCTGAGATAAAAGGTACTGAAAGCGGCGACAGGGTATACTAATCCGATATACGAACCGCCTGCTTACAATAGTGATGATAGTCCAGAGGAGACTAGGAAGAGAGAAGAGACCTTTAAGGTCGTACAAAAGAGAGAAGAGAAAAGTGAACGACCGAATATATCAACAGAGACAGAACGAGAGAATAAAAGATGGAAAGGAGAAAAAGATAAAGCTGACAAGGAAACACTTGTACAGAAGGAGTGGATGGGAGGACAGATATTGCTCAAACTTGATGAGAAAAGTATTGAGGAAGTCAGGCAGAGGGAAGATCAAGATGAGCAGGATAGAAAAGACAAGGGATAAGAAAATCAATTGAAAGAGGATGAACATAAAAGAAAGAGTAGGCAGAGATGAGAACAAATGTATCAGGAACAACATCAAAAGATGGAAAAAAGGGCAGAGGCGCAAGGAAATATGACAAGCAGAGAGCACTTGAAGAACAAGATAGGCAAGAAAAGAAGAGAGAAGAGGAGGAAGCGCAGAAAATCAGGGATAAACGGATCAAAGACGAAGGAAAGATGAAGAGCGTAAGGCAAATGAAAGAAGGAAGAACAACGAAGGGAAGAGGTAAGAGTTAGATGGGAAGTGAGAAAGTGAGGACAATTAGACAAAGAAACTGAGCAAAAAAGGAGACAAAAGTAACACGATATTGATCGCATTCAGAACAAGTAAATGGAGCCGAGTCTGGTTATAATATGGGGCACTATAGAGGAGTTCCTCCCGTCACAGGGAGCAACATCAGGGCCGTTTAGGATAACCCTAGAGTAGAATTTTGACATATGGAGCATCGGAGATAGGATCGATAAAGCCTATCAAGACTTGCGAGAACGAAGAAAATCTGGGAGCCGAGGAAAGGGAGAACAGTCCCTGGTCTTCCAACCACGAAGCGAAGAAAGAGACCCATTCAGTCTTGAGCATAGAGCCTTGTCCTTAGACAGGCTGACTTTAGATAAGGGAAAAGAGAAGGAAGCCATACTAGTTGGGGACTAGATATGTCAGGCGAAAAGAGAAACCTTCTGTGGGGAAGAGGGAGGAGGTGCATGCGGTTCTGATGGTGTCATGGCCACTTGCGCAGGATCACAGGAGCGGCACCATCAAGTGGAGGGAGCAAGGGGCACCATGGTCCACGCACGTCCCTTTGGGACGTTTATACATGGGAGGCCTGGCTGAACTCAGTCCTGGTGCCTTTGGTGCCAGGCTCATCAAAAAACATAAACAAGACACTTTTATTATGGGCAGGAGTGCTTGAAACAGAAGCAGGACTCTTGTATTAGGGGCAGGAATACCTTGAAGAACTTCCACTTGTGTGTAACCAGTCCGGGTGTGGCCTTCTATCTGCAGCTGCATGTGCAACTTCAAGGAGTGGCAGAGTGTGGCAAGCAGGACTGAGCTAGTGGGCGTGGCCTTAAGAGCTCAGCTATAAAAGCCAGCCCAACTCCAAGGCACACGCTTCGTGTTACTCTGCATTCAAATGCAGAGTGATGCTCACCGCCGCCTGGGTTAACCAGCACTTACCTTGGGAATCCAGTCTCCTGTTACTACGCTTACCTCCTGGAGTCAGCTTACACCTGCATCCATCTCCGCAGAGCCTGGCATCCATTCTCCATCTTCCAGATCGCAGAACTTCAGCTCTGGGCATGACATCTTCTTCATTTCCGGCACGCAGAACTCCAGCTCGAGGCATCATAGCACGACATCTTCTTGATCTCCGGCAAGCAGAACACTAATGCTGGACTCCGCAGCACAACATCTTCTTCTTCCATGAAGGTGGACCCTGTAAAAGGACAAAAGACATGGTTACACATACGAACCTGCAGTCTAAAGGCTGCGCTTGTAAAATACTTTGTGCTTGCTCTAAAAGGCACACTTACCAGCTGCCGGACCGCCGCGGAATCCTCCGCTTCACATCTGGAGCCATTGCGGGGTCTGTTGCTCTGCTGGACCGCAATCACACCTATGTGGGGACAAAGATAGACATTGTTATAGATCTGATAAAAGGCTGAGGATTAAGACAATGTCAATACTTCACGACAAACAGAAAACAGAAAGACACTTACCAGAAAGGTGTAGAATCGTCACAGCTGGACTGGACACCACGTATAAAGGACCAGTGAAGGAACTCGGTTCTCATTCTACATGCGCCCCTGCCAGAAGTAGCAGAACGGAAAGTTCACCCTAAACAATCCACAGGTGAGCCTTAATGGGACGATGCATGCTCACCACACTATGGGAGGAAGGTGTTGAGAGGGATTTCGCTCAAAGGCCAGTAAACTTACGTCCTCTCATATCTACGCAGACACAGGGTTCCAACCCATCGCAGCATTCCACAGACTATTTGCAGTGCGAGGAAGCAGATCTGGGAGTCCTACATCCTGGGAGGGCTGCAACCGTGCCCCAATGTCCCCGCAGAGACCAGGTGAGCGTAACAGAACGTGAAGCCTCTACGAATCTCTGCCTGGGCGTTATAGATACCTCTGAGACTGACCTATTGGTCCAACTTTTGGGTGACTTACGGGCTGAAGTTCATGCTTCCAGGCAGGAAACCAATGCCTTACAAAGGGACCTTATTGTGAACCGAGAGCGCACTGATGGTTTGGAAAGACATTTGCTTAAGGCACAAGCTGGCCAGGTTCCATTACCAGGACCTACTCCCACACCACAACAGTCACCACCAATCCAGGTGGTTCTTCCAGGAGCAGTTCCTCTGGCCCGCCTGAACGTTTCACTGGCGACCCCAACAAGTATGCCATATTTATGAACCAATGCCGTTTCATTTTTTTGTGCAGACCTGGGGCCTTTCCCAACGACCAAGCCAAACTGGCGTTCATACTCTCCTATTTGGGAGGCAGTGCAGCAGACTGGTCTATACCTTTGGTAAATCAAGATGATCCTTTGCTTTGAGACCTAGGGGGTTTCCAGCATGAAATGGAGAAATTGTTTGCAGGACACACTCAAGAACAGGCCTTGGACAACGAATTACTGTCACTCAGACAGGGATGTCAGGATTTGTTAACCTGCATTGCATGCTTCAATCGTTTTATAGCTCAAACAAATTGGCCGGAAGGGAAGGGAAGAGGACCACGCTCTTTTATCGTGGATTGCATGGAGAACTCAAAGACGTTTTAGCTCAAGTGGTAAATCCCCCAGAGGGCTGTGCTGAATACATGAACCTAACTGTACAACTCGATCACAGGCTGCAGGATCGAAAGATGGATCAAACTAGGGCGGAAGGGCGATCGGTCTATGTGCGGCCTCATGATAATCCATACAAGGCCCACGAACAGGCCGAACCCATGCAGGTTGGGGGACTACAGAGCCCCCTAACCAAAGCCAAATAGGCCAAAAGGAGACAACAACAACTCTGCTTGTATTGTGGAAAAGCAGGCCATTTTCTTCGAGAATGCCTAGTGAAACCACCCAGGAAAATAGTCGGAGCAACCGACAAAGACGAAGAAGTAGAACAAGACTCGGAAAACTCCAACGCCCGGCAAGCGTAGGGGTCCACTTGTCGAGCAGTAAAAAGGAACCTGTACAGACCTCACATTTAGTCATTCCGGTGTTCTTGGTAAACCGCAAACAACCATCAAAAATACACGCTTTGGAAGCATACATTGACAGCGGAGCTGTGGGAAACTACATCAACCAAGATCAGGCTATCTGAATAGGCCTTCCTCTCCGGCAAAAGTTGAAATCGGAAAATGTCACAGCGGTAGATCGATCTCAACTTTCATCTAGCCCAGTTACACATTACACCGAAAAAGTTACGCTCTTGTGTCAGGACGGCCACCAAGAGGACATTACCTTCGATCTCATTGGTGCTCCTCAGTTCCAGATGATATTAGCAATGCCTTGGTTGGAGACCCATAAACCTAAGACTGACTGGCGGAAACGAGTTCTGACCTTTCCCCAAGTTGTTTTGGCGCCTGTTATGCTCGAAGGCCCACCAACCCAAAGACTAAGGGCCTCATTAGGACCCAGGCGGATTTCGCGGTGCTAAATGCAGCGCGAAGCATGGCGGAAAGCCGCCGATAGCGCCATGGGGGTTGGCGGATTTACCGCCCCATTCCGACCTCGGCGGAGCGGTAAATCCCCAATCCCCATTCTGCCCTTCCCCATTCCCATTTTTGCCCCATAGGGTATAATGGGAGTGGGGAAGGAGTTAATTACGCCACCGTAAAATACGGTGGCGTAATTAACAACGAGGTCCCGTAGCGCCATGGTTTTCTCCGCCTGGTAAAACCAGGCGGAAAAGGCCGCCATGGCGCTACGGGAACTCGTAGTATGGCGGAGAGGTACGCCATGCACTACGCTGGCGTAAAACCCTCTCCGCCAGGGTCCTAATGAGGCCCTAAGAAAGGAACTGTATTGGGTCTCACTGGCTCCTTGCCACCTGAATGCTTAGAATATCAGGATGTCTTTCAAAAGGAACAAGCAAACGTCCTTCCTCTGCACAGGTCCTACGACTGCCAAATTGATCTCGTACCGGGAGCCCAGATACCCTGCAGTCAGATTTATGCTGTAACTGAGCAGGAAAACCAACACCTAAAGTCTTACCTAGACCAGTACCTAGCCAATGGCTTAATCCGTCCCTCTAAATCCCCTGCCTCCTCTGCGCTCTTTTTCGTGCCTAAGAAGGAGGGCGACTTAAGAACATGCATTATTATAGGGCACTAAGCCAGATTACGGTGAAGAATAGATACCCATTACCACTTATCCCAGAACTCTTGGATCAGGTAAAAAATGCTCAGATCTACACCAAACTGGATTTACAAGGGGCCTACCAACTTGTAAAGGTCAAAGAAGGAGACGGGTGGAAGACGGCGTTCCATACTAAATATGGTCTCTACGAATACCAGGTGTTGCCCTTTGGGTTATGTACTTTGGGTTATGTAATGCCCCTGCAGCATTCCAGTTCTTTATGAACGACATGCTCCTTGAATTACTGGATGTTTGCGCACTTGTCTATATTGATGACATTCTCATCTATTCAACTTCCAAAGAAGAGCATATTGGACATGTTCAGGCAGTGTTAGAAAAGCTTCGGCAACATCAACTATTTGCCAAGTTGGAGAAGTGTTTTTTCCATGTAACAGAGGTGGAATTCCTTGGCTTTATTCTCACACTACGAGGCGTTCGCATGGATACACGCAAAGTGGATGCTATCCTCCAATGGCCCCCACCGACGTCTACGAAAGGAGTACAAAGTGTGCTTGGATTCGCCAACTTCTATCGTCGGTTCATACCCGGTTTCTCTCAGATCGTCAATCCTATTACCTCTTTGCTGCGAAAAAACAAGCAATTCTGCTGGCCTCCAGAGGCTGAGGAAGCCTTTCAGAAACTAAAACAAACATTTACCACAGCACCCGTTCTTCGACACCCGCAACCAGATTTGCTGTATGTGGTTGAAACTGATGCCCCTTACATAGCAATGGGAGCTGTATTATCACAATGGAACCCGGAAACCGGACAATTGCACCCCATCGCATTCTGGTCCCGTAGGTTTTCTCCTCCCGAATTGAACTATGCAATTACTGACAAAGAATTGCTAGCGATCTAGGCAGCGTTTAAAGCATGGAGACATTATCTTCTCGGAGCCAGACATACAGTCACTGATATCACGGATCACCACAACCTACAATACTTAAAGGCTGCTAAAGCGCAATCATTGCACCAACTTCGTTGGGCCCTCTTCTTTGCGGAATATGACTTTGTCATTACCTATGGACCAGGAGTTCGTAATGGGAAAGCGGATGCCCTCTCCTGCATGACCGAGGAAAAGGAAGCTTTTACTACACCGGACCCTGTGGCTACCATTCCTGAAGATCGGATCCATACTATGATTGTCGTGGTAACCTGTCTGGACGATCTACATGCCAACGTGCAATGCCAAATGAATCAATCTGCCCAACAGGAATGGCTCCAAAAAGGAGACCGATACACCATTTAAGACGATCTACCTTACTTCCAAGGACGACTGTATATTTCGGACAAGAAACTACAAAACCAGATCATCGCCAACTATCATGATTCCTTGGTGGAAGGACATCCAGGAATAGCAAAAACTCAAACTAAAATATAGAAACACTATTGGTAGCCCACTTGAAGGAAGGACATATTCACTTCATTGCGACCTGTGGTGTCTGTGCTCAACACAAATCTCAAAAGCAATACCCTGCCGGTTTACTACGTCCATTGATGGTACCGCCAGCACCTTGGCACCTTGGCACACTCTGTCCATGGATTTTATTACAGATCTCCCTTCCTGCAATGGTTACAACACCATCTTGGTTATTGTGGATTTGGCTCTCAGTACAGTGTTTCTAGAACAGATTGTGAGACTGCACGGGTTCCCATCGGCATTGATATCGGATCGTGGAACCCAATTTGTTTTAGCCTTCTGGAAAAGGTGTTGTAAAATCGCCAAAATCGACCTTTGGCTATCCACAAGTCACCACCCCCAAACCGATGGTCAGACAGAACGAACCACCCAGACCCTAGAGCAGTGGTATTCAAACTGTGGGTCGCGACTCCCTAGGGGTCCGCGGGTGCATCCCAGGGGGGCCCTGAGAGCTCAGCATGAAAAAAGATTTTTTTTTTTTTTTTTTTTTTCAGATTGGAAGAAATGGGCAGGGGTGGCCCACATGGGCGGGCTGAAGCATGAAACTGTCTCAGGCAACAATGAAAAAGTGGCCCACAGTTGTAAATGGATATTCATTCCTTTAGTCACAGACTGGGCCTCATTACTACTATGGCGGACCAGTAACAACGGTGCTGGTAAGCTACCGGCACCGTTGCTACCGTTCCGCCATAGTAAGAGTTGTGCTCGTGGGTGCTTGACAGCCCCCACCAGGTCTGACCTCAGCTCGTCGGATGCACCAGCACCGTTATTAACGGTGCCGGTGCATCCGAGCTCCCCCTTCCCATTTGAGCCATATGGGGCTCAAATGGGAATGGGGATCTACCGGCACCTTCGAAAGGGCAATTATCATGTCCGCCTAACTCGGCATGACCTAGTAATTGCCCATTCGCGGGTGCCAGACCCGGATGCAACTCCAGTGGCAGCCGTGCCGGTTTTACCGGCACAGCTACCGCCAGAGTAGTTATGAAGCCCACTGTTTCAATAGTACCCAAAGGGGTGCTTTGTGTTAAAATGTAAGTAAATTGTGATATATTCAGCAACAATGGTCAACATTACTAACTGCATAGTGGCCCCTCACCCATTATGGAGGAGCTAAGGAGCCAGCCCAGTGAAACAGTGAGCACTCCCTCAGCTGCTTAATCCAGCTAATGGAGTGCTCCTGGGCTGGCTGAACTGTCAAAGGGAAACACTGTTTCCCTTTGACAGTTCAGTTTAGTTCCCCAGCCGCACATGCTCACTGACCATGCAAGTGCTGGGGCGTTTTGCTTCGCCAGCATTGCATAGCTCATTGGAAATGCTGGCTGGGGCACTGCATGTCTGTATGTCCGAGGGGGAGCTCCTGCGCCTCCTCGCACATACGGACAGAGCAGCTGGAGCAGCACCCACACACAGGCCAATGCAGAAGGTACGTTTATGTTCATTGTTTTTATTTAAACATGTGTATGGATGCGTTATGAGTGAGTGTATGGTGATGGATGCTCATGTGAATGATAGAGTGATTGCTGTATGAATGTGCAGCGCGTTGCATATACACATAATCATGTTCATTGTGTTAGGTTAGGACCAGTGGGGCCCAGGGGACAGGGATGGTATCTTTTTACCGGACATCTATCATTCAAAACCCTCTGCCTTGTCCACAAGGCTTTCTGGGGCCTCGGTCCAAAATACCTTCAGCTATTCCTCCGCAAATACCTCCCCTCTCGAGCTCTTCACTCCTCTACCTCCAACTCCCTCAGGGTCAGTCGTTTATCAAAGAAACGAGCTGGGGGTAGATCTCCGTCTTCGGCTGGGGCCTCCCTCTGGAACAGCGCCCTGCCACTCTAAAACTTGAGGAGAACCATCTTTCTTCCTGCACTTATCAGACCTACCCTGTCTGCTGCCTTAAACGTAGCACTTGCAAATTGCTGGCTGCACTACCACTGTTTGTTGCCTTTATTATTTATTTATTGTTATTTATCTGTTTCTCCTCTGCTTCGCACTTTCCACTTTTCCCCCCTTCCATGCACTTTTCCCCTCACACTTGCGCGTTCTCAATGTCACTGGGCCTAGTAAGATCGCTGTTTTATTCTCCTCTGTTCCCCTCCCTTGCCTTGTCACGCTCTGAAACACTTGTGTACGAGCGCGATAGAAATAAAATATCAATGCCTGCCCCCTGGACTCCCAGCAACAATTGCAAACTGTTTGGCTATTTACCCATTTTTTGTTAAAAGTATGCTCTACAATGCAACATTTTAACCTATTATTTAAAAAAAAATTCACAGGGGGAAACCCCCCCGAACCTCCCCTTAATGCCCCTCCACTTAAAAAAGATTCACCAGCCGCCACTGGCCCTCAGACTGTGTTGGGAACGGGATGGGGGAACCGAGGGACTATGGTGGGAGCACAATGGGCGGGAACCATGGGATAGTGATGGGAGCAGAGTGGGGAGAGCCCTGGGTGTGTGATGGGGTGGGGAGAGACCAGCGACTGGGTAGGAGTGGGATGAGGGAGCCCAGCGACTTTGATGGGAGCAGGTGACGGCGCGCAATATATACTGTCCATTTGGCATTTCTGGGGGGTCCCGACCTGCCCAAATTTTGCTCAGGGGGGCCCTGGCCAAAAAGGTTTGAAGACCACTGCCCTAGAGCAATATTTAAGATTCATGTTACAAAAATCTGAAGACTCCTGAAAGACATCCTCTGGTTGGTGTAGTACGTATACAACAATTCCATTCATACCAGTACAGGGCAAAGTCCGTTTTATACTGTAAACCTGCACAAAACCATCACCCAAGTTTTTAAAGAAGCAACCGAGCATCTGACCAGAGCCAAGGAGAGACAGAAAAGATTTGCAGATCGACATCGAAGGGAAGCTCCCAGTTACCAAATCGGAGACAAAGTCTGGTTGACATCAAAGAACATTCCTCTGAAAGGACCAAGAGCTTTTCACACTAGATACTTGGGCCTACACAATCAAGGCCATAATCAATACTGCTGCCATGAAATTGCAGTTACCATCCAACAAGAGGATTCATCCGGTATTTCAAGTTTCCCTTCTAAAACCAATGGAACAGGTTACACGTATCAGCATTCCACCAGATCCTGAGATAATTGAGGGGAGCCGGAGTATGAAGTCAAAAGTATCCTAGACTCTAAGGTAGTCCGATCCAAATTATACCACCTCATAGATTGGAAAGGATATGGGCCTCAAGACCGAACCTGGGAACACAGCGAATTTGTCCATGCCCCCTGATTGGTTAGGCAATTCCATCACAATAACCCCACCAAACCAGGACCAGGAGGAGAACCACCCTTGAAAGGGGCCTTGGGGGGGAGTGCTGTCATGGCCACTTGCCCAGGTTCACAGGAGTGGCACCATCAAGTGGAGGGAGCGAGGAGCACCATGGTTCACGCACGTCCCTTTGGGACATTAATACATGGGAGGCCTGGCTGGACTCAGTCGTGGCGCGTTTGGCACCAGGCTCATGGAAAAACATAAACAAGACACTTTTATTATGGGCAGGAGTGCTTGAAACAGAAGCAGGACTCTTTTATTAGGGGCAGGAATACCTTCAAGAACTTCCACTTGTGTGTAACTAGTCAGGGTGTGGCCTTCTATCTGTGACTGCACATGCAACTTCAAGGAGTGGCAGGGTGTGCCAAGCAGGACTGAGCTAGTGGGCGCGGCCTTAAGAGCTCAGCTATAAAAGCCAGCCCAACCCCAAGGCACTCGCCTCGCGTTACTCTGTATTCGCATGCAGGGTGACATTCACCGCCCCCTTTGGTAAACTAGCACTTACCTTCTGAATCCAGTCTCCTGTTCCTACGCTTACCTCCTGGAGTCAGTTTACACCTGCATCCATCTCCGCTGAGCCTGGCATCCATTCTCCATCTTCCGGATCGCAGAACTTCAGCTCTGGGTATGACATCTTCTTCATCTCCTGCACGCAGAACTCCAGCTCCCCGCATGGCAGCACGACATATTCTTCAGCTACGGCACGCAGAACACCAACGCTGGACTCTGCAGCACAACATCTTCTTCTTCCACGAAGGCAGACCCTGTAAAAGGACAAAAGACAAGGTTAGACATACGAACCTGCAGTCTAAAAGCTTTGCTTGTAAAATACTTCACACTTGCTCTAAAAGGCACACTTACCAGCTGCCGGACCGCCGTGGAATCCTCTGTTTCACATCTGGATCCATTGTGGGCTCTGTTGCTCTGCTGGACCGCAATCACACCTATTTGGGGAGAAAGGTAGACATTGTTATAGAGCTGACGAGCTGACAAAAGGCTGAGGAACAAGACAATATCAACACTTCACGACAAACAGAAAACAGAAAGACACTTACCAGAAAGGCGTGGAATTGTCGCAGCTGGACTGAACACCACGTATAAAGGACCAGTGAAGGAACTCCGTCCTCATTCTAAATGCGCCCCTGCCAGAAGTAGCAGAACGGAGAGTTCACCCTCAACAATCCACAGGTGAGCCTTAATGGGACGATGCATGCTCACCACACTATGGGAGGAAGGTGTTGAGATGGAATTTGCTTGCTGCCCAGTAAACTTACATCCTCTCATATCCACGCAGGAACAGGGTTCCAACTCATTGCAGCAGCCCACAGACTATTTGCAGCTTGAGGAAGCAGATCGGGGGGTCCTACATCCTGGGAGGCCTGCAACCGTGCCCCTACGTCCCCGCAGAGACCAGGTGAGCGTAACAGATGGATGTCTGCAGACGGACAAGGAAGTAAAATGGTCTGATCTAGAGCAGCCTAAGGATAGGTCGCCATTCTATAGCATATCTAGAGTGACCTAAGGGACGATTGCATACCGAGAAGGGAGAGTCATCACCATATGTGAGCAGGCTGAGGTCATTGCCAAGTAGAAGCCGATCAGGAACCATTTTTCCCACTATGGAAAGGCAGACAATGGGAGATGACTGTGGATTTGGGTTCATGCAGTTCCCTTTACTGGAGAAAGGAAGGGCCAGACCACAGTATATTCCGTGGCCACAAATGGATAAGGATAATTTAAGGTGTAAACTTCCCAGTTTAACGGCGGGTGAGAGAAAATGGATTTATGAGCTTGAGAAAATGACAGGGGGAAATACGTTAGCGATAGGGTCTCCTAGCAGCCGTTCTTGGGGAAAGGGCTGATTACATTTGGACGAGAGCAGGAGATACTCAAGTGTCACATCACAGAACACAGCAGATGTCTGGAGAGCACTCAGGGTACAGTATCCTGATACATCAGATATGGGTGAAATTATGGCACGTAAGAAGAAAGATGATGAAGATCCACTTGCTTACATTCAAAGCATTCAGGAACGGTGGACTCTTGAAAAGAGGGAGCCCTGGGGAAATCAATGGCAGTATTTTACCACATTCTATATAAGGGATTGCCGGAACAAGTACAGAGACAGCTTGATAAATTAGTGGGAATGGAAGTGAAGCCATGGGCAGAGATACAGTTGACTATAGTGCATCACTGTCGATTGTTGCAAGAGAACAATAAGAAGAAGGAAGATTCTAGAAAACTTGAGGAAGCCAAGTTAGTCCAGAAATAATTGTCAAAGTACACCATAGAAGGGGCGGTACTGACAAGCCGAGAAGGATTTGGAATGCAGCAAGCAGTGGGTACATCTCAGGCAAATAATCACAGCCAAATCGATAAAGGAGGGAATGGGGTTATCAAATTTTCATGAGCCACAATAATCCTCTTTTTAGGGGCTGAGTGGGTGAGGATAATCAAACACGAAATCAGAAAGAGTGAGCTACCCTAGATGTATACACATTTAGATCTTTGCATTTTTTTACCCCAAAACAAGGGCTCTTAACCATGTAGATGTTGAAAAAATATACATATTTTAATATTTATCACAACATATTAAATACACAATGTTAAAACAGTACATAGATTTAGCCACATATTGTTGTGTGTGCATTTCCACTGAAGGCGTACAAACCAAACAAATAAGAAATCTTAATTATGCCTTACTGTGGTGGATACTCCACAAGGAGCCAGCGTTCTTGTTCATGCCCTTCCCAATCTATACGGGCAAAAAAGGAATGTGCCAACACTTGATACAACAATGTGTTTCTAGAACCAACATGGAGATGTATCTCTTGACAGAATAAGCGAGGCCAATATTCCCTATTGCGTATCCTGTTGGTCCTGTCCTCAGGGCACTCGGGCTTAATTCATGTTCTGGTTTTCACACATTAAATGGTGCACCACAATTTGCAATCTCTCTAAAAGGCAAAAAACAAACAAACTACGCTTAAAAACATGGTATTCAACTTTTTGTGCAAAGAATACTGTGAAACATCTATAACAACTTCATCTCTGTTATTTAAGCAGCAGGGATATATTCGTTCTTGAATGGTATCATTATTAACCACTTTCACACTTTTCTATAACATTAGATGTGATTTACTTTATTTATATCCAGTGTCTATGATTACACATTCTCCCTCTAAAGTTTACATTTCATTAATCCAACATTCTTTACCTGTCATTAGTCCAACATTTTTTTAACAAGAGCGGTTTGTCACTCTAGCCTATCCTCAGGGCAACACTTATGCAATTGTTTTAAACCTCCACTGATTAAGTGTACCTTTGTACTTATTTCTCCCTCATTTGTGAGTCACGCTTCCCAAATGCTCACCTTTTGTTGATTTTTCAGCTATTAAGTTCTTATTGGAATTGCTCACGTGTCTGCCCTATAGGCGAGGTTGCCTCCCAAATTTATCCTTTGTCACAGACCAAGGCAAACCGTCTTTTGTTTAATACACAATCTTAATCTGTAATAGAAACAAGGCTCTGTGTTGTTTATCAATAATCACCTCAAAAATTCTTACTTGAGAGAAAAAGTGCATCTTCAACATCTTTGCAATCAGGATGTAGCTTACCCATAAGATTTTTCTATCTTCAAAATTGTTTCGATTTAAACGAGAAGAGCTTCGTCTTTCTTTGCTCTTAGCGTGGCTGTGCTGAGCGTGATCTAAATCATAGCAATGAACAACAAAGAAGGGGCAAAAATAAGTTTCCCTTCTAAGTGCCTCATGACTAAACATATGCATAATGCCTGTCTCTTACCTCAGCGTTTAAACTGCAACCTTCCGTCCCGCTCGCGGATGACAACTGCTTCCCAGCAGTGTGGCGAGCCTACTGGCGTGTAGGTCCGTCTTTTATGGCGGCTCTATTAGTATCACATGATGTGCGCACGCAATAATGTGCCGTCACATCACGTGTCTCGATGCTATGTATTCTGCAAATGTCCTTTGTATAGCGCGATAAGTGCCATGTCGCCGCTACAAAAGCCTCTGATTTCATCCCTCTTTATTTTGACATAAGTACTTCAAATTATTTTGTGATGCACCGCATGATAACCTGCCGCAATGGCACGTGACCCGCGGCCATCTTACTGTGGGCATCTTATTCAAAGATGGAACCTTCGACCGTAAAAAATTCCATTTGTATGCTTTCAATGACGCCTTAAATGTACCTGCGGTGATGTTCACCCAAGTGGTGTACCATGTGCCACAATCACCCAAGCACAACGGCCATTTACCTGTGGGTATATCACCCAACAGTGTAGTGTGATGGACTCTTATCCTAAATGTATCCCTATAGAAGATGTTTTGCCTTATTTAACACAGGGCTTGTATGATAGTTGAACTTACAGCTCCTATATCTCATTCACTTTCTATGGTGAATGAAGAGCGACCATTCAATGGAAATGTTTAGTCCATTCTTAACAGTATCTAGGGAATATATCCATTTCTGTTCTGCTTTTCTTAGTTTTAAATCCCTGTTACCGCCTCTGGGTTAAGCTAATATTACTTCTATGATGAACCAATGAATATCTTGCACTCCATGATGGGCATTTTTGAAATGTGCCACTAAAGGTTTTTCAGATACCTGGTTCTTAACACAGGATCTGTGTTCACAGATTCTCTGGCGGATTGGTCTCTTAGTTTTACCAATATATAACAAGCCACATGGGCATTTAATCTCATAGACTACCCATTTTGAGTTGCAATTTGAAAAATGCTTTAGTTCCCATTTTCTCCCTTTCAGGTCTACGTGTTTCATATTGGATGTTAATTTGCAGACCGAGCATTTTCCACATTGAAAATGGCCGACTACCGGAGGTAAATTCCACAACGTCAATTGACTATTAGGCCTATCCCTGATTGGTGCTCTATATGTATGTACGAGCTTATCTCTCAAATTTGGCATGCGTTGAAACGCAAAGCGTGGCTTGCTAATTGAAAATTCTTCGGTGTTAATGATGTTCCAGTTCTTCAATATACATCTCCGCAAATCATTACTTATCGGCGAAAATGTGGACACACAAGTGATCTTATCCTCTGTGACTCGTGGTTGTGGTGTCAAGCAATTATTTCTAGGAGTGTTTTTGGCTCTTTTCATAGATCTGCGAACTATATATGGTGGATAACCTCTCGCCCTTAGTCTAGTTGTAAGTTCTTTACTATTGGTCTCAAAATCTTCTTTGTGTGTACAGTTCCTTCTGACTCGTAGGAACTGCCCAAATGGCAAGTTTTGTCGCAGAGATTGCGGATGGAAACTGTCAAACAGTAACAGGGTATTTTTTCATCTGTAACTTTCCTAAACAAGGTAGCACCCAATTTACTCTCTGTGTCTTTGAAAATTTCAAGATCCAGAAAGGAGATCTTATTCTGATTCGAACTCATGGTGAAGTTGATACACTCCTCTTGGTTGTTGACCCAAATAACAAATGGATCAAGTTCTCTTTCAGTACCTCCCCATAACATGAAGACATCGTCGATGTAACGTACCCAAGTCTTCATGAGATGCTTGAAAGGATTATTATCCGCATAGACAGAGCGTATTTCCAAATCATCCATGAACAGATTCGCGAGATCTGGCACGAAACTGGAACCCATGCTCGTTACATGTTGTTGCAAATAGAACGTGTCTTCCTCAATGAAGAAATTATTAGTTAGAGCAAGTCTGATGCACTCTAAAATGAATGCTGTAGGTACCGTCTTGTCCCTCCTTTTTTCCAAATACTGGCCCATAATTGTGACACACTTCATCTGAGGAATACTAGTGTACAACGCCTCTACATTTAAAGTTACTAAAATCATCTGAGTTGTGTCCTGAATATATGAGCGCATGGTTTTAACGAAGGGCCTCAAAAAGAAATCAGTGTATACCGACAAAGGTTCTAAAATAGAACCAATGGCCGCCACAATAGGTCGCCCTGGGGGAATCTTAGAATGTTTGTGAATCTTCGGTAAACAATAAAAGGCTGGTGTAATAGGATGTTCTTGTATCAAGAAGGCTTTTTCATCGATGTCAATCCACCCTTCATTTTCTGCGTGACTCATCAGACTCGCTATTTCATCTCGGATTCTAGGTGTGGGATCGCAAGGTAGAGGTTTATAGAAAGAAAGCTGCTGCCGGGATGGACTGTCCTAGAATCGACGGTAGTTCAAAGAATTCCTTGAACTGATCCTCCGAAAAGGAAACTATTTTCACATTCTCCATGTTGTCAAGCTAATTAGCTCTACCAACCAACGTTGGCAGCCAGTCCCACACCATCCAATACCAACGATTTGGATTTACTAACACAAAAAGTTAAAAAATTAATACACACTGAATCCCATGGCCAGTTAATGGTAGAATATCTGAAAGCAGGGATCATCCCGGAGGGTCTTCAAGTAAAAAATATACCCCGGGTCTTTTTAGATAATCCCAAATTTATGGCAAATTTTAGCGGTGTAGGGAATAAATGTTCCCGGGACTGGATTATCTTGGTCATATCGACGGCAAATGAGGAAGCAAAAAAACAAAAGCTGGATTTAGCGGAATTAGAAAAGAAAAGAAAGGAAAACTCAGCAATAACAAATGCAAAAGCTCTATTGGAGAAAATAGAAGAGGACATGGGGAAGTTTAAAACATTTACTATGGATAAGAAATTGTGGAAGTTTAAAAAGGATGTCCAATACTATAAGGAAGAGGTGACTTACCCATATCTTGTGCCAGGTTTTTTTACACAGAGCAATATGAACCAAGGCCAGAATCAAAGCGGGAACAATAGACGTCCATTTAGGAAGTTTGTCACCTTTTCAAACTCGTCTAACAGCAGTGACGAGGGATCTAGTACTGACATGGGCAACACAGGCAATCCACAACGAGGCCCTTTTCAGAACCGGGGCAGACGAGGGAGGAATCGTCAACCAGGCAACCATGGGATACGCACACGACAGTGGCAGCAGGGTCCGCCGATTTGGTAATCCCTATTTTCAACTTAAGTCACCATGTCCTCACGCCAGCAGAAATTCAAGTCTTGAGCAAAGGTCTGTCTTTTGTTCCTGTGAACAAAGCAGATCAGTTCACCACTGAAATTGAGATGCGGATTGTTTTCCGTATTATTCGACTGAAGTACTTCTTTAAAGATGACGATGATCAAAGACCCAGAGACAAAAGTGCCTCTGGGCTAAAACCTCCCTCGACCTTTACCCCATTAACCTTGATGGTGTCACCAGAAATTATCAGTTTTGAGAATAAAATCATCAGTAAGATGAAGACATTTGTCCAAACTAAAAATAGACATAAGGATAATTTGTCTAGAGTGGAAAGAACGGCTCTAAAAAATCTAGCTGATAATAAAATGTTTGTGATTAAACCCGCAGACAAAGGTGGAGGTGTGGTCTTATGGGGCACCGAAATGTACCGGGCCAAAGTAAAAAAACAACTGGAAAGGATTACTTTCTATAAACCTCTACCTTGCGATCCCACACCTAGAATCCGAGATTAAATAGCCAGTCTGATGAGTCACGCAGAAAATGAAGGGTGGATTGACATCGATGAAAAAGCCTTCTTGATACAAGAACATCCTATTACACCAGCCTTTTATTGTTTACCGAAGATTCACAAACATTCTAAGGTTCCCCCACGGCGACCTATTGTGGCGGCCATTGGTTCTATTTTATAACCTTTGTCGGTATACACTGACTTCTTTTTGAGGCCCTTCGTTCAAACCATGCGCTCATATATTCAGGACACAACTCAGATGATTAAAATATTAGATACAATAGTTGTGGCACCTACAGACATTTTAGTAACTTTAGATGTAGAGGCGTTGTACACTAGTATTCCTCAGATGAAGTGTGTCACAATTATGGGCCAGTATTTGGAAAAAAGGAGGGACAAGACGGTACTTACAGCATTCATTTTAGAGTGCATCAGACTTGCTCTAACTAATAATTTCTTCCTTGAGGAAGACACGTTCTATTTGCAACAACATGGAACGAGCATGGGTTCCAGTTTCGCGCCAGATCTTGCGAATCTGTTCATGGATGATTTGGAAATACGCTCTGTCTATGCGGATAATAATCCTTTCAAGCATCTCATGAAGACTTGGGTACGTTACATCGATGATGTCTTCATGTTATGGGGAGGTACTGAAAGAGAACTTGATTCATTTGTTATTTGGGTCAACAACCAAGAGGAGTGTATGAACTTCACCATGAGTTCGAATCAGAATAAGATCTCCTTTCTGGATCTTGAAATTTTCAAAGTCACAGAGAGTAAATTGGGTACTACCTTGTTTAGGAAAGTTACAGATAAAAATACCCTGTTACTGTTTGACAGTTTCCATCCGCAATCTCTGCGACAAAACTTGCCATTTGGGCAGTTCCTACGAGTCAGAAGGAACTGTACACACAAAGAAGATTTTGAGACCAATAGTAAAGAACTTACAACTAGTCTAAGGGCGAGAGGTTATCCACCATACATAGTTCGCAGATCTATGAAAAGAGCCAAAAACACTCCTAGAAATAATTGCTTGACACCGCAACCACGAGTCACAGAGGATAAGATCACTTGTGTGTCCACATTTTCGCCGATAAGTAACGATTTGCGGAGATGTATATTGAAGAATTGGAACATCATTAACACCGAAGATTTTTCAATTAGCAAGCCACGCTTTGCATTTCGACGCATGCCAAATATGAGAGATAAACTCGTACATACATATAGAGCACCAATCAGGGATAGGCCTAATAGTCAATTGACGTTGTGGAATTTACCTCCGGTAGTCGGCCATTTTCAATGTGGAAAATGCTCGGTCTGCAAATTAACATCCAATATGAAACACGTAGACCTGAAAGGGAGAAAATGGGAACTAAAGCATTTTTCAAATTGCAACTCAAAATGGGTAGTCTATGGGATGAAATGCCCATGTGGCTTGTTATATATTGGTAAAACTAAGAGACCAATCCGCCAGAGAATCTGTGAACACAGATCCTGTGTTAAGAACCAGGTACCTGAAAAACCTTTAGTGGCACATTTAAAAAATTCCCGTCATGGAGTGCAAGATATTCATTGGTTCATCATAGAAGTAATATTAGCTCAACCCAGAGGCGGTAACAGGGATTTAAAACTAAGACAAGCAGAACAGAAATGGATATATTCCCTAGATACTGTTAAGAATGGACTAAACATTTCCATTGAATGGTCGCTCTTCATTCACCATAGAAAGTGAATGAGATATAGGAGCTGTAAGTTCAACTATCATACAAGCCCTGTGTTAAATAAGGCAAAACATCTTTTATAGGGATACATTTAGGATAAGAGTCCATCACACTACACTGTTGGGTGATATACCCACAGGTAAATGGCCGTTGTGCTTGGGTGATTGTGGCACATGGTACACCACTTGGGTGAACATCACCGCAGGTACATTTAAGGCGGCATTGAAAGCATACAAATGGAATTTTTTACGGTCGAAGGTTCCATCTTTGAATAAGATGCCCACAGTAAGATGGCCGCGGGTCACGTGCCATTGCGGCAAGTTATCATGCGGTGCATCACAAAATAATTTGAAGTACTTATGTCAAAATAAAGAGGGATGAAATCAGAGGCTTTTGTAGCGGCGACATGGCACTAATCGCGCTATACAAAGGACATTTGCAGAATACACAGCATCGAGACACGTGATGTGACGGCACATTATTGCGTGCGCACATCATGTGATACTAATAGAGCCGCCATAAAAGATGGACCTACACGCCAGTAGGCTCGCCACACTGCTGGGAAGCAGTTGTCATCCGCGAGCGGGACGGAAGGTTGCAGTTTAAACGCTGAGGTAAGAGACAGGCATTATGCATATGTTTAGTCATGAGGCACTTAGAAGAGAAACTTATTTTTGCCCCTTCTTTGTTGTTCATTGCTATGATTTAGATCACGCTCAGCACAGCCACGCTAAGAGCGAAGAAAGACGAAGCTCTTCTCGTTTAAATCGAAACAATTTTGAAGATAGAAAAATCTTATGGGTAAGCTACATCCTGATTGCAAAGATGTTGAAGATGCACTTTTTCTCTCAAGTAAGAATTTTTGAAGTGATTATTGATAAACAACATAGAGCCTTGTTTCTATTACAGATTAAGATTGTGTATTAAACAAAAGACGGTTTGCCTTGGTCTGTGACAAAGGATAAATTTGGGAGGCAACCTCGCCTATAGGGCAGACACGTGAGCAATTCCAATAAGAACTTAACAGCTGAAAAATCAACAAAAGGTGAGCATTTGGGAAGCGTGACTCACAAATGAGGGAGAAATAAGTACAAAGGTACACTTAATCAGTGGAGGTTTAAAACAATCGCATAAGTGTTGCCCTAAGGATAGGCTAGAGTGACAAACCGCTCTTGTTCAAAAAATGTTGGACTAATGACAGGTAAAGAATGTTGGATTAATGAAATGTAAACTTTAGAGGGAGAATGTGTAATTATAGACACTGGATATAAATAAAGTAAATCACATCTAATGTTATAGAAAAGTGTGAAAGTGGTTGTAATGATACCATTCAAGAACAAATATATCCCTGCTGCTTAAATAACAGAGATGAAGTTGTTATAGATGTTTCACAGTATTCTTTTGCACAAAAAGTTGAATACCATGTTTTTAAGCGTAGTTTGTTTGTTTTTTGCCTTTTAGAGAGATTGCAAATTGTGGTGCACCATTTAATGTGTGAAAACCAGAACATGAATTAAGCCCGAGTGCCCTGAGGACAGGACCAACAGGATACGCAATAGGGAATATTGGCCTTGCTTATTCTGTCAAGAGATACATCTCCATGTTGGTTCTAGAAACACATTGTTGTATCAAGTGTTGGCACATTCCTTTTTTGCCCGTATAGATTGGGAAGGGCATGAACAAGAACGGTGGCTCCTTGTGGAGTATCCACCACATTAAGGCATAATTAAGATTTCTTATTTGTTTGGTTTGTACGCCTTCAGTGGAAATGCACACACAACAATATGTGGCTAAATCTATGTACTGTTTTAACATTGTGTATTTAATATGTTGTGATAAATATTAAAATATGTATATTTTTTCAACATCTACATCGTTAAGAGCCCTTGTTTTGGGGTAAAACAATTCAAAGAACTAAATGTGTATACATCTAGGGTAGCTCACTCGTAGCGGTAAGGGAAGGAAGCTGATTTGTGGGACTCTTTCTGATTTCGGGAATGGGGTTATGCCACGAGGCAGAGGAATAGGGCTACAGAGGAAGGGGTGGGTTTCAGATCGACCAAGGTGGGTTTCAGAATATGCAGAATGATAATCAGAATATGCAAGGAGGATTTAACCGAAGGGGACAAATCAGAAGATTCCCTCCTGTATGTTGGTCATGTGGGATGACAGGGCACATTGCGCACTCATGTGGAAGCCAAAGGTGTGTACAGAATGGGCAATTCTCAAGAGGGCGGGGACAGCTTATTCTCCAGCATATAGCTCACAAGTTAGGAATGTGTTTGCCCAGGATCAAACAGTATATCAATCACAAGCACCGCAAATACAACAGGCATTCTAGCCACAGCAAGTACCATTGAATCCCCCACAAGGGCAGTCACCGGACGAACCCATGCAGATACAGCAGAATGCAAACACAGGACACTTACTGACACCTAGAGTAGGGGATGACACTGTGGTAGGAGGAAGTCCTTTCACGGGTACAGGGATATGTATGTATCCTCAATAGGACAGCTCACAGGGTGACTTGATCTGTTCAGTACTATCTGTGACATCAGACCCTGAAGAGGCACCAAGGGTTGATGTGACGATAGGAGGCAAATATTTTCCTTTTTCAGTAGACACTGGGGCTACTCGTTCAAGTATATGAGAGGGCAAGTATTTAATGTCAGGAAATGCCATGAATGTGCAAGGATTCTCTGGAGCTACAAGTCGAGTTCCTTTTTCAATGGGGAATTTGAAGTGGTAGCAAGTGCAAGACCACCGTCTCACTTTTCAGAGCAAGCAGCAGAATTGGTGGTGCTTATTGTCACGCCTGAGAAACAATCGAGGCAGGAAGTACGAGTGTACAGTGACTCCACCTATGTCATGTCAGCCGTGCTTGCAGTGTTAGCATGTTGGAAAAGGAGGGGCTACCTCTGACCGGATGGTACTCCAGTGCAACACGAAGCATTATTGAACAGACTTATTAAGGCACTACAACTCCCAGTAGCCAGTGCAATAGTTAAATGCACAGCACATATTAAGCAAACTGACTTTATCTCTCGTGGGAATGAAGCTGCAGATGAAGAGGCAAAAAGGGTTGCACATTCACCAGATATTTCAAGTTTTGATATTCCAGATGTAAAGCAAAAAGTAGTCACGATCATGACAGTAAATGAAGGGATTCATCATTTATCGAGAACACAGTTTACGGAAGTTCAAGGCTGTGTGTCACAGGAAGAGCAGGAATTGTGGAAACGAAGGGGGGGTTCTTTGTCCCCCTCTGAAGCATTACAGCGACAGGACAGCACTGGAAAACCGGTGATGCCTGTAGCCTTGTTAAGGGTAGTCCTTGAACAGCTGCAATACCCTGCACATGTAACTAGGGAACACCTCACATCAGCTATTGTGGAGGACTAGTTCGTACTGAACCTGTTAGAACATGTTGCATTTTATGTTTTAGATTGCATCATATGTCAAAGGTTTACCACTGGCCATACACTGCGAATGATCAGAGGAGTGATTCCTCGACCAAAGGGTACTTTTCAGCATTTACATATCGATTATGTTGATATGCTGCAAGTATGTAGTGGATATAGGTATATGATAGTGGTGGTGTGTCACTTTTCCAGGTGGATTGGAGCAGGTCCTTGCACACACCCTGATGCCACTTGCACAGCAAAGATTTTATTCTGAGAAGTCTTTCCCAGATGGGAAGCATGTGAGGTGCTGAGATTCGACAATGGGCCCCATTTTGTTAATGAAGTATTTGAACAGTTTAGTCTGTTGCTTAGTATAAAACACACGTTTTCCTTCTACTTATCGCCCGCAAGCGAACAGAATATGTGAGAGACTCAACGGTCTCCTTAAAAAGAGAATTGCAAAATTAAAATTGACACTGAAGAAGGGATGGCTGTACTGCTTGCCCCTTGCATTGTATGCATTAAGGAACCAGCCTGGATCGGACCACCACCTCTCACAGGAGGGAGATGAATGAGAATGCCTTTGTCTCCTCCATCGAGGAGCTGAAGTGATGCCCAGAAGACTGCAGAAATGTTAGGAAATTAATAACATGCTTATTTGACATGTATGACCGCTAGTATCTCTGTTATTTCAGATCAACTCAATCGCAAGGGGAGGTCGGACTCCGACACAGATGAAGACCATTCAGCAAACAGAGCTCAAGAACTTTTACCGGTACAAAGATTATTTGTTGGAGACCCAGCCTTAGTGCATAACTTTACCCGGAAGTGGCATGAGCCACGATTTAGTGGTCCCTTTATTGTTGAGAACATTACTCCTTCAGCGGTAAAAGTCAAAGAAAGACAGTCCTGGATCCACTTAAGTGATGTAAAGCCTTATGCTGGTGAGACCGACGCACCCCCAACCGTTGATTCGGAAGCAAGACAAGAAGAAGAAGTTCAGCATGTGCAGACTCGATCGATGATGAGGAAGAAGAATGCCAAGGTTGCTGATTAAATAAATGCAAGTGTGCATTTAGACTGTGGCTCACCCTGGACGCTCTTTATAGATATTTTAGCAAGGGTGTGAACCAAGTTCTTGTGTCACAGGAATCTTTTAAATGGAACTTTAGAAAGTATTGAAGTAGTACAGATATGCCAAGCAGTTTCCAGATTCATTCCTTACTGTGTTTCTCTTTGGTTAATCCAATGGTCCTTTCAGATGCCAATGCCCATAGGCTGCTTCTTGCTGTTTGTGTTTACATACTTTAAGCTTATCCTGCTCTTGTTGGGCATAGCACTAATATACGCGTGTTTCTAGAGGTTCCTAAAAATAGCCCTGCAATCAGGAGGCTGCTTATGGCCATAGTTGAACAGATCCTACAGTTACCTGATCATTTAACAAGGTTGCCTGATTAAAAAGGTTTTTTCCTTCCTTAAAGCAGTATACAGGCATAATGAGGACTGTTGAGAATGGTACAGTTTTGGAAAGTGAGAAAGCTCAATGACGTGTGGAGAATCGTAAATGGTGGGGATTAATGTACCTGTGCATAATTTATGCATGCTCAGCATTTATTATTGTTTTCCTGATTCTGCTAATCCATTCTGTCTACTTCATTGGTCCAATTAAGGTAGAATTCCCTTAGATTCTTCCCACTCCAGTGACACTCACAGATTTATCTATTACTGAAAGGCCAAGGCCATTTGTTATTGTCCCAACACCAGTGGTGCGTATGAGGCCACCTATCTCTCTGACAAGTGTTCCTATGATTCCCCCTGTAGACCCTCATTGATATACTTCATGAGCATTATGCACGTACCCTCCTTGCAAGAGGCAGACACAAGAGAAGCACAAGGGAAGATGATTACGAGTTAGATAATTATCTAGACAGCACAGCATACTTGGGTAGTAACATATGGTATCCATACATGAAAAAAGGTGTGAGAAAGAACTTCTAAGGAGAGTTGCGATGTCTGTGCTCTCATAATTTATGCCACGGGGAGCTATAAGATATTCATAGCTATAGAAGTAGCAGTCCAGAAGTTCATTGCCTGACACACCTTGCACTCTGCCACACGAGAGGTCTGTTACGCTCACCTGACTCCCAGGGAGGTGCTGGCCTGGTTCGCGCTGCTGTAACATCTTCTGAGATGATGTGCAGGGTTCGGAAGACGGACTGGACCGGGCCCCCAAATCTGGCTTGTCTGGCTCGCAGAAGTATCCTTCTGTAGGCGAAAATAGGGGTTTAACTGTCTGCGGGGTAATGCAATCGGCCTCCCACTTTCCCCTCTCACCCTCCTCGAAACCCTTCTGTGATTTCTCGTAGCATCTCACCTTAGGATCTGGAAGGACGAGCTCTCCATCCTGCTTCTGATGCAGGGGCGCGTAGGTATCCAGTTACTTCACTGGATTTTCGGATTGGTGAGAGCCAAACTTGCTTGGCTTCCATGTAAGTTTTTTGATAAGAGGTTCCCCTTGTGTCCATGCATTAATGTACTAATGCTAGTGTCTTTTTCCCCATAGGGGCCGGGGTACGGAATGCCGGGGAACAGGCATCGACCCGAGATGAGAGGTGAAATCCTTGTAGAAATCAGGTAAGTCTTTAATGAGCGTTTTTTGGTAATGTCTTTTCATTCGCTCATTAACGCTGATGTCTCTTTTTCCCCTTAGGGGCCGGGGTCCGGAAATGCCAGGATGCGGCGCGGACCCGAAATGAAGAGGGAATGAATCAACAGGTAAGTCTTAACATGGAGATTTAGTTTTCCTTATTCCCTTCTCTCTCTCACCTTTTGTTCTGGTTTTTTTCTCCCTAGGCGCTGGGGCGTGACTGCGAATCCGGATGATCGCTGCTGAACATGGAGGTGCCCTGTAAAGGTGAGTGGAATGCGGCGCTGCAGCGATCGACGCGATGAGCTTTTAAATTAAAGTCTTCCTTTTCAGGATTGTCGGCGAGATGTCTCCGGGATGCAGATTTAGCAGGTAAGGACTTTTCTTTCTTCTGTTCTCTTCTTCTCTTCCTTTGCAGGTGATCCAGGATGCTGGCAGGCGTGGCAGAAGTCAGGATGCAGGAGCAGACACGGTGAGCGTCCAGCTGCTAGATGCAGAACAACGCGAAGCACGTGTGGCTGTTCGGGTGGGGTTTAAATAGCCTTGGAAGAAGTTCCAGGTATGTATCCTTCCTCCAATCAGGTATGTATCCTTCCCCGACCACGCCCACATGGTAAATTAGTCCCACAGGTAAAGTAGTCCCTTTCAGGCCTCAAGGAGGCCGGGATCCTGCAGCATGGTCTGCATCAGGTAAGTGCACCCAAGCACTCCCATAATGAGCCTGGCGCCTATGGCACCAGGACTGATGTCTTTTATGAGCCTGGCGCCATAGGCGCCAGGACACTGTCCAAAGGGCCCCTATATGGGGTTGCTGGGTCCTTCCTTGGGGACTGGATGTCCGCTTTCGGGGACGCAGGGCTCGAACCGGCTCCCCGGGAGCAGGCATCATGACAGCACTCCCCCCAAGGCCCCTCCCAAGGTTGTTCCCTCCGGGGGTTTTGGTTTGTCTGGGAAGAGTCCGTGGAATTTCCTGACTAATCGAGATGCATGCACATGGTCGCTGGGTTCCCACGACCTCTCCTGAGGTCCGTACCCCTTCCAATCAATTAGGTAGAACAGTTTTGACCTAAACATTTTTGAGTCTAAAATGTTCTTCACTTCGAATTCGGGCTCCCCATCTATTAGAATAGGTTCTGGAGGTTTGAGTAGTCGGGTTCCGGGTACCACTGGTTTCAGAAGTGACACATGAAAAACAGGGTGAATTCGCATACTAGCTGGTAAATCAAGTTTAACAGCCACTGGGTTAATTATTGCCGTAATAGAATAAGGTCCCAGATATTTTGGGTTAAAAGTTCGAGGCCCTTTGAGTGGTAAATGTCTGGTAGCTAACCACACTTGATCCCCAATCTGATACGGAGGTGCTTCACTCCGATGTAGATCAGCATTCTCCTTGTATTTTCTCTTGGCTTGTTGTAAATGCGTAGTTGCCTCTTTGAAGGCTTGGGTAATTGTAGAATGCAGATTTTCTACTGCAGGCATTCCGAGGTTCTGAGGTGAGTCAAGGTTTGAGGTTCGAGGGTGATGCCCAAACAAAGTATAAAAAGGACTGTGGCCAGTTCCAGAGTGTACCGCATTATTATATGCGTATTCGGCTATCCAAAGAATGTCTTTCCAGTTGCTTTCAGATTGCTGTAACATACACCGTAAGTACTGTTCAAGGGTCTGATTTGTCCTCTCGGTCTGACCATCGGTCTGAGTGTGGTGACTGGTCGATAATCTTACGTCGATCTGCGCCATTTGACAACATTTGCGCCAGAAGTGGGAAATGAATTGGCTTCCCCGGTCAGAGATTAGTATAGATGGGAATCCATGTAGCCGAACAATATTTTCGAGGAATTCTTTGGCTAGGACAGAAGCTGAAGGTAAACCTTTCAAAGGAATAAAGTGGGCCATTTTGGAAAACAAATCCACAATTACCAGAATAGTATTGTACCCCGAACAAGGAGGCAGGTCCGTAATAAAATCCATTGATAGGGTGTGCCAGGGTGCTGGTGGTATGTCTAGAGGTTCAAGGAGACCGGCTGGTCTTTTCTTTTTACTTTTATTTTGGGCGTAAACACCACAGGACATCACAAAAGATTTAACATCTTTTCGCCAAGAGGGCCACCAAAATTGTCGTTTCACCTTTTCCTCTGTCTTGGCAATACCGGGGTGTCCCCCTATTAATGTATCATGATAACCGGAAATAACTAGTTCGTGTAATTCCTTATGTGGCAGGAATAAGCGTCCTTGGAAATAAGGTAAACCATTATCTATGGTAAAGTCTGATCCCTTTTGTATCCATTCCTGTAAGGTTGTAGGGTCCAGGAGTTGTTTTACTCTGGCTTGAATGTCTTCAAGCGTCTGTAACAAAGTCATGCCTAGAATCCTCTGTTCGGGAATTATTGGTACTGGTTCTGAGTTTGTATCAGATTCTCCCATTCCAATTCGGGATAAGGCGTCTGCTTTGCCATTCTTGCAGCCAGGTCGATAGGTAATCACGAAATCAAATTCAGCGAAAAACAAAGCCCATCGGAGCTGCCGTGATGACAGAGCCTTGGCGGTTTTCAAATACTGTAAATTCCAGTGATCAGTGATCACTGTGATGGAATGTCGAGCGCCAAGCAGATAATGCCGCCAGGCTTTAAAAGCAGACTTAATGGCTAACAGTTCTTTGTCCGTGATTGCATAATTAACCTCGGGTGCCGAGAATTTTCTGGACCAAAATGCTACGGGATGCAGTTGGTTGGTTTCGGGATCTCTTTGGGACAGGACAGCTCCCATGTCTAGGCTGGATGCGTCAGTCTCGACGACATAAGGGAGATCTGGACGCGGGTGTTTCAATATAGGTGCAGAGGTAAACTTAGCTTTTAAATCCTGAAAGGCCTGCTCGGCTTCTTCAGACCATTCAAAACGTTTATTTTTCCTCAAGAGTGCAGTAATGGGTTGTACCACACGTGAACATTCTGGGATAAACCTGTGATAGAAATTGGCAAAGCCGAGCATGCTTTGAACCCCTTTTACAGAGCTAGGTGATGGCCATTTGAGGATGGCATCCACTTTTCTTGAGTCCATTCGGACTCCTTTGGGTGTCAGGATGAAACCTAGAAACTCGACTTCTGTGGTATGGAAAACACATTTCTCCAATTTAGCAAATAGTTTGTGTTGGCGCAGTTTTTCAAGTACTGCCCTGACGTGTTTTCTGTGATCAGATTCCGAAGAGGAGTACACCAGAATGTCATCGATATATACGACAACACAAACATCGATGAGTTCCCGAAGGACATCATTCATGAAGTATTGGAAGGCAGCCGGCGCGTTACACAATCCGAAAGGCATCACCTGGTACTCGAGTAATCCGTATTTAGTACGGAAGGCAGTTTTCCATTCGTCGCCTTCTTTAACTCGTACCAGATGATAAGCCCCCCGGAGATCTAACTTGGTGTATATGCAAGCGTCCTTCACCTGGTCAAGGAGTTCAGGGATCAGAGGCAGAGGATAACGGTTTTTAACCGTTATCTGGTTCAATGCGCGGTAATCGATACAAGTTCTAAGGTCGCCTTCTTTTTTGGGCACGAAGAACAAAGCCGAGGATGCCGGGGACTTTGACGGGCGAATAAAACCATTAGCTAGGTATTGATCCAAATATTGTCTCAAATGCAGATTCTCAGGTTCGGTAAGGGCATAAATCCTGCTACAAGGGGGTTGTGCACCGGGCACCAGATCGATTTGGCAATCATACGATCTGTGAGGAGGTAACGTGTTGGCCTGTTCCTTTTGGAAGACGTCCTGAAAGTCTTGGTATTCCGGAGGTAGTTGCATGGAGGCAGAGGTTACAGATGCTAGATGAATCTTCAGGTTTTCTGGGTAGCAGGTTTGTGTACAATCCGGGAAGGTTATTCTCTTAGCTCGCCAATCAATTTGAGGATTATGTGTCTCTAACCAAGGGATTCCAAGAATAACCTGAAACTGTGGACCCTTGAATACATCAAACACAACACCCTCCCGATGGCCGTCGGGACCAATAAGAGTCACCTCAGTAGTGGAATGTGTTACCGGTCCAGAGGCAATTTCAGTTCCATCGACTGTGGTGATGACATCTTTGCTGGTTTTAGGACGGAGAGGGAGGTTAATCCTAGAGACCAATTCACAATCCACATAGTTTCCAATAGCCCCACTATCGATGTATGCCTTTATTGCATGCAACCGCTTAGGCTGTTCTGGATCTACGAGAACCATTGGCACAATGAAATGTGAGGTCTGAGAGTTAGTTTTCAAGCTCGGCAAGCGGACCCCTACACTTGTCGGGCGGAGTCGTTTCCCGAAACAGAGTCTTCATGGTTTTTATCAGCGGCTCCTACCACCTTTCGGGGCGGTTTTGCCGGGCAATCTCGTAGAAAGTGTCCAGAATTCCCACAATAAAGACATAATTTTAACTGCCGCCTCCTTTCACGTTCCTTTTGAGTTAAGTGTCCTTTAACCCCTCCAATTTGCATAGGCTCAGAGACATCAACTCCCTTGGGATTAGCATGGGTCTTGACCAACACCCGGGTCTCAAACCTGGACCGATCTGCTTTTCTGTTTTGAAGTCTGTGATCCAATTGGACCACTAAGTCTATATACTCTGTGCATTCTTGGGGCGGATTTACAACTTGGGCCAAGACATCTTTAAGTTCTCCGCGAAGGCCTCGATAAAACAACGTGACTCTTTCATCCTCTGGCCATCCCGTTTCCACAATTAGTCTATTAAAGATTGCAATATAGGATAGGAGGTCCTGATTGCCCTGTCGCAGGGATAGAAGTTCATCATCCAGAGCCTGCCCCTGAGAGTGTCGAGCAAATAACCTTTCCATGCTTGCTTGAAACCTTTGAAAATCACGGAGAATCGGGTCATCTTGAGTAACCAGTGGAACTGACCTTTCGGCAGCGCAGCCGCTGAGATATGACAATACAAAGGCTACCTTGGTCTGATCATTATGGAAGGCCCCAGGTCTGCATAGGAAGTGTAAACGACACTGATTCATGAATACGGCGAATCGTTTGGGGTCCCCAGCAAAGCGTTCGGGTGGGGCCAGCGGCATGTTTCCAGGTAGATTAATCTGCGCAGGGTTACTGGAAACCACAGGAGCGGGGTTCCCTCCGGAACCGGGTAGAGGAGTTTGCCCAGCTTGACCTTGCAAAAGCTGTCTGGCCAGGTCATCAGTTCTTTCCTTTGATATTATTAATTCCCTCCTGAGGGCATTAGTCTCTTGACGAGCGGCATGTACTTCGGCCCGTAATTCCCCCAGTAATTGGGCCAACTGATCAGTCTCAGAACTTTCCATAGCGCCTGGGTGGGAATTTGTAGGAAGGCTTCGCATTCTGTTACGCTCACCTGACTCCCACGGAGGCGCTGGCCTGGTTCGCGCTGCTGTGACCTCTTCTAAGGTGATGCGCAGGGTTCGGAAGACGGACTGGACCGGGCCCCGAAATCTGGCTTGTCTGGCTCGCAGAAGTATCCTTCTGTAGGCGAAAATAGGGGATTAACTGTCTGCGTGGTAATGCAATCGGCCTCCCACTTTCCCCTCTCACCCTCCTCAAAACCCTTCTGTGATTTCTCGTAGTGTCTAACCTTAGGATCTGGAAGGACGAGCTCTCCATCCTGCTTCTGATGCAGGGGCGCGTAGGTATCCAGTTACTTCACTGGATTTTCGGATTGGTGAGAACCAAACTTGCTTGGCTTCCAGGTAAGTTTTTTGATAAGAGGTTCCCCTTGTGTCCATGCATTAATGTACTAATGCTAGTGTCTTTTTCCCCATAGGGGCCGGGGTACGGAATGCCGGGGAACAGGCATCGACCCGAGATGAGAGGTGAAATCCTTGTAGAAATCAGGTAAGTCTTTAATGAGCGTTTTTTGGTAATGTCTTTTCATTCGCTCATTAACGCTGATGTCTCTTTTTCCCCTTAGGGGCCGGGGTCCGGAAATGCCAGGATGCGGCGCGGACCTGAAATGAAGAGGGAATGAATCAAAAGGTAAGTCTTAACATGGAGATTTAGCTTTCCTTATTCCCTTCTCTCTCTCACCTTTTGTTCTGGTCTTTTTCCCCCTAGGCGCTGGGGCGTGACTGCGAATCCGGATGATCGCTGCTGAACATGGAGGCGCCCTGTAAAGGTGAGTGGAATGCGGCGCTGCAGCGATCGACGCGATGAGCTTTTAAATTAAAGTCTTCCTTTTCAGGATTGTCGGCGAGATTTCTCCTGGATGCAGATTTACCAGGTAAGGACTTTTCTTTCTTCTTTTCTCTTCTTCTCTTCCTTTGCAGGTGATCCAGGATGCTGGCAGGCGTGGCAGAAGTCAGGATGCAGGAGCAGACACGGTGAGCGTCCAGCTGCTAGATGCAGAACAACGCGAAGCACGTGTGGCTGTTCGGGTGGGGTTTAAATAGCCTTGGAAGAAGTTCCAGGTATGTATCCTTCCTCCAATCAGGTATGTATCCTTCCCCGACCACGCCCACATGGTAAATTAGTCCCACAGGTAAAGTAGTTCCTTTCAGGCCTCAAGGAGGCCGGGATTCTGCAGCATGGTCTGCATCAGGTAAGTGCACCCAAGCACTCCCATAATGAGCCTGGCGCCTATGGCGCCAGGACTGATGTCTTTTATGAGCCTGGCGCCATAGGCGCCAGGACACTGTCCAAAGGGCCCCTATATGGGGTTGCTGGGTCCTTCCTTGGGGGCTGGTTGTCCGCTTTCGGGGACGCAGGGCTTGAACCGGCTCCCCGGGAGCGGGCATCATGACAAGGTCATTTCCAGGGTCAAACAGCATACTTGGTATGGGTGAATGAGAAGACAGCTCCAGAAGAAGATGATTATGTGGAAGATTTAAAGACAAGAGAGAGACCACTGACCAGAGATCAAATCATAAGATATGAACAGCCTGGAATGAATGGAGCAGGAATCCGATGGGAAGTAAACAAAAAGCTTTTTTGTCAAGGAAAGAAACATGAAGAAATACAAAGATGCAAGGAGAGAGGCTAGCTGCAAATCAAGGGAACAGTACTTTCTCCAGACGGTTGAGAGGAAGGCCTGATTGTGTGCAGAGCAGTAGCAATAATGGGATATTAAGAACCAGTTATAGAAACTGTGGAGAAGGAATGCAAACATCGTTGGCCATAGATTGCAAAGTTGCTGACATGGGTTGATGTCAAGGGACGCCCGCTGCAGATAGTGCCTCTGGCTAGTGCTGAGCTATGCTTCAGAAACAATGGCACGAGAAAAGTTGGAGTGAATCAGCAGTGCGGCCGAATTTTTGATGTACAAGGAATGAAGGATGGAACAGTAGTAATAATGAACCACTACTGGGCCTGCAGATCCAGAGCATATATGAAGTTGCCCAAGGACTGGGGAGGGCGGTGTTCTATATTTATTGTCCATGTTCCAGCATTGGTAATTCCAAAGAGTGACTTGATGCTCACATGAGAAAGTGGAGATCAATTGAATTTCTCAATCGAACAAAGAGGGAGAAGTACTTTTCAGCTAAATCCATAGAAGCTTTCTATGCTATTCCATATGAACACAGGTTTTTCAGTCAGACTTCAGCAGTATTCGCGACAATATTCATGCCAGGAATCCAGATGATGGCGAATGCTAAATGGTAAAAGATTACCAGATGGGAACCTCTGCAGACGATCAACACTACCATAAAGGGATCCAACGTGATAAAGGAAGAACTGAGAGCCATAAGACTGATGACTCTTCAGAATAGATATGTCTTGGACATGATTACAGCTATAGATGGAGGTGTTTGTGCCAAAATCGGAGAATCACGTTGCACATTTATACCTTCTCATGATGAGGAGAATGGGACCTTGACAGAGGCCATAACGATGCTGCTGAATCTGCAAATCAAGATGGACGATGAAACAGAAGATATTGCAGATGACAGCTGGTTCGCATCGATCTTCTCATGTGTTCCACAATGGATGGCAAATATTTTCAAGTTTCTCTGAGCACTATTTGTGAGATCATGTTTGGAGTATGTTTGATCAGAATAATTATCACACAGTGCAAGAAGACAGCAAAGAAAGCAGTAGGAATGAAAATCATGATCGATGTCGAGTCTGTGTTTGGGCCCAAAGAACTGACAGATGAAGAAATCGGCAAAGATATAGGAGCCAGCAATCTAGCACCTGAGGGAAACGAAGTTCCTGTATCCAAGAAGCCACAAAAAGTATGTGGGAAGATGGATCTACTGCAGTCCAAATGGGCAATGTAGCCACATGACCTGGAATGTGGATGAACCTGTCAAATCAGCAGGATCTCTGAAAGGAGTAATGAAGACGTGGACTCCAACGAAGCACTTTTTCAGACGAGGATGTCTAGATGTGAAGACTGATGGGAGAGTGGTCGATTAATCAACTAGAGAGGGGAGTGTAGAGGAGGAGCCAAATGCCTCTACCGGAACTCCCGCCCCAATTCTTACTATATGTTGGAAGACAGAAATTGTGACATTTGCAACGCCAGTATTGGCATCTATCCCACAAAGGATCCTCGAAACAAGGTATCCCTTAAGAAAGCCCTACAGAACGTATGCACGAAGAAATGACAGCCTCTTAAAAGAGGTTCTTGAAGAAGTGTGAAGTGACAAAGGCAAGCGACTGGTGACGTCACATGAAGCGGAGATGACACACCAAGAAGAAATGCTGAAGAAGAAAGTATATAGACCTTAAAGATTCTGATGATTAAGTAAAGAGTCAAGTGACCTTTCATGTGCGCGAATGAAGATTGAAAATACAAGAGCACTGAAGAAAATGCAAATCGCTTTATAACTGTACAGATTCTGTAACGCAAGTACACTAAGTAATCATAAGGCTGCCTATATGTAGTGAATAGACTGCAGGCTGTGCCGCCAATATATATATATATGTGTGTGTATAGAATTTGTATGTTCCACGTCGTGTTTAAGCAAACTAGGACCCCATGAGTGAAAGGGCTGAAAGTGTGGCACACTAGAAGAAAACCACTGACGACGAAGGAAGAATCGAGAAGGCTTGTCTGGCCCAGTGTCAAGGGTTGAGGCAGCAAAGAAACTGGTTATCTATTCGAGAAGATACAATAAACGTGAGAAGGGAGGCGAGCTCCTGTTGAGGTGTAATGGAAAAACACTGAGTGCCTGGTTTTATCCATTTAATAGTATTAAATACGAAGAAAGGAGATCAAACATGGTCTCCTGCCACATAGTTCACATGAAAATAGACTTTGGCCAAGCCACATCGAGACTGGACATAAGGCTGTGCTCACACTTCCTTTTCTTCTCATGCACAGTGAAACTTGCGAGGCAGAGTTCAAAGACAATTTGTAGGGGGGCACGCAGCATAGAGCCCTATAGTTTGAAAGCCAATGAAACGTTGTGTATTCTATGACAGCGAAGATGACTTGCACTAGGGGTGGGCATAAGTTGTCCACCTGATGTTAGAGATTCAATCATAATCCTATCTCCCATAGAAAGTATACCTAGATGTTCCTCTTAAGCCTATCACAACTCCAAGCAGGTTTTCTTATGTTACCACGTAGTATGACGTCACTGATGATGAGTTTCTGTTTTAAATATGTGTTTTTTTCATGTGAAACTTTGAAAATGCTTGTGCGACGTCAGTTGATGTCCGTTATACTCCCTGTTGTAGAAAATTGCAATTAAAACAGCTAAGTTTTGCCACCTTCCTGAGTCTGTCTTTTTATTGGTATCAGAGTAAATTCTGCATTCCCATCCATCTAACAAATTGTTACCTCGCTTAAAGGGCCTACGGGTTCATGCTTATACATCAACAAGTTTGCCACCAAGGCAAACATTGATGTAAAAACAAAAATGCATTGAAAGTATACGCTTTTTAATCACGGGCAATTAGGGCCCTAGTGCTAATACTATACAAAATTGCACTTACTCCAGTGCAACTGTTCTGTAATACGTGGTGGGGGGCAGGGGAAGGGGTACAAGTTGACACTAAAAGCATCAAATCTCGCTCCAATGAAAGAAGCAGGGAATACCAAAATGGCTCCCTAAAAGTGCTCGAGACACTTAAGTAAGCATGGAAACGTTAAATGCATAACGTCTACCTTCCGTTGCTTCTCTTGCTGATGAATGTGGTTCCAGCAACCCAAGGGAGATTGGGTTGTGGCGTGTGCTGTGTTGGCTTGCTCCCGTGCCAAAGAGGATATGGAGCATGCATTTACTCCCTGCAGGCAGCAGCAGGCCTAGTTCATTGAGAGGCGCCGTATGTTTTAACACTGTACCCCCATTGCTCTGCTTCTTTATATGCATATCAGCGATACATTTTAACATTTCTCACTTTTCTTTCTCCATCTTCTGCATTCCTCCCAAAACTCTACCAGCTGAGATGTTTTGCATTTGAGGCCAAATTGGCTCGAACAGTTGCTGCAAAGTCACTACTGTAATTAAGTGTTGGTGGTATTTTTTAACGTTTTTTGTGAAGGTTGTACCCCACTGTGCTGAGTATTTCAGCCACCCTCCCTGTTAGGCCATTTCACAGTGATATTATGGCGCCATGGAGAGGAGCTAATTGCATTTGTTCTCACCTCCCGAAGCTGCCAGGAGCTCACGTCTGCTCTGGTTACAGATAAAGACATCACGGTGACAGGCTCAGGGCTGGCTCAGCTGGCATCACAGGGCCACTAATAGAGCCGTCTTGATTTAATGTCCGAGCGGAGCGGTGCGGGCAAGCTGTTCAAGTGTTCCATTCCAAATAAAGGGGGAATTTGCGAGGGGCAGTTTGTGCCGCATTAAATACAGTAACTGATTGTACCAATCAGTGGTTTTTAAGGAACTGAACAATGTATCAAACAGTGGTGGCGCCTTCAGTCACATCACTTTCTCTATCGCTCATATTGACACGAGGGAAATTCTACTTTGGGTCATTATGGGTGAACTCTATTTGTCTTTAGGTGGTCGCAGTTGGAGATATATGTTCGTCCAGCGTACTCCTTCTGTGGTTTTTGAGCGACGTTACATTTTTATTTTCTAAAGTGTGCATTAACAATACCACCTTTTTATACAAGATATCCAGATTATAACAGTATAAATATAATGCTGACCTTTCTTAACATGTTTTCTAAATTCATCTAAGCCCATCCTGCTCCCTTTTTAGTTATGGCTATAAGATGGCGCTTAAGTGCCACTTATAAGCCGAAACTACTGCATTGGAGAACAGCTATGAGGGAGATGCATGTAAGGAGGGACAGACAGCTTTTAGGTTTTGTTTAGTTATTTACCCACGCATTGACTGCCCTTAGGCATACTAATTCCTATGGCCATTTCCTCCCATTACCTGAATCCCTTTGCCCAAAACACATCTCCCTGAGATCTCTTTGAGTTACCTATATAAACAGTAACATCAAACTTTGGCCTGCTAGTATTGTTTCTTTGCTTTCTGCTGTGAGTTAATGTTTTGCTTCAACCTGTAAAATGTGCTACTGGCATAATACAAATGTTGTCACCAAGTGTGCTTGCAGTCCCTTGATTTATATCTGTTCCTTGCACTTAAGTCCTGTTAAAAACAAGCATTAACAATACCAACACAGACGTATGGTGGCAGTGGATGGATGGCCTGAATATTGTATCTCCTGGTAGTCTGGCTGCTATAAACAAGAGGTGGAGGGGTGCTTAGGGATCTCAATGTGTGCTGGCAGCCGTGGTAGAGGATATTCATTGAAAATCTTCTGCAAATGTAAAAGTCTCAATACTTGCAAGGGCAATCAGACTGTGATGCCTGGACACAATTGGTTGAAGGTTTTGTGTGTCGAAGCCTACCAGGTCAACGGGAAAAACATGTGCATAAACGTCCAAGTGATTCAAAGGACTTCTGTCATCCCAAGTTTTCACCTCATATTGTAGGTTAAAAAAACTCAACTGCTTCTGTTGCTCTACTGCTAACTACACTGTACACTGAATGTATTAACAGGAATGGGGCCCTGTGCTTATATGCTATCAGTGCAGTTTGCAGGCGTATAGTGCACCAACCACATTACATTCGATTAAAAAAGTGTTAGACATAACTTTATATGCGTTGGACCCGTGCACTGGCTCACGAAAACAGGGAACAAAAGAAAACAATAAATAATAAATAGCAATAAGTGATAGGTATATAGTTTATTTGGTTAACCACCAACCTTGTATAATCTTACACATTACAAGCAATGCAACTGTACATTTAAAAGCAGTACATATCAAAAACGTCTCATTACAATAAAATTAATTAAGTAACAATCTTCTGACCATCATTAATTCATCTTTAAATGGGAATCCATATATTTGGCTTCTGCCCCTCATTTATTGCATCTCATCTTTTTTTATATATACTCAATTAAATATCTAACAACATAGCCATATGGTCCGAAGTGCTGATTGCAGTAAATAAAAACATAACATAGGACACTCAATAGAATTTTAAACTAGTTTGTAGCCCTTTATTGGATCAATCTGAGGGGATACAAGATTTAGTCGCAAATATACCAAGTGCCGCCCTGCAAGATACATGGGTGGATGCAACAGGACAGGACTCAAACGCCACATATTCCTACAGGAGTGAGGTCCGAGTATGGTTAGGGGCAGAGTGATGCCAGATGTACCGGGCAATATTATGGCGTTCCCGCTGGCATCTACAAAAGATTATTTTGTACTGAGAGTATGCGATTGGTCACATTTGAGATGCTTCATGGTCATCCCTAAGCCAGAAAGTGACCATGCAGCCTTGTCACTTCAACAGGCATGGGATAATGAATTTAGCACGAGGACCTCTGACGTTCCTCTGTTCACCTCACCCATGGCAGTGTGTAACTTGGGAAGAAAATTCAACTGGGTTTGTCAGTGTAAATTCTGGGGCCGGGAGTGCCGTGCCAGGGTCTGCGGACTCCCAGCTCACAGAGGGCCCTAACTTCCTCCCTGGTCCCAAGAAGTCGTGGTCCACACAAGGAGCAACGGTTTACTGTGGTTTATTCGACAAACGCACCGGGGTCATATGCTGAACTAAATCCAGGCACATCTCGCCACAGACTGGCTCGCAGGCTAGTTTTGTACCCTTGTGACATAACAACCTTTGTCACTCAGTGGACTCCCTCCTAAACCTACCGAGGCCTGGGATTGGCCCCCTGACTAGTAGGTCCAGTATAGCACCCTATACAAAGGATTACAGTTGGACATGTCTGTGTCAGGTGGCATACTTGGATCATCCCCAAAAATTGTTACACTAAAAAAGTTACAGTGAGGAAGCCTGGTAATTGGTTGGCAACCCTCGTCATCTGCCCCCAAAACCCAGGGTCCTGATTGGTCAGGCTGCGGGCCTCCAAGTCTGGGACAAACACTGTTCCCAGTCCGCGAGACACCTGTTCTCAGTGCGTGTCTACTATGTCTCAGCAATTGCAACTATGTGTCTTCGTATAACAATAGTGTGAAGATGACTAATGCCATGAGAGCGCTCCATTCCCATCGTAGATGGTGTCTGGAAGGTAACAATTATGTTGCAAGTCGCTGTCCAGCCGTGGGGCAGATGCTCATTCTCAGCCTCTGAGTCTTGGCTTGTTCACAATTTGGCAGAGTCACCTGGTCGGAGACCACTCTTGCAGGCTCGATTGCCCCGAATTGGTGTGTATTTTACAGGGAATATTTGCTGCTGTCGCCGATGTCACTCTGGCTCAGGATATGGAATGTCGCTTTGCAACATTATGTCCTTGGAAGTCTGTGCTTAGCCCGTAGGCGATTCTGCTAATGCAGCACCTTACAGTTTGGGAATTCTCTGCAATCACTGCGGCCTACTGGTTTCTCCTGAGGCCTGCTCTGGCTTCAAATATGGAGTCGTCATAATGTCCATATGTTAGTAGGAGCTTTACGGTTGGTCAGGTCTCTTGGGTGCTCCTGTCCTTCCATAGGCTTAGCTGCGTAAAAGCATCAGCAAGCGTATACGAGCTCTTCTTGCTTCTTGCATTTCTGCGATGCTATAGAAATCCTAATGGCAAAATAACAAAGCGTGCTGCTAGTGTAGGTGTCACAGTCCTCTATCTCACGAACTGTACATGTTCTTCATGTAGATTGGCGTGTGTGAGTCTGTGTGAATTGCGCGGATTGTGCGTGTCCTTCGTGTATAATGGTGCTATGTCATCGGGATGTCTCTAACAACCTGCATCATGCCGGCTTTTAATACTGCGTCTTTTGTCAAGTCGGTCCATGCGATTATCCCCAACTCTGTCTTGTGTCTCTTTGTCCATTCTTGGCAGGGTTTGTGTTAAGGTAGGAACATATGGCCGACTGTCTGGGTATCACTCGCGGTAGTTGTGCCTGCTTGGAGCAGTGGAGATGGGCATACGTTTGTATGATCTGTTAGGCAGGATCCTGTGCAGTGCCCTTAGGGACCACTACACACAATTAAGACCACAGGTGGCAATACAAGTTTTACCTTTGGTACAAGCCTGTACTACTATGTCAGAGTGGTAGCAGTGGCGAGGCAGCCAGACTTATCTCAAGAGTATATGAGCAGTAGCAGAGATTACACAAAGGGACCACAATTACTGTCACTCAAGCAAACACTGACTCAAGGTTTCAGGTAAAAAACATAAGTACATTTATTTTTAAACCATTTGCTATAAACACAACACTTCTATTAAACTTAAATAAAAAACACACATTAAATGTACTACAACTAACCAATTCACTTTGTACAGTAAGTCTCAAGGTAAGTACCCTGTGTTTGAATGAACCGGTGTTACGAACAAAACACGTTACCGAGAATACGATTGCGATCACTTTTTGACAGTTCGGTCTACTAAATAAACGCGTATCCGTGACATGAAATGCTACCGGGGCAAAAACAAACTTAGCACCTGAGATACCCAGAGGGAGTTGGAGGCAAAAATCACAGGCAATATTTTGGTTAGGCAGGCAGAATCAAGAAACACTCAGAGACAGGAGTTCAAAAGTCAAAGGGCCGGAGCCAGGGTCGAAAGACACTGGGGCCTGTTGACGAAGATCACACAGTCAGACAGTTCACGATTCCACGTAGCCAAAAGTACTTAGATATTGTCAATGTTCGGAAGCAAAAGTTATAAGAAGGAGGGAAGACAAGGGCAAACCTTGGAAAATGAAGAAAAGGGATTCACCCAGTTTCCTCAAGTAGAACACAGTACCTTGTTCCAATGGTGCAGCTGGAGCCCTGGCAGTTGTTCCTGTTTGTTTCCCGCAGACCCATGATTCCTGGAGCTTCGTTGTGAAGGAGGACGTCTGAAGGGGGTCTGCACCACACAGGGATGAAGCCGGCAGCAGCGACAAGGAATAAAAGGTGCGCTCCTTAAAAACAGGAGAGGCTCTTCAGGTGGCTATCCGGACCACTACAGCAGCGTGCAGCGATTTCGACCAAGAAAGAGGATCCTCTGGCTGTAGAATATGAGCTGGTTATCCCCACCAAGCTCAAGGGAAGAAGACTCCGGACTGGATCTTCTCTAAGTCGTTGAAGGGAAGATAGCTCAGGACTGCAGCAGGGCTTCACCGGGACGGGTTAGTTGAAGAAGCCGTTGTTCTCTCCGCTTCTCTTCGGTTCCTTGTAGTTCCAGTGGCGACTCTCTGACTTCTAGCCCAAGAGAACTGCCTTTTATGCGAAAACCCCCCATTCACACAGCCTGGCTGTCAATCACCCAGCAGGGCGGTTGTCCAGCCTGGACAACTACCCTGGCCAATCATGACAAAGTACGACTTGGGTTTCCTAGGATACCCTGTGCAGGGGGTGACTACACCCCTCCCTCACATTCAGCCCACCTAGACACCCAGGTGCCTTGAGGAGGGCTTCTCAGCAGAAGCCCGCCAAAAGACAGTGAACAAAGAAGGCAAACCTAGTTTGCTGTGCAAAGTAAAACACAAGAAGGACTTGGCGAATAAACCCAACTGGAGCCAAAAGAAAGATGATTTGGTCAAGCGGGTTTATGTTCGAGGCTAATATAATAGCCAAGAACAGTACCACGTTTATCTAATATAATTGCGGTAGAAAAGTTAGGGTATATACCACTGCCACCAGCCAAGTCTAAATGTTAAAAGAGTGAAACAATGCTCTAAGAGGTACAGATAAAAAGGGATACGAATTAACCCTTCCCAGTACTCCATGGAAGATAGGGTGTACTGGATCTGTGGTAGATTGACTAAGTAAAGTTAATGGTAACTTTACCCTTTTCTGGGGGATGGTAGTCGCCTCAGAAATGGAGTCGAGGGAAGTCTCAAAGACAAACCTGTGCCACAGCACTGAAGGTGCTGTGTGACACACAAAAAGAAGGGGGCTTCTGAAGTGGTGTACTTCAGAGTCCACAATCACAAAAACAGATAGAAACACATAGCAAAACACAGGAAAGAGTGGGGGAAAAGCTCTCACTCTTACCAAGTGGAAAAAAATAAACTCCAGAAGTCCAGCAAAGCTGCTGGGGGACTCACTAGGTGAGGGAAATTAGCCATAGATGAGAATTCTCCCTAACACTCGCCCCCCCAGACTAAGGGACAGGAGGATTTAATCCACTCCTGGATGGACCTCATACCTCTAGTCGGTTACAAACATCCTAGAGAGACCATCAGCATTTTGGTGGTGACTTCCTGCTCTGTGCTCAATGGAAAAATCAAATCCTTGTAGGCAGATTGACCATCTGAGTAATTTTGGGTTTTCCCCTTTCATTTGCATCAGCCATCTCAAGGGTTGGTGGTCAGTCTGAATGGTGAAGGTAGATCCATAAAAGTATGGTCTAATCCTCTTCAGTGCCAACACAATAGCAAAGCATTCCCTTTCTATTGTTGCCCACCTTGTCTCAGGATCCTTTAACTTCCTGCTGATGAAACAAATGGGGTGTTCCCTACCTTTCTCATCCAGTTGACTAAGAACTGCACCTATACCTACATTAGAAGCATCAGTTTGTACAATGAAGGGTTGGTGATAGTGAGGAGCTCTTAGGACTGGAGCTTGACAAAGGGCTTTCTTTAGACCTTTAGAGGCTTGATTGCACTCCTCATTCCCTCAGTAGAGGGTTCTATTACCCCGAGTTCAAGCATCTTGTTGACCTCATTCCTTATGTGGGATCTGATATTGTCTGAAATTCTGTACCCCTTGCTTTTGACAGGCAAACAGTCACCAGTGTGTATGTCATGCTGGCCCCAAGCGGTCAAGCCTGGTGAAAGTGAGAACATGGAGGCAAACTGATTTAACAGTAACTTGCACTCATCCTGTTGGTCAGATGTGAGACTGGAAGAGAGATTAACTCCTTCCACTTGCTCATCTAAAGGTAAGCCTCTGAGGAGGTCAGGCAGAGGTTCACTCTCCTTCTCCTCCTGAGCTGAAGCTAGAAGCAAAGCTCCTATGTCAGGTCTGGAGACATAAGCCTTTAAACGGTTGGTGTGAAAGACTCTGGGAGCCTCCTTAGGATTGTCTAAATCCACCAGATAGTTCACCTCTCCAAGTTTAACCACAACCTTGAAGGGTCCTATCCATTTGTCCTGCAAGGCCCTCTGCCTTGTTGGGACCATAACAAGAACAAGCTGGCCTTGAGTAAACTCAACCATGTTAGCCTTCTGGTCATGCCAATGTTTGACCAGAGCTTGACCAGCCTTCAAGTTATCACTTGCCTCTGTCATCATGTGTGACATTCTCCTCCGGAGACCTATCACATAGTCAGTCACTCTGACTGGTTTAGGGGAAGGAGCACTCTCCAACCCCTCCTTAATCAGGGCCAATGGACCTCTGACTGGATGGCCATAGAGACGTTCGAAGGGACTGAATCCTACTCCCTCCTGAGGGACTTCTCTATATGCAAAGAGAATGCATGGCAGTAGAAGGTCCCACTTTCTTCTAAGGGGTTCTTCTAAAGCACCTATCATACTCTTCATAGTTCTGTTAAACCTCTCTACCAGTCCATTGGTTTGGGGGTGGTAGGCAGTTGAGAACTTGTAGGTGACTCCACAGGTTTTCCACATGGTTTGCATGTAGTGGGACATAACATTTGATCCCCTGTCAGATATCACCTCCTTAGGAAAACCTACTCTGGTAAAAATGCCAAGTAGGGCCTTAGCCACAGCCGGAGCCATAAAATTCCTCATAGGTATGGCTTCAGGAAATCTAGTGGCATGGTCCACTACAACCAGGATAAACCTGTTGCCTGGAGTTGTGGGAGGGTCAAGAGGACCAACAATCAATCCCAACCCTCTCAAAAGGAATTCCCACCACTGGGAGAGGCACAAAGGGTGCCACATTCTTGAATCCACTCTTGCTAGAGGTTTGGCAAGTGTGGCAGCTTCTGCAGAATTTGTCTACTTCTGTACCCATCTTAGGCCAGTAGAAGTGCAGAGATAGCCTTTCTTTGGTCTTCTTAAAACTTAAGTGACCAGCCAAAGGTACCTCATGGGCTAACTGCAGAAACTGGAGTCGGTTCACTAGTGGTACTACAAGTCTTTTTTAGTCTCCAGGGGTTGACTCAGTTGGTTCACTGTAGAAGAGGCCATCTTCCCAGTGCAACCTATACTTCCCAGGCTCAGTCCCATTGAGCTTAGAAGCTGCCTGTTGGAAAAGACCTTCCAAGGTAGGACACTGGGCCTCATTACGACCCAGGCGGTAAGTTACCGCCTGGGCCGTGACTTTACCACCATGGCGTAAACTACGTTTACGCCATGGTGGTTGGCGGACTTACCGCCCCATTCCGACCTTGGCGGGGCGGTAAGTCCCCAATCCCCATTTACCCTTCCCCATTTTTGCCCCATAGGGTATAATGGGAGTGGGGAAGGCGTTAATTACGCCACCGTAAATTACGGTGGCGTAATTAACTCCATGGTCCTTTAGCGCCATGGATTTTAACACCTGCTAAAAGCAGGTGTTAAAAGCGCCATGGCGCTAAGGGACCTCGTACTCAGGCGGTAAGGGTCGGCGCTGTTAACGCTGCCGTTAACCCCTTACCGCCTGGGTCGTAATGAGGCCCTCTTTGTCCCTTACTGAAATCTTCTCTGTTGGGTCCACCTTCTGCCAGTAAAGACTGCAGCTCAGGATGGTCAACAGGGTTAAGATCTCCTACCAAGGTAAGATCCTCTTCTAGATCTGATTCCTCAGTATCTAGTTTGACCATACAGGGTTGAACCTCGCACTCAGCCTCAGCTGGTGTGGGAGTCACAGGTGTGACTTTGGACAGTCTCAGAGATGTCCTTCTGGGCAGAGGAGTGCTTGCTGTTTTCTTGCTGGCAGACTAGGTTTCCCCTTTGTCCTTTCCTGTCCTGCAATGGCAGTAAGTAAGTCCTGCGGACTTGGGGTGATAGCTTCCTCTATCATGTCCCCAGGAGAGCCTCTTAAGGTTCTCTCCCTTGCAGACCTTTTGAGCTCCTGCTTCCTTCTGCTGGGGGCCCTGGGGGTGCTGGACACAACTCCAATAGTTTTAAGGTCATTACCCAACAGGACCCTCCCAGGTACATTATTCTGCACACTTGCAGGTATTCTGACAGTCATGTCATTATACTGGATGAGAGCTGGTAACTTGGGAACCATTTGCACAGGGCCTCCAGCTAACTTGGGTAAGTGTTTGGGTGCCATAGCAACATCCTCCACTTTGAAAAAACATTCATCAACCACAGTTATGCTGGCTCCAGTGTCTCTGATGGCAGGGGTCTACTGACCGTTCACAAGAACACTATCTTTATAATACTCTTTAGTATTATCTGGGATTGAGTTATAGACATCTAAGTTCTGTTGTTCCCAAAGACCCAAGGACACTAAAGTGTTGGGTGTCCTGACCCACGTTTGAGCTATCATGCTGCAACATTTGGTGCTGTGGGCTTAGAAAATCCAAGATGGCCAAAAAGCCCACATGTGTGCCAAAATCCAGGAGAACCACACAGTTTGTGCACACTAAAATGGTTGCCTAACTTGCCACCACCAGTGCGAGCAGGATGGGCAGGAGTGCCATGAGTGAAATGTGTGCCAAAGGAAAAACCGCACTTTAAAATTACCTTTGGTTTCTCTGAATGCCAGCTCAAAATGCCTATTTGCAAACATTGCAACACATCCAAAAATCTCACTGAACACCAGCGGACATCTGGCAGAATGAAGTATGTGTGCATACTAAATCTGGGAAGTTGAAGAGCCCCAAAACAATGTTCATAACAAGACTGGCTGAGCTCTGCAGGTCTGCAGCAGCCCAACTGAAACTGGATTTAAAACTACCAAAAATCGAAAATGTTTAAATTAACTGAGTGACCTACTTTTGAGTGTCACATAGTTTGTAACTGTTAAAATGTCATAGTTTTGAACTTAGAATCAGCATTCTAGCTGCATATGTAAAAATTGTCTTGACTTAAACTGGGGAACAAAAAGTGACATTTTACCTGAAACCTGGCTTAAGGAAACTGGAATTCTGCCAGACAGCTACCCCCGACAGGAGTGGGGGCTTGCCCAACAAATGCATTCCCAGGCCTGGCTGCATTCTGTTGCTCCTGCCAAAAGGAGGTCACACACTCTCTGATTGAATTACCAGGGGATTGCAAGAAACTAAAGAAAGGGCCCAGGCAGATGGTTTATTTGGGTGGTCGTAAATGGCTTCCTTTTGAACAAAGCCCTTCCTTGACTCAGGCAAATGTTATATTGGGGGCCGTAAAATAGCTTCCTCTTGGCAGAAGCTGGGAGGGGCAGGGTCTCTGAGCTTGGCAGAAACTGGATAAACTGGTTTCTACACCATGTGACCTGAAAAGACACACCCCTGTTGGCCAGAATATGATTCTAAGAAAGATGTATAACTCACAGTGCGGACTTGTCAAAATTATTTAAATGATACCATAATTCTTGTGATTTTTCTGTGCACGTTTTAAGACGCGTTGGGAATGTGTGTGATGTTCTGGGGCAAAACCCCGCTATTTATTGACACCACATACTCTGTGTTTAAGCTAGCGACCTGGAAAGTTACTGAGATATGTGTGGGAGGGGGGTGTACATGTGTATAAATCTGGAGAAAAATCTGATGTTGCAAAACCCACTAAAAAGCACAAAATGTTGCAATTTCTGAATGCGAGCTCTTAGAAACATCAGAGTTTGAACAGAGTATACATCATGTGATACGTGATGGGTGCATGTAATTTCAAACCACTGTGTATCTATGAAATATGTCTTTAGGTCAAATACAGATTTGTGTGTAATTTGACAGGGGAGTGTCCTTTCTGCAAGCCATTAAATGACATAATTCTGACACACAATCCTGCTCTCCAGTGAGAACGCAAAGAATTCTCCAACCTATCAGAACTCTGAAGGGGTTGGGCCTAGAAAGCTAGCCTCTCCACCCACTTTCAAAACACATAAAAAGAGACTGCTGGGACAGGTAGAGGGATTCAATTCCATTTGCTGCGGAGCATGCTGACCGACGACTTCACATCCAGAGATCCTACCCTTAGACTTCCAAGCTAAACAGAGACTACAGAACTTTGAACCAAGAAGGCCCACTGCAAGCAAAAGTATTTGTCAGCAGGCCCAAAAATCATTTGCAGACTATCAACAGCGGGGCGAGCTGTTTGAATTCCCTGCCTAGAACATTGCCGGGACCGGTAGCAGTGTCCAGGAGCCATGCAGATCAGCGCTGTGTCCGGAGAAAGCGGGACCAGGAGCCGTGCAGACCGGTGCTAGACCAGACCAGCAGAACCCAAGATCCAGGAGCAGTGCCGGTGACCCAGAAAGCAGAGCTGTACTCGGAACCGGAGACCAGATCGCTGTGAAGTGCTGTGCGCAGTGACCGGATCCGTGACAAAGTCGCCTTCCTGTCCAAAATCTCTTGTGAGTACTCAGCAAAACTCAGAACATATCCCTTAGTTTAATATAATATAATTCAATCTATTTAACCTAAACAGAACTGTCACCTGTCATTTTCTAGCTGCAAGCTGTAACCTGTCGCTTTGAACTTTTAAAATTTCAAATCCGAAAAACTACCTTTATTTAATCGTCCGTATCTCTGGAACCGTTTGGGCTAGGAACTTGGTCTAACTTTCCTCTGAAAGCTTAGAATCTCAGCTTTTCAACAAGCTTGCTACTCCTTATACCTTTGCCGTAATCACGATTCACGCACTTGCGAATTTTACCGCGATTTGCAATTTGGTTAAAAATCCAGCCACGTGTAACCATCAGCAGTCATCTCTTTCCTTGCTAAAAATTTGTTTGCCTCTTAATCACCATCTCTGAATCATTGCTAAAGTGAGCCTGAACTCATATTAACTAGATACCACTCACCCTGAACCTCCTGAAGGGAATTAAAAGTATTTTCAGCATATTTCTCTCTGCATTGTCACCATATTCAAAGCATTTTGCCTGTGGGGGGGAGTGGATTGCCAGAGAAAAGTGATTACATTGTTTTGTTGAAATCATATTGAGTATTTTCTGTATTGCATTTTCATTCAACATTGCATCCATCTGAAACTAGATAAAGCATTCTCTACCACCTTATTCTTCTGTTCCTATTCCCAAGCGTGCTACCTCATCCTTTATACTACTCCTGGGTAATCAAATTAGTTTATTAGTAGAACATTACCTATTGTTGTCAACTGCTCATGTTCTGAAGTGTGATATTAATTATTAATTTATTATAAAGTGTGATATATATATATTGTTTACATTCTCAAATAAACCGTTTAATCTTGCAAAACAGAACTACTTCTTGGCTCAGTGGGGTCAAGGGGGTTCCAAGAGAGGGGTGTTATATAGGGGTAGTCATCCAGAACTCATGAACTGGACATAAAGATATATCAATAAGGGTTTCCATTCAGTATCCCAGACTAGGCATTGACTTAGCTTTAGTGCTGGATTGAATCCTCTTACAAATTGGGGGCTCGAGCCGGACGTTTGGGTTAGATCTATCACTTGTGCAGATTAATACAGTGTGCTAACTGACAGGAGACATACATCCGGTCGGATCACGACGCTGTGTTACGCTGTAAAGCACTCCTCAAAGGAACGCTCTAAGGAAAAGGTCTGTTTTGCAAAAATAAAATACAAACTTCTGTAAGTCAGGAAGGAACTCAAATTCCAGAATGACGACCTTGGTAGATATAAAAATAGCCAGAGAGCACTTCTTACATAAGCTATTTGTGAGAGGTGAGTGGACTCATCAGGACCAGAGAGTCTGGTTGCAGGCAATCGCACCCCAGATCACTGAAACAGGGTCAGATAGATGGAGAGACCAGGGTCCCTTAATGTGGCCCTGAGTGAACTATATATGGCCCCTAAGGCCAAGGATGAGCACAACAAGATTGCCAGGGTAGCGGCATATTTATATTTACATATGGGAGCCATGCAGGACAAATGTGCTGAAGGCCAAGATCTGGCGAGTAGGCAACTGCTGGCATTACAGAAGGCCCAACCTGATCTGGATTCTTCTGAGCAGAGGCTGCAGAGGAGCCAGGAGTCAGAAAATGATAGTAGGCAGTATATCATTAAAATAAAAGAGGACATGGATATACTGCAACAGGAAAAGACAGATACCAGAATTCTGGCTTTGCAGAAGGAGCACCAAGACAGTTTGGACTCCTTGCTGCAGAGCAGGAAAAAGCTGGAGCAACAGATCAATTTCAACAGGGCATGCACAGAGCAGGTAGCCACCCTGCAAATCCAACTAGACAGAGAGAAAGAGGAAAGCAACAAATTGATTTTGAAAGACCTGGATACCCAGGCAGAGTTTGATGAAGAACGCCAGAAAGCTGGTGCCTTTCAAAGGCAGAGGGATGACCTGGCGTCACAAATGCAGGCTCTTGGTCACGAAAGGGATACCTTAGGCCAGGAAGTCTGCCACTTAAAAAGGAAAATGGAAGAAAATCACCTGGCCCTCCAGGGACTGGGTGACCTCCAAAAAGAACACCAGAACTTGTTAGAGCACACCAGGAGGGTGGAGGAGGCTCTGGCAAGAAAGGAGCAGGCCAGTAGGGAAGGGACTCAGGAGGTAACCCTCCTGCAGCAAAGACTGGCCCAGTACTCCAGGACCAATCAGGAGGCACAGAGAGAAAATGAGGCTCTCTGTCAGCACAATGATAGGCTCCAGCAACAGGTAGCGATGCAGGAGAGACGGATAGAGTCGAGTAAGGCCTTAACTGAGGAACTGAAAGCGCAGGCTCTTGCATTGCAACAGGGAGCAGGGGCGGATAGAGACCAGGTTCGCTGGGAAAGGGAAACTCCTGAGCATAACCTCAGGAGCCCTAGTACCAGAGGCCTTTATCTCTCTCAGTCCCTGGACTCTGCCACCCCCATGTCCCCTGGCGCACATGAGCACCGGGCCACAGGGATGGCAGATTACTATCCAGCCAAAAGCATGGGGCTCATAGGCCAGTACCACCCAGGTATGGAGGGGCGGGCATCTGGGTATGGGCACCCAAGCACAGTGCAATTTAGTGGGGAACCCCAGGAGAGTAGGCCCATTAAGGGCATCCTGAAAACCTCTGCCCAGTTAGGTCAGTGGGGGGGGTACCCATCAAATCCTGGCAGCGAGGAGGGATCTGAAGACTCCTCTGAGCGGTACAGGACACAGGAGACCAGGTCCCCACATTCTGCCAGCCACTCCCAGGCTCGCAGAATCCGTGAAAACCTGGAAGATCAGACAGGAACCTCTGGGAGCAGTGCCTCTGAGTCAGAGGATGAATGGACCAGGGTTACCGAACCAAAAAGGCCAATAAGGCAAAAAGGGCCTTGCTTAAGGACCCATTGAAACAGATTAAGGCAATCAGGAGTGTCATCACGCCTTATCATAAGAACGCCAAGTACTCTGTTTGGGAACACTTGGAGCTCTATGAGCAAATGATGGAGACTTTTCATTTGAAGGACAGCCAAAGCTGTATCCAATATGTAAAGTGGACATTCTCCTCAGAGTACTCCAGTTTCTTTGCGGGGCTGGAGGACCAACATCATTCAAGGTGGTCCACCTATAGGGCGGCCATATTAAAACATTTTTCTGTTCACAGAAATCCCCAAGAGGCTCGCAAGGCAGCCTACGATTTGCAATGTGGGGAGGATCAGGCCCCACAAGAATTGTGCAAGAACTGAAACGTGCCTTTGCGCAGACCACCAGAAGGGTGCGCACAGACAGCAGAGAATTTGTCAATACATTTTTCCATGCCTTGCCCAAATACATCATGACCCAGCTCGTGAGAGATTTTCACGAGAAAAGATCTTTAGACTGGGTCATTGAACAGGCTACCCGGATCTATGAGGTGCTGCAGCCCATAGAAAATAAAAATAATGCGCCCAAAAACCCCAAAACCAACAGCACCCCTGCTGCTGCCAAGGTGGCAGAGGTAAAGGTTGCCCCCGTTTTAGACTTGGAGATGGGGGGGCCTAAAAACCTACCTGCACCTAATAATCCTAAGCCCAGAAATCCCTCGGGTCAGTCACAGACAGGGAGTCGAGGAGGTAGTCCCACAAAGGGGGTCCCCCGCTCCCCTGACTATGTAAGTCCCCGCTACAAGGGAAACCGACCAATCCTGGGTTATGTGTGGACTCCTCCAGCCCAAGGGGGGGATCCAGCCAAGCACCTGACCCGGGGAACTTCCCTCCTAACTTCCCCCAGGAGGGCAGAAATTCTCCAAATCCTGGGCAGAACTTTTTCCCCAGGTATCCACCCAATTTCCAGCCCCAAAATCATCCATCCTTCTTTCCCCAATTCCCTGAGCTCAGACAACCTAATCCGGGAGAGGGGAGGCCAAGGGTGGAGGGGTACCAAAATCTTCCCAACCAGAGGTACTACCAGAGAAGGGATAGCTACCCTTCCCGGGATCAGCCCAGGGGAGAAAATAGAGCCCCGTATCAGCCTGAGCGGGTTTCCCAGTTAGAGCGCCAGGTCCAAAATATGGCACGGGATCTGGGTCACATACTGAGGGCTCAACAGAACCCTCAGATGAGCATGCCACCGCAGAATGCCCCAAACTCTGGACCTGGTGCTCCAGAACAATGACGGGGGCAGCACCCCGATAACACACCGGTTCCCAGGGAGGAGGCACAAGGGGAAGGGGGGTGTAAAGCCTTGGAGGAAGCTTCCTTCCCAACTTGTAAACAGCCCCTGGAAAACCAGGAACCGGAAACAAAATCTCCTACCCCTGAAAGCCTGCCTCCAAAGGAGCACAGGGGGGGGTAGGAGAAACAAAGGACCCAAACAGACCCACTTTGTGGAGGAGGTACAGATCTTCCAATTTGAGGGAGAGGGATCCTCAGAAGATCCTGGGAAAAGGATCTTCTCCTTCAGAGATGGGGGAACTCCTCCCAAAGAAAAATGGGTCCCAAGGGATTCCAATCCAGACTGGGGAGATATGGAGACTGAGCTACCGCCACCCATTATCTCATCCCAGAACACACAATACCAAAATCCCCTGGTTCAAACCCATCCTGGTGACTGCCTCCAAGAAGGGGGAGGCGGCCCAGAACCGGAACCAGGGGAACGCACAATGGCTCTGATCTCCAGTTGCCAACTTTTTCTTTCAGATTCCCAAGGCTCTCTACAGAATTCTGCCCAAATCTCTTCGCTAGCAATGTCCAAAACCAGAAAGTTAGCCCACCAGTTGTCCAAAAATGTGCATTATCTGTGCCCCCTTGAGGAGAAGGAGGGAAGATACTATGCCCCGGTACAAGTACAGGGGCAGGGTACAATTTTGGCACTGATGGACACTGGATCCCAAGCTACCCTTCTGTCCAAAAGGGCCTTTGAGGAACTAAATGCCGGAAGGGGGGAGAATTACCGTATTCCTCTCACCTCTCTTCCTGGACAACTGCAGAACTTTGACGGGAAGGAAATTCCCGTTGAGGGGACTGCAGACTTGGACATTAAAATTGGGCGACACAAGTTGAAATACCCGGTCATAGTAGTGACTCCAGAGGGTACCCCTTGTTTACTAGAGAATGACCTCCTGAGAAGGTTGTCACCTCTAATAGATTGTGTAAACAAGGTCCTCTGGACCCAGACTAGCCGACCAATAAAATTAAAACAGAGTGTCAACCATGTTAGTTTAAACGGCACCTGCCACATGGTTGAACAAAAATCTGACCAAGTAGAATTTCACTTCCAGAACAACCAGATTCCAGACGTGACAGTAATAGCAGTACGACAACAGACTGGTGATGGGGGGTCCTCTCTATTTCTGAAAATCAACCTTCCTTCCAGTTTAAGGTGGTATTCCGCACTGGAAGGAAACACCCTGAAATTCTTTACTAATCCACAATCAGAAACTCCCACGCCTATAGTCCAGAAAGATGTGAAATCAGCTCAGAGCCTGGCTGATATTCAGCAAATTGGAGAGCAGTTGTTCATCCCTGTTCAGTTAAATGATGGGAAGGACTCTGTTCTCGCTCGAGTGTGTGTGAACAACGGTAAGAGCTTCATCAGCGAAGCCATGTTCTGCCAACTCCCAAAAGATCCAGCCATTCCCACATTCAAACTGATAGACAAATGGGAAATGGACCTGGAAGCACCTAATTCCAAACATCTCCTGCCAAGCAGGTGTATGCTCAAAATCTCCATTGGCAACAAGAGCATAGTCCATAATTGTTGGGTCGTGCGAGATGTCACTGCCGCCTTTTACTTAGGCAGTGACATTCTCAATCGCTTTGCCATTAGTTTGGACCTAATAAACTTCAAAGCTTGGTCCCGATTAGCGGATAATCCCATGGGCTTTGATGATCCAGAAAAAGCATTTAGGTCAGCTCAATTGCTACCTTATGTAGTTGAAATTCAGATCAAAGAGGAAGTCACCATCCCAGAAAGGGCCCGACAATTCTCCCTGGAAGTGAAAGTTAAAAGAGGACAAAAATTGCAAAACCCTGATGCTTACATACATCTAAACGCTTCTCTCCAACAGCAAGGGTTGGGGGTAAACCCAACTCCATTAGTCAACATAGAACATGACACCATTCCAATAGAGGTGGATAACAGCGACTTAAAGAGTATTACTCTAGCCGCAGGCACCATTATTGGAATGGCGGTTGATGACCGACATTTTTCCATTGATCTAGGAAATGAACTGTTAGGACCAATCCCCAAGGACTGTTTTGACAGTGACAGTGAGGACAATACAACACCAGACAGGATGTTTACCCGGCATGGGGGGAACTTCCTGGTGTACACTTCCTGCCCTTATGGTAAGGAGGATGTGACTTGTGACTTCAGAAGGGATGAGGTGATTTTCCAGGTTCATGAAGGCCGCCTTTCCCACCTGGGGCCTCCAGTCCAAATCAGCGCTCTGACCAGGGACTTCTCCACCCAGCTGGAGGAGGCCGCTGAAATAGCCAAACCAGAAGTCTTTCCAGGCTTCAGGCAGAAGGTGGAAGAGAGAGTCAACCTAGCTGATGCCTGTGTGACTCTGGAACAAAAGCAAAAGTTGAAACAAGTTTTCTTGGATTTCCAAGATCTCTTTGCGGTAGACTCATATGACTGTGGTCGCACCGACATCCACACAACAACAATCCCCACGGACCCTGGCATGACTCCAGTGTTTGTGAAGCAATATCGTTTGCCTCTCGCATCCATGGAGTCCCTTACTGAAATAATTAAGAACCTTGAGTCCCGGGGAATAATTCGTCCAATACACAGCACCTTCTATAATCCGGTGCTGGGAATACTGAAGCCAAACGGCCAGTGGAGACTCTGCGCCGACCTCAGGGAGCTCAACAAACGGGTCCATACTTCCAGATGGCCTCTGCCCTACATTGACCAAGGGCTGGCCCAGATCCAGGGGTCACAGGTATTCACTGCAATAGACCTGACCAATGGATACTGGACTGTGCCTGTCAGTAGGGAGGACCACTACAAGCTGGCTTTTACCTTTGGGGGCCAGCAGTACACATGGACCCGGACTCCCTTCGGATACCTCAACTCCGGCAATGAATTCAACATTTTCCTACACAAGGCCATGCCCGACCTGGGTGCAAGGGGTAACCTGGCTTATGTAGATGATGTCCTCATCAAAAGTTCATCTGTGGAGGAACACATAGCGGAGATCCGTTATGTTCTGACCCAGTTGAGTGCCGCCGGAGCAAAACTTTCCTTTCAGAAAGCACAGTGGTGTAGAACCCGTGTTAATTTCTTGGGGCATGAGATTACTCCTCAGGGTCTCTGTCCCCAGGAAAAGAAAGTGGAAGCACTTCAGAAACTGAAAGACCCCACAACTCTGCGGGAACTAAGGAGCCTCCTTGGACTGACTAATTACAGCAGGAAGTTCATTGAGGGCTACGCAGAGATCACCAGACCCCTGATTCATCTCCTGAAGGGGGGGTCAAGTGGGAATGGGGTCCAGAACAGGCTGAGGCAGTAAGACAACTCAAAAGAAGCCTCTCACAAGCGCCCTGCCTAGCTTACCCTGTCAGAAACAAGGAGTTCTTCCTGGAGACAGGGTTCTCAAATACGTGCTTGACAGCAGTATTATACCAAAAGCATGACAAGGTCAATAAAGTAATCTCCTATGCGATCAAAACTTTATCCTCAGTGGAGGAAAAATTCAATGATTGTGAGAAGGCACTCCTGGCAACGGTGTGGGCATTGAAGAATTACCACCCGTTTATCCAGGGGGAACACATCATCGTGGAGACTCCACACCAGCCTCTTCAATATCTCCAAAGTGACAGAATCCGGGCCGGAAATGTAAGTAATTCCCGAATTACTTCCTGGATTCTGTCAATGCAAGGCTTTCCTGTGGAGGTCAGATATGGCCAAAACAAGAAGAGTCCCCTCGCGCAAGGTCTGGCTGACTTGCATGATTGTGCCAGAGAAAACTGTCTCGAGGACGAAAGTCTAAAAATCAAGGACAACACGGAGGCATACCTTAATTCCCCACACAAAGTCTTTGAAGAGGACAAGTGTGAGGGAATGCCCACTGTCTATGTGGATGGATGCTCTTACCATGTTGACAACGACGGGGAGAAAGAACTGGTGGCTGGCGTAGGGAATGCATGGGTGAAGGAGTTTCCAGAACCCTCCGCTGGATACAAAATTGGTCCCCGAAGTAGTCAGGTGGCAGAATTGATGGCTGTGCATCAAGCCATCCTCACTGCTGTCCAACATCAACTCCACAAACTGGTCATAATCACAGATTCTGATTATATACGGAACAGGTTCGTGGAGCACCTGGTTAATTGGAAAACCAGAGGCATGTTATGTGCTAACAACAAACCCTTGAAACATGGGAAGTTGATCCAAAACATAGATGATCTGGTCACCTCGAATGAGATACCCATCTATTGGAAAAAGATCAAGGGTCATTCCAAAGTAGAGGGACCAGACAAAACTGGAAATGACTTAGCTGATCAGCTGGCCAAAACCGGGGCCATCAAAGGGGATCTCATTGAAATAGAGTCCCTGTTGGGGGAAATCCAGGTCACTGCTATCACTAGGTGCCAGACAAATGCTCACAATGATCTTTCAACTGCCCAATGGAGTAAGGAGACCCCTGATGCTGATTTGATTACAGCTCAGAAGGGGGATCCAATTATTGGTAAGTTTTACCAACACCTTGAGGACCCTGAGAACTTTCCCCTGACGGATACCGATTACATTGGGAAAGAGGACCTAAGAGTGTTGATGAAATGTCCAAAAATGTTCCGAATCCAAGATGGCTTGCTGGTAAGGAAATCCAAAGCTGGCCACGATCAGTGGGTGGTTCCTACCTCATTCCGAAGCCTGATGTTAAGTCACGCCCATGATGCGGCCACCGCCGGTCATAGGGGGTTTCACACAACACTGGAAATCTTAAGAGAGGTTGCCTACTGGCCACACATGGGCCAGGACCTCAACCAATATTTGAAGGGTTGTCTTGTGTGTGCACAATTTCAGCCAACATCGCTCACACACCGGGCGCCTCTCCAAAAGAGGGGAATGACACTCCCATGTTCAGATTTACAAATCGACTTTGTAGGCCCCGTGATTCGCTCCGCTAGGGGGAATAAGTACATGTTGACTGTGACATGCTTGTTTACCAAGTGGGTGGAATGTCTCCCAGCCCCAAACTGCAAGGTAGAAACGGCAGCTGCCTTGATGATTAACCACATATTTTCCCGTTTTGGTCTACCTCAAAGGATTGAGTCAGACAGAGGTAGCCACTTCACCAGTGAAGTAATGACAAAGATGTGGGAGATACTGGGGGTCAAAAGAAAGCTACATATTGCTTACAGGCCAGCTTCTTCTGGGGCAGTAGAGCGATATTACCGAACCATTGTGAGCATATTAAAGAAGTTTGTGGCAGATTCTGGGCCAAGTTGGGATATCCGATTACCTCTGGTCCTAATGGCCATCAGATCTACCCCTTCATCTGCAACCAAAATGTCACCATTTGAGTTGATGACTGGACGCAAGATGGTGCTTCCTCAGCATTTGCTCTACAGAACCCAAGAGCAAACGTTGATAAATGCCTCCACAACTCATGAGTATGTGGAGAATTTGAGGAAACACCTTCAACATGCTTTTGCCTATGCTCAGCGGAATCTAGAAAGATCAGCCGAGAGTATGAAGACCCACTATGACCTGAAAACTTCCAGGAAGGAATATCAGGTGGGGGACCGGGTCTATCTATACAATTTCCAAAGGAACCAGGCCAAACAGCGAAAATGTTTGCCTACATGGAAGGGACCCTTTGAGATTATAGACAAGATCTCCCCTGTGGCCTACAAGACCCGCATCCCCAAAGGCGGTTTGGCAGAGGGGGACGACAAGTGGGTACATATAAATCAGCTAAAGTGTTGCCATCCCAGGCACACTCTGCAGCAACTGGAGGAGTCCTCTGCAATACCAGAGGGGGCCGCTCCAGAGTAATTCAGTTCCAAACTTAAAATATCCTACGTATAGCCTATCAAATTCTGTGTTTCTCAAGTTTATGTGTACCTGTCTCTTAATTTTAAAAAAATGTGCATGTTCATATCTGTTGAGTTCTAAAATATATATGCCATCCCAATATATCAATGGTGGGGGAGAAATGTCCATCAATAGGTATTGCCGCTTTTCCTTTGTCGTCCTAGGAGAAAGAAAACCTGGAAACTGGCCTAGGAGGACGATCCAGGGAGACCGGGAGCAGAGACCCAAGGGGCCCGGGGTACCGCCCAATATTCCCATCAGGACCGGCGAGGAGAACCGATCGATCAATACCGGATGGAGGAAAAGATGCTGAACTGTGCCATTTGCAGAATTGGAAGAAGATTATGCGGACATACCAGTGCGTGGGTCATCACCTTTTGTGCACCCGACTCCCCATCGACTCAAATTCAAAGTGCAGTCGTGTGGGGGGGCCTTGTTGGGTGTCCTGACCCACATTTGAGCTATCATGCTGCAACATTTGGTGCTGTGGGCTTAAAAAATCCAAGATGGCCAAAAATCCCACATGTGCGCCAAAATCCAGGAGAACCACACAGTTTGTGCACACTAAAATGGTTGCCTAACTTGCCACCCACCAGTGCGAGCAGGATGGGCCGGGGTGCCATGAGTGAAATGTGTGCCAAAGGAAAAACCGCACTTTAAAATTACCTTTGGTTTCTCTGAATGCCAGCTCAAAATGCCTATTTTCAAACATTGCAACACATCCAAAAATCTCACTGAACACCAGCGGACATCTGGCAGAATGAAGTATGTGTGCATACTAAATCTGGGAAGTTGAAGAGCCCCAAAACAATGTTCATACCAAGACTGGCTGAGCTCTGCAGGTCTGCAGCAGCCTAACTGAAACTGGATTTAAAACTACCAAAAATCGAAAATGTTTAAATTAACTGAGTGACCTACTTTTGAGTGTCACATAGTTTGTAACTGTTAAAATGTCATAGTTTTGAACTTAGAATCAGCATTCTAGCTGCATATGTAAAAATTGTCTTGACTTAAACTGGGGAACAAAAAGTGACATTTTACCTGAAACCTGGCTTAAGGAAACTGGAATTCTGCCAGACAGCTACCCCCGACAGGAGTGGGGGCTTGCCCAACAAATGCATTCCCAGGCCTGGCTGCATTCTGTTGCTCCTGCCAAAAGGAGGTCACACACTCTCTGATTGAATTACCAGGGGATTGCAAGAAACTAAAGAAAGGGCCCAGGCAGATGGTTTATTTGGGTGGTTGTAAATGGCTTCCTTTTGAACAAAGCCCTTCCTTGACTCAGGCAAATGTTATATTGGGGGCCGTAAAATAGCTTCCTCTTGGCGGAAGCTGGGAGGGGCAGGGTCTCTGAGCTTGGCAGAAACTGGATAAACTGGTTTCTACACCATGTGACCTGAAAAGACACACCCCTGTTGGCCAGAATATGATTCTAAGAAAGATGTATAACTTACAGTGCGGACTTGTGAGTACTCAGCAAAACTCAGAACATATCCCTTAGTTTAATATAATATAATTCAATCTATTTAACCTAAGTAGAACTGTCACCTGTCATTTTCTAGCTGCAAGCTGTAACCTGTCGCTTTGAACTTTTAAAATTTCAAATCCGAAAAACTACCTTTATTTAATCGTCCGTATCTCTGGAACCGTTTGGGCTAGGAACTTGGTTTAACTTTCCTCTGAAAGCTTAGAATCTCAGCTGTTCAACAAGCTTGCTACTCCTTATAGTTTTGTAGTAATCACGATTCACGCACTTGCGAATTTTACCGCGATTTGCGATTTGGTTAAAAATCCAGCCACGTGTAACCATCAGCAGTCATCTCTTTCCTTGCTAAAAATTCGTTTGCCTCTTAATCACCATCTCTGAATCATTGCTAAAGTGAGCCTGAACTCACATTAACTAGATACCACTCACCCTGAACCTCCTGAAGGGAATTAAAAGTATTTTCAGCATATTTCTCGCTGCATTGTCACCATATTCAAAGCATTTTGCCTGTGTTTCAAAACTCCTATTGTTGTATAAGCTTGCTGGGGTGAACTGAATTACATTTGATTGCATTTCTAAGAACTGTGTGCTCTCCTCTTCATTTCCTTACATTGCATAAGGGGGGGGGGTGGATTGCCAGAGAAAAGTGATTACATTGTTTTGTTGAAATCATATTGAGTATTTTCTGTATTGCATTTTCATTCAACATTGCATCCATCTGAAACTAGATAAAGCATTCTCTACCACCTTATTCTTCTGTTCCTATTCCCAAGCATGCTACCTCATCCTTTATACTACTCCTGGGTAATCAAATCAGTTTATTAGTAGAACATTACCCATTGTTGTTAACTGCTCATGTTCTGAAGTGTGATATTAATTATTAATTTATTATAACGTGTGATATATATATATTGTTTACATTCTCAAATAAACTGTTTAAACTTGCAAAACAGAACTACTTCTTGGCTCAGTGGGATCAGGGGGGTTCCAAGAGAGGGGTGTTATATAGGGGTAGTCATCCAGAACTCATGAACTTGTAAGAGGATTCAATTCAACACTACAGCTAAGTCAACGCCTAGTCTATAATACTGAATGAAAACCCTTATTGATATATCTTTAGGTCCAGTTCATGCGTTCTGGATGACTACCCTTGTATAACACCCCTCTCTTGGAATCCCCCTGACCCCACTGAGCCAAGAAGTAATTCTGTTTTGCAAGTTTAAAAGGTTTATTTGATAAATTAAAATATATATCACACTTTTTAATAAATTAATAATTGAATATCACACTTAATCTGATATGATAAAGATCAACAATGGAGAATCTGGCACTAGCACACTTCTTTATAATTACTAAGGAGTTGAGATGAAATGGATAAGGTAGCACACTGGTAAATAGGAACAAAAGTATAATGTGGTAGAGGATGCTTTATAGGGTTCAAGGAAATGCAAGGTTGAATGAATGAAATGCAGTATAGAAAACAACTTGATATGATTTCAGCAAAACAATGTAATCACTTTTCTCTGGCTACTCCCCTCCCCCCCTTGATGCAAGGCAAGGAAATGGAAGGAAAACACACAGTTCTCAGAAATGCAATCAAATGTGATTCAGTTCAATCCCAGCAAGCTTACAGAAAACAGATAGGAGTTTTGAAAACACAGGCAAATGCTTTGATAGGTGCTAGCAATGAATGAGAAATATGCTGGAAACGCTCTTAATTCCCTTTTAGAGGTTCAGGATGAGTGGTATCTAGTTAATATTAGTCCAGGCTCACACTAGCAATGATGCAGGGATAGTTAGCAGGTTAAACGAATTTCTGGCAAATGAAATCAGGCAGCAGCAGTTTTTTACATGTGAAGAAATTGCAAATCGCGGCAAAATTCACGGATGCGCCGAGCGCTATTACAGAGGAACCACAAGGACTATCTCTACCGTTTTGGGGTCCTAGGAAAGCCTAGGATCTCAGGTTCCAAATGAAAGTTATTGCAAGTCTCTAGCCCAAACGGTTGCGGAGATATGAGTAATTTAGTAAAGGTCGTTTTTGGTTTTGTAAATTTTAAACGCACACTTTTTCAAAATGACAAATTTTACTAGAAATGACAGGTGACAGATAGGAGGCAGTTCTACTTAGGTTAAATAGATTGAATTAGATGAATTTAAACTAAGAGATGTGTTCTGAGTTTTGCTAAGTACTCACAAGAGATTTTGAACAGGAAAGCAACTTGGTCACGATCTTCAGTCTGGTCAGGTCTTTCCGGATTCTGCTCACAGCGCCTGGTCTGGTCTCGGCTAGGCACAGCACTGCTTTCTCTCTGGTCTGGTCTCTGCTAGGCACAGCACTGCTTTCTCTCTGGTCTGGTCTCTGTTAGGCACAGCACTGCTTTCTCTCTGGTCTGGTCTCTGCTCTGGATAGATTGAAGTCTCTAGTTTGGCTTTCTGGAGTTTGATGGAGGTAAGTATGGATTTTTCCGGCAGGGCTTCCAGCGGCAGATGAAATTGAATGTCTCTATGTGTCCTGACTCTCTGCTTTTATCTGTTTCTTGAGAATGGGTGTGTGTGTTGCATCACTAGACTTGCCCCTCTCATTCGTCATTGGTCAGGCTTCCATTCCTCCGCTTGATTGGCAAACTGAACTGTGAGTCAGATTGATGTCATTTTATAATCTCTTGAAACAACCTCCCTTGTCATCTGTGCACCCAAATATATATATGATCAAAATCCATACTTCAGAGTTACACAGTTGTTTGAAATTACATATACATGGTGTGGCTGAATTTAGCCATGTCTATGTCCAAATCTGCTCATTCTCGGAGCTTGCATTCAAAGAGTGTACATAATTGACTTTTTAACTGCTTTTTCAATTTCCGACATGGACCCAACTTTACATACATGTGTGCAGGGGGTAGGGACATTAACTGATGAAGTTTCAGATTTTTAACATGCACACATTTAGAGTAATATCCACTTTTCCGCTAAAACCCCCCTGAACATACCACCGGTTCCTACCACGTCTTAAACTGTGGGCAGAAAAATCACAAGAATTATGGTATCATTTATAAAATTTTCACATGTCCGCTCTATGAGTTATTCATCTTTTTAAAGTTATGTTCTGGCTCCAAAGGGGTGTGGTTTACCCTCAGCACAAGGTTGAATTTCTGGTTCTTTCCAGTTCTGCCAAGCCAGCTTGCTCTCACAGGCAGTGCTCCTCCCAGCTCCTGCCAAGAGGAAGCTACAATTTACGACTGCGGTAATAAAAACCTTTGCCTGAGTGAAGAGGGCTTTGTTCACTCTCTTGCAGAGCACAGATAATTCAATTATCAGATAGATGGCATATCCTTAGCTTGGGCAGCAAAAGGAAGGTTGGCCTGGGAACACAGTGGTGACTCAAGTTTCACTCCTGATGGGTAGTTGCTAGGCAAAATCAAGTTCCTTAAGCCAGACCTTCAGCTAACTGGCAGGTTTTTTTGTTGCTTTTTAACTTAACTTGCAATTTTACACATGCAGCTAGAATGCTGATTCTAAGTGCAAAACTATGACATTTCAACAGTTACAAAGGCATGTGACACCAAACATAGGTCACTCATTTAATCTAAACATTTTCGATTTTAGTGTCTTTAAATCCAGTGCAACTTAAACTGCTGCAATCCACAGCTCAGCCAGTCTTGTTATAAACCTTGTCTTATGATCTTCATTTCCCAGATTCTGTAGGCACACAAAACTCCATTCTGCCAATGTCTGCTGGTGTTCAGTAAATATTTTGCACATGTTGCACTGTTAGAAATAGGCATTTTGACTTGCCTTCAGAAACACACAGAGTGGTTTTAAAACGCCGGCTTTTGGATAGTGGTGAGTACTGGTACTGCACTCATTTTTGGGATTTAAGAAATGAATTCCCCACACTTCTAGGTTGCATTTGGCAATCAGCATTGCCATTCCCAATGGTTTCAGACTACTGTGCGGGTAGTCCAATGGTGGTTTTAAAGCGCTTTGAAGCTAACCGGCGCTACTGTTTTTCCTTTGGCAACCCATTTCCCTCATGGCAACCCGGCCTTTCATTCTCGCACTGGTGGGTGGCAAGTGAGGCAACCATTTTGGTGGGCGCACAAACTGCGCAGCTTTCCTGGATTTCGGCGCACATGTGGGTTTTCCGCTATCTTGAATTTCCTAAGCCCACAGCACCAAATGTTGTAGCAGGATAGCTTAAACGTGGGTCAGGACACCCAACAAGTCCCCCCCACGCGACTGCACTTTGAATTTGAGTCGATGGGGAGTCGCGTGCACAAGGGTTTTGACCCATGCACCGGTCTGTCCGCATAATCTTCTTCCTCTTCTGTAGATGGCACAGTTCAGCGTCTTCTTCTCCATCCGGTACTGATCGATCGGTTCTCCTCGCCGGTCCTGATGGGAAGATTGGGCGGTACCCCGGGCCCGTTGCGTCTCTGCTCCCGGTCTCCGGATCGTTCTTCTTGGTCATCCTTCATGGTTTCATCTCTCCTAGGATGATAAAGCAAAAGCGGCAATATCTACTCATAGACGTTTTTCCACCACTGTTGAGGTAGTGGGGCGGCATATGCATTTCCTCATAACGAAACATTACATTCTTATTTTGAAAAAAAACAGTATCACTAGAGACAGTTTCATGTAAATCCCAGTATGTTAGAGACTAGATGTGGTACGTTTTATGATTGGAACTGAATTAGTCTGATACAGTACCCGCTAGGATTCCAGAGGATTCCTCCAGTTGTTGCAGAGTGTGCCTGGGATGGCAACATTTCAACTGGTTTATGTGGACCCACTTGTCTTCCCCCTCTGCCGAACCGCCTTTGGGGATGCGGATCTTGTAGGCCACAGGGGAGATCTTATCGACGATCTCAAAGGGTCCCTTCCATGTAGGCAAAAATTTGCGCTGCTTGGCCTGGTTCCTTTGGAAGTTGTATAGATAGACCCGGTCTCCCACCTGATATTCCTTCCTGGAAGTTTTCAGGTCATAGTGGGTCTTCATGCTATCAGCTGATCTTTCTAGATTCCGCTGAGCATAAGCAAAAGCATGTTGGAGGTGTTTCCTTAAATTCTCCACATACTCATGAGTAGTGGAGGCATTTATTAGTGTCTGCTCTTGGGTCCTGTAGAGCAAATGCTGCGGAAGCACCATCTTGCGCCCAGTCATCAACTCAAATGGTGACATTTTGGTTGCAGATGAAGGGGTAGATCTGATGGCCATTAGGACCAGAGGTAATCGGATATCCCAACTTGGCCCAGAATCTGCCACAAACTTCTTTAATATGCTCACAATTGTCCGGTTATATCTCTCTACTGCCCCAGAAGAAGCTGGTCTATAAGCAATATGCAGCTTTCTCTTGACCCCCAGTATCTCCCACATCTTTGTCATTACTTCACTGGTGAAGTGGCTACCTCTGTCTGACTCAATCCTTTGAGGTAGACCAAAACGGGAAAAGATGTGGTTAATCATCAAGGCAGCTGCAGTTTCTGCCTTGCAATTTGGGGCTGGGAGACATTCCACCCACTTGGTAAACAAGCATGTCACAGTCAACATGTACTTATTCCCCCTAGCCGAGCGAATCACAGGGCCTACAAAGTCGATTTGTAAATCTGACCATGGCAGTGTCATTCCCCTCTTTTGTAAAGGCGCCCGGTGTGTGAGGGATGATGGCTGAAATTGTGCACACACAAGGCAACCCTTCAGGTACTGGTCGAGGTCCTGCCCCATGTGTGGCCAGTATGCAACCTCTCTTAAGATTTCCAATGTTGTGTGAAACCCCCTATGACCGGCAGTGGCCGCATCATGGGCGTGACTTAACATCAGGCTTCGGAATGAGGTAGGAACCACCCACTGATCGTGGCCAGCTTTGGATTTCCTTACCAACAACCCGTCTTGGATTCGGAACATTTTTGGACATTTCATCAACACTCTTAGGTCCTCTTTCCCAATGTAATCGGTATCCGTCAGGGGAAAGTTCTCAGGGTCTTCAAGGTGCTGGTAAAATTTACCAATAATTGGATCCCCCTTCTGAGCGGTAATCAAATCAGCATCAGGGGTCTCCTTACTCCATTGTGCAATTGAAAGGTCGTTGTGAGCATTGGCCTGGGACCTAGTGATAGCAGTGACCTGGATTTCCCCCAATAGGGACTCAATCTCAATTAGATCCCCTTGGATGGCCCCGGTTTTGGCCAGCTGATCAGCTAAGTCATTTCCAGTTTTGTCTGGTCCCTCTATTTTGGAATGACCCTTGATCTTTTTCCAATAGATGGTCATCCCATTCGATGTGACCAGATCATCAATGTTTTGGATCAACTTCCCATGTTTCAAGGGTTTGTTGTTAGCACATAACATGCCTCTGGTTTTCCAATTAACCAGGTGCTCCACGAACCCGTTCCGTACATAATCCGAATCTGTGATTATGACCAGTTCGTGGAGTTGATGTTGGACAGCAGTGAGGATGGCCTGATGCACAGCCATCAATTCTGCCACCTGACTACTTCGGGGACCAATTTTGAATCCGGCGGAGGGTTCTGGGGACTCATTCACCCATGCATTCCCTACGCCAGCCACCAGTTCTTTCTCCCCGTTGTTGTCGACATGGTAAGAGCATCCATCCACATACACAGTGGGCATTCCCTCACACTTGTCTTCTTCAAAGACTTTGTGGGGGGAATTAAGGTATGCCTCCATGTTGTCCTTTATTTTTAGACTTTCGTCCTCGAGACAGTTTTCTCTGGCACAATCATGCAAGTCAGCCAGACCTTGCGCGAGGGGACTCTTCTTGTTTTGGCCATATCTGACCTCCACAGGAAAGCCTTGCATTGACAGAATCCAGGAAGTAATTCGGGAATTACTCACATTTCCGGCCCGGATTCTGTCACTTTGGAGATATTGCAGAGGCTGGTGTGGAGTCTCCACTATGATGTGTTCCCCCTGGATAAACGGGCGGTAATTCTTCAATGCCCACACCGTTGCCAGGAGTGCCTTCTCACAATCGTTGAATTTTTCCTCCACAGAGGATAAAGTTTTGCTCGCATAGGAGATTACTTTATTGACCTTGTCATGCTTTTGATATAATACTGCAGTCAAGCACGTATTAGAGAACCCCGTCTCCAGGAAGAACTCCTTGTTTCTGACAGGGTAAGCTAGGCAGGGCGCTTGTGAGAGGCTTCTTTTGAGTTGTTTTACTGCCTCGGATTGTTCTGGACCCCATTCCCACTTGACCCCCCCCTTCAGGAGATGAATCAGGGGTCTGGTGATCTCTGCGTAGCCCTCAATGAACTTTCTGCTGTAATTAGTCAGTCCAAGGAGGCTCCTTAGTTCCCGCAGAGTTGTGGGGTCTTTCAGTTTCTGAAGTGCTTCCACTTTCTTTTCCTGGGGACAGAGGCCCTGAGGAGTAATCTCATGCCCCAAGAAATTAACACGGGTTCTACACCACTGTGCTTTCTGAAAGGAAAGTTTTGCTCCGGCGGCCCTCAACTGTGTCAGAACATAACGGATCTCCGCTATGTGTTCCTCCACAGATGAACTTTTGATGAGGACATCATCTACATAAGCCAAGTTACCCCTTGCACCCAAGTCAGGCATGGCCTTGTGTAGAAAAATGTTGAATTCATTGCCGGAGTTGAGGTATCCGAAGGGAGTCCGGGTCCATGTGTACTGCTGGCCCCCAAAGGTAAAAGCCAGCTTGTATTGGTCCTCCCTACTGACAGGCACAGTCCAGTATCCATTGGTCAGGTCTATTGCAGTGAATACCTGTGACCCCTGGATCTGGGCCAGCCCTTGGTCAATGTAGGGCAGAGGCCATCGGGAAGTATGGACCCGTTTGTTGAGCTCCCTAAGGTCAGCACAGAGTCTCCACTGGCCGTTTGGCTTCAATATTCCCAGCACCGGATTATTGAAGGTGCTGTGGACTGGACGGATTATTCCCCGGGACTCAAGGTTCTTAATTATTTCAGTAAGGGACTCCATTGATGCGAGAGGCAAGCGATATTGCTTCACAAACACAGGAGTCATGCCAGGGTCCGTGGGGATTGTTGTTGTGTGGATGTCAGTGCGACCACAGTCATATGAGTCTACCGCAAAGAGATCTTGGAAATCCAAGAAAACTTGTTTCAACTTTTGCTTTTGTTCCAGAGTCACACAGGCATCAGCTAGGTTGACTCTCTCTTCCACCATCTGCCTGAAGCCTGGAAAGACTTCTGGTTTGGCTATTTCAGCGGCCTCCTCCAGCTGGGTGGAGAAGTCCCTGGTTAGAGTGCTGATTTGGACCGGAGGCTTCAGGTGGGAAAGGCAGCCCTCATGGACCTGGAAAATCACCTCATCCCTCCTGAAGTCACAAGTCACATCTTCCTTACCATAGGGGCAGGAAGTGTACACCAGGAAGTTCCCCCCATGCCGGGTAAAAATCCTGTCTGGTGTTGTGTTGTCCTCACTGTCACTCTCAAAACAGTCCTTGGGGATTGGTCCTAACAGTTCATTTACTAAGTCGATGGAAAAATGTCGGTCATCAACCGCCATTCCAATAATGGTGCCTGCGGCTAGAGTAATACTCTTTAAGTCGCTGTTATCCACCTCTATTGGAATGGTGTCATGTTCTATGTTGACTAATGGTGTTGGGTTTACCCCCAACCCTTGCTGTTGGAGAGAAGCATTTAGATGTATGTAAGCATCAGGGTTTTTCAACTCTTGTCCCCTTTTAACTTTCACTTCCAGGGAGAATTGTCGGGTCCTTTCTGGGATGGTGACTTCCTCTTTAACCTGAATTTCGACTGCATAAGGTAGCAATTGAGCTGACCTAAATGCTTTTTCTGGATCATCAAAGCCCATGGGATTATCCGCTAATCGGGACCAAGCTTTGAAGTTTATTAGGTCCAAACTAATGGCAAAGCGATTGAGAATGTCACTGCCTAAGTAAAAGGCGGCAGTGACGTCTCGCACGACCCAACAATTATGGACTATGCTCTTGTTGCCAATGGAGATTTTGAGCATACACCTGCTTGGCAGGAGATGTTTGGAGTCAGGTGCTTCCAGGTCCATTTCCCATTTGTCTATCAGTTTGAAGGTGGGAATGGCTGGATCTTTTGGGAGTTGGCGGAACATGGCTTCGCTGATGAAGCTCTTACCGTTGTTCACACACACTCGAGCGAGAACAGAGTCCTTCCCATCATTTAACTGAACAGGGATGAACAACTGCTCTCCAATTTGCTGAATATCAGCCAGGCTTTGAGCTGATTTCACATCTTTCTGGACTATAGGAGTGGGAGTTTCAGATTGTGGATTGGTATAGAATTTCAGAGTGTTTCCTTCCAGCGTGGAATACCACCTCAAACTGGAAGGAAGGTTGATTTTCAGAAATAGAGAGGACCCCCCATCACCAGTCTGTCGTCCTACTGCTATTACTGTCACGTCTGGAATCTGGTTGTTCTGGAAGTGAAATTCTACTTGGTCAGATTTTTGTTCAACCATGTGGCATGTGCCGTTTAAACTAACATGGTTGACACTCTGTTTTAATTTTATGGGTCGGCTAGTCTGAGTCCAGAGGACCTTGTTTACGCAATCTATTAGGGGTGACAACCTTCTCAGGAGGTCATTCCCTAGTAAACAAGGGGTGCCCTCTGGGGTCACAACTATGACCGGGTGTTTCAACTTATGTCGCCCGATCTTAATGTCCAAGTCTGCCGTCCCCTCGACGGGAATTTCCTTCCCGTCAAAGTTCTGCAGTTGTCCAGGAAGAGAGGTGAGAGGAATTTGGTAATTCTCTCCCCTTCCTGCATTCAGTTCGTCAAAGGCCCTTCTGGACAGAAGGGTAGCTTGAGATCCAGTGTCCACCAGTGCTGAGATTGTACCCTGCCCCTGTACTTGTACCGGGGCATAATATCTTCCCTCCTTCTCCTCAAGGGGGCACAGATAATGTACATTTTTGGACAACTGGTGGGCTAATTTTCTGGTTTTGGACATTGCTAGCGAGGAGATTTGGGCAGAATTCTGTGGAGAGTCTTGGGAATCTGAAAGAAAAAATTTGCAACTGGAGATCAGAGCCATTGTGGGTTCCCCTGGCTCCGTTTCTGGGCCGCCCCCCCCTTTTTGGAGGCAGTCGCCAGGATGGGTTTGAACCAGGGGATTTTCTTGCTGTTGGTTCTGGGATGAGATGGTGGGCGGCGGTAGCTCAGTCTCCACATCTCCCCAGTCTGGATTTGCATCCCTAGGGACCCATTTTTCTTTGGGAGGAGTTCCCCCCTCTCTGAAGGAGAAGATCCTTTTCCCAGGATCCTCTGAGGATCCCTCTCCCTCAAATTGGAAGATCTGTACCTCCTCCTCAAACTGAGTCTGTTTGGGTCTTTTGTTTCTCCTACCCCCCCTCTGCTCCTTAGGAGGCAGACTTTCAGGGGCAAGAGATTTTGTTTCCGGTTCCTGGGTTTCCAGGGGCTGTTTACAAGTGAGGAAGGAAGCTTCCTCCAAGGCTTTACACCCCCCTTCCCTTTGTGCCTCCTCCCTGGGAACCGGTGATTTATCGGGGTGCTGCCCCCGTCATTGTTCTGGAGCACCAGGTCCAGAGTTGGGTGCGTTCTGCGCCGGCATGCTGATCTGAGGGTTCTGCTGTGCCCTCAGTATATGACCCATATCCCGCGCCATGTTTTGAACCTGGCGCTCTAACTGGGAAACCCGCTCAGGCTGATACGGGGCCCTGTTTTCTCCCCTGGGCTGATCCCGGGAAGGGTAGCTGTCCCTCCTCTGGTAGTACCCCTGGTTGGGAAGATTTGGGTACCCCTCCACCCTTGGCCTCCCCTCTCCCGGATTCAGTGGTCTGGGCTCAGGGAATTGGGGAAAGAAGGATGGATGGTTTTGGGGCTGAAAGTCGGGAGGATATCTGGGGAAAAAGTTCTGCCCAGGGTTTGGTAAATTTCTGCCCTCCTGTGGGAAGTTTGGAGGGAAGTTCCCTGGGTTAGGTGCTTGGCTGGATCCCCCCCCTTGGGCTGGAGGAGTCCACACATAACCCAGGATGGGTCTGTTACCTTTGTAGCGAGGACTTACATAGTCAGGAGAGCGAGGGACCCCATTTGTGGGGCTGCCTCCCTGGCTCCCTGTCTGTGACTGGCCCGAGGACCTTCTGGGCCTAGCATTATTAGGTGCAGGTAGGTTTTTAGGCCCCCCCATCTCCAGATCCAAAACGGGGGTGACCTTTACCTCTGCCACCTTGACAGCAGCAGGGGTGCTGTTGGCTTTGGGGTTTTTCTGGGCATTGCTTTTATTTTCTATGGGCTTCTGCACCTCATAGATCCGGGTAGCCTGTTCAATGACCCAGTCTAAAGATCTTTTCTCATGAAAATCTCTCACGAGCTGGGTCATTATATATTTGGGCAAGGCATGGAAAAATGTATTGACAAACTCTCTACTATCTGTGCGCACCCTTCTGGTGGTTTGCGCAAAAGCACGCTTTAACTCCTGCACAAATTCTCGTGGGGCCTAATCCTCCCCACATTGCAAATTGTAGGCCGCCTTGCGAGCCTCTTGAGGATTTCTGTGAACAGAAAAATGTTTCAGGATGGCCGCCTTATATGTGGACCATCTTAAATGATTTTGGTCCTCCAGCCCCGCAAAGAAACTGGAGTATTCCGGGGAGAAGGTCCACTTTACATATTGAATACAGCTTTGGCTGTCCTTCAAATGGAAAGTCTCCATCATCTGTTCAAACAACTCTAAGTGCTCCCAAACAGAATACTTAGCGTTCTTATGGTAAGGCGTGATGACGCTCCTGATCGCCTTAATCTGCTTTAAAGGGTCCTTAAGCAAGGCCCTTTTTGCCTTATTGGCCTTTTTGGTTCGGGTAACCCTTGTCCATTCTTCCTCGGACTCAGAGGCACTGCTCCCAGAGGTTCCCGTCTGTTCTTCCAGGTTTTCCCGGATTCTGCGAGCCTGGGAATGGCTGGCAGAATGTGGGGACCTGGTCTCCTGTGTCCTGCGCAGTTCAGAGGAGTCTTCAGATTCCTCCTTGCTGCCAGGATTTGATGGGTACCCCCTCCACTGACCTAACTGGGCAGAGGTTTTCAGGATGCCCTTAATGGGCCTACTCTCCTGGGGTTCCCCATTGAACTGTACTGTACTTGGGTGCCCATACCCGGATGCCCACCCCTCCATTCCTGAGTGGTACTGGCCTATGAGCCCCATACTCTTAGCTGGATAGTAATCTGCCATCCCTGTGGCCCTGTGCTCATGTGCGCCAGGGGACATGGGGGTGGCAGAGTCCAGGGACTGAGAGGTATGAGGGCCTCTGGTACTAGGGCTCCTGAGGTTATGCTCCGGAGTTTCCATTTCCCAGCGAACCTCATCTCTATCTGCCCCTGCTCCCTGTTGCAATGCAAGAGCCTGCATTTGTGCCTTCAGTTCCTCAGTTAAGGCCTTACTCGACTCTATCAGTCTCTCCTGCATCGCTACCTGCTGTTGGAGCCTATCATTGTGCTGGCAGAGAGCTTCATTCTCTCTCTGTGTTTCCTGATTGGTCCTGGAGAATTGGGCCAGTCTTTGCTGCAGGAGGGTTACCTCCTGGGCAATGTCCCTATTGGCCTGCTCCTTTCTTGCTAGAGCATCCTCCACCCTTCTGGTGTGCTCTACCAAGTTCTGGTTTTCTTTTTGGAGGTCACCCAGCCCCTGGTGGGCCAGGTGATTTTCTTCCATTTTTCTTTTTAAATGGCAGACTTCCTGGCCTAAGGCGTCTCTTTCCTGACTAAGAGCCTGCATTTGTGCCGCCAGGTCGTCCCTTTGCCTTTGGAAGGCACCAGCTTTCTGGCGCTCCTGATCAAACTCTGCCTGGGTATCCAGGTCTTTCAGAATCAGTTTATTGCTCTCCTCCTTCACTCTATCTAGGTGGCCTTGCAGGGTGACTACCTGCTCAGCACATGCCCTATTGAAGTCTAGCTGTTGCTCCAGCTTTTTCTGGCTTTGCAGTAGGGAGTCCAAACCTTCTTGGTGTTCCTTCTGCAAGGCCAGAAATCTGGTATCCTGTTCTGACTTTTCCTTTTGCAGCACACCCATATCCTCCTTTATTTTAGTGATGTACTGTCTGGTCTCATTTTCTGACTCCTGGCTTCTGTGCAGCCTTTGCTCAGAAGAGTCCAGATCAGATTGGGCCTTCTCTAACGCCATCTGTTGCCTTTTTGCCAGATCATGGCCTTCAGCACATTTATCCTGTATGGCTCCCATGTATAAATATAAATATGCCGCTATCCTAACAATCTTGTCGTGCTCATCTTTGGCCTTAGGAGCCATATATAGTTCACTCAGGGCCACGTGTAATGGACCCTGATCTCTATATATATCTGACCCTGTTTCAGTGACCTGTTGCGTGATGGCCTGCAACCAGATTGTTTGGTCCTGGTGAGTCCATTCACCTCTCACGAATAGTTTGTGTAAGAAGTGCTCTCTGGCTATTTTCATATCTACCAAGGTCGTCATTCTAGAGATTGGTCTCTGTCCTGACTTACAGAAGTTAGTATTTTAGTTTTGCAGAACAGAACTTTTCTTGGAGTGTCCCTTTTGAGGAATGCTTCACAGCGTAATGCAGCGTGGTGATCCGACTGGATGTATGTATCCCGTCAGTTAGCACACTGTATTAAGCTGCACAAATGGTAAATCTAACCCAACGTCTCGGCTCGAGCCCCCACTTTGTAAGAGGATTCAATTCAACACTACAGCTAAGTCAACGCCTAGTCTATAATACTGAATGAAAACCCTTATTGATATATCTTTAGGTCCAGTTCATGCGTTCTGGATGACTACCCTTGTATAACACCCCTCTCTTGGAATCCCCCTGACCCCACTGAGCCAAGAAGTAATTCTGTTTTGCAAGTTTAAAAGGTTTATTTGATAAATTAAAATATATATCACACTTTTTAATAAATTAATAATTGAATATCACACTTAATCTGATATGATAAAGATCAACAACGGAGAATCTGGCACTAGCACACTTCTTTATAATTACTAAGGAGTTGAGATGAAATGGATAAGGTAGCACACTGGTAAATAGGAACAAAAGTATAATGTGGTAGAGGATGCTTTATAGGGTTCAAGGAAATGCAAGGTTGAATGAATGAAATGCAGTATAGAAAACAACTTGATATGATTTCAGCAAAACAATGTAATCACTTTTCTCTGGCTACTCCCCTCCCCCCCTTGATGCAAGGCAAGGAAATGGAAGGAAAACACACAGTTCTCAGAAATGCAATCAAATGTGATTCAGTTCAATCCCAGCAAGCTTACAGAAAACAGATAGGAGTTTTGAAAACACAGGCAAATGCTTTGATAGGTGCTAGCAATGAATGAGAAATATGCTGGAAACGCTCTTAATTCCCTTTTAGAGGTTCAGGATGAGTGGTATCTAGTTAATATTAGTCCAGGCTCACACTAGCAATGATGCAGGGATAGTTAGCAGGTTAAACGAATTTCTGGCAAATGAAATCAGGCAGCAGCAGTTTTTTACATGTGAAGAAATTGCAAATCGCGGCAAAATTCGCGGATGCGCCGAGCGCTATTACAGAGGAACCGCAAGGACTATCTCTACCGTTTTGGGGTCCTAGGAAAGCCTAGGATCTCAGGTTCCAAATGAAAGTTATTGCAAGTCTCTAGCCCAAACGGTTGCGGAGATATGAGTAATTTAGTAAAGGTCGTTTTTGGTTTTGTAAATTTTAAACGCACACTTTTTCAAAATGACAAATTTTACTAGAAATGACAGGTGACAGATAGGAGGCAGTTCTACTTAGGTTAAATAGATTGAATTAGATGAATTTAAACTAAGAGATGTGTTCTGAGTTTTGCTAAGTACTCACAAGAGATTTTGAACAGGAAAGCAACTTGGTCACGATCTTCAGTCTGGTCAGGTCTTTCCGGATTCTGCTCACAGCGCCTGGTCTGGTCTCGGCTAGGCACAGCACTGCTTTCTCTCTGGTCTGGTCTCTGCTAGGCACAGCACTGCTTTCTCTCTGGTCTGGTCTCTGCTAGGCACAGCACTGCTTTCTCTCTGGTCTGGTCTCTGCTCTGGATAGATTGAAGTCTCTAGTTTGGCTTTCTGGAGTTTGATGGAGGTAAGTATGGATTTTTCCGGCAGGGCTTCCAGCGGCAGATGAAATTGAATGTCTCTATGTGTCCTGACTCTCTGCTTTTATCTGTTTCTTGAGAATGGGTGTGTGTGTTGCATCACTAGACTTGCCCCTCTCATTCGTCATTGGTCAGGCTTCCATTCCTCCGCTTGATTGGCAAACTGAACTGTGAGTCAGATTGATGTCATTTTATAATCTCTTGAAACAACCTCCCTTGTCATCTGTGCACCCAAATATATATATGATCAAAATCCATACTTCAGAGTTACACAGTTGTTTGAAATTACATATACATGGTGTGGCTGAATTTAGCCATGTCTATGTCCAAATCTGCTCATTCTCGGAGCTTGCATTCAAAGAGTGTACATAATTGACTTTTTAACTGCTTTTTCAATTTCCGACATGGACCCAACTTTACATACATGTGTGCAGGGGGTAGGGACATTAACTGATGAAGTTTCAGATTTTTAACATGCACACATTTAGAGTAATATCCACTTTTCCGCTAAAACCCCCCTGAACATACCACCGGTTCCTACCACGTCTTAAACTGTGGGCAGAAAAATCACAAGAATTATGGTATCATTTATAAAATGTTCACATGTCCGCTCTATGAGTTATTCATCTTTTTAAAGTTATGTTCTGGCTCCAAAGGGGTGTGGTTTACCCTCAGCACAAGGTTGAATTTCTGGTTCTTTCCAGTTCTGCCAAGCCAGCTTGCTCTCACAGGCAGTGCTCCTCCCAGCTCCTGCCAAGAGGAAGCTACAATTTACGACTGCGGTAATAAAAACCTTTGCCTGAGTGAAGAGGGCTTTGTTCACTCTCTTGCAGAGCACAGATAATTCAATTATCAGATAGATGGCATATCCTTAGCTTGGACAGCAAAAGGAAGGTTGGCCTGGGAACACAGTGGTGACTCAAGTTTCACTCCTGATGGGTAGTTGCTAGGCAAAATCAAGTTCCTTAAGCCAGACCTTCAGCTAACTGGCAGGTTTTTTTGTTGCTTTTTAACTTAACTTGCAATTTTACACATGCAGCTAGAATGCTGATTCTAAGTGCAAAACTATGACATTTCAACAGTTACAAAGGCATGTGACACCAAACATAGGTCACTCATTTAATCTAAACATTTTCGATTTTAGTGTCTTTAAATCCAGTGCAACTTAAACTGCTGCAATCCACAGCTCAGCCAGTCTTGTTATAAACCTTGTCTTATGATCTTCATTTCCCAGATTCTGTAGGCACACAAAACTCCATTCTGCCAATGTCTGCTGGTGTTCAGTAAATATTTTGCACATGTTGCACTGTTAGAAATAGGCATTTTGACTTGCCTTCAGAAACACACAGAGTGGTTCTAAAACGCCGGCTTTTGGATAGTGGTGAGTACTGGTACTGCACTCATTTTTGGGATTTAAGAAATGAATTCCCCACACTTCTAGGTTGCATTTGGCAATCAGCATTGCCATTCCCAATGGTTTCAGACTACTGTGCGGGTAGTCCAATGGTGGTTTTAAAGCGCTTTGAAGCTAACCGGCGCTACTGTTTTTCCTTTGGCAACCCATTTCCCTCATGGCAACCCGGCCTTTCATTCTCGCACTGGTGGGTGGCAAGTGAGGCAACCATTTTCGTGGGCGCACAAACTGCGCAGCTTTCCTGGATTTCGGCGCACATGTGGGTTTTCCGCCATCTTGAATTTCCTAAGCCCACAGCACCAAATGTTGTAGCAGGATAGCTTAAACGTGGGTCAGGACACCCAACAAACTGGACATAAAGATATATCAATAAGGGTTTCCATTCAGTATCCCAGACTAGGCATTGACTTAGCTGTAGTGCTGGATTGAATCATTTTACAAAAGAAACACTAGCTGAGACTCTCATGGGCTCATCAGCTAGTAGCTGAAAGTTTCCACTGGTCATAGGTACTTCATCCGCCTGGGAGAAGGCTAAGGAGGCAGTGTTGATCTCTGAAGGTTTACCCTTACACTTGGGATCTCCTTTCACATGGCCAGGCAACCCACAAACAAAGCATTTCCCAATTGCTCTCTGGAATGGGGGTTTGCCCTGGCCTCCATCTGGTGTGGAACCAGGTGGTACACTAGCCTGATTCGGTTTACCTTGTGACTTGATTGGAATTATTGGAATTCTCTGTGTTGTCTTTCTTTGGCTGCTTCCCCTCATCCTTCTTCTGAGTAGCCACAGAATCATTGTGAGTGGCCCTCTTGGCAACCCATAAGTCAGCAGCCTTAGCTAGCTTCTTACGATTTATCTCCTTTGAATCAGCCAAGTGCTGTCTAAGCTCAGGAGAGCAGACATGAAAAATAGACTCCAACATTTCAAGATTCCTCAAACGTTCATAAGTGTTCACTTTGTAACACTTAACCCAACCATCTAAGTTTTTCAAACATTCACACCCAGGTAACCCAAGGGGTACCATCATGCTTTTTGAGGGTTCTAAACCTGTTAAGATACTGGGAAGGGGTCTTCCCAAACCTAGCTATTAATGCTAGTTTCACACACTCATAATCCTGCTTATCCACCTCCCCCAACTCCATTACAGCATCACTTGCAACAGGGGGGAGCCTAGAGAAAAGCCAAGGAATCAACTGATTCCCTGAGATACCTTGAATCCCATGATTGTACTCAAAATTGCTAACCAATCCAAAATATCAAGTTTAGTCTCATACATACCAATAATTTCCTTTGGCACACGGGGTCTCTTAGGGCTAGAAGACCTAGAATACTCTGGGAGAGAAGCATTTTCTAGAGACAGTTTCTTCATTTCTAGTTCATGGTTCGACTCCATTTCTCTGAGCTTAAACTCTTGATGTTTCATGGCAGTTTGTGCATCAATACGTTTCACTTCCAATTCAAGTCTCATTTTCTCAAGTGCAATACATTCAGGGGTAAGTGTAGGACCTGTGGGGGTCCCTGTGGACAGAGGTTGTGCATTCTGAGCAGGCAAGGGAGTTGCAGGGTTTCCTAGCAAGGACTCATCTACTTCTTCACAATTAACACTCTCAGAATCAGAAAAATCAAAATCCACATTTGCTCGAGTGGTAGGTCCTTCTGACGCACTCTCCAGACTTTTTCCCATTAACTTTGCAACCAGTTCAGATTTCTTTCCTTTACCAGAGATATTCTTATCCATACACATGGTTCTCAGAACCTCAGCACTATAGAGTAAAAGACTCTCTTCAGTGTAGTTTTCCATATTTGACATGATTTCTTAGTTAAATAGAATTAGTGGTGTTAGCCTTGTGTTTAGTTGAACCCAAACAATAGCAGCACTCTAAGTGTAATCACTCTACTTCCAAATCCTCACCGCTGTACAGCAGTGTTAGGCAGAATCCTGTGCAGTGCCCTTAGGGACCACTACACACAATTAAGACCACAGGTGGCAATACAAGTTTTACCTTTGGTACAAGCCTGTACTACTATGTCAGAGTGGTAGCAGCAGTGGAGCAGCCAGGCTTATCTCAAGAGTATATGAGCAGTAGCGGAGATTACACAAAGGGACCACAATTACTGTGACTTAATTAAACACTGACTCAAGGTTTCAGGTAAAAAATATAAGTACATTTATTTTTAAACCATTTGTTATAAACACAACACTTCTATTAAACTTAAATAAAAACCACACGTTAAATATACTACAACTAACCAATTCACTTTGTACAGTAAGTCTCAAGGTAAGTACCCTGTGTTTGAATGAACCAGTGTTACGAACAAAACACGTTACCGAGAATATGATTGCGATCACTTTTTGACAGTTCGGTCTACTAAATAAACGCGTATCCATGACATGAAATGCTAGCGGGGCAAAAACACACTTAGCACCTGAGATACCCAGAGGGAGTTGGAGGCAAAAATCACAGACAATATTTTGGTTAGGCAGGCAGAATCAAGAAACACTCAGCGACAGGAGTTCAAAAGTCAAAGGGCTGGAGCCAGGGTCAAAAGACACCGGGGCCTGTTGCCGAAGATCACACAGTCAGACAGTTCACAATTCCACGTAGCCAAAAGTACTTAAATATTGTCAATGTTTGGAAGCAAAAGTTATAAGAAGGAGGGAAGACAAGGGCAAGCCTTGAAAAATGAAGAAAAGGGATTCACCCAGTTTCCTCAAGTAGAACACAGTACCTTGTTCCAATGGTGGAGCTGGTGCCCTGGCAGTTGTTCCTGTTGGTTTCCCGCAGACCCACGAATCCTGGAGCTTCGTTGTGAAGGAGAACGTCTGAAGGGTGTCTGCACCACACAGGGATGAAGCCGGCAGCACCGACAAGGAATAAAAGGTGCGCTCCTTGAAAACAGGAGAGGCTCTTCAGGTGGCTATCCGGACCACTACAGCAGCGTGCAGCGATTTCGACCAAGAAAGAGGATCTTCTGGCTGTAGAATATGAGCTGGTTATCCCCACCAAGCTCAAGGGAAGAAGACTCCGGACTAGATCTTCTCTAAGTCATTGAAGGGAAGATAGCTCAGGACTGCAGCAGGGCTTCACCGGGACGTGGTAGTTGCAGAAGCCGTCGTTCTCTCTGCTTCTCTTCGGTTCCTTGTAGTTCCAGTGGCGACTCTCTGACTTCTAGCCCAAGAGACCTGCCTTTGATGCGAAAACCCCCCCATTCACACAGCCTGGCTGTCAATCACCCAGCAGGGGGGTTGTCCAGCCTGGACAACTACCCTGGCCAATCATGACAAAGTACGACTTGGGTTTCCTAGGATACCCTGTGCAGGGGGTGACTACACCCCTCCCTCACATTCAGCCCACCTAGACACCCAGGTGCCTTGAGGAGGGCTTCTCAGCAGAAGCCCGCCAAAAGACAGTGAACAAAGAAGGCAAACCTAGTTTGCTGCGCAAAGTAAAACACAAGAAGGACTTGGCGAATAAACCCAACTGGAGCCAAAAAAAAGATGATTTGGTCAAGCGGGTTTATGTTCGACGTAGCCAAAAGTACTTAAATATTGTCAATGTTCGGAAGCAAAAGTTATAAGAAGGAGGGAAGACAAGGGCAAACCTTGGAAAATGAAGAAAAGGGATTCACCCAGTTTCCTCAAGTAGAACACAGTACCTTGTTCCAATGGTGCAGCTGGTGCCCTGGCAGTTGTTCCCGTTGGTTTCCCGCAGACCCATGAATCCTGGAGCTTCGTTGTGAAGGAGAACGTCTGAAGGGTGTCTGCACCACACAGGGATGAAGCCGGCAGCAGCGACAAGGAATAAAAGGTGCGCTCCTTGAAAACAGGAGAGGCTCTTCAGGTGGCTATCCGGACCACTACAGCAGCGTGCAGTGATTTCGACCAAAGAAGAGGATCCTCTGGCTGTAAAAGGTGAGCTGATTATCCCCACCAAGCTCAAGGGAAGAAGACTCGGGACTGGATCTTCTCTAAGTGCCCCCAGGTGCCTTGAGGAGGGCTTCTGAGCAGAAGCCCGCCAAAAGACAGTGAACAAAGAAGGTGGACCTAGTTTGCCGCGCAAAGTAAAACACAAGAAGGACTTTCACAAAAAAAAATGGGGAATAAACCCAACCAGAGCCAAAAGAAAGATGATTTGGTCAAGCAGGTTTATGTTCGAGGCTGATATAATAGCCAAGAATAGTACCACGTTTATCTAATATAATCGCGGTAGAAAAGTTAGGGTAGATACCACTGCCACCAGCCAAGTCTAAATGTTAAAAGAGCGAAACAATGCTCTATGAGGTACAGATAAAAAGGGATACGAATTAACCCTTTCCAGTACTCCATGGAAGATGGGGTGTACTGGATCTGTGATAGATTGACTAAGTAAAGTTAATGGTAACTTTAGCCTTTTCTGGGGAACGGTAGTCGCCTCAGAAATGGAGTCGAGGGAAGTCTCAAAGACAACCCTGTGCCCCGGCACTGAAGGTGCTGTGTGACACACAAAAAGAAGGGGGCTCCTGAAGTGGTGTACTTCAGAGTCCACAATCACAAAAACAGATAGAAACACATAGCAAAACACAGGTAAGAGTGGGGGAAAAGCTCTAACTCTTACCAAGTGGAAGAAAATAAGCTCCAGAAGTCCAGCAAAGCTTCTGGGGGACTCACTAGGTGAGGGAAATTAGCCATAGATGAAAATTCTCCCTAACATGATCGGCGGCCATGTTGCTGTTGGTGCTTCTTCTGGTTAGGGGGTCGTCCAGGACTGAGAGTCTGCTCAGATTTTTCCTCTTCTGGTTAACATGTCACCAGAACAAAGTACAAATATGCCACAGTTAATGACACTGTTGATGAGATTTTGTCTTGAAAGGAGGAGTTGTGTAGCCCTAGACTAATCACATAACATTTTCTGAAATGTGCAGAGATTGGTGGCCATCACCTAAGATCTACACTTATAAAAGCAAATAAGAAAATACCTCACATTAGGGTGGGCTGGTTCTCACGTGAGTGTAGGTTAGCAAAATGGGATCTAATAACTACCCTCAAAAGAATTCCTTAAAATCAGAATGATGTGGGAGTAAGGAGATTTGTGTACAAAAACAGCTGTGAGCCAGCAAAAAATATTTGGGAGGAAAAGAAACCGTTGGAAATTGAATAGGTTACATCCTTGAATAATGATCGTATATATTGGTTACTTGTGTCACGCTCAATAGACAAGGCTTCCGAAATATATAACAAACTCCTCAACTTCATTTCTTAGGCTTGGACAGATGATCCATAGTCTGGGTTAAAAAAGGATTCACTGGCTGACTTTACTTTAGGCTTTACATTGGAGGAAGTTATTTACGTAATTACAGCACAAAAGGTTTATAAAAGCCCTGGCTTTGATGCGATTTCGCGGATCCCTCGAAGTTTAACTTATAGCTCTGGGCTCCCTTTATAACAAATGTTTAAATGCCTTTTGTGCTTCAGGAGAGGTTCCAGGGAGCTGGAGAAAAGGCCTCATTGTGCCGGTTTATAAAAAGGGCGATTGGGCGGCTCCACAATCATACCGCCTAATCTTGCTACTGGACACAGACAGCAAGCTTTTTGGCAAACTGGTTGGTCTGTATTAGGCTAAATTAGTGGGTTTCAGCACAGGGGATTTAGGCTGACTTCCAGGAAGGATTCAGTTCTGGATTTGACACGAGAAAGCAAAGTCTTAGCGCATACCTTTTAGTGGCCAAACATTATTGGTTGTATAAAGCGCCAATCTATTTGGCCTTTATGTATCTCTCCATTGCCTTCGATATGGTAAACAGGGCTGGGCTCGGGGCACTGCTTGAAGACAAAATACCATCAGACCTTTTATCAGTAATAAAGCTTATGCATCATAACACTCAGGTTGTTACACAGTTTGGACTTGTCGGGGAGTGTAAGGATTACTTCAACATAGGTAGGAAGGTGAAAAGGTGGGTGTACTGGCACCACTCCTGTTTAACCTCTACACTAACGCTTTAGAGTCTGAACTGAAGGCTATACTCTCCAATGTCCCTATGATTGGTGGTGTACATATCCCAGTACTAAGTTATGAAGACATTGGGCCTAATCACGAGTTTGGCGTTAACCCTTAAATGCAGCTCTAGCGCTATTACCGTCACATTTAAGGGTCTGCCAGATCATGGCCTTGGCGGATTTCCCCCAGCTCTGAGCTGGGGGACATCCGTGGCAAATTTGCCGATTTTCGGCACCATTACCGCCAGCGGGAAATCTGCCGGTGGTAATAGCGCAAATTTTCCCCATTGGGCCCAATGGGGAATGAGGAATTCCCGATTGGGCCCAATGGGGAATGGCACTAACTGTTCCACCAAACCCGTGATCTGGCGCTAATAGTGCCGGGGGGTTTGGCGGTAGGGCTAATAGCACCGGCGGCAATAGCGCAGGCGTTACTGCCCAACTCGTGATGAGGCCCATTGTGTTTTTAGTTGCCAGGACGCCTAGAGCATTGCAGGCTATTATTATACTGATTCTATGGGATCAAGAGACCTGAAGTGTAATACTACAAAATCCAAAATGATTATGCATGTGGAAAGAATGGATTGTTACATTCCTTTATGTCGAATAATGTTAAAAAGGAACAGGTGGATCTTTTTTAGCTACTTGCGAGAGGTATTATTAACACAAACAGTCTATGGTCCAAATATGTGGAGCCATCAACAGCATTTCAAATTCTTCAGGGTACCAGTCCATTGTAACAAGTTTGAAAATGTACAAGCCAACACAGCATGCGTTAGCACTTTACGGTGCTGAGCTTTGGGGATTTGAGGCTACCTTTTTAAGTCACTAAAAGAGGACACCTTTATCTGATGGTTCCTCAATCTCCCACGATCGGCCCCGCTTTTTGCCATGCACTGTAAACTAAACCAACCTTTTTTTAGTGGGGAGCACAGGTTAATAATCCCTGTTGGCATGTGGTTAACCCTATGGACTATTACGGAAGCTTTTTTTTCCCAAGAAAATCCTTAGGGAACTCATCACAAGAGGGAACATATATAGGACTGCATCGCTAAATTATGTGTTTAAGGCCCTATGTACAGAGGGAACAGGAACCTGAGTATTATTACAAAACAAAATTGGTAGTGGGTAATTAAAACTTATATGGGGTATAGAGAGGTGTGAAAAAGAAATACTTAAACAGTCTAATAGGACACATGCTAGTATTTCCACCCCAAGCCAAAGGATGGATTATTTGGACTGGGTTGCTTCACGTAGTGGCAAGTCTCTTATAACGCACTTCAGGTTTGGATTCTTGCCAAGTGGTAAAGTACTCACCTGGAGATTTTGCTTCCCTTTTCAAAATGTCTACCTGTCCAAACTGCCCTCAGATAGAGGAAGATACAAAGCATTTTATGTTGCTGTGTAAGCTATATGTGAAGATTAGGCAGAAGACTCTTTCCCATCTATTTAGGCATCTGGGCATCAGAACAAAATTCGGTTGGTTTTGCAGTATTTATTAGTGGTCTCACAGTTGGCTATTTCAGCAGCACTGCAAAGGTACATTTGCATTTTGCTAAGTTTGAGAAACCGCTATATTGCTAGGACATTGACTCTGTCATAGTTATTTTGAACTACCTTTAAATCACTAAACACTGTATTGTGTCTGTGTGAACTTTTACCTTATTTTATCATTTCTACATATGTTGTTTTATTTGTTAAACGTGATGTACTTTTAAGGCTTGTACCAAATAATGTTTTATGAGTCACTCACAAAAGAGTCTACTATACATGGTGTCAAAATAACATTGGTAGATCTGATTGAAACCATTCTACTCAAGATAAGTCATATTCAGTTTTCTATGGATTGATTTAGCCATAAAAGCAAAGATTAATCATTCAACAATACGTTTTTAATAAAACACAATACAATTAAGGTTGATAAGCCAATACATATTAAATGTAAACAACTAACTTATCCCTTTGCTGATTACTGGATTTAGTGTAAATCCATATACACACAAACATACATAGCAGCATTTGAGATATAGGTTAAAATCAGTACATAACAAAATAGAAATAAAATGTTGGAGATTGATGGAATATACACAGCTACACAAATTCCTGGCACACAAAAACGCAGCAGGATTTTAAAACACATGCAATTAATAAGTATTATAGAATGAATTTACATTAATTAAATATGCATAACATTACAAATCCCAGCTATTCATAGACTTTCGTTGTACCCCTACATAACTACACTTAGGGCCTCATTATAAAATGTGCGGGATGGGTTTAACAGCGCCGGTAATGGTGCCGGCACCGTTAAACCCACTCCGCACTATTACGAGGTTCCCTCGCGGGACCCGCTGTGGACGTCTGGTTTATCCAGACGTCCATAGCAGGTCCCGTGAGGGAACCAGGGAGCTAACAACGGGCCCATTATGAGTGGGCCCGTTGTTAGCACCCTCCCCATTCCCATTGAGCCCTATGGGGGCTCAAATGGGATTGGGGAAGGACCGGGCCCGGGTTCCCTGAAGGAGGAATTACCGGGCCCTCCATACTCGGAATGGCCCGGTAATTCCCCATTCAGGGAACCCGGACCGGACATGATTTTGGAGGCAGCCATAGCGCTAATAGTGCCATGGCTACCTCCAAAGTCGTAATGAGTCCCTAAATCTTATTTAAGATACATACTCCTTATCAACACAATTATGGCAAAAAACCTTCATTAGACCTGACATACACTATTCTATTAATATGGAATAACAGAGGCATCTGGATCGAGGTCTACTTAAATAGTATATGCTAGAAAAACATTTGCGATAGAGATTGTGGATTCAATAAAAGTTAAGTACCAACAAAAATGCTACTGCCTTTAGCGTTTAATGACCTTTTGATGGTGGGCAACAGATGGTTGTATATTTGCATAAAATCCACAGATTCTCACAGAGATAACTTACCAGTTCCTTTTTATAGTTCTAAATTGTGACGAAATACCAACTAACTCTTTGGGGGTCATTACGACCGTGGCGGTAGGGGGTTAACGGCACCAGTAAGGATGCTGGTGCCATTAAGCCCCTACTGCCCTATTACGAGGTCCCTTAGCGGGTCCCACCAGGACCGGCTGGTTTTACCAGCCTGTCTTAACGGGACGCGTTAAGGGACCATGGCACCTCAAATGGGAATGGGGAATGGTTGTCGAAATGGGGATTTACCGGGTCCGCATCGGTCGGAATGTCCCGGTACGTCCCCATTCCGACACCACAGACCCGGACCCGAGTTTGAAGGCAGCCAACTCGGAATGAGGCCCTTTTTGTCATATCGTGGATACTCCACCATCAGAGGAATCTTTAATAATGCTTATAGTCTGATCTATCACATACATACCACTGCGCATCAAGCCAGGAAAGGTCAAGCTTTCTAAAAATGTAATTCACATGTTAATATGAGCAACTGGTCACTACGTTGAAATCAATCAAATCCCACATTCTATCTTCATAGATTGAGTTGTGGAATTCTATTTAGTCTCTGTCAGATAAAAACCACTCGAAACTGTGCTTCATGTCTAATCTGAAGCAAACCAACCTCACAATGCAATGGTATTGAAAGAGTACTCTGTGGTAGAGATAAAAGTACTTTAGGAAACAATTTTCATCATGTTCCATAGTTTAGAGCATGCATATCCCCTGATCTCTCTGTCATAAAGTGACACTGTTATAACATGACATTTATATGTCTCAATAGCTGGTAACATAGCATGACCTCAAAGGGTCTTTAAAATAGGAGAATGGCTTTGACTCGCCACTTAGAACTAAGTTCACTTTTCCAAATTTGGGGTATCCAAGATCATGCTTTGGATAATATTATTCAAAAGTAATTGAATTGGTCTACTTGTTGAATAATATTTTTGCCAAGTTTCAAGCTGACCTTGACTGATCTAATCTTATGTTAGGCTATTACCATGGTCTTTGCACTACTGACTATTAGACCATGCTCAATACAAAACTCAAACAAGACTTTCATTTGCTTCTTGATGCCTAATGGGTTTGTATAAATGATTGCAGCATCCTAAACATCACTTTCCTTTTTTCTGAGCATCCACATCCAGATAGGAAATCTTCTTTATCAATTCATCAATGTCCACAAGAATAAAAGGGGGCCAAAATACAGCCTTGACGTAACCCAGATTCAATGGAAAAGAGGTTGTTGTTTTGCTTCCTGCACGTCTCTCACCAGAGCCAAAGTATTACTTTATAATTCTAGCTTAAGCTAGATGTAAGACTTCAAATTGGATACGTTTAAATGTAGTGTTGAGGGCAACTGTATGGGTATAATTAGTCCTTTCCATTCTCGATCTTCATATTGGGCCTCATTACGAGTTTGGAGGTAGCCATGACCTTAATAAGGGCATGGCTGCCTCCAAACTCGGGTCCGGGTTCCTTGAATGAGGAATTACAGGGCGATTCCAACCTTGGAGGACCCCGTAATTCCTCATTCAAAAAACCCATCTCCATTCCCATAGGGCTCAATGGGAATGGGGAGGGAGCTAATAACGGGCCCGTTAATAACGGGCCCAATATTAGCTCCCTGGTCCCCTTGCGGGACCCACAAAGGACGTCTGGTCTGACCAGACGTTCAGAGCGGGTCCCGCAAGGGAACCTTGTAATAGGGAAGAATGGGTTTACCGGCACCTGCACCATTTCCGGCACCGTTAAACCCATTCCGCCCACCTCGTAATGAGGCCCATTGTCTCCCTAGGTCTCTGTCCCACAGTCCCACCATACATTAATTCTGTGTGTGTGGGGGGGATAGCTCTTGTACTTGTTTATAGAGTGTAGAAATAATTCTAGATCTATTGGAAGCTATTACTCTATTATATGTTTAAGAATAGGGGAGTATGTGGTTTTCTGAGGAAAGTGTGGACTCCAGGACTTGAATGCCATGTGCATGTGATAATAATGGAACAACAAGTAAAATTTGTGACCGACTTTGTCTATAAACTGCCTTCTAGGAAAAAAAGTGCCATCTGGGTACATATCATTCAGGAATTCAATACCTAATTTGGACCAAGTTTTCATAATTCCCTCATCACATGTGGTATCTAGGTCTTCAATTCCACAAATTGCCAGCTCCGGTATGTATGGGAATATTATGGGAAGGGAATATTAATGACTCTATGGAGTCTTCCCAGGGCTCTTACAATGAAAGACACTGGATCAAATTTACAGGAGTCAGACATGTGGGGAGAGAGTAATGTGGCTTGAATTGAGTATGGGCGGACTTAGAATTTCTCTATTCTCACTTGTGGAAACACTTGAGCGCCCAACATCCAATAGGATGCAAATTGAGTTTGAGCCACCAAGGAATAGAGCCCCATGTTCAGTTCAGCTAGTCCCCCTTTTTCAATGGGGCATATACATTTGTCCCACTTTATTCTTGGATTCTTGGGATGGCAGACAAAACGTATCGATAACGAGCGTACTTGCTCAAAGAATTTCTTTCCTCGTCATATGGGGATATTTTGAAAGTAGTACATGAGTTTGGGAACAATCGACATTTTGGCAATAGAAACTCGACCATATGTAGAAATAGGCAACAATGCCCATCTAGTTATGGCGCGGGATTCCAGGTTCATGGGATGATTATATATTAATAAGCTTATGGTCCCTATTCACTTTAATGCCAAAATAAGTGAACACCTCGGATTCACATTTATAATCTCCAGTGTCAAGTGGCTTGGTGGTGTTGTTGTTAGGGGGAAGAGTATAGATTTGGTTGAATGTATTCACTTCTTGTTTAAATGACTGCAGCTTGTGCTTGGGATTTTTGATGAAGAGCAGGATGTCGTCTGCATAAAGGGAGACACTTTCTCTTTGGTCCCTCTATGCTAATCCCATTTCAATGTACAATCATCTGATTCTGGAAGCTATTGGCTCAACGGCAATGACAAATAGGAGGGATGACAGGGGCAGCTGTGCCTCATTCCTCTACCAAAGGCAATAGAGTTGGACTGTCTACCTATAACATCAATTTCTGCTGTAGGGTCTGAGTATAGCAATTTTATGGATTACAGGAAATTACCTGAAATACCAAAACGTTCTAAAGTGTGTGATGAATCCCTGGGTGGTACTCAGAAGGTGGATCTCATTACTTGGGGAGAACATGGTATCCCCACAACCCACCTTCCCCTTGCCCACCTTCCTCACCAACCCATAAAACTACCATTCCCACTGTTCCCATGTGTTATGCTTATACTTCCATTATAGGAAGTACTGGGAAGAGCAAGGACTGTCCAAATAGGGTTCTCTTTCACAATGCCAAGATAAAGAAGGGCTCAATCAATTCCTGGGAGACTGACCCATTTAGTACAGGGATGAGGAAAAGTAGCGACTAACCAAATAGAGTTCCCCTTCCTAATTAACGAGGATGGACTCTGTTAGTTCTTGGGAGACTGATCCATTTAGTGCTGAGATGAGGAAGAGATGTAGAGTACTAAGGAGTACCCCAGAGAACCAAAGTGAGCAGTCTAGTCAATATGGATTTGATGTGTGCATAAAAACTCAGGAAGGATGCAGACTAATGTCGATCCCCCCCTGGAGGAACCGGGAGTCCAGAAAAGGAATCACTGGAGAGAAGGCAGACTGGGACACCACAAAGGGAGCATGCCACCACACGGAGGGTCTGGTGTGGAAGGACCGCTCCACGAAGGAGGAGGAAGCAGCTCCTCGTGCCCCATTGGAATGGGGAATGTGCGGAGCAGGAAGCATGATTGCTGGAAGAAAATTTCCCTTGTGGAGCCGCCACAAGCAACAGGGAACCGCTGACCAGCAAGGAAACACTGAGGTGGGCCAGAAACCTCACGGAAGCCCTGAGAGCATCGTGGACCATAGAGACAGGTACGTGAGGGGAGGTGAAAGGGGCCAAGCCAATGGTGTAGAAGCTGAGAACCTGGAGAGAAACAAGAGTCACAGGTCGGGGACCCCAACCCTGAGAGAATAAGAAGGAGCTATGAGGGTCAGGCATGTCCCTTTAATTATGGTCAGGCAGATCTCTTTAGAGATACACACCTGCAGCCTGTCAAGGGGCAGCTGAAGTATGAAGATGGGGTCTCAAGTTATCTAAGAATAGTGAAAATGTCTCTACTGTTGGAGGTGGCATTAGATATTCTGGCGTTGAGGTTTTTGGCCTTACAGGTGATAACTGCTTTCTTGTAGGTACGGGCAAGAGTGGTAAGGGCTGAGCAGTTAGTAGCAGTGGGCTGTTTCTTGCAGATGTCTTCTAGAGATCTATTATCTTTGTGAAGACGTACTAGGTCATCCATGTACCAGGAGTTGTTAGGTTTGTGGGGTTTAGGGATCTTGGGTTTGATCGGGGAATCTGGTAAAGGGCCTGTAGTAGGCTTGCGTGATAGAGCTTGGCGAGGTTGTAGACTGTTGGATTGTGCACAAGATGAGAGGAGCTGAGCGAGGCTGAGAAGAGGGGCATGAGGTCTTCGTGTTTCAAGTTGCAAGTGTTACAGACTTGGATAGGGATGCATAATGGCTCTGGTAGTTTACGAGGTTTGGAAAAGGAGAGGTTGAATTGGATAAGTGACTGGTCCGACCAGGCAACTGGGAGGATGTCTGAGATGTTAATAGTGGCATTGGTTGTGAGAATCCAATCAAGAATGCAGCTTTGTCGACTTGTCATGAGCTGTATAGCTGCAACTAATTCTGGGGACAAATTATAATACCTTTGTTGGACGTTTGAAAGTTCTTTGGTATATTGGGCCTCATTATGACCCAGGCGGTAAGGGGTTTACGGCAGCGTAAACAGCGCCGACCCTTACCGCCTGAGTACGAGGTCCCTTAGCGCCATGGCGGATTTAACACCTGCTTTTAGCAGGTGTTAAAATCCATGGCGCTAAGGGACCATGGAGTTAATTACGCCACCGTAATTGACGGTGGCGTAATTAACGCCTTCCCCACTCCCATTATGCCCTATGGGGCAAAAATGGGAATGGGGAAGGGTAAATGGGGATTGGGGACTTACCGCCCCGCCAAGCTCGGAATGGGGCGGTAAGTCCGCCAACCACCATGGCGTAAACGTAGTTTACGCCATGGTGGTAAAGTCACGGCCCAGGCGGTAACTTACCGCCTGGGTCGTAATGAGGCCCATTGTATGTTGTTGTTCTTAAGTAACAAAAAATACAACAAAATGTGTTATTAAAAAAAAGAATGCAGCCTTTTGCGTGTGTGGGGGTGTTTATGTGTTGGAGGAAATTCATGTTGGAGAGGGCGGTGGAAGGTCTCCCAAGATAATGCACTTGGTGGAGGATTTCAGGAAAGGTGTGATGTGTAGGGGTAGGCTGATGTCAGTACAGTTGGGTCCATTTGGTTGTCTGTATATGAATAGCAATTTGAAGGTGGTCTGTGGGTCAGTGGTGAGCTTCAAGAGCAGCATTTCGTAGCCTGGGGTGGAGGATAGGGTGCACTGTCTGACCAGTAAGGGGGATTTAGCTATGAGAGAAACTCCACCTCATATTGTATTCAGGCGGTCACATCTGAAGACCGTGTAATCGGGAGGTATGGCCAGTGAGAGTAGGGGGACGGAGGCATTGTGTAGCCTCTACAAATACATATTTAATACCGAACTGAATGGAACTTTAAAATGAAGCGAAAACAATGCTTATTGAATACCGAATTAAATGGACCTTTAAAATTAAGCTAAACTAAGTCATATTGAATACCAAACTGAATGGAAGATTACAATTAAGTTGCATGAATGCTTATCGAATACAGAATTGAATGAAACCCTGAAGTTAAGCATTCTAACTGTTAAATAGAATAAAAAACATCATGGGCCAAGCAAAAAAAAACAAATAACCCAAATGCCCATGTGAAAAGAAATTACAGAAAAAGACACAAGTGTGACAGAAAGTCATACAAAGGTGGGTCTGAGCAAAACACCATTAAACTGAACTTTTATGAATGAATTTAGTGATGGCAGAGCCAAGAGGCTGAAGAAGAAAAGCCAGAAGATCGTAAATCTACACATGAAATCCAAGAGGCCAATAGTCAGGGATCCTGGTTGTGAGACCTCTGATGGGTGAACTGTTTGTTCTGAATACTGTGCCTGGTGCTGTGAGCCCTTAATGTTGAAAACCCAAAGACTTTGTGAGGATGACGTTAAAGTCTTGGGGAAGGGATACCCTGAGACTTGAGGAGCTCCATTGTGGGTTTTGAGTATGAAGTCTCAATGCCTCTTACTTTCTGTGAACTGTGTTGCTTGGAACTTGGCTTGGGGAAGGGAACTCTGATGAATGGTTTTGAACTGTATCACTTTGAACTGTGGAAAGGTAATCTTGAGACTTTTCTGTGGAATGTTTTTATACTTGCGGAAGGGGAGCAAAAAGAAAGCTCCTAGCTGGAAGAAGCTCAGAACTTTGAGTTTAACACTATTTCTTTTAATTTTGACATCCCTACACATTGGTTAGATTTAGTTGTGAAGGCAAGTATAGGTTTATGACACAGACACACTTTTACATTCAACTCTTTGACTCAGACTGTCCTTAGTTTTGTTCAGGGAGAGAAAATCATACCTTAGCATAGAGCAAGTTAGGCATTCTACCATCCTGACATTTGAGGTAATAAAGTATTTTACTTTTAACTTTAAGTCTGTTGTCTGTGACTCGCTTCATGATGCCTTCACAGAGGACAATGGAGGATCTTGTAAAACTTATTTTATAAAGGCTTCAATAAAGGTTTCAATGTGTTTTCTTTGGGGATGTCTCTGGAATACCTAAAGTCTTACATTTTCTTTCCTAGATCTAGCCCCCAAACCCTCTTTCTTGGTTTTTGCTCCCCACATGTCCTCTTGTAGGTTACAAATAATCAGGCTCATTTCCTCACCAATGTCCCTATCCGGTATAGGTAGGTAGGTGCACATTCTTTCAATATGAAATATTGCTGCATCATATCAAATTTAAAGATCAAGTTGTAGACTTTACAATTTACATATTCAAAGCCAGCCTTCATCTGGGATGAAATGATAGAGAGATCAGACAATGTTTCAGGTTAATTTCCTCACCAATGTCCCTATCCGGTATAGGTAGGTAGGTAGGTACACATTCTTTCAATATGAAATATTGCTGCATCATATCAAATTTAAAGATCAAGTTGTAGAGTTTACAGTTTACAGATTCAAAGCCAGCCTTCATCTGGGATGAAATGATAGAGAGATCAGATGATGTTTCAGGTGGGTTAGTGAAATGCCAACCCAGCATGCAAGCAGGAACACTGCTCACCCTACACTATAATCCTCAAAGAGCAGCAACCCCATGCAGGGAAAGTAGGCAGGGCTTAGCTCTCTTTTAAAAGTTTCCCTTTGTATATGCACATCATGGGGCAGAGAGAGCAGCCCATGTTCGCCAGGAAGAAATTACCAATATCCAAGAGGGGAGGGATATTTAAAAGAGGAACAAGAATCAGGGTTCATGGGTTAACTGGGTGAGGTCAGAAGAGGAGAATGAGGCAAGCAAACAGACCAGCAGGAGGAAAGTGAAAGCAGAGGGGTGTGGAGGATGGAATTTGAAACAGTGATGTATAGGTTTAGGTGTGAAGGTGGTTCTTCAGTGTGAGTGTGCGGGTGTGTGATACAAGGGCATAGAGAAAAAAAGAGTAAGTTGTGAATGAGAGAAGACTGATACTGTGTGAAAGGAGGGTGGCTTAGTATTTGTAATGGTAGTAGGAGGAGAGTAGTAGTATGAACAGGAGCATGCTATTGATGGCGGACGCAGTAGTGGGAGGAGGAGGGTGGTTGGAGGAGGAGGAAAGTTTTTTGGTGAGGAGCAGAGTAGTTGTAGGAGGAGGAGAGTAGTAGTGGTTGGGGGGTAAGAGTGGTAGTCAGAGGGGAGGAGTAGCTTAGGCAACAGGAACAGGAATGTAGAGCAGTGGGAGGTCACTGCAGAGAAACCTTCTCAGAGGGTAAGTGTTCACCTTGGCTTGAAAAGGATCCAGGTGGGGGACAGTTGAAGTATTTGACAGAAAATTGGTCTCTTGTTTCTCAGGAACTGTGGGTTCTTTACACTACTCATGGGTTTTGGTTGGAGTTCACATGCCCGGGCAGAAGTCTCCCAAGCAGGAGTTTTTTCTCTCCAAAGAAGGCCATCCCCTGATTTTAGTCATAAATCATGGAATTATTGGTCAAAAAGGCTATAGAAGGAACAGGGGTTCAGTCAGAGTGCTTTGTAGGCAACATCATTCTGGTTAGGAAGAAGGACAGGGTTTTCAGGCCTGTCATCAATTTGGGGATGCTGAACCAATTTGTGGTCTACCATCACTTCACAATTGAGAACATTGCCCTTTTTTACATGTTATGAACAAGAGACTGGTTCATACACCTGGACCTCAAGGATGCTTATCTTACAGTCCATATCTTTAAGTCTCAGAGGAGGTTTCTACAGTTTTTTTGGCAAGGCCATTGCTATATATTTTCGCTGCTGCCATTTGGTTTTTTGATTGCACCTGGTGTATTACTAAGCTACTCAGACCTGTGGCAAAGTTTCTCAGAGTCAAATGGGTGCATCTGATGATATACTTGGACAGCATCATCATCATGTGTGAGGCAAAGAATGTGGCCCACTCTTGTCCACCTAACTTTATAGATTCTGCAATTTTTTAGATTTCTTTTCAACTTCCAGAAGTCCAATTTAATGCCATCCTAACACATGCAGTTCTGGGTATTCTTAGTGGACTCCCATGCAACTTCCCTTACTTTACCATCTAGGAGGGTAGTCCTTTTCAGAAAGGAAATAAGGAGGGCTTTCGGTCATACATCTGGCTCTCCCGATAGGCCTCATGTCTTTCTTTACTCAATCTTATGATCCTGCCTCACTACAGAACTTCACAGACTATTAAGACTCAGGCTCATCAAAGAGGGCTTGGCTATGCTAGTTGGGTTCAGTTTTCCACTGCTGGAAAGTGGCTGGATCGCAAGATGCCTTCAGATCTTGACTGGAGGGATATGGTCACCTGAGGAGTCCAGTTGGCGCATCAACTTTTTTTGAGATGGTTACTGCTTCTTTTGCAGTCAGGTACTTCACTGGCATATGTTTGCCTTGTGTGGTGAATCGAGCAATGGACCATGCAGCAGTGGTTTGCTAAAACAAAAGTTCGGGGGGACTCAATCTTAGTCCCTGTCAGAGCTAGCTGTTGCATTTTGGGACTTTTAATACAAATACGATATCAAGGTACAGACAGAAAACCTGCAAATATTATCCCTCCCTTATTCCACTTCCTAATTGTATTCTTTTCTGTCTTCTCCGCGGGCATCTATCCTGGCCAGGCATTTTATAGGAGACAATTACAGTTCATCCTGATGGTCCTGCTAGCTACGGGTGGCTCTGGTGGTCCTGCTTCTTCTCCCGCAGGGTTCTTCATTGGAGATTTGACAGTCTTGCAGGAAGAAAATAGAATGGATTGTGACTGTAATTGTACTTTATAGAAGGGATGGGCATGGACTGGTGGCAGGGGAGGGCATGGGGACAGGCTGATAAATGCATTTTATTTGTGTTTTTCTTACTGCTGTGGAGTAGGAATACAATTGTAATACTGGCCTTCTGGTAATAAATAGAATCCCGACTCTCTGTCAAAGGCTAGAAATAATCAACGTCGTATGCCAATAAAAAATAGCATGCTGTTAGGATGGCTCCCCCTGTAACCATTTAGTGTCTGCCTGCAACTCCTCTGGATACATGGCCATTCATTCTCACTTTTTTCTCCTCATGCGAACTGATCAACAGCAACTCCTCGCCAACACCTACAGGTTATCATTCCCATTTGACATGTAAAATGTTCAGCTGGTCATCATTAACTGCTTGTCAGTATAATTGATGAATATGTTTTTTGTTATCCACCTCTTTTTAACTGAAGCGACCAGTTAGGAGGGCTTCAGTTTATGTGTTTCTCGTGGGGAGGGGGTCCCCTGACATCCCCATATTCTGCTTTTGCATCTGCCCAGCCATGCCATTATCTATGCCAGTTCCAGCTCAGAGTCTTTACCAAGTCCTGGAAATGGAGTTCCACCCAAACCTCACATGAGTGCTCCCATTGCCTCCATTCTATCCCATGCCCTCCCCTATCCTACCACTCTCTAACTGACCCACCCCCACCCACTCCTGTTTACCTTCACCTATACCAGCTTCCTGCAGCAGGTTCTACATGCTCTCATAGGCGTCAACGCTGTGCAAGGTGGCTAAAACCCTTCACAACACAAGACAACCTGTACCCGTCAACTCAGCCCCAAATGTATTCAGTTATTAAAATCAGGAATATAACCCAATTTCGTTGGCTCTAAGGGAGCCCATACACTGCTGGTTACCCACTTTTGCTAATGTTTGTATTATGGATCTGATGATTCAAATAATTGTCTATGAGTTGGCAGTGCCCATCAATGTATATGTTGATAAGTTTTTGCGGACAAGTTGAACATGCGTATGAGTTGACTTTGAATACCTGACCCCATTGCGTTATTTAACACAATTCCCTTCACCTTATTATAGAAGGGATTTCTAGCAATTCAGAATCAATAAGATCCTTATTCCTGCAGTATGTGGGTCCTGGCATGGTATAGAAGAGAGCAAAAGATGCTGTCGGCTCTGTAAAATGAAGGGCATGCTCAAAGGTAGTAGACATGTACTGACTATATGTCAGGAATTAGAAGAATTGCATGTATCCCATCTAAGGAAATGTGTAAGTAGTTCCAAACAAATTAAACAAGAACAATTTTAGCATTATTGTCTAATAGGTAAACAAAAATCATTAGTTAGGCTTTGTACAGAAAGTGAAAATAAATTGAATGGGATTAGTGTGTATGCAAAATGCGATCATGCATGGTAAAAGTTATTCAATGATATGTATTTGAGCAAAAGCAGACATTTTAATTGTATAATATGGTCATTATATGAGCGTAACTATTTATAATGAGCAAATGTATATGTATCTACAGAATATTGTAATTTGTTTTATTGAACATTTTATTTTTTTATACTAAAGATTAAATGTGAAAGGTCAGTTGATAAACTGAAACACACTAATAAAATAAAAATATATAAGTTGACTGCTAAGGATGAGGCCCATTGCCACCCTACCAATCTACGACACTCCATTGGTTCCTTTAGCTAAGTTCACACTCAATATGTAACCTAAACAAGTAAAGACTCTACCAACCACAGCTGTATTTGAACCTACAACTTCAAGATAATTCCTGTATCATCTAACATTTGTTGACAGGGTCTTAGCTGGTGATGGAATCTAAATGTTTTTACTCTTTGCATATGTATGTTTCCTTAAGGCTGGATAACAGAATTTACCAAATAAGTGAATCTAAAAGCATTACATAATTTTATTTTAAAAAAAGTAAAGAACTCTGATGGCTTCCTCGAGCTATGTCACTCACTAGAATATCAGTTTGTCAACTTCCCAAATCTCAGGAATTGAGAGAAGAAAGAAAGATGCTAAACTTTCTTTCTGTGAAAGCCATATCAACAGGTTTACAATCATATTATTACTAAAATCTCAGAAAACCATTACAATGTTATTATAAAAGTAGAATAAAACATCACTTTCTGTACTCAAACAGTTAATTATACTATAATATTAAGTATCGAGAATATCTATCTAATTAGGAAGTGTTTAAACTAGCAATGTCGGTGGCTCAATTTTGCTTAAATATTTGTTCCTGATCCATCCAGCCCTTTTTAGGTATTGTCTTGATGCCCATAATATAGATTTATTTTCAGTTTGCAAAAAACAATGTATTGCCTGGTGAACCATGCCAATACTTACATTTCTCTAAAGTGGAAGTAACCACTTTTTCCTTGAATTTGAATACAACGGACAAAAATATGAAATGTGGTAGATCTTCTCCCACCGCCAGACAATTAATACATTTTTCTGTGTTACCCAAGTTCCAGTTCTCTGTTAAAAAAGCAAGAGGTAAGATACCTAATCAAAGTAAAAAAAAAATAAAAAAAAATATTGGCTTCTCTGTCCTTGTTAAAATCGAGGTAGCTTTCGAAGCAATAGTAATTTTGTGTTCTAGCTATCTTGCTATGATCCCTGTAGACTTGATCTCAGCTATCGTCATTGCATAATACTAATCTTTATAGTTTTGAATAATTTGTGATTTGGTTGTAAATGTCAGACCATTCAAAGTCAGTGAGAGGAAGATTACATTTCTTTTTCTTTTTCCAGCTAACTCTCGTACATAAGTACTCCATGGTAGATGTTCTACCCCATTTTGTGCCAAAACATCTTCAAAGGCTCTTTAGTAAGTTAAAAGACAGATCAAACTCCATAGTGTGGGCCACATTTCTGTTTCATATACCACACCATTGATCCCCAATTCCAGATTTACTGGTAATGCCGGGATAATCCTAGGTAAAATTAACATTTTTTGTAGAATGCTCATCTGCTTTGACTCCAAATGATTACTGTTTGTGTAGCCCCAAATGTCCGCTCCATATAGAGCAGAGGAGATTGCACACGCTCGAATAACCTCCAGCGGTTGAGAAAGTTATTACAGCTCCTCCTTGCATCACTCCCAATTACTAACATGCTGGCACCACACACACGGGGCCTCATTACGACCCAGGCGGTAAGTTACCGCCTGGGTCGTACCTTTACCACCATGGCGGACTTACCGCCCCATTCCGAGGTTGGCGGGGCGGTAAGTCCCCAATCCCCATTTACCCTTCCCCATTCCCATTTTTGCCCCATAGGGCATAATGGGAGTGGGGAAGGCGTTAATTACGCCACCGTAAATTACGGTGGCGTAATTAACATCAAGGTCCCTTAGCGCCATGGATTTTAACACCTGCTAAAAGCAGGTGTTAAAACCTCCATGGCGCTAAGGGACCTCGGAATCAGGCGGTAAGGGTCGGCGCTGTTTACGCTGCCGTAAACCCCTTACCGCCTGAGTCGTAATGAGGCCCACAAACACACACATACACACAGAAAAAACACACACACAGAAATACTGTTATTTCTCACGAGGCATGCAATGGAACCTGGCCCTTATACATGAACACGCATACATACTCCTGGTTTAAATTTAGGGCTACATTAAGAAGGGTTTGATTTAGTTAGTCCACTACACTCTTGCCTATGCAAGGAGATTGCAAATCACCTGCAAGTACACTCGATTTCAGCTTAGCATAAATTGAACACTAGATCATGAGTATGGAAAAGGTTAGGGTGCCAGACCTGGTTTATCTTCAATTCGGAATCAGTCAGCAACAAAGGCCTCAATGCCCAAACCATAGTCCCATCTCCCCACAGCCTTGCTGCATGCAGGTCATTTCTGGTTACTGAGCCACTGTGTCCGCCCCACAAACCACCACCATGTCCAAGAAACTGGACATATCCATGGGATAATGGTTGTGCTAACCACCTATATATGACCGAACATACAGATGTAACTTTCTGGTCACTCTGGGATACACCTAGCACCTGGATGCCAGCACACCTGCATGTACCAAAATGAATGCTCTGGAACCAGTAGGCATCCAAACATACACTCTTGAGCGAAACAGATCACATTACTCAGCCAGGCTTGGTTATGACGCGGGCTAGACCTATTTTTTTATAAACAATTTTACCGAAAAATACATAATTAAAGTATGGCATAAGTAAAAATGTCAGGTATATCTGACAACTTTTTCTCTGAAAGAAAATACTGAAACAAATCGCCCTCCATAGCATGGGAGGCTTTGAGGCGCTGACCCGTCTAATAAGAGCAGGGCCACCAAGTGTAATTGAGTTCTTGTGCACAACTCATTCTTTAAAAGGTGGAACAGTACGTGAAGGAAGAGATGTGCATTAATAACCTACAATTGCTAAAATGTAACCAGGCAGCAGGACCCTCATTTGGCTTTGCATGTCCATCATTTAATTCAGCATACTCACATCTAACTCGCTCTTCATGTATAAGTAACTAAACTCCACATTGGAAAACACACTCAAAACATGTGTTTCCTCTACTGAAAGCCTGGAAAGATATATAAGGAAACTAATCAGTTTATAATTGTGTGGTAATGCAAACACATGAAAAAGCCAACGCCTCATAACAACTCTACAAGAAATAGGGTAACATTTCATAAATATAGAAAACCCACTGATGCCAACGAGGCTGTGTGTGTGTGTATATAGCACTTCAGTTGGTCATCAGAACTATCCCACCTATTACCAGAGCTGTGTAAAACCTTGAATTCTCACTTCATATTCCCTGTCGTCTTTCTATATTCACACCAAAAACCTCATACTCATATAGCCTCAAGGGATGAGGCCAGAATTATGTTATTTGCATTGGGATGGAGCCCTTAGGAGGGTGTCCCTATCACCACCACTGTGAACCGCCATTCAATCACATACCTGCACTAGGCAATGTGTAGCCCCAGGTGATAATTAGTCATTATCATTAGGTGATTACCGACTGATTTACTAACAGACAAACATGAGTACATAAGTATTGGAGGAGTGCAGTGAATAACAATGAGTTTAGTCACCTACAAGGTGCTTTAAGAACCCCCCCCCCCCTAGTGTAGTGAAGCTGGTCAGTTGTATGGGTTAGTGGGAGGACTGCCCCTAACCGGAGGCCTGTCTAGTCCCAGTTAGGTGTCAGACTTGACACTGCTTTATATGCCATTTAGTTTTCCATTAATTCATCTACTTCAAAAGAAGGCCTCAGTGTGGCAATGAGTTGTGAATTTCGGTGTGGGAGGTGCATACACAAAGCAAGACAGATGGGGGTGCAATACAGAGATTCTCGTTTAAACAGGAAGAAAGGCTGAATTTGAATCTTATGAGTATTCCCCACAGACGTTTGGGTTACAGGGTTTGGAAAAGTGGATGTTTTTTTATAGAGTGGTTGAACTGTTCCGTGTTGTAAGTCCTTTATATATATTTTTATCTAGTTTGTTATTTTAGAGGTCTGAGGGGGTATCTTACCCCGCATGCCCAGTGTGAAGCTTATCCTGATACCCTTTAGTTTGCTTGTCTGGTTGGCTGGAGCCCTCACTTGAAGGTGGAGTGGTATATTAGGGTAAGTCCAACCATATATGCCTTTCTGAAGAAGGCCTTGACATTCTTTTACAGTTGTTGTACAGGCGGAGCCCCTCACCTTAATTTTCTTGGTTAGTCGAAGTAGTGGAGGTAAACTTCCTGCAATCCTGTAGTTTTGTAGTGGAGAAGGCCGTACTAGTGATAAACAGAGCGAGAACAGCAGTGCTGTAGTGAAAAGCATTGCAACCCTCCTATGCTCGAGTGGTGGGGATATCTTGGAAATATTGGCCGGCAAGTGTTTTTGATAAGATGCTGTCTTCTGTATATGAGTGAGAAGTAGAATTGGAGTATATAGTGAAGTGACGTAATTGTGGTATGTGGTATAGGCAAGTACAGTGAATGAGTGTAAAGGGTGACTAAGGAATTGGAAAAGGGTAAAAGGGGAGCTCTTGGGTGAAATATTTATCATGCCAGAGGTTCAGCTTAGTATCAGATATTTTGTGGAACTATTTTTTGATAACTTGGATTGGAGTATTTAGACTCTGTGGAATCATTTGTGCCATGTGTTGGCCAGTTATAAAACAAACATTTTAAAATGTATTAGGGAATGGTTGTGGGGCACTAAGGGCAAAATGATGAACTCTTGGCCTATTGAGGGATCATATGATACAGGAATATTGGAGAATCTGCAAACGTTTTTAACTACAAAGCACAAGGGCTTGAAGCTAGAAAAGTGGTTAATTATCTTGGATGGAATTATGGAGGATGTATGAAAAAAGCAGGAAGGGCCATAATGTTGAAATTGTGGAGGAAGGCCAAAAAAGGAGGGTGCAGGAATTTCTTCAGCACCCTCCCGTATGGGTGCTATCCTTTATCACCCACAAAGGGGTACACAGACCCTGAGTTTGTACCACCATTTACCCCCAGCAGCTACTCCAGTGGCTGCAAGACATACACAGTTAATGCCTCCATCAGCTATGATTTCTAAGAACTGGTATTCTGAGGAACGTGGAAGGTAACTCCTTCAATGGTTAGGGCTGCAGAGAGGTTGAAAATAGAGACTGGGAAGGGGATAACTTTCTAAACTGCTAGGTTAGCACATACATTCAGGGTGGAGGAGCAAGAAAGAGTGAGACCAATAGAAGAGCAGAGGAATTATTCGAAATGAGAGAGAAAGAAGAGGTTAGGCCTTTTCCTGCGAGGAAAGAGGATAGATTGTAAAGAGTAGTAGATGCGCAAGAATGCAAAAAGATGAAGGAATCGCTATGATTGGCAGAGGAAGAGGAAATGCTGTTACGGCAGCAGAGAGATGACGAGCAGGAGGAAGTGAGAAGACAGATAAAAGACATAGAAGGTGGACGGTTGAGACATGTGCTGGTTCTTGTTGGATTGGGCAACTTAGTTATAACGGTTGAGGTAAACATGGAGAACAGGGTTGCTTCCAGTGCCGATTATGGTTCCATCCCTGTAGATGGGTTAGGGGATGTAGCAGCTGGAGTAGACGATGAAGAAGGAGAGGAATGGGATGTAGAGCCAGGAGAGCAAGGTGTAGGCACTGTACCTCCTGCTCCAGTAACAGCGATAGAAAGCACACCATGGAATCAAAGGACACACCAGGGTATTCGCATGGCTGTAGTAAGTGGGAGGGGAGAGATCGCAGAAGCCCCAGTAAAACAGGCTTAACTCAGTTTCTGTTGCTCGAGAGGGGTCTGGGAAGTTCATATTATGTCCCATGGTCACACATGGACAGGAATAATTTGATGAAGACACGTCCTTCGCTCAACCTTCGCTCAATGCACGGGTGGTGAAGTAGATGTATGCAATAGAGAAACACACTGCCAGTGTCATGTTTGCCTTAGGGAACACGGAGAATTTATTCACAGCCCTAATGAGAGAGCAGTCAGATGAACTTTGGAAGAGATAGGAGAAAAGTGGGCTCTAGGATAGAACACTCCTGTGCTGAGCTCAGTATTTGGTCTGATGGTCTCCTGTTGGTCTGTGCAAGGTCAGATTTAGGGAAAGTGAACCCAACACCTTTTGTAATGTAGTAGTCGAAATTCCTGGTTACCTCGTAGCAATTTAGTTTAATTCGATCTTGTGACTACAAAGATTTACACACTGAATGCAGTGTGTGGAGGTGTGTTTCTTTAATATTCATAAAGAAGACACATGGGCCCTCATTACGAGTTCAGCCGGTAGCCATGCCGCTATTGGCGGCATGGCTGCCGCCGAAATCGCGTCCGTGTCCGGGTCCTCGGAATGAGGACTTCCCGGGCCATTCCGAGTTCGGATGGCCCGGTAATTCCTCCCTCAAGAAACCGGACGCAGTCCTTCCCCATTCCCGTTTCAGGCCCCATAGGGCTGAATGGGAATGGGAGAGGGAGCAAACAACAGGCCATAACGAGATGGCCCGTTGTTTGCTCCCTCTTCCCCTCGCGGGACCCGGTAAGCACGCCTGGTTTTCCCAGGCGTGCTTACCGTGTCCCGCGAGGGGACCTCGTAATGTGGCGGAACGGGTTGAACGGCACCGTCACCTTTTACGGCGCCGTTTAACCCGTTCCGCCAGGGTCGTAATGAGGCCCACAGTCTAAAGAATGGTCAGCCGGCACATGTTTCGAACCTGAAGGTTTCTTCTCAAGGCAGTTAGTTATGTAGAAAGTGGAGTATGGAGTGATGTTTTGATCATGGAGGCCATGTGCCTGAGGTTCAAATGTTAATCTCATGGGCTTTCAGGCTGTTTCCAGACGTTCACAACGAGTGCTGCAAACGAGTGAGGATCCTGAAACTAACCTGCTGCAAGGTAACCAGGAATTTCGACTAGAACTTTGGAAGAGGTTGGGGTACCTGGGAGTTCAGTTAGATACAAATACCCATTATGAAGCAGCTTTTAATACTCTTATGGCATAGGTATCAGGGGCCTTGCAGATTATGTACCCCGATACGCCTGATATCAATTCAATTTCTGCTAAAATGATGAATTTGGATGATGATCCTGCCACACACATACAGTTGATGTAGGAGATGTGGAGGGCAAAAATGGGAGAAGCATGGGACAAGAATGATGGCAATATTTTAACACATGCTGAAGAAGGGACTTCTGAAAGTAGTCCAGCACAATTCAAATGAAGTAGTAGGGATGAAGGCCAAGAGTTGGCCAGAAATTCGGTCACAGATTGTGCATTTCCTCAAGAGAAGACAGGAAAAATAGAGGGAGAATGTAGAGCAGACACAAAAAGCAGAGGCTAAGATTGTTCAAAAGAAATTAGCAAAAGGTTTGTTTCGAAGGAAAAGTAATTACACATTCTATGGAGGGACATCAGGGGTAGACGGGGCAACAAGAACACAGTGAACCAGGTATGACGCAAGGTTGGGTGGATGGGTATGTTCCCAGCCCGAGGCCAATAAGAGGGTTTACTGAGGGGCAAAGGAGGATTTCAACGGGAAGTGGTGTCATTTGGCGGGCTTGGAGGAATGGGTACCCGGTTAAATGGACCAACAGGAAATAATTATAGAGTATTTTATGGGATTCAGTGTTGGTCATGTAGAAGGTTTGGGCGCGTGTGACGGTATTGTCGTGAACGGCTACAGTACTGTAACATGGGAGCTCGGCAGATGCATGCCCTGACCCTGCCATATGTCCCAGGTCCTGTGCGATTGCAGCAGGCACGGGTTGAACGGAATCCAACAACTGTGGCTGCACAGACCTTTGGGATCCCACCGACCATGCCAGCACAAGCATCAGTGCAGACATAGGACAAGAAACTTTTACCCCAAGTAACTGTTGCGCAATACACTGGAGCAAGTATTTTCAGGGGAAATCCTTTTCCTCTCTGTTAGGCAGAATTATATGGGATCATTACACACAATTAAGACTACAAGTGTAAGGACAATTTCACCTTTGGTACAAGCCTGTACTACACAGTAATGTGGTAGCAGTGGCTGAGCAACCAGACGTATCTCAAGAGTGAAGTGAGCGGTAGAACAAGTTACACAATGGACCAGCAAATACAGTGATTTAAACAAACACTTACTCAAGGTTTCTTGGTAAATGAATATACATTTATTTACACAGTCATTTGGAAAACATTCCACTAGTAAGAGCAGCTCAATATCACAATCTGATATACTACAATACACAACCAATCAGTTTCTGAACAAGTTCAGCTCCCCTGAAGTGGGAGCAAAATGGCACTTCAGAAACTTTAAAAAGTGGTAAAAAGACAAGGTTATAAGAATCAATAGCACAAATACTTTCATAGGCAGGGCAAAGGGTTTCAGATCACTACAACCAGCAATTCAATTCAATAGGCCTGGGCCAAAGTCAATGGCTCAGAGTCTTGTATAGGAAAGCACAGTTCTGGTAGTAAACGGTTAAGTCTTTGCCACGGATCTTAGAAGAATTTGGTCAGACAAAAAGTTAGATGATGGTTTAGGGAAGGATAAGACTTCAAAGTCGGGTAAGTTTCACAAACTTTCACCGCGGCCGAACAGAGTTCTGAACCGCACTTGCACAGTACCTTGTAAGTGAAGAAAAGCTGTAGCTGAGGCAGTTGTTCCTGGCAGTTCCTGCAGATCTCACTGTTCCTGAGCTTCAGTCATGTGGAGAAGAAGGAGGACATCAGGAGGTTCCTGCACAGTCCAGAGAAGCGGCCACAAGCTTGGCAAAACATTGGTTTAAGGTGTGAGCGCCTTAAAATCAACAAGCTGGTTTCCTCCCTCCTGGCTAACCGGTTTTCAACAGCACTCTGAAGAAAATTCGACCAGGTTGAGGACGGTGTCCAGGTGGCTTACAAGTTGGTTGGTCCTACCAAACTCAATGGAAGAAGTTAACCTTGAAGGGCTTCTCTGTCGATGGAGTTTCAGGCAATTCGGACCGGCAGCAGGGCTTCACTGGTGGACCAGGAGTTGCAGCAGTCGCCTTCCTTCAGCTCGTCTTCGATTCTTTCGTTCCGGTGGTCGACTCTGCTTTCCAAGTCCCAGAGACCTGCTTTTAAACAGTTTTCCCCCATTTAATCCGGCCTGGCTGTCACTCACACAGCAGGGTGGCTGTCCCAACCAATCACACCAGAGTGCATTCAGGTCTCCTAGGAGACTAAGCACAGGGAGTTTCGGGCACCTCCCTCACATCCTGGCCACCCCAGACACTCAGGCGCCAGAGGAGGGCTTCAGCACTGAAGTCTGCAAAAGGCCAACGAACAAAGGGACCAAACCTGGTTTGGCGCACAGAGACAAACACAAGAAGGATCTTTCCAAAAAGAAATGGTGAAAAAAGTTGACAGGATTCTGTTTTTATTGGAAAACATGGCTGACCCGATTTTTAGCTACTGGTGTTCGCGGTTGGGAAAAATCAACATAGTTTGTTTAAAACCACTGCCACCAGCCATTTTAAGTGGGAAAGGGTAACATTTGACTGTTACATGAATGTTTAGACTCAGGGGAAGCTAGGCAACCCCTCCAGGACTCTATAGGAAAATAGTGTGTGCTTAGTCTGTAAATTTAAAAAGACTAGTAAAATCAATTTAATTTGACATGCTCTGGGAGACAGTAGTCAGTCCCAGAGAAAGTATGTAAACCGTGGGGAGTCTGAAAGACATCCCTGTGCCACTGCACTGAGGGTCCTGTGTGACACAGAAAAAGATGATGCCTATGGAGTTGTTTTAAAACTCCATTTCCAAAGAACCCAAAAGTAAAACACACTGGCCCTCATTACGACCCTGGCGGAAAGGGGTTTACGCCGGCGTAATCCATGGCGCCCCTTTCCGCCTGAGTACGAGTTCCCTTAGCGCCATGGTGATTTTAACGCCTGCTTTTAGCAGGCGTTAAAATCCATGGCGCTAAGGGACCTTGTTGTTAATTACGCCACCGTAATTTACGGTGGCGTAATTAACGCCTTCCCCACTCCCATTATACCCTATGGGGCAAAAATGGGAATGGGGCAGGGTAAATGGGGATTGGGGACGTACCGCCCCGCCAAGGTCGGAATGGGGCGGTAAGTCCGCCAACCCCCATGGCGGAGTTGGCAGCTTAGCGCCATGGACCATGGTGCAAATAGCACCATGGTTCTCCGCCAAGGTCGTAATGAGGGCCACTGAAATTGAAAGGTTCAAAGTCACAAAGTATAGCAAAAGAGTTGGAGGGCTCTAAGGTAGAGGGAATTTAGCACTTGGTTGAGAATTCTCCCCAACACTCGTGCCCCCCCCAGACTAAGGGACAGGAGGATCTAATTGCCACCAGGCTGGATCTTCTGTTGCAAGTCGGTTAAATGGCCTGCTGAGTACACCAGCAACCTTTTGTAGCCCTTGCTATGACACTTTTTATCAGGTGTTTTCATGTGCAGGCTATATGACCTACAAACCTTGTGTGGTACATCTTTCTTGGTTAAGGTATAGCGGATCTGATCTAACAGTCCCTCAGAAGTTGTAACAACCTCTGAACCTACAATAGGCTTTTTCAAGGGGTCCTTAGAAAGGAATCCCTTAGATCTAGGGGGCCTCTGTGGTTCCTCAGCACCTCTCTCTCAAGAGCAGGTTGGGTCTCAGGGATCTTGGGTGGAGGGGTTGTGGTCAAGCAAGGTACATGCTTCCACTTCCTCTGAGATCTGGTTTTACCTGGCTTAACAGTTTCCCCCCTAACACTAGGATTTTGTCGTGGTCATCAGGCCAAGAACGCAAATATTCAAGGGCCACATGCACAGGGGCCCTGGATGGACACAGTCCTGTCGCCTTTGGCACCAGGCACATGAATAACAATAACAAAAGAAATTTATTTGGGACAAGAATGCTTTTATTTTGGGACATAACACCTAATTTGGGTGCAAGGTGCATTTAACATGGGAACGTTCATCACTAAAGCAGCTACACGTGTACTTTAGGGTGGGGCTGCTGCTGCTATTGGGTTACCTTGCACATGCTGACTCTCTGGGAGTGGCAGGGTGTGGCAGGCAAGCCAGGTCTAGTGGGCGTGCCCACGATCACAGCTATATAAGCTTCTGCGATCCCTGAGGCAGACGCTTTGCGTTATTCTGCGCTTCCATGCAGCGTAACGCTCACCGCCGCCTGGGATTAAACTTACCTTTGGAAATCCAGCTTCCAGCTTTCATACTTACCAACTGGGTCACCTGTGCGCATCTTTGCTGATCCTGACATTCTTCTCCAAAGCTTCCGGAGCACTGACATCTTCTTCTAGACACCGCAGCTCATCTTCTACGCTCTCAGAACGCTGACATCTTCGTCCTGGCACCGCAGCTCGTCTTCAAATCTTCTGGGACACTGAAATCTTCATCTTGGCACCGCAACAGGACACGCTTCGCCAGCGACAGCAGCCCCTGCAAGTAAAAATGAAAGGCAAGGTTAGACACTTAAAAGACATTGGGCCTCATTACGACCCTGGCGGTAATCGCCCGTCATTACCGCCATGGCGTAATGAGCGTTTACGCCGTGGGACGATGGCGTAAAGAGCGCCACATTACGACCCATCGCGCACGAGCATTACGCCATGGCGGTAATTCAATTAACGCCATGGCGGAAAAGGCCCCTACCGGCATCGTTAAGCGAGCAAAGTGCACTTACGCCACCGTAAGTAGCGGCCACCGTAAGTAGCGGCCACCGTAAGTAGCGGCGGCCGTAATTAGCGGCGGCCGTAATTAGCGGCGGCCGTAAAAAGTCGAACCGGAAATAGCGTCATCGCGCCGGAACGGGAAACAGCCCGTCGGCCCTCTTGAAAAACACAATCCATCGCCATCCTACCAAACAACACCAGACCCAACCCTGACACCTGTCCCAACCAATCACCCACCCTACCAAGTACCCGAAAATGCCTAAATGTGTGAAAAAGGCATGTGACCGCCAGCGCCAGGAGAGATTCAGCCGGGAGGAACTCTGCATGCTTGCGGAGACCCTGCAAGACAACGCAGGTGTCGTTTTCTCCCCGGACTTGACCAGGACAGCGATCGGGAAAAAGAAGGCCATCTGGGCCCTGGTGGCTGAGCGCGTCAGCGCGGTGGGGACCGTACCCCGCACCCCACAGCAGTGCAGGAAGCGCTGGGATGACCTACGCATACGGGTCAGAGCCGTCATCTCAGCAAACCGCAACCTTGCCCTGGGTACCGGTGGAGGGTCGGAATCCCCCCTGAAACTCCAACCGTGGGAGGAGATCTGTGCAACCACGATTGGCATGGAGTCCATTGAAGGCGTCGGAGGGATGGAAAGGGGAGCTCCGACATCAGGCGATGAAGGTAGGTGCCTCAAACAAAACATGCCATAGTCACAGCAGTCCAATCATGTGTAGCACAAGGTTGCCCTAGAGTGTAAATGCAACACATATCAACACTGCCCATAGCCACATGCGAGCACCACCCTGCATACACTGCTGGCACCTGCATACCTGCATCCACATTCCACACTAAAAGGAGACAACCTGCATGGCACTGCCTGAAATCTTCCTCATCCACTGACCACAATAATGTCAAACATTTCATTCCAAAGTACGCAGACCCATCAATAACGCCCTCCCTCCTTTGCTCCACCACAGGCACAGATTCACACCCAGAGGACCAGGACACCCCTGCGCCAAAGAGGGCCAAGAAGGCCATCAACAACGTCCCTGCACCCTCAACCTCAGCTGCAGTGAGGCAGACCCCACAACAAGCAGGTCCCACTGCAGGCATACCGGAGGTCCCACCGGCAAGCACCCCTGTCGGCAGCAGGCCAGCAGCAGCTGCTCCACCTCCACCGACATTGCCTGCCACAGGAGGCAGGGGGTCAGCGGCCAGCAGCAACATCGGGGAGACAGCTGCAACAGCTGCATGTTCAGACTCGGACATGGAGCACGAGGTCAGAAGCCCCACTGACCTGCTACATTCCCCCTGTTTCTCAGACGCCAGCCCCCATGAGAGTCACTCACAGGGGCACACAGAGGTAGAGGAGTGGCCATCCACCCCATGCCCTGTCCACACTCCACAGGAGGGGAGCAGCCCCACCATCACTCCACCAGCACTGGCCATGGGCCAGCACGGCCAGCAGTCCCTCCAGGACATCACTCAACGGCAGCATCAACTGTCCGCAATGCTGGATGAGCATGCTGCGGAATGTGTGGGGGCTAGGTCTAGCATTGAACAGGCCACGGAGACCCTAAGGGCCGAAGTGGCGCAGAGCACTGCCACCCTGAGGGATGCCATGCAGGCCATGTCCAGGGACATCTGTGCAGAACTTGCGGCCTTGCGTCGTGCGGTCACTGGCCTCACCCACACACAACAGGACGTGCATGCACAGGGGCAGCCAGGGACATCCTCCACTGCCAGTTCTGCGCAGAGCAGCCCCGTGCGACGTTCCGGTCGTAACCTGCGCTCCACAGCCAGGGGTGCCCCGGGGGCCGGGAGAGGGGGCTTGTGACGGCCTGTGGCCACTGTCACAGGCATCTGTTGACACCTGCATGGGGTATGTTGGGGTGTGCAGGGGGGAGGTGGGAGGAGGTGTGTTGGGGTGTGCAGGGGGGAGGTGGGAGGGGGTGTGTTGGGGTGTGCAGGGGGGAGGTGGGAGAGGGTGTGTTGGGGTGTGCAGGGGGGCGGTGGGAGGGGGTGTGACACGACAGTTCATAGTTTCAATACACTTTTTTCTTTCCCAAAAAAGAAATGTGTGGACATTTTCATTGCGTATGTGTGCTTTATTGGTGTACAGTCCACAGTGTGCATGTCCCAGGGACACACAGTGCCCCAAGTGCAGTCTCCATGCGATAAACACCAGCCGTGTGTGCTAGAAGCAGTGGTCGATGATACTTTGGCGCATGGCACGCCCCTCCTGTGCTTCGCCTCCTCCATGGGGTGCCGCCCCATCTGCACCCTCCTCATCCTCATCGTCAGGTGGTTGCAGTTCTGCGTCAGGGGGCAGGGGCACATTCCGTCTGACGCACATATTGTGTAGCATGACACATGCCATGACGATCTTTGCCACCTTCTCATGGCCATACCGGAGTGCCCCACCAGACCTGCTGAGGCTTCGGAACCGTGCCTTCAAGAGGCCGAATGTCTGCTCTATGACCACACGAGTACGTGTATGTGCACGGTTGAAGTCCTCCTCGTGCTGGTTCTGCGGGTTCCGGACTGGTGTGAGGAGCCACCTCTTCAGGGGATAGGCTGCATCACCTGTATGTAGGCGAGAATGTATGTGTCAGTCATGTTGTCTGATCAGGAACATGATGTTCCACCATGGCTCGCATCCAACTGTTACTTTGGCTCACTTCTACATGCACTAATTGATTCACACAATGCAACCAGTATGTGCTCATGGCTCCCATGGCCTGTTTTGCATGCCATCACCCAATGTATGCAGAGGGGTTGTGTGCATTGTGAGTGCCCTTCCTCTATCTCCGTTCCCTGTGTTACTCACAGCCAGGTGGAGTATGCATCATCCCCCCCCTTTCTGCCAGGTGGAGTATGCATCATCCCCCCCCCCTGGTACGTCATTCACCTGCCCACTTCCATGACATTGCACTCACCGAGTAGCCAGGATCTTGGGCCTGCATGTCGCTCTATGTAGCGTGGTATAGTGGAGTTCCTCAGGACCATGGAATCATGGGTTGATCCGGGGAATCGGGCACAACAATGTGTGATGATCTTGTTGGAGTCACAGACCATTTGCACGTTGATTGAGTGGAACTGTTTCCGGTTGCGGTACGGTACCTCCATGGCACGTGGAACCACCAATTCCACATGGGTGCAGTCGATGGCACCAATGCAACCGGGTATGCTGGCTAGTGCATGGAAACCCACTTTGGTGTTTGCAATCTCCTGGGCAGTCCGTGGTAATGAGATGTGGTCGTCTGTGTGCTTGAGGAGGGCATCGAGCACTTGGATGAGTGTTTGTGAGAATAATGGTTGTGAGATGCCATGCAGGTGCCCCACTGTGTGCTGGTAGGTGCCTGTGGCCAGGAAGTGGAGTACGGCCACTACCTTCAGTAGGGGGGGGGTGGCGGTTGGACTTTCTATCATGCTGACGATGTCGTTGTGTGTCATGTCTACGATGGCGGTGATGGTGTCCCGGTCCAAACGGTACAGGGTGTGGATCTGCTCAGCAGTGAGGTTGAATGGATTGGCTCTGATGCGTGGGATTGGGGGCTGCCTGCGTGGTGGCACTGGCTGTGCTGGTGGGGCTTGCTGGGCCTGCCTTGCCCTCCTTCTCCTCCTGCGTCTCCTCTGTGCTGCCTGTTGTTGTTGTTGCTGTTGTAGCACATGCATTGCTATCAGGTCCTCCAGCCCCAACATTGCTAGTCGTATTGGTATCATTGTGGAGTGTGACTGGGTGTGGGAAGGGGTGGGGTGTGCTCTTTTTGTACTCCCCTGAGTCTGTATTGCCTTCACCTGTGCTGTTTCTGTGCACCTGTGGCAGCTGCATTCACTTAACATGGCCCTTTACGGTTGGTTCGCGATGGCGTTATTTGCACCATGGCGGTAAGGTACTTAACGGCCTGGGTGATGGCGTTAGGTGCATGTCCGCTTGGGTCGGCATTTGCGTACCTTTCCGCCATGGCGCTAAGTACGGTGTGGGCGGTCGCGAGCGTGCACCCTTAGCGCAGTTAGCGGCAGCGTTAACTACGATGCCGCTATTGGCTTCGTAGTTAACGGTCACGGGTCATGATCGGACCTGGCGGAAAACGATGGCGGTAAACATTTACCACCATCGTTTTTCACTTAGCGCCAGGGTCGTAATGGCCCTCATTACGACCTTGGCGGAGAACCATGGTGCTATTTGCACCATGGTCCATGGCGCTAAGCTGCCAACTCCGCCATGGTGGTTGGCGGACTTACCGCCCCATTCCGACCTTGGCGGGGCGGTAAGTCCCCAATCCCCATTTACCCTTCCCCATTCCCATTTTTGCCCCATAGGGTATAATGGGAGTGGGGAAGGCGTTAATTACGCCACCGTAAATTACGGTGGCGTAATTAACAACAAGGTCCCTTAGCGCCATGGATTTTAACGCCTGCTAAAAGCAGGCGTTAAAATCACCATGGGGCTAAGGGAACTCGTACTCAGGCGGAAAGGGGCGCCATGGTTTACGCCGGCGTAAACCCCTTTCCGCCAGGGTCGTAATGAGGGCCATTCAGTTTAAGTTTGTGCTACCACCGAACCTCGCGCTTTGCCTTAAACCATCACTCACCTGTTGTCGGACATTGCGGTTTCAACCATTTTCTTCCTGGCTGCATTCCACGCCCCCCACAGCTGCTTTTGAACCGCATTTCCACCTGTTGGGAGGAAAACAGGGGAGAAAACGTTATTCGGGGATTAACCACAATATTAAAAGCAATAATACCAAGACAGAAAACAAGAAGAGACAAAGAGAAAACTGAAAGGGGAAGAGACAAGAGGAGAAGTGTAGTCGCAGCTGGACTGGACTATTACTTACCAGGGATCGGTGAAGGAATTATATCCCATCGACAAGCGCCCCTGCCAGAAGTAGAAGGACGGAGAGCTTACCATCAATAATTAACAGGTGAGCCCTATGGGCTGGTACAAGCCCACAGAAATCGCACCTTGGGCGGAAGGGTTTGAGCAGCACAATAATCACTGATCAGTGCACTCATATTTTCTCATATACACGCAGGGGCAGTGTCACCAATTGCCGCCGCTCACAACTTATCCGCTGAGGGAAATACTAGATGGGGGTGATCTGAATCCTGGGAGGGCTGCAACCGTGCCCCAACGCCTCTGCAGAGACCAGGTGAGCGTAACAGAACGTGAAGCCTCTACGACTCTCTGCCTGGGCATTATGGAGACTTCAAAGACAGACCTATTGGCCCAATTACTAGGGGAATTACAGGCTGAAGTACATGCTTCAAGGCAGGAAACCAGTGCATCAAGGAGGGATCTTATTGTAACTCGAGAAAGAACCGACGACTTGGCAAGACAGATGCTAAAGACACTAGCAGGGCAGGTTCCCTTGCCGGGGATAGCCGCCCATTGTTCCACATCACATTCCTCCATGCCACAGCAATCAACACCGGTTCAGGTGGTCCTTCCAGGAGCAGTGCCTTTGGATCACCGAAAAAGCATTCGGGCGGGGCTAAAAAAGTCTGCCATATTCATGAACCAATGTCGCCTTCATTTCCTATGCAGAACAGGAGCCTTTCCTGGCGATTAAGCCAAAGTTGCATTCGTACTGTCATATCTAGGTGGCAACTCGGCAGACTGGTCAATACCATTGGTCACTCAAGATGATCCTTTGCTTCGGAACTTTGGGATTTTCAGCATGAGATGGAGAAATTGTTTGCCCGACATACTCAAAGACAAGCTCTGGACAACGAATTGTTGTCACTCAGACAGGGAAATCAAGATCTATTAACCTATATTGCAACCTTCAATCGTCTCATAGCCCAGACCAACTGGCCAGAAGAAAAGAGAAATATGCTCTTTCATCGAGGGTTATGTGGGGAATTAAAGATGTGTTGGCTTAAGTTGTGAACCCACCTGAGAGGTGTGCGGACTATATAGACCTAACAGTGCAACTCGATCATAGGATGCAGAATAGGAAAATGGATCAAGCCAGAACAGAGGGAAGGTCAGTGTATGTGCAACCCCGTGAAAACTAAACCAAACCACACAAACAGTAGGAACCAATGCAAATTGGTGGTTTACGGAGTCCTCTTACCAAGACAGAAAGAGAGAAAAGAAGGCAGCAACAGCTCTGCTTATATTCTGGTAAAGCAGGTCACTTCCTCCGTGAACGTCCGGTAAAACCACCCAAGAAAATAGTTGGAGCAACGGATAAAAACGACGAAGAAGAAGTACAGGACTCAGGAAACTCCAATGCCCGGCAAGCGTAGGGGTCCACTTGTCGAGCGAGAAAAAGGAATCCATGCAGACCTCACATCTAGTCCTTCCGGTACTTTTGGTGAATCACAAGCAAATGTAAAAGATGCATGCCTTGGAGGCGTACATTGACAGTGGAGCTGTGGCTAACTACACTGACCAAGATCTGGCTATCTGAATAGGCCTCCCTCTCCAACAAAAGTTCAAATCAAAAAATGTCACAGTGGTGGATGGTTCTCGGCTGCATCCGGCCCGGAGACACAATACACGGAGAAAGTCAAGCTTCTGTTGCAGGACCGACATCTAGAGGACATTACCTTCGATCTCATCGGTGTGCCTCAGTTCCAGATGATATTGGAATGCCTTGGCTGGAGACCCATAATCCTAGGATCGACTGGCGAAAACGAGTTCTGACCTTTTCTCAAAAATGTGCCGACACCTGTTACAACAAAGACGTCGTCAACCTGAAACCAAAGAAAGGAATCGTGCTGGGTCTCACTGGATCTTTACCACTTGAATACATGGATTACCAGGATGTTTTCCAAAAAGAGCAAGCCAATGTTTTGCCTCTGCACTGACCCTACGATTGCCAAATAGACCTTGTACCCCGTACCCAGAGCCCAGATTCCCTGCAGCCGGATTTACGCACTAACAGAACAGGAAAACCAACACCTTAGAATTTACCTGGATCAGTATCTGGCAAACGGTTTTATCCATCCATCCAAGTCCCCCGCCTCATTGCCCCTCTTCTTCGTGCCTAAAAAGGAGGGGGATTTACGAACCTGTATTGACTACAGAGCAATCAATCAGATCACAGTAAAAAACTGTTAACCCCTTAACACTTATACCAGAACTCCTGGATCAGGTGAAACACACTCAGGTCTACACAAAGCTGGATTTACGAGGGGCCTACCATCTTGTGAGAGTCAAAAAAGGAGACAGTGGAAGACGGCCTTTTGCACAAAATATGGCCTCTTCAAATACCAGGTCATGCCCTTCGGGTTATGTAACGCCCCCGCGGCATTCCAATTCTTTATGAATGACATGCTCCATGAACTATTGGACATTTGCGCACTTGTTTAGATAGATCACATTCTCATCTACTCAAATTCAAAGAAAGAACATGTTGGTCATGTCCGGGCAGTTTTAGAAAAGCTTTGACAACACCAGTTGTATGCCAAGCTGGAACAAATGTTCTTCCATGTGACCGAGGTTGAATTTCTCGGTTTCATGCTCACACCACACGGCGTACGTATGGACACGTGAAAGGTGGACGCAATCCTCCAATGGCCTTCACCAACATCTACGAAAGGAGTACAAAGTGTGCTCGTATTCGCTAATTTCTATCGTCACATTATACCTGGGTTCTCACAAATCGTACACCCAATTACTTCCCTGCTTAGAAAGAACACAAAATTCCATTGGTCCACAGAAGCTGAAGAAGCCTTTCGGAAGCTGAAACTTCATCAGCACCAGTTCTTTGACACCCTCGACCCGATCTGCCATACGTGATTAAAACAGATGCCTCAAACGTAGCAATGGGAGAAGTATTATCCCAATAGAACCTGGAAACAGGACAGTTACATCGCGTAACATTCTGGTCTCGCAAGTTCTCTGCCCCCGAGTTGAATTATGCAATCACGGATAATGAATTACTGGCGATTAAAGCAGCATTCAAGGCATGGAGACATTGGGCCTCATTTTGAGGAATGCGGTAGAGGGATAACAGCACCGGTAGAGCTGCCAGTCCCGTTATCCCTGTACAGCTGTCATGATGCCTACCTCCAAGGAGCCAGACAGGGCCCGGCACCCTCAGAGGCAGGCAACATGTATACTAGGGAAGTCCCAGCCACCCCAGATAGGGGCTCTTTGGACTCAGTCCTGGCGCCGTTGGCGTCAGGCTCATAAGGGATAACAGTCCTGGCACCATCGGCGCCAGGTTCATACAAGATATGGAAGGAATAGTGTTTGGTGCAAACTTACCTGGCAGAGCATGCTGCAATTTCCTTACCTGGCAGATCATTCTACAACTTCCAGATGAAAAAGGAACTACTTAACCACACGGGTGAGGCTGGTGGCAGGATACATACCTTCAGTGGAAGGATACATACCTGGGACTACTTGAAAGGCTATTTAAGCCACGCCCAGACAGCAAACCACGCTTCACGTTGTTCTGCTCATAGCAGCTGGACGCTCACCGTGCCTGCTCCTGCTCCAGTCCTCGACCACGCCTGCCAGCATCCTGGAAACACCTAAGGATAGAAAAGGGAAGACGAAACAGGTGAAAACAAACCCTACCTGTTAAAGCTGCATTCCGGATTCAGCGCGCCAACGTTCCTGCAAAAAGACATCATTTTAAATACTCACCGCGTCGCATACATCTCGGCGCACTTCTCTTACCTGCACGTGGCACCTTCCGCTCTGTGACGCCCATCCGGATCTCCTGCAGCATTCCAGCACCTACGGGGAGACGAAGAGAAGAAAGCAAGGTGAGAAGGGGAAAATAACCAAGAAGCACTTACCCGCCAAGCTAATTCTTCTTACCTTCGGGTCGATGCCATTCCTTGGGCATTTCAGCACCCCGGCCCCTATGGGGAAAAAGCAAATATCACATTAGTGAATGCAAGAACCGTAGCAAACAAACTATTTTGAACTTACCTTCTTACAGGTCGGACTCAGCTTCTGCTTCGTACCGGCTCCATTTCTTCGGCATTCTCGAACTCCGGCCCCTAAGGAAAAAGAGACAGGAAAAGACAGTAGTGGGCCTACACCAAATCTCACCTGAAATCAGGTTTTCGACGGAAACCGCCCTCAGCCCGGAGTCTTCTATTACATGCAAAAGAGAAGAGGAACAGTTTAGACTCAAGCTTGCCATAAACATTTACGGTACTTACCGGAACAGACAAGCGAACTCGAACTTACTATCCAGTGACGTAACTGGATCCCAACGCGCCCCTGCATCAGAAGCAGGATGGAGAGCTCGCCTTTTCAATCCCTAAGGTGAGTCTCCACAGGGAATTACAGAAGGGTTGCAAGGAGGGTGAGAAGGGGAACGGGAGATCAACACAAAACCCACAGAGTATTAATCCTTCCTTTTCGCTCACAGAAGGGTATTCATCCGAGCCAGACAAGCCGGATTTGGGAACCCAGCCCGCTCCTTCTTCAGGGTGCTGAACATCTCCTTCGAATAGGCCACTGCCGTCCAGACCACGCCCGCGCCTCCGTGGGAACCAGGTGAGCGTTACAACAGCCTCATTACGAGGTCTGCTCGCGGGTCCCGCAAAGGAAGTCTGGTAAAACCAGGCGTCCTTAGTGGGACCCGCTAGCAGACCAGATGCTAACAACGGGCCCGTCATTAACGGGCCCGTTGTTTGCATCCTCCCCATTCCCATTGAGCCCTATGGGGGCTCAAATGGGAATGGGGATATACCGGGTCCGGGTTCCAGGAAAGGGAATTACTGGGCCCTCCAAGGTTGGAATGGCCCGGTATTTCCTCATTCCAGGAACCCGGACCCGGTACACAGTATGGGGGTAGACATGCCGCTAAAAGCGGCATTGCTACCTCCATACTCGTAATGAGGTCCATTAACTTCTTGGGGTAAGACACACAGACCACTGTAACTTAGAATACTTGAAGACTGCCAAAGCACAGTCTTCGCGTCAACCTCGTTGGGCTCTCTTTTTCGCAGAATATTACTTTATTATCACCTATAGGCCTGGAGTACGGAATGGAAAGGCAGACCTCCTATCATACATGAGTGAAGAAAAAGGGGCTTTTACAACATAAGATCCTGTGGCCATCATTCCCGAAGAACGAATCCAAACCAAAATCGCTGCCACCACGTGTGTAGATGACTTAAAAACAAGTTTGCAATCCCAGATGACTCAGTCAACACGACAGGAATGGCTTTTAAAGGGAGACCGGTACACTATCGAAAACAACCTACCATATTTTCAAGGACGCTTATATATCCAGGACAAGAAAATGCAAAACCAAATCATCACAAACTATCATGATTCCCTAGTGGAAGGACATCCAGGAATAGCCAAAACTCAGGCTAAGATAAATTAAAACTACTGGTGGCCAACTTGGAGAAAAGACATTGCCCAGTTTATTGCAACCTGTGGTGTCCACGTACAACACAAGTCTCAGAAACAAAACCCTGCTGGCTTACTACGTCCCTTGATGGTACCACCAGCACCTTGGCATACTCTGTCAATGGACTTTATTACGGATCTTCCTCCCTGCATTGGTTACAATACCATCTTAGTCATTTTGATTTAATCTCTAAAATGGCCCGTTTCATACCTCATCAGGGACTCCCGACTGTATCAACTCTCGCTACAGTGTTTCTAGAACAAATTGTCCAATTACATGGCTTTCCATCAATTTTAATATTGGATCGTGGAACTCAATTTGTTTCCACCTTTTGGAGAAAGTGTTGTTCAATGGCCAAAATTGACCTCCATAAGCCATCACCCTCAAACTGATGGGCAAACCGAACGAACAAATCAGATGTTAGAGCAGTATGTAAGGTGTATTTTACAGCACTCCGAGGACTCCTGGAAAGACATACTCTGGGTAGCCGATTATGCATGCAACAACTCTGTTCACACGAGTACTGGCCAAACTTCATTCTATACTGTGCATGGAAGACATCCACAGACATCAGTATTTGATCCACCCGATACTTTGGAAATGCCAGCAATAAAAACCTTGCATAAAACCATCACTCAGGTTCTTGAGGAAGCGACAGAACATTTGACTAAGGCCAAAGAAAGACAAAGGGGGTCATTACGAGTTTGGAGGTAACCATGGCGCTTTTAGTGTCATGGCTGCCTCCAAACCCATACCGACTCAGCCCTGGTGAATGGAGGTATTACCGCCCCATTCCAAGGTTGGCGGGGGCAGTAATTCCCCATTCACCAGGGCCCTTCCCCATTTCCATTTGAACCTCCATAGGGCTCAATGGGAATGGGGAAAGCAGTAATAACGGTACCGGAAATTGCGGTACCGTTATTACCTCCAAGGTCCCTTTGTGGGTCCCGTCCTAACGCCTGGTAAAACCAGGCGTTAAGCGAGGACCCGCAAAGGGACCTCGTAATAGGGCGGTAAGGGATTACTGGTACCAGTGCCCTTACCGGTACCGGTAATCCCTTACCGCCCAGGTCGTAATGACCCCCAAAAACTGTTTGCTGATCGGCACCGAAAAGAAGCTCCCAATTACCAGATTGGGGATAAAGTCTGGTTAGCATCCAGATACATACCATTCAAAGGACCGATGGCCTTCCACCCCAGATATTTGGGCTCCTATATTATCAAAGCAATAATCAACCCTGCAGTCATGAAATTAGAGCTACCATCGCATATGAAGATTCACCCAGTATTTCATGTCTCTATCCTCAAACCAATGAAACCAAATACACAGATTAGTCCTCCACCAGAGCCCGAATTACTCGATGGGGAACCGGAGTAAGAAGTCAAATCCATCCTGGACGCCAAGGTGGTTCGGTCCAAATTGTATTACCTTATAGACTGGAAAGGTTACGGACCTCAAGACCGAACATGGGAACCCAGCGAACACGTCCATGCTCCATGTTTAATCAGGCAGTTCCATCGCAATAATCTCACCAAACCAGGACCAAAAGGAGGACCACCCTTGAGAGGAGACTCGACGGGAAGTGCTGTCATGGTCATCAGGCCAAGAAAGCAAACATTCAAGGGCCACGTGAACAGGGGCCCCGGATGGACACAGTCCTGGCGCCTTTGGCGCCAGGCTCATGAATAACAATAACCAAAGACATTTATTTGGGACAAGAATACTTTTATTTTGGGACATAACACCTCATTTGGGTGCAAGGTGCATTTAACATGGGAACTTTATCACTAAAACAGCCCCACTCTAGGGTGGGGCTGATGCTGTTATTGGGTTGCCTTGCACGTGCTGACTCTCTGGGAGTGGCAAAGTGTGGCAGGCAAGCCAGGCCTAGTGGGCAGGCCCACGATCACAGCTATATAAACTGATCTAATCCCTGAGGCAGACGCTTTGCGTTATTCTGCGCTTCCATGCAGCATTAAGCTCACCGCTGCCTGGGATTAAACTTACCTTTGGAAATCTTGCTTCCAGCTTTCATACTTACCAACTGGGGAACCTGCTCTCACCTGTGCGCATCTTCGTTGATCCTGACATTCTTCTCCAAAGCTTCCGGAACGCTGACATCTTCTTCTTGACACCGCAGTTCATCTTCAAAACTCGCGTAACGCTGACATCTTCATCCTGGCACCGCAGCTCATCTTCATATCTTCTGGGACACTGAAATCTTCATCTTGGCACCGCAATACGACGCGCTTCGCCAGTGACAGCAGCCCCTGCAAGTAAAAATGAAAGGCAAGGGTAGACACTTAAAAGACATTAGTTTAAGGTTGCGCTACCACCGAACCTCACACTTTGCCTTAAACCATCACTCACCTGTTGTCGGCCATTGCGGTTTCAACCATCTTCTTTCTGGCCGTGTTCCACGCCCCCCACAGCTGCTTTTGAACCACATTTCCACCTATTGGGAAGAAAACAGGGGAGAAAGCGTTATTCAGGAATTAACAGCAATATTGAAAGCAATAATACCAAGACAGAAACGAGAAGAGACAAAGAGAAAACAGAAAGGGGAAGACACAAGAGGAGAAGCGTAGTGACAGCTGGACCGAACTATTACCAGGCAACAGTGAAGGAACTAGATCCCATCGACAAGTGCCCCTGCCAGAAGTAGCAGGAAGGAGAGCTTACCATCAATAATTAACAAGTGAGCCCTATGGGCCGGTACATGCCCACAGAAATCGCACCTTGGGTAGAAGGGTTTGAACAGCATAATAATCACTGATCAGTGCTCTCACGTTTTCTCATATCCACACAGGAGCAGTGTCACCAATTACTGCAACTTATCTGCAGAGGGAACTACAGGGCGGGGGTGATCTGAGTCCTGGGAGGGCTGCAACTGTGCCCCAACGCCTCCGCAGAGACCAGGTGAGCGTAACAGATTTATACTGGAGTCTTCAGTAGAAGATCCAACAGTCTTAAGGTGTTGAGCCTTAGACCTATTTTTCCTGGTTCCACCAGCTTTGAGAATTACCAGATCTCACAGGCTTAGAGAGGGGTCCAATTTGTCAATCCACCTCTTCCTCAAAAGCAGGGGGGGGTCAGAGACTTTACAATTGGGTGGGCAGTGATGGAGCTTGGTTGGTTGAGGCTCCCATTTACCTACTATACTAGCCTCAGATTTGCCTGGGTTAGAGGTCAACTTACCTAAACCGGGGCTTCCAGTGGGGGTCTCTGTGGAGGTTTCTACATGCTCAGAGGGGTCTCTTAAGGTTCCCTCTCTAGCCAACTTGGTTTAGTTCTGTTTCCTCTCAATGGGAGGCCTGGGGTACTGGATACTACTCCTAGAGTATTTAAATCATTCCCCAATAGGATTCTCCCAGGCACCTCATTCTGGACACCGACAGGTATCCTCACTGTCATATTATTGCACTGAATGAGAGCTGGTAGAATTGGAACCAACTGGACAGGGCCTCCAGAAAATTGAGTGGGACCTTTGGGCGCTTTAGCAACATCCTCAGGCTTGAAAAAGCTTTCATCCACTACTGTTCTGCTGTCCCCAGCGTCTCTCCTGGCAGGAGTACCCTGGCCATTGACAAAAACTTTGTCCATATAATATCCTATAGAGTTCTCTGGAATGGAGTTTTACACATCCATATTCTGTTTCTTACCCAGACCCATGGACTCTAAGGATACAGTGGCCTGAAGACCAAAGTGTGCTTCAGCAAATAGTTGAAAGTGGGCACTAGCCATTTGTACTTCTTCCTCTGGGGAGTAGGCTAAGGAGGCAGTGCTGACCCCTGCAGGTTTACCCTTGCATCTGGGATCTCCTTTCACATGGTCAGTTGACCCACAAACATAGCATTTACCAAATGCTCTCTGCAATGGGGGTTTCTGCTGACCTCCCTCTGGTTGGGCACCAGAGGATTCACTAGCCCTATTTTGTTTCCCATGTGGCTTACCCTTGTTATGTTTGGGGGCCTCTTCTGATTGGATGGATTTAGAGTTATCTGTAGTCTCACCTTTGTGCTGCTTCCCTAATCCTTTTTATGAGTGACCCCAGAATCCTTATGAGTGGGCCTGTTGTCTACCCAAGAGTCAGTTGCTCTTGCCAACTTTGTGGGAGCAACCTAATTTGAGTCAGCCAAGTGCTGTCTCAGCTCAGGAGAGCAGGCATCAAAAATAGTTTCCAATAAAAACAGATTCCTCATTCCTTCAAAGGTGTTAACACTGTAACCCTTTACACAACCATCTAAGTTCTTCAAAAATTCACACACCCAGGTAGCCCAAGGGGTACCATCAGTCTTTTTGAGGGTTCTAAACCTCTACAGATACTGAGCAGGTGGGGGGTAAAACAGGGCCTACATTTTGAGACTATTCTGCTTCATCTAACTCATCAATAATATTAGAGTTTGGCTCAGACATATTATCATCCTCATCAACATTTTCCAAATTTCTGTAGGGGTAGGTGTTTCAGACCCACTCCTCTGACTTTGGTATTCCAACAATTTTTCTATCAATTCAACCTTTTTGCCTTTTACATTGAGATTCCTAGCTTTACACATTTCTCTCAATTGATCAACTGTTAAAGTGACTAGGGTCTCCCGTCTGTAGCTATCCATATCAGACATGGTAAAACAATTGCTTCTCTGGTGGTTCTTAGCCTTTTGAAGGTTTTTTGAAAAAAGGTAAGAGTAGCATTCTAAGTGTAACAAGTATACTTTATCCTCACCATGGACACCAGTGTTAGGCAGAATCATATGCAGTACCCTTTGGGAACACTACTCACAATTAAGACTAGAAGTGTAAGTACAATTTCACCTTTGGTACAAGCCTGTACTACACAGTAATGTACTAGCAGTGGCTAAGCAGCCAGACTTATCTCAAGAGTAAAGTGAGCAGTAGAACAGGTTACATAAAGAACAAGCAAATACAGTGATTCAAACAAACACTTACTCAAGGTTTCTTGGTAAAAAAATATACGCTTATTTACACAGTCGTTTGGAAAACATTCCACTAGTAAGAGAAGCTCAATATCACAATCTAATATGCTACAATACACAACCAATCAGTTTCTGAACAAGTTCAGCTCCCCTGAAGTGGGAGCAAAATGTCACTTTAGTTACTTTAAAAAAGGGGATAAAAAGACAATGTGATAAGAATCAACAGCACAAATACTTTCATACGCTGGGCAAAGGGTTTCCGTTCACTACAACCAGCAATTCAGTTCAATAGGCCTGGGCCAAAGTCAATGGTTCAGAGTCTTGCATAGGAAAGCACAGTTCTGGTAGTAAACAGTTAAGTCTTTGCCACGGATCTTAGAAGAATTTGGTCAGACGAAAAGTTAGATGTTGGTTTAGGGAAGAACAAACCTTCGAAGTCGGGAAAGTTTCACAAACTTTCACTGCGGCCAAATGGAGTTCTGCATCGCACTTGCACAGTACCTTGTAAGTGAAGAAAAGCTGTAGCTGAGGCAGTTGTTCCTGGCAGTTCCTGCAGATCTCTCTGTTCCTGAGCTTCAGTCATGGGGACAAGAAGGAGGACATTGGGAGGTTCCTGCACTGCACAGGGAAGAGGCCACAAGCTTGGCAAAACGTCAGTTTAAATTGTGAGTGCCTTAAAGTCCACGAGCTGGTTTCCTTACCCCTGGCTATCCAGTTTTCAATAGCACTCTGAAGAAAATTCCACCAGGTTCGGGACAGTGTCCAGGTGGCTTACGAGTTGGTTGTTCCCACCAAACTCAAGGGAAGAAGTTAACCTTGAAGGGCTTCCCTGTCGATGGAGTTTCAGGCAATTCAGACCAGTAGCAGGGCTTCACCGGTAGACCAGGAGTTGCAGCAGTCATCTTCCTTCACGTCGTCTTCAGTTCTTTCTTTCCAGTGGCCGACTCTGCTTTCCAAGTCCCAGAGACCTGCTTTTAAACAGTTTTCCCCCATTCATTCCAGCCTGGCTGTCACTCACACAGCAGGGTGGCTGTCCTTGCCGGACAGCCAGCTGGCCAATCACACCAGAGTGCATTCAGGTCTCCGATGAGACTAAGCACAGGGAGTTTTGGGCACCTCCATAACATTCTGTCCACCCCAGACACTCAGGCGCCAGAGGAGGGCTTCAGCACTGAAGCCCGCCAAAGACCAACAAACAAAGGAACCAAACCTGGTTTGGCGCGCAGAGACAAACACAAGAAGGACCTTTCCAAAAAGAAATGGCAGCAAAAGGTTGACCGAAGTCTGTTTTTATAGATAGGTCTTGGGCGCCATTTTGGAAAACATGGCTGACCCGATTTTTAGCTACTGGTGTTTGCGGTCGAGAAAAATCATGGTAGTTTGTTTAAAACCACTGCCGCCAGCCATTTCAAATGGGAAAGGGTAACACTTGACTGTTACATGAGTGTTTAGACTCAGGTGAAGCTAGGCGACCCCTCCAGCTCTCTATAGGAAGATAGTGTGTGCTGGGTCTGTACATTTAAAAAGACTAGTAAAGTCAATTTAACTTTACATGCTTTGGGAGACAGTAGTCAGTCCCAGAGAAGGTATTTAAACCATGGGGAGTCTAAAAGACACCTCTGTGCCACTGCACTGAGGGTTGTTAGGGAGAATTCTCTGTATAGGCTAATTTCCCAAACCTAGTGAGTCCCCCAGCAGCTTTGCTGGATTTTTGGGGTTTATTTTTTTCTCCTGCTAAGAGTGAGACTCTTTTTCTCCCACTCTTAGATATGATTTGAGATATCCTTTGACTACTTTGTAATGTGTTTGATGGGCTATGGGGTCTTTTACTCCATAGGGTTTCATGTGTTTTTGGTAAGTGTTTTACACAGCACCCTCAGTGCAGTAACACAGGGGTGTCATAGTGACCCCCAAACATAGACTCCATACCCTGGGACTGACTACTGTCTCCCAGGGCATGTAAAGTCACCATTGACTTTACTAGTCTTAAATTGTGAACAGAACCATTACAAACCATCATATTGTGGAAGTACTGGTAGGGGTAATTAGATTGCCCCTGGGTCTGTTTTTCGAGGGGGCACTGTGCAGTCCCCCCTCGTCGAGTTTCTGGCTGGTGGCAGTGGTTACCACGCAAAATATTCCACCGGAATATTTCCTATGGGATTTTCCCATTCATTTTAAACGCACCACTTTTTTGGTGCAATGTTAAAGATACCGCTGGGTTATTTATTTAATATTTATTCCCCGGTTGGGTCTTTTTGCCAGGACTCGGTTTTAAAATGGCGTTTGTGTTCGCCTCTGTAACTCCAACCCAAGTCGAGCCCTTTGTTCCACTTTTGGCGGGCTTCTGCACAGAAGCTACCAAAAGTGGTGCCACTCTGTCTGGGTCTACAGGATGTGTGGGTGGGGGGTTTAGGCACCCTGGACTGAGTTGCCTCGGCAACTCAAGTCACACTCTTGTGTGATTTGCCCAGTGGTGAGCCGCCCGGCTCACCACTTAGCATGTTTGAGTGACAGATAGGACTGATGAATGGGGGTTTTCTGCATAAAAGCAGGGCTTTGGGGACTGGAACTTCAGAAGTCGCCACAGGCCCAAAGAATCCAAAGAGGGAGAAGCTGAGCCGACCTGCACCGACAACACCACCGGTGGAGCCCTGCTGAACCGCCTCACCACTTCCCGACGACAGAGAAGATCTTCATCCAGGAGAGTCTTCTTCCTCTGAACTGGTGGGGATAACCAGTTCGCCCTCTTTTCGCCTTCCTGGATTATCTCATGGTCGAATCGCCCGTGCCAAGCACCCCGGAGGCCGGATAGCCACGCTTCACCACTATTGCGAATAAAAGTGTAGTACCTTTTCACCGAGAAACTCCGTGGCTGGTTTCTTCCCTGGCAGTGCAACGACCTCCAGCTTTCCTCCACATCGAGATCTTCTCTTCCCCTGCACGAAGCACTGACTTGCACCCGCTGCCATGAACAACTGCCCCCGCTGGAGCTTCCTCACAATTTCAGGTACTGTGTCCCGCCTGGTCTCCCTTGCAACAGACTGTTCAAGGTGTCCCGTAAATCCTTGACTCTCTATCCTGGGGTGACCTGGGACCTGTTAACTAACTTTTTCTGAACTGATCCAACTCTTTTTGAACTATCTGAAAAGACTTTTAAAGTACAATTCAACTGTGTGATCTTGGACACATTCCGCCTTGCTCTCTCCCAGAGTGGGCCTCGCCAATGAACTTTCTTGCTCTACATTAGACTCTGCCTTTTCTGACTTGCTGTGGTTCTTTTAAAAGTGTTGGTATTATGTGCTTTCCTAATTCTGCCTTTCCCCTCCCTTTTTAACTAACTTATTGGAGTGCCATCTTAGGTTAAGCGCTCACCTCTGTCTGCAAATAAGTGGTGTTTTAACTAAGACTTGTTCAATAAGTAATCAGGGATGTATATTTATTATTATTGACTGTGTTTGAACTTGCTTGCCATATTAGTGTTAGTGTATTTTACAAGTGTGTTTTTAAATAAATAATTATATACTTTTATACCAAAACTCTGGTCAGTGTTTGCTTGTACTACTGTATCTTTGTACCTATTTTGTATAGTCTATATACTTTCTAACTCTTCTTGAGAGAACTCTGGCTGCTCAGCCACAGCTACCAGGAAAATCTGGGTGGTACAGAATGCTACCAATTGGGTTTACTGCCAACACCTGTAGTCCTAAGCCTTTTGCAGTGGTCCCTAACGGAACTGCACAGGTTTCTGCCTAACACTGGTGTACAGTGGTGGGATTTGTATTGAGTATACATTTTAGTGCAACTAACCACAAAGCTTAGCACTAAAAAGTTTATTTTCTAACCTGTCAACTATGGAAAGTTATAGTCAAGAGTCCCTTGCTACAAAAACTGCTGATTGTTTAAGAGTTCTCTGTAAGCATAAGAATCTCCTGACTAAAGGCAAGAAAATGGAGCTAATAGAAAGGTTGTTAGCAAACCAAAGTCTGGATGGTGGTTCAGAGGAACCTATCACTCCAGCAAATGTAGATAACAGTAATGATATTGATATTGATCCAAGTATTGATAATCTTGGGTCAGAACCAGAAGAGGAGGGTGAGGATGATGAAGTTGTCCCCCTTAGGCCTCTGCCTGCTCTGCCAGCTGTACCTACTGGACCTTTGCCAGGTCCCACATTTAGTCCTCAATATCTGGAACTAGAGAAAATGAAACTTGAATTGGAGTTTAAGAGACTTAATACTCAAGCAGAACAAAGACACCAAGAACTGAATCAAGAACTAAGGCTCAGAGAAATGGAGCTCAAGCATGAGCTAGAGATGAAGAAATTGTCTGTTGAAAATGCTTCTCTCTCCGGATCCTCTAGGAGTTCCAGTCTCAAAAGACCCCGGATGCCTAAAGAGCTTGTGGGTATGTATGAGCCTAAGTTGGATGTGTTGGATTGGTTGAGTCTGTTTGAGTATAATCATGGGCTCCAGAACATCACAGGAAATTAGTTACTTTCCTGGTTGTTCTCTAGGCTCCCCCCTGTTGCAACTGATGTGGTAATGGAGTTGAGGGAGGAGGATAGAAAGGATTATGAATGCGTGAAGCTACCTTTAATAGCTAGATTTGGGAAAACTATAGTTTTTAATTTTACAATAATCCTATCGGGCAAAGTTAATATCACTTGAGGCGGTCGCTCGCCAGCTGGTCTTTCTCTGTCGGGCCTAACCATGTTGTCCCATGTATCGCCTAACCCAGGTACATCATCTACAGTCCTAATCTGTTTCCATAAATCAACTGGCAGGAGTACGGGAAATAATAAATCGATATCACTTAAGGTGAATACCGATGATTGTAAGACCGACTCTATTTCTTTATAGAACCCCGTCGGATTCTTTCTTATATCAGGAATAGATTGTTTTATGGTGTTCACTTCCTATCTTGAGAACGGGACGTGAACAAACTGCGATACATAATGTGCAGGAATTTCCCCAGCGAGTATACCTCGTGCAGCATCGGCCGCAATCTCAACTTTTGGGACAAATGTCGGAGGGACCTCTCTCATAGGCAACTGAGAAGTAGGCAGCTCTGAACACTCCGAAGGGCCAAATCAAGCGCTAAGGCAGTCAAAGAGGTACTCATCGAAAAAGCTCTCTTATAAACACTCAACAATTCTGCGGGACAACAAATCTTTCTTTTTACACACTCATTCTGCAGGTATTCTACCATAACCTGAATCACTTTCTTTTGCAATTCTATCGTATACTGACCATACGTGTCATATACTTCATCTGGAGTTATCGGCATACCCGAAATCCATCTTATCGCATCCTTTGTACAAATTCGTGCTTCCTCACCTATCAATTCACGGCGAGGAGAAAACAGTTTCTGTAAGAACATAGTACCTAAACTTTCATCATCTACTTCTTCATTCTGTAACTCTTCCAACTCCTTCCTATACACAAAAATCCTCTTGACATGCTCATATACTTTCTCCGCAGTATCTCTAGACAACACTAAGGCCTTCAAATCATGTAACCCTTGTGGGAGATCTACATCGTTTCATCTATTCCACATTATGCTCAATTGAATTCCTAACCCTTCAATACATTTTTTTTTCTCAGGAATACTTTTTAATTTTCGAGTGTGGAAAAAACATCTGCTTGTTCACCCTTCTCCATACAATGTTTAGCCCAAGCAATCAATTCATTCTTTTTATCTTGGGACACAGTATTACGAGTCACAACCCTTCATCCCGCTCCCTGGTCTACTACAAGCGATACGGAATCACTTGGAAGAGGAAGAGTAGGCACATTATGAATGTCAACCGGTGTAGGCAAGGGGGCAGGCAAAGGAGCGGCAGCTGGAGGAACAACAGGAAGAACAGAAGGGAGGACCGGAGGAACTAAAGGAGGAGAAATAACAACAGGAAGGGGCAAAGCACCAGGAGGAGGGACGTACGGGGGTGGTGCAGAAGCATCGGGCCTTCGTTCATGCAAAAGTTTGTTAATCAATTCATCGGACGTATGAAAATCTTTGGAAGGGTAGATTTTCTGAATGCCTAATTGAAACGCTCTGTCCGTGTTCCTAACTGATTCCAATTGCTTATTTTGATCATATAACCGTGCCTTTTGGACACTTGTGATATGTCGACGCATATGCTTCTCTCTACTCTTTTGTTGCTGCAAAGCTTCTGTTTTCCAACTGTGCAATGCGTCAAATGCTGCAGGTCTAGCCTTTTTCTTTACCAATACAGACTCTAAATATTCTATACGAGGGATTTCAAAGCTACCATTGTTGGCCACCGAAGATTAGAATTATGTCTGGTCTGTCTGTGCCAAATGCCATTAAATGCTATACTACCAAAGCCTTTCTTACAGTACATAGTACATGCCGGCGACCCCTCCTGTGGTGCGGGACGGCTATCTTCCAAAGATTGTCTGTCGCTGCGGAATAATGCCCTGAAGCAGGCAGAAAATTTCCCAGGCATAGCATAGTTCTGGTGTTACCTGGTCAAATAATTGTGCTCGCAAGTACAATGCGCCAAATTCAAATTGTCAGAGTTAAATTAAGAATCGGGTCACGATTCACCTGACCAAAGGACTGGGAGGCCCGATCGGGTTACTAAGAACAGTTCTAAGGACCCACGTGTCTGGTGATTTCGGCAAATGTACCCACCTCGATATATGGACCCTCGTCAAGACGTCGTCTCGGGCTACAGCTCACCGTTCAGGGATCGGATCGTGCTGTTCCACCGAGGAATTCACTTCTCGTCCAGAGGGGCCGTTTTGTTCGCACCGTCCGATCCCGGTCCGATAGCCGAGCCAACCTTCAACGAGACGAAGTCAATCTTGAGGGTCCCTATTCGGGCGCCATCTGTGGAATCAGAAAAATACAATATTAAGGCTTTTACACCATGCAAAGAGAAATACACCAACACGGGCTTGTAAAGATTCCCAGAATCTTTATTGCAATTCTGTACAGTTTACAAAACAAAGTGCACAAATAGCTATTTGGCCGTCAGTACATCACAGAGACCACCAGAAGGTTCAATGTGAGCAGTGAACAGGAATTACTAGCTGGAAATCAGCGTATTTATACAATTTCTTCATAACAATGTCCAGCCTCCTGCAAGTTAATCATGTACTGGGCTAGGGTCGCGCCAGGTTCTTTCCTAATTTACATATCTCGTGCATGCGGTTTACTTTTTAATACATTTACTAACAAGCACTTTTATTGTCTGGGTTTAACTTTACACTCTTTACACATTGCTTTAATACGGGTCAAACAGATGTTTCGCATGTCGTGTTTAGATTGCGTTATTGTTCTTGTATACTTGTAGGTTAACATCGCCGATTCAAGTAATCCCCTGATCCCGAGGTCAACATAGGACAAGGTCTACATGACCCTAACATGTAGCCTGCAGGCAGGTTGGACATTAACTCTCCTACAGAGGTTGAAGAGGTTAAAGCAAGAACAAGAGAACACAGGTCGCCATTTTAGGCCACAGGGTGACTTTGCACGATAAACTAAAATGGCGGCTTTAACCTAAAATGGAGGCTTGATTCACTTAAGGTCACGACCTAGCAATACGGATTTCCTCGCAAAGCGACTGGGCATAGGCCAACATATACAATGAGGACGAAACAATATTATATCAGTTTTTACAGAAGGAGGTCAGACCAAGCCACCCTTTCAGAGAGCATTTGGAACATGCTATCTCTGTGGGGCAACTGACCACATCAAAGGAGATCCCAGATGTAAGGGTAAACCTACAGGGATCAGCACAGTCTCCTTAGCCTTCACTCCTGAGGAGGAAGTCCAAATGGCTAGTGCTCACTTTGAAGTCTTTGCTGCAGAACCTTTGGGTCTTCAAGCAAGTGTAACAGTAGAGTCCATGGAGCTGGTTAGTGAGCAGAATAGGAGTGTGTACAACTCCATACCAGAAAACTCTAAAGTTTATTATGTGGACAGTGTTCTTGTCAATGGCCAGGATACCCCTGCCAGGCAAGACTCAGGTGCCAGCAGAACAGTAGTGGATGAAAGCTTTTTCAGGCCTAAGGATGTTGCTAAGGCACCCAAAGGTCCCACTAAGATGTCTGGAGGCCATGTCCAAATGGTTCCAATTCTACCAGCCCTCATTCAGTGTAATAACATGACAGTGAGGATTCCTGTCAGTGTTCAGACTGAGGTGCCTGGGAGAGTCATGTTGGGGAATGATCTAAGAACTCTAGGAGTAGTATCCTGTACCCCAGGCCTCCCAGTATGGAGACCCAGAACCAAACCAAATTGGCTAGAGAGGCCGCCTTAAGAGACCACTCTAAGCCTGTGGGAACCTCTACTGAGAACCCCACGCCAAGCCCTGGTGTTGGTAAGTTGACCACTGACCCAGGCAAATTTCAGGCTAAAATGTTAGGGAAATGGGAGCCCGAACCAAGCTCCATCATTATTTCCCCAGTTTTAGAGTCTGTGACTCCCCCTGCTTCTGAGGAAAAGGTGGATAGACCAACTGGACCCCTAACTAGGCCTAAGAGAACTGGTAATTCTCAGTGCTGGTGGAAAACTAGAAAAGAAAAGTCTAATGCCAAAAACCTTCAGACTGTTGGACCTTCTACTGAGGACTCCAACTTAAATCCTAATCTTGGGAGTGAAACTCCTAAAGTAGGTAAGGTTAGATCTAAGAGGAAGGAGAAGCATGTACCTTGCTTATCTCCATCCCCTCCAACCAAGAGGCCTAAGACCCAACCTTCTCCCAACAGGGAAGTGGTGAGGACCTCCCGAGGCCCCTCTAGATCTAAGGGAATCCTTTATAAGGACCCCTTGAAAAAGCCTATCACAGGTTCAGAAGTTGTACCAACTTCTGAGGGACTGGTCAACCAGATCCCCTATAGTTTCAAAAAGACTGATGTTCCTCAAAGGGTTTGTAGGTCATATTGCTTACAAAGGAAAACCTTTGGCTTGACCATAGAACACAGGTCAGGGTGTCACCACCAAAATGCTGATGGTCTCTCTAGATGTATGTCATCGACTAGAGGTATGAGATTCATCCAGGAGTGGATTAAATCCTCCTGTCCCTTAGTCTGGGGGTGGTGGGGGGAGTGTTAGGGAGAATTCTCTGTATAGGCTAATTTCCCAAACCTAGTGAGTCCCCCAGCAGCTTTACTGGATTTTTGGGGTTTATTTTTTTCACCTGCTAAGAGTGAGACTCCTTTTCTCCCACTCTTAGACATGATTTGAGATATCCTTTGACTTTGTAATGTGTTTAATGGGCTATGGGGTCTTTTACTCCATAGGGTTTCATGTGTTTTTGGTAAGTGCGTTACACAGCACCCTCAGTGCAGTAACACAGGGGTGTCATAGTGACCCCCAAACATAGACTCCATACCCTGGGACTGACTACTGTCTCCCAGGGCATGTAAAGTCACCATTGACTTTACTAGTCTTAAATTGTGAACAGAACCATTACAAACCATCATATTGTGAAAGTACTGGTAGGGGTAATTAGATTGCCCCTGGGTCTGTTTTTCAAGGGGGCACTGTGCAGTCCCCCCTCATCGAGTTTCTGGCTGGTAGCAGTGGTTACCACGCGAAATATTCCTCCAGAATATTTCCTATGGGATTTTCCCATTCATTTTAAACGCACTACTTTTTTGGTGCAATGTTAAAGATACCGCCGGGTTATTTAATATTTATTCCCCGGTTGGGTCTTTTTGCCAGGACTCGGTTTTAAAATGGCGTTTGTGTTCGCCTCTGTAACTCCAACCCAAGTCGAGCCCTTTGTTCCACTTTTGGCGGGCTTCTGCACAGAAGCCACCAAAAGTGGTGCCACTCTGTCTGGGTCTACAGGATGTGTGCGAGGGGGGGCTTAGGCACCCTGGACTGAGTTGCCTCGGCAACTCAAGTCGCACTCTTGTGTGATTGGCCCAGTGGTGAGCCGTCCAGCTCACCAATTAGCATGTTTGAGTGACAGCTAGGACTGATGAATTGGGGTTTTCTGCATAAAAGCAGGGCTTTGGGGACTGGAAGTTCAGAAGTCGCCACAGGACCAAAGAATCCGAAGAGGGAGAAACTGAGCCGACCTGCAATGACGACACCACCGGTGGAGCCCTGCTGAACCGCCTCACCACTTCCCGACGACAGAGAAGATCTTCATCCCGGAGAGTCTTCTTCCTCTGAACTAGTGGGGATTACCAGTTCGCCCTCTTTTCGCCTTCCTGGATCGTCTCATGGTCGAATCGCCCGTGCCAAGTACCCCGGCGGCCGGATAGCCACACTTCACCACTACAGCGAATAAAAGGGTAGTACCTTTGTACCGAGAAACTCAGCGGCTGGTTTCTTCCCTGGCAGTGCAACAACCTCCAGCTTTCTTCCACGTCGAGATCTTCTCTTCCCCGGGATGAAGCACCGACTTGTACCCGCTGCCAGGAACAACTGCCCCCGCTGGAGCTTCCTCACCATTTCAGGTACTGTGTACCGCCTGCTCTCCCTTGCAACAGACTGTTCAAGGTGTCCCGTAAATCCTTGACTCTCTATCCTGCGGTGACCTGGGACCTGTTAACTAACTTTTTCTGAACTGATCCAACTCTTTTTGAACTATCTGCAAAGACTTTTAAAGTACAATTCAACTGTGTGATCTTGGACACATTCCGCCTTGCTCTCTCCCATAGTGGGCCTGGCCTATGAACTTTCTTGCTCTACAGTAGACTATGCCTTTCCTGACTTGCTGTGGTTCTTTTAAAAGTGTTGGTATTATGTGCTTTCCTAATTCTGGCTTTTCCCTCCCTTTTTAACTAACTTATTTGAGTGCCATCTTAGTTTAAGCGCTCACCTCTGTCTGCAAATAAGTGGTGTTTTAACTAAGACTTGTTCAATAAGTAATCAGGGATGTATATATATTAATATTGACTGTGTTTGAACTTGCTTGCCATATTAGTGTTAGTGTATTTTACAAGTGTGTTTTTAAATAAATAATTATATACTTTTATACCAAATCTCTGGTCAGTGTTTGCTTGTACTACTGTATCTCTTTGTACCTATTTTGTATACTCTATATACTGTCTACCTCTTCTTGAGAGAAGTCTGTCTGCTCAGCCACAGCTACCAGGTAAATCTGGGTGGTACAGACTGCTACCAACTGGGTTTACTGCCAACACCTGTAGTCCTAAGCCTTTTGCAGTGGTCCCTAAGGGAACTGCACAGGTTTCTGTCTAACAAGGGTGCTGTGTAAAACACAGAAAAATATGTTGCCTATGGAGTTGTTTTAAAACTCCATATCCAAAGAACGCAAAAGTAAAAAACACTGAAATTGAAAAGTTCAAAGTCCCAAAATATAGCAAAAGAGCTGGAGGGCTCTATGGTAGAGGGAATTTAGCACTTGGTTGAGAATTCTCCCTAACACTCTCCCAGGTGCTAATATGTACCAGAAGTAGGAGAGCCCACTGAGAACTCTGATGTTTCCTGTCCTGTCCATTACCAATGATCCAGAAGAGGAAACCCGGATAGGTATGAAGGTAGGTGATCAAACCTTTTTATTTATGGTTGACACAGGAGCTTCCAAGTCTTGTATTAAGGAAGGTGAGTTCCCCATGTCAGGCAAAAACAATGGACACGCAGGGATTCTCTGGGGCTGTCCTGTCAGTTCCTTTTACTGAAAATCTTTGTCTCAAGGTGAGTGATCAAAATGCATCAGCCCCTCTGTTGCATTGTACAGATTCCCCAGAAAATCTCTTAGGAAGGGACATCCTGAGCAAGTTGCAGATGTCGGTTGCCTTCGGGGTTGAAGGTATTGTATGTTCAACCCGAGTGTTGTATCTGGTAAGGGAAGCAGTGCGTTTTCAGATCTATTGTAGCAACAGTGTGATTCAGGGGGTTTCCGTGCATACAACATTGTTTCTCTATAGGGTTACAGTTTTGCTGAGTTGGGTCCCAGGGATCAGAAATCAGGCCCGGTGAGTACCATTTGAATTTTTATTTTACAATTCTCTTAGAGGCTCTAGTGATTAAGAAGAACACAGTGGTTCCCTCAGGGACAGATGAGGAAGGCGGAGAGTGGCGCACAGTTCTGTGCATCAATCCAACCTTATCACTAAGGGACGTGTCTGATGAGCAATTGTTCGAAGACACAGGAGAGCTCGTCTTTGAAATTGGGGTGCCTTGCCAGATAGCGAGAGAGCAAAAGGAAGTATAACGGACCATGGTCATCGTTAAAGATACATCGGGCCTCATTACAGGTCGGGCGGTCCGGAAATGACAGTGGCGGCGGGTTTACTGTTAATTCCAGACCGCCCGATCCTGAGTCCTGCAGGCGGGAAATGATGTTCCTGCCAGGTCTGACCTGTAGGGTTGAACACGTCCTGCCTGCAGGCGGACGTGGAAACACCAGCACCATCACGAGATGGTGCCGGTGTTTCCACTTCCCCATTCCCATTGAGTCCTCTAGGACTCAATGGGAATGGGGACTTACCGAATTCCGCCTCCGGAATTCCTGAGACACCAGGGTCGTAATGCCCTGGTATTTATGGGAGTCACAGAGGCGGAATGGTAATACGAGTCTGGCGGTAACCAGGTGGTTTTACCGCCTCGGTTACCGCCGGACTCGTAATGAGGCCCATCGTCTTTTTGAAGGAGGATTTGGGAAAAGTGCTGAACCATTTGTGGACTAGCAATTCTCATGATGTGGAGCTGCTAAAAAGTGTTGGAGCAGTGAGGATAAAATGAAATCTGGTGTAATATTACCACGGGTTAAACAATACCCTATGTCCAAGGAGGTAGAAATAGGGATTTATGAGACCATTATGGCATTGTTAAAGCAAGGCATAATGCAACCCTCAGTGTCCCCAGGCAATATGGCTATCTATCCTGAGGAGAAGGCAAAGGGGTCCAGTTTGAGGATGGTCCAAGATTTGTGCCCCTCTCAATAATATTGTTGAGGCGGAATTTCCGGTGTTACCGAATCCTACTACTATTTTCTGGAACATCCCTACTGAGTCGACCCACTTCACAGTATTTGATTAAAAGAATGCCTTTTTCTCTGTTTCCTTACACCCCGATTCTCATGATCTTACAGAGTTCACGTGTCGTGGTCAGATATTCAAACACACAAAGTTGACCGAGGGATACTGCAAATCTCATAGTATTTTTAACAGGGTGTTTCAGATGGATTTGGGGAATTTTCCATGTGTCCAGTACTATAATTCAGTACGTCGATGATTTATTAGTCTGCAGCCCTTCAGAGGAGCAGTGTCGAGGGGACTCAATAACGCTCCTCACCCTGCTCGTGGAGAAGGCTTATAAAGTGGACAAAGAGAAATTTCAATACTGTCAGACAGAGGTAATTTACTTGGGCCAAGTAATATCGTCCACAGGAAGGAAGGATGCCAGACAGAGCCACCGGAGTTGAAAATATGCCTCACCCAGTCACAGTTAAACAAAGGCAGCATTTTTGGGGGCTTTGTACCTATTGTAGATCATGAATTTTTGATTACTCTAGTTAGGCAAGTCCCTTATTGCAAGGTCCAAAGGAAGCACAGAAGGGGAAAAACCTCAAAGAGTGGTCCAAGAGAATAGGGACATGCTTTCGGGAACACAAGGCTGCGATCAGCAATATGCCAGTCCTGGCAACCCCAAATTACAAGAAGCCATTCTTTCTATTTTCCTATTCAAACTGGCAGATGATAACAGCGGTCCTGACCCAGCACTCATCGCTAGTCCACAAATCTTTAGCATAGTATAGCGGACTCCTAGAACCAGTTATACATGGACAGTTCCCTTGTGAACCAGCTCTAGCGGCAATGGCTTTTGCAATACAAATGTATTCAACCATTACGATGGGCTGCCCAGTGACATTGTACATAGAGCATGCAGTCTTTGCGATTCTAGAAAAATCTAAATCCACATTGCCAACTCAGAGTGTCAGGGTATGAGGTCATCTTATCCAATTCATACATTCATCCCATGCAATGTCACATAGTAAATCCTGTGACATTTGTAGCACAGCTGGTGCAGCGTAAGGATATTGTTCATGATTGCACCACATATGAGGGAGAAGAGGAAGAGAAGGTAAATGTGAAAGAGGATGCCCTCGAGGAGGTGAGGTGATTTTTACTGATGGGTCTTCGACCATCAACTAAGAGACGGGAGAGAGTCATACGGGCGCAGCTGTCACGGGTGTTGTGGATGGGGAGTACTGGGTCAGATTTAAGAAACAATTTCCTTCTCATTACTATGCATACGTGGAGAAATTGGTGGCACTTATAGAGGCACCAGAAATGTGTAAGGGGAAGGTGGTCACTGTTTATTCTGACTCCGCGTATGTCACCTCCACCATCCATTCTGGGTTATCAGGATGGCAGAGAAGAGAATTTAGGAGGTCTGATGGGTCCCCTTGTCCAGCATGCTGTTCTGCTATCCTGGCAAATTGAAGCATTAACCTTACCAGCAGAGATAGGTCTAGTGAAGTGCAATGCCCACACTAACCACACTAATTGACTAGCATTTGGAAATAATGCAGCAGACAAGGTGGTGAAGGAAGCAGCGTATTTTCCTTTCACAGATTCCCAGAAAAGGGAAACCATGTCCCATCAACTACAGTTGCCAGCCCCATACAGCGCAGCCCTGGTGCTCCAAATAATAGAAATACAAGGGAAAGCCCCTAGAGAACAACAGGAGCTCTTAAAAAAGGTGTGTTCTCTCACCCACAGATTTGCTTTGGAAATGGGACGTGACAGGGAAGGTAGTAATGCCTGTAGAGCTACTTCTTTTGGCCCTACATTACCCATCACATACTTCTCAATGGCAAATCACAACAGGGATTCAGAAGGATTGGTTTATCCCTAATTTACAAGAATAGGTAAGTAGATTAGAAGGGAATTCTGTAGTGTGCAAGGAGTTCAATTCTTGGAAATACCATGAGGTCACTGAGGGGGGTCTTGCCCAAGCCCTCAGGCCCATTCAAGGAGCTCCATATCGATTTGGTGGATATGATAAAGAGGTACAGTAATTACAGATATCTTATTGTGGTGGCTTGTCCATTTTCCCAGTGGTTTGAGGTTGGTACCTGCGTAGACCCAATGCTAAATCAGCAGCAAGATTTCTGGTGAGAGCAGTATTTCCGTGGTGGGGAATTTGTGAATTTCTCAAATCCAACAATGGAGCCCATTTCTTCAATGCCTTGTTCCTGAAATCACTTAACTGCTAGGAATAAAAAATTAGTTGTGCTTGGTGTACCATCGACAGGCCAACAGATTTATGGAGAGGCTCAATGGGGTCATTAAGGCCCAGTTAGTCAAATTGTGTGCAGAGTTAGGTAAATCATGGCTTATCTGCCTCCCATTAGCTTTGTTTTACATACAAAATCAGCCAGGGAAGTACCACCATTTAAACCCTCATGAAATTGTTACTGGACATAGGCTACATACACCCCTCTCACCTACATGTATGACATCAAGGCCGCAGCAGTCTTAGGGGAGGAGTTCAAGGAGTATCTTACAGCATTATTGAAAAGTGTTAAGATTATAGCAACACAAGTTTTGTCTTCTCACCAGCAGACAACAGGAGAAAGCGGTAAGTCTACCAACAATCAGCAAAAGATACTGCTTCTACCCAGGGACAGAGTCTGCATCCGCACCGCCATGCGTCACTAGAACAAACAGCTTTTCCATGGTCCACATACAGTAGTCTATGTGACTCTGACTGCCTTGAAGGTGGAGGGTAATAAGAGTTGGATCCACCTAAAATACACTTGGAGGAATACCGACAGCCCTCCACCTGCATGGGAGCAGGAGCAGGCATAGAAGTTAAGTACACCCTAGGGATTCACCATTTGTTTCAGTGTGAGGGGGGTGCGGATGAAGATCAGGAGTTTAAATAATGTTGGTATAAGAAAAGGAATGTTTATGATTGGAAATTGTGTAACAATTAATGTTTTGTGTGTTTTTTAGTCCTTGGGTCATCATATTGGAAGATGACAAATGAAAACCAATTAGAATCGTCTAATCTTACCAAGTATGAGGAGAAAATGTTAAAAGGAAAAATAAATGTTGATAATGATTTTTTCAATAATGAGAATGATAAGTTAAATCCCATAATGGATGCACATGGTTTCGCAGCTGATTACGTATGGTATGGCCATATGAGGAAGGTGGGGAGAGAGAGGTCCATAGAATATTGCTACCTCTGCTCTCTCATTCCCCAAGCTTCTGGCATTGTTAGGGTATTTATTCCAAATGAGAAAGAGTTAGCAGATGCGCTTTGTTTAGTACACTTAGCCCTGTGCAGAGTACGCGGGCAGTTTAAAGGGCAGTCAATTACAGCATCAGTTATACCCAGTGATGAGGACCGTTTAATGGCACTGCACACACATATTAGGTGTACTCAAAGAGTTCAACTGATTTTGCTAAGAGTTGTTTCTTCTAAAAATCGATGGGAACAAGGAGTGAAGAGTTGCAGAGCTGGAGGAATGAGGGGATCCTCCGAAGAAAGAGTGGCACAAATAAACAAATAGTTTGGGACAGTATGGGAACATCATTTTCAGTATCTGACGTGGCTCAAAGAACCAGACAAACCTGTTAAGATACAGGCACTTACCAATTTTTCTCTGTTTTAAGGGCGATGACATGACGCTTGTTGGCACAAATGGATACTGCAGTAACATGAAACGCATTGCGGATTTGGCTAGAGGTACGGCTGCCCTTCTCAACAACTTCTGGATTTGTGGACAGCTTGCACAAAGGCAGTTGCCTCCAACCTGGTGAGGTGTGTGCAGTCTCTCTACCCTTCATTTATCCATCCTTGTAATCCCTGAAGGGCTCTTGATTTTGGCCCATTCAATGCCTGAAATTACAGCTGTGCCCCCTTTGTCCACTGGGCCCCTTGCGTCCCCTTCATCACCATATAAAGACAAATCGTAGACTGTGTTTGATGGCAAAAATCCCAGACAATTATTATGAAGGAAAATGTCCAACTACCTCTCAGCAGCATCATCACAGGCCTAAGCAGACATTTTGGATCTATATCAGCTGTTTAGCCTCACGGAAACCTTTTTTTCCACCCTCCTGGCACCTGGCGTGAATGGCTCCAGGTGACCCGGTTTGACCTCTTGCATTTTGTGAACCCTTCTGAGTCTGTTTAGTGCCATTAAGGAAGAATTGCGGGAGCTGAGGTTCCGACTGCAAAACCAGTACATACTCGACCTCTTGACAGCAATGGAGGGCGGAGTATGCAGGAAAATATGGAGTGCCTCGAAATGACAATGAGAATGGCACGCTCACCAGAACTATTGCTGCTCTGCATAAACTGAAAGAGACCATGGAAACTGAGGCTGGGATCACTAATGACTCATGGATAAACTCTTTGTTTTCAAGTGTACCTGCTTGGCTAAGTCTTGGTGTGAAGATTCTTATGACGACTTTGGTCTTTTTACTTATTCTTGCCTGCTCCTGCCAAATCATTTTGTGTTATTGATATGCCCAGGTCCCAAAAAGTGCAGCCATGATGATCATAACCGTGTCCAAAGCTAGGGCCAGCACTTTTTTATTCCATATGAGTACTCAAACTGAAGCTGTTTTGTTGCCCCCACCAAATTGGCATGCTTGTGTGGAGCAGCGGGTAGAATGTAGAAATGGTGGGGGAATAGTTGGGTTGATTCAGCAGAGGACTATGTCCATATTGAGTTCCGAGTACGACATGGTTGTAGAGATTTTACCCAAGAGGATGATTATTTGTTAGTTACACTATCAAGTAAAGGGGGAAATGTCAGGGTGGTCAAGGAGGGTCCCGTTTAATGCATGGATATTGGGTTTTTGTGGGGGTAAAGAAAGTATGCTAAGTGTGGGTGGGTGGGGTAGAGAGTTGGTTAGTGTTTGTGGGATAGAAAGAGTATAGGTAGGGTGGGTGGGGTTAGTGGGTGTCAGGGTGGTCAAGGAGGGTCCCTTTTATTTGTGTTTCACACACCATATTGATGGCTGGAGGGGGGTGACAGCACATTTAGGTTTATGTTGCAATTCTGTATGACTCAAGAGGAGTCAATTGTGGATCAAATCAATCATTTAGAGACTATCCATATCACATCTTCACGTACGTAGAAACACACAATATTAAAGCTGTGAATGCAACACAACCACAAATCCATATAATGGGGTGTTTTTTTCTTCCACAATTATTTGTTACACAGGCGTTCTAAAGGCAGCAGGAACATTCTTGACAGGAATGGGAATTGGTTACCTAGTAATAAGGTTGTACAAACAGGGCGAGGTTCACAATGTCTGCAAGGGAACAGATGTTATTGGCCCTTTGTATTAAAATAGTTAAAGGGGATTAGTCATTTGTTTGGTGGTAATAAACAAGGCCTGAGGACAGGGTCTGATGGTTAGGTATTTTTCCAGGTCATCAGAGGTTTATAGTGGCCACATTAATTAGATTGAGGTGCCAGAAGTCTGGGGAATAGAGATGGCTATCTATAGTTCAAGGAAAATCATGTTTAAGCAGACCTTCCTCTATTTCTTAAAAATATCAGCGAGACCATGTGCAATCATACATAAAGTTAAAGGTCTTATGCCAGTTATTGCTAACAATGAATTGTTTTCAATACTAATGTTTAAACCATGCACAAATGTCAGAACCTACTATAATGAATCCCAAGAAGAGGTATGTTTTGAATACGATCTGAAGGTAATAATGAAGATAAGCCTTACTAGTGAAAATGAAATAACTGGGGAAAGATGGGATTTCTCTGAAGATGTTTTGTCCAATCATATTTGGAGTGTTGAGGCTAATACAAGTATCTGGGAGTGCTTTAAATTGTTGAAAAAACTATATAAACTGCCAAGTGATGTTGTGGTGTTGGGACCTGGGTTAGTTTGGTCCTGCAACACCATCATACCACTCCCTGGAGCTTTTGGACAATAAACTTGCTTTATGTACAACCTTGTACTCGCTTCTTAAGTGGGGGCGTAATTTGGGTTATGGTGATTAAAGGTCCAGACCTACAAGAGAGTGGAGGTAGGATGTGTTGGTGGGGGTAGAGAGAGTGGAGGTAGGGTGGGTGGCGGTAGATATAGTGGCGGTAGGATGGGCGGGTGGCTGTGGGTAGAGAGTGGGTGTAGGGTGGATGGGAGTGTGTAGAGAGAGTGGAGGTATGGTGTGTGGGTGTAGGTCGTGTAAGCAATATTCAATCAACACTACAGCTAAGTCAATGCCTAGTCTGGGATGCTGAGGAAAACCCTTATTGATGTATTTTTATGTCAAGTTCAGTACTCTGGATGACAACCCTTGTATCACACCCCCCTCTTAGAATCCCGCTGACCCCACTGAGCCAAGAAGTAGGTTTGTTTTGCAAATTAAAAGGTTTATTTGAAAATTTAAACGATATATATATATATATATCACACTTTATAATAAATTAATATCTGATAGTACACTTAGACATATAATGTTGATCAACAATGGGTAATCTGGCACTAGCACACTTCTATACAATAAATGAGGAGTTAGTATAGGATGGATAAAGTAGCAAAAATACTTTTATGGTTTCAAGGGAAAAGCAATGAGGAATAAAATGCAGTACAGAAATACTTGATATGATTTTAGCAAAAGATAAGATAATCACTTTTTCTCTGGCAATTCACCCCCCTCCCCTATGCAATGTAAGAAATGGAAGGAGATGGAAAGAGGAGCACACAGTTCTCAGGAATGCAATCAAATACAATACGAAATTCAGTTCCCCCCCAGCAATCTTAGAGGAAACAGGTAGGAGTTTGAAACACAGGCCCAAAATGCTTTTTAAATGTGATGGCAATGGATGGGAAAATGTGCCAACTGATTTTAATTCCCTCTAGAGATTCAGGGTGAGTGTGAGATGCGTGTTGGTATTAGTTCAGGCTCACTTTAGCAATGCTCTATGAGTTATTACCAAGTTGCAAACGGATTTTAACAAAAGAAAGAATGGAGCCCCTATTTTGACAACTGGAGAAATTGAGCCAAAATCGCAAATCGCGGTAAATTTCGTGCGTAAATCGTGATTGCGGAAAAAGTATAAGGAGTAGGAAGTCGGTTCCTAGCACAAATGGTTCCGGAGATAAAGGAATTTAATAAAGGTAGATTTTCGGATTTAAAGTAAACTCAAAATGACAGGTGACAGCTGCAGAATTGACAGGTGTCAGTTCTGCAGCTTTAAAAATGACAGATGACACGATTTCTAGGAGGCTGTTCTACTTAGGTTAAAATAGTTTGGATTAGATTATTTTAACTAAGAGATTGGTTCTGCACAGTTCTGCTAGGTACTCACAATATCAATTTGAAATAGGCCTCGTCACGGTCTGGTCAGGTTGGACGGGACTTCCGGCGGGTGGTTCTGAAGTCCCGGCTATCTGGGTCAGCTCTGCTCTCTGGGTCTGTCAAGCACCGGATCTGCTCACAACGGTCTGGTTTGTGGTTCTCTCGGGTTCCGGATACAGCACTGCTTTCTGGATACTGCTACAGGTTCTTGCAAAAATTCTTGGCAAAAATTCAAACAGCTCGCCCGGCTGTTGAATAGTTTGGTTGGTTTTTAGGCCTGCTGAAGAGGATTCAGCTGGTGGATTCAGGCCTCTCTGCTACAAATTCTGGAGTTAATTTCTGCTACAGGTTCTGGAGATTGATGGATTTGAAGTCTGGATCTCTGGATGTGAAGTCGTCGGTCAGCATGCTCCGCAGCAAATGGAATTGATTGTCTCTACCTGTCCCAGCAGTCTCTTTTTATGTGTTTTGAAAATGGGTGTGTGCCTGGGCGTAGCTAAGCCTGCCCTCTTTACTTGTCATTGGCCCAATTCTCCCCTCTCCCATGATTGGGTGAAGGAAATGGATTGTCATCATGATGAGGTCTGTTTATGGGTCAGAGGATCCTCCCCTGGTCAATTTGCACACAAATCTATTTCTGACCCAAATACATATTTATCTATGTGCCATTTTTCTAATATTATAGGTCCAGTTAACATATTTTCTGTAGCACCAAACCATCCGATCCCTGTCTTTGTACGATGTCGTGTCCACTGATGACAGAATTCTCCCCTTTTCATCCAGATAACGACCTCTAAACCTTTACAGATTTTACACAAATGTGCACCAGGGATATTGGTTACAGATGATAAAGTGTCAGATTTTTAACATGCATACATTTGGAGTAACAACCTTTTTTCCGCTACTATCCCCAGGAACATACCACAGGGTCCTAACCCTTTTAAAATGTGCACAGAAAAATCACAAGAATAATGATATTATTTATATATTTTTGACAGGTCCGTACTATGAATTATCCATCTTTTTAAAAGTATGCCCTGGTCAAAAAGGGGTGTGGCTTCCCACATCACATGGTGGAATAACTGGTTTATCCACTTCCCCCAAGCTCAGCTGGCTAGAAGAGGCACTGCCCCTCCCAGTTTCCCCTAAGAGGAAGCCACTTTACGACGCCCCCAATATAACATTTGCCTGAGTCAAGGAAGTTGCATTGTTCTGTCCCTTCCAGTTCCCAGTTGCTCCACCCCTAATCTAATCAGAGAGGTGTCAACTCCTTTTGGTGGGGAAGCAGGATGCAGCTAGGCCTGGGAAGAGTGGCTGAGCAGGTTTCTCCTGTCGGGGGTAGTTGTCAGGCAGAATTCAGCTAAATGTCACTTTAGTTCCCAGTTTGAATCAAACTTACAATTTTTACATATACATTAAATAATTACTTCCTTCAAGTCATTTCAGAATATAGTTTTACATTCTTCCACCTCTTAGCAAGTCTTTCCTTGGCCTGGTTTTGTTTCATTTGTTCAGTTTTACACAAAAGTCTGGTGGTTTTAAAACGCCGGCTTTCTGATAGTGGTGAGTACCGGTATTGCAACCATTTTTGGGATAAAGAAAATGAATTCCCCACAGTTCTGAGTTGCTTTTTGGCAATCAGCATTGCCATTCCCAATGGTTTCAGGCTACTGTGTATGTAGCCCAATGGTGGTTTTAGGCAGTGCCCTCCTGTGCTCACAACATAGGCAAAAATGGGTGGCAGCCTATTCTTCATGTTTTCCCTGTGCACTCTCTGGGGAGTTCTGGCCATCATGATGTTTTCCATGCCAGTACTGCACAGTTTTATGGTAGGGCTTGGGTACATGGGTAAAAACATCCCACAAGCGCCCCCTCTTGCGATGGCCATTCTGTCCTTTCAATGATGGAACTCGCAAGATCTGGGATCTCCTCTTCTTCCAATTCCATAGATGGCACAGTTCAGCATCTTTTCCTCCCTCCAGTCGATCAATCAGTTCTCCTTGCTGGTCCTGATCGGAATATTGGGCGGTACCCCGGGCCCCTCGGGTCTCTGCTCCCGGTCCCCGGATCATCCTCCTTGGCCAGTCTCCAGGTTTTCTTTCTCCTAGGACGACAAAGGAAAGCGGCAATACCTATTCGTAGACATTTCTTCCCCACCATTGATATAGTGGGGTGGCATATACATTTTATAGTCAAAACATTTGCGTTCTTATTTTAACCAAAACAAGATACAATTATAAGACATTTTTTTTTGCAAATCATAATATTTTAGAGACTATATGTGGGATATTTTAGGGTTGGAATTGAATTACTCTGGAGCGGTCCCCTCTGGTATTGCAGAGGACTCCTCCAGTTGTTGCAGAGTGTGTCTGGGATGGCAACACTTTAGCTGATTTATATGGACCCACTTGTCTTCCCCCTCTGCCAAACCGCCTTTGGGGATGCGGATCTTGAATGCAACAGGGGAGACCTTGTCTATAATTTCAAACGGTCCCTTCCATGTAGGCAAGAATTTTCGGTGTTTGGCCTGGTTCCTTTGGAAATTGTATAGATAGACCCGGTCCCCCACAGTATATTCCTTCCTGGTGGTCTTCAGGTCGTAGTGGGTTTTCATGCTATCAGCTGATCTTTCTAGATTCCGCTGAGCATAGGCAAAAGCATGCTGAAGGTGTTTCCTTAAATTCTCCACATACTCATGAGTTGTGGAGGCATTTATCAGTGTCTGCTCTTGAGTCCTGTAGAGCAAATGCTGGGGAAGCACCATCTTGCGTCCGGTCATCAACTCAAATGGTGACATTTTGGTTGCAGATGAAGGGGTAGATCTGATGGCCATTAGGACCAGAGGTAATCGGATATCCCAACTTGGCCCAGAATCTGCCACAAACTTTTTTACAATGGTTCGGTTATATCTCTCTACTGCTCCAGAAGAAGCTGGCCTGTAAGCAATGTGTAGCTTCCTTTTAACCCCCAGTATCTCCCACATCTTTGTCATTACTTCACTGGTGAAGTGGCTACCTCTGTCTGACTCAATCCTTTGAGGTAGACCAAAACGGGAAAAGATGTGGTTAATCATCAGGGCAGCTGCTGTTTCTGCCTTGCAGTTTGGGGCTGGGAGACATTCCACCCACTTGGTAAACAAGCATGTAACGGTCAACATGTACTTGTTTCCTCTAGACGAGCGGATTACAGGGCCTACAAAGTCGATTTGCAAATCTGACCATGGCAGTGTCATCCCCCTCTTTTGGAGAGGCGCACAGTGTGTGAGGGATGATGGCTGAAATTGTGCACACACAAGACACCCCTTCAAGTATTGGTCGAGGTCCTGCCCCATGTGTGGCCAGTATGCAACCTCTCTTAAGATTTCCAGTGTTGTGTGAAACCCCCTATGACCGGCGGTGGCCGCATCATGGGCGTGACTTAACATCAGGCTTCGGAATGAGGTAGGAACCACCCACTGATCATGGCCAGCTTGGGGTTTCCTTACCAACAAACCGTCTTGGATTACAAACCGTCTTGGATTCGGAACATCTTTGGACATTTCATCAACACTCTAAGGTCCTCCTTCCCAATGTAATCGGTATCCGTCAGGGGGAAGTTCTCAGGGTCATCAAGGTGTTGGTAAAACTTACCAATATTTGGATCCCCCTTCTAAACTGTAATTAAATCAGCATCAGGGGTCTCCTTACTCCATTGTGCAGTTGAAAGATCATTGTGAGCATTTGTCTGGGACCTAGTGATGGCAGTGACCTGGATTTCCCCCAACAGGGACTCTATTTCTATTAGATCCCCTTGGATGGCCCCGGTTTTGGCCTTCTGATCAGCTAAGTCATTTCCAGTTTTGTCTGGTCCCTCTACTTTGGAATGACCCTTGATCTTTTTCCAGTAGATGGTCATCCCATTCGATGTGACCAGATCATCAATGTTTTGGATTAACTTCCCATGTTTCAAGGGTTTGTTATTAGCACATAACATGCCTCTGGTTTTCCAATTAACCAGGTGCTCCACGAACCCGTTCCGTACATAATCCGAATCTGTGATTATGACCAGTTCGTGGAGTTGATGTTGGACAGCAGTGAGGATGGCCTGATGCACAGCCATCAATTCTGCCACCTGACTACTTCGGGGAACAATTTTGTATCCAGCGGCGGGTTCTGGTGACTCATTCACCCATGCATTCCCTACACCGGCCACCAGTTCTTTCTCCCCGTTGTCGTCAACATGGTACGAGCATCCATCCACATAGACAGTGGGCATTCCCTCACACTTGTCTTCTTCAAAGACTTTGTGTGGGGAATTAAGGTATGCCTCCATGTTGTCCTTGATTTTTAGACTTTCGTCCTCGAGACAGTTTTCTCTGGCACAATCATGCAAGTCAGCCAGACCTTGCGCGAGGGGACTCTTCTTGTTTTGGCCATATCTTACCTCCACAGGAAAGCCTTGCATTGACAGAATCCAGGAAGTAATCCGGGAATTACTCACATTTCCGGCCCGAATTCTGTCATTTTGGAGATATTGCAGAGGCTGGTGTGGAGTCTCCACTATGATATGTTCTCCCTCGATAAACGGGCGGTAATTCTTCAATGCCCACACCGCTGCCAGGAGTGCCTTCTCACAATCGTTGAATTTTTCCTCCACAGAGGATAAAGTTTTGCTCACATAGGAGATTACTTTATTGACCTTGTCATGCTTTTGGAATAATACTGCCGTCAAGCACGTATTAGAGAACCCTGTCTCCAGGAAGAACTCCTTGTTTCTGACAGGGTAAGCTAGGCAAGGCACTTGTGAGAGGCTTCTTTTGAGTTGTCTTACTGCCTCGGATTGTTCTGGACCCCATTCCCACTTGACCCCCCCTTCAGGAGATGAATCAGGGGTCTAGTGATCTCTGCGTAGCCCTCAATGAACTTTCTGCTGTAATTAGTCAGTCCAAGAAGGCTCCTTAGTTCCTGCAGAGTTGTGGGATCCTTCAGTTTCTGAAGTGCTTCCACTTTCTTTTCTTGGGGACAGAGACCCTGAGGAGTAATCTCATGCCCCAAGAAATTAACACGGGTTCTACACCACTGTGCTTTCTGAAAGGAAAGTTTTGCTCCGGCGGCCCTCAACTGTGTCAGAACATAACGGATCTCCGCTATGTGTTCCTCCACAGATGAACTTTTGATGAGGACATCATCTACATAAGCCAGGTTACCCCTTGCACGGCCTAATGTAGGAAAATGTTGAATTAATTGCCGGAGTTGAGGTATCCGAAGGGAGTCCGGGTCCATGTGTACTGCTGGCCCCCAAAGGTAAAAGCCAGTTTGTATTGGTCCTCCCTACTGACAGGCACGGTCCAGTACCCATTGGTCAGGTCTATTGCAGTGAATACCTGTGGCCCCTGGATCTGGGCCAGCCCTTGGTCAATGTAGGGAAGAGGCCATCGGGAAGTATGGACCTGTTTGTTGAGCTCCCTAAGGTCGGCGCAGAGTCTCCACTGGCCGTTTGGCTTCAATATTCCCAGCACCTGATTATTGAAGGTGCTGTGTACTGGACGGATTATTCCCCGGGACTCAAGGTTCTTAATTATTTCAGTAAGGGACTCCATGGATGCGAGAGGCAAACGATTTTGCTTCACAAACACTGGAGTCATTCCAGGGTCCGTGGGAATTGTTGTGGTGTGGATGTCGGTGCGACCACAGTCATATGAGTCTACCGCAAAGAGATCTTGGAAATCCAAGAAAACTTGTTTCAACTTTTGCTTCTGTCCCAGAGTCACGCAGGCATCAGCTAGGTTGACCCTCTCTTCCACCATCTGCCTGAAGCCTGGAAAGACTTCTGGTTTGGCTACCTCAGCGGCCTCCTCCAGCTGGGTGGAGAAGTCCCTGGTCAGAGTGCTGATTTGGACTGGAGGCTTCAGGTAGGAAAGGCAGCCCTCATGGACCTGGAAAATCACCTCATCCCTCCTGAAGTCACAAGTCACATCTTCCTTACCATAAGAGCAAGAAGTGTACACCAGGAAGTTCCCCCCATGCCGGGTGAAAATCCTGTCTGGTGTTGTATTGTCCTCACTGTCACTGTCAAAACAGTCCTTGGGGATCGGTCTTAACAGTTCATTTCCTAAATCAATGGAGAAATGTCGGTCATCAACCGCCATTCCAATAATGGTGCCTGCGGCTAGAGTAATACTCTTTAAGTCGCTGTTATCCACCTCTATTGGAATGGTGTCATGTTCTATGTTGACTAATGGTGTTGGGTTTACCCCTAACCCTTGCTGTTGGAGAGAAGCATTTAGATGAATATAAGCATCAGGGTTTTTCAATTTTTGTCCTCTTTTAACTTTCACATCCAGGGAGAATTGTCGGGTCCTTTCTGGGATGGTGACTTCCTCTTTAATCTGAATTTCAACTGCATAAGGTAGCAATTGAGCAGACCTAAATGCTTTTTCTGAATCATCAAAGCCCATGGGATTATCCGCTAATCGGGACCAAGCTTTGAAGTTTATTAGGTCCAAACTAATGGCAAAGCGATTGAGAATGTCACTGCCTAAGTAAAAGGCGGCAGTGACGTCTCGCACGACCCAACAATTATGGACTATGCTCTTGTTGCCAATGGAGATTTTGAGCATACACTTGCTTGGCAGGAGATGTTTGGAATTAGGTGCTTCCAGGTCCATTTCCCATTTGTCTATCAGTTTAAATGTGGGAATGGCTGGATCTTTTGGGAGTTGGCGGAACATGGCTTCGATGATGAAGCTCTTACCGTTGTTCACACACACTCGAGCGAGAACAGAGTCCTTCCCATCATTTAACTGAACAGGGATGAACAACTGCTCTCCAATTTGCTGAATATCAGCCAGGCTCTGAGCTGATTTCACATCTTTCTGGACTATAGGAGTGGGAGTTTCTGATTGTGGATTAGTAAAGAATTTCAGGGTGTTTCCTTCCAGTGTGGAATACCACATTAAACTGGAAGGAAGGTTGATTTTCAGAAATAGAGAGGACCCCCCATCACCAGTCTGTTGTCCTACTGCTATTACTGTCACGTCTGGAATTTGGTTGTTCTGGAAGTGAAATTCTACTTGGTCAGATTTTTGGTTAACCATGTGGCAGGTGCCATTTAAACTAACATGGTTGACACTCTGTTTTAATTTTATTGGTCGACTAGTCTGGGTCCAGAGGACCTTGTTTACGCAATCTATTAGGGGTGACAACCTTCTCAGGAGGTCATTCCCTAGTAAACAAGGGGTGCCCTCTGGAGTCACTACTATGACCGGGTGTTTCACCTTGTGTCGCCCAATTTTGATGTCCAAATCTGCATTCCCCTCGACAGGAATTTCCTTCCCGTCAAAGTTCTGCAGTTGTCCAGGAAGAGAGGTGAGAGGAATACAGTAATTCTCCCCCCTTCCTGCATTTAGTTCCTCAAAGGCCCTTTTGGACAGAAGGGTAGCTTGGGATCCAGTGTCCACCAGTGCCAAAATTGTACCCTGCCCCTGTACTTGTACCGGGGCATAGTATCTTCCCTCCTTCTCCTCAAGGGGGCACAGATAATGCACATTTTTGGACAACTGGTGGGCTAACTTTCTGGTTTTGGACATTGCTAGCGAAGAGATTTGGGCAAAATTTCTGTGGAGAGCCTGGGGAATCTGAAAGAAAAAGTTGGCAACTGGAAATGGTTTCGGGTTCTGGGCTTCCCCCCCCTTTTTGGAGGCAGTCATCAGGATGGGTTTGACCATTGGGATTTTGGTATTGTCGGTTCTGGGATGAGATGATGGGCGGTGGTAGCTCAGTCTCCACATCTCCCCAGTCTGAATTGGCATCCCTGGGGACCCATTTTTCCTTGGGAGGAGTTCCCCCATCTCTGAAGGAGAAGATCCTTTTCCCAGGATCTACTGAGGATCCCTCTCCCTCAAATTGGAAGACCTGTACCTCCTCCACAAAGTGGGTCTGTTTGGGTCCTTTGTTTCTCCTACCCCCCCTCTGCTCCTTGGGAGGCAGGCTTTCAGGGGCAGGAGATTTTGTTTCCGGTTCCTGGTTTTCCAGGGGCTGATTAGAAGTTGGGAAGGAAGCTTCCTCCAAGGCTTTACACCCCCCTTCCCCTTGTGCCTCCTCCCTGGGAACCGGTGGGTTATCGGGGTGCTGCCCCCGTCATTGTTCTGGAGCACCAGGTCCAGAGTTTGGGGCATTCTGCGGTGGCATGCTCATCTGAGGGTTCTGTTGAGCCCTCAGTATGTGACCCAGATCCCGTGCCATATTTTGGACCTGGCGCTCAAGTTGTGAAACCCGCTCAGGCTGATACAGGGCTCTATTTTCTCCCCTGGGCTGATCCCAGGAAGGGTAGCTATCCCTTCTCTGGTAATACCCCGGATTGGGATGATTTGGGTACCCCTCCACCCTTGGCCTCCCCTCTCCCGGATTAGGTTGTCTGGGCTCAGGGAATTGGGGAAAGAAGGATGGATGGTTTTGGGGTTGGAAATTGGGTGGATACCTGGGAAAAAAGTTCTGCCCAGGATTTGGTGAATTTCTGCCCTCCTGGGGGAAGTTAGGAGGGAAGTTCCCCGGGTTAGGCGCTTGGCTGGATCCCCCCCTTGGGCTGGAGGAGTCCACACATAACCCAGGATGGGTCGGTTTCCCTTGTAGCGGGGTCTTACATAGTCAGGGGAGCGGGGGACCCCATTTGTGGGACTACCTCCTCGACTCCCTGTCTGTGACTGGCCCGAGGGCCTTCTGGGCTGTGAATTATTTGGTGCAGGCAGGTTTTTAGGCCCCCCATCTCAAAAACTAAAACGGGGCAACCTTTACCTCTGCCACCTTGGCAGCAGCAGGGGTGCTGTTGGTTTTGGGGGTTTTCTGCGCATTATTTTTATTTTTGATGGGCTTCTGCACCTCATAGATCCGGGTAGCCTGTTCAATGACCCAGTCTAAAGATCTTTTCTCATGAAAATCTCTCACGAGCTGGGTCATTATGTATTTGGGTAAGGCATGGAAAAACTTATTGATAAATTCTCTGCTATCCGTGCGCACCCTTCTGGTGGTCTGCGCAAAAGCACGCTTTCATTCTTGCACAAACTCTTGTGGGGCCTGATCCTCCCCACATTGCAAATTGTAGGCTGCCTTGCGAGCCTCTTGAGGATTTCTGTGCACAGAAAAATGTTTCAAGATGGCCGCCCTGTATGTGGACCACCTTGAATGGTTTTGATCCTCCAGCCCCGCAAAGAAACTGGAGTATTCTGGTGAGAAGGTCCACTTTACATATTAAATACAGCTTTGGCCGTCCTTCAAATGGAAAGTCTCCATCATTTGCTTATAGAGCTCCAACTGTTCCCAAACGGAATACTTGGCGTTCTTATGATAAGGCGTGATGACACTCCTTATTGCCTTTATTTGTTTCAATGGGTCCTTAAGCAAAGCCCTTTTTGCCTTATTGGCCTTTTTGGTTCGGGTAACCCTGGTCCATTCATCCTCCGACTCAGAAGCGCTGCTCCCAGAGGTGCCCGTCTGATCTTCCAGGTTTTCCCGGATTCTGCGAGCCTGGGAATGGCTGGCAGAATGTGGGGACCTGGTCTCCTGTGTCCTGTGACGCTCAGAGGAGTCTTCAGATCCCTCCTTGCTACCAGGATTTGCTGGGTATCCCCCCCACTGACCTAACTGGGCAGAGGTTTTCAGGATGCCCTTAGTGGGCCTACTCTCCTGGCATTCCCCACTATATTGTACTGTGCTTGGGTGCCCATACCCGGATGCCCGCCCATACATTCCTGGGAGGTACTGGCCTATGAGCCCCATACTTCTAGCTGGATAGTAATCTGCCATACGCGTGGCCCTGGGCTCATGTGCGCGAGGGGACATGGGGGTGGCAGAGTCCAGGGACTGGGAGAGATGAAGGCCTCTGGTACTAGGGCTCCTGAGGTTATGCTCAGGAGTTTCTCTTTCCCAGCGAACCTCATCTCTATACACCCCTGCTTCCTGTTGCAATGCAAGAGCCTGCGCTTTCAGTTCCTCAGTTAAGGTCTTACTAGACTCGATCAGTCTCTCATGCATGGCTACCTGTTGCTGGAGCCTATCATTGTGCTGACAGAGAGCCTCATTTTCTCTCTGTGCCTCCTGATTGGTCCTGGAATACTGGGCCAGTCTCTGCTGCAGGAGGGTTACCTCCTCAGTCCCATACCTACTGGCCTGCTCCTTTCTTGCCAGAGCCTCCTCCACCCTCCTGGTGTGATCTAGCAAGCCCTGATGCTCTTTTTGGAGGTCACCCAGCCCCTGGAGGGCCAAGTGATTTTCTTCAATTTTTCTTTTTAAATGGCAGATTTCCTGGCCTAAGGTATCCCTTTCCTGACCAAGAGCCTGTATTTGTGACGCCAGGTCGTCCCTCTGCCTTTGAAAGGCACCAGCTTTCTGGCGTTCTTCATCAAACTCTGCCTGGGTATCCAGGTCTTTCAAAATCAATGTATTGCTTTCCTCTTTCTCTCTGTCTAGGCTACCTGCTCTGTGCATGCCCTGTTGAAATTGATCTGTTGCTCCAGCTTTTTCTGGCTCTGCAGTAAGGAGTCCAAACTGTCTTGGTGCTCCTTCTGCAAAGCCAGAATTCTTGTATCCTGGTCTGTCTTTTCCTGTTGCAGTATATCCATGTCCTCTTTTATTTTAATGATATACTGCCTACTATCATTTTCGGACTCCTGGCTCCTCTGCAGCCTCTACTCAGAAGAGACCAGGTCAGATTGGGCCTTTTCTAACGCCATATGTTGCCTATTTGCCAGATCTTGGCCTTCAGCACATTTGTCCTGCATGGCTCCCATATATAGATACAAATATGCCGCTATCCTAACCATCTTGTCGTGTTCATCTTTAACTTTAGGAGCCATGTATAATTCACTCAGGGCCACATGTAATGGACCCTGATCTCTCCATGTATCTGACCCTGTTTCAGTGACCTGTTGCGCGATTGCCTGCAACCAGACCATTTGGTCCTGATGAGTCCACTCACCTCTCACAAATAGCTTATGTAAGAGGTGTTCTCTGGCTATTTTCATATCTACCAAGGTCGTCATTCTGGAATTTGAGTTCCTTCCTGACTTACAGAAGTTTGTATTTTATTTTGCAAAACAGACCGTTTCCTTAGAGCGTTCCTTTGAGGGATGCTTTCACAGTGTAAAACAGCGTGGTGATCTAACCGGATATGTGTATCTGGTCAGTTGGCACACTGTATTAATCTGCACAAGTGGTAAATCTAACCCAGAATATCCCGGACGAGCCCCCACTTATATAAGCAATATTCAAGCAACACTACAGCTAAGTCAATGCCTAGTCTGGGATGCTGAGGAAAACCCTTCTTGATGTATTTTTATGTCCATTTCAGTACTCTTGATGACAACCCTTGTATCACACCCCCCTCTTAGAATCCCCCTGACCCCACTGAGCCAAGAAGTAGGTTTGTTTTGCAAATTAAAAGGTTTATTTGAAAATTTAAACGATATATATATCACACTTTATAATAAATTAATATCTGATAGTACACTTAGACATATGATGTTGATCAACAATGGGTAATCTGGCACTAGCACACTTCTTTACAATCAATGAGGAGTTAGCATAGGATGGATAACGTAGCAAAAATACTTTTATGGTTTCAAGAGAAAAGCAATGAGGAATAAAATGCAGTACAGAAATACTTGATATGATTTTAGCAAAAGATAAGATAATCACTTTTTCTCTGGCAATTCACCCCCCTCCCCTATGCAATGTAAGAAATGGAAGGAGATGGAAAGAGGAGCACACAGTTCTCAGGAATGCAATCAAATACAATACGAAATTCAGTTCCCCCCCAGCAAGCTTAGAGGAAACAGGCAGGAGTTTGAAACACAGGCCCAAAATGCTTTTTAAATGTGATGGCAATGGATGGGAACATGTGCCAACTGATTTTAATTCCCTCTAGAGATTCAGGGTGAGTGCGAGATTCGTGTTGGTATTAGTTCAGGCTCACTTTAGCAATGCTCTATGAGTTATTACCAAGTTGCAAATGGATTTTAACAAAAGAAAGAATGGAGCCGCTATTTTGACAAGTGGAGAAATTGAGCCAAAATCGCAAATCGCAGTAAATTTTGCGAGTGCGTAAATCGTGATTGCGGAAAAAGTATAAGGAGTAGGAAGTCGGATCTAGGTTCGTTGGAAAGCCTAGATTCTAAGCTTTCAGATGATTCTGTTCCTAGCAGAAACGGTTCCGGAGATACGGACAATTTAATAAAGGTAGATTTTCGGATTTAAAGTAAACTCAAAATGACAGGTGACAGCTTGCAGCTGCAGAATTGACAGGTGACAGTTGTGCAGCTTTAAAAATGACAGATGACACGATTTCTAGGAGGCTGTTCTACTTAGGTTAAAATAGTTTGGATTAGATTATTTTAACTAAGATATTGGTTCTGCACAGTTCTGCTAGGTACTCACAATATCAATTTGAAATAGGCCTCGTCACAGTCTGGTCAGGTTGGACGGGACTTCCGGCGGGTGGTTCTGAAGTCCCGGCTATCTGGGTCAGCTCTGCTCTCTGGGTCTGTCAAGCACCGGATCTGCTCACAACGGTCTGGTTTGTGGTTTTCTCGGGTTCCGGATACAGCAATGCTTTCTGGATACTGCTACAGGTTCTTGCAAAAATTCTTGGCAAAAATTCAAACAGCTCGCCCGGCTGTTGAATAGTTTGGTTGGTTTTTAGGTCTGCTGAAGAGGATTCAGCTGGTGGATTCAGGGCTCTCTGCTACAAATTCTGGAGTTAATTTCTGCTACAGGTTCTGGAGATTGATGGATTTGAAGTCTGGATCTCTGGATGTGAAGTCGTCGGTCAGCATGCTCCGCAGCAAATGGAATTGAATGTCTCTACCTGTCCCAGCAGTCTCTTTTTATGTGTTTTGAAAATGGGTGTGTGCCTCGGCCTAGCTAAGCCTGCCCCTCTCTACTTGTCATTGGCCCAATTCTCCCCTCTCCCATGATTGGGGGAAGGAAATGGATTGTCATCATGATGAGGTCTGTTTATGGGTCAGAGGATCCTCCCCTGGTCAATTTGCACACAAATCTATTTCTGACCCAAATACATATTTATCTATGTACCATTTTTCCAATAGTATAGGTCCAGTTTACATATTTTCTGTAGCACCAAACCATCCGATCCCTGTCTTTGTACGATGTTTTGTCCACTGATGACAGAATTCTCCCCTTTTCATCCAGATAACGACCTCTAAACCTTTCCAGATTTTACACAAATGTGCACCAGGGATATTGGTTACAGATGATAAAGTGTCAGATTTTTAACATGCATACATTTGGAGTAACAACCTTTTTTCCGCTACTATCCCCAGGAACATACCACAGGGTCCTAACACCTTTTAAAATGTGCACAGAAAAATCACAAGAATAATGATATTATTTATATATTTTTGACAGGTCCGTACTATGAATTATCCATCTTTTTAAAAGTATGCCCTGGTCAAAAAGGGGTGTGGCTTCCCACATCACATGGTGGAATAACTGGTTTATCCACTTCCCCCAAGCTCAGCTGGCTAGAAGAGGCACTGCCCCTCCCAGTTTCCCCTAAGAGGAAGCCACTTTACGACGCCCCCAATATAACATTTGCCTGAGTCAAGGAAGTTGCATTGTTCTGTCCCTTCCAGTTCCCAGTTGCTCCACCCCTAATCTAATCAGAGAGGTGTCAACTCCTTTTGGTGGGGAAGCAGGATGCAGCTAGGCCTGGGAAGAGTGGCTGAGCAGGTTTCTCCTGTCGGGGGTAGTTGTCAGGCAGAATTCAGCTAAATGTCACTTTAGTTCCCAGTTTGAATCAAACTTACAATTTTTACATATACATTAAATAATTACTTCCTTCAAGTCATTTCAGAATATAGTTTTACATTCTTCCACCTCTTAGCAAGTCTTTCCTTGGCCTGGTTTTGTTTCATTTGTTCAGTTTTACACAAAAGTCTGGTGGTTTTAAAACGCCGGCTTTCTGATAGTGGTGAGTACCGGTATTGCAACCATTTTTGGGATAAAGAAAATGTATTCCCCACAGTTCTGAGTTGCTTTTTGGCAATCAGCATTGCCATTCCCAATGGTTTCAGGCTACTGTGTGTGTAGCCCAATGGTGGTTTTAGGCAGTGCCCTCCTGTGCTCACAACATAGGCAAAAATGGGTGGCAGCCTATTCTTCATGTTTTCCCTGTGCACTCTCTGGGGAGTTCTGGCCATCATGATGTTTTCCATGCCAGTACTGTACAGTTTTATGGTAGGACTTGGGTGCATGGGTAAACACATCCCACAGTCGAGAGAGTGGAGGCTGGGTTGGTGGGGTAGAGAGAGTGGCGGCTGAGTTGGTTGGGTAAGAGAGTGGGGATAGGGTGGGTGGGTGGGTGTGGGTAGAGAGTGGGGGTAGGGTGGGTGGGAGTGTGTAGAGAGAGTGGAGGTAGGGTGTGTGGGGTAGTGAGAGTGGGTGGGGGTAGAAAGAGTGGAGGTACGGTAGGTGACTGGGGGTAGATAGAGTGTGGGTAGGGTGAGTGGAGTAGAGAGAGTGGGCTAAAGGGTTGGTGGGGGTAGAGATAGTGGAAGTAGGGTGGGTGCTTTGAGGTAGAGATTGTGGGGGTAGGTTAGGGTAGGTTGGTAAAACTGGGGGTAAAGAGAGTGGAGAGTTGGGGTTGGAGGGGATGGAGAGTCTGGAGGTAGGTGGGTTGGTGGAGAGAGTGGAGGTAGGGTGGGTGGGTGGAGAGAGTGGAGGGTTGGTGGGTGGGAGCTGTGGAGAGAGTGGAGGTAGGGTGGGTGGGGAGTGAGGAGATATGGTGGGTGGGTGAGGGCGAGAGAGTGGATGTATGGTGGGTGGGTGAGGGTGGAGCAACTCAAGGTTGGGTGTGTGGGGGACGGGTATAAAGAGAGTGGAGGTAGGGTGGGTGAAGGTAGAAAGTTGAGGGTGACTGGGCAGAGGTAGCGAGTGTGGTGGGTATGGTGGATGGGGTAGAGAGAGTGCAGATTGGGTGGGTGGGGGTAGAGAGCATGGGGGTAGGGTAAATGGGTGGGGTAGAAAGAGGGGGTATGGTGGGTGCCTGGGGGTCGAGAGATTGGAGATTGGGTGGGGGTAGGGAGAGTGGGGTTAGGGTGGCTGGGAGTTGGGTGGGATGGTGGTTGGCAGTTGGGTGGGTGAGGGTAGTGAGTGGGGTAAGGGTGCCTGGGGGTAGGGTGGGAGGGAGGGAGGTGGTTGAGTGGGTGGGTGTGGTAGAGGGAATGGGGTTAGGGTGGCTGGGGGTAGGTTGGGATGTTGTTTGGCAGTTGTGTGAGTGAGTGTAAAGTGGGTCAGGTTAGAGAGAGTGGGGTAGGGTGGGTGGAATAGAGAGAATGAGATAGGGTGGGTGGGGGTGGGTGAGGTTGGTGGGGGTAGAGAGAGTGGGAGTAGTGTGGGTGCATTGGGGTAGGAATTGTGGGGGTAGGTGGGGGTAGGGTTGGTGATTGGGGTAGAGAGAGTGGGGTTAGCATGGGTGGGTTAGAGAGAGTGGGCTAGGGTGGGTGGGGTTTAGAAAGAGTGGAGGTAGGCTAGGTGAGTGGGGGTAGTGAGGTGGGGGTAGGGTGGGTGGGATAGAGTGGGATAGGGTGGGTGGAGGTAAGGTTAGTGGGGTAGAGAGAGTGGGAGTAGTGTGGGTGCATTGGGGTAGAGAGAGTGGGGTTATGGTGGGTGGGAAAGTGAGAATGGGCTAGGGTGGGTGGGGGGTAGAAAGAGTGGAGGTAGGGTAGGTTAGTGGGGGTAGCGTGAGTGGGGGTAGGGTGGGTGGGTGATGTAGAGAGAGGGGGTAGGGTTGGTAGGCTAGAGAGTGGGGGGTTGTAGAGAAAGTAGAGGTAGGTTGGGTGGGGTTAGAGAGAGTGGGGGTAGGGGGTCTGGGTGTGGGTAGAGAGAGCATAGGTTGGGTGGATGGGGGTAGACAGTGGGGATAGTGTGGGTGAGAGTAGGGTGGTGGGTGGGGGTAGAGAGTGGATATATGGTAGGAGGTATAGAGAGTGGAGGGTGGGTGGGGTTGTGGAGAGTGTGGGGTAGGGTGGGGGTGGGGATAGAGAGAGTGGGGCTAGGGGTAGTGAGAGTGGGGGTAGGGTGGGTGTGGTAGAGAGAGTGGGGTTATGGTGGGTGTGTGGGCTAGAGAGATTGGGGGTAGTGTGTGTGCAGTTAAGGTGGGTTGGTGACTGGGGGTAGAGAGAGTGGAGGAACGGTGGGTTGGGTTGTGGGAGTGAAGAGAATGGAGGTAGGGTGGGTGGGTGGGGGTGGAGAGAGTGGATGTAGGATAGGGTAGGGGTAGGTGTAGAGAGAGTGGTGGTAGGGTGGGAGGAGGTATAGAGAGTGTAGGGTGACTGGATGGGGTAGAGAGAGTGGTGGATATGGTGAGTGGGGGTAGCGAGAGTAGGTGTTGGGTGGGTGGGAGTAGAGAGTGTGGGGGTAGGGTCAATGAGTGGGGTAGAGAGAGAGGGGGTAGGGTGGGTGAGTGGGGGGAGAGAGGGTTGAGATTGGGTGGGTGGGGTAGAGAGAGTGGGGGTAGAGAGGGTCAGGTATGAGGGAGGATGGCAGCTGGGTGGGTGGGTGGTGTAAAGAGAGCGGGATTAGTGTGGCTGGGGGTAGGGTAGGATGGTGGTTGGCAGTTGGGTGAGTGGGGATAAACTGGGTCAGGTTAGAGAGTAGGGGTAGGGTGGGTGGAGTAGAGAGAGTGGGGTAGGATGGGTGGGGTAGTGAAAGTGGGGGTAGTGTGTAGGGTTGGTGGGGGTAGAGAGGGTGGAGCTAGGGTGGGGCGTAGGGGCGTATGGGTAGTTGTAGAGAGAGTGGTGGTAGGGTGGAAGGAGGTATAGAGAGTTGAGGATGACTGGGTGGGGTAGAGAGAGTGGTGGGTATGGTGAGTTTGGCTAGAAAGAGTGGGGGTTGGGTGGGTGGGAGTAGAGAGCATGGGGGTAGGCTGAATGAGTGGGGTAGAGAAGGGGTAAGGTGGGTGAGTGGGCATAGAGAGAGTTGCGATTGGGTGGGTGGGGTTACAGAGGGTCAGGTGGGAGGGAGGGTCGTGGTTGAGTTGGTGGGTGGGGTAGAGAGAGTGGGAGTAGTGTGGATGTATTGTGGTAGAGATTGTGGGGGTAGTTTGTGTGGGTGAAGAAAGAGCAGGGTTATGATGGGGGTAGAGAGGGTGGTGTCAGGGTGGATGGGTGTTGGTAGAGAGTGTGGGTGTAAGGTGGGTGAGTGCAAGAGAGTGGAGTGGGCATTGGGTTCATGAGTGTAGAGAGGGTGGCCATTGCATGGCAGGGGTAAGCGCATGTGGAGGTAGGGTGTTGGAGTAGAGAGAGTGGGGATAGCGCAGGTGGGGCAAAGAGAATGGGGTTAGGGTGGGTGGGGCTTTAGAGTGTGTGGGTAGAGAGAGCAGGGGTGGGGTAGATGGGATGGGTTAGAGAAGGGTACATGTACACAGGGTGGCGTTAGGGTGGGAGGGGGTAGAGAGAGTAGGGATTGGATGGGTGAGGGTGGAGAGGGTGAGGATTTGGTGGGTGGTGGTAGAAAGGGAGGGGGTAGGATGGGAGGGTCGGGGTAGGGTGGGTAGGGGAGATTGTGTGGGTGGTATTATAGAGAGTGCATATGGTGTGGTTGGGTGATGGTAGTTGGTTGGGGGCAAAATAATGAAGAACAAAGCAGCCTCGGGAGGACTTGTTAAAAGTAGTCCAAATTATCCCAAACAAAACAGTGCATGTAATGCGGTTGTGGTGGGAGGGTGGGGGCATGCAGAGTGAGAGTGGGGTAGGAACAGATCTGCCGTCAACATAGCCCAAAAATAGCTGAAATGGCAGCAGAGAAAAAGCCCCAAATAGCCCAATATGCACTCACTGTGCAGCTGCAAAATGGAAAACCCAGCAAAGCTGCTAATTTGAGCAACCAATTTTAGGGAACTTCTCATTGGGTAGAACGATGGAGGAGTTTGGAAAGAGATTTGAGTGATTTCGCAGTTTCATGGCATAACCCATTACCCTAACTAACATATATTCTCAATGCAGAACACCCATTCCCTCTCTCTTCTGTAACAATGCTTTGGGCAATTATGTGGCCCAGAACTAAAGATTCATCCAGAAATAAAATTGTGCCTGATAAAGGCTATTGGTGAACTGAAAAAGCAATTATACTGTGACCTATACTAGCATGTGCATACACTAAAGTTAGAACCAAGTAAGTGACTTTGCATAAAAAGGAACTTACCCTGGTGGTAAACAATGTCAGTGCATCGCAACTGTTCAAACCGGAACAAATTACTTTGCCACCGGCATAAATCTTAGTCTTTTCTTCCAAGCAGCAATCATACATTGAGTCACAGGTTTTTCAGCGTCAGGATCATTTAGAGATCTGCAAAAGCATGTGTCTCCAATAAATTACGGACACCTTACAAAGAGCAGAAAAAAAGTGAGTGCGTTAGTGTTTCGTCTTGTAAAGTACAATGACAACATTTGGCTGATCACTAAGTTTCCCATTTATAGGTCAATGTATTAAGTGGCAATATTCCCAGTCGTATTTTCAGCAAAGGTGTGTGACCAGCCACCCCATGTGTACTGTGACATGTCTCAAGCCTCATTACACGGAAGGCGGTAATGGTTAACGGCCACCGTTAATGGTAACGGTGACCGTTAACCATTACCGCCTTACTACGAGGTCCCTTAGCGGGTTGGTGCTTTAACGCCTGCTTTTTGCAGGCGTTAAAAACCAACCCGCTAAGGGACCTCGGAGCTAATTACGGCACCGCAAAATTGCGGTGCCGTAATTAGCGCCTTCCCCATTCCCATAGAGCCCTATGGGGCAGAAATGGAAATGAGGAAGGGCAATGGCGGAAGGGGGATTTACCGCCCCACCAACCTTGGAATGGGGCGGTAAATCCCCTTTCCGCCAAGGCGGTGCCGGTATTTTACCGGCATGAGCCATGGCGCTAATTGCGTCATGGCTCACCGCCTTCCGTGTAATGAGGCCCATTAACATTCAGCAAGTAGTAATTGATAAACAATCACCGTCACTGGTACCTATCACTTCTTTCATAACTCAAGAATTCCCTTCAATATTGCTTTTTCCTGGTGGATCTCATCAGCGAGGATCAAGCAACAACTCTCTTAGATTCAACTTGCATGACATACTTTTTACCTATTTAAACCAAGGTAAATCCCTGGTAGTTTGAGGAATTTATGTATTTAATCTCCAAAGACTTTCAGAGGATCCCTATTCCAGACTTTCAACCAGAAAATGTGCAGCTTAATTCTCATCCTATACAGTATCCCAAGTCTACTTCCAACACAAAAAACACAATACATGTCATTGGCCCTCATTACGACCCAGGCGGTAAGGGGTTTACGCCGGCGTAAACATCGCCGACCCTTACCGCCTGAGTACGAGTTCCCTTAGCGCCATGGCGTATTTAACACCTGCTTTTAGCAGGTGTTAAAATCCATGGCGCTAAGGGACCTTGTTGTTAATTACGCCACCGTAATTTACGGTGGCGTAATTAACGCCTTCCCCACTCCCATTATGCCCTATGGGGCAAAAATGGGAATGGGGAAGGGTAAATGGGGATTGGGGACTTACCGCCCCGCCAAGGTCGGAATGGGGCAGTAAGTCCGCCAACCACCATGGCGGAGTTGGCAACTTAGCGCCATGGACCATGGTGCTAATAGCGCCATGGTCCTCCGCCAAGGTCCTAATGAGGGCCATTGTCACGATCCACAAAGTACGAATGTTATAACTCATCAAATGTCACCCTAAATAAAAGGCCAGTACTGAATCCACTTCCCTGCTGCCCACTGTGGCGGACAGAGAACTCCGTGACTGCAAACCACACGACTGTGTAGAATTATTATACTTTGTGGACGGTTCTTCTTACAGGGATAGGCATGGCTGATTAGTAGCAGGGTATGAAGGTATGCAATTTGTTTATCAGGGAACGTTATAGAGAGTGGGACGTTGCCGAATGTAAATTATCCAAACACAAGATAGTAAATTATTATTGTCATCATCATTATTATTATTATTATTATTATTATTATTATTATTATACATATTTACAGATACCCTCTGGGATGGCACAGGATGTTGGTCAGTTGCAGAAGCAAAGTGGCTTTCTGGCGTCATCCAGCTCACCAATTAAAAAGTGCATATATATAGCAACCTCTTCCCTAAACAGATAACCATACTAAGGTGTTCAGCACACCAACCCCCGAATGGTGAAGTCTCATGCAAAAATGCATTATCAGACACAACAGTACAATAGTTGGCTATCTCTGGTTCTCATGTTCAGTATGCATTAAGATCAAAAAGTGCAGCCCAAGCCCCTCCTTCGGGCACATTAGCAGGCTTAGCATGCATTCAAGATGCAGCCCCAGAAATAGAAAAAAACTCATATGGGCCTCATTCCGAGTTGGGCGCAAAGGGATTACTGGCACCGATAAGGACACCGGTGCCGGCAAACCATTTGCGCCCAATTCCGAGGTACCTTAGCGGTCCCTCCTTTAACGCCTGGTCTGACCAGGCGTTGTGGACGGGACCAGTTAAGGGACTTTAGAGCCAATAACGGTACCGCAATTTGCGGTACCGTTATTTGCTCCTTCCCCATTCCCATTGAGCCCTATGGCCAAGGGCATATCAGCAGACTTACAAGTCGACTTTGTATAGCTTCCTAAGTGCAACCATTTCTAATATGTCCTCATTTTAGTGGACATATTGTTAAGCTGAGTGGATGCCTTCCCTTTAAAAGGACATACACAATTACTTGCTAAGTCTTTTTTTTTTTTTTTATTTGCATTTAGTTCATTTACAAGAAAAATTTCGAGTAGAACCTTTGCAAAAGAAGAAGTTAAAATCCATGTAAGAAAAAAAGAAAAATTTAAACATTTGAAATTAAATTATTTTACATTAGCACACAATACTTTAAAATACAATTTAAAATACAGGTGCAAGAGAAAATATACCAATCAATTTACCAACTAGGCATTTCATTCTCCACTCAAAATAAGTTCTTTTTCTATATGCTTACAAAAACTTACTAATTCATAAATTAAGCGGTTGTGAGCTCCTTGCATCATACGAGACCATAAAAACTCGAGGCAATCCTCAAACCCTATATCAACAAATTTCATAAATCTTGCTGTACGTATTTTGTTAAAATGGGGACAATAAAGTATGAGATGCTTCAATGTTTCGTGTGGTTCATTGCACTCATCAAATCGACATCCCACAGCAAATGTAGTGGCATTTGTTCGCCAGTTCTTTGTTCTATCTCTGGTATAGTAAAGATTAAATCTAAATCGAATATATGCTTTCCTGGTAGTTTCACAGGGGAATAAAGTGATGTGTGCATAGCGAGGAATGCGCTGTTTAACAAAGGCACCATATTCTTCATAAGATTTGTATGTCATAATCCGATCAATAGTTACACACCAGTCTAAATCAAAGAGTTTTTTTTTTGCATAGCACGGGCGAAGATGGACATCATTCACTGTAATATTCACTTCACTTAAAAGTTGTTGCATTTTCAGTTGATAATTATAAAAGGAAGGAAGACAGTGGGTACCCAACATCTTGTTCAAATCCGCATATAGTGAATTAGTCGGTGGGTAATTCATTTTTGCAAAATGAGACAACTGTCTCCATTTCCATCTAGACAATAGAGCCACCAACCCCAATTCATGACGTATGATGGCATTTGGAATGGACATAGGCAAAAACATTGCTGCTTTTAAAAGTGAACCTTGTAAACAATCCAACATATTAGACATATCACACAAACAAATATCTAATGCATAAAGAATGATACTCTCAGTCTTCAAGGACATGAATTCAATTAACGGAGTTAATGAAAATTTGCAGAACCGGGTATAGATCCTTTTCATTTGCGAAAGGAGTGTCCTGGTTTTGCATTTAATAATATCTGTCCATACCTTGATGGAATTCTGATCAGAGAGATGATACCCCAAATAAATAGCGTTATTAATACAAGATATCTGCGTATCCATAATATGCCATCTAAAATTGCCCTTTTTCTGCTTCACTCCAAATTTCATAATGGCAGTCTTTGCCGGGTTGGGGGTCAAATTATGGTCCTTTGCAAATTCTTCAAAAAGTGTTAATTTCGTTTGTAAACCTACAGGAGTAGGGTCAAACAAGATAATATCATCTGCAAAGGCGATCCATTGCAAAGATATACTCCCAACCTTCACAGAAAACAGGTTCAATTTTTCCCAGTTTTTATCCAGATCCGCCATGTATAGATTAAACAGGGTTGCTGCAAGGTTGCAGCCCTGTTTTAATCCCAGTGCTGTTCCTATTGGAGCAGTGGTGCCCCCATCCTGTGATATTTTTATTCTATAAGATGTATTGGTGTGCAATTTCATAATCCAATACATTAAATCTTTTGGAATTCCGAAAGCTAACATTTTCATCCACAATAAGTTGCGGACAACATTATCAAAGGCCGCACTCATATCAATCATTGCTATATATACCGGATTAGAGTTCTTATTTTTTGCTCCAGCAATAACGTGCGCAAGGATAGTTGCATTTAGAGTGGTACTCATATTCTTTCTGAAACCCGTTTGAAATTTAGAATAAAGACCCTTGGACTCAATAATTTTCTCCAAATCGTGAAGAAGTAGAATCGCAAAGATTTTAGCCTCGGTATCGATTAGAGAAATCGGGCAATAATTTTCAGGGCGAGAAGGATCACCCCTCTTAAATATGGGGACTATGTTTGCAGTTAACCAAGAAGGTGGAATTTCCCCAGAGTTGAAGATGGTTTCGAATTTGGTATTAATAATTTCTGCCCACATGGCAGGGTCCGCTTTATAGAGACAAGGGGGAAGCCCGTCTGGTCCTGCAGCCTTAGAATACGACAGCCTCGAGATTGCCCAAATTATGTCACTAATGCTCCAATTGAACTGAGGGATCCTGGTAGAGTCTAGCAATATACCAGGAAGAAATTGGAATTTATAAGGTAGTTGATATTTGCCAGTTATATACGTCTGCCATGTCTGATCAGAAATACAATTCGGCATAGATAACACGGCATTTTTTGGGTCAGCTTTTAGAGTACGCCATATAACTCGAGTGTCGTGTGACGTGATGGCACGGATTAGAGTACAATTCTCCTCATTATGTCTTGAGATCCGGGCGAATCTTAAGTTTTGTTTGTACTGAGAGGTGATTTGATTCCGCCTTTCTCTGAGTCTTTCAGTGCCTAAAACATTATATTTCAATTGTCTTAGGGCTTTGTTTTTTTCCCTTTTCAACAGTTTGCATTTCTGATCGTAGGTATGAGCATGTTTCGCACTACTGCGGTTTTTACAAAATTTGAGCAAAACGGTGTCAACTATTTTGGAGTAATCCCTATCAGATAGTTTTATTCTTAAATTGGCACGAAATTGGTCAACTCGCAGTGTTTCTCGAGATATGTGTTTAACAATCTGATCGCACAAGCCATTGTTCCACCTGATTGAGTACTGAGGATGATCAATTTCTACTGCTGTTAGTGAACTATTTGCCCCTAGCGATTGACATTTCAATTTCAATGATGTTATAAGTTGTGCATGATCGCCAATCAATATAGGATCTATTACTAATGGGGCCATGTAAGCTATAAGATTACGAGATACAAAGATAAAATCTATCATAAGTCTTTCTTCAGAGAGCATAAACAGTGAGATAGGCACACACGTCACAGGACAATTAATAAAAGAGTTGTGTACTACTGTCAGCATCCAGCACAAGCTTCACTACCAACACCATCCAAAGGCAGCAGGGTACATGGAAACTATAATGGGATAATAAAGAACCTCCTTGCTAAGCTCTGCAAAGTAAATGGCCTCAAGATGGTGATGCCCTACTATTTACATTCTTCTGCATGTGCAGCACCACCAATCATACATTGTGCCACAATCCTGTGAGGACTTCTTTGGATGCCCTGGGCACCTTCCTTCATCACCACCAGCAAACAGTACCTAAAGCAAGATTCACCTAATATATTATGGGAGGAACTGTTGTAAGAGACAGATTTCTTCTATTATATTCAATGTGTTCACACACAAGTGCAAGAGGCCCTATCAAAGGAACCTGAACCACGCACTGCACTGTCAACCTTGTCATCCTCCACTATTCTGGTTACCTTGCTACCTACTGTCACCACACCTGGGGCTCCCTTACCCCCTGTGTCCCCTCCTACACTGGCTCCCTTGCCATCTACCACTGGCCTGGCTCCCCTGCCCACACTGCCTTCAATGACAACCTTGTCATCCTTGATTCCTCTGCCTTCACCTACCTGTATCTCCCAGGCACTCTTGGCATCTACTAGGGGGACCTCTATCCCCTGTACCCCCCTCGTAAGTCTTTCAAAAACAGCGATCTGCTCCACATTGCCACACTTATCTCTCGCTCTGCTGTCAAGCATTCCTCTGACATCTGCCACCTCCTTGAACTGTTGGATCTCGATGTCCTAGCTCTAGTTTTGACACACTTCTGCCTGAAGGCTACAAGATCCTATCTGAGCCCATGCAAAACAGGCCAAGAGGGGGAGTAGCCCTGATCTTTCCTGAGTGGATCTCTGTTTCCATCATTCCCACTCAGGTCTATGTTAGGCAGGGTTTGTATGCAGTGCCCTCTGGGAACACTACAAACAACTATTACTACAGGTATAGGCAACCCACCCTTTGGTATAAGCTTGTACTACACAGTTTTGGTAGCATGTTGAGCAGCCAGGCTTATCTCAAGACGGGAAATGTGAGCTGCAGTGGAGTTACACAAAGATTCATAGTTACAGGTATTCAAATAAACTCTTACACTCACGCTTCCTTGCATAAACACTTAATAATTTATTTATCAGTCAGTTATAAAGCCTTCTTCAGAAAGGAGCAATAGAATAGTAACACACAAATATACTTCAATACTGTACACTTTGAGTTTCTGAATCAGTCAAGGCCCTTTTGGGATGGCCCACAGACACAACCTACACCACAGGTGACTTCAGTAACAAGGAGGCTGGGGACATTAATACCTTACTGTTGGAATTCAGAATACTCTTTCAAAAGTAAGTAAAAGTCAAAGGTTATTAGAACACAAGAATTTACAAATATTCATAAGAAGGGCAAATACATTCAGATAGCACTTAGAAGAGTCATTCAATTCAAGAGGCTAAACCAAAGTCAAAAGGCCAACGTCTTTGTATCGGATGCAGCACTTCAGGTAAGTAAATGGAAAAGTCTTTGCTCAAGTTCTTAGGAGTCTTTGATAAAATGAAGAACCAAATTTAGGGGCACAGCTAGCTGATTAGATTTGTGAGTTGCAGAAGTTACAAGCACTTCCACAGTAAGAAGTAAGTTCTCTTAGGGTAGTTTTTATAGTACCTTAGTTAAGAAGAAAAAGATGCAGCTGTAGACTTCTGTTGCTGTACAGCTCTGCAGATCTCGCTGTTCCTGGGCTCAGTCGTGGGGACAAGAGGGAGGACATCAGGGACTCCTACACTGTACTGGCACCGTCAAAGCTGGCAATCTGCAAACTTTACTTTCAGTGGCTGTTTCGCGTTTCAGCTCCTTGCGATAGCAATAAGCACTGTTCCTGGCTGTCAAGGTAGACGTTCCTCACATCTGAGGTCCCTCACTCAACTGAAGGGGATCAGACTTGGTCAGTCCTGCTTCGTGGGAGTCCGAAGGATCTTCCAAAAGCTTTAGGCCAGCTTACAAGCAACCCACACAATCTGGTATCCCTCTCCCTGGTCTACTGTTTCCTGCAGCAACTCTGAGAAAATTCAACCAGCTCTGAGATGGGTGTCCAGGTGGCTTACTTGGGAGTTGATTGATCCCACCAACTTAAAGGGAGAAGAAGTCCTTGCAGGGCTTCTATGTCGATGCAAACTTGGTGATTCAGACCTGCAGCAAGGCTTTGCCGGGCAAACCAACGGTCCAGGAGTTGCAGCAGCCATCCTCTTCAAGCTCTTCTTTGGTTCCTTCGTCCAGTGGTCGACTCTGCCTTCCAAGCCAAGAGACTCGCCTTTTATTCAGTTCTCTGCCATTCATTCCAGCCTAGCTGCCACTCACCCAGCAGGGTGGTTGTCCTTGCCGGACAGTCAGCTAGCCAATCGTCACAGAGTGCATTTGGGTCTCCTAGGAGACTAAGCACAGGGAGTTTCGGGCACCTCCCTCACTTCCTGCCTACCCCAGACACTCTGGAGCCACTCTGCAGCCAGAGGCAGGTTTCACTCCTGAAGCCCGCCAAAGGCGAATGAACGAAAAGACCAAACTAGGTTTGGCGCGCAGAGAAAAACTCAAGAAGGACCTTTCACAAAGAAATTGTGAAAAAAGAAGACCAGGGACCATTTTAACAAAGGAGTCTCAGTGCCATTTTGAAAAACATGGCTCCCGTAATTTAACATTACCGGAGCTGTGAACAGTTCACGGTCAGGGTAAATCATGGTAGTTCATTGCAAAACCACTGCCACCAGCCATTCTGAGAGGAAAGTGTAACATATAAGATGTTACATTAGTATTTAGGATGCTAGGTAACCCCTCCAGCACTCTATTGTAAGATAGGGTGTGCTGGGTCTAGCAAGTACAATGCTAAGTAGAGTCAATTTCACTCTACTTCTCTAGGAAACAATAGTTTATCCCAGAGAAGGTATTTAAACCTGGGGAAATCTAAAAGACTTCTTGTGCCACTGCACTGAAGGTGCTATGTGACACAACTGTAAAAGATGATGCCTATGGACCTTGTTAGACTGCATAACCAAAAAGAAACACAGAGGTACAATTCACACACAAATATATGAGGGAGTGGGAAAAAGGGTTTCACTCTCTCCAGGTTAAACACATCAAGTCGTCAAAATCCAGCAAAGTTGCTGGGGGTCTCTAAGGTAGAGGGAATTAGCATTTTTTTTTAGAATTCTCCCTAACAGTATACTCTTCCTTTGAATGCCTGGTCTGCAGGCTCACTATCTCTCCTGTCTCCTCACTTACTCTGGCCACTTTGTATTGGCAGCCAGGCCAGCCCACCCTCTTCCTCTCTGAATGGGCTGATCTGGCCTCTTCTCTCCTTTCCTCCTCCTCCCAACTCCTCCTGCTGGGGAATCTTAACATCCCTCTTGATTCTCCTGACTCTTCAAGTCCTTTCCGCAACCTATGGGACTCTCTTTTTCTCTCCATTCTACCTTCTGGCCAGACGCACACTGCTGGCCACACCTTGGATGCTCTTATCTCCACAGACATCCCACTCTCTATCCCTCTCACTACCTCACTCTCCTGGACTGATCATTCTCTTCTCTTTTTTCACTTGAAGCTCTTTTCTCCTTTAGCACTGGCACACCCTTCACTGCCTCCCGCTTTCAAGGTCATCTGACCCATGAAAAGAGTGACAGTGGCTACCTTCGCTTCCACCTGCTCTCCTGCTTAGACTCTGTGGCTGACTCCCACCCTGACACAGCCCTCTCTAACTTTCACCTTTCCATTTCCAACATTTTTGACATTCTTGCCCCTGTTATCATGGTCCATCTGAAGTATTCCAAAAAGTGTATTTCCTGGTACACCACTCAGCTGGCTGCCCTTAAACGAAAATGCAGAGCAGTGGATGAGAAATGAGGATCTTCAGGTGCACCATCTGACAAACTGGCCTGCTGCCTTCTTCAAAGGCAATATAGACTCTGCATTCGCTCCAAGAAATGACTCTATATTCAAGCCCGCATTTCAGCGGCATCTAACAACACAGCTGAACTCTTCAAAGTCTGCAAGGAACTGGCCAATCCTATTGCAGACTTTTCCTCTACTGCACCCACCCAGGCCCCTTGCTCTGCCCTGGCTGCACATTTTACTGCTAAAACACAGAACATCCTGTCGTCTCTCTCCCCTGCACCATTGCCTGCACCTACATTTCTTGGGCCCCCCTCAGCTACACCTCCAACTCTTCTCTCCACACGTCTCCCCTGTCACACCTGAGCAGGTTGTTAGACAAGTCCGGTCCATGGAAGCCTCTTCCAAACACGTTGACCCATGTCCTCCTAAAACCATCAAGGACAAAACTGATTCTCTTGCTCCAACCCTGGCCGACGTCTGCAACCTCTATTTCACCACTGGAGTTTTCTCCACTTCTCTCAAGCATTTTCTTGTGCACCCTCTGCTCAAAAACTCTCTGCTGACCCTTCTATTCCAGCAAACTATCGCCCAATCTCTATCACTCCTTTCTTGGGCAAATCCTGGAGAAGTTGGCTATCTCTCAGCTTACCCTCCACACTGAATCTATTGGTTGTCTCCATGACCATTAGTCAGGCTTTAGAGCATCCAGAGGCATGGAAACTGCTCTTCTGAACACCGGTAAACACCTGCTCTCAAATCTTGACTCTAACTCTCCTTCTGTCCTCATTCTTTTCGACCTCTCTTCTGCCTTTGATACGGTAAACCACAACATCCTGATATCCCATCTCCATAATACCCTGGGCATCACAGATCAGGCCTGGCGTGGCTTGCCTCCTTTCTCTCTGACTGTCAGTCCCAGGTGGAACTTGGGTCCTTTCTCGCCTCTATCACTATCTCTACTTGTGGTGTTCCCCAGGGATCTAACCTTTACCCCTGGTTCTTCAATGTCGACATGGCCCTTCTGCCCCACATGATCTCTTTATTCACCTCTAACTTTCAGTGTTATGCTGATGACACACAGCTCTCTTTCAGGCTACCCTCAGTCTCTTCCTCCTCCTCACTCATTCCTGACTGTCCGCAATTTAATCTTTGTGTGCTGCTAACGATCTCTGCCTCAATGCCAGTAACACAGAGATCATCCTCATTGGGAACCCCTGCTCCTGCTTTCCCACTTTCACTCTGTCCGGCCTCCCATAGCCATGCACCCCCACCTGCCAGTAAGGCAAAAAATCTGGGGGTCATCTTCGACTCCACTCTCTCCTTCTCCTCTCATATCTCAGACATCTCCAAAAAGTCCCACTACCAGCTGCACCTCCTCAGAGGTATTCTAACTTTTCTCACTTTCCCCCAAAGACTCACCGTCTCCAGAGCCCTGGTTATCTCTAGGCTGGACTAATGTAACAGCCTCTTTCTCAGTCTTCCTACTTCTACTCACTGTCCGCTACAACTCATCCAGAACAGAACCACAAGACTTATCCTTGGCCTCAAACCCAGGACCGCTTCTCTCTGGTGCTGAAATCCCTCCACTGGCTCCCCATGGCTACAAGGATCAAGTTCAAAACCCTCTGAATAGCCCACAAGGTTTTCTGGGGCCTGGGCCCACACTATCTACAATGCTCTTTTCTGAAATACTCTCCCTCTAGAGCCCTCCGCTCGTCCTCCTCCAACTCTTTGCGGGTGAACTGGTTATCCAAACAGAGATTTGGGGGTAGATCTGTATCCTCTGCAGGCACCTCCCTCTGGAACAGCCTCCCTGCCTCTCTCCGTCTTGACCCGGAGCTCCTTAAGTTTCAGAAACTCCTCAAGACCTTCCACTTCTCTACCTCTTTCTCTCTCCCTCTCCCCTGGTAACCTCCTTTCCTTTTTCTCCTGGTTCTCTCCTCCTTCGCTCCCAAACTGTGTTTAGTTTTTGCTGACTGGTCGCCTGGTGCATCTTTCGAGCACCACAGGTACAGGCACCCCTGCCAGTCTTTGCACTTGCCTCCCGGCCTCTCCATTATGCACAGCAGAACTCCTTACTGGCATGGTGCCTGGACTTTGTTGTCTTCTGAGAATACTGAATGACTTTTGCCATTGGCAGTAGGGAACAAAGTTGAAAAGAATACTGAGATCAACAAAAGGGGTCAACTTGATGAACATAGTAACCATCTCAGATGGGGAGTCCTGGCCATGGTATCGTAGAGGGTACGTCATGGCCTGGCAAGTTGTTACATGTGACCTGGGGGTCATGGGATTGTGAAATAGATCTTCTTCTGGGATTTCTCCCCTCACCAGGCAAGAGCAAAGAAGAACAGATTGTGTACCAATGTCATGCACTCCCCATCACGGCCGATGTGGGCTATACTGAACCTCTAGCAGCAACCATTTCCCAACATCAGCTCTCCAGCTCACCAGTATGAGGCTACTGTTTCTATTATTTCAATATCAACTGTCCCAAATCAACTAAACTGGCCAAAGCTGTCTCACTTATCTAATATGTTTCCCTAATGTGTCTACTCCGCATTTCAAAGATGCTGGTGACGATCAAGGAAAAGATAAACTTATGATACAGGAAGGTGAACGATCAAGTAATGGTATGGGATGTCACAGCTCACTTTGTTGGTAGAATGAAATTAAGAAGGAGCTTTTCCTCAGAAGCAGTGGATATGGTGTTCATTCCCAGTATGTGCAAATTAGAGAGAGATCAGAAATAGAGGTCTGAAGTAAAGTTAATAGGCACAATGACAATTATTTTTATCTGGTGACCCACTTGAACTTGGAAAATAGGAATAGAGTGGAAAACATTTGCGTGCACAAGCCATGTTTATATTGTTTTAACTAGGCAGATCCAAGATATTATTCCTAGTCTGTAGTGCAGGCCTCTGTCCCCTGTGTTATGAATGTGAGCGAGATCAAGAGTACAATTATAGTATCTCTACAAGCCTTATGGTATGGAGGAGTTAGTGTGATAGACAGGTCTGGGTATTGATAAATAATTGTCTATGCATCTTTATGGACCATAACATTCTGATTGCCTCTGTCTACCTTTCTGGTGCCCTCACAACTTCCCAACTGCACAAAGGCGTCAATGCACCATCTGGCTCAGCAGCAGCAAGTATTATTATCTATGAGAAGTAAGAGAGATGTGGGGGATAAGATATGGGTTGGGCATGTAGCATTTATGAGGACCACTCTCTTAAAGACTATGTCCATAGGCTTACGTGGGCCACTCAGCTTATTTAAAAGGCACAGCTGACCAACGCTGGTGTAAAAACATTGTGGAGCTATGAATCATCTTTGAGCTCATCGCTGCTACAAAAACATTGACTAGCCTCCTCTAGAAAATTACAAAACCATGAGCTGCCTTTGAGTGGGACTTTGACTGTGCAGAAGTTCAAGACTTTCCAATGATCAGGTCGGGAGCATCATTGAAGATGTGTAGCATCAATCCTGGCCATGAGAGGTTGGCAGTCATTTTGAGATTTCTGAAGTTCTTTGGCCATGGAGAAAGATGTGGATGTTGGAGGTGCCTAAGACTTCTTTGCACCTTTCAATCCAGATGTCCTGCTGGCAGTGTTTGGTCTCTCACCTGTCAGATCATACCTAGTCCATGGGCTGACTTTAATTTGGACTGGGTGACACAGAGCAGTTTGGGAGGTGAAACAACCATAATCGCCAGCGTGTTACTTGGCAAGTACCCAGGAAGACCCTCAGACCTCTGGATAGGTTTTAATCACAGATTGGCTGTTATGCCCTCTACAATCTCCACAACTGCAATTCCTTAGCAAGTTCATTAGAGTTAAGGTGTTGCTGATAGGAAATAGAATAACTTGGGAGGGATTGGAAGAAGGCAGCACCTTACAAGGTACATTTTCTTTACAGCTAACAATAGCTGCATTTGGATGACAGGTACCCCCTCAGCAGATATGCACTTCTTGCTTACAGCAAGCATTAACACTCACAATGTATTCTGGCCAATGAAGAGGTCAGTGGTGGTAAGTCTAAAATTTGAAATGTTAGGAAAATGTACGCAATTAATACCACATAGGTTTGAGAATCTATTAGAGATATATATACCCACCGGTACAGAAAATTGAAGTTGTAAAAGGCAGGTGAATTTACTAGAAATGTGTTTGATGGAGAAAACAGGAATTTCAAATCACGCACTCCTTCAGATGTCCTATACATGATAACTGAAACAGTAGAAGAAAATTCTGTCACTGCTGCCACCTTGCTAGCATGTTTCTGTATATGTAGAAGACATGGAAGCAGTGTTTAGGGTATTCACCTCCAGAACTCCAAGTACTGTTGAAAATGCAATACTTTACTCCAGCATCAGAACAGGTAAAGATGTGCAAATCTATGAAAATGAAATAGAAAAATAAATTGCTAAATTGATAAACATTGAGTCTATTTGAGTCTATTTGTATTGGAGGTGGTTAATAAAGGTCTGTCCACGAAGACCCAGTTCCCATTGAACCCTTACTTTTAATTTGAAAAAGAGCACTACATTAGAAAATGTAGTATTGTGTTGCATTTTAGTACAAGAGATAGGATTGGATTGTAGGAGCATGCTATTTCAGTTAAATGTGTTTTTTCTGCTTTAGCAGCTGAAGATTGATGCCTTGTTGATATTGCATTCTCTCTTGGTATTAATGAGCAGTTTCAGCTGACTTTGCTTTGTTTTCTGTTGCTTAACATATGGCTTTCACAATGCTTGTTGTCTTTCATTTGAAGACAAGACTGAGCTGCTCTTGGTCAGATCTCTACCACTTCTGAATAAACTAGACAAAGCATACAAGTCCTTCATCATTGACGGCAACACCATCCCAGTCCCCAAAGAAGTAAAAAGCTTTGGTGTATACTTGGACGCTTCACTATCCCTATCCAGACAGGTAAATGCTACCACCTCTGCAGCAGCATATACCATGAAACTGATTACCGCCAGCAGACCTCTCCTCTCCACTGAGAGTTGTGTCACAATAGCAAGAGCTCTTGTAGTTTCCAGATTGGACTAATGCAAAGCGCTCTTCGCAGGTACAACTATCAATATTATCAAAAAGTTTCAGATTATACAGAATAATGCTCGAATAACGGCCTTAAGCATCCCAAAGAAAGACCACATCTCTCAGCCAGAAGAAATCCACACTGGCCGCCAATGTGAGAGCATATTCTATTCAAAACACTAGCCATAACCCAAAACACGACACCAACACGGCACCAAGATATCACACCCAAAAATGTCCTAGAACACAATCCACTAGACTGACACGGTCCACTCATGCTCACCTCCTCTCAATACCAAGATTCAGATTACAAAGAGCAGGTGGTTCCAGCTTCCTAGTAGGGGAGACGAAGCAATGGAATGCATTACCGCTCCCTTAGAACCGAACCCTCATTATGGATGTTCCACAAATGTCTCAAAACTTGGCTCTTTCTCAAGGCAACTAATATGCGCTAATCAGCTTGCATGTCTATGACTACGTTACTCAATGTAACTAAGCTCTGCTCTAACATGATTATTATATGTACTGTTCGAATTTTGCCTTCTGTAATCAATGTAACCAGTGCCTGGGTGCCTGTCGGCTTGGAGCCCTCTACAAATGGCAAAAATAAAAACAAAAGTGTCTTGTTTGACATGTGCAGACTGGGACTCAAAAAATGCTATCTAGCATTTAATTGGACACTCGTGAATATGTGACCAATGTAGCGGGTTTAAACCTGCATGCACAAAGTAACTTTTGAAGGATTTTCGCTAGATGTCACTTAAGGCAGGGTTGCCCAAAATCAATCTGGCTTAGCGCACTGAGGAACGTCTCATCCGATACATCAGGTGAAAATCTATGTTGTGGTATGTTTGGTATTGATCATCTGACAAGTGACCTATAAAAGGGAAAGAATTCTGGAAGGTGGGTCAGGTTGTCATGGTCAGTTCCTGTAAAAGGGGGTGGGGGATTGTATCTGTCCTTTTGTCTTGCAAGACATATAAAGCAGATTCTGGTTTGCCACTACTATAAACTGATCTGTTAGCTTGGTTTCTCAGACAAGGCTATGCCCTGTAGTATAATTTATAGTGCTTTGAAGTATAGTGCTTTGAAGTATAGCGCTTCACTGAATGTGATAGCATTCCATTGCCAGCAATAATGTGGCACACACACATAGTCAATTTATGTTGCCAACAGAACAGATGAATATATGGCTGGAGGCATGCAAGGTATGGAATTCATATTGCAGCCAAAAAGCCCATTATAGAGCGTAAATGTCCATCAATTTTTTTTTTCCTTTTCTCTTTTCTCTTCCTTGAAATGCCTCATATACAGGAGACAACATTAGCTATCTAATTGACTGACTTAATTAACAAATACTAATCACTGGTGCTAATTCATTAACATTATAATGTAATCTCTATGTGAAAATGAGGTGGAAGTACATGTTTTGAAATTCACTTTTAAACGTGCATTTTCTCTCTGATTTTCTCTGGCTGTGCTGAATGCGAAGGACAGGAAGGCAGCAGGAAATCAAACAGAAACAGTTATTATAGTATGAAGTTCCCATTTCTGCTAATATGATTGGAGGGAAGTATATCTGCAGATATGCTGCGTAAGCAGCAGAGTTCTGCTGTGGGAAAGTCTAGCAAAAAAAGTTCAGATCGCTTTTGCTGAGCTGCCGAGATGGAGGATCTGAGACTGGGCTGTGAGACAGGCATGCCCAGTCTCACTCAGCACCGGCTTGAGAATCCCATGTTCTCGCTGTGCACTTCAAGCCTTCAAGATTACAAAAACAACCCTGGGCCCATTCTTCGGAGGTGAGCGAAGGGAGGTCGTGTGGGGGAGAGAACTACAGATAATTGGTAAATATCCAAAGTGAATTGAGTTTACTGTCTGCTGTTGTACGAATGACCTTCTAAAAATATAAGGCAGGCAGAGTAGCAAAAGGGAATCCACTGTGTTTAATTGCCATGTTGTAATGTTGCAAAGTGAATGTTGTTCTGTCGCTGTATTTTTCTCTTCTTTTTGTTACAGACAATGCAGTAATACAAATGTACAAATGGTAAGAGGTTTTCTTTGAAATGTAACTGTTATAATACAAATGATATATACACAGATCGTGTAGTGTTTTTGTTTTTGTCATTTCTTGGTGCATTTAAAAGAATACATTATGAAATGGGGAAGATTTTTAGGTAATACATGTGTCATGTTTCCCATGTGGATGGAATAGATAGACTTAGCAGCGATAAATAGTTGTATGCGTGTGTTCACCCAGTGCATGGTGTTTGGGTGGAATCTAATACAAAATATAGATTACTGGGGGTCCATGAACCAGTAATGAGGCCTATGGAAGCATAGTTCACTGATGTATATAAGTCAGTGATGACATCACAGGTTCTTGATAATACACTATGTGTGAAATTGTGGTGTCTCTGTATTTAGGTCCAAGGCTCTCTATAGATCACAAGAACATTATAAGAATAAGGAAAGTTTTGTGTATGTTGGGGCCATAAATAAAACAGAAAAATCATGCTCACCATTAAATTACCAACAATAGTGTATACTACTAAATTATCCCATATAATGTAATAAGGTATGGTCACTGAAAGGAAATAAGGCCAAACCCAATCTAAATGCAAGGAGTAGTCATCACCAAATTACCATTTTATTTTGGCAGTAAGAAAATACTGCCAGACCCCAAATCTACTGGGCGTGGCAAGTGTGTCTCACACCACCATCTGTACATTAGAGGGAACCCATTTCATAATAGCAGTGTATCGCTAAAAAAAAAACAAATTTCAGACTGTCTCAAATAGAAGCCACATTCTCAGAACTAGTGCAATATCTGCAGGCAAAGTTATATGCACCTGGGACATGGTCATCAAATAATGCCACAGAATGGCATGATCGCATTTATGGTGAAGTGCAGAAAGAACCACTAGACAGCATTTTTGCAAAAGGCAGATAATTCAGGTCTGCCTTCTGAGATTATTAAATGCAACTGATAAACATGCAGAGAAAGATTGTCTGATACGGCTATGCGCCAAGACATGGTTTATTTTGAATAGGTCCCTGCGAATGCAAGAAAATGATACTAAGCTGATTAACAGGTTAAAAGCCGACCTAGATGGGGCAAGTAAAAAGGAGGACATGTTAAGAGCAGAATTAGAAGGATATCAAAAAGACATGCAGTTAAAATATAGAGATCTTGATATTCAATGATCCAAAAGCAAGAAACAGTTTGAGGACAGTGAACAATAATTGGTACATTTAAAAGCGTTGGTAGACCATGTTAGACAAGACAAAGATGAGATTGTTTCGGAAATGCAGATTTTACAAAAAGAACATTATGAAAAAGAAAGTGATCTCCAAAATGCGGAACAGGAAATGGTTAAAATGTTTCAAGAAAGAGACAAGAGGGGTAATCAGCAAAGGTCATCACTTCCTGTACCAATGTTTCAATCACATGATCCTAGTAATAGGGAGAGTTACATCAGCCCTAGGTACTTAGGAGATAGGCCCTGAGCAGGCTATCGGCCTGATATGTCAGGTATGAACAATAACCAGAGACAAAATCAGGATCAAAGAAATAATGGTCCCTACCAGACATTGGGGACACAGAGCAGATTTGATCCTAACACCATGATATATGGTAATCAGGATAGACCCCGATATGTGTATCGATTTACTGATAATGGGAATCAACATACGGGTCAGTACCCACAACATGAGAGACAAGACATGAAGCAGAATATGAATTATGCTCCACGTCAATACAATGATTCACCACCACCAGGGGACTACAACCAAAGGATGGGTGCACCTCGCTCCCCTCCACATATGAATCAAGAGTTCAGGAACAATCCCAATAGAAATCATTCCCCTGAGAGGTATCAGAATATATCCAAGCAGGGGGAAAACAACCAATATCGATCTAGGCCACAGAGAGAGGATTCTAGAGAGATGGAAAGATTCCAGTGTCTCGAGGCCCAAGTGAAAATGTTAGCTGAGCAAATAGGAAAGCTCTGTACAGCACAAAAACAGTCATCAAAGGAGGGGGCAGAAGGCCATAGCAATGACCGGGTGGTTTCTGATAAGTGACTAAGAACTTATGATACCAGCAGTGCCAAGAAAACAGATTGCTCTGATGTGATTTTCCATAATGACCCTGAGATGTCTAAAGATTAAAAAATAAAGATACCGGTAAATGAACATGTGGCAGAAAGTGCAAATACCTTTATGAAAGAGGTTCGGTTTAACCTAGAGCTAAATCAAACATTGGAGATTTGTACAAATGAAACAGGGAAACCTAAAATTCCAAAAGAACAAAGAGGCAGATTTAAGAAAATGGCTCATTATGGGGAATACCAGTGAACAGGGAGTAAGTGGGGATGCTATAACTCCTTCCCTGGGCAATCAGAGTAATAACCAAGCACAGGCAGAAAAAAGAAATACTCAAAAGGAGGGTACAGATCAATCACCTGAAGAGTTCTTTGAGCCACATACTTTTGAAGAAGTTAAAAGAAGTGGTACCATACTAAATGATCAGAAATGCACAGAGTTAGACAATGACAAATCACCAAGTGACGTTGTTACAAATGTTCAGTTAGAGGATTGTAATGTGACTTCTAATGATACCTGGATGGATGGGCGAACAGTGGCCACACTCCAAAAAACCTCTGAACATGGAGAAATGAATAAAGTCTCTCACACAGAAATGGACAAAAAGGAGGGAAATATATCTTTCCATTTACCAATGTGCTTAGCCAAAAGTAAAAAGGCCTGAGAAAGGTCAGTCCTGAAATCAGTAAGAATTTGCACTTCTTATGTGTGTTAGAGGAAGTTGAAGACAGGTATTATGCTCCCATCACTGTAGAAGAGAAATGCAATACATTTGTAATAATTGACACTGGCGCACAGGCCACAATTATGTCCAAAGAATTGGTAAAGAGTAGCAATGAAGGGAGATCTCCACAGAATCAGATCACAGTGAGGCAAATGAAGGTCCCGTGCATAACTTTAATGGGGAGGAGGTGCCTATTATAGGTGTTACTGAGGTTGACATAAAGATAGGAAAATACAGAATGAAACAGGAGGTATTGATCACATCTATTTGTGAAATTCCATTTCTGATGGGAAGAGATTGCCTGAAAAGATTGTCTCCTCTCATAGATGGGGTGAATGGAGTACTGTGGTCCTTGACCAAAAAACCATTGAGACCTAAGAAACTAAAATCACAAAACAGCAATATAAATGAATGTCACACCGTTGCCAAAACAAATGATGCAGTAGAGGTATATCTCCAGAATAGCTGCATCCCTAGCGTCACTGTTATCTTGATGTGTCAAGATAAAATGCAGAGTGAAAATGAGAAACAATCTGAACAAATATATTTACACCCTAGGAAAAAATGGCAAACTGCAATAGATGAGCACACATTACATTTTTATTTAAAAGAGAAGACATGAAAACAGAATACTGCTCCTAAAACAGATACAGAAAAACACATCAGAAAAACACATCACCACTCTTGCTGAAATACACATGGAAGATGAGCAACCATGGGTTCACATTGGTATAAATGACTATTCTAAAATAATAAAAGCCACTTTAGCGCTTGAACAGGAAAGAAGCTTTATTAATGAGAAATTGCTGCAAAAAATAATGGAGAGGGAGGAGATCCCGAAATTTAGAATTAAGAACCAATATGTTTCTGTTTTGGATAGTCCAGACTTTGAAAATCAAATTGCAGGCAGATGCATACTGAAGATTAGTATTGGACAAAAAACAATTCACCATAATATTTGGATAGTGAGTGGGACACAAAATGACTTTTACATGGGCAATGATATCATGCACAGAATGTGTATGGTATTAGATTTCCTTAATCAAAAAATATGGTCACGTCTGGGTGGGCCGGCACCTGAATTTGAAGACAAAAGAAGGGCTTATCATTGCGCACAACTTGTTCCATATGCAATTGAATTACAGCTGAGGAAGGATACTATTATCCCTGCATTCACCAAGCAGTTTGCAATAACGCTGAAGTGCAAAAATGGACAGCAGAGGAAGGATTCTGATGCATTTGTGTGCTTGAATGAATCCATAAAACAGCAAGGCCTAGATTATGAATACATACCATTGATAGATGTTGGCGAAGGGTCTATAAAAATTATGGTGAATAATAAAGGGTGGCAAGATATTCATTTAGAGGAAAGTTCTTCATTACGAATGGCCATACAAAAATCACAGTATATTGCAGATCTAAATAACATGCTGATTGGAAATATCCCTGAAAGGTATGTGGATGCCAGGGGGGTGTTGCCGGAATACCTGGATTCTTAGCCCATAGGAATCTTTAAAATTCATTCTGTGTACCCTTATGATTCAAATAAGACAGTGTGCTGTCATCAAAAGGATTATACAACATTTGACTTAAATGAAAATGAAACAGAAAATAAGCCCATTAAAGTGGAAGCTGATATACCAAAATATTTAAAATGGCAGCTTTACAGAGAGACACACAGCCACACAATTAGAAGAAAGCACAGAGATTCTTCCACTGGAAGATTTCCTAGAATTTTCAAAGATGGTAGAGGAACAGATTTTATCAGCAGATGCATGCAATAGCGATGAATATAGAAATGAATTGAGAAAAATATTTATGGAGTTTAAAGATGTCTTTGCTTAAGATGCTTATGATTGCGGCCTAACTAATTTACATGTGGCCTCGCTACCGGAGGGGTGTAGTAGAAGCCCAGTATTTGTGTGCCAGTATAGATTACCACTGGCATGTTTAGAGTCATTGGCAGAGATAATTAAAAATTTGGAGTCTCTGGGAATCATCAGGCCTATTCATAGTACATCCAACACACCTATTTTAAGTGTGTTAAAGCCAAATGGTCAATGGTGGCTATGTGCAGATTTGAGGGAATTAAATAAAAGAGTGCCAGTATCCAGATGACCACTGCCATTCATTGATCAAGGCCTGGCTCAGGTGCATGGCTCAAAAGTGTTTACTACGTTAGATCTGACCTCTGGATATTGGTGCGTGCCATTGGCAGAGGAGATCCAGAATTTATTTTCATTTTCATTTGATAAGACCCAATACGCATGGGTTAAAGTTCCATTTGGGTATGTCAATAGTGGGAGTGAATTTGGAATATTTTTGAGAAAGGCCATGCCTGATGCAGCGGAAAAGAGGAACCATAGTTTATGTGGATGATGTCCTGATAAAAAATGAAAGCTTATTAATGAAATAAGACATGTTCTTGGTCAATTGCAAAAAGCAGGCGCCAAAGTAGCTTTACAAAAGGCACAATGGTGCAAGAAAAAAGTGAATTTTTTAGGCCATGAAGTGACTGAACATGGACTAAACCCACAAAAGAAGAAAGTAGAGTCCATACAAAAACTAAAAGACCCTAAAAGTGTGAAAGGGTTAAAAAGTTTATTAGGAATGACGGGTTATAACAGGAAGTTCATTGAAAATGATGCTGAAATTACTCAACCATTGACTAAACTGCTAAAGCTGAATACACCCTGGAAATGGGAAAAAGAGCAGTCTGAGGCAGTGGCTAAATTAAAGGAATGTCTTGTAAAGGCACCATGTTTAGCATACCCCATAAAGGATAGGGATTTCTTTATAGAAATAGGGTTCTCTGAACATTGTATGTCAGCAGTATTATCACAAAAACATGATTTGAATCACAAAACCATTGCCTCTGCAAGTAAGGCGTATTCCCAAGTTGAGATTAAATTCAATGAATGTGAAAAGGCCCTTTTGACCACTGTGTGGGCGCTACAGCATTTCCGCCCTATTGTTCATGGAGAAAAGGTGATTATTGAGACAAATCATCAACCTTTGCAGTTTTTAGAGAGTAAAAGAATTAGGTCAGGTAACCTAGCACAGTCCAGAATCACTTCATGGACGCTGGCATTGCAGGGTTTTCCTGTAGAAGTGAGATATGGCCAAAATAAAAAGAGCCCAGTTGCTCAAGGTTTGGCAGATCTACATGACTGTGCAGCTGAACATGTATCAAACAAAGTAGAAGTGGAATCTAGTTTACAGGAATGTGGGCAATCACCACACAAAGCTTTTGATGAAAAGATATGCAAGGATTTGCTGACTGTATATGTTGACGGTTGTGCTTTTCACATTGTAAATGACAGTAATAAACAATTGGTGTCAGGAATAGGAAATGTCTGGTTGAAATGTGAAGACATCCCCAGTATAGGGATGAGAATTGGGGCTGGGAGCAGTCAAGTAGCGGAATTGGCAGCCATTTATAAAACAATTATTACTGTAGTTGATAATAAATTTAGTAAAATTGTCCTGGTGACTGATTCTGATTATGCACGAAATAGCTTTGTGGAATATTTGCCTGGCTGGAAAGTGAGAGACATGATTACATACAATAAAAAGCCCCGTAAACATGGAAAAATGATACAAGCCATAGACAAATTGGTGTCGGAGATATGATTTGACAATATACTGGAGAACAATTTGTGGACATTTAAAAACTCCAGGAGAGGATAAGGAAGGAAATGATAAGGCAGATCATTTAGCTAAAATTGGTGCTCGGATGGGAGAGTTGCTACCTATTGAACATTTACTTGGTGAAATACAAATTGATGCAGTTACACGCTCTGAAGCTCCAAAATAGGTGGATCAACCAGTATTACAATGGAGTTATGATACACCAGATCAAGATCTGATTAAAGCACAAAAGGATGATCCAATTTTGGGAATCTATTATAATCATTTGATGGACCCTGAACAAAACCCTTTAACAGAAAATGATTGTGTGGTGAAAAGAAGAATTGAGGGTGTTATTAAAGAATAAGAAAGGAATTAGACTACAGGATGGGTTCATGGTTAGAGAGTCCATAACAGGACAACTACAGTGGGTGGTACCCCTTTCATTCAGAGGGCTAATGCTACACCATGCACATGATGCAATAAATGCAGGCCACAGAGGTTCACAAAAAACTTTGGAGATACTGAAAGATTATGCTTACTGGCCACATATGTCCCAAGATGTAGAACTATACACTAGAGGATGTCTAGTATGTGCCCAATTTAAACCTGCTTCACCGATGCATAGAGCCCCATTAATGAAAAGAGGCTTAACTCTTCCATAGTCAGATTTGCAAATAGACTATGTAGGGCCTGTAAAGATGTCAAGCAGGGGGAACCCTTATATTTTGAGTGTGGTCTGTTTAATGCCAAAATGGATAGAGTGTATTCCTGCACCAGATTGCAGTACACAAACAGCAGCTACATTACTGGTAAATCATATATTTTCAAGATTTGGGTTACCACAAAGAATAGGATCAGACAGAGGAAGTCATTTCACAAGCGCTCTAATAAGTAAGGTATGGCAAATACTGGGAGTGAAAAGAAAATTACATATTGCATATAGACCTGCTTCTTCCGGTGAAGCTGCACGCTGTACTAGGTCTGTTGTGGATATATTAAAGAAGTTTGTAGCAGAGGCAAGTTCCAGCTGGGATTTACGTTTACCTTTGGTTTTGATGGCAATCAGATCAACTCCTGCCAAAGCAACAGGTATTAGCCCTCACGAAGTATTGACAGGTAAGAAAATGGTGTTGCTGCAACACCTGCTATACAGAACACATGAGCAGACACTTGTAAGCGCATCTACAGTTCATGAATACATGGATGAGCTGAGGAAGCATTTACAACATGCATTTGCTTTTGTGCAGCGGCATCTAGAAAGGCCTGCTGAGAGTGCAAAGTCATATTATGATAAAAAGACGTTGGTGAAAGAGTATTGTGTGGGGGATCAGGTGTAGAAATTTCATTTTGGAAAAGGTAAACAGAAAAATTCTAAATTTCTGGCAGCCTGGCAGGGGCCATTTCAAATTATAAGTAAGATATCTCCAGTAGTGTACACAATTTTGAAAACTGAAGGTGAAACAGTAACAGAACAATTTGTTCATGTAAATCAAATTAAACCCTGGCACCCCAAACACGAGGTAAAGAGACTTGAGCGTGTAGAAACAGATAAAGTCCCTTAAATACATGAAAGAAGACACATGAGTCTATTCATAGGGCAATAACAGAGAAATAAAAATAGAAGTGATTGTTGTAATAGAATAGATGTGAATAAAAAGACTATATGTGATGATCATTAAAAGAGGGTTGAAACTAGTGATATTATTTTTACAAAGTTGAAATATGTTAAATGATCAATGATGCTTAATGTATGTTTTTTTCTCTCTAACATGTACTTAATTTCAGAAAGCGAAAGAAAAAGGGCGATATGTTTTGAAATATACATGGATATTTTATTTTTGGTAAAAGGGTGAAATTAGTATTGTGCTATACACTTAATTTGTTTCTTTTCTATTTAATTTAGAATACTAACAAATCTTTGGTCGGAGGTCACGGGACCGGAGGACACGGGAGATGATTAAGTCCTGGAATCCACGAGGGGGGGTGAAGAACAAATCTATAAAAGAAGTAGCATTGATGATGACGCCAACAATATGGTTGATCATTATGATAATCGCGGAGGGAATTTCAAAACTTTGAAAGCACAAGTTGTCATTGAGCCTGGACCAGCATCTGGCATTGCGGTAGAAGAAGCACCAGGATTCATCATGAGCGATAGAGGGATGATTTTCCAGAACATTCATATACCCTTGAATTCTGATACTTTGATGGAAAAACGTTTTAATAATACTGGAATTAAGGCTGAACAGACTAAAGAGTGGGTAGAACTAAGAAAAGAGGATGCCAAGCAGTCGATAAAAGATATGTTGATACAATTAGAAAAAACATTTGTGAATTCAGCGCACATAAAGAAAAGGAGAGGAAAAGGAGAGGAGCAGTAATGCTTGCGGTCTCATTGGTAATGTCTATAGTTGGAACCATAATAGGTACCACGATGTCAACAGCCAATGCCATTTCAGTAGGAACACTGAGTACTAAAGCACGACAGCTGAGTGTGGATTTAGAAATAATACAAAAGACTTTAGATGGAATTAGAGGTGGATTAGATGAACAAGTGAGTTTTATAAATGAAAGTGCGATCATTTTGAATAAACAAGCGGAAATTATTAACGTACAACCAATCTAATAGTTAAGCATGACCGGACATTGAATGAGATCCTGAATGTAATGAATCCTATTGATAGATTGTTGGCGAATTACATGAGGCAAGTTCAAAATACAATTTCACAATTGATTCGAGGACATATACCATTGTATTTTGTTTCACAAGATATTATTCATCAAATGATAGAAAGGTTGACCAGGAGGGAGATTGATGTGGTACAAGTGAAAATTGCATTTGAAATGGGCAATGCAATGCCCTTATATGTGGCTTTGGAAAGGTTGGAAATAGGGTTTTTATTGTGCATCTCATACGTAGCTCCTGAACTCATTTATCAAACTAAGTTGGTACATAATGTGGTATTTTGGCAAGAAGATAAGTTTATCAAGATCAAGACTCCAGAAGTATTGGCATTTCAGTCATGGGAGCCTAAAGTTTACTTGATCCCAAATTTGGAAACCTGGGTAAAATTTAAAGAACAAAATTACATGTGTCCGGGTAAACCCTTTATTCCTGATGCTACAGATGCTATTTGTGGTTTGAAATCTGACCCAAGTATATCAGAAGGATGTGAAGTAGTTATTAGTAATATGGGAGGTGAAGAGTTGGCACAAGCTAAAATGGTAAAAGGTAAATGGTTGGTCAGCACCTGTATGAAAAATCTGACAATCATACATTTAAATCAAGGAACATTTGTTGTCAAACAGGTCAAATATAATGGCCCTCATTACGAGTCTGGCGGTACGGGGTTAACGTCACCGGTAAAGGTGCTGGTGCCGTCAACCCCGTACTGCCCGATTACGAGTTCCCCTCGCGGGACCCGTTCTGCACGTCTGGTTTTACCAGACGTGCAGAGCGGGTCCCGCGAGGGGAAGAGGGAGCAAACAACAGGCCATCTCGTAATGGCCCGTTGTTTGCTCCCTCTCCCATTCCCATTCAGCCCTATGGGGGCTGAAATGGGAATGGGGAAGGACCGTGTCCGGGTCCTTGGAGGGAGGAATTACCGGGCCTTCCGAACTCGGAATGGCCCGGTAAGTCCTCATTCCGAGGACCCGGACACGGACGCGATTTCAGCGGCAGCCATGCCGCCAATAGCGGCATGGCTACCGCTGAACTCGTAATGAGGCCCAATGTGTTTTACTTACAGGTTTCAAAGGACACAATTGTTTTGATTGGGGGTTTAACATTGTTTCATATTACAAATGATATATGGGAAAGCCAAATAGAAACTATTGAGTTTTTTCAAAGGGATGCATTCCCAATAGACCCGGATGTGGAGTTCTTATCGAATCATAAAGAAAAACATACTGTGAAAATGAATTTTAAAAAAAGCAATATTACAGTTAGTAACCTAGGTATAATAGAAGTGGAAAAGTTTAATTGGGGAAACTGGTGGGAACGCACTATGGTGGGTTTAGCTGTTGTGGTGCTAATGATGGGAGGATGGTTAATCATTTTATCCATAAAAGTGAAGATGTTGATCATGATATTAGCAACAATAAGGAATGAAAGATATCCTAATACACATACATTTTAAAAAATGAGGAGCGCAAGTTGGGTTTCTTCCAATTGTGGCTTGGATCACTGCCAAATTGTCAGAAAAGGAGGGATAATGTAGTATAATTTATAGTGCTTTGAAGTATAGTGCTTTGAAGTATAGCGCTTCACTGAATGTGATAGCATTCCATTGCCAGCAATAATTTGGCACACACATATGGTCAATTTATGTTGCCAAAAGAACAGATGAATATATGGCTGGAGGCATGCAAGGTATGGAATTCACATTGCAGCCAAAACGCCCATTATAGAGCATAAATGTGCATGAATTATGTTTTTCCTTTTCTCTTCCTTGAAATGCCTCATACACAGGAAACTACATTGGCTATCTAATTGACTGACTTAATTAACAAATACCAATCACTAGTGCTAACTCATTAACATTATAATGTACTCTCTATGTGAAAATGAGGTGGAAGTACATGTTTTTGAAATTCACTTTTAAACGTGCATTTTCTCTCTGATTTTCTCTGGCTGTGCTGAATGCGAAGGACAGGAAGGCAGCAGGAAATCAAACAGAAACAGTTATTATAGTATGAAGCTCCCATTTTTTGTGACACAGGGGTGTCACCAAATACACTTTCTGCTAATATGATTGGAGGGAAGTATATCTGCAGATATGATGCATAAGCAGCAGAGTTCTGCTGGGGGAAAGTCTGACAAAAAAAGTTCAGATCGCTTTTGCTGAGCTGCCGAGACGGAGGATCTGAGACTGGGCTGTGAGACAGGCGTGCCCAGTCTCACTTAGCACCAGCTTGAGAATTACATGTTCTCGCTGTGCACTTCAAGCCTTCAAGATTACAAAGACACCCTGGGCCCATTCTTTGGAGGCGAGCGAAGGGAGGTCATGTGGGGGAGAGAACTACAGATAATTGGTAAATATCCAAAGTGAATTGAGGTTACTGTGTGCTGTTGTACGAATGACCTTCCAAAAATATCAGGCAGGCAGAGTAGCAAAAAGGAATCCCCTGTGTTTAATTGCCATGTTGTAATGTTGCAAAGTGAATGTTGTTCTGTTGCTGTATTTTTCTCTTCTTTTTGTCACAGACAATGCGGTAATACAAATGTTCAAATGGTAAGAGGTTTTCTTTGAAATGTAACTGTTATAATACAAATGATATATACGCAGATCGTGTAGAGTGTTTTTGTTTTTGTCATTTCTTGGTGCATTTAAAAGAATACATTATGAAATGGGGAAGATTTTTAGGTAATACATGTGTCATGTTTCCCATGCGGATGGAATAGATAGATTTAGTAGTGATAAATAGTTGTATGCGTGTGTTCACCCAGTGCATGGTGTTTGGGTGGAATCTAATACAAAATATAGATTACTGGGGGTCCATGAACCAGTAATGAGGCCTCTGAAAACATAGTTCATTGATGTATATAAGTCAGTGATGACATCAAAGGTTCTTGATAATACTCTATGTGTGAAATTGTAGTGTCTCTGTATTTAGGTCCAAGGCTCTCTATAGATCACAAGAACATTATAAGAATAAGGAAAGTTTTGTGCATGTTGGGGCTATAAATAAAACAGAAAAATCATGCTCACCACTAAATTCCCTACAATAGTGTATACTACTAAATGATCCCATATAATGTAATAAGGTATGGTCACTGAAAGGAAATAAGGCCAAACCCAATCTAAATGCAAGAAGTAGTCATCCCCAAATTACCATTTTTTTTGGGTGGTAAGAAAATACCGCCAGACCCCAAATCTACACAAAATATCCAACAGCCCTCAGCCACTCGGCTTGCTGGCTTTGATGAGAAATGCTAGAGGGCTGTGTAGATTCCATGTTTGGAGCAAATTCGGCCAGCGGGCGATGACCTCTAAAATGATAATTTTAGGAAGTGTGGCGGGGTATGCACATGCAGCTGATTGGTCGAAGGATTCACCTTTCATAACATTTGACCATGAGCTTGTTCATCAGAAAGCTAATGTAGTTTTGCAAGAAGTTTGAACTAGCATAATAAGAAGTCTGCTGTCTTGGCATAGAATGGTTAACCTCCCTTCACTAAAGACAGTGTGGATTTAGATCCTATGAAATGACAGAGAGGTGAATACAATTGCTCCCACCCACCCGGCTTTCTTTTCTCTCCTTTTGTAGTGTTTGTCTGAGGAAAAGGAGGCATTGCTGAGTCCCATTGAGCTGATGGATAAAAAACCTAGAACTAAGTTGTTTTCTTTGATGGAATGGATTGCTTTCTAGACTTGGGGACTTTTATTGCTATCTGAACTTTTCGCGCATCTAGAAAAGATGATGGACTAACTCAGAGGAGCTTTATACTCTCAGACTGGGGCTGATTGGCTGTGGACGGTGAAAGACCTTGACTCCCATCTCAAATTCGGTTGCTTGGGAAATGTTTTTCTGTATTAAAAAATCTTTTTCTTGGTCACATATTTGTTTTAAAGCGTTTAGTTCTTTGCTGCAGGTTGAAATGAAGAAAACCTTAATGCACAATACTCAACTATGCCTCTTAGTAGAATCTAAACCCCCACTCATGTTAAGGAGGGGGGTTAGCCATTATGCAACAATCAAATATGTCATGGCATGTGGCCAGGAACAGAGCAATGACAGATAGAGAAAAACTCCAGATTTTTAATTACAGGGCCTGCGGTAGTGGCCCTGTAGTTCTGCTTAAGTTGGTCAACTCGTAGGAGGATCACTTTTTGGGTGGCTTATAACTTTGCCACCCTCTGGACAAATCCTCACCAAACTTTGCAAAAAAAAGCATATTGCCCCCTCAGAATGGTTTTGTGAAGTTTGGTGTGGTTTCATATACGGGTGGCAAAGTTATAAGGTGGTCCCAAAATGTTTGAAATCCTCATATTCACAATGACACATTTTTTTTGCTTGCGTTCATAGCCCAAACCGCTGGATAGATTTTCACCAAACCTGCTCCATGAGTGGCTGCTTGGTTCCAAAAGCATGCTGTTGCCAAGTTTTTTTTTTGTTAAATGGCAAAAATGTAGGTCAAAATGAATTAGTGATATCTGGGTCCGGACGGTGGACTCATTTCCTGTTTCTGAGTCTGCTGACACCTCTGAGCCAATCAGAGAGCAGTGTGATGTTCGCAGACATCGTACGTGCCTGCTGATTGGCTGTTTGAAAATGTGAGCTGCATCATAATTTTTTAAACAGTCGCCATGTTGGATCTGTGGACAGCCGCGGTTGTCCGCGGACAGCACGGTGTGGAAAAGGTTTGGGTTATTTGGTGCCCAAAAGAGGGGTTGGAAAGGGTGGGGGGTGGAATAAAGTTGATATGGAACTATCTATATAGGTGAAAAAAGGTGTGCAGGTGCAGCGTCGGCAGTCAATTTGCTGTACGATACAGCACAGTGAGAAAAGAGTCTGGAGAACACATTTTGGATTGTTTGGTGGCCAAAAGAACACCTGGAAAGGGTGTGGGAGTGGAATAAAGTTGACATGGAGCAGTTTTTATGAGTGAAAAAAAAGGTGTGCAGGTGCTGCCAAGTCAATGGTAGTGTCCACCGACATCATTTGGATTGCAGGTGGTTCTGGGTGAGTCTTGTTAATTGAAGGTGTATTGAACGTACTTGTTATATGTTTTAATTATATTTTTGTGGTTGTGGCCAGTGTCAGATTCTTGGGGGAATGGCCATAAGGCATTCCCTCAAGAATCTGGCCACTCACACACTATAGTAATTTATGTATTTATTTTTGTATTTGTTTATTACGCGGCGCAACCCCAAGGCATCAGACCACACACAAAAATCACAACAAACAAACAGTTCAAGAGCCAGGAATAGCAGAGATTAATGTCAGTTAATGAAACAGAAGTGTTTTAACCTTTTAGGAAAAGTCAAGAGACATTTCTCTCTGCGTAAACTAACTTGCAGTTCATTCCAAGCATGTGAGAAGGAGCGACCTTTCCCTCTAACTTTCTTAAACCTAGGGCATGTGAGTCAGTAAGTCTACCAAAATCTAGCTGATGTACCCAGCTGTTGTAGTGAAAGTCTTTCCTTAAGGTATACAGGGGCCAATGCGTGCAGGCCTTTGTCTGTCAGAGTAAGGGTTTTAAAAAGGATCCTTGAGGCCACCGGTAACCAATGGAGTTCCCTTCTTGCTGGGGTGATGTGCTCCTTTTTGGCGACATTCTTAATGATGTGCACAGCATACTTTTGTAGTGTCTGAAGTTTGTGGATGTTGATTTTATTGGCTCCATTCAGGAGCAAACTGCAATGGTCTAGCTGGGGCATAATAATGGCCCATACCAGCATTTCACAATTGTTGCTTGTAACATAAGGTTTCACAAGCCTCAGCAGCCTTAAGAGGTACTGGGACTTTGAGACAACACTATTTTCCTGTGCGTTGAACCCTAGTGAGTAGTCTAAAACTACACCCAGGGTTTTAACTTTCTCTTGCACTGGAATACAGTGGCCATCAATTGAAAAGTTAACAAAGCATGAAACCAGTTTTAATTTGGATTGAGGAGATCAAAATATTAACAGCTCAGTATTTCCACTATTTAAGCATAGACAATTGGCTGTCATCCAGTCTTTTCCTAACCTGTAAATGTTCTGGATTTTTCGGGAGTCCTTCACATAGTTGCCACTTTGTTCCAGCAACAATTGCATATCATTAGCGTAATTGGTGAATATTACCCCCATCTTGTCCAAGATACTACAGAAGGGGCATAAGTAGATATTCAAAAGTGCCGGAGACAGGCGCACACCCTGAGGGACTCTACAGTTGCATGTTAAAAAGGTGGAAGAGACCTGTCCCCGGCATACTCTGGACCTCCTGTTAGAGAAGAAGGCCTTGATCCATTTAATGGTTGCAGTAGAGCATAGCCCTACCAATGATAGCGAGCCCAGGGACCTTTTGTGATCCAGAAGGTCAAAAGCTGCTGAAAGGTCCAGCAGCATCAGCAGACCTGTTTTGCTCTTAAAAACAATGTCCACCATTTGGGAATGGATATCAAGTAACTCACTGTCTGTACCATGGTTTGCTCTAAATCCGGATTGTCTTTTGTGAAAAATGTCAGTGAGATCCAGGTGAGTCTGTAACTGCATGGTGGCCACTTTGTCTATTATGTTTTGGAGAAATGGGACATTTGTGATGGGTCTGAAGTTGTTGACATCTTAAGGGTCTAATTTGACTTTTTTTAATAGTGGAGTAATGGCTACTTTCTTAATACGATCTGGGATTGCTCTGTGGAACAAAAGGAGCATTGGTGAGGCGTTTTAAGAATGGTGCAAACATGGGGGGCGTGGCCAGCTACCGAACGATGCGGACGTGAGCCTTCGAGCTCCCGGCCCCGCTACATACATCCTGCTTAAATCGCCTGCCAACTGTGTCGAACGACAATTATTAATTACACCATCGGCGAGGGGAACAGCTGCTGCAAATTTTTGTGAGAAAATCGTAGCGAAAAGTGCGACGGCGAGGCGTCCGGAGGACAGAGATCTCCCCGAAGTGTCCCGAGGGAGCGATTCCAAGATGGCACCGGGCTACGAGCCAATGTAAACCTGCCTACGCAGCAAAGATACGAGATTGTGAACGGACACAGGCTAAAGGAGACGAGAGGTGCGGAGAGCGGACCTGGGGCGTCCCCCGACGCGGAGGGGGTGCGGGTGGACAGTAACAGATGGTGAGGGACGGAGCGGGGCTACGTGGGGGTTGCCCACGAGAGGAAGGCTCCTTGCCTCCACCCCGATTCCCTTTCCCTCTGGTGACAAGCTTCCCGCTAGTCCGCCAGGTTGTCCGTGAGAGAGAAAGTGCTACGCCTGAGGAGGACGCACACGAGAACGGGCTCGGTTGAAGGGGCAGTGATCACGGCTGCGCCACCGCATGAGTGTAAGTGAGAAGCCTGCAAAAGAAGAGCCTGAGGCGCCTCAAACCAAGACTCGTCCCCGTGCCAAGCCCTAACTGCCCCCAGCACACAGCTGCCCAAATCGAAAGGTGTTCATCGGACATCGGACTCACTGGCAGCACATGTTACGCAGAAACTCCCGTGCAAAGACCTCTGACATGGGAAAAGAAAAATCCAGGAAAACCGGTACTCAAAGCAAAATTGATCAATTCACCACTGCCGTGGCGAATGCACCGGCAGAGCAGGACTGCAGTGAAACAATGGAGGAAGAAACAGGAGCAATCTCTCTGAAGGACATAATGGCGGCGATCGCTGATTCCCGTGCCTCCATGGAACAGAAAATCGATGGGATAAGCATGGATGTCTCGCTGTTACGCAATGATCTCCAAAAATTGACGTCCCGCACCGGTGAGGCCGAGCAGCGTATATCTGGGACAGAGGATGGACTAAGGAGCCTGGAGCAGCAACTCCACAGAACCACGGCCTGCCTGAAGGTACTGGAAGCGAGAGTAGACGAAGGAGAGGGCAGGTTGAGACGGAACAATGTACACATCCTAGGCTTGCCTGAGAGGGCCGAAGGTGACTGCATGGAACTGTTCCTGGAACAATGGCTCATCGACCTGTTCGACAAAAAGAGCTTCTCCAAATTCCTCTCGATAGAACGAGCTCATCGAGTGCCCACGGGGTGTCCCCCGCCTGGATCCCTGCCACGCACGGTGGTGGCACGGTTCCTGAACTACAGAGATCGGGACGCATTGTTGCAAATGGCACGCACGAGGGGCTCGATCACCCATAATGGCTCCAGAATTGCCATATTTCTGGACTACACAAGAGAAGTGCAAAAGGCGAGGCAATCATTTGAGCAAATCAAAAGACAGCTGCGCTCTCTAAATGTCAAATATGGCCTAATCTTTCCGGCCCAACTGAAAATTTTCCATAAAGGGACGACGGTCCACTTCACTGACCCCAAAGAGGCATGGAGGTGGGCAGAGCTACACATAGATGGCAACTGGAGAACGAATCGAAGAAGCAGACCCGCACATCCTGGAAATCCTCCGGCCAGAGACACCCCCCGGACCAACCACCGAACCGTGATGACATTATGCCACCACTTGTGGGGGAGGGCTGAGGCGGGAGTCAAGGCACCAGCGATCACCCAAAATGGTGGGACCCACGACGGAGGATCGGCATCCGATGGAAACAATGCAACAAGGTATTTGACACGGATGAGGAAATATATAGCGGCCGTTTCGGACACAGGCACCCCCCTTGTTACGTGGGAACAGTTGTAGAAGTTGTAGGGGTTGTTAACTGTTGTCCGAGCAAACCATTGGCAAGTGCGGACTGATGTTCGGGCGACAGATACTTCATGTTGGGGCGGAGTATGGGGAGGTGGTAGTGAAATTCGAAATTGCATCAGAAGTTATTTGTTTAGTTCCTTGTTTTAAAATGGCCTGTGGCTCAACTCGGGCACAGAAGTTACAGCACACTATAGGTCGATATCTGGCTCCCACCGAAGAGATAACGTTCACCACCACACGACACACACAGCACAACCCGCCACACCCAATGCCTATCTGATATGATGGAACCCAACAACAGGAATAACACCAAGTCCATTAAGATTATGGCCTGGAATGTGAACGGACTGGGCAGTAGCATTACGAGGCGCCTTGTTTTACAACAACTAAACCGACATGCGCCAGACGCAGCCTTCCTAACGGAAACCCACCTAGCGGGCACGAACTGCAACCTTTTCAAGCGATCAAATTACCACATAGCATTGCACTCAGGCTTTTCCATGGGGGCCCGGGGAGTCCTGATCCTAATACACAGGCAATTGCACTTCAAACTGTTAACCGTTGCACAGGACACGGGAGGCAGATATGTACATATAACCGGGACTCTCTGGGGACGCTCCATATCCATGTTAGCCATTTATGCCCCACCGACCTTATTTACCTCCCTAATTGACGACTTAACACTCGTAATCACCGCAGATCCCTCGAGCCTGGTAATAGTGGGGGGAGACTTCAATGAAGTAATGAACCTGGAGCTTGATCGCACACATGTCCGCGCGAGAAACCCCTCCACGCGCACTAAATTAGCCACATTTACGGATGCCATGGGACTGAAAGATGTGTGGAGGCACCTACACCCTGACACGAGGGAATACTCGTTCCTATCTGGGGCACATGCCTCATTATCAAGCCTTGACTACTTTTTTCTGCCAACATCTGAAATACACCTAGTAAGTGCAGCGCAATTCCTACCCAGGGGCATATCAGACCACTCCCCCACTCATAATAGAAATCAACACCGATAGACCGACCCCCCCACCTACCTGGCGGCTGAACAGTTATTACCTGGGTTTCCCAGAACTGTTGGAGCATGTACAAAAAACTACAGAATTGTACTTTGAAGTAAACGAACACTCTGTAGGCAGACCAACAACTGTATGGGAAGCATATAAACCGGTATTAAGGGGAGAACTTATCTCCTGGATTGTGGCCCACAAGAAAAAACAAGCTAAATCAATCCAGGAAGCGGAATTGCGAGTGCAGAGGACAGAGGCAAACCATATATCCCAAGGCCAACCGGAATCTCTCCGGGCATTGCAACTAGCACAAAAACAACTACAGAACATCGCCCTCGACAACGCCAAACAGGTGCACACAGCAATGCAGACTAGAGTGTACAAAACTGGAGATAAAGCGGGCAAAATGCTGGCATGGCTGGAGAAGTGAGATGAAGGGCTCAGACATGTCAGGGCGATTAGGACACAGGGGGACACACTCTTAACAGCGGACCGGGACATCGCGGAGGGGTTCGCCTCCTATTATAGGGAGCTCTACAAAGCACCGACCTCCCCCATTGATACCACAATCCTAGCGGAAATTACCCTTCCCTCTCTAACACCCGAACAAACTGCCCTCCTAGACACGAATATCACGGAGGACGAATTGTCCGCAGCCATAGCGGACCTCCAACCCGGGAAAACCCTGGGGCCCAACGGCTTCCCAGTAGAGGTGTGGAAAAAAGTGGGTGCAAACATAATTACACCACATCTATTAAAAATGTATGAAACTTCCCACAGCGAGGGATCCCTCCCACGAGACCTGAGACAAGCCGCTATAGTGGTAATACCCAAAGCAGACAAACCCCCGGATAGATGCAGTTCTTACAGACCGATTTCTCTCATCAACACCGAAACCAAAATCCTAGCGAAAAAACACTAGCTAATCGACTCCAGCCAATTATATCCTCCTTGATTCACCCAGATCAATGTGGATTCATGCCACAAAGATCCACGCACATGAACATACACTGATTACATACAGCGATAGAAAACGCGCCCAGCATTCAGGGCCCACTAGCCCTGTTGGTGGTAGATTTTGAAAAGGCGTTCGATTCGGTACACTGGGAAGCGATCTGGGAGATAATGCAAAGAATGGGATTTGAGCCCCAATTCATGAGCTGGGTCAAACTATTGTATAAAGCACCATCAGCAGTCACAAAGGTGAACGGCTATACATCAAACCCCTTTGAAATAGGAAAGGGAACCAGGCAAGGATGCCCTCTGTCAGCCATGATATTCGCGATAGCTATCGAGCCACTCGCGATACTATTGAGAGGCAATGAGACATGGAAGGGCTTCCGCTGGTCGGAAAGCTGGGAAGACAGGGTGTCCCTCTATGCTGATGACTTGCTTGTATATTTGTACGATCCAGTAAGATCCTGTCCCATAGTGACCGGAGTGCTACAAAAATATGGTGCCTTCAGCGGCCTACAGGTCAACTGGGCTAAGTCCATCCTGTTCCCGCTGGGGCAGGTAGAACAGGCAATACCCCCACAATGCCCCTACCAGGTTGAAAGGGAGCAATTCAAGTACCTGGGTATACTCGTCACAAATAATCTTAATGACTATGTCCCCAGAAACTTACACCCAGTGATGACGAGACTCACAGAAGATTCCCAACACTGGGCTTCCCTCCCCCTGACGCTACTAGGCAGAGCAGCACTCTTTAAAATGATGTCCCTGCCCCGACTCCTATATATATTACAAAATGCCCCACTTCACGTCCCCCCGAACATATTCGGGAAAATAGATCAATCAATCCGAAAGATGCTGTGGAATGATGGCCCCCCGCATAGCACTTGCCACACTCCAAAGATCCATTTGGGAGGGCAGAATAGGGCTTCCCCGGATACAGACATACTACTGGGCCAGCCAACTGACAATCGTAAATGACCAATTGCACTGGGACAAATCCGCGCCGCATAACCGCGCACTAGAAATTGACACCCCTGAAAACTCTGTCATGCAATATCTTTATAGGAAAAGGGCCCGTCCAAACATCTCCAATATGCAGACACATCTAACCCAAATCTGGACAGACGCACACAAATTCGTGGGATGGGGCAACAAGCTGTCGCTAGCCCAACCATTGTGGAACAACAGAAATCTCCCGGGTGTATACAATCTCCCCAAATGGCCGCTCTGGTCCCAACATGGAACACTAACAATGGGTGATGTCGTGAGAGAGGGCATCGTAATTCCATTCTCGGAGCTGGCGCTCAACCTCACACTTCCCCAAACTGAACAATATCATTATACTCAGTTGCAACATGCACTACAAGGCAATCTCCCTGATATGACCGCATTGCCGGAATTCACCCCAATAGTAAGGAACCTCTTCCCGGAACAAATCACTCAGAAAGTGACGTCAATCCTGTATAGTGCCATAACCTCCTTTGGCACGGCAGAATTGCGAGCTCTACAGACCAAATGGGAGACTGATGTGGGTACAATACTGCCGGAAAAATGGGTCATAGCTCTGTTGTTTCCTAGGGAGGTAGCCATATCGTCAAGGCTCAGGCTGATACAGTTAAAGATACTACATAGAATATACTATCCTAGAGTGCTCTCTACAAATGGGGAAGGATAACTGACCCAACCTGCCTGCGATGCAAGACAGAGGAAGGTACCTTCTTTCATATACTCTGGACATGCACTCACATTCAGCAGTCCTGGGACGCATGCTGCAACAAACTATCTAGAGTCCTAGGTAAGGAGATCCCCAGAGATCCTAAGCTGCTACTGTTGGGAATAGACGATGAAGTCGACCTGTCAAAATATGAAAAACTGTTTGTGTTCACCACTACCGCACTTATCAAAAGAAACATTGCTCAGAAATGGGGATCGGAGGTGACTCTGAGTTATGGTCAATGGACGACAGACGTGGACATCTGTGTTGCAATGGAGCACAGGGTATACACGGCCAGAGGATGTCCGGCCAAGACGCAAAAGGTATGGCAAAAATAGGAAGACGCCCACTGAAAGGTGACTCTGTATGAGCAAATAAGAAAAGAGAATGTGGCGCCCATCGACATCCAAGGTACCAATAAAGTGGGGAAATCGAATGTAGCTCCTGTGAAGGGGCAGTGAACTCAATTTTGAAATGTTGTCTGTAATAACGGTGGGAAACAATCAATGACCTGTATTGACAGTGTGCTTATGTTGTTTGTTTGTCTCAAACCAATAAAATGTTTTATCCAAAAAAAAGAATGGTGCAAACATATTGATGTCAAGAATCATTTTGGAAACAATAATATCGCCTGGACATGATGTTGGATGCATTTTCCTCAATAGTTTCTCTATGTCAGTGACCGAAATAGGAGATAAACAGAAAAGTTAATTATTGTCCACTCCCGTTTTTACATCCTGTACAGACAGCTTCTCCGTAACGGTGTCTGTAGCAATTTTTGCATGCGCCTTCGAGATTTTATTGGCAAAGGCTTGCTCCATATTTATGCAGTCCTTTGTCATAGAAGGGGGGGCATCATATTTTAAATGAGACATAAATAAGACTCTGAGCTAATGCGTAGTTTGTATGAGTTTCAAAGAGAACCCAATTCTTTTATTAACAGATGCTCTTTTCTTTCAGATTCAGTGATAAAGGATACAGCTTCTCGTAGTCTTCTCAGGTCTATATTAACGGGATGTCAACTGAAGAAACTTTCAGGTAAGGATTTTCTTTATATTTAATTGTTTTCTGTCCACTGTTTCTTTCAGATGTTCTTCCCTTTTCCTGTCTCTTTCATCTAGGACAGTCTCTAAGGGTTTTTTCCCCTTTTCTTGGTTCTTTCCGTTCTTCCTTTACTTTCTTCTATCACTCTTTTCTCTTCTCCTTTCTTATTCTTATTATCCTTGTACAATTGTATACAGCGCCTGCGCCCTGAGCAGCTTGACGCTTCCTTGACAAGAGTTCTTTTTGAAATTAAGCCTACGGGTCTTCCAGTTATCTATCTTCACCTCATTTGCACACAGATGTCTTAATGTCCCTTCTTCCTTGCAGACCGTTATCACTAGCTGTTCATAGATTAGTGTAGCGGCACATTCACTTTCACCACATTTGAGGACGACGATCGCCTTTCTTTGGACTACGTTCTTCATGTAGAGCGCATCAGCGCCTAAAACTTCTTTTCACATCTCGACGATGAGCACTTTGCTTTCATTAAACCTTCCATGCAGAGCGCAACAGCGCTAATTACTAAAACACTTCTGGTGACAAGGATCACTGGTTTCCCATAACTCAGCGTACCCTCCGAGCGCAACGGCGCCTGTCTTCATAAAGTTCAGCTGGCGACACGTTTGCCTCTTTATTCTATCGGCAGGACTCTGTCTTCATATGTGAGTCAACATTCATTCAGCCACTCGGTGCAGCGTCGTTCACTTCCTCATTTACATATCCTCGCCTTTCCCGCAGGGTACTCACATTTTATAAACACCGAGACAACGGTCCCCTCATAGCTGCTTCGATCACTTTCTTATGTGCAACGGTGCAACAAAACACAGACTTCCCTTGGCGACAACGATCGCCTGGATTATTATATTAACTTCACTCCTCCGTATGAACGTAACGGCCCAAAACCTCGGGAATCGAGGTCTCTTCAGCTTCCCGTATCAGCGCCTCAGTAAGCCCAGCTGTGACGGTTCATCTACGTTTCTTCGATCTCGACGCCTGTTTCCTAGGCAACCAGAAGCAGAAAAACATTAGAGGAAAGTCCATACATGCAGGACTTCCTGTATTTATAACTTAGGCATCTGTAATCCTAGGCAAACAAGTAACCACATTGTCACAATCCTGTACAGACAGCTTCTCCGGAACGGTGTCTGTAGCAATTTTTGCATGTGCCTTCGAGATTTTATTGGCAAAGGCTTGTTCCATATGTATGCAGTCCTTTGTCATAGAAGAGGGGGCATCATATTTTAAATAAGACTTTACAAGCTTCTCATAATATAAAAACTTTTTTAAAGTAATATTCATAGTTTTATCGATTTCACCATTAAAATATTCTTTCTTTGCTTCATATATCTCTTTCCTATAATGTTTCTCAATAGATTTCCAGATAGATTTATTTACTTCAGATTTGATTTTGTTCCAATCCATTCTGCCATACTCTTTTCCTGCTTAAGGTTGATTAGCTCTTGAGCAAACCATTTACAGTGGTTTATCTGGTCTCTGACCAAATTCGTCCTCATAGGTGCGATGCTATGCAGCATACGTACCAATTGCTGATTGTACCTTGCTGCTAAATGCGAGGAATATCAAGGTCTGGGGAATTAGCCATGATGTCTTGTAAACATTTATCCAGATCTTCTGGTTTTATTTTTTTACGGTTTCGATTAGTAATGCTTTTAGGCGGTTTACATTGCAGGGCTTGTTTCCCAGGCAGAGTAGCCTGAAAATTGATCATAGAGTGGTCTGACCAAAGACAACATTCTGTAGCAATAGAGCCAATCTGTAGGTTTCTGGAAGCAACCCAATCACAAACATTACCTTCGATATGAGTAAGTACACTGTTATATACCATAATCTCAATGTTGTTTAATATTTGTTCGAACAAGTGAGCCTCTTTATCATCCTGATTTCCTCCCCAGCTATTAAAATCTCCTATCAAAAGGGTGGAGTTAGGTTTATTGAACCCTACTAGAATATTGGTAGGTTCATCATGAAATCTTGGGGTCTCATTAGGTGGTCGGTATACCAACAGCAGTATAATACAGTGTATAGGGGAGACATTATTTTTAGGTGCAGTGCCTCACAGTCATTGCAATTTACAGAGGATTCAGAGAGGCATAAATCCTATCTGAGTATAAATGCAACCCCCCCCCCATTCCCTGATGCTCTATTTTGGCCAAAGAATGAAAATCCTTTTTGAGGTGGCTAGATTAATAACCGGGCCACTTGAGACTTTGAGACATGTTTCAGTATTGGCCATTATGTCAATTTCTCTGTCGACTATATGGTCATGAATATTAATGGAAGAGTTGCCCAGCGAGCAGGTATTGTTTAAGCCCTACTACTTAGTTCTCCTGAATACATGTTCTGAGTGAGAACATTTCCAATTCTCTTAGTGCTGCTAGCAATGGGGACCGCTACCAGGGGTACAATTCCCATGCCTAAGTGAATGATCATTGATCGCTGAGTGTATCTCTGCATCTGTGTTGGGCAATGCTGCATGGGCATCCCACAAGCGAGGCAGGGTAACTACTGTTACCATCGGCAGCTGGGAGAGGGGCAGTCCCAACCCCCACGCCTGCTCCTCTTCTTCCCCCCAGCTATGGAGACGCGCAGTCTCGGGAGCACAAAAGCCACGGAAGGGTAAGGTGCGAACAGCCATCGTACCCTTCCCCAAACAGCAAGGTGCTAAAGCGCCACAAGGAAACAACCATCAGGCAGGGCCCAGTTTCAAAGACCTGCCCCCATCAGGGGGTCAGACAGTCGGCTATCCGGCCGGGGGCTGCGACAACAGCGGCCCCCATCATATACACAACAAAGACCCAGGGCCTCCCTGGGTCCTATAAATGAGAGCAGCATGCTCAGAGTAAACACAATCTGTTTGTGGACCCTGAACGGGGACCCAAGCAAACAGGAGGTTCACTGTTTACTCAGTGTCTTCCAAATCTTCTTGCTTCTTTAGCAATTCTTGAAGTTCGCTGTACATCGCAGTGTCTTTTTCCTTCCCGAACATTGTACTGTTCAAAGCATTTGCAATACAGCTTTAACGAAGGAAGAAGCGGCAACCGAACGGCCAGCGCGGACGCTGTCAACTTCAACATTTTCGACACAGAATGAAAAGCGAGCGGCGAGCGTGTCCACAACAAAACAAACAAAGGCGCGTGCTGTGGAATCATCCCCAAAACCAGTGTGAACGAGGGAGAAACTGAACACGAACAAGCACGGCGCGGACGGCTTACGATTCAACACTTTTAAGGTGAGCCACCGCGCTGGGGCTATGAGGGAGGATAAATAGACAATTATGTCCCGAATTTTTGGTTTCAGTGGACCGGAACCCCCGCGTTATGAGGCAGACGAGGCAAGATAACACAAGGCAGCTTTAAACTCGGGCAGAGTCAAAAGCCAGCTTAGGACCTCGTCTTTGCTTTACAACCACGCAGAGCTAGCGGACACAGTTCCAAGCGCGGCGGGCCCAAAGACTACAGATTTAAAATAATTGCTGTAATATTGCAGGGTGACCTCACAGCGAAACCAATTTAAATCAAACCGGGGGGCTGCCCAATTTTCTGAATCCGGGCAAGAAGGCACCAGTCAACAGTTACCCAGCACGGGCAACAAATAGAACAGGCGCAAAAAACTTGCTGATAACAACTATTTAACTCCTTGATAAAACCCCTCTGTTTTTTCCTATAGCAGGCATAGAAAAACATGGGGCCCAAACGGAAAACACGGGCACCCACAACACCGACGCAGAAGCCCAAATCTCCACAACTGCTAGGAGCCATTGAAGCGGCAGAGCACTACGGATGGGCATGGGTTAGAGAAAACATGTACGGCCTACCCAGGGAAGGAATTACCAGCCCACCCAGCCAGGAGGAGTTTTCTGCACCATCAAAAAGGAGAAAAATATCCGAAGGCGCCAGAAAAGGTACCAAAAAATTGTCAGAACTACGCGAGAATGTGGCAGAATTACAGCATCTAATGGTAGAAATAAGGGGGAAGCAGACACTGCCCACAAGGGAACCTGGGGCCTCAAACCCCACCATCGCAATAGAACCTACAATAACGGCTGTCAACCCACCCGTAACACCACCTATAGCAATCCCGCCATAACAAACACAGCAGTTGCCAATAGCCCCTACAGCTATAATTACAACAGCCTCCACAACTCTAGCAACTGATCCTGTAGGTGCCCTAAAAGCTTGGAAAACCCCAGGCACAGACAACATGGGCGCGACAGGGACACCCGGCAGCAATACAACTGACATTGTAACAATTTGTAATGCCCAATTAGACCAGAAAATGAAATCCTTCCAAACAGAGATATTAAATAGATGCAAAAGATGCCTGGCATGGAACATTGATACCACAATCAAAGAAGCCAAATGGGCCAAAGAATATATAGAAATCATTTCCCTAAAAGAAGCCCAGCGCAAAGGGAAAGGCGCTTTCAGAGACCCCAAAAAATAGAAGAAAAAGCTATTGCCAGAAACGCCCAGGTCGAACAAAACTGGGACAACTGGTTACAGGCTTTTGCCATCTTAGCAACAATATACGAAGAAAAATTCCCTTTGGATGGCAGGAAGATCTGGGCATACGTTGATAAAATAAGGGAAGTAAAAGTAACCCAGAGGGGGAAGACATGGCTTGCATACGACATTAGATTTAGGAGGAGCATGTCAGAAAGGCCGGCCATTGAGTGGGATGAAGTCCAGAACGATTTATATACCCTCAACACCGAACCTCCCCAGGAAGAAGATACCATGCAGTCTGCTTCCAAAAATAGCAAAAATTCCCAAGTAAGCAAATCCCCTGACAATGATAAATCCAAAAAAGGGGAGCAGCCCTTTCGGAGGAACCAGCCTTGGGAGGCTGAAAATAATACCCACAGACAGAACAAACAGCATGCTGCCAAATCCAACATCCCATGCAGACATTTTGGGGAAAACCAGTGTACATGGGGCAAAGAATGCTGGTACAAACACGCCTGCACAAACTGCAACGGCGATCATGCAGCAAGCAACTGCACCAGGCTTCCAGCCAAGAAAGAATGATATCCCATTTTTAGAACCAGGACTAACGCCCATCAACCCGGGCAATTTTAGGGACGCCCTAAACAGCTACCCTGACAAGGAAACCAGCAGGATAATATTGCAAGGTTTCACTAAAGGGTTTTTCATCCCTTTTAAGGGCACTGGGTCACAACACATCCCGATGAACCTAAAGTCAGCCAGGGACAACCCCCAGATAGTAGAAACCAAAATCAAGCAAGAACTGCAACTTGGCAGGGTAGCAGGTCCCTGGGATTTCATGCCTTTAAAAGACTATTTAATATCTCCACTAGGCCTGGTCCCCAAAAAAGAACCCAGAAAAATGAGACTAATTCATCACCTCTCTTAACCTAAAGGCCAGTCTTTAAACGACGGTATCCCACACACAGAATCCGCGTTATCTTACAAGCATTTTCAAGAGGCAGTAAGGCTCATACAAGAATGCGGCAGAAACGCGCTGATGGCCAAACTGAACATCGAATCTGCTTTCAGACTCTTGCCAGTCCATCCAGAGTCACAGCAGTGGTTAGGTTTCACTTTTAACAACAAATTTTACGTAGATAGATGCCTCCCCATGGGGTGCGCAGTATCCTGTGCACTATTTGAACAATTCAGTTCCTTTTTTCAATGGGTTTTCCTAAAACAGAGACCAGGGACAAAAATAGTGCACTACCTAGACGATTTCATGGTCATAGGGCCACCAAACTCTGAGGAATGCGGCCGGGCTTTAGCATAACTCGAGCACATGGCCGCACAGTGGGGAGTTCCCCTAGCGAGGGAAAAAAACACCAAACCAGATACAAACATAATTTTTCTGGGCATCGAAATAGATTCAGCAAAGGGACTCTGTAGAATCCCCAAAACAAAAATATCAGAACTCCTGGCAAAAATACAAAACCTGATAATGAGAGAAAAAGGGACCGTAAAAGAAATACAATCCTTGGCAGGCAGCCTCAATTTCGCATCCAAAATAATACCTCAAGGAAGGATATTTGCCAGAACCCTGGAGTTCAAAATCAAATCACTCACCAAACCACACTTGCATATCCGGCTAGGCAGAGAGGTGAAACAAGACCTGGAAACATGGGGAAAATTCCTCAGAGATTTCAACGGGGTTTTACTTTGGCGAACGCCTCTAAATACCCGATCAAACAGGGTCCTATACACCGACGCAGCTGGGAGCAAGGGGTTTGGAGCCATACTAGACTCCGAATGGGTGGCAGGGCACTGGCCCAATTCATGGCAAACAGCAGGGTGGACAAGAAACATCACCCTACTAGAAATATTCCCCATCTGGCTAACTTTACACATCTGGGGCAGGCGGCTAGCAAATACAGAACTTTTGATCTGGTGCGATAACATGGCTATAGTGGGCTCCATAAACAGAAGGTCTACAAAATGCCCTCTAGTACTAAAAGTACTACGAGTCATTACAACAGTCTCACTACAAATAAACGTTGTACTCAAAGCGAAGCACATTTCAGGGGCAGATAATAACATTGCTGATGCCTTATCTCGTTTCCAGTGGACAAGATCCCGAGAGCTAGCGCTGCACGCCTAAGAACAGATGACGCCCATACCAGCAGAATGCTGGACAATAATGGGAAGACAAGAATAACGGCATCAACGCCAGTGCCAGAGAGCACAGGCCGGGATGCCCAGCGAAAACCAGGCACCTTTAAAACGGGTGCCAACAACACATTGGCATCAACGCCAGCACCAGAGAGTGCAGGCCGGGATGACCAATACAAAGAAGGCACCTCTAAAACGGGTGCCAACAACACATTGGCGTCAACGCCTGCGCCAGAGAGCCCAGGCCGGGATGCCCAACAAGAATCAGGCGCATCAGCAACGGGTGCCAACAACCTCACAGGCTTCCTAACAGAGATGGCAGAGAGGGCGGTGGCAAGCACCACTGCAACGCAGTACAGTAAGTGTTTGCAAACAGTATTTAAGGCCACAGGTGTAAACCACGTAGAACTTATAACGATCAAAGATATAGAAGTATTTTTAAAATGGGCCCGGGAACAAGGTTTCAAAAGGGATTGGGCAAAAAGACACCTAGTGGCAATTTCATACTTTACAAAAATTCGGGGCGATTCAGGCCCCACCAAGAACGCCTTCATCTCTTACGCAATGATGGGATGGGGCAGAATAGAGGGTCCACAAGTGGACACCCGCCGACCCCTTGATTTCAGCAAACTCGTGCAGATAGCAAGCCATTTAGAAGCCATATGTTGGCACCCATACGAGATAACGTTATTTAAAACAGCTTTTTTCCTAGCCTACTTTGGGGATTTCCGGGTGGGAGAACTCATCGCATCCAGCACCAAGGCCACAAACGGCCTGGGTGTCATGGAAATCAGGGTGAGGCAAGAGAGTGTTAACATAGAAATGCAACAGTCGAAAACGGGTGCAAAAAGAACCATCAATATTTGTTGCATTGACGAGGCAACAAACTGCCCAGTTTGTATCACCAACCTCTATTACGCGCAACGACCCAAAGTAGGAGGGAGCTTTTTAATCCACAAGGATATGTCGGCCCTAAGCTGCTACCAATTTAAAGGAGTGCTGATAAAAGCAATCAGCAGAGCAGGGTGGGATCCCAAACAATTCGGCACTCACTCCTTCAGGATAGGTGCCGCCACTGCAGCATGGCAAGGAGGTTTAGCACCGCAACTACTAAAAAACATAGGGGGATGGAAGTCAGACTGTTATAAAAGATATATCAGACCAAAATTGATATAGCTTTCCGCCCTAAAATTTTCTTTCTTTTCCCCTCCTCCCACCACCACAGAAACAAGAGGTGAACTGAGGACCTCACTACGATCAGCATGGATAATTGGCCACTCTTTCGTTTTCAGGACAGGCAGATGAGCTGAAGAGACCAAAGAAGGGCCACCGTTCAGAAACACCATTACTTCATGGTGGGGATACAGAGGCCTACGCTGGGCTGATGTCCACGAAACACTAGCAGAACTGGTGGCATACAGGGACCCCCCAGAATTCCTGATCATCCATCTAGGGGGCAATGATCTTGTTAACACAGCTAGACGCATCCTATGCGAAGAAATCTGCTTCTCACTAGCAGGCATTTCACACAGTTGGAGGGGGATGGAAATATACTTCTCAGCCATCTTACCACGAAAGATATGGCTAGGGGCCAACTGCTACAAATCTATAGACATATCTAGAAGAAAACTGAACATGACGATAGAGAGATTCTGTATGACAAGAGGACTGGGTTTCATAAAACACCCAGCCATTACACTAGGCAACCCAGACCTTTTTCTCCATGACGGCACCCATCTGTCTAACCAGGTCATGGAGCATTTCTTTCGGGAAAGCAATACAACACTTGCTCACAGGGGCTGTCTCTAGGGCATACTCTTGGGGGAACATGGTCAGCCGGGAACCTGCCCGTGTTTGGCGGCACGGGTCCAAGGGGGTAACCTCAGGACCCGGTGCCCAAAAGTATGATACCATCATGATATTGGATATTGTTATTGTCATAGCTCATATCCGCACAATAAAAATCCTACAGCCTTTTTATTGCCAACACTTGAAACAAGTTGTGTGCCTATCATTATGGGTGAGGGTTTTGGTTTTGGTCATTACAATGCATGCATATGGGTTCAGCAGTTATGGGCAATGCTGCATGGGCATCCCACAAGCGAGGTAGGGTAATTGCTGTTACCATCGGCAGCTGGGAGAGGGGCAGCCCCAACCCCCGCGCCTGCTCCTCTCCTTCCCCCCAGCTATGGAGACGCGCAGTCTCGGGAGCACAAAAGCCACGGAAGGGTAAGGTGCGAACAGCCATTGCACCCTTCCCCAAACAGCAAGGTGCTAAAGTGCCACAAGGAAACAACCATCAGGCAGGGCCCATTTCAAAGACCTGCCCCATCAGGGGGTCAGACAGTCGGCTATCTGGCCTGGGGCTGCGACAACAGCGGCCCCCATCATATACACAACAAAGACCCAGGGCCTCCCTGGGTCCTATAAATGAGAGCAGCATGCTCAGAGTAAACACAATCTGTTTGTGGACCCTGAACGGGGACCCAAGCAAACAGGAGGTTCACTGTTTACTCAGTGTCTTCCAAATCTTATTGCTTCTTTACCACAGAACCCACCCACCCTACAAAAGAAGGGGAGAAGAACAAAAAAGAAGTACAAGGCACTGTACGGTGCCCACAACAAGTCGTGGGACACAAGAAGGCGGTACGGGTCCGAGGGGGTAACCTCAGGACCCAGTGCCCAAAAGTATGATATCATCATGATATGTGATATTGTTATTGTCATAACTCATATCTGTACAATAAAAATCCTACGGCCTTTTTATTGCCAACACTTGAAACAAGTTGTGTGCCTATCATTATGGGTGAGGGTTTTGGTTTCGGTCATTACAATGCATGCATATGGGTTCAGCAGTTATGCTGCTCATGGTAAGAGCTGCAGCAATCTGACTAATTGTCTCCATCCCTAGACTCCAGCATGGATTTGTTTCCTTACTCCTTGCGACAATAGCTGGGGTGATGTTTGCAGCAACTTCCATTGATTCCCTAATGGTCATGTCTAGATGTTTATTTACAATCGCTTCTCTGGATATTTTTCTGGCCACCATAAGAGAGACGCCAGGCCATGATGTGTTACTATGTTACTGGGGTAAATATAAAGACAAGAGATGAACGTACCTGACTCAAGAAGTGTCATAACCGAGTATTAGTGGGAGCCCACTGACCGGAAGAGCAGAGCACGGAAGTGCAGATTTGCGCAAACTTGCTTGGCCCAGACATTCCAGCACTGAAGCGTCTGACCGAAGGCAAACAATGCACACAGACTACAAATTTCAAGAGAAATGTAGTTCTGATGTGCAGGCAACGAACAACAACTAAAACAGGCTGTTTGGAGGTGTAAACGGTATGAAATGTTGCGCAAAAGTCATTTAAAACACAACCCCAGATGCCACTTAGCTAAAAATCAAATGTAGGTGATGTTACAAATATTATATTTGCAAAAATTGTTTAAAATGGTCTAAAATATCTCCTTTTGCCCCAAACACAGTTTAAATGGAAAATACAATTCAGAATAGCGAGCAACCCGCAAGGATTATAATATGTGGAAACTGTACTGGTACTGTAGGGGTAAGTATACAGTATTTGTAATATGGTGGGATGATATAATTGAAGTGTATATGGTATTTGTGATTGTAGTACAATTGGGGATAGTGCTTATGGAATATGTATTTGCGTCTTTGTGAAGATAATAAATAGGACAATACTGTGTATGGTTACTCTGTTGCATATGGTAATAAAGCTGGAATCCCTGGTGCTTTTTCTGTGAAGAAAAGATAAATTGTATGATTTGTTAAGCAAGATAGTTTAAAACTTTCTTTGCATACAATTTTACATATAGATTTACTTTTCTTACCCTCGTAAATAGTACATTCTATGTACTATGTTTGGTAAAACATTAGTGTGTGCTACACTGTTGTTGTATTGACATGAAATAATCATTCCATCATTGGGACAGAAATCCATAGTGGATAAAAACAAACGATTGTAATAAATATTGTTTTTGGCATTTATATAGTTTTAAAGGATGTACATGTTACAGAATAAATGTGTGTGGTTGCATGGACTTTACAAGCGGTTTTTCAGTAAGAATAACTGTGATGGCATTTTTAAAGTGTATTACAATAAAGGGTGTTTTTAATGAAGTTAGATACCCATTGGCATACTTCTAAAAGTACTATTATCGTATTTTAGATGTAGTTAGATATCAGTTGATGGATTCTAACTGTTTATTGTACCATACTTCAGTGACTACATTTGGGATGAAGGAATATTAAGTAGGCATTTGTTAGATTTGTGGTAACATTGGTGTATTGCAATTATATTGGATTTTACAAAGGTATTGCAGTAAGAAGAACTGTGATGGTATATTTGAAGTGTATTGCAAAAAAGGGTATTTTTGCAGTAGTTCACAATTAGGTAGGGATATAATACAAAAATAATCAGGATGGAGAAATCCAACAAGAAACAAAGTTATTTTGCATTAACAGAGAAGGTTTTGGATGACTTGACAATTTACTTTACAATCCTTTCGATAAGCACGAAAGTTTAGGAAGTACAAACGGACAAGGCTGGTTGTGGATAGTGGTAACACGGATGAGTGTCGACCTCTGGGGTTATTGAGGTCAAAACTTCATTAGAATGCACATTTCCCAAAGTGGATGAGGTAGGAAAACCCTACTATGCAGGGAAATATGCGCCTGAGACTTAAACTGGTCCAAGGCATGGTTTACACATGGTGCACACAACAATATTTACATACAACATACACGAGGGGGGATGGTACAGTTGTGTCACGGGGATCGGCACAGGGCGTGTTTCGGCCAAAAAAGGGGCTTGATTGAAGCCTGTCTTTGTGCTGGCCTTTGTCAGGAGGGGCACCTGTGGCGGTGCTGTCCGTTGAATCTGTGGGTTAAACAGAGCTGTGAGGAGCTCGGAAACTGATTGACTAAGTAAAGAAGTATTCAATACTGGCAAAGTGGTGCCATGGTGATACATCGCGTGGTGTATCTGGAGAACAGCTTACCTACTACTGTGGTAGCAGAAGGTTGCTGTTTGGTAAACCTCAAAAGATGCAGGATTACCAGTGCGACAAAGGCACTGGGTGGGTCGGCTGTCGTTTCCTAAGGCCGACGTCTCTCAGGGTCCCGCAAGACTGGAATAGGCCAGGAGTGGTCCCATGTCTGAGAGGAGAACAGAAAAATAGGAATCATGGTGCTAAATCCCCAAAGTCATCTCAAACGGTGGCTGTCTGCACTCTACACAGGTCGTGATGGTGGGTGCCCGTGGAGTGAGGGTCCTAGGCACTGCAGTGTCACACCGGGTGACTAGTATAACTGTAAGCCGTGACAGAGGAGCATAGGTGCGCTGCCGGTGCTGGTGTACAAAAATGTCCTATCTTTTGGGATCGTGTGTGGCTATCTTTTCCATCTCTTGGTGGGATTTTAGTACTCTTTTTCGGGATGAAGCTGGACCAAGATTTAGCCAGACAATGTGTTCAGATTTGCCATAAAAGGCTGAGGCCCTCATTACGACCCCGGCGGTAAGTAATAAACATTACCGGCATGGCGCAACTAACGTGTCCGTGCTGGCCTGAAACCGTTAAAAGCAGTAAATTACGACCTCTCGTAATGTAATGTAATCTGCGCCATGCCGTTAACGTCACCTACTGGCATCGTATGCCGTGCAAGCTGCACCACCGCCACCCTACCCACCGATATTAGCGATCACCGCAAATAGCGGTGACCGCTACTAGCGGTGACCGTAAAGAAGCGGATCCGGAAGTTACGCCACCGCACCGGAACGGGAAAGAGCACGGCGGCCATCTTTAAAAACACAATCCATTGCAATCCTCCACAACCAGTGCACAACTGACCCCGAGACCCGCCACAAACCTTCACCCACATCCACCCATCGTCATAATGCCGAAAGTTGTCAAAATATCTTGCGATCTGCTGCAGCAGGAGCGCTTCAGTAGGGTAGAGCTCACCATGTTGGCGGAAATCCTACAGGAAAACGCGGACATCGTATTCTCCACTGAAATGACCAGACCGGCAATAGCACGGACGAAGGCCATATGGGACCTAGTCGCACAGCGGGTCAGTGCAGTAGGAACAACACCCCACACCACAAAACAGTGCCGGAAAAGGTGGGACGACCTCCGGCACCGTGTAAGGAGCATACTGTCTGCCAACAGAAACCTGGGCATGGCAACTGGTGGAGGAGCAGACTCACCAATTAAAATGGAGCCGTGGGAGGAGATATGTGCCACAACCATTGGCATCGAGACCATCGAGGGGGTCGGTGAAATGGAGAGAGGTGCCCCGACATCAGGTAGGTGCCTCAAATTAAGCCATGCTAAACTTCCTGAAGTCCAGTTTCATGGGAAGCACAATGTTGCCTAATAGGGTTAACGCAACACATCAGCAGAAGACTGCCAACAGGCATCATTGACCTAGACCCTGTACACATGCAGTATGCACACTCTCACTGTAGGCACCCACATTCCTGCTTGCTTCTCCCACCCAAAAGGGAGACAACCTGTATGTCACTGCCTCCAAAGTGCACCATCTAGTCATCAAAATCATGGCAGTCATCACAATGCCTGCTCAATGTCCGCAGACCCATCAATAACACTTTCCCTCCTTTGCTCCACCACAGGCTCCCATTCGGACCTAGGCGTGGACGAGACTGGCACCACACCTGCCAAGAAGGCCAGGCTCGAGGCAAGACCACTCCAACCCTCCACCTCTGTTGGACCAAAAAAAAACCCACAGCAGCCAAAGTTGACTGCCACAACACAGGCCAGGGCAACAATAAGCACCAAGGCAAGCAGCATGGTACCACCAGCAACAGACATTCAACAACTGGTGGCCACTGAAGGGACTGTGTCTGCAGGAAGCAGTACGATTGGGGAGACTGCTGCCATTGCAGCTTGCTCTGATAGTGATGTGGGGAATGATGAGGATGTCATAGAATGTCCCCCCACTGCCCACCTTCATTCCCCCTACCTGTCCCCATGTAGCCTGCATGCTGACAACACACAGGGGCTATCCCCTGATAACTCATGGCCAGCCACTCCATGCCCAGTGGAAGGTGTGGAGGAGGAGAGTAGCCCAATGAACGCGCCAATGGCATCTTCCAATGCCCAAAAATACCAACAGTCGCTGGACCAAATATTAACAAGGCAACACCAACTGTCCTCACTCCTCACTCAGCATGTGGCCGATTGTGGAGGTGCAAGTGCTGAAATGCAAAAATGTGCCGAGACTGTGAAGGCAGCTATACAATCCTCCACCAAGGACATCTGTGCCGAACTTGCCGCAGTGCGGCACGTGCTCTCGGAGCTTGTACAGACAATGAGGGACATGCGTCCTAGTGAGCAGCCGAGTACCTCCTCCGCTGCCAGTTCTGCCCCAAGCAGCCCCGTCCGCAGGTCGGCCAGGAACCTGCAGAGTACAGGCAGGGGTGCCCCGGGGGCCGGCAGAGGGGGCTGCCAATAGAGGCCACCCAGTGGATCAATTCCACATTAGGCACTTCAACACAGGCATCCACGCACTTTTGTGGGGAGTTGAGGGGGGAGGGGGGAGTGGGTGTGTTGGGGAGTTGACGGGGGAGTGGGTGTGTTGGGGAGTTGAGGGGGGAGGGGGGAGTGGGTGTGTTAATTGAATTCACATTTACAATACAATTTTTGCTTGATCACAAATCACATGTGTGGACATTGCTCATTGCGTATGTGTGATTTATTGGTGAACAGTCCACAGTGTGCATATCCCAGACACACACAGTGCCCCAATTGCCATCTCCATGTGACACTCCCCATCCGTGTGTGCTAGAAACATTGGTTGATCAGAGTCCGACGCATGTCACGCCCCTCCTGTGCATCGCTGCCTCCCTGAGGTGCTGCCCCATCCCAACCCTCCTCATCCTCATCGTCAGGTGGTTGCAGTTCAGCGTCAGGGGGCAGGGGAACATTCCGTCTGATGCACATATTGTGCAGCATGACACATGCCATGACGATCTTTGCCACCTTCTCATGGCGGTACAGGAGTGCCCCACCAGACCTGCTGAGGCAGCGAAACCGTGCCTTCAATAGGCCAAATGCCTGCTCAATCACCACATGGGTTTGTTTATGTGCACGATTGAAGTCCTCCTCGTGCTGGTCTGTGGGTTCTGGACTGGTGTAAGGAGCCACCTCTTCGGGGGATAGCCTGCATCACCTGTATGTGGGCAACAATGTATGTGTCAGTCATGACATCATATCTCAAATCATGACGTGCCACCATGGCATGCATTCAACTGTAACTGTGTACCACTTTTACATGCACAAATGGATTCACACTATGTGACCGGTATATGTGTATTCCTCTCATGGACTGTTTTGCATGCCATCAACCAATGTATGCAGGGGGGTCAAGTGCCTTGTGAGTGCCCATCCACTGTGTCCGTTCATGGTGTTTGTTTTGGTAGCCTGGCAGGTGTCCTGTGATATCAACGCTCTCATCATGGCAACATTGCTGTCAGCCTCATGATGACCCCACTGAGCACTACTAATGTTGATAGGCACATTTTTGGGGCCTCGGTGTCTGTGTAGTGGTGTATTGATGTGTTTGTCCGTCATGTGCCTCCTTTGCGCGCAGTTATGGGGGACTGGCCTTTCAGTTGATGGTGTTTGGTGCCGTGTATTGGCTAAAGTCATTGCATGTAGGTGCATTTCGTTGAGGTCAATGTGGTCCGAATCGGTACAATGCACTTGCAGATGGTTGTGTCATGGTTGGGACACACCTTCATTCACATGGTAGGGCTGCTTACATCGGGCATTATGTGTACAGGTGTCAGTTGACGTTTGGGCTGCTTTAGGGTATGAGCTGGCTCCATTGCCTCTGCTACTCGCAGCCAGGTAAAGTATGCATCATTCCCCCCCTTTCAGCCAGGTAAAGTATGCATCATTCCCCCCCTTTCAGCCAGGTAAAGTATGCATCATTCCCCCCCCCTTTCAGCCAGGTAAAGTATGCATCATTCCCCCCCCTTTCAGCCAGGTAAAGTATGCATCATTCCCCCCCCCTTTCAGCCAGGTAAAGTATGCATTGGTACGTCAATCACCTACCCACTTCACATTTCCATGGCCATGACATGAGACTCACCGAGTAGCCAGGATCTTGGCCCTGCATGTCGCTCCATGTAGCGTGGTATTGCGGAGTTACGCAGGACCATTGAATCATGGGTTGATCTGGGGAATCGGGCACAACAATGGGTTATGATCCTGTTGGAGTCACAAACCATTTGCACGTTGATTGAGTGAAATAGTTTACGGTTGCGGTACCCTACCTCCATGGCATGTGGGACCACCAATTCCACATGGGTGCAGTCGATGGCACCAATGCAACCAGGTATGCCGGCTAGTGCATGGAAACCCACTTTGGTGTTTGCAATCTCCTGGGCAGACCGTGGTAAGGAAATGTGGTTGTCTGTGTGCTTGAGGAGGGCATCGAGCACTTGGCTCAGTGTACGTGAGAATAATGGTTGTGAAATGCCATGCAAGTGCCCCACTGTGTGCTGGTAGGTGCCTGTGTCCAGGAAGTGGAGCACGGACACTACCTTCAGTAGGGGGGGATGGCGGTGGGTGTTTCTATCATGCTGACGATGTCATTGTGTATCATGTCAACGATGGTGGTGATGGAGTCCCGGTCCAAGGTACAAGGTATGGATCTGCTCAGCAGTGAGGTTGAATGGACTGGCTCGGATGCGTGGGATTGGGGGCTGCCTGCGTGGTGGCACTGGCTGTGGTGGTGGGGCTTGCTGGCCCTGCCTTGCCCTCCTTCTCCTCCTGCGTCTCCCCTGTGCTGCCTGTTGTTGTTGTTGTTGTTGTTGTTGTAGTTGTAGCACTTGCATTGCAATCAGGTCCTCCAGCCCCAACATTGCTAGTCATATTCGAATCATTGTGGAGTGTGACTGGGTGTGGGAAGGGGTGGGCTGTGCTCTTTTTGTACTTGATGAGTCTGTATTGCCTCCACCTGTGCTGATTCTGTGCACCTGTGGCAGCTGGGAACACTGCACATGGCCATTTACGGTTGGTTCACGATGGCGGAATTAGCACCATGGCGATAAGGTACTTTATGGCCTTCGCGATGGCGTTAAGAGCATGTCCGCTTGGTTCGTGATTTGCCTACCTTTGCACGATGCCGGTACTTACGGCGTGGAAGGTCACGTGTGCGCAAGCTTGGTGCTGTTAGCGGCATTGTTAACTACGATGTCGCTAACAGCACTTTCATGGGTCATGATCGGACCTAGCGGTAAACGATGCCGGTAATCATTTACCGGCATCGTTTTTCACTTACCGCCGGGGTCGTTATGAGGGCCTGTATCTGTTAAATGGTCTGTAGCTTCATAGCACCCGCACTCTCTATAGGAGAGCATTTTTATACCGAAGCTGTGCAATTTCTGTGACAGTGTTTTGTCAGATCTGTCATCAGAGAGGTCTTTTAGCTCTGTTTTCTCAGCTTTGGTGAGGTAGGCTGTGACATATTTGGCAAATGAAGTGGTATTTTCTGTAATGTATTGTATGTCTATATTTGCATTCCACAGGAAGGTAATGATTTCATTGTAATCAGTGATTTACTTAAATGCTCCGCCCCTTTTAATGTTGTATGAGTTTTTAGGGGTTTTGCTTTCACACTGTGTCTAACAGAAGACATCAAGCTATTTACTTGTCCTTTTTTTTGTAAACTGGCCCAGGGAAGCCAAAGCAACATTTTGCATAGTATTTACCTTTGTTTTTATAGCAAAGGTTGGCAGTATTTGCCACACTTATGTTTTTGGAAGTGTAAGATTTGTGTACATAGGTCACTATGTGTGGTTTGCAGGGATGTTGCAGGTAATGTATTTTTCAATGAACTGTAAAACAGTGGCATCACTATCATGGCTAAAGTTGGGAGCATTTTTATCCATAAAAGCATGTGGATGTGTGGTGCTCCACTGGATTAGTATTATTTTCTCCAAAAGAAGTGTTCCACTTCTCTGAGTGGATCGGTAGATTTATTGCAGATGAAGTGCAGCACAGGGTAACGTGAGGGACTGCCCTCTTAGTGGGAGGGTTAAGGGCTCAAGTTATATGCAACAGGGGGGGTGTATCCTACCACATAACAGTTATTACAATACATAATTCATAAGATGTCAGACATTACCTAGAGGGTCTAATAGCATTAAATATTTGGCTTTTGGCACCCAAACTCTGAGATATTTTGGATTTGAATTGTCAGTATGCAAAAATACCCCAAAACATTTAGCATCTTTCTACACAGCTGTAATGTATTGGCTGTTGGTAAACTTTTGTTATTTCATTTTTTTGTTCTCCTGTTACCTTGTGTATAGCTGCAGCTCCAGCTGCATTAGGGACTGATAAATTGATCAGCACTCTTTAGGCCACTAAGGACGCTCCTTAGCTAATCAGCTTTTTTTATTGAAGAGCACTACCCATGGTGTGAGGCCAGGTACCGATGGCAGCTTGCCTGGCTTCAGCATATCAGCCTTCAGACCCCCAGAAAATGTGTTACTTCCCCTTTATCCACACTACGCTTCACTTCATTTGGTATTTGTAATATTCTGCCACTTTGCACACCTCCCCTCTGTCCCAGTCTACCAAGCAGGATGGAACAAACATTAAGTGTCACAGAGGTACAAATTAATGAGATCACTCAAATGCCACACCCTCTTCAACATGCAGGGGCCAACAAACACATAGCGTCCACTGAAGACAAACTCCTCAAGTTAAAGAAAAAATGCTTCAGGACAGAGGTGCTCTGACACATCCAGTTTAGACTGGGGTCCAGATGACCAAACAGCAACTATGGAGTATACCCCTTTCCCCATCCGTCACCACTTTCGTCTTCTTTCTTAGAAGTGGGGGCCCACCTCTGATGCCAACTTTCCACTACCCGAACTGGAGGCAACCACGAGGGAGGAGATGCAACCAATGGAGATAAATAACAACAAAGAAATCCTGATTTTCAACTTATCAGACACTAGACTCACAGAAGATGAGGTTTCGGTCCTCTCAAAAGACCTATACTACGCGCCAACGAACCCAACCAATTGGTTTAATCTTGGCAAGGAACTTTGCAGCATTTTCAGGACAATACCCCTGAAAGCGCATTTCAGATACTCAGAGTACAGTCAACCAGAGGAAGACACAGGACTCATGGCCAAGTTATCATTTGTCAGAGCGAAAATGAATCTCTGCCTGCAATCATAACCTTTGAGAAGTGCATAAGACAAGAAATTAGAAAACTACAAAGTGGACCACATACCCTCCAGCACAATTTGACCAATAAGGAACGTCAAGCTCTCAAACACCTAGCAAAAAGTAAAACCTAGTGATCAAAACTGCAGACAAGGGAGGGGGATTGTGATTCAGATTACAAACCAGTACAGAAAGATGGTAACCAATCTCTTGGAGGACAGAATGAACTACAGGAAACTCAAAAAAGGATAAAACCACCGAGATCAAGACCAGGATTCAGGAAACAACCAGATATGCGTATGAACACAGCTGGATCTCTGAAAAAGAGGTGGCCTGCTTAAACACCTGTGAGGGCCGGATACCAGCATTTTATGCCCTCCGAAAGATCCACAAGGATGCAACTAACCCTCGAAGTAGACCAATCGTATCAGGTTGTGGCTCGATTCTTGAGCCCATCTGCAAATTCATTGACTTTTTCCTAAAATCACTGAGCCAACAATCCCCTACCTACCTTCGGGACACCATGTCAACCATCACCACCTTTGAGAATACTCCATTCAATAAAACCAATGAAATCCTAGTGACAATGGACATAAAAGCCTTGTACACTAGTATCCTGCAGGAGGCAGCTTTAGAGTGTGTTAGGGGACACCTCACCCATCACATGACGCAAAGGAGAGCTCCGGTAAACTTTATAATAGAATTGCTTGAACTGGCCCTTACAAAAAACTATTTCACCTTTGACGAAACCTTCTACCTCCAGACCTGCGGGACAGCAAGGGGGGCTGCCTTTGTGCCCAGCCTGGCAGTAATTTACATGGTGGAATATTAAAACACCTACGTTCTCGCCACCAGAAATAACTTTGCCAATCAGATCGCCAATTGGCGTAGGTACATTGATGACATTATCTTCATCTGGCCAGGGAACACGACTGAGCTGATGGATTTCTACACCTGGATCAATGCACAAACGCCAGAGATAAAATTTACCATCGAAAGTAGCCCAGATTCAATCAATTTCCTCGACCTGTCCATCAAGGCACAAGAAGAAAAGCTGGTCTGCACTCTATATAAAAAGAAACAGACCTCAATACTTTGTTGCACTACAGAAGCAGCCATCCCAAAAACCTTAAAGATAATCTACCGTTTGCACAATTCTTGAGACTTTGAGGGAACTGCACAGAAGTTCAACAGTATAGACAACACACAGCTGAGTTGGAGACAAGGTTAAAAGCACGACGGTACCCCAATACATTGGTAAAGAACACATGGAAAAGAGCACTATGCACCCCGAGAGAAGCACTCCTGACACCTAAAATTAGGGCAATGGAGAATGATAGGATTACATTCAGCCCTGACACAACAAGGATCAGGCATTTAATTAAACAATTCTGACCCTTGGTGCAGATTAGCCTCCCAGACGAACCCAGCCCCAGGATGGCGCTTAAGCACTTTAAGAACCTAAAAGAGCACCTTACCCATGCCAGACTAAAGAAAGCCCTGAGAACAGGACTATGGAACCTAAGGGAACTTATGGGCCACTACCCATGCAGGACATGCACATTCTGTAAATTTACCAGCAAAACCAAATCCTTCATTATTGAAGGTAAAGATTGGCTCTTGAGACATTTTACCAACGGAAAAAACAGCAGTGTGATCTAAATGGTGGAATGCCCCTGTGGACTAAGATATGTGGGGCAAACCCAGAGGCAGGTGAACAAAAGGATCAGTGAACACCACTCTTGAATTTGATGCAGGATGCAGACTGCCCCACTGGTCTCCCACTTTCTCAAATACCAACATGGTCCGGATGACATAAGATGGTGGGTGATCGACAAAGTAACCAATTACACTAACACCAGCAACAACCTTAACATTAAGGAAGTGTGGTGGATTTTCAAATTAAAAACTCTTACAAAAGGATTCAATAAGGCTACTCCAGTTTACCATCAAAATTGAAAATGGGCCCCTTCATTCCAATAAGCCCAGACCTAATTGAAACCATGCTTTTGATTTACTATTAGGCCCATTGGAGCCCAGCCTACTGCATTTCTCCACGTCTTGCCATGTGGACACTGCCTAGACTTGAATATGCCATTACAACAGTGCACCAGACCAGATGCCACTCACAGCAATCTCCCAGGAGGGCAGTCATTACCAACCCAGTTCTCCCCCCTTTACGCTGCGGCAACAGGACAGCACAACAACGCCCCTCCAACCATGAAATAATGGCCACCATCAACAGGACTCTTCACAATCCTGAGCACCACCCCTTTGCACAATCAAATCACCCTTCTGGGCACACTCTACTCCATTTGCAGTTACATGCAGAACAGGTCCTCAAGTGTTCACACAGACACAGGGTACCATGTTCTCCCTATATTCCCTGTGAGCTAGACTACTACTAGGGGACTCCTTGTGCTCTGTCAGTGAGTAATTCCGCATCTAGAAGCTGTGCCAGTGCACTACGTGACACTTATTTGACTTTGCACAGCGCATCTTGCACATCAACACACCTTGTGTATCATGTTGTCATAACAACAAGCGCCCCTGCATTGACAATAGATCCACGCATGCGCTGTGGAATGTATACCAATTTCCAGCACATGCGCATTGCACTGTGTCGTACCACTCCACAGCATTAGGAGATAGAGCAAGCAGCTTCCAGCGAGACGCTTCAGCTTTGTGAAACATCTACAACCATAAAAGTAAATAATTCATTTTACAGAATACTGCTGGACACGCAACAATCACACGGCATGACATTGCACTGCGTGTGCAGGTCTCGCCCATATGTAAATTATTAAATGCCTCCATCAGCATCAGTTTAACACGCCAGTTTCCTTGGTTCCATTTCCACAGCACACGCTCCAGCCTTCACGAATGTCACAAGGAAGTAAGGATTCCTGCCTTTTCAGAAGACTAGCCAAATAGCACAAATTGAGTATCTGCATATTTAACACTGGCAAGACGCATTACCAAAGGACAACACTTGCAAAGATATTTGTGATACTTGACTGCAAAACTTCATCTTTGTCTTTTATCTTTTGAAGCATTTGGGTAGCGGACATGTTTAAAACGTTAGAGCCTGTTTTTAATGTATGTGCAACTCCATAGCATAGAATTGTTAGGTAACTTTCAAACAGGAGGTGGAAAATGTATTATACATTTTGTCTGACTCTGGGGTTTTCAGAATAGATTCGTAAAGAGCGATCTTCTGATGCAGTAATTTGTGTGTTAATTTCATAATATCCTTCTCCTTTTCCTGTCGGAAAGAGTAGAGGAAAAGAACATGCTCCTATACTTTTCGCCCGTATGCTCATTGGGGATCCTTTGGCTTGATGCATTTTCTTATACATCTTCTATGGTATCAATGGAGTGTAGTGGGTGAATTGTGTACTGGTTTAAAATGTTGCCTCCAGTAACAGGATCTACATATTTAAATTGGGCAGTTCGTGGTAAATCTTGAATTATTTGGGAGGTTTCTCTTAAGTTTTCGATTATATTTATATCATTGTTTATTGTTCTCTTTGAGATACTCTATGGTTTCTCTACCTTTGTTAAAGTTGACTAGTTGTTGCCAATTTATTTTGTCTTTTGTTGGTACTCCATTAACTGGTATAATCGAAGACTGATCTATCGGCCGTTGTACTCCTAGAGGTTCAAGATTTTCTTTAAGATCTAATTGCAAATATACTACTTTGCCACAAATGCCTTTTAGTAACTCAGATCGAGGCAATTTGGTTGTTTTCGTTTGAAGGCGTATTATAGCTTGAAATGGGTGTACTGTTTGGATTATGATGCTCTCATACAAGTTAAGTTGTTGGAGAGCCTTTGGAAGTGGGAATATTTCTAAGTTATTAGTAAAAGCAGCTGACAGCATTTGGTTATTGTCAAGCTTTGTATTGCAGTATGTGCAAACTATTGAAGGGTCAGTTATTTCGTATTTGTTTTCTTTTAGATATAAAGCTAATTGGAACCATTGGTATTCCTCATTGTCCTCTATTTTGTAGACCAGATCGACTGTTTTTGTGTTCTTTATATAAATGTTCTGTGACAGACATACTTGGTCTGGTATTTCAGCAGATGTGTTTTGAAACTTAGCTATTTCTTTTTTGTATTTGTTTGTTAGGAAGTTGGTGTTTGTGAGGTCTTCGCTAATGTTTTCTGAAGTGACTGAATTTTCTAAGTCAACTTCAATTCCAAAATATTTACTTTGGATGTTCTCTATTTCTCAAAGGAATCATTTGGCTGTTAAAACAATTCTGGAGTTCTAGATCAGGACGTTTTGAATAGCACAGTCTATGAACAAGATTTCGAGTAGCAGAATGGTGTATTGGTAACATTTTGATGCGCTGGAAGCTGCTTTTGCAAGCGGTTCCTGAAATGCAGGCTAATGTAGGTTCTCGTATTCCAGTGTGGCTGTGCATTGGGCAGGAGTCAATGGTTTGTAACATTTTAATTCTACTTTTGTCTTTTAGTTTCACATAGTGATTGAAGAATTGTAGTAAAGATTTGAAGGATTGTTGGCCTACATTACATATTGAGCTGCAATATCCATTTGTACACTGGACAGTTGGTTCGGGTGAAGGGAACATTTAGTTGAAAATATGTTGGGGAAGATTTTTCTATAACGGTTTAATTTGCCATAATTGTGTCTCCTACCATTTCATACCCTCTGCCATTGTGTCCTATGGCAATTGTTTTTTTTTGTTCATGTGTATACTCCTCTTCATTGAAATATGGTTCTGTGCTGCTTGTATGAATCTGTTTACCTTCACAGAAGTTTGAAACAGTATCTATATTGACATTGCGCATGTTTGGAAGTACTTTTTTTAATTTATTGATTCATTTAGTTAGTGGTATCATTCTGTTTAAAATCATTATAAACAACTTCCTCTTTAGTAGAAATGAGCCGTCAATTAGAGCTTCCAGTATTAGTCTTCTGCAGTAGTTTTTAAGGGTAGATTGTGACTTTTTAGCTGTTGTGTAAGATTGTGATGAACTGTACCCTGGACATTTTTTTGTCAAATACATTTTTTGGAATGCTTTACTGTGGCTACGTTAACATTGGTAGATGTAGTGTTAGGTTCATTAATAGGTCTGCTTTTGTTTGTACATCTTTTTTTACTTTTAGTTTTTGTAAGAGGGGCCTTAACTCTTTTTAGGGGTGGCTAGTTTAGTTTTGTTGAGTGAGGTTTCTAGCTGTTTTGTTTTAATGTTTTATATATATTGTTTTAGAGGTGGATGACTATATGGCTTGCTTTTATTTTTATCTGCTCTGTTGTTTTCTTTGTTTTCTACAGAGTTTGTTTTTAGTAGCTATTCTGTTCTGTCAGTTGGGAAGAAAAGAAAGTTTGGGTCTGAAAGTTGTGTAATGTATATGAATGTATTATGAATGAGTGTGTGGGTATGATTTGTAGAGATTAAAAGAGTGTTGTGTGATTCTGTAGTGGGATGATAGGTGTGGTTGGGAAGGTTGTAAGAGTAAGAGTCTGTACAGGTGTAAAGGGCTTGGGTTAGTGAGTAAGGGAGTGGTGGTGTGATTGAATAAGTAGCGAAATTATAATGTTTTGAGGAAAATAGTGGTTGTTATTATGGTGTGATTTAGTGCACAGGTATGAGGGTTGTGTGGTTGTAATGGAAAATGGGTGGCGAAATGTGTGTATGCGTGCTAATGTGTGATAGTGATTTAGAATGCAATGAGTGTGACATTAGTTGGGTTGGAATTAGGACCTCATGTGGATAGGGGTATGGAATAGTTAGGAAGTAAAATTGTGGGATAGAAGTTGCTGAGAGATAGATGTGTTAGCTAGTAAGGAATGGGTGGTGTATTGAATAAAGAGCAATGTTTAGATGGGAATAGAAAGAGTGGGAATGTTGCAATATAATGAGTAAGAGTAAAATACAATGTTGTTCACTCGAAAATAATAATATAGGCTAATATATAGTGAAAGTACATTGTTACAATTAGAGAGATATACATGCTATATTAATGTACCTACTTTGTAGGATGTGAAGAGAGTTCTTTGTTCAGTAACTGTCTTCGTCAATCATCTTTTTTTCTGTCATTGTAAAAGAAAGTTAGTGGGTATATATGCTAATGGTGGAATATTTTAAGTAAGGAGGTTGTTATTTGTGAAGATAGGAGGAGTTGTTGGAAAAAAGAGTTTATAAAATTGTGTTATGGGTGGTGTAGTGAAGTATGTTAACTATGTTGTTAGAACAATTAGAGTATGGCTAGTGCTGTTTTTAACATTACAAGGAACAGGGCAAAAATGAGTGTGTAAAAAAGATGCATAGGTGATTTTAATAAGTGCTGTGTTTGGGGTGCAATGTATTTGTAATGTGTTGCAGTGTTTTTAAAGAATATGGAAACTGTGGCCTAGTGGTAATGCAATGGTGGATTGTAGTTACGGCAGTGTTTGTTGTCTTATAGGAGTGGATGAGTAGAACAGTAGTTTATATGTAAGGTGAAGTGTTGTATATAGATACTTTGTCAGTATACACATATGTGCAAGCAGGTGGAGAATGTTGGCACTATACAGGATGCAATGAGAGAGGTTGGAAAGTGTGACATTTATATGGAATGGAAAATGCTGAGAAATGCAATGTTCTTTTTGGAGCACTTTCATGAAAGTTCAAAAATGCATATGTGCATTTAAAGCAGCACTGCGTAACTGTTTTCTAAAAGAAAAGAAAAACAGATGGAAAAGATGTGTGGAACATTTTTAAGTGGCAATTGGTGTGTGGAACTTTAATATGTTGGCAGTACATTCCTGCTTGCCAACATGACCCATTCCAATCTTTAGGTGCTTATCAAGTCTTGTTTATTTGTCTTTGCATTCTGTGATGGAGTGCATTTGACTGGTGTCAGAAATCAGATTTTTCTTTTGAATATCCAAAATGCACTAAAACAATTATCATGAAGTCATGAAATATGTTGTGAAGTATTTTTTTAGTAATTGTAGTAAATGAAAAACAAAAAACAAACAAAATTAGAAGAACTTTTTGTGAAAGTTAGAGAAAACAATTAAGTCGAATAGAACATTTGTTAGTTCAGTATATAAAACCCCATTTTTTTTTAAAAAAGGTTCTATTAAGAGCCACCATTTTTGAACGAAAAAGTTTAAATTCCCCCATTGCACGCCTGAAATGTTCCATGTGTCCGCAGACATTCATACTGTCTGTGGACTATGCAGACTGCAAAAGGTCCTGTGGTTTGTATTCTTAGTTCTATTTTTAACTGTGAAAGGTGGCTTCTAAAGGAACCTTTTTAATTTTCTTATTTTGTATTTTTTGTGGCTTTCATGTTTTTTACAGGAGAGGCAAGGTAAGGTGGGGGAGGGAAGGGAAGGGAGGGAAGGGGCACCAACCACAGATATGGAGGGGCAGGTGGACAGGAGAAGATGTTTAAGTTAGGTCAAAATTGTTCTCATGATCCTTGACCGCAGCCTCAAAAGCACTACAAATTGGCTCTCCCTGCAGATCGGTGTGTAGCAGTACAAACAGGGTACTGTGACCCTCGAAAGGTAAGGATCAACAGCATCCTGTATGGCCTGTGAGGCGGCCAACGGGATCCTCTGCCCCACAGAAGTAGCCTGTGAGGTGTCAGGAGTGGTTGAGGAAGATGGGTTAGGGGTCGTTAACCTGCTTCTCCCTGAGAAAGGAACAGCCTTTCTCAGAGCACCCAGATGGTTGGATCTCGTGTGACACTGCATGGAGTTGGTCCCATAGGAGTACTACCCAGGTTGTTTGCGCCTGAGTACAATGTTGCACTCAATGCATCTCACCTTGCCAGCCCAAGCCTTTAGTACACCTTCAACGGTGGTAATACATTAAGTAGTTCATAAGAGGTCTCCCATTCGCTCCTGACATCTTGCTAGCAACATTGTAAACACAAACCCTTGTAGAGACTTTTCATCAAAATGAATTTCAAATGTGATGTCATCAGTGATATCATGAATGACATTTCTGATGTCATCTTTGGTGGGTGTTAGTCTTAGCAGTGCTGCGTGGTGGCGTGAGTTATGGTTGCTTATCTTAACATAACTGGCGAATTTCAAGGGTTTTTCGGTTTTGCTTGTAACCAGAACGTCCCTTTAATGTTTTTCACTTAATTTCATAGATTTTTATTAGTGCAACTTAACTATAACATCCCTTTAACAACGTTTTTTTCACTGAATATAAATATATTTATATTTGATAGTGTGATTTTTCCCTCTTAGTTTGTATCCTCATATCTCAAATGTCAAATTCTGCAACAATCTATGTAAAGAGTCAACACAACAAAATCAAATTGTGGATAAAGGGATACAATTGAATTCATGTAATCCTCAACCTTATTTTTCAGATCTCGAAAAAACAATTCCTGCACCACCAACTAGCATATCCAACACATTTATTATGGCTACCGTCTGTTAAAGGCTATGTTTTCCTGGTGTTTCAAAATACATTACTTTGTAAACATAATCACAACTGAAATGCGTTCAAGTATTACAAAATCTATGGCAAACAAAAAAAGTTGGTTGACACATTTTACTGCCATGCCAAGACGCTGACGAGAGTTGCCAAACTTTCATGGATTAAATTCATAATTTGAATAAAAACCATTTTAAAATAATTGCAAGAAGCATTAAAATGTAGTTACCATGCAAATTACTGGGACAGGCTCTTACTTTGTTTACTGTTCAGTGGGAGTCCATGCGCTGAGAAGGAGGGGGTTGCTTGCAGAGCTGCATAAACTCTTGGCAAAGTTCTGCTTTCCGTGCTTAGCTGAACTCCTGAACACAGATGTCCCATTTGTGTTTCATTAGTACTGCATTCTCTCTAAGGCTTTCGACCTCTGCTCAAGGCAATAATTACCTGGCTCATTCCCTCTCCCTCACCAGCTGGCCTGGGACCTGCACCGCTCAGGCCAGGACCCTGTCTGCTGTCAGCCCTTTCCAGTCAACTGGACAGCTCAATCGGGAGAAAATATCAAATATGTTTGTTGTTAGAGCCCAGCCAGCATTGTTTCTGCTTGATCTGACAACGTGTCTCGAAAGGCAAAAAACGATGGCTTCGCAAAGTCGCTGCGATTCAAACACCAACTGGGGTTTTGGAGTGGGTTCCTGAGACTGGAAAGCCGCGTGTAAGTGATGAGCTTAAGAAAGAACCAAGTGCAGAACTAGCTATATGCACCCAGAGGGAGCTTGATACATTTGCGAATGCTTAATTGAACAGCTTTACAAATGCCATAAAGAAAGGCCAGGACTTCCATTGAGTTATGTGCGTTACTGGGTAATCAGGACGCACAGAAATATCAAATAGTCGTGTATCACAAAATGCGAAAAGAAACACGTTGAGTACAAGGAGATCAACAGAAGGAAAACAGAAGAAAAGGATAGCTAACACTTTATGAAGTGATGAAGAAGCAAGGGAAATATGTGGTGCTCGAAACTGAACGCTGAATTTAAAGAAATGCTCATTGGAGTGGTAGAGGGGTTTGCTCAGCAATGAGGCTGCACTCAACCTACATTTTACAGATAAGAATGAATAACCCCCTCACTAATGTGGTGCCATTTAAACATTATTGGAGTTTTTATTCAGCACGGACCTACCTGCTCTTTTCAATCATAGGAGGAAGAACATGGTGAGGGGAGCAGAGAAATAAGAGAGTGGGGAGCTAACAACAGAGGAGTGAGAACGTGGACAGTTTTTCAGCAAGGGATCTAACAAACAACCTGGGCAGGAAACAGTGAGGCGCCTGCACCAAGAGACCCTGGTGGTGAACTAATTCCTACGGGATTGGACACAACTTCAGGGGTATGTGTTTCCCAGGCGTTTCCCCCTTATATAAATATTTTATTGAGGGTGTTGGTCCATGCACGTAGGCAAAAGATATATGTGTCCTGCCCAACCTGTTTTAGACATCTCAGAAATGTTTTCCCGCCTTCCTGAAACTCGCAGTGGATTTTCTCAGATTTCCTCATTTCTTAATGTACCCCAGAGGAAGGTGTTCACAAACTAGTGCTTTTGGACCACCTTCCTCTAATGGCAAGATTTCCGTGAGTCCTGGTCTTTCCTGGCCCTTCAAGTGGATGCTTTCCAGGTCCCAAAGCTAAGTATTCTGCATTTTGGAAAGTTGATTTATTTATTTTACATTTGTAGGAGCACACTTAGTCCTGAGGCGTCTAGACGCTAGTTGCAGGCAGGATTGATTGTACATGGGTACAAAACAAGTACAGAGGTAGTGTGCTAGTTGAATAAGCTGGTCTCTAGTTGTTTCTGGAACAAGCTGTAGGACGTATCTGCTTGGATGGCAGGAAGGAGTGAGTTATAAAGTGTGGATGCGGAGGCAGGAAAGCTGAATCCTCCTGCTTTGGACCACTTCAACCTAGGGATGGACAAGCGATTGCAGTTTGCGACAAATGTAGGTCTAGTGGAGGAGGGCCTGGATAGTCTTTGGGCCAGGTAGCCGAGGCAGTGCCGGAGAGGCAACGGTGTGTGATAGTATTTTGAACTTAATTCTTTCTCTGACGGGGAGCCAGTGAGACTTCTGCCTTGCAGCAGAGACATGGGTGTGCTTGTTGAGGCCGAGGGCAGCTCAGAGGGCATTGTTTTGTACCATTTGCAGTTTGTTTAGGTTTTTTTACAGAGTTGCCCCTGAAGAGCATATTACTATAGTCCAATTTGAGCTGATAATCGAGCGAGCGATGTTGAGGCTGTTATGGGTCGATAAGAAGGGTCTGCTGGCAGTGATGAGCTTAGTGTAAATATATACTATCCTATTTACCCTGGGCCTCATTACGACCCAGGCGGTAAGGGGTTTACGGCAGCGTAAACAGCGCCGACCCTTACCGCCTGAGTACGAGGTCCCTTAGCGCCATGGAGCTTTTAACACCTGCTTTTAGCAGGTGTTAAAATCCATGGCGCTAAGGGACCATGGAGTTAATTACGCCACCGTAGTTTACGGTGGCGTAATTAATGCCTTCCCCACTCCCATTATGCCCTATGGGGCAAAAATGGGAATGGGGAAGGGTAAATGGGGATTGGGGACTTACCGCCCCGCCAAGGTCGGAATGGGGCGGTAAGTCCGCCATCCACCATGGCGGAGTTGGGAACTTAGCGACATGGACCATGGTGCTAATAGCGCCATGGTCCTCCGCCAAGGTCGTAATGAGGCCCCCTGTCTGTAACCCCATGATGAACCTTAAATGTAAATATACACTACCCTCGTACCCTGTAACTCCAAGATGAACCGTAAATACAAATGTCTATGTAATTACTAAGCTTTCCTTTGTAACCAGCAATGTCTTATATATGTAACAACGCCACGATGCCCTTGGCCTGATGTGCGCTTTAAAAATGTGAATCAATGAATAAATAAATAAATAAATAAATAAATAAATAAATAAATAAATAGTGGCATGCGCGGAAGACGAGGCAATATTGTCGACGTGGCACAATGTGCTCCGCATGGCATCAAGGTAGAAGCCAAGAATTGTCACGAGAGGAGAGATGTGGATAGTGTGGTTGTCGAAGGTGAATGAATGGTAGACTGGGCTCAAGTTGGCGAGGTGGGCTGGGTTGCCTATGAGGAGATGCTCTGTTTTCTCATCTTTAAGGCACAAAAGGTGGGTGGTCATTCAGGTTTGGAGGGTTTCATAGATGGAATTGATTTTATAGTAGTCCAGGTGGTGGTTGCCGGTGAGTGTGATGAGGATCTGAGTGCCATCCGCTTCGTTTGTGCATTGATACCAAGTGAGTCGAAGTGGTCGAAGAAAGGCTTGGTATAAACATTGTAGAGGGTGGGTGAGACACAAGATCCTTGGGGAACTCTGCATGTAGAGGCTGTGGGGATTGAGGAGAGATTGTCAGAATAGACTCCAAAGGTGCGGTCAGCAAGGAAGGATGCGATCCAGTCCGTGGCAGCTGTCGAGAAGGCGGCGTAGGTGGCAAGGTGGTGACAGAGGTTGGTGTAGTCGACAAGATCGTATGCTGCAGATAGATCAAGGAGCATAAGCAGGGAGAGGTTTCCAGAGTCTCTGGTGTCATTGAGATGGTTCTTGTAGTCGAGTAGTGCTATTACTATACCATGCATAGGGCAGAAACCGAATTGGCTGCGGCTCAGAAAATGGTTTTGCTCGAGGTGTTGCTGAATTAGGAGGTAAGCGGTGTGGTCGATGATTTTTAGTAGGAAGGGGACTGTGGCGATGGGCCAGTAATTGGTTGGCATGGCTGGGTCAAGTGAGGGCTTCTTAAGGAGAGGAGCTATCCAGGTTTCTTTGAGCTACGAGGGACTGAACAAAAGATGAAGGAAGCATTGATGATGGCTGTGATTTGCAGTAGTAAGAGGTCAGTGCATTCCTTGATGAGGGGTGCAGGGCAAGTGTCTCATTTACAGCGGGAGGGATCCGCTTGCTTTATTCATGATCAGAGAACAATGATCTGACAGATGTTTGCTAAATTAACATTGTTGTTATGCCTGATCTCTACTAAGAGGGCGTCCAATGTGAAGGTATTGGATGTGTACAATAGAGTATACTCCCCTGAAGAGGTTATTTTATTTAACTCCCATAGAACTAAATGTATGACCATCTCGGTTTCTTATGCTTTCTTTCAGGAAGATCGGAAAGTGTGTGTGGTACAGTGTTTGCAGTGTTATGAGCCGATGACTAGAGGGGTCCATCCACCTCTCAGCAGTTTAGTTATTTTTGCTAGCCTTACAGGGCAGTTTCCTCTGCTACCCTAGCTCACTTGGTATGATGAGTAATGAAAGAAGGTAGGGTTGACACTTCTTAGCTAGGTGCTCATTTGGCTAGCGGTGATACAGCCTCCAAATCCAAAAAGTTATGGGGCGGTTATGGATTCATCAGGGAATCTGCTGACCCATGACTTTAAGCTGAATTTGGGAAATGACGAGGCTGCCCCCACTCCATTAAATGAGGAGGCACGTTTCGCTTCATCCCTAGAAAACGTACCTGCTGCCACACCACCAAATGACCCCTCTAACTTCCCGGTTATAACACAAATACTTAACCTCTTGGGCAAGGGCCACGAGCTTACACATTGTTCAATGAGGGAAATGCAAGGCTCTTTAGCCTTCATGAAAGAAAAGTTGGCCAAACTGGAAGGGTTCTTACTTGCGGAGGAACAATCTAAAGCATTTTACTTCACACAATTTGAAAAAATGCTGGCTGGCGCAGCAGTATTAATATCGCCTGCTTCCATCTTGCCTCCAGTACGGTCACAAGGCTCACAGACAGACACCATATATTGGAATACTGTCCCGCCACAAAGATCCTACTCCCAAGTGCTGACAGGAGCTTCCTCGGTTGGGTCAAACCAGCCTGGAGTTGAGGCTGTTGATCTATTGGACGTAATGAAACTACAACACGACCGGATGCTCCAGATGGAACATACCTTGTACCAACTGGTCGCGAAGTCCCATCCCATGGATGATTCCCAACACTCTGGCGGAGCTCCCGTCCCGGTTAATAGTGTAGAGCCCACTCCTGACAGTCCCTCTGCTCTGACAGCTATCATCGATAGCCAAAACACCCTCGAGCTGGGCGGTCTCCCTGTATCAGGTGAGACAATAGCAACACAGGACAAACAGGAAGGAATGTACTTCCCCTCTCGGAAGGCCAAGAAGTCATTCCTGAGAGCCCAGAAACACCTTAACATCGCAAAGGCCTCCCAGAAAAAACTTGCAAAAAAAAGGCCCAAAGTTTTGAACAAGCAATCTGATATAGCCACTACTGTCGACCTTTGCCCTTTAAATTGCCAGGACGATCAGGCCCTAGATCTTCGTGAATTAAGCGAGGAGTGTAAGAAACACCTTCAGATTAATGCCATAAAAGGTGGCAATGTGCAGGTGCCCGTTTCTATTCCATTGCGGAACCTACCTGCTAAGTCCCAAGCGCAACTCCATTGCTTCTTTCCTACGATTGAAAGGAAGAAAGTTGTAACGCGGTAAGTGGGCAAAACCAAGCTTGCAAATGATCCACATTTGGCGTCTGCGTTGCCGCCTGTGATTCCACACGTGGCAGAGCAGCCCGCTGGATTGGTGGCCCCAGATCGGGCTCTAGAGGAGTGGCAAGAGGAGGTGGACATCGTGCCTCCTTGTGAGGAAGGGCAGGTTCCCTCGCCCTGGCCCCAACCCATGCCAGGAAAATCAGATTCAGCACAAGAGACCCATCAGGGTGAGCCATCTTCTGTACCTTTGTCCTTTTTGGAAACTCCAAAGGACATGAGGGTCATATTGGGCTGGATTAGCAATCCAGTCATAAATGGTGATGCTAGGATCAATAGGTCCTTTTTGATGAATCTTTTTTTCAGATTCCATCACTAAGAAATCTGTCGACAAAGGACCTTGATTGGGTAAAGCTTCCCTCGCATAACTTGTCCAGAGTACAATCCCAGATTATAACAAAACTGATCCTTGAATTCACCGACGATTTTGAATTGTTGGGCCTCGCTCCTTGCCTCTTTACGGATATGGAGTGTGCGTGGGCATTTTTGGATTTTGTCATTCCAGCCCCAGTTGTGAGAACAGAGGGTCCAGTAGCGGCGACTTTCGAGTCACATGCGAAACAACTGACAGTACAACTCGCATCGCTCGCGCAAGCGTTGAGTGGTCTGTCATGGCTCGAGCCTCTGATTAAAGTGGCAGCATCTCTGAAAGCTCCTCCAACGGAATTATAACACCAGAGGATTGCAATTGCTTCTTGGAACTGCTGTGGTGTGTCTAATCTTAAGTCATGGCACCATCAGGCAGACCCCAACTATAGGGCCGAGATTTTAATATTACAAGAAACTATGGCGTCAGCCGCCTTTGGGTTAGATGGGTACACTTGTTTAAACGCCCCTGCACGACGCTCTTGTGTGGGACGCCCGTCCGGAGGTACTGCCATACTTATTAGCAACACTCTTAAGGTGGCCTCACGCACTCTGGAAAGATCGGAATCTTATATTCTGGTCGAGCTAACCTTTGACAGCATCAAAATTTCCACCCTACTTTTGATGTCGATATACTGGAACCCGAGTCCAGTCTCATTGGACTCGACCCTGGAAGAGCTCAATCAAATTTTGGGCTATGTGGCCCTCCATAGTCCTAACCATGAAATTATAATTGGGGGTGATTTAAACTCATGCCTGGAAATGGAGGGCATTGATCGATCTGCTAACCAAGCCTCTTCATATGCTCGCCAAGCCCAGGCCAGAGATGAGCGATGGGCCTCTTTCCTCGAAGCATGGGGCATCTATCCAATCCAACTTTCCTCTGAGTCACCCACTACATCCTGGCACCGTGGCACTTTGTCATCCCTTATTGACTATGTGTTTGCCTCAACCACATGTTCAGGTCTACTCGATCCCATTCGAATTGTTAATGTGGGATTGAGTGACCATCGGATGTTGACCACCTACCTACACCTGAGGCCTGAAGCATATGAAAATCTGGAATCTTTAGCCCTGCTCGATTGTGACAGACACACCTTGTCGGTCAGATGGAACCCCACAATCTGTCTTAAAATGGCATTTCGTGTTAATCGCGACCTGGTTGTACCTTGTGATAAGTCCCTGGCGCCATGGTACAGGGAGAGAATCATCAATTTAAATCTGAAGATGATTCGGATGCACTTTTTGTGCCTTTGTAAAGAAGGCAGTGCAATCAAGCCTCTAAAATCGGTTTGTCTACATTGGACAGAGGTTGCGAACTTAAAAAGACAAAAAACATCGATATGCGGTCCTTAAGAGGATCTCTGTTGAGCGTGGCAAACCTACAAAGGGAAAAAAACGTCATTACTGCCTGTTTCAAGCGCAAGATGAAGCTTTTGCGATTTGCTGCTTACAACCTGGCAAATCAACATATGGTTGAACTATTATGCAAAAGAAACACAAGGGATCAATGGGCAATTTTAAGAAATCCCTTGGGCAAAGTCGGCAATCGTATGATGGCATCCATTTCGGGTATGGAATGGAAGTCCTTCTTCCTCACGAAATACAAATTGCCAGAAATACACAAAAGGATGGAGTCTGTGTCTCTGCACTTGGAACTTCCGTCTGTTTGCCCTTGGGTAAACAAAGACATCATATGGGCAATTGCAGCCCTGAAGTTTTCTAATAAGGCTGTGGGTCCTGACGGGCTTCCGCCCTGTGTCTACAAGGACGATCCGCACTTTCGGGCCAGTTACTTGCTTCCCTGGTACCACTCTATTTACCAATCTGGGAAAATTCCTCCCTCCTGGCTCTCGGCAATTGTAATCCCAATTCACAAAAAGGGAGCCCTATCCGAACCGGCAAACTTCAGGCCAATAGCCTTAATTGACATATCTGCAAAAATCTTTGCACGGCTCATTTTGTGTGAATTAGAATCGTATGTTAACACCGCCAAGATCCTCTCCAAAATGCAGGTCGGTTTTCGTAGAGCTATGGGTACACAGCTAAATGCATCAATTCTTGCCCATAAATTGGCAACATCACACGCTTCCTCCAATGAGACGATCTATATGGCATCCTTAGACCTATCAGCGGCATTTGATAGTGTATTGAGAAATAGACTCTGGCAGAAGATGCTGTCATATGGCATCCCCCACGAGTTGGTTGTGATTATAGCAGCGCTCCATCAGAACACCTCTTATAGGGTGCGTATCAACTCAGCGGGTTTGCTGTCTGACAGCATTCCGACAAGAATTGGCGGCAAGCAAGGATGCAACCTCGCTGCGATACTTTTTAATCTGTATCTCGCCAACATAGAGCAGATATGGGAGGGAACAAATACCTTTGCGGTAAATTTAGGCAAGCTACGTCTCCACTGGTTGGAATTTGCTGACGATGTCATACCATTTGACAAGGTCCCATTTGGGTTACAAAACAAACTTAAAATCTTTAACGAATACTGTACCCTGAATAACTTAACCATCAACTCAGCTAAATCACACATCATAGTTTTCGGACCTAAAAAGAAAAACATGACATTCAAGTATGTCGTGAACTCACATCAAATTATGAGGAAGGAAGAAATTACCTATTTGGGGTACTCAATGTCAAATGGCATGTCTATCAGCAGGTGGCGCCTTGTGTTGACCTCTAAGTTAGACCAACTAACTGTTCAAATGAGGATCATTTTTGTGAGGTACTGAAGATTTTCGCTTCTCCCTCTTCTTGACTACTATACTATGAAAGTAGAGCCCATTGTACTCTATGCCTTGGATATTTGCCTAGTGAATCTGGGGCCGCTACTTAACTCCCTCCAAGGTAGGATTTGGAAAAGGGTACTTGGCCTTCCGGGCTACCTGCCTAATCCAATTCTCATCCATGAATTGGGTCTCTATTCTCTGGCAGAGAAACATAATTGGCGGTTGTTAAATTCCTTCTACAAAATGATCTCTCCTCCTGCCAACTCTCTGTATGAAGACTTTGGATTATTGCTTATCAAGGAACATCCAAACTCTATTCGTGAATTCAAATTGCGCATGTTGACAATCTTAAAATCTTTGAACATGATGCAACAGGATCTCATTGATTGTCCACGCAAGGTTAAAATTCGCTTCCTTGGGAATGCATGGGCACGTAATGCGGATCTAATCGCAGGCTACTCATCGTTTCTCTCTTATGCGAAATTTCGACAGGCTGTTCTGCCCCGCCTGCCCTATCTCCTGTGTTTTCCCGATCTCCTTGCAAGAAGGACATATATGAGGTTTCGGTTGGACCTTGTCCATACTGGCTCTCACATTGGTAGCTGGTCAGGTTACAGGGAATCAGGGCTGTGGGATTGCTGTCGGTTTTGCTCCAAGAGTGAAGAACGTGAATCCTTGTAACATCTGTTTATGTATTGCCCAAAATTCGACTTCGATAGGTCTTGCTGCTTGGGACCTTATTTGGTTTCACATTCGATCAACGAGCGTCAGCTGGTTTGGTTACGTTGTATGTGGGGTCAGTCAAATGCTATTATACTTGCAACAGTGAGACTTGTCAACAAGATTGAGAAAGTCCTGCTGCCTTTAAACAAATCAATGTATATGAGGAAAGTCACCACAGATGCACTAGTCGATTCACAGAAGGTTGTTATTTTATGATCTACCTCATAACTGGCAGTACTAGAGTGACTGTCTGAACATTTTATATTCTTCTTAAATTCTATATTGGTGCTTACATTGGTGTTTTCTGTTTCCTTTCAGGCTTGGATGGAGCCACATGTTGAATTGTATTGTATTTAATACCTAGGTTGTAAACCAGTACATTTTTTATATTGTAAATTGAAACTTGGAAAAATGTCTTGTACTTTGACAAATGTATTTTAAGAAACTATGTAATGTACACAGTGACATCAATTTGTAAAGGTGCAAACTAATATTTTGTTACCAAAAACAAATAATAACATTTTTTTTAAAAAAGTACTTTTAGGGGGGGTGGTTGAATGAAATAATCTGTGCAGCTTACTGGCCAAAAGAGTCAACATTTAAGACTTTTTACCATAGAACTGTTCAACATGTAGCCAATTTGGTGTTGCAAGGGCTTTGATCTTGCATAATAAGAAGCTCCCAGTCTTGATACAGAAGGAGTGGCCCCCCAAACTAATGTGAGTGGGGGTTTACATTTTGTTAAGAGACACAGAGGCGGTATTATCCCTTCCTCCCAACCAGTTTTTTCAATCCTTTTTGCAGAGTTTATCTGAAAAAGATAACACGATGAGTAAATCCAGATCTATGAAAGTGTACAGATTTTTTTTTGCTGAATGACATTTCGCAAAATTATTTTTGGCTACAGCAAAAAGAAGTGGTAGACCCCTGGCACCTCCCTCTTCACTCTCCATGCACACCTTTATATACCTTACCCAAGCCTACCATCTATAATTATGCAGCAAAAAAGTGGTAGAAAATGCAGCAAAACAATTTGGGAAACTGTCATTCAGCAAACGTGGGTAATATTGGAAATCCAAAGAGTTGAAGGATGATTTCCAGATAGTTTCCCTGCATTACTCAATAGGATGGATCATTTTTTGGGTTTGGAGACTGTGGTTAACCCGTTTGTCCTTGCAGCTACTGGAGAGGATGAAGGACTACCTTATTGTAACTTTATAACATGATACTGTGGCAAATTGGCGGGTGCAATGCAATTAACTGGACTTTTATTATGGGTTGGGCTAATGAACATTTTTTCCTGTGTAATACAGAGTTTATTTCCTTGTTCTCAAAAGTTTGTAAATCATTCCATTTCTTCGCTGCAGACTGAAGTAAAGAGGGATGAAAAACAAGCCTCTGGTCTGTACAATAAAATTTATCCTCACATTTCTAAAACCATTTTTGAAAGGCTGCCCTTTCTGAATGTTGCTTTGAACTGAAACCTCAGCCCTTTAAGATGAGTAGCAATTACCCTGGAGATGGATGGGTATGCAGAAGTTACTCAAACATCATTAATCAAAACAACTCAGGTAGTTGGCAAAAGGATAACTGTTTGATTGTCAATTATCTAAAACAGGGAGTATAACGAACATCAACGACTTCGCTCAATCCTCTTACTCAATGAGTTTCATAAAAAACAGAGCTTTTATATCTAAAACTTGTCATCATTGACGTTGACCTACGTCACTACCAACGTCATCCTACGTGTCAAACTACAAAACCTAATAGCAGCTGTGATAAGCTCTTAGTGAACATCTAAGCATATGTTCTATATTAGTATGAGATAGTGAGTGAAACATCAGGTGAAGCAACTAAGCCCTCCTCTTAAACAGGTCACTATGAACGTCACTAAATACACGGCGTCCCATTGGCTACACCAACTATAGGACCCTTAATCACGTGGCCCCCACAATTGGTTGGGACTCTAACCTCCGTCAGTACTTTTCCACCTACGTCTAGCAGCATGCAGATTGGACCTCAAGGTGCTGGTGAGCTCGTCTAAATCAGAGCTTCGCACCAATAAGCATATCAGTCCATCATCACCTCAGTGGTCTGCTGTCAATTAAGACTTTGAACTCGTCCTTGGGAGTGTTCTTAGCTCTGGAGATTTCAGGGGAGTGAAGGCACGCTCTGCCCTCATGCATAGGTGTGAGCATCTTGCTTGTACAACTTCATCCTTCCATGTGACAGAAGACCATGATTTTGAGCTTTCACTGTCTTCAAAATAATATTTTTTAATAGACCTCTGACGTCTTCCTTGTTTGTTTGTGTCTTGTGAACAAGAGTTTTGTTCATTCTCACGATTTGTATCCAATGCTAGTTGACTTCAGCCTGATAAAACCATGGCTTCTTGGCTTGGCTTCATGGCTCATCCAGCCTCACCTTTTCGAGATTCACTTTTAATTCATGTGCTTTCTTACTGCGACACACTGAGAAGAGGCCTTTCTTTTTTAGTCCAACTCTGCTATGACACGTAGTGGAAACATCCATCTTTTACTCCTTATGCATATAGGTATATATTGGTTCATGCCGCAATCTATTCACTATAAACTAGCCTCAAGAATACTTTGTCTGCTTGTGTTTCTTTTGCATCTGTACACGTGTAAACTGACTTCAATTCTTCATCCATTTTATGGCATAATCTTCTTCGCTTTGATCCCAAGATGTCACTTATCTTTGATACTTTGTTGATGCCTTATAGAATTTCTGCATTGTCTGGTCTCTGCATCGTTTCTAGGCACGTCAGCTCAACTCTGGATGACATCACCATTCGTCTTGACCATTCATTTGCGCTGCTTCTGTCACGCTCACCTGGATTCCACGGGGGCGCCAAACGAAGCTGGACTGCTGCGGTCTCCACCAGTGTGACTCGTAGCAAAGTGATGATTGACTGCACTTGCCCACTCAGTTTCGTCTGCCTGGCTTCCAAGAGGATTTTCCTAGAAGCAGTAAGGGAATTAGCCACCCGTGGTAGAGGGGTTAACACTAACACTATCTTCCCGAAAACTTCTAGTATTCGCCTTCGTAAAGTCTCACCTTATAGTTAGGAAGGATGAACTCTCCATCCTGCATTTGGAGTGCAGGGGCACGTAGAACTTCAGTTACTACACTGATCCGAAGGCATTTGGCAGAGTTCCAGACAAATAATGACTGCGAGGTAAGTTGTGTGTAAACCAAATGTATAGTTCTTTTAGAGTTCAAATGTCTGTCTATTCACTCATGCTCCTTTCATACCTTTCCCCATGCAGCGTGGTCCGAGGAGCGAGATCGCCTCGATGGATGAAGGTAGTGCCTTGGTAAGAGTCAGTGCACCAAGCACTGTTTAGCAAGTAATATTGATCCAAGTGTGATTAACCAATAGTTCTTTATCTTTGTTGCAGGTGCGGTGCTTTTGCGAAAATGTTGAGCGTAGAATGGTGACCAGCGCTGCCTCGAGCGGTAATATGCCAAGTAAGTATCTTGCTGTAAGGAAGTGAATGCCTTTGGCGGAACCCCGCTCACCTTTTGTTTGTTCTTGTTTTTCCAGATGCTGATGTTGCGAGCGGCGATTCAACGGGCACCGCGCTGGGTCGTGAAGATGCTCTAATGATAGGTGAGTATGGCGCGGCACTGCAGCTGGCAATGTGACGCGGTTGTTTTAAATGTCTTTTCCCTTTCTTACAGGTGCGGCTTCTGCAGGAGAAGATGATGACCAAATGGGAATCTTCCTGTTCTTACCTTCTCTTCTTCTTTCCTTTTCTCTAGGATCGGCTCCGGACACAAATGGGTGTAGCTGTAGACTGAATACTGGACTGCAGACATGGTGAGCGTTACGCCGCTGAGATGCAGAATAACGCGAAGCGTGTGCTGCTCTTCGGGCGTGGTTTAAATAGCATCAAAAAAGTAGTTCCCAGGTAAAGAGTTCCAGTACCACACCCAAGTAGTAAAATAGTTCCTAAAGGAAAGTAGTCCCTTCATGGCCTCATGATGGCCTGTACGTGAGTTCTTTGCAGGATGACCTGCAAAGTTTAAAGATGGCAATATAAGCCTGACGCCTACAGCGCCAGGACTGAAACCATATAGCCCCTAGATGGGGTTTTGGGAATTCCTGGGTCTTCGTGGATGCCTGTTCCCTGGATAGATGGATCTGTTCCAGATGTCTGGGGGCAGGCATCGTGCTTCTTCTGGGATTTCATTCAAACAGCCATCATATTTTCTTGTATGCAGGTACGGTTTTTTCAATGGGAACCTTGCCTCCAGGATTCTCCTAGGTATCAGTATTTTCACTGGTACTGCATGGATTTCGCATCTGGGCTCCCAACATATAGGCAATATGGGTGAGGCGGTTGAGGTGGGGGTACTTGACTCCTCCTCTACACTCCCCCCTCTTGGCAATTTATCGACCACTCTCTCATCATTCTTCACATCCAGACATCTTGGTCTGAGGAAGAACTACTGTGGAATCCATATCTTTATAACTCCCTTCAGGCATCCTGCTGATCTCACATGCTCATCTTTGTTCCATGTCATGAGGCTTCATTATCCATTTGGACTACAGTAGATCCACCTTCCCACGTACTTCTTATGATTCTTTGGATACAAGAACTTTGTTCCTTCAGGTGCATGGATACTGGCCTTCACAAAGTCTCTAATTTATTCATCTGTCAAGTCTTTGGCCCTCCATCCTGGTTCAACATCGGTCATAATCTTCATCCCTTTGGCTTTCTTAGCTGTTTTCTTGCATTGGGAAATTATTGTCTTGATCACACAAAATCCAAGCAATATCATTAATATCAGTGCTCCAAGGAACTTAAAAATATCTTTCTGCCATCCATTGTGGAACTCAAAAGAAGAGGGATCCAAACTAGCTATCATCAGTAATCTCTTCTACTTCATCAATCATTTGGCCGTGGAGTTTTGTCAGCATACTTATGGCCTCTGTCAAGGTTCCATTCTCGTCACCATAAGAAGGTATGAATGTGCAACATGATTCTCTGATTTCTGCACAAACACCTCCACCCATAGCTGCGATCATGTCTAAGACATATCTGTTCTGGAGAGTCATCAGTCTTACGGCTCTCAACTCTTCCCTGATAGCATTGAATCCCTTGATGGTAGTGTTGATTGTCTGTAGCAATTCCCATCTGGTAATCTGCAGGCATTTGGTATTTTCTCCAACCTGGACACTTACCATGCATTTTTTTCGAAACTTTTCTCATTCAAAACTATGTTTTCTAATAAATGACTGGATACCCCCGGATTCCAGCTCCTTTCACGGCAGGCTTCTCGTATCTGATCACATGATTCTTGGTGTGAGCTCTGTTTCTTGTCTTTATGTCTTGGACATAATCATCTTCATCTGGCCACTCAGTTGCCCATTTGAGACAGGCATCTCAGCCCATAAACTGGCCTCTTGTACGGCAAAGTGCTATGTGGGAAAGACAATGTGCTGTCCGGATGTCTAGTTCAATAGCTATGAAGATCTTGGACTTCCCCATACTATAAGGCAGGAGAGCACATAAAAAGCATTCCTCCTTGGAGGTTCTTCTTCCCACTTCCCTCATATGTTGATATCATATGTTGTTTCCCAAATGTGCTGTACTATCCAGGTAATGTCTCTCTTAGGTCTTATTCTTCTCTTATGATCTGCTATGATTATCTCATACAGCATGTCAGCATAACTCGTGCTAACTGGACCAATCACAGGAACACTCGTCAGTGGGCTAGGTGTGTTTGCATGCATTCATTTAGTAGGTTCATCTTTCAACACCCATTTCTTTTGTCTCCCCTGTAAAGTCTGTCTCTGGTGTCCAAAAATAATCTCTAAGACACTTTTCGTATGTGACTGACTATCAGTAACATTTACCTAAGCCTTAAGTGATTTCTTATCATTCCGGCAACAGGGGTAACTACATAGGGTCTTGTTTGCCTAGTAGTTGCCACGTTTATGCCTTCCTTCTGCTTAGGAAGATTCTCATGAGTTTTTGCTCCTTGCACATCTATGTAATAGGATGTGCGCACAGTGAGTGAAAGCAATACTATTGTGAACAGGATGCAAGCATAAATAACACAGAGATATGAGAACGTGCAGCATCGATTATTTTTACACAAGGTGGACTTCTCTCTGAATCTGGCATGATGATATTGCTACTAATGCTGCTCATTTTTTTGCCTGAGGAAGAGAAAAATAAACCTTTAATATAGCAACATTATGTAGTGTTTCTGACTGCTTACTGGACGATACACAAATTCCCAGTTGACCCCTCGAATCATCCTTTCACCAGATGACATGAAGAGACTTATTTTCAGCATGAAACAAGAGTTATTTTTAGCCAACAATCTCTCGATCTGTCCCTCGAAGAAAAGCCTCACTCTGATCTTAGAGTTCTCTCGGAATAAGCATTTACTTGCATTATAATGTCTCTCAAAATCTCATTCAATGCTGAATTATTTCTCGGGTCCCTTAAAAAGGTACAGACATCTGTGTGTCTCCCAACAAGCTTTGGACACTCTTCAATCGGTAGTAAAAGACCAAACTGACCAGTCCATGCGTGTTTTCAGCTGATAGGGGCATTTGTACTATCCCCACTGTATTTAGCAAGCTACAGAACTTGCTCAATAATTGCTGTGAGCAATCTCCTTACAATCGGACCATTCTTAGGATCTTGAAGGAAAACGTGAACGCTAGTAGTTCTCCCCACAATTGCAGGATATGTGCGCAACACAAAAATATGATCCATTAAATGTTGCCATTGGGTACCACCATGAGCAAATCCAAACAGGAACTCAGTGAGAAATGAATCAGGGTACTGTACCCTCTTTCAGTTCTTGAAAACTAAACCAATATCTGGCATACTTTTCTTCTTATCAAGGCGTAAGCATGCCTAAATCCAATGTCAACACCCTGTGGCTCAAGAATGTATATCTTCCCTTGACTCTTTCCCAAATGACTTGAAAGAGTGTTCAAAATAAGCCAAAGTCCAATGAACTCTTTGGGGGTCATTCCGAGATTGTTGGAGGTAAGGGAAAAACGATGCCGGTAAAGGTTTACCGGCATCGCTTACCGCTACAGGCTATTCTGAGCAACCAGACGGCTATTTACGGCACCGTAAAGTACGATACCATAAATAACGGTCAGGGCGCGCGCACGCGACACACCATGCCGGCATTAGCGGCATGCCGTAAATTGGAGAAGATCACAAGTAATGCGGACATGCAAATAACAGCCCCCTGAAGGCCGAAAATGTGCTTACCGGCTTGATGTAAATACCGGCATCGCCGACCAGGCGTTAAAAACCCTAAGCAGTGTTTCCAAGAGCCGCAGGTGCACACAATCAGCACAGATGGAGTCTGGCACAGTACAAAAGGAGCACACCCACACACCACACCCCCTCCCACACCAAGATGATACCAATAGTAGTAGCATTACTGGAGCTGGAGGCCCTGCTTGCAAGGCAACAACAACAGCAACAACAACAGCCCCCACCACAGAGGAGACACAGGAGGAGAAGGAGGGTGAGACAGGCCCAGAATGCCCCACCATGCCAGCAGCCCCCAATCCCTCGCATCAGAGCCACCCCCTTCAACCTAACACCTGAGCAGATCCACCCCATGTACCGGCTTGACCGTGACACCATCACCACCATAGTGGACCTGATACACAACGACATAGTGAGCCTCATAGAAATACACACTGCCATCCCCCCTCTACTGAAGGTAGTGTCTGTGCTCCACTTCCTTCCCACAGGCACCTACCAGAATACAGTGGGGCACATGCATGGCATATCACAACCCTTATTTTCCTGGATACTGAACCAAGTGCTGGATGCCTTGCTCAAGCACACAAGGGACTGCATATCCCTTCCACGGACTCCCCAGGAGATATTCGATACAAAAGTTGCCTTCCATGTACTGGCAGGAATGCCAAATTGTGTAGGTGCCCTCGACTGCACCCACGTGGAGTTGGTGGTCTCGCAAGCAATACCACTCCATTAACGTGCAGGTGGTATGCAACGCCAGCAAGATCATCACACATTGCTGTGCCCGATATCCAGGATCAACTCATGACTCTTTGGTCCTGCGGAACTCCACGCTACCACACTACATGGAGCAACATGCTGGACGACGTGCCTGGCTGCTTGGTAAGTTGCCTGACTGGGCCATGGCAGTGCATCGGGGTTGTGAGGTGGGTGGCTGCATACTCCACATGGGCGGGAAGGGGGGGGGAGATGCATACTCCACCTGGGTGGGAAGGGGGGGAGATGCATACTCCACCTGGGTGGGAAGGGGGGGGGGATGCATACTCCACCTGGGTTGAAATGTTGATGCCAGTGCATGATGTGCACATCACCGAACACTGTGCCCCAAAGCAACTGAAATGGCACATGTCTACCAAATCCCATAGTGATGAAGTAAGGCCGACACCTATCACTACATGACTAAAAGGTAACCAGCCCACATCCCACAACACATGCACCACTCATCGGCGGCCCTCACACACCGTAAGGCCATTCAGCACTATGCACTGCATATGCACTATGATGCTGTCTCCAGTATATCACCACACAGGACAGTCATCCCTGGGAGTGCATTGGAATGAGCCTAACAGGGATACCACAGTGTGTCACTGGTACGGCACACCCATAGGAGTGCTGCAAGTCACCATGGTGCTGATCAGTGCAGAATGACGAATATGGTACTGACTACAGCCAACACTCCCTACTACCAAATCTCACAGAAGACAACACATCAATGATTTTACTCCAACACTGCTGCATGCATATACGATGCGCGTGCAACAAGATGTGAGTGCACACCATTACCCATCTTGAAGATGCAACCCGCTCCATCAGTCCATTGCACAGGACACATAGCGGGGCCAGAAATGGGATCAATGCATCCAGGGACATGTGCGTAATGGGCAGAAATGACCTGCTGCCATGTGAGACTAGTACAGTTGTCTGCCATTAATGTACAATCACTTACCTTCATTCCCCTCTCATGCAGGTGATGGTGGCTATCCCTTGAAGCCGTGGCTCAAGACCCCTTTCCGAAACCCACAGAACAGGCACGAGGAGGACTACAATCGTTCCCATACCCGTACATGTGTGGTGATTGAGCAGACCTTTGGCCTGTTGAAGGCACGATTTTGTTGCCTCAGCCAGTCGGGTGAGGCACTCATCTACAGCCATGAGAAGGTGTCCAAGATCACATGGCATGTGTAATGCTGCACAATATGTGCATCCGTCGGAATGTGCTCCTGCCCCCTGACATGGAACTGCTACCACCTGATGATGATGATGAAGGGGAAGAGGAAGATGTGGCAGGTCATCATCACGGTGCTGATGCACAGGAGGGGCGTGCCGTGCGCCAATCATTGATTGGACAATATTTCTGACACACATGTCAGCAGAGGGTGTCATGATGTGAGGACATTGGGCACTGGGTGTGGGGATACATGTACACTATGCACTGTGCAATATTAAATGACACATGCTCAATGATGAATGTCCACTCTGTTTCTTTTTTTGCAACATAACCCGTGTATTATAAGTGAAAACATCTAAGTGAAAAATAAAACCTCCACCACCCTCGCCCCCCTCCCCCTCCACCCACAACTCCCCCACACACCCTCACCCCCCTCCTCCTTCCCCCACAGCTCCCCCACATGAGAATCCGCCTGAAGCCCAAAGCCAAATGTAACTCCTGGTATGACTCGGATCTCGTCACCCTTAAACGCAAGTGCAGGGTGGCAGAGAGGAAATGGCGTGCTTCATGTTCATCCTCTGACAAACTGGCCTGTCGCCTGCTCCAAAGGCAATACCGGCTCTCCGTTCTCACCAAGAAGAGAGCCCTTATCCAAGCCCGCATCTCTGCGGCATCTAACAATTCGGCCAAACTCTTTAAAATCTGCAAGGAGCTGGCCAACCCTGCTGCAGTCTCTACCTCTCCTGTCCCCTCCCAGGCCCTCTGCACGGCACTGGCCTCTCACTTCATTTCAAAAACTCAGGATATCCTGTCCTCACTCTCCTCCTATAACCTCCCCCCCTCTATTCCCTGCCCTTCCACTGGCTCTTCTGCAGCCACCCCTCCTCTCTCCTTCTCTTCCTTTCCCCTTTTTTCTGCTGACGAGGTTTCAAGACAAGTCCGATCTATGAAAGTCTCGTCAAAACAGGTCCACCCCTGTTCCTCCAAAACTATCAAGGACCACATTGACTCCTTGGCTCCTGCCCTTGCTGACTTCTGCAATCACTCCTTCGCCTCTGGAGTCTTCCCATCCCCTCTCAAGCACTCCCTTGTGCACCCCCTTCTTAAGAAACCCTCTTCCGACCCTTCCTGCCCAGCTAACTATCACCCAATCTCTATCACTCCCTTCCTGGGCAAGCTCCTGGAGAAACTGGCCATCTCCCAGCTTAATCTCCATGCTGAATGTGTTGGTTGTCTTCATGACCATCAGTCTGGCTTCAGAGCTGCCAGAAGCACGGAAACTGCTCTCCTGAACATCCGTGAGGACCTGCTCTCGAACCTTGACTCTAACATTCCATGTGTTCTCATTTTGCTTGATCTCTCTTCTGCCTTTGATACTGTCAACCATACCATCCTGCTCAACCGTCTCCGTGATAACCTCGGTATCACTGGTCAGGCTCTGACGTGGCTGACCTCTTTCCTCTCAAATCGACCATCCCAGGTCCAACTGGGGTCTTTCCTCTCTGACATCTTCTTCTCTACCTGTGGTGTCCCCCAGGGATCTAACCTCTCTCCCTGGCTGTTCAACCAGTATCTGGCACCTCTCGCCCACCACATCGCCGCTCTCTGCCCCTACTTTCAGTGCTATGCGAATGATACCCAACTCATTTTCAGGCTACCCTTGGCCTCCTCTTCTCCTTCCCTCATCTCTGACTGTCTTTCTGCTATCCAGGAATGGTGTGCCGCCAACGACCTCTGCCTTAATGCCAGTAAGACTGAGATACTACTCATCGGCACTCCCACTCCCTCCTTCCCTGCTGCTCTCTGGCCGGCCTCTCTGGGCCCTCTTCCTGCTCCTACATGCAAGGCAAAAAACCTTGGGGTCATCTTCGACTCCACACTCTCCTCCTCTCCTCACATATCCGACGTATCTAAGAAGTCACACTACCAGCTACACCTCCTCAGAGGTATCCTTCCTTTCCTCTCCTTCCCCCAGAAGCTCACTGTCTCTAGAGCCCTGGTTCTCTCTAAGCTGGACTACTGTAACAGCCTCTATCTTAATCTGCCCGCCTCTACTCTCCGCCCTTTGCAACTCATCCACAACAGGACTGCAAGACTTGTCCTTGGCCTCAAGCCCAGGGACCGTATCTTTCCAGGACTGAAATCACTACACTGGCTCCCAGTGACTGCGAGGATCAAGTTCAAAAACCTCTGTATTGTCCACAAGGCCGTCTGGGGCCTTGGGCCAAAATACCTTCAACTCTCTCTTCCTAAATATCTTCCTTCTCGAGCTCTTCGCTCATCCGCCTCCAACTCCCTCAGGGTCAGCCGCTTCTCCAAACAACGATTTGGGGGCAGATCTCTTTCCACTGCAGGGGCCTCCCTCTGGAACAGCCTTCCTACCTCCCTGAAACTTGAAGAGAACCACCTCCGGTTCCGGAAGCACCTCAAAACCTTCCTCTTTGCCTCCGCTTTCTCTCCCCCTCTCCCCTACTAATATTACTGAAACTGCACTGAATCTGCAAATGGGCCATTCACCGTTCTCGGCCCAGCCACTCTCTCCTGCACTGCCTCCACGGCAACCCCTGCACTACGGGACTGTGTCTGTATCCATACAGCCCCCCTTCCCAGCACTTGTCTGCACTTACCTCGCACTTGCCACCAGCTGGCCCTTGTTATTTATCCTGTATGCTGTATGCTATTAACCCTGTACTGCACTTTCCCCTCTCCCTTTCCCCCATGCACTTTTCCCTTCCCCTCTACCCTTGCACTTGCGCGATCTGAATGACACCTGGCCTAGTAAGATCATTGTCTGTCTCCCCTTGTTCCCCCCCTGCCTCGTCGCGCCTTGAAACACTTGTGTATAGGCGCGTTACAAATGCCTTATCATATCATATCATATCACACACCCTCACCCCACAACTCCCCAACACTAGGCCCATAGGGTCCACATAGGCCACATGTGGCTGGCAATAAGGTCACTCTGTGCTCCCGGAGCCAGGAGGAGGCATGTCCCGTCGGCGCGTGAAGCGACCGACGGAGTGGGCTGGTCTGGGTGGAGTTGCTTGTTGAAGTAGTGTCCTCCTGCTGAGGCTGTTGGCCAGGATGAGCAGCCTCCAGAGCATTGGCTATGCGGCTGAGCACCTCGCAGAGGCAGTTGGTGCTTTCTGTTATGGACTGGCCCAGTGCCCTCAATTCATCACGCCACTCCTCCCTGGCCTGACGATTGTCCTGCACAAATTCTGTTATGAGGGCTGTGAGCTGGTCAGCCCGCTGTGCATCAGCGCATGAAGTAGTGGCCCTGCTGGGGATCGGGCTGACATGTCTGGCCGGCACTTCCTCAAGGGAACTGCACACAGGACTGCCATGTCCCTGTGTTGGTCCTTGGTCCGACTGCTCCTGTGTGTCGGTCTCACCCGAGTCACTAAAGGATACCTTGGGGTTTGAATAGGCCTCAGGGGTGTGCACGACTTCCATTGAGTCATCCTCAGTCGCTCCCCAGATGGCATTGGGGCTGTCCTCAATTTCGAGGGAGGCCGTGGCTGCCACCTCCCCAGCCACACTGGACTCCTCGGAGCGTGGTGTTGGGCAGGTGTCTGCAGCTAGTGCAGGGAGGGGTGGGGGTGGGGTTGGGGGTGGTGCACCTTCCACGGGCCTTGCTGGAGCTGGTGGTGTACGTCCAGGTGTTGGCTTTGTCGCTGGGAGACAGCGGCCCCTGCCTTGGCCCCTGGAAATGCTTACTGCCTGTGGGGGTGGAAGAGTGGGACGGCATGAGTGATGTTTGGAGAGCCAGCATTCATACATGGCTACGATAGCACATTCAAACAATTGTGGGTAATCGGCATTTGTGCAGGGAATGGCACTTCATTCAATACTTGGGTGGTAAATGCATGCATATGTCGGTGTCACTCATGTTGGCCAGGTACTGTGCTGTCTAACATGCACACTGTTTACATCAACTCCCCTGTGTGCCTCATGTAATGGGCAACTTTGTGTGGTATGTGTCATATACGTTACGACCTTGCACCTGGCACTAGCTTGGGTCTCACTTGCTTCAGCATGATTTACAGGGGGGGTGTGGCCGTCCATGCTGTGACTCCTTGGCCAGACCTTAGCAGTGACTTTAATGACATTAGCGTTGGCAGTATTGACTTTGGACACTCACCTCCATCAGCGGATGACTTTGCACCACACTCCATTTCTTTGACCCCTTTGATGGATTCGGACCCTATCATGGCCGCACATATCTCCTTCCACTGCATGAGTTTCATTGGCGAACTTGGGCCTCCTCCATTCTCCAAGGCCTGGTTTCTGTTCGCAGAGAGGATTCTCCGCACCCTCAGCCACAGGTCGTCCAACCTTTTGCGGCAATCCTTTATGGTGCGGGGGGTGTTGCCCACAGCGCTCACCTTCTGGGCCACTAGTGCCCATATTTTTTTTTTTTCACCACCGCCTCCCTCTGCATGTTGCTGCTGAAAAAAGTCCCAGCATGCTCGTGGAGGGTATCCACAAGCATTTGCAGCTCATCTGGGCTGAACCGCTCCTTTGGGAGGCAGGCTGCTCCCTTCTTTGGCGCTTTGGGCATTCCTCGGTAGTGGTATTTACTTTCCGGTAGGTCAACAGTGTGCCAGGGGTCCTGCCTGGTGAGGATGGCAATGGATTGTGCTTTTAAAGATGGCCGCTGTGCTCCTTCCCGTTCCTGGGCGATGACGCTATTTCCGGTTCCGCAATTTACCGGTGACCGTAAATAACGGTGACCATTATTTACAGTCACCGCTAATGCTGCGTTGCCCTATGATGGTAGTGTTGTCTACGGTGCGGTTCATGCCGGTCGGGGGTTTTTAGGGCCCTTTTGCGGAATGCCGCTACGTCCATTACCGGCATGGCGCAAAGCTTGTGCCTGCGAACTCGTAATAGTGCGCTTTTAGTGGTCTATTGCCAGCTCGGACTTGCTATTTGCGCCATGCCGGTAATGAACGGAACTTACCTCCAAATTCGGAATGAGGGCCTTTGTCTTTACTCAACAACTTCTGCGTCCTTCTTCCTTGCACAGAAAATGACCCCTCATCACTAGGTCTTAAATCCCACTGTAATACGCAAGGGGCTTGTACCCCAATGTAGTTCTCTGTGTGAGGACTGCCGTCATAACGGTACCATCTGTATGCAAGAATAAAAATAATTCCTCAGCATAATTAGGAATCCCTAAAACTGGAGCTGTACAATTTGCCTTTTTCATTTCCTCAAACCCTTCTTCCATCTCCTCAGTCTAAACAATTTTCATTTGCGTTGCTTGTGCTTTCTTTAGAGATATAGGGCCTCATTACACGGAAGGCGGTATGGGTTAATGGTCACCGGTAAGGGTATCGGTGACTGTTAACCCTTACCGCCTTACTACGAGGTCCCTTTGCGGGACCCAACCTGGTGTAGACCAGCCGTTAAAGTTGGGACCCGTAAAGGGGCCTTGGTGCTAATTACGGTACCGCAATTTGCGTTACCGTAATTAGCTCCTTCCCGATTCCCATTATGCCCTATGGGGCAAAAATGAGAATGGGGAAGGGCCATGGAGAAAGGGGGAATTACCGCCCCGCCAACCTTGGAATGGGGTGGTAATTCCCCTTTACTCCATGGTGGTACTGGTATGGTACCGGCAGCAACCATGGTGCTAATAGCACCATGGTTTTCCGCCTTCCGTGTAATGAGGCCCAAAGTCTGTCTTTTTAATGTGAGCTGCACATTTAACGACCGCAAAGACTACTGGGAGTTGTAGTGCCTTGATAAGCCTGTCTAATAAAGTAGAATGCTGCACTAGAGTGCCGCTCAGAGGTAGCCCCTCCTTTTCCAACGTGCTATCCCCCGTGTGTACTGTCAATGTCACATAGGCGGAGTCACTATACACCATTTGTTCCTGGCCTGCACGATTCTCGGGCACGACTATCAGTGCCACTAACTCTACAGCCTATGCTGAATAGTGAGACGGGAGTTTTGCACTTACCAATGTTTGAACCTCCCCACTGGCTGTGTATTTAACCACAGTGGCACCTGTATATCTCTGTCCATCATTTTGATCGATCCTTGAAGAACCGTCAATAAAAACAATTTCTCCCCCTGCCAAAGCATTTAGAGTTTGTAATAAAGGCCTTGTATATGAACTGTGGTCAAACACCCATGCTCTAACATAGTTACATAATCCCAGAAGTCTTTGCATGTGCTTTATCGTGTGTGGCTTCGAGGTTTCCAAGATAGCCTCAGCTCTCTCAGGTGTAACCTTTTTTCCTTCATGCGAAATCAACTCACCTATGTACAACACTTCCTGTTGACAATACTATAACTTCTCCTTGTCAACTTGATATCCTTTATCATCAAGCGTAATCATCAACTGAATAGAATCACGTCTGCACTCTTCCTCTGAAGTGCTGCAAACTAAAATGTCATCTAGGTATTGCAACACAACACTTTCCAGATTAATATTGCTTAAATCCATCTGGAGAACTCTATTGAAAATCGATGGGGACTCACAATACCCTTGAGGTAATCTCGTGCTTTTTAACTTCGTCTGTCTGAACGTAAATGACGTCAGATCCTGCAAGTCTTTGTTTAAGGAGATTGATAAAAATGCATTTTTCAAATCAATCATGGTAAAATATTGTGCTTCAACAGTAATGTTACATACGATTGTAGCAGGATTAGGAATTAGAGGGAACTCGGCCTCTACAATCTGGTTAATCGGTCTCAAATCTTGAATTAGCCTCCATGACCCCCCGTTCGATTTCTTGATAAGGTACACTGATGTATTACACAGTGACTCTGATGTCACCAAGATGCCTTGATCCATCATGACGGAAATTGTCTTAAAAATACCTTCATCTGCCTCTTGAGACATAGGATACTGCCGTGCTCAAGGAAAAATTGCTCCTGGCTTCAATTTAATCTTTACTTCTCCAACCCCCTTCAATAGGCCTACGTCATAGGGGCCTGTCATCCATAATGAGACTGGTACTTTTCCCATGTCTTCCTCAAAATAATCGGGACGCTTTTGTGCTATCATAATTTTCTGAAGAACCTCTCGTTTGATGGCTCGTACCCAATAAGTAATGCTCATCTCAAATATTACTTCATCATCTGATGGATGATCTCCAAACATGTCCTCATCAGTGACAGTCAATCTGTAACCCTCCCCAATGGTAATCACTGTGCTCCATCGTCTGCCATCATGATAATTCCCATCAAGCAAAGCCATTTCCCCTCGCACTATGGCTGTTTGTAATTCTAAAGGAAAGCTTTGCCCTTCCTCTTCATCCATAGGTATCTTTGGCCTGAATAGAAACTCATCAGGTATTCTCACAGTTCTGCCTACTAGGTCTGGTAGCCATGTCAACAAAATGCGTACCCCATAATGAAAAACTTCAGTTTCTAATGGGACTGCTCTCATGGTCACTTGTCCTGCAAACGCCATAATAAATTAGCTCACGTTTAAATAATGCATTCCTGGTGTTGAACACACTATGCCTTCATCAGTGAACGAGATTGTCATATTCAACTTGTTCATTAGATCTCGACCTAATATATTGACAGCTGTCTGCCTTGAGTACAGCAATGGCACCAACATGTCACATTCTCCTATAGAGACTGGTAAGTCTTCAGTAAAAGGAACTCTGCTTGTAGCTCCTGTGAAACCTTGAGTATGCATGGCATTGCCAGACATTGAAAATGTTCCCTCTTTTATACAGAAGTGTGTTGCAACCGTGTCTACTGAAAACAAAAAATGTTTGCCTCCTATACAGACGTCTACCATCGGTTCCTTGTGAGAATTTGGCGTCACGGATAGTATTGAACACATCAAGTCTCCCAGTGAGCTGTCCTATTGTGGATAAAGCCTCATTCCTGTACCTGTAAAAGGATTCCCTCCCTCTACAGTGACACCCCCTATCCTATGAGTCATTAACTGTCCTGTGCTTGTGCTTTGCTGTATCTGCATAGGTGAATGCTGCGACTGCCCTTTCGGCGGATTCACTGCTGCTTGCTGCGTTTGCATACCTTGCTGCATTCTCAGTGCTTGTGCCTGTTGCACTGTTTGAATCTGAGCAAACCCATCTCCACTCTGCTGTGAATATGCAGGTGGGTTTGAAGTCCCCCCTCTTGAAAATTGACCATTCCACACAAACCCTGGACTCCAACACATACGAGCCAAATGCCCTGTCATTCCACATGTCCAACATATAGGAGGCGGAAATCTCCTATTCTGCCCATCCTGCATATCTTCATTGGCATTCTGCATATTTCAAAACCTTCCTTGATTACTCTGAAAGTTTCCCGGATTGTTCTGCCAATTCCCTTGATTATATGGAAAATTTCTACCTCGAAATCCTCCCCTTCCTCGTGGAGCAAATTCATTATTGCCCTGATCAAACTGCCTTTGATTATTCACATGAGGCATGTTTGTTACCTGCGGTGAATTCGCTCCATCTCCACTAGTTATCATTGCCCCTTTAATGGCGTACTTAGATAACTTTTTTTGCACTAACTTTGCCTCTTCACCTTTCCTGATATCATCTTTTTTTGCGATTCTTTTCCTGCAAGAGTCTGCAATAATGTACGATGGTCAGCTGAATTTCTAACCCTGGTTTTGCCTTCATACCCACTAGCTGCTTCTGTACCGAGTCCGGCAGCCATTGGCATAGTATATGATAGAACACAGTGCAATAGTGCAACGAGCAATAGGGTGTCCTCTTTTTTTAGGGGCTTGTTGGGGGAGGACTTAGTGACATGTATAAACAACCAGGGTCCACAACAAACTAACTGCTAGTGTCGTATTGGGCTGAAAAGATTAGCATCACACCTAGAAGTAAAGAGATTGAAAAAATTGTCTTGCCAAACATATATAAAGACGATGGGGTCGGAGATTGCCAAAACATATATCTAATTTTATTTTTTAACACATGATAAAAAATGGGCATTGGGAGATGTGCCCATACAGATAAAAAGACATATAAACCGATGTTTTTTGTCCAAACAGAGACACTTATTCTGCATCTACAGAGTGATGTTAGTAAGTAGTGAGTGAGTGAGTTTTTGCACATTTCTTAACATCAAGTACAAGCCCCCATTCAAAAAGTGTCGACAGTCACAAAATCTGTTTCCAGCCTCAAACAGGTAACCACTTGTTCCCCGCAATTCAGGGTTGATAGTAGGTATGTTTTTTTCCCGTTAAGGCTTTCATCAGGGCACTTGTGATCCAAATAGAGCAGTTTTAAGGATGTCGTGTTGATGGTCTTTATTTATTTCTATCCAGCAATTCTAAAACTTTGCCCTTTCCGCTCCAGATTCTTCATTATTAGAAGGTAATGGCAGCTCAAATTAGTATTTATGGACTGTAGATATATACGAATTTAGGGATTAGAATATGAAGATGTCTCCTGAAGCTGCCACTTACATTGCTTGCTTACATTGTGTTGTGCCTTATGGTCGCCAATAGACCACAACTGATTGTGTTTTGCCCTGATTTATGTTGTGCCTTTAGTCTTATGGCCCTTGCCTTTCACTGCCAATTTGATCTTAGGTGGCCCCTGTCTATGTACATGGTTGTTGTGCCACCTAGCTCTCCTCTCTCACCTAGGTGACCAGGACTGTCATCATGCACGTCAGTGTACTCCTTCCATTACTCTACACACTATCCCTTCGACTTGCCCAAGTTCTCCAGCTTCCTACGGTAGCAACCTCCACACTCTGGGTTAAAATGGACCAGCCTTCTACCAGCATGGCAACCCCACGACCTCTCGTGTCACCTAGAATGAGCCCGGCAGCACCCGCTGTAGGCCATACCAACCAATACCTCAACGACCCAGCTTTATGGCTGGATCACTTTGCTAGGAAACCTACACCTAACCAACCCTGCCCCCTCTCTCTTAGAAATAAGAGACTAGGCACCAGATTCCGCCTACGCCTGCGCCACATCCGTCACATCACCAGGAAACAAACCCCCCTCTCTCCTGGATCTCTGTCAACTGCCACCACATGCAAACCCACCACCACCGAGGTTAAACTGCCCATGTTCAAAGGTGCCCTTATTAATGCTAGATCCCTCACTGCACACGCACTTGACATAGCTGACCTCATCACCACGTCTGACCTTGACTTCATAGCTATCTCCGAAACATGGCTTCATGCCGCATCTGGCCCCTTACTAGCGTTAGCCCTACCGCCGAACTACGGCATCACACGATGTGACCGCTCCACCGCCTCTTCCAAAGGCAGCGGTGTGGCCTTCATCCATAAAAATACTCTTGACCCAAGAGTGTTACCTGATTCCAAACTCACATCAGCCGAATTGCTGTCTGTCAAACTAGCACTCACACCTAACCAAACAGCCACCATGCACCTAATCTATAGACCTCCAGGACCCGCACCTACCTTTGTCAGTGAAATCTCCACTCTCCTCCTCAACAATACAAAGAACAATTCGCAAACAATCATCCTAGGCGACCTTAACTTAGGTCTTGGTGACTTAAAAGACCCTGTGGCCTCTGACCTGGAGATCGCACTATCTGACCTCGGCCTTACCTTATACATCCAAGAGCCTACCCATATTAAAGGTAGGACACTTGATTGGGTAGCTGGCTCCAATTGCAATATCAAGGTCCTTAACAATACCCCCTGTCTATGGTCCGACCATCACATTATAACTTTCAACATTGAAGCCACACCACAAATCCCGTCACCATTAGCCCCAGCACTCCCAGCTAGAAGCAAAAAAGATATAACCAAGGAGAAACTCCTCCCATTGTTACTCCCGTCCCTTAACACAGCCACCAACTCTTACTCTGATCCAACCTCACTAGCACACACCTACAACCAAACAATGCGAACTGCCATTGATTGTATAGCACCTCTCAAACTTAGAAAGGCTAAACCTCAAGCTTATCTTAATTCATGGTTCACACCACAGTTAAGATTGCTCCGCAAAGCTAAACGCTGTGCCGAAAATCGATGGAAAAGCCACCCCTCAGACGAGCATAAAGACAGTTTCCTTCTAGCCTCACTCTCCTACAAAGATGCCATCATCACGGCAAAAAAGGAATCTTTCAACAACCGCATTATTCAAGCCGACTCGAACACCAAGGAACTCTTTAAAATCCTAAGAGAGCTTGAAACTCCAGTCGCCCCCCCTGACACATGCGTGAAAGATAGTAAATGGTGTGCCAACATCCAAGCAGCCTTACTAAATAAAATCTCCACACTACAAGACAAAATCAAAGATAAACAGGACAGCCTGAAGCGCGACAACCACGCTCCTTCCCTCACTAAGGCCCCCTTGCCAGACTCTACCAACATCACACCATTCGCATTCTCTCCGCTTACCGTGGCAGAGGTAGAAAATATAATTCTTAGAATTAAGCCAACTAACTGCCAAGGTGACCCGTGCCCAGCCCCTACTATCAAGGACTCAGCGCATGAGTTGGCCCCATTCATCACGGCCTTCATCAACTCTTCCTTTCAAACAGGTATCGTCCCGGACAATCTGAAGGACGCTTGGGTTATCCCACTGCTTAAAAAACCTTCCCTAGACCCTAACATTCCCACTAACTTCCGACCTATCACCACTGTACCATTTCTGCTCAAGATCCTAGACCGTGCCGCATACTTTCAGATCCAAAATTACTTGGAAACTAATAACTTGCTAGGTCTACGACAATCTGGTTTCCGCCCCAGACACGGGACAGAGACCGCATTATTAGACCTTAAAACTCAAATCGAGGATCTAAAGGATCAAGGCAAACTAGCAATGCTACTACTTCTCGACCTTTCAGCCGCATTCGATCTGGTCAACCATCAGATCCTGTGCGAGCACCTCCATTCAGCTGCCAACTTCTCTTCCTCGGCTGCGGCTTGGATCAAATCTTTCCTGAGCAACAGATCCATGAGAGTCTTTGCCCCATCCGCAGCCGCGGACCCTTCCCCGATTCACTGTGGCGTTCCTCAGGGATCTTGTGTGTCACCTACACTCTATAACATTTTCACGAAACCACTCTTTGATGTGCTTGACTATCTGGGTGTCTCCTATACTAACTATGCGGACGACACCCAGATACTCATCCCCATCTCTGGTGATTATCTAGGTGACACCAAGGCCCTTAACGACGTCTACTTGGTCATCCAAGCCTGGATGGCCCAACATCAGTTGTGCTTGAATGATGACAAGACGGAGCTCCTGATCTTGGGCACTGCACAACGCCTGAGCAGACTAGAGCCGTCCTATCAGTCATTCAACATAGATGGTAATATCATTCGTGTCTCAAAAGATACCAAAACGTTAGGTTTCTTCCTTGATGCCACACTCTCATTAACCCGACAAACTAATGCTGTCAGATCTGCGTCTGCATACACATGCAAACTTATCGCAGCTTGCAGACCATTCCTCACTACGTCTAACAGCGTTACGCTAGCGAGAACCCTTATTATGGCTAAAATTGATTATTGCAGTGCTCTTTATCTTGGCACCAGCCAAGAGAACCTGAACAGACTTCAAACGACACAAAACAACGCCATTTGTGCCGCTTTAAACATTCCCCGACACCACCACATCACAGAAACCAGAAGTAAGTTAAATTGGCTACCTGTCAAACAGAGAATTTCACTCAAAACACTCGCCCTTACGCACAAATGCCTAGCCAACAAAGCCCCGATCTACCTTGGTAGTCGACTGTCGCGCCACTCTACCTCCCGACCTCTAAGAACAGCCCAATCCCACTGTCTAGCGATCCCCAGATTTAAATTGCAAAAAGCAGGGGGCTCAAGTTTCCCCGTCTTAGCTTCCAAGTTATGGAACTCCCTCCCTGTTTCAATTAGAGCGGAAGACTCTTTCAATACCTTCAAAGCCAATACTAGATCTTGGCTTTTCAACCAGCTTTAAGGCCGGCTTCGCGTTTCTTCCTGACCTACCCTGACTTGCCGACCGCTACTATCACCTATCGGCACTGAAACTACTGTACATATGTATATAAGATCCTCTTGTAAATGTATATAATGATTCTTTGTTATACCTGCATATCGGATCCCATGTGTAAATGTTTATGATTCTCTGTTATACCTGCATATCTGTAACCTTTTACAAATTGCGCCCTGATGCCTCCGGGCCTGCTGGTTTGCGCGTTATAAATAAATAAATACAAATACAAATACAAATAAAAAAACATAAAAACATATTTTCACCGACCATTTATCAAAAATAAAAGAAGTTTATACCCTTTTCTAGATAGGTGACAATCTATATTCTAAACAGCCAACAAATGAAATCTTAATACGCATCAGCCTACTCATTTATGTATAAACAAGTTAAAAAGAGAACTACAATTGGTACATGTGACATCAATCATATGTCAGCTTATTTCGTTAAGTTTCTCAATGGCAAAAGGCATGAAAAGATTGTGCCCATGCCAAGTGGGGGAAAAAAGGGAAGGGGAAGGGGAAAGGGGGGGAGAGAGAAAGAAAGAAAGGGACGATTCAGTGAGTTACATCTCTTCTAAACTTAATAATTCTGTATGAAAACATTACAGAATAAAACTGTACCTTTACAAGCTGGCTACAGTCATCAATCACAATTCCTTTATTTCAAAAGAAAGGCCATGTATCACGCCCCGGCGTAGAGCATGGATCTTCTATGCGTTTAACTAGGAAAAATAAATAAGTAAACCTGGTGTGTGCACTTTAGGTGTTTTAGACCTACATTAAATGTTCTTGTATTTTCTTCATGACTCTCTTTATATATTGATTTGAGACACCTACCTAAAACACAGGCGGATGGATGGAAGCTGTGTGTCAAAAAAGACAGAGCAGCATTATCAAAACTCGAGTCTTTAATAGTTGAGGCCAAGGATGTGGTGTTGGCACTCCGCGGCAAATCAGAAGCCGTGTCTCTTGCGATAGCGTTTTACGGTCTCTCAGTTGACCTGGAGGAGCAGGATAAAGATGCGGTTGGTGGACACGGCCCGTACGTAAAAACCACCAATAGGTTATGATTTACCATATGTAAGAGAGCACACAGATTGTGAACTTACTTGGGTTCGGGAGGATGGCAGACACAGCCGTTTGTGGTTTACGGTCCGCGTCTTTCTAACGAAGAGTCAGCGTACGTCGGCTGAACGATCACACGTGACCTCATATTTAAATCACAGTCATGTGAGCGCATGCGACGCAGCTTGGGCACGTCGCTTCCTAGCACGTGTTTATGCAAAAACTATAGCGCGGCTTACGTGTAGCTGTGATTTACGTGTGGAAACATGGCAGTAGTTGAAAAAGGGGGGGCGCCCCTGAGTCATCCTGCTGGAATGTACCAGCCACTATGAACCCCAAAATGGGGAAGGCCTGAACCCAATCATAGGTCCAGGTGCAAAAAATATGAATATATGGGTACACATTAATTTGGTACGGCTGGATAGGGATCTACCAGCCACAATGGGCCCCAAAGTAGGGGGGATCTGAGCCCAAGAATAGGTCCAGGTGAAAGAAAAAGGAAACATTTTTAGATATATGGGTACATATTATTTTGGTACTGAATGACCGTCGGAATGCGTGAGAGCGGAGCCGCTGCCTATTGGCCAAACAGAGTGGTGCACACACAATTTTGGGGCACATTGCTGGAGGAGCCCATATATGGAGTCATAGAGTATCCAATGTTATCTACTATACATCACCCAGCAAGACCTGTTTGGAGGCAAAAATACAAAAATGTAGAAATGCCTGTAGGATGACATAAGTGAACAAGGAGAGAAAAAGAGTAATTTCTCCACACAGCAATGTATGTTAGTGTAGTGGATACATTGTTTGTATGCGTGCACTTGACTATACATGAAGGAGGTGACATTATTTGCGCAGGAACAAGTTACATTCAATGTATAGATTAAGCCCCTGATTGATATAGTCCAGATTGTAGATCCATTTTTGTTCTAATCTACGGAGCTTCAAATCTCTGCCACCTCCACGAGGGTTTGGGCCCAGAGTTTGTAAAACACACCAGATAAGATTGTCATGACTGTCTTTCATTTTTTTATAGTGTTCCCCCAGAGGTTTGTCTGTTGTGCCATTTCTGATGCATGACCGATGTTCTCCTATTCTAATGCGAATGGCTCTTTTTGTTTTTCCAATATACCAGAGGCCGCATGGGCAAATAATGCAGTAAATCACCCATTTAGTGGCACAGCTGGTAAAAGATTTTAACTTCTAAATTTTGCTCTTGACATCAATTGATTTGAGATTTTTTGTGAATTTACACATCTGACATTTGCCACATCTAAAATGACCTGTGACCGGTGGGAGATCCCATAATGTGGATTGTGTGGTCGTCACATCCCGTTGTTGCGGGTATGTGTGAACCAATTTGTCACTGAAGTTTTGCAATCTTTTGAAAGCAAAACGGGGGGGAAGTATATTGAAAGATTTGGTGTTAATCATCTTCCAATTTTTTAGAATCGACTTCCTCAGATCATTATTGATGGGAGTGAAAGACGAGACACATGTAATTTTGTCACGAGCGATTTTCGTCTGTTTTTGAAGACATTCTCCTCTTTGTATATTCTTTGCTTTTCTATAAGCTCTTCTTACAATGTGTGATGGATAGCCTCTGTCTTTCAAGTCCTGTTTTAGTGACTCGCTGTGCAGTTTGTAGTCCTGTATATCGGTGCAGTTGCGCATAATACGTAGGAACTGCCCAAAGGGCAAATTTTCTCTTAACGCTTGGGGATGCCAGCTGTTATATTGCAGGAGAGTATTTTTTTGGGTGGGTTTTTTGAAAAGGCTGGTGCCAATAGATTTGTTCGGCATCCGATAGATTAGAAGGTCTAAGAAAGCAATATTTTCCTTATGTGACTCACAAGTGAAATTAATGGTTGGCTCCTGGTTATTTAGCCACATGTTGAAAGCTTTTAGATCTTCATTAGTGCCTCGCCAGATCATAAAAATATCGTCTATACAGCTATACCAGGCTCGGATGTTTGCTAGATATGGGTTCATACTAGCGTATTCATGATGGTTCTCAAAAGAGTCCATGTTTAAATTGGCTAGGTCCGGGGCGAAAGTCGCCCCCATACTTGTGCCATACATTTGCTGAAAGTAGATGTTATTGTACATGAAAAAGTTTTTTGTAAGAGCCAGGTGGATACATTTGGCAATAAATGCAGAGGGAGGATTTTTTTGCTCCCTGGTCTCCAACAATTCAAGCATAACTTTGATGCATTTCGTCTGAGGGATGTTGGTGTACAAAGATACTACATCGAGAGTGACAAAAATGTCTTGAGTATCAATGGTCAATGTATCTAAGATTTTTATCATAGATGTGGAGTCTTGTACAAAAGACTTCATTTTGTTGACAAATGGTCTTAGGAAGACAGCCGCATATATTGATAAGGGTTCAAGTAATGACCCTATTGCCGACACAATAGGACGTCCTGGAGGTGTAGTAGAATTTTTATGGATCTTTGGGAGGCAATAAAATGCTGGTGTTACTGGTTGTGTATTAATCAAAAAGAGTTTTTTTCCTCATCATTGATCCATCCCTCTTCATGTGCATGTGACATTAGGCTTGCTTATCATCCTTCAGGCATTTCTGCATTTTTGTATTTTTGCCTCCAAACAGGTCTTGCTGGGTGATCTAAAGGAGATAACATTGGATACTCTATGCCCCCATATATGGGCTCCTCCAGCAATGTGCCCCAAAATAGTTTTTGCATAAACACGCGCTAGGAAGCGACGTGCCCAAGCCGCGTTGCATGCGCTCACGTGACTGTGATTTAAATATGAGGTCACGTGTGATCGTTCAGCCGACGTACGCTGACTCTTCGTTAGGAAGACGCGGACCGTAAACCACAAACGGCTGTGTCTGCCATCCTCCCGAACCCAAGTAATTTAACAATCTGTGTGCTCTCTTACATATGGTAAATCCTAACCTATTTGTGGTTTTCATCTACGGGCCGCATCCACCAACCGCATCTTTATCCTGCCCCTCCAGGTCAACTGAGAGACCGTAAAACGCTCTCGCAAGAGACACAGCTTCTGATTTGCCGCGGAGTGCCTACACCACATCCTTGGCCTCAACTATTAAAGACTCGAGCTTTGATAATGCTGCTCTGTCTTATTTGACACAAAGCTTCAATCCATCCGCCTGTGTTTTAGGTAGGTGTCTCAAATCAATATATAAAAAGAGTCATGAAGAAAATACAAGAACATTTAATGCAGGTCTAAAACACCTAAAGTGCACACTCCAGGTTTATTTATTTATTTTTCCTAGTTAAACGCATAGAAGATCCATGCTCTACGGCCGTGGCGTGATTCATGGCCTTTCTTTTGAAATAAAGGAATTGTGATTTATGACTGTAGCCAGCTTGTAAAGGTACAGTTTTATTCTGTAATGTTTTCATACAGAATTGTTAAGTGTAGAAGAGATGTAACTCACTGAATCGTCCCTTTCTTTCTTTCCCTCTCCCCCCCTTTCCCCCTCCCCTTCCCTTTTTCCCCCACTTGGCATGGGCACAATCTTTTCATGCCTTTTGCCATTGAGAAACTTAATGAAATAAGCTGACTTATGATTGATGTCACATGTACCAATTGTAGGTCTCTTTTTAACTTGTTTATACATAAATGAGTAGGCTGATGCGTATTAAGATTTCATTTGTTGGCTGTTTAGAATATAGATTGTCACCTATCTAGAAAAGGGTATAAACTTCTTTTATTTTTGATAAATGGTCGGTGAAAATATGTTTTTATGTTTTTTTAGAATTGCTGGGTAGAAATAAATAAAGACCATCAACACGACATCCTTAAAACTGCTCTATTTGGATCACAAGTGCCCTGATGAAAGCCTTAACGGGAAAAAAACATACCTACTATCAACCCTGAAGTGCGGGGAACAAGTAGTTATCTGTTTGAGGCTGGAAACAGATTTTGTGACTGTCAACACTTTTTGAATGGGGACTTGTACTTGATGTTAAGAAATGAGCAAAAACTCACTCACTACTTACTAACATCACTCTGTAGATACAGAATAAGTGTCTCTGCTTGGACAAAAAACATCGGTTTATATGTCTTTTGATCTGTATGGGCACATCTTCCAATGCCCATTTTTTATCATGTGTTAAAAAATAAAATGTGATATATGTTTTGGCAATCTCTGAGCCCATCGTCTTTATATATGTTTGGCAAGATGATTTTTTCACCCTCTTTACTTCTAGGTGTGATGCTAATTTTTTCAGCCCAATATGACACTAGTATGATAGAACACAGGTATAGATTTCCCCCCAAGCTTCACGTGTCTCCAAGCTCCACTGCTCTTGGAAATTCTGAATTTAGACAAGCGGGTCTTCCCCTTCCTGCATCTTTTTCATCATTATAGCTCCCATATTGGACGTGTCTGGATACAGTACTCTATATGCACTTTCCAGACTGCCGCTCTGCAGTTATTGAATGTGCATCGTCATGAACAGTGTTAACAGTAGTAACACCAGCATACCCTGCTCTGGACCAAACGTCATCAGCTCTCTCTCCAAGTATGGCAATCAGGTGACCCTTTATGTCCCCCATAGCCAACGTATTTTCTCCTGTAATCTTTTCTAATTCATGTATCCATTTCCCAGTGCCAGAAGTTAAACTCATAAGTTGACACCTTAAATTATCCTTGTCCATCTAGGGCCGAGGTATATACTGTGGTCTAGCTCCCCCTTTCTCTAACAAGGGAAACTGTGAAACCCAAAACTCACTCTCATCTCCCATCATCTGTCTATTCACGGCAGGGACAATATTTCGGCACTGCCTTCTTCCTGGCAGCAAACTCAATCTGCTCACATAAGGTGGTGACTGCCCCCTCTCACCATGGGGTTGTCCTTTAGGTTGATCTGACTGCAACAATGATTTTGACACCTGAGGTATAGGTGTGCCTAAATCTGACCATCTCACTTCCTTATCCATTGTACAACAACCCTCAGGACCACATATGTCACCCCTCTCTTTTCCACAGAAGGTGCCTCTGTCTTTGTCTGACATTTCCTGTGTCCAACTCGTATAACTTCTCTCCTCCTCATCTCTGTGTAGAGTCAGTCTATCTAAAGACAACTTCTTGGACCTCGTACCACATGAGGTTCCCTCTGTATCATACATCTGGGTACTTTCAAGTCGATAATTTTTTTCCTTCCCTTTTAATTCTTTCTGGGCTCTCATGTCAGGATAAACTTGATCAATTGCTTCCCCAAAGCTTCTAGAGTAAAACTCATCCTCTAGATTTACTTTAGATGGGCCTGGTAATGATGCGTATTCCGGGACAAACTCTATGTCCTCCCATGTTACTTCTGGATCGGGATTCCTACTTCCTTCTCCAGGCGATCAAGATCACGTGCTCTCTGCCTTCTTTTTCGTTTTATGTCATCATCAAGCTCTCTGCGCTTTCTTGCTTCCTCCCTCACCCTGTCTTCTTCTTTTTTCTTCATATCCCTTCTTTCATTTGCCCTCCGTATCGCCTCATCCTTTTGTCTTTGCATGCTCTTATCCCTTAACTTTTGTTCCTCCTCTTCTATTCTTTTTTATTTCTAAACTTTCCCGCTCATCGATTGCCCTTTGTCTATTATCTCGTTTTCTCTGCTCCTCTGCTTTTTCCTGCTTCTTCAATTGTTCATCTTGATATAACTGCTCCCGTCTTTGTCTCTTTTCTTTTCGCCTCATCTTCCTTCGATCGTTCTCCCCTTTCTTTATCCTATTTATCTTGCCCATCTTGAACTTCTCTTTGTCTTACATCCTCGATGCCTTTACCATTGAGTTTGAGCAAAATCTGCCCACCCATCCATTCATTCTGTAGAAGTGCTAACTCATCAGCTTTATTTCTCTTCCTATATCTAAAGATGTGCTTACTCGATCACTTCTCTCCTTGTCGCGTATCTCCTTGTCCCTCAGGACCTTAGGAATTACATCTTTCTCTGTATTTCTCTCCGAGCCCTCATCACTGCTTTGCGCAGGCAACTCATATGCCGGGTTACTATACCCTGTTACTGCCTTAAGCTCCCTCAATGGGTACAACTCCTCGTCTTTCTTGTTTTTGACATCTATTTCTGGTGGGGTGGGGGTAGCAGAAGGCTCCTCACCCCCCTTTTTGCATATATTAAGGATCCAATCTATAGGAGGTGGCTCTTCTCTCTCCGCCTGGTACATTTTCCAAAGTTCTAAGCTTGATAGTCGTTTGTTTAGCTTTTTTCCCATATATGCTGCATGCAAATATGTCGTCATATGCTGCAGGACTACCTTCGATAGTGACCCTCCTTGCAGCCACGGCATAAACATTTTATCTGCGGGTCCCTTAACCCATTCCGCACAATATTGTGTAAGCTTAGGTGCATGTTTCGGCAATTGCTTCCAGAGGTGCACAAGTAGAGTAACATCCTCCATGTTTGACTTGTCACTCTTGACTATCAATACTCGTTTGCTTTTGTCACAGGTTTAAAAAACAATACATTTCAGGAAAATAATATAATATATGTGTGAACCAATCATTGCAGGCTCCAATCCCTTTAAATCACGTTTTTTACTTTAATCTTGCTAAAAACACCATCAACTTAAATTCAAACAATCACTTAAATTCTCAAAACCTTGTGTTACTCCTTTTTTTCAACAATCACTTTTAACTATTACGCCATCACCAACACATGAATACATAAAACAAACAGACAAACAGACATACTCAACTGGTCACACATATCTCTTATCTCTTACAATCTTTTCTCTAAGACTCGTCTTGCCCGCTAAATCAATACTTCCACAGCGTTTAAATCAACCTCTTTAGGTTACATCTTTAACCAAACTCGTCGTCTAATGCTTCCGCTATGGGAATTTAGGTTAAGATTTCTTCTGTTACGTTCTTTAAAATGCATGCACATGCAGTATTCTATTATCGTGGCACTCTCCTCAAAATACCTCTTAATTGCTTGTCCTCATACAAGTCAATTTCTCTTCAATATTTAACACTCTTATTCTCAAGTTACGTTTACCCCACACCCCTCTGTTACACTTCTTTCCCTTATTACTTCTTGTCACTCATAACCCATACACCGTTTTGCCACCTTGCTCAGTTTTTATTCACCATTCGCATGTTTGTCTTCCGACTCTCGGGATTGTACGCCTCTTTTACCGCCTCTCCAACCTCCTGTTCGTTCAACTTCTCGTAGACAGTGAGAGGGGATTCTGTCTGAAACCAGAGGGACCCATCACACCATGCTTGCAAGATTTTAGCGATTTAAACTGAAACACTATCTACGGGGAGCTTCAAGTCCTGTTAGCCGAATGGCAGAGGTCGTGCGATGTTGCCGGGACTCCAAAGTTTACTTATGTCGATGGATTTTCTAAACCATCCTCTCTGCTACCAAGTGAACTGAATAACCTCAGCCCTTTAAGATGAGTAGTAATTACCTTGGAGATGGATGGGGGTGCAGAAGTTACTCAAACATCAATAATCGAAACAACTCAGGTAGTTGGTAAAAGGATAACTGTTTTATTGTCAATTATCTAAAACAGGAGTACAACGAACATCAACGACTTCACTCGCTCCTCTTACTCAACGAGTTTCATGAAAAACAGAGCTTTTATATCCAAAACTTTTCATCATTGACGTTGACCTATATCACTAGCATCGTCATCCTACGTGGCAAACTACAAAACCTAATAGCAAATGTGATAGGCTCTTAGTGAACATCTAAGTATATGTTCTAAACTAGTATGGGATAGTGAGGGAAAGTGATAGGTTTCTTAAAATCAGGTGAGGCAACTAAGCCCTACCCTTAAACAGGTCACTATGCACGTCACTAAATACACAATGTCCTATTGGCTACACAAACTATAGGACCCTTAATCACGTGGCCCCCTACTATTGATTAGCACTCTAACCTCTGTCAGTACTTTTCCACCTACGTCTAGCAACACGCAGATTGGACCTCCAGGTGCTGGTGAGCTTGTCTAAAACAGAGCTTCCCACCAATTAGCATATCAATCCATCATCACCTCAGTGGTCTGCTGGAAATTAAGACTTTGAACTTGTCCTCTGGAGAATTCAGGGGAGTGAAGGTACGCTCTGCCCTCATGCGTAGGTGTGAGCATCTTGCTCATCCAACTTCATCCTCCCATGTGACTGAAGACCATGATTTTGAGCTTTCACTGTCTTTAAAGTACTATTTTTTAATAGACCTCTGATGTCTTCCTTGTTTGTTCGTGCCTTATGAACAGGAGTTTTGTTCTTTCTCACGATTTGTATCCATACTAGTTGACTTCAGCCTGATAAGACCATGGCTTCTTGGCTTGGCTTCATGGCTCATCCAGCCTCGCCTTTTCAAGATTCACTTTTAATTCATGTGCTTTCTTACTGCGACAAACTGAGAAGAGGCCTTTCTTTTTTAGTCCAACTCTGCTATGACATATAGTGGAAACATCCATCTTTTACTCCTTACATACTTATATGTATATATTGGCACATGCCGCAATCTATTCACTATAAAGCTAGCCTCAAGAGTACTTTCTCTGCTTGCATTTCTTTTGCATCTGTACACGTGTAAACTGACTTGTATCTTCATCTATTTTATGGCAGAAGCTTCTTCACCTTGATCCCAAGATGTCACTTATCCTTGACACTTTCTTGATGCCTCATAGAGTATCTGCATTCTCTGGTCTCTGCTTCATTTCTAGGCATGTCAGCTCAGCTCTGTATGATGTCACCATTCGTCTTGACCATTCATTTGCTCTGCTTCTTCCGGGATTCCATTCAAATGGCCATCATATTTTCTTGTATGCAGGTATGGTTTTCTCAATGGGAAACTTGTCTCCAGGATTCTCCTAGGCATCAGTTTTTTCACTGGTACCGCATGGTTTTCGCGTCCGGGCTCCCAACATACAGACAATATGGGTGAGGTGGTTGAGGTGGGGTACTTGACTCCTCCTCTACTGCTTCAATCTGCTTTTATGTTTTTTTTTATCAAGGGTTATTCAATCAGATTCCTAAGTCTGTAAGATTTACTACCTTAAAAAATCCGAAATGGATTTCAGTTCTGTTGTCTCTAAACTTTAAAACATCTCACATAAATATGTTGTGTTGACTAGGATATCCAAGAAAGATAAGGCTAGTGTAGTAGGCTTTTACTGTTTCTCTTGACTGCTGGTATGGCAGTCTGCTAAACACTGTGGGCCTCATTACGAGTTTGGGGGTATCCTGCGGGTAAATCTGGTGGGATACCACCAAACAGAATTATCGTTCCCACCACTTGCTCTGCCGGAATCACCGGCAGATTACAAGTGGTGGGAATAACGGTAAATCCCCATTCCATGGAGTCCCATTAGACTCCATGGGGGGATTGCTGGCATTACTGACACCAGTGCTGGCTGTTTTTTTCCAGTCGGGTGCCTAATTTACCTCTAGCTCTTGGATCCTAGTCTGTGTCCCTTCCTTTCTTCCTGACAGTGTAGCCTGCTCCTCCTACATGTCTCTAACCCTGCTAGTGTTATTATCACTCTCCAATCTCCCTCTGACTGACGCACAGTATTTGCACAGTCCTGACACCACGTAAATTATGGGTGGTGATTGTTTTGTGGTGTTGGGAGGGCTGCCAAACCTCCTGGCATGAATGGGTCTATATCTCAAAGCAAGGAGTGGGTGGTTTGTTCACCTCATAAGGCCAAAACATGGTTGGGGTTGCTTGTGGTCTTGTGCAGAAGGGATGTGACCAAGCGGTTTGGCTGGATTACTCCTTTGGGGTGGGACCAAGCCTGATTTGCATGTGGCCTTTTCCCTTTCTGTAACGGCTTGGCAGGTTGAAGAACAATTATCTGCAGAGTTGCTGAGAGCACTGGCAGAGGTTCAGATTAAATCAAAAACTTTCCCCCATTACCTTCTTTGTTTGCTTTAGTCACCCCAGGTGGTTCAGATATGCCCAGATGTGGGTCCCATGCCTGCTGGACCTAGAGACCCAAGCTACACCTCACTGACACATGTCTTGTGCAGAAAGGATTTGACCAAACACTTTGGAATGGACTGCGCCTTTGGGGTGGGACCAAGTCTGATTTTCATATGGTCTTTCTCCTTTCTTTAGTGGCTTGGCAGGTGAAGAACAGTGGTCTGGAGGGTTGCCAAGCTCAATGCCAGAGGTTCAGATTAATTCAGCTCCTTTGTTTCATTCCTTTATTCCTGCCAGTCGAATCTGCTCCTCCTTCATGCCTCTTATCCTGCCAGTGTAATTGGCACTCTCCAATCTCCCCCTCACAGAAGCAAAGTACTTGCACAGTCCTGACACCACATAAATCGTGGGTGGTGATTGTCTGGTGGTGTTGAGAGGGCTGCCATACCTCTTGGCCCGAGTGGTTGTAAACCTCAAAGCAGGAAGTGGGTGGTTTATCCATGTTGCCCGCCTGTTGAGCCAGACTGGATCCCACCATCGATGTGGCCATGGCACAATGGCTCCAACATCGATCATTGGGATTCAAGGGTGCAGCACAGGCACATCTTGACAGATTGTGATGCTTTTACCTCTACCAAAGACAAAATGGAGGCCAAACAGAAGCTGGAAGATGAGCTGCAAACGCTCCATAAAGATGTTGCCAGATTGAAGACAGAAAAAGCCGAACTGAAGAAAGACTTATCAGCAGCCACCTCCACAGCACTACCGGAAAGCACAGAAGGGCATTATTGGGCAATGGAATATGATGGAGAGCCAAGGAAATGGAAAAAGATCTATAATCATTCCACTGCGCAGTTCATGTTCTGTCTGATACACTTCATGAGTGAGGAAGCCAAAATAGGATACACATTGAATGATTAGATTGGGAATGAATTTGCTTTGGCCAATCGCTATGTTTTCAGCCAGAATCCATTACTGGAGAATTTTCCAGGATATAACAAGGCCTTTTATGAGGTTTTTAAGTCCCTTTAATCATGCAGCACCGGCCAGAACCATTTTTTTGACATCACACAGAGCAGCCAAGATGTGATCGCCTATATAAGTCAGTTTAAATAGCTTGCCACTGAATCATTATGGGCTACAATTACACAACTAGTCTTGTCCTGAAGGGGCTTTGTGAGGAGCATAAAGATGAGTAAGTCCACGTTCCCGATTCAACCTCCCTGCAAGTTCTGATTGATAAGGTAAGCAGATTGATCACTGCTTGAACCAAGAGATGCGCTCAACGGAAAAGAACGGATGAAAAGGGGATACGTGTCACACCAAGTGCACTCCCTGAGGTATCCATGCCAGCTACTGGAGAATCCACTCGCGAACCCAATTCAGACATGAACGATCTGTGATCTACTGATAGAGGCTGAGAGACGGCAGTGTAGAACCAACTGTATCTGCCTGAATTGTGGTTGCTCAGGCCATTATTAAGAAAACAACCCCATGCGTGCTACGAGATCAACAGAAAACTGATGGGCCTGTGACCTGGCAGAAAGGGGATAGCAGGCCTGTATCCTACTGATATATATCTTCCCGGGGATGTCATTCAGCCCATGCCACTGTCTTTGCTCTTTGCATTTGAGATCCAGTTGGTATAGGCTCCAGGCCAGAGGGAGTCGGTTACCATCCCTTCTCTGATATGCAGTGGCGCCTCTGGAAACTACATGGACCAAGAGTATTTTCAACAGAATGGCAGTCCAATGCTATCAGCGGGATAGGCAGCCTTTGTGCAGGTGATGGACGGAACCCCATTAGCTTCTGAGCGCATTGTCAAACAGTCCCTTGCAATGGAAATATATATTAACCAGCATAGCGAGAATCTAGTTTGCATTGTGATAAAGACTCTCACATAACCCATAGTGCTTAGATTGACCTTGCGCCCCACTCTTAACCCCAACACGAATTGAAAGTTCCGATTCCTGATCTTTTGCTCTGACCTTTGCACTTCTCAATGCTCATGTAGTATGGTTAGGAATAAAAAACCCACACCCTCTTGCATAGACCAGAGAACAACGTCTCATCAGATCAACTCCTGCATAGCATATCAGGACCTTTGTAAAGAACCACAGAGAATAACTTTACAATCACACCCTACCTACGATTGTGCAATCCATCTTCTTCCTGATCATTATTTGCCCAATTGAACATATTTTTTCTCTTATAGACATGTCAAGGCAAGAAATCTTCTGTCTGTGTTGTTCCCTCCATGTGAACAAAGTGGGAACACTCCATTCCAAGATGGCATGCTGCTTACCTCTAGGAACACATCTAGCTAAATGCACATAAACATTGACAAATGACTGAATAAGTTGCCAAATTCAGCTGGTTCTGTTGATGAGTTCCATTATTGCTAGCATCGTTCCCTTCCTTTTCGGCCGCATCTGTCCCTGATCCTTCCACTTGGGTTCCTTTTGTCCTGGTTCACCTAACTGCAGCTCGACGCTGAACTCTTTTGGGGTCTGGATCTCCTGGTTGCCAGTCAGCTCTGCTCTACCAAAGACAATTGGACCCACAAATAACAGCTGCCCTGCAGGCTGTCCTGGAATCAGCTTCCTGGGGCTCCACAGAAGCCCGACAGCTAAGCGGAGGAGGGCTTGACTGTGAAGTTGTGTGAGGCTGGATATTCCCAGATTGATGTTTCCCTTTATGTATCTGTGCAGGGAGATAGTGGGAGCCTGAAGTCATCTTTGAATCTCGTGGCTGTCCTCTTCAACATCTCCCCTGGCAGTCTCTAGATTTGTGTCCCAAAGGCAGCTATTTGCAGCTAGGACAGGAACACCTGGTATACCGTCACTTGGCATCTAATTCCATTGCTTCATTTTACCGGCAATTGGTGAAAAACACAACAGTGTGCTTGGCCACTTAGCATGGAGTCACAACCCAACCCCTTATTGGCTATAGCACAACCCATACAGGAATTACAATGTGAAGTAAAGACCTCTAGGGGAGAGAATGACATCTTGATAGATCATGTTAACAAATCACAGGCTAAGGTTGGGGGTGGAACAATTTCTTGGGAATTGAACACAGGGGCAAGTTCCTCTGGGAGCTCAGACCATTAGGCAAAAGGGGCATAGGATCTCATTTAACTATCTTTCCTTTAACACCTCCAAAAGGAGGGCGTGGCCAAGTGCCGTTGATGATGGCTGCCTAGATTTGCCACTCCAACTTTCTGCATAACATATACAGCATTTAGTTTGCCTACCAGTTTATTTTCTTAACGTGTCCGTGTTCCAAGGCTACTGCTACGCACGGACAGCCGTGACACGAAGTTCCAACCCTCTCTGTTCGTGCTAGAGCTGATTCGCCAGTCCACATCATTACAGCACCAGCCACGCAAGAAACAGCCACCGCGCATGATGAGACATCGGGCTTTGCGTGTAACACAGTGCGCAGGCTCGGGCCTTGCCAGCTCCACCCAGACAATGGTGCCACCACCTGAGAACTCCATTTACTTCAGTTCCATTATTCATTAATGACATAAAGCTAAGTTTTCTCACACACTCATCAAACTTCTAATTTTGAACTATTTTCTTCTTATCGTGTTGCCCCTTCAGAGTGTAATTTCTTTTTTGCATAGTTTTAATGCAAACTGGGCTACAACACAGCGAGGGGAAGTGAGAAATAAGAAGGGATGTGTATGTAGGAGATAAAAGAAAAAATAAGAAGAGAAGAGAGAGGAGGAGGATGAAGGACAAAACAAGTGAATTCATTTACACTTCCACTAACATTTGGCGGCATGAGAGAAATACTAATTGAATAAGAATGAAAACAGTGGAGGAGAAGCACAATAGTTTAGGAGAAAAACTGAAGTGAAGTGAAAGGAGGGCTATAAATAAGTGGAAAAAAGCACAACATATTGATATCTAAATAACTCAGGACCATGCTCTTATTTAATATACGGTTTGAATCCTTTCTCTCAATTAATTCAGCACTTGGATGTTTTAGGCCCTTTACTACTCTTCGTATCCTGCTTCTGATTCCGTGGAATCCTCCCTACCACCCTCTGCATCATTCTGGGCTTGACTTCAGCAACCTCTCTTGATCAGCTACTGCTACACTTGTTGTCTCTTATTTGGCACCTTTTCCAACAATGGCCACCGGTAAAAATAATCAAAAGGCATCATCAGTCATCAAAGACACTAACATTTCTTTAACCAACTTGAAAAGGCCAAAGCGTGATTCCCCACCTCCTCTCAGCTTGGCTAATCCAGCCATTGAGACTATTCTACAAGAAATCAGGGCACTGAAACCATTCATTCAGACGACTAACCAAAGTTTTCAACAGTTGGATGACAGATGGAAGGGCTTTGAGGATAGAATGGAGGAGGTGGAGAGAAGGGTTGGTCTTGTAGATGATGAGTCACTTCGGGTAGCGCAGCTTGAAAAAGCCATTAATGCCCTCCAGAAACATAATGAAGATTTGGAAATAGAAGCAGATGTAACAACCTACGTATCTCAGGCCTGCCTGAAGGTTGTGAAGGCTCAGACCCCATTGAATTTGTACAGAAGCTGCTACCTGCCCTACTTCATCTTCCAATGGAAACATTATTTAACATTCAGCAAGATCATCGTATTCGTCCATTAAGAAATACTGCATCCCCTCGTCCTCCTCCCAGAACCCTCATACTCTATTTGCTTGAATATACTCAGCTCCAGTTAATAATCTCGACAATCAAGGAGAAACATTTGCTTACATGGCATGGAAACAAAATACATATCTCACAAGATGTTGCAAAAGAGTACAGCTCTACGTAGGAAAGAATTCCTATCCTTCCGCCCTGCATTAAAGCAGCTCAATATTAGATATGGTTTGTATCACCCATGCTCCTTTAAAGTCACTCATGTTTGACAATCCTGATGACCTGAAGGCATTTATTCGATCAATCAAAACTGAGGGCATTGACACGTCCTCTCCTGTCAACGCCTCCACCACTTCCAGAACATGAAACTCTTTTTTATTTCTTTTTGCCCTGGTTGGGCTTTACTCAATGCTGTCATTAATTTTTTACTATATCATTGGTGAGTCGGGCGTGGCTATGGCGTCCCTTTTCCACTGTGAGTCGTCTCTTTCCTGTTGATGGCTTGGTTGGTGTAACCTACCCCTTTTTACCTCTTTCTCCCTTTTTTTCCTTTTTCCTGGTCTGATCCCCTTTTTGTTCTCATGTCAAATAGGCTGCTGACTTGTTTTTTTCATGAAATGGAGGTCTTTCCCTCACTTTTTGATTCCAAACAGGTTGTTCCTGATCGGGACCTTCACTCCCTATCCGCTCATCCTTGTGTGGTTTCCTTTTATGTCTTGTCCCAGATATGGGAGTTTCAACCATGTCTTTACATCATTGATTCATTGTGTTTTGACAATATGCTTTTTTTTCAGGTTTACTCATATGTTTTGCACATTACTGGTTCGTATTCTGTGCTTACAATTACCCAATTGTTTTGATGTTATTTAAGTGTGTTAACTGGAACGCTAAAGATTGCAACAATCCTATAAAAAGGTGCAACATTTTATCCCGTCTCAATAAACTTAAACTGTCACTGGCATGCATACAAGAGACTGATTTATCTTGCATCGAAGCTATGAAGCTTTAATCCCTTTGTGTCAAAGAGGTAATCACAAGCCCTGCAGTGGGCAATACAAATTGAGTCGCTATACTTCTCAGCAAGAAACTATCTTTCAAGATTTTGGGTCAAGATGCTGACACTAACAGGCTCTGTGTGTGGGCCAAGCTTTTGATTGGATCTGTTCATGTTTCCATCCTGAACATCTATGGCCCTACCCTACCTGATCCTAACTTTTGGGTTTTCATCAAACAAATTATTCTTATGAATTATTTCACCAATCTTATTATGTGTGGTGACATCAATCAGGTCCTTGACCCATTCCTGGATCGGAAATGAAATTGTGTATTTAAAAACATCCAAATCCCACAAATCCTGTATAGGTTGCGTCGCAGAGACAGGCTTAATTGATTCCTGTAGGCTTTCCCATCCTACACAACTAGACTACACATTTCACTCGCCTCCACATAATACACTCTCCCGCCTAGATTACATTTCCTCCTCCAAATCTCTCACGGACACTATTACCGATTCTTCGATCTCTAATATTATTATTTCAGACCACGGCCCTGTTTCCACTTCAATTTGGAAGATATCAAAAAGCCCTTGTCACAATGGAAGGGAGTAGTTTCTTACCTGTAACTCCATTTCTCCAGCGTTGGTATCTTTCATGGATTCACATGCTTAGAATATTCCCCGTCGTCAGGCTGGAACCCTCGGTATATTTATAAAGACGTTTCCTATAGGAAAAATGTTGACACTTCTGTGTCCTATCTACGTCGTTTTCGGGCTGCGTACGTCTGACCCAATAGGACGTAGGGGTATAAATAGCCCCGCCCACGCGGCTCCCTTCAGATTTTAACCCCCAAATAGAGGGGACACATAGAGTTTGCATTCAGGGGAGGCCGGCGGGCGCATGTGAATCCATGAAAGATACCAACGCTGGAGAAATGGAGTTACAGGTAAGAAACTACTCCCTTCTCCAGCATTGGATCTTTCATGGATTCACATGCTTAGAATAGATTATACAGCAGTACCCCTAACATGGAGGTGTGCAATGCAAACCAAGACTATCCAATCCACATATGCATTTGGGTATACGAAAAAAAAAAAACATCAAGGTACATTGACAATAACTAAACATATGGCACATTGACAAGAGTATACATTCCTTTGTGGGGCTTACCTTACTGAAACAGATGCCGAAGGACCGCCCGTCCCATCTGCATGTCCGCTGCATGCTGTTGCTCTAGGCAATAATGCTGAGTAAACGTGTGCGGCACCGACCATGATGCCGCTTGACAGATGTCCACCAATGGAATTCCAGAACAGAATGCAGCTGATGACGAGGTGGATCTTGTTGAATGAGCTTTTGGGCGTCTTTCCAAAGGCTTTCCTGCTTCAGAGTGACAAAAAGCAATAGTCGACGACACCCAGCGGGCCAGACCTTATTTCGAGATCTGTTTTCCCTTCACCGAAGGTCCATAAGCTACAAACAGTTGCCTTGAACGCCTAAAACCTTGAGTACGACTGAGATAGAACTTCAAACCTCTTTTTACATCTAACGTGTGGAGAGTTTTCTCTGCTACAGAAGAAGCCGTTGCAAAGAATGTTTGTGAAATGTTGTCGGGACTTTTGGAATGAAGTGAGGATTGGTTGCTAATACTACTTTGTCTTTGTAGAACCGCAAGTATGGCGGATCAATGACCAATGCCTGTAATTCCGAAAGCCTTCTTGCTGAAGCAATGGCTACTAAAAAAGGCCCTTTTCCATGACAAAAACTTCAACGACGACAATGCCATTGGCTCAAACGGAGCCTTCATTAGTGCTGACAGTACTAGATTGAGACTCCAGTTTGGTGGAAACTTTTTAGCTGGCGGAAAAGTCCGAAACAGGCCTTTCAGGAAATTTTTTACCAGTCGATAGCTGAAAAGAGGCGTTGAATGTCTTTTTTCGAGTAACTCTCGAGATGGCCGCCAAATGGACGTTAATGGAGGAAAAAGCCAATCCTTGCTCCGCGAAGTGTAACAAATATGGAAGAATCTGTTCTGATCTGACGTTTAAGGGGTCTATCCCCTGATGATCCCTGCACCACACACAGAACCTTTTCCATTTACTTGCATATGAAGCGTTCGTGGACGGAGCTCGAGCCATCTGTAAAATTCGTCGACACTCTGAGGGAATGTTCAAATTCCCGAACTCGGAGAAGTCAGGAGCCAAGCCGGCAGGTTCAGGGAGTCTGGATCGTGATGCCAAACTGCTCCTTTGTCTTGAGATAGAAGGTTTGGAATCTTCTGGAACCTCACTGGCTCTGCTATATAAAGTTGTAATAGGTCTGAGAACCACGACTGTCTCGCCCATTAAGGAGCCACTACAATTACCCGACATGATTACCTGTGAATCCATTGGAGTGTCCGCCGAATGAGTGGAAACGTCGGAAACGTGTAAGCGAACTTGTTCGTCCACGGGAAGGAGAATGCCTCCCCCATCGATCCGGGCTGTGGCCACCTGCTCGCAAACCATGCGCACTTCTTGTTCTCTCGGGTTGCAAACAGTTCCAGGGATGGATGACCCCATTTTCTGAAGATGTTTGCTAGTTGACGATCGTCCAGCTCCCATTCGTGCAGTTGATTCATTTCCCTGCTGAGTGAGTCTGCTTGTATATTCTTTACCCCTGGAAGATGGTAAACCATTATGCTCATATTGTGTTCGAGGGCCCAATGCCATATTTCTTGAGCTTCGCTCGAGAGCGCCCTGGAGCGTGTGCCCCCTTGCTTCCTGAGATAGAACATCGTTGTTGTATTGTCTGTTAGTATTCTGACGACCGATGCTCGTATGCGTGGCAGAAAGGACTTCAGAGCCCAACATACCGTCCTTAACTCCAGCATGTTGATGTGAAGAGTAGACTCCGGTGGGGACCATTGACCTTGAACTTGCAGGGACCCTAGATTTGCTCCCCATCCTTGCAATGATGCATCTGTCACCACCGTCGCCTCAAAATTTGATTCCTGCAGTGGCATTCCCCTCGTCAGATTGTCCGAGAGCTGCCATCACTGAAGTGCCCGCAAAGGTTTGTTGTTGATGCTCAACTTGTCTGACCATAAACCTCGACTCTGGGACCATCAGTCTGCCAGAAACTCCTGTACCTGTCTCATGAAGAGATGGCAATTGTTCACCAATGGAATACAGGACGCCAAGGCCCCTAGCAGTGACATGTATTTTCTGACTGACAACCTGGTGCCCACTTTCCATTCTTTTGCCTTTTGAGTTAGTTTCTGAATTCTATCCACTGAGGGCTTCACTAGCCCTGATTGAGTTTGAAACTCCGCGCCCAGAAACACTAAGTTCCTTGAGGGCGTTAATGAGGATTTCTCAAAGTTGATCGCAAACCCCAAGTGTTTCAGAAGTTGCATGGTGGCCTTTAGGCTTGCCTGTGTTATGCTCGGCAACGAGCCCCTTATCAGCCAATCGTCCAGGTAAGGGTAAACATGGTGACCTTTTCTTCGCAGCCACGCTGCCTCTGGAGCCAAACACTTTGTGAACGTCCTTGGAGACGACTTTAGTCCGAAAGGAAGTACTTTGAACTGGTAATGGCTCCGACCGACTACGAACCTCAGAAACTTTCTGTGTCGTCGACGCACCGGTATATGAAAATATGCGTCTTGTAGGTCTAACGACACCAGAAAATCTCCCAGCTGTACAGATCGGATGACCTCCTGAAGCGTAAGCATTTTGAACTTCAAACTTTTTAGGGTCTTGTTGAGAGCCCGAAGGTCCAGAATGGGTCACCACTTGCTGTTGGGTTTTATGACCACGAAGTAACGAGAGTAAACTCCGTGGTCCTTCTCGGCCACCGGGACGAATTCTATAGCCCCTTTTTGCAGCATAAGCTCCACGTCCTGTTGTAATATGCAAAGATGGGGTTGCGCCGAGTACACAGGTGGAATTTGTGATGGCGTTTCCTTGAACTGCAGAGAGTGCCCCAGTTTTATTGTGTCCAATACCCATCGGTCTGTTGTTATACTTTCCCACTTGTCGACGTGACGGGCCACCCTTCCTCCCAGGACGTCCTGAAACTTGTCATTGTTGCCTGTCTTTTGTTGACGAGGAATATCCCCTTCTCGTCGAAGCCTGGTAGTTTCGGCCTCTTCGCGTTGCCTGGACCGCACGCCTATAACCTTGGGAGGAGTATGAAGGCCTGCTGAAGTTTCGATCTCTAGATGCGATAAAGTAGGAATTTCCTGATGCTCCACGGAAGGGAAGAAAGGATCGAAAAGCTCTTCCACTTTGCAGGGCTCCTAACGACCTGGCCGTGTCCGTTACCTCTTTCATACCTTTCAAGGCCTCATCCACCTTCTCTCCGAACAGTTGTTTTCCCTCACACAGCATATCGAGCACCTTATACTGGACCTCTGGTCTGAAGTTAGTACATTTCAGCCAGGATTGCCTTCTTAAAACCACTCCGTTGTTAATTTGCTTGAACCCGGATTCCGCCAAGTCCACGGCGATGTTAATCGAGTGGTTCGATGCCTCTTCTCCCTCATGGACCAGCAACATGGCTGACTTTCTATGCTCCTCAGGAAGGTGTTCTAGGATAGGGGCCAAATGATGCCACAATTTGCCATAATTGCCAGCAAGTTGGCTGCTTTAACCGGCTTCGCTCCTACGGGCAGAACCTTCTTGCCAAACGCGTCCTGTCTTCTAGCCTCATTATCCAGAGGGGTAGAACACTTGTGTTGTGATCTGGCCTTCCTAGCTGCTGCCACCGACACTACCGACTCTAGAGACGGTTCAGCAGTCAAGCATTTAGGCGTAGAGTCTGGAGCTTTGAATTTCTTCTCCAACCTGCCCTTTATTGCTGGTTCTGAAAATGGATGGCGCATGGTCCTCAACCCTTGTTGCCAGACGTGGTCTAGAATGGGAACTGAGAAGACTGACATCCTTCTTTTCCCCATATGGTCGAACAAGAAGCACTCCTTTTCTTCTTCAGGGCTCAAACCAAACTCAATACAGGCTTTGCCCATCATGGCGTGAAAAGTGCCGATATCGTCCAGCGGTGATAGTTGAGCCGGGCTTCTAGGTGCTTCCATTTCCGCTTCTGACTCCCATGTAGGATCCCTCGAAGGGGATGAGGACACCTCTGAAAAAGAGTCTCTAGGCTCTGACTCTGAATCTTGTAACTCCCCTTCCTCCAGGTATGAGCGTGGTGGTTCCTCACTCACTGGACGGGAGGTTGGATTCTCTGTGACTCGCGTAGAAGGACCTGGTTTGTTGTCGGCAGGTCTTGCTGGGATCCCCAAAGGTGCGCCTACGAGGGGCAACCTCTCATCCAACTGCTTCAGAAGCAACTGTAGCGTGGACAACACTTGCAAGGATAATACAGATTGAGGGTTCAAAAACGTCGACGAAACGGGAATACTTTGCCCCACCGCAATCGTCGACGAACCAATCACTTGCAATCCCAGATCTGCTGGACCAACGATCTGCTTTCGATCCTCCTCCATGGATGATATTGAGAAGGCCGCCTCCGGCTGTAGTAAGGTCTCTGGCAGAACCGCATCGTACACCTCCGGCTGCCGCGCCCTTGAAGGCTCCACTGTCGACGATGTCAATGTGGCGACGTCTTTCATCGCTGTCGTATTCACCGGAGGAACCGATCTCGTCAACGACTGAGTCTCAGTCGACGATGGTGTAGGCTGTGACGCAGCTTCCTTTGGTGATCCCACCTTTTTTGAGCCAGATTTATGCCTCATCGAGTCTCTACTCGAGGACGACCTGTGATGGTCTCCTGAGGAGGAAGTCTTCAAAGGATCTTTCCCTTTTTTCGACGATGATGAAGAAGACTTTCCTTGATGGCGATCCTGCCCATGTTTCGACGAGGACTCTTTTGCCTGGTGTTTTTCAGAGGTGCATTTTTCCATAGATCGCTGTTTCTTCGGAGGAGGCTCTGCCGACACCAACCAGCGATGGGATTCCGCCTTGGATGATTTAGGCCTGGAAGCTAGGCTGCGCGCCGATCCCACCTCCGATGAAGGATAGGTTCCTTCATTTAGCCACGTCACCAGACCTCTATTCCGATCCTTTAGCGTTTTCTGTGAGAAACCTTTGCAGATCTCACAACTGTCCACCAAGTGATGTGGGTGTAGACAGTACAAGCAATCCATGTGCCCATCTCCTTCATAGACTTTTTTCAGTCCGCACATGGCACACGGGCGGAACAACGCCTTTCCAGACATTTTGATGAAAAAAACTCTCAAGGGTACAATTCAACCTTGTACCGAAGTAGAAACACACACGAGGTGCTCCCGCTACTTTGGAGACGGTTGAAATCTGAAGGGAGCTGCGGGGGCGGGCCTATTTATACCCCTATGTCCTATTGGGTCAGGCGTACGCAGCCCAAAAACGACCTAGATAGGACACAGAAGTATCAACATTTTTCCTATAGGAAAAGTCTTTATAAATATACCAAGGGTTCCCAACCTGACGACAGGGAATATTCTAAGCATGTGAATCCATGAAAGATCCAATGCTGGAGAAATTCAATAATTATTTATTACTAAACCAGCAGTTTATTCAATCTGTTCAGTTATTCCTACAACAATTGTTCGCTGACAACCATGATTGTGACACTTCCATAGTGAACAATTGGGATGTGTTCAAGACTGTGCTAAAAAACATCTTGACAACCTTTATACCCAGCAGTCCTGTGCTGAAAAACGCTATTATCAGGACTCCAATGCAATGAACCTTCGTCTGGTCATGACCTTACGCTTCAAAATTAACAATGAGCTCACTTACTTGGCTGCTAGTACTGTACTAAAATATAAGTCTAAAATTTACCAGACTTCTAATAAAGCCGGTAAATCACTTACCACTTATCTTAAAACTAGGAAAGAAAGAACATATATAGCGCACATTAAAGGTGCATCTGGCACCTCCAATAATAGCCCTGACGATATCCTGAACTGCTTCAAAACATTTTATACTGACTTATACACCCCTGATACTACTGTCCCTTCTGAGAATATTGACTCCTTTCTTAGCAATATTAATAGATATTCTTACCCTCAAACTGACACATCTCATTTAGATAGCAATATTGTACTTCCAGAAATAACATGTGCCATCAAAGGGTTGGGTAGGGGAAAGGCCCCCGGGCCGGATGGTCTTTCTACTGAATTCTATGATAGTCTTGCTCATTCCCTTGCCCCTAAACTTATATTGTTATTCTCCTACTTTATCTCTCTGAAATCCTCTTGAGGCACCTTTTCTGAGGCTCTTTTCATCTTATTCCCCAAAGCTGACAAAGACCCCACTCTGCCTAGTAACTATCAACCCATTTCCCTCATTAATGTTGAAAGCAAAATCTTTGCCAAAATCCTTGCCAACAGAATCGAATCATCTCTCCCTGCTTTGACCAAACCTGACCAGGTTGGGTATGTGAAGGGGCAGGACATCTCTGCAAATGCTAGACTATTACTTGATGCCCTTCACATAGTCTCTAAGGAAAAGAAAGATAGACAAGTATATGCTGCTATCACACTCAGACTTTATATTTCAATCTCTCTGATGGCACAGCTGCGGCAAGCAGTTTATTTCCCTTGTTAAACTTCTCTACTCTTGTCCCAAATCATCGATTAGTATTAACAGTCAATCCTCATCCTTATTTTCCCTAGGCACTCAACAAGTCTGTACTCTCTCCCCCATTCTTTACACCCCTCTCTTGAACCTTTGCCAGAATTTATCAAATCTGACAGAAACATCCCTGGAATATCCTGTGGAAAATCGATTATTAAAATAGCTTTGTATGCTGATGATATTCTTATCCTCATGAAGAATCCTAACCTTCACCTTCCTCATCTTCTTAACAGACTCCATCAATTTGCCCTAGTGTTTCACAACAAACTTAATAAAGATAAGTCTGAGATTTTACCTCTCAACTTCTGCATCAAGCATAACTTAGATATCGTTGGTTACAAATGGTGTCAAGATTCTATTAAATATCTTAGCATTCGCTTTGCCCCCACAATATGGGATACTATCAAACTTAATATGCGAATATTGTTAGATAGACTTAAAGAATGAACCTCTATGTGGTCTCCCTGTACCTCTCCTGGTGGGGTCGGCTTGACACCATAAAGATGATGCTGTCCCCCATTGTGTTATATTACTTGCAGCTCCTCCCGGTCCCATAGTCTTCTTCATTTTTTAAATCTATCTGCTCCATTCTTCTCAATTTCTTATGGGGTCCCTGTAAACGTAAGAGAATTGCGGTTGGCAAGTTAAAAGCCCCATATGACATGGGAGGGGTCAGGTTTCCAGACTTCAAATCATATCATTCAGCATTTCTTCTCAAACATGCCCGCTGCTGGTTTGCTCCTCTTGATGCTTCAGATATTCCCCCCGGGTGTATGTTAGAAAAACCTCAGGTACATTCCTATGAAGGAGCTGACCATATCTATGTATTTAAATACTCTTCTATGGCACTATCAGATCCCATTAAGGCCTCTATCTCTGCCCTACCAAAGTTTATTTTCCCTCATACTAAAACCCCTTCCAAGAACCTCTCCCCGCTGCTTTGGCACAACAAAAATATTACTATTAACAACAGAGCCTTGTGTCGCAAATCTTGCTTAAAAAGAGGCATCAGATTTATTCAGCAAATTGTCAATGGCCCCTCTATTCTCTCCTTCCAACAAATGGTACATCTTTTTTCCATCCCTATTTCAGACTTTAACTTTTATAATAATTTGGTTAATTCTTGCCTGAATGCACTTCATCATTTCTCAAATATCATCCTCTTGCCTGATGCCTCTACCGGTAACCATGGTTTCCCATGTCAATGCCTCAAAATTTTACAATGTTCTGACCTCTGTGATTGTTGTATGGCCTGTGCACTTATTATGGGAAAGTGACTTTGGCTGCGCTCTTAATGACCACACATGGTCTCAATTATACTCTAGGATCAGGAGCATATCTGCATCAGCCAACATAACACAGCATCTGTTTTTCTTTACTCACAGAGTGCTTGTTATCCCCTTGAAATTATCAAAATCCAAGAAAGATGCTGATGACAAGTGTTGGTCATGTGGTGGTGCCCCTGCCTCATACAAACACATGTTTTTTAACTGCCCATTTGAATCAAAGTTTTGGCAAGATGTTTGGAAGTACCTCAAACTCATCTTTACAGTAGATGTCCCACTATCTTTTTTAATATCTCTTTGGGTAGCCTAGCGGTAACGAACATTGATTTGCATTCCTCAGCCAAACTATATGATTTGTTTATTGCCCTTGCTCTGAAGCTCATCGCCACTAATTGGAAGGACTCGTGCACCAGGGGCTGGTGGAACAATATCTGTCACGTACAAAGACTTGAGCTATGTATGGCTACCTGCGTAGACACTATTCCCAAGTATAATGCCAAATGGACTTTTTTTAATGCTTCATCGAATGGCACCTGAGTTTTTGTATTTGTATTTGATTTCCTCTTTTTTCTTTTTGAGTAGCACCTGATTTCGTTTATTTGCTTTTCAGATTTTTTCATTGCTACATATGAAAAATATCAAATATCATGCTGCCTCACATACCCGTCTCCCACGTCCCTCGGTTCTCGTGTTTGTATTTTGTCTGTGCCCTCGTCTGTCCCCCCTGTTAGTCTTAGCTCATAAACTTCAATATTGCAGATCTCATTGTGATTGTACCTCCCTCATTAATTACTCTTGTCGCCCTACCCATTTAACTATTAATTTGCTGATGATATATCCAAATTGTCCTGGATTATATTCAGATTAATGTTTTTCTTCATGAATTTCTGTATTGTTATTAACATGTTCTGTTCTTTCTTCTTATAATCTCAATACAAATTCTTCCCTGACCCACAACACTGTATGGCATTTTGTAGCCCAATGTAAGTTGCTGATCAGCTCTGCTCTATCAATGTCGACTGGACTCCCTAGATAGCAGTTGCCCTATAAGGGATTGCACAGAAGCCAGACAATTAAAGAGGGGGGCATGATCTATGTGGGGATTGTGAAGTTGAGTGTGGGGCAAGATGTTCCCAGATTTATGTGTTTCCACCTTGTTGTCTCTGCAGGGAGATAGCGGGGACCAAATGCAATCTCTGAATCTCGTGGAAGTCCTCTTCAACTTCATTTCTGTGGTCCAAGAGTTCCTTTCCCAAAATCAACTCTTTTCAGCTAGGATAGGAACACCTGGAATACCAAGCCTTGGTATATAACTCCATTGGTTCCGTTTTCACAACAATTGGTAAGAAACACAACAATCGAACCCTGCACTCTGCAAGGTCAGAAATATTTAGGAGACACACACACGAAATGTCATATCCGCACATCAGTGACAGTTCGCAAGTGAGACTGCACTGCTGAACTTCTTGCTGCACATACCAATTTATAAAGGATTCATAACAATCTGATAAACAGAATGCATCAAAAACAGCTTCTTCCAATTAGCAAGAGTAGTTGCTTGATCCAACCTCCAATGCCAGGTAGTACGTGAGCCAACCAGTTCAATATACTTTGGTCTTTGGGGGTTTCCAATTTAGCCACTGCCCCAAACACTCTACTCTGGTCCCTAATGAGAGCATTGTCAGTTTATAGCTGTCTCTGGTCAACCACTTGGAAACAGCAGGAGTTGCTCAAGAAGTGCCACACTCCACTGTGGAAGGAGAGTAGATAATCTTGGGCCATAGGGTCCCCTAATGTCTGCACCCGAAGGCAGTCCCCATATGTGGGGTTCACCAGGGTGGGATAATAGGGGCGGTCCTTGCTGGTGGTGTCGAGAACCATTTGTGCACACCAGCAGTTTCTTAGATTGTATGTGCTGGCCATAGAGGCGTACAAATTATAAATTGCATTGGCTGACCATCCAGTGGCCCAGACAGTTACTGAAATCATGATATTACGGGACCCTTCCAGCCACAGGGTGCATGGCGCAAACATCAGAGATGCAGCAAAGTGGCTACAAAGGCTGTTGATAGTAAGAACTGTCCAAAACCATCTCTGTTCCTGTCCATCCACTTGCCCCTGGGCAGGCCTCAACCTACGGGTCTGTTGGATTCTGCCCCAGGAATCAGTGGCTTCAGAGTTAACCTGGTGCAAAGGGGACAGTGGCGTCATACCAAACTAACAGGCACAGGACAGTGAGTGGGGGTACAGAAAAGGGGTGCTTTCTCCCTTATTCTGAGTTCCCTGGGTAAAGCGACATGGATGCCGAGGGCTTGCGTTGTAGCTAGACTGAACTGAAATACAATTTTGGATACTGCAGCTGCCATGCAGGGGGTCTCCCCTTCTAAAACCCAACCAGGATGGAGCAAGGGGGCAATTCTTACCAGCGTGCTCTGCTGCCTTGCAGTGATACTTAGTTAGGGTCTGTGCATGGTGAGCATGTGCCCAATTACCTGATTGGTAAAATGCATCTAATTTCCTGCTCAGGGATTAGACAGGTGTCTATCAATGGAGTCTGGAGCACGAAAATAAAAGGGGCTAGAAAAGGGGTCAGCATCTGTGTGTGGGCCTCGCTACAGGGGGAACAGCCTGCGTTTCTGTAGGGAGGAGATGACTGGGTATACGATCCGCTCTAGCCCAAACATGAAGGCAAGTGCACAAAATGGCACCGCTGAGCTAATGGAAGGCAGGGTCATTGCATTGCAGGTTAACACAAGAACAGAGCTCGTACTTGGGCAGTGAACAAGGATGATACTTGAAGGACACCTGATAAAGCCTCTGCATGAGCCAGAAAGCAGATATGGTGTAAATGACCGGAACACGGCAGTGGGGCGCCTAGGGGGACATGGGAAAGAAAATGCTGTACTTATTGTATTTTTCTGGGCCTAAACAAGTCCATGCAGACTTTTCCCAGTAAATCCATAGTCAGCTTTGGAAAGCCCTCTACATAATCTTCATCTGCTCCATCTCTGGACATTTATCTAACATAAAAACACTACCTCTATTGTCTGGGCAACGTATGACTGCACACTTATTTACAAGGGCACAATCGGTCATAAGGGGCACTGGTCCCATTAATAGACCTCTCGTATGAATGGCGTGCTAGGATGGCAGAGTGTGGCCTATAGATTCTGCTCTGAATAATGTTGCAGCAGTGAGTTGGCTCCTGTCTGGAATGGTATGAGCAGAAGCACCAGGACTTGAACAACTCCAGCACAGCTCAGGAGGCTGAAGACAATTCACAGACATCAGGACATCCAGTAGTTCATCCAGTGAATGTAGGCGCAGACCTGTGGATAAGAAGATCTCAGCACAATAGTCAATACAGAAAATACCAAAGTATCGAAGTCATCCTATATTGGGATCATCCAGTGGTGCAGTTAGTGCTGCTTCTCACTTACAGAAGGGCAAGCAGTAAAACATCCAACTGTGTAGGTGCACAAACAGCCACAATTTTACACACATAGTGGCGTTATGGTGTAATCTCTGGCACAGGCTACTGTTCTGTCCATACTCTAAACAAATTCTTCACCACCAAAGTGTAAGTGTAACCGGCAGTTCAAGGTATGTGGATAATGTCAATTTGACGGGCTCTGTGGGTGTGGCTGATTTGCCTGGGGTGTGCTGGTGGCAGAGGATGCAGCCACTCATTGAGAAACTGTCCCAATGCCTGGCACATACCAGCCCTGCTACACATGAGCTTTTATTGAATTTGCCCCCAGGTGGGCAATGTCATATGCTGCCACCGCTAATTGCCAATATGCTCCTGAAGGGCCACTGGCATACCAATCTATCTTCAAAATCTCTCTGTCCTGAACCCTCCCTGTCTTTTCCCACTTCTCTTTCAATTAATAATATTATTAATGACTAAGTACTATTTTACTTCCTGTAACAATGTTCCCTCTGCTGCCTTTCCTGCCACCACGATCACCTGGCTACCAGGTTCTTCCTGCCGCATGTGCTTAGCATGTAACAATTACAATATGGTGGAGGACCCTAAAGTATAGAACAGGGGAGCAGGGCTGTAATATGGGCCATGTACATGTTGCTGGTGGAAATGCCCCTGGATGTGAGGAATCCCACCAGATCGCCTGAAACTAGCCTGACAATCACAGTTAGCATCAAAACAAAACTAATCATCAGCACAAATCTGCACAGGGCCAAGCATAATTTATACAGAAACACAGATCAGACACTTGAGCTGTGACCACAGTTTGCAAAAGAGATGTGCTTAGCACGAGCACATTATTTTTAACAATAGCAGAATAATATCACAGTTACCCACCTGCGGGCAATCACAATGTCGAGCCATCAACAAGGATTTGTTCTCGCACCTAGGGAGATGCATGCATTCCTTCTAATTACAATCTTTGACCCTAAGTTTAGCAATTGTAACAATCTGAATGCATGCAGGTAGTGTGCGAACTCAATATGCTAAAGGCCATGGTGTAATTCTACCTTCCTGGACTCGAATCCTTTCTGGTAACTGTGCAAGTGCTGAGCAGAGACTAGCATGAAGGGTAATGAAGACAGTTACCTGAAACGAATCATTTCAGATTTCAGGAGTATCCCACATGGTGGCCTCTGCAGGGGCTTAATAATGTTAGAATACTTACAGGATCAAAATTCGGCAATACATTGTGCCTGTTAGGACACTGCAGAGCTCTGTCCCTCTGGTTGTGGGGGTGACTATCTCAATCCGAATTCATCTAGTGCTCCGTGACATGGCCTGGGAAGCATTTCAGATACTTTACTTTTTGTTTAAATAAGTGCAGCTTAGCTGCAGTCACCAACGGAAATAAATCCAATGTATGTCTTGATGCATTCAAGAGAAGATTGTAGAGGTATGTATGAACCTCATAGCTTCTTAGTTTCATGTAAAATGAGAAGGTGAGTTGGAAATAGACATCTTTTAGTGGGGTACTGAAAAGGTACTGCAGAAGTTGATAACTGTAAAGAATGTAGTCTCTGATGGGATGGAGGCATGAGTTTTGGTGTTCCTCTGAGTGGACCTTCACTCAGCACACTTTACCCACACAGCTCCTCATTCACATACACTGTAAAGAAGAGCGGACACTCGGAGAAGGTACAATACATGTCGTTATTTCAGTGTGTCCTCATCCAACCTGACTCCTCCGCCAACCTGTGACCAGGGCTATCCCTAACATGTGACAATGGTGCCGGCATCACAAACGTCACAACCCCCCCTTTCTTAACAACACAATATTACTCAGTTGATTTCTTCAATACGTCTCTGGGGTCTATTCTTCGCTCGCTGGGGCCTCTCCATCATATTTAACTGCTGATGACCATTTCTTTCCCGCATGGGTGGACTGACCTGCTCTTCAGAGGAGTCCCCACCATCACCTTCATAAGCATCATCCTACTCCTGGGGACCAGCGTCCTTGGCTGACGTTCTTACAGGGACAATCCCAGGTATCTTCTTGAAATGTGAAGAATTTCACGTCACCGCTCTCCTTCCTCTTTCAGTAGTAATCAGAGACCCTTTGACGTGTGTCATCGTCAATGGTTCCTCGTTAAAAACTGTGGTGTGTGTGGGTTTGGGGCTGGTGCACTATCACAACATCCCCTACCTCTAGATCATTCTTACAAGCTTTCCTGGCCCCCTCCACTCATTCCTTCATGGCTTCCTTCGCACTCATATCCTTCTCCCTCATCTCCATATCTTCCATGTATTCTAATCCCCAGTTCACAACATGCGGGATTCGTGTGTGTATGTGCCGACCAAACATCACTTCAGATGGTGCCTTTCCAGTGGTACTTTGAGGTGTGTTGCGATAATCACCCAACAGCTGATATAAGATCTTCTCAACAGGTTCTCCCATCAAGCGTGCAATTTGTACATTCCTTTCAATGTTGCTCATAAAGCACTTGACCGTGCCATTTGCCTCCGGCCATAGGGGTGTGATTTGTCTGTGGGTGAAACCCATTTATTCTGCAAAAGTCTTGAAATCTTGCCTGGTGAGGGGGGATCCATTATCAGATTGAACTACTCTTGGTATCCCATATGCGGCAAACATCCTGTCCAGTGCCGGTATGGTGTGGCAAGCAGAATTGGAGGGTACCTGATATAGATCTGGGTATCTAGAGTTTTGATCTATCGCTACAAATGTGTATTCCCCTCTTCCAGGGACCCAAATAAATCAACTGCTATCTCGCCCCATGCTTTCTCTGGAAGCTCTGTCATGCACAATGGTCGCGTGAGCCGGCTGATGACTGTGCATGTGGGACATTGTCGGAGAAGCGTTTCCACCTGCACATCCAATTGTGGAAACCATAATTTCTGCCATAGAATCTTCTAGGTGGACACAATTCCACGGTGTTCCTCAGGTGCAAGCTCCAAAATCTTCTTTTGTAATGTCCAGGGAATGACTACTTTTGTTCCTTTGTGGAGTAGCACTTCTTCTGATCTGGCCAGTTCCTCTCTCAACACCATCAAGCTACTGAGATCTTGTTGAATGTCTGAAGTGGTGCACTCACTTGCCTGCCATCACCTGGACTCAATTTACCTGCAGATGATTTACATGGCCTGGTCATTCTCAGTTTCCTGTGTAATTTGCGCCAGGTTTACTCCCTTTGTGGTGGATGCATGTACAACGTAATGTATATATTGATCTGCAATGGACAGCGTTGGCATGGGGCTTTTGCGCGGATATCTCGATAAGAAGTCAGCAGGATTATCCTCCTTCCCAGGACGATGAATGATGCAGAAACTGTAGACCTGTATTCTCAAAGCCCATTGTGCAATTCTGGGGGGCATTTTTGATTGAGGGTTCCTGTAAATTAAAAGTAGTGCTTGGTGATCGGCGACAACTGTGAAAGGTTTCCCATACAAGAATAGATGAAAATGTTCAATGCCCATAATACAGCCAGCCCTTCTTTTTCAGCCTGTGAATATGCTTGCTCAGTCCTTCACAGGCTTCTTCTGGTGTACGAGATAATGAGGCATGTCCCGCTGTCTTTGAGGTCAATTTGCGTCAAGATGACAACCAAAACTACAGGGCTGGCGTCCACAACCAACTTCGTCGCCCTTGATATGTTGAAGTAAGCCATGTTTTTGGTGTCCGCGATGCGTTGACGAATTGTCTCAAACGCCTGTTGATATGCGTCCAACCACTGAAACGTTGCTTGCTGCTTTGTCAAAGCCCTCAGGGGCTCACTTACTGATGCAAACTCTTCCATGTATTGTCCACAACCAACACTGTCTCCATTGATATGTTGAAGTCGCAATGTTTGAGTCGAATGTGTAGACACATGACCTATGAGTCCATCGATTCTCCTTTCTATTGCTCTTTGTCATGTGGAACACGTGTTGTTCATAATCCACATTTGTGTGAGGTATAAAGTAGTCAGTGAGAGCTGTCTTGAGTTTGTCGTAGGTGTCTGTGGTTCTAGTCAGCAGTTCGTCCACAATATCACGCACATTGGGGCCTATGGACAGGGTAAGTAGGCTGTGTTTTTTTTTCTTCCACCAGAGGTCTGTTTAAATTTGATGTAGAACTGGAATTCCCTCATCCATCTTCTCCATCTGGGGACCAGACTGCTGATTTCCGATAGGTCAAAATGGGTAGGTAGCTGTGTAATCAAGTTGTCCTGCAATCTTGAGGGCAGGGCTGCTGGTTCTGTGACAGGCACAGTCGGCTCCTCTTCTTCTTACATGTTGACTCAGTGGGAAGCGTGTGGTGGGGCCTGTAGCTTGCTGAGATGTGAGATATGAATCTACTTTGTGGCTGCCGTTTGTCAGAGTGCCCTTAGCTTTATTGGGTTGGCAGATGAGAAGAAAAAAATAAAAGTAAACGCTGGCTTGGGCGTTGCCTCGTTGTGCTCCTCCCGCTGTATCACCTCAACGCTGCATTGTAGGCATTCTTTATGTGGCACAAGTACAATGTCCTTAAAAAATGATTTTAAATGTCCTCACGGCACCTTCCACGCACCTTCACCAAATCACATGCACGTGTGATGAAAAACGAAAACATAAGCTGCGAAAGGCGGCACCGGCCTCGCACTCGTTTTAGCCGGTATGTACGCCACCTGCTGGATAGTCTGGGTCTCCTCCCCTGCAAGTACCTTGCTTCGTGCAGGGACACACACTGCTCCGCCCATCAAGCTCCTTTTCCAGGCCCCGGATGTCACGCCTGCTCCTTTGCCAGCAAACCGCTCCTGTAACAGGCTGCTCCGCTTCACCTGCTGAGCGCCGCCTCCTGACCCAGGTCACTCGTCCTGAATCATCCGATGCAGGTCCAGACACATGGAAGCCAGGCCACTTGTCGCCACTTTGGTATTCCTCTGAGTGGACCTTTACTCAGCACACTTTACCCACACGGCTCCTCATTCACATACACTGTAAAAAAGAGCAGACACTCGTAGAGGGTACAATACACTTCTTTATTTCAGTGTGTCCTTCTTCCAACCTGACTCCACCTCCCAACCTGTGACCCAGGCTACCCCTCACACATGACACGGGTGCCGGCATCACACGATGTCACATGGGTAATAGCAGGATTTGGAATAGCCAAGGATCAGTGCAGTGGTGGCTGTGTCTACAGAGGAGCTGTAAGAGTGGCCAAGAGGTACACAGTGCACTTTGGAGTTTCACAGTAACACATCGGATGATCAGGAAAAGTTCTATAATTCCCTTTTATTCAGTAGTACATGGTCACTTCTAATCTAGCTAAACATCCGTGCCTAACTGGTAGGTTTAAAGTGATTGAAAGTAAAGTGTGCTGTTTGGCAAACAGATCCCTTGTCAAACACAAATGGGCAGGGACTGGAAGGGTCATGGCATTGCCTTCCACTCCCACAGTGGAATCAGTGGGTTCTGAATGGGGTAACGCCTATCTGGGGCAAAGCTGAAAACCAAACTGTCTACAGTGTGCAGCGAAGGGTTCCAGTATATACAAGAACTTTTATTTGTTTTCCTTGAATGACAGCTGGTACGTAACGTGCTCTTGTGGGCAATGCTAGGGTGAATGCAGCGTTTGGGGTGGTCAGCGGGTTGCCATTGTGGTGGAACTGAAATTACCACTGTACTGAGGACGGATGTGGGGTTACTTCAGGGTACTGACAGGGGCTAGTAGAACCTGCCATTGCAATGGTGTGGTGCTGTGGTTGGGCAATTGTAAAACTCTGGGGCTTAGAGGTCATACATTGAGGTCAGAGTCCCGTTGGTTGGGTGTTCATCCAAGCAGAATTCGGCCTGAAGGTCTGATATTGGGGGCAATTAGAGCATTCTGCTTTTGAATGGTCATTCTTTTGGAAATAGTGGCAAACTGTATTAGAGGTGCCGGGGCTGGGAAGAATTGATCGTCTATCCCTGTAGGATGTATTAGACTGTCGGGGGGCCCAGTCCTGATTGTCTAGGCCAGTAAACTGCATTGCATCTTGTAAGGTTGCAGTGAGATCTTCCACTTTCTGAATCTCGAGGGCCATCATTATTTCCTTATCATCTGATTTATTTTAACGATGGACATTCTAATAGTGAACTGCTTGAGATATTAAAGAGGGATACCCAACTGTTTACCACCCAAAACGTTGTTCATGAAGTCCTGAGATGCTTTGTGTTATGAAGTAGGTTCCAGGCACATTAAGTTCACTTCGACACCATGCACACTACACCAGACCAGGTTGTACAAACCTTCCAAACACATTGGGAGCAGTGGCCACTCACTCCCAATGCCAACATCAATGACTGGTAAAATCAAACAAACAATCTTATTCGCAAGGCTGGTATCCTCACACAAGTCGACTGCTGAACCCATGGATAAAACGAAAACCACAATAAATGTCACAAGTAACATAGAAAACAATTTTCTCATCATCTAAGAACACACCACACCCCATTCCAACGGGTCATTACCAGGCGTCCCCAGCTACCCCTTTACCTCCAGCTACCTACTGTCCTCTGTGATGAGAAGGGTAAAAAACCCTAAAGGAGGCGCTACCTCCCTTGCAGAACAACCACATCACTGTTCAAACTTTACCGGAATCATGTAACCCCTATAAATCTGACCGGTACCCAAACATGAAATTAGAAAATCCTAACATCCTTTATGAAAGAGCGGAGGCGCTACCTCACTCTAAAGCAACCGTATGGATGTTCAACTGTTAGCACGTCAGGTACTTACCTAAACCGACCAAACCAAAACAATGTAAGATAAACTATATCCTCCACTGACATTACCCAAACAACCCAAACCGTGCATTTCACACTGTAACACAACCGTGCAGGATGTGAATTCAACAGTTACCAAGCACTCACTGACTCTCTCCAAACTATCAGTCAGATTTCTTACATGCATTCCGAAATTATCAAATGCTGCAACCATTTGCTTTGCTGTAAACATTACACAAACAGCATTGAAAACATTTGCGTTGTAAACATTTGAATGCTATAACCATGTTGCTGTAATAAAGCAAAATCCCCAAAACTAACACTTATATGAACCTAAACGTCCATAGCTATTTTTAGACTCTAAAAGCAAACCTATGAGTCAATAGCCATTTTTTTTAGGCTCTAATGACATGTACTATATAGCTGAAAATCCTCAAAGTGATTAAATCTATCACACACATACTCATACCACCCATCATACACTGATAACTGCTACTTATGTGCATTTGTGTCCACGTGCATTAGAGATTGGTACTCCAAAACTGCAATTCCTCAAGGAATTATGCTAAATACCCTACAATACCACGTATTACCACAGTATATTGTCACTGTTTCACTTATCCATTTCCATAACAGGACAGCGTAGTTTTAGATGCGTGTATACCTTCTATAAACACTAACTCATTTGCATCCTCGCAGTGCCCCCATTCTACAAACTCACAGCGCACAAAGGCACTCACCATCCTGCACATGCAAAAATGCCCCGTCAGTTTTAAATGGGAAAATTAAAGTCTTAAACTACTGAACATTTATGACTGTTATTCTCTGCACTAGAAGCTATACCCCACCATACTATCGTGACCCAAAAACGTCACCTTATTTGTTGGCCGCTGCCTGACGCCTCACTAACTGAGACGGAGCGGCATGCTTGCATCACAATCTGCCGAAAATGTCTCTTTTCCCAAGCAGAGACCACAGCGTTCGGCACCTAAACAAACCATGTCTCTTGGATCCGATTCGTACCACATGGTTATCATGTTCTAAGCAATCCAAAGAAACTTGACACCAATACCCACTGTCACGAAATCCCTCCTTACTGGAGCACGTTTCCGCATGTCACGTTTTTCCGGCATAGGGACTGGCTGCTCAGGATTTCCTGATGACGTGCAGTACGCAAGGTCCCTTCCTCTAATCGGGACGTTTCTCATATTGCTCCATCGCTGCGCAGAGACTTCTGATTTCCGTGGAACTCTTGACCCAGGATTTGCATAAAATGCCAGTAGAATGTTAACTATAAAGGCGTTCCTATCCTTCGCCAACTCCCCAGACTTCAGTGTGACATCATTAGTCACAAACACGCTGCAGAGCAGTGCATATCTCCCACTGACCAACGGTCAGTGTGATCGGATTGCAGCATAGAGTCACAGCGAACAGCCATGAGTTTCAGAACTCCCACAGATCAAACCAGTACAATTCACTTGCACCTTGAATGCCCTGTTTCCCATTACAGAGGATTTCCATTTCCACAGGCAATTTACTGCCTTGCAAATTGAAACCATTGCTTGACATAGCCTATGAAACAGAGCCCAGCAGTCTGCTTCCCACAGTCCAACGCGGCCATTATGCCAGCACTGTAAAAAGCATTATTGTCATCCCATGGGAAGCTTCGAATTCTTATTATTCCAATGCAGCACTCCCAACTACTATGGGCTACTGGCCTGACACAGAGGGATAAGGGCTGCCCTACACTTATTCCTTACACCTATTCCAGTGAAGGTGCCAGTTTCTGCATTGTTCTCTTGGCCAAACCCTCTCTCTAGCCCCCTGTGTTGCCATCCATAAAAGGGGCCCTTTTTCTCCTTCCCCTGCGCCCTGGGTGATGGGACTTACAGTTTCTGGGGGCGTTGTTGTCCTTCTCCAGTAGGTTGTCCTTCCTGCACCCCCCGCAGCAGGGTCCTCAGTCCTTCAGCTTGTGGCACCTAGGTTACCAAAGACCGACTCGTCACCATTGTTATGAAGTAGGTTCCAGGCACATTAAGTTCACTTCAAGTAAGTTTATTTCCAGGGTCTTAGTTACAACTCCACATGAAGACATAAAGGACATTAGCTGTGACAACACCAGCTCCCATCACCCAGGGTAGGCCAGCTGTAACTGCCAGTACACAGAACACTCACTCAGAACATTCCATCATCCACACATTAACATTCCACATGACATCACAAGCTACCTCACATGAGACAGGCACAACACACTTTGGGAAGAACATCCTACACAAAGATCCTGACTAGCAACTGCTTGGAGGATGTGGTAGGGTCTGTGATACCGCAATGATTATTATAGGCACCTGAACATGGTACAGAAAGTCTACAGAGTGATCATCCTATCCTTGAGTTAATGCCTACATTTCCTCCCCATCAGTAGGCTGAGGCACAAGCTCTTGCACAGACTTTAAAATGGCATCCTTTTTATTGTTCATGGGATCAATGTTCAATAGGGGCAAATTAATGGGGCAGGTGACCTGCCTGGTGCATGGATGCATGTGAAATGGGTTCTACAAAACTCGGACCAAGGCCAACTTTTCTGCCGTCAGCAGCACTGTTAAGAGCTGAGCCATGTCGAAAAGTGTGCATTTATAGGCTGCTACAGCGTCCCTTAATTTTAGAAGAATGTAGTAGGGTATTTGTGCAGGGTAGGAAACTGCTCTTTCAGTCCTAAGAGTGCTGCTGAGGTCCAGGGGGTGTAAACATAGTTATCTTAACATTGTCTGAGGACGGAAGCTGCTTTTCCTTTGTCTCAAGGAGGTGAAATTTAATGGCTTTACAAGTGCTCGAGAGCCCAACATATGGGCGTATGGACTCGGGAGCCAAATCCTAGCCCGTTAAAAGAATCAGGATATGTGGTCATCAGAGAGACTCCAGTGGTAAAGGTAATAGTGATGGGGTTGGAAGCCTGAGACCAGGCGTGACAAGGGGCAACCTCTTAAGGACTGGAGGCCAGGGGCTAGGGCCCGGGTATGACCTGCAGCTTTTGGTGCTGGCTGGCCTGCAGGATGAGAAGGGGACACATATGGTGACAGATAAAGTCAATGATATTCTCAGACGGGTGCAACTGCAGCAGGAGTGCCAATGATGGGACAGTTTAACTTCTTTATCTTGTTATTTCATGTCATGCAATTTCTTCTTTCTGTTCTCTCATTGCTGACTAGCGTTATACTCACTGCAGACTTCACTCTTCTACTATGCAATGCAATTGAGGCTCACTTGCAAACAGTTGCCATATTGAATGGTTGTATTCTAACCTGTGGGGGCCCCTGTGTGTGGATGTGCCACATAGATAAATACTTAAAAGCATCATAACAAACAACAATATATCAGTATTAATCTCCTTTCCCTGCTTTACTACATAAACCAGAAAAGGTACGGGTGCATGCTTATTTAAACCAGAGCTATACAAAAGGGAAGATACAGAACAAATAAAACACAGTTCTCATTAATTTGCATATGAATCTGAAATATCTTTCATCCTACCCCCGACAATTTATTTCTGTTACCATCCCTACATGACCACGCTCTGTGGAGGAGCATCCATCAGCAGGATCTGGGTGAATGTGAGGGATTTCCCTCTTGAACCGGCCTCTGGATTTGTTTCATTTATATTTTAAATCAAATGCTACTGCACTCACTTCCGGTGATTCCATCCCCTCCTCCAGCCATCTCTCCTTCCCTCCAACTTCCCTCCCTCATCTATGGTGACTGATGCTGGGAAGCAGGTCAGTTGACCGTGCTCCGTGTGTACTTACACAGCCCCCCAGGACTGACTTGCCCTGACAGCTGGCTAAGGGCCACAGCAAAGGGCATCTCCATCACCGGTTTGCCTGTCGTGCCAGGGCACCCCAGCCAGGCCTCCAAAGCTGTCTGTAGCAAATTCCATGTAAGCGACAACGTCTGTTTGGTTGCATAGCCAGTGCTGTATTGCGATGTTTCATGACTATTGTATCCAAGTGAAATATAGTATTACCACAGCACCGCAAATTAGCCACTGGGCTTAATCTAGCTGCACTTGAATCTTCAGCGCATTTTTAATCCTAGCTACATTTTGAGAATAGCCACTGTGTTGAATCTAGCTTCATTTTGTAATATAGCCATTGTGTTGAATTTAACTGAATTTTTTAGTATAGCCACTGTGTTGAATTTAGCTGCATGTTAAATTAGCCACCGCTTTAAACTGAGCTGCATTTGGGGTATGCCCACAATGTAGAATTTAGCTGCATCTTCAATGTTGTCAGTTAAGCTTAGTCTCTGCACTGAACTCAGCTACAAACCAAGAAACCAGCCAGGACACATAGGTATGTATCACACTCCATGCTTATGGAAAATAGCCAAAGGCAAGGCCACCCACCTGCACACAACTGCTATCATACAATACTTTAAGACACATTGCACAACACCTCTGCCATAAGAATGCAGCAATCTGCCATGCCAAAAAATCAGTCTAGCTGGACAAATAATGAGCCGCCTGCACTTGCATACTCTCCAGACTCCCTAATAGCACCCATGCTGCACATGACAGCTAGACATGGGTAGCTAACAGGGACTTGGCCACCCCTGCCTACCATCATATTGGCTAAAATGCACACACTCATTCTAAACTCCTCTGATGAATTTCCCATACCTTGTACTTCGGTCCCCCGAGGATGTACAACCAACAGCGATTTTCAACCATGCCAGTAGGAAAAGGCGATATACAAATGTCAAATTACATTACATTGTAAATATCCCGACCAAACCAAACCAGACAACTAGACACCCATTGACGTATAATAACACCAGTAAATAATACCACTAAATCCAGACAAGTAAATATAACCTGGCATCTAAATCCAGAGATTTAACACAACGCATATTAATCTAACCTGACCTAACCCAGAAGCTTCACTAAATCGCAATTTAGTTAAAACAAACATCATCTAAAAACGTGCAATATTTTCACCAGAACTTTTCTGATTTGAAGAGAGGCATCCTGGAACAGGATGGTAATAAAGATTACAATGAATAACAGGACTCCCCCCTTCCCTCTCGATCACCCAGGCAAACAGAAAACAAGCTAAAGAGAAGAATTTAGGATGTTCCTTTTTGACTGCTTAGAACATGGTAACATTATACCTTCAGAATCAATGGTGGGCGCTCCCGTATTACCTACACATCTCTCGTCCTCATCCCAGTACTTACCTTTGGGTGCGCTTCGTGCTCACAGGAACCTTTTCTCTTCAGGCTGACATCCTCTGGCCCCTCCCCTCCCAGGAGGTTTAACCTCTCATATACACAGCACATGGCAGCTCGTTTGTTCCTGCAAGAACTGATGGATCCTCTCCATGCAGGGCACGTGAGGGGCAATGGCTGGTGGCCCTGGCTCGGCTGCTCCATTATTGAGCTTGGAGGCTGATAGGGTGTTGAGATGCCGGCCGGGCTCCCTGTGGGACTGTGGGCACCGGCAGATGTCCTCGGGCAAGTGGGGTGTGCCGTTGGCCTCCGGATGTGGTTTGAATTTTGTCTTGGGGCCAGGGGGTTCCATGCCCCACCCTGGGACTCCGGTAAGTGTGCTGTGTTGGGGTGGAGTGGTGTTTGCATTGCTTCCACCTGTCCCTGCGTTTGCCGCTGTGCCTTCTGGCGCTTTGCAGCTCCTGTTTCATGAAGGTGGGGCTGCCTCCTTTGGTCCTTGCCAGGGATTCCTGAGTTGTGGGTACCTGCTGGGGGCCCATCTCTCCCAGTCACTGCCTTTGAAGTAGGCAGAGTGCCTTGGGAGGAGCACTCTGGGCTGGCAGCTCAGTGTTGTGTACCTTTTTTGCCACGCAGGCTCTTCCCCTGGGGGGAGGTAGGGCATGCCTGATCATTTCAGTTTACGGGTAGCCCTGACAATGTTGCCTTGTTGCTAGCAACGGGGGTTGCCGCACATGGGTTGTCCCAGGCTCTTTCTTTTAAATGGCGGTGAGGACACTGTGGAGGTGTTTTCTTGTGGCTCTGCCTGATTTCACTATGGGGAAGCACACTGCTAAGAGAAAGTATGAGGATTTGGCCTCTTACTCTTCCTCCAGGGTGGCTAAGAGAAAAAGGTGGCTACCCTTGTTCCGGGGGTTTCCAGAAAATACTTTAAGGCGCTGTTTGATGAATTCCTGGCCAGCCGTGCAGCAGGGCTTGGAGGGTCGAAGCCTGTTCCTGTGCCTTCCTCATATGGCTCTTCTTCCTCTTCCTTGGATGCAGCTGGTTCCTCCCTTTCTTCTGAAGATGATGAGGCCACCTTAAAGTACTTGGACCGGGATGAGGTCCAGCTGGTAATGGACCAGATCTACTTGTCTACGGGGTTTCAAGAGCCGTTGGTGGTGGAGCAAGCTTCTGAGCTGACTATTTGCCAGTATAAGCATTCTCCCAATCTGGGTCCTCCTTTGATTTTGGATATTCGGGATTAAATCCTGCATTAGTGGGCTTGGTTGGAGCAGTTCTCCATGCCCCAGGTTATGGCTCTGTTCTCAGTGGGAGGCCATTCAGGCATTTCGAGTTTCCTGGTCCTGTCTAGCAGGAGGGAGGCTGCAGTCTTAAGGTTGTTGAAAGGGGTGGCAGATTCTTGTCCTTTGGGCCCGGTTAGGGATCCCCCTCTGGATGTTCCTTTGGTCCTGTCTATGTTGCAGAGGCCTCCCTGAAGGGTGTCAGGCTTAAGTAGTTGACGTTGAAGACTACCTTTTTAATTCTGGTTTCTTTGGGTCTGTGCTTATAGGAAATCAGGGCCCTCTTGTAAGTGCTTACATTTCTGGTGGTCCGGGGGGAGGCTCTAGTTCTGCGGGGTGACCCTTCTTTTGTGCCTAAAGTCTCCTCATGGTTCCATCCATCTCAGGCAGTGGTTCTTCCAGCTTTCTTTCCAGATACGTCCTCTCCTGAGGAGGAGGCTTGGCATTGTCTGGATGTCGAGTGGACGGTTTTACAGTATCTTTCCCGGACAGCGTCCTTGCGTCTCACTGATCATCTCTTGGTCACCTTTGGGGAGGGTTTCTGTGGCCGCTAGGCTTCCACTCCTACTATCCGCTGGCAGATAAAGTCTTTTATTCTGCTGGCCTATGAATCTGCAGGCCTCTGCCTGGTCAGGCGAGTCCAGGGTTGGACCACTAGAGGGGTGGCCGCATCCTGGGTTAGCGTGCAGGTGGCGGTGCCTTTGCTGGACATTTGCCTGGGCTACTCCTCACACCTTCATTAGAGATTACCAGCTCAACATGGAGGGGCCTTGGTCAACTTCCTTTGGTGTGGGGTTTATGGGGCTGTGTTGGGTTGAGTTGGTGGCAAGGGCTTGGTCTGCCTGCCTCCGATCTTCTGTAACTTGAATAAATTGGTGTTGGGTTGGTTTTGCATTACCCTTAGTGTCTGTGTCTTTTGTGGTGGGCATGGGCATCCTTCCCATGTTCTGCTTTGTATTGATTCGAAGGTAAGTACTGAAATGAGGGCGAGTGACATGCAGGTAATGCTCAGATTACTTACCAGTAATCTTGATTACTCCTAGTCCTACTCTTCCTCATCCCAGTACACACGTTCCCTTCTCTCCCACCCAATGGTGCCAATAACTTGGCTTTGTATTTACTGTCGTGTGGTGGGTATGTTCTAGGTAATACCCCTTGGGAATGAGGGGCCAGAGGAGGTCCGCTTGAAGGAAAACAGTTCCTGTAAGCATGGAACATACTCAAAGGTAAGTACTGGGAAGAGGAAGAGTAGGACCTTTGATCCGTGACATCTTAGAATCCTTGCATACTGCCAAGACATTCATGAAGTTAGACCTACCTAGCGCATACCATTTGGTACACCATTTGGTACACATAAACCTGGCCATGAATGGAAGACAACCTTCAAAATGCCCCACATGCGATGCAAATAAAGGGTACTGTCACCTGTCTTTGAAGTTCCAAGCAGTCCTTCAGTGTTTCTTGGACTCCATTTCCTCTGGATTGCTGGGGTTACAGGTTTGGGTGTACTTGGATGACATTGTGATCTTCTCCCAAACATTGGAGATACACATTGTGCATGTCATGAAGTGCTCTGGAGCACTTTTGACCGCTTCCTTCCAATCTCTCCCATTAGACCACACCCATCTAATGGTTTCTTTGATCACTCTGTTATATCTCTCCACAACCCCATTTTTTAGGGATGATGTATAGCACTGGTTGTGTGAACAATGGCTCCCTCCTTAAGACATTCTTCCATCTCTCTCGACTTGAATTGAGAACCATTATCGGTCAAGATTACTTCAGGGTAACCTTCACGCATTCACAACTCCTCCAAAAACTCAACCACTTTTCTAGTCGTAACATGCAGAGTCATCATTAACTCTGCCCATCTAATCAACACATCAACAAACAACCACAATGCAATATGTCTGACATCCACCACTCCATATTGGTCCAATCACATCAATCGCCAATTTCTCCCATGGCCTTACTTGTATGTCGGAGAGATAATTGGACGTTTTTCACTCACACACACTTTGTCACAATTTGTACAAAGGATACAATCCCTAACAATCCTTTCAATTTCAGCATCACATACCGGCTACCAATAGTTGTTCCTTATTCTGCGCTTGGTCTTCACTATTCCCTGATGACCTTCATGTGCCAGATTTATCACTTTCTCCCTTATTCCTTCTGGTGCCACCAGCTTGTCTCCTTTCATGAGAATACCATCTTGAACACACAGTTCATCTCTAACGTTACAGAACCCTTGCCTTCCTAATTTTTGCACAGATTCTTTATTTAGTCCACCTTTCATTAAATCTCAGATGAGTGTACTCATCTTAGTATCTTTTAATATTTCTTCACACCATTCCTGTTTTGAAATCAATGGTTCCGAAACTTCGCAAATTACATCGTGATCTTCATCATCACACTTGTCCTCTTCATTCCTCATCATAAACAATCTGCAAGATAGTTTCTTACTCCTGGAATGAATGTTACTGGGAAATCAAATTCCTGTAATCTGGACATCCATCTTCTTATTCTGCCTGATACTTTATCCAGACCCTTCGCTGAAGATACCTCAACCAGTGGTTTGTGATCAGTACGCAACTCAAATCTGGTCCCACAGACAAAACTCCTAAATTTCAACAGTTGTGATGCAAATGCTGTCACATATTCTTTTCCTACTTCAATTTGCATTAAAATCGCTCCCTATCCCACATTACTTGCATCCGTCGCGATCACTGTACGTCTGCCCCCCTTGTAGTTTTGTAAAGCTGGCACTGCTGCTAATGCTGTCTTTATGTATTGAAATGTGTTCTCACACTTGTCATCAGATGCATATTTCTTGTTTATTTTCATTATTGCTCTCAAAGCAACAGTGTGATCAGCAAATCCTTTTAGTAGTATTCTGCCATACTTAAAAATGTTCTGACCTGTTCTTTGCAATTGTGACCATGTGTTCAATTGCAACAACCAAATCCTTTTTAGGTGAACTTCCTTCTTTAGATATCACATGTCCCAAATATTAATTCTCCTTTATGTTGATTTTTTATTTCTCTTCACAGAGTGACATTCCCGCATCATGCAGCTTCTTGAGAACTGTCTCTAGTCTTCTATCATGTTCCTCTTTGATTTCAGCATACACTAAAGCATCATCTTGAAAGAAGATAACACCCTCTTCTCCATCAAATATCCTATACATAATTCTTTGAAATACTGAAGCTGCGGATATAAGATCAAACGGCATCCTGCGATATTGAAAAAGCCCTTCTGGAGTAATAAATGCAGTCAGATGCCTGGATTCTTTGTGCAGTTTAGCTTGATGGTAGGCTGATGTAAGGTTGAGTGCCGAAAACACCATTGCTGGACCCATAGTTGAAATCAGGTCTTGTATATTTGGTAGACGGTGCCTTTCTGTATTCACACATTTGTTGAGTTCCCATAGATTAACTCAAACTTTGACTTTTCCTGAGCTCTTTCTTACTACTACTAAAGGTGACACCCATTCAGATGCATCGATGCATCAATTCTCTCTATGATTCCCTGTTCTTCCAGCTTCTTCAACTCTGTCTTTACTTCATCTCTCAAACATATTGAAATACTGCCTAGTTTCTGTGCAACTGGTTTACATCCTTGTTTGAGTATTATACGATGTGTGAATCTCTTGAAGCATCCAATTTTATCTTCAAATACTTCAGTTTGCACGTATTCTTTACTTCTTTCTGGACCCTCAATTATAAAGACTGACTCCACCGCATTCAGATCCAGCCGTACCTTCAACAGCCTCTGGTGTGTCCAACTCAGAAGCAGAGATGCCCTTTTCTTCGAGACATATACACGCCCTTCGGCCTTTCTTTCTTTGAAGCCCAAAGTTTATTTGACGCAACCAATCAGTTCAATCTTCACTCCACAATAGGTACTTGGATTAATGTTCACTTCATTTAAGTACTTGGGTCCAACTTTTTCCACTTCACTTCAGGAATTAGTGTATATCTAGCTCCTGAATAAACCATCATCACAACTGGTGCACCATTAACAAGGATAATCATTTTTGGGCAATCGAGATCTCCTTCCTCATTTTCTACTGCTAAAACACACTCTTCACATACATCACTGTCTTGATTTCCAATCCAATTTGTGACGGAATTCTTGTTTTTGCAGCATGTAGCGAGATGCCCCCTTCCATTGCAAATTATTCTGCAGATTATCCTGAGTGCAGAACAGATCGGACTATTGGCCCAATGAGAAGGACTATCACATCTGTAGCATGTCCTTGATGAGGTTTGCCCCTTTGTCTTTGTCCACCTCGTCCTCTTTGAAATTCCACAGTAGGACCTCCTCTATTAGCCCTACTTGTTGTATCTCTGTTTTCACTGTTATATCTGCACTCCTTGCTGTCGCTGTTCCATTTCCTTCTCATACTCTGATTACCTACAGCTGAAACTGATTCCTGTTACATCTATTTTCTGGAGAAGTTACACCTAATCTTGGGGTGTATTATTATTATTGTGGTAAATGGTGGTATCTTATTGTGTACAAGTGCGATATAAATAAAATATCATATCATGCACTGGTGAATTCCCTTTTATAATGGTAACACTCTCCACAGAATATAGTCTAACAACTGTCCTTTATCCCAGAAATGTGTACAGTCCCAGCTACCAGACTTATTACACTTAGTATGAAAGGGGCCCCTAGGGGTCCCTTACGTCTATGGAAACAAGGCGAGTCACCACACACGATAGATACGCCAGACACGAGGTTGTATTCCCAAAGCTAGGGTTTATTGCACAGCAAAAAGTCTCAGTTGGCCAACTCGGTCTCACGCCCCGCGACGTGTATCTCTACACCTCGAGGGACGCAAGAGAGTAAATTACGTACATCGGTTACATATATACAAAATGCATATCAAACAATCAGCTATGACATGTTTAACACCCCGCTTTATTGGGTTTCTTTGAAATTGGTTTGATGATGGACACTTTCGACAACTATGACACCTTCAAATATCTATTCTAGTAACAATTTGCAATTTGTGAGTGCGGAGGCATCTTTCAGTTGTTGAACGGAACACAGCGCTTCTGTTCTTGGAAGCCAGCTACATACGGGGGAAGAGTTGCATTCCAGACTTTGCTATCTATGAGGTGCTATTCGTGTCCTGCGAGCCAACACTCTCTAACAGGGCTCAGCAAGGGGGGCCGTAAGAAGAGCATAATTCAAGCCTTTAGCTGCTTTATTCTAACATATGTTACCATATAACAAGACTGGCTGGCAGCTGCAAAATGATTAAATGCCCAGCAGCTCTGCTTCAAGGCTACATTCGGGAGGGAGCCGGGCATTCTTCCTGGCGCAGCCTACGTTGTGTTTCAACAAACTCTTGTTATTCTCGCGGCCCTGCGGCCTTGTCCTTTTACGTGCAGACAACAATGTTTTGCAGTCGAGCAGTGTAAGCAGAAAATGTACTGCGAAGCGATAAGAACAGAAAGAAATGAGCAATGGTTAGAAAACAAAAAGGCGATTCTTGTTACATCAAAATGGGCGTTCATTGGCAAACTCAGAAACCTATATGTCTGTCATATCGTGCATGAGACGGTTAGCCCACGGACATCAAAATACGTTTGCCGTTACATATGAGAGGTATCCATTTTTCTAGACTGACAAGTATGTGAAATTATCACTTTTTCTCAGCAACTTATCTACAATGCTGATGTATGCTCTAGCAGCCAAAGGGCAAAACATATCATGTTAGAAACAGGTAATAGTATACACACACACACACAGTACACGCCTAAACTCACTTACTAGGAAAACCAAAAACGTACATCAGATTTTACCACATGTGGTAAAATGAATGACCACTTCTGGCAAAATAAGCCAAGTCACTGTGAACTCTCAGTCTCTGTGCTAATGAGTGCCTTCATGGAAAGAAAACCCAAGTCCATATGTTTTAAGTTTCCATTTTTATGTAATAATGATGTTCAGAACTCTTTAGATAAAATACACCTTGCGATATAAGCCATGTGTACTAAAAAGATAGGCGATTATATTTTACATTACAAGGTTTGCACCCATCAAAAGGCTCCCCCAAGCATTATCTTAGCCAATCTCAATATATGCGAAGAAATTGGCAGGAAATGCAGTAAGAAAGAGAGCTAAAAAAATCACAACAGCAAAGCAACTTTTTTCATGAACATTTGAAACTGTATTGTTTTAAACATTAATAAACATTATAAGTGAAGTGTGCTAACCCTGTCTGGCTACCTGCCATGCATTCATGTGGCAAATCCTCACTTATGACTCATATTAACCTAGAAATTGGCGAGATTCCTGTCACAGCTGACCGTGGAAAACCTTCTCACTTGGTTTGCTACCGATAAGGAATGTCACGACCCCAGCAAGCCTGGCAGCACAGTCTCAGCCCAGCTGTCGGGAAGCCCTCAAGGATGTCACAACTTGGATACCAGTGGACGTCTGCCTCCCAAGTGGCTCCTGCACATCTGACCAGCACACCTTCTCCCAGTTCCTTTTAAAACTTTCCAATGCCACTCAAAAAGAATCCTTCTCCTTTGACTAGATCATGTCACCTCATCCATTCTGCCCAGTATTTTTCCCATTGAAAACAACAGTTTTGCTAAACTACAAATGTAACATTCCTTCCTGCTCAAACACAAGCGCACATTTCACAGTTTGCAGCTTCCTACACAAACTGCTGCTCTGCTGCACGTATAAGAAGATCTCATTGAATGAAGTCACACAGCTAAACCTCATTGCAGAAGAGCATTTCAACACTCATCCCAAGCTGTTAGCTTTATTTGCTGCTCCTAGCATACAACACCTGTTGTAAAACACTGTAAACATTTGTAAAGTTGTGCCATTGCAGAAATGTATTTCATCCTCATGCCTCAACATAGGTTACCCTTGGGGATAACTACTTCATTGTACATAAGGACTGTAATAACTATAAATAGTAATTTCTCCTGCTCTGTAATTTATGCTTCACTCTTTTGACTCCTTTTAACTAAGCTTTGCATTATCTTGTAACTGTTGCGCCCTGATACCTTTGGGTCTGGCACGCATTATAAATAATAAACAAACAAACAAAGTCGTTTTCAGTTTATTTCATCTGGACCAATTTGCACTAATTTATTAAGGACATGTTACAGGTTAGAGGGAAGGGATTAGCCTGTTAGTTTATGTTAGTATTTAGATATAATGCAAGCCAGTCCAATGAAATCTTACCCTGAAATAGAAATGTTTTAAATATATGCTCACTGCAATAATGTGTGCATTTCCATCCATCTGGTGCATGCCGGCTGCAATTACCATTTATGATGTTTGTTTTTCTACATTTCTGTGCAAATCCCACACATTTATTAATTATTATTTTGTTTTAATCTTCAGATCTCATCACTTTTATCAGTGATCTGATTTCTATTTTTTTCTGATATATTTGTTATCTTTTTTTAATTATGTATATATTTTTTTTCCATTAAGACTTCCTTTTTTTAAAGAGATATTTATCTTTTTTTTTTAAAGATCTTTATTTTTATGTAAAATCAATAAAAAAACAAAAATAACAAAATTAAATAAACTGTATGTGTCCTGTAGTAAGATAGGTTGTGGTACTATACATCAGGTATGTCCTGTCCCTTAACCGTTGTACTACAAATGCACATAATGCTGTCGTTGGCAGAACTCCTCCAGTCCGGGACTCCATGGGATCTCGTCCAAAGGCGTCACCTCCATGGAGTTTCGGGCTCCTTATCTTCAGCCCCTTTTACGGTCTCTGGGGCTTTCCCGTGGACTCCGATCCACTGGCATCCTCCAGGGGTCCAGTTCTCCAAGGATCTGGTGCTAGTGAGGCAATTAATTAATTTTCTAGAGTAAAAGGAAAAAGACACATTAAGTACCAAGCACAATACATTTTTCATTCCCTCTTCCACTGGAACATCTGAAATTAAATTAATGTATTATCGTTATCCAATACAAGTAATAGATGTAACAAGCAACAATGGAGTACCTGAAAATAAATGTATTATTATACAAATCAGGGACATAACACGTCATGCAACCAAAACAATTTCAAAAATATACAAACACCCCTCCCCACATTGTACCTTTATACCAGAACCCCTTGGCACTTTCCATGTACCAATAATATTTACATTTACCCACTGGCTAGGGCAACCTTTCATTTTGCTAGCCTCAACTTGGTGAAGCCTCTTCACCTCATGTTTTAGGTGGAAAGGTGTTATCTGATTAACATGGACAAACTGCTCCACTATCAACTCACCCTCCTTTTTTGCTATCCTATACACTACGGGTGAGATCTTGCCTGTAATTTTATATGACCCTTGCCACGCCGCAAGAAATTTAGAGTTTTTATGTCTTCCCTTTCCAAAGTTAAACTTGTACACTGGATCTCCTACCTTGTACTCTTTTGCAGAAGTCTTCCTATCATATGTTTTTGCCCCATCAGCTGCCTTTTCCAAATTCGCTGCACAAATTCAAACACATGTTGTAAGTGCTTCCTCAACTCTTCCACATATTTGTGAATTGTGGAGGCATTTACAAGGACCTGCTCATTTGTCTTGTAAAGTAAATGCTGTGGGAGCACCATTTTCCTTCATGTCAATATTTCATGAGGGCTGAGATTTGTTCATTTAGCGGTAGTTGACCTGATGGCCATTAATACCAATGGAAACTAAAGGTCCCAACTAGAAGCTGCTTCCGCCACAAATTTCTTTAAGATATCCAGTATTGACCTGTTACACCATTCCACGCCCCCTGAAGAGGAAGGTCCATAAGAAATGTGTAATTTTGTTTTCACACCCAAAATATGCCATATCTTTGTCATATCTTTGTCATCAACGCACTAGTGAAATGACTTCCCCGGTCTGACTATCTTTTGAGGTAAAACAAATCTTGAAAATAAATGATTTACAAGCAATGTGGCCGCCGTTTGTGCACTGCAATCTAGGGCTGGAATGCACTCCATCCATTTGGATATTAAACAAGTTACTGTTAACATATACAAATTTCCCCTTGCTGATCTTTTTACAGGCCTGACATAGTCGATTTGCAAATCAGACCGTGGGAGGAGTGTCAACACCCTTTTCATTAATGGTGCTCTATGAGTAGATGAAGCAGGTTGAAATTGTGCACATACTAGACACCATCTGGTGTATAGTTCAACATCTTGGGACATGTGTGGCCAATAAGCATAATCTTTTAAATTTCCAAAGTTTTCTGTGAACCCGTGTGTCTTGCAGTTAATGCAGCATGAGCATGATGGAACATCAATCCCCAAAATGACAAGGGCACTACCCATTGTATTTGAGCTGTCACAGATTCTCTAATCATCAGTCCATCTCGTAACCTAATTCTCTTTTTGTTTTTTAGCAGTACCCTCAATTCTTCTTTCCCTTTACAATCCTCTTCAGTCAGAGGATTTTGCTCTGCATCTAATAGATGTTTATAGAATATGCCTAAAATCAGATCTTCCTTTTGCGCTTTGACCAGGTCCTGATCTGGAATATCAAAACTCTATTGCACCACAGGCTGCTCCACTGCTTTTGGAGTTTTGGAGCGTATTATTGCATCTACCTGTATTTCACCAAGCAGATGTTCAATAGGAAACAACTCTCCCATCGCAGCTCCAATTTTGGCTAAATGATCTGCCTCGTCATTCCCCTCTTTGTCCACTCCGGGCGTCTTCAAATGGCCACAGACTTTTCTCCAATGTATTACCAAATCATTTTCCGACACAAGTTTGTCTATGGCTCGAATCATCTTGCAATGATTGAGTGGTTTTTTGTTATAGGTGAGCATACCTTTTACCTTCCAGCCAGGTACATTTTCTACAAAGCTATTTTGGGCATAATCAGAATCTGCTATCTCTTTGAGGTTGTTTTCTACTGCGATAGCGACTGCTTTGTAAATAGCAGCCAATTCTGCCACCTGACTACTTCTAGGCCCAATCCTGATGCTTACTCTTGAAATGTTGTCACATTTAAACCAGATATTTCCTGTACCTGCCACAAGCTCATTTTCTGTGTTATTTTCCACATGGTATGCACAACCATCTACATACACAGTTGTTAAATCCCTACATACCTCCTCATTGAACGCTTTGTGTGGGGATTGTTCAAATTAATTCATACTTGATTCTATTTCTGTGGCCTCAGACGCACATTCTGCTGCACAATCATGCAAATCTGCTAAGCCTTGGGCAATCAGGCTCTTCTTATTTTGTCCATATCTTAATTCTACAAGAAATCCCTGAAGTGCCAATGTCCAGGACCTAATTCTGGACTGGGCCAAATTCCCTGATCTAATTCTCTTGCTTTGCAGAAGCTGCAGGGGCTGGTGATTTGTATCAATAATTACCTTTTCCCCTTGAATTATAGGACATAAATGTTGTAACACACAGACAGTGGTTAGGAGTGCTTGTTCACATTCACTAAACTTAGTTTCAACCAGTGACAAGGCCTTGCTAGCATATGCAATAGTTTTGTTATTCACATCATGCTTTTGATATAGCACTGCTGACATGCATTGATCAGTGAATCCTGCCTCTACAAAGAAATCCTGGTTCTTTATGGGATATGCCAGACATGGTTCCTTCATAAGACATTCTGTAAGCCTGGCCATCGCTTCACATTGTTCCTTTTTCCACTTGCAGGGTACACCCTGCTTTAGCAATCTTGTTAAAGGTTGGGTATTCTCTGCATCATTTTCAATACATTTCCTGTTGAAACCTCTCATCCCTAACAAACGTTTTAACCCTTTCAGATTGGTAGGATCTTTCTGCTTTTGCATCACCTTCACTTTCTTCCTTTGAGGGTTCAACCCATTCTCGGTCACTTCATGACCTAAGAAGTTCACTTTCTTTATACACCATTGTGCTTTCTGTAAAGATACTTTGGCTCCAGTCTTCTGTAATTGGCTAAATGCATGTCTAATCTCATTGAAATGGCTTTTCAGATCCTCATTCTTAATCTGCACATCATCCACATAAACTATTGTCCCCCTTTCTGCCTCATCTGTGAATGCCTTGATTGGGAATATCCCAAATTCACTCCCACTATTGACATATCCAAAAGGTGTCCGGGACCATGCATATTAGGATTTGTCAAAATAAAATGCAAAAAATGTTGGATATCTTCAGCCAGTGGTACACACCAGTTTCCAGCTGTAAGGTGTAATGTGGTAAATACCTTTGACCCATGAACCTGTGCAAGACCCTGATCAATAAATGGAAGTGGCCACCTTGAAACAGAAACCCTTTTGTTTAATTCTCGTAAATCTTCACACTAACGCCATTTTGCTTGTTTTGTTCCCCCCCTCCCTTTCTGCACCCCTCTCCCTGACCTTTTGTTTTTCTCTGGCTCTACCAGAAATGTCATCAGGCCTAGAACGGTAGTCGACTGTCTGTTTCAATTTCCTTCCCACTCTCCCCCTCCCTTTCTTCTCTATGTTTTAGCTCTTGCACTTTCTGAAATGTCGTTAGGCCGAGTATGACAGTTAATTTCACATCGTTACTGTTCATGGCCTGTAAGAATGTCATTGGATTTTCCCTTGTTCCATCCCTTGCCTTGAAGTGCTTTGAAACACATTGTGTATAGGCACTATATAAATAAACTATCATATCATATCATTGCCCATTAGGTTTTAACACACCTAATATGCGAGTGTCTGATGTGCTATGAATGGGCCTAATTATTCCTCTAGATTCTAAATTCTTAATTATTTCAGCTAGTGATTCCAAACATGCCAGTGTCAACCTATATTGTCGCACAAATCCCGGGTTTCCTACCATGTCCTTCTGGTAATGTGGCAACATGCAAATCTGTTATTCCACAATCATATGCGTCTTTGGCAAAAATCTCTTTGAATTCCCAAAATATTTTTCTCAACTGGTCTTTTTCTTCTTCATTTGTGCACACATCTGCTCTTCTACCATTTTAGAGAATTCTGGGATGTCCTCCAATGGAGGAACCTCTGTACTTTCCTCCAACCGTGCAGCTGTATCACTTTGGAGAGACGACACACTTAAAATATTTTGGAATATTGACTTCCATCTCAACATACTACTTTTCTATTCTAGCCTCATTTAATTTGAATAGCATGCAATCATCTTGATGACAGCACACTATTTCACTTGACTCATAAGGATACACAGACTGAACTTTAAAGATTCCTTTAGGTTGAGAGTCCAAAGATTGTAGCAACTCACCCTGCGCAGTCACATATCTTCCAGGGGTGTTCTCAATTACTGCATTACTGAAATCTGCAGTATAATGAGACTTTTGGATTGATTTTGCTGTCTCTGAATTCTCCTCTAAGTGAATGTCCTGGCACCCTTTATTGTCCACCAGAATTTTAATGGGTCCAAACCCAATCTCTATAAGTGGTGCATATTCGCATTATAGCCCTTGCTGCCTCATGGATTCATTTAGGGATGCAAATGCATCCAAATATTTGAACTGTTGTCCCTTTCTGTATTTTAACGCTATTGTAACTTGTCTGGTGATGTGGGGATGGTAACATTCTTTCTCACCTGCAATTCAACTGCATATGATGCCATCTGCACGCAATGATAAGCTTCTCTTTTGTCCTCAAATTCAGGTGCGGCCCCTCCTAATCTGGACCAAACCTTTTGATTTAGGAAATCTAACATGATACACATTCTGTGCATAATGTAGTTTCCCAAGTAAAATGTATTTTGTGTCCCGCTCACAATCCACACATTGTGATGGGTACTCTTAGAACAAATTGTAATCTTTAACATGCATCTTCCTACAATCGTTTGACCTGACTCCGGATCATCCAAACCAAAAATGTGTTGTTTCTTTATTCTGAATTTCAGGACCTCATCCCTGTCAGTTATCTGCTGGAGTACCTTCTCATTAATGAAACTTCTTTCATTCTCGAATGCTAAAGTGGCTTCTATAATGTCAGAATGCCCATTTACATAGATAGGGAACCATGGCTGCCCATCTCCCATGTATATTTCAGACAGGGTTGAAATGTCATTTTCTGTGTTCATCTCTGGAGTGACATTTGGCTTGCATTTCTCTTCCTTTAGATAAAAGCGCAATGTGTTTTCATCTATGCACAAATATGAAATTACCTCATACCCACCTAGCAGAAATTTGCCAATTCCTATTATGCACAGTTTACACATCATTGCTAGTTTATATTAAAGCCACTTAGCACATCATTGCCAGGTCCTATTACTCACCAAATCCTGATTTGTTTCCAATATGTTCACTTACCTCATCATTGCCCGGCCATAACTGTCCTATGTAAGCAGGTTTTACTTATGATAGTTTTAGGGCCCCAATAAGCAGAGAGGCTGCAACTAGCAGCAGACAAGGTGGCAATGTCTTCGATGGCTTCTAGACTCCCTGTGGTGGCCTGAACTGCCAGGCCCAGCCAGTTAGAACACATGCAGATGGGTCTGGGTATGGCCTCTCATGACACAACCCTCACAGTATAGGCCAAGGATATCACTTGGCTTATCTCTGAAGCATTACCTTTCTGTGCACTCATCACAGTTCTGGAGCAGTGTCACAAACCTTTCATTGAACCACCTGCTGTTATGCCCAATGCCCCCACGGGGTTCAGTAAGTATTTGTTCTCACCCCTGAACTTTGCCGGAATACTGGAGCATATCTTCAATCACCTGTAAACGTTTTAAACACCTACTCCAACCCGCAATCCGTTCCAGGCTTTAACCTTGCACTCACAATCCATTGTGGTCTTTGCAGTCCTTTACATTTTCAAACCCTATCTAGACCCCACCCAGGAGGTAGATTTTGATGAACAGCAACTGTGTGCGCCAACTGAGATGTGCCTAGTTAAACTCTTGAGCCATAGTCCAGTGGCATGGAACGTGGTTGCTCTGTGGAACCCTTGTGGCACTGATTTAAGATCCACAGCCAGTTCTTGCCTCTGCTGCTTTGCTTCGGTTTCTGTTTGTGTGCAGCTGCTCTATAAATTTGTTTTTGTTCCTGTTTTGTGTGCAGGTCCTCTATACACCCTGTGAATGCTTCATGATTGTGTGTAGACCTTCTGTACACTTAATGGGCCTCATCACGAGTTGGGCAGTAACGCCAGCGCTAATAGCGCTATCTGCCCTACTGCCACCCCTCGACGCTATTAGCGCCGGATCACGCGTTTGGCGGTAATGGAAGTCCCCATTCCCCACTGAGCCCATTCGGGAATGCCCCAATTCCCCATTGGGCTCAATGGGGAATTTTCACGCACATACCGCCGGCGGATTTCCCGCTGGTGGTATGAGCACGAATTTTCGGCGGATTTCCCCCCAGCTCAGAGCTGGGGAGAAATCCGCCAAAGCCATGATTTGGCGGACCCTTAAATCCGGCGGTAATAGCACTACCGCCAGATTTAAAGGTTACTGCCAAACTCGTGATGAGGCCCAATGTCTTCATCCTTTATGCATGGCCCCTCTGGACAACCACTCCTGGTTATGCTCAGGTCCTAGTCATTTTGCCAGTTCTGTAGCTTGTTCTGTGTGCACCATTGCATTCCATAGTCCCACGATGTCCTCGGGCTGTTGTGCGCTATATAAATACGAATAAAACAATAGCTTCCTTCACAAGAATCATATGACTGTTATTTGGCAAACTCCAACCCATCCCCCACACAAACACAAGACAAGCCAGCCAACACCTTCTACATATTCCACTCTAAAGAAATTGTTATTACTACCTGTTAATGCCCCGTCAGCTTTGGTATTCTTGGAGCTGGGATGCGTTCGGGTCGCTTCCTTGATCTGTGCTAAACCAGTCCTCTTTTGGGCTAGATTATGGAGGCAGCGCGGTCTCGGGAGATACCAGAACGCTGCGCTTAAACTCCTAGCAGTGGTGGGGGGGCAAATACTTACAATGGGCCACCCATGTCAAGTCCTCCCTTCAGGATTTGGATCTATCAGAGATATGACTGAATCCAATTAGCACAAGATCCTCCATGAGTGCGATTATAAAAGAAAGGTCCAAACAGAGGGGTAACGAATCTCTGATGAAGGATGCTTGTTGCATTACAATTGGGTACTGGCTATCTCGAGTTTATACAATTATTAAGCACTGTTATACAGTGCTACAATCCCTCTTGAGCTGATATTAATTATCTCATGAGGCAGTAATGCTGCCCGAGGTGAGACAGTGATTAGATGAACAGGGTACCTGCCAATGTTGGTAATGACGACGCCTTAGCTGGGGCTACAGAAGAACTAGCACTACCATCCTGAGGTATGCCCTCGAAAGATAGATTTTTTATAAAATAAGGAATTGTAAACAGAACAAGAGTGAATCTGCTACAGACTATTTAGATTAACTGAAGGTAGTGTTAGCTTGGCACTCGGGCATCACCAAGCCCAACAGACCGTACAGGAAGCTATAACTAACTCCTTTGTAGCTGAGCTATTGCCCAATATACAAGTGCAGCTAAAGAATGTGTGCCTAGGGTGGCAGACAAACCCTTACTGGAGTTAGTGGCAGTTATGAATCACTCCATGGTGTTCCAAGACCAAAAGAAGGGGACTTCTGGGGGTAAAATAATGCCCCTCCAGATGCAAAGCTTACAAGGACAGATGTAAAATGCACAGAATGATGCTCAAAGAGGGGCTAGACTGCAAAACAGGGAAAAGGAGGTCCGCCTCCAGAACACGTGGGTATGGGAGAACCAAGGGGGCTAGAGACAATGGGGACACCAGAAACCACAGTGAAAATGGGATTAACAGAGTCCTTAGGGACAATGATGCCAACAGGGACAACAAGGATCTTGGGACCTCAGGGTCCACAAGCACCACTGACCAATCCATTAGACTGCAATTAATGCAAACAGGTGGGGCACTGGAAGAATGTGTGCCCCTGCAGAAACTGGATACCATATGTTTAGGGCAATCAGTGAGAAAGTAGTGCTCTGAATATAAATGCTGATAACCCTGCCACCTCCACAAATAGCAATCTTAGGGCTTCTACTCCCTTTCTGAATCTGAATGCTCTGGCATTTGCCTCCAGACTGTCTCTCATTCCCCATTCCCCCTATTCTGAATAGGCCAGGATGGTGAGATCCCAATGGATCCACTACTCCTGATAGATCAAGATGCCCCTATGTACTGTGGATCGTGGAACGAATATCAGTCGCCTGCCTAGTAGACACAGGGGCAAGCAAGTCAGCCCTACATATAGGCCATTTTCCAAATGCAACTATATTCACTGAAATAGTAAAAGGAATAGCGATATCCAACACCCCAGTCATGCATCCCTTTTCAGAACCCCTCACCATTACCCTGGAAACTATCATGAGATTCACATGCCTTCATATTAAGCCCCTCACATCCTGTCCATTTGTTAGGCAGATATTTGCGTGCAGATTCATAAATAATAGAGCAACTGAAAGGGCCCAGAGAATGCACCCATTTCGTTTGTACTATTTTTAGAAATGTGCAGGTCACCTTATTCTCAAAGGTGACCTGGACATTTCAGGAGGGGCTGGACAGTGGAGCAAAGATGCGCTGCCTAACCCCTCTGCATACATAACAAATGTAACCACCTGGTTGCTGGGACCGCATTTCACTGTGATGGGGTGTTAAAAGGCCTGTCTCGGTGAAATGACAAAAAAAGCACCTTAAATGCCTTAAACCAGGGTATAATAATCCCTACTATTAGCCAATGTAATTCCCTGATACTGCAGGTTAATAAGACAATAGAAGATACTTATCATTTCTTCCAAGATTTAAGATCTGTCAATGCAGTGGTCATCCATTCATTCCCTGTAGTGCTGAATCTGGCACCAAATTGTCATGCATTCCACTGAACACCACACACTTCACATTGGTAGAAATATGTTCAGCTTTTTCCTCAGTCCCCAGACATACATTTTCACATCGAAGAATGCAGTAGAACTGGATCTGTGTGCCCCAGAGGTATACTGAATCCCCTACCATTTTCTCCCAACAGCTGAAGAAAGATTTAAATGACAAAGTTCCCTGTTAGGTCAGTCCTGGTTCACTATGTGGGTGGTGTATTGATTGTCTCACGGTCATATGAGGCATGCAAGCAGGATACATAGGTCCTACTGACTGCTCTTGCTGTAATGGGGTATAAAGCATTCAAAACAAAATTACAGCTTTTCAGACAATGCAATATTTGAGACATGACCTAACCTGAGGTCACCGACTGATATCCACCACCAGAAAAGGGGCAGTGCATAAGATTGCAAAACATCAGACTATTACAGAGAGGAGTGAATTTTGGGGTATTGTTGGGTATTGCCAATAGTGTATTTAGGGTACTATGATGAATCCTGAGACGTCACTGCTTTAGATCGGGGAGCCCTTTTCCATGTGGGCAGGGAGGTGAGGCTGCTACCTGATAGTCCCTCTGGGGGTAGTGCTCAGCGGCAGGCTCTGAATGGGGAGGGTAGACCCCATTGCAAGTAGTGGCCATCTTGGGAGAACATGGTATCCTTCTAACCCTCCGACCTTCCCCCAAAATCCCTCAAAATCACCATTCCCCAATGACCCCATATACTTCTGTAACACATCCCAAGTAGAAACCACTGGGATGAGGAAGAGGCAACGAGTAATGAGGATGTCTGACCAGAATAAATTCACACGCTCTAGTCTTTCAAGCAATGTCATTGGTCAGCACCCATTCAAAGTGGGAGAGGGAAGAAAAGGATGGCGTCTTCGTTCATGGAACAGCATCGGCTGTTGGAAGACATGCAGAGGCACAGAGGAAGCTCTGGTGACCACACGGATCCACTGAACTGCAGAGCGGACAAGCAGAGGAAAGAGAAGGCACCCATTTTATGAGTAAAGTTATGGATGAGGTTTTTATCACTCACAGACGGACGGCTTGGTTGAACAATTTAACCAAACCGTAAAGAGAATTCTGAAGAAACTGACTGAGGCAGATAAAAATAATTGGGATATGATGCTGCCTGGGGCATTATTTGCTATAAGAACAGCCCCCCAAAGCTCTTTTGGATTTTCACCCTTCAAATTGTTATATGGAAGAGATCTCTAATCTAGCAAAATCCCAAGAAATATAAACCGGCTACTATGAAAGAAGGTCAGCACACTGTTCTTTCTCATCCGAAAACAAAATGTTGTCCAGCTTGTACGGTCCCTATGTGATCCCTGAATAGACCAGCCTGTGTAACAACTGTGTCTCCTAACCAGACCGACAACTACAAATCCAAGTGTACTGCATCAATCTCTTTAAGGAGTGGAGGCAAGACCCAGTAGAGTCAACTTCTGTGATAGTGTCTAGCTTATTACTGGAAGACGGTGGGAGTCTAAATGTAGTTCCCAATGACCTCCCTAGCCAGCAACAACAGGATATTCAGGATCTTGTGATCCAATTTCCCAATGTGTGCCAGGGAGGATAAAAGGTGTGTATCATCATATTCACCACCACCCCGCCTAGGAAAGATTATAAACATAAAACTCTACTCTAAGGCTCAAAGGGAAATAATCATTCAGGAGGTGGAGAAGATGCTGGCTGAGGATATCCTAGAACCATCTCAGAGTCGATGATCCTTGCCCATAGTCCTTGTGGCAAAACCAGATCAATTGTGGCAGTTTTGTATTGACTTTCATAAGTTAAATGTAGTGTGCCAGTTTGATTACTATCCGATGGCAAGAATTGATAACCTCAATTGACGCCAAATACATCTCCACGATTGATCTGGCGAAGGGCTATTGGCAGGTCCATCTGAGCCCTGATGATAAAAAGGAAACAGCCTTCTCCACCCCTAGAGGTCTGTGTCCCTTTAAGGTACTTCCCTTTGGGCTCCAAAGAGCATCAGCAAGCTTTCAAAGGTTGATGGACCAAATCTTACAGCCTTACTCAAATTTCTGTGGGACAGGGCGTGGCCTGGAGAGCCACCGATGAGGTCGCCTCCGTAATGGCCTCTGAATGAAGCCTGCACTCATACTCGATTAAACATGGTTTCCAAGCACATCACCAGCAAATGAAACTACCCGCAGTGATCGAATATCGGTGCCACCAGCGGTATGAATATAAGCCTTTAACGCGGTCTCCTTCACCCTGTCCGTGCCAACTGAAGGCAGCACCCACTCTCGGCAGAGATCCAAGATCGCGGGCGCACCTTACCGGCGAAGGAGGCTGTGACCCTTCGACGGTGGAATTAAGTTTTACTGTGCCACAACATCGCGGACCCGCCTGCCCGATTAGCAACCTGGTGCTAACACCTGCAGCCCTCCGTGAGCATCAGGGACCCTCACACTGGTGACGCCAGGTTGTTACGGGTGAATAAAAAGGCGCGGCTCCTTTAAGAAGGAAGATCATGCCAGGGCGGGAGGAGGGCGGAAGGGGAGGGACGAAGAGGGAAGTTTAAGTTAGTTAAGGTTGAGATACGAATAAAGGAGGTTGATAACACACATGGCTCCTATCATCATTAGCTGGAGTGTGTGAGAGCGAATGACGTGAGCTGAGAGCCAACAACTGGCGACGATGCCGCTGCATCCATCGCGTGCCACACAGAGGGTACTTTGACCTAGCAGTGAAACGGAGAAGCCACCACATCTGTGGCGTGTTGCGGCACTGGGTCAACCGAGACTCATCCTTCCTCCCCTCCCTCCTCCTCTTACTGGTCCGGCTCCAGAGCCTGGAGAGTCTCCTGTCTGGCGGGAACGCAGAGTGGGCCGGCCGTCAGCACCACAATCCAGGGACAACCCATCCCCAACGCAGCAGCAGTGCCGCAGCAGTTCCAGGTGTGCTCCTCCTCCCTCCGTGGAGCTGTGAACTCTCCCCCTCGCTCTCCTCCAGCGACTCGGACAACAGGGGCAGTCGGCCCCTTTCCAACTCGAAGAAGCTGAAAAACCCACGTGGGCCTGCCCCCCCGGATAAAGGGGGGTAACCGCCTTCCCTGAGGCCCCTCTTACCTCCATACAGGGGAGAGGCGCAGGAGCCGAGGAGCGGTCATATGTGCCTCACAGACATAACTTAATGCTTCACAGACAAAGCAATACTGCACACACTGAGAGCCCCTGGAAGCAGCCCCCCCATCTTTCACTCCAGCTTACTCAAATTCACTTTGTCACCTGAAATGAGGGGGTAAAAGAGAATCAGGTGCATTTACATACCCCCCTTTTTTTTGCTCCCAGATATCATCTTGATGAGGGGACCCATAAACCCCACGAACACAACCCTCCTCATTTCTAAGCCACAGAGGAGGTGCATATCCATCGACGTGGACCCATCTCCACCCAGGGATGCAATAACACTGAATAATCTGGGGCAGGGGTTTGTAACGCCACCTTGGAAGTGTTGTTAAAGGCGCTGGGATTTTTGGAGCACAACACTACAGTTCCTCCCCCTCCAAACTAGTGGAGCGCCCTGCAACCTTCATCCACCACACCTGGGGAAAGGACTGTCAAAACGCACCTAAGCCTCGCCGAAGATGTCAAAACACAACAAAACCCCCAGAAGTGCAGATACTGCCACAAAGCTGCTTCCACCAGATAAATGAAAGAAGTCTGAATCTTCCAGGCCTTCCCCCATCAACATCCCCAGAAAACGCTAAAATCACATCCAGGCCTTCATGTCAGACTAAGTTGGAATTTTGAGCGAGCCTGCATGTCAGAACTTACAACCAAGCTGGAACAAACTGACCAGAGGGTGCAGGAGGTCGAGCAAATGGTAGGGGAAATAGAGGACCTAACCCAGGAACATGCAACATTACTCTTGGAAATGCAACATAAAATCCAAGCCCTAACAAACCATAACGAACTCTTGGAATATAAACAGGAGGACTTGGAAAATAGGGCCCATCGAAACAATCTACGCATATGTGGTGTGCCCTCCTCAGTGCCAGCTCAAAATCTTGCAGAATATGTGGGTGACTTGTTCCAATCTCTCCTTCCACACCTTGAAAAATCCCAATTCATGTTGTACTGCACACACAGACTGCTCCCCCGCCAAGGAGTAGGTGCAGACACCCCCCCCCCCGAGATGTCATTACTCAGGTCCATTGCTTTACGACTAAAGAAGCAAACATGGCGATAAGCAGAATGCCTGCAGATCTTTCAGGACCTAGCCACAGCAATGATACTGAAACGGAGAACCCAAGGCCATTGACGCTATTTCTTCGTGATCAACATGTCAGGAACTGTTGGCTATTCCCAACTGCACTTAAGTTCACCTACAAAGGGGTCCCCTGAATGATTTGGCAACTAGAAGATGCCAAAATGATCCTGCACCCTCCCTCCCCTGAAGGCACAGAGAATCCCTCCCCAGCTCCCCTGGCGATGCCACAGATGATCTCCCCCCAAAACTGAGGTGCGCGGCCTGGACAAGGGTCCAGAAGGGCCGGAAAGTTAAATGATGAATTTGCAGGGCCCAATGGCCCAGAGGCATGAGACGCACAAGCAGACGGCTTCCGACACCAAGCCCGGCTAGCAGCTCCCGATAGCGGGCTTACAAGTACCGAAATGAAAAGGAACACACGACGACTCAATCTACAAGGCGGGCTTCACTTGGCCAATGCCCGACTCCGAGGTGAGCGACACCTGAAATCCCTTGGAGTGGAATGATGACAATCTTGTAACAATTTGTTGGGGGAACTGCTGACAAAAAATGGTCAGTGCCCTCTAAGTTTATTGTTGTAGCTTCACATTTGAAGCCTAAGTTAACATTTTGGTTGCACCAAGGAACCAAGACAAAGGATGACATAAATGCGACTGAACCACACTTAGCCCCCCCACCCAGCCCACAGAACACGGGCAGAACGGAGGAACCACCCACACCAAAAACTGAACTTTATTTCACTGAACGTAAAAGGCTTGAACGGTCCCTCTAAACGGAAATCAATCATGCAGCGCCTTTTGGATATGGAGGGGTTGGTGGTCTTTCTGCAGGAGACACATTTGCTTCCAATAGATTTCACGCATCTTCATCTTAGACAATTCCCTAAATAATATATGGCCTCCAGGGGAACTAAAAAAGGTGGGACAGTCGTACTTTTGGCCAAAGGGACCCATTTCAGAGCACTTGAAACACTTTGCTGCCTGGAGGGGCGATACTTAGCAAGCATAGGCTTTATATATGGACAACTCTACTCACTTGTTTCGGTCTATTCCCCTAATGACAGACAAGAGATGTTCTACGCAGCATTAGGTCATAAACTACTCCCCTTTGTGGAAGACCAAATAATCATTGGAGGGGACTTTAATGGGGTCCTGGATCCCCTATGGGACAAATCACATCCTCCATCCCCCAAAGACTTTAGAATCGCTACTGGCCTTCTCCACTTCTTTCGCACTCTGGAGATAGTGGACGCCTGGCGGGTCTTACCATCAAGGCAGGAAAGACTTCTCTTTCTTCTCACATGTGCACCGAAGAGCATCCCGGATAGATCTCCTCCTAACCTCCCCACAGACTCTCTCTTTCATGGACGTGGTCACAATAGGAACAACTGTACTATCAGACCACGCCCCAGTCAAACTAACTCTGCGGGCACACAACCCGAATTCGCTTCCTCAACGCCGCTGGAATCTATATGACCTACTCCTCAATGACATACCTTTGAGGGACTCCATAGCCAAAGTAATCGCGAACTATTTTCAGGAGAATCCGGCTGAAGACACCTCTCCAGCTAATACCTGGGACGCTATGAAGGCTGTAGTGAGGGGGGAACTGATTGCCCATGGAGCAGCATACCATAAGCGGAAGTGACAGGTCCGTGTAGAACTGGAGGAGGAGATTCGAAAGGCTGAAGCTTGTCACAAACAAAAAGGCTGAACGCCCAAAACCTATCGAGCATTGCAAATAGCTCGGAAAAAACTGGAGGCCCTTTATGCAGACAAGACGACGTACACGCTGGTCAAAGCTAGGCAAGGATACTATGCCAAAAACAACAACTCCTAGTGGACAAGTTGGATAAGGCAAGAAGAAAGAACACCATAATAGGCCTGCGGGACCCACAAGGCCACATCCACTATGAAGAACGCATAAAACTACAGCTAGCAGCTACCCACCTTTCCGAAACTATGACAGCATTGCCTCACAACAAAACAACGCAGGCAAACTAACTTTGAGATGCCTCTGCAGCTCGTGGAAGCGGACATGGAAAAGCTGGATGCCCCTATCACAAGTGAGGAGGTAGAGGAGACCATCAAGTCCCTGAGACCTAGGGCCCTGGGCCCGGATGGCTTTACAACTAGGTTTTACAAACTGTTCCACCCTTAATTGTCTGCCCTGCTGGCAGCTCTCTTCAATTCCTTTGGTGCCTCGGGCTCCGTCACCGCCTCCATGCAGGAATCAATAACTATCCTTCTGCTTAAGCCCGGCAAAGACCCTAGAGATAATTGTTCATACAGACCTATCTCTTTGTTTAATATCGACGCCAACATTTACTCAAAGATTCTGGTTAACTACCTGGCAGCGGTCCTCCCTAAATCAATCGATGCAGACCAGACGGGATTGATATGAAACTGGTCAACTGGGGACAATATCCGAAGAGCCCTTGATCTGATAGGGATAGCGACCCAAGACTCCCATAAACTGTCCCTGTTGGCCCTGGACGTTTCCAAGGCCTTCTACAAAGTGGACTGGGCTTTTCTACAACTCACATTTGAAGCCTTTTGATTTGGTCCTAGCTTTCATAACATGGTTCTAGCCAACTACAACTCGCCCAAAACCTTGCTGCGGGTTAGCCATAATCTGTCGGCCCCATTCCCCTGTCCTGTGGCACTAGACAAGGTTGCCCCCTATCTACTCTCTTATTTGCTCTGGTAATGGAGCCGTTCAACCAACGACTCCAAAGAGACCCGAATGTCAAAGGACTACCAATAGGTGCCTCGCAACATAAAGTCTCGCTTTACGCAGACGATGTACTGCTCTCTATAACAGAAATCTGTCCAACTCTGATATCTTCCCTTAAGGAACGTCACAAATTTGGGGAGGTCGCAGGGTTTGCCATTCATTTTGGGAAATCAGCGGCTCTAGGGATAGTTCTGAACTCTGGCGAACTAGAAGGCCTTCCACCCCTATGCCCGAACTGTAAATACATTCCGTACCTCAGGGTCCAAATCCCGGCCCGCCCAAAAGATGTGTTCCCACTGAACTTCCCTCCTCTCTTTAAAGAGTTAGAAAAGGACTTTGAGCAATGGTCCTTGCAAGAAATATCCCTCACCGGGTGAATCACAACTTTTAAAATGAACCTTCTACCACTGTTCTCATATGCCTGTGCATCCCTACCTACTGTAGTCCCTGTAACCTTCCCTCCTGTGACTGCAGAGGAAAATGCTTACATATATACGGCGGGGTAAGAAGTGAAGGATATCCCAGAAAGTTATGATGAGCAACTCTTGCCTTGGTGGCCTGGGGGTCCCTAACCTACGAATATATCAAATGGTGGCACAATTATCATGCTTCAGAGCATGGTGCTTAACGGATAGCCCCCCAAAGTGGGTCGAACTTGAACAGTCATGACTCCCACTTTCACCTCCGCTCTCTCCCACATGTCCCACCTCCACTTCGAAGGTCATGGACAGGGCTCCTGGCCTCCACCAAATCCACCCTGAGTATACAGGACGGGACATTCAAGTCTAAGGGGATCCCACAGGGCTTAGGTCCACAATCCCCGGTCTTTCATAACCCAGCCTTTTCCCCTGGATCTCACCTCTCAAATTTTAAGAACTGGGTTACGGGAGGGATGGTGTCCTTGGGGCAGCTTTTTGAAAATGGCCATCCGCGTACCTTTGAGGACTGTAAACTGTCCTTCCACCTAGCCAAGACTGACAGATTCTCTTATGCACAGCTCAGACACTGGTGCTCCAAACTGTTGAATCAACAGGAAGCCACATAAGATCTCAGCCCTCTGGAACTTACCTTCCAGGAGCTACCGACGAAAGGTGGGACCTCCAAGCTTTACACACTATTACAAGATGACCTCCTTTCCTCCAGACCTCCTTATATGACACAGTGGGAAATTGACCTGGTCACCCACTAGACGACTAGATCTGGGTGGACATGGACCAGAGCTCACTCATCTTTATTCTGCATTACCAACCGAGAATGCGCTTATAAACTGCTCCTCCATTGGTATTACCCACTGAGTTGCCTCCATCAGTTTAACCAGGCCCTCAGTCCCATTTGCTGGTGTAAATGCAGACATCCGGGATCGTACTTCCACATGTGGTGATCCTGCCCTGTAATCTGAACTTTTTGGAATCACTGTACCGCCACCATGAAAGAAATCACCCAAATGACACTCCCTGATGAACCCAAAGTTATACTACTGGGTGCACTGGTATCAGGGTCCTATCTCAGGTACAGGAAAACTGCCAAACAACTTACGCAAATGCTACTAGCGGTGAGAATTACAACGGCTCGGACATGGAAGTCCACTGAAGGCCCCTCCATGATATTGTGGTGGATTAAACTATGGGATATTCAGGTGGCGAAAAAGGTCAAGGCAATAAGGGCAGGCCTCCTGCATCAGTTCACTGACATTTGGGCCCCTCTTATGGATTATGATCAAAAATTCCTGGCACAAACTTATAAACCCCAGATAGCCTGTTGGACCTTGCGCGATAACAAGGAACTAAAACCGCATGATCCCAACCAGGACAGCCAAGGGGACCCATGATTGGCAGAATATGGAGGGTGGGGGAACATACCGGGGTAATGGGAACTCTGCTGTAAAATCAGTCGGTCTCCTAAACAAGTCAAAGTCATGTCATGTGCTGATGTATGTTCTATACCTTTTTTTTCTTTATCTTTAACTGTTTCCACTGTGCAACCGTTTCAATAATAAACATGTTATAATGTTTCTGTGGGGCCTATTTAGATGACATTATCATATACAGTAAGAAGTGAGGATAACATATGTCACAACTATATCAGATAGTTAAAGCCTTTCAAAATGCTGGACTAACCGCAAAACCCTAGAAGTTTCGCCTGGCCCTGTCAGCAATTCAATATCTAGGCTACTTCATGGGTAATGGCATGGTCAAACCATGCTAGAAAAGGTAAAGTCAGTCAAGGAGTCTCCTACCCATAAAACCAATAGAGAGCTAAGGGCCTTTTTAGGACTTTTAGGATATTATAAAAGATTTATATCCAATTTCTCTTCTATGACTTCCTGTCTACCGGGTAAATTGAGAAATGCTGAGCCACAGAACACCAGATGGGGAAAAGAAGATCAGGTTTGCTTTTATTCTCTGAAAACAATCCTGTGTAGCGAGTCCATTGAAAACAATCCTGTGTAGCGTGGCCAATGTTAACAAAGAGTTTGTGCTACAAACAGACGTCTTCAAGGTAGGGCTAGGAGCAGTGTTAAGCCAGGTCTGTGACATGATAGAACATCCAGTGCTGTTCATCAGCAGAAAACTGTTTCCTAGAGAGCAAAACTATGCTACCATAGAGCTAGAGGCCTTAGCGATCAAATGGGCAGTGGGGCATCCCCGATACTATTTCACAGGTAGACATTTTACATTATTCAATGACCATTCCCTGTTAGTATGGCTCAGCCTTAGGAAAGACACCAATCCTGCATCATGCAATGGTTCCTTGATTTCCAACCATACTGTTTTAGTGTGGAACATTGCAAGCACAAAGACCAGGGCACTGTAGGCTTCCTTTCTGGTTTTGCTCTGGGGAGGAAGGATCCGAAAACCACAAGGAAAAGGTTATGTGATGAATCTCAAGATGTCCTCACTGATGTAGATGGGGGAGCCCATTTCCATGAAGCCAGGTAGGTGAGGCCACTACCCAACAGTCCCAATGGGGGTGGTACTCACCAAGAGGATCTCATGGGAGGGAGGACCACATTTACAATAGTGACCATCTTGGGAGAATTGGTACCCCTCTAACCCTCCCACCTTCCCTCAAAATACCTTTGTACTTCTGTAACACATCCCAAGTCAAAACCACTGGGAAGAGGAAGGGGCAATGAGTAATGAGTATTACTGACCAGAATTAATTCACACACTCTAGTCTTTCGAGCGATGTTGTTGGTCAGTTCCCATTCGAAGTAGGAGAGGGAAGAGAAGGATAGCGTCTTAGTTCTCGGAACGGCATCAGGTGCTGGAAGACATGCAGAGGCACAAAGGATGCTCCGGTGACCCGAGGGAGCTACTGAACTGCAAAGCGGATGAGCAGAGGATGGAGAAGGCTCCAGTGTGCCCGGAGAGCAGCCGAACAGCAGAGCAGATGCGCAGAGGACCAGAGAAGGCTGTGTTATGCGAGAGGAGCTGCCGAACTGCAGAGTAAACATGCAGAGGATCAGAGAAGGCCCCAGCGAACCACAGAAGCAACCACAGCTCCTGGGAGACCCATATACAACCGGGGGTGACGGCCAAGGCCCTGCAGGTAAAAAGGTGGTCAATCCGAGGGATAGGAAGACCCAGAGAGCGAGTGAAGTGAAAAACAATATACAGAAGGAATACTTCCTGGGGAAAAGATATCAAGTGTTGTGGGTCTGGGACCCACCCTGGGAAGACATAACACAAACAGAATTAAGGAGGTATACACACTTTAAATGCACAAGTGGTATCCACAGAGTAACCCAAGGCTGTGGTGTGAAGAGGAATCAAAGAAAGAGAACAATAAGAACAAGCAAGGGCAAGGGGGTCTGGGACCCATAGTGGGTTAGCACACCCATAACCATAACAAGGAGAAATACTAACTTTGTTTTTACCAGTGACTCTCATAGACCGTGGCAGGAGAGTAAACCAAGGCTGTGGGACCAAGGAAAGTTAGACATAAAGAACAGTGTGATTGATCAAGTGCAGGGTGTCTGGGATCCATGCTGGGGTAGTGCTCCTCAAGTTATAATCAAGAGGAATGCACTCAGAGACCTTGGCAGGAGAGTACACCAAGGTTGTGGGTGCAACTGAAAACAGAGAGACAGCACTGAGAATACAAATGTTATGTTATTTGATGAGAACAGAACAAGAACTGGGACAAGGAAGAGGCAAGGAGCAATGAGTATTACTTCTAATGTGAACGAAAGCCAACTGTTTAGTGGTTGGAAGACTGCAATTGGCCACACATGGTTTAAAAACATGCCAGGAAAAGAAGCATGGAGTCTGTCTGCTTACCCAGCTGGGGTGAAGTCTGCTGAGGAAAGTGAGCAGAAGGACTCTGGCTCGCGACACAGGAGTTTCACGGTTTCTGACATGGGTCGGAATGACCAAGGCAAGCCGACAATCCTGCTGAGTCCTGGGAGGCCTGTGAGTGTAGTCTGGAGACGCTCACAGGTCAGAGCACAGTCACTGAGACGCCAGGAAGAGAGGAGGCTGCTTAGGTGTGCCAGAGGATTAGTGAACGCTGTCGGGTGAACAAAGCACTCAACGGACACAAAGACAAGCTGCAGACTGGCACGATAGACACGAAGGACCCTGAAGCCCCTACTGAGAACCGGAGAGCCTGCTGAATGGGAAAAGGCAGCCACGGCACTTTGAAGGGTTTACTGCATTCCAAGGGAGACGGAGTGTGAGAACTGGGGAAAGCTTGAGCAGGTGAATAACAAGATAAGAAGTACATTGAAAAAGGGTCTGGGACCATTGCAATGTTAAAAGACACACATGGGGAAAACCGTGTGGCAGATGAAAGACTGAATGAAAATGTATATGAAAACACCTGGCAAAGGAGAAGACCAGGCAGAGTCAAGCGTGTAGAAAGTGAACTATATAAAGAGAACCTGGCAGGGTAGTATACTGGTTTTTAGTGAGCAAAAGAATCCCAAGGACGACCTATGCCCTAAGGATTAAGAACTGTGATGAAAGAGTAAAAATAACCTGGCAGTAGAGTACACAATGTGTCTTGTGGGTCTGGGACCCGCACCCAAATTGTATCAAAGTACTATATGAAAGAACCTGTCAGGGGAATATACCAGGAGTTGTTGTGTGAGTCAGAGAATCCAAAGGAAGATTAGGATTACTGGATTACGTTGAATGTGAGAAGGGCTTGGGGAGGGAGACATTTCCCCTGGCACATGTTGCAACATCAAGAGGAGGGGAGTTATCTTCTTGAGCTATATAGAACTTGGGTTTTTCTTTGAAATTTTGTTTGGTGTAGAGAAACCTGGGAAAGGGAGTGGTTCCCTGGAACTATGAACATTATTCATTTGGAACTTTGTTAGATGTATGCCTTTTTGTTGATCTTGAACATTTTCTCACTTTACAAGTCAGAGTCATTACCTTTAGCACCTTAGAGTTATTTTTAGAGTATGAGAGATAGCATAGGATTTTGGACATGGAACATTTTGCTTTTGGACATCTTGACACACGACAGGCTCTTAGATTTTGGTTGAGGTAGGGAAATACCTCCTAGGATGGGGACAGGGAAGCATTTCCCAACCCCATTTTCATGTAATAAATGTTTTTGGCAAACACCATGAGTCCTCTGTGTCCGGTCTCATTCCTGGTTCATCCCAGTACCCTACTTGGCAGGAGAGTGGACCAAGGGCAGGGGTGCCGAGGATCACTGTGGAGCTTGGGAGAAGAGAATCAAGCTATTTCCCTTGTAGCAATACTTAAGGAAAAGGTCTGTCCACAGAAGATAAACCTGGAGAGAGCTGGAAAGACTCAAAAAGGAACCAGACCTTGAGACTAGTGGACATTTTTTTTACTTTGTTGCACCTTTTTGGAATTTGTGCATTGTTAACTGCGAATCTGAAGCTGGGCTACAGGTCGACAGCCAAGAGACATTTCCCTTTTCTCCTTTTGTTAATTTAGAGTGTGAGGGACAGGCTACGATTTGGACACATGATGGCAAACTTTACTTTGGACATTCTGACACAGTTAGTTTAATTAGCTAGTTTTATTGAGGCAGGGAAAACCCTCTGAGCGATAGGGCTAGTTAGGATTTCCTCCAACCCCACCAATTTTGTTATAAAAGTCTTTACCAATCAACATGCCGTCTTTGTGTCCATTTCCTATTCATAGAACCTCACAGTACATTACTCTGAAATCAAGCTCCTATAGCAGTACGCCTAAGTGAATACAATAGAACCCTTACAGTGGACCTGAGAGGCTGAATAAGTATTTGCCAATATAAACATTAGTTTGGTTCATGCACCAACATTAGGCCTTTCAGATTACAAAAGGAGATTTACTTCAATAATGCCATGAAATAAATGTTTTTGCCTTAGCCATCTTGACCCAGAAACCTGGCATACACCATGAGCCCATAGCTTTTTTACAGTAGAGTTGGACGTGGTTGCTGCGGGAATGCCACCTTGTCTGAGATCTGTGGCATTTGTCACATTAGCGGTATAGCAATGTGGCAACATCTATTATAATAATAATTATAATAATAATAATAATAGTTTAGCATTTATATAATCTTTATTCCTGATTAATCAATAAAACAAATAAAACCGCATAGTATAAATATCATATAAAAAATATTAAATTACAATGATGATTCATTAATTTCATTACATACAAATCCTACCGGACAATGCATAATTATGGTACAACGTGCACGTGTGCACATCATTTAGATCAAATCCATTTTCCTATGACCCTATTCCCATTACAAAGTCAATCACAAGGATATACAGCCTCCATATTCTTCTTATGTAATGTTGTGCAGATTGACAATTGCTCCTTCTAAAGAGCCAAAAGCGATGAATGTATTTAGAAAAAGTAAGCCCAGGCAATTCATCTGGGGTTGATTTAGACATGGCCTCATCATGAGTCTGGCGGTAACCCTTAAATGCGGTGGTAGCGCTATTACCGCCGCATTTAAGCGTCCGCCAGATCATGACTGTGGCGGATTTCCCCCTAGCTCTAAGCTGGGGGAAACCCGCGGCAAAATGGCCAATTTTCGGTGCGATTACCGCGAGCGGGAAATCCACTGGCGGTAATAGCACAAATTTTCCCCATTGGGCCCAATGGGGAATGAGGAATTCCCGAATGGGCCCAATGGGGAATGGGCAATAACCCTTCTGCCAAACCCGTGATCCGGCGCTAATAGCGCCAGGGGTTTGGCGGTAGGGCTATTAGCACCAGCGCTAATAGCGCCGCCGTTACCGCCCAACTCGTGATGAGGCCCATAATGAATGCATCAGATGACGTCTAATATTGAATTTTAGCAAAATATATTGTCATAGTAGGGGCACAGGAAGATAACATGTTCTATGCCTAGCCTTCAAATCCCTCTATGGTCTTGCCACCCCCCACCTATCCTGCCTCCACACTTTCTATACTCCTTCTCGTTCTCTCCAATCTGCTGATCTCTTCCCACTCTCTCCTCCTCCTCCTCCCCCCTGTGCCCTTGCCCGCTTCCCCTCTTTCCATCTGCTCACTCCTTTCCACTGGTACCGCCTACCCTCTCTATCCGCTCCATTCCCTCCTACCCTACCTTCCGCACCTCTCTAAAATCTTATCTCTTCCACTCACCTCCCTAACCCTTCCACTCTACACCCTCCTACCCTACTTCCAGCATCTCTAATTCTTATCTCCTCCATTCTTCTCCCTTTCACTGTTTGCTTCCTCTTTTACTTCTGCTTTTACCACTACTAATACCTCTTATTCCCTCTCAAACCTTGATCCCTCTTCTCTTTCTCAATCCTCATCTTTAATGTAAATTGTTTCTTGTACTGTTTTCTGATTTGATTCAATTTGTTATCTAAAGCTTGTTGTATCTAATGTTTGTTATATCTTTCTTGTTCCTCTTGTAAAGCGTTTTGAATTAAAACGTTATATAAATTCAATAAAATACAAGTACAAATATTTTCTTTCTCAGCAGAACAGACAGGACAATTTTCGGTTTCTGAGACATCCCAATTAAATAATTATGTATTCAAAGGTAACGTGCCGACTCTGTGTCTTGTGTAAAGAGAGCATGCAAATAATGGGTTAATTATATACAGGTATCTTTCTGGCTCAAAATCCAATTTACAGCATTAATATTCTCAGCTTTGGCTGAAGAGCTAAAGTACTTTTCCATTTTGGTATTCATTTTTATAGCAAGTGCATCCTGAACTAATGTCTTAGTGCGGCCATTGATCAATGCAGTATCACTCCATAGGTTTGTTATTTCTGCCTTGATGTGACTACACAAGGCATTCTTTCCTCCATTATGAGATAAAAGATCTGTTAAACCTTCTCTATACTTTGACAGATTGGGTGAAGTCCATTGTTAGGCAGAAACCTGTGCAGTTCCCTCTGGGACCACTGCAAAAGATTTAGGACTACAGGTGTTTGGCGGTGAACCCACTTGGTAGCAGTCTGTACCACACAGATTCACATGGTAGCTGTGGCTGAGCAGTCAGACTTCCCTCAAGAAGAGTTGAGCAGTATGTGGAGTATACAAAATAGGGCAATTCTTCACAGCAAGACAAGCAAACACGCAACGAGGCTTAGTGTAAAGATATTAAGGTATTTATTTATAACAGAACATCTATGAAAAACACTATCACGGCAAACAAATCAAACACAATTACTCTACGAAGCAGAAAACGATCAATCCCCCTAGCAATATGTCGACAACTCTAGGTTCTACGGCACCACTTATTTTCAGACAGAGGTGTATACCTCAACCTAGATGACACTCGAATATTAGTTGGGACGGGAGAGAAAAAGATAGGCAGGTTACGAAGTCAACGCAGTTCAATACTTCGCGGGTAAAATGCAAGGCAGGAAGGCAAGAATCACAATAGATCATAAAGTTCAGAGGCCAGGCCCCCTCGGAGAGAGGCAAGGCGCTATGTCCCAAAAAGTCTCTAGCGGAGATGCATTCAAGTCTTTGTAGCAAATTGTTATGGGCAGTTCAGAACAATGAATGAGAAAAGCTTGGAGGCGACCCAACGGAAAGGAGAGGATTAAGACACCTCACTCAATCCGAGCGAAAGGGAAGCCAGGCGGACACGGTACCTTGTTGTGGAGGGCAGCTCCGGCGGGGGCAGTTGTTCCTGGTGGTGGATGCACGTCGGGTCTTTGCCAAGAGTAGAGATGATCTCGTCGTCGAAGAAAAGTGAAGTCCGGTGCACAAACCAGGGAAGAGACCAGCCGCGGAGTGTTCCGTCACAAGGCACCACCTTTTGGTTGCGGTTCAGGGGTAGTGGCTATCCGGTTGCCGGGGTGCGCTGCACGGGCAATTCGACCACTGCGTCCTAAAGCGAATAAAAAGCAAAGGGGACTGGTTGTTCCCACCAGTCAGGGGAAGAGACTCTCCGGCAGGGAGATTTCCTCTGTCGTCGGGAAGTGGTGAGTCGGTTCCGCAGGGCTCCACCGGAGGTGTCGTCGTGCAGGTCAGCTCAGCGTTACCCTCGTCGGATTCTTAGGTCCTGTGGCGACTTCTGAAGATCCAGTCCCAAAAGCCCTGCTTTTATGCAGAAAACCCCCATTCATTCAGCCTAGCTGTCAATCAACACATGCTAAGTGGTGAGCGGGAAGGCTCACCACTTGGGCCAATCACTCCAGTGTGCGACCGGAGTTGGCAAGGCAACTCGGTCCAGGGTGCCTAAACCCCCTCCCACACCCCTGTGGTAACCCAGACAGAATGGCACCACTTTGGAGGGTCTCTGTACAGAAGCCCGCCAAAAGTGGAACAAAGGGCTCAACCTTTGGTTTAGGAGTCACAGAGACGAACACAGACGCCATTTTACAAACCGAGTTCTGGCAGAAAATACCATCCGATAAACTTATTTAAGATAAGTAGACCGGTGGTACGTTAGAGATTAACGAGAAAAAGTATCAATCTCCAACAATGGGACGAATCCCATAGGGTTATGTCCGGGGTCGAACATAACAAGTAGTTTCCACTGCCACCAGCCAAAACTCGACGAGGGGGGACGGGACAGTGCCCCCTCGAGTAGCAGGTCCAGGAGTAATCGAATTACCCCTACTAGTACGTCCACAATAAGATGGTTTGTACTAGTCCTGTTAGTAAATTTAGGTCTAGTAAAGCCAATGGTGACTTTACATGCCCGGGGAGACAGTAGTCAGTTCCCGGGTATGGAGTCTATGGCGGAGGTCCGCTAGGACGCCCCAGTGTTACGGCACGTAGAGTGCGGTGTAACACACATAGAAAAACATATGAGACCCTATGGAGTAAAAGACCCCATAGCCCATCGAACACATTGACATTTGAAGGAATTACGCACATACATGTCCAAGAGTGGGAGAAAAGAGTCTCACTCTTGGCAGGATGGAAAAAAACAAACTCCCGAAATCCAGCAAAGCTGCTGGGGGACTCACTAGGTTAGGAAATTCAGCCTAAACAGAGAATTCTCCCTAACATCCATAAACGTACCCAGTATAAGGTTGGCCGGTTAGCTATCTCACCTGTGATGTTGGTTTGCGCTAACTGAATGTGTAAGGCCATATTGGGGGTGCTGATAGGTAGGAGTGGGACCATTATTAAAAATGTATTCTCCTGGGGGGGCGTGGCTAGGAGCCGACCGAAGAGCATGGCTCCATGATTGCTCCAGGTCTACCCCGCCGTCGAGGGAAATTTTAGTAACATAAAATGTGAAATCAGCTTTGAAACCACACCTGCCGCAGCATGAATATCAGCTGCCCCCGAATCGCCGGATCAGAAGCCACGTAGGCCGACCTCCTCAGCGATATCTACCTTCGAAATCCGTGCCCGGCTGGCGTGATAAAAACCAAGATGGCGATCGGCCGGCCTGGGCAGCTGCGGCCGCGGAGGGGCCAGCATTGAACTGCCCGACTAAGGTGCCGAGCTGCGGGCTGTGCGTGGGCTGCCGAGCCCGTGGCTGTTCGAGAGGGATCGTTGCCTGTGCTGACCCGCCCACACAGCCGACAAGCACCCGGTGCAGGGGGCCTCCTGGGGCCGTGCCTGCTGGAGCCCGATAGGCGGGGGCATCTCCGGAGCCCCGGCGCCCCCTTGGGGGGGGCCACCCCGGTGCCGCTCCCTCCTGCTGGGACCTGCGACACGGGACGGTCAGGGGGCGGGGCCCCCAGGAGGCTCCTTTTCCCTCCCCGAGTTGCAGAGCCTGGCTGGGCAGACCCAGGAGCGTGGTGTGCCGCTCTACGACTCCCGGGGGCCCAGCCTGAACCCCCATCTGCTGCAGGCACTTCTGTGGGCTCCCGGATGCACCGAAACATGACGCTGCCCCACGAGACCCGGCGGGGCGGTAGAGGAGGACGGGGAGCCCCGCACCCACAGCCCCGGACACTCAACCTCGCGGTGAACACCGGGGGGGGAGATCCAGCGGGCCTAAGCGCAGAGGATCTGGGGGCACTGTCATCACGCGCAGCCCCGCCATAAAGAACTGGGAAACATAATCCAGGGACACCCGGTTCTGGACCAGAGGGGCAACAACCTACACCCAACATGGGGCTGGGAACCATAAACCAGCTACATCCGGAGTTGGACTACAGGTGCAGCAGCCCATATCCGACATACCCAGTGGGAGATCTGGTGCATCACCACATCATTCACCGTCGCACCATAAGGCCACGTCGGTGGTGCCGTGGCTGGGCACTTCATCAGGGGCAAGTCTTCAGAGCATCTCATAAGAATTGAACATCCAGCCAGCGCCATCCCGCAGATCCGAGTAGCGGCGCTCAGTGCATGCAACCCCCACTAACAGCAAACAGCTGCGCCTAGTTCGGAAGCCGCGGGGCCCAAGCTCAGTGTGTGCAGTGACCAGCACCAGCACATTTCCCAGACAGCTGGACGGACCTGACACACACTGAAGCCCCCATTCCTCACTCTGAGCCGACTGCGGCGACACCGAGTGGATGAGCGCTCCACCGCTTCGTGGGGCAAAACCAGCGGCGCTCAAGCACACGCCCCGCCCAAGCGCCCCGTCTTCTGAGCACAAGGCGAAAGGCTCACCACAGCCGTTTCCATCCCCCTACCAGCACCACTATGACAAAAAGCAGCAAAGGAGCAAAGCAAGCAGACATTGCAGCAATGATGCTCACCTCCAACCAGAGCAAAGCAGTAAAATCTGACCAAGCGCTGAGTGCAATGCCTGGCAGCACCCGCACAATGGAGGAGCCGCAGGTTGAACACTTCGCCACCAAATCAGATCTGAAAGATCTCCTGCTGGCACTCACCAAAGAGATCCAGAAGGGCACAGACGAGGTAACCAAGAAAATAGCCTCGATTGAGAAGAGAGTAGAGGAAGTGGAAAAACGCACTGAGGAGGTTGTAAACAGCCTATGCGACAACATATTTAAATTGGAGCGCGGCCTGAACAGAATAGCAGCCCTGGAGGCCAGATGCGAGGTGCTCGAATCCAAGCAGGAGGACGCGGAGAATAGGTCCCGCCAGAATAACATACGCCTCCGCGGGATCCCCACCACAATAACTGATGCCGGGCTCAAAGGTTTCACCAAAAACCTGTTCAGGTTCATAATAACATTACCGGACAGTGCCCCTCTAGAAATCGACAGAGTCCATCGCACGGCGCCAAGACAAGCATCACCCTCCCCTCCGGACGTCCTCGCCCGGATCCACTTTTTCAGGGTCAAGGAGGAGATAATGAGAGAGGCTAGATCCTCGAAACAGATCATCTTCAGAGGTGCCAACATTGCACTGTATCAGGACCTGGCGAGCATAACCCTCCAGAAACGGAGGGCCCTCCGCAACCTAACTGAATGGCTACAAGCACAGAAAATTCAATATCGCTGGAGCCATCCAACAGCCATAAGCTTCGAATGGGAAGGAACCCGCAGGCTGATCCGCAACCCAAAGGAGGCGGACCGGTTTCTGGGAAAAGGATCCACTGACGAGGACTCCGAGCCAGCGGCGTGCTCACAGTCTCAGCCTCAGCTCAGTCTCAGCTCGCCATCATCCAATCGCTGGTCACGTGCCGGCAGGCGCCGCAGGCCCCGGGGCCCCCGGAAGCAGTATGACCCGAATTGACTGGGGGTTCCTAGTGCCCTGCCAGAAGCTGATGTGGAAGGTTAGTACCTTACCCCCCGGAATACCCCTGGGTCACATGACCACCGACACTGCAACGGATCCCCTCTCTCATTCCCGTGTGGGGGGCTGGGGTCTCTGATACCCACGAGGATATCCACATGTTCACAACTAAGGACACAATCCCACACCAACCACTATCTGCACCGGCCATGAGCCCAATACGTCGCAACTCTGTAGTCTCCTGCTATTGTTATAAAGCACAACTCTCGACGGCGGGGTTGGCTAGCAACCCCACGGATTAGCTTTATGGTCTCATCCCAACAGTTGTTGAGGGGCTTGCGGGGTAGTTAAGGGGCCTGGGAACAGTTCAGAAGCCTAGTGGCCGAAGTTAACAGTTATGGTCTCACACGTAGCATCGGCAACAACGGCACATCAACGCACATGCATGGGAACCCTCCTAAGGCCCCCCCGCTACCGCGCAGCACTATTCGCACAGAACTAAGCGCTCCCCCATAATCAATGGGCCCGGACAACGTTAGAGAGGTCTACATCTTGACCTGGAACATCCAAGGTCTTAACTCACCAAGGAAGCGCAAATCTGTGGAGAATAGACTAGCGTTGCTAAATGGGGACATAGTGATTCCCCAGGAAATGCACCTTTTGTCAATCAATGAGCACCGAATTAAATTCAAGCGTTTCAAGCAAGGCTTCTTCACCTCCAGCGGCGAGAAAAAGAGGGGGGTGGCGATCCCACTAAGCGATAAATTCCCCCTGACCAACCCCACAGTCAAAAAGGACCCAGCCGGCAGATATCTCCTCATACGTGGACATATTGCCAAACAGCTAATTACAATCGCGGGGATCTACGCCCCCAATGCAAACCAGGACAAATTTATCCTGGAGCTACTCCCCCTGTTGCTAACTTTCACCACGGGATACCTCCTCATTGGGGGGGACTTCAACGCAGTCCCAGACCCCGTAAGGGATAAATCACTGCCCCCGTCCAATCCAGATGTCACTCGGGACTGGCTCTAAGGGAGTCGGGCGCAGTGGACATATGGGGTATACACGCATTTCACCGCAGTATTTTTCATTGCATGTTTTTTCATCGCCATTTTTATTTTGTTTATAAAAAAAAAACGAGTTTTTCGAAAAAAAAACGGCGATGAAAAAACCCGCGATGAAAAATACCGCGGCGAAATAACGTAGAACCACATATGGAGGGTAGCTAAGCCAGAGACCCGCGATTACACATACTACTCAAACGCGCACAGGGGCACTCCCGAATCGACCTCTTATTAGCCGCCAACACCCTGTTCCCCTGCTTTAGCAACATTGAAATCCATACACACATTGTATCCGATCAAGCGCCAGTCTCGGCGGACCTCTCGATCCTGGGGGGCCCCGACCTTCCTCCCAGATTCTGGAAGCTCAACGATACCCTCTTGTTAGACCAGGTGATAAAGGGACAGGTGGAAGACGCCTCGGTCAATTATTTTAAGGAAAGCCAGAACCCCGAAGTCACAATAGGGCTACTGTGGGAGGCTATGAAACCGGTAATAAGGGGGGGGTGTTCATCAGTGCAGCCGCTGAGCAAGTCAGAATTTCCAAGCTTCACACGCAGGCTTTGGAATCCAGTGTCTCCACGCTGGAAAAGGATCTAAAGGCCCACCACTCCAGAAAGGTGGACAGGGAGCTAAAAAAGCCAGAAGGGCGCTAGAGACGCACTGGGACGACCACACCGCGAAGGCCTTGGCGTATACAAAACAATTCTATTATCAGAAAAGCAATAAGGCAAACCGGTTACTAACATACAAATTACAAAAGACACACAACAGGAATAATATCACAAGTCTTAAAGGGCCAGATGGGAAGAACAAATTCACCACTCCAGAACCTTGGTAAACCATCACAAGTCGATTATGCAAGGGCCGCCCTCATCTCCGGAGGAAAGGGCCCAGCAAAAACATTATCTAGCGTCATTTCGCGCCCCAGCCACCACTGCCCCCCTCGACTCCCTAGAGGTTCCGATTACTGTAGAGGAAATCCTAGACGCCATAAAATCACTAAAGAACACTGCCCCACGCCCAGATGGGCTGAGAACCAAGTTTTACAAAACATTTGCACGCGTCCTAATTCCTCAGCTATCACTACTGTTTTACTCCTTCCTGAATACTAGGAAGGTAACAAACTCTATGGCCGAGTCAACCGCCATCCTACTCCAGAAACCGGGGAAGGACCCTAAGCAGGCGGCCTCATACAGACCAACAGCACTGCTGAATACCGAAGGGAAAATGTATTCCAAGGTGTTAGCAACCAGGCTGGGTAGGATCCTCCCCAAGTTAATACATAAAGATCAAACTGGCTTTACCCCGGGTAGGGGGACACACGATAATATCAGATGAACACTAAACATTATCGAATCTGCAAATAGAAAGAGGACTCCGCTGCTAATCATCTCCCTCGACGTACATAAAGCTTTTGACCTAGTAACCTGGGACTACATCCGGAGCATCCTAGCCAGCATGGGACTGGGTCATAACTTTATAACCTGGGCAATGACAAACTACGCATCCCCCTCAACACAACTCCGAGTCAATGGCAGGAAATCGGAATCCATACCCATATCCAGAGGTACCCTCCAGGGGTGCCCGCTGTCCCCCCTAGTGTTCGCCCTGTCCATGGAGCCGTTCGCCGAGAGGATTCGCCTGAACCCAAGCATCAGGGGGGTCACCGTGGGTGGGACAGAGCACAAAGTGGCACTCTACGCGGACGATGTCCTCTTAACCATCACGGACCCAGACATGTCGCTGCAGCCCCTGCTCTAGGAACGAGAGTAATTTGGGGCATTCTCTGGGTTCAGAGTGAACTATGATAAGTCCTCAGCATTGCCGATCAATTTACCAAAGTAACAGAGAGACATTCTGAGCCCCGAACTTCCCATCCCATGGGCCAATGCCACACTGGAATACCTGGGGGTCCAGATCCCTAAAACTAGCGCCCTGATCTACAAATACAACTTTCCACATTTATTTAAAACGCTCCACGCGGACCTGAAACAGTGCAACAAGCAGGAGATCTCCTGGCTGGGTCGAGCGGCAGCGGTGAAAATGAAGTTACTCCCCAGAGTGTTATATCACTGCCACGCACTACCAACCCATATCCCAGAGGAGGACCGCAACTCCTTGCAGCGGGAAGTTATGAAATTTATCTGGGGTGGAAAAAGACATCGCATTGCAAAGAAAATAATGATCCGGAGTTGCCAGTTGGGCAGACTGGGCCTTCCGGATATTCCTAGATACAGGCGAGCGGCCCAACTCGCACATGCCTTTGCCTGGACACGCACCGAAGATCGTCCGTGCTGGCTGCAGCTGGAAGAGGCATGGTGCAAGTCTCCCCTGCCCGACTTGCCGCATATCCAATCCTGGCAATCCTCCTCCACCCTGAACCCGCTACCAGCAACACGCAACACGGTGGCCAGCTGGAGGGCCGCAGCCGGGAAATGGGCAGCCAAAAGCTCACTAGGTCCACTGACCCCAATCTGGGGCAACCCGGGCTTCTCCCCTGGCCTCTGCAACCGCAGCTTTGCCAAGTGGAAAGAGGGTGGCCCCTACAGGATCTTGGACGTTTGGAGGAGGGTCAGCCCCTCTCGTTTGAGGACTGTAAGGCGAGGTTTAACATCCCCGAGGAGGAAAGGTTCCGCTACTCACAGATCCGCCACTGGATCTCTCAGCGCATCGTCAAAGAGCACAGCTCAAGGGACCTAACGCCCCTAGAACTCACACTGACATCCTCCCCTCCCAGGGGCAAGATATCCACTCTCTATAAACTCTTGGAAAAGACTAACCCAGAGGCGAAAGAAAGATACATGCTAAACTGGGAGAGGGACCTGGGGCGCCCCCTGGAGCCAGAGGCACAGAGCAGAATATGGTCAAGGCTTCACAAAAGCACCCAGTGCGTCACCAACAGGGGAGGTGGATATAAGGTGTGCTACAGGTAATTACATCACGCCAACTCAACTGTTCAAATCGGGCGCAAGCTCATCACCGAACTGCTGGAGAGGCTGCCCACAAGAGGGATCGCTATTCCATCTCCTATGGGACTGTCCTAAAGCAGCACACTACTGGAAATGGGTGCTGAACCACGCCCAGGCAATCACGGGCCTCAGCATCCCGTGGGACCCCGGAATCATCCTGCTGGGGGGCACCGGGGACGGGGAGTTGCCGCTATTAGGGAATATGGCCCGCTTGTGCACACAATTCTTAACGGCAGCTAAGATAGCCCTCGCCCGTCTTTGGAAGCACCCTGAGGGCCCCTCTATTCCACTATGGTGGGCCAAGTGTTGGGACATCGTCATAGCGGAAAGGATTACAGCACTTTGCATGGCCAACCTCAATCCCTTCCGAAAAACCTGGTACCCATTCATGGCCTATGCAGAACGCTATTCAGCTCTCACGCAAAAGCCCCCAACCGCCCGTTGGCTAGACTGAACTATAACCTGACGCACCCTCCCCGAACAAGGCCTCTCTCTGCTGGTCTCCCAATCTCGCGGCCTAATAACGCAAAGAATGAGCTATGTGATAACTTATAATTTTCTTAACACTGCAATGAATTGTGCCATTTTAAGCCTTTGCCAATACTGATGTCTATTGTTTAATTGTTGTCTCTTTGGTTGATAATAAATAAAATATCCATGTTAAAAAAAAAAATGTATTCTCCTCTACCTGCAATCTGGCAGGTTTGACTCGGGAGGATAGCTCAGGGGTAATGTGCTCGCCTTGGAAGCAAGACGAAACGGAGCACCACAGGTTCGATCCTTGGGTCTGTGCTTAGAAACCTCTGGGTACTAAGCGCGTTATAAATAACATGACCCCAGATTTCAGCCCCATAGACTGCTGAGCCCCATACCTGCATTTTGTAAATCTGGAGTGTTTGGGATAGTGCACCATTTCCATATATGTCCAATTCTAGGGTAGCATTACTTGCTCTACCTAGGCTCAATACTGCTTGTTCTTTTTGAGCAGTCCAGGTACCATTACTTAAGAATCTCATGACTAGGTAGTCAAACGTATGCACTTGCTCAATTATTTGGTCTTCGATTGTAAGATGTATTTTTGCTCGTTTCTTGTGGAGCGGGTGAAATACCATTGCTTTGGTTGCTTTACTCCCCTCATGAAATGCAGTAACATGTTGCATTAAGCCCATAGGGGTTTTGGAGATCAAAATCGCATTGTCTGCAAAAAGTAGCAGGGCGATAATGCTTTGACCCATTCTTGGTGCATCATTCTCCGTTTGCTCAAGTCTAGTGAATAGCATATTAAAGTAAATTCGAAAACAGGGTAAGGGCCAGTACAGAACCCTGTTTTATGCCAAGGTTGATACTGATTGGTGTGGTACTAGCATCAGCTAGGTTCCAGCAAACTCTACCTGTGTTATTCGAAGAAAGGATTATAATGGCCCCAATAACCAATTGGGAATTTTTAGCGCTACGAGAAAGTTCCATAGTTTGTTTCTTGGGACCTCATTGAATGCTGCCTTGAGGTCAATGAAGGCAGTGTAACGGTTAATCTGTTTTAAAACAACATATTGTTGAATTACCAAGAACAGCCTAAAAGACTGGTCTATTGTAGTTAGACCTGGCTGAAATCCTGTCTGCAAGTGGCTCACCACTGCCAACTCCTTGGCTCATCCTGCCAGGTGTGACAATAGAATATGCTCACAAGGAAACATGCCTATAATTGGCTGGGTTGTCTCTTATAAAGAGGGACAATGATTGTCTAATTCCAAAGAGATATGCGGGTACCATGTTGCGTCCCGGTGCCTTCCCCAACTTTGGGGGCTCTATATAACCCTTGACCTCCTTCAATGTGAATTCTAATTCTGGGATCTCCACCTCTATGCTGTCCCCTGCAAGTGCATCTAGCGTTGATTTGTGCCCAGTGGAGGCATAGAGTTCAGAAAAATGCATCCTCCAAGACTCCTCTGGGATGTTCCCATGTTCTCCTCCCTAGCAGATACCTCTGCAACCTTGCTCCAGAAGGTGGTAGCATCTTAGTTACTGATTTCTATTAAGAGTTCCTGCCATTCCTTTTCCACAAAAGCAGTTTTCTTCATCTTAATTACATTTTTATAGGATGCTCTCAAAGTTCTCAGGTCCGAATTATCAGAGCCCGTAGGTTCTTTGTCTTCATTGTAGTAGTTTTAGTCTGTCAGCATTCTTTATTGAACCACTTGGGGTGGTGTATTGCTTTATTATGTATGGACTTTTTTTATTTCGTGACAAAAGGTGCTATATAGGTAATCATAGTGGCATATTTCTTGTTGATCTCACCATTGCTTAGGTTATTTGACAATAAAACTTAAAGTAATGGTAATATAGAGTGATATATTAAGGGTCCTGTGCTGCTTGTTAAGATGTCATCCCGTTTTATTCTTCTAAATGCATTACCTTGTATCGCAATATTAACACTGTGTACCATATCAGATGTCGCTACACCTATTTCTGTCTGCGCACAGAGGCCGATGATCACTGTCTACTTGATCATCCACATATATCTCCTTTACTAAAGGCCAATCTTTAGCGGTAATGAGTATTTATATTTGTATTTCTGTTTGTATAGCACCAAAGCCTGTGGGCATCAGGGCGCTCCATAAACGCAAGCATGCGTAAGAAAAACAAGACACGACAAGCAATGACTACCTAGTTGACCCTACCCAAAGAGAAGTGTTTTTAGACGTTTCCTGAAGGTGAGATGACGTTCTTACAGGCGTAGATCAATGTGAAGTTCGTTCCACGCCAGGGCAGCCAATACTGGGAATGATCTTCCATTGCACAGTGCTCTTTTGAATTGTGGAACTGTAAGATGTTGTGCGTCGCTCGACTGCAGGGTTCAGTGAGGCTTATAGAACTCCAACTTCTCTTTGAAATAGACGGGGCATCTCCGAACAAACATTTGTGTCGCAGGGTGAGGATTTTAAGTCGAACCCTCGCCGATACTGGAAGCCAATGAAGCTCTTTTCATGCCCTAGATACTTGTTCTCTCTTAGGAATATTACAAACTATTCGAACAGCATTGATCTGAATTTTTTGCAATTTCTTTAAACACTCTTTGCTAGCCCCCTTGTAGGGGGTAACAATAATCAAGTCTTGGCATGATAATTGTAGTGTTTCGCAGTTTTTTTAAGTAACCAGTGAGCTAATCTGCCACACAACCTTCAGGTAATGATGCACTTTTTTCACCACGTAATTAACGTGGGCGTCTGCGCTAAATGCTGCTTCCATGTAAATACCTAATGTTTTACTAGGATTTAGCATCCTTCGATTTCAAACCCTTTATATGCTTGTCCCAAGTTTTCCCTGGCTTGTTTAGATCAATAAACCAGGAGCTCTGCTTTTGAGCTGTTCAAGCAAAGCCAATGTGTTGTCATCCAATCTTTGATGACCCTGTATACCTGGTTCAGTTTTCTTGAGTCTTGTGCATAGTCCCTACTGAGCTCCATTGTCAGCTGTATATCATCAGCATAATTAGTGAACTATAGGCCTATCTTTTCCATTTGTACACCTGATGGTTTAACATAAACATTAACAGCGAGGGGACAAGCAGGCGCCCTGTGGTACTAAAAAAAAAAACATATATACACTGTGGGACTTACACTATGTAATTGGAGGGTGAGTTGGTTTCTGGTTACCTGCATTGACTACAGCAACCAGAAATCCCTGAGGCCACAATTGGTATTAACCAGCAACACCTGAACAGACTGTCTCCCTGAAGATTGCAAGAGGCATGAAAGCGCTTGGAGGAGAAGATCAACTGGACTGTGAAAGGTACACCAAGCTGGGAACCAGAGTGTGTCCCTCACCCCTTTTTTTTCCAGAAAATGTTTTGGGAGTCCCGGGCTCAAGAGGTGGCGGCACAGGGATGACACATGCCCCTAATCAAGAGAGCTACATTGTTACTGCAGGCCGGGGTGGCAAGGAATACAGCCGTCATTCATGATGATGTGCAGGCTACACGTAGTCCGCTTGCACATCATCACAGTAAGGTATGCCGCCTCGTCAACTGGCTTGCAACATGCCTGTTCCGGTTTGTGCTGCATGGGCTGTTCACTAATGTGACCCCCTCCTCGTCTTCCACCTCTGTGCGCCAGTCGCCCTCTGGGGTGCCTTCCGACCCAGATACCACCAGGGTCCCCTGTGCACCAGTCCCACCCACATTGCCCAGTCTGGTGGAGCCAACATCCCTGCCCGAGTTGGGAGTGGAAGGTCAATCAGCTAAGGTGGTCACCGTGTCTAGCCAGGCACCGACAGGGTCACCAGCAATGGAGGGACAGCAGGAACCCAGAAGCAGGGCACGGGTCGTACACCCCCAAGTATTGTCATCATCCCAGAGGGCGTATAGGCACTGGGCACTGTGGCAGAAGCAGGCATTAAGGAGGGGGCTACAATTCTCAGGGCACAACATCGAAAGGAGGCAGGTGTGCAATGTGAGGCAGAAGGAACACGTGGACATCAAGGAAAGGATGTCTTCTGTGTTCCAGCGATATGGGCTGCAAATTGGAGCAGAGAGTAAGTGGGCTCAGGAAACAAGGATTATGTTGGCCAGGGCTGGATTGTGCTGCATCGGGCGAGGGGGTGGGCTGCCATCCTGGAAGCCACTTGCAGGGAAGCCGAGGTGATAGAGACACTGATGCCGGAGACCCTGCAAGCCCTCCAGGCGAGAACGGAGGCCTGTCTGGGGAGTGAGGATGTGACGCTGGACTCAGCCGTGGTGGAGAGCCTGAGCGAGATTGAGGATGAGGAGATGGACTAGCCCGCTGCCTGTGTAAATAGTTATTTAGGTGTAGGTTTCCCTTCTTTATTATTTTTCCCACAATTTTCTGACATTCCTTTCCCATTTTTATTGCAAATAGTTCTTTAGGCTTAAGGATTTTATTTATTTAATATTTTACCTGTACAACTTTAAGCTTCATTTGAACATTTTTTTAAATATATTTAGTCAATATATATCATTGTGTTTGTAAAATTCCCCACTTCGTGCAGTTCATTTGTGTGTCGGCCTGTTTGCTAGTTCTATTTTGAGCCAATGTATCTCTCCATTGGAAGTAATGTGTCTTGTTGCGTGTATGCTTGTGTATTGTTGTTGCTGGGATGATTGCAGATGGCAGAATGCACATGTGCCTATGTGCCTGACATGTGGTGGTATGTCAATCAGACGAATGGGTGTGCACTGTACATTTGGATTTGCATTGACCTGTGCTGCATCACTCTGTGTTTGGCAACACTGTGGTTGGGGTGGAGGGAGGTGGGCTCCCTCTACTCATTCCCTCACTGTGGGAGTGTTCCATGGTCATGTTCATAGCACATTACATTGTTATTGCTCTGTAAAACACATGTCTTGCATTCACCTTCACCAGCATGTGCAGTCACACAATGCCTTCTCTCATGTGTTGGTCAACCTCTACCACTGGAATGCAGTAGTGGTACATATTTGATATTACAGAGTGGCTGCACAAATCAAAAGTCTCGGAGTCATGCTCTCTCTGACTGCCCTACCATCACCCATGCATGAACCGGTCATGTGATAGTTCCCTGACAGGTATTTTGCTCCCAGTTCACTCATGCTCAGGCTGTAACACACCTGGCCATTGTTTGGGGATCTTGCAACACGTTTTGGTATGTTTGCTTCTGTCATGGGCACACATTCTGTCACTGTGCTTTGTAGCCATGGCAATGTGACATGGGCAGCATGCACATGTTTTTGCACTCACTTGTCACATGTGTATGTTTGGGGATGATTAAGTCCTGGAAGGGTGTGTGAGCAGATGTTCCACTCATGGATGGACCTCCGGTGATTCCAGTTGTTTGGATTTGCAGGATACATGTTCATGTTGCAATTCATAGTGCTGTCACACAATGGATTTTCAGGTGAGCAACAGTCATGCATTGCAGTGGTGATGTGTCAGACTGTCAGGGTACTGCCTGTGGGGAGGTGTCCCTTCTGGAGGGGGTTGCATGTGGGGGGTGCCACAGGTGAGGGGGATGTGGGTGGTGGCCCGTCTGCAGGGGGCTGCCTGTGGGGTGTGTATCTTCTGGAGGGGGCTGCCTGTGGGGGTGTCACAGGTGAGGGGGGACTGGGGGTGGTGTTCCATCTGGATGGGGCTGCCTGTGTGGGATGAACCTTCTGGAGGGGGCTGCCTGTGGCGGGTGTGCCTTATGGAGGGGCTGCCTGTAGGGGGTGTCCCATCTGGAGGGGGCTGCCTGTGGGTGGTGTCCTGTCTAGAGGAGGCTGCCTGTGGGGAGTGTTACAGGTGAGGAGGGCTGGGGGTAGTGTCCCATCTGGAGGGGACTGCCTGTGTGGGGTGTCACGTCTGGAGGGTGTTGTCTGTGGGAGGTGTCCCTTCTGGAGGGGGCTGCCTGTGGGGGGGGTCACAGTTGAGGGGGGCTCAGGGGTGGTGTCCCATCTGGTGGGGGGCTGCCTGTGGGTGGTATCACAGGTGAGGGGTCTGGGGGGTGGAGTCCCATCTGGAGGGGGCTGCCTGTGGGGGGTGTCACAGGTGAGGGGGGCTTGTGTGTGGACTACAGTGGTTCAAGTGCAATAGGGGAGTATGTTGACAGGATGGGTGCCGAGGGTGTAGGGGGAACTCACATTTTTGTAAAGGGGTGTGGCCTACATTTACGAGGGGACATGCGATTTCGCCGGGCTATGGGCTGGGCTTGCGAGAGAGGGCACACGTTTTCTCTGGGGTGCAGCATGGAATTGCAAGGTTTTCTCATGCGATTTCATTGGGGTACAGGCTCGGCTTGCGAGGGAGGGTATGCATTTTCTCTGGGGTGCAGACTGGGATTGCGAGGTTATGTTACGTGATTTCACTGGGGTACGGGCTGGGCTTGCAAGGGAAGGCACGCGTTTTCTCTGGGGTGCAGCCTGGCTTTGCAAGTTTTTGTCGCATAATTTCACTGGGGTACAGCAAGATTTTGTTGCTCGTTTTCTCTGGGGTGCTGGGCCAGGGATGACGCTGAGGCTTGTTCCGTGTTAGTCCTTTAACTTGCTTTTTGGTGTGCGTGGGGGAGTGTTGGGGGCATTCCTCACACAGCTTGTTGTTACTTGCGTGACGGCTACTAATGCTTGTTGAAATCCATGAATACGCGGGGCGTGCAATATTTTTTCTGTACCACGGCTCATGCAGTGTCCTTCACCGCACGTGGACCTTGTGCCATTTCTGCACCCCATTCCATGAATCAGGCCCTAAATGTAGATGATTTTTTGTGTTGTTTGTTGACAGGAAACAGGTGAAAATGATCATTGCTCTAGTTTGCATTATCCATGCTATGTTTTAGCGTTTAAGTGATTTTACTTTTATTTAAATGTATGGTAGGAAGAGTATTATAGGAAGTGTACTAAGATGATTGTTGATCAATTGTATATCGTTCTACTTTTGTATCATTGTGTGATGTATAAAGGTTTGTAATAAACCAGAAATATAATGAAGCAATACAAAATGATGCATAGAAACCGACGAAAATGTTGAAAAAATAAATACCACAAAACCAGAAGCCTTACTTATAAGTAAACAATTTTCTTAGGGGCACCCAGTGCCTAAGAATAACTGTGAAGTCTATCACAAACCCCTAAACGGATTGCATCCTAAGGGTCTTGAGAAACAAGCTACCGATTCTGCAAATAAATGTTTTATTCAACTGCTCAGCAGTATATTTCCTCTTCTAGTGCCTCCCTTGAGACCTTGATTCCTATAGGATGGTCCTGTATGTGGAAAGAGGATGTGGATCATTGCAGTTCCTGAGAAAGAGTGTGCCGAGCTGTATGTTCTTTGGGTCTTCTGCTCTATTGAAATGGCCGAAAGAACATCATCTTCCTCAACCTGCCTGTCAGAGACCCAAGGTGTGAACATCTTTCTAAGTGAAGCCTGAGCATTGTCTAGGGAGTTAAAGGTGTTGATATACCTCCCTAGGTTCTTCACAAAGGAGTCAACAAAAAGATAATTGCCGGAGGTGGAAGACTGATTGGATTCCACCAGTCCACTGAGTTTAGGGCTGATCTTTAACAATATCTCCTTTCTCCACTCATCGGCAATTAACTCACTGCCAGTGGCAAGAAAATATATTGGGCCTCATCATGAGTTGGGCGGTAACACCGGCGCTATAATGCCGGCGCTAATAGCCCTACCGCCAAACCCCCGGCGCTATTAGCGCCGGTTCACGGGTTTGGCGGAAGGGTTATTGCCCATTCCCCATTGGGCCCATTTGAGAATTCCTCATTCCCCATTGGGCCCAATGGGGAAAATTCACGCTATTACCGCTGGGGGATTTCCCGCCGGCGGTAATCGCGCCGAAAATCGGAAATTTTGCAGCGGATTTCCCCCCAGCTCAGAGCTGGGGGGAAATCCGCCAAAGCCATGATCTGGCGGACCCTTAAATGCGGCGGTAATAGCGCTGCCGCCACATTTAAGGGTTACCACCAGACTCGTGATGAGGCCTGCTGTGGCCAATTGCTGATTTTTTCTGGATCCAAATCCTGTCGCACAAATATTTCTTTTTGCAATTAGTCCATTATCATAAATAAGGGGCGAGGTGCATTCAGCAACATGTCCTTACAGGTGAACCATGCCTTGTCCACCCCTATATTAAGATCTTTCCCATCCTTAAGATAAAAGAGCAATCTTGGAGTTCACCACAGAAATAACATTGCACATTAAAAGATGATTTGGGCCTGGAAAATTCAAACTTAATTTTGCTCCTTGCGTCGTCTTCTTTTTATAACATAGATACTTGAGACTATAAGGACCCACCATTTGGTGCAGGGACCATTCCCCTTAGTTGGAATGCTAAATCAATTTAGGATTCAACATCAAATTCCGAAGACAATCCTAGAGCCTTTACAGACCTTCCTCCAGGTCTGTATCCTTAGTCTTATCAACAGTATCACCCATGGCATCGGGAGCCATTCCTTCCCTATGTGGTCACCCTCAGGGAATATAGATGGGGAAATCAATTTAGCTCATTTAGTCAGCTGCTATTCATCCCTATAGCCAGATGACCTAGTAAATTAGCCAAGGATCCTTCCTCATAATTGTGGCTTTCTGATTATCTGAGGACATGATCCATCCCAATGTGGTGTGATTATCCACCTCCTCCACTTGGATGACAATAAGGATGGCAAACTGTGATCATCTCTGGACAGCCTTATCCAAAGCCTTGGCTACAATCTTATCATTTAATTGTCAGCAACCTTCAACACAGAGGCATCCATACACTGGAGAAATTGTCTTCACCAATCCTGCACCACATGAGCTTCCACAGTCTCCTGCCTGCATAATTGTAGATACCCCTACACGTTGAGCAACCTGCTCTGATTCTGCATATCTACTCTCTTGCTGCTCAACAAAAAGGTCCTCCAAGGTCTCCAAGGTCTCCAACTTGCTGTTTCTGCATCACTTAATGATTTGACTATCCCCTTCCCTTTACAAGTGACAGCTGCACTCACTAGGGAGGCAGGTTTCAGCCAGATGTAGGATGCAGGGCCATGAAGAAAAGGTCCTTTCCTCAAACCTCCCTGCCAAAAGGTAAACACGTCATAAGATTAGAGGCTGCTCTGAAACAATATCAAAACCTCTTACTTGCAGAAGCCCCAGCATCACCTAATCTGAAAGTTATCATTATAATTGTTCTTTTATAATGTGCTTAATACCAGAGACCAGTTTCTAAGTGTGAGTCTGGGTTATGAACCTGTGTTGCTTGCTTCCAAGACAAACGCGTTGCCCCTGAGCTTTCCTCCTGGCCTGTGAAGTGAATGAGAACAGAGAATGCATAATAGAAAGCCTCCGTGTCATGCACTTGAATCGTACATTGAATCTTACATATTCATGGGTTGCTTAAATAATCCCTCGGGTGTTATAAGCACAGGTTTAGTTTCATATTTCCAGCTGTTCTACAGCTAAAATCAAGAGCGAAAAGGATGATGAAGGCTAATCAATGGACATAGGGAAATGCAGACTAAGACGGATACCAAAGGGTAGCACTGTTAGTGCTGCACTACTTACAGCATTAACAGAGCAAAGTCACGTTTTCTTATATTCATAGAATTCTAAAGATGTACATCAGGGACGGTATCATAGAAACTTTGCGCTGGTACAAACACAATTTTGTACAGCATTGGAACTAGGGCAAACATTTCCCTGGTGCAAAAACGTATTTGTTCAATGCCTTTGTGCACCAGGGCAAAGTTTGACCTGGGGCTAATGCCGTTCTGTATTAGCACCAAAGCAAACTGAGACTTATGTGAAAATGCTTTGAAACATTACGTTTTATTTATGCACACTAGGACAATGTTTGCCATTCTGTATAACACTGCGCTCACTCAAAACCGGTGCAAAGTTTCTGTTAATAGGGGCCAGATAACTTAATATGTTTCAACTATTATTTTGGGGTGACGATCTGTTAAGGTGGGCTAGATATGGGTTATCGCTCGACTAAACAATCAAACACAAAAGACAAAAACAGATAAAACAAAAATGTGTGTTAGAAATCTTCCATAAATTACTATTAGCACCTAGGGCAGGCTCCGCAGCCAATTCGTTTGCTCAGAAAGTGGGTTGAACTGCACGGTATAAGCCTGTGTTCCATACAACCTGAGAGCTGCCAGCGCCCACCCCACCATTTTCCATCATGCCCCATACCACCCCTTCCCTCCTCTCCCACCCACTTACCTGAAGAGGTTGCAGAGCCGCAGCATCACGGTGCTGCTCCTCTCAGGTCCGATGGCCAGAGGGGCCCCGATTGGAGCCTCGCTTCCATTTCCTTGGCGGCTATGTTAGATTAGTATTTCTTTGAAAGAACGGGTTGCATGCTCGTCGTGACACATTTTTTCACTCAGACCTATAAACTAGGGCTGCTGGCTGTTACCACCAAGTATGGCCCGGATTGCTCGTCATCATGGCTAAAATAACAGTGCTATGTTAGCTTCAGCTCCATAGAACACCTTTCCTGAATTCACATAATACCCAAACAAAGATGGCCCCCATTTTATTCCATCTCTGGACAACAACTGATGTAGCAATGGGAATGGTTTCAGGAAGACTGTGGTTCGACGGTTTCAGCAGTCTTTTCAGGCCTGACTACATAATCAAGTCTTTCTCTGCTCCTTTTTCCTACATTTTATCCCTTTCCATCATTCCTTCTCATTGTCTTTCTTGGTATTTCTTTCTATTTAGCCACATTCTGCCCTGGGCAATTCATCCAGTAATGCTTTCTGTACTCAATCTGGTATGCATAGATTGTGTGTTCACTACGGCACAACTTCTGTATCATTGTCACGTTTCTGTGGGGTTTATATTGGTCATGTGCAATAGCAAAAGTTCAAATGCATATTGATACATTTGAGTCCTGGTTCAGAAGATAGCTCAGTGTGTTAATCACTCATTGCAGGGAACAGTGTCCATATGCAATATTATAATACCAAATTCCACCAAGGCTGACTGAGCCTTTCCTATGGTTTGCCTTCTCACGTGCTGTGGCACTGGTTAGCCCATAACATGATCTTTCTTTGTATATAGATCATTTGAGTGAAAGAGGTTCTAAACAGAAGAAAGCAGACCAGATTTTGCAGACCTCTGGCAAGCATATTTTAAGATCTACTGATACCACATGAAAAGCGGTTTGCTTTTTTGTGCAATTCATATATTTTCTGCATGTATATGAAAAACTACTTCACAAGCTTGTGTTTTGAGCATATTTAAAGCTTAAAATACAAAAGAGAACCCCAAATAAAATCTTTTAAGTTGACATCAATTAGCATGATATGATATGGCATTTATAACGCGGCTATACACAAGTGTTTCAAGGCGCAACGAGGCAAGGGAGCGGAAACAGAGGGAAGACAGACAATGATCATACGAGGCCAGGTGTCATTCAGATCGTGCAAGTGCATGGGAAGGGGTAAAGTGTGGGGGGTGGTGGGGGCAGTGCAATACATGGGATAATAGAATACATAACAATAAGTAAGTACGGCCAGCAGGTGGCAAGTGCAAGGGTAAGTGCAGACATCAGGTGTCAAGTGCTGGTAGTGGGACTGTAGGGATACAGAAAACAGTCCTCAAGTGTGGGGGTTGCCAGGAAGGCAGTGCAGGTGTGCGACTGGCGGGGGAGGGGAAGCAAAGAGAAAGGTTTTGAGTTGCTTCCAGAACCAGAGATGATTCTTCTCAAGTTTCAGGGAGGCCGAGAGGCTGTTCCAGAGGGAGGCCCCACCCGAAGAAAGAGATCTACCACCAACTTGTTGCTTGGAGAAGTGACTGACACCTGAAGGAGTAGGAGGTGGATGAGCGAAGAGCACGAAAAGGAATATATTTAGAAATAGAGAGTTCGAAGGTATGGAGGCCCCAGGCCCCAGCAGGCCTTTTGGACAATGCAGAGGGTTTTGAACTTAATCCTCGCAGCCACTGGGAGCGAGTGCAGAGATTTCTGTCCTGGAGAGATACGATCCCTGGGCTTGAGACCAAGGGTAGCACTGGAAGTTGGGGCAGAGTATGCAATGTAGTGGGCACGAAGTGCCAGGTGTTGGTTGAACAGCCAGGGAGAGAGGTTAGACCCCTGGGGAACACCAGAGGTAGAGATAGAAAAAGAGGAGAGGAAGGACCCAAGTTGAACCTGGGAGGGTTGATCACAGAGGAAAGAAGTCAGCCACGCCAGGGCCTGACCGGTGATCCCCAGGTTATCACGGAAACGACTGAGCAGGATGGCATGCTGATGCATATATATTTACCTTGATGATGGAGACAATGAAGCTAGAAGCATTCTAATTTTTCATCATACACTTCTATAACACTATTTTTAAAAATGGTCATGTTGGGTTATGTCATTTGTTTACTTTCCAAGTCAGCTATATAAAATGGGATTTTTTAGGTTATGGTAAGAAATGGAAAGAAAGCAGAAAAAGTGCAGAAACTGCAGAGTAGATGCAAATCCCAGAATCACCTCTTAACCAATGTGTGATCCTGGGCATCTTATTCAATCGTATATTGCCTAAATTGTCAAAATTGCCGGTCCCTAGACCTTTCAAAAACGGATGTCCTTCCGAGTAATTTTGTTCTCGGGGTACGATTTTAAAAAAAAATGGTGTTTTTCGTGATTGAACAGTGAACTGAGAAGGAACGCTCTTTCCCTGGATACTAGTGGAAGTCTGTCCACACTTTCTATCAATTGCTGGAGGCTGGGCTTTAAAAAGACATCCCTACAAGGAGCGTGCAGTGTGCGCTGTGTGTTTTCATGTTATCGTGGCATCGTGGTCTCGCCGGTACAGGCCCCATCTCTCTCACAGCTAATTTTCCAACTTCCCAGGTGCACTGCTTCCATTTGAACGTATTACTACTGATAAATAATTGTGCATACAGTGGTACACATCTGTCTGATTGGAGAGTAATATTGCAAGCCGATTCCTCACTGTTGGACAGTGTTAATATTTAACCAAGCCATCATCTCTTCAAGATTCATAGGCGCAGGGGAGGGAGTGTGGTAGCTACGCTCTGTAGCCCGTCTCTATGACTATAGCCCTATAGGCGTCTCGGGAGTGTGGTGGGTAAGGTCCTAACACCATAGCCTGTACGCCATATTTTGATATCACATTCTTGTTGCAAACAAGGCCTTCCTGGGACACTATACATGTTGAATTTTCTGTGCTTCAACCAAAATGCCTTATCCTAACAAACCAAAAAACTCCCACTAATATTTAAGAAAGGGGATATGATATGGCATTTATAACGCGCCTATACACAAGTGTTTCAAGGCGCGACGAGGCAAGGGAGGGGAAACAGAGGGAAGACAGACAGCGATCCTACTAGGCCAGTTGACATTGAGATCGCGCAAGTACAGGGGAGGGGGAAGGGGAAAAGTGCAGAGAGACAGGGAAGGGGGCAGGGCAGTACATAGGATGACTGTGAAATAATTATAGAAAATAAATAGAAGTTCAGCCAGCTGGTGGCAAGTGCAAGGGTAAGTGCAGACATCAGGTGTCAAGTGCTAGTAGGGGCTGTAGGGATACAGAACAGTCCCAGAGTGCAGGGGTTGCCAGGGGGGTGGTGCAGGTGTGCAACTTGCGGGGGGACCTGGGCCAGAGATCAGAGGGTGGCCAGGAAAACCAGTGTAGTTTCAGATTCAGCCGGGAGATCAGCAGGGGAGAGGAGGAGAGAAAGCAGAAGCAAAGAGGAAGGTCTTGAGGTGCTTCCGGAACCGGAGATGGTTCTCCTCAAGTTTCAGAGAGGCAGGGAGGCTGTTCCAGAGGGAGGCCCCAGCAGAAGAAAGATCTACCACAAAACCCGCTGCTTGGAGAAGCGACTCACCCAGAGGGAGTTGGAGGCGGATGAGCGAAGAAGTTGAGAAGGAAGATATTCAGAAAGAGGCTGTTGAAGGTATTGAGGTCCCAGGCCCCAGAGGGCCTTGTGGACAATGCAGAGAGCTTTGAACTTAATCCTAGTAGCCACTGGGAGCCACTGCAGAGATTTCAGTCCTGGAGGGATACGATCCCTGGGCTTGAGACCAAGGGCAAGTCTTGCAGCCCTGTTCTGGATGAGTTGCAGAGGGCGGAGAGCAGAGGCATGCAGATTTAGAAAGAGGCTGTTGCAGTAATCCAGCCTAAAGAGAACCAGAGCTCTCGAGACAGTGAGCTTCTGGGGGAAGGAGAGGAAAGGAAGAATACCTCTGAGGAGGTGCATCTGGTAATGTGACTTCTTGGAGACGTCAGAGATGTGAGGAGAGAGGAAAGTGTGGAGTCGAAGATAACCCTGAGGTTTTTAGCTTCAGAGGTGGGAGCAGGAAGAGGGCCAAGAGAAACTGGCCAGAGAGTGACAGGAAAGGAGGGAGCATTGGTTGCAATGATATCACTTAGGCTATGACCCACAGGACTGAGAAGGGGAAGGAGTTGTCCCCGAAATAGCGGAATGCCCCACACAGGAGGGGCGGATATCTAATGACTCGCTCAATTTTGAGGACATTAACAATAATTCCTTACTAGATCTTTGTTTGACTACTCAGCAAAATATGGCTGCAGTAACAGAGAATCAGCCACCGACAAGGGAGGAACCTTTTATTGTGAATGCCCAGGTCATCAGAGCAGAGGCGAGTTCCGCCTCCAACATGACCTCTGCTCACCTGTCGGCCTCCCAAACCTTGCTATAGATTCCTCTGGGGCTGTGCCAATCAAAGATTCAATACAGCCGGAAATATCTATCAACAACGAGACAGCCTTTGCGGAACTGCAATAATGTATGACTTCTATACAGTTCTCTATGGTAATTCTCCTGAAGCTTTGTGACCGCAGTCAAGAAAACCTTCAGCCGCCAAGCAACGCGGCCAATCTGCTGCCTGCGACGAAAGCAGCGCAGAAGTAGGATATGCCATCCCTGCCATCTGTTGTGAACAATGACATTTCTGATTAATCAGCCATCTTTTTTTCACATAAACAACTCCACCTAGCAAGACGGGCAGTAGCCCGCCAAATTCCTTGTGAGGTGGCTGCTTCACTAACACCTATGGACATTGCAGCTAAAAAATCAAAAAAAGCTTGCAAAAAATGTGGTGCGTAGTAAAAACGTCAGGAAAAAAGTCCGGGCAACCTAACAAGCTGGGTCATGGCGGGCAAGTCTGTGAATATGTCCAATGCCTCTCTGGAACGCCACAAAATAAGCCTAGGCTGAATGGACTTGCAGCCTGCCTCCAAGGTGACCACACCCTAGTTCTAACGTCAAGAAGGTTGTGCGACTCGAAAAAAAGCCTTGAACAGACACTATCCCTGAAAGCAAGGTGTGAACAATTAAGAACACCAATCAAAAATCCCAGGCTAAATGGTTATCCTGCACTGCCTTTCTGGCATGCGTACACAGCAATTGTGAGTGCTGGTATCTGATGATTTTGAGTTCTTCAAACCACAGAGAGGTAACAACCCTAACATTTTGGCAATCCATTGCAAGCACATGACCACAGTGCAAGGTCTTCAAATTTTCCGTGCACAGCTCTTGGCAGGGGGGTTGAATTTGACACTGAAGTGGACTGGATGGATCCTTCGCTACCTGTTAAAACAGGAACCAGTAATAGTGACTCAGCAGCAGCGGCCTATCTACTGGCCAAAGACAAGGTTCAGCTCTCAGACATTCAAACAATGCTGAAATACTTTGTTTATTCATGGCCAGGCCATGAATAAACAATCAGACGGGTCACTCATGTCCTGGAACACCAGGGGCTTTGTGCATTTTTTATCACCCTCTGGGTCGCTTTCCTATATTACCCAGCACACATTCTTTCTATTACAGGAAACATAGCTAACGACACCCTTTATTATGGATGGCTATACCATCCATCAATCATTTGCCAAGAAGGGCACTAAAGGTAGACCCTTTGGGGCCCTAGTCATGGGGGTGATGCACAGCCTGAACTCGCTCAAAATTTTCAGCATCCAACGTGAACATCTACTGGTGGTAGAGGTGACCAACCCTATAGATGACAAGCACAACAAAATATTGCTGGTTAATGATGATAACCCTCCCGGAGCCCTAAATAGAGAGCAGCTGCAGGACTATTTGCATGAACTCTACGAATTTGGACGGTGGGCAGGGGGAGGAATGCATCATCATAGAAGGTGACCTTAACTGCCATTGTGCCAATGTCGCAGGCAAGCGGGTGAAGCACAAATTATTCCCCAAAAGTATAATGAAGCAAAATCACACTGACAATGAGGGGCTATGCTGGCCCAGGTTCTTCCTTAGCTGGGAACTTGAAATTCTGAATGGTCGTAAGAAAAGCAACACACTCGAAGGGTATACCTGGAGGAGGGGAAGTGCTTGTGCCACTCTAGATTGTGTCTTTGTAAACTGTGAAGTTGCGCTGAGGGTGATAGACCTAAATGTCAGTGTTAACTTATGGAGTGATCATCAGGCCATTATCCTCAAGCTTAGGGCTCCCTCACCATGGGCCACAGTGAAACCCCCAAGGGGGCCTCGTGACTAACCACTCTGCTAGTCATTTTAATTGGCCAGAGAACAATATCACCAGAGCTAAGCTTGCTACATTTCATATGAACTCTCTAGATCTCCAGGTCTTCCATGACATGGACGACATTGAGAGATGGAGTTCCTCCTTCGCTGGCTTAGATGCCATGACTAAAACGTGTTTGACAATTAGAGTACAAACCTCGTTTGATTTATGATCAAAACCAGAGATGCCAAACGTAAGCTGTGGGGGGCCCTGCGCAGGGCAAAGCTAGCAGCTCTGTCCCATGGGGTGCATTTGCAGTTAATAAAACTACAAAATATCTATCGCAATTGGCTTTGCTGGTGGTGTAGATCTAACAGAGATGCCCAATGGCAACATATGGTGGCTGCCCTCTGCAGTGGAGACTTTCGTAGCATTTTGTCCCTCCTGGGTGAGGCTAAAGGGCACAAGAAACAGCGCATGATTAACCCCATAAATGAGCACACATGGGTGGCCTTCTTCACTAAGTGTAACTCCCCTCTTTAGGCCCTCTCCCCTCTACAGATAGACATTAAGCCCCCTGACTAGCCTTTTGAGGTAAAAGTGGAGGACATCTACTTAAAAATCAAGATGTTAGAATCTTCAAGGGCTGCAGGGCTTGATGGCTTGGCCAATGTGGTTATGAGACACAATCCCCAATTTTGGTGCACGCTACTAAAGATCTTATTTGATAAGGCACTTGAAGAAGGAAAGATCCCTGCCACTTGGCAAACAGCCATCCTCATTCCGGGTTCTAAGAAAAGGGAATCCCAGAAACACTGGGAACTATCATTTGTTATCAATGCTAGACTGTACTGGGAAGCTATTTGCTTCATTCCTCCTAAAGGAATTACAGAAGTGGGCTGAACACAAGGGCATTCTTGATAGATACCAGTGTGGATTTCGCCCTGACTATTCCACTTCCCACAACCTACGGCTCATGGATTCCTTGGTCACACAAGTACATAGCCAAAATAACGCCCTTATATGCTTTATTTATAGACTTTAAAGCAGCCTTTGACATTGTCAGTAGGGAATTACTATGGCCCAAACATAAACTCTTGGGCTGCTCACCAGGGATACTGTATTACCTTAAAATATTCCACATAAATAATACAGTGTGCTTGAGACTCAATGCTAGGGGATCCATGACCATGCCAATTGCACAAAGTTTCAGGGTCAAACTATATAATCTTTATGTCTTCTTTCCTGTCACTTTCTGGCCGGCCTCCCTTAGCCCTCTTCCTGCTCCTACCTTGTTAGGCAGAATTATATGCAGTACCCTTTCGGAACACCACACACAATTAAGACTACAAGTGACAGTACAAATTCACCTTTTGTACAAGCCTGTACTACACAGTAAAGTGGTAGCTCTGTAGCCATACTTATCTCAAGAGTAAAGTGAACAGTATCAATAGTTACACAAAGGACAGCAATTACTATGATTCACACAAAGGACAGCAATTACTATGATTCAAACAAACACTGACTCAAGGTTTCTGAGTAGAAGAATATACATTTATTTACACATCAGTTGTAAAGCATTTCACTATTATCAAGCATTTGAAAAATCACAATCTTAATACACTACACCGCACCCAAAAGATGCTGGACAAGTTAAGCTCAAAATGAAGTGTGAGCAAAATGGCACTCCAGTAATTAAAAAGGGAGGGAAAGACAAACTTAGACAAACGTTGAGCAGCACCAACACGTAAGTAAGCAGTGCAATCTAGAAAAAGGAACTACAGTGAAGAAATCAAATCAAGAGGCCTGGGCCAAAGTTAATGGACCACAGTCTTTGCAGAGGATCACACAGTTCAGGGTAGTTCACGGTTAAGTCTTTGCCAAGAGTTCAGAATGAAGCTGGTCGGATGAAAAGTTACTTTAAAGAATAGAGAAGGACAAGCCCTCGGATTGGCGAAAGATTTCAAACACTTTCACTGCGGTTGGACCGAACGAACAACCGGGTTAGCACAGTACCTTTAGAGCAGAAGAATGCTGTAGCTGAGGCAGATGTTCCAGGCAGGTCCTGCAGGCTCACAGTTCCTGAAGCTACTGCCGGACTGACAAGGAGGAGGAAGACTGGAGGGTCCTGCACTGACCAGGGAAGAAACCAGAAGCAAAGCAAAGCGACAAATAAAAGGTGCGCTCCTTAAAACCCAAGCAGGGTCCGATCCTCCTGGCTATCCGGTTCACTGTAGCTGTGTACAGCAAATTTGACCAGAGAAGGGAGGCCTGCCTTGCAGTTTGGCGAACTGGTTGTTCCCACCAGCTCAAGGGAAAAAGATTCCTTGCAGATCTTCCCTGTCGTCGAAGTTTGGAGATTCGGACCCGCAGCAGGGCTTCACCGGGAGGTTCAGTCATGGTAGAGGTCCTCTTCTGTCAGCTTCTCTTCGGTTCTCTCGATCCAGTGGCGACTCTGCCTTCTCAGTTCCAGAGACCTGCTTTTTATGCTGTTTTCCCATATTCACACAGCCTGGCTTTCAATCACACAGCAGGGTGGCTGTCCCAGCGGGACAGTCACCACAGCCAATCACACAGAGTGTGACATGGGTGTCCAAGGAGACCCTGTGCAGGGAGTCTCAAAACCCTCCCTCACATCCTGTCCCCCTCAGACATTCAGGCGCCTAAGGAGGGCTTCTGTGCAGAAGCCTGCCAAAGGTCGGCGAACAAAGGAACCAAACCTGGTTTAGCGTGCAGAGTAAAACACGAGAAAAACTTTTACAAAAAGAAATGGCGAATAAACCCAACTGGAACCAAATAAAAGTAATTGTGGTCCAGCGGGTTTAAGTTTGAGGCTACTAAGATAGTCTAAAACATTACCAAGGCTATTTAAATAGACCACAGTAGGAAATATAGGGTAGATACCACTGCCACCAGCCATATCTTAATGAAAAGGGAACAAAAGAATGTTCCATGAGAAACAGATAAAAAGGGATAACTATTAACCCTTTCCAGAACTCTATGTAAGATAGTTTGTACTGGGTCTGTGGATTTAAAAAGACTAATAAAGTCAATGGCAACTTTACATGTTCTGGGAGACAGTAGTCAGTCCCAGAAAATGGAGTTTAAAGTGGGAAGTCTGAAAAAGACAACCCTGTGTCACTGAACTGAAGGTGCTATGTAACACACAGTAAAAATATGATGCCTATGGAGTAGGTGAGGCTCCACAGTCTATGAACACAAAAATGTTAAACACACACAGCAAAACACATAAGAGTCGGAAAAAAAGGCTCACACTCTTACCAGGTGAAAAAAATAAATCCCAGAAATCCAGCAAATCTGCTGAGGGACGCAGTAGGTAAGGGAAATTAGCCATTGTGGAGAATTCTCCCTAACACACCTGTGAGGCTAAGAACATTGGGGTCATCTTCGACTCCACATTCTCCTTTCCTCCTCACATCTCTGACGTCTCTAAGAAGTCAAACTACCAATTGCACCTCCTCAGATGTATTCTTCCTTTCCTCTCCTTCCCCCAGAAGCTCACTGTCTCTAGACCTCTGGTTCTCTCTACGCTGGAATACTTCAACAGCCTCTTTCTAAATCTGCCTGCTTCTAATCTCCGCCCTCTGCAAATCATCCAGAACAGGACTGCAAGACTTGTCCTTGGCCTCAAGCCCTGGGATCGTATCTCTCCAGCCCTGAAATGTCTTCATTGGCTCCCAGTGGCTGCAAGGATTAAATTCAAGACCCTGCATTGTCCGCAAGGCTTTCTGGGGCCTGGGTCCACAATACCTTGAACTCTCCTTCTGCAAATATCTTCCTATTCAAGCTCTTCGCTCCTCCACCTCCAACTCTCTCAGGGTCAGTCACTTCTCCAAGCTATGAGCTGGTGGTAGATCTCTTTCCTCAACTGGGGCCTCCATCTGGAACAGCCTCCTTGCCTCTCTGAAACTTGAGGACAACCATCTTTGGTTGAGGAAGCACCTCAAGACTTTCCTCTTTGCTTCTGCCTTCGCTCTTCCTCTCCCCTGCTGATCTATCTGCTCCAGTGCTGGGCACCTGGTTACCCTCTGATTTTTGGGCCCAGGTCCCTGCCCACCCAGCCACACACCTGCACTGCCACCTGGCAGCCCTTGCACTTGGGCCTGTATCTGCAAACCTACAGTCCCCTTAACTGCACTTATTAGACACCCCTTGTCTGTGCTTTAACCTTGCACTTGCCACCATGCTGGCTGCACTACCAGTGGTTGTTTTATCCATTGCTCAGCACTTTCCACTCCTCCCCTCCCCGTTGCACATACCCCCATATGCCTCCCCTGCAATTGCACGTTCTCTATGTCACTGGGCCTAGTAAGAGCCTTGTTTTGTCCTCCCCTACAACGCATAGCCAACACTCTCTGGCTGTATGCTGATACAAATGGTCCGATTATCAACAGGGATAGGACACAGATTATGTTATTCTCTGCAAAGCGCATAGCCTGACCAAGGCTAATTGTCCTGGATATTAAAATTACATACACCATGCTGTACAAATACCTGGGGGTTCAATTCAATATAAGAACGGGCTTTAAAACGTGCATAGAGGTCCGCACTAGGAAGGCAATACAATGGACATCGTTGATAGTGCAATTTACCAAAAGAAGGGGTGGATACACGCTTGCGGGAGGAAGACAGATATACTTACAATGCTTGGTCCCGGCAGTCATCTATGGTCTGGAGAGTCTAGCAGACCTTGACTTGAAATGGCTCCAGTTGGTCGAAGGCAGATTCTGGAGGAAACTATTGGGATTGCTCAACTGTCCCACCACATGGCTATAATACGACTAGAAATTGGTAGTATTATGTCACTTAAATCCTTGGCCCCAAAAAAAGAGCCATTATGTACATTAAAATGCTGAGTTGGCCTTCCAACCCTCTTCTACAGAGTTTAGGCAATGCTGAGCGGAGGCTCAAAGCAAAGTCTAGTTTTAGTAAGAATATGAATATTCTATTTAATAACATATGGTGGACCCGGAACTGGGGGGATGATTTCTATGACCTCAGGTGCCTATTTGTTAAACGCCTGAATTTATGGGATTGGAATGATAATGTTATGCACCTGAGTTCACTAAAAAGCTATGCTTTTGTGTCCGACGTGCTGTACACATTCAAGAAGGTGCAGCCATACTTGGATACATGTCCCACAATTAATTTGAAGAGATTTATCCTGCTCCTGTGAATTAACCGCTTGCCTGTTCTGAGTGTTCTGGGTCCTTCGTTGTCCCTTCTGGAACAGGAACGCTATTGCCGTATTTGCCTTAACAAAGCGAATGGGTGAGACTGCCAAGCAATCCTGACTGAATGTCCTGGTCTGGATTTGGTGCACATGAACCACTTGGGTACATTTGTACACCATTTAGACACTGTAAAGGACCCCCTATTTTGGAAGCAATGTATCAACGCCTACAACAAGGGGCTCCACATGACTTTGTTCAGAATCTGGAAGGTGGTGGCCAAGATTCTAACCTCAACACATGATAAAGAGGCACATGAACAAGCCAGTGGCATTGCTCCGGTATGAAGGGGGGCACCTAGTTTAGCACAATTCAATCGTAAACCCACTATAAATCCATCTCATTTCATCCCATCTAGTCTATCTTGAAATAGAAGGGCTGGACGAACTATGCACTTTCTATAATAGTGCATGAAATTAAATTGATCTGTATTGTTTATTATCTCTCCGTCTCTCTCTCTGTCCCTCTGTTTCTCTGTTTTCTAGGGTCTTATCTTATTTTAATGTTACATATACTTATATCTTAAGAGTTTTAAATAGTTTTAATGACTTTGATTAATTGTCTGAATATAGTGATTTTATGAGTGTAATCTGATGATGTAATGAACTTCATGATATTTGTATTATTTATTGTACATGTGTAAAGTTTTATACTAAAACTATAACACATTAAATAAATAAAAGCCTCACTCATGGCTTCACTGGCTATAGTGTTGCTTCCTCTATAATAATAGTGAGCATTGAAATATTGCACACCACAGTCACTTGTTCCTTTGCTCTCTAATGGCAACACCATTTGACAACCATGGCCCTCTTCTAATCTCAGACTGTCTGGATACGGAACCCTTCCTAGTAGCTTCTAATATTCATCCACTATCTATGCTATGTATATGTGCACCTTTATCCTAGCTTCTAATCAGCTTCCAGTATCCATGTTTGGGATCTTTTGCATTGTGTGAGGCTTTTGTCTATTCTGGATAAGGTGCACCTATTACATGTGATCTGTCCCCTGCATTTATACTGTGGCCGGTGTACCTTCTTGTGGCTACTTTTGATGAAGTGTCCTGAACCTATGGTAGAACACACGTGGACTGCAAATGTTGCCCTTGAAATGCTACTTTCTTTATCATTCTTATTACAGCGAGAATTAAGAAGGTAAGGGAGTGCTGATGCTTATTTTGTGAGGAAGCATATCATGTTATGGGTTGTGATCATGACACAGGGGTTTCGAGCCGTTATTCTGGATCCCTTAATTCATTTGGTTTAGTGGAGGGGAGCCCCAAAGAGGTCTGTGCCCCGGGCCTCCAAAGTGCTTTGGATGGCCCTGCAGCTTGCCCCAGTTTCTCTGCTTTTCTCCTGTCCTTAATCAAGGATCCACCTCCTTCGGCAAGGTCAAGTCTGGAAAAGGCTATCACTTTTTTCATTTTATTTCCTTTTCATTTTTATTGCTTTTTCTTTTTTAATAAAAACAGTTGTTGGGTTTTTTAATCCAATTCAAAGTCTCTTGGTTTTTATTCAATTATTTTATGAAGCAAATTGTACTATTTATTCTGATTGCTACCTTTTCTGTCACTGAATTTTTAAACCAATTTAGCATTTTTAGGAAAATGTGTCTTTGGCCCTCCCAGTCTTTCACTTTTAACTATTTTGAATTGCAATAGTAGTTTAATCCCTGCATTGCATTGCAACGCATGCAGCACTAAGCCTAAAGTTTGGGCCTGCACTGCTGATAAGTAAGCCAAGGATAATTCAGTGAGGCTGTTGGCCTGCCTCTGCTTGTGGATAGCTGGATTAAGTGTCTTTGAAACTGAGTTAGAATGTAGGACTCGAGCTACACCCTCCCTCCTGATTATCTGATTAATTCCTCAAAAACACATACAAGAAATTAATGCAGTACATTTTTCAGTAAGGGAGTTACGATATCCACGTTATACAAAAAATATCACAAGAGATACCTCACTTCATTTATTTTATTTGCATTTTTAAAGTGCTCAGTGTTAGGAAACATTTAATTTTATATGTAATTTTCCCTCCAGTTGTACACCCCCAAACTTTTTGCTGCTGTTTAAACACCTTAGTCTGACTTTGCGAGGGGAGCACTGTTATAGACAATCTTCATGGTAGGTACTCACGTTGCCTTGAAGTAGTTCTTTCTTGTAGCTGCTGCAAGATAGGAATTTGGTATGCCTTCAAGTGTTTGTCCGGAAGTTGCTGCAAATAGAGGTAATTGGTATGCCTCCCTTAGACCACTGAGAGACCAAATGATTGGGCTCTCAGTAACCCGGGGCGACAGCCACGTGAAACCCTCTGGGGTAGAAAACCCATTGTCCAGAACTCCTACAAGCGTTGATGTTTTAAAGGACTCCTCCTTGCACATCGTTCCGTGAGGTGCATGGTGAGGCAGTTGGAACTCCCAAGGAAATGTTCCGTACTCGGAAGGAGCGCGGAACTGTAGATTGCAAGCAGGATTCCTCGGGAATGTTGACACAACGTGGAATAGCTGAGTTGAAATGGCAGGAAGGGAGGATGTCAGGCGGAAGGTCCGCCGGAGAGGAGAGAAAAGTAAGACATAACAGAGATAAGAATAGTGTGGAACGAGTCCGCAGAAAAGGTAAGTTGAAGAATAGTTAGCAAAGCTGAGTGAAGGGAATAGCACACGAGTGAGCCGAGTAGCGACGCACCTACCTGTTGCTAAAAAATCCTAATATCAGATCGGGTAGGTGTCGGGCGCCATTTTGAAAAACACTAGACCGGTACTTCAGTTTAGCAAAAACGGAACAAAAGAGCTGCCATTTTGGTTTATGTTGCAGGTATCTGGGATGGTGTCTTTTCCATTTTAACCATACGGACCTTTGGGGAATCCTAACAAGCACAGCCTTCTGCTGCAATCCTCTGGGCTTTCGCTCACTTTTTATGGGGAAACTGACATGCCCTTAAGACAGTCAGTGCTGGGAGACTTTGTTTCCCTTAGTCCTTTTCCAATGTTGCAACATGTAACAAGTGCACAATGTACCTTACATTACAGTGCACTAGGGTCTCATAGTAATTTCCAAAGACCCTCGATACTCTCGTAGGACTTTTTGGGAGATGTACAGATGTGTCATGGACAGGGCTGGCGGCAGCTTATCATTTTATATAATGTTAACCCTATCCTGCAATGTAAACCGCGTTAACCATGTTTGGCACGAATAGGTGGCCTGGCTCCAAAATGGCCATGCCACAAGGTTCTTTGTCCTGTCCTTTGGCCATCTTGCCACTTTGCCTTCCCCAGGTCGAGCCGACCCAGGTCTGTCCTTATTTGTTCATGCAGTTTCCTGTGAAACGGCACGCTTTTGCAGGCTTCTGCATGCCTTGTGTGTGTGCCACCAGGATGTGGGCTGGGGTGTCTGTCCCCAATACACATCCTGAGTGCCAGAGAGTCTGGAGTGCTGTGAATGCCTGGGACCACTGTGGTCATGATTGGTCCACGTATGCAGTGTGTGTTTGTGAGCAGATCTCCCATTGGGTCCTCTCCGTTTTGGCGTGAATGGAATTTTGGATAAGAGGAGGCTGAAGAAAATACCATGTCGATCTCTGGAGTTCTCACTGAACGAAGGATAGGATCCAAGTATCCTGAAACTAAGAAGCCGAGTCGAGGAACCGCTGGTGAACCGCTGGAAGGTTTGGCACCCTGAGCCCGCTGTCGTCCCATGGGACACCTCTGCATCTGGTCGTCCTAGAAGGTCTGAGAAGACACTTCGACCCATTAGAATAGTGGGACCAACTATTCTCTGCACCTTCAACAAAACCTGCAAGTAAGCATTCCCGGAAGTGTTCCTGGCCCAACCAGTTGGCTAACCAGCTTACACAGGACCTTTGCTCTGTCTCCGCCGTTGTTTTGAGGCCCTCGAAACTTGGTATACTGCTAGCTCTGTGTCCCTGGCACCCTCACACCGAATTCCGAACACTTGGCATTCCCAGGTCTGAAGTGAGACGAGTGCGCCAGGACCAGAGTAAACGCGGTTACCCTGTTGCCTAGCCGCGGTAACAATCTTTGCAGGTGCGCTGCATTTGTGACCCTCTTGCCCCTGATGTCTGCTGCAGTGAAACTTACCTGATCCATCCATCAGGCGTGGAGAAATTGCCACATTGTCCCGTTTGGGAATCATCACTGTATCTTCAGAACTGAAAGCCGCAGAGCCGCCGTATTGCCGTAGTTGAACCTTCAACCGAAGTCGACTCGACTGGCGAAGTTTGGTCCGGGGTGCGCCTGGGGCCGGTGAGTAATCCAAACCGGTGGCCCCCTAGCACCTCCATCCTCGAATAGTGGGAATCAATTCTTCATCGCCTCACCCACCTTCCTGAGATGCTAGAGACCCCTGAAGAGATCCCGTTTTGCCCATTGGAACAACCGCATGCACCTGCACTACATGTACTATTGAGCATAAGACTCCTCTCTTCTTAGGGTTTGGACTGCCTCTCAGTTAGGTGTGTGCTTGATGTTGCAGGAGACTAAAGGCTATCTGCACTGCCTATTTTCCTTCCCCTCTAGGTTGTGAACATATTTTGTGCCTTTAACCCTTTAGACCCCAATGGTCTTGCATATATCTTGTATTCATTGTGTTGGTTTGATAGTGTTGCTGTGATTCTTTTACTGTGTTTGAGTTACAAAGGCCTTGTAATAAATGTGTTTATATTTTTGATATATACACCTGTCTGGAGTAATTTGTAAGTGTCCTTGCTCTGTGTGCTCATTGAGGTCCTTCAGTAACCCTCACCCCTCCTGAGACTTAGTCTTGACCGCAAACCATAGCTCCCTTGATTGGTCTGGCTTGTCCAGAGGTTACCCTGTTCCAAGCAACTAGGCTGGCCTTCTGAACATCTGCCCACCGGGTCAGAGTTTAGAAAACCATCTTAACACTCACATAGCCCGGGGGCATCGAAGCGCTGTTACAGGAATATGACTGTTGCCAGATGTTTCTAAGCACGGACCCGGGGATCGAACCAGTGTTGCTTTGTGTTGTCTTGTTTCCAAGGGGAGCAAGTTGAGACTGATACCGCCCACTTTACTCTGTTTTAAGAAGAAATATTAGAAAATACTTGTGGTGCTGGATTTACAATGGAGCAATAAAACGACCAGAATGCAAAACAAAAATATATGACTTCGACTTGGATGAGCTACACACGTGACATGGCATAAAACATGAAAGTGCTGGTATACTTTTTCACTGGCAAATCCTGTGAAATAAATCAGAGTTCTTTGTCGGAAAGATAGCTCAGCGAGTTAAGTGCTGTCTCCGACACATGAATCAGCCTGAAGGACACGGATTTAAATGCCAACAGTGCTGACTCAGACGTTCGTGCGTGCAGTGTGAATGAATTGAATGCCATGACGTTAGTTCAGCCTTTAGAAGCTGGTGGATTCTTACTTTTAAGTGCTATAGACAAATGTCTTCCTTTTCAATGCAACCAAGTTTGCAAATGAAGGAAGTAGGAAAATAATCTATGCAGAGTTAAAAAAACAAAAAGGCAGTTTACAGCTGCAAAGCCTGGAAAGGGCGCGAGTGTCATGGCGCATTCCCAGTTTTAAAAAAGCAGGTGGAACTTTAAAATCTTTCAATGACTCCTGTCACTGGTGACAACCATTTAACCTTTTTTTTAATTGCGTGAATTGATTTTTAATAGATAAGAAAAAAGTTTACTGCTGATCATCTTGTTTGGAAGCAAAAAAAGGCCCCAAGGATTGTCTCCTCGCCGCATCTCCCCATTTAGCAAGTGACGTGAAGGAGATTTGGCATTTGGAAGGTTAATCCGTGTAGGAAAAAAATATACGAAATTCTAAATTTGCAGAGTAGCAATTTGGACAAAAAATCCTGCAGTGGGAAAATGTTGGTTATGCAGTACTAGACATCCAGTACTCCAGGGATCAATTATAAAAACACTCATTCAGCGATTTCTATTCAAATGAACACCTGAAGAGGAAGCGTGTGGATATTGCTGGATAAATGTTAGTCCAATAAAAGCGATCATCATCCGCCATTTGTGTGCATTTAAGTTGACAGTGAACAGATTTGGCGGAGTGCAGCTTCTCCCCTTTTTATCTTGTGTTCCCTCAACGCTGTGTAACCTGAGGCGGAGAGATCCGTCCGAACGTCGACGAAATGGGGGGCGTTGAGCACACCTGCGCGCGAAGGTGTCCGCGCTCTCGCCCCCCCCTCCCACTCACCCACCCTAAACCCCCCATACCTCTCTCCATATGTATATTTAATCAGGCGCTTGGAGGCACAGTCACGGACCGCCTTAATAAGAATTCAAGATTTCATATTGTGAACTGCAATTTGCATTTGCCCGCAGCCGTTGAACATACAGGCCATTTGTATTAGAAAAAAAATAAAATGCTTGCTCTATAAAGGAGACAAACATATCGATTTATTTCCATTGAATATGGGCACTTATGACTATGGGCCTGATTTACAAAAACGTTTAGGCTGTGTAAATCAGGTCCTTTATTTATTAGTTTGGGCTCGGCATGCGCAAATGCTATCAACATGGGAATGATGGACATATATAGAGCCTCATTGAACGGTCCGGTAAAAAAGTGACGGTAATTCTATTAACGCCACTTTTTTTGCAGTTAGGGAATTATTGCTGCATTAAAAAAATGACTAAATATAAACCTACAACAATAACAAATCGCGAGTTGCAAAATACAGTAATAAAAAGAACATGTAAACATATCTTTGTTTCTTACACAAAAAAAAAATCAGAAAACTATTTCGACATAAATAAATAGCATTGGGGCATTTCATGAAACTAAAACCCAGCGTAAAGATCAATTACATTTGGATTTTTAACATGCTAAAACGTTCAATACAAACCAATACAAGTCTATCAACTGAGATGCACTATTACCTGTCATCAAGTTGTAATTGTAATTGTTTATTTTTAAAGCGCTTATACACAAGTGAAGTGCTTCAAAGCGCTTCAAGGCGGGAAGGCAACAAGGAAATACAGAGTCATTCTTCGACCTTGAAGTTTCTGAATGATCTAACAAAAAATGACTAGCAAACTAAACCCAACAGCAGTCCCACTAGTGCAAGTGCATGACACGATGGAAGGCAAGCAAGGGGGGGGAGGAGAAGGAGAAGAACATACAATCCATATACTACTGTACTAGGTCAACAACGTTTCAGATAGTGCAAGTGCATGACAGAGTGAGGTGATAAGGGGGGGAGGAGAAGGAGAAGAACATACAATCCATATACTACTGTACTAGGTCAACAACGTTTCCGATAGTGCAAGTGCATGACAGAGTGAGGTGATAAGGGGGGGGAGGAGAAGGAGAAGAACATACAGAAACAAAATTTACCGTATTAGGCCTGGCAAACTAGGCCTAGTGCATTGAGGTAATGTAAGTGCGCAACCAGGAATTGTAAGGGATTGGGAGGGAGGAGGAGGGGAACAAGTGCACCAGTGCACCGGGCCCTGGGTTAAGTGCAGAGAAGTTACCCTTCTCATGGGACAAATTCCGGAAGTGAAATAGTGGTGAACAGGGTGCAGAGGCCGGAGGCAAGTGCAAGGACTGGCAGGGGAGGCTGGGACCTGTGTGACTCTGGAGGTGCACCAGGTGACCAGTCAGCGGAATGGAGCGAGTTAGGTAAGAGAAGGAGGAGGGAGATAGGCGAGAATGGAGAGGAGGTTAGCAAGGGAGAGGGAGAGAGAAAGTGGAAGAGGAAGGTATTGAGGAGTTTCGGAACTTAAGGAGATGAAACTCAAGATGGAGAGGGGCAGGGAGGCTGTTCCAGAGGGAAGCACCTGCAGAGGATAAATATCTACTCCCAAATCTCTGTTTGGAGAATCAGCTCACCCGTAGAGAGTTGGATGAGGATGAGCGGAGGGCTCTAGAAGGAGAGCTTTTAGGGAGAGCGAGTTGTAGATAGTACGGGCCCTGGCCCCAGAAAGCCTTGTGGATTATGCAGAGGGTCTTGAACTTGATCATTGCAGCCACGGGGAGCCAGTGGAGGGATGTCAGTGCCAGAGAGATGCTGCCGCTAGGCTTGAGGCCAAGGATACATCTTGCAGTTCTGTTCTGGATGAGTTGTAGAAGTCGGAGAGTAGAAGTAGGAAAATTGAGAAAGAGACTGTTGCAGTAGTCCAGTCTTGGAAGAACCAGTGCTCTGGAGACAGTAGACCTCTGGGGGAAACTCAGAAAAGGTAGAATACCTCTGAGGAGGTGCAGCTAGTAGTGAGACTTTTTCGAGATGTCCGAGATGTGAGAGGGGAAGGAGAGAGTGGAGTCAAAGATGACCCTGAGATTTTTTGCCTCACTAGTGGGTGAGGGTGAAGGGGCAATGGAGGCAGACAAGAGTGAAATTGGGAAAGCGGGTGCAGGGGTCCAAATGAGGATGTCTTGCTGGCATTAAGGCAGGGATTGTTCGCAACACACCAAGACTGAATTGCGGACAGTCGGAATGAGCGAGGAGGCCGAGGGTAGCCTGAACGAGAGCTGTGTGTCATCCGCATAACACTGAAAGTTGAAGGTGAAGGCAGAGATCTTGCGGGCCAGAGGGGCCATGTAGACATTGAAGAACCAGGGGGATAGGTTAGATCCCCGGGGGACACCACAAGTAGTGAGAGTGATAGCGGAGGGAAAAGACTCCACCTGGGATGGTCAGAGAGAAAGGAGGCAAGCCAGGCCATGGCCTGATCTGTGATGCCCAGGGTATCATGGAGACGTGAGATCAGGATGTTGTGGTTTACCATTTTGAAGGCAGAAGAGAGGTCAAGAAGAATGAGGTCAGAGGTTCGGCGAGTGATCTACTGTTTCACTATTCACCAGCACCTGGTAATCGATCACCCTTTATCTGGGACTTGAAAACTTGCATAGATTCCACAAAGCTGAAGCCCAGCCTTTCACTAGTGTCTGAATTGAAGCGTTGCACTGGTTGAAGGTATCCCCATAAACTCCTCTAACTGAAATCCTGTGTAGGGTCTTCGAAGACATCAGCCTCCTCCCGCTCCTTGGTCCCAAGCATGGCCAGGGTCTCCCCTCTGCCCACCAGCTCCCCTGGTATCATGCCACCTGCCTCTGCCTCCATATTCCTCTCAAGGTGGCTCTGCGTGTGATAACGGTGAACATGAATACCGCACGGATGACGAGGACTCCCTTTGGTAGTTGTCTGCTCGAGACCGTCGGCCCACTCTCTCAATAATAACAGTAATGTCACTTTGTCTCTGCTCTTTAAATCTGTTAAAGGTTTAATGAGGCTGATTTTAGACCACAGTAGGTCATCGGGAACAGCAGCGTAATAATCCCAAACAAATCTAAAGTGCTTATGTTTGATGTGTGCTGTAGCATCACAAGAAAAAAACAAATACTTTAATGATTCTGTACAACTGCCGCGTTTATCACACCACCAAAGTACAGGTTTTGCCTTGAAGTGCAGTATTTACCTCCCGCATCATGCTCTTGGTAAATCCGTCAAAATGGACTACGACAAAGGGGAGTAACATAGCCGTACCACCACACTGAATCACTTGGTAAGTACACAGGACCGAGTGGCAGTAATGGTAACCGATTTTGGTGGTGATTCGGTCAATTTACCATGGATTACCGCCAAACTCGGAATGAGGCCTGAATTCCATTGTTTTCCACAGGGTGAAAGAACGGTATGGTACGTTTTGCAAATTAATGAAAAGACAGATGAAAATAATGTATCTGCAAGTGAGAAATTCTACAAGAGAAATGCTTTTAGTCCCAGGTGTTGGTTGCATGCATTGTGAAACAGCGTGGCTGCAAAATCATTAAATTCACAAAGACCTGGAATAGAAACACAGGAACAACCAGTGCGCGAATACAAGAGCAGAGCTGGAGACCATTTTATTTATTTAAATTGTTATTGTTCATTTGTAATGTGCCTATACGCAAGTGTTTCGAGGCGCAGCAAGGCAGGAGGGGGGGAACAGGTAGGAGAAAAGTAGATATCCTAAAAGGCCTTGCAACATTCATATTGTGTAAGTGCGTTAATGAGAAGTGCATGGTGGAAGGGCCCATGAGAAGGAGAGTGCCAGGGAGGCCAGGGGGAAGCACAGAGTGAAGGTGGCTAATTGTAATTGGTTATTTATAACGCACTTAATACCCAGAGGTTTCTAAGCGCGGACCCAGGGATTGAACCAGAGTTCCTCCTTGTCATCTTGCTTCCAAGGTGAGCGCGTTGCCCCTTGAACCATCCTCCCAAGACAAACGGGTACACAACTAAGTGCAAGTTAAGGGGCTGGAATGCCTCCAAGTGGTGCAAGCCAGGCAGTCAAGTCTAGGTGGGGGGCCAGTAACTGCAAGTGCAGGGTGAGGTTTGGCAGGGGCGGGGTCACAGGGGAACAAGTGCAGAAGTAGACTGGGCAGCGAGGCCTGGTGCCCTGAATGATTCTGAAGGAACCAGGCTACCAGTCTCAGGCAGAGGGGACATTATCAGGGTAGGGGGGGAAGTAAGAAGAGAAAAGGAAGGTCTTGAGGGGTTTCTGGAACTTAAGGAGACCGGCGAAAGAATGAGAGGGGCAGGGAGGCCATTCCAGAGGGATGAACCTGCAGAGAAGGGAGACTTAGGCCCCACTCTCTTCATTGAAAACCATCTGATTTGCTGAGAGTTAGAGTTAGAGGAGCAAAGGGCTCTAGTAGGGAGGTATTTAGGGTGAGAGAATTGGATATAGCAGGGTCACCAGCCCCATAAAGCCTTTTGGATGATGCAGAGGGTCTTGAATTTGATCCTCGCAGCATCTGGGAGCCAGTGGAGAGATTTGAGGGCTGGAGAGATGCGGTCCCTTGGCTTGAGGCCAAGGAAAACTATAGCAGTCCTATTCTGGATTAGTTGAAGGGGGCGAAAGGAGGAGTTAGGCAGATTGAGGAAGAGGCTCTTGCAGTAATCCAGCCTGGAGAGGACCAGAGCTCTGTATACATTGAGTTTCTGGCGGAAAGTGAGGAAGGGGAGAATGCCTTTGAGGAGGAGCAGCTCAAAGTGGGACTTCTTGGCCAAGTCCATGGTGTGAGGAGAGAAGGAGAGAAAGGAGTGGCAGATAACACCAAGGTTTGTTGCTTCACACGAGGGTGGAGGCAAGGAGGGTGGCCAGAGTATGGAAGCAAAAGAGGGAGAAGGGGTCCCAATGAGCAGGATCTCTGTCTTACTGGCATTAAGGCAGAGATTGTTAATTGTGCCCCAAGCCTGAATAGCAGACATGGAGCCAGGAATGAGAGAGGAAGAGGATAGTAGCTTGAAAGAGAGTTGTGTGCCATCAGCATAACACTGAAGGTGGATATCAAATGGGCTAGAGAGTCCAGGTATATATTGAAGAGCTAGGGCGAGAGGAGAGAGCCCTGAGGACACCACATGTGGAGAGTGAGATGGTAGTGGAAAGGGTCCAATTGAACCTGGGAAGGTCGATAAGAGGGGAAGGAGGCCAACCAGTCCAGAGCCAGGTCTGTGATGCCAAGAGTGCCATATAGCTGCTTTATCAGAGTTGCATGATTGACAGTGTCAAATGCAGAAGAGAGGTCAAGAAGGATGCAAACAGAAGGAGAGCTGGAATCGAGATTAGTGAGCAAGTCTTCACGGGTGTTCAGGAGAGCAGTTTCCCTGCCTCTGGCAGCTCTTAAAGTTAGATTTGTGGTTGTGGACGCAACCAACAGATTCAGCATGGTGGATAAGCTGGGTGATGGCCAGCTTCTCCAAGAGTTTGCCCAAGAATGGGGATAGTGGAGAAAGGGTGGTAATTTGCCAGACAGGAAGGATCGCCAGAAGGTTTTTTGAGGAGAGTGTGCACAAGGGAGTGCTTGAGGAGTGAGAGGAAGGATGCAGTGGCAAAGGAGTGATTGCAGAAAACGGCCAAGGATGGGGCAAGGGAGACAATGTTGTCCTTGATAGTTCTGGAGGAGCAGGGGAGCACCTGTTTGGAAGAGACTTTCATAGAGCTGACTTTTTGAGAAACCTCATGAGGGGTTATGGGAGAAAAAGAGGGGAATAGAAGGGAAGGGAAGAGGGGGGCAAGGGAGGCCTGAAAGAAGGTGAGGGAGAAGGATGTGGATTACAGGTGAGTGTGGAGAGGATGTCTTGAATTTTGGAGATGAAGTGAGGGGCCAGAGAAGTGCAGAGTGACAGTAAAGGCAGAGGAGAAGTGGAGACTGCAGTATGGTTGGCGAGTTCCTTGCAGATTTTGAAAAGTTCAGCCGTGTTATTAGTGGCCACGGAGATGCAGACTTGGTTATAGGCCCTCTTCTTAGAGCAGATGGCGCGTCTGTTTTACCTTTGGAGCAGGCGGCAGGCCAGTTTGGCATCATTAAGAGTTTGGTCATAAATATGTCAGATTATAAGCAATAGTAAGGTGATGTTAGTCCCCATTGATGGATTGCACAGGACTCTACTGCAGTTTTGGAACATTTACTACGAGTGGTAATTCCACCCACAGTAAATTCTCAATTCTTTGGAGGTAAAGCTGAGGAAAACTCTCCAACTAAGTGTTGTAGGTGATTCCTGCGCTTCACCTCCAAACTCAGAATATGGAGTTGTGATAAAAGTAGTGGTAATTTAATTGCTGCTGCTTTTGACTGTATCTCTCTGCTCAGAATAAGGCCATGCAAGGTGTCGGAGCAGGCAAATAGCAGAATGAACGGGCTGGACAGGCCTTATTTGCTGGCTGATATCTGCCTGCCGCCAGAGAAAAGAAAAGCACAGAAAAGCTTTAAAAAACGGAGACCCAGGCGATCAATAAACACACACATTTTTGAAAGCCACCATAATGAATTTCGTCAGTGGCGCATTTGCTGCCCAAACGTTGGTTTATGTGTTCTGTGGCAACTGGGCGTGTGCAAGGATTTCTAAAGGCCTAGGAAAAGTGTAACTCCCCCTGTCCTTAACCAAGGGTCAAGGGAGCAGGTGCAATGTAGCACCAAGGTATCTGCCTAGCCTTGCTATTCTCCCCTAGGGCCAACAGCAGGGGGGTGTAGAAGAGAAGTAAGCAAAACAGCGCGTCTCTCTTAGCAGCAGGTCACGGCTGACAACTAAACAGAGAAGTGGGTCCGCAAGAACTAGTCTGCATACTGTCCTTTTTAATTGTGTAAATATACTGTTTGCTGCACCGTCTCACTGGAATCATGAGAGCCCCATAAACGTGGCCGTACGGTGTGCTAATCAGAGTGGCATAACACGCTGCCAGCTCTAATATCGCAGGTGGGGGATAGTCACCAGTGGAGGACGGGGCTGTGGTTAATGAGCATGCCACATTAATGCTGTCCATATATTTCTAGGAGCCATGTCACTGTGGTCTGTTAATCTGGGCTGGGCTGCCTCTCCTATGCCGGAGTGTCCATTAAAGGATAGCTGCATGTGATGCATGGTACGGTTACTCGTGTGGCTGCCGGGTCGCACTGTGTTTCTCTTTTCATTGTTTAGTTTTCCTTATGCACCACCTCCCCTCTTCCTGCGTTTGATTTGCATATCAACAAGATCTACAATATGATACAGAAGTAATGCCACATGAAAGTTCTGAAATAAGTCTCATGTATATCAAGGAGACTGAACGCATGATACGTTGCTTATATTTAAGAGTAATGCTCTGTTCAATCTCCATTTGTGTAACTGGGGAAAGGGGCAAAACAAGGGCGGCTCGAACAAGGGGTGTGGCCTAAGTGCTGGCCGTCGTCTAAAGGGGACTGGGTGCCTGCCCCAAACAATACTCCAGGAGGCTTGTTTGCATCCAGTCTGAATATTGTAAATAAATATCTCTGGCTTGAGTTGGAAATAAATCAAAGGGCATCATTATGATTTCAGCGGTGTGCATTACTGCCACATTACCACACCGCCGAACTATGGGTTTGGAGGTAAAGTGGAATAAAACCCTTGAGTAATAAGCTGGATGTAATTCTGCCACCGTACTGCCAATAAATTGCAATTTCGACAGAATTATTGCCGGCCCAATACCGCTGGTGGTAATTCCACCAAAATCCTCATGATTCCATAAATGGCCACCATACTGCCATTTGTAATCCAGCAGTAATTCTGCCAGACCTAGTGGCGCTAACAGTAAATCCGTTTGGTGGTAACTCAGCAGATTTACCCAGATACCGCTAAACTTGTAATGAGGCCAATGTCTGTAACTGAAACACTCTCTCTCTAAGTATTTTAACAATTCAATCAGTGAGTAAATCACCCTCATTCTGTAAATAATCACATTTGAAAAAGGAGATGGTGACACATAGTGCCAGAGTGTGCTCCAGGCTGCTTTAATAAAATCAAACAACATCTTGCAAACATTAGAATGATCACAGATTTTTATATTTGACAAGTATGCCTGCGAGGGTGATTCAAGCATCAAAGCCTTCTGACCACGTAAGGGCTTGCTAATTTCATTTGTAACAATTCTCACCTTAACAGTAACATGTCTGCACACCATGAACCATATATGCACCTGTGGGAAGTGTCAGCTCTCAGGTGCTAGGCTTGGGCTGTCTGCGTGAGCAATTTCCTGAATGCATTTGTTGCATAGCTTGTCCCTTCAGCACTGATCTAGCGAGTCTCAGAAGCATGCTTACGCCTACAGGAGACATGCATTCTCATGCTTATTAGTAAAGGACAGAGTGAGGCCTGGTAGGAGCCAGGGCTCTGGAGAGCGTTTTGGAGACTGCCGGGGCACCGCCCTGGCTAGTCGCAGGCAGAGGCGTTGCTAGGGGGGGGCCGAGGGGTCTATAGCTCCGGGTCTTTTGGTTGTAGCCCCAGATAGAAGCTCAGGAGTTACAACTAAAAAGGCTAGCTAGCCCCCAGTCCCGCAGTCCCAAAATTAGCATAACCCCGGATCTTTTCCAGACATAGCAAAACCCCTGGTCACAGGCCACTTATGTTCCCTTTTACCTCCTGTGTACATAGTTACTTGCCGATGTCAGTACTGTAATGTAAAATGAATACCTTGGTAATAAAAAAAAACGAATGCCCAAAGCTGAATGTCGGAATCTTGTTAAAAATCAATGGTGTGACCATGGTCCCCGAAATCGGTCAGACCACTTCAGGTCCACCAACTTTTCCTGCTCCCTTTCTCTGCACCCCGTTTACCTTGGTCCTCTTGCCTTTCTGGCCCCCGCTGTGTCGGCGGCCCATGTGCAGCGCAGCCACTCACCCTGAACTGACAAAAAAGTAAACTGTGGCCCTTACTAACTTTAATGCTCGTTTTTGACAAACAGGGGTCAACGCATAGCACTCAGCCCCTGGACCCTGTGTTAAGCAGTTATGCCCCAGAACCCGCCTTGTGGGTACTTGCTTCAGTCGGGTTCAAGTCGGGCTTCTGGGAACATAAATGTTCATTGGAATAGGCAGTAGCACTTAAAGAAAAGTTGTTTGGTGAATCTGTTGTCATGCAAAAATTCTAAGCATGCCAAAGAAATGCAACACAATGAAAAAATCTGTTTATTAATTTTGCTTTTTAAAGCATTTTTGTGGCTTAATCTTCCCAACACCACATCAAAGTGTGACTAATGGAAATTGTAGTTTTGCTAGAATGTATTTCTGGGCAGCACCCTTTCTCGGGCCAAGGTTTAGGATAGGTTTTCTTTGGGCAGCTCTTCTAAACGAGTTTCCAGGAATTAAGGATTTTATTTAAGACACCAATGCTCAGGATATCCTGTCCGCCCTCTCTTTCTCTACCTCCTTTTCCTCCTCCTCTACCACTTCTGTCCTGCCTGAGGCTGTCTCTCCTCTTCCTTTCTCCTCCTTTGCCCTCTTCACCCCTGACAATGTTTCTAGACAAGTCCGATCTATGAAGGTTTCATCAAATCAGGTTCTCCCCTGCTCATCCAGAACTATCAAGGACCACATCAACACCCTTGCTCCACCCTTGGCCGATAATTCCAATCACTCCTTTGTCACAAGAACGTTCCCCTCCCTCTTAAGCACTCTCTTGTGCACTCCAGTCTAAAGAAACCCTCAGCCGATCCTTCCTCTCCGGCTAACTATCACCGGATCTCCATTGCTCCTTTCACGGGCAAACTCTTGGAAAAGCTGGCCCTCTCCCAGCTTAATCTACATACTGAATTTGTTGGTTGCCTCCATGACCACAAGTCTGGCTTCAGGGCTGCCAGAAGCACTGAACATGCTCTCCTGAAAACCTGTGAAGACTTGCTCTCCAATCATGACTCTAATTTCCCTTCTGTCCTCATTCTCCTTGATCTATCCTCTGCTTTTGACAGGGTCAGTGATGCCATCCTGCTCAATCATCTCCGGGACAACTTTGGTATTAGTGATCAGGCCCTGGCCTGGTTGACCACCTTTCTCACCGACTGACCCTCTCAGGTCCAACTGGGGTCTTTCCTCTCTTCTGTCTCTCTCTCTCTACTTGTGGTGTTCCCCAGGGGTCTAACCTCTCTCCCTGGCTCTTCAACCACTACCTGCCACCTTTGGCCCACAACATCGCTTCTTTCTGCTCCAATTTTCAATGTTATGCGGATGACACTCAGCTCTCTTTCAGGCTCTCCTCAGTCAACTCTGCTTCTTCTCTTATATCAGACTGTCTGGCCATAATTCAGGAATGGTGCCCCGCCATTGATATCTGCCTTAATGCCAATAAGAATGAGATCCTCCTCATCTCCTCAATGGGACACCCTGTCCCTCCTTTCCTTTCTCTCTCTCTCTGGCCGCCCACTCTGGGCCTTCTTCCTGCTCCTTCCTGTGAGGGTAAGAACCTTGGTGTCATCTTCAACTCCATCCTCTCCTTCTCTCCTCACATCTCTGATGTCTCTAAGAAGTCAAACTATCAGCTGCACCTCCTCAGAGGTATTCTTCCTTTTCTCACTTTCTCCAGAAAATCCCTGTCTCCAGAGCTCTGGTCCTCTCTATGCTGGATTATTGCAACAGCCTCTTTCTTAATCTTCCTGCCTCTACTCTTTGACCGTTACAATTTATCCAGAACAGGACTGCAAGACATGTCCTTGGCCTCAAGCCCAGGGATTGTATCTCTCCAGCTCTGAAATCTCTTCACTGGCTCCCCGTGGCTGCAAGGATACAATTCAACACACTCTGCATTGTCCACAAGGCTTTCTGGGGCCTGGGACCGCTCCACCTCTAACTTTCTCTTCCAAAACATCTTCCTTCTCGAGCTCTCCGCTCATCCACCTCCAACTCTCTGTTAGGGTCAGCCACTTCTCCAAGCAGAGAGTGGGGGCAGATCTGTCTCCTCGGCTGGGGACTCCCTCTGGAACAGCCTCCCTGCCTCTCTCAAACTTGAGCATAACCACCTCTGTATCCAGAAGAAACTAAAGACCTTCCTTTTTGCTTCCGCTTTTTTCTCCCTCTCCCTTGCAGATGCAACCGACTGCTCTGCGCACTGATCACCTTGTCACCCTCTGAGCTCGGGCCCAGGCTCCTGCATGTCCAGTTGCCCTCACACTGCCTCCGGCTCCCCAGCACTTAAGGATCTGTATCTGCAACCCTACAGTCCATTCTCACTGCACGTATGAGCCACCCACTGGCTGCACTTGTAAGTTAACTGCACTTCCCCTTCCCTTCGCCCCTGGCACTTCTCCCCTTCCCTCTTCCCCGCACTTGCGCCATCTGATTGACACAATGCCTAGTAAGATCATTATTTTGTCCTCCCTTGTTTCCCCTTCCTTGTCGTGCCTAGAAACACTTGTGTACAGGCGCGTTATAAATGTCATATCATATATAAATGCTAAATTTCAAACAAGTGCACAGTATGAAAAAGGCTAGTAAGCAGGGCTGAAAGGAGCAGCTGGTAGAGGCCACAAGCTTTATTAACAATTCCATAGTTGTGTTTAATCGAATTGTTTAGAGTTTGGTGAGTGTACGTTTTGGTTGTTACTGGCGTTGAAAGGTGAGCCCTCAAACTCACATAGCACTTGAAACAGACTGCCTGATGTTTCATAAACCTATAAAGACATGAGTCTTCTGCACCAAATTCACCTTGAACTCCACACAATCTGTCGTTAACCCCATCACTCTTTGGCCTCTATTTGATAATCAGAAGTCTAATACTGAACCTATCCCGCCTACCAACATTTTTCTGGCACATATCAATCTAAAAGGAATTTCATTTTGTTTCCTTTAAAACTGTGTGCAGTCCTTATGAAGGTTCCATTGTAGAGTAGACTCTTCAAATGACTGTGCTGCAGTCTATTGAGTGACAACCACCTCACCAGAACTACGGTATCTCACTGTCATTGTGATAGCTTGCTGTTTCATCTGTGGATGCTCCAAAAGACAGGTCTAAATGCAACAGGGCTTCTCTTCCAAGCATCAAGTAGTAGGGGTTGAGGGTGTGGCCAGCTATCAAGCAATGCAGACGTGAGCCAGTGGAGCTCCGAGGCCGTGTCATAATTATTCTGGGATAATCCTGTTTAAAGCTTGGATTCCATAGCAGGCTGTGAAAACAAGTATCAGAGCACCACACTGTTGCTGTTGCGATGGGTTATTTACACAGTTGTGAGCAGGGAATGCAGTAATTAAGGACCGAATCCTCTGGCTGTGGCAGCAACAGCCATCTTGCTGGAGGTGAAGTGAGCGGTCCGCTGGGTCAGACGGGGGAGGTGTGGGGATAGCAATCGCCGGCCTGAGAGATTCAGATGCAGTTGCGCTGGGAAACCCCTCCCAGTGTGCAGTTTCAGTGGCCCACTGGCTCTCAGACTGAGCATGAAGGAGCAGACCATCATACAGTTCAACGAGGCCAGTTCAGGAAGTGAGAGCGCACCGCGGTGAGTGCTTGATGAGCGCAGTCAGAACATCAAAGTGGGAAGCTGGTGTTAGGCTCCCGGTGGGCATAACCATCAGCTCATTAAGAAGGTGTGAGGACTTCACGTGAGGATGTACCTGCAGAGGATCAGGAGAGGCAACATAAACGAGGCAACATAAACAGGACTGGACATTGGAAATACTAGCAGTTTGCATTAGGGGCGGTAAGGGAGGAACGCCCTTAAGTCTAATCTATAATTTGTGCTAAAACAATGTCCGATAATGTTGAGAATGGAGGCGGTGGGGCAATCTTCCTAAAACATCTGTGAAAGGGGGACAAGTGTGGATGTGAAGGGAGCATTTTTTAAGGTATGGCATGAGGCACGCTAACACTTGAACAGAGACCAAGTAGAAAGGACACACAAAAGACCACTGGCCGGCTGGAGGACATTATTGAGGCTGAGCAAGGAGTGGGGCCGGCCACCTTGGAGAGCCTAATTAGTGGCAATACACGATTCCAGAAAGTTGCTGGAGGGAAGAATTCAGGAAGTGGGTTCAGATGTCTCCCTGGTACGGGAAGACTTGAAGAAGATCAATGAAAAGGTGACTGCAGCAGAACAACAGGACAGTGATCTAGAGGATATGCTAGCACAACTACAAACTCAAGCTAAGAGTCTTGTGGAAGCAACAAGTTTCCTCGAAGAAAGAGCAGAAGACTTGGAAGGACGCTCCCGAAGATGTTATATCCGGCTTGTAGGTGTACCAGAAAGAGAGGAGAATAACTGCACAGAACTGTTAGTGGAAAAGCTAGTACTGGAAACCTTACGCCAATGGGGTCTTTTCAAACTGTTTATAGTTGAATGGGCACACAGAGTGCCAGGCAGACCACCTCTACCAGGAGCACCTCCGAGAGCAATAGTGACAAAGTTGCTGAACTTCACGCATCGAGATGTGATTCTACAGCAAGCAAGAAGAATTGGCCATAACCAGCAGGGAAACACAAGGATCTTTATCATCCCTGACTGTATGCAGGAGTTTCAAAAACAAAGGCGTTCTTTCGACACTCTAAAAAGTAAACTTTGTGAACACAATCTGAAATATATGATGTTTTTCCCCGCAAAACGTAAAAAGTGTTGGCAGAAGAGAACTCTTACTTTTTTCTCTCTGCATCAGAAGCCTGTCTTTGATTGGAGTCTAGAGGGGGAGCGGCTGGAAGTTCAGGAGACCTGCAGAATGGGTTGGGGAGACTACCAGGGCAAAAGGCAGGGAGAAATGAAGGGATAACATAGCGCTGAAATGCCAGATAAGAAGACAGAACCTCATTGAGACACAGAGTAAGACAAAGGGTGAGACACTGGAGGGAGTTTAGATTTGTGGCCAAGCCAAAAGACTGGTTACAACCCCGACCACTGATTCGTTGACCCTCAAGGGTTGTTGCTGACAGGGCAGATTGCCTTGGTAGTCACACAACATGACCCAAGGAGAAACTGCAGCATGGATATGCAGCAATTGAGTGACAATAGTTAATTTTGCAAATGTAAACAGGGAAGGTTGAGGGAGTGGGTGGGGAGGCAGAAGGGGGAAGAGTGGTGAGTCATGTTGAGTATCTATGACAATGTTTTTCTGAGTAATGGGCATATGCAGAAAGAGGGGAGTTGGGAGGAGAGATTGTCTTGTTGATTTTCGAGTAGCAGTTAGATTGCATTGGCCCACAGTATCACTTAAATCACAGCACTCGAATGTTGATTTTCCAGACATGGGGATAAACCTCACAATACCAAGCGGGACTCAGAGTGTAGGGATCATTTTCAGGGGCACTGATGATGATTAAGATAGGGACATGTAACATGCAGGGTCTGGGTAATAGCGCCAAACCGTTGATAGTAAGTACATTTTTACAATGGCTCTGCATCCAGGTGGCTCTATTACTACACACTTAACAGACTCATATCTGGAAGGGATTCGTAGAAAATGGGATGGGAACCAAATAATCATCGTATGCCAGGGCTGTTCTGATCTGGATAGATGGAAAGGTACTAATGCAAATAGAAGTGACCAGAGGGGACACGTAGGGACAGACCTTTTTGGTAAAAGGAAAGTTGGAGGGGCAGAGCCTCTGCATAGTGAATTCTTATGCACCCAACACAGACAATGAGGAATACTCCCAATTCGTACAGGCATTATCTGGGGTCAAATGGGAGATACTTTTTATCTGGGGTGGGGATTTCAACAGCCATTTGGACCCGGTTAAGGTAATCTAGCCAGACGAGGTTGCTGAATAGAGCAGTGACTGAGTTGGAATTTGTGGAGCTGTGGAGGGGGTCACATAGGGATGATAGGAAGTATTCCAGTTATTGGAGAGTACTTGAGTTCTATCCATATTAGATGATCTGTTTGTGGGCTGTTAATATGCACATAGATTTGAAGACACAGAATATTAAGGGAGTATCCTGTCAGACCATGCCCCATTGGTGATGTACTTGAAGTGGACCACTACTCGACCGGCCACACTTACATGGAGAATGAAGTTATACAAATTAGAGGATGCCGCATTCTGAACTACAATACGGGAGTAAATAGTTGCCTTTTTTAAAAAAAACGAATGTAGGGTCAGTAGCTGATATGGGGACTTTGTGAGAGGCTTTTAAAGTGTTGATGAGAGGTTTTTGAATATCCAAGATGGCAGGGGTGCGGAAACTGCTGAGTGAATCCTTGAAGGAATCCTTGAAGGAAACTAAACTAAACTAGACATCTAGAGAATTATATGGGTAACGGGTGAAGGGTATGGGAAGATCTTGCAGAAGCACTTCTTGCTCAGCAGCAACATCAGGAGGTATTGTCCAGGTTTGATCAGAGTCAATATATGACAACATACATGTAATACATGGAGAAGCGGGCAATGCAGGGCATCTGTTAGCCTGGTTATTATGGAAAGAATTTCTGACAGGGGCTATCAGACAGGTCTATGATTCATCGGGGACACGGGCTGTTACACAGAAACACGTTAATGAGGTATTTCAGGCATATTATAGAAAATGATACACCAGAGAGGAAGCAGCAAACATGTTAGATATCACACAGTTACCTCAGTTATCACAAAAATAGAGAGAGCAGTTGGATGCATCTATAGAGGAAGGAGGGCAATCCGGTCTGTGCAAAGAGGTAAATGCCCAGGCACAGATGGGTTACCAGTAGAATTCTACCTCACCTATGCAGATATATTGATTCCTCAGTTGAAACAGGTGCAATTTTCAGCATATGATATGGGCACCCTTCCTGATGCTTTGAGAGAGGTGTTAATTACAGTGCTGCTGAAACCCCGAAATCACCTGAATTATTGCAACTCGTATAGACCTATTTCTCTCATCAACGTAGATGCCAAAATATAAGGGAAACAAATGGCCTCATGATTATCTAACGTGGTCCCAGACCTCATACACCCAGATCAATGTGGATTTGTGGGGGAGGAACACTTCTATAAATATAAGGAGGCTACATTTCATAATGGAGCAGGTGCAGGGATCGAAGGAAGAACTAGCAGCATTGAGTTTAGATGCAACTAAGGCTTTTGACTCTCTGGAATGGCCTTGGCTTTTTAGGGTAATGCAGGCATTTGAGTTGGGACCCAGCATTTAGAGGTGGATTCACTTATTGTGCACAAACCCGGTGTCACAAGTGAAGACAGGTGGCTGGAGCTCCTCGCAATGGACACTAGAAAGAGGTGCTCAACAGGGTGGCCCTGTATCACCAATATGGTTTGCCATGGCGCTGGAACATCTGGCGGAGTTCTTCAGAAATTATATATTGGAAAGATGGATTAGGATCTGAGGAGTTACCCACAACATATATGTTCGGATAGATTTTGATTTATGGGTAATTTTCCCTTAAATTATGAACACCCCAACTTTTTGCTTTTGTATGACCATCTAGCCTGACTTTTACCACTGAAGCCCAGCCTTCTGCTGTACTCCGCTGAGCTTTTGCTCATCTTGTTAAGGGGAAACTGACATGCCCTTCAGAATGTCAGTACTGGACGACTTTGTTTCCCTTAGTCTGTCATTTAGTTGCCATTTGTTGGTGACTTTTTATCAGTGCACAATGTACATTCCAGTAACGTGTGCTGGGGTCTCTTGTTAATTTTTAAGGCCGTAGACTCCCTCAAAGGATTTTTGGTGAATGTACAAGTGTGTCCATGACAGAGCTGGTGGCAGCAGTTACTTCTAAAGCATTTTTGACTCTTTTCAATGGTCCAAACCGTGTTTACTGCGTTTGGGCGAGGACAGTGGCCATTGCCTAAAATGGCCATGCCACGAGGTCCATTGTTCTGTCCTTTGCCCATTTTGTCCCTCTGGTTTCCCCAGTACCCAGCAAATTCCTTATTTGGGCATGCAGACCGCCACGCAAACCAAAGTCTTTGTGGGCTTTTGCATGCCTTGTGTGTGTGCGCACAGCATGTGGGCTGGAGCTGTCTAGTTCCAATACACATCCAAGGGGCCAGAATGTCTGGTGTGCTGGGACGACTGAGACCACTGTGGCCCGTGATTGGTCCACATCTGGGGTGGCTGAATGTGAGAAGATTTCACATTGGTTTCTGTTTATTTTGGCGCAAAGGAGACTTTGGATAAGAGAAGGCACTCTACACCTTCCAGGTCGATCTTTTGAGTTCACACCAAACTTAGTAAAGGAGCCAAGTATCCTGAACCCAAGTAACAGATCTGTGGAACCGCTGGTGACCTGCTGTAAGGTTTGGCACCCTGACCCCGCTGTTGTTCCGTCAGAGCCGTTGTTTCTCATCGATCATAGAAGGCCTGCAAGGACACTTCGAACCATTGGAGTAATGAGACTAACACAGCACATCCTGCTTAACCTGCAAACGAGCCACTTCGGAAGTTTTCCTGGACTGCTCCGTTAACTGACCAGCTTGTACGGACCTTTGCCCTGGAACCGCTGCTGTATCGAGTTTCAACTTTAGCCTTTGGGAACCATAAGCTCTTCATAGAAGGTACTCTACCACTGAGTTTCGTACACCCAGCATTCCTAGGTCTTCCACCAAACCCGAGCATACGTGGTACACGTGTCGTCCAGCTGCGGTGACGAGATTCGTGGGTGACTTGCTGCTGTACTCTACAAAAAAAAAAACATAGGTGGGTACCTCTACTACACTGGGACTCTAAGGTAGAACAATTATATATAGAACAGTAATAGTGCCAGATGAAACTTTAGAGAAAAAAAAACGGGACAGTCGAGACTGGAGCTGTGGCTAATTAAACCTTGTTTTATTTCATTTTAGCTAAATGTAGAAATATTTTTTTAGATATTTTTTTTTAGTTATGAAAATACAAATACAAATCTGGTTCAATCAAACATCATCACTAAAGCATTCATTCATACTCCATGCATACCATTAAATTTCGATATTCTAAAACAGCTCATTATTTTGAGAACTCAACGTTTTCATGTACATTATTTCAATTCCAATATACTTAATTGCAAATTCAATTCATTAATAATTGTCCACATTGGCCCTCATTACGACCCTGGCGGAAAGTGACTGACCGGACCGCCACAGCGTAAATAGCGTTTCCACCATTGCACGAAGGAGCAAAGTGCGGCCCATTCCGACCCATCGGGCACGAGCACCACGGCATGGCGGAAGTGCAAAGTCCGCGATGGCGGAAATGACCCCAAAACGGCCCACACCGCCGCCGTACGGCGCCCTAGGTGCAATACCGCCACCCATCACAGCGGACACCGCAGTGTGCGCCTACCGGAAAGTACGGTGACCGTAAATATACGGAAACGGAAGTAAAAACATGGGCCCGGAACGGGAAACATCCCGCCGTACACCTATAAAACCACTAAAACCACACAACCACCAAAAACACTACCCTGAGACACACCCCAACCCGTCCTCCACCCTAGCGAAACCAAGAAAAATGGGAAAAGTAGCGAAGAAAGCGTGCGACCGCAAGCGGCAGGTCCACTTCTCCCGTGAGGAACTCACCGTGCTAACAGAGACCCTCCAGGAGAATGCTGCCGTCGTCTTCTGCACACAAATGACCAGGACGGCACTTGCAAACAAGAAGGCCATATGGGCTCTGGTGGCACAGCGGGTAAGTGCGGTGGGGACCGCACCCCGCACCCCACAGCAATGCCGAAAGCGATGGGACGACCTGCGGATACGCGTCCGCAGCATACTCTCTGCCAACCGCAACATTGCCACAGCCACCGGGGGAGGTCCTGAATCACCCATCAAGTTGACCCCCTGGGAAGAAATCTGTGCCTCCACCATCGGAATGGAGAGCATAGAGGGAGTCGGAGGGATGGAGAAAGGAGTGCAGACATCCGAAGATTCAGGTAGGTGGGCCAAATAAAACAATGCTAAATCCACAATGTCCAATCATGTGAAGTACCATGTGTCCACATAGTGCAACAGAAACACATGTCCAGGAGAACGTCCACACACATCGGCCTGATAGCGCACTTTAAAACTCACAATAAATACATAAATAATTAAAAACCCCTAAAACACCCACTACACGTGCAGCAGGCACACCCTAACTGCAGGCTGCCAAACAACTGCACCCTCACTCCACACACAAATGAAAGCACCTCCAAGGCCCCGACCCAAATCACCCTCAGGTACCACCCCAATGCATGTGATACAATGCCATTCCAATACCCACAGACCCATTAATAACCCTCGCCCTCCTTTACTCCACCACAGGGTCCGATCCAAACGACGAGCATCAGGACACCCCTACCAGCACACCTGCAAAGAGGGCCAAGACCAACGGCCAAAGACCCTCCACCTCAGCTGCACGCATCAAGACACGGCAGCAGCACAAATCAGGTGGCAGCACAGAGGAGGGAACATCAACAGGCACCCCAGCAGCCAGCATGCCCACAACACCACCACCACAGGTCCCCCCAACGGATGCCACAGAAGGCACTGCCTCTGGTGGCAGCAGCACCATAGGTGACACCCCATTGATGGCAGCATGCTCCGACACAGAAGACGGGGATGTCGAAGTCAGATCCATCCATGACCTGTCCCAATCCCCGTCTGTCCCATCCCGTACAACATGAGGATACCACGCAGGGGCACCCACAAGACGATGTAAGGGGATTCAATTCAACACTACAGCTAAGTCAACGCCTAGTCTATAATACTGAATGAAAACCCTTATTGATATATCTTTATGTCCAGTTCATGCGTTCTGGATGACTACCCCTATATAACACCCCTCTGTTGGAATCCTCCTGACCCCACTGAGTCAAGAAGTAGTTCTGTTTTGCAAGTTTAAAAGGTTTATTTGATAATTTAAAATATATATATATATCACACTTTATAATAAATTAATAATTGAATAGCGCACTTAATCTGATATGATAAAGATCAACAACGGAGAATCTGGCACTAGCACACTTCTTTATAATCAAGGATGAGTGGTTATAGGATGGATAAGATAGCAACAATACTTTTATGGTTTCCAATGGATGCAAGGTTGAATGAATGAAATGCAGTATAGAAATACTCAATATGATTTCAACAAAACAATGTAATCACTTTTCTCTGGCAATCCCCTCCCCCCCCTTGATGCAAGGCAAGGAAATGGAAGGAAAACACACAGTTCTCAGAAATGCAATCAAATGTGATTCAGTTCACCCCAGCAAGCTTACACTACAGAAAACAGATAGGAGTTTTGAAAACACAGGCAAAATGCTTTGATATGTGCTAGCAATGGATGAGAAATATGCTGGAAATGCTTTTAATTCCCTTTCAGAGGTTCAGGGTGAGTGGTATCTAGTTAATATTAGTCCAGGCTCACACTAGCAATGATGCAGGGATAGTTAGCAGGTTAAACGAATTTCTGGCAAATGGAAGGCAAGCAGCAGCAGTTTTTACATGTGAAGAAATTTGCAAATCGCGGTAAAATTCGCGAATGCGTGTTCCGCGATTGCGGTAAAACTATAAGGGGTAGGAATGCGGTTCTAGGTTCATAGGAAAGCCACGATTCTAAGCTTTCAGATAAAAGTTACTGCAAGTCTCTAGCCCAAACGGTTACAGAGTTATGACCGATTTAATAGGTCGTTTTTCAGATTTGAAATTTTAACGTTCAAAAAGACAAGTGCAGCTTTTGCAGCTAAAAAATGACAAGTGACAGCTTTACAAATGACAGGTGACAGTTAGGAGACAGTTCTACTTAGATTAAATAGATTGAATTATATTATTTTAACTAGGAGATTGGTTCTGCACAGTTTTCTAGGTACTCACACTATATTCTTGAGTGAAATGGGCCTCATCACGGATCTGGTCAGGGTTTTAGACTCGCCTCTGGTCTCTGCACTTCACAGTGATCTGGGTCAGCTCTCTCTGGTTCTCTGGTCTGGGTCTCTAGTTCTGGATAGATTGAAGTCTCTAGTTTGGCTCTCTGGAGGTTTGATGGAGGTAAAGTATGGATTTTTCCGGCAGAGCGTCCCGCTGCAGATGGAATTGAAGATCCCTATCTGTCCTGTCTGTCTGCTTTTATGTGTTTAGAATGTGGGTGTGTTCTAGCATCACTGACCCTACCTCTCTCTCAGCTTCTAATTGGTCAAACTTCCATTTCTTATTTGATTGGGGAATGAACTGTGAGTCAGAGGGATGTCATTTTATGGCTTGCAGATAGGACACTCCTCTGTCAGATTGCACACATTCTATATTTGATAATAAAAGACATATTTCACAGTTACACAGTTGCTTGAAATTACATATACATGGTGTGGCTGAATTTAGCCATGTCTCTGTCCAAATCTGCTGTTTCTAAGAGCTTGCATTCAGAAATGGCACATAATTGACTTTTTAACTGATTTTTCAATTTCTGACATTGACCCAACTTTACATACATGTGCGCAGGGAGTATGGACATTAACTGATGAAGTTTCAGATTTTTAACATATATACATTTAGAGTAATATCCACTTTTCCGCTAAAACCCCCCTGAACACGCCACCGGGTCGAAAAACCTCTTAAAATGTGGGCAGAAAAATCACAAGAATTATGGTATCATTTATAAAATTTTCACATGTCCGCTCTATGAATGATCCATCTTTTTAAAGTTATGTTCTGGCTCCAAAGGGGTGTGGTTTCCTCTCAGCACAAGGTAGAAATACTGGTTTATCCAGTTCTGCCAAGCCAGCTTGCTCTCACAGGCAGTGCCCCTCCCCTTTCCTCAGGAGGAAGCCACTTTTTACGACCATTTACGACTCCTGCCAATAAAACCTTTGCCTGAGCCAGGACAGGGCTTTGTTCAGAGCTCCTGTAGAGCACAGGTAATTCAATTATCAGATAGATGGCATATCCTTAGTGTGAGCAGCAAAAGGGCAGCTAGGCCTGGGAACACAGCTGTGACTCAAGTTTCACTCCTGATGGGGGTAGTTGCCAGGCAAATTGGAATCTCTTTAAGCTGTCATTTCTGTTCCCCAGTTTCTGCATTCAAATAAAACTAAACATTTTCACATATGCAGCTAGAAGGCTGATTCTAAGTTTAAAACTATGACATTTAAACAATTGCAACCTATGTGACACTCAAAAGTAGGTCACTCAGTCAATTTAAACATTTAGATTTTTTTTAGTGTCTTTCAGTCCAAATTTACTTAAACTGCTGAAATCCACAGCGCAGCCAGTCTTGTTATAAACCTTCAAGTCACTTCAGAATATAACTTTACATTGGATCCACCTCTCAGTAAGTCTTTCTTTAGCCTGCTTTGGGTTCATTCAGTTTTACACAAAAAAGTAAAATCTGGTGTGGTTTTAAAATGCCGGCTTTTGGATAGTGGTGAGTACTGGTACTGCACCCATTTTTGGGATTTAAGAAATGAATTCCCCACCATTCTAGGTTGCATTTGGCAATCAGCATTTCCATTCCCAATGGTTTCAGACTACTGTGCGGGTAGTCCAATGGTGGTTTTAAAGCGCTTTGAAGCTAACCGGCGCTACTGTTTTTCCTTTGGCAACCCATTTCCCTCATGGCAACCCGGCCTTTCGTTCTCGCACTGGTGGGTGGCAAGTGAGGCAACCATTTCGGTGTGCGCACAAACTGCGCAGCTTTCCTGGATTTCGGCGCACATGTGGGTTTTCCGCCATCTTGAATTTTCTAAGCCCACAGCACCAAATGTTGTGGCATGATAGCTTAAACGTGGGTCAGGACACCCAACAACGACGACTGGCCATCCCCCACAAGCCCTGTGGCAAGGCAACATGAGGTCAACAGCCCCTCTGTGACACCCCCGCAAATGGCCATGGCCCAGCAGAGGCAACAGTCCCTCGACCAGTTAATCGTGCAACAGCAGCAACTGGCCACGCTCCTCAAGGACCATGCCGATGAATGTGGGGGCACTAAGGCAGACATAGAAACATCAACTGAGACACTTAGGGCAGAAATGGTGAGAAGTACAGAGACACTAAGGGCACAAATGGAGAGTAGCACCGAGAGCCTGAGAGTCCAAATGGAGACTAGCACCGAGAGCCTGAGAGTCCAAATGGAGAGTGGCACCGAGAGCCTGAGAGTCCAAATGGAGAGTGGCACCGAGAGCCTGAGAGTCCAAATGGAGAGTGGCACCGAGAGCCTGAGGGGGGAACTGCATGCAACGTCCACAGACGTATGTGCCGAACTTGCCGCAGTGCGCCGTGTGCTCACTGAGCTCTCACAAACCCTTAGGGACATGCATGGACGTGAGCAGGCAGAGACATCATCCGTTGCAAGTTCCGTCCAGGGCAGCCCCCAACGTAGATCTGGGAGGAACCTGCGCTCCACAGGCAGGGGTGCCCCTGATACCCGCAGAGGGGGCTTGCAATAGCGACAGCCCACTGACAATGAGCATCTTTGGACACTGGTGTTCGGGGGGGAGGTAGGAGGGTGGAGGGGGTGTGTTGGGCTCACCTGGGTGGCGGGTCGATAGGGTGTTCAATATGATATCACATATGCCATAAACAGTGCACGATCAACCAATGTGATGTGTGGACAATGATCATTGTGTACTAGGCCATCATAGGCGTACAGTCCATATTGTGCATGTACCAGACACACACAGTGCCACGAGTACCGTGTCCATGTATCAGCCACCAGGCGTGAGTGCTAGAAGCATGCATCAATGAGATGCTGACGAATGTCACGGCCCTCCGGTGCCTCGCAGACTCCTTGAGGTGCTGCCACATCCCCACCCTCATCATGACCATCATCAGGTGCTTGCAGTTCTGCGTCAGGGGGCATGGGCACATTTCTACGTACGCACATGTTGTGGAGCATGACACATGCCATCACCATCTTTGCAACCTTCTCATGGCGGTACAGGAGTGCCCCGCCAGACCTGCTGAGGCAGCGGAAACGACCCTTCAGTAGGCCGAATGCCTGTTCAATGACTACACGGGTACGTGAGTGGGCATGGTTGTAGTCCTCCTCATGCTGGTCCCGTGGGTTCCGGACTGGTGTGAGGAGCCATCTCTTCAGTGGATATCCAGCATCACCTGTATGTGGACGATAAACGGATTATGTGGAATGCCATTGCTACGTACGCACACCACCCCCCCCCCTTCCTGCCAGGTCATTTCCGAATCACATACCCCACATTATCATGCATGTAATGAGACTCACCGAGTAGCCAGGATCTGTTCCCTGCGTGTCGCTCCATGTAGCGTGGTATTGTAGAGTTCCTCAAGACCATAGAATCATGGGTTGATCCAGGGAATCGGGCACAACAATGTGTAATGATCCTGTTGGAGTCACACACCATTTGTACATTCAGGGAATGAAATTGTTTTCGGTTGCGGTACTGGGCCTCCATGGCATGTGGGACGACCAATTCAACATGGGTGCAGTCGATGGCACCAATGCAACCCGGTATGCCGCCAAGTGCATGGAATCCCACTTTCGTGTTGGTAATTTCCTGCTCCGAGCGTGGTAGAGAGATGTAGTCGTCTGCGTGCTGCAGGAGGGCATCGAGCACTTGCAATAGTGTCCGTGAGAACAGTGGCTGAGAAATGCCATGCAACTGTCCGACTGTGTGCTGGTAGGTGCCTGTGGCCAGGAAGTGGAGTACAGACACCACCTTCAGTAGGGGTGGGATGGCGGTTGGGCTATCTATCATGCTGACAAGGTCAGCCTGTGTCATGTCCACAATGGCGGCTATGGTGTCCCGGTCCAAACGGTAGAGGGTGTGGATCTGCTCATCAGTGAGGTTGAACGGATGTGCTCGGAGGCGTGGGATTGCGGCCTGCCTGCGTGGTGGTAGTGGCTGTGCTGGCGGCCCTTGCTGGCCCTGCCTTGCCCTCCTCCTCCTCCTGCGTCTCCTCCGTGCGGCCGGTTGTAGTTGGTGTTCGTCTTCTTCTTGGAGTTGGAGTACTTGCAGTGCTATCAGGTCCCCCAGGGCCAACATCGCGAGTCCTGCCGGTAGCATTTCGGAGTGGGTGTGGTTGTGGGAGGAGACTGGGTGTGCAATTTATGTGTTTTCAGGCTGTATGGCCTCCACCTGTGGTGATTCATTCCACCTGTGCAAGCTGCTCTCCCCTTTGGCCGAGCACGTCCCGCACACAACGCTGCAATTCGGTAATGGCATCTTGCTATTGCAATCATGTATTTGTACCCGATGGCCGTGTAACATTTGTTGATATGTACATTCGGCTATGGTCCCATTGTTTCACATACAATCTTTGCCGTCGCGAACAGACTTGTGAAGGGTCAGTGGAACGTAGTACTCGAGTAACGGTGGGCCCTCATGCATCACTGTACCGAGTTGCACCGACGGGCGGGGCGTCCCATTTGTGGGTGAAGGCAGTTGCCATTTTCACACACAGCCGCACTAGATGGATTAATTTGTGATTTCAAACGGCCACAGATGCCTTTTCGACGTGATGTTGCAAATGAGGAATTCGAAGGGCGGCGCTTTCGGTTTTCAGCTCGCGGCGAGGAGATGCCCACAGGTCTGACTGCAAATATAACGTTCTATTGTTCAATGTCCTTGAGACAGGGGCCATGGCGAGGAAGCAATGATTGATATGAATAGTTTGGGATGCGCAATAGCGACGTGGGTGATGAGGCCGGACGTTCCCAAATACATGTTACTTCACAACACTGGAATTACGGGCTGGGGCACTGTGGATTTTGCAGGCTGCATAACGCACAGACTCAATGGATATTTCTAATGTTATGTGAGTAAATGTTCAGGCGTTTTTATACCGGGATGAGGGAATGATGAATGGATGCATGGGCAGATGATTTGATACAGAGTTTGCCATGTTCAGGGCTTCTTGGAATCTATCCGCCTCCCCTGCGCTATGTGATGCAGGGCTGCCATAGTGGGACCATCGTCTATCTGGCCTTGTTGAGCCCTCCCTTTCTCGACGCGCCTTCAGACACTTGTGTCCATGCACGTTAACAATCCCATCAGATGGATTCTGTTTTCACAGACGCATGCACAGGTACACTCGTTTGTGATGGTGTTTACACCTCGATATAGATGGTTATGAGTCGCAAGTGGTTTTGGGGTGGTGATGATCCTTTGGAGTGGGCTAGCATGCATATGGCTGTGGATTCAGTGTGATCATTGAAGTGAGTTGTTCGGATGTAGTTCTGATGGCCATTCTGTTCTTTTTCTTTTCTTTTGGTTGACAGGTATCTCCTCCCCTTTTGCCACTGCCATCTGTATGCCACTCCTGCAGATGGCTTTTACTCCCGACACCTGCTGCTTCGTGTTAATCAGTGGAGCAGCATTACGATCTTATGGGACGATCGCCAATGGGCCACATGCCCTTACGCAGTACTAGTGGCTCGGAGCAACATTTCGGCCTTTCAGCTGGACTAGTACCTCCCCATTGGGACGGCCCTGCGGTTCTGTGCGCTTCCATGTTGCCTTTTCGTACGTGAATGTGGCTCTGTGTACCATGATGGAACAGGGCGTCACACAAGTAGTGGCTAGTCATTTCTTGCGGATGCAGCCCACAATGGTGAAATGTGTTTTGGAGTTCATGGCCTGATGGCTGTATGGGCTTGGTGATTTTGTTGTGCATTAAATTTCTATTCTGATTTGGCCCGTGTAGCGTTCTTCTTTGCAAGTGATGTGGCATATTCCTATTTGGGGAGCGATGTATTGTGAGGAGATCTGCATTGGGTTCCAGCTTCGGAGTTCAGTTGCGTGGTACTGTACTGGGCGCGTTTGCCTACGAAGCCCGTGAGGTCAGGGATGGGGGCTGCCAATATGACTGTTTGAATGTTGTCATGCTCAGGGGCGGGGGATTGGGTTTTGTGTAACAGATGCCGGTCAGCCAGGTGGACTGGTGGAATGATGTGATTTTCGGAATATTGCTGGTCACAGGTGCCTGTGTTTGCGTGCGTTTCTTGGTGGGGGACTGTGGTCATGTCCATTGGGATGGCTTCTGTATTCGTGCCATCTGTGCCCTGCAGCTCCCATTGGCCCCTCTTGTGTTTCATTTGTTCGTTGGCATGCATGGGTGACTTGTACATTTCAATGGTTGCATTGTGACTTCATTGCACCTACGGGGAGTTGTACTTTGTGGGCAGGGAGCGGTGTACAGGCACTCAGTGGGGCCGTTTACGGTTGATTCGCGATGCCGTACTTCTCACCATGACGGAATGGTACATTCCGCCATGCTTGATGGCGTTAGGTACATGTCCGCTAGGGTCGGAATTAGCGTACCCTTGCGCCATGGTGGTGTTTACAGTTTGGCATGGCGCGCGCGCGTGCTTGGTGCAGTTAGCGTTGACTACGGTGTCGCTAATGGCTTCGTACTTTGCGGTGACGGGTCATAGTCGCACCGAGCGCTATTCGATGGCGGTATTGCATTTCCGCCATCGTTTTCCGAATTCCGCCAGGGTCGTAATGAGGGCCATTGTAAACATTATTAACTATAGGTGTCCCAAAATATAGTTCTTCCATTTATAAAGAACTTCCAGTGTATCAATAGTTTTGACTCAATACTGTCTGGTGGATTTCTTCCAGACCATTGTATGTGTCTTCTTCAAGATATATTTCTAAAAACAAACTTATAACATACTATTAAAACACTTATATTAAAAGCTCATGTCTCTACTTTCCAGGTTTTTCATTTTATAAACATTTCAATCGGGGAGCGAATTTCATTGTCATGCTCATACCCGTTTTCTCATTTCTAAACAGGGCCCGTTCATATCTCACCCAGTATGTATATGGTAAACAGTGTAGGATTAAATCTCTATCTGTCTAACCTTAATTTAAGGACAATAGTCCTAATCTGATTTAACAAAATTGTGCAAAAGCCAAAAGCAATGCCTGTTTAGACTCCACAAACACCCCTGCAGGACCTCTGTACAAATGTCTGGGCATGCAGGCAGTTAAAAACACATCAGTAACACCCCAGATTGGTTCCCATTGTTAAGCAGCATGGCTAACTCCGTACTTTTAAATTGTGGCCACCTAGCGTCTTACCTATGGGCAAGAATCCAGTACTCTCTGAATATATCTTTTTGAGCAGTTCGTATAATCTAATCGTGATGTTAGATCTATTGAAACAAATATAAATATAAAGGAATGTCAACTGTCTTGCCTTGTTGTTGATGAGCAATACTATGTTTTTATATGAAACACAAATTAGTTCATCACCTTGCAAAGCTCGATAGTTTGTTCAGAGCTGTCTTGTATGTTTCTTAATCAAGGCGCTGTATAGCGGAACAGTTTTCGTGTGCTGTGAGGCTGCAAAAAACAGCAAAAAAAAGGGAGGAAGGGAAGGAGAGGGGGCGTGTGAGAACCCGTCATTTTATCCTAGAAAATATTTCAACAATTTACATAATCAATGTACCTTAGGCTTCTTTCTTTAAAAAGGCGCCATCTTTGTTGCCCTCAACGTCAGTCTTAAACGAGTTCATTCGATTCTCAATTCAATCGAAGCCTTTATGTATTAATCTATAACGAGACCGTAATCCCATCAAAGTTTGTGCCAATTCACCTGTTCAATAAATTCACTCAATGTTTCCAACAAGCTCTAACCTAGAAGGCTTATTTTCTGTTAATACGGCGTCTCCGCCCCGCCGGTATTTGTATGCACGTTCGGGTGAAATACGTCCTATTAAGCACGTTGAATCCAAGCATGCCTCTGTTTATCTGTAGGCAAGACCAAATACGACAATGGTAATCTGTCTATTCCATCTGGTCTAAAAATAAAAGCATATTTTTATATATATATATATATATATATATGAAGGCTCTTACCTAAGTTGCTTGGGAAACATCATTGCAGTGTCTTGTATCCTCTCTGGAGCATACGCGTATGGTTTGACACGGAAGAGGAAGTATGTCTTTTATTTCCATGCCCTCTAGGACAAACCAAGAAGAAAAGAGACTGAAAGAGGACTGAAAGAGAACAAAAATCTCTCAGTCTAACGCCAAATGACGCGTAGTGGGACTAAAAAGACAACGATACCATTCATGTTTTAATGTGTGGTGTAATAGTATGGGAACGAAGCCCATAATGGCAAATACAATCTCTAATTGATTGAAAAACGTAAAATGACTTGAAAAATAAATAATACAAAATAAATAAAGTATAAATGGAAACGAAAAATAAGTCTGGGGGTAACTGCTCACTCAAACTATTTCTGTATGCCATTTGAGTTTGGACTCGTAACACAATGGCAAAACATTCAGTGGGACTGAGACTGAGACAACAATATACTGACATTAATGTATTATATAATCATGTGGGAACTGTACTCCTGCTGGTGAATGCAGTCTCTATCTAATTAATGGGCATAATGATACATGTACAACGGTTGCTGCATACGCAATCTATTACACACCTACAATGAATGGTGTGTGTATAAGATTTTCGCAATGTGTCTCTGCTGATACATCAAAGCAGTTGGGAATAGTACACATCTTTATCTAGTGTATTGGTTCCATTCTTCTTGCTGGTTAAGACCTTTCAGAAAACTCTGGGTATGGTAAAGCCACCATTGTTCTTTTTGCGACAGGCGGATAGCTGTATTAGCAGCATCTGTTCTGGTGACCTTTTCCAAAACCCACCACTTAGCATCATCATGACTGTGGTTGCATTCTAAAAAATGGGTGACAAAGGGTGCGTTCAGTTGTTTAGTCCTAATTTTTGATTTATGTTCACTTATTCGTAATTTCACTGCTCGAGAAGTTTTGCCGATATACGCTTTTCTACAAGGGCATATTATCACGTATATTGACATTGGTACTGAGGCATGTTGTATGATTCCTCAGTGTCCAATTTCTCTCATGTATGTATGTTAGTGGTTGAAGCACAATTACAACAGCTACTGCATGGGTAATGGCCCAAAACTGGTGGCATGCCCCAACTTGATGTTATCTTAGTCTGTTTTTCTCGTGCTGAATTTCTATCCGCTTTGGAGACCCAAACTTTAATATTGCTTCCTTTTTTGAAAGCATAAATTGGTTTCGGTAAGGTTTGCTGCTGTACCCTCCTGTGCCCTAAGACGACCTGTAGTGGAACTGGCCCGATCCCTTCCCAGAAGCGGAGAAAAGGGCACTGTCCAGCCACGGACTGATTTGATTGGCGACGTTTGGTCCGGACTGTGTCGAGGGTTGGTGAGTACTTGCAACACTTACCGGTGGCCCCTGGCGCATCCATAGACTTTTATGAACAAGTATCCCCCAAGGGCCATTCACCTTTGTTAGGATAGTCTGAACTACCATCCTATTCCCGATTCCCGGAAATAGCTCTGCGCCCTTTTGGAGACCCTCCTTGAATGGTGGAACTCTGATCTTCATCACCTTACCCCCCCCCTTCATGCGACACTACAGCCCCTTGAAGAGACCCTTGTTGTACTTTAACGCACGATTGAGTGCTGCCAAGCTGAACGTACTTTTGAGCACAAGACTTCACACTTCGTAGGGATTGGACTGCCTATTAGTTAGGGTTTGGGTTGCTGAAGAATTGCCTAAAGTATAATTGCACTGGCTGACCCTCTTCTGTTACAGGTTGTGGATCCTCACTTGTTCATATTACTGATATATACACCTGACAGAGTAATTTGTGGTTTTTGCTGTGTGTTCTCATTGTGGACTTTTCAATCACCCTCACCCCTCCTGAGACCTAGTCTTGATCACTGCCAATGCTACCTTGATTGGTCTGGATTGTCCAGAAGTTTACCCTGTTCCAAGAAACTAGACTGGCCTTCTGAATCTCTGCCCACCAGGTCAGAGTTCAGAAATCCATCTTAACAATATCCATGTATGCAGATGATGCGCTGCTATACGTCAGTAATACAAGGGAAAATATTCTGATATTAATGGAAGTATTCTGTAATTTTAAGCGATTTTTGGATTTTCTGGTGAATACTGAAAAATCTTTACTATTCCCACTCGTAGCATTATGAGGACAGCCAAAGCAAAAACTCCTTCAATGGAAGATAGGAGCTTCCATCTTTTCGTTACCTGGGGATCCAAATCTTCCATGACAAGGAAGAAACCTTTCTCAATAATATAGGTTGAGCACTGTCCGGGATAGGAGACTCTGGATTTTTGAAACACTCTGTAATTGTCTCTAATGGGAAGAATTGCCTTATACAAGATGGTGGTATTACCAAGATTGCTTTATTATTTTGTAAATATCCCACATAAGATAATAAAGAGCTTGTTCAAAAGGTTGGACACAAAAATTTGGGAATTATTATGGGGAACAGGCCGTAGAAGAGTAGCCTTAGACACGTTACGTTGATCAGATCTAGAGCAAGGGCTTAATCTCCCTGATTTTGAATCTTATTTTTTCATGCAGGCCAGTTACATGAGGTAACCTACTCGAATGATTCACCAGAAGGGCACCCAACACATTTTCTGATGAGATTCCTGAAGAACAGGGAAGGGATAGAACAACTTTAACCCAATAGGTATGGTGTGGGGGGGGACATATAGCAACATCCCTCAGAAATTGCACTTATCATGGATGTATTGCTCACACCTGCCATTAGGGTTCCACGAAGCATGTCGAACTGATGTTTTCAAACATGGACCCACAATTTTTGGGAGGTTAGTAACACAGGTGAGAGGCTGGTGCCAAGTCAATGTCTATACAGTGAGGGGGCGAATATATAGACATTGATTTGGCAATAGCCTCTCACTAGTGTTACTAACCTCACAAACATTGTTTCAATGAGAAATAAGGAACAGATGACACTTTGAGTCCATGTTTGAAACATCGGTTAGACATGCTTCGTTGGATACAATGACTCTTGTGCGTACTATTTTACCCTTTTTCATGATTTATTTTTATAATGGTATAACAATTAAAATATGTGTATGTTTTCACTGACTTATTGTACTTCTGTTTAATTTAGTTAACACAGATGTGTACATTTTGAATTGGGGCGACTCCCACGACCTGAGTGTGTAAAAGAAGGGTAGGTATTGGTGGAACTTGTATGTTGGTTGAACTTTTGAGCAAGGTGACACACATACAATATGCTACGGGCTCCTTTCTGGCACACTCACGAATGGTAAAAAGGCTAGCAGACTTATGGGAAGACGCCCCTGAGGAGCCTGAGACAAATGAATTGTTACAACAGATATTAACCCTGGATGAGAGTAAGGGGGTTATATTGAGATTCTATAGGGGCATCAATGAGCAGAAACAGAGAGCTGAACTAGGGATAAAGGCAAAGTGGGAGAGGGACATGAGATCTCAGATGACAAATGGATATGTATATATGGGAACAGGTCAAGAAGGTATCTAGAAACGTGAGGTTTTGTTTAACTTGGGACAACTACTTACACAGGGTATACATGACCCCAACCAGACTTCATGCGATTAACCCACAGACCTCTCAGTTCTGTCCCAGATGCGAGGGAGTTTAGGCAGGATTCTGGCCCATGACACGGGACTGCCCATCCCTCAAATCCTACTGTGCAGAGGTAATTGCAAAACAGAATTCCTGCTACACGACACACATGAATGTACACCAGAGGTGTATCTCTGTGGACTGATACCAGGGGGGAAATGGGCTAAGGCAAAAAAGAAAATGGTCCAATTTCTGTTAATATTCACCAAGGCGCAGAATCAGAATATCATGTAAATAATAATAATAATTATTATTAATGCCCTAGAGGCCCACTTGTGCAATCCTGGGTTGGAGATGTGCAACACTTGGGAATAGCAGAAGTAGAGACTCCGAGGAGACATAGGGAACTGGGGAGGAAGGGGGTGAGGTGTTGGATTGGAGAGAGATGCTTAACAAGTTAATGACTATACAAGACTTGCACTCACCGTGAATGGTCTTGATTTAGTAAAAGTCGGTCTACATATTTGACACAAGTAATATAGGAGGGTTGAAGGTGAGAGGGGAATCTATATCTGATATTCCACTTGGGAAATGCCCTGATTATAATGTGTATCCAGAATCATTTGTAATGGTTACTAAGGCTTTGAACAGGAGTAATAATGTAATCTGTTATGTGCAATTCAGAAATTAAAAAATAACATTAAAAAAGCATCAAGTAGTAGGGGTTAAATCCAGTGATGACATTCCTTGTACAGTTGCAAGCATGGGTAAGGCTGAGCACATGTTGGCACCATCTTCTCTTTTTCTCAGGCCAAATGGTATCCAGCATTGCTAAGAGTGTGCAATTGAACCTCTATAATTGTTCTTTTGTAAGGCGCTTAAAGGATAGTTCCGGGACTTTTTTTTTATTGTCCCTACGGGTCGGCCATGTGTTTGTAAGCATAAATCGGTAGATCGTAGGAAACTTTCCTATGGACCTTACCCGACTTTTCGCCCATTATCGCACTCGAAATCAGCCTCCATTTTGTGATAATCCTATCATTCCGCCGCATCGACCTGGCTCACCTGCCTTTGCGGCACTAAATCAAATCCCCCGCCCCTGAAACAGACTTTATCAAAACATTCATATTCCCCGCCTCTATCCGTGACGTGACTGTGCTGCGTAGGCAAACGCGCCCAGGCGTCTTCTACGCGACTCCACACAGACCCCGGAAATCAACACAGATCAGCTCACAATACAGCGCACCACAATTCGGAATATGAAACTGTACTTTGAAATCAAACCGCAAGATTGTAAATGTGGTAAAGTACATTTATTTGACATCAAATGTTTAGAGAATATTCAGCGATTTGCATTTTTATTTGCTCATGTTCCAAAAAGTTCGTATTGAGGAACGCGATGGTCCTTTGCTGTACACAGGGTCTTAGAGCATCTCACAATACAGCACCACAATTCGGAATGTGAAACCGTGGTTTAAAAGCAAACGGCAAGATTGTACATTTGGCAAAGTACGTTTATTGGACATCAAATGTTTAGAGAATATTCAGCGATTTGCATTTTTATTTGCTCATGTTCCAAAAAGTTCGTATTGAGGAACGCGATGGTCCTTTGCTGTACACAGGGTCTTAGAGCATCTCACAATACAGCACCACAATTCGGAATGTGAAACCGTGGTTTAAAAGCAAACGGCAAGATTGTACATTTGGCAAAGTACGTTTATTGGACATCAAATGTTTAGAGAATATTCAGCGATTTGCATTTTTCTTTGCTCTCGATCCAAATTAGTTCGTCTTGAGGGAAGCGATGTTCGTGTGCAGTACACAGGGTGTTGGTTTACGATAAAAATAAGCTCTTCTGTCGCACTGATAATCGCATGGCTGTTCCAACAACGAGGCACTAGGCCACCACAACGGTAGGTATGTTGCATCTAACCGTTAGTACCGCGTAAGGGCATACTTGTACTTGGCGATCGTCCCATAAAATGGTCAGGGTGGTAACGTTGTTCACGCGGAGAAGCAACTGGCGGCTGTAGAAGCCGTCCGCCGGTGTCTGGTACTCGTGACACAGACAGTAGTGAATGATGTACCTAAAAACATAAAAAATGAAATTAGTCTCACCATCAGATCCTTATTAAAATTATTCATTTCATAGCGAGGACAGCGCTACTGGGTGTACACAAGTGTTTAAAGGCGTGGCGAGGCATGGAGGGGGGGGAGTGGAGTACAAGGTAAGTAGCATAAAATAATAAATAAATAGGGCCAGCTGGTGGCAAGTGCAAGGTAAGTGCAGAACAAGTGCTGGGAAGGGGGGGCTGTAGGATACTGAGACAGTCCCCCAGTGCAGGGGTTGACAGGGAGGCAGTGCAGGTGGAGAGTGGAAGGGCCCAGGACCGAGGTCGCAGACAGTGGACCAGTTGTAGCAGGGGAGAGGGAGAGAGAAAGCAGAAGCAAAGAGGAAGGTTTTGAGGTGCTTCAGTAAAAGAAGATGGTTCTCCTCCAGATAGTGCGCGGTAGAAAACACTATGCCACATAGAACGAACAAGTACAACTGAACCCGTCTTTAAAGCCACTGTATAGTAATGAAATTGCGGTATAAACTCATCAAAAGTTACTTACATTATATTTGCATTTTCCATTGTGTCTCTGTGTAGGGCAGACCCGAAACACCACTCCTTCTTTGCCGACGTTACTTCTTCTAATGAACGTGGCTCATCGTTTCGTTTCTGAAATTTTATTCATTATCTTTTCTTAGTCTTTCAGGATGGTCCCGGCCTGTCAAGGTCAAATCACAATAGAACCTTATATTGGGTCGTGGGCCTTTCCGCCACCCGAGCAAAACATCAAAGCAGCTGACCTTCACTTTGAGCGAGCACACATTTCTAGTTAGCTCCAGTTAGTGTAAGGGCATCTTGTCTGCGTGCCTTTTTTTTTATTGTCCCTATGGGTCGGCCATGTGTTTGTAATACGGAAACATTCTATAATTTTTGTAAAAATGATTTATATTACTGTTTGGTTTAATTGCAATGGGCCTGCAACATGAGGAGACTCGAGAGAACAGACAATCGAATTACAATCATTTAAACCGTGATGTGTATTTCTCAATGAGCTCTGCTTTAGGTGGACATGGAACAGAGGCAATGTTGGGTGGCAATGCAGTTGTCCCCTGCATAGGTTCGTTCACCACTCCATGTATGTGCCTATCGAGGACATCTACGATAAGTCTCTCAATAAACTCATATTGCATATCCTCAAACACTGGTTTGATCACCCATTGTTTACTTCTTTTAGTGAAGGCCTTATTGTAGCGAAGCGTCCCTAAAGTTCCGGTCGTCCTACTTTGTTGACGGCCAACATTATGGTTATGTGCCAAGACCGCTAGAAGAGTCCGATTTATCATGCCTTCCATGCCAAAATGCAATCTTTTGGGCCTGTACTTTAGGCACATATTGTGGAACACCTCCAAATCTCCTGTGTGGCAGAATTCCGTGAGTCCCCTCAAATCTCTTGTTATAGTTTTATCAAATACAATCTTTTCAATGGCCTTGTGAGTGGGTGATGAAGGAATCAACCACTTCTTCTTCCGTGCCTCCTCTGTGGACAAATGGCCATGTTCACATTTGTGGAAATGCTCATTTGTCGACCATTGATGTACGTTGCTACAGTGCAACATTACTGACCGCCATTTTTCCAGTAGAATTTCCAACGACCCTTCACATGTTTTTGAGCTCCACCAAAGATGGTTGCTGATTGACTTGGACCACTGTGAAATACCTTGCATATCTTTTTTTTTTCCTGCAGCCGACAATTTTTTATTGATTGTTTTTGCAAGATGCCATACGTCAAATTGGTGATTTATATTTTTGTACTGTTCTCTCATTGTCTTGGCAATTGAAACGTGTCTGTCCGTGGCTATCAGGTCGATCACCATTCCCCGCGATTGTAGTTCTTGCAATGATGCTACAAAGCCAACTTTCTCCATGGCCACTGAGGATGTACTTTGTGACACCTGCACGACCACCGAACTCACAATTTTCTTACTTTCCATGTCCTGAAAGTGGTAGGTGCAGTACTTGGCTGAAAATCCTGGACTGTCGCATTGTCCATCACCGGCTAGCCTGAAGCGTTTGCCCGCGAATGTACTTTCCATTGACATTTTTTCCATTCTCCAAGCTTCGCTGATGGCTGGAAATAGATAATCGGTTTGGTATTTGTAGAACTGACTTTTCGCAATGAAATGGATTCCCACAAACTGAAAGAAATACTGTAACTTTTTAAAACTTGAACCACTAAAAAGTGCGGCCGCTGCACAAAGTAGATTGCCTGCTGGCAGTTGCCCCAGCATGGGTTGTGCAGACCATGCGAACGGATGATATTGTGTACAGGTGGCATGTATTTTAAGGTTAGTGCCTCGAATTGCACGAGTCACATTAATCAATGGCTCCCCACATACTTCCCCACCAACCCAATGCCCACATTTCATCATCATAATAATATCCATCAAACAGCTATCGAATACAATGAATTTGGCCTCTTTCCTTATACTGTCACTCTGCATCCCAGCTGGTTCGGCCTGTAACGTTGAGGACATGTCACTCGCATGAAAGGTACAATCTCTGATATCGTCTTCCGCTATGCTGAGTGATATTGATGGTGTTTCATTGTCGTCCACTTCATTCTCTTCCATTGCAACATCTGTTCCTTGTCCGGAGATGGGAGAAAAAAACAATGTCTTCAACTTTCGCGTGCTCTTATTTTTTGCGGGTGTGGATTCTGTGAATTGATCTACGACTGCATCCAAACTACCAGGAGGACATTCACTATCAATGGCTGGTGGTGGTATAGCTCCGTTGTCAATCACTTCATATTCTTCCCATTGGCACGATGCATCTCCAGTCTCAAGTCCCTGCCAAAAGGTTTGACAAGCAACATCTCTCGTTCGCTTCACTGTCTGTGTAGATCTAGTTCTTACACCCACTCGCAACTAGAGGACAGATTAGAAAAGGGATGTTCAGTTTAAACACAACTTACAGTATTGAACTATTGACAGTGAAAGACAACATAATATAGTGAACAGGACACTAACCTTCTTTTGCTTTCTTTTCTTTGAAACTTTCTTTCCTCGAACTTCAACATCTGGACGCTGTTGCTCCGACTCGTGTGTGCATGTCTCCACTTCCTCTCGCGCTGCAACGACTATACTTTCATGATAAGCACATCCATCACTCACTGAGGCTCCATCGACTCGCTGAAACATAGAACTTTCATTAGTATGTATAATAATATTGAAAACACAAAATGTACTTGGGGACCAATACCCATACGTACATCTCAATAGCAAAACACGAATGAACGCATTGTGTAGAACATTCAAACGACAATAGTTCACGCATTGTTGATCTAGTTAGATTGAACTGTCAAGATCCATACCTCGGGCTCCGCATAGACTTCCATTGATGATATTATTGAAGATGACGCTTCAGCAACTCCCTGAAACACAGTAATTGCATTAGTATGGTTTTCTATTTTGTTTAAAAGAACATAAACTTTCTGCAGGCGTCAACGGCTCATCTAAATAGACCTGCACAAATGATCAGTTGTCTAAAATAAATAATGGATATCTAAATATGATTCGATTTGCTCCATCGTTGGAAGTGTCACCACCCAGAGATCTGCATCAACTACTAGGGGTGATGTTCTTGTTGAAGAAGCTCCGTCAGCTCCCTGAAACATAGTACTTGCGTTAATAAAGAAGGAAGTATAGCGGATGTAATCACGTCATTTGATCTCGCATGATTGATCTGTCAGTATCCATACCTCGAAATGCATAAGAACATCAAGGGACGCTGTAACTGCGGTGCACACTTCTGCAAGCTGTTGCGCCGACCCGTAACTGCATGCTCCCCCTTCCTCTTGGACTAATGCTCCATCGACTCCCTGAAACATAGGACTTTCATTAGTAATGAACACAATATTGAAAAAAGAAGACACATAGGAGGGCGACGACAGAAGGACATACCAATGGCTAAAAACGAAAGAAACATTGTGTGTAACAATCACGCTACAAGAATGCAAGATCTGATGATCTCCATCGATGGAACTGTCCGGAAACGTACCTCGAGCATCTGAGTGACATCTACGGTTGTCGTCAATGCGTTGGACTCCTCAGCATCTCCCTGAAAGACAGTACTTGCATTATTTTGGATAACAATAATTATAACTGAAAACAAAGACTAGAGGACGAGTACTGTGGTGTACCATTAGGTAAAATAATTACACGATCAATTAAAACTATTGATTTACATGCCTAAAACAAGTCAGTGTCAGAATAGCTAAGTAAGATTACCCGATAGGCGCTTGAAGTGGCTGATGACTGCAATAACGACACGGATGGAGAATCTTCAGCCTTCATATTGAGTGGATACATAAATGGGGAAATTATTGTTAGCTAATGCTACACACTACCGCAATGCCGAGAGATAAATACGTAAACTTGACTCACCAGTGGAGGGATGTGGACGAATAGAGCAGGAGACACGGGGTCTGGAGGTAGACATGGGAACAACAACCCATGCTCTATAGACCACTTTGAAGTGTACATGGTCTTTGGCACCTCTTGGCCTTTATCGCTCCCTGACAGCTCCACTTGCCAGCACAAGTACCCCGGTGCGAACTGCCTTTGATAGGGCGGGGGGTGGATCGGGGCGGTGGTCGTGCAGACAAGACCCGTTTGCCGCAGGGCCTCACCAAGGAGAGGCCATCTAACTGAATGTAAGAGGATGGCTGCAGGATCTACTACATGGAATGCAGGGGGGTGAGTTTATAAATACCTCACCCTCCCAGGAGAATATACACTAGATTCATTTAAAAAATCAAAACAACCATTGTTAAAATATATGTTGGGCTTTATTTTAGATTTTAATTAAACATAAATAATAAACATTACACATTGTAAAGTTGAGGTTGCAGCACATCGAGGGAAAATCCGCGGTATTGTCCACTGTCACTGGGGAAATGTTGTCTAATGGCAAGTACCGCACAGGCAGGTATTACTCTCCGAACGCGGTGTCCGAGCCTCCCGTGAAGCCACCAAGTGAAGCAACGATAGGCCACCAGCCTGTACCACCTGTGAAAAAAAAAGATGCAAACTGTATTAAACTGACCAAACTTTCTTATCAATGTCGATTCAGGTAACACATGTCATTTTTCTTAGAAAAAAATTATATCTAGAAAATGCACTATATGGAACAAATTTACATGCGTTCGAATGATATGTAAATGTAATTTTATATGTGGGAGACGACCATGAAATAGTGGTGGCATCACTGACATCACAAACAGAGTATACTTACTCGTTACTCGGATTACGCGGACGAACAGTGCCGCGAAGTTCGTGCATAAGCACCATCATCATCCTCAACACGGTCCGTGAGAGGCAGGCTTCCCTGAACTCTGGCAGCTCGGTGATGCATTGCGGACTTTGCTCGCCTTCCTGCAGACTTTGCTCGCTTTCCGAAATGTAGGCCAAGCACCCGGAATTTTCACGGCAGCAGCAGTTCTCCTCCTCAGTTGGCATTAGCTCGCACTGATTGCACGTGCACCAGGTGGAGACGCCGTCCATGCGACATGGTCCAGGCTCTTCATCCGTTGACTGGTCCTCCCAACTGCCGTCCGAATCCCCATCGTTTTCGCGTGCTTGACTTTCCAGTAGTTCTTCCTCGGTGTACTCGGGCTCGTACATATACGGCATTATTGTGGCCATTGTGCGGTAAAGATAGTAAAATAATTTACAGAGATGGTACAGGTGTTCACACGGGCTACAAGCGGCGAAGGTAGCTGACCAGAGCACTGAAACGAGTCACAGAATACTCAAAGTAACACAGAGAGAGGAATGGAATCGAAAATCTGCTGCTGTGTGTTGTGAAACGGTCTGTTTATACTTATTGGGGAAAGAGGCGTCCTGCCATTTCCATGGCAACACGTCAATAGCTGAGGCGCAGCGATTGTTGACACGAGACGTGCTTGAAATGGGCAGTACGCGTCTGCTGATGTCAGGCTCAGGGGCGGGGGATTTGATTTAGTGCCGCAAAGGCAGGTGAGCCAGGTCGATGCGGCGGAATGATAGGATTATCACAAAATGGAGGCTGATTTCGAGTGCGATAATGGGCGAAAAGTCGGGTAAGGTCCATAGGAAAGTTTCCTACGATCTACCGATTTATGCTTACAAACACATGGCCGACCCGTAGGGACAATAAAAAAAAAGTCCCGGAACTATCCTTTAATATCAGCGAGTGGTTTCTAAGCATGGGATCGGGATTCAAATCTGTGTTATGCTCCATTGTCTTGCTTCCAAGACAAACACATTGCTCCTGGGCTATCCTTCCTCAACATTACCTGGGCATCTCTCTGAAGTTGATAGAGTCATATGGGACTTCTTGGTGCCAACCAGCATCTCTCTGATGAGTATCAACTCAAAATCTGGCCCTTAATCTGAATGTATTCTGGCAGGCCACCTATGGTACACAAAATACTTCTCCCACAGCACATGGGCAACTTTGGTGGGAAAGGCGTAGGTGTGGCGAGTTAAGTGGTTGGTCACCACCAGCGTGTTCTGCACCACGCAGAGATCCATCGCTTGGCTGAGAAAGCTGCTGCAGACAAGGTTTAAGCGGCTAGATCTCTGCATGTGATGGAGATCGACTGCAGAACAGGCCATCATCTTCCTGGTGACAAACAAGGTGCAGTAGACATTTGTAGACAGTCAGGTCAGTTGAACCTTGAGCACACCAAATCAAAGGTTCCAACACTGCTGAGATGTCCAGCTTGGTTGTGGAGCACATACATTACAGCTTGGCAGAATTGATGTGGTAACACTAGGCAATGTAATGCCCAATCGCCAATGTGACTCTCCTTACACATAACCAGCTTTCTGTAAGACTGTCTTCTATTCCCTCAGCAAAGCAGTAGGACTATGTCAGACTCTGTCTGAATACAGATACCCAAAAAGTACACATTGCACTCCACCAGGTGTGAGAAATTGCTAAAAAGAGACTTGAGATGGTTACCAGAGGAAATGACAAACATATTCTAATCTAGTAGTACTAAACAGAAGATGGAAATATATAGATGAAGCATTTTGTTAAAGTTTTAACTGAAGATTTCTAGGTTCTTCAATCTTTAAATACTGTTGACATTATATTATAATAATTTTTAGAAAATATTTTTTCTGCAATCTTGGAACTGTAAATGGTCACCAGATGGTGTCACATACTTAGGTATACATATTATTGGAGATTTAAAAAAAAATTACTCAATATAATTTGGATCAAGGAGCCACCAAAATATCGTTATTAATAAAAAGATGGGAAAGACTAACATTGAATTTGTGGGCAAAAATTAATGCAATTAAAATGGTTTTATTGCTCAAGTTGTTGTATGTCATCCAATCAATCCCGTTACTGATTTATAAAAAGCAATTGATAAAAATTGATAAGCTCTTTCAATCCTTTTTATGGGGAGTGGGTAAAAAAAACACGTGTTCCAAAATATATATTGCTGCAAAAAGTCGAAGGAGGAGGATCTGGACATCTAATGAAATATTACAGAGCCTTTTTACTTAAAAGAGTTTGTATTATTTTAGAGAAAAAATGCTAATGAACCGATCGAGCTGCGCATGGAAAGGGTAGTGTGTGCACCTTATAGTTTGGGAAATATTTATAGTATGGGAAAATTGGCAAATAAAAGGCTAAAACTGATCCGAGTAGTGGCAACCAGACAATTGATAGTGTTATGGTTTAGGGGAAATGGACAGAGCTATGGCTTTAGCCCTGATGCTTCTATCTGGCATAATGAAGCATTACAAGTTAATAATAGATGTCTGAGTTGGGCTACTTGGATAAAAAAGGGAATCCTGAAGTTGGAAGATGTAATGGTTGACCATAAAATGTTAGGTTTTGAAGATTTACAGAGTAAGTATGACTTAGGACAAAGAGATGAATAGATATTTGACTTTAGCTTCCCTAATTAATCAAAGAAAGGATATGGCAGGCGGCATACTAGGAAATAAACTTGAGATTAGCAAATTGTTGGAAGGACAAGAATACAGTGTACCAACTTAGATGCAATTCATCCCCACGGAAATGAGACATCTTTTAGCATGGACTAGATTGAAAGAGACTTGGTTGAATGATGTCAACAGGGTTATTTCTGATAAGGAATGGAAGGATGTGCTTAGTGTGAACATAAATTTGGGAGCGGATATGAGTTTGCGTTTAATTTGGCAGAAAATCATTGGAAGATTATACTGGACACCAACAAAAATATTGAAACTGAAACTAGATGAGTTATGCTGGAGTTGTGGTAATGGTAGAGGTAAAGTTTCTTACAAAACTAAACAAATAAAGAATAATAATAAAGTAGGACTATGGTTCTCAATTACATATCATCACACTGTTTTTGGCTTGGATAAAAGCAGTTAAGGCATGATCTGCTGGCTGTCATCCCGGGTCAGACAAAGCAGGTCAAGTGCATCCAGACTGCTGATTTGGTGGTGTACGAATGGCACAGCCTCAGCCAATGGTCCCAAGCAGTCTACATCCCTACTCAGTGTGGTTCCTTGTAACTGGGAACCTGACAGATAATCCTGATGACTGTGGTAGTCAGCTACTTCCATGTGGTGCACTCAGCTGAATCATCTGACAGAGCATGAGACCTCAGGGAGAGAATAGTAGCATCGATTTTAGTGTGTCCTGGAAGTTGAATCTGTACACAGACAGTGTGACAAGCCATAAATATCCGGTGACATCCAGCTTTGCTGACTTAAAAACAAACATCATGGCTTTATTTTCTGTCCTTACTGCGAAGATGTTGCTGTTCAGGTGTTGCGAGGCAGATGAATACATCATCCATAGCTTCTGTCCCTCCCCCAGCTCAATGAAATGGTACTCACTAAGACAACCATACCACCTTTATTGCAGACGGGTACATCAGGAGATGGGCACAATCTAACACTGAATATGGCACAAGTAACTAAATTAACTCTGGACAATACATGTGCATGCATTAGACACAAAGCAAATGTGCACTCAGCATGAAGAACACAAACACTAGGTACCTCATGCATTTATAAATGAAGAATATTAACATGGCATCCATAAAATATGAAGAATACTAACATAAGCAATGTATAAGCTGAATGCAACATGAACGACACTTGAATATAACTCACCAACATAGAAACGCAACAGTAATGGGCAACCATCTTTCCAAAATCGAAGTAACAACACACTTCTAAGTAAATTAAAGGCCTAAAGACTTAATGAGAACTCAAAATACTGAAATAACAAAATACAGATCTGTGCAGAGCTCAGACAGTAGTTAGCAGCCCATGCCAAGGTACCCATGAATTAAGGGAGGGTCAGAACGTTGCAGTGAAAGCAAAATATGTCAAGTCCCAGAACGCAAGAAGGTTTCTCATGGATTAATTAAGGTTTCATAAAAAGTACATCAATCTAATATAGGTGAAACCCAAAATCCCTAAAAACCGGATTCAATTGCAGGAACCCATTGATTCCACTGTCTAGGGACAGACTTAGTACATTATTTTCAAAAAAGGAATCAACCACATGCACATCATCCATTCCTCGTCAGTGACCTTTGGTTCTAATAAATATACACACAATTTCAATGGTAAAAGGTAGCATTCAATTGCACATTGATGGTAATATGTGTTCATGTTTTTGATTCAATTGAAAAGGGTAAAACAGCAAACGATGCTTCTTGTATTAAATGGAAAACATTTTCTATCAAAAGATTTTATACTCAATATTGGATGAGCAATTCAATAGAAATTTTGTATCAAGAAAGGTTACAAAATTTCTATTGAATTGCTCATCCAGTATTGAGTATAAAATCTTTTGATAGAAAATGTTTTCCATTTAATACAAGAAGCATCGTTTGCTGTTTTACCCTTTTCAATTGAATCAAAAACATGAACACATATTACCATCAATGTGCAATTGAATGCTACCTTTTACCATCGAAATTCATTCACACAACAATACATTATTCAACATTAACAAACAACATTTGTTGTGTATTACAATAAGACCCAACATGTTTCTGTTGAGAAGACCAAATTACGTCCAACATTCATCAGGGGAATGTACCACAACTTGATAACTAAAAGGGTAATTTGTCCTTGAACCACTATTAAAAAAACAAATAAAAAACCTTAGGTCACCTCATTTGTACCACACAATCTAAATTCATTACACCAATTTTACATTTAGTTGTAGCTAACCAAACAACTATTTCATCACCATTTGGTGTAATAGCATATAACTTGCTGAACAGGTGTCCTTTATCTGCATCTATTGCAGGTAAAAACGTCCTACTCATTCTGGAGACAATATTTATCCAATCTTTATCACTTCGGACTGCACAGCTTCGTAAAATCCCCAACCACGGGTACAGTAATGGATAAATTTGTATCAAAAGATACAAATAACCCATACACTATATAGAGTTTGCTATTATCTTTTTGTCACATACTTTCTTAATGCACATCAACAAGGCTGAAGAGCTTGTTGGCTCATCTTACAGCGGACTTCGCTCTTTTCTATTCCCTGATAACTTGTGTATTGATTCCATTCAGCACGGCCACGGGGTTGGTAGCTTCCTGTTAAAGTGGGTTCCGCCATATTTCTTAAGTATTTGTTTTTCTGCTTGATTTAAGGGCATTATCAACAGGGAGCTAGACTCTGCTTATCCCTCCTTACGCTCTACCCCTCTATGATTGCTGGAATCCTGTCTTTATCATCAAGGGCACTCAACTTAATCCTCATTCATCGGAGACTCTGAACAACAATTCCTATTACCACCATTGTTGAACACCTACTTACTCCTTTCCTTACTCTTGGTTCAAGAGCACTGGTCTTATGGGACGCTCTCCTGTTGTGCACCAACTCAACACTAGTGCGGCACTCATGCCGTTCGGGTTTAGCTTCCCTTACTAACTACCCTAACCCTGTCATTGTTTCCCTCATGGATTACCTGGTGTTTCTATGAAGACTTACCTGGGACTGCCTTGCAGGTTAGTGTGTTGTTGAATTCGCCCATATTTTATAGTTTAGCCTTGGTTAGACACTAAAGTAGTGTTACTTTATTTTGCAGTCTGACGAATTGTTGTTTATCCACGCCCTTTCCACTGATCACGCTCTCTGGCTGTTTGGTTGTTACAGTCAGAGAGCGACATCAGTTGGAAGACATAATATTGATCGGACGCTGTCATAGCACAGACCATTCCCACAGATTCTTGAATGGCTTACACCCTGTATCCTTTACAATTGTATTCTTTTCTGGGTGTATTATTACAGTGCAATCTGGGTTGTGCTTTATGACAGCCACAAGCTTCATATAGCAGCACAAGAGTCTCTTTTAGTCACACTTATCTATAATGACAAGACACGACAAGCAACCACAATTAGAGATGCTGTATGGTGGTGACTCATCTCTATACCCAACCATCACAGAGTGAGATATTTATCTGTAAAAAACAACCGGGTGGCGGTCTTCCACTGTCTCCATTCAAAGCCCTTATATTTGCCTAAGCACCCACGTGGCACCCTTTTTGGTTAAACATTTTTGAAAAAAAGTGATATTCAGTATCGCGAGGCGCCTTTTCTTCAAAACAGTAACACTTCTGTTCAGTAGAACGCTGTGTTTCTGGTGTCCCCACGTAACCGTTCTCAAAGCCACATGATTCTGCGACCGAGGAACAAACAACCAGCATTTTCCAATACGTACTGTTCTCTACGCGAGCAAACACCCTTAACCGTGCCAGTGAGGCTTAAAACAATCACGCGTATCGTAATCACAGAAACAGGACTGGATACTGCAATCAACAAAGAAGGCAGACTCGTCCGCGCCTGAGACTGAAGCGTTGAACAGGCAAACCGCTCTTCATGGGCACCATTATGGTGTGCCATGACTCCATAACAACTCGGGTCAGAAGACAAAGTACCCTTTGCTGCGGACACTGAAACTTTTAGCGCTGCCGAAACCAGGGGAAAATTGGCCGTAATAAGGTCTTTTACACATAATGACATATGGAGGTTGCAATTTTCTGCAGTTTTTTTCTCTTCCATATTTCAATATTTCAATAGGTTTGATAATTACTGGTACTTTTAATATTCTGATTCGCAATTGTGCATTAATGATATGATTGTAGCCAAACTATTCCCAAATGCCACAACTAGCAATTCCATCGGAATGATGTCGACTATAAACATATTGTTCATATTTCAAACCTGAATACTATAGAGCATTCTCCATTGGCAAGAGATACAATGTCCTGGAGAAAGATCCTACAGAAGAGATGATCAAAACCATCTCTGAGAAAGTAACCCAGGCACATGAGAACAAGATGATTGGCAAACAGGAAGCTGAATACCTGACAAGAAAAACAGGACGGGTTCGGGATTTTTATATCTTGCCCAAACTCCATAAAAATCCAACTGAAGCTCCGGGCCGCCCAATTGTTTCACGGGTAAATTCCATTCTTGAGCCTCTCTCCAAATATGCTGATCTATACTTACGGACATTTGTTTTACAAAGGAAAAGTTACATAAGAGACACCACGGATGCCATCAACAAGATCGAGGGGCTACATTTCACTCCAGGAGTGAATTTGTTGATTTGTTTGGACATTCAGTCCTTATACAAGGTGATCCCCCAAAGAGCCACCCTTGAGGTGGTGGAGGAAATACTTAGGGGACGCTCGGATGGCCATCCTGTAAGCAATGCACTGTTGGAACATGTTGAAAAAGAACCTAAGAAGACTGGGTCCATGATTTTTGTAAAAACCTTCTCAGACTTGTCGTATAAAATCAAAAACATTGTATCAAAAACTTGGAAGAAGATATATGACAAAAAAATAGCAACACCTTTAACTGCTTATTGGAAAAGTCAGAACATCCGGAACATTCTTATCAGGAATGATATCAGAGAAAAACCTGAACAGACAGTGAAACAGACTACACTATGGGGCCTTCCAACAATTGTGGGACATCATCCCTGTGGACAATGTATTATGTGTCAATACACCAAAGTGACCAAAGAGATTGACATTGGGATACCGACCAAGTGGACCATTACAGACTTTTGCAATTGTAACAGCACCAATGTGGTGTATATGATCTCGTGCCCGTGTGGCTTACACTACATAGGCAAAACCAACCGCAAATGCAAGACCCGTTTGATAGAACATAGAAGTTGTGTCAAGGCAAGGGTGCTACAAGCTCCAATGGTGAAACATTTCATCGAAAAAATCATTCTTACGACAGTTTCACTTGGGTTATTTTGAAAAGAATAAGTGGCCAAAACAAGAAAGAAGTGGACCAAAAATGGATCACTTAGGAATAAAAACTAATTTTCAAAACCCAAAGTCATATCAGGGGTCTGAATGAAGACATTGAGTGGCATAATGCGGGGGTACCACATTGTTAATTACAGATGAGGAGAACAGCAACAGGGTTTTCTCGGTTGTGTCTTCACCAACAATATGTTGTATGAATGTGAAAGCTAAGCAAAGTCTAACTGCTCTAGATACACAGGAGTGCTCAATGATGGGTGTATGATATTGTAACTGTGTGGGATTGTTTCTCCTTTGCAAAACCCTATGGTCCTCCTTTGTCTCCCTTTCATCTATTTCATGCAAAGAATGTTATAAACAGATGACATGATGGTTTGTGGTGAATGATGAAGTGGATTGCCTACTAATACAATATAAGATTCAAATGGCAATGTAGAATGGTCTATAGTATTCAGGTTTGAAATATGAACAATGTGTTTATAGTCTACATCATTTCGATGGAATTGCTAGTTGTTGCATTTGGGAATAGTTTGGCTACAATCATATCATTTATGCACAATTGTGATCTTGGTGTGTTGTTACATCTGCACTAAATCAGAATCTTAAAAGTACCAGTAATTATCAAACATATTGAAATAAGGAAGAGAAATAAACTGCAGAAAATTGCAACCTCCATATGTCGTTATGTGTAAAAGACCTTATTATGGCCAAATTTCCCTTGGTTTCGGCAGCGCTACAAGTTTCAGTGTCCGCAGAAAATGGTACTTTGTCTTCTGACCCGAGTTGTTATGGACTCATGGCACACCATAATGGTGCCCATGAAGAGCGGTTTGCCTGTTTAACGCTTCAGTCTCAGGCGCGGACAAGTCTGTCCTCTTTGTTGATTGCAGTATCCATTCCTGTTTCTGTGATCACGATACGTGTGATTGTTTTAAGCCTCACTGGCACAGTTAAGGGGTGTTTGCTTGTGTAGAGAACAGTACACATTGGAAAAAACTCTGGTTGGTATGTTCCTTGGTCGCGGAATCATGTGGCTTTGAGAACGGTTACGTGGGGACAACAGAAACACACCGTTCTACTGAACAGAAGTGTTACTGTTTTGAAGAAACGGTAAATATGTCTTGTGGTACTGCATATCACTTTTTTTCAAAAATGTTTAACAAAAAAGGGTGCCACCTGGGTGCTTAGGCAAAAATGAGGGCTTTGAATGGGGACAGTGGAAGACCGCCACCCGGATGTTTTCAACGGATAAATATCTCACTCTGTGATGGTTGGGTGTAGAGCTGAGTCACCACCGTACACCACCTCTAATTGTGGTTGCTTGTCGTGTCTTGCCATTATAGATAGGTGTGACTACAAGAGACTCTTGTGCTGCTGTATAAAGCTTGTGGCATTAAAGGAATCCCAGTAGCAAGCAGATATGTTGGGAATCATGTGTATTACACTACTGCATTTTAATGTGCATTAAGAAAGTATGTGACGAAAAGATAATAGCAAACACTATATAGTGTATGGGTTATTTGTATCTATTGATACAGGTTTATCCATTCCCGTGCCCATGGTTGGATGTTTTATGAAGCAGTGCAGTGCGAAGTGATAAGGATTGGATAAATATTGTCTCCAGATTGAGTGGGACGTTTTTACCGGCAATAGAAGCAGGTAAAGGACACCATGTTCAGCAAGTTATATGCTATTACACTGAATGGTGATAAAATAGTTGTTTGATTAGCTACAACTAAATGTAAAATTGATGTAATGAATTTAGATCCTGTGGCACAAATGAGGAGACGTAAGGTTTTTTATTTGGTTTTTTAATAGTGGTTCAAGGACAAATTACCCTTTTTGGAATCAAGTTGTGAGACACTAGATTTAAGAAAATATTCCCCTGATGAATGTTCGACATAATTTGGTCTTCTTAACAGAAAAATGTTGGGTCTTATTGTAAAACACAACAAATGTTGTTTGTCAATGTGGAATAAATGTATTGTTGTGTGAATGAATTTCAATGGTAAAAGGTAGCATTCAATGGCACAATCATGGTAATATGTGTTCATTTTTTTGATTCAATTGAAAAGGGTAAATTAGAAAAATATGCTTCTTGTATTAAATGGAAAACATTCTCTATGAAAAGATTGTATACTCTATACTGGATGAGCAATTCAATAAAAATTTTGCAACCTTTTTAGATACATAAACATTCCAGTAAGTGTGCATGTTTATTAGAACCAAAGGTCACTGATGAGGAATGGATGATGTATGTGGTTGATTCCTTTTTTGAAAATAATTTCATAAAAAGTACAGCCGGCCTTTGTAAGCTAGGTGCAGGGCAATCATAAGCCAAAATTGGTAAAAGAAATCATAACATTGACATCAATTTTGGCTAAAGTTGTAAATAAATGCAGGGTGAAATAATTCCAAACACGATCTCATCACACGTGAACCACAATTGAAGAACACTATCTATTCAGCATCAGCAAACGCAGATAAGACACCTGCCTTACTCCTTACACATATTGCCAGACACAAGATGCCACACAAGGAAAATACAAAGGGATCCCCTGGCTCGTGGCCTAGAAATGAGCGATGGTATGTTCTTTAATTGAAAGGAAAGCAGTCCATGGACATCTCTCCCCTGCTCCTGTCTGGCACATGTCTTGACGACCTGTCAGTTGTCCAACATTGGTCAGTAGAGAGCAAACTAATCAAAACCACTGATGTTAGGCCACCCATTACGTATCATGCCAACCAATGGCTCATTGTAGAGATATCTTTTTACTGTTATCAATTTAGAGGTGGTCTCAGGGGGAGCCATCAGATTGTCATAAACCAATGAAATATTTGACACATAGGCCCTCATTACAACCCCGGCGTTAAGGGTTAACGACGGCGTTAACCCTTAACGCCGGATTCCCACTTTAACGCCTGCTTTTGGCAGGCGTTAAAGTCCAGGGCGCTAACCCGCCATGGTGCTAATTACGCCGCCGTAATTTACGGTGGCGTAATTAGCGCCTTCCCCACTCCCATTATGCCCTATGGGGCAAAAATTGGAATGGGGAAGGGAAAATGGGAAATGGGGATTTACCGCCCCACTCACCTTGGAATGGGGCGGTAAATCCGCCATCCACCATGGTGTAAACGTAGTAAACGTAGTTTACACCATGGTGGTAAAGTTGGTGCACTTAGCACCAAGGCTGTAATGACCTCCATAGAGTCTATGGGCCTCATTACAACTCAGGCGTTAAGGGTTAACGCCACCGTTAACCCTTAACGCCTGATTCTGATTTTAACGCCTGCTTTTAGCAGGCGTTAAAATCCATGGCGCTAACCTGCCATGGTGCTAATTACGCCGCCGTAATTTACGGCGGCGTAATTAGCGCCTTCCCCACTCCCATTATGCCCTATGGGGCAAAAATGGGAATGGGGAAGGGAAAATGGGAAATGGGGATTTACCGCCCCACTCACCTTGGAATGGGGCGGTAAATCCGCCATCCACCATGGTGTAAACGGAGTTTACACCATGGTGGTAAAGTTGGTGCACTTAGCACCAAGGTTGTAATGAGGCCCTATATGTAGCAAATCCCCTTAACTAATCCCCAGTCCCCATAGGTCTTGTACTCAGATAGTTTGTATGGAATTAATACAGAGCTCTAAGACTTTTAATGAATGATAATAAAGCTGTTTTGCCTTTCACTTTGTCTATTTCCATTTTTTGAGTCCGGTTTCATCTGGCTCCAGAACCTCTGTGTAACTGAGGACTTCCCAGATCGTCTTAACAGAGGTAATAATGTTACTTATCTGTGAAAGCTCATTTCAAAGCCAGGAACTCTTACTTGAAGATGGGATAGTTCTATTCTGCTGCATGCAGGCCTTGGCTGGCATATACAATAGGTCTCCTCTCATAATTGCAATCTTGATATAAGATAGCTTCACAATCCTCCTAAGTTACGTGCATGGGCAGAATGTATGGCTGCTGGTGATCTACATAGGTGCTATTACCCAAATTGACCTTTTGTCCTAATTGACCTAATTATAGTGGTCCTAATTGATCTTCTGCACAATTGACATTTATATTATTTTAGTTATTTCATATATGTATTAGCTTGGTTTTGGATTATAAATAATATAAGGGGATTTGGTGGGGGGGTTGTGTCTTTTTTTATTGGGTGGGGTGTTTCCGGGGGTTTCCCTCACATATATGTCCTAATTGACCTTTTAAATTAGGTCAATTCTTCTGAGGTCAATTCTCCTGAGGTCAATTGTGAAAAGGTCAATTAGTATACATCCACATAGGCTAGGCCCGGTGCTGCAAGTCTTGTGCTTCCCTTAAAGTACTGCTGACATTGGTTCAGCCACCTCTCACAGCTCCCAGGGATGATAGAGGAGTTCCCACGGACTGGTGGAACTGCTCAAGCTGTTCTGAGGGGAGGGACATCCCTCAGTGAGATCTACAAGTGGTTGGGCGATGTTGGAAAGTACCACAATTAACCTCCTGTAGTATTTGCAGAATCCCAGGAAGCCTTGCAACTCTGTATGTGTCTGAGATCAAGACTAGGGAAAAAGGGTGACCATCTTTACTGGGTCCATGGCAATCTTATCCATAGCCACTTTATGACAGTTGGAGTCCAGCGTAGCATCCTTCAGACCCCCAGGCCGCATATACCAGCTGTGTTCCTGGTAATAGAGTAGTGGAGGCAGAAGCAGAAGGTCGTGATGCCCAGGCCATGTGTCCAGAGTGGCCCAGGTTAAATCCCAGTCCTCTGGGCTTTATGTGTGAGGTGGCCTGGGTGAAGAGGTGGAGCATGGCAGTAGCATTAGGTGGGCCCTGCAGTGGTGGGACAACAAGCACAGGCCTTGGAAATTATTTCAATGGCACTCCAGTGAGCACAGAAAGCACCTAAGGACTCCAGAACCAGGTACTTGATTGGTGCAAACAGGGCTCAGTGTGGGGTGGGGAGCTTTATAGCATGGAGCAGATCGCCATCAGCATTGGCCGCTAGGCAGGAAATCCCAGACTAAAGCTGCAATGGTGCTCAATTCAGGAGTTTTCTATATTCTTGTATTGTTTATCTTCCCAAAGTATCACAAGCTGTGGGTGTAGACTAAAAGGTTAAAGCCCAGGGGAGCCTGGGTTTGACCATCTTTGTAAATAAATATCTTTATAAACAGAATTAAAACAGTATACACAGTATTTATACAAACACATGCTTTATTCTGTAACCCCAATTTATGGGGAAGGGTTTACATAGCAAAATAAAAGAGGTGATGGCTGGAAGGTTTAGAATTAATCTTAACCTCTGGAATTGCTCTAGCAACCCTCCTGACCATAGTTCTTCGCCTGACAAGCCATTGCAAAAGGGAAAAGACCATATGCAAATCAGGCTTGGTTCCACCCTAAAATCAGCAATCCAGCCCAAACTACTTGGTTACATCCCTTCTGCATGAGACCACAAGCATCCCAATATGTTTCAGCCTTGTTGGGCCTCATCAGTGAGGAGTAGCTTGGATCTCTAGACCCAGCAGGCACAGAACCCACATCTGGTCATACCGGTCCCACTCAAGGTAACTACAGCAAAACAAAAGAGGTAATGGCTGGAAGGTTACAATTAATCTGAACCTCTGGTATTGCTCTGGGCAACCCTCCAGACCATTGTTCCATGCCTGCCTCCTCCTCCCGCAGCCCCCCGAGCGGGCTATCGTAGCCAGCATCTTCAACTACAGGGAGAGGGATGTAGTTCTCAAGGCGGCAAGAGAGAAAGGCGAATTGAGATTTGGTTCTGCCACAAACCGTCTGTTTTGGGACTTCAGTCCTCAGGTTCAGGAACAAAGGAAAACCTTTCAGGCTGTCAAGAATATCTTGCGGAAGAAAGACATTTGCTATGCTCTGTTGTTGTCCGCAGAATTGAGGGTGGTTCAAAATGAGAAAACATGGCTATTCACTTCCCGTGAGGCAGTGGAATGCTTTGCGATGGAGCTGACAAACACATGTCCCTGTGAGGTCCCAATTGCTGAGCTCTCATGTGGACACACCATTATTCGTTTTAGCAATATTCTTGTTATTAGTAGGATGCTATGCTACAGGGGGCTCATACATACGGCTCATGACCCTTCACGGCATGAGTGTTGGGAAGTAAATATTCGGTGTGGGTCAATGTGGCTGCCAGTGGCTCGCTATTTCTCGTAGTAACTGTGTAAATGTGTGGTTTGTTAAATTTCATGTTTGTTTGGGGAGGTGGGTGTTGTAGCCGGTATGTTGGAGTTTCTGCTGTGGGTGAGTTTGGGTGGTAGGGGGGGCAGGGGCTGCACGGTGCTACTGTAATGTTTGAGTCCCTTATGTTGGGCCTGGTCCAAGGGGCCATGGTATCCCCAATTTACCATCATAACAGTATTTGTGCGTGCTGGAAAAGTAATGGGAATGTTGCTGGCATATACATGGGGAGGGGGAGATATTTATGGTAATGTCTTGGAACATTTATGGGTTGACAAATAGGAACAAATTTCGACTGGTTATGAATCAGCCAAAACAACACAAGGATAATGTGTTTTGTTTGCAGGAAAAACCTTTGGCTAAAGGAGGCATGCTCCCTGTGGCAGCCGGATGGGGGGATCACTTTTACAGCTCGCCCTATTCATCTCACTCTAGAGAGGTGATAACATATGTTCACAAATCCCTGAGCTTCTGACTACATGAACAGGTTGTAATGGGGACCGTCGGTTTCTCCTCCTGGCTGGGGAATGTCTAGGTACACGCCTGCCCATCGTTAATATATACGCCCCAAATGCCAATTCACCATAATTCTTTTATGGGAGTGCTTCACATATTTACAAATTCCCCTCTTATGAAGTGGTGTGGGCAGGGGCTTTTTATGTTGCCCTGTCACTATCACTGGACAGCTCTAGCACGACTCAGGTGGCTCCTCCGAGGGCCGCAACAGCATGGGGAGACATAGCAGAATTCCATGGTCTGGTGAATGTGTGGTGTTTTCTTAACCCTGATGCAAGGGAATAGTCATTCTTCACAGGGGCCAACAATAGCGCGTCTAGAATTAATTATATCATTGTCACAATGACTCTAGCTAGATCGGTACAGTCTGCCAAGATTCCTCCTTTTACGCTATCCGACTACCCCCCAGTGGTGGTGACATTGTCTTGTCTCGACCAGGCGCAATGCCGTTTTTGTGCTCGTGCCCTTGGGGATGCTGTGTTTAGGGACGAGTTTGCACAGGACATACAAGATTATTTCCTAACTGAACGAGGGGTCAGTACCAGATACTGGAGTCACTTGGGAAGCCTTCAAGGTTTATATTAGAGGATGCTGCATCTCTAAGGAAGGGGAGGGTCCTAAAACCATTGGATGGAACCCTAACCAGTTTTGAGCAGGAGATTAAGGAGTTGGAGCAGCGGCAAGTGAGGGGTAAGGATCGGTGTGCGGCAGAGACTCTGTGGGAGAAGAGAAAGGAGTACACAGTGGTGGCGTGTAAGGAAGAGAAATATTTGGCCAACCCAATGGTGGGCGTCTTCTATTGTGAGGGGTATAGGACTAGTCGCACTCTGTCCTGGGCAATGAGGAAGGAGAAGAGCCAGAGTGCCATCCTCGAGATCGAGCACCCGGATGGAGGCCTTGTTAGAGACTCTAGAAACATGAACGTGGGGTTTTGTGATTATTATGATCAGTTATACTCCTCCCAGGCACAAGTGACACCAGAAGAGCTTGGACAGTGGCTGGATCGGATAGTGCTAGGCTGGCTCGACACGGCTCATGCAGACCTATTAAATGCAATCCTGATGGCAGAGGAGATATGCAGGGTGATTATGACCCTGCCGAACGGGAAAGCTCCTGGGATGGACAGTATAACCGCTGAGATGTACAAAGAATACGCACAGGCCCTGGTTCCACATCGATGCCATATGTATGAGTACTCTATCTCGTCTGGTTCTCTGCTAGTGTCTAAAAGGACGGCGTTAGTCAACTTGCTCTTAAAACCAGATAAATACCCTCGTCAATGTGCCTCTTATAGGCCACTGTCCCTGATAAATATGGACAACAGGATCATTGCTAAACTACTAGACGATAGGCTACTACTGCATATGCTGACCCTAATCCTACCAGACCAGGCAGTGTTTATTCCCGGAAGGTCCACCCAAAATAACCTAAGATGACTATTTACCCAGATGCACAACGTGGATGATGAAGTTCCCATTGTGGTGGCTGCTTTGGACGCCGAGAAGGCCTTCGACTCTGTATAATGGGCATGCTTATTTGAGGTCCTTCACCGCTCTGGTTTGGGGGTGACATACCTCGAGTGGGTCTAGCTTGTATATACTGGCCCCCGAGCTAGAGTGTTGACTAATCAGATTGTGCCAGACCACATCTTCCCTAGTTGGGGCTCTTGTCAGGGATGCCCCTTTTCTCTTCTCTTATTCACCTTAGCTATTGAACCCTTGGCATGTAGCATACGAGACTACCATGCACACAGGGGGGTCCAAATATATTTACATGTCTCGACCATATTGTACGCCGATGACATGTTGTTGTATGTGAAAAACCCTAAACATAACCTGCGGCCGCTGTTACAAGAAATCACACGATTTGGGGATTACTCAGCATTAAGAACAACTTGGTCAAAATCAGAGGAACTGCCCCTTACACCTGCCATAAGCACAGGGGACATAGTGGAGGGTTTCAGATGGTGCCCTAAGGGTATACGCTAATTGGGAGTTAGAGTGTCGACTTCTCTAGCTCTACTGTACGGGGATAACTATGTGGTGACACTAGACCAACAAGAACGCAAGCTGGAGATTTGGATCCACCTCCCACTGTTGCAGGCCATGAGGATCTCTTATGCCAAAGCAGTAGTGGTCCCAAAATGCTACATATTTTCAACAATGTGCCTGTGATTCTGCCAACTCGATTTGGAAGAGAGCAAAAAGCCTGCTGGTGAGACTGGTGTGGGCGGGGAAGCAGGCTAGGGTCTCCTTCAACACCTTGACTCTTCTGTTGAAGGAGGGTGGGCTGCGATACCCTGATCTGTTTGTCTATTTGCCAGTGCAAATGCAATAGGTTGTTTGATGGTGGCACCCATTGCCCGAACTCTGACACATTGGATTGGAGAGGGAGATGACATGACCGGACGATTTGAAAGGAATGTTGTGGAGGAGGAAGAGCACGGTGGCCAGGGGGGTGGTGCAGCCAGTGGTTGTCATATGTTGGGCCTGGGAGCGGGCTCTGGCCGGGGACGAGGGCATGGGGAAGTTGGATCCTGAGTTTGCTATTTACGCTGTGTGTGGGATTAGGATCACACATGAGAAGGTCTTTAGGGCCCATTTCGAAAAGCTGGGTGTCCATATCCTAAGGGATATGGTATGGGATGGAAGATTCATCTCCTCAATGCACTGAAGGAAAGAGGTGCCTGGAATACTGTGAGGATACTACTGTACGTCAGCTGAGAGAGACCTTCTAACTTTCTGTGGCCATGCTTTCTGATGCTCCGGGGTACTCCCCTTTGGTTCAATCTGTGGTCAACCCACCTGGGTTTACCAGGATTGTATCTTCTCGCTATAAACTCATAAAGGCACTGTGGGTGGGGAGACATACCTTGTTTAGAGCAAAATGGGAGGTATCGCTGGGTTAGGCACTCTCAGATACACAATGGTGAAAGATATTCATGTTATTCCAGAGAATCTCCCTAAACAATAGATATCGTTTAATACACTCCAAGTTCTTGCATCAGGTATACTATACACTGCCCAATTGAATAGGTATTAACCAGAGTGACCCGCAAAATGTTCACAGTGTCACGTAGATCTAGCAGATTTTATACATGTGGTATGGGAATGTGTACATATGCGGCCCTTCTGGCCGCAGATTCAGCAGATTATGGGTAAAATGGTCAATGATTGTCCCCCTAGCTCCCCTAAACCTGGCTACTAGCCTGGTTTCACGTGCCCTTTAGATCCAACAGGAAATTGCTGGAAATGGCTTCCACAGTGGCCAGATCACTGGTGGCAAAGGCCTGGAAGAAACTGAGGGCCCCAACATTGCATGAATGGCTTTCTTGCTTAAATTCTTGTGAAAGACGCAAAACTGCATTTGCCTCAATGTTACCCACCAGGAGCAAACCATTGGACTAATGGGCTCTCCTGCGCTCTTACATGTGTAGAGACGATGCACACTCTGATGCTGACGGGAAATAACTGGAGGTCGGTTGGGGGGCGGGACACATGTGATTCCTAGAAGAGATGGGAGTGCAGGATGGGCGCTGTTGTGAGGGGGAGGGAGGAATGTATTTCTTTCCTTTTTTGTATGCCTGTGTCCTGGGTGGGGAACTCCTAGCTTAAGGTTGGAGTATCGGGCCAATGGTTTGAATTATCATATGATGAACTTTACAATTTTGTTTACAAGTAATCAATCTTTTTATATGTACCGTGCTCTCATGGGGTCTTAGATGGGGTAGGAGGGGTTCTGGTTGGGTTTTTGTTCTGCTGTATGGATTTAAACAAATTAATAAAGAAAGTAAAACAAACAAAGAATACAACAAGGACTATGACCAATGTGGTTGTGCAGGTCACATAATTTTTCGCCTACTTACACAAGACTATGCCTCAACACTTCTGACATCAGTATGCAGTGAAAACCTATGACAGATTCAGGCATGCTGAACACCTGAACACATAGCGCGTCTCTAGCACTCATGCCATCTCCTGACTACTCTCAGCACCCATGCACATGCCTGAACTCATAGGTTGCTCTCTACCAGAGCCTGGCCAGTCCAGGTAAGCCTTATTTGGCCAAATGCACACACACATTCTAATCTTACTCCATGACCTCCAACACTTTGGACTTTTGTCCCCGAGGGCATTCCCACCACCAGCACATTGCGACTATAATAATGGCAAATGGAGCTATATAAATGACAACTACAATACAATGCAATATGCAAATCATGCTTGCTCCCACCCAAAATGGGGCTATCCAGCCCGAACTGCTTGATCACATCTCTTCTGCACGAGACCAAAAGCATCTCCAGACTTGTTTCACCCTTATTGGGCCTCATCCGTGTGGAGTAGCTTGACTCTCTCCGCCCAACAGGCTGGGACACACATCTGGGCATACCCGTCCTGCTCGGGGTGACTACAACAAAACATAAGAGGTGATAGCTGGAAGGTTTAGAATTCATCTTAACCTCTGCCATTGCTGTGGGCAACCCTCAAGACCATCGTTCTTCATCTGCCAAGCCTTTATAAGTTATAAAACTAAGCATTAGGTCCCAGGATCCATATATCCCATGGCAAAAATTCCACTTGAACATTATGAAGTGGATTCTACTGTATCCAGGAGTTGGCACTGTTTTAAATACATTTTCGGAACTCCATGAAGAAAGTTTCATTACTGATTTGTCTCACTTCCTGCTCTTTCCCTAACTCCTTGTTATATAGCGGTAAACTCATGTAACCTGGTGGCTGCTACGAACACTGTAGCATTGTAAACAAAACCGATATTTGAAATGATAATAGCGAGATCATGAAACGCCTACGTACACCCAGCAGATTTAGATGGTAATCAGTACTCAAGTGTGACAGGAAATCGAGACAGGCCCATAAGAAGTCACAAAAATGTGTGAAGTTTCTGGTGCAGCCTAAGCATTAAGTGTCACAAAGAAACCCATAAATGATGTGTTACCTGTATAACTAAAGGTGTGACCAAACAGACACAGCTACGTTTTTATATCTGGCATAAAAGTGAGCAGCACATATGTAAAGATGTGTGTAAATGTGATATCTGCGTGATTGTAATAATGACAATTGCCAATTCTATAAGAGCTTTTGGGTAAGACCTGCCAACTAGGCATAAACCCGATATTGCTTTAATTAAGAAAAAAAGAGAATAAGGCCATCCCCTCAACTGTAGGTCAATATCTCTTATAGATGAGATTAGTTACATCTATCTCAAATTACTGCTGGGTAAAATGAGTTCCTGGATGGATCTGAACAATGTTCTTTCAGATGCACATGCTGGTTTCCACCTGCTACTGGACCCTCAAAAAAAGGGATTGCATTCGCATCTTATAATTATGAAATATGTTCATCTAAAGAAAAGGGAGTATTTTTAAAGCTTTCATTGATTTTCGAATGGCTTTTAAGGATGGATAAAAGGAATTATTCTTGTCTAAAAAGCCTTATTTCATTGCAACATAGAAGTCCTCTGTTATGGGACTCAGGGGCGAGTAACTAAGCTGCTGAGTGTTACTAAAGATAACTGTCTGGTCTGTATGTAAAGTACACACAACCTAAATTCGTTAAAAAAAAATAAAAAAGAAGCACAAATGCAATGCAATAGAGGTGCACAGATGTAAAAAGTACACAACCTAAATTCGATTTTTTTTAAAGAGGCATAAGTGCAATGCAATGAAAGAGGGGTGCACAGATGTAAAAAGGGTTCCATGTGTTAAAATTGCAGCACAAATGGCCGTGGACACAAAATATCGCGCCAAAAAGGCTGTGGTTTTGCCGCCGCAATCCATGTAAAGGATGCGGGGGAAACCTCCGCAAGCCCTGTACCCATTATACCATTTAAGGGGAAAGCGGGGGACACCCCTGCAACCCCCACTCCCATTAAATGGCTTAATGGGGTATACCTTTAACGGGTCAAACCACTGCATTTTTGCCGTTTTTGCCGCGATTTTTTGTACAGGTGACATTTTTGCCATGATTTTATCACTGCATACCGTAAAAAGTACACACAACCTAAATTCGATTTTTTTTTTCTAAAAGTAAAAGAGGCACAAGTGTAATGCAATGCAAGAGAGGTGCACGAATGTAAAAAGTACACACAACCTCAATTCGATTTTTTTTTTAAAGAGGCACAAATGCAATGCAAGAGAGCTGCACAAATGTAAAAAGTGCACACAACCTACATTTTTTTAAAAGAGGTACAAATGCAATGCAAAGCAAGAGAGGTGCACAGATGTAAAAAATACACACAACCTAAATTTGCAAATGTAGTGAGAGGAGATGTAGATTAGTGGCGGCAAGGAGGGCAGGGTACATATGCACAGTAAAAAAAGGTTCTGAAACATTGGTGTAGGTGACAATGGAAGAGTTCAGCCATCACTCACTTCTACTAACGCAGGGAGCGTATAAGTCGAAGGATCAAGTCAGGAGGCCGAGGCATAGTTTGTGGAGGGGCCCTCCAGGGCTTTACTGAGTGGGCCTTGATGGTGTGGGCCGCTCTGCCTGCCGGTGCTCCCGATGGGTATATGAAGTCAGGGGCTGCCCAATCAGCAGAGCAGCAACATCAAAGTGAGGAGTTTCCTCCCCAAGAGGAAGGCGGTGTCCATTTTGGATTGTGCTTCCAGAGAGTTACAGTCAAGGCACATTTAGTTATGTAAAGGCAGCACCTTTAAAGTAGTTACCCCCAGTTATGTACATTTATGCCTTTGTGACTACTTCTAGTAGGCCACCTGGTGAGTTTAGCTAGAAGTGTGCTTGCAGCCACTCTTTTTCCATTCCTCGACTAACCTCTGCCGCCCGTTTGGCTCTCTCCTTCTCACCCATTTCCTCTAACTATTACACTATCACCCACCCCCCTCTCTGATGATGTCCAGTAGAAAAAAGCACAAAAAGACATCTTGAGTGCAAATCCTGGACTTCCCATCGCAGACACCTATGTCAGCGCTTCCTCCAGAGAGGTTTTCACTGATATCCTCTTCTCTGCCCCCTCCCCAGATCTATGGACCCCCCCATCTCATCTCCACTCTCTCTCTCCTTCCACATCCTCTACCATTAATGGGGGCACTAAGTGGGAAGTACTCTTGGCCAGCTTCTCATCCTCACATTGCTTCATTAATGTCTATCACACTGGCACTATCCTGGTTCGGGGTCCACAACCCAACCTCCTTCTCTTTGACTGGATCCTGCATTCTCTCACTAACTTCCTTCTTCTCCTGCATCTCCCCCTACTACTCTCTCTCTCCCTCCTTTGATTGGTGTACCACACTCCTGTACACCGCCACAGAAAACCTTCAAAGTCAGAGAACTCCTCCATCTGGCGACTCTTAACGCCCGCTCAGCCAACAAACACACTGCTGACATCTGCCTCCTTCTTGAAGACATTGATCTCAACATTCTCACTCTTACCGAGACGTGGTTCAATGCCGGCTCAGTCATTGCTTTTGACTCCCTCCTTTCTGATGGCTTCAAGATCATCTCCAGTTTCAACTTCACCACACCGGTGGGGTTACTGTTGCCTTAATCTTCACTGATTGGGTTCCTGCCTCCATCTTACCCACCCAGCTCTACTCTTCCTTTGAAAGCCTGGTCTGTAAGTTGGTCATCTCTCCCATCTCCACCCTGACCACTGCTACCATTTACCAGCCTCCAGGCGCCACCACCCTGTTCCTCTCTGAATTGGCTGATTTCTGCTCTTCCTTACTTTCATCCACCTCTAAGCTCCTCCTCCTGGGTGATTTCAACATCCAACTGGACTCCTCTACCTCTGCATCCATTCTCTTCACTGACCTCTGCACCTCTCTTTTCCTCTGCATTCGCCCTTCCGGGCCAACCTGTAAGAGGATTCAATTCAGCACTACAGCTAAGTTAACGCCTAGTCTAGAATACTGAATGAAAACCCTTATTGATATATCTTTAGGTCCAGTTCATGCGTTCTGGATGACTACCCCTATATAACACCCCTCTCTTGGAATCCCCCTGACCCCACTGAGCCAAGAAGTAGTTCTGTTTTGCAAGTTTAAAAGGTTTATTTGATAATTTAAACAATAGATATATATATGACACTTTATAATAAATTAATAATTGAATAGCACACTTAATCTGATATGATAAAGATCAACAACGGAGAATCTGGCACTAGCACACTTCTTATAATCACTAATGAGTTGACATGAATGGATAAGGTAACACACTGGTAAATAGGAACAAAAGTATAATGGGGTAGAGGATGCTTTATGTAAGCTCAGGTGGATGCAATATTCAATGAATGCAGTACAGAAAATACTCAATATGATTTCAACCAAACAATGTAATCACTTTTCTCTGGCTATTCACTCCCCCCCTCTTTATGCAATGCAAGGGAATGGGAGGAAAGCACACAGTTCTCAGAAATGCAATCAATGTAATCAGTTCAATCCAGCAAGCTTAGACAACAGAAAACAGATAGGAGTTTTGAAAACACAGGCCCAAATGCTTTTATATGTGTTAGCAATGGATGAGAAATATGCTGGAAATGCTGTTAATTCCCTTTCAGAGGTTCAGGGTGAGTGGTATCTAGTTAATATTAGTCCAGGCTCACACTAGCAATGAGGCAGGGATAGTTAACAGGTTAAACGAATTTCTGGCAAATGGAAGGCAAGCAGCAGCAGTTTTTACATGTGAAGAAATTTGCAAATCGCGGTAAAATTCGCGAATGCGTGTTCCGCGATTGCGGTAAAACTATAAGGGGTAGGAATGCGGTTCTTGGTGCGATTCAAAGCTACGATTCTAAGCTATCAGAGGAACGTTACTGCAAGTCTCTAGCCCAAACGGTCGCGGAGATATGAGCGATTTAATAGAGGTCGTTTTTGGTTTTGCAAATTTTAAAAGCTCAAAATGACAAGTGCAGCTTGCAACTAGAAATGACAGGTGACAGCTAGGAGGCAGTTCTACTTAGGTTAAATAGATTGAATTAGATGAATTTAAACTAAGAGATTGGTTCTACACAGTTCTGCGGGGTACTCACACTATATTCTTGAGTGAAATGTGCCTCGCCACGGATCTGGTCAGGGTTTTAGACTGGACTCTGGTCTGGTCTGGTCTGGCCTCTGCACTTCACAGTGATCTGGGTCAGCTCTCTCTGCTGGTCTGGGTCTCTCTGGGTACAGCACTGCTTTCTCTCTCTGGTTCTGCTAACAGGTCAGCTCTACTCTGCTTCTGGTCTGGCCTGATGGATTTGAAGTCTCTATGTTGCTCTCTGAAGGTTGATGGAGGTAAGTATGGATTTTTCCGGCAGAGCGTCCCGCTGCAGATGGATTTGGAAAAACTCTACCTAAGTTTCAGTGGTCCATTTATATGTTCTGCAAGTGGGCGTGTGTGTTTGGTCATAACTAAACTCGCCCCTCTCACTTGTCATTGGTCAAGCTTTCATTCGTCCCCTGATTGGCGAACTAAGTTGTGTCAGAGTGATGTCAGCCATTTATGATCTCTTGAAGAACCTCCCTTATCATCTGTGCACCCAAATCTATATATGATCAAAATACATACTTCAGAGTTACACAGTTGTTTGAAATTGCATATACATGGTGTGGCTGAATTTAGCCATGTCTCTGTCCAAATCTGCTGTTTCTAGGAGCTTGCATTCACAAATGGCAACTTCTAGCACTTTTTAATGTGCTAAACAACATTGGATCTTCATTAAATTTTATACAACTGTTCCTCACATATCTACCCACATACCAATGCATTTTCGTTTGTCTAGCTGAAACAGGGAGTCTGTAATATTAATAAACAATGGGGTTTTGCCCCAGAACATCACACAAATTCGAGTTTAGTCTTGAATTAAAGGTACATTTTTTAAATTAAAGCTCTCAAAGTTATACATTTCTGTCATTTGATTACAAAGAGTTATCAGTGTTTTTGTAAAATATATATTTTACTTCCAATTCAGTCCTCAGAGTGTTGAGGTCCGCCTCCAAGACTTGGGTGGGTCAGTCCTCTGGGCAGGCAGGGCTTTGTTGACATTACACAGTCAAAATCAACATATTCCTTTCAGAGGAAAGGGGTCATTGTGTGGTCTCTGGGAAGCTCCCAGCCAGTCTGCCTTCTATCAATCAAGAGGTCATGTGAGATTCTAACTCCTGGTGTGAAGCTCTTGAGGTGAGAGGGTTTCCCAGGCTTCAGGCCTCTGGGAACAGCATGTGGCTAATTTTTAATTAAAATGCAGCCTTTGAAGTCAGCTAAGTCAAATCCCTTTGTCAGCTACTGCACTCAGTTCTCCTGTCAGAGTTTAGACCGCCAGCGCCCCCTTGAGGATTTTGTTGGTACTGCATGCAATTTTGGGATTTTCTTGGATTAATGCATTCTAAACAGGAATGGTTCTTACATGGTAGTAAATCCTTGCTTAACATTGTTTTGATGGGGCTCCTTATAGTAAGATGGTTATGTGGAACCCCACAAAAAGGGTTGAATCTTTAAAGTGGTCCAATGAGTCACGATTTCAGCAACTTTTTGACATCAGTAACAGTGGATTTTGTTAACAAAGACCTTTCTTTCCACTGGTGGGTGGCAAGTTAGGTAACCATTTTGGTGTGCGCACAACTGCGCAGCTCTCCTGGATTCTGGGATGAAATGATGGGCGGCGACAGCGCATCCCCATCTTTACCCACTCCAACGATTTATTTTTGTTCTGGGGCAAAATGATGGGCAGCGACAGCTTAATCCCCATATTTACCCCGTCTAATGATTCCACATGGGTCAAAACCCTCCACAAACCCCCCCGCCCGACTGCGCTTTGACTTGAGTCGAGGGGGAGTCGGTTGCAAGGGAGGTTTTGAACCCTGGCGCTGGTATGTCCACATTATCTTCTTCCAATTCTGTAGATGGCACAGTTCAGCATCTTCCTCTCCATCCGGTCAGATCGATCAGTTCTCCTCGCCGGTCCTGATGGGAAGATTGGGCGGTACCCCGGGCCCGTTGCGTCTCTGCTCCCGGTCTCCGGATCGTCCTCCTTGGCCCGTCTCCCGGTTTTCTTTCTCCTAGGACGACAAAGGAAGAGCGGCAATACCTACTCATAGACGTCTTTCCACCACTGTTGAGATAGTGGGGCGGCATATGCATTTCATCATAACGAAACATTACATTCTTATTTTGATAAAAAAACAGTATAACTAAGAGACAGTTTCATGCAAATCACAATATTTTAGAGACTAGATGTGGTATGTTTTATGGTTGGAACTGAATTAGTCTGAGACAGTACCCGCTAGGATTCCAGAGGATTCCTCCAGTTGTTGCAGAGTGTGCCTGGGATGGCAACATTTCAACTGGTTTATGTGGACCCACTTGTCTTCCCCCTCTGCCGAACCGCCTTTGGGGATGCGGATCTTGTAGGCCACAGGGGAGATCTTATCGACGATCTCAAAGGGTCCCTTCCATGTAGGCAAACATTTTCGCTGCTTGGCCTGGTTGCTTTGGAAGTTGTATAGATAGACCCGGTCTCCCACCTGATATTCCTTCCTGGAAGTTTTCAGGTCATAATGGGTCTTCATGCTATCAGCCGATCTTTCTAGATTCCGCTGAGCATAAGCAAAAGCATGTTGGAGGTGTTTCCTTAAATTCTCTACATACTCATGAGTAGTGGAGGCATTTATCAGTGTCTGCTCTTGGGTCCTGTAGAGCAAATGCTGAGGAAGCACCATCTTGCGCCCAGTCATCAACTCAAATGGTGACATTTTGGTTGCAGATGAAGGGGTAGATCTGATAGCCATTAGGACCAGAGGTAATCGGATATCCCAACTTGGCCCAGAATCTGCCACAAACTTCTTTAATATGCTCACAATTGTCCGGTTATATCTCTCTACTGCCCCAGAAGAAGCTGGCCGATAAGCAATATGCAACTTCCTTTTGACCCCCAGTATCTCCCACATCTTTGTCATTACTTCACTGGTGAAGTGGCTACCTCTGTCTGACTCAATCCTTTGAGGTAGACCAAAACGGGAAAAGATGTGGTTAATCATCAAGGCAGCTGCAGTTTCTGCCTTGCAGTTTGGGGCTGGGAGACATTCCACCCACTTGGTGAACAAGCATGTGACAGTCAACATGTACTTATTCCCCCTAGCAGAGCGAATCACGGGGCCTACAAAGTCGATTTGTAAATCTGACCATGGCAGTGTCATCCCCCGCTTTTGTAAAGGCGCCCGGTGTGTGAGGGATGTCGGCTGAAATTGTGCACACACAAGACAACCCTTCAAATATTGGTTGAGGTCCTGGCCCATGTGTGGCCAGTATGCAACCTCTCTTAAGATTTCCAGTGTTGTGTGAAACCCCCTATGACCGGCGGTGGCCGCATCATGGGCGTGACTTAACATCAGGCTTCGGAATGAGGTAGGAACCACCCACTGATCGTGGCCAGCTTTGGATTTCCTTACCAACAAACCGTCTTGGATTCGGAACATTTTTGGACATTTCATCAACACTCTTAGGTCCTCTTTCCCAATGTAATCGGTATCCGTCAGGGGAAAGTTCTCAGGGTCCTCAAGGTGCTGGTAAAATTTACCAATTATTGGATCCCCCTTCTGAGCAGTAATCAAATCAGCATCAGGGGTCTCCTTACTCCATTGTGCAATTGAGAGGTCGTTGTGAGCATTTGTCTGGGACCTAGTGATAGCAGCGACCTGGATTTCCCCCAACAGGGACTCAATCTCAATTAGATCCCCTTGGATGGCCCCGGTCTTGGCCAACTGATCAGCTAAGTCATTTCCAGTTTTGTCTGGTCCCTCTACTTTGGAATGACCCTTGATCTTTTTCCAATAGATGGTCATCTCATTCGAGGTGACCAAATCATCAATGTTTTGGATCAACTTCCCATGTTTCAAGGGTTTGTTGTTAGCACATAACATGCCTCTGGTTTTCCAATTAACCAGGTGCTCCACGAACCCGTTCCGTACATAATCCGAATCTGTGATTATGACCAGTTCGTGGAGGTGATGCTGGACAGCAGAGAGGATGGCCTGATGCACAGCCATCAATTCTGCCACCTGACTACTTCGGGGACCAATTTTGTATCCAGCGGAGGGTTCTGGGGACTCATTCACCCATGCATTCCCTACGCCGGCCACCAGTTCTTTCTCCCCGTTGTTGTCAACATGGTAAGAGCATCCATCCACATAGACAGTGGGCATTCCCTCACACTTGTCTTCTTCAAAGACTTTGTGGGGGGAATTAAGGTATGCCTCCATGTTGTCCTTGATTTTCAGACTTTCGTCCTCGAGACAGTTTTCTCTGGCACAATCATGCAAGTCAGCCAGACCTTGCGCGAGGGGACTCTTCTTGTTTTGGCCATATCTGACCTCCACAGGAAAGCCTTGCATTGACAGAATCCAGGAAGTAATTCGGGAATTACTCACATTTCCGGCCCGGATTCTGTCACTTTGGAGATATTGCAGAGGCTGGTGTGGAGTCTCCACTATGATGTGTTCCCCCTGGATGAACGGGCGGTAATTCTTCAATGCCCACACCGTTGCCAGGAGTGCCTTCTCACAATCGTTGAATTTTTCCTCCACAGAGGATAAAGTTTTGCTCGCATAGGAGATTACTTTATTGACCTTGTCATGCTTTTGATATAATACTGCCGTCAAGCACGTATTAGAGAACCCTGTCTCCAGGAAGAACTCCTTGTTTCTGACCGGGTAAGCTAGGCAAGGCGCTTGTGAGAGGCTTCTTTTGAGTTGTTTTACGGCCTCGGCTTGTTCTGGACCCCATTCCCACTTGACCCCCCCCTTCAGGAGATGAATCAGGGGTCTGGTGATCTCTGCGTAGCCCTCAATGAACTTTCTGCTGTAATTAGTCAGTCCAAGGAGGCTCCTTAGTTCCCGCAGAGTTGTGGGGTCTTTCAGTTTCTGAAGTGCTTCCACTTTCTTTTCCTGGGGACAGAGACCCTGAGGAGTAATCTCATGCCCCAAGAAATTAACACGGGTTCTACACCACTGTGCTTTCTGAAAGGAAAGTTTTGCTCCGGCGGCCCTCAACTGTGTCAGAACATAACGGATCTCCGCTATGTGTTCCTCAACAGTTGAGCTTTTGATGAGGACATCATCTACATAAGCCAGGTTACCCCTCGCACCCAGGTCGGGCATGGCCTTATGTAGGAAAATATTGAACTCATTACCGGAGTTAAGGTATCCGAAGGGAGTCCGGGTCCATGTGTACTGCTGGCCCCCAAAGGTAAAAGCCAGTTTGTATTGGTCCTCCCTACTGACAGGCACGGTCCAGTACCCATTGGTCAGGTCTATTGCAGTGAATACCTGTGACCCCTGGATCTGGGCCAGCCCTTGGTCAATGTAGGGCAGAGGCCATCGGGAAGTATGGACCCGTTTGTTGAGCTCCCTAAGGTCGGCGCAGAGTCTCCACTGGCCGTTCGGCTTCAATATTCCCAGCACCGGATTATTGAAGGTGCTGTGGACTGGACGGATTATTCCCCGGGACTCAAGGTTCTTAATTATTTCAGTAAGGGACTCCATGGATGCGAGAGGCAAACGATATTGCTTCACAAACACTGGAGTCATGCCAGGGTCCGTGGGGATTGTTGTTGTGTGGATGTCAGTGCGACCACAGTCCTATGAGTCTACCGCAAAGAGATCTTGGAAATCCAAGAAAACTTGTTTCAACTTTTGCTTTTGTTCCAGAGTCACACAGGCATCAGCTAGGTTGACTCTCTCTTCCACCATCTGCCTGAAGCCTGGAAAGACTTCTGGTTTGGCTATCTCCGCGGCCTCCTCCAGCTGGGTGGAGAAGTCCCTGGTCAGAGTGCTGATTTGGACCGGAGGCTTCAGGTGGGAAAGGCAGCCCTCATGTACCTGGAAAATCACCTCATCCCTCCTGAAGTCACACGTCACATCTTCCTTACCATAGGGGCAGGAAGTGTACACCAGGAAGTTCCCCCCATGCCGGGTAAAAATCCTGTCTGGTGTTGTATTGTCCTCACTGTCACTGTCAACACAGTCCTTGGGGATTGGTCCTAACAGTTCATTTACTAAGTCGATGGAAAAATGTCGGTCATCAACCGCCATTCCAATAATGGTGCCTGCGGCTAGAGTAATACTCTTTAAGTCGCTGTTATCCACCTCTATTGGAATGGTGTCATGTTCTATGTTGACTAATGGAGTTGGGTTTACCCCTAACCCTTGCAGTTGGAGAGAAGCATTTAGATGTATGTAAGCATCAGGGTTTTGCAAATATTGTCCTCTTTTAACTTTCCCTTCCAGGGAGAATTGTCGGGTCCTTTCTGGGATGGTGACTTCCTCTTTGATCTGAATTTCAACTGCATAAGGTAGCAATTGAGCTGACCTAAATGCTTTTTCTGGATCATCAAAGCCCATGGGATTATCCGCTAATCAGGACCAAGCTTTGAAGTTTATTAGGTCCAAACTAATGGCAAAGCGATTGAGAATGTCACTGCCTAAGTAAAAGGCGGCAGGGACGTCTCGCACGACCCAACAATTGTGGACTATGCTCTTGTTGCCAATGGAGATTTTGAGCATACACCTGCTTGGCAGGAGATGTTTGGAATTAGGTGCTTCCAGGTCCATTTCCCATTTGTCTATCAGTTTGAAGGTGGGAATGGCTGGATCTTTTGGGAGTTGGCGGAACATGGCTTCGCTGATGAAGCTCTTACCGTTGTTCACACACACTCGAGCGAGAACAGAGTCCTTCCCATCATTTAACTGGACAGGGATGAACAACTGCTCTCCAATTTGCTGAATATCAGCCAGGCTTTGAGCTGATTTCACATCTTTCTGGACTATAGGAGTGGGAGTTTCAGATTGTGGATTGGTATAGAATTTCAAAGTGTTTCCTTCCAGCGTGGAATACCACTTTAGACTGGAAGGAAGGTTGATTTTCAGAAATAGAGAGGACCCCCCATCACCAGTCTGTTGTCCTACTGCTATGACTGTCACGTCTGGAATTTGGTTGTTCTGGAAGTGAAATTCTACTTGGTCAGATTTTTGTTCAACCATGTGGCATGTGCCGTTTAAACTAACATGGTTGACACTCTGTTTTAATTTTATTGTTCGGCTAGTCTGGGTCCAGAGGACCTTGTTTACACAATCTATTAGGGGTGACAACCTTCTCAGGAGGTCATTCCCTAGTAAACAAGGGGTGCCCTCCGGGGTCACAACTATGACCGGGTGTTTCAACTTATGTCGCCCAATTTTAATGTCCAAATCTGCCGTCCCCTCGACGGGAATTTCCTTCCCGTCAAAGTTCTGTAGTTGTCCAGGAAGAGAGGTGAGAGGAATTTGGTAATTCTCTCCCCTTCCTGCATTCAGTTTGTCAAAGGCCCTTCTGGACAGAAGGGTAGCTTGAGATCCCGTGTCCACCAGTGCCGAGATTGTACCCTGCCCCTGTACTTGTACCGGGGCATAATATCTTCCCTCCTTCTCCTCAAGGGGGCACAGATAATGCACATTTTTGGACAACTGGTGGGCTAACTTTCTGGTTTTGGACATCGCTAGCGAAGAGATTTGGGCAGAATTCTGTGGAGAGTCTTGGGAATCTGAAAGAAAAAGTTGGCAACTGGAGATCAGAGCCATTGTGGGTTCCCCTGGTTCCGGTTCTGGGCCGCCCCCCTCTTTTTGGAGGCAGTCCCCAGGACGGGTTTGAACCAGGGGATTTTCTTGCTGTTGGTTCTGGGATGAGATGGTGGGCGGCGGTAGCTCAGTCTCCACATCTCCCCAGTCTGGATTTGCATCCCTAGGGACCCATTTTTCTTTGGGAGGAGTTCCCCCCTCTCTGAAGGAGAAGATCCTTTCCCCAGGATCCTCTGAGGATCCCTCTCCCTCAAATTGGAAGATCTGTACCTCCTCCTCAAACTGAGTCTGTTTGGGTCTTTTGTTTCTCCTACCCCCCTCTGCTCCTTAGGAGGCAGACTTTCAGGGGCAAGAGATTTTGTTTCCGGTTCCTGGGTTTCCAGGGGCTGTTTACAAGTGAGGAAGGAAGCTTCCTCCAAGGCTTTACACCCCCCTTCCCCTTGTGCCTCCTCCCTGGGAACCGGTGAGTTATCGGGGTGCTGCCCCCGTCATTGTTCTGGAGCACCAGGTCCAGAGTTGGGTGCGTTCTGCGCCGGCACGTCCATCTGAGGGTTCTGCTGAGCCCTCAGTATGTGACCCAGATCCCGCGCCATGTTTTGAACCTGGCACTCTAACTGGGAAACCCGCTCAGGCTGATACGGGGCCCTGTTTTCTCCCCTGGGCTGATCCCGGGAAGGGTAGCTGTCCCTCCTCTGGTAATACCCCGGGTTGGGAAGATTTGGGTACCCCTCCACCCTTGGCCTCCCCTCTCCCGGATTCAGTGGTCTGGGCTCAGGGAATTGGGGAAAGAAGGATGGATGGTTTTGGGGCTGAAAGTCGGGAGGATATCTGGGGAAAAAGTTCTGCCCAGGGTTTGGTAAATTTCTGCCCTCCTGTGGGAAGTTTGGAGGGAAGTTCCCTGGGTTAGGTGCTTGGCTGGATCCCCCCCCTTGGGCTGGAGGAGTCCACACATAACCCAGGATGGGTCGATTTCCCTTGTAACGGGGACTTACATAATCAGGAGAGCGAGGGACCCCATTTGTGGGGCTGCCTCCCTGGCTCCCTGTCTGTGACTGGCCCGAGGACCTTCTGGGCCTAGCATTATTAGGTGCAGGTAGGTTTTTAGGCCCCCCCATCTCCAAATCCAAAACGGGGGTGACCTTTACCTCTGCCACCTTGGCAGCAGCAGGGGTGCTGTTGGCTTTGGGGTTTTTCTGGGCATTGCTTTTATTTTCTATGGGCTTCTGCACCTCATAGATCCGGGTAGCCTGTTCAATGACCCAGTCTAAAGATCTTTTCTCATGAAAATCCCTCACGAGCTGGGTCATGATATATTTGGGCAAGGCATGGAAAAACGTATTTATAAACTCTCTACTATCTGTGCGCACCCTTCTGGTGGTTTGCGCAAAAGCACGCTTTAACTCCTGCACAAATTCTCGTGGGGCCTGATCCTCCCCACATTGCAAATTGTAGGCTGCCTTGCGAGCCTCTTGAGGATTTCTGTGAACAGAAAAATGTTTCAGGATGGCCGCCTTATAGGTGGACCATCTTAAATGATTTTGGTCCTCCAGCCCCGCAAAGAAACTGGAGTATTCCGGGGAGAAGGTCCACTTTACATATTGAATGCAGCTTTGGCTGTCCTTCAAATGGAAAGTCTCCATCATTTGTTCAAACAACTCTAAGTGCTCCCAAACAGAATACTTAGCGTTCTTATGGTAAGGCGTGATGACGCTCCTGATCGCCTTAATCTGCTTTAAGGGGTCCTTAAGCAAGGCCCTTTTTGCCTTATTGGCCTTTTTGGTTCGGGTAACCCTTGTCCATTCTTCCTCGGACTCAGAGGCACTGCTCCCAGAGGTTCCCGTCTGTTCTTCCAGGTTTTCCCGGATTCTGCGAGCCTGGGAATGGCTGGCAGAATGTGGGGACCTGGTCTCCTGTGTCCTGTGCAGTTCAGAGGAGTCTTCAGATTCCTCCTTGCTGCCAGGATTTGATGGGTACCCCCTCCACTGACCTAACTGGGCAGAGGTTTTCAGGATGCCCTTAATGGGCCTACTCTCCTGGGGTTCCCCATTGAACTGTACTGTACTTGGGTGCCCATACCCGGATGCCCACCCCTCCATTCCTGAGTGGTACTGGCCTATGAGCCCCATACTCTTAGCTGGATAGTAATCTGCCATCCCTGCGGCCCTGTGCTCATGTGCGCCAGGGGACATGGGGGTGGTAGAGTCCAGGGACTGGGGGAGATGAAGGCCCCTGGGGTTAGGGCTCCTGCGGTTATGGTCAGGAGTCTCTCTTTCCCAGCGGACCTCATCTCTATCCGCCCCTGCTCCCTGTTGCAATGCAAGAGCCTGCATTTGTGCTTTCAGTTCCTCTGTTAAGGCCTTACTCGACTCTATCAGTCTCTCCTGCATCGCTACCTGTTGTTGGAGCCTATCATTGTGTTGACAGAGGGCCTCATTTTCCCTCTGTGCTTCCTGGTTGGTCCTGGAGAACTGGGCCAGTCTTTGCTGCAGGAGGGTTACCTCCTGAGCTGTGTCCCTATTGGCCTGCTCCTTTCTTGCTAGAGCATCTTCCACCCTTCTGGTGTGCTCTACCAAGTTCTGGTGTTCTTTTTGGAGGTCACCCAGCCCCTGGTGGGCCAGGTGATTTTCTTCCATTTTTCTTTTTAAATGGCAGACTTCCTGGCCTAAGGCGTCTCTTTCCTGACTAAGAGCCTGCATTTGTGCCGCCAGGTCGTCCCTTTGCCTTTGGAAGGCACCAGCTTTCTGGCGCTCCTGATCAAACTCTGCCTGGGTATCCAGGTCTTTCAGAATCAGTTTATTGCTCTCCTCCTTCACTCTATCTAGGTGGCCTTGCAGGGTGACTACCTGCTCAGCACATGCCCTATTGAAGTCTAGCTGTTGCTCCAGCTTTTTCTGGCTTTGCAGTAGGGAGTCCAAACCTTCTTGGTGTTCCTTCTCCAAGGCCAGAAATCTGGTATCCTGTTCTGACTTTTCCTTTTGCAGCACATCCATATCCTCCTTTATTTTAGTGATGTACTGTCTGGTCTCATTTTCTGACTCCTGGCTTCTGTGCAGCCTTTGCTCAGAAGAGTCCAGATCAGATTGGGCCTTCTCTAACGCCATCTGTTGCCTTTTTGCCAGATCATGGCCTTCAGCACATTTATTCTGTATGGCTCCCATGTATAAATATAAATATGCCGCTATCCTAACAATCTTGTCGTGCTCATCTTTGGCCTTAGGAGCCATATATAGTTCACTCAGGGCCACGTGTAATGGACCCTGATCTCTATATATATCTGACCCTGTTTCAGTGACCTGTTGCGTGATGGCCTGCAACCAGACTGTTTGGTCCTGTTCGGTCCATTCACCTCTCACAAATAGCTTATGCAAGAGGTGCTCTCTGGCCATTTTCATGTCTACCAAGGTCGTCATTCTAGAGATTGGTCTCTGTCCTGACTTACAGAAGTTTGTATTTTATTTTTGCAGAACAGAACTTTTCTTGGGGTGTCCCTTTTGAGGAATGCTTCACAGCGTAATGCAGCGTGGTGATCCGACCGGATGTATGTATCCCGTCAGTTAGCACACTGTATTAAGCTGCACAAGTGGTAAATCTAACCCAACGTCTCGGCTCGAGCCCCCAATTTGTAAGAGGATTCAATTCAGCATTACAGCTAAGTTAACGCCTAGTCTAGAATACTGAATGAAAACCCTTATTGATATATCTTTAGGTCCAGTTCATGCGTTCTGGATGACTACCCCTATATAACACCCCTCTCTTGGAATCCCCCTGACCCCACTGAGCCAAGAAGTAGTTCTGTTTTGCAAGTTTAAAAGGTTTATTTGATAATTTAAACAATAGATATATATATGACACTTTATAATAAATTAATAATTGAATAGCACACTTAATCTGATATGATAAAGATCAACAACGGAGAATCTGGCACTAGCACACTTCTTATAATCACTAATGAGTTGACATGAATGGATAAGGTAACACACTGGTAAATAGGAACAAAAGTATAATGGGGTAGAGGATGCTTTATGTAAGCTCAGGTGGATGCAATATTCAATGAATGCAGTACAGAAAATACTCAATATGATTTCAACCAAACAATGTAATCACTTTTCTCTGGCTATTCACTCCCCCCCTCTTTATGCAATGCAAGGGAATGGGAGGAAAGCACACAGTTCTCAGAAATGCAATCAATGTAATCAGTTCAATCCAGCAAGCTTAGACAACAGAAAACAGATAGGAGTTTTGAAAACACAGGCCCAAATGCTTTTATATGTGTTAGCAATGGATGAGAAATATGCTGGAAATGCTGTTAATTCCCTTTCAGAGGTTCAGGGTGAGTGGTATCTAGTTAATATTAGTCCAGGCTCACACTAGCAATGAGGCAGGGATAGTTAACAGGTTAAACGAATTTCTGGCAAATGGAAGGCAAGCAGCAGCAGTTTTTACATGTGAAGAAATTTGCAAATCGCGGTAAAATTCGCGAATGCGTGTTCCGCGATTGCGGTAAAACTATAAGGGGTAGGAATGCGGTTCTTGGTGCGATTCAAAGCTACGATTCTAAGCTATCAGAGGAACGTTACTGCAAGTCTCTAGCCCAAACGGTCGCGGAGATATGAGCGATTTAATAGAGGTCGTTTTTGGTTTTGCAAATTTTAAAAGCTCAAAATGACAAGTGCAGCTTGCAACTAGAAATGACAGGTGACAGCTAGGAGGCAGTTCTACTTAGGTTAAATAGATTGAATTAGATGAATTTAAACTAAGAGATTGGTTCTACACAGTTCTGCGGGGTACTCACACTATATTCTTGAGTGAAATGTGCCTCGCCACGGATCTGGTCAGGGTTTTAGACTGGACTCTGGTCTGGTCTGGCCTCTGCACTTCACAGTGATCTGGGTCAGCTCTCTCTGCTGGTCTGGGTCTCTCTGGGTACAGCACTGCTTTCTCTCTCTGGTTCTGCTAACAGGTCAGCTCTACTCTGCTTCTGGTCTGGCCTGATGGATTTGAAGTCTCTATGTTGCTCTCTGAAGGTTGATGGAGGTAAGTATGGATTTTTCCGGCAGAGCGTCCCGCTGCAGATGGATTTGGAAAAACTCTACCTAAGTTTCAGTGGTCCATTTATATGTTCTGCAAGTGGGCGTGTGTGTTTGGTCATAACTAAACTCGCCCCTCTCACTTGTCATTGGTCAAGCTTTCATTCGTCCCCTGATTGGCGAACTAAGTTGTGTCAGAGTGATGTCAGCCATTTATGATCTCTTGAAGAACCTCCCTTATCATCTGTGCACCCAAATCTATATATGATCAAAATACATACTTCAGAGTTACACAGTTGTTTGAAATTACATATACATGGTGTGGCTGAATTTAGCCATGTCTCTGTCCAAATCTGCTGTTTCTAGGAGCTTGCATTCACAAATGGCAACTTCTAGCACTTTTTAATGTGCTAAACAACATTGGATCTTCATTAAATTTTATACAACTGTTCCTCACATATCTACCCACATACCAATGCATTTTCGTTTGTCTAGCTGAAACAGGGAGTCTGTAATATTAATAAACAATGGGGTTTTGCCCCAGAACATCACACAAATTCGAGTTTAGTCTTGAATTAAAGGTACATTTTTTAAATTAAAGCTCTCAAAGTTATACATTTCTGTCATTTGATTACAAAGAGTTATCAGTGTTTTTGTAAAATATATATTTTACTTCCAATTCAGTCCTCAGAGTGTTGAGGTCCGCCTCCAAGACTTGGGTGGGTCAGTCCTCTGGGCAGGCAGGGCTTTGTTGACATTACACAGTCAAAATCAACATATTCCTTTCAGAGGAAAGGGGTCATTGTGTGGTCTCTGGGAAGCTCCCAGCCAGTCTGCCTTCTATCAATCAAGAGGTCATGTGAGATTCTAACTCCTGGTGTGAAGCTCTTGAGGTGAGAGGGTTTCCCAGGCTTCAGGCCTCTGGGAACAGCATGTGGCTAATTTTTAATTAAAATGCAGCCTTTGAAGTCAGCTAAGTCAAATCCCTTTGTCAGCTACTGCACTCAGTTCTCCTGTCAGAGTTTAGACCGCCAGCGCCCCCTTGAGGATTTTGTTGGTACTGCATGCAATTTTGGGATTTTCTTGGATTAATGCATTCTAAACAGGAATGGTTCTTACATGGTAGTAAATCCTTGCTTAACATTGTTTTGATGGGGCTCCTTATAGTAAGATGGTTATGTGGAACCCCACAAAAAGGGTTGAATCTTTAAAGTGGTCCAATGAGTCACGATTTCAGCAACTTTTTGACATCAGTAACAGTGGATTTTGTTAACAAAGACCTTTCTTTCCACTGGTGGGTGGCAAGTTAGGTAACCATTTTGGTGTGCGCACAACTGCGCAGCTCTCCTGGATTCTGGGATGAAATGATGGGCGGCGACAGCGCATCCCCATCTTTACCCACTCCAACGATTTATTTTTGTTCTGGGGCAAAATGATGGGCAGCGACAGCTTAATCCCCATATTTACCCCGTCTAATGATTCCACATGGGTCAAAACCCTCCACAAACCAACTCAGCTGGACACACTCTGGACACCTTCATACACTCTGACACCCCCCCCCACTAATCACCCCTCTCTCCTGGTCAGACCATTCTCTCCTCTCCTCCCACCTGGGTCCCTTTGGTGCTCTGACCGTCCACAAAAAAACTCTGCCAACCTTGTTCACTAACATCCACCTGATGAAACGAGTGTCAGCTGCTGCCTTTCACCTTCATCCCCCATCACCCATACCTCTGATTCTGCTCTTAGCAACCTCCACTGTTCCATCACCAATACTCTTGACATTCTTTCCCCAGTCATGAGGATCCGCCTCTAAGCGTAACACCTGCTACGACTCCAAACTTGCAGCCCTGAAACGAAAGTGCAGGGTGACAGAACGGAAGTGCCAAACCTCAGGCTCATCCTCTGACAAACTGGCCTGCCGCCTGCTCCAAAGGCAATACAGACTCTCCATCCATGCCAAGAAAAGAGCACACATACAGGCACAGGTTTCCGGTGCATCCAACAACACAGCTGAACTTTTCAAGATCTTCAGGGAACTAGCCAACCCTTCCGCAATCTCCTTATCCCCTTCTCCTACCCAGGCCCTCTGCAACGCACTGGCCACACACTTCACCACCAAAACTCAGGACATCCTAAAAACCCTTGAAGCATACAATCCCAACCCATTCCACATCCCCTTGCCTCCCTTGGGCCCTCACTCTCCTCCATCCTCCTTCTCCTCCTTCTCCCCTGTCACACCTGAAGAAGATACCAGAGTTGTCCGCTCCATGAAGGTCTGTCCTAAACCAGTTTCCCCTTGCTCATCCAGGACCATCAAGGATAACATTGGCTCTCTTGCCCCTGCACTCACTGAATTCTGCAATCACTCTTTTGACACTGGATCTTTCCCCTCCTCCCTTAAGCACTCCCTTGTGTGCCCACTCCCTAAAAAAGCACCCACTCCCGAAAAAACATTCAGCAGACCCTAGCTGCTCTGCCGCCCTGTCTCCATCACCCCATCCTGGGGAAGCTGCTGGAGAAGCTGGCATTGCCCCAACTCAACTCACACACCAAACTTGGTGGTCTCCACGACCATCAATCTGGATTCCGAGCATCCAGAGGCATGGAAACTCCTCTTCTGAACACCCATGAAGAACTGATTGATCTCTGGACTCCATCTCCCCAGCTGTCCTCATCCTTCTCAATCTCTCCTCTGCCTTTGACACTGTCAACCATTCCATCCTCCTACAAAGGCTCCACGATACCCTTGGTATCTCGGAACGGGCACTGGATTGGCTGACATCCTTCTTAACTGACCGCTTGTTAAAATGGATTTCTAAACTCTGACTTTGTGGGCAGAGGTTTAGGAGGCTTCCCTAGTTTAGTGGAACAGGGGAAGCTTCTAGACAAGCCAGACCAATCTAGGTAGCTTGGCAGGTAGTCAAGCCTAAGTCTCAGGAGGGGAGAGAGTGATAGGAAGCCCACAATGAGCACACAGTAACGAACCACAAATTATTCTTAGACAAGTGTATGTGAAAAATCGCTATACAGAAGGCGAAAAAAAAAAGAAAAAAAAAAGAAAAAAAAAATCTCTATACAATATATACCAATAGACACAAGTAAACTTTAGTTATTTAAAAACAGTTACCACACAAATACTCATACTAAATTACTTATATACGATACGTTTCCAAATGCAACAAAGGAGTAAAACACAGCTACAACCTGTAGAGAGAGGGGTGAGTTAACACACCAGGAGCATTAGACAATTCTTCTGCGTCGTTCCCTAACTTTTCAGTCTAGCCCTATTGAAGTGGGGAGCCTTGTGCTCAACAGTACAGTTGTGCGTAAAAAGGCACAATCACGTAGGCAGAACAAAAAGCGGGTCTTTTTGGGAGAGCTGTAGCAAGTCAGCAAGTCAGGGGCTTGAGGCGATGAAGAATTGGTCCCCAGTATGCGAGTAGGATCTGCCCTTGGTGAAAGAGCAGTTTACAAAAGGTGAAAATAGCTAGGGAGTGCAGGCTAACCCAGCCAAAAGCCAATATCTTTTTAGAGATACTCATGCGTAAAAGAGATTGGTTATGCCAGGGGGCCACCAGTAAGTGATGTAAGTACTCACCGATCCTCAGCATAGTCTAGACCAAACTTTGACAGTTTTGTCGAGGTCACTAGTAGGTTCTATTCCTGCAGTTTTGCAGCGCTTCGGCTCTCAGCGGCTGCAGGATAGAACCATCACCTTTGATGGGACAGTTGCCTTTTCTCGGCTTCTGAAGGAGATACAAAGCAAATACCGGTGCAGCAGGCTTCAGGGCACAGCAGAGCAGAACAGCAAGGCACCTACAGTGACCGTCACCAACATGTAGTGATGCCTGAATCCCAGATGCAGGCAGTGTTATGAGCTCTCCTAATTCAGGACCTGGAGGAACTAGGCTTGCATGATTTGGTGGGATAGGGCACGGGATGACAAGCAAGTGATGTCCCAAGTCTCGGGCTTCCACTCAAGACGGCTGTGATTCTGTGGGATACCCTGAGGTAGAGCTGGACAGTTCACTGGATGGCCCAGGAACACTTCCGAAGGGGCTAGTTCGGTGGGTAAGCAGGGGGCACCAAGAGTAGTTGTTGCCACATCTCCAAAGGGATGAAGCGCCTTGGCAGGCCTTCTTAATCAATGAAGAAAACAGGGGTCCGACGGGACAACAGAGGGCGAAGGGTGCCAAAACCTTCCAACGTGTCTACGGCAGTTTCACAAGTCTGTTTCTTCATGCAGGATACTTGGCTCCTTCTGTAGTTCAGGGATAACACAGGTGATCAGCTTGGTATGGATGCAGAGCCCCTTCTCTTATCCAAGACTAGCCTTGCGCCAACATCGAGGACTTCCAATCGTCGATCTGCTCTCATGCAGGCATCCCATTTGTGGAACAATCACAGTCCATGATGGTCTCAGTCATTCAGGCACTCCAGACATCCTGGCACTAGAAGTGTAGATTGGGACCAGACAGTCCCAACCCGCTTCCTGGGCACACACACGTGACAGGCAAAAGCCTGCGAAAGAGATTGGTTTTTGCAGGAGGCTGCATGCCCAAATAAGGAAAACCCGGTTTACTCGACCTGGGTGAAGACAAGTGACAAAATGGCCATGGGAAACAACGAAAGACTTTGTGGCTCAGCCATTTTCGGACCTGGCCACAGTCTTGAACCATATGATTCCATAAAATCAAGTAAAACACTTATAAAAAGTAACTGCTGCCACCAGTTCATCCCAGGTACACTCATACATTCACGAAAAATCCTTTGAGGGTGTCTAGGGCCATAAAACAAAAAGGACCCCAGCACACAGTACTGGAAGGTACATTGTGCACTGTTAAAAAATTACAAAGAAATTGCAACATAGTCAAGTACTGACAGTCTGAAGGATGTGTCAGTTTCCCCATAACAAGTGAACAAAAGCCCAGGGGAGCGCAGTTGAAGGCTGTGCTCCACTGGCAAATGTCAGGATAGGATAGCCAAACATAAGCAACACGTTTTGGGGGTCCACATATGGAGGGAAAATTACACATTGATGAAATCTTTCCTAACACTGCTCTTCCCAAGTCATCCTGGGCACCTTCTCCTTGCCTACTTCCTTCTCCACCTGTGGTGTCCCCATGGGCTCTATCCTCTCCCCTTGGCTCTTTAACATCTACCTTGCTCATTCTGTGCTCCTCATCTCCTCCTTCTCCTCCAAATTCAGGTTTTACGCAGATGACGCACAACTCTTTTACAAACTTCCTGCTGACCCTCTTGCACCCTCCATCATCTCTGACTGCCTATCTGCCATCCAATCCTGGTGCACCTCCAGCGATCTCTGCCTCAACGCCTGTAAAACTGAGATCCTTCCCATCGGGACCCCTGCTCATTCCTTTTTCCCTTCTTCCTTTGACTCTCCCCCTGTTCCTTCTCCTGAAGTCAGAAACCTTGGAGTCATCTTCGACTCCTTTCTCTCCTTCCTCCCTCACACTCAGGACGTTGCCAAGAAGCCCCACTTTCAGCTCTTCCTTCTCAAAGAATTCTCCCTTTTCTCACTTTCCCCCAGAGGCTCAATGTTAGCCGAGCCTTGGATCTCTCTAGGCCTGACTATTGCAATAGCCTCCTCCTGAATCTACCTTCTTCCACCCCGCGATCCCTCCAGCTAATCCAGAATAGGGCAGCAAAACTTATGCTTGGCCTTAAGCACATGGACCACATCTCTCCTGCCCTAAAAAGTCTTCACTGGCTCTCGGTTGCTGCAAGGATTAAATTCAAATCCCTCTGCATCACCCATAAGGCTATCTGCCGCAGAGAACACACTATTTTCAAATTTGTCTTACTAAATTCTCTCCCTCTAGACCACTACTTTCCTCTGGCACCGATTGTCTGTGTGTAAAGCATTTTTCTAAACAGATGGCCGGTGGTCAATCACTTTCCTAAGCTGGCTGCCTCCTATGGAGCAGCTTACCCCTGCCTCTGCGCCCTGAGCAGGACTTTCCTAAATTCTGAAAGCTCCTCAAGACTTTCCTCTTTACCTCCGTCTTCCCTTCTACTTTCCTTTGCTAATCCCACAGCTGCTGTGATTGGTGTCCAGGGTACTTATGCATGCTCAGGCCCCTGACCTCCCACACCCAATAGGCTCAGCTCCTGTCTACCCTCAGCACTTGCCTTGGCACACCCAGTGTCCTGGAGGTTCGTACTTACTTCCAACATGGCCCCATGCGTGTAGCACTCAACAACCAAAGCACTTCATCTTGGCTCACCTATGAGCTCGGGCTTCCCAGCACTTATGCCCTCTTCCCTCGTCCTTACAGCACTTGCACGTTCTGAATACTCACAAGGCATAGTAGATTCATCCTTTCTTCCTTTTCCCTCCACTATTAAGTATTGTGTTGTAATGTATTTACTCCTGTGTTCCCTCCCCTCGCCCTGTGGGCGCTTTCAAACAGTATTTTACTTGCTGTATAAGCACCTAACAAGCAAACAATAAATAAAATAATACAATCTTTTTCCATCAACTGTTTTAAATCTGATTATGAACGATATAGGAAGATCATTGTCAGCTGTGTCTGCTGGCTGACCAATCATATTCTGTAAACTTACTGCAGTTTTTCTATATGCAGATGACACTGTTATGGTGGCCAGAACTGTACTGAGAATGCCGAAACTATTAACATCCTTGGAGAACTGTTGAAAAGAAAATCGTTCAAGAGCCAATCAAGATAACAGCAACATTTTGAGTCTGGGCCTAGGGAAAAAGAACTGCAAAAATTAGCGGAATTACCATTCGGTGATTCCACTGGTGGTAATTTCAGCAAACTTGTAATTGGCAGTGCGGAAAAAAATAATGGTAGCGGAATTCCCACCGTTTATTTTCCACACCACCAAACTTGTCATGTGGCCTATTAACTGCTATTGGTTGCACATATCGGTGGGACTCTCTATCTCTATTGGTGCTAAAACATTTTAAAAGCATGCTCCTACTCTACTACATATTATTCTAAAAATCGCTTCTGACTTCAGACGTCATTATTATATAGGAAATGGAGACATTCTAACTTGACAGCGATTTATTCTTTGACCAGAAGATACTATACCTTAAATTTAGCCTTGGAATTCTTGCTCAAGCAAGCATGGTTTGTCGTGGTTTCTATTCATAGATTTAGGGACCGATTCATGGAACAAACGTGCGCTGAAAAATGTGGCGCAAGCAGGCACAAGCGTCAAAAAGGAAGCGTACGTTCACGCGTGCGATTCATGGAAGGTTCTGCGCGTGTTCTCCCCGGGATGTGCGCCAAATCCGTGTGTGGCGCACACAGGCGCACACGTCATTGCAACATCCCAATACTGTGCGCGATGCACACAGGGAAAGCGCGATGTACACAGGGAAAGCGCACAACGTCGGCGCACACACGAAAAAGGGGGCGGGACACAGGGCGTAACATGCGGAATGGGGAACAACGCGTGTAAAAGAAGGCGTAACTGGGGAAGTACTGCAGGGAAATACAAGGAACGCCCACACGCACGCGAACAACTCGTATTCATGGAATCGAATACGGGAAACAAGAGCACGCTAAAAGACGCGCACAGGCGTCAACACATCCACCACAGGAAGGCAGGCGTAAGCGACCCCGCGCACAGCATAAAAGTGCGTGCAAACAACAAACACGTATATCCAGCTACGATGAATGCCCCATTTGTCGCAGCACTGATCGTGGGACACCGCAGGAGGAGGAGAATAGCCAGGGCCCGCATTTTTTCCCCGCGGACTAGCCTTTTTGGGATGCCTGACGACCAGTTCTACGGCAGGTATAGGCTTCTACCTCGTATCATCCTAGACCTGGTCAGGGAATGGGAAGATGACCTTACATCCCCCACTCTCTGCTCCCAAGCATTGAGCCCCTTGGAGAAGGTGCTCAATGTCCTGCATTTTTTGGCCACTGGGTAATTTCAGCGGACTACTGCCATAGTGGGGGAGGGGTCTCACAGGCCACGCAGTCACGCTGCCTACACCAGGTGTTGGCAATCATGACTGCGCGCCCCTCAGTCCGCAGGCACATATACATGCCCAGAACACCCGCAGAAAGGCAGGCCGTAGTCCAGGACTTTTACAGGGTGGCACACTTCCCCAAAGTGCTCGGTGCCATAGATTGCACCCATGTGGCCCTACGTCCACCTAGGGCCACTGAGCACATCTATCGAAACCGCAAGCACTGGTCTTCCATCAACGTGCATGTGGTATGTGATGCAAAGGGAATCATCACCTCTGACTATGCAAACTACCCAGGCTCCATCCATGACAGTTTCATATACAGAATGTCCGCCCTGAGCCGGGCCCTGGAAGCTGGGCAGCATGGCGACACATGGCTCCTAGGTGAGTACAAATGCCCATGCACATGCATGCATGTCACACACAGACAAATACACAAACCCCAATAATCCCAACCATTATCACCTCTCCAGGGGACAGTGCCTACCCTCTGATCAACCACATGATGACGCCAATCCGGAACCCCACCACATCACCCCAGGAAGATACAATGCTGCCCATATTGCAACCAGGGGCATAGTGGAGCGCACATTCGGAGTGCTAAGGTCACGCTTCCGCTCCCTTGACTGCTCTGTTGGGCAGCTACTCTATGCACCCCCAGTAGTGTGCAGGATAATTCTGGCAGCATGTGTCCTGCACAATGTTGCTACACGGCAGGGTGTACCGGTGGACATGGTGGTGCCCTCACATCCCCAACCACAGGCACAGGCGCTGCCCATGTGAGGGCATAGGGCACGTGGCGAGGCAGCCCGGACCCAGCTTGTGGCTACATTTTTCACCTAAACTCCCACCCCTGTGGAGTGCACACAGGCCTGGCACATACCAGGTGACAATCGATGATGACAAAGAGACAGTCAATTGTCACAACCTTACCACCCTGAGAATGTTGCCATGGAAGTGCTACATTGTGTGCATCCCTAGCTACTAAAACATAAACAATCGTGTGTGACACAAAGGAACACATGCAAGGTGTGTATCACACACCCCTGCAAAACAGGCCATCACAATCCCTGGTATGTCATCCAAACCCTCCTAAACCACATCACCCTTGTTTGACACACCATGACATGGCAAGCAATATCAAAAGCCCAACACATTACCAATAATAAACGAAGTGACATGTGATAAATGGAAAGTGGCTTCACACAATGACGCCTGTCATAGAATCTGATGAAATGACTGAGCAACAACCTCCCACACAAAACAAGTTATACCCAAATGCATTCCAACAGTTGTAGCATTAACATACCAATCAATGCCTGTTCACATGCACATTGAGCAAGGCAAAATCCCTATTCCTGAATACGTCTGCTGTGTGCGTCTCCTGCAACACACTGCTCAGCACACAGCATATTGACCAGCTATTGTGTCAGAGACACACCTTAAGCATCACATGAAAAGGAGAAAATAAACAAATAAATAAACATTTGACGCATGTACCGGATCCACCAATGGTCATAGATCATGTGCTGCAGGGACACAGTGGTCCCCAGAAGGCAAAATGTGTGCACATTTGGACATGGAAGGGTGGATGTACATGTGGTGGATCATAGTGCGACTGTGTGTGTCAGTAGGGACATGCATTCGATACATGCATGTCCAATCAAGTGACCATCAGTGTCCTCTACACATCACATGTGAACATTGCCCATGTGCACACCCCAGCATGTCAAACCACACCAATCCCCTCACACCTGAAAGGTAAACACAACACAGGAACAGGCATTGACCAGCAGAACACATCATGTACATAGGACACCACAATAACAATGTCAGGGTGCCCATCACACTGCAGGCCAAGACAACTGTCCAACAACCAAACACCCTCCCTCATTCACATATCACCATAACTTACTGAACTGTGTCTGGGGTATGTAGCCTTCTTCCTTGAAGTCTACCTGGCCACAGGATCACCCTACCCCTTTGTCTCCATCTTCCACCTTGCGTATAAATAGTGTCCAGCACCCTCAGAAGCCACCTTGACTGGCAAAAATACCAAATCAAAGAGAACTCAAAGGAGCCAAACACACAGGCCAGGCAAAAAGCCTGTAGGCAGCAAAAAACACTTGAAGAGTCTCCAGTAGATGACTTGAAGTAGCAGTAAATTTCAAAGCACAATGATGGAACAACCAAGTTAGCACACTTAAACAATGCTACAACATGATGTGTACCAGGTTTGGTACATAATATACAATGATGAAGCACCAACTGATGGGTAGTGTCACTGCTCCGGTGTCCAGGCGCAGGAGTGGCATGAACAAACCACCCCCTCTGTGGTTTGGGCACCTGCAAGGTCAAACTTACACAGGCCTCTGAGACCACGGTGGGGAAGGAGGGTCAGGGATATGTTGACTGGACAGGCATTGGTATTCTGCATAACCGGAAAGAGGGGCAGGAGAGGGGAGTTGGATTGTCAAGGGAAAGTGGGGAAAAGACAAAAATCCTCTATTCACAATAACACATACTCAATCAGATAAACCATGTACATCATGCACATTGTACCAAATGACTCAAATGGAAGTCAAAGAGATACTTATTTCTGGGGTGAGTGCTGGCCTCCTGCCTGCGCACTCTTAGGTCCGGTAACAGGAGCAGTTCAATGCTGCAAAGATAGTAAGAGTTACTAAACTGTGTGTGTCTATAACACACACACACACAACACCATACATGCCCCAAAGTAAGTAACTCCTCCACAAACAAACACTCTTGTCTGCTGCTTCGTACCCATATGTAGGATTCCCCCCATAATGGTTCATACACTGTCAATGCACTAAGTCAGGCACACGTGGGCGCGTGGCAAATGGAAGACCAATGTGTCAAGATTCACACATCATGTAATGGTGCCTGGGTAAGCAGCTACACGCATATAGCGAGATACGACTTCAGTACAAGTAGTGTTCTGGCATCCCCCAAATAAAAGAGGTAGTGCATGTGTCATTTGAACATGCAAATGATATGCACTGCACAAAAGTCTCTCCCTCGCTGGGTGTCCCTGTGCGCAGCTCTATTTTTTCCGGCTTTGAACGCTACTGGGCTTATACATCTGCTTCAATGGAGCATGGTGGACTGGGGGATATGTGCGACAGCCCCTGCATGTGCCCCTGACAACTTGGAAAGCACCTTGCCATGTGTCCACCAACTCATCTTAGCTGTACTGCGTGCTTCAACACCAATAACTGTCCAAGCTCACCGTCAGTGGAGCTACTTAGCATGCATGTGCAACAGGCCTGGTGGAAGGTTGTCGGTGGTGTGTGCCCCTTGTGCTGCTCACCTTGCCTGGAGTTCTTGGAAACACGTCTGCTTCTGTTGGATGTATGAGCACAAGCCCTGTGGCACTTCTAGGGCACACATGCGCATGTCTGCACCACTGAACGTGGCCAGCTGCCAGATGTACACTGGCCCATGTCTGCCGGCAAAGGTGGTCTGGAGGCTCATTCTCCTGCTGAAAGGGCACAAAACACAGAGTTAATGCTGAGAAAGTCCCCAGTGTGTGTCTCTTCATGCTGGTTGTGACTGGACCATGTCAGAGACGTACATCAGATTCCATCCCACATCAGTGTGACTTTGACAGGCAAAGTGTGGTGGACACTCTCTACAGTATGAAGTGCATCAAGCACATGTACAGTAAAGAAAATTAACATACAACACAATGTATCGTGGACACCTGATTCATGAAACCACCCATTCCTAATGCTGAAATGCCGTCGATAACACCCCTACAATCCCCACTAGGGGTGTTAACACAAACATGTTAACAGGCAAAGTTGACAGGCAAAGTGTGGCGGACACTCTCTACAGTATGAAGTGCATCAAGCACATGTACAGTAAAGAAAATTAACATACAACACAATGTATTCATGAACACCTGATTCATGAAACCACCCATTCCTAATGCTGAAATGCCGTCGATAACACCCCTACAATCCCCACTAGGGGTGTTAACACAAGTAGTACAGCAGCAGACAGGCCACAGATATGACAGTCCAAAGCCCTTGTGAAATAGTTTGTAACACCGAACCATCCTTGCGAGCCCATGGATAAGGGAAGCAGGAGTGGCCTATGTGAGTCAGGACCCCAAGCTGCAAACACATACACGAGACAAGCTTGAAGGGCCCAGCTGGAACAGACAGTGGATGCTTTCAAAAGCCACAAAGCACCACACCGTCACATGAAAGCACAATAGACAAGCAATTTTAAACTATATTAACTAATTACACTAACTTTAAAAAACCTACATTACCTAATTAAACTAACTATCAAATCGAATGTTAACTAACTAAACTAAAAAGAAAAATCAAAAATGGCCACATACAACCCGGGGGGGGAGGAACCCAGGAAGGGGAGGTACAGGGTGCAGCTCAACACCCACATGCGATGATGTTGAGAAAATAAAAACCTCCATGGGCTCAACGCCTGCACAGCCCGACCTGTGTGGGAGATCCCTTGTCGTCTGAGTCTGGCTCAGCCTGAAAAGGAGGACGTGGCACAGGAGCCTGACCACGCCTAGCCGCAGCTTGCCCCTCGTAGGCAGCAAGTCTGCCGGACGGGTGAGCCTGGTTCTGTGCGGCGATGACACGTAGGTCTGCATGCAGAACCTCCCGTGATACACGTGCTTCCTCTTCCAAGGTAACACGTGTAACACAGAGGTCTTTCTGCAAGGCCTGGCTGGACAACTGATGGACCTCCCGGCAAGCACGTAGCTCAGCCGAGATGGTACGCTCAAGCTGCTCAAACCTCCCAGAGTGGATCTTAGCGACTCATACTCAGCCCTCAGGGCCTCCATATGTGCCTCTGCGTGAGTAGCAATTGCTTGAGGCAAAGACAACATTTCAGCCTGGCGTGCCCTGTCTGAGGCCTCCATGCCCAGCCTGAGCGTGCGGGCCGTGGACTGTGCTGCCCGCTGCTAGAGAAGCACCTGCCTAGCGGGGGGAGCACGGATTGGGCCACACGCTCCATGCTCACAGCGATGTTTTCCATTGCTGCCCCCTGGCGTTCTGAATTGGCAGTCAGAAAGCCAGGGGGCAGCAGTATACCTCGGAGGCGCGCGGCCAATGCATTGCTGGGCTTGACACCTGCGGGACCCAAGGACCGGTCGTCCTCGTTGGGTTGGCACCGCCCACGACTGCACGACTACATGCCCCCGTCGACGTGATGGCCCAGGCCCATCAGAGACTGGTGTGGAGGGTGACCCTGCATCCTGATCCACCACAGGCAGAGGTCCCACCACTGTCTGACCCCTCAGTGCAGGTGTCGCGGACAGAGGAGTGTCCACATCAGAATCACTCACCCCTGACGTATGGACCTGATGCACATCCAACTTGACATGGACGTCAGAGTGGTCATCTGGACTGGACTCATTGCCAGCCAAAGACAAGATGGTCTGTAGCACATGTGGGTTCTCGTGGTCTACCACCCTACGACCCCCACTTGTGCCGGGTTGCTGTAGTGATAACAACCCTGTGCCTGGCATGACAACACCATCCTCTGGCTCCATTGCGTCATCATCTGAAAAGTAGAGAGAAAAAAAGATCACTACACATGTTAGAAGCACACAACACACACACACATAGACATCACACAGACAGCCAACACATGAAGCAGAAATGTCACACACAAAAGAGAACCTGCCATGCATGCCGGGTCAACTTGACATTGCTTCTGTGATTAGGCATGTAGAAGGGTGTTATACCGCTCAGAAGTGGGTCGATGCAGTGCAGAACATTTGTACGTTACTCACTATCTACATGTACAAGTACTTCATGATGTGTATCAGAAAACGTGAAGGCAGTGCAAGGTCAAGTTCATGCATCACATGCAGTGTGCATGCAATGGGTTGCATGGCTACAAGCAAACCACCCCTCCCCCTAAGTGGAAATGCAGGGATGCCTTGCATGGTATCAAAAGGATGACCAGAGACCTGTGTATTTGCAGACAGTGTTGACTAGCATCAATTGCATCATCTGAGTCAACTGACAACACAGCAGATGATGATGAGACAGTAAGCGGGACACATGATGAACCCTCAGTAGTACACCCATGTGTGCAGAAGACACTACACCAGTTGGACAGAGTCAGTGGGCCATGAACAGGGTGAAGCCTGTGAGCCACAGAGACTGCCACACACTAAACATGTGTGTGATGCAGGTCTGAGCCACAGTGGCCATGGGAAGGCTGATTAAATGCCATGAAATGTAGGTTACCCTGGACACATACTACAATGATCATACACTCAAGGACACATAGCGGCATGCATGGAATGCACATGGAGCATGAATGGGCACTCTTGTCCCTGCGGAGCATCTGCCATCTGCACAGTCCAAGTAAGACACACAGCATCAAGGACAAAGGATGTACCCCAGTGCATGTGTCTGGCAGGTTGGCTGGTGGAAGTTAGCATGTACACCGGAGGCATGAACAGGCCATTGCATTACGGCAAAATTATGCACACCAGTGCAAAGGCTAAATTGGGGTGCAGGGGCAAGAGAGCATGCCTACGTGGAGTACCCGCATGCAGGCAGAGGACACATGCACCATAGTCCCAGTCCAGAGAGGAAGGACACCCCAGGCTACATGCAGAAGAGCCAGTGAGCTGGTACATGGACCGGAGGGGCATTGAGGTGACCAGCATGTGAGTATGGTGCAAGTGTGGTGATGGACAGCCCCCGTCTGCTCCATATGTCCACCATCCTGCGGAACAGCCATGCATCAGTGAAGCATTGCATGACTTGCACATCTGAACCATGTACACATGACATGTAGTGGCACTCATGCACAGCACATCACACAAGTAAAACACACATGGCCTCGACAAACACGCAGCAACAATCACTGGACTGGGCATCAAAGTCCTGCATCTCTCCCACTCCTTTGACCGATTCAGGTGGTATGACCTCCGCAACGAGTGACTTGTGCGGAGTGAGATCTTCCTCCTCAGGTGCCGGCCCACTGTCAGTCACCAGAGTCATGTTGTAATTTGAGGCACGCTTTGTCTTACCGCTGCGTTTGAGGTCATTCCGATTTTTGCACTCTTACGCTGTGCGCACCTCATGGACGAATGCATTCACATGTTCCGCAACTTGCTTCCAGTGGGTATCACGATGGGTAGCCGTAGTTTGACAATTAGGCCCCACTAGCATGTCACGGTTGTGGTCCCGCACGTAGTTCACGAGGAAGTCCAGTTCCTGCGCACAGAAAGGCTTCTTCCTCGACGTGCAGGAGGTTGTGGCTGTGTGTGGGGTCCCAGCCTGTCCCAGCCTGTGCTGCAGGTGCAACCTTCCTCCTCTTGGATAGGGGCGCGGACCCTGGCTGGCAAATGCCGTCCTGATCAGTATGGCCAGTGGCACCGGTGGATTGAGCCAAGGGAGTGGCAGGTGGAAGGACGAGCGAAGGCCTGACTTGCATCAGTGGCTGCTGGGTGCCCTGGAATGGACCCTGTGCAGCAACATCTGCTGTGCCAGGGTCATTGACTGCGACTGTCCTGGTTGGTAGACTCACAACCGGGGTGTTGTTGGCTGCATCTGCCCCTGCACTTGCCAACACCGGCTGGTCGGTGCAGCAGATGACATTACTGCCCTAGGGACACGGGTCTCGGTCAGGGCAGCCCTGCGTGCACCTACGGTGTTCGTCCTGACCGGCTGGAAATCTTCCATGGACTCTTCAAGTGCCAACGTAGCCTGCGATGGCAGACCCTGAGCCTGGGTTGTGGTGTCCACAACTGCACCTGCAACTACCACTACCCTTGGGCCGGTGGCAGTCAATGAAACGGACTGCCGGGACACATGGGCGCCAGTGCCAGATGCAGAAGCTGCATCTCCCGGAACCACAGGGGGTGGTGGCATGACTGCACCAACACATGGCACAACATCGTGCCGAAGTGGCGCACCCCTGCCTCTTCCCCCTCTGCGGCCACTCTGGACACCCTGGAGTCCCCCTACTCCCTGGTCACCCCGGCCACGTCCCTGACCACGCCCGCCACGAGGAGTACGCCCAGCTGAGGCGCCCCTCACATTTGGTGGCCTCCCAACCATGCAACAGATGGAGTAGTGCCGGCACAGATGGAGAAGTGCCAATGGGAGGTGTACACGACAATTGTCCTGGGCAATTGGTGTGAAGGGGGTGGGATACAAGATGTTAAAAGCACTCCTGCACCTGCAAGGCTGTATGTGACCCCGGTGATGAAGTGACGGGTCACGCAACGCTCAGGCACCCCAAAACTGCAGTAAAACCGTGCACGAAACCCCGGTAACCCACGTGTGTGGAATTAACCTCCCGCAGTACGCGATGGCACCCAGGGACACGAAAAACATGTACGCATGGGACACGCAGGCTACTATGACCTCAAAAACGGGTACACGATACACAGGGGCACCCGCAGTAGGAAAAAATAGCATGCGTGACTCACCATGAGACTAGCATGATAATGAAAAACACGCATAGCCAATACCCCTGTCAAAAGAAGAGATACGTCTTTGATCCGCTGTGAAGTTGTGATGGTGCACGAAACAACACGAAGTAGCAACACACACGTCGGTCTCCACGAAAGGCACGTACAGCGAGCTGCTGGCCCCACTCACCTTTAACCTGCGCTGAGGAAAACACCTGTGCATGTCACGTCACTTACGCGCTTAGGCCCTTTTCTCGGATAACACGCATTAACACGCGGACGTGCTGTTTTACACGTGCTGAATCACTATGCACCCGTCACGAGGGAAACGCCCGCGCACGTAACGTCACATACACGCTTACGCGCTAAGGGCCTTTCCACAAATTACATGCTGACGTGCACTTTTTTCACGTGCCAAATCACTCCGTATCAAGCTGGCCACGCGACAACACACGGAAGACCACGCTCCTGCCCAAAAGGCCATTTTCCTGCCCCAGAGAGCCCCGAGCACGCTCCCACCTGCCATCTGCTGCTGCCTGCCTGCCTGCTGCCCACGTGCCCTACTATTTGGTGCCTGCACGTCAGCCATCTGCAGGGGTCCAGTTGCTGTGTCCACACCTGCTGGAACAGAAGACTCCCGACTGGGATACCATCGCTCCACAGCCCAGCCCCAGGACCCAGTTGCCCACCCACACCTGCCTCGGGGGTCGCCATGTCGGGGCAAACACCATCCAAGACCACTGCCGACCCCCAGCCAGAGAGGCAGAGGGCTACCAGCTTCAGTGATAAGGAAGTTGGTATCCTGGTGGAGCAAGTTCTGGGGCATTATTCACACCATCGTGCACCGACAAGGAAGGACGGAGGAGGATCTGGATGGACATCATGGGTGCCATCAACACGGAGGGGGTGGCACCCTAAGACCTGAGACACGTCCAGAAGTGCTGGGAGGACTACAAGCCCAGGACCCTCAGGAAGGCCCAGCGCCTCTTGGAGGCAGAGGATGCAGTGGGGCGAAGGGGCCATCTTACCAACCAGCAGATGAGGGTCCTGGAGCGCATTCGCCCAGTGCTTCGCCACCAGATCCTCAGGATGCAGGCCCGTCTGGAGTCGAGCGGTAAGTGGCCATGCATTGCTGTGTGAAACAGGGCATGTTGCAGTGTAGTGGTAGTCAGCTACTTGCCTGTATGTGTTCCATAGGCTCTGTATGGATGTGTGTGTGCAGGGACATCATGGTAATGCATGTGAGACCAGTAATGTGTGAACCACATGGATGGTGCATGTGTTCCAATGCAACATGGGGAGCAGCATGCGGAATGCACACATGAATGCATGCCTATCTCTGTTCTTGGACATGGATGGGGGTTTATAGATGGGTGCTGCTCTCATGTACATGTATGGTGTACATCTGTGTGTCTGAGAAGCGTGTGTGTGACTTTGGATGGATGCATGACACATGTCCGTGACGATGTGTTGATTAACTTATGCAGTCTAGTCACCCTTGTATCCACTGTGTCTGTGGTTTACGAGCCCTGATGCATGACCCTCTGGTGATGTGTGTGCATGGGATCAGTATGAGCCATGATGCATGTGAGTTTGAAGCCAACATTTATGTCAATAGAGGCCCTACATGGATGCTGATGTTGATTGCATGCGCTGTGCCTGTTTCTGCATGTGTGTTGCCTGCATTGACCCATGTGTTGTGGAGGGACAGGATGGAAGTGACGTTTGACAGTGCCACTCATGTGTTATTGCTTCCTGTCTACGGGACTATTGTACAGTACCCTGATGCTTGTGTTCTATGTCTCCCTCTACGCAGTGTCGAGTGAAGAAGAGGGCAGAGACGGCGCTGTGGAGCAAAACCATCATCCGGGAGCGAGGGGACTGGTGCCACGTCTGCCACTATGGCTGTAGTGGAAGGGCCGGCTGAGCCCCCACAGGGGCTTGCAATGGCAGAAGATGGTGCAGAGACATCCAGGTTGGTAGTCTCCACACAGGAGGAGGAGGCCGCTACTGAGCTGCAAATGGGGCCTGGTGGGGGTTGTAACACTGGTGCAAGTGGTGCAGTCCAGGGCCAGGGGCAGGAGGCAGCACAGGTCACCGCGGAGAGGCCTGTGCATGTTGCTGTCCCTGACCCTGTGACTGCACCACCATGCACCAGCAGGGATGCCCCGTCCCAGGCCTGTCCGCAGGTAGGGGTAGGCCCACGTCACCTGGCACTCCACTACCTGCGGACGAGGAGTCCCATGACTGTATGAGGTCCGTCCTGATTGGTGTCGCATTGCGCACGCGTGTCATTCGTAATGACGTGCGTGCTTCCTTGGGGGACCACGCACGCCATCACGAAGAGCTGCGTGGCAACGTGGCACAGTTGGGAGGGGCCATGGTCAGAGGGTTTCTACATGTGTCGAACACTCTGGCGGCCCTCCCCTCCTCTGTGGAGACTATGCACCAGTCGTTCTCCCTGCCGTCTTCCGGCCCAGATACCACCAGGGCCCCCTGTAGACCTGGCCCGACCAACACAGCCAGCCTGGTGGAGATCCCATCCCTGCCACAGTCGGGAGTCGGAGGTCCAGCAGGGGTGGACACCCCACCAACTGGAGACCAGCAGATGGAGGATGTGCAGGCATCATCGGACAGGGCACATGGACAGCAGCAGGCTCAAGGTGGGAGTGATGATGGCTCGGGGCCATCAACATCAGAGGGGCAGGCATCGGCCAGAGGGCAGGAGGACCCTGGAATGGGAGTGTCTTCCGTGTGGCAGCGGTTGGGCCAGCGGATAGATGCGGAGCAGCGGCGGGGGGAAGAGGCGCGGCTCACCATGCTCAGGGCAGAGTTCTCCATGCGCCGGGCGTTGAGGCGGACTGAGTGCCTCGAGGCAACTCGCAGGGAGTTGGAACAGGCCATGACTGCATCCCTGCGAGACGACTGCGGGAGTTTCATGATGCCCTGGCCCGGGACATCACAGAGTGAGCCGTAGGACTTGCCGGCCGCCATTGTATATAGTTAGTTAGTGTTAGGTTTCTTTTCTGTTTTTATTTATTTTGGGCCGCTTGGAAAATGCCCCACATTTTTGCATATAGTTCTTCATTAGGTAGGGTTTTTTTATAGGTTTCATTTCAATGATTGGGCACATGGACCCTGGATTTGTACTTTGTAAATAGTTTGACAATGGATTTGGCTTCTTATTCTTTTTTTTCCATGGATCAATGGTTTTTTATTGTTTTTGCACTTTGGATTTGTTTTGCCGGACTGACACTTTGGACACATGCTTTTGGATTGCTTTGGATTTTGCTATCATGCATTTTTGGTTTATATTTTGGACATACAGCTTTTCATTATTTATTTCCATTTTTGTGTGTTTCATTTCATTCCCTTGCTTTTGTGTGTAATACATTTTTATTTCCTACTTCAATGTGTGGTATTCTCTCTTTGGTTTCATGCATGTCACAATGTGTGTTTTCTCAATCACATGAACCCATTGTGTGGGTGTGATGGAAATATGTTGAAGTCCATACTTGCCATTTGGGATGTATCATGTGATGGGGATTTCATTGTGGGGTGGATGTCATACCTGGTTGTGTGTTTGGACTGGGGTGGCGTGGGGTGTGATTTGGGTGGCCATAAGGCCCATGATTGTGGATCGTCATGAGGTGTTGGGGGGGACATACGTCGGGGCCTGCTGGCAGGTGCCTTTCACTGCTGGGTGGGTGAGTGGGTGGGGGGACATGAGTCGGGCCTGCTGGCAGGTGCCTGTCACTGCTGGGTGGGTGAGTGGGTCGGCGGACATGAGTCGGGGCCTGCTGGCAGGTCCCTGTCACTGCTGGGTGGGTGGGGGTCCAGGGGGACATGACTTGGGGCTTGCTGGCAGGTGCCCGTCACTGCTGGGTGGGTGGGGGGACATAAGTCAGGGCCTGCTGGCAGGTGCCTGTCACTATTGGGTGGGTGGGGGTGCAGGGACATGAGTCAGGGCCTGCTGGCAGGTGCCTGTCACTGCTGGGTGGGTGAGTGGGTGTTGGGACATGAGTCGGGGCCTGTTGGCAGGTGCCTGTCACTGCTGGGTGGGTGAGTAGGTGGGGGCACATGAGTCAGGGCCTGCTGGCAGGTGCCTGTCACTGCTGGGTGGGTGGAGGTGCAGGGGGACATGAGTCGGGGCCTGCTGGCAGGTGCCTGTCACTGCTGGGTGGGTGAGTGGGTGGGGGCACATGAGTCGGGGCCTGCTGGCAGGTGCCTGTCACTGCTGGGTGGGTGGGGGTGCAGGGGGACATGAGTTGGGGCCTACTGGCAGATGCCTGTCACTGCTGGGTGGGTGAGTGGGTGGGGGACATGAGTCGGGGCCTCCTGGCAGATGCCTGTCACTGCAGGGTGGGTGGGGGTGCAGGGGGACATGTGTCGGTGCTCACTTGTGCATGGTTGACATGTGGGGTGGCTGGGGGCATGGCCAGGGTGGATGGTCTGCCTGCGGGGAAGGCCAGGGGGGCAGGGTAGTCCCCTGTGTTGTGGGCTGCCTGCAGGGCCTGGGGAGGGGTGAGAGGGCACACCTAGGAGGACGCACACTGCCAATTCGTGTTGGAGCACACCAGGAGTACACATACCCCTCCCGTGGCAGTGAAAACACATGTAAACCTCCCCGCGCACCCCCGAAATACACGTACCCCGCTCCCCAAGGCCTATCGCGTGTGATTCTCCCCGCGCACCCCTCGGAATACACGTACCCCGCTAGGCCAAGGCCTATCACGTGTGAAACTCCCCGCGTACCCCAGTAATACACGTACCCCACTGCCCAAGGCCTATTACGTGTGATTCTCCCCGCACACCCCTCGGAATACATGTACCCCACTCGGCCAAGGCCTATCGCGTGTGATTCTCCCTGCGCACCCCTCGGAATACACGTACCCCGCTCGGCCAAGGCCTATCGCGTGTGAAACTCCCTGCGTACCCCCCAAATACACGTACCTCGCTCGCACAAGGCCTATCGCGTGTGAAACTCTGCGCGCACCCCAGTAATACACGTACCCCGCTCGGCCAAGGCCTATCGCGTGTGAACCTCCCCGCGCACCCCAGTAATACACGTACCCCGCTCGGCTAAGGCCTATCGCGTGTGAAACTCCCTGCGTACCCCCCAAATACACGTACCTCGCTCGCACAAGGCCTATCGCGTGTGAAACTCTGCGCGCACCCCAGTAATACACGTACCCCGCTCGGCCAAGGCCTATCGCGTGTGAACCTCCCCGCGCACCCCAGTAATACACGTACCCCGCTCGGCTAAGGCCTATCGCGTGTGAAACTCCCCGCGCACCCCAGTAATACATCTACCCTGCTCGGCCAAGGCCTATCGCGTGTGATACTCCCCGCGCACCCCCAGAATACATGTACCCCGCTGGTCAAGGCCTATCGCGTGTGATTCTCCCCGCGCACCCCTTGGAATACATGTACCCCGCTCGGCCAAGGCCTATCGCGTGTGAAACTCCACGCGCACCCCCCAAATACACGTGCCTTGCTCGCACAAGGCCTATCGCGTGTGAAACTCCATGTGCACCCCAGTAATACATGTACCCCGCTCGGCCAAGGACTATCGCATGTGAAACTCCCCGCGCACCCCAGTTATACACGTACCCTGCTCGGCCAAGGCCTATCGCGTGTGGAACTGCCCACGCACCCCAGTAATACATGTACCCCGCTCGGCCAAGGTCTATCGCGTGTGAAACTTCCCGTGCAACCCCCAAATACACATACCCTGCTCGTACAAGGCCTATCACGTGTGAAACTCCCCGCGCACCCCCAGAATATGCGCAGGCAGCCCATCCACCCTCCCCATACTCTGCAGGCAGCCCTTCACCCCAGGGCATGCCCCGCAGGCAGCCCATCCACCCTGGGCATGCCCCGCAGGCTTGACATCCACCCTCCCCATACTGCGCAGGCAGCCCTTCACCCCTGGGCATGCCCTGCAGGCAGCCCATCCACCTTCACCATACCCCGCAGGCAGACCATCCACCCTTGGCATGCCCCGCAGGCAGCCCATCCACCCTCCACATACCCCGCAGGCAGACCATCCACCCTGGGCATGCCCCGCAGGCGGCCCATCCACCCTGGGCATGCCCCGCAGGCAGCACATCCACCCTCCCCATGCCCCGCAGGCAGCCCTTCACCCCTGGGCATGCCCCGCAGGCAGCCCATCCACCTTCCCCATACCCCGCAGGCAGACCATCCACCCTGGGCATGCCCCGCAGGCAGCACATCCACCCTCCCCATACCCTACAGGCAGCCCTTCACCCCTGGGCATGCCACGCAGGCAGCCCATCCACCCTGGGCATGCCCCGCAGGCAGCACATCCACCCTCCCCATGCCCCGCAGGCATCCCTTCACCCCTGGGCATGCCCCGCAGGCAGCCCATCCACCCTCCCCATACCCCGCAGGCAGCCCTTCACCCCTGGGCATGCCACGCAGGCAGCCCATCCACCCTGGGCATGCCCCGCAGGCAGCACATCCACCCTCCCCATACCCCACAGGCAGCCCTTCACCCCTGGGCATGCCACGCAGGCAGCCCATCCACACTGGGCATGCCCCGCAGGCAGAATTATTTGTCATTTGGGATATCACTTAGAAGCATTCACACCTAGCATTCCTTAAAGCAGTCAAAACCCTACTGTTTGTATGAAATGTTATGTATTATTGTCGCCAATTGACTGCACTGTAAAATGTTATGATACGCTCACAGTAACCCAGAGCAAATGAATGTCCATGTAACTAAGTCACTTCCATACGACAGCGCCTCGATGCCTCTGGGCTGCTTGTGCGCTCTATAAATTCAAAAAATTAAAATAAATAAATATGATGGCAGCAGCTGTAATTGTGGGGCCTCGACCTTAGCAAGGGGTGACTATGCCAGGTGTATGATGACATTATAGGGCTATTTGAGTCTGTTTTTGACCCATGTTGCCATTCAGATAGCAAACCGAGTTATGTCAAGCGCTCGCCTCTGACATCTCTTGGATTGGATTCTACAGTCACAGGTTTGAATCCCAATAGGGCCCACTTGGCCCTCTATTCTTTTACGGTCAATACATTGAGTATCATTGCTTTGATTAATAGTCTCTCCAAGAAAACATTGCATTTGTGATGTGTTCCATATAAATGGCAAATTGTTATATTTGGATAGCCACACTATATTTTACCAGGGCCTGCTTCCTAATGTTATTGAAGTTATTTACACCCAAACGAATGAGCATGGAAGCGTTTTTTTGACTTCCAAAAAATTGAATGACTTCTATATTATAGGTTTGGAATTGTATGACTGTGCCCCCAATAAGTGAACTGAAGCTCTGTTTCCTGCGAAAAGGACAAAGTACAGGTATAGTAGCACCTCGAAAGCGTCAATGAATCTCTCAAACTACTTTCTGTTGAAAGGTGCCGTGTCCATTTGGAGCGATTAATTAAAGAAAATGTTGTGCCCTTAAAAAAGTAGCAGTCTTTTCAATCGTTGGTATGTCAATGACCATTTAATCGGTTCCCATTTCTAAAACTGTAAAAATCTGCTCCTACCACTCGTCTATACAAGGGCGAACCAAGCAGTCCTCAAGTGCTTACTGAGTTTAACAGGATGAATAAAACTTACATTTTATATCTTATACTGCCATCTCCTGTTCACAGTTAGTAATTGGAGCAGTCACATAATCGGGCTTGTAATAAAAATACAGTTTGCATCACGAGAAAGCGGATGTTGATTTCATCACTGGAGTCCGCTGTAAACTGTTGCTCGTTTTCAATAGGGCCTACCGTCTGAGCTTCTGTCCAATGTTCTATTTTAGGAGACGTGCACTTTTGGGTGCATATGTGCATATAACTGTTCTGTGAATGACCACCATAAATATTTTAAATCAGTTATGCAGTCCAGCCATGCTCCAGGTGGGTGTGTTAGGCTTAATCACGTATTCTGAAAGGATGCTTCTGACCACAAAAATATCCATCAATTTAGCATATTAGTACATCGGTAAAGAGTCTTGTATAGCGCCCTTCTGCCAATTGTTATTGGCCTTACTACAAGTGACCCTATAAGAAAAGAGGGAGGGGTTGTCAGTTGGACAATGGGAGCGGCAGAAGCCAACCCTGTGGTTTTGGGTGCAGGTCGGAAATACCCGGATCATATGTGTTGGTATGTGGGTCTGGTGGAGGCTCTGTTATCCTGAAGGGAGAGAGCTAAATGTGATTTGAGTGAAGTTACCCGCTGGGGAGGGGGAGTGAAATAGCGGCTGTCGGAAGCGGCCTTACTGCGCTTGTGCAGCATTGCATTACGGCTGTGTGAGGTGCGGCTTGACGGCTCTACGGGCTCTACGGGATACGTTGGGTCCCTTTCTCTAATTGGGAAACCATCGGAGTGTGCGAGTGACGGAGCAGCGGTGGGGCTGTGAGCGGCTGCGAATCCTCCCCTGATCCACGCCGGCTGACGGAATTGACGGGGCTGTGGTGCCGCTTTCTCCCGCTACGCTCCTCAGTTTATCTCAGTCTCCCAGCTGATTGTGAGGCTGCGATCTTTGTGACCCTTGCGGTGTTGCTGTGCTGCTTGTACTCTGCCACTGCACTTCGCGGACACGGTGACACGGTGCAAGTCCTATTCAGAAGAGCCTGTAATACCTGGTAATTCTTTTGCAATATCTCTGTTTGCTATCTGTTTGGCACCGGAGTAAATGCAATAATTAAACTAATATTTAGTGGCTCTGTGACCTGTGAATAGGGTCTTAGAGGTAGTCTGTGCTATATATGGCACCTGACTATTAACCTTAATTAACACCGGCTGTGTGGCGTGTGAGATTTCCTGAGAGCAGTGCGGCTTGACGGGGCGGTGGACTGCTGGAGGATTAACAGTGAAGGCAACAACTGCTGTGTTCTGTGGCTGCGGTGATGAAACTAATGTGAAATTTATTTTTTCACTGAGGCAGTAGTGGAATACTTTTGCCTTGCCTTGCCCTGCGTTACGCTTTTCTCCCTTTTCTCCCTTCCACACCCTCCCCCATCTCTTCCTCTCCCCCCCCCCCCTTCTATCCCTTCCCCCTCCCCTCTCTTCCCCCCCCCAGTCTCCCTTCTATTCCTTATCCCATTGTTGGCTCCTTGAATGGCATTTAGACGGTCCTCAGAATAATAAGGGAGTGTAATAACTCTGGAAGACTGTGCCCCCTGAACTGTGGAGCTTGACAAGGGGTTGGGGGGCAAAAGATACTGATACCAAAAAGAGACACTCGCTGGATCTTAGTCCGTGGTGCAACAGCGCTAGTAGGACCTGAGAGACTAAATCCATTTCCTGAGTGCGAATTATTTATTCCAGCCCTGGTCCTAATGCAATCAGGAAGCGAGCGGAATTTTACCGCATACAACCTTAGGAAGTCTAAAGCGGTAATCACATCGGCGAACACTGGGAACGAAGAAGTCCCTATGGGTAAGCGTTAGGGATGTCACGGTATTGATTTTTTGACGGTATGATAACCTGCATGCGAAATGACGGTATACCGTGGTTATCGCGGTATAGCACACACGCGTGTTTAACCATTATCTTAGATAATATTTTGCCAGGGAAAGTCACACATTTTCACCAAGACACAAAACACAAACAAGAGTCTCCACCAAGAAGTTGCCTTAGTTCTTCTTACATAAATTTATGTTACTTTAACGCAGCAGACGGGGATCCTGGTGGTCCAACTTAACTTGGTCATACAATATACAACCTTTATAGAAGTTTAGAGAGGTAGGAGGTCAAGAAATGTGGAGTCATGCAAGTGTTGTAGTAGAAGTCACTTATGTCTCAGTCGCACTAATGGTAATTAGACCATCAATATGAAGAAAAACAAATCTCAAATGATGTAAAATACTGTCATGCCATACAAAGTAGATTGTACACGATAACACTTGTACCGATATGGTCATGCCACAGAAATAAATGACTAGACTGACTACCAAAATGCTATTCTAGTGACATTCACATAACACATATGCTGAAGAAAAAGCAATTGCACAGACCCTAACCTCGGGTGTGAAAAAGTACACATAATGTCATTATATGTAGGCTCGCATCCGTGGGGAGGGGGCTTATGTGAGCATTTGATTTTGCTGAGGCAGACGGGCATGGAAGTCTTGAAAATAGCAGCTTTCAAGTTTTACTGTGTTAGTGCAAGTACATTTTTCTGCATGTGCACAAACAGAGTAAAAGTTTAATGCTGCCGGTTTCAGGAAAGTCTTCCCTCCTCACCTCTCTGCCAACAGCAAGTGTGCATATCTGCTCCTTCCAGTGGTGCACCTAGGGTAACATTTCGGTGGGTGGGGGACGGGGGGGCTAAATGTTGGTGGAGGCGCTAACTTCAGAGAATGTGGGGGAGTGGCAAACATACTTGTGTGGGGGCATCTAACTTCTTTACACATTCCAATGAGACTATTCTGGTCAAGCTTGAAGGCTAAAAGCTGTTAACTCTGCCCTATACCTCTGAAATCACCCACTTATTTATTTATTACATTTGTTATACGCCCAAACCCGGAGGTATCACGGCGTAGGTTACATGAACAGGCTTAACTGGGTACAGGGGAAAGTACAGTGCAGTGAGGGTTAGGGTGGTTGATTAAGCCACCAGCGGCACAGTTCAAGGCATGGCATGGTTATAATACAATACAGGCAGTGCGGGGCTATAACATAGATATAGGTCAATATAGACAGAGGAAGATAGCCGGGTGAAGTGGGAGAATGAGGCTCTCAGAGTCAAGGCATGGCATGGTTATAGTGCAATACTGGAAGTGCAGTTCGGGGCATAACATAATTATAGAACAATGCAGGCAGAGGGAAATATCCTTGAAGGGTGAAGTGAAAGAATGAGGATCTCATTGTCATGGATTGTTAAAACTTGTTGGAGAGCCAAGTTTTGATTAGGCTCTTGCACCGCTGGTGGGGTGGCTTGTTTCTGATATGCATGGGAAGACAGTTCCAGATTTTTGGTGCAGCAACAGGAAAGCTGCCCCCCCCTGCTCTAGTGCTTTTGAACCTCGGGATGAAGAGGTTGAGTTCTGGAACCTGATCTGAGGGATCTCCGGCCGCAGGAAAGGACCGAGACCCCTGAAGTCCTGTGCATGGCCAGTGTAGGCCATCCCCTGTTTAAAGAGGCGACCACCCTCCCCCTGGGTAAAAGCGCCCTAAGGAGCGCTCACCTGCAGGAGAACAACCACACGTCTCTGACACACCACCTAGCATTATTTTCCAGTGATCCCATTAGCCCTGCCCAAGTATTGGGGTTCCCCGCTTCCTATGCCACCCCCTCGCTGCATCATGGCTTCGGGTCAGATCGGGGGCCTGGTGCCGGATCCCCCATGACCCTGGTTTCCCTTCCAGTTGGAGAGCTGCCACTCGCCCCTGCCAGCAGCAGCGCCGGGCACGGAATAAAGAGCCCTTTCACGCCACCAGTGCCGATGACAGAAGAGGCCCAGGCCAACATCCTGCTCTCAGGAAGGAGGCGCTCTCCTCCAAGTGCCCATGGGGCTTTGTCAACAGTTCGAGTGTCCCCTACTGATAGAGAGCGGGCAAAAGATTGAATGTCAAAGCAGTGAGCGCCTTCTGGCCCTGGGGCAACAGGAGTAGAGCATTTGGTGCCCAGGAGTGGTTTCTACAGCTGTTAACACCCCGCAGGCCACGTCTCCCCCGAAACCTAATTTGAATCGTGCGTCTCTTATCCCCCTTCTGAAGAACAAGTTCTCAGATCCACAGGACGGACATGCAGCCTTGCTGCCACAAAACATTCCCTCCCCCCTCACCACCTCCCCTCCCCCCATTCCAATGGCCCCTATCCACTCCTTCTCCTTTCACAGAGTACGGTCTGGATACCCCGGGCAAGGGGCGCACAATATGCCAACCTCCAGACCTGCCTGGATGCTCAGAGACTACTACGGTGGACACATGAAGGCACAACATGAAAGCTTTACAACACAACATAACAAAAGGCTGCGATACCCCACTATCAGATCCTGACAGCAGCAGGTGCATCACCGACCCCACAGAGTTTTCTTCCCAGCATACCATTTCTAGAACTGCCAGTTGCCTAGCCCTGTGTTAGTTGCGTACAGCCTCAGCCAGTCCTGTTTTTCTTAAACATCAGTAATTATGGTAGGAGCAATTAAACTACATGTCCCAGCATGCAACGTATTGGGTCTCCAAGGGTCAGTCATGCATTGCATATGGCCACACAACAGCAATACCTATACAGTGCCGGCGGGTGCAGGGGCCTGCTCTAGGGACATGGGCTAGCGTATCCTTTCCGAGACAGTCAGAAGACATAGAGAGAGGCTTGTCAGAAACTCTCGGGTATATTATTTGCTTTTACTCTCGTCCCCCTTGGGCGGGCCCACTCTTATATTCGGGGCTAAACACTCAGTTGTGAAATTCTAGGAGCTGAAATTGGCTCTTGCCTCTGTCAGGGTAACATGGCCGTGTTCGCAGCTGGCAGGGGACACAAATCACGATGAGTCACATTGTTTTATTTGTTTCACAATTTCTCAACAGACACGTGCTATCATAGGAGTGTTAGCCTGGGGAAAAAACTTCAGACAGCTCTGCAGGCCAAGCCACCAGAGGTGGCGATCTGTGCATGGCATAAATGCAGGCCAATCAAGAAGAGATGGACCTCTGAGAGGCTAAAGGCAAGTACAGGGCAAGTCATTAGAGGACTTAAGAACTGCTGTGAGAATGAGCAGTCTCCTATGCTCCCTCTACACTTCCAATCACTCCCCTGGCGCGCATCTACACTTCCAATCACTCCCCTGGTACGCAGTGCTAACCCCACATGTATGCATGCATTCGAATACAGGTGCTAACAGTGAAATGAGTTAAGTTAGTAATGCAGCCCCTTTGTCTTTTGGTCCGGCCACGGCTCTTTAGGTCAGCCAGGTCGAATCAATAGCCCAACATTTTGGTGGCCGGGGGGAGGGGGCGGGGGTCTGGGGTAGAGTCCGATCAGAACAATGGTTTTGCCCACTGCAGAACATAACATACAGAGTAAACTGCTAGGGTACGGTCAAAACATGCTTTGTACCACCATTCCCTAGTACATTCCAAGACTTAACTGCTTTTCTGGTAGAATGCACTATGCCACATATAGCATTCATAATAACCGAGCAATTGTATAATTAAAAGACAGTTCTAAGGCCACACAGTAAATGGCCACTTTCGATTTGCTCGGGTGAAGTGTGCTGTGCCGCTCTAAATGTTTGTCTTTTAGTTTTGCGAGGGGTTTCAAATAGTTTTGAAAGGGGGGGCGAGGGGGATAATAAAAACTGTGCAGGATCATTACGAAATGCATTTTCTTGGAGAGATACGTGCTTGCTAGTTTTTAAAACTGAGTCAGTACATGAGTGAGAACCCTGCGCATTCGCATAATGTGCCGCCACCATGTCCGTTCCTCTCATGCTAACTGGCATCAGAGAGAAGTGCAGTGCCCCATATTTTACCCCTCACCATGCCCCCTAAAACAGAAGAGACTACACACACGGGGCTTTGCAGGCAGAGTGCAGAAATTGATCCCCATTATTAATTTTCTGTCTAATGCGGCAGACTACAAGGGGAAAGCTGCATCCTGACTTTCTCTTCTCTTCGCTGAGGCTGCCTATGCCTGTCTCGTGCCCCCTTTCCCTCCCAATACCCTCCTCGCGCCTAGCCCTGTTTGAGCTGAGGATAGGAATTACAGTTACACCTGTGGCTGGTTTGTAACTGGGGTTGGCGAACAGGGCTGGGAAGGGGGAAAGGAAGGGTAGGTAGGGGTACCTTACCTGCTGCTGCACGTACGTAGGTATATAGGCTCCTGCAGGTGCTGCCATTGCACCCACGATCGTCAAGGAGCAGGCCACAACTCTGGCACTGAACAACCCTGCGCAGGTCCAGTGGGCCTCCATTCCAGAATCCAGGAGGGCACTGTCTGAAGTAAATCTGCTCCCTGCTCAGTCTAATAGCTGCCTGGCTTTTCAGAGTTCTTCTTGGTGACTGAAGTCATGCTGTGTTGATAGAAACTTCAGAAACTTATTTTTGTAACCTCCTCTCTGCTGCAGGCCCGTGTCTGTCTTACACATGCGTCAGGAATGTTCCAAGCAGCCTGGGCCCGGGCAAACTCCGCCTCCAGTCCCAGGCTCACTGAACAGAAGCCTGCCAGCCCAGCCCAGTGACTCATAGCCCTGCTTGCATTCATTGTAAAGTCTGGGCCCGGGCAAACTCCGCCTCCAGTCCCAGGCTCAGAACAGAAGCCAGCCAGCCCAGCCCAGTGACTCACACCCCTGCTTGCATTCATTGTGAAGCCTGGGCCTGGGCAAACTCCGCCTCCAGTCCCAGGCTCACTGAACAGAAGCCTGCCAGCCCAGCCCAGTGACTCATAGCCCTGCTTGCATTCATTGTAAAGTCTGGGCCCGGGCAAACTCCGCCTCCAGTCCCAGGCTCAGAACAGAAGCCAGCCAGCCCAGCCCAGTGACTCACACCCCTGCTTGCATTCATTGTGAAGCCTGGGCCTGGGCAAACTCCGCCTCCAGCCCCAGACTCGCTGAACAGAAGCCAGCCAGCCCAGCCCAGTGACTCACACCCCTGCTTGCATTCATTGTAAAGTGCACTACAAAAACATAATTTATATCGGGATTCGGTATACCGTTACAAACAAGGTAACGGTTATTTAAAGATAATTAAATTGTTCACGGTGTCTATACCGGTATACCGGTATACCGTTACAACCCTAGTAAGCGTAAGCCAAAAAAGGCCCAACCAGCTAACCAAGATACTATCACGAAATTCTTCCCTGTTAATCATCCACGTGAAATTAATTCCACGGCGATTGAGGAAGACCCGCAGGATCAGCATGACAATGACCTATCGAATGTGTCTAATTTTGATGACATTGACAATAATTCATTATTGGACTTATGCCTCAATATTCAAAGATCTATGACACCATTACCGGTTCTTAGGTCGGCCAATACCGCCAAGGTGCCGGTAAATAGAACAAGATCGATGATCTCTGAGGAACACTCAGTGGTTGGGGGACAGGAGAGACTGTCCATTTCACCGACCCTTGCGATGGTCTCTATTGAGGATGACCCGGAGGTTGAAACTGACCAAACGGATAAGACTTACCCAGGAGCAGTGGAAATTGCGGAGATCCAGTCATCTGTGGCATCGCTGCAGTTTGCATTAAAAATCTTGCTGAAGATGTCAGGGCGCATCTTAGCCAATACTGAGTCTCTAACAATGATGGAAAAAGAGAGAGGAAGGAATCCTGATGAAGCAGAAATAAATCTGTCTGATGCTATCCATATGGCCGATGCAATCGGAGGACAGCAGAGCCTGGAAATCGTCGAAGAGGCTAATAGTCCTAATCCATTCTTCTCTAAAAAACAGAAGAGGCTGGCCAGGAAAAAGAGAAAGCCGAAAAAGTCTGGGGTGAAGTCTACCTCAAAGGCAGTGCAGAAATCACCTACTCTCCCGACTAAGAAGAGTAGGAAAAAATTAGCTAGAGCAAAAAAGAGGAAAGCAGCTGGTGAGGGTTGCCTGACCAGCTGGCTTATTCCTGAACAAACGGTGGAATTGGAAGCCGATGAGGAAGATGCTCAAGGGGAGGAAGAGATAGCTCATATAATTGCAGAAACAGTGTTAAGTGAACCAGTAGTACATGAAGTTTCAGGAGACAAAGAGGATGAAGTCACGGTGGATAACAAAACAACGGAGAAAGGAAGTCGAATATGCTTGATCAAGAACTTATACCAAAGCAAAAATACGAAGTGGCTATCACGCTCTGAGCTATTGATAAGACTTTACTCTGTTCCACAATTACGGGTACTTAAATCAGAAGACTTCCAATTTGTGGAACCTCTGAAAGGTCCTAACAACAACGTTTCAGCTTTACACTGCAAATTCATAGCAACGGCTGATCTGCTTAGGAGTTTTAAAGTGGAACTAAAAACAGTGGATGTCGAAGTCGACGCGGATATAAACGAAATAGACCCGAATAGCACCGAGGAAGAGGCAGTGTTCTCCTCTAAACTTTCCGATGGATAAAAGGGTGGAAGCATCTGATGTCAAACAAGTGCTTAAATGGCTAGCAGATGCACTTCCCGAGATTTTATCCAGACCATGAAACCTATTGATCCTATCATGGAACTGTCGGGGTTTTGCGCATCTTCTGTCACCTGAAGGGTCAACAAAGCTATTGGAGAAGCAAAGCTGCTTCTGCCTACAGGAGACGTGGGCCATCGATCCTTTGTTCTTAGACGGCTTTGTTCTCCACCATTCATCTGCCAGAAGGGGTGAAAAAGGCAGACCATATGGAGGCATGGTCATAGGGGTGACTAATTCACTATTTTCCAGAAAAATTGACTCTAATCTCGAAAGTAATCTAATGGCAGTAGAAATAACTTTGAACAGCAAGGACCCTTTGGATAAAATCTTGTTGATAAATCTTTATAACCCCCCTGGGGCAATCTTAAGTGAACAACTACAAGATTCTCTCCATGATATATTGGCCTCTTGGCTGACTTTATCAGCTGGTGCAGGGATAATTATCGCTGGGGATTTCAACTGCCATATGAAGGGACGGGAAAGTAAAACGGGAAATGAAAAATTGAAAGATCGGAGTGAGATGGTCCATAATAGAAAAGGGGTGGAAGGGGAAGCATGGGAATATTTGTTTGAGTCCTGGGATTTGACAATGTTGAACGGTAGAACGATGAGTGATCATCCGGGCCATCAAACATGGACGAATGGTAAAGCCCACAGTACGTTGGACTATATATTTGTTTGCCCTAAGATTCTTCATTTAGTAGAAGATATGACTGTTAACCCTAATGAATGGAGTGATCATGCTGTCCTGAACTGTGTAATTAGTAGCACTAGAGAACAACAATTTCGTAGTAACCTAGGGTTGCTGAAAACTAACACATCAGGCAACAGGATCTCCTGGTCAGACAATAATATAGCACGTGCAATTGAGGCTTTGGAGACACTTGAATCACACAAAGGCCTCAATTTCAGTGCAATGAGTATTGAGGCCATTGAGAAGTGGATTTATGCTTTTGTGGGTACACATGCATCGGTGTCAACAGGAGTAATGACTAGTCAGTCGGATAAAAAAATGCCTTATGATAAAACCATTAGAGACTTGAAGCGGACTCTTCGAGCAGAACTCCGTTGGGTTAAACGAGCCTACTTACCTGGTGAGAATTGTTATGCAAAGATAAGAGAAATTAAAAACAGATATAGATCAGCCATTAAGGTAAAGAGAAGGGGGGATAAGCTACTCTCTTGGCAAAGATTAGTAAAGACCATCTGTGAAGGTAAGACACGAAAAATATGGTCTCTCTTAAGTGATGCAAGTGGAACCCAAAAGGGAGCCTTAACTAATCCTATTGAGGCCGGGGTTTGGGTTAAATTCCTAGAAAACCGAAACCTGGAAGATGATAATGGTAGCCTGTTAGGCAGTCCCCCGACTACTGCCCCGATGATAGTATCATATGAAACTATACTGAATAAAATTGGAGAGATAAAATCTTCCCGAGCGCCAGGCCCTAATGGCTTAGCTAATATTGTTATAAAAGCTCACCCAGAATTCTGGGCAAGATTGCTAGCTATATTATTTAAGAAAGTCTTAAACACTGGTAAAATCCCCTGCTCCTGGCAACAGGCGATATTAATCCCTGTTTATAAGAAGGGAAGCAGACTCGACCCCAGTAATTATAGGTTGCTTTCTATGCTCGATGCCTCTGGGAAGATATTTGCTTCCTTACTTCTCCAAGAACTACAAAGATGGGCTGAGAACTCTGGTGTCCTATCGAAATTTCAGAGTGGGTTTAGACAGGGCTACTCTACATCCTACAATATCATGGTTATGGACATTCTTAGATCAAGAGCCCTTAAACCAGGGGCAACACCACTATATGCCTTATATATAGACTTCACAGCAGCTTTTGATTCGATCCCTAGAAACCGGCTATGGAAGAAACTGCAGGTAATGGGATGCCCGGATGGATTAACATATTATCTTAGACTCCTCCATCAAAATAACTTTGCCAGATTGAGACTTGATCAAGAAGGTCACATGACTAAGAACGTATCCCAAAATAGGGGAGTAAAACAAGGCTGTGTTACTGCTCCCCTTATTTATAATCTATATGTCTATGATATACCAATGGCAATAGCTGTAGCTAACAATTGTCCACCAAAAATAGGTAAATCTTCCTGTGCTGTATTAGCATATGCAGACGACCTGGTTATTCTTGATTATACCATCAGTGGGATTCGCAGATCAGCGGTTGCATTATGGGAATATGCAGAAGCCAATGGCCTCAGCATTAATCTCGAAAAAACCAAGCTCATGTGTTACACAAAAAAGAAGATATCTCGGGTGCAATTAACAGTAGGCCTGGAAAATATTTCATATGTCCCCCATTATCGATACCTGGGGATTGACTTTGAAATCTCTGGAGATTATCCCTTATGTAAACAATCGCGTAACATCAGAGCGGCTCAATTGACTGCTCTATTTCATAAGTTGACGGTCCAGCAGGGTGGTTTTACCCTTTGGGGAACACGCCAATTATATTTACAAGCCTTCTCTCCTGCGATAATCTACGGGCTGGAAGCGCTTCTCAACATAGATTTAAATTGGCTTCAGGTTATTGAAGGTAAATTTTGGCGAGCGGTTTTAGGTCTACCCCCATGTATACCGATGGCCATTATTAGACTGGAACTTGGCCTGATCTCACTAAAAGCAACTGTATTAAAGAAGCGGGCCATGATTTATCAAAGGATGACCCGAGATGTAGGGAATGGGCTCCTGTCAGCTGTCTACCAAGAAATGATCAAGGAAAAATCGTCTTGCAATACAATACATGAGATGTCCAGATTGTATGCCGAAATAGGCTGGCAAATTCGAGAAGGACCCTGTACAGAAGAAGTGTTTAGGGCCCTTAAGAAGCGCATTGATCTCTGGGATTGGCTTGAAAATTTCGAACATCTAAGGAATCTAAAAACCTATAAATTTGTTCAATATACACTTTATGAATTCAAGAAACCCCAGAGCTATCTGAACATCTGTCCATCTGTTAGGCTCAGACGATTTATTCTATTACTTAGATTAGAGCAATTACCAACGTTTTCGATTACTGGGCGCAAAGATAAGATAGCCGCCGAACTGCGCACATGTCGATTATGTAAAAATAAAGAACAGCAGGAAACGGCAAAACATCTTTTAACTGGCTGCCCCGAAATGACTATAACAATCTCCATCCTATTGGGACCATTTACCCATGATATTAATTACATCAAAGATGATTTATTCTGGCACCACTGTGTAAATTCTAATAGTATGCGATTATTGACAGCATTATATACCATCTGGCTGAGTGTGGAATCCAGGTTGGGTATAAAGCTGTAGCGTACTAAATAAGAGCGATTTTAGCTAAGTAGAGATTACTGTGAATTGAAGTACTGGGATTTAAGCCTATATAAAATCCCCTCTGCTTACTCCTAACTTCATATGTTTCATCAGAAATCTGATTTTAAGAGATTATTAATTGTTGAGTGATATGCTGACAGTGTATTTTTCTAATTATTGATATATGTTTATTTGAATTTGTGTAAAGTTTAATTAGAACTGTAACACAATAAATATTATTATTATTATTAGAAATAGGTCTAAAGATGGAAGCTTGGTCAAAGCTTGATAATGTTCATGTGGTATCGAAAAGGCCTCTTCTGGGTTTCCGTGGGAGATGTGAGTGTTTGGTGTAAGGTGGTAGGAGATTTTGGAAGGGAGTCGGTTAGCTGGGGGAATAGACATACGGGTGTATGAATAGTTGGAGAGGGGAATGAAATGTTGCGGGCCCTCCATGACTGTGGTAGCATTTACTTGCTGGTGAAGTGAATATGTGGTTTGTCGGATGTTCACAGTGACAATCTTTCAATTGCATTTCTGTTGTGTGGCGTCGGACTCAAGTGAGCACATTTCTGATATGTTTGTATTCAAGATGCATATGTATTTGTGGGATTTAAAATAAGTAGTTTAAAATTGATTAAATGTGTATACACCTTGAGGGGTGTAAATTCGGCCTCAGAATGATATGAACTGAGAGGCCATGCAAGGCCACTACGGAAAGATTAAAGCCGGCTGATGGATGAGACCCATTGGAGCATGCAGGCCAGCCCAAAACACTTATTTTCCAACATGGGGCCTAGTAAATGCGGGCTCACTCAACGTTACCAAAATGGAAAGGCACTCAGGTGAAGGAAAGTGTGCCTTAGAACTGTAATATTGCTAAATGTGTCCATTGGATTCCAAAAAGACATGTGGTGCTGCATTATCTGACTTCATGTAAACTGGGAAAAGGCACATTTTGACTTAGGAAGACTGTGAGAAACCTGAAGGTGTCTCCCTAGCTAGTCCCCGGAAATCTGTCATCCAGGTGGCCAGGACATGGCCATTGCTATTGGATCCATTTGCTGGGGGTGGACCAGTGAGGGAGGATCACCTGGATGGGGCGTCCTTAGGGAGTGGGACACCTATGAGTGAAATGCGGTATCCCTCTCCTTTCAACACTTTTCCCCATCCCAACATGTAGGATATTCCCAAACACTGCCCCCCTTTTCCGACACAAACACTTTCGCACAACATGAGAGACAACAGACTAACACCAGAACCATTTACCTGACATGTCCCAGTGCAAGGGTCAGTCAAAATCAGTCAATTGGCCAGAATCACACACATCTGACGCCCTTTCTCTTCCCCACAGGGATAAAAGGTGGAGCACGAGAGCACAGGACAAGAAAGGCATACCGCACAACATAAGAGCTAAATCAGCACAGCAGTTCAAGAGGAGGAGAAAGACAGTGTATACCAAGGGGGTGACAAGGAGAGAAGCGATCTTGTCCTTTCCGACCAAGGCCCATGAATCCTCCACAGAAGAAATCATAAGACCGCAAAAGCCAGCGTGCATTGCAGCAGATGTCTACGGTACACAAGACCCTCCTCCACTGATAATCAAGCTGGGGAGAGACGCTGGTCTCCGTAGTACCAACCTTGACTTCGGAGAGGAAGAAATCCAAGCAGTTCATCACAGCCAGTGAGTTGAGGGGAGATCCAATGAGAAGCCGAAATGTGCTGAAATAAATGTAGCAAATGGCTAATTTGAACTGTAAAAGGTTTCAAGAAATTATTGATGAATGAGGGAGAAAGCCACAGCAACATAGGCGACAGATGATTGTGAAAGAAAGGAAAAAGAATCCCGCTTGATGAAATTAGCACATGAACAGTGTGTTACAAAGGTTGGCAAGATTGAACCTGGCAGAGTGATGCTAACAAGAAGGGACAAAGTCTGAAGTCCCAGGTGCAGTGTGTTGACAGGAATTAACCGACAGAGGGATGTCCACAGTGAATTATTTGAAAAGACATTAAGACTTGTGGAAGTAAGAAGATCCATAGTGAACCCGAAGGAGGAAGGCTAATGTCAAAAAGGGTTCAGAGGCCGAAGGAGGGAGATCCAGGGATGGATGGTCATCACACCAAAGCTCATTCTTGAAAGGAACTTTGTCTTTGTTTGTTTGTTCTATTGAAGACATCAGGCCCTCAAAGGCAAGAGATTTTTATTGAAAAGAGACTTAACCATCAAAGAACCTGATAGCTAATATGGAACTGTCGACTCATGCTGGGAAGGCTCGAATGTGTGCTGTGCTCAGAAGATCCGCCTTGTCCTGTACTCAGAAAGTGGGGACAGGAGACCCCTGGCAATCACATCCTGACTTATTATTTGTAGACACTTCTTTCTTTATTGAAAACCCTATCCCACACTATTTTTGTAATTAGTTGGCAATAGTTTTTTTTTAGTATAGGCCTTTTTTACTTTGACAAGAGGCCACAAGGACTGCCTTATTTTGCATTTAATGGTCGAAGCTTGCTCCCATCTTAGATTTAGATTAGGCATTTTTCCACCCTGCATTTACAGTTTAATAAACACCATTGAACTGTGATCACTTGTGCCTGTGTTTACTGTTGCCACCACGAGTTCCTTACAAGACAAACAGCAGCATGTTACATTGACTTCTAATGCAATACAAGACTGTGATCTAGAAATCTAAGTGTAGTTGGGACTTATATCTACAAGTGAAGCCACGTGACATGTTTCATTTGACACAAACAGAAACACCTACTTTCCAACATGTAAACTGACATTTAAATGGAAAGGCCTACTTGGAGTTTTAAAGTGGATATTGGTTTCCCATGGTAAATAATGGTCTATGTGTGAACAATACACAAGGGATACCCGTGTCTTTTTAACCGTCAGACTAAAGCAACATATTTACACATGGACAGAAGGCCCAGAGGCAATGTATTGAGATTAAATATGTTAAATGTAAAACACATTAAAATGCCATTTATTTCAGAATTATACATGTAACTTGCATTGAACCGCTGGGATGTGTCACTGGATCTAAGACCCCAGAGACCTTTTGGTTGATGCCTACCAGGAATGCAGGTCTGTTTCAGCAAAATGCTAAAAGAAATACTGTTTTCAGATCAAAATTGTGGAAGGGTCAGATAAGGAAAACAGGTCTGACCTTTCAGGACTGTCATGGCCCCAAGAAACTGCCTTGCATCTTCAAACAGAGAATGGTAATGTAACTTCAAAGACTGTTATATAAACAGCCAACATGGATAAGCAGATGTCCAGGTCATGTGACTTTAGAGAAAACAAAACTGCTTGGGTTTTCTGAATTGTGAAACTGAAGACTTCTATATTAATGTATTTCTCTCAGTATCCATAACCTAGACCTCCTAAAACCCTTTCCCTATTGACTGGCAGAGGCCGGACTAGAGAGGAGGGGGAGAAAATGAATATCCAATTCGATCAATAGGAAAATGGCTTGGCACACCCCCATAGTCATAATTTGGAGTGTGTCACAGGTACGATATACATTTAAATTCTCTATGGGAAAAAGAGAGAGCTTCCAAAACCATCAGGGTACCATCTTGCCAGGAGAAAGGCTGCCTACATTGAGAGCCCTAAACCTTGCAAGGGAGGCAGAGAATGAATAGGAAAGATACAATTTGACTGGGCCTGACAATTGAGGAGCCAGATGAGGACTGGGTGCTGGTGACTATCCTTGACAGAAGCCTTTGACCAGATCTGTGCTTTCCAAAGATGAACCCTGCTGTTTCCCTGAGTGCCCAATAACCAAGGTCTCCCATGTAAGTAGATTGATCCAAATGACAACAAACGTGTGGGGGGAATCTGCCAGCCTTATTCTCCTTTCTGCATAGCAGTTGGGGGGAGGGGGGAGGGGGGAAAAACTGTATAGACCATGCCCATATTTGACAAAAAATATAACTCAATTAATTCCCCTATAGAAAAGCACCACATCCATTTTAAACTGTTATGTGAGGGGAATCTGTCTGTTTTAAGCCATTCCTTTTCATTAGTGGGTTCTCTTCCATAAGTGGGATGGGAGGTAAAAGTGTGTATACCCTTAGCTTATTTAACTAAAAATAAAATTTAAGTAATTTCCCTGGGGTCATTTATCATGGGGTGGTGTTTTGTCAAAATTCGAAATTGACAAAGCTCATCCCAGTGCACAGTAAATGACTCTAGTCTTTAATGTAATTGGGTAACCCGGCTGTTCATTTGGTTGTGCTAGTGTTGCCAAAATGAAAATCCTAAAACAGTGTTGTTCATTTGAATGTGCTGTGTCCCCAAAACAAATGTTCCCATTGATTCCATTTCCCAAAATCCTGCCTTTCATTTGAATTTGACATTGTCCCAAAAACGAAAATCCCTATCCATTCCATGGTCACAAACCCTGCATGTCAAAATAAGCCAGGTGTGTGCCTCCGGTGAAAGAAATACACTCTGTCCTGGGAGTGAGCAAGTGACAATCATGGCAGAAAGGTTTGAGACTGCTTTGGGGTAAAGAAGGAACAAAGGTGCTGATTCAAAATAAACTGTGTATGTTTTCAAATGCATGTATTTTGGGTGCACAGAGATTAAGCCCACATTGTTAAACCGTAATCATATAGTGCCTCCTTATTATGAATATTGGCCGAAGCCCATTCACGTTACGCAGAAAACCGTGTTGTAAAGTTCCGATTTTGGGTTAACTTCGCCACCATTTTGAGACTCATCTGCCATTTTGATTTCAACTCATGTTCCGTGTTCTAAAATGGTGGACTGTGCTTTCGACTTGCAGTCGAGCCAAACAACCTTTGAGCTTCGTTAATATTTAGGTTGACCGAGAGCTGACTGTTTAACCTATGAAAAGAAACCTTGCGCTTCATACGAACTGCCATTCAAGTGTTGTCTGCGCTCACAAGCCTCATCCTCGTATAAACAACGGAACAATGAAGAGTAAACGTCGATTGTATGCTTTAGCTGAACTGCATTGTAGTGACTCTTGGAATAAGGCTTACAGCGGATCCGAGAACCAACAGTATCATTGTATTTTCATGAACATGTATGTTAGGCAGAATCCTGTGCAGTGCCCTTAGGGACCACTACACACAATTAAGACTACAGGTGGCAATACAAGTTTTACCTTTGGTACAAGCCTGTACTACTATGTTAAAGTGGTAGCAGTAGCGGAGCAGCCAGGCTTATCTCAAGAGTATATGAGCAGTAGCAGAGATTACACAAAGGGACCACAATTACCGTGACTCAAGCAAACACTGACTCAAGGTTTCAGGTAAAAAATATAAGTACATTTATTTTTAAACCATTTGTTATAAACACGACACTTCTATTAATTCAAAAACCACACATAAAATGCACTACAACTAACCAATTCACTTCGTACGGTATAACGTCAAGGTAAGTACCCTGTGTTTGAGCGGACTGGTGTTGTGAAACAAAAGACGTTACCGGGAATACACTTGCGATCACTTTTTGACAGTAATGACAGTTCGGTCTTACTAAAGAAACGTGTTTCCGCGGCAAGAAATGTTACCGGGGCAAAAACACACTTAGCACCTGAAATACTCAGAGAGAGTTGGGAACAAAAATCATAGGCAATACTTTTGTCAAGGCAGACAGAACCAGAGAACACTCTTAGACAGAAATTCAAGAGTCAATAGGCTGGAGCCAGTGTCAAGTTGAACCGGGTTCCTGTTGTCAAAGATCACACAGTCGGATAGTTCATGATTCAAAGTAGCCAGGATTACTTAGATATTGTCAACAGAGGAAGCAAAAGTTATAAGAAGGAGGGAAGACAAGGGCAAGCCTTGGAGGTGAAGAAAAGGGATTCACCCTAATTCCTCGAGCAGAACACATTACCTTATTCAATGAAGAAGCTGGTGCCACGCCAGTTGTTCCTGGTAGTTTCCTGCAGACCCTTGGTTCCTGGAGCTTCGATCCCAAGGAGGACGTCTGGAGGGGTCTGCACCACACAAGGCTGAAGCCAGCAGCAGCGACAGTGAATAAAAGGTGCGCGCCTAAAAAACAGGAGAGGCTCTTCAGATGGCTATCCAGACCACTACAGCAGTGTGCAGCGATTTCCACCACGAAGAGGATCCTCTGGCTGTAGAAGTTGAGCTGGTTAACCCCACCAAGCTCAAGGGAAGAAGACTCCGGACTGGATCTTCTCTGGGCGTTGAAGGATAGGTAGCTCAGGACTGCAGCAGGGCTTCACCGGGACGGGATAGTTGCAGCAGTCGACTTCTTCTCCGCTTCTCTTCAGTTCCTTGTAGTTACAGTGGCAACTCTGATTTCTAGCCCAAGAGACTTGCCTTTTATGTGAAAATCCCCCATTCACACAGCCTGGCTGTCAATCACCCAGCAGGGGGGTTGTCCAGCCTGGACATCCACCCCAGCCAATCATGGCAAAGTGCAACTCGGGTTTCCTAGGATACTCTGTGCAGGGGTGACTACACTCCTCCCTCACATTCAGCCCTCCTAGACACCCAGGTGTCTAGAGGAGGGCCTCTTGGCAGAAGCCCACCAAAAGACAGTGAACAAAGAAGGCAAACCTGGTTTGCCGCGCAAAGTAAAACACAAGAAGGACTTTAACAAAAAGAAATGGCGAATAAACCCGACCGGAGCCAAAAGAAAAAGTATTTGGTCAAGCGGGTTTAAGTTTGCCACCAGCCAAGTCTAAATGTTAAAAGAGCGAAACAATGCTCTAGGGGGTACAGATAAAAAGGGCTAAGGATTAACCCTTTCCAGTACTCCATGTAAGATGGGGTGTACTGGATCTGTGGTTAAATGACTAAGCAACTTTACCCTTTTCTGGGGGACAGTAGTCAGCCTCAGAAATGGAGTCAGTGGGAAGTCTAAAAGACAACCCTGTGTCACTGCACTGAAGGTGCTGTGTAACACACAAAAGATGGGGGCTACTGAAGTGGTGTACTCCAGAGTCCACAATCACAAAAACAGATGAAATACACATGGCAAAACACAGGTAAGAGTGGGGAAAAGAGGTACACACTTACCAAGTGGAAAAAAAAGCTCCAGAAATCAAGCTGCTGGGGGACTCACTAGGTAAGGGAAATTAGCCATAGAATGAGAATTTTCCCTAACAATGTACACTTGTTTTAATCCCTTCTATAATATTGTAACATCTGTCATGTGAACTAGGCACGAACTCTAGTCCATAAATTATTAACGTGTTTAGATGTCCAACACTCTCTCTCCTCACTGTGTCAGCTGGTACACACTGCAAGGTGTTGGGAGCCAGATAGCTATCTGTTTTGCTTTGTAAACTATCTTTTCAGCCCATGATTGGTGTATTTCATTTGTGGTACTAAGCCTCGATATTTCTTTGTTCTTTCAGATGGCCCCTCAAGATTGATGCCACCTCATTGAAGAGAAGACGCGGCTATCGGACCGGGATCGGACGGTGAGAAAAAAAGGGGCCTCTTTGTATGAGACGCAACACCTCGACTGTACTGCACAATCCGATCCATGGAGGGGGAGCACGCGGTCCGAGAAGGCATCTTGATGAGTGTCCATATATCAAGGCGGGCAGTTTTGCCGAAATCACCAACCACAAGGGCCTTTGTCCTTTGTAATCCGATCGTACCTCCTCAGTCCTTTGTAATCAGGTGAGTCGTGCCCCGATTCCTAAGTATCCTGATATTTGGTTGCAGAATTGTACTCGCGAGCACAAATTACGCCAGGTGACGCCAGTGATCTGACATGCCTGGGAAAATTGTCTGCCTGTTTCAGGGGATTATTCCGCAGAGACAGAGGGCCTCATTACGACCCAGGCGGTAAGGGGTTTACGGCAGCGTAAACAGCGCCGACCCTTACCGCCTGATTCCGAGGTCCCTTAGCGCCATGGAGGATTTAACACCTGCTTTTAGCAGGTGTTAAAATCCATGGCGCTAAGGGACCTTGTTGTTAATTACGCCACCGTAATTTACGGTGGCATAATTAACGCCTTCCCCACTCCCATTATGCCCTATGGGGCAAAAATGGGAATGGGGAAGGGTAAATGGGGATTGGGGACTTACCGCCCTGCCAACCTCGGAATGGGGCGGTAAGTCCGCCAACCACCATGGCGTAAACGTAGTTTACGCCATAGTGGTAAAGGTACGACCCAGGCGGTAACTTACCGCATGGGTCGTAATGAGGCCCAGACAATCTTTGGAATTTTGCCAACCGGCGCCACAGGAGGGGTTGCCAGCATGTACTATGTACTGTAAGTACGGCATTGGTAGTATAGTATTCAACGATATTTGGCACAGACAAACTAGACATGCTTCCGAATTTCAGTGGGCAGTCAATGGTAGTTTTGAGATTGCCCGAATAGAGTATTTAGAGTCCATATTGTTAAAGAAAAAAGCTAGACCTGCAGCATTTGATGTAATTCAGAATTGGAAAAAAGAAGCTATGCAGCAACTTAAGAGTAAAGAGAAGCATGCGCGTCGTATATGCCAAATTCAGAAAAGGCATTATTGTATGATCAGCAGAAACAGTCAGAGTCTGTTAGAAACATGGATAGGGCTTTTCAACTTGGTGTACAGAAAATATATCCGTCTAAAGATTTTCATGTCGCAGATGATCTAATTGATAAACTTTTAAATGAACGTAGGCCTGGTGCCACTGCACCACCTCCTTATGTACCTCTTTCTGCTGTCTTACCTCTTCCCGCAGTTGCACCTCCACCCGTAGCAATCCCAGTTCTTCCTGTTGTTCCTCCGCCGCCAGCTGTTGCTCCACTTCCTATTGTTGTTTCTCCTTCTGCATCTCCACCTTTACCGACTATTACTGTTCCTGAGATTCCGTCTTTGTTGCCAGCAGTAGCATCTCCAATACCTGTTTTTATTGAAGGGATGGGAATACATTTGGCTGTAATGTGGAATAATTTGACGGACATGGATGTCCCACAAGGGTTGAGGGATCTGAATGTTTTAGCTTATTCAAGAGATTCTGAGAAAGTAAATGAGCATGTCGAGAGGGGTTTTGAGTTAAGAAGGGAGTTAGAACAGTTACAGAATGATGAAGTAGATGGTGATAGATTGGACGCTTTGTATGTGCAGAAACGGTTCCTCCCTCCTTGTAAATCAACGAGTGAAGAGACGTGAATTTGCACAATTGATGCGCGTAGATGGATTTCGGATGTGTCGATATCTCCCATAGAAGTATATGATACGTTTAGTCGGTATACTCCAGAAATGCAGAAGAAAGTGTTACAGGTAATGGTAGAATACCTGCAGGATTAATGTATGAAGAAAAAGATTTGTTGTCCCACAGAATTGATGATTATTTATAAGAGAGCCTTTGTGCCCGATACTGTTTCCACCACTTTAGCGCTCGATCTGGCTTTATTACTTAACAAACGTTCGGAGTTGCCTACTACTCCGTTGCCTATGAGAGAGGTTCCTCCGACATTTGTTCCTAAAGTTGAGATTCCAGCTAATGCCGCAACAGGAGCATCAGCCACTACTATTGAAGCTCACTATGTGTCACAATTCGTTCATGTACTGTTCTCCAGACAGGAAGTGAACACTATTAGGCAGTCAATCCCAGACATTAGGAATAATCCAACAGGGTTTTTATAAAGAAATAGAATCTGTCTTGCATTCGTCAGTTTTCACCTTAGATGATATAGACCTGTTGTTTCCTGTGATCCTACCTGCTAATTTATGGAATCAGATTAGGGCTGTAGACGATCAAGTAGGGCTAGGTGACACATGGGTTAACTTGGTGCGGTTAGACGGAGAAAGAAAAGCTGGTGCGAGACCACCGCAAGTGATACTGACTTTGCCAGACAGGATAATAACGAAATTAAAAACTCTGGTTCCTGAGAGAAGGATTGTTTGGGACAAACTCACTGCTTGTACCCAAGGGAAATCTGAAGGTGCTACCAAATTCTTTAATCGGATCGAACAAGTATTTTCAGACTTTAGCGGACAGGATTTAAACACAGAGTCAGGGAAAAGGTTGTTTGTGGATACATTTGTGCGTGGATTGTTGCCTGATATCCAATCACAAATCATGACTTCCGAAAGTGCTTGGCAAGCTAAATCGCAGTCCGAAGTATTGCATATGTCTCAGTATTATGAAAATAGAGTCAATAATGTAAAAGAGAGGATTGAAAAGAGAAAGGGAGACCTGAAAACCAATGTATTGTTGCAGCAGGTAATTAGAGGAACCAGATGTGGGATTACACAGTTTAGAGGCCAGTTTGTTCCACAAAGTAATACACATTTGGGTCCTGTACACATGAACCAATGTGCTTATTGCAGACAAGAGGGTCATTGGCAAGCACAATGCCCGATCCTTCAGCAAAGATCGAATAACTGTTCTGTCTCCCAACGTTCGTCATCATCACCCACCTGTCATTCACCACCATCGGAGCTCACGTGACCTTCGTGTCCCTGCACACGAACGGCGGCGATATCCCGCCAAACAAAGGAGACCCGTTCATTACGGCCCGAGGGCTCTTCGCCCCTTTCTTCACTGGCACCTCCCATGGAGATTCTCGCACGACTGGCGCTGCCCTTGGGCACACACAGGACCGCGCGTCACGTGACGAGGCATCCACAACGGCCTTCGTCATCATCACGGGTCATGTGACACGGACCCTCACGTCCCCCCCGTGATGTGAATCAGGTGACCCTCCACACAGTTAAAGGAAGCAGAGAAACACGGAAGCACAGCTTTACAGCTGCTTCCTTCACGGACTGCTTTGGCGTTTTTGGATACTTTTGAATACTACGATTGCTCGACCACGGAACGTTACACGGATTGCCTCATCTCTGCCCCTGATATCACGCTGCTTTGTCTGCCTTGCTGTAAATCATCCCTGGATTGTCAACCTGCTGGTTTCCATTTCCTCCTACTGGTTTATTGACCCGGATTTGTTCAATGGACTGCCCACGGATATCCTTTTGTACTGAATACTGAACTTTATGGTTACCTTTTTGGCCCTCGACCTTGGAACTGCTTTTCTGGACTGCTCACGGATTGCCCTACGTATTTGTCTCAGGTGTTTCCATCTTCTCGAGTACTGTTAGAGAAACAACCGACCAGTGTATGCTGTACCCCCACTACTCCTCCATATCTCACAGGCCGCCATCTCTCTCACTTTTGGGTAAGCCCCTTTCTGATCTTCTATCACATGGTAATGTTGTTCATTCCCTGTTTTGATTAACCCTCCATTGCCTTACAGTGGTCAGGGGGTCCTTTGGCGTTTCTGGTTCCTGATCGACGGCATTCTTCACCTGTGCCCTCAAGTGCCGCACGGGTAGTGTTTCTTTACTTCTGTCCGTGTGGTGCTTGGGGACGGAGGTAGTACTAATCTGCACGACCATCAAGACTTGAACAATAACACATATGGTATCATGGGTCGACGATCCAGAGCCGCCCTGGGGTAGGGGGTCCTGGTAGAAGCCAGTTTGATCAAAATCCACAGTCATTCTCGCAAGATAGTCAGCAACCTAGTGCAGGTAGCAGAAATATTTTTGATAATCCTTCAACTGCCTATCTTTCTGAAGATCTTGTCTTTGATGATATATTGTTTTGTTAGGACAGCCCGAAGCAGGGTCTGGAACCAGTACCTATTCCCCTCAATCAGAAAGGGCCCTACACTGAGATGAAGGTAGGGAATAGGAAGCATCTATTTTTGATAGGTATAGGAGCACAGAATTGTTCCATTGATCATTCACGGGTTCTAGATATTCCATTGTCAGGGCAGAATAACATTTCTCTAGGGTTTTCTTGCACGCCAGTGGTTAGTCTGGTTTCTCAGCCGTTACCGATTTCAATGGGGCCATTCACGGATCACTGTCCATTTCTTCTAATGATGAATTGTGGTGAGAATCTGTTGGGTTGAATCTGTTGAAGGAATTAAATGCGGTAATTCATAGTTCTTCGGATGGAGTACGTTTGACGATTTCACCCCAGCAATTTTCTGCCTCACAGTTTTTGACTAGACCTTTACCGCCTGAATTTAGTGAAGTTCCGGCGTGTTTATGGGCGGTTGACGACAATGATGTTGGCATTTTGCAAATTGAACCTGTTAAAATTGTTTTGAAGCCAGGAGCTAAGTTGCCACGTATTCCACAATATAAGATTTCAGTTTATGGTGAGCAAGCTCTGAAGAGCATAGTTTCTGATTTTGTCCATCGTGGAGTAATCGAGGAAATTGCAGGAAGTTTGTGCAATAGCCCGATTTTACCGGTGTATAAGAAAGGGGATAATGCGATTCCTTTCCGTTTTATTATTGATTTGCATGCTATCAATAAGATTGTTGCTCCACAATTTCCAATTGTGCCTGATGTAACCACGATATTAACAATGATTCCAGCTTCTGCTACTCATTTCAGTGTGGTGGATCTTAAGAATGTTTTTTTTAGTATTCCTGTACACATGGATAGTACATATTTGTTCGCGTTCACCTTAGGGGGATGCTCGTTTACATTCACTTGTGTGGCACAAGGCTACACAGAGAGTCCGAGCATCCATAGTAGAGCTTTGAAAGAGCAACTCGATACACTTGAGTTGCCTTCCACTTGTACATTGTTGCAATACGTTGACAATCTTCTCTTAGTTGCAGACTCAGACGTTGCTTGCAACGAGGGCACTGTGTTGTTGCTTATTCATCTAGCAGAGCATGGCCATAAAGCTTCATTGAGAAAGTTTCAGTATTGTCGACAGGAGGTCGCCTATTTAGGCTATCTCCTGTCAAAGGAGGGAAGAAGATTGACACCTAAACGGATAAAAAGCATCTCTAGCATGCCTGTCCCAAATACACAGAAAGAGGCCAGGGCCTTGATAGGAAGGGCTTCTTACTGTAGACAGTGGATCCCTAACTTTTCACCAGTCATAAAACCAATGTTGGCATTGACAAAGAAGGGCATTTCTTTACCATTACCGTGGAACTTGGAACACCAGAAAGCTTTTGATCTGCTCAAGACTGCACTGTGTTCAGCACCAGTTTTGGGCACACCAAATTATGACAAGGCCTTTGTACTGTATGTGCATGAATTTAATGCATGTGCTTTGGCTGTGTTAACGCAGGAATATGGGGGGAAGAATAGACTGTGCAGTTATTTTTCCTCCACACTTGATCCTGTTGCATGCGCTTTGCCGAGATGTTTGAGAGATGTCGCTGCTGCTGCTGCATCCATAAAACAATGTGAGGGAATGGCTTTAGGTCACTCGTTGACCATGATGGTACCCCACTCCGTAGACGTTCTATTAAATAGAACGCAAACACAACACCTTACTTCCACACGATTAACAAGATACAAACTAATCCTATTTGCACCGCATATTCAAATTAAGACGTGTTGCGTATTGAATCCGTCTGAATTATTGCCTCTTCCGCAAGACATTGCTTGCAGTGACGAAATGTCACATGACTGCCTCTATACTACAGAGCAAGAAACCAAAGGCAGAATTGACTTAAATGATATGCCATTCAATGATCCACAAGAGGAGCTGTTTTGCAATGGCTCCTGCTTCAAACTTCCGGATGGTACATCCACTGCTGCTTATGCCATCACTACACTAAGCACGATTGTGGAAACCAAGAGAATTTTGCATAACTCTGCGCAGGCTGCAGAGATTATCGCATTGACTCAAGCTTTTGAACTTTCCAAAGGGCTTAGAGTAAATATATTTACAGATAGCCAGTATGCCTTTGGGGTGATTCACAACTTCGGTAGACTATGGGCAGAACAAGGTTTCTTGACCTCACATGGAACTAAAATCCAACATGGTACCTTGATAGTTTAGCTACCCTCATCACTTGCGCTTCCTACTCAACTAGCAATCATGAAGTGCGCCACACATCAGAAAGTAACACAAAATGTAGGGAGAGGAAACGCTTTTGCTGACAGGATAGCTAAACAGACCGCCACTGATTTACGATCAGAAATGTATATAACAAAGGAAGCTACGAATACCTGTATGATAGATGAAGGAATTGATTCCATAAAAAATATTCAAGCTGATACCACTTCAAAAGAACTTAAACACTGGGCTGAGGGTTTAGCAAGTTTAGATGAGGAAGGTTGTTGGGTAGACAATGTAAATAAGAAATGGATGCTACCCGATGCTTATGTTACCGCTATGGTTACTATGGCTCATGGTCCTACTCACATATGTGCTAGGAAAATCTGTAAATTACTAGAACCTGTTTGGGTAAACGTAAATATTTCAAAAACTGCTGTGCGTTTTGTCTAAAACTGTATGATATGCTTACAGCATAATGTGGAGAAGGGTACAGCGACACCGAAGGGTAGTTATGGTCCCCCCCTCTGTGCCTTTCGAGGTCATTCATTTCAACTTCATCGAAATGGAACACTTCTACAACTATAAGTAGGTTCTGGTAGTCATTTGTGCCTTTAGCAAGTGGGTTGAAGCCTTCCCTGTGAAAGATGCCACAGCAATGACAACAGCGAAAACCATGCTTAAGGAATATTTTCCTAGGTTTGGCTTGGCAAGAGTCATCTGGTCGGACAATGGTCCACATTTTATCGCTGCTGTTATCCTGGAAGTATGCGTGGGATTGCAGATCGATAAACGGTTCCATTCGGCTAGACACCCTCAGAGTGCCGGACTTGTAGAACGCTATAATGCTATCATATAGAACAAGCTAGCAAAAGTTTGTGCTAGCAGTAACCTGAAATGGCCCGATGCCTTACCGGTAGTTTTATTGTCCATGCCGACAACCCCAGAGACTAGAACTGGACTCTCCCCGTATGAGATTGTGATGGGGAGGCCAGCTAATATTTGGAACGTACCTAAACCCAAAGTACTGAAAGACGTGGAGCATTTGCTTCTTGCTGAATACTGTGACCAGTTAACTCAAAGCTTGCATTTGATTTATCAACAAGTGCGAGAAGCCCTCCCAGTTAAATACGAGGGACCAGGTCATCGACTTCGACCTCGGGACTGGGTGCTAACCAAAAATTTCAAAAGACCATCCAGCCTCGCACCACGTTGGAGAGGACCTTTCCAGGTCCTGTTGGCCACACAGACCGCTGTATGAGTAGCTGGAAAGCGACACTCGATGCACGCAACGCACATCAAGAAAATACCTTTCCCTTTGCCACTTGACGATGAAGAAAAGAAGGAAACTGTTTGTTCTGCTTCGCAAGATAAACCTGTCTTGAAAAACAACTAAGGTGTTCTGGAGATTCTTCCTGGGCCCGTGGGGCCTGGGGAGACTGCTGCTTTGTCTTTGAATTCTTCTTCGGATCTTTCTGCACCCTTGAGCAATTTTGCTTCTGTTTCAACACTTCCATCAGGCAGCAACGACACTCTGTTCGCAGATCACGCCATACCTGGAGTCTTGAGGTAGATCAGCGTCCACGGCACTAGACTTACAGCACAGCACGGCTGTGCCCACAAGGAATCACTGTTGAAGCTAGTCCCTTGCCACTCTCTCACTGAAACATAAGTAGGTGGCCGGGACCGGCAAGGTTGCCTTCAAGCAAGATAAACCATGTGGTCAGGAGATCACCAACGAACAAACTTAAGGAGTTTTCGCAGAGACTTTTCGAAGTGAACTTTGAGGAACAATGCCCGTCGCTAAATCTACTTGTACGAAGTAACCGATCGGTCTTGTGGCTAACAAAGACATTGAGCATCAAAAATAATGGTCCTTGAGGACTTACTGTTTTCTTGTGATAATGTTAACTGGTCTAACAGTTGTACTAGCACTTGGGTTTTGGTATATTGAGGGTGTGCGTCCACTTGAGACATTCTTACCTACCAAGAGTGTTCGCACTATGTATTCTCCTTTCGTGCATCTACACACTCTACATACTAGGGATTCCCAACACAGACAGAGTTACCACAACAATATACTTTTATTAATCATGAATGCGACCCATGTGATTTTGAAAACAACAAATTGCTGGAAATGTTTGCATTTGCCACAACACTGGGAAAAAGGGTTGGGCTGGTATATTCATCCTCTTTCCTTGACTACTGCATGCTATGCTTCTCTGAGGGCACTATTCTTTGGTCGTTGGAATGAAAGCATCTCTGGGAACTTCGATGGGACTAATTTGAATGAGTTTGAAAAACGAGTGGTAGGCAGAATTATATGCAGTACCCTTTTGGAACACTACACACAATTAAGACAAGTGACAGTACAATTTCACCTTTGGTACAAGCCTGTACTACACAGTTATAGTGGTAGCAGTAGCGGAGCAGCCAGACTTATCTCAAGAGTAAGTGAGCAGTACCAATAGTTAAACAAAGGACAGCAATTACTATGATTCAGGCAAACACTGACTCAAGGTTTCTAAGTAAAAGAATATGGGCCTCATTACAGGTCGGGCGGTCCGGAAATAACAGTGGCAGTAAACCCGCCACCGCTGTTAATTCCGGACCGCCCGATCCCGAGTCCTGCAGGTGGGTGGTGGGTCCGAAGATCCCTCCCTCACATCCTGCCTACCTAGACTATCAGGCGCCTTAAGAGGGCTTCTGTGCAGAAGCCCGCAAAAAGACAGCAAACAAAGGAGTCATCCCCGGTTTGGCACGCAGAGAAAAACACAATAGACTTTAACAAAAAGAAATGGTGAATAAACCCAGCCGGAACCAAAATAAATGTATTTGGCCAAGCGGGTTTATGTTCGAGGCTAATATAACAGCCTGAAACACTACCACGTTTATATAAGATAATCGCGGTAGAAAAGTTAGGGTAGATACCACTGCCACCAGCCAAGTCTTAATGTTAAGGGAGAGAAACAGAGCTGCAAGAGGCACAGACAAAAAGGGGTAAGAGTTAACCCTTTCCGGTACTCCATGTAAGATGGGGTGTACGGGGTCTGTGGTTTAAAGTGACTATATAAAGTTAATGGCAACTTTACCTGTTTCTGGGGGGCAGTAGTCAGCCCCAGAAAAATTGAGTCAGTGGGAAGTTTCAAAGACAACCATGTGTCACTGCACTGAAGGTGCTGTGTAACACACACAAAAAGTGGTGCGCATGGAGTAGGTGAGGCTCCAGTGCCCAAGATCACACAAAAAGTAAAAATACACATAGCAAAACGCATGTAAGAGTGGGAAAAAAGGCTCACACTCTTACCAGGTGACGAAAATGAATCCTAGAAATCCAGCAAAGCTGCTGGGGGACTCTTTAGGTAAGGTAAATCAACCATTTATGAGAATTTTCCCTAGCAACGAGTCCTGATGACTCTGGGATGTTCCCTTTTTGCAAATAGGAGCAAGCTCAATGTTGCTTCTACTAGGCCCTCCGATAGACTTTCTAGACCTTTCCAATCGTTGATTTTTTCAAGATGTCTCCCGTAGGCAACCGGGATGCCATGCCTCCTTCTTACACCATTAATCACAGCCCCAACTCTGTTTCCTTCTGCATACAAGATATGGTTCTCAGTCAATGGGTACTTTTGAGGGTTGTACCAATATTGCAAATCTGACTAGTGAGGACAGACCTTTGTATGTAGATGATCCCGTTTATTTTGTCTGTGTCAATGAAGCTTATCCTTGGCTACCTAGAGATTGGCAGGGTACCTGTTATTTGGGTATCTTGCTACCAGGGGTATTTGTAGCCAGCACCTCTGAGGTCTCTAGAGCTCGGCCAAGGCGGGACAAGAACGGTGTTACTCCTTCACAGGTCATGGGTGATGTAGCAAAATCCTTTGTGCCATTTTGGGGACAGATCATGAACTCTGAGGATATTAGGAGACTGGCAAGAGTATTGGAGAGAACCATCAACAGAACCACTGATATACTATACAATATGACGTTAGAACAGAAAGCAATTAGATTAGTGGCTTTACAAAACCAGATGGTGTTAGACGTCATCCTGGCTGAGCGTGGTGGAGTATGTAAATTGGTGGGATCTGCTTGTTGTGTTTTTGTGCTTGACTCCTCCCCTACCATATTCAAGGCAATACAAAATCTGCACGTCCTAAGTACAGAAATACATGTTCCAGAGGGAAATGGGGATCTTAGTGCTTGGTTCCGGGACTTTCTATGGTCTTGGGAATGGAAGCTCTTTTCAGTCCTAGTGTTAACCCTTGGTATTCTATTGTTCTGTTGTTGTTGCATACAATGTCTTCCTGCCATATGTTCGATGTTAGGGGGATGTTGTGCGCAAACTGTAGGTACCTTGGGACCAAAAATACATGCACCTGAGAAAATGACTAATGTTTTTTGTAATGAAGGATATCACTGTCAAGGATTTAATGGCAAATGATAGATCTGAGGAATGTGATTCAGGATGTACGGACATTGAGACATGGGGTTTTGAATAAAGAAAATGTTTGAGTAAAGCTGTTGGCTTAGGCCAAAAGAAGGGTTTGTTAAACTGTAATCATAAAGTGCCTCCTTATTATGAATATTGGCCTATGCCCATTCGCGTTACACAGAAAACCGCGTTGTAAAGTTCCGATTTTGGGTTAACTTCGCTGCCATTTTGAGACTCATCCGCCATTTTGATTTAAACTCATGTTCCATGTTCTAAAATGGTGGACTGTGTTTTCGACTTGCAGTCGAGCCGAACAACCTTTGAGCTTCATTAATGTTTAGGTTGACCGATAGCCGACTGTTTAACCTATGCAAAGAAACCTTGCACTTCATACGAACTGCCATTCAAGTGTTGTCTGCGCTCACAAGCTTCATCCTCGTATAAACACCGGAACACTGAAGAGTAAACGCTGATCGTATGCTTTAGCTGAACTGCATTGTAGTGACTCTTGGAATAAGGCTTACTGCAGATCCGAGAACCAACAGTATCATTGTATTTTCATGGACATGTACACTTGTTTTAATCCCTTGTATAATATTGTAACATCTGTCATGTGAATTAGGCACGAACTCTAGCCCACAAATTATTAACGTGGAGAGAGGCTGGACAATATTGTAGAAATTGTACAAATATGCCTGTGTTTAGATGTCCAGCACTCTCTCTCCTCACTGTGTTGGCTGGTACACACTGCGAGGTGTTGGGAGCCAGATAGCTATCTGTTTTGCTTTGTAAACTGTATAGTAATAAAAGATACTTGTATCTTTTCAGCCCGTGATTGGTGTATTTCATTTGTGGTACTCAGCCTCGATATTTCTTTGTTGTTTTAACATTCAAACTAAATGTATAAATGCCAGTGAACTTTCTAAGTGGATAACCAAATGACAATTTGTCCGATTATACTGTCATATCGCAATTTATTGTGTAATTTAATAATTGGGAGTTTCCGGGACAGGAGATAAAAAGAGTAAACCTGATTGGTATTCTGTCAAATGGAAAAAGAATAGTGTCCCATCTATTTTGTTTAGATGTGAATGCCACAGCGAAGGTGCTGTGTGTAACGTAATTGTTTCCTAGATATCTATAAAAACCATTTGTTAATAAAAATATCTATTATTTCAATACCCCTTTCTGGTTCTTAGCTTAATGTGGCACAGGGGGAGAAAGCCTTGGTGATATTATATGTTGCTCAGACAGGGCTAAGCAAACTAAATATTACAGGAATAGCAGTATTTGGTGTGGCACTTTAACTGGGGGGGGGGTGAAGATACTTTCTGTGTTCATAGTGGTCCTCAATAGATATCATTACAAAATGGGCGCTCGATAGCCGGGAATTAGCCTGTTGTTCTGACTCGTGACAAGGGCATGACATTGCAGGTCAGTAATCTTTGTGTAACATCACTAGGTGTTTGGTGGGTTATTCATGTTTTGTTGAAGTACCACTTTGGTTTGACCTTTGAGAATCAGAAGAGTATTGAGGCACAAAAGTACCGAAGGTAATCCAAAAGAAATCTGATTCGACCAGATATTTAATACAAAAATGTTAGGCATTTACCAACTGCAAAAGACAGGACTGTGTTGTGGTAGAAAGTGTTGGCAAATTTGTTTTAAAAAACTCACTGTTAAGCATAAGTGCTGTAGAAATAGAACAGGCCAGACAGCATCTCCTCTTAAAGGTGTTCTTTCGGGGTAAATGGGCAGAGATGGATGCTCGCACCTGGCGGGCCAGAATTATTCCGGACGTTACAGCAGTAACTACTGATATTTGGCTGGTCAGGGGTCAACACAAAACATTAGACCAATTCTACATAACCCAAAATATTGAGGAAGAGCAGATTCAAATGGCACAGCTCACACCATATTTATACTTTCATTTGCAATTAGCTGAAGAACAATTGCAACATAAAGAAGCCAGTTTGCTGGATATAACTGGCGACCTAAAAGAGACCCAGAAATCATTACAGAAATGAGAAGAACAATTAGAAAACAGTCACATTGCAGAGCTAAAATATGAATAGTGCATTCAACAACTCAAAGATGAGATAGAAACTGTCACACTCACCTGTGTCTCTGCAGGAGCGATGGGTGAGCCTCTCTTGACCCCGAGTTCTCACTTCCCCAGTTTCACCCAGAGGGATACCTGTCAAATACAAGATGTACACTCCGACATGAATTCACCTGATTCCCCTGGGCCCTTCCCTTCTCTTTACTGTGTGCTGTGATGTCCCCTAAGGGATTACCTTGATTTTTAGTAGGGTGCACACTCCATCCTGCATTCGCAGGGGCACGATTCACTCATAGGAATGATGCCAATGTCTGTTGGCTGAGTTCTGATGCCACACGCTGTTATATGCCTTCACAGCGAGGCAGAGTGTTCAATGCGCCAGTTTCTTCACTGGCAAGAAAGTCCTTTCCACAAGTGATGTTGCGCGGAGGATGTTGAGTGTCCAGAATTGTCCGTATTGTCTTTATTTGCCATGGTATTTTTTGGGTGAGTAGCGCTGCGTGTAGAAGTCAGCCGCTGGTAGGTATGTGCAGCATCTTAGATTCAAGCGCACCTGGTAATGTCTCTCCTTTCCCTTGCAGGAGTGGATTCTGTGGTATTAGTGCCTCGAGTCTGGTTTCAGTGCTACTGGAGACTGGGTGGTCTGGTAAGTATGCACGGAGGCTTTGGTAAGCATGCACCACGTTACTAGGGAGAGTGCAATGAATAATGTCTCTTCTTTCTTTTGCAGGACTTTGAGCGCTCTGACTACAGACCTGGATTCCAGCGTCGCGGGAAGATTCGGTGAGTATGCGCAGCATTACTGAAGTGGGCGCGCTAATGCAGTTCTTATTTTTGCTTACAGGTGCCGGTGTAGAAGTCCCCTCTTGATCGGAGAAAGCTGCGGCGTGTAGAAAGCACGGAGGTTCATCCGGAGCAGGTAAGCAGAAGCAGAATGATCCGGAGCAGGTAAGCAGAAGCAGGAGGATCCGGAGCAGGTAAGCAGAAGTAGGATGATCCGGAACAGGTAAGCAGAAACTGGCTGATCCGGAGCACGGCAAGTGTGTTGCTGATGCGCAGCTCACAGTAAGCAACACGAAGCACTGGAAGAATCTTGGGTGTGGCTTATATAGCCAGCCATACCCGAACACTAGAGAGCTCATGAATTGTCATGCACTTCCTGTTTGGCAACAGGAAGTGGTAACCAGGAAGTTACTACAAACACTATGAAGAAATTAAAAGAAGGTATCTGCTATGGGTTTTTTGTGTGCCTATGCCAGACATCCACCCACCTTGCCCCAACTACCTGCCTAGTACCCATGACAGTCTTCCCTCTCAAGACCCCTCCCAATAGTGTGTGTGTGGGTTTTGGTTTCTCAGGATAGTCCTGATGGAATTTTTTCACCAATCGGGGGGCATGCATGTGTGTGCTGGGTTCCCATGATCTTTCCTTGGGTCCATACCCCTTCCAGTCAATCAAGTAATACAGGGTATTTCGTACTAGTTTGGAATCTAATATGTTCCTTACCTCCTATTCTGGTGCTTCTTCATCCACTTATATGGGTGCAGGAGGTGTGGAAGTTCGGGTTCCTGGGTATGCTGGTTTTAATAGTGACACGTGAAATACGGGATGTATACGCATATGTTGAAGTATTGCCAGTCTCATGGCTGCTGGATTAATCACTGTCTCAATTGTATACAGGCTGATGTATCTAGGCTGAAATGTTTTGGGACCCTTTAAAGCAATGTGTCTAGTTGCCTGCCAGACCGAGTCTCCCACTTGATAATCTAGGGCTTTTCATCGATGGCGATCAGCGTTTCTTTTCTGTGTTTCCTTGGCTTGCTGTAGGTTCTTGCTGGCCTCTCTGGCTGCTTTCATGATGCTGGCATGCAGATTCCTTAGTGCGGGCATCTCAATGTTTTCTGGCGGATCGTAGACCGATGTTCTTGGGTTTCGCCCACATATTGTAAAGAAGGGTGTTGCTTGGGTTGATGAATGTGTTGAATTGTTATAGGCATACTCTGCCATCCATAGTATTTCTGTCCAGCTTTGGCTTGTTTGGTTTAATAGACAGCGCAACTACTGTTCCATGGTCTGGTTTGTGCGCTCGGTTTGGCCGTCCGTTTGAGGATGGTGACTAGAAGACAGACGGACTTCTACTCTTGCCAGGGCACAACATTTTCTCCAAAAACGAGATACGAATTGGCTGCCTCTGTCAGAAACGATTACGGTAAGGAATCCGTGTAACTTGACTATTTGGTCTAGAAAAACCTGCGCCAGAGTCTGAGCTGAGGGAATACCTTTTAGAGCTATGAAATGGGCCATTTTGTAGAAGAAGTCCACTACTATGAGGATGGTAGCATAACCTGAGCTAGGAGGTAAGTCAGTGACAAAGTCCATTGATACTGTGTGCCAGGGCACTGGCGGAATGGTGATTGGCGGAAGGAGGCCAGCTGGTTTTTGCCTGGATGTCTTGTATTGTGCACACACCTCACAGGTGCCTATGTAGGTGGCAATATCCTCTCGCCAAGTTGGCCACCAATAAGATTTACTTACTTTCTTCATGGTTTTGGCTATACCTGGATGGGCTTCTAACAGCGAGTCGTGGTAGTCTGATATAATTGCTTGTTGCAGATCCTTAGTTGGAACGTAGAGGCGTTTTTGGTAGTATGGTAGTTTGTCTTGAATGGTGAACTGATCTCCCTTCATGTCCGAAGCCAGTAGGTCTTCTTCAGACATATTTTCTTTTATTTCTTCCTGCAGTGTGTTTAACGGAGATGGGCCGATGAAGAAGCCGAGAATTTTATGGCTGGGTGATCTCCACCGGGTTAGGGGCATTGTAGACTTCCTCTCCTGTGCCAATGTGGGATAACGCATCCGCCTTCCCGTTCTTAACTCCGGGGCGGTAGGTGATCACAAAGTCGTATTCCATTAAGGATGGGGCCCAACGGAGCTACCTAGAAGACTGAGCTTTTGCTGAGCGTAAGTATTGCAAGTTCCGATGATCTGTTGTTATTGTGATGGTGTGTTTAGCTCCTAGTAAGTAATGTCGCCATTCACACAGTGCGCTCTTGATTGCTAGAAGTTCTTTCTCAGAAATCGCATAGTTTAATTCTGCTGGGGAGAATTTCTTTGACCAAAAGGCAATGGGTTCAAGGCATCCGGTTTCGGGATTTTGTTGAGACAATACGGCCCCCATGGCAATGCTTGAAGCGTCCATTTCCATGATGTACGGTAAATCGGGCTGTGGGTGTTGCACTATTGGGGCTGAGGTAAATTTTTCCTTGAGGGCTCGGAAGGCTTCTTCCGCCGCTGGTGTCCATTCGAACTTTTGGTGTTTGCGCAGCAAGGACGTAATTGGATGTACAATATGTGAGAATCCTGGTATGAAGCGTTGATAGAAGTTTGCAAAACCCAAGAAACTCTGTACTCCCTTTACAGACGTGGGTGGGGACCAAGTGAGGATTGCCTCCACTTTTCTATTGTCCATCTTGATTCCCTGCAGTGTCAGTACATATCCCAGAAACTCCACCTCGGTGTTGTGGAAGGAGTATTTTTCTAGTTTTGCGTACAGTTGGTTTTCACACAGTTTGCGAAGTACTGCTCGCACACGGGTTACGTGTTCTTGGGGAGTGGTGGAGTAAATCAGAATGTCATCGATGTAGATAACTGCAGACATCGAGGAGTTCCCGTAACACATCATTCATAAAATGCTGGAAGGCAGCCGGGCCATTGCAAAGCCCAAAAGGCATGACGAGGTATTCATACAAGCCGTAGCAGGTACGCCACGCAGTCTTCCACTCGACTCCTTTCTTCATGCGTACCAGGTGATATACGCTGCATAAGTTTAACTTTGTGAAAATCTTCGCTTGTCTCATTTGGTCTATGAGTACTGGTATCAGAAGTAATGGGTACTTATTTTTTATGATGACTTGATTTAGGGCCCGGTAATCAATACACGTTCTTAAGTCCCCCTCTTTCTTCAGTACGAAGAAGAGTGGGGAGGTGGCTGGTGACTTAGATGGCCTAGTGAAGCCATTGGCCAGGTATTGGTCCAAGTAGGTCCGTAGATGAGTGTTTTCTTCCTCTGTTAATGCATAAATGCGGCTGCACGGTACTTGTGCCCCTGGTTGCAGATCGATTTGGCAGTCATAAACTCGATGTAGTGGTAGCATATTAGCTTGCTCCTTCGCGAACACATCCTGGAACTCCTGGTATTCCACTGGTAAGGTGCCCACCAAGCCTAAACCTGCTATCTTTTCCTGTGAAGCTAACAATGGGATTCTTTGGATCCCTTTGTTGTCGTAGCAAGAGGCGCATTCCGTGGAAAAGAGTAAGGTTCGAGCTCGCCAATCTATCTTTTGGTTGTGCGTCTCTAGCCATGGTATCCCAAGAATCAGCTGGAATTGGGGTGCAGCGATAAGGTCAAATCTAATACTTTCCCTATGGCCATCTTGGCAGATTAAGGTGAGGGTGGAAGTACACTGTGTTACTGGTCCCGAAAGGAGTTGTGTGCCATCCACAGCTGTCATGCTTTCAATGGTGTCCTTACGGTGGAATGCCAATCCCAAGGTCTTTGCAGTGTTTATGTCCAAGTAGTTCCCAATAGCTCCACTGTCTATGAAAGCCTTGAGGGCATGCATTCAGGGGGGCTGTGAAGGATCTACCAGAATCACAGGAATACTGAAATGTGAGATCTGAGTTCTCTGTCCCTGGCTCGACAGACCGACCTCTACATCTGCCGGGCGTTGGAGTTTTCTGCTTCAGTGTCTTCCCCTGTGTTATCTAGTACCCCCATAGTCTTCCGCGGAGGTTTAACTGTGCAGTTCCGGAGGAAGTGACCAGATTGGCTGCAATAAAGGCAAAGTTTTTCCTGACGCCTCCGTTCTCTCTCTGCTTTGGTGAGTGGTCCCCTGACAACACCCAATTGCATGGGCTCTGAGTGTGTTTCTGAGGCCTGTCGATGGGACACTTCTTTTGGTCGGACATACACTGGTCTATGTTCTGATCTGGTTCGGTCGGCCTTGCGATCCTGTTACCGGTGGTCTAGTTGCATAGTTAGATCGATGTATTCACTACGATCTTCGGGAGGATTAACTACTTGTGCCAAGACATCTTTTGATTCTCCTCTCAGTTCTCGATAAAATAAAGTTATTCATTTCTCTTCTGGCCAACCTGATTCGGCTATTAGATGATTGAATGTGGCGACATATGAAATAAGATCCTGACCACCCTGTCGCAGAGAGAGTAGCTCATCATCCAGGGCCTGACCTCAAGCCCGATGGGCAAATAGTTTTTCCAGTTCACGCTGAAAATCTGGATAATTTCTGAGTAAAGGGTCGTCCCTAAGCACTATTGATTCATGAACGCTCCAAATTTCTTGGGATCCCCAGAGAAGCATTCTGGGGGTGCTAAAGGGATATTGTCTGGAAGCAATACCTGCACGGGTGTGACTACAGGTGCCATGGTAGGCTGCCCCTGAGGGACTCCACCTGGTAGGGGTGCTAGACCAGCTTGGGTATGTAAGAGCTGTCTTGCCAAGTCTTCTGTTTTGTCCCTGTTGACTATCAGTTCGCGCCTTAAGGCATTTGTCTCAGAGCGGGCTGCATGCAACTCGGCCCGTAGTTCGCCTAACAATAGGGAAAGCTGATCTACTTCGGAGGTTTCCATCGCTCGGGCAGAGGTATTGAGGAGGGCTTTGTGTTCTGTCACACTCACCTGTCTCTCTGCAGGAGCGATGGATGAGCCTCCCTTGACCCCGATTTCTCACTTCCCCTGTTTCACCCGGAGGGATACCTGTCAAATACAAGATGTACACTCAGACCTGAATTCACCTGATTCCACTAGGCCCTTCCCTTCTCTTTACTGTGTGCTGTGATGTCCCCTAAGGGCTTACCTTGATTTTTTAGTACGGTGCACACTCCATCCTGCATTCACAGGGGCGCAAATCACTCATAGGAATGATGCCAATGTCTGTTGGTTGGGTTCTGATGCCACACGCTGTTATATGCCTTCACAGCGAGGCAGAGTGTTCAATGCGCCAGTTTCTTCACTGGCTAGAAAGTCCTTTCCACAAGTGAACGTTGCGCAGAGGATGTTGAGTGTCCAGAATTGTCCATATTGTCTTTATTTGCCAAGGTATTTTCTGGGTGAGTAGCACTGCGTGTAGAAGTCAGCCTCTGGTAGGTATGCGCAGCGTCTTAGATTCGAGCGCGCCTGGTAATGTCTCTCCTTTCCCTTGCAGGAGTGGATTCTGTGGTATTAGCACCTCGAGTCTGGGTTCAGTGCTACTGGAGACTTGGTGGTCTGGTAAGTATGCACGGAGGCTTTGGTAAGTATGCACCGCGTTATCAGAGAGAGCGCAGTGAATAAAGTCTCTGCGTTATTGGAGCGAGCGCAATGAATAATGTCTCTTCTTTCTTTTGCAGGACTTTGAGCGCTCGGACTACAGACCTGAGTTCCAGCGTCGCGGGAAGATACGGTGAGTATGCGCAGCGTTACTGAAGTGCGCGCGCTAACACAGTTCTTCTTTGTGCTTACTGGTGCCGGTGTAGAAGTCCCCTCTTGACCGGAGAAAGCTGCGGCATGGAGAAAGCACAGAGGTTCATCCGGAGCAGGTAAGCAGAAGCAGAATGATCCGGAGCAGGTAAGCAGAAGCAGGAGGATCCGGAGCAGGTAAGCAGAAGTACGATGATCAACAGCAGGTAAGCAGAAGCAGCATGATCCAGAGCAGGTAAGCAGAAGCTGGCAGCCATCCACACCCAAACAATAGAGAGCTCATGAATTGTCATGCACTTACTGTTTGGCAACAGGAAGTGGTAACCAGGAAGTTACTACAAACACTAGGAAGGAATTAAAAGAAGGTATCTGCTATGGGTTTTTTGTGTGCCTATGCCAGGCCTGCCAAGCCTCCACCCAGCTTGCCCCAACTACCTGCCTGGTATCCATGACAGAAACCCATTTTCAGTCCAGCACTGAGCTGGGAATGCAACTCTCAGCACTGCATGATGCACGTCGGCAATGTATGGAGGATGTGAGCACACTCCAAGCCAAGACAAATGATCAAACTGCTTACAGTAGGATGTTTTTAGATGAAATTATAGTTTTTAAACAAACCATAAATGAACTAAAAGCCAAAAATAGTCCACTGATTATAAAAGGGATTGATTCCCATGGTAATTTGATCAGATGAACCAAAACAAAGGCAGTTTGAGTTGAAAATAGATGCAGAAAAGGAACAGTCCGTTTCTTAGGAAGTGACTGGCATTAGTCTAGAAAATGTAGACTTGAAGGACCGTGTGAGGCAAGCAGAGGATGACTTGTTGCAGGCAGCACTGTGCAGAAATTCGCAAGAGGAAGAGATTCGTCGCGTGAAAATTAAAAGCTCAGAATATGCTCACACAATGCAGGCCTTGCAAAATGAAAATGATTCCAATTGCGAAGAAATCAAGGGATTAAAAGATTGATTGATGGCTCAAAGTAACATGCCCAAAGCCAATCAAGCACTTGTATCAGAATTAGAAACTCAGGTCTCTGCATCCCAGCAAGAGATAGGGACAGAGAAAAGCAGGTGTGAGAGGTTGGCAGATTAAATAGAAAGATACAAACAGGCGGAACCCTGACCAGTCAGGGTATGGAAAAGCGCCCCCCGATCAAGGAGCAGTGACTTCTCTACCAGGCACCTCATGCCAATTAACCACTACTTCATATGTCTAGAGTGCAGCTGACCTCATGCATACCACTTATCAAGAACAGGGAAACATGAGGCAGCTGGACTCACCCCTACCCTTGATCTTGTATTTTCCTCTGATCCTTTTCTGTCAATCTTTGCTGCATTTCCTGTTATCTGGTCTGATCATTATATGATTCCATTTTCCTTTTCCATTTTTCCTCACTGTCGTACTGGGAAAAAAGTGGAAACTTTAAAGCGTAAATGGAATACGGTCTCTATACTGGAGCTGGGCACTCATTATTGAGAACTGTGGAGCCCCTGTGGATTGTAATCTGCCCACTCTTATGCAATCACTCAGCAAGGCTGCTGATTGTATCGCTCCTGTGAAAAAATGTAAACAAATAATTCGCCCTCTGAACCCTGGTTTACTGAGGAATTGCATTCACTCAAAACTAAGCGAAGACAAGCCAAAAGAAAATGGCGTTTAGCATATAGGCCAGCAGACAAAGTTCTACTTCGTCTAGCTACTGTCTCCTATCGGGCAACCACACGCCTTGCTGAGCAAATTTTTTTCACCTTAGAATTGAGAGTGCAATTAATCAGCCTAAGCAACTGTTTGACGTAGTCTGCTCTCTGTACTCTTCTGCTTCCATCCAGTCCTCGATTGTCCCATCCCAAACGTTTTGCAACTCCCTGGCTGACCTCTTTGTGGGCAAAATCGACACCATTCGTAGTGATATAGCTAATTCTACTGCCACGTCAGGCCTTCGTCCTCTGCTTGCCCACGCTTGTAACCCTGACACAGGATGGTACACCTTCTCTTCTTGTACTCTCCAGAATGTTTCTGGAGCTATAAATAAATTGAAATCTGCCTCACCCCTGGACCCTATCCCTTTGGCCATGCTTAAGAACATCTCCACCCAGATCGCCCCTTGGATTACAGCTGCAGTCTGTTAGGCAGAATCATATGCAGTACCATTTGGGAACACTACACACAGTTAAGATTACAAGTGTAAGTACAATTTCACCTTTGGTACAAGCCTGTACTACACAGTAATGTGGTAGCAGTGGCTGAGCAGCCAGACTTATCTCAAGAGTAAAGTGTGCAGTAGAACAAGTAAGACAAAGGAGCAATAAATACAGTGATTCAAACAAACACTTACTCAAGGTTTCTTGGTAAAAGAATACACATTTATTTACACAGTAATTTGGAAAACACTCCAAGGTAAGAGCAGCTTGATATCACAATCAAATATACAACCAATCAGTTTCTGAACAAGTTCAGCTCCCCTGAAGTGGGAGCAAAATGGCACTTCAGTTACTTTAAAAAGGGGTGAAAAGACACCGTTATAAGAATCAACAGCACAAATACTTTCATAGGCAGGACAAAGGGTTTCAGTTCACTACAACCAGCAATTCAATTCAACAGGGCTGGGCCAAAGTCAATGGTTCAGACTCTTGTATAGGAGAGCACAGTTCTGGTAGTAAACGGTTAAGTCTTTGCCACGGATCTTAGTAGAATTTGGTCAGACGAAAAGTTAGATATAGGTTTAGGGAAGGACAAGCCTTCAAAGTTGGGAAAGTTTCACAAACTTTCACCGCGGCCGAACAGAGTTCTGCACTGCACTTGCACAGTACCTTGTAAGTGAAGAAAAGCTGTAGCTGAGGCAGTTGTTCCTGGCAGTTCCTGTAGATCTCGCTGTTCCAGAGCTTCAGTCGTGGGCACAAGAAGGAGGACATCGGGAGGTTCCTGCACTGCCCAGGGAAGAGGCCACAAGCTTGGCAAAATGTTGGTTTAAGGTGTGAGTGCCTTAAAGTCCATGAGCTGGTTTCCTTCCCCCTGGCTATCCGGTTTTCAATAGCACTCTGATGAAAATTCGACCAAGTTGAGGATGGTGTCCAGGTGGTTTAGGAGTTGGTTGTTCCCACCAAACTCAAGGGAAGAAGTTAACCTTGAAGGGCTTCTCTGTCGATGGAGTTTCAGGCAATTCGGACCTGCATCTGGACTTCACCGGTGGACCAGGAGTTGCAGCAGTCTTCTTCCTTCAGCTCGTCTTCGGTTCTTTCATTCCAGTGGTCGACTCTGCTTTCCAAGTCCCAGAGACCTGCTTTTAAACAGTTTTCCCCCATTCATTCCAGCCTGGCTGTCAATCGCGCACCAGGTTGGCTGTCCTTGCCGGACAGCCAGCCGGCTATTCACGCTAGAGTGCATTCAGGTCTTCTAGGAGACTAAGCACAGAGAGTTTCAGGCACCTCCCTCACATCCTGTCCACCCAAGACGCTCAGGTGCCAGAGGAGGGCTTCAGCACTCAAGCCTGCCAAAGTCCAACAAACAAAGGGACCAAACCTGGTTTGGTGCGCAGAGACAAACACAAGAAGGACCTTTCCAAAAAGAAATGGCGAAAACAGTTGACCGAAGTCTGTTTTTACAGATAGGTCTTGAGCGCCATATTGGAAAACATGGCTGACCCGATTTTTAGCTACTGATGTTCGCGGTCGGGAAAAATCATGGTAGTTTGTTTAAAACCACTGCCACCAGCCATTGCAAGTGGGAAAGGGTAACATTTGACTGTTACATGAGTGTTTAGACTCAGGGAAAGCTAGGACACCCCTCCAGCACTCTATAGTAAGATAGTGTGTGCTGGATCTGTACATTTAAAGAGACTAGTAAAGTCAATTTAACTTTACATGCTTTAGGAGACAGTAGTCAGTCCCAGAGAAGGTATTTAAACCTTTTGGAGTCTGAAATACACCCCTGTGCCACTGCACTGAAGGTGCTGTGTGACACACAGAAACGGATGATGCATGTGAAGTTGTTTTAAAACTCCATATCCAAAGAACACAAAAGTAAAACACACATCAAAATACATGGAAGGGTGGGGGAAAAAAAGGCTCACACTCTTCCCAGGTAAGAAATCAAATACTACAAAGTTGCTGGGGGTCTCAAAAGGTAAGGGAAATTAGCACATTCTTGAGAATTCTCCCTAACACTCGTCCCCCCAGACTAAGGGACAGGAGGATTTAATCCACTCCTGGGTGAATCTCCTTACTCCAGTTGGTCAAACATCCTGGAGAGACCATCAGCATTTTGATGGTGACACCCAGACCTGTGTTCAATAGAAAAATCAAACCCTTGCAGGCTGATTGACCATCTCAGTAGTTTAGGGTGTTCCCAATTCATTTGCATCAACCATCTTAAGGAGTGGTGGTCAGTCTGAATCACAAAAGTAGATCCATACAAGTATGGTCTAAACTTCGTCAGTGACCACACAATAGCAAAGCACTCACGTTCAATGGTTGCCCACCTTGTCTCAGGTTCCTTCAGCTTCCTGCTGATGAGGCAAATGGGGTGCTCCCTACCTTTCTCATCCAGCTGACTCAGAACTGCACCCATACCTGTATTTGAAGCATCTGTCTGCACAATGAAGGTTTGGTTATAGTCAGGAGCAAGCTCTTAGGACTGGAGCTTGACAAAGGGCTTTCTTTATGCCTTCACGTGCACTCCTCATTCCACCTGACCTCCTTAGGAAATTTGGGTGAGACTACATTCAAGGGAGAAGCTATGGTGCCATAGTTCTCTATCAAGTTCCTGTAATAACCAGTGAGGCCTAGGAAGGCTCTCACCTGTGTTTGAGTAGTAGGGGTGGCCCAGTTTTGTACAGCTTGTACTTTGCTAGGCAATGGCCTGATTTCACCTCCTCCTACCTCATGTCCAAGGTAGACCACTTTGCTCTGGCCAATTTGACACTTACTTGCCTTTATGGTCAGATGGGCCTGCTCAAGAGCCTGCAAAACATATCCTAAGTGGTCAACATGTTCTTTCCAGGTAGGGCTGAACACTACAATGTCATCCAAGTATGCCATGCAGAAGTCCTCCATCCCATTCAGAACTTGATTTACCATCCTTTGGAATGTAGCAGGTGCATTATTTAGTCCAAAAGTCATTACCTTAAACTGGTAGAGGCCTGCTGGGGTTGAAAATGCAGTTTTCAACTTGGCATGGTCTGTCAGTGCTATTTGCCAATAGCCTGAAGTGAGATCAAATGTACTGAGGTACTTGGCTGAACCAAGTTTGTCCACCAGTTCATCTTTCCTGGTTAAAGGGTGGGAGTCTTGCTGACTGCATTAAGAGCTCTATAGTCCACACAGAATCTAAACTCCTTGGATCCTGCCTTTGGCACTAGTACAACTGGACTAGACCATGGACTTTTAGATGGTTTACCTCCTCCTTTAGGTGTGTTCTAACATGGTCTGACATCCTGTAACCTCTACTTTTAACAGCAAAACAGTCACCAGTGAGAATATCATGCTGGCCCCAAGGGGTCAAGCCTGGTGATAGTGAAAACAGGGAGGCAAACTGATTTAATAGAAACTTGCACTCCTCCTGTTGTTCAGGTGTCAGATTAGAAGAGAGATTGACTCCTTCTATCTTCTCATCTAAAGGCTGGCTGCTGAGTAGGTCAGTTAGAGGTTCACTCTCCTCCTCCTCTTGAGCTGAAGCTAGAAGCAAAGCTCCCACTTCTGGTCTTGAGACACAAGCTTTTAGACTGTTGGTGTGAAAGACTCTGGGAGCCTCCTTAGGATTGCCTAAGTCCACCAGATAGTTGACCTCTCCAAGTTTTCCCACAACCTTGAGGGGTCCTATCCACTTGTCCTGTAAGGCCCTCTGCCTTGTAGGAACCATAACTAAAACTTGCTGGTCTTAAGTAAACTCAACCGTGCGGGCCTTCTGGTCATGCCAATGTTTGACCAGAGCCTGACCTGCTTTTAAGTTATATGATGCTTCTGCCATCACGTGTGACATTCTCCTGCGGAGACCTATCACATAGTCAGTGACTCTCACTGGCTTGGGGGAAGGAGTACTCTCCATCCCCTCCTTAATTAGGGCCAAGGGACCTCTAACTGGATGGTCATAGAGAAGCTCAAAGGGACTAAATCCAACTCCCTCCTGAGGGACTTCTCTATAAGCAAATAAAAGGCATGGCAGTAGAAGGTCCCACTTTCTCCTAAGGGCTTCCTCTAAAGCACCTATCATGTTCTTCATTGTACCGTTGAACCTCTCTACCAATCCATTTGTCTGGGGATGGTAGGCAGTTGAGAACTTGTATGTTACTCCACAGTTTTTCCACATGGCCTGCATATAGTGGGACATAAAATTGAATTACCTGTCAGAGATAACTTCCTTAGGAAATCCTACCCTGGTAAAAATACCAAGTAGGGCCTCAGCCACAGCCTGAGCTGAACAGTCCTCATAGGTATGGCTTCAGGATACCTAGTAGCATGGTCTACTACAACCAGGATTAACCTGTTTCCTGAAGATGTTGGAGGGTCTAAGGGACCAACAATGTTGATTCCTACCCTCTCAAAGGGGACTCACACCACTGGGAGAGGCACCAATGGTGCCACATTATTGGCTCCACTCTTGCCAGAGGTTTGGCAAGTGTGACAGCTCCTACAGAACCTATCTACACCAGACCCCAGCTTAGGCCAGTAGAAATATAAAGAGAGCATTTCCTTGGTCTTCTTGAAACTCAAGTGACCAGCCAAAGGTATCTCATGGGCTAACTGTAGGAACTGGAGTCTGCTTTCTAAAGGCACTACAAGTCTTCTATAGTCCCCTGGGATAGACTCAGTCAGTTCACTGTAGAAGAGGCCATCTTCCCAGTACAACCTATGCTTCCCTGTCTCTTTCCCATCCAGCTGAGAAGCTGCCTGTTGGCGAAGACCTTCAAGAGTAGGACACTCTCTTTGACCTCTGCTGAAGTCTACCCTACAGGGTCCACCTTCTGCCAGTAAAGACTGCAGCTCAGGATGGTCTGCAGAATCCAGATCTCCAACAGGATCAAGGTCCTCTTCCAGCTCTGATTCCTCAGCAGCTGATTCAACCACACAAGGTTGTTCTGCACAATCAGCCTCAGCTGGTGGAGGAGTCACAGGTGTGACTTTGGGAGTCCTCTTGGGATGTCATTGTTGGTAGTACAGGAGTGCTGGCTGGTTTCTTCCTGGAGGTTGTAGGTTTCCCCTTTTCCTCTTTCTTTTTCAAAATTGCAGTCAGCAAGTCCTGTGGACTGGGAGTTATAGTTTCCTCTATGATCTCCTCTTGAGAGCCTTTTAAGGTACTCTCTCTGGCCTTCCTAGTCTGCTCCTGTTTCCTTTTGCTGGGAGGCCTGGGGGTGCTTGATACAACTCCAATAGTTTTTAAGTCATTCCCCAACAGGTCTCTGCCAGTTACTTCACTCTGCACACTTACAGGTATCTTGACAGTCACGCCATTGCACTGGATGAGAGCTGATAACTGTGGAAGCATTTGGACAGGGACTTCAGCAAGCTTAGTTAGGTTTTGGGGTGCCTTAGCAAAATCCTCTACCTTGAAAAAAGATTCATCAACTACAGTAATGCTGGCCCCAGTGTCTCTGATGGCAGGGGTCTCCTGACCATTCACAAGAACACTGTCCTTGTAATACTCTTTAGTATTGTCTGAAATGGAATTATAGACATCTCAGTTCTGTGGTTCCCACAGACCCAGGGATACTAAAGAAACACTGGCTGAGACCTTCATGGGTTCCTCAGCCAGTAGGTGAAAGTTTCCACTTGCCATTGGTACTTCATCCTCAGGGGAGAAGGCTAAGGAGACAGTATGGATCCCTGAAGGTTTACCCTTACACCTGGGATCCCCTTTCACATGGTCAGTTGACCCACAAGCATAACATTTGCCAAATGTCTTTATGAATGGGGGTTTGTTCTGACCTCCTTCTGGTTTAGCACCTGGATGTACAATAGCCTGATTTGGTTTCCAAGGGGGCTTACCCTTGTTATGTTTGTGGCCCTCTTTTGGAGTGGAGGTATTGGAATTTTCCTTGTTGTCTTTCTTGTGCTGCTTTCCCTCATCCTTCTTCTGAGTTACCCCAAAATCCTTGTGAGTAGCCCTGTTGGCAACCCACAAGTCAGCAGCCCTTGCTAACTTCTCGGGATCAATTTACTTAAAGTCAGCCAAGTGCTGTCTCAGCTCAGGAGAGCAGGCATCATAAATAGATTCCAACATAAACAGATTTCTCATACCTTCATAAGTGTTGACTCTGTAACCCTTAACCCATCCATCTAAGTTTTTCAAACATTCATTCACCCAGGTAGCCTAAGGGCTATCATGCCTTTTGAGGGTTCTAAACCTCTTAAGATACTGGGAAGGGGTCTTCCCAAACCTAGCTATTAAAGCTAGTTTCACACTTTCATACTCCTTTCTGTCTATATCCCCCAACTCCATTACCACATCAGTTGCAAGAGAGAGTAGCATGGAAAAAGCCAAGGAATCAGCGGATCCCCTGTAATGTCTTGAATCCCATGGTTATTTTCAAAAGCAGCCAACAAATCCAAAATATCAAGCTTAACCTCATACATACTTACTGCATCTTTGGGCATGCAAGGCCTCTTTAGGCTGGAAGACCTAGAAGACTCTGGGTGAGAACAAGTTTCAAGAGACAATTTTTTTCATTTCAAGTGCATGATTCAACATCCATTTTTCTGAGCTTAAGTTCTTGATGTTTGCTTTCAGTTTGTGCTTGGATTCTTTTAAACTCCAATTCTAGTTTCATCCTTTCCAGAGAGACAAATTCTGGATTTATGGCCTCATTACACTTAGTGTGGTAAGGGTTTACCGGTACCGGTAAACCCTTACCGCCTTACTACGAGGTCCCTTTGCGGGACCCGCCATTAACGGCTGGACTAGACCAGCCGTTAAAGTTGGGACCCGCAAAGGGAACATGGTGCTAATTACGGTACCGCAATTTGCAGTACCGTAATTGGCGCCTTCCCCATTCCCATAGAGCCCTATGGGGCAAAAATGGGAATGGGGAAGGGCAATGGAGGAAGGCGGAATTACCGCCTTCCCAACCTTGGAATAGGGCGGTAATTCCCCTTTCCTCCAAGGCGGTACCGGTAAATTACCGTCATGAACCATGGGGCTAATAGCACCATGGTTTACCGCACTACGTGTAATGAGGCCCTTAGTGTTGGACCTGTTGGGGTACCTGTGATCAAAGGTTGAGGCTTATGAGCAGGTTGAGGTAAAACAGGGCCTACATTTTGAGACTCTTCTGCCTCATCTAACTCATCAATAACATTTGAGTTCCCCTCCGAAACATTATCATCTTCATCAACATTTTCCACATTTGCTGTAGGGGTAGGTGTTTCAGACCCACTCCTCAGACTTTGGTATTCCAACAATAATTCTATCAATTCAACCTTTTTGCCTTTTACAGTGAGATTCCTAGCTTTACACATTTCTCTTAATTGATCAACTGTTAAAGTGACTAGGGTCTCCTATCTGTAGCTATCCATTTCAGACATGATAAAACAATTGCTTATCTAGTGGTGCTTAGCCTTTTTAATGGTTTTTGAACAAAGGTAAGAGTAACACTCTAAGTGTAACAAGTGAAAGTGAGCGTCCACCAGAAATGTGGCAATAACTCCCCAATGAGAGTCAGCAATGGACACACCCCAGGAGAGAATGAGACCGGGACCAAGTGGGGTGAAGATAAAAAAGTAAAGTTTATCCAAAACCAAATAGGGCATGCAGAGAACTCTGCAAACTCTGAGAGCGCTCTGCCAGACAATAGAAAGACATTCATATTTATTACAAAATAAAGTCATCGATGATGTAAACTATAGGGGGCACATACGTTGTGGGGATTGGATGGCGAAGACTAGATATTATGTAATCTTTAAGTCTGGTGCTCCAAGATTGCCGGAGGTCCACGTGGTCCCAGTGCGGGTTGCATGGGTCAGCTGGGCTCTTCGGGTGGAGCGCAGCGCAGGGTCAGATGATGTCCGAGCTGTTACAATTTATGCTATATAGCAGTTGCCCTTGTGGCCACCCATACCTTGACCATCACCTTTTCTAGTTTAACACATGAGAGATATATTACAAAACATTTGACCTGAACAATAAAAGTGAGAATGCATGGGTCCAGGTGGCAAAATTACTCATAAGATTATGGTGTCACATTCATCAACCATTCTGTTAGATCTCCTAAGGCAATTATTTATTGTTTGTTATCGTGAGAAGAATATATTGCCACACAGAGGGTCAGGGGTCTGGGGTGAGCTGGGGTGGTACACTTGATGAGGGGCATGCACTCTTACTTCAAAAGGCATTAAGTTGAGGGGCTTATTGCCCATATTTCTTTAACCAGAGCCTGGGGGTGCAAGGCAAGTTCATGGTGGCATCATGAGTTAGGGGACTGAGGGGAGGGTGCATACTTGGTGCAGGCTCAGCGGAATGGGTGAGTGGTTACATTTGTATCATCAGGGCATCAGTGAGAAAAAGGGCCTTTAGCCGTCAGCCTAGCATGAGAGGGGAGGATGGTGGGGGGCTGAGTGCACAGCGCTGCAGGGCTGTGGAAAGAGAGCGCTGGGGCCTGTTGATCTGGGTTCCATTCACTTTGTGGGGTTATATGTGAACCATTAGGATGAGGTAGAGCTAGGCCATTGCGAATACAGGTACATCATACAATGAGTGAGTTCTTATTACAATATAGGTTATACTGTTATGGTACCATGATCATCATGCTATGAAATAAGTCTATTTACATTAGCCTTGTGGCCTTGCAGTTTTATAATATACACACGAGAAACGTACATAAGTTGAACATGTTTGTGAACATTCATAATATCAGAAAAACCATTGAGCATCTGGATCCTTGCATCATATTACATTAGGAAATTAACATATCGTACATCAGTGTAAGTTTTTGACAAAGGATAATTTTAGTATGGGGCCTAGACATCTAAACCATAGCTTTGTGTGCATTGAAAAATAGGTAGCATCAGCCCCTTGATATACAACTACAGAAGGAGATGTATGACATTTACAGAAAGATTAGTACTGTGGGTGAAACGGAGTGTCACACAAGCGTGGGGTACGTATCTGTTACTTCAAAAGGGGAGCGAGGTTGGGGGGTTATCCACAGCATATGCCATAAATGTAGGGTCTGCAAGTGGATGAGGACATGTTTGTGGAGATAAATTGTTTTTCTCAAACCCAAGCTTATGCTTGGTCATTCACAGGTCAGCGATGGACTGCAGAAGGTGAAAGATACAGTGTTTGTCTTGTAGCTTGTTCGCGCCTAGTCTCCAATGAGAACAGGCCTGCTGCAGGGACACAAATGGGAGGAGGGTGAGGGAAATAACGGGCCCACTGTGTGCGATCTCGAGGAGAGAGTTGCAGTCCTGCAGGCTGCTTTTGGCTCATGGGGACTGTTTTATCATGCACAAAATGGAGTCAGAGTGTGGTACAAAATGGAGTCGGAGTGTGGTACAAAATGGAGTCTGGGGCCGGCCTTCTGGCTGAGTTTTGCATCCATATAGGTCGTCCCGCAGTCATCTCGCATCCCTGGCCAGAGGCGCATCGGTGGCTGGTGGACGAATCATAACCTGCATGCGGGTTAGAATGGAGGGGGGGGTCTTAAAGAACTTTCCTCCTATACATTCCCCCCTTTCGTTACTTAAGTAATGAATATTGTAGTTCACCCAGCCTTTTACGCTCCTCTTCTTCAGCCACTGCCTCATCCCATGCAGGTGTGCCCTTTTGTGGCATCCATGCTCTGCACACTGCTCTGAGACTCTCCCTTGCCCTGCCATACTCATCTGGAGTACAAGTCATGAAGATACATCCCCCATTTCCCTCCAGGTTCACCCACACCTCATTATACCAAGCTAACTCACGGGGCTCTTTTATTGTGGTGTGATATAATCTATCTACAATATACCCATCATTGTATATGGCTGTTAGTCTGTATTTTGGTCCTGAGTCATCCCCTGCTTGTTCCTGTGCCTCGTGTGTCATCTGTACCACTCCTTTTGCATTGCCCATTGTCACCATCATCATTGCACTGTTAGGTACTGCATCTGCGCAGCACCTCAGTCCTAAATGGCACACGCAAAAAATCAAAAGCAGGAAAACAATGGTGGGTATCAGTAGTTTGACCGCCATCCCGACCCAAGAAGGTACCCACAAAAACATGTCGTCGAACCAAGTGCTGGGCTGTACCCCTCCTTCTTCCTTCATACGCTCGCCAAGGTTGTGCACGGCTGCTATTACGTATGACAAGGTGCCATTGTCCACGTCTGCAGAAGGTACGAAAGTGCAACACGCGCTCCCGATTTTTCGGCAAACACCTCCATCCATGGCTGTCAACAGGTCTAAGATGTACCTGTTCTGCATCGTCATTAACCGCAGGGCCCCTTAATGACATGTAATCCTTCTTCTGTGTCGTTGGCCAGTTGGATCATCTCCCAGCGGGTTATCTGAAGCCCTTTTGCATTTGCCCGCACCTGGATACTTGGAACGAGGGAGACAAAGAACGTTTCAGCGGAGTTGAACAGTCTGAACCCATTTGAAATTTGAGCCAAGAGTTCTGAGGATGCCCTGGAGATAGTTTGACGACCTTCTTTTTCTTGAGATTGTGCTTTGCATGTTTTCCTCGGATAGGGCATAAATGGGGGCTTCTTCAGATGGTTGCAGGGGTCCTGGATCGTTGGCGGCCGACAGCCTTTTCTCCCCTTGCATATGGCTTTCAGGTATCACCATCAGAGCGGAATGCAGCGTTGCCAGAGAGCATGTGCCCCTCCATGACTGTGGAAGGTGCAGGTACGCCTGTTTGCCGCAAACCCAGTAAGTGTCCATTAATGCAGCAGTCCTTTTTTTCATGTCTGGAATGAGCGTTTTATTACAGTTCTTGTTTGTGCCCATATTTACTTTTCCCTTTCCATGGAAGCACAGTTCGTAGGATATTTCTTTCTGCAGCTTGAATGGCTTTTCAATGGGCCGTGACCCACGTCAGTTTTGTGATGTGTTGGGTCCATATCGGGGAGCACGTTCTTTGGATCCATTACAATTTTTCCTCTGCCAGCCCTCGTAGTGCCTCTGCCCTGCATGTTATCTGCTCGTCTTGCCACTTATTGTCCAATTGTAATGTTCCTTTTAGAACTATAATGGGTTCTTTCAGGCATATTACTCCTTTAGGTTTCGGGTAGCACGTCTTTTCATTATGCAGTATTTCAAAAGATACAGGCCTCATTACGAGATTTGTGGGAAAAAACGGCAATTACCAGCATGCCGGCAATAATACGTCCGAGTAGCCTTGACCCCGCTAATATCGGCCGATTACGAGAGTGCGTGCATGCATGTGCCGGCATGCCGGTAACGTCTGTACCGCCATGCCGCTAACGACCCCCAAACCCCCTATAGCGGCATCATATAATGCGCTGATGCTGCCTCCGACTACCCCTAAACAACGTACCCACTAATACCATTAATGGTATTACCGGGTACATCAATACCGGACCCAGAAGTAACGTCATCGCGCCGGAACGGGAAATGCACCGGCGGCCATCTTTAAAAACAGAATCCATTGCAATCCTCCAAACACAGGACCTGTACTGACTACAGAGCACACACAATCTGAATAAAATGGCAAAAGCTACCAGGAAAGGTGCCCCCCATCAGCGCAAGAAGCGATTCTCAGATGATGAGCTCAACATGTTGGTGGACACATTGGTTGAGCACGCGGATGAAGTGTTTGCTGCAGACTTGAGGCGTCCAGCCCAAATCCGCAAGAAGGAAATATGGGAGGAAGTAGCCAGGTAGGTCAGTGCAGTCGGCACCACCGCCCGCACTGTCAAAGATGTAAAGAAGCGGTGGGGCGATCTACACCTCCGTGTCAAAAATATATTGTCGGCCAACCGCAGTCAGGGGCTGGCAACAGGCGGCGGCGACCACTCTCCCACCAAACTCACCAGGTGGGCAGAGACATGCAGCATGACCATTAACATGGAGGGAATCGAAGGATTCAGAGATGTTGAGTTGGGAGTACCATCATCGGCAGATGAAGGTGAGTGTCCCCACAAGCCATAGATCACCAAAGCATGATGTAGGCCAACTAATGTGGTAGTGAAGTAAGTCAATGCATGACCTATCATACACACATGGACATATCCCAGTTCAGATGGTGGCCCAACCATTGTCACATTAACATGCATGCTGCATGCCAATTCCATACCCAATAGACACCCTACACAGAGCAAAACTGCATGTGTCACACAGCACGCAAATCACAACACAACTGTAGGCCCCACAGCACACACCACCGCAAAAATGTGAGAACCCGACGTATGCCAATATAACCCCCCTACTGCAAGTACTCTGTCTGCCACAACAACAAGAATGCAATGAATAAAATGGGAATAACGGCACTAACACCAATATATGCATGATGCACGTACTACCATCACTGATGTCCTGGCTCTCTTGGTCCCCCACAGGCACGGATCCTGACAGTGACGGACAGCTTGCAGCCGCACAGGCCAGGACATCTGTTATAAAATCCAGTTCCAGGGATGATGGCACCAGGGCATCAACATCGAGGGCCATTCGGATGCCCAAACTGCCACACAAAGCACCACCATCAACACAGGCCAAGCCACAGGACAGCCAAACAGCTGTTGAGGCACCACATGAGGAAACTGCAACACAGGACGTGTCCACTGTAGTGGAAGCAGAGGCAAATGGGACACAGTCAGCCGCCACCAGCTCCATCGGGCGGCAGCTGCCTCAGCGCCCCATAGGGATGCCGAAGGAGAGTGCCATGTTGAGAAGCAGTCACACCAGGATGACAACATGTATTGGGATGGTGCACATACACCAAGCCCCTAGGCCACCCCTAGCACACTGCACAAGGCACCACAGGCAGAACCCCTGATGGCACCCTTCAGCACCAGTCCGGAGGACAGGGGAGTTGAGGGTTTTGGTCCCATCAGTGGACAGCCCTGAATTGGGCCCCCCTGCAAGTGCCCCGTCCACCACCGCAGCCATTCGTGACATGGAGGGGCTGAGTTGACCCGGCGCCAATACCGTGAGAACACTGCGTCAATCACAGAGGCCATGAACAGGAACACACAGCTGATCAATGAGTGGTCTGCAGCAGTAACCCAGGTCTTGGGCAGGATTGCAGATAACTATGAGCAGCGACATCCTGCACCAACAGAATCACAACAAGGCACATCCACATCATCTAGCACACCAGCCAGCTCGACCCAAACCAGCCCTGTGAGGATGTCCAGGCGCACCACACGGCGCTCAGAAATGCAGCCCATGGATCCAAAGAGAGGACGCAATTAGCAGGGGCACCCAGCATGTGCTGACTCCATTTGCACCCTAAAACATTTGTTGAACATCATGTGTGGGGTGTTTTGGGGGAATGGGAGGAGGTATGTGGGGGTTTTGGGGGGTGTGTAGGGGTGTTGGGGGGAGGTGGGAGGGCGTGTGTGGGAGGTGGAGGCTCATTTGAAATTTATGTTTACAGTTAAATACACCCAGTATGTGCAAAAAAATATCATGAGTGGACATTTGGTTTCTTTGGCGTGTGTGTATTCAATGCATGACAGTACACAGTGCCCATGTACCCCCACACCCTTTGTCCATATGCACACCATCCCAGTGCCCAGAGTACAGCATGTATTGCACCCTCTGCATCCCAGTGTCTCAGTAATAACCGTCTATCACTGACTGGCGCACAGCACGTCCATCTGGTGCATCGCGACCTGGCCGATGTGCTACATCTTCACCCTCCTCATCCTCATCCACATCCGGTGCTTGCTCGTCAATGTCAGGTGGCAGAGGTACGTTCCGCCGGATGCAAATATTGTGCAGCATGGCATAGACCATGATGATCTTTGCCACCTTCTCATGCCCGTAGAGGAGAGCGCCACCAGACCTGCTGAGGAAGCGGAACCGTGCCTTCAATAGGCGAAAGGTCTGCTTAATCACAACACGGGTACGGGTATGAGCCTGATTGTAGTCCTCTTCGCAACTGTTCTGGGGATTCCTGACAGGGGTGAGGAGCCACGGCTTCAGGGCATAGCCAGCATCACCTGCATGGGAGCACAATAAGGTATGAGTGAGGGTATTTCTTCTATGACACCTGTACTAGCCTGTTCATTGTTCATGTTGGTACGCAGGATAACTCCGATGGCAGCCATTGGCTACACATATGTGCAACGGACTGGCCTGTTGTTGACTTGTCCAGGACATGGTGGAGGGCATGTGTGACATACAGGACTGAAGGTGCTCCGCATCGGACTCACCACTCAACCAGATGGTGTGAGAGGGACCATAATTTAGGCACCAGTGAGGGATGTGTGCCAGGTGATGTGACAAGTGTCATGTTGGCCAATGTTTGGTGCTTTAGGCTGATGTCCACCATGTCACATGTACTTTGCACTCTCATGCTTGCAGCTATTTGATGACGCCATGCACATGTCCCGGGACGTCTGCACACATGTGAATATGCCACAATGTGTTGAGTGGTATGGTACTTAGGTGTGGCCTTGCATTCCTATGATGATGCAGGGTGTCCACTTTCATGGTGGTACTCATGTACTGTGGATGCCTTCCACTCAAATCACACTCATATAGGTGATGTTGACTAATTGGTAGGTAGGTCTACTAGCAGTCTTGTCACAGGTTTGTCATAGCGCTGTCATTCATCTGTTCATTTGGCCATGGTGGCATGCATCACTACTGTGGTGGAGGGCCAGTGACAATCAGTAGATTCCCTGGGTGGGATTTATCCATGTGCACTCATGGATGCATGACCTGTGTGGTGCTTTGATGCGGTCATGTATATTTTGCTTACTGACTGCATGTTGCTGAATTGTGTTGCTGAGGGTACGGTCTGATGATGTGCAGTGGACATGATTACGGGTGTGGGCTGTTTGCCAGTCTGACATTTTGGCATTGGTGTGCCGCCAGAGGAAGGTGGATGACATTCAGTGTCATGTTCAGGTTGGGATGTTTAGGGGCACAGTGTTTTGCAGTATGGACAGTGTACAGTCACCATCCCAGACACACCCAGGTGGTATATGCATCTCTCTCCCCCTAGACTCACCCAGGTGGTATATGCATCTCCCCCTCAGACTCACCCAGGTGGTATATGCATCTCTTCCCCCCAGACACACCCAGGTGGTATATGCATCTCTCCCCCCCAGACTCACCCAGGTGGTATATGCATCTTTCCCCCCCCAGACTCACCAAGGTGGTATATGCATCTCTCCCCCCCAGACTCACCCAGGTGGTGTATGCATCCCCCCCATTTCACTACCATGGGCCTGTCAGCCGATTTACCCAGCAGCCAGACACGTCGTGCAGCATGTCGCTCCATGTAGCGGGGTAGCGTGGAGTTCCGCAGCACCATTGCATCATGAGTTGATCCGGGGTATCGGGCACAACAATGTGTGATCATCTTGCTGGAGTAACATACTATCTGCACATTGATGGAGTGGTATAGCTTACAATTGTGGTACACCACTTCCATGGCATGAGAGACCACCAATTCCACATGGGTGCAGTTGAGGGCACCAATGCAATTAGGCATGCCTGCCAGTGCATGGAAATCAACTTTTGTGTCATTCACCTTCTGGGCAGTCCGTGGTAGGGATATGTAGTACCTTCCGTGTTTCAGGAGGGCATCCAGCACTTGGTTAAGCATGCATGAAAAACAAGGTTGTGATATCCCATGCAGCTGCCCAACTGTGTGCTGGTAGGTGCTTGTGGCCAGGAAGTGGAGCATAGACACTACCTTCAGTTGAGGGGGGATGGCGGTGCGGATTTCAATCAGGCTGACTATGTCGTTGTGTATCATGTCCACAATGGAGGTGATGGTGACCCGGTCCAGGCAGTACAGGGTGTGTATCTGCACAGGGGTTAGGTTGAATGGAATTGCCCTGATGCGAGGGATTGGTGGGTACCTCTGTGGAACCACTGCCTGCACTGGTGGGACTTGGTGGGCCTGTCTCACCTTCCTTCTCCTCCTGTGTCTCCTCTGTAGTGCCTTTTATAGTTGCTGCTCGTGGAGTAGCAGTGCAGGCATGTCCTCCAAGCCCAAAATCGCTACAGCAGGTGGGATCATTTTGGTGTGGGAAGGGTTTTCGGTGTGTGGGTATGCTCCTTTTGTGCTGGCCCAGACTCCCTCGCCTCCACCTGTGCTGATTGTGTGCACCTGTGGCAGTTGGGAACACAGCAGATTGCTGTTAACGGGTGATCCACAATGCCGGTATTGCCAGCATCATGGTGGCCCTTCTTACCGGCATCTGAATGCCGGTATTTACATGTCTGTGCTACTCATAATGTCCTCTTCCTTGCCGCATGCCAATGTTACTGGCACGGCGCCCGCACACTCGCCTGCATGCCAGTATGGTGGTTCACGGCCACAGCGGGTCCCTGTCAATGCTGGTAGTACCGGCATCTAGGGTCCTAATACGACGGCCCAGTAATGGATGCCAGTATTACCTTACTGGTACCGTTATTACCGGAGCGCAAACCTTGAAATGAGGCCCATTGTGTGCTTGAAAAGTATCTTTTATTCTGCATAGTGCGAGATGAAGGAGACACTGTGCATCAGCAACAGGCGACTCTTGTGGTAACAGCACTTTAGGAGTACCCGAGACATGAGGTATTAGAGAGCACAAATAACAGCTCTCATTAGTTGTCTGCTTTGCAGTAGAACTCATGTCTGCGTACCACTTATTAGACTGGTGTGGGTGCTGTGGATCTTCTATTGTATCTAATCCTAACCCGTGGTATTCATCATACTTTCTCCTTCCCGCCCCCCTTTTCCATCTTCTATTACTTCCTGGGCGCCCCAGAGCTTTTCTTTCAGCCTGCTGCAGTAAGGCTGCTTCACCTGGAACCCCCCTTTTCCCATTCATTATATAGGGCCATGAACCTCTCAGCAGTTTTTTCATCATTCACCACACGCTTAGGGAATACTTCATATTGTTCAGTTGTGCCAAGTGCAAGTGATACAGTTGGGTCGGAATCATCATATAGCCAGGGTAATTCAGAGGGGTCTGGGTCATTCATATCATACACATTAAGCTCAGAGTCATATGGGGCAGTGGGGTGTACTGATACAATAGTGCTGGCTGTGATGTTTGCGTGCTGTATGCCATTTCTCTGCGTTCCGTATTCCCAGATAAGTTTAACCCCGTCCCATATGAGGTGTGTCCACTTTTTACCAAGTTAGTCCCATTCCCCCCCTGATTTAAATCGATAGATATAAATGCTATGGCCCAGTACACTACCAAACCAAACAACATCGAAAAGAATATTAATTTGTAAAAGAAAAGTCCACACTCGTAACTATATTTCCTCAAGTCAAAACCACTAGTTCCATTTCTATCTATTCTAACATTGTTGACATCGGGGGCCCCCTCCGTTACCATGGTTGCTCCTACAGAATGAGACATAAAGGCGCATTAAGCAGACACATATATGCAAATTATTTATTCATATACCTTTTCGTTGCATGTACATTTCTGTTCATTTTGAGTAAAATTAACACTAATTTCAATTTCTTTCATCCACCACATTATATGTTCTAGATCATTGATAAAAATAAGGGAGAGAGTGAGAGTGACAGAGAGAGAGAGAGAGAGAGAGAGAGAGAGCATTTTAATCAATTCTGTTTTTTTGCAATTCTCTTAGTATTGACACCTGCAACATATATTTATTTTCATCTTTCTCTTTCACATATTCCATCAGTTCTTTTAATGTTTCCTTTTATGTTTGTGTCACCTCTTCCAATCTTTCTGTCTCTGCATCTTGTGTTACACTGTCATATGCTTTTCGCACTTCGGACAAATGTATCCAATATCTCAGCCCGTTAACTTTCACAGCTGTGAGTGTGCAGTACACCACTTCATATGGACAGTGAAATTTTGGTGTATTCCACAGACGTACGAAACTCCTCACATATACCATCTCCCCTGGCATAAACAGACCTGTAGGGCTATCAATGGCTGGCGTTACCGTATCATTTGCTGCTTCTTTTGTGAATGGGGGCGCTAACTGTCTTGCAATCATACACGCCGCTTTTGCGAACTTTTTCAAATAGCGAGAAACTCTTCTCCTAATACTGTTGCACTTCTGTGTGCATCTGATACGCTTCATAGTGGTGAGTGTGCTGTGTGCATGCGTCTGCCTGTCACTATCTCATGGGGGGACAAATGAAGGTCCTTAATGGGTTGGTTCCTTAACTCAAACAGGGCCAGGGGCAAGCAATATACCCAATTCTTTTTCAGGGTCTAACATAGTTTTGATAGTCTGCTCTTGAGAAGTCTGTTTATTTTCTCAACAACGCCATTTGATTGCGGGTGATAAATCGTGCATAGTTTGTGAGTAATCCCTAAAATTTCTGTCACTTCCTTGAACAAATCTTTAACGAAGTGCGTTCCATTGTCGAAGCATATTACATCAAATATTCCCCAGCGAGGGAACACTTCCCCGCACTAGGAATTTAGCTGCACACTTTGCATCTGGGTGGGCGCAGGGACCTGCTTCTACCCACCTTGAAAAGGGACACACTACAACTATCATATATCGGGATACATTGCATCTTTTGCCCATATCAGCGTAATCTATGTGTAGCTCTCTGAATGGTCCAATTGGTTTAGGCAGTGTTCCTCGTAGTGTTCTAAGTGTCATTCATGAATTGTATATTTGGCATGTAGTACATTCTATTGACAATTTGGATATTTGCTCTTGCAATCCTGGTACAAACCAGTTTTCTTGAATTTCTGCTGCTATGTGTTGTTTGGCATTGTGGGCTGGGAAATGAAGCTGTTGCAAAGCTATTTCTAGTAGTTTGTGGGTCATTGCGACCTTACCTGTGTTGTTTTGTCACCAAAGAAGACCAGTGGATGACTGGCTACACACTCGTTTCTCCCATAACTCTTTTTCCTCAGCTGGTGCTTCTTGCTGTAACTCTAGTATTTGAGAGACTGGCATGGAGATATATGCCTCCCTCTGCTCTTCCTCTATATGCTTTTGTAAGATGTACTCACCTGTTGTTTCCTTAGTTAGGTAGGACACTTCTTTGGCGGCAGCGTCCGCTGCCGCGTTACCTAATGAGATGACGTCATCCCTGTTTGTATGGGCCTGGCATTTCACCAATGCCACAATCGGTGGCAGTTCTGCTAATAGTTTGGCGTGTTGCGCTGGGGATCCATCTGCTCTCCAATATCCCCTCCTTCCCCAGCATGCCAATCCTTCATGTACTGTTGTGGTCATGTATGCAGAGTCAGTTTATATTGTTACTGCACATCCCTTTACTGTATGTAATGCTTCAATTAGTGGCACTATTTCAGCTGCCTGTGCTGAGAAATGGGCGGGAAATCTTTTTTGCACTATTACTTTATACTCACCTTCTTCTAATCGTATGACTGTCACCCCCACGTGTTTTTCTCCTGTCTCAGAATTAATTGATGCTGACCCATCTATGAAGTATACTTCTCCTTCAGTTAATGCATCATCACTAGCCGTGGGTGTGCTATCATCTTCCCCTCTGTATGTGGCACAATCGTGTGTCTTTATGTCTTCCACTGTGCATATCTCTGTGAGAAATGTGGCTGGGTTCACTGTTTTACACCTCACTATGTGTATGTTTGCGCTTGATAGTATCATCGCGTATGCTGTGGCTCTCTGTGTTGTCAATGTACTCTTAGACCTCTCTATTATTGCGAAATAAATGCTCCACGTACAATGTCACGGAGCATCCCATCACAATTGTTGCACTTTTTTCAATGGCAAACGCCACGGCTGCGAGAGCTTGTTCACAAGCGAAGTGTCCCTGCATCACTGTGCTTAGTGTACCACTGTAGTACGCCAGGGGCTTGTGACCCAATGATGTTTTTTGTGTCAATACTGCTGCCATGAGTGTTCCATCACAATGCGAAAATAAATAAAATGTGCGGTCATAGGGCCTCATTACAACTCAGGCGTTAAGGGTTAACGCCACCGTTAACCCTTAACGCCTGATTCTGATTTTAACGCCTGCTTTAAGCAGGCGTTAAAATCCATGGCGCTAACCTGCCATGGTGCTAATTACGCCACCGTAATTTACGGCGGCGTAATTAGCGCCTTCCCCACTCCCATTATGCCCTATGGGGCAAAAATGGGAATGGGGAAGGGAAAATGGGAAATGGGGATTTACCGCCCCACTCACCTTGGAATGGGGCGGTAAATCCGCCATCCACCATGGTGTAAACGGAGTTTACACCATGGTGGTAAAGTTGGTGCACTTAGCACCAAGGTTGTAATGAGGCCCTGGGTTGGCTAGGAAGGGTGCCGTTGAAATTAGTTCTTTCAGTGTACTGAAGGCAGTGTGCATTTCTGATGTCCATTGTATTGCTACTTTCTCTCTCTGTGCTTCTTTAAGGCTATGTAGGAGTGGCTTTGTGTACCCTGCGTACTCTGATAAACAGGCACAGCAGTAGTTGCACATGCCCAGAACTTTCTGCATCTCCTTCACTGTTTTTGGCTCATTCACATCTCGCACTGCAGCTACCCTGCCAGGAATTATTCTTTTGCCATCTTTTGATATCAGCTGACCCAAATACAACACTTCTGTTAAGCAGTGTTTTAGTTTCCCTCTGTCCACTTTGTAGCCTTTGTGTGCTAACAATGTCAATAGTGTAACAGAGTCCTGTCTGCACCCATCCTCATCTTTCCACAAATCAAGAGGTCGTCTACGTATTGAATGATTGTGCAATTTGTGTCAATATTTCCAAGATCTTCATGTAAGATCCTGTTGAATATGCTTGGGCTCTCGCAGTATCCCTGTGGCAATCTGTAATGCTCATATCTTTTTCCTCCCAGGGTGAATGCTGTGAAATATTGTGATTCAGGGTCCAGTGGCACTGAGAAGAATGCGTTCTTCAGATCTACCACTGTGAAACATGATGCATCTTTGGGTATGCTGCACAAAATTGATGCTGGATTTGGGACAAGTGGGAATTCTTTTTCTATGAAGTCATTGAGGGGGCGTAGGTCCTTTATCATCCTCCGAGCCGCTCCCTTTGCTTTTTTAATGGATAAATACAAGTGTTACATGGTGAATTTGAGGGTACTATGATCCCTTGCTGTAGTAGGGAATATACAGTTTCTTTTATCCGTTCTTCTGCTTCCCTGGACAAGGGGTATTGTTTTACCCAGGGCAACAACGCCCCTGGTTTGAGTTTTATTTTCACTGGTGTCACTTCTCGCAACAATCCCACGTCATGTGGGCCCGTTGGCCATACTTCCTTTGGCACAAGCTGCTTGTCATCATAAAAAGATCTAGGTGGTGCACCCACCACCACCATAAGCTGGACGGCCACTTGTCTTTTCTGGATCATTATGTAACAGGGAATTGCTATCTCCATTACTATTTCTCCGTCACTGTCTGAGTCAGTGAAGAGTTCCTCATCCGACAAATCTTGCAGGGGTATGCTGGCATTGATACAAAACACTGTTCCCCATTCACATCCATGGATGTCTACTCTGATCACTGCTATTCTTTGTGCGGATACCTGCACCCCATGCAAATCGAGGGACATCACTGTTCCTGGCATTATCTCAGGGCGTGCTACAGGGTGGAACACAAATTCTGTTGACACTCTCCATTCTTGGTGCTTTAGTTCAGGTACATCCCGCGCTAGTGTTTTTAGCCCCTGAATGAACATGTCTGGGTCAACTGGTATTCCACGCATGTTAAGGAGAATTCTCATAAATGGCTGATTTCCCTTACCTAATGAGTCCCTCAGCAGCTTTGCTGGATTTCTCTGGTTGATTTATTTCACCTGGTAAGAGTGTGAGTCTTTTCTCCACTCTTGCATGTGTTTTGCTGTGTGTGTTTTCACTTTTTGTGTGATCTTGGGCACTGGAGCCTCACCTACTCCATGTTGAACACCCTTTGGACATTTTGAATACTTGGTTATGCCCTTCGGCCTCGCCAATGCCCCAGTCATCTTCCAACGCTTCATGGATAGAGTTTATTTCTGACATGCTATTTCTTTTTGTCATTGTGTATTTGGATGACATTCTGTTGCATTTAAACGATCCAGTCCTGCATCAAGAACATGTCTCTTCGGTACTACAAAGACTAAGGGAACATCAATTGTTAGCCAAACCAGAAAAGTGCATCTTTCATGTTTCCACGGTACATTACCTGGGTTTCATCTTAAACCCCCAAGGGGTGGCAATGAATCCAGCCAAGGTTGAAGCCATCACTTCCGGGCCAGTCCCGTATTCAGTTAAACAGATCCAATCCTTCCTGCCCCTTGTAAATTTCTACAGAAAGTTCATACCCTCATTCTCCTCTATTGTTGAACCGATTGTGTCCTTAATCAAGAAAAACGCTCTGTTTCAGTGGACTTCCTTACAAGAAGCTGCCTTCCAAACTCTGAAAGAGAAGTTCACACAGGGACCCATTTTGATCCAACCAGATACTACAAGACCCTTCGTAGTGGAAACAGATGCTTCAGAATATGCTATTGGGGCGGTTCTAAAACAAGAAGCTGATGATAGCCAGGAACATCCCATAGCTTATCTGTCCCGGACCTTGCTTCCCTGTGAGACACATTATTCAGTCCTGGAGAAAGAACTACTTGCCATCCGCCAAGCCTTTAAGAAATGGCGTCATGTCCTCCTGGGTGCCACTCACCCTGTGTTGGTTTGAACGGACCAAAGAAACCTACAGGTTCTTCAGTCTATGGAATGCAGAAACAGCTGACAAGCGTGATGGGCCTTCTTCTACGTTCAATATCAGTTGCATATCCAGAATATTTCCGGAACTTCAAATGTTATAGCAGATGCTCTATCCAGACGTCCAGATTATCCGCCACAAGAAACACACAATCTTCCCAGGATGTTCCCTAACACTGTATTCATTGCTCAAGCTAATAGTCTCTTGGATACAATCAAGATCGAGACAGAACCCTCAGACCTTTGGAAGGAATTCCAGGAAAACAACCCATGGGCCCTAAAATCCAGAGGCGGATACCTTTTTCAAGGTTTTCAACTAGTGGTTCCAACCCAGCCAATGAGGGAACGAATAATACACCTATGCCTTGACACCTTCCATTCCGGACATTGCCGAGTCAGGTGTACCCTTCTTTCTATTCAAAGGAGCTTCTGGTGGTCAAAGATGATCAAGGACGTTCAAACATATATCCAGGCATGTACCAACTGCAATCAATACAAGACCGACAGCAGAAAACCAGCAGGTTTGCTTCTCCAGCCAGACCTACCATCCCGGCCTTGGGAAATCATAGCCACGGATTTTATAGTAGACCTGCCTCCCTCCAGAGCACATACAGCCATAATGGTCACCATAGACCTCTTCTCTCATATGGCCCACTTTACTCCATTGGTGAAATTGCCTTCTGCGCCAGAAATGGCTGGCATCTTTGTGACCAACATTTTACAATTGCATGGACTTCCCTCAAAGATTATCTCAGACCGTGGGCGTCAGTACGTTTCAAGATTTTTGAAACATCTCTGTAAGGTACTAGGAATCCAACGTGCCTTATCATCTGGATACCATCCTCAGACTAATGGCATCACCGAAAGGGTTAACCAAACCCTCGAACAATATTTGCGATGCTTCGCCTCCAGGGTGGTGGACGATTGGTCTGTTTTGATCTCGGTTGGTGAATTTGCCTACAACAACTCAGAGCATTCAGCGATAAAGACAAGCCCTTTCTTCTGTAACCAAGTTTCCACCCATCAGTGCTTCCCTTGGTGTTACCTTCGACAAGTCCTGTTCCGCCTGTAGATTCTTGGACTGCGCAACTTGTGTCAATGCATCAGGACTTCAAGAATCACCTAACCATGGCCAGGAGAGACGTGAAGAAACATGCAGAGGCCAAGAGACATCCTGCCCCTTCACATGCTGTGGGGGAAAAGGTTTGATTATCCTCCCGGTATTTTCCCAGGCATCTAAGACCGAACAAGCTAGCACCCCGATACTATGGACCCTTCACGATATCCAAGATTATCAATCCTGTGGCCTACCAACTACGTCTACCCGCCACTTGGAACAAGATTCATCCCGTCTTCCATACATCCTTGTTGAAACCCTATCATCAAACCACCAAGAACACCTCTCGACCTCCTCCTCTTCTCGTCCAAGGCCAGGTTGAATATGCGGTCTCCAGGATCTGTGATTCTAGATACAGGAGAGGATGTTTACAATATTTGGTGGAATAGAAGGGATACCCACTAGTGATCGTACCTGGGAGCGGGTCTCTAACATTAATGGCCCTAGATTGGTACAACGGTTCCATCGGTTACACCCTGGCAAGCCTGGGGGTTCGAGGTTTCAGAGGGGGTATACTGTCATGAAACCTCGGTACTGGTCCTCCTGGTCTTTACAGTACCGTACCACGGCGGCCTTCCAAGCCCTCCAACATGGCAGACGCCTAACAGATCTGCGGTCTAGCTCCTGAGACTTCCTCAATAGCTTGATAAGCACCCTGCCCCTGCGTACGGCGCGTCTCAACGCTTCATAGTTTCCGAGTTCTTCGGACATTGCTATTCCCTGTGTTCCTGTTCGCTTACCTTCGGAACCACAGTCCCTCGGTTCCATCCTTGTCTCCACCCTTCCTGGAGTGTTCGTCCTCTGCCGATTCCTTGCAGTCCTGCCGCGGTTACCTTCGGGACGTTGCTACTCCTTCCTGGGCCTCCGGATCCTTCAAACTAACTGCGGTTGCCTCCAGACCACTCCGATCCTCCCTGAGAATCCTGTCTTCGTCCTGGATTGTTGAACTGCACTCACTCAGAGCCACCCTGGGAATTAGTGCTTCCTGAGTAATTGCTTCATCCGGGCCTGAGCCCCCAACTTACTACTCGACAGAGTGACATTGGAGGAAACCCGTCCTTACCTCCAGGAGACCTGCACCTCTAAGAAACGCGGGAAGCCTGAACCCACAAAGAAGAGACTTTCCAAGCCTCCACAGGTGAGCCCAAGTATAGGTACTGACACATATCGTACATCAGTGTAAGTTTTTGACAAGGGATAATTTTAGTATGGGGCCTAGACATCTAAACCATAGCTTTGTGTGCATTGAAAAATAGGTAGGATCAGCTCCTTGATACACAACTACAGAAGGAGATTCATAACCTTTACAGAAAGATTAGTACTGTGGATGAAACTGAGTGTCACACAGGCGTGGGGTACGTATCTGTTAATTCAAAAGAGGAGCGAGGTTGGGGGGTTATCCACAGCATATGTCATAAATGTAGGGTCTGCAAGGGGACGGGGACATGTTTGTGGAGATAAATTGTTTTTCTCAAACCCAAGCTTATGCTCAGTCATTCACAGGTCAGCGATGGACTGCGGAAGGTGAAAGATACAGTGTTTTTCTTGTAGCTTGTGCGTGCCTAGTTTCCCGTGAGAACAGGCCTGCTGCAGAGACACAGATGGAAGGAGGCTGAGGAACATAACTGGCCCGCTGTGCGCGATCTCAAAAAGAGAGCTGCAGCCCTGCAGGCTGCTTTTTGCTCATGAGGCCTGTTTTATCATGTAAAAAATGGAGTCGGAGTGTGGTACAAAATGGAGTCTGGGGTCGGCCTTCTGGCTGAGTTTTGCAGCCATATGGGTCGTCCCGCAGTCATCTCGGATCCCTGGCCACAGGCGCATGGGTGGCTGGTGGATGAATCATACCCTGCATGCGGGTTAGAATGCAGGGGAGGGGGTCTTAAAGACCTTTCCTCCGATGCACAAGTATACTTTATCCTCACCACTGTACACCAGTGTTAGGCAGAATCATATGCAGTACCCTTTGGGAACAGTACACACAATTAAGACTACAAGTGTAAGGATAATTTCACCTTTGGTACAAGCCTGTACTACACAGTAATGTGGTAGCAGTGGCTGAGCAGTGAGGCTTATCTCAAGAGTAAAGTGAGCAGTAGAACAAGTTACACAAAGGACCAACAGATACAGTGATTCAAACAAACACTTACTCAAGGTTTCTTGGTAAAAGAATATACATTTATTTACACAGTCATTTGGAAAACATTCCACTAGTAAGAGCAGCTGAGTATCGCAATCTAATATACTACAGTACACAACCAATCAGTTTCTGAACAAGTTCAGCTCCCCTGAATTGGGAGCAAATTGGCACTTCAGTTACTTTAAAAAGGGGTAAAAAGACAAGGTTATAAGAATCAACAGCACAAATACTTTCATAGGCAGGGCAAAGGGTTTCAGTTCACTACAACCAGCGATTCAATTCAATAGGCCTGGGCCAAAGTCAATGGTTCAGAGTCTTGTATAGGAGAGCACAGTTCTGGTAGTAAACGGTTAAGTCTTTGCCACGGATCTTAGAAGAATTTGGTGAGCCGAAAAGTTAGATGTTGGTTTAGGGAAGGACAAGCCTTCAAAGTTGGGAATGTTTCACAAACTTTCACCGCGGCCGAACTGAGTTCTGCACCGCACTTGCACAGTACCTTGTAAGTGAAGAAAAGCAGTAGCTGAGGCAGTTGTTCCTGGCAGTTCCTGCAGATCTCGCTGTTCCTGAGCTTCAGTCATGGGGACAAGAAGGAGGACATCGGGAGGTTCCTGCACTGCCCAGGGAAGAGGCCACAAGCTTAGCAAAACATCGGTTTATGGTGTGAGTGCCTTTAAGTCCACAAGCTGCTTTCCTTGCCCCTGGCTATCCGGTTTTCAAGAGCACTCTGAAGAAAATTCGACCAGGTTGGGGACGGTGTCCAGGTGGCTTACGAGTTGGTTGTTCCCACCAAACTCAAGGGAAGAAGTTAACCTTGAAGGGCTTCTCTGTTGATGGAGTTTCAGGCAATTCGAACCTGCAGCAGGGCTTCACCGGTGGACCAGGAGTTGCAGCAGTCATCTTCCTTCAGCTCGTCTTCGGTTCTTTCGTTCCAGTGGTTGACTCTGCTTTCCAAGTACCAGAGACCTGTTTTTAAACAGTTTTCCCCCCATCAATTCCAGCCTGGCTGTCACTCACACAGCAGGGTGGCTGTTCTTGCCGGACAACCAGCCGGCCAATCACACCAGAGTGCATTCAGGTCTCCTAGGAGACTAAGCACAGGGAGTTTCGGGCACCTCCCTCACATCCTGTCCACCCCAGAGCACTGAAGCCTGCCAAAGGCCAACGAACAAAGGGACCAAACCTGGTTTGGCGCGCAGAGACAAACACAAGAAGGACCTTTCCAAAAAGAAATGGCAAAAAAAGTTGACTGGAGTCTGTTTTTACAGATAGGTCTTCGGCACCGTATTGGAAAACATGGCTGACCCGATCTTTAGCTACCGGTGTTCGCGGTCAGGAAAAATCATGATAGTTTGTTTAAAACCACTGCCACCAGCCATTTCAAGTGGGAAAGGGTAACATGTGACTGTTACATGAGTGTTTAGACGCAGGAGAAGCTAGGACACCCCTCCAGCACTCTATAGTAAGATAGTGTGTGCTGGGTCTGTAAATTTAAAAAGACTATTAAAGTCAATTTAACTTTACATGCTCTGGGAGACAGTAGTCAGTCCCAGAGAAGGTATTTAAACCTTGGAGAGTCTGAAAGACACCCCTGTGCCACTGCACTGAAGGTGCTGTGTGACACACAGAAAAAGATGATGCCTATGGAGTTGTTTTAAAACTCCATATCCAAAGAACACAAAAGTAAAACACACATCAAAATACATGGAAGAGTGGGAAAAAAAGATTCACACTCTTCCCAGGTAAAAAATAAAATCCTAGAAGTCCAGCAAAGTTGCTGGGGGTCTGAAAAGGTACGGGAAATTAGCACATTCTTGAGAATTCTCCCTAGCACAGTCAATGACCTGTTTGCAGCAGGAATTATCCCCCAGGAGCTGAAGAGTGCCCTTGTGATCCTGCTCCTGAAGAAACCTCAATTTGATCCCTCTCTACCATCTAACTTTCGCCCAATTTCACTTCTGCCATTCCATATGAAATTGATGTAATATTTGATCACCCCCTGCTTAGTTCCTTTGTAGGATCGTCTAATTTCTTCAATGCATTTCAATCTTGCTTTCGTCCTGTTAGGGGTACAGAATCCATACTTGTATCAGTAGTGGATGATCTGACACGCCTTGTTGACCAGGGTGGAGTGGGGGAATTGATTTGATTAGACCTGTCAGCTGCCTTTGATACTGTTGACCACCCCACCCTGATCACCCGTCTATCCTGTGCTGGACTCTCTGGACAAGTACTTTTGTGGTTTTCCTTCTTTTTGGAGGGTCGATCCCAGTCTATATTTCTATCTCCTTTCTTACTCTAAAGTGTTGGCTTTAGTCTGCTGGGTCTCTCAAGGCTCCGCTCTATCTCCCATTCTGTTTAACATTTATATTCAGCCACTTGTCAGACTCATCCTCTCCCACGGATTCATGTGCTATTCATATGCCGATGACACGCAAATCATCTTTTGGCATGATCTCTCTTCTTCTGTGATGGCTGCATGGCTGAAGAACTGCCTTGATGCTGCCATAGGGAGGGGGAACGGGGGGGAGGGTGGATGCGGACAACTGGCTGAAGCTTAATGCTGAGAAAACAGAGGTGCTGGTTGCAGGATGTTCTGATGCTTCCCTCTACTGGACCCCTGATTTTTGGCCTTCCACTCTTGGGCCTTGCCCTTCTCCAGTTGCAGTGGTGAAGATCTAGTTGTAAAAATCTCAGCTTCTCTGTCGATGAAGGATCAGGTCTCCACTGATTGTCAATCTGCTCACTTGCAAACTCTTCGCAAGGTTCTTCCTATTATTCCTTCCTGCTTTCATGCCCCAGTGGTCTCCTCTCTGGTTCTTAGTAGTATTGACAACTGCAATCCCCTCTACCTGACACAGCCATCCTATTTGCTTCACCACCTTCAGTTGTTACAAAACATGGCTGCCAGAGTGATTGTTCATCCTCCATTTGGCCCTCGTATGACCCCACTCCTATACCAATTACAATGGCTCCCAGTAGAGAAACGTGTTCTATTCAAGTCACTATGTATTGTGCACAGAGCACTCTATAAAATTGGAGCTGAATACATTTAGGCCAAATTTGGTCCCTATATTCCTGCTAGGGCACTGCCCCCCCCCCCCAATCGTCTTTGACAATTCGGAATCCTTCTGTAAAGCGCTCTCTTGTAGTGGAACAAGCCTTCTCTGTAGCTGCTGCAAAAGCATGGGAACTCCCTCCCCCGTGCTCTGCGGGCTGTGACTCCTCATCTATTCATTTGCCGCCTATTAAACACCCATCTGTTTTAGATGTGTCCCCTTTGTCTGCTGCCCTGGTCTGGGCCTGAGTGGTTTGTAGCACCAAGATGCCTTTGGGTGTATGTTGAAATTTAGTAGTGTACTTAACATAACATAACATAACACCCAGGGCCTCATTACACGGTAGGCGGTGAGCCATGGCGCTATTAGCTATTAGCGCCATGGCTCATGCCGGTAAAATACCGGCACCGCCTTGGTGGAAAGGGGATTTACCGCCTCATTCCAAGGCTGGAGGGGCGGTAAATCCCCCTTCCACCATTGCCCTTCCCCATTCCCATTTCTGCCCCATAGGGCTCTATGGGAATGGGGAAGGCGCTAATTACGGCACCGCAATTTTGCGGTGCCGTAATTAGCTCCGAGGTCACTTTGCGGGTTGGATTTTAACGCCTGCAAAAAGCAGGCGTTAAATTCCCCAACCCGCAAAGGGACCTCGTAGTAAGGCGGTAAGGATTTACCAGTACCGGTATTTTACCGGTACCGGTAAATCCTTACTGCCATCCGTGTAATGAGGCCCCCAGTCCTAGTCAAACTGACCCAGAAGGCCAATCCTTATTGAATTTTGATGAATTTTCATCTCTCCACACAGAAGGGAAGGTGGTCGGACCAGTGGGTCCTAGGAAATCAAAAATACTGAAGGGAGTACTTCGGGCCATGAGGACTCCTATGGTGAAAATATCAGGGAGTTGTTGTCATGCGACCCAAATTTCCTTGATAAAATACAACCACAAAAAGGATACGTGTATATTAAGAAAAGGATACATGAAGGATCCGGGTCTTTCTTCTCAACCTTCAGTGACGACTCCTCAAGGAAAAATCCTTTCCGCTAATTCCCCTCACTGCCTGAAGTAATATACAGCCAGAGTGAAGGATCAATTGAAAGGATGAATAACTATGCACAGCCTCCAATCTGTTACAAGAAAACAAATTGGTAAATAACAGCACTTCCACTGGGATATTCTAATTTGCCACTACGTTCTGCACTAACCTTAATTGATTAGATGACTTGATGATGAAGAACCATGATGCTCCAGATGAATCCAAAATAAAGAAAAACAATGACAGGGAAGGGAATGTTAGTAGGAAGCTAATCCCGAACGGAACAAGGGTTGAACTAGAGTCGGGATGGTGCAGTCTGGATAGCATTCATTGTTCAATGCACAAAACAAAATCCTTAATTCTCCAACATGGTAAGCTGATAGGTTCTCACTTAAGTGCAGTACATTAATCACCCTTGAAGATTTAATGAGTCCAAACTAATATACTCCAATGATGAAAACAGTATAAAATAGGAACTCAAAAACCCCACTGGGTTGTAACGCAGTTTCACCCAATGGAGCAATAAAATAGCACCTCTGTCCTTCTGGAAGTCAGTTGGAGGATTCTATAAAGAAAACTAGTAATGACAAAGTTTCATACCTTTAATAAACATAACCAGCCTCTGCGGTTGAAACAGCCCCTGGCAGGACCGCCACATAGAATCCTTTGCGTGTAAAAGGTGAACACGAGGAGTTGCCGATGGAAGCTGGCGTGGCCGGGAGGGAAGTCGCCGTATGGAAATGGTGGAGTAGCAGATGAAAGCCGAAGCTGGCGTGTCCGGCAGGGAAGCCGCCGTCTGGAAATGGTGGAGTAGCAGATGAAAGCCGCTGGAATGAAGAGGCTGAAACAGAATACTCCGGGAAGGTAAAGGAAAGCAGTTCGGGAGTAACCGAACCATCCACGTGGAAACTTCAATCAGAAGCACCGAGCGTTCTAAGGAAAGACCTAAATACGTGCCCTAGACTCGTGACTGATCATGTGAACCAACTCAGATTTCAATATCGTTTGGCAGGAAGCTTGGAAAACAATTTCCATTTGGTATAGAACAGTTTGGCTGCCGTTCTGAAGGGGTAAGGATTCTTGCTACTACCATGCCTCACAGAGGAGTGCATGACAGTTGTACTGGCAGAAAATGAAACTACAAAGGGACAACTTTGTCCACTTTGCAGAATGATAAAAGCCAGAGTTTCAGCCTAGAAAGAGCATCTTGAAAACCTCATATAACGTGTAGTGTGCGGAAGACCAGGCGCCTAGAGAGTTTGTGCAGGATTTGAAATGAGCATTTGCCCAGACTTCTAGGCGGGCGGCTACCAATAGTAGGGAGTAGGGAGTTCATGACTATTTACTTCCATGTACGCCCTAAATAAATTATGACTTAGTTGGTGTGAGACCTCCATGAACATAGGACCCTGGATTGGGTGATTGAACAGGCCACCAGGATTTGTGAGGCCCAAAAGCCCTCTGAAAGTAAAAATAACCCCCAAACCCCTAAACCATCCAACACACCTACTGCTGTGAAGGTGGCAGGGGTGAAAAATACCCCTCCATTGGATTTGGAGATGGGGGGGGCCTAAAAATACTCCTTCTGCCAACAAGCAGAATAAAAGGCAGAGGAGGCCCTGGGACCCAACCCAATAGAATGAGAGTCAGGCAGGATACCAGACAAATGAGCCTTCTGACCCTGCCACATATTTAAGCCAGAGATACAAAGGTACAAACCCATACCAGGATATGTATATACTACTCTGGCATGGGAGGGGGAGTCAAATCAGGTACCCCCGAACCAGAATTTCCAGAAATATACCCCTCTCTCTCCCCACTTCCAGGACAATAGATTGCTCAACCCGGGAGAAGGGAGACCCAGGATGGACAATTATGGGGGAAACTTCCAATACCAGAGCTACTCTGGGAGAAGGGACAGTTACGCTTTCCGGGAGCAGCAGAGGTATGAATCAAGACCTCCTTACCACTCAGAAAAGGTTTCCCAACTGGAGCGACAGGTCCAACAACGAACCGAAGACATGGGTTGCATGCTGAACCCTCAACTAGTACCTGCTGCCCAGAACAAACCAACGCCCGGGTCTGATGCCCCAGGGGGCAAATGACTGAAAGACAATTCTGACAACCAACAGGTTCCTGAGGAGGGGGCCTGTTTGGAGGGGAGATGCCAAGCCTTAGAGAAAGCTTCCATTCTTAGCGGAACCCTCTTAGCCTGAATATGTATCTTCTACCCCCGAAAAGCTGGAACTTAAAGAACAGAGGGTAAGTAGGAGAAGTCAAAAGAGAACCCACTTTGTGGAGGAACTCAGGATCATCCCCTTTGAAGGAGAAGAATCCCTGTAGTATTCAGGTAAGGAAATCTTCTCTTTCAGGAACGGAGCGATCCCTCCCAAAGAATAATGTGTCCCAAAAGGCCCCAATTTTGACAGGGTAATTATGGAGACCGACTAAGGGCAAGAAATTCTTAAACCCCATAAATATGAACCAGATAATACTGAAATTGAAGGGGTATCCTCCCCCCAGAGAGGTTCTGGGGACAGTCTTCAGGAAAAGGGGAACAGCAAAGAATCGGTGGAAAAGGGGACTCCCCAATTCCATCCATTTCTGGGTGCAAAATCTTTTTTACAGATTCCTGAACACCGACACAGAAAACTGCCCAAGATCACACCGGGCCGGAGTTCAATATAAAAAAGTTGACCGCCGAGCTGGCACATCATTCATTCTTTCTTTGCCCCCTTCAGGAGAGAGAAGAAAGAATGTATGCTCTGGTCAAGGTACAGGGTCAGTGTATATTATCAGTGCTTGTGGATACTGGATCCCAAACCACTTTCCTGTCCAAAAAGGCCTTCAACCAACTAAATTCAGGAAGGAGGAGGGTCACCAAATTCCCCTCACAACTCTTCTGAGACAACTCCAAAACTTCAATGGGAATGATATTTCTGTTGAAGGGACAGCAGATCTGTAAATAAAAATTGGGCAACATAGAGAGAGGCACTCAGTGATAGTTGTGACTCCAGAGGGCACACCTTGTCTACTGGGGAATAACTTCCTTCTGAGGTTATCACCGCTGATTGATTGTGTGAACAAGGTCCTGTGGACTCAGACTAACCGGCTGATCAAACTAAAACAAAGCACAAATCATGTGAGTTTAAATGGTGACTGAACAACATTCAGAGAAAGTGGAATTTCATTTCCAGAACAATCAGGTCCCAGACATCACCGTTATCTCTATAGGAGAACAAACTGGTGATGGAACTCTTCTCAATTCTTGAAAATCAACCTTCCTCCCAGTTTTAAGTGGCATTCCACTTAAAAACTCTGAAATGTAATACGAATCCAAATTCAGAAGAAAACCAGAATCCCATGACATAACCAGCTAAAAAAAAATACAATGATGAAAAAAAAACGGCTCAAAGTCTCACTGACATTCAGAAAAAGGGTGAACAGCTATTTTCCCCATTCAGATAAATGAGGGGGGAGAGCCTGTTCTCACCAGAGTATGCCTGAATAACTGAAGAAGCTTAATTAGCAGAGCATTATTCAGGAAACTCCCAAAAGATCAGACTATTTCCACATTTAAATTGATTGATACATGGGAAGTAGGCCTGCTAACCCCAAATTCCAAACATCTCCTGCTAGCAGGTGTATGCTAAAAATGTCTACTGGTGACAAAAGCATAGAACATAATTGTTGGGTCGTGAGAGATGCCCCTTCTTCCTTTTATTTAGGAAGTGACGTTATCAAACAATTCACAATCAATTTGGACCTGATTAATAATACAGCCTGGTCACGAATGGGCAGTAACCCCACGGGCTTTGACAGCACTGAAAAACAAACATTCCGGTTAGCTCAATTGATGCCTGGTTGAAGTTCAAGTGAGAGAAGAGGTTACCATCCCAGGACAGGGGTGACAATTTATGATTCCTCTCAAAATTAAGTGAGGACAGAACCTCCAAAATCAGGACACCTATAAAAATTTGAATCATCATCTCCAACAACAAGGTTTGTATTTACATCCAACATCCCTAGTCAACATAGAACATGACACCATTTGAATATTAGTGGATAACACCGACCTTCAAAGTGTTACCTTGGTTGCAGGCACCTTTATTGGAATGGCGGTTGATGCCCAACATTATTCTATTGATTTAGGAAATGAAATCATTGGACCAATCCCAAATTACTGCTTCAGCATCAGTGACGATATTCCTCCAGGGAAGATTTTCACCAGACAAGGGGGGAATTCTTGATGTACTCTTCCTGCCCTTATGGGGGGGAAGAGGTGACCTGTGACATTAGGGAAGAGGAGGTAGTATTCCAAGTGAACAATGACTACCTTGCATCCCTGGAACCTTGAGTCCAGGTCAACACAGTAACAAGGGAACTCTCCACCCAACTGGGGGATACAGCCTAAATTTCAAAAACTGAGGTCTTCCCAGGATTCAAGCAGGTGGTCAGAGAACAGATCAATCTTGCTGATGCCTGTGAGACCGAGGAGCAGAGACTGTTACGCTCACCTGGTATCCATGGGGACGCCACCCAGCCAGTTGGTCGTTGGTGCCCTTTTTAATGATTCCCTGGTGCGGTTCTCGGTGGAATTCCTCTTGGAAATGAAGACTATGTTTAGGACTGGACAGCCAAGGTAAGCCTTCCCACCTCCCTTGTGATTTCAGCCCCTGCGGGTTCTCTTCTCACCTTGTCATCGAAGTTGGTGGGCTCTCCATCCTGCTTTCTGGGCAGGGGCGCGTTGTCTTTCGTGGGCGCGTGTGGTCCAGTTACTTCACTGACAGCGGCCCAAGTAATGTCTTTCAGGTAGGTCTTATTGCGGTTTATGGAGTTGTTATTCTTGCATGCCTTTTCTCTGTTCGATAATGTCTCTGTTTATCTCCCTTAGGTGCACGGAGCGTCCGCTTGGTGAACTGGGTAGGCTGGTTCTCGCCGGTAAATGATGGTGCACAATAGTGCTATGATGCGTTAAGTAGGCGCTTTGCGCAGTGCGGCGATGTCTTGTCTTCATTGACCTGTGTTTTCTCTTTTTTGTAGGTCACGGTGTGCTCCCAGCGCGGATGGAGTTCCGGAGCTATACCGGTCAACCACCAGCCAGGTAAGTCTCTAAGCAATTCGTGGTTGAAATGTCTCTACTGCCTTCTTTAATGATGTCTTTCTTCCTTTCTCAGGACCTTCGACCCGGGTGGCGAACAATCCACAAGGAGCTGCCCAGGAGCTGTGAACAGTGAAGGATGGAGATTGCAGGTAAGATTCTGCTGCTAACAATGTTCTTTGTTGTTTTCTGCAGGTCCGGATCTTGCCAGGCTCGTGAGAAGCTGGACACGGTGAGCGTCATGTTGCTAGTAGCAAAGTAACGCGAAGCGTGTTGTCTTGTTCGGGTGTGGTTTAAATAGTCTCTGCAAAGTAGTCCTGGTAAAGTAGTCCCTAGGCCACCACACTCAAAACACTATACCGCATAGCTTGGTTCTAGGAATCAAGCTATGTGGATGCCTCTATGTTGGCTGAAAGCCTGAATAAAGTAGTTCCTTTAGCTGATGTCTTTCCCTGTTTATGAGCCTGGCCCCAAGAGGGCCTGTGAAGCGGATGCCAGGTCTTATTTGCGATCCGAAGTCTGATTCCACCTGGCCAATGGGCTTGCCAGTGGGGATCAGGGCTGAGGGTCGTGACAGCACTCCCCCCCAAGGCCCCTCCCATGGTGTGTCTCCTGTCTGGTCCTGGTTTAGTTGGGAAGTTCTGATGAAACTTCCTGATCAGACGTGGTGCATGGATGTTCTCACTGGGCTCCCAGGATCTATCTTGGGGTCCAAATCCCTTCCAGTCGACGAGATAATATAACATGGCTCTAGAATACTTAGAGTCCAGGATGCCTTTGACTTCGAATTCTGGTTCTCCATCAATAAGTATGGGTTTAGGTGGTGTCTTGACAAGTGTAGCAGGTTGCATTGGTTTTAAAAGGGACACATGGAATACCGGATGGATTTGTAGATTAGGTGGAAAGTCCAATTTGACGGCTGCCGGGTTGATAATTGCCTTGATGGTATATGGTCCTAAATATCGAGGATGGAAGGTCCGGGTTCCTTTGATGGGTACATATTTGGCAGCTAACCAAACCTTGTCTCCTACTTGATAGTCTGAGGCCTTTTTCCGATGATGGTCGGCAAAGTGTTTTGTTTTTCTATAGCATGAATAAGATGTTCCTTTGCCTTTCTGAACGCCTGAGTGATGGTTGTATGAAGAGTCTTTACAGCAGGCATTTCCAGGCTGGCAGGAAGGTCGAGTTCTGAGGTACATGGATGTCTGCCATGAGGTGTTTGTCCCGTGCTAGAATGTACGGAATTGTTATATGCGTACTCGGCTATCCAAAGTAAGTCCTTCCAATCTCTCAATTCATGGTGCAGCATGCACCGCAAATACTGCTCGAGGGTCTGGTTGGTCCTCTCGGTTTGGCCGTCCGTTTGGGGGTGGTGACTAGTAGATAGCCGGACGTCAATCTGTGCCATTGCGCAACATTTTCTCCAAAAATTGGATACAAACTGGCTGCCTCGATCAGAGACCAGAACTGATGGGAAACCATGTAGCTTGACAATGTTTTCCAGAAATACTTCTTCTAAGGTGGATGCATCCGGGAGGCCCTTGAGAGGAATAAAATGTGCCATTTTAGAGAAAAAATCCACGACTACAAGAATGGGGTTCAAGCCTTGACTAGGTGGCAGATCAGTGATGACGTCAAGGGAGAGAGTGTGCCATGGAGCGGGAGGGATGGTCAGTGGTTGTAGGAGATCCGATGGTTTCTGTTTCTGTGATTTATTTTGTGCACAAACACCACAGGACTGAACATTTGGGACAATGTCCTTACGCCAGGTAGGCCACCAAATGTTCTTTTTCACCTTAGCTAAGGTTTTAGCGATTCCAGGGTGTCCTTCGATCAGAGAGTCATGATAATCTGAAATGATATGCTGTTGTAACTCCTTCTTGGGTACATATAGCCGGTCCCTAAAAAAAGGTAACTGATCCTTGATGCAATATTTTTCTCCTTGAGTTTGCCAAGCGGGGAAAGCATCTGGGTTCATTGACTGCCGAATTTAGTTTTGTAATTCTGCTTGCGATAAGGTTGTCGTGATACCCAAGAGATTGTCTTCTGGTATGATGGGTACTGGGTCTGGGGTTGTATACACCGTTTCATCAATGCCCATTCGAGATAAAGTGTCAGCTTTTCCATTCTTTACCCTTGGTCGAAATGTGATCACATAGTCATATTCGGCGAAGAAAAGGGCCCACCGTAACTGGCGTGAGGACTGGGCTTTGGCTGTTTTGAGATATTGCAGGTTCCGGTGGTCTGTGATCACTGTAATGTTGTGTCTAGCTCCCAGAAGATAGTGTCGCCATGCCTTGAAAGTGGACTTGATGGCCAGGAGTTCTTTATCCGTGATAGCGTAATTAATTTCCTGGGGTGAGAACTTTTTTGACCAGAAGGCCACTGAATGTAGCTGGCCACTTTCTGGGTCCCTCTGTGAAAGGATCGCCCCCATTGCCATATGATATGATATGATATAATATGGCATTTGTAACGTGCCTAAACACAAGTGTTTCAAGTGTATAGTGTCATACTGGAAGCATCAGTTTCTACGACATAAGGAAGGTCTGGACGAGGGTGCCGGAGGATTGGGGCAGAGGTGAATCTTTGTTTCAGTTCCTGAAAGGCTCTTTCTGCTTCCTCGGTACAGGCGAACATTTTATTGCTTTTTCGTAGCAGTAATGTGATCGGGTGCACAACCTGAGAGAAGTCTGGGATAAATCAGCGGTGAAAGCTTGCAAAGCATAGCATGCTCTGTATCCCTTTCAGAGATTTTGGTGATGGCCACTTTAGAATAGCGTCTACCTTATGTACGTCCATTCTGATGCCTTTTGGCGAAAGGATGAAACCAAGAAATTCTACTTCGGTGACGTGAAAAAACATTTCTCCAGCTTTGCATACAAAAGATGTTGGCGGGGCTTGGTGAGGACTGAACGAATGTGCCTGATATGGTCTTGTTTTGAGGCTGAGTACACCAAGATGTCATCTATGTACACTAAGGCGCAAACGTCAATCAGTTCTCTCAAGACGTCATTCATGAAATATTTAAATGCTGCAGGAGTGTTGCACAAGCCAAAAGGCATGACTTGATATTCAAACAAGCCATATTTGGTACGGAAAGCGGTTTTCAACTCATCTCCGCTTCTGACCCGGACCAGGTGGTATGCTCCCTGAAGGTCTAATTTGGTATAAATCTGGGCATCTTTGACTTGGTCTAGCATTTCCGGGATAAGGGGCAAGGGGTAGCAGTTCTTCACGGTGATCTGGTTTATTGCATGGTAATCCATACAGGTCCTCAAGTCCCCTTCTTTTTTCGGTACAAAGAACAAAGGACTGGCTGCCGGGGACTTAGATGGGCGGATAAATCCGTTTGCAAGGTACTGGTCCAAATAGGATTTCAGGTGAAGGTTTTCTGGTTTGGTGAGAGCGTAGATCCTGCCGCAAGGGATTTGTGCCCCAGGAATAAGGTCAATTTGGCAATCATAAGGCCTATGCGGCGGCAATGTGTTAGCCTGGTCTTTTTGGAATACGTCCTGAAAGTCATGATATTAATCTGGCAAAGTATTAGTTACTACTAGGGTAGATGCTACTGTATTGGGAGTCTTAGAGATACAGGAGTCGGGTTCCAGTTCTGGAGAGTAGCAGGCCAGGAACAGCAGTTGCCGGAGAAGGTTAATTTCTGTGCCTGCCATTCTAGGAATCAAGCTATGTGGATGCCTCCATGTTTGCTGAAAGTCTGAATAAAGTAGTACCTTTAGCTGATGTCTTTCCCTGTTTATGAGCCTGGCGCCAAAGGCTCCAGGACTGTCCCCAAGAGGGCCTATGAAGCGGATGCCAGGCCTTATCTGCGAAGTCTGATTCCACCTGGCCAATGGGCTTGCCAGTGGGGATCAGGGCTGAGGGTCTTCCTGGAATTCCAGGATATCTTTACAGTGGACTCATATGACTGTGGACGAACAGATATACATTCAAGAACCATACCATGGACCCCGAGATGGCTCCAGTATTTGTGAAACAATACCGGTTTCCTCTCACGTCCATGGAGTCACTGACAGATATTATTAAGAACTTGGAATCCTGTGGGATCATTCGTCCTATCCAGAGCACATTCAACAACCCGCTACTGGGGATACTCAAGCCAATTGGCCAATGGAGACTATGTGCAAATCTAAGGGAGTTGAACAAACAGGTCCACATGTCAAGATGGCCCCTTCCCTACATCGATCAGGGACTGGCCCAGGTCCAAGGGTCAAAGGTGTACAACGCCATTGACCTGACCAACGGTTACTGGACAGTACCCCTGAGTAGGGAAGACTAGTACAAGCTTGCCTTTACATTCGGGGGGCATCAGTACACATGGCCCTGAACCCCCTTTGGATTCATAAACTCCAGCAACGAGTTCAACATCTTTCTGCCTGAGGCCATGCCCGATTTGGGAGAAAGGGGAAACATAGCTTATGTAGATGATGTCTTGATCAAGAGCTCAACTGTGGAGTAACATATAGCAGAAATCCACTATGTTCTGACCCAGTTGCAAAAAGCCAGAGCAAAACTTTCCTTCGAGACGGCACAGTGATGTAAGACCCGAGGACATGAGATCACCCTTGAGGGTCTCAACCCCAAAGCGAAGAAGGTGAAAGCCTTATTGAAATTAAAGGACAAAACCTCTCTGCAAGAGTTAAGAAGTCTTCTTGGACTCACTAACTATAGTTAGAAGTTCATTGCGAACTACACAGAAGTCACTTGACCCTTGGTCCATTTATTAAAGGCTGCAGTCAAGTGGGAGTGGGGTCCAGAACTAGCAGAGGCAGTTAAACAACTTAAAAGAAGCCTTTCCCAGGCTCCTTGTTAGGCTTACCCCATAAAGAATAAGGAGTTCGTCTTGGATACAAGGTTTTTAGATACTTGCCTAACAGCAGTATTCTATCAAAAGCATGACATGGTCAAAGTCATCTCGTATGCAAGCAAGACTTTCACCTCTGTGGAGGAAAAATTCAATGACTGCGAGAAGGCACTCCTGGTAACAGTGTGGGCATTGAAACATTAACGCCCATTCATACAGGGGGAGCACATAATTGTTGAGACTCCTCACCAACCCTTGCAATATCTACAAAGTGACAGAATCCGGGCAGGGAATGTTAGTAATTCCAGAATTACTTCCTTGATTATGTCCATACAAGGCTTTCCGGTGGAGGTCAAATATGGTCAAAACAGGAAGGTTCCCCTAACGCAAAGGTTGGCGGACTTGCATGATTGTGCTCAAGAAAACTGTCTCGAGGACAAAAGTGTAATGACCAACAACAACATGGAGGCATACTTAACTTCCCCACACAAGGTCTATGAAGCAGACATGTGTCAAGGGATACCCACAGTTATGTGGATGGGTGCTACTATCATGTTGATAGCAACAGTGAAAAAGAACTGGTGGCTGGCATTGGGAATGCAAACGTGAATGATACCCCAGGACACTCTGCTGGTTACAAAATAGGACCCCAAAGTAGTCAGGTTGCAGTGTTGATGGCTGTTCACCAGTTATCCTCACTTTTGCGTTCACCACCAACTCAATGAACTGGTCATAATCATTGAATCTGATTATGTCAGGAATGGGTCTGTGGAGTACCTGATTAACTGGAAGAATCGAGACATGTTTTGTGCCAACAACAAACCCTGAAAGCATGCCAAACTGACCCAGTCAATTGACTGTCTGGTGACCACCAATGAGATGACTATCTATTAGAAGAAAATAAGGCGTCATTCCAAAGTGGAGAGGCCAGATAAGACTGGAAGGGACCTGGCTGACCAGCTGGCTAAAACCAGTGCTCTGCAGGGGGATTTCAAAGAAACAGAAACCCTGCTGAGCGAAATCCAAGCTGCCATTTTCACCAGGTCACAAACTCATGCAAACAGCGAACTCTCGACTGCCCAATGGAGTAAAGATACCCCAGATGCAGATTTGATCACTGCACAGAAAGAGGATGCAATCATTGGGAAACATTATCAACATATTGAAGACCCTGTGAATTTTCCTCTGACAGAATCAGATTATACTGGGAAAGAGGATCTCTGGGTGTTGATGAAGTTTTCCAAAATGTATCGAATCCAAGACAGTTTGTTGGTACAGAGATCCCTATCTGTATGTGACCAGTGGGTGGTACCTACCGTTTTATAGTCATAATCTTGAATACAAATATGTCGAAATTCATAATGTTGAAAAAATAAAGTCGAAAACAAAAATGTCGAATTTCTTTTTTTTTGTTGATTTTTATTCGAAATGGGGGGGTTCCCCCCCAACCCCCCTTTTTTAATTTTTTTTTAATGTTTACCCCTTTTTTTACCACCGGAACCCCAAAAAAACATGTAAATTAAAAAAATTATTGCTTCGACATTATTGTAATTCGACATTTTGTTTTCGAGATAATGACTGGACACCGTACCTACCTCATAACAAAGCCTGATGTTGAGTCATACCCATGACGCGGCCACAGCAGGTCATAAGGGGTTTCATACAACATTGGAACGCTTGCATGAGGTTGCATACTGGCCACACATGGGTCAGGACCTCAACACCTAGTTAAAGGGGTGTCTAGTGTATTCTCAGTTCCAGCCAAATTCTTTCACACACAAAGCACCCCTACAGAAAAGACAAATGACACTGCCTTTGCCAGATTTGCAAGTCAATTTCATCCGGCCAGTGATTAACTCCTCTAGAGGAAACAAGTACATGCTGACCGTAACATGCTTGTTTACCAAGTGGGTAGAATGTCTTCTGACCAGAATTGTAAGGCAGAGACAGCTGCAGCACTAATGATAAACCACATCTTCTCTCGTTTTGGCCTCCCGAGTTGTACCAAGGAAATCATTTTACCAGTAAGGTGAGGACCAAAATGTGGGAGATTCTAGGGGTAAAAAGAAAACTCAACTTGAACAACATTGGTGAATTTGTGGATCGGAGTAGTAGCACACCTGTGAATACTTTGAAATGGTTCAAACTATTGGTGGATTGGGACTTGTTTGTTGCAAATGGGAACGTGGTGGGAGACTTTGTAAAAAGGATCACTTGGAAAAGAGGGCAGCATTCTTCTAACATTGACTACCTTATCCTCTCGCGACTTGTGTTTAAGCAGTGCAATAGATTTGAGGTCAGTACCACATATTTGAGTGATCATAACATACTGACAGCCACGTTTGAATTATATACTAAAATGCAAGCCCAAGAATAATATCAGGGATTCACTGTCAGTTGTGAAACCAATAGAATAAAAAAATGTAGTCGGAATAAGACTCTAACAAGGAAATTGGAGGCCTTTGTCACTAACGCCTCAAATGAGGATATCTGTGGAAAGTGTACTAGTAGTAGGTTCCATGAATTCATTTGGGAAAAAGAGAAGCCTGCAAATTCTACAAAGGTGATGAATAGCCATGCCCATGCATTTAATTTGGTGGTGTGGGATCCAAAGTATAAACATAGTGCAGAGTTAGGACAGTTATGTCGGCAGTCTTGTGATGGATAAATCTACCTTAATAAAAAGAAGAAAATGATGAGAGCCCTTAAAAACTGGACGAGTAATTACACATTTCAAATGCTCCAGCATGACAGTGAAAGGATGCTGCAAACACTTATACAGAGTAAAACCCGTAACCTTTGGTCCATAGTAAACAACGAAACGATTGACCACATCGAAATACAAACTCTGCTCTGAATTAAAGGGGCTTAAAAGTTTAGCATGCACATGTAGCTGTAGTGTGGGTTTTAGTGGAGTAGCTGGGAGTTCTGAATTACAGAGGAGTATTAGTTTAGCATGCACATGTAGCTGTAGTGTGGGTTTTAGTGTGGGTCTTACACAGAGATGCAGAAATACAAAGAGTTCAGAAATGCAGAGTGCATGCTTAAACATGCATATTATTTCTGGATGATATTTCGATTGACTGATTTGCATTAAAACTAGTATTAACATATTAACATCATTAATCGAACCCCAGTAACATGTCCCTTTAATAATATATAGTGCAAATTAGTCTATATGGAATAGCCTGGACCTTTTTGTGAAAATGTATGTTGCTCTGTAAAGTGGAGTTTTGTGCAGACTGAGCTTGGTGCAGCTTATTCTGCACAAAACTCCACAAAACAAACTAAACAAACATGAACCCCTGCTCTGCTGAGGTGAATCATTGTTGAGTCAGGAAGCAAAAGGAAGAAATGTAACATTTGTTTTTCAGAAATGCAGTTATTTCAATGGGGAAAATACACAGAGCAGATTGGATGATGTGAGCGGATCTAGATGATGAGGCATTGATTGACAGAAGAACCTATTAAAAAGGCTGTGAGTGGGAGTAGTCAGATCAGACATCCTCAGACACTACACTGAGAGGGACTGTGAATTTTAGGGGGCTGACTGGAGAATAGAGCTCTGTGCTGGCAAGCTGCCTGGTGGCGTAGAAGTCCTTATCTGTGTGGCTGACACTGAGTGAGACAGACAAAAAAGACTGATGGGGATTCTGATGTTCTGCTGAGCCAGAAATATCACTAGCATATCTGGATGAATATAAGTCTAAAGTGAGGGGTGTTGGGTTGACTATTGGTCATTTAGTCAGGGAAATAGGTCATTTCATTTTAGGTGCTGTCGATGATAAAAGTGCATGCAATTTCGAAATTATGTGAATGCCCTTTGTTGTTTGGTTCTCTTTCCTCAAAGTGCATCTTTTGCCAACTTTTTCGCTTCCAAGGACGGAGGGTAAGACCGGGCACCGCTTATAAAATTTTGAAATGTGACATTGCTCATTTTAATATATTCATAACTGCTGTCATGTGTAAATTGTAAGTTTATTTGTTATGATGAAACAACACATTATAAAATCATTTGGTGTTCTGGTGCATTTTGCCACATTCAGTCATTTTATTTGACCTACACAAAGAAGCGGGTGCCCAACTATAAATATCCCAAATGGAAATAACTGCTGTGAACCGTCTAGCTAGAACGTGTATGAATGTGTGGTATTTCATTTGGTTTGTTTTATGATTTTGAAACTCAGCCACAAGGGCATATTTCAGTATTGTACATAAAATACTGCGAGAAGGAGGCATATGTTATCTACCCAGAGTGGATGAAGTCCATTAGTCATATGGTGAGTGACCCTGGTAAAAACAATTGTTTGCCAATATTCTGAAGTTAGTCTCACCACTGTAAAAAGAGATACCCCAACGAATTACCACAAGAGATACTACCACCATAAAATACCACCTTTTACCACCATAATAAAAATTGCACAAAGTTAGGTATAGCCCCAAAATATATCCCACATATTTGGTGCGTTGGCCATTGGGAAACTTTAAAACAGTTACTGGGTGTGGCATTGCATTATAGGCATAACCATTCCATGTACTCATAAATTGAATTAGTGCTATGAAGCGGTGCAGTACTGTGTGCTCATTTGATTCACACAATAGTGTCACCATGTCCCAAATCGAAGCTGAGTTTCCTGAATTGGCAAACTACTTTGAGGCAAACACTTTTGGCCCATTCAGTTTGGTCTTCGGAAAATGTGACAACATGGAAGGACAGGAAGTTACACTCAGGTAGGAAAAGAGGCACTTTGAAGAAGGGAGCCTTGTGCAGGTACGTGTCCCCACTCTTGGCTAATAACCCCTCCTCACCTGATTATTCTTCCGTGGACAGCCCCTCTTCATCTGATGGAATCGTGGACCCCCCTCCTTGTAGAGATATGGCTGACCCCGGGAGATAGCCACTATGCCAGCTGAAGAAACAGCCTAGGCAAGAGGCCATCCTCCCAGGAGTCACCAAAGGAGAAGGGAAAAAGCCAGAGGCACAAAAAACCCTTCATGGTGTAACCCGGCATTCTTCAGCTTACTTTGATCCCGGAGGTGGTAGTAAATTTGAGTCCAGGATTATCCAAAGCAAAGGTAAGTAAGTGAGAAGTAGAAGGACCTCTAAGAGGAGGGTCTCATCATGAAAGAAGAGAAGGATGGGTCCAGAAGATTTTGCAATTGAACAAAGAGCATGAACTAAGGGGAAGAGCTGTAGTATATAAGGGAAAAGAAACAGCGGTTCCAGGAAGGAAGGTAGCTGTATTCTGAAAGTGGAGGAGCCACGTGGTAACACAGCCAGGGGTTCAGTCGCGGAGAAGGAAACGGCTAGAGGAATGTTGCAAGCAGATAAGCCACAAAACAAAAACAACAGTACCCAGGCATGGCAGTGTCTAGGTAACTGGAGGGAAGGAAGCTGTACACCACGTGGAGGACAAGGATACAATTGAATAGGTCAAAGGGGGGATCACCTTTGCACTCTCGTTCGCATCCTGCGGTCAAAACAATTGGATACAGACACTCAATTTTTTGGTACCTTATTTTAGAATTTTATATCAGGTACAATAAAATGCATGAATTAGATTTTTCACCAAATATTTCTTACACAAACATACAGAGCGTAATTACACAAGCATAACCAGTATTGAAGTCAAATGCTAGTGCATCAAATCAAGAGGTGAATCTCTTATTGCCATGATCTAGTAAACAGCATTATGGTAGGTGTAACTGAGCATATTTCAAACAATAAACAACAAAACAAAAACAATGTTCTTTCCAATGACAGTGACGCTGCACTGTGAATAAAAAGGTGCGACACCATAATGCTGTTTGCTAGATCATGGCAATAAGAGATTCACCTGGTGGTTCTGGGTTTCACGGATGGGTCCGATTGAATTGTTTGATGAGATATGTGTTTGATGAGATATGGGGCTTTGATGAAGGAAACAGGCTCCCATGAATTCTCAGAAAGGGGATACCCTTCCATTGTACTAAGTACTGGAGCCTACCCTCTAGAATCCCGAATCCCTGAGACCTTGTATTCCTCCGTCTCCTGGGGTGCTTCAGTTCGGATGGGTTTCTTCTTGCGACAAAAGGAATCTGGGACGCAAGTCCGTAGAAGAGAGGAGTAAAAGACTGGATGTAGTCTGCTGAGGGAAGGCAGTAGTTTAAGTCTGAAAGCCACCAGATTGATCTTTGCAAGCATTTCGAATGGCCCAATAAATCAGGGGGAACATTTTGAAGGGCAAATCCCATCTGGGAGAATGTTTGGGGGATAACCACACCAAGAAAAATACATCCCAGTCTGAGACACTTCTTCCGTGTTGATCAGCTTGCTTCTTGTACTCTTGTCTGGCCTTCTTTAGTGCTTCCGATGCTTCCTTGTGGGTGATTTCTTTACGGAGGGCATCAATGGAAGTTACAGTGGTGAAGTGGGAGAATGGGAGAAAAGACTCCCCCCAATCTCCTCGCGCCCCTGGCCCAGAGGATCGTGGCCCAGACACCCGCCACGAGATGAATTTGTCTATCTACCAGACGACCAAATACCCTGGTACAAGAACATACGGATGTGCCCACCAGCCTGCCCGCCAGCCTGCCCTACTCAAGCCGACACCTGTGGCATGGATGAACTTGACTAAGCCTTCCACAATAAGGACCTTCATCGTTAGAGATACCATGACGACCTAGCCAACTGTCAGAACACGCGTGCAACCATGCACACTGGACACTCCCACACCAATCCACACGAAGAATATACTCAGTGCTATGACGTAGGTGACGGACACACCCACTGACGCGCATCTTTATTATTTTTCAATAAGTTCTCCAAAATGCAGAAATGCAAGATGCACAAAGCACTCATTTACATGCTTGCTGACGCTTCTCCCGACCCTTGCATAATGATGAAAATACAATGAAGACATGACACTGCCTATGAAGCCATGTGACACCGCAACATAAGTGCCGTGCATTACACATCCCCACCTACGAACCAGGCCCAAGTAGGCCGCAAGCAAAAGCCGCCATGAACACTGAGCGAGCAAGAGTACAATTGCTGACCCTGCAGAACGAGCCCAGCGAGAGTTGGCAGCCAAGGGAGCGATGTTGCAACTCGTATGCTACCAGCGGACGCCAAGGTCACACCTGTAAGCAGAACCAGCTGGGGGGCTCGCGAGTGGACCAATCAGAACATGGGGCACTCATCACTGACGCCACTAACATTAGCCAATCATTAGGGGTCTTCGTGTAACAATTTTCAAGTATCTAATAGAAGGGACAACCCAAGTATACCACCTGACTGACCCTTAACCACTAACAATCTTCTCTATACGTATGCTATACTAACCCTACCACTCGAGGAACCAATCCAGAGTGGCGATAGGTTTTTTGCTAACTTTCCCAGGTGACGCAAGTAGTGCGTCATACTGAGGCAAAAAGGGGTCTGCGAGCCCCACGAATTTCGAGAGTCTGGACAGACGCGTACGATCCTAGACCCATCCCTGCCGTTGTTCAATAAACAGCAGAATCACCTTGCTTCTTGTGTGTGTCTCATACTCATTTTTGGGAAACACAGGAGGAGTTGGGGCCTCCCAGCCCGGAGGTCCGCGGACGGCCCAGCCGACCCCGGGAGAAACTCCCCGAAAAGTTGGAGGCACTGCTGAGATCTGGTTACAATCTACCTTTTATTTTTTCCGAGTACTCTCGTTGCGAGGAGGCCCGGCGGCGCGGCCCCCTCTGCCGCTGCCCCCTTTTTGAGGACTACAGGACCATCGCGGAACTGCGAGAAGACCGGACAGTGCAATCCGGATATTGGCCCTCGGGAGCCGGTTGAGAAGTATCCCGCCCGCGGTTGGCGAGTGTCCAGACGTGGTCCAGATGAGGGGAGGTGGCGAGCCGCTTGGAGGGGTGCACGCAGTCGAGCGGCCCCGCATCAAGAGAACTTGGTGAGTATGTCACACCCAACAAGCAATGTGAAATTGTGAGGGAGGGGGGAGGAATGGAATAAGGGAGGTGGGAGGTGTTACCAAGGTGTGCGGCAAAGAATTGATAAATTAGTGTTGGCGGTGAAGTGATTGGTAGCTGGACAAGTGCGAGAGCAGTCCGCTACGCTATGAAGAAGAGTGGGCGGGGCACGGAAACATCACGTGCGACCACTCATAGACACTGATTGGCCTTGGTCGCGAACACCTGTAAGGGTGTGTGTGTGTGTGTGTGTGTGCGGTTTCCTACGAATTGGCGATTATTGTTCAATGAGTAGATGAGGATCCCTATTGATCGAGCAGAGAAACTCGATAGATGACGTTTTCCTGTAGGCGGTAGCTAACTGGTTGCCTAATACGGAAGATAATTGGCTGGTTAAGCCCTCCTGTTGAGGGGCGTATGACACGCGAGGCGACGCAGCGTGCGCAGTGTGATTATATTATTTGGTTACCTTTTTCCAGGCGTGACAAGAGGACAGCTGCGGGGTTAACGGGGATAAATAGCAAAACTGATTTTCGAGCATTTTGAAGTGTGAAAAGATCTTACTGGTAGCTTTGGAAGAGGTTGGTGACGTCACCCGTAGGGCTTTCATAGGATATCTCGACCACACAGCATTGTTGAAGAGTGGTGGGGAAGCGAATAGTGGTAAGGGGAAGGGGACGGAGGTCAACGGCAACGATTAGATCGGGGCAAGGTGGAGAGGGGGACGTGACCGCGCACAGAGAACGCCGGCCACGACGAGTGAGGAAGGTGGAGGAGGGGTGAAAAAAAGTGGGACGGCTGTATAAGCACGTCACACAGGGCACGCAGCCGCAGGGGGCTACGTGCGCCTTGGCCGTATGGGGCCGTAACGGTATTAAGTGAGAGAAACAAAGACAGAGAAAGGACTACATACTTGCAAGCGATATATTTGACTGTTTTCTTTTTAGCGGACGATCGCAAGTCCCCAAACTACGGGGCCAGGTAAAACATCTGCAATTGTCAAATTTGATTGAGTTTATTTATAGCCAGGTAACCACTACTATATTGAGGGGAGCTAACAACACAGTGCTACCATGTCATACAGGATAGGATCGGGATGGTGGGGGAACACCCTCACTACCTCGCTACAGCATATATGTAAAACACTGTCACCCCAAAGGGAGAAACTGATTAAATACAGCATAGAATGGACACAGGGGACGGACAACAAAATGACAACACCCTGGCCGCCTAACGACAGTTTCGACCCATATGTCCAGCACTCACTACTGACACATCTACATAACACATACAAGGGGAAGAAGTTGACGCACCATGTGGAGGTGTTTAACTTATGGAGGATGTTCCAGGGGTCCCGACCAGGACCGACCGGAATGTTCACTGTGGGGGAAACAAAGGAGAAGAAGGTTAAGGAGGAAGAAGAGAATGGGGAGAGAGAGAGAGTGAAAGCACACAGTGCACGGGAAGAGGACAAGAGGAAGGAGAAAAGCATAGCAACGTAAATGAAACAGAAATAAAAAAGGAGCGGACCGACGACATGCCCTTAGCGAAAGTAGTGAAAAAGGAGGAAGGGGGCTTATATCCTATAACGGAACTACGAGAAGTGGTAAGGCAACAACTAAGGGCGGCTGAGGGGTATTCGAACCCAGCATACAGCCCACCACCATATACAGCTACAGGTGGCTACGAGGTGACAAGTGCAGTAGGGCCAACTTATACGAAGATGCCCGCAAGGGAAGGGAAGACTAGTGAAGAACAAATTGCAGCCATGGGACACGACGAGTGGGTAGCTGCGCAGGTGTTATTAAAATTGCGAGGGGCATTAACGGGAGAAGAGAAGGAGGTAGTAAGAAAGATGAACGAGGATGATGAGAGTAAGAGCGAGATAAAAGGGGAAGGGGGAAAAAGGAAGGAAGGCGAGCTGTTACGAGAGGAGGAGGAGATTTTGGAGGAACGATTGGCAGAGTTAAGGAATGAGCAAAACGCCCTGATCAAACAGCTTGAGAGGGAGGAAAGAGAGCGAAGGAGAGAAAAGAAAGAAAGTAAGAATGAGCTAGAAAAAATGAGGGAACGTACTGAAGAACGGAACAGGGTAGCTGAAAGAATGAAGGCGATAGCAGAAAGGGTATCTTGAGCAGCACAGCGCAACAGGAAAAGGGAGGAAGAAGAGAAAGAAAAGGAAATGGAAATATGGAAGAGAAAAATACTATCAGAAACCACAAAGAAATACGAGGAAGGGAGGGTAATAGAAAGCATATTAGAAAGGGAAAGAGAGAGATGGGAAAGGAGGAGAGAGGAAGAAAGGATATTAGAAAAGATGAGTAGTGAAGTAATGGAGGAATTAAAAAGAAAAGAGAGGAAATAGGAGGAGAAATAATAGAGAAAAGAGAAGGGGAAAGAGAAGATAGGAGAGGGGAGAGTGGGATAAGGAAATATGTACGCAGGGACACAGAAGTAGCAACAACATCAGCACAAAGGGGAGCAATTGGAAAAGAAGAAGTGGGAGGAACGGATTTAATAGATTTAAAAACAGTGATGATTCGGGGGAAAAAGACAGATTGGGGGTTGTCGCTCCTGGATGATTTTTGTAGCGAGGAAGAAGAAGGAATGGTGGGAGAAGGAAGAAACAGGGAAAGGGAAAGCTTAGATAAATTGTACATCACCCGAACCAACAGGGAATCACCATGGGCTTGCAGAAGGAAGGAAGAACTGGGGGGAAGTGAGGAAGGAGAGCAAGGAATGGCGGGAAGACAAACACGTGCAGCTACACCCTCATCATCCCGTCCAACATGCCCACCCACACCCGCTCCCGAACACACACCCTACGCCGGCAAGCTTAGAGATCTCCCCGGACGCAGACAGGAAGAACAAACACACACACCCACATCAAATAAAGGAAATAATAAATGAAGGGGAAGGGATGAAGGGGAAGCAGATATGAGCGGGAGAAATATGGATATAACAGATGACGTGGACGACCTGAAGAAGAGGAGGGGTATACGGACTCAACACCGCGATACCCGGGGGGTCAGATAGGACACAACCTAATGCCACTTTTGGAGAGAGGAGGGGTTAGACCACAATACGTCCCTTGGAAGCATGCAGACAAGGAAAATATAAAGTGTAGGCTCCCATCACTAAGTGGAGGAGCGGGGAAATGGATATACGAGATGGAAAAACACACTGCAGGACAGAAACTGGCAGTAGGAGACGTGAAGGGCCAACTAATATCAATATTATGGGATGCAGCAGATGACATCTGGAAGAGAGCGGGATTCCCCGGGGTCACAATAACGAACACATCACATGACGGGGCGCCATTTGCGAACTGCAGGCATGCCTTATGGCAAGCACTAAGGGTACAATACCCAGACACCTCAGACATAGGAGCAATTACATCACGCAAGATGCGTGAGAACGAAGATCCTGTTGATTATATCCAGGAGATTCAGGAGAAGTGGCGTATGGAAACTAGAGAGCAGTGGGACAAGACACCAGCAATATTTTATCATATACTAATACAAGGGCACCCGGAGGCAGTACAGAAACAATTGAAGAAAGTAGTGGGGATGGAAGCAAAGGCTTGGCCGGAAATACAACTGACAATAGTACACCATTGTAGAACGTGGCAAGAAAAGATGAAACAAAAGGAAGAAGATAGAAAAGCGGAAGAGGCTAAATTAGTGCAGAAGAAACTGACTAAGTACACGATGGAAGGTGCACTAATAACCACACCTACAACAATGACACCAAACCCCACGCAAGTAGTGGCCGCACAAGATTCCTCCCAAATACAATCACCACAAATTATAACACAACAGCTGCCACCACCCCACCATACACGGCTAACATGGGAGGAGGATACATGACATCAGGAACTGGATATTTTAATAACAACAGGGGAAGGGGAGGAATGATGAGGGGGAGGGGATATGGCTATCCTGCACAACAGCAAGGGGGAGGATTCAGAAGCTTCTAACCCACTGGGCAACCAGTATACCAGGAAAATTCAGGAAGTTTCCCATCGCAGACGAGGGAACCACCTGTATGTTGGATTTGTGGAATGTTAGGACACATGTCACGCACATGTAGAATGAGACCCTCCACACCAGTGTGGGGAGAACATGGACAACAAGGGCCTACAAGGGAACAGCAGGGTTACCAACAACAGCAGGGGCTGCCACAAGGCAGCACGCAGCAACAGTTGGTAACACAACAACAGCCACAAACATATTCACTACCGCAACAACAGGTAGCGATAACACAACAACACCGAGTGCAGACAGTGCAGCAGCCCACTCAAATACAGGACCATAAGGTAACCCCCACCGATACACAGCTACAACAAACACAACTGGGAAGGGTAACTGTCCTGGGACACAACCCTTACACAGGAAGTGGACAATCATTATACCCACAATAGGACAGCCCACAGACGTCCTTGGTGTGTCCCATCCTGTCGGTAACACCTAACAGTGCGGAGGAACCACGCATTGAGGTAACGATAGGTGACAAAAAATTATCATTCCTTGTTGATACTGGGGTAACCCGGTCTTGCATAAGGGAAGGTAAATTTAAGATGTCAGGTGAGGCCATGAACACCCAAGGATTCTCTGGGGCTAGGGGGTTGGTTCCCTTTACTGATAACATCTTCTTATCAATAGGGGATTATGACATGTCCTTCCCGCTCCTGTATTCAAGGGAGTCACCAGTGAACATACTTGGGAGGGACATAATGAGCAGGCTAAATATGACAATCTCCTTCACGGAGGATGGCATAATTTGTTCCACTCCAGGAATAAACATGCTCACTGCACGGCAAATTCTGCAAGCATACTGTGGACAGACAGTAACTCGGGCTGAGCCAGTAGATGGCGAACTGTTCCAGTACGGAACAGACATAGCATTCTCCTGGATGCCAGGAATAGAAGGAAAGATCTGGAGGAGGCCAGCAGCATACTTGTTCAGACCTGAGACACCAGCCAATGAGCCGGAAGGGAAGGTGATTTCAGTGAGCATCGAGAGTATTATAGCGACTGCTGATTATATCGCAGTACATGCCCAAGACCAGGAAGGGAGAGCATGGAGGGCAGTGATAGCGCTGGCTGAGGGATGCAGGCTCACCCAGGTATCCGATGAGGAGCTCTTTTCAGAAGAGAAGGAAGAGGGTGAAATGGTATTTATGATGAGTGTAGATATATGGCTAAGAGTGACATATAAGCAAGTGGCACAGAAAATTGCCATGGCACTTGAAGCACCCGCATCTACCCCATTTCCCTTTTACGAGGAAGATATGGCAAAAGTTCCAACATCATTGTGGACCACCAGTCCCTATGATATGGGCTGCATAAAGAGTATAGGGGGAGTGAGAATAAAGCTGAAAAAGGGTGCAATACTCCCCAGAGTGAAGCAATACCCACTATCAAAAGAGGCAGGTGAGGGCATATACGAAACAATAACGGCCCTAATAAATAACGGCATACTGGTACCATCAGAATCACCATGTAACATGGCTGTGTACCCAGTGCGCAAAGCTAAAGGAGGCTCTTGGCATTTTATCCAGGACCTCAGACCCTTGAACAACATTGTGGAAGCAGAATACCCCATAGCAGCAAACCCGGCCACAATCTTATGTGGGATTCCAGCAGAGGCCTCACGATTCACAGTGATTGACCTCAAAAATGCCTTTTTCTCAATACCCCTGCATCCAGATTCACAAGACTTAACAAGCTTCACGTACAGAAACACAAAATGGAAACACACCAGGTTACCACAAGGGTACTGTGAGTCACCCTCAATTTTTAACAGAGTAATACAGATGGACTTGGGAAACGTTGAATTGGAAAGTACGGTGCTGCAATATGTTGACGGCATAATAATCTGCAGCCCAAATGAGAAAAGGTGCAGGGAGGACTCATTGAAAATGCTGACAGTATTGGCTGAAAAAGGTTACAAAGTAGACAAGGAAAAGTTACAGTACTGTCAGGAACAAGTATTATATATTGGTCAACTAATATCCAAACACAGAAGAAAGATTGCACCACAAAGAGCACAGGCTATATCAAACACGCCACTGCCACAAACAGTGAGGGAACTGCAGCAGTTCCTGGGATTGTGCAACTACTGTAGAGCATGGGGTTTTGATTACAGCTCATACATAGGACCCCTACTTGAAGCATTGAGAGAAGCAAACAAAGGGGACAAAAAATTGGGATGGACAAGGGAAATGAAGGAAGCATTTGACGAGTTGAAGAACGCAATATCAACTGCTCCGGTACTGGCCACCCCAGATTAGGAACGGCAGTTCTTCATCTTTTCACATTGCGACTCAGCGGTAATGAAAGCAGTATTGGCTCAGAAAACTAGCATGGGAAACAAGCCAATAGTGTTCTACAGCGCTCACTTGGACCCTGTTATGTTAGGCCATTTCCCTTGCGAACAGAGTCTTGCCGCAGCTGCATTCGCGGTAGAGAAATCATCATCAATCACAATGGGGTGCCCAACCACACTATTCGTGGAGCATGCACTATTTGCAATATTGAATAAGCCTAAGTCCACACTTACAACGCAGAGGACGTCAGGTTATGAGATCATCTTGTCTAGACCAGAACTATCTATTGTTAGATGCAGTACAGTTAACCCCGCAAGGTTTATAGCGTAAGTTATTGAGGAAGGTGATTATGCTCACGACTGTACGCAGACTATCGAAATGTACTCATGTACTAGAAAAGTTGAAGAGGATGCGCTCAATGGTGGAGAGCTCTTGTTCATTGATGGGTCATCAACAATAGACCAGAGTGATGGGATAAGGAGAACTGGGGCAGCAGTTGTAAAAATGACAGAAGATTTGGTGTGTGTCCCGGTGAAATGTGTACAGTTACCACAGCATTATTCGGCTCAAGCAGCAGAATTGGTTGCACTGATTTTGGCGTTGAAGGAAAGCGTTGACAAAAGAGTTACTATATATTCTGATAGCGCATATGTCACTTCAACTGTCCACTCAGGGTTGATAAAATGGCAGAGAAGGGGGTTTAGAAGAGCTGATGGTACACCAGTACAAGATGCTCTCTTGTTAGCTGAATTAATTGAAGTAATCAATGATCCTCAAGAAATAGCTTTGGTTAAATGTCCGGCACACACAAATGGAGAAGACCATATCTCAAAAGGGAATGAAACAGCGGACGCACATGCCAAACATGCAGTGTATTTTGGTGAAATATGGAACCCCCCAGAGTCAGAGAGAGGGAGAGGGAGGGGGATAGCTAAACAGATGTTGATGAAAGAAGGGTATACCCATCTCCCAGCCACACAGATAATGGAATTACAGGCGGCCGCACCAATGGCAGAAAAGGAACTATGGGTAAAAAGAGGATGTACGATGTCGCCAACTGACGCACTGTGGCGTCAGGGTAACACTGGAAAGGTGGTCATGCCGTTGGCACTATTGAACACCGCCCTAGCCCAGCTCCATCACCCAGCTCATACGGGAAAAGAAGTCATTGCAGCACGAATTAGGGAAGACTGGTTCTGCGCCGAGTTAAATTCTCATGTAACAAATTTTATCAGCAATTGCCTTACATGCCAACAGTTTACGGCAGGTCACACGCTGCAAGTGATAAAAGGTACTATACCCCGGCCAGAGGGACCCTTCCTGCACATTCATATTGATTATGTTGATATGATCAATGTATGTCAAGGAAATAGGTATATGATTGTAGTGGTATGCCCATTCTCCAGATGGATTGAGGCAGGACCCTGCTCACATGCAGATGCGTTCAGAGCAGCTAAATTTCTAGTGAGGGAAGTTTTCCCCAGGTGGGGTGTGTGTGAAGTGCTGCGGTCAGATAACGGCCCACACTTCGCTAATGAAATGTTTCAGCACATCACGTCCTTGCTGGGCATTAAGCATAAATTTGCATGTGCATATCACCCGCAGGCCAACGGTATATGTGAACGCCTGAACGGCTTATTGAAAGAAGAAATAGCAAAGATACAGCAAACAACAAAGAAGAGCTGGCTGTATTGTCTTCCGCTAGCTCTATTTGAGCTAAGGAATAGGCCAGGGTCTGACCACCACCTCACTCCTCACGAGGTGGTGACAGGACGTCAAATGTGCCTTCCTCTAACGCCTACATCAAGAGCATTCACAGATTATGACAACACTGCAACTGTTCTTGGTGATGAAAAGTACCAATATGTGTCTTCTTTGATTACTAGTGTAGCGTTTGTATCTCAACAGCTCGAGCGCATGCGGGGCAGGTCTAAGAGTTGTCAACAAGAAGACACCGACAAAGAATTGGAAAAGGAAGGACTCAGCAAAATTGCTAAAGGTGACCACGTGCTACTCCGCAACTTCAATAGAAAGTGGAACAGCCCACGCTTTACTGGTCCTCATTTGGTAGAGGAGGTAGCTACCAGAGCGGTGAAATTGCAGGATAAGCGTGCTTGGAATCACTTACACGACGTGAAGATCTACAAACTCCAGACCCACCCTAGCGTTACCGACAGGGCCATTGGAAGAACAACGACAGCATCACCTACAGAGAAGGAGACGTCGACCACAGCTGACGACATTAGTGTCACTACACCCGATCACCCCCCAGCGTCCCCAGAGACAAGTACTGAAATAGACGCTGGACACTTGCCCACAGCCCATCCCATGGTCACGAGATCGAAAAGTAAACAGACTTCTGCCAATTGAGCCCCAAACCCCCTGCCCGCTAAGGTCACCCCCAATTGAAGGACATTGTTTTGTGCACACACACATGTAAACACTTGTATGTTTTCTCTTTTTCTTCTCTCGCACATGCAGGTACCGTGTGTAATTGTATTGTCGAAAAAATAAGTAACTAACAGCGTGCATTGCCCAGGAGTAGATGCTACCCACTGATGATAACTACCCTGAAGCCCTATCACACCAATTTGTATATCATATAAGAAGGCCAAAGTACCTAAAAAGAAGGAGGGTACGCGTCTATTACACCGCATTTGTTTTGGCCATAGAACAATCATTTCCCCATCTTCACCAGCACTTACCTGCTCTAAGAGATAGATCATTAAGGTTGGCGTGGGAACAGCTCTTCGCCTGGGCACTGAACGACTACTTGATAGGGAGAGCTTGATAACAACAACTAACCATAATAACAAACGTATTGAGAATTTTCAGGCGGGCAACTTTAACGTCGCAAGAATAAGCTGCCGGACTGCAGCAAGTTAAGAGCAAATGCCGGTGAGACTAGCTTTTGTAATAAAAATGATAGGAGTATTGGTCATCACTGGTCTATTGGCTGCCTCTGTATGGCAGAAAAGTTATGCTATCAATATTATGGCTGCACCAAAACCTAACATACCCCCTCCCACGGCTGCAACAGGTGTGACGTCGGGTGGTACTAGCAACCCTCCACATAAAGGAAGTAGAGTTAAACGCAGCACATACTCAGATAATAAGCGTATTGATAATTACATAACAGATTCAGCACACGTCTCGAACAACATGTGGTACCAGCACATGACCCAAATAGGTAAGCAGACAAGAGAAGACAGCTGTTATGTTTGCTCATTGATCCCATACGCCATGAGCGCTTCTCGGACATTCGTAGCCACAGAAATAGAAGAAAAAACGGCACAATGTATAATATATCTGGCACTATTTCAAACGAGAGGGCGGTTTCAAGGAAGGGTGATGAGAATGGAGTGGAAAACAAGAGACACATACCCGTACGAAAACAATTTCCACAAGTCATATTTGAGTTACCACAAGAGCAGTTTGCATGCCGGAGAGTTCAGGTACATGACAAGTGGCCCTGAAAAGGGAGAAACGAAGAAAGTAACACTACAATACCTACCCTGTGATTGGTAAGCCACCGAAGTTCCTAGTACACAAGGCTGTTGGGAAAGGCCACTGGTAACAATAACAGGGAAGGTGTACATGAACAATGAATGGGACATAGGAGTGGTCGGTAGCAACATGGTAACAAGAGAAAATACTACCACCATAAAGGAACACAATGACAGATGTTGGACGACATGGGGCAAGTACGTACCCCTGCTGACATGGATGGAGAAAGACGAAGACCCAATAAGCATACTACCGCTGACCACGCCCAAGTTATGCTACCAACACAGAAGAGATGTGGAGGTGGGATACAACACCAACTGTGCAAGCGTGTTAGAGTTACCAGAGGGGGTGCAGGAACGGCAGTGATAATGGATCACTACTGGGCCTGTGGAAATAAGGCATATCACACCCTGCCCCTGTTGTGGAATGGTATATGCACAATGGTACACATCAATGTACCATCACTAGTGGTGCCCCAAAAACATGTGAACATGGCCAACTTCCCCAAAATGGATGAAGGGAACAAGAGGAAGAAGAGATCGATACAATCACAGAGGGAGAAGGACAACGACAACAACAACAATAATGTCTTGAACAGGAAAAAGAGACAAGGAGAACCTCTGACGGGGAACTACCTGTGGGGAAGGTCGGAAACAGCACTCACTTCTATCCCACCAGAACACAGGTTATTTAGCAGAGCTGCTATGTTCTTTTCGTCAATAATACACCCTGGACTACAAGCTTATGCAAACGCTAAATGGCTCCAGATAACACGATGGGAACTAATGATGACCATTAATTCAACAGTAAACGGATTCAACGCAATAAAAGAGGAACTACGAGCGGTGAGAATGGTAGCACTACAGAACAGATATGTATTGGATCTCCTCACAGCGATGGAAGGAGGAGTTTGCGCAAAGATAGGACAATCATGCTGCACATTTATTCCTGATAACGATGCCGACAATGGCACACTCACCGAAGCAGTATCACAGCTGGCCCAGATGCACTCCAAAATGATGGAAGAAAGTAAAGGAGTGAAGAAGGATGACAGCTGGTTTTCATTGCTATGGTCATGGATGCCATCATGGCTGTCGGACGGGCTGAAGATTATAGTTGGATGCATAATACTGGCTGGAGCTGCATTGATTATAATAAGGTTTTGGAAGGCCAGGAAGGCACGCACTACAGACGAGATGATCGAAATGGTCGGTCTGCACCCCTTGATGCCAACAGATGATGACCAGCACACAGACACCATAATAAAGGAAAGAGAAAAACTGCGCAGACAGATCATCACCAACCACCTAGACCCACCATCCGTAAAGCTCGAAAACCCAAGAAACCCGAGAAGCTACATCGGAAGATGGGTATACTGCAAACTGGGAGGAAGTTGTGTATATATGTATTGGTCATTTGAGGACCATGTCAACCACTACGGACACCTGGGAGGAGTGACTAAAATATGGAGAGTAAGAGGAGACAGAGAAAAGGATATGTTTGTGGTCGACAAGTCGACCAGAGGGGGGACTGAAGTGGGAGAATGGGAGAAAAGACTGCCCCCAATCTCCTCGCGCCCCTGGCCCAGAGGATCGCGGCCCAGACACCCGCCACGAGATGAATTAGTCTATCTACAAGACGACCAAATACCCTGGTACAAGAACATACGGATGTGCCCACCAGCCTGCTCGCCAGCCTGCCCTACTCAAGCCGACACCTGTGGCATGGATGAACTCGACTAAGCCTTCCACAATAAGGACCTACATCGTTAGAGATACCATGACGACCTAGCCAACTGTCAGAACACGCGTGCAACCATGCACACTGGACACTCCCACACCAATCCACACGAAGAATATACTCAGTGCTATGACGTAGGTGACGGACACACCCACTGACGCGCATCTTTATTATTTTTCACATAGGTTCTCCAAAATGCAGAAACGCAAGACGCACAAAGCACTCGTTTACATGCTTGCTGACGCTTCTCCCGACCCTTGCATCATGATGAAAATACAACGAAGACATGACACTGCCTACGAAGCCATGTGACACCGCAACATAAGTGCCGTGCATTACACATCCCCACCTACGAACCAGGCCCAAGTAGGCCGCAAGCAAAAGCCGCCATGAACACTGAGCAAGCAAGAGTACAATTGCTGACCCTGCAGAACGAGCCCAGCGAGAGTTGGCAGCCAAGGGAGCGATGTTGCAACTCGTATGCTACCAGCCGACGCCAAGGTCACACCTGTAAGCAGAACCAGGCACGCAGAGGCAAATACAACCTTAAATGTGCAGAATTCTGCCTCAGCCACGGTCTCTCCTCACGTGACCAAGCCAAACCTGACAAGGAGCCAAACCCACGAGGGAGAAGTCGCCTGGGTCTCACGTCTGGGACACAGGCTGCAACAATGAAATGACCCAATGGACACCTACAGCGATGGGAATGGTCTGCTCTCAGGCCTATGAGCAAATCCATGCATTGTCTGCACGAACACATAGTTACATATTGTTGCAAATGACAGGTACACCGCGAGCTGGGAACAACGATGGTCCCAGGCTGGGGGGCTCGCGAGTGGACCAATCAGAACATGGGGCACTCATCACTGACACCACTAACATTAGCCAATCATTAGGGGTCTTCGTGTAACAATTTTCAAGTATCTAATAGAAGGGACAACCCAAGTATACCACCTGACTGACCCTTAACCGCTAACAATCTTCTCTATACGTATGCTATACTAACCCTACCACTCGAGGAACCAATCCAGAGTGGCGATAGGTTTTTTGCTAACTTTCCCAGGTGACGCAAGTAGCGCGTCATACTGAGGCAAAAAGGGGCCTGCGAGCCCCACGAATTTCAAGAGTCTGGACGGACGCGTACGATCCTAGACCCATCCCTGCCGTTGTTCAATAAACAGCAGAATCACCTTGCTTCTTGTGTGTGTCTCATACTTATTTTTGGGAAACACGGGAGGAGTTGGGGCCTCCCAGCCCGGAGGTCCGCAGACGGCCCAGCCGACCCCGGGAGAAACTCCCCGACAGTGGAAGCTGGAAAAGCAGAGACTGCTAGAACCTGAGGACAGAGACCGTAGGTGCAACACAATGGACTCATCCCTATAGCCGTGTGGACAGTGTTGTTGTACACAAACTCTGCCGTCGGACACAGATCTACCCAGTTGTCTTGACAGGTATTTATGAAGCACCAGAGGTACTGCTCCATGGTGTAGTTGAGGCGTTTGGTCTGTCCATTTGACTGTGGATGGTATCCAGATGAGAGCGCTCTATCAATACCTAACAAATCACACAAGGTCTTCCAAAACCTAGAGGTAAATTGTGTACCTCGAGCCAAGATGACAGACTCCGGCAAACCATGTAACCTGAAGATTTCTTTAAGAAAAAACATGGCAGTCTTAGAGGCCGAAGGGAGACCAGAGAGAGAAATGAAATGAGCCAGTTTACTGTAAGAGTCCACCACTACCAATATGGCAGTACAACCCCTGGAAAAAGGTAGATCCACTACAAAGTCGGTGGAAATATGGCTCCATGGTCTGGCAGGAGTGGGACTTTGTTCCAACAAACCAATGTGTTTGCCTGTTTTGGACTGACAATGGGCATAGGCAGGAGCGGACAAATGCCTTGATATCATTGTGCATCGTTGGCCACCAGAAAGAGCGTTTAATGAGTTCCAGAGTGCCATCAATACCTTTGTGACCTGCAGTTCTCCCTTCCTTCTCACCAGTTGAGAATCTTGAGTTGTAAGCCGGAATTAGGAACTACTAACTGGTCTTGATAGAAGAGGTCTTTGTTCTTAATGTAAGAGGGATCCAACTGGTCAAAGGGGAATCTGGCAGTGGCCTCTTGTACTTCCTGGAGGAAATGTGAGACTCCAAGAAAACAGTAACTTCTAAAGAGAGTCTCACCATTCTGTCCTTTGACCTCAGGAGAGGCCCATCTGCAAGAGAGACCATCAGCCACAGAATTGTCCGATCCTGGGATGTAGGTAATGATGAAATCATATTGTGCGTTTGAACACTCCATCTGTTGAAGAACCTTTAGGTTGCGGTGATCAGTCCTTATCTCAAAGGGATGTATTGAGCCTTGTAGCAGATGTCTCCACTCTGTACAAGCGTGTTTTATAGCTAAGAGCTCCTTTTCTTTAACTGAACAGTTCAATTATGAAAATTATGAAGTGTTTAGAGTCTTTGACAAGTAAGCAATGGGATGTTCACTGTCTCCAAAACATTGTTTAAGGACTGCTCCGATAGCCCGGGCAGAAGCGTTCATCTCTACAATGAAGGGTTTGGTTTGATATGGCTGTTTGAGTACTGACACTGAGCAAAAAGTGTCTTTGAGGAACGGGAAAGCAGAATTGGCTTCCTCTCCCCAATCAAAAGGTACATTCTCCTTCAGTAAATCGTGATGGGTAAAACAATCTGTGAGAAGTTGGGGATGAATTTGAGATAGAAATTTGCTAGTCCCAGAAATCTTTGTATGTCCTTGACACTCGACAGAATGGGCCATTGTTGGACCGCTGTCACCTTGCGTTGGTCCATCTCTATCCCCTTGTTGGAAAGAATGAAACTTAGGTAGGGAACCAAGGAAACTTCGAACAAACATTTCTCTGGTTTGAGGAGAAGATGGTTCTTCTTTAGTCAGCCAAGAACTCCAGAAACATGTCCTCTGTGAGATTCAACAGTCTTTGAGAATACTAAGATGTCGTCCAGGTAGATAATAACTGTCCAATACAAAATTCCAAGAACATGCAGAACAAGAAATGCTGGAATAAAGCAGGGGCATTGACTAGACCAAAAGGCATGACTTTATATTCAAAATGACCGTAAGGAGTTCTGAAGGCGGTCTTCCATTCATTTCCCTGTTTGATCCTCAACAGATGATATGCCGCTCAGAGATCCAGCTTAGTGAAAATGTTGGAGCCCTGTACGGATTCTAGGATATCTTTCATCAGGGACATGGGATACTGGTCTCTAATTGTCACCCGATTGAGGCCGCAATAGTCAATACAGGGGCGCAATTCCTTTGAGTCTTCTTGGGAATGAAAAACAGAGAAGCCCCTGCCGGTGACTTTGATAGTTGTATAAGTCCATTCTGCATATTGTCATCCAAGTACTCCTTTATGGCTTGTTTTTCGGGGATGGTAAGAGAAAACATGCGTCCAAAACCTACCAACAAATCGGGTTTAAGGTCTACAGCACAGTCTTTCCGGCGATGTGGTGGTAGCTGTTTTGGTATTTGATCGAGAAATACTTCCTTAAAGGAATCATAGCAAGCTGGGACACAGTGAATACTAACACTGCACTCTCTACCTGGGAGCACTCTGCTGAGGACACCTGGGACCGGAGGACATGGAAGCAATGTGAGGAGCAGTAGGCAGAAGGAAAATTAATTGTGTTCTCTCTCCAATCAATGTATGGATTGTGGAGTCTCAGTCAGGGAATTCCCAAAATAATGGGGAAATGGGCAGCTCGAATGAGATCAAAGCTGATCTTTTCCTGGTGTTCACAAAGACTGAAGTTAATGGGTAATGGGACCCGAAATCAGAAATCTACCATCAACTCCTTCTACAGCCTGATTCTCCTTTCTTTCTTGGCGGGGAATTCCCTCCTTGCAAGGCCAGACCTTGTCCAGAAAATTTCTCGCCGCTCCATTTTCTATGAGTGCAAGTGCTTCTATCTTCTTGTGTGGAAGCATGAGACATAGGCGGACTGCCAACAGGCGGGTGTCTAGATCTTTCTCTCCAGTGTGCGTGACCAATAGGGAACCCTTCTTGTTTCCCTGATCCTGGGTTCCTCCTAGGACCGGGGTCTTTCATTTCCCTGACACTGTGGGGGCACTTCACGGCAGACTTGAAGTACATGGTTGTCTGCCACACAGTACATGCAAAGACCTAGATCATGTCTTCTTTCCTCACTGTATGGGATAAAGGTCCTTGAGCCGAACCGATTTGCGTGGGTTCTTCTTTGGCATATACCCAGAAGTTGAAGGTGGAAGGAATGTGATCGAGCTTGTTGGTGGCTTGTTGGAGAGTTTCCTGCACTCAGCCTTTCTTTCTTTAAGACGGTAATCAATCTTTAAAATAAAGGCGATCAATTCTGATAACGTAGCAGGGTGAGCTATACTTGCTAGCTCATCTTTCAGCTCTTCCTGGAAGCCTCTTCTGAAGATGACATACTATGGCGCCTCGGGCCAACCGCCCTTGGGTGCAGTACGTTTGAATTCACTGATGTAGGTCAAATGGTCCATTGATGCTTGACGGAGATCTAACAGGGATTCACAAGCGGAATACATGACCTCCGACCTCTCAAATGTTTGTCGCAAAAAGTAAAGTAGACTATGCAGACATCTATAAACTCATTGAGCTTTTGTGGCTAGCCGTCATACTTGCCGGTAGTCAGAGCCATTGGTGCGAGGTCTGCAAATGGGTCCCTTGCATTGACCATGTGCTTCAGCATGTCATTTTCAGCCTTAATGGTTTGGAGTTCGGCTGAGAGACCTTGTAAAGCAGCTGGGTTCCAGAAACTCCAAGTGCCTCACCTTCATGTGACCACATTATACTGCCTGTCTGACATTGCTTTCCGATTAATGCATGTCTCTAGATTATGCTGATAGTATTTCTAAGGGCAAACTTCACACGCACTCCAATGATAGTGCACGGCTGAACCTGTAAGGTGATAACATGCTCATTGCACTCAGGTGCTTGCTCTCAACGAATTGTCCCACATTTTGAACTATGCCTGTTCCAATCGTGTTTTGTATTGTTTACCATACAACCCCGAGCGTAATCAACTAGCCATCCACATATGACACTGTCTATCATTGTTCCAACTCTACTACCTCATACTAGGCATGAGTGTCTATAACATATATAGAGGCTACACTACGTAATCCTCAGAGACCTGAAAGGCCATACCCTTACGCTAACCCCCTAGCCTCAACTAATCGCCTCCAAGGTTGGATAAACCACTGACCTCCACACCGCACAGCTGCACGTACCGAGTGACTTAATCAATAGTATAGACATCCTGCACCACATATCACAGTTCAGCAGCCCCATAAGATAGCGCTTCCACCAACATAGTGACACCCAGTCACAGCCTCCAACATCATGGGACCACCTCCCTACACAATGGAGTCATTACCCTGTACTGGAGGTGCTCTTACCCCTATGGGTAACGACCTAGCCAAACTCGGATGTTATCGTCACCACCCTCTCCCGTGCCCTACATCTTTTTTACACAAAACTCCCTCTTTCCCATACAAAAAACCCAACAAGGGCTCCCATAGCAATTCCAAAGGCATGGACACGGCCACTGCCACAACTAAACCTAAGGAGACTGCCCCCACTACCAAACTCCCTCACTGTAACACCACCTCCAGTTTTGCAGCACAGAGCACAACACAAATCAGTTCCAGATTGCCACTACCTTTCACAGGCACCACGCGCCACATCACAGGTATTACCAGACTAACAAGACTAGCGTCACGCTTCAGCCAGCACTGTGCCCGTAGTGCCATGCAAACACCCCACACCTATGTGCAGCACCTCCAGTCAGCCCCACAACCCATGAGACAAACAGTGTTCATGTCCACAACACAGGGTGACACGACTACAAAACATCCCAAACTACCTAGCTCCCCACAACCCCTGACCCCATCTCTTTGACCTCAGCCTAGCCCCATTCTCAAAGGAGCCCTCCTTAATGTGCATTCTTTAGGAGCCCATGCTACCGAAACACACACCCTTATCATAGACCAACAACAAGACTTTCTTGTGATCACTGAAACCTGGTTACACCAAGCCTCTGGCCCATTACTAACACTAGTCATCCTCCCTGACTTTAGCATACACAGATGGCAGTTGAAACACACTGGGAGGAGGAGTTGCTATCATTGAAAAATAAACCCACGATCTCAGATCATGCCCGCTTGACACTATGGAGGGCTACGAAATCCTCCTACTTAAACTCACCACATGCTACAACAAACATTTTCATCATTTACAGAGCGCCCAATCATGCTAACCACCTGGAATCCGACATCCCCCTTCTTATTACACCCTACCTCCGGCCTAACACCAAATTCATTATTCTAGGCGACATCAACTTAGTTTTTAATGATGCTCAAGACCATAAAGCCAGTGCACTCCACGCCTTCCTTACTAACATGAACTTCACCCAATTAGTGACCTCACCTACACATGAAAAGGGCAGAACACTAGACTGGGTACTGACACTAAACGTCTGCTTATCTATCGACTCAATCACAGTAATTAACTGGTCTGACCACCACTTAATCTGCTTCAAACTATCAACACAAGATAAACTCTCCCCACCTACCACACTCTGTCCCATTGAAATAAATACCCGCAATCTAACAGCAGACAACCTCACCCCTTTTCTGTTGGAGGCCCTCTCCTCCCAGACCCTTTCCAACTTCAACCCAACCAGTCTTGCTGACGCCTATCACAAGTGTCTCAAAACCACTATTGATGCCCTGACCCCAATGACAACCAAAACACAGCGTACAGCAAAACAATCACATTTTTGGTTCAATGAGGAACTTGTAGCCCTTCGGCGCAATAAAAGATCCTTGAAACACATTCATAAAAAATCCCACTCCACTAAATCGAAAGAATCTTTCCTGGAAGCAAACAAATACTACAAAGCCGCCATCATAGCACACAAAGCAAATGCCCTGAACACTTGCATAAATAAATCACTCTCGAAATCTAAAGAACTCTTCACCATTCACAGATACTTGGAAACCCTGTCCCATCAAACACTCTTATAAATACAAGTAAAGCTTGGTGCACCACTATATAGAATACACTTTCCTAAAAAATAAACAAGCTCCAAGACAAAATCCTAGTCAAAAGAAAATCATTTGCCCCATACCTCGCAATACTTTACATGGCGGACTTTGAAGATGAACAACTCAGATACATTTCCTGGATTTAATCATTAAGGAAATAGATGGGAGACTACATTGTTCACTGTATAAGAATACCACAGACAGGAACACAACACTTCACTATAACAGCTTCCACCCAAGAACACTAAAGGACAATTTATCATTTAGTCAATTTTTACGCCTGAGGCGAAACTGCTCTATGATAGAGGATTACTACACACATGCCACGAAATTGTGATTGAACCTCAGAGAAAGAGGATATCCAAAAAAAATGGTTTCAAATGCACTTAAAAGAGCTACGTGTGTCCCCAGAGAGACACTAGTGGAACCGAAAAATAAGGCAGAGAAGGAAGAAAGGTTGACATACGTTACAACATATAACACCAATTCGTTTGAAATTAAGAAAATGATCAATAAATACTGGCCACATATCAGGACATGTTTGCGGAATACTGCCCCGCCCCTATTTGATTTCAGACGTTCCAATAATTTGAGAGATAAACTTGTGCATTCAAGAACACAGAAGAATAGAGCCAATTTGACATCCTGGGACCTACGACCATTGAAGGGACATTTCCCATGTGGAACATGCCAAGCATGCAAATTCGCCAACAAAACCACATTATTTATGATACAAGGAAAAGAGTGGGAGATCAGATTCCTCTTGAATTGTAAGACAACTAGTGTTGTCTACTGCATACAATACCCATGTGGCCTCAAGTATGTAGGTCAGACTTCGAGGGCAGTTCACCTGACAATTAATGAACACAGGTCTAAAGTCAGGTGTAAAAATATGGCAGCGCCCTTAGTTTCACACTACCTGGAGAAAAAACACAGAGTAGAGGACATAAAATGGTGGGTGCTGGACATAGTGAAGAATGCGTCAAATCCACAAAGGTCCCTATTAAATAACGAAGCCCGATGGATTCATCGCGTCAAAAGTCTAGATGAGGGACTAAATGAGGAAATGCCAGTCTTCTGATAAACAGGGCAAGGCTGAGAGAGGACTCAAGTGCAGAGCAGGATAAAACTTAGAGTATATATCTTTATGCCTTAATACAACCATGTTACAGGTAGAGAAGTTATGAATTCATAATCTCTGGAGAGGCTATGATTTACAGTTGCAATCTAAAATGTATACTTTTTTTGGTTTAGTTTAGTTAAACTAAATATATTAGATTGGAGATCATGGATAAATGTTTTTGGACATGTCTGTATAAATCTAACAACTCTGATATATCTGGGTTGTACATATAAATAAAGCGACTGAAGTTGAAAATCCATCATTTTCATTAGAGTTTACAAATAATGCAATGAGATAGACAATCCCGTGAGGATTCCCAAGATCCTGATTTACCCAAGGTCAAATTATATATAATCAAGGTATAGCGATAAGTGAGATGTACTGGATTTAGAGGTTTAAATATGGACGAGAGCATCACGTTCCACATGTGAAATACCTTTTAAAGATGGCCGACATGAAAGAACAGACACTGGACAGAAATGACGAACTAGACCCAATGATGGTTGATGGGATGCTGAATTAGAACGAAGTCTAATAGTCGCGGCTACACGGTTACGTGACAAACCGCGTAATGCAGTTCCGACATACGGAATACAACGAGGAGAGAATAGGAAATATGACATCCGTTTGAAGGTAACTACCAAATGGGAATTACATGCATACGGCTAGAAATATACTACGGGTTGTCCGTTTGAATAGTTATGCTAATTTCAGTATAATTACTGTTGCAGAAGGAAAAGTCGCGATATAGACAGGCGCGGCAAGTAAATAGCCGCAATATTGAACAGCGGGAGTCGCGAGACTTAATCATCCTCTCGAGGGATAGTAACGCTAAGAGGTGTGTCTGCTGCACTTATAAGCCGAAGATTTGTCAGACAGTGTCTGCAGACTGGGATAATCTGAATCTGGCGACTTCAAAACCCCATTTGAGGTTAGCCTTAGACCAACACGTCTTTGATATGGGAAGCTCACATGTGTCGGATATATCTGTTATATCCTCTTCTGCTTGTGAAGAGTCTGATCCCCTGTCCTCCCCTTCCTCCTCACCTCTGATTTTCCGATGTAATGCAAGCTTCGGGTTATCCTTGGTTCGAGTCTTTCCCTTTTTTTTTGCAGATAAGGACGACCGTGAAAGGATGCCACAGTGACACCCAATGGGTGAACTGTGGCTACCCTCCTCAGCCGTTAAATAGTGGGGAAAAAGCCAGAGGCATAAAAAACCCCAGAAAGGTATGCTTCAGCTGAAGAGATGAGTGGATGAGGAATATCCAGAGATGGTTAACCTGGGTGTAGGTCCAGTAGTAGAAAGTCTGAGTAGCACGGGTTAAGTGTTCGGGTAGTAACAATACAGTACTGGAAAAGGCAGGCAATCCGTTAGGCAGGCAGGAGTCGGTACACAGGAAGTACAAGAAAACGCCAAAGGGGATGAGGCAAGGCAGTCCGTTGAACAGAAGGAGGTTGATCTACGGAAAGGTAAGGCTAAGGTAAAGACGGGGAGGAAAGGAATGAAAGAAGGCAAGACAGAGGGAAAATAACACAAGACGGGAGCAAGGGACAGGAGGAAGATGGGAGCGGAAAGTAGAATGAGGAGGGTCAAGGAAACGGAGGCGAGAGGACAAGTTGGAAATACAGAGAGGAAGGACGGGAGGAAGGAGGCGAGTAAGAGAGCAAAACACTGAGGAGCGAAGTACAAGGAGTACGGCAGCACAGGCGATCAGGAAAACTGTTCGTTGCAATGCATCCGACCCCGGAAGTGAGTGGCTTATGTACTGGCGTCGGAATGCGTAGAAAAAGACTAGACTCGTACTCTGCGCTTCGTTGTACGTGAAGGAACCAGCAATGGAGGACGCAGCTTCCATGTAGCCCAAAGCCGCCAGGTTTCCTGAGGTGTGACAACATGGTACACAGGCTGGCTCAATAAAACTATGGTCTGTTTTCCTTATATACTTGGGAACAGGCAATGATGAACTGCTTCCAAATATCGAGTGAGCCACAAATTATTGGACTTCATATGAAATCAACTCTTGCGGTTGCAAGACGCAGAGAATTTGACATAGATGCCTTGCAATCACGAGAGACTAAAAGCCATGATGCCTGCGAGATGGTGTTCTCATTGTGCTTGTTGTTGTTGCTTTCAGTCTCTCTCTCTTTTGAACTCAATTCCACTCCTGAGATCAAGCTAAAACCTGTGATAAAGTACCTCAAGGTAAGTGAGATTACACTATTCTCACATTAATCCCTAGATAGACAATATGTATGTTAGACTAATTTTTTGTTGTTGGAAACACTGTGACCTGAATAGGACGAAGTCATTCATGGGGTGTGTTAATTGTTAATTTTTGATTTTCTTTTTAATCTTGACCTTTCCTTCGAAATCCTGACAACACTAGGAATGATGCCCGGTTCTTAAGGGATGGGTATAATACCTCTGTGGGCGTAGAATAAAATGCCCATTTGATATGTGGTGGTGGTTGCATAATTTTGTACGACCATTTTCAGTCTTTCCTTTAACGACATTGTCGATGAAGGGTAGTTTTAATCTGTAACTAATGTTTAGGTGATGTATTTTGTGACAAAACACAAATACACATATATTTTATATCTTTCCTCCAGGGTTGCCTGTGTGTTTTTTTGGTCCTGAGCAAGGCAGCATTATCTAGTTTTTTTCCACCGAAACGTACTCAACCTTGAGAGACAATGTATTAAGTGTCCTTATTATGTTTGAAGGTCTCTCATATTAACAATCTGAGACCAGCATAGACCCCTAAGTCCACAGCGTTATTTGGTGGACAGGAATTGTTGTAGAATTTTCCTACTGCAAATTAACAATGACTAGCTAGACAGAGAGGCATTTGTATTTTTTTATTGTGAATATTGGGCATTTCATATTGCAATTTCTTATGCTGTTTTTTTTCATGTTTGATTTTTTCACGTTTGAATTTCTTAATGTAAATAGGTAACCCATTGGGGGATTGAGATTTATAATACCAATTGTGTATTTTGTGTTAGAATTGTTATTAAATTATATCTTTCACAAAAACAAAAAAGGTGTGGTCTAGATAATATTTTTCTAGTAAACTGAACTCTATCATAGAAATAATGAGCAAATAAAAAGCTCAGAATGTCACACCACCACTAAGAGTAAATGGATTAAATCCTTGAGGTAAAGTAATTGCTGGTTGGGACAACCTTTAGTGTGTAACTCTTGATTATTTCTCCAGTCCTAACCAAAGTTGGAGATTGTCCTTGGTTTTTTGCCAAAAGAAAATCACTAGTCAGTAAAAGTTCACCTATCCCACTCCTAGATTCAGACAAACAAAATATAGTAACACAATTTAAATTCTCACCGGTCAACCAAGACCAGGTCATGGACATCATAACTGGCCTAAAACCAACTAAATGCAAAGGAGATTGTTTCCCCGCTCAGTTAGTCAAACTTTGCACACCTACACTTACTCCTATCATCACCAAATTTGTCAATGCCTCCTTCTGCCCAAATGTTGTCCCTGCCAGTATCAAAGAAGCATGGGTTACGCCACTCCTCAAGAAACCATAGCTAGATCCTACGATACCCACAAATTACCACCCCATAACCACAGTTCCTTTTCTATTGAAAATAATGGATAAAATTGCCTACTCACAAACACAAAACTATCTTGTGCAGAACCATCTCTTGGGAGCTAGACAATCGGGCGTCCGGCCTAGTCATAGCACTGAAGCGACATTATTGGACCTTAAAAACCAGGTGGACTCCATAAGAGACACCGGAAAACTGTGTATTCTACTTCTACTCAGCCGCATTTGATCAGGTGGACCATGACAAACTCTGCAATACTCTGTCAGATCATTTCAATTTCCTACAGGAAGCCACCCTCTGGGTCAAATCCTTTCTGTCAGAACGTACCTCAAGAGTTTCCATAGGAAAGGAAGCTGTAGATCCCATACCAGTCCCAATAGGGGTACCACAAGGCTCATGCCTCTCGCCAACCCTCTATAATGTCTACACCAAGCTGCTTTTCACAGCCCTTGATGCAATGGATGTAATCTAAACTAACTTCGTGGATGATACACAAATTCTCATCCCCATCACTGGTAACCATGAGCAAGACACAATCATTGTAAACAAGATCTACGCCATAATCCAAAACTGGATGGCTACCAATATTCTATGTCTTAACGATGAAAAGATGGAGATTCTCATTGTAGGATCCCCCGCAAAAATCGAATCTATCCATTCTGACTATTCATCCATCACTATTGATGGAACACCCATACCAGTCCTCAAGAAGGTCAAAACGCTGGGCGTCCATCTAGATACGAACCTAACAATGACCAATCACATCAATGATCTCTCATCAGCCACTTCCTACACTGCCAAACTCAGCAATTTCTGACCCCAGAAAACTGTATCACAATCGCCCGTGCTCTTATCCTGTCTAAATTAGACTACTGTAATGTGCAGTAGCCCCCTCCCCGACTCAGCCTCTCCACCCTGCAGCAGCTCAGACGCACAACGGCAGAGACGGAGACAGCGCACACCCCGACTCAGCCCCTGATCCAACGTCAAGCAAAAGCTGATGCTTCCTGAGCAGAATCGATCACTGCACAACATCTCTATGTGCCTAGTCAGATCCTAGCATATATCATTTATTTGATATATACAAAGGTGAGCTTGTACTTCTTCACCTATATTCCTAGGACGTGGAACAATTGTATTTCGTAACACCAGAGGAACCCTGTCTCGCCATGCCTGCTTCTAAGATGGCCACCACCCACGGTGTGAAAAGGAGGCTGGCTTCCTGTTGCTAAGCAACGCTAGTGCTCTTGTCCCACAACCCCCCACCGGCAGGTGGAAGCCGGCACTATGTCACAAAGGCCCACAGCGACAAGGCCTGTTCTGCACCCTCCAGCCACACTTTGCTTTGGGACCCGGAGTGGGCAGGAGCCCCCTCCCCGACTCAGCCTCTCAACCCTGCAGCAGCCCAGAAGCGCAATGACAGAGACGGAGACAGTGCACACCCTGACTCAGCCCCTGATCCAACGTCAAGCAACAGCTGATGCTTCCTGAGCAGAATCGATCACCGCACAACATCTCTATGTGCCTAGGCAGATCCTAGCATATAGCATTTATTTGATATATACAAAGGTGAGCTTGTACTCCTTCACCTATATTCCTAAAACGTGGAATAATTGTATTTCGTAACACCAGAGGAACCCTGTCCTCACCATGCCTGCTTATAAAATGGCCGCCAGGCCGCCATCCACGGTGTGAAAAGGAGGCTGGCTTCCTGTTGCTAAGCAACGCTAGTGCTCTTGTCCTACAACCCCCCACCAGCAGGCGGAAGCCAGCCCTACGTCGCAAAGGTCCGCAGCGACAAGGCGGGTTATGCGCCCTCCAGCCACACTTTGCTTCAGGACCCGGAGTGGGCAGGAGCTCCCTCCCTGACTCAGCCTCTCCACTGTGCAGCAGCCCAGACACGCGACGACAGAGATGGAGACAGCGCATTCCCCGACTCAGCCCCTGATCCAATGTCAAGCAACAGCTGATGCTTCCTGAGCAGAATCGATCGCCGCACAAAATCTCTATGTGCCTAGTCAGATCAAAGCATATATAATTTATTTGATATATACATAGGTGAGCTTGTACTCCTTCACCTATATTCCTAGGACGTGGAATAATTGTATTTCGTAACACCAGAGAAACCCTGTCCTCGCCATGCCTGCTTCTAAGATGGCCGCCACCCACAGTGTGAAAAGGAGGCTGGCTTCCCGTTGCTAAGCAATGCTAGTGCTCTTGTCCCACAACCCCCTACCGACAGGTGGAAGCCGGCCCTACGTCGCAAAAGTCCACAGCGGCAAGGCCTGTTCTGCACCTGTTACGCGCTGGTACGTGTGCCATTGCCCACCCTGTTTACATCTATCACCAAAAGGTATGTCTACTGATAAATGGGTGCGCACGCAAATACACCCATTCTATCACGTCCACGCTGATTCAGACTTGTGCATCCGCTCACAGACTACTAAACTGCCATACCCCATGATTGATAGCGCCCTGCCGCTGCCTAAATATTGTTTGCATTTGCCCTGATTGAAAGCGCCCTGCCGCCCGCCTCCCGTAATACATTACATTGTTCCCTATGAACAGCATCGTGCCTCTCCGTGCACACCATTCAGCCCAAAGTAAGATCCTCTACAAATGTTTTTAACTACCACCAGCCCCTCGCAACCATAATCTGTGCCATTGCAATCTCTATCACTATACTGGATCTCACTGCAACCTACTCCATCCTCACTTGCCCAGTCTCAAAGCACCCTACCACCCATACTCCCTCCCAATACACCACATCACTCCCCTACACGACCATGCAAGAGCCCCAAGGTCCACATACAACTAGCAAACACTCTCTATATCACCCCTGGCAGAGCAACTCTGATATGCTCACTGTGAAGCACTCACTGTCCCCCAATTGCACCATCAATATACACACGCTATATTGCCCCCCTGGACTCCCATCAGACTTTCAGGGACACCTCACCCACTTACTCAGCAATAACATCAAAGGATCCACTAGGACTCTCCTTCTTGGGGACTTGAACCTAGAACTCAACAACCCCAAAGAAAAAGCTGCTGCCTCCCTTGCCAAAGAACTGAACGACCTAGGATTCACACAAAGAATCTCCACCCCACACATAACAAAGGCTGCACCCTCGATTGGGTCGCTGACCATAACTGTCTCACCATCATCACCTCTAAAACAGCTCTACCTTGGAATGAACACAAGCTCATTGAATTCACCTTGCCCACCACGTTGAGTTCTAAAAAGCCCACACCTGCACCTCCCACGCTAGCTAGAAGCTCAAAAAAACTCTCCTCAGTCAATCTACGCCCGTATATGAACATCCCAGCACTTGCCCACCCCTTCTCAGATGATCCCAACACCTTAGCAAACATCTACAAAGACACCTTATCCAATGCCATCAACGCCATAGCACTGCTGGAAAACAAAAAAGGAAAAAAACTCTTCACTCAAACTCCTGGTTCACAGAGGAATTACAATCCATGCGCTCTCATAAGAGAGAGAACGCATTAAAAAACTGGCAAACCAACCCCATGTGATAACCCAAAGAACAGCTTCAACCTACTCTCTAACCAATACAAAGATGCCATCACTAAAGCCAAAGCTAACGCCTTTAACACTAGAATCACAAATGCGAACTCGCATTCCAACGAAATATTTGCTATATTTAAGGAACTTACCTCTCCCCCTAACACACCAGATGAGATCATCAAAGATGAAGCCTGATGTGCCAGTATCCAGGCTGCCATGCTGAATAAAATCAACCTTCTGTAAAATAAAATTAAGGACCACCACAATGCAATACCCACTCATTCAGGGGTCAATCAGCCACAATCCACTCCTCCTCCCAACAAACCGCTCTTCTCCTTTAGGGACATCTCTGAACTTGAAGTAATTAACATCCTCAAAAACTTAAAACCTTCAATGTGTAAAGGAGATATCTGCCCCCGAAACTCATCAAGGAATGCTCAGACAGCCTTGCCCCTCTACTAACAGCCTTCATCACTGCCTCTTTCAGACAGTATTTATCCCTGCGAGCCTCAAAGAGGCATGGGTTTGCCCACTCCTCAAAAAACCCAAACTAGACCCCACCCAACCCAACAACTACCGACCAATAACTACTGTACATTTCCTCCTCAAGATTTTGGACATAGCTGCCCACTGCCAAATCCAACAATTCCTTGAAGATAATTCCATCCTCGGAACTAGACAATCCGGCTTCCGCAGAGGACACAGTACTGAAACTGCCCCAGTAGATCTAAAAAACCAAATCACACAAATCATAGACACAGGAAAACCAGCCCTCTTACTACTCCTAGATCTCTCGGCTGCGTTCGATCTGGTGGACCATAAGACTCTCACCTCACACCTCACCCAATCAGCCAACTTCACTAAAGAAGCAGCGCTCTGGGTCACATCCTTCTTGGAGGGTAGAGCCATGAAGTTCTTCTCCAACATTGCCAACGCAGCCCCCACCACCATCCACTGTGGAGTCCCACAGGGCTTGTGCACAGCGCCCACTCTTTACAATCTGTTTACGAAGCCCCTATTCGATAAGCTTGACGCCTTGGGTATCGCATACACCAACTACGTGAATGATACCCAGGTACTCCTACCACTCTCTGGGGTATACCTCAAAGATGCCGAAGCACTCCACTCAATCTATTCCACCATCCAGGCCTGGGTGGTCTCTGCCTCAATGGGGAGAAGACCGAAATGATCATACTAGATCTAAAAACCACCCTAGCCAAACTAGACAAACCATACTACAATTTCATCATTGATAATACCATCATCCCTGTGTCTACCTATGTGAAGACCTTAGGAGTTCACATAGACTCTACACTATCTATGACGAAGCAGGTCAGTGCCACCTCCTCCGCCTCAGCACACACCACTAAACTCATAAATGCAATAAAGCCATACCTTTCCAGACCCAATTGCCTATCTATAGCCAGAGCAACCATCGGTGCCAAACTAAACTAGTGTAACGCCCTCCTAGCAGGAACAACCGCTAAAAACATAAACCGACTCCAAATCACTCAAAACAATGCGTTAAGAGCAGCACTCAGCGTCCCTAAAAGAGATATTACCCATGCCAGACAAGAAGCCCATTAGCTCCCAATAAAAAAATGCATCACTTTCAAAATCCACACTCTCACACATAAATGGCACTGCACCCTCATATCTATCGGACACCATAATCAAATCCTCCTCCACATGACCAGTTAGGACTGCATTTGAACAAAGAGAGCATGAACTAAGGGGAAGAGCTATTTTGTATAAGGGAAAAGAACCCCTAAGAAACAGCAGTTCCAGGAAGGAAGGTAGCTGTATTCTGAAAGTGGAGTAGCCGCGGGGGAACACAGCCTGTGGTTCAACCATAGAGGTGGAAGCGACTGCAGGAATATTGTAAGCGGAGGAGCCGCGTGGTAACAAAGCCAGAGGTTCAGTCACGCAGGACGAAGCGGCAACAGGAATGTTGCAAGTGGAGGAGCCACAAAACAAAAACAACAGTACCCAGGCATGGCAGTGTCTAGGTAATCGGAGGGAAGGAAGCCATACATCACGTGGAATGGCTGCGGAAGAAACAATCCCAGCCGGTAAGAGCAGTAGCTAGGGGGGGAGGTACGGCAGCCTGGAATGCAGAGGAGCCATGAAGCAAACAGAGGGCAAAACACTGGAATGCCGAGAACAATCCCGGGGAAGGTGCGGGGCGCCAAAGGCAGAAGGCAGAAGTATTGCAATGGAAAGAAAAGTGTTGAGATAGCAAAGCACATTAACAACGCGCAAACCTAGAGGAAAAAGACACAAAGTCTGCAATGTGCCGAGAACGGGGCAGAGCCTGCCTTTGAAGCCGGCGTGAGGAGAAAGACTGAAACGGGCATTCACGTGGAGCAAGAACGTACTGGTACGTTCAATGGAGGAACTTCCATCTCCTCTCCACACTCCAATTGCGAAGGCCAGTGACAGTATGCCCCCTTCTGTACCTGGGGTTCTGGGTTTTCCCGGATGGGTCTGATGGAATTGTTTGATGAGATATGGGGCTTTGATGATGAAAACAGGCTCCCATGAATTCTCAGAAAGGGTATAAGCCTTCCATTGTACTAAGTACTGGAGCCTACCCTTGTAATATCTAGAATCCTGAATCCTTGAGACCTCGTATTCCTCTGTCAACTGGGGTGCTTCAGTTTGGATGGGTTTCTTCTTGCGACAAAAGGTATCTGGGACGCAAGTCCGTAGAAGAGAGGAGTTAAAGACCGGATTTAGTCTGTTGAGGGAAGGCAGTAATTTAAGTCTGAAAGCCACAGGATTGATCTTTGCAAGGATTTTGAATGGTCCAATAAATCGGGGGGGAACATTTTATTTTGAAGGACAAACCAATCTGGGCAAACGTTTGGTGGATAACCACACAGAGGAACATACATCCCAGTCTAGGACACTTCTTCGGTGTGGATCAGCTTGCTTGTTGTACTCTTGTCTGGCCTTCTTTATTGCTTCCGATGCGTCCTTGTGAGCTTGGGTGATGTCTTTAAGGAGGGCATCAATGGAAGGTACAGTGGAATCTGGAAAAGCAGAGACTGGTAGAAACCGAGGATGGAGACCATAGGTACAATAAAACAGATTTATCCCTATAGCCGTGTGGACAGTGTTGTACACGAACTCTGCCATCGGAAGCATATCTACCCAGTTGTCTTGATGGGTATTTATGAAGCACCGCAGGTACTGCTCCATGGTGTAGTTGAGGAGTTTGATCTGTCCATTTGACTGTGGATGGTATCCAGATGAGAATGCTCTATCGATACCTAATAAATCACACAAGGTCTTCCAAAACCTAGAGGTAAATTGTGTACCTCGATCTGAGACGATAGACTCCGGCAAACCATGTAACCTGAAGATTTCTTTAAGAAAAACCATGGCAGTCTTAGAGGGAGACCAGAGAGAGGTAAGAAATGAGCCAGTTTACTGTAAGAGTCCACCACTACCAATATGGCAGTAGAACCCCTGGAAAGAGGTAGATCCACTACAAAGTCGGTGGAAATGTGGCTCCATGGTCTGGCAGGAGTAGGACCTTGTTCCAACAGACAAATGGGTTGGACTTACATTGGGCACAAGTAGGGCAGGAGCGGACAAATGCCTTGACATCATTGTGCATCATTGGCCACCAGAAAGTGTGTTTAATGAGTTCCAGAATGGCATCAAAACCTTTGTGACGTGCAGTTCTTCCTTCCTTCTCACCAGGTGAGAATCTTGAGTTGTAAGCCGGAATAAGCAACTACTAACCAGTGTTGAAAGAAGGGGAAGTCTTCCTGTAAGAGGGATCCAACTGGTCATAGGGGAATCTGGCAGTGCCCTCTTGTACTTCCTGGAGGAAAACGTCCTTCTAAAGAGAGTCTCACCATTCTGTCCTTTGACCTCAGGAGAGGCCCATCTGCAAGAGAGACCATCAGCCACAGAATTGTCAGATCCTGGGATATAAGTAATGATGAAATCATATTGAGCAAAGAGAAAAGCCCATCTGGATTGGCGTGCGTTTGAACACTCCATCTGTTGAAGAACCTTGAGGTTGAAGTGATCAGTCCTGATCTCAAAGGGATGTATCGAGCCTTGTAGCAGATGTCTCCACTCCATACAAGCGTGTTTTATAGCTATGAGCTCCTTTTCTATAACAGAATAGTTCAGTTCTGAAGTGTTTAGAGTCTTTGACAAGTAAGCAATGTTCATTGTCTCCAAAACATTGTTTAAGGACTGCTCCGATAGCCCCAGCAAAAGTGTCAGTCTCTACAAGGAAGGGTTTGGTTTGATCTGGCTGTTTGAGTACTGGCGCTGAGCAAAAAGTGTCTTTATGATATGATATGATATGATATATATGATATATATGATATGATATGATAGGATAGTTTATTTATATAGCGCCTATACACAATGTGTTTCAAAGCACTTCAAGGCAACGGAGGGAACAAGGGAAAATACAATTACATTCTTACAGGCCATGAATAGTAAGGATGTGAAATTAACTATCGTACTCGGCCTGACAACATTTCAGATGGTGCAAGAGCTAAGACATAGATAAGGAAGGGAGGGGGAGAGTGGGAAGGAAATGGAAACAGACAGGTGAACACCGTACTAGGCCTGATGACATTTCTGGTACACCTGGAGAAAGTCAAAAGGTGAGGGAGAGGGTTGCAGAAAGGGAGCGGAGGAACAAAACAAGCAACTATCATACTAGGCCTGATGACATTTCAGATAGTGCTGGAGGGGGGGAACAATTAAGGGGAAGAGGGAGGAGACCGACACGGTTGCTATCATACTAGGTCCAGGGACAATCCTGATAGAGTGCATAGAGGAAAGTAAGGGTAGGAGATAGGAAAAGGGAGAAAGGGAGAGGAGGAGAGAACAGAGAGTAAGCAGTCAAAAAGAGTGGAGAAGCAAGAGGGGAGAGCAAATTCAATTCCAGAAGTCAGTAGTAACACATAATGTTGCAAGCCAGGATACAAGATGAAGATGGGGAAAGCATGATTCAGGGCCACCATGAGTACAAGATGCAAAGGAAGGCCAGCATAAGAGTTGAGAAAGGGTGACGCACCGTGAATTAATGAAGTCCATAAAAGTAAAATCCAGCTTTGGCCACAAGACGGTGATGGTGAAACCAGAATGTATCAGGACAGACTCCTGCAGAAGTATGCTGGAGAGGTGGGGGGAGCAGGGCAGAAGAATCAAGCAAAAGAAGCAAGAACTTTGTGTGTGAAGGGGGGCACACAGAACTGGAAAGCGGAATTGGTTTCCTCTCCCCAGTCAAAATGTACATTCTTCTTCAGTAAATTTGTGATGGGTAAAACGATCTATGAGAAGTTGGGGATGAATTTACGATAGAAATATGCTAGTCCCAGAAATCTTTGTATGTCCTTAACACTCAACGGAATGGGCCATTGTTGGACCGCTGTCGCCTTGCGTTGATCCATCTCTATCCCCTTGTTGACGAGAATGAAACCTAGGTTGGGAACTGAGGAAACTTCGAAAAACATTTCTCTGGTTTAAGGAGAAGATGGTTCTTCTGTAGTCGGCCTAGAACTTCAGAAACATGTCCTCGGTGAGATTCCACAGTCTTTGAGAATACTAAGATGTCATCCAGGTAGGTAATGACCATCCAATACAAAGGATCTGAGAACATGCGGTCCATGAAATGCTGGAATACAGCAGGGGCATTGACTAGACTGAAAGGCATGACTTTATACTCAAAATGACCATGAGGTGTTCTGAAGGCGGTCTTCCATTTGTCACCATGTTTGGTCCTCAAGAGATGATATGCCGCTCGGAGATCCACCTTAGTGAACATTTTAGAGCCCTGTACGGATTCTAGGACATCTTTTATCAAGGACATGGGATGCTGGTCTCTTATTGTCACCCGATTGAGGCCGCGATAGTCAATACAGGGGCGTAATTCCTTCAAATCCTTGGGAATGAAAAACAGAGAAGCCCCTGCCAGTGACTTTGATGGTTGTATAAGTCCATTCTGCAGATTGTCATCCAAGTACTCATTTAGGGCTTATTTTTCAGGGATGGTAGGAGCAAACATGCATACAAAAGGTACTAATGCATCAGGTTTAAAGTCTACATCATGGTCCTCCAGGTGATGTGGTGGTAGCTGCTTTGGTATTTGATCCAGAAATGCTTCCCTCAAGGAATCATAGCAAGCTGGGATACAATGAGTACTCAACACTCCACTCCCTACCTGGTAGCACTCTGCTGAAGATGCCTGGGAACAGAGGAGATGAAAGCAATGTGAGGAGCAGCAGGCAGAAGGGAAATTAATCGTTTTCTCTCTCCAATCAATGTATGGATTGTGAAGTCTCAGCCAGGGAATTCCCAAAATAATGGGGAAATGGGCAGCTCCAATGAGATCAAAGCCAATCTTTTCCTGGTGTTCACAAATGTCTGGAGTTAACTGGGTAGATGTATGGGTAATGGGACCCGAAATCAGAGGTCTACCATCAACTCCTTCTGCCGCCTCATTCTCCTTTCTTTCTTGTTGGGGAATTCCCTCCTTGCGAGTCAAGATCTCATCCAGAAAATGTCCTGTCACTCCACTGTCTATGAGTGCAAGTGCTTCTATATTCTTGTGGGGAAGCATGAGACAGAGGAGGACTGCCAACAGGCGGGAGTCTAGATCCTTCTCTCCAGTGTGCGTGACCAATAGGGAACCCTTCTTGTTTCACCGATCCTGGGTTCCTCCTGGGACCGGGGTCTTTCATTTCCCTGATGCCGGGGTGGCACTTCACAGCAGTCTCGAGGTATATGGTTGTCTGCCCCACAGTACATGCAAAGACCTAGATTGTGTCTTCTTTTTCTCTCTGTAGGGGATAAAGGTCCTTGAGCCGAACCGATTTGCTTGGGTTCTTCTTTGAGGTATACCTAGAAGTTGAAGGTGGCAGGACTGGGATCGAGCTTGTTGGTGGCTTGTGGCAGAGTTTCCGGCGCTCAGCCTTTCTTTCTTTAAGACAGTAATCAATCTGTAAAGCAAAGGCAATCAATTCTGCAAACGTAGCAGGGCGAGCTATTCTTGCCAGCTCATCTTTCAGCTCTTCCCGCATCTTCTGAAGATGACATACTGTGTCTCCTCAGGCCAATTGGCCTAGGCCGCAGTATGTTTGACGTCACTGATGTACGTCATAAGGTCTGTCGATCCTTGACAGAGATCTAACAGGGATTCACAAGTGGAAAACATGACCTCCGACCTCTCAAATGTCTGTCGCAAGAGGGCAAGAAGGGCTTGAAAATCCTGTAAAGCAGGGTCAGCAGAGGTGACCAGGGGTGTGACCCAGGCCAAGGCATTGCCCACCATATTGGACACCATGACTCCTACTTGGGACTGGTCTGTAGCATAGGTAGTGGTGCAAAAAGTAAAGTAGACTATGCAGGCATCTATAAACTCATTGAGCTTTTTTGGTGAGCCATCATACTTGCCGGTAGCCAAAGTAATTGGTGGGAGGTCTGCAGATCGGACCCTTGCGGTGACCATATGCTTCAGCACGTCATTTTCAGCCTTAATGGTTTGGAGTTCGGCTGAGAGACCTTGTACAGCAACTATCAGCTCCTGAACCAGTTCGGCGGTAGCCATGGCAGTGGTTGTCCTTGGGCATTTCAAATTGTCACCGTTCTTGGCTAATATCCCCTTCTCACCTGATTCTTATTCCTTGGACAGCTCCTCTACATCTGATGGAATTGTTGACCTCTTCTTCTTTGATGACTTCCTCTCCTTGTAGAGATATGGCCGACCCCGACAGGTAACCACTATGCCTGCTGAAGAAACAGCCTAGGCAAGAGGCCAACCTCCCAGGAGTCACAAAAGGTGAAGGGAAAAAGACGGAGTCACAAAAAACCCTTCTTAGTGGAACCCGGCGTTCTTCAGCTTACTTGGATCCAGCAGGTGGTAGTAAATTCGAGTCAAGGATTATCCAATGAGGAGTTAAGTAAGGGAGAATTATAAGGAGCTCTAAGAGGAGGGTCTCATCATGAGAGAAGAGAAGGATGTGTGAGGAAGATTTTGCAATTGAACAAAGAGAGCATGAACTAAGGGGAAGAGCTGTAGTGTATAAAGGGAAAAGAATCCCTAAGAAACAGCGGTTCCAGGAAGGAAGGTAGCTGTATTCTGAAAGTGGAGGAGCCGCGTGGGAACACAGCCTGTGGTTCAACTGCAGAGGTGAAAGTAGCAGGAATGTTGTAAGCGGAGGAGCTGCGTGGTAACACAGCCAGAGGTTCCGTCGCAGAGGAGGAAGTGGCTACAGGAATGTTGCAAGTGGAGGAGCCACAAAACAAAAACAACAGTACCCAGGCACGGCAGTGTCTAGGTTACCGACGGGAAGGAAACCGTACAACGCATGGAAGAGCCACGGAAGAAACAATCCCAGCCGGTAAGAGCAGTAGCTGGGGGGGGGAGTTACGGCAGCCTGCAACACAGAGGAGCCACGGAGCAAACAGAGGGCAAAACACGGGAATGTCGAGAACAAACCCGGAGAAGGCACAGGGCGCCAAAAGGCAGAAGGCAAAAGTATCCCAATGGAAAGAAAAGCGCTGAGATAGCAAGCGGGATAGCAAAGCACATTAACAGCATGCAAACCTAGAGGGAATAGACACAAACGGTTGCAACACGCTGAGAAGGGGGCAGAGCCTGCCTTTGAAGCCGGCGTGAGGAGAAAGACTGAAATGGGCATTCATGTGGAACAAGAACGTACTGGCACGTTCAATGGAGGAACATCCACCTCCTCCACACACTCCAATTGCGAAGGCCGGTGACAATATGCCTCATGAGACTATTTCGAGCAGGAGACCGCAAGGAAGAGAAAAACTGCATTCTCAGATTGTGCGCAAAGTTATGGTTTTTGTTGCACAGATCCCTAAAAATGCAGGGAAATGAAATTAAAGTGATTAGTAAGTTACAGTGCAGTTTAGGTAATGCATGTGATCAGGTGCAGCATCTAAAAGCAGAACTAGAAAAGAGGGAGTTAAAAACAGAATTGCAATCTAAATGCAGCAATTTGGCTACACAATTGGCTCAGAAAGAGAAACAATTTAATGAGAGTGAGCAAGAATGAATGCACTTAAAAGGGATTTTAGATGCAACAAGACAAGGACGCTGCCATTTCGGAAATACAAACCCTAATAGAACATAACATGGAAAAAGACAAAGAATTTTGCGCTGTGGAACAGGAGATATTCAAATTACTGGAAGAGAATGACAAGAAGGATAAGGCGATTGACCAATGTCAAGCTGTAAAATAATTTATGATATAACTGAGGATCACACAATCACAGTAACAAATAAATCACTAACCTGCTCCTGATACTTGAATTTGATGAGTGGAGAATTCTTCTAATCTCCCCTCACAGCCCCAATCAAAGTCAGGGAATTGTGAGGTGACCAGGGAAACCCTCTTGGGGAAGAAAACCCGGAATGGATAGAGTGCGTGGAGAATGTTCCCCGGGATGCCTTCAGTTTCGCCTGAAACCTCTTTCCGAAAATGGAAGTTCCGTCACTTGAGTTAGGTAACTACAAAAGAAAGGAAAGATGTTACACCTGAATCCCTAGAAGTTAGTTTGAAATGTATTGAAACAGAGATTACCCTTTAACAGCACATAGAAAGAAGTAGTAGCTCACAGTGAGAAGTCCTGACGGTAGTCTTGTCGGGAGCTGTCTTAATACAATAAATGAACAGATGAAATTAATGGAAATTATAGAAAATGAATAGAAAATAAGCTGTGAATTCAGATGCGAGAGCGCCTACCAATCATTAGGAAGGAATCCGCCTTTAAAGCTTGACGGAAATAAAGGATCTGTTGTTCTGCTGAAAGGAGTTATGGGAATGGTAGTTCTTGTGTGTGCCCCAAGGAAGTTTCTGCGATAGCGGAGGAAAACGATTAGAATCCTTGACATAATGCAAACACGGGAATTCAAAAAGGGAAATGAAACTGACACGTACCGCGAGTCGGAAGGTCGTGTAAACAAAGGGAGAGAGTTTTGAAGGTGAAGGTACCGGTGCTGCGTTAAATCAGTCTTCGAATCTGCGAGCGGAGAGAAAGCGACAGGGAAGAAATGAGAGTAGAAACACAGGTAAGGTTGTAATAGCGGTAGAATCCTATGGATGTCCCGATACTCACTTAGCGTGGCAACTGTAAGAGTAGCAACGCGCTGTTGTACCGATCCAGCGTTCTGAAATACTGATACTTCCTGAAGGGGCGGAGCCAGCCCGATAGGAGTACGTGAAACGACTGGACCGTAACTTCCAAGATTCACAGCCATCTTGCGAGAACAGTGTTGAATGGATCGCACTCGTCGCCAGCGATGCCACACAGACCATCGATGCCAGCGATCCATAACACAAGCACAAATAAATGAATTGTAAGCAATAATCAATAAGGTCAGGGATGAGAATTCTAATCTCTGTCATAAGGTAGAACAACTTCATGGACAGTGCAAGAAGTAGTCTAAAATCTCAGGAAAGGCGACAAGACACTACATTCACCAGAATTGAAATCAATCACAGCTCTGTCCAAGGGAATAATGTACCAACAGGTGTTCCTGTGGCCAGATCTGGCCATAGCCCAATGGTGGGGTATGAAACACCAGCCAATGGTTGCAATCATTCCTGCCCACAAGAGAACAGAAATGAGCGACAAAATGAGACACACCATAATGCACCATGTAGACCTATCAAAATCATGAAGTCTATCAAGTCTTTGATTAAACCATTGAAAAAGGGAGGCGATTGTTGCTTGGAAGACCATTTAGAAACAGTCCACGATATATTTAAAGCTCTCCAGATACCTAGGGAACATTATAGACAGTACTTCCACCTAAGACTGGATTCAGCAGCTGCTAGTGTCATTCGGGGTCTCAATGAACAGTAAAGTTTGGCATGGGTGGACTTTGAGAAAGAGGTAAGACATCAGTTCTCACCTTATCAGCCCATACAGGAGGCCAAAAAGGCAGCTTATACTATGATGGCAAAGCCTGATATGTCCCCTCGCCAATCCCTTAGTAATTTAAAAAGAGCATTTTCACACTATGATGTGGCCTTTAAACCTAACTCTGTACAATTTAAGACTGCATACTTTTATGGACTCCAAAAAGAAATTGTATCCCAGTTAATTAGTGAATTTAACAGGGAAAAACCACAAGAATCGTTAATAGAACAGGGGTCCATACTATATGAAGTGATATTTGGTCAGAGAGAGGAAGGGCCTAAGAGTAGGGAGACAAAACCAAAATCTCAAGAACCCACGCCAGCAATAATAGAGGTAAAATCTGTAAAGATGTTGCTTGAATCAGCCCAAACACAGGCAAGAAACAACATGACATCTAATCAAAGGAGTATGCCTCCACAGTGGACACCACCTCAAACTCTTATGTTCCAATCCATTGATCGCAACAATAGAGAGTCTTACATTCGCCCTAGATATTTGGGTATTTCTCCCCGAGTGGGATTTCGCTCCAATATGTCAGGCCTAAGTAACAATCAAAAACAAATGTACAATGGCCCATATCAGACATTAGGGACTCAGAGTAGATTTGACCCTAATACAATGGTGTATGGACACCAAGAAAGACCAAGATATGTGGATAGATTAATTGAAAATAGAAATCAGCATATGGGACAATTCCTAACAAATGAAAGACAAAATATGAATTATGTCCCTCACCAATATAACCAATCGATCATGGGCAAAGGATGGTCACTCCGGATTCTCCACCCCCTGCGTCACATTAATTCAGAGGTAACACAAATAGAAGTCATTCTCCTGAGAGTACCAGAATAGGCCTGGTCAGGGTGAATTTAAAAATTACTGGCCCAGCCTACAAGAGAGGAATCCAGAGACATGGACAGGTTTCAATGCTTAGAGGCCCAGGTCAAACTTTTGTCTGAACAGATAGGAAAGTTATGTGCAGTTCAAAAGCAACAGCCAAGTGAAGGTGCAGAATGTCATAGGATTGATCTTGTGCTTTCTGACAGTGACTATCAATATCCCCTTCAGTGATGAAAACACAGATGCCCAAGAATCACCCTTGAATAACCTTTGAATAACGGTTTTGAACTGCCTACTGATTTAAAAATAAAAAACAAACAAATGAAAGTAAGACAGGGAATTTCAACACACACAAAAAGGGCGTGTGGTTCAATTTAGAGTTGAACTAGACTATTGAAGTGTGTGAAAATGAAGAACAAAAAGGGGAAAATGAACAAGAAAAACCCAAAGAACAGAGAAACAGATTTAAAAAGAGCATCCAATGTGGAAATAAAACCCAAGATGAAGCGTCAGGGTCAACAGTTAGAGTATCCTCACTTGATAATCAGAATACTGTTGAGCTCCACACAGAGAAAACAGTAGCTCAAAAGGAGGGTGCAGGTCATTCACCTGAGGAGTAGTTTGAACCACAGATATTCCAAGGGACAGAAATGACAGGCTCCGTACAAAACACACACAAGTGACATGCGAGTTGTCAGGCTGTCATGTGACACTTGTGAAAATATGCAGCCAAAATGTTGCAGTGTGAACACTGGTAGTCCCAAGTCAGAGGGGCAGTCGTGTATTGACGGACCACTTATTGCATGCACAATAGAAAATACTGAGCACCAACCTGAAGCAGATTCAGCAATTCAATGTCTTGAGAATCCACCTGGTCGCCTTTCACCTCCCAGTGAAACCTGACTGAAGGAGAAAGGCTTCCAGGGAAACCCTTTAGGGAATAAAACCCTGTACTGGAGTCTGAACGCTGGAGTGGTCTGCGCGGGGACTCTCTTCTTGGTAAAGCGTCTTATTGCAGTTGGAGGATTACCCTGTAATAAGAACGGTACAATTAGTGAGGGCAGATAGAAAGTGCTAAGGCAAGTGGAAGGTCTATTACCCTTCAGCGCCGTAGGAATTCTCTGTTTGGTTAGGGTTGAGGAATCCGTTATACGCAGGAACGGACTGGACTCAGAAGGCTCAGGAGTATTCTGAAGAGAATAGAAAGGATAAGAACAAGGGGAAAGCTAATATTGTTGGGGAGGTAAAGGGAAAAGTTCCTAGTGCTGCAATGATTCCAGAAGGCGGGGCTAGTGAGCTCCTCTGCCGAGTGTCTGAATTACTGCTGTGGCAGTTGCTCCACTGAGTCTGTGGGTTTCGAGCAAGGGAAGACCTAAACGCTAGGACCGAAGGAACAGAAGAGAGAACAGGTAAGCAGGATGAGAGGGGTAAGGATTTGGAGAGTTCGGGAGATGAATAAAATCGTTATGTACAGGATCGGAGGCTACTTCCGGGAACACGGAAAGGATTGCAGAGAAGAGAATACACACCGGGAAGCCAGGGGGAGAGCTCTGAGGATGCAAGGAAGAACAAGATAAAGCAAAAGGTAGGTTAGACTTGGAATAAGCAGAAAATAAGCAACAGGCTAAGGGGAGCGTACTTACCATACGTGGCTACCGTAAGAGTAGCAACGCAATGTGGAGCTGGTGGTGACGCCTGAAGTATTGTTTCTGGCATCAGGGGCGGAGCCAGAATGCTCGAGCTGAGCTGAACGTCTGGAACGGCACTGCTCACTGGGGACGCCATCTTGGTAGAAGCTGAATGAACCACTGTCAAACGCCGCCAATGGCGCCACAACGACCAGTCATGCCTGCGAGATGTGACAAGTCGATTGTTACACTCCAAATGGGTTCTTAGCCCAAGAGAATAGATAAAGCAATAAAAAATGAAGTGGACAAAAAGGAGGGAAAAATGTAATTTCACATGCCCATTTGCCTAGCAAAGAGTAAAAAAGAGCAGAGTAAAGTAAGTCTTGAAATCAGCAAAAATTCACACTTTTTATGTGTGCTAGAGGAGGTTGAAGACAGGTACTATGCTCCTATTAATATTAAGGAAAAATGTAATGCATTTGCAATGATTGATACAGGTGCCCAAGCAACGATAATGTCAGAAGAATTAGTCAAAAGTATCAATGAAGGAATGGTCCCCACAAAATCACATAAAGGTGAGACAAAATGAAGGCCCTGTGCACAATTTCAATGTGGAAGAAATACCTATCCAAGGTGTCACTGAGGTTGACATAAAGATAGGGAAGAATTGGATGAGACAGGCATTGTTGATCACATCCATGAATTAAATACCCTTTCTCATAGGGACGAATTGCTTGAAGAGATTGTCACCCCTCTTTGATGGGATAAATGGAGTATTGTGGTCCCTAGCTAAAAAACCATTGAGGCCTATGGAAATAATGACAAAACAACAGTGTAAAATAATGCCACACTGTTGCTAAATCAGAAAGTGCAGCAGAAGTATATGTTCAGAATGGCTGTGTGCCCAGCATCACAGTAATTCTCATGTGTCAGGATGAAATGTGGGGAGAAAAAGAGAAGCAGTCTTTGGACATTTTTTTGGAGCCCAATAAAAAATGGCAAACAGAAATAGATGAAAACACATTGCATTTTTATCTTAATGAAGAAAAATGCAAACCAAATGTCACTCCAGAGATAAATAAAGAAAAGCACATTTCAACCCTTTCAGAAATACACATGAGAGATGGGCAACCATGGACTCCCATCCATGTGAATGGGCATCATAAAATGATCAAAGACACTTTAGCACTTGAACATGAAAGAGGTTTTATTAATGAAAAGGTATTCCAGCAAATAATTGGCAGGGAGGACATTCCGAAGTACAGAATAAAGAATCAACACATTTTTGGCTTAGATGATCCAGAGTCGGGACAAAGAATTGTAGGAAGATGCATGTTAAAGATTACAGTTGGCTCTAAGAGTATCCATCACAATGTGTGGATCGTGACCAGGACACAAAGCAAATTGTATTTGGGAAATTAAATCATGCACAGGATGTGTATGGTATTAGACTTTCTAAACCAACAGGTTTGGTCCAAGTTAGGTGGGGCGCACCTGAATTTGAAGACAAAAGACAAGCTTACCATTGCGCACAGATGGCACCATATCCAGTTGAACTGCAGGTGAAAAAGGATGTTACCATTCCTGCATTCACCAGACGAGTTACAGTAGCATTAAAGTACAGAAAGTGACAACAAATAAAAGATTCTGATGCACTTGTGTGCCTAAATGAATCCATGAGGCAGCACGGGTTAGAATGTGAATATACACCACTGATAGAGATTGTGGATGTACCCATTCAATTCCTGGTGGACAATAAAGGGTGCCAAGACATTAATTTGGAAGATAATTCAGCAATAGGAATGGCGATACAGAAGTCTTACTACATTGCAGATTTCAGTAATGCAGTGATTGGGAATATCAGCTGAAAGCTATGTGACTGTGCAGGGTGAGTTGCCAGAATCCGTGGGTTATAAGCCTAAAGGAATCTTTAAAGTTCCGTCTGTATACCCTTATGAACCAAGTTAAATAGTGTGCTGTCATCAAGATGATTGCATTCTATTCAAATTAAATGAATCTAAAAGAGAAAAGCAGTATATTAAAATGGAAGTCCATCTTCCAATATATTTAAGTGCATTGACCCTCCAAAGAGATACTTCCACACGGTTAGAGGAAATTACAGAGGTACCTCCTTTGGAGGATTTCCCAGAGTTCTCTAAAATGGTAGAAGAGCAAATTCAAGCTGCAGTTGCTTGCACAAATGAAGAAGAAAAAGACCAATTGAGAAAAATATTTATGGAATTCAACCAGGCTTTTTCCAAAGATGCATATGGTTGTTGGTTAACAGATTTTCATGTTGTCACATTACCAGAAGGACATGGTTGGGAGACAGTGTTTGTGTGACAATATAGGTTAACTCTGGCATTTTTGGAATCACTAACTGAAATAATCAAAAATGTAGAATCTAGAGGAATCATTAGGCTTATTCATAGTACATCAAATACTCCTATATTAGGTGTGTTGAAACCTAAAGACCAAATGCGCTTGTGTGCAAATCTACGAGATTAAACAAAAAGATACTTGTTTCAAGGTGGCCCCTTCCATTTATTGATCAGGGTCTCACACAGGTTCACGGGTCAAAGGTGTTCACCACATTAGACCTTACAGCCAGATACTGGTGTCTACCACTGGCTGAAGATATTCAAATTTTGTTTGCATTTTCTTTTGATAAAACACAATATGCATGGTCCCGGGCACCTTTTGGGTATGTCAATAGTGGGAGTGAGTTTGGGATATTCCTGAGCAAAGCACTCCTGGATGCAGCTGAAAGGGGGATAATAGTTTATGTGGATGATGTGCTAATCAAAAATGAAGATCTGAAAAGTCACATCAATGAGATTAAACATGTGCTTAGTCAGCTAGAAAAGGGTGGGTCAAAATTATCTTTGCAGAAAGCACAATCTTGTAAAAAGAAGTTAAACTTCCTAGGTCATGAAGTGACCGAGAATGGGTTAAATCTGCAAAAGAAAAAATTGGAAATGTATTGAGAATTATGCAGAGATTACACAACCTTTAATGAGATTACTGAATCAGGGTGTACCCTGGAAATGGGAAAAAGAAAAAAGTGAGGCAGTAACCAGGCTAAAAGTGTGTGTAATGAAAGTGCAATGTTTGTCATATCCAATAAAAAAAAACAGGATTTCTTTGTTGAAATAGAATTCATTGATCAATGCATGTCAGCAGTGTTATATCAAAAACATGATGTAAATAACAAAACTATTGCATATGCTAGCAAAGCCTTGTCACAGGTGGAGACCAAGTTTAGTAAATGCGAAAAAGCGCTTCTGACCACTGTCTGCCAGTTGCAACATTTTCACCCCATAACTCAAGGGGAGAGGGTAATCATTGAAACAAATCACCAGCCTCTACAATTTCTGGAAAGTAAGAGAATCAGATTTGGGAATTTGGCCCGATCAAGAATTACTTCCTGGATATTAGCTCTTCGGGAATTTCCTGTAGAAGTGAAATATGGACAAAATACAAAGAGCCCAGTTGCCCAGGGACTAGCAGAGTTGCGTGATTGTGCAGCCGTGTGTGCACCTGATGATACAGAGCTAGAAACACGTTTGAATAAATGTGAGCATTCCCCACAAAAAGCATTCAATGAAGAAACATGTAAGAATTTACCAATTGTGTATGTAGATGGATGCGCATACCATGTAGAAAATAATACAGAAAAAGGGCTTGTAGCAGGAATAGGAAACATATGGTATAGATGTGATAACATTCCAAGAGTAAGCATGAAGATAGATCCCAGAAGTAGTCAAGTGGCAGAATTGGCTGCTATTTATAAAGCCATATCTACAGCAGTAGAATATAAACTCAAAGAAATAGTTCTAGTAACTGATTCTGATTATGCACAAAATAGCTTTGCAGAATATTTACCTAGCTGGAAGATAAACGGCATGCTCCCCTATAACAAGAAACCACTTAAACATGGCAAGATGATTCAAGCCATAGACAAACTTGTGTCAGAAAATGACCTGATAATAAATTGGAGGAAAATACAAGGTCATTTGAAAATGCCAGGTGAGGACAAAGAGAGAAATGACAAGGCAGATCAGGTAGCCAAGATGGGAGCTGTAAAGGGGGAGTTGTTTCCTATTGAACACCTGCTTGGTGAAATACAGGTAGGTGCAATAGCGCGCTCTAAAATTCCAAAAGCAGTTGAGCAGACCGTGGCACAATGGAGTTTTGATACTCCAGATCAGGAACTAATCAAAGCGCAAAAGGAAGACCTTATTCTTGGACTATTTTATGACCATTTGTTAGATGCAGAATAAAACCCTCTGACTGAAGAGGACTGCAAAGGGAAAGAGGAACTGAGGGTGTTACTAAAAAAACAAAAAGAGAATTAGATTACAAGATGGACTGATGAAGAGAGTCTGTGACAGGTCCAATTCAATGGATAGTGCCTTTGTCATTTTAGGGGTTGATGCTACATCATGCCCACAATGCCATAACTGCAGGACACAGGGGTTCACAAAAAACTTTGAAAATTTAAAAGATTATGCTTATTGGCCACACATGTCCCAGGTTGTTGAACTGTACACCAGAGGGTGTTTAGTATGTGCACAGTTTCAACCGCGTCACCTACTTATAGAGTACCGTTGATGAAAAGGGGCTTGACACTCCCATGGTCTGATTTACAAATCAACTATATCGTGCCTGTAAAAAGATCAGCAAGGGGAAACAGGTATATGCTAACAGTAACTTGTCTCATGTCCAAATTGGTGAAGTGCATTCCAGCCCCAGATTGCAGTGTGCAAACGGCAGCCACATTGCTTGTAAATCATATTTTTTCAAGATTTGGTTTACCTCAAAAGATAGAGTCAGACTGTGGAAGTTATTTCACTAGTGCAATGATCACAAAAATATGGCAAATTTTGAATGTGAAGAGAAAACTACACATTTCTTACCGGCCCTCTTCAGGGGAAGTGTAACGGTGTAACAGATCAATAGTTGACATGTTAAAAAAATGTGCAGCTGAAGCAGGTTCTAGTTGGGATTTATGGCACTAATGACTATCAGATCGACGCCCTCTAAATCGACAAATCGACACCCTCATGAAATACTGACAGAAAGGCAAATGGTGCTACCACAACACTTACTTTACACAGCAAATGAACAAGTCCTGGTAAATGCGTCCACAAGCCATGAGTATGTGGCAGAGTTTAGGAAGCACTTACAGCATGCGTTTGCATTTGTGCAGCAGAATTCAGAAAAGGCTGCTGATGGTGTAAAAACATATTATGATAGGAAGGCATCTGTGAGAGAATATGAAATAGAACACCAGGTATATACGTTCAATTTCGGGAAGCGGAAACATAAAAACTCTACATTTCCTGCAACGTATTAAGGGCCATATAAAATTACAGATACGTTTTCACCTGTGATCTACAGAACTGCTAAAAAGGAGGGTGAATTGACAGTGGAACAGTTTGTTCATGTTAATCAAATCAAACCTTTTCATCCAAAACATGAAGTGAAGAGGCTTGAGCAAGTTGAAACTAATAGAGAGCAAAAAAATAATATATAGAATTGCCATAGCAGAGTGTAGGAGGAGTAGCTGGGGGCTCTGAATTACCTGGGCTTATTAGTTTAGCATGCACATGTAGCTGTAATGTCAGTTTTAGTGGAGTAGCTGGGGCTCTGAATTACAGGGGCTTATTAGTTTAGCATGCACATGTAGCTGTAGTGTGGGTTTTAGACAGAGATGCAGAAATGCAGAGTTCAGAAATGAAAAGTGCAAGCTTAAAAGTGCACATTATTTCAGGATGATATTTCAATTGACTGATTTGCATTAAAACTAATACTAACATTTTAACATCATTAATCCAACCCCAGTAACATGTCCCCTTAATAATATATAGTGCAAATGAGTCGATGTGGGATAGCCTGGAAAGTTTTGGGAAATGTATGTTGCTTTGTAAAGATGAGTTTTGCGCAGACTGAGCTTGATGCAGTAAGTTAAACACGAAATTCCGCTCTGCTGAGGTGAACCATTGGGAAGTGAAGGAAGAAATCTTTTTCAGAAATGCAGTTCTTTCAATAGGGAAAATACACAGAGCAGATCTGATAATGTGGGCGGATCTAGATGATGAGGTATGACAGAAGAACCTACTAAAAATGCTGTGAGTGGGTGTCGTCAGATCAGACATCCTCAGGCACTGCACTGAGGGGGGCAGTGAATTACAGGGGGGCTTACTGGAGGATAGAGCTCAGTGCTGGCAAGCTGCCTGGTGCTGTAGGAGTCCTTATGTGTGTGGCCGACCCTGAGGGAGACAGGAGAAAAAGACTGATGGGGATTCCGATGTTCTGCTGAGCCAGAACTATCGCCAGCATATCTGGGTAAATATAAGTATAAAGTGAGGGTAGTTGGATTGCCTTTCGGTCAGGTAGTCAGGGAAATAGGTCATTTCATTTTATGTGCTGTCGATGTTAAGGGGGTAATTCATAGAATTGAGTGCAGATTCAGCGCACGCGGGCAGCGCAGAGATGGTGCGTGCGCCAGCATGCGCCAGCCGCATGTGCCAAAACCCATTTTGACGCTCTGCGTATTCATGGATTCAAACATCCATTACCAGCCGAGGTGCAGCGACCCTGCAGCAGCGCCAGTCATGCCCCAACCCCGCCCTGTGCACCAAAAACATCCGCACAAATCCCCACATGGTGCAAAGGCCAGTGGACCAGCATACAGCCCCCCAACAATGAATTGGTGCTAAAAACGCCACTCAGCCCTGACGCGATGACCCAATCGCGTGTAAAAGTCCCTGCGCACCCCTCGGAATACGCGTACCCTGCATGCGCCAGGCCAATCAAATGAAAAACTCCCTGCGCACCCCTCAGACTATGGGTACCCCACTCGCACCAGGCCAATCACGTGTAAAACTCCCTGCGCACCCCTCGGTATACGCGTACCCCGCTCGCACCAGGCCAATCGTGAGGAAAACTCCCTGAGCACCCCTTGGAATACGCATACCCTGCTCGCGCCAGGCCAATCACGTGTAAAGATCCCCGCGCACCCCTCGGTATACACGTACCTGCTCGTGCCAGGCCAATCGCGTGGAAAACTCCCTGCGCACCCCTCGGAATACGTGTACCCCACTCGCATCAGGCCAATCGCATGTAAAACTCCCTGCGCACCCCTCGGTATACACGTACCCTGCTCGCGCCAGGCCAATCGCATGGAAAACTCCCCACGCACCCCTCGGAATACGCCTACCCCACTTTCGCCGGCCAATCACCTGGAAAACTCCCCAGGCACCACGCGGAATACGCGTACAATGCTCGCGCCAGGCCAATCGCATGTAAAACTCCCCGTGCACCCCTCGGTATACGCGTACCCCGCTCGCACCAGGCCAATCTCGTGCAAAACTCCCTGAGCACCCCTTGGAATATGCGCACCCCGCTCGCGCCAGGCCAATTGCCTGGAAGACTCCCCGCGCACCCCTTGGAATACGCGTACCCCGCTTGCGCCAGGCCAATCACATGTAAAACTCCCCGCGCACCCCTCGGTATACACGTACCCCGCTTGTGCCAGGCCAATCACGTGGAAAACTCCCCATGCACCCCTCGAAATATGCGTACTGCGCTTGCGCCAGGCCAATCACATTGAAAACTCCCCACGCACCCCTCGGTATACACGTACCCCGCTCGCGCCAGGCAATCGCGTGGAAAACTCCCTGTACACCCCTCAGAATATGCGTACCCCGCTCGCGCCAGGCCAATCACGTGGAAAACTCCCCGTGCACCCCTCGGAATACGCGTACCCTGCTCGCGCCAGGCCAATCGCATGGAAAACTGCCTGCGCACCCCTCGGAATACACGTACCCCGCTCACACCAGGCCACCGCATGTAAAACTCCCTGCGCACCCCTCGGTATACGTGTACCCAGCTCACGCCAGGCCAATCACGTGGAAAACTCCCCGCGCACTCCTTGGAATACACATACCACGCTCGCGCCAGGCCAATAGTGGGAAAACTCCCCGCGCAACCCTCGGAATACGCATACCCCGCTCGCGCCAGGCAAATTGCATGGAAAAAGTCCCCCCTGTGGTGTGGGCTGGCTGCAGGGCATGGGGAGGGTGGATGGGCTGCCTGTGGAGCATGGTCAAGGTGGACGCGCTGGCTGCGGGGCATGGGGAGGGAGGATGGGCTGGCTGCGGGGCATGGGGAGGGTGGATGGGCTGCCTGTGGGGCATGGTCAGGGTGGATGGGCTGCCTGTGGGGCATGGGGATGATGGATGGGCTGCCTGTGGGGAATGGTCAGGGTGGATGGGATGGCTGCGGGGCATGGTCAGGGTGGATGGGCTGGCTCCGGGGCATGGGGAGAGTGGATGGGCTGGCTGCGGGGCATTGGTAGGGTGGATGGGCTGCCTGCGGGGCATGGTCAGGGTGGATGGGATGCCTGCGGGGCATGGGGAGAGTGGATGGTCTGCCTGCGGGGCATGGGGAAGGTGGATGGGCTGCCTGCGGGGCATGGTCAGGGTGGATGGGCTGGCTGCGGGGCATGGTCAGAGTGGATGGGCTGCCTCTGGGCCATGGTCAGGGTGGATGGGCTGCCTGCGGGGCATGGGGAGGGTGGATGGGCTGCCTGCGGGGCATGGTCAGGGTGGATGGGATGCCTGCGGGGCATGGGGAGGGTGGATGGTCTGCCTGCGGGGCATGGGGAGGGTGGATGGGCTGCCTGTGGGGCATGGTCAGGGTGGATGGGCTGCTTGCGGGCCATGGTCAGGGTGGATGGGCTGCCTGCGGGGCATGGGGAGGGTGGATGGGCTGCTTGTGGGGCATGGTCAGGGCGGATGGGCTGCCTGCGGGGCATGGGAGGGTGGATGGGCTGGCTGCGGGGCATGGGGAGGGTGGATGGGCTGCCTGTGGAGCATGGTCAGGGTGGATAGGCTGGCTGCGGGGCATGGGGAGGGTGTATGTGCTGCCTGGGGGGCATGGTCAGGGTGGATGGGCTGCCTGTGGGGCATGGGGAGGGTGGATGGGCTGCCTGTGGGGCATGGTCAGGGTAGATGGGCTGCCTGCGGGGCATGGTCAGGGTGTATGGGATGCCTGCGGGGCATGGGGAGAGTGGATTGTCTGCCTGCGGGGCATGGGGAGGGTGGATGGGCTGCCTGTGGGGCATGGGGAGGGTGGATGGGCTGCCTGCGGATCATGGTCAGGGTGGATGGGCTGGCTGTGGGGCATGGGGAGGGTGGCTGTGCTGCCTGGGGGGCATGGTCAGGGTGGATGGGCTGCCTGCGTGGCATGGTCAGGGTGGATGGGCTGCCTGCGGGGCATTGGGAGGGTGGATGGGCAGCTTGTGGGGCATGGTCAGGGTGGATGGGCTGCCTGCGGGGCATGGTCAGGGTGGATGGGATGCCTGGGGGGCATGGGGAGAGTGGATGGTCTGCCTGCGGGGCATGGGGAGGGTGGATGGGCTGCCTGTGGGGCATGGGGAGGGTGGATGGACTGCCTGCGGAGCATGGTCAGGGTGGATGGGCTGGTTGCGGGGCATGGGGAGGGTGGATGTGCTGCCTGGGGGGCATGGTCAGGGTGGATGGGCTGCCTGTGGGGCATGGTCAGGGTGGATGGGCTGGCTGCGGGGCATGGGGAGGGTGGATAGGCTGCCTGCAGGCCATGGTCAGGGTGGATGGGCTGCCTGCAGGGCATGGGGAGGGTGGATGGGCTGCCTGTGGGGCATGGTCAGGGTGGATGGGCTGCCTGCGGGGCATGGTCAGGGTGGATGGGATGCCTGGGGGGCATGGGGAGAGTGGATGACCTGCCTGCGGGGCATGGGGAGGGTGGATGGGCTGCCTGTGGGGCATGGGGAGAGTGGATGGGCTGCCTGCGCTGCATGGGGAGGGTGGATGGGCTGCCTGCGGGCCATGGTCAGGGTGGATGGGCTGCCTGCGGGGCATGGGGAGAGTGGATGGGCTGCCTGTGGGGCATGGTCAGGGTGGATGGGCTGCCTGTGGGGCATGGGGATGATGGATGGGCTGCCTGTGGGGAATGGTCAGGGTGGATGGGATGGCTGCGGGGCATGGTCAGGGTGGATGGGCTGGCTCCGGGGCATGGGGAGAGTGGATGGGCTGGCTGCGGGGCATTGGTAGGGTGGATGGGCTGCCTGCGGGGCATGGTCAGGGTGGATGGGATGCCTGCGGGGCATGGGGAGAGTGGATGGTCTGCCTGCGGGGCATGGGGAAGGTGGATGGGCTGCCTGCGGGGCATGGTCAGGGTGGATGGGCTGGCTGCGGGGCATGGTCAGAGTGGATGGGCTGCCTCTGGGCCATGGTCAGGGTGGATGGGCTGCCTGCGGGGCATGGGGAGGGTGGATGGGCTGCCTGCGGGGCCTGGTCAGGGTGGATGGGATGCCTGCGGGGCATGGGGAGGGTGGATGGTCTGCCTGCGGGGCATGGGGAGGGTGGATGGGCTGCCTGTGGGGCATGGTCAGGGTGGATGGGCTGCTTGCGGGCCATGGTCAGGGTGGATGGGCTGCCTGCGGGGCATGGGGAGGGTGGATGGGCTGCTTGTGGGGCATGGTCAGGGCGGATGGGCTGCCTGCGGGGCATGGGAGGGTGGATGGGCTGGCTGCGGGGCATGGGGAGGGTGGATGGGCTGCCTGTGGAGCATGGTCAGGGTGGATAGGCTGGCTGCGGGGCATGGGGAGGGTGTATGTGCTGCCTGGGGGGCATGGTCAGGGTGGATGGGCTGCCTGTGGGGCATGGGGAGGGTGGATGGGCTGCCTGTGGGGCATGGTCAGGGTGGATGGGCTGCCTGCGGGGCATGGTCAGGGTGTATGGGATGCCTGCGGGGCATGGGGAGAGTGGATTGTCTGCCTGCGGGGCATGGGGAGGGTGGATGGGCTGCCTGTGGGGCATGGGGAGGGTGGATGGGCTGCCTGCGGATCATGGTCAGGGTGGATGGGCTGGCTGTGGGGCATGGGGAGGGTGGCTGTGCTGCCTGGGGGGCATGGTCAGGGTGGATGGGCTGCCTGCGGGGCATGGTCAGGGTGGATGGGCTGGCTGCGGGGCATGGGGAGGGTGGATAGGCTGCCTGCAGGCCATGGTCAGGGTGGATGGGCTGCCTGCGGGGCATTGGGAGGGTGGATGGGCAGCTTGTGGGGCATGGTCAGGGTGGATGGGCTGCCTGCGGGGCATGGTCAGGGTGGATGGGATGCCTGGGGGGCATGGGGAGAGTGGATGGTCTGCCTGCGGGGCATGGGGAGGGTGGATGGACTGCCTGCGGAGCATGGTCAGGGTGGATGGGCTGGTTGCGGGGCATGGGGAGGGTGGATGTGCTGCCTGGGGGGCATGGTCAGGGTGGATGGGCTGCCTGTGGGGCATGGTCAGGGTGGATGGGCTGGCTGCGGGGCATGGGGAGGGTGGATAGGCTGCCTGCAGGCCATGGTCAGGGTGGATGGGCTGCCTGCAGGGCATGGGGAGGGTGGATGGGCTGCCTGTGGGGCATGGTCAGGGTGGATGGGCTGCCTGCGGGGCATGGTCAGGGTGGATGGGATGCCTGGGGGGCATGGGGAGAGTGGATGACCTGCCTGCGGGGCATGGGGAGGGTGGATGGGCTGCCTGTGGGGCATGGGGAGAGTGGATGGGCTGCCTGCGCTGCATGGGGAGGGTGGATGGGCTGCCTGCGGGCCATGGTCAGGGTGGATGGGCTGCCTGCGGGGCATGGGGAGAGTGGATGGGCTGCCTGTGGGGCATGGTCAGGGTGGATGGGCTGCCTGCGTGGCATGGGAGGGTGGCTGGGCTGCCTGCAGAGCCTGGTCAGGGTGGATGGGCTGGCTGCGGGGCATGGGGAGGGTGGATGTGCTGCCTGTGGGGCACGGTCCGGGTGGATGGGCTGGCTGCGGGGCATGGGGAGGGTGGATGGGCTGCCTGCAGGCCATGGTCAGGGTGGATGGGCTGCCTGCGGGGCATGGGGAGGGTGGATGGGCTGCCTGCGGGGCATTGTGTCACCACCTCCACCTCACTTACCTGTCGGAGAGGGCGCGGTTATGGGTTCCGACGCGCCCCATCCTGGCGCTGTTATCCCCGATACCGGTTGGGGGGTCCGCGGTTGTTCGCGACACCCGGCGCTTCCGGGGTTTCTGTGTCCCCGGGCCTGCGCATGCGCGGAAGACCGCTTCTTGGTCTTCGCGCATGCGCAGTCCTCGGGGCGCTCGGGAAGCCACAAGCTTGCTTCCCAAGCCTCGTTTCGGACGCGGCAGCACTCGGGGATAACACGGCTTGCGTTCCAAGCCTCCCGAGTGCTGCCGGTCTTATTTAAGGCGCATGATCCTGAAGCTCACCGCGTCTCAATGCGGTTTGTTTCACGGATCGTGTCTTCGCTCCTGAAGCCTCGCTGCTTCAGCTCCAGTCCTTGCCAGCTCCAGCCTGCTCTCCTGTCCTCGCCTGCTCCAGCCTGCCCTTCAGTCCTCACCTGCTCCAGCCTGCCCTCCAGTCCTTGCCAGCTCCAGCCTGCCTTCCATTCCTCACCGCTCCAGCTTGCTCTCCTGTCCTCGCCTGCTCCAGCCTGCCCTTCAGTCCTCACCTGCTCCAGCCAGCCCTTCAGTCCTTGCCTGCTCCAGCCTGCCCTCCATTCCTTGCCTACTCCAGCCTGCTCCAGCCTTGTTCTACTGTTGTGCCCGCTACGGTCTTGCTCTTCTACCTTGCCTTCCATGACCTGCCTGCCTCCTCCAGTTTTTTGCATCCTCTGGAAACACCACGGCATTCCGTCCGCAATTCTATCTTGCTACACTGCTCCAACACCGCAAGAACCAGGAAGGGGCACTTTGGTGGCGTTGGGAGCTGGTCCACCTCTAACCCTGTTGACTCTAGGGGAAGGGGTGTGCTGGTTTCTCGCGTCTCATATTCTTCAATCACCTGTCGGACAGCCTGGCGACCTCACCAAGAACAACTACCGGAAGCCCAGGTACTCAGCGCCCAAGAGACGCCATCTTTAACACATTGTCAGGGTGGATGGGCTGCCTGCGGGGCATGGTCAGGGTGGATGGGCTGCCTGCGGGGCATGGGGAGGGTGGCTGGGCTGCCTGTGGGGCATATTCAGGGTGGATGTGCTGGCTACGGGGCATGCAGAGGGTGGATGGGCTGCCTGTGGAGCATGGTCAGGGTGTATGGGCTGGCTGCAGGGCATGGGGAGGGTGGGTGTGCTGCCTGTGGGGCATGGTCAGGGTGGATGGCTGCCTGTGGGGCATGAGGATGATGGATGGGCTGCCTGTGGGGCATGGTCAGGGTGGATGGGATGGCTGTGGGGCATGGTCAGGGTGGATGGGCTGGCTGCGGGGCATGGGGAGAGTGGATGGGCTGGCTGCGGGGCATTGGTAGGGTAGATGGGCTGCCTGCGGGGCATGGTCAGGGTGGATGGGATGCCTGCGGGGCATGGTCAGAGTGGATGGGCTGCCTGCAGGCCATGGTCAGGGTGGATGGGCTGCCTGCGGGGCATTGGGAGGGTGGATGGGCAGCTTGTGGGGCATGGTCAGGGTGGATGGGCTGCCTGCGGGGCATGGTCAGGGTGGATGGGATGCCTGGGGGGCATGGGGAGAGTGGATGGTCTGCCTGCGGGGCATGGGGAGGGTGGATGGGCTGCCTGTGGGGCATGGGGAGGGTGGATGGACTGCCTGCGGAGCATGGTCAGGGTGGATGGGCTGGTTGCGGGGCATGGGGAGGGTGGATGTGCTGCCTGGGGGGCATGGTCAGGGTGGATGGGCTGCCTGTGGGGCATGGTCAGGGTGGATGGGCTGGCTGCGGGGCATGGGGAGGGTGGATAGGCTGCCTGCAGGCCATGGTCAGGGTGGATGGGCTGCCTGCGGGGCATGGGGAGGGTGGATGGGCTGCCTTTGGGGCATGGTCAGGGTGGATGGGCTGCCTGCGGGGCATGGTCAGGGTGGATGGGATGCCTGGGGGGCATGGGGAGAGTGGATGACCTGCCTGCGGGGCATGGGGAGGGTGGATGGGCTGCCTGTGGGGCATGGGGAGAGTGGATGGGCTGCCTGCGCTGCATGGGGAGGGTGGATGGGCTGCCTGCGGGCCATGGTCAGGGTGGATGGGCTGCCTGCGGGGCATGGGGAGAGTGGATGGGCTGCCTGTGGGGCATGGTCAGGGTGGATGGGCTGCCTGCGTGGCATGGGAGGGTGGCTGGGCTGCCTGCAGAGCCTGGTCAGGGTGGATGGGCTGGCTGCGGGGCATGGGGAGGGTGGATGTGCTGCCTGTGGGGCACGGTCCGGGTGGATGGGCTGGCTGCGGGGCATGGGGAGGGTGGATGGGCTGCCTGCAGGCCATGGTCAGGGTGGATGGGCTGCCTGCGGGGCATGGGGAGGGTGGATGGGCTGCCTGCGGGGCATTGTGTCACCACCTCCACCTCACTTACCTGTCGGAGAGGGCGCGGTTATGGGTTCCGACGCGCCCCATCCTGGCGCTGTTATCCCCGATACCGGTTGGGGGGTCCGCGGTTGTCCGCGACACCCGGCGCTTCCGGGGTTTCTGTGTCCCGGGGCCTGCGCATGCGCGGAAGACCGCGTCTTGGTCTTCGCGCATGCGCAGTCCTCGGGGCGCTCGGGAAGCCACAAGCTTGATTCCCAAGCCTCGTTTCGGACGCGGCAGCTCTCGGGGATAACACGGCTTGCGTTCCAAGCCTCCCGAGTGCTGCCGGTCTTATTTAAGGCGCATGATCCTGAAGCTCACCGCGTCTCAATGCGGTTTGTTTCACGGATCGTGTCTTCGCTCCTGAAGCCTCGCTGCTTCAGCTCCAGTCCTTGCCAGCTCCAGCCTGCTCTCCTGTCCTCGCCTGCTCCAGCCTGCCCTTCAGTCCTCACCTGCTCCAGCCTGCCCTCCAGTCCTTGCCAGCTCCAGCCTGCCTTCCATTCCTCACCGCTCCAGCTTGCTCTCCTGTCCTCGCCTGCTCCAGCCTGCCCTTCAGTCCTCACCTGCTCCAGCCAGCCCTTCAGTCCTTGCCTGCTCCAGCCTGCCCTCCATTCCTTGCCTACTCCAGCCTGCTCCAGCCTTGTTCTACTGTTGTGCCCGCTACGGTCTTGCTCTTCTACCTTGCCTTCCAAGACCTGCCTGCCTCCTCCAGTTTTTTGCATCCTCTGGAAACACCACGGCATTCCGTCCGCAATTCTATCTTGCTACACTGCTCCAACACCGCAAGAACCAGGAAGGGGCACTTTGGTGGCGTTGGGAGCTGGTCCACCTCTAACCCTGTTGACTCTAGGGGAAGGGGTGTGCTGGTTTCTCGCGTCTCATATTCTTCAATCACCTGTCCGACAGCCCGGCGACCTCACCAAGAACAACTACCGGAAGCCCAGGTACTCAGTGCCCAAGAGACGCCATCTTTAACAGATTGAGACGCCTACCTTCCGACTTCGAGATGGACGAGGCTCAAGATCTCCGGGAAGAGATGCGTGTTCTTCGGGCTGAAATGACAGCACTCCGTCAAGAGAACATTGGTCTAAGACAGATGATGTCACAAGCCTCTGGGGTAGCGTCCCAGGGAGAAGGGGCTATGTCCCAGACTACGCCCATCAAGTTCGACGGCGACCCGAGACGAGTGGCAGAGTTTTGCAACCATTGCAGAATACATTTCCTGTTCAGAGCCTCTCATTTCAATTCCGATAAAGCCAAGATAGGATATATCCTGGGGAATTTGACTGGAAACGCCCTGGCCTGGGCCGCTCCATTGGTGTCTGCCAATAGCCCCATACTCAATGACTTTTCAGCTTTTGAAAAGGCATTTCTGGAGGTTTTTCAATCACCAAATCTAGCCTCCGCAGCTCAGAATCAGTTGATGGAACTAAAACAGGGTGTTATGGATATTATAGCTTACATCGGCCGTTTCCGTCAGTTGGCAACTGACTCCCAGTGGCCTGAGATAACTCAAAAGACTTTGTTCCGAAGAGGTCTGAGAGAGGAGTACAAAGATGAATTGCTACACATCCCTGAACCTGATACCTTGCAACAATTAATTGAACAAGTGTTGCGAATAGACCATCGATTGGCGGAACGGAAGGGTGAGAGACGACGAGCTGAACGGCTGTTCACAAGACCACCCAACGTTCAAACTGGAATTCCCGGACTTTCGGATTCCGGCCCCAAACCCATGCAGTTGGGAGCCGTTAGGGGTCCGCTCTCGGAAGCTGAACGGAAACGCAGACGGAATCTAAGACTTTGCCTATACTGTGGGGCTGCTGGGCATTTCTTGGGTACTTGTCCTTTACGCCCACAAAGAAAGCCGGAAAACTAGTTGGCCTGTCGTCAGTTGGAAGGGCAACGACAGGTCCAGATTCGTATTCAGTCCTTTCCAGTTCCGCCTTTTCATTTCAGCCCATGCAACCGGCTGTTTTACTGGTGGTGAGGATCAAATTGTCATGGTTAAACAAGAAGACAGAGGTGCTGGGCTTACTAGATTGTGGAGCATCTGGGAACTATATAGACGAGACATTTGCAATTAGCCAAGGAATACCCTTGTTACCCCGGAGAAGTGTCTTGCCAGTCGAGGTCATCGATGGAACCCCTTTATCTTCCGGTCCCATCCGTCAACAAACCATGTGTCTTCATATGCAGATTAAAGAACATGGGGAAGAGATCGCCTTGGATGTTATCAAATCACCCTCTTATCCCGTGGTCTTGGGTTTACCTTGGCTTCTTCACCATAATCCTACCATCAATTGGGGAGCTCGCCTTTTGGATTTCACCTCCGCTCTCTGTCTCCAGGATTGCTGTTTGGCCGGTGTGTTAGGAAAGGAGATTTTAACCATACCCCTCACGAGGGGTACTGGCTCTCCTGAACTTTGTGCTCTGTTGTCTGTCCCTCAGGAATATGCCGAATTCCAGCCAGTATTTTCTGAACCCGAAGACATACCACTGCCACCTCATCGAACATTTGACTGTACTATCGAATTGGTACCTGGTTCAGTAATACCTCATGGGAAGGTATACGCCTTGTCCCTTACCTTGAAGGCAGTTCTTCAAGAATACTTGTCAGACTGTATTAGGAAGGGTTATATCACTCCCTCAAAATCACCAGCTGGATTCCCGCTATTCTTTGTGAAGAAGAAGGAAGGAACCTTACGACCCTGTATTGACTACCGTCAATTAAATGACATTACAAGAAAAGATAGGTATCCATTGCCATTGATTCGAAGCATCATGGAGTCCCTTCGAACTGCCCAGGTGTTTACTAAGTTGGATCTACGAGGCGCTTATCACTTAATACGAATCAAAGAGGGAGACGAATGGAAGACGGCCTTTAAGACTCCTTTCGGGCACTACGAATACCGGGTAATGCCATTCGGTTTATGCAATGCCCCGGCTGTCTTTCAGCGTTTTATGGATAGTGTTTTTTGTGATCTAATCGGGATATCAGTTTGGGTGTACCTCGATGATATCCTCATTTTTTCTGTCTCCCTGAAGCAACATGTAGAACACGTTCGAGAGGTACTTCGACGTTTGTCCCAGAACCACCTGTACGTTAAGGTTGAGAAGTGCTCTTTTCACCAGAAAAATATGGAATTCCTGGGCTATGTGATCAGTGGCACTGGAATATTCATGGATCCGGCCAAGGTACAAGCCATTCAAGTTTGGACTCAACCTTCTGATATAAAGTCCCTACAACGATTTTTGGGGTTTGCTAATTTTTATCGGCAATTTATACCCCATTTTTCTCATCTCACGGCTCCCTTAACTCAACTAACTAGCAGTAAAACGCCTTTTTCCTGGAATACACAAGCAACCAAGGCTTTCAACGTCTTGAAACAAGCTTTTAGTACTGCTCCCATTTTGCATCATCCTAATGACGAAGTGCCATACATAGTAGAAGCCGATGCTTCCGATCTTGCCGTGGGTGCAGTCCTTTTACAAATGGAACCAGAAACCGGTGTGGAACACCCTGTGGCATACTTTTCCCGCAACCTCACGCCTAGCGAACAAAATTATGCAGTAATCGAGAAAGAACTACTGGCAATAAAGACTGCATTCGAAGAGTGGAGACATCATCTCCTTGGAGGCCGGCATTCTGTGGAAGTACGTACAGACCACCGAAATTTGCAGTACTTAAAGTCTCTTCAGTGCCGTACCTCTCGCCAAGCCCGATGGGCCTTTTTTTTCTCCCACTATGATTTCCATATCACATACATCCCCAGTGCTCGCAATTTAAAGGCCGATGCCTTGTCTCGATCCTTGGAGGTAGAAGCAAGAAAGCAGGACAGGGAGGAGCCAATTATATCCCCAAAGCATTTCTTATACACCTCATCACCTTATCTCCAGAAGATTCTACAAGACACTATTACCGATCCTGATCGGGAAGGCCTCATGAGGAATCCTCAGGTTACTGAAGAGAATGGACTACTTTTCTTCCGGAACAGGCTATATGTTCCCACAACCTCTCTTCGAGCTCTTGTGCTTCAGGGGTTTCACGACTTCCGAGTCGGTGGCCATCGTGGTATCGGAGCAACTCGAGAAATAATATCCAGACAGTTCTGGTGGCCAGGTTGGGCCCATGATATTGAACGTTACGTAAAGAGTTGTCCTGTGTGTGCCCAGGTGAAGATTCCTAGGAAGAGGCCCCTAGGGTTGCTTCATCCCACCGAGATTCCTCCTTACCCTTGGCACACCATGGCAGTTGTTTTCCTCGTAGAACTCCCTCCGTCTGAAGAATATACCTGCATTATGGTTGTTGTGGACTGCTTTTCCAAAGCAACACATTTTGTTCCGTTCCTTAAAATACCAACCGCTACTCAGATGGCATCAGCATTTCTTCTGGAGATATACAGGTTACACGGACTGCCGCAAAAGATCATATCCGACCGAGGGTCTCAATTCCTGTCATCTTTCTGGCGTCAATTGTGCAGTCATCTCGGCATCCATCGTGCACTCAGTTCTGGTTATCATCCTCATACCAACGGCCAGACTGAGAGGACTAACCAGACTCTGGAACAATATCTTCGCTGTTTTGCCAATGCCACTCAATCTAACTGGAAGTCCCATCTGGTTTTTGCTGAGGTCTCCTATAACAACACTGTTCATTCAGCTACGGGCCTGAGTCCGTTTTTCTGTTTGTCTGGCTTACATCCTAAATTGGTACCCTTTTGTCCTGTACCTTCTAGTACGGTTCCCTCCGCTGATTGGCTCATCACTTCCATTCAGGAGCAACACTCCTTGGCTCACAGTACTTTGGCGGAGGTGCAGGCACGGATGAAGCGACAGGCTGATAAGGGAAGGACACCTGAACCTGCTTTCCAGGTTGGGGATCTGGTTTGGTTGTCCTCCAAACATCTCCCCATTCGTAATTTACCCACCAAATTGGCTCCCCGATACTTTGGCCCTTTCAGGATCACTAAACGCCTGTCTTCTGTGGCTTTCCGTTTGCAATTGCCTCAAACTTGGCGGGTGCATCCGGTTTTTCAGGTCTCCCTGTTGAAGCCATATGTGGTGGACACGTTTGGCCGTTCTGCCCCTCGTCCTGCACCTGTTGTTGTCCAGGGGTCTCCCGAATTCGAGGTACAGGAAATATGCGATTCTCGCATCAGGCGAGGGGTGCTCCAGTATTTGGTGGACTGGAAGGGTTACCCAGCCTGTGATAGAACTTGGGAACCACGCAGTTATGTGCATGCCCCCCGCCTGATCCGTGATTTCTATCACCGCTTTCCGTGGAAACCTGGGGCTCCTGGGCTTTCTGGGAGGGGGCATAGTGTCACCACCTCCACCTCACTTACCTGTCGGAGAGGGCGCGGTTATGGGTTCCGACGCGCCCCATCCTGGCGCTGTTATCCCCGATACCGGTTAGGGGGTCCGCGGTTGTCCGCGACACCCGGCGCTTCCAGGGTTTCTGTGTCCCGGGGCCTGCGCATGCGCGGAAGACCGCGTCTTGGTCTTCGCGCATGCGCAGTCCTCGGGGCGCTCGGGAAGCCACAAGCTTGCTTCCCAAGCCTCGTTTCGGACGCGGCAGCACTCGGGGATAACACGGCTTGCGTTCCAAGCCTCCCGAGTGCTGCCGGTCTTATTTAAGGCGCATGATCCTGAAGCTCACCGCGTCTCAATGCGGTTTGTTTCACGGATCGTGTCTTCGCTCCTGAAGCCTCGCTGCTTCAGCTCCAGTCCTTGCCAGCTCCAGCCTGCTCTCCTGTCCTCGCCTGCTCCAGCCTGCCCTTCAGTCCTCACCTGCTCCAGCCTGCCCTCCAGTCCTTGCCAGCTCCAGCCTGCCTTCCATTCCTCACCGCTCCAGCTTGCTCTCCTGTCCTCGCCTGCTCCAGCCTGCCCTTCAGTCCTCACCTGCTCCAGCCAGCCCTTCAGTCCTTGCCTGCTCCAGCCTGCCCTCCATTCCTTGCCTACTCCAGCCTGCTCCAGCCTTGTTCTACTGTTGTGCCCGCTACGGTCTTGCTCTTCTACCTTGCCTTCCAAGACCTCCCTGCCTCCTCCAGTTTTTTGCATCCTCTGGAAACACCACGGCATTCCGTCCGCAATTCTATCTTGCTACACTGCTCCAACACCGCAAGAACCAGGAAGGGGCACTTTGGTGGCGTTGGGAGCTGGTCCACCTCTAACCCTGTTGACTCTAGGGGAAGGGGTGTGCTGGTTTCTCGCGTCTCATATTCTTCAATCACCTGTCGGACAGCCTGGCGACCTCACCAAGAACAACTACCGGAAGCCCAGGTACTCAGCGCCCAAGAGACGCCATCTTTAACACATTGTCAGGGTGGATGGGCTGCCTGCGGGGCATGGTCAGGGCGGATGGGCTGCCTGCGGGGTATGGGGAGGGTGGCTGGGCTGCCTGTGGGGCATATTCAGGGTGGATGGGCTGGCTACGGGGCATGCAGAGGGTGGATGGGCTGCCTGTGGAGCATGGTCAGGGTGTATGGGCTGGCTGCAGGGCATGGGGAGGGTGGGTGTGGTGCCTGTGGGGCATGGTCAGGGTGGATGGCTGCCTGTGGGGCATGAGGATGATGGATGGGCTGCCTGTGGGGCATGGTCAGGGTGGATGGGATGGCTGTGGGGCATGGTCAGGGTGGATGGGCTGGCTGCGGGGCATGGGGAGAGTGGATGGGCTGGCTGCGGGGCATTGGTAGGGTAGATGGGCTGCCTGCGGGGCATGGTCAGGGTGGATGGGATGCCTGCGGGGCATGGTCAGAGTGGATGGGCTGCCTCTGGGCCATGGTCAGGGTGGATGGGCTGCCTGTGGGGCATGGGGAGGGTGGATGGGCTGCCTGTGGGGCATGGTCAGGGCGGATGGGCTGCCTGCGGGGCATGGGGAGGGTGGCTGGGCTGCCTGTGGGGCATATTCAGGATGGATGGGCTGGCTACGGGGCATGCAGAGGGTGGATGGGCTGCCTGTGGAGCATGGTCAGGGTGGATGGGCTGCCTGTGGGGCATGAGGATGATGGATGGTCTGCCTGTGGGGCATGGTCAGGGTGGATGGGATGGCTGTGGGGCATGGTCAGGGTGGATGGGCTGGCTGCGGGGCATGGGGAGAGTGGATGGGCTGGCTGCGGGGCATTGGTAGGGTAGATGGGCTGCCTGCGGGGCATGGTCAGGGTGGATGGGATGCCTGCGGGGCATGGTCAGAGTGGATGGGCTGCCTCTGGGCCATGGTCAGGGTGGATGGGCTGCCTGTGGGGCATGGGGAGGGTGGATGGGCTGCCTGTGGGGCATGGTCAGGGCGGATGGGCTGCCTGCGGGGCATGGGGAGGGTGGCTGGGCTGCCTGCGGGGCATGGGGAGGGTGGATGGGCTGCCTGTGGGGCATGGTCAGGGTGGATGGGCTGCCTGCGGGGCATGGTCAGGGTGGATGGGCTGCCTGTGGGGCATGAGGATGATGGATGGGCTGCCTCTGGGGCATGGTCAGGGTGGATGGGATGGCTCTGGGGCATGGTCAGGGTGGATGGGCTGGCTGCGGGGCATGGGGAGAGTGGATGGGCTGGCTGCGGGGCATTGGTAGGGTAGATGGGCTGACTGCGGGGCATGGTCAGGGTGGATGGGATGCCTGCGGGGCATGGTCAGGGTGGATGGGATGCCTGCGGGGCATGGGGAGGGTGGATGGTCTGCCTGCGGGGCATGGGGAGGGTGGATGGGCTGCCTGTGGGGCATGGTCAGGGTGGATGGGCTGCCTGCGGGGCATGGTCAGGGTGGATGGGCTGCCTGTGGGCCATGGTCAGGGTGGATGGGATGCCTGCGGGGCATGGGGTGAGTGGATTGTCTGCCTGTGGGGCATGGGGAGGGCGGATGGGCTGCCTGTGGGGCATGGGGAGGGTGGATGGGCTGCCTGCGGAGCATGGTCAGGGTGGATGGGCTGGCTGCGGGGCATGGCCATGGTGGATGGGCTGGCTGCGGGGCATGGGGAGGGTGTATGTGCTGCCTGGGGGGCATGGTCAGGGTGGATGGGCTGTCTGCGGGGCATGGTCAGTGTGGATGGGGTGGCTGCGGGGCATGGGGAGGGTGGATGGGCTGCCTGCAGGCCATGGTCAGGGTGGATGGGCTGCCTGCGGAGCATGGGGAGGGTGGATGGGCTGCCTGCGGGGCATGGTCAGGGTGGATGGGCTGCCTGCGGGCCATGGTCAGGGTGGATGGGATGCCTGCGGGGCATGGGGTGAGTGGATTGTCTGCCTGTGGGGCATGGGGAGGGTGGCTGTGCTGCCTTGGGGGCATGGTCAGGGTGGATGGGCTGCCTACGGGGCATTGTCAGGGTGGATGGGCTGGCTGCGGGGCATGGGAGGGTGGATAGGCTGCCTGCAGGCCATGGTCAGGGTGGATGGGCTGCCTGCGGGGCATGGGGAGGGTAGATGGGCAGCCTGTGGGCCATGGTCAGGGTGGATGGGCTGCCTGCAGGGCATGGTCAGGGTGGATGGGATGCCTGGGGGCATGGGGAGAGTGGATGGTCTGCCTGCGGGGCATGGGGAGGGTGGATGGGCTGCCTGTGGGGCATGGGGAGGGTGGATGGGCTGCCTGCGGAGCATGGTCAGGGTGGATGGGCTGGTTGCGGGGCATGGGGAGGGTGGATGTGCTGCCTGGGGGGCATGGTCAGGGTGGATGGGCTGCCTGCGGGGCATGGTCAGGGTGGATGGGCTGGCTGCGGGGCATGGGGAGCGTGGATAGGCTGCCTGCAGGCCATGGTCAGGCTGGATGGGCTGCCTGCGGGGCATGGGGAGGGTGGATGGGCTGCCTGTGGGGCATGGTCAGGGTGGATGGGCTGCCTGCGGGGCATGGTCAGGTTGGATGGTATGCCTGGGGGGCATGGCGGAGAGTGGATGGTCTGCCTGCGGGGCATGGGGAGGGTGGAAGGGCTGCCTGCGGGGCATGTGGAGGGTGGATGGGCTGCCTGCGGGCCATGTTCAGGGTGGATGGGCTGCCTGTGGGGCATGGGGAGAGTGGATGGGCTGCCTGCGCTGCATGGGGAGGGTGGATGGGCTGCCTGCGGGCCATGGTCAGGGTGGATGGGCTGCCTGCGGGGCATGGGGAGAGTGGATGGGCTGCCTGTGGGGCATGGTCAGGGTGGATGGGCTGCCTGCGTGGCATGGGAGGGTGGCTACGCTGCCTGCGGAGCGTGGTCAGGGTGGTTGGGCTGGCTGCGGGGCATGGGGAGGGTGGATGTGCTGCCTGTGGGGCACGGTCCGGGTGGATGGGCTGGCTGCGGGGCATGGGGAGGGTGGATGGGCTGCCTGCAGGCCATGGTCAGGGTGGATGGGCTGCCTGCGGGGCATGGGCAGGGTGGATGGGCTGCCTGCGGGGCATGGGGAGGGTGGCTGGGCTGCCTGTGGGGCATGGTCAGGGTGGATGGGCTGGCTGCGGGGCATGCAGAGGGTCGATGGGCTGCCTATGGAGCATGGTCAGGGTGTATGGGCTGGCTGCAGGGGATGGGCTGGCTGCGGGGCATTGTTAGGGTGGATGAGCTGCCTGCGGGGCATGGTCAGGGTGGATGGGCTGGCTGCGGGGCATGGTCAGAGTGGATGGGCTGCCTCTGGGCCATGGTCAGGGTGGATGGGCTGCCTGCGGGGCTTGGGGAGGGTGGATGGGCTGCCTGCGGGGCATGGTCAGGGTGGATGGGATGCCTGCAGGGCATGGGGAGGGTGGATGGGCTGCCTGCGGGGCATGGCCAGGGTGGATGGGATGCCTGCGGGGCATGGGGAGGGTGGATGGTCTGCCTGCGGGGCATGGGGAGGGTGGATGGGATGTCTGTGGGGCATGGTCAGTGTGGATGGGCTGCTTGCGGGCCATAGTCAGGGTGGATGGGCTGCCTGCGGGGCATGGGGAGGGTGGATGGGCTGCCTGCGGGGCATGGTCAGGGTGGATGGGATGCCTGCGGGGCATGGGGAGGGTGGATGGGCTGCCTGCGGGGCATGGTCAGGGTGGATGGGATGCCTGCGGGGCATGGGGAGGGTGGATGGTCTGCCTGCGGGGCATGGGGAGGGTGGATGGGCTGCCTGTGGGGCATGGTCAGGGTGGATGGGCTGCTTGCGGGCCATGGTCAGGGTGGATGGGTTGCCTGCAGGGCATGGGGAGGGTGGATGGGCTGCCTGTGGGGCATGGTCAGGGCGGATGGGCTGCCTGCCGGGCATGGGAGGGTGGATGGGCTGCCTGCGGGGCATGGGAGGGTGGATGGGCTGGCTGCGGGGCATGGGGAGGGTGGATGGGCTGCCTGTGGAGCATGGTCAGGGTGGATGGGCTGGCTACGGGGCATAGGGAGGGTGTATGTGCTGCCTGGGGGGCATGGTTAGGGTGGAGGGGCTGCCTGCGGGGCATGGTCAGGGTGGATGGGGTGGCTGCGGGGCATGGGGAGGGTGGATGGGCTGCCTGCAGGCCATGGTCAGGGTGGATGGGCTGCCTGCAGGGCATGGGGAGGGTGGATGGGCTGCCTGCGGGGCATGGTCAGGGTGGATGGGATGCCTGCGGGGCATGGGGAGAGTGGATTGTCTGCCTGCGGGGCATGGGGAGGGTGGATGGGCTGCCTGTGGGGCATGGGGAGGGTGGATGGGCTGCCTGCGGAGCATGGTCAGGGTGGATGGGCTGGCTGCGGGGCATGGGGAGGGTGGCTGTGCTGCCTGGGGGGCATGGTCAGGGTGGATGGGCTGCCTACGGGGGATTGTCAGGGTGGATGGGCTGGCTGCGGGGCATGGGGAGGGTGGATAGGCTGCCTGCAGGCCATGGTCAGGGTGGATGGGCTGCCTGCGGGGCATGGGGAGGGTGGATGGGCAGTCTGTGGGGCATGGTCAGGGTGAATGGGCTGCCTGTGGGGCATGGTCAGGGTGGATGGGATGCCTGGGGGCATGGGGAGAGTGGATGGTCTGCCTGCGGGGCATAGGGAGGGTGGATGGGCTGCCTGCGGGGCATGGGGAGGGTGGATGGGCTGCCTGCGGAGCATGGTCAGGGTGGATGGGCTGGTTGCGGGGCATGGGGAGAGTGGATGTGCTGCCTGGGGGGCATGGTCAGGGTGGATGGGCTGCCTGCAGGGCATGGTCAGGGTGGATGGGCTGGCTGCGGGGCATGGGGAGGGTGGCTGTGCTGCCTGGGGGGCATGGTCAGGGTGGATGGGCTGCCTACGGGGCATTGTCAGGGTGGATGGGCTGGCTGCGGGGCATGGGGAGGGTGGATAGGCTGCCTGCAGGCCATGGTCAGGGTGGATGGGCTGCCTGCGGGGCATGGGGAGGGTGGATGGGCAGCCTGTGGGGCATGGTCAGGGTGGATGGGCTGCCTGCGGGGCATGGTCAGGGTGGATGGTATGCCTGGGGGAATGGGGAGAGTGGATGGGCTGCTTGCGGGCCATGGTCAGGGTAGATGGGCTGCCTGCGGGGCATGGGGAGGGTGGATGGGCTGCCTGTGGGGCATGGTCAGGGCGGATGGGCTGCCTGCAGGGCATGGGAGGGTTGATGGGCTGCCTGCGGGGCATGGGAGGGTGGATGGGCTGGCTGCGGGGCATGGGGAGGGTGGATGGGCTGCCTGTGGAGCATGGTCAGGGTGGATGGGCTGGCTGCGGGACATGGGGAGGGTGTATGTGCTGCCTGGGGGGCATGGTCAGGGTGGATGGGCTGCCTGCGGGGCATGGTCAGGGTGGATGGGGTGGCTGCGGGGCATGGGGAGGGTGGATGAGCTGCCTGCAGGCCATGGTCAGAGTGGATGGGCTGCCTGCAGGGCATGGGGAGGGTGGATGGGCTGCCTGCGGGGCATGGTCAGGGTGGATGGGCTGCCTGCGGGGCATGGTCAGGGTGGATGGGATGCCTGCGGGGCATGGGGAGAGTGGATTGTCTGCCTGCGGGGCATGGGGAGGGTGGATGGGCTGCCTGTGGGGCATGGGGAGGGTGGATGGGCTGCCTGCGGAGCATGGTCAGGGTGGATGGGCTGGCTGCGGGGCATGGGGAGGGTGACTGTGCTGCCTGGGGGGCATGGTCAGGGTGGATGGGCTGCCTACGGGGGATTGTCAGGGTGGATGGGCTGCCTGCGGGGCATGGGGAGGGTGGATAGGCTGCCTGCAGGCCATGGTCAGGGTGGATGGGCTGCCTGCGGGGCATGGGGAGGGTAAATGGGCAGCCTGTGGGCATGGTCAGGGTGGATGGGCTGCCTGCGGGGCATGGTCAGGGTGGATGGGATGCCTGGGGGCATGGGGAGAGTGGATGGTCTGCCTGCGGGGCATGGGGAGGGTGGATGGGCTGCCTGTGGGGCATGGGGAGGGTGGATGGGCTGCCTGCAGAGCATGGTCAGGGTGGATGGGCTGGTTGCGGGGCATGGGGAGAGTGGATGTGCTGCCTGGGGGGCATGGTCAGGGTGAATGGGCTGCCTGCAGGGCATGGTCAGGGTGGATGGGCTGGCTGCGGGGCATGGGGAGGGTGGCTGTGCTGCCTGGGGGGCATGGTCAGGGTGGATGGGCTGCCTACGGGGCATTGTCAGGGTGGATGGGCTGGCTGCGGGGCATGGGGAGGGTGGATAGGCTGCCTGCAGGCCATGGTCAGGGTGGATGGGCTGCCTGCGGGGCATGGGGAGGGTAGATGGGCAGCCTGTGGGCCATGGTCAGGGTGGATGGGATGCCTGCGGGGCATGGTCAGGGTGGATGGGATGCCTGGGGTCATGGGGAGAGTGGATGGTCTGCCTGCGGGGCATGGGGAGGGTGGATGGGCTGCCTGTGGGGCATGGGGAGGGTGGATGGGCTGCCTGCGGAGCATGGTCAGGGTGGATGGGCTGGTTGCGGGGAATGGGGAGGGTGGATGTGCTGCCTGGGGGGCATGGTCAGGGTGGATGGGCTGCCTGCGGGGCATGGTCAGGGTGGATGGGCTGGCTGCGGGGCATGGGGAGCGTGGATAGGCTGCCTGCAGGCCATGGTCAGGGTGGATGGGCTGCCTGCGGGGCATGGGGAGGGTGGATGGGCTGCCTGTGGGGCATGGTCAGGGTGGATGTGCTGCCTGCGGGGCATGGTCAGGGTGGATGGGATGCCTGGGGGGCATGGCGGAGAGTGGATGGTCTGCCTGCGGGGCATGGGGAGGGTGGATGGGCTGCCTGCGGGGCATGGGGAGGGTGGATGGGCTGCCTGCGGGCCATGGTCAGGGTGGATGGGCTGCCTGTGGGGCATGGGGAGAGTGGATGGGCTGCCTGCGCTGCATGGGGAGGGTGGATGGGCTGCCTGCGGGCCATGGTCAGGGTGGATGGGCTGCCTGCGGGGCATGGGGAGAGTGGATGGGCTGCCTGTGGGGCATGGTCAGGGTGGATGGGCTGCCTGCGTGGCATGGGAGGGTGGCTAGGCTGCCTGCGGAGCGTGGTCAGGGTGGATGGGCTGGCTGCGGGGCATGGGGAGGGTGGATGTGCTTCCTGTGGGGCACGGTCCGGGTGGATGGGCTGGCTGCGGGGCATGGGGAGGGTGGATGGGCTGCCTGCAGGCCATGGTCAGGGTGGATGGGCTGCCTGCGGGGCATGGGCAGGGTGGATGGGCTGCCTGCGGGGCATGGGGAGGGTGGCTGGGCTGCCTGTGGGGCATGGTCAGGGTGGATGGGCTGGCTGCGGGGCATACAGAGGGTGGATGGGCTGCCTATGGAGCATGGTCAGGGTGTATGGGCTGGCTGCAGGGCATGGGGTGGGTGGGTGTGCTGCCTGTGGGGCATGGTCAGGGTGGATGGGCTGCCTGTGGGGCATGGGGATGATGGATGGGCTGCCTGTGGGGCATGGTCAGGGTGGATGGGATGGCTGTGGGGCATGGTCAGGGTGGATGGGCTGGCTGCGGGGCATGGGGAGAGTGGATGGGCTGGCTGCGGGGCATTGGTAGGGTGGATGGCTGCCTGCGGGGCATGGTCAGGGTGGATGGGCTGGCTGCGGGGCATGGTCAGAGTGGATGGGCTGCCTCTGGGCCATGCTCAGGGTGGATGGGCTGCCTGCGGGGCATGGGGAGGGTGGATGGGCTGCCTGCGGGGCATGGTCAGGGTGGATGGGATGCCTGCGGGGCATGGGGAGGGTGGATGGGCTGCCTGCGGGGCATGGTCAGGGTGGATGGGATGCCTGCGGGGCATGGGGAGGGTGGATGGTCTGCCTGCGGGGCACGGGGAGGGTGGATGGGCTGCCTGTGGGGCATGGTCAGGGTGGAGGGGCTGCTTGCGGGCCATGGTCAGGGTGGATGGGCTGCCTGCGGGGCATGGGGAGGGTGGATGGGCTGCCTGCGGGGCATGGTCAGGGTGGATGGGACGCCTGCGGGGCATGGGGAGGGTGGATGGGCTGCCTGCGGGGCATGGTCAGGGTGGATGGGATGCCTGCGGGGCATGGGGAGGGTGGATGGTCTGCCTGCGGGGCATGGTCAGGGTGGATGGGACGCCTGCGGGGCATGGGGAGGGTGGATGGGCTGCCTGCGGGGCATGGTCAGGGTGGATGGGATGCCTGCGGGGCATGGGGAGGGTGGATGGTCTGCCTGCGGGGCATGGGGAGGGTGGATGGGATGCCTGCGGGGCATGGGGAGGGTGGATGGTCTGCCTGCGGGGCATGGGGAGGGTGGATGGGCTGCCTGTGGGGCATGGTCAGGGTGGATGGGCTGCTTGCGGGCCATGGTCAGGGTGGATGGGCTGCCTGCGGGGCATGGGGAGGATGGATGGGCTGCCTGTGGGGCATGGTCAGGGCGGATGGGCTGCCTGCGGGGCATGGTCAGGGTGGATGGGCTTCCTGCGGGGCATGGGAGGGTGGATGGGCTGGCTGCGGGGCATGGGGAGGGTGGATGGGCTGCCTGTGGAGCATGGTCAGGGTGGATGGGCTGGCTGCGGGGCATGGGGAGGGTGTATGGACATGGTCAGGGTGGATGGGATGCCTGGGGGCATGGGGAGAGTGGATGGTCTGCCTGCGGGGCATGGGGAGGGTGGATGGGCTGCCTGTGGGGCATGGGGAGGGTGGATGGGCTGCCTGCGGAGCATGGTCAGGGTGGATGGGCTGGTTGCGGGGCATGGGGAGGGTGGGTATGCTGCCTGGGGGGCATGGTCAGGGTGGATTAGCTGCCTGCAGGGCATGGTCAGGGTGGATGGGCTGGCTGCGGGGCATGGGGAGGGTGGATAGGCTGCCTGCAGGCCATGGTCAGGGTGGATGGGCTGCCTGCGGGGCATGGGGAGGGTGGATGGGCTGCCTGTGGGGCATGGTCAGGGTGGATGGGCTGCCTGCGGGGCATGGTCAGGGTGTATGGGATGCCTGGGGGCATGGGGAGAGTGGATGGTCTGCCTGCGGGGAATGGGGAGGGTGGATGGGCTGCCTGCGGGGCATGGGGAGGGTGGATGGGCTGCCTGCGCTGCATGGGGAGGGTGGATGGGCTGCCTGCGGGCCATGGTCAGGGTGGATGGGCTGCCTGCGGGGCATGGGGAGAGTGGATGGGCTGCCTGTGGGGCATGGTCAGGGTGGATGGGCTGCCTGCGTGGCATGGGGAGGGTGGATGTGCTGCCTGTGGGGCACGGTCCGGGTGGATGGGCTGGCTGCGGGGCATGGGGAGGGTGGATGGGCTGCCTGCGGGGCATGGGCAGGGTGGATGGGCTGCCAGCGGGGCATGGGGAGGGTGGATGGGCTGCCTGCGGGGCATGGTCAGGGTGGATGGGATGCCTGCGGGGCATGGGGAGGGTGGATGGGCTGCCTGCGGGGCATGGTCAGGGTGGATGGGATGCCTGCGGGGCATGGGGAGGGTGGATGGTCTGCCTGCGGGGCACGGGGAGGGTGGATGGGCTGCCTGTGGGGCATGGTCAGGGTGGAGGGGCTGCTTGCGGGCCATGGTCAGGGTGGATGGGCTGCCTGCGGGGCATGGGGAGGGTGGATGGGCTGCCTGCGGGGCATGGTCAGGGTGGATGGGACGCCTGCGGGGCATGGGGAGGGTGGATGGGCTGCCTGCGGGGCATGGTCAGGGTGGATGGGATGCCTGCGGGGCATGGGGAGGGTGGATGGTCTGCCTGCGGGGCATGGTCAGGGTGGATGGGACGCCTGCGGGGCATGGGGAGGGTGGATGGGCTGCCTGCAGGGCATGGTCAGGGTGGATGGGATGCCTGCGGGGCATGGGGAGGGTGGATGGTCTGCCTGCGGGGCATGGGGAGGGTGGATGGGATGCCTGCGGGGCATGGGGAGGGTGGATGGTCTGCCTGCGGGGCATGGGGAGGGTGGATGGGCTGCCTGTGGGGCATGGTCAGGGTGGATGGGCTGCTTGCGGGCCATGGTCAGGGTGGATGGGCTGCCTGCGGGGCATGGGGAGGATGGATGGGCTGCCTGTGGGGCATGGTCAGGGCGGATGGGCTGCCTGCGGGGCATGGGAGGGTGGATGGGCTGCCTGCGGGGCATGGGAGGGTGGATGGGCTGGCTGCGGGGCATGGGGAGGGTGGATGGGCTGCCTGTGGAGCATGGTCAGGGTGGATGGGCTGGCTGCGGGGCATGGGGAGGGTGTATGGACATGGTCAGGGTGGATGGGATGCCTGCGGGGCATGGGGAGAGTGGATGGGCTGCCTGTGGGGCATGGTCAGGGTGGATGGGCTGCCTGCGTGGCATGGGGAGGGTGGATGTGCTGCCTGTGGGGCACGGTCCGGGTGGATGGGCTGGCTGCGGGGCCTGGGGAGGGTGGATGGGCTGCCTGCGGGGCATGGGCAGGGTGGATGGGCTGCCAGCGGGGCATGGGGAGGGTGGATGGGCTGCCTGCGGGGCATGGTCAGGGTGGATGGGATGCCTGCGGGGCATGGGGAGGGTGGATGGGCTGCCTGCGGGGCATGGTCAGGGTGGATGGGATGCCTGCGGGGCATGGGGAGGGTGGATGGTCTGCCTGCGGGGCACGGGGAGGGTGGATGGGCTGCCTGTGGGGCATGGTCAGGGTGGAGGGGCTGCTTGCGGGCCATGGTCAGGGTGGATGGGCTGCCTGCGGGGCATGGGGAGGGTGGATGGGCTGCCTGCGGGGCATGGTCAGGGTGGATGGGACGCCTGCGGGGCATGGGGAGGGTGGATGGGCTGCCTGCGGGGCATGGTCAGGGTGGATGGGATGCCTGCGGGGCATGGGGAGGGTGGATGGTCTGCCTGCGGGGCATGGTCAGGGTGGATGGGACGCCTGCGGGGCATGGGGAGGGTGGATGGGCTGCCTGCGGGGCATGGTCAGGGTGGATGGGATGCCTGCGGGCATGGGGAGGGTGGATGGTCTGCCTGCGGGGCATGGGGAGGGTGGATGGGATGCCTGCGGGGCATGGGGAGGGTGGATGGTCTGCCTGCGGGGCATGGGGAGGGTGGATGGGCTGCCTGTGGGGCATGGTCAGGGTGGATGGGCTGCTTGCGGGCCATGGTCAGGGTGGATGGGCTGCCTGCGGGGCATGGGGAGGATGGATGGGCTGCCTGTGGGGCATGGTCAGGGCGGATGGGCTGCCTGCGGGGCATGGGAGGGTGGATGGGCTGCCTGCGGGGCATGGGAGGGTGGATGGGCTGGCTGCGGGGCATGGGGAGGGTGGATGGGCTGCCTGTGGAGCATGGTCAGGGTGGATGGGCTGGCTGCGGGGCATGGGGAGGGTGTATGGACATGGTCAGGGTGGATGGGATGCCTGGGGGCATGGGGAGAGTGGATGGTCTGCCTGCGGGGCATGGGGAGGGTGGATGGGCTGCCTGTGGGGCATGGGGAGGGTGGATGGGCTGCCTGCGGAGCATGGTCAGGGTGGATGGGCTGCCTGCGGGGCATGGGGAGGGTGGATATGCTGCCTGGGGGGCATGGTCAGGGTGGATTAGCTGCCTGCAGGGCATGGTCAGGGTGGATGGGCTGGCTGCGGGGCATGGGGAGGGTGGATAGGCTGCCTGCAGGCCATGGTCAGGGTGGATGGGCTGCCTGCGGGGCATGGGGAGGGTGGATGGGCTGCCTGTGGGGCATGGTCAGGGTGGATGGGCTGCCTGCGGGGCATGGTCAGGGTGGATGGGATGCCTGGGGGCATGGGGAGAGTGGATGGTCTGCCTGCGGGGAATGGGGAGGGTGGATGGGCTGCCTGCGGGGCATGGGGAGGGTGGATGGGCTGCCTGCGCTGCATGGGGAGGGTGGATGGGCTGCCTGCGGGCCATGGTCAGGGTGGATGGGCTGCCTGCGGGGCATGGGGAGAGTGGATGGGCTGCCTGTGGGGCATGGTCAGGGTGGATGGGCTGCCTGCGTGGCATGGGGAGGGTGGATGTGCTGCCTGTGGGGCACGGTCCGGGTGGATGGGCTGGCTGCGGGGCATGGGGAGGGTGGATGGGCTGCCTGCGGGGCATGGGCAGGGTGGATGGGCTGCCAGCGGGGCATTGTCGGGGTGGATGGGCTGCCTGTGGGGCATGGGGAGGGTGGATGGGCTGCCTGTGGGGCATGGTCAGGGCGGATGGGCTGCCTGCGGGGCATGGGGAGGGTGGCTGGGCTGCCTGTGGGGCATGGTCAGGGTGGATGGGCTGGCTGCGGGGCATGCAGAGGGTGGATGGGCTGCCTGTGGAGCATGGTCAGGGTGTATGGGCTGGCTGCAGGGCATTCGAGGGTGGGTGTGCTGCATGTGGGACATGGCCAGGGTGGATGGGCTGCCTGCGGGGCATGGTCACGGTGGATGGGCTGGCTGCGGGGCATCGGTAGGGTGGATGGGCTGCCTGCGGGGCATGGCCAGCGTGGATGGCTGCCTGTGGGGCATGAACAGGGTGGGTGGGATGTCTGTGGGACATGTCCAGGATTGTAGGGGGCTCCCCTGTGGTGTGGGCTGCCTGCAGGGGGTGCATGTGGCCCCTCACCACACGGGTGCACGATTGTCGGAGTATGCGAGTGCACTTTTCACGCGATTCCACTGGCGCGAGCGGGGTACATGTATTCCGGGGGTGCGTGAGGAGTTTCACATGCGAAAGGGCTGTTATGAGCGGCGTACGTGCATTCTGGGGGTGTGCGAGGACTTTCACACATGACTTGCCAGTGTGGGCCCTCCCCATGCACTGCAGGCAGCCCACACCACAGGGGACACCCCTACAACCCCTGACCATGCCCTGCAGGCTGGCCACATGGCACCATGCACTTGGGAGCCCCAACACATGTCCCTCCCACCCCCAGTGATGGCAACCTGCCAGCAGGCCCCGACTCATGTCCCCCCGCCACCCCCACAGTGACGGCAACCTGCCAGCAGGCCCTGACTCATGCCCCCCCCGGTCATGGCAACCTGCCAGCAGGGCCCGACTCATGTCAAACACCCCCCACACCCATTGACGGCAACCTGCCAGCAGGCCCCGTCTCATGTCCCCCACCCCCAGTGACGGCAACCTGCCAGCAGGCCCGACTCATGTCCCCCCCCCAACAGCGACGTCAACCTGCCAGCAGGCCCCCGACTCATGTCCACCCAACCAACACATTGTCACAACATACATGCATGTAGCAAATGTCAACCCAAATCTAACCCCACACTGCCACCCCACAGTGCAACTCCACACCCATCCATTGTCCCCACTTCCCAGTACAGGCCCCATGGCATGTCATACACACACATATGCATGCACCCAAAGACATGCCCAACATGGCCGCACAGCAGCGACACATGACTGAGGCAATGACGACTGCCACATGGACCAAACCAATGAGAGCATACAACACAAATATGTGAATTGAAGAAAATGTATTAAAAAACAGAAATCTCCCAAACGAAAAACAACCTTGAAAAGGAAAAGTAAATGATTGTGAACTGAACTGAAATGCAAAATAAATAAAAAATGTGATCAAAACAAAAGGAAAAGCACCCAGTGGTACAGGTCCAAAAAAAGAATGCAGATTCCAAAGGGTAAATAAAAAAAACCATTCCATCATGTGTGTTAAAAAATCAAAATAATAAAGTCCACAGTTCCAGAAATATTAACAATGAAAGTTATCAGGGTCCATGATCCCACAACCAAATGAAACCTATAAAAAATCCTACAAAAATACAACTATGTACAAAAACTGGCGGAATGTCCATGGACTCCAAACTAAAAATAAAACAAAAGGAAACCTAAGCCTAATTAATTATTTACAATGGCAGCGGGCTAGTCCTACAGTTTAGCGTTCTTTACCACGAGTCTTGACCAAGGCATCATCGAACTCCGAGTCTATGTCCTGGAGCCGGGACTGGGCTCTGTCCTCGAGGGCTCGCAGGGATGCCAACATGGTCTCCTCCAAATCCCTGCGAGTCTCCCTGAGAAACTGTGCCCGGCTCAATGCCCGCCCCATGGAGTTGTCCGCCCTGACCATGGTGAGCTGTGCCCTCTCTGCCCGCCGCCGCTCTGCAACCATTTGCTGGCCCATCTGCTGCTGTACGGAAGACATAAATAGTCCAGGGTCCTCCTGCCCTTTGGCCGATGCCTGCCCCTGTGATGTTGAATGCCCCGAGTCCAGACGCCTCCTACGTCAAGCCTGGTGCTGCTATCTTGATGTCATCTGCCTGTGCCACTACGACTGGCTCCGAAATGCTGACGACCCCCGGGCCTGTGGTGGACGTGCCCTGCTGGAAGTTGCCTGCACATCCTCCATTGCCAGGGATCCTGTTGCTTGGGTGACCACCTCTGCTGAACCTCCGACTCCCGACTGTGGCAGGGATGGGATCTCCACCAGCCATGCTGCGGACGGTGAGGCAGGTCCACAGGGTGCCCTGGTGGCATCTGGGCTGGAAGACGGCATGGAGGATGACTGGCACATAGTGGGTGCAGAGGAGGAGAGAGTCGCAAGAATGGCCAGCACATGGAGGAACACTGTGACAATGAGCCGTCCTAGCCAGTTCAAGATGGCACACAGCTGCTCATGATGATGTGCGTTGTCCTTCCTGGAATCACGCACATCATCACGAATCACGCATGTGCACATCGAGACACTGACTAGGACAGGCTCAACCCTGTCATGGATTGCCTCGTCCGCAGGTAGAGGAAGGTCAGTTGATGTGGACACATCCGCTACCTGCGGACAGGCCTGGAATGAGGCATCCCTGCTGGTGCAGAGAGATGCAGTCGCAGAATCAGGGACAGGATTACACACAAGCACCTTTGCGGTGACCTGTGCTGCCTCCTGCCCCTGGACTGCACCACTTGCACCAGTGGAATCAATCCCACCAGGCCCCCTGTGTGGGTCTAAAGCGGCCTCCTCCTCACCCACCACCAACCTGGATGCCTCTGCACCGTCTTCTGCATTGTCCTGCCCCTGCGGGGGCTCACCTGCCCCTTCCGCTGCAGAGGAGCCCAATTCCAACCTTGGCTTCTTGGGCCTCCCCTCAGCAGCTGCGGCTGTAGTGGCGCATGCAGCACCAGTCCCCTTGCTCCCGGAAGATGGCATTACCTGGGATGGTGACTGGGCCTTGCGTCTCTGGCCGGTGGAGGCATCCCCACCGCTCTGCTCCACAGCGATGTCTCCGCCCTCTTCTTCACTCGCCGCTGTGGAAAGGGAGATATTGAAGACAAGCATCAGGTGACTGAAAGTAAGTCTGCAGGATACAAAGCAAATGCACATGAGTGGCACTGTCGTATGTCATAGCCATCATCACCTTCCACGACACACGGGTCCTTGCAAGCAACACACATGCACATACACCACTGCATGACAAGCAACACACATGCAGATACACCACTGCACAGTCATGCATCCGTCCGTGTCCACCTCTCATCACAGTGCAATCATGGACAGCTAGCCCACAACAGTCAATGCACGCATCGAGATGTGCATGTGTCATGCATCCATGGCGTCTCCCAGTCACACACTCACCACTCTGTAACACGGACATGTACACCATGCATGTCCATGAGGGTGACATCAGCATCCATGATTCACATAACAGACATGGCCAGGTACAGACAAAGGCATGCAAACGTGTGCATCGTCACATGCAGGTGCACATCATGCATATCAACACACACACCATTGTCGTTGCACGCGCTTGACTGGACTCACATGCTTCAATGTCATGTCCCTGCACACAGACATCCATACATGGTGCATGTCACACATACATCCAAGGTGCACGCACCTGACACACCTCAACATGCACTACGCTGGAGATGAACACATGGACACTTACCACTCGACTCCAGATGGGTCTGCATCTGGAGGACCTGGTGTTGAAGCACTGGGCTAATGCGCTCCAGGACCCTCATATGGTTGTTGGTCAGCTTGTCCCAGCACCCCACTTCTCCACGAGGATCAACGAGGTGCCGGGCCTTCCTGAGGGCCCTGGACCTGAAGTCCTTCCAGCGCTTCAGGACACAGTCGCAGTAGTGGGATGCCACTCCCTCCGCGTTGACGGCTCCCACGATGTCCTTCCAGATCCTCCTCCGTCTATCCCTGTCGAGGCGTGAACTTGAGAAGAGGGCATCATAATTCCCCAGGACTCGCTCCACCAGGATGCCAACTTAATTTTCTGTGAAGCTGGCAGCCCTCTGACTGGGGGTTGCCACTGGTCCCAGATGGTGTTGAGTCGGACATGGCAACCCTAGAAGCAGGTGTGGGTGGGCAACTTGGTCCTGGGGCTGGGCTGTGGAGCAATGGTACACCAGTCGGGAGTCTTCTGGGTCAGCAGAGGTGGTCTCAGGTACAGGATCCCTGGCTATGGCTTCTGTGCAGGTACCAAATAGCAGGGCATGTTGGCAGCAGGCAAGCAGGCAGCAGCAAATGGCGTGTAAGAGGCTGCTCGGGACTCTGGGGGCAGGAAAATGGCCTTCTGGGCAGGAATGTGGTCTTCCGTGTGTTGTCGCATGGCCAGCTTGATGCAGAGTGAATCCGCACGTGAAAAAAACAGCATGCCAGCGTGTAATTCGAGGAAAGGGCCTTAGCGCGTAAGTGTGCCAGTGACGTTACACGAGCAGGCATTTCCATCGGCACGGGTGCATAGTGAATCTGCACGTGCAAAAACAGCACGTCCGCATCTAATTCGAGGAAAGGGCCTTAGCACTTAAGCGTGCCAGTGACATTACGAGCGCCGGCGTTGCCTTCAGCACGTGTTAAAGGAGGCCCAAGTGGGGAAGCAGTCCACTGTACGTGCTTTTCGTGGAGACCGACACATCTGTTTACTCTTCTGGATTCACATGGGATCACTTCACAGCGTTTGAAGTTCATACCTCTTCTTTTGTGGGGGTGTTGCCTATGCGCACAAGCGCATGTTTTTTTATTTTTATTTTCCACACAAGGCAGACAGTGAGTCGCACATGATATTTTTCCCACTGTGGTTCCCTCTGTGCATCGCGTACCGTTTTCGAGATCATGGTAGCCCGCGTGTTCCACGTGTATGTGTTTTTTGTGTCCCTTGGTGCCACACCATACTGCTGGAGGTTAGATCCACGCACATGGGCTACTGGGGTCGCGTGCATGTTTTTCTTTTGAATTTTTACTTTTTTTCCCTCTTTCTTTTCAATTTCTTTTATTTTTATTCTTTTTTTTTTCAATTTTTTGGGGGGCCTGAGTGTTGCGTGACCTGTCATTTTTCCCCAGGGGTCAAAGACAGCCTTGCAGGAGCACAGGGGTACCTATTCCATCCAGTACCCTGCCCCCTTCAACCCAATTGCCCAGGACAATTGTTGAGTGCACCTCCCATCGGCTATTTACCATCTGTGCCATGGGTGGGAGGCCACGAAAGGGTAAGGGCGGGAAAGTTGGGCATCCTCCCAGGGGTGTGCGTGGTCGGGCACCTGGGCGCGGAGACCAGGGGGGGACAGGGAGTCCAGGGTGGCCAGGGTGGCTACAGAGGGGGAAGAGGCAGGGGTGCCCCACTGGGGCAGTATGCCCAGCCACGTGCTGGTGCAGACGTGCCACCACCCCCTGTGGCTCCTGGAGATGCAGCTGTTGCATCACAACCTGGGGCCCATATGACCCAACAGCAACTTTCATCTGCTGTCATGGGCCCACCGGTGGTGGTAGCTGCAGGTGCAGCTGTGGGGACCACCACCTGGGCTCAGGGTCGGGCAGCGCATGGTGCGTTGCGTGATGAGGACTTCCTGGACGATTTCCATCTTGTCAGGAGGTGTGGGTCACGTGTGTCCAATGTAGCTGTGACCAGGGCACACGTATCTGGGGCAGTTATGAAATCTGCTGCCCCAAGCAGCTGGGTGGTAGTAACTGCATGGGCAGATGCAGCCAACACCACCCCGGCAGTGAGTCAGACCCAAGCCAGACCTTCCGTCCTCATTCCAACACCCACTCCCTTGGTCCAGTCCACCAGCGCCACTGTCCCCACTGATCAGAGCCACATTGGCCACTCAGGGTCAGTACCACTGCACAAAAGGAGGAAGCGTGCTCCTCCGCAAGAGGCTGAGACCCCAGACATGGCTACGGCCTCCGGCATGTCGAGGAAGAAGCCTTTCGGCAAGCAGGAACTGGACCTCCTTGTGGACTGCGTGTCGGCACACCAACACGATATGCTTGTGGGCCCACAGTGCCATACAATGCCTCACCGGCGTTGGGTCCACTGGCAACATGTTGCAGATGGTGCGACAGCCATGGGATTCCAGGCGCGCACGGCTCAGGACTGCTACAAGCGTTGGAATGACCTCCGATGCTGTGCAAAACAAAAGCGTGCCTCCAATTATGCCATGTCTCAGGTGACTGGTGGTGGGCCAGCACCAGAGGAGGATAAACTCACTCAGCACAAGGAGATCGCTGCAGAGTTCATCCCAGCAGAACAAATCCGTGGAGTGGGAGAGAGGATGGATTATGATGCATCGTCCGGTGAGCATAGATGCATGTTGCTCAATGACATGTGTGTTTGGCATGTTTGACCCTCCCAGCTACAACTTAGGTCCTTCCTTTCATCAATCTCCCTCTCTACTTATGGTGTTCACCAGGGGTCTTACCTCTTGGCCTGGCTTTCCAAACAGCACCTGGCAGCTCTCGCCTACTGCATTTTCATTTTCTGCTACAACTTCCAGTGCTATGCTGATGACACGCAACTCATTTTCAGGCTGCCCTCGGCCACCTCTTCTCCCTCCCTCATTTCATTGCCATTTGAAATGGGTGTACTGCCAACAATCTCTGTCTAAATGCCAGCAAGACTGACATCCTCCTCATCGGTACACCTTCACCATCTTTTCCCCTCACTCTCTGGCCGGCCTCCCTTGGCCCTCCTCCTACCCCCACCTGCAAGACCAACAACCTCAGGGTCCCCTTTGACTCCACAAATTCCTTCTCCACACACATTTCTGACGTCTCCTGAGATATATTAACTTCTTGCTTAACCTCCTCAGGGGTACTATGCCTTTCCTCTCGTTCACCTACAAGCTCACTGTCTCTCAAGCTCTGGTGTCTCAAGGTTGGACTACTGTGACAAGCTCTTTCAAAATTCTACCTGCCTCCACACTCCGCCCTCTACCACTAATCCATTACAGGACTGCGAGACTTGTCCTTGGCCTCAAGCCCTGGGATCCTATCTCTCCAGCTCTGAAATCCTTTCATTGGCTACCAGTGGATGCAAGGATAACATTTTAGACCCTCTGCATTGTGCACAAGGATTTCTGGGGCCTGGGTGCAAAATACCTTCAACTATCCCTCTGCCAATACCTCCCCTCTCGAGTCCTTTGCTACTCTACCTCACACTCCTTCCGGGTCAGTCGTTTATCGAAGAAACAAGCTGGAGGCAGATCTGTGTCCACGGCTGGGACCTCCCTTTGGAACAGCCTACCTGCCACGTTGAAACTTGAGGAGAAACATCTCTGCTTCCGGAAGCACCTCAGGACCTTCCTATTTGCTCCTGCGTTAGCCCCTCTTCTCCCCAGCTGAACTGTTTACTCTTTTGGTACTGTGCACCTGGACACCCTTTGTCCTTCGGGCCCAGGTACCTGCTCACCCTGCCTCCCTGCTGCACTGCCTCCAGGCCTCCCATTGCAATGGGTCGGGTACGTGTACCCATACAGTCCCCCACTCTTCTGCACTCATCAGATTTGGCTATGCAAATGATCTTGCACTTGCCACTTGCTGGCTGCACTACCATCTTTGAGTGCCTATTCTATCATTGGACTTCATTTTCATTCTTTGGTCTCCTTTGTTTGGCACTTTCCACTTCTCCCCCTTCCAGGGACTTCACCCCTTTTTCCCTTCTACATGCACTTGCGTGTTCTCAATGTCACTGTGCCCAGTAAGATCGTTGTTTTCATTTCCTTTTCCCCCTTGTTCCCCTCCATTTGCTTGGTTGCGCTCTGAGCCACTTTTGTACGAGGGCAATTTTGATGAGATGTCATATCATGTCATATACATCCTTTGTCCTTGGTGAAGTGTGTCTCACTCTGACTGTGCTGATGGCAGTGACTCCCCGTGCGCATGTGTGCACAATCATGCTCCATGTGCATTCCATGTATGCCTCTAGGTGTCCTTGACTGCCTGCTCATTGTAGTATGTCTCCAGGATGATCCAAGTGTCATGTTATTTGGACAGCCATTTCATGCTCAATGTGGGTCTGTGTGTCATCACGCACGACTTTAGGGTGTCCACATCTGTGTCATGCACATGGCTCCCCCTGTTACAGGCCCCCTGCCTCTGTTCAACTAGTGTAGTGTCTTCTGCATGTATGGGTGTACTACTGATGGTTCCTCATCTGTCCTGCATCATGTCCACTTCTCATTGGCTGTAATGACATTTGACTGACGACATGCAATAGACGCATGCCAACACTGTCTGCCAATGCACAGTTCTGTGGTGAACCTTTCATTGCCATGCAGTGCCTCTCTGCTATTGCCCAGAGGGTGGGTGTTTCACGGTATCCATGCTACATAGTGCATGCCATTTGCACATGATTGCTGCAATTGCCCTTACACTGCCGTCACGTTTGGAGATTTCCTGCTAGAGGTTGTGTGTGATGCAGGTGATGGGCAACATGCAAAACATGTGTTGGCTTCACATTTTGAACACATCCTTTTCTGCTTTCGGGATACCCTTGCATTGCAATGCCACTGGATGCATGTTGGGCTTTGAGTTGCGTGTGACATATCTGCTTCATGTGTTGGCTGTCAATGTTGTGATCTGTATGTGTGTGGTATGTGCTACTGACATGCGTGTTCATGTTTCTTTTGTTTATGCTGCAGGTGATGACGCACTGGAGGCAGAGGATGAAGATGTCATCCAAGACACGGTGGTCAGTTCACATGACCAACCAGGCACCAGTGGTGGTCGTGGGGTGGCAGCCCACGAGAACCCACTGGTGCTCCAGGCCATCATGTCCAGAGCGGACTCGGAGTCAGGCTCTGATGGATCCTCTGACCACTATGTTGAGCTGGATCTGCATCATGACATGTCATCGCCGGTAAGTGATCCTGTGTTGGATGATCTTCTGTCCGCGACACCTGTAGTAGGGGGCCAGGTGGGTTGGAATGTACGCCTGTGATGGTTACGGGAGCAGGGTCACATTCCACACCAGTTGGCCATGTTCCTGGGGCATCAGATCGACGGAGGGATGCAGTCCTGCAGCCACGGGTGGCACCAACACAGCAAGGACCTAGGCTCCTTGGGCCCGGCAGGTGTCATGTCCAGCAACACGGTGGCCGTGCGCCACCCGGGTCAACTGAGTGGGAGCATGCCATTATTGCCATAGTACAGCAACAGGGGGGAGCAGTTGAGATGATGGCTCAAGGTATGGAAAGTGTGTCCCGTTCCATCCTCCCCCCTGAAAGGCAACTGGAGCTCCAGCAGCAGGCTACGCGGTCCACGTGCCACTCAGTGAGGTTGGATATGGCGGCCTCTGACAGGGCGCACCGGGCTGAAATGGTGGCTCTGCATCAAGCAATTGCTGCTCAGGCAGAGGCACACCGTGAGGCCCTGAGGGTCGAACACCAAACCCTCCGATCTACTCTGGGTGCGCTCATGATGGACAACAGTAGGCGGGCAGAAGACAGGATAGAGCGGCTTGAAAGAACCATCTCCGCTGAACTCCATGCAAGCCGGGAGGTGTTCCGTATGTCATGTGAGGCCTTGCAGGCAGAACTCTGTTTTACACACGAGTCCTTGCAGGAGGAAGCACGTGTGACACGTGATGTAGTGCATGCAGACCTACGTGTCATTGCAATGCAGGACCTGGCTTACCAGACTCGCATGCTTGCTGCCGCTGAAGGGCAAGGCGCGGATAGTCGTGGTCAGGCAATTGTGCCGCGTCCACCTTCTGATTTCCATCCAGAGGGTGACGACGACAACCTATCTCCCACATAGGTCGGGCCGTGCAGGCGCTGAGCCCATTGAGTTTTTTTTAATCTCAACATCTACACATGTGGGTGTTGAGGTGTACCCTGTACCTCCCCCCTCCTGGGTGCCCCCCACACCCTGGGTCATATGTGGCCATTTTTTTTTTTTATTTTTTTTTTCTTCAAATAATGTTATTTTTTTTGTCTATTGTGCATTCATGTGACAGTGCGGTGCTTTGTGGCATTTGAAGGCATCCACTGTGTGTTCCAGCAGGGCCCATTCAGGCTTGTCTCGTGTATGTGTTTTGCTTGGGGTCCTGACACATATGCTACTCCTGCTTCCCCTTTCCATGGGCTCGCAAGGATGGCTCGGTGTGACAGCATCTTACACAGTGGCATTGGGCTTCCGTCATATCTGTGGCCAGCCTGCAGTCCTACTTGTGTGTACACCCCTAGTGGGTATTCCGAATGGCTTCTCCAATGAATGTCTGCACTTCATTTTGGTGAGTATTCTGTTGACTGTGCATTTCATCATGTTGCTTATGATTTTTTTTTTCTGACTTGACTGTCTATGTTCATGCACTTCCTGCTGTAAGCGGTACCATGCACCCTTTGGCTGTGTAACACACACTGATGGTGGGAGGGGTCCGTGTGCTGACAAAGTTGCATTGGGACACTTGGCCTACAGTGATTTTGATATGCCACATGAACGCTGCACGCTGAGTTATCCTTGTGACCACGTGTTTCATTGACCCCCAATTCCTTGCTTCCCCTGCTTTGGCCATCTTGCAGCCCTACCTGGTGTTTTGTTGTGCCATTTGAAATATGGCCGCATTGCTTTTGACTTGACTGTCCTGTTTGTGGCTGTCATGCCTGCGCCATGGGCGCACACATTGGCAACCATCATGGACTATTTGTTATTCATTTTTCTTCAGAATACTCTTGGAACAACCCCGATTCACACTTTGGTACTTAATCCCCATTTGCGTGACTTTGCTGCCTTCTTATATAACTCAACTAACTACATGTACCACAATGCACCTTGCTACAGGTATCAATTCCTGGCCATTCCCATTCGTCAGCATTGGAACCACAATCCCCAGAAGCCCTAGGGATCAGCACTGCTTCCACCATCTCAGGACCAGAGAGGGAGGAGGCAGATTGTATTCAGGTGTGCTGCTCCAGGTGCTGCCAATTAGCCTGCCTCCATACAGGGAAGGGCGGTATTTAAGCAGCTGCCTGCAGGAGCTCAGTCTCTTGCATCAAGAGTCCTCCCAGCCCCTTTTTGCCTTTTGTCTCGAATTTGTATGCTGTTCTTGCTGCTGCATTTTCCTGCTTTTGTTCCAGTGCTCTTTCTGGGCTTCCTGCCTTGCAGCCTGCTACACCCTGCTACCTACAGCCCTAGCCTTTTGGGCTCCCTGCCTCACAGCCCTGCTCCTCTGGGCTTCCTGCCTTGCAGCCTGTTACACTCCGCTGCCTATAGCCATAGCCTTCCGGGCTCCCTGCCTCGCTGCTCTGCTCCTCTGCGCTCGCTCCTTGCTACTCTGCTCCGCCAGGCACCCTGCCTTGCAGCCTGCTACTCTCTACTGCTTTCAACCCTGACCCTCGGGTCTCTCTGCCTCTACGCCCTGTTCCTTTGGGTTCGCTCCTTGCTGCCCTACTCCTCTGGGCTCTCTGTCTGCCACCTACTACAGCTCTCAGTGCTGCTCCTCTGGACTCTCTGCCTAGCAGCCTACTACAGTCCTCTGCAATCCACTACAGTTTTTGTACCATTTGTTACTGCAGGCCTGCTTCCTTGTTTGCAGCCCCCCTCTTTCCTGGCTGCTGCTCGCTTGCTCTCTTCCTTGTTTGCAACCCCTTGTTCTTGATCCCTGTCCTTCTCTTTCTTGACTCCTCTGTCCTCCCCTTTAGTTTACCCATTTATATTGTACTGTTTCTTCATTCATTCCCTTCTGCTAGATTTCTCTTAGACTTCCTTGTCCCTGGTTATTTCTGTTCTTGTCTCTCTTGTGTTTTATGTTGATCCTTTGTACAGAGCTTGACTGTCGGTTTCCGGCAGGCAACCTCTGCCCCTTCCCTTGTCGCGTTTTCTGTTTAACAGACACCCACAACTGTTGTTCCCAGCCATGAGCAGACAGAGTGTGCCTCTGTAATAGTAATCCGTGCAGAAGGCTGGTGTTTCCAAAGGTCCGTGGAACACTCTTTTTCCATATCTGCATACACCCCAAGAGGGAATCCAGTTGGTTTGTATCTTTGTATTTCCTGACCCTTTCTGTTCACAACTACAGTTGCCTACTTTTCTTTCTTGATGAGTTTCCTGCTGTGTGTGTACTTATCTGTCACCTTACATCAGCACAGCCACCCAAACCCTACCTGGGGGCCCTGTGCCACTCTTGACAGAGTGCCCTCCTTGACAGTGGCCTGGCCCTGATCCCCCCTCCCATTGGTTGCACCTGACCCTTGTGACAATCCGGGCAACCAGGAGGCTGGAGCCAGCCACCACTACCAAAGGCCCACAATGGAGGCCCTGTCTACCCTGTCCACCACCCTTCTGGGTCCCTTGATTGTCCTCGTCTCTCCCCTGCCTCCTGCCTGTCTCCACCTGCCCCCTGCCAGTCTCCCCCTTTCTTCCTTGCCCCCCCAGCCTCCACCTGCCCCCTGCCAGTCTCCCTCTGTCTCCCCCTTCACCGTCACACTCCCTCCCCTTCTGCACCCTCTTTCCCTCTGCCCCCTGTGTGTGCTTTCTTTCCCCCTCTCCCCCTTCCTGCCTTAACACCATGGCCCCCTACTCCCATCTCTCCTCCCTCTCTACCACCCTTTCCCCTCCTCCTTGTCCTCTGTCTGTCTTTTTCCGGCACTACCCCAATTGCCGTCAGGCATGGTGATACATAGCCGCTTGTTCTTTGCAGACACTTCCCCCTCTGCCTCCGTCCATCCACCCCCCAGCTTCACCTTTTTGAGTTTTTTTTGGCACTTACTTTTATCATCAGTCCCTCCACCACTGATTACAGCTCGTCTGTTCCCCCTTTCCCCTTCTGTGTTTCTTCTCCCCCTCCCCAGCACTATCTTGATTATTCATCGACCTTCCATTGTTTGTCACTTGTTTTGGTGGTCTCTTCACCTCTTCTCTCCTCTACCCTCACCACCCCTGTGACTCTTACAATGCATCTATTGCCGTCAGGCATAGCAATGTGGATGCTAGTTTTGCTCTCCCACATTCCCTTCCTAGACTCTCTCTTATTGTTACAAGCAATTGTGCTATGTACTTTGATTTGATTGTTATTTTTCACATTCTGGGCTGTTTGAAGGACTTGTAGGAAGGTACTGTTATTCTCCCTTGTTCCCTCCCTCCTTGAGGTACTTTGATGCAATTTGTGTAGGCCCTATACGGATTTTCAACGAATCAGTGATTGCTCACTGTCTGCCATTGTCGATGTGGGGTACTCTGTACATGATATGGTCTGCTGGTCAATGGCTGATCCTATGTTGGGTTTGATTTTGAGGTGTCAGGGGATTGGTGTGGTTTAACACACAGGGGGGTCCTTGAGTGCAATGTTCACATGTGCTGTGTACAGGACACTGAGGCTCACTTCATTTCACATGCATGTATTCGATGCATATCCCTACTGACACAAACACTTAGGCAACGCCCCCCCACACAAACTACGGCGATACCATGCACACATGTGCACCCAGATTGCCTTCTCAGGCATGCTGTGTCCCTACAATCCATGTTCACTTTCGATTCATTGATTGTGTACATGCATCACAGGGTACTATTTTGTTGATTGTACTTATTTTTATGATGCTCAAGGGGTTTCCCCAACGCAATGCACACTCACTGTGCTGTTCGGTGAGTGGTGTGTTGCAGGGGACACATATGCAGCACACAGTGTTTGTAATGCCAATTTGCTATATTCCAATGTGCATGGCAACAGGTATTCTGACTTTTGTTGCTTGCACCACTGGTGGCATGCATTTGTAACAAGTTTTCAGGGTGTGAAGTTTTGGTCAGTCATTTCATCATGATTCCATGTCAGGTGTAATTGTCTGGTGCCTATTTACATTTCTCACATGGCACTTCATGACTATTATGTCATGTGTCGTGCATATGGTTTGATGTTTTGCCGTTGCATACCATGGTATGGTGTGGCAGACGGTGGTCATGGGGGTTGGGAGGGTTTGGGTGGCCTACCAGTACTTTCATGCCATGTTTTGCAGGGGGGTGGGTGGGATATGCACCTTGCATGTGTTCCTTTTGGTCACACGGGATTGGTTGTGTTTAAGTAGCTAGGGATGCACACAATGTTGCACTTCCGTGGACACATTCTCAGGGTGGTAAGGTTGTGACAGTTAACTGTCCCTTTCTCATCATCGATTGTCACCTGGTATGTGCCAGGCCTGTGTGCACTCTGCAGGCTTTGGAGTTTAGGTGAAAAATGTGGCCACAAGCAGGGTACGGGCTGCCTCGCTACGTGCCCTTTCCCTTCCCATGCACAGCGGCCGTGCGTATGGTTGGGGATGTGGGGGCACCACCATGTCCACTGGTACGCCTCGCCATGTTGCAACGTTGTGCAGGACAAATGCTGCCACAATGATCCTGCACAATACTGGGGGTGCATATAGTAGCTGTCCGCCAGAGTGGTCAAGGGAGCGGAAGCGTAACTTGAGCACTCTGAATGTGCACTCCACTATGGCCCTGGTTGCAATATAGGCTTCGTTATATCTTACCTGGGGTGGTGTGGTGGGGTTCCGTATTGGCGTCATCATGTAGGTGCTCAGAGGGTAGGCACTGTCCCCTGGTAAGGTGATAATGGTTGTCATTAGTTGGGCTTGTGTATTTGTCTGTGTGTGACATGCATGCATGTGCACAGGCATTTGTACTCACCTATGAGCCACATGTCGCCATGCTTCCCAGTTTCCAGGGCCCGGCTCAGGGCGGATATTCTGTATATGAAACTGTCATGGGTGGACCCTGGATAGATTGCATAGACAGAGGTGATGATTCCCTTGGCATCGCATACAACTTGCACGCTGATGCAATGCCAGTGCTTGCGGTTGCGGTAGATGTTTTCAGTGGCCCTAGGTGGATGTAGGGCCACATGGGTGCAATCTATGGCACCAAGCACTTTGGGGAAGTGTGCCACCCTGTAGAAGTCCGGGACTGTGGCCTGCCTTTCTGCGGGTGTTCTGGGCATGCATATGTGCCTGTGGACTGAGGGGTGCGCAGTGATGATTGCCAACACCTGGTGTAGGCAACGTGACTGCGTGGGCTGTGAGACGCCTCCCACTATGGCAGTTGTCCACTGAAATGACCCAATGGCCAAAGAATACAGTACATTGAGCACCTTCTCTAAGGGGCTCAATGCTTGGGAGCACACGGTGGGTGATGCGAGTTCATCCTCCCACTCAGTGACCAGCTGTAGGATGATATGAGGTGGAAAGCTATACCTGCCATAGACCTCGTCATCAGGCATCCCAAAAAAGCTGGTCCAGGGCAAGAAATGCAGGGCCTGGCTATTCTCCTTCTCCTGCGGTGTCCCACGATCACTGCTGCGAGGAATGGGACATTCATCGTAGCTGTATATGCTTGTTTGTTGTTTGCGCGCACTTTTATGCTGCGCGGGGGTGCTTCCGCCTGCTTTCATGTGGCGGATGTATTTGTGAGTGTGTGTGTGTTTTGACGTGCGCGGGTTTTCCCTATTCGATTCCATGAATACGTGTTGTTCACTAGCATGTGGGCAGTGCATGTGCTTCCCAGCGGTACTTCCCACGTTACACCTACATTTTCACGCATTGTTCCCCATTCCTCGTGTTCCGCCCCCTTTTTAGGTGTGTGCGCGAGCAGTTGTGCGCTGTCACACACGCGTTTGGAAAGCCACAGTGACGTGTAAGGTAAGCACAGATTTGGCACACATCCTGGGGAAAAAAGCGCAGGGCCTTCCATGAATCGCACGCGTGTGAATCACATGCGTGCAATAGATTTTTCACGGTTGCGTCAGTTTGCGCGACAAATTTCGGCGCACAAGTATTCCATGAATTACCCTGTAAAAGTGCATGCAATTTCAAAATTATGTGAATGTCCTTTGCTGTTTTGTTCTTTTCTCAAAGTGCATCTTTTGCCAAGGTTTTTGCTTCCAAGGATAGAGGGTAAGACTGGGCACTGCTTATAATATTTTGAAATGGGCCGTTGCTCATTGTAATACATTCAGTCAGTCAAAATGTTTATTTTGGATTCAAAATCCATAAAACACATAAAACATTACATATCAACATTCACACATATTTGTTAAAACCCTTCCCTTGAGCTTACATATAGCACCAAAAACCCACATAATACCTAACAAATACACGCTAATAAGGCAATACAAATGGGTAGTACAGATAAAACAGGTAAAATCTGATTCAATAATTCTTTGATAAACACTCATCAACATGTGTCTCCCAATCCCATTACATTCCGGGGTAAAACTCACTGCATTATTCACCTTGTATCCTCAAGATCCCAGTTCTGAAGTACATTGCTCTCTTCAGAAAAGAGAGTAAAGCCCAAGCAGCCAGAACAGTCAGCGCTCAGAAAAAACATATTGGCAGCTCTATGGTGACGAATTAACCTCTCAACACTGGTTATAATGTTGCTTTTCGGATCCCCTCATACCCGGGGCAAAACAACAAATGGGTCAAATCAGCCGAATCCAGATAGCCCTTCCAATGCACTGTATTGTTCCTGAGGAGAAGACAATCAAACCGTGCCCTTGTGATTAGCCAGCAATCTTTTTTACTTGTACCCCAAATTAGGTATGGTTGGATCTCATTTGGCCGGCTAATCAGAGCATGCACTGTACCAGAATTACTCTCATTCACAACGTGTAGTCGCTTCATAGCAAAAGCTTCTCCCAAAACACGTTTATATCTCCCCGCCTCTATCTTAGTCAAGAGAGGCACTGGTGGGGAAAGGGTACTTGGGTTCACTTTTGCCAGTGCATTATCAATATAGTTGTGCCACAGGATTCTTCTCCAGCCCACCCTGGCCATAGCTGACATTATTATGGTATGGCAGAGTGTGGCACATACGTTCGCCCAGATCCAAACCCCCAAAATTTATTGGGGCCAAAGCCCACTGGTCCTCCAAAAATTCCAGACTGAGTGCCCTGTGGATGGACAAGCAGTGGGTGCAGCTCGGGACCCCGGATAGTCTCCTAAGAAACTGGTTCTCCTTTAGTTGTATCTCATCAGCCCTCTGCAAGCCCCATAGTTGTGCACCATACAGGGGAACCACATTTGACTGGGCCACATAGATCTTAACCACGGCATCTAGTGGATGGTCCTCACACTGTTAGATGAAGCGAAAAAATCCCCCAATTTGCTGCGATCATTTAGCTGATTGTTTGTTTAGGTGCATCTTCCCGGTGAGTGTTTCTGAAAATCAAATCCACAGATAGTCAAAGGCCTTCACCCTTGGAATTACTTCTTCAACACAGAGCATGGGTTGCATATTTGCTGGCCGTTTTCTTCCCACACAGGTCATTACAGCCGATTTCTTCATATTGATTTTGAGCCCCAGATTACTCATGAATGCTGCATATGCATCAATGAGAATCTGGAGTGCTCTTGGGGTCCAGGCTAGCAATAAGGTGTCATCCGCATAAGCCAATACAGGATAGGCCCACCCCCTAAAACCAGTAAATCAGCCACTGTATTAATCAGGTCCTTCAGAAGCCCGTTGATGTATAAACAAAAGCAAATTGGGGCCAGGACACTGGCCTGCCCAACGCCACACCTCACCCTAAAGCAAGCCGTACAATGTCCCCCCGGTCCACTGCGCACAAAGGCCTTATTGTTTCTGTGTAGCTCCTTCAAAACCTCCCCAGGACAACCCATGGACCAAGCACGTAATACATTCATAACTGTTGCCATGTGTGAATTGTAAGTTTATCTGTTACGATAAAAAACACATTATAAAGTCTTTTGGTGCATTTTTGCGACAGTCAGTCATTTTATTTGACCTACACAAAGAAGCGGATGCACAACTAGAAATATCCCAAAGGGAAATATCTGCTGTGAACTTTCTAGCTAGAAAGTGTATGAATGTGCAGAATTTCAATTGGTTTGCTTTATGATTTTGAAACTCAGCCACAAGGGCATATTGCAGCATTGTACATAAAATACTGCGAGATGGAGATATATGTTATCAACCCAGAGTGCATCAAGTCCAGACGTCTGTTAAGGTGAGTGACCCTGGTAAAAACAATTGTTATGCAATATTCTCAAGTTAGTCTCACCACTGTAAAAAGAGATACCCCAACAAATTACCACAAGAGATACTAACACCATAAAATACCACCTGTTATCAAGATAATAAAAATACCACAAAGTTAGGTATAACCCCAAAATATATCCCACAGGCCTTAAGAACTGGATCAGTAATTACACATTTCAAATGATCCAGTATAATAGTGAAAGGATGCTGCAAACACGTATGCAGAGTAACACCCATAACTTTTGGTCTGTAGTAAATAATAAAATGATTGACCGCATCGAACTACAAACTAATTCAGCTGGTGAATCAGAATGGTGGTCACATTTGGCTGAAATGTGTGATGAGGTCCCATCATTTGAAGGTGTGGGGTTTTCTTACAACCGGGGAGGTAGATTTTGTGCAGGATGATCTTAAACATCTTATTAAAAAATCATCTCATTCCAATTTGGCAGGGCCAAATGGCTTTACAAACTCCTTGTTCAAACAGAATGTAGACCTTTAGTCACTGCTGTTGTCATTCCTGTTCAATGATATTCTTAGGTCATGTACTATGCCTAGCTCATGGAAGGATTCCATAATTATCCCAATTTTTAAGAAGGGCAATCGATCTGATCCCAATAACTTTCGGCTGATTGAACTTTTGGATTGTGATAGCAACATTTTTGCAGGTTTAATACTCGAAAAATTGGAGTTGTGGATTAATCAAAACAATATCCTACCAAGGAACCAAAAAGGGCAATCAACCACACTTAATGGGCTTGTTCTGTCTGTTATTAAATGACAGAACGAAGAACCCAGGGCAGGGGAATATCAAATCAGGTCTATGTTGCCCTAATCGACTTCTATAAGGCTTTTGACCTGGTCAGTCATCAATTGCATCTGGGAAAGTTGAGAAAGTGGGGCATCCGTGCATCTTTTCTAGCCATTCTAGAGTATATTCACAAGGGAACATCTGTGAGGGTTACGCTGGATGTGGGGGGGTTCTCTCTCTGGCAACTTTCTTATCTCTAAGGGTCTCCGGCAGGGTTGCATACTTGCCCCATGCTTATATAATCTCTATCGTGCAGACCGGGATGTAGCTCGGGGGAATGCCACTTTGATTAGCCCTAAAGTGAGGGGTCAACCTATTAGCTGGTTGTCCTATGCAGACGATGTGGCACTTTTGGATGGGTCACCAATTGGGCTCCAGAGGCTATTGGGAGCCCTTATATATGCAGAGAAAAATGACTTGATAATTGATTTTTTTTAAAGCAACATTATTACATATGGTGGGTCTTAGAAACAAATGTGTAGATTCCAATGGACCATAGATAACACGAAGGTTAAAACCAGAAAGAAAGCTCTGTACTTGGGGTTTAACATATACAAGTTGTTACTGGATATGGACAAAGACTACTCGGAATTGGTGGGCAATTTATTCAGTGTAAAGAAGGTTCTAAAGGAGAGAGACTGGATTGCTACAATTGCTTGCACAAGAAGTTATAAATTGCATTAGACTTTCCAGATTATTGATAAATCGGCCAACCAATTACTAAACTACCTTTGCCACTATCCTTGCCCCATCACATGACAGCAGTTTTTAAGATTCCAATTGAATCTTTTACCTACTGGTGAAATACAATATGCACGCAGTAAGAAAATTGAGGGTAAACACAACATCTGACATTGCTGCAATATTGTAGACAATCCACCAACTCTGAAACATATTGGTAGACTGCCCTTCCCAGCAATAGTTGGAACAAAATATTTGAGAGATGTTTTTTCTGTACTCAAAATGAATGTGTGAATTTAAATGACATGTGGAACCGCACACGTGCTGGATCTGAATTATTTTTGACGTTTGCTACTATTCAAATGTTGGTTGAATTAGGTCTATGTAGATAGAAAGATGTATATATGGCATGTATTTTAATTCTGCTTTATATTGACAATTTCTTCTTGGTTTGTTTTTTCTCTTGTGATTCATTTTATATAAATTGTCTTTTGTGTGCAAGATCAAATTTGTGATCAAATTCACAATAAAAACATTTTAAACATTTTTTAAAAACTCCATATTGCCTACTGCCTAGCCTCAAGCGGGGGTGTTGAGAGGTACAAGACCATTGTGGGCATCTTGAAGAAGTTTGTGGCCTATCACTGGACCCAGTTGGGACATTCGATTACCACTTGTCCTGGTGGCGATTAGGTCTGCACCATCTTCTGCAACAAAAATGTCACCCTTGGAGCTCATGACTGGACGAAAAATACCTCAGTATCTGCTTTACCAATCTCAAGAGCAGACACTGATAAATTCATCCACTACACATGAGTACATTGATAATGTAAGGAAACAGCTCCAGCACGCTTTTGGTTATGCTCAGCACAATCTAGAAAAGTCGGGTGAATGAATGCAAACATACTACAAACTAAAAACCCTCAAGAAGGAGTACGAAGTAGGTTACAGGGTCTACGTATACAATTTTCAGAGGAATCAGACCAAGGAGCAGAAATGCCTTTCCTCTTGGCGTGGTACCTTTGAAATTGTCAATACAATTTCACCTGTTGCCTATAAAATCTGCATCCATAAAGGAGAACACACAAAAGTGAAATAGGTCCATATCAATCAGTGAAGGAGTTGTCACCCCAGATGAGCTTTACGACTGATTGATGAGCCCAGTGCGGGTACAGCCCAGGAACCATCTGAAGAATGAAAGGAAAGAATGGATACCCGGATGGAAAATACAACATATATACACAAAGTAAAGTAATTAATACTCTTAAATGAATGCCTAAAAGAGGAGTGAAAATAATAATGTCAGTAGGATAATTGTCAGGTACTTCAAATAAAGGTCAATGTGTGATTTTGGTTGTAACATTGTGTGATGTGTTTTGTTTATCAAATTGTATACCTATATACTGGGGAAAGGGGTATTGTACAATATACTTAACCTCTCTTTTACTCCTCTCTGCAGACTCAATAACTCCATTACCTTCACAGCCTGGTGGAAGGAGGTCCCTCAAAGGGGGTGAGGGGTTTCCAGGGCCATACCCCACAAACCCAAAGGAAGGGATGTAGGCCAGAGCACCCACTCCCTCAGGATGGGAAAGTGAGCAGAATAGCTCTAATGGAAAAAAACAAAAAAGAGGGAAAAGAAAAACCCCACTCTCCCTTACTCTTTCATACGAGTGACCTGAGTCAAAGAGCCAAGGGGGAGGATCTGTGGGGTGCAAATTCAGCCCCAGAATGATATGAACTGAAAGCCCATTACTGTGAGATTAAAGCTGGCTGATGGATGAGACCCATTGGAACATGCATGCCAGTCCAACACACTTATCTATCATGATGCCTAGAAAATGCAAAAAATGGGCCTCGCTCAACTTTACCAAAATGGAAAGGCACTGAGGTGAAGGACTGTAATCTTGCTAAATGTGTCCAATAGGTTCTAAAAAGTCTTGTTGTGCTGAATATGTTGGGAAAAGGCACATTTTAACTGAGGAAGACAAACATCAGCATGTTACATTGACTTCTAATGCAGTACAAGACTGTAACCTAGAAATCTAAGTGAAGTTGTGACTTATATCTACAAGGGAAGCCAAGTGACACATTTCGTTTGACATGAACAGAAACACTTACTTTCCAATATATAAACTGACATTTAAATGGAAAGGCCTACTTGGAGTTTTAAGGTGGACATTGGTTTCCCATGGTGAATAATGGCCTATGTGCAGACAATACAGAAGGGATACTCATGTATTTTAGTCATCAGACTAAAGAAATATATATACACATGGACAGACACACACTTTCAATTTAAAATGCCATTTCTTTCCGAATTATACATGTAGCTTGCTTTGGCAGCTTCCCCCAATGAACTGTTGGTCTGCGTAGCTGGATCTCTGACCCCAGAGACGTTTTGGCTGATGCCTACAAGGAATGCAGGTCTGTTTAAGCAAAATACAAAAAAAATACTGTTTTCAGATCAAAATTGTGGAAAGACAGGCCTGACCTTTAAGGACTGTCATGACCCCAATAAACTGCCTTACATCTTCAAACAGGGAAATGCAATGAAACTTCAAAGACTTACATAAACAGCCAACATGTATAAGCAGATGTCCAGGACATGTGACTTTGGAGAAAAGAAACTGCCTGTGTTTTCTGAAATATGAAACTGATTAATGTATTGCCATGGAATAATATGGGACTCAATTTCCTGGATAAAAAGATAATTGTGCGTCCCAGTAGGTTCATCCAGGACTCATATTAAAGATTACAAAAACTTGTCAGTTCTTTGTAAATGTCAACATCCTGCAATGTGTGTAATTTGAGTTATAGGTAAAAGTATGATTCTGGTCTTCCCATAAATGATAGAAATGGTTAAGTTGGAGAGCTAATAGAATGTAAAATTAATGTTTAGATTGTGAAGTGTCATATTTCTAAATATGTTGGTTGTTGAATAAACATTAAAAAAAAACATAGCATGCTCCAGAAAGTCGTGCAAAGACCAAATTAATTTTAATAGGCTTGACAGGAGTCACTGAATCTGATAATATATAGTTTATGGTGGTTATCTGTAAATTGAAGAAAGTTGCCAAGTTGCTGAATCTGAAAAGATATAGTTTATGGTGGTTATCTGTAAATTGAAGAAAGTTGCCATGTTGTGACTTTTCTGAGAAAGAAAAATGCAACTTTAAATTTCAATTTAAAAAGATGCATTTCTCTCCTCCCTTCAGTATTCATAATCTACACCTCCTAAATCTCGTTCCCTATCGGCTGGCACAGGCTGGACTGGAGAGGAGGGGGAGAAAATTGATATCCAATCCAATCCAGGGGAAAAAAGCTTGGCACATCCTCATATTCATAATTTGGAGTGTGTCACAGTTAGTACATAAACTTGAATTCTCTATGGTGAAAAAGGGAGAGCTGCCAAAACCATCAGGGTACCACCTTGCCAGGAGAAAGGCTGACTAAAAACCATCTTGGAGGGAGACAGTTGCCTACATTGAGAGGCCTTACAAATTGCATCGGAGGCAGAGACTGGGAATCCTAAAAACTGACTGGGCCTGACATTTGAGGAGCCAGATGAGGACTGGGTGCTGGGGACTATCCTTGACAGAAGCTTTTGACCAGATTTGTGCTTTGCAAAGATGAGCCCTGCTGTTTCCCTGAGTGGCCAATAACCAAGGTCTCCCATATAAGTAGATTGATCCAAATGACATCAAAAGTGTGGGGGGAATCTGCCAGCCTTAATCTCCTTTGTGAATAGCGGGTGGGAAGGGCAACACTGTGTAGACCCTGCCATATTTGACTACAAATGTAACTCAATGAATTGCCTTATAGAAAAACACCACATGCATTTTAAACTGAAGTGTCAGGAGGATCTGTCTGTTTTAACCCATTTCTTTTCATTAGTGGGTTCTCTCCCATTAGTGTGGGTCAGGAGGTAAAAGTGTGTATACCCTTGGCTTATTTAAAATACAAATATAATGTAATTCATTCCCCTAGGGTCATTTATCACAGGATGATGTTTTGTCAAAATTGGAAATTTACAAAGATCACCACAGAGTACAGTAAATGACTCTAGTCTTTAATGTAATTGGGTAATCCGGCTGTTCATTCGGATGTGCTAGTGATCCCAAAGCGAAAATCATAAACGTGCTGTGTCCCCAAAACACATGTTCCCACTTATTCCGTTTCCCAAAACCCTGCCTTTCATCGAATGTGCTATTTCCGTATTACTAATCATTGCCTTAGCCAACACGTGTTTTGACCTAATGAGGTATCTTTCAAGGCTATCAGACAGCAAATCAAATGTTCAAATGTATACAGATATCTATTTCTTCCACAATCAAATTAGATACAAATATCCCCAAAAATCAAATTAGAGACGAATACACTGCGATATCAAAGAAATCCTAAACTTGGGGGCAGTATTGAGCAGCCTACTAAAATGGCTGCCTAGCGTCATTTCTCTGCACTTCGGCAAGAATATCCTGCTGGCGGTGGTGGTCTCAGGCCATTTGACACACCGGAAACATTGGAGTATACATCCCCAGCTGTGATGCAGAGATTGGACATTTTGTGGCAGTGGTGCAGAGCTCGTGTGTTTCGCGGCCGTTGCTGCAGCCTGCCCACTAATGTGATCGAGGTATGGCTGGGACTCTAACTGGTGGTGAGGGGTGCCCGGCCACGTGGAGGCAGTGTGTGGCCATGTGCCAGTCGTGCGGTTTGGTCGCTGGCCTACCCCACTCTGAATGATGATCTCCTGTGTTGCAGGGGACCACTGCACACTGTGGGTGCACTGATACACCCGCTTGGAAGCTCCTGAATGCCGCAATCACTGCAACAAAGCTCTGGGGCCAGAGACGTGGCCCTCCCTGCATGGCGGGTCAGAGGCTTTCTACGGGTCCCTCTTGCAGCTGGAGGCGGTGAGTGCTCTGTCCCCATGTGAAACTGAGGCTGGACCCTTTATACCGGAGCTAAGCATGCTGTAACATGTCCGGGTGTAGGGACGAGTCAGGGTGCCGGCTTGCATCCCTTCGCCTGCGCTGCAGATTGCCTGTGTGGCACTGGTTCCCCCGAGTGCACACAAATTCCCTCCATTTATATCTACATAAATGGTAAGGTGTTACAATGGTCATAAATAGCAAGTTTGCGTGCCTTCAACACAAGCCATTCCGGAAGCAACATTAGGGCTGTCAAACTGTTTATGCAATGCCCCAACAGTGAAATTAACAGTGCTTTAATATTGGTGATTAGCGCTGTGGTTTGCTCCCCCATCATCTGCACTGCTAATTGACCATACAGCACCGAGCTTCTGGGGAGCGTGAAACCACACCCCCTGCATATCGCACAATCTTTTTGAAAAATGATATGATTTGTTCCTAATGTGTGGGCTAAACTTACACAGGAGGCACGTAAATTAAAGAGTGACCCAACTTTGCTATAAAAAGGGTGCTGTCATTGGCGGGCTGTGCCACTGGCACCCTGTCAACCTCCCATCTGCCCATCCCTCCTCCCCACACCCAAGTGGGGCTTGCACACCTCAGTATGATAAGAGGAGCCAGTGTTGGAAAGAAAACCGTGGATAAATACGGGGCACCACATCAACCTTCAACTGCCCAAGATTCAGCTATCATGGCACGACCTACTGACCTATCACATTTAGCCAAAAGATGGTCCAGAGCAAAAAATGCAGGGCCTGGCTTTTCTCCTCCTCCTGCGGTGTCCCACGATCACTGCTGCGAGGAATGGGACATTCATCGTAGCTGTATATGCTTGTTTGTTGTTTGCGTGCACTTTTATGCTGCGCGGGGGCGCTTCCGCCTGCTTTCGTGTGGCGGATGTATTTGTGAGTGTGTGTGTGTTTTGACGTGCGCGGGTTTTCCCTATTCGATTCCATGAATACGTGTTGTTCACTAGCGTGTGGGCATTGCATGTGTTTCCCAGCGGTACTTCCCACGTTACGCCTACATTGTCACGCATTGTTCCCCATTCCTCGTGTTCCGCCCTCCCTTTAGGTGTGTGCACGAGCAGGTGTGCGCCGTCACGCACGCGTTTGGAAAGCCACAGTGACGTGTGAGGTAAGCACAGATTTGGCGCACATCCTGGGGGAAAAAACGCGCAGGGCCTTCCATGAATCGCACGCGTGTGAATTGCATGCGTGCAATAGCTTTTTCACGCTTGCGTCAGCTTGCGCCACAAATTTCGGTGCACAATTATTCCATGAACTACCCTGTAAAAGTGCATGCAATTTCAAAATTGTGTGAATGTCCTTTGCTGTTTTGTTCTTTTCTCAAAGTGCATCTATTGCCAATGTTTTTGCTTCCAAGATTAGAGGGTAAGACTGGGCACAGCTTATAATATTTTGAAATGGGCCATTGCTCATTGTAATACATTCAGTCAGTCAGTCAAATGTTTATTTCAGATTCAAAATCCATAAAAAACATAAAACATTACATATCAACATTCACACTCATTTGTTAAAACCCTTCCCTTGAGCTTACATATAGCACCAAAAACCCACATAATACCTAACAAATACACGCTAATAAGGCAATACAAATGGGTAGTACAGATAAAACAGGTAAAATCTGATTCAATAATTCTTTGATAAACACTCAAAAAAACACTCATCAACATGTGTCTCCCAATCCCATTACATTTCGGGGTAAAACTCATTGCATTATTCACCTTGTATCCTCAAGATCCCAGTTCTAAAGTACATTGCTCTCCTCAGAAAAGAGAGTAAAGCCCAAGCAGCCAGAACAGAGTCAGCGCTCAGAAGAAACATAGTGGCAGCTCTATGGTGACGAATATTAACCTCTCTCAACACTGGTTATAATGTTTCTTTTCGGATCCCCTCATACCCGGGGCAAAACAACAAATGGGTCAAATCAGCCGAATCCGGATACCCCTTCCAATGCACTGTATTGTTTCTTAGGAGAAGACAATCAAACCGTGCCCTTGTGATTAGCCAGTGATCTTTTTTACTTGTACCCCAAATTAGGTATGGTTGGATCTCATTTGGCCGGCTAATCAGAGCATGCACTGTATCAGAATTACTCTCATTCACAACGTGTAGTCGCTTCATAGCAAAAGCTTCTCCCAAAACACGTTTATATCTCCCCGCCTCTATCTTAGTCAAGAGAGGCACTGGTGGGGAAAGGGTACTTAGGTTCACTTTTGCCCGTGCATTATCAATATAGTTGAGCCACAGGATTCTTCTCCAGCCCACCCTGGCCATAGCTGACATTATTATGGTATGGCAGAGTGTGGCACATACGTTCGCCCAGATCCAAACCCCCAAAAGTTATTGGGGCCAAAGCCCACTGGTCCTCCAAAAATTCCAGACTGAGTCCCCTGTGGATGGACAAGCAGTGGGTGCAGCTCGGGACCCCGAATAGTCTCCTAAGAAACTGGTTCTCCTTTAGTTGTATCTTGTTAGCCCTCTGCAAGCCCCATAGTTGTGCACCATACAGGGAAACCACCTTTGACTGGGCCACATATATCTTAACCACGGCATCTAGTGGTTGGTCCTCATACTGTGAGATGAAGCGAAAAATTCCCCCAATTTGCTGCGATCATTTAGCTGATTGTTTGTTTAGGTGCATCTTTCCGGTGAGTGTTTCTGAAAATCAAATCCCCAGATAGTCAAAGGCCTTCACCCTTGGAATTAATTCTCCAACACAGAGCATGGGTTGCATATTTGCTGGCCGTTTTCTTCCCACACAGGCCATTACAGCTGATTTCTTCATATTGATTTTGAGCCCCAGATTACTCATGAATGCTGCATATGCATCAACGAGAATCTGGAGTGCTCTTGGGGTCCGGGCTAGCAATAAGGTATCATCCGCATAAGCCAATACAGGATAGGCCCACCCCCTAAAACAGGTAAATCAGCCACTGTATTAACAGGTCCTTCAGAAGCCCGTTGATATATAAACAAAAGCAAATTGGGGCCAGGACACAGGCCTGCCCAACGCCACACCTCACCCTAAAGCAAGCCGTACAATGTCCCCCCCGGTCCACTGCGTACAGAGGTCTTATTGTTTCTGTTTAGCTCCTTCAAAACCTCCCCAGGACAATCCATCGACCAAGCACGTAATACATTCATATCTGTTGCCATGTGTGAATTGTAAGTTTATCTGTTACGATAAAAAACACATTATAAAGTCTTCTGGTGCATTTTTGCGACAGTCAGTCATTTTATTTGACCTACACAAAGAAGCGGATGCGCAACTAGAAATATCCCAAAGGGAAATATCTGCTGTGAACTTTATAGCTAGAAAGTTTATGAATGTGCAGTATTTCAATTGGTTTGCTTTATGATTTTGAAACTCAGCCACAAGGGCATATTGCAGCATTGTACATAAAATACTGCGAGATGGAGATATATGTTATCAACCCAGAGTCTATCAAGTCCAGGCGTCTGTTATGGTGAGTGACCCTGGTAAAAACAATTATTATGCAATATTCTCAAGTTAGTCTCACCACTGTAAAAAGAGATACCCCAACAAATTACCACAAGAGATACTAACACCATAAAATACCACCTATTATCAAGATAATAAAAATACCACAAAGTTAGGTATAACCCCAAAATATATCCCACAGGCCTTAAGAACTGGATCAGTAATTACACATTTCAAATGATCCAGTAGGATAGTAAAAGGATGCTGCAAACACGTATGCAGAGTAACACCCATAACTTTTGGTCCATTGTAAATAATAAAATGATTGACCAAACTAATTCAGCTGGTGAATCAGAATGGTGGTCACATTTGGCTGAAATGTGTGATGAGGTCCCATCATTTGAAGGTGTGGAGTTTTCTTCCAACCGGGGAGGTAGATTTTGTGCAGGATGACCTTAAACATCTTATTAAAAAATCATCTCATTCCGATTCGGCAGGGCCAAATGGCTTTACAAACTCCTTGTTCAAACAGAATGTAGACTTTTAGTCACTGCTGTTGTCATTCCTGTTCAATGATATTCTTAGGTCATGTACTATGCCTAGCTCATGGAAGGATTCCATAATTATCCCAATTTTTAAGAAGGGCAATCGATCTGATCCCAATAACTTTCGGCTGATTGATCTTTTGGATTGTGATAGCAACATTTTTGCAGGTTTAATACTCTGAAAATTGGAGTTGTGGATTAATCAAAACAATATCCTACCAAGGAACCAATGTGGTTTTAGAAAAGGGCAATCAACCACACTTAATGGGCTCGTTCTGTCTGTTCTTAAATGACGGAACGAAGAACCCAGGGCAGGGGAATATCAAATCAGGTCTATGTTGCCCTAATAGACTTCTATAAGGCTTTTGACCTGGTCAGTCATCAATTGCATCTGGGAAAGTTGAGAAAGTGGGGCATCCGTGCATCTTTTCTAGCCATTCTAGAGTATATTCACAAGGGAACATCTGTGAGGGTTAGGCTGGATGTGGGGGGGTTCTCTCTCTGGCAACTTTATTATCTCTAAGGGTCTCCGGCAGGGTTGCATACTTGCCCCATGCTTATATAATCTCTATCGTGCAGACCTGGATGTAGCTTTGGGGAAGGCCACTTTGATTAGCCCTAAAGAAGGGAGTCAACATATTAGCTGGTTGTCTTATTCAGACGATGTGGCACTTTGGATGGCTCACCAATTGGGCTCCAGAGGCTATTGGGAGCCCTTATATATGCAGAGAAAAATGACTTGATAGTTGATTTTGTTTAAAGCAACAATATTACATATGGTAGGTCTAAGAAAAAAATGTGTAGATTCCAATGGACCATAGATAACACGAAGGTTAAAACCAGAAAGAAAGCTCTGTACTTGGGGTTTAACATATACAAGCTGTTACTGGATATGGACAAAGACTACGCAGAATTGGTGGGCAATCCATTCAGTGTAAAGAAGGTTCTAAAGGAGAGAGACTGGATTGCTACAATTGCTTGCACAAGAAGTTATAAATTGCATTAGACTTTCCAGATTATTGATAAATCACCCAGCCAATTACTAAACTACCTTTGCCACGATCCTCGCCCCATCACATGACAGCAGTTTTTAAGATTCCAATTGAATCTTTTACCTACTGGTGAAATACAATATGCACGCAGTAAGAAAATTGAGGGTGTACACATCTGTCATTGCTGCAATATTGTAGACAATCCAACAACTCTGAAACATATTGGTAGACTGCCCTTCCCTGGCAATAGTCGGAACAAAATATTTGAGAGATGTTTTTTCTGTACTCAAAATGAATGTGTGAATTTAAATGACATATGAAACCGCATGTGTGCGGGATCTGAATTAATTTTGACGTTTGCTACTATTCAAATGTTGGTTGAATAAGGTCTATGTAGATAGAAAGATGTATATATGGCATGTATTTTAATTCTGTTTTATATTGATAATTTCTTCTTGGTTTGTTTTTTCTCTTGTGATTCGTTTTATATAAATTGTCTTTTGTGTGCAAGATCAAATTTGTGATCAAATTCACAATAAAAACATTTTCAACATTTTTTAAAAACTCCATATTGCCTACCGCCTAGCCTCAAGCGGGGGTGTTGAGAGGTACAAGACCATTGTGGGCATCTTGAAGAAGTTTGTGGCAGACACTGGACCCAGTTGGGACATTCGATTACCACTTGTCCTGGTGGCGATTAGGTCTGCACCATCTTCTGCAACAAAAATGTCACCATTTGAGCTCATGACTGGACGAAAAATACCTCAGTATCTGCTCTACCAATCTCAAGAGCAGACACTGATAAATTCATCCACTACACATGAGTACATTGATATTGTAAGGAAACAGCTCCAGCACGCTTTTGCTTATGCTCAGCACAATCTAGAAAAGTCGGGTGAATGAATGAAAACATACTACAAACTAAAGACCTTCAAGAAGGAGTACGAAGTAGGTGACAGGGTCTACGTATACAATTTTCAGAGGAATCAGACCAAGGAGCAGAAATGCCTTTCCTCTTGGCGTGGTACCTTTGAAATTGTCAATACAATTTCACCTGTTGCCTATAAGATCTGCATCCATAAAGGAAAACACACAAAAGTGAAATAGGTCCATATCAATCAGTTAAGGAGTTGTCACCCCAGACGAGCTTTACGACTGATTAATGAGCCCAGTGCGGGTACAGCCCAGGAATCATCTGAAGGATGAAAGGAAAGAATGGATACCCGGATGGAAAATACAACATATATACACGGAGTAAGTCTTAAATGAATGCCTAAAAGAGGAGTGAAAATAATAATGTCAGTAGGATAATTGTCAGGTACTTCAAATAAAGGTCAATGCGTGGTTTTGGTTGTAACATGGTGTGATGTGTGTTGTTTATCAAATTGTATACCTATATACTGGGGAAAGGGGTATTGTACAATATACTTAACCTCTCTTTTACTCCTCTCTGCAGACTCAACAACTCCATTACCTTCACAGCCTGGGGGAAGGAGGTCCCTAAAAGGGGGTGAGGGGTTTCCAGGGCCATACCCCACAAACCCAAAGGAAGGGATGCAGGCCAGAGCACCCACTCCCTCAGGATGGGAAAGGGAGCAGAATAGCTCCAATGGAAAAAAACAAAAAAAAGAGAAAAGAAAAATCCCACTCTCCCTTACTCTTTCATACGAGTGATCCGAGTAAAAGAGCCAAGGGGGAGGATCTGTGGGGTGCAAATTCAGCCCCAGAATGATATGAACTGAGAGCCCATGCAAGGCCACTACTGTGAGATTAAAGCTGGCTGATGGATGAGACCCATTGGAACATGCATGCCAGTCCAACACACTTATTTTCTATCATGATGCCTAGAAAATGCAAAAAATGGGCCTCACTCAACTTTATCAAAATGGAAAGGCACTAAGGTGAAGGACTGTAATCTTGCTAAGTGTGTCCAATAGGTTCTAAAAAGTCATGTTGTGCTGCATATGTTGGTAAAAGGCACATTTTAACTGAGGAAGACAAACAGCAGCATGTTACATTGACTTCTCATGTAGTACAAGACTGTGATCTAGAAATCTAAATGAAGTTGTGACTTATAGCTACAAGGGAAGCCAAGTGACACATTTCGTTTGACATGAACAGAAACACTTACTTTCCAATATATAGACTGACATTTAAATGGAAAGGCCTACTTGGAATTTTAAGGTGGACATTGGTTTCCCATGGTGAATAATGGCCTACGTGCAGACAATACAGAAGGGATACTCATGTATTTTTAGTCGTCAGACTAAAGAAATATATATACACATGGACAGACACAGACTTTCAATTTAAAATGCCATTTCTTTCCGAATTATACATGTAGTTTGCTTTGGCAGCTTCCCCAATGTACTGCTGGTCTGCGTAACTGGATCTCTGACCCCAGAGACGTTTTGGCTGATGCCTACCAGTAATGCAGGTCTGTTTAAGCAAAATACAAAAAATACTGTTTTCAGATCAAAATTGTGGCAAGGTCAGATACGGAAAGACAGGCCTGACCTTTCAGGACTGTCATGACCCCAATAAACTGCCTTACATCTTCAAACAGGGAAATGCAATGAAACTTCAAAGACTGTTACATAAACAGCCAACATGTATAAGCAGATGTCCAGGACATGTGACTTTGGAGAAAAGAAACTGCCTGTGTTTTCTGAAATGTGAAACTGATTAATGTATTGCCATGGAATAATATGGGACTCAATTTCCTGGATAAAAAGATAATTGTGCGTCCCAGTAGGTTCTTCCAGGACTCATATTAAAGATTAAAAACAACTTGTCAGTTCTTTGTAAATGTCAACATCATGCAATGTGTGTAATTTGAGTTATAGGTAAAAGTATGATTCTGGCCTTCCCATAAATGATAGAAATGGTTAAGTTGGAGAGCTAATAGAATGTAAAATTAATGTTTAGATTGTGAAGTGTCATATTTCTAAATATGTTGGTTGTTGAATAAACATTAAAAAAACATAGCATGCTCCAGAAAGTTGTGCAAAGACCAAATTAATTTTAATAGGCTTGACAGGAGTCGCTGAATCTGAAAATATATAGTTTATGGTGGTTATCTGTAAATTGAAGAAAGTTGCCAAGTTGCTGAATCTGAAAAGATATAGTTTATGGTGGTTATCTGTAAATTGAAGAAAGTTGCCATGTTGTGACTTTTCTGAGAAAGAAAAATGCAACTTTAAATTTCAATTTATCAATTATCTACACCACCTAAATCTCTTGCCCTATCGGCTGGCACAGGCTGGACTGGAGAGGAGGGGGAGAAAATTAATATCCAATCCAATCCAGGGGAAAAAAGCTTGGCATATCCCCATATTCATAATTTGGAGTGTTTCACAGTTAGTACATAAACTTGAATTCTCTATGGTGAAAAAGGGAGAGCTGCCAAAACCATCAGGGTACCACCTTGCCAGGAGAAAGGCTGACTAAAAACCATCTTGGAGGTAGACAGCTGGCTACATTGAGAGGCCTTAAACATTGCATGGGAGGCAGAGACTGGGAAACCTAAAAGCTGACTGGGCCTGACATTTGAGGAGCCAGATGAGGACTGGGTGCTGGGGACTATCCTTGACAGAAGCTTTTGACCAGATTTGTGCTTTGCAAAGAGGAGCCCTGCTGTTTCCCTGAGTGGCCAATAACCAAGGTCTCCCATATAAGTAGATTGATCCAAATGACATCAAAAGTGTGGGGGGAATCTGCCAGCCTTAATCTCCTTTGTGAATAGCGGGTGGGAAGGGCAACACTGTGTAGACCCTGCCATATTTGACTACAAATGTAACTCAATTAATTGCCTTATAGAAAAACACCACATGCATTTTAAACTGAAGTGTCAGGAGAATCTGTCTGTTTTAACCCATTCCTTTTTATTAGTGGGTTCTCTCCCATTAGTGGGGGGCAGGAGGTAAAAGTGTGTATACCCTTGGCTTATTTAAAATACAAATATAATTTAATTCATTCCCCTAGGGTCATTTATCACAGGATGATGTTTTGTAAAAATTGGAAATTGACAAAGATCACCATAGAGTACAGTAAATGACTCTAGTCTTTAATGTAATTGGGTATTCCGGCTGTTCATTCGGATGTGCTAGTGATCCCAAAGCGAAAATCCTAAAACCCTTTTGTTCATTTGAATGTGCTGTGTCCCCAAAACACGTTCCCATTGATTCCGTTTCCCAAAACCCTGCCTTTCATTGAATGTGCTATTTCCGTATTACTAATCATTGCCTTAGCCAACACGTGTTTTGACCTAATGAGGTACCTTTGAAGGCTATCAGACAGAAAATCAAATGTTCAAATATATACAGATATATATTTCTTCCACAATCAAATTAGATACAAATATCCCCAATAATCAAATTAGAGACGAATACACTGCGATATCAAAGAAATCCTAAACTTGGGGGCACTATTGAGCAGCCTACTAAAATGGCTGCCTAACCTCATTTCTCTGCACTTCGGCAAGAATATCCTGCTGGCGGTGGTGGTCTCAGGCCATTTTACACACTGGAAACATTGGAGTATACATCCCCAGCTGTGATGCAGAGATTGGACATTTTGTGGCAGTGGTGCAGAGCTCGTGTGTTTCGCGGCCGTTGCTGCAGCCTGCCCACTAATGTGATCGAGGTATGGCTGGGACTCTGACTAACTGGCGGTGAGGGGTGCCTGACCATGTGGAGGCGGTGTGTGGCCATGTGTCAGTCGTGCGGATTGGTCGCTGGCCTACCCCGCTCTGAATGATGGTCTCCTGTGTTGCAGGAGACCACTGCACACTGTGTGTGCACTGATACACCCGGTTAGAAGCTCCTTAATGCCGCAATCACTGCAACAAAGCTCTGGGGCCGGAGACATGGCCCTCCCTGCATGGCGGGTCAGAGGCTTGCTACGGGTCCCTCTTGCAGCTGGAGGCATTGAGTGCTCTGTCCCCATGTGAAACTGAGGCTGGACCCTTTATACCGGAGCTAAGCATGCTGTAACGTGTCCGTGTGTAAGGACGAGTCAGGGTGCTGACTTGCATCCCTTTGCCTGCACTGCAGATTGCCTGTGTGGCACTGGTTCCCTACTGACCTATCACATATGATGGAGTATATGGCCAAAGTTTTCGCAGCTGTGCATGAGAAACTGGATGACATTATGGCAAACGTTGCCTCCATGCACTCACAACTGGCAAAAGAAGTGGGACGCATACATGAAGGATAGAATTGGGGTGACAGAGAATAATGTACAGGAGCTCCAGGGCACGGCGGCTACACTTATGAAGGACATGAACTAGTTAAAAATAAATGTGATGACCTGGAATCACAGTCATGAAGGAACAATATCCGTATAGTTGGGGTTCCGGTAGATGCACTGTCTGGGAGTATGAAGCAAGCTGTGGAGCATTTGCTTATGGAGCTGTTAGGGGATCCACAGCTATTGCCCTTCTTTGCAGTTGAGCGGGCCCATCGTGCTCTTAACCCAAAGCCGAAACCTGGGGATTTTCCCTGCCCCATCATCGCTAAAATCTTATACTATCACGACAGAGACCATGTGCTGCACCTGGCCAGGGAAAAAAAAGAGATGCGACTAGGCTCCCAAACTATACGGATCTTCCCAGACTTCTCGATAATGGTCCAACAGGAATGCCAGCAGTTCATAGGGGTCAAGTAGATGCTGCTTGAATGTAACATCCAATATGCAATGCTGTTTCCGGCGTGCCTCAGATTCCAATTCCGATGCAAACTCTACTTCTTTACGGTCCCAAAGAAGCATTAAAGTACATTGAAGCTATGGTCCCGATTGGCAACCTAGACAATATTCCTGAAGAGCAGCTACCTGGTTGAGTGCTTCCTCTCCTCACTTTGTCAGATGTCTCCATTTATGATATGAGATCATAGTATCAGACTCAAAGTTTACCGCCACCACGACTACATGTGTCTTGATTATATTTGGTAGAAGGTCCTGATGCAGGAACAGTTAGCCCTATTGATATTGCTTGGTTTATGTTGGAACTAACAGGTTTTTTGTTATTGGGGTGGTTTGTACTCTTGGGGTGGGGGTTGTATTACACTGCAGGTTGCGGGGTGTCAGTGAGGGTGGATGGGAGGGAGGGTTCAGGATTTGTACTACACACAGGGCTTAGAGCATGCCCGAGTTCAGGTTGTGCAGTTTGGAGGCACTGGTTTGAAAGGCAGGAAAAAAATATCTTGACAATGGGGTACACAGGTGCTATTAACCCGGGTTGTGCAGACGTGATATGTAGGGTGGAAGCCATGCTTGGTGTATTGACATTAAAACATAACGACAATGCGGCTGAATGTAATGTTCTGGAATATTAGGGGTTTGGGGAATTTTACCAAATCACACAAACATATGGCCTATGTTAATAGACACAAAGTTAATGTTCTCCTTTTACAAGAAAGGGGTTTGCCGGAGTGTAGGCCCAGCTTGGGGTGGAAATAGGTACTTTGCCTCCTGCTCGAACCAGTCAAGGGGAGTCCTGACACTCATTTATAAATAATTGTAATTTAATGAGAAAAAAAACATACATTGACCCGGAAGCGAGATACGTGATGGTATACTGTGTCCCGGAAGTGATAGAACATCTGCTAGTGAACACATATGGCCTAAATATTGACTCCCTAGAATTCTTTGATGCCAAGGCAGGCATAATAGCAGTCTACGTCGGGGTTCCCATTATATGGGTGGGGATATCAATCTAATCCTTGACCATGCCATATATAGAACTAGTGTGGCACCCAGATCCCAATCAAGGGCAGCTCAGCAGCTCTTACACCATATGGACCCTCTGTCCGAGAGACACGTGGCGCCTCCTGCATCTACTGGCTCATGAGTATACATTCTACTCCTCAGTCCATGACATGTCCTTGAGTATTGATATGATCCTAATATCTAGCCTGCTTATGGGCAAAGTACCGAGTAGTGATATTTTGCAGCGTACCTTGTCTGATGACTCCCCTGTGGTATTGTCGCTCACAACTGACAGACCCTCTGCTTTGGGGAGATCATGGTGATTTAAATCTAAGCACTGAAAGATATAGTCTTTAACACAGAGACTGGATCAGACATCGATACCTTCTTCTCTTGCAGCACTGCAGATGCAACATCTATTGGTACAAGATGGCAAGCTTTTAAGTCTATAATAGAGGCCTGGTGATTTCTAGGGAGGCGGGAGTTCTGAAAAACATCTAAAGTGACCTGCAAAGGTGCAAAACTAGACTTAAAGAGTTGGAAATAGAATATATTTGATCACCAGACCCCATTGTGCTTGCGCAAATGCAACTGTAGTTGGAACAATTTAGGGCCCATGCATTGATAGAGATCCATTATTTTACTCATCCACTGGTGGCTAGGAAATATGCTGAGGGGGATTGATCGGGAAGGACACTGGCTAATTTAGTGAAGACAATGTGGGCAAACTCAAATTGATTGCATCTTTGATGCGCAGGGGATTCCCAAGTGGGCAGATCGGGATGTACTTGAGGTATTTAGGATTTTTATTGATCATTATATACTGTGGACCCTACACGGGGAACAAGCCAAACATTCCTTTCTGGAAGGTGTATACATTTCACGACTGAGTGCCCAGCCCAGGGACAGTTTAAATTCCTCCTCTCAGTAGAGGAACTCCTAACAGTGATCAGAGATCTTCCGAGGCCCAATGCTCCTGGCCCTGATGGTGTAACAGCAGAATTCTATGATGAGTATGGGGCCTTATTGCCCCCCATCTCTTTGAGGTCTGGGAGGAGAGACTGCGTAACTCCCTTCTACAGGAATCAATACAGGAAGCCACTATAACCATTTTACTGAAACCTAATAAACCTAGAAATGAGTGTGGCTCTTATCAACCCCTCATTAATTAATGTAGATACCAAAATATATGCAAAAGCCTTGGCGAATCACCTGCTCTCATTAATGCCCCATATAATACACAGCGACCACGCTGGTTTCATCCCAGGTAGGTCCAAATCTCTCAATATTTTTTGCCTGTTTAATGTAATGGCCAGGCTGGATCCCGCGACTGAAGCAGTGGCAGTGACCATTGATGCCCAAAAGGCATTTGACATGGTCTCATGGGAATACCTGCTTGTAGTGCTGGAGAAAATGCGTCTGCGCTCTGAAATGATCCGCTAGATCAGGCTATGATATACTCGTCCATTGGCTAGAGTGCTTGTTAATTAATGTGTATCGGAGCAATTTGCCCTCGTGTCCGTTTTGCTTTGGCTATAGAGCCAATGGCAGACATGATACTCGACCGCCACAAACATTGTGGCATTTGTCTCAATTGGCCCCTGACAATCTCTCTATACGCTGATGAAATACTTCTTTATATTAGAGATCAAAAGACGAAACTAGACCCGATCCTCCGAGTTATCACACAAGTGGGTGAAACCTCTGGATTCACAATAAACTACTGTAAATCAGAGATTTTTCCCTGGCCATCTAGCACTACAAAACCACAAGGTGATACCCTCCTCAGTGGGCCCCAGATATTATTAAATACCTGGGAGTGGTGGTATCTAGAGATGGATCTACCTTGCTCTGAGATAATTATCTTGCATTTGAGCGATATGTGGAGAGAAGACTAACAAGGTGGAAACTGCTGGCAAATGCAGCAGCGGGTAAATTGTCCCTGATTAAGATAATCCTACTACCCAAGTTTCTATATGCATTCGCTAATGTCCCCATCTGGCCTGGTAAACCCTTTCTTTCTAGAGTGCATGCATCACTGGCACAGTACTTATGGCACAAAGGTGCTGTCCGGAAAAAGTGGGCAGCTATGACTCTCCCTTATGAAAAGGGGGGCTACACGGCCCCTCATCTTGAACTATACTGGTTAGCTGCGCAAGCCCAATTCGCCACCTACTGGCATTGTGGCGGAACGTCTCTGCTCTATATGATGTAGGAAAGGCTGGCAGCGGGCAAGTTGGACCTTAGAACACTGATCCTAGATCAGAGACATAGGGATGATTGCCTGTTTGATCCAGTGTCCAAAACAATATCAGCCTGGCGCTACTTTTTCTCCAAGATCGGAGAGGATCAGCCATACTATACATGGCTGTCTCTCTGGAAATTCCCTGGATTGGGGCCCACATGGGATAGGTCATTGGCTCTGCAATGGGAGCACCTGGGATACAGTGCATTAGCATATTTTTTTCCAGGAGGGAGATTTATTACTCTGCAGACATGGTGTCAGGAACATGTGAACACAGCTGTGGAGTTGATACGATGTTATAGGATACACCCTGCAGTTGCAGCTTGGTGGCCCGATTACTCCACTGAGCCCTCTGAGAATGCGGAACTGGTATATATAGCCAACTCTAACGGAAGTAGGTGGCTCATCGATACATTATACAAAATGGTATTGAATAAATTGAAGCCCTCTTCACTAACAGTGAGGCTCAAGTGGTCTGAGAATGTGGGTATTGTGGGTATTGAGCTGTCGGATGTCCAGTGGAGGCAATTGTGTATGCACAATAAGAATGTATCATTGAATTCGAGATTCAAATTCATGCAATTTAATCTGTTAAATAGACTACTATACACCCTTGAAACTGGGAAGGATGTATCATTGTGTTGGATAACAATGTCCGAGATGCTGCTCACAAGACGCTGACCACATACATATGTTCTGAAGCTGCAACCATCTAGATATTTTCTGGGACTCCGTCCTTAAAATATTGTCTGAGGATGTGGGATTCCTGATCGAACGCTCCCCATTGGGCATAGTGTTTGGAGTATGGGCTAAGGCTCGGAATAAAAGACTACAGTCATTTGCTAATATGGTTTACATGATTTCTAAAAGGTGCATACTGCAGAGATGGAAGGACGGAAATCCACCTGCTGACCAGACATGGTTGGTTGCACTCACCTGGGCTAAACACTCTGAATAGACCTATATTGAGACCTTGCCTCATACCTCTAGACTGAAAGACATGTGGGCAGAGTTCCGTACATATCTGGCAAACCAAACCGCAACCTAAGACTACCGCACTGTACCAAGCTGAACTGAAATGGAATCCTGTGGCCATAACATATACTTGTTAAGAGTCCTATTGCCTATCGAATTGCATGTCACTGATTGCATTAACCCAGTCTGAAACAAATTGAGATCTTTTGTACTGTGCCTGAATTGCCAAGTTTAAAAATAAAGTTGAAACAAAATCCTAAACTTCCATGAAATGTTGTGCAAAATTAAGAAAGAGTTAGAAGAAAAACAGAAGAAAGGAGGAACAAAAAACAAAAAAGCCAGTATTTCTCATTTAGCAAACATCTATCAATTAGCAGATGATTATGTATATCGTAAATTTTAGAAATTGGAAATTTAGGATTATGTCATGAGATATTTGGATCTAATATGATTGTCATGGGATATTTGTGTCTAATATGATTGTGGAAGAATTGGATATCTGTATATATTTGAACATTTGAATTGCTGTGTGATAACCTTGAAAAGCACCTCATTAGGTCAAAACACGTGTTGGCTAAGACAAAAATGTGTAATCTGCTAAAGCAAATAAAGTTTCAATGTTTCACTATCACAAAGAGTATAACATTCTCACATTTTAGACTTTGTTAGATGCACAAAAGAATATTTCAATATAGAACACTTTCCTCACATAGGGGCCTAGGGTGCATACACACTTAACCTACTATTATTGAGGTTATGGGCATAACCTCTTACACATGCAGCAAACTGATTTACTATCAGTACCAATTTTCAATCTGGGCACTGTTAGGGATTTTTTTCCGAGAGCTATTACATAATTTGATGGTATTTTACTACTGTGGTAAACATAGTGGTAAAATAGTAGTAACGTGGTGGCACAGCACGTTTATGGTGATGCCCTCTATGATGTGACAAAACTCCCCTCTAATACCTGCATTCTACTTAGGGTCAACTGTAAGCGCAAGATAGCACTTATCTACGAGACCGGACTACTGTCTTGGACAGATTTGTTCATAATGCACTCCTCATTATGAACAAAGATTCACAAGTCACACAGGCATCACACATTTTCTAGCTTGCTAGTTAGGTCGTCAAACTTTACCTCCAGCTTTACCGCCCGTGGTAAATTGAGTTACCTCTTTTAACACACTGGGACTCTTCCCTGTGTTTTCACTCTCTTGGTCATTGAGCACACTTAGACACAGAAAATGCAACCCCACTGATTCAGTTTTAAAATGCTTTTCTTTTATATGCACTATTGTTTGAAAACAGGTTATGCGGTATAAACATTGATACAAAATAGATTACATGACCAGCCTGTATTCATAACAAAACATTCACATTCTCATATCTTACCCAGACCTTGGGTCCCAAGGCAATTAGCAGAGCATACAGTCTAAGAGCAGAAACAAAATAAAAACCTGACAGCATGCCAACTTTCTTTTTCTCCATTATACATCAGTGTTTATCATTTACACATTGCAAAAAGATATTGTTCATAAAGTAACCACTTAATCCTGACTGACTGCAAAAATAAACACAGTTATTCATATATTCTCCTCAATTCTACCAATACTCACTCTAGTGTAGGAGGCTTCTGCGCTATTATCAGGAAAATCCCTCCGGGCTTGATTAACAGCATGCAGGGGTGTCGCAAATTCTGCAGAACTCTGGCACCCATGAAGGACACACATACAAGACAGCTGCACTCCCGTTCTCCTCTGGACAACTAACTCCTACCTCTTCTGTCTTCGACATTTATATGTTAGCCCTGTCACTCAAACTACAACCTGCCCTTTCTTCTGACGTCTACATATCATTCAAGCGGATTTCTCTGGAAGCATAGCTTTATAAAAAAACTTGCAACAACACGCCCTCTGGAACAATGGGATTTTTCACCATAGCACATATTTTCTTTCTTAGCTTGTGCACTGAATTACAGCCAACAAATTGTCTGCACGTTATAATTCTACTGTAAAAACAGCACATTACTTTGCCATTTCATCTGAAGCATTTTGCACTGCTTTAAGGGTAAATTATTAATTAATGGGAAAGTGTTAGTTGATGGGAAAGTGTTAGTTGGGTTAATATATGCATACAGTGCAAACTGGACAGATGGCCTATTCACCATAAAGTGGATCATTTTAAAACATGCTTAATGTGCATTTCCATTTGCTGTCTGTATTTTGTATTCAGTTTACTGCCTCCTCTGAATATAATGTCATGTCCCACTCACTGCCTCCACATACAGTGTCACTAAATCTCCATTATCTCCTCCTACAGCACAGCACACTCCGATTTTTCCCAAAAGTATAGACTAGTAGTTTAAAGTGGTCTTCCATGGAGAGATGTTAAGCTTTGGGTAAAGGTGGTTGGGGTTTCTGTGATGTGTCTTGTGATGAAGTTGATTGAAAAGCTACGTGTTTAGCTATTTTGTTAAGTATAGATGGTTTTCTTTGTACTGATGTGAATAAATAGGTAGTTCAATAGTTTGGTTGCTAGAAAAGAGAAGGAGGATCCTCCATGCCGTTTCCAGTTGATGTTTGGTACTGTGTTACGCTCACCTGGTATCCACAGGGACGCCACCCAGCCGTAGGGACTCTGGTATCTTTCTCTGCGGTTCCCAGGTGTGACCAGCGGGGGAGTTCTGCCTGGAATACAGGTGGGCAATGTTCAAGACTGGCCAACTGGGGTAATCAGCCCCCCACCACCCCTTATGCCTGCAGCCCCTCTGGGCCTCTCCTCACTTTGTTGTTAATTCAGGTGTACTCTCCGTCCTGCCTTCTTGGCAGGGGCGCGTTGTCCTTGCTGGCGAATGCGATCTAGTTACTTCACTGATGTCGGCCCGTTTTGAGTCTTGCAGGTAGGTCTTATTGCTGTTGTATATTGTTGTTATTCTTGCATGCCTTACTTGGTTTAATAAATGTCTCTTTCTCTTCCTTAGGTGTGCGGAAGTCCAGTGTGATGCATTGGCTGAATTGGGTCTATCAAATGATGGCGTGTAAAGAGCGCTATGATGCGGTAAGTAGGCGCTATGCGCAGCGATATGATGCCTTGCTTTTGCTAACCTGTTGTCTTTTCTTTCCCATAGATTGCAGTGCTCACCCGGTGTGTGGAATCCCGAGGCGATGCTGGTTGAGAGGCAACTTGCGAGGTAAGCTTTTCGGCACAGTTCGTTATGTTGTAAAGCTTCTAATATCTTGTTTTTTCTTTTTTTGCAGATCCGTCGATCCGGGAGACGCGCTGATCCTAGGAAGCTGTTCGTAGGAGCTGTGGGCAGCTAACAATGAAAATTACAGGTAAGCTGCTGCTGCTAACAATGTCCTTTTGTCTCCTTACAGATGCTGTTCTTCCGAGGTTCGCGGGTACAGCTGAACACGATGAGCGTCATGTTGCAGGATTGCAAAGTAACGTGAAGCGCGTTATCCAAGTCGGGTGTGGTTTAAATAGCTTCAAGAAAGTAGTCCAGGTAAAGTAGTTCCTAGGCTACCACATCCAATACCGCATAGCTTGGTTCCAAGGAACCAAGTTATGTGGATGCCTCCATGTTGGCTGACACTTGAAATAAAGTAGTTCCCTAAACACAAGTCTTTATTAAGTATGAACCTGGCCCCAAAAAGGCCTAGGCTATGGATGCTTAAGTTTGTTGGAGACCCGAGCCAAGACCCCTCCTGGCCCATGGGCTTGCCAGAGGGGTTTATGGATGTGGGTCGTGACATACTGTTACTGTTGGGATGGTTCCCTGGTATGCCAGAGGTTGTCTGGGGGTCCGTCCAACTTCCAAGGGCCCAACACCCTTCCCCAGAATAAACTGAAGACTCAGCCAACAGCAAGTTAGAACTGTGTTTTATTGCAAAAACCAACAGGGATCATACAAAACAATCAAGATTCTTCAGTACATCTCAACTTTACAATGCATGCTCCCCAATTTTATTGTGACATTGAATCATCATCATCTGGGCCCTTCCCCAAAAACCTATCCCTGGTGCGGATTGGGTACTGAGAGTGGCATCCCTTATAGACGCACCCTATAGAGGTTATTATGCTGGTCGTTGCATGTCAGGTGGCTGGCCTGTCCCATCCCCAAGAAACCATTACATTGTTGCAGAGTAGTGGGTTTACCATTGGTTCTTGCCCCTTGCCATCCACCCATGATTTTATATTTTGTAATTGGCTAGAGCTGATACTCCCATGCCTGGGACTTGATTCAGTTCTCAGCTCTCTGTGCACCTCTTCAAGGTAATGTGAAACATTTGTTTATCTGTATTGTATCTGGTAGTGTACCATCTTTGCCTATGAGAGTGCGTATCCACATTGTAAAACTTGTTTGACTCTTCTTCTGGGTTGTTGGGATCGGCTCTCCTTTCCCAACATGGGTGAATGCTCATTGTCTAGCTCAGCTGCATCACGTGCTTGTAGACCACAAAAATGAGCTCTTGGGCCTGCATTTAGGAGGATTTATTCAATTTTTCTGCAGCTGGTCCCTTGTCGTCTATGGTCTGGAATGTGACCGGTTAGCTCTAAACTTGACTGTGAGCTTGCTTTGCGCTTCGTGCAGCCTGAAACAGATCCTCTTGTCTCATGTTCTGTGGCTTAAGGCCTTCTGTAATTTTCTTTAGACTTATAATATGGTTTCTACATGCTTGTTTTATACTAAGTAACCTATAAGTTAGTCACACACGGTTCAACCAGTCTCCATCTATACTCCTGTAGGTCCATAGGGTTATTCATCATAAGCATCTGCCAGCTTGCTCATGATCTCTTGTTGCCTTGTGTTTCTGCATTACTGCATTTGGCTAGTGAAAAATAGAGCTTTGACAATATGTATATGTATCCGTCCTCTAGCTATAGACCTGTGTAAGCATGTTCTTCCCGTATGCAAATGTGAGTTTCTGTAATGCGGTGCAGGGCTGCAAGTGTGCTTCATGACTAATGCTGCTATGTCGTGGTGTCACCAATGACGTCAGCATAATGGCTTCTTATTGCTTAAACGAGACTGACCATTAGGGTATTTCCATCCACAATCTCTGTTGAGTCCCCTATACCTGCAAAAATATGTACTGGGTTAGGTCTTTAGAGCTGACTGAGGGGATAACTTTCTGTGTACATGTCACCAGTGGTGCACTTGGGATTTGTCTGAAATGAGATGGGTGACTTTGAGCGCTCCTGGCTCTTCGTCCTGTCATGTTCATGAGGGTGAGGAGGGGCATCCCTGGGACCATCTCTTCAGTCCCCCTTCTGGTTGACCTGTCGACCACTTTACTATGTGGTACTACCTTTATGCTTAGTAGCCATATTTTGGTCAGCCCTCCGAGGTGCCCGTAGAAGTTGGCATGATCATCAAAATTCCTGGTCATGTACTTGCACTCTCCTTCTAGGTTGCACCATACTCATCTTCCTCCATAATTCTTGTTGTCTTGTGGATTGTCCAACTTCATCGTCTCCTATGGGAATAGTGGACATACCCTTATCATTGCTCTAAGCTTGTCTCTTTCTTCTATTATCTTGTCCTTTTCACCTCCTACATTCACATCCATCATCACCTTCATCCCTATCGATTTCTCTGTCCTCTTGCAGCACTGAGTGATGCAGATCTTTATCACACATAGTCCCACTAGTACCAATATCAGTGCCCCTAGTAATACTTTCAATCCGTCTGCCAGCCATGAAGGCATCCATGAAGAGAGGTATGCTATCCAGCTTTGGTCTTTCCCAGTGCCCTTTGCTTCTTCCTCCATTTTGTCATGCATTTTCAACAGTTGGGTCACTGCTTCTGTCAGTATGCCATTCTCACCATCATTGGCAGGTATGAACGTGCAACAGGAACTCCCGATTTTTGTGCAAATTCCTCCTCCCATTGCTGTGAGAAGGTCCAAAACGTATCTATTCTGGAGCGCCATCAATCTTACTGCTCGGAGTTCTTCCTTTATTGCGTTGAATCCATTCACTGTAGAGTTTGTCAGCATTAACTCCCACCTGGTAATCTGCAGCCATTTCGCATTTACATATGTCTGTACTGCTGGAACCACTGACGCAAAAAACCTTTCTGTTCTGCTGAATAACCTATGTTCAGGTGGTATATCATCTAGGGATATTTCTGATGAGAAATAGTTGTCTCTTTTCACTCTCCTCACTCCCACTGACCTTTTCTTTCTCGTGTTGGTGTCCATCTTCGGGAAGTCTTCAAGCTTTATATCCTTCTGGGGCACTACCAGTGATCGCATATTGACGTGTATCAATGAGCAAACTCCTGCCCAGTTGGGTGGCAGCTGCTCGCATGCGTTGGATCCACATGCCCAGTAATGATGCATCAGTAGTGCAGTGCCTATCTTCATTGCTGGATGCTTTTCTGTACACCGACATTCTGAGTTATCTCCAACTTTCACTTCTCCGTCATTCGTGTAGCACAATGCTGGTTTCTTCAAAGGTATTATAGGCATCGGCCCAGCTTCATTGTCTACCCAGGTGAGCAGTTTGGCACTTGCATCTCATTCCGTCAGGCACTTGTCATTCTCTCCTTGGACTGTATTCACTAGCGATTGTACTATGGTGTGTGCTTTGCTTCCTACTACTCCATCTTTCCATCCTTCTTCTGTGTATACTTGACCATACACAGGCATCTGCAATCTTTCCCAGCATCCTTGTTCTCCTCCAATTTCTTTCACCCCCCTCTTCAGGCAGGACAGCTCCTTCAGTGTTATCTTCTTGTCACCTTTCTGCGGCTCATCAATTATATACTGTATAGCTTTGTCTAACTGCCAATAATTGTTCATCATGTCAAGAGTCTTTATATAACTGTCTTCGTATGGGAATGTCGCTCGAGACATCCATCTCAATGTTGCTGTTTTCCCTTGAAATCTTCCTCAAGTTGTAACCATGGACAGGTACATAAGGCATTGGGCTCCTGTTGCTGGTATTTCTATTGCTATTAACGTCTGGAGGCACTCATGTCATAGGGTATTAATGAGCAGAGATAACAGCTCTCCCCAGTGGTTTCCTTACCTTTATTGGTCATGTGTTTGTACCACATGTTATTAGACACGTGAGCAGTGTCAGTGAGATACAGGTCCACTACCCTCATGTCTGTGTCAGCACTGCGCTTACCTCTCCTTACCGTGCTTTCAGTGCTCTCCTGTCCACCCAACGTGGTTGTTCCACCTGCTGGGGTCGGGGTAATGTTAGTAGAGGATGCAACAGTCACTAGAAACAAGCGATATTCGCCAAAAGATAAATGCAAAGATTCCACTTGGGACTAAGAGACATGACAAAATAAGCATATTTTGTATTATTTCACCCATTACCTGTGCTGCTGGATTCTTATGCAGCTTGAAGATATCAGTTGCCCACCTGAAATGCGCAAATATTGTGTGTTAACTTGTTAGTGTTAGATTAGTCTTATGCCCCGTGAATCATATAGTCGTTCATGGCAAATACAAAGCGATGTTCCCACACAGTTCTAATTCTAGGGTCTCGAAGCACTGCCAGGACTGATGGGTTTCCTCGTTCAAGTTGTGGGTAAGCTTGGGCCAGATATGCTAGAAAAACATGGTAATATATACCAGGTGGACGTGCCCGAAATCTGTTGAACCTTCTAATAAAGTGGACGAATTGGCCTGAAAAGGTATCAGGCTGTAAATCATTGGGCAACATGAACAGTCATGACATATCACAGTCGCACTTTCCCGACAAATGTATGCAGGGAATAAAATAACATTTTCCACTCACTGTAGATTTGTAGGAAGTGCTTGCCCTAACTCTGCTGCCCTTGAGCGACTAACCATTGGGTGTCCTCCGCTCTGCAGTGTAAGTACTGCATTATCTTGTTGGTCCTCTTGCTAATGATCATTGGTCCTGTCAATCTCTTTGCCATGTGAGGCCACAGCTTTTTAGGGCTTGATGTTTGCAAGGTGATTCCAAACTGTCCTCCCCTCCAGTCTCTCTGCTCGTTCAGTGACGGCTTCGACAGGGCCATTGAATCTGGGTGTGTCCCACCAACAGACGAATTTCCGTAGGAGGACTTGGTCCCCCTGAAAAGCAGGTGGTTCTTTTAACAGGTCCTCTGGGCCGTTGACACTGCTGTTTTCTCCTTTGGTTCAGGGCCTCCCTGGGGTCATCATATCTGGCGAGAGATAGAGGCACTAGCAATCAAGGAAGTAACAATCATACATTTCTTGGCCTAAAACAGTCGCATTACTCCCTGCATCTTTTAGTGCCCTAGTGGGGGGAGCGAGGGGAAGATGAATGCGCCTTCCTTTCACTACCTCGTGTGGCATAAAATGGTGGTCAGACCCAGGAGTATTGTGAATGCAAATAATGCTAAGGGTAAGCAGTGGAGCCAGTTTGTGTTCGTACTCTTCAGTTTTTACAATGCTTTCCTTCAAAAGGCCATTGAGACATTCACACATCCCATTTGCTTGCGGGTGATAAACACAGGAAAATGTGTGTTGAATGCCCAGCAATGTTGTAATGTGCTTGAACATCTTGTTGGCAAAGTGAGGGCCATTGTCAGACCGCAGGACCTCATACATGCCCCGGACCAAACATTTGTCTGCCATGGGGGCATCAGGATGGGAACAGGGGCCTGCCTCAATCCACCGAGAGAATGGGAATACAGCCACTATCATGTAGTGGTATCCTTGGCAGACTTGTATCATGTCAACATAGTTGACGTGGAGGTGTTGAAATGGACCAACTGGGTGAGGTATGGCTCCTCTCACAACTCTCAATGTATATGTCCTGCAGTAAACTGTTTGCAAACTAGGCAGTTGGTCACAAATTCAGCCACGTGTTCCGCCAAATTAGGACATAACCATGTTTCTCCAATATGGGCGGCAAGCACCTCCTACCCTGTATGTGTTGGATAATGTAACTGTGTCAGTGCTGTGTGCAACAATGCGAGTGGCATGACCACTTTCCCTGTGTTATTCTGCCACCATAGGGCATCTGTTGGAGATACTGTGCATCCCCTCCTAGTCCACAGGTCTTTCTCCTCCCTGGGTGCAGCTCCCTGCAGCTCTATTATTTGTGTTGCTGGCAATACATTGGGGCCTTATTGCCGCTCTGCACACCTGGTCTGACCAGCCGTTCCAGAGTGGCACCCGCGAGCATACTCAGAATGTTGAGGCAAGGTAACAACGGCACCGGTAGCACTACCAGTGCCGCTGTTGCCTTACCGCAACACTCCAAATGAGGCCCATTGTCTCCCTATTTTAGTATCATCGTTGTTGCATAGTGACGGGCATGTGACAAGGCCTCCATTTCTAAGAGCTCTCCCCTTGTGTGTGGGCTTGGTATTTCACTATGGCTATCTGCTCAGGGTAATGTATTATTTCTACTAGCCTGCCCAATAGAAGTGCCTGCTGTATGGGTGACCCATCAGCCCTCCTGAGGCCTCTCCTCATCCATCGTGACAGTCCTGAGTCTACTGTGGATGTCACGTACCCGGAGTCTGAGTAAATTGTCACCTCCTTTCATCAGCTGTGCTCCAATGCTAATATTAAGGCCACTAGATGAATAATGTGCTGAATAATGTGATGGTAATCGCACACTGACCACTACCTCACTGGTTCCATTGTCTCTTAGCCTCACCACTGCCGCCCCTGTATGCCTGACCCCATCTGTCTGGTCAATCATTGACAAACCATCAATGTAAAGCACATCTCCCACCTCAAGTGAATCCTCCTGTACCTTGGGGGTGTCCTGTATATTTTCTGTGCAGTTATGTGCATAGTCATCTTCCTATAAAACATCAGTGAGAAAGGTTGCTGGGTTAACAAGCCTGCACCTCACTACCTTAAGTGATGGGTTTGATAGTAACACCATGTACACTGATGCTCTCTGTGTTGTCAGTGTGCCCTTTGGTTTTTCCAGTATGGCGAAGAGGACATGTACCATGTAAAGAATGGTGCTGCACCCCATGGTAATACTTGCTGATTTGTTCACTGCAAATGCGGCAGCAGCCAAAACTTGTTCACAAGGATATGTCCTCTCATTACTGGATCGAGCTTCTCACTGTAGTGTGTTAGTGGCTTGCGCCCCAAGCTTGTCTTCTGAGTCAGTACTGCTGTCATCACTACCCCATCGGAGTGTCAGAACAAAAATAATTCCTTTTTGTAGTCTGGGATCCCCAACACTGAAGCTGTGCATATCGCGTCCTTCAGCTCATCAACTGACTCTGTCATTTCTGTTGTCCATTGTATTATCTTGGGTCCCTTCTGTGCTTCCTCCAGAGCACTCAATAGAGGTCTGGTTTAAGTGCTATTGTAAAAGACCCATGACCATTAGTAACTGCATAACCCCAAGAATTGCTGCATCTCTCTTACTGTCTTGAGTTTTGCTGTCCTGCATATTGCCTCTGCCCTCTCTCGAGACACCTGTCAGCCATTTTGGGAGATCATCTGTCCAATGCATAGCACTTCTTTCGGACAGTACTGTAGTTAGGCTTTCTCCACCTTGCATCCCATGTCAGCTAACACTGTCAGCATGTTTTCTGAGTCATTTCTACACTGTTCTTTCATGCTGCAAATCAAAATGTCATCTACGTACTGTATGACCATGCTCTCCATCTCTACATTTCCTATGTTGATTTGGGGGACCCTATTGAATATGGAGGTTGACTTGCAGTATCCATGAGGAAGTCTTGTATGTTTCCACTTCGTTTCTATACATAAAGAAAGTCAAGTCTCGTGAGTATGGGTATAGTGGTATAGAGAAGAAGGCATTTTTCAAGTCTATAACTGTGAAAAAGGCAGCTTCTGCAGGAATCCTGCACGAGATTGTCACCGGAATCAGAACCAAAGGATACTCTGCTTCTAGAATATGATTAAAAGGCCGCAAGTCCTGGATAAAATGCCATGATCCCCCTTTTGATTTCTTAACTGGGTACACAGCAGTGTTGCATGGTGATTCTAATGGTACCAGGATGCCTTGTTTCACTATTGCTGCAATTGTCTAATAAATGCCCTTGTCTGCTTCCCTTGAGAGTGGGTATTGCTTCACTCATGGCAAAATTGCTCCTGGTTTGTTTTATTTTCACTCCCCCCACCCCCTTCAGAAGCTCCACATCATAGGGACTGGTGGTCCATAGGATGCTGGGTACCTTGGTCAGATCCTCCTCGCAGAAGGATTGTGGTTTCAGCACCATCGCCATCCTCTGTTATACCTCTCTGTAATGCATCTTTATCCAATAAGTCACACTAATTTTGAACACCATCTCATGGTCAGACCTGTTGTCCTGGAATAGTTCTCCGTCTATCACTCTGGTCAATCTATACCCTTCAGATACGCCAATCACTGCTCCCATGATCGTCCTGTGCTGTCCATCACATCTACTGCTATCCACTCATCTCCCACATGCACTGCCTCGATAAACAGTAGCACTATTGTCCCTTCTGCCTCATCCAATGGTATCTATGGTCTGAGCAAATACTCATTTGGAATGCGCCACATTTTCCCATGAATCCCTGGGAGTCATGCAATTGCAATCTCAGGGCCATATTCGAACAGCTCCTCATCCACCGGCACCCCCCTCTGTACCTTTCATCCACAATATACTTGAATGATTACCCTTACATCGAGAATGTGTATCCCTGGTGTAGAGCACAATATTCCCTTGTCTGTGAATGAGATCGTCATATTGAGTCTGCTCCCCTAAGGAAAGGGAGATATTGTCTGTGAAAGTAACCACTTCCGTAGCCCCAGAGAATCCTTGAGTATTCATGGCATCATCTGACAACCTACAGTTCCCCTCCAGAATGCAGGACTTAGTCGCCCAAGAAAGGAAAACGTCTTGTCACCTATCGACAACACTATGCATGGTTCCTCCGCAGGGTTGGGTGTGATCGACAGAATGGAACATATCACGTCCGTCTGTGGGCTGTCCTATTGAGGGCATAAGGACATCCCATTCCCAGAAAATTGATTGTTCCCCACCATGGTGACCCCCCCGCCCGCAGGCTCCTAATGGGCGCTGTTGCTACAGAGTCTGTCACTGTCCAATCATTTGGTTGCATGCTGTTCTGTATCTGTGGTGTCTGTTGTATCGTGTACGTGTGCTGCGTTTTACCCTAAGTCTGAGGCATATGTGGGACCTGCAAATACTGTGATACAGTAGTTTGCATCTGTGGTATCTGTGTCATGGGATGGTGTTGCTGCGGGTATGCGTTCAGTGTCTGTCCCCGTTGTGCTTGGTCTTGTGTGAAATACTCGTCTTTTTCCTCTTGATATGCTGGCTGGTACTGCGCTCCCCCATTCTGTTGTACACTCCTGCTATCTGCTCGCACAACCAGCACTGTGGTGGCTGCCTCCCTTGCCCTTGAAAACCCCCTGCATAATCCCCTGGGCCTTGCTGCACCTGTTGCCCATACCCTCAAAACCCTTCTGGCAAACCCCCTTAGTTGTGATGTATCTGTGGCCCATACCCACGTCCCTGGGTGGACAGCTCTTCCTCAAAATCCAGGCTGCATGTTTCCCCACCTCATGAATCTTCCCCTCCGCGGGCAGCAGTGCACACTGTTGCTGTAGTGTCCCCTGTGCTCGTCAGTACTGCCCCTTCCAAGGCATACTTCGATAATTTCTTTTGCACCAGCTTTGCTTCCTCTCGCTTCCTTTCCCCGTTCTTCTTGCTTATTTTCTCCTCTAGCAGCCTATAATGGTGTACTATCGTGAGCTATTTTTCTGGAAAGGTTTTGCTTCCATGCCTACTAGCATCTGGAGATGTTTCTGTACACACCGGTTCTGGCGGCCCCTGGCACAATATGTGGCTAAATAAAGCTACTGTTTTGTCCCACAGTTCTCACTTTTCAAGGCGCAAAAGCTCTTGGATCACCTGACTATTGTGTAAGGGGTCTTCATCTGGCCCCATCTTGCGGGCCATAATTGCACTAATGTCAGACATATCTGGATATTGTGTCCTTAAGGCTTGCAATACAGCAGCTCAGACATTTGTAAACGGCGAACCAGCATTTGCCATGCCACGGATAGTCTCTCCTTGGGACCCTGACCTTTTCAATATGTGTTCCCCCTTGACCCCTGCCCCGCCTCCCTCCTCAAAGAAATCGTTTCCACCACCTGTGCAGGAGAACAGGCCAGGCTAGATCCATACTCAATCACTCCTTCACCTCCGGCTCTGTCCCCGGCCCCATCAAAGTAACGCATGTCAAACCCCTTTTGAAAAAGGCAGGTCTGGGCCCCCTCCAGACATCCAGTTGCAGGCCCATAACCAACACCAGATTCCAGGCGAAACGCATCGACTGCTCTGCCTACTCTCAACTCAACCTTTTTTTCTGAATCCAACAACTTACTAGAACCCGCTGAGTCTGGCTTCCAGCCCTGCAGAGGAACTGAAACCACACTGATCTCGATTTGGGATGACCTCAAGGTCACAGCAGACTCTGAAGGTTGCGCCGCTCTGGTTCTCCTTGATCTCTCAGCTGCCTTTGACACCATTAACCACTCAATCCTCCTTGACCAAGTCCACTCTCTTGGAATCCGAGACCTGGCACTCAACTGGATTGCCTCATTCCTTAACCACAGGAAACAAATCACAATCTTCCCCCCTTTTACCTCCTCCGCTCGACCAGTGAACACTGGCGTACCAGAGGGTGCTTGCCTCTCTTTGCTCCTTTTCAACCTCTTCATGAGACCGCTACTAGCGATCATCCACTCACACAACCTCACCTGTTACAGTTATGCTGATGATACCGAAATCATCCTGAGAATCCCCAAAACGAGCTATGATCACCCCCTCTGACCTAACAGCTTGCCTCAATGATATAGACCTATAGATGTCTAGAAACCACCTCCTTCTCAACCCAGGAAAATCTGAGATCATGGTATGTGGCAACACAGCTCTACTCCCTCAGCACCGCCACCTCCAACACAGTCAAAAACCATGGGTACATATTGGATTCAGACCTAACCCTGTCCCACCAGATCAATACTGTATCCAAATCCTGTCACTACCACCTCAGGTTTCTAAGATGCATCTTCCCTTAACTCTCCTTCCCCAACAGATTGACTTCTATTATGTCAATCGTCATGTCCAGATTGGGCTATGCAAACTTCATGTACCTGGGTGCTCCGGCATACCAAATGAACAAACTGCATAGAGTCCAAAACACTGCTGCTAAACTCCTCCTTGCACTAGGACAAAGGGACTACATCTCGCCTGCTCTCCGCACCCTCCACTGGCTACCGGTTGGACGAATGGCCACCTTCAAACTTCTGTGCATCACCCACCAAGCAGTACACAAGGCTGGCCCGTAATACCTCCAAGAGAGGACTATGCGCTACTCCACAAAACACAGCCTAAGGTCAAGCACAGCCTTCCTACTTATGATCCCAGCCTCCAATTCTGTCAGACTTGGAGGGTCAGCCTACTCTAGCCTGGCACCTACTCTATGGAATTCGCTACCTCCACATATTGGGCACAACCAGGACTAAATGGCTATGCGTAAAGCAGCAAAAACATGTTTTTCCCCCATCCATGAAAATGTCTGCCCGTGGCCATATACCCATCCCATTATGGCCATTGTTCTATGAGAATCCGCACTAACCGGGAAACAAAACATCACCGGAAAATCATGCAGTATGCCAGGAAGCACTCAACAACCCAACTCAAAATCCCTACAGGGACCCTGAAAATGTGCCCTCCAGGTCCAACCACAGAGTGTCTGTTAAGGATTTCAATCAGGCAATACACCCTGGTCTCAGCCTAGTATGCAGTGTGCAAATGATATACTTATTTTATTGTGTCTATAGGTTCATTATTCTGAGTGATATACCACTCATATCACACCCCTTCTCAAAATACCCCGAGGTCACAATGGACCAGGAATCAGGCTGGTTGGTAAAGGTAATATTTAATTATTTATTTAAAATTCAAATCCAACATATGTTTTAATATATGGGGCAGCAATCACCAACGTGGTGACAATACAAATAAGAAAGTAGGTAATGCAGTTGAATTCACTTTCAGCAACACAGAATATAAAACCCAGAGAAAAGAACAGTTGTAACTTGTTTGAAAGATAGCGCTTCAGTTAGGATTTCCCCATGCAAATTTCTCAAATCACAAATAAGCAATTCTAAACAGATGTAAGGGAGCAGCAGGTATTCAGGAATAAAGAACATCAACAGAATTTAAAGATAACCTTCCCTCCCCAAACAAGAGAGAGAAACGTTTTGGAAATGTTACACTTTTAAAATGACATTCGAAAATGGCCGAGCAAAACAATGAAAAGTGTGCAAATATCCTTAAATCAAAATATATTCCTATGGGAGAAACATGGGAAAGATGCCAACAAACATAAGCTATATTATGAGCAACCGTAAACACTTTTTGTGTTTGGAAATACTTGAAATTGAAAATCACATGTGTAAAACTTTGCAGAAATGCGAATTCCCGCCTTAGATTCACTAAACGATTTTTAAGAAAAATGGGTGAAATACATTGTGTTGGGATGTAGTTACAGGTCTTATGTTTAAGTCAGAGTTGAAATGAAGTCTCTAGCTATTAAAATGTGGAAGTTATGCAGGGTTGAATGAGAGGTGTTTTTAGAAAAATAGAACAGAGAAAAACAGAAAATTGATTTTAAAATGACAGGATACTTTACTTAAACTAGATTTAATGGCTAAGAAAAAGAGAATGCCACCCGTGAATCTCCACAGTTATACGGCCACTTGTAACCCTTCACGTGGCAGATACCCAATTTTCTTTATGGGAATTACTTTATTTAATCAAAATCACTAATGGCTTATGGTCTAGTTAAACAAAATTGAGGAGAAAATCAGCGCTAACACTCAGAATCACAGACAGGGTTGCAAGAATGGTTCTGACAATATTATAATAGGTTTTTAAATTCAAAATAGGATAGTTTAGAGAGTGGGATAGGACAAGACAAGGCAAAATATGCTACAGTTTACTGTGATTCCTATTGATACTTTAATTTAAGATTTGGGCCGTCAAGGACTCTGGTCTTCACACGGGTCGGGTCTAAAGGACAGCCAGGCACATCTGGCGGAATTGGGTCAGCTGGGCGGTTCTGGTCACCTCGGACTGGACTGCACTGGACTGGAGACCGGAGATCAGTGGGATGGCGAGTTTGGAGTAGGCAAGCATTAATGGTAGCAAGCCAGACTGGATCAAAATGCTTCCCTTAAGTTTTGGGATTGCTTCAGGATTTGGACCTACCTGAAAAGGAGTTCAGCAATGCAGAGGCCTTGGCTTTGCAAAGAAATCTGGAATCAGGAACAAAGATGGAGAATTCAGGAACAGGGCACCACACAGAAATCAGGATGGAGTCAGGAATCAGTGTGTTTGTGTGCTGCGAGGTTCCCTTATTTATCATGCCAAATGACATCACTAAGGTTTATGGTAGGGGCAGACTTACAACCCACACCCACAATGCTGTGATTGGTCAAAGGCACAGTTTCTGCCTTGCTTTTCTCTGATTGGATGACAGAAAGGAATGTAATGTTTTTATGAGATGATCTGGAACCCGCCCATAACTATTGGGACCAAAATCTAACTTTTCCACAAATACATATTTATGTAATTATGTCCTCTAAGAAAATCAGATACATAAATTACATATTTCGTGGGTCACATTCCAATCCAACTCCCAAGTCGGTGGAACCTGGTTCAGTCTTTGTTGAATTTTGTCAATTCTAACTATGAAAGGTTTGGCCTAGCATTTCAGAATTCTGTACATATATGCACAATTACCCCTAGAACATGTGTACACAACGTTAGGTTTGCAACATTAATAGTTTCGGTGCAATTGGTCATTCTTTGTAACTTCGGTTCCTTACGCAGTAAGAAATTCTACCAAGTTTTCAAATGACCAGCATAAATTCAGATTTACATGTACGCATTTTTCATATTTTTTCTCATTCTTACTGCCAAGTTAAATGTCTTGAAGTTCAGTGGCAAATGGCAAATCCTTTGTAGTTGAATAAGGAGCCTCTCCCTGGAGAGTGGAGCGTCCTGCCCTCCCCTGGAAGGGTGAGTGTCGAAGCCTGCCATTGTCTTCACCTGGGGCACAGACGAATGTCTAATGAGATCCTTTGTCATGAGTATGCAAGGCCTCCCAGCAGCAATTAGCCTTTCCTGCCAGCGGTGGAGGTGTAGACCTTTCTCATGCTCAGAACAGGGTTGTTTTTTTTATATAGTTTATTAACTCAGACTAGGCTTAGCTTTAAGTTTCACCTAAATCTTTGATTTAAACATAAAATTAACACAGTTTATAGGTGGATTTTTTAACATTAGCAATCCTTTGACATTTTTAAAGAATCAAGCATTTAAACAAGAACATACTTTAAAACAGGTGATTTTGCCTTTCGTTCATGAAAAAAAACATTAAACTGATCTCTTTAAATCCGATTTTCCTCTGCAGCAAATACACATTTTAGTCAGCATTAGTTCTTCCCTTGAGTGCTGGAATGGTTTTCAGCCTGGATACTTGTATCATGATTTTGTTTAGAGTTTCTCTCTGCACAGATGAATATGATACTTGTTGCAAAGTTTAGCCGTGTTTTTCCCATGGAAAATGAAAACAAGGGTTTGTGGGTTGCTTTTTCAAAGATACATTTTGTAGCAGCTGTCATTGAATGAGGCCCAGTTCCTCTGAGCCACACTGGATAATCTCAATGATTCAGTTGAAATGAATGGATCTAGTGCCAAAAACAGCCCTTTTTAAAGGCATTGTCGGTTTACAGCAAAGTACTGCTGCTTCTTTCCTTTGCTCCATGTTGAATGGTGCAGAGCACACTGGCACATTTCCTGCGGTGATTACTCTTGTTTTACCCCACCTGAAATGGGGTTGGCAGGGTGGTGCAGCCATTTGCTGGTTATTACAAAACGCAGTTTCAAGATTTTGGTGCGCACAGGAGTGAGCGCGGTCATTTTGGGCTGTTTCCTTCACCATGCAGTAAAGTGATGTAGTGGGGCACATTGGAATGGGTCAAAATATCCCACATGTCTCAAAAAGAACTGCCCCGTCTGAAATAAATCAATATACCCTCACCGGCCAGGAACCACCCACCGATAACCACAGACGCTGATTCCTACCATTATGCTCACTCTCCTCTTTACATCAACAAACAATAGAATGCAGCTACTCCCCTCGATCAATTCGGCATAGCTGCACACGTACCTATATCGCTCACAAAACACAAAAGCCTGGTAGAACGCAGCTAAACCCCACAAAAGAATCGGCCTAGCAGCCCACATATTCTCTTACACATGCCTCACAGCAACGAGAATGCACACCCAGAGTCCACCCTCCTTGCTGCGCACATTACACTTATCCCTCACATCCACAACACCACACTTAGCATTAGAATACAGGAAACCCATGAAAACAACTCTGGCTGCTCACATACCAAGTGCCCCAAGCACTATATGCTTTAAACCAGTGGTCTTCAAACTTTTTGACTACAAGCCCCCCCTAAGAATAATTTCCCCGGCTCGGCCCCCCCTATACACATGGACTCCAAAATGTTATTCGGTTGTGAATGGTTATCGCTCGCTGGCATAGAAAGATGCCCCTAAGAGTTGGTGTCAAACACTTAATTGTTTCAAAATTATTGCTTGCAGTCAGTCAAATCAGATTAGAGGACAAATATTTGTGAACACAGCATTCAGATTATTTTGCTAGAATACAGATGACTCGACTAAAAATATTGTTGAATATTTATTTCCCACAAACGAAAACAGACAATATTGCAAGTAACATTTGCCATGCAAGTGATGTAACAATTTGTTTAAGTACAACTAATTTACTAACAATGCAGTCACATGCAAGCTGGACAGTGTGTATTGGAGAACTAGTGTAAAGGGTATTATTGGATAACTAGTGTGAAGGGTGGGCCTGTCTTTCAGCAGCCAGCCTGTTAATATTCGGTTAGATTTTTGCAATAGCCAACCGTAGGTTTTCTTCCACCTCCAGCTTTGACTGATATTTAGTCTCTAGGGCTGCAAGTGCAGAGAATCCAATCTTGCAAAGGTACAAGGTGCTGAAAGGCAATAGTACATTGACTGCACGTTTGGATAAAGTTGTAAACTCTGCAGACACATTTTGCCAAAATCCACCCAAAGACAATTTTCGAATTGGCTCTCCAATATGCGGTCACTTTGAAGCTCCATTAGTTCCTCCTGGAGTTGTACTGGGAGATGGGCCCCCACGTCTGCTAAGAAAGGCTGAACCACCGAGTCATTCAGGTTACGATTGTCCTCTGGAAAGTACTTTTCGAGACGGGCTAAAACCAGCTCTTGGGCGATAGGCATCAGAGAAAGGCACAGCCCCAGAAATAAGTTTGAAAGCACTGATTCACACCCCTCCCCCATGGCACTGAGACCCCTATCCACAAGACTCCCTTTCTACCCACTCTCGATCAGCACTGGCACCCACCTGGGAAATACGAATATCAGATCAAGGGCTGGAAAGACATGTCAAAGTACAGGAAGGCAAAGGTCTTCCGGTGCACGTTCAGGAGCAGCATGGTGGAGGACTCTGGGGTGAGAGATAGAAGCAAACATTGTGGCAGAGCCAGCGTGGGAAATGCAGACACATGTGTGGCAAATGCGGGGAGAGAAGATCAGAGAGAGAGAGAGAAAATGGGTCAACACTGACTGACATTGGGCCTCATCACGAGTTGGGCTGTAGCCCTTAAATGCAGTGGTAACGGTATTACCGCCGCATTTAATGGCTGGCCCTATCACGAGCTGGGCGCTAAATTGGCTGTTTTACCTCCAGCTTTTTTCTGGAGGTGGAAATCCCTGTTTTCGGCGGTATTACAGCCGGCTTTATTAGCCCGCAGTATTAGCAATGAAAATTCCCCATTGGATCCAATGGACCCAATCAGGAATGGGGATTTACCGTTAAGGCCCAACCCGTGATCCGGTGGTAATACCACCGGGCCGGTCGGTGGTAGGGCTATTACAGTCGGCGGTATTACAGCCGGGAATACAGCCCAACTCGTGATGAGGCCCATTGTATTTGCATTTGAGTGCAATGCAGGGAGATGAGTGTGTGGTGGTTCCCCTTCCGCTCCAGCAGAAATGGGTTGAAAAAGGTGGTATAAAAGGTTGCCAACAAGAATGCTAGCGATTGTGATTAAAGTAAATCTTTCCATAATCACGTTTGTATGAAACAGAATAGAAATGACTGGAAGATAAAGGTTAAAACAGATACATTTCAAAACATTGTGTTCGAGGCAAGTAATTAAATGTTGTATTCATAACGTGGCTCCTCCACGGCAGACAATCTGTCATAGGGGAGCCGCGTTATGAATACAACACCGGCAATTCGAGTTTTGGTCCCAGCTCGCCTCCTCTGCCCTGTGCCCCCCAATGTGGGGGCGCAGAGGGAGAGGGGCACCAGGGGACCAGTGTTGTATTCACTTACCTCAGTACAGCAGAGGAGGGTAGAAGCAGCAGGTAACTACAACGCAGCCTGGACGCACAATCCAAATGCACAGAAGCGCGCGTCCAGGCTGTTTATTTCATGTTTTGTGGCCACACCCCCATCATGTCGCACTGAGCATGTGCATGAGGCCAGTGGCTCCCCATTGCACATGCTCAGTTCAGTGCAGGAGAAAAAAAAAGAAAATCTCTTTTTTGCCGTCCTGCATCGCGCGCTCCCCCAGGCAGGATGCGCCCCACAGATTGAAGACCTCTGCTTTAAACTGATATGGACCACGGTCCGGAGGACGTTCAACCTAAAGCACTTTGAGATCATACCAATGGTACATAAAGCGCTATACAAATGCACTATAACATAACATACATCATCAGCAGCATCTCGGAGAATCGCCACTAGTAGTCCCTTTACGTCCCCCCACTGCTGATCTCTGTCCCGCTGTCATTCTTTCCATTTTGTATATCCATTTCCCCACACCCGCGGTTAATGAAGATTACCTACATCTCACGTTTTCTTCGTTGATGTGTTTCCATGGCATATATTGAGGTCGCCCCCCTCCCTTTTCCAGTAGGGGCAGTTGGGTGAACCCTACGTCCCCACGCACTCCTTGAGTCAGCCTAATGTGCTTGTCTGAAACTCTGGGGTCGGTGTGTGCTCTTGCTGGGTCTCCTCTAGTTATTTGCACACAGTTGTCACACCCCCCACCCCCTAGTACCAAAACATGCTATGGCCGTCACCCCCTTCCTTCATCTCAACGTATGGGACCAGGTCATCGATGTTGCATAAATTGTCCACCGACCGCGGTGTTCATTCATCCTTGTCTCCTTTGGCTCCCCCGGTACCTGTCCCTATATCCCATGTCACACACCTGTCTGCACTTTTCCCCGTGGACCGGTGCTTGTGTTGGCCACTTCCCTCATCCCCACAGTTCTTTTATTCATTGTCTGAGTCTGAGCCCATATTACTACAAAAGTCATCCATGAAACTTAGTCTCCTAGAGGTTGTGTCTGTGTTGGGCTTCATGGTGAAGGCAATGTTACACAAGTCATGCCTGCCCCCTCCTCCACAGGACCCCAGGCCTTTTCTTTCTGACACAGTGGTAGTCCTATCCTGTGAAGCCATGCTGTCTGGCTCCCTCTCTAGTCTGTCTACTTCCTCCATTATTTCTGTCCAGTCCTTAGCTTCACTTCTTCCATTAAGGCCTTCTATTCCTTTGGTTGTTCGCTCTGCCTCTTCGTTCGTCTTCCCTTCCAGTTTTAAGAATCTGTCCCCCTAACCACTTGTTTGTGGCTATGCCTTCTAACCTCTCCTTTGTGCCCTTCTGCACCTCACTGCTTGCGCCCCTTTCGCCAACTGGCTGCCCCAGTCCTTTCTGTCCCTCTTCCTTAGAATATGGTGGTGGTTTATATATCGGGTTTGAATATCCGTCTGCTACTTTTCACTCCCATAGTGGGAACAACCCCTGCTCATCGTGTGTCCTCATAGTTTTTGCTTGCAGGAGAGGGTGGGGAAGCGGAGAGTGGGGGCGTGGGACCTTGTGCCTCCTGCTGGCTCAGCAACATCTGATGCCTCGCTGAGTCCCACTCGCCCTCTTGAAACATCATCCACAACTCAAATATTGCCATGCAGCTCACTAGCTTATTCCCCTTATAGGTATCCTGTAAGTGTGTCAGTAGGGATTGCTGCACATCCTTGGAAAAGCTTCCGCATGGTGGTCATGGTTTGGTCAATTTACCCTGAGTGCTTTTAGTCCATTCTACTCTATATTTATAAATGGTAACTTTATAAGGTGGGAGGTTCTCACACAGGTGCTGTAGGGGCGTCTCACCCCTGCACTTCCCTTGATACAAGGCTTTTGCTCTTACCTGCCCTCAAATCGAGGATTTCGATATTCCGCTGTTAGGGGGAAAAATACAGTGTAATGACAATTCTTTCAATTTACTCCAAGCCTCTCTGGCTTCACAACCACCTGTCAGGTATGCTCCATACACCACCCCTCCACAAATCTCTGCCCCCTCAGGCACACCCACAAATCTTGCACATGCACCCTCTGCGCACGACCACTGGACAACCTTGTCTGCCAATCTCAAGCGTCCCAATGTTGATTCCTCACTGCCTCGTGTTCTCCAAGTCCTATGCACAAATCTACGGGTGACATCACCAATTCACTAAACAAGGAAGTGCTAAGAAAAAATCACATACAGTGTGCACAATGCTAGAACCTTGTTGCCCAAAAATACATGCATCCCCAACACAAACCCCACAGCTGTCTTCCTGCCTCCTAGCAGAGTATACCAATATGTTCTTGTGTTATATCTGTACCTATAGCAACGCCTTACAAATAACTGACTGCTCAAGACTTAATCAGACGAATCACCATCTGCAATCTAGGCCAGCTCCCTTTAATAAATCTTACTGGAATATCACCATCTATGACCCGAGCTAAAATGCCCAAACCACAGGAAATCCACTATGTACATAACTTCTGTCATCCGTGCACTCAAGTCAATGGTCTAGGTTGTTCAAAAGAACCTTTTACCTCAAAATTGAATGCGCCCTAACCACAGAAAATGACATCTACCTCCGCTCCTGTCCCTACTAAACTGGACAATACTTGATAATACTCAACAATGCTCGATACCACCCTCTCACCCCGAGTTACTTGCCCTCTCCCCTCAGTTGATGTGTGGCTGGGTCAATACTTACACTCAATGGTCCGCTGATACTGCTTGGCTGCCGACTCCCCCAAAGCTGCCACTTCGCCATTCTGGTCTGCTGGACTCCTCACAGACTGGGGCAGGATATTCCCCAGGCTGGCTCCTGACGGCTTTTACATGGGGTGCGTTTTCCCTGTTCTCTCAAAATCCGTGAGGCGTCCCACACCCTCCATGCTCTGTGGCGGGGGAGTCGGCTTTGTGCCGGGCTAACATAGCCCAACCATCAACTCTGCTACCAGCTTGTTGGGATGGTTCCATGGTATGCCAGAGGTCGTCTGGGGGTCCGTCCAACTCCCAAGGGCCCAACATGCTTCCCCAGAATAAACAGAGGACTCAGCCAACTGCAAGTTAGAACTGTGTTTTATTGCAAAAACCAACAGGGATCATACAAGACAATCAGGATTCTTCAGTACATCTCAACTTTACAATGCATGCTCCCCAATTGTATTGTGACATTGAATCATCATCATCTGGGCCCTTCCCCAAAAACCTATCCCTGGTGCGGATTGGGTACTGAGAGTGGCATCCCTTATAGACACACCCTATAGAGGTTATTCTGCTGGTCTTTGCATGTCAGGTGGCTGGCCTGTCCCATCCCCAAGAAACTATTACATTGTTGCAGAGTAGTGGGTTTACCATTGGTTCTTGCCCCTTGCCATCCACCCGTGATTTTGACAATCAAGATTCTCCAGTACATCTCAACTTTACAATGCATGCTCCCCAGTTTTGTTGTGACATTGCATCATCATCTGGGCCCTTCCCCAAAAACCTATCCCTGGTGCGGATTGGGTATTGAGGGTGGTATCCCTTATAGACGCACTGTGTAGAGGTTATTCTGCTGGTCTTTGCATGCCAGATGGCTGGCCTGTCCCATCCCCAAGAAACTATTACATTGTTGCAGAGTAATGGGCTTACCATTGGCTCTTGCCCCTTGCCATCCACCCCTGTTTTTCTATTTCATGATTCACTAGAGAGGATCTCCCCAGGCCTGGGACTCGATTTGGTTCTCAATTCTCTGTGCACCGGTAATGTGAAACGTCTATGTGTCTGTATTTTATCTGGAATTGTACCACCTTTGAATACGAGAGTGCGTAACCAGGTTGCAACACTTGTTTGACTCTTTGTCTGGGTTGCTGGGATCGGATCTCCTTTCCTACCATGGGTGAATGCCCATTGTTTAGCTGGGCTGCATCACATGCGTGTAGCCCACAAAACTGAGCTCGAGCCTGCATTTACGAGGATTTATAAAATGTTTCTGAAGCTGGTCCCTTGTCGTCTAGAGTGTGGAATGTCACTGGTTGTCACTAACCTTGACTGTGAGCTTGCTTCGCGCACTCCATGCAGCCAGAGTCAGCTCCTCTTGTCTCATGTTCTATGGCTTGAGGCCTTCTGTAATTTTCCTCAGACTTATAACATGATTTCTATATGCTCATGTTATAATAAGTAATCTGTAAGATAGTCACACATGGTTCTACCAGGCTCTATATATACTCCTGTAGTTCCATAGGGTTATTCATCATAAGCATCTGCAAGCTTGCTCAGGATCTCTTGTTGCCTTGCATTTCTGCGTTACTGCATTTAGATAGTGAAAAATAATAAAGATTTGACAGTATGTATATGTATCGGTCCTCTAGCTATAGAGCTGTGTAAGCATGTTCTTCGTGTATGCGAATGTGCGTTCATGTAATACGGTGAGGGGCTGAGAGTGTGCTTCATGACTAACGCTGCTATGTCGTGGTGTTACTAATGACACAGCATAATGGCATCTAGGTGCCTAATCAAGACTGTCCATTAGGGTATTCCCACCCACAATCTCTGTTGAGTCCCCTATACCTGTAAAGATATGTACTGGGTTAGGTCTGTAGGGCTAACTGAGGGGATACCTTTCCATGTACGTGTTAGCCAGTGGTGCACTTAGGATTCGTCCGAAATAAGCTGCGTGACTACAAGCGTTCCTGGCTCTTCATCCTGTCATGTTCATGGGGGTGAGGAGGGGCATCCCTGGGACACTCTCTTCATTACTAATGCACTGTTGTTGGATCAGAGTGTTCTTGATAGCATGTAGTGTGACGATTTCGCTGTGATGGATTGTTGTTCCATGCTATGGTAGGCGCAGTGAGTGATGCATATAGTTTTAAATGAATCCTCTGTTTCATTGGTAGCTTATGAAGTGTACAGAGTGCTAGCATGATGTGTTCATACCTTTTTGTTCTTGGAAGGAATCTGACAGGTCAGTTTTGTTTTATTTTTGTAGTCTTGACTAAATATTGCAGGAGTCCAGGCATAGTTAGGTCTTCATAGCACCAGTGAGATAACTAGTAGGGACATGTACATGATGGTCAGGTAGGGCATGATGCATCAGAAGTTCCGGAGTTGAAAGAAGCAGTTCCTCACAACATCTTTTACCTGAGGTTCTATTATATGCTTGCTGTGAATTGTGATTCAAAGATTCCTTATCGTAGAATGAGGCAGTGGGAGAGTGCGGATTAAGTCCAGCTTATTCATTGCTGTGTGTATCGGGAGCATCATGGCAAAGATCATGAGTTTTGTTTTAGATCGGGGATCCTAAGGGCCTAATTCACAGAACCATTTTATAATGCCAAAACCCCATTGGAAAACGCTCTGTGAATAAGGCCTTAAGTCTGTTCGAAATTATCCAAGAGTCCACATGAGCAAGGTATTTGTTGAGGTTAGAAGTGTTGAGAGTTGGGTGAGTGTTGGGAGTTTGTAGACAATGTGTGTGTTGTCTAATTGGCTGAACTATGTGAATGTCATGTTGCCGATGAGATGTAGGAGTTGGTCATGTATATGTTGAAGTGAAGAGGTGAGATGCTGAGACCTCGGATACTCCACATTTCAGTGGGAGTGGAGGTGATCTGAAAGGGGACATGAGTGTTGCTTCTGTTCTCTCGGTCAGGAAGTATGTGATCCGGCGTTGGGTAATGGTATTGAATGTGTCAGAAATTTACAGATGGCTAGGTGCACTGTTGGGTCTTTGTCAGGGTTTTTCTTTAGCATGTCCCAACTTGAAGAAAGTGTGGATTCTGCTCCTCTCATTACCTGAATCTGTGTTGTGATTCCTGGTAGAGGTTGTTGATCTCGACAAATTCCCCAAATCATTGGTTGATAAATTTCTTAAGGATTTTGCCAGTGGAAAGTGTGTTGAAGATTGGGTGGTTATTAGCTGAGTTTTAAGGGGAAAGTTAAATAAAGACTGTTTGAGGGCAAGCAGGACCTTCCCCTGCTTGATGGAGACATTGAGAAGGGGTAGGAGGGTAGGTGCTTATCTCACTTGCTTAGATATAGTTTTGTCAATCTCTTCTGGGGACTACCAAGCTGACTACTACTACCAAGCTGTTGTTCTAGACAACATGGGTTGAGCCTAACCATGAGCTACACAATACTATATATCGATTCCATTTGCACTAATGCCACGGTTGCCAAATGGCCCTATAACATCAATGTCACCTTCCAGTAGGTCTGGCTTTTTAGAAAACAACTCTGTGCATCTCCGAAATTAGGTCCTCACCTATTACAATGTTAAAACTGGAAATGCAAGTCCCATCAGGCAAAGTGCTGATAGCTTAAAAACTAGGATTAGATAGAGGTGACCACAAAGTTTTCGGGCCAGCCAGATAGTATACAATTCCGCCTTAGCAGGATGGGTTGGAATTGGCGAAAGTTCACAGTTTCGGGCACTCTGAGCATGCACATAGCCACTTCTTAAGATTCTGCGATTCTATGTCAAGACTGAGGTGAGCATTAGGTTTCATCTTCAATGTATTCCTGTCTCCAGCAGTTTCAACAATAAACCAATTTTTGTAACTTCCCATAAAACATTTTTTTTCTTTTTCAACCAAAAAACTACATTTCCCTTAAGTCCCAGGCCAACTGTTGTCCAATGTCCTGACCACGTGACCCTAGTGCTTCCACTTCCTGTTCTCACCCTCTTCTTTCCTGCTCTCCATGCAGATAAGTAGCTTTAATTTGTAGTTGCATAGTGTATGCTTATATATAACCAGATACAGCATGTTAGAAAGATAGTTTATGTATGGCAATAGCATGCGCATCAGACAGTAAACATCTGTGTCAAGAAATTAAATTATTGGGAGCGCGTGACATAATTGCAGTGACATTCATTTTAGCTTTCATTTCGGAATCGGCGGCCCGTGCCACATTTTTCGGCACGCTTGGGGCTCGCCGACCTCCTTCACACACACTTGGAGAAACTCCCTCCCTTGGGGAGGAGGAGTTGAGATTGTGCAGCCCGCGCTAGTCTATGCAGGCAGCCCCCATCTTTGAGGGGGCGGAGCCAAGCTCCCAGGAGCATGAGGATGCGCTACAATAGCGCGAATCAGAGCGAAAAGCTCATTGAGGAGCCCTCACCCTTGGAAAGGAGGGGCCTCCACATGGAAGAAGCAATCGTACAACGTCTAATTTATGCGCTTTGCACCGGAGAGAGAATTCATTCTCTGAGGAGCTAAAGATTATATTAAAGAGTGTGTTACACCCGCGGAGCCGAAAGTGAACATCCAATCCCTCAATTGCAGAGAAATAATTCTCTGATCCCACAGCCAGTTACAGGCTGGTTAATAGTAGACACAGAGGGCATTATCCAGGAGCCTGACCAGCAGGACAAAGGTGCAGCCTCAATCTAGATCACACAGTGAGCTAGTGGATGTGCCACTTCACCTGAACAGGTATTGGAAGGCACATTACAGCACAGAGAGAATGATAGAATTCGAGTGGAGCGAGGAGGAGCAAGAGGCAGCCTATTCAGAGGATCTGGCCTACAGCTTCAAGGGAGTGTTGGGGGATTCACTGATAGAGGCTGTGGCTCAAGGGGTAAAGTCCCTACAAGAAATATTAGGAACCATTGAAAAATACCTGAATCAAGAGGAGGCAAGCACCATACCCAAAGAAAGCATGTCCACAAGTGTCACACCAGAGGATCCACAGGGGTGTAAGAAGACCAGGAAGAGAAAGAACTCTTCTGACCCCCCGGGTCATCCAGACGGGGCAGAACTGAAGACCCCGGAGGCTACTGATGCATTCATAAGATTGCGAGATGCATTATGCACAAGTCGGGAGTGCCGAGCCTCACGACCCCCTACCCTGAGGAAGATAATATGGGCAATGAAGGGCAAGACTCCGAGTAGGAGCCCGCAGGGTCCCCGCGATCCTCGCAAGATGAGATCAATAAAGGGGATGATGAGGAAGTACAGCACCACCTAAGAAAAGGTTGAGGAAACTCAACAAGACGGAGGACGAAGAGGGAATCTCGGATAAGTTCGAGCCAAAGGAAATCCGAAACCCTAAATTCTCAGAGTGGTTGCCATCACCAAGGGTTACTAAATACATGACCCACAGATTACATAAAGCCTTAGAGAAACAGGCAAGACAAAGAATGTGGGCAGAATGCCCTAAACCTGAACTACCTGGGAAGGTAACAGAAGCACCGGCGCTCGATCAGAAGATGTTAGCCTTCGTTTCGAAGACCTCCAGGGATCCCAGAAAAGGGATAGACAGATCCTGGAGAAGTTGCCAGCAAAAAGTGCTAGATCTAGCAGGACCACGCGTGTAGATCATGGATTTGGCCGAACGAGCAAGAGATACAGGAGAAGCAGTGGACCCAGAGGTCCTAGCTTACTGGCCCCAAAGGCATTATGCCTCCTGGGCAACGCTTATTGCGCAATATCATCTGAGCGTAGAAGAGGACTGCTCCTTAAAATAGACCCCAATTTGGGCGATCTGGCATCTTATAAACAGGCGAAGCAGCCCAAGCACTACTATTCGGAGAGACAGAGGACAGGGAAGAGGACAGAGCTTCCAGTCCGGTGAGAAAACACACACATCCGCCAGTAGGGGGGAGAACGTTAACATTTTGGGAGAACTGGCGCATGCTTTCCAGCGACGCCTGGGCATTGCACACTGTCAGAGGACTGCAACTAGAATTTACATGGGTACCCATACAATCCCACCCCTCATGTCCCTTATACTCTGCGCATGTAGAGAAGGAGACCCTACACGCAGAGCTGCAAAGCTTGGCACTCAAAAGAGCGATAGAGCCTTGCACTACGACACTGAAGTTTATAAGCAACATGTTCCTGGTACACATGAAAGACAAAATAAGGCCCATAATAAATTTGAGACAGATGAACAGCTGGGTGACTTACCATCACTTCAGAGATACCCTCAGACAGGGTTATTGGCTCACAAGGGTCGATCTGAAGGACGCATACCTCACAATACCAGTCGAAGAGGAATATCGCCCCTTTCTAGCATTCGACTTGGGCGGGTGTTTTTGGCAGTTTGCAACAATGCCATTTGGGCTAGCCTCAGCACCATGTGCATTCACGAAACTCATGAGGCCGATAGCTGCGTCAATCAGAGAGCAAGGGATAAGAATGATAATATATCTGGGTGACTTTCTGCTGATGGCAAGCAGCAGAGAAACACTCTGATACCAGACAAGCTGGGTAACAGACCTCCTGACGTCTCTTGGGTTCCTAGTGAATCAGGAAAAATCAGAAATGATACCAGCTAGGAGGATAGAATTTCTGGGGTTTATTATAGACACCAGGACAGCTACACTAGAGTTGCCGGCCAGGAAGATAAGAGATATAAAGAGAAAAATGAGAAATTGCCTCAGCAAAAACATAATCTCCCTGCGGATGATAGCGAGAGTAGTGGGTCTCGTAGCAGCATCGATCCAAGCAATATTTCCAGGGCCCCTGCATAATCGAGCCCTGCAATGACTGAAAATAAAACACCTACAATGGGGTCTGCGATACCATCAGCTAGTACCTCTAGATATAGATTTGAAGACGTAACTAGAATGGTGGCTACAGAATATGGACGCCTGGAACAAGAAGGGAATAGGTTCTTACCTGTTACTCCATTTCTCCAGCATTGGCATCTTTCATGGATTCACATGCTTAGAATATTCCCCGTCGTCAGGCTGGGAATCCTTGGTAAGTTATATAGACATTTTCCATAGGAAAACTTCCGACACTTTTGTGTCCTATCTACGTCGTTTTGGGCCGCATACGGCAGCGCCACTAGGACGTAGAGGTATAAATAGCCCCGCCCCCGCGGCTCCCTCAGATTTCGGCCCCCAAAGTAGTATGGGGGTGATCTCTGGTTTGCATGCGTAGGGGAGGCTGGCGGGCGCATGTGAATCCATGAAAGATACCAATGCTGGAGAAATTGAGTTACAGGTAAGAAACTACTCCCTTCTCCAGCATTGGATCTTTCATGGATTCACATGCTTAGAATAGATTGTATAGCAGTATCCCCCAACGTTGGAGGTGTGTATGCAAACCAAAATCACAATAACCATAATGCATATTTATCATGGCAACACATCACATTATAGTAGGTCAACAGTGAAAACACCACACTTAAAAGTACATTAGCTGAAGGATGTGACCCCTTAATTGGGGCTTACCTTATTGAAACAGGTGCCGTAGGACTGCACGACCCATCTGTGTATCCTCAGCATGTTGCTGTTCGAGGCAATAATGCCGGGTAAACGTGTGTGGTACCGACCAGGAAGCCGCCTGACATATCTCCCAGCGGAATTCCAGACCACAATGCTGTCGACGAAGAAGTGGATCTCGTCGAATTGGCCCTTGGACGCTTCTCCAGCGGTTTTCCGGCTTTTGAGTGACAAAACGAAATAGCAGACGACACCCATCGGGCTAGTCCTTGTTTTCAGATCGGTTTACCTTTAGCCAAAAGGGCCATAAGCCACAAATAGTTGTCTCGTGTCTCTGAAGCTTTGAGTGCGATGGAGGTAAAATTTTAAAACTCTTTTCACGTCCAGTGTATGGAGAGTCTTCTCCGCAACCGACAAAGGTGTTGGAAAAAACGTCAGCAGCACTATAGAAGAGTGCTTATGGAACATGGTAGGCACTTTAGGAATGAAATGAGGATTAGTAGCCAACACAACTTTATTATTGAAAAACCTCAAGTACGGTGGATCGATCACTAAAGCTTGTATTTCCGACAGTCATCGAGCCGAAGTAATAGCCACCAGAAAAGCCAATTTCCACGACAAAAATGTCAATGATGACGATGACATCGGCTCAAAAGGGGCCTTCATCAGCGCTGCCAGAACCAGGTTAAGACTCCAGATTGGAGGAAACTTTTTCGTGGGAGGAAAGGTTCGGAACAATCCTTTAAGGAAATGTTTAATCAGCCGGTCACTAAATAACGGAGTTGAATGTCTCTTTCGAGTAAATCTCGAAATGGCCGCTAGATGCACTTTTATGGATGAAACAGACAAGCATTTTTGAGCTAGGAGTAGCAAGTATGGTAGAAGCTGTTCCGGTGTGATATTAAGCGGGACCAAACCTGGTTGACCTGCGCACCATGTGCAGAATCTCTTCCATTTGTATGAATATGAAGCGTTCGTGGACGGCGCCCTCGCCGCTTGCAAAATGCGACGACAGCCCGCTGGAATCTCTAACGTACCAAACTCGGAGAAATCAGGAGCCAGGCTGTCAGACTGAGGCTGTCCGGGTCGTGATGCCAAACAATCCCTTTCTCTTGAGACAGAAGGTTCGGGATTTTCTGGTACCTCATTGGTTCTGCCGCTGAAAGATGGAGTAGATCGGAGAACCACACTTGTCTGGCCCAGTACGGGGCCACCAGGATCACCCGACATGGATATCTGTGGATCCATTGCAACGTCCGACGTATGAGCGAAAAAGGGGGAAAGGCATACAGAAACTTGTCCGTCCACGGGAAAGAGAACGCTTCCCCTAGTGAGCCTTGCTGTGGCCACCTGCTCGCGTATTGTGGGCATTTCCTGTTGTCTCTCGTCGCAAAGAGATTGAGGGCCGGACGACCCCATTTCTCGAAGGCACGGTGTAGTTGTTGGTCTTTCAGTTCCCATTCGTGTAGTCGATTCATCTCCCTGCTGAGAGAGTCTGCTTGCACGTTTTTGACTCCTGGCAAGTGGAACGCCAATAGATATATCTTCTGCTGAAGGGCCCAATGCCAGACCTCCTGGGCTTCGGTCGACAGAGTTCTGGAGCGAGTTCCTCCCTGTTTCCTTAGATAAAACATTGTTGTTGTGTTGTCTGTCGTAATCTGTAAAACTGTTCCCTTTATCCGTGGAAGAAAGGATTTCAGGGCCAAACGCACCGCCCTTAACTCCAGCACATTGATATGAAGGCCGGACTCCTCAGATGACCAACAACCCTGAACCTGTAGGGAATCCAGATGAGCTCCCCATCCAGTTAGAGAAGCATCTGTCACCACTGTCATCTGGACCACCGTTTTCAGCAAGGGCATTCCCTTTGTCAGATTTATGGAAACTCTCCACCATTGGAGCGCCTGCACGAGTTTGCTGTTGATGATCAATTTGTCCGACCAACGCCCTTGACTCTGTGCCCATCGATCCGCCAAGAATTCCTGAATCGGCCTCATGAAGAGATGACAATTGTTGATTAAGGGTATGTACTTTCGCACTGACACTCTGGTGTCGACTTTCCAATCTGATGCTTTTTGCTGTAGTTTCAGAACCCTTTCGACGGATGGCTTTACCAGTCCTGACTGCGTCTGGAACTCCGCCCCCAGAAAGACCAAGGTCCTTGATGGCGATAAGGAGGACTTTTCGAAGTTTATTGCGAAGCCTAAACGTTGTAGGAGGCACATGGTGGCATTCAGACTTTCCTGTGCCCTTTCCGGAGACAATACCCTCACTAGCCAATCGTCCAGATAAGGGTACACATGATGACCTTCTTTCCTTAACCAGGCTGCTACTGGAGCCAGACATTTCGTGAACCTCCTGGGAGACGATTTCAGTCCGAACGGGAGGACCTTGAACTGATAGTGAGTTCGTCCGACGACGAACCGTAGAAATCTTTTGTGTCGTCGACGCATCGGGATATGGAAGTATGCGTCCTGAAGGTCTAGCAACGACAAATAAACTCCCGGTTGTATCGAACGGATCGCCTCTTGGAGTGTCAGCATCTTGAATTTTAGATTCTTGAGCAGTTTGTTGAGAGCTCGTAGATCTACAATGGGACGCTATTTTCCATTGGGTTTCTTGACGACAAAGTAACGGGAGTACACTCCCCGTCCTCTTTCTGCCACCGGGACCAGTTCTATAGCCCCTTTCTGCAGCATAAGCGCCACCTCTTGCATTAGTATTTGAAGGTGGGGCTGCGTCGAGAACACCGGTGGAATGCGTGGTGGCTTGCCCTTGAATTGTAGAGATTGGCCCAGATGTATTGTGTCCAAAACCCATTGGTCTGTTATGCGCGCCCACTCGTCGACGTGATGAGACACTCTGCCCCCCAGGACGTCCTGTAAGTTGTCATTGCTGGCTTTTGGCCTGTTTATCCTTCGTCGACGAGGAGTAGGCGCCTCGTCGTCTGGAGGGTTGGTAATCTCTGCCTTTACGAGTAGCTTGGGCTGCATGTCTGTAGCCTTGGGAAGAGTAGGAGTGTCTGCTGAAACCTCGGTCTCTAGATGATCCAAACCGGGAGTTACCTGATGCTCCTCTGAAAGGACGAAAGGAACGAAAATTCCTACCACTCTGGAGGGCTCCAAGGGAACGAGCCGTGTCAGAATCTTCTTTCATGCCCTTCAAGGCCTCATCCACTTTCTCCCCAAACAGGTGTTCTCCTTCGCACGGCATATCCATTACCTTATATTGTACCTCTGGTCTGAACGTCGTGCACTTAAGCCAGGGTTGCCTTCGTAACACTACGCCATTGTTGATTTGCTTAAAGCCTGATTCCGCGAGGTCGACAGCAATGTTAATGGAATGATTGGAAGCCTCTTCTCCCTCACGTACGAGCAGCATGGCAGATTTCCTGTGTTCTTCCGGCAGATGGTCCAAGATAGGAGCCAGACGATGCCACATCTCCCTATCATACCTGGCCATAATATCCAGGGAGTTGGCTGCTTTAACTGTACTCGCTCCAACTGATAGCACTTTCTTCCCAAAAGCATCTTGTCTCCTGGCTTCGTTGTCTGGTGGGGTCGTGCATTTGTGTTGCAACCTTGCCTTTCTGGCCGCCGCGGAGGATACCACTGATTCCGGCGAAGGTTGAGACGTCAAGCACTTGGGAGTCGATTCCGGAGCCTTGAATTTCTTTTCCAATCGACCTTTTACTGCCGGTTCCGAAAAAGGATGACACATGGTTTTTAGTCCCTCCTGCCAGACATGGTCTAAAATTGGGATAGCAAATATCGACTTTCTTCTCTTGCCCATATGATCGAAAAGAAAACCATCTTTTTTCTCTTCTTCGGGGACTAGGCCAAACTCGGCACATGCCTTACCCATCATGGCATGGAAAGCACCCACGTCATCAGGTGGTGAAGGCTGCACCGGACTCTTTGGAGTTTCCATCTCCACTTCAGAGTCCCATGTAGGGTCCCTTGAGGGGGATAACGAGATGTCTGAACCCGACTCTTCACGTTCCGACTCTGACAGTTCTCCTTCTTCCTGTGGACGAGAACCATCTTCCTCAACCGGGTAAGCAGTAGGAATTCTGGATGGAGGGCGAGGAGCCGGGCCTGGCTCGTCGACGACTGGCAAAGCTTGTAACACTGTCGGGACACTAAGCTGAGGTAAATGTGTGTCCAACCGCTACAACAGCTTCTGTAATGTGTTCAACACCTCCAGGGACAGAACTGTCTGGGGATTCAGTAAGGAAGAGGTAACTGGAATGACACTTCCACTCGAGAGCGACACCGAACCAGTTGGTTGTAATCCCAGATCGGTTGGATGTGCGACTGGACCACGGTCATCCTCCGCCGACGAGATGGAGAAAGACGCTTCTGGTTGCAGCAAGGCCTCAGTCGGGATCGGATCAAAGACCTCTGGTTGCCATCCCACCGACGGGGCCAATGTCGACGATGACATCTTTTCCATAGACGCTGTTTGACCTGACGAAATAGCCGTAGGAAGAGCTGTCGCCGAAGACAAAGCCGGCGTCGATGATCGGACCGTCGTCGATGAAGTCTGTAGCGCAGGGCCTTGAGGCGTTCCCGCCGTTTTTGAACTCTACTTGTTTGACGAGGACTCTCGACTCGAGGTAGACATATGACGGTCTCCTGAGGAGGATTTGATGAGTCTTTTCTCTCCTTTTTAGATGAGGAGGAAGAAGACGAAGCCTTATGTGAAGAGGAGGACCTCGCAGGATGTTTCTCCAGGGGGCGTTTTTCAGATGAACGTGATTTCTTCGCCGGAGGCTCAGCCGACACTGAGCGACGAGGGGGCACAGGAGACTTAGATCTCGAGGTTTTAGAGCCTACCTCCGATGCCGGGTACGCACCCGCTCCGTCATTGAGCCAAGTAACCAGGCGTCTGTTGCGGTCTTTTAGGGTCTTTTGTGAGAAGCCCTGACAGATCTCACACGTGTCCGCCGTATGATGAGGGTGAAGACAGTAAATACAGTCCATATGCCCGTCTCCTTCATACACTTTCTTAAGACCGCATGTAGCACACGGACGAAATAACGCCTTTCCAGACATTCTTCGAAAAGAAACAGTCGAAGAAGAAGAAGAACGCACAACCTAATAAAATAGTACATACTCGAGGTAATCCCACTACTTTGGAAGACAGTTGAAATCTGAGGGAGCCGCAGGGGCGGGGCTATTTATACCTCTACGTCCTAGTGGCGCTGCCGTATGCGGCCCAAAACGACATAGATAGGACACAAAAGTGTTGTTAGTTTTCCTATGGAAAGTGTCTATATAACTTACCGAGGATTCCCAGCCTGACGACGGGGAATATTCTAAGCATGTGAATCCATGAAAGATCCAATGCTGGAGAAGGCCATATTCGGCAATCTGCAGGATCTGGTGATAGAATCAGATGCCAGTAGAGCAGGCTGGGGCGCTCACTGCAAAGAGCTAGAGACTGGGGCAAGTGCAGTACGGAAGACCTCAAATTGCACATCAATTGTCTAGAATTACTAGCCGGGTCGTTTGCGATCAATGCATTTACGAAAGACAGACTGAATTTGTGTATCCTGCTGAAAATTGACAATATATCGGCAGTCAGATACATCAATTATTTAGGAGGGATGAAGTCCAAATTATAAGCAGAACTAGACAAGGATTTTGGGCATTTCTGCCTAGAGTCAGGGACCTCAGTAGAAGCAGAATATCTCCTGGGTGCACTTAATGTAGTGGCGGACTGGAATTCCAGATACCTGGCAGACTCCAGCGACTGGATGCTGGACAAAACCACCTTTCGGCTGATAGAGGAGATCTGGGGACCCGTGCACACAGACCTGTTTGCATCCAGACTGAACGTGCAAAAGAGCAGATATTTCAGCTCGAGACTAGATTCGATGACGGCAGGCGTAGATGCCTTTCTCCAAGATCGGAGAGGAGAGACTCACTATGCCTTCCCGCCATTTATTATGATGAACAGGGTGCTAACGAAAGTTTGCAGAGAGAGAGCGACAATGATAGTGGGGGCCACGATTTGGAAGTTGCAAGTAAGGTTCCCATTGTTGTTGGAACTAGTGACCGATTACCCGAGATCACTTCCCCCAGGAGACTGTCTTCTCACTGACCCAGTTGGGTCATATCATACTCTGAGACTGAGAGGGACTCTCCTCCCGCTGATGGCGTGCATGATAGCAGAAGACGCTGGAATCTCCCAGGGATTTCGGTACAGGCTGCTCGCCTCATTGCAGAGTCGTGGGCACCATCGACTTGAAGGAGCTACGACGCAGCTTGGAATAGATGGTCACAGTGGTGCAAAGGGAGAAGTCTTCATCCCGTTTCAGCACCTTCAGAAGAGATATAAAATTTCTTAGCAGAGTTACTCCAAGACGGGAAAGCATACAGAACGATTAGAGTATACAGATCCGCAATATCAGCAGGCCACATGCCCATAGAAGGATTGCCCGTAGGGGAAAACATAGCAGTAGTGCGATTACTCAAGGGACTAAGATTTAGGTAGCCGCCCAAGCCAAAGTATGACACCTTATGGGATGTTTCAGTAGTCCTGAAACTATTAGCCAGCTGGCCAGGGAACAGATACCTTTCACTGAAACAACTGTCAGGGAAGCTTGCTATGCTTCTGTGCCTAGTGTCATGTAGGAGAGTATCAGACGTCAGAGCCCTAGATGTGAATAGGAAAGTATATGGACCAGAAGGAGTAACCTTCACTCTGACCAGAACGACGAAGACAGATTCTGCGACAATAGTCTACCCCTACCTGCAGGAACACCCAAAGTGGTGCGTGGCAGCCTGCATAAAAGAATATGACCATAGGACCGCAGAGATGAGGTTGATGGTGACAAAACAGCTGCTTATAGCGCGTAGAAAACTTCATAAGGAAGTCGCGACAGCTACCATAGCAAGATGGGTGAGAGAAGTGATGCAGTTAGCAAGAATAGATATGGCTACGTTTGGAGCTCATTCTGTGAGGGGTGCAATGGCTTTAAAGCAACTAGCATAGGGCGTGATGCTGCAAGATATCTTAAGTGCGGCCGACTGGGCAAGCAATACTACTTTTAGGACATTTTATTTTAAGCCAGTACATTCAGTGGCAGCAACAGTGATGACAAGCTTTGAACAAGCATAATGCTCGCCTCCGTCTTGACATAGAATGAAGATTACCCCTGCTAATAGTGCAGGGAGTCTTGATTCTATTAAAGACAAGGAGGCGGGCATTACTTTCCCACCCTAGATACACGGCAAAGTTAATGTTGATGTATAACAATGCACTAATGGTAAGTTTCTCCCAGAATAGGGTGTGTATCCACCTTGTTAATGTGCTCTATTGTGTCTTCGTATTAGGAGATGACCAGAAGAACAGTTGAGCCAAGTTGTTGGGAAAACAGGAGCTGTTTGAGAGCAACACCGCCATCTTAATGCAGAAGAATTGCAGAACAGTGTAGTGGAGAGGACAGAAACAATGTTTGGACTAGTTAAGAGTTCAGTGCAAGTTGTAGTGCAGTTAAGAGCATTCAAGAAGAGGGAGAGAACAGGGAGTTGAAGGACTAGGATCACATGGTCAGGACATTGGACTATAGTTGGCCTGGAACTTAAGGGAAATGTAGTTTTTTGGTTGAAAAAGAAAAAAAAAGAAAACAATTCCCATATGGGAAGTTAAAAAAATTGGTTTATTGTTGAAACTGATGGAGACAGGAATAAATTGAAGATGAAGTATAATGCTTGCCTCCTTGTCTCTAATAGAATCAAGACTCCCTGTGCTATTAGCAGGGGTAATCTTCATTGTAGAGCAGTGCCGACAGGTTCCATTTGGGTGATGCTGCCCAATCTGTGGTCAAGTCTCAAATCCAAGTCTCAAATCCAGATACATAATTTGTGGTAGTCTCTGAATTCTTGGCTATTTTGCTATCAATATCTTCGAGTTTGGTGTATCCATTAGTGATATTATTAGGAAATACTAATGGGTATCAAGTGTGTGGAAATGGCATTTAAAATACATAATGATTCTCAATAGTCTCAGGAACCAACAGTTTATCGAAAAACAAATGTTTAAAAAAAGTCTGTCCTTAAAAAGTTTGGAACAGAAATAGACCTTTTGGAACACTGACTAAAGTCATGTGCAAATCAGAATGTAAAAGAAAAAAAAGGAGTAAACATCTTCTTAATATAAGATAGTATTTTTCGCAGCACCTAGTTGCCTTTGAATTGCGAACTTACAGTGCAGCACAAGATCAAAGCTGTCCAGTGCAGTGGTCGAAGTGTACGAAAAGAAGTAGTGGAACTATGTTGCCTGCTGACCTGCCCGTTCTCTACAAACCCCATTGCTGCACCCCCTCCCACACATAATCCAAAGCCCCAAAGAAACACACCTGCTATTTAGGGGCATGTTCAGTGCAAGCTTCAACTTCTTTCTACAATTTATTTTAAAACTAAACCATTCCAGAACGGGTTCTTTTTTAAATAAAAGTATAGGACCAGTGAACCTTAAAAATGAAAAGTATAGGAGCACCCCTCCAGACCGCTCCACTCCCGCCCACTTCGACCTCTTTTCCAGCGAAGGAGGCAAATCGACATGGAAAGTACAACCGCCTTGTTTTTTACTGCAATCTGGCTTCCCAGCATTAGGAGCGTTTTCTCGCCTATGTAAATTCCTGGGTGCAGGAGTGCGTGTGAATGAACTTAAGTATCCTCTTTGTAACTTTTCTCAATATTCTGCTGATTGCAAGTAGCAGATGTGCTAAGCTTAATGGTGCATATATAAGATGCAATCCCCGATCCCTAAATGAACTCCTTATCTCTAAATATATACAGGATGAGCTATATAAACTCAATTTAGCCACTATCCTATCAAATCTAGCAGAACTGAAGAGCGAAACAACAACATTACAGCCCAGCACCTGTTAGGGAAATTCAGAGCAGAAAAACCCAACAGCGATGGCCCTCGACCACGTACCAAGCCGTAAATTGGAATGGATGCCCGCCTGGCTCCCATCGCAATCCATCCTGCAACCCGGTAATTAACATCATCTCTGTGCGCGCACTCCGCTGCCAGCGATCAATCTAGGCGATCACCCCATTCTACTTATGTCCGCGCTTTATGTTGCCAGTGGTGGTCATAACGGCGTTGATAACTCCTTGGCAAAAAGTCAAATATTATACACAGCCCTGCTGTTAATTCAATTTGAAATCGTCTTAAATTTGCAAAAAAGTTGAAGAAACGTGTGCAATTTAGAGGCGCGAAATGAAAAAGGTGCTAAAGAAATTCGGTGGTGCAAAATATATGGAGCAAAGGGGGATAGACCTTCTACGCCTCACGAGAATTGCCCCTCGTAGTGTGTTAAAATTGACAATTACGTAATCAGATGTTCGGAAACAATATTGTGCAATGTGGGGATTACTACTCGTAATCCTCATTACTCCTAGTCCTACTCGTCCTTGTCACAGCACTTTCTTTTGAGGTAACATTACCTCTCCAGAGGAACTCTTCTTGTATTTACATTCATGTTGCTGTCCTCCCATGGGAGCATATTATGCCCACAAACCAACTGACACTGGTTAATTAACACTGTCCATATAGGTCCATTCGTGTCAGTCAGAGGAGAGAGATGCCTGACCTAAGCACTGTGACGAGGAACAGTGTGGGTAGGAGTAATGAAGATTAGCAGCAAGCAATCCCCGCATTACCTCTACGTGCCTCTTCTTCGTCCCAGTACTTATTTTTTTTTAGGTATACCCACCTATGGTAACAAATGGGGCTAGAGCAAAAAGTGTAATATGCTCGCCACCCTATCCACCACCAGTTTATTCATAAGTCTGAAATGATAATGTTACAAAAGGAATCATGGGAGTACTACACTAAGTACACCAGTCATACATGCCAACATTTTGATCCCCTGGGAGGTATAGTTTATCAAGGTAAGCGGGAGAATGACATTTCCCCACTGAACTTCATTGGGATTCGGGATATTTTAGGCAGGAAACACCTAAATCGGGAGGGTTGGCATGTATGCCCAGTACCAAAGGCACAAACTTCATGTTGGTGCAAATTGAGTCTATAATGCCCAATAAAGGTGTTTTGGCCTGCCCAGGTAGCAGTTCTACATATATCCTGAATGGAGACATCTTTTACCTCAGCCTATGAAGCAGACATTGACCTGGAAGATTTACCCTGTAATCCCGAAAGGGGGGGCGGGGCGATCGTGAGGCACTATAAGCCAGAGTATTGGCGTCCCTCAGCCACCTACTGACTTTTGGAACCATAGCCTTTCACCCCACAGAGACTCCCCCAAAGGTGACAAACAGATAACCAGAAAAGCAGCATTCCCTATTTTTCTCTAGATAGATCAGGACCGCCCTATGGACATCTAACATGCTCCACTGTCTCTCTTCCAGAGAAGAGGGGTTAGGAAAAAAGGTAGGGAGGACAATTTCCTGTGGTAGGTGAAATTTAGAGACCACCCTCGGAAGGAATGAGGTATGACTCATTAGAAATAACGCATTTAGACTAACCACCAAGCATGGTAATACACAGAACAATGCACACATTTCCCCCAATCATCTAGCGGACATAATGGCCCTTAGAAAAACAATTGTGATTGTTGGGAACTTCAAAGATATGTTACCCAGATGTTGAAAAGGTGCTGTTTTAAGTGCACTTAGGACCAAGGGAAGATCCCATGGGTTTAGGGGGGGGGGGGGGGGAGGGGCAGCCTGAAACAGCACCAGCTTTTGAAAACGAGAAACTGTATAGGAGTCTATTGACCAGCTCCTGCTCTTCGAAGTCTTTTCCCCCCTGTGCTGAAAGGTACATATGGCATCACACTGAGCTCATTTGGAAGATACTGCCAGTGCATCTTTTCCCCTTCAATTTCCAGGATAATCAAACCAACCACTTCTGCCCCTAGCCCTGGAGGAAGGACTAAGGATCCTGGGAATCTGGGTAGGGAAAACATGGGTGTAACTGCTAGGCCCAATGGCGGAGGGCACCTACCCATCCATGGCCAATTTACTGCCACCATTTTGACTCCTGCAGAGTCCCTGTTCTTCAGAAGGACTTTTAGGGTCTCAAATGAACGTGTTCCTAGGGAACCAGGAAATCGTAGGAGGCCATGTGCCCCTGCATCTGCAGGAAGTCTCTTGCTGAGCTCTTCTGAGAAGAGAGAAGCCTCCTTAGTGCCACCTGTAGTCCATGTGCCCTGTGGATGGGGAGCATTGCTATCCCTTTTGCTGTCCAAAATCATGCTCCTATGAATTCGAGGTTCTGGGATGGCTGAACCTGTGATTTTGCTCGGTTGATAAAGAACCCCATCTCTTCTAGTAACTTGCATGTGATCTGTACATGATGTGCCATGAGATCCAGGGATGGGGCCTTGATGAGCCAGTCATCCAAACACGGGAAAACCTAGATGCTCTGGAGATGGAGAGAGGCCACTGCCACACCCAAAACAAAGGGCGCTAATTTAAGCTGAAATGGAAGGACTCTGAACTGATAATGACTGTGCTTTACTGCAAACCTCTGGAATTGGTGATGCTTCTTTTAGGGGGCTATGTTGAAGCTGTAATCCTGGAGGTCTAATGAGGCAAAGAGATCCCTCTACAGAATAAGTAGAATGATGCGCTGCAAGCACTCCACTTTGAAGCATTGAGATACAACTCAGTGGTTCAGTCTCTTGAAGTCAATTAGTCTGAATATTTCTGATGTCTTCAGTACAGGGAACCTGTTTCTTTACAGGGGATTAAGAGTGCTGCACCTGCCATTTCTGTCCGTACCCCGTATGTCTGTGGGAGCCCTACCCCTGTACTTGAAGTCTGGTTGAATTTTTATCATAGAAGGTATTGGATCCATCTTCCTTCAGTTTAGCTGTGTATATTATGGACATTGTCCTCTCGTGGGTCCCCAAGCAGCATTTAACTCTCCATTCCTTAATGTGGAGGTGAATGCGCCCAGCCACTGTGGAACGCATGGCCATTCCATTGTATGCCAAGTCCAAAAGAAACTCATCCTGCATTTTTTCAAGGTATGTTGAACATCCAATACCTTTCTGAACAAAATTACAAAACAGGTACACACAGGCATAGATAACAGGGTCTCTGCCGGAGGGGTTATGTAGGTTGTAATGATGTGATGTTTTTTAAATGCTTCATTTAATCTCTGACTGAAGAAGTGGAGACATTCCTCGAAATGTTGCAAATATGCAAAATAAATAATTTTATTAGACTAATTAAGGTATAACTCATTTTCTTCTGCATCAACATTATATATATATATATATATATATATATATATATATATATACACACTCATAGGAGGAGCACTTTTTTCCCCCTAGACCAATTCTCACCAAACTTTGCAAAAAAAGTATATGGCCAGCTCTGAATTTTTTCGCCAAGTTGGGTGCGGTGTCGTGCAAGCGGGGTGAAGTTATAGGGGGGTCTCAATATTTTTTCCCCCATAGACTGAATGGGGAAAAACATTGCGCACGGCTACAGCCCGAACGGCTGGACGGATTTTCACCAAATTTGCAGCAGGGCTTGGGCTAGAAAGAGTGCTTTTGTGTTTTTGGTGGAAATCCGACCAGTACTTTTGTTGCAAATCACAGAAATGTATGTGCTAAAAAAATTAGTGATATCTGGGTCCGCTCCGTGGACCCATTTCCCTGTTCACTCCGCGGACGCTGTCTGATTGGCATGCGGCACACTGTGATGCCGGCGAAAATTGGACACGGCCGGTGGTTGGCTGGAGGAAAGCGTGCTGTGCGTCAAAGTTTTCGTAAAACGCCACCATGGTGTAACAGAGGATAGTGTTGTGGTGTGTGTGGCAAGGTTGTAAGGCATTGTGAGCATGGCTGGGAGTGTTGTATTGGTGTGCGCACTCAAAGTGGTCTGATGCGGCTCCGCTTCGGCATCCTATTTACCTGTTTGTGGAGCGGTGAAAAGTTTGAGTGCACTGTAGTGTGCGGTCACGGGATGTCTGTTAAAAGTGTTCAATGACGGCTGCATGTTGAATGGGAGGACAATGCGGCGGCGAAAGGGACAGAGAAACATAATGGACGTTATTTGGTGGTGGAAAGAAGGGATGGAAAAGGTGCAGGAGTGAGAAATGGTTCATGTGATATACCTCATTTGAAGAAGACGCTGCCTTGCCAGCGGTAGTAGTTCATACTCCGCCAACGTGCGGTTACGTGAACAGACAACACTGTTGCTTGGTGATTGCAGGCAGCATTCGTAATGACATGGCAGCTGCAGAGTAAATGTGTTTCTCTGATGAGTGGTGACAGGCACATTTGCAGAAGAGCAATGCATTGCAGGACAATTGCGGATGTAAACATAGTGCGTAGTATGGTGTGCTGTGTGAAGTAAGTCTGTAGCCGTATCGATGCACAGCTGCAGCCCTAGCACTGAAAAGAGTGTCCACTGGTTGGAAGTAGGTGCTAAATTGTGACTGTGTGTGTACTTTGGCTGCAGTGCACATAATGTTGGTAGCATGAGTGTGGTGATTGGTAGAGCAGTTTACACTTGTAGGAGTATGTGTGTATATGTAGCAATGACGATTCGTGTAGTGTGTTGCATGGCTGCAGTAACGGAATGGTGTACATATGGAAGAGGTCCCGGTGCACCTAGTTCTTATATGTGCTTGCCTAGTGGGTAGTGCCGAGATTAGTAAGTGTCGCAGTGCACTACGAATCATTGCTTTTAAGTACGTAGTGCAGTGTTGGTAGTAGGTGAAATGTAGTTACGCTTGTATTCTTTGGTTGGGATGCTTATAGTGCTTAGTGATAGGAAGTGGGTAGCAGTGCCAAACACAGCGATCTACGACTGCATTACGGTAAGTGGAACATGTGTGCCTGCCTCCCTGCTTTATGGTGTGGCGAATGGGTTGAAGTGGTGGTGCGTATGTTGCATTTCTGATGTCTGCTATATGACTATATGTTCGACTGCGTGGCTCGGTTATGTTGTGGTGGGTGTGGCCTAGGCCTAGACTGCTCCGTTGTGTACATGGCCGAAGGCTAGGCCTGCATGTGAGCCACCAGAACATACTGCACTGATGCAGTTGTTACTCTGCATGCCTTTCAAGTTGGTGGGTATTACACAATGGTTGAGGAGGACATTGTACAATTGGGAGAACAGCAGAAGTGAGTTGGTATGCGTACATTAGCATATGGTGTTAATGATGGGCCTTGTTGCACAATAGGGAGGACATGTGACCATTTGTGTTTCCTTTGGTTAGGCCCTTGTAAGACCCTTGCTGTAGGAAGTGTTGTTACACATTGCGCCATGCAAGAAAGTCTTCAGCATGACAAATTTGCTGTATGGAGAATCTACCCAGCCACTCACATACCGTTCTGCACAAGCAACACAATGGCATAGAGCCGTAAGAGGTGACGGTGCACCTGGTTTTTGTATGTGCTTGTGTTGTGTGTATTGCCCAGATTAGTGAGTGCTGCAGTGCCCTGCGCAGCATTGTGTGTATGTACCTAGTAGAGTGTTGGGATCAGGGTAAATGTTGTGAAGAGGGTCTTGCTTGGTTGGTATGTTTATAATGGTTTGCGATCAGAAGTGCGTTGCAGTGGCAAACATAGTGGTATGTTTCTGCATTATGGTAAGGCTTGTGGATTACAATGTGCAATATGGATAATGTATACAGCTAAGTACATACCTTTTAGCACAGGCAACACAATGTCAAGGATGCATGCATGTGAAAATGTGTACAGGGTGGAAGTTGGCAGGCGCTATTGGAGATGGGGAGTGCATTACACATGACATGAGGAAGGGAGTACAATGAAGACTACATGAAAATTGAAGCTTGCACTGTAGTATGGCGTGTTGCGTGTGCTACGCCGTAGCTCCTTTGATGAATGGGTGGGTACAATGTACCGCAAAATATGTTCCCTGGGGTGCATTAAGTTTGACATTGTTGACTTTGATGTGGTATTTATGATTATTGCAGAACATGTTGCATTCCTGGGTATGGGGTTTGGTTGCAATTTGTACACTGCATACTGGATCTCATGGAGTGACAACTTGTGTAGTGCGCCCTGTGTGTGCAGTGGTCAAGTACTGGAAGGATAGAAATGGCTAAGGGTGACCTGTATGTGCCTGGCCACTTGTTCACTTGCATGACTGTGTTATGTAGAGTTGGGTGTGGCCCAGGTGTATACTGTTGGGTGTATGGCAAAAGGCCACAGGGTGTAGGTGAGGACTCAAAGAGCCGAGGCATGCCCTGTAGTACGCCACCATGACCCAAACATCTAGTTTTTAGTATGTATGTGTCAAATGGTGGTGACGTTCAATAAATGGTTGTGCAGGAGCTTGTAGACGCGGTAGAACAGCACCAGTGACCTCAAATGCATGCATTTCTATATGGTGTACATTATTGCACTACCGTTCACATTAGGGAGCCATATGGCGCTATTACAGTTTGTCATCAGTTGCCTTTTCAAGCACCCGTTGTATGTTACGATTGTGGATGGTGGTATGTGGCAAATGTTCCCCTTAATGAGAGAGTTTTGTTGTGGTGGATGTGGGTAAGGACTAGACTATTGGGTATATGGCCAAAGGCCGTAAACTATGCACCCAAGAGCGTATCCCTTCACGGCAGCCAGCATACCATAATGCAGCCCTGCCGAGTTGCCTTGGTATCTCTCGGAGGATGGTGACCTTAAAATAATGTGTACAGAGAGCATTTGGCACTTGGTGGAGCACCTGAAGTGAGGTTCTATGTGTTCATGAGCACATGGTGTAGGCAATTGCACGTGTTGCATTTTAGGGAGGCATATGTCAGCATGTGCTTTTAATATGGGATTCCCTTTACATGACCATTGACTAAGGAAGTGTGTTATCATATTGCACTATGAAAGGAAGTGCTTATCATCGCAAAGTTGCATAATAGACAATGTACAGAGCTACTGACACACCGTTTAGCAGAGCCAACACAACGTCATGGTGGCCTGCATGCAAAGATGTGCCCTGGGTGAAAGGTGGCAGGTGCATTTGCAGATGGGGAATCTATGACACATGACATGAGGAGTTCAACGTGAGGTGTACTAGGGTGTTCTGTGTGTAGTGACTCCTTAGCATCTTGGATGCATGGCTGGAAGCCTTGCACAAAGACGTGTGTGGGTTGCCTGTAAGTACTCCTTAAAATGTTGGCTTTTGTGTGCAGTTTGTGAGTTGTGCCTTTCATGGGTGTGTTCATTGTTCACACATGGTACATTTAGCAGTGCATGGCAAGAGCTTATGGAGTGTACACTTATGCAGTGTGTCCACTGAGTGCTGTGTTGAGAAAGTGTGTGTGTTGCAGTGCTAGGGTTGAACTGTATAGTGCATGTGCTTGAGTAGTGTGCATTGCGCAGATTAGTAAATACCGTACTGTACTTGGAAGTACTGTATCTTTGCAGTTGGTGGAGTGTTGGGAGGAAAATAAAATACTGGCATGTGCAGTTGGTAGTAGAGTGGATGAATGTGGATGAAATTGTGGATCACTTAGAAGAGCCGTTACATGGAGGTGGTTTCACAGGACACCAGACCTGCACTGAGTGTGTAAAGGTATGTCTGCAGTGTAGTGCAGAAACAAAAGTGTTTGATACGGAGGACTTGGTTGTGAAAGCTAAATACGTCTGTGCCTATTAAATAGAACGTAATGCAGGAGTGCTGTATATAGAATAGTGGAAATGGAAGAAGGAGTGCCTCAGCTTTAATGGGGTGTGCCCCTCGCTGTAGGTGGGAAGGCGCACGTGGTACAATGTGCCCTTCTGAACATGATGTCTTTGCAAATGGAACTGTGGGGATTATCAAATGAGGTGTGGAGGGTGTGGGTGATAGGAAGGGGCGGTGGTAGATGTCTCCAAATGTTGCTGCAGTGTGGTTGACTCAGAAGGAGGGACGCAGAGTCATTATCGTGGGTGATACCTTTGTGCAAGATGTGCACAGGTATCAGGTATGCTGTAGGAAGAGGCTTTGATACTAACATTTAGTTGGGAGGAGAGGAGGCTTTTTGGGGCACAGTCTATGAGTGGGGTTTCGATGCTATGGTTCTCCTTTGTACATGTGTGGCATCTGTCGGTACAGTGGATGTCGTGGTAGTGCATTATACAGCACAACATTTGGCCTAGATGTCTTGCGCACATCTGCTACGTCACCTTGAGAAGTGGCTGTCAGCAGTGATGCACATTTTTCCCACTGCCAAGGTGATTTTCTTCTCCATACGACCAAAAGGTGCTTGGAACCATGCTGGTGTAAGTTTCCCACAGCCAGAGTTTGGAAGCTGTTTAATAAAAAGAGGCTTGTGTGAGTTTATGTGTAGTGCTGGGATGTTCTGCACCGACTGAAAGCAGTAACGAGCAAGATTGTCAGTGATCACAAGGAAATGTAATTTTTTTTACATCCATTGGCAATTGTTAGGCAGAATCCTATGCAGTTCCCTTAGGGAGCACTACAGATGATTAAGACTACAGGTATATGCAAGAAATCCCCTTTTGGTATTAGTCTGTACCACAAAGATTTAGTTGGTAGCTGTGGCTAAGCAGTCAGACTTATCTCAAGAGGGAGATGAGCAGTATTCAGGGTTTACACAATAGGACTAAAAAACTATGGAACAAGGAAACACTGACCAAAACTTTGTATCAAAAAGAATATATATATTTATTTTACACACGCTGATGTTCACAGACGAATCACTATTATTAAAGTAAGTTAAAACTGTCAAGAAAAGTATACACAACTCCCTATTTAAATTGTAGACAAGTTTGAGCAAGAGTGAAAACTGAGCAAAACGGCACAGTGTAAACTAAGCAGAAATGGCACTCTAACAATTTCTTCAGAGTGAGGAAAAGAACAAGTTATACAGGTTTAGACTCACCAGCAACACTTCCCAATTGGATTGTGAACAAGTTAAGCAAGGCAGCACTTTAGCATTAACAGTACTTTGGTGAAAACCGAGCAAAATGGCACTTCAGCAATATATAAAAAGGGGAAGAAAAGGTGGTTATGAGAGTTTTAGGTGCACCAACACATTTCTTGATGAGAAACAATCTAGCGGGCAGTTGTAACAGATTTCAACAGAGTCAATAGGCTTGTTCCAGAGTCAGTGGTACAAGGCAAAGTGCCTAGGTTCAAAATGTTGTAGTAGCTGCAGTCAAGTCTTTGTTAAACGATTGAAAAGGCAGTTGCAGGACGTAGAAAGATAATGTTAGATGAAAAGGCGGCCAACCCAGAAGGTAAGTAAAGGATTTGAAACACCTTTAGCAAATCACAACGAAACGGGAGGCCTGGCGGAACAATGTACTTTGAAAGTGGAAGAGGCTCCTGCGGTGGCAGTAGTCCCTGGCAGTTCCTGCAGTTCAGGAGATCTAGCAGAGGAAGAGAGTCTTTCATCGTGGAGGAAGGTTCGAGTTACTGCACTTCCCAGGGATGAAACCAGCCGCGGTGCTGCCAAAACAGAATAAAAGGTACGCTCCTTTAAATCGTGGTCGTGGTGGATGGGTGCCTGGTGTTAGGCAGAAACCTGTGCAGTTCCTTAGGGACCACTGCAAAAAGTTTAAGACCACAGGAGTAAGCAGTAAACCCAATTGGTAGCAGTCTGCACCACCCATATTTACCTGGTAGCTGTGGCTGAGCAGTCAGACTTCTCTCAAGAAGAGTTAGGCAGTATATAAAGTATACACATTAGGGCCAAAAATACAGTAGAACAAGCAAACACTGACCAGAGCAAAAGTATATAATACATTTAAAAACACACTTATGAAAATACACTGGCACTAATATATCAAGCAGGTTCAAACACAGTCACTATAAATATATACACCTCCCTAGTTAATTATTCGACAAGTCTAGGTTAAGACACCACTTATTTAGCAAAACAGAGGTGAGCGCGTAACCATAGATGGCACTCCAATAATTTGTTTAAAAAGGGAGATAAAAGGCAGAGTAGGAAAATAACACAGTACCAACACTTAAGAAACCACAGCAAGTCAAGAAAGGCAGGGTCTACTGTAGAGCAAAAAGTTCATAGGCCAGGCCCACTCTTGGAGAGCAAGGCGGAATGTGCCCAATGTGCCCAAGATCACACAGTGGAAAAGCACTCAAAGTCTTTGCAGAAAAGTCAAAAGAGGTTGGATCAGTTCAGAAAGGCAAAGTTAGCAGGTTTGAGGTCAACCCAGTTAGAAAGTCAAGTCAAGGATTTACGGGACACCTTGGACAATCCGTTGCAAGGAAGACCAGGCGGGACACAGTACCTGAAATCTCCAGCGGTGGCAGTTGTTCCTGGCAGCGGGTGCAAGTCGTGGCTTCAACCAGAGGAAGAGATGGTCTCGACGAGGAAGAAAGCTGGAGGTCGTTGCACTGCCAGGGAAAAAACCAGCCGCGGAGTTTCCCGATTAAAAGGTACAACCCTTTTATTCGCGGTAGTGGTGAAGCGAGGCTATCCGGCCACCGGGGTGCTTGGCACGGGCGATTTGACCATGAGACAATCCAGGAAGATGAAAAAGGCGAACTGGTTGGTGCCACCAGCTCAAAGGGAAGAAGACTCTCCTGGAAGAAGATCTCCTCTGTCGTCGGGGAAGTGGTGAGTTTCGTACAGCAGGGCTCCACCGGTGGTGTCGTCGTTGTAGATGGCTGAGCTTCTCCCCTCTTTGGATTCTTTAGGTCCTGTGGCGACTTCTGAAGTTCCAGTCCCCAATGCCCTGCTTTTATGCAGCAAAACCCCCATTCATCAGCCTAGCTGTCACTCAAACATGCTAAGTGGTGAGCCGGGCGGCTCACCACTGGGCCAATCACACAACAGTGTGATTTGAGTTGCCAAGGCAACTCAGTCCAGGGTGCCTAATCCCCCTCCCACACATCCTGTTGACCCGAGACAGAGTGGCACCATTTGGAGGGCTTCTGTGGAGAAGCCCGCCAAAAAGTGGAACAAAGGGCTCGACTTGGGTTAGAGTTTCCAAGGCGAGCACAAATGCCATTTTAAAACCAAGTCCTGGCAAAAAGACCCAACCGGGGAATAAATATTAAATCAATAACCCGGTGGTATCTTTAACATTGCACCAAAAAGTGGTGCGTTTAAAATGAATGGGAAAATCCCATAGGAAATATTCCGGTGGAATATTTTGCGTGGTATCCACTGCCACCAGCCAGAAACTCGACAAGGGGGGACTGGACAGTGCCCCCTTGGAAAACACCCAGGGGCAATCGAATTACCTCTACCAATGGTGACTTTACATGCCCTGGGAGACAGTAGTCAGTCCCAGGGTATGGAGTCTGTGTTTGGGGGTCACTATGACACCCCTGTGTTACGGCACTGAGGGTGCTGTGTAACACACATACCAAAAACACATGAAGCCCTATGGAGTAAAAGACCCCATAGCCCATAAAACACATTACATAGTCAAAGGACATTCTCAAATCATGCCTAAGAGTGGGAGAAAGAGTCTCACTCTTAGCAGGAGAAAAAAATAAAACCCAAAAATCCAGCAAAGCTGCTGGGGGACTCACTAGGTTTGGGGAATTAGCCTTAACAGAGAATTCTCCCTAACACTTGGCTATCCGGTCTCCTAGTGCTTGGCACTGGCAATTTGAACAAGGCAGGTACTGGAAGGCGATTGGCGAACTGGTTGACACCAGCTCAAGGGAAGAAGACTCTTGCAGGTGAAGATCTTCTCGAGTCGTTGGAGAAAAGTGGTGAGGATCTGCAGCAGGGCTTCACCGGTGGTTCAGACGTTGCAGATGTCTTTGGCTTCTCTCCTCTTCGGCTTCTTAGTTCCAGTGGTGACGTCTTGTCCTCCAGTCCTCAGGACCCTGCTTTTATGCAGCAATACCCCCATTCATACAGCCTAGCTGTCACTCACACAGTGGGGTGGCTATCCTGGCGACTTGGGTTGCCTTGGTAACCCTGTCCAGGGTGCCTATTCCTCCTCACTCACATCCTGTCTACCCCAGACTCAGTGGCGCCGAAAGGAGGGCTTCTGTGCAGAAGACCGCCAAAAGGACGAACAAAGGATCCCTGACCTGGGTTAGGATTTCAGAGAAAGACGCGAGAAAGAAATATTATTAAAGTTCTTGCAATAAAAACCTACCATAGTAAAATGAATATTAAAATAAACCGGCGGTATATTAGAGGCTGTCAGTAAAAGTTCTATCATCAAACAATGGGAAAATCCCATAGGAAAATATTTGCGGTCGAATATTTATCGTAGTAACCACTGCCACCAGTCAGAACCTTTGGAGAGGGGGACTGGACGGTACCCTCTCTAAAAAGAACACTAGGGAAACACTATTAACCCTTTCCAGTACTTCCATGGTAAGATGGGTTGTACTGGTTTAGTCCATAATTATTGACTAGTAAAGTCATTGGGGACTTTACATGCCCTGGGAGACAGTAGTCAGTCCCATTGTATGGTGTCTATGTTTGGGGATCACTATGACACCCCTGTGTTACGGCACTGAGGGTGCTGTGTAACACACATGTTAAAAAGATGATTCCTATGAGGGTGAGAAAAACCCCATAGGCCATAAGCACACAAGATAGCCTAAAACACATACTAGCAATCTGTCTAAGAGTGGGAAAAAAAGGGTCTCACTCTTAGCAGGAGAAAAAAATAAACCCTTCAAATCCAGCAAAGCTGCTGGGAGACTCTATAGGTAAGGGAAATTAGCCTTAAAAGATAATTCTCCCTAACAGCAATGCTGTTTGGTTTGCAATTCTGCACTAAGAATTGAAGAGAATCTTGTAGGACTGTAAGAGAGGCATCGAAGTTTAGTACGTACAAATGTGGAGGAGGATAAGGAAACAGTTATTGAAAGAGAAAAAAAAATGCTCATGGAAGCACTTACATAACAGAACCAGGACACAAAAAAGAAAACCTTTTGTTTTTTGAGACAGATGTACACACCCAAACCCCTACACTGTTCTACAGTTCCCCTCCTACCCAGCCCCTCCTTCCCTAGCACGATAACTCAGCATATTAAGGTGTACTTGCACGTGCCACATGCAGACTTTTTCAGTGGGAGGTATGAAAATGAAACACTGGAGCAAAAGAGAATGCTCTATAAGCCTGGGGGGTCTGGTGTGTATGGAAACACTCTGCCCGAAGGTCTCTTTGGAGAAAGAAATGCAGAGGGTATGGTGGAAGTGTGCAAGGTAAGGGGCAGGCATTTTGGCTGTATGCATGCAACGTATGCATTTGTTTGAAGTTAGTAACATGGAAGGTGTGCACATTATTTTTTCAAAAGTGGGGTATTGCGGAAAACAAACAAAAACTTTGCAGTGTATGGGATAAGTGGCAGGCATTGGACTGTTGTACATGCACTCTGTGTATGACATCACATGATGTGCAATTGTATGCTGTGGCATTTGTCATGCCCCTACACACACGTCTAGGAAATCGGACCGAGCCAAGGGAAGGGAAACAGAGGGGAGATAGAGAGACCTACGCTAGCAGGCCAGGTGTGACTTACGTAGCTGAAGGGCATGGGCGGTGGGAGGGGAAGGTAAAGTATATAGGTAGAAGAACAAAGGACTATAATTAACAATACGGCCCAATTGTGACAAGTGAATAGATAAGTGTACAAAACAAGTCGTGGATGAACTGTGCGCCATACAGTAAACAGTCCTTAAGTGCAGGGTGTGATGGGAAGCCAGTGCAGCGGTTCACGTGGTGGGCGTAGGTGATATGGGCCGACAAACCAGAGTTGCGCGGTAACTAGTGAAGAATGAGTGTACGTCAGGCAGTTAGCCGAGGAGAGGGGAATAAACAGCAGACGCTAAGAGAAAGGGTTTGAGGTGCTTTTTGAACTGCTGATGATACCCCTCAAGTGTCAGGGAGGCTGATACAGAGGGAGGATACAGGCGAAGAAGCATACCTACCACAAACTGGTTATTTGTAGAAGTGCGTGGCCCTGAGGGAGTTGGAGGCGGATGAGGGAAGCACTCGCGCATGCAAATATATAGGAAGTCACAGTTGGAGGTATTGAGGTCCCAGAAGGCCTTTTGCATAATGCAGAGTCTTCTCACTTTATTTTTAGCAGCCACTGTGAACTATTGGTGATATTTCAGTGCAGGCCATATAGCATCCTAAATCGCATACTTCTCTTCTGGATGCGTTCCAGAGGGCCGACAGTAGAAGGGGGCAGATTTAAAAGAAGGCTGTGGCAATAGTGGTGCCTAAACATAAGTGCAGCTGTGCACATAGTGATGTTTGGGAAAGCTCCTTTCGCCTAGTGCGATACATTCGATGCTGCTATTGGTGCTACTTTTTTATGATTTATGTAGGAGGTGGGTTAGTTGGTAATACATTTCGTACAATTTTCGGAAGGAAAGCTAAGAGTTCCTGTTTCAATGTTATATTGTATGATGTGGGCAAATAAGAACGTTGCAAGCACACATCGCTGTAGTGCTACTTAATGGTAGGGGATGGGAAAGCATTGGGTTTGCTTGTAAAGAACATAATGGCCACTCAGTGGCAGAAACCGTGCGCAGAGGTGTTCCTTAACAGAGTTGTACACATACTGTGGGAGAAGTTAGCATACCTACATTTTGTCGTGCTGGGTACTCACATGGGTGAACATGGATGCAAAAAGTTTGCACTCGGTCACATAACTTTCTACTACAAGTGTTTTCCAATGACTGGATATTTGCAGGCTGATTTAGTAACGGTACTTTTGGAAGTGTTGCTTAGATCCCACAGTGTTACATGCTAAGGTACATGCTAAGGTCTTGGATGCCATTGGTGGATGTGTGTGTGACTGTTTACACGTAGCCAATCAGGTACTGGAGGAGAAAGAAATAGTGGAAAGGGAGGAAAGACTGCTACTGTACTGGGGCACGGCCCTGCACGCAATTTGTGACAGCACATGCCACATTGTGTGCTTCTCACCATGCGGCCCAATAGAAATATGATTGTGGAGAATATCCAATCAGGTATTGAGGGTGTGGTTCAATGAAAGGGGCGATCATACAGTATTCCATTAATGTGCGTAGTGAGGGTGGCTGAGATGGAGAAACGCATTGTGTTGATTTTGGGTGATGCGTTTGTGCTCGATCTACACAAGTATGCTTCGGAAAGACCCATTGCTGGCAATTTTGGTTTGGAAGGAGTGCACGCCTTGTGGAACAGTGTCTATGAGCGCACTTTCACCGATATGCATACACTTTGCAGGGACATGGCCACCTTTGGGACTGTATATGTTGTCATCCTTCACTACTGCGGTATGCCTATTGGTTACGTGCCTTGTTTAGGTTTGTTCCGTCGAATCAGAAAGTTGCTGAATGCATTGAGGTGCCTTTTTCCAACTGCCCAGGTACTCGTTTCATCTATACTACCAAGAGGAGTATGGGTGACTGGTGATGAATGTTGTTCCGTGCCAGATGCTGGGAGGTGTTTCATCAACAGAAGCCTGTCAGATTGTGGGCACTCGTGTGGGATGATCTTCTGGAACAATTACCTCATTAGTTGTGGAAATGCAGAGTTTTTTTTATGGAAATGGCCTTTCCTTGTTGCCCATTGGCAATGCGGTTTTGTTTGCCAATCTACAGTATGCGGTGAAGAGTTTACTGTAATATTGTGCCTGCAAGAACACAGAAAACGAATGAAAAACAGAAAAAAAGGTATCTCGCAACAAGCATCTAAAATGAGAAATTGAAAAAAGAAAGCCTTTGGACAGCCTCCCTTAAAAACGAAATTGAAATGTATACGTCCACGGCGGCACGCAGCACAAAAACCTCATCTGGGGATTTTCACGATGGCCATGGAAATGGGACAGTGCAGGCTGAAGTATTGCGCAATGCCATTTCTGGGTGTGGTGTGTACACAGAGGACTGGTGTTGAAAACGCATACTGTTACATGGAGAGCTCTTTAATGTATTTGGTGGATGCGTGTGCAACATTGTAAGAGAACATAACGACGGCGTGCAAGAAGGAAAGAAGTGGAAAGGGAAGAAGAATTGTTGTTGCTTCAGTGGGCCGTGCCAGTAGCGATACTTGGGAAAGCGCACGTGCCATATTCAGCTCTTCTCACCATGGTGTCCAATGGAAATGGAACTGTGGGCATTGTCCAATGAGGTGCGCTGGGTGTGCGTCACAGGCAAGAGCGGCCATAGGGAGAGGGACTCCTCCTGATTCACTTGGGTGTGACCTTCGCCATAGTTTCGGATGCACACATGCTAGAATCTGCAGATCTCACCGTGAGGGTCAATGGAAATGGAAACTGTGCAGAATATGAAATCAAGTACTGTGGGTGTGGTTCACACAAAGGCCCGGTTATACTGTTGTATATTCCTCTGCGTAGGGAGGCTGTTGGACATGGCAAAACGCCTTGAGTTGCCTTTGGGTGATGAATTTGTGCTACATATGCATAAGTATGCCCAGGAAAGACACTTTGATGGCCACTGAGATTTGGAAGGAGTGCACGCATTGTGGTGCGCTGTGTAGGACGGCCATATTGCTGATATGCATGCCCTTTGGAGAGACATGGCCCCTTTTAACACTGGCGATGTTATCATCATGAAGTACGCCAACATGTATATGGGTTACCTGCCTTTTTTACGCATCCTCTGTACACTGTAGAGGTTGCTAAATGTCGTGCAGATGCTTGGTCGCACTACCAAGGTGCTTTTCTGGTGCCTAATAGTATTAAGAGTGTGGGACAATGGTCATGTAAGTTGTTCCGAGCCAGAGGTTGGAAGGTGTCTTTTGAAGAGAAGCATGTACATTTTTTTGTCCGCTGGTGGGATATTTCTCTGCAACAATGAACCCAGTCATTATGCAAATGCAGAGTCTTTGCAAGCAGAAGGTATTACGTTGTACACCATTGGTAACGCCTTTTTTTTTTGCCCACCTACGGGAATGCGTTGAAGACTTCAGTGTGACAACATGAGCACAAGCAAGCACAAAAGCAATTGAAACCTGAAAGAAAGGGTGTTTAGTAGAAGCATCTACAATACAACTTAAAACAAAATGTGCTATTTTCAGAGTTGTCTGCACAAACGACCTCCCCCACACTTTGGTTGTACTTTATTAAATTACAGCCGCATGCAGCACGAAATCCCCATACGAGGATTTTGAGGATGGCCATGGAAACGGGACTGTGCAGGCTGAGGAATTGCCAAATACCGCTTCTGGGTGTGGTATGTACACAGAGGACTGGTGTGCAAAACTAATTTAGTTCAATGGAGACCTTTTCAATGTGATTGGTAGATGTGTGTGGAACATTCTAACAGCAACCACTCCTGGAGTGTAACAAAGAAGGAAGAGGAAAGGGAGGAAGGAATGTTTGTGCTTCACTGGGGTACGGCCTTCGCCGAAGTAGAAGAAACAAACGTGGCACAAAACCGCTTGCAGCATGCTACCTATGGAATGGCATAATGTGGTTGCACAGTAAAGGACATTAGGCAGGTACCGGTGGAAGTTACGTGGGAGAACCTGTGAGATCATGTGTGCCAGCTCCCGCTCAGCACATTGTCAGCCTGGCAAGCCAGGTAGCAGTAGGCTGTCATACGGTCTCCCCTACAACCTTCCGCCACAGACTTTGACTCACCTAAATACAGGGACCATCAGCAGGACAATAACATTCATATACATTTTTGCTGAAATGTATGATGCCAGGTGACTAAAATTTAACAGCAGTGCTATTTGTGAAGAGTTAATAAAAGCACAGGAAATTAACTTTCACGTCTGGTGTGATCATTGATAGGCCACTGCAGGGGGCTATTGCAACTTAGGGTGTGGGTTACAGGAAGGGCAGTTCAGTACGTACTGAGCTGGGTAGGCATTAATTGCAAAGAAAATGCAGCACAGCAGACAAGACTGCTGTGGAGAACTTCCACTGAGCAAACAGGCCTCCATTTTTTAAAAAGGTACATTTATGTGCAATGGCACATTGTGGTGTGTTTGTAAGCGTGTACTTTCAGAAAAACAATCTTAACATTGCAAAATACTGCACTTTTTCGCTGTCTGAGGGTCCAGATGGTGTTCCCGAAAGAAGGGCCTATGCACAGTTTTGTTACGGTCGTATGCTGCCATCACCACTGTTATCCTTTGGACCGGCTGTCCGCAGGACGCATTTTGGCCAGAATCCGTTGTGTGCATGATGAGAAGTGTCCTATGCACACTGCTGCCACTTGTCTACTGAAAAACGCGCCCCAACCATTTTAAGAGACACTGGATGTTTATAGTGCATAGCAAGTGGAATGTTCATGTGTATGGCTACTTGTAGGAAGAGGTTGGGTGACTCCAGCACATTAAAGTTCATGCGCATATGCAGCAGAGTGGCGCTGTTACTAGGACTCACAAGAACACATACACATGCTTGTACTTACACTACGCACAAACGGCCGCTCCCACACGCATTGATAGGTGGTGGACAACATGCAGACCTTGCTGGCAGCGTATGTATGCCTCCATTGTGATTGTGGATAGGTCGGACAGCTGCGGTGTCCATAGGACACCTATCTTTTTATTAATTGCGGTCTTTGCAACGAGGACTGTGTGCCGCTGAGTCACAACCCCATTTCAGAAAAAAAAAACACAAACCGTCAGCAACTTTTACAATATTACTGTTTACTTGTGCACAATCATATGCAGTACTGGGAAAGGGAAGGGGTAGCAGAAGTGGCTACTTATTGTGGCGAAAAGGGAATTAACAGAACTTGGTTGTGAGGGGAGGAAGAGCTTGATGTATTACCGTAACATCTCCCATGACATGGTTTTTGAGGGAATGGTGGCCTACGACATGGGGACGGAGCACACGTGCAGGTGTGCCACTGCGGTTTTATTTTGTTCAAAATATATCCTTGCATGAAAACTTTACGGCAGTCCATTTGTACACTACTTTTTCCACTTTCATCTCCAGGCTGTCCATTTACATATGCAGTGTTTCTTTCCTTTCCTATGCCCGTATGCTGTTGTGCAAGGATTGCCACTTGTACTGCCTTGCTTCCTTTGGCAATATGTTCCTTTACCGAAAAGGAAATGTGTTTGGTGTACATGCAGCAACATATATTACATCATTTACGGTTCACTGTACTCTGCATACCGATGGGGTTACTATACAAACTGTTCGCGTCATGAGGGCCATTTTCATCCTGCCCCTCTAAGGTGCTTGCTATTGCTGCGTTACACAAAAACATGTTATGGTTATGTTCTATTGCATACTGCAGCAGATGCGTAATTATTAGATAAGGTTTAGTGTCCATAGTAAATTGTAATGATGTTACGGTCTTAGCACTTTCCACTCGTTACTGTGGCACTTCGTTCTTTGTTCCCATTTACAGTAGCAGTGCGGTACATTGTTGAAGGCGGATGTTACTTCTGTTGTTCATGCATTCTGTTATGGTGTACTGCCTATGCTTTTGTCCGGTTTGCTTCATAAGAACATAATTTGCAAACCTACTCTTTTTTTTCCACTTGCAGTTCTTGCACATGGTGCGGTTTGTATATGTTCTTTGCGTTTGGTGATTGGTACCACTATGTAAGAGCACCTGTCTTCCTCAGCAGGTTGGATGCCACGCAATCTCTGCAAACAGACGCACAGTCCGCAACTGATGTCCGCATCAACATGGTGCCAGCAGTTTCACCATGTTGCACAGTTCTTTATTACAAACTAAGGGTATCCTACTAAAAAAACAATGAAATTCACTAACAAACAACCTTGTTAATGGGACATTATGGTTAAGGTGCACTACTAAAAAACCCATGAAATTCAATGGAAAAACATTGCTACAGGGTCATTATGGTTACAGGTAAAAACCTAAAAACCCCACAAATTCGCAAATGATGCTACAGTATGCAACCATAACTTGCGCTACCACTGTGCACTGCAAGGACTAACACCCATGACATCAAAGATGACATCACAGGTCTGGCTCCCTCTTTTTTTGCTTAGCGACATATGTGCACTAGGTACTTTTCTTCACTAGCAATGAGGAACTAAAAAGTGAAAAGGTGCTATATTTGTACACCTTACCCTTCTCATATGTTCTTACACTGCTTTCCTTAGGGTTCACTCATATCACATGGTACATATAAATATGGGAAAAAGGCAAGCCTTAAATACAGCAATCATTTCTGTACAGGAAGATAATCAGTTAGGTTATTAACACTTTCTGGTCGTACTGCTACCAGTTTGCTTTCTTTGTATATGCTGCTATTGGTATGCGTTGTGGTGTCTTAGTTTTGTGCGCAGTAGTACATTTATGTTGTGAGGGATTTGTAGGTACTTATTACATGTTTAACAGTCCACAAAAGTCTAAAAGGAAAGCATTCATAATTTGACTATGTAACGTGGGAAGAATTTGGATATTGAACCTGTATTATGCATGCTGCACACAATGCCTACGTCTGTACATGACTTCAGTTATGTAATGGAATGAAATGTGTAATCCAACACTGTTTATCCCAATGCATTACCTAATCCCCTAATTATGTAATGATAGTTTGCCCTATTATTATTATTTAGCGATCTAGCTTCTGGTTCAATGAGGATCTTATCGCCCTCAGAAGAACCAAACGCGCGCGTGAACATACCTACAGAAAGCATCCTACTGCAGAGGCAGAAAAAGCCTACCAAGAAATAAACAAAACCTATAAAACAGCTACTATTACTTATAAATCTAATGCGTACAACAATAGGATCAACAATGCCACCTCAGACACCAAGGAATTATTTGCCATTTTAAAAGAATTGGAAAACCCCACCCCAGCCATAAACCCAACCATCCCCAGCAAGGAATGGTGCACCACTATTCAAGACGCACTAACAGCCAAAATTGAACTACTCCAAATAAAAATCACATCTAAAAAACAATCACTAGCCTATAAACCTGCCCTCCTTAATCTAAATCGACCACACCAGGAATTCACCAGCTCCCCATTCCAGTTCACATCAGTATCCCAAAACGTAGTGTTTGACACCATCGCCAAACTTAAAGCCTCCAATTGCAGAGGCGATTCTGTCCCCGCATCAGTAGTCAAATCCTGTGCCCACACCCTCACCCCTATTATCACCAACTTCGTGAACGCTTCCTTCAATGCCAACCTAGTACCAGCTGCATCAAAGAAGCCTGGGTCACCCCTCTCCTGAAAAAACCTACCCTAGACCCTACGGTGCCCACTAATTACAGGCCAATAACAACTGTCCCATTTCTCCTCAAAATATTGGACAAACTAGCATACAACCAAGTCCAAACTCACCTCGAACAAAACCACCTCCTTGGCACGAGGCAATCAGGTTTCCGCCCCAACCATAGCACAGAAACGGCGCTCCTTGACTTAAAAATCCAGATGGATACCATCAGAGACTCAGGAAAACTCTGCATCCTCCTCCTACTCGATCTCTCCGCAGCGTTTGATTTAGTAGACCATAATAAACTGTGTGCCACACTAGCGAAAGACTTTAACTTCTCCACCGAAGCTACTACCTGGATCAAATCTTTTCTTGCTGACCGCACCTCCAGGGTCGCCATAGGTAAAGAAGCCGCCAACCCAATCATAGTACCCATTGGTGTCCCCCAAGGGTCCTGTCTCTCACCAACATTATACAATGCATACACTAAACTCCTCTTCTCAGCGCTAGACGACATGGGTGTCAACTACACCAACTTTGCAGACGACACCCAGATCCTCATCCCTTTATCGGGAGATTACACTGAAGACACCGACACTATCAATAAAATATATGCCATAATCCAAAATTGGATGGCACTAAACAGCCTCTGCCTCAATGATGAGAAGACTGAGGTTCTCATTGTGGGCTCCCAATCCAAAATAGAAGCCTTACACCCTGATTACTCATCCATCAACATTGATGGCACAAACATATCAGTACTCAAACAAGTCAAAACACTAGGTGTCTACCTTGATGCCAACCTCACCATGACCAAGCACATTAACGCCCTTTCCTCCTCTACTTCCTACACCGCTAAACTTATTGCTCTGTCGCCAATTCTTGACACCCACTAACTGTATCACGCTGGCAAGAGCTTTAATCTTATCCAGACTCGACTACTGCAACGTACTCTACCTGGGCACCTCAAAAGCCAATCTAAACAAACTACAGCTTATTCAGAATAAAGCCCTTCGGGCGGCCCTTGGAATAAGGAAGTCAGATCATATCTCAAATATTAGAAGAAACCATCACTGGCTCCCCATCAAAGCCAGGGTCACATTCAAAGCCCTGTGCGTCACATACAAATGCATCCACTCATGTGTCCCCATCTACCTCAACCACGCATCACCAAAAAAGTATCAAAGAGAACCCTCAGATCTAACAGTCAACTACTCCTAGCCATCCCCCGATACAAGACTACCAAGGCAGGAGGCAGTAGTTTCCAATATCTCGCACCCACATATTGGAACACTCTTCCCCTCCCCATCAAAAATGAGCAAACGTTCGCAGGCTTCAAGAAATCTCTGAAAACGTGGCTATTTAACCAAGACTAAAAGCCTCTTCCATGCTTCAGGAAATATCACTGTATTTAAGCCCTGCATTTAAAGTTTTCATGTATGATTATTTTGTATTCACATGCACTGCGCCCGACTGGCAATTTCCAAGAAATGTTTTAACTAAGCTGTCTGTAACATCGCCGTGGTACCTAAGGGTTTGGGCGAGTAACAAATGCAATAAATAAAATAAATAAAATAAATAAAATAAATAAATAAATCTGATAGTTTTCTGACAATCCCTTCTGGAGGCATTTCATGACCACTAAATGCACATGTGATGTCATCAGTGATGTCATCAATGACATGGGTGATGTCATGGGTGTTAGTCCTTGCAGTGCACAGTGGTAGCGCGAGTTATGGTTGCGTACCATACCTTGCAAATTTGTGGGGTTTTTAGGTTTTTACCTGTAACCATAATGTCCCTGTAGCAACGTTTTTCCATTGAATTTCATAGGTTTTTTAGTAAGATATATATATTATATATATAAATTATACAGCCACGTTAGTGGCTGTGTAGTTGTGGTTAAGTTGCTAATCCCATAGGAAGAACACTTTTTAGGTGGTTAATAACTTCGCTCCCCCTGAACGAATCCTCACCAAACTTTGCAAAAAAAAAGTATATGGCCCACTCTGAATAATTTTGCAAATTTTAGTGAGGTTTGGTTCGGGGGGGGGGGGCAAAGTTATAGGGGGAGCCCAAAATTTATTTTTTTCCCATCGACATAATTAGAAAAATCTTTGCGCACGGCTCCAGCTCAACCCGCTGGATGGATTTACACCAAATTTGCGGCAGTGGGATAGTACAAACACACGTGTGCCAATTATAGGCCATTAATATACAAGTGCGGTCATTGTGGTCCAGGTCGGCGCCGTGGGTGGAGGGGGTTGTAGCAGGGTTTGTTTGGACATTCTCATACTACCACTTTGTCAGGGCTCGAGACTTGCTTCTTTCAAAAATGTTTACATGAGTTGCTGTGTGAAGAGGAGATGCGATGAGATGACAGGTGGTGTGGCCTGACTGTGGGAGTTGCTGGGATAGTGTGAAGTTCTCCAGAGGAACAAAATAAATCCTTACAAATGTTGTCTGCATTGGTGAATGGTAGCAAACAATTTATATGTTTTTCAAAAATATTTGTAATGCCACTGTGGTGTGAAGTGCTATCGGTTCCGATTCTGAGTGAAGGTCAGCGCCGTTGAATTTTTGTTTCCTAGCTGAGCACACCCACGCATGGTACACAGTATAAGGTTCAATTGTTTTTTTGACCTTGAAACAAAGGGAGGATTGCGAACTGAATGCATGAAGGGAGGGATGTAAGACTTTCAAGTATGATAATGTTGACCATTCAAAAATTGGACAAAGGTACACATAATTTCATTTTACGAAAATTCGTTGTGTGTCTTGTACGCCCATATTATGTAAGTTTTACTCTGGACGATGTTATACGCAAACTAGTCAAATTATCATTCAATGACATTATTGGTGGGGTAAATTGTATTTTTTGTTGTGTGTGGTATATTGCAATGACACGCAATTACAGGTTGTGTGTGTAGTTTGTTTTGTTGTGGGCACATGGGCAGTGCAGCATCGATATGGGTGTAGTTCAGTAGTGGGTTCCCCTAGGTTCACAAACGCGTAATTGAACGCTAATATTTAATTAAAATTTCGTGTATGTGTTGTTTTTGGTTTTATTTAGCTCTGATTGCAGCATCTGCTTTAACATCCCATTTCGAGCTGACCATACTCCGTAGCAGTAACTTGTACAGCAAATTGAAGAGTACTTTGCACGTTTTGTTTGGTTAAGTTATCATTGATTGACGTCTGTGTTTATCAATAGTTGTAACAGGGGCCCAAATTAATGGTTAAAATGATAAACTGTAATAAGATTGGTTACTGAGACACATTTCTGTTTTTTAAAACGCTACATCTTGACTTTCTGCGATTGTCATGGATTCCAGATGAACTGATGTTTTTTTTAACCGTCAGCTACAGAATAAAGTCAGTGGGTGGATCACAGTGACTTTTTTTGGGATGATCGACACAGGCCCATATGCCCGTACACCACACTAGCGATAAGGAGCAACTTGATATCATTTATGGTGGCATAGCGCGAAGATCATGGCAAAGTCTTGCGATTCACAGTGCGTCCAATGCATTCTTATATCAAGATGGAACACCACATGACTCACGATAAACATTTGTGGATCGAGAACGAAGAAAACAATTACCTATTTGCTTGCATATGTAAGTCTCTGGATGTTCTCGGAACGTTTATTGTGAAATAAAAGTAGTTTACAAATTGTACAGTTTTGCTATTTCATTTTAAAGTATGGTTTCATATTCAAAATTGGGACGCAATGTGTTGTGCGATGATGTGTGTTGCTATTCTGGGTTCTGCGTCAAGTAGCATTATGACGTAGGTGATGATTGGGTGCGTTTTACTAAGCTGTATAGTAATTTTCTGGAGATAGGTGGAGCATATCACTAGGTTTGGTGATGGTAGCCTCAGGGGCGGGGCATATGAATTAGTGCCGCCAGGGCAGTCCACCTTGGGCGATGAGAGAACGGATAAGATTATCACAAGATGGCCGCGCCCTGCTGCCTGAGTTCGCATGTGTAAAAAAGAGGAAAATTACAGTAAGGTGCATAGGAAATGTTTGTACGATCGATCAATGTAGACAAGAAGTACACTTGGGAAAATAATATTTCTGAGTGCACTATTATTTTAATAGATCCATTTTTTGCTTTGATTTTCTAAGGTCTGTTTCTGTATTATTTTTAATGTCTGCATGGTGTGTTTAAAAAAATAATTGGAAATTACACAAAGTAATGGGCAATAATTTGTTTATATAGAGAAGCGTGTTGTCGTCCATTAGGAGGGCTGTTCTTATACTTAATTGTACCTCAGGCAGGAAGCATCATTGGCGCCCCTCCCCGCAACAAAAAATGACAACACAACTTGGGTGCAGATGAGCACAGACCCTCTTACTATAGTATTTTAGGGGCGTGATTCAGGGTGGGCTATGTTTAGAATTAATAAACTAATTACAACTGCATGATCTTCCCTGCAGAATATTCCCACTATACAATGCATTATTCACCAATATAAATATGTTATCCATTCTCTTGAAAACTGGTTATAAAAAAGAGGCATGTTAGTATGACTTCGATTCTACAGTTCACTATACAAATGTGGATCGTGCACCAATTAAATTTAAGGTTAGTAAGATGGAGAGAGGTAAAAAGAATGGGTAAATCATATTGCTTGGCTATACTGTGATACAAGCGTCATTGCAGGTGTTTGATGGGTCCAATGTCCACACATCTTTACAATGCGCAGGCAGTTACAAAAGGAATGCCACTGAGTTGCTGGTTGAGAGGGTGCACACTGTGAGCCTACTTAGCAGACTTCTGCTAAGAGGTTCTATACAACTGAGTATGCTGGAATTTTCAAAAACGACAAAGGAGGATTTCTGTGCTATAAAGGAAGTCGTTTCAATGCATAAATACACACATGCTTCCAATCACTGTATCAGTAACTAGTCTGCCAAACATTGGTTTCAGTCTGATATGCTCCACGCTACATTTAATGGTCATCTTCCTATCCTGCTGTCCAGTCGGTGCACTTTTGAGCCTCGCTTGCATTTCTAAACTCCCTGCCACTACTTGATGTCCAAGTGCATAGCTGCCATGTGAGCCACTAGGAGCCATTCTCGGGCATGATATGGGACCACTTGACAGCTATGCAAGTGTCCATCAAAAACTCATGCTCCCGGCAGGCTTTGCGACTGCTCTTCACACTCTGCTATGCCCAGTTGTGTGCTTTTAAGTGCTCCTGTAGTAGATGTGTTACCACGTGTGGGTTTTTAGGTAAACACCTCATGGTGCCCACAGTAGTGAGATGTCCTATCAGTGTAAATTCAGGTTCTTAGGGTTTTCAATTCCGGTTATAAATGCATGATAGTACATATTCTAGAAGGCACAGAGATTTAAGTTAAGTGCTACGAGACGAGTGACTAGGCAGGTTCAATGTGATGGGGACCCAGTCCTGCTCCTCAGACACGTGTGGTCTGGTGCTACATCCCGAGTCTCCCCACAGCGTTTTAGTCCTATGCCACAGGCATCGCTAGGTGTCTGAAGGTTTAGCATAGGTGTCATGATGCCTACCCCCAGGGACCCAGACCATGTCCAGCAACCCCGGAAGCAGGCATCAAGTTATCCTAAGCAAGCCCAACAACCCCTGCAAGGGGCTATTTGGGTGCAGTCCTGACGCCTATGGCGCCAGGCTTATATGGAGAGTCAGTCCAGGCGCCATAGGCGCCAGGCTCATAGATTACAACTTACCTGATGCAGACCATGCTGCAAACTTACCTGATGCAGACCATGCTGCAAGAGCTCCAAGCCAAAAGAGGCTTGGAAGGGACTACTTTACTTAGGGACTAATTTTTACTCGGGCGGGGCTGGGGAGGAATACTTACCTGGGACTACTTTGGAGCCTATTTAAACCACACCCAAAGAGCAGCACACGCTTCGCGTTATTCTGCATCCAGCAGCGTAACGCTCACCATGCCTGCAAGTCTGCATCCAGCCTTCTGCCACGCCCGCCTCGAGTTTGGAGCTATTAGAAAAAGGGAGAAAGAAGGAGAAAAGGTTAGATCAAGAGCAATACCTTTAATCCTTACCTGAATTCCCCATCCATCGCACCTTCGAGCTGGAAGAAAGAAGTTATTTTATGCACGTCGCCTCGCCTGCTGCAGCGCCGCGCTGAACTCACCGGCCTTCGCAGCATCTTCACATTCCACTGCATCCTCCTGTATGTTCCCGCCGCACTCCAGCACCTAAGGAGAAGATAAGAACAGCAAGGTGAGCCAAGGAAATACACAGAGGAATATTAGTTACCCTCCCATAGACTTACCTGATTTTACCACTGGGGGTACTATTCCTCTTCACGGGTCGGCGCAGCTTCCACTGCATCTTCGCCGAACCCCGGCCCCTAAGGGGAAACAAAAGGACAGCAAGGTGAAACAAAGGGACTAACAAGGGGAACCCTCCTCAGCACAATAGACTTACCTGATTTTACCAATGGAGGTATTATTCCCCAAGACTTCATACTTTCTCTCAGCGTCTGAATAAGGGAGACAGCAACAGGGTACATAGACATTATTTTATCGAACTGTGTTGGAAAATACAAATCCTTACCAGAATACTACCGGTTGCAACAAGGAACTCTTCATTAGGGTCAAGCTGCAACCTGCAAGGAATCGGACAAGAGTGAAAGTCAGGCATTTGAACTCTTATGAACTTTATACTTACGGCGCCTTACCGGGAATCTCAGAGTCAATATTGTTCTGCAACTCACTGTTAGGCAGAAACCTGTGCAGTTCCCTTGGGGAACACTGCAAAAGATTTAAGACTACAGGTATAGCAGTAAACCCACTTGGTAGCAGTCTGCACCACCCAGATTTACCTGGTAGCTGTGGCTGAGCAGTCAGACTTCCCTCAAGAAGAGTTAGGCAGTATGCAAAGTATACACAATATGTACTCAGACACAATAGCACAAGCAAACACTGACCAGAGCTTGGTTTCAAAAGTATATAGTTATTGATTTTCAAGAACACATAAGTTGAACACACTCTAGCAAAATATAGTAAAACACTCTCAACACAGTTATATGGAAAGCAGTCCCAATCCTTATTCCTATCTAGACAACTCTAGGTTAACACCACATAATTCAAACAGAGGTGAGCGCTTAACGTTAGATGACACTCTAGTAGGTAAAAAGAAGGGAGAAGGAGCAGAATTAGGATAAACACACCACTCTAAGGTTAAGAACACTTTTTGTAAGCTCAAAGAAGCACAAAGTCACAGGTGAACAAAAGTCACTAAGCAGGGCCCACTCTTAGAGCAGACAGAGCGAAAACGTGCCCAAGATCACACAGTTGGTAGGGATTCAGAGTCTTGCAAAAGAGTTCGGAAAAGAGTTAGAGAGGCTTAGAAAGTTTAGCCAAAGTGTCCCAGGCAATCCCAGGATCGAAAGCCGGGGGCTAAAACTACCCCGTACAGTCGGTGGCAAGGGAAGCCAGGCGGAACACGGTACCTTAACGGAAAGGATCCTCCAGCGGGGGCAGTTCCAGGCAGTGGCAGCAAGGCTCGACGTCGGTCAGGGGAGAAGAAGATCTCGCGGAAGAGCAGAAGAAGAAGGTCGTTGCACTGCCCGGGAAGAAACCAGCCGCGGAGTCCTCCGGTTAAAGGGTTGTACCGACTTTCGCAGTTGGGGTAAAAGTGGTGGGTATTCCGGTTGCCGGGGTGCTTGGCACTGGCAAGGCGGCCACGAGATACCTCGAAGAGCGGAAAGAAGGTGAAAACTGGTTGTCCCCACCAGTCAAGGGAAGGAGCCACTCCGTTAAGAGTTCTCCTCGGTCGTCGGGAAGAGTGGTGAGATGGTTCAGCAGGGCTCCACCGGCGGTGTCGTCGTAGCAGATCAGCTCAGCTCGTCCCTCGTTGGATTCTTAGGTCCTGTGGCGACTTCTGAAGTTCCAGTCCCCAAAGCCCTGCTTTTATGCAGCAAACCCCCATTCACACAGCCTAGCTGTCACTCAAACATGCTAAGTGGTGAGCCGGCCGGCTCACCACTTGGGCCAATCAGGACGGAGTGCGACTTGAGTTACCTAGGTAACTCAGTCCAGGGTGCCTAAATCCCCCTCCACCCCTCCTAAGTACCCCAGACAGAGTGGCACCACTTTGGAGGGCTTCTGTGGAGAAGCCCGCCAAAAGTGGGACAAAGGGCTCCACTTTGGGTCACAGTTACAGAGGCGAATTCCAACGCCATTTTAGCATCAAGTTTTGGCAAAAAATCCCAACCGGAGTTATAATAATAAATATATAAACCGGCGGTATGTTTAAGGCTACCATAAATAAATAATTAAATGTGTTAGCCTAAAACAATGGGAAATCCCATAGGAAAATATTCGCGGTCGAATATAAAACGTAGTTTCCACTGCCACCAGCCAAAACTCGATCAGGGGGGACGGAGACGTGCCCCCTCGACTAACAGACCCTGGGGCAATCGGATTGCCCCAGCCAGTACGTCCACAATATGATGGTTTGTACTGGTTCTGTTCAGGATTTAAGACTAGTAAAGTCTTTGGTGACTTTACATGTCCTGGGAGACAGTAGTCAGTCCCAGGGTATGGAGTCTATGTTGGGGAGTCCCTAGGACACCCCTGGGTTACGGCACAGAGGGTGCTGTGTAACCCACATCACAAAAATATATGAGGCCCTATGGAGTAAAAGACCCCATAGCCCATTCAACACAAGGTTTAACCAAGAAAACACACTTCAACATGCCCAAGAGTGAGGGTAAAAGAGTCTCACTCTTGGCAGGAGAAAAAAAAAAGAAACCCTAGAAATCCAGCAAAGCTGCTGGGGGACTCACTAGGTAGGGAAATTCAGCCTAAACAGAGAATTCTCCCTAACACTCACCAATTCCTTCGAGCCAGTGAAGCAACTGGTTATCAACGCGCCCCTGCGCTCAATGCAGGATGGAGAGCTCATCTTTTCAAACCATCAGGTGAGACTATAAGAGGGGACATCAAAGGTGATCTGTGGGGAGAACAGCGGGGGTGGGAGGATTTACGCTCAACTCCACGGGGGGTTAATTCCCTTTCTCCATTTGCAGAAGAATATTCCTATGGGCCAAGCAAACGAAGCTAGGTGGGCCAGTCCAGTCCGTCATCTCGGCCCTACGCGTCACATTGGTGGCGACCGCAGCTGTCCAGTTCCGATCGACGCCTCTGTGGGAGCCAGGTGAGCACAACAGAACGCTAAGCCTACCCACAAATTCCCACCCGGGTGTTATGGATACCTCAGAGACTGACCAATTGGCCCAATTACGAGGGGAATTGAGGGCTGAAGTGCATTCCGCCCGTCAAGAAACCAATGCTCTTAGGAGAGAACTGATTTTGTCAAAGGAGCGAACTGATGACCTTGCTAGGCAACTATTGCAAAGCCAGGCTGGACAAGCACCCCTACCTGGTTTCCAGGGGAAATCCAGCTCCTGTGTTATCGAGTAACCCTGTGCAAATAAACCTACCAGGAAATATTCCAATAGCTCCACCTGAACGCTTTGCCGGAGATCCCAAAAGGTTCGCCGTGTTTATGAACCAATGCCGCTTGCACTTTTTATGCAGACCTGGAGCCTTCCCAAACGATCAAGCCAAGGTAGCCTTTGTATTGTCATATCTCAGCGGCAGTGCAGCTGATTGGTCAATTCCACTAGTTACTCAGGATGACCCAATTCTTCAGGATTTTCAGGGCTTTCAAACAAGCATGGAAAGACTATTTGCCCGGCACTCCCAAGGACAGGCCCTGGATAACGAACTTTTGTCCCTACGACAGGGTAACCAGGACCTTCTATCCTACATCGCAACCTTTAATAGGTTGATAGTGGAAACTGGATGGCCAGAGGTAAAACGAATCACGTTATTTCATCGAGGGCTTCGAGGAGAACTCAAGGATGTCTTGGCTCAAGTCGTGAACCCACCTCAAGACTGCGCTGAATATATAGACTTAGTGGTCCAGTTAGATCACAGACTTCAGGACAGACAGGCTGATCGAGCCAAGTTTGAGAATCGGGTGTTGGTCAAAACCCACGCTAACCCCAAAGGAGCAGATGCTACAGAACCCATGCAAATAGCAGGGGTTAAAGGATCCTTAACCCAGAAGGAAAGAGAAAGGAGACGGCAAATGCAATTGTGTCTATATTGTGGAACTTCCGGGCATTTTCTACGGGATTGCCCTGTAAAACCACCCAAGAAGGTGGTAGGAGCTGCGGATAAAAGCCATATGGAGTCAGACTCGGGAAACGACCACGCTCAACAAGCGTAGAGGTCCGCTTGCCAAGCTTGAAGAAGGATACTCAGATGTCGCATTTCATCATACCAATGGTCCTCGTAGATCCAGGGCAGCCATCGCGTATGGACGCAGTAAGGGCATACATTGATAGCGGGGCCATAGGAAACTATGTGGACTATGAATTGGCTTCCAGGATGAATCTACCTCTCTGCCGAAAAACCACCTCAGATGTCATCACCACAGTCGATGGAACTGAAATTGCCTCTGGGCCTGTAACTCATTCCACTGCAGAGTGACACTATTGGGTCAGGATGGGCATCGAGAGACTATTGTGTTTGATCTAATCAAAGCCCCACAGTTCCAAATAATACTGGGGATACCTTGGTTGGAAACACATAATCCTTGTATTGATTGGCGAGAGAAGAGAATAACCTTCCCGGATTGTGCACAAACCTGTTACCCAAAGAAAAGTCAGAACGCAGGCCTGGCCACAGTAACCACAGCAGTCATGCAACTACCTCCAGAATACCAAGAATTCCAGGATGTCTTCCAAAAAGAACAGGCAAACACCTTACCTCCTCACAGATCGTACGATTGTCAAATCGATCTCATACCCGGTGCACAACCCCGCTGTAGCGGGATCTATGCCCTTACGGAACCTGAGAACCTTCACCTACGACAATACTTAGACCAGTACCTTGCCAATGGCTTTTTTCGCCCATCCAAGTGCCCTGCATCTTCAGCTTTGTTCTTCGTGCCCAAAAGGGAAGGTGACCTCAGAACGTGCATAGACTACCGCGCATTGAACCAGATAACTGTTAAGAACCGATACCCATTGCCTCTGATCCCTGAACTACTAGACCAAGTGAAGGACGCTTGTATATACACTAAATTAGATCTCCGGGGGGCATACTATCTGGTACGTGTAAAAGAAGGCGACGAATGGAAGACTGCTTTCCGCACTAAGTATGGGTTATTCGAATACCAGGTGATGCCTTTCGGGTTGTGCAATGCACCAGCAGCCTTCCAATACTTCATGAACGTTGTCCTTCGTGAACTCATTGACGTTTGTGTTGTTGTATATATCGATGATATTCTAGTATACTCCTCTTCAGAATCTGACCATGTGAAGCACATCCGAGCAGTGCTTGAAAAATTGCGCCAGCACAAACTATATGCAAAACTGGAAAAATGCATTTTTCATGCCACAGAAGATGAATTCCTTGGGTTTATCCTGACCCCAAAGGGAGTCCGAATGGACTCACGAAAGGTGGACGCAATCCTTAAGTGGCTATCACCAAGTTCAGTTAAAGGAGCACAAAGCATGTCAATTTGCCAATTTCTTCCGCAGATTCATCCCGGATTTTTCACATGTTGTACATCCCATCACAGCACTCTTGCGAAAAAATAAACGCTTTATGTGGACTGAAGAAGCTGAAAATGGCTTCCAAGAGCTGAAAGCGAAATTCACGTCTGCAACTGTATTAAAGCACCCGCGCCCTGAACTTCCATACATAGCGGAAACAGATGCATCCAGTCTAGCCATGGGAGCTGTCCTGTCTCAAAAGGACCCTGAAACTGGCCAGCTTCATCCACTAGCATTTTGGTCCAGAAAGTTCTCGGCACCCGAGTTAAACTATGCGGTTACCGACAAGGAGTTATTAGCCATTAAATCCGCCTTCAAGGCTTGGCGGCACTATCTTCTCGGTGCCAGGCATACCATTACTGTGATCACCGATCACCAGAACTTACAGTATTTAAAGACAGCCAAGACCCAATCGTCACGTCAACTCCGATGGGCATTGTTCTTTGCCGAGTTCGATTTCGTAATAACCTATCGACCAGGTTGTAAGAATGGTAAAGCAGACGCCTTTTCCCGAATAGGGATGGGAGAGGCAGAAGTGAACCCAGAACCAGTACCTATAATTTCCAAACAAAGAATTCTTGGCATGACTACTCTACAAACACTAGAGGACATTCAGGTAAAGATCCAGCAACTCTTTGATCCTACAGCCCTGCAGGACTGGGTAAAAAAAGGCCCGGACTATTCTGTCACCAATGATCTGCCTTATTACCAAGGGCGGCTATTTCTGCCACACAAGGAACTACAAGAGCTAGTCATTTTTCCCGTTATCATGATACCCTAATGGAGGGGCGCTCAGGAATTGCAAAAACTGAAGCTAAAATTAAAAGACAATTCTGGTGGCACACCTGGCGAAAGTATATTAAATCATTTGTGATGTCTTGTGGCATTTGCGCCCAAAACAAAAGTCAAAAGAAAAAAACAGCTGGACTCTTACAACCTTTAGACATTCCGCCTACACCATGGCACACCTTATCGTTAGACTTTATTACTGATCTACCCCCATGCAATGGATTTAACACCATTCTAGTTATTGTGGATCTTTTTTCCAAGATGGCCCACTTTATTGCTTTAAAGGGATTGCCTTCAGCTTCAATCCTGGCCAAGGAGTACCTCGAAAACATTGTTCGCATACACAGATTTCCGTCCATATTGGTCTCTGACCGGGGAAGTCAATTCATTTCACATTTTTGGAAAAAATGCTGTCAATTGGCGCAAATCTATGTAAGGTTATCGACCAGTCACCACCCCCAGACCGATGGTCAAACGGAGAGGACCAACCAGACTCTCGAACAATACCTGCGTTGTATGTTACATCATACAGAGTAATTGGAAAGACATTCTTTGGATTGCCGAATATGCATACAATAATTCAGTACACTCTGGAACTGGACAAAGCCCCTTTTATACCTTATATGGGCACCATCCTCTAACCTCAGGCCTTGACTCAACCCAACACTTAGAAATGCCCGCAGTGGACCATCTGCACGCTATGATTACACAAGCCTTTAAGGAAACAACTACACATTTAAAACAGGCAAAAGAAAAATACAAGAAAGATGCTGATCGGCATAGAAGTGATACTCCACAATACCAGATAGGGGATCAAGTATGGTTAGCCACAAAACATATACCTCTAAAGGGAACACAGGCCTTTAACCCCAGATATTTGGGACCTTACTCTATTAAGGCCATTAGCAACCCGGTGGCTGTCAAGTTGGACTTACCTGCTAATATGCAAATTCACCCCGTCTTTCATGTGTCACTTTTGAAGCAAGTGCAATCAGGTACAAGACTAACCAAGCCACCAGACCCTATCCTGGTAGACGGAGAACCCGAATTTGAAGTTAAGAACATCCTGGACTCCAAGCTGATAAAGTCAAAACTCTTTTATTTAATCGACTGAAAAGGTTACGGACCACAGGAAAGGTCATGGGAACCTAGTGACCATGTTCATGCACCCCGATTGGTGAAGAAATTCTACTGAAATTTCCCAAACAAACCGAAACCACAGGGAAGAACGACTTTAGGAGGGGCCTGGGGGGGGAAGGGGGAGGTGTGCTGTCATGGTGCCTACCCCCGGGGACCCAGACCACGTCCAGCAACCCCGGAAGCAGGCATCAAGTTATCCTAAGCAAGCCCAACAACCCCTGCTAGGGGCTATTTGGGTCCAGTCCTGGCGCCAGGCTCATATGGAGAGTCAGTCCTGGCGCCACAGGCGCCAAGCTCATAGATTAACACTTACCTGATGCAGACCATGCTGCAAACTTACCTGATGCAGACCATGCTGCAAGAGCTCCAAGCCAAAAGAGGCTTGGAAGGGACTACTTTACTTAGGGACTATTTTTTACTCGGGCGGGGCTGGGGAGGAATACTTACCTGGGACTACTTTGGCACCTATTTAAACCGCGCCCGAAGAGCAGCACACGCTTCGCGTTATTCTGCATCTATAGCGTTACGTTCACGGTGCCTGCAAGTCTGCATCCAGCCTTCTGCCACGCCCGCCTCGAGTTTGGAGCTCCTAGAAAAAGGGAGAAAGAAGGAGAAAAGGTTAGAACAAGAGCAATACATTTAATCCTTACCTGAATTCCTGATCCATTGTACCTTCGAGCTGGAAGAAAGAAGTTATTTTATGCGCGTCGCCTTGCCTGCTGCAGCACCGCGCTGAACTCACCGGCCTTCGCAGCATCTTCACATTCCACTGCATCCTCCTGTATGTTCCCGCCGCACTCCGGCACCTAAGAAGAAAAGAACAGCAAGGTGGGCCAAGGGAATACACAGAGGAATATTAGTTACCCTCCCATAGACTTACCTGATTTTACCACCGGGGGTACTATTCCTCTTTACGGGTCGGCGCAGCTTCCACTGCATCTTCGCCGAACCCCGGCCCCTAGGGGGAAACAAAAGGACAGCAAGGTGAAACAAAGGGACTAACAAGGGGAACCCTCCTCACCACAATAGACTTAACTGATTTTCCCGCCAGAGGTATTATTCCCCAAGACTTCATACTTTCTCTCAGCGCCTGAATAAGGGAGAAAGCAACAGATTACATATTGACATTATTTTATCGAACTGTGTTGGAAAATACAAATCCTTACCAGAATACTACCGGTTGCCACGAGGAACTCTTCATTAGGGTCAAGCTGCAACCTGCAAGAAATCGGACAAGAGTAAAAGCGAACTTTATACTTACAGCGTCTTGCTGGGAATCGCGTAGTCAATATTGTTCTGGAACTCACCAATTCCTTCGAGCCAGTGAAGCAACTGGTTATCAACACGCCCCTGCGCTCAATGCAGGATGGAGAGCTCATCTTTTCAAACCATCAGGTGAGACTATAAGAGGGGACATCAAAGGTGATCTGTGGGGAGAACAACGGGGGTAGGGGGATTTACGCTCAACTCCACGGGGGGTTAATTCCCTTTCTTCATTTGCAGAAGAATATTCCTATGGGCCAAGCAAACGAAGCTAGGTGGGCCAGTCCAGTCCGTCATCTCGGCCATACGCATCACATTGGTGGAGACCGCAGCTGTCCAGTTCCGATCGACGCCTCTGTGGGGGCCAGGTGAGCGTAACAATAGGCACCAGAGTTTTGAAGTGGGGAGGGGGAGAGAGAGAGAGAGAGAGAGAGAGAGAGAGAGAGAGAGAGAGAAAGAAAATATGCCGGTCTTTGCATCAGGCCATGTATTTTTGAAATGTCACAGTTAACTTGCAGGATTAAAATCACTTCTTTTAATCCTGCGTTTTAATTTTGCTTCCCATTCACACCTCGTTCACACTCCCATACCTACTGGTGGTGGCGCCCTCTGGAGGCTGCCACATAAGGCAGCTGCCTGCATGGCCTGATGCAAAGACTGCCCCAGTATCATTGTTTTTACTTATTTCATCACAAAGACAATTTTCTTCCAGCCTTTTCAAAGTAGTAGACATTTCTGTGTAAAAAGAAATCAATATTTTTACTGTACCTAATACAGAAAGTTTATAAATATATAAAATCAGTGAAAAAAACTTTGTTAAAAGGGACTTATGGTTAACTTGCGCTACTAAAAACCTATAAAAATCAGTAAAAAAACGTTGTTAAATGGACGTTATGGTTCGAAGTAAAACCAAAAAACTCCTAATTTGCAAGTTATGGTAAGCTAAGCAACCATAACTCGCGCGACCACCGTGCACTGCTAAGACTAACACCCAGGACATCAAAGATGACATCACAAATGTCATTGATGACATAACTGATGACATCACATGTCTGGCTCCCTCTTTTTTAATTTACTGACATATCTTGTCCACATGGATTTCTTCAGTAACAGTCAGGAACAAAAAATTCAAAAAGGTACTATATTTGTAGACTTATCGTTCAATTATGTTCTTACAGTAATTTCCTTAGGGTCCAGTCACATCATATGAAAGATATACATAGAGGAAGACACAGGCGTGAAAGAAAGCAATCCTGTCTGTGCATGAAGATAATCAGTAGGGTTATCAGCACTTTCTGATAGTTCTATTTTTTTATTACTGTACTTTCCATGTATATGCTCATATTTGTATACATTGTACTCACACTACGCTCCTTAGGGTCCAGTCACATCATGTGATACATATAAATAAGGGAAGTAGCAGCTTTGAAACAGCAATCATTTCTCTGCATAAAGATAAACAGTTAGGTTATGAACACTTTCTGGTACTACTGCTGCTTTTTTGCTTATTTCACTTTTCTGTATATAATCAAATTTGTATGTGTTGTTGTCTCTGTGTTTTGTATGTAATGAAATTATGTAGTAAGTGGGTTTTATTAGTTACTTATTACATGTTGCACAGTACGCGAAACTCTAATAAAGCATTTATCATTTCACTATTCAACATGGGAAGATTATGAATATTGCACCTCCATCATGTATGCTGCACACAATGCTTATGTTTATACGTGAGTAGCTTAGTATACTAGAAAGAACTTCATAATAGAATGCTATTTATATCAATGCATTGCTTAAGGCCCTAAGTAGCTCATGATATTTATTCCAATGATCCTTGACACTTGTTTGCCAACATTATAAGAAGAATCCCTTTGTACAGACTTTTCATGAAAAGTAAATACACATGTGATGTCATCTTTGATGTCCTCGGTGTTAGTCTTAGCAGTGCACGGTGGTGGCGCTTGTTATGGTTGCTTAGCTTACCATAACATGCAAATTTCGGGGGTTTTCCTTCGAACCATAACGTCCATTTAACAAAGTCTTTTTCAAAATATATATATATATATATATAAAACACAGCCACGGGAGTGGCTGTGTAGTTATGGTTACGTTGCTAATCCCATAGGAAGAGCTCTTTTTGGGCGGCTTATAACTTCGCTCTGCCTGGATGAATCCTCACCAAACTTTGCAGAAAACTATATGGCCCACTCTGAATTTTTTTGCAAAATTTGGTGAGGTTTGGTCAATGGGGGGCAAAGTTATAGGGGGGTCCCAAAATTTCGTTTTTCCCATAGACATAATGGGAAAAAACTTTGCTCCCGCCTACAGCCCAAACCGCTGGACGGATTTTCACCAAACCTGCGGCAGGAGCGGCGGCTTGGTCACGAAAGCGTGCTTTTGTTAATTTGGTGTAAATCCGTCCAGTAGTTTTTCTTTAAACAACAAAAATGTAAGTCACAAAAATTAGTGATATCTATCTCCGGTCCGCGGACTCACTTCCCTGTTTGGTCCGCAGACTGGCCTCCGATTGGCTGTGCTGTCCACGGACTGGCCTCCGATTGGCCGAAGAATTTGCAGACTTTCACGTGGTCCGCGAACATCGGGACACAACCGCTGATTGAATGGTGGGAAAATGTGAAATGTGTCGATTTTCCTAAAACGGCCACCATCTTGGATTCGCTGACTTTTTTGGGGTCCATGGACAGCGCAGTGAACTTTTTTTTAAGAAAAAAAGCAGCATTTCACTTGTCAAACTCAACAAACAATCTCTTGGGAGGTTTGGGGATGAGGATGGGGATGGGATATGGTCATAAGACGCCAAAAAACGGGTTGTTTCAACCCCCCGAATCGTCTGCGAACACTCCAAATGTCCTGGGGCAGTCCTGTGGTGTTCGCAGACACTTCAGATGTCCTAGGACATCTGAACCTGTTTCTGCATTACAGGGTTGGGGAAAAGCAGTTTTTGGATGGCTTATAACTTTTGCCCCACTCAGTGAAACTGCATGTAATTTTGCAATTTTATTCTAGGACTAATCCTGAATGGTTTTGCAAAGTTTTGTGGGATTCTGTCAAGAGGAGGCAAAATTAGAGGGGGGTCCCAAAACATTGTAAAGGCTATACACGTGGTGTCATTTGACAAATCTGCACAACATTTGGCAAAATGATTTTGGATCTAGATATAAATGGTTTTCTAAAGTTTGGTGGGATTTCCTCAAGAGGGGGTGAAATTAGAGGGGGGTCTCAACATTTTTAGATGGCTTATAACTTTGTTGCTATTTGACGAATGTGGACAAATGTTTTGAGAAAGATTATAGACCCAACCTTCACTGTTTGTGTAAAGACTGAAGGGATTTTGTCAAGTGGGGGCCAAGTTATATGACTATTGTATGTATATATATTTTGACACTTGTTTAAAAAATAAAACCTGGGCGGGTTTCAAGCAAACTCGTGAGGAGCATTGGCAAGGACATTAAATTATGGTTTTGCAAATGTGCCGTGTTTTATTTTTTGACAAGTGTAATAATGTAGGTACAAAAAATAGTCGTATACCTTTGGTGACTGAGGTATAGCCTGTGGCCGTGGGCAGTTGCCAGATTGTCTGGGTCATGGCTTAAGGTCATGACGCGGACAATCTGGCTACTGGCCATGACCGCTAGGGATGAAAAATGGTGTTAAAGTGGCTATGTCTACATGGGACCAGCTATGTGGTAAAGTTATTCGAAGGTAAGGTAGGTTTAAAAGGGGAAAAAAGTGCTTGTGGTAATATGTTCATAGGGTTTTGCAGGCTGCCATGGCAAGGGAAGAGGGGCTGTGTACGGAGCCCCGCCTTCTTTTTCCATGTTGGCTGTCTTGGAAAAAGGATTTTCCTTCCTACAGCGGGACGCCGAAGGCCACCCACTGTAGGAAGAATAATCCTTCCATCTTATAGGAAGAAAAATCTATGTTTTAGCACCCTGGGTTCCCGCTTTGGGAACCAGGGGTGCTAATGGCCTTTATCCCCCATTTCAGGGGCTGCAACAGACAATGGTCTGTAGCCCTCCTTATTTATTTATTTATAACACACCAATCCCCGCAGACATCAGGCTGTGTGGTTACAGTATTTGTTAAAGAAGATGAGGTGGAGGAAGACAGTTTACTACTTGCTGAGAAAGGAAAAACCTTTCTGAGAGCATTGCGGTCATTGGATTTGGTGTGGTGGCGCATGGAGGTGGTCCCGCAGGAGTACTGTCCAGGTAGTCTGCGACTGAGTACACTCAGTGCATTTCACTTTGGTAGCTGTAGCCTTTGGTACACTCCCAACAGTAGCAAAGAACTGGCACACCCATGATTCGATCTTGGTGCTAGAGGTAGGCACCTCCTAACTCATCTTCTTTGTCCTCTTCATTGTCTTTGAAAGTACTGTGCTTTTTTTGGTGTGAAGGTCCTCCAGCTGGTGGTGGTGGTGGCTCTTGGGGAGGAGGGATGGCAATAACTGATGCCATTTTTAAGATAAATAGCAGTTTTGATAAAATTCTTCCAAGTTTGTACTGTGTACTAGATTGGTAATGGATAATGAGTACGAAAAGGTGTAGGAGGTGTGCACGGGAAAGTTTGAAGTTGAAAGTTCCTAGATCAGTAGAAAATGCAGTTTCGAACTGTCCACAAAGGACGGATCTTACTGTGAAGTGCAGACGGGTTCGTGGACACGTCATCATGCCGCACACTAGCGTATGATCAGATGGCACTGTCCGGAAGGTCCGCAATGAAGTCAGATGTTCATAGACATCTACAGATGCAAAACTAGTTGAAATAGTTGCAGAAAGTGTATAGAAGTGTTAAAAATTATTCTAGACGGTGGGAAATGGCAGAGTTTTAAGGTGACACTTTGTAAGTTCGACACAAATATGGTTATATTTGGTAAGTATGATATTAGTAAGTTGTAGGAAAATAGCATGCACTGGTAAAAACCCATGAAATTCACTGAAAAAACATTGTTAAAGGGACGTTATGGTTAAGTTGCACTAATAAAAACCTATGAAATTTAATGAAAAAACTTTGTTAAGGGGACGTTATGGTTAAGTTGCACTAATAAAAACCTATGAAATTCTGTAAAAAAAAGGTTAAAAGGACGTTATGGTTACAAGTAAAATTGAAAAACACCTGAAATTCGTCAGTTATGGTAAGCTAAGCAAACATAACTTGCGCCACCACCGTGCACTGCTAAGACTAACACCCAGGACATCAAAGATGACATCACAAATATCACTGATGACATCACATGTGGGTTGTGAATGTAAGGTTGGCAAAAAAGTATCAGGGATTATCAGGAGATGTGTAATAAACTACATACTTCATTACGCAATGTAGTGTTCTAAAGAACATTGCATTGCAGTGTGCTTTCTAGTACAGGAACCTACTCATACAGAAATGTAGGTATTGGCTGCAGCATACACCACAGAGGGGCTATATTTTTAATTTTCCAAAGTCATATAAAAAAAATGATGAATGCTTCTGTATCAGACTTTTCCATACTGTGAAACATGTACTAAGTAGCTAATAATATATCACTTACTACATATTTCTACTAATACACACAAAACAAATAGACTACAATGCATACAAATATTTGGGCTTATATATGGAGAGTAAAGTAAGCAAACAAGAGGCAGTATCATTAGCAACTGTGTATAATATACATGATATTCACACACAAACATGATGTGTTTCAGGCCAGCTTCTTCCCCTATATATGTACATCATAAGATGCAATTAAATTCTAAGGAAAGTAGTGCAAGAACATGAGAGAATAGCAATATCTATAAATGTAATACCTTTTGAAAGTTAAGTTTCTGACTGTCAGTAAATAAAACCACCTAGATATGGCAGTGAACAAAAAAGAAGGGGCGAGACATGTGATGTCATCAATGATTTTTGTGATGTCATCTTTGATGTCCTGGGAGTTAGTCTTAGCAGTGCACGGTGGTGGCGCGAGTTATGGTTGCTTAGCTTACCATAACTGGCGAATTTCTGGGGGTTTTCGATTTTACTTGTAACCATAACGTCCTTTTAACAACTTTTTTTAACAGTATTTCATAGGTTTTTATTAGTGCAACTTAACCATAACGTCCCTTTAACAAAGTTTTTTCAGTGAATATATAAATATATATATATATATTAAAAAAACACGGCCCGCAGTAGCGGCCGTGTAGTTATGGTTAAGTTGCTAAACTCATAGGAAGAGCACTTTTTCGGCTGCTTATAACTTCGCTCCCCCTGGAGGAATGCTCACCTAACTTTGCAAAAAAAGTATATGGCTGGCTCTGAACTATTTCGCCAAGTCGGGTGAGGTCTTGTGCCGGTGGGGCAATGTTATAGTGGGGGTCCCGACCTTTTTTTTTTACCATATACTGAATTGGGAAAAACTTTGCGCATGGTTACAGCCCAAATGGCTGGACACATTTTCACCAAATTTGAGGCAGGAGCGGGGGCGAGGGGGGGCGGGTTTGGGTCAGAATACATGCTTGTGTGTGTTTGGTGAAAATCGGACTGGTACTTTTGTTGCAAAGGACTGAAATGTACGTCCCAAAAAATTAGTGATATCTAGGTGTTAGGGAGAATTCTCAAAATGTGCTAATTTCCCTTGCCTTTTGAGACCCCCAGCAACTTTGTTGGATTTGATTTTTTTTTACCTGGGAAGAGTGTGAGCTTTTTTTTCCCCCACTCTTCCATGTATTTTGATGTTCGTTTTACTTTTGTGTTCTTTGGTTATGGAGTTTTAAAACAACTCCAGGGGCATCATCTTTTTCTGTGTGTCACACATCACCTTCAGTGCAGTGGCACAGGAATGTCTTTTCAGACTTCCCAAGGTTTAAATACCTTCACTGGGACGGACTACTGTCTCCGAGAGCATGTAAAGATAAATTGACTTTACTAGTCTCTTTAAATTTACAGACCCCCCAGCAAACACTATCTTCCTATACAGTGCTGGAGGTGTAGCCTAGCTCCCCCCCCCCCCCCCCCCCCCCGAGTCAAAACGCTCATGTAACTCTCAAATGTTACCTTTTCCTACTTTAAATGGCTGGTGGTTAGATCAAACTACCATGATTTTTCATGACCGCGAACAACGGTAGCTAAAAATCGTGTCAGCCATGATTTTCAATATGGCGCCCAAGACCTAGCTGTAAAAACAGACTCTGGTCTACTTTTTTCACCATTTCTTCTAGGAAAGATCCTTCTTGCATTTGTCTCTACGCGCCAAACCAAGTTTGGTCCCTTTGTTGGCCTTTGGCGGGCTTCAGTGCTGAAACCCTCCTCTGGCGCCAGGGTGTCTGGGGTGGACAGGATGTGAGGGAGGTGCCCGAAACTCCCTGTGCTTAGTCTCCTAGGAGACCTGAATGCACTCTGACGTGATTGGCCAGCTGGCTGTCCGGCAAGGACAGCCACGCTGCTGTGTGAGTGACAGCCAGGCTGGAAAGAATGGGGGAAAACTGTTTAAAAGCAGGTCTCTGGAACTTGGAAAGTAGAGTCAACCACTGGAACGAAAGAACCAAAGACGAGCTGAAGGAAGAGGACTGCTGCAACTCCTGGACGACCGGTGAAGCCCTGCTGCAGGTCCAAATTGCCTGAAACTCCATCGCCAGAGAAGCCCTTCAAGGTTAACTTCTACCCTTGAGTTTGGTGGGAACAACCAACTCGCAAGCCACCTGGACACCATCCCCATCTGGTCGAATTCTCTACAGAGTGCTGTTGAAAACCGCATAGCAAGAGGGAAGGAAACCAGCTCATGGACTTTAAGGCACCCACACCTTAAACCAACGTCTTGCTAAGCTTTTGGCAGTGCAGGAACCTCCCGACATCGTCCTTATCCCCACGACTGAAGCTCAGGAACAGCGAGATCTGCTCGAACTGCCAGGAACAACTGCCTCAACTACAGCTCTTCTTCACTTTCAAGGTACTGTGCAACCGCGGTCCGGAAATCTTTTCGGCCATTGCGAAAGTTCGTGGAAACTTCGAAGGCTTGTCCTTCCCTAAACATTCGTCTAACTTTTCACCTAGCCAAATTCTTCTAAACTCTGTGGCAAAGACCTACCTGTTCACTACCAGAACTGTGCTATCCTATACAAAGACTCTGATCCATTGACTTTGGCCCAGGCCTATGAACTGAATTGCTGGTTGTAGTTTACTGAAACCCTTTGCCCTGCCTATGCAAGTAATTGTGCTGTCTATTCTTATAACCTTGTCTTTTTACCCCTTTTTAAAGTATCGGAAGTGCCATTTTGCTCCCACTTCAGGGGAGATAAACTTGTTCATTTACTTATAGATTGTGTGTTTGTGCTTTATTAGTGTGTGATATTGAGCTGCTCTTGCTAGTGTAATGTTTTCAAACTGACTGTGTAAATAAATGTATATTCTTTTACCAAGAAACCTTGAGTAAGTGTTTGTTTGAATCACTGTCATTGTTGGTCCTTTGTGTAACTCGTTCTACTGCTCACTTTACTCTTGAAATAAGTCTGGCTGCTCAGCCATCACTACCACTTTACTGTGTAGTACAGGCTTGTACCAAAGGTGTTATGGTACTTACACTTGTAGTCTTAATTGTGTGTAGGGTTCCCAAAGGGTACTGCGCATGATTCTGCCTAATACTGGGTCTGCTCTACGGACCCATTTCCCTGTTCGCTCCGCATACCGAAGTCTCATTGGCCTGCCGTACGCTGTGCTGTCAGCAAACAGGGGACGCGCCCAGTAGTTGGCTGGAGGCAAAAGTGCTGTGTGTCAAAGGTTTCGGGGAATGCCGACATGTATCCGAGGATAGTGCCGTGGCGGAAGAGGTTACAAAACATGGTTTGCAGGCTCGGTGGGTGAAAGAGAATGAAGCGAAGAAATTGCCCATTGCCCATGTGTTGTGCTGTAGCCTAGGGTTGCCGTTGATTTTGTGCGTTTGCATTGTTTTATGACTGTGGGTTTGTGGCGAAATGTTCCCATGCTTGGCTGCCTTGCCTTGTAGTGGTTGTGGGGAATGTGTAGGCTTTTCAGTGCATGGGCAGAGGCGGCAGGCCTCCCCTTGCACCCAAGAGCCTAGGGCTTGGGCACCACTGCTGCAATTGAATGCTTCCACGCGCACAGTTACTCGCATATACTTAACTGATGGGTAGCTGCACAGGCGACTATCAGATTTTCTTCAGTGCAGGCAGGCTGCAGTGGGGATGGGGAGTGCATTGCATATACTATGAGGATATTTGCAGTCGGTGTACTATCTTGTGTTGTGCCTGCAAAGCCTCTACTGGCTTGTGTGCATGGTTAGGGGCCTTGCACGTAACAGTGTGGGCAGTGGTTGGAAGTAGGTGTGAGGAAGTTGTCATGTGTGGGTCCGTTAGTGTACTCATTTGGAACTAGGTGTGAGGAAGTTGTCATGTATGGGTCCGTTAGTTTATGCACTATTGCCTTCTATGGATGTGCAAGGACTAGGCTTTTGGGTACATAGGCGGAGGCCGTAGGCCTCCACATGTACCCAAGAGGCTAGGGCTTGCTCACACCCTTGCTTCAAGGAAGGCCATTACGACATTGAGACATGGAAGGATTTTTTACCAGCACACTTTTGCCATATGGACCATTCATGCAGCTACTGACATATACTGTAATGATCCATCGATCACGCCCCTTCTGGTCTTCCTGGTCCCTGGCACGTCGGGGGTTACTCGCTGTAGTACACCCAACACGGCCGTATACACGGAATTCGGTCTATTGACCTTTACGTCCTATGCAGCACGTTCTATAAATTAGCCACTCCCCTGCGGTCCCGCGCGTCTCAACGCTACCGATAGCTGTGGCCTGATGTGCTCCGTAGTTCGTTCTCCTGAACTGTGTTGCTTCCTGGTCCCCGGACCTTCCTCCTTCTCCTTTCCTACTACCTTCCTAGATCCTGTCTCTTCCGCTTTGACCGCCTCCGTGTGCTGCCTCCATTCCAAGCTTCCTGGAGTTTCCTAGATCCCGGACGAAGAAGCTGAAGGAATCCTGGAATCCAAAGACGGCCGAGCGGGCTTGTACAAAACCCAAACTGCTCGAAAGAAAACCCTGACAAAGGACTCCGCAAAACAGAGAAAACAGGTGAGAAAAGGGGAAACCTGTGACAGATTGAGACGCCACCTGACCGATCTCGATACAGACATGGAAGCGCCGTCCAGGATCTTATGCGTGGCATGCAAGAGCTGACGACCGAAGTGCAAAACTTAAAGGCGGAAAACGCATCGTTAAAACAATTGGTGTTATCCTGCGATTCCGCCACAAAGGAGAGTGTAATTCTAGGTGGCGTTGTTGATAAGTATGACGGTTCAGCAAAGAGCCTTCGTGGATTCCTAGATTCTTGTTTGGTCCACTTTACATTTAAGCCTTATTATTTTTCTACGCCCAGGGCTAAAGTGGGCTTTATAATCTTGCATCTTTCCGGGAATGCCTTGACCTGGGCCACCCCATTGGTTAACTCGGGTGATGCTCTCCTGGATGACAACGGCTTTATAGAGGCCCTCAAGACCATGTTCGAACGCCCAGAACAAGTTTGCAGTGCCCAGGAACGTCTACTCGACTTTCATCAGGGTACCCAGGACTTTCTCACGTATGTCACACACTTCAAACAGCTGGCTAAGGAAGCGGATTTGTCCTCTGAAGCTTGTTTTACTTTATTTCGAAGAGGGCTAAACGAAGAGATCAAGGACAAACTAGCCAGAGTGGCACGCCTGGGTTCCTTTCAAGCCCTAATGGATCTCGCTCTACATATTGACTTTCGCATTCAGGAGAGAAAGGCAGAAAAGAAGAAAACCAAGTTACCACTCCAGAAAAACCCCATTGGAACCCCTTCGAGCTCAGAAGCCATTTCTACTCCAAGCAATGAGCCTGAACCTATGCAATTAGGGGCCTTCCGTGGACCCATTACACCACAAGAGAGGATGCGAAGGATTCATACTGGATTATGTATGTATTGTGCATCCGACAAACATTTAGTAAGAGAATGTCCAATTGCCCACCCATGGCGCTCGGGAAACGCCAGCTCCCAATCCTAAATGGAGCGCAGGTTCGGGAGAGAAGTGTCTGCTCCACCTCTATTCCATCCTTGAACTCTCCTGGACAAAATTCCTTGGTAATCTTACAGGCCTTCTTGACAACATCCAAGAAAGAAATATACCCCATCCTGGCACCGGTCGACTGTGGAGCTATGGGGGTATTCATAGATCATGAATGGGTCTTAAAATACCATATTCCTTACGAATCCCGGACTATCATGCAACCTGTGGAAGCAATTGATGGAAGACCCCTTTCTTCCGGACCTATAACCCTGCAGACCAAGGAGATCGAACTTGCTATAAATCAAAATCGAGAAAGGATAAGATTTGACATTATCAAGTCCGCCCATTACCCCATGGTTTTGGGAATGCCCTGGCTTCAAAGACACAACCCCTATATCAACTGGGCAGCGGGATCCTTGCTCCTGGGTTCTGAGTTTTGTATGTCCCACTGCATACATCCAGACCTTGATCCTACACCATCTAAGGAATTTCCTACAACTCATCAGAACACAATCTTAGTTTCAAACATCATCCAGGTCCCAGAGGCTTACCAGGAATATTCCGATGTTTTCTCCTCTGCCATTGTTCAGGCCTTACCTCCCCACAGACCTGAAGATTGTGCTATTGAGACGGAACCTTCCGCAGTGATTTCATTTGGAAGGACGTTCATCCTATCAGAACCTGAAAAGAAAGCCCTTCTTGAATACCTGGATACTAATCTCGCAAATGGCACCATACGACCATCTAAATCTCCATCAGGGGCCTCCCTGTTCTTCGTTCCTAAAAAAGACACTAAAGAACTCAGACCGTGTCTGGATTATCGAGGTCTAAATCAATGTACTCTCAAGGACCGCTATCCGTTGCCCTTGATCTCAGACATCCTGGAGGCAGTAAGAGGCGCAGTTGTGTTCACCAAGCTGGATCTCAGGGGCGCCTATCATTTGATTCGTATCAGGGCAGGTGACGAGTGGAAGACAGCCTTTAGAACACCCTTTGGGCATTTTGAATACTTGGTCATGCCCTTTGGACTTGCTAATGCCCCAGCAGTGTTCCAACGTTTCATGGATCGAGTGTTCTTGGACATGCTGTTCCTTTTTGTGATTGTCTATCTGGATAATATGCTAATATTTTCGATGGACCCTCTCAAGCACGAAGAACATGCGAAAGCAGTTTTACAACGCTTACACGAAAATAAACTCCTGGCGAAGCCCGAGAAATGCATCTTCCATACTTCTACTGTTCACTACCTAGGGTTTGTCCTTACTCCCGATGGTATCGGTATGGATCAGTCCAAGGTCAAGCCTATTTTATCCTGGCCTAGCCCCGCCTCAGTGAAACAGATACAATCCTTCCTGGGCTTGGCTAATTTTTATAGGAAATTCATACCTTCCTTTTCCGAGATTGTCCAACCAATAATTGCCTTATTGAAAAAAGGTGTTCCCTTTCATTGGACCATGGCCCAAGAGAAAGCCTTCCAACAGTTAAAGTCTGAATTTACACAAGCTCCCATTCTTGCTCAGCCTGATGTTAATCGACCATTCATAGTGGAGACAGATGCCTCCAATTACGCCATTGGAGCCGTTCTAAAACAGCAATTCGAGGATAGCTTGGAACATCCCATTGAATACCTTTCTCGGACATTAACTCCTAGTGAAACCCATTACTCCGTCCTAGACAAAGAGCTGCTAGCCATCCGTCAAGCCTTCACAGAGTGGCGTCATTTACTTCTAGGAGCCAAGCTCGGTGGGCATTCTTTTTTGCCCAATATCAGTTTCAGATTCACCATGTCCCTGGAACCCAAAATGTAATAGCTGATTCACTTTCTCGTCGTCCAGACTTCTAGTCTTCCTGGTCCCTGGCACGTCGGGGGTTACTCGCTGTAGTACACCCAACATGGCCGTATACATGGAACGCGGTCTATCAACCTTTACGTCCTATGCAGCACGTTCTATAAATTAGCCACTCCCCTGCGGTTCCGCACATCTCAACGCTACCGATAGCTGTGTCCTGACGTGCTCCGTAGTTTGTTCTCCTGAACTGTGTTGCTTCCTGGTCCCCGGACCTTCCTCCTTCTCCTTTCCTACTACCTTCCTTGATCCTGTCTCTTCCGCGTTCCGCACAGAACGCCTCCGTGTGCTGCCTGCATTCCAAGCTTCCTGGAGTTTCCTAGATCCCGGACGAAGAAGCTGAACGAATCCTGGAATCCGAAGACGGCCGAGCGGGCTTGTACAAGACTTGCGGTATGGACTTTTTACGCAGGTACTCATATAACCTTCATTGGCAGGCAGCTGTAGAGGCGACCATCTTTTTTTTGGTGAGTGCAGGCAGACTCAATTGGGGATGGGGAGTGTATTGCAGACAATATGAGGATTTTTGCAGTTGGTGCACTATGTTGTGTTGTGCCTCCAAAAACCATAGTGGCTTGTGGGCATGGCTGGGGCTCTTGGACCTAACAGGCTGGCCAGTGGTTGGAAGTAGGTTTCAGAATGTTGTCTTCTTTGGGTCTGTTCTTATACTGATATGTAACTCCAGCTTACACTCTTGGGAATAGGTATGTCTCCTGTGGGTGCTCACTATTACAGAATAGTTCTGGACGTCATTTTGCAGTTGGTACACTAGTAGAGGTAGCGTGAAGTGCCTGCACTTGCATATGGCTTATGTCATTGGCTTTGTTGCCATTCAGGGACTGAGATGCCACCATTTATGTTTCTTAAGGTGTGCCTCTCATAATACCCTGTGCTTTGAGAGTGAAGGAAGATATTGCAACATGACACGAGTTATTAAGCATTACACATGTAAAGTATGGATAATGTACAGACCAACCCGCATACATTTGCAGCAGTCAACATTATCAACGCTGTTAAGTACAGCCAAATACAGGACGGCAGGCCGTCTGACTGTTAGCTTTGTTTTGCGTACTTGTTGAGATGGCCAACGAACACGGTTGGCGCTTCTAATGTGTGCATCGCTTCCATTACCTATACGTGTGTACGGCATACACCATTGCAGCAGTCACTGGCGTACCTGACTTTTCTTGTGGACAGTTGTTCCTCATGGCGTGCATTCCAGGTATTGTCTTTATGTGTGTGCCAAGCGTAGCACACGGTCATGTGAGCACCTAGCTCCGGAAAGGAACAACAAACAAAAGCAAAAGCAGACATGCGCACACAGAGCATAAGGTTCCAGAACATTCCCATAGCTTAGTGACACAACAGTGAATTGTTGGAAGTGCTTTATTTTGCTCTAGAATAATAACGAAAACGTGTAAATTGGCTGAATTCACCACTTTTTTATTTTGCAAACAAAACTCATTGACCAATGCAGTCTGTGCACTTCTGTTCACGTCTAGCAAAGTGGGACAGGAGTACTTAGTGGTGCTTGGTGGGCCGTGGGGAACACATTCTCTTTGAAAGGTAGACAAGGTAGCAGCTGGTGCCTCTGGGATGCCTTACAGCATAAAGGTTTGCAGGTTGTTTCGTATTGCAGGAACCACAAATGGACATACTGGCCCATATCAGTCGGCCCAGAGAATAGCGACAGAAAAGAAATCGCTTATGGTAATCTTCAAGTGCTTGGGCCATCAGCCGTCTACTGGAATGTGGAAGGTGTGGCACGCGCAGTAAGGTGCAAGATATCTGAGAAGAAAGAGGAATAAGAGTAGATGTAAGTAGCCGGTATTAGTGGCAGCGTACAGGACAAGACTTTGCGCGAAGGATGTCGGGATAGCCTGCTGCCTCATGGACCATGTACTGTGTGTTAGTGAGTAGGATCATATATTAACCCACTGCATTGCTCTCTGTTTTGTAGGTGATACTGTGATTGCACAGCTACACAAAAGAAAAATGGCTTGGAAACGTTGCCACCAGATGCTCTTTTGCTGTGTTTCCCTTTTACAGAGCATACAGTGATAGCAAGTGTTGTTCGACCCACGGCACAATGTGTCTGTCTACAAAGAAAGTAAGAAAACAAGAACTCTCAAGGGGGTCACCTCAGCTTGCTAGAGAATGGAGGAGCTGCTTTGCTAAGAAGTGCATGAATGAAATGTGAGGTGTTGATGTTTGTGTGCCGGTTGACCACTGCGTGCACCTGTGGCTGTTATAACGTTCAGTACACTGAGGGTGCATAGACCTAGTAACTGTGTCAAAGTGCATAAAAAGGGCAAAATAGGGAATGTAGCACTGCACGACTGAGCAGTAAATGTGTTTTAGTGCATGACTTGCGTTCCCTTTATTGTCTTGCCCTTTATGTCTGCATTTGCAGGGGGTGGGGAAGAATGGTAGCAAAAGGAAGTAAAATCACAGTTGCAATTTACAGGGAATGGTGGACACATGGCACTATAACGGCGCGTACTTACTGCCATCACAAAGCTCTGTACAATGTACACAGAGAAAGTGTACGGTACAGTACATTTATAAATATGCATACAGAAGAGCAGCTTAATACTTTTAATTCGTAATACACGAGATGTAAAGTTGTACTTACATAACTTTGGCAAATTCCATGCTTGTATTGGGTGGGCGAGAATGGCTGTGTATGGCGAATGGCATCCTTGTAGACTACCTTTGGGGCCCATGGGCAGAGCAAATGCAGTGTAAGTTACTTATACCTTTTTGGTATACTTCCATACAATGTCTGACCTTGGAGCTAAACATGCTTTCCCCTCAAGGCTGTTTTACAATGAGCGTGTGTTCTGTTGAAGGAGAGGTATGTTAGGTTTCGCTTTCCGGAGATGATGCTGGGGGGAAAAAAAGGAATCAGCCGGCAACTTGTTTCGATTGTAGCATGCATTCACGAATGTTGGCAGTGTCATTACGTTGATGGTAGTATGACGTACAAGTAGAGGTCATGGTGCCGTACACATGGAGCCTTGAATGCACAGATGGGAACATACATTAAATGTGCTTTTACAGTGCCCAAGGACCAGCTATATATGCAGTGTGTTAAGCGGCAACTGTGGACGATGGGAGATTGTGTGTTCGCTGCCTCAGAATACATGGGTGGGTGGCCCATTGTACGCAGTTTGGTGGCGTGCAGCATGAACCTGTTTGGGGCTGCCGTTCAGCACAGAAAAGGAGTTAGTGTCTACAGTTGCCAAAAGGTGCAAGGGGTTTATAGTGTTCAAATGGTGTTTCCTTTCCACAATAAGAAAGGGAAACAGACGTTTGAAAACTTAAGCAGTAACGTAGCGGTTACAATATGACTGCCGAGCTATGATCCATGCGCTGCAGTGAAATGTGTTTGATACCTTTTTTTTAAATGGGGTGCATAACAATGAAAATGACCTAATGGGCTGCATGGTGCAAGTGGAAAGCAAGGAACCAAATGTTGCAGCAGTTACGTAAGAAGTATGGATGCATTCATCAAGTTATATGGATGGGATTGTGCAGATTGTTGGGTAGGTTACTGTAGTGTTGTGCATTCAGTGCGTCCACTTATTATAGGCTTAGTTGACCAGTGTACACAGGAAACAGGTTATGTATTGTGTGGATGAAATGGCAGCCTATGTCAACGGCATGTTATGTGTGGGGTTAGTGGTACATGGATAGATGTGTGTATGCATAGTTGTACAGTGCAGCAGCAATTGTCGGCAGGGTGTAGAATGTTGAGTTCATGGCTAGAGGCCCTACACTGTACAAGGTGTAGTGAAGCGTGTAGGATGGTAGGCACAAGCTGCATAGTGTAATATAGGTGAGCATTGCAAATGGTGGCATTGGTATGTGTATAGCAGAAATAAGTGCACACATTGCACTGTAGAGAAGAAAAACAGCAATTGTTGCAGACTTACTGTTTGGATTGAGGAGGCCTGTACTGTGTTTTGTGTATCGAGTGTGAAATGTTGTGGTCCTGGTTGCTAAATTATCTGTGGGAACAGAACATGTTAGAGCAAGTATTTCGTTAGTTTGCAGTCCACTACATAGCATAAATGTATTACTTTGTGGACACCTATAACTAGTACCTCCCAAGTACTATGCTTTGAACCATCGTGGGGTGAGGGCAGGAGCCCCCCCCAGCCCAGCAGAGGATCCAGGCTCCGAGCGAGCATCACGAACAGGGCCTGCCTGACCCTGTCCCCATACGGCGACTGACTCGCCCATGCCGGGCGCTGCGCGGCGCGAAACCGAGGCTGAGCCTCGATTCCATCAGCTGGATCCGCCGGCAGGCGGAATCGCCGGCGGCCATTACGAAGGCCATACAAAGGCCTGTTCCTGCGCCCCAGGTCCCCCCATTCCATCCTTCTTCATCGTGGGGTGAGGGCAGGAGGCCCCCCCCAGCCCAGCAGAGGATCCAGGCTCCGAGCGAGCATCACGAACAGGGCCTGCCTGACCCTGTCCCCATACGGCGCCTGACTCGCCCATGCCGGGCGCTGCGCGGTGCGAAACCGAGGCTGAGCCTCGATTCCATCAGCTGGATCCGCCGGCAGGCGGAATCGCTGGCGGCCAGTACGAAGGCCATACAAAGGCCTGTTCCTGCGCCCCAGGTCCCCCCATTCCATCCTTGTTCATCGTGGGGTGAGGGCAGGAGCCCCCCCCAGCCCAGCAGAGGATCCAGGCTCCGAGCGAGCATCACGAACAGGGCCTGCCTGACCCTGTCCCCATACGGCGCCTGACTCGTCCATGCCGGGCGCTGCGCGGCGCGAAACCGAGGCTGAGCCTCGATTCCATCAGCTGGATCCGCCGGCAGGCGGAATCGCCGGTGGCCAGTACGAAGGCCATACAAAGGCCTGTTCCTGCGCCTGTTCGTAGCACTGCGAGCCTGGGCCACAGATGCTGCCCCTTAGTTCTGGCAAGTAAAGGCTCTGGAACACTCGCCACCCCGTCTGCAGAACTATCCTGGGACTCCATTAATTGCTTTCTCGACCAAAGTGGCATCACTGATGTACCAATGTTCTCAAGCCTCCTTATACCCACCTGGCCATGTGAGTAAACTAATCTTAAGTGCTATAGCGTCCCACGGGGACCCTGAATCTAGCAGGCGTTCTAGCCATAGATTGCAGCCTACCTGGCCTTGGTTGCTAAAACGCACAATATATCACTCAATCTTCTACTCTGTTTCCTTTTGCTGCCTCGCTCTGCACTCGCCCGCTTACTCCAGTGGCAAGTGTTGGTCTTTCTATAGAGCCTAATACCTGCTTGGCTAATGAATACTAACTGACCTCACTGTCTGTGCTGTGCTTTATGGTCACTAGCAGACCACTTTTAGACTGTGTTGTGCCTTATGGTCAACAGCAGACCACATTCAGACTGTGTTGTGCCTTATGGTCAATAACTGACCACTTTTAGACTGTGTTGTGCCTTATGGTCAATAGCAGACCACTTTTAGACTGTGTTGTGCCTTATGGTCAATAGCAGACCACTTTTAGACTGTGTTGTGCCTTATGGTCAACAGCAGACCACATTCAGACTGTGTTGTGCCTTTTGGTCAATAACTGACCACTTTAGACTGTGTTGTGCCTTATGGTCAATAGCAGACCACTTTTAGACTGTGTTGTGCCTTATGGTCAACAGCAGACCACATTCAGACTGTGTTGTGCCTTATGGTCAATAACTGACCACTTTTAGACTGTGTTGTGCCTTATGGTCAATAGCAGACCACTTTTAGACGGTGTTGTGCCTTATGGTCAATAACTATCCACACTCAGATTGTGCTGTGCCTTATGGTCCCTAGCAGACCACATTCAGACTGTGTTGTGACTTATGGTCAATAACTATCCACTTTTAGACTGTGTTGTGCCTTATGGTCCCTAGCAGACCACATTCAGACTGTGTTGTGCCTTATGGTCAATAACTGTCCACTTTTAGACTGTGTTGTGCCTTATGGTCAATAACTGTCCACATTCAGATTGTGTTGTGCCTTATGGTCCCTAGCAGACCACATTCAGACTGTGTTGTGCCTTATGGTCAATAACTGTCCACTTTTAGACTGTGTTGTGCCTTATGGTCAATAACTGTCCACATTTAGAATGTGTTGTGCCTTATGGTCACTGCCTTAGTCACTGCAGCTGCCCAACCACTATGACAATTGTACTCAGAACTAATCCTCAGCACACACTGCTCACAACTGCACACCTCTCTCAAACCATACTGTGATGCAATGCAGACATACACAGACCACCAGAACTGAGTTGTGCCCTATGGTCGCTAACAGACCCTCTGATATATGCATTTTAGTCAATGTCAGGAATTGTCACATCTAGGTGCCCTGTTGTATGCTCCAACCTTACAACTAGTTGTATCCAACCTAGATACTATAGTGCACAGCCTGTACCTGACCGATTCTACCCGATTCCAACCAGCCACCATCTCTCTTAGTCTGACCTGCTCCCCTCCAGCGCCACCAGACTCCATCGCTTTCCACAGACCATGTTCTTCTGGCTCACCCTAACCATGTTCCCTTTCTGCTTAATATAGGACAATGTATCTTGCAGCAACAATAGCTACATAGACCTTCAGGACGGCCTGGCTAAACTAGGGTGCCCCAGACACCACCCCATCCCCTGCCCCACTCCGTTCCTACCCTCCACACCCCCTTTCCCCTCCACTTACCACCACCCCCTCACCTCCACATCCATCGCCACCCATGGCCTACCCACCAACAGCCACCACAGTCCCACTGCTAAGTCTAACAAAACCAAACCGATCACCAAACCTCTCACCCGCTTTAAGCCGCCCGGACCAACTCCCCTCTCCCTTATTCCCAACATCACAACCCGCAACAAAAGATTAGGCTCCAGGCTCCCCACCACAAACTCTAAACCTTACTCCAGACCTTACACCAAAACTAATACAAAGCACATTGCACCAAGCAATCCCACTCCTCCCCCACTAAAAGGCGCCCTTCTCAACGTCAGATCCCTGGCTGCCCACCCCACAGAAATTGCAGACATCATCCTTACCAATGACCTTGACTTCTTAGCCCTAACAGAAACTTGGCTTCATGAGGCGTCCGGACCTTATTTATCGCTAGCCATCCCAGACAAATACACTATCCTCAGAGCGGACAGACCTAACGCCAGAGGTGGAGGCGTAGCAATCATTTCCAAATCCGCTCTAGGCCTCAGACTAACCGACACAGTCGCATTCACCTCCTGCGAGCTACTCACAACCAAACTACAAACCTCCCCCACAGCCACGATAACTATCCACTTCATATACAGACCCCCAGGTCCCCCTGGGACCTTCGAAGAAGACATCACATCCCTCATCACCAAAATCTCCAAACCAACAGCACAATTCATGATCCTCGGAGACTTCAACCTCGGCTACCAAGACCCAAACGACGCACCCGCTGCTTCCCTGGCCAATGCCCTAACCGATCACGGTCTCACTCAACTCATTGTACTCCCTACCCACCAAAAAGGCAGAACCCTTGATTGGGTTGCAACCCACAATTGCAACACTACCTGCAAAGACCCCCAACCTCTGGCATGGACCGATCACCACATGATTCCCCTTGAGGTTAACACCAATCAGGTACTGCCCAATAAGCACCCCATGGCACCAGCATACCCCACCAGGAACAAACGCAACATCACTGCTGAAGCCCTACTACCACTGGTCTTACCTACCCTCAATGCCCTCCCAGCTAACGCTGACTTAAACCTGCTGATTGACACCTTCAATGACTCCATGGCCAAAGCAATGGACACCGTTGCCCCCTTGAAAATACGCAAAGCTAAACCCAAAGCTCATCTGAACTCATGGTACACCCCTGAGCTCAAACTACTTAGAAAAAAGAAAGCTAAGGCTCACCTCACCTGGAAGACTAACCCCACTGCAGTAAACAAATCCAACCTCACTAACTTATCCTCACTTTACAAAAGCGAGATAATCCAGACCAAAAAAGATAATTACAACACCACGATCACTCAGGCAGGATCCTCCACTAAAGAATTATTCAAAATTCTGAAGGAACTAGAAAACCCTACTTCGCCCCCGGAAACCTGCCCGAAAGACAAACCCTGGTGCACCAACATCCAGAACGCCCTCATCAATAAAATTTTAGGACTCGAAACTAAAATCGAAAACAAACGGCAACAACTCAACAACAATGTCACCAACCTTAGCCTACCCTCACCTGTCTACACTAGCGCAGGCTTCTCGTTCAAAAAAGTCACCATACCGGAAGTTCAAAAAATCATCACATCCCTGAAACCCTCTAACTGTAAAGGAGACAGCTGCCCGGCTCAAATCATAAAAGATGCAGCCAGAGAGCTCTCCCCCTTCATCACCAAACTCATTAACCTATCCTTCACCAGTAGCTCCATCCCCAGCAACTTAAAACAATCATGGGTTCTCCCCCTCCTGAAAAAACAATCCCTCGACCCGGCCACACCCACAAACTACAGGCCCATCACCAAAGTCCCCTTCCTACTGAAAATCCTGGACAGAGTCGCCTACATCCAAATTCAGGAATACCTAGAATCCAACCAACTGCTAGGAATACGTCAATCTGGCTTCAGACCTCAACACGGAACTGAAACCGCCCTTGTTGATCTCAAAAGCCAGATTGATGAAATTAAAGACAAAGGCAATGCCGCTATCCTACTCCTCCTAGACCTCTCAGCGGCCTTTGACCTGGTCAGCCATGAGGTCCTCTGTAATCACCTTGCCACCGCAGCCCACTTCTCCTCCCCTGCCATCACATGGATACAATCCTTCCTGGCTAACAGAACCATACAAGTCTTTTCCACCACAGCTGCAGCAGACCCCACCCCCATCACATGCGGGGTCCCACAAGGTTCCTGTGTATCCCCCACTTTGTATAACATATTTACAAAGCCTCTATTTGACCAACTGGATCATCTGGGTGTCACCTACACTAACTACGCAGATGACACCCAGATACTCCTCACTATCTCTGGTAATTACCAAGAAGACTCCGCCCGGATCAATAAAATATTCTCCATCATTCAGGCATGGATGGCCTCCCATGGTCTCTGCCTGAATGATGAGAAAACAGAGCTCCTAATTGTCGGCTCCCCCAACACTCTAACTAAACTTGACCCTTGCTATAATAACATCACCATCGATGGTCATCCCATTCCCATAGCCAAAAGCGTAAAAACCCTGGGTTTCTATCTAGATGCCAACTCCAACCTCAGCAAACACACCAATATGATCGCCTCAGCCGCTGCCTATACCGGCAAGCTCATTAGGGCCAGCAGACCCTTCCTATCACCCAACAGCTGCCTCACCCTTGCCAGGGCCCTAATACAATCCAAACTGGATTACTGTAACAGCCTGTACCTAGGTGCTAATCAATCGGTACTCAATAAATTGCAGGTAATACAAAATAACGCCTTACGCGCAGCCCTCAACATTCCCAGACAAGAGCATATCTCTGCCACTAGGAAAGCCTGCAATTGGCTCTCCATACGCCAAAAAATTGATCTAAAAATCATCTGCCTCACGTACAAAGCCCTCAATCACCTAGCACCACCTTATCTAGCTAATAAACTCACCCTGAAACCTGCCACCAGACTCACCAGATCCTCCAACACTCTTTGCCTACTAGTGCCCAGGTTCCACTTAAAAAGAGTGGGAGGGGTAAGCTTCACAGTGCTGGCCCCCCAACTCTGGAACTCCCTACCGCTTAACATCAAAACTGTCGAATCCTTCCAGATCTTTAGGAAGCAGGTAATCAGATGGCTGCTAAACAAAGAATAACACCACTAACTCTAGCCCCGTGCGGATACTGGCTTAAACATTGTATTTATTCTGAAAATTGTATATTGTACGCACTGCATATGTTCTGTTTATTAACCACTATATATATATGTATATATTATAAACCTGTACGAAGTATGCACACTGTAACCATATTCTTAAGCGCCCTTCTACCTCCGGGTTTGGAGCGCCATACAAATAAATAAACAAAATAAAAAAACAGTGTACTGTGCATGAGCACAGTTCCTGTGTTCCTGTGCATAATCATTGGGTCTGTGGGAGAAAAAGAAAATCCATGCTGGATAAAAAAACAAACGTCCACATTTCTTTGCTACTATGGTCCACAATGAATGATAATCATGTTTGGAGTGGCTACAGCAGTTTTTAAGGTGCACTCTTGAAGTAGGAGGAAATGTAAGGGCTTACGATTTCTGGCCTATACATGTTGGTAGGATGGGTGGCGTTGTATAGCAGGTGGTATTTTGTAAATGTTTACCTGCTTCCTTTTTGTACCACTGTTTGTGTGTTTGCAAGTATTGTGTCATTGTACTGTGCTAGTACAGAATTCTGATGGTAGTTACGTACCTGTTGGTGTACTGTAACTGCTCATACTTTGGAAGTGTTTTACAATAGGTTTGTAGCACAGTAGTTGTTGAAGGTTGAATTGGGTTGTTTGAATGCTACAAATAACATTGTCGTATTCTGGTTAAAGTTAGATACCAGGTGGCGTATTCTAACTGTTTACATTGTCCCATTCGTAAAAGGTAAGTTTAGACGGTTGTGCATTCCTGTTGCTACTTGGACATCTGTGTACATTCTGGAGCAGTAGTGTACCATTATGGAGTTACGTGATGATGGGTCCATATGTCTTGGAGTTGTATGACTATTCTTGGAAAGCTGGTGACTGATTTGCTTATGCGGTGGTTTCAGAGGTTACTCAGGATAGTTTTTAACCCTCATACTTAGCACTTTCCTTTCCAGGTATCCTGTGGAAAATACTGCTACTGTGATTTGTGTACACATATTGTTTGTGCGAGTGTATTCATTGGGGATAGAAATATCCAACACACACTTTAGTGCATTTCGTCAATGCTTGCAGTATGCTAAATTGCTTTAGGTCAACAGTGTGGAAGGAATTTTTTGTCCACTTACGAAGGTACTGGTTGGTGCTGGGGAATAAGGTAGAGTAGGTTTGTACATCAATTGCAGGTAATCTCGGCTTTGGACTGATGGAATTATCATTGCATTCCCACTGTGACCATTGCTTTCTAATGTATGCAGTATAGTGGCCTCCATTGGTTGAATCACCTGTGTGCTAGATTATGGCTACTGTTGTGAAGGTTTTCTTGCCAAGCGATACTTGTCTGTGTGTGAAGGCAATGAGTTTGCAGTTGTTTTTGGTTCCATCGGCATTGTATCTTAGGAGCAGTAATATTACATATTGACAATGTGAGTGTATATGTAGCGTCAAACGAATATCAGAATTGCACGACGTACACAACATGCTATGGTTTGCATTTTGCACTAGTTGTTGAAATGGAATGGAGTGACAGGTATTGATACGTACACAAAGCATTTGTTAAGGACTTGTTCCTGAATGACATGGTTGAACAGAGTGCATGTATATTTCCACATGTAGGATATGTGAAAGATTTTATTTAGGAGTATGTTTTTCTTTTCCAGCATTTGTAGTAAGTACATTAGAAATTCCTATGGATTTTGTCGGTTTAAAGTGAATTTCACCATTCCAGCACTGTAGTCCAATTCTTGCCTTATTCCTGAGACACTGTAAATGTTGTCAGGATTACTTAATGCATTTCTGTGAAGGACGAGCATTTGCAAACACAACTTGTTTGCGCCATTTAAATAAATGTTTTCCACAATTTCTGGCATTTGGAATAGAACATTCAATGTTACGTTTGCTTAGCAATACATACCTGTTGTATTGGAAAATTTGAATGGGCCAGGTACTTCTGTATCTGAGCACTTTGATAGAAGAGTACGCAATTTCTTTGCAGAGGTATTTTTTTGTGGGTGGAGTTGGGTATGGTTGGTCTTTTTGACTCCTTTTGTATACGCTTTTGGTAGTTGATGTAGTATGAGTTGCTTTCAATTTCTTTGATGGTACTGTTGCCAAATCATTTACAACTTCTGATTGGATGAGTCTTCTTTTCAAACGTTTTGGTTTCTGAGGCATAGGGTCCATTTCCAGATGGGGTGTGTACGTGCAGGTAGTCTATTGTACTCTATGATGCAAGGAATGTCTGCACTGACTACAGTTGCATCAAAATTCACTAGATATAGTCCTTCCAGTGTACGTAGCCATGACAGTGCTACGTAACTCATGCCTTCTTTAAAGACTGTGCTGCCAATACCAATCTCTGCGTACATACATGTCTTTGAAAAGAAGGAATCGCACTGGTGTGTCTCCTATATTTTTGACTTCTGAAAGTTTGTCAAACTTGAGGGTTATAAACTGAATGCTGTTGACCCGTGGGTATGTCTGGAAGCCAATAACTGTACCAAGTGCTCCATTAACTAAACCTTTCTCTACGTCAATGTTACGCTTTTACATAACTCTACAGTTGACACATTATGTTAACATTTTCTCCAAACCAGCTGTGTTGGAGATAGAGTTCTCTAAGGTGTGAAATCGAGCTATGCCTTGTTGACACATAGGTATTGTCATACCATGTAAGTCCAGTTTGTCTGTGGCATGAATTTGCACTATTGGTTGTTTTTTGTAGCATTGTTGCATTAAATTGTGCACAGCTTGCTAGAGTTGTGTTATGCTCACCTGGTATCCACAGGGACGCCACCCAGCTGGGTTACTCGCTGGTATGCTTCTCAGCTTTGCCCTGATGTGGTCTGCGGGGAAGTTTCGGCCTTGTGGTAGAATTCGGCGTGCTTTCCGTCCTGCCTTCTTTGCAGGGGCGCGTTGTCTTTCATGGGCGAGTGCTGTCCAGTTACTTCACTGACGCCGGCCCGTTTGATATTGTTCAGGTAGGGCTTATTGCTGTTCTTTAGTTTTGTTGCTATCCTGAATGCCTTTCTTTGTTTAAAATGTCTCTTTTTTCTCCCTTAGGTATGCAGAGCATCAGCACTCCGAACTGGCTTGGTTGAGCCCCGCTGGTAAATGATGGCGCATTAAGAGCGCTATGATGCGGTAAGTAAGTCTTGCCTTTCCTAACCTGTGTTTTCCTTCCTTGTAGGTCACGGTGTTATTCAGCTCGAGTGGAATGTCCGGAGTGGTGCCAGCCGAGAGGCGACCAGCCAGGTAAGCCTTTTGAGCAGTTTGTAATTTGTAAATGTCTCTTGCCTCTATCTTCCTCTTTCAGGTCGTTCTGTCCGGGAGGCGTGCAGATTCGAGGAAGCTGTTCTCAGTAGCTGCAAGTCTTTAAAGATGAAGACTGCAGGTAAGAAGCTGCTGGTAATGATGTTCCTTTTGTCTCCTTGCAGGTTCTGCTTCTCCGAGGTTCGAGGGAATAGCTGGACACGGTGAGCGTCACGTTGCAAGCTGCAAAGTAACACGAAGCATGTTCTGCAGTCAGGGTGTGGTTTATATAGCCCAGGTAAAGTAGTACCAGGGAAAGTAGTTCCAGGCCTGCTACACCCAAAACACTAGACCGCATAGCTTGGTTCTTAGGAACCAAGCTATGTGGATGCCTCCATGTTGGCTGACAATATAATAAAGTAGTTCCCAAGTACATTGTTGTTCATGGTGTATGAGCCTGGCGCCAGGACTGGCCCCATGAGGGCTTTTGAAGAGGATGCCAGGCTCTAGAGACCAGAGTCCTGATTCCACCTGGCCAATGGGTTTGCCAGAGAGGGTTTTGGGCGAGGGTTGTGACAAGTTGGCATTAAGGACAGAGCTGATATTTTTCGAAGCCAATTGTTCCATGACATCAGTAGCACATGTGTTACGCCCGTACAGCTCGTGGATGCATCTAGTATTGAGGATAGACTGCACCTCCTTTGATAGTACACCAATCCGTATGTTTTTCAAAATGTTGGCGTAGGTGAGGTCTGCAGACTGACGCATGTTTTGAGTTAGTTCTGTGTATTGGAAATGTTGCCAGAGATTTACATTCCCGATGCTTGCAAGAATTTTACGGCACTGTGTCCCCTAGGGTTTTGAAGATCGGTTCACCCTTGACTGGTGTTAATTGAAGGAGATCTCTGAAAACAATTACATGTTTTCCTCCAAAGAGTTCCTCGTAGTCTGTTTTGAGGACCTCTTGCAATCTGAGGTGAATCAAAGCCAACATTAGGTTGGAGACCATGCTCACCTCATCTATTAGGAGCATTTTCATTTGTTTCAGAACTCTGCGTAGCTCCATAGCAGATTCTGCTGAAAGTTTATATTCCAATCTGTTGTGGTGTTCTACTGGAAGGAGTAGCAATCAGTGTAGAGTGACTCCACCTATGTTGTATTCAGCCAAACCTGTAGGGGTGGTTACAACAGCAGAAAGGTTGTCGTTTGTAATTGTTGGAGGTATTTACTAATAATTTTTATTAAGAATGTTTTACCTGATCCAGCTTCTCCACTTGCATACAGCAGTACAGGTTTGTAGTTGTCACAGGTGCAAGTTTTACTTTTGTGCTGTATGCCATGTTCAATGGATTCACTTACTTTGACAAAAATGGTACGCAGTTCATTGTTTAGTTAGGATTTCAGTACTGCCAACTCTTCTGTTACGCTGTCATGATGCCTACCCCCGGGCATCAGGACCAAGGCCCTCAGCTCTGGGCGCAGGCATCCAGACATTTGTTTAAACCTCAGCAGCCCCGGCTAGGGGCTGTCTGGGTTCAGTCCTGGCGCCTTAGGCGCCAGGCTCATCATAGAAATCAGTCCTGGCGCCATAGGCGCCAGGTTCATAGACTTTACTTACCTGATGCAGACCATGCTGCAAAAGAGTCCAAGCCTACATGAGGCCTGGATGGGACTATTTTGTTACAGGGACTATTTTTCACTCGGGCGTGGCTCTAGGGAACTTCTTACCTGGAACTACTTTGGAGGCTACTTAAACCACACCCAAACAGCAGCACATGCTTCGCGTTATTCTGCATCCAGCAGCGTGACACTCACCGTGCCTGTAGCCAGCATCCAGTCTTCTGCCACGCCCGCGTGCCTGCAGCCAGCATCCAGTCTTCTGCCACGCCCGCCTCGAATCCAGAGCTTCTAGAATAAAGAAGAAGAAAAGGACAAGCTTGGAAAACAAACTTATTTCAAATTCCTCACCTAATTCTGGAACCATTTCATCTCTGGACCTGGAAAGTACATCACTCCTGCACGCGTCGCTTTGCCAGCTCCAGCACGGTGCCATACTCACCAGTTCTCACAACATCTTTCGATCCGGCACTGTCTCCATCATTTCTTTGCCGTAATTTGGCACCTAGGGGACACAAGAAAAAACAAGGTGAGCCAAGGGAATCAACAAATACAACCTCTTACCACCATAGACTTACCTGATTTACCACCGGCGGTATTATTCCATAACTATCCACATTTTCATATGCCGCATCTGTAAAGAGGGAGAAAAACAACACGTTAACGCATGCAATAGTTACCGGACAGCGTTGGGTAACAGACTCTTACCTAAACGCCAGCAGCAGCTACGAGACGACCTTCTCACGAACTCAGTTGCAACTTAAGGAAGGAAGGGGACAAGAGTGAACATCGGGCACATTGTTTCATCGTGGACTTCGGGAAGAACTCAAAGATGTCTTGGCTCAAGTTGTGAACCCACCTCAGGATTGCACAGAATTTATAGACTTAGTGGTCCAGCTAGACCATCGACTTCAGAACCGAAAGACTGATCGAGCTAAGTTCGAGAACCGGGTATTGGTTAAACCCAACGTTGCCCCCAAAGGAACAGATGCATATGAACCTATGCAGATCGGGGGGGTTAAAGGACCCTTAACTCAAAAGGAAAGAGAAAGAAGACGACAGATGCAGTTGTGTCTGTACTGTGGAACCTCAAGACATTTTCTACGGGATTGCTCTACAAAACCACCCAAGAAGGTGGTAGGAGTAGCTGATAAAAGCCACATACAGCCTGATTCGGGAAACGACCACGCCCAACAAGCGTAGAGGTCCGCTTGCCGAGCTTAAAGGAGGACACTCAGAGCTTGCATCTGATCATCCCAATGGTCCTACTTGATCCCAGGCAGCCATCAAGTATGCACGCAGTAAGGGCATACATAGATAGCGGGCCGTAGGAAACTATATGGACCATGAATTGGTGTCAAGGATGAATCTACCTCTTTGCAAAAAGACCACTTCAGATGTCATCACCACAGTTGATGGAACTGAGATTGCCTCGGGGCCTGTAACTCATTCCACTACAGAGATGACACTGTTGAGTCAAGATGGGCATCGAGAGACTATTGAGTTTGATCTAATCAAAGCCCCACAGTTCCAGATAATACTGGGGATGCCATGGTTGGAAACACATAATCCTTGTATAGATTGGCGAGAGAAGAGAATAACCTTCCCGGATTGCGCACACACCTGTTACCTGGAGAAAACTTTGAACAAAGGCCTGGCTACAGTCGTTAACCCAATCGTGCAGTTACCTCAGGAATACCAAGAATGTCAGGATGTTTTTCAAAAAGAACAGGCCAATACATTACCTCCTCACAGATCATACGATTGTCAAATCGACCTCCTACCCGGTGCACAACCCCCATGCAGTAGAATCTACGCCCTCACGGAACCTGAAAATCGTCACCTACGGCAATACTTGGACCAATACCTTGCTAATGGCTTTATTCGCCCTTCCAAGTCTCCTGCATCCTCAGCTTTATTCTTTGTGCCAAAAAAGGAAGGTGACCTTAGAACGTGCATAGATTACCGCGCATTAAATCAGATTATGGTAAAAAAAAGATACCCATTGCCTCTGATCCCCGAATTACTAGACCAAGTAAAGGATTCTTGTATCTACACTAAGTTAGATCTCCGAGGGGCATATCATCTGGTACGTGTCAAGAAAGGCGACGCATGGAAGACTGCCTTTCGCACCAAGTACGGATTATTCAAATATCAGGTGATGCCCTTCGGGTTGTGCAATGCACCAGCAGCCTTCCAGTATTTTATGAACGATGTCTTTCGTGAACTCATTGATGTCTGTGTCGTCGTATACATAGATGATATTCTAGTGTACTCCTCCTCAGAATCAGACCATGTTAAGCACGTGCGTGCAGTCCTTGAGAAACTACGCCAGCACAAGTTATATGCAAAATTGGAAAAATGTGTTTTTCATGCTACGGAAGTTGAATTTCTTGGATTTATCCTGACTCCAAAAGGAGTCCGAATGGACTCTCGAAAGATGGACGCAATTCTCAAGTGGCCATCACGCAGTTCAGTCAAAGGGGTACAAAGCATGCTCGGATTTGCTAATTTCTACCACAGATTAATTCTCGACTTCTCCCATGCTATACACCCCATCACAGCACTTTTGCGAAAAAACAAACGCTTCTTGCGGACCGAAGAGGCTGAAAAGGCCTTCCAAGAGCTGAAAGCGAAATTCACATCAGCACCTGTCTTAAAGCATCCACGCCCTGAGCTTCCATACATAGTAGAAACTGATGCATCCAGTTTAGCCATGGGAGCTGTCCTGTCCCAGAAGGATCCTGAAAACGGTCAACTTCACCCATTAGCGTTTTGGTCCAGAAAGTTCTCAGCACCTGAGTTAAACTATGCGGTTACCGATAAAGAGCTATTAGCCATCAAATCTGCCTTTAAGGCTTGGCGGCACTATCTTCTTGGTGCCAGGCATACTATTACCGTAATCACCGATCACCGGAAACCCGCAGTACTTAAAACAGCCAAAGCCCAATCATCGCGACAACTTCGATGGGCATTGTTCTTTGCCGAATTCGATTTCGTGATCACTTATCGACCAGGCTGCAAAAATGGCAAAGCAGATGCCTTATCCCGAATAGGGATGGGAGAAGCATATGCAAACCCGGAACCGGTGCCAATAATTCCCGAGCAAAGAATTCTTGGCATAATTACTCTACAGACACTAGAAGATATTCATTCAAAAATCCAACAACTCTTTGATCCAGCAACCCTGCAGGACTGGGTAAAGAAAGGCCCGGACTACTCAGTCGTCAATGACCTACCTTACTATCAAGGACGACTATTTCTATCACACAAGGAAATACAAGAACTAGTCATCTCCAATTACCATGACACCCTGATGGAAGGGCACCCAGGTATCGCAAAAACTGAAGCGAAAATTAAGAGACAGTTCTGGTGGCCCACTTGGCTAAAAGATGTAAAGTCATTTGTGATGTCTTGTGGGATTTGTGCCCAAAACAAAAGCCAGAAGAAAAAACCCACTGGCCTTTTACAACCTTTGGATATTCCACCTACACCATGGCACACCTTGTCTTTAGACTTTATTACAGATCTACCTCCATGTAATGGATTTAACACCATCCTAGTTATTGTGGATCTTTTTTCCAAGATGGCCCACTTTATTCCTTTAAAGGGGTTACCTTCTGCTTCGATTCTGGCCAAGGAGTTCCTCGAAAACATTGTTCGATTACACAGATTCCCTTCCGTATTGGTTTCTGACCGAGGTAGTCAATTTATCTCGCATTTTTGGAAGAAATGTCAACTAGCACAAATCGACGTGAGGCCATCAACAAGTCATCATCCCCAGACCGATGGTCAGACGGAAAGGACCAACCAGACCCTTGAACAGTACCTACGCTGCATGCTACACCAGACCGAAAGCAATTGGAAAGATATTTTATGGATTTCTGAGTACGCATACAATAACTCTGTACATTCAGGAACCGGACAAAGCCCTTTTTATACCATATATGGACATCACCCTCGAACCTCAGAACTCGATTCGCCTCAGCACTTAGAAATGCCCGCAGTTAGTCATTTGCACTCTACTATTACACAAGCCTTTAAGGAAGCCACAGAACATTTGAAACAAGCAAAAGAGAAATACAAGAAAAATGCTGATCAACATAGAAGTGAAACTCCACAATACCAGATTGGGGATCAAGTTTGGCTGGCTACAAAACATATACCTCTGAAGGGAACTCAGACTTTTAATCCTAGATATTTGGGACCTTACACCATTAAGACCATTATCAACCCGGTGGTCGTCAAATTGGAATTACCCTCTAATATGTGAATTCATCCTGTCTTTCATGTTTCACTTCTAAAACCAGTTCAACCAGGGACAAGATCAACCAAACCACCTGACCCCATCTTGATAGATGGAGAACCTGAATTCGAGGTAAAAAATAACCTGGACTCCAAGATGATTAAATCAAAACTTTTTTATTTGATCGATTGGAAGGGCTACGGACCACAAGATCGATCATGGGAGCCTAGCGACCACGTTCATGCACCTCGGTTGGTGAAAAGATTCCATCGGAACGTCCCAGACAAACTGGGGCCAGGGGGAAGAACAACTTTAGTAGGGGCCTGGGGGGGGAGTGCTGTCATGATGCCTACCCCCGGGCATCAGGACCAGGGCCCTCAGCTCCGGGAGCAGGCATCCAGACATTTGTTTAAACCTCAGCAGCCCCGGCTAGGGGCTGTCTGGGTTCAGTCCTGGCGCCAGGCTCATCATAGAAATCAGTCCTGGCGCCATAGGCGCCAGCCTCATAGACTTTACTTACCTGATGCAGACCATGCTGCAAAAGAGTCCAAGCCTACATGAGGCCTGGATGGGACTATTTTGTTACAGGAACTATTTTTTACTCGAGCGTGGCTCTAGGGAACTTCTTACCTGGAACTACTTTGGAGGCTATTTAAACCACACCCGAACAGCAGCACATGCTTCACGTTATTCTGCATCCAACAGCGTGACGCTCATCGTGCCTGCAGCCAGCATCCAGTCTTCTGCCACGCCCGCGTGCCTGCAGCCAGCATCCAGTCTTCTGCCACGCCCGCCTCGAATCCGGAGCTCCTAGAATAAAGAAGAAGAAAAGGACAAGGTTAGAAAACAAACTTATTTCAAATTCCTCACCGAATTCCGGAACCATTTCATCTCTGGAACTGGAAAGTACATCAGTCCTGCACGCGTCGCTTCGCCAGCTCCAGCACGGCGCCATACTCACCAGTTCTCACAGCATCTTTCGATCCGGCACTGTCTCCATCATTTCTTCGCCGTAATCTGGCACCTAGGTGACACAAGAAAAAACAAGGTGAGCCAAGGGAATCAACAAATACAACCTCTTACCACCATAGACTTACCTGATTTACCACCGGCGGTATTATTCCATAACTCTTCACATTTTCATATGCCGCATCTGTAAAGAGGGAGAAAAGCAACACGTTAACGCATGCAATAGTTACCGGACAGCGTTGGGTAACACAGACTCTTACCTGAACACCAGCAGCAGCTACGAGACCTTCTTCTCACAAACTCAGTTGCAACTTAAGGAAGGAAGGGGACAAGAGTGAACATCGGGCACATTGAACTCTTTGAACTTGATACTTACCAATCCCGCCAGAGACTTCAGAGTCAATACTTACCGGAACTCTCCCAACGCCTTCAAACTAGTGAAGTAACTGGTATCTATGCGCCCCTGCAAGACACGCAGGATGGAGAGCTCATCTTTTACGAACATAAGGAAAATACTTCTTCGGGTCCAGCAGACAAGACTAGGCCGGCCAGTCCAGACAGTCATCTCTGCACTACGCATCACGTTGAAGGCGACCACAGCTGTCTGGGTCCGATCGACACCCCTGTGGGGTCCAGGTGAGCGTAACATACGCTCACCTGGTCTCTGCGGGGCGTTGGGGCACGGTTGCAGCCCTCCCTGAACTTGAATCACCCCCTATGAGCGGTGGTATGTGGTGATAATGCTCCTGCGTGGAGATAAGAGTGTGCGAGTGCGCCAATCTGAAATTGTTGTACCTCTCGAACCCTTCTCCCCAAAGTACGGTTTCTGTGAGCATACGCAAGCCCATAAAGCTCACCTGTGAATTATGGAAGGTAAGCTCTCCGTCCCGCTACTTCTGGCAGGGGCGTGTTGAATGGGATCTAGTTCCTTCACTGATCCCTGATAAGGATTAGACCAGTCCAGCTGCGGCTATGCTTCTCCTTATGATTGGTAAATGTCTCTTGAGCTCTTGTGATTGTTCGTTCTGTTTAATGTCTTTATATGTTGCTCCTTATGCCCGCAATAATGTCTCTTCTGTTTTCTTCCCTTAGATGGAAATGCAGCCTCAATGCAGCTGTGAGACTCAAGACGCGGCCAAATGGAAGATTGATGCTACCGCAACGTTCAACAGCAGGTAAGTGATGGTTTAAGGAAAAATGCGAAGTATGGCGAAGCACGACCTTAAACGGACTGTTTTTCCGATGTCTAACCTTGTCTTCTGTTTTTCCTTGCAGGCGCTGCCGTCGACGATGGAGCGCGTCGTGCTGCAGTGCCAAGATGAAGATTTTGGCATTACGGAAAGTTTAAAGATGAATGCTCGGTTCGCCGAAGAGACGTACAGGTAAGAACAGCTTCCCCCAGTTGGTAAGTATGCTGGCAGGAAGCAGGGTCTTCAAAGGTAAGCAGGTCTGACCTTAGGCGACGGTCAGCGTTATGCTGCTGGTAAGTGCAGAGTAACGGGAAGCATCTGTCTTGAGGATCAGGGCAGCTTATATAGCTGTGAATCCATTAGCAGCCACACCCAAGAATACACTTGTGGCTGCTTAATGGATGGAATGTTCAAGGTTAATGCATCTGAAGTGCTATGTCCATAATAAAAGCTTTTTGGTGTTAAATGGATGTTCTTGTTGACTTTTGTTCATGAGCCTGGCGCCAAAGGTGCCAGGACGGTGTCCACCCAGTGTCTTCTGTGCATGTGACCCCTGCATGCCTGTGCCCCTGACTTCATGACCATGACAGCACTCCCCCCCCCCCCCCCAGGCCCCTCTCAAGGGTGGTTCTCCTCCCAGTCCTGGTTTGGAGAAATTATTGCGATGGAACTGTTTGATTAAACGCAGAGCATGGACATGTTCACTGGGTTCCCATGTTTGGTCTTGAAGTCCGTAAACTTTCCAGTCAATTAGGTAATACAATTTTGATCGAACCACCTTGGAGTCCAGGATGGATTTAACTTCATATTCTGGTTCTCCATCTATTACTTCGGGCTCTGGCAGAGAACTAAGCAGTCTATTGGATTTCATTGGTTTGAGGAGAGAGACATGAAATACGGGGTGAATTTTCATGCGAGATAGTAACTCCAATTTCATGGCGACAGGATCGATTATGGACTTTATAGTATAGGGGCGCATGTATCTTGGGCGGAAAGCTCTGGGCCCCTTCAGGGGAATATATTTGGATGCTAACCACACCTTTTCTCCAATCTGGTAGGCGGAGCTTCCTTCCGATGCCGATCAGCAAACAGTTTTTGTCTTTCCTTAGCCTTGGTCAGATGCTCATTGGCTTCCTTAAGAAAATGAGTGATGGTTTTATGCAAGTTTTTTTTATGGCTGGCATTTCCAGGGTATCGGGTGGATCAAATACTGATGTCCTCGGATGTCTTCCGTGCACAGTGTAGAATGGAGTTTGTCCTGTGCTTGTGTGAACTGAGTTGTTGTAAGCATACTCAGCTATCCAGAGAATATTTTTCCAAGAATCCTCAGACTGTTGCAACATACACCTAAGATATTGCTCTAAAGTTTGGTTGGTTCGTTCAGTTTGCCCATCAGTTTGAGGGTGATGGCTTGTGGACAATCGGATGTCGATTTCGGCAATCGTACAACACTTTCTCCAAAAGGCAGAAACAAATTGAGTTCCGCAATCAGATACTAATATTGATGGAAATCCATGCAATCGAACAATTTGCTCTAGGAACACAGAAGCAAGAGTTGACGTAGTTGGGAGTCTCTTCAGAGGGATGAAATGGGTCATTTTGGAGAATAATTCCACATGGTGGTGTATCCATTGCAGGGTGGAAGATCTGTGATGAAGTCCATCGATAAGGTATGCCATGGTGCTGGTGGTACTGTTAGGGGCTGTAGTAAGCCAGCAGAGTTCTGTTTCTGAGACTTGTGTTCTGCACAGACTCCACAGGTTTCAATAAATTGGGCAATGTCTTTTCGCCAGGTTGGCCACCAGTAGTTTTGTTTTACCTTAGCCTGAGTTTTGGCTATTCCTGGGTGTCCTTCCACTAACGAATCGTGGTAATTTGTGATGATTTGCTTTTGCAGTTCTTGGTCTTGGACATATAATCGTCCTTGAAAATACGGTAGATTGTCTTCGATGGTATACTGGTCACCTTTTAACAGCCATTCCTGTTGTGTTGATTGACCCATCGGGGATTGCAAACTGGTTCTTTAGTCATCTACACATGTGGTGGCAGCTATTCTGGTTTGAATCCTTTCCTCAGGAATTATGGCCACAGGGTCGGATGCTGCAAAAGACTCTTCACTCAAGCGTGATAGATCGTCTGCCTTCCCATTGTGTACTCCCGGTCTATAAGTGATAATGAAATCGTATTCCGTGAAAAAGAGAGCCCAACGAAGTTGACGCGAGGATTGTGCTTTGGCGGTTTTCAAGTATTGCAAGTTACGGTGGTCCGTGATGACAGTGACCGTATGTCTCACCCCAAGAAGGTAATGTCTCCAGGCCTTGAATGCTGCTTTAATCGCCAGTAATTCCTTATCTGCGATTGCATAGTGCAACTCGGGGGCTGAAAATGTGCAGGGCCAGAATGCGACAGGGTGTAATTGTCCTGTTTCAGGGTCTCGTTGTGACAATACTGCTCCCATGGCTATTTTTGAAGCATCTGTCTCAACTATGTAAGGTAGGTCTGGTCGTGGGTGTCGAAGGACTGGTGCTGTAGTGAATGCTAATTTCAACTGCTGGAAGGCTTCTTCAGCTTCTCTCGACCAATGGAACCTTTGATTTTTCTTTAACAAGGAGGTAATTGGATGTACAATTTGTGAAAACCCAGGTATATACCGATGGTACAAGTTGGCGAATCAGAGTACGCTTTGAACTCCTTTTGTGGAAGTTGGTGAGGGCCATTGGAGGATTGCATCCACCTTTCGTGTGTCCATATGTACGCCTTGTGGTGTGAGCATGAAACGGAGAAACTCGACCTCGGTTACATGGAAAAAACATTTTTCCAACTTGGCATACAATTGGTGTTGTCGAAGCTTCTCTGCCCGGACATGGCCTACGTGTTCTTCCGTGGAATTTGAGTAGATCAGAATGTCGTCAATGTAAACAAGAGCGCAAACATCCAATAGTTCATGGAGTATATCATTCATAAAGAAGCAGAACGCTGCAGGGGCATTACCATAGCCCGAATTACCTGGTATTAAAAAAGGCCGTACTTTGTGCGGAAGGCCGTTTTCCACTCATCTCCTTCCTTTACTCTTACAAGATGGTACGCTCCCCTTAAATCCAGTTTTGTGTAGATTTGAGCATGTATCACTTGATCCAGGAGCTCTGGTATAAGTGGTAAGGGATATTGATTTTTTACTGTAATCTGATTGATGGCTCTATAGTCAATGCAAATTCTTAAGTCCCCCTCCTTTTTAGGCACGAAGAATAAGGGCGAGGAGGCAGGTGACTTGGACGGGCGAATGAAACCGTTCGCCAGGTACTGATCCAGATCATTTCTAAGATGCTGGTTTTCCTGTTCTGTTACAGCGTAAATTCGGCTGCAAGGGATCTGGGCTCCGGGTATAAGATCTATTTGACAATAGTAGGATCTGCGCGAGGGCAGAACGTTGGCTTGCTCTTTTTTGAAGACATCCTGGTAATCTTGGTATTCAAGCGGTAAGGAGCTGATGAGGCCCAACACGATTCCTTTCTTCGGTTTCAGATTGGTGTCATCTTTTTTGTAACATGTGTAGGCACAATCATGAGGAAATGTCAGAACTTGTTTCCGCCAGTCGATCCTAGGATTGTGGGTCTCCAGCCAGGGCATTCCAAATATCATCTGGAACTGAGGAGCACTGATGAGGTCGAAGGTAATGTCCTCTTGATGCCCATCCTGACACAGAAGCTTGATTTTTTCTGTGTATTGTGTCACCGGGCCAGATGATAGCTGAGAACCATCCACAGAAGTGACATTTTCGGATTTCTGCTTCTGTTGGAGAGGAAGGCCTATTCGGAGAGTCAGATCTTGGTCAATGTAGTTACCCACAGCTTCACAATCAATATATGCCTCCAAGGCATGTATTTTTGATGCTTGCTTGTGATTCAGCAAAAGCACTGGAAGGACTAGAAGTGAGGTCTGCATGGATTCCTTTTTCGTGCTCGACAAGCGGACCCCTACACGGGCATTGGCGTTTTCCGAGTTCTGTTCTTCTTCTTCATCAGTTTTGTCTGTTGCGCCAACCGGTTTCTTGGGTGGTTTTACCAGGCAGTCACAGAGGAAGTGACCTGCTTGTCCACAATATAAGCAAAGCTGCTGTTGTCTTCTTTTTTCCCTTTCTGCTTTGGTAAGGGGACTTCGTAATCCACCAATTTGCATTGGCTCAGACTGTTCATGTGGTTTAGTCTGATTCTCACAAGGTCGTACATAAACTGACCATCCCTCGGATCTAGCTCAATCAATTTTTCGATTCTGCAACCTATGATCGAGTTGCAACGTCAGGTCTATGTAGCCCGCACACCTCTCAAGGGGATTCACCACTTGTGCCAGCATATCCTTAAGTTCTCCACATAACCCTGGGTAAAATAGTTTAGTCCTCTTCTCCTCTGGCCAGTTAGCCTGGGCTACGAGACGATTGAAGGTTGCTATATAGGTTAATAGATCTTGACTCCCTTGTTTGAGTGACAACTCGTTATCCAGAGCTTGTCCTGGAGTATGACGGGCAAACAATTTCTCCATCTCATGTTGGAAATTCCCAAAGTTCTGGAGTAAAGGGTCCTCCTGGTCTGCACAAGAAATGAAGGCAACATTGGTTCATAAATATATCAAACTTGTTCGGGTCGCCGATGAAGCGTTCTGGCGGGGCTAGAGGCACTGCTCCAGAAAGAACCACCTGAACCGGTGTTGATTGCTGTGGTGTGGTGTGGAAGAATGAGAAGAATGGGTTACTCCAGTGGAACCTGTCCTGCTTGTGGCATTTGTCTTGCCAATTCATCAGTTCTTGCTCAGGTTAAAATAAGATCCCTCTGTAATGCATTGGTTTCCTGTCTTGAAGCATGTACTTCAGCCCGTAATTTCCCCTAGAAAGAGGGCTAATTGATCTGTTTCTGAAGTTTCCATAACGCCCAGACAGAGTTTTTGAGGCTTCGCGTTCTGTTACGCTCACCTGGTCTCTGCGGAGGCGTTGGGGCACGGTTGCAGCCCTTGCTGAACTGAATCACCCCCTTCAGGCCTCTCCCTCGGTAGAAAAGCTGTGAGTGGTGGTACCTGGTGATACTGCTCCTGCATGGAGACAAGAGTGTGTGAGTGCGCCAATCTGAGAATTTTGTACCTCTCAAACCCTTATCCCCAAAGTACGGTTTCTGTGAGCATACGCAAGCCCATAAAGCTCACCTGTGAATTATGGAAGGTAAGCTCTCCGTCCCGCTACTTCTGGCAGGGGCGTGTTGAATGGGATCTAGTTCCTTCACTGATCCCTGATAAGGATTAGTCCAGTCCAGCTGCAGCTATGCTTCTCCTTATGATTGGTAAATGTCTCTTGAGCTCTTGTGATTCTGTTCATTCTGTTTAATGTCTTTATATGTCGCTCTTCTGTTTTCTTCCCTTAGATGGAAATGCGGCCTCAATACAGCTGAGAGACTCGAGACACGGCCGGATGGAAGATTGATGCTACCACAAGGCTCGACAGCAGGTAAGTGATGGTTTAAGGAAAAGCGAAGTATGGCGAAGCGCGACCTTAAACTGACTGTTTTTTCGATGTCTAACCTTGTCTTCTGTTTTTCCTTGCAGGCGCTGCTGTCGACGATGGAGCGTGTCATGCTGCAGAGCCAAGGAGAAGATTTCGGCGTTCTGGAAAGTGTAAAGATGAATGCTCGGTTCACTGAAGAGATGTACAGGTAAGAACAGCTTCCCCCAGTTGGTAAGTATGCTGGCAGGAAGCAGAATGTCCGGGAAGCAGGGTATTCAAAGGTAAACAGGTCTGACCTCAGGCGACGGTGAGCGTTACGCTGCTGGTAAGTGCAGAATAACGCAAAGCATCTGTCTTGAGGATCAGGGCAGCTTATATAGCTGTGAATCCATTAGCAGCCACACCCAAAAACACACTTGGGGATGCTTAATGGATGGAATGTTCAAGGTTAATGCATCTGAAGTGCTTAATGGATGGAATGTTCAAGGTTAATGCATCTGAAGTGCTATGTCCATAATAAAAGCTTTTTGGTGTTAAATGGATGTTCTTGTTTACTTTTGTTTGATGAGCCGGGCGCAAAAGGCGCCAGGATAGTGTCCACCCAGGTCTCCTGTGCATGCGACCCCTGCATGCCTGTGCCCCTGACTTCATGACCATGACACTTCTGCACAGTGCTCATACTGAAGCATAGTGGTGGTTACTTCTGTCATGGCTAATTCTGCCTCATTTGCTAGGAGTGGCTATCCAAGTGGTTCTTGGCTGCCTGTTTGAGAAGATTCACTGCTCTCAGAAGTGTCTACATTTAGTTGTGCTTGAAGTTGTTCTTGTTGGCGTTCATTGTCCAATATGGTTTTGTACCGTGTAAAGTTCTCATCTGTAATTGTACTTTCACTGGCATTGAAAGCATCTTCATAGGAGGTGTAGGTGGCGAATCATCTTTTCTCCATGGTTTGAAAAGTTGCAGTAGAGCCATGTAGTACAGTTCTTTGTGTTGAGGAGTTTTTAATGACAACTTCATATCATTAATTAGGCGGCGTTTGGTAAGTTTCACCAGGCTGCCTTCACAACTTTCCACTCTGTATCTACCTTTTTCCTCATTTGGTTTAATGTTTTTGTATGCAAAGTTTTGGGCTATCTAGTACAGGCACAAGGCTTCTAAAGTAATACTCCTGTTTGGGTAGTACGTGTCCAATAAAGTCCTGGCTGTTGGGATCGCTTTTGGCTAGGTCTTCGTACGATTTAAGTACTCTTTTTCTGGATGCAGCAGGGCCAAGGCTTAGCTAAACACAAGAGTACAAGATTCAACCTGTCCAGTAAAAAAACAACACGCTTTACACAATCTGGTCACAATTGACACTATCATTATAAAGGAGGCAGACAAGGGAGGCAATGTCATTATCATGGACAAAGCAGACTACATTGCAATGGGTCTTGCTCATTTAAACTCCCTGGGGTGTTATGAAATCCTACCTGGCAACCCCACGGCCACTCTCCGATTAACAATCAAATCAGTGGTGGACAAATGCCATACAGCCGGATTGATAACTGATGTGGAAAGACATTTTTTAATTGTAGAAGGGCCAACAATGCCAACTGCTTATTTTTTGCCCAAAATACATAAACCGTTTGCTAAAATACCAGAAGGGAGACCAATCCTGAGTGGAAGTGGTGGTATCCTAGAGCCTACCTCCCTCTACATTAATGAGTGTATTTCATCACTGGTTAACACCATACCAACTTTCATTTGTGACAATGCATATTCTCCAAATACTTGACCAATTACCAATGCTACCTAATTTGGTCTTGGTTACACTTGATGTGAAAGCCCTCTATACTTCGAACAACCATCAACAAGCAATCAGTAGCATTGACTATCTTTCGAGCACACTCAGCTTCTTTTTTTTTTAACACATAGAAATGATTAAAGATTTACTAACAGTTGCTCTTTCCAATAATGTGTTTCTTTTTAATGACACCTACTACAGACAACTTATTGGAATCGCGATGGGGGCAAGTAATGCTCCTGCCCTTGAAAACATTTTTATGCTTAATTACGAACAACAACTTGTCTTTTCTAATCAACTTTTCAAACCACACATTTACATGTGGAAGAGATATATTGACAATGTGTTTTTGGTGTGGCAGGGTTCCATTGACTGTCTGAATGAATTTGTTACTTACCTTAATTCCAATAATTGGGGCATCCAGTTCACACATACGTACAGCTTTATGAGCATCAACTTTTTAGATCTTACAATAAGCATTTCAGACAATCAGTTTGTGACTAAAACGTTCAGAAAATCTACATCTGTGAACGTAGTTTTACATGCTACCAGTTGTCACAGGAAAACAGTGATTTCCAACATACCTAAAGGCAAATTTATTAGGGGTAGACGTAATCGTCTGTTGAACAACGATTTCAATGGGGAATGCTCTGTGATACGCCAAAGGTTTCTTGCTAGAGGATATGACTCCCGATCAGTAGCAAAAGCGGAACAAGAATTACGATTCATGAAGAGATGCGATCTACTCACACCGAAAGTACGGAATGAGACCGTACACACTCAGAAATTGAAATTTATTACCAGATTCAATTCGGATAGGTCAGTGCTCTATAATACAATCAAAAGACATTGGCATATCTTACAACTCGATCGAGATCTTACTCCTTGGGTTGACAACACACCAAGTTTCATTTACACCAAGGCAAGCAATCTTAAGAATATTCTTTCTCCTTCATTCATGGCAACACCATCACAACAAAAAACTTAGTTACACCAACCTCCATGCCCCGGCTTTCACAAATGTGGGGGCTGTTCTGTGTGCCCCCATGCACTAGAGACCACGACTATTGATTTTGGACACTTGGGTATATACAAGATCCATTCTATTAATTGTAACTCTAAATTTTGCATTTACTGTATCAAATGTGTTTGTGGTCTTTATTATATTGGCAGCACCATCCGTCCATTGAAAATTCGAATCAGGGAACACCTCTAGTCCATCGCACAACCAGATTCCAAATACCCCTTAGCCATCCACTGGCAACGAGTCCACCAAATGGACAACAAATCAATGATCCAATTTGCTGCGATCATGAAGGTCTCTCTCCCACAACGTGGAGGAAACCTGTTATTGAAACTCCGGCAATTAGAAGCCCGTTTGATTTGCCAATACCAAACTGTCAATTTCGGTCTAAACACAGACCATGAACTATCCGTCTTCTTGTGATCACATATAGTTCAGAGTTCTACTACATGTGCATCTCATGGTTTCCTCTCATATGTCATTACCATCTTGTTATTCAGTTAATTTTCCTATTAATTGTGTACAATCAACTACTTTCTCATTTCCTACAGTCCGACTGGCATTAATTCAAATTGCTGCTAGAATGGGCACATATATATCCTCACTTATAACTCATCTTCCTGCCTATTGTGGTTTGTCACCCACATATTTCTACTGAACACCACCAGCTCAACATGCCGTCGCCTTGCCTGGACTATAATCCGCCGGCAGCCGGCCGTCTTTTCTTTTGCAGCCCCGCTCTGCTCCAGTTAACTATGGACACAGAGCCCTACACGGGTGGCTCCACTCATCTCGACAGGCAGCGGATGCGCTGGTGAGGCATTCTGTTTGATAATTTGTAGATGAACCCTGCTTCTAGCAGGGGCTCACACTCAATCTGTCAGTCTAGACGACCGCCAGAGTTAGCAGACAACTGTTTAATTGACTTCCTTTTCTTGTTTTCCCTCTCCCCACGGGAATTCTACCATTTGGATTCTGATCACGCTCCAGCTATGCTTTAACTTATCAATACGTTCTCCATGCAACTGCAAGCTATTGGTATGTCCCTCTAATTTATATATGTATATGACCATGCTACAACTTCGATTTCATTTAGTCTTAAAGGCATGGTCTAGTAAAAAATTGTATTGCCCCTACGGGTCGGCCATGTTTTTTTAAGCCTAAGTGGCTCGATTTTAGAAAATTTTCCTATGGACCTTACCCGAGTTTTCGTCCATTAAACGCACGCGAAAACAGGCACCAGGGAGCTGCCATTTTGTGATAATCCTATCATTTCCCCCATCGCCCTGGCTGACCTGCTTTCGCGGCACTAAATCAATTCCCCCGCCCCTGAGCCTGTCATCAGCAGACTTGTACCGCCCATTTCCCAACGCCAAAGCACGTCTTGTGTCAACATTCGCTGCGCTTCAGCTAATGACGTGTCGCCATGGAAATGGCAGGACGCCTCTTTCCTCAATAAGTATAAACAGACCGTTTCACAACACACAGCAGCAGATTTTCGATTCCATTCCTCTCTCTGTGTTACTTAGAGTATTTTGTGACTCGTTTCTGTGCTCTGGTCAGCTACCTTCGCCGCTTGTAGCCCGTGTGAACACCTGTACCATCTCGGTAAATTATTTTACTTTGTTTACCACACAATGGCTACAATAATGCCCTACATGTACGAGCCCGAGTATACCGAGGAGGAACTACTGGAAAGAGAAGCACGCAAAAACGATGGGGATTCGGACGGAAGTTGGCAGGACGAATCAACAGATGAAGAGCCTGGGCCTAGTCGCATGGACGGCGTCTCCACCTGGTGCACATGCAATCGGTGCGAGCTAATGCCAACCGAGGAAGGAGAACTGCTGCTGCCTAGAAAACTCGGGATGCCTGGCCTACATTTCGGAAGGTGAGCCACAACTGCAATGCATCACCGAGCTGCCAGACTTCAGGGCAGCCTGCCTCACACGGGCCGTGTTGAGAATAATGATGGTGCTTATGCACGAACTTCGCGCAACTGTTCGTCCTCGTAATCCGAGTAACGAGTAAGTATACTCTGCTCGTCATGCCACTCCTATTTCATGTTCTTCTACTATATCCAAAATTACATCTACATATCATTGTAACGCATGTAAGTCGTTCAATAGTGTGCATTGTCTAGATAGCATTTGTCCGTGCAGAATGCCATTAGTTACAAGAATTGTCATTGACAACAAACGTTTATTAAACTTATCTTGGTCATTTAAAAACAGTTTGTTTCATTCCTTTTCACAGGTGGTACAGGCTGGTGGCCTATCGTTCCTTTACATGGTGGCTCCCGGGAGGCTTGGACACCACGTTCGAAGAGTGATACCCGCCTGTGCCGTTCGTGCCATTAGAGAAACGTTCCCGAGTGACAGCGGTCAGTACAGGGGATTTTCTCTCGCTGTGCTGCAACCTGACCTGTATAATCTTTAAATTCTTGTATTTTTGTGTCATGAAAATAAGATACAAAATAAAACACCACATATATTTTAACAACGGTTGTTTCGATTTTTTAAATGAATCAAGTGTGTCTCCATTCAAGGATGGACGTCAGACATCTGTGCTCCGAATGGGTGAAGGTCTGGTCGCTATGAAGCAGGGTGGTCACGATCTATCTAAGCTAACATAACATATTCTCGATAATGCATGCACTAAATACCACTTGTTCAAAGTCTTTCAGTAGGTTATGTCTCTATAAAAGTCACACATATATCTATACTAACAATTACCATTGGATTATACAGGCCTTAGGGTCTTGACCACTATAATACACTGGTTGAAGTGTGGGTCTGTGCTCACAAGAATCTCCAGTATGTGGCATTTGTTATTGATAAGCAACGATATACTATCAAAGGCGGTTCGCGCCAGTGGATGAGCGCTGGCATGGGGGGCTGTCAGGGGCGCGAAAGGCCAAGGTGCCAAACTGCATGTACACATCAAAAGGTATCCCACGCCAAGGGGCCATCGGTCACATGGCCTCCTCAGACCCCGTGTCTCCAGCCAGGCCTTCCCTTGAAGCAGGCCGCCCCCCTGCAATCCACATAAGTGTGTCTCCATTCAGCAGTCTTCCTGTGCCTTATCTGCACGCCCCTGGCCCATCCATCCCACCCCCTCTATCAAAGGCGGTTCGCACCCGGGGATGCGCGCTGTCAGGGGCGCGAAAGGCCAAGGTGCCAAACTGCATGTACACTTCAAAGGTATCCCATGCCAAGGGGCCATTGCTCACATGGCCTCCTCAGACCCTGTCTCCAGCCAGGCCTCCCCTTGAAGCAGGCCGTCCCCCTGCAATCCACATAAGTGTGTCTCCATTCAGCAGTCTTCCTGTGCCTTATCTGCACACCCCAGGCCCATCCATCCCACCCCCTCTATCAAAGGCGGTTCGCGCCAGTGGATGAGCGCTGGCATGGGGGGCTGTCAGGGGCGCGAAAGGCCAAGGTACCAAACTGCATGTACACTTCAAAAAGTATCCCACGCTAAGGGGCCATCGGTCACATGGCCTCCCCTTCAAGCAGGCCGCCCCCCTAAGACCACGACATACATACGTCATTCATTCACAAACACACCCCTGTTTCTAATACTTTATAAACCACTTGATATGTCTCATGAGAACATCTTTGTGCTTTGCAAGTCAACTCCTGAACGTGCTACCTGGCAACCACTGAGATCTACGCTAATCTGCTCGTCGTCATGCTATCCGTGAACTTCTGTGACCGCTTAGAGCAAACCCATCGGTGTGCTACCTGTGGCCACCCACCTATTCTCCTGCAACATACTGCTCTGCTTGCTGAATCCAACTGTTTGTTGGTCAAGGTAAGGCCATGTATCCCAGTCATATTTCGCAGATTTTTAAATTTCTATCTATTTGCGAGTAGAGTACACAATAGTGCTATGTTCATTGGTCTCATTGCTATTGACTTGAGTTTCCATTGCTATGCTATCAATAGATCTATTTATTTTCATCTGTCTCTATTGTCATCGAATTGCATCCTTCGGGGGTCCAGTCTATAATGTAAGCATGTTTCCTTCTCGTGCAAGACAGAACATCCAAGGCACGAGTCACATGTTCAGATTTTAGTCACATCATTTATACATTTCTGCAACTTATGCAAATACTAAGCCGCACATAATGAACTGGTAAACAAACCTTGCATTGATCATTGTATGATTCATTTACTTTTGTATCAAATCTTTATTCTTGAAGATTGTATAATAATGTCGATATTTACTTTTCAGATTTATCAACAGTGCCTGCCTGTTCGATTAGCGGTTGCCCTTCGAAGACCCATGCGAAATCTGAAGGCACTACACAATGCATGTATTCCCGAAAACTGTTGATCGAATAAGGGAATGGGTCAGACATTGCGGATATCCACTGGATGAGCTGGAAAGTAGAGTCCAACAAGTCTTACAGGACAAGAGGGGTGATCGATACCGCATCTGCAGCTGGCACTTTTCCTTGGACATGTACACAACATCTTGGGTAACAAAGAAGAATAAACGGCGAACGACACGGAAATTGCTCTAAAACGCTATTCCCACTCTATTCGTCCACATTCCGCCACCGGTGAGTCAAGTGTCAGGATTTAGCTTTAGGCCTTGCGGTAGTGTGTAGGTAGCCGAATGGATTAATTGATATTGTAGGTGTTCTATCCCTTGTAATAATTTCGATATTGATATGAGTGTATAGTTTTTTGAATAATGACATTTATCAATATATTCTTTTTCAATTTCATAACCCACAAACGCAATGTATATATATGGGAACAGGGAACTGTGCTGTATTGAGCATTTTTCAAGTATTCTGTCGCCTTATATGGCTATTTTTAATATTAGCATTTCATTATCAATCATTAATTTACCTTTACAACTTCTTGACTATCCCTTGAATCTGAAGCAAGAACATTCTACATCCTTGACGTGATCGCAGTTATCAACCACTTCTAGCGCGTATCAGGTAATCTTACTAGGCTAATCCGCTACAGACTCGTTTTATGCATGTCAAGTAATAGTTTTATTCTATCGTGTAATTATTTTACCGAATGTTTGGTTAGTGCTTTCCAATTGATATACACCTTAGTTATCGTCCACTGGCGTTTGTTTTCAGTTATAATTAGTGTTATCCATACTAATGCAAGTACTGTCTTTCAGGGAGATGCTGAAGCGTCCGCACATCTACAACATTTCTAGATGTTCTTCACCAGCAGGAGGTATGGATACTGACAGCTCCATCGAGCGTCATCATCAGAGCTGGAATTCTTGTGGTTTGATTGTTCTACACAATGTTTCATTCGTGGTTAGCCGTTGATATGTACCTGTGCTGTCGACCCCAGGTGTGTGTTATGTTTTCACTATTGTAATCCTCACTAATGCAAGTACTATGTTTCAGGCAGTTGATGGAGCGTCAACCCCTGCACTTGATGCCTGACATTCAAGTAATTCCAGGGGAAGTGGAAGCGGGACCATGCATATACGAATCGGCGTAACAGCTTTCGGAAGTGCGCACTACATTTGCAACATCCATAGATATTCTTCAGCAGCATGAGGTATGGATACTGACAGCTCCATCATGCGTGATCATTTAACGTGATTCCATTTGCTATACTTTCTTCCCTATTAACGCAAGTGCTGTGTTTCAGGGAGACGACGAAGCTTCCACTACAATCACAACATCCAATTTAGATGATGCAGATGTAAATAAATCGGAGAAATAAGTCGATGAAATGTGATCATATTTAGATTTTCCTTGATTCTTTTAGACAATGCATCATTTGTGGTCATCTTTTTATATGTACCTGTGCGTTCGACCCCAAGTGTGTGTTATGTTTCCAATATTGAAAAGCATACTAATGCAAGTACTGTGTTTCAGGGAGATGCGGATGCCTCCTCTCCAATACAACCATTCATGGCAGTCCATGCAGAGCCAGAGGTATGGGTACTGACAGCTCCATCGAAATAGATCATCACTGGTCGAATACTTGTCGTTTGATTGTTGCACACAATGTTTAAATCGTGTTTTGCTATCGAGATGACCCTGTGTGTTCGTCCTCACGTGTGTTATATGCTAACAATAATGAAAGTACTATGTTCCAGGGAGACGATGGAGCCTCATTCCGTGCTGTCTATACGGATACAGAAAATATAATCGTTGCAGCGCAAGAGGAAGGGAGGACATGCGGAAACGAATCGGAGCTACAGTGTGCAGATGTTGAAGCTCGAGTCAAAAAAGTTGCAAAGAAAAAAAACCAAAAAAAGGTTAGTTACAAACAGTTCATAACTTTAAAAAAATGTTTGTGCTGGGGACTATTTTATGTTTTTTTCCAGTCAATCGGACTACACTTTATCTTGTGTTTAAACTGAACATCCCTTTTCCAATCTCTCCTCCAGTTACCCGTGGGTGTCAGAACTATATATACACAGACAGTGAAGCGAATGAGAGATGTTGCTTGCCAGACCATGTACACTATGGAGGAACTATTAATTGAGGCGAGGCGTGTTCAGGCTCGAGATGCTCATGTCCAATGGCTAGAACATGAATTAACTGTGTTTGGAGACTACAGCAAAGTTGCATTGGACCATAGCTACAGTGCGACCGCACCACCACAAGAAGATGTTATTGAATGTATTGAAGATCGCTCTAAAGTAGTTGCAGATCAATTCACACAATCTACACCCGCCAAAAATTTGCCACCCAAAAACCTGTCGACATTGTTGTGTTCTCCCATCAATGTTGAAGTAATAGATGTCGAAATGACAGAGAATGAACAAGCCGCAGCATCCATAGACGCATCAGAACTTGATATCAGCGATATTACTTTCCAATGTGTTGAAATCTCCACAACATCACAGGCCGAAACAACGTTGACGCAGGAAGACAGTCTAATGAAAGAGAGCAAATACATTGTATTCGACAGTTGTTTGATGGAAATTAAAAGTATGCTGAAATGTGTGCATTCCATTAGAGGGAAAGTATGTGGGAAGCCATTGATTAATGTGACTCGTCAAATAAAAGGCAGTAACGTAAAAATAAATGCCGCCTGTAGATTAAATCGTAGGTTCTCATGGTCTGCACAACCGATGCTGGGGAAACTGCCAGCAGGCAATCTACTGTGTGCAGCTGCATCACTTTTTAGTGGCTCCAGTTTTAGAAAGTTAGAGGCTTTCTTTCAGTTTGTGGGACTCCATTTCATTTCTAAAGCGCTGTACTACATATACCAACGTGATTATCTGTTTCCGGCCATTAGTGATGCTTGGAAAATTGAACAATTCTCTCTAGCAAGTACATTCGAAGGCAAACGATTCAGGCTAGCCGGCGATGGACAGTGCGATGGACAGTGCGACAGCCCTGGATTTTCTGCCAAGTACTGCACCTACCACTTTCAGGACATGGATAGTAAGAAAATTGTGAGTTCGGTGGTCGTGCAGGTAACACAATGTACATCGTCAGTGGCCATGGAGAAACTAGGATTTATAAAATCAGTGGAATATCTACAATCAAGGGGAATGCACATCGACCTCATAGGACAGACACGTTTCAATTGCCAAGACAATGAGAGAGCAGTTCCCACATACTAATCAATTTGACGTATGGCATCTTGCTAAATAAATCAGTAAGAAAATCTCGGCTGCAGGAAAAAAAAAGGTTTTGAAAGTATTTTGCAGTGGTCCCATTCTATCACCAACCATCTTTGGTGGAGCTCAAAACCTTGTGAAGGGACAGTGGAAATACTACTTAAAAATGGCGGTCACTGATGCACCACTGTACCAACGTTCACTGCTCGACAGCAAAGCAACATTTCCACCAATGTGAACATGGCCCTTTGTCCCCAGAGGAGGCACGGAAGAAGAAGTGGTTGATTCCATCTTCACCGTCACACAAAGCCATTGAGAAGATTGTTTGACAAAACTCTATCAAGAGATTTGGGAGAACTGACAGAATTCTGTCACACAGGAGATTTGGAGGTGTTCCACAATATGTGCCTAAAGTACAGGCCAAAGCGCTTGCATTTTAGCTTTCGGGGCATGAAACATCGCACTCTACTAGCGGTCTTGGCCCATAACAGCAATGTCGGACGTGAACAATCTAGGACTAGGGGTAAAGTAAGGATGCCTCGCTACACTAAGGTGTTTTCAAAACGAAGTAAGCAATGGGTGATCAAACCAGTCTATGATGAAATGCAGTTCGACTTTGTGAAAGGCCTTATTGTTGCTGTGTTAGAGAAGCACAGATATGGAATTTTGGACATTTCTGTGCAGAACAGTGATCCATTGCCGAACATTGCGACTGTGCCATGCCCACCCGAAGCACAGCTGGTTGTGAAGTACAAATCCCGGTTTAAGTAATTGCAATACGATTGTCTTTTTGTAAATAAAAGTTATTGTACAGTGTACCTGTAACCCTAACCCCTACCTTCACCATCATGGGTGGCGAACAAGCTGGGTGTCATCTTTGAATTCTCTATATTCACTTCATATATGTTTATGTATATATTTTTCTCATGTCTCATCTCATGTAAATGTAAATGTTGCGCACTGTTAAAGGAGGGGACGCTTGCGTTTTGCAAATAATAAAACAAACAATAAATCTCACTTTTAACTCAACTCCTGTGGTACTTTATACTTTCCCTGACCTTCCGACAAAAATTAAATGCCTCAATTTGGGCTGCAAAGCTCGCAGACAACAGGGCCAAAATTGGGGCACTTGGAACGCGCCAAGCGGGCCGTGGCATTTGGGAGAGAAGCCAGTGCGCATTTGCACATTGAGGCGCACTACATAGAGGGATTCTAAACTTCAAGTTCTCACAGATGCCTATACTACGTGATGTTGCAAATAAAGAATGCGAAGGACAGCGGCTTTGATTTTCAGCTCGCGCCCAGATGAGGCCCACAAGTCGCCCTGGAAGTATAAGGGTCTATTGTTTTTTGACCTTGAGACAGGGACCATGCCGAAAGAACTACATTTGAAGGGGGTGCGCAATAACGTAAGAGACGATAAGGCAGAAAATTCAGAAACTAGACCGAGTTTCATTTTAGTTCAGTATACGAAAAATCATTGTCAAGAGCACGGTCCGTTTTACAGACTGCATTACGAAGAGACACAATGGAAATTTCAAATATAATGTAAGTAAATATTTACACGCTTTTATACCGGAATGAAGATTTAATGAATGGATGCATGAATAAATGAATGAATGAAGAGCTAGGAAAAGCAAGGAAAACATGTTCGTAGTGGGCACATGGGCAAGCAGGTCCACTGGTCTCACCGATCTCGGTCCTTGGCCCAGCCACTTTTCCCTGCACTGCCTACCTGTACTACGGACTGTCTCTGTATCCTTCAGCCCCTTCTCCCGGCATTTACCTTGCACTTGCCACCAGCTGGCCCTATTATTTAATTTGTATTCAACTAACCATGTACAGCACTTTTATCCCCCCCTTCCCCCTTCCCCATGCGCGATCAGAAAGACACCTGGCCTAGTAGGATCGTTGTCTGTCTGCCCTTGTTCCCCACCTGCCTCGTCGCGCCTTGAAACACTTGAGTATAGGCCCGTTACAAATGCCATATCATATAATTTCTCACGCATTTAGACTGTCGTTTATCATTGTGTGTTGGCCTCAATTTATTTTGTTACTTTTCGCATTGATTTTAGAGCTGAACATACTCCATTGAACTATCCTTGCAAGCAAATAGTTTCTGATCGGCTGTAATAAAATTAGTAATATTAATGAAGATCGGCTGGCGAGACTAATTATAATTTTTTTGTTTTCATAACAGGTATTTGCTCCCCTTCTGCTACTGCCATCGGTTTGAGACACCGGCAGATGGCTTTTACAGTAGACACCTGCAGCTTCGTGTGAACAACTGGAGCACACTGACAATTTTATGGGACGATCGCCAAGGGCCCACATGCCCTTACGCTGTACTAGTGGCTAGAAGCAACATATCAACCTTTACGATGGACTAGTGCCTAGTTGAATGAACAGCCTTGCAGTTCACTGTGCTTCCAAAGTGCTTCTTTTAACGAAAAGCAACACCCTGTGTACCATTGCGGATACAGGTAAAAGAAAATAAATGGCTTTCGGAGTTCATATGGCAATTGCTGAATATTCTCTAAACATTTAATGTCAAATAAATGTACTTTACCAAAGGTACCGTGTTGCTGTTTGATTTTAAAGTACAGTTTCATATTCCCAAGTGTGGCGCGCTGTGTTGTGAGATGGTCTGTGTTGGTTTCCGGGTTCTGTGTGGAGTCGCATAGAAGACGACTGGGCGCGTTTGCCTACGCAGCACAGTAACGTCACGGAGAGAGGCAGGGAATATGAATGTTTGGATAATGTCAGGCTCAGGGGCGGGGGAATTGATTTAGTGCCTCAGAAGCAGGTCAGCCAGGGCGATGCGGCAAGTGATAGGATTATCACAAAATGGCGGCTCCCTGGTGCCTGTTTTCGCGTGCGTTTAATGGACGAAAACTCGGGTAAGGTCCATAGGAAAGTTTTCTAAAATCGAGCCACTTAGGCTTAAAAAAACATGGCCGACCCTTAGGGACAATAAACACTTTTACTAGACCATGCCTATAATTTCTGGTAAGCGGGCATTTTTTCACACAATTTTTCACTGATTAACAACAATGTATGCACATTTATGGAATTCCGTTCAACCCATGCTTTACTTCATTTTATTTCCATTGCGCAATTATTTCCTGTAGCACACTACTTACAGACAAGCCAAGACTAAGGTAAAATCATGCAATTCTGGTCTTACCCATGTATTCTTTGGTTGATCGCCATTGCCATCCATCACATTCACTAATTGTACTTTATTTTCTATCTCTCTTTCGCAATGCGATATCCTTTTCCACTCAATGGCGCACCTTATTGGTAACATGCCTTTTATATTATGTTGAATTTAAAGGTACATTCGGTCTATTGGAATTCTTTCATCTATTCGACAATGTATTGTGGTTATTTTTTCTCTTGGTATACCCTAACTGCCCTGTTTGTCTTGGGTCCGGGTTACTGTTTGTGTTTCTTTTATCATTTATTTTTCATTTGACATATGGTTCTTTTGTAATAATTATCTTTTAAAATCATGTCTAAGCATCCTCAGTAGAAGAGCATGAAGCTCGAAATACGTGTCAGGCTGCAACGTTGTGGATTAAAACCACTTAATATAACTAGCAATTGTGCTTTCTAATTCAATTGTGTGCGCAGTGTGAGAGCTAACCCATTCTTCTCTTATCCAGACTATGTTGTCAGATTTCCTATATAAGGTGGTGCCGGTTAAACGGTCAGCGGCTTCGTAGCTGCCACATTCTCTATGGGACAGCATTTTAATGCCAAAGCTGTACAATTTCTGTGCCAGTGTTTTGTCAGAGGATATGTCCTCCCAGAGGTCTTTGAGCTCTGTTTTCTCTGCTTGGGTTATGTAGGCGGTGACATATCGTGCAACTGTAGTGGAATTGCCTGCAATGTACTGTACATCAACATTGGCATTCCATGGGAAGGCAATAATTGCATTGTAATCATTGATGTACCTTGATGCTTCGCTCCTTTTTATGCATTGTGTTCTTCGGATATTTTTCTTTCACACTGTGTCGAACCAAAGGCATGAATCTATTTACTCGGCCTGTTGTAGAAACTGGTCTAGGGAAACCAAAGCGGCATTTGGTGTAGTATTTGCTCCTGTTCTTATATTTGCGTCTACAAAACTTGCCACACTTGTGTCTTTGGAATTGCCAAATTTATGCTCGTAGGTCACTAAGTGTACGTTCCAAAGGGATTTTGCAAGTGACATACTTGTGAATGAACTGCAAAACAGTTTCATCACTCTCCTCACCAAATTTAGGAGCATTTTTAATCCACAAAAGCATGTGGATGTGTGGTGCCCCTCTGGCTTGCCATTCTTTTCTCCAAAAGAAGTGTTCCACTTCTCCGAGGGGAGTAAGTGCTTTATTGCAAATGAAGTGGAGTATGGCAAGAAAGCAATGATTAAAGTTGCGTTAGACATTTACTGGATCGAGAAAGCAAAGCTCTCCTGGTGTTTTCATGTCTACACCTGTTTTGTGTTTTTTTGCTATGCGTAGGAAAGTGTGCAAGTCTTCCCGTGCATAGTCTGCACAACTTAAAGTGACAAACCATGTGGGTGGCCCCAGGTTGCGTAGCACACACCGTATATCTGTGTGCCGTCGGAACTAGTACTCTTTCGTACCACACATGTTTGCCAAGAGATTTGTAATACTGGACTGTAAAACTTTGTCCATCTCTTGCACTTTTTGAAGTAGCTGTGTAGCAGACATGTTTTGAAAGTGGGAACCTGTTTTTAATGTGTGGGCAACTCCATAACATAGCGTTGCCAGTTCACTTTCAAAGAGCAAGTGGAATATGTACTCCATGTTCTGTCTAAATCTAGGGTCTTCAGAATACATTTGTAAACAGTGGTATTCTGATGCTGTTATTTGTGTGCCTCATCATATGTTCCACCTTTTCCAGTTGGGAAGAGTAGAGGAAAGGCTTGTGCTTCCAAACTTTTTTCCCATATACCGATTTGCGCTCCTTCGGCTTACCGCATTTGATAGGTTTCTAGTGCATTGTCTATGGTGTCTTTGGAGTACAGTGGGTGAATCGTATAGTGGTCTAAAATATTGGAGGCTGCACTAGGATCTCGACGTTCAAATTGGCCAGTTGTTGAGGAGTCCTGAATTATTTTGGTTGTTTCTCTCAGGTTTTCTTGAACGTGTATTTCCTTGTAGTATTGACAGTTTTCTTTAAGGTATTGAAATGCTTCCCTAACTTTGGTTGGTTAACTCCACTAGTTGCTGCCACATTATTTTGCCTTTTGTATGTACACCATTTACAAGGATAATCAAAGATTCTTGTATTGGCCTTTGCACTTGTAGTGCGTCTACATTTTCTTTGAGATCAAATGGTAAATTACTTTACCACAAATGCCTCTCAGTAATTCTGTGGGAGGCAATTGTGCAGTTTTCAGTGAAGTCGTATTATTGCTTGAAATGGGTGCACTGTTTGGATTATAATGGTCTCATACAAATTAAGCTGCTGCAGTGCGTTTGGCAGTGGAAATAGTTCCAAATTATTACTAATTGCCAGTGAAGGCCTTTGGTTATTGTCAAGTTTAGCAGTGCAGTATGTGCACAGTATGGAGGTGTTCATAATTTCGTATTTGTTTTCAGCTATAAGGTACAGAGCTAACTAAAACCATAGGGATTCCTCATTGCCTTCTATTTTCTGCATTATATCTATAGTTTTGGTGCTCTTTCTATATAAGGTTCTACGACAACACACACATACTTGGTTTAGCATTTCAGCAGATGTGCTTTTGAACTTTTGTATTTCTTTTCTGTATGTGTGATATAAAAAGTTGATGGCTGCACTGTTGTCAGTACTGTTGTCTGAAAATGCTGGAGTTTTGTAAGTGCTCTTCAGTTCCACAATATTTCCTTTGGATGTGCTCTATTTCATTGAGTACTTGTTTGGCTGTACCATGTAGGAGAATATCATTTAAATGTTGAAGTGCTAAAGCTGAACTTTTTGCATAGTACAGTTTGTAAACCAGATTGCTGACTGTTGAATAGTGGGTTGCTAAAATATTGATACAGTGGAAAGTGCTTTTGCAAGCAGGTCCAGAAATGCAGGCTAAGGAATGTCCTCGTATTCCAGTGTAGTTGCGCACTGGACAGGAGTCCATAGTTTGTAGTATTTTTATTTTGTCGTTGCCTTTGACATACTGATTGAGGAATTGCTGCAAAGATTTGATTAAGCATTGGCAACCGTTACACATTGACATGCAAGGCCATTTGTAGGTGAGTCGTGTTGCTTTGGTGGAATGGAGAGTGCCATCTAATTTGATGGGGCTATTTCTGAAAGCAGTGTTTCCTCTTCCATTATGGTATTGTGCATCTATTCATACCCTCGTCCACTCTGATGTAAGGCAATTTGGTTTTTTCGTTCTGGTTTGTATGATTCTTCATTGAAGTATGGCTCTGTGTTGGTGGTGCGACTCCACACACCTGTACAGATGTGGCCAAAGGTATCTATGCTGACATTAAGTTTGTTTCAAAGTAGTGCTTGCAATTTACCAATTAATCTTGTTAGTAGTTTCATTATGTTCAAAAATACTATGAACAATTTCCGTTTCAAGCTCATTGCACTGTCTACAAGAGCTTCTAGGATGACTTTTCTGTGGTAGGTTTTGAGGGTTGAACAGGAATTCTGCCCTCTATAAGGTTCTGAAGGACTGTGGTGGAACATGTTTTGTAAAATGACTTTTATAATGCTTGCTTGTGGTTACATTACCATTTGTACGTACTCTCTTAGCAGTAGTGTGTGTTGCACTGTACTTAGTGGTTTTGTTTTCATTCTCACATTTTGACAGATCAACTGCACTGTCTTTACTGGTAGATGCATCAGTTTTCCTTAATGACTGAATTACCTCTTCTCCTTCAACTTTCTGTTCATGTTCAGCTTGCAGAGCATGGCTGCTTTCTGTGTTTTTAGGTTACGTGTATCTCTTTCTGCGTTGCTGTCTACAGAGTTGCAGTTTGGTATGCATTGTGTAGTAGCTGTTGGCAAAGAAAGGGAAGTGTGGGTGTGCAAAAATTGAAATGTATATGTGTGCAGTGTGCATAAGTGAGTCAATAGGAGGGTAGGCATTTAACTGGAAGTGTGTCACTGTGCAGTGGTGTCTAACTTTCGGTTGGGGATAGTATCTTACTATGTGGGGATTAGTCTAATGGTGGCGACAAACACTGAGCGCCTGTAGAGGTGTTATTAATAACAATGAAGTAGATACTGGGGGATGGCCGCACATCTATGTGCTCTAAAACAACAATAGTGTACTTTTCTAGTAAGACGCACAACAGTATGATGGTATTGTACTTAATTTGTTGCTTGCTAAGGGTAGGTTTATTGCAGGTTGTATTTTGAAGTGCACACTCCAGCGGCTCTCTGGAGAGTCTTGGCAGGAAGAGTAAGTGTGTGTGTGTATAAATGGAAGGCTTACGATATGAAAGGGCACTTGGGCGCATAATCATGTTTGTTAAGGGAGTAGCTGGGTTATTTGGGAGTGTATTGTGTGACTTATGAAACACATGTGTGGATTAGTGTGGGCCCTATTTACTTTCAAAAGGCAGTCCTTCGCATTGTGGAAGGATGACAAAAAGGTGCAAAAAGATGTACAGAGTGCAAAGTTGAATGTTTTTGTGTGTGCATTTGCATGTACTTCTCTGCCTATGTATGCTTGCTGCATGAGTGCAGGCATTGCTTTTGGGCTTTAACCCATTAAGTGCCATGGGTATTTCTCCCCAGTGCCAGAGCCTTTTTTGGTGATTTTGGTATGTGGCCATTCAATGGCTTGTAACTTTTTCGTTACATGAGATATCTCGGCCAAATTTGGCTCCTTTTTTTCCCACATGTAGGCGGTCGTAACGCCACGCAGGAATCCCAGGTTGCTGTAGGGGGGTGAGAGAAAATAAGGAAAATGTGCGAAAATTTTGGGTTTTTTCAAGAAATGCCAATAAAATGATGTACAAAGAAGCCTGTGGTTTTTTCCTTGTAAGAGCTAGGAACAAATGGTTTGCTGTGCTGAGTTCCCCAATGTGTTGGCTTTCAGGAACAGGTTGAGTGGAAATGGAAAAAAATTATTTTGATGGGGTTATCAACCGTTTGGTGAGAGGTAGGCGATTTTTGCCATTTTTGCCAATTGGACATGCATGGACGGAATGGAAGAAAAGGGCAGGAAAGCCAAATTGGAGGACAGAAAGGCATATATTTCTGAAAAGTAGACAAAATTCCAAGTTTAGGAAGGGTGATTTGCATAGGTCAGCCAACAACTAGGTAGGGGAAACTGCCATCGAATGGGGGAAAAGCGGGAAAATGACTGAAAAAAAAGGTATGTGTTGGACATGGTTGGCTTGGTACGGCAATGGCTTCTATGAATTTTGAGAAAAGCAATGCTCCGCTACATTCCCCCGACTCTTGCAGTTAGGAGAGCATACCATTTTTGTAGTGTTTGTACAAAACAAGCAATACCACAAGCCAAACACTGAGCCATGGTACACAGGAGTTTTACGCTCACGGCCTGACCAGACGCACTTAGCATGTGTAAATTGGGAAAGCCAATGTGGTGAGGAACGGCAGCCATACATTTTTTGAAAGAGCACAGGCAGACCTTTTCAAGGGTAGGTGACTTGTGCAGGTTACAAAAGTGTATGGTGGCTAAAGCAGCGACTAAATGTAGGTCACATTTGGGAAAAGAAAGGGTTGTGAGACAAAGGGCTCCAGCAAATGGGTCAAAACGTTATGAAAACCACACAAACACAACACATGGCCTACCGTCCCGCGTTCCCACAGGTGTCCCGATGAAAACGGTACCTCACATGCTTGGGTGCACCTACCTGGCCGCCAAGGGGAAAGCCTAAAACACAAGTAACCCCAAGTCTGTTTTCACACCGGAAATGTCACACTCTCACATCATACAGATATGGGCCTCGGGTGTCCAAGCCACCGAGGAAAACACGGAACCCCATGCATTTCCGAAAAGAGGACACCCGTGGGAATCCGTAGAGGTATGATATGCCCAAATTGCCCCAGAATTTATTACCCAGACACCCCTGCAAAGTCCGAAATGTGGGGAAAAAAACGCTTTTTCCGCACATTTCGCTCGACGCATCCATCGAAACACGTCCCCAACAACACATGGCCTACCGTCACGCGTTCCCACAGGTGTCCCGATGAAAACGGTACCTCACATGTGTGGGTGCACCTACCTGGCCGCCAAGGGGAAAGCCTAAAACACAAGTAACCCCAAGCCTGTTTTCACACCGGAAATGTCACACTCTCACATCATACAGATATGGGCCTCGGGTGTCCAAGCCACCAAGGAAAACAGGGAACCCCATGCATTTCCGAAAAGAGGACACCCGTGGGAATCCGCAGAGGTATGATATGCCCAAATCGCCCCAGAATTTATTACCCAGACACCCCCGCAAAGTCCGAAATGTGGGAAAAAATACGCATTTTCCTCACATTTCGCTCGACTCACCCATCGAAACACGCCCCCAACAACACATGGCCTACTGTCCCGCATTCCCACAGGTGTCCCGATGAAAACGGTACCTCACATGTGTGGGTGCACCTACCTGGCCGCCAAGGGGAAAGCCTAAAACACAAGTAACCCCAAGTCTGTTTTCAGAGGGAAATCTCAGACATTCTGCCGACCGGCACAATGTACAGATATGGGCCTCGGGTGTCCAAGCCACCGAGGAAAACAGGGAACCCCATGCATTTCCGAAAAGAGGACACCTGTGGGAATCCGCAAAGGTATGATATGCCCAAATTGCCCCAGATTTTATTACCCAGACACCCCCGCAAAGTCCGAAATGTGGGAAAAAATACGCAATTTCCGCACATTTCGCTCGGCTCACCCATCGAAACACGCCCCCAACAACACATGGCCTATCGTCACGCGTTCCCACAGGTGTCCCGATGAAAACGGTACCTCACATGTGTGGGTGCACCTACCTGGCCGCCAAGGGGAAAGCCTAAAACACAAGTAACCCCAAGTCTGTTTTCAGAGGGAAATCTCAGACATTCTGCCGACCGGCACAATGTACAGATATGGGCCTCGGGTGTCCAAGCCACCGAGGAAAACAGGGAACCCCATGCATTTCCGAAAAGAGGACACCTGTGGGAATCCGCAAAGGTATGATATGCCCAAATTGCCCCAGATTTTATTACCCAGACACCCCCGCAAAGTTCGAAATGTGGGAAAAAATACGCAATTTCCGCACATTTCGCTAGGCTCACCCATCGAAACACGCCCCCAACAACACATGGCCTACCGTCACGCGTTCCCACAGGTCTCCCGATGAAAACGGTACCTCACATGTGTGGGTGCACCTACCTGGCCTCCAAGGGGAAAGCCTAAAACACAAGTAACCCCAAGTCTGTTTCACACTCTCACATCATACAGATATGGGCCTCGGGTGTCCAAGCCACCGAGGAAAACAGGGAACCCCATGCATTTCCGAAAAGAGGACACCCGTGGGAATCCGCAGAGGTGTGATTTGCGCACATCGCCCCAGATTTTTTTACCCAGACACCCCTGCAAAGTCCGAAATGTGGGGGAAAAAACGCTTTTTCCGCACATTTCGCTCGACGCACCCATCGAAACACGCCCCCAACAACACATGGCCTATCGTCACGCGTTCCCACAGGTGTCCCGATGAAAACGGTACCTCACATGTGTGGGTGCACCTACCTGGCCACCAAGGGGAAAGCCTAAAACACAAGTAACCCCAAGTCTGTTTTCACACCGGAAATGTCACACTCTCACATCATACAGATATGGGCCTCGGGTGTCCAAGCCACCGAGGAAAACAGGGAACCCCATGCATTTCCGAAAAGAGGACACCCGTGGGAATCCGCAAAGGTACGATATGCCCAAATTGCCCCAGATTTTATTACCCAGACACCCCCGCAAAGTCCGAAATGTGGGAAAAAATACGCAATTTCCGCACATTTCGCTCGGCTCACCCATCGAAACACGCCCCCAACAACACATGGCCTACCGTCACGCGTTCCCACAGGTGTCCCGATGAAAACGGTACCTCACATGTGTGGGTGCACCTACCTGGCCTCCAAGGGGAAAGCCTAAAACACAAGTAACCCCAAGTCTGTTTCACACTCTCACATCATACAGATATGGGCCTCGGGTGTCCAAGCCACCGAGGAAAACAGGGAACCCCATGCATTTCCGAAAAGAGGACACCCGTGGGAATCCGCAGAGGTGTAATTTGCGCACATCGCTCCAGATTTTTTTACCCAGACATCCCTGCAAAGTCCGAAATGTGGGGGAAAAAACGCTTTTTCCGCACATTTCGCTCGACGCACCCATCGAAACACGCCCCCAACAACACATGGCCTACCGTCCTGCGTTCCCACAGGTGTCCCGATGAAAACGGTACCTCACATGCCTGGGTGCACCTACCTGGCCGGCAAGGGGCAAGCCGAAAACGCAAGCAACCCCCAGTCTGTTTGCAGAGGGGAATCTCAGCCATTCTGCCGACCGGCACAACATACAGATATGGGCCTCGGGTGTCCAAGCCACCAAGGAAAACAGGGAGCCCCATGCATTTCCGAAAAGAGGACACCCGTGGGAATCCGCAGAGGTGTGATTTGCGCACATCGCCCCAGATTTTTTTACCCAGACACCCCTGCAAAGTCCGAAATGTGGGGAAAAAAACGCTTTTTCCGCACATTTCGCTCGACGCACCCATCGAAACACGCCCCCAACAACACATGGCCTATCGTCACGCGTTCCCACAGGTGTCCCGATGAAAACGGTACCTCACATGTGTGGGTGCACCTACCTGGCCACCAAGGGGAAAGCCTAAAACACAAGTAACCCCAAGTCTGTTTTCACACCGGAAATGTCACACTCTCACATCATACAGATATGGGCCTTGGGTGTCCAAGCCACCAAGGAAAACAGGGAGCCCCATGCATTTCCGAAAAGAGGACACCCGTGGGAATCCGCAGAGGTGTGATTTGCGCACATCGCCCCAGATTTTTTTACCCAGACACCCCTGCAAAGTCCGAAATGTGGGGGAAAAAACGCTTTTTCCGCACATTTCGCTCGACGCACCCATCGAAACACGCCCCCAACAACACATGGCCTATCGTCCCGCATTCCCACACGTGTCCCGATGAAAATGGTACCTCACATGTGTGGGTGCACCTACCGGGGGCGCAAAAGGAAAAGGGTAACCGACTGGGAACCCCAAGCCATTCGCCACTCCCCATTTTGTTCATGTGGGCAACCTACAGATTTGGGCCTAGGGTGTCGCAGCCAGCAAGGGAAACAGGGAACCCCATGCATTTCCCAAAAGAGGACACCCGTGGGAATCCACAGAGGTCTGCCTTGCGCAAATTGCCCCAGTTTTTATTAGCCACAATCCCCGACAAAGTGTGATATTTGGTGGGGAAAAAACACAATGTTCACTTTGTCTGGGGTTCTGGGTAATAAATTCTGGCCCGCTTCGCGCAAATCAGACCTCTGTGCTTTCCCACGGGTGTCCTCTTTTGGGAAATGCATGGGGTTCCCCGTTTTCCTTGCTGGCTTGGACACCCTAGGCCCAAATCTGTAGGTTGCCCACATGAACAAATTGTGCTGTGGCGAAAGGCTTGGGGTTACCAGCGGGTTACCCTTTTCCTTTTGCGCCCCGGTAGGTGCACCCACACATGCGAGGTACCTTTTTCGTCGGGACACCTGTGGGAACACAAGAAGGTATGACATCTGCTGTTGGCGACGTGTTTCGGTGAGTGGACACAGGGAAATGTCTCTGAAATTGGCCGGAAATGAAGACAATTCTCAGACATTTCGCTCTGGCCACCCACCGAAACACACCGCCAACAACACGTGGCCTACCTTCCCGTGTCCCCACACGTGTCCCGATGAAAACGGTACCTCACATGTGTGGGTGCACCTACCAGGGGCGCAAAAGGAAAAGGGTAACCGACTGGGAACCCCAAGCCATTCGCCACTGCCCATTTTGTTCATGTGGGCAACTACAGATTTGGGCCTAGGGTGTCGCAGCCAGCAAGGGAAACAGGGAACCCCATGCATTTCCCAAAAGAGGACACCCGTGGGAATCCACAGAGGTCTGACTTACGCAAATCGGCCCAGAATGTAATACGCAGAACCACCAGCAAAGACCCACGTGGGAGAAGGGCGCCCAAGGCCAGGGATATTACCGCCGACTTTGCTGGAGCCCTGGCTGCCCTGCGTTACAGCTTCTCCCCACCAAGGAGTCTCGGTAGTGTGCCAATACCTCCCCGAAGGGAAAAGCTGTAATGCAGCCCAGCCGCAACTCCAGGACAGTTGGAGGTGATCTGCCCAGACGGGCCATTCCCACCCACACCACCAACAATCCAGCCCCAGTCTCACCCACCCCACTGACAGTGGGCCCTAACCATAGAATAATAAAAAACAGTACTCACATAACGTTGCAGCTGCTCGGGTAGAAAAAGCTGTAAACAAAACAAAGAACGTGTTACCTACGGTCACACCAGCAAAATGTAGCCCTCCCTGGGGGCAGATAGGGGGGGGGGTTGTCCTGCACTCCTCCCTGGGCTCAGGCATCCGTTCCTAGGAGCAGATATCTGGTCCCAGGAAGGGCTGCATGACTTGGCACCCACTCCATTGCGGGTGGGGGGGAGGGGGTCAACGCCCCATCCCATTAGAAAATTCCCTGACCCTTTGGGGTGCCCCACCGCCCCCCCTAAAAAGCGTTCCACCATTTTCATTTTTTTCCTTTGGTAACCCAACTCCCCTTGGTGCAGAGGGTCACATTGGTGTGCCAATCTGGCGCCGGGGTGCCCAAACCTTACTGCCCCACCCACTGGGGGGGCCTGTCTCACCATTTTTGGGGGCCCTCTCCCCCCTCACCCCAAATGGCTGGGGGACACACCTCATGCAGGCCTCCCTGGGCCTCCTCCAAACGGCTGCGTGAGGTACACCCCACCTCCATTTGGGGTGAGGGGGGAGAGGGCCACCCCAAAAGGTGGGGCAGGACCCCCAATAGATGGGGCAGTAGGGTTTGGGCACCCTGGGGCAGATAGCCACACTAATGTGGCCATCTGCACCAAGCAAAGTTGGGTAAACAAAAAAAAATATACAAAACCACAGGCTGCTTTTTAGGGGGGGCTGAGGGCCACCCTAAATTGGCAGCGCATGATGTACCGCAACGGGGGGTGGCCCTCAACCCCCCCCACCCCAAATGGAGGGCCCCACCTCATGCAACCCTCCCTGGGGGCAGATAGGGGGGGCCCCACCTCATGCATCCCTCCCTGGGGTCAGATGCCCCTTCCTAGGAACAGATATCTGCCCCCAGGGAGGGTTACAAGGGGTGCCCCCTTTATGCTTCAGTTGGGGGGGCACCCCCCCATGGGGGGACACCCCCCCTTTCATTCAGTAAAAAATCCATGGTGGCTAGTGGCCCCCACCCCTTCCCCCAACCCTGTTTCCCATCATTTCATTTTTATTTTTTATTTTACATTCCCTTGGGGCAGATGGTCAGCCATCTGCCCCAGGGTTCACATGCACGTGCCCCCATGCTTTGGGGTCGGGAGGGGGGAGAGGGCTGCTTACTTGAAGCAGCCCCCTTCCCCCCCCCACCTCACAAAGAGATCCATGGTGGTCTAGTGGGTTGCTGGTCACGGATCGAGCGCTCTGCGCCGATCCGTGACCAGCAATGCCTCATATGTGGTGTCCTTGGAAAGGGGAGAAAGTCCCCTTTCCAGGGACACCACTTTCTGCTCAATACCTGGTGGCCTAGTGGGCCCCAGGACCCCAAACCCCCTCCCACCTCCCCCCATCCCTCGGATTATTATTATTTTTTCTTTTAAATATTTCCCTGGGGGCAGATGGTCAGCCATCTGCCCCCAGGGTTCATTTTCATGTGTCCCCATGCTTTGGGGGCCGGGGGGGGGGAGGGCTGCTTACCTGAAGCAGCCCCCCTCCCCCCCAACTCACAAACAGATCCATGGTGGTTCAGTGGGTTGCTGGTCACGGATCAGCGCTCTGCGCTGATCCGTGACCAGCAATGCGGCATATGAGTGGTGTCCCTGGAAAGGGGAGAAAGTCCCCTTTCCAGGGACACCACTTTTAGGTCAATCCCTGGTGGCCCAGTGGGCCCCAGGGCCCAAAACCCCCTCCTTCCCTCGACATTTTTTTTTTTTCCCCCCACCCCTGGGGGCAGTGATCATCTGCCCCCAGGGGTCCCTGGCGCTGTGGCCCCATGCTTTGGGGCCACGGGGGAAGGGGGCCGCTTACCTAGTAAGCAGCCCCCCTCCCCCACGCGTCACGAAAGGATCTTCGTTTGATCCATGACGTTGCTGCCCGCGGATCGAGGCGCCCTGCGCTTGATCCGCGGGCAGCAAAGCCACACAATGGGTATCGTTGGAAAGGGGAAGATCTCCCCTTTCCAACGATAACCGCCTCGATCTCCGGCTTGAAATACAGCCGGAGATCGAGGCGGAACAAGAAGGGCACTCACCTTCTCTCTCCAACGCAGCAGCCGAAAATGGCTGCTGCGGTGGAATTACTTTCCGTGTCACGCACGTCGGCGTGAAACTGAAGGAAATCCAACCCCCGGGCAGTGAGGGGGGACCTCCCCCTCACATAGCCCGGGGGTTGGATTACAGTTTTGAGCGATCCCTGCTTTGCAGGGATCGCTCAAAACAAGGTGCCGAAAAGGACGAGCTATCTCGTCCTTGGCACTGCGTGTGCACTTCCAAGGACGAGATACCTCGTCCTTGGCACTTAAAGGGTTAATTTCCTTATGCAAATTTATGAATGGTACTGTTGTGTATGCACACAAATTTTTTTATTGCTTAACTACTGTTATCTATGACTGCGGCAGGAAACTTATGCTTGCAATGTATGCACTTGGCTTAGTTTGGTGGGCAAGGCTGCGTGGTCATTTTGTGTGCGATTTTTACAAATTTGATAGGTGCGTTAATCAGCGAAAGCATTGTAAAATTGACGGAAGAAAAGAACAGAGTAACCGTTTCCATATACCAATGGCTGTTATGGGCGAATGGCAACTTTGCCATAATCTACCATTGTAGGAGCCATTTAATGGTAGGTGATGGGAGAAATAACAGTACGGTTTTTGAGTACACTCTGGAGATTCACTGCTAGGTACCCTGTCGCTATGAACTTATAATACAGTTGCCACTATACTGTACAAAAAATAGTAATACCTAGTAGGCGTGTTGATGGGTAGCGATTCCGATGTATGTGGGTGCAGAACTCGTAGACCGTTTTACAGTACTTTCCCATGCAGGTGCATTTGATTTACAGGACATTTGACCTCTGCGTGTTTAACGGTTGGTATGGGCTGTTCAATAGATGTGCTAGCGTTACATGCACAATTCTTGGATGTAATTGGTGGATGCTTAAGTAATCGTTTAACAGTAGCCAATTAGGGAGTGCTGGTAAAAAAGTACTGGAACGGGAAGGACTGGCCCTGCTTTCATGGGGCGTGGCCCTCTCGGTAGTTGGGCAACGCGCACGTGCTGCATGCTGTCCTTATTAATGTGCTTGTCATGGAAATGGGACTACGGAATATGACGTTTGTCAGTGGCATTGATTCTTTTTTTCCCCCTATTGAAGTTAGTCATCTGTTGCCCTATGTACAATGTACGCTCCAGACACTCGTGTAGTAATGTAAGCAGGAAAAGCACAGGGCAATCCCTAACAAGGAACACACTAAAAGGTATTTCTTTACACGTTGCTTTAGCAAAATTAGAAGAAAACACTTTTCACAACTTCCACCAAGACGCCCATTTTCGATGGTGCTTAAAATGTGTTTGTGCAGCCCCCCACACAGGGCAATATGTTTGCCAAAGCCGCGCCATTTGGAGGTGCACACATGCTACATCCAGGTCTTTTCAGGGTGGCTGCAATGGGAATGTGCAGGAGTTGGGATCGGTCAATATAATTTCCTGGGTGTGGTGTGTAGCCAGAATGTGTTTGCAAATAGGAGTGGAGATGGCTACGGGTATAGTTGTGCCGTTCAGAAGGTAGACTATATGACTTTTGGGTGAGTCCTGGATACATTGGGTACAAGTTTACGCAGAATGCTATGCACTGGCAGCACAACTTGGGCTCCATAATGTCTACGTGCACTGGCATGGAATCCGTGGGATGAAGTGGGTCCTTTTTGTGCCAGTTTGGTGACGCGCCCTCATTCAGACATTATTACTGTTCATTGTGGTGGGAATAGTTTAGGGCATGGTAGCAGCATTTCACTACAGTTTGCAATGAAGGAGGCATTTTGGCAACTCATGGAAATGTTTCAAAATTCACTCATCATTTTTTCTCGCATTGCCAGAGACAGATATGGCTGCGTTCTTCCTTGTGTGGGCCACAAATGGAGAAAGCGCGGCGCAATGTGAACAAGGCTGTTTGTGCCTTTTTGCGCAACGTTGGCATGTTCTCCTTCCACAATGAAAACATTACGTTTCCTAGTACCAACATTTTTCGTTCCGATGGAGTTCATCTGACTAATGCTGACAATGAGCCGTTTCTGCGTAATATTCAAAATGTAGTGCAGCGCTTCCTGCAAGTCGAGAAAGCATTTTCCCTGTGGTTGTTCACCACTTCCAACGTTGCAAACAAGAAGAGCACAAAAAGACTCTTTTCAGAGTCACCACTTTGTTTTGCAAATGCGTACAATGCTTTTGCCAGAGTCCCGCTGCCCATTGTTGCCATCTCTGTACGCGGCACTCATAGGCTGCGCCATCGCCTGCATGCTTTCTTTCGACTTCTATTTTTCAACGGTGCAAGGTGGCTCTGATAAGAGCCTTTTTGTTCCCCCAGTCCCCTTTCTGGTTCTGTAGCATTTTTCCTGTTGTTCTAAGATGCGCCACAAAAACCAGCAATGGAAGGGAAATTTGGCAAAGGGTACCAATCAAAGGGGTAAGAAATTGTATGTGGAAAGTAGATGATGTGGGGTGCACCTCACTTGGGTAGGGGACACACTTTGTCATGCTCCCAGACGGAAGCCTCATAAGCACTCCGAAAATGTTTCCCCCACACAGTACCACATCGCAGTACATGCACAAAACAGTGACCTTTGTGAGGTACGGGTCTGTTGCTGTATGTCCTCCGAAAATGTTTCCCCCACACAGTACCACATCGCAGTACATGCACAAAACAGTGACCTTTGTGAGGTACGGGTCTGTTGCTGTATGTCCTCCAAGGCTTCTTGCATGACGCGGTGGCCCACTAGAGTGTCCCTAGTGGTGGCAGGAGCAGATGAGGAGGCTGCTGGAGAGGAAAATAACCTAATGCTGCTTGGAAGGGGACAACCATCGAACAGCTGCCTTTTGGTTTGCTTTCAGGTGCCGCCGCATGGAGGTTGTGCCGTAGCTGTACAAGCCAGGTTTTCCGCGACTGAGTACTGCACTCAGTGCATTGTACCTGGTTTGCATGAGATTTTGGCACATCTCCAAAGGTCCTAAATAGTTACCACACCCACGACTCACGCTGGCTGCAGGCAATGGGGATGGATTCCTTCTACTTTATTCTCGTTTCGATGTCCCTCCACATTATTGACTACAACTACAGCACACTTTTCTTCATAACCACGGACAGTGTTACCAGGCGTCACAGGACGAGCTACACATGTGAGCAGTTGTGCGACCGAGAAACGTACAGTCCTGCAACTATTTACAGGGGTTTTTTTGCATGCAAATATGCACCCCATACTGGCGTCCTACGGATGCTTTCATTGTGATTGCGCATAGGGCAGCCAGGTGCGGCAGACATACGACTCCATTTTCCTCACTTGCAATCATACCCACTAGTGCTGTGCCCTTAACACTTACAATGGCCTTCTTAAAACAAAGGAAAATGCACATATACAATCAGTACACATTAACATATCATTGTTTATAAGCAGCCATTCATAGCCACTGATCAGGAAGGGAAGGGGACCAGAAACAGATATATACTAGGGATTTTGCCCTTTCAACAAGCTGCTGGTGAGGGGAAGATGGGATTGAGATCTCACCGAAGCATCTCTCATGACATGCAATTTGCAGGGGTGGGAGTATGGGAAATGAGGAAGGCGGGCATGTGCAAGTCGGGCAGTCACATCTTATTTTCCCAATATGTTGTTCTACAAAATCTTTCAAGACAGCAAATTGGAGGAGCAATTCATCCATTTTGGCATCCAGAAGGTGTACTTTTATATGTCCAGCGTTTACTTCAGTTTTGGTGGCTGTATGTTGCTGGGCAAAAGGTGCAGCTTCTGTTGTACTCCTTTGTATTCCTGTATGTTCTGTTAAAGGACAAGAAATGTGGTTAATTTACATGAAGCACTACATTGCAATTGTCTTCCTCTTACCACCGCGTCCCCTACCTATGGAGTTATTATGCTCACTCATTTCTTCATGCAGAAAATTCTCCTCCAGCCATTCTAGGGGGGTAGCCATTGCTGCTCACAAACAGAAAACATCATACTTTCCTACTATTGTACACTACCAGGCCTGTGCACTTACAACAAACTTTCGTGTATTCACCACATTGCACTGACGTTCTGCTCTCAGAAGTGGACGTCTCAATCGCTGCCTCTTCGTCCTTTGTTCGATTGTGAATCAGGTGTGCATTAACATTGATGAAGGAAAACATCACTTCTGTTGTTGGTGCTTTCCATTATGCTATACCCTATGCCTTTGCGATCTCTTTGTTGCGAAAGTACAGACTTTGTACAGCTACTGCATTTTCCCTTCCCATTCACGCAATTGCTGCTCTTTCTATATGTTTTTTGTATTTGTGGCATGTTACCACTTTTTATGACCACCCCTCCCTTTCTCGGCACGTTGGACTCCACCCGATGTCCGCAAACAGACGCAGTGTTTCCAACCACTGTGGCTATTGGCATAGAGCCACCGGCTTCAGTATGCTGTACAGTAAATTTATACACACTAAGCATATTTTGTTAAAAAGTAATGGAATTTAGTGAAAGAAACATTAAAGGGACACTATGGTTCAGTTGCACAACTAAAACCCTGTCACCTTTCCTGAAAAAAACTATGATAAAACAAAGCACCCTACTAAAAACCTATGAAATTCACTAAGAAAAAACATGGTTAAAAGGACGTTCTGGTTAAGTTGCGCTACTAAAAACATTTCCCCTTTATTGAAAAAACTAGCCTAAAGCAACGTTAAGGTTAAAGTGCCCTACTAAAAACCTATGAAATTCACTAACAAACAACCTTGTTAAAGGGACGTTATGGTTAAGTTGCACTACTAAAAAAACCTATGAAATTCAATGGAAAAACGTTGCTACAGGGACGTTATTGTTGCAGGTAAAACCAAAAAAAAAAAACAAATTCGCCACTTATGGTAAGGTACGCAACCATAACTTGCATTACCATTGTGCACCTCAAGGACTAACAGCAATGACCTCAAAGATGACATCACAAATGTAACCATAACATCCCTGTAGCAATGTTTTTCCATTGAATTTCATAGGTTTTTTTAGTAGTGCAACTTAACCATAATGTCCCTTTTAACAAGGTTTTTTGTGTATATATATATATATATATATTAATTACATGGACGCGGTAGCGTCCATGTAGTTATGGTTATATTGGTGTTTCCATAGGAAGAGCACTTTTTGGGTGGCTTATAACTTCGCTCCCTCTGGACGAATCCTCACCAAACTTTGCAAAAACAGTATATGGCCCACACTGAATATTTTTGCAAAGTTTGGAGAGGTTTGGTCCAGGGGGGGCAAAGTTATAGGGGGGTCCCAAAACGTTTGTTTTTTCCTATAGACATAATGGGAAAAACTTTGCGCATGGCTACAGCCCGAACCGCTGGACGGATTTACACCAATTTTGCGGCAGGAGCGGCGGCTTGGTCCCGAAAACGTGCTTTTGCAAATTTGGTGTAAATCCGTCCAGTAGTTTATTAAAAAATGACCAAAATGTAAGGCAAAAAAATCAGTGATATCTGTGTTCGCTTCGCGGACGGACTTCCCTGTTTGCTCCGCGGACAGCACCCCAATTGGCCCATGGGCTTGCGTCATGTCCGCGGACATGCAACATGTTCGCCGATTGGACGGCGTGGAGCACGTCAGATTTTCTGTGGCGCGCGCCACCTTGTATTCGCCGTCGACCGCGTACAGCGCGGTGAAACTTGGATTAAAAATTGTATTTAGTGGAGTGTGTTGGTGTGTAAGAGTGTTTGGGGAGGGTGGAGGAGTATGAGATAGGTTCAATGTTTTTTTTTTATGTGCTATACACTTTTGTTGTGTTCGATTTGTCCGCGGAGAACACGGCTGTTCTGACATTTTGTAAATAAACTAAATGGTGGGGTGTTCAGAGGACGGAGTATGTGTCCTTTTTGTTCGCAAGGAAGGTAAAATTGAGCTAAAAACACTTGCGGTGTATTTGAATGTTCGTAAATACACAAACTGGGGGTGTCCTGAGGACGCTGTCCGTATTGTAATCTGTCAAGTTGAATGTGTTCTAAGAACACTCGCGGTGTCCCGAAATGGTTGCAATTACACAAAATGGGGGTGTTCTGAGAACGTTGTTTGTATTGTTTGTTGTCAGGTTGAAAGTGTTCTACGAACCTTCCTTTTGTCCGCTGATAGTACAATTTCCTATGGGCCTCACCCGACTTTTTGTCCACTAAAGAAACGATAAATCAGGCTGGTGTGCGCCGACATTATGTGATAATCCTATGACTGGCGCTATTGACCTGGCTGACTTGCTTTTGCGACACTAAATCATATCTCCCGCCCCTAAGCCTGACATTATGAAAGCATTGACATTCTCCGCCTCTCTCCGTAACGTTACAGGGTGCATCATCAAACGTGCCCAGTCGTCTCCAGTCCTACGCGACTTTACACAGAACCCGGAAGACAACACACATTATGTCACAACACAGCGCGCCACAATTCGGAATATGAAACTGTGATTTAAAAGCAAACAGCAAGATTGTAAATTTTGTAAAGTACATTTGACATCAAATGTTTAGAGAATATTCAGCGATTTGCATTTGTCTTTGTTGTCAATCCGCAAAAGTTCATGTTGAGCCACGAAATGTTCCTTTGCGGTACAGAGGGTGTTAGTTCAGCTTAGAACACAGTGCGCCACAATTCGGAATATGAAACTGTGGTTCAAAAGTAAACAGCAGGATTGTACATTTGGTAAAGTACATTTATTTCACATGAAATGTTTAGTGAATATTCAGCGATTTGCAATTGCCTCTGCTGTCGATCAGCAAAAGTTTATTTTGAGCCACGTGCTGTTCCTTTGCAGTAGATAGGCTGTTGGTTTATGATAAAAGCAGTAAATGGTCGCACTGATAATCGGAAGGTTGGTCCAACGACGAGGCATTAGACCACCATAATGGTTGGTATGTTGCTTCTAGCCGCTAGTACTGCGTAAGGGCATATTGGTCCTTGGCGATTGTCCCTTAAAATGGTGAGGGTCATTAAGTTGCTTACATGGAGCTGCACCTGGCAGTTGAAAAATCCATCCACAGGAGTCTGAAAATCGTGACATTGGTAAAATGGGGCAACATACCCGTTTTAAAAAACATAAATTAGTCTCACCAGCCGATCTTTATTAAAAAAATTAATTTTATTTATTAGGGTGTGAAACTATTTGCTAGCGAAGATAGTGCAACGGAGTATGTTAATAATAAAATAATATTTTCGCATTTATATAGCGCTAAGAACAGTCAGGTATCTCAACGCTGCTTATTATTACCCACGGTGTGTGGTGCTCATTTATCGACCGAGGAAGGATGAAAGGCTGAGTTTGGCCGTGCCGGGATTCTAATCTGCATTAGCAAGCTGTGCACGGATGTCAAAGCGAGCGCTCTACCCGCTGTGGCACTTGACCGGCTACAGGGAAGTGGCACAGCGAGTAGAGCGCTTGACCGGCTACAGACTGGTTAAATTATTTCTATTAACCCACCCTGTGTCGCCTGCCTTTTTCAGAGCCCTCTAAACGACAGGGGATCAATTTGGCGGTGATCGTGCGCGGTAGAAAACAATATGTCATATTGAACGAACAAGTACAACTTGACCGGGCTTTAATGCCACGCTATTGTTATTATATTCCGTTATAAAATAATCTAAAGGGTTACTTACATTATAATTGCATTTTCCATTGTCCAAGTGTAGTGCAGTCCCAAAATACGACTCCGCGTGAGCCAACAATCTTTCTCAAAGTGATATAATATACAAAAGTGGTTTCGTTTCAGAAATGTCATCTTTATCGTGTCTTATGTTTTTGCTACACTTCAAAAGAAGTCTTTCAGCACAATCTCTGTCAAGGTAAAAAAAAAAATAGAACCTTATAATGGGAGTCGTGGGCCTCTACGGGCCGCGAGAAAAAAATTGAAGCAGCTGACCTTCACTGTGAACGAGCATAAATGCTTACTTTGCAACATTCTGTGTAAAGCCATCTGTGAGAACTTGCTGTTTACACTACATCTTTGTATATTGTTTGCGTGCTAATAAAAAAAGTTTGTTTAAGGGACGTTATGGTTCCAAGTAAAGCCGAAAAACCCCAGAAATTCGGCAGTTGTGGTAAGCTAAGCAACCAAAAAAGGGGGGTCTGGGAATCTCTCTACCAGCACGAACACAGCCCAATGACTTGTTCTTGGGTGAATAACCCCTGGGAGAGACTCTACCAAGTCTTTGGCTCACTGTCCTTTTCACAGAGAAGAAATTTCCCCGCATATCAGCCTTTGTCCTGCCCAGGGGAAGTCCGCTATGTATGTTATATATGATTTGACTTGACCCTAAGTCTACAAATATAGTACCTTTTCAATTTTTACTTCCTGACTGTTACTGAAGAAAACTATGTGGCTTAGATATGCCAGTAAAGGAGAAAAAGGGAGAGCCAGCCATGTGATGTCATCAGTGATGTCATCTTTGATGTCCTGGGTGTTAGTGTTAGCAGTGCACGGTGGCGCGAGTTATGGTTGCTTATCTTACCATAACTGGCGAATTTCAGGGGTTTTTCGGTTTTACTTTGAACCATAACCTCCCTTTAACAAAGTTTTTTCACTGAATTTCATAGGTTTTTAGTAGCGCAACTTAACCATAATGTCCCTTTAACAAAGTTTTTTCACTGAATATATATAAATTGCTCCACCCATAGGAAGAGCACTTTTTGGGCGGCATATAACTTCACCTCCCCTGGATGAATCCTCACTGAACTTTGCAAAATAAGGGAATAGCCCCACCAGATTGATCATGCGAAGTTTGTCAAGGTTCCAGCAAGGGGTGTCCCAAAATGTGTAGTTTTTCCCATAAATGAATTGAAATTAAATTTGGTCAAGCCTACAGGCCAAACTGCTGGACAGATCTTCACCAAATTTGCGGCAGGAGCGGCGGCTTGGTCTCGAAAGCATGCTGTAAATCCGTCCAGTAGATTTTTTAAAACAACCAAAAAGTAGGTAAAATAAAATTTGCCTTCTGGGTCCGGTCCGTGGACTCACTTTCCTGTTCGGTCCACGGACGGGCCTCTGATTGGTGCGGAGGGCGACGTGAGGTCCGCGGACATCAGACACTCCCGCTGATTGGATGGTGGACAGCATGAGGTGCATCAGAATTTTGGAAACGCCCGCCATGTTGGATCTGCGGACAGCCGCCGGTGTCCGCGAACATTGCGTTAGGGAAAAAGTCTGTAAAACACATTTTGGGACATTTGGTGGTGGTATGACGGGCTGGAAATGGTGGGAGAGTGGAAAAATGATGGTATGGGACTAAAGTGCTTTGGCGTAAAGCGCTATATAAACATAATGAATACAAGTTTTTGTAGGTTGAAAAAAGCCAGGCAGGTGACAAGCTGTACGCAGACCCTGCAGTAGTTTGTGAACGGGCAGCCTGGAAAAGACATTTGGGGTTATTTTATGGCGGAAAGAGGGTGTAGAATTGGTAGGGAAGTGGAAGGTAATGTGGAGCTGTTTTTTTTTTTAGGTGAAAAAAGTGTTTGGAGATGCCGCCGAGTCCACGGTCAATTTCGGTGTCCGTGGACATAATTTTGATTGCGGGGGTGGTCAGGGGGAATTTTATTACTTGAAGGTCTATGGTACGTACTTCTTACATAGTTCATTGTTTTGTGGTGGTTGAGGCCAGTGGCCAGACTTTGGGGGGGCATGGCCGCAGGTCATTTTCCCAAGAATATATGCACTCGGCAAAACCAACACAGTAGTAATGTGTATAGTAATTATAGGTAATGTAGCAGGAGTAAGAGTATGGCCAGAATCACCATAGTAGCATTATGTGTATAGTAATTGTAGGCAATGTAGTGGGAGCACAAAGTGTTTGTGATATGGAGGAATGATGTAATTGGCCTGTATCTGGTACTTCTGATTGTAGTACAATTGAGGATAATTGCTGTGGTTACTTAGTGTTGTAGCGTTATGAAGCTGCAATCTCTGGTTCATTTTCTGTGGAAAAAAACAGTAAAATTGGTTAAGCAGGATAGTTCAAAAGCTGTAGTTGTAAACCAATTTAAATATACATTTTCTTTTTCAGACCCTCATAAAGAGTACAATGTAAGTACTATGTTTTGGTACAGCATTAGTGTATGACACACTGCTGTTGTAATCATTGGGAAAAGAAATCCATACTGGATTAAAAAAAAACAATTACAGTTACGTGAGTGTAAGGGTGATCGTATGTTTGTTTGAAGTATGTTGTGCTTAAGGGAATTCTTGAAGTAGTTGGATACCTGTTGGCATATTCCTACTACATTAGAGGTTAGAAGATGTTTTGTCATATAAGAATTGAGATGGCGTATTTGAAGTGCTTTGCAAAGAAAGGTGTTTTTCAAGTAGTTAGAAACATGTTGGAGTATTCTAACTAGATTGGCTTTCAACAGTGTTACTGTAGTATTATGGATGTAGTTCGATACCTGCTGGCATATTCTAACTCTTAATTGTGCTACAATCTAGTGACTAAATTTGGGTTCCAGGAATATTAAGTAGGCATTTATAAAATGTGCTGGTAACCTATGTTTTGGAGTAACAGAGGTATTGTTACATTCAAACCAACCACTTCTTTTTTTGACATATGCAATGCAGTGCCCTGAAGAGGTTGTGGCACCCATGTGGTATACTATACCTACTGTTGTGAAGGTGATCTTTCAAAGAGATACTTGGCCGTTTGTGAAGCCTGTAAGCTTACAGTTATTTTTGGTACCGTCTGGATTGTGCCTTAGAAGCATTGGTATGGCATATTGGCTATGTGAGTTTATTTGTATGGTGGAACGATTGTCTTAATTGCAAAAAGGGCATCATTGATTTGCATTCTGCAGACGCTGATGGAATGGATTCAGAATTTGGTATGGAAATATATACAAATCGTTCATTAAGGATGTGCTCTTGTGAAATATGGTTGCATAGAGTGCATGTATGTTTCCACGTGTTTGAAATGTTGAAGATTTTATTTCATAGGGATGTTTTTGATTTCCCGTACTTGTAAGTAAATAAGGAATTATTGTGGATCTTCTTGTGTGTTTATGATGCATTTTACCATTCCTGCACAGTATTCCAATTGTTGCTTTATACCTGTAAGTGTTGTCAGGATTGTCTGTGGCATTTTTATGCGGGACAAGCATTTGTAAACACATCTGGTCCGAGTCGTTCAAGTAAATGTTGTGAACAATTTGTGACCATTGAAAGAGTAGATTCATTGTTACATTACCATAACAATTTACTCCATTTGTGTTACTGAATTTAAATGTAGGTAACTGGAGGGACAGCTCAAAGAAATGTGGGAGGATTTAAGAGCTAATGGTACTGGAAACGAAAGGGTGGCGTCCTACCACATATTTTAGTCACTTTACATATACATTTTCTGTAAAGGCTTAACCATCTAGCATGCTTAGTATAAAGAGAGCTGTGTTGCTGAGCTAACTCTCATACAGGAAATGTGAGCAAACAAACTCTTAAAGATATCACTTTTGCTTATTTATTTAGCCAGTGTTTAGAGATGCAATTCCGCACTATGTTCACATTCCAATTTTAGTGTTTCATATTCAAGATCATATAAAACAAGAACATTAACTTAATCAACAAATGCATAGAAGAATATTGAAAAAACAAACATATACAAATACGTGCTGAGCAGTTTTCAGAGCCTTGTAAACATTAGTGGCTAGCCTCAGTGTGCAACATATACAAAAGAATAATCTTGAGTTCTTTCACAGGGCAACCGACTGGATAATACAAAGAAAGTCAGAATAAAAAATCAAAACATTCTTTCTGACATTGAATGTTTTGAGGTTGACTCGTGGGAAAAAGACCTTGATTAAGTTAATGTTCTTGTTTTATATGATCTTGAATATGAAACACTAAAATTGGAATGTGAACATAGTGCGGAATTGCATCTGCATCTCTAAACACTGGCTAAACAAATAAGCTTAAGAGTTTGTTTGCTCACCTTTCCTGTATGAGAGTTAGCTCAGCAACACAGCTCTCTTTATACTAAGCATGCTAATTGGTTAAGCCTTTACAGAAAATGTATATGTAAACTTACTAAAATATATGTGGTAGGACGCCGCCCTTTCGTTTTCACTGAATTTAAATGAACAGAGTTCTGTTTGTGGATCGCAAAATACAGGTAATGTTAAAACGTGCTGTACATTTTACAAGGTAGTGCAAAAAGAATTCAATTATTGCCTTTATTCCACTATTTTATGTCTGTATATGTTACACAAGTGGTGCAGGTTTGTGGCATGTCCTGCATTACATGGTGGATTCATGGAAGACTGAGATTCTGCGTCCGAAGAGTAATACCTGTTTGTGTGGTTCGGGTCATTAATGATGAATTCCCCAGTGACATCGGACAGCACGTGGATTGATGCAGCCAGTACGTCAACTGCAGCAGTATAATTTGTAGTGTCATGGATATCCACCTTACCAAACTAAATACAAATATTAAAAATAATTGAAGGTAAACAGTTGTGAGAAAGTTTTGTAAGTGCACTACACGGCCAAACATATAAGAGCTTCATTAAATAATAATGTGCAATAACACGTGCATTGGCCTATGGCGCTCGCTTCATCCTTATATACCCCCCTCCAGTATCAATGGCAGTTGGCACCTGTGATCATGTGAAGGGGGCTGGGTGGATGGGGACTCTCAATGTGTGGTATACCATGTGCACCTCAAAGGCATAATATACACTGTGACTATTATCCAAATGGCCACCGAAATCCTGGTGTCTCCAGACTCCCCTTTGAAGACCATTCCTGTAATTAACATATGTATGTGTCCCTTGAACATTGTCCCGGGCCTATTGCGCTTGCCCCATCTTCATCCTCCCCCTATCACTTTTACCTAGAAGCTCAACATCTGTAGAGCTCTGGTACTTTGTAGGCTGTACTTTTGCAACAGCCTCTTTTTTAACCTACCCACTTTATTTCTCGGTCTCCTCCAGCTAATATGAAATACGGCTGCAAGACGTATCATTGGCCTCAAGACCAGGGACTGCATATCTCACTGTGGCTCTTCAACCTTTGCTTGGCACCTCTAGCGCACCTAATCCCTACATTCTTTTCTAACTTTCAGTGTTAGACTGCAAGACTTGCCCTTGGCCTTAATCCAAAGGATGATACATCTCCAGTCCTGAAATCTCTACACTGGCTCCAATTGGTAGCTGCAACAATCAATTTCAAGACCGTCTGCATTGTTCACAAGGCTTTCGAGGGCTAGGGACCATACTACTTACAACTTTATCTTTCAAATCATTTTTCTCCTTCAGCCTTTCGCTCATACATCTCCAACTCTCTGAGGGTTAGACGCTTCTCTAGTTTGAGAGTTGGGCGGGGGTAGATTTCTCTCTTCGGCTGGTGAATTGCTCTGGAACAGCTTCCCTGTCTCGCTCAAACATGAGCAGGAACACCTCAGGGTCTGAAAGTAATTGAAGACTTTCCTTTATGCTTCTGCTTTCTCCCTCTATCCCCTGCTGATGTTCTGGTTCTGCTGCACTAACTGGTTACCTGGCCAACCCAGTAAACCTTCTGGAGACCAGGTTACCTTATGACCAGTAGCTCCATGCAATGTCTCCGGTCCCACCACGCACTATGGACTGAATCTGTAAGCACATGGTGTCATGCCTATTTGCCCTTAGTTAGAACTGGCCACACCAGTGTCTCTTACTGGAGTTTGCTTTTTGCACTCTCCTCTTCCATCCCCCTGGCACTTGTCTTGTTTTGTGTTGCACTTGCGCGATATTAATGATATAAGGCCTAGTAAGATCATTTGTTCTGTTTCCATTTGTTTTTCCCTTCCTTGTCTTGTTGTGCCTAGAAACACCTGTGTACAGGTGCGTTAAAATGACTGATAATATATTGTTTTGTTCCCTGGCCCCACCACCCTTTTTAGGCCTTGTGGTGATGTGCACATATTATTTTGGGTGTAGGGGCATCACAAATAACAAAGAAATAAATGAATAAAGAAAATGAAGTCTAGACACGCTGGAAAGTAGATATCATGAGAAGTGGCTGCAGATTGCAATAGACCAAATGTTTATGTGCCACAGTGTTAGCCAACATTTAAAGAACGGGCGAAGGAATTTGTTTCGCCAATGTGCATTATGAACATGTGCCTGTGGCCTTTGCACATTTACATCTTACAATGAAGGGTAATGAGGGGCATGTGCATGAATGCAGAAATGGATGTGATTGTGGGAATATGTGTACCAGAAGCTAGTAAGCATGTACTCAACTGTTCGTGTCTTTACACTTCTATGTCATCACTGTACTTGTCTTTCCATCACTACTATCCCTTCAGGTTCCAGCAATTATGCCGGACAAAGTCTGCTGCCTTCGTGGTTGCTGTAAGGATGAAATTCAAGACCCTTGAATAATCCACAAAGTTGTCTGGGGCATGGGAACACTCTACATGCAGCTCTTTCTGACAAACGACTTTTCTTAATGATACCTTCGATCTTGTCGCCCCAACTCTCTGCTAGGGAAACGCTTTTCATAGCTCAGAGCAGGGGGCACAGCACTATTGACATAGGGAAATCTGTGCCTGTGTGCACCGTGCCCGAGGTTATTTTTTAAAGAAAACGTAAATGTATTGGTTGCGTTGATACCGGTAAAATGGAAGTAAATATGATATGTGGTTTACTTGAAATATTTTGTTATTTTTCAGTACCCTGATTGGCAGTAATATTGTTCATTTTTGTGGCATGTGTTTCCAAAAACGAAACTGACTCTGGCACGGTGTGAACACTACATGAAGGGTCTCATTGTTGTGTCCTTGAATACACCACACTAAGAATTTGAAGGAGTAAATGTGTCGAAAATCTTCAAAGAAATTATAAGATTCACTATATTGAAAGCCGACATCGGAAAGTAAAGTTTTTATTTCAGAAAACTGTTTGGAAGCGGTTGGTCCTGCGCTACACTGGAAGAATGGATTAACCTCATTTGTGCAAAGGACAAGCTATCTCGTCCTTGGGATTCCCTCCCTGTTGACAAGGACGCTTGTCCTTTCAGGCACTCTGTTTTGTGCGATCCCTGCAAAGCAGGGATTGCACAAAAATGTAATCCAACCTTCACTGAAGGGGGTTGGATTACCGTCAATTTCGCGCACGCCGACATGAAACTGAAAGTAAATTCACAGCGGCAGCCATTTTCTGGCCCTGAGGTGGCCAAACCTTACTGCCCCACCCACTGGGGGCCTGTCCCACAATTTTTTGGGGCCCTCTCCCCTCCACCTCAAATGGAGGGGGGTGTACCTCACACAGCCGTTTGTAGGAGGCCCAGGGAGGGCTGCATGAGGTGCCCCAGCCACCCATTTGGGGTGAAGGGAGAGGGCCCCAAAACATTGTGGAATAGGGCCCCCAGTGGGTTGGGCAGTAATGTTTGGGCACCCCGGGGACAGATCGGCACAACAATGTGCCCCTCTGCGCCAAGGGGAGTTGGGTTACCAAAGGAAAAAAGTGAAAATGGTGAAATGCATTTTAGGGGGGGCATCCCAAAGGGATGGAGAATTTTCTAATGGGATGGGGTGGTAAACCCCCCACCCTCCACCCGCAATGGAGTGGGCGCCAGGTCATGCAGCCCTCCCTGGGACCAGATATCTGCTCCTAGGAACTGACGCCTGAGCCCAGGGAGGAGTGCAGGACAGCCCCCCCTTATCTGCCACTGGGGAGGGCTACATGAGATGGGCTGCCCCTCCAATTGGGGTGGGGGTGGAGAGGAGAGGTGCACCCCCTTCACATTAGAACATTCCACAGCGGTGTAGGGGGCCTGTCCCACGATTTTGTGGGGCCCTCTCCCCTCCACCTCAAATGAAGGGGGGTGTACCTCACACAGCCGTTTGTAGGAGGCCCAGGGAGGTCTGCATGAGGTGCCCCCGCCACCCATTTGGGATCAGGGGGGAAGAGGGCCCCCAAAAATGGTGGGACAGGCCCCCAGGTGGGTGGGGCAGTAAGGTTTGAGCACCTCAGGGCCAGATTGGCACATCAATGTGCCTCTCTGCACCAAGTGAGTTGGGTTACCAAAGGAAAAAAGAGAAAATGGTGGAACACATTTTAGGGGGCCTGGGGGACACCCCAAAGGGACATGGACTTTTCTAATGGGATGGGGTGTTGAACCCCCCAACTCCCCACCCGCAATGGAGTGGGTGCCATGTCATGGGACCAGACATCCGCTCCTAGGAAGGAACGCCGGAGCCCAGGGAGGAGTGCAGTACAGCCCCCCTACTTATCTGCCCCCAGGGAGGGCTACATTTTGCTGGTGTGACCGTAGGTAACATGTTTTTTGTTTTGTTTACAGTTTTTCTACACAAGCAGCTGCAATGTTATGCGAGTACTGTTTTTTATTATTCTATGGTTAGGGCCCACTGTCAGTGGGGTGGGTGAGACTGAGGCTGGATTGTTGGTGGTCTGGGTGGGAATGGGCCTTCTGGGCAGATATGTTGGTGGGCTGGGACACAATTGCAGTGGCAGGCCACAAATTGCCCCCCATTCCAGCAAAACAATTGGTGTTTCCCTGTGAGCGGATCCCTCCCATATGGGTTGTCCCTCTGCAAGCCCAGGCACCACCTCTGGCTGTGCTATGTTACAGATGTCACCTCTGGGGAGGAATGGGGATCCTGCTGGGGCTCCCTGGAGCTACTGCTGTGCTTAGGGGATGGTTGTCATGATGCCTACCCTAGGAGCGCCAGGCCAGGCATCACGCCCCCGGGTAAAAGCCCAGCGGCCCTTTATAGGGGCTCTTTGGACTCTGTCCTGGCGCCGTTGGCGCCAGGCTCATGTTGGACATCAGTCCTAGTGCCATAGGCGCCAGGCTCATAAAGGAAAGTGGTGCACTTACTTGAAGCAGACCATGCTGCACACTCACCTGATGCAGACCATGCTGCATGAAGAACCAAGCCAAATGAGGCTTAGGAGGGACTATTTTTCTGAAAGAACTATTTTGTTACTTGGGTGGGGCTGTGGAAGAATACTCACCTGGAACTTCTTCCAAGGCTATTTAAGCCACACCCGGACAGCCACATGTGCTTCGCGTTGTTCTGCATCCCAGCAGCTGAATGCTCACCGTGTCTGCTCCTGCACCTGGACTCCAGCCACGCCCGCCTCGAACCTGGAACACCTGTAAGGGAATAAGAGAAGAGAAAGGTGAAAACCAAGAACTATTTCAACCTTCTTACCTGCATCCAGAATCTTCACGCCAGCATTCCTGAAGGAAGACTTCCATTTAAAAGCACTGCGTTGCTCGCTGCAGCGCCGCGCTTCACTCATCTGTTCCTGAGTCGCCGCCCGGCTCCATCGCGGCTCTCAGTGCCAGTCGCCACATCTCTGCACCGCAGCACCGCACCTAAGAGAGAGAAGAAGAGACAAAAGGTGAGCAAGGGAACACAAGAGGAAAGCCGGATTTTCAGAAGGATATTCCTACGGGCCAGACAAGCAAGATTTGGGGGTCCTGTTCAATCGGTGGTCCGAATTCTGCGTATCACGCTTGAAGAAGCCACAGCAACCCAGACCAGACCAGCGCCTCCGTGGGAGCCAGGTGAGCATTACAGAGGTACACCCACATGGTACATGGATGTCCAAGGCCAGGGACATCACCTCCAACCGTCCTGGAATTGCAGCTGGGCTGCATTACAGCTTTTCCCTTCGGGAAGGTATTGGCACACTGCCGAGACCCCCTGGTGGGGGGAAGCTGTAACGCAGGGCAGCCAGGGCTGCAGCAAAGTCGGCGGTAAGAGCGAAATGTCTGAGAATTGTCTTAATTTCCAGCCAATTTCAGAGACATTTCCCTGTGTCCACTCACCGAAACACGTCGCCAACAACAGATGTCATACCTTCTCGCGTTCCCACAGATGTTCTGACTAAAACGGTACCTCACATGTGTGAGTGGACCTACCGGGGGCGCAAAAGGAAAAGGGTAACCTGCTGGTAACCCCAAGCCTTTCGCTACAGCCCATTTTGTTCATGTGGGCAACCTACAGATTTGGGCCTAGGGTGTCGAAGCCAGCAAGGAAAACAGGGAACTCCATGCATTTCTGAAAAGAGGACACCCGTGGGAATCCACAGAGGTCTGACTTGCGCAAATCGGCCCAGATTCTACTACCCAGAACCCCCGGCAAAGTCCAAATTTGTGGGTAAAAAACACAATTTCCAGACATTTCACTCTGCTCACCCACCAAAACATGCCACCAACAACAGATGTCATACCTTCCCGCGTTTCCATAGGTGTCCCAATGAAAACGGTACCTCACATGTGTGGGTTCACCAATCTAGTCGCAAAGGGAAAAGGCTAACCCACTGGTAACCACAAAAGGGTTTGGGGAGGTAACATACAGATTTGGGCCTAGGGTGTCCAAGTCACCAAGGAAAACTGGGAACCCTATGCATTTCTGAAAAGAGGGCACCAGTGGGAATCAACAGAGGTCCAACTTGCGCAAAGCGGACCAGAATGTTTTACCCAGAACACCCGACAAAGTGAAAAATGTGGTTTTTTTGGCACATTTCAGACTTTGCCGGGGCTTCTGGGTAATACATTCTGGGGTGATTTACACAAATCTTACCTCTGCAGATTCCCACGGGTGTCCTCTTTTCGGAAATGCATGGGGTTCCCTGTTTTCCTTGGTGGCTTGGACACCCGAGGCCCATATCTGTATGGTGTGCCCGTCTGCAGAAAGTGTGAAATTCAGTTGTCAAAACAGACTTGGGGTTACTTATGTTTTAGGCTTTCCCCTTGGCGCCCAGGTAGGTGCACCCAGACATGTGAGGTACCGTTTTCATCGGGACACCTGTGGGAACGCGGGAAGGTATAACATTTGTTGTCTTTGTGTGATTTTCATAACGTTTTGACCCATTTTTCTGGTGCCCTTTGTCACACAACCCTTTCATTTCCCAAATGTGCCCTACATTTAGTCGCTGCTTTAGGCACCATACACTTTTGTAACCTGCACAAGTCACCTACCCTTGAAAAGGTCTGCCTGTGCTCTTTCCAAAAATGTATGCTTGCCATTGCTCACCACATTGGTTTTCCGATTTACACATGCTAAGTGCGTCTGTTCAGGCCGTAAGCATAAAACTCCTGTGTACCATGGCTCAGTGTTTGACTTGGGGTATTGCTTGTTTTGTAAAACACTACAAAAAATGTGTGCTTTTCTAACTGGAAGAGTCGGGGGAATGTAGCGGAGCATTGCTTATCTCAAAATTCATAGAAGCCATTGCCGTACCAAGCCAACCATGTCCACCAGAAACCTTATTTTCAGTCATTTTCCAGCTTTTCCCCCATTCTATGGCATTTTCCCCTAACTAGTTGTTGCCAGAACTATGCAAATCACCCCTTCCTAAACTTGGAATTTTGTCTACTTTTCAGAAATATATGGCTTTATGTCCTCCAATTTGGCTTTCCTTCCCTTTTCTTCCATTCCGTCCATGCATGTCCAATTGGCAAAAATGGCCAAAATCGCCTACCTCTCACAAAACGGTTGATAACCACATCAAAATAATTTATTTTCGTTTCCAGGAAATTGGGGAACTCAGCACAGCAAACCATTTGTTCCTAGCTCTTACAAGGAAAAAACCACAGGCTTCTTTGTAAATCATTTTATTCGCATTTAAAAAAAAAATACAATATTTTCACTCTTTTTGCATATTTTCTCTCACCCCCCTACAGCAACCTAGGAGTCCTGGATGGCATTATGACCGCCTACATGTGCGGAAAAAAAGGATCCAAATTTGGACGAGATATCTCATGTAACAAAAAAGTTACAAGGCATTGAATGGCCACATTCCGAAATCACCAAAAAAGGCCTTGGCACTGGGGGGAAATACCATGGCAGTTAAAGGGTTTAAAAAAAACGCAATGTAAAGAAGATTTTAAATAATAGTTATTGAAGTGTGTATTCAAAGTGTACTGTGTGTATATGATGAACATTCCGGATGAATGTTCAATTTGACGCAAAGAATATACATTGTACGTGTTAATTGTAACTTACATTTATAGCCAAAATAAGAATGTACTGTGTATATTTAACTACAAAGTGGTTACTGAAATATGTTTTTGCATTCTCAATTTTGCAAAGTTATATACTCCTGCTGTGTGCATGTCATGGGTACAGTCTACCAAACCACGGCTTCTTCAACATTATTTGGACAATAATGATCAACAACGAATATGTGATAAGAATCATCTGGGGTAATCGTCAGACAACAATCTGTCCTTTCGCAGTTGCCGTAACAAGGAGCAACATGGGAGCATATAGGTTCTAGAAAAGTGCGGATGTGAAAGTGTTGCATTTATTTCACTTTTAAAGCACTCATTTCTCCTCTTTAATGGAGCGCATTGTGTGTAGATTACTCGTCGGTCATGGAAGATACATTTTGGTGAAAAACGCTAAGACTTGCATTAATTGATCGATGATCAGATTTGTCACTAGAAGATTTCGATTAACAGTTTCAGTAAAAATGTGAACGATGGGAAGATCAATAGTTATGAACTGTGTTAAAAAAAAGTTTACAGTTTTTGTGGACTTAATTGAATGTTTTCATCATTGGGTCAAAATGAAAAGTATTTGTTACGGTCCCCACTATTGCGGTTTTCTTCAAAATAAAATGTTTCTATCATTTTTTGTAAAAAGAAACAAAAGTTTTGAGTTTGTTGCGGATGTGTGTGTAACTTCCTTGTTCTGCATTAGAAAACCTTATGATGTTGGTGATGACAGGGTATGTTTGGCTACGCTGCCCACTAACGTCATTGAAATAGGTGTAGCTCATTCAGAGCATATAGTGATGTTAGCGTTTGGGGTGGGTGTATGTAATAAGTGCTGCAAGGGCCTTTTAAGTTCAGCCAATAGAATCTTATTGAGTCTATTTATTTTATAGAGAAATGTAAAGTAGATGGAGTCTATACGATTTTTTTAGTTCTATTTTTTAACCATGAAAGGTGGTTCCTAAAGGAACCTTTTTTTTGTTTTTTATTATTATTTTTGCAGATGAGGTCAGACGGTAAGGTGGGGAGGGAAATTAGGGACGAAGCACCAAGCACTATTTAAGATAAATAGCAGCTTTGCTAATATTCCTCCAAGTATGTGCTGTGCACAATATTGTTCATGGATAATGAGTAAGAATAGGTTTAGCAGCTGTGCAAAGGGAAAATCTTGAGTTCCTAGATCAGCAGAAAATGCAGGTCCGAACTGCCTGCGAAGCACGGACCCGATCGCGGAGTGCAGACGTTTTTGCAAACACGTCATGATGCCATGCCCACGCAAGGTCACGTGAGACTGTCTGGAAAGTCAGCGATGACGTCGGACATCCGCAAACATCGATGGATGCAAAATCAGTACAAAAAGCTGCAAAAAGGGTATATAAGTGTTAAAATAGATGCTAGAAGATGGGAAATGGCAGAGTCTTTAGGTGAAACTTTGTAAATTGGACAAAAATGTTGCTATGTTGGCGTAAGAATGATATTAGTAAGTTGTAGGAAATTAGCATGCACTGGTAAAAACCCATTAAATTCACTGAAAAAACTGTTAAAGGGAATTTATGGTTAAGTTGCAGTAATAAAAACCTATGAAATAAAAAAAATGTGTTAAAGGGACGTTATGCTTACAAGTAAACCCGAAAAACCCTTGAAATTTCATAAGTTATGGTAAGCTAAGCAACCATAACGCGCGCTACCACCGCGCACTGCTAAAACTAACATCCAGGACATCAAAGATGACATCACAAATGTTATTGATGACTTCACTGATGACATCACATATCTGAGCCACTTGTTTTTGTTCACTGACATTTCTATGTCAGGCGATTATATTCACTGACAGTCAGAATATAAAAATTGATAATGTGTTATATATCTAGACATTAACCATCTTGTATGTTTGCAAAGTATTTTCCTTAGAGTTTGGTCTCAGCCCATGGTGCAATGATATGGGGCAATAAGCAGGTCTCAAAAACATAATTCATTTGTATACTTGATGAACTTTAATGTTATTGACATTTTCTAGTGATGTTGTTTCTTTCTTCCATACTTTAGTTTCCCATATGTGTCTCTGATTTGTATGCATTTTGGGTCTTGATATTTATTGTTTGTACTAACACAAGAATGTAGCATGTCTAGAATTATTAGCTATTTGCTATTAGCATAACCTGCACTGAATCTGCAACTGGGCCACTCATCGATCTCAGTCCTTGGCCCAGCCACTCTTCCCTGCACTGCCTCCCTGGCAACCCCTGCACTTACCTTGCACTTGCTACCAGCTGGCCCTTATTATTTGTCTTGTATTCTACAACCCTGTACTGCACTTTCCCCTCTCCCTTTCCCCTTGCACTTTTCCCTTCCCCTCTACTCTTGCGCGATCTGAATTACACCTGGCCTAGTAGGATCGTTGTCTGTCTCCCCTTGTCCCCCCCCAGCCTCGTCGCGTCTTGAAACACTTGTGTATAGGCGTGTTACAAATGCCATATCATATATCATTTATTCCACGTTTAACAATATTGAAAACTCTGGTAAGGTACCATTCATTATTTTACTATCCATAATTACCAATTAGAAATGTTGTACTTCTATGGTGCATGCTGCAGCCATTGCCTATGTGTGTGTGTATGATTAGGTTCCTGTATTTACAACAACACTCCAATACAATGTTTTGTTTAGATGAGTGCATTCTTCTATAGATTAGGTAGTTCATGATGGGTCTCAAGATCACCCCTGACATCTTGTTACCAACATTATAAACACAACCGCTTGTAGGGACTTTTAATCAAAATTAATTTCACATATGATGTCAACAGTCATCTTTGATGTTCTGGGTGTTAGTCACAGCAGTGCACGGTGGTAGCGCAAGTTATGGTTGCTTAGCTCACCATAACTGGCGAATTTAAAGGGTTTTTTCCGGTTTTACTTGTAACCATAACGTCCCTTTAACACATTCTTTTCATTGAATTTCATAGGTTTTTATTACTGCAACTTAACCATAACTTCCTTTTAACAAAGGTTTTTCAGCTTATGCATATAACACGCCTGCGGTAGCGGCTGTGTAATTATGGTTAACTTGCTAAACTCATAGGAAGACCACTTTTTCGGCGGCTTATAACTGCTCCCCCTGGAGGAATCGTCACCAAACTTTGCAAAAAAAAAGTATATCGCCAGTCCTGAATTTTTTCGCCAAATCGGGCGAGGTTTCGTGCAGGGGGGCGTGGGCGACAAAGTTATAGGGGGTCCTACATTTTTTTTTCCCATCAACTGAATGGGGAAAAAATTTGCGCACAGCTACAGGCCGAATGGATTTTCACCAAATTTGTGGCAGGAGGGGGGGCCTGGGTCAGAAAGCGTGCTTTTGTGCGTTTAGTGGATATCCGACCAGTACTTTTGTTGCAAAGAACTGAAATGTACATCTCAAAAAATGTGATATCTGGGTCTGCTGGGCAGACCCATTGTCCTGTTCGATCCGCAGACTGAGTTCTCATTGGCCTGCAGTATGCTGTGATGTCGGCGAACATTGGACGTGACCGGTGGTTGACTGGAGGGAAGTGTGCTGTGTGTCAAAGTTTTTGGGAAACGCAGCCATGGTGTATCGGAGGATAGTGTTGTGGTGTGCGCGCCAAGGCTGTAAGCCATTGTGTGCATGGCTGGGCCTCTTGTACATAGCAGTGTGCCCACTAAAATTAGTCATATCTAGCTCCGCTCTGGCTTCCCATTTCCCTGTTCGCCGCCTGGCCAAGATTTTGATTGCACAGCAGTGTGCAGTGACGTGATGTGTGTCAAAAGTTGTCCATAACGGCGGCATGTTGTGTTGGAGGAAAATGCAGCAGTGAAAGGGCCTGAAAAACATAGTTCATGGCATCTGGTGGGGGGGAAGAAGGGACGGAAAGGGTGGGGGAGTGAGAAGTGCTTTAAGTGATATATCTCATAAGAAGACGACGGTGGTGTGCCAGCGGAATCCATGTATAATACGCCAATTTGTGGTTACCTCAACAGGCAACAATCTTGTGTGGTCATTGCAGGCAGCCTTCGTTATGGCATGCCATCTGTAGCTGCGATGTCTTTCTGTGATGAGTGGTGGCAGGCACATTTGCAGAAGGGGAGTGCATTCCACAAGACTTGAACATTTACAGATAGGGTGTACTATGGTGTGCTGTGTGTGGCCCCTTTAATGCATGGCTGCAGCCCTCGCACAGAAAAGTATGTCCACTGGTTGAAAAGTTATGTCCGCTGGTTCAAATGCAGTGCCACATTGTCGCTTTGGGTGTGTGGTTTGGCTGCAATGCTCACAATGTTGGTTGCATGGGTGTGGTGATTGATAGAACATCCTACTGTTGTCGGTGTATGGGTGGAGATGCTGCAGTGACCAGTCATGTAGTGTGTCCACTGGGTGCACTAATGGAATAGTGTACATATGGAAGAGGTTACGGTGCAACTGGTTCTTATTTGTGCTTGCGTAGTGTGAATTGCGCAGATTAGTAAGTGTAGTAGTGCACTATGCAGTATTGCTTGTATGCATGTAGTAGAGTGTGGAGAGCAAGACCCATGTTGTGAAGATTGTGTTTGGTTAGCATTATTAAAATGGCTTCTGAATGGAAGTGGGTAGCGGTGCCAAACACTGTGGTATGTTTGTGCATTACGGCAAGTGGAACATGCATACTTGCTTTAGGGTGCACAGGTTGGGTAGAAGTGCTGGTGCCTAGGTTGCCTTTCTGAATTGTGGCACATGCCTACATGTTCGCCTGCATGGCTTTGTTATTTTGTGGTGGGTGTGGGCAAGGCCTAGACTGTCAGGCTAGGCCTTCATCACAGCCACCACAATATAATGCAGTCATGCACTTGTCAGTCTGCATACATGTCAGGTTGGTGACTTTTACGCAATGGTTGTGGAGGACATTGCAGACTTGGTAGAGCAGCAGAAGTGAGCTGTTACGCGAACATTAGCATATGGTGTACATCATTGCCCCTGTTGAACAATAGGGAGCCACATGCCATCATGTGCATTTCCTATGGTTTGGTCCTTATAAACCCCTTGCTTTTGGGAGTGCTTTAGCATATTGCAGCATGAAAGGCTGTGCTCAGTAACACACATGTAAACTATGGCTAACTTACACGGCCTCCTACATACCGTTCAGCACACTTAATGCAAAGTTATGCAGCCATGCATGTAAATATGTGCCAGGGTGAAAGCTGGCAGGCTCAATTTCAGATGGGGAGTGCAGGGCAGTGCACATGACATGAGCATTTAACCATAGCGTGTACTATGGTGTGTTTTCTGTGGTGAGGGCCTAGCACCTTGCATGCATGGCTGGAGTACAAAGGTAAAAATGAGTGTCCCTGCTTTACTGGGGCACAGCACTCACTGTAGGTCGAAACGCGCACATGCCACATCCTGGCCTTTTAAGGATGGCGGGCATGGAAATGGAATTGTGCGATTTACCCAATCAGGTGTCGTTGACAGGAAGGGGTGGTGATATCATTCCCCAAAAGTCTATCCAGTGAGGTTGGTAGAGATGGAGAGAAACAGAGTGCTCATCGTGGGTGATACCTTTGTGCAAGATCTGCACAGGTATGCCGTGCAAAGAGGCTTTGCTGCAAACTTTCAGTTGGAAGGAGTGGAGGCTTTTTGGGGCACGGTCTATGAGTGGGGTTTCGGTGACATGGTTCTCCTTTGTACATGTGTGGCCTTCGTCGGTAATGTTGATGTAGTCTTGCATTATGGAGGCTTACATTTGCAGTACATGTCATGCTCACATTTGCTCTGTCACCTCAAGAAGTTGATGACAGCAGTGATGCAGATTTTTCCCACTGCCAATTTGATTTTCTCAGCCACACCACCAAGAGGAGCATGGTACCATGCCGGTGTAATCTATCCACAGCCAGGGGTCGGGAGGTGTTTCATAAACAGAAGCATTTGTGACTTCATGTGCAGTGCTGGGGTCTTCTGCACCAACCATGACAGCATTAATGAGCGAGATTTGCAGTGGTTTCAAAGAAATGGCATTTTGTTTACCTCCATTGGCAATGCGGTTTTGTTTGCCACTATGAACGAAGCGTCGCAGAGAATCCTGTAGAAATTGTAAGAGAAGCGTTCACCTTCAGTCGCTAAAAGGTGTCAGGAGGAGAAGCAAACAGAAATGCATCAAAAGGGATAAACATAAATGTATGCAAGCGCGTACATACCAAAAACAGGACAAAAAAAGAAAACAAAACAACACATCTTTTCAGACACAGTGCTCATCTCCCAAACCCCCCCGCCAACACCCAGCACAAAAACTCTGCGGATATTACAGTAGTTTCAGAATTACAGGTGGCATGGAAATGGGACTGTGGAGACTAAAGCATTGCTCAATAAGGTTTGTGGTTGTGGTGTGTAAGCAAACAGTGTGGCAGAAGGTCCCTTTGTACAAAGAAGTGCAGAAGCCTATGGTGGAAGTGTGCAAGGTAAGGGGCAGGAATACTGTTATGAATGCAATGTGGGTATGATATGATGTCAAATTGTATGATATGCCATTTACAGTGCACCTATACACTAGCTGTGCAAGGTGCAACGAGGCAAGGGAGGGGGAACAGAGGGTAGACGGAGACAACAAACCTGCTAGGCCAGTTAGCACTCAGATCGCATGGGAAGAGGGAGGCGAAAGTGCACTACACGGGAAGAAGAAAAAATGACAAGAAGTGAAAATACGGGCCAATGGTGGCAAGGATAAGTGGAAACATCTGGTGGTGGTGGAACTTTTACGGATACGCAAACAGTCCCCAAGTGAGGGTTTTGCCAGAAAGGCAGTGCAAGGGAGCAACTGGCGGGGGCTGGACCTGGCCCAACATCAGAGGGTGGCTAGGTAACCAGTGCAGCATCAGTTTCAGGCAGTAAGTCAGCAGGGGAGAGGAGGAGCAAAAGCAGAGGCAATGAGAAAGATTTTCAGTTGCTTCCGGAACCAGCGATGGTTCTCCTCAAGTTTCAGGGAGGCAGGGAAGCTATTGCAGAGGAAGGCCCCAGCCAAAGAAAGAGATCTACCACCAAGTGGTTGCTTTCAGAAGCGAGCGAGTGACCGTGAGGGAGTTGGAGGCGGATGAGGGATGTGATGGACAAGAAATAGTGCACTGTGGTGCAGTGTCGTAGCAAGCTGTTTCGGCGGAGTGCTTGTAGAATGTCGACACATGGCCACTTCCACAACTGTACATGTTGTGGTCGTGGAGCCTTCTTTTTGGGTTCCATTCCTTGTTCCTGTGTGTACCGTCAACTGACGAAGATGAAAGCAGTGCAGTGCATTTTTTCCACTGCCAAGGTGCTTTTCTCATGCATACCCTCGAGAATAGTGTGGGACTATTCCAATGATTCCTGTCGCCAGCCAGAGGTCGGAAGGGGTCTCATCAACAGAAGCATGTGCGACTTCTTTAGTGCTGCTTTGAGGTTCTCCTTTGAGAATGAGAACATTTGTTCTCGATATATACACCTTTTCGAAGGAAATGGCATGTCTGTCGACCAGTAGCAATGACATTTTGTTTCACAAGCTACAGGCTGCACTGAAGACCCTATTGTAAGAATGTGAGCCGAGGTACAAAACACAAAAATACTTATAAAAACCTCAAAAAAGGTGTTTCTGTGGAAGCACCTTTTAAAAAAAAAAAAGCTCCTTTAAGAGCCGTCACAACTAACGATGTCCCCTACCCTGGTTGAAAGTTATTCCCCCACTCCCACAGCACAAAAAGTCAGCGAATATCGCAATAGTTCCAAGGTGGCACATGTTGGATACGACCCTTTTGCAGATGACTGCCATAGAAATGGGCCTGTAGAGGCTACGGGATTGGTCATTAAGGTTTCTGGGTGTGGTGTGTATGCACAGACTGTGGTACACAGTGTATTTATCTACAGAAATGCAGAGGGTGCGTTTATAGATGTGTGTTTCACGAGCCACAGCGTGCAGGTTTTGGGGCGGGTTTGAGTTCAAAATACATTGAAAGTGAATGGAAAACACTGTGCAGTGGCTGGCCATTTTGGAATCTATCATGTGGATGTGTAGGGCTATGGAGTACCTACAATGAAGTGACTGATTTTGGTTTGTCTGTGTGACACTTTGGTGACAGGCAACCATGCTGACATTTTTGTTCATGGTGGAGGGAAAATTGCGTAGCATGTTACACGAGTTTCAGTGCCGTTTCCGATGAAGGAGGCACTTGCCCAGGTCATGCATCTGTTTCCGATCTCCTGCATAACTTTCTATCGCATTATGCTGATACTGATGTACCTGTGTCATTTTTCATTTGGTCCGCAAATGGAGAAAGCGAAATTCATTGCGAAGAAGTGTATTTGTGCCTTTGTATGACATGTGCCAAGGGCGTACTTCACACATGGGAATAGGACGTTTCACATCACAAAGTTTTCCCCAGCTATAACGTTCATTTTACTATGCCTGCCATCCCGATATCTGCACACCCCATCCAAATTGCCTTGGTGCCATTCTTGAAAGTAGTGGAAGATTTTTTGTTTGCAGTGCACAGTGGTGCTGCGAGTTATGGTTGCATACCTTACCATAACTGGCGAATTTCTGGGTCTTTTCAGTTTTACTTGTAAGCATAGTATGGATAGGTTGTTAGGACAAAGTAGCTGTAACGTTCCTGTAACAAAAGACGTTCCTGTAACAAAAGTTATTGCACTGAAGTTGCTAGGTTGTTCTTAGGGCAACTGAAGCATAACGTCCCTTCACCAACATGTTTGCACTGAAGTTGATAGGTTTTTAGCAGTCAACTGCAACCAGACCTTTCCTTTAGCATAGTTTTTTTCAGTAAAGGGGATAGGTTTGTAGTAGTACAACTTAACTATGATGTCCCTTTAACAATGTTTTTTGTTAGTGAATATGAGAGAGTGAAGGGGTGGACTGACACGCAGTCCTTAACGCAGCGGCACTCCAGCAAAAGTAGAAATAAAAAAATAAACTGTATATATCGTATATTGAAGCACAATCCTTGTAACCATGAGACACGTATATTATGTGGCGGCAACTGGCAAGTAGACCCTTGCGGGTGCCAGTGCCCGCTATGTCTCTAAAGTGCAATGTGTAGTGTAAACTCTTGACAGTATGGTTTGCCTGCTGACCATTTGTCACCTTTACCTCAAGCGGAACCATGTGCAAATGCAAGCATTATGTACCTCTGACATTGTGCAAATAGCAGATAACAAGGTACAATGGATCTAAGAATATACAATAAAAAAAATCCATATAAGACATTGTGCAAATAGCAGATAAAGTAACGTGCCATGTGTCATTCAAATTAAAACAGATAGACTTGTACTAAAAGTACTAAAACTCATATCTTAATCCATATCCCATTTCCCCAATACTGATATCATGTTGTTTACATTTCGTATATTGTATGTGCCACTTATGATCAATTTATCATGCCAGATCCTCTTGTGTCATATAAATTGTGCAAACAGAATCAAGATGCACAGGAACAGTGAAAAATGAAAAACATAATTGAAAGTTTCAAAACACATTAAAAACCATCTATTGTCAGTATTGAATTGAACCAGGAGAAATAATCCTGAAATTTCTCGAAAATGCGTCCTACTTGTTTTTTTATCAAAGTCACCTGACATTCAGCACAAGTCACTTAATCGCCCACAAAAATATAAAAGTTGCTCATCTCGATTAAGGCCAGCTGGAAATTTGGCATTGTAATCCACTATGTAGCAGGATTCCGTTTGTCTAAGTCTCCTTAGTCTATCGCCCCCTCTAGGGTGTGTGGTTACAGTGTAAATTACAAAATATTTAAAAGATGAGATATTGCCCTGATGTTAGTTTTCAAAATGCTTGGTAAGGGGTAAGCCATATCCTGGTTTTTGATTGCTCGCAGATGATGTAGAATGCGCAACCTTGCCTCCAGTTTGGTGCTGCCTATGTACCATAAATTACATGCGCATGTGATGACATGAATAGCAAATTGGTTGGAGCATTTAAGTTCCTTTTTTTATTGTAACCTCGTTCGAGGGTGAATGTACTTTCATGTATTTGTCCCAAAGCGACATGCTTTACATTTTGCACATGTTGAAAAACCTGGTATATGGTTAGAAAGCCAGCCGTAGTTTGAGTATTCATAGGTTGGAACATGCTTGGCGACCATCTTGTTTGTATGGATGCTGGTTTTCTATAGGTGATTGTGGCATTTGCTTGCAGAAGATGGCTAATATCTTGATCTCTTTTGAGCAAATGCCAATGTTTGTCCAAAATTAGCTTTGTTTCTTTAGCACCTGAATTGTAAGTGGTCATATCTGATGATATTGTCTCCCTTGTCTGCCGGAGGTCTTGTTCGGGACCCTTCTTTGCCCAGTATGACTTCCCTGGTTTTGCTGCTGCTGCGGTCATATCCTTTATTTATGGTACATTTACGGTATCCTCTATCCGGGAATCTGACTGCTGCTTTTTTGCTGTTGTTTTCCCAAACAGCTTTTTCACTGCAGTTCCTCTTAATCCATAGGCACTCACCGTACAGGATGCTATTTTTGAGGCTGGAAGGATGCGTACTGGTCGCATGTAAGACAGCATTGGTACTTGTGTCTTTCTGATATAGTTCCGTGGTGATGATATCCTCTGCTATTTTTACTTTGATATCTAGATAAACCATTTCAGATCGGTCATGGTGTTCAGTGAATTTAAGGTTTGAATGTTCCAGATTTAACATGTTGAAAAAGGCCATCCATTCTGTCTCAGTCCCGTTCCAGATAATAAACAGGTCATCGATGTACGTTTGCCATAAGATAAGGTTATCAGTGTGGTGCTTTTTTTCTTCATTTGAGAATAAGCCTTCCTCCCATGCCCCAACATACAAGTTGGCAAAAGTTGAGGCAACTGCAGTGCCCAGGGGTGGACTGGGAACTAAAAGAGGCCCTGGAAATAATGTTAAAAGTGGCCCCATATGACACATTTTCAGCAAGTCCAATGCTTTTCCTATGAAAAAATTTGGAAATACCACACAAAAGAGGCCCAGGGTGCATAGGCCCACCGGGAAATCTCCAGAGTTCCCTATAGGCCAGTCCACCCCTGGCAGTGCTCATAACAGTTCCACAGATTTGATTGTAAAAAACCTGGTTGAACATAAATGTGTTAAGGGTCAAAATAAAGGAAAGCATTTCTGGTAGCATCTGCGAATGGTCACGGTAGCTAAGATATCTGGTTGACAAATACCTTTTCACCACTGCAAGGCCTTGAGAGTGAGAGATACATGTGTACAGAGAGACCACATCTAGTGTTACTAAGAGAAAATCGTGATGCCAAGGGATGTGGGCAATTTGGTTAAGGAAGGCCGTAGTATCTTTGGTATAAGATAGTAATGTCTCCACAAATGGGAAGAGGAACCTGTCCACAAATGTCGATATATCTTCCAGTAGTGAGTCAATTGACGCTACTATTGGCCGCCCTGGTGGCCTAGACATCGGGCTGATGGAGTGATATTTAGTCAGATATTTATTTTCTTTGATGTTGATGAGGCCTTGTTCATGCCATAACATTCGTTTGTCATCATATTCTGCCTTGTATTGAGGGTATGGGTCGATGGGTAGTTTAGCATAGCTGAGGGTATCTCTCAGCTTTCTCATTGCTACCCTCTGATAGTCTATGGTATTTAAAACCACCACATTGCCACCTTTGTCAGATGATTTGACCATGATTGACTTGTCATTTTGTAAATTTTCAATTGCCAACTGCTGCCACTTGGTTAAATTGAATTTAGATTTCATAATTTTAGATTTAGTTGCCAAAGCTTTAAGATCATCAATAATAAGATCTTCAAATAGTTGTATTGTCTGGATATTGACATTTGAAGGACTGAATTTGGACCTTTCTCATATTGCTCTGTGCTGCCAGACTGGTATTAATGTCACCCGGCAGCTCTATTGTCAATTCATCTTGAGCTTCAGGGTCTGTGTTAGATGTTGACTGATCTTGTTCTAGCATATTTAGGTCCCTGAGTGCCGGTATGTCCCGAAGGCTGAGTTGAGATGGAATTGGTGCCAAATCAAGGTCGCCCACGTGATCGCTATTGGGGTAAAATTTGGCTCATTTAAATTTTCAAATAAAGCAGTAAAGATCAATCTTCGATAGTGGGTAGTCAAATTCTGCAGTTCGACAGAACGAAAGCCCTCTTTCCGAGGCTTCATGTTGCATTTTTGATAAAACTGTGTCTGATAAATGTATCACTTGCATGGCACTGTTAGGTATTGGCTCTTCTGGTTTTTGCCAGAGCGTGTCAGACGGCCTGCTGACTGATCCTGTCGCTTTTTTCCTTTGTCCCCTGCATCCCCTTGTGGTCTTCCTCTTACTTCAGTTTGGCTTGGGATGTCTAATTTCTTCAAAAAAAATGAGTCCAATAGGGATGTCCTCATTACTAGAAATTGAGATGTCTGTTGATGTACTCACAGTGTCATCTGTATCCGATTTGGTTTGTGGAATGATATGATGTGATATGATATATGGCATTTATAAGGGAATAGTTTCTTACCTGTAACTCCATTTCTCCAGCATTGGTATCTTTCATGGATTCACATGCTTTGAATATTCCCCGTCGTCAGGCTGGGAATCCCCGGTACATTATATAGACCCTTTCCCGTAGGAAAACTTTTTCGACGCTTATGCGTCCTATCCACCTCGTTTTGTATCATGCGTGCCCGCACCGTCAGGACGTCATGATATAAATACAGGACCCGCCCCCGCGCTCCCTCAGATTTCGGCCCCCAAAGTAGTGGGGAAACCGGTTTGCATGTTCAGGGGAGGCAGGTGGGCGCATGTGAATCCATGAAAGATACCAATGCTGGAGAAATGGAGTTACAGGTAAGAAACTATTCCCTTCTCCAGCATTGGATCTTTCATGGATTCACATGCTTTGAATAGATTACATAGCAGTACCACCCCCAAAGAGGAGGCGTGCATGCAAACCCATATACTTTCTTCGCAAAGCCCGTTCCCTATGATCATGTATACATCAGTAATCGTTAACATAGGAAAACGAACCACATACAGTCAAAAATTCCACAGGATGCAACCCCTCAGCCGGGGCTTACCTTATTGGAATAGGTGTCGAAGCACCGCCTGTCCCATCCGGGTATCTTCTGCATGTTGCTGCGACAGGCAGTAATGGCGGGTAAAGGTGTGTGTAGCCGCCCAGGTAGCCGCCATGCAGATGTCCCCCAGAGGGATTCCGGCCCACAGTGCCGTCGACGATGCCGCTGCTCTAGTTGAATGAGCTCTTGGTTGTCGTAGAAGAGGTTTCCCTGCCATGGAATGGCAGTACGAAATGGTAGATGACACCCATCTTGACAGTCCTTGCTTCGAAATGGCTTTTCCTCTAGCACCCAAACCATAGGCCACGAACAGCTGTCTCGTTTCTCTGAACGGTTGCGTACGATGAAGATAAAACTTGAGAGCCCTTTTTACATCCAATGTGTGTAGCATGCGCTCCGCTCCCGAGCATGGCTCCGGAAAAAACGTAGGCAACACAATAGAGGAGTGTTTATGGAACACCGAAGGAGCTTTTGGTATGAACTGTGGGTTAGTGGCTAGGACTACCTTGTTCTTGAAAAATCGTAAGTATGGTGGGTCTACCATTAGAGCCTGAACTTCTGAAATACGTCGGGCTGAAGTGATGGCCACCAGGAAGGCCAATTTCCACGACAAAAACTTTAGAGACGATGATGACATTGGCTCAAAAGGAGGCTTCATAAGAGACGTTAATACCAGATTGAGGCTCCACTCCGGCGGAAATTTCTTCTCTGGAGGGAAACTCCGAAAGAGGCCTTTAAGGAAGTGCTTAATCAGGCGGTCGCTGAACAATGGTGCCGAATGCCGTTGACGAGTAAACCTGGAAATGGCTGCTAGGTGTACTTTTATTGACGATACCGACAGGCCCTTTTGAGCTAAGAACAGCAAGTATGGAAGGAGCTGTTCCGGCTTAATCGATTGCGGGGCCAAACCTGGTTGATCCTCACACCATTGACAGAAACTTTTCCATTTGTACGCGTATGAGGCGTTTGTGGAAGGTGCTCTTGCCGCTTGCAGGATACGCCGACAGTCCTCCGGAATCGTTAGCCGACCAAATTCGGCGAAGTCAGGAGCCAGGCCGTCAACTTGAGGCTGTCCGGGTCGTGATGCCAAACGACACCCTCCTGTCGAGACAGAAGGTCGGGGGTCTTCTGGAATCTCATCGGTTCCGCCACCGCTAAGTGTAGCAGGTCTGAAAACCACACCTGTCTGGCCCAGTACGGGGCCACCAGAATTACCCGACATGGGTACCTGAGGATCCATTGCAACGTCCTCCGGACAAGGGGAAATGGAGGGAATGCGTACAGGAATTTGTTCGTCCATGGGAAGGAGAACGCATCCCCCAGTGAGCCCTGCTGAGGCCATCTGCTTGCGTACTGATGGCATTTCCTGTTGTTCTTCGTCGCAAACAAGTCTATGGAAGGGTGTCCCCATTTCTTGAACACTTGTTGTAGTTGTTGGTCGTTCAGCACCCATTCGTGAACTTCGTTCATTTCTCTGCTGAGGGCATCAGCTTCCACGTTTCTCACGCCTGGTAGGTGGAACGCTAAGATTTGCATGTTGTGTTGCAGGGCCCAATGCCAGATTTTCTGTGCCTCCGTTGAGAGGGACCTGGAACGTGTCCCTCCTTGTTTCCTGAAGTAGAACATCGTAGTGGTGTTGTCCGTCATGACACGCACCACCGAGTCCCTCAGTTGAGAAAGAAAAGATTTCAGAGCCCATCGCACTGCTCTCAGTTCTAGCAGGTTGATATGCAGGGAGGACTCCTGCAACGACCACTGGCCTTGTACCTGTAACGTATCCAGATGAGCTCCCCATCCGCTCAGCGATGCATCCGTCACCACCGTCTTCTGGAACTCTGGTTCCAGTAGAGGCATTCCTTTCGTTAGATGAGTAGACACTCTCCACCAGCAGAGTGCTTGAACTAGTTGTTCGTCGACGACCCGTCTGTCGGACCAGCGACCTCGGCTCTGCGCCCAACAGTCCGCTAGAAATTCCTGGCAAGGTCTCATAAACAGACGGCAGTTGTTGATCAACGGAATGCAGGACAACATGGTCCCTAGCAGGGACATGTACTTGCGCACTGAAACCTTGGTACCGCCTCTCCATTCCGACGCCTTGCTTTGAAGTTTCTGAATTCTTTCGCTGGATGGTCTCACCAGGCTTGTGTGTGTATGAAACTCGGCTCCTAGAAAGACCAAGGTCCTCAAAGGCTCTACGGAGGACTTGTTGAAGTTTATTGCAAAGCCCAGTTCCTGTAAGAGGGACATTGTGGCTCGTAGACTGTCTCGCGTTTGTTCCTTGGACGAACCTATGACCAGCCAGTCGTCTAGATATGGATAGACATGGTGACCATCCTTCCTTAAATGGGCCGCTATAGGGGCCAAGCACTTGGTGAACGTCCTGGGGGAGGACTTGAGCCCGAACGGGAGGACCTTGAACTGAAAATGCTTTCTCCCGATGACGAATCTTAAATATCTCCTGTGTCGTGGGCGTATTGGGATGTGAAAATAAGCATCTTGAAGGTCTAGTGATGATAGATAATCCATGGGTTGCACCGACCTGATAACCTCTTGGAGCTTTAGCATTTTGAATTTTAGGCTCTTTAGCCACTTGAGTACCCTCAGGTCGAGAATGGGCCTCCACTTGCCGTTTGGCTTCTTGACAACGAAGAACCTGGAATAAACTCCTTGTCCTTCCTGTGCCACAGGAACTCTCTCTACCGCCCCTTTTCGCAACATAAGCGCCGCCTCTTGTCGTAGGATTCGGAGGTGGGGCTGTGTCGAGAATAAAGGAGGAAGACGCGGAGGCTTGTCTTTGAATTGTAGCGCATGACCCATGCGAATCGTGTCTAGAACCCATCGATCTGTGGTGATGCATTTCCATCGGTCGAAGTGATGAGACTCGACCCCCCAGGACGTTCCGAAGGCCGTCATTGGTTGCTGGTTTGCTTGTTCTTCGTTGACGACGGACCCAAGCCTCGCCGCCTGGAGGCTTGATAGTCCCTGCTTCTACGTGCCGACTGAGACGCTCGTCTGAACCCTTGTGAAGAGTACGAGGGCCTGTTAAATCCACGGTCCCTCGAGGCTCCAAAGCGGGAGTTTCCAGAAGCACCCCTGAAGGGGCGAAAAGAGCGAAAGTTTCTACCCGTTTGAAGGGCGCCGAGGGACCTAGCAGTATCCGTGTCTTCTTTCATCCCTTTCAACGCTTCATCAACCTTTTCGCCAAACAGGTGTTCCCCTTTGCATGGCATGTCAAGGACTTTGTACTGGACTTCAGGACGGAAAGTAGTACATTTTAGCCATGCTTGTCGACGAAGCACTACTCCATGGTTGATTTGTTTGAAGCCAGACTCTGCTAGGTCAACTGCGATATTAATAGCGTGGTTCGAGGCCTCTTCGCCATCCCGCACCAGTAACATAGCTGCTTTCCGGTGTTCGTCTGGCAGGTGTTCTAGGATAGGGGCTAGTTTGTGCCACATTTCTCTATCATATCGTGACACGATCGCTAAGGAATTGGCGGCTCTTACTGTCGTCGCTCCGACCGAGAGCACCTTCTTTCCAAAGGAGTCCTGCCTCCTAGCCTCGCTTTCCGGTGGCGTTGAACATTTTTGCTGGACCCTGGCCTTCCTAGCCGCTGCCGCCGACACCACCGAGTCAGACAGAGGCTGTGATGTTAGACATTTTGGAGTGGACTCCGGAGCTTTAAACTTTTTCTCGATCCGTCCCTTTATGGCTGGCTCCGAGAACGGATGGCGCATCGTCTTGAGACCTTCTTGCCACACGTGGTCCAGGATTGGGATGGCAAATACCGATTTTCTCCTTTGACCCATATGGTCAAAAAGGAAACAGTCTTTCTTCTGCTCCTCAGGAATCAAGCCGAACTCGGAACAAGCTTTTCCCATCATTGCATGGAAGGCTCCCACATCATCCGGGGGAGATGGCTGTGTCTGGCTCCTCGTAGACTCTAACTCTACATCCGAATTCCATGTTGGGTCCCTCGACGGTGACAGGGAGATGTCTGACCCCGAGTCACCCAGTATAGAGTCGGACTCCGACAACTCACCCTCCTCCTGAGCTCGAGGACGAGCTTTTACCGCCTGGGGAGCCGATGGGTGTTTAGTCGTCGAGCGAGCCTTACAAGTTTGCTCGTCGACGGAAGGTACAGACAAAAGTGACGATGACGTCCCAGGTTGAGGGAACTGCGTATCCAGCCGCTGCAGGAGCTTCTGAAGAGTATTAAGCACATCCAGAGACAAAACCGTCTGGGGGGTCAGTAACGTGGATGATATAGGTAATATACCCCAGCTCGCACTCGTCGTCGCCGACGTGGAAGGCCGTAAGCCTAAATCCGATGGCTGCAGAACCGGGTCACCTTCTCCTTCCGCCGAGCAGGCCGTGTCCGGCTGCAGTAAGACCTCAGGGGGGATCGGGTCATAGACCTCTGGCAGCCAAGCCATAGACTGAGTCTCCGTCGACGAAGGAATCCCAACCGCTGCTGCCTGAACGGTAATAGGCATCGTCAATGACACCGAGGTCGACGAGCAAGTCGTCGAGCCCTTAGACTTCGTCGTCGATTTCGATGCCGACTTCCCGGCTGAAGCATCTCGACTCATGGAAGACCTGGGACGGTCCCCTGAGGAGGATTTTGACAGCGCTAGCCTCTCCGTCTTAGATGATTAGGAGGAGGAGGGCTTTTTATGTGATGAGGAAGATCCAGCATGTTTCCCCTTATGCTTGTCCTCAGCGCGAATTTCCGCTGGCCGTACCTTTTTCGATGGAGGCTCCGACTTGCTCCTGGAGGCCGTGGAGCCAACTTCCGAAGCCGGGTATGCACCCGCTCCGTCATTAAGCCAGTCGACCAGCCTTCTTTTACGGTCCTTAAGGGTTTTTTGGGAGAAACCCTGGCATATCACACATGTATCCGCCGTGTGGTGCGGGTGGAGACAGTAGATACAGTCCATGTGGCCGTCTCCTTCATAAACTTTTTTGAGGCCACATGTTGCACACGGGCGAAATAACGCTTTTCCAGACATAATTCTCCAGAATTTGAACTTCGCCGAAGCGAAACAGAAAAAACAACCTAGTTTTCACTAGTAGTAAACACGAGGATCCCACTACTTTGAAAGACGGTTGAAATCTGAGGGAGCGCGGGGGCGGGTCCTGTATTTATATCATGACGTCCTGACGGTGCGGGCACGCATGATACAAAACGAGGTGGATAGGACGCATAAGCGTCAAAAAAGTTTTCCTACGGGAAAGGGTCTATATAATGTACCGGGGATTCCCAGCCTGACGACGGGGAATATTCAAAGCATGTGAATCCATGAAAGATCCAATGCTGGAGAATGTGCCTATACAGAGGTGTTTCAAGGCTCAACGTGGCAAGGGGGTGGGGGGGGCCAGAGGGAAGACCGACAACGATCCTACTAGGCCAGGTGTCATTCAGATCGCGCAAGTGCATGGGAAGGGGGTTGTGGGAAAGTGCGGGGTGAAGGGGGAGGGACAGTGCAAGTACATGGGATAATAGAATAAATAAAAATAAGTAAAGTACGGGATACAGAAACAGTCCCCAGTGCATGGATTGCCAGGAAGGGCAGTGCAGGTGTGCGACTGGCGAGGGAGGTGACCTGGGCCAGATAGCAGGGGGTGGCCAGGTAGCCAGTGCAGTATCAGTTACAGCCAGGAGTCAGAGAGGAAGAGAAAAAGCAGAGGCAAAGAGAAAGGTTTTGAGGTGCTTCCGGAACCAGAGATGGTTCTCCTCAAGTTTCAGGGAGGCCCCAGCCGAAGAAAGAGATCTACCACCAACTCGTTGTTTGGGGAAGCTACTGACCCTGAGGGAGTTGGAGGCGGATGAACGAAGAGCTTGAGAAGGAAGATATTTAGGAAGAGAGCTGAATGCACTGTGCTTTGGGTTCATTTGTCTGCATGCCTATGTGGATACTATCATTTTCTTGCGAATGTATAAATACGACCAGTAGCATAATCTTCTTTGTCCCTTAGGAATTTCCTTTGTGTACGGTCCTGAATTTCATCCTCGTATTTACTTACGTTTTTCTACATCTGCAATTTCATATTGTTGGCTATTTCTGCTTCAGGGCCAGTATACACTTCTTTTTCTAGTTCTTCAATATCTTTGAGTGCTTTGGTTCTGTCACTTTTGGCATATTTAACAAATATAATTAATATTTTCAAAGAACATTCACTAGTAGCTTCACACCATTCATTTAACATTTCTGGGTCCGGGGCCTCATATGTGGGTATGGTACAAATCTTGAGACCCCTCGGTATTCTCTGATTGTCTAAGTAGTTTTGCAGGGATTTTATTTCCCACCATTTGTTAGTCTCTTTTCTATGGAGTTTCTCTAATTTGAACATCTTCTGTTGGATTGACTTGGTTGTGGTTGCATATTCTCAGTAGGTTTCAAATTATGATTCAATGTTTCACTGAATAAAATAGATGCTTCTGCATCTCTGCTACCCTCCTTGTCAGTCATTTTATATATAATCACTTGCTTCTGAATGCAGCCTGGGAATAAGAGGTATGTATGGTGTGGTTTCAAAGTATTTGTTTTTGAGAAACGGTATAAATCACTTCACATGTTGTTTAATCAGTGATATTTCTACTCATGGAACTCACTCTTGTTGCCTCGTATATATTTTACGGGGCCTGCGGTAGCAGGCGTGTAGTTATGGTTAAGTTGCTCAATCCATAGGAGGAGCATTTTTTTGGTGGCTTATAACTTTGCCTCTCCAGGACGAATGCTCATGGAATTTTGCACAAAAAGTATACAACCCTGTCAGAATTATTCTCCAAAGTTTGGTGAGGTTTTGTGCAGGGGGGACAAAGTTATACGGGGGTCCCATAAATGTGTGGTTTTTCCCATAGATGCTATGGGAAAAAAATGTTGCTCACGCCTACAGCCCAAACCGCTGGACAGATTTTTATCAAATTTGCAGCAGGAGCGGCGACTTGGTCCTGAAAGCATGCTTTCATGAATTTGATGTAAATGTAACAATTCTTTTTTTTAAATGGCCAAAAAGTAGGTGCAAAAAAATTGTGATATCTGGCTTCGGTCAGCGGACCCACTTACCTGTTCGGTCCGCAGACCGGCCTCGATTGGTTCAGAGGACGGCATGGTGACCACAGACATCAGACGTTCCTGTTGATTGGATGGTGAAAAGCGTGAGGTGCGTAGTATCTTTTGGAAACACCAGCCATGTTGGATTCACAGACAGCACCCATTGTCCGCGAACATCACGGTAAAAACATTAAAACACACAACATTGCACTTGTGAAACTAATGAAAATCTCTGGGAAGGTGAGGGGTGATGAGGATGGGATGGAATATGGCCATAAAAAGCCAAAAAATGGCAGTTTTTGCATTTTTGAAGTCTGCAAACAGTTTGGGGACATACCTGTAATGTTCGTGAACATCTCAGATGTTCTGGGGCATCCATACATATTTTTGCATAACAGGGTTGGTGAAATGCAGTTTTTGGATGGTTTATAAGTTTGGCACAACTCAATGAAACTGTAGGAAATATTGTGATGTTTTTCTAGATGTGAGCTTGAATAGTTCGACAAAGTCTGTTTCTGTTTTGCCAAGAGGAAACAAAATTTGAGGGGTGTCCCAAAATATTTTAAAGGCTTATAAATTTGGTGCCGTTTCACGAGTCTGCACAAAAGTTTGCAAAAAGATTTAAGCCCCAGATCTGAATGTTTTTGCAAAGTTTGGTCAGATCTTGTGAAGAGTGGGCAAAATTAGAGGGGGGTCCAACATTTTTTGTTGGGTTATAACTTTGTTGCTGTTTGACGAATGTGCACAACATTTTTTAGAACGATTATAGACCGAACCTTCACTTTTTCTGCAAAGTCTGAATGGATTTTGTCAACTGGGAGCTAAGTTAAATGACTATTTTATGTACATACATTTTGACACTTTTCAAAAAATAAAACATGGATTTGCAGGAAAGTTGTGCAAGGAGCATTGGCAAGGATTTGAAAGTGTGGTTTTGAAAATGTGTCGGTCTTATTTTTTGAAGTATCATAATGTAGGTACAGAAAATAGTGATCTACCATTGGTGACTGAGTTATAGCCGTTGGCCATGGGCAGTGGTCAGAATGTCCAAGTCACGGCCTGTGGCCATGGCCAGTCGCCAGATTGTCCAAGGTTACTGGACATGACCACAAGAGACTAGCAACGGGGTTAAAGTTGGCATGGCCACCAGGGACTGGCTACGTTGTGAAGAATTTCAAAATCGGGATAGGTTTGAATGGAAAAATAAATTCTGCCCATAGCGAAAATTATGGCTGTGGCTACAGCCCGAAGTGCTGCACAGAATTGCAGCAAAGTTGTGCGAGGTGCATCAGCAAGGACCTGAAAGGATGCTTTTGGAAATCTGTCCTGTGTTTGACTTTTTTGAAATTCTCGAAAAGTAAGTACAAAAAATAGTGATACAACTTTTCTGCCGTGGGCAAACGGCCTGGCCTCGCCAAAAGCAAATGTCTACTCTGATTTGCTTATTTGGGTATGCTCTGCTGATAACAGCTCACAAAAGTATGCAATGCAAAAAAATATGTTGGTTAAAGAAGGTTTATAGGTCCTTCATATATGTTAAAAGAGGAATTATTAATAACTTACATACAGTGAGGTAACATTAGGAAACAATTTCACTCGTGCAAACTTATTCAATTGACAGAACAAACTTTGTTAAAGGGACGTTACGGTTAAGATGTACTCCACCCTTGGTACTCCACTGCCCCAGCAGTTAGCTAGTGGCATTCCACCTTGTGATCCTTTGGCACTTTCCTCCTGGACTCCCATGAGCACTTGTGCATCCGTACTGCCCCTTGTATTTATGCACTTCTGTCACTGCACAATGCATACGTGCATTTATAGAAGCACTATGTAAAATGTTTGGGTATACGTATGGGAAATGTAGATGCAAAAGATTTGTAGAACATGGTTAAGCGCGGTTGGTGGGTGCAAGTTTAATATGTTGATAGGTTATATGTAGAGTTTTTTTAAGTGATTGGTGAATGTGTGAATGGTTTAAAGCAGGCAATGAGGGAGTGTTGCAAACATAAGAGTAAAAATAGTAGACTGGCTGTTTTGTGTGATACTGTGCATGTGCAATTCAAGTTTTCTAATAAGGAATGAGCTAGACGGAGGAATGAGGAGACTGGATAGTTATAAACGGCAATGGATTATGGTGTTTAATGTATAGTAGAGTGAAGAATTTGACAGAAATGTGTTGGTGCTTTATTTTCTCTGGTATACAAATGTCCATTATTTCCATTAAGCATAGTAGAAAATGCCAACGGGAATGTTGGAGAATCTCATTGAATGTAACTACTTTACTGAAAAATGTAAAGTAGATGGAGTCTATAAGCTTATTGTTTAGTTCTATTTTTTAACTGAAAGGTGGTTCCTAAAGGAACTTTTAACTATTTTTTATTTTGCAGGAGAAGCCAGAAAGTAAGGTGGGGAGGGAAATGAGGAAAGGGGCACTACCACACATATGGCAGGGCTGTAGGTGGACAGGGGAAGATTATGCGTGATTGTTAAATTTAAGGTAGAGGGCAGTGTTTCTCATGCTCCTTGATTACAGCTTCAAAAACACTTTGAAATTGCTCGCCCTTGCAGAGTTGTGTGTTGCAATATTTACAGAATGCAGTTGTTTTCGAAAGATATGGATCAACAGCCTCTTATATTGCTTGCAAGGCAGCTGGTGGGATTTTGTGTCCCAGATAAGTAGGCTGTGTGGGTACAGCATTGGTTGAAGAAGATGAGGCGGAGGAAGACAGCCTACCATTTCCTAATAAAGGAACAGCCTTTCTGAGAGCATTGCAGTGGTTGGATCTGGTGTAGTACCGCATGGAGCTGGTCCCATAGGAGTACTGCCCAGGTTGTTTGCGACTGAGTACGTTGTACTCGGTGCATTTCACTTTGGTAGCTTTAGCCTTTGGTACATTTACAATAGTGGTAAATAACTGCCACACCCATGATTCTCTCTGAGTGTTAGCAATAGGCACCTCTACCTAATCTTCCTGGTCTTCTTGATTGTCTTTTGAAGTATAGCACTTCTTTCATTGTGTGGGTCCTCCAGCTGGTGGCAATGGCTCATGGGGAGCTGATGCCATGTTTAAGATACGTTATTTAAGCAGTTTTCCTAATATTCTTCGAAGTATGATTGTTAATGTGTATTGAGTAAGAATAGGTGTAGGAGCTGTGCAAGGGTACATTCTGAGCATCTTAGGTCCGATGAAAATGCAGTTCCGAACTGTCCTCGAAGCACGGACCCGTTTGCGAAAGGCAGATGCATTCGCTGACAAGTCATCATGCGCGCGCGAGCGCATGGTCGCGTGACACTGTCTGAAAAGTCTGTGATGTCAGATGTTCGTGATCATCAGCGAATGCAAAAACAGTGAAAAAGTTCCACAAAGTGTATAGAAGTGCTACAAATTATGCTAGAAGTTGGGGAATGCAGCGTTTTAAGGTGAAACATTCTAAATTGGAGAAAAATGTTATTATATTGGAGTAAGTATGATATTAGTAAGTTGTAGCAAATTAGGGCGCACTGGTAAAAACACATGAATTTCACTGAAAACACTTTGTTAATGGGGTGTTATGGTTAAGTTGCACTGATAAAAAGCTATGATATTCAATGAAAAAACTTTATTAAAGGGACATTATGGTTACAAGTAAAACCGGAAAACCCCAGAAATTCACCAGTTATAGTAAGCTAAGCAACCATAACTCGCGCCACCACCGTGCAATGCTAAGACAAACACCCAGTACATGAAAGATGACATCACAAATGTCATTGATGACATCACTGATAACATCACATATTAAAATAATGTTCATGAACAGTCCCTACAAGGGGTAGTGTTTATAATGTTGGTAACAAGATGCCAAGGGTGATCGGGAGACCTATCATAAACTACTTAATGTATTAAAGAATGTGTTCATCTAAAGAAAACATTATATTCAAGTGTTGTTAATACAGGAACCTAATCATGCATACACATAGGCAATGGCTGCAGCATGTACCAAAAAATTACAATATTTTTAATCTGGTAATTTCCGAAAGTAAAATAATAAATGCTGCCTTATCAGAGTTTTGCGTAATGTTAAAAATAGGACAAATAGCTAACACGTTCAAACTTATGACATACTTATGTTAGTACAACAAATGCATATAAAAACCAAGAATGCATACAAATTAGAGAACAGTTATAAATACTAGTAACCTGCGCTTCGCACAAAATAATTTAGTTTGATGTCTTGAGTTTGTCTTGAGCGATCTGTTTGACATTTCAGTCTTAACACCCTACTTGTGTTTCAACAGATTGTCTTTATCAAGGCTGCCAATTCATGTGAATGATACCACAAACCAAATAAATTATATGTACATGAATTAGTAATTAAATAATAAAATCAAAATACACGGATTTGATTACATATGAAAATATAAACAAATATTTCAGCCAATGAAAAGATAATTGATCATACCAGAGATAGGATGAGTATGCAGGTATGTTAACAGATGGAACATAGAAAAATAGAAGAACTAGTTACTTACCAACTGGTAACGTTCTTTCGATTGGATGTTCCTCCAACGTATTCCTCATCTTAGATGTATTCCCATCCAGCTTTAGCTGCTTCGGAAAACATTTTTGGCAGTGGGTGCCGTGAGTCGATGTCGTCGAGTCGATGGTCCCTCGAAGGCCTCCGTCGAGGGTGACGTTATTGGGTGTATAATTAGCACGTGTGGCGCCCATTGGCCTCAGTTCTGTTTTTCCCCCTTTACTATTGATTGTGCACTGTGTAGATTGTGCCAGCAGACAGGTATTCGTCTTGCGAGAGTTGAAGTGGCAATAACCCGGAAAAATCTACAGAGGGGTAGGTTGGAAGGGTGATGAGGAATACGTTGGAGGAACATCCAATCAGAAGAACGTTACCAGTTGGTAAGTAACTTGTTCGAGTGGATTGTGTCCTCCAACGTATTCCTCATTTTAGATAGACTCCAAAAGCAGTATGGACAATTTCTCTGGAGGAGGGGTTAGATTTTTTGATACCCTTAGATGGCTGAATATAGTACTGCTTTACCAAAATTCTGCTCCTTAGACTGGGAAGCATCCAGACTATAGAAGTTTGAAAAGGTATACAGTGAAGACCAAGTTGCTGCTTCACAAATGGACCTTATAGGAACACCTCTTTGTCGGGCTGTTGAAGAAGCAATGCCTCTGGTGGAATGAGCCCTTAGACCTTCTGGTGGGTCTTTTTGTGCTAATCTGTAGCATTCTGAAATGCAAAGCACAATCCAGCATGATATTGTTTGCTTTGTCACCAATTGACCCAATTTCCTTCCTTTGTAGCCGATAAATAGTCGATTGTCCACTCTAAGCTTGGAAAGCCTAGAGATGTAAAAGCTTAAAGCTCTTCTTGGATCCAACCTGTGTAATCTTTCCTCCTCCTTACTAGGATGAGGTGGAGGATAGAACGCAGGTAAAACAATTTTCTGACTTAAATGAAAATCAGACACCACTTTCGGTAAAAATTAGGGTTTAACCCTCAACACAACTTTGTCATTATGGAACACAGTATACGGTGGCCCAGAAGACAGTGCCTGCAATTCGCTCACTCTTCTTGCAGATATTAAAGCAACTAGGAAAGCAGTTTCCCCATGTCAGTAATCCTAATGGACAAGTGTACAAAGGCTCAAAAGGATCACAAATTAAGAATTTTAGGACCAGATTGAGATCCCAAATTGGCACTTGAAATGGGTAAGGAGGAAACACATTAGTGAGCCCTTTTAAGAATTGCACTACCAAAGGAATTTTGAGATAGGAGCATTCTTCCGACGAGCGCTTGAAGATGGAAAGCGCCGCAAGATAACCTTTAATGGTTCCAACACTTAGACCTCTATGTGCTAGGGACAGGAGGAAGGACAGTACTTCCGGAATAGAACATAGAAAAGGAGACATACTCTTCTCTGCACCAGTTGCAAAACCTATTCCAACGGCATAGAGACTTTGTTGCTGGCCTTCTTGCCGAAAGCAACACCTCCATGACGTCATCTGGAAGGTCCCAATTCTTGTATCTCAGCCTTTCAGATATCAAGCGTGAAGGTGGAGCGTTTTCGTTTTGACGTCTGGATGGAGAACCTGACCTTCCATTTGTGAGAGAAGGTCCTCTCTCTGAGGAAGACATACTGGGGGGCAGATGGACATGTCTAGAAGGTCCGGGTACCACGTTCTCCTGGCCCAATCCGGGGCAATTAGGATCATGCGGTTCCCGAATTGTCTCAGTCTCCTGATGACCCGAGGAATGACGGGAATTGCAGGGAACGCGTACAATAGTGGGAAATTCCACTCCACCACGAACACTTCCTCCTAGAGCTCCTCTCGGGGGAAATTCCCTTGAGCAATACCTTTCGCACTTCCGGTCGCAAATAGGTCTACCTGAGGGGTTCCGTAAAGGGTGAAGATCTCTTGAATGACTTCCTGAGCCAGTTCCCATTCGTGGGACACCGTGCTCTGCCTGCTCAGAGCATCTGCCGTCATATTCTCCTCCCGGGCTAGATGGACTGCCGTTAAAGAGATTCCTTCCTGAATTGCCCAATACCAGAGCTGCATTGCCTCTCTGCACAGAGGTAGTGACCCTACACCACCTCTTTTGTTTAGATAATGCATGGCCACTGTGTTGTCTGTTATTATCAGGACATTTTTTCCCCTGACAGATGGCAGGAAAGCTTTCAGCGCTAGTCTGATTGCTCTCAGCTCTAAAAGGTTGATGTGTAGTTTGGACTCCGATGGAGACCAACGACCGCTGATTGTCAGATTGTTGGCATGAGCTCCCCACCCCATGAGTGAGGCGTCCATCACTACTGTGATCTCCGGCCATGGTTGCCAAAAAAGTTCTCCTTTCAGGATATTCTCTGTGTAAGTCCACCATAGAAGATCTGGTCGAACCTTGTTCGGAATCTGGAGAAGATCCGTCATTTGACCTGAGAACTGGGACCATTGAGTCTTTAGAGCCCATAGAAGGGATCTCATCCTTAGACGTGCCTCCGGCACCAGGAAGATGCAGGATGTCATGAGGCTGAGTAACCTTAAGAAGTCGTAGGCCTGGAGATTTTGGGCATTTTGGAATTTGGAAACCATCTCAAGAATGTCTTATGCCCTCGACCTGGGAGGCAAGCTCTTTCCCAGGGATGTGTCTAATACAGCTCCTATGTATTGGAGCTGTTGAGAAGGGGTCATTTGTGACCTGTTGAAATTGAGGGAGAAGCCCAGTCTGTGGAGGAAGAGCCAGGTGACTTTCAGGTGATCCAGTGCCTGTTCGGCAGAACGTGCTCTGATCAACCAATCGTCTAGGTATGGGTAGACGTGAATCCCCCCCTCTCCTGAGGTGTGCTGCCACTACTACCATCAGTTTGATGAAGACCCTCGTTGCGGAGGTCAATCCGAATGGCAGGACTCTAAACTGACAGTGTGAGTCGCCAACTACGAACCTCAGGTATTTTCTCTGCTTGAGATGAATCGGCACATGAAAATAAGAATCCTGGAGGTCCAATGACACCAACCAATCCTGAAGTTGAAGGGCCTGAAGGATCTGAGAAAGGGTAACCATCTTGAACTTGTCCTTCCTGGGGAACTTCTTCAAGTTTCTTAAGTCCAAGATGGGTCTCAGTCCTCTGTCCTTTTTGGGGATAAGAAAATATGGGGAGTACCATCCCTTGTTCCTCTCCGCTGCAGGTACTGGTTCTATAGCACCTTTCTCCAGCAGGGTTAGGACTTCCTGCAGTAGGAGCGGGTCCGAAAACTTCAAAGGGTGTCTCCCTGGTGGATTGCTTTGAGGTTGCGTTAGAAAAGGAAGGCAGTAACCTTGGGCTATTATTTCTAGATCCCAAACATCTAAAGTAATGGCTTGCCATTCTTGCAGATTCTGCGACACCCTGCCTCCTACAGGTGCCTTGTGATGCAAGTCCTCAAAGTGGTTTTGTGGCGGTTGCTGCAGCTGCTGATGGCAAAGAGGCTGTAGCTGGAGCTGGCTTTGCATGTTTTGCTCGTCCACCGCGAGTGGCCTTTCTCTGGCCCCTTTGACTGGCCATTCCTCTCACCTTTCCATATGAGGAGGTTCCATATAAAAATATCCCTGAAATAATATCTCCTATACAAAATATCACCGTGATTTGGCCGTGCAAATGTCGTTTTATCTAATCTAACAGATGTACATTTAGCATTGTGCTAATGAAGTATTTTAAGACTGTGCTATTAGAATCGCATGAAGTAAAAGCTTATCAATCACTGTGCAATGTAAACACGAGGCAGGTCTCCAGTACAAAGAAACCTGTCTGAGCACGATCAGCCAAGCGTGAAAGAAAACAGCTCCATGTCAGTCAACTACCTCAAGAAGCGTTAAGGGAAGAAACTGACAAGGAGCAGGCTTGGCACAGAACAATAGGAAATTTCATATTAAGATGAGCCTGTCCTATACAAATAGTAATGCGAAAGGTTTTCTTTTAGGGAATCGGAGAATATGATATATATATATATATATATATATGTATTTTTTTTCTTTCATTTTCAGTATTTCCCAATGCAGCAGTTCAGTCTGCAAAGGTCCATGTCGTTGAAAATCAATAGAACTTTGCTGCTTACACAACAGATTCACGTTAAGTAGAAAGTTTTCCTGTTGTATTTCCACCGATCCTTCATTTTAAAACTGACTTTCATTCGGGTTTCTAGCCCTGTCGCAGTTGCGAAGTGGCCGGAAATGCATTCAGTTCACGTGTGAGAAAAATAAACAAACATGTTTTGAAGTGCATTACTTTCTGAGGTGGTTTTATCTCTTGATGTGTCGGCGTGTGAGAAAGATAAAAATAAATATTTGAAGCACATTATTTTCTGAGGCGGATTTCTTTCTTTTGATGCTTTACTGTCAGCGAGGGGTAAAAATAAACATGTGCGATAGGTGTCACAGTGATTTATAGGGGCTGGCTGGCGATCTGGCGATATGTGTCAGAGTGCGAGGGGGCGCACTGATAACGGCGATATTTTGCACAACGAAATTATCTCCAGGGATATTATTACGTGATACCTATGAGGAGTAGTAACTATAGGATCGTCCCCTCCAAGATTGACCTGGCGCACGAAAAGGCTGATGTTGCCTAACAGCATCTCCCAAAGACTTGGCAGCAGCTTTTGAGGTCTGCAACCTCTCAAGGCTCTCATCAGCCTTGCTGCCAAAAAGGTGAGACCCATCAAAGGACATGTTCAGAAGGCGGTTCTGTACATCTGGTGCGAAACCCGACTTCCGTAACCACGCAAATCTGTGCATTACCGTGCTAGTGCCCATGGACCTGCTCCCACTGTCTAGTGTCCAATCCAGATTCAAGGGATTCCTGCATGGCCTCCTTCCCATCACTAACGATGGCTAGGAATCCTTCCCTTTCGTCCCCCTCTGGTTTTGCTCCACCGCCATTGCAATGCACTCCCACAGAGTGTACGAAAACTTTGCCAAGGCACATGTGGAGTTGGCCGATTTTAACGCCATCCTCCCAGCTGAAAATACCTTCCATGCCCAGCCATCCACATGCTTATCATCCCTGTCCGGAGGGACAGAAGGGTACGCCAGTTTTTTAGAAGCTGTGGCTGCCTGTATGACTAAACTCTCGGGAGTGGGATGTTTAGACAGTCGGGGTCGCTACTGTCAGGGCGGTATTTTGAAGTGAGGGATTTATTCAATGGCGGAATAGAATCCGGAGTCTCCCAATTTTTGGCCACCCTATTTTGCAAGGCTACGTGAAAGGGTAGTATTGGGTCTTCAGTAGGACCATGATCCAATATGTCTGTCAGATCATCTTGGATGAATTGGGCTGGTGGTCTGGTCCATCCTAAGTAATCTACCACCTTTGTCATTAGTTGACGGTATGATGGACTGGCATGTTCTCCTGGTTCTGGCCTACCAAAGTCATTTTCAGGAGATGTATCAATGCCACTTGCATTGTGTAGTGATTCAACCAGATCCCTCATCCTGCTTTCTTCTGAAATCAGACATTCTGGGACATTTCGGGTGCCATATTCTAGCCCAAAAGGTACATTCTCATCAGATTTCTCCTGTTCCTCAAAGATTGAGGTCAGGGACTTGAAGAATTCCTTCCTAGGAAGAGGTTTGAAAACCTTTTCTGGGAGAGATGGAGGAGGAGTATTAATGGGTCCTGAAGGCATAACAAGTCTTGTAGCCTTCTCTTTCCCTTTTTCTGGCTGACTTGGCCGAACTGGAGCCTTTGGCGCTGAGGGCTTCGGGGTCGACAAAGGCATTGATGGCCTCAACGTAATACCTGTCGACAGCGCCGGTTTTGAAGGTGTCGAGGCGCTCTTCGGAGACTTGCCCTTCGAGGTGCGTTCGGTCTCGGACGGCGTCAGTGACCTCGAGCGGTCGACTCGACTCTAGCGGCTTTTCTCGCTCGGTGTCCTAGAAGGTTCTCTATTCTTCCTCTTTCGATCACCCGGGCTCCAGGGCGCGCGAGTGTCGGAGCGATGACGCGCCCGGCCGGCTTGTGAAGAAGGCGTGGACCGAGGCTTTGTTTTCTTGAACACCCATCATTTTGACTCTGAATGCTTCCCATTCTTCGGATGACGATGTTTAGTGGGACAGTTCATCCTTTATGGGGATTCATCCGAGGACGAGGTGGAGGGGTACCTGTGGCGTTGTTTCTTCAATTTTTTTTTAGTCGAAGACGACGAGCAATGGGAATCGCTTTGAGATCTGGACCGATGCCTTTCGTGTCGAGGAGACTTCTCACGGGACCTCGACTCAATGCTAGAGGCTTTACGGTCGGGTTTACGACCTACCTGTAGTTTTCCCCTCCTCTCTCGCAAGGCCTTCCCCGTCATCGCCTGACACTTCGTACAGGCTTCCATGTCGTGGCCTTCCCCGAGGCACCACAAACACTCTCAGTGCGGGTCTGTGATAGAGATTTTTGAAATGCATGATTTGCACTTCTTGAAACCCGATCTCGGGGTCGTAGTCGGCGTTGATGACGAGGACATATTGGTTATATTTACTTATTCTCACAGAACTCGAGATGCGCCGAATCTCCGAAGCAACGTATACCGCGGAAAAACAGAACTGAGGCCAACGGGCGCCGCGCGTGCTACTTATACACCCGATGACATCACCATCGACTCTACAACATCGATGCACGGCGCCCTCTGCCGAAATGTTTTTCCGAAGCAGCTAAAGCTGGATGGGAATACATCTAAGAGGAGGAATACGTTGGAGGACACAATCTACTTGAAATCCTTGTTATGGCAACTCAACCATGATTATGATAAAACATTAACCACAAAGAATCCATTATTTGTACAAACTGCTGTGGTCATTGTGCTAATAATCGTGAAACATAGTAATTGTTACTTGAAGAGCATGTGTGAAACACCCAAATGCAGGTACATGCGAGGATATAATTTAAACATAATGGTTCTTGTTGCCCCTCATGGTTACTTTACCTCCTACAAGAAAGTGATGGGGGTATCTTAGAAAACAATTGGATATGTGAGTTTTACCAAACTAAGATCTTGTGCATGTAAAAAGCGAGGTGGCTGAAGTAGCCCGAAAACCTGGAAAATCTCACCCTTAAATGATGCTGTATTTATCTGTAATACACGACCAAATGATTGATTGTTATACTGGTGAAGTACCATTCTAGGTAATAACGGTATCCATAGAGACCTGGAAACTTAAGTTTTAAATATTACCCCTTTCTGTGGGTGGGTCCATTATGCCACACTTTGGTGTGAGCTTGGAATGCTGTTGGAACAATTGGTATTCATATTTAATTATGATCTAGTGTCTAAGTAGGCCTGACTGGTCCTTAGTGGATATAAGCATGCGCTTACCTGATGATGGTATACACTAATGAATGTAGACTAATGTCCCTTCGCAAAAATATATATTTGCTGTGTTGGCAGACTCCACTGATTAGAATGCGAGTAGATCTCCTGAAATAAATATGATTGTAGCCCCATGAGCACCATTGTAGTCCCTTAAAAAAATGTAGTAGTTAAACAAATTGATTATCTGAAAAAAGCATACCTGCTAATAATCGGGAGGCTGAGGTCCACTTAAGAATCATCTGTGGCGGCATCTGCATTCAGTTACACAAGTGCGCCGTGCTGCCGCAGTATTTATGTTCGCACGTAAGCATCCATTACATGTTACATTTGCCGTGCGCCAGCAACTAGACCGTTACATTGTGTAAACTGAACTGTGCAACGTGCCTACAAAATATATATGCAAAACCAATGTTTTGCGATATTTGCACAGTAGATTATTCACCCAGTCGGGTGTTTGAAACTAATTCGAGTAGTGAAAGAGCAAAGGCAGTCTTTAATCTCCTAGCATTTTTTATCCTGCATTTGGGAGGCTTCAAATATGCTGATCTACAGGTCCTAAAGATCAGAAATCTGAAATGTGTCACTAACAAGCCATCTAGTTTCAGAATATCCACAGAAACCTGAAACCTTACAGCATTAAATCTGCATTTGAGAGCAATCAAGTAGTCCATATAGTTTGCTCAAATGACAGACAAAATAATAATACATGTTGGAGCACTGTAAAATTACAACAAAGTTCTATCCTAAGAAAACATGCATTTCGTGTTCCGAGTTTAGACCTTCAGTTGTGCATAATAAGCAAATGCATTTAGATTCTCAACATCTTAAAAGGCGTATCATATCCCCTCTGCGTTTGCCCAGTCTGGCTTGGTACAATCCTACAAATCTAATGTCACTCTTATCCTCCATCTCATGACATGTCTGCCAATGTTGTGAAAGGGGTAGTCTCTGATCTTGGCTGCTGAGACTATGCAGATGTTCCCTGATCTGCATCCTTAAAGGTCTGATAGTGCTGCCCACATATCATTTCTTACAGATACATATTACAGCATACACCACAAGTGTTTTACAATTGATCAAATCTATGATCTGAATTTGTGGAACCCTTTGAACGGCCGCAACCACTCACTACCACCGGTTGTTTAGCTTCCAATGGGATCTAGAAATGATGGGCACAACACATTTTTAATTGTGGGTGCCCAACTGGCCTGAATCCATAAATAGGAGGTGCCAGTTTTTCTGAAAATTTGGTAAAGGATGTGTGCATCTTTGGAATATCGCATTACAATATCCACAGTCTGATTAGTATCATTGGTTGGTTTGAGTGTGGATTGAAGCAAATCTGTCCTTGTTTTATCTCAATTTTGTTGTGAGATGGTTTAACATAGATATGTGAATACCCTCTTTGAAATCTGTTATGAGTTCACATTCTTTAATGAATTGGGTATCCTCGCTGCAATTGCTCAGTGCCCCATGGAATCCACCACCAGGTATGTTTTTGATAGTAGTCTTCCTGTGGCAACTAGTAGCATTTAAAACAGAATGGACTTCCGTCGGTTTGTGAAAGGTGTTAATTTCAATTTTCCCATTTTTGATGTAGATGTGTAAATCAAAAAAGTAAATATTTCTGGGATTGCAATGTCCTGTTAGGATCTCATGGTGGCAACAGTAAAGACAGACAAGTGATCACAGTTCCAGGGTGTTTATTAAACTTAATGCAGGTTGGAAAAATGCCTAATCTTATATAACACCATGCAGGGGTTATCAAGCATAATGTGTAGGAATCATTTCTCTTTTCCAAGGGGGTATGATAGCTTCCCTACTGCTACAGATATCAAACCCTATTGATTCCTTGGTGGTGATGGAAGGGTTAGAGGCTATGTTTTTTAAATTGTAGGGTCCTCCAATTTGTTTCAATTAAGTCACATCCCACCCCTAACACCATATTTAAGGAACTCATGGTGGCAACAGTAAAGACAGACACAAGTGATCACAGTTCAAGGGTGTTTGTTAAACTTTATGAAGGTTGGAAAAACGCCTAATCTAAACCTAAATCTAACAAGGGAGCAAGTGTTGACCATCAAATGAAAATAAGGCAGTCCTTGTGGCATTGTGTCAAATAAAAAGGGCCTATACTAAGAAACATATTGCCTACCTGTACAACTAGTACAAAAAGGGTGTGGTATGGTTTTAAACAAAAGAAAGAAGTATTCACAAATAATATATCAGGATGCGGTAGCTTGGATCTCCTTCCCCAACGTTTTGAGCACGGGGTAAGATGGGATCTTGGAACACAGTACACACTTGAGCTTTCCCAGCACAAGTTGACAGTTCCACTTGAAACTATCAGGTCTCATTTCCTTGAAAGTCTCCCGACTTCGAGTGCCTGATGTATTCAATCACAAAACAAAAGTTCCTTTAACAATATGAAAGTAAATTTCCTGGTTTTTCATTGGGTGAGGATTTTTTCACCCTGTGTCCCCCTCTTCCGGACACTGACCCCTCTTTACTTTCAGCCTCCCTACTCCGGATTCACTATGGGTTTCCCTTCGCTCACAAATCTTGATGTCTTTTTAAACAGTTCCGGAGGACATCCATCGGCCGGGTTCACCTTTGTCAACACACTTTTTCTTGGGACTTTAGACTTTGCCCCCTTCTCGCCAGCATCCCTTTTACAGCTTCACACCAGCCAACTTCAGCTTTACATTCACTTTCAATATTTACAGGATTCACTTCCCTTGCTTTCTTTAAAGTTTGTAGGTCAAAGGCTTTTGACTATACGAGGATTTTGCTTGACCTCCTGTATGGCCACTTTGACCTATCTTGGCAGCTCTCCTATGGCCTTCTGGCTTCTGTAGTTTTACTCAGATCGGGATTGAACAGTTTCTTGGAGCAGCACCCACGTGGTGCCGGTCCTCTTCTGCAGCTGGTTTCCCCCTTTGCTATTTTACAGTTCTTTGAACTTTCTCACTTTCATTCACCACAGCCCGGTTCTTATCAGCTCTCCCCCGACTCACTGGCTGTGATAAACCGCTTGGCTTTCCTCTTTACTGGAGTCAAGGCTGGTACCATGGAAGCAGGAGTCTCCCAAGCTCCGGTTTATCGGCATCAGTATGCTCTGTGTACTGTTGACATCTGCTGCAGCACACTTGGGCTATTGTCCTCGGTCTTACATTTCTTTCATCGCAGGGTTTGCAGGTTTTTGTCGAAAAGGGCAAGGCTGTCTCCTGGTCAGCCTCTCGATATTTGCTGCCTTTCTCCTCCTCTTGAACTGCCGGGTCTGGATAGCTGTCATGTTGTGCGGTCTGCCTTGCTTATACTGTGCTCTCTTGCTACCCCTTTCATCACTGTGGAGAAGGGAAAGGGCTGTCGTGTGTGTGTTTCTGATCAATTGCTTGACTTTGCCTGACCCTTGTATTGGGACATGTCAGGTAAACAGCTCTTGTGTTAGTCCGTTCTCTGGTGTGTTGTACAAAAGTGTTTGTGTCGAAAAAGGGGGCCAGTGGTTTTGAATGTCCTACGTATGATGGGGAAAAGGTGTTGAAAGAAGGGGGATACCGAATTTCACCCATCAGTGTCCCACTCCAGGTGATCCTCCCACACGGGTCCACCCCCAGGAGCTGGATCCAATAGCGATGGCTGTGTCCTGGCCACCTGGATGATAGATCCCTGGGGACTAGCCACGGAGACACCTTCAGGTTTCTCGCATGCTCTTCCTCCATGTGGTGTAGCCACATTTTCTTCACAGGGAAACCGGGAAAGAAAATCCATGTTTCCCTTGTCTTTTCCCTTCCGGTGTTTCACTGTGAAACAATAGGATTGTAGGTCTAGAAACCATTTCATGACCCAAGGTTTGGACTCTTTAGGTTGTCTAATCCAAACTAAGGGTGAGTGTTCGGTAACCAGTGTAAACGTTCAACCCAATAGATAATATCTAAGATGGATAATGGCCCACTTGATGGCTAGTCTCTAGTTCTACCACTGAGCAGTTTTTTTCATGTGGGAATAACTTGCGACTGGTGTATAATATGGGGTGTTCTAGTCTGTTGCAAATATCGGACAGGACTGCTCGTAACCATGTAAGGGAAGCGTCCGTCTGAAGCAAACACTCTTGTGAAGTCGACTTCCTTTAGGATTGGGTTTTTGGCATAATGTGTTTTAAAAGGTTATAGCATATCTCCTCGTCATCGTTCCAATGGAGTTTCTGAGGTTCGGCATTTTTACGTTTATCTGTTAGCCAGGCTGTTTTATCTGAATAGTTAGGGATAAACCTACGGTAATATCCTATTAGACAAAGGAAATCCCTAAAATCGCCTTTGTTCTTGGGAGTTGGAGTATCCAAGGCAGCCTTTACCTTTTCATGTTGGGGTTGTATATTCCCATTCCCTACAAAAAAACAAGGTATTTCACGGCTGATTGGGCCAATCTGCATTAAGCTGGATTAGCAGTCATGTCAGCATTCCTGAGGACTTTCATGATGGTATAAAGATGGAAGAGATGGTCTTCCCAGGTTTTACCATAAATGACAATATCGTCAATGCTAGCTCCACAGAAATCAGAATCGGGCTGTAGGATGTTATCCATAAGGTGTTGGAACATGGCTGGTACACCGTGTAGGCCAAAAGGGAAGATTTTAAACTGGAATAATCCCTGGGGCATTGAAAACGCAGCTTTTTCCTAGTCTGGCCAATATACAGGGACTTGCCAGTACCCCTTTGTTAAATCTAGGGTGGATAGAAAAGGTAGCTGGTCCGAGTTTATCAATTAGGTCATCGATGTGTGGCATGGTATAGGCATTGAAGTCTGATATGGCATTAATTTGACAGAAGTCTATGCAGAATCTCCAGGAGCGATCAGGTTTAGTGACCAACACGATAGGAGAGGACCATGGACTTGGGGAGGGCTCAATGATATAAGCGTTCAACATCTTGTTGACTTCCTTGATCACTATATGTTTTTGTGCCTCGTGTAGACAATAGGCTTTTAAATGAACTTCTTTGCTTTTAGGTGTTTGAATATAATGGTATGTACCTTTTACTCTTCCTGGTTTTACTGAGAATACATCAGGCAATGAGACCCCTACATCTTTTAGATCTTGTTGTTGGATAGATAACTTTGAAGGAATTAAGTCAAAGTTATCTATGATATGATATGGCATTTATAACACGCCTATACACAAGTGTTTCAAGGTTCAACGAGGCAAGGGAGGGGAAACAGGGAAGACCGATAGGGATCCTACTAGGCCAGGTGACATTGAGATTGCGCAAGTGCAGGGGAGGGGGAAAGGGAAAAAGTGCAGGGGAGAAAGGGGAGCAGTGCAGTACATAGGATAACAGTAAAAAAAAAATAAGACAAATAGTAGATAAAGGTGCGGCCAGCAGATGGCAAGTTCAGGGGTAAGTGCAGACATCAGGCGTCAGGTGCTGGTAGGGGCTGTAGGGATACTGAACAGTTGCAGAGTGCAAGGGCTGCCAGGGGGGTAGTGCAGGTGTGCAACTGGAGGGGAGGGGACCTGGGCCCGAGATCAGTGGATAGCCAGGTAATCAGTGCAGTTTCGGTCAGATCATCAGCAGGGGAGAGGAAGAGAAACCAGAAGCAAAGAGGAAGGTCTTGAGATGCTTCCTGTAAGAGGATTCAATTCAACACTACAGCTAAGTCAATGCCTAGTCTAGAATACTGAATGAAAACCCTTATTGATATATCTTTATGTCCAGTTCATGCGTTCTGGATGACTACCCCTATATAACACCCCTCTCTTGGAATCCCCCTGACCCCACTGAGCCAAGAAGTAGTTCTGTTTTGCAAGTTGAAAGGTTTATTTGATAATTTAAACAATATATATATATATCACACTTTATAATAAATTAATAATTGAATATCACACCTAATCTGAGCAGTAATCAATAATGGATAGTCTGGCACTAGCACACTTGTGAATAGGAACAGAAGAATAAGGTGGTAGAGAATGCTTTATATAAGTTCAGATGGATGTAATGTTGAATGAAAATGCAATACAGAAAATACTCAATATGATTTCAACAAAACAATGTAATCACTTTTCTCTGGCAATCCCCTCCCCCCTTTATGCAATGCAAGGAAATGGAAGGAAAGCACACAGTTCTCAGAAATGCAATCAACTGTAATTCAGTTCACCCCAGCAAGCTTACACTACAGAAGTTGGAAACACAGGCCCAAAATGCTTTTATATGTGCTGGCAATGAAGTGAAAAATATGCTAGAATGCTTTTAATTCCCTCTAGAGGTTCAGGGCGAGTGGTATCTAGTTATTATTAGTCCAGGCTCACTCTAGCAATGATTCTGGGATGGTTCTTAAGAGGCAAACGAATTTTTAGCAATTAAACTGCTGTTTTCACACGTGGAGAAATTTGCAAATCGCGGTAGGAATGCGGTTCTAGGTTCATTGAAAAGCCAAGATTCTAAGCTTTCAGAGGAAAGTTAAACCAAGTTCCTAGCCCAAACGGTGGCGGAGTTATGAACGATTAAATAAAGGTAGTTTTTCGGATTTTAAATTTTAAAGTTCAAAATGACAAATGACAGCTAGCAACTAGAAATGACAGGTGACAGCTTTACAAATGACAGGTGACAGGAGGCAGTTCTACTTAGATTAAAATAGATTGAATTATATTATTTTAACTAGAAGATTGGTTCCGCACAGTTCTGCTGGGTACTCACAATATATTTTGGAAATAGATGGGCCTCGCCACGGATCTGGTGAGGTTTTAGACTGGACTCTGGTCTGGTCTCTGCACTTCACAGTGATCTGGGTCAGCTCTCTGGTTCTGCTAACAGTGGTCTGGGTCAGCTCTGCTCTCTCTCTGGATTCTGGAGATTGATGGATTTGAAGTCTGGATCTCTGGCTGTGGTATGGTCCGGCAGAGCGCGTTGCAGCAAATGGAATTGAATGTCCCTAAGTGTCCTGACTGTCTGCTTTTATGTGTTTTGAAAATGGGTGGAAAGGCTAGCTTCCTAGGCCCTACCCCTCTCCACTTGTCATTGGCCACTTCCCTCCTCTTCCCCTTGATTGGGGGAATGAAATGAAGTGTCATCATGATGAGGTCTGTTTATGGTGCAGAGAACCCACCCCTGTCAAATTACACACAATCTATATTTTGACCCAAAAGACATATTTGCACAGGTACACATTTGTTTAAAATTACATGCAACAATCACATATCACAGGAGGTATACCCTGTCCAAATCTGCTCTTCCTGGGAGCTTGCATTCAGAAATGGCAACATATTTCACTTTTTGGTCAGGTTACCAATATCAGATTCTTACTCAAATTTATACACATGTGCGCAAGGAGTATGGATATTACTTGATGAAGTATCAGACTTTTAACATGCATACATTTTAAGTAATACCCTCTTAACTGCTAGTTTGCCCCCAGATCATGCCACCGTTTCTAAAAACCTCTTAAAATGTGGGCAGAAAAATTAAAAGAATTATGGTATCATTTAAATAATTATGACAAGCCTGTACTATGAGTTATTCATCTTTTTCTACGACCATATTCTGGCTACAGGGGTGTGTCTTTTCAGGTCACATGGTACAGAAACCAGTCTTTCCACTTTCTTCAAGCTCAGCCTCTGTCTCCAGTTTCTCCCCCTCCCAGTTTCTGCCAAGAGGAAGCCATTTTTATTACCCCTGCAATAAACCATCTGCCTGGGCCCTGGAAGGCCCATTGTTCAAGAGAAAGCCATTTTTACGGCCCCCATAATAAAACATTTGCCTGAGTCAGGACAGGGCTTTGTTCAATTTCCTGCAGAGCCCAGGTAATTCAATCAGGGAAGTGTCATATCCCTTTTGGTGGGAGCAGCAAAAGGGCAGCTAGGCCTGCGAACACAGCTCTTGTGCAAGTCTCATCTCCTGTCGGGGGTAGCTGGTGGGCAGAATTCAGTTCCTTAAGCCAGGCTTCAGATAAAATGTCACTTTTTGTAACCCAGTTTAAGTCAAGACAATGTTTACATATGCAGCTAGAATGCTGATTCTAAGTTCAAAACTATGGCATTTCAACAGTGACAACTATGTGCCACTCAAAAGTAGGTCACTCATTTCTTTTAAACATTTAGATTTTTAGTGTCTTTCAGTCCAAATTTACTTAAACTGCTGAAATCCACAACTCAGCCAGTCTTGTTATAAACCTTCAAGTCACTTCAGAATATAACTTTACATTGGATCCACCTCTCAGTAAGTCTTTCTTTGGCATGCTTTGGGTTCATTTATTCAGTTTTACACCCAAAAAAAAAAATCTGGTGGTTTTAAAACGCCGGCTTTCTGATAGTGGTGAGTACTGGTAATGCACCCATTTTTGGGATTTAAGAAAATGAATTCCCCACAATTCTAGGTTGCTTTTGGCAATCAGCATTGCCATTCCCAATGGTTTCAGACTACTGTGTGGGTAGTCCAATGGTGGTTTTAGGCAGTGCCCTTCTGTGCCCATAACATCGGCAAAAATGAGTGGCAGCCTATTCTTCATGCATTTCCCTGTGCATTTTCTGGGAAGCTCTGGCCATCATGATGTTTTCCATGTCAGTACTGCACAGTTTTTGAGGTAGGGCTTGGATGCATGGGTAAAACATCCCACATTCCCGAACCAGAGATGGTTCTCCAAGTTTTATTGAGGCAGGAAGGCTGTTCCAGAGGGAGGCCCCAGCAGAAGAAAGATCTACCACCAACTTGCTGCTTAGAGAAGTGACTAACCCTGAGGGATTTGGAGGAGGATGAGCAAAGAGCTCAGGGAAGATATTTAGGAAGAGAGTTGAAGGTAATGAGGCCCCAGAAGGCCTTGTGAACAATGCAGAGGGTTTTGAACTTAATCCTCAATGCCACTGGGAGCCAGTGCAGAGATTTCTGTCCTGGAGAGATACGATCCCTGGGCTTGAGGCCAAGGACAAGTCTTGCAGTCTTGTTTTGGATGAGTTGCAGAGGGCAGAGAGTAGAGGCAGGCAGATTTATAAAGAGGCTGTTGCAGTAGTCCAACTTGGAGAGAACCAGAGCTCTGGAGACAGCGAGCTTCTGGGGCAAGGAGAGGAAAGGAAGAATACCTCTGAGGAGGTGCAGCTGGTAGTGTGACTTTGAGACGTCAGAGATATGAGGAGAGAAGGAAAAGGTGAAATAGAAGATGCCTCACAAGTGGGAGCAGGAAGAGGGCCGAGAGAGGCCAACCAGAGTGTGACAAGAAAGGAGGAGGCAGGTGTGCCGATGAGGAGACTCTCGGTCTTAATGCCATTAAGGCAGAGATCATTGGTGGCACACCACTCCTGGATGGCATAAAGACAGAGATGAGAGAAGGAGAAGAGGTGGCAGAAGGGAGCCTGAAAATGAGTTGACGATCACACGCATAGTACTGACAATTGGGGCAAGAGGGGCAATGCGGTGGCCAAGAAGGGTCAGGTATTGGTATAACAGCCAGGGAGAGAGGTTAGACCCCTGGGAAATACCACAGGTAGAGATAAAAATAGAGGAGAGGAAGGATCCAAGTTGAACTTGGGAGGGGCGATCGGAGAGGAAGGAGGTTAGCCAAGCCAGGGCCTGATCGGAGATACCCAGGTCATCACAGAGACGGTTGAGCAGGATGGCATGGTTGACTGTGTCAAAGGCAGAAAAGGGGGGGCGTGGCTAACTGATGAGCAGGTGAATCTCTGTAGCTCCCGTGCAGCTGTTGAAATCCGGCCTAAATCCTGTATACAAACTCCCATGGAGAATAAATAGATGGCTGGGGACGGCGCCTGAAGTGCAGGAGCAGCGGATGGTCTACTCGGAAGGCGACAGAGAGAAGCGTTTTTCCCCCGGCGGCTCGCCGAAAATCCTGGTGGCTTGGCGGGAAGGGGCACTCAAAATGGCTCCCGTGGGGCAGTGAAGGGGAAAGAGGAGGACTGTCAGACATACGCTGCTGCCCCAGGGGAAGTGGGAGCAGCGGTGGTTGTGGGGCTAACCTGAGCGGGAGAGCGAGACTGTGTGGCGCCCTGGGAAGGAGGTGGAAAGAGGAGCTGCTCCCCGGTGTCCGCTGAGTGCCCATGGCTCGGCGGGAAGGAGCGTTCGGATGATCCCTGTGCCGCAGCGAGCGGGAAGGAGGTCGTCGGTGTGACCCGCGCTCCAGTCGGTGCAGGGCCGGCGGCGGCTGTGGAGGCAGGTCTGCAGGAGAACGAGACTGAGCGCTGCCTGGCGAGCAGCGTTCGCGCTAGCTCATCTGCATTTCGGGGAAGTGACTTGCTGGAAAGACCCGGGCTCAGCCCGGCGTGGAGTGACTTGATGTGTCGGCCAAACTTGTGGTAGCAGCTCCTCTGGAGGGACCCGGGAATTATAGACCTGAGAGGGCGAGCTGTGGCCGGCGGTGGATAAACTACAGACCTCACGCATGGGGGTGGAAAAAGAGCAGCGGATAGACAGGTATGCCGAGGCTAAGGACACTGCACAGAGGCAGGAGGGCCCAGATCGGTAGGAGACTCCCCGGGGGAGGACAGTAAAGCAGTGACCCTGGATGCGCTAATGGAGGCGATACAAGTCTCAAGGGATGCCCTCGAGGAGAGCATCAAGGAGGTGGGAGTGGATGTCTCTTTGGTGAGGGCGGACCTCCGTAAGGTGTCTGAGAGGGTAACAGAAGTGGAGCAAAGGGTCAGCACGGAGGAGGATGAGGTCCAGAAGTTGAAAAATCAGGTGGCGGGCTTGGTGGGGGCTAACCGAATGCTGGAAGTCAGAGCAGAAGATGCCGAGGGACGCTCCAGGCGGGGTAATATCCGCCTGGTTGGCATTCCGGAGAGGGAGGAGGAACCTAGCACATAACTTTTTGCGGAGAATTTGATGCTGAAGGTCCTGGGGATTAAAGGCCTGTCTAATTTTTTCACTGTGGAAAGGGCGCATATGGTTCCGGGGAGGCCCCCGCCATCGGGTGCGCCGCCGAGAGTCATTGTGGCTAGAATTATGAACTTCCGATACCGGAATCCTATTTTGCAAGATGCTCGCAGATGGGGCTATTACGAGATCGGTGGCGCGAAGTTGAGGATCTTCCCGGACTTCACGCTTGAGGTGCAGCGACAGAGATAACAATATTGGAGGGGAATTTTGTCACAGCAGTTGGAGCGGAGGTGGCTACGGGAGGTTGGGTAACGTGGATGGGAGAGGGGCTGACTTGGGAGCAAAATTCTGATATACTGAAGGAGTAAGATGGGAGGTTTGAAGATTGGGTCTTGGAACGTTCGCGGGTTGGGGAGCTATCAGAAACGAAGGAGGGTGGGGAATATTTGAAGAGGCAGGGGATACAGGTGGCCCTGTTGCAGGAGACACATGCAAATGTGGAGGTGTTGGGGAAGCTAGAGAGACAGTGGGGGGGTCAGATACGGGGCACAACATACTCCACTCAGGCGAGGGGGGTTCTTATCTGGGTGAATGCGGGTACCGTTGAAATTGGAGCGCAGGATGACGGATGGGGAGGTAGGACGGATTTGGCACGGGGTACATGGGAGAATAGGTCACTATGTTTGGTCAACTCATATGCGCCCAATGTGGATGACAAAGAGCACTTCCCCTCGGTGCTATGCATGATGGGGGCCTATAGGGGGGAAATGATAATATGGGGGGGAGATTTTACTGTCATTTAGATGAGCGGCTGGACAGGCAAGGTACTAGGGGGGGCAAAGAAGAAGATGGCAGAATCACTATGCGAGGTGATGCAGGAATTGGATCTAGTGGAGCTCTGGAGGGAGAAACATGGGGAGGCGAGGGGTTTCTCTTATTACTTGAGTGTACATGGCTCCTATTGGCGTCTAGATTATATGGTAGTGGGAAGGGACTATTTCCATTATTCTGGGGAAAATACCTATTTGGGGCGCACTATCAGATCATTCCCCTCTGGTGACGACGTTGTGCGAGCCCAGTGAGAGCCCACCGAGGCGGCTGTGGCGGTTGCGGATGGAGGCGCTACGGGATGGGGTGTTTGTGGTGGAGCTTAGAGAGGAGATCGGGCGGTATTTTGACCTAAACGAGGGTACGGTGGGCACTATGGGGATATTATGGGACGCCTTTAAGGCGACCATCAGGGGAAAGTGTTTTGCCATGATAGTCGGGATGAGGAAACGCCTCTCGGAGACACTGCAGCGGACAGAGTGCCAGACAGCGAGATTGGATAGAGAGGCAGCGGGTGGGGCAGTGGTGTGGGAAGCCCTGGTGCAAACATTGGAGCTCCACCGGAAGACCTTGGCAGAGCTGTCACATTTTGATGATAGCAGACGGGACGCAAGACTCCAGGGGGAGGGAGATAAGGCGGGCAAGCTCTTAGCATGGCTCATTCGTAGGGAGGCCCCGAGCCGCGTTATAACCCAGGTTCAATCTAATGACGAAGGGATTGTTGGTACACAAAGTGAGATCAATGCAGCGTTTGTGGCATACTATAAGGGACTCTACACGAGTGAAAGGGGATACGTAGAGGTGGAAGTGGAGGACCTCATGGAGATGCTCCAGCTGCCGAAGTTGGGGGAGGATAGTTGGGAGGAGCTAGAGGCCGCCGTAGGGGAGGAGGATCTACGTTGGGCAATACGCGCTATGAGGAGGGGCACAGCGCCGGGTAGCGACGGGCTCCCGGTGGAGTTCTATGCGGAGTTCTCTGATTTACTTGTTCCGCAACTTCAGAGGGTATATGAGGCGTTCCAAGGGGGATGTCTCCCAGAGTCGATGAGGGAAGCGGTGATCACGGTGATCCTAAAGGAGGGGAAGGATCGAGAGGGACTGCACGGCATACCGGCCCATCTGGCACTTAAATGTAGACTGGAAAATCCTGGGGAAGATTCTGGCGGCAGTTGCACCGAATCTGGTACATCCTGATCAATGTGGGTTTATAGGAGGTAGGAGTACATTGGGTAATATTTCCCGGCTGCACCACGTGATGGACCGAGTGAAATCACAAAAGCGAGACATAGCTATAGCATCGTTTGACGCTATGAAGGCGTTTGATTCTATGGAGTGGAAGTGGCTATTTCGGGTGTTACGGGAGTTTGGGTTTGGGGAGAGCATTTGTAAATGGCTGTCGTTGTTATATACTAAACCGCGGGCGATGCTGAAAACTAATAACTGGGTTTCAGAGACATGGGAGTTGGAGAGGGGGACTAGGCAGAGGTGCGCGGCTTCCCCAATTTTGTTTGCCCTGGCCTTAGAACCACTGGCGGCGTATCTACGGCAGGAGACGGGTGAGGCTGGAATCTAGGTGGACGGGCAGAGGCATATTGTATCCCTATACGCGGATGACTCGTTATATGTAGGGGACCCCAGGTTATTCCGTCCGGACCTCTTAGAAATTCTGCGTAATTTTAGAGCTATGTCGGGGTTCTGTATAAATCCGGAGAAATCGGTTCTATTCCCGCTGGGAAGGTTGCGGGGCGGTCCAGTGGATGAACTACCAGAGTTGGGGCTAAAATGGGAGACTGAATCCTTTCGTTATCTGGGGGTTCGGGTGTTCCATGACGTTGTGGGCACGTTTGTACACAATACTGGGGGGGCACTGAAAGTATGTGGCAAATAAGGTGCTTTTTAAAATGTTAGACGGTTGTCCCTGCAGACTCTGCGGAGACCGAGGGAGGATGGGGGGTTGGGCCTTCCGGACTATGAAAAATACTTTGTGGCGGCGCAATTACAATCGGTGCTGGTGTGGGATCATCCGGAGGCGGGCTCCTGGGGTCTGTGCAGCGTGGATCCCGGCCGGCGGAGCTCTTGTTGTACCCATTGGGTAATGTGGGGACATCAGTGGTTTTTGAGGCGGTAAGGGAGACATGGAGGAAGTATGTGGGCGGTAAGGGGGTTAAGGGCCGTTATGAAACCAATCTTCCATGGGGGGCAGACCAGAAACTTCGGCAGGCAATTGGGAGGGTAGGGATACAAAGGTTAAGGGAGAAAGGATGCGAAAAGGTGGGGGACCTTTTTGGGGGAGGAAGGCTCCTTACCTGCATGGAGTGGTGTGAAAAGTTTGATTTACCGCAGGGGGGTTTTCTGGCATATGGGGCGGTGGTTCGGAGGATGGCGGAGCTATGGGAGGGGATCCCTGAGGAGTCGGTGTCATGCCCGGTGCTCCGAGTTCTACTTGATCGAGCAGGGGGGGGGAGGGGACGTATCTCACGGATATATAAGGCTCTTGGAGAGAGGGAGATGGAGAGGGAGTTGAAAGTGAAGGAGAAATGGGAAGCGGATATGGGACGCTCGATTTCGAGTGAGGAATGGGAGAGGGTTTAGGACTTGGTTAGGAAATCCTCGAGGAACGTCCGCTTCCAGTTGGTTCAATTTAACATTGTACATAGGGTGTATATTACCCCATTGGCGCTCAAGGCGATGAACATGGAGCATCCGGGGATTGCCCTAGGTGTGGGTCGGAGGAGGCGGGGTTTTGGCATATGGTGTGGGCCAATAGTGGAGTATTGGGATGAGGTGCTTAAGGGAATAAATGAGTTAATGGGAGCCAATCTGGAGCGGCGACTGGAGATCTGTTTGTGGGGGAACTTACCGGGGGGTGGGGGGGAACGTAACAAGTTATGGAACAGAATGGGTCGGTTTCTACTTATATTGGCAAAATGCTGAATGGCGATTGCATGGAAGTCCCCCCTGGGTCCGACAATCCAGTTATGGAGAAAGGATGTAAGGAGGTGGGGTTTAGCGGAGTTGATGGTGCTGCAGAACGTGGAGGTGGGGGAGGTAACGGTTCAATGGTCCCAATTGTTGAATGACCTTGCAAAGGATAATTATCTACGCCCGCTGCGAAGTAATGTATGCTGGGAAAAGGCCGCAATGGGGGTGGGGGGAGCTCGGAGATGGGGGTAACAGATGGAATGCCTCTAACCTCACTGGACTGTGAACTTTTGGTGCTCGACTGCAGTGCTTTATGGAAGAAGGAGGACTTATATGGGATTTGGAAAGGGGGGGGTTAGAGGGGAGAAATGAGTGCTGTTGGTTAAGTTTTGACAATTTTTGGCAGGGAGGGGTTTTGGAGGTTGGGAAAGGTGGAGTGGGAGTTTGGGAATTGTTATATTAAAATAATAAAGTTTAAAAAAAAAAAGGCAGAAGAGAGATCAAGTATGAGGCCACAGGGGGTGTTGGAGTCAAAGTTGGAGAGCAGGTCTTCACGGATGTTCAGGAGAGCAGTTTCCATTCTTCTGGCAGCTTTGAAGCCAGACTGATGGTCATGGAGACAACCAACAGATTCAGAGTGAAGATTAAGCTGGGAGATGGCCAGCTTTTCCAGGAGTTTGCCTGCGAAGGGAGTGATGGATTGTGGACGATCGCAGGGCAGGAAAGGTCAGCAGAGGGTTTCTTAAGATAAGAAGAGGGTGCAGAAGAGAGTGCTTCAAGGGTGAGGGGAAGACTCCAGTGGCGAAGGAGTGGTTGCAGAAATCAGCCAGAGCAGGAGCCAGGGTGTCAATGTGGTCCTTGATGGTTTTGGAAGAACAGGGGTGAACCTGTTTTGACGAGACTCTCATAGATCGGACTTGTCTAGAAACCTTGTAAGAGAAGAACAGTTGAAAGGCAGAGACGTAGTGAGGAGAGGTGGCCGAAGAAGGACCACAGGAAGAGCAGGGAGTAGAGGGGGAGAGGAAGAGATAGGGGACAGGAGGTCCTGAGTTTTAGAGATGAAATGAAAAGCCAGGGCTGTGCAGAGAGCCTGAGAGGAGACAGAGCGGTAGAGACTGCAGCAGGATTGGCCAGCTACTTGCAGATTTTAAAGAGTTCAGCCGAGTTGTTAGATGCCGCGGAGACGCAGGATTGGATGTGGGCTCTCTTCTTGGTGCGGACGGAGAGCCGGTATTGTCTTTGGAGCAGGTGACAGGCCAGTTCGTCAGAGGATGTACTGGAAGCACGTCGTTTCCTCTCAGCCACCCTGCACTTGTGTTTAAGGGTGACTAGGTCTTAGTTGTACCAAGAGTTGCACTTGGCTTTGGATTTCAAGCAGATCCTCATGACAGGAGAACATCGAGAGTATCACACGGAGTGGAGCATGGAAAGGGCTGTTTCAGGGTGTGAGTCAGCCAGGTGGGGACGGGTGAGGAGAAAGTGGCGGCTCCACTGACACACGCTTCATGGGTCGGATAACCGAGAAGGTCAGTGGCAGTGCTGGAGCTGGCTTGGCCCGAGGGGTAGAGAGGGTGAGATGGGAGGAACGGAGCAATTGATCACTCCATGAGAGAGGAGTGTTGAGAGGGATCATAAGGGGAATGGCTGAAGAGATCAGAACATCCAGAGTGAGCCCTGTGGAGTGAGTTGGGCCAGAGGGAAGAATAGAGAGAGTCTTAGAGGTCACGAAAGAGTCCATTGGAAGGACAGGAAGCACCCACGTGGATGTTGAAGTCTCCAAGAAGAAGGAGTTGAGTGGTTGAGACCAGGAGGAAAGAGATGTCCGCCCATTCAGAGAGGAAGGAGATCTGACCAGGTGGCCGATAGATGGTAGCCACGGTGAGGGAATGACCAGGAGAGAGTGAGAGCATGCAGATTAGTGATTCGAAAGAGAAGTAGGCATGCATAGGAATGACAAAGGCAGGAATCCTCTCAGGGAAGCTCAGGGCTACACCCCCTCCGGAGCAGTTGGATCTAGGTACGGAGAGGATCTTGCAGCCATCAGGGAAGAGTGTGTCAAAGCTCGTGACAGAGCTGGCCGTGAACCATGTCTCGGTGAGACCGAGAACATAGAGGTCAAGTTCCTCCTGAAGGTGGCAGATGTCAGAGGAGTGTTTGACAGCTGAGCAAGAGTTTAGAGTGGCAATATGGATAAGGTTGCCATCCTTGAAAGACTTACGGGTAGGGGTACAAATCAGAGGTATGCCCTGCGGAGGTGTAGAAGACGACTGAGGGGGGCAGAAGAGGAAGGAGGGGAGTGCAAGATAGCTAAGGGGAGACAGCAGGGGTAGGCAAGGGAACTATATCTTCGGGGACCAGGCAGGCTAGAATTTTGGCATGGGTGGCTGATGAGTTCTCCTTCCACTCTTAAGAAGTTGATGTTCATTCTATTACCTCGTAAGGTCTGTTCCACTTGGAAACAAGTTTGTTCTCTGAGGTGAGTAAAAGAACTAGTACTTTCTGTCCAATAGAAAAAGATCTTAAATTTACTTTATCATAATTGGCCTTATGAACCAACTTCATGTGTTCTCATAGTCTGGAGGCGGTTTGTGATGTTGGAATGGGAGCCTCCTGTCGTTCTTCCCAGGTTTCCCAGAGCATGTCCACAAAATCTCTCGGTTCTCTTCCATAGAGTAGATCAAATGGAGAGAAACCTGTGGAATCTTGGGGGGGTTTTCCTCACTGCAAATAGTGCCCATGGGATCATTCGATCCCAGTATTTGCCGTCCTTGTCTACCAGGTTCCGTATAATTTGTTTCAACGTCTTATTGAATCTTTCTACTAGACCATCAGTTTGAGGATGGTACACCAAAGTTTGCATCTGGTAATGTGGAGTAGCTCTTTGACTTCGCCATAAGCTTACTCATAAAATTCGAACCTTGGCCGGTTATTATTTCTTTGGTAAAAACCAACCCTAGAGAAATACGGTAGAAGGTGTTTTAGGATCTGCTGAGTGGTATTATTTTGCATTGGGAATGCCTTGGCATATCGGGTTGCATAATCTACAATCAGCAGGCCATACTTGTTGCCCAATTTAGATGTTTCTAAAGGTTCGAGAAAAGGGGACATCTATGATCAGCAACGGATTCAGAGGGGCAGGCGCTGGGAAGTGGGGACTAGACTTTTGACTTATTTTGCAGGTTTGTATGAAGGTTTTTATATCGGCATGGATACCTGGACAGTAAAACATTCCACTAATGTGCGCCTGGGTTTTAACGTGTCCCAAATCCCCTCTTGCGAGATAGAAATGTGCGATCTCTAGCACGACTTTTCGGTGGCTTTTTGGTTTTACCAGGTGGGATTTTATAAAAACGTCAGGGGAGGTTTCTCTTTGGTAAATTAACCCAAGTTTTAAGAAAAAGGGACTTCCCTTCTCTATGCCTTCCTCTTCTGGAATTGCTTGTAAGAAAGCTTCAGCGAGGGCTGGATCATTTCGCTGGGCAAAGGCTAGGTTGGGATAGATGGTGGGTTCTTCTCCTTTCTAATCTTCAACGTTAAGAGATTCATCAGCTTCCCCAAAGCCTCTATCTGTTTTATCTGGTTTGCTTTCTTTGAATTGAGGGAACAGAGCCCTTTCCGGAATTCCCTGTGCAATTTGGTCCCCCTGGCGTACCTCAAAAGGGATTTTGCCATGATTATGTAAGAGAAACTTCACATCTCCCCGGGAGCCGGGGGTCAATAACGCCCGCTAAGACATCGATCTCAAACTTTCATGCTAAGCCAGATTTTGGGGATCATAACACCCTGGAGGAGGATCAAGAAAAAGTCTGTAGGAATCATTCCACTTTTCCAAGGGGGTATAATAGATTCCCTACTGCTACAGATATCAAACCCTACTGATTCCTTCGTGGTGATGGGAGGGTTAGAGGCTCTCTGCCAAGGTTTTTGAAATTGTAGGGTCCCCCAATTAGTTTCAATTGAGTCACATCCCACTCCAACACCATAGTTAAGGAACTCATGGTGGCAACAGTAAAGGCAGACACAAGTGATCACAGTTCAAGGGTGTTTATTAAACTGCATGCAGGTTTGAAAACGCCTAATCTAAATCTAAGATGGGAGCAAGCGTCCACCATAAAATGAAAATAAGTCAGTCCTTGTGGCATCATCTCAAATAAAAAGTGCCTTTACTAAGAAACCTATTGCCACACCTTACAACTAATACAAAAAGGGTGTGGGATGGTTTTCAACAAAAGAAAGAAGTATTCACAAATAATGTCAGGATGCAGTAGCTTGGATCTCCCTTCCCCACGTTTTGAGAATAGGGTAAAATGGGATCTTGGAGCACAGTACACACTCAAGCTTTCCCAGCACAAGTTGACAGATCCACTTGCAGCTATCAGGACCATCGATGGCCAAGTCGTGTTTCCTTAAAAGTCAATTGCCTTCAAAGGCCTGAAGTATTCAATGACAAAACAAAAGTTCCTTCAACAATATGAAAGTTAATTTCCTGGTTTTTCTTTGGGTGAGGATTTTTCAGCCTGGGTCCCCCTCTTCCGGGCATCAATGCCTCTTTACTTCCAGCCTCCCTCCAATGGGTTCACTATGGCTTTTCCTTTGCTCACAAATCTTAATGTCTTTTTAAACAGTTCCAGTGGGCATCCCTCGGCCGGGTTCACATTTGTCAACACACTTTCTTGGGACTTTAGACTTTGCCCCCTTCTCACTAGCATCCCTTTTCCGGGTTCACACTTGCCAACTTCACCTTTATGTTCACTTTCAATGTTCATGGGGTTCACTTCCCTTGCTTTCTTTAAAGTTCGTAGGTCAAAGGCTTTTGACTACATAGGGATTTTGCTTGACCTCCTGTATGACTACTTTGTCTATCTTGGCGGCTCTCCTATGGCTCTATAGTTTTGCTCAGAGCAGGACCGACCAGAGTTTTTTTGGAGCAGCACCCACGTGGTGCCAGTCACCTTCTGCAGCTGGTTTCCCCCTTCTGCTATTTTACAGTTTTTTTTAACTTTCTCACTTTGCGACTTTCATTCACCACAGACCGGTTCTCATCGGCTCTCCCCTCAACTCACTGGTTGTATGGCTTTCCTCTTTACTGGAGTCAATGCTGGTACCACAGAAGCAGGTGTCTCCCTTGCTCCAGATTATCTGCGTCAATATGCTCTGTGTACCGTTGATACCCGCTGCAGCACACTTTGGCTATTGTCCTCGGTTTTAAAATTCTTACAGGGCAGGGTTTGCAGGGTTCTGTCGAAAAGGGCAAGGTTGTGTCTCTCCTAGTTAGCCTCTCGATTTTTGCCGCCTTTTTCCTCCTCTTGAACTCCCGGGTCTGGATAGCTGTCTCATTGTGTGGTCTGCCTTGCTCGTACTGTGCTCTCTTGCTCCACCTATTATCCCTGTGGGGAAGGGAAAAGGACCATCAGGTGTGTGTGTGATTCTGATCAATTGCCTGACCCTTGCATTGGGACATGTCAGGCAAATGGCTCTGGTGTTAGCCTGTTCTCCGGTGTGCCGTGCGAAAGTGTGTGTCAAAAAGGGGGAGGGCAGTGGTTTGGAACATCCAACGTGGTAGGATGAGGAAAAGGTGTTGAAAGAAGGGGATACTGCGTCTCAGCAGTGTCCCACTGCCCGAGGACCCCCATACAGGTGATCCTCCCTCACTGGTCCACCCCCAGCAACTAGATCCAATAACAATGGCTGTGTCCTGGCCACCTGGCTGACAGATCCCCGGGGACTAGCCAGGGAGACACCTTCAGGTTTCTCACAGTCCTGTAAGAGTAATACCAAATTGATTGTTGTTAAGATAATCAATGTATTGTGCATATGTCTCTGTTGAACCTTTCCAAATAATTAGAATATCATCAATGTATCTTTTCCACATAACTACATTCTGGTCAAAAACTTTATTAGTTAAAGCATAAGTCTTCATATTCTGCCATAAATAAATTCACCAGGGAAGGAGCTTATTTAGCCCCCATGGCTACCCCACTTGTTTGCATGTAGTAGGTACCATTGAATTTGAATGCATTATTCTCCAGAGAAAATTTGAGAAAAGATTTCAACATGTAAACGTATAAAGAGTATTCAGCACTCTGGACCAGTAGTTTTCTTTTTGTAATAATTTTGTCTTGTAGGGATTTGATTTTGGTGGATAGGGCAACCTGAATGGTGGCGCACCATGCTTTACTAGCAACGACTGGACTCGGTGGAGGGATAGGTGTTTCCAATTCTCTGAGAATTGTAAACAGTTCTTTGCTGTTGGACGCGGCATTGGAGATACGAGAGTTCAGGGTACTAAATTTATGTGTGGTAACAGCGAGTTTAAATGTATGCAATACTAGCTGGAGTTCTTTTTTGGATTCATTGGAATGGTTTTTTTCTTGTGAGATGTTATAGGGCACTTATTTCTTCGGAGTTCAATAAGTTTGCCATTGAACCATGAGTTGCTAAGCTTAGGTCTTGTCCATGTTAGTTTTGAATATTATGGTTATTTAACCTGTGGACTTCTATAATAAACGGTTTGCACTTTCCAAATTCGAGTGCCGGTTCTTTTTACAACAGACACGCATCCTATTTTCACCTTATGGATGGCAAAGATGTTGGACCGTTTTGGTTTTGAGCTATTGTAGAGTGCCTTACTCTACGACACTTGGCACCCACTGCAGTTCAGCAGGCAGAACGCTCTATGATCTAAGCCATGTTCTTGTAAGAAAACAAATATATATATATATATATAGAAATTCTCTGAAAAAACTTAGTTAAAGGGATGTTATGGATAAGTTGCACTGATAAAAACCCATGAAATTCAATGAAAAAACATTGTTAAAAGGGACATTATGGTTACAAGTAAAACCGAAGACCCCCAGAAATGTGCTAGTTATGGTAAGCTAAGCACCCATAACTCGAACCACCACCATGCACTGCTAAAATAAACACCCAGTAAATGAAAGATGACATCAAAAATTTCATTGATGACATCACTGATATCACGTTGGGCCACTTAATTTTGCTCACTGACATGTCTAGGATAGTTTTTATTTTCACTAAGAATGAGGATTTAAACAATTGACAAGGTGTATATATACATATATATAAATTAAACTTCTTATATCTTCTTAAGTACTTTCCATAGAATTTGATAATCAACTCTAATGTTATTGTCATTTTTTGGTGCGGTTTCGTTCTTATTTACTTTAGTTTCCCTGTATGTGGCTCTAATTTGTATGCAGACTTAAAGACTGTTGGTATACTGGGATCCCTGTGCTCTTAACCAGAACCCGAAGGTCAATCTGATAGACTATACCTACCGAGGTCTTTCCACCTCATACAATGGAATTGTGGTTACAGAGAAGTCAGATTAACAGTGTTGGAGCATTTGCAGTTACAGAGTTATGAGGGTGTAATTACATTAGTAAAGAGCTAAATCAACCCTATGGTAAGTGACACCAACTACATGTAGGTTAGAATCTATTGAACAACCATGTTTTTAGGGGTTTTTTGAACTTGATATAGGATGGCTCATTGCTTAAGTTAGCTGGGAGTGAGTTCCATAATCTGGGGGCTGCTACAGGGAAACTGGATACTCCCGTTCTAGAATTCTTAAAGCGGGGGATAAGTAAGTGAGTACTAGTGTACGACTTAAGCAGTCTGGTTGATGTTTTTCAGATGAGGCATTCATTCAGGTAGGTAGGGGTGTTTTGGGTGATGCATTTATGTGCAGTAGTAAGAGTTTGTACAGTATTCTTGCATGTATAGGCAACCAATGTACTTCTCACCTAGAATGTGATATATGGTCCCTTTATTTGATGCCTAGAGCTGCTCTAAGAGCTTTAGTTTGTAATAATTGCATTTTGGCTAGATTTTTCTTAGGGATTTCTAGCAGGACCATGTTATTGTAGTCTAATTTAGACATAAGAGCTCTTGCAAGGGTGATGCAGTTGTCTAGTAAATTGTTGAGTGAGGGAAATTAGTTTAGCCGTGTAAACTGGGGAGGAGGCGAGCAAATTGATGCGTTTGCTGAAGGTTAGGCTAAAATCTAGATATACTCCTAAGGCCTTGGCTTGGTTAGAGATGGGAATGGGGGTACCATCTATGACAATAGAGGTATAATCCTGATATAATTGTTTTAGTTGGGCTGGGGATCCTACTATGAGAATCTCAGTCTTTTCACCGTTTAGAGAGACAGAGACTGTTTGTTGCCATCCAGTGATTGGAATGAGTATCTGTGTATCATCCGCAAAGTTGGTATAGATGACTCCTATGGCATCTAGGACTGTGAACAGAAGTTTTGTATACGCGTTATAGAGCGTGGGGGAGCGACAAGATCCTTGTGGTACACCTATAGGGATTGGTATAAGGTCTGCCGCCTCCTCACCTATGGCTTGCTGGGAGTGTGTTCTGATAGGAACAAATTAATCCAGGAGGTTGCGTTTTGTGAAAATTGAAAGTTGTTGGATAATGCTAGGCATAATTTGTCGTTGTTCACTAAACCGAACGCGGCGGACAGGTCAAGTAATAGTAAGATGCAGAGATGACCTGAATCTCTGACCGTGCCCATCCCATTTTTTAAATCAAGTAGTTATGTTTGGGTCAAAAGCCAGATTGTCTATTGACTAATAGATGGTTGTTTTCTAAGTGTTTTTGTACTTGGGTGTAAGCAATTTTGTCAATTATTTTGAGGAGGAAGGGGGCTGTGGTGATGGGTTAGTTAGTGGGTATGGTAGGATCTAGGGTGGGTTTTATCAGTAGGGGCGTGACCCAAGCTTCTTTAATGTCTGATGGGACTGAGATGGTACGGAAGGAGATGGTGATGATGGGTGCGAACGTTAAAGTGCAGGACTTAACTAATTTAGCAGGGAAGCCATCTCCTTTACGGTGTGAGGATTTGAGAGAGGAAATAGTCTTAATTACTTGGTCTTGGGTTACTGCATCTTAGGCTTCCAAAAATCTAGAAATCTTTGGCGACTTGAAAATGGGGTTTACATGCATCCTAGACCCCCTAAAGTCCAGAAAATGTTGGTGCCCAAAAAATGTGTCAGAGCTCCAAATGTTCCAAAAGCATTGGCAGCCTAAAAAAGGCCTGAACCAGCATCCTAGACACCTGAAATTCCCAAAAATATTTTTGGCCTGAAAAATGCATGCTACCCCCCTAAAATTCCAGAAAATGTTGCCAGTCCAAAAAAGAACTTAAAATGCATCTTGGTTATCCAAAAATGTAGAAACCTTTCGAAAACCGAAAAAGTATCCTAGATCCCCTTAAGTCCAGAAAATGTTGGCGGCCCAAAAAATGTGTCGGGGATCTCCAAATGTCCAAAAAACATTTTCAGCCTGACATATGAAGGTCCAGAAAATGTTGGCAGCCCAAAAAAGGCCTTAAAATGCAACTTAGGCCTCTTAAAATCTAGAAAACTGTGGATGCCCAAAAATGTGGTTTACATGCATTCTAGACCCCCTAAAGTCCAGATAATATTGATGGGCTGAAAAATATATGTCATATAGCTCCGTTTATCCCAAAAACATTGGCAACCTGAAAAAGGCCTTAACCCGCATCCTAGATCCCTTAAATTCCCAAAAACATTCTCAGCCAGAAGAATGCATCCTACACCCTTGAAATTCCAGAAAATGTTGGCAGTCCAAAAAAGGCCTTAACATGCATATTAGGCCTCTAAAAGTCTAGAATGAAAAATTAGGATGCCCAAAAAAGGTGTTTACATGCATCGTAGACCCCCTAAAGTCCAGATAATGTGGGTGGCCTGAAAAATGTGTGTCAGAGCTCTGAATATCGCAAAAACATTGGCAACCTAAAAAAGATTAACCCGCATCCTAGAACCCTGAAATTCCCCAAAACATTTTTGTCCTGAAAAATGCACCCTACAACCCTGAAAGTCCAGAAAACGTTGGTAACCAAAGAAAGGCCTTAAAATGCATCTTAGGCTTCCAAAAATCTAGAAACATTTAGAGGCCCGGAAAAGGGGTATACATGCATCCTAGACACCCTAAAGTCCAGAAAATGTTTGTACCCAAAGAAGTGTGCCAGAGTGCACTGAAATTCCCAAAAAACATTTGCAGCCTGAAAAAAGACCTTATCGTGCATCCTAGTACCCGGATATTAAAAACATTTTCAGCCAGAAGAATGCATCCTACACCCTTGACATTCTAGAAAATGTTGGCAGTCCAAAAAAGGTCTTAATATGCATCTTAAGCCTCCAAAAATAAAGAAAAAATTGGATGCCCAAAAAAGGGGTTTGCATGCATCCTAGGCCCCCTAAAGTCCCAAAAATGTGTCAGAGCTCCAAATGTCCCAAAAACATATTGAATTAGGCCTTAAACTAACAACTGGGATTCCCAAAAACATTTCCAGCCTGAAATATGAAGGTCCGGAAAACGTGGGCAGCCCCAAAAAGGCCTTAAAATGCATTTTAGGCCTCCAGAAATCTAGAAGGAAAACTTTGGATGCCCAAAAAAAGGGGTTTATTACATGCATCCTAGACCCCTAAAGTCCAGATAGGGTTGGTGGCCTGGAAAACGTGTCAGAGCTCTGAATATTCCAAAAACATTGGCAACCTGAAAAAGGCCTTAACGCGCATCCTAGAACCCGAATAATAACAAAAACTTTTTCAGCCAGAAGAATGCATCCTACACCCTTGAAATTCCAGAAAATGGCAGTGCAAAAAAGGCCTTAAAATGCATCTTAGGCCTCCACAAATATAGAAAACTTTGGAGACCCAAAAAAGGGGTTTACAAGCATCCTAGACCCCCTCAAGTCCAGAAAATGTTGGTGGCCCAAAAAATGTGCCAGAGAAAGCCAAGTGTCCCAGAAACATTGTTAGCCTGAAAAAGGCCTTAACCCGCATCCTAGATCCCTGAAATTCCCCAAAACATTTTCAGACTGAAATATGAAGTTCCAGAAAATGTTGGCAGTCCAAAAAAGGCCTTAAAATGCATTTTAAGACTCCAAAAATATAGAAAATACTGGATGTCCAAAAAAGGGGTTTACATGCATTATACGCCCCCTAAAGTCCAGATAATGTTGGGGGCCTGAAAAATGTCACAGCTCTGTCTATCCCAAAAACATTGGCAACCAGAAAAAATCCCTTTAATTGCATCCTAGAACCCTGAAATTCCCAAAAACATTTTCAGCTTGAAAAATGCACCCTACACCCCAAGTCCAGAAAATATTGGTAACCCAAAAAAGGCCTTAAAATGCATTTTAGGTTTACAAAAATCTAGAAAAATTTAGAAGATGGAAAAGGTTTTTTTTTGGGCCTCCAAAGTTTTCTACATTTCTAGGAGCCTAAGATGGATTTTGAGACTTTTTTTTAGACTGAGCATTTTCTGGACCTTCATATTTCAGGCTGAAAATGTTTTTGGGAATTTCAGGGTTCTAGGATTGTGCGTTAAGGTCTTTTTCAGGCTGCCAATGTCTTTGGGACATTTGGAGCTCTGACTTTTTTGGGCACCAACATTTTCTGTACTTTAGGGGGTCTAGGATGCATGTAAAACCCCTTTTTTGGGTCTCCATAGTTCTGTAGATTTTTGGAGGCCTAAGATGCATTGTAAGGCCTTTTTTTGGCTGCCACCATTTTCTGGACCTTCATATTTCAGGCTGAAATGTTTTTGGTAATTTCAGGCCTCTAGGATGGGTTAAGGCCATTTTCAAGCTACACATGTTTTTGGGGAATTCCAGAGCTCTGACATTTTTTGGGCCACCAAACGTTTCTGGACTCTAGGGGGTCTAGGATGCATGTAAACCCCCTTTTTTTGGGTCTCCATAGTTCTCTAGATTTTTGGAGGCCTAAGATGCATTTTGAGGCCTTTTTTGGGCTGCCAACATTTTCTGGAGTTTAGGCGGTCTAGGATGCAAACCTCTTTTTTGGGCCTCTAAAGTTTTCTAAAATTTTGGAGGCCCAAGATGCATTTTAAGGCCTTTTTTGGAATGCCAACATTATCTGGATGCATTTTCTTGGGCTGAAAAGGTTTTTGGGAATTTCTGGGTTCTATGTGGGTTAAGGTCTTTTTCAGGCTGCCAATGTTTTTCGGAGATCTGTGACACATGTTTCGGGCCACCAACGGTCTAGGACTTTAAGGGGTCTAGGATGCATGTAAACCCATTTTTTGGACATTCCAAAGATTTCTAGATTTTTGGAGGCCTAAAATGCATTTTAGGGCCTTTTTTGGGGTGCCAAAATTCTCGGGACATTCATATTTCAGGCTGAAAAGGTTTTTGGGAATTTCAGGTATCTAGGATGCGGGTTAAGGATTTTTTTCAGGCTGCAAATGTTATTGGTGAAATTCAGAGCTCAGACATTTTTTGGGCTACCAAAGTTTTCTCGACTTTAAGGGGCCTGGGATGCATGTAAACCCCTTTTTTCAGGCCTGCAAATATTTCCGGATTTTTGGAGGCCCAATATGCATTTTAAGGCCTTTTTTGGGTTACTAACATCTTCTGGACTTTCACCGGTGCAGGGTGCATTTTTCAGGCCAAAAATGTTTTGGGGAATCAAAGGAGTCTAGGATGCGGGTTAAGACCTTTTTCAGGCTGACAATGTTTTTGGGACATTTGGAGCTCTGACATTTTTTGGGCCACCAACATTTTCTGTACTTTAGGGAGTCTAGGATGCATGTAAACCCCTTTTTCGGGCATCCAAAGTTTTCTAGAGGCCTAAGATGCATTTTAAGGCCTTTTTTGGACTTCCAACAATTTCTGGAATTTCAAGGGTGTAGGATGCTTTCTTCTGGCTGAAAATGTTTTGGGGATTTTCAGGGTTCTTTGATGTGAGTTAAGGCCTTTTTCAGGTTGCCAATGTTTTTGGATATTCAGAGCTATGTGACATTTTTAAGGCCACCAACATTATCTGGACTTTAGGGGGCCTAGGATGCATGTAAACCCCTTTTTTAGACGTCCAATATTTTCTATATTTTTGGAGGATTAAGATGCATTTTAAGGCCTTTTTTGGACTGCCAACATTTTGTGGAACTTCAAGGGTGTAGGATGCATTCTGGCTTTGGGGAATTTCAGGGATTTTGGATGTGGTTTAAGGCCTTTTTCAGGCTGACAATGTTTTTGGGACATTTGGAGATGTCTGACATTTTTTGGGCTACCAACAGTTTCCGGACTTTTAGGGGTCGAGGATGCATGTAAACCCCTTTTCTGGGTCTCCAAATGTATCTACATTTTTGGAAGCCTAAAATACATTTTACGGCCTTTTTTGGGTTACCAGCATTTTCTAGACTTGGGGTGTAGGGTGCATTTTTCAGGTTGCCAATGTTTTTTGGATATTCAGAGCTCTGACATTTTCAGGCCACCAACATTATCTGGACTTTAGGGGGTCTATGACGCATGTACACCCCTTTTTTGGGCCTCCAAAGTTTTCTAGATTTTTGGAGGCCTAAGATGCATTTTAAGGCCTTTTTTGGGTTGCCAACATTTTCTGGACTTTAGGGGGTTGAAGATGCAAGATTTCTTGGGCCTTCAAATCTTTCTAGATTTTTAGAGGCCTAAGATGTATTTTAAGCCTGTTTTTGGACTGCCAACATTTTCTATTTCAAGGGTGTAGGGTGCATTCTTGCTGAGAATGTTTTTGGGAATTTCAGCATTCTAGGATGCGAGTTCAGGTCTTCTCAGGCTGCCAATATTTTTGGGACATTCAGAACTCTGTTTCGTGCCATCAAAATTAGCTGGACTTTAGGGAGTCTATGATGCATGCAAACCCCTTTTTTGGGCATCCAAAGTTTTCTCGATTTTTGGAGGCCTGAAATGTATTTCGAGGCGTTTTTTGGCTGCCAACATTTTCTGGACTTCATATTTCAGGCTGAAAATGTTTTTGGGAATTTCAGGAGTCTAGGATGCGGGTTAAGACCTTTTTCATGCTGACAATGTTTTTGGGACATTTGGAGCTCTGACGTTTTTTGGGCCACCAAAGTTGTCTGGACTTTACGGGGTCTAGTATGCATGTAAACCCCATTATCAGGTCTCTACATTTTTCAATCTTTTTGGAGGCCTAAGATGCATTTTAAGCCCTTTTTGGGTTATCAACATTTTCTGGACTTTCAGCGGTGTAGGGTGCATTTTTCAGGCCGAAAATGTTTTGGGGAATTAAAGGGGTCTAGGATGCGGGATAAGACCTTTTTCATGCTGACAATGTTTTTGGGCCATTTGGAGCTCTGACGTTTTTTGGGCCACCAAAGTTTTCTGGACTTTACGGGGTCTAGTGTGCATGTAAACCCCATTTTCAGGCGTCTATATATTTCTAGATTTTTGGAGGCGTAAGATGCATTTTAAGGCCTTTTTTGGGCTGCCAACATTTTCCAGACATTCATATTTCATGCTGAAAATGTTTTTGGGAATTTCAGGGGTCTAGGATGTGTTTTAAGACCTTTTTCAGGCTGCCGATGTTTTTGGGACATTTGGAGCTCTCCGACATATTTCTTGGGCACCAGCATTTTCTGGACTTTAGGGGGTCTAGGATGCAAACTTTATTTTGGGTCTCCAAAGTTTCCTATATATTTGGAGGCTTAGGATGCATTTTAAGGCCTTTTTTGGACTGCCAACATTTTCTGGAATTTCAAGGGTGTAGGATGCATTCTTCTGGCTGAAATGTTTTTGCGATTTTTGGGGTTCTAGGATGCGAGTTAAGGCCTTTATCAGGTTGCCAATGTTTTGGGGATATTCAGGGCTCAGACACATTTTTCAGGCCACCAACATGATTTAGACTTTAGGGGGTCTAAGATGCATGTAAACCCCTTTTTTGGGCATCCAAAGCTTTTTAGATTTTTGGAGGCCTAAGATGCATTTATTAAGGCCTTTTTTGGGCTGCCAACATTTTATGGACCTTCATATTTCAGGCTGCAAATGTTTTTGGGGAATTTCAGAGTGGTCACATTTTTTGAGCCAACATCATTATCTGCACTTTAGGGGGTTTAGGATGCATGTAGACCCCATTCTTTTTTTGGGCCTCCAAGTTTCTCTAGATTTTTCGAGGCCTAAGATGCATTTTAAGGCCTTTTTTGGGCTGTCAACATTTTCCGGATATTCATATTTCAGGCTGAAAATGTTTTTGGGAATTTCAGGGGTTTAGGATGCAGTTTAAGTCCCTTTTCAGGCTGCTAATGTTTTTGGGACATTTGGAGCTCTTTGACACATTCAGTGATCACTCAGTGCCTTGCACCCCCATTTTCCATATAAAGAAAATATAAATAAAACTCCAAGGAAATACCGAACCTGGGGTTAGAACTCATCACCTATGCCACTGGTTTTACTGCTTGTTGGTGTAGCTTTCGGGCATGTACATCTTTCTCCATTGAGGAAATGCCATCTGGCCGCCAGGATATGACATCTGGCCGCCCGCTCCACCAGGCAAATGCAGTGGTGTGGTGGTTAGGTGCTTGAGCTGCGTCCCTGGGATGTCGCCTCAAATCCTGCCTTCGGCACATGTCATTGGTTATTCTCCTTTTACTGTTACAAGTGTCCATCTTCCTGTTCAGTGATTTCCATGGGTAAGGGAGGGTAAAGGGGTCCCTGGGAAGATAGACCAAGGTAAGGGGAGCATCTGGAGAACAGTTGTGGCAGGGCAAAGAGGGTACTGGTTGGTTGGGTTAGGGTGGCCATTGGGAGGTAGGCTAAAGGGCATATGTGGGATGGGTGTAGAGGAAGGAAAAGGGGGCCTGGGAAGGGGAGAGTGCCATGGGGGGGAGGGGCCCTGGAATGCAGAGGGTGGGATAAGCAGAGGAGGGGAAAAGGGGGCCCTGTAGAGAGCAGGTTGAGAAGAGCCCACAATAGGGTACCTTTTTTTTGTTTTGAGAGTGCACAGAGATCGACTGGACAGAGGGTGTGGATGCACAGTAGTGCATTGCACCTGGACTGCATGCTTTAGCAAACACACAGGATTAGGCTCTGTATCAGTGGCATATCCCACCCACCTCAGCTGCGCGTCCACCATTGCTGCTACTATAATGCTATCTGCCTCTACTACAGCTAGAACTAGCTATATATCACGGTTATAAGCAAGGACAAATTGTGTTAAACAATAGATTCACATAACAGAAGACCTAGGTACTTGCATTGTATTAATAGATGTTCCAGAAAGCATTAAATGATGACAATGGTTTTCAAAGTGAGTCACAACATGTGTAATGTAAGTGCAAAGACTGAGCCGGAAACTAAGTAGTGAAAGATTAAAAGAATATTGAGGCTTGATACTACATAATAGAAATACGCCAGTCACGAATACTACTTTATTTTAACAGAATAGCTGTCTGACTCAACACCCCACAATGTGTGCAAGCATAAACCGTGAGATGAGAGTGCTTGACATTTAAAAAACTTGAGTATTTATACAGTTTTCTCACAATCCCGGACACATAGTCCAGCTGCTCTTCATGTAACACATTCACCTAGGGTACATAGCCTTTCCACAAAACTAATACATGTTAAAACAACCTTAAATAGCCGTTTTTTTTCAGTTAAACACTTCATATGATTTCCAAACAATGGACACAAAGGTAACAGTCCTTATTTCATTTACTTATATTTATCTACCATTTGTTCTTAAGTTTAAAGTCAGCTTAGTTTCAAGGATTTGAAAACAAAGGTTTCTGCAAAAGCTCATGTTCAGCTAATCATCATTCTAGTTCGCTATTTGAACCGTGAAGACACTGTTGGTACAGATGGCATCTAGATTGGCACGGCTCTTGTTTGGCTCCAAGGTTTCCTTAGTGCAGGACAAACAATCCACTTCAGCATGTTTATCTAAGTTGACACAGTACAAAGTAAATTTTTCTCTGCTGGAGCCGAAAACATAATTTCTAACATGGGACAGAAAAAAGGAGTTAATCAAAATGGCGGATAACTTAAAATGGCGGATAACTTAAAATGGCGGCATAGTCAGCCTGTTTCAGGTTAATTCACTGTGATTTACATTACAATGCGAATGTGCTTAGGCCAATGTTTACTATCAGGCGGTATTCATGCAAAATATACTTTTACAAACCCTCCTTTTGGCCTAACCCAAGAGCATTACTGAAACATTAGCATCATCCAAAAACCATGTATCATTGTCAGAACATCCTGAATCGCTATCCTCAAAAACATTAATCGCCATTAACTCCTTTATAGCGATGTCCTGGCATTACCAAGACATTAGTAATCTTTCCGGGCATATGTGTTTTAGGTTCTAGTTTACAAACCGCTTTTGCACAACTTCCCCCCCATCATAGAACAAATGACAGGAAGACACTGTATTCAACAGAAGCAAAAAAGTACAATACTAAGGATCACAATTAGAACTGCAAAGAATTTCCAGCCCCAAGATCGTAACAAGTCCCAGATCCATGTGCCAATATCCCAGTTTCCCTCTGGAACATGTACCTCAGTACTTAAGGTGTGCAATTTTTTAATTGCCTTAAATATGGTGGGGGAGGAAACGGGAACAAAAACGTAACCCGCGGATCACACCATTTTGCACATCCCACCACACTCAGCTAGAATGATGTCTAGCACCATCCTATTTTGAAGAGCCACTAATCTAATAGCCTTTTGCTCTAGTGTCATGTTGTATAGGATGTCAGTGGTTGCATTGATCATTTTCTCAAAAACCCTTGCCAATTTGCTAATATCTTGGGAGTTTAGGATCTGTCCCCAAAATGGCAAAGGATTTAGCAACGTCACCCAGAATCTGTGAGGGAGTGTCATCCTCATTGTACCTGAGATGAGTTCTAGAAACTTCAGCAGTGGTGGCAACATATAAACCTGGTAATAGTATACCTAAATAACAAGTACCCTCCCAATCTCTTGGCAAACATGGATATGCCTCATTACTGCAAACAAAGTAAACAGGATCTCCTACATATAGAGGTCTATCTTCACTAGTTAGCACAGCAACGTTCGTACATCCCTCAAATGTACCCATTGGTTGGGAACTCTCTCTTCGAATGCAAAATGGAACAGAGTTTGGACTACGATTAACAGTATAGGAAGGCGGCATGGCCTCCCAATTACCTATGGGAGCCACTTTAAAGGTAATCATTGATTGGAAAGGTCTGGAAAGTCTATCAGAAGGCCTAATAGCAGCAACATTCAGCTTGCTCCTATTCGCGAACTGAGAACATCCTAGGGGTGCTAAAACTCTTTTTCAAACTCATTGAGATTAGTCCCATCAAAATTCCCAGTGACACAATTGTTCCATCGGCCAAGCATAACATGCAATAGTTTGAGGGAGTGGATGTATATACCAGCCCAATCCCGTTTCCCCATGTTGTGGCAGATGCAAACATATCCAACAATTGGTCTTATTCAGAATGGCATGGGTTGAGTTCATGATCATCAAGAGGGTGTTATGATAACCCTCTCTATGTTGGTGGTCTCGAGGACGAAGAGTGTGCAAATGCATATAAAGGTGGAGACACTTGCAGTTGGCAATAAAACATCAAACCAGAACCAAAACCCGAATGTCAATGCAATTACAATACAAGCTGTTATTGTGGTCAGTATCCATTTGGTCCTCGGGGACCATGACCATCGATGAGCGGACTCATCAGCAAAACTATCAAGATCCTTTTTAGTACAAGTGGCCCCTAAAATGGGCATAGTTTCTCAGCATCTGTTAAGAAGCCTCACTGTTAGCCTTTTTTTTTAGCTCATCCATGGGTTGCACTTGACCACGTGGCCCATCTTGATTGAAGGTAACTTTGCCGGTCCCTGCCTCTTATTGTATGCAGCAGAGGAATGAAGGACTGGCTCAACTGTGGTTTCTTGTGGGGGGGGTTTGTGGGCACAGAATCCTAGCTGTACTTTCCTATTCTATTTACATTAATGTAATGTCAACAAATGTTAAATCTAAATCCTCTTCCGTGATCGCAGATTGTACCTTACAACTCCAGGTACTGAATGATTAGTGAACAAAGTGTTGTCGTTTCCTAAAGAAGATGAAGAAGCAGAAACAAGATCGATCGACGGTGGAGAAGAAAATGAAGCAGCAATCTCCCCAGGCCCCATGGGCTCAGGAAGGACTTTCGAGACACCCTTGGGGTCGATCAAAGCAGGCTTGTTGTGAGTGTTGGGATCATCAATTCCCTTCTCCTCCCTTTTGTCATTGGTTAGAGAAAAAGGAATCCTCTTCACATGGGTCGCGTGGATCCAGTGTTTCTTTCCGTTCACTCGTACTGCAGTTTGTGTAGCCAAAAGGTCCTTTGGTCCTTTCCAATGAGGTGCAAGGCAGGTGCCCCTCTCGAAATTCTTCACCAGGACCCACTGACCAGGTCAGAGTCGATGACCTGGAACCTCGTATTTTACAGGGAGGGCTGCTCGTACCTGTTGGTGAATAAAATGCAAGTTTTGAGTCAACGGATTACAATAGTCAGACAAAAGCGGGTACTCCATTTCTTTCAACTGCTTGGGCCTCTGTGCATTCCATACATTGGCTGGTCCCCCCATGACAATCACATAGCGGTAGAGCCCTGTCTTTGATTGTGCGGCCGTCCGCATTGATAGTAAGGCTATTGGCAAAGCGTCAGGCCATTTCAGATTGCTGTGCGCGCACACACCTTGGCAATTTTGTTCTTTAGAATTCCATTATGGCGTTCCACATGGCCGGCACGCTGAGCATGTCTGGCCGAGTGGAACGTTTATCAATCTGTAATCCCGCACATACTTGCACGATGACAGCAGCGATAAAATGTGGGCCATTATCGGACCAAATTACTCTCGGCAAGCCAAACCTAGGGAAATATTCCTTAAGCATGGTCTTTGCAGTTGACATTGCTGTGGCATCTTTCAGTGGGAAAGCCTCAACACATTTGCTAAAGGCACAGATCACAAATAGGACATCTTCATAGTTTTGACAAAGTTCCATCTCAATGAAATCAAAATGGATCACCTCAAAAGGCATGGAGGTGGGACCAAAACTGCCCTTCGGTGTTCCTTTCCCAATGTTATATTGCAAGCATATCATGCAACTCTGGACCAGACGTTCAGCAGTTTTATGGATATTAGTGTTATACCAGACGGTATCTAACTGTTGACAAATCTTTTTAACACGTGTGTTGGGCCATGAGCCATGATGACCATAGCAGTGACATAGGCATTGGTTAGCATCCATCTTTGCTTCTCATTATCCACCCAACAACCCTCATCTTCTAGACTGGCTGGACCCTCAGCCCACTGTTCGATTTCTTCTGGGGCAGCTTCAACCTAAATTTGTTATACAGCTAATCCCTTCGTCCATCATACAAGTATCAGCAACCCAACTTGTTGGATCAAGCACGTACATCTTTGAGTGCAAATCAATAGCAGTCCGTTTGGCTATTCTGTCAACAAAAGCATTCCCTTTTCCTAAATCGTCCGTCACTTTCTGGTGTGCGGCAAACTTCATTATTGCTAGTTGTGTAGGAAGTGCAAGTGCTGACAGCAACCAGACTATCAGAGTGCCATGTTGAATTTTTGGTCCATGTCAGGTCAAGCATCCTCTCAGCCCATAGTCTACCAAAATTAGAACCAGCCCAAATGCGTACTGACTATCTGTATATATATTTACACTAAGCTCTTCAGTAATTTCACAAGCTCTGGTTAGCGGAATAATCTCTCCGGCCAGCGCAGAATTATGCAGAATTAATTTAGTCTCCACAATAGTGCTTAACGTGGTGATTGCATAAGCAGTGGTGGATGTACCATCCGGAAGTTTAAAAACAGGAGCCCCTTGCAGATTCTTTAAGGATGTATCAATTAAATCAATTCTGCCCTTAGTTTCTTGTTCTGTAATAAAGAGGCAATCATGTGACATTGTCACTGCAATCCTCCTCTTATGGAGAAGGCAATAGTTCAGCCGGATTCAATGAACATCTCTTAATTTAGATATACGGTGCAAATAGAATCAGCTTGTATCTTGTTTATCGAGCTGATGTAAGATGTTGCGTCTGCGTTCTGTTTAATAGAACATCTACGGAGTGGGGTACCATCACGGTTAAAGAATGACCTAAAACCATACCTTCACTTTATTTCAACGATGCAGCAGCAGCTATGGCTCTCCAACAACTCGGCAAAGCGCATGCAACAGGGTCTAACGTGGAAGAAAAATAGCCACACAGCCCATTCTTGCCCCCATGTTCATGTGTCAAAACAGCCAAAGCACATCCATCAATCACGTTCATTCACATACAAAACAAAGCCTTTTTCGTAATTTGGTGTGCCCAAAACTGGTGCTGAACACAGTGCAGCCTTAAGCAGATCAAAAGCAGTCTGGCAATCCATGTTCCACTCTAAAGGCAAAGAAATGTCCTTTGTCAGTGCCAACATAGGTTTATCAACAAAGAAAAATTTGGGATCTGGGACAGTCTACAATAGGAGGCCATGCCTATAAAAGCTCTGACCTCTTTCACTGTATTTGGGACATACATATCAGAGATGCTTTGTATCCGTTCAGGTGTCAGTCTTCTTCCCTCCTTCGACAGGAGATAGCCCAAATAGGCGACCTCCTGTTGACAATACTGAAACTTCAACAAAGCCTTATGCCCATGCTCTGTTACATGAATAAGCAGCAACACAGTGCCCTCTTTGCAAGCAACTTCAGAATCAGCAGCTAGAAATAGATCAACATATTGCAACAATGTGCAAGTGGAAAGTAACTCAAGCGTATCAAGTTGTTCTTTCAACACTCTACTATAAATGCTTGGACTCTCCGTGTACCCTTGCAGAACACGAGTTAACGAGCGTCCTCCTAGGGTGAATGCAAACAAATATCTGCTATGAACATGCACAGGGATACTAAAGAAAGTGTTTTTCAAATCCACAACACTAAAATGTGTCGCCGTGGCTGGAATCAGTCAGAATTGTGGTGACATCGGGCACAATCGGAAACTGTGGAGCAACAACCTTATTAATTGCGCGCAACTCAATAATAAAACTAAAAGGAATCGCATTATCCCCTTTTTTGTAAACTGGTAAAATCAGACTATTGCACACACTTCCTGCAATTTCCTCAATTACACCTCGGTGTACGAAATCAGAAATAATACTCTTCAAAGCCTGTTCACCTTCAACCGAAATCGTATACTGCTGAATACGCAGCAATTTAACTCCTGGTTTCAACACAATTTTAACAGGTTCAATTTGTAAAATTCCAACGTCATTATCATTAACTGCCCATAAACATGTCGGAACCTTATTCAATTCAATTGGTAAAGGCATAGACAAAAATTGTGGAACAGAAGTTTGTTGGGGCGAAATCGTTAAGACACTCCATCTGGAGAACAGTAAATCACAGCATTCAATTCCTCTAATAAAATCAATCCCAACACATTTTTCGCAACAATTTGTTGTCAATAGAAATGGACAAGAATCAGTCAATGGTCCCAGCGAAATTGGTACCGGCAGAGAGACCGGACTTACCACTGGCGTACCAGAGAACCCTACAGAAATGTTGTTCTGGCCCGACAGTGGAATACCTGGAACCTGTGAATGATTAATTGAACACTTCTGTGCTCCTGTATCTATCAAAAAGAGATGCTCCATATTCCCCACCTTCCTTTCAACGTAGGGCCCTTTCTGATTGACAGGAATAGGTATTGGTTCCAGACCCTGCATCAGGCTGTCCTAACGGAACAGTATATCGTCAGATCCAAAATCCTCAGAAAAATAGACATTAGAACGATTATCAAAAATATTCCCACTAGTAACACTCTGTTGCTGACTATCTTGTGATAGTATCTGTTGATTCTGTGCAAACTGACTTTTACCAGGACTCCCTATCCCAGGACGGCCTCTGGTTCGTCTACCCATGGCACCATACGTGCTACGGGATCTCTGCTGTAGGATCGGCATTGTGTTCGCCAATGACCCTCCTGTCTACAATATGCACACTGGTTCATAAAAACAGGACCCAATTGTGCGCCACCCTGTAGTGTAAATTGGCCTCTAAACTGTGGATTCACACCTCTGGCTCCTCTAGCCATTTGCTGCAATAATACTCTCGTTTTCAGATCTCCCTTTTTTTCCACCTTCTCCTTCTCTGTATTAACCCTATTTTCATAGTACTGAGCCATGTGTAACTTCAGATTGTGATTTCGCTTGCCATGCCCACTCAGAAGTCAAGATCTGTGATTGGATTTCAGGCAATAATCCACACAAACGTATCAACAAACAGCCTCTTTCTTGGCTCTGTACTTAAGTCTTGACCACTAAAACTGAAAATACCTGCTCAAATCTGTTAAAATAATCAGTTGCACCCTCTGACATCAATTGCATGCAATCCGTAAATTTATCCCATAGGATTCTTTTTTCAGGAACCAGAGTTTTCAATTTAGTCACTATTCTATCTGGCAACATCAGTTATACCTGTGGCGGTTTCTCAGCGACATTCCTTTTCCCATCTACTCGTACTAAGGCATCCCATGTATCACCCATCCCTGCCTGATCGTCTACAGCTCTAATCTGCTTCCAAAAATCTGCAGCAAGGATTACAGGAAACAAATCTATCACCCATCGTGAAAACGGACTAATGCAAAACAGATTCAATTTCTTTATAAAATCCTGCTGGATTCTTCCTAATATCTGGAATTGATTGCCTAATGGTGTTCACTTCCTGTCTAGAAAATGGAACATGGACAAACAGACATAATGTGCTTCAATAGTAGGGGCAGGTGTTCCTGCTGCATCATTAGCTGGAATCTCTACTTTTGGAACAAATGTCAGAGGAATCTCCCTCATCGGCAATTGTAAAGTAGGTAAATCTGAACGTCTATTAAGCAACAAGGCTAAATCAAGTGAAAAAGTAGTCCAAGCAGTATCGTGCAAAAATGCTCCTTTATAAATAACCATCAAATCTGCGAGACAACATTCCCTTCTCTTCATAAATTCATCTTGTAGATACTCTACCATCACCTGTAACACTTTGCCGGAGCATACGGACTAAACGTGTCATGCACTTCAATGGGAGAAATTGAAACATCCGAAATCCATCTAAGAGTGTCTCTTGTGCAAATGTGCATTTTTGACTCATTGGTTTCAATGGCGGAAGAAATCGCTTCTGCACATATGAAGCTTGCCGTTCATTACCACTCATTTCATCTTCCTGCAATCGATCTAGCTCCCTTTTAAACTCAAATACCTTCTCTACATGCTCATATACTTTCTCAGCAGTGTCCCTTGAGCTGGCAAGGACCTTCAATTCCTTCAACCCCTGTCTGACATTCATGTCTGTTTAATCACTCCATATATCAACTAAATACGTTCCCATCCATTCTATCAAAATATTCTGTTCAGGAATACCCCCTTGGTTAGAAATCGCAACTAAAACAGCTGATTAATCACCCTCTTCTATGTACTTTTTAGCACACGTATACAATTCTCTTTCTGCCTTTAGATACTGTGCCACGAGTCACTTTCCTTGGATCAGCTCTCGACCCTTCAACCACTATAGGTGGAGCAGAACCACCTGACAGAGTCCACAGATAGCGGAGGCAATACCGCTGGCGGTGCAGACGGAGCTATGGGGACAGCAACTGTCGACAAGGGTGGAGGTGCAGGAGGGGGGGAACAACAGGGTGTAAAAGGAACAACAATGGAAAGAGGCAGGACAACGGGAGGAGGCACATAAGGAGGAGGTGCAGTTAAAACAGTTCTACGTTCATTCAATAATTTATTATGTAACTCATCTGATGTATGAAAATCCTGAGAGGGATATATCTTTTGCACATCTAGTTGAAAAGCCCCATCCATACTTCCAATGGATTCTGACTGTCCCTGCTGATCATGCAACAATGCTTTCTCAGCTCGTCATGTTGCTACGTGTATGCTTTTCTCTGTACAAAGAAAATAGGATCCGTAGATGGAACCCTCCCGTCCCCTGCACACCTTACAATCCCGTCAATGGACGGTTAAATCATTCGTTGGTGAAGATTTGTTAGTCCAATCTTACTTGGTTTGCAATTTCAAACAGAAACAGCTATTAATATTCATTTGGTACAGAAATGTGTTTTAATAGAAAAAAATAAGCAAAGCATATACATCAAAGAAAGTACAGTTCAAAAAAGGGGGGGGGCGGGCTGATGCATTTCGAGAAAAATATTCTCTTCTTCCAGAGCCAGATGAAAATTCTGAACTGCAAATTAAAAATAAAAGGAGGGAGGAAATGAGGCTAACTCCCATAGCTTGGTAAACTCAATATTAGCTGTCACATAATTACAACACATAACATTATTTACATGTACATATGACCATGCTGTTGGTGTTTAATCTCAGCTTTGATCCGAAGTCACCGACCGTCACATCTTTAAATCTGGGTGGGGTACTATGTAACTGCGATGGATAATATCTAAATCACAGGTCTAAATGTGATTGAATATTAAAGGGAAAGGCTATAGCGGATGGGAAGTCTGTCATAATCACATCTATGGAACTGAAAAGAAATAGGGTGGATGTAAAGCATAGCACTCACCCAAGCTCAAAGGATGAGCAGGTCACTTCATATATATTGCTCTGCGGGCTTAATGTAAAAAGGACCCAAACATCCATATATTCAGTGATTCCTTGGAAAGGAGGCCATCTGTCATGTGCTATACGGCAACAGGTCCGAGCTGTAATGCAATAAGCCCAAGTAAGTAAAACACAGGGTCCGCGTGGGTTGAATAAGTGAAAAATGTAAATGGGAACTCACCAGAGTGTGGATTATAAAATGCACACACGGGTGGAAATGTGAAAAGGCACTGTTCGGTATGAATGGCACATGTCTCTCTAGTGATATTGTAATAGAGGGCTGTGGGGAAAAAACATGTGCCTACATTACAATAAGTTCAAAGTGGGGTGAAGAACATCAAAGAAAATAATACGGGGACAAAAGGGAACCATCTCCCTGTTGTGCATAATTTACAGAGTCTAGCTGAGTCGCTGAAGGCAGTGGGTAAAATCTGGAATGCATGGATGGAAATCCTGGGAAGGTGTCATCTGTGCGGTGGGCTTTGCTAGGGCTAATGGCAACAGTTGCCAAGACGCGAAAGCTAGAGAGCTAGTGTACGCCCCTCGAGTGAACAATGAAGTGGCTCACAATAACGTGAACAGTGAAGAGGGACTACTGTGGAATGGGTTCATCTAAGAAAGCAAATTCAAGGGCGGCCATGATGGACTAGTTGCAAAGTATGTTAGAGGGAGCCTTTAATCTAAATGAGTGTCTAGCTGTGATGCGAGAACGTAGGGATGTGTAATATTCTAACAAATGAAGGAATGGTAGAGTGAACCATGAAAAACTGGCGGGGGGGTGTAGAAACGAGGGTAGTTCATATTATAGACGTGTGAGATGGTGATTTCGGATTTACATGTTATTAGACTTCTGCACATTGTGCAAGTGGGAAAATCATTATGGAATACATTCATAAGTCAAATACTCAACGGCATTCGGAGGTAAACAGGAGTCCATTCTACATGAATTCAATTTTCTAGAATTGTGCCCCATGCATGTGCTCTGCATGGGTAACCTACATACACAGGTAAGTATAATCTAAAAATGGCAGATCTGGATACCTAATTCGGGATAATCATGTTGTATACGTGAAAGCTTTTATCTACCTTTGCTGCATAACTTCCTTCGTCCAATCTCGAACTGCATCAAATGCTGCAGGCCTAGCCTTTTTTCTCAACAATACAGATTCTAAATGCTCTAGGCAGGCAATTTCAAAACTACCATAGATTGGCCACCGAAGTTCGGAAACATGTCTGATCTGTCTGTGCCACATTTCATTAAAAACTATAGTTCCTAGGCCATACTTACAATACATTAAATAAGCTGGCGACCCATCGGGTGGCGCTGGTTGGCCTTGTTTAAAAGATTGTCTCTCACTGTGCAATAATACCCTGAAACAGGATGACAATTTCCCAGGCATATCAAATCACTGTTTGCATTTGTATTTGCATTTTATCGTCATTTGCAAAAACAAAACTGCAACCAATATCAGGACTTTTAAGAATAGGTCCTATCGGATTACAAACAGTCGTGGCTGGCATTTTCGCAAAACAGGCCTCGATACGGGGACCCTCCTCGTGATGTCCTACTAAACACTGCTCACCGTCCAAGGATCGGACATGCAGTACTGCGGAGGAATCACGTCTCACTTTGCAGGGGCCTCCGTCACTCTCTGATCCCGGTCCGGCAGCCTCATCTAGGGATGTGAAATCAATCCTGAGGGTCCCTATTCGGGCACCCTATGAAAGATTAAAAGAATATTGAGGCTTAATACCACATAATAGAAATACGCCAGTCACAAGTACTAAGGTACAAGTATACTTCATTTTAACAGAACAGTTGTGTGGCTCTCAACATCCCGCAATGTGTGCAAGCAGACACCGTGAGATGAGTGTGTGCTGGACATTTCAAAAACATGAGTATTTATACTGTTTTCTCACCATCCCGTACACATCGTCCAGCCCCATTTCGTGTAACACATTTACCTAGGGTACATAGCCTTTCCACAAAACTAATACATGTTATAACATCCTTGAATAGCTGGTTTTCTATTAAACACTTCATATGTTTTCCAAACATTGGGCACAAAGGTAACAGTCCTTATTTCATTTACTTATATTTGTCTACCATTTGTTAAGTTTAAAGTCAGCTTAGTTTTAAGGAGCGAAAACAAAGATTTCTGCAAAAGCACATGTTCAGCTATTCATCATTCTGGTTCGCTATTTGAGCGGGAAGACACTGTTGGTACAGATGGCATCTAAATTACTGATTAGCACGGCTCTTGTTTAGCTCCAAGGTTTCTTTAGTGCAGGACAAAAAATCCACTTCAGCAGCGTCAGCATTTTTATCTGCGTTGACAGTAAAAAGTTAATTTTGATCTGCTGGAGCTGAAAACCCAATTTCTAACATGGGACAGAAAGCAGGAGTTAATCAAAATGGTGGATAAAATAGCAGCGTAGTCAGACTGTTTCAGGTTCATTCAAATGAGATTTACAGTGCAATGCAAATGTGCTTGGGGCAATGTTTACTATAAGGCAGTATTCATGCAAAATATACTTTTACAGCAGAGTATTTGGTGTTGCAGCAGGCAGGCAAATGACCAGACTGCCCAGGCCTGGTGGCTCTCATCTGCCAAGAAATGTCTATTGACCTATGTGTTTCGAGTTTTCAGACCAGCTCAATTATACAGGGTTCTGCTTGCAGGGTGACATGCAAACTGCTACTTAGCATCTTGCGCTTCGACACTTTGCACACAGCTTTCAAGACCCTTCCTACCTCAACAACCCAGTCACCCCTTCACCTTTCTTTTTCGTCTCGCAGCACCTCCCATAAATTAGGAATGCATCTTTTGTTGGTAGATGTCCTTCATGAGGCTTAGCAAGGCCTTCTGACCTTTTTAGAAGAAAGGAAAAAAGGCCAAGGCATAATGGAGCGGGAAGCAGGTGGAAGTCGAGGGGTGAGGTAAAAATAAAAATGTGGTGGTTTGGCAGTAAAAGAAAGAGGGTCTGGCAGAGAGTTAGAAGTTAGGGAACCCAACGAGCGAGGGAGAAGGAACGATGCCTCAGGCATGCAGCTCTCTGACTCTTCCCCACCGTGCCTGCAGAAAGAGCCTTCCTATTCCTAGCTCTCTCCCAAATGGATACATTTGCCTGGAGAGTCCAGTACTAATTTCAGTTAGCCAGAGGCCACTCAGAGGTGCACACCCCTTCATTTCACTAGGCTTCTGGGAGAAAAAAAGGCATCGGTATTCCAGCAAGATCATCATCACCAAGGCCACCATCACTAGGGGATTACAGAGCATGCAGTGACACTCTCCGGGGCCTGGTTGGCCAGGCTTATGTTGAAGAGCACATATCCTAACCCTAAGCTGCCAGGGTGACTGCACCATAGAGGCTGCACTGGACAAAGGGGTGTGGTCACGTTTGGGAATGTTATGGATGCGTGGAGGACGCAGGGCGCAGACCTCTGCTCGTTTCACCCCAGGATTAGGGCCTGCTTGTCAGTGGCACGGCCAGCAAGTCCAAAATGGAGGAAGTTTAAGGCAGAAAGCAGCCCTCTGCCTCGATTCTCACCCCCAGGGCAAAGAGTGGGAAAGGCTCGCGACAGCAAGAAGCTGTCCAATCTTTTACCTTGATAGCAGAGTGTTTACATTAAAAATTAATGAACAGGCAGCAATAAAAACAGCATACACTAGCAGAGGACATAAGCCTGCTCAGCGCATATCAATGCACCCCCATGACAAAGCCAACAACTTAACTGGCTTGCTTAGCTTTGAGTTGTTCACAACTCCCGATGATTAGCATTTTTCCCAGAAACGAAAAATCCTCCGATTTGGGGTGAGAGATGGATCTAATGTGCCAAAGGAAGGCATGATGGAAAGTCAGTTCCTTGCTCTCAGAGGAGGGGAGGGGGTAGTTTGACAGCCCAAAGGGTTAATACACCTAATGCAGCCTCCCATGTGTGTTCTGCAGGCAACACTTTCAGTTGTTTGTGAGATGCTGATACAGGTTTGCTTGCTATGCAGGGGCCTGCGATCACCTCGAGAAGGTGTCCTGTTTGCATCCCAGTGCAATTATCTCATCAACCATGACCTGTAGACTTCACTTTATTCCTTCATGTTTTCCAGTCAGTTGGGAGCAGAGAGACAAGCTTATGTATGGGGCCTAACAAGACCAGAGAGCACACATCAAAGCCACAACGCATAGTAGGAATGCAAGTATTGGTGGGGCATTAGATATGGCATGATCACTCAGTGCCTTACATATCCATTTCCCATAAAAAAAAAGTAAAAAAAACTCCAAGGAGTTACCGAACCCGGGGATAGAACTCAGGTTTCCAGCATCCCAAGTCAAAGCACTTATGACCTGTGCCACTGGTCCCACTGCTTGTTGGTGTATGTTTTGGGCATGTACATCTTTCTCCATCAAGGATATGGCATCTGGCCGCCAAGATAGGACATCTGGCCGCCCGCTCCACCTAACTCCAAGCAACTGCAATGGTGTAGTGGTTAAGTGCTTTGTTACGGCCTTGGGGATGTCAGTTGAAATCCTGCCTTAGGCACATGTCATTGGTAAAACTCCTTGTACTGTATACGTATCCATCTGCCTATTCAGCAAGCTCCATGGGTAAGGGAGGTTAAAGGGGTCCCTGGTAAGATAGACCAAGGTAAAGGGGAACACCTGGAGAGCAGTTATGGCAGGGCAAAGGGGGTACTGGTTGGTTGGGTAAGGGTGGCCATGGTGAGGTAGGCTAAAGGGCATATATAGGGTGGGGGTAGATCAAAGAAAGAGGGGCCTGGGGAGGGGAGAGTGCCAGGTGGGGGAAAGGGCACTGGATTACAGAGGGTGGGATAAGCAGAGGTGGGGAAAGGGGGCCCTGTGGCGAACAGGTTGAGAAGAGCCCACTATAGGGAACCGTTTTCTTTTTGTTTAGAGAGTGCACAGAGATCGACTGGACCGAGTACTCCCTTCCAGCACAGCCTGCTGTGTGGATGCACAGTAGTAGTGCATTGCACCTGGACTGCATGCTTTAGCAAACACACAGGATCAGGCCCTGTTTAGCAGTAGCATATCTCACCCATCTCAGCTGTGAATCCCCCATTGCTGCTCCTATAATGCTATCTGCCTCTACTACAACTAGAGCTGGCTATGTATCATGGTTATACGCAAAGGTATATTGTGTTAAACAATGGGTTCACATAACTGAGAAGACCTAGGTGCGTGTGTTGTATTAATAGATGTGCCAGAAAGCATTCAATGACGACAACAGTTTTCAAAGTGAGCCACAACATGTGTAATGTAAGTGCAAAGACTGAGCCGGAAACTAAGAGTCTTTGGTGTTGCAGCAGGCAGGCAAATAACCAGACTGTCTAGGCTTGGTGGCTCTTATCTGCAAAGAAATGTCTATTGACCTATGCATCTCGAGTTTCCAGACCAGCTCAATACAGGGTTCTGCTTGCAGGGTGACATGCAAACTGCTACTAAGCATCTTGCCCTTGGACACTTTGCACACAGCTTCCAAGACCCCTTCCCACCTCAACAACCCAGTCACAGCTTCACCCCTTCTTATTCGTCTCGCAGCACGTCCCACAGGTTAGGAATACATATTTTGTTGGTAGATGTCCTTCATTAGGCTTAGCAAGGCCTTCCAACCTTTTCAAAGGGCTTTAGAAGAAAGGAAAAAAGGCCAAGGCATAATGGAGCGGGAAGCAGGTGGAAGTCGAGGGATGGGGTGAAAATAAAAATGGGGGGGGGGGTTTGGCAGTAAAAGAAAGAGGGTCTGGCAGAGAGTTGGAAGTTAGGGAACCCAATGAGCGAGGGAGGAGCAAAGATGCCTCAGGCATGCAGCTCTCTGACTCTTCCCCACCATGCCTGCAGAAAGAGCCCTCCTATTCCTAGCTCTCTCCCGAATGGATACATTTGCCTCAGGAGCCAAGAACTAATTTCAGTTAGTCAGAGGGTAAACAGAGGCCACTCAGAGGTGCACACCCCTTCATTTCAATAGATCGTCACCAAGGCCACCATCACTAGGGGATTACAGAGCATGCTGTCACACTCTCCGGGCCTGGTTGCCCAGGCTTATGTTGAAGAGCACATATCCTAAACTGCCTGGGTAGCTGCACCATAGAGGCTGCACCGGACATAGGGCGGTACCCATTTAGGGACGTGGTCTGTAGGGATATATGGCAGTGTTTTTAAAAGTAGCCACTACAAAATGTGTGCAGATGTTTTCAGTAGCAGCCAGTAAAATAGGTACTCATTTTAAAAGCACCCAACTAAACGTGTGCAGGTGCAGCCAGTAAAATGGGTGCAAAATCTTTAGCAGATTAGGGATAAAGGTCAGCATTTTTTTAGTGGGATTGGTCTAGATGCAGAGAAGAGATGGGAAGTTACATGAAGCAGGTGAAATGCCACATTAGGCCTTACATGTCAAAGCAGAATGCAGAAAAGGACAGTTTATTCAATGTACAGTACACATACAAAATTATGAGCATTCCCATCTGTGAAGAACTGCATTGGAAATTAACATATATAACAAACTAACTTCCCTATTAACAAAACCCCAGTAAATAATTAGTTCCCCTGATTAACATTGCAATGCAATTTCAGTAAACACGGATGGAAATTCTGTCTTAGTATTTCTCCATGAAAGAGAAATGTGCACCAGAAAAAAAAAATCAATAAGAAATGAATGGCTGTCTTCTTGTGCATTCTGAAACCTCTCTTGTTTGCACAGGAAATGGATACATACATGCTCTCGGATATGATTGGACAGTGGAGTCAAACGTCTAGGAGGTGTCAGATACGTCAAGGGGGAGGTAGTGCTACTCTTGATTGACAGGAAGATTGATTAAATAGAGAGTGGAACCGAAAGGCTGGGCTTTTCTGTCTTTCCTGCACCACTACTGGATTTTTCGCTGCCGGCTGCAGAGGGGTTGCAGTCCCATCTGCCTGGAAGCTCAAGGCCATCTCTTGTGAGCGTCGGGGATCGTGTGGCTTGGGAAGGCTTCAGCGCAGGAAGGAGCAAAGAGGGGTTGCACAGATAAAACCGCTACTTCAAGTCCTTATGCAAGTATTTTTGTGGAATTGAGGAGAGCGTTGTGTGACTGCCAATTATCTCTGACTATTTAGACAAGAATGGGCAATATTTTCAAATAGGTCATCGTGGATTATTTCGCACATGGCTAACTAACAAAAAGAAAACATTTTTGCAATGCATTTGTATTTTGTTTCTCAGAGAATCGCAGCTGCGCTAGCATGTTAAGAGATTATAACTGTTATCATGAAATGCAATGTTTTGTTTTTTGTCATATTGATGCATTTAAACATAATATCTGCAATAGCAGAAGCAAGGTTGGTGTTTAGTGTTTTTTATTTTTAATTTCATATGTCTGATGGTCAATACTTCAGTGGGGGAAAGTAACTAGGAGGCGCTCTGGTGTCTTACAATTAGCCTGAAGTATATTATAGCTATAAAAGGGGGAAAGTTTGTCTTATATGGGGCAGGATTCTGAATTTGCTCACCACTATTTTACCACCAAAATAATGTAATGCCAATTTACCATCCAAAATACTAAATTACTGTCAAATTAGGTAATAGCCCCAAAGACAAAATCTCTTACATATTTTGTTGCATTGCCCTGTGGGAACAGACTGTAAACCAGCTAATGGGCGAGGCAAGTGTGTTCCACACTGCCATCTGTGCATTAAAGGGAATCCATTCTGTGAGATTAGAACAGCGCTTCCCATTATATCAATATGTCTTAAATTGAGGCCACTTTTCCAGAACTGGTGAAATACCTAGAGGCAAAATTATATGCGCATGGGGTGTGGTCATCAGACAATGCCATACAGTGGCATGACCGCATTTGTGGAGAAGTGCAGAAAGAACCAACGAACAGCATATTTGAAGAGGGTAGTATAATTCAGGTGTGTCTTCTGAGATTATTTAGAGCTACTGACAAAAATTCTCAGAGAGACTGCTTGATAAGGCTCTGTGCCAAGATGTGGTTCATTTTGAATAGATCTCTATGAATGCAGGAAAATGATGCTAAGTTAATTAGACTAAAAAGCGAATTAGATGGCTCTAATGAGCAGGAGAAAAAGTTAAAATCAGAACTTGAGTTATGTCAAAAATAAATGCAATCAAAATGCAATGAATTCGACACCCAACTGTCTCAGAGAAGGAAGCATTTTGAAGACAGTGAGCAAGAACTAAAACACCTGAAAGGGTTGGTAAGCGACAGACAAGACAAAGAAGAGGTTATCTTAGAGATGCAAACTCTCCATAGGGACAATATGGAGGAAGAAGGGGAGCTCCAAGCTATTGAACAAGAAATAGCTAAAATGTTCCAGTAAAAGAACAAAAGGGACAAAGAGTTTAATCAATGCCAAATACAGATGAGTGAGATGCAGAATGTAATAAATAAGATGGGTGATGAGAATACTTATTTGTGTCAGGGAGCAGACCGACTTCATAAAAAGTGCAAAGATTTGCAACAGCAAATATGTCATTTTAAATCTCAGGAAAAACAACTAGGCACCACATTCAATGCAGGTTAGCCCCACCTCTATACAAGGGAATAATATCCTAATGGCTGTACCGGTGGCTGGGCCTGGTTGTAACAAAGTTGGGGGGTTTGACTCACCCACTGGTGGTTGCCACCAATCCCATACACCTGAGAAGAGGAATGAACAACAGAACAATGCAACTCCAAATATAGCGTCAAGTAGCCCTATCAAAATAATGAAAATCAATCAAGACTTTGATTAAGCCATTCAAAAAGGGAGGTGAGTGTTGTATAGAGGATCACCTGGAAACAGTGCATGATATATTTGAAGCCCCAAAAATACCAAAGGAACAATATAGACAATACTTTCACTTAACTCTTGATGCGGCCACTGCAAGCATCATCAGAGGCCTGAGTGAACAAGAAAATGTGTCATGGGCAAAATTGGAAAAGCAGGTTAGACACCATTTTTCACCATATCAGTCACTGCAGGATGCAAAAGAAATCTGCATATACCATGACAGCCAAGCCAAATGTGTCACCTCGTCAATTTCTCCAATAATTAAAAAGAACATTCTCTCGCTTTGATGTATCCTTTAGTCCTAACTCAACTGAGTTTAAGACTGCCTATTTTTATGGCTTACAAAACGATATATGACAGTTAATTAATGAGTTTGATCGCGAGAAGTCCCTTGAATGGATTGTAGATCAAGGCACTAAATTATATGAAGTCATATTGTCAAAGTGGAGAGGGAGATAGAATTAAATAAAGTAAAGATGTAAAGACTCACCAATGGTAATGGAGACAAGATCTGGTAAAATGTCACTTGAATCAGCTCAAACTCTGGTTAGAAACAATGACATCGGATCAGAGAGGCGCACCACAGAGACTGCCATCCCAAACGCTGATGTTTCAGTCACATGATCCGAGCAATAGAGAATTACATTAGTCCTAGGTGCATGGGAGGCGGACCCGGGGTGGGATACCTGCCCGATATGTCAGGCATGAATAACCATCAGAGACAAGATCAAAGAAACAACAGTGCCTACAAGACATTGGGAGCACAGAGCAGATTTCACCCCAATACCATGGTATATGGTAATCAGGAAAGACCACGATATGGGGATCGGTTAATTGAAAACGGAAATCCGCATAGGGGACAGTTCCCACAAAATGAAAAACAAAACATGAACTATCCCCCGTGCCACTACAATCAATCACCACCACCAAAGGATCACAACCAAAGAATGATTACACTACGTTCCCCACCTTCTATGAATCAGGAGTTCAGAAACAACTTGAATAGAAATCAATCTCCTGAGAGATACCAGAACAGATTTAACCAGGCTGAAAGTAACCAGTACCGGTCTAGGCCACAACGAGAGGATTCTAGAGAGATGGACAGATTTCAATGCCTTGAGGCCCAAGTCAAAATGTTGTCTGAACAGATAGGGAAACTATGTGCAGTGCAAAAACAGTCATCAAATGAGGGGGCAGATGGTCGCAGAAGCAATCTGGTTTCTTCTGATAAAAAGTGACTAAATGCTAATGGCATCTGCAATGATAAAGATACAGAATCCCATAAACCAGTTTAGTGTAACAGTCCTGAATTGCTTGCTGATTTAAACATGAAGATGCCTACTAATGAAAATGAGGAGACAGGGGATATACCTGCACCTAAAAAAGAAGTTTGGTTTAATTTAGCATTAAAGGAATGGTTTGCTCAAAAAATGTTATTGTCCCTACGGGTCGGCCATGTGTTTTTAAGCCTAAGTCACTCTATTTTACAAAAATGTCCTATGGACCTTACCCGAGTTTTCGTCGATTAAACGCACACGAAAACAGGCACCAGGGCGCTGCCATTTTGTGATAATCCTATCACTTGCCCCATCACCCTGGCTGACCTGCTTTTGCGGCACTAAATCATATCCCCCGCCTCTGAGCCTGTCATCAGCAGACGCGTACTGCCCATTTCACAACGCCAAAGCACGTCTCATGTCAACAATCGCTGCGCTTCAGCTAATGACGTGTCGCCATGGAAATGGCAAGACGTCCCTTTCCTCAATAAGTATAAACAGACAGTTTCACAACACACAGCAGCAGATTTTCGATTCCATTCCTCTCTCTGTGTTACTTTGAGTATTCTGTGACTCGTTTCTGTGCTCTGGTCAGCTACCTTTGCCGCTTGTAGCCCGTGTGAACACCTGTACCATCGCTATAAATTATTTTAGTTTGTTTACCACACAATGGCTAAAATAATGCCCTACATGTACGAGCCCGAGTATACCGAGGAGGAACTACTGGAAAGGGAAACGCGTGAAAACGATGGGGCTTCGGACGGCAGTTGGCAGGACAAATCAACGGATGAAGACACTGGACCTAGTCGCATGGACGGTGTTTCCACCTGGTGCACATGCAATCGGTGCGAGCTAATGCCAACCGAGGAGGAGAACTGCTGCTGCTGTGAAAACTCGGGATGCGTGGCCTACATTTCGGAAGTTGAGCCACGACCGTAATGCATCACCGAGCTGCCAGACTTCAGGGCAGCCTGCCTCACATGGTCTGTGTTGAGGATAATGATGGTGCTTATGCATGAACTTCGCGCAACTGTTCGTCCTCGTAATCCGAGTAACGAGTAAGTATAATCTGCTTGTGATGCCACTACTATTTCATGGTCGTCTCCTATATCCAAAATTACATCTACATATCATTGTAACGCATGAAAGTCTTTCAATAGTGTGCAGTGTCTAGATAGCATTTGTCCGAGCAGAATGCCATTAGTTACAAGAATTGTCATTGACAACAAACGTTTAATCAACTTATCTTGCTCATTTAAAAACAGTTTGTATCATTTTTCACAGGTGGTACCGGCTGGTGGCCTATCGTTCCTTTACATGGTGGCTTCACGGGAGGCTTGGACACAGCGTTAGAAGAGTAATACCTGCCTGTGCTGTTCGTGCCATAAGAGAAACTTTCCCGAGTGACAGCGGTCAGTACAGGGGATTTTCCCTCGCTGTGCGCAACCTGACCTGTACAACGTGTAAAGTTTTGTATTTTTGTGCCATCAAAAAAAGAAACAAAATAAAACACCACATATATTTTAACAACGGTTGTTTCGATTTTTTAAATGAATCAAGTGTGTCTCCATTCAGCAGTCTTCCTGTGCCTTGTCTGCACGCCCACCGGCCCATCCATCCATCCATCCACCCCCTCCCCTATCAAAGGAAAAGTATAACTATATAAAGTATAAAAAAGTGGTTAGTTTAACAAAAACAAAAGTCCATAACAAGTCCAGTGGATGCATGCTGCCATGGGGGGCTGTCAGGGGCGCGAACGGCCAAGGTGCCAAACAGCATGTACACTTCAAAAGGTATCCCACGCCAAGGGCCCATCGCTCACATGGCCTCCTCAGACCCCGTGTGTCCGGCCAGGACCCCCCCTCACGCTGGCCGGCCCCCAACAAACCACATAATACCACGACATACACATGTCATTAATTCACAAACACACCCCCGTTTGTAATACTTTATAAACCACTTCATATGTCTGATGAGAACATCTTTGTGCTTTGCAAGTCAACTCCTGAACATGCTACCTGAGAACCAATAAGATCTATGCTAATCTGCTCGTCGTCGTGCTATCCGTGAACTTCTGTGACCGCTTCGAGCAAACTCGTCAGTGTGCTACCTGTGGCCATCTACCTGTTCTCCTGCAACATACTGCTCTGCTTGCCGAATCCAACTGTTTGTTGGTCAAGGTAAGGCCATGTATCCTAGTCATATTTCGTTGATTTTTAAATGTCTATTTGCGAGTAGAGTACTCAATAGTGATATATTCATTGGTCTCATTGATATTGACTTGAGTTTCCATTGTTATGCTATCAATAGATCTATTTATTTTCATCTGTGTCAATTGTCATCGAATTGCATCCTTCGAGGGTCCAGTCTATAATGTAAGCATGTTTCCTTCTCGTGCAAGACAGAACATCCAAGGGACGAGTCACATGTTCAGAGTTTAGTCAAATCATTTATACATTTCTGCAATTTATGCAAATACTAAGCCGCACATGATGAACTGGTATAGTTCCTGCGATCAAAACAAAACTTGCATTGAACATTGTATGGTTCATTTACTTTTGTATCACATTTTTATTCATCAAGATTGTATAATAATGTCGATATTTACTTTTCAGAATTTTCAACAATGCCTGCCTGTTCGATTAGCGGTTGCCCTTCGAAGACCCATGCTAAATCTGAAGGCACTACAATGCATGTATTCCCGAAAACTGTTGATCGAATAAGAGAATGGGTCAGACATTACGGATATCCACTGGATGAGCTGGAAAGTAGAGTCCAACAAGTCTTACAGGACAAGAGGGGTGATCGATACCGCATCTGCAGCCGGCACTTTTCCTCGAACATGTACACAACATCTTGGGTAACAAAGAAGAATAAACGAAAATTGCTTGCGAACGCTATTCCCACTCTATTCGTCCACATTTCCCCACTGGTGAGTCAAGTGTCCGGATTTAGCTTTAGGCCTTGCGGTAGTGTGTAGGTAGCTGAATGGATTCATTGATATTTTAGGTGTTGTGTCCCTTGTAATACTTTCGACATTGATATGAGTGTATAGCTTTTTGAATAATGACATTTATCAATATATTCTTTTTCGATTTCATAACCCACAAACAAAATCTATATATGGGCACAGGGAACTGTGCTATATTGCGCATTTTCAATAGCATTACTCTCAAGTATTCTGTCTCCTTACATGGCAATTTTTAATATTGGCATTTCATTATCAATCAATAATTTACCTTTACAACTGCTTGACTATCCCTTGAATCTGAAGCAAGAACATTCTACATCCGTGACGTGCTCGCAGTTATCAACCACTTCTAGCGTGCATCAGGTAATCTTACTTGGCTATTCCGCTACAGACTTGTTTTATGCATGTCAAGTAATATTTTTATTGTATCGTGTAATTATTTTAACGAATGTTTGGTTAGTGCTTTCCAATTGATATACACCTTAGTTATCGTCCACTGGTGTTTTTTTAGTTATGATTAGTGTTATCCATAGTAATGCAAGTACTGTCTTTCAGGGAGAAGCAGAAGCGTCCACCACATTGACAACATCCCTAGATGTTCTTCAGCAGCACGAGGTATGGATACTGACAGCTCCATCGAACTAGATCATCAGTGCTGGAATACTTGTTTGATTGTTCTACACAATGTTTCATTCACGGTTAGCCATTGATATGTACCTGTGCGGTCGACCCCAAGTGTGTGTTATGTTTTCAATATTGTAATCCTTACTAATGCAAGTACTATCTTTCAGGCAGTTGATGGAGCGTCAACCCCTGCACTTAATGCGCAGCCTGACATTCAAGTAATTCCAGGGAAGTGGAAGCGGGACCATGCGTATACGAATCGGCGCAACAGCTTTCGGAAGTGCGAACTACATTTACAACATCCCTACATATTCTTCGGCAGCACGAGGTATGGATACCGACAGCTCCATCGAGCGCCATCATATAACGTGATTCCATTTGCTATACTTTTCTTCCCTATTAACGCAAGTACTGTGTTTCAGGGAGACAACAGAGCTTCTAACACAATAACATTCCATTTAGGTGATGCAGATGTAAAGAAATTGGAGAAATAAGTCGATGAAATCTGATTATATTTAGATATTCCTTGATTCTTTTAGAAAATGAATCATTTGTGGTTATCTCTTTATATGTACCTGTGCCGTCGACCCCAAGTGTGTGTTACGTTTCCAATATTGAAAACCATACTAATGCTAGTACTGTGTTTCAGGGAGTTGCTGATGCCTCCTCTCCAATACAACCATTCATGGCAGTCCATGTGGAGCCAGAGGTATGGATACTGACAGTTCCATCGAACTAGATCATCAGAGCTCGAATACTTGTCGTTTGATTGTTCTACAGAATGTTTAATTCGTGTTTAGCTATTGAGATGTACCTGTGTGTTCGTCCTCACGTGTGTTTTATGTTTTCAATATTGTGATACATAGTAATGAAAGTACTACGTTTCAGGGAGTCGATGGAGCGTCATTCCGTGCTGTCTATGCGGCTCCAGAAAATATAGTTGTTGCAGCGCAAGAGGAAGGGAAGACATGCGGAAACGAATCGGAGCAACAGCGTGCAGATGTTGAAGTTCGAGTCAAGAAAGTTGCAAAGAAAAGAAACAAAAATAAGGTTAGTTACAAACAGTTCATCATTTTAGGAATTGTTTTGTGTTGGGGACTATATTATGTTTTCTTCCTGTCAATTGTACTATCCTTTATATTGTGTTTGAAATGAAAATCCCTTTTGCAATCTATCCTCTAGTTACCCGTGGGTGTACGAACTATACATACACAGACAGTGAAGCAAATGAGATGTTTGAATGTGTCCGGAGAATCCAGTAAAGTTTTATTGGACCATTGCTACAGTTCGACCGCACCACCAAAAGATGATACTGAATGTATTGAAGATGGCTCTGAAGTAGTCGCAGATCAATTCACACAATTACACCCGCCAAAAAAATGCCACCCAAAAAGCTGTCGACATTGTTGTGTTCTCCCATCAATGCTGAAGTAACAGATGTTGATATGACAGAGAATGAACCAGCAGCAGCAACCAACGACGCATCAGAACTTGATATCAGCGATATTTCTTTCAAATTTGTTGATATGTCCTCAACGGCACAGTCCGAAACAACTTTCACGCCGGATGACAGTCTAATGAAAGAGGGCAAATACATAATATTCAACAGTTTGATGGATATTATATGTATGCTGAAATGTGGGCATTCAGTTGGAGGGGAAGTATATGGGAGCCATTGATTCACGTGACTCGTCAAAAACAAAGCAGTAACGTCAAAATAGATTTAATCATGCGTTCCCATGGTCTGCACAACCGATGCTGGGAAAGCTGCCAGCAGGCAATCTACTGTGTGCAGATGCCTCACTTTTTAGTGGGTCCAGTTTTAGATAGTTATAGTCCTTCTTTCAGTTTGTGGGACTCCATTTCATTTCTAAAACGCAGTACTACAAATACCAACATGATTATCTGTTTCCGGCCATTAGTGATGCTTGGAAAATGAACAATTGTCTCTAGCAAGTACATTCGAAGGGAAACGATTCAGGCTAGCCGGCGATGGACAGTGCGACAGCCCTGGATTTTCTGCCAAGTACTGCACCTACCACTTTCAGGACATGGATAGTAAGAAAATTGTGAGTTTGGTGGTCGTGCAGGTGTCCCAATGTAAATCCTCAGTGGCCATGGAGAAACTAGGATTTATAAAATCATTGCAATATCTACAATCAAGGGGAATGCACATCGACCTCATAGCCAAGGACAGACACGTTTCAATTGCCAAGACAATGAGAGAGCAGTTCCCACATATTAAACATCAATTTGACGTATGGCATCTTGCTAAATCAATCAATAAGAAAATCTTGGCTGCAGGGGAAAAGTATTTCACAGTGCTCCCAGTCCATCAGCAACCATCTTTGGTGGAGCTCCAAAACTTGTGAAGGGTCAGTGGAAATCCTACTTGAAAAATGGCGGTCACTGATGCACCAATATACCAACGTTCACCGCTGGACAGAAAACCAACATTTCCACCAACGTGAACATGGCCCTTTGTCTATAGAGGAGGCACGGAAGAAGTGGTTGATTGCATCTTCACCTACACACAAAGCCATTGAGAAGATTGTTTTCGATAAAACAATCAAGAGATTTGAGGGGACTGACAGAATTCTGTCACACAGGAGAATTGGAGGTGTTCCACAATATGTGCCTAAAGTACAGGCCAAAGCGATTGCATTTCAGCTTACAGGGCATGAAACATAGGACTCTACTAGCGGTCTTGGCCCATAATGAGAATGTGGGCCGTGAACAGTCTAGGAGTACGGGAAATGTAGGGATGCCTCGCTACACTACGACCTTTGGAAAAAGAAGAAAGAAATGGGGGGTAAAACCAGTATATGACGAAAAGGAGTTTGACTTTGTTAAATGCCTTGTTAGTGTACTAGAGACGCACAGATATGGAATTTTGAGCGTTTCTGTGCAGAGCACTGATGCATTGCCACCAAACCTTGCCACTGTGCCATGTCCACCCAAAGCAGAGCTTGTTGAGAAGTTCAAATCCCGGTTTAAATAAAACATTGTAATCTGATTGTTTTTTTGAAAATAATGTTATTGTACAGTGTGCATAAAAAGTATGTTAACCCTAAACCCTCCAATCACCATCCTGGGTGGCGAACAACATGGGTGTCATCTTTGACTTCTCTCTCAATTCACCTCATATCGCTGACCTTGTGAATATGTGTATGTATATATTTTTGTTGCTGTAAATAAGTTTCGCAATCTCATGTAAATGCTGCGCACTGTTAACCGAGGGGAGGCTTGCGTATTGCAAATAATAAAACAAATAAACAATAAATCTGACTTTCAACTCAACTCCTCGGGTACTTTATACTTTCCCTGACCTTCCCCCAAAAAGTCAATGTCTCCATAGTTATGGTTCTCTAGGGCTGCAAAGCTTGCGGACAACGAGGACAAAATTGGGGGCCTTAGAACGCGCCAAGCGAGGCGTTGCAGATGGGAGAGAAGCCAGTTTGCATTTGCACATTGAGGCCTAGTACAAAGATGGAGTCGAAAATTCAAGTTCTCACAGATGGCTTTACACAGGAAGTTGCAAAGAAAGAATGTACGCTCAGGCAGAGTGAAGGTCAGCGCCTTTCATTTTTTGCTCGCGGGCTCAAGAGTCGCACTGGCAGTATAAGGTTGTATTGTTTTTTGACCTTGAGAGACAGGGACCATGCCGAAAGGACTTCATTTGAAGGAGGAGGGGGGTGGGGGGGCAGTAACGTAAGATGATAAGGCTGAAAATTCTGAAACTAGACCGAGTTTCATGTTAGTTCAGTATATGACAAATCGTTGGCACGAACACAGTGGGATTTATGGACTGCATTACGCAGAGATACAATGGAAATGGCCAATATAATGTAAGTAACTCTTTAGACACTTTTATACCGGAATGAATAAATGAATGAAGAGCAAGTACAACATTTGTGGGATCGTCTTTCTACCGGGCACATGGGCATGCATGTGCCCATTCGACACGCATGTAGACAGTGGTTCAACGGTAAAAAAAATCATTAGTTTGTGTGTTTCCCTCGATTTATTTCGTTAGTTTTCACATTGTTTTTAGAGCGGAACATACTCCATTGCACTATCCTCGCAAGCAAATAGTTTTAGCTCGCCTGTAATAAATAAAATGAATAACAGTAATAAAGATCGGCTGGTGAGACTAATTTCAATTTTTATGTTTTCTAAACAGGTACATCCTACCGTACTGCGACTGCCACCTAATTCCAGACCCCGGCCGATGGCTTCTTCAATCGACAGCTGCAGCTTCTTGTAAACAACTGCGGTTTGTTGTTTACAAGAGGTGGCCTAGTGCCTAGTTGATGGAACAGCCTTCCGGTTCACCAAGTGCTTCTTTTAACGAAAACCAACACCCTGTGTACCATAAAAGAACAGCGTGTGACTCACGATAAACTTTTCCGGATTTGCAGATCGAGAGAAAAGAAAAAAAATGCCATTCCGATTTAATATGCCAATTGCTGAATATTCTCTAAACATTTAATGTCAAATAAATGTACTTTACCAAATGTACAGTGTTGCTGTTTGATTTTAAAGTACAGTTTCATATTCCGAATTCTGGCGCGCTGTGTTGTGAGTTGATCTGTGTTGGTTTCCGGGTTCTGTGTGAAGTCGCGTAGAAGACGACTGGGCACGTTTGCCTATGCAGCACAGTAACGTCACGGAGAGAGGCGGTGAATATGAATGTTTTGATAATGTCAGGCTCAGGGGCGGGGGATATGATTTAGTGCCGCAAAAGCAGGACAGCCAGGGCGTTGGGGCAAGTGATAGGATTATCACAAAATGGCAGTGCCCTGGTGCCTGTTTTCGCGTGCGTTTAATGGATGAAAACTCAGGTAAGGTCCATAGGAAATTTTTCTAAAATCGAGCGACTTAGGCTTAAAAAAACACATGGCCGACCCGTAGGGACAGTAAAACATTTTGACCAAACCATTCCTTTAAATAAGACCCGTGCACCAGAATACTACGGTTGTAGGAAGAAACATCTCCTTGGAAACTCTAGAAATAACAGAACTGGACGTACTGAGACCAATGTGAGGCCATGGCTCAACAAACTGAGGACATTAATATGGCCCTTTCGTCGGTTTCTTTTGTAAAAACTGTACAAACAATTAAATAAAAAACAAAAAAAATAAGACTATTCAAGTGTGTGAAAATGAATAGAGAAAATAAACAAGAACTCCCAAAAGAGCAGAGAGACAGATAAAAAAAAGACATCACATGCCATGATAAAACTGATGAAGTAGGTTTTACTGTTAAAACATCCTCCCTACATACTCAAATCGCCTATAAAATGCAAACAAGAAAAATGGGTACTAAAAAGGAGGGTCCAGTGCAGTCGCCTGACGAGTACTTTGAGCCACATATATTTTAAGAGGCTAAAAAAACTGATACCATGCCAGATGCAAATAAGTGCTCAGAGTCAGAAAATGACAAGTTAGCATGTGATGTTTATGAGCACGTTCAGTTGAAGAACTGCAGTGTGTTAAGAAAGGAAGAAGGCAATGAATATGGCAAGGGAAATGTGCACGGAATCAAACAGTGAACAACTTTGAATCTAACAACGTGCATACAATACCCAAGACTCATGTATACTAAAACCCAGGAGTGCAAATAGAGTGAAACAATGATACCAATATATGAAAAGGGATGTGGGGTAAGCACTTAGAACCTCCTTATGACTGAAAGGAAAGTCGGCAAACTCCTTACCCACTATGCTATTACAGATACTGACAGTGCTAAACCCACGTAGAGGGCAAGCAAGGACAGGATCTGTGAGCTGACACTCTGGATGATACTGAATAAGGAACTTAGAAACAGTACTCACGAGGACCGGAAAGACCACTTGAATGTCAGTAAACCCACAAACCCAGTTGATCAAACAGGGACCCTGAAGGCTATAACAGCAATGGGTGGAGGAAACTAAATACATAAGACCCTAGTCAAGGGGCAAGTAGCAATAGTGATTTTAGAATAGTGAGGAAAACAAAGGGCATTCACACTGGGACTAGTTACAACAGCACCCCACACCTAATAATCAATGGGAAATAAATGCATAAGTGCAATGGAAAACATGGAATGGATCCCAATAGAAAGTAAGGATCAGGAGCAGGGAAAATGATATCACAAAAGGTAACCTTTCCCACCCATACAAGGAGAAAAGGCAGGAAGCTAAATCTATAAAGGGAAAGACTAATGCATCAAGTTTTTCAGTAGCAAAGGACAGCTTCAAAGAAACAGAACACAGGCAAATTGGGCAGCATCAAAGGGTAAAGCACAGAGAAAGGCTGCCTGCAGACAGAGGAAGACAGAAAGGGAAATCCAGAAAGCAGAAAACAATTAAGCACAGAAATTCGAAATCCAGGGCAGAGGAACAAGAAACAGGAACTAGGAACCAGGCACAAAAACTAGGAACCAGGAACAAGGGACCAGTCACAACAGGAACACTGCAACAATGACCAGCACTGGACTGAAGTAAACTGAGGCTTTTAAAGCTCCTTAACGAGCACACCCCTCAGGTGTGCCGCCTGCTGCACCTGCAGCCACAGGTGTTGCCTATCCTCCACCCAACCTTGTCCTGCAAGGGAGGAGGTGAGGCAGTGAGCCAGGCATTCTGGGAAGCATAGTCATTAGATTAACGTAGCATGCTGGCTGCCAAAAACCTGGAATGGATCCGGAAGCGAAGTAACTTGGAAAATAAGGTTTTAGCGCTCCCAATTAATCACAGCACTGTAGCATAAGGTTCGGAGGAAATGTTCAGTAGGGAGAAAAACCCAAAACATGCCCCCAAGTGACGGGAACGGGGGCGAGCCGTGACACAGTGTAAACGCTGATGGTGTCCGAACACCTAGGCGAACGTGGCTACACTCCAGACAACTTCCGAACGTGACAAGACAGACAAAGATTCCCGAGATGACATGGGTAAAAAGGAGGGAAAAATATCATTTCACTTGCCTCTGTGCTTGGCAAAAAGTGAGAAGGGCTTGAGGAAAGTGAGCCCTGAAATCAGCAGAAATACGCACTGTGTGTATTGGAAGAAATTGAGGACAGGTAGTATGCTCCCATTACTGCGGAAGAGAAGTGCAATACATTTGCAATGATTGACACAGGTGCACAGACCACAATCATATACAAAGAATTGGTAAGAAGTATCAATGAAGGGAGATCCCCACACAATCAGATCAGAATGAAACAAAATGAAGGGCCAGTATATAATTTCAATGGTGAGGAGGTACCTATCAAAGGTGTCACTGAGATTGACATAAAGATTGGAAAACACAGAATGAGAAAGGAATTATTGATCACATCAGTGAGATTCCATTCTTGTTGGGAACGGATTGCCTGAAAAAGGTTGTCGCACCTTATTGATGGAGTAAATGGTGTTCTGTGGTCTCTAACAAAAAACCCATTAAGGCCTAAAAAGGTAAAGTCACAAAACAGCAGTGTAAACGAATGCCATACTGTTTGCTAAATCAAATTATGCAGTGGAGGTGTATCTTCAAAACAGCTGTGTGCCTAGTGGCACTGTTATCCTGATGTGTCAGGATGAAATGTAAAGTGAAAAAGAGAAACTTCATGCAGACCTATTTGGATCCTAGGAAGAAATGGCAGACAAATAGATGAACATACATTGTGCTTTTACCTAAAAGAGTAGAGGTGCAAGCAGAATACTATCCCTGAGGCAACCACAGAAAAACATATCAAAACCCTTTCTGAAATGCGGTCATGACCACTGTTAGGGGGGCACAAGCTGTGCCACAAACAGGCTCCCACTAGAACCCTGGGGACCTTAAAATCACTGCAAAAGGGCTCCTGGAGCCAGTCCTGGCACCTTTGGCGCCTGGCTCATATATGGTAAGGAGGGACTGTTCAAATTAGGTCCCATTTATGTACATGGGCCTTTAAATCCAACATGGTAGTAACCGCATGGCTTAGTTCCTGTGAACCAAACCATGCAGTCTAGTGTCTTGGGTGTGGCTGGGGCCTTGGACTACTTTACCTGGTACTACTTTACATGGGCTATATAAACCACGCCCAGGCTGCAGAACACACTTTGTGTTATTCTGCAACTAGCAGCGTGACGCTCACCGTGTCCAGCTCCTGGTCTCCAGCATCCTCCTGCAAGAACAAGATTATTCCGTCTTACTTGAGAATTCGCCATCCAGCACTCAGCATTTCACAGCACTGCAACCTGTGGAAACCAAGAGAAGAAGAAACATCACTTACTTGTGAGTACTAGCTTTAGGACTTCCGGCGAACCGCTACAACAGCTGCTGCTCGAACATCGCGACCTGCAATAAAGAGAACAGGAAAACAATAGTCTCACTTGAATTCCATTGTGCTACGCCGCGCTCTTCCATGAGGAGCACCACAGCAACAATCTGCAAAGGAAAGGAGACATATTCAGGTTTGCTTTCTATATTAAACAATCGCACAGCGCTTTAATTACCTTAACAGATTCCGGGGGCAGTTTTCTTTTCACTGCGCGGTCATCCGCTCATAGCACCACATCAACCTGTGAGGAGAGGAAGAGGAAACCAGGTTAGCTTTAAAAGACAAAGGCGCTGCGCTTCACGCTTTCTCTTACCTAAAAACGTGCCTCTTCATCCGGCACGCCAGCATCAGGACCTTCACCCCTGAAAAGAAGGAGATAAAGACTTAAACAAATTCCCACCATTACTCTACCTGCCTATCAGCAGATTCGGGGCCACAGCGGGCCTGGGCCCAAGAAATGCGTACTGCACCAGTGAAGCAACTCTGGCAGCTCGCAAACGAAAGTCAAGCGCCCCCTGCACAAGAAACGCAGGACAGATAGCTCACCCTACAAATAACTAAGGTGAGAAAGACCCCGTGGGAAGGGGATCGGTCAGAGGCAGGTGGGGGATTCCCCCATTAGAGACAGTTATCACAAATCCTCCCTTCTGTAATTGCAGATTCATTATTCAGCACCGGGCAACTACGCATCCGTGGTTCTAGATCTCAGAGCCTTCCAGACGCCCCCGGGGATATCAGGTGAGTGTAACAAACACACATTGGAGATAAGCAACCATGGATCCATACTGGTATAAATGGTCATTCTGAAATGGTAAAAGGCACGTTAGCACTTGAACAGGAAAGGAGTTTTATTAATGAGAAACTACTTCAGAGAATAATGGTAAGGGAGGAGATCCCTAAATTCAGAACTAAAAAAAAAAAAAAATTCTGGGTTGGACAATCCAGACTTTGAAAATAGAATTGCAGGAAGGTGCATGCTAAAAATTACCATTGGCCAAAAAATTATATACCACAATGTGTGGATAGTGAGTGGGACACAGAATGATTTTTATTTGGGAAATGACATTATGCACAGAATGTGTATGGTTTTGGATTTCCTTAACCAAAAAGTGTGGTCCCGACTAGGAGGACCTGCACCTGAATTCGAAGACAAAAGACAGGCGTATCATTGTGCGCAATTGGTGCCATATGCAATTGAGTTACAAGTGAAATGGAAGTTTGCATTCCTGCATTCACCAGACAAGTCACTATAGCACTAAAGCATAGAAATGGGCAGCAAATTGCAGATTTTGATGCATTTGTGTGCTTAACCGAATCCATGAAGCAGCAAGGGCTGGAATGTGGATATACACCATTGGTGGAGATTGGGGATGGGCCCATAAAAATCATGGTAGTTAATAAAGGGTGTCAAGATATTTATTTGGAAGAGAATTTCGCGTTAGGAATGGCAATACAAGAATCACATTACACTGCAGATTTTAACACAGTGATTGGGAACATCCCTGAGAAATGTGAACGCACAGGGTGAATTGCCAGAGACTCTGGATTCCCAACCCAAAGGGATGTTTAAAATTCAATCTGTGTATCCTTATGATTCAATGAGACAGTGTGCTGCCGCAAAGAGAATTGCATATTATTTGATTTAAGTGAAAATGAAACAGAAAATCAGCCTATTGAAGTGGAGGCTGATATTCCAAAGTATTTAAAAGTGGCAACTCTGCAAAGAGATACAGCCACACAGTTCGAGGAGAAAACAGAGTTCCTCCACTGGAGGATTTTCCAGAATTTTCAAAAATGGTAAAGGAGCAGATTCTGTCAGCAAATGCATGTGACAGTGAAGAGGACAGGAGTGTATTGAGAAAAATATTTATGGAATTTGAGGAGGTTTTTGCCAAGGATGCATATGATTGCGGCCTAGCTGATTTGCATGTTGCCACATTACCAGAGGGATATGGTAGAAATCCAGAGGAATTATCAGACCCATTCATAGCACCTCAAACACTCCCATTTTGGGCGTATTAAAACCAAATGGTCAATGGCGTTTGTCTGCGGACTTGAGAGAATTAAATAAAAGGGTACAAGTGTCTACATGGCCACTTCCATTACGGCCTCGCTCAGGTGCATAGGTCAACGGTGTTTACCACATTAGATCTTATATCTGGGTACTTGTGTGTGCCATTCGCTGAAAACATTAAAAATGTGTTCGCATTTTCATTTGATAAAACGCAATACGCTTGGTCCATAACACCATTTGGGTATGTTAATAGTGGGAGGGAATTTGGCATATTTTTGAGAAAATCACTTCCAGATGCAGCAGAAAGGGGAACCATAGTATACGTGGATCGTCCAATTAAAAACAAAAGCCTGAAAAGTCTTTTGATGAGATTAGACAGACATGTGCTTGGCCAATTGCAGAAAGCGGGTACCAAAGTATCCTTACAGAAGGCCCAATCGTGCAAAAAGAAAGTGAATTTCTTAGGCCATGAAGTGACTGAACATGGGTTAAATCCACAAAAGAAAAAGGTGGAAGCAATACAAAAATTGAAAAATCCTACTAATATGAAAGGTCTAAAGAGTCTACTGGGGATGACAGGATATAACAGGAAGTATATTGAGAATTATGCCGAAATCACTGAACCTTTGACTAAATTATTGAAGCAGAATGTACCCTGGAGATGGGAAAAAGAGCAATCTGAGGCAGTAGCTAAATTGAAGGAATGTCTCATGAAGGCGCCATGCTTAGCCTATCCCATAAAGAATACATATCACTTTGTAGAAATAGGATTCAATTAACAGTATGTCAGCTGTGTTGCCTCAAAAGCATGATTAGAACAATAATATCGCCTATGCGAGCAAGGCGTTCTCAGGTTGAAATTAAATTCAGTGAATGTGAAAAGGCTCTTCTGACCACTGTTTTGGCGTTAAAACATTTTTGTCCAATTATTCAGCGAGAGAAAGTAATTATTGAAACAAGTGACCAACCGTTGGCAATTTTTACAAAGCAAAATGATCAGATCAGGCAACCTAGCGCAGTCCAGAATCACCTCCTGGACATTGGCATTGCAGGTATTCCCTGTAGAGGTAAGATATGGACAGAATAAAAAGAACCCATTTGCTCAAGGGATAGCAGATCTGCATGATTGTGCAGCTGAATGTGATTTTGGTGAAAATAGAACCCAGTTTAAATGAATTTGAACAATCACCACACAAAGCTTTTGATGAACATTTGTGCAAAGATTTACCAACTGTATGTAGATGGGTGTGCTTATCATATAGAAAATGATACTGATAAACAACTGGTGGCAACGATAGGAAATGTCTGGATACACTGTGAAGCCATTCCTAGTATAGGGCTGAGAAGTGGATCCAGGAGTAGCCAAATAGCGTAGTTAGATGCCATTTATAAGGCAATTGCTACTGCAGTTTAAAACAAATTCAAAGAAATTGTTATAGTAACTGATTGATTATGTCTGCAACAGCTTTGTAGAGCATTTACCTGGCTGGAAGGCAAAGGGTATGCTCGTATATAACAAAAAGCCCCTCAAACATGGGAAAATGATCCAAGCTATAGATAAATTAGTGTCAGAGAATGGTCTAATAATACACTGGGGAAAATTTGTGGACATTTAAAGACACCGGGAGAGGATAAGGAGGGAAATGACAAAGCAGATCATAATCATTTGATAGACCCCAAACAAAATCCATTAGCTGAAAACGAAAAAAGTGCAAAAGAAAGGAAGAGCTGAGAGTTGTTAAAAATTATTAAACTACAGGATGGGTTGATGATTAGGGAGTCTGACAGGTCAGACACAGTGGGTGGTGCCTCTTTTATTCAGAGGGCTAATGTTACACCACGCACATGACGCAATGACTGCAGGACACAGGGGTTCACAAAAAACTTGAGGAAAACTGAAGGACTATGCTTACTGGCCACATATGTCCCAGGATGTGGGATTATAAACCAGGGGGTGTCTGGTATGTGCACAATTTAAACCTGCTTCACCAATTCATAGAGCTCCATTGATGAAGAGGTTTAACTCTCCCATGGTCAGATTTGTAAATCGACTATGTTCGGCCTGTGAAAAGATCAGCCAGAGGAAATAGATCTTTGTTAACAGTGGTATGTCTAATATCGAAGTGGGTGAAGTGCCTTCCTGCACCAGACTGTAGTGCACAAATCGCAGCCACATTGTTGGTAAATCACATATTTTCAAGTTTCGGGTTACCTCAAACGATAGAATCAGATGGGGGGAGTCATTTCATAAGTGCCTTGATGAACAAGGTGTGGCAGATATTGGGGGTAAGAAGGAAATAGCATATCTCCTACAGGCCGGCTTCTTCTGGAAATTTAGAAAGAAGCAACAGATCTATAGAGGAGATATTAAAGAAGTTTGTAGCAGAGGCAGGTTCCAGTTGGGATCTACAGTTACCTTTAGTATTAATGGCCATTAGGTCGACTCCTGCCAAAGCAACATGCCTCAGCCCTCATGAAGTATTGACAAAAAGAAAAATGGTGCTGCCACAACATGTATTGTACAGGACACACGAGCAAACACTTGAGTGCATCCACAGTTCACGAATACGTGGAAGAATTCAGGAAGCACTTGCAACATGCATTTGCATTTGTACAGCGAAATCTGGAAAGAGCTGCTGAAAGTACAAAGACCTATTATAAAAAGACATCTGTGAAAGAATATAAGATAGGTGATTGGGTATATAAATACCATTTTGGAACGAATGGACATAAAAATTCAAAATTTGTCGTGGCATGGCAAGGGCCGTTTTTAGATTGTAGATAAAATATCCCCTGTCGTATATAAAATAATGAAAAAGGAGGGTGAGATGGTGACAGAGCAATTTGTTCATGTCATCCAAATTAAGCCCTGCCACCCAAAGCATGAGATCAAGAGACTTGGGCAGGTGGAGACCAGTTAAATGTACTGATTGCAATGAAAATAAAGCTGACAGTAAGGAATAGTGATAAAAGCACAATAGGTTTATCTGTTGGCGGATGCATTGAAGAGTGACTGTTTCATAATGCATATGACCTGGTATATATTTCACTCCATGAATAATCAGAAATATGGTCTGGTGAGTAATTAAAAGCAAACAAAAAAGCCACATTTAACTTTTAAAAAATAAGGTGCCATTTTTCTTAAAAGGCACTGAATCAGACTAAGATATTCCAATATTGTGGGGTAGGATTTTTCTGCATGGTATCAAATAGACAAAGAAACATGGTGAAAAGGTATAGAGATGTAAAATACTATAGAAGGGTGTGTATTTAGTTTGGAATTATTGTGATGCAAAGTGTAAAATATTGTTTCTCTATAATGTGTGTTTAATTGCAGGTGTCCAAAAGTGGCAAGTCCAGGGAGCCATGGTGCGGGCTATGTTCTTTTTCAAACAGTGTAGTGAAAGAGGGATAGACAATTGTTCTATGCTATGTACTTAACCCGTTTCTTTTCTATTCAATTTAGATGCCATTAACCTATTGTCCTGGCAGGGCCAGTTTCTTCAGACGATGAATCGGAGGCCACGGGATTAGAGGCCACGGGAGGAAACCCCAGGAAAGACCCTGACCGAAGTATGGGGGTGAAGATAAATAGCCCGAGATGCCAAAAGAGAACTTCTGTGAAGGAAAATCCATGGAGTGCCAGACTGGAGAAATTCTTCTGATTAGGATGCTGTTATGGAAGTCTGATGGACAGGGCATCCCGGAGGCGTGGTCCTGAGGATTGTGGGTGCCATAAATGGAACATAATTGACATGCAGTTTGTCTGGTGCGGTTGATTTTGGTTTTCCAGTTATTGCTGGTGGGGCATATTACTGTGCTGTGTTTTACTAGTTGGGACTTGAACTGGGGACAATGGAAATAGTTCATTTTATTTTGTTATTTTATTTTTGTGCATACACGCTGATAAAAAAATGTTTACTCCATAAAATACATAGAGACTATAATTCAGAACCTATGGTGATGTTATGAAGTTTGAACAATCCATGGACATATGAACCGTTGGATGTGTACACTTCAGTCGGGAGTGTGCACATATGTTATTCAATCACGCATGCACATACATGTGAGGACTGATACTATTTATTCAGTTTCATTTTGCTTTAAACTCAAGCAATTATTCATTGTGAAATACCTTTATGTTCATTTTTATTAACATGCATGTGGCAACAATGGGGAAGGACAGATATCCTGTGGCACCTACATTTTAGTTGGTCTAATTCCTCCAATTATGACATTGCAAGCAGTCATAATTGTCCGAAAAGGAGGGTATGTAGGGGTATATGGCAGTGTTTTAAAATGGCAGTGTTTTTTAAAAGCGGTCACTAGAAAATATGTGCAAATGACAATGTTTTCAGTAGAAGTCAGTAAAATGGGTACTCACTTTAAAAAGCACCCTACAAAATGTGTGCAGATGCAGCGAGTAAAATGGGTGCAAAATCTTTAGCAGATCAGGGATACAGGTCTGTATTTTTTGTGTGGGTTTGGTCTAAATGTAGAGAAGAGATGGGAAATTACATGAAGCAGGTGAATGCCACATAAGGCCTTTCATGAGAAAGCAGAATGCAGAAAAAGATAGTGTAGTCAATGTACAGTACACATACAACATTATGAGCATTCCCATCAGTGAAGAACTGCATTGGAAATGAACATATATAACTAACTTCCCTATTAAAAAATCCCCAGTAACTAATTAGTTCTCCTGATTAACATTGCAATGCAATTTCAGTAAACACGGATGCAAATTTCGTCTTAGTATTTCTCCATGGAAGAGAAATGTGCACCAGAAAGAAAAAAAAAAAATACAAAAAAAAAATAAATAAATCAATGGCTGTCTTCTTGTGCATTCTGAAACCTCTTGTTAGCACAGGAAATAAATAGAGCCATATATGCTCTTGGATGTGATTGGACAGTGGAGTCAGAAGTGTAGGAGGTGTCATATACATCAAGGGGGAGTTAGTGCTACTCTTGATTGACAGGAAGATTGATTAAATAGAGAGTAGAACCGAAAGGCTGGGCTTTTCAGACTTTCCCACGCAACCACTGGGTGCTGGATGTTTCGCTGCCGGCTGCAGAGGGGTTGCAGTACTATCTGAATGGAAGCTCAAGGCCATCTCTTGTGAGCATCAGGGTTTGTGTGGCTTGGGAAGGCTTCAGCGCAGGTAGGCGCAAAGGGGGAGGGGGAAATCACACAGATAAAACTGCTACTTCAAGTCCTTATGCAAGTATTTTTGTGGAATTGAGGAGAGCTTTGGGTGACTGCCAATTATCTCGGACTATTTAGACAATAATAGGGCATTATTTTCAAATAGGTCATTGTGGGTTATTTCGCACACGGCGAACAAAAAAGAAAAAACAAGTTTTTGCAATGCATTTGTATTTTGTTTCTCAGAGAATCTCAGCTGCGCCAGCATGTTGGTAAGAGATTAGAACTGTTATCATGAAATGCAATGTTTTGCTTCTTGGCATATTGATGCATTTAAAAATAATAACTGCAATAGCAGAAGCAAGGTTAGTTTTAGGGTTTTATTTTTAATTTCATATGTCCGATGGTCAATACTTGTGTGGGGGAAAGTAAAGTAACTAGGAGGTGCTCTGGTGTCAGTGGAAAAAAGGGGTATTATATATATATATATAAATATATATATATATACATACATTACTCACCGTAATCGTATTTCTGATGCTTGTATCTGCTTATATTCACATGCTGTGCATAGGTCGACATCTAGTGGAAGCTGCAGAGTATTACAGTTTGTTTTTCGAAACTCGAAAATGGGCGTCAGGGCGTGCCAGTAATACTATCCCTAGTGTGACGTCCACTGTACCCATGATCCCTCACGCGTCTAGGACCCTCAGATTGTATTTTTTCTGACATGAGGTAGCATGAGGAGTAGCGTGAGTACAGATAATCCAAGCAGATAGAAAGATAAGACTACAAGCATCCATGCGCCTTCTCTCAGAGGGGAGGAAGGGTGGGTCGCATTTGAATCCAAGCAGATACAAGCACCAGAAATACGATTACGGTGACTAATGTATCCCTTCTGAGGCTTGTGGAATCTGCTTAGATCACATGCTGTGCATAGATTAGCGAGCAGTGTTAGAAGAAAGAGGTGGGATGTGAGAAGGGTCATGAGCAAATACATGTCTTAGAACCGCTTGTCACATTGAGCATCTGTCTTGGAATGGGTGTTAATACAGTAGTGCTGAGTGAAGGTGTGAATAGAGCTCCAAGTAGCTGCTTTGCAAATGGTGTCAAGGGGTACATTTGCAATGAAAGCCAAAGTGGCCCCAATGCCTCTTGTAGAGTGGGCCCTTGGCGTGAAAGGCAAAGTTTTTTCAGAAAGGGAGTCACACAGCTGGATACAGTTAACAATCCACTTAGAGATGGCACCTTTAGAGACACGATCTCCCTCTTTGCCTGTAGCTACGGAGACAAACAGTTGGTCTGTTTTCCTTGGCGGTCTGGTTTTGTTTACGTAGTATAGGACCGCCCATTCGCACATCTAGAGTGTGTAGTTTCACCTCAGCTGAGCTTTGTGGGTCTTGGAAGAAAGCCGGAAGCTCGATGGACTGGTTCACGTGGAATTTTGAAATAAACGTAGGTGAGAACACAAGAGGTGTACGTAAAACCAGTTTATCTTTATGAACTGTAAAGAAAGGATCCTGCACTGACAGAGCCTACATTTCACGGACCCTTCTTATCGATGTAATTGCTACTAAGAAGGCTGTCTTATAAGTCAGGTGTTTGAGACTGCTTTTATGCATGGGCTCGAATGGGGGGGCCCCCCATGAGTTTAGCTAGCACCACGTTAAGGTCCCATCCTGGTGGTGGGTTAGAAATTGGAGGGTGAAGTCTCTTTACTCCTTCCATGAAGGCTTTAACCACTGGTACTTTCCACCACGACACTTTGTTATGGGAGGTGGTGTATGCTGACAGAGCTGCCAGGTGTACCTTTAGTGAGTTAAAAACCAACCCTGCGTCCAGCAGGTAGAGCATGTATGTGACAATTGTGGAAGTAGTGCAATCAACAGGGTTGATTTGCTTATTCTGGAACCAGATAACACATCTTCTCCATTTGTCAAAGTAGCAGTGCCTTGTGTTTGGCTTCCTAGACTCTCTTAGGATGTCCCTACATCTCTGCGGCAAATTGAGATGTCCAAACTATGCTGCCAGGTTCATTGAGTTGGGTTGAGGATGCACTTTGACCCTGGGGCTGGGACAGTAGGTTGTACCAGCCCGGGAGTTTGATGGGTTCGCACACCGCGAGTCTGCTAAGTGTGGGAACCACGGTTGTCTCGCCCACATGGGAGCAACCAGGACGAGCGTCATTGATTCTCTGTTCATCTTGTTGCCAACTTCCTGATGAGGTGTTGGTGGAAAAGCGTACGCAAACATCCCTGACCAGTTCATCCACAGGGCGTTCCCCTGGGAGTCTGGTTGGGGGAACCTGGATGCGAATCCTGGGCACTGTCTGTTTTCGCATGTGGCGAATAGGTCTATAGTGGGGAAACCCCACTGAGAGAAGATATCTTCTACGATTTCTCTGTGTAGACCCCATTCGTGTTCCTCTGGGAGGGGATCTCTGCTCAAAGCGTCCGCCAGAGAATTGAGATCCCCTGGAACATGTTAAGATGACAGGAAGATGTTCCCTCTGAGTGCCCATATCCAGATTTGGCGAACAAGTCCCTCCTTGCTTGTTCAGGTAAAACATGGCTGTAGTGCTGTCCGCCCGAATCTGCACTGACAGGTTCAACAGGTAGGGCTCGAACGCTTGAAGTGCTCTGAATACTGCCAGAAGCTCTAGCAGGTTGATGTGATTCTTGGCCACTGAGTGAGACCAGAGACCCTGAGCTGTGTGGTGGAGATGGTGAGCTCCCCACCCTGACAGGCATGCATCCGTCGTGACTACCGCCTGTATTTCGGGATCGTAAAAGGGTTTCCCCTTGGACAGATTTTCTCTTGTCCACCAGTGAAGACTTTGTACAAGTGTTGGCGAAATGACCACTAGATCGTCCCACTGACCACTTGCCTGAGACCACTGTTTCGCCAGCCATTCTTGCATGGGACGCATGCGCAGGCGAGCATGGGGGACCAGGTAAATACATGACGCCATCATGCCCAGCAAACGCATTGCTCTGCGTACCGTTATCTGGCGACCGGCCTGATATTGCGGACTTTGCAGCAGTATATTCCGATTTCTTTCCTCTGATGGAAAGGCAACCCCTCTTGTGTGTTTAGGACAGCTCCTAAGAACTGTTTGGAGGTGCTTGGCACCAGACTTGACTTTTTCTAGTTTATGGAGAAACCTAATTCGAAGAGGAGATCGATCGTTCTTTGAATGTTTGTTCTGCAAATTACTGCGGTCTCCCCCTTGATGAGCCAGTCATCCAGATAAGGGTACACTGGGATTGCCTCCCTGCGTAGGTGTGCTGCCACCACCGCCAGTACCTTGGTTAATACCCTTGGAGCCAAGGCTATCCCGAAGGGCAGTACCCTGAACTGGTAGTGCTGACTGTCCACCTTGAAGCGCAAGTATCTTTTGTGCGCTGGGAACATGGAAATATGAAAATAAGCATCTTTCATGTCCAATGTTGCCATGTAATCCCCCTTTTTTAGGCGGGGGATTACCTTTTGGAGAGTAGTCATGCGAAATTTTTGGGGCTTGACATACTTGTTTGCAGGCCTTAAGTCCAATACTGGGTGCATTGTCAAATTTTTTTTGGCACAAGAAAGTAAGTTGAATAAATACCCTTGTTTACCTGGTGTCCCGGGATGAGTTCTATCGCGTCCTTTGCTAGAAGATTGGCGATCTCTTCGAGGAGGATCTTCTGGAGGTCTAATGAGTGTACTTTTTGACGTGGCGGGTGGTTTTGGGGACGCTTTAACAGTTCTATGCAGTATCCTGCGGACACTGTGGACAGCACCCATCTGTCTGATGTGATCCCTTCCCAAGCTTGGGTGAAGTTGGTAATGTGTCCCCCTACTGGGGATGCGCGAGAAGGGACCCTGAACGGAACGCCACTGTTTTGGTGGAGGCGTGCCGCCGCCTCTACTGGGGCTGCCTCTACCCTTACCACGTCCTCTCTTATTACCCCTGCCATAACTTTGGGTAGACTGCTGGTTTTTGTTCCATGGTGTACCCTGCCCCTGGGAATAGTTTGTTCCTCTCTGGGAATTTTGTCTGTGTGGGCGATGAAAATTGCCATTCCCTCTGATTCGGGGGTTTGTTGGTTAATTGCCCTAGAGATTTGAGAGTCTCGTACTCATCCTTGGCATTTTTCAGGGCATCCTCTACCGCCTTTCCAAACAGTAGATCTGTCTCCACCGGTTTGTCTATTAATGATGCTTGTGTTTCGGGTTTGACCCCAGACTACCGTAACCAAGCATGTCTTTTGATAACGGTGCTTTCTGCTATCAATCTGCCGGCGTTACCCGCGGCATCAAAGGTTGCTTTTAAGATGCAACCGGACACAGCTCTTCCCTCCAACGCGACCCGTGCCAATTGGCCTTTTAAGGGTTCTGGGGCGGAGTCTATGAGTGCCGCGACTTCCTCCCACTGGTGGCAGTTGTAACTCGTCAGTAGGGTGGTGGAGTTGGTGATCCTTGCCTGGTAGGCGGAAGTGGAGGCTACTTTCCTACCCAAGCCATAAATCTTCTTGCTCTCCTTGTCGGGAGGAGCTTCGGACGATGACAGGGTGTTCCTGCCCTCTTTCGTGTGTTCGTAACTACCAGGGAGTCCGGTTTCAGTTACCCCCTTATGTACAGCGGGTCCAATTGGGCTGCCCTGAAAAGTTTCTCTATCCTGGGGTTTACTGCCCTGGTGAGGTTGGGATTTACAAGGGAAGTGTGTATCCTCCTTTGTATCGATTTAAGGATGGGGATGGCCTGGGCAACAGGTCTCCTTTCTCCCACTAATTCTTCAGCAAAGTACCTCTCTTCCTGTGCTCCCTGGGTGTCAATGTGGAAGTGTTCTGCCGCTCTGGACAGAACTTCATTCAGGAGAGGTTGGTTGTGGACCGGGGAGTCGGTAACCGGGGGATCTTTGTCTACTGGGGAATCTACCCTGTAGGTTTCTGGGTCATCCACTTCCTCCTCTTTGTACTCATCATCCCCATAGTAGCCCGTCCCAGATTGTTCTCCCAACATGCCCAAATCAGGATCCTCATTATATTGAGAGTAGGGCTGTATACAGAAAGGGTCCGAAGACCGTGTTGGTGCTTCAACCCGGGACTTCTTACTTGGGGGTATCGGGTCCCTAGAACCTGAGGGTGAAGCCCCATCAGGGGTATATGAGAGGAAGTGTTCAGGATTCTTGGCATAGAAGTCTGCCAAAGACGATATCCTAGACATAACTCTTTCTATGTCGTCACTAGACCATTCCTTTGAGCTGGGAATTACTCTTTCCTGGGAGTTTCCCTGTCTTGTCCTGACTGGACCTCTCTGTCAGTGCAGGGGTCTTTAAAATGACAGAAGACTGAGACTTGTCTGTCTGTTTTTGCCTGTCTGACTGCTTCGGAGGTGTGGAAGAAGGTAGAAAATGCTTCTTTTGTTGTTTTCCCCCTTCCCCATGGGTGGAAGAGTGTTTTCCCTGTTTATTCGCCCCTTCGGAGCCCTTAGACGTCTGGCTTCGAGGTTCGGGGGTAGTGTCCCTATATCTAGAGTGTGGAGGCTGGGACTCGGGAACAGCCGTTCAGCAGTCTGCTGACGCCGACTCCTGGAGTGCGGCCTGGGGATAGAGGTCGGCTTCATCTTCCGACGATCAAACCTCTGTTACCTTAGGGAGCGAGGCACTCTTGGCAACAGTGGATGGCTGCCTGGAGTCATGCGGCGATCTAGATCGAGAACGCCCAGAGGACACCAATTCGGTGGACCGTTCTGTGTGCCTCTTTCCGAGAAATCGACATGCGCGTCGAGTCTTGGTGGGACTTATGTTTGGTGGAAGTGGTGTGGGTAGCGCTTGTGTCGCTGGGTGTTTTCCCCATAGCTGCCCTGCCGGACGAGCTTCCGAGGTCGGGGGCTTGCGCTTGGCTGTCTCTCGACGCCACGTTGACCTCGCCGTCCGAAAGCACGGCGTCGCTGCCATTGCCTCTTGACACCTGGCGTGGTGGGCCCAACGCTTGATCGAACGGTACTTTAGTGTTTTCGGTTTAAACCTACTACATGCTCTTCAGTTCGCCTCGGGGTGGTCCCTCGGCAAGCAGAGGTTGCACGTGGCGTGTGTCAACCCAAGGGTACTTGCGGTTGCACTTGGGGCAAAATTGGAAAGGGGTACCCTCCATACGCACCTTGTAGCAGCGGGCTAATGATTGTAGGAATATATAGAAGATGTACGTATATTTTAAAGAGTGTAGAGTATGTGTCACCCCCCACTCTCCCTACTTGCAGGGCTGAGGCCAGAGGCCTTCCGAGGCCCAAGTCCGTCGTGCAGATGTCGACGGTTGATTCCTTCTCCGGGCCGACGTCTAGTGTCGAACTTCGGTGGCTCGACGTTGGGGTGGAGAAATGGGGGAATATTAAGATATTTTAGCAAAATTGTGGCTAAGGCCAGGAACTCCGCGGGGTGCTTCCGACCAGTATGGCAGAAAAAAACAATCTGAGGGTCCTAGACGCGTGAGGGATCATGGGTACAGTGGACGTCACACTAGGGATAGTATTACTGGCACGCCCTGTGTCGACGCCCATTTTTGAAAAAAACAAACTAATACTCTGCAGATTCCACTAGCTGTCGGCCTATGCACAGCATGTGATATAAGCAGATTCCACAAGCCACAGATATATATATATATATATATATATATATATATATATATATATATATATGGGATACATTACTCACCGTAATCGTATTTCTGATGCCTGTATCTGCTTAGATTCACATGCTGTGCATAGGCCGACATCTAGTGGAAGCTGCAGAGTATTACAGTTTGGTGCACTGTTTGACCTTGGTGCTGGGACAGTAGGTTGTACCAGGCTGGAAGTTTGATGGGCTCGCACACCGCCATCCTGCGTAGGTGTGGGAACCACGGTTGTCTTGCCCACATGGGAGCAACTAGGACGAGCGTCATCGACTCTCTGTTCATCTTGTTCACCACTTTCCTGATGAGAGGAGTTGGTGGAAAAGCGTACGCAAACATCCCTGACCAGTTCATCCACAGGGCGTTCCCCTGGGAGTCTGGTTGGGGGAACCTGGATGCAGATCCTGGGCATTGTCTGTTTTCGCTTGTGGCGAATAAGTCTATAGTGGGGAAACCCCACTGAGAGAAGATATCTTCTACGACCTCTCTGTGTAGAACCCATTCGTGTTCCTCTGGGAGGGAGTCTCTGCTCAGAGCATCCGCTACGGAATTGAGCTCCCCTGGAACATGTTGTGATGACAGGAAGATGTTCCCTCTGAGTGCCCATATCCAGATTTTCTGGGCGAGCGAGTCCCTCCTTGCTTGTTCAGGTAGAACATGGCTGTTGTGCTGTCCGTCCGGATTTGCACCGACAGGTTTAGTAGGTGGGGCTCGAACGCCTGAAGCGCTATGAATACTGCCAGAAGCTCTAGCAGGTTGATGTGGTTCTTGGCCACTGAGTGAGACCAGAGACCCTGAGCTGTGTGATGGAGATGGTGAGCTCCCCACCCCGTCAGACATGCAGCTGTAGTGACTACTGCCTGTACTTCGGGATCGTAAAAGGGTTTCCCCTGTGCAAGATTCTCTCTTGTCCACCAGTGAAGGCTTTGTACCAGTGTTGGCGAAACGACCACTAGATCGTCCCACTTGCCTGAGACCACTGTTTCGCCAACCATTCCTGCATGGGACGCATGCGCAGGCGCGCGTGGGGGACCAGGTAAATACATGACGCCATCATGCCCAGTAAACGCATTGCTTTGCGTACCGTTATTTGTTGAACGGACTGATAATGCAGAATTTGCAGTAGTATATTCCGAATTCTTTCTTCTGAAGGAAAGGTCAACCCCTCTTGAGTATCTAGGATTGCTCCTAGGAATTGTTTGGAGGTGCTTGGCACCAGGCTTGACTTTTTCTCGTTGATTGAGAAGCCCAACCCGTGGAGGAGGTCGATAGTCCTTTGAATGTTTGTCCTGCAAATTCCTGGGGTTTCCCCCGTTATGAGCCAGTCGTCCAGATAAGGGTACACTGGGATTGCCTCCCTGCGTAGGTGTGCAGCCGCCACCGCCAGTACCTTGGTGAATACCCTTGGTGCTGAAGCTATCCCGAAGGGCAGTACCTTGAATTGGTAGTGTCGACTGTCCACCTTGAAGCGCAAATACTTTCAGTGCGCTGGGAACATGGAAATATGAAAATAAGCATCTTTCATATCCAAGGTTGCCATGTAATCCCCCTTTTTTAGGAGGGGGATTACCTCTTGTAGCGTGGTCATACAAAACTTTTGGGGCTTGACATACTTGTTGGCAGGCCGTAAGTCCAATACTGGGCGCATTGTCAAATCTTTCTTTGGCACAAGGAAGTAAGTTGAATAAATACCCTTGTTTACCTGGTGTCCCGGGACGAGTTCTATCGCGTCCTTTTCTAGCAGAATGGCGATCTCCTCGAGGAGAATCTTCTGATGTTCTAAAGAGTGTACTCTTTGTCGTGGAGGATGGCTCCGGGGACGCTGCAGTAGCTCTATACAATATCCTGTGGATACTGTTGACAGCACCCATCTGTCTGATGTGATCCCTTCCCAAGCCTGGGTGAAGTTGGAAATGCGTCCCCCTACTGGGGTTGCGTGAGTAGGGACCCTGAACTGAGCGTCACTGCTTTGGAGGCGTGCCGTCTCCCTTGCTGGGGCTGCCTCTGCCTTTACCACGACCTCTCCTATTACCCCTGGGTAGACTGTTGGTTGTTGTTCCACTGTGTACCCTGACCCTGGGAATAGTCAGATCCTCTCTGGAAATTTTGGCCGTGTGGGCAACGAAAATTACTATTCCCTCTCTGGTTAGGTGGTTTATTGGTTAACTGGCCCAGGGACTTGAGTGTTTCGTATTCGTCCTTGGCATTCTTCAGTGCGTCTTCGACCGCCTTACCAAACAATAGATCGGTTTCCACCGGTTTGTCCAACAATGATGCCTGGGTTTCTGCCTTAAAACCAGACTGCCGTAACCACGCATGTCTTTTGATAACAGTGCCTTCTGCTATCAATCTGCCTGTGTTGTCCGTGGCGTCGAAGGTTGCTTTCAAAATGCAACCAGACACGGCTCTACCCTCTGCGGAAATCCGAGCTAACTGGCCCTTTACAGGTTCAGGAGCAGAGGCTATGAGTGCCACGACTTCTTCCCACTGATGGCAGTTGTTGCTGGCCAACAGGGTGGTGGAATTTGCAATCCTTGCTTGATAGGCGGACGTTGAGGCTACTTTCCTGCCGAAACAGTATCGTTTTTTGCTCTCCTTGTCGGGAGGAGCTTCGGACGACGACAAGGGTGTTCCAGCCCTCTTACAAGTGTTGGTGACAACTAGGGAGTCTGGCTTCAGATGTCCTCTTATATAGAGGTCAGACTGGGCCGCCCTGAAAAGTTTTTCAACCCTGGGATTGACTGCTCTGGTGAGGTTCGGGTTCACCAGGGACGGGTCTTCACTGAATGGACTTAAGGATAGGGATGGTCTGGGCAACAGGCCTCCTTTCTCCCACTAACTCTTCTGCGAAGTCCCTCTCCTCCTGGACACCGTGGGTGTCAATATGGAAATGTTCTGCTGCGTGTGCGAGAACCTCGTTTAGGAGGGGTTGGTTATCGACCGGGGAGTCGGTAACCGGGGCTTCGTTCTCTACCGGGGAATCTACTCGGTATGTTTCCGGATCTTCCTCTTCCTTGTCCTCATCATCCCCATAGTAGCCCGTCCTGGTTTGCTCTTCTACCATGCCAAATTCTTGGTCCTCACCAAAGGAAGCCTCTCCTTGATACAGTGAGTATGGTCTTGAGTATGGTTGTAACTCGAAGGGGTCTGACCTCATCAGTGTTTCAAACCGGGGCTTTTTACTCAGGGGGGTAGGATCATTAGAGCCTGAGGGTGTCGCCCCTTGTGGATCATACGAGAGGAAATGTTCTGGATTTTTATCATAAAAATCAGCCAAAGAAGACATCCTTGACACGACCCTATCTATGTCTTCACTCGACCATTTTCTGGAACTGGGAATGACACTCTCGGCAAGTCTATGGGATATATCTTGAGTAGATATGCTGGTTTTAGACATATCAGCAGACCTGGTTTTGTCTGTCTGTTTAGGGGGAGTGGTGTGTTTCACAGGTGTGGAAGAGTGCAAAGGCTGCTTCTTCTGCTTTTTTCCCCCCTCCCCGTGAGTGGAAAAATGTTTTCCCTGTCCTTTAGTGGCTCCGGAGTGTTTCGACGCCTGGCGTCGAGGATCGGGGGTGGGGTCCCTGTCCTTCGAGCGTGGGGCCTCGCTGATTTTGACTGCGGGCTCCGACTCCTGGAGCGCGTCCTGGGGGTGGAAGTCGTCTTCGTCTTCCGACGATCGAACTTCTGTTAGCCTAGGGAGCGAGGCACTCTTGGCAAGAGTGGATGATTGCCTGGAGTCATGCGGCGATCTTGATCGCGAGCGCCCAGAAGACACCGAATCGGACCGTTCTGTTTGTGCCTCTTTCCGAGAACTCGACGTCGTCGAGTCTCGGTTGGACTTCGTGTGTTTAGTGTGTGTAGTGTGTGAAGCGCTAGTGTCGCCGGGGGTTTTCCGCATAGCCGCCCTGCCGGACAACCTTCTGAGGTCGGGGACCTGCGCTCGGCTGTCTTTCAACGCCGTAATGCCCTCGCCGTCCGAAAGTACGGCGTCGCTGAAGGTGCCCTCCGCTGCCATGGCCGCCTGCCTGGCGTTGTGGGCCCAACGCTTCGTTGAACGGTCCTTAAGTGTCTTAGGTTTAAACCTACTACACGTTTTGCAGTTCGCTTCGGGGTGGTCCCTCGGCAAGCAGAGATTGCACGTGGCGTGCCTGTCGACCCAAGGGTATTTGCGATTGCACTTAGGGCAGAATTGAAAAGAGGTACCCTCCATACGCACCTTGAGGCAGCGGGCTGTTAAGTGTAGGAAATGTATAAGGTGTACCTATATACCAAGAGTGTAGAGTATGTACAAACCCCCCCACTCTCCCTACTTGCAGGGCCGAGGCCAGAGGCCTTCCGAGGCCCAAATCCGTCGTGCAGCAGCCGACAGTCGATTTCTTCTCCAGCCGGCGTCGAGTGTCGAAGTTAGACGTTGGGGTGGGGAAGGATGTCAATAGATTCATATTTTAAATATTTTAGCAAAAGTATGGCTAAGGCCAGGGGACTCCGCAAAATGCTTCTGTCCAGTATGGCGGAAAAAAACAATCTGAAGATCTTAGACGCGCGAGGGATCTTGGGTACAGTGGACGTCACACTAGGGATAGTATTACTGGCACGCCCGGTGTCGACGCCCATTTTTGAGTTTCGAAACACTAACTAATACTCCGCAGCTTCCACTAGATGTCGGCCTATGCACAGCATGTGATCTAAGCAGATTCCACAAGCCTCAGAAATATACACACACACACACACACACACACACACACACACACACACACACACACACACACACACACACACACACACACACACACACACACACACACACACACTAGAAAGCTGTTGTGTTGTATGAATGTGTTTCACCCTGCATGCTAAAGGGGGAACAAAGCCCTCCAAGGGCATAGGCCTCCGATGTAGATAAGTCATTGGCAATTCATATGCGATTTCTAACAAGCTGTACTCTATTCTAATGTGCTAAGTCTAAGTACTTGGTTACAGTCAGCCCGAAGCATATTATAGCTATAAAAGGGGGAAGGTTTGTCTCATCATATGGGGCAGGATTCTGAATTTGCTCACCACTATTTTACCACCAAAATAAGGTACTGCCAATTTACCGCCCAAAATCCCACAATACTAAATTACTGCCAAATTAGGTAATCGCGCCAAAGACAAGACCTCTTACAGGTCGCATTTGGGACCGTTAGGGACGCGTGGAGGACGCAGGGTGCAGACCTCTGCTCGTTTCACCCCAGGATTGGGGCCTGGTTGTCAGTGGCACAGCCAGCCAGTCCAAAATGGACGAAGTTCAAGGCAGAAAGCAGCCCTTTGCCCTGACTCTCACCCGCAGGGCAAAGAGTGGGAAAGGCTCGCTACAGCAAGAGCCTGTCCAATCTTTCACTTTGAGAGCAGTGTGTTCACATTTAAAATGCATTAACAGAGAGCAATAAAACAGAATACAGTAGCAGAGGACCGAAGCCTGCCCAGCGCATATCGATGCACTCCTCATGACAAAGCCGACGACTTAACTGGCCTGCTTAGCTTTGAGTTGTTCATAACTCCCGATGAGGAGTATTTCTCCCGGAAACTAAACATCCTCTGATTTGGGGTGCGAGATAGATGTAATCTGCCAAAGGAAGGCATGATGAAGTCAGTTTCTTGCTCTCGGTGGAAGGGGGGGAGGGGTCGACAGCCCAACGGGTTAATGCACCTAGTGCAGCCTCCCAATGTGTAGTCTGCAGGCGACGCTTTCAGTTGCTTGTGAGATGCCGATACAGTTTTGCTTGCTATGCAGGGGCCTGCGGTCACCTCACAGCACCTCGTGAAGGTGTCCTGTTTGAGTCCCAGTGCAATTATCTCATCAACCGTGAACTGTAGATTTTACCTTTTTCCTTCATGTTTTCTTGTCAGTTGGGAGCAGAGAGACAAGCTTATGTATGGGGCCTACCAAGACCAGAATGCACACACCAAAGCTACGACACATAGTGGGATTGCAGGTATTCGTGGGGCATTAGGTATGGCATGATCACTCAGTGCCTTGCATCCCCATTTCCCATAAAAGAAAATGTAAAAAAAACTCCAAGGAGATACCAAACCTGGGGATAGAACTCAGGTCTCTAGCGTCCCCAGTGCCACTGGCCTCACTTATCTGTTGGTGTAGCTTTCGGGCATGTACATCTTTCTCCATCGAGGATATGACATCTGGCCGCCCACTCCACTTAACTCCAAGCAACTGCAGTGGTGTAGTGGATAAGTGCTTGTGTTGCGGCCCTGGGGGTCTCGGTTCAAATCCTGCCTTCGCCACAAGTTCAAGCCGAAGGACAGTTGATATATGGGTACATTCAGGTACAAATCCTTGAGTTCCAGGGAACACAGCCAGTCCTCTGCACACACAAACGTGTGGGTGTAATCATTTTGAAGCATCACAGCGGTAAAGGCAGATTTAGAAATGACAGGTCCAGGACTACCTCAGGGCAACCTAGTTGTGCTTGGGTACCCGAAAAATCCTGGAATAGTAACTGAAACCCCTGTCTACAAGAGGAACCGGTTCTATAGCCAGCATCTCCACAAGCGAAAGGATCCCATGTAAAAGGTCTGGACTGGATCTAACAGAGGAGGAGAGGATGGAGGAGGTGTAGGTGGAGGAAGATTGAAGCCTTTGGAGACAGAGGATCCACGGGTTGGTGAAGAGACGTTTCCAGGTTTCCTGGAATGGAGCCTAATGGACTCAGAGGTTTTCTTCATCACTTCGTCATTGGTGGATGAATGAAAAAGGTCCACACCGTCTAAGGGCAGATCCAGGATCCGCACCTGCACGTCAGATGAAAACTTTGTGGCGTGCATCCACGGCGGCGTCCTCCGCTCAACCCATTGGTACAATCCTCTGCTGGCTGTGTCAATGTGGGAGACCACAAACTCCATGAGGTTCTGCGCACCTTCCCGGGCATCTACCAGACATGCATGAAGCAGGCTTGCTTGTCCGATGGGAGGTTGGGCAAAAATTCCCTGAGCTCCCACCACAGCTTCTGTAAGCCACAGCGAAGAGGGCATCCAAGTTAGTTTGGCGCAGATGCAGTGCTGAGGTAGAACAGTGCTTTCTCAAGGACTTGGTCCTCATTGGAGAGGACACTGTAGGCGGCTCCCATGGAGGAAGACGACGAAGACGATGGTTGAGAACAAGAGGCTGCAGCAACCACAGAGGAATGGGGCTGCATGTGGGAGGCAAGGAGGATTGGCTCCCCGTCCGTCATCCTAAACCTGCTGTCCAACTTATTGTTCAACTGGGCGTTGGCCCTGGGCTTCTCCCAGACCTTGCACGCCACCTGCAGGACATCCTTCTGGAGGGAAATGACAGACCGGGTCGTGGTGCATTTGCCTTCCCCTGGAAGGGGAGCCCACAAGAACTCCACCAGGCTCTGAATGCGGTTATTAGAGGCCTTAATTGATGCATTGGGATCACTGTCCTGGGTGTCAATCATCCTCACATTTTTTTTTTATAGACATGGGGACTCAGGGCCCTGGGACACAGGTGTCGGCAGAGTGGCTCCCCCCACCCACCATCCCGGTCCAGAGACAGGAACAACGGCTGTTGAGGGGGGAGGTGCTAGTGGTACAGGAGGAGGTGGGGGCAGTCAGAACCACAGGTGGGGCCTGAACCGGTGGAGGGACCAGCGCAGGAGGAGTACCCAGAGGAGGGGACTGAGGCAGCGCCACCTGCAGGATGACCTTCACAATGTCCTTCAGGAGCCCCTTCATCTGAGGGAAACCCATGAGTAGGAGGATGCGCTCGAAGAAGCGGTCTTCACAAGCCACCGGTTTCTAAGGGCACGGCCCTCCAAGGCGCAGGGCCTCCGCTGCAGGTGAAGGCGCTGAGGCGCATGGTGCATGTAGCTGTACGGCTGTGATGGATAGATGTGGCCCTGAGGGGTCAAGAAACCTGCACTGTAGGATCTGCTGCTGCTTCCGGGAGGGAAGGGGGCTGTGATAATCCTGCAAAGCCCATTCGATGGGCGAAAGCACTGGCGGGCCCCGAGACCGATACAAGTAGCTGCCTGGCAGGCTCTGCCACATGCCGCTCCACCATTTTAAAGCCTTGTGCCACGTCCTGGGCTGGAAGGCACAAAGGCCCTGAGCCAAGAGAGGCCTCACACATGAGGATACAGCTTGGGTCTTGCACCGAAGCAGAGGAGTTGACCTCAGAGATCCCTCTGGTAGGCGCTCTGCCCTCAGCCGCAACACACTTACTCACGACCTCAAAGCAAGTTCCAGTGGGCTGGGAGCCCTCGCCACCTGTGCCGGTAGCCGTGCTGGATCTAGCCGAGGACAGACTCTTGGAGGTGGCACTCGACAATCCCTTACCCCCTGGGATAGAAGAGGATGAGCCTGATCGTCCTTCCATGGACAGCCTAGTAGGGCCCCTGAGCCCTTCAACTTGGGAGCCGGTAGCCTGGAAGTTCTCAGGTCTGTCTCTATATATCCCAGAAGAGCCCCTGGGCCCCTCGGTTTGGGAGTCAGTGACCTTAGAGCCTTCGGGCCTGCTAGAACCTGAATCAGAGGAACCCTGATCTGTGGAAACCCCAAGGAAGGAATTGCCACACTGTGGAGCCGTGCTGAACATAGGGCCTACCTTGTCTTGACGAGAGATCCTGGAGACAAAGTCCTTAAAGTGGGGTAGAGAAGTGTGGAAGATCTCCTTCAACCAGGACAAACTTTTTTTCAATGCCCTGTGACCGAGAGCACTGCAGGCTGAACATGAGTCCCAGCGGTGGTCGGGCCCCCAAGCACTCAAAACAGAGTGCATGGGGGTCAAAGGCCGGGAACTAACTTTCTTCGGGCCTAGTTGCGCTTTACAAATAAATTAAATACAAATAAATATCTCATGAAGCCTCCTGAGGTTGACGTGCGCCAGGGGAGGCGAGGCACCAAAGGGAAGTGAAAGAAGAATAGGAAAAAAACTGGGAGCAAGCGGACAGCTAATAAAGTCTATGCGCTGGCTGCCAGGTACGACAGCGTCCATGCGAAAAAAGGGATTGAGGCAAGGTGCCAGAGGGCAGGGCGTTCCAAGGCCGAAGTCATGCCCAATATTAAATTTAAAGGGGAAGCTCAATTTTTCATTGGCAAAGGTTCCGGTACTGTCCCCATGTTGGGGCATGCCCACAAGGTTGGAGGAAAGGGGACGGGAGGTACGAGTACAGAATAAGAGTCAGTAGTCCAGGAATCCAAGATCCAATCGAGTTTGCAGTGTGAGAAACCTGAAGGCGTCTCCCTGACTAGTACCCAGGGGTCTTTCAACCAGGTGGCCAGGACACGCCCATCGCTATTGAATCCATTGGCTGTGGTTGGACCAGGATCACCTGGATGGGGGGTCCTCGGGGAGTGGAAGTGGTACACTGACGGTGGAGACAGTGTCCCCCTTCTGACAACTTTTCCCCAACCTACCACATAGGATACACAAGCACTTTACCCCCCCACCCTTTCCGACGCGAACACTTTTGCACATTACGAAGGACGATGGACTAACACTCGAGCTATTTACCTGACATGTCCCAACACCAGGGTCAGGCAAAGTCCGGCAATTGACCTGACCCACACACACCTGCTGGCCCTTTCCTTTCCCCAGAGGGATAAAAGGTGGAGCACAATATGAGCAAGGCAGACCGCACGTCCAGGGAGCTAACTCAGCACGGCAGTTCAAGAGGAGGAGAAAGACAGCGCAAACCGAGTGTGTGACAAGGAGAGAATCGATGATGCCCTTTCAGACCCAAGCCTGTGAGATCTCTGCAGAAGGAAACCTAAGTCTGTGAACAATGTCAGCGTGTGTTGCAGCAGATGTCTACGGTATACAAGGCCCTCCTCCGCTAATAACGAAGCTGGGGAGAGACACTCTTCTCCGTGGTATCAACCTCGATTCTGAGGACAAAGAAAGTCAAGCAGTTCATCACAGCCAGTTAGTCGAGGGAGAGTTGATAAGAAACCGAACTTTGTAGAACGATAAGTAGCTAACGGCCAATTGAACTTTAAAAGCATAACATTGATGCAAAAGGGGGAAAATCCAGCAACAGAGGTGTCCGGCACTATGTGGGTGTTCACTCAAGAAACTCTGGGTGATTACCCATTTACTGAAACCAGAAGGCCTAGAGAACGGCAAGAAGCGGGGTCAAAGTGGTCATACAGGATTCCTGTAAAATCCTCTGTACAGTCGAAAGTCTTTGACCGACAGATGATTGTGAAGCCAAGGGAAGTGAATCCGGCATTGCAAAAAGTGAATGAGAAAAGGTACGAATGGCAAACGTGAACCCGATCGAGGGAAGCCGATGAAGAAAGGACAAAGTCTAAAGTCACGAAATGCAGCGCATTGACAAGCGTGAACCCGGTCGAGGGATGTTCACAGTAAACTGTTGAAAAATACATTTTACAAAAGTCACTAAATAAGTTGCATTGAAAGCCATAGTGAACCTGATCGAGGGACACAAACAGTCGAGTCAGAACTGAGCCCAAAAGAGGGAGATCCAAGGGTGAAAAGCCAGCACCCACCGACCCATGATTGCAACACTTCAAAATTATAAGAAATTAAAGCCTTTTGAATGTATGATACGCAAGAGGCAGTCTGAACCCGGAAGAGGGGGAACCCAGGGATGAAGAAGCCATCATCCTAATACAAAGAAGAACTTTGTGTTGAAATTTTGGTTAAAAAGAAATTAAGATTTGTTAAAGTCACAAAGAATCCACCCTTGTCCCGTGCTGAAAACGTTTTTTTTTTATTTAGCGCAAGGATTAGTATAGGCCCTTTTATTTAAAACGGTCGAAGCTAGCTCCCATCTTAGGTTTAGATTAGGCGTTTTTCCAACCAACCTTTACAGTTTGATTAAACACCCTTGAACCATGATCACTTGTGTTTCTTTACTGTTGCCACCATGAGTTCCTTACAGCAGTCACAAAAATATGGGAAGGAAGTACGCGCGACTGGTGGTGGGGGGGGGGGGGGGGGGGGGTTATGGGGGGGGGCTTGGGGGTAGGGCAATCCAAAGTCTGAGGCCCCTTTCCCCCACTTACTCCCTATAAATCTCCTCTTGTCACTGCACAGTTCAATGGTTTTGAAAAACAGAAGCGAATACCTGTATACAAAAGTTAAGATCGGGGAAGAATGCGGGTTCGCTCAAAGAATCACAGATCGGTGGCCTGCACACGTAACCTCCAACAAATTTCCAGTATCTTAGATGACCAATGCATCAGCAGCTTTCACAGAAACCTAACAAAAGTCACTTGATGCCTCAATACCTCAGTGCCTTTGCTGTCCAAGAGGTGCTGATATACACTTCTCCCAACTTGCAATTTCACTCTGATCACACACAGCGGGACGCGCTTAAAAGTGGAAGTGGCTACTGACCGTAATGCAAGGTTTGGGCTAAAAAATAAAATAAAAAAAAACTTTCCAGTTCAGTGTCTGGCACACGATTTTCTTCCGCAGTGAGTCCCCAGGGACGTGCTTTGAAGGGAAAATACACTTCTGTTCCCAAATCTCGAGGCTCACTGCAATATGATACAGTTTTGATCAAACCAAACTCCCGGTCCCAGTCCCACGCTCCCAAAGGAACAGTGAATCACACTCCGCCACGATCTGCTGGAAAATGCAGTTTTAAGGCCAATCCCTCAATGAAAATTAAAGTTTAGAAAGAGTGTAAAATACACAGGTACAACGTAGCAATGGGAATGTTCTGGTCACACTGAGTCTACTCATCCTTGTGCTCCAGCAGGGCAGAAGTCAATCATCACAAATGCCACAAAAGGACCCCTCCAGAAATTCCTGGCCAAGACACCACTTGTGGGAGGCCGAAATCTGTCTGCTCAATTCATTTGCTACAACCATGGCTGTCCTGAGAAATGGACTGGCGTCAGAGACAAATCGTTCTCCAGAGCCCAGAACCACAATTGCATTTCATCTCTGCACAGGGGAAACCACCACACACTATACTGTATTTTGAGGTAGTGCAAGGCCACCGTCTAGTCCTTCAGGCTCAGCACAGATTTGCCCTACACAGATGGGAGAAAAGCAACCTAATAGCATTCAACCCCAGAAAATTGATGCGCTTTTAGGCCTCTGCCGTAGACTAAAGACCGCTCACCATAACATCTAACAGTTGAGCACCTCAGTCTTCAAAAGATGCATCTGTGAGCATTTTCAATTGGTGCAAGGGTTGCCGATGCAACGCTCCGCTCTGTAGTTTCTCGCAGGGACCACCATACACGGTCTCGAGACACAGTCCAAGATAAGCAAAAGGTCTGACATGTTGCTCTGGAACCAAGACCTCTGCTACTGGCACAGCCACTTATCAACCTCATGCTTACAGAGACACTGGAACCACCAGAACACATGAAGCAATGAGACCCAGTATGCATGGGAGGCAGAGGCCGAGCAACCCTTAACCAGCTTCAGTGACTGAAGGACCATAACCATCTGGATGATGTTTGTCAATCGATCCTCGGTAGTCAAGGCCCTCTCAAAGTGAGTGCCCAAGATTGCATGGATAAAGCCAATGGACTGAGATGGTGAAACATGGGACTTTGTGAAGATCAGGAAGAAAACCAAACTGATCAAAAGACTGCATGTGGGGTTCAGATATGCAGACACTTGATCTGGGGAGTGAGCTTGGGAGAGCCAGTCGTCGAGGTAGGAGAAGACATGAAAGTTCTCACCTGAGGTGAGTCACAAACATTGCCAGCACTTCAGTGAAGACATTTGGTTCCCAAGAAGGAGAAATTACCATACTGTAATGTTCTTTCTATGGATTCTTCTCCCGCAGATTCCGCATCATGATAGATAACCATCTCCCCAGCTTTGCTGTTCGGAAACTTTTCAACAGGGGGTATAGTGGACCTTGACTCAGCCGTTGATCCATCTTGTCTGGCTCTCTATCATCAATGTGACACGGACCACGTTTGTGAGCGGTTGTCACATCATTAGCGAGATTGGCCGGACATAATACTGATCATTCCTTTGCCTTACATACATAAGTGATGGGCTCCATTAGCTTGGCCTTTTTTTTTTTTTACATTTTTTACACTATTTAGTGAATCTGCTCGAGTCTCTGATAAAGTTACTTCACATTGTATTCAATGTAATACATCTACCGCCCTGATACTTACCCGATTGATCACTGGCTCTGCCAGAATACTAGAATCCTTCTTTCCCGGTTTGTTTACACATGACGTCACACACGCAACATCGTGATGACGTCATGCCTTAAACATCCCGGGCCATGACATTCATTTCCTTTATTTCTACCCAAGTCCTAATACCTTTACTTAGGGTCCACCTTTTTACTGGCACACTTATCACGACCTGTTCTAGGGCTCTAAATTGCACTTTTTTTTGTACATTTTATAGAATCCTGAGTGACTACGTTGGCGTCGCACGCGAATGAGCGTGATGTCACGTCACCACTCACTACATAAACATAGACAGCGTTGCTAAGGGAGTCGGATAACCTGATGGTCTCCGGTTTCCATGTGGCAACGCTGTGTATTACTAGGTAAGACATTTTTTTTCCTTCCCTGTTTAGAACCCTTCATCTATAGGACTTTTTGTTCACTCCGCCTTACTGTTTCTTACCCGCATTGTCTGCGGCGTCCAAAGTTGCTTTTAAAATGCAGCCTGAGACGTTTCTTCCCTCTGCACAAATGCGAGATAGCTGGCTCTTAAGGGGTTCGGGAGCGGAATCTATTAGTGCTGCCACTTCTTCCCACTGATGGCAGTTGTAGCTGGCCAACAGTGTGGTGGAATTCGCGATTCTGGTTTGGTAGGCTGCCGTGGAAGCTACTTTTCTACCAAAACCATAGAGTTTCTTACTTTCCTTGTCGGGGGGAGCCTCAGAGGAAGATAATGGGGTTCCAGCTCTCTTGCGGGTGTTAGTTACGACTAGAGAGTCTGGCTTAAGTTGACCTCTAATATATAGAGGGTCCGACTGGGCTGCTTTAAACAGCTTCTCTACTCTCGGGTTTACAGATCTTGTCAGGTTTGGGTTGATAAGGGATGGTGCTATTCTGCGTTGAATAGATTTCAGGATGGGAATGGTCTGGGCTACTGTCTTCCTTTCCCCTATTAGTTCCTCCGCGAAGTCCCTCTCTTCTTGGACACCTTGTGTGTCTATGTGGAAGTGGTTAGCTGCCCGAGAGAGCAGTTCATTCAGGAGGGGCTGATTATCTATTGGGGAATCAGACACTGGGGCTTCCCTTTCGACTGGTGAGTCCATTCTGAAAATATCTGGGCTATTTTCTGGCTCATCCTCGTCTTCGTCCTCCCCGTAATAATCTGACACTGCGAGATCTTCTGGCGTCTCAAATTCCTGACCCTCTATAAGGGAAGAGTCTCCTTGGCCTGTAGGGAAAAGGCAAGAATAGGGTTGGACCTCAAAGGGGTCTGAAGCCCCTAATGGTGTCTCGACCAGGGGCCTTTTATTTGAAGGGATAGGGTCCCTTGAACCTGAGGGAGAAGATTCCTGAGGGTTTAAAGCTAGGAGTTGGTCAGGGTGTCTTTCGAAGAAATTTGCCAAGGAAGACATCCTTGACATTACTCTGTAAATGTCCTCGCATGACCAGAGTTTGGAGCTTGGGGTGACCTTGCTGGAACTTTCTATGGACTGTCCCTGAGAAGACTTGGACGGGGAAGTCAGTTCTCTTGTTGTGGAGGATTGCAAGGGTTGTTTCCGTTGCTGCTTACCCCCTTCCCCGTGTGTGGAAGTGTGTTTACCATTTCCCTTATCTTTCGACGCCAGGCGTCGAGGATCGGAGGTGGAATGCCTGTGTTTCGAACTAGGCTTCAAAACTGGGCCCTCCTTACTCCCAAGTGATGTACCCTTTTCCTGGGGTGCAGGCTGGGGATGGAAGTCGTGTTCGTCTCTGGACGAGTGATCTTCCGTGATGTTAATGGGCGAGGCACTATGTGCAAGTGTGGAGGCTTGCCGGACGTCGTGCAGCGACCTCGACCGGGACCGCCCAGAGGACGTCCTTTCGGACCGCTCCTTCTGTGCCTCTTTTCGAGGTTTCGACGACGTCGAATCTCGGGTGGCTTTTTTGTGTTTAGCGTGTGTATGTGTAACGCTTTTGTCGCCGGGGGACTTCCCCATAGTCGCCGGGACGGACGACCTTCCGAGGCCGGGGACGTGCGTTAGGCTGTCTTTCGACGCCTTGGTGCCCTCGCCGTCCGAAAGTCCGGCGTCGCTGCAGGTACCCTCCGCCTCCATAGCTGCTAGCTTGGCGTGGTGGGCCCAACGCTTGGTGGAGCGGTCCTTAAGAGTTTTGGTCTTAAACCTACTACAGGCCCTGCAACCCGCCTCGGGGTGGTCTCTGGGCAGGCAAAGATTGCACGTAGCGTGCTTATCTACCCAAGGGTATTTCTTATTACACTTGGGGCAAAACTGAAAGGGCGTACCCTCCATACGCGCCTGTGGGCAGCGGGCAAGTGTGTGTAGGTAAGAAGGTGTCTATATGATTATATATATATCCGAGTGTGGAAGTGTACCACCCCCCACTCTCCCTACTTGTAGGGCCGAGGCCAGCGGCCCAGGCCCGAGCCGAGGCGGAAGCCTCAAGGCCCAATCCGTCGGGTATTTGACGTTAATATCCTCCCCGGTTCGGCGTTGAGATGTTGATCGACGTAAGGGTGACAAAACGGGGCAAATTAGAATTAGTTTTGAGTGCAAAAATGGCAAAGCCAGGGAACTCCGATGAAGTGCTTCCGACCAGAATGGCGGAAAAAAACAATCTGGGGATCCTAGACGCGTGAGGGATCATGGGTACAGTGGACGTCACACTAGGGATAGTATTACTGGCACGCCCTGTGTCGACGCCCATTTTCGATTTTCGAAAAACAAACTGTAATACTCCGCAGCTTCCACTAGATGTCGGCCTATGCACAGCATGTGATCTAAGCAGATTCCACAAGCCTCAGAAATATATGATACATTACTCACCGTAATCGTATTTCTGATGCTTGTATCTGCTTAGATTCACATGCTGTGCATAGGCCGACATCTAGTGGAAGCTGCGGAGTATTACAGTTTGTTTTTCGAAAATCAAAAATGGGCGTCGACACAGGGCGTGCCAGTAATACTATCCCTAGTGTGACGTCCACTGTACCCATGATCCCTCACGCGTCTAGGATCCTCAAACTGTATTTTTTCTGACATGAGGTAGCATGAGGAGTAGCGTGAGTAAAGATAATCCAAGCAGATAGAAAGAAAGGTAAGACTACAAGTAATCATGCGCCTTCTCTCGGAGGGGAGGAAGGGTGGGTCGCATGTGAATCTAAGCAGATACAAGCATCAGAAATACGATTACGGTGAGTAATGTATCCCTTCTGAGGCTTGTGGAATCTGCTTAGATCACATGCTGTGCATAGATTAGCGAGTAGTACCAGAAGAAGGAGGTGGGATGTGAGAAGGGTCATGAGCAAATAAATGTCTTAGAACCGCTTGTCCCACTTGTGTATCTGTCTTGGAATGGGTGTCAATGCAGTAATGCTGAGTAAAAGTGTGAATAGAGCTCCAAGTAGCTGCTTTGCAAATGGTGTCGAGGGGCACATTTGCAATGAAAGCCAGAGTGGCCCCAATGCCTCTAGTAGAGTGGGCCCTTGGCGTAAAAGGCAGAGTCTTTTCAGAGAGTGAGTAACAGCTGGATACAGTTAATAATCCACTTCGAGATGGCACCTTTAGAGACGCGATCCCCCCCTCTGCCTGTAGCTACGGAGACAAACAGTTGATCTGTTTTCCTTAGCGGTCTTGTTTTATTTACATAGTAGAGGACCGCCCTACGGATATCTAGGGTGTGTAGTTTCACCTCAGCCGAGCTTTGCGGGTTCTGGAAGAAAGCCGGAAGCTTGATGGACTGGTTTACATGGAATTTAGATATAAATTTAGGTGAGAACCTAGGGTGTGTGCGTAAAACCAGTTTGTCTTTATGGATAGTAAAGAAGGGATCCTGCACTGACAGAGCCTGAATTTCACTGACCCTTCGTATAGAGGTAATAGCTACTAAGAAGGCAGTTTTATAAGTCAGGTGTTTGAGACTGCTTTTCTGCATGGGTTCGAAAGGGGGGCCCATGAGCTTGGCTAGCACCACATTAAGGTCCCACCCTGGCGGTGGGTTTGAAATAGGAGGGTGAAGTCTCTTTACTCCTTCCATGAAGGCTTTAAATACTGGTACTTTCCACCACGACACCTTGCTATGGGAAGTGCTGTAAGCCGAGAGAGCTTCCAGGTATACTTTCAGTGAGTTAAAAATCAATCTTGCATCCAGCAGGTGGAGCATGTATGTAACAATAGTGGAAGGAGAGCAATCAACTGGGTTGATTTGTCTACTCTGGCACCAGATAATGAACCTCTTCCACTTGTCAAAGTAACAGTGCCTTGTGTTTGGCTTCCTAGATTCCTTTAGGATGTCCATACACCTCTGTGGCAATTTGAGGTGTCCAAACTCTATGACCTCAGGAGCCATGCTGCCAGGTTCATTGAGTTGGGTTGCTGGTGCACTGTTTGACCTTGGTGCTGGGACAGTAGGTTGTACCAGGCTAGAAGTTTGATGGGCTCGCACACCGCCATCCTGCGTAGGTGTGGGAACCACGGTTGTCTTGCCCACATGGGAGCAACTAGGACGAGCGTCATCGATTCCCTGTTCATCTTGTTCACCACTTTCCCGATGAGGAGTTGGTGGAAAAGCGTACGCAAACATCCCTGACCAGTTCATCCACAGGGCGTTCCCCTGGGAGTCTGGTTGGGGGACCCTGGATGCAAATCCTGGGCATTGTTTGTTTTCGCATGTGGCGAATAAGTCTATAGTGGGGAAACCCCACAGAGAAGAGATCTTCTACGACCTCTCTGTGAATAACCCATTCGTGTTCCTCTGGGAGAGAGTCTCTGCTCAGAGCATCCGCTAGGGAATTATTGAGCTCCCCTGGAACATGTTGTGATGACAGGAAGATGTTCCGTCTGAGTGCCCATATCCAGATTTTCTGGGCAAGCTTGGACAGATTTGGCGAGCGAGTCCCTCCTTGCTTGTGCAGGTAGAACATGGCTGTAGTGCTGTCCGTCCGGATTTGCACTGACAGGTTTAGTAGATGGGGCTCGAACGCCTGAAGCGCTCTGAATACTGCCAGAAGCTCTAGCAGCCACTGAATGAGACCAGAGACCCTGAGCTGTGTGGTGGAGATGGTGAGCTCCCCACCCTGTCAGACATGCATCTGTAGTGACTACTGCCTGTACTTCGGGATCGTAAAAGGGTTTCCCCTTTGCGAGATTCTCTCTTGTCCACCAGTGAAGGCTTTGTACCAGTGTTGGCGAAACGACCACTAGATCGTCCCACTGACCACTTGCCTGAGACCACTGCATGGTACGCATGCACAGCGCGCGTTGCTTTGCGTACCGTTATTTGTTGACCGGACTGATAATGCGGAATTTGCAGAAGTATATTCCGAATTCTTTCTTCTGAAGGAAAGGTCAACCCCTCCTGGGTATCCAGGATTGCTCCTAGGAATTGTTTTGAGGTGCTTGGCACCAGGCTTGACTTCTTCTCGTTGATTGAGAAGCCTAATTCGTGGAGGAGGTCGATAGTCCTTTGAATGTTTGTCCTGCAACTTCCTGGGGTTTCCCCCGTTATGAGCCAGTCGTCCAGATAAGGGTACACTGGGATTGCCTCCCTGCGTAGGTGTGCAGCCGCCACCGCCAGTACCTTGGTGAATACCCTTGGTGCTGAAGCTATCCCGAAGGGCAGTACCTTGAATTGGTAGTGGCGACTGTCCACCTTGAAGCGCAAGCACTTTCTGTGCGCTGGGAACATGGAAATATGAAAATAAGCATCTTTCATATCCAAGGTAGCCATGTAATCCCCCTTTTTTAGGAGGGGGATTACCTCTTGTAGCGTGGTCATACAAAATTTTTGGGGCTTGACATACTTGTTGTTTAACAAAGGTAGCGGGCGCCCCTCTCTCGCAAGAACAGACATGATAACCTGTTCAGTGGTTATTAACCACTTGAGAGTTCGCAGCCACTGCTTTTACTCACTGTGCCTTTCACAGATGGGAAATATTCATTTGCATATCAGTCTTTGTCCTGCCCAGGGGCAGTCCAGCACCGAAATGCAATGGCAATTCCAACCTGACCGAGAGTACCACCAGCAACCCCATACACGTGTTTCACCCTTGTTGGGGATCATCAGTGAGGTGAAGCTGATGCCTCTCTAAGCACAGTGAGAGGGAGACCACGTCTGGTTGCCCCAGGAGACCTAGGGTTACCAATCCCAGGTTCCTTAACAAATAGTTTAACAAAGGTAGCGGGCGCCCCTCTCTCGCAAGAACAGACATGATAACCTGTTCAGTGGTTATTAACCACTTGAGAGTTCGCAGCCACTGCTTTTACTCACTGTGCCTTTCACAGATGGGAAATATTCATTTGCATATCAGTCTTTGTCCTGAGTAAAAGCAGTGGCTGCGAACTCTCAAGTGGTTAATAACCACTGAACAGGTTATCATGTCTGTTCTTGCGAGAGAGGGGCGCCCGCTACCTTTGTAAAACTATTTGACATACTTGTTGGCAGGCCGTAAATCCAATACTGGGCGCATTGTCAAGTCTTTCTTTGGCACAAGGAAGTAAGTTGAATAAATACCCTTGTTTACCTGGTGTCCCGGGACGAGTTCTATCGCGTCCTTTTGTAGAAGAATGGCGATCTCCTCGAGGAGAATCTTCTGATGTTCTAAGGAGTGTACTCTTTGTCGTGGAGGATGGTTCCGGGGACGCTGCAGTAGCTCTATACAATATCCCGTGGATACTGTTGACAGCACCCATCTGTCTGATGTGATCCCTTCCCAAGCCTGGGTGAAGTTTGAAATGCGTCCCCGTACTGGGGTTGCGTGAGAAGGGACCCTGAACTGAGCGTCACTGCTTTGGTGGAGGCGTGCCGCCTCCCTTGCTGGGGCTGCCTCTGCCTTTACCACGACCTCTCCTATTACCTCTGCCGTAACCCTGGGTAGACTGTTGGTTGTTGTCCCACTGTGTACCCTGCCCCTGGGAATAGTTAGCTCCTCTCTGGGAATTTTGGCCGTGTGGGCGACGAAAATTACTATTCCCTCTCTGGTTAGGGGGTTTATTGGTTAACTGGCCAAGGGATTTGAGTGTCTCGTATTCGTCCTTGGCATTCTTCAGTGCGTCCTCCACCGCCTTACCAAACAGATCGGCTTCCACCGGTTTGTCTAACAATGATGCCTGAGTTTCTGCCTTAAACCCAGACTGCCGTAACCACGCATGTCTCTTGATAACAGTACCTTCTGCTATCAATCTGCCTGCGTTATCCGTGGCGTCGAAGGTTGCTTTCAAAATGCAACCAGACACGGCTCTACCCTCTGCGGAAATCCGAGCTAATTGGCCCTTTAACGGTTCAGAAGCAGAGGCTATGAGAGCCGCGACTTCTTCCCACTGATGGCAGTTGTAGCTGGCCAACAGGGTGGTGGAGTTAGCAATCCTTGCTTGATAGTCGGACGTTGAGGCTACCTTCCTGCCGAAAACGTATAGTTTTTTGCTCTCCTTGTCGGGAGGAGCTTCTGACGAAGACAAGGGTGTTCCAGCCCTCTTACGAGTCTTGGTAACAACTAGGGAGTCTGGCTTCAGATGCCCTCTTATATAGAGAGGGTCCGACTGAGCTGCCCTGCAAAGTTTTTCAACCCTGGGATTGACTGCTCTGGTGAGGTTTGGGTTCACCAGGGACGGATCTATTCTCCGCTGAATGGATTTAAGGATAGGGATGGTCTGGGCAACCGGTCTCCTTTCTCCAACTAACTCTTCTGCGAAGTCCCTTTCCTCCTGTACACCGTGGGTGTCAATGTGGAAATGTTCTGCTGCGCGAGCGAGAACCTCATTTAGGAGGGGCTGATTATCGACCGGGGAGTCGGTAACCGGGGCTTCGTTCTCTACCGGGGAATCTACTCTGTATGTTTCCGGGTTGTCCTCTTCTTCTTCCTGTTCCTCATCATCCCCATAGTAGCCCGTCCCGGTTTGCTCTTCTATCATACCAAATTCTTGGTCTCCACAAAAGGAAGCCTCTTCTTGATACCGTGAGTATGGTGTTGCGTAAGGTTGTACCTCGAAGGGTTCAGACCTCATTGGGGTTTCAAACCGGGCCTTCTTACTCGGGGGGATAGGATCAGTAGAGCCTGAGGGTGTGGCCCCTTGTGGATCATACGAGAGGAAATGTTCTGGATTTTTATCATAAAAATCAGCCAAAGAAGACATTCTTGACATGACCCTATCTATGTCTTCACTGGACCATTTTTTGGAACTGGGAATGACTCTCTCAGCAAGTCTATGGGATTTATCTTGAGTAGCTTTGCTGGTTGTGGACCTATCAGCAGACCTGGGCTTGTCTGTCTGTTTGGGGGGGGTGGAAAGTTTCACAGGTGTGGAAGAATGTACAGGTAGTTTCTTCTGATGTCCCCCCCCCCTCCCCGTGCGTAGAAAAATGTTTTCCCTGTCCCTTAGTGGCTCCGGAGTTTTTCGACGCCTGGCGTCGAGGATCGGGAGAGGTGTCCCTGTCCTTCGAGCGCAGGGCCTTGCTGGCTTTAATTGCGGGCTCCGGCTCTTGGAGCACGGCCTGGGGGTGAAAGTCGTCTTCGTCTTCCGACGATCGAACTTCTGTTAGCCTAGGGAGCGAGGCACTCTTGGCAAGAGTGGATGATTGCCTGGAGTCATGCGGCGATCTTGATTGAGAGCGCCCAGAGGACACCGAATCGGACCGTTCTGTCTGTGCCTCTTTCCTAGAACTCGACATCGTCGAGTCTCGGTTGGACTTAGTGTGTTTAGTGTGTATAGTATGTGAAGCGCTTGCGTCGCCGGGGGTCTTCCCCATAGCCGCCCTGCCGGACGACCTTCCGAGGTCGGGGACCTGCGCTCGGCTGTCTTTCGACGCCGTAATGCCCTCGACGTCCGAAAGTACGGCGTCGCTGCACTTGGGGCAGAATTGAAAAGGGGTACCCTCCATACGCACCTTGAGGCAGCGGGCTGTTAAGTGTAGGAAATGTATAGGGTGTACCTATATACCAAGAGTGTAGAGTATGTACCACCCCCCACTCTCCCTACTTGCAGGGCCGAGGCCAGCGGCCTACCAGGCCCGGGCCGAGGCCAGCGGCCTTCCGAGGCCCAAATCCGTCGTGCAGCAGCCGACGGTCGATTTCTTCTCCAGCCGGCGTCGAGTGTCGAAGTTCGACGTTGGGGTGGGGAAGGATGTCAATAGATTAATAATTTTAAATTTTAGCAAAAGTATGGCTAAGGCCAGGGGACGCCGCAAGATGCTTCCGACCAGTATGGCGGAAAAAAACAATCTGAGGATCCTAGACGCGTGAGGGATCTTGGGTACAGTGGACGTCACACTAGGGATAGTATTACTGGCACGCCCTGTGTCGACGCCCATTTTCGAGTTTCGAAAAAACAAACTGTAATACTCCGCAGCTTCCACTAGATGTCGGCCTATGCACAGCATGTGATCTAAGCAGATTCCACAAGCCTCAGAAATATATATATATAGTTTTCCATGTCTCTTCCCTCATGCAGACAAGGGTTCACCCTCATTATTCCTAGACCAGACTACGCCATTGGCATGGATCCTTGACCCGGATCTACCTTATCTTTTGAAGAATATTTTTTTTTTAAAAGCACAAGGTTAGAGCGATTACTGGTATTTTCCTATTGATGTTAGTTTCCTATTTTTTTCAAATGTCACGCCAGTCACTTGAGTATACAGGTGGTTCTGTGCCTAGGACCACTAATGAGATATATCCATCTTTCTCCTATTTCAATATAAAGTTATGGGCATTACTGATATCATGGTGTTAATCTTTTACCTTGAACTATGGATGTTGAGTTTATGTAATGCTCATACATGGTGATTAATCATTTCAACAGTCTACAGTTGATCTATACTCTACACTGTTGTGGACTGAAGCAAAATTCCAAATGTTAATATTGTACATATTTTTCTCTAGAAAAATTGATTTGCCCCTGATGAAGAGTGTTGTACCACTCGAAACGCGTTGGGCCACCCACAGCTTCAACATCAAGAATAAAAATGAAGATTGGTTCTTGTGCCCTGATTTGATTGAATATTTCCTTAATTATTTGCTCATTTGCAATTGTTATAACACAAAGGTTCCCTTTAATTTCATTAAGAACATTGTTTAAATAACAACCTAATTGTTGGTCTGGTATTCCAGACACTAGATAGTGTGCAGGAGACGTGAGTTCCCAAATTGGGAACTTATTTGTTTCTTATTACTTTGTGCAACCTAGGTGTCAAGGTTGCTTCTCTCTCCTCTGCACCTCATATTTACGTTTCATATTTCTTAAATTTCTTACATTTTGGGTATAACCGAATACACTTACATCCTCATTACTAGGGAGTGCCATATCTGTCCAATTTTTCTTCTATCATCAATGTCATACATATACCACGTCACTACAACGCATGCTTCAGTTGCTGTACATGGTTTCCCTTTTGCTTGAAAGCTGCAGAAGGAAAACCACAGGAGGAGGCTAACCAGCCATTTAAACGTTATGGTACACCCCAAAAGGGTGAACCCACAACAACGTGTGGAAAAAAAAACATGTATTTGTCAGACAGAAACAGTCGTCCCAGAGTCAACACCATAAGACTTCTCGTTTGGACAGAAGCAACAACCCACAGAACATTCTGAGCAGGGATGGATGGAAGGACCGATGAGGAATCTGCAGGAGATTACAGTAAGGTAATTTCTCCTTCAATGGATTGCTTTTCTCACTCACATTCCTCATGGTATATTCCCCAAGCAGTGGGGATAACGGAGGAGGGCAGAAAGATTTAAACCAGTAGATTCTGTAGAACCGCCCTTCCAAACCTACCATCAGCTCCCCGTGCAACGTCCAAGGCATAGTGCTTGTTGAAGGTATGCAAAGATGACCAAGTGGCTGCAAGGCAAATATCCCTAACATGGAACCCTCTCTGGAGGACCGTAGAGGCTGAGACGATTCTGGTTGAGTGTGCCCTGATGCCCGCTGGAAGCTCCTTGCCTGACAATTTTTAACATTTGGATATGCACAAGATAATCCAGTTTAGTGATGGCATGTCCTTTTCTAGACAAGGAATGGGCTATAAACAACTGGTCCGATTTCCTAAACTCAGACGTACAAGCAACATTGAAGCTAAATGCTCTCTTGGGATCAAGGTGGTGGAAGAGCTCTTCCTCAGAGTTATACAGAGGACGGTAGAAGACCAGCAAATCCATCAACTGGGACAGATGAAATTCTGAAACCACCTTAGGAAGGAATCCGGGCCTGACTTTCAGAAAGACTTTCTCCCGAAAGAACTTTAGAAAGGGAGGATTGCAGTTCACTAACTCTCCTAGCAGATGTGAATGCAACCAAAAAGGCTGTCTTAAGTGACAACAGCCGTAAAGAACATGAGTGCATAGGCTCAAACGGAGCCAAAATCAAATAGGTCAAAACCAGATTAAGATCCCAATCTGGAACAAATGTGGTTGGCGGAAACTTGTTGATAAGGCCCTTCAGGAACTGGACCATGACCGGAATGGTGCAAAATTAAACTTGGTCTGGGGATCTCTTGAACACTGACAGGGCTGCCAAATACCCTTTGACTGTGGCAACCGTAAGGCCTAAAGAGGTCAGTGACAGAAGGAACTCCATCACTGTGGCGGTGGGGGTAGAGATAGTCTATCGCGTTCCTTGCACCACTCAAATCTTCTCCACCTGCACGCGTACAGCGATCTTGTAGGTGTGCGTGCAGCCAGCAATACTTCAAGTACTTCCTCTGAGAGGTCCCAGTCATCATACCTCATCCTCTCAAGAGCCACGCATGTAGCTTGAGGGAATCCGGGGTTGGATGGAGCACCCAACCATTCGACCGCGTGAGATCTGGATGCCGAGGAAACTGTTGAGGTGGAGACAGATGGTTAGATCCAGGAGATTTGAGCACCATGTTCTCCTCGCCCAATCCGGGGCAATCAGGATCATGGTCACTAGAAATCTCCAACTTCCTGAGAACCCAAGGAATGAAAGTAATCGGAGGGAAGGCGTAATGAAGAGGGAAGGTCCAATCCACCAGAAACGCATCCCCAGGTGTACCGTTCACTGGGAATTCCCTTGAGCATAACTGTTTGCACTTCCTGTTGTATTCTGTGGCGAACAGATCCAGTGCAGGGGTACCTCAGAGAGCTAAGATCTCCTTTAGGACTTCTGTGCACACTATCTACTCATGTGAGACCGTGCTCTGCCTGCTCAGAGTATCTGTCAAGGTGTTCGCTGTCCCCGCCAGATGAACTGCCAAGACCGAAATGTGTTTCTCTCTCAACCAGAACCACAGCTGAATAGCCTCTGTGCAGAGTGGGCGAGAGTGGACGCCACCCTGCTTATTGAGGTAATGCATGGCCACTGTGATGTTTGTCAGGATGAGGACATGCTTCCCACAGAGACGGGATGAAAGCCCTCAGGGCTAACCTGATGACCCACAACTCTACCCTGTTGATATGCCACTTGGCTTCTGATGAAGACCAGAGGCCGCTCACCTAAAATTCCTCTCAGTGGGCGCCCCAACCCTTCAGGGACGCATCCATGACCACTGGGGCCAAGGAGGTCAGAAGGATTCCCCCGCCAACAGATTGCTGTGCATGTTCCACCAGCCAAGTCCGCGGACTACCTGGCTGGACACTGAAAGGCGAACCGTGAGTGCTCCTAGGTACTAAGACCACTGGTCGCTCAGGAGCCATTGAAGGGATTGCATACGCAGCCTGGCCTCTGGCACTAGAAAAATACAGGAGGCCCCAAGTCCCAATAGGCGGAGGAAGGAAGCCGCTTGAAGAGTTGCATGGCTTCGGAAACCGCTGCACCATCTGGGCGATGTTGCAGAGACTCTCCTCAGGAGGAAAAGGAACACGTTACTTACCTGTAACTGTTGTTCTCCAGCATGGGTCTGACATGGATTCACATGCTCATGAATATTTCCAGTCAGGCCGGGAATCCTCAGTAAAAGAGAAAAAAAAAAGTTTCACTTTCGTTGATAAACCGTCTTTCTCCTATAAACCAATCACTGAGCTTTGGGTCATACTGCCCCCAGCCAATGAATGCCCTCTCCCTAAGCCCTACTGGCAGCCATCTTCAGATTTGGTAGCACGTAAAGTGGCACTATGACCAAGAAGTGCCGCAGAGGGGCAGGACGGAGGGTTCACATGTGAATCCATGCCAGACCCATGGTGGAGAACAACAGTTACAGGTAAGTAACCTGTTCCAACTCCAGCATGGGGTCTGTCATGGATTCACATGCTCATGAATAAAGAATACATACATAGGAGTACATACATACACAACCACGGGAGGTGGCAAGGCTCAATAGAAGCAATTGCTCTTACCTCCTCACCAGGCTCACCTTCAGGTGAACAGGTTGCATAGCACTGCTTGGCCTACTCTGGACTCCTCCCTGGAATCCCTGTCGACGGAGTAGAATATCGTGAAGGTGTGCGTGGACATCCACGTAGCAGCCCTGCAGATGTCCAGCAGGGGCACACCAGACAGGAACACAGTCATAGCAGCGATCGCTCTGGTAGAATGGGCTCTCGCACGGCCAGGCAGCGGTCCATTTGCCAACCGGTGACAATGAGTGATACAGCCGGACAGCCAACTGGAGATGGAAGCCCTGGACAAGGCCTTCCCATGGTTCACAGGACCAAAGTTCACAAACAGCTGAGACGTCTTCTGGAAACTCTTCATGCAGGGCACATAAAACGTCAGCACTCGAGCCACATCCAGCGAGTACAAATTCCTTTAAGCCGGCGACAAAGGCATTGGAAAAAACAGGCAACACCAGGGGTTAGTCGAGATGAAATTTTGACAGAACATTGGACATGAAGGAGGGGTGCGGACGCAGCACCACCCTCGTCTTGTGGAAAGTCAAATAGGGCCGATTACAGGACAGGGCCAGGATCACACTCTAATGGCAGAGGTGATGGCCAAGAGGAAAGTGGTCTTCCAAGAAAGGAACTTCAGAGGAGCTTGATGCATAGGCTCGAAGGTGGCCCCCATGAGCCTCGTCAGCACCACGTTGATTTCCCACGCCGGGGCAGGAGCCTTCACCGGCGGGAACGATCGGAACAGTCCTTTAATGAACTCCTTCACTAGACAGTGTGACCAAAGAGAAGATCATCCCCGAGACCTGGTATAGCGCGAGATAGCCGCCAGATGCACCTTGGAGGCGTGAGCCAGCCCCGACTTTGCCAACAACAAGTATGGAAGGACTGGGGGGGGCCGTGACCCTCAGAGGGTTAATCTTCTGCGACCGGCACATAGTCGCCAAACGCTTCCATTTGTGCCTGTAGCACTTAAGAGTCGACCTCGCACAGCAAGGACCTCCCTGCAGTCCGCCGGCAGCTCGTACTCATCAAACTAATGCTGCAGGAGCCAGGCCTTCAGTTTCAGCGATACTGGGTTGTGGTGTAGGATTGCGCCTCCTTCCCGGGCGGGCAGATCCACAACCACTGGTCGCATGAATGGTGGTGCCACTGACATGCTGAGAAGGTTCGCGTACCGGACCTGCCTCAGCCATGCTGGTGAGACGAGGATCATCCTGCACAGAGCCCGCCTGATTTGACTGAGGACTCGTAGTAGTAGAGGCAACAGAGGGAACGCGTACAGGAACAGACCTTCCCACAGGAAGAACGTGTCGTCTCCTATGCTCACCAGCTGGGGGAACCAGCTGGCGAACCTCTGGCACTTGGTGTTCGTCGCAAGTAGATCGCTCTGGGGTCTGCCCCACCTGAGGAAGAGGCTATCCATGAAGCTCCCACTCATGTCAAGAGAGCAGCTCCCTGATGAGCGAGTCAGTGCCCGTGTTTTTTACTCCAGCAAAGTGAAAAGTAACACAAAACATCCCCTGAGTGACGGCCCAGTGCCACAGCTCCTGCGCCTCTCTGGAGAGCGCTGGGGACCTGGTGCCCCACTGCTTCCTGATGTAAAACATTGTGGTGTATTGTCCGTGAAGACCCTCACCACCTTGCCCTAGAGGGACTGAAGAAATGACTTGAGGGCCCAAAACAGTGCCCGCAGCTCCAGGACGTTGATGTGGAGCTCCTTCTCCTCCGGCAGCCACAGGCCTCTGGCGTGGAGCTGTTCGTTGTGGGCTTCCCAGCCCTCCAAGGAAGCGTCCGTTGTGGTACGGAGGGCCCTGGAAGGCCGTGCCCCAGAGATGTTGGAGCGTACACCCCAACACCTTATCGCTCGACGCAACTCCTCTTCGAGAACAATTCTGTCTTTGAAGCTTACATCCAAGAATTCCTGGAGTGGTCGCATCCGCAGCCTGCAGAGCCTGATCAGGCAGATACACAACATCATGCAGAGCAGCGACTTGATGGTCCTCACTGTGTCGATCTTCAGTGCAAACAGCCATTGCACCTTGCCCAAAATGGCCGCTATCCTCTCTTCCAAGAGGGCTGCCAGGCAAGACAGTGTTGAGCATGGCCCCCAGGAATAGCTCATCCTGAGAGGGATCCAAGCAGGACTTTGCATAGTTCAGTGAGAACCCCAGATCTGCCAGCAGTCTCTGTGTGAATGACAGCGATGTCCCTTGATTTGGCCCAGATGAGCCAGTCGTTGAGGTATGGGACATCATGAATTCCCTGTAGGCGCAGATGGGCCGCCTCCGGAGCCAGGCACTTCGTAAAGACTGTGGGCGCAGACTTCAGTCCGAAGGGGAGAGCCTTCAACTGGTAGTGCTTCCCTTGTACGATGAAGAGCAGGAACTTGCTAGGTTTATCATGAATGGCGACGTGGAAGTAAGCGTCCTCTAGATCCAACGACGACAGGAAGTCTCCCTCCTCCAGTTGGCCGAGCACGTGCTGCAACGTGACCATCCTGAATTTTTGGGACTTGATGTACTTGCTGAGTCGTCGTATATCAAGAATGGGCTCCAGCCACCGGTCTTTCTTACTAGAAAGCATCTTGAGTAAACTCCGGAGCCCCAGAGTTGCTTCGGAACAAGCTCTATTGCCCCCTTTTTTTTTTTTTTTTAAACATGGCCCGAACCTCCAGCAGCAGCTGACGGATGTGTTGTTCCTCCCGGGCCACCATTGGTATTCACGGACACTTTCGTTGAAACTCCTAAGTGTGTCCGTGGGCGAGAGGGTCCAGCACTCATCAATCGGTGGAGATTTTTTCCCCACGCACTAAGTTCACCAGCCGGCCTACCACCGGGGTGTAGGATTGGGGGTCAGACATCCTGGCCGGTTCAGTCTTGCTTGGAGGCTGGCGCACCACCTTGGGAGCCTTGATGACGACGGCCAACTCTGAAGGCCTTGCAGCGACCCCTGTAGGATTCCTGGGTCATGGAACGGGAGGGCTGGCGGTAAGAAGACAATACGCCGCCTAAACCTTTGAAGGTCTGCCCGACTTCCCTCCTGAGGAATGAAAGGACGGACAGTGCTGTTGCAACATGGCGCGGGTCGTCTGTGTCAGTCTTGATGGCCTGAAGAGATTCATCGATGGCCTTTCTGAAGAGATTGTCTCTGACCGGCATGTCTGGACCTCTTGCCTAAAGTTGGTGGCCTTCAGCGAGCACAACGACGGAGGAAAAACACAGTTTCCCATCTGGTGCAACCTCGTGTCTGCAATGTCCAGGGCCACGGTAATGGCGTGGTCCGACGCCACCTCGCTTTCCTGAAGGGTCTCCATCGCCTCGACCCGTTTGTCTTCAGGGGGGGATGTCTAGGATCGGAGCCATCTTGTACCATAGCTCCCAGTCATACCTGGCCAGGATAGCTAAAGCGTTGGCCGCCTTGACCATCATCGCAGCCGACTAGATGACCTTTCTACCCACGGCATCCAACTTCTTCCCCTCGCTGTATGAGGGAACAGAGGCTGAGGATGAGGGGTTGGACGACTTCTTCCGTGCAGCAGCCGAGACCACAGAGTCCAGTGATGGCTGTGACCCAAACACTTGGGTGCAGACTCGGGAACCAGCCAAGTCTTTTCAAGCAGGTCCATTTTTGCTGAGGCTGATGCAGGGTTCTTCAGCAGCACCAGCCCCTCATCCCAGACGTCGTCCAGGAGGGGCACTGCCAAAATGGTCTTCCTTTTCACCTCCCGGCGTTGATACAGGAAGAGTTTCGATGCTCGGGCGATCATTGAGTGGAAGGAACCCACTTCGTCCGGGGGAGAAGCCCTTGGTGGCGTAGAGATGCCACCGTCATCGGTATCCGTCGTCATTATGTCTGTCCCTGCATTCCCTAGGCTGGAGTGGAGGGTGCCTCTTTCTTTGGCAGTGGTGGCCCCGGTCTCAACAGGGTTGTCATCGGTGCCGGTGCCATTGGCATCCTCTTCTGAATCCCTGACACTAGTGTGTCATGGGGGTCAGTCAAACATTTTGGCCTCGCATTCGTGGCATCGATTGGAGCCCGAAACCCAGTGGGATGACATGTCAAGGTTTCTGAAGAAAAAAAAAAGCATACAAAGTACAATAAGAACATTGAGTAAAATAGAGTTGTGTTCCTGATGCAGCGCCCAAGCGCATGGAAAAAAGGAACTGAAGCATGGGGCGTGGTGACGTGGTATATATATGACGCCTGTCGTCCCGTCCAGAGCCGACGATAGAGAGCCAAACAAGACGGATCGATGGGCAAGTCGAGGCCCACTATGCCCCCTGGTGAAAAGTTTCTGAACAGCGAAGCTGAGGAGGTGGCTATCAATCATGAGGACTCTGCGTGAGAAAAGCAATCCATTGAAAGGCAGAGAATTCGGAGGCAAAGGAGGCAGGCTTGGTAGACAGAAGGTAGCTCTTTCAGGAACCTATGCATGCTATATTCAACAGCTCAAAAGGATAGACTGAGCCGGCTGAAATGACAATGCAGCTTGGCATTTCCCTGCGCAGGAGTGCAACAGGACACACCCTATCCTAGAACTTGAGGAGACGAGACAGGAGCTGGAGTAGAAGACTGACAATAGGGGTGGCGAGGAACTCAATAGCACACCCATTAAGAAACAAAACGGAGCAGTCTTTCCCGTGGAGAGGTTGGAGTGTTGATCCTCATTGACACCTCGGTGGCCTTTGATACTGTGAATCATGGCATTCTGTTGACCCGTCTGGAGCCGGCAGGGATTAAGAGGGCTCTACTGGCATGGTTCAATTAATTTCTTGCAGAACGCACAGTTTTTTCAGGCTTGTCGCCCTACACCTCCCACCCCAGCGCTCCCCTGTGGTGTTTTTGAGGGGTAGGCTCTTTCCACTCTTTTGTTTAATCTGTATCTGTCCCATTAGCAGACTTTATCTTGGAGTGTAGAGTTCTATTCTATACCTATGCCGATGAGACAGAACTGGTGTTTCGTTTGACTCCCCTACGACAGTCTCCTGTCAACTAAGAAACTGCTTTTCTACTATAGGCAGGTGGATGTTTGACAATTGGCCAAAACTCAACAGGGAAAAAAATGAAGTGCTGGTGTTTGGTCCCCAGGTATCAACCAGTTCCTGGAGGTCTCCCTTTTGGCCTGCCTCTCTCGGCCTCTGTCCAACACATAGTACATTTGTGAAAAGCTTGGGGGTGATGCTTCCGTCTAGCAGCTCTCGTGAAGCCCAGATTACAGCTGTCTGGCAAACTTGGTCTTGAGAAAGATTTTGCTGCTGTTCCCGCTTGACAGCCGGACCAAGATAGTCACCTAATTGGATCTCTGGATCATTGCACTGGGATCCATTTAGTACAGCCAAAATGTCTCATACTTCAAAATTAGCCCCTTGTGCCGGTTTGCTGTGCCAAATTCACTGGTTACCGGTGATGGCCCGAAATGAGTTTAAGACTCTGTGTTACTCACTGGGCTCTCCATGACAGGGGTGCTAGCTACCTCAAAGTAATAGAGTGTTACCATCCCACTAGATGTCTTTGCTCATCCTCTCTGGTGCTCCTTAGAGTACAGAGTTATCAGAGAGCCCAGTCAGGTGGTCGCTCCTTCTCGGTACTAGCCCTTACTCTATCGAATGTGCTGCCGCTATGATGAGTCTCATTGAGAAGTATCTTCCTTTCCTTAAGACACTTCAAATTCTTTAATTGGCTGCCTTTTACATTTCTAGGCCCCCCCTTAATGTTTGCTTGCGCTTAGCGCCTAGATTCCTAAGAGCCTTAGTCAAGCTTTATACATTTTTTGTTACTAAATTAAGTTGCTCCTGGCTCAAACGAATCCCTCTTAGGGTATGTGGCTTGCTTAGAAAAGCAGAGGTCAAAAGAAAGGAAATACCTGGGACATGGCCAGTAATTACCTAGTAAATTGTTTCAGGACAATCAGGGTCTAAACAAGGGCAATAGGGTTGTTGCGAGAAAGCCAATCTGTCAGTATTAAAGTGCACGGCATACCAATCAGCTGTGGATAAACTTAGATTAAGTGCAGTTTAGAGGAAAGGACCGTCTAGCGTTGACACTGTCATTTCTGCCCGTACTGAACAGCACACCTGGATTCCGGAGTCCAATTTCGGTATAATAGGTAATCCGATCTTCCAGAGACGGAGGTAAGGCCTTTGGTTATAGTCTGGATACGTGTAATATGTTCCAGGGGTTTTGAGCAAAATCCCTAAAACTGTTAGGCAGTTGATCTGCAGTGTATTGCAAAGGAGAGACAGTAACCCTTAGTCACAACCTATTACACTTATGCGTGGAATAAAGAACCATGACATGCCTCGCTTGACAGGGATATTCTATGGCCCACCGGAGTATGATGCTTTAAGTCTTCTTTAAAAAGGGCGTGCATCAGCAGCTAAAGAGGGCACTGCAGAGGCAGCGAACCAAACCTATGCACTCTTCAGTCTATGCCCAAGGTAGGGGGACGGTGCAGCTGCTGCTGGCCCGAGGGCACGTGTCCCCTGCATGGGAGGTGAAGGGCTAAAACCCTGCAACTCCTCTTGCCAGTGGAGAGGGTTGGTTTGACAGTGATGACAGCTAAGCTCAAGGATTTCACTGTGACCTTAATGGTCTGCAACATTTGATGGGCCTCATCAGCATTGGCCCCAAAAAGTAACATCTGTCAAAGGGCATTTCCATCCAAGAACTGCCTTCTGAGTCCTGTTCCAGTGGCTATGGAACTTGCCGCAGAGTCTGCTGTGGCAAAGTCTGACCAACATTTGGCACGTAGCCTTTGACATCCCTACAATAACATTGAGGCCCTCCCTCATGAACCAGACCAGGAGGTTCTCTGCTGCCAAAAGCCAGATACCAAATGAAAATATGTATGCCTTTCGTGTAAAGCTACCGGATGGGAGCACTATGTGCCCCCAAACACCCAGACTCTTGCTCTACCTGCCAGGTGCTAAATAGGGGAAGAGGTGTTTTTCAGATTGGCCATAGCGGCCTACATCACCAAACATTATGTGGAATCATGGATATGGAGGAATGATGGCTTTCACAGTGCCTGGCAGGGTTTCTGGCCAAGGTCTTGGGTCCACTGCATGGACAAAATCTGGCTTTCACCAGGCCTCCAACACGGGGGTCTCCATTGCCAGATTAAAGGGCAGCAATTTCTCAAAGGGCCTCATGCAGCATATCAGTTAGTTTGAACTGAAACTTAGGCTTGGTGGGTGTTGACAATCCCAGCATTTCCACCACTTTAGCAATCATCTTTTAAAAAGACGCACACAGCTTCCACAGGACCGGATGGATGTCCAATTACAGGGGGATGTTGAGACAGCTGGCATCCAGTAAACTTAGAAGCCAGGTGCATCAGATCATCCCCCTTACCATAAAATTCCCTCTGGTTCCATCTTAAACAGGATAGGATTTCCCTCTTCCTTGAAGATTTCCGACATTTTGACATAAATCTGCACATCAGAAGCTGGGCATGCTCCAGAGGTGCGCCGATACTCGGGTCAGATCTGTTGTGTTTGGAGCCGGTGCAGACAAGCCATTTGGCATGTGGTTGCTGTCTTGCAAGGGGCCCCTACCTTTGCTTCTAATCGTGGTGGTCCCTGTTGATCCTGTTGAGGGCATGGTGAAGCTGTAAAACATCTTGAGCTAGAATTCTTTCCATTCTTCTGTGGTGGAAGATTAATTGGAAAAAGGTACCTCCGAGTACTATTCCTCTGATGAGCCCCTATAACTGTGGCTCATCATTTTCTAGGAGGAAGAAGAATGCCTAGAGGAGTTACTTGGAGAGTGGGACCAATTGCTGTGCTGCTGCTTTTTATCCTTCTGGAACTTCAGGAGGTGTTCTTTTGCCATCCCTGCGGCAAAAGGTAAAATTAGTTTTGTAGCAGGCTTCAAAATGGCCTTATGGTGGCATGAATTGGCAGAACCTACAATCAAGCATGCCATGGACCTCCCCTAAACACAGGCAAATCTAGTGGTGGTCGAAGACCAACATCTCTACACCTTAATCCGTACAGGGCTTGAAGTCCAAGGCATTCCACGGGGTGAGACATGATGCAGTCAAATTGCTAGACCAGGTGTTCCCTAATTGTAAAAAGAGTGCGCAGAAAAAAAATTCACTCATGTCACAAGGAATGAAAGTTCTAAATATAATGGCACCAACATCACATATAGCGTGGAGCACTTCACAGCGCCAAGCAGGCAGCTGCCCCTGGAGGTAGCATATCACAGACGAGGAAACTATGGGAGGAAGGAATCCATTACAAAAAAACACTTAAGATGATTTGACCAGCGTTTAAAGAGGGGACAAATAACCATTAAAAGACAAGTCCACCAAATTTCTACACTGGACTCAAAAAAGGGAGGGTTCACCTTTGATGAATCTCGCAAAGAGGTCACAGTTGACTGGATGATACACAAGTAGAATTTAAAACAAACAATTAAATACCTGTTGATGCTTGATAAAGAAATGTAATGTTAAACCAGCAGAAAATAAGTACAAACTGTTGACAACAAACAAATCAGAGGGAAACAAATTAATTGTGCTGTTTTTTTATTGTGTTTTCAATGGAGAAATACATCATCTGTTTACAAAATAGCTCTTGAAAAATACAAGGAGTACAGATACTATAAAACAAAGCAAACTCCAGTCGTGAGACGATACGTACATCATGCGAAAGCAACAGTCTGATCTCCGGATAATGAAAACTATATTTAAAAGGTTGCTGCACAGAAAATCCCAAGTTTCTGCCTAGCAAAACAGGGGCCCAAATGCATGAAACTGAATAAACAAACTGAAAACTGTTTCTCTGTGATGAGACTAAATTTGTGCGTGACAAAGATGCCCTTAACTTCATAACTAATGAAATTGCAAAGACATCTTGGTCACAGGAGAATAATCTGCTATGCTTTACTATTCCTTGTATGGCTGGGCATCAGAAGAATACAACTGGACAATAGTAGTTTTGCAATCACAGGGGAATAAAAAAACTAAAGACAAATTGACAACACTGGCTAAAAAAGTAAATGCAGGTTTAAGAAGCAGTTTAGATAAACTGCAGATTAAACAGCATGTTATTCATTCAAACTACTTTCATATTTTCACTTGTATCCATTTTGTGAGGGTAGTCAGATGCATGAGGCATGGCAAAGGGAGTACAAGAGTCTTTTTAAACATGCTTAACCTTCTACTAAGGCGCTTGAAGTGATATCTTATTACAACAGAAAAGGGATATGCACTTATTTGATCTACATCTCATTTTATTAATCCTCTCATATTTCCTAGATTCTATTTGGTGATAATTATTGAATAAAGAAAAAAGAGAGCAGAACATATTGGGTTCACACGTTTGGTGGAATATGAATTATCTTAAATCTGTTCCATGTAATTCAATATGTAATGGCTGTTGACAAGAAAGTGTAGCACAAATTATAAAATGTTCATTAAAATCTATGGGCCAAGAAAAGTATGAAAGAGGAAGATTTGTATATTTAAAATTCCAAATAGTTTAATGCAGAAAGCAACTTTACAGAGTGTACAAAAACTGTATTTCATAGTTCGTGCTAAATTACCCATCAAGGCAAGATATGTCATGGGCATAGCTTATGTGCTACACCTCTTTTTTAGCAGTGGAACCAAGCCTAGTGATTGTGTCATATGTGGCCACAAAGGTTTTTCATTGTTTATTCTACATTGCTTGCTTCAATGTAGAAGCTTTAATATGCACTGCTGTGATCCCACCTGGGTATAAAAGCTGGGGAAAAATGCACTTTGTAAATAAACTTTTCTCCTGCAGGGTACCATAAACTATCTTAAGAAAAATCACTCATGTCAATGACAAATATTTTTACATGTGGCCACAGATCTGTAAGCATCAAAATAATTACATAAGTTAAAAAACAGAGGAAATATATATATATTTCTTGAAGACTTGCCAGATACCCTCTTAAGTGGGAAATACCCTTTAAATGTTGCAGCTTATTTTAAAGAAAAGCTGCAGCATTGCAATTTTGACTGAGTTACAAGGTTTGACATTGATACCGTGCCACTTAAATACAGCTGTCCTGCACTATCCATTTCTTTTCATTATAGGTATCAAACTTTCAAAAAGCAACAAAAATATGACAAGAAGCTACAGATCTAAAACTAACCTCACCCCCCTCCAGTTAAAAAATGAAAAAAATTACATAAAAGTGCATCATCAGTTGAAATAATTCCTACGTCAGATGTATTGCAAATGAACAATCTAGCCAAAAAGTGTCTAGCATTGACACATTCTGTTTTTAAAGGCAGTAATCCCACAAAATATTCAAAACGTAACTGTTGCCAACAGTAATTGTTATCCCGCTTTGGATACTAACCTGGACTTTAGACAAAGCGGTGATTACAACCCAGGCTATGAGGTTCTTAGATTATACTCAAATCCATTTTCAGTCACAGTCTATTCTTGTAACCTCATTTTGCTTTTAGCAGAAGACATGTTGAAGTGGTCAAATGGTTTATAGACCGCCGGATGGTGGTTTCCTTGCATTTTATCGATTCAATTTCAGTTTTATGGAATTCTTGACAACGAGGATAGGATTTTCAGGGAGAGCAGGAATATCAGAGAGGTCTGTACTGGATGATCTCTGAAAAACAGGAGGCACCGAAAGATGCAACACAGTACGTTATAATGATGGAATAAAATCCTTAGCACAGTACATTTGAATAGCCCAGTACCATAACAAAACCTGATTTTACTTCCCGATACACCCAGATACATCAATAATTGTTGCTGCGTTGCTAGTAGGTGGATTATAAGCACACTATACACTTGCCACATTACTGACTGCAACAGCAAATTTTCTATTACCTATATTAACTCCAAGCCGGAGTGTTCAGATGGATTTTCAGAAGCAGACTTGTGAGCGGGTTCAGAGCTGTCAATCCAGTGTGTGAACAAGGTTGACACTTAAATGCAGAGGAAAGCTTGGATTGGCTGCACTAGAGTCTTCAAATTGGCTGTGGACGGCTGTTCTTAGACAGTGCCTTTTTGAGGTATCACATACCTCAGAAATAACAATGAAATTGGGCTGGCACCTCTGGTTGGCGCAATTTCGGATTAAACAGATCTGTCCTGTGGGATGTTTCAACCCACGCATACAAGATCATTGTGCATTACAGACATGGGAAAAATCATAATGGCCGCCGGAAAGCATGCTGCTGGCCAGAAATCACCAGAAAGTGTGCAGTGAGAACCTGACAGACAGGCTGCCATCTTCTTTTGCCTCTGTCAGTGTTAATACAGGAGACCATGGCCAGCCCCATCCTTTGGCTGCCCACAGAACAAAAGCAGACAAAGGAATACAGAGCTGTTCAACAATTCATTTTCTTGATTGTCAAAATTGCTAAAATCATGGGCATGAAACCACCAAAAAATAATGCAACTTCTGGTTGGATGTTCTAGATTACTCTACTGCAGAATCCACATCAATACAATGTTAGCAAGGATCATATGCTATCAAGTAAAATCCCCTTTTTGAAATGTATTAATTTAAGGCAGCTGTCAAAAATGGGTGCAATACCGGTGCCCGCCACTGACTGGCGCTAGCAATCTAAATACTGACAGGAGACTTGTATTTCAGGAGCTAAACAGTGAACCCGAGTTAGCTGGGACTTCAAAGGCTTGCTTGTCCATGAGAAGTCTTCACACCTGGTCATCTTAGCAAGAAGGCAGGAAATCACAAGGTTCTGTTAAACAAATGGAGTGGCACCCTGGACTGATGCCCTGCTAGCAGGAAAAACCAGACAAAGGATTCCTTCAGCTGAATAGGGTATGCTGATTTTGGGTGTTAACTGTCAACACTGCTCTGGGGGAAGGCAAGACATCTGATCTCCGAGTCAAGCCAAGTTTCTAGGGGTGGGGACAAACCAATGGGTGTACTGCAGTGGGGGCAAATGTATGTTTTATTAAATTGCTTATAAAATATTGTATCAAGCTGACAGAAATGTACAATTTGGGGATTCTTAATATGAAAAATGCACCCACGATTTGAGACTAAGATGAACGTTGTGGGATGTTCTGAGGCCAAGCCCTGTAATTATTAATATTGTAACATCTGTGTTTATGCTAGAGACCTCAAAACTTACTGTAATATGCCCAGAGAGGGTGTGTACCTCCGTGTCAGATTTGATGAAAAACCAATATGGCAAAACCCACTAAAAGCGCAAAATGTTGTCATTTCTGAACCCAAGCTCGTAGAAACATGTGACTTGAACCGAACTGTACCTTAAGAAATCTGTCATGCAATTTAGGTAATATTAACAAGTTGTGTATCTTGTAATTATGTATTTTATGAAAAAGATATGCTGTACGGACACAAAGGGGAGTGTCCTTTCCTTGAGCCCTAAAGATGATACCTGATGACTCATTCTGACTCACAATTCCCTTCTCCAGTCAGGTCACAGTAAATCATTTAACCTATCAGGATCCTCAGAGGGTTGGGCATAGAATGTGAGCCTTCCCACCCACTTTCAAAAGACATAAAAAGAGCCACTGAGACCCAGATAGGGACATTCATTTTTCACTCTTCAATCAATTTCTGCGCAGCACGCTGCCCAACCATATCCAGAACTTAGACTCCAGAACTTGAAGCAGGGAGGCCTGAACCAAAAGCTGAATCCTTCTCAGCAGGCCTCAGAATCCAGCAACCTAACTAAACTATTCAACAGCCGGGCGAGCTGTTTTGATTCTGGATAGAACCCTGTGCCAGAACCATATCCAGACCGCTGTGCCGTGCCGATAGCAGACCCAGACCAGACCACTGTGAGCAGAACCAGTGCCAAAGACTGTCCGGAGAGAGAACCCGCAGCCCAAACCTGACCAGATCCGTGACGAGGTCACATTCCTTCCAAAATTAGGAGTGAGTATCCAGCCAGAACTGTACAGAATCAATCTCTTAGTCTAAAGTGATCCATCCCATCCATTTCAACCTGTCCAGAACTGCATAGAAATCGTGCATCCATTCTGTGATTTCAAAGCTGCAAAAGTGACATCTGTCATTCTGAAATCTTGACTTAATTTCTGAAAATCTACCTCCACAAAAACGTCTATCTTTTGAACCGTAGGTCCTAGAAGCGAGATTTAACTGTCATTTTAAAGCTAACAACCCAAGCTTTCCAGCACAACCTCTCAACTCCTTATAGTTTTTCCGTAATCGCGGTTCACGCACTCGGAAAAAGTGCAGCGAATTGCAAGTTGGCTCAATTTCACCACTTGTAAAAACAGCTGCTTCTTGCTTTCCACTGCTGGAATTCGTTTTCACTCTGATAAATCATTCATGAATCATTGCTAGTGCTGACCTGAACTAATTCAAAGTAGCTGTCACCTACCCTGAATCTCCAATAGGGAATTAAAATCATTTTTAGCATATTTTTCACTTGATTGCAATCACATTTAAAAGTATTTGGCCTTTGTTTTAAAATCATCCCTTTTCTCAAAGCTTGCTGGGGGGAACGGGAACTGAACTGCTTCCTATTGTATTCCTGAAAACCTGTGTGCCCTCATTTCCATCTCGTCATATTGCATAGGGGGGAGTGAGTTGTAACAAAGGAAAAAGTGATCAGATTATCTCTTGTTGAAACCATATCCAGTTTATTTCTGTGCTGCATTCTTTCTCATCATTGCTTTTCCTTGAAACCATACAAAGTATTCTCTGCTACCTTATCCTTTCTATACCAACTCCTAAGTAATTAAAGAATTGTGCTACTGTAGATTATCCATTGTTGATCACTGTTATATTCATAAGTGTACTATCAAATATTAATTTATTCATAAAAGTGTGATATATAGTTTAATTTGTCCAATAAACCTTTTAATTTGCAAAACAAACCTACTTCTTGGCTCAGTGAGGTCAGGGGGATTCAAAGAGGGACGTTATATAAGGGTTTATCATCCAGATTTAAGAACTTAACATACAAATATATGAATAAGATCTTCCCCATTGGGCATCCCAGACTAGGCATTGACTTAGTTGGAGTGCTTGATTGAAGTCACTTACAGTCCATTAAATAATTCAAAAATACAAGCCTCGGTTAGTTGATTATCAACTGACTTGTTTATTCAATTTGGAATCTTATTAAAAAGGGCCATATAGCACATGCCCGTTCTCCCGACACATATTTCGACCAATGCTTGGTCTTTCTCTAGGCTGGGCTAAATATCATAGTGTCATTGCTTAATTTACTGGTCAACATTAATACATCTTATAGCCATATGCTTCTCATTTGGTTTATTGTATGTTGCAAACTTGATATGGATAACCTTCAACGTTAGTTCTAAGGTATATGGAGTCTCTGTGTTACCAAAGGACTCAGCAGCGCTCCGGGTGATCGGGATCGCTGAAGTCCTTCGGTTGACGCTTAGTCTAGACAAGCAAGATCACATTAACATGTGCTGACCAGTAAGGCCAAGTTCAGAAGCTAAGGGTTGGTGTGTACGTACAGTTAAAACATATAATTTATTAGGCATTAAAAACAATAAGCAGGCAAAACTCACGTAAATCGTATCGCAATACACGTGCACAGTTGGTAATCTTCAATAAAGATTACCAAAACTTACCACTTAAACAGAATATAGGCAGTTCAATCAAGTAAAGCAACTTTACTGCAGCAAATAAAGTGTAAATAATACATTAAAGCAAAACCATGCACCCTGCCCCAAATATAAGGCACATTCAACAATAGCAGTCCTTCCCGAGACAGATGCTGACAATGTTGACCTGCGAGTCTGAAGTACCAAGCGCTTCACAGCCAGTCAGGGGTCAAACTTACTTGCCCGACCAGGATGCAGACATATGGGATAGGTTCCTACCTTTAACATTGGGCCCACAACGTTAGGAAGGCTTTCTCTAGAAGCAACCTTTCCTCCATATTCTATGGACCCCTGAACTTTTTTGCTGTTTTACCCATGCTCTGGACTTGTTACAGTGCAGTGAAGCCTTCAGCTTCATTGCACTGGCCTTTTGCTCATTAGTTACGGGATAACTGGCTAGTCCTTCAGATTGTCCGTACAGGGAACTACGTTTTCCTTTGTCTTTTACTTTGTTGCCTGTTAACTTTTTATCAATGCACAATGCATCTTCCAAAGCAGTAAAATGGGGTTTCTTTTTGTGTGACCCTAGACTCCACTAAATGGTTTTTGCGGTTACCTATGATGTGCTTAAGGACAAACTGGAGGCAGCAGTGAATTTTTGGCAGTTTTGACTATATTTTACTAGCGTTTGGCATCCAACTGTGGCTAGTGTCCTACTCGTGGTCGTGCCAAAAGGTTTTTTGTTTGTACATTGTCCATATTGTGTTTTTGCCTTCTTCCTGCCCTTTCAGGTCAGGAAAATCCTTGTATGGTCATGCACTTGATCGGGAAACAAAGGTTTTGCGGGCTAGTGCAGGGCATGTGTGGGAGGAGCCAGGAAATGGGTGGGGCTGCCTGGTCCCAATTCACAACCTGGCTCCAGAAAGTCTGATGTGCATGAGACCCACAGTGGTCCCCGATTGGACCACAACTGGTGTGCATGTGTGGGGCAGATCTTGCCATAGGAGGGCTGAGTCTGATCACTCACCTGACTTTGGATAAGAAGAGGAGCTCTACATCCATTCCAGCAGATCTGAAGGAGCAGCCAAGTATCCTGACAAGCCGAGCAGACAAATGATCCAGAGACAAACTTGACTAGATCTGGCAGGCAAATCTCACTGCTGTCCACGAGAAGTCATGTTTGGTGACTGACCTAAGGCCTTCATTGGTGCTTCAACACTTTGGCGTGGTGGGACCAACCATTCCAGACAACCTCTTGTAACCCTGCAAGTGAGCTTGCTCGGAAGTGTCCATGGGAAATCCAGTGGAATGTCCCGCTCGAATTTGGCCTACCAAGATAGGAGCACCGTATTTCCACGTTTGGCCCCAGGGCTTTGGGGGATCCAACAAGATGTCCTTGTTAGGCAAGATTGTATGTAGTAACTATGTGGGAGCCTACACCAGCCTTGTCCTCTAGGCAATAGGTAACCCAACCTTTGGAATAGGCGTGCACTACACAAGTTGCTAGTGGCACTAAGCACCCACTCTTATCTCAAGAGGGGTAAATGTGAGCTGTGGGGTTGCAACAGTTTCACAGTGACAAGGATTCAAATAACACTTGTACTCAAGGTTTTTTGTTTGAACCATTAGGGTATCTGGTCTTCCATCTAATGCCATTGCATCTAGTGCCATTCCATCAATTTTTTTCCATCTAAAAACTTAGCATCTAATGCATTTTTTGGGAGGGGGCATTGAAGGGTTCATTTTTGTTTAGGTGCATTAGAAAGGGTAAAAAATAGGGGTTGGGGAGAACCCCCAAAAAAACCTAAAAAAAGAAAAATGGAAAAAAATTCAATGGAATGGCATTAGATGGAAAGACCATAAACCATAATTATTTATTAATTTAAAAGTCAGTTTTAAAATAAGCCTTCTGACGAGGTGCTGCAGTCTGGCAGACAACACTGCTCATTCCTGCTTTGAACAAGTCTCTCCACTGTCTTCATCCTCGTTGTGGGCAGACCCACTTATAAGGCTTTCCGGGCCTCGGAGCTGGCGAGGAGATGCTCCGGTCTGGCAGCCCGGCGGTTATGGCAGAGATGGCCAGACCACACCGTGCGGATGAAGTGAGCTATCTCCGGAGCGGCTGTACTCGAAGTGACGACTTGTCTGGATCAACTAAACCATCACGGCCTTCACTGAGGCCCACTTTCCCAAACAGCGATGCAACTCTGCTCTTCAGTTGACTTCTTCGATGAAGTGTTCCAAATCAAGGGGTAAGTGTGAGCCTGAGCAACCGACTATAAATCAACCCCCCCCCCCCCCGATTCCACCGCTCCACTCTCCCCACATCACACCCTGTAACATCTACCATGTGCCTGACTCTCCGCCTGCATTAGAGGGAGGTCTGGACCTTTCGGATAGTCCGCCGGGGCTCGAAGCATGTAGGGCAGGACTGTTCGATTGAATGGAGTGACTTGACTCGGGGTCCTCCTCGGTTGGCACTGCCCCCCCCACCCAGACCTATATCGAATAAAGTGGGAGGTAGACTCCCTCAGCCCTGGCGCATCGACGCTTAGACGGCACGCAAGAAACTAGTGCAACAAATCAATCACCTCCAAATCTCCCAAGGCTTCCCCCTTTATCTTTCAGAGAGCCTCTTGCCCCAGCTGAGTCCTCAGGAACTTTACTGCGGACTCCACTACAACCACACCCAATGGACGAGGAGGGGGGCTCTAACTAGCACGCTCTGTGCGACAGACCATGGGTCACCTCCTCCAAAACATTGAAGTCCCCGAGCGATTGTAACTTTAAATCTTTAGTCACGATTGAAACTGAAATCAACCATGTGCTCATCAAGGAGGAATTGGCCAGCCCCTTTTACGAACCAACGGGGTTAAGCAACACCTCACTAACAGAATTGAGCCCGGACACGACCTCTGCCTTACATCTCTCTCAGGCGCCCTCAGATCCAATCGACACAAGTGCAAAGGCCATCTCTATAAATGAACCAGCAAACCGAATTGGGCCCATGCCACGAGAGAGACGAACAAGTTACTTTCTTACCTGGTAACGTTCTTTCGATGGGATGGTCCGACGACGTATTCCATATCTATGACAGGTAATGTCCACAGCTGTGCTGCTTCGGAAAATCTTTGGCGTCTGCGTCCTGCGTCGATGCGCCGTCCCCGAGAACCACCTCCGACGGCCGACGTCACCCGATGTGATAAGTAGGACGCACGACGCCCATAGCATCAGTTATAGTTTTTTCCCAGAACGTGTGCCACCAGTTTCTGCCAGTCAGACACACAAGGCCTTGCGGAACGCAAGCTGCAATCGCAAAAGAAATTCTGCAGCGGGGAAGGCAGGGAGAGCGCGATATGGAATACGTCGTCGGACCATTCCATCGAAAGAACGTTACCAGGTAAGAAAGTAACTTGTTCTTAGAGGGGATTGGGTCCTCTGACGTATTCCATATCTATGACAGACTCCCAAAGCAGTACCAAGCAAGGAGGTGGGAAAGAATTTAGAATACAAATTTAGCATGCCCAATCAAATTGCGGAATAGAGAGTTGCCTTGTCAAAGGCCAGATCTTGCCCTCTGATGGAATCAAGGGAATAGTGACGTACAAAAGTATGTACTGAAGCCCAGTTGGCTGCATTACAGATGTGACGAATAGGAACTCCCCTCTGCAGGGCAGTAGACGCAGCCACTCCTCTGGTAGAATGGACCTGCAAGCCAGCCGGAGGGTCCTTACCCGCCAAGCGGTAACACTCGGAGATAGCTAAAATAATCCAACGAGACAAAGTCTGTTTCGTCACAGCTTGTCCCAAACGCTTTCCAGCGTAACCAATGAAAAGTTGATCGTCCACTCTGACCCGGGACATGCGCCAAAAATAAAAGCTCAACGCTCTCCGAGGATCAAGCCTATGGAGCCTCTCCTCTTCCTTACCAGGATGTGGAGGAGGATAGAACGCCGGAAGAACAACCTTCTGGCTCAAATGAAATTCCGAAACCACCTTCGGAAGAAAAGAAGGACGAACCCCAAGGACAACCCTGTCCTTCTGAAACACAGTGAAGGGTGGCTTAACTGAAAGTGCCTGTAACTCACTCTGCGAGCGGAAGTAACCGCAACCAAAAACGCAGTTTTCAGAGTCAACAGCCTCAAAGGGCAAGAATGTAAAGGCTGAAACGGAGCACCCATAAGAAACTTAAGAACAAGGTTCAAATCCCAACCTGGCACCAAAAAAGGTGACGGAGGGAACACATTAGTGAGCCCTTTCAAAAACTGCAAAATTAAAGGAATCTTAAAATAGGAACACTCTTCAGACAAGCGCTTAAATATGGACAGCGCCGCCAGGTAACCTTTAATGGTCCCCACTTGCAAGCCCCTGTGGGCCAAAGAAAGCAAAAAAGACAGAACCATGGGAATGTCACATTCAAAAGGATCCACATTCTGAACTCTGCACCAGTCGCAGAACTTTCTCCAACAGCAACGGTACAGAGACTTAGTTGCCGGCCGCCTGGCCGAGAGCAACACCTCCATCATGTCTTCAGGGAGGTCCCAATCCTTATACCTCAACCTTTCAGAAGCCAAGCATAAAGATTGAGGGATCTGACCTCTGGATGGAGAACCTGACCCCCCCCCCTCCCGTGAGAGCAGATCGTCTCGGTAGGGAAGACGACGTGGAGGGCAGATGGACAAGTCGAGAAGGTCCGGGTACCACGTCCTCTGGGCCCACGCCAGAGCAATGAGAATCATCAGGGAACCGAACCTCCGTAACACTTGCGGGATGACGGGGACTGGAAGAAACGCGTACAGCAGTGGGAATGACCACTCCACCACGAACGCGTCTCCTAAGGCTCCTTTTGGAGGAAATTCCCATGAGCAAAACCTTTCGCACTTCCGGTTGACACTGGAGGCGAAGAGATCCACTTGAAGGGTCCCCCAAACCGCGAAGATCTCATGGAGAATCTCCTGAGCCAGCTCCCACTCGTCAGAGATCGTGCTCTGCCTGCTCAGAGCGTCTGCCGTCTCGTTGTCTCCGGCCAGATGAACTGCCGAGATCGAAACTTCCTGCTGGATGGCCCAGAACTCGAGCTGCATTGCCTCACTGCACAGCGGAAGTGACCCTGCCCCCCCCCCTTTTGTTGAGGTAGTGCATGGCCACCGTGTTGTCCGTTAGAATCAGGACACTCTTTCCGCGCACAGTCGGCAGAAAAGCCTTCAGGGCTAGCCTGACGGCCCTCAGCTCCAACAGATTGATATGGAGTCTGGACTCCGACGGAGACCAACGACCGCTGACTCAACTCGTTGGCATGAGCTCCCCATCCTGTGAGGGATGCGTCCGTCATGATCGTCACCTCCGGCCAGGGCAGCCAAAATGGGGCCCCCTTCATCAGATTGCCCTGGACAGCCCACCACAGAAGGTCCCCGGCTACCGAGGGCGGCACCTGAACAGGGTCCGACAGCCTGCCGGAGGACAGACCATTGGAGCTTGAGTGCCCACTGCAAAGATCTCATCCGCAGACGAGCCTCTGGCACCAGAAGAATGCAGGATGCCATGAGGCCGAGCAGTCTCAAGAATTCGGACGCTGGGAGATTCTGGGCAAGCTGAAACTTCTGAACCATCTGCTGAATGTGAAGAGCCCTCACCTGAGGAGGAAAACACTGCCCCAGGGACGTGTCGAGCACTGCTCCGATGTACTGGAGCCGCTGCGTTGGTGTCAAATGGGACTTCTTTAAATTGAGGGAGAAGCCCAGCCTGTGAAGGGAGTGGCAGGTGACGGACAGATGATCCAGAACTTGCTTGGGAGAGCTCCCCCTGATCAACCAATCGTCCAGGTAGGGGTAGACGTGAATCCCCCCTTTCCTGAGATGCGCTGCCACCACCCACCATGAGCTTGGTGAAAACCCTCGGGGCGGAGGTCAATCCGAACGGCAGGACCCAAAACTGAAAGTGCGAGTCGCCAACCGCAAACCTCAGGTACTTCTTGTGCTTGGGAGGGATCGGCACATGGAAGCAAGCATCCTTGAGGTCGAGAGACACCAACCGGTCCTGAAGTTGAAGGGCCTGGAGGACTTGAGAAAGAGTCACCATCTTGAACTTGTCCTTCCTGAGGAGTTTGTTCAAACCGCGCAAGTCCATGATGGGTCTCAATCCCCCGTCTTTCTTCGAAATCAAAAAATAAGGGGAATACCATCCCTTGTTCCTCTCCGCTACAGGCACCAGTTCTATGGCGCCTTTCTCCAGCAGGGCTTGAATTTCCTGCGCAAGGAACGGATCCGGACACTTCAAAGAGAGGGTCCGTGGTGGATTGTCATGAGGCCTCTGCCGAAAAGTAAGACAGTAGCCGTGGGTTATGATCTCCAGAACCCACACATCCGAAGTAATGGCTTGCCACTCTACAAGATGCTGCGCCAGCCTTCCCCCAACCGGCGAACCATGGGACCTGGCCTCATGACTGAGTGGTAGCGGCTGCGGCGTTGCCCGAGGGCAAAGAGGCAACTGCCCGAGCGGCCTTGGCACCTTCAGTACCTTTGTTTCCACCTCTGGCACTCTTACGATGGCCTCTTTGACTGCTAGCTCCCCTCACTTTACTGAAGGACGAGTAATAGCGAAAGGAACCTCCCCTCCATTGCTGTCCCTTAGGACGAAAAGGCAGAGGTTGGCGAACTGCAGCGCCCAACGACTTTGCTGCAGCTTTGGAGGTCTGCAACCTCTCAAGGCTCTCGTCAGCCTTGCTGCCAAAAAGGTGTTCACCGTCAAAAGGCATGTTCAGGAGCCGGGACTGCACATCAGGAGCGAACCCAGACTTCCGCAACCACGCAAACCTGCGCATTACGGTGCTCGCCGCCATGGACCGGCTGACACAATCCGCCAAGTCCAAACCCGACTGAACGGCCTCACATATAGCATCCTTGTCACCCTGAACCATAGCAAGGAAACCATCCCGTTCGTCCCCTTCGGGAATATGATTAGCCGTTAATGCAACACAGTTCCACAGAGTGTGTGTGAAACGAGACAAGGCACATATGGAGTTGGCCGCCTGAAGCGCCATACCCTCCGAAGAAAACACTTTCTTTGCCCAGCCGTCAAAGCGTTTGTCGTCCCTATCCGGAGGGATGGTAGGATACTACGCCTGCTTTGCCGGGGCCGTAGCCGCCTGCACCACAAAACTCTCCGGGGTGGGGTGCCTAGACAAGTAGCGGGGGTCGCTACTGGCTGGACGGTATTTTCGCGACAAAGGCTTGCCCACTGCCGGGAGACTCTCCGGAGCAGTCCAAGCTGCCGCCACCCTTCTCTGCAGAGCCATATGAAAAGGCAAAACCGGGTCAGTGGGTGGACCGAGATCAAGGATGTCCGTGAGATCATCCTGAACGAACTCCCCTGGGGGAGCCGACCAACCCAAGTACTCGGTAACCCGAGACATAAGGCGCCGATATGAAGAATCGGCATGAGTGCCAGGCTCCGGCCAACAAAACTCCACCTCCGGAGATGTGTCCAGTCCACTGGCATCATGCACCGACTGCCTCAGGTCATCAAACTGGGTATGGCCCGAGATAAGGTAATCTGGAACCGGAACCAGGCCGCCATCAGAGCCTTCATCACCCTTTGAAATGTACTCCAGGCGGCGAGAGGAAGACCTCTGTGGACCAAACTAGTGCCGGACCTTAGCCACAGCCTTTCTAGGGGCAAACCCCTGCCACGGGGACCCTCCGACACCACCGCCTCGAAAGGCGGCGAGGGCGCCGAACGAGTCGGCGTCGGCAGAAAAGGCGTCGACGTCGAGCGAATGTGCGTCAACGTCAGCTGAGCGCCGCCAGCATCGGCGGCGTTGACACAGCCCTCGAAGCCGGAGCTCCGAGCGTGTCTCTCGACAACCTAGGTGCCGACGACCCCCTCGGAGGCAGAGCCTCGAGAGAAATCATCGACGACCTTGACACCACAGGCGTCGACGTCTTCTTCGAAGACGGCACAGGATGACACAGTCTCGAGCGCGTCGAGGACCGGGACCTCGCATGGGCATGGCGAGAAAGGCTACCCTTGACCGAGCGGGACCTCTCCCGCGAGCCGTGCCGACCACCCGAGCCCGAAGGTGTACGAGCGGTGACCGGTGCCGACCTGCCCCACTCTGAGGCGCAGACGGACCGGTGCCCTGCGATTCAAGAATCGCTAGCATCTGCTTCTCGAAAGAAGACCATTCCTCCGGTGTCGCTTGCATGGAGGGATAAGCGACCCGCCGAAGGGCGGAGTCCTCGGAAGAGGACGGGGAAGGCGACCTATTCCGGCGCTTCCTGGAATGCCTCGAAGAGGCGGAGGAGTGGCGAGACCAACTCCTGGAAGGAGATCCACCGGACTTCCGACAATGATGCGGAGAGTCCCCCCTCGAGTCATCCGTCGAAAGCCCTGCAGACCTCGACTTCCGGGGCATAGACACCCGGCCTACAGACAGCTTCTTCTTGCGTTCCGGCAAGGCCTTTGCACTGAGCGACTGGCAGTCGACACAGTCGTCCGTATCGTGGGCCTCCCCGAGGCACCAGAGGCAGGCGTTGTGCGAGTCCGTGACCAACATCTTGGACCCACAGTCCCCGCAGTTCTTGAAGCCCGGACGCGGGGTTGAAGACGAGAAAGACATCGCCACGAACAGGTCTTCACAACAAACCTAACAGGTTCAACGAACCGAGAATAGAAAACAGCAAACTCCAACGAGTCGAGGCGTACCGAGATTCATGAAGCGAACACGTTCGCGGAAAAAACGGAACTGAGGCTATGGGCGTCGTGCGTCCTACTTATCACATCGGGTGACGTCGGCCGTCGGAGGAGGTCTTTGGGGACGGCGCATCGACGTCATCGACGCAGGACGCAGACGCCAAAGATTTTCCGAAGCAGCACAGCTGTGGACATTACCTGTCATAGATATGGAATACGTCGGAGGACCCAATCCCCTCGAAAAGTCAACGCCAAAAACAAACAGGAGCCGGACCAAGCTTGCCTGCCAAAACCAACCATAAAGAAAAAAAAAAGTATGCGCAATGCGCCACCTCTTCTTTGAAGCATTCAAAACATCACAAGCGCTTCCCGACCAAATTAAATCAAAAAGCCAGACCCAAAGGGCGGAATCACGAAAATCCAGCAAACCAACTCCAGCTAACCTTCCAAACACCTATGTGCTGGAAAGGTTTTTTTGCAAGCTAGGGAAAGCAGGATCACTGCTTCAAGCCCAAATTTGCAAACTCTTGGATGCTGAAACATTGGAAGGGTTGGACGAACGAACTCCAGACGCCCCTATTCAACATGGCATCAAGACAGCATCTAATTTGAGCAATCCAATTCACACCAAAAGCCGCCAGACTGTTCCTCATCTCAAACTAGGTGGCATTTTAGGCAATCGGGCATGAATGGCCCCATTGACCAGCAGAAATCACTCAGGGGGGAATGCTTTCTCTTTATGACAACCAGGCACGGCTGGCACAGACGCAGGCTACACCTGCGACAAGTCTAACACCACTCACAAACACTGCAAACTTGGACTAAGGACCATTGGCCCTCTGAACCAGAGAGCCACACCGGAACTCCTTTCCCAAGGCTACCCCCTACACGACAGATGGGGAATGAAGTATATTAACGATGACTGACAGCATCTGGAAGATCCCCCAGGCACCACTCCTTAACTCCACAATGGTCAACAAGGACTTAGCCTTATGACTCTTTGCCGAGCCTGAAGGTAAGTCCCCATCAAAACTGGCAAAACACAGGGCAAACCCCACCTCTCCACAATTACAAATATCATCTTTATCCAACCTGCCCAAAAATCGGCGGGTAAAAGAGATCCTCCCAACGGCGGGCAATGACACGCCTAGCAAAAAAACTTACATTTTTGCTATAATGTCAGCTGTCACTATTGCCCTTGCCCCATTCAGTAAATTATATGAGTCGGTCAATTAAACTTTATAAGATCACACAAACATGACTGCATTAATGCATACAAAACTGATCCACTTGGAGGGCTACGTCATGGCTACTGAGGCTTGGAAAGCAAGCTCAAGAGATCAAGGAACCATGACAGACCCTCGGCAGAGCTCTGGGTGTCCCATCGTTATTCCCCACAGCGACTATCATAAAAAATGGAAGCATGCATCAGTTACAACCCAAACCAACGAAACCTACAAAACCACATAAAGGAGCCAGACACCTGATTAAAGAAGCAAACAATCGGACCTGTCAAACCCTCACCATCGACCAAGACAGAGCTGCGTTTCAACTGCATCTCAACTTGAACGGAACTCAGACACAAAATACAACTGAGACGAAAGGCAGCTTTACATGGAGCAAGAACACTGAGCGATTATTAGTTCCACCACATTCAATTTTTCTCTTTCAAGCAAACTCAACGAAGAAACCTTCTTTAAAACCATCTCTAAAGAAAGACCAGAAGACTCTCCGATTGCACGCTGCCAAAACCACCTAAAAATCTGACCAAGACATCAGCATAAACATGAAAACTGCCTCTGAAGTCAGACAAGAACTGCAATCAGCACCCATTTTTGAAAAAAAGAGTAAACTTATGTGTCATCCGGAAAGTAGACCCAACCCAAACTCAACCAACAACAACACAATCCCAACCTAATCGATCAGAAGGGTCTGGTGATTCAGTAACATTGGAAGATCTCATGGAATTGAGCCAATACATCATCGAAGACTCAGCCACCGAACTCATGGAACAACCTAGTCGGAAAAGAAAAACAGACCTCAACAACTCTCCTCAGTCATTGGCCGAACCGAAACACAAAGTTGATGAGGGTCGCAAACAACGCCTCGCGGCCAAGCTCGAAAGACCGATCCAGGAACGCCAGGTCCTGCAAAGGTAGCGGGCGCCCCTCTCTCGAAAGAACAGACTTGATAACCTGTTCAGTGGTTATTAACCACTTGAGAGTTTGCAGCCACTGCTTTTACTCACTGTGCCTTTCACAGATGGGAAATATCCATTTGCATATCAGTCTTTGTCCTGCCCAGGGGCAGTCCAGCACCGAAATGCAATGGCAATTCCAACCTGAACGAGAGTACCACCAGCAGCCCCATACACGTGTTTCACCCTTGTTGGGGATCATCAGTGAGGTGAAGCTGATGCCTCTCGAAGCACAGTGAGGGGGAGACCACGTCTGGTTGCCCCCAGGAGACCTAGGGTTACCAATCCCAGGTTCCTTGAAAAATAGTTTTGCAAAGGTAGCGGGCGCCCCTCTCTCGAAAGAACAGACTTGATAACCTGTTCAGTGGTTATTAACCACTTGAGAGTTCGCAGCCACTGCTTTTACTCACTGTGCCTTTCACAGATGGGAAATATCCATTTGCATGTCAGTCTTTGTCCTGCCCAGGGGCAGGTCCAATCAGGCTGGCAGAGCTAAAGGGTGCAGTCACAAGAGCGGGACAGACAGAAAGACGAGTCCTAGCAATGGCCATACGTCAAAATACCACAACAATAATCGTCTTACCTGGAAGTCAAAAGTAGGGAGCAAACAAGTTGTTAAGGAAATCAACCACGGCTCCCAAACTTCAGCCCTCAGGCAAAACTTGGCCACGAGACATTCTAGTCTATTCACTCATAAATCCTGTTTGTCTCGAACCTTAACATTGGAAAGGATCTTAGACACCAGAGACAAGTCAATTCTTAATCGAAACACAATTTTGCATCTGTTTCATCACATTCAGAATCTAAAATCAATTAAAAAATGGAGGATCTAAAAATTGTTGAATTTGCTCAGAGAGGCCGTACTGATTGCATATATCTGCACTTAACCACTTCCACAATCAAGCACAAGCTACTCAACGCCGGGGAAAAATTCTTAAAGCTGGGGTACAACTTAAGAGAAACCAGCTCGGCAAAGGTCGAACACACAGAGGAAAACCTCTGTGCCACCGCGTCTAAGGCTCACGGTCCAGAAACCAGCACCAAGGGTCCCCCCTATCTCATCTAATGGTGATAAAGCACTCAGAGTCCAGACAATCGTCATCTTTCTGAGAATCCTTTACAAGCAAACAGGGCAGAGGACAAGCCATCTCAATCACTACACCCCGAAGGTACGAAGAAATTGCAGAGGATCACAGAGATCCAGAACTGAGACCTCACCGCCCATTGCCAAAATTCAAAGTGACTTTGTCGATCGCTATCAGAGGACCAACACGTTTCTTCAATTGACACTCATTTAAAAAATCTACAAGCTAAGGAACAAGCTAGATGGGCTTGGATCCCTGAGGCACTCTCGAAGAACCTACAGCAGTAGCAACCATCAGAGAAATACAACTGCCCGCCTTCAGATGCAGTAGCTTCTTTAAAACACCAAACTCACCTGATAATGTTCGGCTCATGGAACACCAGAGGGCACAGCCACCTAACCATGGCTGGCAACATCAACTTGGGCGATTTTGACTTACTGTGCCTACAGGGGACCTGGCTAATGGCTTCTTCCAGACTAGACGGATATGAAATATCCATCTCACCAGCAGCATGAGGTAGTATGGGGCGTCCCACTTTGAGACTTCTGACCGCGGATTGAACTGGAAGCTCATTAGGCCTGGTAAAAACCCTGTCGGCCACCACATTCGTTCAGGCGACAATGGTAGCATGGAACCACCCAAATTCAATCAAGACGAGCAGAACAGAGGAGCTAATATAGGTAATAAATACCTACCTACTGGAACCCAAACGTGCAGTCATCACAAGCCTTCATCGGCTCCATTGAATCGGCCCTAGACCACACCAACTCTAAACATGACAACCCACATCATCATAATGTCCAAAATACCTTAACTATCCCTCCGTAAATACCTCCCCTCTCAAGCCCTTTGCTCCTCTACTTCTAACTCCCTCAGGGTCAGTCATTTTTCAAAGAAACGAGCTGGGGTAGATCTCGGTCTTCGGCTGTGGCCTCCCTTTGGTACTGCCTCCCTACCACCTTGAAACTTAAGGAGCACCATCTACAGTTCTGGAAGCTCCTTAAAACCTTCCTCTTCTGCCTTTGCCCCGCTTCTCCCCTGCTGATCTGCTTTCTCTCTCAGCACTGTGAACCTGGCCACCCTCTGTCCTTCGGGCCCAGGTACCTGCTCACCCTGCCACCCCTCCTGCACAGCCTCCGGGCACCCCTTGCACTGGGGCCTGTATCTGTACCCATACAGTCCCCCCACCCACTCTTCTTCTGCACTTCTCATATACACCCTGACTAACCTTGCACTTGGCCACTTATAGGCCACACTACCACTGTTTTATCACCTTATTTATTCATTTATTTTGTTCTCTCCTATGCTCTGCACTTTCCAATTTCTCCCCCCTTCCACGCACTTTCCCCCTTGTCCATTTCCATGCACTTGCACGTTCTCAATGTCACTGGACCTAGTAAGGTCGTTTTTGTTTCTCCCCTTTCCCCTCCCTTCGCCTCGTCGCGCTCTGAAACACCTGTGTACGAGCGTGATATAAATAAAATATCATATCTGCAGTGACTTCAACGCCAAATGCCTATCTTTTAGCGAAGATTCCGACAAGTCACAACTAGCCCAGCACAACCCCAAAAGTGGGCATACCTTGAATTGGAACAGCGCAGAACCTCATGGTCCAAATGTATGGACCTTCGAGACATGCACTATCTACACGCAATGTCACCTTCAACTAAACCAAGAACTCCCACGTGGGAAAGGGGCGGCCTGGGGACCACAATCGACTACATCTTTGTTTCTAAAGATGTATTGTCAATCATCAACTCATTTAAGGTAATAAAAACCTTAATCAGTGATGACGACCTCCTAATCACGACCTGGCCCGATCTAAGAACGCCAAATCCAGTCATGAAGTTTCCCATCGAGGGCCATAGTCAGGGCTCTCACCTGAGACTGACCACAGAAGCAATTGGCATAATAACAAACCATTATAAAGCTGCGAACAAACAGGACGCACAGTCCTTGAAGCAACAGGAATTAGATTATCGCCCACTGCTGACGCCATACTTTCGACAAAACCAGCCCAGAAAGAACTCACTTCAGCATCTACATGCAAATGATGCCATCTTGAAAGAGGAGAAAATGTATGAGGAAAGCGAAAAGACTTGCAAGAAGATACCCGACAGTGGCCAATCAAGAACTTGCGCTAAATATGTCAAAAGCTTACAAACTATGGCTGGTAGGGCATCAGAGGAATCTTTACCAACAAGATTTTGAATCCATGCTACGCGTCATATGCAGCAGAAGAACAAAATACTTTTGGAGTCTAATTAAAAGCTCGACAAAGTGTACAGCTGATTTACAAAACAACACCAGCGAATCCAAATGGAGATCTCATTTCGAAGAACTTTTCCACCAGCCTTTGACCAGCCATGAATTAGATCACCTACCCGACCCAATGGGACATCGACTACGACAAAGACGCAATCCTAAGGAAAAATAGCAGGCCTAAACAATTCAAGAGCCCCGGGCCCGGACGGAATCACTAACGTCGAACTGAAACTTCATAGAGAAGAATGGGCGGAACTTATTTCTGAAATTATAAAAAGGTGTCAAAAGAAAAGCAATACCAGCTTCCTGGAAGACAGCAAACATAATTCCAATCTTTAAAAACAGAGCCAAGTCTAACCCGGGAAATTACAGGCCAATAGCCTTGCTGGACACCATCGGCAAGCTGTTTGCATCCTTACTTCTGGACCGATTTCAACTGTGGGCCAATGAGGTGGATTGTATCACAAACTTCAATCAGGCTTTGTCAACAACCTTGGCAGAACGGCAAACATGATGATCAGCGCATTGAAAGCCAAGCTTCTGGCTGGACGACCAAAAGCTCGCCTGGCCTACATAGACCTGACTCAAGCTTTCGATAGGGTGAATCGAGGCAAGTTATGGGCCAACCTGTCACATTGGAATTGCCCAAGATCAATAAAAGAACCGATCAAATCCTTATATTGCGGAACAACCTTGAGGGTGAGGCTGAACGGCACGGGTCAACTGTCTAAAATGATATGTACTTCAAGAGGCGTCAAACAGGGCTGCCCTCTTGCGCCCAGACTTTATAACGCCTGCATGAGAGACATTGAAGACGTAGATGCCACCGCCCGATCCTTTCCACCAACAATATGAGACGAAAAGATATCACGTCTCCTATATGCGGATGAAATAATTCTGTTGGAGCAAACAGCAATAGGTCTCCAACGACAGTTGAACAACTTTTTAGCGTATTTAAACAAAAATGACCTCCAAATCAACCCAGCGAAAACAAAAATCTTATCCTTGGAAAATGCTACCAAAAAAAAACATCTAAAATTCCACTGCCATTTGGAGGAAGTCAGTCTTGAAACAGTCTCAAGCTTTAAATACCTAGGCATCACCGTCAGCAGGAGCCCAGTCGAATCACCAATGCAGCTCACATTATTCATCAAAATGAAGTCTCTAGACGCCCAGACAATGGCTCTCGACAAAAAATGTGGGCGCCTCTCTCTCGTCCCAATCCTGAACTTTTATAAAGCAAAAGTAATCCGGGCAATTACATAGGGAGCTGAAGCAATGCCGAGGATCGCAGGGCAGCTCTGGGCCAAATTAGAAGGCCTCTATTGCGCAAAGTATTGAAATTACCACCTTCCACACCTGTAGCATGCATCAGAGAACTAAGCCTGGTCTCATTAAAAGCAGCAACGGACAGAAATAGCCTGCTGTTTTACATAAAGATTCAACAAGCCTCACGTCCTAAAATACTGGAACTGATCAAGAACGAAATGGACAGTGGCAAAAAAGCGATGCTGACCGAGCGGGCTCTCAAAAACATCAATCTTTTAGAGGCAATCGGCAGCTCAGAAGAGCTAGAACAAACCGTCCAAAGTCAAGTTGAAATTGAATCGTTGGGATTGGATTCAAACTTTAGAAATAGCTGCAAAGAATAAAGTACCAAGTTATGAAATACTTGGTAAAATTTCCTGACAGAAATTTACAAGCCACCTTCTTGAAAGCAAGACTAAACACGTTAAATACCAACAAGATCTTAAAAATTCGGGGCCAATCAACCACTGATTCACGCCGTTACTGCAAGAACAAGGAACAGACTGAGACCATCAGACATCTCATATTACTATGTCCGGGCACAGCAAACGTAAGACATTTACTTACGACACCACTTACAAAAATACAACTTTCACGAAGAAGATGCTTGCTGGCCTAGACTAATAAATGGTAATAGAATACTGCTCGCGATAGCCGCAGCCAAGATTTTACAAGCCATCAGGTTGGAACAAGAACTCTGGCGTGGGGATTACTTGGCAGAGTCAAACTCAGTGAAGACCTAAAGTTGAGCTACTTATACCAACTTTTCATATAAATGAGCAAAATGACTCACGAACAGAGAGAATCAAATCCCCCCCCGCCTCCCCTTCCTAATGAAACCGATTACCTTTTTGGACCTTGGATTCCTTGGAATCTTCTTTTTTGTAAAAATGGTTACTGACACAATTAAAAGCAAATAAATTTTTTTTAAAAAAAGCCCTTCTTTAGTATGTATGAAGTTTTGGAGGGATAGTTGAACACAAAGTCAGAGGGTAAGAAGAGTCTTCAGGGAGTCAGGACAGCCAATGTCTATTGAGCAAAGTCTAGGGGAGCTGAGGTACGTCTTGAAGGTAAGTAAAAAGTATTTCACAATGTTGAAGAGAGTTTTGATGCAAAAATAAATCACTGCTGTACCACAAGCTGGGAGGCTTGTGAAGGGCAAAGCTGCAAGCAACTCTGCAAAGGGCAGCCAATGCAAGTCTCCAATGAGAGCAACAAAGCTACACGTACAAGAGGCAAGTACCCCTTAGTTCACAGTACCTTCGGTCCAAAGAAATGGTTCCAGCTGGCTTCTGTTCCTGTTGTAGTGCCTGCAGATCCTGCTGTTACTGGGCCTCAGTCATAGGGACAAGAGGGAGGACGTCTGGGGACTCCTGCACTATGATTTGACAGTCGGCGGCAGTAATGGGCGCAATTTAGATCAGCGGAACTTCCCGGTTTCAGCTACTCGCAAATGGCACAACTGTGGTTCTTGGACACCTTGTGGACTTTCCTTGCGTCTGGGGTCCAGCACTCCGCTGAGCTGGCTCAGGCTTGGTCAGCCCTGCTTCGAGGGAGTCCGGATGATCTTCCTGGAGCTCAGGTCCGACTTAAAAACAATGCACTCGATTCTGGTGTTCCTGTCCCCTGGCACTCGTTTCCTGCAGCAGCAATGGAAGTACAGCCAGCCGAGAGAGCGGTTTCAGTCGAGATCGTCTTGGGCCGATTGGTCCCACCAACCCAAGGGGAGAAGTCATCCTTTTCGGTCTTTTCTAGTCGATGTCGAAATAGGAGCTTCTGCACTGCAGCAGGGCTTCACCGGGCAAACCAACGGTCCAAGAGGTGAAGCAAGCTTCTCTTCCAGTTTCTTTCTTCGGTTCCTTTGTCCAGTGGTTGACTCTGCCATCCTCGTAAAAGACCTCACCTTTTATGCAAGTCGTTAGCATTAATTCGCAGCTTAGCTGTCACTCACAGCAGGGTGGCTGCTGCCCCCCCGCCCCCCCAAGGACAGCCAGCAAGCCGGTCACCTTTGGGTGCATTCCTGTAGCCAAGGAAACTAAGCACAGGGAGTTTTGGGAACCTCCCTTGCTTCCTGCCCTGCCAGACATGCTGGAGCCAGAGGCGGGTTTCACCAGTGAACCCCGCCAAAGACCAAACAAACTAAGGGACCAATCCTGGTTTGGCACGCAGAGTAAATCTCAAGGACCTTTCCAACAAGAAAAAGTGACAAAAGACAACGGGGGCCATTTTGAGAAAATGGGCACCCATGGGTGCTATACTGCAGCTGTAAATGCAGCCCGTGGTAATAACACACAATGGTAGGAAAAAGTAAACCAAAGGGTAACATTAAAATGTTACATGAGAAGGTAGACAAAGGGGCTACTAAGTAACCTCTCCAGCACCAGAGTGTAAGATAGTGTGTGCTGGGTCAATAAAGAGGAAAAAGTAAGTAGTCAATTTCACTTCAGAAGGTATTTAAACCTTAGCAGAAATCCAAAGGATTTCTCTGACACTGCGGTGCGTCACAATGTAAAAAAGATGATGCCTATGGAGTTTGTCAGACTACAAAACCAAAAGAAAGTGTGCAAATCAAATAAAAATGCATGATAAGAGTGGGGAAAAAGGTCTCCCTCTCCATGATAAAAATTAAAAGTCCTAAAGTCCAGCCAAAGAGCTGGGGCTCTCTAAAGTCGAAGGGAAGTAGCATATTTCTGAGAATTCTCCCTAACGCCCTTCTGCTGAATGTAGTCTTCCCTGTAGCTCTGGGTCCCGAGATAGAACGCTGTGTCAGACTGCGATAGCCGACTCCCTTTGCGTCACCTTGCAATGGTGACGGTCACAACAGTAGTATCCCGTTTCATTTCCAGTGTCCTGAGACGTGCTGCAGGGCCGTCTTCTGCATTCTTCCTCTGGAACAGAGTGTAGCAGCTCCTGTGACAAGTTAGGCCCGTCTCTGCACCGGCAGTATTTGGGCATCTGGGAACCACCGCTGGAACTGCCAAGTCTGGACCAAAACCAAATTAAGGGCGTGAGTAGTGAGCATACTTACTGGTGGCCTTATTTCAGTCAAAGCGTTTTCAAACTTTGTGGGCTGAGTTTTGCAATACTTTGGATTGGGCAGTACTTGCTAGCTAGCGCCACCCGAAAGCTTGGAACAGTTTTGTTAGCAACAACAGATACCCATCAGACTTGAATCCGTCCTCACATCTTCAGAACACTTCAAAATAGTATTGGAACTTTGTGAACTTTACGTATTCCTGTGCGCTTTTATGCACACGTTTAACATTGGGCGCAAGGCCCCATTCATCTTTGGGCTGTACTTCTAAAGTGATGATTGTAATTTCTGAAGAGGGTTGGTGCCAACTAAATTGCTTACCTTCTTCCTTTCCAGGTATTGGTGAAGTATTTGATGTATGTGCACTGGCTAATGCGACTGTATATACGTTCTACAGTAGATAGTGTTGTGGGATACTTTACCTGCATGTATTCATCTTTCTTGCGTTATCCTGGGCCTATAATAGAAAACTCTCTGTGAAAAGGATTGGGAGGAAACAGACATCCTGAAGAGGCAGAACAAAAACTGCCATAACATCTTCTGGGAACGGAAGACACTGAACGATCCTCCACCATATCTGCAAAGGTTTCCCTCATCTCGTTATAGGGACCTCTTGATGAGATGTAGGCTAAACATCTTGCCAACCAGGGAGGTACAATATTTAAGAAAATAAATTTCAGCCCAAGACGCAAGATGTCGATTTTGCAGCAATCCGGATTTGTTAGAATCAGTAAAACATTGGCTGTTCTCATGTTCGAAATTGATCACCCAAAGAAAGCAACATTTGGGAGAGTGGGTGGCCAATGTAAATACGACAACAGAAGAGGACTATTGGGAAAGAATACTGACAGTAGATAAAATCAGACCCACCCTGGAAGCCCTAAGACTCATAGAATTAATCCTCAATGTGATTAATGGAGGACAATGATGAATTTTCAGGGCGGTGTGCAGTCTCACAGTGAGATGTTGGAATGGTAATGACATTGACTCAAATGTGAAAGGTTGAATTTTTTTGTTTAACCAATAAAACAAAAAAATAATAAATAGCGTATTTTTATAACTATCCAAGTGTAATCTTTGGTATTTCACAGAGTGGACTCATTATGAACCCATGACCCCCACTCACCCCTCCGAGACTAAGCCTTGACCACTCTCCACGTTGCCTTGACCGGTTTGGCTTCAGCTTGCAGAAGAAATTAAAGTTGCTCACTGTAGTGAATAGATTACTCCTTGTCCTTAGTTTCCTTCACTCCATCCTTGTCGGGCATCCCCCAACATGGGGACGGTAGCGGAACCTTGGACAGCAAAACATTTAGCTTCCCCTTTAAATTTAGTATAGCGAGCAGCCTCTGGCGTGGGAACACCCTGCCGAAGCCCTGCTCTCCGGCATCTCACCTCAGTCCCCCCCCTTTGAACACATCAGACTCTTAGACACCTGAATACTCTTAGTACATTATAGCCCTTGGCATACTAGCGGGGCAAGGTGGGTGGGCCTATGGAGGTAAGGGGACTAAAGACTAGGAAGTCATTATGGTGAATAACTTTAATTACTCATAGGCCCCGTCACCTTTCCTCCATCCTTGTGGGTGATTCCACCAAACAAGAACATAGGGTGGAGCTGTGACAACATGCATCATATCTAGGATGAAGCCAAATGTTTGTTAAGAACCGCCTGCCCAAATTCTGCATTGCGCCTGGAGCTGGTGTCCAGGGAATAGTGCCTGAGTGGCCCAAGTAGCAGTCTTGCTGATGACATTCCAAGAAGTCGGTCTCTGAAATGCAATGCCCGTGGCCTTCGCTCCGACTGTATGGGCATGAATCACCTCTGGAACAGGTTTGCCTATGAACTTGTATGCCTCTGAAATGGCCTGAACCATTCAAAGGGCGCTGGAAGCCTTGGAAGCCTGAGAGCCGGGGAAGGAGCCCCCAAAAGTCACAAACAATGCCTCAGACTTCCTGAAGGATTTCATCCGGGATAGATCAAACTTGAGGACCTTCATGAGGTCCAAGGAATGCAGGGCCTTCCGACCGCAGGTCCAGGAAGTGCTCCGGCAGGCAGATTTTTTGATTCAAATGAAATTGGGAGACCACCTTGGGCAAGAAATGTGGGTGAGTGCACAAGATGACTTTTGTTGTGAAACGTGGTGAATGGCTTGCACAAGGAAAACGCCTGCAGCTCACTAAATCTGTGTGCAGAGGCGAGAGTCGCCAAAATAAACGCCTTTGGCGCCACCAAGCGGAAGTCCATAGACACCATTGGCTCAAAAGGTTTGCGTTGCAAAGTTGCCATAACCACATTGAGGTCACAGAAGAGATGCAGCCCTTGCACTGGAGGAAACATTCTTGACAACCCCTTCAGGTGAGCCTTCACCACCGGGTTGGTCGCCAAAAACACATGCTCAGGAGAACTCCTGTGGGCCCTGATGGCCGCCAAATATATGCAGAAAGTATCCACCTGGACTCCAGAGCGAGCCAAGTGTGCCGAAAAAGCCAATATATCATCCAAAGGACAGGAGACGGGGTCCAACCTCTTGTCGCGTGCCCAATGGCAAAACCTAGTCCATTCGCTCTTATACTGGGACAGATTGGAGTGCCTCCCGGTATGCTTAATGTCCCAGTTGTCATCTGAAAATTGAGCATGCTGAAGCTTCAGCTGATCAGGAACCAGGTCGCCAGAGGCAGTTTGTCTGGGTGCTCCACTGCAACGCCCTGCTACATCAGGAAGCCCCTGCGGGGGATCAGAAGATATACGGGACCCTAGGAGCACAAGTATCCGATAACCAGGGTCTTAAAAGTCAGTGGGGAGCAACTAGGATGAGGCTGCAACCTACTGAGGACTGGAATTTGCGCAGTCCGTTCGAGCAGAGGGATGGGCGGGAACGCTTAACACATGTGGCCCTGTGGCTGTGCCAACAGATCTGGAAGGCGTTTCCCAGAGACGTCCCCCCCCCCCCACAACGTGTCCATGATGCAAACTGGGGGCACTTGGCATTCCGAGGGGATGCAAACAAATCCAGGTCCACGAACCCCCAAACGCTGGAACAGGGGCAGCAAGGAGTCACTGCAACTCCCACTCGTAGGTGTTGAACCCCAAGCGACTCAGCTGGTCTGCTTCTATGTTGCTGTGGGTTGCCACCCTGCTTGTTCAGGTAAAACACTGTGGTAGAATTATCCGTCCTGACCAGAACCGACCTGTCCCTGATTAGGGGCAAAAATGCCTTGAGGTCCAGGCCCACTGCCCGAGCAGATCGATATGCAGGAGGCTTTCCGTCCTGGACCAGAGTAGCCCCCCCCACCAACCCGAAAGAGGAGTCCATCATCATCACCAGGGAAGGCTCTGGATGGGTAAAGGGGGCTCCCACTGAAACATTGCCATCCATCAGCCACGAGCAAAGATCGGGCAAAAGGAGCTGTGGAATTGGGATCCTGTCCGACTGATCCCAATTGGCCGCCAGGTGGAGCTGGAGGGGCCTCATCTTGAGACGGGTGTGCTGTACAGTAAGGCCCAGACTGTGCTGGAACAACCACGCCGAGGTGGTTGAGTTGGCCAGAAAGTGCCCCACAGCCTTGCAGAGGGACATCTGCCTCTCCAGCGTGGGACACAGCCTCTGAACGATTGTGTTCCAATGCGCTCCTAGGAAGACCAGATCCTGAGAAGGGCATAACCGATTTCCTCAGGTTGAGGGAAAACCCCAGATGATGAAGGGTATCCGCCAAACTCTGGAAGAAGTGCACCACCGCTTCGGGAGTCCCCGCCTTCACCAAACAGTCGTCCAGATAAGGGTACAGGTGATGGCCCTCCAAGCAGAGAAAACCCACCACCACATTCTTCAGCTTTGTGAAGACGCGAGGGGCCGAGTTCAGGCTGAAGGGCAGCACCTTTGTTAAGTATGTCTATCTGGCGATACACCCTGGTCTCAGCCTAGTATGGAGCGCACAGCTGAAATGCTCATTTTATCAATATTCTGAGTGATATACTGTTAGGCAGAATCCGATGCAGTTCCCTTAGGGAGCACTGCAGAAGATTAAGACTACAGGTATAACCAATAAACCCCCTTTGGTATCAGTCTGTACCACAAAGATTTAGTTGGTAGCTGTGGATGAGCAGTCAGACTTATCTCAAGAAGGAGATTAGCAGTATTCAGGGTTTACACAATAGGACTACAATACTATGGAACAAGGAAACACCGACCAAAGCTTTGTATCAAAAAGAATATATATATTTATTTTACACAAATCACTATCATTAAAATAAGTTAAAACAGTCTGGAAAAGTATACACATTCCCCATTTAAATTGTAGACAAGTTTGAGCAAGAGTGAAAACTGAGCAAAACGGCACAGTGTAAACCAAGCAGAAATGGCACTCTAACAATTTCTTCGGAGGGATGGAAAGGAGAAGTCATACAGGGTTAGACTCCTAAACACACCAGCAACACTTCCCAATTAGATTGTGAACAAGTTAGGCAAGGCAATACTTTGATGAAAACCAAGCAAAATGGCACTTCAGCAATATAGAAAGGGGAAGGAAGGGTGGTTATAAGAGTTTAGGTGCACCAACACATTTCTTAGTGAGACGCAATCTAGAGAAGGTAGTTTTAACAGATGTAGCCAGAGTCAAGAGGCCTGTGCCAGAGACAGTGGTACAAGGCAAATGCCCAAGACCAAACTGTTCTAGTCGCTGCAGTCAAGTCTTTGTTTAACGAGTTGAGAAGGTGGTTGCAGATGTAAAAAGATAATGTTAGACGAAAGGGGCGGCCAACCCAGAAGGTAAGTAAAGGATTTCAAACACCTTTAGCAGTACCCAACTAAACGGGAGACCTGGCGGAACAATGTACCTTAAAAGTGGAAGAGGTAGTTCCTGGCAGTTCCTGCAGTTTGGGAGATCAAGCAGAGGAAGAGAGCATCTCGTCGTGGAGGAAGGTTCGAGTTACTGCACTGCCCAGGGATGAAACCAGCCGCGGTGTTGCCAAGACGAATAAAAGGTACGCTTCTTTAAATCGTGGTCGTGGTGGGCGGGTGCCTGGCTATACGGTCTCCTAGTGCTTGGCACTGGCGATTCGGCCCAAGGTAGGTCCTGGGAGGCGATTGGTGAACCGGTTGGCCCCAGCCCACCAGCTCAAGGGAAGAAGACTCTTGCAGGTGAAGATCTTCTCAAGTCATTGGAGAAAAGTGGTGAGGATCTGCAGCAGGGCTTCACCGGTGGTTCAGTCGTTGCAGATGTCTTCGCCTTCTCTCCTCTTCGGGTTTCTTAGTTCCAGTGGCGACGTCTTGTCCTCCCAGTCCTCAGGTCCCTGCTTTTATGCAGAAACCCACCCCCCATTAATACAGCCTAGCTGTCACTCACACAGTGGGGTGGCTATCCTGCCGGGATAACCCCCTCAGCCTATCAGGGCAGAGTGCGACTTGGGTTGCCTAGGTAACCCTGTCCAGGGTGCCTATTCCCCCTCCCACACATCCTGTCTACCCCAGACTCAGTGGCGCCGAAAGGAGGGCTTCTGTGCAGAAGCCCGCCAAAAGGACTAACAAAGGATCCCCAACCTGGGTTAGGATTTCAGAGAACGACACGAGAAAGAAATATTATCAAAGATCTGGCAATCAAAACCTACCGGAGTAAAGTTATTAAAATAAACCGGCGGTATGTTAGAGGCCGTCAGTAAAAGTGGTATCCTCGAACAATGGGAAAATCTCATAGGAAAATATTTGCGGTCGAATATTTACGGTAGTAACCACTGCCACCAGCCAGAAACTTTGGACTGGACGGTACCCTCTCGAAAATGAACACCAGGGAAAAACTATTAACCCTTTCCAGTACTTCCATAGTAAGATGGGTTGTACTGGTTTTGTTCATAATTATTAACTAGCAAAGTCAATGGAGACTTTACAGGCCCTGGCAGACAGTAGTCAGTCCCAGGGTATGGAGTCTATATTTGGGGGTCACTATGACACCCCTGTGTCACCACACTGAGGGTGCTGTGTAACACACAGGTAAAAAAAAGATGATGATACCTATGAGGGTGAGAAAAACCCCATAGACCATAAGCACACAAGATAGCCTAAAACACACACTAGCAATGTGCCTAAGAGTGGGAAAGAGAGTCGCACTCTTAGCAGGAGAAAAAAAAAAACCCTTCAAAACCAGCAAAGCTGCTGGGGGACTCTATAGGTAAGGGAAATTAGCCTTAGAAGAAAATTCGCCCTAACATATACCACTCATATCACAGCCCTTCTCAAAATACCCCAGGTCACAATGGACCAGGAATCAGGCCGATTGGTAAAGGTAATATTTATTTATTTAAAATTCAAATCAAACATGTGTTTTTTAATAGGGAGCAGCAATCACCAAGGTGGTGACAATAATAGATAAGAAGGTATGTAAGGCAGTTAAATTGGTGTCCAGTCAAAGTTTTGAAAACAGTTTCGAAACAATAGTTTCGAAACAAAAGGATTGAAAAAAAATCTGAATGCATTTTTTTAATGTACATTTGTTTTTGGTTCCTATAGTAAAATTGGTGGTTTTTCCCCAAAAAACAGGGGTTTGCGGGGCCCCCTCCCCTCCAAAAAAAACCCATGCATTCTTTTGGGTCGAAAGATTTGTCTTTCGACACTATGACTGTCAAACTATCACTATGAACCAGTTAAATGCACTTTTAGCAACACAGAAGGAAAACGCCAGAGAAAAGAATACTTTTGGCTTGTTTGAAAAGATAGCACTTAAGTAAGGATTTCCCCTGGCAATATTCCACAACCCACAAATAAACAATTCTAACTAGATGTCAGGAAGCAGCAGGTAATCAGGAATGAAGAACAGTAAACAATTTGAATACAACCTTCCCTTCGCAAACAAGAGAGAAAAACGGGTTTGAAATCTTGCACTTTTAAAATGACCTTCGAAAATGGCTTAGCAAAACAATGAAAAGTATGCAAAAATCCTTAAACAGTATACATTTCTATGTTAGCAACATTGAAAAGATGCTAACAACCACGAGCTACAGTTTGAGCAAAAGCAAACACTTTAAATCTTAATGGAAGTTTGAAAATTATTTAAAACAAAAATCACACGTGTAAAACTTTGCAGAAATGCGGATTCCCGCCTAAATTTAACCAAACGATTTTTTAGAAAAATGAGTGAAATACACTTTTGAGGTTGGGATGTAGCTACAGGTCTTAGGTATAATCTAGAGTTGAAATGAAGTCTCTAGCTAATAAATTGAGTGAGTTATGAAAGGTTGAATGAGAGGCGTTTTTGGAAAATTAAAGGTGTGAAAAAGAAAATGGAAATCCATTTTTACAAGGATAGTTATGCTCTACACTAGGGCATTCAGGCTACATTACTAGATTGAAACACAGTAAGCTCTAGAGTTGATCCGCGGAACCAACCATAGCACCTCCGTGCCCGCCCTGGTGCACCCAGTCCAATTACCCGAAGAAGGATTAAGGGTTTAGGATTCCACAAGACAAAATTATTTAAAGAAGTTAGCACTAGCGCAAGGAATCAAAGGCAGGGTGGCAATAAGGATTCCGACAATGTTCAGGTAAGGATAGGATGGTTTAGAGATTGGGATGGAACAAAACCAGGCAAGGTATGCTATGATTTTCTATGGTTCCTATTAATACTTCCAGTCCACCTTAATTTAGGATTTTGGATCGTCAAGGGTTCTGGTCATCACACAGATCGGGTCCAACCAAGGACAGCAGGGCACATCTGGCGGGATAGGGTCAGCTGGGCGGTTCTGGTCACCTGGACGGCACTGGACTGGCCCTTCTGGTTTACTGGAGACTGGCGATCAGCGGGATGGCGAGTTTGCAGGCATGCATTTAGTAGCAGCAAGCCAGACTGGATCAAGATGCTTCCCTTAGGTTTTTGGGATTTTTAGAGTTTGAGGCCAAGCTGAAAAAGGAGTTCAGCAATGCTGAGGCCTTCGCTTTGTAAGGAAAAGCAGGATGGAGAAATCAGGAACAGGACGCCACGCAGAAAATCAGGAAGAAGTCAGGAATCGGTGTCGATGTGTGCTGTGAGGTTCCCTTATTTATCATGCCAAATGACATCACTAAAGTATATGGCAGGGGCAGGCCCAATGTCCACACCTCTAATGCTAGGATTGGGCAGGAGCACAGTTTGAGCCTTGCTTTCCACTGATTGGATGACAGAAAAGGATGTCATGTTTAGGGTGTTACTTTTACAATGTCCAGAAACCTCCCCTAGCTCCTGGAACCAAAATCTAACTTTCCCACAAATACATATTTATGCATTTAGAACCTCCTCCGAGAAAATCAGATACACAGGTTACATATATTGTGGGTCACATTTCAATCCAAATCCCAAATCTGTGGGACCTGGTTTAGTCTTTCTGCTACATTTTGGCAATTTTAACCATGAAAGATTTGGCCTAACATTTCCCAATCTTGTACATATGTGCGCAATTACTCTTGGGATATGTGTACACAATGTTATGTTTGCAACATTAATACTTTCCGCACAATCTGTCATTCTTCATAACTTCAGTTCCTTATGCAGTACTGAGTCCTACCAAGTCTTTAAATGAACAGCATAAAATTAGATTTAAAACTACCCACTTTCAGATTTTTCCTCATTCTTGTGGCAAAGTTAAATGTCTTGAAAGTTCAGTTGCAACATACGCTTTTTAAACACCAAATATCACTTGTCAGTTTTTTTTGCTTTCTTTTTCTCAAGTGTAAGCAAATGTCAATTCCTTTAAAGCAGAATGAGGTGCCTCTCCCTTGTGAGTGAAGCTTCCTGCCCCTCCCACTGGAAGGGTGAGTGTCTTAGCCTGCTGCTATGGTCTCAGCCTGGGCAAAGACGAATGTCTAATGTAACTTGAAAAGTACCATTATCCTGGGGATTCAAAGCCTCCAATCTAGCAATTAGCCCTTTCCTGTTCCACCAGTTGGTGTCCCCCTTTCTCAGGGCTACCAACTTGCAGAGCAGGTTTTTTTTTTATATAGTTTACCAACTTATCCTGGGTTTAGCTTTGATTTCCTTTTAAATCTTTACTTTAAACCTATGGAATTAAACAGTTTATAGGTGGATTTTTAACAGTAGCAAATTCTTTTACATTCTTAAATGATCATGCCTTTACACAATAACATACTTAAAAAATAGGCGATTTTGCTCTTCATTCAGGCAAAAGCACATTTTACTTATTTCTTTAAATTCGGTTTTCATCTGCAGCAAATACACATTTTAGTCAGCTCTAGTTCTTCCCTTGAGTGCTGGAGTTGTTTGGAGTCTCTCTCTGGATAGCCGATTCTTTAGATACTGTTGCAAAGAAATAGCCGCGTTTCCCGTGTAAATGAAAAAAGTCCCTGGTTTGCTTTTTTCAAAGACCCTTTTGGTAGGAGCTGTCATTCAAATGAGGCCCGGTTCCTCTGAGACTCAAGACTGATCCTGGGCATTGCAGGGCCCTTTAATAACAGTGGTTCAGTAGAAAGATGGATTTAGCACAACACCTGACATTTTTAAAGAGGCATTTTGGGTTTACAGCAAAGTAATGTTGCCTCTTTCACTTCACTCCATGTTAAATATTGCAGAGCACACTGGCACATTCCTGCAGTGAGTACTCTGTTCCACCCCACCTGAAATGTGTGTTGGCAGGGCGGTGCAGCCATTTTCAGGTTATTGCAACGCACAGTTTAGGGATCGTGGCGTGCACTAGACTCAGCACAGCCATTTTGTGCTGTTCTGGCATCAATGCAGCAATGTGGTGTAACAGTACCTCTGAGTGGGTCAAAATATCCTACACCTTGTACTGGAAGTGGTACGACAATCGTGAAACGTAGAAACGCCAGAGGCAGGTGCTACATGGGTATGTGCAGGTATGCATCCTTGAGGTCCAGGGAATGCATCCAGTCCCCTGCACACAGACTTGGCTATGGGCGCGGGAATAATCATCTGGAAGCGTTCTAGCGGTAAAGACAGGTTTAGAAATGACAGGTCCAGACTAACCTCAGGCCAGCATGGTTGTTTTTGGGTACCGCAAAAAACATGGAATAGTAACCAAAGCCCCCGTCTGCAAGAGGAACCGTTTCTATCGCCTGCATCTCCAAGAGAAACAGGAGCTCCCGTAAAAGATCTGATGAAGAGGGGAGGATGGTAGAGGCAAACGAAGAGGACTGAAGACAGTGAAGACTACAGATAGGAGCCATGGGTTGTTGACAAGACACTTCCAGGTCTCCTGGAACAGAGCCAAACTGGCCCCCACAGGCGAGCGGTGTTCCCAGACCCTGACGTCACTGCTTCATGGGGTCCGAGGCGGGGGCAGAGGAGGGGGGGCAGAAAAACCATCACAACGTCCTCTGCTGCTTCCTTCTGCTGTCGCTGGGCGACCGGTCAGGCCTCCGCATACTGCAGTCTCTGAACCCCTTGAAGCCGGCGAAACTTCAGGGTTTGAATTCGGCCCTACCCTTGGATTGAGGGAAGGATTTCTGACCTGCTGCCAGGATGGCCAAGGATTTGGGAGTTTGAGTGAATGTTTTCTTTTTCGTCAATTCATCATCGGACGAATGAACAAGGTCCACGCCCTCGAAGGGCAGATCTATGATCTGCTCCTGCACATCAAATTAAAACCTTGTGGTGTGCATCCACGCAGTCATCCTCATCTGGACCCCCAAGGCACAGCCCTCTGCTGGCTGTGCCTATGTGAGAGACTCAAGACTCCATGAGGTCCTGCGCAAAGGTCCAGGCATCCGCCAGACTGGCCTTGAAGGAGGCTTACTTGTCTGAAGAGAGGTTGTGCAGAAATTCCCAGAGCTCCCGCCATAGCTTCTGGTTAGGAGTGGATGGGAGGCAAGGGGGATTGGCACCCAGTCCGTCAATATAAACCTGCTGTCCAACTTCTTGTTCCTCTGGGCGTTGGTCCTAGGCTTCTCCCAGACCACCTGCGCCACATGCAGCACATCCCTCTGAAGTGGAATGCTAAACCTGACCGTGGTGAGTCTCCCCAAGACCTCTGAGAACCACTGACTCCTAGGGGGGCTTCCTCAGGAAGAGGAACTCCCAAGAACTCTGCCAGGCCCTGAAGGCAGTCACGAAAGGCCTTAATCGATGCAGAGGGCTTGTCGTCTTGGACATCGTCGTTCCAGTCATCATTCCCCCCCCCCCCTTTTCATAGGCTGAGGGGAATCCAGGCCCTGGGGCACTGGTGCCAGAGGGGTTCCTACCTCCCCCCGCTCCCCTAATAGTCCGGCGCCACAGACCAGTCCAGCAACTGTTCAGGGGGATGCATTGGTACAGGAGGCAGGGCAGGCGTTGGTATGACCGGTAAGGCATGAAATGGTAGGAACGGCACCAGAAAGCGCCAGGGCAACAGGAATACCACCCAGGGGAGGGGGCTGAGGTGGCGCAGCCTGGGGAATGACCTTCACAATGTGCTTCAGGAGCCCCTTCATTTGAGGCGAACACATGAGGAAGAGGAAGTGGTCAAAGAAGTGGTCCTCGCTAGCTGCTGGGTCCCTAGGGGCCCTGCCATCCAAGGAATTGGGCCTGCGATCCTGGTCAAAATGCTTAGGCACCTGGTGCGCGTAACTAAGTCTAATGTAGATGTACCCCTGAGCGGACCAAAAACCTGCACGTAGGATCCGCTGCCCCTTACAGAGGAAAGGGGGCTGTAATCATCCTGCAAATCACACAATGGGCATAAGCACTGGCAGATCCGGAGCCAAGATGCTGCTCTGCCATTTTGAAACCTGTGCCACACGCTGGGATGGAGGGGGCGGAAGTCAGGCGATGCCTCATACACGGGAGCTTTGTTCTTGAACCCAAAGCAGAGGCGTCGACCTCAGAGATCCCTCTGGTAGGCGCCGAGCCCTCAGCAGGACAGCCAGTAGTCAAAACGCCTTGGGTGACTGCCTCGGAGGGAGTTCCGGTAGGCTGGGAGCCCTTTGCACCTGTGCCATTAGTCGTGCTGGATCTAGCCGAGGAACGACTCTTGGAAATGGCACTCAACTATTCCTTACCCCCTGGGGTAGAGTAAGAGGACGAGCCTGAACATTCTTCCAAGGACAGCCTGGTAGGGCCCCCGAACCCCTCAGCCTGGGAGCCGGCAGAAACTGAATGCGAGGAACCCCGATCCATGGGAACCCCGAGAAAGGAGTCTGTTGTGGAGCTGTGTTGAACAGATGGCCTAACTTGACAAAGAGGTCCCAGTGACGGAGTCCTTAAATTGGGTTGGAGGAGAAGTGTAGAAGATTTCCCTCCACCGCGACAATGATTATTCAATGTCCTGTGACCGAGAGCGCTGCAGGCCGCACATGAGCCCCAGCAGTGGTCGGGCCCCAAACACTCAAAACAGAGTGCATGAGTGTCTGAGACCGGGAAAGAGCAGTCTCAAAGGCACATCTTGTGAATGCTCTTGCGGCTGACATGCGCCAGGGAGATGAGGCACGAAAGGAAAGTGAAACAAGAATTGAAAAACCCACAGAAGCTAAAAAAAACAAACAAAAAAAAGTCTCCACACTGGCTGCCAGGTCCGACACCATCCGTGAGGAAAAAGGGACTGAGGTGAGGTGCCGGCCCACCCCGAGGGCAGGGCTTCTGCGGGCGTTCCTATGTCTGAAGGCGGGACCTCTGCAGGGCATTCCCATGCCCGAGGGCGGGGCCCCGTGCACTAAACTGAATTTAAAGGGGAAGTTCAAGTGTTCGCTGTCAAAGCTTCTGGTACCGTCCCCATGTTGGGGGACACCCCACAAGGATGGACGGGACGTATGAATAATCCCTGTTATCCAACAAGAGTGGCCTCCTAAACATCTGTCCACCAGACCAGAGTTTAGAAAGCCATTCGAACATGCACCTTACTTGGGGTGGGGAAAGGGTGGACAACAGCGTCAGAACTGTATCCTGTTCTGTAAATCAGAAGCGGGTCTCTCCCATTCAATACTACGAGAGAGTGATTAATGGTTTAAGGAACACAGATACCTAGGCCCTCTGACATTCAGGCTACCACATTTGGTACATAACCATTGACCTTGACTGGAAACTGTTCAGATGGATTTCAAAAATATGGCCCAGTGGACAGGACAGATTTCAGGAAGCCACCCTAGTTTAATTGTGGAACCCAGAAATTAGCCAAACCCAATCAAGATGAGTGCAGAGAGTAGTCGAGGCGTAGTCTCCGGAGTGTGTGTGTGTGGGGTCAGGGGTTGTGAAGAACGAGAGAAGCCTCCCATCTACTACCCTTGCATCTTCCTCTCAACTGGCCAGGGAAAGGCCATCGCTTTCGGATCATGACCCTGGGGGTGGATATGCGAGGGGGGGGATCACCTGGGTGGAAGGACCCTGGGGAGTGGGGAAGAGTAGGTCTGCAGGTGAGACATGGTATCCCATTTCCCCTACGAGAAACCCTACCCTCCCCCTTCCTTCATGGGGCTTTGTCCATCTATATCTCTGTCTCACACACATGTACACACACGCTATGACCTTAAAGTATATCCTTTAAAACTGGGATGAGGAAGAGGCGACTAGGAACAATGAACACTTCTAGTCAGTTTCACCACTGTAGTACTGAGACAGGTAAGATGCCCATGAAGGATCAGGCATGTCCTCATTAAGAAATTGAGGGTCAGGCAAACTACCTGCCGCCTATTGAGAGGATACAGGTGCTCAACAGCAGACCCACACAGTAAAGCAGGGAGAACCTGCTTGGAGAGAAGGTGGCGAGCAGCAGACAGGAACAGGACAGGCAGAGAGGATGCAGTGTCCAGGGGAGAAGGTGTTGCGACCTGAGCAAGCCACGAGAGGATGAAATTCCCAACACTGGCCAGTGTTAAGTATTCCCAGCTGGGTAAGACAGACTACTCCTGATTACTGCGGGACGCTGCCCAAAGGTTCTCTCAAAGTGAGCACTGCTCACTGTGATTCCCGACACCTATCCAGGAGGAGAGGTGAATGGAGACCAGAGTGAGGACGTCCGAAAAAGTAGAGCAGCTCCAGTGAGTACAAGAGAGAATGCTCATACCAGGGTGTTCAGTGGTTTAATTTTCCTACCATTGTGCTTTTCTGTCGCAGGCTGAACCCTCAGCTGCAGTACAGCACCCATGGGTGTCCATTTTGTCAAAATGGGCCGGTCTTGTTTTCTCACAATTTTCTGTTTGTGAGGTCTTTCTTGGGTTTCACTCTGCGTTGAGCCAGGTTTGAGCCCTTTGTTCGTTTTGCCTTTGGCGGACTTCAGCCTTGAAGCCAGCCTCTGGCTCCAGTGTGTCTGGAAAGGCGGTATGTGAGGGAGGTTCCCAAAACACCCCTGTCCTTTGTCTCTAGGAGTGCACAAAAGCAACCAGTTCCAATTGGCGGGCTGGCTGTCCTTTCAGGACAGCCATCTTGCTGTGTTAACAGCCTAGGCTGTGCATGAATGGGAGAAACCTGCTTAAAAGGCAAGGGTTTTGGGACTAGAGGCAAAGTCGACCACTGCGAAAAATACCCGCCGAAGAAACCGTAACAAATCTTGCTGCATCCTCCTGGACCTTTGAATTGCCCGGTGAAGCCTTGCTGCTGTGCGTAAACTCCTTTTTCAATTCGACAGAGACTAACCCTGAGACGAACTCCACTGAACCATCTTCCCTGACTGGCTGTACTTCTTCGCTGAGGCAAGAACCGAGAAATCCGTAGTCGAGTGCAACATCTGAAATCAGGCCATAACCTCCAGGAGTCTCTTAAGGACCCTCCAGAAGTAGGATGACCAGAAACTTGAGTCCCACACCAGACTGCAGGCCCCAAAGAGTGAAGGAAGCCCAACCGGTATCCGAGATCCGCGACGGTGCCGTTTACTGAGTGCTGAAACCATGAAGTACCGCCGAACAGAAAAGAGCAGTAGCTGCCGACTACCTCCAAAGTGCCACCGCAGGAGCCCCCCAGACTTCCTCCCTCTGGTCTCCACGACTGAGGCTCAGGAATCTAGGGTCTGCATTGCTGAAACAGAACAGAATCCAGCTGGAACACTTCTTCAAACCAGAGGTACTGTTTAGACTTGGGGTACTTACCTCAGTGTCTTTGAGCTGTGCTTTTCTTAGTTGAGACTTGCAGTGGCTAACCTGTAGAGTTGATTCCAACTCTGCTTTATACAGGCTTAATAGCTTGTGACCCTACAAGTTATTTTTCTACAACCTTGCTAACTTTGTGCAAGACTGTGTATCTAAGAAGTGCCTCAGCTCCACAGACTGTGTTCCAATTGACTTTGGCTGTCCTGGCTCCCTGCAGACTCTTCTAGTCCATTGACTTTGATATTGCTGTCCCTCATTTGTGGTTACTTGTTTTAGACTGTTATCGATGGGAAAAGCTTGTCTAGATCTCATTCGAAGATTTAATTGTCCTCACCTATACTGAAAACCTGCTTAACCTTTTTCCTTCCTTAAACCTTTCCTTGCTACAATCTCAGAAGTAAAACAAGTGTGATATATAAATGTCATTACTGTCCTTATGAATGAAGTCACTTCAGGGTGTAGGAATTGTGTAAGAAGAATATCCACCGTTGAGAGGTAGGCAATTTTTGACAATTGGACATGCGTGGACGGAATGGAAGAAAAGAGTAGGAAAGCCGAATTGAAGGACAGAAAGGCATACATTGCTGAAAAGTAGACAAAATTCCAAGTTTAGGAAGGAGTGATTGGCGCAGGTCAGGCAACAACTACGTAGGGGAAAATTCCATAGTTTGGGGAAAAAGCGGGAAAATGACCAGTAAAAAAAAGGTATGTGGTGGACATGGTTGGCTTGGTGCAGCAAAGGCTTCTATGAATTTTGAGAAAAACAATGCTCCGCTACATTCCCCAGACTCTTGCAGTTAGGAAATCACACATTTTTTGTAGTGTTTCACAAAACAAGCAATACCACAAGCCAAACACTGAGCCAAGGTACACAGGAGTTTTATGCTTACAGCCTAAACAGACGTACTTAGCATGTGTAAATCAGGAAAACCAATGTGGCGAGGAACAGCAAGCATACATTTTTTGAAAGAGCACAGGCAGACCTTTTCAAGGGTAGGTGACTTGTGCAGGTTACAAAAGTGTATGGTGCCCAAAGCAGCAACTAAATGTAGGGCACATTTGGGAAATGAAAGGTTCCCCGTTTTTCTTGGTGACTTGGACACCCTAGGCCCATATCTGTATGGTGTGCCCTTCAGAAAAAATCCTGAAATGCAGCTGTCGGATAAGACTTGGGGTAAGCCGCGTTTTAGGCTTTCCCCTTTGCGCCCAGGTAGGTGCACCCACACATGTGAGGTACCGTTTTCGTCGGGACACCTGTGGGAACGCTGGACAGTAGGCCATGTGGCGTTGGCGGCGTGTTTCGGTGGGTGAGCAGAGTGAAATGTCCTCCAAGAAGAGTCATACAATTCAATCGGCTAATCCAAAGTCAATGAGCAAAAGTCTCGTATAGGATGAAGCACTTCTGGTATGTAAATGGAAAAGTCTTTGCACAAGTTCTTAGGAGTCTTTGAAGAAAAGAATCCAATGTAGGGCCACAAGCTGATTAGACTTGTGAGTTGTAGAAGTTGCAAACACTCTGCAGTAAGAAGTAAGTTCTCTTAGACTTTTAACAGTCCATTAGAAATGAAGAAAAGATGCAGCTGATGACTTCTGTTCCTGTGCAGCGCTGCAGATCTCACTGTTCCTGTGCCTCAGTCGTGGGGACAAGAGGGGTGACGTCAGGGGACTCCTGCAATGCACTGGGACGGTCAAAACTAGCAATCGGCAAACTTCACTTTCAGTGGCTGTTCAGTGTTTCAGCTCTTTGCGTCTATTGCAAATAGCAAAACTGCGGTTCCTGGCTGTCGAGATGGACTTTCCTTGCTTCTGGGGTCCCGCACTCTGTTGAAGGGGCTCAGGTTCGGTCAATCCTGCTTTCTGGGAGTCCGGAGAATCTTCCAAAAGCTCTAGGCCAGCTTCTGGTGTTCCTCTCCTTGGCTATATGGTTTCCAACAGCAACTCTGGAAATTCAACCAACTCCGAGATGTTGAATTGATATGTCCCACCAACTCAAGGGGCGAAGTCGTCCTTGCAGGGGCTTCTCTGTCGATGCAAACTTGGCGTTTCAACACTGCAGCAGGGCTTCACCGGGCAAACCAACGGTCCAGGAGTTGCAGCAGGCATACTCTTCCAAGTTCTTCTTCAGTTCCATTGTCCAGAGGTTGACTCTGCCTTCCAAGCCAAAAGACTAGTCTTTTATTCAGTTCTCTCCCATTCATTGCAGCCTAGCTGTCGGTGACCCAGCAGGGTGGCTGTCTTTGCCGGATAGTTAGCCGGCCAAACACGCCAGAGTGCATCTAGGTCTCCTAGGAGACTAAGCACAGGGAGTTTCAGGCACCTCCCTCACTTCACTCGTGAATCCCGCCAAAGGCCAAATGAACAAAGAGACCAAACCTGGTTTGGCGCGCTGAGTAAATCTCAAGAAGGACCTTTCCACAAAGAAATGGCAAAAAAAGAAGACCGGGCGCCATTTTGACAAAGATGGATCCCGTAGGTGCTTTACTGTAGCTGCGAACGCAGCCCGCGGTAAAGGCACACCATGGTAGTTCAATGAAAACCACTGCCACCAGCCATTCCGTAAGAAGAACAAGTTACTTACCAACTGGTAACATTGTTTCGACTGGATGTTCCTCTAACGTATTCCACATCTTTGACATGCAATGTCCACAGCTGTGTACTTCTGTGTCGATGGCGTCGGGTCGATGTCCCTTGAAGGCCTCCGTTGAGGGCGACGTCCCCTGATGTTATAAATAGGACGCACGGTGCCGATAGACTCAGTTTATGTTTTTTCCTCCATAACATGCGACACCAATGCCTGCTTGACTGCACACAGCCTTGCGGAAACGTAAGCAGCAATAGCATAGGAAATTCTCCACAGGGGCAGGTTGGGAGGGCGATGTGGAATACGTTGGAGGAACATCCAGTCGAAAGAACGTTACCAGTTGGTAAGTAACTTGTTCTTTGAATGGATTGTGTCCTCCAACGTATTCCACATCTTAGACTCCCAAAGCAGTACCAGAAAAATTGAGGAGGGAAAGAATTTGGAATACCCAATCATATGGCAGAATAAAGAACCGCCTTACCAAAGGCCATATCTTGACCATGGAGCGTATCCAGGGAGTAATATTTGACAAATGTGTGGATAGAAGCCCATGTGGTTGCGTCACAAACATTCCTAATAGGAACACCCCTCTGCAAGGCTGTGGAAGTAGCCACGCCCCTTGTGGAATGAGCTTGCAACCCCTTCAGGAGGGTCCTTGCCCGCCAATCAGTAACATTCAGTAATGGTGAGCATAATCCACCTGGACAAGGTCTGTTTGGTAACAGCCTGGCCCAATCGGTGTCCAGCATACCCCACAAAGAGTTGATTGTCCACTCTGACCCTGGACAACCTAGAAATATAAAAAGCTAAGAGCTTTCTTATGGTCCAACCTATGAAGTCGCTCCTCTCCCTTACCAGGATGAGGAGGATAGAAAGACGGAAGAACCACTTTCTGGCTTAAATGAAATTCAGACACTACCTTAGGTAGAATGGAAGGACATACCCTCAGTACAACCCTATACTTGTGGAACACATTAAACGGGCGGCTTAGATGAAAGTGCCTGCAATTCACTCTGTGAGCGGATGTAATCGCAACCAAGAACACTGTCTTGAAAGACAACAGTCTCAAAGGACATGAGTGCAAAGGTTCAAATGGAGCACCCATCATGAATTTCAAGACCAAATTCAGATCCCAAACCGGCACATGGGACAGCGGGAACACATTAGTGAGCCCTCTAAGAAAATGGGAAATCAAAGGAATCTTAAAAGAAGAACATTCTTCAGACCAGCATTTGAAGATAGATAGCGCCGCCAAGTAACCGTTAATGGTACCTACTTGAAGGTCCCTGTGGGCTAAAGAAAGCAAGAAAGATAGAAACATGGGAATGGAACACTGAAAGGGATCCACATTTTGTCCACAGCACCAGTCGCAAAATGTACATCAACGGCCGAAAGCAACACCTCCATCATGTCATCTGGAAGGTCCAAATCCTTATACCACGACCTTTCAGATACCAAGTGTGAAGGTTGAGTCTTGACCTCTGGATGGAGAACCCCGACCTCCCGCCCCCCCACCACCACCACTCCCCCCTTCGCGTGCGAGCAGGTTCTCTCCGTAGGGAAGACGGCATGGAGGGCAGATGGACCATTCTAGAAGGTCTGGGTACCACGCTCTCCTGGCCAAATCCCGAGCAATTAGGATCATGTGGGATCTGAACCTCTGCAACCTCCTTAACACTTGAGGAATGACAGAGACCGGAGGAAACGCGTACAGAAGTGGGAATGGCCAATCCACTACTAAGGCATCTCTTCAGGCTCCTCTCGGAGGAAATACCCTTGAGCAGAATCTCTCGCACTTTCGGTTGGCATTGGTCGCGAACAGATCCACTTGTGGGGTTCCCCAAAGGGCGAAGATCTGCAGAAGGACTTCCTGAGCCAACCCCCACTAGTGAGAGACTGCTCTGCCTGCTCAGAGCGTCCACTGCCGTATTCTCCTCTCCGGCCAGATGAACTGCTGAGAGTGATATTCCCTGCTGTATTGCCCAGAACCAGAGCTGCATCGCCTCGCCACACAACAGGAGGGACCCTACACCCCCCCTTTTTGTTGAGGTAATGCATGGCCACGGGATCAGGACACATTTCCCCCGCACAGACGGCCGAAAAGCCTCCATGGCCAGCCTGATGGCCCTCAGCTCTAACAGGTTGATGTGGAGTTTGGACTCCAACGGAGACCAACGACCCTGGCAGTCAAAACTTCAGCAGCGCCCCATCCTGTGAGGGAAGTGTCCGTCACTATGGTCACCTCCGGCCACGGTTGCCAAAACGGCTCCCCCTTCATCAGGTGCCCCATGTTGGCCCACCACAGAAGGTCCTGTGAGACCGAGTGTGGAATCTGAACGGGATCCAACATCTTGCCCAAGAATTGCGACCACTGAATCTTGAGGACCCATTGCAGGGATCTCATCCTCAGTCTGGCCCTCTGGCACCAAAAAACAAATGCAGGATGCCATGAGGCTGAGCAACCTTAAAACCTTAATTCAAAAGCGGGGAGATGCTGGGCATGTTGAAACGTGATGAGCCCTCACGTTGGGAGGCACGCACTTCCCCAAGGACATGTCCAACACAGCCCCGATGTACTGGAGCTGTTGGGACCGTGTCAGATGCCACTTCTTGAAATTGAGGGAGAAGCCCAGCTTGTGGAGGGAGCAGCAGGTGAGACTGAGATGATCCAACGCTTGCTCGAAAAAACGCACATGGATCAGCCAGTCATCCAGGTAGAAACTGAAAGTGCAAGTCGCCAGCCGCAAACCTCAGGTACTCTATGCGTTGGATGAATCAGCACATGAAAGTAAGCATCCTGTAGGTCCAGAGACACCGACCAATCCTGAAGTCGAAGGGCCTGGAGGACCTGAGAAAGAGTGACCATCTTGAACTTGTCCTTCCGGAGAAGTTTGTTCAACCAACGCAAGTCCAAGATGGTTCTCAATCGCCCCGTCTTTCTTTGGAATCAAAAAAATATGGGGGAATACCATCCCTTGTTCGTCTCCGCTACAAGCACCAGTTCTATAGCGCCTTTCTCCATCAGGGTCAAGATTTCCTGCACAAGGAGTGGATCTGGAAGCTTCAAAGAGATTCCCCGGTGGATTGTCGTGAGGCCGCTTTAGGAAGGGAAGGCAGTAGCCGTGGGCTATTGTATCCAGAACCCACACATCCAAAATAATAGCTCGCCATTCTTCGAGATGCTTAGACAGTTTGCCCCCAACCGGCGAACAATGGAACATGGCCTCATGATAGTTTTGGAGCGGCTGTGGCAGTGCCTAAAGGCAAACAGGTAGCTGCCTGAGCGGCTTTTGAACCCCCATTTCCCCCGACCACCACGGGTACTTTTTCACTGACCCCTTTGACTGGTGGCTCCTCTCGTTCTACCAAAGGAGTAGTAACCAAAAGAACCTCCCTTCCACTGCTGTCCCCTAGGACGAAAAGGCAGAGGTTGACACACAGCTGTGTTCAAACATTTTGACGCACCTTTTGAGGTCTGCAACCTCTCAAGGCTCGTCAGCCTTGCTGCCAAACAAATGCACCCCATCAAAGGGCATGTTCAAAAGACCGGCTTGCACATTGGGAGCAAAACCCGACCTCCACAACCACGCAATCTGTGTATAACGGTGCTCGCAGCCATGGACAGGCTAACCCGGTCGCCCGTGTCCAAACCCGACTGAAGGGATTCACACATGGTATCCTTGCCATCATGCACGAGAGCAAGGAATCCATCCTTTTCTTCCCCTTCGGGAATATGCTCAGCCGCTAGAGAAACACAATTCCACAGACTGTGTGAAATTCCTGCCAAGGCACAAGTGGAGTTGGCTGACTTCAGCACCATGCTCCCCGCAGAAAACGCCTTGCATGCCCAACCATCTAAGTGTTTGTCGTCCCCATCAGGAGGGATGGTCGGGTACGCCGCCTGAACCACCAAACTCTCAGTAGTGGGGTGAGATGAAAGGTAGCTGGGGTCGCTACCGGAAGGGCAGTATTTTTTAGTTAACGTTTTGTTAACTGCCAGGAGAGATTCCAGTGTCTGCCAACCAGCCACCACCCTTTTCTGCAAAGTCAAATGAAAAGGTAACACCGGGTCAAAGGATGGACCTTGATCCAAAATATCTGTTTAGTCATCCTGGAAAAAAGCTTCTGGAGGGCTAGACAAAACAAGATACTCAGTGAGCCTAGCCATCAGTCTCCTGTAGGATGACTCGGCATGAGCCCCAGGCTCAGGACTGCCAAACTCCACCTCAGGAGAAGTGTCCAAGCCACTGGCGTCATGAAGAGATTGCCGTAACTCTTCCAACTGACTGTCCCCGGAAAAGACAGGAGCCACATCAGGCTCAACAGGGTCAAACTCTAAATCTGACCTCTCCTCATCCTCATAGATGTCATCCAGAGGGAGGAAAAAAACCTGCCTTGTGACAGAAGAGGGTCTGGAATCCTTAACAGGTCTCACAGACTTGGAAGTAGCCTTCCTTGGAGGATCCACAGTACCAGGGACCTCTACAGGCCAATTCTGGCCAAAAGGCACCAAAGGCGTAGAGGGCGCTGGTGGTTTTGGCGTTGACAACGGCGCAGAGGGCTGGTGCGATGGCAAAGCTTCGACATCCGTATCCGACTACACGGCACGGCACCGACGGAGTTGATGCCAACCTCGAGCCCTTACCAGGTTTCTGCGGTCTCGCTGGGGACGAGGACCGAGACCTGGGAGCACGTCTCTTGTGATTATCCTGAACCTTGTCCGAACAGGACCTCGAAGGTTCCCGATGAGAAGCGCGCCGAGGACCCAAGCCCGAAGGCGCACGAGCCACGGACCAAGACCGTTCTCTGCCGGCTTCTTCCGAAGGCACAGACGGATCTGTGCCCTGGGATTGGAAAATCACCAGCATCTGCTCCCTGAAGGCTGCCCATTCCTCCATAGTCGAGGACTTAGTAGGACAAGCCACTTTCCTCGTGGCGCCATCCTCAGAGGACGACGGGGAAGGTGACCGGTGACACTGCTTCCTGGAATGCCGAGACGAGGCATGCCAAAACGAGGACGAATGGCGGGACCCACTTCGGGACCGAGATCCCCGGGATCTTCCGACACAGAGTCGCCCCTCGAATTGTCGGTGGACATCCCCTTAGATGTTTTACGAGACTTACTGGGTTTTTAACCCCTACCTACCTGGAGCTTCCCCTTATGCTCCCGCAAGGGCTTAGCAGTCAGCGACTGGCATTTTGAACAGTCTGTGTCATAACTCTCGCCCAGGCACCACAAACAAATGCGATGCGGGTCTGTAATCGACATCTTAGACTTGCAGTCCTGGCAAGTCTTAAAGCCAGACCGCATAGTCGGAGGGGGTCGAAGAAGACGACATTCACAAGGAATACACAAGGCGAGACGAGTCTCCGAAGCAAACACATTTGCGGAAAAAACAGAACCGGGGCTATGGGCGGCGTGCATCATATTTATAACACCTGGTGATGTCGCCCTTGACGGAGGCCTTCGAGGGACATCGACCCAATGCCATCGACGCAGGACGCCCTCTGCCGAAAAAGTTTGCAAAGTACACAGCTGTGGACATTACATGTCAAAGATGTGGAATACGTTGGAGGACACAATCCATTCGAAAAGGGTAACAACCAATGTTACATGAGAAGCTAGATAAAGGGGATAAAAGGTAACCCCTCCAGCACTCTATTGTAAGTTAGTGTGTGCTGGGTCTAGAAAGTTACAATAGTAAGTAAAGTCAATGTCACTTTACTGCTCTGGGAAACAGTAGTTTATCCCAGAGAAGGTAGTTAAACCTTTGGGAAATCTGAAAGACTTCCCTGTGTCACTGCACTGAAGGTGCTGTGTGACAATGTAAAAGATTATGCCTATGGAGTTCGTCAGACTCCACGACCAAAAGAAACAGTGTATAAAATCACATTAAAATACACGAGAGTGTAGGAAAAAAGGGTCTCACTCGCTCGAGGTTAAAAAAGTCCTCAAAATGCAGCAAAGTTGCTGGGGGTCTCTAAGGTGGAGGGAATTAGCACATTTCTGAGAATTCTCCCTAACACGCTTGTCGGACCGGCCGCTCTTTGGTGAGGCTTGACCCTGCTTGGAGTACGGGGCAGAGGCCTTGGCGTTCAGCCACGCCACCAGTCTACAGTGCCTATCCTTTGTTGTCTTCTTGGAGAAGCCGATGCATATGCCGCACTCCACTTCTTTGTGGTCCGGGTGCAGGCAGTAGAGGCATTGCAAGTGCTTGTACTCAACAAACACATCCATATAACGCACTTGGAATAGGGCTTGGAGAGGGATCTTCCTTCCTTCTCCTCTGCCATAGTCACAGGGTACGAAGTAGGCCCAAGGGCCTTCTGGAGTCTTTGACGATCTTCACCCTTCAGGGGCTCCAAATTCAGACAATGGATCCCTGCTGTCCGCAGATGGAGAAGAGTGCACCGACTCTTTCGAAACAAAAATAGAACCCTTTTCCTATCGAAAAAAAATAGAAATAGCTCGTAGAGCAAACTCGAGGACCCAACACTGAAGCGTGCGTAAAAATCTGAAGATGGCTGCCAGAGGAGGGGCTTAGGGAGAGGACTGTCATTGGATGGGGGCAGTATGACAGAGGACAGTGATTGGTTTAAAGGTTAAGACAGTTAAAGTGAAACTGTTTCTTTTACCAATGATTCCCAGCCTGACGGGGAATGTTCATGAGCATGTAAATCCATGCCGGACCACATGCTGGAGAAAAACCTTGTCACTACGACCCAGACCTCCGTTTTCCCCTCGATTCCCCTCCTGAGCACACCATGCTGCATAAGAAAACAAGAGAACCAATGGGCTATGAGCCCTTAAACTGAACTAGCTATAGACCTCCGGAAGAGGAACAATTGCAAGCAACACTTCAAGCGTTAGAAAAATCTCTTTTTTATTTAAAGAAACGTGTAGCAGGAAAGACAGCAAATTGACACCGAGGACCATCACCAAGCCAACGTGAAAGAGAAGATGTGCACCAACCACTGACTTTCTGAGCGGGGATGGATGGGAGGGGAGATGAGGAATCTGCGGGAGAAGAATCCATAGAAAGAAGTATTACGGTAAGTAATTTCTCCTTCAATGGATCGCTTTTCTCCCCCAGATTCCCCATTTGATAAAGTCCCAAAGCAGTAGATAAAGGAGGCAGGCAGAAAGTTATACTAAGATGTTTTGCAGCACTGCCCAGCCAAAACGTGCATCAGCTGTATGAGCCACATCCAGGCTATAGTGCTTAGCAAAAGTATGGAGGGATGACCAGGTCGCAGCACGACAAATCTTCTGAACAGGGACGTCCCTCTGTAAAGCTGCTGAAGCTGAGACTCCCCTTGTCGAATGGGCCCTTATGCCTGCTGGTAATTCTTTCCCAGCAGACTGGTAGCATTCAGCTATGCAGAAAGTTAGGGCAACGCCCTTACAGGTTAAGGAAAAAACCACAAAGAGCTGGTCAGATCTCCTGAAATTAGCTGTGCTCGCAGTATAACAACTTCATGCCCTTTTTGGGTCTAGGTGATGTGATCGGTCCTCCTGCTTCGAAAGGTGCAGAGGAGGGTAGAAGACCAGAAGATCGATGGATTGAGACAGGTGGAAATCTGAGACAACCTTGGGAAGGAAGCCAAGCCTTACTCTGAGTGAGACTTCCTCACAGAAAAAACACAGGAAGGGCAGTTTACAGCATAAGGCCTGCAGTTCACTCGCCCGCCTAGCAGATGTAATAGCTACCAAAAAGGCTGCTTTCACAGAAAGTCGTCATCATGGACAAGTATGAATAGGTTTAAAGGGAGCTGCTATCAGAAATGTTAGTACCAGAATAAGGACACAATATAGAACAACAAAGGGAGTTGGTGCAAACTTATTTACAAAGCCTTTCAGGAAATGAACCTTGATTCAGGGATCTCTTGAACGCAGACAAGTCCGCCAAATAACCTTTGACCACAGTGACCTGAAGGCCTGCTGAGGCCAGCGACAGAAGGAACTCCATCAATGTAGTGGTGGGGCAAGAGATGGGGTCAATCTCGTGTTCCCTGCACCATGCCTCAAATCTTCTCCATCTGCACGCATACAAACATCTTGTAGGAGGCCTACGTGCTGCCAGCAACACCTCCAATACTTCCTCAGAGAGGTCCTACTCATATCACATCCTCTCAAGAGCCATGCATGTAGGTTGGAGGTTTCAGAGGTCGGGCAGATTATCCGACCTTCCAACTGGGTTAGGAGATCCGGACACCAAGGCAACTGGTGAGGTGGACAGATGGACAGATCCAAGAAGTCTGAGTACAATGCTCTCCTTGTTAGAGAGAATTCTCTGTTACGGCTAATTTCCCAAACCTAGCGAATCCCCCAGCAGCTTTGCTGGATTTTTGGGGTTTATTTTTTTCTCCTGCTAAGAGTGAGACTCTTTCTCCCACTCTTAAGCATGATTTGAGAATGTCCTTTGACTTTGTAATGTGTTTTATGGGCTATGGGGTCTTTTACTCCATAGGGCTTCATGTGTTTTTAGTATGTGTGTTACACAGCACCCTCAGTGCAGTAACACAGTGGTGTCATAGTGACCCCCAAACATAGACTCCATACCCTGGGACTGACTACTGTCTCCCAGGGCATGTAAAGTCACGATTGACTTTACTAGTCTTAAATTGTGAACAGAAACAGTACAAACCATCATATTGTGGAAGTACTGGTAGGGGTAATTTGATTGCCCTTGGGTCTGTTTTCCAAGGGGGCACTGTCCAGTCCCCCCCCCTTGTCGAGTTTCTGGCTGGTGGCAGTGGATACCACGTGAAATATTCCACCGGAATATTTCCTATGGGATTTTGCCATTCATTTTAAACGCACCACTTTTTGGTGCAATGTTAAAGATACCGCCGGGTTATTTAATATTTATTCCCCGGTTGGGTCTTTTTGCCAGGACTCAGTTTTAAAATGGCGTTTGTGTTTGCCTCTGAAACTCCAACCCAAGTCGAGCCCTTTGTTCCACTTTTTTGGCGGGCTGCTCCACAGAAGCCCTCCAAATGGTGCCACTCCACTCTGTCTGGGGTCAACAGGATGTGTGGGAGGAGGATTGGGCACCCTGGACTGAGTTGCCATGGCAACTCAAGTCGCACTCGTGTGGTTGGCCCAGTGGTGAGCCGCCCGGCTCAACACTTAGCATGTTTGAGTGACAGCTAGGCTGATGAATGGGGGTCTTGCTGCATAAAAGCAGGGCTTTGGGGACTGGAACTTCAGAAGTCGCCACAGGACCTAAAGAATCCGAAGAGGGGAGAAGCTGAGCCATCTACAATGACGACACCACCGGTGGAACCCTGCTGTACGAAACTCACTACTTTCCCGACGACAGAGGAGATCTTCTTCCAGGAGAGTCTTCTTCCCCTTGAGCTGGTGGGACCAATCAGTTCACCTTTGTCACCTTCCTGGATCGTCTCGTGGTCGAATCGCCCGTGCCAAGCACCCCGGGGGCCGGATAGCCACGCTTCACCACTACCGCGAATAAAAGCGTAGTACCTTTTAACTGGGAAACTCCCCGGCTGGTTTCTTCCCTGGCATTGCAACAACCTCCAGCTTTCCTCCACATCGAGATCTTCTCTTCCCCTGGACGAAGCCCCGACTTGCACCCGCTGCCAAGAACTGCCCCCGCCGGAGCTTTCTCACCATTTCAGGTACTGTGTCCCGCCTGGTCTCCCTTGCAACAGACTGTCCAAGGTGTCCCGTAAATCCTTGACTCTCTATCCTGGGGTGACCTCGGACCTGCTAACATTACCTTTCTGACTTGATCCAACCTCTTTTGACCTTTCTGCAAAGACTGAGTGCATTTCCACTGTGTGATCTTGGGCACATTCCGGCTTGCTCTCTCCAAGAGTGGGCCTGGCCTATGAACTTTTTGCTCTACAGTAGACCCTGCCTTTCTTGACTTGCTGTGGTTTCTTAAAAGTGTTGGTACTGTGTGATTTTCCTATTCTGCCGTTTCTCTCCCTTTTTAAACAAATTATTGGAGTGCCATCTACGGTTACGCGCTCACCTCCTTTTTGCTAAATAAGTGGTGTCTTAACCTAGACTTGTCGAATAATTAACTAGGGAGGTGTATATACTTATAGTGACTGTTTGAACTTGCTTGACATATTAGTGCCAGTGTATTTTTACAAGTTTGTTTTTAAATAAATAATTATATACCAAAGCTCTGGTCAGTGTTTGCCTGTGCTACTGTATTTTAGACCTATTGTGTATACTCTATATACTGCCTAACTCTTCTTGAGAGAAGTCCGACTGCTCAGCCACAGCTACCAGGTAGATCTGGGTGGTACAGACTGCTACCAATTGGGTTTACTGCTTACTCCTGTAGTCTTGGAGTTTTTGCAGTGGTCCCTAAGGGAACTGCACAGGTTTCTGCCTAACAGTCCTCACCCAGTCCGGGGCTATCAAGAACATGGTAGCTCGAAACCTCTGGAGAACCCATGGAATGACGGGAATCGGAAGAACGCGTAATGGAGAGGGAAGGTCGAATCCACCAGAAACACGTCCCTCGGTGCACTGTTTGCTGGGAATTCCCTCGAGCCAAACTGTTCGCATTTCCAGTTGGAATACGTTGCATTAGATCCACTGCTGGGGTACCGCAAAGAGAGAAGACCTCCTCTATGACTCCTGGCAAAACTTCCCACTTGCTTCACACTGTGCCCTGCCTGCTCAAAGCATCTGCAAAGTTGTTCTCTGTGCTCACCAGAAGAACTGTTGAGACAGAGATCTGGTTCTCCAGCAACCAGAAACAAAGCATCATCGCCTCCACGCAGAGGGTCCGGGAGTGCACACCACCTTGTTTGCGGAGATAGTGCATGGCCACTGTGTTGTCTGTCAGAATGAGGACATTTCCCCTGCAGAGACGTGGCAAATGCTTTCAGGGCCAGCCAGAGCTTGAAACTCCAGCCTGTTGATGTGCCACTTGGCTTCCGTTGCTGACCAAAGACTGCTGACCTGCAAATCCTCACAGTGAGTGGCCCAACCCTTCAGAGATGCATCCGTGACCACTCTGGTCTGAGGCCAGGGATGCCAGAAGGGTTCCCCTGCCAGGAGACTGTTGAGGTCGGCCCACAAGGACAGGTCGTTAACCGCTGAAGCGGGCACCCTGTTGAGATCCGAGAGAGTGGCGAGGTACTGAGACCACTGACCGCTCAGGAGCCACTGCAGTGATATCATGCGCAACCTGGCCTCTGGCACAAGAAAAATGCAGAAGGCCATTAGACCTAAGAACGGAGGAAGTAAGCCACTGGTAGAGTGGCATGGTTCCAGAACAAGTCAACCATTTGTGTCAAGTGGACTACTTTCTCCTCAGGAGGGAAGGCCTGCTCTACCCGGGTATCTAGGACTACTCCGATGAACAGGAGTCTCTGTACTGGTGTCATTTGGGACTTCTTTAAATTTAGAGAGAAAACCAGTGTGTGCAGCAGCAAGCAGGTGTCCTCTAAATGGGACAAGACCTACACTGCAGACTTCCCTCGGAACAGCCATTCGTCTAGATATGGAAATAGGTGGACCCCGGATCTCCTGCGGTGAGCCGCAACTACCGCCATGAGCTTGGTGAAGGCCCTTGGGGCGGAGGTTAGACCAAAGGGAAGCACCTTGAACTGATGGTGCATATCCCCAAAGGTGAACCTTAGGAACTTCCTGTGCTTTTGATAGATTGGCACATGGAAATAAGTGTCCTTTAGGTCTACTGACACCAGCCAGTCCTGTAGTTCGAGAGCGTGGAGAATCTCTCCCAATGTCACCACCCTGAATGTGTCCTTCTTCAAGAACGTATTCAAAGCCCTGAGGTCCAGAATGGGACAGAGACCTCCTACCTATTTTGGTACCAGTTAATACTAACCAGATCCTGTCTGCTCAGACGGTACCTCTTCCGCAGAACCCTTCAACAACAGGGCTCTCATTCTTCTAGGATTTCCTGTCCCAGATGGATTGGGGTGGGTGGGCGTCCGGTGGTTCTCTCACAAATGGCAGACAATAAACCCACTGAATGAGCTGAAGAGCTCAGGCATCGGAAAGTAATTCCCTGCCACTGGAGCAAATGCGCTCTCAACCGTCCTCCAACCAGTGCACTGTGAGAAGGGAAAATCAAAGTGACTTTGGAGGCTGGGTCGCCCCCGCTGCTGATGCTGCCTGTTGACCTCTAGAAGTCCCTTTGCCCCTTCCAGAGCATGAGAACCACTTCTGCCCTTGCCTGGCTGGTGGGAGCTGAGCTCTCCTGCCATACGAGCATACCACATGTAGTCTCTTGCCCTAGAGGCGAAGCTGAAGGCAGGTTTGGCAGGCTGCGCAGCTAGACCTAAGGACTTAGTAGTGTGGGATGTTTTTACCCAGGCATCCAAGCCCTACCTCAAAACTGTGCAGTACTGACATGGAAAACATCATGATGGCCAGAGCTTCCCAGAAAATGCACAGGGAAATGCATGAAGAATAGGCTGCCACTAATTTTGCCGATGTTATGGGCACAGAAGGGCACTGCCTAAAACCACCATTGGACTACCCACACAGTAGTCTGAAACCATTGGGAATGGCAATGCTGATTGCCAAAAGCAACCTAGAATTTTGGGGAATTCATTTTCTTAAATCCCAAAAATGGGTGCAGTACCAGTACTCACCACTATCAGAAAGCCGGCGTTTTAAAACAGCACCAGATTTTTTTTATATGTGTAAAACTGAATAGATGAACCCAAAGCATGCCAAAGAAAGACTTACTGAGAGGTGGATCCAATGTAAAGTTATATTCTGAAGTGACTTGAAGGTTTATAACAAGACTGGCTGAGCTGTGGATTTCAGCAGTTTAAGTAAATTTGGACTGAAAGACACTAAAAATCTAAATGTTTAAAAGAAATGAGTGACCTACTTTTGAGTGTCACATAGGTTGCAATTGTTTAAATGTCATAGTTTTAAACTTAGAATCAGCATCCTAGCTGCATATGTAGAAAATGGTCTTGACTTAAACTGGGGAACAAAAGTGACATTAGCTGGGGCCTGGCTTAAGGAACTGAATTCTGCCCACCAGCTACCCCCGACAGGAGATGAGACTTGCACAACAGCTGTGTTCCCAGGCCTAGCTGTCCTTTTGCTGCTCCCACCAAAAGGGATATGACACTTCCCTGATTGAATTACCTGGGCTCTGCAGGAAATTGAACAAAGCCCTGTCCTGACTCAGGCAAATGTTTTATTATGGGGGCCGTAAAAAGTGGCTTCCTCCTGGAAGTAAAGGGGAGGAGCACTGCCTGTGAGAGCAAGCTGGCTTGGCAGAACTGGAAAAACCAGAAATTCAACCTTGTGCTGGTGGGAAACCACACCCCTGTAGCCAGAATATGGTTTAGAAAAAGATGAATAACTCATAGAGCGGACTTGTGAAAATTATTTAAATGATACCATAATTCTTGTGATTTTTCTGCCCACATTTTAAGAGGTTTTTAGAACCGGTGGCATGATCTGGGGGCAAACTAGCAGTTAAGAGGGTATTACTTAAAATGTATGCAAGTTAAAAGTCTGATACTTCATCAATTAATGCCTGCATGCCTTGCGCATATGTGTATAAATTTGAGTAAGAATCTGATATTGGTAAGCTGACCAAAAAGTGAAATATGTGCCATTTTTGAACCCAAGCCCCCAGGAAGAGCAGATTTGGACAGGGTATACCTCCTGTGATATGTGAAGGGTGCATGTAATTTTAAACAAATGTGTACCTGTGCAAATATGTCTTTTGGGTCAAAATATAGATTGTGTGTAATTTGACAGGGGTGGGTTCTCTGCACCATAAACAGACCTCATCATGATGACACTTCATTTCATTCCCCCAATCAAGGGGAAGAGGATGAAGTGGCCAATGACAAGTGGAGAGGGGTAGAGCCTAGTGATGCTGCACACACACCCATTTTCAAAACACATAAAAGCAGACAGACAGGACAGATAGGGACCTTCAATTCCATTTGCTGCAACGCGCTCTGCCGGACCATACCACATCCAGAGATCCAGACTTCAAATCCATCAATCTCCAGAATCCAGAGAGGCTAGAGAGAGAGCAGAGCTGACCCAGACCACTGTTAGCAGAACCAGAGAGCTGACCCAGATCACTGTGAAGTGCAGAGACCAGACCAGAGTCCAGTCTAAAACCTGACCAGATCCGTGGCGAGGCCCATTCTAATTCAAGAATATAGTGCGAGTACCTAGCAGAACTGTGCAGAACCAATCTCTTAGTTAAAATAATATAATTCAATCTATTTTAATCTAAGTAGAACTGCCTCCTGTCACCTGTCATTTGCAAAGCTGTCACCTGTCATTTTCTAGTTGCTAGCTGTCACTTGTCTTTTTGAACTTTAACATTTCAAATCTGAAAAACGACCTTTACCATATCGCTCATATCTCCGTGACCGTTTGTATTAGAGACTTGCAGTAACTTTCCTCTGAAAGCTGGGAATCGTGGCTTTCCTACAAACCTAGAACCTACCCCCTATACTTTTGCTGCAATCGCGAAAAACGCACGCGCGAATTTTACCGCGATTTTCAAATTTCTCAACGTGTGAAAACAGCAGTTTTCTTGCTTTCAGTTGCCAAAAATTCGTTTAACCTGCTAGTTACTCCTAGATCCTTGCTAAAGTGAGTCTGGGCTAACATTAACTTGATACCACTCACGCTGAACCTCTAGAGGGAATTAAAAGCATTTTAGCGTATTTTTCACTTCATTGCCAGCACATATAAAAGCATTTTGGGCCTGTGTTGTAAACTTCTGTAGTCTAAGCTGCTGGGGTGAACTGAATTACATTTGATTGCATTTCTGAGAACTGTGTGCTTTCCTTCCATTTCCTTGCATTGCATAAAGGGGGGAGGGGATTGCCAGAGAAAAGTGATTACATTGTTTTGTTGAACGCATATTGAGTATTTTCTGTACTGCATTTTCATTCCACCTTGCATCCATTTGAAACCATAAAGTATTGTTGCTATCTTATCCATCCTATAACCACTCATCATTGATTATAAAGAAGTGTGCTAGTGCCAGACTATCCATTATTGATTACTGCTCAGATTAGGTGTGATATTCAATTATTAAATTAGTATAAAGTGTGATATATATATCTATTGTTTAAATTATCAAATAAACCTTTTAACTTGCAAAACAGAATTACTTCTTGGCTCAGGGGGGTCAGGGGGATTCTAAGAGAGGGGTGTTATATAGGGGTAGTCATCCAGAACGCATGAACTGGACATAAAGATATATCAATAAGGGTTTCCATTCAGTATCCCAGACTAGGCATTGATTTAGCTGTAGTGTTGAATTGAATCCTCTTACAGTAGCGATTTTGGATTTGTTACATTTTTCTAAGGAATCGTCTGCTTTCTGGCCAAAAAGTCCATCACCCTTGAAGGGCATATCCAGAAGTTTAACTTGGACATTAGTCAAGAAGAACAAGTTACTTACCAACTGGTAACGGTCTTTCGATTGGATGTTCCTCCAACGTATTCCTCATCTTAGATGCATTCCATCCATCTTTGCTGCTCTTGGGAAATTTTTTCGGCAGAGGGCGCCGTGCGTCGAGTCGATGGTCCCTCGAAGGCCTCCGTCGAGGGTGACGTCATCGGGTGGATAAGTAGCACGCGTGGCGCCCATTGGCCTCAGTTCTGTCCCCCCCCTTTTTTTTTGCCTGTGATCTTGTACTGTGCAGATTGTGCCGGCAGACAGGTATTAGCCTTGCGAGATTTAAGATGGCAATAACCCGGAAAAATCTACAGAGGGGTAGGTTGGGAGGGCGATGAGGAATACGCTGGAGGAACATCCAATCAAAAGAACGTTACCAGTTGGTAAGTAACTTGTTCTTCGAGTGGATTGTGTCCTCCAACGTATTGCTCATCTTAGATAGACTCCCAAAGCAGTATTTTGTATACTTTCTCTGGAGGAGGGGTCATATTTTTTCCCACCAATGCTTTTAGATGGCGGAATAAAGCACTGCTTTTCCAAAAGTCAGCTCCCTAGACTGGGAGGCATCCAGGCTATAGAATTTTGAGAAGGTGTGAAGTGAAGACCAAGTTGCTGCTTTGCAAATGGATCTTATTGGGACACCTCTTTGAAGGGCCGTGGAAGAGGCGATGCCTCTGGTGGAATGAGCCCTTAACCCTTCTGGTGGGTCTTTTTGTGCTAGTCTGTAGCATTCTGAAATGCAAAGTACGATCCAGCGTGAAATTGTCTGTTTTGTTACCGATTGACCCAGTTTCCTTCCTGTGTAGCCTATAAACAACTGGTTGTCCACTCTAAGCCTAGAAAGTCTAGAGATGTAAAAGCTTAAAGCTCTTTTTGGATCCAGTCTGTGTAATCTTTCTTCCTCCTTAGAAGGATGCGGTGGAGGATAGAACGAGGGTAAAACTATTTTCTGACTTAAATGAAAATCAGATATTACTTTTGGTAAAAATTATGGTTTAACCCTCAATACAACTCTGTCCTTATGGAACACAGTATAGGGTGGCCCAGAAGACAGTGCCTGCAATTCGCTCACTCTTCTTGCTGATGTTAGAGCAACTAAAAAGGCTGTTTTCCACGTTAGTAATCTTAATGGACACGTGTGCATAGGCTCAAAAGGGGCACACTAAGAATTTTAGGACTAAATTTAGATCCCAAATTGGCACTTGAAATGGGTGAGGAGGAAACACATTAGTGAGACCTTTTAAGAATTGTGTTATCAAAGGAATTTTGAAGTAGGAGCATTCTTCCGATGAGCGCTTGAAAATGGAAAGCGCCGTAAGGTTACCTTTTATTGTTCCGATATTCAGACCTCTATGTGCTAGGGTCAGAAAGATAGTACTTCCGGAATAGAACATAGAAAAGGATCGACATTCTTTTCCCTGCACCAGTTTTTTTACAACGGCAACGGTATAGAGACTTTGTTGCTGGCCTTCTTGCCAAAAGCAACACCTCCATATCATCATCTGGAAGGTTCCAAATCCTGTATCTCAGCCTTTCAGATACCAAGCATGAAGGTTGAGTGTTCTGACCTCTGGGTGGAGAACCTGACCTTCCATTTGAGGGAGAAGGTTCTCTCTCTGAGGAAGACGTACTGGAGGACAGATGGACATATCTAGAAGGTCCGGATACCACGTTCTCCAGGCCCAATCCGGGGCAATAGGATCATGCGGTTCCCGAAGCGTCTCAGCCTCCTGATGATCTGAGGAATGACGGGAATCGGAGGGAATGCATACAATCCACTCCACCACGAACGCGTCCCTGAGGGCTCCTCTCGGGGAAAATTCCCTTGAGCAATACCTTTCGCATTTTCGGTTGGTACTGGTTGCGAATAGGTCTACCTGGGGGGGTTCCCCAAAGGGCGAAGATCTCTTGAATGACTTCCTGAGCCAGTTCCCATTCGTGGGACACCGTGCTCTGCCTGCTCAGAGCATCTACCGTCATATTCTCTTCCCCGGCTAGATGAATTGCCGTTAAAGAGATTCCTTCCTGAATCGGCCAATACCAGAGCTGCATTGCCTCTCTGCACCGGGGTAGTGACCCCACACCACCTCTTTTGTTTAGGTAGTGCATGGCCACTGTGTTGTCCGTCATTATCAGGACATTCTTTCCCCTGACAGATGGCAGGAAGGCCTTCAGCGCTAGTCTGATTGCCCTCAGCTCTAAAAGGTTGATATGTAGTTTGGACTCCGATGGAGACCAACGACCGTTGATTGTCAAATCGTTGGCATGAGCTCCCCACCCCAGGAGTGAGGCGTCCGTCACTACTGTGATCTCCGGCCATGGTTGCCAAAAAGGTTCTCCTTTTAGGATGTTCTCTGTACAGGTCCACCATAGAAGGTCTTGTCTGACCTTGTTCGGAATCTGAAGGTGGTTTGTCATTTGATCCGTAAACTGGGACCACTGAGTCTTTAGAGCCCATTGAAGGGATCTCATGCTCAAGCGTGCCTCTGGCACCAGGAAGATGCAGGATGCCATGAGGCCGAGCAACCTTAAAAAATCCTAAGCCTGGAGATTTTGGGCATTTTGGAAACCATCTGATGAATGTCTTAAGCCCTCGTCTTGGGAGGCAAGCTCTTTCCCAAGGATGTGTCTAGTACAGCTCCTATGTACTGAAGCTGTTGGGAAGGTGTCATCTGTGACTTCTTGAAATTGAGGGAGAAGCCAGTTTGTGGAGGAAGTGGCAGGTGACTTTCAGATCCAGTGCTTGTTCGGCAGAACGCGCTCTGATCAACCAATCGTCCAGGTAGGGGTAGACATGAATCCACCCTCTTCTGAGGTGCGATGCCACCACTACCATTAACTTGGTGAAGACCCTCGGGCAGAGGTCAACCCGAATGGCAGGACTCGAAACTGATAGTGTGAGTCGCCAACTACGAACCTCAGGTATTTTCTGTGTTTGAGATGAATCGGCACATGAGAATAAGCATCCTGGAGGTCCAATGACACCAACCAGTCCTGAAGTTGAAGGGCCTGAAGGATCTGAGAGAGAGTTACCATCTTCAACTTGTCCTTCCTGAGGAACTTGTTCAAGTTTCTTAAGTCCAAGATGGGTCTCAGTCCTCCGTCCTTTTTGGGGATCAAAACATACGGGGAGTACCATCCCTTGTTCCTCTCCGCTGCAGGTACTGGTTCTATGGCACCTTTCTCCAGCAGGGTTAGAACTTCCTGCTGTAGGAGCGGGTTTGAAGAATTCAACGGGTGTCTCCCTGGTGGATTGCTTTGAGGTTGCTTTAGAAAAGGAAGGCAGTAGCCTTGGGCTATTATTTCTAGAGCCCAAACATCTGAAGTAATGGCTCGCCATTCTTGCAAATGCTGCGACAGCCTGCCTCCTACAGGTGTTTTGTGGTGCAAGTCCTCAAAGTGGTTTTGTGGTGGATGTTGCAGCCGCTGCTGGCAGAGAGGCTGCAGCTGGAGCTGGTTTAGCCCGTTTTCCTCGTCCAGCGCAAGTGGCCTTTCTTTGGCCCCTTTGACTGGCCATTCCTCTCGCCTTTCCATATGAGGTGTAATAACGATAGGATGGTCCCCTCAATGATTGCCCTTGTGCACAAAAAGGCTGAGGTTGCCTAATAGCACTCCTAAAGATTTTGCCGCTGCAACCTCTCAAGGCTCTCGTCAGCCTTGTTGCCAAAAAGGTGAGACCTGTCAAAAGGCATGTTCAGAAGGCGTTTCTGTACGTCCGTAATCACGCAAACCTGCGCATTACCGTGCTAGTGCCCATGGACCTGCTTACACTATCCGCAGTGTCTAACCCAGATTGAAGGGATTCCTGCATGGGTTCCTTTCCATCTCCAACGATGGCTAGGAAACCTTCCCTTTCTTCCCCTTCTGGTATGTGCTCCGCCGCCATTGCGATGCACTCCCACAGAGTACGAAAATGTTGCCAAGGCACATGTGGAGTTGGCAGATTTTAATGCCATGCTCCCGGCTGAAAAACCTTCCGTGCCCAACCATCCACACGCTTATCGTCCCTGTCTGGAGGGATAGACGGGTATGCAAGTTTGTTGGAAGCTGTGGTTGCCTGTATGACCAGACTCTCGGGAGTTGGATGTTTTGACAGATAGCCGGGATCGCTACTGGCTGGGCGGTATTTTGATGCAAGGGACTTATTTACCGGAGGAATAGAATCCAGAGTTTCCCAATTCTTGGCCACCCTGTTTTGTAAGGCTACAAGAAAAGGTAGTACTGGGTCTTAAGTGGGACCATGGTCCAATATATCTGTTAAATCGTCAGACAAATTGGGCTGGTGGTCTAGCCCATCCCAAGTAATCTAACACCTTGGTCATTAACTGACGGTAAGATGGACCGGCATGCTCTCCTGGATCTGGTCTACCAAAGTCATTCTCAAGAGAAGTGTCAATGCCACTTGCATTATGTAAAGATTCCACCAAAACCCTCATTCTGCTTTCCTCTGAGATCAAGCATTCTGGGACATTTGGGGTGCCATATTCCAATCCAAAAGGTAAATTTTCCTCATCGGATCTCTCCTGTTCCTCAAAATGGAGGTCAAGGATTTGAAAAACTCCTTCCTAGTGAGAGGATTGAAAACCTTCTCGGGAAAGGAGGAGGAAGAGGTGTAGTACCAGACTCTGAAGAAATTACATGTTTTGTAACTTTCTCCTTCTCCATTTCTGGTTTCCCTGGCTTGGCTGGAGCCTTTGGCACCGAGGGTTTCGGCGTCGATAAAGGCGTCGACGACATAGTGGTCGTCGACAGGGTCTGCTTCGAGGACGTGGAGGCAGTCTTCGACGATTTTCCCTTCAAGGTGCGATAGGTCTCGGACGGCGTCGGTGATCTCGAGTGGTCGACTCGACTGTTAATCGCTCGGCGTCCTGGAAGGTTCCCTATCCTTCCTTTTACGATCACCCAGGCTCGAGGGCGCGCGAGTGTCGGAGCGATGACGTTCCCGGCCGGCTTCCGAAGAAGGCGCGGACCGAGGCTTCGCCTTCTCAAACACCTCCATCATTTTGACCCTGAATGCTTCCCACTCTTCGGAAGACTAATGTTTCGTGGGGCATTTCATCCTTTTCGGAGACTCGTCTGACGACAAGGTGGAGGGAGAGCTGTGGCGTTGTTTCTTCGATTTTTTTGACGAAGACGACAAGCGATGAGAATCGCTTCGGGATCTAGATCGATGCCTTTTGCGTCAAGGAGATTTCTCCTCCTGGGGTCTCGACTCGACGCTAGCGGCTTTTCGATCCTTCCGACCTACCTGTAGCTTTCCTCTCCTTCCTCGCAAGGCCTTCCCCGTCATTGCCTGACACTTCAAACAGGCCTCCATGTCGTGGCCTTCTCTGAGGCACCACAAACACTCACGGTGCGGGTCCGTGATCGACATTTTTGAGCCGCACGACTTGCATTTCTTGAAACCCGGTCTCGGGGTCGTGGTCGGCGTCGAAGACGAGGACATATTTCTTATTATATTATATTTCTTCAACGAACTCGAAGCGCGCCGAATGTCCGAAGCAATGTAACTACGGAAAAACGGAACTGAGGCCTATGGGCGCCGCGCGTGCTACTTATACACCAGATGACGTCACCCTCGACGGAGGCCTTCGAGGGACCATCGACTCGATATCGACGCACGGCGCCCTCTGCCGAAAAAATTTCTGAAGAGCAGCAAAGCTGGATGGAATACATCTAAGATGAGGAATAGGTTGGAGGACACAATCCACTCGAAACCATGTATTTTTAGGGACATTTTCAACTGCTGTCCATAGACCGGAGTTCCCCGCTCCCTTTAAAATAAATATGCGGGTTGCGGGGTTGTCCCCCGCAGGTTCCATATGTTAATCTCACCACAAAAAATGGCTCCATTCTTGCATGGTGACATTTTTGCGGGGACATTAACACATGGAACCCTCCAGGGAACGATGAGAGGAGAGGAATGAAGAGTCTCCTCTAGCCAGCCTATATTTCCCAGAAATGGTATAGCTGATGGGAGAAATAGAACAAGGGTGCTGCCACATAATTGTTAATGGATCAACAATGGCAGGGTCTAAAGGCATATTGCGCTATGTGCTGAGGCCGTCATCAAAGATATCTGTAAGGTCAGAAACTTGTATCAGCGCCACAGATGTAATCAAGGTTATAAATAACCCTTTCTAACAAAGCCCTAAATTTGGACATATTATGGACATAGGGCTGAGATTGCTGGAATTCGAGATCTGGAGACGTGTCCAGACCACTGGCGTCATGGAGGCCTTGAGCCAGCTGCAAAAGCTGATTTTGGTCATCAAAATAATCGACCGCTCCTGTACCCAAGTAAATGGGGTCGACATCCCCCTGATCATCTGCGTCATTACCGCTGAAGATACCTGCCTTGGTATCCAAAAGTTCACACCGGGGTTGGGAGTGAAGGTTTTCCTAACAGTCAATGGTTATTCTCTCAGCGCTGATATGGTGGATGTCTGTGTCAATTGGGATCAAGACGCCACAGGGACGACATCCTTGGATGCACAGAGTTAATCCAGCTTCCATTCAGCACCGACATTGTCAGTACCGAAGCACTAGAGGGGTGGAACATGCTGAGCGCCGATCTTGGCTCCAAAGCCTGTTGCGTGGGGGGAGTGGTGTTAGCCACGCCGACACCAGCATGCTTTTTAAACATGTCCAGCTTGGAGGACTTGAAATCCTCCCACTCTTGGCAGGTGGTAGACCCTGCCTACATCTTACCTTTATCATTCGACGAATCAGAATCCCAACGGTGGCTCCTTATCTTCTTTCAGGATGAGGAAGAATGGCTGCGAGTGGGACCACTTATTCTGACCTAAATTGTTATTCGGGGGTATGCCCCTCGGTTTCAGCCAAAGACCAAACCATCGACTGTGCCAGTGATTTAGACCGAGTCTACCAAGAGCGAATTTAGCTGCTCGATTGCGTAGGGATTTGGGTTGCATTTTGGCGCACAACAGACACCAGTCAGTCCTGTGCCGAGGTACCAGAGACGCAACTCGTGTGGGTCAGTGATGGACATCTTAGTGCCACAGTCGGTACACCGCTTGAAACCCAATAACCGACCGACCTCTTGCATCGAGGAATTGAAAAGCAAAACATTTTCTGACAAAAAACGCAGATAGTCAAAGACTCACCTGTGTTCCTAAGCAGCGTGTTCGCGCCCAGAAAAAAGGGAACTGTGGTGTGGGACATAATGATGAGCCATTTATACGATGCCTGACGTCCCGTCCAGAGCAGACGCCAGATGCCGATCAACACGGATCGATGGCTGGGTCGAGGTCCACTAAGCCCCCTGTTGAAAATTTTCCTGAAGCAGCACAGCTGGAGGGAATAGCTATCAGATGAGAAATCTGTGGGAGATAATCAATCCATTGAAATAAAAACATGCAGGCTTTCCAGCAATTAGTGAATGTGGACTCCAATAAGCAAGGAATGCAGCTAAATGCTGTTCAAGTCCGAACCGGTCAGCCATTTTACTGCTCTCTTAATTTCCTCCAAACATGGCGGATCATGCTGTTCTGTTTTTAGATTGAGGTTAGAATGGATTCTGAGGTTAGCAAGCAGACCCTCGTCCACACACCATGTGGCGGGTGCACAATATGTGCGCAGACCACCCGAAGCACCAGCAATGACAAAGGCTGGAAGACTCCATGGCAGCCAAGAAAACTTACCAACTGCAACAGCAAAGGAGTGGTCTATCTCTTGACCTGTCCATGTGGCCTACATTATGTCGAGATGACAGCAAGACCAGTCAGAAGTCTTGCATTAGAACAGAGAGACTAACGGCCTCTCTAGTAGCCCATTTTCAACTACTGGGACACACTACTGAACAATTTAAGTGGACAATCTTGGAAAAGATTACACCACCCCCAGAGAGGTGGACATTTTACCAACCTCCTACTGCGAAGCGAACAGATCTTTCACCTTGACACCTTCAAGAATGACCTGAATGAGGAGATCCAATGGCATGAACTAGCAGTAATGAGAACGCATATCTGCTGTTTTTTGCTCCATATAGCCAGGATTATTCCACATATATTTCGGCCTCTTTGGATTCTGAGACATTACCTCCCCATCCATAAGAAAGGTTGTACACACTAATTATAGGAGACACACAGGCAAAACACCTCTAAATGTCAGCCCCCCCCCCCCCAAAAAAAAAAAAGAGTACACTGCAGCACCAATAGGTGTGAGGTGTATGACTAACAACTGCACCTCTCAACTGGACTTCTTCCAATCAAGACCCACAACTGATGGCGGGTAGGCCCAAACACGACATCGTGCACACCTGAGGATCCCCCTCCTGAGCCTTGTTAATGCCAATTGGTCCACCAAGACCGGGACATATCAAGTGAGATCAGAAACGTGGCTGCACCTTGGCAATACACATGAGAGCACGGGACAACATCTCCAGTACCTTGGTAAACAGGATCCTCGGACCACCGCATTGTTGCCCCCAAACAAACCCACAAGAAACTGGCCCCTTAGACATGCGCCCCTTCGGTATTATACACGTAGTTATGACCATGTTTTGATTGATCCCGCAAATAAGGCAAATATCTAATCTATAGCTTTAGCTAACACGGCCACATTGTGTAGAAGGCGTTGCTTAGCAACGCAGGTCAAGCCTTAAACCAGTTGGTGTGCTGCACCTTGACACATTTATGATGCATATAGAAGCAAGCGCACGCTTATTAATTTTACATCAAAATGGATGAACTTCAAAAAAGACTGAAGTTGTGGCTACTCGCATGAAAAACTAAGTGAAAACCAAAATATAGAACATCCGGCCACACCTGGCAAATCAGCATCTGTACCCAATTATAAATGGCATGCTGGTTCAACAATTCAAGAATATAAGGTATCAAAATATATGAAAAAACAAGAACGTCCGCCAAATCTGGCAAACAGTGTAAGCCGATGATATTGGCATTGCAGCTTGCGCCACTTCAGAATGGCCGCCACATTAGGCAATGCTTTTCCAGCATGTCTCTGGGCGAAGATGCGTGAATTGAAACCGGCAGCCTAAGTTGCCTAGCAACCCTTGTTTGCCTGCATGTGCGAGTGTCACCGCGGCAGCAAGTAACAGATCCAGAGAGGCACTCTGTCCACCCGACGGTAAGAATTATGGCTAATCACTGCTTTTTGCTATCACTCGAACTCACAGGCACTGCACGCACTGATCTCTGAGGACACTTCAGGCATAGAGATCGAAGTGCGAGTGACCCCGTTCCTTGCATGTACGCCGCTCCGAGCACTCTGGCATCCGGAAAGCACGACACTCTCCCGTATCCAGGACAAAATCGTTACTATTAAAAATAAGAATATGGAACCGTTAAAAACATGCTCCTGCAATGCACCTTTAACTATGGGTTCTGCCCGGATCTGTCGCTCCATGCCATCTCGCACAAGCGACATGAGGGACAAAGTGGGCTGCATAACTTACACACATGCGAGCTCCATAGACAAATGCTCCGTGTAGACCACATTCCCCCATAATGGGGGCAGAGCTTTAGACAAATCACAAATGAATATGTGCACTCTGAGAAGTCAACAGTAATGTAAAAAGGATGAAAGTGGATTGCAAGTAATTCCCTCTTTCCTTTCCAAGCTAACTCATGGGGTGATTCCCAGTCGACATCTGCAACGCAGAAACAGAGACTGACCGCCATGGAAAGGACTTGCTTACTGCTAGTGTGAAAAACAACATGTTTTACCCGTTAATTTATTATTTTCTTCAATGGAATCAAGGTGCGTTTCCTGAACGCAAGCAATGACAGGATTACCTTTCTTTAAATGGTTTAAGAATTCTGTCTTTTAATAGGGTCATTAAGTCCTTTAACATTCCATGACATGACTTTAATACTCATTACTACCAAGAATTAAACCGTGATGGGAAAAGAGACATGTACAAAGCAATAATAGGATCAAAACATTATGCAAAGTGATACAATTTACAATCTCCTTTGGTGCATTGGAAATAAGATAATCTAGTATAATGATTGTCTTAGTGTGACAATTATAAAGGGAAGATAAGGAGAACACAAAAGGAAAGGGAACATAAAAAGTATGCACATTTGATTATTTCGGTACTATACAGTGCATGAAATGTCAGTAACCAATAAGTGAAAAGCAATTTGCTAAAATATTGAAACAGGAACTTTTTAGGAACTGCCGTAAGCAGCAACAAGACAGCTCACAATGAGACAGCCGGAGCCAACTATATGGGTTGTAAAGTTGGGCCAATTAATAGTAGAAAACAAGATACAAACCATGGGTGAATACATAACTGAAGTTGTGAAGGAATAAATAACGATATTTGGTTGAATAGGCATCTTCTGGGTCAGTATGTTTTATTGGGGTCCTGGATTTATCTCTGTTTTTCTAGGTTATCAAACACGGGAAGGATTGAAATCGGATGCTGGAGTGGTGGGGTTTACTAGGTTTGAGTATGTGCCGGTCCAATAAATTATGTCCATGTAGAGGTAGCTGGGTGGGAGCGTTGGAACACTGTAGGGAGATTCATCAGATAAAGTGACCATATCAGAAGATAGTAGGGATTTTACAAGGGCATGTGGGTCTTTAGTGTTTAGCTATTCTTTGGTGATGCCACCTGGTGGCTTATAAGCATTCTTGCTGGTTCCAGCAGACCCTATTTAATATCCAAATTCTTAAGTGTCAGCCTTAAATCTAAACATCTTTCTTTTGTCTTGAGTCGCTTTGGAAAAATCTGGGGAAATAAAAATCTTGTTGCTTTGAAAGTTCAAAGGTGCGATTTGCTTTGCAGTAAGCCGGATCTGCTGTGCTTGTTGGTGTCATAACAGGCAAGCAATTGGGGGTCTAGGTGAGTTGCTATTGCAAGTAAATTGAGGTCTTATTTTGTGAGCACGTTGAAACTCAAGATGGTGTGAAAGGTAATAGTTAACATTTTTTGGGAGTCAATCCGTGAGAAATTGAATGGGGTCATTTTGTTCAATGTTTTCTGGCACACCTTATATTCTTATATTATCTCGCCCATTTCTGTCTTCGAGATTGGCAATTTCTATTTCCAAATGCTGGATTATACTGTGTATTCGTTCCAAACATTCCAATCTATCTTTCGTAGATGGCACACGTTCCTCTACTTCTGACAGTCTGGAGTTCATCATTTTCATGTCATTTTTAAATGATTTGTAATCATGTTAAAGGATATTTGTACTGTGCACTATCACCACCGGAGTGGTCCCCTGGCGCTCTGGGGGCTCAGAAAAAGGGAAAGGGGGTTTTGGGGGATGGGGGTGAGTTACTCGGAATAAGCTGGAAAAGTGCAAGAGAGCAGTGATGTACTGTTGGCAGCCTCAGCCTGGTGGGTCAGTTGGCTGGGCTTGGGGTGTTTTACGGTCGGAAGGCCATGTGTGCTGTTGTGCGAGTCTATGTGTGGTTTGTTTTGTTGTTGCAGTGTAGTCAAGTTTGTGCGGATTGTGGTGTTGTAGGCTTGTGGTTGTGTTTGGTTAGAGTTTGAGAGGTGTATGCAGAGGGGTGAAATTGTTAGTGGATTGGTTAATTGGCATTGCTGTCCTTGCAATTATGTCTAGGTGTGATGTTTGCTATCATTCATTATTCCATCTGAGTGTGGCACTTGCTAATCTTCAATATTCTATTTAGATGTGAGGCGAGCCAGTGATCATGTTTCCATCCAGGTGTGGCACCTGGTAACATTCACAGTTTCATTTAAGTGTGGCGCATGCTAACATTCACATTTCTATCTAGATGGGACGCAGGCTAAAGTTGAGAATTCCATCTAAGTGTGGTGCATGCCAACATTCACATTTCTATCTAGATGTGACGCAGGCTAAAATTAAGAATTCCATCTAAGTGTGGACAAGCTAACATTGTTACACCTGTCTAAATGTGCCGTAGTCTAATCTTCACAGTTCTCTCTAGGTGTTGCACTTTTTAACATTGGCAAGTATGTTAGTATATAATCCAAGGCAACATTTACAGTCCAGCCAAGAATAGATTTAGGCTGATGGTGACAAATCTCTTTAAGTACGCATGGTGTAAGTCTATGGCAGTCTACGTTCTGGAAAAATAAGGTAGAGTAGCGGGGGCGTTCTGGAGTAGAGTAATTGCTCTACACCCCACCCATGCCACAAAGTTTTTGTTGTCTGTTGACTGCTGGCTTCATTGGACCTCGAATCCAAGACAGAGATAGATGATAAATGGAAGACAGTTCTTGCAATATTTTTCCATGCCTTTATCGATGGAAAAGTAATACTGACATTTTGAGCAGCCATTAGTATTCCAGACTACAAATTAGAATACATGTTTTAGCAAGCGCTTCATGTCCTTCAAAAAGGTTTTGAACTATGGTCCAAGAGCTGAACAATGTTCGTTTTAAAGCAGAATACTGCTTTAATAAATGTAATACCAGCGCTGGCCACTTGATGTAAGGCAAGAGAGGCCTTTAATATTTCAAGAAGCTGCGTTCTCCCGTTAAACGTGATGGGGCTTCATTACCTGAGAGGTGGCGGTACATCACAATGCCAACAATCTGTGTTAGCGAATAACTACTTTGGGCTAATAGAGCAGGTCGCTGCAGGCAAACTACGAAACACACAGCGACCGCCATCAGCAGCGATCCGAGCTCTATAAACAGAGCATCAAGATGTCCTGCTCGTAACAACGGTGGAGTCGGTCTTCTTCCAAGCCACATCAAACTTCCACCCAGAGATTAGCAGCCTCCAGCAGAGCCCGACTTACTCGTACACCAGACTCACTGAATAATTCAAATCGGTAGAGGCACCACAGAACGCAGCATCACTGACATCAGGAAAACCGCTAAGTCGTTTCACCCGATAAAGCATAAATAAGGCCATATATCAAACGCTTCATCTGAGCACATTATGCGGTCATCTTGTTTGATTGCTGGCCACGCCTCCCATTGAAGTGGTTACTTTTAAATATGTTGATAGTTACAAAATATTTCATGAAGCAAATTAGGTTAAGATGATGTTTTCATTGTGGGTTTAGTGCATATTCAAAGATAAAAAGTTGTCATTACACTCATAACTTGAAGTTAACATTATCCTTTACGTTGGACATCAATCTCAAAATGTTCTAGATGTGCGATTTTTAGTGAAAGGATGGAAATTATACATAGAAATCAGATTATGCAAACTGAAAAACTTGTTACTGGTTTGGTGAACTGAATTTAGACATTGATACCTGAGAAACTGATACAACAGCTGTCGGAGAATGCGACCCATCTGACTCTTTTTCAAATTCCTATAAAGAAAATGTTGACATTAATTTAGACAAGAAATTATAAGGCAACCTTACAGGAATAAGCTTACAGGACTAGTCTGACTTAGGTTATAGCTTTCAAATAAAGAAACAGTACCTATATTTTTCCCAACCCACCATTTTTGGTTTTACTCCACTCATAGAACACTGCTTAATTTTCTATTTTTTCAAATACTATAGTCGTGCCATGAATGTAAGGTGTTCCTACTTAAAATACAATACAATTAAACATCAGTGCTTATCAAAAGCATAGCATATGGAAGAGGCATGTAATGTACAATATAAATAGATGTTGATTTCCCATCCCTTGCCTTTTCAGGAAAAGCGTGCAAAGATTCACATAACATAGTTGAAGACATTAGTGAACAACTTAACCTTAATGCCATTTGACACAAGGTTTACCATTTTGTATGTATGTTCTATTACTACAATAACTTAAAGGTTTTGCTGAGCTTGACAGCTTTTGCTGATTCTCATGCTGTGCATAGTGGTTCAGTTTGAAAATTGCATCCTGTTTTTGTACAAGTGGCCATGACTAACTACTCCATATTAAGGAGACAAATCACAAAATGGTAAACACATAGATGTCATCTTTAGATCATCATTTAATTATCCTGTAATTCTTTAGTCCTTCCTTTAGTAATTAGAATGCATTTTGCAACTGTTGACTTCACAAAGAGGTAGGTTTGCTTGCAGGTTATTTCAACAGTTCAAAATGCAAACATGTTCAATGAAATGAACAAGTTCCACTTGTGGGGTAATCTACTATATATTAGAATGTTGTGCTTATATTTAGTTTCTAGCCACATTCGGCTAGGATGGACTCGTCTTATCTGACCTAAATTTATAAAGTGCAACATTCACGCAAAGCAAATCTTGGCGCTAACTTAGGCAGGAAAAGAAAACTAAAATAAGTAGGTTATGAAAGATCATTTTTCACAACCCGAAAATCACAGGGAAGAGAGTTCCACAGCAAGGCAGCGGCCACAGAAAAAGACTGGCAACAAATGCGAGCGAATTTGAACCATGGAACATCAACCTGACAGGCCTCAGCCAACCGCAAAGCTCAGCGAGGGACATTGGGATAAAACTTGGACCGCAAATAAACAGCTTGTGTACCATGAAGAACTAGATGCACTAAGCAAAGGGACGTAAACTGGATACGCTTTGCAAATGGTAGTCAGTGTAGGTCACACAATATTGGAGAGATGTAAGCACTCTGGCTGCAGAGCTCTGCAAGATTTGGAGATGCCGGATAAGGTAGATCAGCTGTGCAGTAAATGGAGAATTGCAGTAGTTCATGGAGGACAATACAGCAATGAAGACATTGGTGCACAGAGTTGAGAAGATTGAAAGGGAAGAACCTTATGCAAGATTTTGAGTTTGAAATAGCCCTGCTGGTAGACCGCACTAATCTGGGTTTACATAGAAAGAGATGCCGCTATTTTAATGCCCAGGTTTTTGATCAATGGGGTTGCACTGGGAAAGACTTTAGTCACAGTCTCAGGCAAGGACAGATCTAACTGGACCAAAATCTGGGTGTCAACTACATAAGCATAACAAAACAAGCTGTGGGAGAAGAGTTTGGCAAGTGGCAGTACACATTGAAAAGTATCAGGGAGATGGCAGACCCTTGTGGCACACCACAGGAAATAGCAGTAGGCGGTCTAGCGAAAAAGAGGGAGAGAAAGATCAGAAAGAAAATGGGTATACCAGGACAAAACAGCAGCAGAAAGCCTGCTCCTCCAAGGCAATCAAGCAGGACGGCATGGTCGATCGAATCAAAGGTGGCCGAGACATTGAGCAAAATTAAAGCGCCCATGCAGCCTTGATCATGCAGCCGAGAGAGATTGTTCACAACATAAACCTGCTCACCTTCAGTGCCTGTGTCCTGGTCGAAAACCTGACTGAGAAGAGTGAAAAAAAAAGAGGATTCCTCATTAAGGGAACCCAGAAAGAGATAGACTAGCGAATAACAACTTCATAAAAAAGGGAGGAGTGAAATCGGCCGGACATTGGGCAAAATTGTGGCGTCTGACTTAGGCTTTTTTTTAGCAATGGATTAACCAGTGCATTTTGAAGGGAGGCAGGAATCAGGCCAGAGCTAAACGCTGTATTAACTGCATACTGGACCCAGGAAGTAATCCAAGGCACAACCATCCATCAAGACAGATAATGGAATTGGATCGTTCAGGGACGCAGAACTCAGCCTAGCTTTAACGGCTATAATTTCCTCAACAGTAAACATAGGAAAGGTGGACCGGCAGTGGTCACAGCCTGAGATTCCAGAGATCTCAGACTAGAGGAACGAAAATGTTCCGGAATCTTGTCCATTATTTTCACAAAGTATGTGCAAATAGTTACAAAGATTGAGATGGAAGGACTGGCTCAGTCAAAACAGCTGACAGAGCGCACCACTTTAAAGAATTCACAAGGTTGATTTATGGAGGTTTCCACCTGGATTGTGAAAAACATGTGCTTTGATTCAAATATAGCTTTGTGATACTCTGACGAAATTTGCTGCAACAGCCTTGGCTGCAGGACAGTAGTTCTGCCTCTATTTGTGCTCTGCTTGTCTATGTTGAAGGAGGGCTTGATTGACATTGAACCAAGGTTCAGATCCTCAAGTCTTAAATGTAGCTGTCTTAAGGGGTGGGGGGCAATAAGATCAGCAGTTGCAGTATAATCCTGCAAGATAGCATTTAGATCAGGTGTGGGGTAGTCAGAACAAAACTTCCAACTGGTTGGAGAGTTGCTCACTCGACACCGACCGCCAATTCAGACGAGAGGTACAACAAGATTTATGTATAGTTTTTCCATTCTCACCCTTCTACGAGAAAGGAATAACAAGGCAAAGAAATGGGAAGAGCTGAATAAAACCTAATCTCCAATTAAGACTCAAAAATACATTTTAAAGTATTCCTAATTGATGAGTGGGGCCTGGAACGAACTGAGAAAGGGCCAGTTCATTCATAGCTGCTGAAATTAATTTGGCAGTCGAGACATCTGAAGGATCACTTGGTTTAAGATTAAAATCCCCAACTATCCAGAGATTTGTATAATGAAGCTGAAGGTCTACAGCTAATTCCAAAAAGGCATCAGCAAATCTAGTCATTCCCAGAGGGCTGTACACAACCAAATTATAAGTGAAGCCGGAAGGAGTTGCTTTTAAACGGGAGAGCCACGCCTCCATTTTCAAGTTAAGGTTCAGAGATAACAGTCCCAGAGAACCGGGTGCTAAATATGATGGCAACCCCTCCACCGGAGTGACCTGTAGAGCGATCTAGATGTAAGATATTAAAATGAGGAGGTAGAGGCTGTACTATAGCTGGCCCAGACGAATCACAGAGCTAGGTCTCAGTAATACAGGCAAAGTCAGGACAATTATCACACAAAAATGCATAACTATGCACGTAATGGACAACAAGTGAACGGGCATTAAGTGGAAGGTGATTTAAAAAATGCAAAGACAAAGTATTGGGGGAAAGAGGAGTGTCAGAGATAAAACTCACAGGAAAACGTGTCAGAGAAGGTGTATGCTGCATGAGCAACTCGCGTGACATGGTACATCGAGGTATACTTACCAGAAAGGACCAAACAGATCCATCTGTTGGCTCATCCGCAGCTCTGACTAGCATAGGCGGGTTTATCTTTGGCAAGCACAAGGCATGCCTGCTGTCTGTCTGGGTCCAAGAGCAGCTATGAATACACAAAGTATTGCAGAAGTCAATCCAAGAAACACTGCGGATTGAACAGGAAAGAGACTCTGAGGAATGTGTGCTGGTATGAAAACAAAACAATGCTGAACGGGAATGGGAATCCATCTTCACCGAATATGGGTAGCCGAACCAACAGGCAACCAACTGGCCCGCATAGCCAACAGGGGATGAGCAAATGCTTGGTCTTCTCTTTTTATCCAGTGTACACTCTGCCGAGTCAGAAAGTGGTTTGGCGACACAGTGTGGTCAGGGGGCATCAGGCGGGCTGGGTATAGTGGCAGCAGGTAGAACACCCTCATTAAGTGTACAAATGGTAGGGAGAGAAGTGGAGGCAAAGAGGGGAGAATGGGGTAACTACCCCCTGAACCTCCCCCATTACCTAGAACAGCCAGGTCCGGGGAGTAGTGAGATTCAACAGGTAGGGACGCCAGAGTGGGCTTTGGTGGGTAGCATTAAGTGAGTAGGGGAATCAAGGGTGTGTGACTCGGCAGGATTTTAGTCAATTGAATCAAAGAATCTATATTTCAAAGCAGTAAAGTCAGTCCTAAGGTGGAAGAGGGTGTATAAAAGTAATACGCTTGTCAAGAACTGCTCAAACATGAATGGGCCGTCTTGAATGAGTGTCAATTAGAATGAATGGGAGAGTTGAACAAGTTACTTTCTTACCTGGTAACGTTCTTTCGATGGGATGGTCCGACGACGTATTCCATATCTATAACAGGTAATGTCCACAGCTGTGCTGCTTCGGAAAATCTTTGGCGTCTGCGTCCTGCATCCATGACGTCGATGCGCCGTCCCCGAGGACCTCCTCCGACGGCCGACGTCACCGGATGTGATAAGTAGGACGCACGACACCCATAGCCTCAGTTATAGTTTTTTCCCAGAACGTGTGCCACCAGTTTCTGCCAGTCAGATACACAAGGCCTTGCAGAAAGCAAGCTGCAATCGCAAAAGAAATTCTGCAGCGGGGAAGGCAGGGAGGGAGCGATATGGAATACGTCGTCGGACCATCCCATCGAAAGAACGTTACCAGGAAGAAAGTAACTTGTTCTTCAAGGGGATTGGGTCCTCCGACGTATTCCACATCTATGACAGACTCCCAAAGCAGTACCAAGCAAGGAGGTGGGAAAGAATTTAGAATACAAATTTAGCATGCCCAATCAAATTGCGGAATAGAGAACTGCCTTGCCAAAGGCCAGATCTTGCCCTCTGATGGAATCAAGGGAATAGCGACGTACAAAAGTATGTACTGAAGCCCAGGTGGCTGCATCACAGATGTGACGAATAGGAACTCCCCTCTGCAGGGCAGTAGACGCAGCCATACCCCTAGTAGAATGGGCCCGTAAGCCTACCGGAGGGTCCTTACCTGCCAAGCGGTAACATTCAGAAATTGCCAAGATAATCCATCTAGACAAAGTCTGCTTAGTAACGGCTTGTCCCAAACGCCTTCCATTGGAAACTATAAGCATGCCGGAGGACTGAGACCACTGGAGCTTGAGTGCCCACTGCAAAGATCTCATCTGCAGACAAGCCTCTGGCACCAGAAGAATGCAGGATGCCATGAGGCCGAGCAGTCTCAAGAATTCGGATGCTGGGAGATTATGGGCAAGCTGAAACTTGTGCACCATCTGCTGAATGTGAAGAGCCCTCACCTGAGGAGGAAAACACTGCCCCAGGGACGTGTCGAGCACTGCTCTGATGTACTGGAGCCGCTGCGTTGGTGTCAAATGGGACTTCTTTAAATTGAGGGAGAAGCCCAGCCTGTGAAGGGAGTGGCAGGTGATGGACAGATGATCCAGGACTTGCTCGGGAGAGCTCCCCCTGATCAACCAATCGTCCAGGTAGGGGTAGACGTGAATCCCCCCTTTCCGGAGATGCGCTGCCACCACCCACCATGAGCTTGGTGAAGACCCTCGGGCGGAGGTCAATCCGAACGGCAGGACCCGAAACTGAAAGTGCGAGTCGCCAACCGCGAACCTCAGGTACTTCTTGTGCTTGGGATGGATCGGCACATGGAAGTAAGCATCCTTGAGGTCGAGAGACACCAACCAGTCCTGAAGTTGAAGGGCCTGGAGGACTTGAGAGTAACCATCTTGAACTTGTCCTTCCTGAGGAGTTTGTTCAAACCGCGCAAGTCCATGATGGGTCTCAATCCCCCGTCTTTCTTCTAAATCAAAAAATAAGGGGAATACCATCCCTTGTTTCTCTCCGCTACAGGCACCAGTTCTATGGCGCCTTTCTCCAGCAGCGCTTGAATTTCCTGCGCAAGGAGCGGATCCGGACACTTCAAAGAGAGGTTCCCTGGTGGATTGTCGTGAGGCCTCTGCCGAAAAGGAAGACCGTAGCCGTGGGTTATGATCTCCAGAACCCACACATCCGAAAGTAATGGCTTGCCACTCTACAAGATGCTGCGCCAGCCTTCCCCCAACCGGCGAACCATGGGACCTGGCCTCATGACTGAGTGGTAGCGGCTGCCGCGTTGCCGGAGGTCAAAGAGGCAACGGCCCGAGCGGCCTTGGCACCTCGAGTACCTTTGTTTCCACCTCTGGCACTCTTACGATGGCCTCTTTGACTGCTAGCTCCCCTCGCTTTACTGAAGGACGAGTAATAGCGAAAGGAACCTCCCCTCCATTGCTGTCCCCTAGGACGAAAAGGTGGAGGTTGGCGAACTGCAGCGCCCAACGACTTCACTGCAGCTTTGGAGGTCTGCAACCTCTCAAGGCTCTCGTCAGCCTTGCTGTCAAAAAGGTGTTCACCGTCAAGGCATGTTGAGGAGCCGGGACTGCACATCAGGAGCGAACCCAGACTTCCGCAACCACGCAAACCTGCACATTACGGTGCTCGCCGCCATGGACCGGCTGACACAATCCGCCAAGTCCAAACCCAACTGAACGGCCTCACACATAGCATCCCTTGCCATCCTGAACCATAGCAAGGAAACCATCCTGTTCGTCCCCTTCGGGAATATGATCAGCCGCTAATGCACCACAGTTCCACAGAGTGTGTGTGTGAAACGAGACAAGGCACATATGGAGTTGGCCACCTGAAGCGCCATACCCCCCCGAAGAAAACACTTTCTTCGCCCAGCCGTCAAAACGTTTGTCGTCCCTATCCGGAGGGATGGTAGGATACGACGCCTGCTTTGCCGGGGCCGTAGCCGCCTGCACCACCAAACTCTCCGGGGTGGGGTGCCTAGACTAGTAGCAGGGGTCGCTACTGGCTGGACGGTATTTTCGCGACAAAGACTTGCCCACTGCCGGGAGACTCTACGGAGCAGTCCAAGCCGCCGCCGCCCTTCTCTGCAGAGCCATATGAAAAGGCAAAACCGGGTCAGTGGGTGGACCGAGATCAAGGATGTCCGTGAGATCATCCTGAACGAACTCCCCTGGGGGAGCTGACCAACCCAAGTACTCGGTAACCCGAGATATAAGGCGCATGAAGAATCGGCATGAGTGCCAGGCTCCGGCCGACAAAAATCTACCTCCGGAGAGGTGTCCAGTCCACTGGCATCATGCAGCGACTGCCTCAGGTCATCAATCTGGCTATGGCCCGAGATAAGGTCATCTGGAACCGGAACCAGGCCGCCATCAGAGCCTTCATCACCCTCTGAAATGTACTCCAGGCGGGGAGAGGAAGACCTCTGTGGACCAAAGCAGTGCCGGACTTTAGCCACAGCCTTTCTAGGGGCAAACCCCATGCCACTGGGCCCCTCCGACACGACTGCCTCGAAAGGCGTCGAGGGCGCGGAACGAGTCAGCGCCGGATGTCGACAGAAAAGGCATCGACGTCGAGCGAATCGCCGTCGACGTCAGCTGCATAGCCGCCAGCATCAGCGGCGTCTACACAGTCCTTGAAGCCGGAGCTCCGAGCGTGTCTCTCGACAACCTAGGCGCAGACGGCCCCCTCGGAGGCAGAGCCTCGAGAGAAATCGTCGACGACCTCAGCGCCACAGGCGTCGCCGTCTTCTTCGGAGACGGCACAGGATCACACGGTCTCGAGCGCGTCGAGGACCGGGACCTGGCACGGGCATGGCGAGAACGGCTACCCTTGTCCGAGCGGGACCTCTCCCGCGAGCCGTGCCGACCACCCGAGCCCGAAAGCGTACGAGCGGTGTCTCTCGACCGGTGCCGACCTGCCCCACTCGGAGGCGCGTACGGACCGGTGCCCTGCGATTCAAGAATCGCTAGCATCTGCTTCCTGAAGGAAGCCCATTCCTCCGGTGTTGCTTGCATGGAAGGATAAGCAACCCGCCAACGAGCGGAGTCCTCGGAAGAGGACGGGGAAGGCGACCTATGCCGGTGCTTCCTGGAATGCCTCGAAGAGGCGGAGGAGTGGCGAGATCGACTCCTGGAAGGAGACACACCGGACTTCCGAAAATGACGCGGAGAGTCGCCCCTCGAGTCATCCGTCGAAAACCCTGCAGACCTCGACTTCCCGGGGCTTAGACACCCGGCCCACCAACAGCTTCTTCTTGCGTTCCCGCAAGGCCTTTGCAGTGAGCGACTGGCAGTCGACACAGTCGTCCGTATCGTGGGCCTCCCCGAGGCACCAAAGGCAGGCGTTGTGCGAGTCCGTGACCGACATTTTGGACCCACAGTCCCCGCAGTTCTTGAAGCCCGAACACGTGGTTGAAGACGAGAAAGACATCGCCACGAACAGGTCTTCACAACAAACCGAACAGGTTCAACGAACCGAGAATAGAAAACAGCAAACTCCAACGAGTCGAGGCGTACCGAGATTCACGAAGCGAACACGTTCCGAACACGTTCGCGGAAAAAACGGAACTGAGGCTATGGGCGTCGTGCGTCCTACTTATCACATCGGGTGACGTCGGCCGTCAGAGGAGGTACTCAGGGACGGCGCATCGGAGTCATCGACGCAGGACGCAGACGCCAAAGATTTTCCAAAGCAGCACAGCTGTGGACATTACCTGTCATAGATATGGAATACGTCGGAGGACCCAATCCCCTCGAAGAACTGATTACAGCTGGCTTCTGAACCTGTACAGCTCTGCAGATCCTGTTGTTCCTGAGCCTCAGTCGTGGGGACAAGAGGGAGGTGGTCTGGGGACTCCTGCTCTGCAATGGAAAGGTCAGCGGCAACAATGGGCAAACTTCGATTCAGCAATTCTTCAGTGCATCAGCTCCTCGCGTCTGACAGCAAATAGCAACAGTGCAGTTCTCGGGTACCACTTCAGACTTTCGTTGCTTTTTGCATCCAGGTCTCTGTTGAGGTGGCTCAGGCTTGGTCAGTCCTGCATCAGGAAAGTCCAGAGGATCTTTGTAGCGCTCGGGTCTGGCTTAAAAGAAATGCACACAATCTAGTGTTCTTCTCGCTGGCACTTCGGTTCCAGCAGCAGTGCAGTGAAGTACAGCCAGCTCTGAGAGGATGTCCAGATGGGCTTACTTTGGAGTTGATTGGTCCCACCAACTCAAAGGGAGAAGTCAGCACAGCAGCAGGGCTTCACCGGGCAAATCAATGTTCCAGGAGTTGCAACAGGCGGCTCTTCCAAGTTCTTCTTCGGATTCCTTAGTCCAGTTGTCGACTGCCTTCCAAGCCAAAAAGCCTCCCCTTTTATGCAGGTTTCTCCCATTCATTCCAGCCTAGCTGCCAGTCAAACAGCAGAGTGGCTGTCCTTGCTAGACAGCCAGCAGGCCAATCACTTTTGGGTGCATTCTTGTAACCGAGGGGATTAAGCACAGGGAGTTTCGGGCACCTCCCTCACTTCCTGCCCCTGCCAGACATACTGGAGCCAGAGGCGGGCTTCACTAGTGAATCCCGCAAAGACAAAACCAACAAAGGGGCCAAACCTGGTATGACGCGCAGAGTAAATCTCAAGAAGAACCTTTCCGACATGAAATGGAGAAAAAAATAGACCGGGCCATTTTGACGAAATGGGCACCAATGGATGCTTTAACTGTGGCTGCGAACGCAGCCCGCTGTAAAAACACAACGGTAGTAAAAGTAAACCACTGCCACCAGCCACTAATTGTAGAAATGGTAACATAAAAATGTTACACGAGATACTAGACAAAGGTGATACTAAGTAATCCCTCCAGCAGAGTGTGCTGGGTCTATCCCAGAGAAGATATTTAAACCTTTGGGAAATCTGAAAGACTTCCCTGTGTCACTGCACTGAAGGTGCTGAGTCACACAATGTAACAGATGATGCCTAGGGAGTTTGTCAGACTCCATAACCAAAAGAAAAACAGTGTACAAAATCATATTAAAATACATGAGTGGGAACAAGGGTCTCAGTCTCTCCAGGTTAAAAAAATTCAAGTCTTCAAAATCCAGCAAAGTTGCTGGGTGTCTCTAAAGTAGAGAGAATTAGCACATTTCTGAGAATTCTCCCTAACAGCGGTTTACAGTCCAGGAAGGGCACAGCACCTTGTGGGGATGGCTCGATCCGCTGCTCGTCTTATGGATGGTTGGTCCCACCAGCTAAAGGGAAGTAGTAGTCTTCTTTGGAGCGCCTCTGTCAATAAGATAACTGGGTCAGGACAGCAGTGGTCACTCCACGGTTACTGGAAGGCTCTGCAGGCGTCTGTTAATCTTCAGCGTTGATCTTCTGTTCCAGTGGTCGACTTCCCTTCTGCCTCAGGAACCTCACCTTTTATTCAGATTATCCATTCACTCCTCTGCAAACTCTCAGCAGTTTACAGAATGGAGCAGGTGGTTGTCCAATTAGGACAGCCCCCACCTAACCCCCACAAGTGTGAACTAGTTTATTTCAGGCACTCTGACAGACAAAGGACAGCGGAGTGTTAAACTCCTCCCCTGAATCCTGCCATCACAGACACTGGACCCTACGCAGGGACACCCTAGGGTTCCCACCAAAGGCAAAACTCACATTCAGACCTCCCCCTCCCAGAATGGTACAAGGGCTAACAAAGGACAAACATGCAAGAAATTGAGAAAAAAAAGAAAGGAGCTACCATGTTAGCACATAGGTGACCTTTTTAGGCCCAACCGAGGCTGTTGAATACAGTCTGCAGTAGAAAATACCAGAAGAGTTGGTAGAACTGTCACCAGCCACAACTATAGGGTTGTCACTGTGACCAAAAAACCCAGGAGCAGAGAGAGGGGGGGATACTAGGTATCCCCTTAACACTCCACATAAGATGGTGTGTGCTAATCTCATATAGGTTAAAGTTTTAGGAAGGATACAAAGTACCCCACCAACCTTAAGAACAGTTGTTTTAAGGGTAGTCAAAGAATATCAAAGGAGATCCCAAAGGGTCCCCAGCAAAACATCAAATAGGATGCTGTGTACTGCAACATTGTAATACAGATGCCTTTAAAGGATATGGAGAAAAGCAAGACTCGTTAGAACAATTTAACACAAAATCAACAGAGTTCTCAAAAGTCCGAGCAAATAAGAATGAATGAGGGGAAAAAGGCTCCCCACATTCAAGCGAGAAAGAGAAAGGTCCAGCAGTGCAGCAAAAAGCAAAGGGGTTCTCACTTGGAGAGGGGGGATTAAGCATACAACTGATAAATCTCCCTAACAAAAGGCTTAAATATTTAACTATTTTTATAACCGATTATCTAAGTCAAATTATTGTGTGGACTCAATGAAGGCCCCAACCACACTCTCAGTCTCCTGAGACTAAGCCTTGACTGCTCTCCACACTACCCTTGATTGGGTTTTGGTGAAACACTCAGATCTCCCTGTCACACATACCTAGGGTGCCCTCCTAATATCCGTCCACAAGGACTGATTTAAAAAATCCAACTTAAACAGTGTTATTGCGTGTAGCACAGAAAAAAACATTAGGTGTGATGGCTCACTCATTTTCTGGGTTATATATGTTGGTACCGAACTCCAGAGTACTTGGTGCTTCCAGAAGTTTGATAGAGTGTACTTGCGGGATCCTGACCCAGTGGTGGCTAGGTTCATTTTTATCTTTTACAAGTGGCTCTAAAGGGAAGTCTTGCAAGGATCAGGATGATTGTTTAATAGATTTGGGTGTGGCTGTTCAGCGTGACAACGAAGATGGTGAGGGGGTACAGTGTTAGTGGAGTTTTCTTAAAGTACTACTGGTAGTAAGACTTTAGTAAGCTATCACAGTGGTATGTAGTTCACCCACTCTTAGTATCAGCCTGTACCAACTCAAAGCCTTGGAAGAGTAGCAGAGCAGTCAGGCTCATCTTAAGAGGAAGATGAGAGCTGTAGGCAAGTAAACTAAACCTAGTTAGACATGCACATCAAAAGCTTACAATTATAATTTATATGCAATTATATTTACACCAGAATCATCCTAAAAACCTTATAGGTTTACACTAGAACGCTTTGAAATACTTTAAAATTCAATTCAAAAGGGCACTTTCACTTTTGCGTTTGTTCACGGTTACATTTGTAGCAATGTTAGAAAGGGAAAAGACAATGCTATCCTATTATCAGTAATTAAGCGCACATGTGGTTAGCAGTTTTAAGGTAATACATTTACTCTGCAAACACATAAGAAAGTCACTTAAAGGAGATTCTAGAACGGTCAGCTCCAGGGATAGATGCCTAAAAGCTAAGCTCCTGTGCCTAGATTGAATCCTCACCCTATAATGGCTGATATAAATACAGCTGATTCAATTTAGCCTGCAAAAAGGCAGAAAGGGAGCGAAGAGAAGGTTTCTGAGGAAAGAGATAAGATACTGGAGATGTTAACTAAATTGACCTTGGATGTTGCTGAGATCAAAGACAGTGTCCATAGCTGACGAGAGCTATGTGGAGCCAACAGCAAACAGAGTTGAAACACACTTATCTGAAATGGATGATAAAGTTTTGAGAATGGCAGACCAGATAAGAGACAAACCAAGAATAATATGCTAACCTTGAAGATATCGGAGCAAGAACATTTCTCTAGAAGAAACAATGTTAGAATTGCTGGCTCTACAGAAGACATTGAGAAAGGCAAACCTATGGATTTCATAGAGAAAACCGATTACTCTGCTCAAGTTGGACCCCAAAATAAAATTGGAAATGGGAAGGACGCATAGGAGTTCGGGACCAAAACCGGTGCTTGGCCAGAGACCTAGACACTTTGTGTTAACATTTTTGAGATTTCCAATTAAGGAGATGATCCTAAAGAAAGCACGAGAGATGGGTGATCTTTCATAGAGGAGGGTGGGGGGGGGGCACAGAATCATGATTTTTGGAGACCTTAGCCGAGATGTGTTGGATAAAAGAAAAGATTTTAATACGGCAAAAGAGAAGGCAAAAACCTCAAGTATTTTATGGTATATCCAGCTATATTTCATGTGGTCATGGATGGTGAACTATTTTCATTTAATAAGAGTGCTGAAGCCTTTGAGTGATCTTGAGAAGGAGCAGGAGCCCATGGAAGCTGATGCTACAACCTAGCAAAGGATTTTACCAACAAAGAAAAAAAAAAAGATTTCATCAACTTGGGCTTTTTGATATGCAGTGGTTTGATTAGTTCGCCTATTTTATATTATTTAATTCCTTCTTTATTTTTTTTAATATATAATATATAAAATATTGGCATAATAGTGCTAGATTTGCAGTTATTATAAGCGTTAAATTTGTTCGAAGAGGTTTGCTTTTGTTCTGTGGGCTCAGAACAATTAGAGGAAAGGACCCAGTTACAATGTGGCTTCGTAGCGTAGAATCCGAATGTCGGCATGGGGATTCGTAGATCCGTGGTGGGGATGAGGAAATGGATGCAGTCACCCTGCGCAGAGCCCACAATTATGGTGCCGGAATGTTTATTTTGCAAAAGCCGGCTGCAGAGCGTTCTGTAGGCAGACTGTGGAGCGAGGATTCGGTGGAAAAGTGGAAAAGACGGTAAACGGTCAGGTGTGGCTAGGGGAGGAGCGGCATTTAGCATGAAAATGCCTGTGCGCAAGACTTTTCTGCTCTGATGTGTAGCGTGGGGATACATATTTACATTATTGTGAAATCAGCGAGAGCAATCGGAAAGCTTCTGAAACACTCCAAATGACCCCATGTGCGAAGCTGGTTACACACGGTCTTGTGGCGTTGGGATGGCACGCTGGCTTGATTACAAGCTATTAGTTTTATTTAAAAGGGGAGCCATCCCAACTGCCTTTGCTACTGCTACAAGAATGACTACCATTGAGCATGCTACTCTCCTTTATTTATGGTGCCTTGAGGAATAACTGGGTCGAAGGCTATAGAGGACTTTGTTGTACTTTTGGCTACTAGTACTGCATTGGAGTTTTAACACGTGTAGTTCTCTGGAAAGGGTACCAATATACATGCCAATAATATGTATGGTAATTATAGATAATATAATTACCAATGAGGGCTGGGTTAGGGCTGTGCTTTAACATATAAATGGAGGTCTTGTTAGTTGGAATGTTGATTGCATTTGCAGATCTATCATGGGTCATGGCAGGGTTTGTCATTTGCATAATCAATGGGGCCACCTGTGCTATACTGGGTAGATGGTATAGACTATTTAGCTAGAGGATGGCAATTAGAGGAGATTTAGTTGCCAATTATTCCAAAGTAGAGATGATGTATGGTCCCATTATTTCATTTTCTGAGCCTCAACTGGTTGCATGTTTCAGTGAATAAAGAAACTAACAGAAAGGAAAGCCTATAAGGAGAGGGCAAACTAAGGAAAGATAACATTGTTGAGTAGGATTTAATGCCACCTCAGGGAAATAAGGGAATAGTTTCTTACCTGTAACTCCATTTCTCCAGCATTGGTATCTTTCATGGATTCACATGCTTAGAATATTCCCCGTCGTCAGACTGGGACCCCTCGGTACACATATATAGCCTTTTCCAATAGGAAAACTTCCGACACTTTTGTGTCCTATCTACGTCCTTTTAGGACCCGCCTACGCATGCTCCGTCGGCAGTCCCAGTATAAGAGGCCCGCCCCCGCGGCTCCCCTTCAGATTTCGGCCCCTCCAAAGTAGGAAGGGTTAAATTTATCAATGAAATACATTACATTCCGGTGAGGTTGGCGGGCGCATGTGAATCCATGAAAGATACCAATGCTGGAGAAATGAGTTACAGGTAAGAAACTATTCCCTTCTCCAGCATTGGATCTTTCATGGATTCACATGCTTAGAATAGATTGTATAGCAGTAACACTTGAGACGGCGGTGAGAATGTAATGTAATATACCCTCACCATACTACACAATGCATATGTACAGTAGGAATAAGTTAACTCATATAACCTTACCCACATAAAGTATACTGTCATTAAAAAGGTAGACAACAGATTCTCCACAGCGTGGAGCTTACCTTACTGAAACAGATGGCGCAGGACAGCTCTTCCCATCTGCACCTCGTCCGCATGCTGCCTGGCAAGGCAGTAGTGGCGGGTAAACGTGTGGGGCACTGACCATGCCGCAGCTTGGCATATGTCTGTCAGCGGAATTCCTGCCCATAAAGCTGTTGAGGAGGACATCGATCTTGTAGAATGGGCTCTAGGATATCCTTGCAGTGGCCCTCCGGCCTTAGAGTGACAAAACGCAATCGTCGATGAGACCCATCGAGCTAATCCTTGTTTAGAGATTGCTTTTCCTCTCGTCGACGGACCATATGCGACGAACAGTTGTCGAGTAGATCTGAGTTCCTGTGTACGATGTAGGTAAAATTTCAGAGCCCTCTTAACGTCCAGGGTATGAAGAGCTTTTTCTGCTGCCGATGATGGTGTGGCGAAGAAAGTAGGGAGAACAATGGACGAGTGTTTGTGATACACTGTCGGAACTTTTGGGACGAACATAGGATTAGTTGCCAGGACTACTTTGTCCTTAAAGAATCTTAGGTATGGCGGGTCTACGAACAGCGCTTGCAGTTCCGAGATTCTTCTAGCTGATGTGATAGCAATCAAGAATGCCAACTTCCACGAAATGAATTTTATATGTCGGATGTGGCCATAGGCTCAAAAGGCGGTTTCATTAAGCCTGCCAGCACTGTGTTGAGACTCCAAGTCGGGGGGAAACGTTTTACCGGGGGAAAAACTCGAAATAAACCCCTCATGAAGTGTTTCACAAGTATGTCGCTAAATAGAGGAGACGACTGCCTCTTCCTTGTGAACCTTGAGATGCCCGCCAGGTGCACCTTTATCGATGTGAAGGATAATCCACTCTCCGCCAAGAGGAGCAGGTAAGGTAGAAATTGTTCCAGCGTCACCAACAACGGTTGTAGGCCTTGTTGTCCTCTACACCATTCACAGAACCTCCGCCACTTATAGGAGAAAGATTTGTTTGTAGAAGGGGCTCTAGCTGCCTGCAGAATTTTTTGACAATCCTCCGAAACGTCTAAAGCACCGAACTCCGAAAAGTCAGGAGCCAGGCTGTAAGGTTGAGACTGTCCGGGTCGTGATGCCACACCGTGCCTTTGTCCCGGGATAGTAGGTTCGGGACTTTCGGAAACGCTATGGGATGTTCCAGCGACAGGTGAAGCAGGTCGGAGAACCACGGTTGCCTTGGCCAGTATGGTGTCACTAGAATTACCCGGCAATTGTATCTGCGTATCCACTGTATTGTCCTCCGTATGAGGGGGAACGGGGGAAAAGCATAGAGGAACATGTCAGTCCATGGGAAGGAGAATGCCTCCCCCATGGAACCCTCTTGAGGCCATCTGCTTGCGAATTGCTCGCATTTCTTGTTGTCTTTGGTCGCGAAGGTGTCCAGAGGGGGGTGACCCCCTTTCTCGAACACTTTCATCAGGTGAACTGTGTCCATTTCCCACTCGTGTATCTGGGCCATGCTTCTGCTGAGGGAGTCTGCTTGGGAGTTCCTCACTCCTGGGAGGTGATGAGCCACGATGGAAATTTCGTGCTTTAATGCCCAATGCCATGTTTTCTGGGCTTCTATGGAAAGAGTTCTTGATCGCGTCCCTCCTTGTTTCCTCAGATAAAACATGGCCGTTGTATTGTCGGTCAGTACTCGTGAACCCTTGATGTGTGGTAGGAATGCCTTCAAGGCCCATCGTACTGCTCTGAGCTCTAACACGTTTATGTGTAGGAGTGACTCCGTTGGAGACCAGCGACCTTGCGTTTGGAGAGCACCCATGTGAGCTCCCCATCCGGTTAGGAACGCATCCGTGACTATGGTTCGCTGATACTCCGGCTCCTGTAGGGGTACACCGTTGTTCAGATTGTGGAAACTCTGCCACCACTGAAGGGTCCGAAGTAGCTTGTCGTCGTCGATGATTATCTTGTCTGACCACGATCCTTGAACCTGCGTCCATCGGTCCGCGAGGAATTCCTGGACTGGCCTCATGAATAGGCGACAGTTTTCCACCAGATGGATGCAGGATGCCATGGCCCCTAGGACCGAAACGTATTTTCTCACTGAGATCTTGGTGTTTCGCCATAGTCGGCATACTTGTTGATGGAGTCTTGAGGTTCTGTCGAGAGAAGGTTTCACTAGCCCTAACCGGGTCTCGAACTGTGCCCCCAGGAATACCAGCGTTCTTGATGGCCGCAGAGAGGATTTTTCGAAGTTTATTGTGAATCCCAGCTGTTGTAGAAGCTGCATGGTGGCTTGTAAACTTGTGTTGGTCGACGCTGGGGAGGATCCCCTTACCAGCCAGTCGTCGATGTATGGGTATACATGGTGGCCTTGCTTCCTTAGCCAGGCCGCTACTGGAGCCAGGCATTTCGTGAACGTTCTGGGGGAGGTCTTGAGCCCAAAAGGAAGAACCGTGAACTGGTAGTGAGTCCGCCCTATTACAAATTTTAGGAATTTCCTGTTTCCGACACATTGGAATATGGAAATACGCGTCCTGTAAATCCAGGGATGCTAGAAAATCCCCCGCTTGAACGGCGCGGATCACTTCCTGCAGAGTGAGCATCTTGAATTTTAGGCTCTTTAAAGACTTGATGAGATCGCGGAAGTCTAAAATGGGACGCCATTTGCCATTCGGCTTTTTTACGACGAAATATCTTGAGTAGACTCCTTGACCTCTCTGTGATGTTGGAACCAATTCTATCACGCCCTTTGCTAACATGAGTGTTACCTCTTGTTGCAGTATCTTCCGATGGGAATGAGCGGTGAACGCAGGTGGAATTTGCGGAGGGCTGTGTTTGAATTGTAGAGAGTGTCCGTTTCTTATAGTATCCAGCACCCATTGGTCCGTCGTTATTCGTTCCCATTCGTTGACATATGCTGAAACTCTTCCCCCCCAGAACGGTGTGTTGTATGTCACTGCTGATCTTTATTTTGCTTGTCTCTCAACGACGACGGATATGATGGTCTTTTCCTGGAAGTCTGGAAGTTCCGGCGACGGTTTGCCGTTTGGGAGGCACGTCTGTATCCCTGGGAGGGGTAAGCCGATCTGTCTCCAGACGCAGAGAATCTTGAATTACCTGAAGCCCCTCTAAAGGGACGAAAAGACTTGTAGCTTCTGCCACTCTGGAGGGCACCCAATGAATGTGCCGTGTCCGAGTCCTCTTTCATTCCCTTTAGGGCTTCGTCCATCTTCTCACCGAAAAGAAGGTCTCCCTCAAAGGGCATATCTAAAACTTTGTATTGCACTTCTGGCCTGAAGTAGGTACACTTAAGCCATGACTGTCGTAATACGACCCCATTATTGACTTGCTTGAAGCCTGACTCAGCGAGGTCCACCGCGATGTTTATTGTGTGATTTGAGGCTTCCTCACCCTCTCGGACAAGTAACATCGCTGCCTTCCTATGCTCTTCCGGAAGATGATCAAGCAACGGAGCTAGCCTGTGCCACATCTCCCTATCGTATCTGGCTACAATTGCCAGAGAGTTTGCGGCCTTTAATGTAGTCGCTCCCACGGATAGCACTTTTTTGCCAAAGGCATCCCGGCGTCTCGCTTAGTTTTCAGGCGGAGTCGTGCACTTGTGCTGGGCCTTCGCCTTCCTCGCCGCTGCCGCAGACACCACCGAGTCTGGCGTTGGTTGGGAGGATAAACACTTGGGGGTAGACTCTGGAGCCTTAAACTTTTTTTCCAGGCGTCCTTTCACTGCCGGCTCTGAAAACGGGTGACGCATTGTCTGCAACCCCTCCTTCCACACGTGGTCTAGTATTGGTATCGAGAACACAGACCTCCTTCTCTTACCCATGTGGTCGAACAAAAAACAGTCCTTTTTCTGTTCTTCCTGGGACAAACCAAATTCTTTGCATGCCTTCTCCATCATAGAATGGAATGACGCAATGTCGTCCGGAGGGGACGGGTGAGCTGGGCTTCTAGGGGTTTCCAACTCCACCTCTGACTGCCAGGTTGGATCCCTGGAGGGGGATGATGAGATATCCGACATGGCTCCCCTGTCAGACTCCGAATCTGGCAGCTCACCTTCCTCTTGTGCCAGTGCTGAGATTGGCGTGTGCGTCGGTTGACGGGACGGGCCCGGCTCGTCGACGGGTGACTGTGGCAGGTTTGCCTGAGGTAGTCTCTGGTCCAACGACTGTAACAAAGACTGAAGCGTGGACAGAATTTCCAACGACAAAACAGATTGAGGATTGAGAAGAGGGGCAGATACCGGTATAACGGATCCCCTCGTCGACGACTTGTCAGCCACTCGTAGCCCTAGGTCTGCTGGGCCAGCTATTCTCTCATTCTCGTCCTCCGAGGACAGCAACACAGCCTGTTCTTGTATTAAAGTATCTGGGGGGATCGGATCAAAAACTTCAGGCCTCCAGTAGAACCCCCGTCGACGAGGACATCGTCGACGCCGTTGTCGGTGGATGCCACCTGCGTAAGTGGCAGGGTGGAGGCAGGGTGGAGGCCGATGACTGGACCGCCGTCGACGACGGTGACTTAGCAGGTGGTTTTGGCAGTCCCGCCTTTTCCACACTTGGCTTGCTTTTACTCGACTCTTGACTCGTGGTCGATCTATGATGATCGCCCGAGGAGGATTTCCTTTCCTTTTCATGCTTTTTTGATGAAGATGATTTCTTTGACGAGGAGTCTCTAGTTGAGTGACTTCCAGACGACTCTTTTTCCGTTGGTCGAGATTTCTTCGCCGGTGGTTCCGACGAGGTAGCGCGGCGTGATGTTTTTGCCGATTGTGTGGAGCCAACCTTCGAAGGGGGGTATGCCCCCGCGCCATCATTCAGCCATGCCACCAGTCGTCGACTCCGGTCTTTGAGGGTTTTTTGAGAAAACCCTTTGCATATGTCGCAGTTATCCGCCGAATGATGAGGGTGGAGGCAATATATACAATCCATATGTCCGTCCCCCTAGTAAACTTTTTTCACGTCGCGCATGGGCGGAACAGAGCTTTTCCTGACACGGAGGACATTTTCTGTACTCAAATTCCAGTAATGCAACCTTGTACAAAATAGTAAGACAACGCGAGGAGATCCCACTACTTTGGAGACTGTTGAAATCTGAAGGGGAGCCGCGGCGGCGGGCCTCATACTGGGACGGCTGACGGAGCATGCGTAGGCGGGTCCTAAAAGGACGTAGATAGGACACAAAAGTGTTGGAAGTTTTCCTATTGGAAAAGGCTATATATGTGTACCGAGGGGTCCCAGTCTGACGACGGGGAATATTCTAAGCATGTGAATCCATGAAAGATCCAATGCTGGAGAACTACATTGACAATTAGAATGAGGGCTCCAAAAAGTGTGTATACTGTATACAGAGCGGTGTGTGATAATGCAGAGTTATACAGCATGTGAGTTGGGAAGATTAATAGGCAATTATAGGGGACCACTGGAAGTGACGGGCTGAGTGAACTAGATTAACATGGGCGTTACGGAGACTTCTCAAAAATTTGCTAATTCCCTCCACCTTCGACACCCCCAGCAATTTAGCTCCATTTTGAGGACCTGGAGAGAGTGAGACCCTTTTTCCCACTCATGTTTTTTAATTGTGAATTTAACCTCTCCGTTTCTTTTGGCTGTGGAGTCTAACAAACTCCATAGGCATCATCTTTTACATTGTGTCTCACAGCACCTTCAGTGCAGTGACACATGCAAGTCTTTTAGATTTCCCAAGGTTTAAATGCCTTCTCTGGGATAAACTACTGTTTCCCAGAGCAGTGAAGTGAAATTGACTTTACTTAGCACTGTACTTGCTAGACCCAGCACAACATATCTAACAATAGCGTGCTGGAGGTGTTACTTAGTATCCCCTGTGTCCAACTGCTCATGTAACATTTTTATGCTACCCTTTTCTCACAGAATGGCTGGTGGCAGTGGTTTCGTTCCGAACTACCATGGTTTGCATTTACCGCAGCTGTCCGCAGCTCCGGTAATGCTAGCCGTGGGAGCCATCTTTTTCAAAGTTGATAAATCCTATGTCCAGAAAATGGTGAATGAACAGGGAATATCAAAGGTTAGAAGGGAAGATATGTGAGAATGTTTCAGGAATTTCTATGCGTCTTTATATACAGAAACCCAATTTCCGACATCAGACAGCTTAGAAGAGTTTTTTGGCAAGATTAATTTGCCAAAATGACAGCGGAGCAAGCAATAACTATTGATCAGCCTATCAGAGAGAAGGAGATATTAAGACCAATTGATCCACTTAATATAGGTAAATTGCTGGGCCTGGATGGGCTGCCAGTGGAGTTTTACAGGGCTCTTGGTCCTTAATTAGCTCCATTATTGTGTAGTCTGCATAATTTTTTTATGACAGAAGGGATTATGTGTCCAACGATGCGAGAGGCGTGTGCCACAGTAATTCCAAAACCAAGTAGGGATCATACAAAATGTGAAAATTACAGGCCAATATTATTAAATGTAGACACACAAATATTTGCTAGAACATTGACTAACCGGTTGGACCTGTATATTGGTGGACTGATAGGACATTTTCAGGTTGGGTTTATGCATGGGAAGCATGGTTACCATCACATTAGAACTATTTTGGACATATTGGGGTTTCCTTAGGATGAGGTAAAGAACATGCTACTAATCTTTATGGATACAGAGAAGGCATTTGATCCGGTCATTTTTTTTTTTTTAGACTACACGCTTAGGAAGATGGGATTTAGGGATGCCTTTATGAGAACCATTAAAGCTTTACTTGCATCCATTAGTGAAAAATATGAGTAAATGGAGAACTCTCTGCTTCCTTTCCCTTGACTAGGGGTACCAGACGGGGCTGCCCGCTGTCGCCTTTTCTTTTTAACTTGGCACTTGAACCCTTGATAGCCTATATTGGACAGCAACAAGGTATATGGGGGCTTAGAGTTGGGCAAAAGGAAATCAAAGTGTTATGTTATGCAGATGACATGACAATATTGTCTAACCTTAAGGAGGGGGGACGCCTGTCGGTCATAAGATTCATTGGGAGAAGTCAGTGATTTTTCCGTTGGAGGTTACCCAACCAAGGACTGATTTAAACCAGTGTAATTGTCAATGTAAGTATTTGGGGGGTCCATCTGGTTCGAGATTTGAAGAAGATGGTGGAATTTAATGTAGCTAAGATAATAGAGATACTCTGGAAGGACATGTTAAAATGGGGTCAGTTAGTACTGTGTTTGGGCGAAGATTAATGCTATAAAAATTGTACTTTTACTTAAACTTCTATATATCATTCAGTCTATCCCACTAAAATTTACAAAGATTAGACTCATGGACAAAGTCTTTCAGAATTTTCTTTGGGGTGAGGGCAAGAGACCTACGATTCAAAGGTACTTTCTAATACGGGCAGAGGGAGAGGGGGGTCTTTGGGTACCCCATGTTAGGCAGAATTGCATGTAGTACCCTCTGGGACCACCACATACAATTAGGACTACATGTGTAAGTAAAAACCAACCTTTGGTATAAGTCTGTACTACAACAGTTTTGTGGTAGCAAGCTGAGCAGCCAGGCTCATCTCAAGAGGGAATGTGAGCAGTACAAGAAGTTGCAGAGGTTTTACAATCACAGTGGTTCAAGTAGACACAAACTCAAGGTTTCTTGGTAAAACACTTATAAATGTATTACACAATCATTTAGAAAACATTCACTAGAAGGAGGCAATTTAATATTATACACAAATATATTTCAACACAAAACCAACACATTTCTGACCAATTTAAGCTCCCCTGAAATAGTAGCCAAAGGGCATTTCAGTCACTTTGAATGGGAGGGTAAAGGCAAAAGTTAATAGAATAGATCACAAATACTTTCTTAGGCAGTGCAAATAGTTAGAGTTCACTGGAGGACTCTATTCAGTTCAATAGGCCTAGGCCAAAGTTAATGGGCTAGTGTCTTGGATAGGAAAAAGCAGTTCTTGAAGTAAACGGTAAAGTCTTTGCCAAAGTTCTCAAAAGTAGTTTGTACGAAAAAGAAACATATGTTGGGTCACAAGCTGATTAGGCCTGTAAGTTGGGAAAGTTCCACAAGCTGATTAGGCCTGTAAATTGTGAAAGTACCACAAACTTTCACGGCGAGAGAAGCGTTATCTCAATCGGGTTGGCACAGTATCTTAGTATGAAACAAAAAATGCAGCTGAAGACGTTGGTTTCTGGCAGTTCCTGCAGATCTCACTGTTCCTGAGCCTCAGTCGTGGGGATAAGAGGGAGGACATCAGGGGACTCATGCACTGCACGGGATCGTCAGAAAAAGCTGACAAAATGGAGTCACTTCAGTTCGAGTAGCTGTTCTTCAAGCACACAAGCTGGTGTCCTTCCCCCCTGGTTAATCCTAACTAGCTTCTAGAATGGTATCCAGGTGGCTTATGAGTTGATTGGTCCCACCAACTCAAAGGAAGAAGTTGCCCTTGAAGGGGCTTCTCCGTCAAGATGAACTTGGCAATTCGGACGTGCAGCAGGGCTTCACCGGGCAAACCAACAGTCCAGGAGTTGCAGCAGCTGCCCTCTTCCAGCTCATCTTCGGTTCTTTCGTTCAAGTGGTCGACTCTGCTTTCCAGTCCAGGAGACTCGCCTTTTTAACAGTTTTCTCCCATTTATTCCAGCCTAGCTGCCACTCACCCAGCAGAGTGGCTGTCCTTGCTAGACAGTCAGCCAGCCAATCACATCAGAGTGCATGTGAATCTCCGAGGAGATCAAGCACAGGGAGTTTCAGGCACCTCCCTCACTTCCTGCCCACCCCAGACACTCAGACGCCACAGACGGTCTTCAGTCCTGAAGCCTGCCAAAGGCATCCAAACAAAGGGACCAAACCTGGTTTGGCGAGCAGAGACAAACACTAGAATGACCTTTCCAAAAAGAAATGGTGAAAAAAGAAGACCAGGACCCATTTAAACAAAGGGGCGTAAGGCGCCATCTTGGAAAACATGGCTCCCGCAATTTCTTAGCTACCGGTGTTCACGGTCGTGGAAAATCATGGTAGTTTGTTCTAAAACCACTGCCACCAGCCATTTCGATATAAAACGGTAGCATTTGACTGCTACATGAGTTTCTAGACACAGGGGATACTAGGTAACCCCTCCAGCACTCCATAGGAAGATCGTGTGTGATGCGTCTAGGAATTTAAAAAGACTAGTAAACCTTACATTCTCTGGGAAACAGTAGGTCATCCCAGAGAAGGTATTTAAACCTTTGGGAAGTCTAAAAAGTCATCCCTACGTCACTGCACTGAAGTTGCTGTTTAACACATTGAAAAGATGCCTATGGAGTTATCTTAAAACGACATTATCAAAGAACACAAGAGTAAAACATACATCAAAATACGAGAGTGGGAAAAAAGGCTCACACTCTATCCTGGTAAAATAATAAAGTCCTCAAAATCCAGCAAAGTTGCTGGGGGTCTCTAATGTAAAGGGAATTAGCAAATTTATGAGAATTCTCCCCAATACCCCAATTTGGAGAATTATTGCAAGGGGTTTGTACTGTAGAAATCAGCAATTTATTTTGATGGGAGGGCTAAGTACATGCCATTATGGAAGATTATAGAGAAAGAGAAATTATGACCATCCACTTTTGCAAGATGTATATACAATGGGGAAGATACCTAATCTAGTTAAACTGCCTACTATAGGAACGACTGGAGATGCATGGAGGACTTTTATGACTGCTAAAGGAGAACATGTTTGGATTCATTATGAGGCATCGTTATGGCACAATATGGGAAATAAGACCTTGTGCTGGTGGAGTTGGGTTAAGAAGAACAAGTTACTCTTACCTGCTAACGTTCTTTCGATGGGATGGTCCGACGACGTAGTCCATATCTATGACAGTAATCACCACAGCTGTGCTGCTTCGGAAAATCTTCGGCGTCTGCGTCCTGCGTCGATGACGTCGATACGCCGCCCTCGAGGACCTCCTCCGACAGCCGACGTCACTGGATGTTATAAGTAGGACGCACAACGCCCGTAGCCTCAGTTGTAGTTTTTTCCCCAGAACGTGTGCCACCAGTCTTCTGCCAGTCTGACACACAAAGCCTTGCAGAAACGTAAGCTGCAATCGCATAAGAAATTCTGTAGCGGGGAAGGGAGGGAGGGAGCGATATGGAATACGTCGTCGGACCGTCCCATCGAAAGAACGTTACCAGGTAAGAGAGTAACTTGTTCTTCGAGGGGATTGGGTCCTCCGACGTATTCCATATCTATGACAGACTCCCAAAGCAGTACCAATGCAAGGAGGTGGGAAAAAGAATTTAGAAAACAGAAATTTAGCATGCCCAATCAAATTGCGGAGTAAAGGACTGCCTTGCGAAAGGCCAGATCCTGCTCCTGGATGGAATCGAGGGAAGAGTGACGTACAAAAGTATGTACCGAAGCCCAGGTGGCTGCATCACAGATGTTGCAAATAGAACACCCCTCTGCAGGTCAGTAGAGGCAGCAATACCCCTGGTAGAATGGGCCCGTAAGCCGACCGGTGGGTCCTTACCCGCCAAGTGGTAACCCTCAGATAGCCAAAATAATCCAGCGAGACAGTCTGTTTCGTCACAGCCTGTCCCTAACGCTTTCCAGCGTAACCAATAAAGAGCTGAAAGTCCACTCTGACCCGGGACATGCGTGAAATATAAAAGCTTACCGCTCTCCTAGGATCAAGCCTATGGAGCCTCTCCTCTTCCTTACCAGGATGTGGAGGAGGATAAAATGCCAGAAGAACAACCTTCTGGCCTAAAAGAAATTCCGACACCACCTTCGGAAGAAAAGAAGGACGAACTCTAAGGACAACCCTGTCCTTATGAAACACAGTGAAGGGTGGCTTAACTGAAAGTGCCTGTAACTCACTCACTCTGCGAGCGCAAGTGACCGCAACTAAAAATACAGTTTTCAGAGTTAACAGTCTCAAAGGACATGAATGCAAAGGCTCAAACGGAGCACCCATCAGAAACTTGAGAACAAGGTTCAAATCCCAACCGGGCACCTGGAAAGGTGACGGAGGGAACACATTAGTGAGCCCTTTCAGAAACTGAGAAATTAAAGGAATTTTAAAATAGGAACACTCTTCAGATGAGCGCTTAAATATGGACAGCGCCTGTCTGAAGAGTGTTCCTATTTTCAAGTGGGTACCTTTAATGATACCCACTTGAAAGCCCCTGTGGGCCAAAGAAAGCAAAAAAGACAGAACCATGGGAATTTCACATGCAAAAAGATCCACATTCTTAACCCCGCACCAGTCGCAGAACTTCCTCCAATGGCAACGGTACAGGGACTTTGTTGCGGGCCTTCTGGCCGAAAGCAGCACCTCCATCACGTCTTCAGGGAGGTCCCAATCCTTATACCTCAACCTTTCAGAAACCAAGCATGAAGGTTGAGGGACCTGACCTCTGGATGGAGAACCTGACCCCCCCCCCTCCCGTGAGAGCAGATCGTCTCGGTAGGAAAGACGGTGCAGAGGGGAGATGGACAAGTTGAGAAAGTCCGGGTACCACGTCCTCCGGGCCCACGCCGGAGCAACAAGGATCATCCGGGAACCGAACCTCCGTAACCTCTGCAGTATTTGCGCGATGACGGGGACTGGAGGAAACTCGTAAAGCAGTGGGAATGACCACTCCACCACGAACGCGTCTCCTAAGGCTCCGTTTTGAGGAAATTCCTGCAAGCAGAACCTCTCGCACTTACGGTTGACACTGGAGGCGAAGAGATCCACTTGAGGGGCCCCCCAAAGGGCGAAGATCTCCAGGAGAATCTCCTGAGCCAACTCCCACTCGTGAGAGATCGGGCTCTGCCTGATCAGAGCGTCCGCCGTCTCGTTTTCGTCTCCTGCCAGATGAACTGTCGAGATCGAAACTTCCTGCTGGATTGCCCACTGTGTTGTCCGTCAGGATCAGGACATTCTTTCCTTGCACAGTCGGCAGAAAAGCCTTCAGGGCTAGCCTGATGGCCCTCAGATCCAACAGATTGATATGGAGTCTGGACTCCGACGGAGACCAACGACCGTTGACTGTCAACTCGTTGGCATGAGCTCCCCATCCCGTGAGGGATGCGTCCGTCACGATCGTCACCTCTGGCCAGGGTAGCCAAAATGGAGCCCCCCTCATCAGATTGCCTTTGTTGGCCCACCACAGAAGGTCCTGGGCGACCGAAGACAGCACCTGAACAGGGTCCGACATCCTGCCGGAAGACTGAGACCACTGGAGCTTGAGTGCCCATTGCAGAGATCTCATCCGCAACCTGGCCTCTGGCACCAGAACAATGCAGGATGCTATGAGGCCGAGCAGTCTCAAGAACCCGAACGCTGGGAGAGTCTGGGCAAGTTGAAACTTGTGCACCATCTGCTGAATCTGATGAGCCCTCACCTGGGGAGGAAAAGCACTGCTCCGATGTACTGGAGCCTCTGAGTAGGTGTCAAATGGGACTTCAAGTTGCGGGAGAAGCCCAGCTTGTGGAGGGAGTGGCAGGTGACGGACAGATGATCCAGGACTTGCTCGGGAGAGCGCGCCCTGATCAACCAATCATCCAGGTAGGGGTAGACGTGAATCCCCCTTTCCTGAGGTGCAATGCCACCACTACCATGAGCTTGGTGAAGACCCTCGGGGCTGAGGTCAATCCGAACGGCAGGACCTGAAACTGAAAGTGCCAACCGCAAAGCTCAGGTACTTCTTGTGCTTCGGATGGATCGGCACATGAAAATAAGCGTCCTTGAGGTCGTGAGACACCAACCATGGGTGATGGGTCTCAATCCCCCGTCTTTCTTGGAAATCAAAAAATAAGGGGAATACCATCCCTTGTTCCTCTCCGCTACAGGCACCAGTTCTATGGCGCCTTTCTCCAGCAGGGTTTTGAATTTCCTGCGCAAGGAGCGGATACGGACTCTTCAAAGAGAGATTCCCCGGTGGATTGTCTTGAGGCCTCTGCCGGAAAGGAAGACAGTAGCCGTGGGTTATGATCTCCAGAACCCACACATCTGAAGTAATAGCGCCACTCTGCAAGATGCTGCGCCAGCCTCCCCCAACCGGCGAACCGTGGGACATAGCCTCATGACTGAGCTGAAGCGGCTGCGGCGTTGCCTGAGGGCAAAGAGGCAACAGCCCGAGCGGCCTTGGCACCTCGAGTACCTTGTTTTCCTCCTCTGGCACTCCTACGGTGGCCCCTTTGACTGGCAGCTCCTCTCGCTTTACCAAAGGATGAGTAATAACAAAAGGAACCTCCCCTCCATTGCTGTCCCCTAGGACGAAAAGGCGGAGGTTGTCGAACTGCAGCGCCCAACGACTTCGCTGCAGCTTTTGACGTCTGCAACCTCTCAAGGCTCTCGTCAGCCTTGCTGCCAAAAAGATGTTCCCCGTCAAAGGGCATGCTGAGGAGCCGGTCCTGCACATCAGGAGCAAACCCCGACTTCCGCAACCCCACAAACCTGCTATCACGGTGCTCGCCGCCATGGACCGGCTGGCACAATCTGCCATGTCCAAACCCAACTGAACGGCCTCACACATAGCATCCTTGCCATCCTGAACCATGGCAAGGAAACCATCCCATTCATCCCCTTCGGGATGATGTTCAGCCGCCAAGGAAACAGTTCCACAGAGTGTGCGTGAAACGAGACAAGGCACAAATGGAGCTGGCCGCCTGAAGCACCATACCCCCTGCAGAAAACACTTTCTTATCCCAGCCGTCAAAACGTTCGTCTTCCCTATCAGGAGGGATGGTAGGGTACGACGCCTGCTTTGCCGGGGCCGTAGCCGCCTGCACCACCAAACTCTCCGGAGTAGGGTGCTTGGACAAGTAGCAAGGGTCACTACTGGCTGGGCGTTATTTTCACGGCAACGACTTGCTCACTGCCAGGAGACTCTCCGGAGCAGTCCAAGCCGCCGCCACCCTCCTCTGTAGAGCCATATGAAACGGCAGTACCGGGTCAGTTGGTGGACCAATGTCGAGGATATCCGTAAGGTCATCCTGAACAAACTCCCCTGGGGGAGCAGACCATCCTAAGTACTCGGTGACCCGTGACATAAGGCGCCGGTACGAAGAATCGGCATGAGTGCCAGGCTCAGGCCTACAAAACTCCACCTCCGGAGAGGTGTCCAGCCCACTAGCATCATGCAGGGACTGCCTCAGGTCCTCAAACTGGCTATGGCCCGAGAGAATCTCGTCAGGCACTGTGTCAGGCACCATGCCATCATCAGAGCCCTCATCCACCTCTGAAATGAAGTCAAGATGGAGGTAAGAAGGCACAGAACTGGAACCAAAGCTAGGCTTGACCTTTGCCAGAGCCTTTCTAGGTGGTTCCCCCGAGCCACGGGGTACCCCCGTGGACACAGCCCCGAAAGGCGTCGAGTGAATTGGCGCTGGCGTCGACGACAGACGCAGCACCGACAGCATCAAAGGCGTCGACACAGGCCTCGAAGGCGGAGCCCCGAGCGTGTCCCTCGACATCCTGGGCGCCGAAGCCGTCGACGACGTCCTCTGAGGCAGAGCCTCGAGAGAGTCCGTCGACGACCTTGCCGCCCAGGATGTCGACGTCTTAGGACCGGGACCTGGACCAGGCACGCCGAGAACAATTCCCCTTATCCGAGCAGGACCTTTCGCGCAAATTGTGACGACAAGCCGAGCCCGAAGGCGTGCGAGCGGCGTCTCTTTGCTGATCACGACTGACCCCACTCGGAGGCGCGGACGCACAAGTGCCCTGCGATTCAAGAATCGCCAACATTTTCTTCCCGAAGGAAGCCCATTCCTCCGGTGTCGCATGCTTGGTGGGGTAAGCGACCCGCCGACAGGCGGAGTCCTCGGATGAGGATGCGGAAGGTGACCGATGACCACTTCCGGTAGTGCCTCGAAGAGGCAGAGAAGTGGCGAGACCAACTCCGGGACCGAGACCCACTGGACTTCCGACGATGACGCGGAGAGTCGCCCCTCGAGTCGTCCGTCGAAAGCCCTGCAGACCTCGATTTCCGGGGCTTGGACACCTTACCTACCGATAACTTCTTCTTGCGCTCCCGCAAGGCTTTCGACGTGAGCGACTGGCAGTCAACACAGTCATCCGTGTCATGGCCCTCCCTGAAGCACCAGAGGCAGGCGTCGTGCAAGTCCGTGACCGTCATCTTGGACCCACAGTCCCCGCACTTCTTAAAGCCCGGACGCGGTGTGGAAGACAAGGTAGACATCTTCAAAGAAATATTTCACAAACAGGTTCGAAGAACCGAGAAAGCAACAGAAACTCCAAAGAGTCGAGGCGCGCCGAGATTCCCGAAGCGAACATGTTCGCGGAAAAAACAGAACTGAGGCTACGGGCGTCGTGCGTCCCACTTATAACATCCAGTGACGTCGGCGGAGGTCCTCGAGGGCGGCGTATCGACATCGACGCAGGACGCAGACCCCGAAGATTTTCCGAAGCAGCACAGCTGTGGTGATTACCGTCATAGATACCGAATACGTCGGAGGACCTAATCCCCTCAAAAGGTATTTTAAGGGTATGTGATGTGTGCAAAGATGTTTTGGTTTAGGGAAAAGAGCACAGGCGCTATATAGGTTTGTAGTCCCTCCTAGCAGAAGAAAAGGGGATGTTAGATAGCCCTATGGTAGAGAGACCAATGGTCTGCAGCGTTTTTCAATCTTCCCCAGGAATGGTTTCGACCTATATGAAAATGATGCCGATGCATTGTTTTTGTGTGAATGCATGAGAGAAGCTGCGGCAGGCATGGGTGAAGGAGTTGGGCAAGGACATATCCGTCAAGGAGTGGGATAGCCTGGTGAGAACTGGCCCAAACTCGAAGATGGATTTGAACTTGCAATATGTGCGTCAAAGGATTTTGTGTCGCCTATACTGGACCCTTGCACGGATGGTTAGCTTAGGTATGGCGGATGATGACTTCTGCTGGGGTTGTGGCCGAAATGGGGGAACCTTATTACACATGATATGGGAATGTCCAAGAGTGGTTGGTTTCTGGGATGATGTGCTGAGCAGACTAGATTTAATACTTGGAGTTGCGCTACCAAGAACGCCATATTCAACAATTCTGCTGTCAAACACTGGGAGATGTATAGTGGCTCGACGGTATAGTGGGTGGATTAACAGGGTACTGGTGGCGGCAAATCAAATTCTAAGGGTATGGAAGTCAAGGAAAAAGTCAGAAGTGGAGGGATGGTTGTTGGACTTGCGTACCTTGTCCATTTATGAGAAAGTCATGCTAAAAAACCACAAGCGTAACGACTCTTCCTCTGAGTTATGGGGACCATTCAATTAACTGTATGGTTGACGCTAGCATTATTAAGCTAATAGGTGAATATGACGTGAAAGGGGAGGGGGCTGATAACACATTTCTATTTGTTGTTTGTCAGTGTGTGTCAAGGGAATATTGTCTGGCTTTGGTATGTGTATAGGATAGTTTTAGTAATATAATGGTTTAGTTATAGTGGATATTATTACAAAATGTGAATATGGTTATTATAGTTATTAGATTTGATAAAAACTACTTGGAATGCAAGCCACTGATGTTGTGAATATGTTTATATTCTTTGTTTTTCTTGTTCCTAAAATGTTAAAGGAAGTGTTAAAAAAAATAAAGAAAGTCACTTAATGGAAGGAAAATGGTCTGTTTAACATAAGCCTTGTTCAAGGTTCTAGAGAGGGTTTCTTCGCAGTCTTTTAAGTCCAAAAAAGCAACCTTAGAAGGCAGTTCAGTGAGGGCTCAAAGTCTTGCCAAGCAGCAGAATACGAAGTGTGGATTTTTTAAAGAGTCTAGTGTTATAGAAGCAGTAAGTTAACAACTAACCAACGAGACCCTGTTAAGGACTCGAAGGGACACAAGCAGCGCCTTGAGTCGGAGGTAAGAGGGTGCTGCCCTGGATACCACTATGTGCACTCCAACGCTCTGCTGGAGCTATTTTTTTTAATCAGGTAAGCAATACCTTTTCCCCGCCACAGTACCTTAGGTTAGAAGAAAATGTTTGAGCTGAATGCTCTGCGATGTTGCAGCTCTGGACCCGAACTCCGGATTCCTTGGTCTGATGACTGAAGGCAGGACAACGGACGGAATCTCAACAGCAGTCCCGAGAGAGTACCTGGGGCAGAACTTTCAGCAACCTCTTTGTTCACTCTGCTGTTTTGGCACCTTTTCTGCAGCACCAACAAAGGACACGACTGGCCCAGCCAATCTTCTTCTCTTCCTTCAGTCCCACTCTCTGATGAGGGGGTCTGGGCGAGTTGGATCGGATCGCTGGAGTGTCCTTACAAATTCAGCAAATATTTGGACAGATTCAGCCTTTCCACAATGATTCACTCTAAATGGGCCGCAGAGTTCCTGGTATGGGGTTGTGCAGCTCTGGAAATTCCTAGGGCCTCGGGAGATGGCTCAAATCAAAGTTAGTCTTGGGACTTTTTTTTCCCATCAGCCAAAGGGAAGGAGTCGCCCTCTTCAGAGCTGCTCTGTCGGACAAAAATGGGATAAGGACAGCAGTGGCCGCTTCACGGTTTTGCAAAGGGTCTGCAGGTGTCTCTGGTTGTCTTCTTCGGTTACCTCAGCGGTCAACTTGCTTTTCACTCCAGAAGCCTCCGGTTTTATACAGTTCCAGCACACACTCCTCTGCAATCCCACTCAGCATTTTACAGAAAAGGGCGTTTGGCTGTCCAATCAGTACAGCCAGGCCCCCATGTGGGAGCTGGTCCTATTCAGGTACTCTGGCAGACAAAGGACAGGGGGCAGGAAAACTCCTACCTGCCTAGACACTCTAGAGCCTAGGCGGGGACACCCAAGGGTTCTGTGAGAAACCAAAGGGGGTCTTACCCGCTAGTCCTCATGGACTTCTCTCATCTAGGTGGCTAGGATACGGCCATCACTATTGGTTCTAGTTCCTGGGATGGACCAGTGCGGGAGGATCACCTGGGTGAGGGTTCTTTGGGAGCTGGGGGTGAGGCAGCTGATGGCAAGACGCTGTATTCCTCCCTTTTCCATACCCAAAATCCCTCCTATTTCATAGGATTCTCAAGATTCTCTGATGTCCCAACCCTCCACCTTTCAACACAAACACTGGGCCGAGGAAGAGGGCGACAGAATAACAACTCTTACACATCGCATTGGACATGTCCTGCTAATCGGGGCAGGCAAAGTCAGGAACTTGACTAAGTGCATACACCTGTTGCCAATTAGAACTCCTCACACAGATAAAAGGCGGAACAGAGAGACACTCTGAGCAAGGTGGAACACGTGTAAGACCAGAACTTCTGGGGCCAAGGTGAACCTACTGGAGGGACGAGAGCCACAGGTAGAGTTCCCTGCAGGAGTTTGTAGCCTTCAAAAGGCAGCAGAAGGCACATGAGAAGGCAGAATCCCAAACCAGAAGGCTGCATTGTGTTTCGAGGACACCAGCGACCTTCATGGGTGAACCGCAGAGTTGGGGAGGCGAGGCCAAGCCTGTGGTACGAACCTGGACTTGTACATTGCAAGACAAGAAAAACAAGAAAGAAACGCACACCGCCGGTGAATTGGCAAGCGACCTGAGGGATCAGTGTATTGGAGAAATATTGAAGTGGCAACATTATATCGCCCAATTGAAGGCTGCACGCGTGGATGAGACACTAAGAAAGGCAGAGCTACGACTGAACCTTGAAGTGACGATAGCCGTAAAGTCAGTGATACTGAGTAACGGAGCGGTCCGGCAAAATTAAGTAGCCCCCCCTCAAAAGTCTTAGTGAAAGGTTTGTAGCGATAAAGTGAATGAACTGTAAAAGCGAAGCGATTGAAATTAAACAAGAGAAAAGGGGAGAGTAAAAAGGTGAACGTTGAACTTTGGTGCATAATACAGTGAACTACCCAGAACAGCAAACACTGGAGTAAATGACCTAGAATTGGAAGTTGGAAAGTCGAAGTGGTCCTGCGGAGGTCTGTAGAAAAGAACCACGCACATTCACAAGTCTTCGACATCAGGAAACTGTCTGAGCATGACTGAGGGAGACAGACGGTTTAATAAGTTAGGGGAAGGTAGCCCCTAAAGAAAGTGAATTAAGCTTGGGGAAGGGAACCCCTGCAAGTGCTTTGTTTTGCTGTGAAAGGTCCGAGCCAAACAGAGGGAGACCGGTATGAACTGTTGTCAAACTGTTTTAGAACCAGGAAAAAACCTTTAACCTGGAGGGCAGGTGGGCCTCGAGCCACGTTTTGAACTGCCTATTGTGTTGGGAGCCTGAGCGTGTCGTCTTGCCTACAGGGACTGCCTTACTCGGTGCTGTCTAACATTGGGCGGACAGCTGATTCAGTCACATTTATTCTTTACATTTGAACACATACATATTCTCCTTTTTCACATGTTTGTACAAGGTATTGGGCAGGCATCAGGTTTTGTTAGTATAGGCCATTTTGATTTGACGGACACAAATAGGACAGTTTTATTCATGATTTGATGGTCGAGATTACTCCCATCCTAGTTTTAGGGCAAAGTAGGAGTTTCTCCAACCCCATTGGAACTTTAATAAAGGTTTTATAAATTGTACCTTTAGTGTCATACTTGTGATACCATGTCTGCCATACAGTTTCCGCCAAACGCAAAACACACACACTGACCTCCCCCTGCCAGAATGGTAGAATGGCTAAAAAAGAAGAGCCGTGCTAGTTATGGTGAAAAAAGAAGGTAGGCCCCAAGTTGGCACTTCGGTGCCCCTATTGTGCACTACCAAGGTTATGGACAGCCTGCAGTACAAAAATGACAATAGTTGATAGCACACTTCCACTGCCACCAACCATAACTATGAGATTGTCTATGTGACTTAAAAGTATTAGGAGCAGAGAGAAGTGGTATCCTAGGTATCTCTTTGGCACCCCTTTGGTGGTGTGGGCCAATATCCCTGGCTATAGAGTTTTGGGAAAGATACAAGGTAAGAACTGTAGTTACTCTAAGATATAGACAAGAATCTCAAATGAGAACCCAAAGGGTTCCCAACAACGCTGCCCATAATGAGCTGTGTGCTGCAATAGTAAAATAGAGATGCCTGTAATAGCTATAGAGCACAGACGCCATAGTACAGGTAGAACACAAAGAATAGAGTTCATAAAGACAGAGCCCACAAGAATGAATGAGTGGAAAAAGGCTCCACTCAATCAGGATGTGAAAGAAAAAGGTCAGGATGTGCAGCAAAAGGTGATTGGGGTGAGGGGGCGGGGGTTCTCACTAGGATAGGGGATGAACCATAAAAATGATAGATCTCTCAAACAAACAGCAAGGTGATTATACCATTCGAAGAGACTAGTTGTATGGGATGGTTGGTAAGGCTGCGATGATGTAGAAAATGTGGTCGTGTTAAGTAAGAATTGATGTAGTCACACTGTGCGAGACTGCACAACACTTGATTGCTTGGTATTCGGTAACCCACCTTTTGGTATAGGTCTATACTACGCAAGTTGTAAGTGTGACTGAGCAGCCAGGCCTATCTCAAGTGGGGTAAATGTGAGCTGTACAAATGAAATCGGTAAATAAATGTAGCCAAGTAACACTTGCACTCAAGTTGTCTGTTAGAAATAGTTATTTCCTTAACATCAATTTACTTTTCAGAATCAAAACAAGTTAGTGGATAATCTTTGGATATGCTTTTTACACATTTCCTACACCCTGAGGGGACTTCAATCACAATGTGAGCATCTCACTAGTATACGCTGTAGATCCAGAGGTTGCAGAAAGGAAAGGTTAGGGACGGAAAAGGTTAAATAGTTTCTCAGTATATGTGCAGACAACTAAATCTTCCAATGAAATCTAGATAAGCCTGTGCCAGCAGTAAGTCTCCAACAAGCTACCACCTATGAGGGACAAACAGTATCAAAGTCAATGGACTAGAAGAGTTTTAATGGAGCCAGGACAGCCAAAGTAATTTGGGACACAGTCTATGGATCAGTTGCACTTCTTAGATCAAAGTGTTGCACAAAGTTAGAGAGTTTGTTAAAAAAAATCACTTGTAGGGTCGCAAGCTGTTAAGCTGGTGAAAAGAGTTGAAATCAACTGTAAAAGGTAAACCAATGCAATTTCCAACTGAGAAGATCGTGGCTAAAAGACAATGAGGTAAGTACCCCAAGCCTAAACAGTACCTCTGGTTTGCAGAAGAGTGGTCCAGCGGAATTCTGTCTTGCTACAGTTGTGCAGACCATTGTTCCTGAGCCTCAGTCGTGGGGACAAGAGGGAGGACGTCTGGAGGGCTCCTGCGGCGGTACTTTGGTGGTCATCTGTAGTTACGGGCTCTTTACGATTTAGCTGCACGTCGTGGTTTCAGCGCTTAGCAAACAGAACCATTGCGGATACCGGATGGACTCTTTGCTCCCTCGGACCTGCACTCGGGTGAGGGGACTCTGGATCTGGAAGTCCTGCTTCGGGATGGTCCTTAGAAGTCTCCTGGAGCTTCCAGCCGTATTCGTTGAACTCTACTACAGACACTCGACCTCTGGCATTGGGTTCTTACAGCAACAAAGAAGCACAGCCAGTTGGGGATGGTGGTCCAGTGGAGTTTGTCTCAGGGTTAGTTGGTCCCACTAATCCAAGGGGAGAAGTCGTCCAATCGGAGCTTCTCTGTCAAGGTGAAAAAGGAGTTCAGCACAGCAGCAGGGCTTCACTGGGCAATTCTAAGGTCCAGCAATCTTTGTTCACGATTTCCTCGTCTGTGTTTCTCCCAGTGGTCGACTGCCTCCAGTCACAAAACCCTCGCCTTTTAAGCAGGTTTCTTCCATTCATGCACAGCCTAAACTGTCAATCACAGCAGGGGGGGCTGTCCTGAAAGGATAGCCAGCCAGCCAGCCAATCAGGACTAGTTGCATTCAGGCATTCCTAGAGACAAATGACAGGGGAGTTTCGGGACCCTCCCTCACATCCTGTCCTTCAAGACACACTGGAGCCAGAGGCGGGCTACAGGGCTGAAGCCAGCCAAAGGCAAGTCAGACAAAGGGCTCAAACCTGCCAACACACACATAGTATAAAGCCCAAGAAAGACCTTACAAACAGAAAATGGCGAAAAAAGAAGAAAGGGGCCATTTTGATAAACTGGTCACCCATGGGTGCTGTACTGCAGCGGAGGGTTCAGCCTGCGGTAGAAAAGCACAATGGTAGGACAAATTAAACCACTGCCACCAGCCATTTAAAGCAGTGTGGGTAACAAAAATGTTACATGAGAGAGTAGGATAAGGGGCTATTAGGTAACCACCCCCCTCCCCAGCACTCCACATAAGATTGGGTGTGCTGGACCTACAAAGAGAAAAGGTAAGTAAAGTCAATTTGACTTTACTATTCTTGGGAACTGTAGTTCACACAAGCATTAGCAGTCTCTAATGTTGAAGGGAATTAGCACAAACATGAGAATTCTCCCCAACAGGTTAGACTCATGGAGTACCAGAGAATGATTTTTCAAGTCGGGCCCAAAGAATGCACCTTTGGAAGTTCACATGATGGAGAAAGAAAATAATTCACCATGAAAATCTGCCACCTCCCCCAGGCCCCCTTCCAACACGTCCTTGCTCTTTAATACCTGGGTGTTCTTTACCATTGCTGAAAAGAACTACAAAGCCATAATTTCAGAGTTCAACTGAGACTTCAGACATCCAAAGCTTTACAAATGTGAAATCAACATCACATGATTTATCACCATATTTGTCCTATTCGATCAACCCCTACACACCCTCTCGCAATCTTTGCTCTGTCTCCTTGGTGACACCAAGTGCACCTCGTCCTCTGTGCGATTCCTCTTGTATTCGCTCCTTTGCCCTTCTTCCTCCACTTGTGTGGAACTCTCTTCCTACTGATAGTCGCACCACGGTCCACATTAATGCTTCCAAAAGCATATTAAAAGCACAATTCCTGCATGAGCCCCCCCCCCACTTGATTCACCTCTCCTGCCCTACTACTCCCACATTTCCTTCCGCTACCCACCCTACCCTCGCTTCTCCCTTTCTCTCTAGCCCTTATACCTCCTGATCTCATCACTAGGCCAGCCAGCTATTCAGACTACATGAACTCTAGACATCGACGAGTACCTGTACTAAGTAATCTTCCCTGGTATTTGTCCTACTTACCCTTACTCCTAAACGGTCATTATGTCACTAATTATCTCCCATTGGAAGAGGCTCTTACCTCCCGTTGAACTGCAAGATTGCCTCTGTAAATTGTTTTGTCATCAAATGAGTTTGCTCTCTTGATGTATGTAAATAAACATTCAACTTAAAATAAAAAGAGAAAACTAACATTACGTAAATGTTTTACAGTTAATATGAATACCTTCATGAGATTGGTTTCCACTTGGTTAGTTTCACTAGGTTCAAGGAAAGCCGATTCCTCGGTTACACAATCCTGTAACAAAAACAATGAAAATACATTTTTCAAATGAAGCAAGATTATTGAACAGTAGTATTTTGGTCAGAACCATATGACAATGCATTACTTACCGTAAAAGCATTTCTGATGGTTGTATCTGCTTAGATTCACATGCTGTGCATAGGTCCGACATCCAGTGGTCACTGCGGAGTATTGCATTTTGTTTTTCGTAGTCGAAAAGGGACGTCGACAAGGCGTGTCTGAAATACTATCCCTATAGTGACGTGCGTTGTACCCACAATCCCTCACGCGTCGAGGTCCCTCTGTTTGTATTTTTCTGCCCTGAGGGAGCCTTCTAGACGTGAGTGAGTACAGAAAAGAGAGATATAAAAGGAAGTCTATGTTCCTTCCATCCGAGCGGGGAGGAAGGGTGGGCGCATGTGAATCTAAGCAGATGCAACCATCAGAAATGCTTTTACGGTAAGTAATGCATTGTCTTCTGATGTTTGTTAATCTGCTTAGAATCACATGCTGTGCATAGACTAGCGAGCAGTACCCGGAGTTGGCGGTGGGTTATGAGAAGGAACAGTAGAGAAAAGATGTCTTAATACTGCCTGTCCCACCTGGGAGTCAGATCTCGAGTGTGCATCTAGACAGTAGTGTTTTGTAAAGGTGTGCACAGAACTCCAGGTAGCCGCTTTGCAGATGGACTCAAGGGGAACATTTGCAATGAATGCTATGGACGCCACCGTGCCTCGAGTAGAGTGTGCTCTTGGCTTAAAGGGCAGTTCTCTCTTAGCAAGAGTATAGCAGAGAGTGATGCATTGAACAATCCATCTAGAAATAGTGGACTTTGAAACTGCATCCCCTTCTCTTCCTGCAGCCACCGAGACGAAGAACTGATTAGTCTTCCTCAGTGGTCTGGTTCTTTCCATGTAGAACATGACCGCTCTGCGCACATCTAGTGTGTGCAGAGTTTTTTCTCCCAAGTTGGAAGGATTTTGAAAGAACGTTGGCAGTTCTGTAGACTGGTTTACGTGGAATTTCGAGATGAATTTCGGAGCAAACCTTGGGTGCGTGCGTAGAACCACCTTATCTCTGAACTGTAACGAAGGGGTCTAGAACAGAAAGAGCCTGTAGTTCACTTACTCTCCTGATGGAGGTGATAGCTATTAGAAAAGCAGTCTTAAGAGTGAGGTGTTTAAGAGATGCTTTGTGCATGGGTTCGAATGGTGAGCCCATTAGTCTGGTAAGTACCACGTTAAGGTCCCATCCGGGAGCTGGGTCAGCTATCGGGGGGTGTATTCTCTTTACTCCCTCCATGAAGGCCTTTATAACAGGGATCTTCCACCACGACACCGAGTTGGGAAGTGGTGTATGCAGAAAGTGCCGCTAGGTGGACCTTAATGGAATTGAACACTAGACCTGAATCCAATAAGTGGGTCAGGTATAGAACAATATGTGTGGGAGAGCAGTCAATCGGGTTGATGCTTTTTCCTCTGCACCAGATGACAAATCTCTTCCACTTGCTAGAATAGCAGTGGCGAGTGTTAGTTTTTCTGGCTTCCCTGAGGATGTCCATGCATCTCTGCGGGAGCTGTAGATGTCCGAATTCTATGATCTCAGGAGCCAAGCTGCTAAGTTCATGTTCTGGGGGCATGGATGCAGAGTCCTGCCCTTGTCTTGTGACAGCATGTTGTAAGGGCAGGGGAGTTTCACTGGGGGAGATAGAGACATCTCCATCAAGTGAGCGAACCATGGCTGTCGGGCCCACATTGGGGCCACCAGTATCATGGTCACTTGTTCCTGGTGCATCTTGTGCACCACCTTGTTGAGAAGGGGAGTCGGGGGAAAAGCGTAAACAAATTTCCCTGACCATTGCATCGACAGACCGTTCCCCTTGGATTGGTTCTGGGGGTACCTGGAGGCGTAACTTTGGCATTGTGAGTTCTCCAGGGTTGCGAACAGGTCTATTTCTGGGAATCCCCATTGTGTGAAGACGTCGAAGACGATGTCTTCGTGCAGTCGCCATTCGTACTCTTCGGGCAGGGGGAAATCTCTGCTGAGTTTGTCTGCCAGCAGATTGAGTTCCCCTGGTACATGTTGTGACAGTAGGAACATGTTTTGTTTGTGAGCCCACTTCCATATATTTTGGGCCAGTTTGGACAGTCCTGGAGAGTGGGTGCCCCCCTGCTTGTTGATGTAGTACATGGCTGTGGTGCTGTCTGTAAGGACCAACACAGTCTTGCCTTGTAGGTGTTCCTGGAAGGCTTTTAGCGCCTTGAACACAGCTAGTAGCTCCAGTAGATTTATGTGTTTGGATGCTACGTTCGGAGTCCACACTCCGTGAGCAGTCTGATGGGATAGGTGAGCCCCCCATCCTGTGAGGGATGCGTCTGTGGTTAGAGTGGCTTCCGCCGCGGGTATGGCAAAGGGTTTTCCTTTGTCCACCACCGTAGCGAGAGAACCAAGGCCTGCGAGACCACCACTAGATCGTCCCATAGTCCGCTGTTCTGACACCACTGGCTGTTGAGCCACTCTTGCATGGGGCGCATGCGCAGGCACGCGTGAGATACCAAATAAATACACGACGCCATCATGCCTAGCAAGCGCATTGCTTTGCGTACCATCACCTCTCCACCGGTCACATATTGAGGGATCTGAAACAGCATGTTTTGGACCCTCTCGTTGGAGGGGAAGACGAGGCCGTCCTTTGTTTGAATTAGAGCCCCTAGGAATTGTTTGATTTGGCTGGGGTCTAGGCTGGACTTCTTTTCGTTGATGGAGAAGCCCAACTTGAACAAAAGGTCTACAGTCTTTTGGGTATTGGAGAAGCATGTTTCGTAAGAATCCCCTGTTATGAGCCAGTCGTCGAGGTAAGGGTAAACTGGGATGGACAACCTGCGAAGGTGGGCCGCTGCCACTGCCAGTACCTTCGTGAATACCCTTGGTGCCGATGCTATGCCGAGGGGTAGCACTCTGAACTGGTAGTGTTTGCCCTCTATCATGAACCTGAGGTATCTTCTGTGCGCTGGCAACATTAATATATGAAAGTATGCATCTGTCATGTCCAATGTTGTCATGTAATCTCCCTGTGATAGCAGTGGGATCACTTCCTGTAAGGTCACCATACGAAACTTCTGGGGTTTGATAAACTTGTTCGCTGGGCGCAGATCTAATACAGGGCGCATAGTTAGATCCTTTTTGGGTACAAGGAAGTACACTGAATAAATACCTTCCGTTACCTGAGATAGAGGCACGACCTCTATGGCTCCTTTTTCCAGCAGTTGTTGTACTTCTTGGAGAAGGATGGCAAGGTGTTCCGGTGTCATGCGTCGTCCCCTCGGGGGTCTGTATGTTGGGGAACCGTTGAATTCGATGCAGTATCCGTGGGCTACGGTGGAAAGTACCCAGCGGTCTGATGTTATTCCCTCCCATGCTGGAAGAAAGGATGTTATCCGGCCCCCGACCGGTGTTGCATGGGAGGGGACGCAAATCTTCGCCTCACTTGGTGTTGTTGGGGGCTTGGGAGCCTCTGGGGGTGGACCCCCAACCTCTCCCTTTGCCACGGCCCTGGCCTCTTTGGCTGTACTGCCCACTATTGGTCTGGTAATTGGTGGCAGGGTGCTGATTCTGCTGTTGGCGTTGGCCAAGAAAAAAGCGTTTGTTGCCATAGCCGCGTCTGGTAGTGGGCTTAGAGATCTGGTCAAGAGTTTTGATAGTATCGAACTCTTTTAGTCATCTCCAGAGCCTCATCCACCGCTTTCCCGAAGAGGTTTGAGTCTTCAACAGGTTTATTTATTAAAGACGCCTGTGTCTCCGGTTTGAACCCTGAGTTGCGCAGCCATACATGGCGTTTTAGGAGTATTCCCTGAACCAGGGAACATCCCGCTGTCTCTGCAGCATCCAGAGAGTTCTTTACAATACTCTGGTTGACCTGGGTTCCTTCGCCAATAGTTGATAGCAGGCGTGTACGTAGTGGTTCTGACGCTTCTTCGGCGTCTTTGCGCAGTTTGGCCCACTGCGCGTCCGCGTAGCTAGCTAGCAAAGAATTGTTGTTCGCAATTCTTGCCGAAAAGGCAGCCGAGGATGTGACTCTCTTTGCAAGGGAATATAACCTCTTGCCCTCCTTTTATAAAATCCTCGCTGGTGGACAGCGGCACCCCTGCCCTCTTCCTTGTATTAGTTACTACAAGGGAATCCAGAATGGAATGTCCCCTGATGTACAGCGGGTCTGAGGGTGAAGGAGTGAAAAGTTTTTCAATTCTTGGATTAACTCCTCTGATTAGTGCGGGTGTGGGTAGCGAAGGGATGATTCTTCTCTTCACTGAAGCGAGGAGGGGAATGGTCTGGCTGACCGGGGGTTTCTCCTTAATTACTCTTTCCACAAAGTCTATTTCAGGAGAGATCTCCCCAGTGTCCAGTTCGAAATGTGCTGCTGCTCTCCGCAACAGGGCATTCAATGTGGGCTGATCGTCAATGGGAGACGTGTTTCTAACAGGTGAATTGTCAGGAGGATTTAGGTTCAGGACATCAGTGTCCGAATATAATGATGGGGATTGCCAGGGATGAGACGGTCCTTCTGGATTTTCTCCGAAGCCTTCTCCTACCATGTATGGGCTGTCTTCCAGACCTTCCTCCTGGTTCTTTCCCTCTTCATCGTCCACAAATTCATCCTCCTCCTCCAAGTATTGTTCCTCACCAGTGAGGTCATACACATTATAGAAATCTGAGGCTGTGTCCTGCTGGGGATTGAATAGTCTCGGATATTTGGCCCTGGGGTCCTCCTGAGGCCCTTCTCTTGTTCTCTTGGGAGTAGGAGGGTTCTGGGTCTTCATAAACCTCTCCATTCTCTCCATGCAGAGATGGAGCCTTTCCATGGTTTCATGGGGTACCCCTGAGCGGTCTAGCGGGGGAAAATTAGTGTCATCTAGCTGAAAACGGCTCGACCTCTCCCATAACGTCGAGGAAAGTGTCCCGTCGCCTTCCGAAAAACCTTCTGGTGTGCTGGGGGTAGTCCCTGTCTTTATTCGGGCTTTTTCGGCGTGTCTTTCGACCTTTGCGTAGCGCTCGACGTGTCTTTCGACGAAAGCTTCTGGGCGTCGGCTACAACGATCCTCGCCAAGCTCTCTGCGACTCGTTTGTCAGCGGAGGGCTGTGGTTTCGACGTTACGGGTGTCGATCGTTCTACGGCGGCGTGCGCTCTCTGCTGGTGCGCGCCGGCCGATGGTTTGGGGGCGGCGCCCTTATTTGCCGAAAGCCCAGTCGCTGGTCGCGGCTGCGAGAGGGGCTTCGAACCTGAACGGTCCGAGGAGGCCGCTGGTGGAACCTGCGTCTCCTTGGGCGCTGATGCTTTCTTCGTCTTTGACGAAGAAGAGCCATGGGTTGTGTGCTTATGTGTGGTATCGTGTGCGTCAGTGTCGCCGGGGTGTTCATCCCCATAAGCAGGGCGTGAGCCGAGCCCGTCGGGGCCAGGGACAGATGACGAAGAGCGCGAGCGCTCTTTAGAGGGGTCTACGACTTCCGTAGCGGAGGTCGTGTTATCACGTTCCTCGTCACTGTCGGTGGTAGCAGCGGCGGGTGAAGAATCGGCCTTCGACATAGCATAGGCCGCCCACCTCTTGACCCTCCGGTCTTTTAGAGTCTTTGGCTTAAGAAGCCGACAAGCCGTGCAACCCTCCTCTTTGTGATCGAGGGGCAAGCAGCGGTTACACCGTGAATGCTTGTCCTTCCAAGTAAACTTGCCCTTGCAAAGCGGGCAAAACCTAAAGGGTGTCCTCTCCATAGCCGAGGCAATAAATCGTGATAACGACCACAAGGGAAAGGAAGGGGAAAAGGAAAGGCATTCTCAGAAAAGAACCAGAGATGTCCCACGACCCCACTCTCCCTGCTGTATTTGGCCTGCGAAGCCAGGCCACGTGTTAGGCAACGCCGAAGGATCTCCTCCACTCGTCCCCTCCGTCGAAGATCTTGCTCGGCAGAGACAGCTTCAGAACTGTGTCGAGGGAGGGATCGATGTGTTATATATTAAATAGGAAAACGACCAAAGGTCGAGGAGATGAAATCTGCAATGTCTCTCGAGGAGCTCCGCGTAAAGGCGACCAGTAGCTGGGCGGAAAAAAACAATCTGAGGGACCTCGACGCGTGAGGGATTGTAGGTACAACGCACGTCACTATAGGGATAGTATTTCTGACACGCCTTGTCGACGTCCCTTTTCAACTACGAAAAACAAAATGCAATACTCCGCAGTGACCACTGGATGTCGGACCTATGCACAGCATGTGATTCTAAGCAGATTAACAAACATCAGAAAAGATATTATGATTCACTTTCCTGAAGGACAGAACCTGCCTAGGGACTTCAAGCAGCCTATAAAAATCATATAGCTAGCAATCACTATTTGTAAGACAATCTGTTTCAACATTATGTACTTATACAAATTCATGGGGCGATTTGCGAGCTCTCAATCTGGAGCCCAGAACCACAGACATTGGGAAAGAATATCCCATTACAAATGCAAACATTTTTGACGGGTAACCCCTATGCAGACACACAAAACTAAAACGAACAGTGACAGAGCAGGGACTACTGGGCCAGGTGAGCGTGTGCGAGTCTTTCAGCTTTTTTATGGCCCGTGCTGGGCAGACCACTTGCAAGTCCACCATGAGCAGGGTGCATGTGGGCGACTGGTTGCGGGGGCTGCCCATGGCAGTGTTCGCAACATGGGTGGTGTTGCAAGTCTCCGTGAAATTCAGCGGGGTGTTCTGGCCCCTCAAAGAGACCAGACACTCCTTGAATGCTTTGTAAGCTGTTCATTCGCTGACTATTAAGATGTATGTCTAGAATATGGCCTGGTGGACAGATTTTAGAAGGACACCCTAGTTTTAGTGAACAGAGGTTAGCCAAAACCCAAATCAAGGTAAACATGGACAGCAGTCAAGGATAGTCTCAGGACAGAATTGACTAGAGTCAGGAGCCCTCAATGAGTCCACACAATAGAATACACAATCATTCAATTTAGAAAGGTACGTATAAAAATATAATATTTATTCTAAGTCTTCTACACACTGAAAAATAAAACTAGCAGGTGATGTTATCACACAAAACTCAACATATACATTTGCCATAGGTTCAAAAAATGCATTCAAATTACTTAGTCAACACTGGAGGTAAGTAAAATAATGCAATAGATGATGGAACCAATTCACAAGTGATCTCAAACTTAATCGACCCAATCCCTAAGAAGAATGGGGTCTTGAGAGCAAAGTGTTACAGGAGCCACAATGCTTCTCACCAGGAAGAGTCTTTACAGATGAGTTAAAATGTACTAGAGTTGGTTATAGTTCAAAGAAGTTATTCAACAAGGTTATGAGGCAATTACATTTTTTTCTCATATTTCAGAAAAACCTACCCAGGTTGGACCACCAAGAGGCAGTGGAATGGACGCTTGAGAGACAAAGGGACTTGTTCCCAATGTATCCTGTGGAGGACAGAGGTGTTGGGGGGGGGGGGGCAGTGGTGCGGGAACAGATGCACTGCATTTATATACCCCCTGGCTCTGTGTTAGGAATATTTTCTCGTTTAGCAACTTTCCCTCCATATTCTATGGACTCCCAAACGTTTTGCTTTTGTTTTACACCATGTCCTGACCGTTCACATTGAAGTGAATCCTTCATCTTCACCCCACTGACCTTTTGCTAATTGTTATGGGGAAATTGATTTGTCTTCAGACTGTCAGTACTAGGAAACTATGTTTGCCTTAGTCTTTAGACTTTGTTACGTTTTTGGGTAACTTTTTAACATAGCACAATGCATCTTCCAATGGGGTTTTCTTTTGTATGATCCTAGACTACACTCAAAGGGATTTCTGACATGTGCCTAAGGACCAACTGGTGGCAGCAGTTACTTTATCACACTTTCTACTGTAACTTTCTTTAGCCTTACCATGCTTGGCTACTGTGCAGAACAAGAAAGATTGGTGGAGGTATCCTAGCCCCAACTCTTGCTGCAGTCCCAGTGGAGCCCTGCCTGGCTACTGACCTCCGAAACCCTCACCAGTGCTTCAACCCTCTGGACTGGTGACAACAACTGGTCCTGACTTCTCGTGGCTGAGCAAGTTGGGAGTCTTCAGAAGTGTCCTTGGGCCATCCTGGAGGCTGACCAACCTTAGTTTGGGTAACTGTTAGGAATGATTTCTCTTTTAGGCAACTTTGCCTCCATTTATATGGACCCCCATATTTTTGCTTTTATTTTTTAATCTGACCTAACCATTCTCCAGTGAAGTGAAGCCCTCAGCTTCACTCCACTGACTTTTTGCTCATTTGCCATGGGGAAACTGACTAGTCCCTATGGCTGTCAGTACTGGGAAACTGTTTCCCTTTGTTGGATACAATTACTTATTTTGTTTGTGCAACTGTACCATTGCACAATGCATCTTACGATGCAATTGTTAGGGGGACTCATGTTTATGCTTCATCCCCTCGCCTAGTAAAAACCCCAGCACTTTTCGATTAACTTCTGGACCTTTTCCTTACACATTCTGAATGAGTGGAGCCTTTTTCCACTCATTCCTTCTTGTGGGCTCTGTCATTTCAAACTCTATTCTTTGTATTCTGCCAATGCTATGGATTCCGACTGCTCCATAGCTCTTAAAGGCAATGCATTTCCCTAGTGCAGCACACAGCTCCTTATGGGCAGTGTTGCTGAGGATCCTTGGGGTCCTCATTTAAGATTCCTTTTCTACATCCTCATGTAACTACAGTTCATAAGGATAGAGCTATATTTAGAATCCCTCCCAAAACTAAAGAGTCAGAGATTGGCACACACCACCTTACGTGGAGTGCCAAAGGGATACCTACTATCCCCCTTCTCTCTGCTCCTGTGACTTTCAGGTCACATAGACAATCTCCTAGTTATGGCTGGTGGGGGTGGAAGTGTTCTACCAACTATTGTGTAATGTTTGTACCGCAGCCTATGTCCATAGCCTCGGTAGTGCACAATAGGGGCACCCAAGTACCAACTTGGGGCCTCTTCTTTTTCAACATTACTAGCGTTGTTGTTCATCAGACCCTCCAGGATATTGCTGCATGAAATGGCAAATATTGTGACAAACCTTTATTCATTGCAGCATTTCTGAAGGACATTTGTATTAACTGGAGGGTGTAAGATTGCCACATTGCAGGAAAGAGGCAGAGTGCAAGGCTACAAGAGCTAAGGTGTTATGTATCTTTTGTATTCATTTTTTTAAACTTATTTATTTAGCTTGGCAGCACAACATAGGCGAGCAACATACAAGGTAAGTACAGTGCAATGACAGTTTAGGTGATACAGGCATACAGCGACTGCTTACAATTTGGTTGTACACTTTAAACACATATGCAGAGTGGGTATGGGGCTGGAGAGACCGCAACTCGGGAGGGGGAACCGGGGCGAAAAAGGGTAACAGCTGGGGGTGATGCATCCGATGCCGCAATTAAATCGGACATATAGGATCGAAATTTGAACCAAACATCTCTGGGTCTTGAGTGAGTGGGTTGCAATAGGCACCAGGTTTCCTCACTGTCTGAGGCCCAAGCGAGTGCTTTGAGCCACTGTGCATTAGTGGGGGGTGTAGGTCAAAGCCAACAAAGTAGAGTAGATCACACTGCGAGTAGCATGCAAAGGCCAGCCAGTTTTTTGGAGTCTCGGCGAAGTTCGGGGAAATCGTGGAAACGACATCTCATTGGGGAAGGATTGATGGGGTGCTCAAGGATAGACAACATGGTTGAGCACACCATATTCCAAAATTGGGTAAGGTGGTGACAGGGCCAGATCATATGAATATAGTCAGTGGTATCATGGCCACATCTGGGGTATCTTGGGGAGTGATAATTAAGCATGCGATGGAGTCTGCTCGGGGTATAATGGAACCTATGAAGTACCTTAAGCTGAATTAGTTTGAAGCGGGAGTTGAAGGATACCCCGTGTATGCGTGCGCACATGTGAGCCCAGCGTTCGTCAGTCACCTCCACCACAAGGTCATCCCCCCCCCCCCCATGCGCGCCTCAATTTAGTGAATTCTGGAGTAGATCTGGTTTGAACATGTTACAAAGTCTAGATATCTTACCCCTAGTGGGCGTAGAAGTCAGTTCATCAATAGCGGGATCGTCTGGTGGTATCGCTGGGAACATGGGGTATTTTGGTTTAAGGATTTTCCAGAGGGACGAGTACTGGAGCCATATAGACGGTCTCGGTCTCAGGGATAATGGGAGGTCTGGCCATTAAATGAAGCTGCCCTGCTCGAAGACGTCACGGATCAACTCATATCCAGCCTCGGCCCAATGGCGCAACATGGGCAGCGGTACCCGTGGGACCCCTGGGAGAAAGTTCCAGAGCAGGAGGTCACCGTGAAACGGGTGGGCAGTGCCAAGCAGTTCCCACGTTTTTGTTAATGCCAGGGACATGCAGACCCCTGGGTCTAGCGAGTCCAGACCCGATGGGATGGGTTGAAACGCTAGGGAGCGGATATCCCGGTCACTGACCGTTAGTTTTTCAAGTCTGACATGTGGAGGGGGTGGTGGGTCTATTGTGTTGAACCAGTGTGACGCGAATTGGATTTGAGCAACCAGCCAGTATTTAAAAAAAATCAGGGGCACCAAAGCCGCCACCATCGATCGGGGGGAACAAGGTTCCAAGTTTAAGGCGGACCGCACCCGAGTGCCACAAAAAGGAGATAATCGTGAGTCAGTGTTCAAAAAAAGCCCTCACCTGGCCATAAGGGGATGTTAGTGAACCTGTAAAGAAGTTGGGGCAGTACTATCATCTTCAGTATCCCTATTCTGCCAGCAAGGGAGATCGGTAGCTTACTCCAACCTAGAGTCCTGGCTGCAAGGTTCACGAGATAATTTTGGTAGTTTTCCTCGAAGGTCGTCTCGAACTGTCGAGTTATTTCTATCCCGAGATATGTGATTTTTGACTGAGCCCACGTGAACCCCAGGGAATCAGGTGGGGGAAGAGTGCAATCTGTGAGTGGGAAGAGGGTGGATTTCGCGCAGTTCACTGAGGCCTGAAATGTGAGCGAAACTGATAACGTCCTAATATCGGGTGCAAATTGGTGGAGGGAGAACGAATGAAGAGAAGCGCATCGTCGGCGTACAGGGACACTATCAGCCTGGCCCGCAGTTCGCAACCCTCTATGTGCATGGAATTGGCGTAGCATGTCGACAAAAGGTTCTATTGCTATGGCGAAGACCAGGGGAGAGAATGGGCAACCCTGCCTCGTCCCCCTAGCGATCTTGAAGAGGGGGGAGCATCGGTCCTCAGTGCGGACCCTGGCCACCGGATCGGAGTAAAGTAGTCTGACCCAGGAGAGAAAGGAGGGGTCGAATTTGCATTTTTCAAGGACCTGCCAGAGGTACCTCCACGAGACAATCGCTTTTTGCATGTCAAGAGTGGCGGCTACCGCGTGTACATTTGGATTTATTCTGCTAATTATATTAAAGAGGCGTCTCAGGTTCAAGGAGGTGGAGCGTCCTTGGATGAAGCCTGCTTGATCAGAGTGGATAACGTGTGGCATGCAGGGGGCAAGACGTAGGGCTAACAATTTGGCATATATTTAGGCATCGCAATTTATGAGCTAGAGTGGGCAGTACGAGCCGCATTGTGTGGGCGGTTTGCCAGGTTTAAGTAGTACGGTTATAGTGGCTTCTCTGAGTGATGGGGGAAAATTGCCTGTCTCCACTGATTCCTCCCAAAGAGCTATTCGGCGGGGGAGTAGGAGTGATTTGTAGCATTTATAAAATTTGATTGGGATGCCATCAGAGCCAGGAGCCTTCCCAGAGGAAAGGGAGTCCACAGCATCTGAGAACTCCTCAGGGGAAAATGGAGAGTCAAGGAATCCGATGGTCTCAGGAGAGAGAACCGAGAGGGCATCGAGGTAAGAGTCGATCTCCGCCGTCGAGGCATCATCTGCATTGGCATATAGGGCTTCATAAAAGGTGAAGAATTTCGAGTTGATGTCCTGCGAGGAGACAGCTAAAGAGCCATTGGGCCTTTCAAACCCGGGGATATGCGGGGCACCAAGCTTGCGGCGGATAAGTCTAGCAAGGAAGCGGCCAGGGCGTTCACCCTCTCCATATTTCCTTGCCAGGCCAGGGTTATCCAAGAATTTCTGCTCACGGTCAGCCAGGGACCGGAATGTGCCGAGTTCCGCTCCTATAGATGCCAGGGCCTCAGGGGTTTGAAGTAGTGAACATTGGGCTTCCAGAATCGATAGTTTGGATTCGCTTTCAGCAATGTCCCTCCGGATTGTTCTAAGGATACCACTTTTCTTAGATAGCGCTATGCCCCTAATGTAAGCCTTAAAAGATTTCCATAGAGTAGCCTGTGAAGATACCGAATCTGTGTTTATTTCAAAGAACTCCTCAATGGCCATCGCCAGCTCGGAGCTAAATAAAGGGTCAAGGAGAGATTGAGGTTTCATCCTTCAATGTCTAGTACGGTCACAATCCGGGCCCCAGCACATGGTGATGCTCACTGGTGAATGGTCAGATAGGGTTCTAGGAAGAATCATTAGTTGCATCACATTCTTTATCAGTTTATCAGAAATTACCCATCTATCAATTCGGGAATAGGAGTCGTGCACTGAGGAGTAGAAGCGGGAGTCGGGATAGAGGAGTCTCCATGCGTCGACCATTGCGAGTCGGGGGAGAGATGACAGTGTGGTATAGGCTGCTTTGGTGGGTTGGCGGGGCCTGGCCCGGATCTGTCGAGGTTCACATCAAAGATTGTATTAAAGTCGCCCCCCCAGAGAATTGGAACTAGGGGGAAGCCATCAAGAAGGGACGTGAGGTGTGTATAAAATTCAGGGTCGTCGATGTTAGGACCATAAATATTCAGTAGGACCACCTCCCTGTTCTGAAGCGTGGCATGGAGTAGCACATATCTGCCCTGGGGGTCTATCTGTGAAGATATAAGAGCGAACTTAAGACTTGTGATTAAGGGTCATGACCCTGCGACTTTGGGTAGACAGTTAGTAAAGTATCTTTGGGGGCCCAACATTTTGGCAAATTTCACACAATTTTCAGAGCAGGCATGTGTCTCAGGATTTTGGCCCCATGTCGTTCGGCCTGTAGCTGGAGTTGTCTCATTTTCTTATAATTGCCCAAGCCCCGCACATTCCAACTCATAAAAGTCAGGTTATCTTCGATTACCAAAGTAGAAATGTTCGTATTGGATCAATATGGCTGTCTGATGGATCAATTTAGCAGCCCTGCAGCCCTATTCATTCAATGTTACCTTGTGCTCAGCCCTTGCTGCCATCGCCAAGCTTTTTATAACCTAACACCCAACGTATCCCACCCCCACTCACATCCCTCCCCCAAACAGAGGAATGATAACCCCAAAACCCATTAACCAAATCCAAACCAGTGGCCAGTGGCCTCAACGCCGGGGGCCTGTGGGCCGGCCTGGTGGCGACGCTCCGGGCCGTAGGCAATTAAGGATAAACATGGTGCCTGACAGTAACATCGTACGTAACTTGAAGGTTTTGTACGCTTGAGTGTGACACAGTCGTAGAATGGTGATCCAATCTGATCTTGTTGGAGAGTAGTAGGCTCATATATTCCTGGCGTAGAGAGGTAGCTGGTGTTGGCGACCTCTCAACAGGGTAGCGTAACAGACGTAGAAATGTGGTTTAAGGGGAGGCTCAGCCTGGGAAGTGTTTGTCAATGAATCTGGAGGCCTCCTCTGGAATTGTAAAAAAATACACCTGGTTGGCGTGTTCAATGCGCAGCTTAGCGGGATACAGCATAGAGTATTTAACTCTGTGGTCTCTTAGCCTCCTCTTTACCTCCAGGAAGGTCTTGCACTCCCGCTGGACAGCTACTGAGAAGTCAGGATATAGGTGTATTCTTGCTCCACCCAACAGAAGTTCGGCCTTAATTCTTGCGGCCCCGAGGAGGGCATTGCGGTCCCGGAAGTTCAGAACCCTGGCTATGATGGGGCGTGGAGGCGCGCCCGGTTTGGGTTTAGCTGTTAAGGCTCAGTGTGCTCTCTCTATCGCGAACTGTGGGGAGAGCTTCGGGGAATCGAGGAGCAACAGTAGTGCATGTTCTATATAGTCCTCCATCGGCTCATTGACACCATCCTCGGGAACACCGATAATGCAGAGGTTATTTCGTCTCAATCGGGACTCAAGTTCCTCATTCTTCTTCCCAACATCGAGGACTTGGCTGGAAAGCGCGGAGACCTCTGCATGCAGGGAGCCCAGGTTATCCTCAGTGGAACTCAATCTTGTCTGAATCTCCGACACCCGACCTCAGTCCTCTCGATGTGGGCCTTGAAGGAGGATATGGTGCCATTCATGTCGTTGTAATGGTGTGGTGAAGCCCTTGCGGATGAATTCCATCATGTTCCGAGAGTCTGGAGGGAGAGATGATGAGTTAGTTGGGGCCTGCTCCGGCACTGCCTCAGTAGATCTCGACGGAGTCTTTGCGAACATGTTAATGGAGCACTGCTTTTTCCCCATCTCCTTTGGTCATTGTGTCGATAACAAGACTTGGGATGAATGAATGAGGCTATATGGCACCCCAGACAGCGTGGGAATAGGTCTGGCAGGGTACAGCGCATTGGAGGTCAGTGCGGCGTACACTAGGAGGTGATCACCTGGGGTAACGGTAGGATATTATATCTGCCTCTCTGTTGGATCGCCACCCCCCCCCCTCCGAGTATTGTAGGAGGTTGAAAACTGGCGTGCCTCAGCAGATGACACTATTTGCGTGTTGTGCCCCAGGAGGGGGGGGCCCAGAGGGTCGAGCAGGCAGCCAGAGGGATACAACGCCCGCACCTGCATCTTCACAGTAGATGTTTTTGCCAACGTAGACAGTGGGATCTCGGCCTGTAGCGGGACAGCAGGGAGTGGAGCCTCAGACCCCCATGTGCATGAGTGATCTGGTGCAAACGCTGTTGGTCGCCGAGGATTCAGTCACAGCGCACCAGTACCTCCACTCAGGAGGCCGACAGCTCAAGGATCAGAAGTCCAGTTATTTTGGGTGGGGCGAGGAGCGCCACCTCCCCGTCTCGGATTGTGCGCAGCCTGCTTCTGGATGGCCGATATGAATATAGGGAGGTCAGGATGCATACCCCATTGCCAACAGACTCCGCACCGTTATCTCAGGGAAGATAGGTGTGACCCACGGGAGACACCAGAGTATGGGGCACACAGCAGAATGGACAGGGGGCCGCGCCAAAGCGACCAGGAGCTAGTGTCTTCCCCAAGCACGGTACAGGGATCAAGTGCGGTCAAAGCTGCGTGAAGAGGTTCACAGAGAGAGTGGGAGGGACTGGCCCTATCCACGCCGCTGGGGGCACCATGAGGGGAGAAGGATTGGAGCCGGGACAGGGTCCGGGCTGCAGCACGCCCTCAGGCACAGGCCAACGAGTCCCAGGGCATCCGCTAGCAAGTGCGAACGGTCGGCACCCCCCCAGGGCAGCTCAGTCACGTATTATATGTTCGCCATGTGGGCACGTTATCAAGGGACTGGTGGTAGTCACTCCATAGATCCTGCTATGGTTTATGCATTTTCGTGTGCATCAAAGGGGGTGCTCGAGGAATTTATCCCCCAGATGCTTTTCGCTGCCGCGGGAGCGCGGCCCCTGGAATCCGTTGGTGCGCCGCAGCTCAACCCCGGGTGCTGAAGTCTCGTTGATGGGAGGGGGGGTGGGGGGGCAAGCCTGCCGCCGAGCCGCCGTCACGCTCCACAGCGGTCACTGCGGGGGGAACAGAAGACAGCCGAGGCAGGAAACAGCCCGCCTCCCAGAGCAGCCGCTAGCACAGAACGCAGGGATCCCAGCCCACCTCGGGCCACGCAGCTCTGTCGGAGGATCACACCGGTGGTGTGGGGCACCAGCGCCCGTTTTGTCTCCCTCGAGTCTCCTGCCCACAGGCAGAACGGTGGGAACGACCTTCCCCCGGCAGGTCGTCTCGAGGCTGGTGGGGTGCCCCAGGGATATGAGGCGGGTCAGCTCGCTTCTCCTCCAGCGCCAGATTTAGTGCGCAGCTTCGCAGCCGTTGGCGGATAGCCGCAGCCATAGGAGCACTCGATACCCGGGTTCCCAACACCAAGCCAGCTGCTTTCGAATCGTGGCAGTCAGGTTCACTCTGGAGATCGTAGTGGCACAGGATCAAGAGCAAGTAATCTGCCAGCCGCGGAGCTCACAGTTCAGGCGGCCATCTTGTTCGGCACACAACAGCGCCCCCCTTTTGTATTAATTTAATAGGAAGAGTCCCAGATGTCTCTGGCTTGGCAGGACAGTGTTTGTTTTGGCTACATTTTTGGTTTAATGTGCATGCCCATTTAATGGTATTAACTAAATTGATCATCATCATTAGTTGTACGGCTGAAAATATTCCTCTTGCATGTTCTTCAATCCCTTAAACACCCACACTCTTCTCTCACCAACTCTTCTCTCACCAACACACATCTCACCAACTCCCTATCACAATTTGCATTCCTGAACCTCTGGCTCCGTCATACACATACTCACATGCTGTCACACTGCCAAGTCACATTTGCACTCCCCAGCCCATGCCACACTCCAAATCATACTCCCAACTCGCACCTTACGCTCTCCAATTCCTCCCGCAGTGTAGTCCTTCATTCTTTTGTGCAGTTTCTGCATCTTGCATCCTTTCTCCAATTCCATCGCACTCATCCCTCATCCTTTTTCCCCAATCTGTAGCTCACTGCCTCTTTCCGGACCACTGATCCCACTGAGCACAAGCTCCCTATACTTTCTGTACCTGCGCTCGCTCTCAGATTTCTGGCCCACCACCCCACTACTTCCTCTGCTCTCTTGTGCACCGATTCCACCTCTGACCCACTACTTTCTTGCCCATCACTTCACATCTCACATATCACATATCTCTCGCGCCCCCCCCCCTTTTCCCTCTCAGTGTGACCATTTTTAAAAAACATTTAAAAAGTAGATTTTGACCCAGGTTCTCAAAAAAATGGAGCCGGAGATATGCTATTTTTAGAAAACCCATTTTGGAAATTAGCAGGTCACCTCACTCTCAAAGGTGACCTGCGCATTTTCACTGGGCTGAGCTGATGCACAAATTGTGTGCTGGCCAACTGCCTTAATAGAAGCACTCGACAATGTTCTACAGGCTCCCAGTGCATTTCACAGTGACAGGTGCCTTAGGGACCTGCCACTGTAAAATGTGATCCAAAAACCGAATTTCTGTCCTGCTTGAGGAACAGAAATTAAAATGACAGCAGCGAAAAAAAAGCATGACAGGGTCAGAAAATACTGTGTTATGCAGTGGCACCTCCCCCGCCCGCATGCCCATAAGGTTGCCTAAAATTTCTGCACATTTAAAAGTGCATCTTGCCTGGAAATTTGGGATACACTTTTAAATTAGCAGAAAGACCACCTGATTTGCACGAGGTGAAAAAGGCCATCTGAATGGGCGCGCATATAAAATGCGCCCATTCAGGTGTGCTTTGTAGATTGGGCTGCTCTTTTTTTTTGGCGCAAGTGATGAGATGTGTTCGTGCATTTCATTTCTTGCGTACAAAAAAGTTGAGAACCTGGCCCGAGTATTTTTTTTTGTGGTTGTTTTTGCAAACACAGATGTGTGTGCGCAAAACAACTGTTTTCGTGGGATCGCAAAATGGCTTTATGCTGGAGGGTCTGTTTGTTAGCCCTTCTACTGTCCTGTGAAGGGGTCAGTGTGTGCATTTTCCCTTTGGCAGGAACCCTTACTCTCCCCTATGCTTTCTTGCCAATCAATTCACATCTCACCCATCATCCCCCGGGTAAAGTCTGCCAGTCCCCAATTGGATAGTGCAAAAACGGCATCTCAGTCAGACTACCTGAAAACACAAAGAAACGACAGCGGCCATCTTGGAAATGCTGCAAGATCTTGAAATAAGCAGGCAACAGTGGTCAAACATGTGTAATCTATGCAGCAAGGCAGCTTCTGGTGACAATGAAGCTGAAACAGGCAACACGATGTCAATGTGAAATTAAACTTTGAATTTAGTCATAATTGTTGTCGATTTTCGTTTTTAGACATTTTTTCTTTTTTCTTAAAAATTCACCTTGATGTGCAGTCCATTACAGCAAGTGCACCTAACTAATGGAGAGTCAGCAGGAGCCCAGCACGAGCTCACAGTAGCGCAAAGACAGGTGGCAAGGGGGGGTGGAAGCTGGACCTCACACTCCGGTGTGCAGCAACAGATGGATTCCTTGTCGTTTGAAGAGACAGCGCCGACGGGGGAAATGGCTTTCGGGCTGCAAAGCGTAGTCCGCCCACGTTTCCAGTCAAACGTGATTGTAGGACTTGCACGAGTGCTCGATGAGGAAGACACTGATTACAATGGCGATGGGTGTCTTTCCAAAGAAATTTGCCGTTAGACGGGCAACATTTAAAGGGTGTCCTCTCCATAGCAGAGGGTGACCAAAAAGAGAAGGGAAAAGGAAAAATTCTTACTGAAGAATAACACAGGGCCCCACTCTCCCTACTGTAAGTGCCTGGCCAGAGGGCCGAGGTCACACGGTCGACAGTCGCAGAGCAGTTGTGGATGTTTTAGGCGGCAGGAAGCCCACGAGGCAGTCGTCGAGAAGGTTAGTCCTGAGACTAGGTGATCGGTCGTGGGGACTAAGTAGGCAATATTTACTCTTGCGAGGTCTGCATAGGCAACCAACTAGGTTGGAGGAATAAAAACAATTTGAGAGACCTCAACACGCGAGGGATTTTTGGTACACTACATGTCACTTTAGGGCTAGTGTTACAGTCACGCCCATGTCGACGTCCCCTTTCGATCTTCGCAAGAAAGATGCAATACTCCGCAATTCCACTAGATGTCGGACTATATGCACAGCAGGTGATTCTAAGCAGATTCACAAGCATCAGAACACTAGTTAAACTTTGCAGATTCTGAGGTTGCAGAAAGGAAAGGTTTAAGGAAGGAAAAGGTTAAACAGGTTCTCAGTATATGTGAGGAAAATTAAATCTTTCAAAGAAATCTAGACAAGCCTTTCCCAGCGTAACAGTCTAAAACAAGTTACCACCTATGAGGGACAAGCCATATCAAAGTCAATGGGCTAGAAGAGTCTGCAGGGAGCCCGGACAGCCAAAGCCCATTGGAACACAATCTATAGAGCTGAGGCAATACTTAGATAAAGAGGTTGTGCACCAAGTTAGAGAGTTTGTAAAAAATCTCTTGTAGGGTCACCGGCTGTTAAGCAAGTGAAAAGCAGAGTCATAATTAACTCTAAGGGTAAGCCACTGCAAGTCTCAAATGAGGAAAGCACAGCTCAAAGATACTGAGTTAAGTACCCCAAGCCTAAACAGTACCTCTGATTTGAAGAAGAGTGGTCCAGGTGGATTCTGTCTTGTTGCAGCGATGCAGACCCTGAGTTCCTGAGCCTCAGTCATGGGGACAAGGACGAGGTTTGGAGGGCTCCTGCGGTGGCAAATTGGAGGTCGTTGGCAGCTACGGCACTTTTCGGATCAGCAGCACTTTGCGGTTTCAGCGCTTAGTAAACAGCAGTGTCGCAGTTCTCAGATACCAGTTGGGCGTCCTGCACTCTGGTGAGGGAACTTGAGCTCTGGTCATCCTGCTTATGAAGGGTCCTTAAGAGACTCCTGGAGCTGCTGGCCAGATTTCAGACTTTGCACTAGACTATGGATTGTTCGACCCCAGGCACTCGGCCCTTGCAGCAGTGAAGTAGTACAGCCAGTCGGGCAAGATGGACCAGTGGAGTTTGTCTCTGGGTTAGATGGTCCCACTAACCATGGGAAGAAGTCATCCCTTCCAGAGCTGCTCTGTTGAAGTGAAAAAGGAGTTTCAGCACAGCAGAAAGGTTTCACCCGGCAATTCGAAGGTCCAGGAGGATGCAGCTAGCTTCCTTCACAATTTCCTTGTCGGGCGTTTCTCCCAGTGGTCGACGACTATAGTCCCAAAATCCTCACCTTTTGAGCAGGTTTCTCCCATTCATGCACAGCCTAGGCTGTCAATCACACAGCAGGGTGGCTGTCCTAAAAGACCAGCCAGCCAGCCAATCAGGAATGGTTGCATTCAGACATTCCTAGAGACAAAGGACAGGGGAGTTCCTGGAACCTCCCTCCCATCCTGCCTTTCCAGACACACTGGAGCCAGAGGCGGGCTTCAGGGCTGAAGCCCGCCAATGGCAAAACTAACAACGGGCTCAAACCTGGCTCAACGCACAGAGTAAAACCCAAGAAAGACTTAAACAGAAAATGGTTAAAAAAGAAGATCGGGCCATTTTTATGAAATGTCACCCATGGGTGCTATACTGCAGCTGAGGAGTCAGCCTGCGGCAGAAAACCACAATGGTAGAAACATTAAACCACTGCCACCAGCCATTTATAGTAGTGAGGGTAACATAAAAATTTTTACATGAGAATGTAGTGAACTGTTGTATACGACCCAGCCCTATAAGACGGGGTAGAAATACTTAGAGTCAGATGGAGATGCAGAATATTAATCAATAATCAAAACTGACCCAGGAAGATGGCAAAGTGCGAATGTTTTAATATCCATTATCTAAAACAGGGAGTTGCAACGAACATGAACGTGTTTGCTCGATCTTCACACTCAATTCAACACCAGAAAAGCAGGTTATATACTAAAAACTCATCATTGACATCTACCTACATTGCGAACTACAAAAACCTATTTGGAATGGTAGTAGGCTTACAAGGAACATCTAGATATATATTCCATACTTGTTAGGGAAGGTGATTGGTCTCCAACATCAGGTGGGGCAACTAAGCCGTCCTCTAGTGCAGGTCACTACGAACATCATCAAATACACAACATCCCATTGGTTATACAAACTATAGGGCTCTCTATAATTGGTTGGCACCCTTGTACCACTAATATTCCACCTACGCAAGCAGCACACAGGTTGGTACACAGGGGCTGGTGGGACAATCATAACCATAGCTTCCCACCAATTAGTCCTGGCATCCATCATCACACTTGCACCCTACTAGCCAATTAAGGCTTTGAACTCGGCCTTGGAAATGTTCTCTGTGCTGGAGAATATGAGGCAGTATAGCACACTGTCTTTTTGGTTTTGATACAGTTCACCATAGTGTCTATTTTCATCTGACCACGTGACTGTAGACCATGTTTGAGTCTTAGTGCATTTAAAATACTATTTGATGAACCTCTGATGTCTTCAATGTTCTCGCCTCTCATTTAAGACCAAAGGTTTGCTGTAATTGTTTGTAAGTACATCTAGGCCCAAGGTGGCCTTGACTTCTTGTTGGGTGTTGATCCAACCAAGCCTTTCTTTGATCCACCTCCATGGTTAGGTTTTCGATTTCTTTTTTTTTTTTAACTTTTCTTTATTGGCAAGAAGTAGCAGCTAGCACATCACAGGTTACAACAAGCCAAAAACACAGTTCGCATTTAAATCATGAATGAAAAGGACAAATTCTAGAGAGGGTCGCATATAATCTTAGCAGAGGTCAAATACAATAGAGACATACATCATGTAGTAAGATCTGACCCCCGATCAGGAGAAGGGGGGGGTGACAAGCTCCAAGTCCACTTTGCGGTTCAAGTAGCTACAAAACTCCGTCCATATGTTTTTAGGACGAGCATTACTGGGCAACATGTTAATGTAGTCTTCTTCAAAAGATTGCGTCCAGGTGAGGGCTTTCAGCCACATTTCTAGGGAAGGGGGGATCTGCGTTTCCAGCATTGCAGAACGCATTTCTTGGCCACAATCGCCGCCACATTCAGAAATGTAGCCTCCCGTTTCGCCTCAGCTCCCTCCCAGAGCCCAAACAAAAGAGACAGGGGGTCAGGGTCAACACAGAACCCCACTATTTCGGAGAGTCAAGCACCGCATTCCAGAACGGTGCCAGTGCCCCACAAGACCAGAACATATGAGCGTGGTCCGCATCGTCGGATCTGCATTTTTGACAGGGGTGGGATTGATCCCGGGCAAATTTCCCAATCGCATGGTGAGTGTACTACAGGCGATTGAGTAGCTTGTATTGAACACATCTAACTCTAGAATTAAGAGAAACCTTGCGTGTATGCATGCACATTTTGGTCCACATACCATGCGTGATGTCTAATCCCAGATCCCTGCTCCAGGCATCCCGAGCAGCGCGGGGCGTTTCTACAGCTTGCGCCATCAACATTTTATAAAGGGAGGATACAATGCCCCTACCACCAGCGGAATTGGAGATGTAGCAGACCTCGGGGGACTCAGGGGGTTCGTGCGGATATGAAGGCCACATGTCTTGGACCGCCGCCCTAAGTCGAAAGTATTGTAGCAACTCCAGGGAGGACTTGGAGTGCCCTGGCTTCCACGTATCTGGGGTGATGAATTTCCCGTCAGGGAACAGGTCGGAGAATGATCTGTATCCCAGGTCCGACCAGTGACGCATGAGGAGCTTATCTTGTGTGGGGGTGAGGCCAGGGAACGACCAGAGGGGAAGCCATTTGTAGTACGGGGGAGCCAGAACCAGGCTTCAGAATCTGCCGCCACGCCCTTATAGTGGAGGCCACTGGGTCAGCAGGGGCTTCCGAGCGGTACAAGTGAAAAAGGATCAAGGACATGACATTCACCTCCTCGGTCGCCAGGATCTCAAGCTGAACATGCAAGGGGGGGAGGGGGGGTTGGGGGTCCTGGTGATGGTACCAGTATGTAGCATGCTGGGCCTGAGCGGCTATCCAGTACTGGGTGAGATCAGGTGCACTGAAGCCACCCCTCTCATACGGAAGGGTCATATGCTGCTACTTTCTGCACACAGCCCCAGAATGCCATAGAAAACGGGCGCATCCCGCATGCAGGTCTGCAAAGTACTGTTTCCCGGGCCAGAGTGGAAACTTAGCGAATATGTAAAGGAGTTTCGGAACTATGATCATTTTTATTAGGGACAGTCTCCCTAATAGTGAGAGGGGGAGGTTACGCCATCTTTCCATCCTGGCGCCGGCATATTGCGCGGCAGCCCCATAGTTATCAGACAGGAGACTTTTGAGAGGGATACCTGGACCCCTAGGTATTTGATGCCCGCCGGTGCCCATTTGAGAGGAAATTTGCATGCAGGTTGGGGCGTTGCGGGCGTAAGGGGTAGGATTTCTGATTTAGTGTAATTTATAGTGAAGCCCGAAAATGAGCCAATTTTGATAATTTCATGCATGATCGGGTCGAGGTGGACTGAGGGGTCCCTAATGTACAGAAGCAAGTCATCAGCGTACAGTGATATAATTTCGGGGGTATCCCGCAGACGAATCCCTTTGCGCACATGGTTGTTTCGTACACTATCCGCCATGGGCACAATGGCCATCGCAAACAGCAAGGGAGAAAACGGGCACCCCTGTCGCGTCCCCCTGTGGAGGGAGAAGGGAGCCGACAGGTGAGAGTTAACTAGGACCCTGGCCACGGGGCTAGTTTATAGGAGTTTGATGCAGGACAACATGTATGGGCCAATACCAATCCTCTCGAGCACCGCCCACAGATACTGCCACGAGACCCTGTCGAACGCTTTTTGGGCATCCAATGTCACGGCCACCGCGTTGGCTTGGGGGTCTATTCTAGAGAGGACGTTAAATAGTCGCCGAATGTTTAAGGCAGTGGAACGGGCCGGGACAAAACCACTTTGGTCTGGGTGGATCAGGTATTTCATGACGGGGAGGAACGTATTTGCAATGATTTTGGTATCGGTGTTAATAAGTGACAGAGGTCTATAGGAGCCACATTCATCCAGAGGCTTACCCGGCTTGGGGAGCACGGTGATGACAGCCTCACGCAGGGACCGGGGGAGGGTAGCAAGACGCGACTCCTTCCAAACCTCGTGGAGGCGTGGTGCAAGGAGAGCCACATGTTCCTGATAAAACTCGGCGGTCAGGCCGTCCGGACCGGGGGCTTTACCCTTGGGGAGGGCCGAAATAACAGCGGTGATTTCGTCAAGGGTGAAGGGAACATCTAATTGTTCTTTGGTGGCTAGAGATATAAGGGACATTGGGATGCGGTCTAGGAGGTCGTCCAGATCCTGCGGGCTGTGCTCAGGTTGCTGGGCGTAGAGGGTTGCATAGAAGTCTGCAAAGGTCTCGAGAATGGGCCGGTCAGACCAATGTCGTACCCCGCCATTGTCTATGATACTGTCAATTCGAGCTTTACCGCCCTCTCCTTCACCATACTTTCGGGCCGCAATGGGCCGGGCAAAGGTATCTGATCTCACTGCGGGCAAAGGACTCGAAAGCATCTAGTTCGGTTCTTATCAGTGCAAGCTTGGGCGGAGAGGGGTTGGTCGCATACTCGCGCTCCAATTCCCAAAGTCTGGACTCAGAGCGGCGCATGGAATTTCTAATATCTTTCAGGACTCCTGCCTCCCTGGAGATACACATGCCCCTGATCTAAACCTTAAAGGCCTCCCCCATCTCACCCCATCAGTTGTGTCGTGCCGTTTATTACTATCGAAAAACGAGGTGACGTCTGCTAGGATGTCAGCTCTGAAGACAACATCATGCAGTGCTTCTGACTTACACCGCCAGTTAGAGTGCTGGGGGAGGGCCAGGTGCAGGGCAATGTAAATGTGATCGGGGCGTGATCAGATAGCGTGCGCTGCAGAATCTGTGTGGTAAGTGTTTTGTCCATGAGCCCTGCGGAGAGAAGGAAAAGGTCTATCCTGGAGTGGCTGTCATGGACAGAGGAGTAGAATGTAAACTCTTTCGACATTGGGTGGAGTTCTCTCCAGGCGTCTACCAGACCGGTAGAGAGCATATGCGCCTGGAGACGGCGAGCGGCTCTGGACAGTGTTCTTGGTGCTACACCAGATCTGTCCAAGTCGGAGTCCAGGATGAGATTCATGTCCCCCCCCAAAAATAATGGGAACCCCCACATAACCTAGGAGGATGTCAAGGATGTGGTTGAAAAGAATCGGGTGCATCGATGCATGGGGCATACGTGTTAACCAGGAGGCACTCTGTATTAGCAAGGAAACAGTGGAGAATCACTTATCTGCCCCGGGCATCAATATGGCTGGTGCGAAGGGAGAACTCCACAGACTTGTGAATCAAGGTGAGGACTCCTCTGGACTGTGAGGAGAACACCGTGGAGTATTTGTTGGGGCCCCATGCCGGAGCAAGAGAGGCCGAGAGATGTGCGAGGGCGTGGGTTTCTTGCAAGAGAAGTATTTTGACCCTGTGTCTCCAGACATAAGCCGTGATCCTACGCGACTTTGTGAAATTGCTGAGCCCTCTGATATTCGAAGACATTAGCCTAATGGCCATTCAGTAGGGCTTTAGGGGGGATCAGAGTAATGTGTGTCATAGCTTGTCGAACAAGTGCCGGCCCCTAATACAGTGGCCAGATACATCATAGCAGAAGCTACCACAGTCTCACCATTTTTGTTAAAACATTCCCCAACTGAACCTCCCCCCTCCCTCACTGCCTTCCCCAACACAGCAGTGCCCAAGAACCCACCCAAAGTCTCATGGCTTCCGTGCCAAGCCCAACCGGGCAGGCCGAGCCCCCACACCCAAGAGGGGAGCAACCAGTGAACAAAACAAGCCAAACTTGGCGTTGCAACTACAGTGGGGGAAGCCGCTGCCGTGTGCCCGAGTAAGATGATTGACGGTGGCGTACACCAAATAACTTGCAGCGTTAACTAAATAAGATTTATCAAAGGAGACAATATAGTAGAGTACGATAAGTAGGGGGTATAGGAGTAGGGGATCACAGTTTTAAGTGCAATGAACCGTAGACCCTAAGCCTTTGACCCACCTTGCGTTTCATGAATCTGCACAATGAGTTACAACAATGAACGAATGCACAAAGGTAAGGATACATGAGATTACAAAAGAATGCATATGACAAGAGTGGTAGCGATACCACAATAATTCAAGTAATGGGTACAGGGGAGGCCGGCTTAACCCTCATCCACAGGGTCACCCGCCGGCCCAGGGAGCGGAATATGGGCCTCAATAAATTTCACCGCCTCCTCTGGGACTGTGAAAAAGTACAGTTTGTTGTGGTGGGTGAGTTTCAGCCTTGCAGGGAACAACATGGCGTATTCCACTTTCCTCTCTCTAAGCAATTTTTTCACACCATTGAACTGTCTGCGCTCCATTTGAACGTTGACCGAGAAGTTGGGAAATATGCGGATAGTCTGGGACTCAAATTTGAGTTCCCCTTTTTCGCGGGCCAGGCGTAGAATGTGGTCTCTGTCCCTGAAGCTGAGGACCTTGGCAATAATTGGTCTGGGGAAATCATCCGGCTTGGGGCGCGGGGCCAGTGAGCGATGGGTGCGCTCAATAGTGAAAAACAGGGAAAATTGAGGATCACCCAGGAGGTCTCTCAGAAGGGTCTCGACTGCAAGTTCCATTTTGCCCTTGAGGGCTGTCTCAGGAACCCCAACAATGCGGATATTATTCCTGTGGGATCTGGACTCTAAGTCGTCGCACTTCGCCTTGACCTGCTTCATATCTCGCACCAAGTCAGAAACCGTATTCCGGAGCACATGTACCTCATCCTCAGAGGCCCCAGTCCTGGTCTCGGCCTTCACCAGCCTGTTACCATGCTGATCTAGTTTGGTGCATAGTGATGCCACATTGGCGTTTATGTCGTCCAATTTCTCATGAAATGCAGCAAAGGTTTTGGCCATAGACTCCATGAGTGTCGTGAGGTCTGGCTGGGGAGGACATGAGGATGCATCCAGGTCGTCCTGAGGGAGGGCAGCCCCACTCTGGTCTTGTTTAGCAAGTGATAAGGCAAACTTGTCCATTGCTCCGGCCTTGTTGGCCCTGCGTGCCTTGCCGGACATGTTTGGGGTGTACACCAAGAATAGTAGGGAGTGCAGGGCAGAAAGGCAGCAATGGGGCCCTGGGGGATTATAATGGGACTACGGCCCACACTCAGCAATAAGCCGACAGCTGCTCAAGGGACAGGAGCGAGGAGCACTCACAGTAGGCGTGTTATAAAGGCACTAGGCCCACTCCGGGAGGGAGGGTGTCAAAGCAGCAGTGCGACCTGGAAGGGACTGTGTCCTGCGGCGCCCGCCCCGGAATCAGGACGGCCCCAGGCAGTAGGAGCCAGTAATGGAGGGCAGCACCGTCCAGGGCGCCTGGTGCGCTCAGGGCTTAGCAGACGCACAGTTCGGTGAAAAGAGTGGTGGAGCGGCCAGAGCCGCACCGGCGTAAGATGAGTGGTCACAGGGGAGTCTGGAACAATTGGGGGCCACAGACACTCGTGGAATGGGGCAAGCGTAGCTCGAGGATAAGGCAGAGAAAAATAGGCGTATCTTGCAGCGTTCTGCACCCCCAACCTCCTCACTTCAGAGCACTGCAGGCCCAGTATGTGGATGGTGATCCCGGCAGGAGCGGACCCCCACGCAGAGTATGGTGATCCGGGCGGTAGCAAGACTCGAGTCGGTATCAGGAGGATGAGCCCAGGGCGGCCCGAGCACCGCAGCCCAGCCCTGGCCCCACCACTGGACCAGCGATGTTGGCGGCAGACCGCCAGACAGGAATTTCGGGGTGTTCACTGGACCAGCACTGTTGGCGGCGGTCCACCAGTCAGGAATTGCAGGATGTGCACAGGACCAGCGATGTTGGCGGCGGACCGCCAGGCAGGAACTGCGGGATGTTGTGGTTGCGGGGGGCCGCTCCGGCAGCCCTCGCAATATTGCGGAGAGAATTGGCCCGCCGAGGGGGGCCGGCGCCACCCAGGAGCAGGAGCGGGCAGGCGAGGGAAGCCGCGCCGAAGGTTGGCGAGCCCAGGGGCACCCCCTCCAGAGAGAGCGGGGACGCGGAGGGCAACGGCGCCCAGCCGTGCAGAATAGTACAGTCCAGGGCGGGAGGGCGGAGGGGGCTGCGGCGCCCCAGGCGGCCATGCCCCCCGCAGGCAGCTGAGGAAGCCGGGCAGCCGGCCGCCGCAGTAAAGCGGGTCTCTGAGGGCGAAAGGGGATGGGCTGCCGAGGGATCACGCGGCCCAGGAGGCCCCAGCTGGCAGCTAAGCAGCGAAAAAGCTCCGGTTTCGGCCCAAACCCGGTCCGGACAGTGTAGAGGCGTTGGGGAGCAAGTGTTCAGGTTCCAAGCTCCAGGATATTCATGTAACCGCTGATTCAGACGGATTTGTTGCAGACGGGCCACGGAGCGTTAAGACTAGGCAGCCATCTTGCTGGCTGCTCAGCAGCGCCCCCGGTTTTCGATTTCTAACTGCGACACACTGAAAAAGTATTTGGGCTCATGGAATCCAGCGCTGCTAAAGTCTGTTGTGCAATCATCCATAGTCCTTGAGATAGATATATATATATACACACAGACACACATTGGCACATCGCTGCAATCTAGTCACTACATAGCCAGCCATAAAGAATACATTGGGCCTCATTACACGGTAGGAGGTAACCATGCCGCTATTAGCGGCATGGCTACACCCTTACCGCATACTGGTCCGGGTGGGTGGTATGGGGACTTGCAAGGTCATTCCGACCCTGGAGGACCCGGTAAGTCCCCATGCCAAATACCATTCCCCATTCGAGCCCCCATAGGGCTCATTGGGAATGGGGAAGGAGCTAATATTAGATCTGAAGTCCCTTTGCGGGTCCTGTCCTTAACACCTGGTCAGACCAGGCGTTAAGGACGGGACCCGCTGAGGGACGTCGTAGTAGGGCGCTAAGGGATTACCGGCACCGGTGACCTTACCGCTGCCGGTAATCCCTGAGCGCCTACCGTGTAGTGAGGCCCATTGTATACTTGCATTGATGCGACTGTACAGTTGTAGAATAACTTGTTAACTTCTTCATTATTTCTGTAGCATGAACATCTGAACATCTTCATTTCGACCCCGAAATTTTGCTTTTCTTTAAAACCTCCTGCTTTGCTTCTATAGAATGCTTATGTTCACTCGTCTCTGCATCTCTTCTGGGTGCGTCATCTCTGCTTTTCATGACGTCACCTGTCTTCCCTTTTTCTCAGTTTTCCCACTTCTTCTGGAATTTAATTCAAATGGCCATCATATTGCGTATGCATGCATGTATGGCTTTCTCAATGGGAATCTTACTTGGATTATTTTTGGTACAGGTATTCTCGCTGGTACTGCACGTGTCTCACATTCTGGCTCCCAACATATAGGCAACATGGGGGAGGAGCTTTGAACGGGGGTACTTGCCTCCATCTCTACACTCCCCCCTTCGGCCGATTCAGTGACCACTCTCTCATCAGTCTTCACAACTAGACATCCTCGTTTGAAGAAATGCTTCTTTGGGACCCATATATTTAGGACTCCTTTCTGGCATCCTGCCGATTTCACATGCTCATCCTTACTCCAAGACATAAGCATGCTTTTTCCACTGGGACTGCAGTAAATCCATTTCCCAACATACTTCTTGTGGTTCTTAGGGTACAGGAAATTCGTTCCCTCAGGTGCATGTATGCTGGCCTTTACTTAGTCTCTGATCTCTTAGTATGTCGGTTACTTTGTCTTCCATCCTGATTCAACATCAATCATGATCTTCATTCCCAAAATAGTCCATAGGCATCCCTCCCTGAGAACTAACACAGCCCATTGACCTGTTCTTTCATAAGGTACCCACTTGAGAGTATGCTGCCACACTTTAACTGGGATGGGAAATATTCATTTGCATATCAGTCTTTGTCCTGCCCACATGGGCAGTCCAGCACCAACATGCGATGGCAATTCGCTTCTGAACAAGAGTACCAACAGCAACCCCATAAACTTGTTTCAGTCTTGTTGGGCATCATCAGTGAGGTGGAGATGTGCCTCTCTGCGCACAGTGAGCAAGGGGTCCACGTCTGGACGACACTAGGAAACTTAGGATGACTAAACCCAAGTCCCTTAATCACAAAATAGTCCATAGGCGCCCCTCTGCGAGAACGAACACAGACTATTGACTAGTTCTTTGGGACGGTACCCACTAAAGAGTCCGCAGACAAACTTTAGCGCCACCACACTGATGAGGCCCAACAGGGCTGAAACACGTGTATGAGGTTGCTCAGGTGACTTAAATAGTTAGGGTGCTGGGGACATGAATATATCACTGTTGCATTTAGAATCAGATTTAGGAATATGTCAAAGGAAAAAGGTTATTAGAAAGAACAAAACAAGAGTTATCACAAATATTCTGAAGCAGGCAAGTACTTTTGGTAACCCCCAATGCAAAGTTAGTTAAGCCCTTCCTGGAAGTAAGGCACAACACATAAGCAAAGGAGAGAAGATTCATTCGGGGAGCCAGGCCAGCCAATGTGAAGTTAGCTAAAGTCAAGGTTAACTGAAGCACTTCTTGTAGTTAAGTAAAAGTCTTGCACAATGTTTTAGAAGTCTTTGTAGAATAAGAAATTCAAAGTAGGGCCACAAGCTGATTAGGCTTGTGAGGTAAAGAAGCTGTTGGCAACTCTACAGGGGCAACCGAGACAAGTCTACAACGAGGACAAGCAAGGTGGCACCGCAAGAGAAGTTCTCTCAGACTTTACGGTACCTTTAGGTTGAAGAAAAGTGCAATAGATGACTTCTGTTTCTGTGCAGCTCTGCAGATCCTGGTGTTCCTGGGCTTCAGTTGTGGGGACAAGAGGGAGGATTTCTGGGGACTCCTGCACTGCAATGGGACGGTCACCACTCGCAACCGGCAATCTTCAAACAAGTGGCACTGTGGTGTTTCAGCTCCTCGCGTCTCCCGCTTGAACACGCCCAATACTATGAATCTAGACCTTACATGCCCTGTGCTCCTAGGAAATACTAGACTAAGATCTCGCACTAACTTTAAGCACTGGTCTCTGAGAACACCCTCCTCAGGGGACCGCATACCGGCAACCCTTACCCCACGAGCATCTCACATCTATACAGACAATGACCACAGCCATCCCTCACCTGGTGACCTAGCTTACGATTCAGTGGCTCCTGCCACTAACACAATTAAAAGGTGCACTTATCAATGCACGATCATTAGTAGCCCACTCTCTCGACATAGCAGATGCGTTAACCTCCAATAACCTGGACTTCCTTGCAGTAACGGAAACCTGGCTACATGTGGCTGCCGGACCATCTCACGCCATTACCATCCCACAGAACTACTCTATTATTAGAGCTGATAATCAACCGGGACAGGTGGCGGGGTCGCTGTTATTGCAAAATCTAACTTTAAAATCCAAGAAGTCACCAAACTAGACAGATCATGAGCCGAACGCCTATCCTTTAAACTTCCACTCTCCAGCACCAATACTATACGATTTCACCTCATCTACAGACCTCCAGGAGCCATTACATCCTTCGAGGAAGACATTTCCCGCCTCTTGACAGGTAATACAAAACCAGGCTCCCAAATTATACTATTGTGAGACTTTAACCTTGGCCTCCAGGATCCAGATGACAAAAATGCCTCTGATCAATGATACCATCACACAATCAGGCCTGACGCAACAACAAACCTACACATGCCAAAGGCAGAATTCTAGATTGGCAAGCCAACGTCAACTGTGACATCTCCTTGACCAACATGACACCGTGCGCCTGGTCAGACCACCATCTTGTCACTTTCTCCATACCAAATACTACACAAAAAAAGCGAACCACCCGCTGCCTCTCATCAAGTTCTAGCCAGGAATAAACGTAATATAACCATTGAGAATCTTAGACCACTACTACACCCCATCACTTCAGCTGCCCTTACTACACCTACTCCCAATCACACAACCTTAGTCAAACTTTACAATGACACACTGGAACGAGCCCTAAATCAGATCGCACCTCTAAAACTAAGAAAGATCAAACCAATTGCCCATGTGAACAAATGGTTCTCGGTAGAATTAAAAGCACTACACAACCTCAAGAGAACAGCTGAATCTAGCTGGAGGAAAGCCCTGTCCATCTCTACTAAAGAAAATTCTCTCCGACAGCAGTCACATACAAAACGGCTATAACTAAGGCAAAAAAAAGATTTTCAACACTAGAATCCAAAACTCCAAATCTGGCACGAAAGAGCTATGCTCCATCCTAAGAGAATTGGAATCGCCTGTACCCCCTACCGATGACTGCATCAAGGACAAAAACTGGTGCAACAACATCCAACAAGCACTCTCTAATAAAATAGCCCTTCTGGAAACCAAGATAGCCTTAAAAAAAGCCAATATTTCTGCTACATACTACGTGAACGATACACACAACGTCCCCTAGCCGAAACGATCCCCTCTTCCACTTCTCACCAGTCACAGAGAATGACGTAATCAACATAATTGCCAGCTTAAAACCTTACAATTGTCCAGGTGATTTAGGTCAGGCTTCAGTTATTACGGATGGAGCCAAAGATCTTGCCCCTTTTATCACCACACTGATCAACTCATATTTTAAAAACTCAGCAGTCCCCAACAACCTCAAAGAGGCCTGGGTCCTACCACTACTCAAAAAACCCAACCTCTACCCCAATATATCTACGAGCTATAGGCCCATTACGACCGTCCCTTTTCTACTAAAACTAATACACAGAGCAGCAAACTTCCAAATACAACATTTGGAAGACAGTAACCTCCTTAGTCTGGGATAATCCGGCTTTAGATCCAGGCATGAGACAGAAACAGCCCTCCTGGACCTAAAAATCCAAATGGATTTAGCCAAAGAAAAGGGCAACTTGGCCATCTTGCTCCTGTCAGATCTGTCTGCTGCCTTCGATTTAGTGGACCACTAAACACTTACCCAATATCTTTCTCTGGCTGCTGCATTCTCCCAGGATGCCACCAATTGGATCCAGTCTTTCCTTTCGGACAGAACAACCAGGGTCTTCGCCCCGTCAGCGGCGCTGCAGCTGACCCTGTCCCCATCCAATGTTAAGTACCCAAGGTTCCTGCATCTACCCTACACTTATCAATGTCTTTACCAAGCTCCTCTTTGACCGCCTTGACGACCTAGGAGTTACATCTACTAACTATGCTGATACCCAGGTCCTCATCGCACTCACAGGGAACTGAGATGTGGCAAAACTGAATGAGATCTACCTTGAAATCCAAGCATGGATGGCCACCCATAGTCTCTGCTTAAACGACGACAAGACAAAACTGCTGATCGTCGGCTCACAGGCCCATCTTAATAAACTCGACATCAGATACCAATCCTCCATTATTGACGGCAACAATATAAAAGTTTCAAAATAAGTCAAAACTTTGGGCGTATATCTTGACTCTACACTCTCCCTCAAAAAACAAATAAATGCTACCATCTCATCTACTGCACACACCAACCAACTCATCAATGTCTGCAAAGCCTTCTTATTTACAAACAGCTGCCTCACACTGCTGGCCAGTGCCTCTCATATTATCTAAACTGGACTATTGTAACACCCTTTTCCTCAGCTCCACGAACCACAACCTGAACAGAGTACAGATACTCCAAAACCACGCCCTTCGAGTGCGCTCTGAATCTCCCGCGCAAGGCCCACATCTCTGCTGCCAGGAAAGAACATCACTGGCTCCCCATCCGTGACAGAATTAAACTTCGAGCATTAGTCATCACACACAAATGCCTTTATCTAACAGCCCCACGCTATCTATCAGACAAATTTACAAGACAGAACTCTACTAGACCTACCAGATCTCCTTACCTACACCAACTCACAATCCCCAGGTTCAACCTAAAATCAGCAGGGGGAGCTAGCTTTCCTGTGCTAACAGCCAAAGCCTGGAATGCACTACCGATGACCATCAGAGCGGATATTTCGTTCTGGTCTTTCCGATCCAAGGTAAAGGATCTACTCACATCTCAGCAATAGACTCGACACCTAGCACGACATCCGTCTTATCTGCATCTTATGCTGACTGTGTATCAAAAAATGTGACATGTATTCTGTAACTAATTTATGGCTCAACAAGGACCAACTTGTACCCCGGTCCCTATCTGTTGTATCGTTTTTTCTGCCTTCACATTGTATGTGCAACCTTCTGTAACCAATGTTGATCCTAATGATAAAGCGGCCAGTTACCCCAGGGTTCGGCAGTGCTATACAAATAAACAAACTAAACTAAACCGAAAATAGCAACACCACAGTTGCTGGCTGTCGAGATGGACTTTGCTTGCATCTGGGGTCCCGCACTGTTGAGGGGGCTCAGGCCCGGTCAGTCCTGCTTCCTAGGAGTCCGGAGGCTCTTCATGGAGCTCTTGGCCAGCTTAAAAGCAACGTACACAATAAGGTGTTCCTCTCCCAGTCTATTTGGTTCCAGCGGCAACTGCAGTGGAATTTCAACCAGCTCCGAGAGGATGTCCAGGTGGCTTGCTTTGGAGTTGATTGGTCCCATCAACTCAAAAAGGGAGAAGTTGTCCTTGCAGGGGCTTCTTTGTCGATACGAATTTGGAGTTTCAGCACAGCAGCAGGGCTTCACCGGGCAATCTAACGGTCCAGGAGTTGCAGCTGGCGTCCTCTTCAAGTTCATCGGATTCCTTCGTCCAGTGGTTGACCCTGCCTTCCAAGCCAAAAAGCATCGCCTTTTATGCACGTTTCTCCCATTCATTCCAGTCTAGCTGTCAGTCACCCAGCAGGGTGGCTGTCCTTGCCGGACAGCCAGCCGGCCAATAACCTAAGAGCGCATTCTGGTCTCCTAGGAGACTAAGCACAGGGAGTTTCGGGCACCTCCCTTGCTTCCTGCTCTGGCAAGACACCCTGGAGCCCGAAGTGGGCTTCACTTGTGAATCCTGCCAAAGGCAAGATGAAGAAAGGGATCAAACCTGGTTTGATGCGCAGAGTAAATATCAAGAAGGACCTTTCCACAAACACATTGACGAAAAAAAGAAGACTGGGGCCATTTTGACAAAAATGGCACCCTTGGAGAGGGTGCTAGAAGGCCAACCAAGATGGCCGCCTTGGTCTAGGCTCCCGCTCAGCCCTGCATCAATCCTGAACAATCCTCGCTGTTCTCGGTGATATTGCAAACCCTATCCCCGATCCCTGACTATCTGCGCGCTCCAGCTACCATCCTATGAAAACTGGGGCAAAATCTGCCTTTTTGTAACATACAGCCCACGCGGCCTGGAGGCTGAGCTGCGTGTTACAGGCCCGCCGTGTGCTGGCCCGCCCACGCACGCACGCTGCCGCCCCCAGTAGAGGCCTGATAGCTCCGGATGCGGTGACCCAGTGAGTTTGCCTGGAGTGTTGGGGAAGAAGCGTCCACCAGCAGATCGGCGGAGGATCCTGCACCCCCCTGTCCATCTGGGACCGGGGGACGATACGAGGCCTCGGCGACACAGCCGCCTGAAGACGGGACCGCCGGCGACCGAGGCGGCTGGGCGAGAGGCAGGTAGCTGTTCGCCCCCCCAGCAACAATCCAGCCTGCTCCGGACTCCGGCTCGCCATCAGCGGGTTCGAGGGCGGGGGCACGTCGAGGGACCCAAGAGCACCGAGACACCCGAGAAGAGCCCGACCGCCTTGGAAGCGTGAGGACTGCCGCGTGCGGAGGTAAGGAGAGGGAGGGAGGTCGCGTTGCTCCTTGAACGAAGCCGGCACGAACGCGGCCCCCCCCCGCGCGCAAATAAACACACGGGGCTTGGCACATACGTCCTCCTTTGCTGCCGTTCTCCTGGCTACGGCCCCATGCCGATTGCCCCGGAGGTTAACAATGCCATAGAAAAGTGAAGCCAGCCATACCACTAGAGGATTAGATCCCACCCTTCTCATCACACTTGCAACAGCCGAAGGCCGTTAAGCTTCCTCCTGTACAAAAAAGCAACCAGCAGTCTTCACAAGTCGCTCACCCCCTCCCAGAAGGAAGAGAAAGCCGTTAAAGTCTGGTTCGTACAGATCGTGCTCTGTCACCCATTCCAAGTAAAGTAAGAACAGATCTTGACAAAGTCCACCCTTCACATCAGCAGCGTACCTCCGCTCTACAAGTCTACAAGTCCACCGATCACAACGAACAGACCTGCCCCGAGTAAGGTCCGCAGTCACGATGGGGAAAAATGACAAATCCCAGAGGAAACTGAACTTTGAAAGTGGCTCAACCCCAAAAGCGCCCCTCCATCAGGAGGACCAGGCCTCATCGTCAGTCTGTCCACACCAGGAAGAAACATTCGATAACCCATTCGAGATCAAAGAAATCCACCTAGACTTGAAAAGTTTGCATTGGCAGCCTGAACAATAAAATGGATGGTTTAGCCTCCAAAGTCGACCTCCTGCAACATCGTATGGACTCCCAAGCTGAACGCATGAACGATGTTGAGCAGAGAGTATCTAATCTTGATGATAACTCAACAACCCTTGCCAATAAAGTCTCTCAACTGGAATCTCAAATGAAAACAACCATTGCCAAGTGCGAGGACCTAGAAGGCCGTTCAAGAAGGAATAACCTACGGATAGTTTGGGTGAGAGAGCAACAAAAGCAGGAGAAAATGGAAGACTACGTGGAGTCCCTTTGCGTAGCCCTCTTCGGCCGAGATGCACTATCTCAACTTTTCATAATAGAGCGGGCACATAGAGTACCTTCGACCAGACCTGCTCCAGGCTCACCACCCAGGCCAATCATAGCAAGGCTGCTTAACTATAGAGATCGGGACACCATGCTCCGGCTGGCCAGAGAGAAAGGTGAACTACTCCATGAGGGGGACAAAATACATTTCTATCCCGACTTCTCCCCAGCGGTGCAGTCACAGCGGAAAACATTTGCCAACGTCAAGCAGAGACTCAGAAACAGTCAAATGGCTTACTCAATGCTCTTCCCTGCGTGACAGAGTACAGCTCGACGGGAAAGTCCACATCTTTCAAACTCCGGACGAAGCAAATGTATTTTTAGACCAATTGGGCTGCCCATAACAGAACCATGCCCGCCCAAGACCTCAAAGAGATAGAAACCATAGGAATCCACCATAAACAGAAGGGTCGGGCGGCACGCTACAAGTTTATCCACATCACTGAGAACACCGGAACATCCACAACGAGCGTAAAACGGGGCTGAGACACTTGGGAGGCCCCAGGTGCCCCTAGCACAGCAAATGTTTGGTTCATAAGTTGAGTTCCTTCGGGGTGGAGTACACCCGTCGGCATGGTAACTCCATGGTCCGCCATTTGTTTTTGTTGGTTGACGAGGGACCTCTCTGTGGGCCAGTTGGGGGTTGCCCACCCTAAGGAGAGAAACGTTACGGGCCTGTTGGGGTTTGCCCGTGGACTGTGCTCTCAGAGTACACCAGGAAAGTTCAGCGCCACCCGTTCCTCGCCGCCCTCCTATCCCCAATCTCTCATCCCACTATCAATACTGCCACACTATTCAGGCACCCTACCTCCATGCATTAACCCCAACACTGGGCTAAACTTAGCCGTATCAATGCCGATCATTATAAACGAAAAGTGGTCCAACATAAAGATTAACTCGACCCATTGTGTCTTGACCTGGAACTTAAGAGGAGGCAATATCCCGTCCAAAACCAGGAAAATCCTCCAATACCTCAGACGACATGAGGTGGACGTGGCCATGATTCAAGAGACTCACCTACTCCCAGGGAAAGACCACCAGAGGGCTAAGAGTTGGGGCTGCCACAGATACTTCTCCTACTCTAGAGTCGCCATATCCTCATACATAGGAGGATCAGCTTCCGCCTGGTCCGCACGGTGAAGGACACCGAGGGGAGAGCGGTCCTAGTAAGCGGCATCATAGCAGGCCAAAAAATGACTCCTCAATTACTATGCACCAAACGTGGATGGCCCTGACAATTTTGGATGGGTGTTAACTCAGCTCTCCACTCAAGACCCGGCAACCATAATCTGGGGAGGCGATATTGAACACGGTATTAGATCCAACAAGGGACAGATCGAAAGCCACTCCACAGCCTCTTTCCAAAGCTTGCCTCCAAATAAAAGAAATCTACAAAGCATTCGATCTGCAAGACACCTGGAGAGTTTCTAATGGGGAACTACGAGATTTCACCTTTCACTCTGCGGTACACAACACAAGCTCCCGAATCGACTACCTCTTCACCTCAGCAAATGGCCCCTTGTCAAGCAGCCGGTGCTGTATCCATCCAAGAACGCTCTCCGACCACTCCCCACTATTCCTCAGTCTTAATCCTTCAAACCCTACATCGCCACTGCAGCGGTGGCGTTTTAAGACGGGCTCGATGCACGATGAAGTATTTGCCTCCGAGCTAGGGGAGGAGATCAACGTGTTTCTTGAAGCCAACATAGGATCGGTCCCCTCTGCTGGCACAATCTGGGAGTCTCTAAAATGCTTTATTAGGGGAGTCTGCCACGCCAAAGAAAACAGCATCCTCAAACTCATCAGGCGCGAGCTGGCAACCAGCGAAGAGAAATTAAAAACACCTTGAGCTCCAGAGCGCAAACACGATTGACCCAAGAATAGCAGTCGCTCTGAAAAAGGAACTGCAAAAATTCAATTCCACAGCAGACCGTGAGATCAAATTTCTAAATCGCAGCAGTCAAGTCCGACAATATGGTGAGGGCCAAAAACCCGGCACCCTTCTAGCGAACCTAATCAGAGCCGACAACAAACAGTCTCAAATCGAATGGATTCTAACCAAACAGGGCGAGGTGATCCACACAGACGAAAGGATAGCAGAGGAATTCAGACTCTTCTACCAAGATCTCTACAGCGCTAAACATAACAAAGACTCAAACACCCCGCTGGAATATCAGGAAAACACAGAGCTATACTGGGTCGATCAACCCCTGCGCGAACCTCTGAATGAGATGATCTCACAAGATGAGATTATAGAGGCCATAAAGACCCTCCCCTTGCTCCAAAGCGCCGGGCCCAGATGGCCTAACGGGAGAATTCTATAAAGCATTTGCAAGCACCCTAGCTCCCCTCCTGGCGGCCGTATACGAGGAAGCACTGGAAAAGGGGAACCTTCCACACTCCTCCTGTGAAGCCAATGCCATCCTTTTACACAAACCTGGCAAACCACCGGAAGACTGCGCATCCTATCGCCCTATTTCCCTTCTTAACCTCGACAATAAAATACTCGCTAAGGTGCTTACTAAAAGGTTGATGCCACTGATGCCCGCCCTTGTGCTGGCAGACCAAGCCGGCTTCGTACCATGCCGCAATACGAGCTTCGGAATCAGGAGAATGTTCGGTATCATCGAAGCACTAGACCCCTCAAAGCAGGCAATTGCAGTTCTTCTTGATGCCGAAAAAGCATTCGATTCTGTGGAATGGCCGTTTCTGTTCACTGTACTCACCAGGATGGGACTGGGTGCCCGTTTGAAACTTGTTTCTTTATTATACACCAAGCCACGAGCTAATATTATTGTAGGCACAGCCAAATCAGCCCCAATTGAACTTCAGCAAGGCACGAGACAGGGCTGCCCCACTATCAGCATTAATCTTCGCCTTGGTAATGGAACCGTTGGCCTCCAACCTTCGAGAACGTCGTCAGCAGAGGGGACTCATCATAGGACCACACAAGCTCATCATATCCCTATATGCGGATGTGGCACTGTTCATCCGAGACCCCGAGGACAATCTGAACCCGGTCATGAGGGAAGTCAAATTTGGAGCGGCCTCCGGATTAAAAATCAACCAATCAAAATCCAGCGTATTCACACTGACCCCAGACACAAAGCAGTTTACAGACGACTTCCAATTCACATGGAAAACTTCCAAGGTCCGATACCTGGGGATACAAATGTCACTGAATCAGCATGAGGTGTTTCGAGATAATTACGAAGAGGTGGTCAAGTCCCTTCAAGAAAGGGTGTCACGTTGGAAGACTCTTCCACTAACTCTTTGGGGAAAGGCCTCCCTAGTCAAGATGGTGATCCGGCCAAAACTGCTATACCTATTCACCAATATCCCTTTGCTGCTATCGCAAACCTTTCTGAAAAAACTGAAAAGCTTGGTCCTTGATCTACTTTGGGCAGGCAAGCCAGCCAGAGTGGCACACGCAACACTGACACTCCCGGTTTTAAGTGGGGGGCTAGCCCTTCCAGATTTGGAGAAATACTTTTGGGCAGCGCAGGCACAATACCTCAGTCATTGGTAGGCCACTCAAGTAATCCGACCTCATGTGCAAGTGGAACGAGCCTTGGCGATGCCTAACCTACTGACTGCTGTCGTCTTCAGCCAGATTCCCGTCCCCAGCCCCACAATGAATGTGATGCTCTCGACGTACAAAGTTTGGAAGACACTAGCCCAAAAGCTTGGGGTACAGACACGATACTCTCCTCTCTTGCCCGTCAAGTTTATACCAGCAGTTCCACTGACTTCGGAGAAAGTATTTCACCAATGGGTCGAAAAACTGCACATAAAAACCCTAGGAGACCTCATCACAGAGGATGGCTTTCTAACCCCAGATCAAGCTAAATTGAAAGGGGGCAACACTGCACCGGACGTATTCCTGTACTTCAGGACTCGTTACACCCTGCAGACCCTCCTGCCCGACTTCCCGTGTCAACCACCAACCTGGCAACTGCTGCATAACGTTATTCAGGCACAAGGCGAAGGTAGGCTGGTGTCGCAGATCTACAAATCCATTATCTCCAGCACGACCCCCGTCATCACACACGCAAAATCCAGATGGGAAAAGTCACTGCATATATCCATTTGAGAAGAAGATTGGATCTACATCCTGAAACAGACTCAAAAAGTCACCCTCAATTCACGCCTTAAACTTATCCACTTCAACTTCCTTCACCAAACCTATTACACACCAGAAAAAGCCAGCAAACACCATCCCGACGCATTTGCAAAATGCAATAGATGCGGGACTTTTTCAGCAGACTTTGTTCACCTCGCTTGGGAGTGCCCCGAACTGATCCCTTTCTGGAACCAAGTCCTTCAGACGACAGCGGCAATTGTGGGAGAAGCGATACAACCGAATCAAACAGCAGCCCTATTGGGCATGACAAGGTTATTTTCCGCTCCAATAAGGAAACTGGCTGGGGTTCTGCTGACACTAGCTCATAGGAGAGTTGCCATGGCCTGGGGCAGCGGTCCTCCCCCCCCCCCGCACCCCCAAAAATCACTGCCTGGCGCAAGGACATTCTCTACTGCCAGGATGTAGAAACAGATTTTATTAAACTACTACCCTTACATGCTCGTCCTCCAGACATCTGGGGCCCTCTGATACTGTTCTTGATGAGTGAAGCAGAAGACCCCTCAGCAGACACCTCAGAAACGTAGGGTACACCTCGGTGAAGGCATGGACCGTGCTCCTCTACTTCTTCAAACCGAGAGACTGGATGGGTACAATACTTACCAAAGGGGACACTGAACTCAAGAGAATGGGTGGGGGGGAGAGGGATGTCGGAGGGAGTGATTGGGTTATGGCGCAAAGTTTAAGTCCACCCTAATGTGGGTATGAAGTTGTACTATGTTTAAATACCAAAAATAAAGTTTATTTAAAAAAAATGGCACCTTTGGGTGCTTTACTTTTGCTGCGAACGCACTATAAGATAGTGTGTGCTCAGTCTAGAAAGTTACAAATTTAAGTAAAGTCAATTTCACTTTACTGCTCTTGGAAACAGTAGTTTATCCAAGAGAAGGTATTTAAACCCTTGGGAAATATGAACGACTTCCCTGTGCCACTGCACTGAATGTGCTGTGTGACACAGTAAAAGATGCCGCCTATGGCGTTTGTCAGACTCCATAACCAAAAGAAACAGAGTTCAAAATCAAATAAAAATACATGAAAGAGTGGGAAAAAGGGTCCCACTCTCTCCAGGTTAAAAGTTCAAGTCCTCAAAATACAGCAAAGTTGCTGGGGGTCTCCAAGGTAGTGAAGAATAAGCACATTTCTGAGAATTCTCCCGAACAAGGTAGTACATGGCCACTGTGTTATCCATCATTATCAGGACATTATTTCCCAGCAGAGGGCAGAAAGGCCTTCATCGCTAGTCTGATTGCCGTCAGCTCCAAAAGATTGATGTGTAGTTGGGACTCTGATGGAGACCAACAACCGCTGATTGACAGATAGTTGGCATGGGATCTCCACACCTTGAGGCGTCCGTCACTACTGTTTTCTCTGACCATGGTTGCCAAAAAGGTTCTCTCTTCAGAATATTGTCCTTGCAAGCCCACCACAGAAGATCCTGTGAGGCCCTGGTTGGAATCTGAAGTAGGTTCGACATCTTTCCTGAGAACTGGCACCATTGAGTTCTTAGAGCCCATTGAAGGGATATCATTCTCAGGAGACCATCTGGCACCAAAAAATGCAGGATGCCATGAGGCTGAGCAACCACCAAAAAATGGAAGGCTGGCAGACTGGGCATTCTGACATTTTGTAACGATTGGAAGAATGTCTTGAGCCCTCACCTCGGGTGGCAAGCTCTTTCCCAAGGATGTATCTAGAACAGATCCGATGAACTGGAGTTCTGAGAAGGTGTCATACTGGACTTTTTGTAATTGAGGAAGGCGGCCAGTCCGGTAAGAGTGGCAGGTGACATTGAGATGATCCAGGGCTTGTTCGGGAGAATGCGCTCTGATCAGCCAATCATCCAAGTAGGGGTAGACGTGAATCCCCATCTCCTGAGACTCGCTGCCACCACCGCCATCAGTTTGGTGAAAACCCTCGGGCGGAGGTTAGGCCGAATGGCAGGACCCGAAATGGATCATGAGAACTGCCAACTGCGAACCTCAGGTATTTTCTGTGCTTGACATGGATTGGAGCATGAAAATAAGCATCCTGAAGGTCCAATTACACCAACCAATCCTGGGGTTGGGAGCCTGACCGATCTGAGAAAGCGGTACCATCTAGAACTTGTCCTTCCTCAGGAACTTGTTCAAGTATCTTTAGCCCAAGATGGGCCTCAGTCTCCTGTGCTTCTTGGGTATTAAAAATATGGGGAGTACCAACCCTTGTTCCTCTCCGCTACAGGTACTGGTTCTATAGCACCTTTCTCTAGCAGGGTTAAGCTCTCCTGCACAAGGAACATATCCTGAATCATCAAAAGAGTGGATTGTTCGGAGGTCTCTTTATGAAAGTAAGGCAGTAACCGTGGGATATGGTTTCTAGAGCCCAAGCATCCAAAGTAATGTCTCGCCATTCTTCTAGGTGCCGACAGTCAGACCCCCCCACTGGTGAAATGCGACTCAAGACCTCAGAGCGTTTTTGAGGCGGCTGATGCAGTGGACGATGGTAAGGAAGCTGCTGCTTGAGTTGGCTTTGCACCTCTACCTAGTCCACCATGAGGAAACTCTCTGGCCTTTTTGACTGGCCATTCCTCTCACCCTTCTGACTGAATAGTAGCGAAAACATCTACTCCAAGGTTGTACACTAGGACGAAAAGGCTGAGGTTGCCTAATAGCGGCGCCTGAAGACTTGGCTGCCACCTTTGAGGTCTGCAACTTCTCAAGGCTCTAGTCAGCCTTGTTGCCAAAAAGATGAGACCCATCAAAAGGCATGATAAGCCTAGATTGCACATCAGGTGCAAACCTCGACTTTCTTAACCACGCAAATCTGCGCATAACAGTGCTTGTAGCCATGGATCTGTTGATGCTATTCGTAGTGTTATTTCTCTCTCTGCAGGTCCTTAGTTTCAGGTAAGATGACATCAAAGAACTGGACTCGGTGAGCGTTACGCTGCCCACAGCAGAATAACGCAAAGCATGTTCTGCTGTTTGGGTGCCGTTTAAATAGTCTCAGGTAAAGTAGTCCAGGTAAAATAGTCCCAGGCCTGCCACACCCAAAGTAGTCCAGGTAAATTAGTCCCAGGACTGCCACAACGAAAAGACTAGACCGCATAGCTCAGTTCCTTGTAACTGAGCTGTGTGTGTCTCCATGTTGGCTGAATCCCCCACCCCACCCCCCCAAGTTAAACAGTCCCAAGTAAATAATCCCATTCTAATGTTGGTCTTCATGATGGCTATGTGCCTGGCGCCAAAGGCGCCAGGACTGAATCCAAGAGAGTCTTGGATGAGGTTTTAAGGCCTTTGATCTGGCCCTAACTGGAAGGCTGACTTGCCAGTGAGGGCCAGGGGCAAGGGCCATGACAGCAGCAGTCTCTTTCATAACCTTCGGGAATGTGCTCTGCCGATATGGAAATGCAATCCCATAAAATTAATGCAAACTTTGCCAGGGCACAAGTGGAGTTGGCAGATTTCAGTGCCATGCTTACTGCAGAGACTACCTTCCTTGCCCAGCCATCTAAGTGTTTGTCGTCCCTTTCAGGAGGGATGGTAGGGTACACAGCTTGTTTTGATGTAGCAGTAGCTGCCTGCACCACCAGACTCTCCGGAGTGGGGTGTTTTGCCAGGTAGCCGGGGTAACTACTGGAAGGGTGGTACTTCTTAGTTAAGTTTTTATCAACTGCCGGATTGGTCTCAGGAGTTTCCCACTTCCTGGCCACCCTATGTTAATGGGGGCCTACTCCAACCCATGTAATCCACCACCTTTGACATGAGCTGCATATAGGATCCGCATGCTACCCAGACCCTGGTATCCCAAATTCAAGTTCGAGTCAGTTGTGGTATCTACACTACTTGTTACTTGTGGTTTGCAAATTTTCATAAAGGTCCATTATCCTGGACTCATCCGCAATGAAGCTCTCTGGTACATTGGGTGTACCATATTCTAGGCCTCATCATCAGACCTTTCCTCTTCTTCAAAAATGTAACTAAGATTTAAAAAAATCTTCGTTAGGCAGTGGAACATAGGTCTTTTCTGAAACGACAGATTTTGGCATAATCGGCCTTGACGCCGAAGTGGTCATCAAGGATTTCTTTACCGGCACCTTTGTTTTAGGAGGGGCGCTCGGTGTCGATGGCACAGCTGGCAACGATGGCGCAGCTGGCGTTGGAATTTTCAGCGATTTGTCAAGTGTTTGGCAGGCGTCAAAGGCTCCGCCGGCATAGAGGGTGTCGATGGCATCGACCACCTGGACTTGTGCCTGTGTCTCGAGTGATCTTCGATGAAACATCGGATCGAGGTCTAGAAGGCTCATGATGTGGATCAGGCCTTTTTCCTGGGCTCAAGGGTGCGCAACATTTTGGTCAAGACCTTTCCGGCTTCTTTCGAAGGCTCGGTAGGAGCATGGCTAGGTTTTTGTTTTTCAAAAATCTTAAACATTTCAGCCCTGAAGGCTTCCCACTCAGCCCGAGTGGGTTTTTTGGTCAGGCAAGCAACTCTTTCAGGGGAAGCGTCCGACGACGAAGTCGACCTACGGTATCTTCTTTTTTACTTCGGCGAGGGCAAAGAAGAGTGGTGAAACTCACTCTTCGACCTGGACCACTTGACCTTCCTCCAATGAGAGTCTCCACTCGACTAGTCAGTCGAAGGTTTTACGGGTCGGGTAGGGGATTTTCTTTAAGGGTTTTGTCTTCTTTCAGCTTCCCCTTCCATTCCCTCAGGGCTTTTCCAGTTATGGACTGGCACTTCGAGCAGTCAGAGGTGCCACGATCCGCTCTGAGGCACCACAAGCAGATACTGTGCAGATCCGCCAGGGACATTTTTGATCCGCAGTCCCGAAGTTTCTTAAAACCTGACTTCAGAATCATCAGTGCCGATGATTAAGACATGTTTGAGGATCGTAAACAAAGATGTCACAAGATGTGAGGCGCGCCAAATATGTTGAAGATATTGTAGTTGCGGAAAAATGGAACTGAAGCCAACGGGTGCTGCACGTGCTATATATGCCTTTCGATGAGATCACCCTCGACGAAGGCCTTTGAGGGACATCAACTGGACGCCATCGACGCACAGATCTCTCTACCGAAAATGTTTTCCGAAGCAGCAGCTGAAGCTGGACAATAAGTGTCAAAAATGAGGAATACATGGGAGGACAGAATCCATACGATAGGAAAGATTAAGGGAAGGAAAAGGGTTAAACAGGTTCTCAGAGCATGTGAACACTTAAATCTTCCAATGTAGTCTAGATAAAAACCTTTCACAGCAATAATAGTTTAAAACCAAGTTATCACCTCTGAAGGACAGTAAATCAAATTAAATGGACTAGAAGAGTCTGCAGGGAGCCAGGACAGCCAAAGTCAATTGGAGCACAGTCTATGCGCCACAATGCCCCCGGGCTGTTGCGCGCTCAACAAATGTGAATAAAATAAATCTATGGAGCTGAGGCACTTCTTAGATAAAAAGCCTAGCACAAAGAGTTTGTTGAAGAAAAATCACTCTAGGGTCACACGCTGTTACACTTGTGAAGTGTAGAGCGGAAATCAACTCTAGCAAAGTAGCTACTGCAAGTCTCAACTGAGAAGAGAAAAGCTAAAGAGACTGAGTTAAGAACCCTAAGTCGGAATAGAGTGGTCCAGCTGGCTTGTTTCTGGTTGCAGGGATGCAGTCTGGGTTCCTGGTCCTCAGTCATGGGGACAAGAGGAAGGACATCTGGAGGACTCCTGCAGCAACAATTCGGAGGTTGGTGGCAGCTACGGGCTCTTTTCAGCTCAGCAGTGCTTCCCGGTTTCATCACTCTGTAAACAGCACCACCGCGAATCATGAATACCGGTTGGGCTTCCTTTACTCCTGCACTCTGGTGAGGGGACTCTAGCTCTGGTCGTCCTGCTTCTGGCGGGTCCTTAGACTCCTGGAATTTATGGCCAGATTGCAGACGTTGCACTAGACTACGGATTTCCCGGCACCTGGCACTCGGTTCCTGCAGCAGCAATGAAGTACATCCAGTTGGGGAAGGTGGTACAGTGGTGTTCGTCTCAGGGTTAGTTGGTCCCACTAACCCAAGGGAAGAGGTCTTCCCTTTCTGGAGCTTCTCTGGTCGATAAAAAAAGGCATTTCAGCACAGCAGCAGGGCTTCACCAGGCAATTCAAAGGTCCAGGAGGATGCAGCAAGCTTTGTTCACGGTTTATTCGTTGGCTTGGTCTTCCCAGCGGTCGACTCAGTCTTCAGTCCCAAAAGCCTTTTAAGCAGGTTTTTCCCATTCATGCACAAACTAGCCGTCACTCAAACAGCAGGGTGGTTGTCCAGCCAGCCAATCAGGACGGGTGCATTCAGGCATTCCTAAAGACGGAGGACAGGGGAGTTTCGGGAAACTCCCTCACTTCCTGCCATTCCAGACACACTGGACCCAGAGGCGGGATTCAGTACTGAAGCCCGCCAAAGGGAAAATGAACAAAGGGCTCAAACCTGGCTTGGCGTGCAGAGTAAAACCCAAGCAAGACCTTAAAAACAGAAAATGGCAAGAAAAAGAAGACTGGGGCCATTTTGACAAAATGGTCACCCATGGGTGCTACACTGCAGCTGAGGATTAAGCCTGTGGTAGAAAAGCACAATGGTAGGAAAGTGAAACTACTGCCACCAGCCATTTAAAGTAGTGAGGGTAACGAACATTTTTACATGAGTAAGTAGGAAAAGGGGCTACTAAGTAACCCCCCCAGCACTGCACATAAGATGGGGCGTGCTGGACCTAGAAAGAGAAAAGGTAAGTAAATTCAATTTCACTTTACTATTCTTGGGAACAGTAGTTCACACAAGAAAAGTTATTTAAACCTTATGAGAAATCTACCTCTGAGGAGGTGTAATTGGACTTTTTAGAGATGTCCGAAATGTGAGTGGAGAAAGAGTGGCTCCGAAGATGACCAAGGCTGAATTAACAGCCTACGAGTCATGAAGACTAAAACGTCATAAAAGTAGTTACACTGCCACCTGCCATTCAAGGGAACTTGCAAATGTAACAAAATGTTACCAGGTAAGTAAGAAAGGGGATACATTGTTATGTTATGTTTAATATTTGTAAAGCGCACCTAACCCGTGGGTAGTCCATTGTAGTCCCCAGCACTCCACATAAAGTGGGGTTTTCTGGCTCACTATATAAAAAGTAAAGGGGGGGATAAAAATCCCTCTTTACTACATGGGAACTGTAGTTCACCCAAGAACATGAAAGAGAAATTAACAGTGGAGCCCATAGGCGCAACCCAGACTAAGCCAAAAAAGTTGTAGGAAACTAACTTCAACCACAAACTGTCACCCATAATTATTATTTTTTTTTTAAAGACTAGGTGTGAGGGGAAAAGAACCCCCTTCATCTAGGGACAAGGTAAAATAGTTACCTAGTCAAAGCAAAAGGTTCTGGGGTGGACACCGGTCCGGATGATTGATCATTGATATGAAAGTCTTACCCAACAGTAAGTAGTTATGCAATGAGAGAATCAATAAACAAGAATACAAGCCCCAACTTGATCAATTCAATCCCTAAGGGAGGTAAAGTTCTTGTGGTGAGAAATGTTACGAAAGACTTGACAAGGATTTTACTTGTAATTAGTACACAAATTAGTTAAAAAAAAATAAATAAAAAAAAAAAAAAACCCTGTGCTTGGCTGGATTCCGAGCATTACCTGAGGTTAATCATCAAGCAACAGCGTGCAGCTCGCTCCAATCTCCGACAGCATTTTCGTTCTGTAATGGCCACCATGGACTACTACATGTAGTCCCTTCTCCCCTTCCATGGCGGCCATTTTCTTTGTTTACTAGGGCCGCCACGCAAAGAGAAAACGGACTACATTTTCAGTCTGCGGTGGCAATTTGTTAAACACTTCCCGGCTGCGCACCGCATCTGGCAGCCGGTTAAAAACAAACAAAAAAAAAAAATTGTACCCCAGCCTAACGGGCCAGGGTACTAATGGCAATAAGCCCTTCAACGGCGGCCCATTACCACCTACGGTAACGTCCACTGGGCCTTTGTTAAGGCACTTGCGTAACTGTGGGCCCCGGGGGCATTACCTTAGGAGGTAATGGCCCGCCGTCTGGGGGCTCATTGCCACAGTAGAACAAGTTACTTACCAACTGGTAACGTTCTTTCGATTGATGTTCCTCCAACATATTCCATATCTTTCACATGTAATCTCCACAGCTGTGTATTTCGGAAACTTTTTGGCCGAAGGCGTCCTGCGTCGATGGCGTCAGGTTGATGTCCCTCGAAGACCTCCATCGAGGGCGACATCACCAGATGTTATAAATAGGACACACAGTGCCCGTAGCCTCCGTTTATGTTTTTTCCCCCCATAACGCGTGGCACCAATCCAATGCCTGCTTGACTGCACATAACCTTGCGGAAACGTAAGCTGCAAACGCATAGGAAATTCTCCAGAGGGGCAGGCTGGGAGGTTGATATGGAATACGTTGGAGAAACATCCAATCAAAAGAACGTTACCAGTTGGTAAGTAAATTGTTCTTTGAATGGATTGTGTCCTCCAACGTATTCCATATCTTTGACTCCCAAAGCAGTACCAGAAAATGGAGGAGGGAAAGAATTTAGAGTACCCAATCAGAGAACGGAATGAAGAACCACCTTATCAAAGGCCATATCTAAACCATGGCTCGTATCCAGCGAATAATATTTAACAAAGGTGTGGATAGTAGCCCATGTGGCTGCATCACAAATATTCCTAATAGGAACTCCCTGTTGTAGGGCTGTGGAAGTTACCAGGCCCCTAGTGGAATGAGGTTGCAGCCCTTCAGGAGGGTCCTTACCTGCCAATCGACAACATTCAGTAATGGTGAAGATAATCCACCTGGACAAGGTCTGTTTGGTAACAGCCTGGCCCAATCGGTGTCCAGCATATCCCACAAAGAGTTGATCTTCCACTTTGACCCTGGACATCCTAGAAATATAAAAGCTCAGTGCTCTCCTAGGATCCAACATATGGAGTCGCTCCTCTTCCTTACCAGGAGGAGGAGGAGGATAGAAAGCAGGAAGAACGACTTTCTGGCGCAAATGAAATTCAGATACTATCTTGGGTAGAAAGCTTAGAAGAAAGTGTCTGCAATTCACTCACTCTGCAAGCGGAAGTAACCACAACCAACAACACTGTCTTGAAGGACAATAATTTCAAAGGACAAGGGTGCAAAAGGTTCAAACGGAGCACCCATTAGAAATTTCAGAATCAAATTCAAATCCCAAACCAGCACCTGGAAAGGGGATGGCGGGAACACACTAGTGAGTCCTTTAAGAAATTGAGAAATCAAAGGAATCGTAAAGTAAGAACGTTCTTCAGACGAGCGTTTAAATATAGACAGCGCCACCAGGTAACCCTTTAATGGTACCTACTTGAAGGCCCCTGTGGGCCAAAAAAAATAAGAAAGACAAAACCATAGGAATGGAACACTGAAAAGGATCAACAATTTCTCCTCTGCACCAGGAGCAAAACTTACGACAACGGTACAGTAATTTAGTTGCCGGCTTCCTGGCCGAAAGCAACACCTCCATCACATCATCCGGGAGGTCCCAATCTTTATATCTCAACCTTTCAGATACCAAGCATGAAGGTTGAGAGTTCTGACCTCTGGATGGAGTACTTGACCCCCCCCCTCTCACGAGAGTAGATCCTCTCGGTATGGAAGACGGCGTGGAGGGCAGATGGATGTTTCTAGAAGGTCCGGGTACCACGCTCTCCTGGCCCAATCCGGAGCAATGAGCATCATGTGGGAACCGAACCTCCGTAACCTCTAACGCTTGAGGAATGACGGGGACTGGAGGAAACGCGTACAGCAGTGGGAATGACCAATCCACTACAAATGCGTCTCCTAAGGCTCCTCTCGGAGGAAATTCCCTTGAACAGAATCTCACTTCCGGTTGGCACTGTGGGGTTCCCCAAAGGGCGAAGAACTCCAGAAGGACTTCCTGAGCCAACTCCCACTCGTGAGAGATCGTGCTCTCCCAGCTCAATGCGTCCGCGGCCGCATTTTCATCTCCAGCCAGATGAACAGCTGAGATCAAAATTCCCTGCTGGATGGCCCAGAACCAGAACTGCATTGTCTCTCTGCAAAATGGGAGTGACCCTACCCCCCCCTTTTTGGTGGAGGTAACGCATGGCCACTGTGTCGTCTGTCATGATCAGGACATTCTTCCCCTGCACAGACGGCAGAAAAGCCTTCAGGGCTAGCATGATGGCCCTCACCTCTACCACATTGATGTGGAGTTTGCACTCAGACGGAGACCAACGACCGCTGGCGGTCAAGTCTTTGGCATGAGCGCCCCATCCTGTGAGGGAAGCATCTGTCACTACAGTCACCTCCAGGGACGGTTGCCAAATCAGCTCTCCCTTCATCAGGTGTCCTTCGTTGGCCCGCCACAAAAGATCCTGGGAGAAAGCGAGTGGAATCTGAACGGGATCTGACATCTTGCCTGAGAAATGCGACCACTGCATGTTGAAGACCCATTGCCGGGATTTCATCCTCAGCCTGGCCTCTGGCACCAGAAAAATGCAGGATGCCATGAGGCTGAGCAACCTTGAGAATTCGAAAGCCGGGAGACTGGGCATGTTGAAACTTGTCCACCATCTGCACAATGTGATGAGTCCTCACCTTGGGAGGCAAACACTTTCCCAAGGACGTGTCCAACACAGCCCCGATGTTCTGGAACTGTTGAGAAGGTGTCAGATGTGACTTCTTGAAATTTAGGGCGAAGCCCAGCTTGTCGAGGAAGCGGAAGGTGAGACCTAAGTGATCCAATGCTTGCTCAGGAGAACACGCAGGTATCAGCCAGTCGTCCAGGTGGGGGTGGACGTGAATTCCCCCCCTCGCCTGAGATACGCCGCCACCACCACCACCAGCAGCTTGGTGAAGGCCCTTGGGCCGAAGGTCAATATAAAGGACAGGACCCGAAACCGAAAGTGCGAGTCGCCAGCCGCAAACCTCAGGTACTTTCAGGGCTTGGGATGAATCAGCACATGAAAGTAAGCCTCCTGTAGGTCCAGAGACACCAACCAATCCTGAAGTTGAAGGGCCTGGAGGACTTGAGAAAGACCGACCATCTTGAACTTGTCCTTCCTGAGACGTTTGTTCAACCGACGCAAGCCCAGGATGGGTCTCAATCCTCCGTCTTTCTATGGAATCAAAAAAATAAGGGGAATACCATCCCATGTTCCTCTCTGCTACATGCACCAGTTCTATAGCGCCTTTCTCTAGCAGGGTCAAGATTTCCGGCACAAGGAGCGGATCTGGAAGCTTCAAAGAGAGATTACCCAGTGGATTGTCGTGAGGCCGCTTTAGGAAGGGAAGACAGTAGCCATGGGCGATAGTATCCAGAACCCATGCATCCGAAGTAATGGCTCGCCACTCTTCGAGATGATGAGACAGTCTGCCCCCAACCGGCGAACCGTGGGACATGGCCTCATGACTGTTTTGGAGCGTCTGAGGCAGCGCCTGAAGGCAAAGATGCAGTTGCATGAGCGGCTTTGGCACCTCTATTTCCCTGACCACCACAGGTACTTTTCTGCTGACCCCTTTGACTGGCGGCTCCTCTTGTTCTACCAAAGGAGGAGTAGTAACAAAAAAACCCCCCTCCACTGCTGTCCCCTAGGACGAAAAGGCAGAGGTTGATGCACAGCTGCGCTTAAAGATTTTGCTGCAGCTTTTGAGGTCTGCAACCTCTCAAGGCTCTCGTCAGCCTTGCTGCCAAACAAATGTGTGCCATCATAGCGCATGTCCAAAAGATGGGCTTGCACATCCGTGGCAAAACCAGACTTTCGAAACCACGCAAACCTGCAAATAATGGTGCTTGCAGCCATGGACCGGCTCACAGTGTTGGCCGTGTCCAAACGCGACTGAAGGAATTCACACATGGCATCCTTGCCATCTTGCACGAGAGCAAGGAACCCATCCTCTTCTTCCCCTTCGGGAATATGCTCAGGCGCAAGGGAAACAATTCCAAAGTGTGTATGAAAATCTTACCAAGGCACAAGTGGAGTTGGCTGATTTAAACACCATACTCCCCGGAGAAAACACCTTGCGCGCCCAACCGGCGAAGCGTTTGTCGTGCCTATCCAGAGGGATGGTAGGGTACACCGCCTGCCTCGAAAAGGCCGTAGCCGCCTGAATCACCAAACTCTCGGGAGTGGGGTGAGAAGATAAGTAGCTGGGGTCGCTACCAGAAGGGCAGTACTTCTTAGTCAACGATTTAACAGCTGGAAGAGATTCCAGTGACTGCCAAGCAGCTGCCACCCTTTTCTGTAAAGTGAGATGAAAAGGTAACACCGGGTCAGAGGATGGACCTTGATCTAAAATGTCCATTAGATCATCTTGCACAAAAGCTTCCGGAGGACTGGACCAGCCCAGCTACTCTGACATTAGCCAATAGTCTCCTGTAAAACGAGACTGCATGAGCTCCAGGCTCAGGCCTGCCAAATTCTACTTCCGGAGAAGTGTCCAAACCACTGGCATCATGAAGAGTTTGCCTCAACTCTTCCAAATGACTGTCTCCAGAAAAGACAGGAGCCTCATCAGGCTCAATAGGGTCCATATCAAAGTCTGGCCTTTCCTCCTCCTCATAAAGGTCGTCCAAAAGGGAGGTAAAAACCCTGCTTCGGGACAGAAGGGATTTGGAGTCCCCCACCGGCTTCACAGACTTAGAAGTAGCCTTCCTTGGAGGATCCACAACATCAGGGATCTAAGTCGCTACATTTCGGCCAAAAAACCCCAAAGGCTTAGAGAGCGCGGATTGCTTCGGCGCTGAAGGCTTAGGCGTAGACAAGGCGGATACGAAGGCACAGCTTCGACGTCGACTTAGAGCCCTTAGCAGGATTCTGCGGTCTCGCTGGGGACTAGGACCGAGACCTGGAAGCACGTCTCTTGCGACCATCCTGAGCCTTGTCCGTACAAGACCTTGAAAGTTACCAATTGTTAGGGAGAATTCTCTGCAAGGCTAATTTCCCAAACCTAGTGAGTCCCCCAGCAGCTTTGCTGGATTTTTGGGGTTTATTTTTTCTCTCCTGCTAAGAATGAGACTCTTTTACTCCCAACTCTTAGAAATGATTTGAGGTGTTCCTTTATATTTCAATGTGTTTTATGGGCTATGGGGTCTTTTACTCCATAAGGTCTCAAGTGTTTTTGATGTGGGTTACACAGCACCCTCCGTGCTGTAACCCAGGGGTGTCGTAGCGACCCCCCAACATAGACTCCATTCCCTGGGACTGACTACTGTCTCCCAGGGCATGTAAAGTCACCATTGGCTTTACTAGTCCCAAATTATGAACAGAAACCAGTACAAACCATCATATTGTGGATGTACTGGTCGGGGCAATTCGATTGCTCCGGGGTCTGTTGTTCAAGGGGGCACGTCTCCGTCCCCCCTGATCGAGTTTTGGCTGTTTGCAGTGGATACTACTTTTTATAGTCGACCGCAAATATATCTCTATGGGATTTTCCCATTGTTCGAGGCTACCAACTTTAATTATTTAATTCTTATAGCCTCGAACATACCGCCGGTTTATTTAATTAATATTAATTCACCGGTTGGTATTTCTTTGCCAGAACTCGATTCTAAAATGGCGTTTGTGTTCTCTTCTGTGACTCCAACCCAAGTCGAGCACTTTGTTCCACTTTTTGGCGGGTTTCTCCACAGAAGCCTCCAAAAGTGGTGCCACTCTGTCTGGGTACCACAGGGGGTGTGGGAGGGGGTTTAGGCACCCTGGACTGAGTTACCTTGGTAACTCAAGTCGCACTCTTGTGTGATTGGCCCAAGTGGTGAGCCGGCCGGTGACATCTGGTGACATCACCCTTGACGGAGGCCTTCGAGGGACATCGACCCGACGCCATAGACGCAGGACCCCCTCTGCCGAAAATGATTCCAAACTACACAGCTGTGAACATTACATGTCAAAGATGTGGAATATGTTGGACACAATCCATTCGATATATAATTTGTTCTATCAGTTACAACAGCTTTTTAAGCAAACGTTTAAAAAGTGAAAGAATGGAATGAATCAAAGTTGTTCCAAACTTTCAGAATGGAGATGGGGCACCGGTAAATATGGTCGGAGTCCGTGAGCGAAGTCCAGTCTGCAGCAGAGAGAGCAGGAGTGAGGAGCTGCAGCTACGACCCACGATCTTTGTTTCCAGTGTGCCTTTAAGAAAAAAAAGCACTATTTTCTTTAAAAACATTAGGAGAGCGCGCGCAGAGTCCGTGAGCAGAGTCCAGTCTGCAGCAGTCCGCAGCAGGCAGCAGGGGCTCGCGCCTTGTGACTGAATACAAGTCAAGAGGTAAGAGACTTTCATGGGGGATAATAGGCCGTTCACTCGGCTTAAGTTAAAAGAAACCCAGCAATCTTTATCTCTAATGCACAGTAATACTTTGGACACTGACCTGCATTTAAACAGTGCCCCTAGAAATGACCTTGAAATCGAGGGTGATCTAAGACAGCACATACCCCTTGACGCAATTAAGGGAGGAGGAGAAAGTAGTGTGAATGGACTGATAAATTCCGCCACTCCCGCTACCTCTATTACCCAATGCATAACAGGTACAACATTGGAAGCGCGCAAAGAAATTGCAGCGCCGGTCTCCTTGGAAGCCCCCCTTCTCACAGAACTTGAGCCGGCGAGTGTGTCGTCCTCTGATGAACTGGTAATTGAACTGGCAAATGACTTAGTGCAAGCCCAGGCGCCGGAAGAGGTCTGTGAAGTGAACATTGATGTTGAACTATTGTCAACACCGCAACAATTACACCTGCGTGACCAAGCAACAAATGAAAACGCCTGTGTGGCGGTTGAGAGTAGCGCAGTGTTAAAGAAAGGAATGGTTAACAAGGAAAAGGCTCTCGTTGAAATACACCTCGAACCAACGGACTCGCACATTACTAACGGCAGTAACGTTAGGAATTGCTTTAATTCAGACGGAAACCCGAGCAATGAGACAAATCATTGGGAAGTTGATCTAAACAGAGACAACGTGGAATCGGATGTGATTGAGATAAATGCGGAGGCATTTCAATCACCTTTTGATGTAACAGACAACGAACTGCTTGCACTTGAAGTTCCGAATATTGTACTTGATCCAAACTTGCTGAAATTTACCTTTCCATTGTCCGCTAAACACCATGCTAACCTGCGCAAAGAAAGCACGCCAATACAAAAAACCACAAACGACGCTAAGGCTTCTAACCAAATCAAACCAACAATGTTTTCATGCAATAGAGATGTGTTAAAATCCTCTAATTTATCAACTAGTGGCAACACCGTATCGGGAGCTGTAACCTTAAACTCGTCCAATGGCTTACAACAGGGTCTCTATTGCATTGCCGCAAAAAGAGATTGACTTGGCACCGCGAGAAGCACGCCCGACTAAGACTTCTAGCTGATTTTGAAGAAATAAAAGATTAGCTACAAGGTTCTCTCATGGAACTTTAAGTAATAACTGCTCTGCGGAAACTTTCACTGACACTAATATTGGAGGGGACCCCGAGTATACCACCAGTGGCAAAGCGTCAGGTTCGAACCAGAAACACGCGGAAAAGAGGCACATTACAGATTGCCTTGACCCACATCCAGCTATTGCAATAACACCTTAATCAAAAAGTCAAGGAAGGCACTTCTGCACCAAGGCTGACATCAGCTCAAAAACAAAGAACCAGATGGGATATGCCAGTGATGAACAAATTCTGCCACAGCCTAAATGTATTTCATCAACCAGCAGGAGCGACCAGAGCATCCCAAGCAAGGAAAATGATGGCAGTACGCAGAGAAAAGATTCTGATTTAAAATCGAATCTATCAGTTGCGGCTGCCATTCAGATTCATAACGTCTTGGCTGCTACATCATTGGCCTTAATTCCATTTATAAAGCTGTATGGAAGCTTGAATGAATCATCCCAAAACAACGGAGCAATAATGAGACATTTGGATGACAAAATAAACAAAATTGAAAAGGAATTCGTGGCCTTCCAACTAAGACAAGAAGCTGAAAACAGTCAGTTTACTGAACACATGAGCATGTATTTTGATCAGTTTCGGCTGGAACACAAAGGAACCAAACTGCGTTTAGAGGAAGTGCTTGGCAACATAAAACAAACGCCTTTACTTGCATTGGAGAAACGAGAGCACTCTGTGAATAATCCCCATGGTAGAACAGACGCAGGAACACAATGCAATAAAGAAGAAGAAACACATGGAACAGATAATTGAAATGACAAAATTACCTTAGCCACTGGGTCTAATCCACACGCTCCCATTGACTTAACTGGTCACCAAGTAATAACAATGTCAAGGCCCTTGACAAAAGGCAATGCCCCTAAAGCAAACAAGAGTGACTTAACGGGGAATAGCAAAAAAAAAAAAGAGTTAAGGCCCTTGACAAACGACATTTCCCCTGAAGCAAATAAGATTGCTGATATCTCAAAACAATCAACGGCGAAGGGTTCAGATGCCTCAATTGTCGACTCCTGTAAAAAAGGTATTGAGATAAATCAGATACCGGAGAACTGTTTTGAGAATCCATCGTGCTCTACTGCAAAGGCTTCATATGGAATTTTCAGCGGTCCCGCTAATAACCTCGAGATTACGACAACTAAAGGAAAAGCGACCGCTGAGACAAATGGCTATCCAAAGAAAAAGCTAGAAAAAAAAAGCATACTCAGGCCATCACAAAACATAGAAGCAACTCAAGGCAATTTATAAGAAATCTGACCACGCCTGTAAAACCAAAATTAACTGAAAATAAAAGTATTGGTACTTCACACGCAAATAAAAAAAGAGGGAAAAGAAGAGACGCGAGTTAGACCTAAAAGCAGAATGTCTGCAAATCCAAAAAAGAGGATGAGAATTGAATCAGACCAGAGCTCTTCCCTCTCTAGAGATTTATTGGAATAACTATGCAATCTGTCTACATATTCTGACAATGAAGCTGATGAAAGCTTGCGAGGTACTGCTGCGGACTTAAAGATGTCCACAAGCAGTGCAGATTCACCAATACCGACTAAACTAAAGAAACCGCTTTTAAAGAAAACAGGTCAGAAAATCGCAAGCGGAGAGGCCTGGGAGAAAGAAAGAACAAGTGATGAGCATTCGATTGAACGGAAAAGCGGCCTATTAGATTCTCACTTTAAGTCATCAAACGTCCGTCGTTCTGTATTGAACCTACAATTACACATAGTCGCAATTCCTCCTTTGAATTGCATGAAGTTTCCCGAACTGCACCGCAGTCATCTTCTCAAAAGATCAAGATTGAAAATATTTTCAGAAACGAAATAGACGTTAACCTGAACCGTAGAAACATCATGTGCTTACTGCATGCAGTACCAGCACTACGGAACATCAGGTCCGATGACATCCGTATCGTAGAATATCTATCGGAAGATCGAGTAGACATTGTACTACTCCATATAAACTACCAAGCAGTACGCACAATGTTATTGTCTGCAAAGCAAGATCTCAAGTGTTTGGGGTTTGAGATCTCACTTTACGATACAACAAGCAGACAAGGACTAAACGCGACATGTGACTCCAAAAGAATGAAAGAAACCTTGGAACAGCGTCGTGATGACCTGAGGAGACAGTTAAAAATCGAACCACTCCAAAGTGCAAAGAATGGGACTGACGCCACTAAGTCAAACAAGCATTAGCTCCTAAAAGAGAATAACGATGCTCCTGCGACCGTGATCTCGTGGAATACAAGGGGCTTCAGCCATTTATATAATGACTTTCCGGTAGACCTAACTGATAACTTTGCCATTTGTTTACAGGAAACCTGGCTGCGGGTGTCACCAATTAAAGACTGATATGTAACTCTGCTAAACCCAGCAGCAAAAAACAACAAGGGACGTCCATTTTCTGGGCTAATTACAATGATAAAATCAGTAACAAACTGGGAAGTAACTGAAAATTCAATCCCAACAGCTATGTTCAAGGTAAACTACTACAATTAATGAATGTTCACAATAATAAAGAACACCTTTTATTGTTGAATGTTTACTGGAATCCGATAAAAATCTCGGCTGATTCATTTATATCTGCAGTAATGCAAATAATTGACAGCCACCAAAGGACTTGCTTGGATCTTGCAATAATTTTGTGTGGTGACCTGAACATTTCCTGGTTTGAAGAAAACAAGAAGCTTATCGAAGTTAACTCGATAGATGGATGCTCCAGAAATGAAAGAAGAACGCAATGGAACAAAGAATTGGAAGCTCGAGACTGTATGATGGCAAATGGACAAGTGAGAGGTGATATACCACCAAATTTCACCTGGGAAAATATGGGATACAAAAAGACCTTAGATTATTTCTGGACATCGAGAAATATGTTTGCATCCATTAACAACTTACAAATTATACCAACAACAAACAGTGATCATTACCCATTAGTAATGTCTTGGCCGCTAAAGCGCAAAAAGAAATGTGCGACCAACAGTCAAACACTTGAAGTAAATCACGGGTGAAATCGTCTAAGAATAAAAGAATATCAAATCATCAAAATGTCTAGTGCGATACAGGAAGCAAACAACGATAAGGCTGATTCCCTAAATTACATACCGCTGCTACCAAGCCTGAAAACAGGCCTGGTCGGAAAAGCATACCAAAATAACAACGATCACAAACATAGATGGAGCTGCACTCTGAAAAATCAAAAAAAGCAGCTCAGGAAAGACTTAATAAAATTAAAAAAAACAGTATGGAGCGAATGCCCTGAGCCTATTAAAACAGAGAAAACAATATTATCGAAATTGGCTAAAATCTTTCTCTTACCAGAGAGATCAAGAGCGTGGCGAGGAAATGCTGGCATTTATCATAAAAAACAACTCTAGAGAAATATGGAGAATCTTAAACAAAGGAACCAAGGGAATTAAGACGCCCTAATATCAAACGGAGTGTCCGAAAATGACTGGGTAAAGCACTTTCAAATGGTCTTTACCGGAAAGGAATTGCCAGACCTTGTAGAAAGCAGAAATGATGATACAGCCTGGGACATAATTGAGTCCAGTGAAGACATTCTTATGGCCATATCAAAGCTAAAGACATCGAAAGCTGCTGGGCCAGACAGTATTAGTAATTCGCTGTTAAAAGAGCACATCTTAGCGTGGTCAAGGTTCATTGAAAAGCTATTTGCGGTAATAGCTGACAGAAAACAGGTCCCGAGTTCATGGACTGAGGCAATAATTGTACCAGTATACAAGAAGGGCAGTCGGGACGACCCCGCCAACTATCGCCAGATTGCCCTCCTGGATACTATTGGCAAAGTGTTGGCGACATTTCTACAAAAAAACGATCTGCATGGGCAAAAATAGTCGATCTACCTGACGTCAGACAAACTGGATTTACAAAGGGCGTTGGAACAGAGAACAACCTTGCCCTAGTAAATCTGTTAAAACTCGACGCCCTAAACAAGAAAGAGCAATTATTCATGGTATTCATCGACTTACAGCAAGCGTTCGATTCAATTAATTGAAACAAATTATGGGAGAAGCTGGCAAATAGAAATTGCCCAAACGCCCTGCTACAACCAATAAAGGCATTAGACTCCAATACAACAATCAGAGTAAGACTAAATGCAAGTGGAGACCTGTCCAAACCCATTATTACCACCAGAGGGGTGAAACAGGGATGTCCACTCGCTGCCCTCTTGTTCAAACTTTATATCGCTGACATCTCAATCGCATTGGCAAGTGTCAAATGTTTCCCTCCAAAAATCAATGGACATCCAATAAGCTATGTGATCTATGCTGATGACTTAGTACTATGCGATAAGAGCCGGATAGGATTACAGCGACTCTTGTCAGCGCTCTAATATTACATGATTGTCAATGATTTGTCAATCAATGTGATAAAAACAAAAATCATGACGTTTGGCAGCGATCGGGTCGCTAAAAACAAGAAATTTAAATGGCAAATTGATAAAAGATTTCTTGAAGAAGTTACAGAAATTCGTTATTTAGGAATTCTGATGAATACTTCGATTTGTGAGTGGAGCTGGGTTCAAGATCTAATCCAGCGGACCCGAATGCTTGCCTTACAAGGAGCAAGATTACACACCCTATACGGAAAATATTCAGTAATACCGCTGCGCACGTTTTACCTCCAAAAAGTGGTCCCTACAATAACCTTTGGGGCAGAGGCGGGCTGGAATATTGACCTAAAGATCTGGTCTACTTTGGAAGGGTTATTCTGGCGCCAAGTACTTAGATTACCCAAGTATCTCTCAATGACCACAATTTGTCATGAACTGGCACTAGAAAGCTTATATGGAACAGTTCTTTGGAAATCCTTGTCACTACTACGAAAGATGGAAATATCGAATCCTGAACCAGCTTACAAAATACTAAGATCAGGAGGATCACATCACAAAGATTTGCTTTTAAGATGGTCAGAGAAACTGAAAGCCATCATGCATAATGCAAATATCTCAATGAACACATTGACAAATCGGCCACAGATTGCAAGAACTAAGTTGAAAGAATGGTTATGGATCGACAACTTGGACTTGCAAGGATGCCGACAGTGTTAGATCTTGGGCCAACAAAGAATAAAGTGGACAATATGCCAAAATATCTGTGCCAATTTCCCTCGAGATATCAGAGACAAATTTCTCAGACTTAGATTGAACCTTCTTAAAACAAACCAAATGATGGTGATGAGAAAAATGAAAGCGGTTACTGATGAAGCTTGTCGGCACTGCAAACTCCACGTAGAGTCATTAAAACATCTGACAATCGAATGTGTGGCAATAAATGAGTTGAGACTCATCCACCTGAGTAAATTCAAGCCTGCAAACGATATGATAGCAGATTTGTGGTTCCGGATACTGAGTGGTAGCTCGGAACATCTCATCTGTTCAGTGATAAATTTCCTCGATAAAGTCTTAATCTGAATGTCTAGAACTTAATTTGAATGTCAAGAACTTAAATGTACAAGGAAAGTGTTACTAATGAATTGAGGATGAGTTGTAATAAAAGTTTGTAAAAACTAGATGTTACAAATTAAAAAAAAAAATAAAAAAAAAATATGGTCACCGGCCATACTTCAATTTTCCCCAAAGAATTTGGCAGGTCAGAAGGGAGTCGCTGGAGGTAGGTTTTCCCTTTGTTGGATCCAGTAGATGCTGCCTAGTGCTGCGGGTGCTAGCAAGATTCCGGTCGAGTCCAGGAGCTGAGTGCAACCCTTTACGAAGAAGAAATTCAGCATGCACGGATGCAGGACTCTACAGGACACTCCACCAGATGGGGGATGGCCGGTTTCAGCAAAAGTCACCGCGCACAGGCGACAGCAGGAGTCTCATCACTGGTGAAGAAAGACTTGCAGGACAGGATCCCTTGCTGCTGGGAGCTGAAACCTGGCAGGAAGGAGACTTGTAGGACTGGCTGGCAACCGCTGAAGTTCCAAATGAAAAAACACAACGGAGACGTTGGTGGCACGGTAGCCCAATTTCACAGCTAGTCAGTTCACTGGGTGGTCCAAAGACACTTCCGAAGGATCCAGGATCATGAGAAGGTGTTGAGACTGATTGGTCCCATCAGTCCAAGGGTCAAAGCACGGACAAGGGCCTACTTAGATCAGGGCTTCACCTGGACAGTTGCAGGAACAGATGCCATGCCTCTTCAAGAGTCATCTACGGATCTTTAGTCGGTTGCACAGCAAGGATATTTGGCTCCAATGCTGATCTGCTGAAATGGCTGCAGGAGGAGTCTTCTTCCCCCAGATACAGACTCATGGCAAAAACCAGCCCACCAATAGTAAAGTTCTGCACCACTGACTCAGCCAGCACTGGTCCAATCAGGGGCCACAAAGGGTTTTAATCATGCATGCACACCAGACTCTCTGGCACCATGGTTGTGGAATGGGACCAAACAGTTCCTCCCATTTCCTGGGTCCACACCAATGGCATGCACTAGCTCACTAAAACAGCAGCTTTCCCCAGCAAATGCATTACCGTATTAAGAATTTCCTGACCTGAGAAGGCAGGAAAAAGGCCAGAAAACAATATGGCCAAAGGACAAGCGAAAAATGTTGTGTCATGGCTATTTTAAGGCACTAGCTATGTTTAGTAGACAGACACCGTAAACTTAAAAGTGCACACTAAAAAGAATGCAAAAATCGTAATATATCTGCTGTCACCAGCTTGTCTTTAGGTACATAAAAGTACTAAAAAAAACCTTAGTGTAAAAGACTAGGGTGATAATTAAGTATCCCCATGCACTGTGTCATGCGTTTTGACCCATGTTGAATCAATAGACTGGGTGGATGTGGGGATGAGCTATCGCCGCCCACATTCACGCCAGAATAGGAGAACTGCGCAGTTGGCACGAGACCACTCCAAAGATACAACCTTCTTGTGGGGAATTCATTTTCTTAATCCCAAAAATGGTTGCATTACCAGTACTCACCACTATCAGAAAGCCGGCGTTTTAAAACCACCAGACTTTTGTGTAAAACTGAACAAATGAAACAAAACCAGACCAAGGAAAGACTTGCTAAGAGGTGGATACAATGTAAAACTATATTCTGAAATGACTTAAAGGAAGTAATTATTTAATGTATATGTAAAAACTGTCAGTTTGATTTGAATGTAGAAAACTGGGAACAAAAAGTGACATTTAGCTGAAACCTGGCTTAAGGAAACTGAATTCTGCCTGACAACTACCCCCGACAGGAGTTGATACTGGATAAACAGCTGTGTTCCCAGGCCTGGCTGCCAGGCCTGGCTGCTTCCTGAGGTCACATGGCCCTGTTGATTAGATTAGGGGTGGAGCAGCTGGGGACTACAGGGAGTTGAACAAAGGCCTGTCCTGGACTCAGGCAAATGTTATATTGGGGGGCCGTAAAGTGGCTTCCTCTTAGGGGAAACTGGGAGGGGCAGTGCCTCTGCTAGCAGCTGAGCTTGGGGGAAGTGGATAAACCAGTTATTTCACCCTGTGATGTGGGAAGCCACACCCCTTTTTGACCAGGGCATAATTTTAAAAAGATAGATAACTCAAAGTGCGGAATTGTCAGAATTATATAAGTAATATCATTATTTTTGTGATTTTTCTGTGAACATTTTGAGATGCGTTAGGACCCTGTGGTGTATTCTGGGGGGTTGCTAGCGGAAAATAGGGTCTCACTCCAAATGTCTGCATGTTAAAAATCTGACACTTCATCAATTAATGTCCATACTCCTTGCGCACATGTGTGTAAATTTGGGTAAATGTCCGATATTGCAAAACCAGTTAAAAAGCGCAAAATGTTGTCATTTTTAAATGCAAGCCCCCAGGAAGATCAGAGGCGGACAAGTACGGACCATAAGGAATATATAATGTGCACATGTAATTTCAACAAATTGTATATCTGGGAAGGATGTATTTGAATCAAATATAGATTTGTGGGCAAACTGACCAGGGGAGGATCCTCTGACCCATAAAACCTACAGCATCACTGACTCACATTTCCTTCCCCCAATCATGGGAGGGGGGAGAATTGGGCCAATGACAAGTAGAGAGGGGCAGGCTTAGCTAGGCCCAGGCACACACCCATTTTCAAAACACATAAAAAGAGACTACTGGGACAGGTAGAGACATTCAAATCCAGTTGCTGCGGAGCGTTTTGCCGGACCACACAACATCCAGAAGATACCAGTTCCAGACAGACTCCAGCTACATACTCCAGAACCTAGAACCTATACTTTAGAACCTAAATCAGAGGCATAAAACCACAAGCTGAGTTCTCTGCAGGCCTCAAATCATTGCAAGCTACTCACAGCCAGGCGAGCTGCTTGAATCCCTTGCCAAGAACTTTCGCCAGGACCAGTGCAGAGATCCAGGAGCCGTGCAGAGACCGCTGTATACGAACAGACCAGACCAGAGATCCAGAATGACCCAGACCGCTGCGAGCAGAACCAGAGAGCTGACCCAGATCACTGAAGTGCCGAGACCAGAACCGGAGTCCAGTCCAAAACCTGACCAGATCCGTGGCGAGGCCTATTTCAAATGTATATTGTGAGTACCTAGCAGAACTGTGCAGAACCAATCTCTTAGATTAAAATAATCTAATCCAAACTATTTTAACCTAAGTAGAACAGCCTCCTAGAAATCGTGTCATCTGTCATTTGTAAAGCTGCACAACTGTCACCTGTCAATTCTGAAGCTGCAAGCTGTCACCTGTCATTTTGAGTTTACTTTAAATCCGAAAAAAGACCTTTATTTAATCATTCGTATCTCTGGAACCGTTTGGGATAGGAGCGAAATTTAACTTTCCTCTGAAAGCTTAGAATCTCAGCTTTCCAACGAACCGACTTGCTACTCCTTATACTTTTGCCGTAATCACGATTCACGCACTCGCGAATTTTACCGCGATTTGCGATTTGGTTAAAAATCCAGCCACGTGTAACCATCAGCAGTCATTTCTTTCCTTGCTAAAAATTTGTTTTCCTCTTAATCACCATCTCTGAATCATTGCTAAAGTGAGCCTGAACTCATCCCAAGTATCTCTCACTCACCCTGAACCTCCTAAAGGGAATTAAAAGCATTTTCAGCATATTTCTCACTTCATTGCCACCACATTCGAAGCACTTGGGCCTGTGTTTTAAAACTCATAACGGTTTTCTCGAAGCTTGTTGGGGGGGGAACTGAATTTCATATTGTATTTGATTGCATTCCTGAGAACTGTGTGCTCCTCTTTCCATCTACTTCCATGTCTTACATTGCATAGGGGAGGGGGGTGAATTGCCAGAGAAAAAGTGATTATATTATCTTTTGCTAAAATCATCTCAAGTATTTCTATACTGCATTTTATTCCTCATTGCTTTTCCCTTGAAATCATAAAAGTATTTTTGCTACTTGATCCATCCTATACTAACTCCTCATTGATTATAAAGAAGTGTGCTAGTGTCAGATTACCCATTGTTGATTAACATTATATTTATAAGGGCGATATCAATTATTGATTTATTATAAAAGCGTGGTATCTATATTTCGTCTTATTTCTCAAATAAACCTTTTAAACTTGCAAAACAGAACTACTTCTTGGCTCATTGGGATCTGGGGGATTCTAATTGAGGGGTGTTATATAGGGGTAGTCATCCAGAACTCATGAACGGACATAAAGATATATCAATAAGGGTTTCCATTCAGTATCCCAGACTAGGCATTGACTTAGCTGTAGTGTTGAATTGAATCTTCTTACGACTGCATTGTAAGATGCTGTGCGCACTGCTAGAAAAGTTAACACAACGGGTAAAAAGTGAAAAGACAAAAGGGAAACCATTTCCCAGTACTAATAGTCTGAAGGAATTATCAGTTTCCCCCCCTCTGACCACTTGGCAAGGATACCCACCAAATCTGTCATCTTCTTTGTGCCCTTAGAGTGTGGAAAGCGGCCCAGCAAGCATGCTCCCGGGGAAAGCACATCCAGGTTCAGCCCTCCTTCGTACAATCTTCCCTCCACATCCTGCCAATATAGTCCTACTACAGGGCATGCCCAAAACATATGCAAGATGCCCGCGTCCTCCGCCTTGCATCTGGGACACACCTGCGCCACAGCACCTGGGAACCTCGAGATCCTCTGTGGTGTCATATGTGCTCCATGTGTCACCATCAGCTGTATGAGCTGCAGTCTTGCGTTCCGCGATGACATGCATTCCTTACCATAAAAGCATTTCTGATGGTTGTATCTGCTTAGATTCACATGCTGTACATAGTCCGACATCCAGTGGTCACTGCAGAGTATTGCATCTTGTTTTTCGAAAGTCGAAAAGGGGACGTCAACCTAGGCGTGTCTGTAATACTATCCCTATAGTGACATGTAGTGTACCCAAAATCCCTCAAGCGTCGAGGTTCCCCAGTTTGTATTTTTCCTGCCATGAGGGAGCCTTATGACTAACGTGAGTGAGTACAGAAAAGAGAGAAAGTAATAAGACGTCTATGTTCCTTCCATCCGAGCGGGGAGGAAGGGCGGGCGCATGTGAATCTAAGCAGATACAACCATCAGAAATGCTTTTATGGTAAGGAATGCATGTCTTCTGATGTTTGTTAATCTGCTTAGAATCACATGCTGTGCATAGACTAGCGAGCAGTACCCGGAGTTGGAGGTGGGTTGTGAGAAGGAACTTTTTGAGAAGAACTGTTTTGACAAGGGCCGTCTACGGCTGGACCTGCTGCTCCCCGCTGAGGATTGCTGTTTTGCGGTGCCTTTCTGCTCCTGTGCCTTTAAAGGGAAAGAGAAACAAAGAAAGGACAGTTTCTTGAACACTGAGACCGCCCCTCCTTTCCATAATCCATTTAAGCTGGAAATCTCGTGCTTTATGCGCGAGCGCTTTTTGAGAAGCTATGTTTTGACAAGGGCTGTCTACGGTTGGACCTGCTGCTCCCTGCTGAGTTTTGCGGTGCATTTCTGCTCCTGTGCCTTAAAAGGGTATGAACTTTGTAGCAGCATTGAACTGTGCCAGACGGCTTGAGCGACTGTTTTACTGATATTATTATCTCTCTTCTCGTAGAAAGAGAAACAAAGAAAGGACAGTTTCTTGAACACTGAGACCGCCCCTCCTTCCCATAATCCATTTAAGCTGGAAATCTTGCGCTTTATGCACGCGCGCTTTTTGAGAAGCGCTGTTTTGACAAGGGCTGTCCACGGGTTTTGAGGGTGTTGTAAGGCAACTGTGTCGATAGGTACCTTCCTTTGGTTCAATTGTGAATTTTTTAATTTGGTTCTCTTTTGTTTAATTGTATGATCAATTTTATTTTTTTGTTTTTACTGACCTAATTTATTGTAGAGTTTCAAGTCACTAAGGTTAGCATCTATTATAGCATGCATACCTTAAAAACGAATACGCCAGATACGCTAATCAGCTCCAAGATGGCGGAGCGTGGCCCTTTTTCTTCCCTACCACTGAAAATCACCCAAACACATTGTTTTGTCCCCGGCGGTTAAAAAAGATTTTTTTATGAATGGTATCAGGAATTATTGTGTGCTTCGTGGCTCAAATCTGGGAGCCGGGAGAGAAGTGGGGAGAAAGCGGTCTTGAGTTCTGAGATCCGCAGATATGCCTTGCTCCACTCACAGTAGATCCAAATCTGGTGGCGAACATGATTCAGGTGAAGAACAGAGTCTAACAAACACTAGTAAACGACTTGAATTTTGTATTGCCAAGTGCTCAAAGCGATAATTCCAATCGCGACTCATGTGACGTCACTCATGTATCAATTTCCAACTCCTCGGAACTAGAGGAGAACAACAACTTCTCTACCCCAATGATGAACAGTGGAGCTCCTCCGATTGATTTGGCCCAAACCTCCATCTGATTTATCTCTCCATTCTAGCTTTTCAAATGGACTACATGAAGAAAATGTAGCAACTTCTCTGCGAGTACATAACGGGAATCACTCTATTTCCACCTGTTCCTCTGTTTCGTTTATAGCTCCAACCCCTAGGCGCCCTAAACCTTTGCCCCTGGCTCCTGAAGTGACCCCCTCAACCTCCCTTACTTGAAATCACTCTAGCCGCCATTAATAATGCAATCGTCACCTTAGGATGGCTTTTTGAGACGCTTGACCAAAAAATCTCGTATCAAGCGACCCAAATTAACCATATTGCTGAATGGATCGAAAAAGAAACAATCCAAAAGCACTCTCTCCGGGATGGAGGTAATCAGCTGCCGACTAATGGCAATATACCTGGATTATTGAAGTCTCAGGAAAATACCTCTGTAGTACCTACACCAGTTCTTCCAATATTCTCTAAGGTGATCCACTCTCCCAGATCTTTAGGTGAAAATATGGAAGCTAGAGCAAATCAAGTTCCAGTAGACATGGGATTGAAAGTTCCATCTCAGAAAATGTTCAACATATTCCTATCCAAGAAAGGAACTAAAAAAAAAAACCTTTTAAGACGTATTCTAAAAAGATAACTTTGTCTGAACCTAATGAATTCAAGGCAAAAAAGAAAATGAACATTAAGAACTCAGAAATAACCTCTAATTCTTCTTCTAAACAATTCATTAAGAGATTACGGACGACTCGACCTTCAATGGCAAGTGAGGCGGTGATAAATATAAGTCATTGCGAAAGAACAACAGGAGCTCATCTGCCCCGCCGAAGGAAGCTGGAGGTGGCCTAGCACATCAACCTTTAGACGAGGTGGTTGACAAAATATCTAAAATTCAGCCGCCTCCAGTCAAAGGCAATAAGGGAGTGGCAATTACATCTGCAACATCCGAAACACATACCGAGCCACCCCGAGCAGAGACCTTGGAAGAACAAGAAAGTCTGAACCAAGCTCTACGCAGGAAAGAGATTTGCGAAGCAGTGGATAATTATTTAGAATCACAAGCAACATGTGACTCAAATGAATCCGTCCACTGCTAAAAATTATGAAGTCACTAAAGGAAGTTCTAATAGCAATCCAGAGGACCACACAAGAGAGGCTCGGACACACTCAACGCCTTGTTCATGCCAAATGACACAGATGGTAGAGATTCCAACGGTTCTAGACAGAAGAGACTCCTACGCAACTGTCACATCAACATCACAGCATACTACAAATTCAGCAGCCCCTCTGGTTGTTAATGCGGACCAAAATAGACACAATCGAACCTAAGACCAAAAAAGGATCAATTTACTTTCAATGTAAAGTGTCGGCCGGCACCTTTTCACCAATACACATTTTGTCGACCAAATATTCTGAACATTTTCAAAGACACATCCCTTCTTACTGACGTATCTACAGTTGACTTGGTACAAGTGGAATTTCTGAATTTGTTCCACCCGGGGACAGTGAGATTGTGCATTGCCTCAGCATTGGTGGCGAGGACCATCTGGGAAGCGAAGGAGGAGCTCTTTGAGTTAGACTTCATCATTACGCAAGGCCAAGTCGCCTCCAAGTCTCCGGAGTTAACTAAAACTGTTATAAATACATTAGTGGTCTCCGGCAAACCAACACTAGTTTACCCTGTGCTGTTCATCACTCATAACCAAAGAATATTCATGCCAAGTGATACGTAAAAACACTTCGTACTAAACTTGCCAGTTGGAACACAAGAGGTCATTCACATTTAATGAGCTATTTTGCAAAACATCTTAGAGATTTTTAAATACTAGTGTTCCAAGAAATATGGCTGAGGAACCCGCCGGTTTGGAATGATTATGACATCTTATTGGTGCCAGCTTTATGGGCCTCTCAGGGTAGACCTACTTCGGGTCTGATGGTGGCAACTAAATCAAGCTCTGCATGCACATTGCAACCTTGGGCTATGCTTAACCAATGCATACAATTGGTTAAGATTATAACTGGAGAGCAGGTTATTGCCTTGGTTAATATCTACCGAAATCCAGCTGCCATTAGAGATATTCTTTTTTTCAGGAACATCATCGAAATCTTTGATCCAATAGCCTTGGATAATGAAGTTACAAATACCATCGTGGCCGGCAAACTGAACCTGCACTGCTTAGATAAAAGCGAGCGGTTGAAACCAACAATTATGAAATGGAAGAGCTTAAAGGAGGAACAGCAATTAAAAATGCTTAATGGCGCGATCAAGGGTGACATACCTCCGAAGGCAACTCGGACAAGAGGCCCAAATGAAAGTATTATTGATTACATATTTACTGATAGACCTCTATTCAATAAAATTACCCAATTTGAAGTGATTGAGCAATGTTTCAGTGACCACAATATCTTGACAATGTCCTGGGAAACAAAGTGTTCAGTCCATCAAGTGTCTAGTCAAATAGACCATTTTAGCCACAATCTGGAAATCAATAACAAATCGAGATTCCGATGGAACAAAGATAAACTAGCTCATCTTGAATCCAAATAGAAGCGGAACGTAGAATATTTCAAATATTCACTCTATACAACTGCACTATTGGAATTTAAGAATGGTAATGGTCAAAACTTCATTCATAAAATCTAAACCCACTGTTTCGCTCAGGAAAAAAGGAAAGAAAGGCACAAAAACGCAGAGAAGTAAGTTCTTGCCTATGGAGAACAGAAAGTCGGCCTTGCAGTCTATAAAGTTTCGCTATCAAAACTGGACCCGGGCAAGAAGAGCCTCTAAACACCAGACAGACGGCGAGACTATGCTGAGAACATGATAGTAAGAGTATCGTTACACTTTTTTCATTCCTGCGCCAGGTAAGCAAAGAACAACTCCACTCAATAGGAATATAGTTATTAAAGCTTTAATAACTCTATTCCTATTGAGTGGAGTTTTTCTTTCCTTACCTGGCGCAGGAATGAAAAAAGTGTAACTATAATTTTACAAAACGGAGTGGAGGAACCACCATTTCTCTGTTGTTACTCAATTCATGCGACAAACATTTTTCCAACAAACAGAAGGGCGCTGAGGTCTACCCTCCCGGGAGGATGGCTCAGCGGCAGCGTGCGCGTCTTGGAAGCAAGACGACATGAAGCAACAACAGGTTCGATCCCCGGGTCCGCGCTTAGAAACCTCTGGGTGTTTAAGCGCGTTATAAATACGTAACCAAGACAAAAAAAAAAAATACACAATTACGCAACTAAGAAAAACAAACAATTCCTGTAACAGCGCCTCGATGCCTGCGGGCTGTGTGAGCGCTTTATAAATGTAAAAAAAAAAGTGTCCATTGTGAAAAGGTTCCTCAACTGAATTTATTTTATGCGGAGAACATGGCCTTAAAAAAATTCAGGGGACATGGTCACTTTTGAATAACATCACAGGGAAAAAGCAACTTGCGGCCCAAATTAATGGGCTGACTGAAGAGCAATGGCTCACATATTTTCATGAACTATATAATGCGGCACAAAGGTCAAGTCAAACCACACCAATAATTAAATGCGACAAGTGGCAGTTAAAAATTGAAATAGAAGACAGAGGAGTTTATTAATAAGTCTTCAAGCTCACAAGCTCCGGGGCCCGAGGGTCTCACTAATGCATTCTTGAAAGCACACCCACTTGAATGGGCTAAGATCTTATACACCATCTTTTTGAATGTTGTTAATAAAAAGGAAATTCCTGAATCATGGGGCAAAGCAGTGGTTATTCCAATATACAAAAAGGGAAATCGATCATTGCCGCAGAATTATAGGTCTATCTATCTTTGCTGGACGTCATTGGAAAGATTTTCTCGCGATGTGTTTTGCGCGATTTTAACTCTTGGACCAAAGCTTATCTCAAGAGAGACCCATGCCAAACAGGCTTTGTACGAGGGATGGGCACTAGAGTCAATTTGACGTCATTATATGCAATCCAGCATCAGGCCCTAATTAATAAGCAACCCTTGTACCGTGCTTACATCGACGTCAATGTGGCTTTTGATTCAGTCTCCCGGGTGATCCTGCTGCAGAAGTTGCAAAGAGCCAAATGCCCAGCAACTATTATGGACATCATCAACAAATTACATTCTGATACATCGATTCAAGTTAGATTGAATGTAGAAGGGCTGCTATCAGCCTCTGTTGCTACTAAAAAGAGGCTGCGACAGGGATGCATTCTAGCATCCACATGGTTTAATTTCTTCACTCATGACATTCCAGACATTTTTCAAAATCTGTCATGTGATCCTCCATCATTGGGCCTTGTGAAGATTCCTGCTCTAATATACGCTGATGACATGATTTTAATATCTAAAACTGAGTGGCCTACAAAAAGCACTAAATGCTTTGGAAGAGTATATTCTGCAAAATCAACTTACAATCACTATTAATAAAACAAAAATCATGATTTATAATGCTCAACCAAGAGTCAAATAAATTTGAATGGTCATTGCAAGACACTAATTTAGAAATAGTCCATCAATATACGTAGCTTGGGATGCAAATCAGTACTCCGCAACCTAACCACGCACATTTGGCGCTTCTGAATCAGACGACAACAACAGCTATTTCACAATCGAAAATCATACTGTACAAATATGGAAAATTTTCAATAAAACCAATAATTACCCATTATAATCAGACGACCGTCCCAGTAACTGTATGGTCTAGAAACGTGGAGTAATGGAAAGATCTACTCTCGAGAAACTTGAAGGTAAATTTTGGAGGAGGGTTTTAAACCTCCCTCAGTGTACGCCAATTGCATTGATTAGGTATGAAATTGGCCAGTCATCCCTCTTTCAGTGGCGTCAATGTGCATTGTTTAGAAAATATTTGTTAGCAGGACAATCTGAAAACTTGCTGGCGGTACATGTTAAAATCTAAACATCCATTTCCATTTCAGTGGTGTAACAATGTTCTAGACACCTTGGTAGCTGCAGATATTTCTATGCAAACCCTTGTCGAAAATCCAGACAGTGCAAAAAACAAAAAAAAGCTGTATTTATACGATTGGATTCAAGCTCGAGAATCATGTTTGAGATACAAAGTGTTCAGAAATAATCCCTTTGTTGAGAAGAAACTTGGCCAATGTGAGCCATACTTGCTTCGATATCCTACTCCAGTACTTCGTTCTGCGATTTTGCGTTTTCGCTTTAATCTGTAGAACAAAGGTGAAATAATGGTTACTAGAAAGGTTCTCGATAAATCGTTGGATTTCTGTCGAATATGCAAGAACAAACAAAGGAGAGAATCATTATGGCATTTGTTTATGATTTGCCGGGGTGTTGCTGAAGAACGTGACCTATTTCTACATAAACAATGCCAATACCCAACTCTTGATTTGATGGAAAAATTGAATGCATTTTTCTCAACAAACCGAATGTCAGTATATATTGCTATCATGAGATTTTTAGATGCAATCTTCATCAAAATAAGTTGATTCAAAGTGCAAGCATGAACTGGTTTATATGAATTGTGAATGTAAAGTAAATTTTGAGGTTATATTTCTGTTTTCATTTTTAATTGCTTTTTGTAAATTTTGTATGTTGTAAAGTTGATTAATTCAGCTATACCAACTAATAATAAAAAAATGAGAAACAGTAGAGAAAATATGTCTTAGTACTGCTCGTCACACCTGGGAATCAGATCTAGAATGGGCATCTAGACAATAGTGTTTTGTAAAGGTGTGTACAGAACTCCAGGTTGCCACCTTGCAAATGGACTCAAGGGCAACATTTGCAATGAATGCTATGGATGCCCCAGTGCCTCAAGTAGAACGTGCTCTAGGCCTGAAGGGCAGTGCCCTCTTAGCAAGAGTAACAGAGTGATGCACTGGACAATCCATCTAGATATAGTGGATTTGGAAACTGCATCTCCTTCTCTTCCTGCCGCCACTGAGACAAAGAACTGATTAGTATTTCTCAGTGGTCGAGTCCTTTCCATATAAAACATTACCGACCTGCGCACATCAAGTGTGTGCAGGCTCTTTACTCCCAAGTTTGATGGGTTTTGAAAGAACGTTGGTAGTTCTATAAACTGGTTGACATGAAATTTTGAAAATAATTTCGGTGCAAACCTAGGGTGTGTGCATAGAACCACCTTATCTTTGTGAACTGTTACAAAGGGATCTAAAACAGAGAGCGCTTGTAGTTCACTCAGTCTCCTAATGGAGGTGATCGCCATCAAGAAAGCAGTCTTAAGAGTGGGATCCTTAAGGGTTGCTTTATGCATGAGCTCGAAGGGGGAGCCCATAAGCCTGGTTAGTACAACGTGCAGGTCCCATCCGGGAGCTGGGTTAGATATAGAAGGGTGAATTCTTTTCACTCCCTCCATGAAGGCTTTAATAACTGGAACTTTCCACCATGACACCTTATGTTGAGACCTAGTGTAGGAGGAGAGTGCAGCTAGGTGAACTTTAATAGAATTAAAGACTAAACCTGAGTCCAGCAAGTGAGTCAGGTATGGAACAATATGTGTGGGAGAGCAGTCAACGGGGTTGATGCTCTGAGTTACATCAGATGACGAACCATTTCCACTTGCTAGAGTAGCAGTAACGAGTGTTCGGTTTGCTTGCCTCTTTGAGAATGTCCATGCATCTCTGAGGGAGCTGCAAATGTCCGAATTCTATGACCTCAGGAGCCAGGCTGCCAAGTTCAGGGTCTGTCGGCATGGATGCAGCGTTTAGCCCCTGTCTTGTGACATGATGTACGGGCAGGGTAGTTTCACTGGAGGAGACAGTGACATCTCCATCAGATGTGTGAACCAGGGTTGGCGGGCCAACATGGGGGCCACCAGTATCATGGTAAATGGTTCCTGGTGCATCTTGTGCACTATCTTGTTGAGAAGGGGAGTCGGGGGGGCGGGGGGGTTTGGTTGGGGGGGGGGGGAGAGGAAGCGTAGACAAATTTCCCTAACCATGTTATCCGGAGACTGTTCCCCTCCGTAGATTTCGGCGTCTCTCTGACCTTCTGAGCAGGCTTTGGTGACTACTTCACCAGCCGTTTCTGCGAGTCTTTGGAGACTATTTTAGCTATGCTTTCCACGACTCACTTCTCCGTCGAGGGCTGGTCGTGAATAGTTTTCGGCAGAGCCGGAACCTTACCGTCCAACAGACGCCCTCTTCCCGAGGCGTTTCGATTGATGTTTTTGTGGTAGCGCCCTTAGTTGAAGACGGCCAGTCCCAAGGCGCGAATACGGCTGTGGGGAGGGCTGCCGGGCCTTATGGTCGGCAGAGGCTGCCAGTTGATTCGGTGTCTCCGTGTGTGATTAGTGACTTTTTCATGTGCGTCAGCGTCGCCGGGGTGTACATCTCCAGAAGTAGGGCCTGAGCCAAGCTTTTCGGGGCAGAGGACAGATGCGATGGAGCGGCAGCGCTCCAATGAGAGGTCAACAACCTCCGTTACGGAGGTAGCGTTATCACTATCCAATATATTAAAAAGGCTGAAACATGTCGACTAAGGACACCCATAGTAGTAATACGTTTGGGTTCTTTTGTAACGAAAAGTTATTAACTATATGTACTGTTTTGTATACCCCCATGTTTCAATTTAGTGATCTGTTTCATTTTCAATGTTCTTCACTCTGTAAGTCAAGATTTTTTTTATCTGTCAATCATGACAAAAAAAATGAATTTCTTATTTATGTTCTTGCTACACTTTATTTTAGTCTTATTGACAATTAATAAATCATTTTTTTCCCTACAAGTTCCATCTGGTTCCACCACATCTGTTGTGTGTAATATGGACTAAGTAAACCATATTGTGTCTAGTCTGCAAGCATTATCACTAATTGTGAGGTGGTGTAAATGGGGGTAATCAGTCTCATTGTTGTACACACAACTATGCATGGCCCACAAGGCTTTCTGGGACCTGGGTCCTAAATACCTTCAACTCTCCCTCCATAAATGCCTTCCCACTCAAGCGCTTCCCTCCTCCACCTCAAACTCCCTCAGGGTCAGTCGCTTCTCCAAGCAACAAGTTGGGGTAGATCCCTTTCCTCGGCTTGGGCCTCCGCCTGGAACAGCCTCCCTGCCACTCTAAAACTTGAGAGAACCATCTACGGGTCCGGAAGCACCTCAAGACCTTCCTCTTTGCTTCTGCCTTCGCACTTCCTCTCCCCTGCTGATCCGTCTACTCACCCGCATTGCCTCCTGGCAACCCTTGCACTTTGGTCTGTATCTGTTGCCCTACAGTCCCCTTATATGCATTAGACACCCCTTTGCCTGCGTGTTAAACCCTGCACTTGCCACCCTGCTGGCTGCACTACCAGTTGTGTTTTTTTTCCCTTACTTAGCACTTTCTTTTATTGTATTTGGTTTGCAATATACATATCATAGACAAAGAATCTGAACAATTTAATACAAAAACTTCCTCATATAAAACTTGTAAATAAGCAGTTTCTTTTCCACTCTTGGGAAAGAGAAAAGAAATCAGTTCTAAAATAGTAAAATAAGCAGAGAGAAGGAAAAAGAGCAAAAATGAAGAATGAAAAGGAGAATGGAAGGAGCAAAATAGAAAATAAGGAGGGGGGATGGAAAGCAGAAACATAGCGATGCAGAAATAGGGGAACAGAGACAAAAGCTTTACAATGTCCAAGCCTATCTCTTTTCTCCTCTCCAGTTCTTATCCGTATGTATTTTTAGTTGAGAATTATGCAAGTACCCCTGATGTGACAAATCATTGTCTTCTTTTCTGTCTTTGTTTCCAGTCCTCTCCGTCTAAATTTTTGGCAGAGTATAGTCCTTTAATTGCTCCTAAGATTTTTTTCCATTTATCAGGCTTTTTGCGATGCTGGTGTTTGCTTACTTCTTTAGTTCTTCTCTCTAATTAAGGAGTTGTACTATACCAGATGCAAGGATTGGAGTAAATTCACCACTGCTGCTGTAATTTGGATTTCGTAGCCGCTATTATTCTATGCCACATATTTTCTGATGTCAACCAGTCAGATCTTTCTACAAATCTTCCTAGTTTTTTCAATCTTAGGCCCCACGTTCCTATACATTAAGTTAGTAAATGTCTCAGGGATTGATATCCTGGAACAGCACATCCCTTGCAGTATATCACTGTCCGTTCCGTCAGTTTTCGAATGTCTAGAATTTCCCCCGTAGGTAGTATATTCAGCCTTGCTCTGAGAAAATGTTCTAATTTTCGCATTCAGCAATTTTTCTAAATACCTTGGGAGGGTTCCTATTTTCTTGTCGACGACCAGAAAGGAATTCTTCGGCATTGATGACCTTGTTTTTCCTATTGTGTCTATCCAGTCTAGTGTTTCGAGCTCCTGTTATACTTTCTGTGGATTGTTCAATATTTCCAAGCTTAGACCTATTCTCGCTATTGCAGTTTTTATTTTTTGTTCCAGACCCTGTAGGATCCCAGATTTCAGTTTTTTATGATGTTCATTTCCCCTCCTCACAGAGGGGGACGCCTTTTGTGGTTTATAATCTCCCTGTAGAAGGACATCGGTTTCCATTCTGCTAGGCAATTCAAAGATTTTAGTCCCAGTTCGAAGCGTAGCTGCTCCCCTGATGTACTCCATGGTAGATTTAAGGCTTTCTTCCAGATTCTGCCCTCCACTTTGGCCCAATTAAAGTTCCATAGTTGCCTTATCTAACGGCAAGCAGACTGGTTCTTTGAATACATTCCCAAAGCTGTTTGCAAGGTGTTATAACCATCTTTTTTCCGGGACCAGATTGCAAAGGGTGCTATTACACTCAGAGTCTAGCTCTCATATCACTGACCAGAAACCTCTTGAGGATGAATTCGACACTAACCTTTCTTCCCCCTCTTTTTGATAGAGGCGGGCCTTGTGGTTTTCTTTTACCCATGCTTTGTAGTTTTGTCTGATTGTTTTCAATTGCACGGTGTAGGATTCTTGATTCTTTAATTCTCTGATGCTTTTTCTCAAATGTCTCTTCCTTTGTCTAGTGTCTTCGTCAAAACTATGGAGATGTTTGTGTTTTACATTATTTGATGGTGGTTTGGGGGGAACCAGTGACCATATTACGTTCACAAACTTATCTGGTTGACTTAGCTCTTGAGTCGTCTGTTCTCATGTTTTGCAGTTTTTTGTTTAGATCTTTCCCACCTTGCCCATATTTCCTCAACCTTAGCTTCCCTTTTATTCCCGTTATTTCTTGGTTGTGGATTAGTCTAGTCAAACCAGGGCCGTCTGTGATTGATGGTTCCAATCTCGAATGGTCACTTCCCCTTTCATGTTTTACTCTTAGTTGTGATATACGGGTGAAGAGTCCCTCACTGACAAAAATATAATCTAATACTGAGGCCAATTTGCCTCTTTGCCATGTCATACAGGGCTCTTCCTCTTCTTGATTTACATTAACATTTTCAGGTCCCAAGTTTTGGTGAATTCCAGCCAGGCCCTTCCTTTGTTGGACGGTGTACATTTCTCTTCCCCCGCGGTACCCCTTTTGTAGTGTACACATTCTGCATTAAAATCTCCTGCTAACAGAATGTCTGCTTCTTGATGTTCTGTCTTGATCTTTCCCAGCAATTCTGCTAACTTGCCCTGAAATGTCTGAATTTTGGTGGATGTAGGATTCCAGTACATGTTTATCACAATTAGGGCAGTATCTTTTGGGTCGATGGTAGAGTGGACTTTACAGGCCAATATATTTGTGTGGCATGTTTAATTGTGCTGTTTCTGATGGCGGTTATTAGTCCCCCCGCCGGCCTCCCTTTTGCCTTTTGGCTGGCAGGTAAACAAAAAGTTGTAAATCCCTCCATTTCTATTGGGTTTACCAGCCAAGTTTCTTGGAATGCCAAAATGTCCATCTTCCCAAATAGATAGTCCTGTGTTTCTTTTGCCCTAAACGTGCTGGAACGTCTTGTGTTCCAGCTAAGCATATTCAGGCCTTTCTGCCTAAAGGCTCCGAGTTCCTATGCCCATATTTCTCAGAACTTGCATAAGTATGTCGGGGAGAGCCGCCAGTGTTTTTTCTTGAATTGGTATTTCCTGGGCAGTTGTTCCCTTTCCTTCTGCATTTGGGCCCCGGGGACCCCTACCATCCTGCATCTCTGCCTCCTTATGCCATTCCTGTTAATTTAACGGGGCTCGAAGAGGACTGGGGTGGGAGGTATGTACTATTAAACCTTGTTCAAGTTCTTTACTGGCCTTTAGGATTGCTGTTTGTGCTTTTATTGAGCTCAAGCAGATTTCTACCAAAAACAAGTTTTTCCGAACAGGGAACTTCACATATTCCTCCGTGGAGAATAAGTAGAGGCATCTGTTATTTTTATTTTAATATGGACAGTATCACCATCCTGCTAAGCGATTTAAGTTTTAAGGCTTTTGATGACATCTTTAACCATAGTTTTGGAATTTCAAAGCCAGTGGGGGTTGCTTCTTGGTTGACTGGTTTGCTATTTCGCCTCTCCTAGTCCCCTCCCGATCTTGATTTCATGGGTTCTTTTTTCGCACTGATTTCAGGCTGTGAAATGGTCCGAAATGTTCCATGTCCCAGGCTCATGGTCACCTGGTTGGGGTGCGCCTGCTCATCCGCGTTTGTCAATTTCGGCAAATTTTTCTTCGCTTTTTCAAATATTGGGGCCATTTTTATTTTTGGCCCCCCCAATCTTAGTGGGTTTTTGATCTTTCTGATGAAGATCTGGGCAAGCTTCAGTTTTTTATTGGTGTGAGTAGTCGAGGCCTCAGCAGGTTTGGTTTGGACCTCTTGCATATTTTCTTCCCTGGTCCTTTCAATTTTTTTTTTTTTAAAGCTTGTTTTCTTGTTTTCTTGTTAAGTGAGGATAGTTTCTTGTTCATTGCTTTTCCCCTTTCGCCTTTTTTTGCATTTCTTCTCCTATAATTTTGGTTACATGCATCTGTCGAACTTGTGAGAGTCATTTTTAGTATCTTCCATTTCGCCCACTTGTATACTTCTATCCTCTTCTCCAACGGCATCTTGTTCTTCCATCAATTGAGCCGTCTTCAAAAGCTCTTCTATGGTTGATTCTGACAGTGGTGTATCCTCGGGATCTTTGGGTTGTTGATCCCCAGTCCGACTTTCTGCTTCTTTTTTTGATGGCTTTTCCCTCCAGTTTCGCAGATTCATCAGGATCTTGTCTCTCCCGATATCCTCTGCTTTCCCGTTTTCTGTCAGAAAGGTGCGAAGAAGAGCCGTTTCTTTCCTATGGTTTGAGGATTCTTTTTTTTATTTCTTCTATTGATGGAGTTACTATGGTATTGATCACATTACTGAGGGCAACCATTGAGGCCTCACTTCTTGCCACTTCGTTGGATAGCCAACACTATTCCTGCTTGAGACTGGACCTCGCCCTTTAGTAATTAGAAAACCGACACCAAAGAGTTTACAACATATTTACGAGCACTCAGTGTTGCGCCACTTGAGGTTGGACTATTCTCATGGTTTTCATTTCTTCCCTCCTCTGAGATGCCATTATCGACGCTTTCCAATGGGTTTTTCTTCTTTTTGTCTGTGTTGCTTTTTTCCAGCTCCTCCACGACTTCTGCTTCACCCTTTAAACTTTCCTGCAGGAGCTGTTCTTCTCGTATATATTTTCACTCCTTTCATTTCCTTCTATCTGATGAGTCAAGTCATTGTTTGGGTATTCAATCAATTCATCCAAACTTCTTCTTTTGTCAAAGTATTCTTTGATTTTTTTTTTTTTAGGTTTCTGTTGGTGACCGTGTATTCCAACCCTTTTTTTCCAGTGGTTTATTCGGTCTGTCTGATTTTCTTTATTGTTGGTTTCTTCTTCCAACATTTGATTTGGTCTGTGAATTTGGGCCTCAATTGAATATCGATTATTCGGCGTAGTCTCCAGTTCTCCACTTACTACAGGTGACCCTACAGTAGTAGAATACGCAACTGGTTCCAAGTAAGAGCCGTCCCACTCCGGTGCCTTTGTCAGGTCCAAGTGCACTGTACTCCTTAATTTCATTCAATGGTTGGTGTTAACGGATGGTTCTGAATCTATAAATAAGGTTTCTGCCCCTCTTCTGTTACTCCTTGCTCCTTTTTGTTTTTCCCCTTTCAATAGCTTCCACCGCGTTTGCGTGGAGCTGGTGTTATTGTTTGCGTTCACTGTTGCTGCCGAACTTAATAGTTTTCATAGTTCGGTAGTCAGGTGTGGGTTTTGTTGTACTTCGCAGTTTTAAAACTGCTTTGTTGGGGGCGTGGCCTGGAGCGCCAGCGATGCGGCTGCTTCCCTGAGGGCCTCTGCCCGAGACCCGCGGCATTTAGCATGTAATCAACCCCTAGCGATCGGATCAAATTGACTGATGGAGCTATGGCCAGCTGATATGCTGGGGCACCCGCCGATGTGCAGTAAGGCTCCATTATTCCCCGATTAAGCACTGAAATGGATCGAATTCTCCCGCGCTCGCGGTCCGGCGGCGACGTTTTCAAGATGGCGGACGAGACCTGCTGAGGAGGTGGAGGTGGAGCTGAGAAAAGAGATTTCTCGCCCCGTCGCCTGCGGCTCGCTCGTAACATTTCCAGGGTACTGACGCGGATGGTGCCGTGAAAACGAAGGGCTTGCCTCTTCGTGGCTGAGCAGCGAGGAGCGTCGGAGCTGGACCCGGAGCGAAGACTGGGAGAACGAAAGCAGCAACAAAAAAAAGAGGTGAGCCCAACCCTCATAAGCATCGGCCCTGCGTAGTGAGCGAAGCGCTCGGTCCCCCGAGACACTCACTAATTGAGGGCCCTTGGGCCTTGCTCTAAACTCGGCCCAACTGGGGTGCGTCTCTTGAGCCCGTGACAAGTGGCGGTACTCCGGCTCTCCCTCCCCCAACACCATCCCAGCTACGGCAGAGGAGCCTGAACCTCGATCCTTCGCTGGCCCAGCCACCTGGGAAATTCCTGGGGCGCCCCTGCCCACCGTCACCCTGATATACCCCGGATCTCAGCCCTGGTGTAGAGCCTGAAGCATCAGCTTCCTGGCGGGCAGTCCCCTGCCCTTTGCGACCCAACCAGAAAAGGAACCTGGGTCATCGTACTGGCAAGATGTCGAAGCCCGCTAAAACAACCAAGTCCTCGGACATTTGCACCATGCTCCTTGCGCCGGATAAGGCAAAGAAACCGGACCTTCCCCCCTAGGCTCACCCCACAGAAGGCCCCTCAAGGACAAAATAAGCTGGCCACCAAAGATGACATCATGGCCTTCATGCGGGACATCAAAGCTGAGTTTAGGTCCTGCATGACCGAGCTCACCACACGTCTAGAACAGACAGACCAACGACTCACAGAAGCCGAACACAGGGTAGGAGAAGTCGAGGACTTAACCCAGAGCCATGACGCAACGCTAATAGAAATGCGACGCGAGATTCAAGCGCTCCAGACTAGAAGCGAAGTGCTCGAATTTAAGCAGGAGGACCTGGAGAATAGGGCATGACGGAACAACCTGCGCAATCGAGGGGTCCCATCGTCTGTCCAAGACGGAGAACTACCGGAATATATAAGCAATTTTTTCCAGGCCCTTCTCCCGCTCACGGACAAAGCCCAACTCGTCCTGGACCGAACCCACTGATTGCGCCCGAGGCGAGGAGTAGACTCAGACGGCCCCCTGGATGTAATCACTAGAGGTCATTTCTACGCCACCAAAGAGGCCATCTCGGCGATAAGCCGCACCAAGGACAAGCTATCATTCATGGGTACCCCACTTCAGATATTCCAGGATCTCTCCCTGATGACCCTACAGAAAAGAAGAGCCCTCAAGCCCTTGACCCTGTTCCTCCAAAGCCAGCAGATCCGCTACCGATGGCTGTTCCCTTCCACTCTCCAATTCACATACCAGGGAACCCTGTGCAAAATCAGCCATCTTGAGGACGCGAAGTCCATTTTGCATCCAAACTCCCCGGAGGCCTCGCTCTCCTCCAGTCCACATCTCCCGCCAGAAGAACCGGACCAATCACCCCAAAGACAGCAGCAACAATCCTGGTCTAAAGCACAGAGACGCCGGAGGATGCGATGATCCAGTCATACCCCTCTATCGTGAACTAGCCGATCCCGAAACCAAAGCGGAACATAACCCTTCCGTTTAAGTTTACCCTCCCGTTGGAGAGGTTATTAAACAAGACCACCAGAGAACCGCATTGTCACCAAGCTCTTGGATGATGCCTGAAACTCATGACTCTTCCCCCACAGAGCCCACCCCAGCCGCTGAGGAAAGCCCACGAAGCCCCTCAACCACACCTGAAAGTGAAGTTCCTAACCCTCAACGTCAGAGGCTTAAACGAGCCGCAGAAGAGGAAATCCATGCTACGGCGTCTGCAGAATGAAGAGGCCTCAGTCATATTCCTTCAAGAAACTCACCTGATTCCAGCAGATTTCACTAGGCTCCGCGACAGACAATTCCCGTTACAATTTCTGGCATCGAACGGCACCAAAAAAGGTGGAGCAGCGTTACTCATCGCTAAGACACTTAGACCACAAATCTTAGACACTTTGCTTTGCCCAGATGGCTGCTTCGTAGCAATTAAATGCCGGATCTACGGCCAGCTGTACTCCCTTATTTCGATATACACCCTGAATGATAAACAGGAAGAGTTTTACTCAGCTCTGGAAGATGCCCTCAGGCCATTCGTTGAGGGTCAGACAATAGGGGGAGACTTCAACGGAGCCCCTGACCCAATCAAAGATAATTCTCACCCCCCTGCTCGTAAAGACTACAGTGCGGCAACAGCTCTGCTTAAACTTTTCCGAACCTTAGATGTGGTCGACACATGGAGTCTTACATCCAGAGTTCCGCGACTATTCATTCTATTCTTATGTACACAGAACTTACTCCCACATTGACCTGCTGCTGCCCCCCCCCCTTCCCCAAGTACTGGTTTACACCGATGAGGTAACCATAGGTCCCAGAATCTTATCGGATCATGCTTCGGTCATGCTAACATTGAGAGCCCATGACCCTGATCCGCTCCCAAAATGCAAGTGGTCCCTATATGACCCGATCTTGAATGACGTGTCATTAAGGGATGTGGTAGCGAAAGCCATCAAAGACTACTTCAAAGAAATGAGAGCGAGGACACCTCACCGGCCAATACGTGGGACGCAATGAAAGCGTTTGTGAGAGGGGTCCTAATCTCCCAATGAGCGGCCTACCACAAAAAGAAGCGTCAGTCTCGCCAGATCTTACAGGAGGAAGTAGAGAGAGCGGAAGCTATATGTAAAGCAAAAAACTGGACGCCCAGAACCCATCGAGCCCTGCAGATAGCTCGGAAGAAGCTAGAAGCACATTACGCTGAAGACACAGCTCAGATTCACGCCAGAACTAAGCAGAGCTACTACGCCAAAGGGACCAAGGCCAACAAATTTCTGGTGGAAAAGCTGGCGAAGACCAGAAAGAGAAATTCCATCCTAGGCCTCTGTGATTCCCAGGGCAGAGTCCAGTTCGCAGAGGGAGACAAGCAACACATCGCAGTAGCTCACCTCACAGACACGATGACAGCTTCCCCGAGATCGCCCGAAGAGCAGCTCTCTTACCTGCGAGACGCGGCGCTTCCCTGGATCGCCCCTACAGTGTGAGATGAGCTGGAGAACCCGACCACGAGCGAAGAGATCGACAAAGTCATCAAAAGTCTCAAACCAATGGCCCCGGGTCCAGATGGAGTCTCAACCCGCTTTTACAAAGTCTTTCGCTCGCAGCTGGTGACCCCCCTGACATCGCTCTAACTCTTTCGCTACCTCGGGGTCCATTACCCCATCAATGCAGGAATCGATCACGGTTCTCGCCCTGAAGCCGGGAAAAGACCCCAGAGACATCACGCGTATAGACCCATCTCCCTACTAAACCTGGACGCTAACATTTACTCAAAGGTCTTGGCTAACCGATTAGCGAGGGTGCTCCCGGACATTATCGACCCAGACCAGACAGGATTCGTACTGAATAGATCCGCTGCAGACAACGTCCGCAGGGTCCTAAACCTGGTCGAAGTCACTCAGTGAGATGCACGTAAATTGGCTGTGCTAGCTTTAGATGCGACTAAAGCCTTTGACAAAGTAGATTGGTCATTCCTCCGATTCACCCTAGAGTCCTTTCACTTTGGACCCACATTTCAGAAACTCGTCTTGGCGAACTACCAATCACCGAAGACCTTGCTCCGCGTTAATAGCTTCCTATCTAACCCGATCCCTTTATCATGCGGCACCAGACAAGGATGTCCCTTGTCTCCCCTGCTCTTCGCCCTGGTCATGGAGCCACTGGCCCAAAGGATTCGACTGAACCCCAGAATCAAAGGCCTCCAAGTAGGCCCCACTCAACATAAAATAGCACTATATGCGGATGATGTGTTATTAACCATATCGGACAAAACCCAATCGCTGAGGTCCTCCATGGCAGAAATTCATCCCTTTGGTAAAGTCTCAGGATTCGCGATAAACTTCGCAAAATCATCGGCTCTGGGGGTGAGACTGGAGCAGGAAGATGGGGACTCTTTCAGAGCCCTCTGCCCGATCCAACTCAGCGAAAAGTCCATCCCCTACCTAGGAGTACAGATCACAGCCCGACCGGAGGATACCTACCAAGCGAATTTTCAGCCACTATTCAAGACCTTGGAGGAAGACCTCACTCACTGGCTCTCACAGGAGATCTCACTATTGGCCCGTATATCGGCATGTAAAATGAACCTCCTTCCACGGCTGCTTTACACCTGTTCGGCCATTCCAGTTTTGATCCCCCCGGTCCCCACTATTGCGCCTCCAAAGGAAGGTACTACGCTTCATCTGGAAAGGTAAAAAGTCAAGGATCCCGCTCAGGACGATGCTGAGCAGTCTGAATTTAGGAGGCCTAGGAGTCCCAGACCTCCAGAAATACCAGATTGCAGCCCAGCTGGCTCACACTGGGCTGGACGATAAGTTCGAACAGACCTAGATGGGTGGAGATTGAACAATCCCGCTTACCCCTCCCCCTCCGCTTCCTCCTGCATCTTTCCCCCATCCTCCGAAGATCGTGGCTGACCATCCTCTCTTCCACTAAGCAGACTGTAAAAGCCTGGGAATGGACACGTAAACGGAGGGGAATCCCTAGAGGCCTAGGCCCAGCTTCTCCGGTATTTCATAACCGCGCGTTCTCCCCAGGAATCCACCTAGTGAACTTTAAGAACTGGATCACCGGCGGCCTCAGTTCCCTAAGCCAGCTTTTTGAGGGGAATCAGCCACTCACCTTTGAACAATGCAAAAACACCTTTGACCTGGCGGAAACAGACAGATTCACATATGTGCAACTACGGCATTGGTGTTCCCATCCAACAACACGCGAGGCAGCGACCCGAGATCTAGACCGTACAGAGCTGACAATCGCAGATCCCCCACACCGAGGGCGACTCTGCGATGTACAAGCTGTTGCAGACAAATCTCCTCGTCGCTAGAGCAACCTACATGAACCAGTGGGAAACAGACCTAGGACACCCAATAGAAGACCAGGTCTGGTGAGACATTTGGTCTTGCACGCGGGCCTCCTCCTTCTGCATTACTAATCGTGAGTGTGCCCATAAACTACTTCTAAGATGGTACTACCCGCCACTTAGACTATCATTTCAACCCAGCCTTGGACCCTCGAGGCTGGCGTCGATGCAGCCTACAGGGATCGTTCATCCATATGTGGTGGTCCTGCCCAGTGGTTGCAAACTTCTGGGCCCAATGCATCGCCATTACTGGGATAAAGCTGCCCTTGGAGCCAGAATCAATTCTATTAGGAGCCCCGCTCCCAGGCATATACCCAAGGTCGGGTAGAGAGCCACCCTCCTTACTCACCTCCTCCTGGCCGCTAAAATCACGGTGGCACGAACCTGGAAATCGCCGGAGGGACCCCTGATGATCCTACGGTGGCTGAAACTCTGGGACATCTTTGTCGCAGAAAAGATCACAGCGGCAAACAGAGGCCTCCTTCACCGCTTCACGAACATTTGGTCCCCAGTAATAGACTATGACCAGAGCTATCCAGCACTAACTTTTAAGCCACGAGCGGTAGCAAACGCTCTAACGGCTGGGAGCACAGAGATGATGCAACGGACAGAAGAACAAGATTTGGACGTTAACTGAGGGGGGACGGGAATGGGGTTGGTGGGGGAGGAGATGATCAATGAGCTGCACGGATTGTCGTGAAAGAGTATGTTGCAATTTACTTTTCTCTGGTGTGTCGATCAAAAATAAACATGTTTTAAAAAAAAAAACTGCTGTGTTGTTCCCCCATGCGGGACAATTTGGAACTGGTGGGATTGTTGTCCTTCACTTAAGTATCGCAAGAGATTAGTTATCCTTGCGTGCGATTCCAATCCCGTTTCCGTTGCCTGTTGGCTTCAGACCCCGCAGCATTTCCCTCAATGTTCACTGCTCTGTTCGCCGCAGCTCTTGCCTCGTTTGTTGCTCCCCCCTTTTTGTTCTGCAGTCTATATCCCGCTTGTGTATGCAGTCGGGAGACTGAAAGGGGACAGGGTGTGTGGGGGGGGGGGGTTAAGGAAGTTTTACGTGTCAGTGTGCTTACTGTATTTCCTTGGTTTTCTGGTTTGCAGATAACTTTGGAAAGTTTTCCAGGAGTGAGACTTCTTTTATGCTTCCAAGCTTCAGGTTTCAGCCTCTCCCCGCGAACCTGCCGAACAAGCTCTGCTCACACTGCTCTCGCTCTGCTCAGGATTCCAATGAGTTCCAATAGGCACTCCTCCCCCCTCGTCAGGGCAGCCACTGAAGAAAGACTTGCAGAGTAGAGAACACGCAAAACACACTCTCACTCCGCTTAGCACTTTCCATTTCTCCCCTCTCCCTGCACGTTCTGACTTCCCTCATCCCTGTACTTGCCTCGTTCTCAATATCACCTATCAGCCTAGTTAGATAATTGTTTTGTCCTCCCCTGTTCCCCTCCCTTTCCTCGTTGCGCTCTGAAACACTTGTGTATGAGCTTGATACAAATAAAATATATATCTGTGCTCCATCTCCCTCTTAAGTGTGCAATGCAACAGATATTGGCCCTTATGTAGTCCTGTGCACTCTGCCAGCACTGAGAAGTGTAAAAAAGACAAATCCTGTAACAGATCCCCTATTGTAGACACCCCACAAGTTTCCCATTTAGTGCGTATTTCTCTCCTGCCTTGTGTTGCCGGTGCCACCACCGAGACCAGAAGGATCTGCACCGAGATTGTGTCTGTGAGCCCTATAGCCGCCAAAGCTCTGTCCCACCTTTTCAGTCCTAGGTCCACTAGATGTGGCCAGTGGCCTCCTGGAGTTTCCCGATCCACACCAATTCTTTCAGGTAATGCTGTGAACCTGCAGGATGCAGCATCAAAGTGTCCGGGTGGGGTCGTCTGCCAGCCAGTCCACCAAACGGTAGCTGCCCTGCCACATAATCTAGTTTGAACTACGGAACCCTGATGCCGCCCTCTGCATGCACCTATGCAATAAAGGCTGTGCTATTTGATTCCGTCCATTTTTCCACAGGAACTCCCTGCAAATGCAATCCAAAGTTTTAAAGAAAAGGCTAGGTATGTAGAACGGGACGTTTAGGAGCAAGTGTAGAATCCTAGGCAGCACTAACATCTTAAACAGTGCTGCCCTTCCCAGAACCGCCAAAGGCAGTCTAGCCCAGAACTTCATGGAACTCCTAACACCCTCCTAAACTCTCACAGTGTGTTCTGCGCAAGCTCCTTCGTGGGATTGTGGTAGACATCCACTCCCAAATACCTGAACGTATTCACTTCCCATCGTAGTGCAAGAGCCCACAGTGCTCCAATTCCTAACCTGCGCAGACCCGCCAATGGAAACAAGGCCGACTCATCCATACTAATTGTGTTTCCTGACAATTTCGCCAAAAATGCTAATGGTTCCAGTAACAATTCCAAATTATCTTCAGGGTTCTGAATAAACAGCATCGGATCATTTGCATATAGGGATATCAAATGCCTAGTCCCATCTACTTCAATGCCAGCGTCTGCATATTCTGCCCTGAGGTACTGAGCAATAAGCTCCATGGCTAGTACATACAGCAGTGGTGACATCGGGCAACCTGGTCTCATCTCCTTCTCAAGTTCCCATGCCTCGGAGATAGGTTTCCCTGTTTTAACCCTAGCTATCGGTTTAGTGTACACTAATTGTACCCACCTGATATACTGCTACCCAAACCCAAACCTACGCAAAGTGGCATAGAGCCAGTCCCATCTAACTAAATCAAACGCCTTAATTGTATCTAATGTGTCTATGGCACGCTGTGTGTGACCCAGAATGCTGTTCTATCCATCAAATGATGCAAATGTCTCAAGTTCCAGGACATACTTCGTCCTGGTAAATAGCCAGTTTGGTATGGTAGCACCAGATTATGTATCACTCTTTTCATCCGGTTAGCTAGCATCGAGGTAAGTATCTTTCTGCCTTGATTGAGCATTGACAGGGGCCTACAAGAGCTACACTCCTAAGGAGGCTTATGGGATTTAAGAAGTGGGATGATGATGGATTCCCTTAAACTCAGTGGGAGGACCCCTGACTCATAGGAATCGGGAAAGGTGCTGAGCAAGTGCAGGGCCAACTCCTGGGCATATTATTTGTAACACTGAATAGGAAGCCCATCTGACCCTGGTGTCTTACCCATTGGCAGGGTTGTAATCGTGCTTAGTATATCATCGAGGGAGACCGATGCTTCTAAGCTATCTCGCGCCTCCTGACTCGGTATTACCCAAATTTTTCGAGTACAATTGCTCGAATGACACAATTGACCGTTTTGCAGTTGTCCAAATTGACCTTCTGCAAGTGGGGGGTTGCAGGGCGTTTTCCCCCCGCATACATATCCTAATTGACCGTTTATTTTCAGTCAATTATGCCGAAGGTCAATTGTCATTCGGACAATTGTAATACGAACAATTTGTATACAACCCCTGACTCAGCACTGGAAGGGTTCACACATCCAGCACTTCCTCTACATGAGCCCTTTGTTTCTGGGAACTCACCCGATAAAGATTCTGATAAAATACTTGAAACACGTCATTGACACCCTGCTGGGTGTGACCCAAAACCCTTTATTTCGTGTATATGGAGTGTATGGGCCCCTGCTTATCCTTTTTATACAGCAATGCCAGTAGGCAGCCAGGTTTGTCTCCTATAAGTTGCCTCTGTGTATTTTGCAAAACTATGTTTATCCAACATACCATACATTTCAGTCTTGACGCAAAGACCCTCGCATTCTTGTCCTGCAGCTACCCTTGAGATTGTTCCAACTGTCTCAAGCACTCCTCAGCGGAAGACAAATCCCTGCTTATGCTCGCTTGGACACCGTTCGACTCTGCTATGGAAATTGCTCTAACCACTCTCTTCAGCTCCTCCCAAAAAGGTCCCTTCACTAGGGACGCTTCCCTTATTATCCAAAACATAATCAGTGATGCCATCTTTAATGCGATCCCGGAATGGCGGTGCGGGAGGGGGTCATGTAGCGACTCGCTTCTGAGCCGCCATGTTGGGATCGCGGCTCTAGGAGGGGGGCACATACTGCCATAGAAGACTAAGCAGTGCATGATCCGACAACACTACCTTTGTACTGTGCATTCGTAGTGAGGTGGACTGATTAGCAGCCTATGAAAAAGTAATCTGTCCTTGTTTGCACAGCATGTGGTGCGGAACAGTACGAGTAGTGCCTGGCATCGCTATGTAAAGCTCTCCAAGTGTCCACCAGAGCAAAGGAGTACAAAAGTGTCTGCAGGGTCCTGGCAGGCAGAGCCAGCCTAGTGTACTTTGTGTCTGATCTGTCCAGGAGAGGGTACAGTTAAAGTAACCCCCCCCACATTATGTTACTACTCCTGTAAGAGCCCAGTCTGGGGTACAGGGTCTGGAAAAACTTAGCAGTCCTGTGGTTGGGGGGCGTACGTATTGATCAGACATGTGTCCACTTGTTCAAGAAGGCCCTGCACCACCATCCTTCCATCATTAACCGTTTTAACATGGGTTACTTTAAAAGGTATTGAGGGCGCAATCCATATTAGGACTCCACGTGCCTAAGCTGAATATGTATAGCACAGGACCTGCCTCTTCCCCCACCCCCTTCACCACCCACTTCCTTGCCAGCAATGTTAGCTTTTCAGCAGTAAGATGTGCCTCTTGCAGCATGTCTGTATCCACTTTCCATCTCCTAAAACATGAATAGACCCTGTTCTTCTTCACATAGGCGTTCAAACCCCTAACATGTGAGGCCTTGCACGGATCCAGCCATTGGCCTTTCTCTCCCACTCCTGGCCTAAACCGCGGATAGGGAGAATTCTAAAAAATGTGCCAATTCCCTCCATTTTAGAGACTCCTAGCAACTTTACAGGATTTTGAGGACTTGATTTCTTTAACCTGGAGAGAGAGAGACCCTTTTCCCCCACTCTCTCATGTGTTTAATTGTGATTTTGTACACTGTTTCTTTTGGTTGTGGAGTCTGACAAACCCCATAGGCATCTTTTACATTGTGGAACACAGCACCTTTAGTGCAGTGACAGAGGGAAGTCTTAGATTTCCCCAAGGTTTAAATACCTTCTCTGGCATAAACTACTGTTTCCGAGAGCAGTTAATTGAAATTTACTTTACTTACATATTGTAACTTTCTAGACCCAGCACACACTAGCTTACAATAGGGTGCTGGAGGGGTGACCTCGTATCCACTTTTGTCTAACTTCCCAGGTAACAATTTTGTGTTAGCCTTTCCTCACTGAATGGCTGGTGGCAGTAGTTTCATTTTTACTACTGTGGTGTGCATTTACCGCGGGCTGCGTTCGCAGCTGCAGTAAAGCACCCAATGGTGCCATTTTTGTCAAAATGGCCCCGGTCTTCTTTTTTCGCCATTTCTTTGTTGAAAGGTCGTTCTTGAAATTCACTCTGCACGCCAAACCAGGTTTGGTCACTTTGTTCGGTTTGTCTTTGGCAGGATTCACAAGTGAAGCCCGTCTATGGCTCCAGTATGTCTGGCAGGGGCAGGAAGTGAGGGAGGTGCCCGAAACTCCCTGTGCTTAGTCTCCTAGGAGACCCAAATGCACTATGAGGATTGGCCGGCTGATTATCCGGCAAGGACAGCCACCCTGCTAGGTGACTGACAGCTATGCTGGAATGAAAGGGAGAAAACTGTATAAAAGGCAAGTCTTTTGGCTTGGAAGGCAGAGTCGACCACTGGACAAAGGAACCGAAGAAGAACTTGAAGAGGACGCCTGCTGCAACTCTTGGACCGTTGGTTTGCCCGGTGAAGCCCTGCTGCAGTGCCGAAATGCCAAGTTCGCATAGACAGACGGCCCTGCAAGGACGACTTCTCCCTTTGAGTTGGTGGTACCAATCAACTCCAAAGTAAGCCGCCTGGACATCCATCTCAGAGCTGGTTGAATTTCCACAGAGGTATTGCTGGAATCCATAGAGCCAGAGAGAGGAACACCAGTTTGTATGCATTGCTTTTAAGTTGGCCAAGAGCTCCAGGAAGATCCTCCGGACTCCCAGGAAGCAGGACTGACCGAGCCTGAGCCCCCTCAACAGAGTGCGGGACCCCCAGAAGCAAGGAAAGTCCATCTCCACAGCCAGGAACCCCGGTGTTGCTATTTGCGGTAGACGCGAGGAGCTGAAACACTGAACAGCCACTGAAAGTGAAGTTTGCTGGTTGCAAGTTTTGACCATCCCAGTGGAGTGAATGATTTCCCCCCCCCCCCTCCCCCCCTCCCGACATCCTCCCTCTTGTCCGAACGACTGAGGCCCAGGAACAGAGAGATCTGCAGAGCTGCACAGGACCAAGGGTCATCTGCTGCATCTTTTCTTCATTTTAAAGGTACTGTACAAAGTCTAAGAGAACTTATATCTTGTTGTAGAGTTGCTTGCATCTTCTACTACTCACAAGTCTAACAGCTTGTGGCCCTACATTGATTCATCTTTTTCTTCAAAGACTTCTGAACCATTGGGCAAAGACTTTTCTACTTACCTTCAAAGAAGTGCTTCAGTCCATATAGACTCTTGCCTATTGACTTTGGCTTAGCCTGTTTTAACTGAATGACTCGTATTGAGGGATGTGAAAGTATTTGACTGCTTAGGAAATATTTGTGGTATCCTGTTTGCTCTAATAATCTTTTCATTTTGCTTGCTCTTAACTAATTCTGAAAGCCAACAGTAATACATTAATGTCAACAGCACCATAGCAATTGAAGTCACCTGTGGGTGTAGGTCTCTACTGTATGCCATCCCAAATGGGTATTTACTGATTCTGAACAAGAGAGTGTATAATTTTGAAGTATATTTCTGTGGCGTTTGATAGTGCTCCCTTCTGAAGAAGGCTTACATTGACTGGTAAATAAATTGTTTTATCAAGAAACCCTGTGTGTAAGTGTCTACTCGAATGCTCGTCACCGTGAACCTCCATTTAACTCCCCTACAGCTCACATTGACCCCTCTTGAGATAAGCCTGGCTACTCGTCCACACTACCAACCCGTGTAGTACAGACTTATACCAAAGGTTGGGTTACTACTGCCGGGTGGTCAGGGTTGTTGTAGTGCACCCTATGGGTACTGCATATAATCTTGTTTAACAACCACCCCCATTTCACATTCAACACTGCTTTCCTCTCAAAGTGTTCCAAACAAAGGTAATACTCTACTCATCACAATTGACATACGTGCAGGCAACCCCCTTCCCTAAAGAAACTTCCCAGCATCCCCAAACACAACCAAATACCCAGCTATATTCCCGTTACTCAGGCATGTCTGCTCCACGCGTTTTCCCCAAGCCGTCCCATTTGAGAGGCTAGTGCACAGCGGATAGGCACATAAACAAGTGCCCCTAAGAAGAAAAAGAATTGGGTTAGGTGGCAGCTGCAATGACATGTACATCCTTTCGTAGCATGGTATACTTTGCCGAAATCTCGTCATGTTCCAAGAGGGGAAAGAGTTAAAAGCACAAAAAGTCTGTTCTATGGAGGCTCACTCCCCCTTCCCCAGCCAGGACTTATTCATATGTATAATTTTGAGATGCGCAGGATAGATCAGCATATACTTCAGGCCTGCCGTTTGAAGCCTTGACTTGGCCGCTGAGAATTTCGCCCTGCTTTTCTGTACTTGAAAAGTATAGTCAGGGTAGACTGCCAGATCTGCCGAAGCTCTTCTGAATTCGCCCCCTTGTATGGAGTATGCTAATATTTTCTCACTGCCCTTGTAGTTTAGGACTTTGGAGATGATCGGCCTTGGAGAAGCCCCCGGAGGGGCGCATCTGGTCAGTGCTCTGTGCGCCGTTTCAATTGTGAAACCTTGCGTGAGGTTTCCAGGCCCAATCTTCTGAATAGCATGTTCTCAATGTAGGACCTAGGGTCAGCACCCTCCTCCCATTCAGACAAGCCTAGAATACAAATGTTATTTCTCCTGGCCCATCCTTCCACTTCGTAAACTGTTTGCAAGGAGGCTGACCACCTGCTGCAGTATATGAACATCTGCCTGCGTATCACAGATCGCTCCCGTGTTCTCCTTTGTCTGGATCTCCAGGTTAACAGTACGCTACGTTAAGTTTTGCACATCTTGGCGGAGCAGTCTGACATCAACTTGCACTGCTGCGATCTGCGTGCTCAGGGAGGTTTTCAAGTCTGCCATCACCTGCATCACTTGTTTGTGTAGCTCTGCAGGCTCACCTTTCTCCCGTGCAGATTCCATCTCGACACCAACAGTCTGTTGCTTCTTTGTGGCAAAGCCATCCAGCGTAAGTTAGCTCGATTTCAGCTGAGCAGACTTAGGCGGCATTGAGCCTGCTAGATTCCTGGTGCTCAGCCTCTGCTGCAGTCCTCCCTCAGCCCCTGCTTCGGGCACTTGGGTATGGGTGTTCGTAAAACAACCACTGAGGCCGAGCTCCCACCCGGGCTACGCTTGTGTATGACAGCTACAGTGGCTTGTTACCCCACCACTGTTTTTATTTACGACCCCCCTGACCCTTGACCACTCTACAACCGTGTCCGCTGCAACTCGCTTCGTCAGTGTGCGCACTTGGGCTATCGTCCCGGATCATGCGCCAAGTATGGCTATTTGTCTCCAGATCAACTGTCGTTGCCACGAGGGCTAGCCAAGCTTTGTTGCTAGAACTTCAATTGGCAGAGGTGAACTACTGCCTGTGTGCAAGCGCTCATTGTATAGGGATCCCAAAAGGCAGTCTGTTGTCTACAGCCCAGGACTCTGCGCAATCTGTTCATTTCTTCTCATCTGTCTGAGGATTCCCATGGCCAGGGGGCCCCCAGCGCTGCTTCCCTTGTTATTGTACACAGTTCAGATCGCTTAACATGTAAGGCTCACTTCCAATCTGCTGAGCAAGAGTTCCAGTGGCCAAGCAAGATTGCAAAATTTCACCCTGTGGCCCAGGTCCTTAAGTTCAAGAACCGCGCTCAGTCCCCTGTGCATTTGGGGCCGTTCGCACTTCAAAAATAGTTTCACCCTGTGGCCCGGGTCCCCCTATGCAAGACGCTCGTCCTTTCCGCCACGCACGAGGCAGCTGCAGCGAACGTTATTGCCATGGGACCCCCGCATCAGCTGTTTTAGCCCCAGGGGCTTGGTTAATGGTGTGCACGTCACCGCAGCGCGGCCTGCTTATGTCTGTCCTGGCTCACCGGTCTCCATTGACCACAAGAGGTTGTTTGTCATCTTCAGGCCGGACCTGTGCTCAATTTGTTTGTCCCTGCCAACAGGGTGACCCCACGACATGGGTAAAGAACATGTTTTGTTTTGTTTACAGATAACAGTCATCCCAGAGCCATACCAAATGGCACCTTGCTTGGACATAAGCGACCACCCGCAGAACTTTGAGCGGGGATGGATGGGAGGGTTCGATGAGGAATCCATAGAAAAAACATTACGGTAAGGCAATTTCTTCTTCAATGGATTGCTATTCTCCCGCAGAGTCCTCATTACAATAGACTACCCAAGCAGTTAGGATAATGGAGGAGGGCAGAAAGATATAAAACCAGCAGATTCTGCAGAACCGCACTACCAAACCTAACGTCAGCTCCCCGTGCAACGTACAAGGAATAGTGCTTGGTAAAGTTAAGTAAAGATGAGAAAGTGGACACACGGCAAACATCTATAATCAGGACCCCTCTCTGGGGGGGCCGTAGAGGCTTAGACCACTCTGGTTGAGTGGGCCACTATACCTGCTGGAAGCTCCTTGCTAGCCGACTGGTAACACTCAGCTATGCACAGGATAATCCACTGTGACAGTTTGTTTAGTTATGGGCAGGCCTTTCCTAGACAAGGAATGGGCCACAAACTGGTCTGATTTCCTAAAGTCAGCCGTATGGGCAACGTAAAAACTAACGCCCTCTTGGGATCAAGGCGGTGGAAACATTCCTACTCCTTTGAAGGATGCGGAGGAGGGTAGAAGACAGGCAAGACAATTGCCTGGGACAGATGAAATTCCGAAACTGGGCGAGGAAATCCTGATGCCGAGGCAACCGGTGAGGCGGTCAGATCCAGGAGATCAGAGCAGCACATTCTCCTCGACTAATCCGGGTCGATTAGGATCATGGATGCTCGAAGTCTCTGCAACCTTGTAAGAACCCAAGGAATAACAGGAATCGGAGAGAAGGCGTAATGGAAAGGGAATGTCCAAACCACCTTAAACGTGTCCCCTAGTGCACCGTTCGCTGGGAATTCCCTTCAAGCAAAACTGTTCACTCTTCCTGTTGGACTCCGTGGCGAGCAGATCCACTGCAGGGGTACCCCAGCGTGAAGACCTCCTCTAGGACTTCCGGGCACACTTCCCACTTGTGCGAGACCGTGCTCTGCCTGCAAGGTGTTCTCTGTCCCCACCAGATGAACTGCTGAGACCGAGATTTGGTTCTCGCTCAACCAGAACCACAGCTGAAATGCCTCTGTGCAGAGCGGACGAGAGTGCACGCCACCCTATTTCTTGAGGTAATTCATGGCCACTGTGTTGTCTGTCAGGACAAGGACATGCTTCCCTCTGAGAGACGGTGCAAAGGCCCTGAGGATTAACCCAATGGCCCGCAACTCCAGCCTGTTGATATGCCACTGGATTTCTGATGAAGACCAAAAGCCACTCCCACCTGCAATTTCTTGCAGTGGACGCCCCAACCCTTCAGCGATGCATCCGTGACCACTCAGGCCTGGGGTCAGGGTGGCCAGAAGGTTTCTCCTGCCAATAGACTGCTGCGCAAGGTCCACCAGCAGAGGTCGTGGACTACCTGGCGGGACACTGACAGGCTATCCGAGAGCACCCCCAGGTTGAGACCACTGGTCCCTCAGAAGCCAATGGAGGGATTGTAAATGCAGACTAGCCTCTGGCACTAGAAAAATACAGGAGGCCATGAGACCCAGAAGGCGGAGGAAGGGAGCCGCTGGAAGAGTGGTGTGGTTCTGAAACTGTACCATCTGGTCGATGTTGCAGACTCTCTCCTCTTGGGGAAGGGTCGTGGGAGTCAGGGGTAGGGGGCAAGGCCTTCCCTACCAGAGTGTCTAGGACCGCTCTGATGAACTGGAGCCGCTGAACCGGTGTCAGATGGTACTTCAAGTTGAGGGAGAAGCCCAGCCTCTGTAGTAGCAGACAGGTGTCTTCCAGATGAGACGAGACTTGCCCTGCTGACTTCCCTCGGATCAACCAGTCGAGATATGAAATACATGGACCCCAGATCTCCCGAGGAGGGCCGTGACCACTGCCATGAGCTTGGTAAAGACCCTCGGTGCAGAGGTCAACCCCAAAGGGAAGCACTTTCAACTGATGGTGCCGGTCACCAATGAGGAACCTTGGGAACTTACTGTTCTTTTGGTGCATTGGCACATGGAAATAAGCGTCATGTAGGTCTATCGACCCCCACCAGTCCTGGAGTTCAAGAGCATGGAGAATTTCTCTTAACGTCACCATCCTGAATTTGTCCTTCCTCAGGAACATGTTCAGGGCCCTGAGGTCGAGGATGGAACGGAGACCTCCTACCTTCTTGGGCACCAGGAAGTAATGGGAATACCAACCCGACCCTCTCTGATCGGGAGGCACCTCTTCCACGGCAGCCTTCGACAACAGGGCTCTCAGTTCTTCCTAGAGCTCAGTTACCGGTTGGATTGGGGCCTCTTTTGAAAAGGCAGACAATGACCCCACCAAATAAACTGCAGCGCCCACACCGAAAGTTATTTCCTGGCACTGGGGGCCAATGCCCTGCCAACCGTCCACCAACCAATACCTCATGGGAGGGGAAATTAAAGCAGATTAGAGGGCGTGGGTGACCCTGCCGCTGCTTGTTGGCCTCTAGAGGCCCCTCTGCCCCTTCCGAGACCTGAGAAGCGCCTCTGCCCTTGCCTGGCTTGCAGGAGCTGCGCCTTCCTGCCATAGAGCACATAAGGTCTGTAGCCCCTACCCCTAGAGGCAAAGCTGAAGGCAGGCTCGGCCGTCTGCGCTGTTAAGATGGATTTCTGAACTCTGACCTGGAGGTTCAGAAGGCCAGCCTTGTGTCTGGGAACAGGGTAACCTCTGGACAAGCCAGACCAATCAGGGTAGCAATGGCGGCGGTCAAGGCTAGGTCTCAAGAGGGGCGAGGGTGACTGAAAGCCTGCAATGAGCACACAAAGCAAGGACACTTACAAATTACTCCAGACAGGTGTTATATTAAAAAAATAGACATTACAAGGCCTTTGTAACATCGACCATAGCAAAGAACACATCACAATCAATACAATATATATACACAAGGCCGAGGGGTGTAAGGAGTTAGGAGCACGTAATATGTAGACCACCTAGATGGGGAGGAAAACAGGCAGTGCAAGTAATCATTAGACCCAGTTTGACATCTGAAATACACCTAACTAGGAGGAAGTCCTAGCCCTGCGAAGAGAGGAGCCTTGTGCTCAAAAGTACCTACATGCGCTGGTGCCAATGGACAAAAAAAGAGGGCCTCTTCGAGGATATCAGGCAGTTCAGGAAGGTGAATGGAGCGATGCAGAACAAGTCCCCACTACTCAAGCAGGGCCTCCACTTGTGGGCAGAGGCAGGGTGAGTGCGGGATAGAGTCGCTAGTTCGTAACAGCGGTAGAAAAGAAACGGGCTCCTGCGCGAGGGGCCACCGGTTGGGGTATGGACTACTCACCGGTCCCCGAGGCAGGCAGACCCAGACTTCTCCAGTTCAGTTCACGTTGCTGGCAGGTTCAGCTGTGATGATCAGGACGTCTCAAAACCGTGTAGATTCTGCGTAGCAGGATGCAGGGTAGAGATTGTCCCAAATGCAATGGACGTGCACAGGTTGTTACCACAGCAGGGCAACACGGCAACCGCCTTTACTCTGATCCGGGCGCACCCATCTCACTTCAGACTTGGGAATGCCAAGGGTACGAAATTCGGTGTGAGGGTGCCATGGACGAAGAGCAAGCAGTAAACCAAGCTTCAAGGGCTTCCCCGAAACGGCGGCGGTGACAGAGCAAAAGCGTCCTGCGTAAGCTGGTCAGCCCACTGGTTGGCCCAGGGCAGAGACACTTCCGAAGAGGCTTACTTGCAGGGTTTGATGAAGGTGCCGGGAATAGTTGATCCCACTATTCCAATGGGTCGAAGCGCCTTCGCAGACCTTCTAGGACGATCAGATGCAGAGGGGTCTCACAGGACGACAACAGTTCAGGGTGCCAAACCTTCAGCAGGTCACCAGCAGTTCCTCGACTCAGCTTCTTGTTGCAGGATACTTGGCTCCTTATCCCTTGTTCGGTGTGAACTCAGGAGATCGACATGGTAGTGGTGTTTTCAGCCTCCTCTTATCCAAAGTTCCCTTCGCGCCAAAACTGAGAGGACCCAATGGGAGATCTGCTCACAAACACTCACACCATACGTGGACCTATCACGGACCACGGTGGTCCCAGGCATTCAGGACACTCCAGACTCTCTGGCACCCAGGATATGTATTGGGAACAGACATCCCAGCCCACATCCTGGAGGCACACACAAGGCATGCAGAAGCCCCCGAAAGCGTGGTTTCTCGCAGGAAAGCGCATGACCAAATAAGGACTGCCCCGTGTCGGTTCGATCTGGGGGAAGGTGAAGGGGCAAGACGGTCAGCAGACAGGACAAAAAACCTTGTGGCATGGCCATTTTGGAGCCAGGCCACTTACTCGTGCCAAACGCGGTAAGCGTGGATAACATGGCGAAAAAGGTTTCAAAACACAAGAGAAACGATAGCTGCCACCAGTCCTGTCCGTGACACACCTGCACAGTTCATAATAAGTCCAGCGAGAGGTTTCTAGGGCCTTTGGAATGACTAGAGACCCAAAAGCGCGGTAAAGTAAGTTACAGTGCACTCTTGTTCCATGTTACACAAAAGCTGTAACATGAGGAAAGGACTAAGGGAAACAAAGTCTCCCAGTACTGACTGTTTTAAGGGCATGTCAGTTTCCCCATAAGAATTGAGCGAAAGCCCAGAGGAGTGCAGCGGAAGGCTGCGCTTCTCTGGCAAAGTCTAGATCAGGGTGTAAAACAACAGCAAAAAGTTTGGGGGTTGCCACATGGAGGGAAAATGACATACAATTATGAAATCTTTCCTAACATGCGCCGCTAGGCCCAAACATTTAGCAGCCAATTTCGATACCTTGAATTTCTCCAAGAACTCATCCGCTTTATGTCTGAAAAGCATATCTCCTTCAAGAGGCATGTCCAGCAATCTATTCTGGACATTCGGGGAGAAACCAGGAGTCTTATGATAAGCTTGGCGTCTCATCACAATTGCTGAACCCATTGCTCTGCCAACTAAGTCTGCCACATCCAGGCTCATATGCAACGACTGTTTGGCTACCTCCTTCCCATCCTCTACCAGCTTTAAGAAAACGTCGTGCATGGCACCCTCCAGTACATATTCAGCGGTGTGTTCAACTGCTTTCCATAAACTAAATAAATATTTGGCGAAACCACACACCACGTTAGTGGCCTTGAGAGCCACGCTTCCAGAAGTTAACACCTTTCTGGCCAGGGTGTTACATTTTTTCCCCTTCTCTGTCCGTAGGCAAATTAGAGGTATATGTCGCGGGTCTATTGGCGACAGTGGCAGACAATCACAAACCCTTCCGGGGAAGGATGTGTAGCGAGGAAAGTAGGATCTCCTCTTGCCTATACCTCCCTGTGAAAATGGCATTCACAGGGGGAATGGTACAAGGGTACTGCCATAAGGAGGCTAAGGGATCTGCAATGGCAGGGTTGAAAGGCAAAATGTCGGTAAGATCATAAACCTGAAGAGGGACAGAGGAAGTTTTCAAACCCAGGGTGTCTACTACCCCGTGAACCAGCTCCTTGAAGTTCACAATAGTGTGGGTATAGGACTGTTTCTGCTATAATTCCAAGTATGGAGAAGTATCCAGACCACTAGCATCATGCCAATAAATCAACTTGGTAGTCGACGCCGCCAGGGACCATGAAAACTGGGTCGACCGTGTCCTCAGGGTCATCGTGCTCCTCCACTCTGAAAATGGAGTGCATGGAGTCGAAGAAACCAGATATCGACAGTGGCACAAAAGAACCATTGCCGACTGTTGGCGCAGAAGGCTTGAGGATAGACTTCGAAGCCAAAGCTATCGATGCTGAGGGTACTTTCGGCGCCGAGGGATGCTAGGGCAACCGAGAGATGTCAGAATCTTCGGCCCTACTGCCTTCCACCGATTTATGCATAACGGGCACAACACCCGAAGACACTTTCGATGCCGACAAAGTCAACGGAGAGGTTAGCTTGGGGTCGTGAGCACCGAGCGCCGCATTAGCCACCAAAGCCTGCTGGTTGGGGGCTATAGCCGCACCTACAACCACTTGCACTTAAACATTTCTAACAGAGATCATAAAACTCTCCCACTCCTCTCGACTGGTCGGCCCCACCGAAGGCTTACCTCTATCAGACGACGAGCTGGACTCACGTCGGTGGTGCTACTTCTTCCATAAGTATGCCGGTCTTTCCCCTTAGTAGGGGTCGGCTCCTCAGTCTTGGCCTCCGAGGACTGGATGAGCGACTGCGCCGGAGACTTGGAAACAGGTCGACCCAAAGCCAGTTTCCCAGCTCTCGCGCGCAGGGACTTCAGCAGCATCTGTGCGCATGACGCACAGGCCACAGTGTTGTGATTAGCACCCAGACACCACAGACAGACGTCATGGGGGTCAGTCAAAGACATTTTGGCCACGCAATCATAGCATCACTTGAAGCCTGAAACCCTGTGGAAGGACATCGATGTGAGGTTTTGAAGAAAAACCATACAAAAGTCCACTATGCCCCAGTGCGAAAAAATGTCTGAAGCAGCAGAGCTGAAGATGAGCATCTATCATGAGGACTCTGCGGGAGAATAGCAATCCATTGAAATTAAGATACTTAGCTTGTCTAAAGTATATCCAGCTCACAAACAAACCATTTGAATTATTTATCATATAACTTTTCTGGGATAGACATTACAAGAAAACCAACCAATTTGTTTAACGAACACACTTACATCAGTTCGTAAGCGTGCACTGCAGAAGTGAACAATTTGATCATGTTGGAAAATTCACAGTCCGAGCGACAAATCCACAATTCACATCACCCTAAACTCTATTATTTACAGTCCTATAGGGAATGGTTAAAGGAAAAATTATGGTGGAATGACATTGGATATTCAATGAAATACGAAAAGTAAACAAATAAGTTCACTTTAATTTTTCACATGTGTAATAGAATGCTAAACACATCAAAGTCCCAACCACATTTACTAAAAGGGAAATTAGTAATTTGTACAGGAGTTAATAGCTGCAGCTCGGATTTTGGGAGTACTTTTTAATGTGAATTCATAGAGCAGATACACAAGAAAAATGCAGTGTGCTTTTAATTCAAACATTGTTAAACAAAAATAAAACTGTCATTTCAAATGTATAGACAGAATTGCCCTCTGGTCTTTAAATAAAACACTGTCGAAAATAGTTTCTTGGATGACGCCGGGGAGAAAATTGACAAAGGAGTTAAAATACCTCTTCAGTTTTAGTTTTCTTGGGACTTTCGTCATTCTGAGGTGATGAAGTCCGCTTTATTCCAACTAGTGGGCTAGGCAACTTTGGGGTTGTGTTTCCAGCAGCCCTTGGTGGCTGGTTTACAATACGAGTTGCAGAAACAACCCGAGAGATTGTTTTTTGAGAAGGAGAAATGGTGGGTGTGGTGGCAGTATCAGGAATGCTTTCACTTGAAGTACCTAGAAAAAAGACAAAAGACAACTTAGATTTCAATATCTGAAAAATGTTAATATTTAAAACAATCCAAAAACGCACCAAAATATTAGAGAATATAGCAATAACATCTGAGAGGTAGAGCCATGTTGGAAGACTTCATAGGCCGTATTGGGAAAGCATTTCTTTTTGCAGCTTTCCCACCATTCCATCAATGGCAATGTCCCAAATGTTTGCTATTGTTAGATTCCTGTCCTGACTTCTGGGGTGAGTTAAAGCATTTTTGCTGTACTCTACTTGCTAAGCAAAGGTTTTTGGGGCCACTGATAACTCCCCCAAGGCTAACTGCATAAGGGGGGGTACACCGGTCTCCCTTTGTATTAAGGCAGTTGTACCATCTTCTGTTGAAGATGGTTAGGGAGTTTGACACAAATTGCTGTCTGTGACAGAACTTGGAAAAGCCCACCTTAGGTGGCAAGGTTGAACCGCTTAAAGGTTTAGCCTGAACTACTCAAAGGTTTGTTAGCAATGGCTAAGCAGGCAGGTTTAATCTTGGAGGGAGATGGGCTGTAATTAGGAACACAGTACTTAGAGTATACAATTAGTTCAAATTATATAAAAATGGCGTCTCATTTTATATACACCAAGGCTTTAGAATTAAATCGGTAGGTACTGTTCAAACAGTACAATAATATCAAAGCAGAATTAAAAGGTAGCACACTTTAAATCAATGTAAAGCAACACAAAGGGAGAGAAATTACTGACATGAATAAGCAAACTTGAGATCCACTTCAACTTAAGTTAACCCCTGCATAACCAATCTTTAGAAGACCAACCCTATATCAGGAGGAGGAGTCTCAGAGTCCGGGGGGAACTGGGTGTCTATTGACCAAGGGCTGAGGAGCAAAGAGGGAGTTAGGCAGCAGACAGATCCGAATCTATGAAGGTTTTTTCAGATTTGCAGGTAACAGTTTGGCAAGTTACAGCCCAGTGGGATGTTCAGATCAATGCGACTTCACAGGACCTCCCTGCAGTCCGCCGGCAATTCTTATCTGCAGAACTGTAGGGCTGCAAGAGCCAAGCCATCAGGTTTAGCGATCCTGGGTCGTGATGCAGGATTGCACCTCCTTCTCTGGTGAGCAGGTCCGCGACCACTGGCAGCTTGACCGGAGGCGACAATGACAGGCTGAGAAAGTCCAGGTACCAAATATGCCTCAGCCTCGCCAGGGCGCTGAGCATCATCCTGCATCAGCACTGTGAGTTGATTGATGACATACATCAGGAGAGGCAATGGCAAGAACACGTATACAAACAGGCTCTCCCACCGGAAGGAGAACGCATCCCCCATTCTCCTCGTTTGTTGGAACCTGCTGGCGACTTTCTGGCATTTGGAGTTCGATGCCCTGGCAAACAGATCGATCTAGAGCCTGGCCCACTTGAAGATGCGGTCTACCTGATCCTGCCGAAGTTCCCACTCGTGGCAGTAGCGCAACTCCCTGGGAGTCGGACATGGTGTTCGACTCCTGCCAGGTGGAAAGGGGATGAGGAGCATCTTTTGGTCTACGGCCCAGTGCCACAATTTCTGCACGCCTCTGCTTCCTGATGTAGGACATCGTGGTGGTGTTGTCCATGAAGATCCTCACCTCTTTGCCCTTCAGGGACAGAAGGAATGACTTGAGGGCCCAGAACACTGCATGCAGCTCCAGGATATTGATGTGGAGATCCTTCTCCTCCAGCAGCCACAGGCCTCTGGCGTGCAGATATCCGGTGTGGGCTCACCAGCCCTCCAGGGAATTGTCCATGGTGATCGTCTCTCGGTATCGGGGTTCTGAAACCCTGTCCCTCGTGAGACATTGGAATGGACGACCCACCATCTTATCGCTCGACGCAACTCCACACAGAGGGTTTTAGTCTGTGAAGCTTCAGAACATTTGTATCCAGCAAGCAACCAAGAACTTCGGAAGAGGTCGCATCTGTAGCCTGCAGAGCCGGATGGGGTAGATACACGACGACATGATGCCGAGCAGCGACTTGATGGTCCACACTGTGGCGGTCTTCAGTGACAATAGCCGTTCTACCTTTCCCAGAAGACTGCTACCCTCTCCCCAGAGGGTGATCCAGGCAGGAGACTGTGTTGAGCCTGGATCCCAGGAACAGTGCGTTCTGCGATGGAATCAAGCAGGACTTTGGATAATTCATGGAGAATCCCAGATCCATCAGCAGCTTGATGGGTCCATTTGGTGTGCCGACGGCCACTTCCCTTGACATGGTCCAGATGAGCCAGTCAAGGTACGGGTACACGTGTATCCGCAGTAGACGTAGATGGGCCGCCACTGGTGTCAGGCACTTTGGAAACACCCTGGGCACTGACTTTAGGCCGAACGGGAGGGGCTTGTGACTGTCTTCCCGAAGAGGTTGTTCCTGTCAAAAGGCATGTCGAGCACTCTAGTCTGGACCACCTGGCAGAAGTCGGTGGCCTTCAGCTAGCCCCGCCGCCGGAGATAGACACCAGTCCCCATCTGTCGAAACCTGTGTCAGTGATGGTTAGGCAAAGTTTGTATGCGGTACCCTCTGGGACACTATACACAACTACGACTACAGGTGTAAGCAAACCAACCTTTGGAATAAGTCTGTACTACACAGTTTTGGTAGCAGAGCTGAGCAGCCAGGCTTATCTCAAGAGGGTAGATAAGCCTGGCAAGTGAGCAGTAAATGTTACACAGAGGTCTACAATCACAGGTGTTCAAATAAACTTACACTCAAGGTTTCTTTGAAAAATAATTATTAATGTATTAATCTGTCAGTGATAAAACATTCATAAGGAGGAAATTATATAAAACACAAATATGACAATGCATTACTTACCGTAAAAGCATTTCTAATCGTATCTGCTTAAATTCACATGCTGTGCATAGTCCGACATCCAGTGGTCACTGCGGAGTATTGCATTTTGTTTTCGTAGTCGAAAAGGGGACGCCAACAAGGCGTGTCTGTAACACTATCCCTATAGTGACGTGCATTGTACCCACAATTCCGCACACATCTAGGTCCCTCTGTTTGTATGTTTTCTGTCCTGATGGAGCCTATTAGACGTGAGTGAGTACAGAAAAGAGAGATAAAGGATGTCTATGTTCCTTCCATCCGAGCGGGGAGGAAGGGTGGGCGCATGTGAATCTAAGCAGATAAAACCAACAGAATGCTTTTGCGGTAAGTAATGCATTGTCTTCTGATGTTTGTTGATCTGCTTAGAATCACATGCTGTGAATAGACTAGGGAGCAGTACCCGGAGTTGGAGGTGGGTTGTGAGAAGGAACAGTAGAGAAAAGATGTCTTAATACTGCTTGTCCCACCTAGGAATCAGATCTAGAATGGGCCTCTAGACAGTAGTGTTTTGTAGAGGTGTGTACAGAACTCCAGGTTGCCGCTTTGCAAATGGACTCAAGAGGGACATTTGCAATGAATGCTATTGAAGCCCCAGTGCCACGAGTAGAATGTGCTCTCGGCTTGAAGGGTAGTTCTCTCTTAGCAAGAGAGAAACAGAGAGTGATGCATTGGACAATCCATCTAGATATAGTGGATTTGGAAATTGCATCTCCTTCTCTTCCTGCTGCCACTGAGACAAAGAACTGATTAGTCTTTCACAGAGGTCTTGTTCTTTCCATACAAAACATGACATCTCGGCGCACATCTAGTGTATGCAGGCTCCTTTCTCCTAAATTTGAAGGGTTTAGAAAGAACGTTGGTAGTTCTGTAGACTGGTTGACATGGAATTTTGAAATAAAGTTTGGTGCAAACCTAGGATGTGTGCGAAGAACCACCTTATCTTTGTGAACTGTTGCAAAGGAGTCTAGCATAGAGAGCGCCTGTAGTTCACTCACTCTCCTAATGGAGGTGATAGCTATTAAGAAAGCAGTCTTAAGAGTGAGGTCCTTAAGAGATGCCTTGTGCATCGGTTCAAAGGGTGAGCCCATAAACCTGATAAGTACCACGTTTAGGTCCCATCCGGGAGCTGGGTTGGCTATAGGAGGGTGTATCCTCTTTACTCCGTCCATGAAGGCTTTAATAACTGGGACTTTCCACCATGACACTGAGTTGAGTAGTGGTGTATGCGGAAAGTGCAGATAGATGAACTTTAATAGAATTAAAGACCAATCCTGAGTCTAATAAGAGTCAGGTAAAGAACAATCTGTGGGAGAGCAGTCAACAGGGTTGATGCTCTTATTTCTACACCAGATGACGAATCTCTTCCATTTGCTAGAATAGCAGTAACAAGTGTTAGGTTTCCTAGCCTCCTTAAGAATGTCCATGCATCTTTGATGGAGTTGTAAATGTCCAAATTATATGACCTCAGGAGCCAGGCTGCTAAGTTCAGGGTCTGTGGGCATGGGTGTAGCGTTCTGCCCATGTCCTGTGACAGCATGTTGTACGGGCAGGGAAGTTTCACTGGAGGAGATCGAGATATCTCCATCAAGTGAGCGAACCATGGCTGCCAGGCCCACATAGGGGCCACTAGTATCATGGTGACTGGTTCCTGGTGCATCTTGTGCACTATCTTGTTGAGAAGGGGAGTTGGGGGTGGGGGGTGGGGGGGGCGGAAGGGGACACGTAAACAAATTTCCCTGACCATGTTATCCAGAGACCATTCCCTTTGGACTGATTCTGGGGGTACCTGGAGGCGTAATCTTGGCATTGGGAGTTCTCCAGCGTTGCGAACAAATCTATTTCTGGGAATCCCCATTGTGTGAAAATGTCGAAGACTGTTTTCTTGTAACCGCCATTCGTACTCTGTGCGCAGAGGGAAGTCTCTGCCGAGTTTGTCTGCTAGCAGATTGAGTTCCCCTGGTACATGTTGTGACAACAGGAACATGTGTTTGAGAGCCCACTTCCAGATGTTCTGGGACAGCTTGGACAGTCCTGAGGACCATCACTGTCTTCCCTTGCAGGTGTGCCTGGAAAGCCTTCAGTGCTTTGAAGACTGCTAGCAGTTCCAGCAAGTTTATGTGTTTGGACGCTACACTCTGAGTCCAAACTCTGTGTGCAGTCTGATGGGATAGGTGAGCCCCCCATCCTGTGAGGGATGCGTCTGTGGTTAGAGTGGCCTCCACTGCGGGGGTGGCAAATGGTTTCCCTATTACAAGGTTTTCCTTCGACCACCACCGTAGCGAGAGAACCAAGGCCTGCGAGACCACCACTAGATCGTCCCATTGTCCGCTGGCCTGACACCACTGGCTGTTGAGCCACTCTTGCATTGGGCGCAGACGCGCGCCAGGTACCAAATACATACATGACGCCATCATTCCTAGCAAACGCATTGCTTTGCGTACCGTCACCTCTCGACCGGCCACATATTGAGGGATCTGAAACAGCATATTTTGGACCCTCTCGGAGGGGAAGACGAGGCCGTCGTTTTTTCGAATTAGAGCCCCTAGGAATTGTTTGATCTGGCTGGGGTCTAGGCTGGACTTCTCGTTGATGGAGAAGCCCAGTTGGAACAAAAAGTCTACAGTCTTTTGGGTATTTGAGAAGCATGCCTCGTAAGAATCCCCTGTTATGAGCCAATCGTCGAGGTAAGGGTATACTGGGATGGACAACCTGCGCAGGTGGGCTGCTGCCACTGCCAGTACTTTTGTGAATACCCTTGGCGCTGACCCTATGCCGAAGGGTAGCACTCGGAACTGGTAGTGTTTGCCCTCTATCATGAACCTGAGGTATTTTCTGTGCGCTGGCAACATTAAAATATGAAAGTATGCATCTTTCATGTCCAGTGTTGTCATGTAATCTCCCTGTGAAAGTAGGGGGATTACTTCCTGTATGGTCACCATGCAAAATTTTTGAGGTTTGACAAATTTGTTCGCTGGGCACAGATCTAATACAGGGCGCATGGTTAAGTCCTTTTTAGGTACAAGGAAGTACACTGAATAAATACCTTCCGTTACCTGTGATAGAGGCACGACCTCTATTGCTCCTTTTAGTAGCAGCAGTTCCACTTCTTGAAGAAGAATGGCGAGGTGCTCCGCAGAGGAGCGTCGTCCCCTTGGGGGTCTGTACTTGAGGAACCGACTGAATTCTATGCAGTAACCGCGGGCTATGGTTGACAATACCCATCGGTCTGATGTTATTCCCTCCCATGCAGGTAGGAAAGATGTTAACCGGCCCCCGACCGGCGATGCATGGGAGGGGACCCGAACCATCGGGTCATTTGGTGTTGGTAGCCGGGGATCCTCTGGGAGTGGGGCCCCGACCTCTACCCTTGCCATGGCGCTGTCCTCTTTGTGTGGACTGGCCACTGGTTCCCTGAGTAGAGGACCAGTTGCCTGCAGTGTACTGCTGCTGTTGTTGCTGTTGGTGGTGTTGGCCTCGAAAAAAGCGTTTGTTGCTGAATCCTCGCTTATTGGGAGGCCTTGAGATTTGGTCTAAAGTCTTGAGGGTGTCGAAATCCTTCTTCGCAGTCTCCAGTGCGTCGTCCACTGCCTTCCCAAAGAGGTTAGAATCCTCTATTGGTTTATTAATGAGTGACGCCTGGGTTTCTGGCTTAAACCCGGAATTGCAGAGCCAGACATGACGCTTCAGAAGTATTCCCTGGACTAAAGAACGGCCAGCCGTTTCTGCAGCATCAAGAGTGTTTTTAATGATGCTCTGGTTAACCAGAGTTCCTTCTGTTACTGTGGTCAATATAAGTGAGTTCTTAAAGGCTCAGGGACCTCCTAGAGGTCCTGCCGTAATTTGCCCCAATGGGCATCAGCACAACTTGCCAGTAGGGTAGTATTGGCAATTCTGGTTAAAAAAGCTGCCGAGGCTGTAATTCTTTTACCCAGGGCGTAGAGTTTCTTTCCTTCTTTGTCTGGGGGTGCTTTGCTGGTTGACAGGTGAACCCTTGCTCTTTTCCTTGTGGTAGTTACCACCAAGGAGTCTGGAATTGAGTGACCCCTAATATATAATGGGTCTGAATGAGAGGGAGTAAACAGTTTTTCAATTCTGGGATTGCCCCCTCTGACCAGTGCCGGTGTAGACAGCGATGGAGTGATTTGTCTCTTAACTGAGGCGAGGAGGGGAATGGTTTGGCTAGTGGGAGGTTTTTCTTTAATGATTCTTTCTACAAAATCAGTATCGGGAATAATTTCACCAGTTTCAATCTCAAAATGCGCTGCTGCCTTCTGTAGTAGCGTGTTGAAGGTGGGTTCACCATCTATTGGTGAAGGATTCCTGACCGGTGTAGTCTGAGGAGAGGGAAGGTTTATGATCTCAGGGTCTGTAGACTTTGCCGGTGACTGCCAAGGCAGTGAGCCACCTTCATCTGGGTCTTCCTCGAAGCTCCCCCCACCTATGTCAAGGTTTCCCTCAAAAACAACTTCTTCGAGGTTCTGTTGGTCTTCATTATCCAAAAATTCTTCGTCCTCTTGGAAGAGAGTGTCTTCAATGAGGTCGAAGGTATTCGATTCCTCTTGAAGGGGGTTAAATAGCCTAGGGTATTTAGCCCTGGGGTCCTCATGCAGCACCTCTCTTGGCCTCTTGGGAGTTTTTTGTTCAGGAGTGGACATAAATCTATCCAGTTTCTCCATACACGATTGGAATCTCTCAAGAGTCCAATGTGGTAACTCAGAACCGTCTGGAGGCGAAAAAGGAGGCTGTTCCGTCTGGAGGCGAAAAAGGAGGCTGTTCCGTCTGGAGGCGAAAAAGGAGGCTGTTCCGTCTGGAGGCGAAAAAGGAGGCTGTTCCGTCTGGAGGCGAAAAAGGAGGCTGTTCCGTCTGGAGGCGAAAAAGGAGGCTGTTCCGTCTGGAGGCGAAAAAGGAGGCTGTTCCGTCTGGAGGCGAAAAAGGAGGCTGTTCCGTCTGGAGGCGAAAAAGGAGGCTGTTCCGTCTGGAGGCGAAAAAGGAGGCTGTTCCGTCTGGAGGCGAAAAAGGAGGCTGTTCCGTCTGGAGGCGAAAAAGGAGGCTGTTCCGTCTGGAGGCGAAAAAGGAGGCTGTTCCGTCTGGAGGCGAAAAAGGAGGCTGTTCCGTCTGGAGGCGAAAAAGGAGGCTGTTCCGTCTGGAGGCGAAAAAGGAGGCTGTTCCGTCTGGAGGCGAAAAAGGAGGCTGTTCCGTCTGGAGGCGAAAAAGGAGGCTGTTCCGTCTGGAGGCGAAAAAGGAGGCTGTTCCGTCTGGAGGCGAAAAAGGAGGCTGTTCCGTCTGGAGGCGAAAAAGGAGGCTGTTCCGTCTGGAGGCGAAAAAGGAGGCTGTTCCGTCTGGAGGCGAAAAAGGAGGCTGTTCCGTCTGGAGGCGAAAAAGGAGGCTGTTCCGTCTGGAGGCGAAAAAGGAGGCTGTTCCGTCTGGAGGCGAAAAAGGAGGCTGTTCCGTCTGGAGGCGAAAAAGGAGGCTGTTCCGTCTGGAGGCGAAAAAGGAGGCTGTTCCGTCTGGAGGCGAAAAAGGAGGCTGTTCCGTCTGGAGGCGAAAAAGGAGGCTGTTCCGTCTGGAGGCGAAAAAGGAGGCTGTTCCGTCTGGAGGCGAAAAAGGAGGCTGTTCCGTCTGGAGGCGAAAAAGGAGGCTGTTCCGTCTGGAGGCGAAAAAGGAGGCTGTTCCGTCTGGAGGCGAAAAAGGAGGCTGTTCCGTCTGGAGGCGAAAAAGGAGGCTGTTCCGTCTGGAGGCGAAAAAGGAGGCTGTTCCGTCTGGAGGCGAAAAAGGAGGCTGTTCCGTCTGGAGGCGAAAAAGGAGGCTGTTCCGTCTGGAGGCGAAAAAGGAGGCTGTTCCGTCTGGAGGCGAAAAAGGAGGCTGTTCCGTCTGGAGGCGAAAAAGGAGGCTGTTCCGTCTGGAGGCGAAAAAGGAGGCTGTTCCGTCTGGAGGCGAAAAAGGAGGCTGTTCCGTCTGGAGGCGAAAAAGGAGGCTGTTCCGTCTGGAGGCGAAAAAGGAGGCTGTTCCGTCTGGAGGCGAAAAAGGAGGCTGTTCCGTCTGGAGGCGAAAAAGGAGGCTGTTCCGTCTGGAGGCGAAAAAGGAGGCTGTTCCGTCTGGAGGCGAAAAAGGAGGCTGTTCCGTCTGGAGGCGAAAAAGGAGGCTGTTCCGTCTGGAGGCGAAAAAGGAGGCTGTTCCGTCTGGAGGCGAAAAAGGAGGCTGTTCCGTCTGGAGGCGAAAAAGGAGGCTGTTCCGTCTGGAGGCGAAAAAGGAGGCTGTTCCGTCTGGAGGCGAAAAAGGAGGCTGTTCCGTCTGGAGGCGAAAAAGGAGGCTGTTCCGTCTGGAGGCGAAAAAGGAGGCTGTTCCGTCTGGAGGCGAAAAAGGAGGCTGTTCCGTCTGGAGGCGAAAAAGGAGGCTGTTCCGTCTGGAGGCGAAAAAGGAGGCTGTTCCGTCTGGAGGCGAAAAAGGAGGCTGTTCCGTCTGGAGGCGAAAAAGGAGGCTGTTCCGTCTGGAGGCGAAAAAGGAGGCTGTTCCGTCTGGAGGCGAAAAAGGAGGCTGTTCCGTCTGGAGGCGAAAAAGGAGGCTGTTCCGTCTGGAGGCGAAAAAGGAGGCTGTTCCGTCTGGAGGCGAAAAAGGAGGCTGTTCCGTCTGGAGGCGAAAAAGGAGGCTGTTCCGTCTGGAGGCGAAAAAGGAGGCTGTTCCGTCTGGAGGCGAAAAAGGAGGCTGTTCCGTCTGGAGGCGAAAAAGGAGGCTGTTCCGTCTGGAGGCGAAAAAGGAGGCTGTTCCGTCTGGAGGCGAAAAAGGAGGCTGTTCCGTCTGGAGGCGAAAAAGGAGGCTGTTCCGTCTGGAGGCGAAAAAGGAGGCTGTTCCGTCTGGAGGCGAAAAAGGAGGCTGTTCCGTCTGGAGGCGAAAAAGGAGGCTGTTCCGTCTGGAGGCGAAAAAGGAGGCTGTTCTGCCTGTAGGCGTTTTGATCTGTCCCATAACGTCAAGGATAAAGTCCCTTCGCCTTCTGAGAAACCTTCTCGAAGGCTAGGGCCTTCTTTCGACGGTGGGAGCGGTCCCTGCCTCCCTTCCGGCATTCTTGGCGTTTCCCTGGCCTTGTTAGCAGTTTTCGGCGTATCACTCGCCGTCCGTCTCTGGCCGTCCGTGGAAACTATACGCACCAAGCTCTTGACGATTAGTTTCTCCATCGAGGGTTCTTCTGGCGTCATGCTGGGCGGTGCCGAGTCTCTTTTGGCGACGATAGCACTCTGACGAGGCGCGTCGCCTGGTATCTTGGTGGTAGCGCCCTTGTCTGCAGGTAGCCCAGTCGCGGCAGCGGTGGCGGGGAGGGCTTTCGACCCTTACGGTCGGTGGAGGACACCGGTGGTTCTGGCGTCTCCATTGGCGCTATGGCTTTCGTCGTCTTTGACAAGGAAGTGCCCTGGGTTGTGTGTTTATGCCTTCTGTGTTCGTCAGTGTCGTCGGGGTGTTCATCCCCATAAGTAGGGCGTGAGCTGAACTTGTCGGGGCTGGGGACAGACCCCGAGGAGCGGGTACGCTCCCTAGAGAGGTCTACGACTTCTGAAACGGAGGTTGGGTTATCACTATCCTCATCAAACTCGGCGGCAGCAATGGGTGAGGAATCAACTCTAGACATAGCGTAGGCTGCCCACCTCTTGACTGTGGGATGTATTTACCCATGCATCCGAGCCCTACCTCAAAACTGTGCAGTACTGACATGGAAAACCTCATGATGGCCAGAGCTTCTCAGAAAATGCACAGGGAAATGCATGAAGAATAGGCTGCCACTCATTTTTGCCGATGTTATGGGCACAGAAGGACACTGCCTAAAACCACCATTGGACTACCCACACAGTAGTCTGAAACCATTGGGAATGGCAATGCTGATTGCCAAAAGCAAACCCATAACTGTGGGGAATTCATTCTTAAATCTCAAAAATGGGTGCAGTACCAGTACTCACCACTATCCAAAAGCCGGCATTTTAAAACCACACCAGATTTTACTTTTTTGTGTAAAACTGAATGAACCCAAAGCAGGCTAAAGAAAGACTTACTGAGAGGTGGATCCAATGTAAAGTTATATTCTGAAGTGACTTGAAGGTTTATAACAAGACTGGCTGCGCTGTGGATTTCAGCAGTTTAAGTAAATTTGGACTGAAAGACACTAAAAAAAATCTAGATGTTTAAATTGACTGAGTGACCTACTTTTGAGTGTCACATAGGTTGCAATTGTTTAAATGTCATAGTTTTAAACTTAGAATCAGCCTTCTAGCTGCATATGTGAAAATGTTTAGTTTTATTTGAATGCAGAAACTGGGGAACAGAAATGACAGCTTAAAGAGATTCCAATTTGCCTGGCAACTACCCCCATCAGGAGTGAAACTTGAGTCACAGCTGTGTTCCCAGGCCAACCTTCCTTTTGCTGCCCACACTAAGGATATGCCATCTATCTGATAATTGAATTACCTGTGCTCTGCAGGAGAGTGAACAAAGCCCTCTTCACTCAGGCAAAGGTTTTATTACGCAGTCGTAAAATGTAGCTTCCTCTTGGCAGGAGCTGGGAGGGGCACTGCCTGTGAGAGCAAGCTGGCTTGGCAGAACTGGATTAACCAGTATTTCTACCTTGTGCTGAGAGAAAACCACACCCCTTTGTAGCCAGAATATTGTTTAGAAAAAGATTAATAACTCATGGTGCGGACATGTAAAAATTTTATAAATGACACCATAATTCTTGTGATTTTTCTGCCCACATTTTAAGAGGTTTTTCGACCCGGTGGCATGTTCAGGGGGGTTTTAGCGGAAAAGTGGATATTACTCTAAATGTATGCATGTTAAAAATCTGAAACTTCATCAGTTAATGTCCATACTCCCTGCACACATGTATGTAAAGTTGGGTCAATGTCAGAAAGTGAAAAATCAGTTAAAAAGTCAATTATGTGCCATGTCTGAATGCAAGCTCTTAGAAACAGCAGATTTGGACAGAGACATGGCTAAATTCAGCCACACCATGTATATGTAATTTCAAGCAACTGTGTAACTGTGAAATATGTCTTTTATTATCAAATATAGAATGTGTGCAATCTGACAGAGGAGTGTCCTATCTGCAAGCCATAAAATGACATCCCTCTGACTCACACTTCCTTCCCCAATCAAATGATAAATGGAAGTTTGACCAATTAGAAGCTGAGAGAGAGGTAGGGTCAGTGATGCTAGAACACACCCACATTCTAAACACATAAAAGCAGACAGACAGGACAGATAGGGACGTTCAATTCCATCTGCAGCGGGACGCTATGCCGGAAAAATCCATACTTTACCTCCATCAAACCACCAGAGAGCCAAACTAGAGACTTCAATCTATCCAGAACTAGAGACCCAGACCAGAGAACCAGAGAGAGCTGACCCAGATCACTGTGAAGTGCAGAGACCAGAGGCGAGTTTAAAACCTGACCAGATCCATGGCGAGGCCCATTTCACTCAAGAATATAGTGTGAGTACCTAGAAAACTGTGCAGAACCAATCTCCTAGTTAAAATAATATAATTCAATCTATTTAATCTAAGTAGAACTGCCTCCTGTCACCTGTCATTTGTAAAGCTGTCACTTGTCATTTTCTAGTTGCAAGCTGCACTTGTCTTTTTGAATTTTAAAATTTCAAATCTGAAAAACGACCTTCACAAAATCGCTCATATCTCCGCAACCGTTTGTGCTAGAGACTTGCAGTAACTTTCATTTTGAAGCTGAGATCCTAGGCTTTCCTAGGACCCCAAAACGATAGAGATAGTCCTTGTGGTTCCTCTGTAATAGCGCTCGGCGCATCCGCGAATTTTGCCGCGATTTGCAAATTTCTCCACATGTAAAATCAGCTGCTGCTTGCCTTCCATTTGCCAGAAAATCGTTTGCCTCATAAAAACTATCCCTGAATCATTGCAAGAGTGAGCCTGAGCTAATATTAACTAGATATCACTCACCCTGAACCTCTGAAAGGGAATTAAAAGCATTTCCAGCATATTTCTCATCCATTGCTAGCACATATCAAAGCATTTGGGCCTGTGTTTTCAAAACTCCCATCTGTTTTCTGTAGGGTAAGCTTGCTGGAGTGAACTGATTTACATTGATTGCATTTCTGAGAACTGTGTGTTTCCCTTCCATTTCCTTGCCTTGCATCAAGGGGGGGAGGGGATTGCCAGAGAAAAGTGATTACATTGTTTGGTTGAAATCATATTGAGTATTTTCTGTACTGCATTCATTGAATATTGCATCCACCTGAGCTTACATAAAGCATCCTCTACCACATTATACTTTTGTTCCTATTTACCAGTGTGCTACCTTATCCATTTCATGTCAACTCATTAGTGATTATAAGAAGTGTGCTAGTGCCAGATTCTCCGTTGTTGATCTTTATCATATCAGATTAAGTGTGCTATTCAATTATTAATTTATTATAAAGTGTGATATATATATATTTTAAATTATCAAATAAACCTTTTAAACTTGCAAAACAGAACTACTTCTTGGCTCAGTGGGGTCAGGGGGATTCCAAGAGAGGGGTGTTATATAGGGGTTGTCATCCAGAACGCATGAACTGGACATAAAGATATATCAATAAGGGTTTTCATTCAGTATTCTAGACTAGGCGTTAACTTAGCTGTAGTGCTGAATTGAATCCTCTTACATGACCCTGCGGTACTTTAAAGTTTTCAGGCAAAGTAGTTTACAGGCCGCACAGCCTTCCTCGTTGTGGTCGAGGGGTAAACAACGGTTACAGCGCTTGTGCTCGTCTTTCCATGTAAATTTGCCCTTACAACATGGGCAAAATCTAAACAGAGTCCTCTCCATAGCGAAGGATATAGATCCGAGTGATAACGACCCCGAAGGAAAGGGGGGGTGAAAGGAGAAAGGCATTCTCAGAAATAGAAGAAATGTCCCACAACCCCACTCTCCCCCTACTGTTTTAGGCCGCCGAGGCCAGGCCACGTGTTCGGCAGCGCCAAAGGATCTCCTCGATCTAGGTCACCGCCGTCGAAGTTCTTACTCGGCGGTCAAACAGCTTTACAGCTTCGACTTTGAAGGAGGGATCTATGTAAGGTATTTAATAATAGCTAACGACCAAAGGGTTGAGTAAAAATTTTTGCAATTTCTCTCGAGGAGCTCCGCCTTAAGGCGACCAATATCTGGGCGGAAAAAACAATCTGAGGGACCTCGACGCGTGAGGGATTGTGGGTACAATGCAGGTCACTATAGGGATAGTGTTAGACACGCCTTGTCGACATCCCCTTTTCAACTACGAAAACAAAATGCAATGCTCCGCAGTGAACACTGGATATCGGACTATGCACAGCATGTGATTCTAAGCAGATTAACAAACATCAGAAACTTCAATACCATTTCAGAATACTTTTCAAGAGGAATAAAAGGCAAAGGTTATTAGAAGATGGAAGGTTACAATTATTCTTAGACCGTGTAGATATTTGGAGTTCACCAGAAGAGTCAATTCAATAGGCTAGGCCAAAGTCAATGGGCTAAAGTCTTGGGTAAGATAAAGCGGTTCTGGTAGTTCAACAGAAAAGTCTCTGCACAAGTTCTTAGAAGTAGTTTGTAAAAAGAAGAATCATATGTTGGGTCACAAGCTGATTAGGCCTGCGTGTTGCAAAAGTTTCAAGCACTTTCACAGCGAGAGATAAGTACTCTCAGTCTTGTTTCACCGTAACTTACAAAGTAGAAAAAGATGCAGCCGATTACTTCTGTTCCTGCAGATCTTGCTGTTCCTGGGCCTCAGTCATGGGGACAAGAGGGAGGACGTCGGGGGACTCCTGCACTGTCCTGCAGTGGTCAAAAAGCTTGCAACTGGCAAACTTAAATACTGGTAACGCACACAAGCTGGTGTCCCTCTCCCTGGTTACATGGTTTCCTGCAGCACTCTGAGGAAAATGCAAACAGCTCCAAGATAGGTGTCCAGGTGGCTTACTGTCGAGTTGATTGGTCCCACGAACTCAAAAGGGAGAAGTCGTCCTTAGCAGGGCTTCTCTGTCAGGGTGAACCTGGCGATTCAAACCTGCAGCAGGGCTTCACCGGGCAAACCAACGGTCCAGGAGTTGCAGAAGCCGTCCTCTTCAAGCTCGTCTTCGGTTCTTTCGTTCCAGTGGTCGATTCTGCCTTCCATGCCAAGAGACTCTCCTTTTATTCAGTTCTCTCCCATTCATTCCAGCCTAGCTGTCACTCACCCAGCAGGGTAGCTGTCCTTGCCGGAAAATCAGCCAGCCAATCATCACAGAGTGCATTTGGGTCTCCTAGGAGAATAAGCACAGGGAGTTTTGGGCACCTCCCTCGCTTCCTGCCCACCCCAGACACTAAGGCGCCAGAGGCAGTCTTCACTCCTGAAGCACGCCAAAGGCGATGGAACAAAAGAATCAAACTAGGTTTGGTGCGCAGAGAAACTCTGGAAGGACCTTTCCACAAAAAAATGGTGAAAAAAGATCGGGACCTGTTTTAACAGGAGGGGGCTCAGACGCCATCTTGAAAAACATGGCTGCCGTGATTTAACATTACCGGAGCTACGAATAGTTTGCGGTCGGGAAAAATCATGGTAGTTCGTGGTAAAACCACTGCAACCAGCCATTCTGAGAGGAAATGGTAGCATTTGACTGCTACATGAGTATCTAGACACAGGGCATACTAGGTAACCCCTCCAGCACTCTAATGTAACATAGGGTGTGCTGGGGCTAGGAATTTAAAAGACTAGTAAAGTCAATTTCACTTTACTTACTCTGGGAAACAGTAGTTTATCCCAGAGAAGGAGGTTAAACCTTGGGAAAGCCTGAAAGGCTTCCCTGTGCCACTGCACTGAGGGTGCTGTGTGACACAAATGAAAAAATGCCTATGGCGTTGTTTAGACACCATAACAAAAGAAAACACAAGAGTAAAAAACACATCAAAATACATGAGTGGGAAAAAGGGTCACACTTCTCTCCAGGTAAAAATAAAAATCAAGTCCTCAAAATCCAGCAAAGTTGCTGGGTGTCTCTAAGGTGAAGGGAATTAGCACATTTTTGAGAATTCTCCCTAACAGCGATGTCCAGGGCCACCATAATGGCATGGTCCGGCACCACCTCCCTTTCCTGGAGGAGGGAGATTGCTTCTACCAGTTTGTCGTCAGGCAGGAACTCCAGAATCGGGGCCAGTTTGTACCAGAGTTCTCGGTCATACCTGGCCACAAACGCCAGCCCGATGGCTGCCTTGACTGGTGACGCCGCAGAGTAGATGTTCCTTCTCCCCATGGCGTCCAACTTCTTTCCCTCGCTGTCCGGAGTGACAGAGGACGAAGACGAGGTGTTCGATCTCTTTGTAGCAACCGCCGATACCACCAAGTCCGTTGAACTGTTGCGACCGTAGGCACCTGGGTGTGGACTCTGGCACAAAGTATTTTTTCTCTAGCCTACCCTGCTTATCAGGGGCCAGGTTCTACATCAGGGGCAGGCCCTCTTCCCAAATGTCGTCCAGGAGGGGTACCGCCATGATGGTCTTCCTCTTTGCCCCACGCCTCTGGTAGAGGAAACCTTCCTGTTAGGTTTCCATGGCATAAAACAACCGCACCTCATCCAGAGGGGATGTCCTCAGCTGCGGCAAGCCGCCCAGCATGACAATGTCCTCGTCTATCATCGCTGTATCCGTTCCCATGTCCTGGTCCCTCGGGCGTGGGGGGGGGGGCATGCAGTGGGGGGGAAGGGGGAGTAGTTTGCAGGTGTTGCCGTGGCGGTGCTGCATGGAGCTTCCTCTTCGCTAGAAGTTGATGCGGGGCCGCCGGGGTCGCCAGGGCCACCGGTGTCGGGGGCATCCTCTTCTGAATTTCCTACACCGTGTGCAGGGTCGAGAGTAGGTCCAGCGATACATCTCTTTTAGCCAGTTCAGCAGGCTTACTAGGGCTCAAGCAGCAGGTATTTCCATCATCCCCGTTTCCGTCAGTCGTCCATATACACGATCCATGCTGATATGGGGGACTCCTGGTCCTCCTTGTCCAAGGATAAAACATCAGTTCCTTGGAGTGCGAATCAACCAGAGGACTCCTCGCTCCCACCCTTTATTGCATCCTGAGGGGTCAGATTCAGGCTTAGCTCCGGCATACTCTTTTACGGTGTCCTCTCCAGGGGCCTGGCAGAGGCCTCCCGCCTTGGGCACAGGGATACTCGGGGTGCATCCAGGGCTACCTTGACCGGGTCAGCCTCTTTGGCCTTAGAGAGAGGGACCACTACCATCTTGATAGTTGATTATTTTTCCTGCCCCACCTGGTCCTTTTTCGGCAGGTCAGTCGCCTTTTCCTGCACCGTAGGCTTCTCTGGCTTTTCCTGCAGCTTGGCCGAATTCCTCTTTGAGGTGCTGGATCGATGGCTGGAGTTGGACGCAGATGGCGTGGTTGAACGCACCCTGCCCATTGCGGGACCCGCTTGCGTGGCGACCCCAAAGGAGACGGACTTGCAGTGCTTGGCCTCGTCTTGGGCGCCCTCAAAGGATTTAGAAGCCCGCTTCTCAGATCAGCCGGTCCTGAGTGAGGCATGCACCTGATTTGTGCACAGAGTAGAGACCTTGGCGCTGAGCCACGCTGCCAGTCTACTGCGACGACCTTTCATGGTTCTCTTACTGAACCTGAAGCAGATCTCGCAATCTCCTTCTCGGTGGTCCGTCTGGAGACAGTAGAGGCACTGAAGGCGTTTGTCCTCTACAAACACGTTCCACAGTCTGCAGCTAGAACAGAGCTTGAAAGGGGAGCTTCTCTCTTTCTTCTCTTTCCACATGGTCCACAGTGGGGAGTAGGCCCGACAGCCTTCTGGAACTTCGATGAATACTTGCTGATCCTTGCTCTTGAGGGGCAAGAAATTCACTGACAAACGGATACCCACTTGTCGGCTGAGGCGGAGAAAGAGCACACAGGCTTTGTTGGACAAAAACAGGACTTTCTCAAAAAAGCAAAATAAAACGTAGAATAGGTCACAGAGCAAAACACGAGGACTCCCAACACTTGAAAGTGCGGTAAAAATCAGAAGATGGATGCAAGAGGAGGGGCTTAGGGAGAGGGCAGTCACTGGCTTGGGGCAGTATGGCCCAGAGTTCAGTGATTGGTTTATAGGAGAAAGACAGTTTGTAAGTGAAGGTGAAACTGTTTTTTCTTTTACTGAGGATTCCCAGCCAGACGGCAGGGAATATTCACAAGCATTTTAATCCATGCCAGACCCCATGCTGCAGAATACACTCTATGCTAACTTGGGTAAATGTGTCCCTCTGTGCGGATTGGGGAATGATCCCCGTAGGTACATGGCTAACATCCGAGATGTATGTGACCAAACGCTGCGTGATCTTGATTCGGATAGTGACACCCTGGTAACCAATCCTGATAGGGTGAAACGTTTGTTATATGAGAATGATTGAGTAGAACTATAGACAAATTCCACTCCTATACCTCTGAGCCATTTACAGTGGGAGCATAAAAAACATGGGGTTATTTCACCCCTTCTTTTGCAATTCCCTAACCGATATTACTGGACGATTCTGCTTAAATTACGCTGGAATATCCTGCCAACCAGGGAGGTGTTATTTAGAAGGAAAAAGATAGGCCTGGAAAACCCCATTTGCCTATTCTGTGAGAAGGTAGGGGAAATTGAAACTGAACCATCTACTTCCCTCGTCCGGCTTTGTGAAAAAAGAATGGTCCATCTTACCAAGTTCGTAAAATGGGGACTGAGGGGGGATGACAATCATATTGTCCCGGTGCATTAACATCCAGAATACCTCTGAGGGTTTGGCGGTAGCATTGTTTATTAAATATTTGTATGACGACATACTGTACAGCAGGTTTAAGCCGTACTGGCCCTAAATTGGGGATATATAGGCCTTATTGCGTTTCCATGTAATAATGTCCCCACAAAAAATATCGGCATGCAAAAATATCGCCGAAAAATGGCCACAACCTTTTCCCGGCGATATTATGTACGGCGACCATATATATGGGGATAATATTACCCGATACCCTTATTGCAGCTGCTGCCCTTTAGGCAATTTATCTAAGATAAATAGTGCTACTAAGGCAGGTTATAACTTGATCTGAGTTTTAATGGTTTTATTGGGGGTTTTTAATAGTCTATTGTGTAGATGGATTGCTATATGGCTGTAATGTGTTTTTTTCTATGAATTCTTTATACTTTTATGATAATAAGGTTTTATTAATTTTAATCTTCTGTATGAAACTATATATCTGTGACACATATGAAACAAAATGTTATATGTAAGTGTTCTTTAAGTGTAATTCCTTGGGTAACATGCAGAATAGTGCAATGTGGTTTCTTGATGTATTCTAATGTTTACACTGTAAAGGTTTCTTTGCAAGCCATATACAATACAACAAAAATACAAAAAAAACACTTGTCTGAGCAGCTTGGAGCCCCTCTTGAAAGTATATGGGTATTTTCTTAACTTGAATAGCTGCTGCTCTTCTAAGCTTGTAATACAAGGTTCTGCTTTACCCGAATTGCTTAAGTGACAGTCTAAAGTAGTTTTCTAAAATTCTTACTTACCTTAGAAACTGTATTGCACACTTTGGCAAGGTATACTGGGTACAACAAGCTATTAGGTAGTGGAAAGTTATGCACCAATAGTTCAAATACCCATCTTCAAATACATTGCGTCTTTCTTAAACTGTAATTGGGTTTTGATTTCCCTGAACCGCTTAGTGCATTCTAAAATCGTTATTACGTGTTCAGACTCATCATTGAGTAGCTTAAGGCCCCTCTGGAAAGTATGCAAGTTGCTCTACTAGCTCTGAACAGTGTTCTAAAAAGTAATGTTGCAAGGTGTATACTTTTAACAGGGTTGGTCTATTAAGAGATTTATTTAAATGAGTGCAACTGCATGACTGACTGGGCCAACCACCCCTGTATTACTGTTTCTATTCTAAAAGTATATCTAACCTGGTTTTACTCCCCAAGAATATGAGACTGCCATTCTGAATGTGTTATAGGTTTGACTCGCCTTGACTACTGATTGTATTCTCAATAAGGTTATCCTTCAGGTTGTATCCAATAAGTATCGATTTGGTTTTTGTAATTGTGTCTATATGATATATTATAGTACTTATTTCGCCAAGATGTATGTTGGCCTACATGTATTTAACTAAATCATTTATGTTTACAATAAAATAGGTCCTCATTACGTGTTTGGTGGTGTGGGGAAAAAGTGTAGATAATTCCGTTACCTCCATTTTGCCCGCACCGACAAATTACACTTTTTGGTGGAATTATGAGTGGTAATTTAACTGATTTCTGGAGGAAAAGTGGAGGATGTACCTAGAGCATGATGCAGGAGGTGAATCCTCCACTTTTCCTCCAACAAATGGGCAGAATTAACACTCTTAATTCCACCAGTGGTAATTCTGCCAAAAATCCCCAATAGAGTCGTATTGACTGCGGAAAATGGGGATTTACACAACTTATCACTTGTAATCCTGTGGTAAATCCACAGATTCAAGTGATTATAACAGTAAATCCGTTTGGTGGCATCTCACAGGATTTACCTCTGAAATACCTCCAAACTCATAATGAGGCCCATAGTGTTTTTTAGGACTATGTGTATGCTACAGTGTCTTTGTACCAAGCTATAGCCCTCTCGTCCTTCCAAGATAAGCCTGGCGGCTCTGTCCATGCTACACCACATTCTCATGTGGTAGAGCCTTATACGAAGAGTGGAGTTTTTGTACTGCCTCAGATATGGTTTTATGAAGCCCTTAGTTGGATTCTAGAAAACCTTCTCTAACAAGGTTTAAGTGTGGAGTGTATGTAGAGATCATGATATTAAAAGAATCGGTTTTCCCAAAAATCATCAGGGGATGAAGGGTGGGCGATGTGAATCTAAGCAGATACAAGCATCAGAAATACGATTACGGTAAGTAATGCATGCCTTCAAAGGTTTGTGGATCTGCTTAAGTATGCGTTGCATTGATTAGCGAGCAATACTTGGAGAAGGAGGTGGGTTGTTTGAAGGTAGCCATGCAAATAGTTCTTTTAACACTGCTTGTCCCACCTTTGTATCGCCGTGGAATTTTTGTCTAGACAGTAATGATGGGTGAAAGTGTGTATTGAACCCCAAGTGGCAACTTTGCAAATTGCATCCAAGGGCACACTTGCTATGCTTGAATGGCAACGTTCTCTTATCAAGAGAATAACAATGTACTATGCAGTTGACAATCCATTTTGAAATTGTGGATTTAGAGCAATAGGATCACCTTCTCTTCCTGTGGATATGGACACAAGATAACAGTATGTTTATCTGATAGTTTTAGTCTTTTGTAGGTAGTAAATGACATTCCTTCGGACATCTAGTTTATTAAGGCTTTTTTCTGCTGCGTTTGTGGGGTGTTGGAAATACACAGGCATTTCTATGGACTGGTTCACATGAAATTTAGATATACCTTTTGGTGAAACCCGTGAGTACGTATTACTAACTTGCCTTTGTGGCTAATAACAAAGGCGTCCTGTACTGATAGTGCTTGCAGTTCACGGACCCTTCTGATAAGTAATAGCTATGAGAAAAGCTGTCTTATAGGTGAGATGTTTTAGACTGGCTTTGTGCATAGGCGCGAAGAGGGCAACCATGAGCCTTCCAAATACAATCTTTAGGTCCCAGTCGGGAGTAGGATTAGAAATTGGAGGGCATCATTTCTTAATACACGGGTAGTATAGCTCAGTGTCAACACGCTCGTCTTGGAAGCAAGACACAGAGCAACAGGTGCGAATCCTGGGTCTGCACTTAGAAACCTTGACATTAAGAGCGTTATAAATAACCAATTATTATAATAATACCTTCCATGAAGGCTTTAACTACTGCCACATTCCACCATGAAACATTGCTCTGTGAAGTGGTGTATGATGAAAGCAGCTAGGTGTACTTTCTGTGAGTTAAAGACTAAGCCCCGGTCTGATAGGTATAGTAGATAGTGGACTACATTGGATGAAGAAAATTCAATTGGATTGAGTGAACGTGTCTTGTACCGTAACATAAAACGCTTCCATTTGTTAAAATACCAATGTTTGGTTTATGTGCCTCGTTAAGGATTCCCATGCATCTTTGGTCCACGTTTAAGTGACCAAATTCTATTACCTCAGGAGCCAGGTGTTAGGAAAGATATCTTAATTGTGGGTAATTTTCCTTCCATGTGGCAACCCCTAAACTTGTTACTGTTTTCACCATGATCTAGACTTTGCCAGAGAAGTGCAGCCTTCTGCCGCACTCCTCTGGGCTTTCGTTCCATTCTTACGGGGAAACTGACATGCCCTTAAGACAGTCAGTACCGGGAAACGTTTTCCGTAGTTCTTTTATCATGTTGCAGCTTTCGCGCAACATGGCACAAGAGGGCACTGTAAGCTAAGTTACTGCTCTCTTGGGTCTCTAGTCTTCTAAAGGCCCTAGACACTCTCTTTGGATTGTTAACGAACGGTGCAAGTGAATCACGGATGGGACTGGTGGCAGCGATCGTTTCTTTGTTTTGAGCTCCTTTTGGCTGTTTAAGCGTGTTTCTCGCGCTTAGCCCAAAATGGTGGCCTGGCTTCCAAAATGGCCAGACCACGAGGCTCTTTGTCCTGTCCGCTGACCGTCTTGCCCCCTTCACCTTCCCCAGGTCGAGCCGACCCGGGGCCTTCCTTATTTGGGCATGTACTTTCCCGCGAAACACAGATGCTTTCGCAGGCTTCTACAAGCCTTGTGTGTGTCTCCAGGATGTGGGCTGGGATGTCTGGTCCCAATACACATCCTGGGTGCCAGAGAGTCTAGTGTGTCGTGAATGCCTGGGACCACTGTGGTCCGTGATAGGTCCACGTATGTGTGAATGTTTTGTGAGCAGATCTCCCATTGGGTCCCCTCCGTTTTGGCGCGAAGGGAACCGTGGATAAGAGGAGGATGGAAACACCACTACCATGTCGATCTCCTGAACGAAGGGATACAGGAGCCAAGTATCCTGCAACTACGAGGCCGAACCGAGGAATCGTTGGTGACCCGCTGAAGGACTGCTCCTCTGCACCGCTGTCGCTTTGTGAAACCCTTTCTACCTCTGATCGAACGAGAAGGCCTGTACTGGTACTTCGACCCTTTGGAATAGCGGGAACAACTATTCTCGCCATCTTCACCATCTCCTGCACGTAAGCCTTTGGAAGTGTCTCTGGGCCATCCAGTGGACTGACCAGCCTACCCAGGAGTCTTGCTCTGTAACCACCGTCAGGTTGCTGCTGTATTACCAGTCCTTGCCACTCTCACACGATTCGTACACTTGGCATTCCCAGGTCTGAAATGCACACGGCCACTCCATTGTCCTGCTGTGGTAACCTGCGGGGGTTCACTGCGTTTGGGACATCCTCAACTCTAACTTCTGCTGCCGCGGAATCTACACGACACCGACACGTCCCCTGCTCGTATCTGAACCTGCCAGCACTGAAACTGACGCGGAGAAGCCTGGGTCTACCTGCATCGGGGACCGGTGAGTAGCATTGCTAGGAACTGGGCGCCCTCCTGCAGTAGCCCATAGCTTTTCCCCGCTGTGTCAAACAGCACGCCTTTCCATACTCGCGCTCTGCTTCTGCCCACAGTGGAGGCTGCGCTCGAGTCCCAGAGCTCTGTTCATCTTCATTTGTTCACCCAACTGAACTGCCTGATTCCCTCGAGGAGACTCCCCTTTGCCCGTTGGCACCCGCGTGTGCAGGTACTTTTGAGCACAAGGCTCCACTCGTCGTAGTGCTCGGACTTCCTTCTAGTTAGGTGCCTCTGAAGGCGGACTGGGTCCAACTATTATTCGCACTGCCCGTTTTCCTCCCCATCTAGGTGGTCTGCACATTTTGTGCGTCTAACTCGTTAGACTCGTTGGTAAGGAACAAGTTACTTACCTGTAACTGTTGTTCTCCAGCATGGGTCTGGCATGGATTCACATGCTCATGAATATTCCCCGTCGTCAGGCTGGGAATCCTCGGTAAAGAAAAAAACCAGTATCAGTTTCGTTTCTGATCTGTCTTTCGTAGTAATAACCAATCACTGGTCTCTGCGTCATACTGACCACAGCCAATGACTGCCCTCTACCTAAGCACCGCCTCTGGCAGCCATCTTCAGATTTGGAAGCACGTGAAGTGGCAGTATGACCAAGTGAAGAGCCGCAGAGGGGTAGGCGGGAGGGTTCACATGTGAATCCATGCCAGACCCATGCTGGAGAACAATAGTTACAGGTAAGTAACTTGTTCCTTCTCCAGCATGGGGTCTGGCATGGATTCACATGCTCATGAATAAAGAATACATAGCAGTACACACATGCACAACCACGGGAGGTGGCAAAGGCTCAACATTAAGCATTACATCAAACCCAACATTAAGCATCTTACCTCCTCACCAGGCTCACCTCAGGCGAACAGGTTGCGCAGCACTGCTTGGCCGACCCTGGACTCCTCCCTGGAATCCCGATCGACGCAGTAGAATTTCGTGAAGGTGTGCGTCGACCTCCACGTAGCAGCCCTGCATATGTCCAGCAGGGGCACACCAGAAAGGAACGCCGTGGTGGCTGCGATCGCTCTGGTGGAATGGGCTCTCGGACGGCCAGGCAGCGGTCGGTTTGCCAACCGATGACAGTACATGATACAGCCGGAGAGCCATCTGGAAATGGAAGCCTTCGAGAAAGCCTTCCCCTGATTGACAGGTCCGAAATTCAAAGAGTTGTGACGTCTTCCGAAAACACTTTGTGCGGTCCACGTAGAACTTCAGCGCTCTAGCCACATCCAGCGAGTGCAAAGTCCTCTCAGCCGGCGACGAAGGCGACGGGAAGAACACAGGCAACACCAAGGGTTCGTTGAGATGGAAGTCCGACGGTACCTTGGGCATGAAGGAGGGGTGCGTCCTGAGCACTACCCTCGTGTCGTGAAAAGTCAAGTACGGGGCCTTGCAGGAAAGGGCCTGGATCTCTCCCACCCGTCGTGCAGAGGTGATGGCCACAAGAAACGCTGTTTTCCACGACAGAAACTTCAACGGGGCCGAGTGCAGAGGCTCGAACGGAGGTCCCATGAGCTTGGTCAGCACCACGTTGAGCTCCCACGCCGGGGCCGGAGCCTTCACCGGCGGGAACGATCTGAACAGTCCCTTCATGAACTCTTTCACCAGACGATGAGACCACAAGGACGTCCGGCCCGTGGTTCTGGTGTATCGGGAGATCGCAGCAAGATGAATCTTGATGGACGCGTGTGCCAGTCCAGCTTTGGCCAGCGTCAGCAGGTACGGCAGTAGCTGGGGAGCCGTAATCCGTAGAGGGGTAATCTTCTGTGCGTGGCACCAGACAGAGAACCTCTTCCATTTGTGTCCGTAGCATTTAAGAGTCGAGGACGCCCTGGTCTTTGCAAGAACCTCTCTGCAGTCGGCCGGTATGTCGTATCCTCCAAACTCTAGCGCTGCAGGAGCCAGGCCTGCAAGTTCAGCGATTTCGGGTCGTGGTGGAGGATGGCGCCTCCTTCCCTGGAGAGTAGATCCGCGTCCACCGGCAGCTTGATTGGCGGGGACGCTGATAAGTCCAGAAGGTCCGGGAACCATATCTGCCTCGGCCACGCAGGTGCGACGAGGATCATCCTGCACCGTGACCTCTTGAGCTGGTTGACGAGCCGGATTAGCAGTGGCAAAGGAGGGAACGCGTAGAGGAACAGGCCCTCCCAGGGGAACGAGAAAGCATCGCCCATGCTCCTCGCCTGGGGAAACCTGCTGGCGAACCTCCGGCACTTGGAGTTCGTCGCCGTCGCGAACAGGTCGATCTGGGGTGTGCCCCACCGTCGGAAGAGGCGATCCACTAGATCCTGCGTATTTCCCACTCGTGGCACGAGCGCAGCTCCCTGCTGAGTGAGTCGGCGATGGTGTTTTTTATCCCTGCCAGATGAAACGGCACCAGAAACATCCTTTGGGCGACAGCCCAATGCCCCAGGTCCTGCGCCTCCTTGGACAGTGCTGGGGACCTGGTTCCGCCCTGTTTCCTGATGTAAAACATGGTGGTGGTGTTGTCGGTGAAGATCCTCACCACCTTGCCCTTGAGGGACGGAAGGAAGGACCTGAGGGCCCAGAACACTGCACGGAGCTCCAGGACGTTGATATGGAGGGACTTCTCCATCGGGAGCCAAAGGCCTCTCGCGTGCAGATTTTCGGTGTGCGCTCCCCACCCTTCCAGGGAGGCATCCGTGGTCACTGTCTCCTGGTGGTCTGGGGTCTGGAAGTCCATGCCTGCCGTCAGATGCGCGCGGGTGCCCCACCACCGGACCGCTCGGCGGAAACTCTCGTCGAGTGTGATCCTCTCCTCGAAGCCGCCCGTCGTTTGGATCCAGCGCGCGTCCAGGAACTCCTGTAACGGGCGCATCCGGAGCCTGCACATGGGAATGAGGTAGATGCAAGAAGACATCATTCCGAGGAGGGACTTGATGGACCTCACCTTGGCCGTGTCGGAAACCAACAACCGCTGTACCTTGCCCAGGATGGACCTGGTCCTTTCCTCCGACGGGGAGGCCAGAAGGGACACTGTGTCGAGCTTCGCTCCCAGAAACAGTGCGTTTTGCGCGGGTACCAGGTGGGACTTGGCGTAGTTCACGGAGAATCCCAGGTCCGTGAGAAGTTGGACGGTCCTTGCCGTGTGCTCCACGGCGAGCTCCCTCGTCTTGGCTCGGATGAGCCAGTCGTCCAGGTAGGGGTAGACGTGGATACCCTCGCGGCGCAGCTGCGCCACCACCGGTGCAAGGCACTTGGTAAATACCCTGGGTGCCGACCGTAGTCCGAAGGGGAGGGCTTTGAACTGGTAGAGACGCCCTTGGACCACAAACCTGAGGAATTTTCGGTGCCCCTTTAGGATGGGAATATGGAAGTAGGCATCCTCCAAATCCAACGACGACAGGAAGTCTCCTTCCTCCAGCTGACCCAGGACGTGCTGGAGGGTGACCATCCGGAACTTCTGCGCCTTGATGAACTTGTTCAGACGTCGCAGGTCTAGGATGGGGCGCCATCCTCCCGTCTTCTTCTTCACGAGGAAGTATCTCGAGTAAACTCCGGAGCCCCGAAGCCTCTTTGGGACGAGTTCGATGGCGCCCTTCCTGAGCATCGCCTTTACCTCCAGGAGAAGCTGAGGGACGTGAAGCTCTTTCCTGGCCACGGGGGGGACGCGCGGGCACCTTCTTTGAAACTCGAGAGCGTGGCCCCGGGCTAAGGCGTCCAGCACCCAACGGTCGGTGGAGATGGACTCCCACACGCTGACGAAGCTCGCCAGCCAGCCTCCCACTGGGGTGCTTCGGTGGGGGCCCGACCCCACGGCCGGTTCAATCCTGTTTCGACGAGGCTTTGCCGCCTTGACCTCCTTGGCGACGACGGCGGGGTCCGCCAGACTTGCCTCGTCCTCTGTAGGCCTCCTGAGACGACGAGCGGGCCGCTTGACGGTAGGTGGAGAAACCGCCGCCGGAACCTTTGGAGGCGCCCTTGCCTCCGCTGCTCCGAAAGGGCGTCCGTCGTTGCTGTAGAACCCCAAGGGCCCGGGCCGTCTCAGTGTCCGCTTTAATGGCCTGAAGGGAATCGTCCACTGTTTTCCCAAACAGGTTGTTCCCATCGAACGGCATGTCCAGGACTCTGGTCTGTACGTCTTGACGGAAGTCCGTAGCCTTGAGCCATCCACACCCCCTAAGGCACACGCCGTTGCCCAACTGGCGAAACCCAGTGTCGGCGATGTCCGTCGCAATAGTGATGGCGTGGTCAGACGCCACCTCACCTTCCTGTAGGATCTCCAGGGCATCCGCCCTCTTGTCGTCCGGTAGGAAGTCCAGCAGGGGAGCCAGTTTGTACCATAGCTCCCTGTCGTAGCAGGCCACGATAGCCAAGGCGTTGGCCGCTTTAATCGTCGTCGCTGCAGACGAGATGACCCTGCGTCCCATAGCGTCCAATTTCTTTCCCTCGCCGTCCGGTGGGGAAGTCGATGTGGAGGCCGCACCCCCCCCCCCGCTTTCTTCCTGGCCGCCGCGGAGACGACGGAGTCCAGGGTAGGCTGCGCCCGGAGGCACAGGGGGGCCGCGTCCGGGACCCGGTACTTCTTCTCGTACCGGTCTCTTCTAGCTGGCGTCGTGGAAGGGCTCTTGAGGAGGGCGAGGCCCTCATCCCAAATGTCGTCCAGTAGAGGCACCGCGAGGACCATCTTCCTCTTGGCCTCGCGCCGTTGATAAAGGAATCCTTCCTTTTTCTTCTCCTCAGGGCAGAGTTGGAAAAGCTCGGATGCCCTGGCGATCATGGAGTGGAACGATCCAATCTCATCGGGCGGAGAAGCCCTGGTGGGAGGTGACGACGGTAGATCCTCCTCGTATACCTCGTCGTCCGTACCCGTCGCTGCCGTGTCAGTCCCGGTATCATCCCCTCGGGTGGACGGGGAGGAGGGCTGGACGGGTCGCGACGGCTGAAAAGGAGGTGGAGGGTGAATCCTTCTTTTCTTGGGCGGGGGAACACCAGAAGGTCACGGTTCAGGATCCCCCGACGGGAGAGGTTCCTCCGTCGGCAACGGTAGTCTCGTCCTTATCTCTGAGCATAAGGACTGTAAAGCCAACAAAATGGCCGCCGAGTTGTCTTGCGGCGCTGGCAGAGGGGAATCCGACGGGCGATCAGGGGCCCCGTCGGCACCCTCGACGATGTCGTCGGCACCTGCGTCGGGATCTATCCCGACGGGCCGGTCTTCATCCACGCCAAGGCCGTGGCTTAAGACCTCGATCAGCTCTTCCTCCGAGGTTGAAGCCGAATCTACGACGACGCCCTGCCCCCCCCCCTTCCCCGCCGGGGATTTCACGGGGGTCCTATCGATGGGCACAAAAGAGGACTCCCTCCGAGGTGGCAGGAAGACTCTGAGCCCCGAGGTCGCCACCACTGGTGTAGCCTCCACAGGCTGAGCCAGGGCCGCCGCGACAGTATCGATAGAGGGCTTGGCCGGATGGATTAAGGCCTTCACCACCTTAGGTGCGCTCACCGCCTTATCCTTGAGGGGGGGGGGCACTGCCTCGCTCCCCCTCCGATGGGGCCTTCGAGCTCGACCGGGGCCTCTCCAGGAGCTTCGCCGGGTGCTCGCCCTTCCTCTTACCCGACCCAGAGCGTTGGCTCGTGGCTGAAGGTGCCGGGGAGGGTGCGCCCTGCCTGGCGCCCGTAGAGCCTGACCGTTCGGCGCTCCCGGTGCCAGCGGACTCGCGGTGCTTGGCCTTGTGTTGGACCCCCGTCGCCGGGGCGTCCTCAAAGTTCTTAGAAGACCGCTCGGATTTCTTCCTCTTCTTCTCGCCTGACGGGCTCTTCCCTTCCAGCCAGTTGGCGAGGCGTTGGTGGCGGTCCTTCATGGTCCGCTCCGACATATTGCCGCAAAACACACAGTCCTTCTCCACGTGCGTCTTGTCCTCATGTAAGCAGTAGAGACAAAAGGAGTGTTTGTCCTCCTTAAAGACGTTCTGCAGCTGGCATCCAGGGCAGACCCTGAACAGCTTTCCGGGCGTCGAGCTTCCCTTCTCCTGGGCCATGTCCGGGCCTGAGAAGCTTCTGGAGTCCTCCAAAACGAAACTCGACGAAATCTTCACCCTTGAGGGGCGCAGACGAATCCGACACGGGTCCCCGTTGATCGGATGGAGAGTCGGTGGAGCTTGAGGCTCTTTTGACCGGAAAAAACAAAGTTTTTGAGAAAAACGTGAAAAAATAGCACTAACGCTCGAGAGCAATAGCACGAGGATCCCAACACATGAACGTGCGGCTGAGAGGACTTTGCACTCGCTGGATGTGGCTAGAGCGCTGAAGTTCTACGTGGACCGCACGAAGTGTTTTCGGAAGACGTCACAACTCTTTGTGAATTTTGGACCTGTCAATCAGGGGAAGGCTCTCTCGAAGGCTTCCATTTCCAGATGGCTCTCCGGCTGTATCATGTACTGTCATCGGTTGGCAAACCGACCGCTGCCTGGCCGTCCGAGAGCCCATTCCACCAGAGCGATCGCAGCCACCACGGCGTTGCTTTCTGGTGTGCCCCTGCTGGACATATGCAGGGCTGCTACGTGGAGGTCGACGCACACCTTCACGAAATTCTACTGCGTCGATCGGGATTCCAGGGAGGAGTCCAGGGTCGGCCAAGCAGTGCTGCGCAACCTGTTCGCCTGAGGTGAGCCTGGTGAGGAGGTAAGATGCTTAATGTTGGGTTTGATGTAATGCTTAATGTTGAGCCTTTGCCACCTCCCGTGGTTGTGCATGTGTGTACTGCTATGTATTCTTTATTCATGAGCATGTGAATCCATGCCAGACCCCATGCTGGAGAATTGTATATATATTGTATTTGATTGTGATGTGTTGGTTTACTTGAGTTTTATTGTGATTTCTCGTTACGGTCAATGTTACAAAGGCCTTGTAATAAATGTGTCTATATTTTTAATATAACACCTGCTTGGAGTAATTTGTAAGTGTCCTTGCTTTGTGTGCTCATTGCGGGCTTTCAGTCACCCTCACCTCTCTTGAGACCTAGTCTTGACCGCCGCGATCGCTACCTTGATTGGTCTGGCTTGTCCAGAGGTTACCCTGTTCCAAGAAACTAGGCTGGCCTTCTGAACCTCTGTCCCTCCAGGACAGAGTTCAGAAATCCATATTAACACCAGGCTGCTAAATTCAATGTTTGAGGGCACGGGTGGAGTGTCGTTCCTGGATCCTGTGTCAACATTGGCTGGAGACAGTTTCATGGGAGAAGACGGGGGACATCATTTGCAGGTGTGAACAGGAACACGTTAGTTACCTGTAACTGTTCTCCAGCATGGGTCTGGCATGGATTCACATGCTCATGAATATTCCCTGTCATCAGGCTGGGAATCCTCGGTAAAAGAAAACAATCTGTTTCATTTCTGAACCGTCTTTCTCCTACCAAACTATCACTGATGTTAGGGAAAATTCTCAGAGATGTGCCAATTCCTCTCTACCTTAGAGATGAAAGCGAACCCCATTTTACAGGGGACCCATAATCACGCTCTGGGGGGTTGCTAGGTCAGGAATACGTCCAGGGCTACGCTATTGTTGAGACTGTCAGGACTCGGGGCTAGCTAGCCTTTTGGTTGTAGCTCCGGGGCTTCTATCCGGGGCTACAACCAAAAGACCCGGGGCTATAGACCCCTCAGCCCCCCACTAGCAACGGCTCTGATCACGCTGAAACCAGAGTAAATGCACCCCCTCTAGAGAATTAAAGCCATGAGTCTATCTTGCAGGCGATAACAACACTTTGATCTTTCCAGATCATGAGTATTGGGGGAAATGGCAAAGAACTCTGCCATTTCCAACCAGCATGCTGTAGTCTGTGGCTGGCTCCCAGGTCCTGAAGACTGGTGCTGGGCCTGGGGCTTAAATACTCTTGACTTGGTCACTGGATACCAGCAGAGCTCCTTCAAAACTGTTCTTGCCATACAAGGGATGCTGCAGAGTCTCCAGTGTTGCATGGCCAGGTTCTGTTTGGGACAAGCTACATAACATTATGCTGCATATGCAGGAATACTTTGTCGCTTTTGTTTAACATAATTTACTATGTTATAAACATTCATATATAAACACATCTTCCCGCCATTATCTCAACCCTTAACTCCATAAAATTAAAGATTATCTGGTCCAGTATTTCTCATAAAAAACCCTCGTTTTCCTAGTACTCTGTCGTGCTGAATCTTTTTTTGTCTCCATTGGCTTATGATTGACAGGACAGCTGCTGAGTTGCCTCATGCTCTCTACCAGCATGCCTGTAGTCTATATTAAGCACAGCCTGAAATCACTGTGTGCTTTCAGCAAAGCTAGCTACAAATGAACAGTTTTACAAATATATCCATCTACATAGTTGTTTGCACTTATATTTCAATCCTAACTATCTTTATTTAGTGACTGGCCACGACTGATTATTTTTGCATGAAAAAAGCTCTCTCAGTGCTATAGTGCTTAGAAGTCTTGCCTCATTGTAAAGCGTTTGAGGGGTGCAGGAAGGCACTAGCTGAAGAGCTAGACTCCTCCCCAACTGAGACCCCCAGCAACTTTCATGGATTTTGAGGACTTCAATTTTTAACCTGGAGAGAGCGAGACCCTTTTTCCCCACTCGCTCATGTATTTTTAATGTGACGTGAACACGTTTTTTCTTTTGGTTGTGGAGTCTGAAACTCCATAGGCATAATCTTTTACATTGTGTCACATAGCACCTTCAGTGCAGTGACGCAGGGAAGTCTTTCAGATTTCCCAAAGGTTTAAATACCTTCTCTGGGATAAACTACCGTTTCCAAGAGCAGTGAAGTAAAATTGACTTTACTTACATTTTGTAATGAAAAGGGAAAATGGGACAATCCCTTCCCCCGATTCCCGTCCAGACCATGGCCTATGACGTCACGACCTAAGCACCCACCATGGGATGAGTTCAACCCTCTGATTGCTGCCACGGACGTCAAGATCCACCGTGGCCACACTCCACACACCCAGGCCAGCTGCGCGTCATCCAAAGCACATGGTGGGACCTCGGGTGGAGCTGAGACCGACCATATAGACCAACTCGATTAGACGTCACCCACCAATATCACCATCGTTAGAGATGACATGACGACCTATCCAACGGACAAGCACACACGTGCCATCAAGCACCTGGATCAGACACCAGCCCACATGAAGAACATACTCAGTGCTATGACGTAGAGGACCGTTCACAGACCGCTGCACCGTTGTTATTTTTCACATAGGCCAACTACTGCACCGCAGAAACCTAAGACGCCAGAAGAGCCCATGTACATGCTTGCAGACGCTTCTGTGCTACTAAAACCATGAAGATTTCACCCTGTAGATGGCCTAATGTATAAGGACCCAAGTCACCCCTCGCAATCCCAGTGTTATGGACTGTATGCCGCCACCCATAGACTAGGCCAAGTTAGGCCGCAAACCAGAGTCCCCAGGCCTGGAGCAGCTCAGACGGAGCTGCAAGGTGCTGATCATGCAGAACAAACCCTGACGGGAGCCCCACAGCCAAAGCCACGAAGTTGCAAACTACATGCCACACTCCCAGCACCAAGGTTATACCTGCCATTGCTAAACACTACTCTGAGCAGAAATACAAATCAAATCCCCGTAATTCTGCTTCAGCCACGGTCTCTCAACACATGACCAGGCCAACCTGATACGATGCCAAGCTCCAAGGAGCAGAGAAGCTCTGGGGTATCACGTCTGGGACCCAGACTGCAACAAAGTTACAAGTTGGACACCGGCAGCGATGGGAAAGGGACACTCAGCAGCTAGTAGTAAGACCTGTCCATTGTCCGCCACTGACACATAGTCATACTTTGTTGCCAACACAAGGTAAATCGCAAGCTGGGAACGGCGATGGTCCCAGGCTTGGGGGCTCGCGGATGAACCAATCAGAATATGAGGGGCTAATCACTGACGACACTATAATTCAACCAATCACTAACTTTCCCTATGTAACTATTTTCATGTAGCAACTCTTAGGGACGACCCAAGTGTACCACTTGACCGCTTCTACCAATAACATTTCCTTCTATACGGGTCTATACGGACCTTACCACTCGGGAGCCAACCCGAGATAGCGTTAGGTTTAGGGGCTAGGTTTCCCAGGTGACGCACGTAGTTGTGTCATCCGGTTAGAAAAAGGGCTTGCAAGCCCATTACCGCTGAGATGTTCCTTGGGTACCTATGCTCAGAGAATCGGTCATTGTCCGTTTTATGCAATAAACAGCAGTAACTCTTTGCTCTTGTGTGTGCCTCATACTCCTTTGGGACGCGGGAGGAGTTGGGGCTTCCCCAACCCCGGAGGTCTGCAGACGACGCTGCTGACCCCCAGGAAATTACCCCTACAAGTTAGAGGCACTGCTCAGATGGTAAAATAGACCACAGCGAGACCGTTTGCGTCGAGGTGACCACGCAACGCGGCCCCCCCTCTGCCGTTGCCCCCTTTGGAGGACTACAGGACCATCGCAGAACTGCGAGACGACCGGACAGCGCAATCCAGAGTTTGGCTGTCGGGAGCAGACTTCAGAAATTTCCCGCCCGCGGTTGACGAGTGTCCAGACGTGGTCCAGACAAGGGGAGGTGGCGAGCTGATTGGGAGGGGTGCCCGCAGCCGGGCGGCACGGGCAGGCGAGAGCCCGATGTGAGTATGGCACGTGCAACCAGCAGTGTAATGTTGTGCGGGTGGCGGGAGGAATTGTGAACAGGGTGGCGGGTGGTTTTACAGTGTTAAGAAAAGATTTTGGTCATTGAGGGGCGATCAATGTTGTCCCTTCTGGTGTTAGAGAGTGCTGGGTGGGGCGTTGAGCTCTTACATGTTGACTGGCAGATCGTACCGTCCCTTCTGGTGTTAGAGAGTGCTGGGTGGGGCGTTGAGCTCTTACATGTTGACTGGCAGATCATGCTGATTGGTCTAGATCGCTGACACCTGTGCAGGAGGTGTGGCATTCCTATGAGTCGGCATTGTAGTTTGATGAATAGATGAGGATTCCTATTAATTGAGTGTTTTAGCCTGGTGAATAGATGACATATTCCCGCAAGAGGTAGCTAAATTGTTTCTCAGTGCGGAAGATAGTTGGCTGGATAAGCCCCCCTAGGGAGTGGGCGAATCGCACGCGAGGCGACGCAGCGGGTGCAGCACTATTATAATAACAAAAGTGATTAATGAATACTCCACTACGGGTGTGGTGGGAAGACAGCTGTGGGGATTGTTGCGCGTTTATGTTGCAACTGTACGTACCGGTAACACATTGTACTAGATGGTGACGTCACCCATAGGGCTTGCATAGGACACTGCGGTCTTCCTACGCGTAATTGGAGCAACGGCATGCGGTTAAGGAGGGGTGAAGGGCGACAGGTGGCCGCGCACTGAGAACACCGGCACGTCCTCGACCAAAGGGGTCGTGCTGAGCAGCGGTGCGACCAGTGGGAGGGGGAAGAGACGGGCATATACTGCGCAGGCAGTGGGGACAGAAAGATAGGAAGAGGGGTAAGAAGGATATCACAAGCGCACCGAGTAGCGGCCGTGCTGAGAAGGAGGGGCGGCTCAAAAGCATGCCGCGCTGGGCGCGAGGACGCAGGGGGCATCGCGCGCCATGGCTCAAGGGGGGCCCTAGCTCCGAAAGGAGGGGTCTCAAGGGGGCGATAGCGTTGTGAAGAATAAGAGAGCGGTGGTGACCAGCATGAAAGTATTTTAATAACATTGCTTTTCCTTGCAGCGGAAAGTCGGAAGTCCCCAATTACGGGGCCAGGTAACGGCGGTAAACAAAATTTGAACATTTCAAAATGTCTGTATAACAGGATAGGGGCGGGATATAGGGCCAGCACATTAACACCACCACATCTGCGCAACACTAATACCGCAAAGAGATAAAATAGTAAAGCAAGTACAGTATTGAATGGACTCAAGGGACAGATGACAGGATTAGGATACTGTGGCCGCCCAACGGAAGCTTTGACATGACCACTCAACATTAACTGCTAGCATACTTACATAACACCTACAAGGGGAAGAAGTTAGCAGGCAACCTAGAAGTTTGACATCTGGAGAATGTTTCAGGGGTATACACCGGGGATGATGAGCATGCAGGAGGTAAAGGAGGTGTGCGAGGGGAAGGGGTGCCTCACACACCAAGCTCCTTTCAGTGCCGAGGAGAGCGAGGAAGAGGCAGAAGGATCATACCTCATTGCAGAAATAAAAAAGGAAAGTGAGGGAGAGACACCCCCAACTAAAGAGGTGAAGAAAGAAACAGAAGGTTTGTATACAATGAGAGAATTGAGAAAAGCAGCATGATCACAGTTAACAGCTGCTGAGGGATACTCCAACCCAGCATACAGCCCACCACCACACGCGCCAGAAGTCCACTATGAAAAGGGACTAGGTATGGGGAGTACAGTAGACACTAAACAGACACAGATAAGCGCCGGTAGCATAAAAAAGACCCAAATAGATTTGGCGAATATAGGACCAGACTAATGGATAGCAGCACAGATGTTATTGAAGCTTCGTTGACGGTAACAGGAGAAGAGGAGGAGGTGATAAAAAAGGTAGATAAGGAAGGGGTAGGGCACTCAGAAAGGGATTGAGGCAAGTACCAGGGAAGAGGGAAACATGGCGAAGGAAGAGGAGGCAGTGTTGGAGGCGAAACTAGCAGAGCTGAGACGTGCGCAAAGCATATTGATTAGACAGCTCGAACAAAAAGAGCGGGAGAGGAAGGTGAAGACGAAAGAAGGAAAGGGGTGCGAGCAGGGTTAAACCAACAAAAGGAAGAGGACCGCATAAGGGGGATTGCAGAAAGAATAGCACGTATGGAGCAACAGGAGATCAGAAGGAAAGAAGAGGAACGGGAAGAGGACAGGAGAGGACACTATGGAAGAAGGTTATATCAGAGAGCGCACCAAAGTTTGAGGAAGGGAGAATAATAGAGAGTGGCAAAGGAGGGTGGGACGTGGAACGACAAGAACAGAGACGTAAGGTGCTAGGACAAGTAAGTGACGCCATACGGGGAGACGCAAGGGTGCTAGGACAGGTAAGTGACGCGATAATGAATGAACTTCGCAGGGCGATAACGGTGTTAGAGAATGAAGGAGATCAATGAAGCAATCAAGGGCTAAGAGGAACAAGCCAAGCACTCAGGAGTAAGATCAATGCATATAATATTAAAGAGGTAGCGATACCGCAAGTATGGGCAGACACGGACACAGGTGAGTACACAGATATAGATTTGGAAACTAACAGTGGGAGGAGCACACCCACGCACAAAATTGACATTCTCAGGCAGCTTTTGTAGTGAGGAGGAGGGATCCTGCGGAGGTCAGAGTGTCTGGAGTGGAGAAGGACTAAGTGAACTATATATCACACGCACAGGCTACGGGTCGTCATGGGAATGTAGGACACAAGGAGAAACAGGACGGGAGGGGATACTACAAACAATGATGCCACCAGCACAGCACACGCCCCAAGTCAACAGGCTTAGAGACCTCTGAGGTCGCAGAATGGAGGGATCAGCAACCACACACACCAAGGACCAGGGGGGGCCAACAGAGGTCATAAGGGCATAGGGGACACACGGCTTGCACAACACCTTGCTGAATCTATCGAGGAATTGTCTGACATGGAAGAGGAGAGTGAGTACACACATACATCACCGCATAGACGCATGCCAGAGGAGATGAGAATACACACTAATGCCATTATTAGAGAGGGGGAGGGCAAGGCCTTGGAAGCATGCAGACAAAGAATATTAAATGCAGACTACCATCTTTGAGCGGAGGGGTGGGAAAATGGATATATGAAATGGAGAAGCTAACTGCAGGACACAAGTTAGCAGTTGGAGATGTCAAGGGGTATTTAATTTCCATATTGGGTGACGCAGCAGATGACATTTGGAAGAGGGCGGGATTCACAGGGGTGACAATCAGTGACACTTCACATGACGGGGAACCATTTTCAAATTGCAGACACGCACTATGTCAAGCGCTGAGGGTACAATATCCGGACACCTCAGACATGGGGGCAATAATGTCACACAAAATGCGTAAGAACAAGGACCCTGTTAATTACATCCAGGAAATTCAGGAGAAGTGGCGCCTGGAAACGCAGGAGCCATGGGACAAAACATTAACAATTTTTTACCACATACTGATACAAGGGCTCCCGGAACCAGCACAGAGGCAGTTCAATTGGTAGGGATGGAAGCAAAAGCATGGCCAGAAATACAGTTAATAGCACACCATTGAAGGTTATGGCAAGAGAACAGAAAGAGCAAGATAGGAAGCCAGAGGAGGCAAAACTGGTCCAGAAGAAACTGTCAAAATATGCCATGGAAGGTGCAGTGATAACAAGCCCCGCCCCACCGACACAAGCCGCTGCACAGCAGTCTCAACCACCAGCAACACTGTCACAGCAAGTGCCAACACAACACATACACACCACTGATGGGGGTGGATACAGGCCAATGGGCAACGGCTACACCACCAACTACAGAGGGAGGGGAGGGTTAGAGTAAGAGGGAGGGGATTAGGTACGACGGGGCATATGCCAGGGGGAGAGTTCCGAGGGTACAACCAATATGGGCAGCAGGGGTATTTAGATAACACGGGAGGATACCCGTGGCAAGCACGAGAGCCGCCAAAGTGCTGGACTTGTGGACTAGTAGGACAAGTATCACGCACATGCAGGGCAAGGCTGACAAGCAGAATGGGGAGAGCAAGGGCAAGAGGGTTACAACGGGGGACAACATTACTACCAACAACCACAGCTACAACAAATGGGCGAAACACATGCAACAGCAAGAGGGACAGGCACAACAAGTGCCACCACAAACACAGCAGCAAACATATGTGACGCCCACCGCACAACAAATACAGCACCAAACAGCCCAACACCAAGCACAACAACAAATGACGACGGGACAACAACACATCCAAACAGTACAACAGCTCACACAAATACAAGACAATGCACAACTACCTACGGACACGCCAATACCACAGACACAAATGGGGAAAGTGGTGATACTGGGTCACAACCCATACACAGGGAATGGTCAATCACTATACCGCCCAATAGGACAGCCCACAGATGTCCTTGTTGTGTCCCATCCTGTCGGTAACACCTAACCCTGCGGAGGAACCACGCATAAAGGTGGCGATAGGTGACAAAACATTTTCTTTCCTAGTTGACACAGGGGCCAATAGATCCTGTATTAGGGAAGGGAAGTTCAACTTGTCAGTGATGCCATGCACACTCAAGGATTCTCTGGGGCTCGAGGGCTGGTTGCTTTTACTGATAACATATCCTTATCTGTCAGAGATCACGCCACTACTATACTCAAAACAATCAGCGGTAAATATACTAGGGAGAGACATGAGCAGATTGAACATGACTAAATCCTTCACTGACAAGGGAATAGTATGCTCAACACCAGGCATACACATGCTCACCGCACAAAACATACTTCAGGCTTACTGTGGCAAGGGCAGAACCAGTGGACAGGGACATCTATCAATACGGAACCGACATGGCAATAACATGTCTACCGGGGATTGAGGGCAATGTGTGGAGGAGGCAGGCAGCATACCTGTTCAGAGCGGAAACACCCACTAGTGAGAAAGAAGGGGCAATAATATCAGTGGACATCGAGGGTATTGTGGCAACCAACAACTACATTGCAGTTCACGCTCAGGATGGGGAAGGGAAAGCATGGAGGGCAGTAATAGCATTGGCTGAAGGATGCAGGCTGACGCAGGTGTCAGATGAGGAACTGTTCTCAGACGAAGTAGGAGATGGGGAGATGGTGTTCCAGATTAACGTCTACGTTTGGTTGATAGTGACGTACAAGCAGGTAGCGCAGAAAATGGCAATGGCACTAAAAATACCTGACCTCACACAATCAGACTTGTACGAGGAAGACTTCGCAGCTGTACCCCCCTCACTAAGGACTACTAGTCCCTATGATGTGGGATGCATAACGAGCATAGGAGGAGTAAAAATAAAGCTAAATAAGGGAGCAATTCTGCCCAGGGTGAGGCAGTACCCACTGTACAAAGAAGCTGATGAAGGGGTTTATGTAACGCTCACCTGGTTCCCACGGAGGCGCAGCGTCGAAGGCGCAGAACTCTGAAGATGGACAGGAAGGGCCCCTCTATTCTGGCTTCCCTGGCTCGTTGGATACCCTCCTGTGCGTGAAAAGGGAGTATTACCAACTGTGGAACAATGCTCAAGCCTCCCACTCCCTTCCAACCCTCCACGATACCTCCTCCACGATTCCCCGTGAAGCCTCACCTTAGGGTTTGGAAGGATGAGCTCTCCATCCTGCTTCTGATGCAGGGGCGCGTTGAAACCCAGTTACTTCACTGGATTGAGGATTGATGGGAGTTCAGGTAAGCTTGACTGTTCAGGTAAGGCGCTGTACAAGTTCTGTTCAAAAGTTCAAGCTTAATAATAATGTTCGTTGTCTAATTGCAGCAAGCGCTAATGCTTATGTCTTTTTCCCCTTAGGGGCCGGGGTTCGGAGTGACGGAGATATGGCGCCGACCCGAAGTGAAACAGTTCTTTATGAGCGCTCAGATAATGTCTTTGCATTCGCTCATTCAATGGCTTTATCTTTTTTCCCCATAGGGGCCGGGGTCCGGAGATGCCAGGAAGCGGCAGGACCCGAAATGCAGTGGGAATAATCCAACAGGTAAGACTTAAAAGGAAACTGAGCTTTCCTTATTCCTTTTCTCCCTCTCACCTTTGTTCTCGTCTTTTTTCCTCTAGGCGCCGGGGCGTAGCTGAATCCGGAAGATTGCTGCTGAAGATGGAAGCGCCTTGCAAAGGTGAGTAAAATGCAGCGCTGCAGCGATCGAAACGAAATGCCTTTAAAATGATGTCGTCCTTTTCAGGGCCGTTGGAGAAATGACTCCGGGATGCAGATTTAGCAGGTAAGGGCTTTTCTTCTCCTATTCTCTTCCTTTCTCCCCTTGCAGGTGTTCCAGGGTTCTGGCAGGCGTGGCTGAAGTCAGGATGCAGGAGCTGACACGGTGAGCGTCCAGCTGCTAGGTGCAGAACAACGCGAAGCATGTGTGGCTGTTCGGGTGGGGTTTAAATAGCCTTGGAAGAAGTTCCTGGTATGTATCCTTCCACCAATCAGGTATGTATCCTTCCCCGACCACACCCGGGTGGTGAAGTAGTCCTACAGGTTAAGTAGTCCCATTCAGGCCTCAAGAGGGCCTGGATGAAGCAGCAAGGTCTGCATCAGGTAAGTGTGCACCCAAGAACTTAAACACATATCCTCTTCTATGAGCCTGGCGCCTAAGGCGCCAGGACTGAGTCCAAAGGGCCCCGACTTGGGCCCGCTGAGACTTCCCTGGGGAAAATGATGTCTGCCTCTGGGGTTGCTGGGCCCGGCCTGGCTCCTTAGAGGTAGGCATCATGACAGTTTATGAAACAAGTGCCCTAGTGGAAAGAGGAATATTGGTACCATCAGAATCCCTGTGCAACACCGTGGTATACCCAGTGCGCAAGGCAAAGGGAGGGTCTTGGCATTTCATACAAGATTTTAGACCTCTTATCCACATCGTGGAGGCAGAGGGTCCGATAGCAGCTAACCCAGCCACAATACTGTGCGGCATACCAACAGGGGCATCACGGTTCACCGTGATCAACCTCGAAAATGCATTTTTCTCAATACCACTGCACCCTGACTCACAAGATCTAACAAGTTTCACATACCGCAACACAAAGTGGAAACACACTAGACTACCCCAAGGGTACTGCGAGTCACCATCTATCTTTAACAGAGTAATACAAATGGACCTTGGGAACATCGACGTGGAAAGCATGGTGCTGCAGTATGTGGATGATATCATCATCTGCAGTACCACTGAGGAAAAGTGCAGGAGGACTCTATAAAAATGCTCAGTGCTGGCTTAGAAAGGATACAAGGTTGACAAGGAGAAACTGCAGTACTGTCAGGAGCAAGTACTATACATTGGGCAGATCATTTCACAAAAGGGAAGGAACATTGCACCACAAAGGGCACAAGCAATAAAGAACACACCACAGCCACAAACGATAAGGGAACTACAACCATTTCTTGGCCTATGCAACTATTGCAGAGCATGGGTTTTCAACTACAGCACATACATAGGACCCCTATTAGAGGGACAGAGGGGGACGATAAAGTTAGGATGGAAAAGAGATATGACTGATGGATTTAATGTACTAAAAGAGGCCATTTCAATGGCACCAGTTCTGGGTACCCCCCCCCCCCCCCCAACTATGACAATGAGTGCTACATATTCTCACATTGCGATGGTGCAGTAATGAAAGCAGTGCTAACACAAAAGACAAGCATGGGACACAACCAGTAGCATTTTACAGAGGCCATTTGGATCCAGTAATGATGGGACACTTCCCGTGCGAACAACACTTGGCTGCAGCAGCTTTCACAGTACAAAAATCATCATCCATTACTATGGGGTGCTCCACCACACTATTTGTGGAACACGCCCTCTTCACGATACTAAACAAACCAAAATCCACACGGACCACTCAGAGCAACAGGGTATGAGATTATTCTCTCTAGACCTGAACTGAAAATCGTAAGGTGTAGCAGTGTCAGCCCAGCGCAGTTGATAGAGGAAGTGGCCGAAGGAGAATATGTAAACGTCTGCACACACACGATTGAATTGTTCTCATCCACTAGAAAGGTAGAAGAAAATGCCCTAGAGGCGGGTGAGGTGTTCTACATTGATGGGTCATCCACAATTGACCAAAGGGATGGTGTGAGGAGAACTGGAGCTGCTGTAGTACAATTGAGGGAGGATTGGACATACGTTCCGGCCAAATGTGTCAGATTACCCCAACAATACTCCGCGCAAGCAGCAGAATTGGTGGCACTGATCATAGCTTTAGAAGAAAGCAACGGGAAAAGAGTAACAATATATTCTGACAGCGCATATGTCACATCAACAGTACATTCAGGATTAATAAAGTGGCAAAGCAGAGGATTCAGGAGAACAGATGGTACTCCAGTACAACATGCTCTCCTCCTGGGTGAACAGAAGTAATAACATACCCGGCAGAGGTAGCCCTGGTCAAGTGTCAGTCACATACAAATGGAGAAGATCCAATATCAAGAGGTAATGAAACAGCAGACGCACATGCAAAATATGCTGCGTACTTTGGAGAGACATGGGACCTCCAAGAAAAATAAAAAGATAAGGGGGGGGGGGGGGGTGTAAGACAGATGATGATGAAGGATGGGTACACACATCCCAGAGACACAAATTATGGAACTGCAGGCGGCAGCCCCAAAGGCAGAAAAGGAACTGTGGGTTAAAAGAGGATGCACTATGTCCCTCACAGATGCACTATGGCGACAGAATACAAGTTGTGACGCCCCTGGCCCTACTGAAAACAACTCTGGCCCAACTACACCACCCAATTCATACAGGGAAAAGTAATTATAGCACGAATAAAAGAATCATGGTTCTGCCCCGAGCTAAACTCACACGTTGCAAATTTCATTAGCAATTGCCTCACATGTCAACAATTCACGGCCGTTCACACGCTGCAAGTGATGATCAAAGGTACAATACCCCAGCCTGAAGGACCCTTTTGCACCTACACATCGACTACGTCGACATGATCAACGTATGTCAAAGATACAGATACATGATTGTAGTAGCATGCCTATTTTCAAGGTGGATTGAGGCCGACCGTGCTCTCATGCAGATGCATTTAGAGCAGCTACATTTTTAGTAAGGGAGGTCTTACCGAGGTGGGGAGTTTGCGAAGTATTGAGGTCAGACAACGGTCCCCACTTTGCCAATTAATTATTTCAGCACGTAACTGCCGTTCTGGGGATCAAGGATAAATTTGCCTGTGCATATCACCCACAAGCCAATGGCATCTGAGCATCTCAACGGTCTCCAGAACGAAGCAATCACAAAAACCCAACAAACAACCCAAAAGAGCTGGCTCTATTGCCTTCCTCTGGCTTTGTTTGAATTGAGGAATAAACCAGGTTCGGACCACCACCTCAAACCACATGAGGTGGTGACCGGACGCCAGATGCACCTTCCCCTCACACCACCATCAAGGGCAATGAGTGACTGTCATGAAACAAGTACTGTTTTTGGTGAAGAAATGCATGAGTAGGTCTCTTCGCTGGTTACTAGTGCTGCTTTTATCTCTCAACAGATTCAACACGACAAAGGACAACTGCTATGTGTGCTCGTTGATCCCATACGGCATGATCGCCTCAAGAACATTCGTGGCTACTGAAGTACCAGCAGCAACAGCAGAATGCCTTTTATATTTAGCATTATTTCAAACACGAGGGCGATTTCAAGGTAAACAGGCAACACTAAGATGGAAGTCAAGATCAACCTACCCCTACGAAGACAACTTCATCAAGACGCTACCAATGTATGACAATTCTTGGCAGCAGACAGAAGAACTTCAATATATAACTGACGGACCCGACAAAGGTGACACAAAAGAGGTCACATTGAACTACGTACCATGCAAATGGAATGCAAGAGAGGTTGGAGGTAAACCAGGGTGCTCGGAGAGACAACTAATTCTAGTATATGGTAAAGTATATACTAAGAAGGGGTGGGTGGATGGAGTAGTAGGAAGCAAGGTAACAACTTTGGCAAAATCATTAATGACAGTACAAGAGGAAAATGACAAATGCTACAAGGAGAGGACAAAGAATGCAGCGCTGCTAACTTGGTTGGCCAAAGAGGAACCAAGAACGATAATACCCGTTGCAGCACCTACACTAGGTTACCAGCACGATGGTGAGGTTGATGATGGAGTAAATTAAGGATGTAAAAGAATAAAGTTTCCTGAGGGGGAGCAGGAACAGCAGTACTGATGGACCACTATTGGGCCTGCAGAACAAAAGCTTATAACAGCTTACCACAGTCATGGAATGGGGTATGTACCATGGTACACGTCAACGTACCATCCCTGGTAGTACCGCAAAAACACATCAACCTGGAGAAGTTCCCTAAGATGGACGAAGGAAACAAAAGGAAGAGAAGGTCCCTGGAAAAAGCAGAAAGCGCCTCAAGGAGTGACATTACTACAGAGAATAAAGTATTCAGAGTAAAAAGACAAGGAAAACCACTGACTGGAAATTACCTGTGGCGAAGGTCAGAAACAGCAATGAGAGATCCCACCAGTACACAAACTATTTAGCAGAACAGCAATGTTCTTTTTCTCTGCGATACATCCAAGGGTGCAGTCGTATGTGAATGCAAAATGGCTACAGATAACAAGATGGGAGCTAATGATGACTATTAACTCGACAGTTAACGGATTCAACACAATCAAAGAGGAACTGAGGGCAGTAAGGATGGTGGCCCTACAGAATAGCTATGTGCTAGACCTAACAGCAATGGAAGGAGGTGTTTGCGCAAAAATTGGAAGTTCATGCTGCACATTCATTCTCTCAAATGACGAGGACAACAGCACCCTATCTGCAGCAGTATCCCAGCTGGCCAAGATGCATGCCAAGATGGAAGAAGCAAAGGAAGTAAAAAAATGATGGTAGCTGGTTTTCGTATATCTGGTCATGGATGCCATCATGGCTGTCGGATGGCCTCAAGGTTGTGGCAGGATGCATAATCCTGGGAATGGCTTCACTAATGGGGATAAGGTTATGGAATGAGAGGTCAAAGCGTACTGCCGAAGAAATGATAGGCATGCACATGCTAATGCCAGCTGAAGATGACAAACCCGCAGATATAATCAAGGAACACGAGAGACTGCAGCAACAGATAGTGGAAGCAGACCCCGCCATCGATAAAAGTGGAGAATCCACGAAACCCGAAGAGCTATGTTGGAAAATGGGTTTACTGCAAGCCCGGTGGTAGATGCGTATACATGTACTGGTCCTTGAAGATCACGTGGACCGATATAGACACCTGGCAGGAATAACAAAGGTATGGCGAGTAAGGGGAGATAAAAGAGTGGATAATTTTGTGGTCTACAAGTCGACCAGAGGGGGGACTGAAAAGGGAAAATGGGACAATCCCTTCCCCCGATTCCCGTCCAGAACATGGCCTATGATGTCACGACCTAAGCACCCACCGCAGTATGAGTTCAGCCCTCTGACTGCTCCCCCGGACGTCAAGCTCCACCGTGGCCACGCCCCGCACACCCAGGCTAGCTGCGCATCATTCAAAGCACATGTTGGGACCTCGGGTGGAGCTGAGAATGACCATATGGACCAACTCGATTAGACGTCACCCACCAATATCGCCATCGTTGGAGACGACATAGCCAACGGACAAGAACACACATGCCACCAAGCACCTGGATCAGACACACCAGCCCACACGAAGAACATACTCACTGCTAGGACGTCGAGGACCGCTCACAGACATGCACCGTTGTTATTTTTCACATAGGCTAACTACTGCACCGCAGAAACGCAAGACGCCAGAAGAGCTCGTGTACATGCTTGCAGACGCTTCTTTCCTACTAACACCATGAAGATATCACCCTGTAGATGGACTAATGTATAAGGACCCAAGCCGCCCCTCGCAACCCCAGTGTTATGGACTGTATGTCGCCACCCATAGACTAGGCCAAGTTAGGCCGCAAACCAGAGTCCGCAGGCCCGGAGCAGCTCAGACGGAGCTGCAAGGTGCTGATCATGCAGAACAAACCCTGACGGGAGCCCCACAGCCAAGGCCACGAAGTTGCAATCTACACGCCGCACTCCCAGCGCCAAGGTTACACCTGCCATTGCTAAACACTCCTCGGAGCAGAAATACAAATCAAATCCCTGTAATTCTGCTCCAGGCAAGGTCTCTCAACACATGACCAGGCCGACCTGATACGATGCCAAGCTCCAAGGACCAGAGAAGCTCTGGGGTCTCACGTCTGGGACCCAGACTGCAACAACGAAGTTACAAGTTGGACACCGTAGTAAGACCGGTCCATTGTCCGCCACTGACAGTCATACAGTGTTGCCAACACCAGGTACATGTGGTGCTGGGAACAGCGATGGTCCCAGGCTTGGGGGCTTGCGGATGAACCAATCAGAATATGAGGGGCTAATGACTGACAACATTAATTGAACCAATCACTAACTTTCCCCATGTAACTATTTTCATGTAGCAACTCTTAGGGACGACCCAAGCGTAACACCTGACCCCTTCTCTACCAATAACATTTCCTTCTATACAGGTCTATACTGACACTACCACTCGGGGAGCCAACCCGAGATAGCGTTAGGTTTAGGGGCTAGTTTTCCCAAGAGACGCACGTAGTTGTGTCATGCGGTTACAAAAAGGGCCTGCGAAGCCATCACCGCTGAGATGTTCCTTGCGTACCTATGCTATGAGAATCTGTCCCTGTCTATTTTGTGCAATAAACAGCAATAACTCTTTGCTCTTGTGTGTGCCTCATACTCCTTTGGGACGTAGGAGGAGTTGGGCCTCCCGAACCCCGGAGGTCCGGATGGCCCTGCCGACCCCCAGGAAATTACCCCTACAGTAACTTTCTAGACCCAGCACACACTATTTTACAATAGGGTGCTGAAGGGGTTCCTTAGTACCCCCTTTGTCTAGCTTCTCATGTAGCATTTTTATGTTACCCTATCCTCGATGAATGGCTGGTGGCAGTGGTTTACTTTGAACTACCGTCGTGTGCTTTTACCGCAGGCTGCGTTCACAGCTGCAGTAAAGCACCCAAGGTTGTCATTTTTGTCAAAATTGCCCCAGTCTTATTTTTTTTGCCATTTCTTTGTGGAAAGGTCCTTCTTGAGATTTACTCTGCGTGCCAAACCAGGTTTGGTCCCTTTGTTAGTTTTGTCTTTGGCAGGATTCATGAGTGAAGCCTGCCTCTGGCTCGAGGGAGCAGGAAGCGAGGGAGGTGCCCAAAACTCCCTGTGCTTAGTCTCCTAGGAGACAGTAATGCACCACTAGGTGATTGGCCGGCTGGCTGTCCGGCAAGGACAGCCACCCTGCTCAGTGATTGACAGCTAGGCTGGAATGAATGGGATAAACCTGCATAAAAGGCAAGGGTTTTTGTCGACCACAGGACAAAGGAATACGAAGAACTTCTTGGAAGAGACGACTGCTGCAACTCCTGGACCGTTGATTTGCCCGGTAAAGCCCTCCTATGCTGAAGCTCCGAATTTGCCTCGACTAGAGAAGCCCTGCAAGGATGACTTCTCCCTTTGAGTTGGTAGGACCAATCGACTGCAAAGTAAGCCACCTGGACATCCTCTCAGAGCTGGTTGAAATTCCACTGCAGTTGCTGCTGAAACCGAATAGCCAGGGAGAGGAACACCAGATCATGTGTGTTGCTTTTAAGTTGGCCAAGAGCTCTAGGAAGATCCTCTGGACTCCCAGGAAGCACAAATGACTGAGCTTGAGCCACATCAACAGAGAGCTGGACCCCAGATACAAGGAAAGCCCAGCTCAACAACCAAGAGTCTGCAGTGTTGGCATTTGCTTAGGCGCGAGGAGTTGAAACGGCAAAGTGCCACTGACTAGAAGTTGGTCCTTTTCTGTCCCCAACCGCCCCGTTGCAGTGCAGGAGTCCTCCAGACATCCTCCCTCTTGTCCCCACGACTGAGGCCCAGGAACACAGGATCTGCAGAGCTGCACAGGAACAGAAGCCAGCCAAAGCCATTTTCTTCTAACCAAGGGTACTGTAACATCTAAGAGAACTTACCTCTTGTTGTGTAACCTCACTTGTTCTCAGTTGAGACTTGTCTTGGTTGCTTCTGTAGAGTTGCTATCAGCTTCTTTACCTCACAAGCCTAACCAGTTTATGGCCCTGCTTTGATTTCTTCTTTTCTTCAATGATTTCTAAAAAATTGTGCAAGACTTTTCCTTACCTGCAAGAAGTGTTTCAGCTCACCTAGACTTTTGCCCGATTGACTTTGGCCTAGCCTGGCACCCTGTATGACTCTTCTTTCCTCCGACATTGTGTTTAGTCTTCCTCCCATGAAGGGGTAACTTATTTTGCATTGGGGATGACCAAAAGTACTTACCTGCTTCAGAATATTTGTGATATCTCTTGTTCTGTTCTAATAACCTTTTTGTTTGACATACTCTGAAGTCTGGCTCTAAATGCAAACAGTGGTATATTAATGTCCACAGTGTCCTAGTTACTAAAGTCAGGAAGTGTAGGAAGTGTCTGTGTCATCCCAAAAGGGTACTTACTGATTTAGCAACATTAACAGTGTGTATTTTGGAGTCTATGTGTGTGTTACTGTTATATTGCCCCTTCTGAAGAAGGCTTACTCAAACTAACTAAAATAAATTAATAATTGTTTAATCAAGAAACCTTGTGTGTAATAGTTTATTTGAATACTTGTCACTGTGAATCTCTAACTCCCCTACAGCTCACATTGACCCCTCTTGAGATAAGCCTGGCTGCTCAACACGCTACCAACCTGTGTAGTACAGACCTATACCAAAGATTGGGTTCCTATTGCCAGGTCAGGGGTTTTTGTAGTGTAACCAAAGGGTACTGCATACAATCTTGCCCAACAACTGAGCTCTGGGTCATACTGCCCCCAGCCATTGACTGCCCTCTACCTAAGCCCCTCCTCTGGCAGCCATTTTCAGATTTGGTAGCACATAAAGTGGCAGTAGGACCAAGAGAAGAGCCGCAGAGGGGTAGGCGGAAGGATTGCCAGACCCATGCTGGAGAACAATAGTTACAAGTAAGTAACTTGTTCCTTCTCCAGCATGGGGTCTGGCATGGATTCACATGCTCATTAATAAAGAATATATAGCAGTACACACATGTACAACCACGGGAGGTGGCAGGGCTCAACAGAAGCAATCTCTTCTCCAGGCTCACCTTCAAGCGAACAGGTTGCGCAGCAATGCTTGGCCGACTCTGGACTCCTCCCTGAAATCTGTCGACCGCCACGTAGCAGTCACGTAGCAGCCGTGCAGATGTCCAGCAAGGGCACACCAGACAGGAACGTTATAGTAGCAGTCATCGCTCTGGTAGAATGGGCTTTCGGAAGGCCAGGCAGAGGTTGGTTTGCCAACCAGTGACAGTGGGTGATACAGCCGGAGAGCCACCTGGGAATGGAAGCCTTGGAAAGGGCCTTCCCATGGTTCACAGGACCAAAGTTGACAAAGAGCGGAGAAGTTCTCTGAAACGCTTTGTGCAGCCACACAAAACTTCGGCACGCTAGCCACATCCAGCGAGTGCAAAGTCCTTTCAGCCGCCGACAAAGGTGTCGGAAAAAACACAGGTAACACCAAGGGCTTGTTTAGATGAAAGTCTGACGGCACCTTGGGCATGAAGGAGAAGTGCGTCCGTAGTACCACCCTCGTCTTGTGGAAAGTTAAGTAAGGTGGCTTACATGACAGGGGCTGGAGCTCACCCACTCGTGCACAGGTGATGGCCATGAGAAAGCTGTCTTCTACGACAAACTTCAGCGGAACAGAATGCATAGGCTCGAACGGAGCTCCCATGAGACTAATAAGTACCACATTGAGTGCCCACGTCAGGGCCGCAGCCTTCAACAGCGGGAACAAGCGGACCAGTCCCTTGATGAATTCCTTAACTAGACGGTGCAACCACAATGAGGACCGTCCGGAGATCTGGTGTAGCGGGAGATCGCCGCCAGATGAACCTTGGAGGCGTGAGCCAGCCCCGATTTAGCCAATGACAGCAAATATGGAAGTACTTCAGGGGCCGTGACCCTTAGAGGGTCGATCTTCGGAGAAACAGCACCAAATTGCGAATTTCTTTCATTTGTGTCCGTAGCCTTTTAAAGTAGACTATGCCCTGGCCTTAGCGAGCACCACCTTCCATGGCGAGAAGATCTGCGACCACTGGAAGCTTGACTGGAGGGGACGCCGACATGCTGAGAAAGTCTCGGTATGTTAGGCAAAGTTTGTATGCAGTACCTTTGGGACCACTACAAACAACTAGGACTACAGGTGTAAGCAAAACCAACCTTTGGTATCAGTTTGTACTACACAGTTTTGTGGTAGCGTTGCTGAGCAGCCAGGCTTATCTCAAGTGGGAATGTGAGCTGTAAGGATGTTACACAGACGTCTATAATTACAAGTATTCAAGACTCTTATACTCAAGGTTTCTTGGTAGAACATTAATTTATTTCACAGTCAGTTACAAAATATTCACTAGGAGGCGGCAATCTATATCTCAAAAATCTACTTCAGTACTTCACAATATCAGGTCCTGAGGCATTTAGACTACTTCTAAGGAAGAGCCAAGTGGCATTCAGAGTATTTGAAGTAGGAGCAAAAAGGCATAAGTTAATAAAACAAAAATTACAGTTACTCTAAAACAGTGCAAATAGTGTGAGTTCCCCAGAGGAGTTGATTCAACGCAATAGGTTAGGCCAAAGTCAATGGACTAAAGTCTTGTATAGGATAAAGCAGTTCTGGAAGTTAAATGGAAAAGTCTTAGCCAAAGTTCTCAGAAGTAGTTTGTAAAAGAAAGATTCATATGTTGGTCACAAGCGGACTAGGCCTGCAAGTTGCCAAAATTTCAAGCACTTTCGCAGTGAAAGGTAAGTTTTCTCTGTCGGGTTTTCACAGTAATTTACAATGAAGAAAAAGATGTAGCCGAAGAAGTCTGTTCCTGCAGATCTCGCTGCTCCTGACCCTCAGTCGTGGGGACAAGAGGGAGGACGTTGGGGGACTCGTGCACTGCACTGGTCAAAAAGCTGGCAAAGGCAAATCTTAAATTCTGTTAGCTGTAGTCAAGCACACAAACGGGTGTCTTTCTCCCTGGCTATTCGGTTTCCTGCAGCACCCTGAGGAAAATAGGACCAGCTCCGAGAATGGTATCCAGGTGGCTTACGAGTTGATTGGTCCCACCAACCGAAAGGGAGAAGTCGCCCTTGAACCGAAAGGGAGAAGTCGTCCTTGAAGGGCTTCTCTGTCGAGATGAACTTGGCGATTCGGATCTGCAGCAAGGCTTCACCGGGCAAACCAATGGTCCAGAAGTTGCAGTATGCGTCCTCTTCAAGCTCTTCTTCGGTTCTTCCGTTCCAGTGGTCGACTGCCTTCCAAGCCAAGAGACCCGCCTTTTATCCAGTTTCCTCCCATTCATTCCAGCCTAGCTGCCACTCACCCAGCAGGGTGGCTGTCCTTGCCGAACAGTCAGCCAGTCAATCATGCTAGAGTGCATTTTGGTCTCCTAGGAGACTAAGCACAGGGAGTTTTGGGCACCCCCTCACTTCCTGGCCACCCCAGATACTCGGGCGCCAGAGGCGATCACCAGTCCTGAAGCCCGCCAAAAGGCGTAGGAACAAAGGGACCAAACCTGGTTTGGCGTGCAGAGAAACTCAAGAAGGATCTTTCCAAAAAGAAATGGCGAAAAAAGAAGACCGGGACTTGTTTAAACAAAGGGGCCTCAGACGCCATCTTGAAAAACATGGGTCCAGCGATTTAACGCTACTGGTGTTCGTGGTCTGGAAAAATCATGGTAGTTTGTGGTATAACCACTGCCAGCAGCCATTTCGAGAGGAAAGGGTTGCATCTGACTGCTACATGAGTTTCTGGACATAGGGGGTACTAAGTATCCCCTCCAACACTCTATTGTAAGATAGTGTGTGCTGGTTCTAGGAATTTGAAAAGACTATTAAAGTCAATTTCACTTTACTTTTTCTGGGAAAACAGTAGTTTATCCCAGAGAAGGTATTTAAACCTTAGGACAGCCTAAACGGCTTACCCTGTGTCACTGCACTGAGGGTGCTGTGTGACACAAATGAAAAGATGCCTATGGAGTTGTCTAAAACTCCATAACCAAAGAAAACACAAGAGAAAAACACACAGAATGAAAAGTTCAAAGTCCCAAAGTTTAGCCAAAGAGCTGTAGGGCTCTGAGGTGGGAGGAATTGGCACATTTATGAGAATTCTTATTAACAGGGTACCACATCTGCCTCGGCCACGAGGGTGGGGGACGAGGGTCATCCTGCACAGGTACTGTCTGAGATGATTTATGACTCGAAGCAGCAACGGAGGGAACGCATACAGAAACAGGCCGTCCCAGAGGAATGAGAATGTGTCCTCCTCAAGCTCTCCGGCTGGGGGATCCTGCTGGCGAACCTCCGGCACTTGGTGTTCGTTGCCATCACAAACAAATTGATCTGGGGATTACCCCATTGGTCGAACAGGTTGTCCACTTGGTCCTGCCGAAGCTCCCACTCGTGGCAAGAGTGTAGCTCCCTGCTGAGAGAGTCGGTGACTGTTTTCTTTACTCCTGCCATGTGGAAAGGAACAAGGAACATCCCCTGGGCGAGGTCTCAGTGCCACAAGTCCTGCACCTCCCTGGAGAGTGCTGGGGATTCGGGTCCCCCGGTTTCTGGATGTAAAACATTGTGGTGATATTGTCCGTGAAGACCCTCACTACCTTGCCCTTGGGGGGCGGCAGAAACTACTTGAGGGCCCAAAACACTGCCCGTAGTTCGAGTAAGTTTATGTGTAGCGTCTTCTCTTCCGGCAGCCACAGGCCTCTGGCGTGAAGACATCCGGTGTGGGCTCCCCATCCTTCCAGGGATGCATCCGTCATGACTGTCTCCTGGTACGGGGAGCTCTGGAAATCCATGCCTCTGCCGATATTGGAGCATACGCCCCACCATCTGATCTCTCATCAGAACTCCTCGTCGAGCACAATCCTGTCCTGGAAGCTTCCGGACACCTGGACACATTTTTTATGTATGCGGACGATGCACAAATCGTCTCATCTTAATGCCCCAACTTATAGCCCCTCGGCCCTTTTGAGAGACTGTCTCTCTGCGGTTTGCCAGTGGATGTCTGAAAACTGGCTGAAACTGAATCAGAGATATTTGTTATCTGACAGTCAGCCATCGGCTGAACCCCCCCCCCCCACATTACTGGCCCAGCTGTCTTGGTCTCTGGCCTCAACCTACTAGTGTAGTGAAAAGTCTGGCTGTTAAGATTATGTTGTCTGGCTCCAGAGAGGCTCAGATCTCTGCGGTATGCCGAAGCGTCTTTGGAAAACTTAGGGTTTTGAAGAAGGTGCTCAGATTTCTCCCCAGCAATGCTATGAGCAAAATTGTTACTGCCGCCATTATGGGTGCCACTGACTACTGCAATGGCATCTATCTGGGTCAACCGGCGGCTTTACTCCAGCGACTCCAAATTCTCCAGAATGCAACAGCTAGGCTGGGCTTCTGTGACCCCCAGATTAGCCCACTCTCGGGACCTCCTGCAGCGCCTTCACTGGCTCCCTGTGAAGTTTCAGGTGGAGTTTAAAATTCTCTGCATGGTCCATGCGCCACAGGGCTACGTCCCTCCAGTCGAGGTTTGTTCCCCATCAACCTAAGATACCTTTGCTTGGCATGCCAGCTCTTGCTGACTGTTCCCCGTTTTCATCGTTCCCGGATGGGAGGTAGATCCTTTTCGGTGTTGGCACCAACGTTGTGGAATGCACTCCCGCTGCACGTTAAGAGCATTCATGTACTATCCACTTTCCGTAAGCAGCTAAAAACATGTCTGTTCTGAGTCCGATTCTTACTCCTCCCTCTCTGGCGGTTCGTCGCCACCAGAGCCATGACGCCTTTGGGTCTTTTTCACGCTTTACAAATCGGCATACAATACAATCGGGTATATGCAAGACGACATCATGCCGAGCAGTGACTTGATGATCCTCACTGTGGCGATCTTCAGTGCCAACAGCCGTTGCACCTTGCCCAAGATGGCCAATATACTTTCCTCCGACAGTGACATCAGGCATGACACTGTTGAGCTTGGATCCCAGGAACAGTGTGTCCTGTGATGGAGTTAAGCAACATTTTGCATAATTCACAGAGAACTCCAGATCCGTCAGCAGACGCATGGTCCGCACTGTGTGTTTGACAGCGATGTCCCTTGACATGGCCCGGATTAGTCAGTCCATGTAGGGGTAAACGTGGATCCCTTGCAGCCGCAGGTGGACCACCACTGGCGCCAAGCACTTGGTGAAGGCCCTGGGTGCTGACTTCAGTCCGAAGGGAAGAGCTTTGAACTGATAATGCTTCCCCTGAACAACTAAGCGCAGAAACATGCGGTGTCCTTTGTGTATGGGGACGAGGAAGTACACGTCTTCCAGATCCAACATCTACAGAAAGTCCCCCTCCTCCAGCTGGCCGAGCACGTGCTGCATAGTGACCATCCTGAACTTCTGGAACTTTACGTACTTGTTGAGGCGTCGTAGGTCGAGCCCTGGAGTCACTGTGGAACCACCTCTATCGCCCCTTTTCATAACATGGCTGAAACCTCCATGTTAGGGAGAATTCTCAGAAATGTGTTCATTCCCTTCCACCTTAGAGACCCGAAGCTCTTTTTGCTGGACTTGAGGACTTATTAACTCATGTAATTTTAATGTGATTTATTCTTTGTGTTTCTTTTGACTTTGAAGTCTGACAAACTCCATAGGCATCATCTTTACATTTTAACACAAAGCACCTTCAGTGCAATGGGCACAGGGAAGGCTCTTAGATTTCCCAAGGTTTAAATACCTTATTTTGGTGAAGAACAAGTTACTTGCCATATCTGGTAACGTTCTTTCGATGGGATGTTCCTCCGACGTATTCCACCTCTATGACAGGTAATGTCCAGAGCTGTGCTGTTTCGGAACATTTTCGGCAGAGGGCGTCCTGCGTCAATGATGTCGAACCGTTGTCCGTAGTGGGACAACATCACCGGATGTTATATATAGGACGCACGGCGTCCGTAGCCTCAGTTGTAGTTTTTTCCCAGAACGTGTGGCACCAATCTCCAGCCAGTATGACTGCAGAAAGCCTTGCGTAAATGTAAGCTGCAATAGCATAGGAAATTCAGTAGAGGGGAGGCTGGGAGGGCAATGTGGAATAGGTTGGAGGAACATCCCATCGAAAGAAGGTTACCAGCTATGGTAAATAACTTGTTCTTCGAGGGGATTGTGTCCTTTGACGTATTCCACATCTATGACAGACTCCCAAAGCAGTACCAACTTATGGAGGTGGGAAAAGAATTACAATTTTAGAATTTTAGAATGCCCAATCAAATGGCTGAATAGAGGACTGCCTTACCAAAAGGCAAAATCCTGCACATGGGTTGAGTCCAAGGAATAGTGTCTCACAAAAGTATGGACAGAGGCCCATGTGGCTGCTTCGCAAATATTGCGAATAGGAAAGCCCCTCTTTAGAGCAGTGGAGGCAGCCACACCTCTAGTAGAGTGAGCCCGTAAACCTACTGGAGAGTCCTTTATCGCCAAACGGTAACACACAGAGATCGTAAAATGATCCATCTGGACAAGGTCTGCTTGGAAACTGCCTGACCCAAGCGCCTTCCAGCATAACCAACAAAGAGCTGATCGTCCACTCTAACCCGGGACATCCGTAAGAGATAGAAACTCAAAGCTATCCTAGGATCCAACCTATTGACCCTCTCCTCGTCCTTACCAGGATGTGGAGGAGGATAAAACGCTGGAAGTATCACCTTCTGGCTCAAATGCAATTCCGACACAACCTGAAAAATGCCACACCCGCAGGACAACCCTGTCATTATGAAAACAGTAAAGGCTGGCTTGGCGGAAAGTGCCTGCAACTCACTCACTCTGCGTGCAGAAGTAACCGTGACTAAAAACACAGTTTTAAAGGACAACAGTCGCAATGGACAAGAATGTAAGGTCCCAAACGGAGCTCCCATTAGGAACTTTAAAACCAAATTCAAATCCCACCCCAGCACCTGGAAAGGCGACGGTGGAAACACATTAGTTAGCCCTTTTAGAAACTGGGAAATCAAAAGGAATCTTAAAATAAAATAAGAACATTCCTTAGACGAGCGCTTAAATATGGACAGCGCCACCAGGTAACCCTTAATGGTACCCACTTACAGGCCCTTGTGGGCTAAAGAAAGCAAACAAGACAAAACCAAAGGATTGGAACATTGGAAAGGATCCACATTCTGTACACTGCACCAGTCACAGAACTTTCTCCAACGGCAACAGTACAGGGATTTCGTTGCGGGCCTCCTGGCCGAAAGCAACACCTCCATCACATCTTCGGGGAGGTCCCACTCCTTATACCTCAACCTTTCAGATACCAAGCATGAAGGCTGAGTGACTTGACCTCTGGATGGAGAACCCGACCCCCCTCCCGTGAGAGCAGATCGTCTCCGTAGGGAAGACGGCGGAGGGCAGATGGACATGTCTAGAAGGTCCGGGTACCACGCTCTCCTGGCCCATGCCGGAGCAATGAGGATCATTAGGGAACCAAACCTCCGTAACCTCTGCAACACTTGCGGGATAACAGGGACTGGGGGAAACGCGTACAGCATTGGGAAGGACCACTCCACTACAAATGCATCCCCTAAGGCTCCTCTTGGGGGAGATTCCCAAGAGCAGAATCTCTCGCACTTCAAGTTGACACTGGTGGCGAAGAGATCCACTTGTGGGGTTCCCCAAAGGGCAAAGATCTTCAAAAGAACTTCCTGAGCCAGCTCCCACTCGTGAGAGACCGTGCTCTGCCTGCTCAGAGCATCCGCCGCCATGTTTTCGTCTCCGGCCAGATGAACTGCCGAGATCGAAATTTCCTGCTGGATGGCCCAAAACCAGAGCTGCATCGCCTCCCTGCACAACGTGAGTGACCCTGCCCTCCCCCCTCTTTTTTAAATTCAATTTTTATTGATTTTTTTTAAAACAACAGCATAGGTACACACATCACAAGATTTGGGCAATCGCCCTCAACAAATCAAACTATAGGCCATTATTCCCTGCGTTTATTCACCTCCCCCCCCTCCCACCCACCCCAGAAAGTATCTCGAGCGATGCAGTCTGCTTATAGGAATGATGCGGCATAGAGCAGCGCCGATCCGGGTTTTCTCCGTCAGTGGTCAACCGGCTTTCCAAGTTCCAGGGCCATTCGTTCCATGTCAGGGCTTGTTTTTGGGCCGGGCCAAGAACGCTTGAGGGTCTCAGGACGTGGCCTCTGCATTGCCAAACACCTCTTGAAATTGCAGCCAGTCTGTCTCTATTTGGGTGCTTAAACCATGTAAGGCCGCTGTAAGTCTTTACATAAGGAATATGTCTTTGGCTATCATCACCCATTCTTTCTTCGTGGGGAGGGCGGGCCTCTTCCATGTTCTAGCGCGAGCCGCTCTGCCAACAGTAGGGAGTGTGAAAGGTCCGGTAATTTTTCCCAGTGGTCATCCTTATGCTGCAGGCCAAACAGTATCAACATTGGATCCAGTGGGAGCACACCTTCTCCCGCCTCTCTTAGCCAGCTGAGGACTTTGGCCCAATAAGTTTGGACCTTCCCGCATGTCCACCACATGTGCCAATAGTTTGCCCTTTCCCCACACCCATGCCAGCAAAGGGGGATTACATCTGGGAACATCCTAGAGAGTGTGATCGGGTCATACTGCCATCTGTGCAAGAGTTTAACAGCATGGGTTTTGTATTGGCAGGAAATCGAGGTCTTAAATGATCTACTACAGAGTCGCCCCCCAGAGACCGTCTCCGATCCTACAACCCAAGTCTCTTTCCCATTTCCCTCTGAGGCTTTTGGTGGTTCCCTCCCGGGGGGGTTAAAAGGGCAGAGCAAAGGAGTGAGATGAGGCCTTTCATTACTACATGGGTGTCTAAGATTTTCTCAACTGGGGTGAGTTTTCTTTGTAATTTGGGCTTTAGTTTTGGTTTCATTAGGATTCCCTTAAGTCTCAGGTAGAGGAGTGGGGAGAGCCTGCCTATTCCCAAGGATTCTTCAAGCTCCTGGATACTTATAAAGGACTCCTGCCTGACCAACTGACCAACTCTGCATAGGCCCGCGTCAAACCAGGGCTGATGGTGTTCGTGGCCTGGGATTTCCTCTGAAACTGGTGTGGATCAGATGTGACTCATGGGGGAGGGCCAAGTGGTCACCTTCTCACCGTGTCCCTTACCCTCCAGCGCCTTCCACATTGTTACTAGTATTGGGTGTTCCCCAATTCTCCTTGGGAGCTTTTTCCATCGGGACCCATAACCACTCACCCACTGTGACAGGGCTCAGGAGGGAGTTTTCATGAAAGACCCATTGTTCGTTGGGGTCCTCCCTGCGGTGGGGGGCCAGGTTTCTGAGCTGTGGTAAGTTCGTAAGTCTGGGAGGCCGACCCCCCCCTCTATCCTTGGGGAGGGTGAGTGTTTCATTACCTATTCTGGATCTCTGGCCTTGCCATACAAATTTCGTTATGCGTTTTTTGGCTTCTTTAAGGAGTGCTTCTGGGGCTTCTAAAGGGAGCATCTGGAAAACGTACAGGACCCTGGGGAGGAGGTTCATCTTTACGGCCTTTATCCTTCCCCATCCACGAGATTTGCCCCCTACCCCATGTCTCCATATCTTTGAATAAGTTGTCGAACAGCATGAGGTAATTTGCCTTGCTTAGATCTTCGTGGGGCCGGACGATGTTGATCCCCAGGTATTTGATCCCTTCGGTACAAATTTGAAAACCCAGGGGGGACAGTTCTGTCTGGTCCCTGTCTGCATCTGGAGCAAAGGGGAAGATCATTGACTTCCCTATGTTTATCCTGAAGCCTGAGAATTGGCCAAACCGTTCAATAACCCGCACGGCAGCCGGGACAGAACTAGTAGGTTGCCTCAGGTGGAGCAGTATATCATCTGCATAGAGGCAGAGCTTGAAGGTCCAACCTCAAACGGCGATACCGCAGACCATCGGGGCACATCTGATGTACTCCGCGAGTATTTCCATGGTGATGGCGAACAGGATTGGGGAGAGGGGGCAGCCCTGCCTCATCCCCCTTTGAAGGCTGAATGTTCGTGACAGGCGACCATTTACCGTGACTCTAGCAGAGGGGTGTGTGTATAAGGATTTAATGGCTCGCCTGATTCCCTCGCCGAGGCCCAGTTTGACAAGGACTCCGTGTAGAAACTCCCAGTCCACCCTGCTGAGCGCCATTTCGGCGTCGATGGCCACCAGGACAGGGTTGTCTCCCTTCGGGGCCGCTTCCCTCATGAGGTGCAGGGTTTTTCGGAGAGTGTCCTCCCCCTGTCTCCCCTGTATGAAGCCCACCTGGTCGGAATGGATGAGTACCGGCATATGGCTGTCTAGTCTCGTGGCTATGATCCTGGTGAACAGTTTAGCGTCCACATTCAGGAGGGAAATTGGTCTATATGACCGGCAGTCTGCTGGATCTTTGCCCTCCTTCGAGATCACTGTTATCAGTGCTTTGCCAAAAGACGGGGGTGCACTCCCGGTCCTCATGATATTTGTGAACAGGCCCGCCAAGAACCCCGCTAGTAGGGCTCCAAAGGCCTTATAGAAGCCTGCAGTGAATCCATCCTCCCCGGGGGCCCTGCCCAGCTTAAGACCCGATATCGCCTCGAGTACCTCCTCGCTCGTTATTGGGGTGTCTAAGGCTGATGCCTCTGGGGGGTCCATCACAGGTAATGTTACTCCTCCGAGGTAGGCCCCGGAGTTTGGCCGCCAGCATGGTGATTCCCCTTTTTCATAATACCTTTGACGCAGGTGTTGGAGGCCCGCTACAATTTTCCCCATCTTCAATGCTCTCAGCTCTTGCCTTTTCTCTCTTGCATCTCCCGCCCCGCCCCAAAGTCCCTTTCCCTCTCCTTGTCACTCTTCCCTTCAGATCCCTCCAATGCTATTATCTCCGCCCGTAACCTATGAGCCAGGAGGGTCCTGGTCCTTTTTTTGGAAGCCCCCTCTCTAATCAGAACACCCACCCAGGTCGCCTTTGCTGCCTCCCAGACTGTCTCTATGTTGACTTCGCCAGTGTTATTCAGTTCCAAATATTCATAGATCGCCTTCTCCATCTCCTCCTTAAAAACCACATCCCTTAGTAGGTCGTCATTGCATTTCCATAGGGATTCTCTGGGCTTCAGACCCGATACACTAATATCTGCCGAGACCATATCGTGGTCCGACCAGCTAACCGGGCGGGTGATGCTGGACTCCACTCGGCTCATGTTCTGGTGTCCCATGAAAAGGTAATCTATTCTCGTTCTGGTGCCATGGACCGCTGAGTAAAAGGTTTATCCCTTTCCCTCCGGATGCAATTCCCTCCATGTGTCCACGAGCCCATAGCCCCACATCAGCTCCCGGAATTTCCCCTGGGGTCTACCCCCTCGGCTGCCTAGCGGGATGGCCCCTCCACTATGATCTAATTCCCGATTTGCCCACATGTTAAAGTCTACACCCAGTATAAGGAGCCCCTCTGCCCTGCCCATTATCTCTCCCATTGCCTCTTTGAGAAATTCAACCTGGCCCACATTAGGACAATAGATAGCTGCTAGAGAGACCCTGGAGTTGTGCAAGTCGCCCGATATAATCATGGCTCTACCGTCCTCCCTCCCCCACCTGGTTACCTCTGCGAGTCTCTGGTTTCTCTGCAGGATGATCCCGACTCCACTCCGTTTCGTGGGAGCGGATGCCCAGAAGGTCTGACCCACGTGTGCTCCCAGGATGGCCCTCTGCTCTCCCGTGACCGTTCTAGTTTCCTGTACGAAGAGGACATCTATTTTGGCATTCTTCATTTCCCTCCCCAAGAGGGAGCGCTTTGCTGGGGAGTTCAGACCCTTTACATTGAGTGAACCAATTCTCAGTGACTCAGCCCAGCCCCTATTCTCATTGTCTGCCATTGGGTCCTTGTCTTGTGTGTACCGTCTTCCCGGATCTGTGCTTGCTGCCGCCTTCCAATGTGGTTTTGAGACTGTGTGGGTCCCCAAAATCCCCAACCTCCTCCCCCACCCCCTCTTTATCATGACGCCTGCCAACGGGCAAGCCACCAGGGTGAATGCAAGTCCATCCACCTCAGTCCCCTTGTTAAGCTCAGCGTCCACGGCCGGGGCTGTTTGATTCAATCTCTCGGTTGCTCTAATAGCGAGCCTCTGACTACTTAGTCCCCTCCGGCTTCTGTTGTGGGGGTGTTTAGTTTCGGCCCTTTATCTTCTTCTTTGTGGACCAGGGACCCTGTGGCTCCCTCTTGGCACTCCGAGGCTCCTGCACCTCCATCTCGTTTCCTTACTCTGGGGTATCCCCTTTGAGTACCTGCAGCACTTGGGATGCCTCCTTGCCGCTGGTCACTCTATAGTCCACTCCTGCGCGCTCGAAAGACAAGGCGAAAGGGAAGGACCACCTGTATGTTATGTCCTGACTGGTGAGCCACTGGGTGAGTGGCCGGCACTCTCTTCTGCGGGTAAGAGTGAAAGCCGAGAAGTCCTGGAAAATCCTCACTGTGTCCCCTTCGAACAAGAAACTCTCCAGCCTTCTCGCTTTCTCGAGGACCTCCATTTCTTCTCTGTAGCGGAGGAAGCGCACAACTATGGACCTTGGGCCGCCCCTCGCTCCACCTCCTCCTCGGTGGGCTCTTTCCAGCTGGACTTCCAACTCTTCACACTCGAGGGGGGCAAGGTTGATGAGGCCCTGAACCTTTCTCCCCACGTCTGCAGCAGTCTCGCCTCTGTTGAGTCACACCCATAATGCGCAGGTTGTTTCGGCGTTCTATGTTCTCTAGGTCGTCCATTTTCAGGGCTATGTCCTCTTCTCTGATTTCTAGGTCCGTTAGCCTCGCTTCGTATTTCATGTCTAACAGGTCCATTTGGAGGTGGTTGTTTTCCATTCCCTCCATTTTTTCCTCGAGCGTCTCCACTCTCCCCCTGAGATCAACTATAGAGGCTTGTATGGCCGTTCGAATCGCTTTTATCTCCTGGAGGATGTCCTTGAGGTCATCCTTCATTAGCACTGCGGGGGGGAGGTCGGCACTCAAAGGCATGGTGACTGTGAGGTTCACCGAGGGGTGCGTTGGACTGGCGGAAGCATTGGAGGGAGCGGATTGCGCGCGTGGGCTGGGTCGGTTACAGGGCTCCGATCTGTGGGTGCACTTTGGAGTATGGGTGAGGGTGGGGGCGCCTCCACCCTGCCTTAATGCCTTGAAGTTTCCTCTGGTCGTCTTGGGCCCTCCCCGCTTCCGCGGTGGCAAGCTCGCATGTGGGGGGGGGGATGGGGGGGGATGGGGCGGGACCCCGGCAATGGCTCAGGTCCTCACGGGGGGCTGAGATTGTAATTGGGGCCTGTTTCCCCAGATGCGTCACGGCTGAAATGTTCCGGGGGGACCCCTGTACTCCAGGGGGGGTGGGGGGGGAGGCCGTGCCAGCTTTTACTGGGTGAGTTGCGCTGGTCCGTGCCCAGAGGGCGCCGGAGGGGGGGCCAAACACAGTCCGCCGAGTCTCAGGTATCAGTTCTCCCCCCTGCGCTCCTCACCTTCTTCGGGCCGTCTGGGGCCACCACACGTCGATTGTGGGCTCGGAGCCCTTCACTGGGGCCCCTTTTCGAGTAGGCCTCTATGTGCGGGGGATGGGTCGGGAAGCTCCCAGAGTCCTGATTTGCTGCTGGTGGTGATTTCCCAGGGAGGCCCCGCACAGGAGCGGTTCTTGGTGGTGGGGGGCTCCCACCAGGACGCCCCACTCGCCCCCGGCCCCGTGCGATGTCCAGACACCACCGGGGCAGAGCTCCAGGGCCCCGTCCGCGCACGGTGGGGGGCATGCTCCGGCGTCGTCCTCTCGGCGTTATGGGCGCGGGCCGCAGCTGCGGAGGCGACAATCGGCGGCTCTGGGCACCGCGAGAAGTGACGCCCCCAGTGGCTCCGCTGCACGGCGTCCGAAAAGGTGTCCTCTCTGTTGCTCAGCGTGCGGGGCCTCAAATCGGGGCCAGGCTGTATCCACTTTCGGAGGAGCACGCGATTCGTTGGGCCGCTGCCGCGGGGGCCCACGTTCCCGTCGGGGTTACTCCAAACTCCCGGCCGGGGATTGGCTGAAAGTGCTAGGCCCTGTGGTGGTGGAGGAGCGCTGGTCTCACACGTCCAGCATGCTCCGCGCCCCCTGCCGGTCTCTCTGCGCCCCCCCCCCCCTTTTTGGAGATAGTGCATGGCCACTGTATTGTCCGTCATAATCAGGACATCCTTCCCCTGCACAGACGGCAAAAAAGCCTTCAGGGCTACCACGACGGCCCTCAACTCTAACAGAATGATGTCGAGTCTGGACTCCGACGGAGACCAACGTCCGCTGGCTGTCAGCGCGTTGGCATGAGCGCTCCAACCTATGGAGGTGTGCGCCCGTCACGATCGTCACCTCCGGCCATGGTTGCCAAAATGGTGCTCCCTTCATCAGATTGCCTTAGTCGGCCCACCATAGAAGATCCTGGGCGACTGAGGTCGGAATCGGAACGGGATCCGAAATCCAGCCAGAGAACTGCGACCACTGCATCTCGAGAGCCCACTGCAGGGATCTCATCCGCAGCCTGGCCTCTGGCACCAGGAAAATGTAGGATGCCATGAGGCCGAGCAACCTCAAGAATTCGAACGCCGGGAGACTCTGGGCACGTTGAAACTTGTCATCCATTTGCAGAATGTAGTGAGCCCTCACCTGGGGAGGCGACCACTGCCCCAGGGATTTGTCGAGCACTGCTCTGATGTATTGGAGCCACTGGGTAGGTGTCAAATGTGACTTCTTTAAGTTGAGGGAGAAGCCCAGCTTGTGAAGGGAGTGGGTAGGTTGAGTCGTGAATCCCCCTTGCCCGAGATACGCTGCCACCACCACCATCAGCTTGGTGAAGACCATTGGTGCGGAGGTCAATCCGAACGGCAGGACCCGAAACTGAAAATGCGAGTCAACAACCGCGAACCTCAGGTACTTGTGCTTGGGATGAATCGGCACATGAAAGTAAGCATCCTTGAGGTCCAGAGACACCAACCAATCCTGAGGTTGAAGGTCCTGGAGGACTTAAGAGTTACCATCTTGAACTTGTCCTTCCTGAGGAGCGCGTTCAAACCGCGCAAGTCCATGATGTGTCTCAATCCCCCGTCTTTTTTCGGGGTAAAAAAAAATAAGAGGAATACCATCCCTTGTTCCTCTCCGCTACAGGCACCAGTTCTATGGCGCCTTTCTCCAGCAGGGATAGGTTTTCCTGCGCAAGGAGCGGATCCGGATGCTTCAAAGAGCTTCCCTGGTGGATTATCATGAGGCCTCTGCCGGAAGGGAAGACAGTAGCCGTGGGCTATGATCTCCAGAACCCACATATCTGAAGTAATGGCCCGCCATTCTCCAAGATGCTGCGCAAGTCTGCCCCCAACCGGCGAACCATGGGACATGGCCTCATGACTGAGCGTACGCGTCTGCGGCAGTGCCTGAGGGCAAAGAGGCAACTGCCCGAGCTGCTTTGGCACCCAGAGTACCTTGCTTTCAACCCGGGTACTCCTACGGTGGCCCCTTTGACTGGCCGCTCCTCTCAATCTATCAAAGGAAGAGTAGTACCGAAAGGAACCTCCCCTCCATTGCTGTCCCCTAGGACAAAAAAGGCGGAGTTTGACGTACTGCAGCACTCAGACTTCGCTGCAGCTTTGGAGGTCTGCAACCTCTCAAGGTTCTCGTCAGCCTTGCTGCCAAACAGATGAACCCTGTTAGGGAGAATTCTCTGTTTAGGCTGAATTTCCTAACCTAGTGAGTCCCCCAGCAGCTTTGCTGGATTTTTGGGGTTTATTTTCTTTTTCCTGCCAAGAGTGAGACTCTTTTACCCTCACTCTTGGACATGATTTGAGTGTGTTTCTTTGAATCTAGATGTGTTTAATGGGCTATGGGGTCTTTTAATCCATAGGGCTTCATGTGTTTTTGTGATGTGTGTTACACAGCACCCTCCGTGCATTAACACAGGGGTGTCATAGTGACCCCCCCAGTATAGACTCCATACCCTGGGACTGAACTACTGTCTCCCAGGGCATGTAAAGTCACCATTGACTTTACTAGTCTTAAATTTTGAACAGAACCAGTACAAACCATCATATTGTGGACGTACTGGCTGGGGCAATTTGATTGCCCCAGGGTCTGTTCGTCGAGGGGGCACGTCTCCGTTCCCCCTGATCGAGTTTTGGCTGGTGGCAGTGGATACTACTTTTTATATTCCACCGCGAATATTTTCCTATGGGATTTCCCATTGTTTTAGGCTACTATCTTTATTTAACTATTTAAGGTAGCCTCAAACATACCGCCGGTTTATTTAATTAATATTAATTCTCCGGTTGGTATTTTTTGCCAAAACTTGATTCTAAAATGGCGTTTGTGTTCTCTTCTGTGACTCCAACCCAAGTCGAGCCCTTTGTTCCACTTTTTGGCGGGCTTCTCCACAGAAGCCCTCCAAAGTGGTGCCACTATGTCTGGGGTACTTAGGAGGGGTGGAGGGGAATTTAGGCACCCTGGACTGAGTTGTCTAGGCAACTCAATTCGCACTCCGTCCTGATTGGCCCAAGTGGTGAGCCGGCAGACTCACCACTTAGCATGTTTGAGTGACAGCTAGGCTGAGTGAATGGGGGTTTGCTGCATAAAAGCAGGGCTTTGGGGACTGGAACTTCAGAAGCCGCCACAGGACCTAAGAATCCGACGAGGGAGAAGCTGAGCCCACCTGCCACGACACCACGACCGGTGGAGGCCTGCTGGACTGTCACCACTTTTCCCAACGACAGAGGAGATCTCCCGCCGGAGAGTCTTCTTCCTTTGACTGGTGGGGATAACCAGTTTCACCGTCTTTTCGCTTTCCCGACGTATCTCGTGGCCGCCTTGCCCGTGCTAAGCACCCCGGCAACCGGGATACCACGTTTTACCACGACCGCGAGATAAAGGTACCACCTTTTACCGGAAAACTCTGCGGCTGGTTTCTGCCCTGGTAGTGCAACGACCTGCATCTTTCCTCCACATCGAGATCTCCTCTTCCCCTGGACGACGACGCAACTTGCAACCAATACCAGGAACAACTGCCACCGCTGGAGGATCCTTCCCACTTAAGGTACCGTGTCCCGCCTGGCTTCCCTTGCAACCGACTGTACGGGGTAGATTTAGCCCCCGGCTTTCGAACCTGGGTTAGCCTGGGACACCTTGGCTAAACTTTTCTAAGCCTCTCTAAACTCTTTTCTGAACCCTCTGCAAGACTTTCTAAGCCTAGTGTAACTGTGTGATCTTGGGCGCATTTGTGCTCTGCTCTCTCCAAGAGTGGGCCCAACCTTTGGACTTTGGCTCACCAGTGACTTTTTTGCCCTCTGCCTTGCTAATAGTGTTCCTGAATCGTAGAGTGGTGTAACCCTGCATATTCTGTCTTTTTCCCTCCTTTTTTCACAACCTTAGTAGAATGCAATCTAGTTAAGCGCTCACCTCTGTATGAAAATAAGTGGTGTCTTACTGTGATTTTCTAATAAGGAAAAAAGTGGTGTATATAGCATAATAGTAACTTTGTTTAGAATATTTTACAGTAAGAGTGCTGGAGTGTTTCAACTGTGTGTTTATAAATAAATAATTATTTACTTTGATACCAAAGCTCTGGTCAGTGTCTGCTTGTATTATTGTATCTGAGTGGCTATTGAGTATACTTTGCATACTGCCTAAGTCTTCTTGAGAGAGGTCTGACTGCTCAGCCACAGCTACCAGGTAAATCTGGGTGGTACAGACTGCTACCAAGTGGGTTTACTGCTAACACCTGTAGTCTTAAATCTTTTGCAGTGGTCCCTAAGGGAACTGCACAGGTTTCTGCCTAACAAACCCCATCAAAGGGCATATACAGAAGACGGGATCGCACATCAGGAGCAAACCCCGACTTCCGCAACCACGCAAACCTGCGTATCACGGTGCTCGCAGCCATGGACTTGCTGACACTGTCTGCCGTGGCCAAACCCGACTGAAGGGATTCGCACATGGCATCCGTCTTGCACGAGGGCTAGAAAACCACCCCTTTCTTCCCCTTCAGGAATATGCTCAGCCGCCAAAGACGCACAGTTCCACAGAGTGTGTAAATCTTGCTAAGGCACAAGTGGAGTTGGTCGACTTCAACGCCATACCCCCCCCAGCCGAAAATACCTTCTTCGCCCAACCATCAAAGCCCTTATCATCCCCATCAGGAGGCATGGTAGGGTATGCAGCCTACTTCGAGGTGGCCGTAGCCGCCTGCACCACCAAACTCTCCGCAGTAGGGTGCGTCGATAAGTGCGTCCTAATGAAACCCACTACACTACAGGATGGGTGGTATTTCTTCTTAAGCAACTTAGTAACTGCTGGTAGACTCTACAGAGCAGTCCAAGCCGCCGACACCGTCCTTTGCAAAGCCATGTAAAACAGCAACACAGGGTCAATAGGCAGACCTTGATTCAGGATGTCCGTCAAATCATCCTGAGCAAACTCAATAGGTTGAGCAGACCACCCCAAGTATTCTGTCACCCTTGACATGAGACACCGATAAGAGGAGGCCGCATGCGCCCCAGGCCAGGTCGGCCAAACTCCACCTCCAGAGAGGTGTCAAGGCCACTAGCACCATGCAATGAGTTCCTCCATCTGACTATGCCCAGATAAAAGGTCATCAGGAGGCACAGGCAAGGCCATCTCCTCATCAGACAGTTCCTCAAACTCTGAAATATCCTGTAATGGTTGGAAAAACTCCAATCTAGGAGGAGGAACAGAATAGGGCTCAAAAACAGGCCTCAGACTTACTGGCAGCCTTCCTCGGAGGTTCCCCAGCCCTCAGGGGCACCTCCGTCAAATCTTCCACAAACGGCGTTGAGGGCGCCGAAGGAGTCGACGTCGACCGAGGCGCCGATGGCATCGAAGACTTCGAGGACGGAGCCCCGAGAGGGTCCCTCGACCGACACGGCGCCGATGGCATCAACGCCTTCTTGGAAGGCTTCACAGGTTCCGACGGTCTCGGTGGCGTCGAGGACCGGGACCTGGATCTGGCACGGCTATGGCGATCTCCCTTGTCCAAGCTGGACCTCGACGGCTCCCAATGTTCGCGCCGACCACCCGAGCCCAGAGGCGTGCAAATGGTGGACCTAGCCCATTCCCCGCCGTTAGAATGCGCAGTCGGAACTGTGCCTTGCGACTCGAAAATCGCTAACATCTGCTGGCGGAATGCATCCCATTTGGCCAGCGACAAAGACTTGGTGGGACAAGTCAACCGTCTGGCGGAGTCACCCTCTGACGAGGACGTGGAAGGCAACCGTTGACAGCGCTTCCTAGAATGCCTCGACGACGCAGAGGAATGGTGGGAACCACTCGTAGACAGAGACCCCCTGGATTTTCGCCGACACGGAGAGTCGCCCCTCGAATCATCGGTCGAAAGCCCAGCGGACTTCGATTTACAGGGCTTAGACACCCTACCTACCATCAATTTCCCCTTACGTCAGGGACTGGCAATCCTCGCAGTCGTCGATGGCGTGGCTTTCGCCGAGGCACCAGAGGCATATGTTGTGCGGGTCCGTGATGGACATCTTCAAACCGCAGTCCCGACATTTTTTAAAGCATGACTTCGTGTACGATGTCTTCATCTTCTACTACCCCGAAGAAAGAATCCAGCAAGCCGAGATTCCGAAGCAAAGACGTTTGCGGAAAAAACGGAACCGAGGCTACGGGCGCCGTGCGTCCTATATATAACATCCGGTGATGGTGACCCTCGACGGAGGCCCTCGAGGGACAACGGATAGACCCCATCGACGCAGGACGCCCTCTGCCAAAAAATTTCCGAAGCAGCACAGCTGTGGACATTACCCATCATAGATGTGGAATACGTCGGAGGACACAATCCCCTCGAAACTAATGTTTCCAAGAGCAGTGAAGTGAAATTGATTTTCTAGACCCAGCACACACTAACTTACCATAGGGTGCTGGAGGGGTTACTTAGTATCCCCTTTGTCTAGTTTCTGATGTAACATTTGTATGTTACCATTTCAACAATTAATGGCTAGTGGCAGTGGTTTACTTTTTACCACCATTATTTGTTTTTACCACAGGCTGCGTTTGCAGCCACAGTAAAGCACCCATGGGTGCCCATTTCGTCAAAATGGCCCCAGTCTTTTCGCCATTTCTTGCAGGAAAGGTCATTCTTGAGATTTACTCCGTGTGCCAAACCAGGTTTGGTCCCTTTGTTCATTTTGTCTTTGGCGGGATTCATGAGTGAAGCCCGCCTCTGGCTCCAGTATGTCTGGCAAGGGCAGGAAGTGAGGGAGGTGCCCAAAACTCCCTGTGCTTAATCCCCTTAGTTACAAAAATGCACCTAAAGGGGATTGGCCGGCTGGCTGACTGGCAACGACCACCACCCTGCTGTGTGATTGACAGCTAGGCTGGAATGAATGGTAGAAACCAGCATAAAAGGTGAGGCTTTTTGGCTTGGAAGGCAGAGTCGACCACTGGACGAAGGAATCCGAACAAGAACTTTGAAGAGACACCTGCTGCAACACCTGGACTGTTGGTGTCCCCGGTGAAGCCCTGCTGCTGTGCTGAAGCTCTGAATTCGCCTAGACTAAAACCCTGCAAGGACCTTCGAGTTGGTGGGACTAATCAACTCCAAAGTAAGCCTGTCTGGACATACTCTCAGAGCTGGCTGTATTTCCGCTGCTGCAACCTAAGTGCCATGGAGAGAAAAACCAGATTGTGTGCGTTGCTTTTAAATTCGACCCAAGCCCCAGGACTGCCCTGGTGTAGGACTGAACAAGCCTGAGCCACCTCAACAGAGTGCTGGACCCCAGAAGCAAAGAAACTCTGAAGAATTAACCGAGAACCACAGTGTTGCTATTTGCTGGCAGACGCGAGGAGCTGAAACACTGAAGGACTGCTGAATCGAAGTTTGTCCATTGCTGCTGCTGCTGCTGCTGACCTTGCAGAGCAGGAGTCCCCAGACGCCCTCCCTCTTGTCCCCACAACTGAGGCTCAGGAACAACAGGATCTGCAGAGCTGTACAGGAACAGAAGCCAGCTAGAACCATTTCTTCTAGCCAGAGGTACTGTAAAGTCTAAGAGAACTTACCCCTTGTTGTGTAGCCTTACTTGCTCTAAGTTGAGACCCGTCTTGGTTAACTTGCAGTTGCTAAAGCTTTGCCCCTCACATGCCTCCCAGGTTGTGGCCCTTCAAGTGTTCTATTTTCAACTAACCTTTCTAAAAACTTTGTGCAAGACTTTTTACCTACCTGCAAAAGAAGTTCTTCAGCTCCCCTTGACATTGCGCAATTAACATTGGCTGTCTTGGCTCCCCGAGAGACTCCTCTTTCCCTCTGACTTTGTGCTTTGGTCTTTCTCCCAGAAAAGGGTTAATTTACTCTGCATTGGAAGGTTTTAAAAGTACTTGCCTGTTTGTGAATTGTCAACCTTCGTTTTATTCCTCTTTTACACAAACTTCACTATTGCTCTAAATGTACCAGTGATGAATCAATCTCCACAGTGTCCTATCTATTTAAGTCACCTGAGGGTGTAGGAAGTGTGTGTGCCATCCCCAATGGGCATAATCTGTTTTAGAGAAACTAAAGTGGCTTTTGAAATGTATTTTAATTGTTACTTATATTGCTCCCTTCTGAAGAAGGCTTATACAACTGACTGAAATACATTAATGATTGTTATATCAAGAAACCTTGGGTGTAAGTGTTTATATGAGTAACTGCTACAGTAAAACTCTGCGTCACAACATGACTGCTCACATTGACCCCTCTTGAGATAAGCCTGGCTGCTCAGCCACACTACCAACCTGTGTAGTTCAGACTTCTACCAAAGGTTGGGTCCCTATTGCCAGGAGGTCAAGGTTATTGTAGTGCACCCAAAAGGGTACTGCATACAATCTTACCTAACACTCCAGCAGCAGCTGAGGGATGTGGTTTTCCTGCCAGGCCAATGGTGGAATTTGCAGACGCTTTCGATGAAACTCCAAGGTGTGTCCGTGGGTGAGGGCATCCAGCACCCATCTGTCGGAGATGGTCTCCCCCATGCCGATGAAGATCACCAGCCGCCAACCGGGGTGCATGGGTGGGGCCCCCTGGCATCTGCCCCCAAAGGCCTTAGAGCAACCCCTGTTGGCTTCCTGGGTTGAGGAATGGGAGGGCTGGCGATAAGAGGACAAGCCTCCACCAAACCCATTCGAAGAGCGGATAGACTTCCCTCCTGAGAAACGAAAGGACGGTCGTCATTGCTGTAGAGTGCCTAGGGCATGTGCCGTCTCCGTGTCCGTCTTGATGTCCCGGAGAGATTAACCCACAGCCTTCCCCAACAGGTTGTCCCCGTCAAAGGGATTGTCCAAAACCCTTGACTGGATCTCCTGTCTAAAGTTGGTTGACTTGAGCCAACCACAACGGCGAAGATGGACTCAATTTCCCATCTGGTGGAAACCTGTGTCCGCAATGTCCAGGGCCACTGTGATGGCGTGGTCCGACGCCATCTCGCCTTCTTGAAGGATCTCCAAAGCCTTAACCCGTTTGTCATAGAAGAGGTAGTCTAGTAGCAGAGCCAACTTAAACCACAGCTGCTGCTCGTGTCTGGCAACAATCGTGAGGGCGTTGGCAGCCTTGACAGTCGTAGCCGCGTAGATAACCTTTCTACCCATCAAAGCCAACTTCTCCCCCTCGTTCTCCAGAGGGGTGGAGGAAGAAGAGGACGCTGACCTCGACTATTCCCGGCGGCCGCCGAGACCACCAAGTACGGCGACAGTTGAGACCGTAAGCACTTGGGCACAGAGTCCGGCACCTTGTACTTCTCCAGTTGGTCTCTCTTCGCTGGGGTTGTAGAGGGGTTCTTCAGCAGAGTCAGCCCTTCATCCCAAACATCGTCCAGAAGCGGAACCAAAAGGATGGTCTTCCTCTTCGCCTCCCAGCACGGATACAAGAAGCCTTGCTTCTTTTCTTCCGGCGTGAGCTGGAACAGCTCTGATGCTCGGGTGATCATTGCATGGAAAGATACTACCATGTCCGGCGGAGAGGCTCTGGGCGGAGGCAACTGGAGGTCCCCCATCCCATCGTCATCCATGCCCGTTGTCGCGGTCTCCCTTGGGGGAGAGAGGGGTGATGCAGGGTCGAAAGGATGTCCAGTGAAAGGTCCCTGAGGTGTAGGAGAGCTAGTTTGAGGGGCCCCCCTTTCTTCGGATCCAGAGGGGTCAGTCTCGGGCTGAGGTCTGCCATCCTCTTCTCGGGGCTCTTCTCAACTGGCTTGCACAAAGCCTCCCTCCTAGGAGAAAGACACCCTGGCCATCGTCGGGGAACACTGCTGGTCCGCCCCTACAGCCTTCGAAAGCAACGCCACCACCACCCCTGGCCGTGTCAGACACATTGTCCTGCTTGGCCTTCTCCTTCGGGGCCCTTGTCTGATCCCTTGTGTCTACCTTGGCCTTCTCCGTTGAGGGTGGGTCAGGCACCGGAGCCTGCCTGGCCTTCTCCTGTTTGGTCTTCATCAGATTCTCTCTCAGCTTCTCCGGGGTAGCCGACTTCCTCTTGGACGACAATCCAGATTAGTGGCTGGAGATTGATGCCGATGGGGATGACGATCGCGCCGACAGTCATGGGACCCGCAGCAGTGGCGACCCAGGCGGAAGGAGACTTGCGGTGCTTGGCCTTGTGCTGGAGCACGACGGATGGGGCACCATCAAAGGACTTCGAAGCCTTCTCAGGTTTGCTGGATCCGAGAGAGGCATGCCCCTGGCTGCCACCCAGGGCAGAGACCTTCGACTGCAGCCACAACTACAACTGTTGGCGTCGATCCTTCAATGTGCGCTTCGTGAAACCACAGCAAATCACACAATCTTCCTCCAAATGCGTCAGCTGCAGGCATTACAGGCACTGGGAATGCTCGTCGTCCATGTACACATTCCGCAAAACCGCAGTCGGAGCAAAGTGTCACGGTTTATAACACAGCACTCTCCAGCCAGGGACTCCTTCCCCGACAATGAATGCAGTGTACAATAAAGCACTTTCTATTTTTAATAACCCACAGATTCTGTTCAGTAGACCTCCAACCCGTCTGACACCCATCCTTCACAAACACCCTGTGTCACAATTGACTAGGAACCAGGCCGGTGTGTATCAATAAGATATTTATTAATTTATGGTTTAATGCAAAAAGGTAAATCAAACAATTTTACAACAGCCACCAATGTTGGGGCAACACAAATGCAATGATTACTACAGAACAATTGGTTCAGAAATCCTAACAGTTCACACAGATCTTTGATGGCAAAACAGGAAAAAACAGTTTTGAATCAAGTGATAGCGCTAAGGTTTAGAACTCCTCCTGGCAACACTCACCCCCAAACATCAGTTAACATAATTCCCTTTAAATGGAAGGCAGTGGCAAGGAGTAAGGATAGAGGGAGGGAAAGAAAAAAAAAATCGGATTTGGAATAAAGCCCTCCACCCCAAGATGGGAAGCCAGAAAAGAAAGTAAAAACTCGTTTTTGGAGCAAAACAGCAGAATCGGATTTGGATTATTGCATGCATGCTTACTCACAACTGCGGTGGGACAGAATAAAAGGAAATTCGTGTTGCTACACAGAATAGGGAAGCTTAGAGACTACTAATCAGTACACAGAACAACGTGGGAAATGGGGTAGGGAAATCGATTTTGGGGAGAAAGCAAATGCAAAAGGAAAAAAATACAAATGGCAAATGGAAATTCGTTTTACATGGGACTTGCAATGACCGGTAGCTGAGGAAAGGGGTTTAGCTTTTAAAATCGGAAATCTGTTTTCAAAGACAGAGGCACATCATGTCGGGTGCATTTACAGGCCCTAACAGAAATCCTTGAACAAAAATAGCTGTGTTGTGTTCTCCATGGCACATGTGTGGCAAGCATGTGAACACAGCATCCGAGAAAACGGCCCTACAATTGTTGTTCCTTTTATCTGAAACATTAAACTGTGGACTGCATTAAAGACGCCCTGCGTTTGCTTCCTTCATCTGAAGCACCACAAAGGTATGCGCTGCATTGAAAAAACAGCCCTGCGTTTATTTTATTTCATCTGGATGCCAAAAATTGAGGCAATACACCCGAAAACAGACTTGTCTGACTGTTCATTCACATAAAGGGCAAGGAGTTCACATTGCAACCCAACATAGCTTTGTTTTCCCGTTCATGTGGACGGCAGCATTCTAAAACACTGCAAATCAAAGAAAACTGCGTAGTTTGTTCTTTTCTCCTGTGTCAAATCAAAGAACCATGTCTTAGGCAGAAAACTGTGCAGTTCCCTTAGGGACCACTGCGAAAGGCCTAAGACTACAGGTGTTGGCAGTAAACCCAATTGGTAGCAGTCTGTACCACCCAGATTTACCTGGTAGCTGTGGCTGAGCAGCCAGACTTCTCTCAAGAAGTGTTAGACAGTAAATAGAGTATACAAGATAGGTACCAAAATACAGTAGCACAAGCAAACACTGACCAGAGCTTGGGTATACAAGTATATAATTATTTATTTAAAACACACTTTGTAAAATACACTAATATGGCAAGCAAGTTCAAACGCAGTCACTTAATATAGGTCACTTATTGAACAAGTCTTAGTTAAAACACCACTTATTTTCAGACAGAGGTGAGCGCTTAACCTAAGATGGCACTCCAAGTAAGTTAATTAAAAAGGGAGGGAAAAAGGCAGAATTAGGAAGATACACAATACCAACACTTTAGGAGAACCAGAGCAAGTCAGAAAAGGCAGAATATAATGAGGAGCAAGAAAGTCATAGGCCAGGCCCACTCTTGAAGAGAGCAAGGCGGAATGTGTCCAAGATCACATAGTTGATTAGTTCTTTTAAAGAGTCGTTGCAAAGCGTTCAAAAAGGGTTGGCTCAAGTCAGGAAAAGTTAGTTAAGTCACCCCAGGATAGAAAGTCAAGGATTTACGGGACACCTTGAAGAGTCTGTTGCAAGGGAGACCAGGCGGGACTCAGTACCTGAAATGGAGAGAAAGCTCCAGCGGGGGCAGTTGTTCCTGGCAGCGGGTGCATGTCGGTACTTCGTCCAAGGGAAGAGGAGATCTCGACGTGGAGGAAAGCTGGAGGTGGTTGCACTGCCAGGGAAGAAACCAGCTGCAGAGTAAAAAGGTACTTCCCTTTTATTTGCGGTAGTGGTGAAGCGTGGCTATCCGGCCGCCGGGTTGCTTGGTACGGGCGATTCGACCACGAGACGATCCAGGAAGGCAAAAATAGGGCAAACTGGTTATCCCCACCAGCTCAGAAGAAGAAGACTCTCCGGGATGAAGATCTTCTGTCGTTGGGAATTGGTGAGACGGTTCAAAGAACAAAGAAAAACATGACATTTAAAAGCCAATGTGAAATGATGGCTTTTGCTTGCATAGAAATGTCAGTGTAGGTGGGGTCTGACAAAGACATGTATATTATGTTATTCCCCCACAAGACTTCAATCAACTTCGCAGAGGCTCAGGAATACCAGTAGAACCATTTTGGCTCAGGAAGGACACTGCTCAATTGAATGCCTGGCCTCCCCCTGGAAGTCACACTTATAAGTGAACTAATTCGCAATGACATATGAGGTGGCTGAGAGCGTGATAATTACCTGCTGTGCTGGACTAAAAGGCAGTACTAGAAGAGGGGACAAAGAAAACCAGCGGGACTAGTGCTCGGCCAAGTTCCTCCAGCACCCACTCTGAAGGACAAACTTCAAAGGGGTAATAAAAGTCTTTTGTTGCAAGCAGAGCCAGGGAGAGACAGTTGGCTGTGGGGGTTGAAGCACTGCCCTCCCATATGCGACAGATCCTACAAATTGACATTAAAGGAATCATTCATTTTAGGAATTTTTCCCCAGCACTCACAAAAAGAAATAATTTCATTGCATGATATTTTTACATGCGATTTCCAGGTGGATTTTCAGAGCCGGAGTGCATGTTTCTAGGACTTTGTGAACTCAACTGTCCAGTCAAGCCTCGTTTCTGGCTGATATGCGACACATTTGACCCTTGGTGGAAAGATGGAGATGTACATTATGAATATGCTTAATTATTTGCAGAGTGATAACTATTATACATTTTATGAAAATGACCAAAAAGAGCCAAGGGGCCATGCTACCTTGCACAGAGTCGGTGATCGGATTGTCCAATTCCCTGTGGCCCACTGAAACCGACTATTTCCTTCTTATGGTGGTGGCTTGTATGAGTTTGAAGTTAGGATTCATAACTCTGTTTTGCTAAAAAGTGGACCTGAGAAACAAAGAACCTTCATAAATGACCAAAGAGACAGATGGTGATCCCTCCCCTTGAACCCATGGGGCGGGCAAAGGAATGGTAGGCTATCCTAACCCAGGGTAGGAATAATTCCACAGTTCTCCCTTAGATTGTAAAATGAATGAGGTCATTTGGGCTATATAAGAGGGGACTGTACTAGACACGTGATCCGACACAAGAATCCAGGGAGACAGGAGAAAGAGGATGGAGACAGCTGATCCCCATCCAAGAGAGTGCAGAGACCAGACCCTTGCCTAGCTGTCCAGAGTACCATCCAGGAGAGCGCAGTGACTGGATCCCTTGCCCTAGCTGTCCAGAGAGACCGGAGATCGCGCTGGCTGTCCAGAATCCTAAGTCAAGTCTTACTTTCTAAGTAGCAAATGACCCTAATCCCAATTGCATTCCCCTCCTCTTTTGTAAGATCAATCCCATTGAAAATCCCAATTGCCAGTATAATTCATTCACCTTTCCATAGAAGAATCTGTATTAGCCTGTATATGTTAGCGCATTCCTTTGATAAATCTTTCAGTTGTCTGTATAAATCCTTAGCATTATTTGGAAGTAAATCAATTAATTAATTCCCCATTGAAATTCACGTTCAGTGTATTGTGTGCCTTTGTCCATAAATACAATTTCCGATTTTGAAAGCTAATCCCTTTCCTTAGCTGCCTGTCAACACAAATCCCATGCAAAAACGAAATACCATTGCCGTGTGTATTTTTCTTTTGCATTTACTTTATTCTCCAAAATCAATCTTTCTACCTTGTTTCCACGTTCTGTGTGCGGATTAATAGTCCATAAGCATTCCTATCCCTGCAAGTGTAGCAACACAAATTTCCTTGCATTCTGTCCCGTAGCCTGTGCATAATAAGCAAAAACCAGATTTTGCCATTTTGCTCCTAAAACAGGTTTTCATTTTATTTTCTGACTTCCCATCTTGGGGTGGTGGGCTGTTTTCAAAATCCGATTCTTCTCTCTTTATCCTTACTCCTTCGCACTGCCTTCCATCCAAAGGGAATTCAGTTAGCTGATGTTTGGGGGTGAGTGTTGCAGGGGGAGTGCTTAACCTTAGTGCAATCACACGGTTTAAAACTATTTTTCATGTTTTCCATTAAAGATTCATATGAACTGTGTTAGGATTTCTGAACCAATTGTTCTGTAGGAACCATTGCATTGTGTGCCACAACATTGTGGCTGGTGTCAAATTTTTGATTTTGCTTTTGTTCCATTAAATAAATGAATAAATATTTTATTGATGCACACCGGCGTGGTTCCTAGTCCATTGTGACACGGGGTGTTTGTAAAGGTGGGTGCGAGATGTGTTGGAGGCCACTCAAATAAAAGAACCGGTGGGTTATTCAAGATGAAAAGCATTTTTATTGTGTGCCACATTCATTGTCAGGGGAAGGAGCCTCTGGCTGGAGTGTGCCGTGTTCTTAAACAGTGACAATAACAGATAGGATTCAATACAAACGAGGTAGCTCTCAATGGGACTACGGTTTGGGGTTTCTTAAAGGACAGATGCAAGTTGGAATTCGTGGAGTAATGCACACAATACACGCGCAAATTCGGTTTTCAGTTAACGCAGACTAATTCTGTTAGACTATACTTTAATGATTACAGTTAAAAAAAGAAAGACACGGCACAAGGGGGTTAATTTCGAATTTGAGCCAGCCCATACCATGAATTTCAATGGGGAATTAATGGATTTACTTCAAAATATTGCTAAGGGTTTATATAGACAGAGATTTATCAAAGGAATACGCTAACATACACAAGCTAAGGAACAAGTTACTTACCTGTAACTGTGGTTCTCAAGGGATGGGTCTGGCATGGATTCACATGCTCATGAATATTCCCTGTTCAGCTGGGAATCATTGGTAAAAGAAAAAAATATGCTTAGTTTCATTTCTGAACTTTCTTTCTCCCAACAACCAATCACTGAGCTCTGGGTCATACTGCCCACAGCCAATGACTGCCCTCTAGCTAGGCCCCTCCTATGGCAGCCATCTTCAGATCTGGTAGCACATAAAGTGGCACTAGGACCAAGAGAAGAGCCGCAGAGGGATAGGCAGGAGGATTTGCATGTGAATCCATGCCAGTCCCATGCTGTAGAACAACAGTTACAGGTAAGTAACTTGTTCCTTCTCCAGCATGGGGTCTGGCATAGATTCACATGCTCATGAATAACGAATACATAGCAGTACACACATGCACAACCACGAGAGTTGGCAAGGCTCAACATAAGCATCTCATACCTGATCACCAGGCTCACCTTCAAGCGAACAAGTTGCGCAGCACTGCTTGGCCGACTCTGGACTCTTCCCTGTAATCCCTGTCGCCGCAGTAGAATTTCGTGAAGGTGTGCGTCGACCTCCACGTAGCAGCCCTGCAGATGTCCAATAGGGGCACACGAGACAAGAACACCGTTGTAGCAGCGATCGCTGTGGTAGAGTGGGTATTCAGACGGCCAGGCAGCGGTCGGTTTGCTAACCAATGACAGTGGGTGTAGAGATGGATTTCTGAACTCTGACATGGTGGGCAGAGGCTCAGGAGGTTAGCCTAGTTTCTTGGAACAGGGTAACCTTCTGGACAAGCCAGACCATTCAAGGTAGCTTGACGGCGGTCAAGACTAGGTCTCAGGAGGGGTGATGGTGACTGAAAGACCTCAATGAGCACACCGAGTAAAGGGCACTTACAAATCACACCCAGTCAGGTGTAGATATATTAAAAATATATACATTTATTATAAGGCCTTTGAGTTTCAACACACAAATCAAATCACAGTAATACTATTAAGCCAACAAAATCCTATCTAAATACATATATACAAGACCATTGGGGTCTAAAGGGTTAATGCACAAAAAGGGGCCACAACCTAAAAGGGGAAGGAAACGGGCAATGCAAATAGTCTTTAGTCCCTTCTGCATCCAACACACTAAGAGGCAGTCCAATCCCCAAGTAGAGTGGAGACTAATGCTCAACTGTACTTCCAATGCTAGCACACGCTGTAGTTCAAATGGGCAAAACAGGGTCTCTTCAAGGGTCTGTAGCAACTCAGGAAGGTGGGTAACGCGATGAACAATAGGTTCCCACTATTCGAGGAGGGTCTCCACTTGAGGCCAGAGTCAATTCCAAAAGTTGGGAATAGTTCACACTAGCATTGAAAAGGAGAGGGGCCCCCAGGGGCCACTCATGCGTAAAAATGGATGCAGGTGCTAAGGCCACCAGTTAAGGTCGCGATTACTCACCGACCCCCAGCACACTCCGGACCACACTTTGGCAGTCGAGCGCACTTCGGTTGCAGGTTTAAGTCCAGAAATTTGGCGGCTCTGCAGCTTTCAGCAACAAGGATACAGCGATGATTCCCAAATGGGACAGTGGCGATTTCTCCGCTCCTGGTGAATGCAGCAGGCTTCAGGGCGAGAGGGGCACAAATGCAGCGCACCTGCAAAGGTCGTCACTATGGCTGGGTGACACGGTAACTGCATATATGCCGGTTCGGGCGCACTCACTTTACTCCAGACCTGGGAACGCCAATTGTACGAAATATGGCATGAGAGTGCAGTGATCACAGAGCTACTGAAATACCAAGTTTCGAGGTCCTCCTCGAAACAGCAGCGCTATCAGGGCAACGAGTCTGCGTAAGCTGGTCAGCCCACTGGTTGGCCCAGGGACACTTCTGAGAAGGCTTACTTGCAGGGTTTGTTGAAGGTGCCGAGAATAGTTGGTCCCACTATTACAAGGGGGTCGAAGAGTCTTTGCAGAACTTTTAGGACGACCAGATGCAGAGGGGTCCCACGGGATGACAGCGGGCTCAGGGTGCCAAACCTTCCAGCGGTTCCTTGACTCGAGTTCTTAGTTTCAGGATACTTGGATCCTATCCGTCGTTCAGTGAGAACTCCAGAGATCGACATGGTATGGGTGTTTGGGGCCTTCTCTTATCCAGAATCTCCTTCGCACCAAAACAAAAAGGACCCAATAGGAGATCTGCTCACATACAGGCATACCATACGTGGACCAATCACGGACCACAGTGGTCCCAGGCATTCACAGCACTCCAGACTCTCTGGCACCCAGGATGTGTATTGGAACTAGACATTCCAGCCCACATCGTGGCAGCACACACACAAGGCATACAGAAGCCCGCAAAAGCTTGGCGTTTTGCAGGAGAATGCATGCCCAAATAAGGAATGACCTGGGGAAGGTGAAGGGACAAGATGGCCAAAGGACAGGAGAAAGAACCTTGTGGCATGGCCATTTTGGAACTCGTTCTCCTATTCTTATCAAACGTGGTAATCGCGGTTTACCTGGCAGGAAAGGGTTAAAAATATACGAAATGTTAAGCTGCCACCAGCCCTGTCCAAGGCACATCTGCACTTCTAAACAAATCCGTAGAGAGTATCTAGGGCCTTTGCAAATAACAAATACACTTCAAGTGCACAGTACTGGAAGGTACATTGTACACTTGTTGCATGTTGCAGAAAAGTTGCAACATTGGAAAGGACTAAGGGAAACAGTCTCCCAGTACTGACAGTCTTAAGGGCATGTCAGTTCCCCATAAGAAGCCAGCGAAAAGCCCACAGGAGTGCAGCAGAAGGCTGGGCTCCTCTGGAAAAGTCAGACTATGGTGTTAAACATCAGCAAAAAGTTGGTTCACAATTGGAGGGAAAATTACACATAAATGGGAATCTTTCCTAACAGTGGGAGATACAGCCAGAGAGGCACCTGGAAACGGAAGCCTTGGACAGGGCCTTCCCATGGTTCATATGACCAAAGTTCACAAAGAGCGGAGAAATTTTCCAGAAACTCTTAGTGCGGGCCACATAAAACTTCAGTGCTCTAGCCACATCCAGCGAGTGCAAAGCTTTTTCAGCTGGCAACGAAGGCGTCAGAAAAAACACAGGTAACACCAAGGGCTTGTTTAGATTAAAGTCCGAAAGCACCTTGGGCATGAAGGAGGGGTGCGTCCGCAGCACCACCCTCGTTTTGTGGAAAGTCAAGTAAGGTGGTTTACAAGAGGGCCTGGATATCCTACCACTTGCCGTACAGAGGTGATGGGCATGAAAAAAAGCTGTTTTCCACGACAAAAACGTGAGTGATGCAGAATCCATAGGCTCAAACGAAGGTCCCATGAGCCTAGTAAGCACCATATTGAGCTCTCACGGCAGGGCCGGTGCCTTTACCAGCTGAAACGATCGGAATAGTCTCTGGACGAATTCCTTGACCAATCGGTGCGACCATAAGGATGGTCGTCCTGGGGATCTAGTGTTGCGGTAGATAGGCGCCAGATAAACCTTGATGGAAGCGTGGGCCAGCCCCTATTTGGCCAACAACAGCAAATATGGAAGCACCTGAGGGGCCTTGATCTTCTGGAAACGGCACCAAATAGCGAATCTCTTCCACTTGGGTCCATAGCATTTCGAAGTAGACGATGCTCTAGCCTTGGCGAGGACTTCCTTGCAGTCTGCCAGGAGATCGTAGCCACTGAAATCTAGCGCTACAGGAGCCAGGCCTTCAGGTTCAGAGACCCTGGATCATGGTGAAGAATGCCGCTTCCTTCCCTGGCAAGAAGATCCGCGACCACAGGCAGCTTGACTGGTGGAGACGCTGACATGCTGAGAAGGTCTGGGTACCAGATCTGCCTTGGCCACGCTGGTGCGACGAGGAACATTTGGCACCGGCACTGGTTGAGTTGACTCGAAGTAACAACGGAAACTGAAGGAACGCATACAGAAAGAGGCCTTACCAAGGGAATGAGAATGTGTCCCCCAGCCTCCCCTCCTGGGGAAACCCACTGGCAAACCTCAGGCACTTGGTGTTCGTCACTGTCGCAAACGAGTCGATCGCCCCATTTGAGGAACATGTTCTCCAATAGGTCCTGCCGAAGTACCCACTTTTGGCAAGAGCGAAGCTCCTTGCTCAGATAGTCTGCGATCGTGTTCTTTTCTATTGTCAGATGAAACGGGATGAGAAACATCCCCTGGGTGACGGCCCAGTGCGGTAAATCCTGCGCCTCCTTGGAGCGCTGGTGAACTGGTGCCCCCGGTTTCCTGATGTAAAACATTGTGGTGGTATTGTCTGTGAAGACCCGCACCACCTTGCCCGGGTGGGATGGAAGGAACGATTGAGGGCCTATAACACTGCCCGTAGCTCCAGAACGTTGATGTGCATAGTCTTCTCATCCGGCAGCCACAGGCCTCTGGCGTGAAGACTTCCGGTCTCGGCTCCCCATCCTTCCAGGGAAGCGTCCTTAGTTACCGTCTCCTGGTGCGGTTGGGCCTGGAAATCCCTGTCGCAGGTCAGATGAGAGCGCGCGCTCCATCACCTTATCGCCCGACGGAATCTCTCGTCGAGCGCAAGCTTGTCCTGGAAGCTTCCAGACTCCTGAATCCAACAGCCCTTCAAAGAACTCCTGCAGTTGGCGCATCCATAACTGTTAGGGAGAATTCTCCCTTTAGGCTGAATTTCCTAACCTAGTGAGTCCCCCAGCAGCTTTGCTGGATTTCTGGCGTTTGTTTTTTTCTCCTGCCAAGAGTGAGACTCTTTCTCCCACTCTTGGACATGATTTATGGTGTTCCTTCGACTGTTAATGTGTTTTATGGGCTATGGGGTCCTTTACTCCATAGGGTCTCATGTGTTTTTACGATGTGTGTTACACAACACCCTCGGTGCAGTAACATAGGGGTGCCATAGTGACACCCCACCATAGACTCCATTCCCTGGGACTGACTGTCTCCCAGGGCATGTAAAGTTACCATTGGCTTTACTAGTCCCAAATTATTAACAGAAAGCAGTACAAACCATCCTATTGTGGACGTACTGGTCGGGGCAATTCGATTGCCCCAGGGTCTGTTAGTCGAGGGGGCACGTCTCCGTCCCCCCTGATCGAATTTTGGCTGGTGGCAGTGGAAACTACTTTATATTCGACCGCGAATATTTTCCCTATGGGATTTTCCCATTGTTCGAGGCTACCAACTTTAATTATTTAATTCTCATAGCCTCGAACATACCGCCGGTTTATTTATTTAAATATTAATTCGCCGGTTGGTATTTTTTTGCCAGGAATCGATTCTAAAATGGCATTTGTGTTCTCTTCTGTGACTCCAACCCAAGTCGAGCTCTTTGTTCCACTTTTTGGCGGGCTTCTCCACAGAAGCCTCCAAAAGTGGTGCCACTCTGGGTACCACAGGGGGTGTGGGAGGGGGTTTTAGGCACCCTGGACTGAGTTACCTTGGTAACTCAAGTCTCACTCTTGTGTGATTGGCCCAAGTGGTGAGCCGGCCGGCTCACCACTTAGCATGTTTGATTGACAGCTAAGCTGAGTGAATGGGGGTATGCTGCATAGAAGCAGGGCTTTGGGGACTGGAACTTCAGAAGTCGCCACAGGACCTGAGATTCCGACGAGGGAGAAGCTGAGCCGACCTACCACAACACCACCGGTGGAGCCCTGCGGAACCGACTCGCCACTTCCCGACGACAGAGAAGATCTCCCGGCTGGAGAGGCTTCTTCCCCTGACTGGTGGGCACAACCAGTTTACCTTCTTCTCTTCGCACCCCAGACCGGTCTGTGGTCGAATTGCCCTTGCCAAGCACCGCGGCAACCGGATAGCCACTTACCACTGGACCGCGAATCCACAGACCGCTCCTTGTACCTGAGAAACTCTGCGGCTGGTTACTTCCCTGGCAGTGCAACAGACTCCTGTCTTCCTCCCGGACGAGATCTTCTCTTACCCCGGACGAAGCACCGACTTGCATCCGCTGCCAGGAACAACTGCCCCCGCTGGAGTATTCTCACCACTTTAAAGGTACCGTGTCCGCCAGGCCTCCCTTTCTAAAGATTGCTACAAGGTAATAATAACCCCTTAACCTTCTGGACTGCTGGCCGCCTCGACCCTCTAACTGGTCTCTTTCTTTGGTCCAACTCTTTTTGAACCTTTTCTAGACTTTTGTGCACTGCAACCGTGTGACCTTGGACACATTTCGTTTTGATCCCATTAAAGCAGATGCGGCCTACTGACTCTAAAACTCACGGTGTTACTTTGCCTTCCTCTCTTGTTATGTTCGTGAAAAAGTGTTGGGATCTGTTTCAATTTATTCTCTGCTTTTCTCTCCCTTTTTAAAACAAATTATTAGAGTGCCATCTACGTTAAGCACTCACCGCTGTCTGAAAATAAGTGGGGGCTTTACTTAGGACTTGTCTAATATTCTTTTGGGGGAATGTATATCTTTTAGTGACCGTGTTTTTGGATTGCTTACTATTAGTGCCTGTGTGTTTTTCTAGATGTGGTTTTAAATAAATAATTATACCTCTTTTACACCAAGCCCTGGTCAGTGTTTACTTGTTCTATTGTGTTCTCTTGACCTATTGTGAATACTCTGTATACTGCCTAACTCTTCTTGAGGGAAGAGTGACTGCTCAGCCACAGCTACCAAGTGAATCTGTGTGGTACAGACTGCTACCAAGTGGGTTTACTGCCAAACACCTGTAGTCCTAAATCTTTTGCAGTGGTCCCAGAGGGAACTGCACAGGTTTCTGCCTAACAGTAACCTGCAGAGTCGCATGAGATAAATGCATGACGACATCATGCCGAGCAGAGACTTTAGAGTGAGCAGCCGTTGCACCTTGCCCAGGATGGCTGCCACACTCTCAGACGGTGACGCTAGGCATGACACTGCATTGAGCCAGGATCCCAAGAACAGCGCGTCCTGCGATGGAGTCAAGCAGGACTTTGCGTAATTCACGGAGAATCCCAGATCCGTCAATAGGCCGATGGTCCTCTATGTGTGGTCGACGGCGATGCTCCTTGAGCTGGCCCGGATGAGCCAGTCGTCCAAGTTAGGGTAGACATGGATCCCATGTAGTCGTAGGTGGGCCGCCACCGACGCCAGGCACTTGGTGAAGACTGGGTGCAGACTTCAACCCGAAGGGTAGGGGCTTGAATTGGTAATGCACCCGCTGAACGACGAAGCGCAGAAACTTGCAGTGTCCCTTGTGAATGGGGATGTGGAAGTAAGCATCCTCCAGGTCTAACAACGACAGAAAGTCTCCCTCTTCTAGCTGTCCGAGCACGTGTTGAAGGGTGACCAATCCGGAACTTCTGAGACTTTATGTACTTGTTCAGTTGCCGTGTGTCAAGAATGGCCAACCAGCCCCCGGTCTTCTTTCGCCCAAGGAAGTACCTTGAATAAACTCTGGAGACCCGGAGCCACTTTGGAACCAGCTCTATCGCCCCTTTCTTTAGCATGGCCCGAACCTCCAACAGCAATTGAGGGACATGGTTTTCCTGCTGGCCAAGCAGTGGTATTTGGGGACACTTCAGTAGGAACTAGAGTGTCCGTGGCTGAGTGTGTCCAGCACCCAGCGGTCGGTGAAGATTGTCTTCCACACGCTGACCAAGTTTGCCAGCCGGCCTCCCACCGGGGTGCACGGGTGGGGGCACGATGTCACGGCTGGTTCCTTCTTGCTTGGACGTCAATGGGTCGCCTTGGGGTCCCTGGCGACGACAGCGTTGGCGCGGCCCCTATTGGTCTCCTGGGATGAGGAGTGGGAAGGTTGGCGGTAAGAAGAGGAACCCCCGCCGTAACCCTTCAAAGAACAGGGAGACTTGCCTCCTGAGGACCGAAAGGACAGCCGTTGCTGATGTAGCGTGCCCAGGGCACGTGCCATCTCTGTGTCCGCCTTGTTGGCCTGTAGAGTCATCTACAGCCTTCCCGAAAAGATGGTCTACGGCAAAGGGCATGTCCAAAACCCTTGTCTGGACCTCCTGAGTTGGTGGCCTTGAGCTCTTACAGAATCTCTAACGCTTCTGACCTCTTGTCATCGGGGAGGAAGTCCAGCAGAGGTGCGAGCTTCAACCACAGCTCCCGGTCTTAGCGTGCTACGATAGCGAGGGGGTTGGCTGCCTTGATGGTCGTAGCTGCAGAGTAGATAACTTGTCGTCCCATTGCATCCAACTTCTTCCCCTCGCTGTCAGAAGGGGTGGACGCTGCTGAAGATGAAGAGCATGACAACTTTTTGGCTGCTTTAGAGACCACTGAGTCCGGTGACGGTTGGGTCCGCAAGCACTTGGGCGCAGAGTCCGGCACCCTGTATTTTTTCTCTAGGCGGACCCTCTTCGCTGGGGCCGTAGAAGGGTTCTTGATGAGCGCTAGTCTTTCGTCCCAAATGTTGTCCAATAGCGGGGCTGAAAGGATTGTCTTCTGATTCGCGGCGCCGATATAGGAAGCACCACTCCTCTGGCACGAGCTGTGAGTTCTGATGCTCTGGAGACCATTGCATGAAACTATCCTATTTCGTCGGGAGGAGTGGATCTGGGTGGAGGCGACGGGAGGTCCCCCATCCCGCTGTCCATGCCAGTCGTCGTAGCTTTGTCTGACTCCGTATCACCTGTTGGTGGCAGCAGAGAGGGAGGAGACTGGTAGAAAGGAGGCATCGGATGCCCTTTTCTCTTCTTGGCCCACGGTTCCCCAGTCGGCGGGGTGGCAGGCACCAGTGCCGGTGGGAGAGCAGGAGGCAGTGTCACCGTCATCCTCATCCCCATCAGAGACAAGAGTGTGAAGAACGTCCAACAGATTTCTAGGTGGCAGCTGTGGTGTAGGGACAGAGACCAGTCGTTGCCACCAACCTCCTGGATGATCTGGAGGTAGACTAGTACCTTCTCCTCAACCGAGGAGATATCTGTGCCCTGGAAGACTTCAGTGTGTCCCACCCCCCTTTCTTAGTGTCCAGAGGGGACGGTCTAGGGGAGATGACCGGCATCATCTTCTCTGGGGTCTTCTCAATGAGCTGGAATGAAGACTCCCTCCTGGCAGGGAGGGACACTCTTGCCTTCGAAAAAGGGTGCCCTGCGGGTCCGTCTCTGCGGCCTTCGAAAGGGACGCCACCACCACCTTGATGGAAGGAGCCATCTTCGACTGGTGTTCCTGGGCCTTCACGGTCAGGCCAGGACCCTTGTCCAGCTTGGCCTTCGTGTTCGTCTTGGCCTTGTCCTTAGGGGCCTTCCTCTGATGAACGTAGGCCAGACGCCGTACCCTGCTTGATCTTTTACTTGGACGCCTCAGGGATCACCTTCAGCTTGCTCGGGTGATCCAACTTCCACTTGGAGGACCATCAGGAGCGTTGACTGGATTCCGATGCAGCTGGTGTTGTAGGGCGCACCATGGCCACTGAGGAGCCCGCCGCAAAGTCGCTCCCGGGGCAGTGGACTTTTGGTGCTTGGCCTTTTATTGGACACCCGCGGGGTGGGGGCGCCCCCAGAGGACTTAGAAGCCTGCTCAGCTTTCCCGCATCCGGGAGAGGCATGCTCCTGGGAACCACCCAGTGCAGAGGCCTTGGTCTGCAGGCACTCATTCAGCCGCTTACGCCGATCCTTCAATGTGCGTGTCGAGAGTTCACAGCAAAATGCACAATCATCCTCCTTGTGCGTCGGGTACAGGCAGTAAATGCACTGGGAATGTTTGTCATCCATGAAACCATTCCTTAAGACGCGGTCGGTGCAACGCTAGAAAGGGGGGGAATCCTCCTCCTCCGACATGATCCACGCGGCATAGGCCTGATTAATCTTCTGGATGCCTCCACAAAGAAATTCAACGAAATCCGCCCTTGAGGGGCACTGAAGAATCCGAAAAGCTGATCCCCGTTAATCGGAAGGATGATCGATGGAGTACAAGGTTCGATTGACCGAAAAAGAGAGTAAAACTCTTCCAAAAAAGCGAAACACGCAGTAAAACCTCGAGCGCTAAGTACAAGGACTCCCAACATTGGAACGTGCGGTAAAAATCTGAAGATGGCTGCCAGAGGAGGGGCTTAGGTAGAGGGCAGTCATTGGCTGGAGGCAGTATGACCCTGAGCTCAGTAATAGGTTGTTAGGAGAAAGACAGTTCAGAAATGAAACTGAGGACAGGGAATATTCATGAGCATGTGAATCCATGCCAGACCCCATTCTGGAGAAATTCTAAGTTACTCACCGTACTGACTAACGTACTCTTAGTCCATAGTCCCCTTTCCTCCATACTGTAAGGGGGTCCCTTCCAAGGGACGGGAGATGGAAACTTTCACCAGAAAAAACGCTCCCCTTTAAATTTAGAGGTGCGCGGGGGCACGGCCCAGGGAGCATGCGCTGCCCTGACTCTGCCCTCTGGCGCCACACTTAGTCCCCATTGATGCGTCGACAATAGATTTAACATTGCCTAATGACACCAGTATTAAGGGGGAGGTTGGTGGGAGGTATGGAGGAAAGGGGACTATGGACTAATAGTATATTGGTCACTACGGTGAGTAACTTATAATTACTCTTACGTCCCGTCCCCTTTCCTCCATACTGTAGGGGCGATTAAAACCGATTGATGCCATAGGGTGGAGAGGAGACCCTCCTTAAGCAAATAGGTTCCTGAGAACCGACTGTCCGAAAGCGGCATCAGATCTAGAGCCGGCACCCAAACAGTAATGCTTGCAGAAAGCCGAGGGAGAGGCCCAAGTGGCCGCCCTGCTTATGACTTGCCAAGGGACATGGCGTTGGAATGTGATGGCTGTTGCCTTGACCCTGACTGCGTGGGCATGCACGTTGGCCGGGAGCGGCCTGTGCTGACCCTCACACGCTTCTTTGATGGCAGAGACCATCCAGCGGGATATGGAAGCTTTAGAGGCCTGATAGCCTGGCCTCGAGCCGCCGAACGTGACAAACAGGGCGTCCGACTTGCGGAAGCCCATGGTCCTGTCCAAGTAGAATTTTAGGGCCTGCCCGACATCCAGGCAGTGCAGCACTCTCTGTGCTTCGTCCTTTGGATCGGGAAAGAACGTAGGAAGGACAATTTCCTCGTTTAAGTGATATTCCGACGGAACCTTGGGCAGAAATGCCGTGTGCGTCTGCATGACTACCCTGTCCTTGTGAAAGATGGTATATGGTTCAGAGGCGACCAGCGCCTGAATCTCGCTGACTCTGCGAGCCGAGGTACCACCAACTAGTAAGGCAGTCTTGATGGTAACCAGTCTAATGTCAACAGATGCCATTGGCTCGAATGGTTTGTGTGCCAGGGCGCCCAAGACTATATTAAGGTCCCACACAGGGTGGGTCTCTTGACAGGCGGGTAGAGCCTTGCGAGACCAGTCAGATTCTTGACGATAGGGTTGGAGGAGGAAAACGTGCCTTTCTCCGAGTTCCTGTAAGCCCCAATGGCTGCAAGGTATGTATGGCAGGTGTCGACCTGTAGTCCCAAATGAGCGAGGTGTGCCAAAAAGGAGAGCACGTCGTCCAAATTGCAGGCCAAGGGGTCAATTCCCTTGTCTGCCCAGTGGCAGAACCTGGTCCATTTGCTCTTGTACTGGGCCCTGGTGGCTTTGCTTCTGGCGCCCTGAATGATCTCCAGATTGGCCTGTGAGAGGCTAAGGTGCCAAAGCGTTACCTGCTCAGGTACCACGCTGTGAGGGCTAGTTTCCCTGGCGCGGGGTGGATGATTCTGCCCCCTGCTGTGCCAGATGCGCTGGGCCGGTCGGAAGGTTTATAGGTGGCACCTCCGAGAGGCTGACGAGCTCCGGAAAACATGGCCTGGCCGGCTACCATGGAGCTATCAGAATGATGTGGAGTCTGTGAGACTCCTTGATCTTGCAAATGACTATCAGAGGAGTGGGCGGAAAGGCGTAGGCTTTCATGCCGGTCCACTGTAGGTGAATTGCGTCGCCCAACGAGCCGGGGCCCTGCCCTTACCAGGATGCGAACTGGGGACACTTCTTGTTTTGCACGGTGGCAAAGAGATCCACAAGGGGGTGACCCCACCTGTTGAAGATCTCCTGAGTAAAGAGGTTGTTTAGCTGCCACTCATAATTGTCCGCTCCCAGCCTGCTGAGCCTGTCTGCCTCCAGGTTGGATTCCCGCGGGAGGTGGACTGCCAAGAGGTAAATTCTGTTTTCCAAGGCCCATTCCCATATGCTGATCGCCAGTCTGCACAGAGTAGGGGATCTGGTGCCTCCCTGCTTGTTGACGTAGTACATGCTGGTCGAGTTGTCTGTCTGGATGAGGACAAGCTTGCCCCTGAGAAGCGGGAGGAATGCTCTGGGTGCTAGCCAGATGGCGTTCAGCCCCAACTAATTGATGTGGTATTCCTGCTCCTGTCGAGACCAGGTGCCGTGGACCGAGAGGTCGTCCAGGGTGGCTCCCCAGCCCTCGAGCGAGGAGTCTGGTGATGGTGGCCTGCGGAGGGGGTGGCCGAAAGGGCTTACCCGTCCGTATGTTGCAGTCCATGGACCACAAAGTTAGGTCCGGGTGGAGGAACGCTGAACATCTCGGATTGTGAGCTCCGCTCCTGATTCCATGAGGTTACAAATTGCAGTTGTATCCTTCTCATCCTTAGTCTTGTGTGTGGCACAGCTAACAGAGTCGCCGCTAGTAGACCCAGGAGATGTTGGTACCACCACGCCAAGGTCACTTCTCTGCTGAGGAAGTTGGCAGTGGCCCTCTTGATGGCCGAGATCTTGTCTTCTGACAGGAAAACCCTCTCGGAGCATGTGTCCCAAATGAGTCCCAGGAACGTCAGAGTCTGCGTAGGGAGCAGCTGTGACTTCTTGAGGTTGAGCGAGAAGCCCAGGTCGTGCAGTATGTTCACAAGGGCATGGGACAAGTGGTGAACCACTTCCGGAGAAGTAGCCCTGACAAGCCAGTTGTCGAGGTATGGGTAGATGTGGAGGCCCTGCGCTCCGAGGAGGGCCACCACCGCGTTCATGAGCCTAGTAAAGACCCTGGGGGCCGAGTTGAGGCCAAACGGAAGGACCTTGTATTGGAAATGGTAGCCCATGATTTTGAACCATAGGAAAGAACAATGGGGCTGCCAAATTGGGACGTGCAAGTACACGTCCTTCAGATCTAGGGAGCACATCCAGTCTCCCTTGTCCAATATCTCCGCTATAAAAGCTGGCGTAACCATCTTGAATTTTTGCAGGCGTAAGGAGAGGCTGAGGGTGGAAAGGTCCAGCACAACTCTCAGGCCTGCCTGGTTCTTTTTCTGAATGGCGAAAATCCTGGAGTAGAAGCCAAAGCCTCGCTTGGAGGCTGGAACTTCCTCTACTGCCTGGCTCTCTACGAGCGATTGGATCTCCGCCAAAAGAGTTGCTGTCCCAACCTGTGGGAGTGGAGGGGGGGAGGAGAGGCTGGGATGGGTAGGAAGTACCCCGTGGATACTACAGAGAGAATCCAGGGTTCCGCGAAATTCTGACACCAGAAATGTGCATGGGGAGCAAGCCTGCCCCCCCCCCCGCCCCTCCACCGGAGACACGTGGACCTGAAGGGGCATGTCATGCCTTCTTTTCCCTCAGAGGTTTAGGCTGAGGAGGGGGGACTGGGAAAAGCCCTTAACCCCCCATCCCCTGTTGTTGTTTGAACCGGCTCTGAGAAGGCGAGCGGTCCGGCTGCCTGGATCTGCATATGTATGACCCTTCTCTGAGCGCTGCTGAGATTGGGTGCAAGATTTGGGCGTGGTCTTTGTAACAATGGACAAGGACTTCGCCGTTTGTGAGCAGTTCTTTTTGTCCAGCTCCTCGTCCGTAGAGGAGTGGAAGAGGTCCCCCCACACTCCTCGAACAGTAGATCTAGGGATTCGCTCCTGGACGTCCGGGTTGAACTTTTAATGAATAAATGAGGTGCGTATATGCTGGTTGGCCTATTGGTAATGAAACGTACCTTAATTAATGTAACCTATGTGACTCGAACAGGTAGCCCTGCGCTGCTTACATGCCGGAATATACCTGTAACTTACCCGATTTGTCCCATTGCCTGTGTGCTTGTTGCAGCCCCTGTAACATGAGGTGTGTCTCTTCAAGTTGGTATACCGGTAATGCAATTTTATTTAGCACTGTACCATGTAACCATTGTAACCTCATCTTTAACCACTTAAGCATTTCTGTAACCATACTCAAGTACAAGCGCCTAGATGCCGCCGGGCTTGGTGCGCTACATAAGTGACTAAATAAATAAAATGCTGGACTATAGGTGTAGTCACACTGTGTCAGACTACACAACACTTATCTGCTTGGTATTAGGTAATCCATCTTTTGGTATAGGTCTGTACTACACAAGTTGGCAGCATGACTGAGCAGCCAAGAGGGGTAAATGTGAGCTGTAGAGCTGTACAAATGAAATCCGTAAACACAAGTAGCCAAGTAACACTTACACTCAAGGTTTCAGTTATACATTATTTAACATCAGTTTTAAATACGCATTTTTTAGAAAGGCAATTAGTTGTAACTGTTCAAATATACTTTTAAATTACTTTTCAGAGTCAAATAAAGCCAATGGATAATCTTTGGATATGCTTCATACACCATTCCTACACCCTGGGGGGACTTCAGTCACAAAGACAGTAATGTCATTTATATATCACACTAATATACTTTGTAGACTCTAAGTTGCAGAAAGGAAAGGGTTAGGGAAGTAAAAACATAACAGTATAACATTTTCTCAGTAAATGTGAGGACAACTAAATCCTCCAATGAAGTCTACATAAGCCTTGCCCAGCAGTACCAGTATACACAAGCTACCACCTATGAGGGATAAACAGTATCAAAGTCAATGGATTTAGAAAAGTGCCTTTAGGGAGCCAGGACAGCCAGTCATTTGGAACAGAGCCTATGCACCTGATGCACTTATTGGAGCAAAGTCTGGCACAAAGTTATAGAGTTCAGGGCCACAAGCTGTTCAACTTGTGAGAAGAGAGTTGAAGTCAACTCAAAAAAGTTAGCCAATGCAATTCCCTAGCGAGAAAAGAGCGGCTAAAGGCAATAAGGTAAGTAACTCAAGCCTAAACAGACCCTCTGGTTAGAAGAAGAGTAGTCCAGCTGGATTCCGTCACAGCGGTGCAGACCCTGGTTCCTGAGCCTCAGCCGTGGGGCCAAGACAGAGGACGTCAGGAGGGCTCCTGCAGCGGTAATTGGGAAGTCCTTGGCAGCTAAGGGCTCTTTCCAGGTTCAGCAGCACTTCGCGGTTTCAGCGCTTAGCAAACAGCACCGATGCAGATCTTGGACACCGTTTGAACTCTCTTCGCTCCCTCGGTCCTGCACTTTGGTGAGGGGACTCTGGATCGGTAGGTCCTGAATCTGGAGGGTCCGCAAGAGTCTCCTGGAGCTTCTAGCCGGATTTGTTCCACGTTGGACTCTACTAAGGACACTCGACCCAGGGTACTGGGCTACCGCAGCAACAGAGACGTAGCAAGTCGGGGAGGGTGGTCAAGTGGAGTTAGTCTCAGGCTTAGTTGGTCTCACTAACCCAAGGGAAGAAGTCGCTCTGTCCAGAGCTTCTCTTATCGAGGTGAAAAAGGTGGTTAGCACAGCAGCATGGCTTCACTGGGCAATTCAAGGGTCCAGGAGGTTACAGCAAGCTTCGTTCATGGTTTCTTCGTCGATTGCGTTTATCCCAACGTCAACCCTGCCTGTAGTCCCAGAACCCTCGTCTTTTAAGCAGGTTTCTCCCATTCATGCACAGCCTAGGCTGTCAATCACAGCACGGTGGCTGTCCTGAACAGCCAGCCAATCAGGAATTCCTAGAGACAAAGGACAGGGTAGTTTTCGGGACCCTCCCTCACATCCTGTCTTTCCAGACACACTGGAACGAGGGGCGGCTTCAGGGTTGAAGCATGCCAAAAGGCTCAAACCTGTCTCAACGCACAGAGTACAACCCAAGAAAGACCTCACAAACAGAAAATGGCGAAAAAAGACGACGGGGGCCATTTTAACAATATGGTCACCCATGGGTGCAGTACTGCAGCTGAGGGTTCAGCCTGCGGTAGAAAAGCACAATGGTAGGAAAAAGTAAATGTCACCAGCCATATAAAGTAGTGAGGGTAACAAAAACGTTACATGGGGAAAGTAGGCGAAGGGGCTACTAGGTAACCCCCCCAGCACTACACAAGATGGTGTGTGCTGGACCTACAAAGAGAAAAGGTAAGTCAAGTAAATTTCACTTTACTATTCTTGGGAACTGTAGTTCACACAAGAAAAGGTATTTAAACCTTATAAGAAATGTAAAGGATTTCAGTGACACTGCACTGAAGGTGCAGTCTGTCATGCAAAAAGCAGGAGTTTATCAGACTCCAAAAACAGTGAAAACACAAAATCCAAATCAGGTAAAAACACATGAGTGAGGAAAAGGGTCTCACTCCCTCCAGTGTTAAAATTAAAAAGTCCCCCTTTACCCGCCTCTGCTCCCAGAGCTTGCATAAATGGACATGGAGTCCAGTCACAGAACAGAGAAGGCGGTAGCTTTGAGTCTGCACCCTTGAGTATATCGGAGCTAACGCAATTGCCTGTTTTTCCAAAACTTAAATATTTCCATATCAGTATGCCCAGTATAACTGGAAGTAATATCCAAAATGTGCATACTAGTATTTAAAAACTAATTAAAATGTAACAAACATATCTTTAAAGAAATGGGAAACTAAAACCCATATTATGTCGTTGCAGGACACACAACTTTACAATATTAGATCAGAGCATGTGAACTCAGAGGGAAGGAAGTGCTATAGTCCAAGAAACTCAAATGATATGAGCCTTTCAAACAATGTTGTTGATAAACTAGTGGATGTAAAAAGGATTGTGGAAAGGTAGACAATGCGCCCTTGAAGAAATTCCTTAAAAAAAGATTTTATGGTGCGGATGGAAGGAATGAAATTGATATTTTATTTATATCGCGTTCCTACACAGCTGTTTCAGAGCAAGACAAGGCAAGGGAGGGTAACAAGGGAGAACAAAAACAACAATCTTATTAGGCCTTGTGACATTGAGAACGCACAAGTGCATGGGAGAGGGCATAGATAATAAATAATAACAAACAAACCGTGGTAGTGCAGCCAGCAGATGGGCAAGTGCTAGGTATGAGGCAACAGACAGGGTGAGTCTGCTAAGTGCAGAGAGAAAAGGGGTGGCGGGGGAACTGCATGGTTACAGATACAGTTCCCACTGCAAGGGTTTGCCAGCAGGCAGTGCGGGTTGGTGGCAAGGTGAGCAGGTATCTAGGCCCAGAAGTCAGAATGTAGGACAGGAGCACGGTGCCAAGAGAGAAGATCAGCCGGGGTGAGGAAGGGCAAAGGCAGAAGCAAAGAGGAAGGTCTTGAGGTGCTTCCGGAACCAGAGATGGTTTTCCTCAAGTTTCAGGATGGCAGGGACGTTGTTCCAGAGGGAGGCCACAGCCGAAGACAAAGATCTAGCCCCACCTCGCTTCTTTGAGAAACACCTGACCCTGAGGGAGTTGGAGGTAGAGGAGCGAAGAGCTCGAGGCGGAAGGTATTAACAAAGGGACAGCTGAAGGTATACTGGACCCAGGCCCCAGAAAGCCTTGTGGACAATGCAAAGGATTTTGAAATTAATCCTTGCAGCCACTGGGAGCCAGTGGATATATTTCAGTGCGGGAGAGATACAATTCCAGGGCTTGAGGCCAAGGACAAGTCTTGCAGTCCTGTTCTGGATAAGTTGCAAAGGGCGGAGAGTAGAAGGTAGATTTAGAAAGAGGTTGTTACAATAGTCCGATCTATAGAGAACCAGGGCTCGCGAGACAGTGAGCTTCTGGGGGAAGGAGAGGAAAGGCAGAATACCTCAGAGGAGGTGCAGTAGGAAGTTTGACTTTTTAGAGATGCGTGCAGAGAAGGAAAGCGTGGAGTGAAAGATCACCCTGAGGTTCTTAGCCTTGCAGGTAGCGATAGGAGGAGGGCCAAGGGAGGCCGGCCGGAGAGTGAGAGGAAAGGAGGGTGAGGGTGTGAGGAGGATCTCTGTCTTGCTAGCAATCAGGCAGAGATCGGTGGCGGCACACCAATCCTGAATGGCAGATAGGCAATCAGAGATGAGCGACGGAGAGAGGTGGCAAAGGGAAGCCTGAAAATTAGCAGAGTCTCGTCAGCATAGCACTGAAAGTGGGAGCAGAAAACGACAATGCGATGAGCAAGAGTTGCCAAGTATTGGTTAAAAAGCCAGCGTGAAAGGTTGGACCCCTGGGGAACACCACAGATAGACAGGAAGATAGATGAAAGGAAGGAAGGACACAAGTTGGACCTGGGAGAGTCGATCAGAGAGGCAAGATCGCCAGGCCAGAGCCTGATCATTGATACCCAGGTTGTCATGGAGACTGTGGAGCAGGATGGTATGGTTGACCGTGTCGAAGGCCGAAGAGAGATCAAGTAGGATGAGGACAGAGGGGATATTAGAGTTAAGTTTGGAGAGCAGATCTTCACAGATGTTCAGGAGAGCAGTTTCTGTGCTTCTGGCAGCTCTGAAGCCAGATTGATGGTCGTGGAGAAACCAACAGAATCGGAGTGAAGTTTAAGTTGCGAGATGGCCAGCTTTTCTAGGAGTTTGCCCAGAAAGGGGGTGATGGAGATTGGGCGGTAGTTAGCCGGGCAGCAAGGGTTGGCTGTGCTTTTTTTAAATTTAATTTTTATTTTTTTTAGAAGAGGGTGCACAAGAGTGCTTCATGGGGAAGGGAAGACTCCTGAGGCAAAGGAGAGGTTGCAGAAATCAGACAGGGCAGGAGCGAGGGTGTCAATATGGTCCTTGATGGTTTTGGAAGAGCAAGGAAAACCCTGTTTTGATGAGGCTTTCATAGATCGGACTTGTCTAGAGACCTCGTCAGGGGAGACAAGAGGAAAGGACAAGAAGGAAGGTGGGGGAGTGGCTGTAGGAGCACTAGCGTTCGAGGGGGGAGATGGGAAGGGGATGAGAGGATGGACAGAATAACCAGGGTTTTAGAGATGAAGTGGGAGGCAAGGGTCGTGCAAAGGGCCTGGGAAATGATAGGAGAGGTAGAGACTGCAGCAGGGTTGGCCAGCCCCATGCAGAATTTACAAAGTTCAGCCGAGATGTTCGATGCCGCAGAGACATGGGGCTTGGATGTGGGCTCTCTTCTTATGGTGGACAGAGTAGGTATTGCCTTTGGAGCAGGCGAAAGTTTGTCAGAGGATGAACCAGAGGCCCTCCATTTCCTCTCAGCCCCCCTACACTTAGGTTTAAGTGGACAGAGTCATACCAGGAATTGAATTTGGCTTTGGCCTTCAAGCGGATCCTCATGACATGGGGCAAGAGCATCAAGAGCCACAGAGATAGAGGAGTAGATCATAGACAAGGCTGTGCAGGATGCAAGTCAGCCAGAGGTGGAGCGGGGGTGGGGGGTACGCTGGAGGCGAAAGCTTCAAAGGACACACGCTTTATGGGACAGATGCCTGAGAAGGTAGGTGGCAGTGTTGTGGTAGGCTGGGGTGGGAGTGGGGGGGTGGAGCTGGGGAAGAAATTGTGTATTCTATTTATATTGTACTCTTACACAAGTGTTTGGGAGGAGAAGGAGTGATCGCTCCAGGAGAGGGGAGTGGTCAGAGGGATGGAGAGGGGGAGGCCAGAGGATATCAAGACATCAAGTGTGTGTACTACAGAGTGGGTCGGGCCAGAGGCGAGGATAGTGAGGGACAGGGAATCACAGAGGTCACAAAGAGCACAGACGAGGAACAGGGAGAATCGAGATGGAAATTGAGGTCACCCAGGAGGTGTTGAGTGGTTGCGGCAGGGGGGGTTGGGGGAGGGAGAGGTCCGCCCACTCAGAGAAAGGAGGTCATCTGGCCAGGAGGCTGGTAGAGTAGCAACTGAGAGAGAGGGAAGAGCGAGGGGGGACAGAGGAGGGGGGACAGAGGAGGGGGGGACAGAGGAGGAGGGGACAGAGGAGGGGGGGACAGAGGAGGGGGGGACAGAGGAGGAGGGGACAGAGAGGGGGACAGAGAGGGGGACAGAGAGGGGGGACAGAGAGTGTGAGACTGCAGACAAGGCATTCGAAAGAGGAGCCAGTCTGCAGAGGAATGATAGAGGCAGGAATCCACTCAGGAAAGATCAGGGCTACACCCCCTACAGGCCGGGTGGACGTGGGCACGGAGAGGATCTTGTAGACATCAGGGAGGAGAGTGTCAAAACTTGCGACACAGCTGGCCGTGAACCATGTCTCGGTAAAACCAAGGACATCAAGATCAAGTTCTTACAAGAGGTGGCAGATGTCAGAGGAGTGTTCGACAACAGAGCGGAAACTGGAAGTGGCAAGATGAACAAGGTTGCCAGCCTTAAAGACCTTCCGTGGAGGGGTACAAATCAGAAGTACGCCCTGCAGAGGTGAGGTGGGAGCCCGAGGGGGGACAGAAGAGGACAGAAGAGAGGGCAAGGAAGCCAAGGGAGGGGAGGAAGGGACAGCAGGAGATGAAAGGAAGTTGATAAGGCGAGTGAAGCGCCTATCAAAGACGAGGCGATTGGCCTGAGGGCCTTGGACCAGGACAGTGCCACCTAGGTAGACATTAATGACGAGACTGGAGTCGTCGAAGGAAGCCATGAGAACTTACCAGAGGTGTGCCATCATTAATGGCAGGAGGAGGAGACAGGACTGAGAACAGATCATATGAATGGTCCATAGATCTGGCGAAAGAACGACAAAGGATGTCAGTGAGGGTCTGTCTGGAAGAAGCGATGGAATAGGCATCAGCGATGGGGAGACCTGGATTGACAGCCAAGATATCCATTTTAAACTTCTTCCTTCCAGACTTAGTGAGAAGGGAAGGATAGTTGATCGAGAAGCAGTTGGAGTAAATAGGAGAAACAGAACGCGCCATGGGTGAGTAGAGAGGAGCAGGGAGAAGAGTATACAATAACAGCAGTATGGAACAGTCACTGGGCCAGAAGGTTACAGAGAAGTAATTCAATGCAAGCAAAGGGCACAGCAGCCTGCACAAGAAAAACAGCTGGTTGTAGCCTAAGCAAAATTAATGCAAAGAGCACACCCAAGTTTGACTTTCAAAGTTAAATGCAAAACACAGTAATAAATGAGACAGTAATAATACTGCAGAGTTGTATGAAATAATGTATTATTAGATGTTTAGAAAACTCTTTCTTGCATTGTTGATCGAAAACCCACTGGTCCCTTTTGTAAAAGAGTTATACATGCACCTGTATTTATTAGAGAATACATTTAAACAAACCCATGGGAATATATGCGTCAAGATATGTGTGTTGAAAGCAAATACTTCTCCTAAGTGAGGAGACATTAGGTATTGTAAGTTGAGAGTTCCTAAGACGACAAGACCATCAGAGCACTGATCAGTGCCGATAGTTTGTGATACAAAAGGACTGCTCTGCATGGTCTTTAAAATCCTTCTAGTCACCAATTCATGTTTGGTAGTTGCTATGTGTGGACTCATTGTTAACTCTAGACCACTCTCGCACCCTTCCTTAGACTTGGCCTTGACTGCTCAGTTTCTTCACAAAATCCTGCCACCAGGGCCGATTTGGGAAATCACATTAACCACCGGTTACAGCATCTGTTTTTGGCTGGCATCACAGATGTTTGATATTTTTCAATCTGACTCATGTGAACATTTATTGGCAGACAGACTATTGAGAGCTTCGATGCAAAGGGCGATTGGGGGCCTGCATACATAGCATAGCATAGCAATATCATGACAGGAAGGACCAGGTACACGCTTCTTTTACTTTGGGAAAAAACTGTTTATACTCCAGACTATCACTATGTGACAGAACAATCATAGAATGTGAATCTAAACAGAATATATGCATGTAATAAATATATTTTAGTGCATCAGGGTGCAGAATTTGCACTTGCCACTAGCAATTGGCTAGTGATGTTTAACTTTTGCTGAGTAAGAAATGGTGTACCTTTTGTATGCATAAAATTGAGGTGGCCAGCAACCTTTTTATGGCTGGTTAGTAGCTTGCTTCTTGAATTTTTGCACCTTGACATTATATTATACTGGGTTTGTATTTTCCATGTGTATGGGACAAACTTTATATTGGTACCAGCCCATCCCCTAATTGTGAAGCCAGACTCCTCCGGTTAGCTACCCAATAAGAGTTTTGGGCCATGTTTAACACCCTGTTCTACCACTCAGGGCATATCTGTTCACATTTCTCACCAGTGGACTGTGACAAATTATCCCTAACATAATACATGAAAGATACAAGGCTGATTAACAAGAGTGCAATATTGTTAATCTATTTTCTATAAGATTGCTAGATTAATATATTATCAAATAACTTTCATAATTGTAGTTCCAGAAGCAAAACATTTAGTTTCATTTTTCCTTTTTGGCCTGTACCATTTTTACCTACCTCCTGAGCTTTCATTGGAATTGACAATTGGAGAAATCACGTCAGAAGCCTGTACATTGGTCATAGATGCAGCTGTCACAACAGGTGCAGGGCTGTTACCACTGAAAGGAAAGCAACACATTAGAAATGTCATATACTAAGCCCCTTCTAAAATGACAGAATGGAATGAGCAGCTTATTTTGCTAGGATTTACATTACAAACCTCACATTACGCAGACCTTTCTAACAGGTACATGTTAGGGGAGTTTTCTTAAGTCTACCAGCAGGCGAGACTCTATAAAACTAACCCTTCGTATACAGGCCCCCTCTGTTAGTACAAGTCTGCACTACCCAAAGGTTTGGTAGAATGGCAGAGCAGCCAGGCACATTTTAGGAGCAGGATGTGGGCTGTATGGAAGTGCAATGAACTCAGTAAATACATAGGCCTGTGGGGTAAAGATAACCGCAGGGCGAGAGAGATTGAGAGGCCATGACAGGCCCGTATTGTGCGAATGCAGCTAGCCAATGTGGAGTTCCAGAGAAATATAAAAGCCAGTACAAAACCGTGATTTCGATATAAGGTCTAGTGAAATGGAAAGAAATTATGTAAAACTGCAGCAGTGCCCGTGGAAAGTAAAGACTCATTGGAAACACTGAACATTTGGAAGATAAAAAGGAGGAATGATGCCTGACATTTAAGAAATAAAGTCAAGTGACAGATTGCTTTTATCAGGAATAAAGAGAATTCATATTCATCATATGAAATGACAGCCTGTAAAGAGAAAAGCCCATTTCGTTTTTGTAGCAGCAACACTGGTTTCCTATGTTAACTATGGCCTATTTGTGCATTAGATTAAGTACTGATCTACCTCTTTTCCAATATAGTAGATCAGAAAGATTGTATTTTAAATCCCATGCCCAGATATAATGCTAAAATGTTACATGTGAGCACATCTTGTCGATTTAAAGCTGTATTTTCTGAAGTGTGCATGCAGCTTGTTTTTTCCCTACTGAACTGAAAGGTCTGTGCCTTTGAACATTTTAACTCGAGACCTTTTGGCTGGCCCTCCCAGCAAAAGCAGGCTTGGTTCCATTAAAAATACAAAGAATCAGAGACATCAAAATGATGGGATGGTACAGATAACATGACCAACAGAAGTTACCCTTAAGGTCAAACCTGCCCATAAATTGTGCACTAGCAGCAAGCAAAGACCTTTGAAGCCAAGGAGGAAGAGGGGTAGAATAAACATTGGCCCCAGCAGATGGCCTAGTCACATAAAAAAACAAAATGCAACTAAAGGGAAGACATGGTGGGGGCCATAAGAGTGAAATTAGGAGCACCTATTATGCAGTGACATTGACTGACATTGAATTCCTTTTTCTCTAATAAAAAGAAAATAGTAAGCTCAGTCCGGAATCATATTAAAAGGGGGGAAAAAAAGCGCCTGTCGGAACAATATAAAAACAAAATTTGTGTGATGAATGTAATTGAAGTTATGATCAAAATTAGGATTCTGGCATTTTCATACATGCGAGGAACGGGGGGGAAAAAATCAATAAAAATTTTTTAAAAAAAAAAATCGATGGAGTAGTAGACTGAAATTAATGTTGGAAGTATGTAGTGTCTGAGTTGTAACTATTACAGCACAGCCAGAAAGTGCAACAAAACTGTGGCTCCGCCCAGGAAGGGTATACCGACAAAATTAATATTGGCCGACTCGCCATACAATTTAGAATTTGAAAATATATAGATTCATGTAGTTATCTGTAAGATTAGGGTAGCTGCCATTTTAGTACACAAATTGTAAAACCAACCTGTCATTTTGGGATGACAAATCTTTCTACTTCCTCAGCCTCCCTAACCCACAACTCAATTCCCGATCCCATCAGCATGCAGTGGGAGTATTGGTGGGAGGTGAAGGGAGAGTGCTAGCCAATCCTGATCATGGGAATTATATTAATGTAGGAGTCTGGGTGCAGGAGAAAATCCTTGACTGAAGCCCTTGACCAGATCTGTGCTGTCCCCAGAAGAGGCCCCTGTGTAAGTAGATTAATCTAAATGCCATCAAAAGTGTGAGGGGGGGGAGAATGCCAGCGTTAATCTGCATCTCGCATAGCGGGTAGGGGGGTGGAACTGGGAAGACCTTTGGCACATTTTAAGTCTAATTCAAATTAATTCCACTATAGAATATCCCCCTATCCATTTAAAATGAATTGTGTTGGGAACCGCCTGTCTTAATCCTTTCCATTTAATTGTAGGGTGGGCGTTAGGTAAGCTTTTCATAGAAATGGTAAATCCTCCTGACGTGGGTCAACCCCAAAACCTTTTGCTTTACTGGTGGGATATATTTCCTTAATACCTCTAAGTGGGAACCTTTTTCCACACCCACAGAATCTTTGACTCTTTATTGGTGTCATTTTTTAGACTCTCCATAGTGTCTTTTTAAAGTTATCCTCTTTTACAACGTATTGGCAATAAGTGACTGTTGTTGCTGGGAACCAAAGCCAAAGAGGATGATAAAGGAAAAATTGGCTGAAACGATTTCCAGCTACCAGACAGCCTGCTGTGTAACTGGAGCCTGCTGTAGCCCTTCCTTCCAATCGACCTGAGGACTCAGTAAACGACGACAGTGACCCAGAGCCTGACGAGACGCACTAGACTAAGACGACCTGCATTTTGAACCATCCCACACGTTGCTGCAACCTTTCAGGGCTGCAATACCCTGGGACCTCGAGCCATTGTGTAGTAAACGGTCTTCCGAATCGCGCTGAAACTTCGTGGGCATCCTGGTGGATCCCCAGAGACACGAATGGAGTCCGAACATTCCCCTCAACAGAGTGCTGGACGTTTGTAAAGACGAGAATTCAACCGTGATTTTATGTGCTGCTTGAAAAGGCGCCAAACCGCAGAACCACATTCAGCCACAAGGAAAACCTTGTCTAGAGCCTTCTCCATTGAACCCTGCTAGTTCCTTCTAAGGTCTTGTTTTCAGTCGCCACGACGAGGAATCGACGAGGAATCCACTGACCAGGTATTTGGCTGCAGATGCTGAAGTCCTCCGGCTGCAAAATCATCTTCAATGCTGAGGTGCTGTGTTGACTTGGATATGTACTTACCTTATGTCCGTTAGGATTTCTGTGTAGCTGTGGGGTGATTTCTGTGATTGGGAGGCCTCTTGTCCAGTGCACCCTCTCCCACTGCTAGAATCCCGCTAGGGTGCATTGCGTGAAGCCCCTAGACTCTCCTCTAACTCTAGACGTAAGGTACTCACCTGTTTGCCCAGTCTTCCTAAGGAACTCTGACTTTTGCTACTTAAGAACCCTGTCTGTTGGTCACTAGATCCTAGTGAATCCCCTTTTGCCACTGAGAACGCTCATGCTCTAAGAATAAAGGGAAAGACTTTAGGGATAGGGCCGTTTGCCTAGAAATGAGAATAAGCGTTTAAAAGTTACTTACTTGGAAAAAGAGTGTGGGTAACTAAGAGTGAACAGTTATACAAGTTCTTACTTACCTTGGATATGTGATGCACAAGTATGGTTAACATCTTTCTTTCCTTAGAAACAGTTTTGCCATTCTAATAGAATGTAGATATTAAGGTATATTACTCACCTGTGATTAGGTTGCGCCTCTTACCAAAAGTAATGTGTTGGTTTCACCAGATTACTTCTGTTAGGATAATTGTATGAGTGTCCCCCCAACTGGGTCTTGCTTCCCCTGACTTGCTGTGACTGTCCAGAATATGTCTGCATTAGGTCCTACCTACCTATAATAACTGAGGCATTCAGTAAAGTGTAACATTGAGTTTTGCTTTCCCTGTACTATTGCAGACCGATATAAGAAGAGTTTTTGGTTCTAACTGTTCCTCATAAGTCATACATAAGGTACTTGTATAGCTGGGAAAGATCTAACATGGACTACATTGTGAGGTTAAAAGAAAGTATATGGGTTTTACTTAACTTGAGTTGCTGTGTGCCACCCAAAAAATAAGTTACAAGAGTTACTGCTTATCTCAATATGTGTTTCACTGATCTCAAAAGCACCTGTAATTGAATATTACATCCTTAGGTTTTACTAGCTTAATATAACTTATCACAAAAGTAGTTATAGGTTTGTTTTTACTGTAGCTTTAATAAGTGTTCCACTATTCATAAAACATATGCTGTCCAGTTGACATTTTAGGTGATTTGTTACTGAGAGTCATTGTACAACTGGCAGTGTCTACTACCCTGGCATTACTGAATGCAATTGTGAAAGTAACCGTGGGTTTTTACTACCCAAGAATAGTTGCGACTTCTACCGAATGTGTATGAAAAGGTTTTGACTTCCCTAGAACTACTGTTAAATGTTCCAAATAAGGTTTATACTTTGGTCTGTGTATCTTCAAGTATAGTGTTGCGTTTTTATAATTGTGATTACATATAATGTGTGATGGCACTTATTTACCCCTAGATTTATCTGGGCCTGCCTGTATTTAAATAAATCAATTATTTTTACAATACATAGTGTTTCAGTGTTTCTTTGGGCCATTTGTATTACAATTTCATCTGTAATGATTCTACAGCCCTCTCTTCCACTTCCTTCCAAGGTAAGCCTGGCTGCTCAGTCTACGCTACTCTGAACTCAGGTGGTACAGCCTTATACTAAGAGTGAACTCTTGAACTGCCTCAGTTGAAAAGTTTTACTAAGCCCTTAGTTGGACTTCAGAAAAAATGTCATAACAGTGGGAATCTGTGTAGATCTTTAGCGCATTGAATTGAAGTTAAATCAATTCATTCCCATATAGAAAATCACGGGATGCGCGTTAGAGTTCAAACAAACAAAGTTCACGCCAAGTGTGTTAGAGCCGGTATAGACAAAGACGTGGGTGAATGGCCTTCTGAAACCCCCAACTCCTGTCCAGAAGGGGAGCGGGGTCCTCAATCCCAAAAGAACTAATCCGAAAACGCAAACTTTCAAGTGAATGGGAAGGGGGTAAAACAAAATTTCTCATTTACTCCCTTGCATCCCAAACTAGAATTACCAAGCGTTGCATCTCAATTGAATGTGTGTTGCAAAACAAAATTTCCCATTTATTTCTGTGAATCCCAAACCAGAATCCCCAAAGTACTGCATGTTTGAATGTGTGTTGAAAAACGATTTCCCCCATTGAGTTCCTTTTCCCAACTTTGCCTTTCTAAAAATAAAGCCAAAATGATTTTCTCATTGAGTTTCTTTTTTTAAACATCACCTTTATCAAAATAAAGCCAAAAAGATTTTGTGATTCTATTGTGAATGTTTTCTATTGGTTAGTTTGCAATTAAATCTGATTTAAGTTGTGACTGCATATTTCAAAATTCTACTGTCGTTTTAATAACGTAAAGTCATTTGTAGTTGTGATATGGTGTAGTGCCACAGTATTGGTGGTTGAGATTTTGGTTTCTATTCCATTTTGTCAAACCTTAAATAAATCTATATATTCTTACTACACGCCGGGCCTGGTTCCTAGTTCTTTGGTGGCATAGAAGGTGTTAGTTGGGGTGGTGCAAGACAGGTTGGAGTCCTCACTAAAGGTGAATCAGTATAAGTGATTTGGGTGCATGCCACCTTGCTTGGGAGGGGGGAACTCACCAAGTTGAGAGCAACTGCCTAATAAACCGTGACAGACCCAAAGAAACACACTTAAAGTTATAGTAAAATAGACATGTATTTTATATACACAAGACAGTTATATTTGATCAAGTACCATTTAAACTAAACAACACAATAGAAAACCTCAGCCATACTTCAGATGAGTAAACCAATAGTAATGAAATGTCCAGTTCATGAACTCATTGAGTTAAGTGAAAACACTTACTTTAGTCACTCAGAACATTTTCTGTTGTAGAAATAAAATAGGTTTTTAGCACCAGCCATGCAATACTTCCATAGAGTTATAATAATTTTCATGCGCCACAAGGCTTTACAGTCCATACCTAACTAGTTGGGAGTTCTTTAGAGTCATTTTGGGGGGAATGCAGGTAAAACACAGCAGCAGATAAGGTAAAGTTGGATATGGTGATTATTAGTCAGTAGAATGCTTTTGTTGGTCAAACATTTATCAGGGACCTTGGAAATGACTCCCTATAGGTGCACAAGCATTAGACCTGGGCGAATAGTATGGGTGAACACCCAAACACCGGATTCAGCACTCCAGTAACACAGGAGTGACAAATCAACTGGAGTTAAGTACTACCCCAAGTCTCAACGCACCCGAGGAGTGATGAAGATGTAGCTGGATTCTTTCATGATCCAAAAGCGGTGGACCTGTTCTCCTGTTCGTTGGTCGTGGTGACGAAAGGAGGGACTCTGGAAGGGATGTCAAAGCAGCAAAGAGGACTAGAGTTTTGGTGACTTTTTACAAGCTCCAAGGATGAATAGTTACCGCCTGGTCAATCCGCCTTGATTCTTCGGTCCCGCACTCTGGTGAGGGGACTTTGAGGAGGGGGATCTTGTCTCTGAAGGTCCAACTGGAGCGCAACAAAGTTCTGGGAGGATTCGTTCATGGGAAGACAATGCACTGCAATTGAGTATTGGCAGTTTGCAGCCCAGGAAGGTCACAGCATGCCCTTGGATGGCTTGTTCTGTAGGTCGTCTTATGTTTAGTTGGTCCCACCAGCCAAAGGGAAGGAGGAGTCCTCTACAGGCCTACTCTATCTACAGTAGTCAGGACAGTAGTGGTCTCTTCACAGTTACTGGAAGATGCTGCAGACGTGTCTGGTCATCTTCGGATCTTCTGTTCCAGTGGTCAACTTGCTTTCTGCCTCAGGAAACTTACCTTTATCAGGATTGCACAATCATCCTCTGCAAACTCTCCCTGCAGTTCACAGAAAGGGTGGGCGGCGCCCCGAACAAGTAAGATTCGGAAACATGTCCTATAGCTCGACAGAGGATAGCTCAGGAGATGGAAATCGATGAAGAGCAAAATAATTGATACAGAGAAAGAAATTAAGGAAGAAACTATAATAATCGAAGACCTAGGGGAGGTAGAGGAAGAAGAGGCCAAGATGGAAGATCTTTTTTAGATCAGGACCACAGAGAATGGGAGATGGAACCAAGAGTAAAAAAAGAGGCCACCAAACCTTGTAGTGAACCTATCCCATACCCTTACACCAATAGAAAATAATATACTGAATAAAGGGCTGGGTTTCGTTACAACACACAATAGTTTTACATTTAGGGTGGAATTCAAACAGTTCATCAGAAAAATACATCTTCGTCAGTATTTCCAAAATGAAACATGGTAGTCTAAACCCAACGAATCTGGCGGGAGAAATCCCTCTGAATTTACTCCACCATCACACAGCAAAAGTGCAGAAGCTACAGTCTTTGAGAAAAGAGTCCTGTGAGAACTAGAAAAAACTGATTAAATAAAAAAGCAATTTCAAAATATTTCAAGAAATGAAAGACCAGCAATAACTAATCTAGCTAACAATTAAAACATTATTCTACGAAGAGCTGACAAAGGAGGTGGAAAAGTGATTTTAGATACAGACAATGACATCAAAGAGTGTAAGAGACAACTTGATGATCAAACCAGTTAAGAGAAGTTACATACAGACTGCACTAAAAAATTACAAAGTCTGATAAGAGTCAAGGTAGAAAAAACCCTAGCAAGAGGGTAGCTCTGTAAACAAGAGGCGACATTCCTGATGAAGGGAATACCCAGAGTACCTCTATTCTATACTTTACCTAAAATACATAAGGGTCTAAATGATCCACCCAGAAGTCCTATTGTTTCAGGAATCTACTCGGTTCTTAAACTATCTAAATTTGCACATGTAAATCTTAGACCACATGTTACACAAAGTAATGTGCAAGATACCATGGCCATAATCATTGAAGTAGAAGGAATGCCATACTATCCTAGTAAAGAAACCTTAGCCAGCCTAGACATTGCATCTTTATACACAATGATTCCTCAGGCAAAAGCCCTCCTAAAGGTAGAACTATTACATCCGAAACGTACACCGAACAAAACCAACTCGTTCATAATCTGGTGTGTAGAGAGGATGCTGACCAAGAACTATTTTAAGTTTCTAGATATATTTTATCAACAAAATCACAGAACCGCAATTGGGGCAATAGTGACACTAAGTATAGCAAATTTATATGTAGAAACAGGGGAGACCAAGATTTATAAAGACCTGATCCCCTTAAAAAAATAAAATCAAAACAAAGAAAAGCTACATCAATGATCTATTCTTAATATGGAAAGGGAGCGAAGTGGAAGAAATAACCAACTTTGTGAAGTGGCTTAACAACCAGGATACATGTCTGCAACACACACATTAGAACAGTTCACAGAAAGACTACCTAGATATCACCATCTACACGGATATTGAAAAGAAACAACTGGCAGTAAAACCATACCACAAAAAAACAGAAAAATGAATTGCTGAACTATGAGAGTTTTCACCCAAAACACACTAGAGAAAACCTCCCCTTCGGGCAACTTGAATAGCATGGACAAAATTGACACTGAAACAGAACTTCTGAAATGTAAATTGCTCAAAAGAGGATACCTCAAACCATCAGTAAAAAAATCCTGCAAAAGGGGCAAGAACAATAACAGGGAAGCGATTCTGTAATAAAAGAGCAACAAACAAACATTCTGAAAAAAATGGTATTTGTGAGCGCCTATTCAGACAGGTCTAATGAGATCACTACATCCATTAAAAAGAACTGGAGAATCCTACAAGAAGCCAAGACATCCCTAGGACTCCTGTTGATGGAATTTAAAAGGAGTAGAAACATAAAAGATCAGATTATGAGAATTGATATCCGGCCAATAGTACAGAAACAACCGAGTCTCACAAACATGGGGTATGGAAACCATCAGAGGACATGTCCCTTGCAGGAAATGTAAAAGTTGCCCCACTACTGCAAAAAGTAAGGTGGTTGACATAGGATTGAAGACAAAGTGGAAACAAACATTAACTAATTGCAATACCGAAATGGGAGTATATGGCATTTGGTGTCCCTGCCCCAAGTTATATTTAGGTAAGACTATGAAAATTTAAAACACGGATTAGTGAACAAAATAGCTGTATCTGTAATAAAATCAAAGAAGCACCAATGGTAGATCACTTCCTAAGATTAGGACATGCTTGTGAAGAAATAAAAATGGGCTGTGCTATACAGAATACCATGAAGTAAGGACGCCAATGCAGACAAAGACTGTGTATTTAGGAAAGAACAAGAACTAATCTTCCTGACTAAATGCAATCAGATAGGGCTATAAGAAAATATTGAATGGAATAAGATCAAACTATGAGACTATCTAAAAGCTTTTCCTCTCCTTCCCCCAGAAGCTCACTGTCTCCCAAGCTCTGGTTCTCTCTATTGCAACAGCCTATTTCTAAATCTACCTGCTTCTACTCCCCGCCATCTGCAACTAATCCAGAACAGGACTGCGAGACTTGTCCTTGCCTCAAGCCCCGGGATCGTATCTCTCCAGCTCTGAAATCTCTCCATTGGCTCCCAGTGGATGCAAGGATTAAATTCAAAACCCTCTGCATTGTCCACAAGGGTTTCTGGGGCCTTGGTCCAAAATACCATCAGCTATCCCTCCACAAACACCTCACCTCTTGACTCCTCTACCTCCAACTCCCTCAGGGTCAGTCATTTTTCAAAGCAACAAGCTGGGGGTAGATCTCTGTCTTCAGCTGGGGCCTCCCTCTGAACAGCCCCCCTGCCACTCTAAAACTTGAGAAACATCTCCGGTTCTGGAAGCACCTCAAGACCTTCCTCTTTGCTTCTGCCTTCACCCTTCCTCTCCCCTGCTGATCGGTTCTCTCTTGGCACCTTGCACCTGGCCACCCTCTGTCCTCCGAGCCCAGGTACCTGTTCACCCTGCCCCCCTCCTGCACTGCCATACACCCCCCTTTTCTTCCTGTACTTATCAGACCTAGCCTGTCTGCTGCCTTAAACCCAGCACTTGCCACTTGCTGGCTGCACTACCACTGTTGGTTGCCTTTATTATTTATAAATAATTTATCTGTTTCTCATTTGCTCTGCACTCCACCCTTGCATGCACATTTCCCCCCTCTCTCTCACATGCACTTGCACGTTCTCAATGTCACTCGGCCTAGTAAGATCTTTGTTTTGTTCTCCCCTGTTCCCCTCCCTTGCCTTGTCGCACTCCGAAACACTTGTGTACGAGCGCAAGAGAAAAAATATCAATTCAATTCCTAACACAGCAAGGATATCTATACTGCCGCAAGTATAAAAAGTAAAAATTGGAGCAAAAAGTTAAAAAAACCTGGAGTTAAGACAATTAATGCCAATGACGAATCAGCAATGCCATAGATCAATAGAATAACCACAGACTTCATAGTCCTTCAATATAGAACAGTGAGGAGGAAACTATTTAAAGATGGTGCTCACAGGAGACTGGCAATAATCTCAGAAATCTCCCCTTGACACGTAACAAGGTCATTTAGGGAAATCAAACTCCACCGACGAGAATTTGAGACAACAGATCGGGTGAACTATTGTTGACCCGCGGTCAATCTCAACCTCACAAGAGATAGAGTAAGTGAAATCACAGACCAATAAGAACCATGCCACCTTAAAAGGAATGTAATATCCTAATTAGAGGATTCAATTAACACATAGCTTTAATCCTAGATCGATGTCTGTGGGGAAGTAGGACCAGGACGAGAATCATGAGTGACGGACCATCTAAAGTTAATGGTGAATCGAGATACAGATGGTAATAAGCACATACAGACCGCCCCGGCGACGAGCAAGTGAAAGCAGAACATACTTGCATCAAACTGTTTGCTACATACTGAATGATATCTAAATCACAGTCTAGTAAGCCATTTTGCACCATTTTTATAAAGATTGATCAAGAAAGCAGATTGAAAAACACCGAATTGATACCAGCTAAACAAGACTCAAGATACAAACAGTAAGTTTTGAAAAAAGATAGACACAAGTGAGTGAATTAATCAGTGTATAAAATGTATTTATTTATTGCATTTGTTTAGCACCCAAACCATTACATATCACGGCGAGGTTACAGACAGCTTAATTAATCACACATTCAAAGGCCATTAAGCGCAAATTACAGTTACAGAGAATAGTAAATTAACAGATATAAAAATGGAGGGCACAGTTATTTACAAAGTGGGTGGTATGCACCAGTACGGACTATTTACAAGTAGCATGGTAGCGGTTATTAGTGTTATAGATTAAATAACCACGTTTTTAACCGTTTCTTGAAGCCCGTGAAGGTTCCCACATTTTTGATGGTGAGTGGTAGGGAGTTCCAATGTTTCGGAGCTAGATATTGGAAAATACTGCCTCCTACTCTGGGATTTTTGTAGTGGGATATAGCTAAGAGTGCTTGGTTGCTGGATCTTAAGGATCTGATTATTTCTTTTTTGCAATCGCATGGTTTAGGTGGATGGACGCATTTTTATGGAGGCATTATTATGGAGGCATATGATGGTGATAAAGAGTTTTGAATATGACTCTCGCTTTGATAGGTAACCAGTGATGTTCTCTTCTGGTTTTGGAAATCTGGTAAGATTTTCTTATTCCGAGGGCGGCTCGAAGGGATTTATTTTATATGAGTTGTAATTTATTGAGGTTTGAGTTAGATATGCCGAGTAGTAGTACATTACAATAATCAAGCCTTGATAGGATCAAAGCCCTGGCTAGTGTGATGCAGTTAGTGGGGGTCAGGAATTGGCGACTGAGTGCGATAAGCTTAGAGTTGTAGGAGGTGGATGAAGGGAATAGTTTCTTACCTGTAACTCCATTTCTCCAGCATTGGTATCTTTCATGGATTCACATGCTTAGAATATTCCCCGTCGTCAGACTGGGACGACTCGGAACACATATATAGCCTTTTCCAATAGGAAAACTTCAGACACTTGTGTCCTATCTATGTCCTTTTAGGACCCGCCTACGCATGCTCCGTAGGACGTCCCCGTATAAGAGGCCCGCCCCCGCGGCTCCCCTTCAGATTTCGGCCCCTCCAAAGTAGGAAGGGTTAAATTTATCAATTAAATACATTACATTCCGGGGAGGTTGGCGGGCGCATGTGAATCCATGAAAGATACCAATGCTGGAGAAATGGAGTTACAGGTAAAAACTATTCCCTTCTCCAGCATTGGATCTTTCATGGATTCACATGCTTAGAATAGATTGTATAGCAGTAACACTTGAGACGGCGGTGAGAATGTAATGTAATATACCCTCAACATACTACACAATGCATATGTACAGTAGGAATAAGTTACCGCATATAGCCTTACCCACCTAAAATAAACTGTCATTAAAAAGGTAGACAACAGATTCTCCACAGCGTGGAGCTTACCTTACTGAAACAGATGGCGCAGGACAGCTCTTCCCATCTGCACCTCGTCCGCATGCTGCCTGGCAAGGCAGTAGTGGCGGGTAAACATGTGGGGCACTGACCATGCCGCAGCTTGGCATATGTCCGTCAACGGAATTCCTGCCCATAAAGCTGTTGAGGAGGACATCGATCTTGTAGAATGGGCTCTAGGATGTCCTTGCAGTGGCCTTCCGGCCTTAGAGTGACAAAACGCAATCGTCGATGAGACCCATCGAGCCAATCCTTGTTTAGAGATTGCTTTTCCTCTCGTCGACGGACCATATGCGACGAACAGTTGTCTAGTAGACCTGAATTCCTGTGTACGATGTAGGTAAAATTTCAGAGCCCTCTTAACGTCCAGGGTATGAAGAGCTTTTTCTGCTGCCGATGATGATGTGGCGAAGAAAGTAGGGAGAACAATGGACGAGTGTTTGTGATACACTGCCGGAACTTTCGGGATGAACATAGGATTAGTTGCCAGGACTACTTTGTCCTTAAAGAATCTTAGGTATGGCGGGTCTACGACCAGCGCTTGCAGTTCCGAGATTCTTCTAGCTGATGTGATAGCAATCAAGAATGCCAACTTCCACGAAATGAATTTTATGTCGGACGTGGCCAGGTGTACCTTTATCGATGCAAAGGATAATCCCCTCTCCGCCAAGAGGAGCAGGTAAGGTAGAACTTGTTCTGGCGTTACCGACAACGGTTGTAGGCCCTGTTGTCCCCTACACCATTCGCAAAACCTCCGCCACTTATAGGAGTAGGATGTGTTTGTAGAAGGGGCTCTAGCCGCCTGCAGAATTTTTTGACAATCCTCCGAAACGTCTAAAGCACCGAACTCCGAAAAGTCAGGAGCCAGGCTGTAAGGTTGAGACTGTCCGGGTCGTGATGCCACACCGTGCCTTTGTCCCGGGATAGTAGGTTCGGGGCTTTCGGAAACCCTATGGGATGTTCCAGCGACAGGTGAAGCAGGTCGGAGAACCACGGTTGCCTTGGCCAGTATGGTGTCACTAGAATTACCCGGCAATTGTATCTGCGTATCCACTGTATTGTCCTCCGTATGAGGGGGAACGGGGGAAAAGCATAGAGGAACATGTCCGTCCATGGGAAGGAGAATGCCTCCCCCCTGGAGCCCTCTTGAGGCCATCTGCTTGCGAATTGCTCGCATTTCTTGTCGTCTTTGGTCGCGAAAGCGTCCAGAGGCGGGTGACCCCATTTCTCAAACACTTTCATCAGGTGACCTGTGTCCATTTCCCACTCGTGTATCTGGGCCATGCTTCTGCTGAGGGAGTCTGCTTGGGAGTTCCTCACTCCTGGAAGGTGATGAGCCACGATGGAAATTTCGTGCTTTAAATGCCCAATGCCATGTATTCTGGGCTTCTATGGAAAGAGTTCTTGATCGCGTCCCTCCTTGTTTCCTCAGATAAAACATGGCCGTTGTATTGTCGGTCAGTATTCGTACTCGCGAGCCCTTGATGTGTGGCAGGAATGCCTTCTAGGCCCATCGTACTGCTCTGAGTTCTAACACGTTTATGTGTAGGAGTGACTCCGTTGGAGACCAGCGACCCTGCGTTTGGAGAGCACGCATGTGAGCTCCCCATCCGGTTAGGGACGCATCCGTGACTATGGTTCGCTAAAACTCCGGCTCCTGTAGGGGTATGCCGTTGTTCAGATTGTGGAAACTCTGCCACCACTGAAGGGTCCGAAGCAGCTTGTCGTCGTCGATGGTTATCTTGTCTGACCACGATCCTTGAGCCTGCGTCCATCGGTCCGCGAGAAATTCCTGGACTGGCCTCATGAATAGGCGACAGTTTTCCACCAGATGGATGCAGGATGCCATGCCCCTAGGACCGAAACGTATTTTCTCACTGAGATCTTGGTGTTTCACCGTAGTCGGCATGCTTGTTGCTTGAGTCTTGAGGTTCTGTCGAGAGAAGGTTTCACTAGCCCTAACTGGGTCTCGAACTGTGCCCCCAGGAATACCAGCGATCTCGATGGCTGCAGAGAGGATTTTTTGAAGTTTATGGCGAATCCCAGCTGTTGTAGAAGCTGCATGGTGGCTTGTAAACTTGTGTTGGTCGACGCTGGGGAGGATCCCCTTACCAGCCAGTCGTCGAGGTATGGGTATACATGGTGGCCTTGCTTCCTTAGCCAGGCCGCTACTGGAGCCAGGCATTTCGTGAACGTTCTGGGGGAGGTCTTGAGCCCAAAAGGAAGAACCGTGAATTGGTAGTGAGTCCGCCCTATTACAAATCTTAGGAATTTCCTGTGTTTCCGACACATTGGAATATGGAAATACGCGTCCTGTAAATCCAGGGACGCTAGAAAATCCCCCTCTTGAACAGCGCGGATCACTTCCTGCAGAGTGAGCATCTTGAATTTTAGGCTCTTTAAAGACTTGTTGAGATCGCGTAAGTCTAAAATGGGACGCCATTTGCCGTTCGACTTTTTTATGACGAAATATCTTGAGTAGACTCCTTGACCTCTCTGATGTTGGAACTAATTCTATCACGCCCTTTGCTAACATGAGTGTTATCTCTTGTTGCAGTATCTTCAGATGGGAATGAGCGGTGAACGCAGGTGGAATTTGCGGAGGGCTGTGTTTGAATTGTAGAGAGTGTCCGTTTCTTATAGTATCCAGCACCCATTGATCCGTCGTTATTCGTTCCCATTCGTCGACATATGCTGAAACTCTTCCCCCCAGAACGGTGTGTTGTATGTCACTGCTGATCTTTATTTTGCTTGCCTCTTGACGACGGATATGATGGTCTTTTTCTGGAAGTCTGGAAGTTCCGGCGACGGTTTGCCGTTTGGGAGGCACGTCTGTATCCCTGGGAGGGGTAAGCAGATCTGCCAAAGGATCTGTCTCCAGATGCAGAGAATCTTGAATTACCTGAAGCCCCTCTAAAGGGACGAAAAGACTTGTAGTTTCTGCCACTCTGGAGGGCACCCAATGAACGTGCCCTGTCCGAGTCCTCTTTCATTCCCTTTAGGGCTTCGTCCACCTTCTCACCGAAAAGAAGGTCTCCCTCAAAGGGCATATCTAAAACTTTGTATTGTACTTCTGGCCTGAAGTAGGTACACTTAAGCCATGACTGTCGACGTAATACGACCCCATTATTGACTTGCTTGAAGCCTGACTCAGCGAGGTCCACCGCGATGTTTATTGCGTGATTTGAGGCTTCCTCACCTTCTCGGACGAGTAACATTGCTGCCTTCCTATGCTCTTCCGGAAGATGATCAAGCAACGGAGCTAGCCTGTGCCACATCTCCCTATCGTATCTGGCAACAATTGCCAGAGAGTTTGCGGCCTTTACTATGGTCGCTCCCACGGATAGCACTTTTTTGCCAAAGGCATCTTGGAGTCTTGCTTCGTTCTCAGGAGGAGTCGTGCACTTGTGCTGGGCCTTCGCCTTCCTCGCCGCTGCCGCCGACATCACCGAGTCTGGCGTTGGTTGGGAGGATAAACACTTGGGGGTAGACTCTGGAGCCTTAAACTTTTTTTCCAGGCGTCCTTTCACTGCCGGCTCTGAAAATGGGTGACGCATTGTCTGCAACCCCTCCTTCCATACATGGTCTAGTATTGGTATCGAGAACACAGACCTCCTCTTACCCATGTGGTTGAACAAAAAACAGTCCTTTTTCTGTTCTTCCTGGGACAAACCAAATTCTTTGCATGCCTTCATCTTAGAATGGAATGACGCAATGTCGTCCGGAGGGGACGGGTGAGCTGGGCTTCTAGGGGTTTCCAACTCCACCTCTGACTCCCAGGTTGGATCCCTGGAGGGGGATGATGAGATATCCGACATGGCTCCCCTGTCAGACTCCGAATCTGGCAGCTCACCTTCCTCTTGTGCCAGTGCTGAGATTGGCGTGCGTCGGTTGACGGGACGGGCCCGGCTCGTCGACGGGTGACTGTGGCAGGTTTGCCTGAGGTAGTCTCTGGTCCAATGACTGCAACAACGATTGAAGCGTGGACAGAATTTCCAACGACAAAACAGATTGAGGATTGAGAAGAGGGGCAGATACCGGTATAACGGATCCCCTCGTCGACGACTTGTCAGCCACTCGTAGCCCTAGGTCCGCTGGGCCAGCTATTCTCTCATTCTCGTCCTCCGAGGACAGCAACACAGCCTGTTCTTGTAGTAAAGTATCCGGGGGGGATCGGATCAAAAATTTCAGGCCTCCAGGCCTCCTGTAGAACCCCCGTCGACGAGGCCATCGTCAACGTCGTTGGGACGGTGGATGCCACCTGTGGCAGGGTGGAGGCCGATGACTGGGCCGCCGTCGACGACGGTGACTTAGCAGGTGGTTTTGGCGGTCCCGCCTTTTCCACTCTTGGCTTGCTTTTACTCGACTCGTGGTCGATCTATGATGATCGCCCGAGGAGGATTTCCTTTCCTTTGATGAAGATTATTTCTTTGACGAGGAGTCTCTAGTTGAGTGACTTCCAGACGACTCTTTTTCCGTCGGTCGAGATTTCTTCGCCGGTGGTTCCGACGAGGTAGCGCGGCGTGATGTTTTTGCCGATTGTGTGGAGCCTACCTCCGAAGGGGGGTGTGCCCCCGCTCCATCATTCAGCCATGCCACCAGTCGTCGACTGCGGTCTTTGAGGGTTTTTTGAGAAAACCCTTTGCATATGTCGCAGTTATCCGCCGAATGAGGGTGGAGGCAATATATACAATCCATATGTCCGTCCCCCTCGTAAACTTTTTTCAAGCCGCACGTCGCGCATGGGCGGAACAGCGCTTTTCCTGACACGGAGGACATTTTCTGTACTCAAATTCCAGTAATGCAACCTTGTACAAAATAGTAAGACAACGCGAGGAGATCCCACTACTTTCGAGACGGTTGAAATCTGAAGGGGAGCCGCGGGGGCGGGCCTCTTATACGGGGACGTCCTACGGAGCATGCGTAGGCGGGTCCTAAAAGGACGTAGATAGGACACAAAAGTGTCGTAAGTTTTCCTATTGGAAAAGGCTATATATGTGTACCGAGGAGTCCCAGTCTGACGACGGGGAATATTCTAAGCATGTGAATCCATGAAAGATCCAATGCTGGAGAAGAAAGGGCGTTGATGTGTTTGGTCATTGAGAGGTTAGCATCCAAGTAGACTCCTAGTGTGTTTACGTGTTTCAGTACCGGGATTGTAGTGCCATCTATGTTGATGGCAGAGTAGTCTGGATGAAGAGCGCTTATTTTGGATTGGGGGCCCACGATGAGAATCTGTCTTCTCATTGTTGAGGCAGAGGCTGTTTAGTGCCATCCAGTTTTGAATTATGGCATAAATATTGTTGATAGTCTGAGTATCTTGAGCGTAGCTCCCTGAAAGTGGGATGAGGATCTGGGTGTCATCTGCAAAGTTCACGTAGATGACACCCATATCATCTAGCGCTGTGAAGAGAAGCTTGGTATATGCGTTTTATAAGGTCGGTGAAAGGCAGGAGCCTCGAGGTACACCAATGGGGCCTGGAATGAGGTCTGTGGCTTCTTTGCTTATGGAGACTCTGGAAGTTCATTCCGCGAAGAAGGATTTAATCCGGGTAGTAGCGTCAGTGGAGAAGTTGAAGTCTCTGGCTAGGGTGGAGCAGAGTATGTTATGATCTACAAGATCGAATGCTGCAGACAAGTTCAAAAGGAGGAGTATGCAGAGTTTTCCAGTGTCTCTGATGAAATCCATTTGGATTTTGAGATCCAGGAGGGCTGTTTCCATACTGTGGTTGGGACGGAAGCCGGATTGTCTAGTGCCAAGGAGCTGGTTCTGTTCCAGATGTGCTTGGACTTGGTTGTATGCTATTTTGTCGAGGATTTGGAGTAGGAACAGGACTGTTGTTATTGGCCTATATATTAGTGGGCACAGTAGGGTCGAGGCTAGGTTTTTTTTTAGGTGGAGTGTAACCCAGGCTTCCTTAATGCTGGCTGGAACCAATTTGGCACTAAAAGATGCGTTTACGAAGTTAGTTCTGATAGGTGTCAGTGTGTGGGCACAGGATTGAACTACTTTAGCTGGGACGGAATCTCCTTTGCAGATGGATGCTTTAAGCCTGGCAATGGTGTTGAACACAAATTCTTGTAAGACAGGAGTGAAATAGAAAGTGGGGTTAGTGTTCTCGTTCAATGTCAGTGGGAGTTTGTCTGAAATAGGTTTGTCCGCTAGAAGTTGTAATTTTTTTTTGGAGTAGGTCAATCTTGGCGGCTAGAGCATCTTGGATGGTGGTACACCACTCTTTACTGGTGTTGGTAGAGTTTAAGGCTGGAGCTGGATTTTCCAATTCTTTTAGGATTGAGAATATTTCTTTTGAGTCAGACCCACCGTTACTGATCCGAACGTTATAGGCATTAGCTTTATGGGTGTTAATGGCAGTTTGTAGGTTTTGTTTGCCTCCTGGTATGCTTTTTCGGTTTCTGTTGTGTGGTGTTTTCCAAAGGTGTGTTCGAAGGCGCGTTTGGTTCTCCCAAGTGTGACCAAATTATAGTTTCTACAGACAGTCAAAAGAGTGAAACAGCAAAGAAGCTGAAGAATACGCCGTAATGCAGGCCCAACCAACATGGAATAATATACCTAGTTGTAAACAACATGTTAAGTTCTACTTAGGAATACAATGAAGCAATACAAAAGATTGCAATAGTTGAATCCTATGTCAGTATAATGTAAACTTGCAAAAACACGAGAGTAGAAAGAATCCCCTCAGAATGTGCGGCTCTCAGTAGCACAGAGACGTATCCTCAAACATGAATAGAAAAGAAATGGGCTACTGAAGATTTCAGATATAGCTCCGTAAACGCAATTACCAAGCTCCTGAAGACAATGGGCCTCATTATGGGTCTGGCGGTAAGAAATCTTAATTACTGGCATGCCGGTGCTACTGTGTCCGTGAAGTACAGCTGCCGGAAACAGCTTATTCCGTGTTGGCGTGCACACGCATTCTGGCATGCTGGATACGGTGGCACCAGCAATGCCGGTAATTACATCAAACATCCCCCAAAATCCCAACACCGCCACCCTCGGTGCTGGTGACTCAGAGTCCGGCACCACGCTCCCGGTTCCACTGGCAATAACGGTGCCACTATTACCGTGACCGGAAATACAGTGTTCGCCAAAACAGGAAATCGACAGGCGCCCATTAATAAAGCACAATCCATGGCAATCTTCAGAGCACAGGACTCACATTTCCTGAGCACTTATCTTGCAAAATAAAGATGACATCAAGGGTACCTGCAACCCGGAGGTGCAAGCCACGCTTTAGCGAGGCAGAACTGAACATGTTGTCAGACACCATTGTGGAGCATGCCGACCAACTGTTCAACACAGACCTATGCAGGCAGGAACAGCTGAGAAAAAATGACATCTGGGAAGAGGTGGAACAAAGTTACTACAGTTGGCACAACCCCTTACACTGTGTGTGACTGCCATAAAAGGTAGAATGACCTACGCTTGAGGGTGTGCAAGCTTCTGTCGGCCCAGCGCTCCCATGGTATGGCCACAGGAGGCGACAGCACATCCCTCATCCACCTGCAGCCCTGGGAGGAGACCCACAGCAGTGTGTTGCACCTTGAATCCATCGAGGGAGTTGGTGCTGCGGAGGCCAGAGGCATGACATCCGAGGAGGCTGGCAAGTACACATAACCCACATCAACCTCCCTTATCCACCCTGCAAACACTAGAGTCACGTGCGTTGTGCAAAACACCAGTACATACCTGCCGGGGCACCACCCCCCCATGCAACCTGGTTGCACACAACATACACCTTGACCCCAAACCTCACCCATACCTCATTCTCACACACACAACATATCACAGGCACCCTGTATCTCAAACACAACATTCTCCTGCTGGCACTCAGGCACACATCCCCCTGCCACAGCATAACTTATGTTTCCACCATGCTAGCATAGGCACAAAGACACGTCCGGCCCAACCACCTACACCACTAAAAAAGGACCAGCATCACACCAAGGAAAGATGAGACTCCCTCATCCCATCCAGCATGACCCATGAGGCCAGATTTTCACAGACGCAGTAATTGCCACAGGCAGCAGGCACATGGGGACCACATCCATGGCACAACCCGCCACAACATCATACAGCTTGTGTGCCACACCCTTAACACCCTACCCAGAAATCACAAGTACACCACGAAAGTATCTCCAGCACTGCACACACCATGTAGGCACATCACACATCCACCTGCACGTTAGCGATGGCAATCATGTGTGCACCATGGCATGCCCCCCACCATGTCCGACACAGTCATAAAAAAGACAAAGCATTAATGTCCATCATCAATCCACACGCATCACTGATGTCCTGCCTTTCTCCCTCAGACATCTGGCAATGAAGATGGCCAGCCCAGTACATCAAGGGGTACCAGTCAACGCCGAAGGACCACCACCACCACCTCAAGATAGAACTCCACAGCCTCAACAGGTAGACATCCAAGTGCTTCCCAAGCTGCATCCCTCCAGCCAATGCAGGCCCATGTGGCACAGCCACCACAGATCCCTGTGGCACCACCAGCACAGCCACAAGGGCGTGCACAAGGGATCTTGGAGAGAACTCAGCTGACTGGGGGCCCTGAAACTGGCGACACAGGCCAAAGCATTGAAGAGGCCCTGCCCTTCAGTCCCATGGGCCCAATGAGCCCCCAACCACAACCCTTCCACAGTGTGAAGGATTTAGAAGGGCGTCTAACCAGGGTGGAGCAACGACAGAATGCGCTCACATCCCTGGTGCAATAGCACCTTAATGAGGCACACCTAATGCGAGAGTATGCAAGCCGGTCCCAGGCGAAATGCACAAGCACTTGGTCGATGCACTCATGCCATAGTTGAAATGTCATGGACGGTGAGGGAGGGCAACAGCACCATGTCTTCAATTGCTGAAACTATGGCCATATTGCTCCAGGCCTTCCTGGAACAAAGGCCCTGGCAACACCACCCGCTCCCTCAACTAGCACAACAGGGAGTTCAGTGCAGAGCAGTCCAAGGCGGTGCCCGTTAAGCAGAATTGCAGGCAGTACCCTCTGGGATCACGACACACAATTAGGACTACAGGTGTTAGCCAAGCCAACCTTTGGTATAAGTCCGTAACACACAGTTTTTGGTAGCGAGATGAGCAGCCAGGCTTATCTCAAGAGTGAATGTGAGCAGTACAAGTAGTCACACAGAGGACTTTCAATCACAGTGGTTCAAGTAGACACTTATACTCAAAGTTTCTTGGTAAAAACACGTAGTAATTTATTACACAATCATTTAGAAAACATTTCACTAGAAGACGGCATTATATACCCATACAATACAAAACTAAGCTTTTGAGAGTTTGAGCTCCCCTGAAATAGAAGCCAAATGGCAGTTCAGTTACTTAGTGAGCAAAAATGACAAAAGTAAGTAGAATAGATCACATACTTTCTAGGCAGTGCAAATAGTTTTAGTTCATCAGAGGAGCTCAACTCAAGTCAAGGGGCCAGGCCAAAGTCAATGGGCTAGTGTTCTGGATAGGAAAGAGCAGTTCCGGTATCAAACGGTAAAGTCTTTGCAAAAGTTCTCAGAAGTACTTTAGACGAAAAAGGAGAATTTGTCGGGTCACAAGCTGATTAGGCCTGTAAGTTGGGAAAGTTTCACAAACTTTCACCGCAAGAGTGGCATTCTCTCAATCGGGTTGGCACAGTACCTTTGTAGGAAGAAACAAAAGTTGCTGAAGTCGTGGTTCCTGCAGGTCCTGCAGATCTCGCTGTTCCGAAGCCTCAGTCGTTGGGACAAGAGGGAGGACGTCGGCGGGGGGGGGGGGGGGGGAGTGGACGGAGGGGACTCCTGCACTGCACGGGATCGTTGAAGAAAGCAAACAAGATGGAGTCACTTCAGTTCCAGTAACTGTAGATTCAAGAACACAAACTGGTGCCCCTCTCCCTGGTTATCCCTTGAGAACGGTATTCAGGTGTCTCATGAGTTGATTGGTCCCACCAACCCAAAAGGAAGAAGCCGTCCTTGAAGGAGCTTCTCTGTTGAATCGAGTTTGGCAATTCAGAACTGCAGCAGGGCTTCACCGTTCCAGGAGTTGAAGCAGCCGTCCTCTTCCAGCTCGTCTTCGGTTCTTACATTCCAGTGGTCGACTCTGCTTTCCAGTCCAAGAGATTCACCTTTTAAACAGTTTTCTCCCTTTCATTCCAGCCTAGCTGTCACTCACCCAACAGGGCAGCTGTCCTTGCCGGAGAGTCAGCCAGCCAATCAAGCCAGAGTGCATTTGAGTCTCCTAGGAGACTAAGCACAGGGAGTTTCGGGCACCTCCCTCACTTCCTGCCCACCATAGACACTCAGACGCCAGAGGCGGTCTTCAGTCCCTGAAGGCCGCCAAAGGCACACGAACAAAGGGACCAAACCTGGTTTGGCGCACAGAGAAACACTAGAAGGACCTTTCCAAAAAGAAACGTCAAAAAAGAAGACCGGGACCTGTTTAAACATAGGGGCTTAAGGCGCCATCTTGAAAAACATGGCTCCCGTCATTTTTAGCTACCGGTGTTCGTGGTGGGGAAAAATCATGGTAGTTTGTTGTAAAACCACTGCGACCAGCCTTTTCAATAGGAAAGGGTAGCATTTGACTGCTACATGAGTATGTAGACACAGGGGATACTATGTAACCCCTCCAGCACTCCATTGTAAGATGGTGTGTGCTGGGTCTATGAATCTGGAAAGACTAGTAAAGTAAATTTCACTTTACATTCTCTGGGAAACAGTTTATCCCAGAGAAGGTATTTAAACCTTTGGGAAGTCTAAAAAGACATCCCTGTGTCACTGCACATGTTTTTCCATTGGCTATCAACTCCACATTCAAACTCAAAACCCATTTCAAACTGATTGCTGGAGTATTCCCAGACATTTGATTCATTATCGTATATAGTGCGGAAAGGCGGCCACAACAGTTTGTGGAATTTGTAATGCATGTCAATTCAATATTTTCAGGTGATTCAATGGGGTAATCAGGCTACCATAACAGTGACAGCGGCACGCATCCTATAATACTGCATCTGCTCTATAGCAGAGTCCCCGTAGTCCTGTCCCCGAGTTTGTGTAGTGAGGAAGGAACCGTTTTTTTATTTATAAGGTTTTTACAAACCTTTAAAATCTTAAACAAACATTAACAAAACATAATATACATCATTTTGCAGACATCTGCATATTCCTCCCGTCCACTTTCTCCCTCCATTGTCCAAATTACCCAAGCCTCCTTTTGGTCATTACATGTTTCTCAAACAACATCAACCATACTTAGGCGTTCTTCAATTGTTCTTAAAAAATGTGTCAAGGTAATTAACAGTTTGAAGTCAATTCCATTAAACATTTGGCCCCACCAATCGTCTGCACCCAAGGAAGGATGGTTACCATTCCACGGGCCTAGATGTATGGTTCTTTCATTACGCAGGCTGGGACTGTAAAGTACCAGATGTTTCAATGTTTCTGGTTCCCTTGTGCAAAATCTACACCTAAGGTCCATGTTGTTGTTATCTTTCCACATTTGCAATCGCTCTTTAGTTCTGTCTAAGTTCATGCGGAATAACATGAAACGTCTGCGTGCCTCAGGATCTGGGAAAAGACTAGTGTAACATTGAGCCTTGTTAAATGCGCGAGCTTCAACTGGAACATCCATCATCAATTTTGCTGCGGCTCTTTCTGCACAAGTTCGTTCCCAGTCTATACGCCAAATTTTTGTTTTTAGAGCGTTCGGGTTTTTGTGAAGTGTACAGATCTTAATTTCGAATTCAGTTAATAAACTTTTACATCTTTGTATCCACATAGCAACTAGGTTCTGACCTTTGTCCGATGCACTGTGGAGAATTTCAAACTGTAGAATGTTTTCTTGTATTCTGGTCTTTCGAAACAAGGATAACAGGTTCCAAGTGATTCTAGCCTGGAGTGAGATGAGGGAAAGTTCATATCTGATACAAGCAGTCTTCGTTCCTCTTGGAAGTCCCAATACTTTCATCCAGAATTGATTCTCTAATGAGGGCCAAAATTCGTGTGTACAGCCCAGTGCATTTTCGGCCCCATAAATCAATACTGGAATAACCTTCTGTTGATAAAACAGTCTTAATGGCTCAAGAGAGAACTTTCCAAATTTCTTTTTCATAATGACTCGATAGTTGAACACATTTCCTCTTGGTGTCGGCTATCCATGGACCATCATTAATGTAGGAGCTTAGTGTCATTCCCAAATATTTCACCTTCTGCGATATCCTCAGTGGAATTCCACCCAAGTTCCAGCAGAATTTTGTTGCTGTTTTTGAGAAACCTCCTTTCAAGTTCTTAAGTATTAGAATTTCACTTTTATTTGAGTTAATTTGCAACCGATTCTCGCTTACGTACCTCTGTACGGCGCCCAGTTTTCTTTGTAAGCCAATTGGCGTTACATCCATCACAACGAGATCATCAGCGTAAAGAAGCCAGCTTATGTGTGATCCATTTATTTTCAGTGGGAATGATCTTACTGCATCTATCGAGATGCCAATATCAGATATGAACAAACTAAAAATGGCTGCAGCAAGCGGGCAGCCTTGTTTTACACCGTTACCTGTGGGTACTGCCGTTGACAATGTTCCCGCTTGATCTAAGCGAATCTTAATCGATGTTTCCGTGTGCAATTCTTGGATCGCAGATACTAGCTCTACCGGGCAACCCCACCGCCGTAATTTAGCCCACAGGAGGACGCGATCGACAGTGTCAAATGCGCTCGAAAAATCTATGAACGCTAAATATACTGCAGTATTAGTTTTTATGGCCTCCATTTTTGCCAGGTTCAGTAACAATAAATTTAAAGAACAGCCAACTTGTTTAACAAACCCTGCCTGTCTGGCATCAACGTGACCTGTGTCTACAGCCCATTGAACCAGCCTTTTTTGAAGGGTAGTGGCATAAACTTTACCCAGAACATCTAACAAAGCCACTGTCGATAGCAACAGTTTGGATAGAGATCAGACAATGCTCGGTAGCCCAGGCCCTCCCAGCGGGAGCTCAGTTTCTTGTCTCATGCAGGGCCCAACCCGGGGAATTTCCATAGTGGAAGCCACTTATAATATGGGTGTTTGGCCCCAGTTTTTGTGACAATTGAGCACCACGCTGTCAAGATTGTCTTAACCGGGTCTTCGGGCCAGTCCATATATTTCTCCTCTAGGACCAGTGCCGCAGGTCGGTCCTCCCTGATGCCAGGCCTTCCAGCTTTACATGAGGCTGGGATGGGTCCTCCCCATACCAGTAGGATGCAAATTGGGTTTGGGCTGCCAGCCAACATATTTCAAAACGTGGAGCTGCAAGTCCTCCCGAAGCATATGGGTAAGTTAAGTCGCACTACTTTTTGCGGACCACTCCAGCATGCCATAAGAATTGCGCGAGTGTCCCATGCAGTTTAGTGAAGTACGGTTTGCCGGGCCATATGGCGACATTAACAAATGTCTAGAGCAATTTGGGAAGCAGGATCATTTTAATTAGAGGAAGCCTAACCACCAGTGATTGTCAACAACCTCCACTTGGTGACCTTCTGTGACATACTCTTCAAGGACCTTGTAGTTGTTGCGAATGAGTAAAACGCCGTCTCGGGACAGCGTCACACCCAGGTACCCGATGCCATTCGGAGACTAACAAAGGGGGAATTCCCAGCGAGGTTCTTTTGTACAGGACGTCAGGGGAACGATTTCGGACTTGGTATAATTTATCACGAATCCAGAGTGCTCACCAAAAAGTGTAATATCTGGGATAATGGGGTCAAGATTAGTTTGTGGGTCGCGAATATAGAGCAGGACATTGTCTGCATATAACAAGATTACTTCCGGGGGGCCTCGTAGACGTAGACCTCGACAGCTGTGATGACAACGGATGAAGTCCGCCATTGGCTCAATAGCCAGTGCGAACAGGATAGGGGAGAAGGGGCACCCCTGCCAGGTACCTCTTCCCAGTTCAAATTGATCAGAGACCCTGGAATTAACGAGAACTCTCGTCAAGGGGCTAGAGTATAGTAGTTAAATGTACCTGAGCCTCTCAGACCTCAGGCCCATTTTTTCCAGCACCAGATACAGATATTTCCAGGATACCATGTTGAATGCTTTCTGGGCATCAATCGTTACCACCACAGCCTCTGCGTCCGAATTCAATCTGGCCATTACATTAAATAGCCGGCGGATGTTGAGTTGTCGCTGTGCCCTGGATGAACCGCGCCTGGTTCTGATGACAAATGTGGGGGCATTAATGGCAGCAGCTGGTTCGCCAAAACGTTAGCAAAAAATGTTGTGTCCAGATTCATGATCGAAAGAGGGCTATAGGAACCGCATTCATTGCTTAAGCAGTATGGCTATGACAGCTTCACGCATGTACTCAGGCAGCAGTGAGTTAGCCAGCGACTTCTCCCAGACCTTGATGAGATATGGGGACAAGGGGGCCCTGTATTCCCAGAAGAACTCAGCAGTTGGGCCATCCGGGCCAGGTGCTTTTCCTCCAGGAAGGTCTCTGATAACGGCTAAGAGTTTGTCCAAGGTAAGCAGACTGTTGAGGCTTTCTGTAGCTTTCGGACTCAACCTAGACAGCAGTACTCCCTCTAGCCAGGCACTTGTGGCTAAGGGGTCATGTAGGGGGTCCGCCTGGTATAGGGCCCCATAATAGCTCCAGAACACTTCCAGAACATCGCGTTCCTGCCATTTGGTCTACCCTTGCTCGTTGAGAATACGGTCGACCTGGGTTCTCCCATGTTCGGCCATTACCGCCCTGGCCAGTGTACTACCGGGCCTTTCTCCCTACCCATATTTTCTGGCAGCTATCGGCCCAGCAAGAAAGTGATCTTTCACAAGGCGTGTGCACGGAACTGCTCCAACTCAGTCCGCATCTGTGCTAGAGTTTTCGGTTCAAGAGAACAAGCATGTTTGGTCTCAAGGGCCTTAAAACAGACCTCCCTGAAGTCTCAGGTCATTCCTGATCGCTTTAAAGGACCCCTACCTCCCTGGATAAAGACATTACTCTTATGAAGACTTTAAAGGCTTGCCACGAGTGCCCAGGGATGCATCTCCTGCTGTGTTACAAAGAAAGTGTTGATATCCGTTTTAATGTCAGCCTTCAACACAATGTCTTTCAGACCCTCCAACTTGAATCTCCAAGTAGAACCTGGGGAAGGGGGTCTATCAGTCCTCCTATTCAAAATTATTGGAATGATCAGATAGTGTGCAGGGTTGCATATGGATCCCAAGGACCCTACCCAGGAGTGAGCTAGGTAACAGGAAAATGTCAATGCACGAAGCCATATCGTGTGCTGAGGAATAGAAAGTATATTGCGTGTCTTGGGGTGTGTGAAACTCCAAGCATCCCTTAGGGATAATGTGTTCATGTGTACTGCCCCAGCCGACTGACTGCCTGGATAGGTATCTGTGGGTAATGCCGGTCCAGTCCGAGGTTCAGAATACATTTCATATGCCCTCAACCACAGGATGGGGTCCAGATATAAGAGGACAGTATCAACGCAAATCCATCAAAGCATTCTGGGGAGTCGCCATTAGGACATGCCTGGCGGCGTAGGCTATTATTTTCCTTCACTTGGTATAGTTACTCAGGCCCCTGACATTCCAACTCATAACTGACTCGCATTTCACCCGCCAGCCAAAATTGTTGATCTTTATATGCTCCCCTTGAAAGCTTGCCACACCTCTGTCAGTCTCACCGCCCATGCTTCCCCACCCACCCGCCAAGAGATTTTAACAGTTTCCTCCAACCTCTTGAGTGAACAGTTTGAGAACCAAGTATACTCCTACCCATTCCCACACTTTCACTGCCACCCCCAACCAGCAGTGTATTGACCTCCCATCCCCTCTCCCCCTCCAACACCCAATCCCGCGTCTGCCCACGAACATCTTGTGGGCAGACCCCCCTCTCCCCCCTCAAATGTCAACAAATACAAAGCAGTTGCTAAGGGGTAACCTGTCAATGTGTCGGCACGCTAAACTTGTTGCTTTGAACATATGAATCACTGTGGCGTAACAAACAAATGTGTGATGTACTCCAAGGAGTTTACGGAACCACATGCATGGTTTCATTAGAGGTTTTCAGACAGGATGATGTCCACCAAAATCTGGGGTTCAATAAATTTCACTGCCTCCTCTGGGACCGTAAATACAACTTCCCTCGGAACTGAAAGCTTAAGTGTGCTGGAAACAGCATAGCATATTGAAGATTACGGTCTCAGCATTTGCTCGATTCCAGTGAAAAGACAACGTTCCTGTTGGACCGCAATGGAAAACTCAGCAAAGATTTGAATGGTTTGTGACTCCAACCGCATTTCCTTCATGTCCCTGGCGAGTCAGAGTATTTGGTCCCTGTCTCAGGACTTTAGCGATGATCGGTCGGGGGAAATCTCTGGAATTGAGCTTTGGGGTAAGTGCACAGTGCGCTCGTTCCACAGCAAAGAATGGTGAGAGTTGTGGGTCATCAAGGAGCTCCTTGAGCAGGCACTCCACTACCTGCTCCACTGTTAGGGAAAATTCTCAGAAGGGTGCTAATGCCCTCCACCTTAGAGACCCCCAGCAACTTTGCTGGATTTTGAGGACTTGATTGTTTTAACCTGAAGAGAGATCGACTCTTTTTCCTCCCACTCTCTCATGTATTTTAATGGGATTTTGTACACTGTATTTCTTTTGGTTGTGAAGTCTGACAAACTCCATAGGCATAATCTTTTTAAAATGTGTCACACAGCACCTTCAGTGCTGTGACACAGGGAAGACTTTCAGATTTTCCAAAGGTTTAAATACCTTCTCTTGGTTAAACTACTGTTGCCAAGAGCTGTAAAGTGAAATTGACTTTACTTACAATTGTAACTTTCTAGACCCAGTACACACTATCTTACAATATGGTGGTGGAGGGGTTACCTAGTATTCCCTTTGTCTAGCTTCTCATGTAAACATTTTTATGGTACCCTTTTCTCACTGAATGGCTGGTGGCAGTGGTTTTGTTTTAACTACCAAGGTGTGCATTTACCGCGGGCTGCGTTCGCAAATGCAGTAAAGCACCCAAGAGGTACCATTTTTGTCAAAATGGACCCAGTCTTCTTTTTTTGCCATTTCTTTGTGGAAAGGTCCTTCTTGAAATTTACTCTGCGTGCCAAATCAGGTTTGGTCCCATTGTTCGCTTTGCCTTTGGTGGGATTCACGAGTGAAGCCCGCCTCTGACTCCAGGGTGTCTGGGGTAAGCAGGAAGTGAGGGGGGGGTGCCCAAAACTCCCTGTGCTTAGTCTCCTAAGAGACCCAAATGCACTCTGACGATTGGCCGGCTGACTGTCTGGCAAGGACAGCTACCCTGCTGGGTGACTGACAGCTAGACTGGAATGAATGGGAGAGAACTGAATAAAAGGTGAGTCTTTTGGCTTGGAAGGCAGAGTCGACCACTGGACGAAGGAACCAAAGAACTTGAAGAGAACGCCTGCTGCAAGTCCTGGACCAATGGTTTGCCCGGTGAAGCCCTGCTGCAGTGCCGAAACGCCAAGTTTGCATCGACGGAGAAGCCCCTGCAAGGACCACTCGCCCCCCCCCCCTCCCCCCTTGAGTTGGTGGGGCAATCAACTCCAAAGTAAGTCATCTGGACATCCATCTTGGAGCTGGTTGAATTTCCACAGAGATTCTGCTGGAAACTGTACAGCCAGGGAGAGGAACACCAGATTGTGTGCGTTGCTTTTAAGCTGGCCAAGAGCTCTAGGAAGGTCCTCCGGACTCCCAAGAAGCAGGACTGACCGAGCTTGAGCCCCCTCAAAAGAGTATGGAACCCCAGAAGCAAGCAAGTCCATCTCGACAGCCAGTAACCACAGTGGTGCTATTTGCGTTAGACGTGAGGAGCTGAAAAAATGAACAGCCACTGAAAGTGAAGTTTGCCGGTTGCGAGTTTTGACCGCCCAGTGCAATGCAGGAGTAACCCGATGTCCTCCCTCTTGTCCCCAGGACTGAGGCCCAGGAACAGTGAGACCTGCCGAGCTGCACAGGAGTCATCTGCTGCATCTTTTTCTACATCTTTAAAGGTACTGTACAAAGTCTGAGAGAACTTACCTCTTGCTGTAGAGTTGCTTGCATCTTCTACTACACACAAGTCTAACCAGCTTGTGGCCCAACATTTGATTCTTCTTTTCTTCAACGACTTCTATAACATTGTGCAAAGACTTTTCCATTTACCTACCAGAGGTGCTTCATCTTCTAAGACTTTGGCCCATTGACTTTGGCTTAGCCTATTGTATTGAATGACTCTTTCTGGGGGGATACAAAAGTATTTGCCAGTTTAAGAACATTTGTGGTCTCTTGTATGTTCTATATAATCTTTTCCTTTGTCATCTTACTCCATGATTCTAACTGCAGCAGTGATATATTAATGTCCCCAACACCCTAGCAACTGAAGTTACCTGAGGGTGTAGGTAGTGTTTGTGGACCATCCCAAAAGGGTATCTACTGATTTAGCGATATTAAGAGTGTGCATTTCATGAGGTGTATTTGAGTGTTACTGCTATATTGCTCCCTTCTGAAGACGGTTTATTCTAACTGACTGATAAATAATGGTTTATTCAAGAAACCTTGAGTGTAAGTTTATTTGAATACTTGTAACTGTAAATCTCTGTGCAACTCCACTACAGCTCACATTGACCCATCTTGAGATAAGCCTGGCTGCTCAACACGCTACCAAAACTGTGTAGTACAAGCTTATACCAAAGGTCGGGTTTCCTATACCTGTAGTCAGAGTGGTTTGTAGTGTTCCCAGAGGGTACTGAATACAAACTTTGCCTAACATCCACACCCCCGGACAGCGCATCCTCGAGAACCCCTAACTACGCGTATGTTGTTCCTCCTTGACCTGGACTCTATATCATTGCATTTATTTTTAACCAATTTCATGTCTTTCGTCAGGGTGGACATAGCAGTTTGGAGGTAATGCACGTTCTCTTCATTTGCCATAATTGTTTCTTCAGCTTCATTAAAACGTAGGACCTCTTTAGATAGCTGGCTGTGCGTTGATGAAACATTTGCTGTTATGTCTAATTTTTCAAGCACCGCAGCAAAACCTCTTGTCATGGCCTCCATTTGATTGAGGTCAGGGGCAGATGACTCGGGCATCAAGTCTCTCACGAGTGGGGCAGGAGGACCCTCATTTGCCTCACCCTAGGGGGCCGCCTTAGCAAACGTATCCATGGTGCCAGTTTTTCCCCCGTCTGCACCCTTAGTCATGTTTATCAGATGGAGAGTAGGAGCAGGGTGTGGCGGGGGGGGACGTGGTGGGAGGTGTATTACGCAGGGTCTACAGCAAGGCAGCAGACCACTGACCAGGAAGGTGCTACAGGGCAGGACCACTCAGCCCCCTCAATCCCCAAGGTAACAGATTGCAGTATGTAGCTCCCCCAGCTGAACAGTGCAGGCTATTGGGATTAGTGCCCCCCAGGGGGGAGCAGTGCTCTATGAGGTGTTGTGGGCTGAGCTCCCCTGTGGCAGCAGGGATTAAGGTGGGCAGCCCACCGGACAGGATTGTACACCCAGGGCGGGACCACACAGTACTCGCAAGGTGAAAGATCACAGCTCCAGCCCGGAACCAGCCACCTCTGCGACCAGCACAGTCCAGTCTTGGTCTGCCTGGAGGCCAGCTGCAGGATAACATGCAAGGTCTCGGCTCGAAGGCAATGCGACCCAGATGAAAGAATAAAGTGGTTGAGAAAATAGAAGGGGTGACGGGGCCTGGCGGGCGTTGGGTGGTGGTGGGCCCATGCTGGTTCAGGTGTTTAGTCACCAAGCAGTTTGGGCCACTATGCTCAGCGTCACCCAGGGGAGCCTGAGAAGATGCCACATTGGCCAAGGTCCTGCAAGGTGAATACTCCTGCATGCCGGTGGGTGGCCCCGTTCAAATGACATTGCACCTCGGGATGCGATGGCGGGCCGAGTGCTGCCGAGTCCGAAAAGCAAAGTCGTCCCCAGGTGCAGGCTCGGGATGCTACTGGTGCAGTGCTCCCAGCTGCACCTCGAGAGACCACAGGCACCCGAAGGCACGTTAGCAGTTGGGGCCCAGCTCTGCCACCGACGGAGCGCAGCACACAGCATCTGCGCCAGCCTCGCCGGACAGAAGGCCCAGAGGCCAGCTGACAGGTATCCCAGCCGGTCACCAGTTTTATGTAAGGCATTGGTGCTGCACAGCCGGCAAGGGGTTTCAGGACTGAAATGCCGGGCGGGAATTGGTTATGGATCCGCCACTGATGTATGGTCGTGCCGACGTGGGGAGCTCAAAGGCAAGGCAGCCATCTTCATCGGCTGCTCAACAACACCCCCCCAGCTTGATGTTTTCTATCAGACACAGTGTAAAAGGCAAATCCACTAAAAACAGATACATTAAAAGGGATGAAGCATCCAAGTACACCAATGATTACAATGCAATCATTGCCCTCTTGTGGAATACAAACAGACATACAATACACATTGCAGACAATTCCACTGCAGTTGCAAGATATGTCATAGCCTATCTCACCAAAGCTGAGAAAACAGAGCTATAAGACCTCTGGGATGACGTATCTGACAGAAACCCGTCACAAAAATTGTACAGCTTCCGTAGAAAAATTCTCTCCCAAAGAGAATGTGAGTGCTACGAAGCTGCAGACCGTTTAACAGGTACAGCCTTCTATGACAAATGTGACCACATTGTCTGGCTAAACCTTGGTCCAGCTTCAGGAGTACTAAAATCCTACCAAGAGATAGAAACAACAGCCACAAATTATCCCAACAGCAAGAACATTTTAAAAACAATTGAAATGACACACTACTCAAACACAAGTACTGTTTGGAAAACATGCGCTTTTACGACATAGCCCAAAACTACTCTTACAAAAAATGTCACACCAGACGACAACTGGCAAATATTCAGTCTCAACTTCAGACGGAAGCCTAGTAAAATTTAACAAACCCAGCCTAATTATTCATAAACATGTATCATTTCAACCTCCGCAACAGAGCATTGTATTACATGGCCCTAGTGCAACTTTTGAAACCTTGGAGAAAAGAAGAACTATTAGTTGATCATGACTCATTTGAATCTGCATTCAAAGCAAATGAGAGTATAACAAATGTCAATTGCAAACAATACAAAGAAATGTTGGACAATGAACGCCAACTAGAGGGAGAAATTGAAGCTCAACTAGATAGACACTTCTGAGGGCAGCCAGCCTTCCCTTACAGGAAGCCAAGAACCACTCATTTTAAATTAAGCAGAAATAGCCATGAACAAGGTAGAATATACAATGAATCAATATAAACAATCTGAAGAGACTCTTCAGTGCTGAAATCACAACTAAATGATGAACTTGCCATTCATCTAGAAGTCACTAAAGAAATTGAACATGCTTTTAAACATGAAAACTAAAACTTGTAGCTGTAAACATGATAAACTTCTGCTCCTGTATGTAAGTGGTGAAGCTGGTTCTAGTAAAACATTCTTAATTAAAATAATCAGAAAATGTCTATAAAAATGTATCAACCTTTCGGCTGTTGTAACAGCTACATTAGGTTTAATTGCCTACAACATAGGAGGTGTAACTTTACACCGACTACTGCTCCTTCCAGTAGCACACCAAAACTAATTATAATACTACAAATTACCAGCTGAAGTTGCTACTGTAGTACGCACAATTCTTAAACAAATTTAAGTGCTCCTAATAGATGAAGTAAGCATGGTTTCCAACCTCATGTTGGCTTTAATTCACCTCAGAATTCAAGCGGTCCTAAAAACCGACTACGAAGAACTGTTTGGAGGAAAACACGTTATTGTTTTCGGAGACCTCCTACAGTTAACACCAGTGAAAGATGAACCTATTGTCAAAACATTAGGACACAAACAATGCATTAACACACTAGGCAGCATTGGAAATTTAACTCTCTGGCAACATTTTCAATACAGAGAACTAATTTACAACATGCATCAGTCTGCAGAACTCACCTTGTATTGTTGTTGATGTTTTGTTTGGTTATATATACAAAGCCATGCAGCTGATGGTATATTAAATTAAATAAAGAACTCACCTAAGCTAACATTTTAAAAAGCTTTGGAACTGGTCTGCTTACTAAGATGCTAAATCCATCTTAAATAAGAGTTATCCAGGAGCTATATGGGCGAAACCCATCTGCTCCTGATGTAATAGAACAATTAACACAACTAAATATAAAATGCATGTCCTTAATGCCAACCCTTGCAAGCTGTAGTCAATTTAAATGAGAATGTTAAAAAAAGAAATGCAACCCATACTGCATATCAACTCCACAGACAAACTAGGAGTGCACAGCATGACAATTCCTACGAGTCGACAAACAGTAGCACTAAATAGCTTAGAAAACTCCATCTCCAACAGAGCTGGATTGGAGAAAGTGTTAACTGTGTCTAAACTGCAGAGTAATTCTAAAACGTTACCTTGATGTAGAACAAGGTCTAGTCAATGGAGCCATTGGTACAGTTGTCCGCTTCCAAATATATCCACATGACAACAGTTTGTCAACATCCACTTTGACAAACTTGCAGAAGTAAAAAAATAAATTGCCCGCTCAATAGCACGTTTCTTACTTTTCAAAGACATGAACGTAAGCAGAGAACAATTTTGTTCATCTCTTGCATATGCAGTCACTATTCACAAATCGCAAGGAGTAACCCTAAATCACGCATTGACTGACATTGGCAGCACAGTCTTGGTATGATTTACGTAGCAATTTCATGCCTGCGTACATTCAATGCTCTATTCCTAGTTAACTTTGATGCAAACAAAGTCAGCGCTGACATATCTTGCATCCTAGAATACAACAGGCTACATGCACTGTAAACCCCCATCTAGATATATATCCTGTAGCTCAAAAAGAAAATCTTAAAAAGAAAACCAATTTAAACAAAATCTACAACAGATCTTCCAACAATACTGCCAAAGAACAAAAAAACCAACTCCTTCTCCATCAAATAATACAACCACAAAACTGTCTAGTACAAACTTAACTGCACGTCCATCAGGAAGCAAAGCGACAAATGTCTTCTCAAAACAATCTGTAGGCTCAAACGATACATAGACAGAACTCTCTGGTTCATTTAAATTCAGCAACACAACTGGAGTAAATTGCTATGCAAATGTAACAATCTAATCTTCCAATTGCCACCCATCGTTAGCAAAATTTAAACGGATCGGACCAGTTCAGTTTGCAAATCCTCGTCCTTCATAGACATGCCATAAATAATCCTGACAACACTTACAGCATCTCAGGAAAAAGACAAGAATCAGAATACTGTACAGGAATGGTAAAACGTACCATAAACACAGGAAGATCCACAAGAATTCCCGATGTACTTACTAAAAGCACTGGAAAGCAAAAACATACCTATAAATGAAATCTGCCAAATTTAATTCACGTGGAAACATATGTACTGTCTGTGTTAGGCAGAAACCTGTGCAGTTCCCTCTGGGACCACTGCAAAAAGTTTAAGTCTACAGGAGTTGGCAGTAAACCCAATTGGTAGCAGTCTGTACCACCCAGATTTACCTGGTAGCTGTGGCTGAGCAGTCAGACCTCTCTCAAGATGAGTTAGGCAGTATTTGGAGTATACAAGAAAGGGCAATCTACACAGTAGAACAAGCAGACACTGATCAGAGCTTGGGTGTAAAGATATATAATTATTTATTTAAATTTTAAAGACACATCTATAAAAAACACACTGGCATTAATACAGTAAACAACTTCAATCACAATTACTATAAGTATATCAATCCCCTAACAATATTTCGACAAGTCTAGGTTCAACGGCACCACTTATTTGCAGTCAGAGGTGAATGCTTTAACCTAGATGGCACTCTAATATTCGTTAGACAGGGAGAGAAAAGGCAGGGTATGAAACCAACTCAGTACCAACACTTTTACGAAGCAAATGCAAGGCAAGCAAGGCAGGGTCTACTGTAGATCACAAAGTTCAGAGGCCAGGCCCACTCGGAGAGAGGCAAGGCTGTATGTCCCAAAAGTATCACAGTGGAAATGCACTTCAAGTCTTTGTAGCAAAATGTCACAGAAAGGTTGGACCAGTTTCAGAACGAAAGTTAAGAAGGTCTGGAGGCGACCCAATGGAAAGGTAAGGATTTAAGACACCTCACGCTAACCGTCACAAGGGAAGCCAGGCGGACACAATACCTTGTAAGTGAAGAGACAGCTCCGGCGGTGGCAGTTGTTCCTGGTGGTGGATGCAAGTCGGGGCTTTGCCAGAAGATGAGATGATTTCGTCATCAAAGAAAAGTTTAAGATTGTTGCACCACCAGGGAAGAGACCAGCCGTGGAGTGCTCCATCACAAGGCACCACCTTTTGGTCACGGTACAGTGGTTAGTGGCTAACCGGTTGCCGGGGTGCTCAGCACGGGCAATTCGACCACTAGACGTCCTGGAAGCGAAGAAAAAGCAAAGGGACTGGTTGTTCCCACCAGTCAGGGGAAGAAGACTCTCCGGCAGGGAGATCTCCTCTGTCGTTGGGAAGTGGCGAGTCGGTTCACCAGGGCTCCACCGGAGGTGTCGTTGCAGGTCGGCTCAGCTTTACCCTCGTCGGATTCTTAGGTCCTGTGGCGACTTCTGAAGATCCAGTCTCAAAAACCCTGCTTTTACGCAGAAAACCCCCATTCATTCAGCCTAGCTGTCAATCAAAACACGCTAAGTGGTGAGCGGGGCGGCTCACCACTTGGGCCAATCACACCAGAGTGCGACTTGAGTTGGCAAGGCGACTCGGTCCAGGGTGCCTAAACCCCCTCCCACACCCCCTGTGGTACCCAGACAGAATGGCACCACTCTGGAGGGCTTCTGTGCCGAAGCCCGCCAAAAGTGGAACAAAGGGCTCAACCTTTGGTTCGGAGTTACAGAGGCGAACACATACGCCCTTTTAAAAACCGAGTTCTGGCAGAAAATACCGGCCGTGGATTTATTTAAGACAAATAAACCGGCGGTATGTTAGAGACTAATGTGAAAAAGTATTAGCCTCCAACAATGGGAAGAATCCCATAGGAATATATTCGCGGTCGAATATAAAAAGTAGTATCCACTGCCACCAGCCAAAACTCGACGAGGGGGGACGGGACAATCGAATTACCCCTACGTCCACAATAGGATGGTTTGTACTGGTTCTGTTAGCAAATTTAGGTCTAGTAAAGCCAATGGTGACTTTACATGCCCTGGGAGACAGTAGTCAGTCCCAGGGTATGGAGTCTATGGTGGAGACCCTCTAGGACACCCCAGTGTTACGGCACGGAGGGTGCGGTGTAACACACATAGCAAAACACATGAGGCCCTATGGAGTAAAAGACCCCATAGCCTATAGAACACATTGACATTCAAAGGAATTAACCACATTCATGTCCAAGAGTGGGAGGAAGAGAGTCTCACTCTTGGCAGGATGAAAAAAACAAACTCCAGAAATCCAGCAAAGCTGCTGGGGGACTCACTAGGTTAGGAAATTCAACCTAAACAGAGAATTCTCCCTAACAGTCTGCAAACATGCTTCACAACCATGTTCCACAAGAGCACCTCCCTAATAAATGATTTGTATATGTATCCATACCAAATCTTGAATCCATTCCATTGCACCAGCTTCTGCAGAATGCAAATCATGGCATATTATGCAATTTTTGCAATTCAGAAAAGTGTTCCAGCATGCAAATCAGCTCACATAGCCAATATGTCATACTAATGCTTCCAAAGTAAAATGCAGATGGTACCAAAAATAATTAAGCTTACTGGCTTCACACACGACCAAGGATCTCTTGGGAAGAAAACCTTCACAACAGTAGTTATAATATACCGCAAGGGTGCTACAACCACTTCAGGGCACTATACTGCATATGTAAAAATAAAAATAAAAAATATATATATTTTTGGTTTGAATGCAACACCTCTGTTACTCCAAAGCATAGGTATTTGTTAGATTTGCTGGTAACCTAACAGTTTGAACATGCCAACAGGTATCTAACTGCATCCACAATAATACTTTTCAAAGTCACGGTAGTTAAAATACGAAAACAGGTATCCAACAACTTTAAAGATTCCCTTAACAAAAACACACTTCAACCATACTATCATACTTACACTGACATAAATGTAGTAGTTTTATTTGATCCTCTATGGATTTTCTTTCCCAATGACCCAATGATTATTCAAATCAATACGAAGTGTAGCACGCACTAATGTTTTACCAAGCAGAACATAGAATGTACTGTTTATGAGAGTCAAGAAAAGTAAATGTATATGTAAAAATGTATGCAATGTAGGCATTTCAACTATCCTGCTTAACAAATTGTTTTTTTCACAGAAAACAAACCAGAGATTCCAGTTTTACTACTGTATACAACCAAGTAACCGTACCATGTATAAACAAATACATATTTCATAAGCACTATCCTCATTTGTACTACAATCATAAATACCATAATTACTGTACACATTACTATAATGGTTGTGATATTGGCAAGATTCTGGCCTCAGACCACAACCACCACAATATAATTAAACCATATAACAAGTATATACTATACACCTTAAATAACAAGTATCGCCCTGAACCCGCCCCCCCCCCACCGTCCTGCCACTCAATTGGTGTCCGAGGACACCGACATGGGCCACAGATTTGACGGCATCTGCAAACCCTTTTTTCACCTATAAAAACTGTTCCATCTCTTTATTCCACGTCTACCCTTTCCTCACCCACTTTCAACAATCAAATAACCCCAAATGTGTTTCCCAAACTGTCCACTCACAACGCTGTTTGCGGACTACCGCAGCACCTGCACGCCCTTTTAACACCTGTAAAACAGCCCCATATCTTTATTACACTCCCCGACCCTTTCTAGGCCCTCTTTCGGCCACCAAATAACCCAAAATGTATTTCCAGACATTTTCCCTGCCATGCGATCCGCATACACCGGCCAGTGTCCGCGGAACCAACATAGCGGCTGTTTAAAAGAAATATGACGCACTTCACGCTTTTCACCATCCAATCAGCAGGCACATCGGATGCCCGAGGACATCACATCGTCCCCTGATTGGCCCAGGGGGATGACCGCGGACTGAATAGGGAAGTTTGTCTGCGAACAGAACCCAGATATCACCAATTCTTTTTTTATCTACTTTTTGGCTGTTGAACTACTGGATGGATTTACACCAGATTTACAAAAGCACGCATTCGGGAACACGCTGCCGCTCGTGGTACATATTTGGTGAAAATCCGTCCAGTGGTTTGGGCATGAGCAACATTTCTTTCCACTGCATCGGAGGAAAACGACACATTTTGTGACCTCCCCTAAAACATACCCGCCTGGACAAAACCTCACCAAACTTTGCAGAATCAATCTGAGGTGGCCATACACTTTTTTTTGCAAAGTTTGGCGAGGATTCGTCTAGGGGAGGGGGGATTGGGCAAAGTTATAGGCCGCCCAAAAAGTGCTCATCCTATGGGTTGAGCAACTTAACCATAACTACAGAAGCGGCTAACGCAGGCCCTGTAATTATATGGGATACATTACTCGCTGTAATCATATTTCTGATAGTATTACTGGCACGCCCTGTCAACGTCCCTTTTCGAGTTTCGAAAACAACTGTAATACTCTGCAGCTTCCACTAGATGTCGGCCTATGCATAGCATGTGATTTTAGCAGATTCCACAAGCCTCAGAAATATATATAAATGTGAAAGTGTGTTTGTATGTTGGGGTTTCGGCTTACCGGTCTGGGGTGTACTGGCGATAGTGAAATGTGACCAACCCCACCCATTCACCCTGCACACGGGTGGAGCGGGGTCCGGCTCTGTGCCATCAGTATAGGCGATTTCGGAAGATGGCAGATTTTGCGATTTTTCCAAAATTGGAAGTTAACACACAACAAAACATACACAAGGCTATAGCAGACCCCCAACGTGCATGTCAGCTACAGACCTGTGCAACGCCTGGTGGCACCCCTAGTATATGGGATACATTACACACCATAACCGCATTTCTGGTGCTTTTATCTGCTTGGATTCACATGCTCAGCAGTCCGACATCTAGTGGTAGTCGCAGAGTATTCCCTCAGTAGGGAAGAAAGGGTGGGTGCATGTCAATATAAGCAGATTCAAGCATCAGAAATAAGATTACAGTGAGTAATGTATCCCCTTCTGGAGCTTGTGAATCTGCTTCAATCACATGCTTTGCTTAAGTTAGCGAGCAGTATATAGAGAAGTAGGTGGGAAGTGAGAAGGTACAGTGGCAAAGATGTTTTAGGCCCACTTTTCCCACCTGTGAATCTGCTTTAGAGTGCGTATCAATGCAATAATGCATTGTGAACGTGTGGATGGAACTCCATGTTGCAACTTGGCAAATGGTGTCTAGAGGGACGTTTGCAATGAAAGCTAAGGTAGCTCCTGTACCTCTGGAAGAATGAGTCCTGGGGTTGAAAGTTAAGACTTTCTTGTATAGGGAATAGCAGAGCTGTATGCAATTGACTATCCATCTGGAGATGGCGTTCTTTGATATGTGATAGCCTTCTCTTCCATGTACTATGGAAACAAAGAGTTGGTCATTTTTCCTTAGAGGTTTAGTTTTGTTCACATAGTACAAGACCGCTCTCTGTACATCAAGGCTTCTTTCTGCTGAGTTTGATGGATTTTGAAAGAAGGTGGGAAGTTCTATGGATTAACATGGAACTTTGAAATGAACTTAGGGTAAGAACCTAGGATGCGTTCTGAGGACAATTTTGTCCTTGTGAATTACAAAGAAAGGGTGTTACGTGGACAAAGCCTGTAGCTCACCGACTCGTTTTATAGAGGTGATCGCTACTAGGAATGCAGTTTTCCAAGTCCGATGTTTGAGGCCGTCTTTGTGCATAGGCTCAAAGGGTGGACCCATGAACTTGGAGAGCACAACATTAAGATCTAAACCCTGCAGGAGGGTTGGGATTTGGGGGGTATATCCTCTTTACCGCTTCCACAAGTGCTTTAATGACAGGAACTTTCCACAAGGACAGTTGTTTAGTGAAGTGGTATAAACTGACAGGGCCGCCCGGTGCACTTTGATGAGTTGAATACTAGGCCGGAGTCTAGTAGGTAAAGCATGTAATGCAGAATGTTAGCTGGGGCACATTCTGTTGGGTTTAGTGTTTGACACGTACACCAGATCACAAATCTTATTGAAATAGAAGTGTCTGGTGTTGGGTTTTTGTGCCTCTTTTAGGATATCCACACACCTTTGTGGAAGACTTAAGTGGCCAAACTAGGACTTCAGGAGCCAAACTGCCAAGTTCATCGATTGTGGGCGTGGGTGGAGGGATGCCCCTTTGTGTTTTGTCAATCTGTTGTATGGGCATGGGAGCTGACTGGGTCACACATCGCCAGCTTGAGCAGATGTGGAAGCAAAGGCTGTCACGCCCACATAGCAGCAACCAGGAGCAGGGTTACTTGTTCCTGGTGTATCTTGTGCACTATCTTGCTCAGGAGTGGTGTCGGGGGAGAAGGGGAGTGTAAGCAAATTTCCAAGACAGTTAATCCACAGGCATTCCCCTTAGACCAGTGGACTTAAAACATTTTTGGCCAGGACCCTCCTGAGCAAAATTTGGGCAGGTCGGGACCCCCCCAGAAATGCCAAATGGACAGTATAGATTGCACGCCATCACCTACTCCCATCACAGTCGCTGGGCTCACTCATCCCACTCCTACCCAGTCCCTGGTCTCTCCCCACCCCATCACACACCCTGGGCTCTCCCCACTCTGCTCCCACCACTATCCCATGGTTCCCAGCCATTGTGCTCCCACCATAGTCCCTGGGTTCCCCCCATCCCGTTCCCAACACAGTCTGAGGGCCAGTGGCGGCTGGTGATTTTTTTAAGTGGAGGGGCATAAGTATTTCCCCCAAAAATACCATAGCGACCGAGCATAGTGAGGGAGCCCAAAACAATAAAGGGGGGGTTCCCCCCCCAATGAATTTTTTTTTAAAATAATGGGTTAAAATGTTGGATTGTACAGACTTCCCACCCCCCCCCAGGATAACACAGGCATTGACAAGAACACTGACACCGTTCGAAACGTATATAATGTCCCAAACCGGCGAAAGGAAATTTGTCTCCACCCTATATAAGTTCCTGAACGCCCAGACGGAAGCCATGACGTTGCAATACATGAAGAAATGGGAAAAGACCCTAGGGAAACAACTAACGAGGGAACAATGGATTTACATGTGGCAAATAATCCCCAAGTGGACTAGGTCGATCCAGACGAGAGAAGCCTGGACGAAAATAATGATGCGATGGCACTATACCCCGGAAAAACTCCACAAAATGTATCCTGCCACGCAACCAAAATGCTGGAGGGGATGCGACACAGTAGGGTCATGGAGACATATGGTGGGACTGCAAACATTCTGGTCAGAGGTGAAATCACAAATGCAGAATCTCTTCAAAGAGACGGCAAACCTAGGAGAGGATATCTGGATGTGCGGCATGTGGGACCCTCGAGACAGGTCTCCCACAAAGACACAAAAAAGAAACTTTATGGGATTCCTCATAGCAGCATGGCTAGCGATAGCTCAAAACTGGAAACGAAAATCACCTCCAACCAGTCAAGAATGGCTGCACAGGATATGGACATATGTGGCAATGGAAAGAATCACATACAATATACAAGGAGACAAAGATTTGCAACAGACTGGGGGGATGCGATAGAGTATTTACAAAGCGACTACATGCTCCAATGGTGTCCACATAAACTCTGAATACTGGACTTGTTCACAGGATAACTCTGAAGCGGGAAAAGAGACTCAGTGGGACACCGAAGAACGATGCGGCCGGTGCGGGGGGAGGAGGGAGGGATGGGGGTTGATACGGGACACTGTTGAGTCCCCACGTTTATGTTTAAAGAAATGCCAATAAAAATACTTTTAAAAAGAAATGTTGCATTGTAGAGCATACTTTTAACAAAAAAAATGGGTAAATAGCCAAACAGTTTGCAATTGGTGCTGGGGGGCCCAGGGGGCAGGCATGACATTTTTTAATGGACATCTATGATAGATGTCCAGTAAAAAGATACCATCCCTGCCTCCTGGGCCCCTCTGGGCCTAACACAATCAACATGATTATGTGTGTGTATGCAAGGCGCTGCACATTCATACAGCAATCACTATCATTCACACGAGCGTCCATCACCATACACTCACTCATAACATAAGCATACACGCATCCATACACATGTTTAAATAAAAACAATGAACATAAACACAACTTGTGCATTGGCCTGTGTGTGGGTGCTGAAACAACCTGCTCCAGGCTGCTCTGTCTGTATGTGCGAGGAGGCGCAGGAGCTCGCCCTCCGACATACAGACATGCAGTGCCTGAGCCAGCATTTCCAATGAGCTATGCAATGCTGGCTAAGCAAAACGCCCCATTGTTAGGAAAGATTTCGTAATTGTAGGTAATTTTCCTTCCATGTGGCAACCCCTAAACTTTTTGCTGTTGTTTTTCACCTTGTTCTCGACTTTGCCAGAGAAGTGCAGCCTTCTGCCGCACTCCTCTGGGCTTTCGCTCCATTCTTACAGGGAAACTGACATGCCCTTAAGACAGTCAGTAGCGGGAAACGCTGTTTCCCGTAGTTTCTTTTATCATGTTGCGGCTTTCGTGCAACATGACACAAGAGGGCACTGTAAGCTAAGTTACTGCTCTCTTGGGTCTCTAGCCTTCTACAGGCCCTAGATACTCTTTTTGGATTGTAACTGATCGGTGCAAGTGATTCACGGACGGGAATGGTGGCAGCAATCGTTTCTTGTGTTTTGAGCTCCTTTTTGCGTTTTAAGCGCGTTTCTCGCGCTTAGCCCAAAATGGTGGCCTGGCTCCCAAAATGGCCAGACCACGAGGCTCCTTTGTCCTGTCCGCTGACCGTCTTGCTCCCTTCACCTTCCCCAGGTCGAGCCGACCCGGGGCCTTCCTTATTTGGGCATGTACTTTCCCGCGAAACACGGATGCTTTCGCAGGCTTCTACATGCCTGGTGTGTGCCTCCAGGATGTGGGTTGGGATGTCTGGTCCCAATACACATCCTGGGTGCCAGAGAGTCTAGGGTGGTGTGAATGCCTGGGACCACCATGGTCCGTGATAGGTCCACGTATGGTGTGAGTGTTGATGAGCGGATCTCCCATTGGGTCCCTTCCGTTTTGGCGCAAAGGGAACCGTGGATAAGAGGGGGCTGGAAACACCACTACCATGTCGATCTCCTGAGTTCTCACGAACGAAGAAATACAGGAGCCAAGTATCCTGCAACCAAGAGGCTGAACCGAGGAATCGCTGGTGACCCGCTGAAGGACTGCTCCTCTGCACTGCTGTTGCCTTGTGAAACCCTTTTTACCTTTGATCGAACCAGAAGGCCTGTACTGGTACTTCGACACTTGGAATAGCGGGAACAGCTATTCTCGGCATCTTCACCATCTCCTGCTAGTAAGCCTTCGGAAGCGTCTCTGGGCCATCCAGCAGACTGACCAGCCTACACAGGAGTCTTGCTCTGTAACCGCCGCCAGGTTGTGTAGTATTTCGAGTCCTTGTCACTCTCACACGCTTCGTACACTTGGCGTTCCCAGGTCTGAAGTGAGCAGTGTACATTTGGCTCAGATACACACGGCCGCTCCGTTGCGCTGCTGTGGTAACAAACTGTGCGGGTCCACTTCGTTTGGGACGTCTTTTACTCAACTCTGCTGCTGCAGACTCAACACAACAACGAGACGTCCCCTGCCCTCCTGAACCTGCCAGCGACTGAAACTGACGCGGAGAAGCCTGGGTCTGCTTGCATCGGGGAAAGGTGAGTAGCATAGCTAGGAACTGGTCGGCCTCCTGCAGGAGCCCATAGCTTTTCCCCGCTGTGTCAAAACAGCACGCCTTTCCGTACTCGCGCTCTGCTTCTGCCCACAGTGGAGGCTGCGCTTGAGTCGCGGAACTCTGTCCTTCATTTGTGCACTAAACTGAACTGCCTGATTTCCCTCGAAGAGACTCCCATTTTGCCCGTTGGCACCAGAGTGTGCAGGTACTTTTGAGCACAAGGCTCCACTCTTCGTAAGGCTTGGACTTCCTTTTAGTTAGGTGCCTCTGAAGGCGGACTGGGTCTAAGCATTATTTCGCACTGCCTGTTTTCCTTCCCTTTTAGGTGGACTACACATTTCGTGCATCTAACGCTTAAGACTTGTTTGTATTTGTATATATATTGGATTGGTATGGTATGTGTTGGTTTACTACAGTTGTATTGTGATTTCTCGTTACAGTCATTGTTTTAAAGGCCTCGGAATAAATGTGTATATATTTTTAATATAACACCTGTTTGGAGTAGTTTGTAAGTGTCCTTGCTTTGTGTGCTCATTGCGGGCTTTCAGTCACCCTCACCCCTCTTGAGTCCTAGTCTTGATCGCCGCGATCGCTACCCTGATTGGTCTGGCTTGTCCAAAGGTTACCCTGTTCCAAGTAATTAGGTTGGCCTTCTGAACTTCTGCGCCACCAGGACAGAGTTCAGAAATCTGTCTTAACACCCATTACTTGCATGGCTCAGTGAGCATGTGCGGCTGGGGAACTAAACTGAACTGTCACAGTTCAGCCAGCCCAGGAGCACTCCATCAGCTGGAAAAAGCAGCTGAGGGAGTGCTCACTGTTTCCATGGGCTTGCTCCTTAGCTCCTTCATAATGGGTGAGGGGCCACTAGGTGGGTGCCCCCTCGCCATTATGGATGAGCCACCAGGCTCGGACTGGCCTATAGGGCAATGCCTGTACCAAAAATGTATAATGCTAGTGTGGGCCAGTCAAAATGGGCCACCATTTTGGCCAATGTGGACCAGTTGGATGAGTTACTTAATTATGCAGTTAGTAATTTTGACCATTGTTGCTGAATATATCACAAATCACCACCTTGGATACTATTGAAACAGTGGGCCTCATTGCAACCCTGGTGGTAGCTGTGCCAGTAAAACTGGCAGTTGCATCTGGGTCTGGCACCCGCGAATGGGCACTTACCGAGTCATGCAGACTTGATAATTGCCCTTTCGCGGGTGAGGGTACTGGTAGATCCCCCATTCCCATTTGAGCCCCAAAGGGCTCAATTAGAATGGGGAGCTTGGATGCACCAGCACCATTAACGGTGCCGGTGCATCTGGTGAGCTGTGCTCGTGGGTTCCGCACGGCCTGCCAGGTCAGACCCGGCGGGCTGTCAGTCACCCGTGAACACAACTCTTACTATGGCGGTACGGTAGCAACAGTGCTGGTAGCTTACCGCCACCGTTGTTACAGTACCGCCATAGTTGTAATGATACAGTACCGCCATAGTTTTAATGACGGTGCTGGTAGCTTATCGGCACTGTTTTTACAGTACCACCATAGTTGTAATGAGGCCCAGTCTGTGACTAAAGGAATGAATATCCATTTACAACTGCAGGCCACATTTTCATTGTTGCCCGAGACAGTTTCATGCTTCAGCCCGACCATGTGAGCCACCCCTGCCCATTTCTTCCAATCTAAAAAAAAAAAGTTACTATTTTTATATTTCATGCTGAGCTCTCAGGGCCCCCCAGGAGGGATGCACCTGCGGACCCCTGGGGGGAGACGGGGGGGGGGGGTCGTACCCCACAGTTTGAATACCGCTGCCTTAGACCCTGGTTGGGGAAACCTGGAAGCATTTTGGCCATTGTGCTTTTACATTTGTGGCAAACACGTCTATTGGGGGGTGACTCCATAGTGAGAACATTCCGTCTAGGATATCTCTGCAGAGTTGCCACACGTGTTCTTCTGGTAGAGGGTGTATGCTTACAGTGTCTGCCAGAGAAATGAGTTCCCCTGGAACATTGAGATGTTAGGAACATGTTCCGCTTGAGTTCCCACTTCCATATTTTATAGGATAGCTTGGACAGACTTCGAGAGTGTGCGTCTCCTTGCTTGTTCAGATAGAACATGGCTGTGGTGCTGTCTGAGGACCTGCACAGTTTGACGCTTGAGATATTGCTGATAGGCCTGAAGGGCCTTGAGGACTGCAAAGAGTTCTAGGATGTTGATGTGTCTTAGGGCAGTAGAGTGTCCACTGCCCGTGGGCTGTGGTTGGTGGAGGAAGCGGGCCCCCCCCCCCCAATCCATCGAGTGAGGCTTATGCAGTTACAATCGCGAAACAGTTTTCCTTTTAACAAGTTGTCCTTGGACCATCAGCGAAGAACCTGGCCCAGGGTTATTGAAACAACCACTAGATCATCCCACTGTGCGCTTGCCCGAGACCACTGTTTCGCTAACCATTCCTGCATTGGACGCAGTCACGGGTGTGGAACTAGGTGAATGCATGAAGCCATCATCCCGAGCAAATGCATTGCTTTGCGTAGTTATCCGGCAACCGACCTGACCTAGTGAGGTACCTGCAACAGCATGTTTTGTACTCTTGTTCGAGGGGAAAGCCAGATCTTCCTTTGTGTTTAGGATAGCCCTTAGAAATTGTTTCATCTTGTTGATGGAGAAACCCAGATTGAACAGGTGGTTTGTTTTTTGTGCATTTAATTTGCAAATTTGAGGAGTTTTCCCAGTGATTAGCCAGTCGTCCAGATAAGGGTACAGTGGGATGGACTTTCTGTGCAGATGTGCTGTCACCGCTGCTTGCAACTTTGTGTTACAGCTCCCCTTCCTTGCCCCCCACGACTGCACAAACCTAGATCCATCACATTTCGGAATCGGCATGTCGCCGCCACGTTTTACAATTGCTGCAAGCTGCCCTGGAGGTGAGCCGCAGCGCTGCGGGCACGTCAGAGATCCGTTGCCTTGACAGCAGCGTACACGCTGTCATGTGCGCAGAATCAGCTGCTTGCTGCCACCGGCTCCGTCTCCAGCGTTGGTTTAAAAGCATAACGGAGCGGGGGCTCAGCGCTTCTAATTGCAGCTACTCCCTCGTTACCAAAATCCAGTACCATTATTTTTCGCCCTTCCTTTTGACACGGTTTTGCTGAAATGGATTGTTTGTGCCTCTGGTCCTCCTCCTGACTCTCCTATTTGGTCTTGACCCAGCTCACAACTAACAGACTTCTGGCACCTCCTGTTTCAGCTTTCGTCACGACTTCCTGGTAATCTACTACGGCTCCGTCCACAGACTGCTTTTGCTTTCAGCCTTCACACTTCTTGATCTTCTGGTATCTGATTCCCGGATTGCCTCAGCCTCTGGCCCCCGCACTTACTTCCATTCCTATTGCAGGTTTGACTCTACGTCCTGCCTCTGTTTTTTCCTCCAACGCTTCCCAGCGCTCCATGCATTCCTGGGTTGACTCCAGTCTCTACCAGTACAGCCTTCCTTACAGTCGAAGGCCTTACTTCATACCTACAGCCCGCTGGATAACCACCGCCTGGTGATTTTTCCCCTCTACTCCTCGTGGATAACTCCTCCTGCTTTCTTCCATCTGCTACCACCCACTCTCCGTAGAAAGGACTTCCATTGTTGTTTGGACACTGCACATTCCAGGACGCACTGCAGGTAACATCGTTTGTGGATCATCTCAGTCCTAGTGCGGCCCTCATGTCCTTCGGCCTTAGTATACCTACTAACTACCCGTTTATTATTTTATCCTTGTCGTTGATTAGTTTAACTCTTCCTTGTTTCCTGGCTTCCCTCTGCTCCACAACACCTGTACTTGGTAAGGAAGTGTCAGTTTATTCTATCTTGTTTCCTTATTTCACTTAGAAGGTAATTCTAAACTCTGTCTTCTAGGTCCTAGAGGGGGAAACTCGCAACAATACTTCATACCCAATCTGTAACAGTCCAGTATCTAGGCAGGTGACTCTCGTTCTCCTATTTTAGAATATTATTCTTGGTTACACTATACACTAATCGGAATGTTTTTCCTTGCAGCCTGGTTACATAGCGGTGTGTTCTACCCGCGCTTTGTGCATGATTTATTCCCCTGGCTGGTGTTATCCCTCCAGCAGAGGAGTGCATCATAAAAAGGTTTTTTCCTCCAGAGGGGAGGCCTGGGCTAAGGTATAACCCAGGCTCTTCAATCAAGGCCACCAGGACCTGCTATCACCGCCACTCCTTCGGAACCCTTGGTTCAGTGATTAACACTGAATACTCTTGGTGCCAAAGCAATACCGAATGGGAGTACCTTGAACTGGTAGTGTACTCTTGCCATCCTGAAATTGAGGTATTTTCTGTGTGCATGGTGCATTGAAATATGAAAGTAGGCATCTTTCATGTCCAACGTCGCCATGTAGTCTCCCCGTTTTAGGAGTGGAATCACCTCTTGGAGCGTGGTCATACAAAACCTTTGAGGTTTGACATTGGTTTGCAGGGCGCAGATCTAATACTGGGCGCATGGTAAGGCCTTTCTTTGGCACAAGGAAGTATGTTGAAGTTCCCGGGACAATCTTTATGGCAGAGCATTCATTTCATCTAGCAGTATGCTTAGTTCATCTGCTGTCATTTTCTTCTGTCTTCGCGGGCAGTATGGTGGTTTCTATAGCAACTCTAAACAATACCCGGCTGTTACGGTGGACAACACCCACTTGTCCAATGTTATCCCCTCCCATGCATGGGTGAATTGGGAGAGTCAGCATCCTACTGGAGGGGCATGGGAGAGGACCTGAAACGGCATGTCATTGTTTGGGAGGGGTTGAGCCTATCCCAGGTGAGGTTCTGCCCCTTCCTCGGGCCATTTACTTCCTCTTTGAAAATTGGATGAGGAGCCGATTGCCTTGTGACTGGCCCCAAGACTAGGACCGACACCCTTGAGAGTAGCCTGAGGAACGTTGCGCATCCATGCCACAAAATCTCCTAGAGTTTGGGGAGCCTAGTTGGGAGTAGGGTTTATTTGTCAACTGTCTAAGGGACTAAAAAGTTTCGTACTCCCCTTTGGCACGCTTGAGGGAGTCTTCTACACCTTCCAGAATAACGCATTTGGCTCCACTGGCATGTTTAAGAGGGTTGCTTGAGTTTCTAGCTTGAACCCGGACAGTCTGAGCCAAACATGGCGCTTGATGAGCATTCCTTGCACTATATTGCATCCTGCATTATCTGCCGCACCAAGGTTATTCTTTAGGATACAGTTTGAGATCTGCTTGCCTTCTGAGATAGTCTTAAGTAATTGGGCCTTTAGTAGCTCTGGGACAGCGTCTATTGGCGCTCCAGATCATCCCATTTGTGGCAGCCGTAACTAGCTTACAACGTAGTGTTAGTGATTCTGGTCTGGTATGCTGCAGAAGAGGCAACCTTGCTCCCGACTGTATATCAATTTTTGCTATCCTTGACTGGCAGGGGTTCTGCCAACACCAGGGAAGTGCCTGCCATCTTCCTGGTGGTGGTGACCACCAGGGAATCTGGTTTGAGCTGACCCCTAATATATAGGGGGTCTGTGGGTGCATGTTTGAATAGCTTCTCTATTCTAGGACTGACCGCCCTTGTGATATTAGGAGCTAGTAGGGATGGTTGGATCAGTCTTCGGACAGACTGCAGGCGTGGTATAAACTGGGTGGTAGACTTTTCCCCCCAGAATATCTTCCACAAAGTACTTGTCGACCTGTGCCTCCTAGTGTCGATATTAAAATGATGTGCAGCCTTTAGTAGCAGTTCATTGTACTGGAGTTGGTCAATTGGTGAATCTGCTACCGGCTAGTCCTGATGGTCTAGCGACTGAATAATGTAAATGTTGCGTAAAATTGGTCTTGGCCACAGAGGTCGCCGAGACCCTGGGTCTGCTTGGTCGTCATAATAAAAGAGTCTTGAGAGGGGTCTTGGTATTTCTGAGAAGTGTCCTGGAACGTCGAGGCCGGATTGCCTAGAGAGGTGCTAGGCTGTGGCTTAAGACCAGACTTTTTGGTAGGGGGGGTGGCAGTGCCGAGTTGTTAATTGTCATGGTGTCTGTCCATGAAGTCTACGAAACAAGACATTCTCCTCATTATCTTATTGAATTTTTCAGGTATATATTTGCATGTTAGTTGGGAAACTTGACATGTCAGGGGTGGCCTGGGAGGGAGTGGCAGCCTTGTGGCGCATGGCTTCAGAGGGTGTGTGGGGATGTAAAACCCTGTCTGCGTCTCTATTGGGGTTAAGGGCTTCAACCTTACCTTAAGCAGAGAAGCATTGAAATGTTTCTTATTTAGTTGTCGCATTTTTGCGTTTTGTTATGGGACGTCGAAGCACCTTTCGTCACCTGTTTTTCAGCACACAAACGGAGGGCTTTATGTGCGGTGCCCAAACGGAGTTTCTCTTTCGGCTTTCGGGAACTGTCGCGAGGCGAAAGCGTGCACGATGGCCCAGAGGAGAGTGAACATGAGGCTTTATCCCTGGACACTGCATGGGTCTCCACGCCTGACGGTACCATCAAGAGACAGCCGTGGGGTATGTCTTTAGTGTGTGTGCGTGCATTGGCCGCCGGGCATCTACTCCATCACAGAACCACCGGCCTGTTTTCTGTAGTCGGGGGCCCGCACCTGGGTTTCTGACGTACCCCCCTCACCATCTGAACACAAGAAGGATTTCCAACAAACTACCATTACATATCCTCACCAGGGGTTAACATAACTAGCTCTCACAACAAATCCATGTAATCACAAACCATCAATCTTTTAACAAATATAAAGAGATGGAAGGCTCAATTTTAGCAAAAATAATTCATCAATTTATTATGTTTTCTAATAAAACAGACCATTGGGTCACATTTGTACAATTCATTATACATACATAAAAAACACAGATATAAAAACCTAATCTACAATTTAAATCTTGTGATGTGTTCACCTAATATTTGGTCGTCAGACAATAGTGGTGTTAGTAGCACAGTGGGTGACTTTACAATAGCCTAAATTTATATTGCTACAGCGTCCCCACTCCTTTTGTGTCGACGTGCACAAATACGTTTCCAGCCTTGATATTTTCACACCGACTTCTCCTAAGGTTTTTGTCAATTAGTCGTGTATGTAAGGCTTTCCTCAGGACACAATATTAACAGGTACAGCTTGTTACACAGTCAAGTATACAATGTCTCGAGATATCTGCAACTTTACCGCGTCTCGCGTCTCCCGAACCGACCACTGGGGCAGGAACCTTCACCAACGATGCACGCACTCCTCCACAGGAACTGCTGGAAGCGCACACCGCTACCGGAACAAACGACGGCAGTCACGGCAGGCGACTCACAAAAACTTCTTCTTGTCCCAACACGTGGAGGGGGACAGGAAACCTCTGGTTTTGTGAGTCGCCTGCCGTGACTGCCGTCGTTTGTTCCGGTAGCGGTGTGCGCTTCCAGCAGTTCCTGTGGAGGAGTGCGTGCATCGTTGGTGAAGGTTCCTGCCCCAGTGGTCGGTTCGGGAGACGCGAGACGCGGTAAAGTTGCAGATATCTCGAGACATTGTATACTTGACTGTGTAACAAGCTGTACCTGTTAATATTGTATCCTGAGGAAAGCCTTACATACACGACTAATTGACAAAAACCTTAGGAGAAGTCGGTGTGAAAATATCAAGGCTGGAAACGTATTTGTGCACGTCGACACAAAAGGAGTGGGGACGCTGTAGCAATATAAATTTAGGCTATTGTAAAGTCACCCACTGTGCTACTAACACCACTATTGTCTGACGACCAAATATTAGGTGAACACATCACAAGATTTAAATTGTAGATTAGGTTTTTATATCTGTGTTTTGTTTCTTGTGTTTTTTATGTATGTATAATGAATTGTACAAATGTGACCCAATGGTCTGTTTTATTAGAAAACATAATAAATTGATGAATTATTTTTGCTAAAATTGAGCCTTCCATCTCTTTATATTTGTTAAAAGATTGATGGTTTGTGATTACATGGATTTGTTGTGAGAGCTAGTTATGTTAACCCCTGGTGAGGATATGTAATGGTAGTTTGTTGGAAATCCTTCTTGTGTTCCGCTGTACCTTTGGTCCTCATCCAACAGACCCCAGAAAAAAGAGGACTCATGCTATAAAAGCGTGCTCACTATTTGTGTATAAACCCCCCTCACCATCTGCCTGCATGGCGTGAGCGGCCCAGCGTTTGGTCCGCTGATCCTTTAGGGTCTTAGGCTGAAAAAGTTTACAGGATTTACAATCCTTTTCGGCGTGATCCCTCGGAAGACAGTGATTGCACACTTGGTGCATGTCCTTCCACAGGAATATTTGGTAACAAGAAGGGCAAAATGTAAAGCCTATTTTGTCCATTGTATTTTAAAAGGGCAAATGGGCGATAAAAGAAGGAAGGGGATGACGGAAGAGGCCCATGAATGCCTGGTCTGGTCTTCAGTCAGTCATCGATGAGGGTGTTCATCAGGAGCCGTAGAGCAGTCAAGCACTCGTGCAGCAAGGCGAACAACAAAGGAACGAAAGTCTAGAAGTACAACTTTAGCTAACCAAAGGCATCAGTGTGGAACGGAACTCCACATTTGTGACAGACTTCGATGGCGGAAAAAAACAATCTGAGGGACCTCGACGCGTGAAGGACCATGGGTATAGTACACGTCACACTAGAGATAGTGTTACTAAACACGCCCTGTCAACATCCGTTTTCAAGTTTCGAAAACAAATCTTGTAATACTATGCGACTTCCACTAGATGTCTGGCTGTGCAGAGCAAGTGATCTAAGCAGATCCACAAGCTCCAGAAATACGATTACGGTGAGTAATGTATCCCTTCTGATGCTGCTTAGATGACATGCTATGCATAGATTAGCGAGCAGTGTCTGGAGATGGTGGTGGGTTGCGAGTAGGTACAGCGGCAAAGAACAAGTTACTCTCTTAGCTGGTAACTTTCTTTCGATGGAATGGTCCGACGACGTATTCCATATCTATGACAGACTCCCAAAGCAGTACCAACGTAAGGAGGTGGGAAAAGAATTTAGAATATAGAAATTTAGAATGCCCAATCAAATTGCAGAGTAAAGGACCGCCTTGCCATAGGCCAGATCCTGCCCATGGATGGAATCTAGGGAGTAGTGACATACAAAAGTATGGACCGAAGCCCAAGTGACTGCTTCACAGATGTTACGAATAGGAACACCCCTCTGCAGGGCAGTAGAGGCAGCCATACCCCTAGTAGAAGGGGCCCGTAAGCCAACCGGAGGGTCCTTACCCGCCAAGCGATAACATTCAGAAATTGCCAAGAAAATCCATCTAGACAAAGTCTGCTTAGTAACAGCTTGTCCCAAACGCCTTCCAGCGTAACCTATAAAGAGCTGATCGTCCACTCTGACCCGGGACATGCGTGAAATGTAGAAACTTAAAGCTCTCCTAGGATCTAACCTATGGAGCGCCTCCTAATCCTTACCAGGATGCGGAGGAGGATAAAATGCCGGAAGAATGACCTTCTGGCTTAAATGAAATTCCGGCACCACTTTCGGAAGAAAGGAAGGACAAACTCCAAGGACAACCCTTTCCTGATGAAACAGTGAAGGGTGGCTTAACTGAAAGTGCCTGTAACTCACTCACTCTGCAGTTTTAAGGGTTAACAGTCTCAAAGGACAAGAATGTTAAGGCTCAAAAGGAGCACCCATCAGAAACTTGAGAACAAGGTTCAAATCCCAACTGGGCACCTGGAAAGGTGACAGAGGGAACACATTAGTGAGACCTTTCAGAAACTGAGAAATTAAAAGGGATTTTAAAATAAGAACACTTCAGACGAGCGCTTAAATATGGACAGCGCCGCCAGGTAACCTTTGATGGTACCCTCTTGCAGGCCCTTGTGGGCTAAAGAAAGCAAAAAAGACAGAACCACAGGAATGGCACATGAAAAAGGATCCACATTCTGAACCCTGCACCAGTCGCAGAACTTTCTCCAACGACAACGGTACAGGGACTTTGTTGCCAGCCATCTGGCCGAAAGCAACACCTCCATCACGTCTTCAGGGAGGTCCCAATCCTTATACCTCAACCTTTCAGAAGCCAAGTGTGAAGTTTGAGGGATCTGACTTCTGGATGGAGAACCTGACCCACCTCCCGTGAGAGCAGATCGTCTCGGTAGGGAAGACGACGTGGAGGGCAGGTATTACCCAAATTGTTCGAACACAATTGTTCGAATTACCAAATTGACCGAAAGTCGAGGGTCCGAATTGACCTTTGCACAATTGACCGCACTATATATCCATATATCTATATATATATAATGGGGGATTGCGGGGGGTTTCCCCCCGCATATATGTAACAATTGTCCTTCACAATTCGGTCAATTGTGCAAAGGTCAATTGTAATTCGAACAATTGTAGTTCGAACAATTCGTATACATCCGGAGGGCAGATGGACAAGTCGAGAAGGTCCGGGTACGACGTCCTCTGGGCCCATGCCGGAGCAATGAGGAGCATCCAGGAACCGAACCTCTGTAACCTCCGCAGCACTTGAGGGATGACGGTGACTGGAGGAAACGCGTACAGCAGTGGGAAGGACCACTCCACCACAAACGTGTCTAAGACTCCTCTTGGAGGAAATTCCTGCGAGCAGAACCTTTCGCACTTCCGGTTGACACTGGAGGCGAAGAGATCCACTTGAGGGGTCCCCCAAAGGGCGAAGATCTCCAGGAGAATCTCCTCAGCCAGCTCCCACTCGTGAGAGATCGCGCTCTGCCTGCTCAGAGTGTCCGCCGTCTCGTTTTTGTCTACGGCCAGATGAACTGCCGAGATCGAAATTTCCTGCTGAATGGCCCAGAACCAGAGCTGCATCACCTCCCTGCACAGAGGAAGTGACCCTGCCCACCCCTTTTGTTGAGGTAGTGCATGGCCAATGTGTTGTCCATCAGAATCCGGACATTCTTTCCTCGCACAGTCGGCAGAAAGGCCTTCAGGGCAAGCCCGACGGCCCTCAGCTACAACAGATTGATATGGAGTCTGGACTCCGACGGAGACCAACGACCGCTGACTGTCAACTCGTTGCCACGAGCTCCCCATCCTGTGAGGGATGCGTCCATCATGATAGTCACCTCCGGCCAGGGCAGCCAAAATGGAGCCCCCCCTCATCAGATTGCCTTTGTTGGCCCACCACAGAAGGTCCTGGGCGACCGAGGGCGGCACCTGAACGGGGTCTGACATCCTGCCAGAGGACTGTGACCACTGCATCTTGAGAGCCCACTCCAAAGATCTCATCCGCAGTCGAGCCTCTGGCACCAGAAGAATGCAGGATGCCATGAGGCCGAGCAACCTCAAGCACTCGAATGCCGGGAGACTCTGGGCATGTCGAAACTTGTGTACCATCTGCTGAATGTGAAGACCCCTCACCTGGGGAGGAAACCACTGCCCCAGGGAAGTGTCGAGCACTGCAACGATGTACTGTAGCTGCTGAGTTGGCGTCAAGTGGGACTTCTTTAAGTTGAGGGAGAAGACCAAATAGTGAAGGGAGTGGCAGGTGACGGACAGATGATCCAGGACTTGCTCGGGAGAGCTTGCCATCAACCAATCGTCCACGTAGGGGTAGACGTGAATCCCCCTTTCCTGAGATACGCTGCCACCACCACCATGAGCTTGGTGAAAACCCTCGGGGCGGAGGTCAATCCGAATGGCAGGACCCGAAACTGAAAGTGCGAGTCGCCAACCGCAAACCTCAGGTACTTCTTGTGCTTGGGATGGATCGGCACATGAAAGTAAGCGTCCTTGAGGTCGAGAGACACCAACCAGTCCTGAAGTTGAAGGGCCTGGAGGACTTGAGAGAGAGTAACCATCTTGAACTTGTCCTTCCTGGGGAGCTTGTTCAAATCGCGCAAGTCCATGATGGGTCTCAATCCCCCGTCGTTCTTCGAAATCAAAAAATAAGGGGAATACCATCCCTTGTTCCTCTCCGCTACAAGCACCAGTTCTATGGCACCTTTCTCAAGCAGGGCTTGTATTTCCTGCGCAAGGAGTGGATCCGGACTCTTTAAAGAGATTCCCTGGTGGATTGTCGTCAGGTCTCTGCCGGAAAGGAAGACAGTAGCCGTGGGCTATGATCTCCAGAAGCCACACATCTGAAGTAATGGCACGCCATTCTACAAGATGCTGCACCAGCCTTCCCCCAACCGGCGAACCATGGGACATGGCCTCATGACTGAGCTGAAGCTGCTGCAGCCTTGCCTGAGGGTAAAGAGGCAACTGCCCGAGCGGCCTTGGTACCTCGAGTACCCCGTTTTCCACCTCTGGTACTCCTACGGTGGCCCCTTAGACTTGCAGCTCCTCTCGATTAACTAAAGGATGAGTAATAATGAAAGGAACCTCCCCTCCATTGCTGTCCCCTAGGACGAAAAGGCGGAGGTTGGCGAACTGCAGCGCTCAACGACTTCACTGCAGCTTTTGAGGTCTGCAACCTCTTAAGGGCATGTTGAGGAGCTGGGCTTGCACATCAGGAGCAAACCCCGACTTCCACAACCACACAAACCTGCGTATTACAGTGCTTGCCGCCATGGACCGGCTGACACAATCTGCCATGTCTAGACCCGACTGAACGGACTCACACATGGCATCCCTGCCATCCTGTATAATAGCAAGAAAACCATCCCGATCCTCCCCTTTGGGAATATGTTCAGCCGCTAAGGAAATACAGTTCCACAGAGTGTGCGTGACAAGGCACATACGGAGTTGGCTGCCTGAAGAGCCATACCCACTGGCACCAGAGAAATGCAGGATGCCATGAGGCCGAGCAACCTTAAGAATTCGAAAGCCGGGAGACTGGGCATGTTGAAATTTGTCGACCATCTGGACAATGTGATGAGCCCTCACCTTGGGTGGCGAGCACTTCCAAGGATGTGTCCAACACAGCCCTGATGTACTGGAGGTGTTGAGAAGGAACAAGTTACTTACCTGAAACTGTTGTTCTCCAGCATGGGTCTGGCATGGATTCACATGCTCATGAATATTCCCCGTCGTCATGGCTGGGAATCCTCGGTAAAGAAAAAATCAGTATCAGTTTCGTTTCTGATCTGTCTTTCGTAGTAGTAACCAATCACTGATCTCTGCGTCATACTGACCACAGCCAATGACTGCCATCTCCTTAAGCCCCGCCTCTGGCAGCCATCTTCAGATTTGGTAGCACGTGAAGTGGCAGTATGACCAAGTGAAGAGCCGCAGAGGGGTAGGCAGGAGGGTTCGCATGTGAATCCATGCCAGTCCCATGCTGGAGAACAACAGTTACAGGTAAGTAACTTGTTCCTTCTCCAGCACGGGGTCTGGCATGGATTCACATGCTCATGAATAAAGAATACCTAGCAGTACACACATGCACAACCACGGGAGGTGGCAAAGCCTCAACATTAAGCAATACATCAAACTCAACATTAAGCAATTCTTACCTCCTCACCAGGCTCACCTTAGGCGAACAGGTTGCGCAGCACTGCTTGGCCAACCCTGGACTCCTCCCTGGAATCCCGATCGACGCAGTAGAATTTCGTGAAGGTGTGCGTCGACCTCCACGTAGCAGCCCTGCAGATGTCCACCAGATAGGAACGCCGTGGTAGCTGCGATCGCTCTGGTGGAATGGGCTCTCGGACGGCCAGGCAGCGGTCGGTTTGCCAACCGATGACAGTACATGATACAGCCGGAGAGCCATCTGGAAATAGAAGCCTTCGAGAGAGCCTTCCCCTGATTGACGGGTCCAAAGTTCACAAAGAGTTGACGTCTTCCGAAAACACTTCGTGCGGTCCACGTAGAACTTCAGCGCTCTAGCCACATCCAGCGAGTGCAAAGTCCTTTCAGCCGGCGACGAAGGCGACGGGAAGAAAACAGGCAACACCAAGGGTTCGTTGAGGTGGAAGTCCGACGGCACCTTGGGCATGAAGGAGGGGTGCGTCCTGAGCACTACCCTCGTGTCGTGAAAAGTCAAGTACGGGGCCTTGCAGGAAAGGGCCTGGATCTCTCCCACCCGTCGTGCGGAGGTGATGGCCACAAGAAACGCTGTTTTCCACGACAAGAACTTCAACGGAGCCGAGTGCAGAGGCTCGAATGGAGGTCCCATGAGCTTGGTCAGCACCACGTTGAGCTCCCACGCCGGGGCCGGAGCCTTCACCGGCGGGAACGATCTGAACAGTCCCTTCATGAACTCTTTCACCAGACGAGACCACAAAGACGTCCGCCCCGTGGTTCTGGTGTATCGGGAGATCGCAGCAAGATGAATCTTGATGGAAGCGTGCGCCAGTCCAGCTTTGGCCAGCGTCAGAAGGTACGGCAGTACCTGGGGAGCCGTAATCCGTAGAGGGTTAATCTTCTGTGCGTGGCACCAGACAGAGAACCTCTTCCATTTGTGTCCGTAGCATTTAAGAGTTGAGGACGCCCTGGCCTTTGCAAGAACCTCTCTGCAGTCGGCCGGTATGTCGTATCCTCCAAACTCTAACGCTGCAGGAGCCAGGCCTGCAAGCTCAGCGACTTCGGGTCGTGATGGAGGATGGCGCCTCCTTCCCTGGAGAGAAGATCCGCGTCCGCTGGCAGCTTGATTGACGGGGACGCTGACAAGTCCAGAAGGTCCGGGAACCATATCTGCCTCGGCCACGCAGGTGCGACGAGGATCATCCTGCACCGTGACCTCTTGAGCTGGTTGATGAGCCGGATCAGCAATGGCAATGGAGGGAACGCGTATAGAAACAGGCCCTCCCAGGGGAACGAGAAAGCATCGCCCATGATCCTCGGCTGGGGAAACCTGCTGGCGAACCTCCGGCACTTGGAGTTCGTCGCCGTCGCGAACAGATCGATCTGGGGTGTGCCCCACCGTCGGAAGAGGCGGTCCACTAGATCCTGTCGTAGTTCCCACTCGTGGCACGAGCGCAGCTCCCTGCTGAGTGAGTCGGCGATGGTGTTTTTTATCCCTGCCAGATGAAACGGCACCAGAAACATCCCTTGGGCGACGACCCAATGCCACAGATCCTGCGCCTCTATGGATAGGGCCGGGGGCCTGGTTCCGCCCTGTTTCCTGATGTAGAACATGGTGGTGGTGTTGTCGGTGAAGATCCTCACCACCTTGCCCTTGAAGGATGGAAGAAAGGACCTGAGGGCCCAAAACACTGCACCAAGCCCAGGACGTTGATATGGAGGGACTTCTCCGTCGGGAGCCAAAGGCCTCTCGCGTGCAGATTTTCGGTGTGCGCTCCCCACCCTTCCAGGGAGGCATCCGTGGTCACTGTCTCCTGGTGGCCGGGGGTCTGGAAGTCCATGCCCGCCGTCAGATGCGCGCGGGTGCCCCACCACCGGATCGCTCGTCGGAAACGCTCGTCGAGTGTGATCTCTCCTCGAAGCTGCCCGTCGTCTGGATCCAGCGCGCGTCCAGGAACTCCTGCAACGGGCGCATCCGGAGCCTACACAGGCAGATGAAGTAAATGCAAGAAGACATCATTCCGAGGAGGGACTTGATGGACCTCAATCTGGCCGCGTCCGCAACCAGCATCCGCTGCACCTTGCCCAAGATGGCCCTCGTCCTTTCTTCCGACGGAGAGGGCAGAAGCGACACTGTGTCGAGCTTCGCTCCCAGAAACAGTGCGTCTTGCGCGGGCACCAGGTGGGACTTGGCCTAGTTTATGGAGAATCCCAGGTCCGTGAGAAGTTGGACGGTCCTTGCCGTGTGCTCCACGGCGAGCTCCTTCGTCTTCGCTCGGATGAGCCAGTCGTCCAGGTAGGGGTAGACGTGGATCCCCTCACGGCGCAGCTGCGCCGCCACCGGTGCGAGGCACTTGGTGAACACCCTGGGTGCCGACCTCAGTCCGAAGGGAAGGGCTCTGAACTGGTAGTGACGCCCTTGGACCCCGAACCTGAGAAACTTTCGGTGTCCCTTTAGGATGGAAATATGGAAGTAGGCATCCTCCAAATCCAACGACGACAGGATTTCGCCCTCCTCCAGCTGACCCAGGACGTGTTGGAGGGTGACCATCCGGAACTTCTGTGCCTTGATGAATTTGTCCAGTCGTCGTAGGTCCAGGATGGGACGCCATCCTCCCGTCTTCTTCTTCAGGAGGAAGTATCTTGAGTAAACTCCGGAGCCCCGAAGCCTCTTTGGGACAAGCTCGATGGCGCCCTTCTTGAGCATCGCCTTTACCTCCAAGAGAAGTTGAGGGACGTGATGTTCTTTCCTGGCCACAGGGGCGACGCGCGGGCACCTCTTTAGAAACTCGAGCGCGTGACCCTGAGCTAGGGCGTCCAGCACCCAACGGTCGGTGGAGATGGACTCCCACACTCTGATGAAGCTCGCCAGCCGGCCTCCCACCGGGGTGCTTCGGTGGGGGCCCGACCCCACGGCCGGTTCAGTCCTGCTTCGACGAGGCTTTGCCGCCTTGTCCTCCTCGGCGACGACGGCGGGGTCCGCCTAACTTGCCTCGTTCCCTGTAAGCTTCCTGCGACGACGAACGGGCCGCTTGACGGTAGGTGGAAAATCGGCCACCGGAACCTTTGGAGGCACCCTGTTTGCCTCCGCCGCTCCAAAAGGGCGGCCGCCGTTGCTGGAGAACCCCAAGAGCCCGGGCCGTCTCTGTGTCTGCCTTGATGGCTTGAAGGGAATCGTCCACTGTTTTCCCAAACAGGCTGTTTCCGTCGAACGGCATGTCCAAGACCCTGGTCTGCACGTCTTGACGGAAGCCATCCACGCCGCCTAAGGCACACGCCGTTGCCTAACTGGCGAAATCCAGTGTCAGCGATGTCCGTCGCAATCGTAATGGCGTAGTCCGTCGCCACCTCTCCTTCCTGCAAGATCTCTAGGGCTTCCGCCCTCTTGTCGTCCGGTAGGAAGTCCAGCCGGGGGGCCAGTTTCTACCACAACTCCCTGTCGTAGCGGGCTACGATAGCCAAAGCGTTGGCCGCCTTAATCGTCGCTGCAGACGAGATGACTCTGCGTGCCATCGTATCTAATTTCTTTCCCTCGCCGTCCGGCGGGGAGGTCGACGTAGAGGCCGCACCCCCCCCCGCTTTCTTCCTGGCCGCCGCGGAGACGACCGAGTCCGGGGTCGGCTGTGCCCGGAGGCACAAGGGGGCCGCGTCCGGGACCCGGTACTTCTTCTCGTACCGATCCCTTCTAGCCGGCGTCGTGGATGGGTTCTTGAGGAGGGCGAGGCCCTCATCCCAAATATCGTCCAGTAGAGGTACAGAGAGGACCGTCTTCCTCTTGGCCTCGCGCCATTGATAAAGGAAACCTTCCTTCTCTTCCGGGCAGAGCTGGAAAAGCTCGGATGCCCTGGCGATCATGGAGTGAAATGATCCAATCTCGTCGGGCGGGGAAGCCCGGGTGGGAGGTGACGACGGCAGATCCTCGTCGTAAACCTCGTCGTCCGTACCCGTCACGGCCGTGTCAGTCCCTGTATCATCCCCACGAGTCGTGGACGGGGAGGAGGGCTGAACAGGGCGCGATGGCTGAAAAGGAGGTGGAGGATGAATCCTTTTTCTCTTAGGGGGAGGTAACCCAGAAGGGCCTGGCTCCGGGTCCCCCGTCGGGAGCGGTTCCTCCGCTGGTGGTAACGGCAGTCTCGTCCTTATCTCTGAGCATAAGGACTGTATAGCCAACAAAATGGCCGCTGAGTTGTCTTGCGGCACTGGTTGAGGGGAGTCCGACGGGCGGTCAGGGGCCCCGTCGGGACCCTCAACGTTATCGTCGTCTCCTACGTCGGGGTCCCTCCCGACGGGCTGGTCTTCTTCCACGCCAACGCCGTGGCTTAAGACTTTCATCAGCTCTTCCTCAGAGGTTGAGGCCGAATCCACGACGACCTCCTGCCCCCCCTTTTTCTTCTCCGTCGGAGGTTTCACGGGGGTCCTGTCGATGGGCATAAAAGAGGACTCCCTCCGCGGTGGCAGGGAGACTCTGAGCCCCGAGGTCGCCACCACTGGTGTAGCCTCCACAGGCTGAGCCAGGGCCGCCGCGACTGTCTCGATAGAGGCCTTGGCCGGATGGATTAAGGCTTTCTCCACCTTAGGTGCACTCACCGCCTTCTCCTTGGGGAGAGGGTCAATGCCTCGCTCCCCCTCCGATGGGGCCTTCGAGCTTGACCGGGTTCTCTCCAGGAGCTTCGCCGGGTGCTCGGCCTTCCTCTTACCCGAACCAGAGCGTTGGCTCGTGGTTGATGGTGCCGGGGAGGATGCGCCCTGCCTGGCGCCCGTAGAGCCCGACCGTTCGGCATTCCCGGTGCCAGCTGACTCGCGGTGCTTGGCCTTGTGTTGGACCCCCGTCGCTGGGGCGTCCTCAAAGGTCTTAGAAGACCGCTCGGACTTCTTCTTCTTCTCGCCTGACGGGCTCTTCCCTTCCAGCCAGTTGGCGAGAAGTTGATGGCGGTCCTTCATGGTCCGCTCCGACATATTGCCGCAAAACGCACAGTCCTTCTCCACGTGCGTCTTGTCTTCATGTAGGCAGTAAAGACAAAGGGAGTGTTCGTCCTCCTTAAAGACATTCTGAAGCTGGCATCCAGGGCAGACCCTGAACAGCTTTCCGGGCGTCGAGCTTCCCTTCTCCTGGGCCATGTCTGAGATGGGCCTGAGAAACTTCTGGAGTCCTCCAAAAGCGTGGCTCAACGAAATCTTCACCCTTGAGGGGCGTAGACTAATCCGACACAGGTCCCCGTTGATCGGATGAAGAAACGGTGGAGCTTGAGGCTCTTTTGACCGAATAATAGAAGTTTTTTGAGAAAAAACACGTGAAAAAATAGCACCAACGCTTGAGAGCAATAGCACGAGGATCTTGAACGTGCGGTAAAAATCTGAAGATGGCTGCCAGAGGCGGGGCTTAGGTAGAGGGCAGTCATTGGCTGTGATCAGTATGACGCAGAGATCAGTGATTGGTTACTACTACGAAAGACAGATCAGAAACGAAACTGATACTGATTTTTTCTTTACCGAGGATTCCCAGCCCGACGACGGGGAATATTCATGAGCATGTGAATCCATGCCAGACCCCATGCTGGAGAAGGTGTAATAAGCGACTTCTTGAAATTGAGGGAGAAGCCCAGCTTGTGAAGGGAGTGGCTGAGATGATCCAAGGCTTGTTCGGGAGAACGTGCTCGGATCAGCCAGACGTACGGGTAGGGGTAGATGTGAACCCCCCCAACTCTCCTGAGATACGCTGCCACCACCATGAGCTTGGTGAAGACCCTCGGGCGGAGGTCAACCCGAATGGCAGGATCCGAACCAAAGTGCGAGCTACCAAAGCTAACCTCCAGTATTTTCTGTGGTTTGGATGGATCAGCACATGAACATAAGCATCCTGTAGGTCCAATGACACCAACCAATCCTGAATTCGAAGGGCCTGAAGGACCTGAGAAAGAGTGACCATCTTGAACTTGTCCTTCCTGAGGAACTTGTTCAAGTGACGCAATTTCAAGATGGGTCTCAGTTCTCAGTCTTTCTTCGGAATCAAAAAATATGGTGAATACCAGCCCTTTTTCCTCTCAGCCACAGGCACTAGATATAGAACGCAGGGTCAATATTTCCTGCACAAGGAGCGGAATCGGAATCTTCAAAGAGTTTCCCTCTCTAGGCAGTAGTCGTGGGTTATTGTTTCCAGAACCCACCATCTAAAGTAATGGTTTGAGATGCTGAGACAGTATGCGAACAATGAGACCTGGCCTCATAGCTGTTTCGGAGTGGCTGCGGCAGCGCCTGAAGGCAAAGAGGCAGCTGCTTGAGCGGCTTTGGCACCTCTTCCCCGTCCACCACGAGGACTTTTACGGTGGCCCCTTTGACTGGCCGCGCCTCTCACTCTATGAAAAGAGGAGTAGTAACAAAAGGAACCCCTCCCCTGCGGTCCCCTAGGACCAAAAGGCAGAGGTTGGCGCACAGCTGCACCCAACTATTTAGCAGCTGCTTCGGAGGACTGCAACCTCTCAAGGCACTCGTCAGCCTTACTGCCAAACAAATGAGAACCGTCAAAGGGCATGTTGAGAAGACGGGCCTGCAAATCCGGTGCAAACCCAGACTTCCACAACCACACAAACCTGAGTATCACGATGCTCGCAGCATGGACCGGCTGACACCATTAGCCATGTCCAACCCAGACAGAAGGGATTCACACATGGCATCCTTGCCATCCTGTACAATAGCAAGGAACCCATCCTTTTCTTCCCCTTCGGGAATATGCTCAGCCGCCAGAGAGACAATTCAACAGAGTATGTGAAAATTTGGCTAAGGCACAGGTGAAGTGGGCCGATTTAAGTGACATACTCCCAGCCAAAAATACCTTGCATGCCCATCCATCGAAGTGCTTGTCGTCCCCATCTAGAGGGATGGTCGGGTATGCAGACTGTCTCGAGGTGGCTGTGGCCGTCTGAACCACCAAACTCAGGAGTGGGGTGTGTGGATAGGTAGCTGGGGTTACTACTGGATGGGTGGTATTTCTTAGTCAATGACCTGTTGACCGCTGGAAGAGCCTCTGGGGAGTTCCAAGTAGCAGCCACCCTTTTCTGTAATGCCATATGAAAAGGCAACACTGGGTCAGTGGACGGACCCTGATCTAAAATGTCAGTCAGGTCATTGTGATCGAATTCAACTGGAGGGCCGGACCACCCCAGGTACTCCCTAACTCTGGACATCAGCCTCATACAGGAGGATCCAGCATGAGCCCCAGGCTACCAATCATGTAAAGATTGATGCAGATCCTCCATCTGACTGTCCTCAGAAAATACCATGTCAGGAGCTTCAGGAGTGTCACCAGGAGCATCAAAAGGATCCAACTCTACATCAGACCTCTCCTCCTCCTCATATGTTCTGTAGAGAATGAAAGAACTCCTTCCTAGGTACAGGAGCAGACCGGGAGTCAAGAATAGGCTTCACAGTCTTAGAGCCTTTCTTGGAGGATCCACAGCCCTAGGGGCCTCCACTGGCAAATTCAGGCATGTAGGCCCCAATGGCGTTGAGGGTGCTGACGGCTTTGGCGTCGACAAGGGCGCAGAGGGCCTGACCGAGGGCAAGGCCCCGACAGCCGCATTCGATGGATACAGCGCTGACCGCATCGTCTCCTTGCTCGACACCTTCCCAGACTTCAACAGTTTCGTCAGGGACGAACACCGCAACCTGGATCTGGCGATCTACCTGAGCCTTGTCCGAACGGGACCTCAACGGTTCCCAATGTTTATTGCGCCGACTGCCGGGCCCGAAGGCGTGCGAGCATCAGACCGAGATGGTTCCCTGCCGGCTTCCACCAAAGGCGCGGAAGTAACAGTGGCCTGAGATTGAAAAATCTCCAGCATTTTCTCCCTGAATGCCTCCCATTCCTCCAGAGTACAGGATTTAGTGGGGCAAGCCACTTTCCACGTGGAGAGTGCCTTGACGAGGACGAGTGGCAAGAACCACTCTGGGACCGAGATCCCCTGGACTCCCTCCAACGGGGAGATTGCCCCTCGAGTCGTCGGTGGAAAGACCAGTAGTCTTTTTGGATTTACGGGGTTTAGATACACGATTTACCTGCAACTTCCCCTTATACCCCCGCAATGCCTTGGCAGTCAACGACTGGCACTTCGAGCAGTCGTCCGTGTCGTGGCTCTCACCCAGACACCACAAGCAAATACGGTGCAGGTCCATGATGGACATCTTGGACTTACAGTCCCGGCACTTTTTGAAGACAGACCGTGGGGTAGAAGACATTATCAAAGTAGATTACACAAGGAGTGCAGAGTTCTCGAAGCAAACACGTGTGCAGGAAAAAACAGAACTGAGGCTACATGCGCCGTGCGCGCTACTTATAACATCCGATGACGTCATCCTCAACGGAGGCCTTTGAGGGACATCGACCTGACGCCATCGACGCAGGATGCCCTCTGCCGAAAATGTTTCGAAGCAGCACAGCTGTGGACATTACATGTCAAAGATGTGGAATACGTTGTAGAACACAATACATTCGAACTGTAGTTACTCTAGGATAAAGAAAAATAATCTCAATGGAGGACCCTAAGAATCATCAGCAACACTGCCCATAAGAAGTTGTGTGCTACAATAGTAAAATACAAATGCCTTTAAGAGTTGTGGATAAAAATAGACTCCATAGGAAAAAGTAAAATGCAAAGAATAGAGTTCCAAAAGACAGAGCCTATAATAATGAATGAGTGGAAAAAGGCTTAACACATTCAGGATTTCAGAAGTCCAGCAAAAACAGCTGGGGATATCAATAGAAGAGGGGATGAAGCATAACAATGATACATCTCCCTACCAAGGAGATCAGTCACCTTAATGTTATGGTGAACTAGACGGAGCTCACAGTTTGACTTATTATTGGACTCAAGTTCAGCCTCAGTCTTTCTTCCTCACAACCCACCACCACCCGCTTGTTTAACCCAACACATTAATCTATGCACATCCAACCCTTGGCGCCAACACTTTGTCAGCTGGCTTAGCAAGCACAGTTATCTCCTTTGCAGCAGGGAGAGTTGCTTACAAACTAAATTGGTGAAGGCCTCCACATCCCTATGGCAAGCTTGAGCACACCTCAAATCCATCACACCAACCACGTTTAGCACCAGGTATCGTCTGGTTTGGATATTGTCATCACAGTTAAGTCTTGCTTGTAACATGGGCTGGACATGAATTGTCTCATGCTTACCAATAACTAATCACACTTAAGAAACACGCTTCCCAGCTAACACAACCATGATCCCCTTAACATCACCTAGTGTTTTTCCCTCACTATGTTTTTTGTAGACTTGCTAATCCTGATTTTCTATCACCTTCTCTCCCCCAACCCATCTATAATATACACAGACCAAAATCTGTTGAAAACCTAGCGGGCTCACAATAAACCACTTCTCGGATAAGGTCAGGCACCTTAAGGCCACTATGGTGGTGATGGGCGCAGTATAAATACTGAATATAACATACATGTTTTCTCAAGTCACCCAGTGAATCATGTAAACATGTGAATCAACATGCACTATAAATAAATAGTAGCTTGGATTGCCATGAGTCTTGGTGGAAAAAATAACTACTCCCATCCAATAAGAGGCGGGATTTTTAATGTATATAGATTACTTGCATCTGTTCAAACAGTAAATAATTATAAAAGTAGCTGTAACAAAACTACATGACCTAAAGGAGGGGTGCTGTTAGGCAAGATTGTATGCAGTACCCTCTGGGTGCACTACAATAACCCTGACCTCCTGGCAATAGGGCCCCAACTTTTGGTACAAGTCTGAACTACACAGGTTTGTAGTGTGGCTGAGCAGCCAGGCTTATCTCAAGAGGGGTCAACGTGAGAAGTAATGTTGTGACACAGTTTCACAGTACTAGTTATTCAAATAAACTCTTACACTCAAGGTTTGTTGATAAAACAATTACTTTATTTCAAAGTCAGTTATATAAGCCTTCATAGGGGAGCAATATACGTAACACTTATACTGTTACGCTCACCTAGCTCCCACAGGGGCGTCGATCGGACCCGGACAGCTGCGACCTCCTCCAACGTGAAGCGTAGTGCAGAGATGACAGACTGGACTGGACCGCCTAACCTCGTCTGCTTGACCCGTAGAAGTATTCTCCTGCAAGTGGAGAAAGGGATTTAGCCACCCGTGGATTTTAGTAATGGCACCCCACTGTTCTTCCCACTAATCACCGCCGATATTCACTGTCAGTGAGCTCACCTTCTGTTTGTAAATGATGAGCTCTCCATCCTGCGAGTAATGCAGGGGCACGTAGATACCAGTTACTTCACTGGTTTGAAGGAGTTGGAAGAGTTCCGGATGAATATTGACTCCGAGGTTCCAGCCGAGAACCCGTAAGTATAAAGTTCAAATAGTTCAATATGTCCGATGTTCACTCTTGTACATTCCTTTGTGTTGCAGCTGAGTCCAAGGGAAGATTGTCTTGTGGCAGCTGATGGTGTTCAGTTAAGAGTCTGTATTACCCAACGCTGTCCGGCAAAAGATGCGTGTGTTTAAATCGCTGGTTTCTCTCTCCTTACAGGTGCGGCGTAAGAAGTTGCGGTTTGTTACAGAATAATGCCTCCAGTTGTTAATCAGGTAAGTCTATGGTGGAGAGGTATTTGTTGGCTTTTTCGGCTCACCTTATGTTTCTTTTGTCCCCTAGATGGTGGAATTCGGCGGAGAAAATGATGGAGGCTGCGCCGGATCGAAAAATGCTGTGAGGACTGGCGAGTATGGCGCGGTGCTGCAGCTGGCGATGCGACGGTTGTATAATAATGTCCTTTTCAAGATCGAAGACGTGATGGATCCGGAATTCAGGTAAGGATTGAAATATCTGTTTTCTAACCTTTCCTTCTTTCTTCTATTGCTAGGAGCTCTGGATTCGAGACGGGCATGGCAGAAGACTGGATGCTGACTGCAGGCACGGTGAGCGTTACGCTGCTGGATGCAGAATAACGCGAAGCATGTGCTGCTGTTTGGGCGTGGTTTAAATAGCCTCCAAAGTAGTTCCAGGTAAGAAGTCCCTAGAATCACACCCGAGTAAAAAATAGTCCCTGTAGTAAAATACTCCCATCCAGACCTCACGTTGGCTTGGATTCATTTGCAGCATGGTCTGCATGAGGTAAGTAGAGACTATGAGTCTGGCGCCTAAGGCGCCAGGACTGAACCCAGACAGCCCGAGGCCGGGGCTGCTGGGATTTTATTAAATATCTGGATGCCTGCTCCCGGGGCTGATGGGCTTGATCCGGATGCCCGGGGGTAGGCAGCATGACATACTTCAAAACACACTCAGTTTCTCTAAATCAGATAACACCCATCGGGGATGGCCAACAGACACTTCCTACAATCTCAGGTGACTTAAATAGCTTGGACATTAATATATCACTGGTACATTTAGAGCAATACAGAGTTTGGTGTAAGAGATAGATAGGGGAATAAAACAAAGGTTAACAAATAATTCACAAACTTACGTACTTTTGGAACCTTCCGCTGCAGAATAAATTAACCCTTTCCTGGGGGAAAGCCCAAAGCACAAAGTCAGAGGTAAAGAAATGTCTCTCAGGGAGCAAGTACAGCCAATGTTAATTGCGGTATCCAGTTAAAATGTCAAAACACATTTTGAATGCAAAAATGTTGAAAAAAATGCAGAAAAAAATAATTTCAAATGTGTTTTTTTTATTTATATGTTTTCTTGGGGGTGTAGCTAATAAAAATACACAGTAAATAAAGAAAAACAGGTTTGGGGGGCCCCATTTAAAAAATAAATAAAAAGAAATATTTTTTTCTGCATTTTTTTTGACATTATTGCATTCGAAAATATGTCATTCGACATAATAACTATAAACCGTTAATTGCACAATGTCCAAGGGGGCTGAAGATCTTTGCAGGTAGGTAAAAATGCTTGCACAATGATTTAGAAAAGATTGTAGAAGATAGAACACTTGAAGGGCCACGAGCTGGGAGGCTTGTGAGGGGCAAAGCTATAGCAACTCTGCAAGGTAGCCAAGGCAGGTCTCAACTGAGCAATCAGCGCTAAACAAGAGGTAAGTTCTCTTAGACTTTACAGTACCTTTGGTTAGAAGAAATGGTTCCAGCTGGCTTCTGTTCCTATACAGCTCTGCAGATCCCGTTTCTCTTGAGCCTCAGTCGTGGGGACAATAAGGACAACGTCTGGGGACTCCTTCTCTGCAATGGGAAGGTCAGCGGCAGCAATGGGCAAACTTCCGATTCTGCGGTCCTTCAGTGTTTCAGCTCCTCGCGTCTGACAGCAAATAGCAATACTGCGGTTCTCGGATACCACTTTCCTCACATCTGCGGTCCAGCACTCTTGAGATGGCACAGGTTTGGTCAGTCCTGCATCAGGGAAGTCCAGAGGATCTTCCTGGCGCTCGGGTCCGACTTAAAACCAACACACACAATCTGGTGTTCGTCTCCCAAGCACTTCGGTTCCAGCAGCAGTGGAAGTACAGCCAGCTGTGAGAGGATGCCCAGACGGGCTTACTTTGGAGTTGATTGGTCCCACCAACTTAAGGGGAGAAGTCGTCCTTGCAGGGCTTCTCTAGTCGAGGCGAATTCGGAGCTTCAGCACAGCAGCAGGGCTTCACCGGGCAAACCAACGGACCAGGAGTTGCAGCAGGCGTCTCTTCCAAGTTCTTCTGATTCTTTCGTCCAGTGGTTGACACTGCCTTCCAAGCCAAAAAGCCTTACCTTTTATGCAGGTTTCTCCCATCCATTCCAGCCTAGCTGTCAATCACACAGTAGGGTGGCTGTCCTTGCCGGACAGCCAGCCAATCACCTTTGGGTGCATTCCTGCAACCAAGGGGATAAGCACAGGGAGTTTCGGGCACCTCCCTCACTTCCTGCCCCTGCCAGACATACTGGAGCCAGAGGTGGGCTTCACTCGTGAATCCTGCCAAAGACAAACCGAACAAAGGGACCAAACCTGGTTTGGCACGCAGAGTAAATCTCTTTGCAACAAGAAATAGCAAAAAATACCAGGGCCATTTTGACAAAATGGGCACGCATGGGTGCTTTACTGCACAGATGCGAAAGCAGCCCGCGGTAAAAACTCCCAATGGTAGTTAAAAGTAAACAACCTCCACCAGCCATTAATTATAGAAAGGGTAACACAAAATTGTTATACGAGAAACTAGACAAAGGGGATACTAAGTAACCCCTCCAGCACCCTATTGTAAGATAGTGTGTGCTCGGTGCTAGAAAGTTACAAATGTAAGTAAAGTCAATTTCACTTCACTGCTCTTGGAAACAGTAGTTTATCCAAGAGAAGGCATATAAAACTTGGCGAAATCTAAGACGACTTCCCTGTGGCACTGCACTGAAGGTGCTATGTGTCACAATGTAAAAAGATGATGCCTATGGAGTTTGTCAGACTCCATAACCAAAATAAACAGAGTCCAAATCACAATTAAAAAACATGAGAGGGTGAGAAAAAGGGCTCCCACTCTCCAGGTTAGAAATTAAAAGTCCTAAAGCCAAGCAAAAGATCTGGGGGTCTCTAAGGTAGAGAGGAATTAGCTCATTTCTGAGAATTCTCCCTAACAGGTGCAAATACAGTGTTTCGTTCTCTGTAGGAAGATCTGAAGGTGACTTAAGAGATTTTCTGAAAAGCAATGAGCGTGAATTAGCACAGGAGAGCATTCCCTAGTTTGGGTGCAAGAAGGGAGAGTAGACAAAGAATTAAGCATGAGGGGATGGCGGAAGAGTGACTAGAAACAAATACAGAAGGGGCGAGTACACAAGTCCAAGAAAAGCCATAAATACACAATGTTATTTTGTAAAAGGTATCTTACCCCTGAGAGCAGCTTGAAGTGTTGAGTGGACTGGTCTTTGATGTATTAGTGGGAGATGGAGCAGACATGCTATTATCACTGTCCAATGATAAGTCAAGGCTGTCATTTAAACCTGCTAGTTTAACACTTTCTGTTGAATGCTGAAATAAATAATAAACAGTTTGAGCAACAGGACCACTAAAAGATGACGGAATCAAACACTGAATTTGTAATCATGCCCCAGCTATGGGTTTCGCATTCAAGGAACCTAAATCAATCAGAGAACTGCCAGGTCAAAACACATGGCACAGGAAATCTGACCCATGGACACTTGTTGCATCAAATATCCAAATCAACCAGGTGACTGCCTTGCACACAATTGGGTTATAGTTGGTAAGCAGAATTCCTATTTTTGGTAAGCAGAATTCCTATTTTAGGGGTTCTAAGTCCCTCTACTTTTTGCAACCCAACACTCTTTGCACCCCCCACGCCATGAATTCTTTCGTCACTTCATCTCTTTTGGTGGCCAGATAGACTCCTCCTCAAGTCCTCCAACCGCTCTGTTCCTTTTTACCTCTTATATGGAATTGGGTCAACCACAAGACTGCCTGCCCCAGGAGTGCTTCTCTGGCTTCTCATTTTTGCCCTCAGGTAATTTTATCACTGTACATATGTTTTAGCGCGTATGTTTGTGGCAGCTATACCTCAGTTTTGGATTCATAAAAAGGTGCAATCCATTTTATTGCATTGGTAGCCCAATTTACCGTTTTGGTAACCAATTGAGACCAAGGGGTTCTCAAATTCTGCTCTGTGCCATTTTGTTTTTCAGGGCTTTTCTGTCTTCAGGCGACTACAAGGGAATCTCAAAACAGCTGATAGGGCTATGTGGGCTCTTTGTGAGCACAACATGGTATCCTCCAAATTGGTCATAACTGGTCTAGGCCAGATTAGGCCCCTAGACTATCACTCACTTCCTGTGGGGGTAGCTGCGGCTGAGTGACAATCCTACTTCTCAACCAGGATCATCCGACCCTCTACTCCCATCCCCATTTTTGTTATTGGTCAGTCTACTTTTGCAAGATATTTAGCTTCTGCCTTTCTTTTTATTTTTCCAGTTCTACAACAAGGAGTGTTTGGAAAGATGTTCTTTTTGCAGTTTTCCTCCCAAAGACTTTTATAGCACACCCAATATGTTTGCTTTTTCTGACCGGACGTTTTGGTAAAGCCTTGCTTTTTGCTCACTCTTATGTAGAAACAAATCTGTTCCCAAGACTATCAGTACTGATATACAGTCTCCTTTACTGGATTTTTAGTATTTAAAACTATATCACCTTGAAGTGAAGTGCAGTTAGGATACTTTGATATATGCTATGGCATTTATAATGCGTCTATACACAAGTGTTTCAAGGCGCGACGTGGCAAGGGAGGGGGAACAAAGGGAAGACAGACAATTTTACTAGGCCAGGTGACACTGAGATCGCGCAAGGTTAGGAGTTCGGGGACAGGGAAAGGGGAGGGGCAGTGCAGTATATAGGATTACATAGTAGAACAAATAAAACAAATAAATACAAATAAATAAACATAGGCCAGCGGGTGGCACGTGCAACGTTAAGTGCAGACATCAAGTGTCAAGTTCTGGTAGGGACTGTAGGGATACAGAAACAGACCCTGAGTGCAAGGGTTGCCAGGGTTGGGGGTAGTGGGGGGGCAACCAGTGCAGGGGTGCAACTGGTGGGGAGGGGACCTGGGCCCGAGATCACAGGGTAGGGACAAGTTACTTACCTGTAATGCATGTTCTCCAGCATGGGTCTGGCATGGCTTAACATGCTCATGAATATTCCCCGTCAGGCTGGGAATCCTTGGTAATAGAAAAAAGTTTCAGTTTAGTTTCCAAACAGTCTTTCTCCTATAAACCAATCATTGAGCTCTGGGTCATACTGCCCTCAGTCAATGACTGTCCTCTACCCAAGCCCCTCCTCTGGCAGCCATCTTCAGATTTTGTAGCATGTACAGTGGCAGTAGGACCAAGAGAAGAGCCGCAGAGGTGCCGGCGGCAGGGTTCGCATGTGAATCCATGCCAGACCCATGCTGGAGAACAACAGTTACAGGTAAGTAACTTGTTCCTTTTCCAACATGGGGTCTGGCATGGATTAAAATACTCATGAATAAAGAATACATAGCAGTACACACATGCACAACCACAGGAGGTGGCAAAGCTCAACAGAAGCAATCTCTTACATCTTCACCAGGCTCACCTCAAACAGGTTGTGCAGCACTGCCTGGCCGACTCTGGGCTCCTCCCTAGAATCCCTGTCGCCACAGTAGAATCTCGTGAAGGTGTGCGTAGACTGCCACGTAGCAGCCCTGCAGATGTCCAGCAGGGGCACAACAGACACCGTAGTAGCAGCGATCGCTCTGGTGGAATGGACTCTCGGCAACAGTCGGTTTGCTTAATGGTGGCAGTGGGTGATGCAGCCGGAGAGCCAGCTGGAAATGGAAGCCTTGGACAGGGCCTTCCCATGGTTCACAGGACCAAAGCTCAGCTTTTTGTGAAAAGTTTTCCAGAAACTGTTTGTGCGGGCCGCGTAAAACTTCAACGCTCTAGCCACATCCAGCGAGTACAAAGTTCTTTCAGCCTGCGATGATTGTGGGGGGGGGGGGGGGGGGGGAGAGGTTAACACCAAGGGCTCGTTTAGATGAAAGTCCAACAGCACCCAGGACATGAAGGAGGTGTGCGTCCGCAGCACCACCCTTGTCTTGGGGAAAATAAACTAAGGTGGTTTACAGGATAGGGCCTGGATCTCATCCACTCGTCGTGCAGAGGGGATGGCCACAAGAAAAGCTGTCTTCCACAACAGAAACTTGAGTGGGACAAAATGCATAGGCTCGAAACGGGGTTCCCATGAGCCTAGTTAGTACCGCATTGAGCTCCCACGCCGGGGCCTTCACCGGCGGTAACGAGCAGAATAGTCCCTTGATTAATTCCTTGACTAACCGGTGCCACCACAAGGAGGGTCGTACTGGGGATCTGGTGTAGCGGGAGATAGCTGCCAGATGAACCTTGATGGAGGTGTGAGCCAGCCCCGATTTAGACAGCAAATATGGAAGTACCTGAGGGGCCTTGACCCTCAGAGGGTCAATCTTCTGTGAACCGCACCAAAATGCGAATCGCTTCCATTTGAGTCTTTATCATTTCAAATTAGATGACGCCCTGGCCTTGGCGAGTACCTCGTTGCCATCTGCCGGAAGATCGTAACCCCCGAATTCTAATGCTGCAAGAGCCAGGTCTTCAGGTTCAGCGATTCTAGGTCGTCGTGCAGAATTTCGCCTCCTTCCCTGGCGAGAAGATCCGCGACTACTGGCAGCTTGACTGGAGGGGACGCTGACATGCTGCAAAGGTCCAGATACCATATCTGCCACGGCCACGTTGGTGTCACCGTCTGAGCTGATTGATGACTCTAAGAAGTAAACACAATAGAGGGAATGCACACAGAAACGGGCCATCCCAGGGGGGATGAGAATGCATCCCCCATGCTCCCTGGATGAGGAAACCTGCTGGCGAACCTGCCGCATTTGGTGTTCGTCGCCGTCGCAAACAGATTGATCTGGGGATTGCCCCATTTGTCAAACAGGTAGTCCACTTGGTCCGGCCGAAGCTCCCACTCGTGGCAAGAGCGTAGCTCCGTGCTGAGGGAGTCGGCGGCCATGTTCTCTATTCCTGCCAGGTGAAATGAGATGAGGACATCCCTTGGGCAAGTGCCCAGTGCCACAAGTCCTGCGCATCCCTGGGGAGTGCCAGGGATCTGGTGCCCCCCTGCTTCCGGATGTAAAACATTGTGGTGGTATTGCCCGTGAAGACCCTCACCACTTTGTCCTTGAGGGACAGCAAAAACTACTCGAGTGCCCAAAACACTGCCCGTAGTTCCAGTACGTTGATTTGCAGAGTCTTCTCTTCCGCATCTGGCGTGAAGACATCTGGTGTGGGTGCCCCATCCTTCCAGAGACTCATCCGCGGTGACCGTCTCGTGGTACAGGGGGCTCTCAAAATCTGGCGATATTGGAGCGCACGCCCCACCATCTGATTGCTCGTCGGAACTCCTCGGCGAGCGCCATCTTGTCCTGGAAGCTTCCGGACACCTGCACCCAACGGGCGTCTAGGAAATCCCGTAGAGCCTGCATCCATAACCTGTAGAGCCGAATCGGGTAAATGCACAATATCAAGCGGAGCAGCTATTTGGTGGTTCTCAGCCTTGCGCACGATGGCCGATACCCTTTCCTTGAACTGAAATACGCTTCCCCTGAAAGATGAAGCGCGGGGGAGAGGGTATGGGGGGCAGTGCGATGGGTGGCAGAGTCGTAAGGTGCCTCCTCCTCCTCCTCCTCCTCTTGGCTGGCAGTTTCTCCGGTGTCAACACGGCTGCCGGTACAGGAGCGCAGGAGGAGAGGGTGGTGGGGTTGCCGGCATCCTCCTCCGTATCTCAGATATCCGTGTGTGCAGGGTTGAGAGGATGTCCAGTGAAACGTCTCTAGTAAGTATCTGGGATGTAGTAGCGCTGGGTCTCGGCTCCTCGTCCTGGGGCCCTTCGTCATCTCCTCCATCGACAGTAATCCCGTCGTCGTCGCCCACACCGTGGGGAGAGTCTCCGGCCTTTCCCTCGTCGCACAACTGGCCTGCCCGAAGCCACCCTGCTGGGAGGAAGAGACACCCTGGCCGTTGCTGGCCTTTGGAAGCAAAGCCACCACCACCTCGAGGGAGGGCGATGGTTTCACATGGCGCCCCTGGGCCTTCACGGAAAGGCTGGTCCCCTTGTCCGGTTTGGCCTTTTCCTTCCTGGCCCTGTCAGACACCTTGTCCTGCCTGGTATTCTCCTTCGGGGCCTTGTCAGACCCCTCGTCTACCTTGGCCTTCCCTGTCACCAGTGGGTCGGAAAGCGCACTCTGCCTGGACTTCTCCGGATTCTCTCTAATAACTTCCCCGGTGTAGTTGACTTCCTCTTGGATGACGATCCAGAGTGGTGGTTGGCGATGTTTCAAAATGGTAGCTGGCGCTCCTCTCCAGAAAGAACATGGCATGATAACCTGCTCTGAGATGAGAGTTTGCAGCACACGCTTTTTGCTCACTGTACCTTTCACAGATGGGAAATATCCATTTGCATATCAGTCTTTGTCCCGCCCACATGGGCAGTCCAGCACCGAAATGCTATAGCAATTCCTCTCTGAACAAGAGAACCAACAGCAACCCCATACACGTGTTTCAGCCTTGTTGGGCCTCATCAGTGAGGTGAAGCTGTGCCTCTCTGAGGGAGTCCACGTCTGGTTGCCCCCAGGTGGTGGCTGGAGATTGATGCCGATCACGCCCTGACCGTCGCAGGACCCGCAGCAGCGGCTTCCCTGACCGAAGTGGATTCGCTGTGCTTGGCCTTGTGTTGGGCCCCCACGGGTGGGTCACCGTCAAAGGACTTTGAAGCCTGCTCGGGTTTTCCGTATCTGGGAGAGGCATGCCCCTGGGTGGCAACCGGATAGTGGCTTTGGACTGCAGCCACGCTTCTAAATGTTGGTGTTGATCATTCAACGTGTGCTTCGAGAAGCCACAGCAAAACGCACAATCCTCCCTGTGCGTCGGGCGCAAGCAGTACAGGCACTGGGAATGCTTGTCGTCCATGTACAAATTGCGCAAACCGCAATCAGAGCAGAGCAGCGCTTGAAGAGGGAAGCGCTGTCCTTCCCGTCATTCATGAACCACACAGTGTAGTCCTGAAGAATCTTCTGGAAGCCTCAAAGAAGAACACTTGACGAAAACAGCCCTTGAGGGGTGCTGAAAAATCACAAAGTACAGGTCGCCCGCAGTCGGAAGGATGATCGATGGAGCACACGGGCACGATTTGCTAAAAAATTGAGTTTAAATCTCAAAAAGCTCGAAGAGCAAAGCACGAGATTCCAACACTTGAACGTGCAGTAAAAACATGAAGATGGCGTCAGAGGAGAGGCTTAGGTAGGGGGCAGTCATTGGCTGGGGGCAGTATTACCCAGAGCTCAGAGATTGGTTTATGGGAGAAAAAGTTTGAAAATGAAACAAACTCTTTTCTATTACCGAGGATTCCTAGCCCGACGACACGGAATATTCATGAGCATGTGAATCCATGACAGACCCCATGCTGGAGAACCCAGGTGACCAGTGCAGTTTCAACCAGGAGTTCAGCAAGGGAGAGTAAGAGAAAGCAGAAGCAAAGAGGAAGGTCGTGTGTGCTTCCGGAACCAGAGATGGTTCTCCTCAAGTTTCAGCGAGGCTGTTCCAGAGGGAGGCCCCAGCCGAGGAAAGAGATCTACCATCATCTTGTTGCTTGGAGAAGCAACTGACCATGAGGGAGTTGGAGGCGCGATTACACTACAATGTGTCCAAGATCGGCTGGAGACAGCAGAAATATGTTACCTTGTTTTGACTTTTTACTTTTGCATTTTACCCAATAATGCCATCAAGAGTATCAGATACTCTAAAATGGCAGAGCCAAGATATTTTTCACCTCACCTTCGGCTATCTTGCACTTTGACTGTTTTCTACTCATAGGTCCAGAATTGATATATAGATATATGGGACACATTACTCACCATAATCGTATTTCTGATGCTTGCATCTGCTTAGATTCACATGCTATGCATAGGCCATAATGGAAGCTGCAGAGTATTACAGTTTTTTTTGAAAACTCAAAAAGGGACGTCGACAGGTCGTGGCAGTAATACTATCCTAGTGTGACGTCCACTGTACCCATGGTCCTTCACCCGTCGAAGTCCCTCAGATTGTTTTGTTTCTTGCATGAGGTAGCATGAAGTGAAGCCTGAGCACAGGTGTATCCTAGCAAATATGTTTCAGAGGAGCTCATATAACATCTATGCACCTTCTCTCAGGCGGGGAAGGGTGGGCGCATGTGAATCTAAGCAGATACAAGCATCAGAAATACAATTACGGTGAGTAATGCATCCCTTCCGAGTCTTGTGGAATCTGCTTAGATCACATGCTATGTGTTAAGCAAGATTGTATGCAGAACCATTTGGGTGCTCTACAACAATCCTGTCCTCCTGGCAATAGGAACCCAACCTTTGGTATAAGTCTGTACTACACAGATTGGTAGCGTGCTGAGCAGCGAGGCTCATCTCAAGAGGGGTCAATGTGAGCTGTAGGGGAGTTACACAGAGATTCAAAGTGACAAGAATTCAAATAAACTCTTACACACAAGGTTTCTTGATTATACAATTATTAATTTAACAGTCAGTTGGAGTAAGCCTTCTTCAGAAGGGGGCAATATGATAGTAACACACAAATACACTCCAAAATACACACTCTTAATATTGCTAAATCAGTAAGTACCCTTTTGGGATGGCACATACACTTCCTAGACCATCAGGTAACTTTAGTAATTAGGACAGTGTGGATATTAATATACCACTGTTTGCATTTAGAAACAGACTTAGGAGTATGTCAAAGAAAAATGTTATTAGAACAAAACAAGAGATCACACAAATATTCTGAAGCAGCTAAGTACATTTTGTAACCCCTAAAGCAAAGCCAGTTAACCCCCTTACTAGAAGGAAGACCAACCACAATGTCAGAGAGAAGAAGAGTCATTCAGGGAGCCAGGGTAGGCCAAAGTCAATTGGGCAAAAGTTAAGGTGAGCTGAAGCACTTCTTGCAAAAGTCTTGCAAAAGGTTTTAGAAGTCTTTGTAGAAAAGAAGAAATCAAAGCAGGGCCACAAGCTGGTTAGGCTTGTGAAGTAAGGAACAAGTTACTTACCTGTAACTGTTGTTCTCCAGCATGGGTCTGGCATGGATTCACATGCTCATGTATATTCCCCGTCGTCAGGCTGGGAATCCTCGGTAAAGAAAAAGCCAGTATCAGTTTTGTTTCTGATCTGTCTTTCGTAGTAGTAACCAATCACTGATCTCTGCGTCATACTGACCACAGCCAATGACTGCCCTCTACTTAAGCCCCGCCTCTGGCAGCCATCTTCAGATTTGGTAGCACGTGAAGTGGCAGTATGACCAAGTGAAGAGCCACAGAGGGGTAGGCGGGAGGGTTCGCATGTGAATCCATGCCAGACCCATGCTGGAGAACAACAGTTACAGGTAAGTAACTTGTTCCTTCTCCAGCATGGGGTCTGGCATGGATTCACATGCTCATGAATAAAGAATACATAGCAGTACACACATGCACAACCACGGGAGGTGGCAAAGGCTCAACATTAAGCATTACATCAAACTCAACATTAAGCAAATCTTACCTCCTCACCAGGCTCACCTTAGGCGAACAGGTTGCGCGAAGGTGTGCGTCGACCTCCACGTAGCAGCCCTGCAGATGTCCAGCAATGGCACACCAGATAGGAACACCGTGGTAGCTGCGATCGCTCTGGTGGAATGGGCTCTCGGACGGCCAGGCAGCGGTCGGTTTGCCAACCGATGACAATACATGATACAGCCGGAGAGCCATCTGGAAATGGAAACCTTCGAGAGAGCCTTCCCCTGATTGACAGGTCCAAAGTTCACAAAGAGTTGACGTCTTCCGAAAACACTTCGTGCGGTCCACGTAGAACTTCAGCGCTCTAGCCACATCCAGCGAGTGCAAAGTCCTTTCAGCCGGCGACGAAGGCGACGGGAAGAAAACAGGCAACACCAAGGGTTCGTTGAGGTGGAAGTCCGACGGCACCTTGGGCATGAAGGAGGGGTGCGTCCTGAGCACTACCCTCGTGTCGTGAAAAGTCAAGTACGGGGCCTTGCAGGAAAGGGCCTGGATCTCTCCCACCCGTCGTGCGGAGGTGCTGGCCACAAGAAACGCTGTTTTCCAAGACAAGAACTTCAACGAAGCCGAGTGCAGAGGCTCGAACGGAGGTCCCATGAGCTTGGTCAGCACCACGTTGAGCTCCCACGCCGGGGCCGGAGCCTTCACCGGCGGGAACGATCTGAACAGTCCCTTCATGAACTCTTTCACCAGACGATGAGACCACAAAGAAGTCCGCCCCGTGGTTCTGGTGTATCGGGAGATCGCAGCAAGATGAATCTTGATGGACGCGTGCGCCAGTCCAGCTTTGGCCAGCGTCAGTAGGTACAGCAGTACTTGGGGAGCCGTAATCCGCAGAGGGTTAATCTTCTGTGCGTGGCACCAGACAGAGAACCTCTTCCATTTCTGTCCGTAGCATTTAAGAGTTGAGGACACCCTGGCCTTTGCAAGAACCTCTCTGCAGTCGGCCGGTATGTCGTATCCTCCAAACTCTAACGCTGCAGGAGCCAGGCCTGCAAGTTCAGCGACTTCGGGTCGTGATGGAGGATGGCGCCCCCTTCCCTGGAGAGCAGATCCGTGTCCACTGGCAGCTTGATTGACGGGTCGCTGACAAGTGCAGAAGGTCCGGGAATCATATCTGCCTCGGCCACGCAGGTGCGATGAGGATCATCCTGCACCGTGACCTCTTGAGCTGGTTGATGAGCCGGATCAGCAATGGCAATGGAGGGAATGCGTATAGAAACAGGCCCTCCCAGGGGAGAAAGCATCGCCCATGCTCCTCGGCTGGGGAAACCTGCTGGCGAACCTCCGGCACTTGAGTTCGTCGCCGTCGCAAACAGATCGATCTGGGGTGTGCCCCACCGTCGGAAGAGGCGGTCCACTAGATCCTGTCGTAATTCCCACTCGTGGCACGAGCGCAGCTCCCTGATGAGTGAGTCGGCGATGGTGTTTTTTTATCCCTGCCAGATGAAACGGCACCAGAAACATCCTTTGGGCGACGGTCCAATGCCACAGATCCTGCGCCTCCCTGGACAGGGCTGGGGACCTGGTTCCGCCCTGTTTCCTGATGTAGAACATGGTGGTGGTGTTGTCGGTGAAGATCCTCACCACCTTGCCCTTGAGGGACCGAAGGAAGGACCTGAGGGCCTAAAACACTGTACGGAGCTCCAGGACGTTGATATGGAGGGACTTCTCCGTCGGGAGCCAAAGGCCTCTCGCGTGCAGATTTTCGGTGTGCGCTCCCCACCCTTCCAGGTAGGCATCCGTGGTCACTGTCTCCTGGTGGCCGGGGGTCTGGAAGTCCATGCCCGCCGTCAGATGCGCGCGGGTGCCCCACCACCGGATCGCTCGACGGAAGCTCTCGTTGAGTGTGATCCTCTCCTCAAAGCTGCCCGTCGTCTGGTTCCAGCGCGCGTCCAGGAACTCCTGCAACGGGCGCATCCGGAGCCTGCACAGGGGGATGAGGTAAATGCAAGAAGACATCATTCCGAGGAGGGACTTGATGGACCTCACTCGGGCCGCGTCCGCAACCAGCATCCGCTGCACCTTGCCCAGAATGGCCCTCGTCCTTTCCTCCGACGGAGAGGCCAGAAGCGACACTGTCGAGCTTCGCTCCCAGAAACAGTGCTTCTTGCGCGGGCACCAGGTGGGACTTGGCGTAGTTTATGGAGAATCCCAGGTCCGTGAGAAGTTGGACGGTCCTTGCCGTGTGCTCCACGGCGAGCTCCCTCGTCTTGGCTCGGATGAGCCAGTCCAGGTAGGGGTAGACGTGGATCCCCTCTCTGCGCAGCTGCGCCGCCACCGGTGCGAGGCACTTGGTGAACACCCTGGGTGCCGACCTTAGTCCGAAGGGAAGGGCTCTGAACTGATAGTGACGCCCTTGGACCACGAACCTGAGAAACTTTCGCTGTCCCTTTAGGATGGGAATATGGAAGTAGGCATCCTCCAAATCCAACGACGACAGGAAATCGCCCTCCTCCAGCTGACCCAGGACGTGTTGGAGGGTGACCATCCCGAACTTCTGTGCCTTGATGAATTTGTTCAGTCGTCGTAGGTCCAGGATGGGACACCATCCTCCCGTCTTCTTCTTCACGAGGAAGTATCTTGAGTAAACTCCGGAGCCCCGAAGCCTCTTTGGGACGAGCTCGATGGCGCCCTTCCTGAGCATCGCCTTTACCTCCAAGAGAAGTTGAGGGACGTGATGTTCTTTCCTGGCCACAGAGGGGACGCGCAGGCACCTTCTTTGAAACTCGAGCACGTGACCCTGGGCTAGGGCGTCCAGCACCCAACGGTCGGTGGAGATGGACTCCCACACGCTGACGAAGCTCGCCAGCCGGCCTCCCACCGGGATGCTTCGGTGGGGGCCGACCCCACGGCCGGTTCAGTCCTGCTTTGATGAGGCTTTGCCGCCTTGACCTCCTTGGCGACGACGGCTGGGTCCGCCTGACTTGCCTCGTCCCCTGTAAGCTTCCTGCGACGACGAACGGGCCGCTTGACGGTAGGTGGAAAATCCGCCGCCGGGACCTTTGGAGGCACCCTGTTTGCCTCCGCCGCTCCGAAAGGGCGCCCGCCGTTGCTGGAGAACCCCAAGAGCCCGGGCCGTCTCCGTGTCTGCTTTGATGGCTTGAAGGGAATCGTCCACTGTTTTCCCAAACAGGTTGTTTCCATCGAACGGCATGTCCAAGACTCTGGTCTGCACGTCTTGACGGAAGTCAGTAGCCTTGAGCCATCCACGCCGCCTAAGGCATACGCCGTTGCCCAACTGGCGAAATCCAGTGTCAGCGATGTCCGTCGCAATGGTAATGGCGTGGTCCGACGCCACCTCTCCTTCCTGCAAGATCTCTAGGGCATCCGCCCTCTTGTCGTCTGGTAGGAAGTCCAGCAGGGGGGCCAGTTTGTACCACAGCTCCCTGTTGGCCGCCTTAATCGTCGTCGCTACCGACGAGATGACCCTGCGTCCCATCGTATCCAATTTCTTTCCCTCGCCGTCCGGCGGGGAAGTCGACGTCGAGGCCGCACCCCCCCCCCCGCTTTCTTCCTGGCTGCCGCGGAGACGACGGAGTCCGGGGTCGGCTGTGCCCAGAGGCACAAGGGGGCCGCGTCCGGGACCCGGTACTTCTTCTCGTACCGATCCCTTCTAGCCGGCGTCGTGGATGGGTTCTTGACGAGGGCGAGGCCCTTATCCCAAATATCGTCCAGTAGAGGCATGGAGAGGACCGTCTTCCTCTTGGCCTCGCGCCGTTGATAAAGGAAACCTTCCTTCTTCTCTTCCGGGCAGAGCTGGAAGAGCTCGGATGCCCTGGTGATCATGGAGTGAAACGATCCAATCTCGTCGGGCGGGGAAGCCCGGGTGGGAGGTGACGACGGCAGATCCTCGTCGTAAACCTTGTCGTCCGTACCCGTCGTGGCCGTGTCAGTCCCCGTATCATCCCCACGAGTCGTGGACGGGGAGGAGGGCTGAACAGGGAGCCATGGCTGAAAAGGAGGTGGAGGATGAATCCTTCTCTTAGGGGGAGGGCTCCCAGAAGGGCCTGGCTCCGGGTCCCCCGTCGGGAGCGGTTCCTCCGCTGGTGATAAAGGCAGTCTCCTTATCTCCGAGCATAAGAACTGTATAGCCAACAAAATGGCCGCCGAGTTGTCTTGCGGCGCTGGTTGTGCGGAGTCTGACGGGCGGTCAGGGGCCACATCGGCACCCTCGACGTTATCGTCGTCTCCTACGTCGGGATCCCTCCCGACGGGCTGGTCTTCTTCCACGCCAACGCCGTGGCTTAAGACCTCGATCAGCTCTTCCTCAGAGGTTGAGGCCGAATCCACGACGACCTCCTGCCCCCCCCTTTTTCTTCTCCGTCGGAGGTTTCACGGGGGTCCTGTCCATGGGCATAAAAGAGGACTCCCTCCGCGGTGGCAGGGAGACTGAGCCCTGAGGACGCCACCACTGGTGTAGCCTCCACAGGCTGAGCCAGGGCCGCCGCGACTGTCTCGATAGAGGCCTTGGCCGGATGGATTAAGGCTTTCACCACCTTAGGTGCGCTCACCGCCTTCTCCTTGGGGGGTAGGAACACTGCCTCGCTCTCCCTCCGATGGAGCCTTCGAGCTCGACCGGGGCCTCTCCAGGAGCTTCGCCGGGTGCTCGGCCTTCCTCTTACCCGAACCAGAGCGTTGGCTCGTGGTTGATGGTGCCGGGGAGGATGCGCCCTGCCTGGCGCCCGTAGAGCCCGACCGTTCTGCGCTCCCGGTGCCAGCGGACTCGCGGTACTTGGCCTTGTGTTGGACCCCCGTCGCCGGGGCGTCCTCAAAGGTCTTAGAAGACCGCTCGGATTTCTTCTTCTCGCCTGACGGGCTCTTCCCTTCCAGCCAGTTGGCGAGACGTTGATGGCGGTCCTTCATGGTCCGCTCCAACATATTGTCGCAAAACGCACAGTCCTTCTCCACGTGCGTCTTGTCCTCATGTAGGCAGTAAAGACAAAAGGAGTGCTCATCCTCCTTAAAGACATTCTGAAGCTGGCATCCTGGGCAGACCCTGAACAGCTTTCCGGGCGTCGGGCTTCCCTTCTCCTGGGCCATGCTGAGATGGGCCTGAGAAACTTCTGGAGTCCTCCAAAAGCGTGGCTCGACGAAATCTTCACCCTTGAGGGGCGTAGACGAATCCGACACGGGTCCCCGTTGTTCGGATGAAGAAACGGTGGAGCTTGAGGCTCTTTTGACCGAAAAATCGAAGTTTTTGAGAAAAAACGTGAAAAAATAGCACTAACGCTCGAGAGCAATAGCACGAGGATCCCAACACTTGAACGTGCGGTAAAAATCTGAAGATGACTGCCAGAGGCGGGGCTTACGTAGACGGCAGTCATTGGCTGTGGTCAGTATGACGCAGAGATCAGTGATTGGTTACTACTACGAAAGACAGATCAGAAACGAAACTGATACTGGTTTTTTCTTTACCGAGGATTCCCAGCCTGACGACGGGGAATATTCATGAGCATGTGAATCCATGCCAGACCCCATGCTGGAGAAAGAAGCTGTTAGCAACTCTACAGAACAACCAAGACAAGTCTCAGCAGAGGACAAGTAAGGTTACAACAAGAGGTAAGTTCTCTTAGACTGTACAGTACCTTTGGTTAGAAGAAAAGGGCTTTGGCTGGCTTCTGTTCCTGTGCAGCTCTGCAGATCCCGTGTTCCTGGGCTTCAGTCGTGGGGACAAAAGGGAGGACTCCTGCACTCTAGCGGGATGATCGGTGACAGAAAAAGGACCAACTTCTATTCAGTGGCACTTAGCGGTTTCAGCTCCTTGCGTCTAAGCAAATAGCAACACCACAGACTCTTGGCTGTCGAGATGGGCTTTCCTTGCATCTGGGGTCCAACACTCTGTTGAGGTGGCTCAGGCTCGGCCAGTCCTGCTTCCTGGGAGTCCGGAGAATCTTCCTGGAGCTCTTGGCCAACTGAAAAGCAACGCACACTATCTGGTGTTCCTTTCCCTGGCTATTCTGTTCCAGCAGCAACTGCAGAGGAATTTCAACCAGCTCCGAGGGGATGTTCAGGTGGATTGGTCCCACCAATTCAAGGGGAGAAGTCGTCCTTGCAGGGCTTCTCTAGTCGAAACGAAATTGGAGTTTCAGCACAGCAGCAGGGCTTCACCGGGCAAACCAACGGTCCAGGAATGGCAGCAGGTGTCCTCTTCAACTTTTTCGGATTCCTTCGTCCAGTGGTCGACTCGGCCTTCCAAGCCGAAAAGCCTCACATTTTATGCAGGTTTCTCCCATTCATTCCAGCCTAGCTGTCAATCACCCAGCAGGGTGGCTTGTCCTTTCCAGACAGCCAGCCGGCCAATCACCTAAGAGTATATTCCTGTTTCCTAGGAGACTAAGCACAGGGAGTTTCGGACCCCTCCCTCGCGCCCTGCCCCCACCAGACACCCTGGAGCCAGAGGCGGGCTTCACGCGTGAATTCCCGCCAAAGACAAAACAAAGGGACCAAACCTGGTTTGGCATGCATAGTAAATCTCAAGAAGGACCTTTCTACACAAAAAAAAAAAAAAAAGGCAAAAAAAGAAAACTGGCCATTTTGACACAAATGGCACCATTGGGCGCTTTACTGCAGCTGCGAACGCAGCCCGCTGTAAAAACACAATGGTAGTAAAAAGTAAACCACTGCCACCAGCCATTCATTGAGGAAAGGGTAACAAAATTGTAACATGAGGTACTAGACAAAGGGGATACTAAGTAACCCCTCAAGCACCCTATTGTAAGATAGTGCTTCCTGGGTCTAGAACGGCAGCTGGTCTCCATGTGTGCCACACTGGTTTACACTAGGTAAGAATTTTAAGCTTCCAATACTGGCTCACCCCTTTCTTTCACAACAAAACATTCGAACACCCTGTTCACTTCTTGTGTCCATTACTGAGACCCTACTTACTTTTTCGCAGCGCTCCGGCCCTGAACAACTTCCATACCTTTTGCGGTTATTGCGTACCACTTCCCCCTCAGCTTTCGTTGATATTGGTCAACCGCGTTACCGGTGTAAGTGACTCATTACTGGCTTAACTTATTCTATTGCAACTATGTCACATACAATGGTCTAAATAGACGTTTTTGATGTTCATCTCTACAGATAAGGATTTACCATCTAAGATCCGCTGTCTTGTTTGGACGAAGGCCTGGTTTTCCCGCCCCAGACCACCTCCGTTCTCTTGAAGTACCTCTCTCATTTTTATAAAAAACACAAGGTTAGACTCTTTATATAATTACACAGTTGCTCACTCTACCTTATTTAAACTTCAATGCATTGACTTTCAGAAGTTATTCTCTATATATTTTTTCTATATATTCCCTCATTCGATCATAGCAGTGAAGATACTACTTACCTAGTGAATTGTCCATTAGTTTCTACAGGTATTAATGGAGGATAGGTTGTCCCCTTGAGGGTTAATATATACTCACTATATTCAAAAATGTCATACGTCCTGTTACATAGGTAATCCCTGAATGCCATGTGTTATTGTGATACACGTCCTGTTACATAGGTAATCCTTGAATGCCATGTGTTATTGTGATACATATCCTGATCTAAAATGAGTTATTTGGAAATGTTGTTGAACAAATGTTGTTAGTGTAAATATATTCCTAATGTACATATTATATATATATTTTTTCCTAGAAACCCTTGTTATTGCCCCTGATGAAGAGTGTTGTAGCACTCGAAACGCGTTGGGCCTTCCACAGCTTCAACATCAAGAATAAACAATCAAGAATGTTTCTTGTAACCTTACCTGATTCAAAGTCATTGTTTTGAACATATTACCGCTTTTTATGCATTACCATTTACAGACTTTCTTGAATTTATTAAGAAAAATCAATTGTTAAATATATCTACTTGTTGGTCTGGTATTCCAGATATTAGATAGTGTGCAGGGGACGTAAGTTCCCGGTTTGGGAACTTAAATTCTCTTCTAGAACAGGCTTGTCCAACATTTTTGAACGTGGGGCTGAAGCTTTAACTTTGTGTCACCCGGTGGGCCTGCAAGCCAAAAGTCAACCACCTCACCCAAAGCAGTATATTAAAAAGCGATGGTGTGTGACCATTGACACAATAGCAGCACAGGCAGTGATAGCCATGCAGTCCCAAAGATAACGTTTGGTGTCGAGGGCAGTGATCAAATGTTAGTTTTTGATTTCTTCCAGTACAAATATGGGACTGAAATGTTGCATTTTACAGCAGGAAAATTGACCAAAAAGACATAAGTTTACGATCAGTTATAAAGGGGAACATGTACATTCCATGTCACCAAAAGCCGACAAGACCATTGTAGAACACAACACATTTTAATGATCACTGTGTCCACAGTGTAAGATAGCACTGTCACAGATTTAACACATTGGCATGCTGGTTGTGCCCAAAATATGCCTCTTTAACAACATGTCTATGCTGGCTGTTCCCAATTTAGGCCAGCATTGTCCTGTACAAAGCATGATTGATGCTGCCTGACCATGTGAAGTGTGCCCAATACATATGCCAGCTTATCTCTGTAATATACATTAATTACTTCTGTGTTAATGGTGATGCCACTGCGGCCACGACCCAGTTTATTTATTTCTGCAATGTTGGTTGGGTACCTGTATCCGATCAACATTGCAGAAATAAATACATTAATCGGTTGGGCCTCCCCACAGTGACCTGGGCTGAACAGAATTGCTCAAGCCTGCCCTTCGAAGCACATTGGGCCTGTAGTGCTGGTGAAAAGGCGAAAAGGTCTGAAGGTAAAACCTGGCAGAGGCAACTGTGGATCCTCCACATTTCCCAACTCTAGAAGATGTGGCCAGCACCCGGTAATGCAAGACTCCACGCGGCTGTCCTACCGCCACATGCCCCGTAAGAGGAATGGCCAGCCTCTGCTTACCCGACAACATTTAGAGCCAGGGATCCCATGCCCAGCCTCCACATGGCCAGTAAAGGGCATGGGTAAGTTTGCAGCAAACCGTGTTCGCAGTGTTCCCCCTTGGGATCTTTACCTGCGGTCAGGCTTCCAGTCGGCCAAACCACAACAAGCCATCTCCTTCTACCCATGTAGCGCGGAGTGGCAAACCGGGCATAGTGTGTGGTTCACGATGGCTCCTCGCAGCCGACATGTAGGAGTCAGGCACAAGACACGGGCCCGACAAACATTGCCAAAAGAAATAAAACGGGCCGAGGCCTTTAGCAGCCTCTGGTGCCCCCTTCCAGGCATACCTGCCTACATTTAAAAATCAAAAGCCCTGAGCTGTATGCCCCGCCCACAGTCACACAAGACTCAGTCCATTTGCACATGGCTCCGCACACATCAAAAAGGTTAACTCTGTTGCAATGTGATGTGACGTCAGAAATTTGCAGTTCAAATTGAAATATGCATATTTCATTAATTTGGCTTTTCAAAACCACCCAAATTGCATAGGACAAAAGGCATTCACCTTCCATAAAATTAACACGTTAAAATGTGCACATGTAAACTCCAAAACTCCAAGAACCAATACAAAGGTTTTCCCTGAATTGTGCAGTAGTGAAATTGGACATTTCACCTTAGTTGTTTTTCATCAGGTTATTTAGTGCAGTGGTGAGTTGTCCAGCCTGCAAACCTGATGGCTGTGGTTCAATTGGACCGAGTCCACCCTCTTAAAAATGTGGGTGGACTGGACTCAGTCCACCCACGTACCCTCGACTTGAGAAATGAAAGCAAAATAAACCCGTGTTTGCATTGAAACTCTGCAAAAAAAAAAGAATGAAAGGTGAAGCAAAATAAATGCTCGTTATTTTGCTTCACCTTCATTCTTTTTGCCAATTTAATGGAAGTGTTACAGTCATTGCTGCAGAGACAAAGACGCACTCTGCCACGGACCGGACAAACATTGCCCAAATAAATAAACCGGGCCGTGGCTGAGGCCTGTAACTGCCTCTGGTGCCCCCTTGAAGCGGTCACCAGAGACAGTAACAGTCCTACCCACTTCCCGCTCCACGGCCCGGTTTATTTATACAAAGAATCCTAAAACATTGTGCAAGACCTTTTACTTACCTTCAAGAAGTGCTACAGCTCACCTAGACTTTTGCTCAATTATCATTGACTGTCGTGGCTCCCTGAAAGTCTCTTATCCTCTGACTTTGTGCTTTAACTAGCCCTCAACAAAAGTCCCACATTCTAAAACTTGTGTAGCTGGGGAAGGGTTAATTTACTTTGCATTTAGAGGTTCAAAAGTACTTACCTGCTTAAGAATATTTGTTAACTATTGTTTTATTTCCCATTTCCTTTGACACCAAACTCAGTATTGCTCTAAATGTACCAGTGACATCAAAGTCCACAGTATCCTAGGTATGCAAGTCACCTCAGGGTGCAGAAAGTGTCGGTGCGTCATCCCAAATGGGTATCTACTGATTTATTGAAACAGAATATTTTTTAAAGTATATTTTTGTGTTACATATATTGCTCCCTTCTAGAGAAGCCTTATTCAAACTGGTAAATAAGTAATTGTTTAATCAAGGAACCTTGAGTGTAAGTGTTTATATGGATACTTGTCACTGTGAATCTCTGTGTTACAACCCTACCGCTCACATTGACCCCTCTAGAGATTAGCCTGGCTGCTCAGTCACTACCAACTTGTGTAGTTCATGCTTATAACCAAAAGGTTGGGTTAACTATTGCCAAGAGGACAAGGCTGATGCAGTCTCCCACAGGGTCCTGCATACAATCTTGATTAACACTGGGTCAGTCTGGACCCAGTCCCATCCAATCCACAGTGGGTCTGTTACTAGGCAGAATGTGTGGCTGTTGGGCAAAGTTTATTTGCAGTACCCTCTGGGAACACTACAAACAACTGACTACAGGTATAGGAAACCCAACCTTTGGTATAAGCTTCTACTACACAGTTTTGGTAGCGTGTTCAGCAGCCAGGCTCCTCTCAAGAGGTGTCAAAGTGAGCAGTAGGGGAATTACACAGATTCACAGTGACATGTATTCAAAAACACTTCTACTCAGGTTTATTGAATAAAGAATTATTAATTTATCAGTCAGTTAGAATGAGCATTCTTCAGGAGGGAGCAATATAATAGTAACACACATACACTTCAATACTGTACACTCAGTTTCTAAATCAGTAAAGACCCTTTTGGGATGGCTCACATACAACCTACACCCTCAGATGACTTCAATAGCTAGGGTGCTGGGGACATTAATATATTCCTGTATGCATTTAGAATACTGTTATAGTTGGTAAAAGTAAAAGGTCATTACACCAACAAGAGACCACAAATATTCTTCAGCAGGCAATTACTTTTGGATCACTACAGCAGAGTCATCCAGTATAACAGGCTAGGCCAAAGTCAATGAGCAAAAGTCTTATATAGGATGAAGCACTTCTGGTAGAAAAGTCTTTGCACAATGTTTTAGAAGTCTTTGAAAAAAAGAAGAATCAAATGTAGGGCCACAAGCCGTTAGACTTTTAAGTAGTAGAAGATGCAAGCAACTCTACAGCAAGAGGAAAGTTCTCAGACTTTGTACAGTACCTTTGAATTGAAGAAAAAGTGAAGCAGATGACTTCTGTTGCTGTGCAGCTCTGCAGATCTAACTGTTCCTGGGCCTCGGTCATGGGGACAAGAGGGAGGACTTCTGGGGACTCCTGATGGTCACCGCTCGCAACCATCAATTTTCAAATCAGTGGCTGTTCAGTGTTTCAGCTCCTTGCGTCTACGGCAAATAGCAACACTGTGGTTCCTGGCTGTCGAGATGGACTTTCTTTGCTTCTGGGGTCCCGCGCTGTTGAGGGAGCTCAGGCTCGGTCAGTCCTGCTTAATGGAAGTCCAAAGGATCTTCCTGAAGATCTAGGCCAGCTTAAAAGCAGCGCACAATCTCGTGTTCCTCTCCCTTGTTATACGGCTTCAAGCAGCAACGCTGTGGAAATTCAACCAGCTCTGAGAAGGATGTCCAGGTGGCTTACTTTGGAGTCAATTGATCCCACCAACTCAAAGGGAGCAGTCGTCCTCGCAGGGGCTTCTCTGTCGATACAAATTTGGAGTTTCAGTACAGCAGCAGGGCTTCACCGGGCAAACCAATGGTCCAGGAGTTGCAGCAGGCGTCCTCTTCAAGTTCTTCTTCGGTTCATTCGTCCAGTGGTCGACTCTGCCCTCCAATCCAAAAGCCTTGCCTTTTATTCAGTTCTCTCCCATTCTGTCCAGCCTAGCTGCCACTCACCCAGCAGGGTGGCTGTCCTTGCCGGACAGTCAGCCGGCCAATCACTACAGAGTGCATTTGGGTCTCCTAGGAGACTAAGCACAAAGAGTTTCGGGCACCTCCCTCACTTCCTGCCTACCCCAGACACACTGGAGCCAGAGGCGGGCTTCACCCATGAATCCCACCAAAGGCAAAGCGAACAATGTGACCAAACCTGGTTTGGCGAGCAGAGAATCTCAAGAAGGACCTTTCCGCAAAGAAATGGCAAAAAAAGAAGACCATGGACATTTTGACAAAAATGGCACCCTTGGGTGCTTTACTACAGCTGAGAACGCAGCCCGTGGTAAATGCACACCACAGTAGTTAAAACTGAACCACTGCCACCAGCCATTCAGTGAGGAAAGGGTAACATAAAATTGAAGCTAGACAAGGGGATACTAAGTAACCCCTCTAGCACCTTATTGTAAGATAGTGTGTGCTGGGTCTAGAAAGTTACAAATATAAGTAAAGTCAATTTCACTTTACTGATCTGGGAAACAGTAGTTTATCCCAGAGAAGGTATTTAATCCTTTGGGAAATCTGAAAATCTTTCCTGTGTCACTGCACTGAAGGTGCTGGGTGACAATGTAAAAGATTATGCCTATGGAGTTTGTCACAGTGCACAACCAAAAGAAACAGTGTACAAAAATCACATTAAAATCCATGAGAGAGTGGGAAAAGGGTCTCGCTCAATCCAGGTTAAAAAAAATCAAGTCAAAATCCGGCAAAGTTGGTGGGGGTCTCTAAGGTAGAGGGAATTAGCACATTTCTGAGAATTCTCCCTAACAAGCTGTACTATATCCGGCAAAGTAGCCACGCCGTATCCAGCACACAGGAGGAGCATTCCGCATAGACCCACAGATATCAGGACCGACAACAATACAGCCCCACCTGGGAGGACCTCTACCTCCCAGATGTCGATGTGGCCTTACAGTCTGCAGTGCCTCTCTCCCAAGCGGGACTAAGGAAGGGGTTCTATCCACTGGAGGAGTCATCTTAATGGAGCCCTGACGAAGGTGGTATAGACTGTTGAACACCGCCTGTTAGGGAGAATTCTCAAAATGTGCTAATTCCTCTCTACCTTAGAGACCCCCAGTTCTTTTGCTGAACTGTGGGACTCTGTACTTTTTAATTCTGTTTGTTTTCTGTGTTGATTTTCTTTGGTTATGGAGTTTTAAACAACTCCATAGGCATCATCTTTTCATGTGTGTAACAGCACATCAGTGCAGTGACACTGGGATGTCTTTTTAGACCTACTGTTTCTCAGAGAATGTAGAGTTAAATTGACTTTACTAGTCTTTTTAAATTCCTAGACCCAGCACACACCATCTTCCTATCGAGTGCTGGAGGGGTTACCTCGTATTCCCTGTGTCTAGAAACTCATGAAACAGTCAAATGCTACCCTTTTCTATCGAAATGGCGGGTGGCAGTGGGTTTAGAACAAACTACCATGATTTTTCCCGACCGCGAACACCGGTAGCTAAAAATTGTGGGAGCCATGTTTTTCAAGAAGGCGACTTAAGCCCCTTTGTTTAAACAGGTCCCGGTCTTCTTTTTTCACCATTTCTTTTTGTAAAGGTCCTTCTAGTGTTTGTCTCTGCGCGTCAAACCAGGTTTGGTCCCTTGGTTTCCATGCCTTTGGCGGTCTTCAGGACTTAAGAACGCCTCCGGCGCCTGAGTGTCTCGGGTGGGCAGGAAGTGAGGGAGGTGCCCGAAACTCCCTGTGCTTAGTCTCCTAGGAGATCCAAATGCACTCTGGCATGATTGGCTGGCTATGCGGCAAGGACAACCACCCTGCTGGGTGAGTGACCGCTAGGCTGGAATGAATGGGAGAAAACTGTTTAAAAGGCGAGTCTCCTGGACTGGAAAGCCGAGTCGAGCACTGGAACGAAAGAACCGAAGACTAGCTGGAAGAGGACTGCTGCTGCAACTCCTGGGCTGTTTTGCCGGGTGAAGCCCTGCTGCAGGTCCGAATTGGCCAAGTTCATCTTGACAGAGAAGCCCCTTTAAGGACGACTTCTTCCTTTGAGTTGGTGGGACCAATCAACTCTTAAGCCACCTGGATACCATTCTCGAAGCTGGTTAGGATTAACCAGGGGGAAGGACACCAGCCTGTGTGCTTAAAGAATAGTTACTCGAACTGAAGTGACTCCATTTTGTCAGCGTTTTTCGACGATCCCGTGCAGTGCAGGAGTCCCCCGACGTCCTCCCTCTTGTCCCCATGACTGAGGCTCAGGAACAGTGATATCTGCAGGAACTGCCAGGAACCATCGTCTTTAGCTGCATCTTTTGCTTCATACTAAGGTACTGTGCCAACCCAATTGAGAAAACGCTTCTCTCATAGTGAAAAATCGTGGAACATTCCCAACTTGCAGGCCTAATCAGCTTGTGACCCACCATATGATTCTTTCATACAAACTACTTCTGAGAACTTTGGCAAAGACTATACTGTTTACTTCAAGAACTGCTCCTTCCCATCCAAGACACTAGTCCATTTACTTCGGCTTATGCCTATTGAACTGAACAGAGTTCTCTAGTGAGCTATGTTAGGAAAGATTTCTTAATTGTGGGTAATTTTCCTTCCATGCAACCCCTAAACTTTTTGCTGTTGTTTTCACCAGGATCTAGACATTGCCAGAGAAGTGCAGCCCTCAGCCGCACTCCTCTGGGCTTTCGCTCCATTCTTACGGGGAAACTGACATGCCCTTAAGACAGTCAGTACCGGGAAACACTGTTTTCCGTAGTTTCTTTATCATGTTGCAGCTTTCGCGCAACATGGCACAAGAGGGCACTGTAAGCTAAGTTACTGCTCTCTTGGGTCTCTAGTCTTCTACAGGCCCTAGATACTCTCTTTGGATTGTAAATGAACGGTGCAAGTGAATCACGGACGGGATTGATGGCAGCGATCGTTTGTGTTTTTGAGCTCCTTTTAGCGTTTTAAGCGCGTTTCTCGCGCTTAACCCAAAATGGTGGCCAGACCTCCAAAATGGCCAGACCACAAGGCTCTTTGTCCTGTCCGCTGACCGTCTTGCCCCCTTCACCTCCCCCAGGTCGAGCCGACCTGGGGCCTTCCTTATTTGGGCATGTACTTTCCCACGAAACAGATGCTTTTGCGGGCTTCTACAGGCCTGTGTGTGCCTCCAGGATGGGGGCTGGGATGTCTGGTCCCAATACACATCCTGGGCGCCAGAGAGTCTAGGGTGGTGTGAATGCCTGGGACCCCCGTGGTCAGTGATTGGTCCACGTATGGTATGTGTGTTGATGAGCGGATCTCCCATTGGCTCCCCTCCGTTTTGGCGCGAAGGGAACCGTGGATAAGAGGGGGCTGGAAACACCACTACCATGTCGATCTCCTGAGTTCTCACGAACGAAGGAATACAGGAGCCAAGTATCCTGCAACCACGAGGCTGGACCGAGGAATCGCTGGTGACACGCTGAAGGAATCCTCCTTTGCACTGCTGTCGTCCTGTGAAACCCTTTCCTCCTTGGATCGAACCAGAAGGCCTGTACTGGTGCTTCGACCTTTGGAATAGCAGGAACAGCTATTCCCGGCGACTTCATCCTCTCCTGCCAAGTAAGCCTTCGGAAGTGTCTCTGGGCCATCCAGTTGACTGACCAGCTTACAAGGGAGTCCTGCTCTGTAACTGCCGTCAGCTTGTGTTGTATTACGAGTCCTTGTCACTCTCACACAATTCGTACACTTGGCATTCCCAGGTCTGAAGTGAGGAGTGTACATTTGGCTGGAATACACACAGCCGCTTCGTTGCCCTGCTGTGGTAACAAACTGTGCAGGTTCACTGCGTTTGGGACGTCCTCAACTCAACTTCTGCTGCTGCGGAATCTGCACGACGACAAGACGTCCCCCTGCTCCTATCTGAACCTGCCAGCACTGCAACTGACGCGGGGAAGCCTGGGTCTGCTTGCATCGGGGACCGGCGAGTAGCATCGCTAGGAACTGGTCGCCCTCCTGCAGGAGCCCATAGCTTTTCCCCGCTGTGTCTAACAGCACGCCTTTCCGTACTCGCGCTCTGCTTCTGCCCCCAGTGGACCCTGCGCTTGAGTTGCGGAGCTCTGTTCATCTTCGTTTGTTCACCGAACTAAAGTGCCCGATTCCCTCGAAGAGACTCCCCTTTTTGCCCGTTGGCAACAGCGTGGGCAGGTACTTTTGAGCACAAGGCTCCACTCCTCGTAGGGCTTGGACTTCCTTTTAGTTAGGTGCCTCTGAAGGCGGACTGGGTCTAATTATTCGCACTGCCTGTTTTCCTCCCCATCTAGGTGGTCTACACATTTCGTGCATCTAACTCGTTAGACTTGTTTGTATTTGTATATATATATTTTATTGGTTTGGTATGTGTTGGTTTACTGGAGTTTTATTGCGATTTCTCGCTACGGTCAATGTTACAAAGGCCTTGTAATAAATGTGTATATATTTTTAATATAACAGCTGCTTGGAGTAATTTGTAAGCGTCCTTGCTCTGTGTGCTCATTGCGGGCTTTCAGTCACCCTCACCCCTCTTGAGACCTAGTCTTGACCGCCGCGATCGCTACCTTGACTGGTCTGGCTTGGCCAGACGTTACCCTGTTCCAAGAAACTAGGCTGGCCTTCTGAACCTCTGCCCCTCCAGGACAGAGTGCAGAAATCCGTCTTAACAAGCTATAACAATTTGTACTATCCAAGAATGTATTTGTGATCTATTCTTCTAACTCGCGCCTTTTTGCTCTCATTGAAAGTAACTGAAATGCCATTTTGCTCCTATTTCAGGGGAGCCTCATTTGTTCAGAAACATTGGTTTGTTATTGAAGTGTGTTTGTGTACAATACTAAGTTGCCTCCTTCTAGTGAATGTTTTCTAAATGTTTGTGTAATAAATTAATAAGTGTTTTACATAGAAACCTTGAGTATAAGTGTCTACTTGAACCACAGTGATTGTAAGACCTCTGTGTAACCTCTTGTACTGCTCACATTCCCTTTTGAGATAAGCCTGGCTGCTCAGCTCGCTACCACAAAGCTGCAGTACAGACATATACCAAAGGTTGGTTTTTGTTTACACCTGTAGTCCTAATTGTATGTGGTGGTCCCAGAGGGTACTGCATGCAATTCTGCCAAACGCCGCCAAAACGGGACACCAACGGGGACTACACGCTTAGGAGTCACTAGCTCCAGGCACACAATTGGATGTGCCCCCGTCAGCAGATAACAGACCCTCATGATTTCACCTGCCTTGATAAGACGGCAGGAAACTACATGTGAATCTACAATCTAAATTACATTGAAGGACAGAGAAAATAGTATCCACTTGAATACGATTACATGTTGGTTTGACCATAAGAAGAATTTGCAATCCAATAATATGAACCAATAGGAATGTAGAAGAAATGTCCCATAGGAAATAATGAATTCTCACTTTGCATTTTCTTTTCACATTACCTTTTTCGATTATGGTATCTTATGACTCATGCTAGGAAGATACTGTTAACTGCAGATTACCATTCTGCACATGCTTTAAATTGACGCATATTGGTTTGTACTATTTTTCTCTTTTTGTCTCTTTTGCCTTAATCGTCATGCTTCAATCTATTTTTATTGCCTCAATTTATTGTAATGATACAAGTGAATGGTTACAATAAAGTTACATTTACTAAGATATTTTTCCACTACTGGTTTGGGTAAGAGTATTTCTTGATCTCACCCTTGTCTCCTTACTACTCTCAACTACATCACTTTCAGCAATGGGTACGCACTATACACATATACTTTGTTGAACCACATGGATACCTACAAGTGTAGGCGTGTGGGATAGATAGGATCCATGGACTCGAGGAACCATCTTAAAGTTAGGACAGTTTAAACCAATAACCTGTCCTACGACTGAGTATATACGAGTTGAATTTCCCAGTGGTACACCTGCTTGTTGATGTTCGACTGTTGGCACTGACCAGCATTGCCTCCAGTTAGGTTCCGGTGAATCATATTAGGATTTCCAAAATCAACTCTGGGTTTTGATTTAGGGAGGCCACCCTATTATGGTGAACATGGACACTGAGGACAAGCCCAATCCAATCAATGGCAGCTATCCATGACTACTACCCAACTAAAATGCATTCTCCTCATCCTGCTATTCTCTCCTTATGCTCTCTGAAATCACGCTATATGACAATGCATTACTTACCGTAAAAGCATTTCTGATGGTTGTATCTGCTTAGATTCACATGCTGTGCATAGGTCCGACATCCAGTGGTCACTGCGGAGTATTGCATTTTGTTTTTCGTAGTCGAAAAGGGGACGTCGACAAGGCGTGTCTGTAACACTATCCCTATAGTGACGTGCGTTGTACCCACAATCCCTCACGCGTCGAGGTCCCTCTGTTTGTATTTTTCTGCCCTGAGGGAGCCTTCTAGATGTGAGTGAGTACAGAAAAGAGAGAAATATAGAAAAGGATGTCTATGTTCCTTCCATCCGAGCGGGGAGGAAGGGTGGGCGCATGTGAATCTAAGCAGATACAACCATCAGAAATGCTTTTACGGTAAGTAATGCATTGTCTTCTGATGTTTGTTAATCTGCTTAGAATCACATGCTGTGCATAGACTAGCGAGCAGTACCCGGAGTTGGCGGTGGGTTATGAGAAGGAACAGTAGAGAAAAGATGTCTTAATACTGCCTGACCCACCTGGGAGTCAGATCTCGAGTAGGCATCTAGACAGTAGTGTTTTGTAAAGGTGTGCACAGAACTCCAGGTAGCCGCTTTGCAGATGGACTCAAGAGGAACATTTGCAATGAATGCTATGGACGCCCCCGTGCCTCGAGTAGAGTGTGCTCTTGGCTTAAAGGGCAGTTCTCTCTTAGCAAGAGTATAGCAGAGAGTGATGCATTGAATAATCCATCTAGAAATAGTGGACTTTGAAACTGCATCCCCTTCTCTTCCTGCTGCCACCGAGACGAAGAACTGATTAGTCTTCCTCAGTGGTCTGGTTCTTTCCATGTAGAACATGACCGCTCTGCGCACATCTAGTGTGTGCAGAGTTTTTTCTCCCAAGTTGGAAGGATTTTGAAAGAACGTTGGCAGTTCTATAGACTGGTTTACGTGGAATTTCGAGATAAATTTCGGAGCAAACCTTGGGTGCGTGCGTAGAACTACCTTATCTCTGTGAACTGTAACGAAGGGGTCTAGAACAGAAAGAGCCTGTAGTTCACTTACTCTCCTGATGGAGGTGATAGCTATTAAAAAAGCAGTCTTAAGAGTGAGGTCTTTAAGAGATGCTTTGTGCATGGGTTCGAAAGATGCGCCCATGAGTCTGGTAAATACCACGTTAAGGTCCTATCCGGGAGCTGGGTCAGCTATCGGGGGGTGTATTCTCTTTATTCCCTCCATGAAGGCCTTTATAACAGGGATCTTCCACCACGACACTTTGAGTTGGGAAGTGGTGTATGCAGAAAGTGCCGCTAGGTGGACTTTAATGGAATTGAACACTAGACCTGAATCCAATAAGTGGGTCAGGTATAGAACAATATGTGTGGGAGAGCAATCAATCGGGTTGATGCTTTTTCCTCTGCACCAGATGACAAATCTCTTCCACTTGCTAGAGTAGCAGTGGCGAGTGTTAGGTTTTCTGGCTTCCCTGAGGATGTCCATGCATCTCTGCGGGAGCAGTAGATGTCCGAATTCTATGATCTCAGGAACCAAGCTGCTAAGTTCATGTTCTGGGGGCATGGATGCAGAGTCCTGCCCTTGTCTTGTGACAGCATGTTGTACGGGAAGGGGAGTTTCACTGGGGGAGATAGGGACATCTCCATCAAGTGAGCGAACCATGGCTGGCGGGCCCACATTGGGGCCACCAGTATCATGGTCACTTGTTCCTGGTGCATCTTGTGCACCACCTTGTTGAGAAGGGGAGTCGGGGGGGAAAAGCGTAAACAAATTTCTCTGACCATTGCATCGACAGACCGTTCCCCTTGGATTGGTTCTGGGGGTACCTGGAGGCGTAACTTAGGCATTGTGAGTTCTCCAGGGTTGCGAATAGGTCTATTTCTGGGAATCCCCATTGTGTGAAGACGTCGAAGACGATATCTTCGTGCAGTCGCCATTCGTACTCTTCGGGCAGGGGGAAATCTCTGCTGAGTTTGTCTGCCAGCAGATTGAGTTCCCCTGGTACATGTTCTGACAGTAGGAACATGTTTTGTTTGAGAGCCCACTTCCATATATTTTGGGCCAGTTTGGACAGTCCTGGAGAGTGGGTGCCCCCCTGCTTGTTGATGTAGTACATGGCTGTGGTGCTGTCTGTAAGGACCAACACAGTCTTGCCTTGTAGGTGTTCCTGGAAGGCTTTTAGCGCCTTGAACACAGCTAGTAGCTCCAGTAGATTTATGTGTTTGGATGCTACGTTCGGAGTCCACACTCCGTGAGCAGTCTGACGGGATAGGTGAGCCCCCCATCCTGTGAGGAATGCGTCTGTGGTCAGAGTGGCTTCCGCCGCGGGTGTGGCAAAGGGTTTTCCTCTTTCCAGGTTTTCCTTTGTCCACCACCGTAGCGAGAGAACCAAGGCCTGCGAGACCACCACTAGATCGTCCCATAGTCCGCTGGCCTGACACCACTGGCTGTTGAGCCACTCTTGCATAGGGCGCATGCGCAGGCGCGTGTGAGATACCAAATAAATACACAACGCCATCATGCCTAGCAAGCGCATTGCTTTGCGTACCGTCATCTCTCGACCGGTCACATATTGAGGGATCTGAAACAGCATCTTTTGGACCCTCTCGTTGGAGGGGAAGACGAGGCCGTCCTTTGTTTGAATTAGAGCCCCTAGGAATTGTTTGATTTGGCTGGGGTCTAGGCTGGACTTCTTTTTGTTGATGGAGAAGCCCAACAGGAACAAAAGGTCTACCGTCTTTTGGATATTGGAGAAGCATGTTTCGTAAGAATCCCCTGTTATGAGCCAGTCGTCGAGGTAAGGGTAAACTGGGATGGACAACCTGCGCAGGTGGGCCGCTGCCACTGTCAGTACCTTCGTGAATACCCTTGGTGCTGATGCTATGCCGAAGGGTAGCACTCTGAACTGGTAGTGTTTGCCCTCTATCATGAACCTGAGGTATTTTCTGTGCGCTGGCAACATTAAAATATGAAAGTATGCATCTTTCATGTCCAATGTTGTCATGTAATCTCCTTGTGATAGCAGTGGGATCACTTCCTGTAAAGTCACCATACGAAACTTCTGGGGTTTGATAAACTTGTTCGCTGGGCGCAGATCTAATACAGGGCGCATGGGTAGATCCTTTTTGGGTACAAGGAAGTACACTGAATAAATAACTTCCGTTACCTGAGATAGAGGCACGACCTCTATGGCTCCTTTTTCCAGCAGTTGTTGTACTTCTTGGAGAAGGATGGCAAGGTGTTTCGATGTCATGCGTCGTCCCCTCGGGGGTCTGTATGTTGGGGAACTGTTGAATTCGATGCAGTATCCGTGGGCTATGGTGGAAAGTACCCAGCGGTCTGACGTTATTCCCTCCCATGCTGGAAGAAAGGATGTTATCCGGCCCCCGACCGGTGTTGCATGGGAGGGGACGCGAATCTTCGCGTCACTTGGTGTTGTTGGGGGCTTGGGAGCCTCTGTGGGTGGACCCCCGACCTCTCCCTTTGCCCCGGCGCTGGCCTCTTTGGCTGTACTGCCCACTATTGGTCTGGTAACTGGTGGCAGGGTACTGTTGCTGCTGATTCTGCTGTTGGCGTTGGCCACGAAAAAAGCGTTTGTTGCCATAGCCGCTTCTGGTAGTGGGTTTAGAGATCTGGTCAAGAGTCTTGATAGTATCGAACTCTTTTTTAGCCATCTCCAGAGCCTCATCCACCGCTTTCCCGAAGAGGTTTGAGTCTTCAACAGGTTTATTTATTAAAGACGCCTGTGTCTCCGGTTTGAACGCTGAGTTGCGCAGCCATACATGGCGTTTTAGGAGTATTCCCTGAACCAGGGAACGTCCCGCTGTCTCAGCAGCATCCAGAGAGTTCTTAACAATACTCTGGTTGACCTGGGTTCCTTCGCCAATAGTCGATAGCAGGCGTGTACGTAGTAGTTCCGGCGCTTCTTCGGCGTCTTTGCGCAGTTTGGCCCACAGCGCGTCCGCGTAGCTAGCTAGCAAAGAATTGTTGTTTGCAATTCTTGCCGAAAAGGCAGCTGAGGATGTGACTCTCTTAGCAAGGGCATATAACCTCTTGCCCTCCTTGTCAGGTGGTGCCTCGCTGGTGGACAGCGGCACCCCTGCCCTCTTCCTTGTATTAGATACTACAAGGGAATCCGGAATGGAATGTCCCCTGATATACAGCGGGTCTGAGGGTGAAGGAGTGAAAAGTTTTTCAATCCTTGGATTAACTCCTCTGATTAGTGCGGGTGTGGATAGCGAAGGGATGATTCTTCTCTTCACTGAAGCGAGGAGGGGAATGGTCTGGCTGACTGGGGGTTTCTCCTTAATTACTCTTTCCACAAAGTCTATTTCAGGAGAGATCTCCCCAGTGTCCAGTTCGAAATGTGCTGCTGCTCTGCGCAACAGAGCATTCAATGTGGGCTGATCGTCAATGGGAGACGTGTTTCTAACAGGTGAATTGTCAGGAGGATTTAGGTTCAGGACATCAGTGTCCGAATATACTGATGGGGATTGCCAGGGATGAGAAGGTCCTTCTTCTGGATTTTCTCCGAAGCCTTCTCCTACCATGCCTGGGCTGTCTTCCAGACCTTCCTCTTGGTTCTGTCCCTCTTCATCGTCCACAAATCCATCCTCCTCCTCTAAGTATTGTTCCTCACCAGTGAGGTCATACACATTATGGAAGTCTGAGACTGTCCTGCTGGGGATTGACTAGTCTCGGATATTTGGCCCTGGGGACCTCCTGACGACCTTCTCTTGTTCTCTTGGGAGTGGGAGGGTTCTGGGTCTTCATAAACCTCTCCATTCTCTCCATGCAGAGATGGAGCCTTTCCATGGTTTCATGGGGTACCCCTGAGCGGTCTAGCGGTGGAAAATGAGTGTCATCTAGCTGAAAACGGCTCAACCTCTCCCATAACGTCCAGGAAAGTGTCCCGTTGCCGTCAGGTGTGCTGGGGGTCCCCCCGACTGAAGGGGTTAGTCCCTGTCTTTCTTCGGGCTTTTTCGGCGTGTCTTTAGACCTCTGCGTAGCGCTCGACGTGTCTTTCGGCGTACGCTTCTGGCCGTCGGCTACAACGATCCTTGACAAGCTCTCTGCGACTCGTTTGTCAGCGGAGGGCTGTGGTTTCGACGTTACGGGTGTCGATCGTTATACGGCGGTGTGCGCTCTCTGCTGGTGCGCGCCGGCCGATGGTTTGGGGGCGGCGCCCTTATTTGCCGAAAGCCCAGTCGCTGGTCACGGCTGCGGTTGCGAGAGGGGCTTCGAACCTGAACGGTCCGAGGAGGCCGCCGGTGTAACCTGCGTCTCCTTGGGCGCTGATGCTTTCTTCGTCTTTGACGAAGAAGAGCTATGGGTTGTGTGCTTATGTGTGGTATCGTGTGCGTCAGTGTCGCCAGGGTGTTCATCCCCATAAGCAGGGCGTGAGCCGAACCCGTCGGGGCCGGGGACAGACGACGAAGAGCGCGAGCGCTCTTTAGAGGGGTGTACAACCTCCGTAGCAGAGTTCTTGTTATCACGTTCCTCGTCACTGTCGGTGGTAGCAGCGGCGGGTGAAGAACCGGCCTTCGACATAGCGTAGGCCGCCCACCTCTTGACCCTACAGTCTTTTAGAGTCTTTGGCTTCAGAAGCCGACAAGCCGTGCACCCCTCCTCTTTGTGATCGAGGGGCAGGCAGCGGTTACACCGTGAATGCTTGTCCTTCCAAGTAAACTTGCCCTTGCAAAGTGGGCAAAACCTAAAGGGTGTCCTCTCCATAGCCGAGGCAATAAATCGCGATAACGACCCCAAGGGAAAAGAAGGGGAAAAGGAAAGGCATTCTCAGAAAAGAATCAGAGATGTCCCACGACCCCACTCTCCCTACTATATTTGGCCTGCGAGGCCAGGCCACGTGTTCGGCAACGCCGAAGGATCTCCTCCGCTCGTCCCCTCCGTCGAAGATCTTGCTCGGCGGAGACAGCTTCACAACTGCGTCGAGGGAGGGATCGATATGTTAAATATTAAACAGGAAAAACGACCAAAGGTCCAGGAGATGGAATCTGCAATGTCTCTCGAGGAGCTCCGCGTAAAGGCGACCAGTAGCTGGGCGGAAAAAAACAATCTGAGGGACCTCGACGCGTGAGGGATTATGGGTACAACGCACGTCACTATAGGGATAGTGTTACAGACACGCCTTGTCGACGTCCCCTTTTCGACTACGAAAAACAAAATGCAATACTCCGCAGTGACCACTGGATGTCGGACCTATGCACAGCATGTGATTCTAAGCAGATTAACAAACATCAGAAACACCTTTCATATCCCGATCATACAACTCTTAATTGGCCACTCTCACTACAGCCCGTCCATTCCACCTCCCCTTCTAACAAACAACGCCAGCCAACACACTGGTCCGCTACCCATCCCTGCCCACCCGGTCTCTCCCACTCAAACTAAACTCCTCTACTCCTCCCTGAAGCATCAAATGAACATTGCACTTTAGAATTCTTAATCATTTTGCAAAAAGACCTCCATCACTGGATTTCACTCTAGCTCTCACCCCCCCCACCCCCGATTTCCCTGCTAACACTGAAAACTGGATCTCTGCCTCAGATACTGCTCCGCTGGCAGCCCTTCATAACTCCAAACATTCCTTCCCTCACTCTCCTTGTCTGACGAGCAAGGGTGGTTGTGTTGGGCATCCATTTTCTCCCTGCCTTAACACCAGACACCCCCGACCATGCCACATCCCCTCCTACCACCTTTGAATTTACACCCAACTACTGATCTTCTGCACTTCTTTTCGACCGCCATCCTGGCCACACTGGACAATTCTTCAAAGAACTCGGCCAGCTCATCGATTCGCTCTCCCAGTCATATCACATCATCCCCTTAGGTGATTTACCTTCCTTCTTTTAACCGCCCACAAAAATCTAACTTTAAATCTTTTCTCAATTAACACGCTATCCAATCTATTCATAACCTCTCCACTACCTTTGCAGGCAACTCTTGACCTTCTGTTCATCTCCAACTCTCTCAACAATCAACACTATTGTTGCGCCTCTTCTCTTTCTGACCATTCCATTATATCAACCTCGATCACCTTTCCTCCCTCTAACCTTTTCTCTCCACCTACCACTCACATTTCCAAGAGAAAATGTAAACCCTCGTCTATTCCTCCCTGCCTCTCTAAACTTCAACTCTTTACTGCTTTTCTTCAAATCCTTCCCCCAATGATACCACTTTCTCCACATGCCATTCAATACTTCACATTTACTTCCCGTCTCACTTCCAACTGTTATCTTTCACCCCTTAACCAACCCACCAACCTCAAACTTGTGTCATCCCATTCATATGCGGTGTCCACACTGAAAAGTGACCACTCTTGCGTAGATGGAGGTGCTCCCACGAGGACCTGCATGTTAGGGAGATTTATCATTTTTATGCTTTATTCCCTCTCATAGTGAGACCCCCAGCACTGTTTTCTGGCCTTCTGGACCTTATTATTAAAATCCTGAATGAGTGGAGCCTTTTTCCACTCATTCATTCTTATGGGCTGTATCTTTTGGAACTCTTATTTGTCTTCTACCTGTACCAGTAGTCTGTCTACGCCAGAAATCTTAAAGGCATCTGTATTTTACTATTGCAGCACACAGCTCCTTGTGGGCATTGTTGCTGGAGACCCTTAGGGTCCTCCTTTGAGATTCTTTTTCTATATCCTCAAGTAACTAAAGTTTTTAAGGATAGAGAGCGACTTAGTATCTCTCCCTAAACTTTATAGTCTGAGAGATTGGCACACACTACTATTCGGTGGTGTGCCAAAGAGATACCTAGTATCCCCCTTCTCTCTACTTCTGTGACTTTTTAGTCACAGACAATCTCCGAGTGATGGCTGGTGGCAGTGGACGTGTTCTACCAACTATTGTGAAATTTCTGTACCGCAGGCTACGTCTGTTGCCTCAGTAGTGCACAATAGGGGCACCCAAGTACCAATTTGGGGCCTCCCTTCTTTTTTCGCCATTACTAGTGTGGATGTCCTTTGTCAGCCCTTCTACAATTCTGTGCGTGTGTTTTGCCTTTGGCGGGAACCCTTTGGTGTCCCCGTCTAGGTTCCAAGGTGTCTGGGCAGGCAGGAAGTGGGGGAGGAGTTTTTTAACACCCTCCCCCCCTGTCATTTGACTGCCAGAGTGCCTGAATAGGACCAGTTCCCACAGGCGGCCTGGCTGTCCTGAGTGACCGCCAAGAACAAGTTAATCTCTTACCTGGTAACGTTCTTTCAATGGGATGGTCCGACGACGTATTCCATATCTATGACAGGTAATGTCCACAGCTGTGCTGCTTCGGAAAATTTTCGGCGTTCGAGTCCTGCGTCGATGCATCGTCCCCGAGGACCTCCTCCGACAGCCGACGTCACCCGATGTGATAAGTAGGACGCACGACGTCCCTAGCCTCAGTTGTAGTTTTTTCCCTGAGAACATGCGACACCAGTTTTCTGCCAGGCAGACACACAAGGCCTTGCGGAACGCAAGCTGCAATCGCATAAGAAATTCTGCAGCGGGGAAGTTAGGGAGGGAGCGATCTGGAATACGTCGTCGGACCATACCATCGAAAGAACGTTACCAGTTAAGAGAGTAACTTGTTCTTCGAGGGGATTGGGTCCTCCGACGTATTCCATATCTATGACAGACTCCCAAAGCAGTATCAAGCAAGGAGGTGGGAAAAGAATTTAGAACACAAATTTAGCATGCCCAATCAAATTGCGGAATAAAGGATTGCCTTGCCAAAGGCCAGAGCCTGCCCTCGGATGGAATCGAGGGAGTAGTGACGTACAAAAGTATCGGCCGAAGCCCAGGTGGCTGCATCACAGATGTGACGAATAGGCACACCCCTCTGCAGGGCAGTAGATGCACCCACTCCCCTGGTAGAATGGGCCCGCAAGCCAGCCAGAGGGTCCTTACCCGCCAAGCGGTAACACTCGGAGATGGCTAAAATTATCCAACGAGACAAAGTCTGTTTCGTCACAGCTTGTCCCAAACGCTTTCCAGCATAACCAATGAAAAGTTGATCGTCCACTCTGATCCGGGACAGGCGCGAAATATAAAAGCTCATCGTTCTCCTAGGATCAAGCCTATGGAGCCTCTCCTCTTCCTTACCAGGATGTGGAGGAGGATAGAACGCCGGAAGAACAGCCTTCTGGCTCAAATGAAATTCCGAAACCACCTTCGGAAGAAAGGACGGACGAACTCCAAGGACAACCCTGTCCTTATGAAACCCACTTACAAGCCCCTGTGGGCCAAGGAAAGCAAAAAAGACAGAACCATGGGAATGTCGCACTCAAAAGGATCCACATTCATAACTTTGCACCAGTCGCAGAACTTCCGCCAACGGCAACAGTACAGAGACTTAGTTGCCGGCCGCCTGGCCGAGAGCAACACCTCCATCACGTCTTCAGAGAGGTCCCAATCTTTATACCTCAACCTTTCAGAAGCCAAGCGTGTAGGTTGAGGGATCTGACCCCTGGATGGAGAACCTGACTCCCCTCCCGTGAGAGCAGATCGTCTCGGTAGGGAAGACGACGTGGAGGGCAGATGGACAAGTCGAGAAGGTCCGGGTACCACGTCCTCCGGGCCCATGCCGGAGCAATGAGGATCATCTGGGAACCGAACCTCCGTAACCTCTGCAGTACTTGCGGGATGACGGGGACTGGAGGAAACGCGTACAGCAGTGGGAATGACCACTCCACCACAAACGCGTCTAAGGCACCTTTTCGGGGAAATTCCTGCGAGCAGAACCTTTCACACTTCCGGTTGACACTGGAGGCGAAGAGATCCACTTGAGGGGTCCCCCAAAGGGCGAAAATCTCCAGGAGAATCCCTGAGCCAGCACCCACTCGTGAGAGATTGTGCTCTGCCTGCTCAGAGCATCCGCCGTCTCGTTGTCGTCTCCGGCCAGATGAACAGCCGAGATCTAAACTTCCTGCTGGATGGGCCAGCACTCGAGCTGCATCGCCTCCCTGCACAGAGGAAGGGACCCCCCCCCCCCTTTTTGTTGAGGTAGTGCATGGCCACCGTGTTGTCCGTTAGAATCAGGACACTCTTTCCTCGCACAGTCGGCAGAAAAGCCTTCAGGGCTAGCCTGATGGCCCTCAGCTCCAACAGATTGATATGGAGTCTGGACTAAGACGGAGACCAACGACCGCTGACTCAACTTGTTGGCATGAGCTCCACATCCCGTGAGGGGTGTGTCCGTCACGATCGTCACCTCCGGCCAGGGCAGCCAAAATGGAGCCCCCTTCATCAGATTGCCTTCGACGTCCCACCACAGAAGGTCCTGGGCGACCGAGGGCGGCACCTGAACAGGGTCCGACATCCTGCCGGAGGACTGAGACCACTGGAGCTTGAGTGCCCATTGCAAAGATCTCATCCGTAACCTGGCCTCTGGCACCAGAAGAATGCAGGATGCCATGAGGCCGAGCAGTCTCAAGAACTCGGACGCTGGGAGAGTCTGGGCAAGTTGAAACTTGTGCACCATCTGCTGAATGTGAAGAGCCCTCACCTGGGGAGGAAAACAACCCCAGGGATGTGTCGAGCACTGCTCCGATGTAGTGGAGCCGCTGTGTTGGCGTCAAATGGGACTTCTTTAAATTGAGAGAGAAGCCCAGCTTGTGAAGGGAGTGGCAGGTGATGGACAGATGATCCAGGATTTGCTCGGGAGAGCTCCCCCTGATCAACCAATCGTCCACGTAGGGGTAGACGTGAATCCCCCCCTTTCCTGAGATGCGCTGCCACCACCACCATGAGCTTGGTGAAAACCCTTGGGGCGGAGGTCAATCAGAACGGCAGGAACCGAAACTGAAAGTGCAAGTCGCCAACCGCGAACCTCAGGTACTTCTTGTGCTTGGGATGGATCAGCACATGGAAGTAATCGTCCTTGAGGTCGAGAGACACCAACCAGTCCTGAAATTGAAGGGCCTGGAGGACTTGAGAGAGAGTAACCATCTTGAACTTGTCCTTCCTGAGGAGTTTGTTCAAACCGCGCAAGTCCATGATGGGTCTCAATCCCCAGTCTTTCTTCGAAATCAAAAAATAAGGGGAATACCATCCCTTGTTCCTCTCCGCTACAGGCACCAGTTCTATGGCACCTTTCTCCAGCAGGGCTTGAATTTCCTGCGCAAGGAGCGGATCCAGACTTTTCAAAGAGGTTCCCAGGTGGATTGTCATGAGGCCTCTGCCGAAAGGGAAGACAGTAGCCGTGGGTTATGATCTCCAGAACCCACACATCTGAAGTAATGGCACGCCACTCTACAAGATGCTGCGCCAGCCTTCCCCCAACCGGCGAACCATGGGACCTGGCCTCATGACTGAGTGGTAGTGGCGTTGCCTGAGGGCAAAGAGGAAACTGCCCGAGCGGCCTTGGCACCTCGAGTACCCTGTTTTACATCTCTGGCACTCTTACGGTGGCCTCTTTGATTGACAGCTCCTCTCGCTTTACTGAAGGACGAGTAATAGCGAAAGGAACCTCCCCTCCATTGTTGTTCCCTAGGACGAAAAGGCGGAGGTTGTCGAACTGCACCGCCCAACGACTTTGCTGCAGCTTTGGAGGTCTGCAACCTCTCAAGGCGCTCGTCAGCCTTGCTGCCAAAAAGATGTTCCCCGTCAAAGGGCATGTTGAGGAGCCGGGACTGCACATCAGGAGCGAACCCCGACTTCCGCAACCACGCAAACCTGCATATTACGGTGCTCACCGCTATGGACCGGCTGACACAATCTGCCATGTCCAAACTCGACTGAACGGCCTCACACATGGCATCCTTGCCATCCTGAACCATAGCAAGGAAACCATCCCGTTCGTCCCCTTTGGGAATATGTTCAGCCGCTAATGCAACACAGTTCCACAGAGTGTGTGTGAAAAGAGACAAGGCACATATGGAGTTGGCCACCTGAAGCGCCACACACTGAAGAAAACACTTTCTTCGCCCAGCCATCAAAACGTTTGTCGTCCCTATCCGGAGGGATGGTAGGATACAACGCCTGCTTTGCCGGGGCCATAGCCGCCTGCACCACCAAACTCTCCGGAGTAGGGTGCCTGGACAAGTAGCATGGGTCGCTACAGGCTGGATGGTATTTTCGCGACAAAGATTTGCCCACTGCCGGGAGGCTTTCCAGAGCAGTCCAAGCCGCCGTCACCCTTCTCTGCAGAGCCATATGAAACGGCAGTACCGGGTCAGTGGGGGGCCAAGATCAAGGATGTCCGCGAGATCATCCTGAACAAACTCCCCTGGGGGAGCCGACCATCCCAAGTAATCGGTGACCCGAGACATAAGGCGCTGGTACGAAGAATCGGCATGAGTGCCAGGCTCCGGCCTACAAAACTCCACCTCCGGAGAGGTATCCAGTCCACTGGCATCATGCAGTGACTGCCTCAGGTCTTCAAACTGGCTATGGCCCGAGAGAAGCTCATCTGGCACCGTAACCGGAACCAAGCCTTCATCAGAGCCTTCATCACCCTCTGAAATGTACTCCAGGCAGTGAGAGGAAGACACCTGGGGACCAAAGCTATGCCTGACCTTAGCCAGAGCCTTTCTAGGGGCTAACCCCATACCACGGGGCCCCTCCGACACCACCGCCTCGAAAGGCGTCGAGGGCGCCAAACGAGTCAGCGCCAGCGTCGAGAGAATCGGCGTCTATGTCAGCCGCAGCGCCGCCAGCGTCGACACAGGCCTCGAAGCCAAGGCTCCGAGCGTGTCCCTCGACGACCTAGGCGCTGACAGCGTCGACGACCCCCTCGAAAGCGGAGCCTCGAGAGAGGTCGCCGACGACCTCGGTGCCACAGGCGTTGACGTCTTCCTCGAAGATGGCACAGGATTACGCGGTCTCTAGCGCGTTGAGGACCGGGACCTGGAACGGGCATGGCGAGAACGGTTACCCTTGTCCGAGCGGGACCTCTCCCGCGAACCGTGCCGACCACCCGAGCCCGAAGGCGTGCAAGCGGTGTCTCTTGACCGATCACGACCGACCCCACTCAGAGGCGCGGACGGACCGGTGCCCTGCAATTCAAGAATCGCCAACATCATCTTCCCGAAGGAAGCCCATTCCTCCGGTGTCGCTTGCATGGTGGGATAAGCGACCCACCGACGGGCGGAGTCCTTGGAAGAGGACGGGGAAGGCGACCGATGACGGCGCTTCCGGGAATGCCTCGAAGAGGCAGAGGAGTGGCGAGACCGACTACTGGAAGGAGACCCACTGGACCTCTGACGATAACGCAGAGAGTCGCCTCTCGAATCATCCGTCGAAAGCCCCACAGACCTCGACTTCCTGGGCTTAGACACCCTACCTACTGACAACTTCTTCCGCTCACGCAAGGCCTTGGCCGTGAGCGACTGGCAGTCGACACAGTCGTCGGTGTCGTGGGCCTCCCCGAGGCACCAGAGGCAGGCGTCGTGCGAGTCCGTCACCGACATCTTGGACCCACAGTCCCTGCATTTCTTGAAGCCCGGACGCGGGGTTGAAGATGAAAGACATTGTCACGAACAGGTTTCCACAAAAACCGAACAGGTTCAAAGAACCGAAAAGAATACAACAAACTCCAAAGAGTAGAGGCGTACCGAGATTCACGAAGCGAACACGTTTGCAGAAAAAACAGAACTGAGGCTACGGGCGTCGTGCGTCCTACTTATCACATCGGGTGACGTCGGCCGTTGGAGGAGGTCCTCAGGGACGGCACATAGACGTCATCGACGCAGGACATTTTCCAAAGCAGCAAAGCTGTGTACATTACCTGTCATAGATATGGAATACTTCGGAGGACCCAATCTCCTTGAAACGCCCCTTTCTGGAAAATGCTGAGAAAGATTGCAAAGGAGCGTGTTGTGGAACTGTATAAAAGGTGAGGCGTCTGTAGTGAAAAGGTAGTCGACCACTGGAAGGTGAAGTAAACGAAGAAGACCAGAGATGTCTGCAGACCCTTTGAAACACAGTGAAGTGACCACTGCTGTCCTGAACCCGTTACCTTTGCAGTAGAGAAACTCCGAAGATGACTCCTTCCCTTTGGCTGGTGCGATCAACCAGTCACAAGACAAACCTTTAATTGAACTATCTCACAGGTCCTATGAGTTTCCAGAGATGCAGAACCCCAATACCAGAAGACCTGCTGCCCATTTTGAGTGCATGGTCATGGAAAGGTTGAATCCGTCCAAATCTTTGCTGAGCCCTCAACGACACTCCAGAAATCCGATCCAACTCAACGAGACCCCTTCATCAGAGCGCAGGACTGCAGGAAGAGAAGATTGAACGGGCGATCCGCATCCTTTGTTGGTGCTGCAGAAAAGGGCCAATACCACAGTGAACCAAGAAGTTGTTGAAAGTCGTGCCCCTGGCCCCCCCCTCAAGACTGCTGCTGAGAGATCCCATCCATTGTCCTGCCTTCAGTAATCAGACCAAGGAATCCAGAGGTTGGGTCCAGAGCTGCAACGTCACGGAGCATCCAACAACAACTTTCATCTAACCTAAGGTACTGTGGGGAAAAGGGTATTGCTTACCTGAATGCAAAAAGTCGCTCCAGAGCATTGGAGTGCACAGAGGTGTCCATGGTATCCCCCCGCCCCCCTTTTACCTCCGACTCAAGCTGCTGCTGCTTACGTCCCTTCATCGAGTCATTAATAATGTCTCCATCGTTAGTTAACTTGCTGCTTCTAAAAGACTAGTGACTTGAAATCCACAGGAACAAATCGTATTCTGCTGCTTTTCCAGACTTTGAGCCCTCGCCGAACTGCCTTTAGCTACGGTTGCGTTTTTGGACAAAAGACTTACTGGGCGAAGAAACCCTCTCTAGAACCTTAAAACAGACTAGTGTCAATCTAACCATTTCCCTTCCTTTATGTTACTTCCTTATATGTGTTCGCAAATTAAATGTCTTACCGTATATATACTACGAACCGCATGTGCGCGTAATTACCGATATGATAGCATTGTGTCCTTTGAAGTATAATCTAAAGTATTCCGAAGTGTTTAAAGGTAAACTTATAAGTTATTTAAAATTTAGAGCGATTGAGATATGGGATACATTACTCACCGTAATCTTATTTCTGATGCTTGTATCTGTTTAGATTCACATGCTGTGCATAGGCCGACATCTAATGGAAGCTGCAGACTATTACAGTTTGCTTTTCGAAACTCGAAAATGGGCGTCGACACAGGGCATGCCAGTAATACTATCCCTAGTGTGACGTCCACTGTACCCATGATCCCTCACGCGTGTAGGACCCTCAGATTGTGTTTTTTTGGACATGAGGTAGCGCGAGTACAGATTATCCAAGCAGATAGATAAGACTACAGACATCCATGCGCCTTCTCTCAGAGGGGAGGAAGGGTGGGCCACATGTGAATCTAAGCAGATACAAGCATCAGAAATACGATTACTGTGAGTAATGCATCCCTTCTGAGGCTTGTGGAATCTGCTTAGATCACATGCTGTGCATAGATTAGCGAGCAGTGTTAGAAGAAGGAGGTGGGATGTGAGAAGGGTCATGAGCAAACAGATGTCTTAGAACCGCTTGTCCCACTTGAGTATCTGTCTTGGAATGAGTGTCAATGCAGTAGTGCTGAGTAAAAGTGTGAATAGAGCTCCAAGTAGCTGCTTCGCAAATGGTGTCAAGGGGTACATTTGCAATGAAAGCCAGAGTGGCCCCAATGCCTCTTGTGGAGTGGGCTCTTGGCGTAAAAGGCAGAGTCTTTTCAGAAAGGGAGCAACATAGTTGGATACAATTGACTATCCATTTGGAGTCGGCACCTTTAGAGGCGCAATCTCCTTCTCTGCCTGTAGCTACGGAGACAGTTGGTCTGTTTTCCTTAGCGGTCTTGTCTACATAGTAGAGGACCGCTCTTCGCACATCTAAAGTGTGTAGTTTCACCTCAGCAGAGCTTTTGGGTTCTTGGAAGAAGGCCGGAAGCTCTATGGACTGGTTAACGTGGAATTTAGAAATAAACTTAGGTGAGAACCTAGGGTGTGTTCGTAGAACAAGTTTATCCTTATGAACTGTAAAGAAAGGATCCTGCACTGACAGAGCCTGAATATCACTGACCCTTCTTATGGAAGTAATGGCTACTAAGAAGGCAGTTTTATAGGTCAGGTGTTTGAGACTGGCCTTATGCATGGGTTCAAGGGTGGGCCCATGAGCTTAGCAAGCACCACATTAAGGTTCCAACCAGGTGGTGGGTTTGAAATTGGAGGCTGGAGTCTCTTTACCCCTTCCATGAAGGCTTTAACCACTGGTACTTTCCACCACGAAACCTTGTTGTGGGAAGTGGTGTAGGCTGACAGCGCTGCCAGGCACTGGCGTAACAGGGGCCTCTGCAGACCTCGCGGTGCGGGGGGCCCCACCAGCACATGTCCTGGGAGGGGCCCCCATTTGTAGAAAAAAAAATGTTTTTTTGCAAAAAAAAAAAAAAATGTCTGAATTCCCTCTTCATTTATAAAGAATTTCTGTAACAGAAATAATTTCTTTATGAAGTCAGATTGACTTAAAAAAGAAACGATGGGCCTCATTACGGGTTTGGCGGCAACCGTGCCATTGCTACCAGCAGGTTGCCGCCAGACACGTAATGATTTACCGGCACCCAACTTCCCCGTAACACCGGGGGATTACAACCCAGGCGTTCTGGGAAGTCAGGCGCCGGCAAATGGTAAGTCCCCGTTTCCATAAAGTCCTATCGGACTCTATGGGAATGGGGACCATAGAAGCACCGGCACCGTTAATAACAGTGCCAGTGCTTCCGTGAAAACTATGCAGGTGGATGCCGTTCTGCCCGGCAGGTCTGACCTGCCGGGCAAGACGGCAACCGCCCGCAGAGATGTAATATGCCAGCCCGGAAACAAAAGTGCCGGTGAGCTTACCAGCACCGTTGTTTACAGTCCGGCATAGTTGTAATGAGGCCCAATTTCTTTTTTAAGTGTTAGGGCTCCCCTCAACCCCATGATGTGTGCTTGTGCGAGTGTATGGTGTAAGGGTGCACACTTTAATATACGGGTGGCTGCCAGGGTGTGCCTGTATGGTGAAAGGGTGCACACTTAAATGTATGGATAGCTGCCTGGGTGTGCCAGTATGGTGAAAGAATGCACACTTAAACATATGGATGGCTGGGTGTGCGTTTATGTATATGGTGAATGGTGTGTGTGCTTGCGTTCAGGGACGCAACAAAACCTACATTTCGGGAGCTAACCCTTCAAATGTTGGGAGGGGTGCGAACTTCATGGGCGGTGAGGGAGGGGCAAACTTATTTGTTTAGGTCATTTAATTTCTTTATGCATTTTTATGAGACGATTCTAGTGCAGCTTCAATGTTACAAGCAGTTTACTCTCTTTAAGGTTTAAAGCACCCACTTATGGACTGCTGTGAGAATGAGTGGTCTCCTGTTCCCTCTCTACCCTTCCAATCACTCCCCTGGCATGCAAGTATTAAACCCACATCACGATTCCAATTGCCTAAAAAATGTGGCATTTGAATGCAGGTACCAACAGTGAATTGCTTTATGTTAGTAATTTGCGGGTTCTTGTTAACAGAGAAACCCAGGTTTAACATCCGTGTCCTTTTCTGTCTGGCAACTGCTCTGAAGGTCAGCCAGGTCTGGTCAACATAGCCCAACATTTCATGGGGGGGGGGGGGGTGTGGGTGCTGAATCCCAGTCAACTCAATGGTGTTGCACCAATACTTGTGTTTAATACCTGGATTACTTATTGGTAATCTTCATTACTCCTAGCCCTATTCTTCCTCGTCCCAGTGTGTATGAGACAGTACTTGTGTGTAAGGCACTCTGCCTCATACACAAGTGGATGAGGTAGAGGTACATGGAAGTAATGCTCGATTTAGCTACCTGTAATCTTCATTATTCCTAGTCCCACTCTTCCTCATCCCAGTACTTACCTAGGAGGCAAGGAGCCTCGACCGTAAGCTCTGGGGCAAGGAAGAGGGACGTGGAGGTAATTCTGGGCCAAGGAGCTGATTTATTTTGAAGGTTGGGTGGAAGGGAGAGGGGATGTGGGGGGGGGAGGGGGACAGGATTATACGACATATTATAATGACTGTCCATGTCCAGGCTAAGCAGGCATGATATGTGGTATTAGTGGCTAGAGAGGCATTTTGATGCAGCCAGTCTAGTCATTCCTCAGTTTGGTATGACCTTTTTTAATGGGGCATTTATGATAAAGCAGTCCTGCTAAGTGAATTACCTGGCTAGACTGCAATTTGGGTGCTGCCAGTCAGCCGTTTCTTACTGCAGCATTGTATATTTGTCTGGGCATCTGTGATCAAAAGATATGATATAAGTCATTTATAACGCACCTGCACACAAGTGTTTCTAGGCGCGACAAGACAAGGGATGGAAGATAGAGGGAGGAAAAGACAAACGATCTTACTAGGCCTTGTGTCATTCAGATCGTGCAAGTGCGATAACGAGAAGCGCAAGGGGAAAGGGACGGGGGAAGTGAAAGGGAGAAGGGAAGGGAAAAACAGGGCAGCAATGCTCTAAGTGATGTCTGTCAGGGCAGCACAGCTCTGGGTAGTGCAAGGAGAACAAAGGACTGTAGGGTTACAGTTACAGCCCCTAAGTGCATGGTAGGACCAGAGGCAGTGCAAGGGTGACTGATCATGAGAGTCTCGACTCAGTGAGACTCTGAGGGTAGCCAAGCAACCAGTCGGTACAGCAGACAGGTAGGTCAGGTAGGCCAGCAGGGGAGTGAGAGAGAGAAAGCAGAGGAGAAGAGGAAAGTTTTGAGCTTCTTCCAGAACTTCAGGTGGCCTGCTAAAGCTTGAGAGGGGCAGGGAGGCCATTACAGAGGGAGGCACCTGTAGAGGAGAGAGATCTACCCCCCACTCTCTGCCTGGAGAAGCGTCTAACCCTTAGAGAGTTGTAGGTAGCTGAGCGAAGGGCTTGAGAAGGAAGATCTGTTGGAAGAGAGCGTTGGATGCAGTGCAGGCCCCAGGCCCAGAAAGCCTTGTGGACCATGCAAAGGGTCTTGAACTTGATACTTGCAGCCACTGGGAGCCAGTGGAGAGATTTCAGGGCTGGAGAGATACGATCCCTGTGCTTGAGGCCAAGTATAAGTCTTGCAGTCCTTTTCTGGATTAGTTGCAGGGGCTGGATAGTAGAGAAAGGCAGATTGAGAAAGAGGCTGTTGCAGTAGTCCAGCCTAGAGAGAACCAGGGCTCTGCGGACAGTGAGCTTCTGGGGGAAGTGAGAAAGGGAAGAGTCCTCTTGAGGAGGAGCAGCTGGTAGTGGGACTTCTTGGCAACGTCTGCGATGTGAGGAGAGAAAGAGAGTGGCGTCAAAGATGACACCAGTGTTGTTTGCCTCACAGGAAGGCGAAGGAAGAGGGCCCAAGGCAGGTGGCCAGAGTGAGAGAGGGAAAGCAGGGGAAGGAGTCCAAATGAGAAGGATCTCCATCTTACTGACATTAAGGCAGAGAGAGTTGGAGGCACACCAATCCTGAATCGCGGATAGACAGTCGGGAATGAGCGAGAGATAAGAGGAGTCTGAGGGGAGCCTGTAGGAATGCGGAGTGTCATCCGCATAACACTGAAAGTTAGAGGAGAATGTAGAGATCAGGTGGGTCAAAGGGGCCACATAGAGGTTGAAAAACCAAAGTGAGAGGATGGAGCGGGGAGAAAGGGACCAAGTTGGACCTGGGAGGGGCAGTCCAAGAGGAAGGAGGTCAGCCACTCAAGGGCCTGATCCGTGATGCCCAGGATCTCATGGAGTCATCAGGATGGCATGGTTGACCGTGTCGAAAGCACAGGAAAGATCAAGGAGGATGAGGACAGAAGTAATGCTAGAATCAAGGTTAGAGAGCAGAACTTCACAGGTGTTCAGGACAGCAGTTTCCGTGTCTCTGGCACTCAAGCCAGACTGATGGTCATGGAGACAACCAACAGATTCCGTGTGGAGAGTAAGCTGGGAGATGGCCTGCTTTTTCAACAGTTTGGCCAGGAAAGGGGTGATGGAGATTGGGCGGGCAGGCAGGATCGGCAGAAAGCTTCTTGAGGAGTGGGTGCATAAGGGAGTGCTTAATGGGAGAGGGGAAAGAGTGATTAAAGAAATCGGTCAAGGCTGGAGCGAGGGTGTCAATATGGTTCTTGATGGTTCTGGTGGAGCAGGAGATCACCTGTTTGGATGACACTTTCATAGATCAACCTCGTCAGGTGTTGCCAGAGAGAAAGAGGAGAAAGGAGGGAGAGAGGTAGAGACGGCCAAAGGGGTGCCGAGAGAGGAAGAGGGAGAGGAAGAGGAGATGGAGGACAGGATGTCCTGAGTTTTAGCGTAGAAGTGAGATGACAGAGCCATACAGAAGGCCTGGGAGGGAACAGGAGATGTAAAGACCTCAACAGGATTGACCAGTTCTTTTCAGATTTTAAAGAGTTTGGCCGTTTTGTTAGAGGCCACAGAGACACAGGCTTGAATGTGTGTTCTATTCTTGAGGAGTGTTATTGCTTCGACTGCCATTTTGGTGCAACCAGTCTAGATATGTCTAAATGTGGCCTGGCAAGCTTTACTATATTGTTATTACATGTCGACACTCGTCTACCTTGTGCAGCCAGTTGGACATGTTTTCATTGTGGCATGGCATTTTTAATAGCAAAGCTTTAATGTTCCTGTGCTCTGTTGATGACTTGCATCTATTGGATTGGTGTTACCCTACAAAACAATTGCAAACACTCTGGCTTTTTAGCCAATTTTCCTCAGACAATGTGCTGTATATTATATTAAAACACATATGTATAGCTTTCTCCTAGTGCAGTGTGCGGCATATCCGTTCAGCAGCACGTTTGTGCGTATTGCACAAGTGTGATAATCTAGGCTGGCCCAGAGTGTGGCGCAACCCTTGATTTGTTGCTGAGTTGGGGGGCCCCCCCAGCATGGTTCGCAGGAGGGCCCCCACATCTTGTGTTACACCACTGCTGCCAGGTGTACCTTGAGTGAGTTAAATACCAGTCCTGCATCCAGCAGATGGAGCATGTAAGTGACAATATTGGAAGGAGTGCAATCAACCGGGTTGATTTTCTTATTCTGGCACCATATAACAAATCTTTTCCATTTATCAAAGTAACAGTGCCTCGTGTTAGGTTTCCTAGATTCCTTTAGGATGTCCATACATCTCTGTGGTAAGTTGAGATGTCCAAACTATGACTTCAGGAGCCATGCTTCCAGGTTCATTGAGTTGGGTTGAGGATGCTCTGTTTGACCTTGGTGCTGGGACAGTAGGTTGTAGCACCACGGGAGTCTGATGGGTTTGCACACCGCCAATCTGCGTAGGTGTGGGAACCATGGTTGCCTCGCCCACATGGGAGCAACTACGATGAGCATCATCGATTCCCTGTGCATCTTGTTGACCCCCTTCCTCATGAGAGGGGTTGGTGGAAAAGCATAGGCAAACATCCCTGACCAGTTCATCCACAGGGCGTTCCCCTTGGAGTCTGGCTGGGGGAAACTGGATGCGAATTCTGGGCACTGCCTGTTTTCGCTTGTGGCGAATAGGTCTGTAGTGGGGAAACCCCACTGTGAGAAGATGTCCTCTACGACTTCTCCGAGTAGACACCATTCGTTTTCTTCTGGGAGGGGATCTCTGCTCAAAGCGTCCGCTAGCAAATTGAGATCCCCTGGAACATGTTGAGATGACAGGTAAATGTTCCGTCTGAGTGCCCATATCCAAATATTCTGGGCAAGCTTGGACAGATTTGGCGAACGAGTCACTCCCTGTTTGTTTAGGTAAAACATTGCTGTTGTGCTGTCTGTTAGGATCTGCACCGACAGGTTCAACAGGTGGGGCTCGAACGCTTGAAGCGCTCTGAATACTGCCAGCTGCTCTAGCAGATTGATATGATTCTTGGCCACTGTGTGAGACCAGAGACCCTGAGCTGTGTGGTGAAGGAGGTGTGCTCCCCACCGTGACAGGGATGTGTCTGTTGTGACTACAGCCAATCTGGATCGTAAAAGAGTTTCCCCTTTGACAGGTTCTCTCTTGTCCATCAGTGAAGACTTTGTTCAAGTGTTGGCGAAACGACCACTAGATCGTCCCACTGACCACTTGCCCGAGACCACTGTTTCGCCAACCATTCTTGCATGGGTCGCATGCGCAGGCGCGCGTGGGGGACCAGGTAAATACAGGACGCCATCAAGCCAAGCAAACGCATTGCTTTGCGCACCTTTATCTGGCGACCGGGCTGATAGAGGAATTTGTAGTAATAGATTCCGAATTCTTTCCTCTGATGGAAAGGCCAACCCCTCTTTGGTGTCTAGGACAGCTCCTAGGAACTGTTTGGAGGTGCTTGGAACCAGGCTTGATTTTTCTCGTTTATTGAGAAGCCCAAATGAAAGAGGAGGTCGATTGTTTTTTGAAAGTTGGATCTGCAAATTACGGGGGTTTCCCCCGTGATGAGCCAGCCGTCCAGGTAAGGGTACACTGGGATTGCCTCCCTGTGTAGGTGCGCCGCCACCACCGCCAGTACTTTGGTGAATACCCTTGGAGCCGAGGCTATACCGAAGGGCAGCACTTTGAACTGGTAGTGCTGGCTGTCTACCTTGAAATGCAAGAACCTTCTGTGCGCTGGGAACATAGAAATATGAAAATAGGCATCTTTCATATCCAATGTTGCCATGTAATCTCCTCTTTTTAGTAGTGGGTTTACTTCTTGGAGTGTAGCCAACGAAATCTTTGAGGCTTGACATACTTGTTTGCAGGGCCTGAGTCTAATACTGGGCGCATCGTTAGATTTTTTTTTTGGCACAAGGAAGTAAGTTGAATAAATACCCTTGTTTACCTGGTTGCCCGGGACGAGTTCTATCGCGTCCTTTGCAAGAAGAATGACCATCTCCTCAAGGAGGATTCTTTGGTGCTCCAAGGAGTGCATTTTCTGTCTTGGAGGATGGTCGCGGGGCGTTCCAATAGTTTGATACAGTATCCCGTGGACACTGAACAGCACCTATCTGTCCGAAGTGATCCCTTCCCATGCGTGGGTGAAGGTGGAAATGCACCCCTCTACTGGGGATGCATGGGAACGGAACCTGAGCAGAATGTCACTGTTTGTTGGGAGGCGTAGCGCCTCTACCTGGGTTGCCTCTCCCCCTACCACGGCCCTTCTTTGACCTCTGGCGAAACCCTGGGTAGCTTGCTGGTTGCCGCCCTACGATGTTCCTTGGTTCTGAAAGTAATGGGACCCTCTCTGGGAATTTTGGCCACAAGAGCGACGAAAATTATTTCCCCGCTGGTTTGTGGGTTTATTAGTTAGTTGACCAAGGGACTTTAAGGTGTCCTATTCGTCCTTAGCCGTTTTAAGCGCTTCCTCCGCTGCCTTTCCAAACAGGACATTTGGTTCCACCAGCATGTCAATGAGGGTGGCTTTGGTCTCGGGTTTAAACCCCGACTGCCTCAGCGAAGCGTGTCTTGATTACTGTGCTTTCTGCAATAAGCCTCCCTGCATGGTCTGCTGCATCGAAGTTAGCCTTGAGAATGCATACGGACACTGATCTTCCTTCCGACGCAATCTGGGCCAACTGGATCTTTAGAGGTTCTGGTGCAGAGGCAATGAGGGCACCTACCTATTCCCATTGATGGCAGTTGTAGCTTGCTAGCAGAGTGGTGGTGTTAGCAATTCGTGCTTGGTAAATCGAAGTAGATGCCACTTTCCTTCCTAGCCCATATATTCTCTTGCTCTCCTTGTCCGGTGGAGCTTCTGAAGATGCTTGTGGTGTTCCCGCCCTCTTCCTGGTGGTTGTAACCACTAATGAGTCGGGTTTTAGCTGACACCTTATGTAAAGTGGGTCGGAGGGGGCGGCCCTGAATAACTTCTCTATTCGTGGGTTAACTGCCCGGGTAAGGTTAGGGGTGAGCAGAGAAGGATCGATCCTGCGTTGAATAGACTTTAGAATCGGGATGGCTTGGGCAATGGATCTTTTATCCCCCAGAATTTGCTCTGCAAAATCCCTCTCTTCTTGGATTCGGGAGTCTTGGAATAGGGAGTAGACGTCGAACGAACTGCCGGAGTAGTCTTCGAACGTGCTGCTTGGGGGTAGAGGTCGGATTCATCTTCCGACGACCATACCTCTGTGACTTTAGGTAATGTGGCACTCTTAGCAATCGTAGATGGTTGCTGTGTGTCATGGGGCGACCGTGACCTGGAACGCCCAGAGGACACCGATTCGGACAGCTCTCTGTGCCTTCTTCTGCCGATCACTCGACACGAGTGTCGAATCTCGGGTGGGGTTAGTGTGTTTAAAGGAAGAGGTATGGGTAGCGCTCTTGCAGCCGGGTGTTGTCCCCATAACTGCCCCGCGGACAGTCCTCCGAGGTCGGGGGCTTGCGCTTAGGTGCCTAACGACACCCCTGTGCCCTCGCCGTCCGATACGGCGGCGTTGCGGCCATCACTGAAGGAACCCACAGCGTCCATGGCCTCGAGTTGCCTGGCGTAGTGGGCCCCACATTTGGTTGAGCGGTCCTTAAGTGTCTTGGCTTTGAAGAGCTTACATGCTCTACAATTTGCCTCGGGGTGGTCCCTAGGAAGACAGGTTACAGGTGATCTGTTTATCTACCCTGGGGAACTTACGGCTGCACTTGGGGCAGAATTTAAATGGAGTACTGTCCATATGTCAATATCTGGCAATGGGCGGGTATATGCAGGAAAAAACGAGTGTGTGTGAATATGTCCACTCCCCACTCTCCCTACTTGCAGGGCCGAGGCCAGAGGCCTTCCGAGGCCCAAAGTCCATCGTGTAGTCTCGACGGCTGTTCGTCCTCCAAGTACCGGCACCGATCTTCAGCTCTTCGACGTGGGATTTGAGAACAGGGATTTTTTTATAAACTTATGATAAATGACTAAAAGCCAGGGAACTATGCTTCCGACAAGTATGGCGGAAAAAAACAATCTGAGGGTCCTACACGCGTGAGGGCTCATGGGTACAGTGGACGTCACACTAGGGATAGTATTACTGGCACGCCCTAGTTCGACACACCTTTTTGAGTTTCGAAAAACAAACCGATACTCCGCAGCTTCCACTAGATGTCGGCCTATGCACAGCATGTGAGCCAAGCAGATTCCACCAGCCTCAAATATATATATCTTCTTTGATGTGCAGATCTAATTGCGTTCAGTCTACTTACCTACAGATCGCTGATAACTCTTTAGATAAGCCAGACTGCTCTGCCACTCTAAGAAGGTCATGAGCTAGTACAGACTGATACTACGAGTTGGAGACCTACAAACCACTGGGACAGCTTACTAAAGTCTCACTGTCAGTAGGACTTTAGGAAACTCCCCTAACATTGCAACTATACCTTTCTGCCCTTGATGCTTACCTTCTCTTGATGGCGCTAAAAGGGATTTCTACCTTTCTCACTGACAACGCACTCCAACCATCTTCGCCAACTCTATGCACCCTAAACTCACTCCTTACTCCTGCTTAACCCACATTTCTTAGCTTAACTCTTTCAGCTAGTGACCTTGGTGAATATTTTGCTTTCAAAATCTCCCACAAAAAAGTAATCTCTCCTCACCACCCTCCTACTTTTTATCCACTGCACATACTCTACCATCTTTCCCTGCCTCTCTCACACTTCATTCATACCAACACCGAGAAAGTCCTTCTAATGCGGATGAAGGCTAACGCACTCCTGTGCCCCATCAGAACCTCTTCAGCCTCAGCTTGTGTTTGATAGGGTTTCCTTTTTGAGTGAAATTCTCCCCACTAGGAGTCCCCCCCCCCAGCATTTTTTCCTGGACTATTGCATTTTCTGATTGATTCTCTTGAGTGAGTGGGAATCTTTCCCCCCTCCCACTTCCCCCACACAGGTTCTTTATTTTACTCTAACCATGGGAACCGTTTTGATCTCTTTAATACAGTTATGCTTTCCTCCATCTTTTCTGGCATCTACATTTTATTATTGCAGCACACCGCACTTTCTGTGCAGTGTTGCTGGGAGCTCTGAGCTTCCCTTTTTATTTTACCTTTACTTTGTCACACCTGTATTTTATTTTGCAAGATCAGCACACTCCACCTTAAGTGGCGGGCTCACGGGAAACATGGCCTCCCTTTTCCCTCTTTTCAATAACTTTTAGTTACTGTTCCAAGTTCATCTGACAGGCTGGTGGCAGTGTACCTATTTGCAAAACATGTGTGTGGACTTTTGTTTCAGGCTGCCTTCGCAGCTGCAGTAAGGGACACAAGATCACCATTTGCCAAATCCGGTTGCTGTATTTAAGCCCTGTTCTTGATTAAGTCTTTCTTGAGGCTTCCACCTGCCTGGTCGGGGGAGGTCTTGATGGGTCTTTTGTGGGCGTCCCTTGGAAAGCCTGTCTATGCTCTCAGAGTGCCTGAAAGGACAGGAAGTGGGGGAGGCGACCGAAACTCTGCTGGTCTTTAGTCCTGTAGTCTGCCTGCCTGAAAGCAGTTTGTGCTGGGATGTGGCTGTCCCCATTGGGCAGCAAACCCCCAGGTTGAATGAAAGCATGCCTGGTGACTGGGGGTTTGGCCAGTTTTCCTGCTTAAAAGACAAGGATCATGGAGCTGAAACACGACAGTCGACCACTGGAACTGAAGAGCTAAAGAAGGACATCCACAGCCAGGGAGTGTGGCTTGTAGCCATGGAGTAGGTCGTCTTTCAGGACCGCTCCCGCCTGATCCGGTAAGATCTGCAAAAATAAGCACGTTCCACTGAGACATCACGGCCGAAAATTGAGGCGTGCGTGAATGAACCTCGTTGAAGTGCCCAGCTGAAAGGAAGTGTGCAATGCCTTGGCCGGTGGTGTAAAGCGAAGCGGGAGAGATAAGGACTGCAGATGGCACCTGCAACCAAGATAGCAGTCGCGAGGCGAAGGTGATTGCAGAGGCATGTCAGAGGCTCTGAGACCAGGAGGAGCCTGGAGCACCCAAGCGGAGTGGCAGGGAGTCAGAAGAGGAAATCGTAGCAGTGGCGGACTGCAGATGAGGACAGACACCCAGATACCAGCACGCCCAGAGCAAAGGAGTCATGAGGTGAGCAGAGGCAACGGAGTCCCTCCAGTAATGGACTCCAGTAATTTGGACGGCGGGATAAGCATAAGGCAAGTGCGGCGAGAAGCCCCTCATCAGTCCCTGACCACCGACGGTGGTATACATGAGGCAAGGCTTTACGCTGGAGCATCTGGGTGGCGCGGCTGTGAGGAAGAGCGGAAAGGAGAGGCTCCTGGGGCAAACAATGGAGCCAGTAGAGCTCTACAACAATAGATTCCTCCCAGAGGTCTGAAAACCCCACAAGCAGAGGAGGGAGACAGTGGCTGGACAATGAGGACCCGGGCCAAGCAGTGAAATGGAGAAAGCAGCCCTTGCTACCCCTGCAGTAGAACAACAAGCATTTGGCAGTCACTCCAGGTGAAGCAGCAGGGGACAGATCCTGGGAAAAGACTGGGAGAGAGAGACTTAAAAGTACAGCAGCAGTGAGCAGGTGGCAGTTACGGGGGCATGGGTGGTAGGGCAAGCTCCCATAGGTCTATGACCGTTCCTGCTAAGTAACACATATAATGAGCCCACATTGTTGAATATCGATAAGCAGGACACTTATAAGAACGCCCAAGAACTCACGGGAGGGGCAGAAAACGGCTGTAACCAACTGCTAGTGAATCACGCAGACTGATCCCGCCCGAAGCGGTCAAAATGAAACCAACCCACATTAGACAGCTTTGCCAGGGCTAAGCAACAGGTTCCGGGAGGAGACATCGACCCAGCGCAGGGGAAAGGGAGTGAAGCCAGGGAGCTGCATAACCAGGCGATGCTGGCAATAGCAGATTTGAAGGCCTCATTGGGTACGCAGATTGAAACGGTGCAAGTAGATGTAGGACTACTACGCCAGGACGTGCGAAGCAGACCCTACAACATGCATAGAGAACATGCTACTCCAGGAAATTGGTACCGGAAACCTAACGAAGGGCTTCACAATCGAGAGGGCACACAGAGCACTGACCAGATGCGTCCCCCCTCCCCACAGGAGCACCCCCAAGGCAAATCATAGCTAAGCTCCTGAACTACAAGGACAAGGAGAAAATACTGGCCTACTCCAAGCAGGGGGAAGAACTAAAGAGCTTTGGCAGACCTGGTGGTCTACCCTGATCACACTTTCGAAGGGCAAAAGAGCTGGGCACTCAGTGGCCAAATCCAGACTTCAGGCTGCTGGTTTGAAATAAATGCTGATCAACCCAGCACGACTTAAAATCATACATAAAAAACAGGACCTGGTTCTTTGACCTCCCGGAGGAGGAGCAGGCATAGATGGACAGGGAAAAGATATGTCCCTGTGAAATAGACAAATGGAGACGAATAATAGGGTCTACACAACCGTCGGCCAGGAGCACCTATGGAACGTCAGACTGTATGATCGGTGTGGCGCAGTACCCTGGCGAATCTGCCACTGGACAGAAACCTGAATATAAACAGACTTTCAGGGAGAATAGTTCTGCCCTGAACGGGCCTCGGACACTTGCTTGTTGTATTTTCACAAGACGGGGCTTACTACCAGTCAGCGTCTTGCATCATGACTGAGAACACTGTACTTGCCGCTACTGGCACCACACCCTCCAAGTTCAATTTTTAGTGGGCACTTGTTTCTGTGTCCAACCACTGTACACTAGCCTCAAGTAAGCCTGCTTGGGGCGAATGAGAGAAGCGCACATGCCTGAGCAAATGTAATGCTGCTGTGGCAGCTGTTCATAGTTGAGGAAGTTGGGGATGTTCTGTTGGGGAGGGGCTTGCCTGCACGCATGTTAGAGAGTCCTGGTGGCACGACTTTCTTGATTGGATCACCCCCTGGGAAGAAAGTAGCACCGGGGGTAGAGCCAGGGGGGATCCACCCACACAAAAGGGATAAAAGCTAAAGGCCGGAACTGTAAATGTCCTCACTTAGAACGTGAGGGCTTGAACACCTATGTTTAAAGAAATAGCGTTTATTCGTACCTCAAGAGATGTAAAGTGGACATAGCCATGCTGCAGGAAACGCACCTTACGGCTGAAAAACTAGCATTGGTGGCATGTAAATGGGGAGGAGGGGGGTTTCTTTTTGGTTCTATAAATTCTGCCTATGCTCAGGGAGCCTCGATATGGATAGCGCCCTCAGAACCCTTTAAGGCCACTCCCATTAAGACAAACAAGGACAGAATGGTGCAGGTACAGGGCCTCGAACAGGTTGATACGTGTTTGGTCTACACACATGCCGACCAACCACGGCGCAACCATCTTCTTTAAATCCCTATACCCCGGTTGGGCTCCTGCAGGAATAGTATGTTATGGGGCGTGGAGTTCAATTGTATGCTAAATCCACTACTGGATAGATCAGACACCAAATACCTTAAACCACCACCACCAGCCAAGACGCTACAGAGGCTCCTAAACTCCTTTGCCCTGGGGGATGTCTGTAGAGCTCTACATCCGGACACCAGACATCAGTCGCACTAGTCAGCTCCATATGCGGTGTATACTAGAATAGATTACTTCTTTGCGTGACAAGAAATAGCACATCACATTACACACGCTCAGTATAAAAGGAAAGGACTCATCAGATCACCCCTGCTAAGCCTACAATGGCAATATGTGCCCCTGAGGGCTCCGATACCTACATGGCGGCTTAGAAGTCAGTCGTTTAAAGACCCCCCCCACCCCATTTCAAGACTGTATTAAAGACACCATCACAGACGTTTTGCACAATATGGGCAGTGTAACTAGTGCAGGAATCTTTTGGGAGGCGCTGAAGGTAGTGGTCAGGAGAGCTCGTTAGGCACGATTGTATGCAGTACCCTTTGGGTGCACTACAAGAATCCAGACTACAGGTAATAGGAAACCCAACCTTTGGTATAAACTTGTACTACACCGTTTTGGTAGCGTGTTGAGCAGCCAGGCTTATTTCAAGAGGGGTCAATGTGAGCTGTAGGGGAGTTACACAGAGATTCACAGCGACAAGTATCCAAATAAACACTTACACACCAGGTTTCTTGAATAAACAATTGTTAATTTATCAGTCAGCATAAGTTTTCTTCAGAAGGGAGCAATATAAAAGCAACACAAAAATACACTTAAACTATACACACTTAGTTTCTAAATCAGTAAGTACCGTTTTGGGATAGCCCACAGACACAACCTACACCCTCAGGTGACTTCAGTAGCTAGGGTGCTGGGGACATTAATATAGCACTGTTGTATTTAGAATCAATTCAGAGTAAGTCAAAGGAAAAGGTTATTGGGAACATACAAGAGACCACACATATTCTTAAGCAGGCAAATACTTTCAGATTCCCACAGAAGAAATTCAGTGAAAACAGGCTAGGTTAAAGTCAATGGGCAAAAGTCTATATGAGCTGAAGTACTTCTTTGTAGGTAAGTAGAAAGGTCTTTTCACAATGTTTTAGAAGTTTATGAAGCAAAAGAAGAATCAATGTAGGGCCACAAGTTGTTCAACTTGTGAGTAGTAGAAGATGCAAGCAACTCTACAGCAAGAGGTATGTTCTGTCAGACTTTACAGTACCTTTGAATTGAAGAAAGTGTAGCAGAGGACCTCTGTTGCTCTGCAGCTCTGCAGATCACACTGTTCCTGGGCCTCAGTCATGGAGATAAGAGGGAGGACTTCTAGGACTGCAATGGGATGGACACCGCTTGCAACCAGCAATCTTCAAACAAGTGGCTGTTCAGTGTTTCAGCTCCTTGCGTCTACCGCAAAATAGCAACACCGCGGTTCCTGGCTATAGAGATGGGCTTTCCTCACTTCTGGGGTCCCGCACTCTATTGAGGGGGCTCAGGCTCGGTCAGTCCTGCTTCGTGGGAGTCCGGAGGATCTTCCTGGAACTCTTGGCCAGCTTAAAAGCAAGTCACACAATCTGCTGTTCCACTCCCTTGCGTTTCGGTTTCCAGCAGCAACTCTATGGAAAGTCAACGAGCTGAGAGTGTGTCCAGGTGGATTACTTTGGAGTTGCTTGGTCCCACCAATTCAAGGGGAGAAGTTGTCCTTGCAGGGCTTCTCTGTCGATACGAATTTTGAGTTTCAGCACAGCAGCAGGGCTTCACTGGGCAAACCAACGGTCCAGGAGTTGCAGCACACGTCCTCTTCCAGTGGTCGACTTTGCCTTCCAAGCCAACTGAACTTTTATTCAGTTCTCTCCCATTCATTACAGCCTAGCTGTCAGTCACCCAGCAGGGTGGCCGTCCTTGCCGGACAGTCAGCCGGCCAATCACTACAGAGTGCATCTGGGTCTCCTAAGAGTAAGCACAGGGAGTTTCGGCACCTCCCTCACTTCCTGCCCACCCCAGACACCCTGGAACCAGAGGCGGGCTTCCCTCGTGAATCCCGCCAAAGGCAAAGCAAACAAAGGGACCAAACCTGGTTTGGCATGCAGAGTAAATCTCAAGAAGGACCTTTCCACAAAGAAATGGCGAAAAAAGACTGGGGCCATTTTGACAAAAATGGCACCCTTGGGTGCTTTACTGCAGTTGCGAACGCAGCCAGCGGTAAATGCACACCATGGTAGTTAAACGTAAACCACTGCCACCAGCCCTTCAGTGAGGAAAGGGTAACATAAAAATGTTAGATGAGAAGCTAGACAAAGGGGATACTAGGTAACCCCTCCAGCACCCTATTGTAAGATAGTGTGTGCTGGGTCTAGAAAGTTATAAATATAAGTAAAGTCACTTTCACTTTACTGCTCTGGGAAACAGTTTATCCCAGAGATGGTATTTAAACCTTTGGGAAATCTGAAAGACTTCCCTGTGCCACTGCACTCAAGGTGCTGTGTGACAATGTAAAAGACGCCTATGGAGTTGGTCAGGCTCCATAACCAAAAGAAACAGTTCAGAAACCACATTAAAATACATGAGAGAGCGGGAAAAAGGACTCTCACTCTCTCCAGGTTAAAAAAATCAAGTCCTCAAAATCCAGCAAAGTTGCTGGGGGTCACCAAGGTAGAGGGAATTAGCACATTGTTTAGAATTATCCCCAACAGAGCTGCCATAGCAGGGTCAAGCAGTGTCCAAGCAAACATTAATAGGGACTTGTCCTCCGCTCTGCGGAGGAAGGTTTGAGAAAACTGGAGCAGTCTCATGGGCATTCATCGGATAGGACTGCAAGGGTTATGGACCTAAAACAGAAATGTATGGATTACTGGGAGAGGCTGGGCAAAAATAGCTTCGCTAAATACAGCACAGGCAGCACATGGAAGGGGATAAACCCAGCCGATTGCTGGCATGACTATATATAAAAACAACAAAAGGAGGAGAAACAGGGCCCATACACTCGATATACGAAACACAGGAACCTATGTCAACAAGGCGTTTCAGGAATTTTACTGAAATCTTTACCGGGAGCGACCCCCAGGCGTCAAGGGTCACTTGGAGGAGGTGCTGGACGAGATAGTACTCCCAACGCTGAGTCAGGAGGGCAAGAGACGGCTTAGAAGCGCCTATCTCCCTGGAAGACATAAAAAGTACAATTGTAGCCTTGCCGACGGGGGAAGACACCAGGATCCGATGGGTTACCTAGCGAATTCTATAAGGAATATACCCACAAATTGGCCCCTCATTTGCTTAGTTCCTTCAATGATACCTATGTGGTGGGGGTCCTCCCACTTAGCCTGAGAGAATCCATCATTATACCACTTCTTAAGCCCCACAAACCACTGATGGAGTGCATCTCTTATAGGCCCCTCTCGAAGTTCAACCAGGAGAACAACATACCACCCATCCATACTAACAAATAGGATGCAAAAGGTAATAAATAACCTGGTGAAGCCAGACCAAACGGGCTATGTGCCAGGCCACAGTATGGCCTGGAATCGGAGACGATTACATCATGTCATGTGATAGATGGTACAGCATCCTGGGATACTGTGTGCTATAGCCATTCTAGAAGTGGTTAAAGCGTTTGATTCAGTAAGATGGGACTGGCTTTATGCAACTTTGCGTAGGTTTGGATTTGGGCAGACATATCAAGTGGGTTCAGTTGGTATATACTAGACCATTTGCAAGGGTCAAAACGGGAAGATGCATCTCAGAAGCATGCAAAATAGGGAAAGGGACAAGACAAGGTTGCCCATTACCACAGTTACTTTACATCCTATCCATGGAAACCATTGCTCAATATCTTAGAGCTTGATAATCTGAGGCAGGCATTAAAATTGATGACTAGACATCGGATATCCCTGTACGCAGATGAAACTTTGCTATATATTCAAAACCCTGAAGACAATTTGGAGCTGTTATTGGAAACCATGGCACACTTTGCTGAATTGTCAGGGATTACAATCAGTATGGACAAATCAGCCTGGTTTCCCTTAGCAGGACTGCATTAGAGCCGAGAGCACTGGCCGCCCTAACCCTACAATGGAAAATGGCCACATTTAGATATTTGGAGGTCAACATATATCATGACCCAGTGGAGGAACACATACACAATATGCTGTGAGCCCTAGAAGGTATTAAGCGCTCCATGAAGTTATGAACCAGACTCCCCCCCCCCTTTCACTGATGAGGAGGGCAGACCTGCTGAAAATGGTGGTGCCACCTAGACTGCTACACCTTTTCGGAAATGTCCCATTCTTCATACCGAGATTATTCTTCAAAACTCTGGACAGTGTTTGTAGAGGATTTCTGTGGCAAAATGAGCAGAATAAAACAGCGCTGTCGTTGCTAAACAGGCCGCATGCTGAGGGAGGCATTAGAGTCCCGCATTTTGAACTATATTATATAGCAGGGTAGGTACAATTTGAGTTGGACTGGTTGGCCGATGACCCTACCCCAGACACATTAATGTTACAACGCGCTGGGTTGTGTTATTACTTTAAAGAATTGGTGTGGATCAGGAAGCCCCGGGGCAGGCGATGGTCGCACCTAGTGTCCCTAAGGGTGAAATGTGGGACAGAACCCTGTCAGCGATGGGGCTCACAGATCCAATTTCAGCACAGATTCCTTTGGTTTCAGTAATGGCATCTTCAACAGCGGGGAGAATGGGAATATGCACAAATTGGGAAACCTGCAGGGTGGCCACAATAGGGGACTTACTGCAGGATGAGTCTTTCATACCCTTCTTAGAGCTGGCAGGAGTCACAGGCATACATACAGGCCAGTATTTGCTACATAGCTCTATCAAGAGATCACAAGTAGATGGCCTACATACAGGGAACTAATGCAGCAACATTTGGTAGTGGAAGTTCTATATGATATAGCAGAAGGGGGGCACACCATATCGCAGATATACAGCCCTCTTATTGTCTAATGGGCCTCCCTCCCCTTAGCGGTAAAGAGAAAATGGGAGGAAGATCTGGAGGTTACATTCACAGACATACAATGGCCAGAGGTACTGGGTTACCATAACAAGATGTCATAGAATGCAATATTGCAGCTTACACAACTGTTGGTAACACACAGGGCATATATATATGATGCCTCAGAGAATCTCATGGTTCCCAGGCACGGAAGCACAGGTGTGTTCCAGGTGTAAAGCGACAGAAGCAGGTGTGTTGCATATGTTCTGGGCATGCCCGGTGTTATGGCTATACTGGCAAAAGGTGGCAAGTAGACCATACAAAGGGGGTTTGAAATTGGATGTGCTTTTCCCGGGAGCATGCCTACTGGGCCGCTTTCCACGTCCCAAGGGCATGAAACATGTGCATAAAATAAAGGATCTGGCGTGCATCCTAGCCAAAAGTAGAATAGCTATGGCATGGAAATCTCCCAGAGGCCATTATGTGGAGAAATGGTGGTGGGACTTGAAACGGTGGGCGATGGCAGAAACTGTGGCATGGAAGAGAGCGGTAAGGTGCAGTCCTGGAGAGGCCACGGTGGGTGTTGGGGAATGGGAGATTTTGTTGCAAACCTTGTTTGCTGCGGAAGCCACAGAAGTAAGGGTTGCAGATTAATCCTGACAAGGGAGCGAGGTATTCCAAATTGTCTAAGACTTGAAAGTTGACAGTATAATTGTGCACTAATAAAGTTGGGGGGGGGGGGGGTCGGTGTTGAAAGGGAAGGGGGGTTGTTGGGCAAGGGATTACAATACGTTATAAAGCGAAGGCTGTAGACACTGCATAGGGCAGAGATGTGAAATGTCATTGTTTATGTACCAGTTAAAACTAATAAATAAAAAAATCTCACAGAAATATAGAAGCTGTTGACATAAAAATAACAGTGCATGTATTGCCTGGGGTCCCACATTCAATCCCTGAATATCCAATTTGATTGGGCTTCATTACTAGCCTAATGTGCCTGATGCATGACAGTGAGTTGGACTATGCATGTCATATCTGGGATAAGACCTTTTCAGGTGTATGTTGCCTTAAATGTGTATTCTGTATAAGTATCAAACTGCAGGTGCTAATGTGGATTTTTTTGTCGTCATCTATCTAAGCATGATAAGAAACATGGATATCGTTACTTTAGAATTTAGTTGTTACATTTGTCAAGCTTTAAAGACTGATCAATTTGGCAATATTCAGACAGCACCCATCTGAACCGAACCATGGTCTAATCCCAAAGGATGCATTAACTAATTCACAATACTGCAGTACTGTTAAAAGATAGCAGCCCAAAAGCAGGCTACTCTAGATAGGTCTGCGCTTTAAACAAAAAAATTAATAAATCAAAACTGTAAAAAATAAAATAAAGGACGTCCGCAGCCAATTCCAGAGACTGCTAGAGGTGGCTGAGTAACCGCTGTAGTCCTAACCTCAACTTGTGTGCGACAGGGGAGCTGAGAAGAGGACGACTTACTCCCTCCGACTGGCGGGCTTAACCAAATCCCAAGACGAACTGCAATTTGCCCCATTCCTGGACATGCTGCGACCTCTACAGCGTGCAATTCCTCAATGCCAGGGGTCCTGTGCCATTTTGTGGTGCAAAGTCTACCGAAGCGTGGTTTCGTCTACGTCATTTTGTGGTGCAACATCTTGGTAGGCATCCTTCTGGATCTCCAGTGACTGGATCCAGCTCCTGAAAATTCCCTCTGCCGAGATGAGCAGAAAAAGGGTGCAAACTCCACACGACAACCGCCCTTCAACCGAGCCTTGAAAGAGGCACCTACGAGCCAGTGCTGCGAACATCTGTTGGGTGTCCTACTACTCGAGTGCAACCACCAAATCTATCTCCTGTTCTTTTCTTCAGTCGCCAAGAACAAGAATCCTGAACCGAGGTCTGCTGTCGCCTCTCCTTGGGGACCGTCCTCTTGCACCACTTTCTTCGCTTACAGGATACTGTTCAGCCCCTAATAGTTACCTGGTACCTGCTTTGTTGTTCCTGTGCTTCAGAGGGTTGTAGCTAAGAGGTTACTTTACTTGCATCCCCTCCCAGGCCTACAATGAGCTACACTGTGGTGGACATCCATTTGTGCTCCTTACCCAAAGACACTTAAATGATACTCGCCTGTAAACGTAAAGAAATTAAAAGTTAATCACCATAGTGACCAATTTACTCCTAGTCCATAGTCCCCTTTCCTCCATACTGCACGGGGCTTCCCTTGCTAGGGACGGGAGAAAACCTTTTTCATCAGAAAAAAAAAAAACTTGCTTCCGCTTTAAATTTAGATGCACGACAGGGGCATGGCCCTGTGAGCATGCAGTCCTCCTACTCTACCCATCGGCCGCCACTCCGTCTCTCTTGAGGCGTCGACAATATTACCATTGCCTAATGACTCCAGTTTTATTAGGGGAGGATGGAGGGATGTATGGACGAAAGGGGACTATGGACTAGGAGTATGTTAGTCACTACGGTGAGAAAACTATACGTTACTAACCGTAGTGACTAACGTAGTCCTTAGTCCCCTTGCCTGCACACTGCATGGGCGATTACAACTGAATGTAGCCCCAGGGTGGGGAGGAGACCATCCTTAAGCAAACAGGTTTCTAAGAACCGCCTTCCCAAAAGTCACGTCTGATCTAGAGCCGGCATCCAAACAGTAGTGCTTGCAGAAAGCCGAAGCGGCGGCCCACGCTTATGACTTGCCAGGGGACGTGCCACTGGAAAGCAATGGCCATTGCCTTGGCCCTGACCGCATGGGCGTGCATTTTGGCCGGCAGAGGCTTCTCCTGTACCTCGTAGGCTTCCTTGATGGCCGAGACCATACAATGGGCTATGGAGGCCTTAGAGGCCCGATACCCCGGTCTTGATCCGCCGAAGGTGACAAAAAGTGCGCCTGAATTGCGGAAGCCCTTGGTCCTGTCCAAGTAGAATTTCAGGGCACGCCTGACATCAAGGCAGTGCAGAACTCTGTGCCTCGTCTTTGGGCTCGGCAAAAAACATAGGTAGCACTATTTCTACATTCAGAGGGAAAGCGGAAGGCACCTCGGGCAAGAATGCTGGGTGTGTCCGCAGGACTACCTTGTCCCGGTGAAACGTAGTATATTGCTCTGAGGCGACCAGCGCCTGGATTTCGCCGATTCTGCAAGCCGAGGTGAGGACTAGCAAGGCCGTCTTGATGGTGATTAGCTCGATATCCGCGAATGCCATTGGTTCAAATGGCTTGTGCACCAGGGCACCCAGAATTATGTTTCGTTCCCACACAGGGTGAGGCCTCTTGATAGGCGGGTAGAGCCTGGAGAGTCCCATCAAATGTTTGATAATCTGGTTGGAAGAGGAAAAGATGTCCTCCTCCAAGTTTCTGTAAGCCCCAATGGCTGCTAAGTAAGTGCGGCAAGTGTCCACCTGCACGCCTGAGTGGGCGAGGTGCGCCCAGAAGGCGAGCACATCGTCCAAGGTGCATGCAAGGGGGATGGTACCTTTAGAGTCCGCCCAGTGGCAGAACCTGGTCCACTTGCTTTTATACTGGGCCCTGGTAGACTTGCTCCTGGCGCCCTGTATGATCTCGAGATTAGCCTGGGAGAGGCTGAGGTGACCCAGCATTACCTGTTCAGGAACCACGCTATGAGGGCTAGTTTCTGTGGCGCGGGTGGATGTCCCTGCCCCGCTGCTGCGCCAGAAGATGTGCTGGGCCCATCGGGAGGCAAATGGGAACAGCTCTGAGAACCATGGCCTGGCCGGCCACCACAGTGCTATTAGAATGATGCTGAGGTGGTGAGATTCCTTGATCTTGCACATCACCCTGTGTATCAGTAGTTTGGGCAGGAAGTCGTATGCCGTCATTCCGTCCCACTGAATCTGGAATGCATTTCCCAGAGAGAGGCGAACAAGTGGCACTTCCTGTTGTCCCATGAGGCAAAGAGGTCTAATGGGGGTGTCCCCACTTGTAGAAGATTTCCTGCAGAACTAGGTCTTTCAACTGCCACTTGTAGTTGTCTGCCCCAATCTGCTGAGCCTGTCTGTCTCCAGGTTGGATTCCCCCAGCAGGTGGAGAGCCCCGAGGTAGATTTTGTTCTCCAGGGCCCATTCCCACATGTGACTGTGACCCTGCACAGTTGAAGGGGGGTGGGGGGGGGGGATCTGGTACCTCCCTGCTTGTTGACGTAGAACATGCTGGTCGAGTTGTCAGTCTGAATGAGGACGACCTTGCCCTTGATAACCGGAAGGAAGGCTCTGAGCGCCAGCCAGATAGCCTTCAGCTCCAGCCAATTGATGGTGACCTGCGGGGTGGGTTGCCGGAAAGGCTTGCCCAGCCACAGGTTGCAATCGCTGGACCACCATGTGAGGTCCAGGACAAGTGATGGGGGAACGTTGATCATCTCCAACTGAGAGCCACGCTCCGGGTTCCAAGAGGCTGCAAAGTACAGCTGTATCCTCCTCATCCTGAGTCTCGTGTGTTGGACAGCCAAGAAGACTGCTGCCGTGAGACCCAGTAGGTGTTGGTACCACCAGGCCGAGGTCACTTCTCTGCTGAGGAAGTGTGCGGAGGCCCTCTTGAGGGCCATGATCTTGTCTACCAAGGGAAAAACTCTCTCGGAGCATGTGTCCCAAATGAGACCCAAGGTGGTCAGTATCTGCATGGGCTGCAGCTGCGACTTCTTGAAGTTGAGTGAAAAACCCAGCTTGTGCAGCGTGTTCATAAGAGCTTGGGAAGTATTGTGCATTGCTTCCAGAGATGTCGACCTGACAAGCCAGTCATTGAGATACGGGTAGATGCGGTGGCTCTTCGACCTAAGGGGGGCAGCCACAGTGTTCATCCACCTGGGAAAGACCCTGGGGGCAGAGCTGAGGCCAAAAGGAAGCACCTTGTATTGGAAATGGTAGCCCATGATCCTGAAATGTAGAAAAGAAAGATGACGCTGCCAGAGCGGGACGTGTAAGTACATGTCCTTCAGGTCCAGGGAGCACATCCAGTCTCCACTATCAAAGCTGGCGTAACCATCTTGAATTTTTGTAGAGGTAGGGAGAGGTTGAGGGTGGAAAGGCCCAGCACAACTCTCAGGCCTGCCTGGTGGTTCTTCTGAATGGAGAAAATCCTGGAGTAAAAGCCCAAGCCTCGGTGGGAGGCAGGGACTTCCTCCACTGCCTGGCTCTGGACGAGCACCGGATCTCCACCAAAAGAGTTGTTGTCCCAACCTGTGGCAGTGGAGGGGAGTTGGGAAGAGAGGCTGGGATAGGGAGGCGGTACCCCATGGAGACTACCGAAAGGATCCAGGGGTCTGCAAAATAAAAGTGCATGGAGAGGAAGCCTGCGCCCCACTGGAGATGCGTGGACCCGGAGGGGCATGTCATGCCTTCTTTCCCTCTGAGGCTGTAGCGGAGGAGGGGTATTGGAAAAAAGCCCTTGCCCCCCCCCACCCCCCTTTTGTTGTTTGTGCCGAGGTTGATTCGTCGAATGGTCAGGCTGCCTGGACCTCCGCTCTTGGAAGCCACAGAACCCTCCGTATGTACACCGCTTGTCCGAGCGTGGCTGTGACTCTGTGTACGTTTTGGGTGTTGTCTTTGGCAAGATGGATAAAAACTTGGCCGTTTGTGAGCAGTTTTTCTTTTTATCCAGCTCCTCGCTGTTGTGGAGTGAAGAGGTCACCCCCTTCGAATGGAAGATTTAAGATGCAATCCTGGACATCCGGGTTGAATGTCTTAGCACAGAGCCAGGCCGTTCTTCTCATGTCCGTGGCAATGCAGATGGCACGGCCAGAGGTGTCAATGTGGGCCACGGTGGACTCCATGATGTACTGCACCAGCATCTTGGCCTCTGCCAATCCCGCCTTGAATCGTGATTGGCTCTGCGCCGGAAGCTCTGGGAGGAAATCTGCTATTTCCCACCAGAGCCTAGCATGGCATCTGCGTTGGCTTGATAAAGGTGCAAGGACGCGTTGGAATACAGCTTCTTCCCATACGCCTCAAAGATCATTTCCTCCTTGACTAGCAGCACCGCAGAGGATGTGGCTGAGAACGACCAAGGCTTGGAGTATAGTGATGCTGCAGCGATCACCAAGGAGGGCGGCTGAAGATGGGCCGATAGCAAGAGTGTATCCCCTCCATCTGCCTGTACTTGGCATCCAGGCATTTGTTCACTGGCTGGACCGAGTGGGGCTTGAGACAACCCTTCTTGGCCAAGGCAACTACATCCTTCTGCATCGTGATCCCTGTTCTAGTCATAGGACGTAGCGTGAGGACTTATGCAAGGACCCCCCCCCCCCTTCTGCTGGTTGCTCGACCTCAGGTTGAGGAAGGCTCAGGTAATCTGCCAGCCCTGCCAGGCGTTCGTGGAAGGCTTTGGCCGAAGATGGCGTGTCGGGACCTTCCTCATCTGTGCCCGCCTGCGGGTTCTGTTGGTCAGGGACCGGAGGCAGGGAGTTGGGAGCTAGGGTGTGGTGACCGGAGCCAGAGGCTGTTGCGCAACCGCCTGGACATGAGGCCAAATAGGGGCCAGGGGTGCCTGCCCCAGAACCTGAGGGGCCAGAGCCATTGGCGGGAGCACGTCCCTGATGGCGTTCCTGAGGATGTGCCCCATCCGAGGAGATTACATGAGCCGAGGAACCGTTCAAAGAACCTGTCCTCGCATGCCGGATTGGTGGTAGGCGATAGACGGGGTAGCGAGGGGCTGCTGGAGCCGTTGTGTGCCCTGCCCATATGTACGCAGTGGGAAGCTGCCTTGCGCGAAGGAAGGGTAAGCTGTAGGCCACATATCTGGTTGACACCAGTATCACCTTGACATACAATCCACCTGCTGCCTTCCCTGAAGCGGCATCGGCCGGATGTCTAGATTTTCTGATACAGCGGCCATTTTGTCGAGCTGCCTTCCACGTGCCTGCGTCGTGTTGCTCGGCTCACTGGGCCCCGCCCAGTCCAGGACTCAGTGTGGATCATGGGGGCCTACCCTGTTCCTCAGACTGGAGGGCAGGTAGGCATTTCGCCCTCAGCAGATCTGCCGGTAGAACTGCGTATAGGCGCCCCCTCAGACATTTTGCCGGTACTAGGCCATAGACCCCCAGATGAAGATCCGGTAAAAGAACCTTCCGGTCCCTCAGCACTGTCACCGGGAGGATCTATTGACTTCCCCCTCGGCCAATACCTGAAGCAGCCTCAGTACTTGTGCTGGTACCAGGATCCGAGCGGTCCCTCCCACGTGGGAGATTACTTGGGAAGGAGTCTCCCTTGCAGGGTGCACTGGAAAAGAGTGTCCCTACCTTGGGCCTGGATCGATGATTGACAAAGTCCTTTAGGTCCTTTGGAGGCGATCTCTGGTAGAGCTCCTTCCACCTGGCTAGTATGTTCTTCAGAGACCTCGAGGAGAACGCATTGCACGCGGTACAAGCTTGCCAGCAATGGTCTGCGCCAAGGCACCGTAGGCAAAGGGCTTGGGGGTCTTTAGTCGGGAAGAGCCTGTCACAGGATGGACACCTGATGAACCCTTTAGAGGTCGACATGCGCCAGGGAGGAGCGCGACGCCTGAGAACAGAGTACCTGAATGATAGAAAGAAGAAAAAAAAAAAAGACGTATCCGCACATGGAATTACATGGCCAAAGCCAAACCCAGGAGGGCTGGTGAATTCGGCCCGTTCACGTCGATGCAGAAAAGGGGACTGAGGTGTGGCGTCGGAGGGCGGTGTCAGGGCAGCGCATTCTCCCAGGGACGCACCCCTGCGCGCCTCTAAATTTAAAGGGGAAGAAGGTTTTTTTCTGGTGAAAAAGGTTCCGTCTCCCGTCCCTTCGAAGGGACGCCCATGCAGCATGGAGGAAAGGGGACGGGACGCAAGAGTACATATAAACTCAGACGTCCCGTCCCCTTTCCTCCATACCTCATGGGCGATTACAACTGAATGTCGCCTCAGGGTGGAGAGGTGACCCTCCTTAAGAAAACAAGATCCTCCATACTGCCTGCCCGAAAGCAGCGCCTGACCTAGAGGCGTCAACCAAACAGTAGTGCTGACAGAAGGCCGAAGAAATGGCCCACGTGGCCGCCCTGCTGATGACCGGTCACGGGACGTGTCTCTGGAACGCCACCGCCTTGGCTCCGATAGTGTGGGCATGCATGATCGCTCAAAGTGGTTTGTGCTGCGCCTCATAGGCCTCTTTGATGGGCGAAACCATCCGCTTTGCTACGGAGGCCTTAGAAGCCTAATAACCCGGCCTTGACCCCCCCCCCGCAACCAAAGGTGACAGAGAGCCTCTGACTTGCAGAAACTCTTGGTCCTATCCAGATAGAATTTCAGAGCGCGCCTGACAACTAGACAGTGTAAGTCCCTCTGCGCATCATCCTTAGTGTCCGCAAAGAAAGTAGGTAACACTATCTCGTCAGTTAAGTGGAAACCAGAGACTACCTAAGGTAAGAATGTTGGTTGAGTCCTCAGGACCACCTTATCTCTATGAAAGGTGGTGTATGGATCCGAAATCACCAGTGCCTGGATCTCGCTAACTCTACATGCAGACGTAAGGCCCACCAGGAGAGCTATTTTAATGGTGACTAGTCTGATGTCCGCAGACACCATTGGCTCAAACTGTTTGTGAGCCAGGGAGCCCAAAACTACATTGAGGTCCCACACGTGGAGTGGTTTCTTGATGAGCGGGTAGAGCCTGGTGAGGTCTGCCAGACGATGCTTCACCACCGGGTTGGAAGATGAGAAAACCTCCGAGTTATGGTAGGCTGTGATGGCCACCAAATAGGTACGGTATGTGTCTATTTGCACCCCTGAGTGTGCGAGGTGGCCAGAGAAGGCTAGCACATCTTCCAACGTGCAAGTAAGCGGATCAACTTCCTTTGACTCCGCCCAGTGTAGAACCTGGTCCATTAGCTTTTGTACTGTCTCCTTGTAGCATCTCTCCTAGCACCCTGTATGATGTCTAGGTTCGCCTATGACAGCCGCAGATGGTTTAGTGTGACCTGCTCAGGAACCACGCTGCAAGGGCTAACTTCTGTAGAGCAGGGTGTGTGACCCTGCCTTCCTGCTGCGATAGATGAGCTAGGCCTATTGGAAGGTGGATTGGAGGTTGGTCAGAGAGGCTGAGCAGCTACGAGAACCATGGTCTCGCAGGCCTCCACAAAGCTATTAGAATGATGCAGAGATTACAAGATGCTCTTATCTTGCAGATCACCCTGTGGACCAGGAGAGTGGGAGGGAACGCATATGCGGTCATGCTGTTCCACTGCATCTGGAAAGCGTCGCCCAAGGAGCCAGGGCCCTGGCCCGGCGGCCAAGACGCGAGTTGCGGGCACTTCCTGTTGAACAAGGTGGCAAATAGGTCCACCTGAGGATGCCCCCATCTGCTAAAGATAACCAGCAAGACCTGATCGTTCAATTGCCATTCATATTTGTCTGCTGCCAGTCTGCTGAGCCTGTCCGCTTCCAGATTGTACTCACCCGGGAGGTGGATAGCGGTCAGGTAGATGTTGTACAGGGCCCATTCCCACAATCTGATTGCTAGGATGCACAGTGGAGGTATCTGTGGGGTGGGGGGGCCGGGTAGGCCTGCAGGCCCAGCACCCACGTCTGCATTCCTGCATTCGTCCCCCTTCAGCGTTCCCGCTGTAGTCATCCCCCACATCCTCCGGGACCGGGTGAACGGACACCAGTTCTTCGTCATCCCGAGGAAGAAAAATGTGCGCCCTGGAGCATGGTTAAGGCCTCCATTGCCCACTCCAACACTCCACACTATCGTCCTGAAAGGTCGGTATCGGGGTTAGGGATAGCATCCTTTTCTCCAGTGTTTTCTCCACAGGCTTAGCTGAGGCCTCATGTCTCGTGGGTAGAGTCACTCTGGGCGCTGCTGGGGTCCCCTTTGACAGGGCAGCCATCACCAGCTCGAATGTCAAGGATGACTTCGTCTGGACCACCTGGGCCTTCAGGGGCAGGTTGGACACCTTTCCCTGCGCCTTGCTCCTCTATGGCTTCTCCCACAGATTCCCTGGATTAGCTGATCTTCTCTTCGAGGAGGAGCTGGAGCGATGACTGCTGATGGAGGCAGATGGCGAAGAAGAATGTGCCTTGCCCATTGCAGGACTTGCTTGCATGGCAACCCCAATGGGCCTTTGGGCCCCCCAGGGATGGAGCACCCTCAAAGGACTTAGAAGCCAGCTCTTTGGACCGGCCGGTACTGGGTGAGGCATGCCCCTGCTTGCCGCATGGGGTAGAGGCATTGGCGTTGAGCCACGCTGCCAATCTACTTGACGATCCTTGATGGTGCGCACTTGGACAACCCAATACAGATTTCGCAATCTGCTTCCCTGTGGCCTGGATGGAGACAGAGGCACTGGGAGTAGTTGTCCTCCACAAGCACGTTCCTCAATCTGCAGCTGAAGCAGAGCGTGAAGAGGGAGCCTCCCTTCCTGCTCCACCGACATGGCCCGGCATGCGGTGTAGTCCTGATGGGCTACTGGAATGTTCGATGAAACTCTTGACAATTCTTGCCCTTGATGGGCATTGAAAGACACCCACAAACAGATCCCTGCTTGCCGGTCAAATGAACGAAAGCACAGGCTCTATTTGACAAAAATAGAAACGTTATCAAAAAGCGCGAAAATGTAAGAAATCTCTGAGCAAAACACGAGGACTCCCAACACTTGAACGTGCTGTAAAAATCTGAATATGGCTGCTAGAGGAGGGGCTTAGCGAGAGGGCAGTTATTGGCTGGGGGCTGTATGACGGAGCTCAGTGATTGGTTTATAGGAGAAATTATAAGTTACTCACCGTAGTGACTAAGGTACTCTTAGTCCCCTTTCCTCCAGACTGCATGGGTGTCCCTTGCAAGGGACGGGAGACGGAACCTTTTTAACCAAAAAAACCTTGCGCTTTACATTTAGAGGCACGCGGGGGTGCAGCCCTGGGAGCATGTGCTGCCCTGACTCCGCCCCCAGCGCCGCAACTCAGAGAAAATGTACGCGTCGACAATAGATTTAACATTACCTAATGACACCAGTATTAGTAGAGGGTATGGGGGGGAGAGAGGATGGTGGGACGTATGGAGGAAAGGGGACTAAGTATGTTAGTCACTACGGTGAGTAACTTATACTTACTCGTACGTACCGTCCCCTTTCCTCCATACTGCATGGGCAATTACAACTGAATAGCCAGAGGTTGGAGAGGAGACCCTCCCTAGGTAAATAGATTCCTGAGAACCGCATGACAGAAAGCTGTATGAGATCTAAAGCCGGCATCCAAACAGTAATGGTTGCAAAAAGCAGAGGGTGTGGCCAGGTGGCCACCCTGCTTATGACTTGCCAAGGGACATGGCGCTGGACGTTGCCTTGGACCAGACTACATGGGCGTGCATGTGGGCTGGAAACGGCTTGTGCTGGCCCTCGTACACTTCTTTGATGGCCGAGACCATCCATCGGGATATGGAGGCCTTGGTGGGCTGATAGCCTGGTCTTGAGCCTCAGAAAGTGAAAAACAGGGTGTCAGATTTGCAGAAGCCCTTGGTCCTGTCCAAGTAGAACTTCAAGTCACGCCTGACATCCAGGCAGTGCAGCACTCTGTGCCTCGTCCTTCGGATCGGCAAAGAACGTAAGAAGGACTATTTCCCCATTCAAGTGGAAAGCAGACGGCACCTTGGGCAGAATTGCTGGGTATGTCCGCAGGACTACTTTGTCCCTGTGAAAGTTATTATATGGTTCCGAGGCAACCAGCGCCTGGATTTCGCTGACTCTACGAGCCAAGGCCGACTAGTAAGGCCGTCTTGATGGTAAACAGCCTGATGTCCGAAGACGCCATTGGCTCGAACGGTTTGTGCGCGAGGGCGCCCAAGACTATGTTAAGGTCCCACACGGGGTGTGGCCCCTTGATGGGCGGGTTGAGCCTTACGAGCCCCCTCAAATGCTTCTTGATAGGATTGGAGGAGAAGATCCCCTCAGAGTTACTGTAAGCCCCGATGGCTGCAAGCTATGTACGGCAGATGTCCACCTGCACACCAGAGTGGACGAGGTGCGGCGAGAAGGAGAGCACATCGTCCAAGGTACATGCCAAGGTGTCGATTTCCTTGGAGTCTGCCCAGTGGCAGTACATGGTCCATTTACCTTTATACTGGGGCTTGGTAGCCTTGCTCTTTGCTCCCTGTATGATTTCCAGATTAGCCTGGGAGAGGCTCAGGTGCCACAGCATTACCTGCTCAGGCACCACACTGTGAGGGCTAGTTTCTGAGGCGCGGGGTGAATGACCCTGCACCCCCCCCTGCTGCGCCAGAAGATGTGCTGGGCCTGTCAGGAAGTGAATCAAAGGCCTCTCTGAGATGCTGAGCAGCTCCGAAAAACCATGGCCTGCACGGCCACCATGGAGATATTAGGATGATGTTGAGCTGGCGAGACTCCTTGATCTTGCAAATCATTGTGAATCAGCAGAGTGGGCAGGAAGGCATAAGCCGTCATGCTGTTCCACTGAAGCCGAAATGCGTCGCTCAAGGAGCCGGGGCCCTGTCCCTGCCATGAGGCAAACTGAGGGCCCTTCTTGTTGTGCCAGATGGCAAAAGAGATCCACCTGGGGATGACCCCAACTGTTGAAGATCTCCTGAATAACGAGGTTATTTAGCTGCCACTCGTAATTGTCCGCTCTCAACCTGCTGAGCCTGTCTGCCTCCAGATTGGACTACCCCAGGAGGTGGACTGCTGTGAGGTAAATTTAGTTTTCCAGGGTCGTTCTCCCACATGTTGATAGCCAGTCTGCACAGAGGAGGGGATCTGGTGCCTCCCTGCTTGTTGATCGTGTTGTCTGTCTGGATGAGGACAACCTTGTCCCTGTGAAGTGGTAGGAATGCTCTGAGCGCTAGCCAGGTGGCGTTCAGCTCCAACTGATGTGGTATTCCTGCTCCTGTTGAGTCCAGGTGCCGTGGACTGAGGGATCGTCCAGGGTGGCTCCCCAGCCCTCGAGCAAGGAGTCTGTGGTGATGGTGGCCTGCTGGGTGGGCAGCCGAAAGGGCTTGCCTGTCCGTAGGTTGCAGTCCCTGGACCACCATGTTAGGTCCGTGTGGAGAGATGGAGGAACGTTGATCATCTCGGATGAGATGGCTGCGAAGTGCAGCCTAATCCTCCTCAATCTTGTGTGTGGGACAGCTAATAGGACCGCTGCCAAGAGACCCAGGAGATGCTGGTACCACCATGCCGAGGTCACTTCTCTGGTGAGAAAATGGGTGGTGGCCCTCTTCATGGCTGAGATCTTGTCCGCCGACGGAAATACCATCTCGGAGCATGTGTCCCAGATGAGGCCCAAGAATGTCAGAGTCTGCATAGGCTACAGCTGCAACTTCTTGAGATTGAACGAGAAGCCCAGATCATGCAGTGTGTTCATAAGGGCATGGGAAGAGTGGTGAACCGCTTCCGTAGATGTAGCCCTGACGAGCTAGTCGTCGAGGTATGGGTAGATGCGGAGGCCCTGCTCTCGGAGGAGGGCAGACACCATATTCATGAGCCTGGTAAAGTCCCTGGGGGCCGAGTTGAGGCCAAAAGGAAGGACCTTGTATTGAAAATGTTAGCCCATGATCCTGAACCATAGGAAAGAACGATGGGGCTGCCAAATCGGGACGTGTAGGTACACGTCCTTCAGATCCAGGGTGCACATCTAGTCTCCCTTGCAAAATGTCTCTGCTGTAAAAGCTGGCGTAACCATCTTGAATTTTTGTAGGGGTACAGAGAGGTTGAGGGTGGAAAGGTCCAGCACAACTCTCGGGCCCGCCTGGTGGTTCTTCTGAATGGCAAAAATCCTGGAGTAAAAGCCAAAGCCACGCTGGGAGGCTGGGACTTCCTCCACTGCCTGGCACTCTACGAGCGACTGGATCTCTGCCAAATGAGTTGCTGTCCCAACTTGGTGGAGGGGAGGAGGAAGGAGAGGCTGCGATGGGTAGGCAGTACCCAGTGTATATTACAGAGAGGATCCACGGGTCCGTGAAATTCTGGCACTAGAAATGTGCATGGAGAGCAAGCCTGCCACCCACTGGAGACACGTGGACCCGAAGGGGCATGTCATGCCTTCTTTCCCTCAGAGGCTGTCGCGGAGGAGGGAGACTGGAAAAAGCCCTTATCCCCCCCCCCCCTTCTGTTGCTAGAGCTGGCTTTGAGACAGCGAGAGGTCAGGCTGCCTCGATCTCCGTTCCTGGAAGCCATGGAGCCCTCCATACGTACGCCCCTTGTCGGAGCGCTGCTGTGATTGGGTGTACGACTTGGGCATGGTCTTTATCAAGATGAATAATGACTTGGCGGTTTGTGAGCTGTTTTTCTTTTTGTCCAGGTCCTCGTCCGTGGTGGAGAGGAAGAGGTCTTCCGCCTCCCCCTCAAATGGCAGATCTAACATGCGTTCCTGGACGTCCGGGTTGAATTTCGTTGCCCGGAGCCAGGATGTCCTTCTCAGGTCTGTGGCAATACAGATGGAACGGCCAGGTGTCTCAATCTGGGCCACAGTGGATTCCATGAGGTCCTGCACCACCAGCTTGGCCTCAGCCAGTCCCGCCTTGCAACGTGATTGGCTCTGCATAGCGAGTTCTGGGAGGAGGTCCACAATTTCTTGCCATAACCTTTGGTTAACAGCAGCCACCATGGCATTGGCGTTGCCCAGACGAAGATGCAAGGAAGCTTTGGCAAACAGCTTCTTCACGTACGCCTCCAAGATCTTCTCCTTGCCTAGTAGCGTCACTGCTGTGCAGGTTGACGACGACTGAGGCTTGGAGTACAGTGATGCTGCAGCTATCACTGAAGAGTGTGGCTGAGGATGGGCCGATAGCAAGAGTGTATCCCCCTCCATATACCTGTACTTGCCGTCCAGGCGTCTAGTGACCAGCTGGACCGAGTGGGGCTTGAGCCAACCCTTCTTGGCCAGGGAGACAATCGGTTTGCAGTGGAATCCCCATTTTGGCAGAGGGGAGTGGTGTGAGGACTTCAGCCAGAACCCCCTCTGCCGGCTGCTCCACCTCAGGTTGGGGTAGGCCCAGGTACTCCGCCAGCCCTGCAAGACGTTGTGGAAGGTCCTGGCTGAGGATGGCATGTCCGGATTCCCGTCCTCATCCGTATCCTGTAGATCAGGTGGATCCTGTGGAGGTGGAATAGTAGCTGGAGCCGGAGGCTAGGGTACAGTAATCGCGACTGGAGGCTGAGGAGGAGGCAGAGGCTGGTACGGAACCGCCTGAGGAATCTGCTGGGGAGCCAGAGGCAGCGGCTGCACCGGGACCAGGGGTGTCGGTGGAGGCGTTTGTGGTGCCGGTAGCATCGTAGGGAGGACCTCCCTGATGGCGTCCTTGAGGATAACCCCCATCTGAGGTGACTTCATGAGCCCGAGGAACCCCTCTTCACTGGCCGGAGAGGTGGTAGGGGGTGCCGACGGGGTAGCTGGGATCTGCTGGAGCCACTGCATAACCTGCCCATATGGACACATTGGGAAACTTCCTGCGCATAAGAAGGATAGGCTGTAGGCCACGTACCTGGCTGAGGCCAGTTCCACCTTGACACTCGTTCTTCGCCGAACTACTGGAATGGCTTCGGACAAGTGTCTATCTGGCGTGGCGGCCATCTTGTCGAGCTACCTGCCACGTGCCTGCCATGTGTTGCTCGGCTCGCTGGGCCCAGCCTCCTCCAAGATTTTTGCGTGTGGATCACAAGGCCTACCCTGCTCCTTGGGCCTAGAACCGGTAGGTGTGAAACCCTCAACCCGGGGGTCGGTAGAGCTGCGTTTAGGCGCCCCATCAGACGTATTGCCGGGACTAGGGCGTAGCCCCTCGGCCATACTGCCGGTACAAGGGCGGAGCCCCTCGGATGACAATCCGCACAAGAACCTTCCAGTCGCTCAACACTGCCAATGGAAGGATCCAAGGATCCCTCGGCACGAAGGCCGGTACCTGCAGCAGCCTTGATGCACGTGCTTGTACAAGAACCTGAATGGTCCCTCCTGCGCGGAAGAGTCCTGGGGAAGGAGTCTTTGCAGGGTGCAAGGGAGAATAGCAGCCCTACCTTGGGCCTGGCTCAGTGTTTCACAAAGTTCTTGAGGTCCTCTGGAGGCGACTTCTGGAAGAGCTCCCTCCACCTGGCTAGTCTGTTCTTCAGCGATTTCGATGACAGCAAGCTGCACGCTGAAGAAGCCTGCCAACCGTGGTCTGGGCCAAAGCAACATAGGCAGAGGGCGTGGGGTCTGAAGTTGGGAAGAGCTTGTTGCAGGATGGACACCTGTTGAACCCTGTGGAAGTCAACATGCGCAGGGGAGGAGCGTTACGCCCGAGGACAGAGTACCTGAATGATAAAAAGAAAAAAAGACAAATAAGTATCCGCACGTGGAATTACATGGCCAAAGCCAAACCCAGGAGCGCTGGTGAATTCGGCCCGTTCCCGTCGACGACGAAAAGGGAACTGAGGTGTGGCGCCAGAGGGGGAGTCAGGGCAGTGCATGCTCCCAGGGCGCCTCTAAATTTAAAGGGGAAGAATATTTTTTTCTGGTGAAAAAGGTTCCATCTCCCGTCCTTTGGAATGGACGCCCATGCAGTATGGTGGAAAGGGGACGAGACGCAAGAGTAAAACAGTAAGTGAAAGTTAAACTGTTTCTTTTACCGAGGATTCCCAGCCTCACGACAGGGAATATTCATGAGCATGTGAATCCATGTCAGACCCCATGCTGGAGAATGTAATTTTCCCAGCGCCAATTGGATGTTTCCAACCATTAGAGTGCGCCTCGAGTTCCAGGACTTAAGAGCATTGTATTACTCCCCTGCTCCTCCTAGTCTGTGTTTTGGCACCAATCGTCAAAAATAGTTCTGTTTTCAGCGTGGGTGGTGCAGGGGGTGGGGGTGCTTGAATTGGTTCAACATCACAGAAAGCCATAACTGTCTGAACGTAGGGTGATGTTATACCCTGCGTGGAAAGGGTGTTTCATCCAACAAGTCTCCTTCCTCCCATGAGGGTCCTCTCTCCGCCCCCATATGGTCCTCCCTCTGCTATATGCCCCCAGAGTTGGTATCAAATGGAGTCTGCCCTTCCCTAGCCATATGTAAAGAGTTTCCCCCAGAGAGGAAGTGATAACATCGCTGGATTCATCACACTACCCTCTCAAAAGGTATTCCCACAACTAGGAGAGGCACTAGGGGGTATTGCATTCTTGGTTCCACTTTTGCCAGCCAGCTGTGGCAGATTTTACATCGTTTATCTACTGAGACTCCCATCAGGGGCCAGTAGAAATATAGAGATAAACTTTCCTTGGTACTGAAGTATTCAGAAAGAGGCACCTCATGAGCCAACTGTAAAAAGCAGAGGTCCTACTGCTTGGGGTACAACCAGTCTCCTGTGGTCCCCTGGAGTAGACTCTACAGGTTCACTATATAGGACGACAGCCTCCCAACAGAGCCTGTGCTTCCCAGGGTCTTGCCTTTCAAGCTGGGATGCTGCTGGCTGGTGCAAGCCTTCAAGCGGGACACTTTTTGTCCTATGTTAAAATCTGCTGTAGAGGGTCTACCTTCTGCAAGCAAAGTCTGCAGATCAGGATGGTCTCTAGGATCCATATCCTCTACGCAAGGTTCAATTTCCTCCACCAGTGTCACCAGCAGGTGGGTCTTCGGGGGATTCTGGCACCTCAGCAGGGGGTGGGTTCACTTTGGGGACCATAGGGTTCCTGGAAGTAGGTTTTGGGGCACTTGTGTCATTTAGAGATTTTGGATTTCTCTTTATTCTCTGGAGAGTAGTCCTTTAAGGTGGTCTCTCTATATTTCCTTGTCTGAGCCCTTACCTTTAAGCTTGGGGGTTTGGGGGGGGTCAGAGGTGCTGGACACAAGACAAACTGAAGATCATTGCCCAATAGCACAGCACCAGGTACATCAGTCTGCACACCAACAGTTACGACATTACATTTTATGGTGACCAGCGTTTTGAGAAGCATTTGAATAGGGCCTCCAGCAAGCTTGGTGGGTCTCAGGGAAGCCTTAGCTACTACTTCCGAGTTGAGCAAGCTCTCATCCACCACAGTTATAATGGCCCTAGTATCTCCAATAGCAGACGTTTGACCATTAATGAGAACACTTTCCTTGAAATATCCTTTTGTATAATCAGAGATGGAGTTGTAAATGTCCTGACTGTTGTTCCCAGGAACCCAAGGACAGTAAAGGAACTTTTGCATGAACTGCAGTGGCTTCTTGAGCCATAGTGTGAAAGTTTGCACCGGTCATAGAAGCTTCTCCCTCTGGGGTGAAGGCTAAGGCGATAGATGGGACCATGTGATAGAGCAGATAGAGATAGGCTAGACACTGTATTGATTTACATGAACTTTGTTTATTAATTCCTTTTTTTATTAGATCATCAGTATTTGACAGTACTGGCAACTTCCTGACCTTAAGTTCAGCTAGCGGGTTTCCCTTGACTTGGCATTTTAACAATCAGGCTCATAGTTCATCGGGAGAGTCTCTATTTCTTGGAAGGTCAAAGCTTGGGTCCTTTAGTGTTGCGCCCAGAACAGATGATTGCTTTTCAAGTAATCAGTCCTGTTGCTTGAACAAGCTTTAACAGTTCAAAGTTTCTTTTGAGGTCTTTATCCCTTAAATTGCATGACAGTTCAGATAGGTCTCTCTCTTTCCTTTAGGGCAGATAATAAATGTTTCAGTCTCAGTGTTCTTTTTTTATTCCCAGTTAGACACCCTTTCTATTTTTCTAATGGCCGCTTTGACTGTGAGCCCATCTCCTCCAACATTCGACACGGACCCCTCTCACCTATTTGGGAGCTCACCGCCTCCTTGGCTGGCTCTCTGCTTGGCAGCGCTCCTCTCCGGACTTTCTGCGACCTCTCAGACTTGCTGCCCTGGTAGATGGAGCTCGACGCGGCTCCAGTGAGCCTCTCGGGAATCGGCTCCTCGGCTGCTACACAAGCTCCGCCCCAGCAAAGGCGGGGGCTTTATCAGCACAGTGCTCTCCAGCTGCTCCTTCCAGCTGGACGTAACTTTTTGTTCGGCTTCACCTCGGCAGGTCCTTTCATGAAGAGCGGAGTCGAAACGGAGCAGATTCTAAACGGCTGCCGTGTTACATTTTCTCACGGCAGACCTGTCAGCTCCATACGCGTTGACAGTCTCTGTATGAGCGAAGACCAGAGCTGCCTCTGCCCGACTTCGTTATTTCTCCCCGCTTTTCGTTCGTATCATCAGCTGTTCAGCCTTACTTTCATCAGGTACCTGACGGTTGACAGCAGCCAGGATTCTCCGCTCTGACTTCCACGGCCTCACTTCTCAATACCTCTCAACTTTTACAATACTCTTCACGAGGCGCTCAACTGGCGCTCGACTTAACTTTAAACAGGATCGGTTGATAGGCCCATTCATACAGTGGCTACTCTTCTGAAGGGCCCCGTTCTTCGTCCGTCTTCTCCACTCCCTAGCAAATCAAAAAACAACATCAAAAGCAAAGTCCAGCATTCAAGCAAAGCACCTTGTCTCCCCTCTCACCCTTTCTCGCATTGGAGCATTTGCTTGTCTATTACTAAGAGAAGCCCTCCTCCAAGACCATTTATGACATCAGTCCTGGAGTCCTGCAGCTTACTCTTCCTGGCAACCACACAAGGAATTGATGGTATCTCCCCCATTCAATTGACTCCGAGGTGCCCCAGCTTCCTCTGGCTCATCACAGACCACCAAGGGTTTACCCTTGCATCTAGGACCCCCTTTCACATGGTCACCAGAACCACAAACCACACATTTACCAACTTTTTTTCTGAAATGGGAGTTTCTGGGAACCTCCCTCTGGTTTGGCTCCCGATGTTTCAAAAGTCCTCTTGAACTAATTTATGGGGTTTCTAGAATGCATTACGCTTGTGGGACTTTTTGGATGGATCACTTGTGGATGTTTCTTTCCTCTCCTTTTTCTGCTTCTTCCCCCTTCTCCTCTTCCTTGTGAGAAGGCCCAGAAAACCTTGTGAGTGGGCCTGTTGGCTACCCACAAGTCAGCAGCTATTGCTAACGTCTTTGATTCTAACTCGAGTCAGCAAAACGCACCATCTTTTCTTTTTATGCTTCCTAAACCTTTTCAGGTACTGGCTATCAAAGCTCGTTTGACCAAGCTGTAGTCCCTTCTATATGCTACATCCATTTCCTGAATCACACTACAGCCATTCTGGGGCAGTCAAGAAAGAATCGAAGGAACGTGTCCTGCTCTCTCATATCTTGCATCTCACATGCCAACGCAAAAGCTTTCAGCCAGTCTATCACTACACATTTACCATCATACTGACTTGCCAGTTCTTTAGGGAGATTGGGCTTCCTAGTCCTGAAACCAAACCCACCAGAGGACCCTGAAAGTGAAGGAGTTACCAAAAGAAATGTTCATCTCTAATTTCTCTCCCATCAAGCTTTTTGTGCTCTAGTTTTCATTGCATCCCCATCATCTTGGCTTATTTTTTCTCTAACTGAAGGAGGATCTCCAGAGACATGTTATATGGGGATAACCAAATGGGAGGCAGGGTTGGTGGGGGACTCTTAGCTGGTGCTAGATCTTCAAGTCAATTTCTTCCTCCTCACCCAGGTTTGAGCTTAAATGAATATCACACTCAACATCCTCACCTAAAGTCAATATTTAGTCTAGGTGACACAGGCCTACTTTGGGACCTCTGGGAGTCCAGAAACAAAGAGCAAATCACGTCCGTTTCCTTTTGGGTGAGGCATCTGGGTCTACACATTTCTTTTAGTTGATCTTGATCAACTTTAGGATTAACCAGAGCCTCATGCTCGAAATTTTCCAGGATACTGATTTGTGTAGGTGTACACACATTTTTTTGTGATCAGCCTTGGAGGGTGGTTACTCTGAACATGCATATCCCAATGTTCAGTGTGTCCCAAACTACACAATCCCACTGCTGTAACACCAATTGTTAGGGAGTTTCACTAACGTCCACCTACGGTAGGACTACAGAAGACTCACTTTTAGATGTACAGGTTTCAAATTCTTAGATTTGGCCCAAAAGGTTCGGTAGAAATGGCTGAGCAGCCAGGTTTAGTCTAGGAAAAAGAAAGAAAAAAAAAAAAAAGAGGGCCGTCTCTGGGTACACAGGACTCCACTAAGATTACAGCTGTTAAGCAAGGCAAGTACTATTCACAGTAATATCGCTGTCAAATAACCGTAGAATGAAAGGTTGCATCCTTTAAATCTGAACCGAATAGAAGGATGCACGCTGTAAATCAAAGTTGTATAAAAGCAACGTTGACAATCTTGTAACAGGTAAGCAAACTTTAAGATCACTTTGCTAACTAAATTGAACCTTGCTTAACCAGGCTTCAGAAGTCCATTCCTATACTAGGTTCAATAAGCAGTAAAGGGGTACTGGAAGTCCAGTGACCAAGGCCTGACAAGGAAGAAAGCAGGTGGGTAGTAGGTAGATCAAAGGTCTATGAAGAAGTCGTGTTTGCAGGCAAGTACAATAGTTTTAGAAAAAATAGGCCGAAAGTGTTTTTCACTGCAAGGGGACTGTTAGGAGAATTTTCCTGAAGTCCTACTTGGAGGTAAGATTTTAGTAAGCTATCCCAGTGGTTTGTAGATCCCCCAACTCTTACTATCAGTCTGTACTACTCAGAGACCTTGGTAGAGTGGCAGAGCAATCAATCTCATGTTAAGAGGCAGATGTGAGCTGTGGGTAAGTACACTCAACCAAGCTAGTAATACACAAAGAAAAGCATTCATTTATATTAAAATAGATTAACAAAAGAGTCCCTGTTAAATACTTAGTACAATAAACCAACCCACAAAAGTATACTTTTCAATACTTTCAAAAGGCCATTTATTAGTTGGTAGTTGCTGAACAAATACAATGGTTACAGGAGTTTGACAGGTGTACCGTACTTTCGGTAATACAGTAATTGCATTTAGTCAAGCTTACACATATTATAGTGATTTTTGGGAAGGAAAAAAGTTGGTTAGTGTTATCTTAGCAGAACTTCAGGTTCTAGAGGCAGTTTCCCTACACAGCAAGCCTTTTAAAGTCCAAAACGCAACCCCAGGCAGTTCGGAGAGGCTTAAAGTCTTGAAAAGAAGCAGAAGTCAAAAGTTACTGTGGATACTTTCTAGTCTCGAGGAAGGAAGATACAAGAAGGCTTAACTTACGTTGGAGACCCAGTAAAAGGACTTGCTAAAGGGACACACGCAGCAGCTTCAGTCGGAGGTAAGAGGGGGTTGCCCCAGACATATATACATGCCTTTATGCCCGAGGGTCCACACAGCGCTATACAAATGCTGTAATGTAATGCACTCCAATGCTCTGGAGCAACTTTCTGGAATAAGCTAAGCAATACCTTAGGTTTGAAGAAAACGTTTGTGGTCGAGGCTCCGCGATGTTGCAGCTCTGGACCCGACCTCCGGATTCCTTGGTCAGAAGATGAAAGGCAGGGCAATGGATGGATCTCAGTAGCAGTCTCGAGGGAGGACCTTTGGCACGGCTTTCATCAACTTCTCTGGTTTTGGCACATTTTCTGCAGCACCAACAAAGGACGCAATGCGCCCGGTCAACCTTCCTTGGTTCCTGCAGTCCCACACTCTGATTAGGTAGTCTGGGCGAGTTGGATTGGGTCTCTGGAGTGTCCTTGAGGCCTCAGCAAATACTTGAACAGATTCAGCCTCTCCACGATGATGCACTGGAAATGGTCTGCAGGTCTCCTGGTATTGGGGTTCCACCGCTTTGGAACCTCGCAGGGTACAACGTCCTTTCGTCTTTTTCGATGGTTTTTTTTTAACCAAGATTTTTCCACCAAAAAACAGTGCATATAAATCAGTGGGGAATTGTGAATAGAGAAAAACAATTGAGAGGTGAAATCACCTACCCAAAATAGTATTTTTAAAAATCTAATTCGATTAGTACTTTCGTTTAAAAATATTTGTTTAAAAAAACATCAAAAAAAGACTGTCGAATAAATGACAAAACCCCTCACAGGACCATGGGAGATGGTTCAAATCAAAGTTTGACCTGGGACTGGTTGTTCCGACCTATCAAAAGGGAAGGAGTCCTCTTCGGAGTTCCTCTGTTACACAGTAAACCGGATCAGGACAGCAGCAGTCGCTTCACAGTGTTGCAAAGGGCCTGCAGGCATCTCTGGCTGCCTTCTTCGGTTACTTCCGCTTTCACAGGTCAACTTGCTTTTTCACTCCAGGAGCCTCATTTATACAGTTCCAGCTCTCACTTCTCTGCAAGCTTCCTCAGCAGTTTACAGAATGGGTGGTTTGGCTGTCCTATTAGGACATCAGGCAATCCAGGACCCCAGTCGGAGCTGGTTTCATTCAGGCACTCTGGCAGACAAGGGACAGGGGAGTGGAAAACTCCTCCCCCACTTCCTGTCTTCCCGGACACTCTGGAGCCTAGGCAGGGACACCCAAGGGTTCCCCCTAAAGGCAAAACACACAAGCCTCTTCCTCCCAGAATGCTACAAGGGCTGACAAAGGACAATCACGCTAGTAAGGGCGAAAAAAGAAGGGAGGCCCGAGTTGGTATTTGGGTGCCCCTATTGTGGACTACCGAGGCTATGGACATAACCACCCATTCGTTTGTAGAACACGTCCACGGCCACCAGCCATACTAGAAGATTGTCACATAGACAATCACAGGAGCAGAGCTAAGGGGGATACTAGATATCCCTATGGCACTCCACATAAGGTGGTGTGCCAATCTCTCAGACGATAAAGTTTTAGGAGAGATACCATGCATCTCTCTATCCTTAAGAACTGTAGTTACCCTAGGAAAAAAGAAAAAGAATTTCAAAGGAGCACCCTAAGGGTCACCAGATACACTGCCAATAAAAAGCTGTGTACTGCAGTAGTAAAATACAAATGACTAAGAGTTAGAGGAAAATAGACTCCTTAGGATAGGTAAAATACAAAGAATAAAGTTCCAAAAGACAGAGCCCATAAGAGTGAATAAATGGCTAAAGGCTCCACTCATTCAGGATTTCGGAAAAAGGTCCAGAAGTCCAGCAAAAAGTGCTGGGGGAGGGGGGGATCTCACTAGGAGAGTGTATGAAGCATACAAATGATACATTTCCCCAACAGGGACCTAGGGTGTGCTGAGGAGGGATGCAAGTAACCGCTTAACTGTAGCCCTCCCAGTGCACTAAATCACACAGCAAGACCAAGTACCAAGGCTGTACAAAGTCCCTTTTTAGTTCAGAATTCACTGCAGCAGGTCAAGTCACAGGGTGAGGTGACATTATCCCCGGTTTGGTTTTTCTTGGCCTGGAAGGCTGTAGAAGTTCCTTTGAAGGGATCAACCAGATGCACTTCCACCACGTAAGTGGAAACAGTCTGCAGGCACGGCCATAAATCCATGCACCATACAATGCAGCTATGGCTATGCCATTCTGGTTTAGCAGCGCACATAGCCATCCACACTGAAAACCCCCCCCCCCCCCCCCGACGTACCTCAATGCCTCTGCCACTAGTATACAGCGACTACCAACAAAAGAAATTCGGTATAGCTGGGCACACATTGAATCTTCAGCAACAGCACTATCCAAAACCAACAACAGTGCCCACCCACGCGTCTGACCTTTGAGCTGCTTAGTGGAGCCTAGGCTGCCACCTAATTCCCAAGCCGGCAAAAACGCACATAAGCATCTCACATAACCTTCCAACACATTGAAGTGCATTGAGGCCATACAATACACTTGAGCAGTGTACACCCAGCAGTGGATTTCCTTTTCTCAGTCCTCGTCTCAGTTCAAGGCACTTTCAGGAACAGGATCCAGTCACTGGAGGTCCAGAAGGATGCCTACCAAATTACAGATGAACCCGAACTTCAGCAGATGTTGAACTGCAAATTGGCACAGGACTCTGGGTTATCGTCAATTGCAGGCAGTCTGGCGCGGGGGGAGGCAGGGAGGCTATGGGCATGCAGCTCTTCCAGGGATGGTTCAAAACTGAAGTTTGTCTTGGGACGGGTTTATCCCACCAAATCGCAGAAGGAAGCCATCCCTGAAGTCTTCCCTGTTGTCCAGAAGTTGATGTCGGGCTACAGCGGTTTCTCAGCTGGCACCGGCAGTCACTGGAAGGCAGGAATCCTGCTTCGGATCTCAGAGGTTTAGTTCCAAAACACTTATGGTGAAGAACTGGCTAAGCCCACCAATCATACCACAAGCCTCATGCATAACTGGGGGTTGGGGGCCGTCCAGAAAGACAGCCAGCCACCGCAATTGTAACTGGTTTCAAGCAATTACACTGTAGAAGAAAGACCAGGGGAGTTTCAGACTCCTCCCCACTTGCTGCACTTTCAGGCACTCCTAGAGCCTTGGCAGAGATATAAAGGGAAACCCACCCGAGACAGACTCGAGACCAGCCCTACCCAACTAGGTAGAAGGCCTGACAAAGGACAATACAACAAGAGATGGTGAGAAAAAAGTACAGCTGCTATTTTGAGGGAACGGTGTACCCAGTTTCCCTGTTGCAGCTGAGAAAAACTATGGTAGAAAATATTCACTGCCACCATCCACTCGGATAAGATACCACCAACTAGAAAATTACAGGATAAGTGGAAAAGGGATACGTTGTGTCCCCTCAGCACTCCACATACGGGGGTGTGGATTCCTCATAATAGGGGTCAGGCAGGATGAAAAAGACCACCCTGCCCTGATAAAATGTTACGACAGAAAAGTAAAAAGTGAAGCTCAAGGAGTTTCCCACCAACACTGCACAGAAAGTGCTGTGTGATGCAATAGAAAATTACAGAGCCATACAAATTGAAGAACACAACTCCAAAAGAGTATCCAAAAGAGATGCAAAACATTCCCAAATATCGAGTAAAAGCCAGAGGGAGTGTGGAAAAAGGGCCCCACTCACTCCGAGTCAGATACAAAATAAGAGTCCAGCAAAAAGTGCTTTTGAGGCTCGCAGGTTGCGAGACTTTCACACAAAAACTAATTCTACTCCAACAGAAATTATGTAGGGAAAGTTGTCAAAAGATAAATATTTACTAACAGTTAGGCAAAACCCAATCAAGGGGAGCAGTCATGGCAATTCTCAGGAGAGCGAGTGGAGTCAGTTGCCATCAATGAGTTCACACAATTTAACAATAATTCAATTTAGACAGGCAAGTATAAAAATGAACAAATTACTTTGCCCCCGGTAATGTTGTTTCTATTGGATGTTCATCCGAGAGACACCTCATCTTTGATATATCCATATTCTGCTGTTCACTTGCAGTGTCAAAAGAATTTGATAGCCTAGGGTGCTGTATGGCATCGAGTCTATTTAACTCTACGCTTACCATTCCCACGTCCGGGTGGGACATTGGGAACACTATAGACATTACGTCCATTGCCCGAGTTCTTCCTTTTTCGCTCTTTCTGCACAGCCGACTTGAGGATAAAATATCCCACATGGGCATTGAGAGAAATATAACAAATATTCACCCACAGTCAGCTGTAGGCTTGGAGGGCAATGCATAATCCGTGGCAAAATCATCAAGTAGAACGAACATTACCAGGGGTAAGTAATTTGTTCTTCTAATGAATTGTGTCCTCCCACTGATTGCTCATCTTTGATAGACTCCCATAGCAGTTTTGTAGATGGAAGCGAAAGGGGCGACTCTTTCAGGAAGATTAGCCTGCATAAGAGTGTTGTTGAGGTTGCCTTATAGCGGCGCTGAGTGATTTTGCTGCCGCTTTCGAGGTCTGCAGCTTCTCCAAGGTCTCGTCCGCCTTGCTGCCAAACAACCTCAAGTCCGACTGCGACAAGTGAGGCCGTCTGCGTTACTATGCTGCAGTGATCACTGCCCGAAACGGCTTACCTGACTAGAGTATAGTCCTGAGAGGGGACCAGCATTGAGTTTGGCTGCATTCTTCATTCGAGAGTCCTTGCACCAACAAAAGACACCAACCGGAGATCAGCTTGAACCTGCAACCCTTGCAAATAGAGGACTGCATCGGATGGCGGGAAACGCAATCTTCGACCCTCTTCCATTTACCTACCAAGTCTGGGGAAGAATCTGAGTACGGGGGAAGAGTTACAGTGGTTCTTACCTGCCCCTAAACTCCCTTTAAAGGATTTCCTAACTTTTACAAAACTTTGACTATACTTTGGTTTTTAACAGTTGCGGAAGCATTCCGAACGTTGTAGACACTTCTATTAGTTAGAATACATGGTCATCTAACCCTAGGAACAGTTCACTGGACCCCAGAGACTCAACCTTCATTTTTTCAACTACACAAACTTTGCCTGAACTTTTCTAAACTTTTCGGCATTAGGCCCCAGACAATTTAGGGAAGGACAATTGCAGTTAGGGGTAACTCTGTGGACCATTGGTGTATGATCTGATCTGTACTTTCTTTTAAAGGGGTTTGATTTGCATTAAGCCCTCAACCAGTGACTGTATATATGTAATCCACTATTAGTGTTTTGTGATATTAACTGTTCGTAATCATTGCTCAGTGATATTTGTTCATAAATACATATTTTTTTATACATACTAAGTGTAATCTGTGATTCCCATTGTGTGTACTCATTGGGGACCCTTTACAAGCTCACCACCTCTTGAGACTTCGCCTAGACCATCACTGCTACCTTGAACTGGTTTGGCTACATCTCCCAAGAGATGGCCCTGCCACAATATAGGTTGGTTGGCCTTCTATACATCTACCTTCTACTACCTGGAAAGGGCAGGGAATAGCCAGGCGCCCCCTTTTTCTTTTACATATTTAGCACAGCCTGTGGCTGTGTTGCAACTAGACCATTGTCTCTCAAAAAAACCTTTAGTAATGGAAAAGGAACACTTTACTTACCTTTAACTGTGGTTCTCCAGCATGGGTCTGGCATAGATTCACATGCTCATGAATATTCCCCATCAGGCTGGGAATCCTCGGTAACAGAAAACAAGAAAAAGAAAATCAGTTTTGTTTCTCAAATGTATTTCCCAACACCAAAAACTGAGCTCTGGGTCATACTGCCCCCAGCCAATGACGGACCTCTACCCAAGCCCCTCCTTTGACAGCCATCTTCTAATTTGGTAGCACGTAAAGTGGCAGTAGGACCAAGAGAAGAGCCGCAGAGGGGTTGGCGGGTTTTCGCGTGCGAATTCATGCCAGACCCATGCTGGAGAACAGTTACAGGTAAGTAACTTGTTCCTTCTCCAGCTTGGGTTCTGTTAGGCAGAAACCTGTGCAGTTCCCTTTGGGAACACTGCAAAAGATTTAGGACTACAGGTGTTAGCAGTAAACCCACTTGGTAGCAGTCTGTACCACCCAGATTTACCTGGTAGCCGTGGCTGAGCAGTCAGACTTCCCTCAAGAAGAGTTAGGCAGTATGCAAAGTATACACAATAGGCACTCAGATACAATGGAACAAGCAAACACTGACCAGAGCTTTGGTATCAAAGTATATCATTATTTATTTAAAAACACACTGTTTGAAACACTCCAGCACTCTTATTTGTAAAACTCTAAACACAGTTACTATTATGATATATACAACCCTTATTCCTTATCAGACCAGTCTTAGTTAACACCACTTATTTCCAGACAGAGGTGAGCACTTAACTATGGATGGCATTCCAATAAGTTCATGAAAAAGGGAGGGAAAAAGACAGAATATGTGAAGATACACCACTCTAAGATTTAGGAACACTTTTAGCAAGGCAGAAGAGCAAAAGTCACTGGTGAGCCAAAGTCCATAGGCTGGGCCCACTCTTAGAGAGAGCAGAGCACAAATGCGCCCAAGATCACAGTTACACTAGGCTTTGAAAGTCTTGCAGAGAGTTCGAAAAAAGTTTAGAGAGGCTCAGAAAAGTTTAGCCAGGGTGTCCCAGGCTAACCCAGGTTCGAAAGCCAGGGGCTAAATCTACCCCGTACAGTTGGTGGCAAGGGAAGCCAGGCGGAACACGGTACCTTAAGTGGGAAGGATCCTCCAGCGGTGGCAGTTGTTCCTGGCAGCGGATGCAAGTCTCGGCGTCGTCCAGAGGAAGAAAAGATCTCGACTTGGAGGAAAGATGAAGGTCGTTGCACTGCCAGGGAAGAAACCAGCCACAGAGTTTTGCGGTTAAAGGTATTACCCTTTATTTCGCGGTCGTGGCAAAACGTGGTATTCCGGTTGCCGGGGTGCTTGGCACAGGCAAGGCGGCCACGAGATGCGTCGGGAAAGCGAAAAGACGGTGAAACTGGTTATCCCCACCAGTCAAAGGAAGAAGACTCTCCAGCGGGAGATCTCTGTCGTTGGGAAAAGTGGTGAGATGGTTCAGCAGGGCTCCACCGGTGGTGTCGTCGTAGCAGGTTGGCTCAGCTTCTCCCTTGTCGGATTCTTAGGTCCTGTGGCGACTTCTGAAGTTCCAGTCCCCAAAGGCCTGCTTTTATGCAGAAAACCCCCATTCACTCAGCCTAGCTGTCACTCAAACATGCTAAGTGGTGAGCCAGCCGGCTCACCACTTGGGCCAATCAGGACGGAGTGCGACTTGAGTTGCCTAGGCAACTCAGTCCAGGGTGCCTAAATCCCCCTCCACCCCTCCTAAGTACCCCAGACAGAGTGGCACCACTTTGGAGGGCTTCTGTGGAGAAGCCCGCCAAAAAAGTGGAACAAAGGGCTCGACTTGGGTTGGAGTCACAGAAAAGAACACAAACGCCATTTTAGAACCGAGTTTTGGCAAAAAATACCAATCGGAGAATTAATAATAATTAAATAAACCTGCGGTATATTCGAGGCTATCGTAATTAAATAAATAAAGATAGTAGCCTCGAACAATGGGAAAATCCAATAAAGAAATATTCGCGATTGAATATAAAAAGTAGTATCCACTGCCACCAGCCAAAACTCGATCAGGGGGGACGGAGACGTGCCCCCTCGACTAACAGACCCCGGGGCAATCGAATTGCCCCGGCCAGTACGTCCACAATATGATGGTTTGTACTGGTTCTGTTCAGAATTCAAGACTAGTAAAGTCAATGGTGAGTAGTCAGTCCCAGGGTATGGAGTCTATACTGGGGGGTCACTATGACACCCCTGTGTTACTGCACTGAGGGTGCTGTGTAACATCACAAAAACACATGAAGCCCTATGGAGTAAGACCCCATAGCCCATTAAACACATCTAGAGTCAAAGAAATACACTCAAATCATGTCCAAGAGTGAGGGTAAAAGAGTCTCACTCTTGGCAAGAGAAAAAAATAAACCCCAAAAAATCCAGCAAAGCTGCTGGGGGACTCACTAGGTTAGGAAATTCAGCCTAAACAGAGAATTCTCTCTAACAGGGTCTGGCATGGATTCACATGCTCATGAATAAAGAATACATAGCAGTACACACATGCACAACCACGAGAGGTGGCAAGGCTCAACATAAGCATCTCTTACCTCCTCACCAGGCTCAACTTCAAGCAAATAGGTTGCGCAGCACTGCTTGGCCGAATCTGGACTCCTCCCTGGAATCCCTGTCGACGCAGTAGAATCTTGTGAAGGTGTGCGTTGATCTCCATGTAGAAGCTCTGCAGATGTCAAGCAGGGGCACACCAGACAGGAACGCCGTAGTAGCAGCGATCGCTCTCGTCAAATGGGATCTGATACGGCCAGGCAACGGTCGGTTTGCCAACCGGTGACAATGAGTGATGCAGCCGGAGAGCCACCTGGAAATGGAAGCCTTGGACATGGCCTTCCCATGGTTCACGGGGCCAAAGTTCACAAAAAGTTGCGACATCTTCCGGAAACTTGTGCGGTCCACATAGAACTTCAGCGCTCTAGCCACATTCAGCGAGTGAAAAGTCCATTCAGCCAGCGACGAAGGCTTCAGAAAAAAACACAGGTAACACCAAGGGCTGGTTTAGATGAAGGTCCGATGGCACCTTGGGCATGAAGGAGGGGTGTGTCCGCAGCACCACCCTCGTGTCGTGAAATGTCAAGTCAGGTGGCTTACAGGACAGAGCCTGAATCTCACCCACCCGTCGTGCAGAGGCGATGGCCACGAGGAACGTTGTTAGGCAAAGTTTGCATGCAGTACTCTCTGGGACCACTAAACACAACTATGACCACAGGTGTAAGTAAAACCAACCTTTGGTATAAGTCTGTACCATACAGTTTTTGGTAGCGAGCTGAGCAGCCAGATTAATCTCAAGAGGGAATGTGAGCTTGTAACAAGGTTACACAGAGGTCTACAATAACAAGTATTCAAATAGAAACTTACACTCAAGGTTTCTTGGTAAAACACTTATTAATTTATTACACAATCAGTTAGAAAACATTCACTAAAAGGAGGCAATCAATATCACACAAAAATATCCTACAATACTTCACACTAACCGGTTCTGAAACATTTAAACTACTTTGAAGTAGGAGCAAACATGCATAAGTTAATAAAACGAACAGTAGAGTTACTTTTTAACAGTGCAAATAGTTTGAGTTCACCAGAGGAGTTGGTCCAATGGAATAGGTAGGCCAAAGTCCATGGGCTAGAGCCTTGTATAGGTAAAAACGGTTCTGGCAGATAAACGGAAAAGTCTTTGCCATGGTTCTCAGAAGTAGTTCCCAGAAGAAAGTTATATGTCGGGTCACAAGCTGACTAGGCCTGCAAGTTGCCAAAGTTTCACGCACTTTCGTAATGAGGTAAGGTCTCGCGGTCGGGTTTTGACAGTACCTAAGATTTCAGAAAAAGATGCAGCTGAAGACTTCTGTTCCAGGCAGTTCCTGCAGATCTCGCTGTTCCTGAGCCTCAGTCATGGGGACAAGAGGGAGGATGTCAGGGGACGCCTGCACTGCAGGGGGACTGGTCACAAAGCTGGCAAACTGGCAATTATTGGATTACGGCAGCTGTCTTCAAGCACACAAACTGGTGTCTTTCGCCTTGGCTATTTTGTTTCCTGCAGCACTCTGAGAAAAATACAACTAGCGCCGAGAATGGTGTCCAGGTGGCTTACAAGTTGATTGGTCCCACCAACTCAAAGGGAGAAATCGTCTTTGAAGGGCTTCTATGACGAGATGAACTTGGCGATTCGAACCTGCAGCAGGGCTTTACTGGACAAACCAACGGTCCAGGAATTGCAGCAGCCGTCCTCTTCTAGCTGGTCTTCGGTTCTTTCGTTCCAGTGGTCGACTCTGCCTTCCAATCCAAGAGACTCGCCTTTTAAACAGTTTCTCCCATTCATTCCAGCCTAGCTGCCACTCACCCAGCAGGATGGCTGACCTTGTCGGACAGTCAGCCAGCCAATCACACCGTAATGCATTTGGGTCTCCTAGGAGACCAAGCACAGGGAGTTTCGGGCACCTCCCTCACTTCCTGCCCACCCCAGATACTCGGGCGCCAGAGGCGGTCTTGAGTCCTGAAGACTGCCAAAGGCATAGGAACAAAGGGACCAAACCTGGTTTGGTATGCAGAGACACTCTAGAATTAACTTTTCAAAAAAACGACGAAAAAAGAAGACCGGCACCTGTTTTTACAGAGGGGGCTCAGACGCCATCTTGCAAAACCTGGCTCCCACGATTAAACGCCACCGTTGTTCGCGGTTGGGAAAAATCATGGTAGTATGTTGTAAAACCACTGCCACCAGCCATTCCGATAGGAAAGGGTAGCATTTGACTGCTACATGAGTTTCTAGACACAGGGGATATTAGGTAACCCCTCCAGTACTTTATTGTAATATAGTGTGTGCTGGGTCTAGGAATTTGAAAAGACTAGTAAAGTCAATTTAACTTTTCTTTCTCTGGGAAACAGTAGTTTATCCCAGAGAAGGTATTTAAACCTTGGGACATCCTAAAAGACTTCTCCGTGTCACTGCACTGAGGGTTCTGTGTAACAAATGAAAAGATTATGCCTATGGAGTTGTCTAAAACACCATAATCAAAGAACACAAGAGTAAAAAACACATCAAAATACGAGAGAGAGTGTGAAAAAAGGATCACACTCTCTCCAGGTAAAAAAATGAAGTCCTCAAAATCCAGCAAAGTTGCTGGGGGTCTCTAAGGTGAAGGGAATTAGCACATTGATTAGAATTCTCCCCAACAGCTGTCTTTCACGACAAGACCTTTAGTTGAACAGACTGCATAGGTTTGAATGGAGAGCCCATGAGCCTAAGTCAGTACCACAGAGTTCCCACGTCGCCAGGGCTGGAACCTTCACCGGCGGGAACGAACGGAACAGTCCTTTGACGAACTCCTTAAACAGACAGTGTGACTAGAACGATGACAGTCCCAGAGATCTGGTGTAGCGGGATATAGCCGCCAGATGAACCTTGATGGAGGCATGGACCAGCCCTGCTTTGACCAACAGCAGCAAATATGGCAGCACTTGCGGAGCTGTGACTTGCAGAGTCTCGATATTCTGTGCACGGCACCAAAGGGGCGAACCTCTTCCATTTAAGTCTGCAGCATTTTACAGTAAACTACACTATGCCCTGGCCTTGGCAAGCACCTCCTTGCAATCTGCTGGGCTATCGTAACCCCTGAACTCTAAAGCTGTAGGAGTCAGGCCTTCAGGTTCAACGATCCTGGCTTGTGGTGCAGAATTGCACCTTCGTCCCTGCTGAGAAGATTGGCGACCACTGGAAGCTTGACTGGAGGGGATGTTGACATGGTGAGAAGGTCTGGGTACCAGATCTGCCTCGGCCACGCTGGTGCGACAAGGATCATCCTGCACCGGGACTGTGAGTTGATTGATGAGTCGAAGATGCAACGGAGGGAACGGATACAGAAACAGGCCGTCCCAGGGGAATGAGAATGCGTCCCCCACACTCCCCAGCTGGGGAAACCTGCTGGCGAACCTCCAGCACTTGGTGTTCATCGCCAATGCAAACAGATCGATTTGGGGATTGCCACATCAGCGGAACAGGTGGCTCATTTGGTCCTGCCGAAGCTCCCACTCGTGGCAAGAGCGCAACTCCCTGCTGAGAAAGTCGGCAACAGTGTTCTTAACTCCTGCCAGAAGAAACGGAATGGGGAACATCCCCTGGGCAACGGCCCAGTGCCATAGGTCCTGTGCCTCTTTGGAGAGTTCCAGGGATCTGGTGCCCCTTTGCTTCCGATGTAAAACATTGTGGTGGTATTGTCTGTGAAGACCCGCACCACCTTGCTCTTGAGTGACGGAAGGAAGGACTTGAGGGCCCAAAACACTGCCTGAAGCTCCAGCACGTTGATGTGCAACGTCTTCTCCTCCGGGAGCCAAAGGCCTCTGGCATCAAGACCTGCGATGTGAGCTCCCTATACTTCCAGGGAGGCGTCCGTCATGACACTCACCTGGTGTGGTGGGGTCTGGAAATCCACGCCTCCGGGAAGATGAGCATGCACTCCCCACCATTTTATCGCTCGACGGAGGCCCCCGTCGAGCGGGATCTTGTCCTGAAAGCTTCCTGACACTTGTATCCAACGGTCGTCTAGGAACTCCTGAAGTGGACACATCCTTAGCCTGCAGAGCCGGAAGAGATCGATGTAGGACGACATCATTCCGAGAAGAGACTTGATGGTCCTCACTGTGACGATCGTCAGTGCCAACAGCCGTTGCACCTTGCCCAAGATGGCCGCTAGCATTTCCTCCGACGGTGACGCCAGGCACAACACTGTTGAGTAGGGATCCCAGAAACAGCACGTCATACGATGGAGTCAAGCAGGACTTTGCATAATTCACAGAGAACCCCAGATCCGTCAGTAGGCGGACAGTCCTTGCTGTGTGGTCAATGGCGAGGGTCTCCGAGCTGGCCCAGATGAGCTAGTCGTCCAAGTAAGGGTAGACGTGGATCCTTTGTAGTCGCAGATGCACCACCACGGGCGCAAGGCACTTGGTGAAAACCCCTAGCACTGACTTCAATCCGAAGGGCAGGGCCTTGAATTGGTAATGCTTCAACTGAACAACGAATCACAGATGCTTGCAGCATCCCTTGTGAATTGGGATGTGCAAGTAAGCATCGTCCAAGTCCAGCAACGACAAAGTCTCCCTCTTCGGGCTGTCCGAGCACGTGCTGAAGAGTGACCATTCAGAACTTTTGGGACTGGATGTATTTGTTTAGTCGTCAGAGGTCAAGGATGGGCCTCCAGCCCCCGGTCATCTTTTTTACGAGGAAGTATCTCGAGTACACTCTGGAGCCGCTTTGGGACGAGCTCCATCGCACCTTTCTTTAGCATGGGGCGCAACTCCAACAGCAGAGGGACGTGGTTTTCCTACCGGGCCACCGGTGGTATTCGGGGACACTTACGTTGAAAATCCAGGGTGTGTCCGTGGGCGAGAGCGTCCAGCACCCAACGGTCGGTAGAGAGGGTCTTCCACACGCTGATGAAGTTCACCAGCCAGCCTCCCACCGGGGCACACGGGTGGGGGCCCGACGCCATAGACGGTTCAATCCTGCTCAGATGTCGAAGGGCCGCCTTGAGGTACCTGGCAATGACAACGTCCTCCTCCAAAAGCCTTGGAACAGCCCCCGTCGGTTTCCTGGGCTGGTGGTAAGAGGAGGAGCTCCCGCCGAAACCTTTGGAAGATCCTTGGGACTTGCCTCCTGAGGGCCGAAAGGACGGCCGTCGCTGTTGAAGAGTGCCCAAGGCACGTGACGTCTGTGTCCGTCTTGATGGCCTGTAGAGACTCCTCTACAGCCTTCCCGAAGAGATTGTCTCAGTCAAAGGGCATGTCTGAAATCCTCGTCTGAACGTCCTGACAAAAGTTGGTGGCCTTGAGCCAGTCAAGACGACGAAGGCAAGCATTGTTCCCAATTTGGCGGAACCCCGTGTTGGCGATGTCCGTGGCCACCGTGATGGCGTGGTCCGACACCACTTTGCCTTCCTGCAGAATTTCCAACGCTTCCGACCGCTTGTCGTCAGGGAGGAAGTCCAGGATGGGGGCTATCTTGAGCCACAGCTCTCGGTCGTAGCGCGCTACCATGGCGAGGGTGTTGGTGGCCTTGATGGTTGTGGCTGCAGAGTAGATAACCAGTCATCCCATGGCATCCAACTTTTTCCCCCCTCGCTGTCCGGAGGGGTGGAGGCTGCCGAGGAAGACTCACCCGCCGACTTCTTGGCCGCTGCAGATACCACAGAGCATGGCGAGGGTTGGGCCCGCAAGCACTTGGGCGCAGAGTCTGACACTCTGTTCTTCTTCTCAAGGCGATCCCTCTTCGCCGGGGCCGTAGAAGGATTCTTCATGAGAGACAAGCCTTCGACCCAAATGTCATCCAGGAGTGGGACCGAGAGGATGGTCTTCCTCTTCGCCTTGCACCGCTGGTATAAGAAGCCCTCCTCCTCCTCTGGAGCGAGCTGGAAGAGCTCCGAAGCTCTGGAGATGATTGCGTGAAATGAGACTATCTAGTCCGGGAGGGAGGATCTGTGAGGCAGCGATGGGAGGTCCCCCATCCCACCGTCGTCCGTGCCCATCATCACCGTATCGGGGTCCGTCTCCTCCCTCAGGGAGGCGATTGAGTCAAGGGATGGCACAGAGGAGAGGGTGTCTCTTCCTCTTCTTGTACGGCGGTTCCCCCGTCGACAGTGGGGTGTGGGTGAGAGGGGGGTCGGCCATCACCGGCGTTGCAGGAGGGACCGCCAGTGCAATAGGCATCCTCGTCGCCATCTCGGAGAGCAGAGTATGCAGTGCAGAAAGATGTTCCACGAGAGGGCTCTAGACGGCAGCTGAGCCAGATGTTGTTACACTTTGCCTGAAATCTCGTTTGTCTTTCAAATTCTTGGACTGGTTATTTTCCTTTTTCCGGAAAGCTCGGCACTTGTAAAGACTCGGGCGTAAATCCCCCGTCACCAGCGTGTAGATATTTCAGACTGAGGGAGTCCGCATTCAATTCCAGGAGGGAGTACAGGTAACTAAAGTCCCGGAAGGAGGGAGACCAGGAAGGAACCAAGAGAATTAATGGAAGAAGCGAGCACTTCGGGCGAAGGCCCTCGATAAGGGGGAGCGCTGAAGGAGACTAGGAAAGAAGTTCTAAGATCCAGGACAGAGGGTAAGAGCACAGGAAAATACCAACACACTTGCCGGAGTTAGGAAGTCTAGCGTTGAGACGCAAAGCGCCGCGGGGGCGTGTCCTTTTTCAAGGGACTGGCGAACAATTGGAAACGCTAGCGCGGTACTCGCGCACTAACGTCGGCCATGTTGAGTGTGCCTTACAGGGAGTGTAGCAATGCTTTATGGACCATGTAGTCAAGAAGGGGCTGAAACGGCGAATCATGACAGATGTGGTAGCTGAGGCGGAGGTGGAATAGGAAGCGAAGGCGCAGGCAGGAGGCCCAGGGCCTCGTCGCCCTGCGGCTCTCAGTCACCTTCCTCGGCGGTATCCTCATCATCACCGTCTCCCTCATCGACACACTCATCGTAGGGCCTGCTCCCGCCTGTCGTCCTGGATGGTTTGAAGGTAGATGAGCTCTTCCTCTGAGGAGATCTATCCGTGCCCTGGAGGACCTCCCTTCCTCCCCCCGCCCCCTCTTTGTGACCCGAGGGGACGGTCTCTGGGAGATTACTGGTATCTTATTCTCCGGGGTCTTCTCTATGGGCTGGAAAGACTCCCGCCCCCCCCCCCTTCTAGCCAGAAGGGACACTCTCCTTCGGGTTGCGCCCTGTAGATCCGCTGCAGCAGCCTTCGCAAGTGACGCCACCACCCACTCGATGGAAGGCTGTGCCTTTGTCGGGTGTACCTGGGCCTTCACGGTCAGGACCAGACCCTTGTCCTTCTTAGCCTTGTGCTTAAGGCGAGGGTCAGGGACCCACTCCCTCTTGGCCTTCTTGGGCAGGTCAGTCTTGGGCTTCTCCTTGCATTTGCCCAGATGGTCCGATGTCCTCTTGGACGAAGATCCTGAGCTTTGACTGAAGTTGGTGGAGTCGGACGCGCCCTGGCCGGCGAGGAGCCCGCCGCAACGGCGCTCCCGGTGGTAGTGGACTTGCAGTGCTTAGCCTTCTGTTGGACCCTCGCGGGAGGGGCGCGCCCTCAAAGGTCTTAGAAGCCCGCTCAGCTTTCTTGGAACCGGGAGAGGCATGCTCCTGGGACCCATCTGGAGCAGGGGCTTTGGCCTGTAGCCACTCCTTCAGCCGCCTATGCCGATCCTTCAGCATGTGAGTCATCATCTCCTGGCAAAACGCACAATCTTCCTCCTTGTGTGTCAGGTATAGGCAGTAAAGGCACTGGGAAGGTTTGTCGTCCGAGAAGACATTCCGTAAGTCTAATCATTCTCCTCCGACATGGTCCAGGCGGCGTAGGCCTGAAGAGTTTTCTGGAAGCCTCCACGAAGAAACTCGATGAAATTCGCCCTTGAGGGGTGCTGAAGAATCCAAAAAACGGATCCCTGTTAATTGGAAGGATGATAGATCGAGCACGAGGCTCTATTGACCGAAAAATAGAGTAAAATTCTTCCAAAAAGCGAAAAAAACTCAGTAAAAGCTGGAGAGCTAAAAACGAGGACTCCCAACACTTGAACGTGTGGTAAAAATCTGAAAATGGCTGCCAGAGGAGGGGCTTAGGTAGAGGGCAGTCATTGGCTGGGGGCAGTATGACCCAGAGCTCAGTGATTGGTTTTTAGGAAATACAGTTCAGAAATGAAACTGATATATATTTTTTCTGTTACCAAGGATTCCCAGCCTGACAACGGGAATATTCATGAGCATGTGAATCCATGCCAATCCCCATGCTGGAGAATGTTAACATTGTTTCATAAAAGGATGAACATTAACAAAGAGCGATGGGTGCTCCCACGTCGTTGTGGGGTCAGCAACAAATGCATTAGGGATTGGGTAATCTTAGTAATAGACATGCGTAAGAACAATGTAAATTGCAGGGTTAACAGCCAGCTGATCTAGAAAAACTATTTGTAGAAAGTTTCACAATAAAAGATGGCGAGAGAAAATTAGAACTCCTTGAAGAGAATTGAATTTAAACAAATCACAATAAACAAGAAAGTATCCAAACTGAAGGAAGATCTATCCAACTACAAGGAAGAAAGAACATATCCATACCTAAGAGAATAATTATATGTCCAGCAGCAACAAAAGGGAGGTAATAAGACAGAACATGTAACTTTCTCGGCCAAATCGGGCTCGTCAAGTGACAGTGACCAGGGAGATCAAACAACGAGGAGTTTTTCCAGGACCACCCTTACAGCAACAATTTTTTCAGAGGGGGGGCCAAAGGGGTCGCAAAAAAGGACAAAGACAGCCTTCAGGAAAGAGGATGAAGACCTGACAATGGTAGTCCAACCAATAAATAAAGAGACCATACCAGTTTTGAACTTGTCATCTCATAACCTCACTAACATGGAAGCACAACTTAAGTAAACGACTCAACTCTTTCGTGCCAGCCACAAAGACCAAGCCTTTGAAACCGAATCGGAACTGAAAACATTTTGTTTTTAGAAATGTTATACCCAAATATGTTTTGGAGGTCCACATTCCAGAACATCAAGGAGACAGAGATGTGAATACAACAATTGGGGAGAAAAATGTATCGGGCTTCAAAACTAAATACAATTTTGAACCCCCTTTCCCCATGCACCATACCTTCGTAATTCACAACGTTCAAGAACATGGTCACTAAAAAGGCCCTTGAGAGCATCAGTAAATCAAATTACTATTGTGCCAACATCCCAAAGAAGAGAGGATGGCTTTAAAACACTGAGCATGGACGACACCATCACCATAAAACCGGCAGACAAAGGAGGGGGACTGGTGATTCTCAACACATAGGACTATGAAGTTGAATTCATCAGTGTACTCCGACACTCATGCTTACCGGGAATTAGATATTAATCCCACAAACAGACATAAGGAGATCAGAGACCTTACCAAACCACGCAGAAACCGAGGGGTCAATCTGCATGGATGAAAAACTGTTCCTGAATACGAACCCTATTTTTTATTAATCACGGAAAAACATCCAGAGGATACAATTTAAAGGTTTGGTATCAAGGATTTTATTAGACCTGATACAGTTTAAATATATGAGTCAAATCATGATTTAATCTGCACTTACGGCAACAATTTACATAGCAGGAAAAAACTTTTAAGAACACATCTAAATGATAAAATTCAAACTATTCAATCATTCAAGCATTCACCCACATACATCCATCAGACAACAATTCACTCATACCAATTACCAATGGGTGTAAGATAAAATCTATAAAAAATCAGGACATATAATTCATCCAGTGGATTTATAGAAAGAATGTGAAATCAAAATGTTGGGCCACAATAGGTAATGCAGGTGGCTGAAATGTTGAGATCGGTCCCAGACCACGACCTCATCACAAGTTTCACTCTACCGGTTTCGACGTATGTACTTTATTATAGATATAGTAAGAACAACCCCATGACACCAGCTTTTTACATGCTCCCGAAGATAGACAAAGATCCCAATAAACCATTGTATCAGCCTGTGACTCATTGTTAGAACCCCTTTCTCTATATACAGACTTTTTTCTTAAACCATTTGTTACTCAAATGGAGTCTTTCATCAAAGATGCAACTCAGGCCCTCCTAATACTAGAGACGGTACTTGTGGGACAATCATGCACCTTAGTCACAATGGACGTACAAGCATTATATACCTCGATACCACAAATGGAATGTTTGGAGGTATTATACCATGTTCTAGAAAAGAGAGCAGACACTAACTCTGTGCCCACATCTTTCATGCTAGAATGTAGCCATCTTGCAATGATGGAACATTTCTTCTTGTTTAAAAACAAGTGGTTTAAACCAAATCAAGGGCGTACGCATGGGTGCTGCATTTGCACCAGATATAGCCAACTTGTTCATGGCGGAATAGGAAACCAAGCACATCTATGCAGATGCCAATCCTTATAAACTATGGATCCAAATTTGGAAACGATACATAGACTATGTCCTTCTCATCTGGACAGGTACAGAGGAACACCTTGCAGCATTCCTCACATGGTTGAACCTACGGGATTTAAACATCAAGTTCACCATGATATGGAACCATAATGCAATAGATTTTATTGACCTCTATATCTAAAAAGACAGACACGTTTTAAAAAAGATATTATTCCGCAAAACGACAGACCACAATAGTCTTACATTTGAGCAGCTATCATCCAATAGGAATAAAACACAATTTACCTATTTCTCCAGATTCTGAGGAACTGCACTGACCAGGAAACTTTTTTCAAACATGCAGGTTTACAACAGCGACTACTACAGAGAGAATACCACAAGAGAACTATCAAACTCGGGAAACAGCAGTGAATACCCCCTGGGAAGTTTGTTTGACTTTGCAACCTAAAGATCCACTGAAGCAACTAGTATGCGTCACCACATACCGCCCAATACGCAACATCCTGAAAAATTCAAAAACTAGCATTTGATCAACAATACTGGTACTCCGTCTAGGAAACAGGTCTTCACATTTAAAAAGAACAGGAACCTGACAGAACATTTGGTACACACAGAGAAACCGGACCACAAGTAACAATAGAGAACACAGGGCCTTCCAGCCATAAAAGGTCATCATAAATGTGGCAATGCAAGCCAGTTTACATATAAAAAAAACTCACATTTTCATCACAGGACTTTCCATGGGAATTTAAACACGCATACTAACTGCAACAGTAAAATGGTAGTGTATACCATCCAATGTCCCTGTTAACTGATATATGTCGGAAAAACTACAAGACCTATTAAACAACGGATCTCCGAACACCGCTCTTGCCTCAGACACTCGACACCTGGTCGCAGACAAACCACTCGTGGAACACTACGAGAAATTAAAATCTTACAGACTGCAACATTTTCTTTTTCGTACTACAAACAGCGAGCATCAGCATGAGAGGGGGAGACCGACAAGCGCTTGGGAGAACTTGAACAAAGGTGGACACACAGACTGGACAGCGTCCGCCATGGTCTAAACATTGCCATTGAATGGAATACTTAACAGATGATGTGAATCTCTTTTTACAGTCCTATGTAAGCAACAAGGTCATAAGGTCACGTGGCAAAGGGACAACTTTGTACACATCTGTTAGTTAAAAAATTGATGTTAGATGGAGGACCGCCTGCCACTGAGATTATGGACTGATGTACATATCCAGTCACTAGATTAAAATGAGAAACAAGACCGTCTTTTCCCGCATTATACATACATTTGTGTGGGCCAAATATAATACAGAACCACCATTTTCCCATATTCAGTCATCGCGCTATGAAAAGCACTCCACATATATGTATTTAACTGATATATGTATTTTAACTGTACTGTGCACCACTCATTGTATCATGTGTCATGACATGGATAATTTGCCCACTTGCAATTCAACGCTGTATTCCTGTGCATCACCAGTGGCTCCATTGGTACCAGTGATTGTATAACGCACTATTGTGTGATTTGTCATGTCCGTGGAGAATCTATTACCGTGCCATCCAGCACTTTTGTACTAGATATGTACCTAGGAGCAAACATCTCTTATTAATCTGTGTTTGAAGTGCATCATTATCACAGTAACATGATGCATTTTAGCTAGGCACATGCACTGTGCTCCAATCACATTTGACCCCCTTTAGGGGCAGTAATCCCACTCCAAACTATTACAATCCCTTACAAGATCAGATTTCTTTGCCGCATTAAGAAATTAGAGTTGAAGCAGCCCTAGTAGCCATAGCAACGGGTGCCTGTACACTGAGCACTGCGCTCCGCGGTCATAACCATGACATGCAAACTTGGCGCATTATCTGTCACGCAGCACACCGGTAAGGGCGGGCTACATTTGCCTTTCATCACGGCCACTTACCTATTTAGATTGCAACGATCCTGGAATACATCCGAACCCGAACAGTGATATTTGTGCCTCAGATTAATTGCCATTATTACTTATGTATCGCGTTAAATTTTCCCATAGGAGCGCCACATGTATTCAGAACCCCCTGGCACTCAATTAACTTGGTGTGATACCCAGACAGCGCTTCCGGCCATCCAGAAGGACACCCCAATGGCACACTGACCTATGAGGACCTCCCCTTCCAGCGAGAATAAGTGAATACCCGCACCACCATAGCGCTCAGGCTGACAGGTCACAATCCACAGTAGAGAGGATCCTAGTAACAATAAGCTACCCTCTCTTTTGTCTTTGTTCCTGTGACATTCACAGGTGACTCATCAGCGTGTCTACATGCACGTACTTGGGCCGTGTCAGTACAACAACCCGTGCCACCACTATTGAGCAGGGTAAGGTTAACCCTTTGAGGTTCAACTGCAGCAACTTTTAGAGCTATATTTATGTCTAACCTGAATACAGAACACTGAATTGTCACATTTATTTTGTTATAGATCTACACTACAGGCTGTGAAGAACCATACCACAATTCCAGTCCTGATGAAGGCAGTTATATCCAAGGCTACTCAAATTGCTTTAGGCCGAAACACTATTTTTCGACTTATGCCCAGCTGGCCTACAAAGTTTAATGTCTAATTCAAGATAACTCCATTATATTCCCTTTGAAGAATCACTGTTTTGTTTGAAATGTACCAATTTGTTCAGCACACTGTTTTGTTTTTGCTAGGAATGTGTTAGGTTCACTACGCTACCCTGTATGTAAAATTCACCGAATTGTCTATTATATACAAGAGGGCGACCCTCGCTCTTAACACTATCTAAAGTGTGTTACAAAACCGGGGCCGCCCAGACCAATTGTTTATATTGCCTTCTAGACATCTGTCCACCAGGCCAGAGTATAGAAAATCAGTCCTAACATTACCTGTTTAAGTGTAATCCTACATTGCTCATTGGGTGGGCTCAGGTCTTGACCACTCTCCATGCTACCTTGATTGGTTTGGCTAAGTTCCCAAAGATTCCCCTAATCAACATAACTAAGGTGGCATCCTAGACTTTGCCCACCAGGCCAGAGTTTATAAATGAACACATTACTTGCCTATAACTATTGTTTTCCAGCATGGGTCTGGCATGGATTCACATGCGCATGAATATTCCCCATCATCAGGCCAGAAATCCTCAGTAAAAGAAAAAACTGTTTCACTTACAAACTGTATTTCTCCTCTAAAATAAATCACTGTACTCTGGGTCATACTGCCTCCAGCCAATGACTGCCCTCTCTCTAACCCCCTCCTCTGGCAGTCATCTTCAGATTTGGTAGTACGTAAAGCGGCAGTATGACCAAGAAGAGCCGCAGAGGGGCAGGAGGGAGGGTCCGCATGTGAATCCATGCCAGACCCATGATAGAGAACAAAAGTTAAAGGTAAGTAACATTTTCCTTCTCCAGCATGGGGTCTGGCATGGATTCACATGCTCATGAATAAAGAATACATAGCATTACAACATTACACAACCACGGGAGGTGGCAAGGCTCAAAAGAAGCAAATACTCTTAGCTCCGGAACAGGCTCAACTTCGAGCAAACCGGTAGTATAGCACTGCCTGGCCGACCCTAGACTCCTCTCTGGATTGCCCGTCGATTCAGTAGAATCTTGTGAAGGTGCGCGTGGACCTCCACGTAGCAGCCCTGCATATGTCCAGCAGGGGCACACCAGACAATAACGCCATCCTCGCAGCGATCGCTCTGGTGGAATGGGCTCTCGGAAGGCCGGTTTGACAACCGGTTTGACAGCATGTGATACAGCCGAAGAGCCACCTGGAGATAAAAGCCTTGGACAAGGCCATCCCATGGTTCACAGGACCAAAGTTCATAAATAGTTTAGACGTCTTCCGGAAACTCTTCGTGCGTGTCACATAGAACTTCATGGCACGAGCCACATACAGCGAGTGCAAAGCCCTTTCAGCCGGGGCCAAAGTTTTACACAGGCAGCACCAAAGGCTTGTTGAGGTGGAATTCAGACGGAACCTTTGGCATGAGAGAGGGGTGTGTCGGCAGCAACACCCTTGTGTCATGAAAAGTCAAATAACGCTGTTTGCAGGATAGGGCCTGGATCTCACCTGCCCTCCTGCCAGAGGTGACGGCCACGAGGAAAGCCGTTTCCCATGAAAGGAATGTGAGAGGGGCCCGATGCAATGGCTCGAAGGGTGCTCCCATGAGTATTGTCAGTGCCACTTTGAGATCCCACGCCGGGGCAGGCGTTTTCACCGGCGGGAACAATCAAAATAGTCCTTTGAGGAACTCCTTGACGAGACGATGGGACCAAAGAAGACCGCCCTGGAGACCTGGTGTAGCGGGAGATAGTCGCCAGATGCACCTTGATAGAGGCGTGCGCCAGCCCCGCCTTGGCCAAGGACATGTACGGAAGAATCTGCAGGGCTGTGACCCTGAGAGGATTGATGTTCTCTGTCCGGCACCATGTGGCAAAAGGCTTCCATTTGGGCCCGTAGCACTTAAGAGTCGACAACGCTCTGGCCCTCGCAAAAACCTCCCTGCAGTCTGTCGGCAACTCGTACCCTCTGAACTCGAAGGCTGCAAGAGCCAAGCCTTCAGGTTCAGCGACACTGGGCCGTGATGCAGGATTGCACCTCCTTCTCTGGCAAGCAGATCAGGGACCACTGGTAGCTTGACCGGGGGTGACGTTGATGGGCTGAGAAGATTAGGGTACCAAATCTGCCTCAGCCACGCTGGGGCAACGAGGATCATCCTGCATCGGTACCATTTGAGTTGATTGATGACTTGCAGCAGGAGAGGCAACAGAGGGAACGCGTAAAGGAACAGGCCATTGCAAGGGAAGGAAAACGTGTCCCCATGCTCCTCGGCTGGTGGAACCCGCTGGCGAATATTTGGCATTAGTCACAGTCGCACAAAGATCAATCTGGGGTCTGCGGAACTTGAGGAAGAGGTGGCCACTTGATCCTGTTGAAGTTCACACTCGAGGCAGGAGCACAGCTACCTGCTGAGGGGGTCGGCGATGGTATTCTTGACTCCCGCCAGGTGAAAAGGGATGAGAAACATCCCTTGGGCGATGGCCCAGTGCCACAAGTCCTGTGCATCTCTCGAGAGCGCCGGGGATCTGGTGGCCCCCCGCTTCCTAGTGTACAATATCGTGGTGGTATTGACTGTGAAGACCGTTACCACCTTGCCCTTGAGTTACGGAAGGAACGACTTGAGGGCCGAGAACACTGCCTGCAGCTCCAGTACAGTGACGTGGAGATCCCTCTCCTCCGGCAGCCACAGGCCTCTGGCGTGGAGACGTCCGATGGGGGCTCCCCAGCCCTCCAGGGACGAGTCTGTGGTAACTGTCTCCTGGTACGGGGGGCTCTGGAAACCTGTGCCCCTGGCAATGTTGGAGCGCACAACCCACCACCTTCTCGCTCGATGGAACTCCTTGTCGAGGGCAATCTGGTCAGCAAAGCTTCTGGAGACCTGGATCCACCAAGCATCCAAGTATTCCTGAAGGGGTCGCATCTGCAAACAGCAGAGCTCGATCAGGTAGATTCACAACATCATGCCGAGCAGCAATGATGGTCCTCACTGTGGCAGTCTTAAGTGCCAACAGCCGTTGCACCTTGCCTGAGGGAGCCGCTAGGCAGGAGACTATGTTGAGCCTTGCCCACAGGAACAGGGCATTCTGTGTTGGTATCAAGCAGGACTTTGGATAGTTGAGAGAACCCCAGATCCGTCAGCAGCCAGATGGTCCCCTTCATGTGTTCGACGGCTACTTCCCTTGACTTGGGAATCAAGGAATAAGCCAGTCATCTACATACAGGTACACGTGTATCCCCTGTAGACACAGATGGGCCGCCACTGGTACCAGGCACTTAACACCTTGGGTACCGATTTGAGACCGGGGGGGAGGGGCTTGAATTGGTAGTGCTTTCCCTGTACTACGAAGTGCAGGAACTTCCGATGATCCTCGTGAATGGGGTGGTGTAAGTATGCGTCCTGCAGATCCAACGACTTCAAGGAGTCTCCCTCGTCCAGTTGGCCAATCACATGCTGCAGCGTGACCATTCTGAATTATTGGGACTTGAGGAACTTGAGACACTGCAGGTCTAGAATGGGCATCAAGCCCCTCCCCCCACCCCTTCTACTTCTTTACGAAGAAGTATCTGGAGTAGACTCCGGAGCCCGGAGTCACATTGAACCAGCTCTATGGTCCCTTTTCTTATCATGAATCGTACTTCCTGCAGGAGCTAAGGGATGTGCTGCTTCAGTCGAGCCACCAGAGGTATCCGCGGACACTTTTACTGTAACTCGAGTGTGTCCGTGGGCGAGAGTGTCCAGCACCTATTGGTCGGTGGAGATCTTCTGCCACTCGCTGACGAAGTCCGCCAGACGGCCTCCCACTGGGGTGCATGGGTGGGGGCCTGACATCCTGTCTGGTTCAATCTTGCTTCGGGGCCCAAGTGCCGCCTTGGGAGCAACATCAGCCACCTCCACTGAAGGCCTTGGAACGGCCTCTGTAGGCCTCCTGGGTCATGGACCAGGAGGGTTGACAGTACGTAGAGGACCCTCTGCCGAAAACCCTTAAACGATCTGCCTGACTTCCCCCCAGATGCACGAAAGGACGGGCAGTGTTGAACAGTGCCCAAGGCATGGGCCGTCTCAGTGTCCATCTTACTGGCCTAAAACGATTCGTCGACTGCCTTCCCAAAGAGGTTGTCCCCATCAAAGGGCATGTCCAGAACCCTCGTCTGGACTTCCTGACGAAAGTTGGTGGCTTTCAGCTAGCCACAACGACGGAGGCAAACACTGACCCCATCTGTCGGAACACTGTCTGCAGTGTCCAGGGCCACCGTGATGGCATGGTTCAAGGCCACCTTCCCCTCCTGGAGGATGGAAGGTGTCTCAACCTGCTGGCCGTAGGGTAGGAACTCCAGCAGTGGGGCCATGTTATACCACAGCTCATCGTTGTATCTGGCCAGGATAGCAAGGGCGTTGGCCGCCTGGACTGTTGACGTCGCAGAATAGACTACTTTTCTTCTTATGTCATCCAACTTCTTCCCCTCGCTATCCGGAGGGACAAAAGATGAAGACAAGGGGTTAGAGGACTTCTATGCTGCCGCAAAGACCACAGAGTCTGGGGAAGGCTGGGAAAGCAGGCACTTTGGTGCGGAATCAGGCACCCAGTACTTTTTCTCCAGCAATCCCTCTGGGCCGTGGCCATGTTCCTCATCAAAGGTAGGCCCTCCTCCCAAACGTCGTCCAGTAGAGTCACCGCCAAGATGGTCTTCCCCTTGGCCTTGCGTCATTGATATAGCAAACCTTCCTTCCTGGTCTCCTCCAGTGTCAGTTTAATGAGTTCCGACGCCCCGGCAACCATGGCATGGAACAACCCCACCTCGTCCGGGGGGGTGAGGCCCTTGGCTGCGGCGAACCGCTTGCCATGGTCATGTCGTCGTCTATGTCCGTAGGGGGGCGGGCACATGTGAAGGTTGATGCAGCAGCATAGGGTGCCACTTGTTCTTTCTTTCTAAGAGTTGGTCTGGTGCCACTGGGGCCGGCGGTGTCGCCATCAGTTTCTGAATATCAGACACCAGGGTGTGCGGGTTCGAAAGGATGTCCAGCGATACATCCCTCAGAGGGGTCGGGTGGTAGGCTTACTGGGCCCGTGCCATCGCCAGGTCTGTCGTAGTCGTCCCCATTAGGAATTTTGCCGTCTCCCACGTCCTCCTGGATCGTGTGGACGGAAGCCTGGTCCTCCTTGTCCACGGAAGAAATGTCTGAGGCTGAAGTACGGTTGAGGCCTTCCACCCCACAGCCCCCTTTTTTTACATCCCGGCGAGTCCGATTCGAGCTCAGGGATGGCATCTTCTTCTCTGGTGTCCTCTCCACCAGCTTGGTCGATGCTTCCAATCTCAGGGATACTCTGGGCACTGCCGGGGCTACCTTGACTGGGTCAGCCCCCTTGGCCTTCGAGAGGGAGGCCGCCACCAACTCTATCGTCGACAACGGCTTCATCTGGGGCGCCTGGGCCTTCTGGGCTAGGTTGGTTGCCTTTTCCCACACCTTCGTCTTCAGGCTTTTCCTGCAGCTTCGCTGGGTTAGCCAATTTCTTCTTCGAGGAAGAGCTTGAGCGATGGCTGGAGATGGGGGCAGATGGTGAAGATGAGTGCAGCCCTGCCTGTCGCAGGACCCGCTTCCACAGCGCACCCAATGGAAATGGACTTGCAGCGCTTGGCCTCATCTTGGGCCCCCACGGATGGAGCGCCCTCAAAAGGACTAAGAAGCCTTCACTTCGGACTGGCCGGTCCCGGGTGAGGCATGCCCCTGCTTCCTGCATGGGGCAGAGGCAATGGCGCTGAGCCAGGCCGCCACCCTGTGACGATCCTTCATGGAGAAACTGAGGCCGATTTCGCAATCCGCTTCCCTGTGATCCAGATGGAGACAATAGAGGCACTGGATGTGTTTGCCCTCTACAAACACATTCAGCAGACCACAGCTGGAGCAGGGCTTGAAAAGGGAGCTTGCCTCCTTCTCTGACATGGTCCGGAGTGTGGAGTAGGCCCGATGGCCTGCTGGAATCTTAGACGAAATTTCGACGTTTCTTGCACTTGAGGGGCAATGAAATTAGCTGACAACAAGCTCTGTTTGACAAAAATCGAACTTTTTATCGAAAAAGTGAAAAATGTAGATCAGCTCACAGAGCAACACACGAAGACTCCCAAAACTTAACGCTGTAAAAATCTGGCTGCCAGAGGAGGGACTTAGGGAGAGGGAAGTCTTGGGGGGTGGGGAGTATGACCCAGGAGTACAGCGATTGGTTACGAGGAGAAGGAACAAGTTACTTACCTGTAACTGTTGTTCTCCAGCATGGGTCTGGCATGGATTCACATGCTCATGAATATTCCCCGTCAGGCTGGGAATCCTCGGTAAAGAAAAATCAGTATCAGTTTCGTTTCTGATCTGTCTTTCGTAGTAGTAACCAATCACTGATCTCTGCGTCATACTGACAACAGCCAATGACTGCCATCTCCCTAAGCCCAGCCTCTGGCAGCCATCTTCAGATTTGGTAGCACGTGAAGTGGCAGTATGACCAAGTGAAGAGCCGCAGAGGGGTAGGCGGGAGGGTTCGCATGTGAATCCATGCCAGACCCATGCTGGAGAACAACAGTTACAGGTAAGTAACTTGTTCCTTCTCCAGCATGGGGTCTGGCATGGATTCACATGCTCATGAATAAAAGAATACATAGCAGTACACACATGCACAACCACGGGAGGTGGCAACAGGCTCAACATTAAGCAATAAAACAACTCAACATTAAGCATCTCTTACCTTCTCACCAGGCTCACCTTAGGCGAACAGGTTGCGCAGCACTGCTTGGCCGACCCTGGACTCCTCCCTGGAATCCCAGTCGACGCAGTAGAATTTCATGAAGGTGTGCGTCGACCTCCACGTAGCAGCCCTGCAGATGCCCAAGACGGCCCTCGTCCTTTCCTCCGACGGAGAGGCCAGAAGCGCCACTGTGTCGAGTTTCGCTCCCAGAAACAGTGCGTCTTGCGTGGGCACCAGGTGGGACTTGGCGTAGTTTATGGAGAATCCCAGGTCCGTGAGTAGTTGGACGGTCCTCGCCATGTGCTCCGCGGCGAGCTCCTTTGTCTTTGCTCGGATGAGCCAGTCGTCCAGGAGGGGTAGACGTGGATCCCCTCCAGGCGCAGCCGCGCCACCACCGGTGCGAGGCACTTGGTGAACACCCTGGGTGCCGACCTCAATCCGAAGGGAAGGGCTCTGAACTGGTAGTGACGCCCTTGGACCACGAATCTGAGAAACTTTCGGTGTCCCTTTAGGATGGGGATATGGAAGTAAGCATCCTCCAAATCCAACGACGACAGGAAATGGCCCTCCTCCAGCTGAGCCAGGACGTGCTGGAGGGTGACCATCCGGAAATTCTGTGCCTTGATGAATTTGTTCAGTCCTCGTAGGTCCAGGATGGGATGCCATCCTCCTGTCTTCTTCACGAGGAAGTATCTTGAGTAAACTCCGGAGCCCCGAAGCCTCTTTGGGGCGAGCTCAATGGCGCCTTTCTTGAGCATCGCCTTTACCTCCAAGAGAAGTTGAGGGACGTGATGTTCCTTCCTGGCCATGGGGGGGGACGCGCGGGCACTTCCTTAGAAACTCTAGCGTGTGACCCTGGGCCAGGGCGTCCAGCACCGAACGGTCGGTGGAGATGGACTCCCACACGCTGACGAAGTTCGCCAGCCGGCATCCCACCGGGATGCTTCGGTGGGGGCCCGACCCCACGGCCGGTTCAGTCCTGCTTCGACGAGGCTTTGCTGCCTTGTCCGCCCTGGCGACGACGGCGGGGTCCGCCCGACTTGCCTCGTCCCCTGTAGGCTTCCTGTGACGACGAACGGGGCGCTTGACGGTAGGTGGAATATCCGCTGCCGGAACCTTTGGAGGCACCCTGCTTGCCTCCGGCGCTCCGAAAGGGCGGCCGTCGTTGCTGGAGAACACCAAGAGCCCGGGCCGTCTCTGTGACCGTCTTGATGGCTTGTAGGGAATCGTCCACTGTTTTCCCAAACAGGTTGCTCCCGTCGAATGGCATGTCCAAAACTCTGGTCTGCACGTCCTGCCGGAAGTCCGTTGCCTTGAGCCATCCACGCCGTCTAAGGCACACGCCGTTGGCCAACTGGCGAAATCCAGTGTCAGCGATGTCCGTCGCTATCGTAATGGCGTGGTCCGACGCCACTTCTCCTTCCTGCAAGATCTCTAGGGCCTCTGCCCTCTTGTCGTACGGTAGGAAGTCCAGCAGGGGGGCGATCTTGTACCACAACTCCCTGTCGTAGCGAGCTACGATAGCTAAGGCGTTGGCAGCCTTAATCGTCGTCACTGCCGATGAGATGAGACTGCGTCCCATCGTGTCCAATTTCTTTCCCTCGCCGTTCGGGGGGGGGGGGCCATTGACGTAGAGGCCGAAGCTCCCCCCGCTTTCTTCCTGGCCGCCGCGAAAACGACCGAGTCCGGGGTCGGCTGTGCCCGAAGGCACAAGGGGGCCGCGTCCGGGACCCGGTACTTCTTCTCTTACCGATCCCTTCTCGCAGGCGTTGTGGATGGGTTCTTGAGGAGGGCGAGACCCTCATCCCAGATATCGTCCAGTAGAGGTACAGCAAGGACCGTCTTCCTCTTGGTCTCACGCCGTTGATAAAGGAAACCTTCCTCCTCCTCTTCCGGGCAGAGCTGGAAAAGCTTGGATGCCCTGGCGATCATGGCATGAAACGATCCAATCTCGTCGGGCGGGGAAGCCCGGGGAGGAGGTGACGACAGAAGATCCTCGTCGTAAACCTAGTCGTCTGTACCCGTCGCGGCCGTGTCCGTCCCCGTATCATCCCCACGGGTCGTGGACAGGGAGGAGGGCTGAGCAGGGCGCAATGGTTGAAAAGGAGGTGGAGGATGAATCCTTCTCTTAGGAGGAGGGCTCCCAGAAGGGCCTGGCTCCGGGTCCCCCGTCGGGAGCAGTTCCTCCGTTGGTGGTAACGGCAATCTCGTCCTCATCTCCGAGCATAAGGACTGTATAGCCAACAAAATGGCGGCCGAGTTGTCTTGCGGCACTGGTTGAGGGGATTCCGACGGGCGGTCAGGAGCCTCGTCGGCACCCTCGACGTTCTCGTCGTCTCCTACGTCGGGGTCCCTCCCGACGGGCTGGTCTTCTTCCACGCCAATGCCGTGGCTTAAGACTTCGATCAGCTCCTCTTCAGAGGTTGAGGCCGAATCCACGACAACCTCCTGCCCCCCTTTTTCTTCTCCGTCGGAGGTTTCACGGGGGTTCTGTCGATGGGCTTGAAAGAGGACTCCCTCCGCGGTGGCAGGGAGACTGAGCCCCGAAGTCGCCTCCACTGATGTAGCCTCCACAGGCTGAGCCAGGGCCGCCGCGACTGTCTCGATAGAGGCCTTGGCAGGGTGGATCAAGGCTTTCACCACTAGGTGCGCTCACCGCCTTCTCCTTGGGGGGAGGGTCACCGCCTCGCTCCCCCTCCGATGGGGCCTTCGGGCTCGACCGGGGTCTCTCCAGGAGCTTCGCCGGGTGCTCGGTCTTCCTCTTACCCGAGCAAGAGCGTTGGCTCGTGGTTGATGGCGCCGGGGAGGATGCGCCCTGCCTGGCAACCGTAGAGCCCGACCGGCGCTCCCTGTGCCAGCGGACTCGCGGTGCTTGGCCTTCTGTTGGGCGCCCGTTGTCGTGGCGCCCTCAAAGGTCTTAGAAGACCGCTCGGACTTCTTTTTCTCGCCTGACTGGCTCTTCCCTTCCAGCCAGTTAGCGAGACGCAGATGGCGGTCCTTCATGGTCCGCTCCGACATATTGCCGCAAAACGCACAGTCCTTCCCCACGTGCGTCTTGTCCTCATGCAGGCAGTAGAGGCAAAGGGAGTGTTCGTCCTCCTTAAAGACATTCTTAAGCTGGCATCCAGGGCAGACCCTGAACAGCTTTCCGGGCGTCGAGCTTCCCTTCTCCTGGGCCATGTCCGAGATGGGCCTGAGAAACTTCTGGAGTCCTCCAAAAGCGTGGCTCAACGAAATCTTCACCCTTGAGGGGCGTAGTGGAATCCGACACGGGTCCCCGTTGATCGGATAAAGAAACGGTGGAGCTTGAGGCTCTTTTGACCGAAAAAAGAGAATTTTCCTATGAAAAAGCGCAAAAACGCACTACAGCTCGAGAGCAATAGCACGAGGATCCCAACACATGAACGTGCGGTAAAAATCTGAAGATGGCTGCCAGAGGCGGGGCTTAGGGAGATGGCAGTCATTGGCTGTGGTCAGTATGACGCAGAGATCAGCGATTGGTTACTACTACGAAAGAGATCAGAAACAAAACTGATACTGATTTTTCTTTACCGAGGATTCCCAGCCTGACGACGGGGAATATTCATGCCAGACCCCATGCTGGAGAAGAACAAGTTACTTACCAAGTGTAACGTTCTTTCGACTGGATGTTCCTCCCACGTATTCCTCATTTTATGATCTTATGATATTCGTTATCGCCAGCTTCGCTGCTTTGGAATTTTTCTTTCGGCAGAGGGCGCTGTGCTCGAGGTTGTGGCGTCGATTGTCCCTCGACGGGCTCCGTAGCTTGTCGACATCACTGATGGTATAAATAGCTTGAGCCGCGCCCGTTGGCTTCAGTTCTGTTTTTTCGATGAAATATTGGAGGAACACCCAAGCGTGCCTCATGACTGATGGACTCTTTGTGAGAGTAAAGTAAGAAAACGTTAACTGTACTGCGGGGTAGGTTGGGAGGGTCGATGAGTAATACGTGGGAGGAACATCCAGTCGAAAGAATGTTACAGTTGGTAAGTAACTTGTTCTTCGAATGGATTGAGTCCTCCCACGTATTCCTCATCTTATGATAGACTCCCATAGCAGTGGCAATTTCGACGATGGGAGTACTAGATACTGTTTTCATGGAAGGAATGAAGTACCGCCTTGGCAAATAAACCCATATTGGAAGAGGAAGCATCTAAGCAATAATGCTTGATGAACGTATGCATCGATTTCCATGTTGCAGCAGAACAAATATCCGCTGTAGGAACTCCCCTCTTCAGAGCCGCAGAAGTAGCCATCCCCCTAGTCTAATGGGCTCGAAGCCCATCTTGGGTGGCCGGGGGGATCCTTTGTCGCGAATCTGTAGCATTCAATTATAGCCTGAATGATCCAGCGGGATATGGTTTGTTTTGTCACTGATAATCCCAATTTATGACCTGTATAACCCACAAAGAGTTGGTCATTTTGATGTAATTTTGACATTCTTGAAATGTAATAACTGAGAGCCCTTTTGGGGTCCAGTCTATGCAGTCTCTCCTCTTCTTTGCCCAAATGAGGAGGAGGATAGAATGTTGGTAATATGATTTTTTTGTGACAGATGGAAGTGAGAAACTACTTTTGGTAAAACGGAATGTTCAACTTTAAGAACTACCTTGTCCTTATAAAAAAAATAGTATATGGTGGTTTACATGAGAGAGCCTGTAGTTCACTAACCCTGCGGGCTGATGTTAAGGCTAAAAGGAGGACAGTTTGTAATGTTAGAAGCCTCAGGGGCAAGAGTGCAGAGGCTCAAAAGGTATACAAGTTAGAAACTTAAATTCTAGATTTAAATCCCAAGTTGGGACATGAAAAGGTACTGGAGGGTATACGTTAGTAAGCCCTTTCAGGAATTGAATTATCAATGGAATTTTGAAATAAGAAACCTCTTCCAAGGAGCGCTTGAAAATGGATAGCGCAGCCAGATATCCTTTAATTGTTCTGATCTGGAGCCCCAGATCGGCTAGATGTAATAGGAAAGAAAGCACCATTGGGATGCCACATTGAAAAGGGTCCAAATCATCATCTCTGCACCAGTTACTGAACATATTCCAATGACACCGGTACAAGGATTTTGTTGCTCGTCTTCTGGCCGAAAGCAAAATTTCCATTACGTCATCCGGAAGATCCCAATCCTTGTATTGGAACCTCTCAGAAACCATGCGTGAAGGATGAGTGTCTTGACCTCTGGATGGAGAACCCGACCTTTCTCTTGCGAGAGAGGATCCTCTCTTTACGGAAGACGTATTGGAGGGCAGATGGACTTGTCCAGAAGGTCCGGGTACCATATCCTGGCCCAATCTGGGGCAATTAGGATCATGGTTTTCCTGAACTTTCTCAACCTCCTGATTTCTTGAGGAATCACGGGGACTGGAGGAAACGCGTACAGAAGTGGGAACTTCCACTCCACCACAAACGCGTCTCCTAAAGCTCCTTTCGGAGGAAATTCCCTTGAGCAGTACTGTTCGCACTTCCAGTTTACCGTGGTTGAGAACAGATCCGTATGAGGGGTTCCCCAAAGGGCAAAGATCTCCAGAAGGACTTCCTGAGCTAGCTCCCACTCGTGAGAGACTCAGAGCGTCTGCTGCTGTGTTCTGCTCTCCCGCTAGGTGAACTGCCGATCGAGAGATTCCTTCTCGTATTGCCCAGAACCAGAGCTGCATTGCCTCTCTGCACAGTGGTAGTGACCCTACACCTCCTCACATGTTGAGGTAGTACATGGCCACTGTGTTGTCCGTCATTATCGGGACATTCTTTCCTTGTACGGAGGGCGGGAAGGCCTTCAGCGCTAGTCTGATTGCCCTCAGCTCCAACTGGGTGATGTGTAGTTTGGACTCCGATGGAGACCAATGACCGCCGATTGTCAGATCGTTGGTGTGGGCTCCCCACCCCGTGAGTGAGGCGTCCGTTACTACGGTTATCTCGGCCATGGTTGCCAAAAAGATCTCCTTTGAAGATGTTGTCATTGCAAGCCCACCATAGTAGATCCTCAGCAACTGCGTACGGGACTTGCAGAAGATCCGACATATTTGCTGAGAACTGGGACCACTGAGTCTTGAGTGCCCACTGAAGGGATCTCATTCTCAATCTGGCCTCTGGCACTAGGAAAATGCAGGACGCCATGAGGCCGAACAACTTCAGAAAATCGAAGGCCGGCAGATGCTGGGCATTTTGGAACTTTACCATCTGCAGAATGTGGAGAGCTCTCACCTCGGGAGGAGAGGCTTTGTCCGAGGAAGTATCCAAGACTGCTCCGATAAACTGGATCTTTTGGGATGGTATCATGTGGGACTTCCTGAAATTGAGAGAGAAGCCCAATTTGTGAAGGAAGTGACAGGTGATCGAAAGATGTTCCTGAGCTTGTTCGGGAGAACGTGCTCTGATCAACCAATCGTCCAGGTAGGGGTAGACGTGAATCCCCCCTCTCCTGAGACTCGCAGCCATCACCGCCATTAATTTGGTGAAAACCCTCAGGGCGGAGGTCAACCCAAATGGCAGAACTCTAAATTGATAGTGAGAATTGCCAATCGCAAACCTCAGGTACATCCTGTGCTTGAGATGGATTGGCACATGAAAGTAAGCATCCTGAAGGTCCAATGATACCAACCAGTCTTGGAGTTGAGAGCCTGAAGGATCTGAGAAAGGGTTACCATCTTGAACTTGTCCTTCCTGAGGAACTTGTTCAAGTTTCTAAAGTCCAAAATGGGTCTCAATCCTCTGTCCTTTTTTGGGATGAGAAAGTATGGGGAGTATCAACCCTTGTTCCTTTCCGCTACAGGTACTTGTTCTATAGCACCTTTCTCTAGCAGGGTTAAAATTTCCTGCAACAGGAGCGGATCTGAAATTTTGACAGAGTTGGTTGCCGGTGGATGGTTCTGAGGCCTTTTTAGGAAGGGGAGACAGTAAACTTGAGCTACTGTTTCCAGTGCCCAAGCATCTGAGGTAATTCCCTGCCATTCCTTCAGATGCTGAGAGATCCTGCCTCCCACTGGGGTTTTGTGTAACAAGGTCCCAGAGTGATTTGGAGGCAGCTGCAGGAGCGGCTGAGGGCAAAGATGCCGTTCCTGAGGTTGCTTTGTAATTTTTCCTCGTCTACCACGAGTGACATTTCTCTTGCCTCTTTGAACAGCCTGTCCTCTTCGTCCACCAAAATAGGAGTAGTGCCAAAAAAAAGAATGACCCCTCCAGGAAGATTAGCCCGAATAGGGTTTCTGAGACTGTCGCATGGAGGCGCTAAGAGATTTAGCTACCGCTTTTGAGGTCTGTAGTTTTTCTAGGCTTTCATCAGCCTTACTACCAAACAGTCTCAAGCCATCAAAAGGCATGTTGAGAAGTCTGGCCTGCACATCTGGTGCAAACCCTAACTTCCTCAACCACGCAAATCTGTGCAGCACAGTGCTTGCAGCCATGGATCTGCTGATACTATCAGCAGTATCTAGTCCAGACTGTAGACATTCCCCCATTGCCTCCTTTCTATATTTGACAATATTCAGGAAGCCTCCCTTTCCTCGCCTTCCGGAATATGATCAGCCGCCGCCGAAATGCAGTCCCACAGGGTATGGGTAAACCTGGCCAGGGTACAAGTGACATTGGTTGACTTGAGAGCCATACTACCCAAGTAAAATCTTTACGGGCCCAAGCATCCACTTTCTTATCCTCTCTATCCGGGGGGATAGTAGGATATGCAGTCTGTCTTGAAGTAGTTGCAGCTTGAATAACCACACTTTCTGGAGTGGGATGTCTGTTTAAATATTGAGGATCAGAACTAGACAGTCTATATTTTTTAGGGAAATTACTGTTTACCGCAGCAATATTTTCAGGAATTTCACAGTTCTTTTCCACTGTTCTCTGAAGTGCCCCATGGAAGGGGAGAACTGGATCCTTCTGGGGGCCCCGAACAATTATGTCTGTCATTGCATCCTGTTCAAAAGTGGGTGAGGCTCTACCCCAGCCCATACATTCTACTCCTCTGTTCATTAAACTCCAGTACCCTGAATCTGCACGTTCTGCAGTGTCAGGTCTAGCAAACTAATTCAGGTGACTTGTCAATGCCACTAGCAGAACGCAGAGTGTCACACAGGTCTCATTTTAGATTCTGGGTCTAAAGTTCTTCAGGAACTTGTCTAGTGCCATATTGCACTCCAAAAGGAGAGCTCTTCATCCTCAGAGCCAGTTTCTTCAAAAATCGAAGACAGACTTAAAGTCTGATTTTGGTAATGGCGTAAATCTCCTCTCTTCCTCCTGAGTTTTCGAAGGAATGGAAGGATTCTTCGAAGGTGTCGAAGGAATCTTCGACGACCCCGACGAAGTCTTTGACACAGGCGTCGAAGACGCTTTTGACTTTGGTGTCGAAGCTGCCAGCGCCGATGGCATCAACGAAGTCGTGGATGTTTTTGACGACTTCTGTTTATGTGGTGTCGGAGAAATACTCTACTCTTGATGAGTCTTCGACGACTTGACGTTGACGTGCATTTTTCGAGTTTCATCCATACTACTGGGTTTTACCACAGTAGTTTCCGACTTCCCTAGGTTGTCTGATGGAGCGCCAGGGGTCCGGCTCTTCTGAGGTTTCTTTGAGGGGGTCGAGGCTGCATTCTCAAAGACCTCCATCATCTGCCTTTAAAATTCTTCCCATTTTCTAGGGGAATCGGACTTAAGTCGGGCATCGTACCACTTCGGTCGATGAATCGGAAGATGACGAAAGAGATCTAGGTCTCCTTTTCACTCTCTTAGAAGAGGAAGATGAAGACCGCCTCGATCTACTACGAGATCTAGATCTCTTAAGAGTGTGTATGACGATCAGATTCTTTCGAATTGCTCGATTTTTTTATGTTTTTTTAGACAAAGCCTTAGAGGCTTTAGAAGCTTCCCACCCCACCACCAGTTTACCTTTCCTCTCACGAAGAGCGTTCTCCGTCATTGACTAACAGGAGCCACAGTCGCCAGTTCGATGACTTGAACCGAGCACCAGAGAAAAACGCAGTGAGGATCTGTGATCGACATCTTCGATCCGCAGTCGATACACTTTTTAAACCCAGTCTTGGGTGTTGAAGACGACATTTTCAGTAGAAAATGTCGAAGCGCGCCGTTCGAGAGCGAAGCAATCGGAAAAACGGAACTGAAGCCAATGGGCGCGGCTCGAGCTATTTATACCATCAGTGATGTCGACAAGGTACGGAGCCTGTCGAGGGACAATCGACGCCACAACCTCGAGCACAGCGCCCAGTGCCGAAATTCTTTTTCCAAAGCAGCGAAGCTGGCGATAACGAATATCCTAAGATGAGAAATACGTGGGATGACACAATACATTCAAAATATAGTTTGTAAGGGAAAATTAAACTTAACCTTTACAGAATATTCCTGGCCTGACGATGGGGAATTTTCATGAGCATGTGAATCCATGCCAGACCTCTTGCTGGAGAACCATCCTAACAGTGAAGTGGATAAAAAGCTGGTAAAACTATTCTTTTTGTGTTAAATAACCTTGGGAAGGAAGGAGGGACAAAGCCTCAAAATTACTTTGTCCTTGCAAAATATTATAAAGGGTGGTTTACATAACCACTTGTAACTCACTCACTGTGAGCAGAAGTAATGGATACTAAAAAGATTGTTTTAAATGTTAACCTAAGTGGACAAGATTGGAGAGGTTCAAATGGTTCTCCAATTAGGGTTAAAAGCAGGTTCATATCCCAGAACGGGACCAGAGTGAAAGGATTGGTTAGTCGTTTGAGGAATTTAATGACAATTGGCAGCTTTAAGTTAGAACCATGTGTGCATTTGAAAATGGATAACGCAGACAGGTATCCATTGACGGCTGTTACGGAGAAGAACAAGTTACTCTCTTACCTGGTAACGTTCTTTCGATGGGATGGTCCGACGACGTATTCCATATCTATGACAGTAATCACCACAGCTGTGCTGCTTCAGAAAATCTTTGGCGTCTGCGTCCTGCGTTGATGACGTCGATCCGCCGCTCTCGAGGACCTCCTCCGACGGCACTGGATGTTATAAGTAGGATGCACGACGCCCGTAGCCTCAGTTGTCGTTTGTTCCCCCAGAATATGTGGCACCAATCTTCTGCCAGTCTGACACACAAAGCCTTGCAGAAACGTAAGCTACAATTGCATAAGAATTTCTGTAGCGGGGAAGGCTTGGAGGGAGCGATATAGAATACATTGTCGGACCATCCCATCGAAAGAACATTACCAGGCACGAGAGTAACTTGTTATTCGAGGGGATTGGGACCTCCGACTTATTCCATATCTATTACAGACTCCCAAAGCAGTACCAATGCAAGGGGGTGGGAAAAGAATTTAGAAAACAGAAATTTAGAATGCCCAATCAAATTGCGGAATAAAGGACTGCCTTGTCAAAGGCCAGATCCTGCCCCCGGATGGAATCGAGGGAGTAGTGACGTACAAAAGTATGTACCAAAGCCCAGGTGGCTGCATCACAGATGTTACGAATAGGAACACCCCTCTGTAGGGCAGTAGAGGCAGCCATACCCCTGTTAGAATGGGCCCGTAAGCCGATCGGCGGGTCCATACCCGCCAAGCGGTAACACTCAGAGATAGCCAAAATAATCCAACAAGACAGTCTGTTTCGTCACAGCTTGTCCCAAACGCTTTCCAGCGTAACCAATGAAGACCTGATCGTCCACTCTGACCTGGGACATGCATGAAATATAAAAGCTTACCGCTCTTCTAGGATCAAGCCTATGGAGCCTCTCCTCTTCCTTAACAGGATGTGGAGGAGGCTAAAACGCCGGAAGAACCATCTTCTGGCCTAAATGAAATTCCGACACCACCTTCGGAAGAACGAACTCTAAGGACAACCCTGTCCTTATGAAACACAGTGAAGGGTGGCTTAACTGAAAGTGCCTGTAACTCACTCACTCTGCAAGCGCAAGTGACCGCAACTAAAAATACAGTTTTCAGAGTTAACAGTCTCAAAAGACATGAATGCAAAGGCTCAAACGGAGCACCCAACAGAAACTTGAGAACAAGGTTCAAATCCCAACCGGGCACCTGGAAAGGTGACGGAGGGAACACATTAGTAAGCCCTTTCAGAAACTGAGAAATTAAAGGAATTTTAAAATAGGAACACTCTTCAGACGAGCGCTTAAATATGGACAGCACCGCCAGGTAACTTTTAATGGTACCCACTTGCAAGCCCGTGAGCCAAAGAAAGCAAAAAAAGACAGAACCATGGGAATGTCACATGCAAAAGGATCCACATTCTTAACCCTGCACCAGTCGCAGAACTTGCACCAACGGCAACGGTACAGGGACTTGGTTTCTGACCGTCTAGCCTAGAGCAAAACCTCCATCACATCTTCAGGGAGGTCCCAATCCTTATACCTCAACCTTTCAGAAACCAAGCGTGAAGGTTGAGGGATCTGACCTCTGGATGGAGAACCTGACGACGTGGAGGGCAGATGGACAAGTCGAGAAGGTCCGGGTACCACGTCCACCGAGCCCACGGCGGAGCAATGAGGATCATCTGGGAACCGAACCTCTAACCTCCGCAGGACTTGCGGGATGACAGGGACTGGAGGAAACGCGTACAGCAGTGGGAATGACCACTCCACCACGAACGCGTCTCCTAAGGCTCCTTTTGGAGGAAATTCCCGCAAGCAGAACCTCTCGCACTTCCGGTTGACACTGGCGGCAAAGAGATCCACTTGAGGGATCCCCCAAATAGCAAAGATCTCCAGTAGAATCTCCTGAGCCAACTCCCACTCGTGAGAGATCGCGCTCTGCCTGCTCAGAGCGTCCGTCTCATTTTCGTCTCCGGCCAGATGAACTGCCGAGATCGAAACTTCCTGCTGGATTGCCCCGAACCAGAGCGGCATTGCCTCCCTGCACAGAGGAAGTGACCCTGCCCCCCCCCCCTTTTTGTTGAGGTAGTGCATGGCCACTGTGTTGTCCGACAGGATCAGGACATTCTTCCCTCGCACAGTCGGCAGAAAAGCCTTCAGGGCTAGCCTGACGGCCCTCAGCTCCAACAGATTGGTATGGAGGATGGACTCTGACGGAGACTAACGACCGCTGACTCAACTCGTTGGCATGAACTCCCCATCCCGTGAGGGATGCGTCCGTCACGATCGTCACGTCCGGCCAGGGTAGCCAAAATGGAGCCCCCTTCAGCAGATTGTCTTCCACGGCCCACCACAGAAGGTCCTGGGCGACCGAGGACAGCACCTGAACAGGGTCCGACATCCTGCCGGAGGACAGACCACTGGAGCTTGAGTGCCCATTGCAAAGATCTCATGCGCAACCTGGCCTCTGGCACCAGAAGAATGCAGGATGCCATGAGGCCGAGCAATCTCAAGAACTCTAACGCTGGGAGACTCTGGGCAAGCTGAAACTTGTGCACCATCTGCTCAATGTGATGAGCCCTCACCTGGGGAGGAAAACACTGCCCCAGGGACGTGTCGAGCACTGCTCCGATGTACTGGAGCCTCTGAGTTGGTGTCAAATGGGACTTCTTTAAATTGAGGGAGAAGCCCAGCTTGTGGAGGTAGTGGCAGGTGATTGACAGATCCAGGACTTGCTCGGGAGAGCGCGCCCTGATCAACCAATCGTCCAGGTAGGGATAGACGTGAATCCCCCCCTTTCCTGAGGTGCGCTGCCACCACTACCATGAGCTTGGTGAAGACCCTCGGGGCAGAGGTCAATCCGAACGGCAGGACCCGAAACTGAAAGTTCGAGTCGCCAACCACAAACCTCAGGTACTTCTTGTGCTTTGGATGCATCGGCACATGAAAATAAGCATCCTTGAGGTTGACGGACACCAACCAGTCCTGAAGTTGAAAGGCCTGGAGGACTTGAGAGAGTAACCATCTTTAACTTGTCCTTCCTGAGGAGTTTGTTCAAACCGTGCAAGTCCATGATGGGTCTCAATCCCCAGTCTTTCTTGGAAATCAAAAAATAAGGGGAATACCATCCCTTGTTCCTCTCCGCTACTGGCACCAGTTCTATGGTGCCTTTCTCCAGCAGGGATTGAATTTCCTGCTCAAGGAGCGGATCCGGACTCTTCAAAGAGATTCCCCATTGGATTGTCTTGAGGCCTCTGCCGGAAAGGAAGACAGTAGCCGTGAGTTATGATCTCCAGAACCCATACATCTGAAGTAATGACGCGCCACTCTGCAAGATGCTGCGCCAGCCTTCCCCCAACCAGCAAAACATGGGACATGGCCTCAGGACTGAGCTGAAGCGGCTGTGACGTAGCCTAAGGGCAACGAGGCAACAGCCCGAGCGGCCTTGGCACCTCTCTCAAGGCTCTCGTCAGCCTTGCTGCCAAAAAGATGTTCCTCCTTAAGGGCATGCTGAGGAGTTTGCTCCTGCACATATGGAGGAAACCCTGACAACCATGCAAACCTGCGTATCACGGTGCTCGCCGCCATGGACCGGCTGACGCAATCTGCCATGTCCAAACCCGACTGAACGGCCTCACACATGGCATCCTTGCCATCCTGAACCATGGCAAGGAAACCATCACGTTCGTCCCCTTCTGGAATATGTTCAGCCGCTAAGGAAACAGTTCCACAGAGTGTGTGTGAAACGTGACAAGGCACAAACGGAGTTGGCCGCCTGAAGCGCCATACTCCCTGAAGAAAACACTTTCTTCGCCCAGCCGTCAAAACGCTTGTCGTCCCTATCAGGAGGGAGGTAGGGTATGACGCCTGCTTTGCCGGGGCCGTAGCCACCTGCACCACCAAACTCTCCGGAGTGGGGTGCTTGGTCAAGTAGCAGGGGTCTCAACTGGCTGGGCGGTATTGTCGCGGCAAAGACTTGACCACTGCTAGGAGACTCTCCGGAGCAGTTCAAGCCGCCGCCACCCTCCTCTGTAGAGCCATATGGAACGGCAGTACAGGGTCAGTTGGTGGACCTTAGTCGAGGATATCCGTAAGGTCCTCCTGAAGAAAATCCCCCAGGGGAGCAGACCATCCCAAGTACTCGGAGACCCTGGACATAAGGCCCCGGTACGAGGAGTCGGCATGAGTGCCAGGCTCAGTCCTACAAAATTCCACCTCCGGAGAGGTGTCCAGCCCACTGGCATCATGCAGGGACTGCCCCAGGTCCTCAATTTGGCTATGGGCCGAGAGAATCTCGTCATGCACCGTTTCCAGAACCATGCCATCATCAGAGCCCTCATCCACCTCTGAAATAAACTGAAGCTGGCGGTAAGAAGGCACAGAATGTGGAACAAAGCCATGCTTGACCTTTGCCAGAGCCTTTCTAGGTGGTTCCACCGAGCCCCGGGGGAACCCCCGTCGAAACAGCCTCGAAAGGCGTCGAGTGAATCAGCGTTGATGCCGAACGTGGCGCCAACAGCATCGATGGCGTCACAGTCCTCGAGGCCGGAGCCCCGAGCGTGTCCCTCGACAGCCTGGGCGCCAATGGCATCGACAACTTCATCGGAAGCGGGGCCTCGAAAGAATCCGTTGACGACCTCGGCGCCACCGGCGTCGACGTCTTCCTCGAAGACCCCACAGGTGCACACGGTCTCGAGCACGTCGTGGACCTGGAACGGGCATGACTAGAACGATTTCCCTTGTCCGAGCGGAACCTCTCCCGCGAATTGTGCCGACCACCCAAGCCCGAAGGCGTGCGAGCGGTGTCTCGATCGATCACGACCGACCCCACTCGGAGGAGCGGACGGACCAGTGCCTGCGATTCAAGAATCGCCAACATTTTCTTCCCGAAGGAAGCCTATTCCTCCGGCGTCGCATGCTTGGTGGGGTTAGCGACCCGCCGACGGGCGGAGTCCTCGGATGAGGACTGGGAAGGTGACCGATGACGGCGCTTGCGGGAGTGCCTCGAAGAGGCAGAGGAGTGGCGGGACCGACTCCGGGACCAAGACCCACTGGACTGACGACGATGCGGAGAGTCGCCGGTCTAAAACCCCACAGACCTCGACTTCCGTGGCTTGGACACCTTACCTACCGATAACTTCTTCTTGTGCTCCCGCAAGGCTTTGGACGTGAGCGACAGGCAGTCGACAGTCATCCGTGTCATGGGCCTTCCCGAGGCTACAGAGGCAGGCATCGTGCAAGTCCGTTACTGACATCTTGGACCCACAGTCCCCGTACTTCTTAAAGCCCGGACGCGGTGTAGAAGACGAGGTAGACATCTTCACAAAGAAAGACTTCACAATACGAACCGGTTCGAAGAACCGAGAAAGACAGGAACTCCAAACAGTCGAGGTGCGCCGAGTTCTCCAAAGCGAACACGTTCGCGGAAAAAACGGAACTGAGGCTACGGGCGTCGTGCTTCCTACTTATAACATCCAGTGACGTCGGCCGTTGGAGGAGGTCCTCGAGGGCGGCGTATTGACGACATTGACGCAGGACGCAGACGCCGCAGATTTTCTGAAGCAGCACAGCTGTGGTGATTACTGTCATAGATATTGAATACGTCGGAGGACCCAATCCCCTCGAATTCTAATTTCTCTGCCAATTTCCTTCAACCCTAGAGATCCCCAGTTTTTCTGATGGACTTTAGGACTTTTTGATTGTAACCCTGGAGTGAGTCAAACCTTTTTCTCACTCTCTCATGCATTTTTAACCTGATATGGATTATATGTTTCCTCTGTTTTGGATCCTGACAAACTCCATAGGCATCTACATTTTGTATGACGACAGCACCTTTAGTGCAGTGTCACTGAGAAGTCCTTTAGAATTCTCTTAAGGTTTAAATACCTTTTTTTGTCTGAACTACCGTTCCCAAGAAGAGTGAAGTGAAATTGACTTAACTTACCTTTTCTCTTTGTAGGTCCAGCACACACCATTTTATGTTTATTGCTGTGGCGGGGGCGGGGGATTTACCTAGTAGCCACTTATCCTAAATTCTCATGTAAAATATGTTTATGTTACCCTCACTATTTCAAATGGCTGGTGGCAGTGGTTTAATTTTCCTACCATTGTGCTCCTCAGCTGCAGTATAGCACTGATGGGGGACCATTTTGTCAAAATGGCCCCAGTCTTCTTTTTTCACCATTTTCGGTACGTCAGGTCTTTCTTGGGATTTACTCTGTGCGTGGAGGCCAAGTTGAGGCCTTTGTTTGTTGTGCCTTTGGCAGGCTTCAGCCCTGAAGCCCGCCTCTGTCTCCAGTGTGTCCAGAAAGGCAGGATGTGAGGCATGTTCCAGAAACTCCTGTCCTTTATCTATGAATGCCTGAATGCAACCAGTCCCGATTGGCTGGCTGTCCTTAGAGGACAGCCACCCTGCTGTGCGATAGACAGCCTAGGCTGTGCATGAATGGGAGAAACCTGCTTAAAAAGGTAAGGGGTTTGGGACTAGAGGCAGAGTCAACCACTGGGAGAACGAACAGACTACGAAAGCATCAAAGAAGCTTGCTGCATCCTCCTGGACCTTTGAATTGCCCGATGAAGCCCTGCTGCTGTGCTGAAAATCCTTTTGCTAATCAACAAGAGAACCTCCAGCAGGGACGACTTCTTCCTTTGGGTTAGTGGGACCAACTAACCTCGAGACAAACTCCGCTGGACCATCCTCCCCAATTGGCAAGAACCGAGTGCCAGAGGTCGAGAAATCCAAAGTCAAGTGCAAAGTCTGAAATCCAGCCAGAAGCTCCAAGAGTTTCCCAAGGACCCCCCAGAAGCAGGATGAACAGAGCTTGAATCCCCTCACAGAGTGAAGGACCCAAGGAGTGAAGGAAGCCAAACCGGTATCCAAGATCCACAGTGGTGCTGTTTACCAAGCGCTGAAGCCGCAAAGTGCAGCTGATCCCAAAAGAGCTCGTAGCCACCAACGACCTTCAACTTGATGCCGCAGGAGCCCTCCACACGTCCTCCCTCTTATCCCCACAACTGAGGCTCAGGAATCCAGGTTCTGCACCGCTGCAACAGGACAGAAACCAGCTGGATCACTTCTTCAAACCAGAGGTACTGTTTGGACTTGGGGAACAAAACAGTGTCTTTTGAGCTGTGCTTTTCTCAGTTGAGAATTGCAGTGGGTTACCTTTAGAGTTGATTCCACCTCTGCTGTTCACAGGCTTAACAGCTTGTGACCCCACAAGTGATTTCTACAAAACTAACTTTGTGCGAGTCTTTATCTATGAAGAAGTGCCTCCACTCCATAGACTGTGCGCAAACTGCTGTCCTGGGTCCCTGCAGACGCTTCTAGTCCATTGACTTTGATATGTCTGTCCCTCATAGGTGGTAACTTGTTTTAGACTGTTTTTGCTGGGAAAGGCTTGTCTAGACGTCATTGGAAGATTAAGTATACTCGCATACCCTGAGAACCTGTTAAACCTCAGTTTCCTTCCTTTAACCTTTCCTTTTTGCAACCTCCGAATCTGCAAAGTATAACTAGTGATATATAAATGCCATTACTGTCCTTGTGAAGTCACCTGCGGGTGCAGGAATTGTGTAAAAAGCATATCCAAAGAGTATCCGCTGACTTGTGCTGATTCTGGAAAAGTATTTTAAAGTATATTTGTTTGTTACATATCTTGCCCTTTTTAAAGAACACATTTAAAAATTGATGCTAAATAAATATTTATAACTGAAACCTTGAGTGTAAGTGTTACTTGTATTTGTGAATTTCATTGCTACAGCTCACATTTACCCCTCTTGAGATAGGGCTGGCTGCTCAGACACAACCAACTTGTGTAGAACAGACCTATACCAAAAGGTGGGTTACCTGATACCAAGCAGATAAGTGTTGTGCAAGTCTCACACACGGACTGCATCAATTCTTTCTTAACCACCTGCAGCCACTGACGGGCTATGTGCAGCAAAGAAGAAAGCACTTTAGGTGTGTTGGAGAGAATTCCCAGAAATGTAATTCCTCACTACCTTAGAGACGCCCAGTTAGTTTTGCTGGATTTTAGGACTTTTTATCTCTAACCCGGAGAGAGTGAGACCCTGTTCCCACTCATGTATTTTTCTGTGATTTAGACTGTGTTGCTTTTGACTTTGGAGTCTGACAAACTCCATAGGCATCATCTTTGCATTGTGTCACACAGCACATTCAGTGCAGTGAAACATGGAAGTCTTAGATTTCCCAAAGGTTTAAATACCTTCTCTTGGTGAAACTACTGTTTCCAAGAGCAGTGAAGTGACATTGACATTACTTACACTTGTAACTTTCTAGACCCAGCACACACTATCTCACAATAGGGTGCTGGAGGGGTTATTTAGTATCCTGTTTGTCTAGTTTCTCATGTAACATTTTGAGGTTACCCTTTCTACAAATAATGGCTAGTGGCAGGGGTTTACTGTTTGCTACCACTGTGTTTTTACCACAGACTGCAATTGCAGCAAGACTCCCATGGGCACCCATTTTGTCAAAATTGCCCCAGTCTTTTTTCGCCATTTCTTGTTGTAAAGGTCCTTCTTGAGATTTACTCTGCGCACCAAACCAGGTTTGGCTCCTTTGTTCGTTTTGCATTTGGCGGGATTCACTAGTGAAGCCGGTCTTGGGCTCCAGTATGTCTGGCAGGGGCAGGAAGTAAGGGAGGTGCCCTAAGCTCCCCGTGCTTAATCCCCTTGGTTACAGGAATGCACCCAAAGGTGATTGGCCGGCTGGCTGTCCTTAGAGGACAGCCACCCTGCTGTGCGACAGCTAGGCTGGAATGAAACGGCGAGGCTTTTGGCTTGGAAGGCAGAGTCAACCACTCGTCAAAAGAATCCGAAGACTAACTTGGAAGAGACGCCTGCTGCAACTCCTGGACTGTTGGTTTGCCCGGTGAAGCCCTGCTGCTGTGCTGAAGGCTCTGAATTAGTTTCGACTCGAGAAGCCCTGCAAGGGCGACTTCTCCCTTTGGGTTGGTGGGACAAATCGACCCCAAAGTGAACTCGTTTGGACATCCTCTCGGAGCTGGCTGTACTTCCACTGCTGGAACCGAAGTGCCCGCGAGAGGGACACCAAATAGAGTAGATCGCTTTTAAGTCAGACTCGAGCGCCAGGAAGATCCTCCGAACTTGAATGAAGCAGTACTGACCAAGCCTGAGCCACCTCAACAGTGTGCTGGACTTCAGATGCGAGGAAAGTCTGAAGTGGTGTCCGAGAACAGCAGTGTTATTTGCAGTCAGAGGTGAGGAGCTGAACCAGCGAAGTGCAGCTGAATTGAAGTTTGCCCATTGCTGCCGCTGACCTTCCCATTGCAGTGCAGAAGTCCCCAGAATTCCTCCCTCTTGTCCCCACGACTGAGGGCCAGGAACACCAGGATCTGCAGATGAACAGAAGCCAGCTGGAACCATTTCTTCTAACCAAAGGTACTGTAAAGTTAAGAGGACTTACCTCTTGTGGTGTAGCCTTACTTGTTCTCAGTCGAGACTCGTCTTGGTTGCCCTTGCAGAAGTTGCTTGCAGCTTAGCCCTTCACAAGCCTCCCAGTTTATGACCCTTCATATTATTTTATTTCTACAAACTTTTCTAAAAACATTGTGCAAGACTTCTACTTACCTGCAAAGAAGATCTTCAGCTCCCCTAGACTTTGCTCAATTAACATTGGCTGTCCTGGCTCACTAAGACTCTTCTTAGGAAAGGGTTAATCTACTTTGCATTGGAGGGTTTAAAAAGTACTTACCAGTTGATGAATTATTTCTTAACCTTTGTTTTATTCCCCTAGCTACCCTTTGCACCAAACTCAGTATTGCTCTAAATGTACCAGTAATAAATCAATGTCCACAAAGTCCTAGCTACTGAAGTCACCCGAAGGTGAGTAAGTGTGTGTGCCATCCCCAATGGGTATCAACTGATTAGAGAAACTAAGTGTATTTTGAAGTGTTACATGTTTTGCTCTCTTCGGGAAAAGGCTTATATAACTGACTGTTAAATTAATAATTGTTTAAGCAAGAAACCTTGAGTGTAAGTTTGTGTCAATACTTGTCATTGTGAATCTCTGTGTAAAAGCCCTACTGCTCACATTGACACCCCCCCCCCCTTTGAGATAAGCCTGGCTGCTCAGGCACACTACTAATCTGTGTAGTACAGACTTATACCAAAGGTTGGGTTCCTATTATCAGATGGTCAAGGTTGCTGTAGCGCACCCAAAGGGTACTGCACACAATCTTGCCTAACAAGGTGTATTCCAAGTGAAAGGACCATGACCATTATCTTTCGCTCTACACTAGCAGCAGCAGAACTTGTTTTCAAACAGCAGCAGAATAGTATTTTTGTTAATGGTTGTTAGATAAGAATTGTAGCAGTCACACTCTGAGACTAGACAACACTGATATGCTTGATATTAGATAACCCACCTTTTGGTATAGGTCTGTACTACACAAGTTGGTAGTGTGACTGAGCAACCAGGACTATTTCAATAGGGGTAAATGTGAGCTGTAGAGTAAATCAGTCAATACAAGTAACACTTACACTCTCAAGGTTTAGTTATAAATACTTATTTAGTTACACAAGTTTTTGTTAAGCTTTCTTTAAAAAAGGCAATTGTTTGTAACAGTTCAAGCAAGCTTTTGAAATCACTTTTCAAAAATCAATAAAGTTGGTGAATACTCTTTGGATGTGCGAATACATTTCTCCTACACCATGAAGTGACTTCAATAACAAGGATAGTACTGCATTTATATATAACTATACAATTTTCAGATTCTGAGTTTCAGAAAGCAAGGGTTAAGGAAAAATAGAAAGTTAGAACATACTTATCAAGTGAGGAAAGTTTTAATCCTCCAATGAAATCTAGGTAAACTTTTCCCAGCAGTAAAAATGTTCAACAAATTAAAACCTATTGAAGGACAAGCAATGCCAAAGTCAATGGATTCATAAAGGTGCTTTTAGGAAGCCAGGACAGCCAAAGTCAATTGGACAAACTCTATAGATAGTTCAGAAAATCACTGTAGGAACACAAGCTGTTAAGCCTGTGCAAAAGTGAGTTGAAATCAACTCAGAAAGTTAAGCAGGTGCCAATCTCAAGTGAGAAAGCACGACTTAAGGCAAGAAGGTAAGTACTGCAAGCCCAAAAAGTACCTCTGGTTAGAAGAAAAGTAGTCCAGCTGAATTTGGTCTTTCTACAGCCAAGCAGACCCTGGTTCTTGAGCCTCAGTCTTGGGGACAAGAGGGATGACGTCTGGAGGGATCCTGCGGCAGTAATCGGGAAGGACTTTGGCAGCTACGGGCTCTCTTCGATTCAGTGGTACTTCGCGGTTATAGCGTCTCGCAAACAGCACAGATGGAGATCGAATATCTCCGGTTGGACCTTTTTGCTCCCTCAGTCAGGGACTCGAGTGAAGGATTTCCTGCTTTGGAGTGTCATTAGGGGGCTCCTGGAGCTTTTGGCCGGTTTCATTATGCGGCAGACGTTGCACTTGGTTATAGACACTCCACCCCTGGCATTGGGCTTCTGCAGCAGCAGAGGTACAGCAAGTCGGGGATCGTGCCAAAGTGGATTTCGTCTCAGGGTTAGTTGGTCCCACTAACCCAAGGGGAGAAGCCGTTCCGCCCAGAGCTTCTCTGTTGATATGAAAAAGGAGGTCAGCACAGCCACACGGCTTCAATGGTACTTCAAAGGTCCAGGAGGTTGCAGCAGGCTTCTCACAATTTCTGCTTCGGATGTTTCTTCCAGTGGTCGACTCTGCCTTTAGTCCCAAAACCCTTGCCTTTTAAGCAAGTTTTCCCATGCATGCACAGCCTAGGCGGTCATTCACAGCAAGGTGGCTCAGGACAGCCAGCAAGCCAGCCAACCAATCAGGAATGGGTTTGTTCAGGCACTCCTAGAGAGAAAAGAGTGCAGAGTTTCGGGACCCTCCCTCGCTTCCTGCCCCGACAGAGTAAAAGCCAAGAAAGACCTCACAAACATAAAATGGCAAAAAAAAGTAGACGGGGGGCCATTTTGACAACATGGACACCCAAGGGTGCTGTACTGCAGCTGCAGGTTCAGCCTGCAGTAGAAAAGCACACTGGTAGTAAAAATTAAACCACTGCCACCCGCCATTTAAAGTAGTGAGCAGCCCTGCAGATAACGTGTGTAAGGAGCCTTTTTACGCATGTAATTATGGTAAATTCACAATTTAATTTTCTGCTGCGTACTGTGTATGCTTTGATTTATTCATTAAAACAAACATACTTTCTACCACTAGATGGCACTATAGCGTTTTTGTCAGCAGCATAGCCTTTCTTACACATGATGGTGAATTTCCAACTGAAAGACCAAATCTGTGACAGCTAAGCGAGCAACACAAAGCATGCACCCTTTTATCCATAACATCTAATAGCTTGATATGCTAAAAAGTAAAGTTTGCTTTGATGACCTAAGTTGAATATTCTTTAATAAACATACATAACACGCTGGAAGTTTGTGACGAATCTCCAAACCTAAGTGAGTTTATGGCACAACTTATTTTTTGGGGTGATTTTAAAGCGCTGAAAATGAAGTGGGTAAATCCAGGATGTTTTGCCTTTTGCATCTTCTAGTTTTCCATGCAGGATGTGGAAATTAAGGTACAGTGATATTATTTTGGCACAAAATGCTGCTATTAGAACTTACATGTTAAGATGCTTTACTATGCAGGTAAACTCTATAGGACATTATTATTGTAGGTCTTGACACCCAAAACTAAATGTTTTGTTCCAAGTAAAGCGCAGGAGAAGGTGGCCATGCCCAAATTGAAAGAGCGGGTTAAAATCCCAGCTTCGCTGTTTAGTGTAAGTGTGTGATGCTGGGCAAATAATGTAATCTCATTCTGACTTCAATTGCAAAAATTGGAGTGCATATAAGTTTACACCATTACAAAAGGACAGTTTTAATAAGTATAGGGACACATTGGTGTATACTGGTGCTCCTCTGCTAGTGGCTCCAATACAGCTGCATAGAATTGCATTATTGCTGCACTGGCCCTCCCCATTCTTGTAACACTGGATTTGACAGGCAGACAGTGTCACCAGCCAGTCAGTCAGTGCACCAGAGATTCTAGTATAGCGGACTGTGTTAGAACCAACATTACATTTTCTCCCCTGTTGCTCCCAGCCACTGAAGGTGCTTGGGCCAGCCAGAGTACTGCCCCACACTCTGCAATGCCCTGTTATGCTAGGATATGGAGTCTTTCATTGCACACCATCTGCCATTGTCACACTTTCTAGGACCTTCAGGTTCTGCAAGAAGTGGGTGTGTCAAACTCAAAGGAGAGAGCAGTTAACTGATTGTAACATTGAAGCTGCACTAGAATATTGTAACGCTCACCTGGTTCCCACGGAGGCGCGGCGTCGAAGGCGCAGAACTCTGAAGATGGACAGGAAGGGCCCCTCTATTCTGGCTTCCCTGGCTCGTTGGATACCCTCCTGTGCGTGAAAAGGGAGTATTACCAACTGTGGAACAATGCTCAAGCCTCCCACTCCCTTCCAACCCTCCACGATACCTCCTCCACGATTCCACGTGAAGCCTCACCTTAGGGTTTGGAAGGATGAGCTCTCCATCCTGCTTCTGATGCAGGGGCGCGTTGAAACCCAGTTACTTCACTGGATTGAGGAGAGATCAGGTAAGCTTGACTGTTCAGGTAAGGCGCTGTAAAAGTTCTGTTCAAAAGTTCAAGCTTAATAATAATGTTCGTTGTCTAATTGCAGCAAGCGCTAATGCTTATGTCTTTTTCCCCTTAGGGGCCGGGGTTCGGAGTGCCGGAGATATGGCGCCGACCCAAAGTGAAACAGTTCTGGATGAGCGCTCAGGTAATGTCTTTGCATTCGCTCATTCAATGTCTGTCTTTTTTCCCCATAGGGGCCGGGGTCCGGAGATGCCAGGAAGCGGCAGGACCCGAAATGCAGTGGGAATAATCCAACAGGTAAGACTTAAAAGGAAACTGAGCTTTCCTTATTCCTTTTCTCCCTCTCACCTTTGTTCTTGTCTTTTTTCCTCTAGGCGCCGGGGTGTAGCTGAATCCGGAAGATCGCTGCTGAAGATGGAAGCGCCTTGCAAAGGTGAGTAAAATGCAGTGCTGCAGCAATCGAAACAAAATGCCTTTAAAATGATGTCTTCCTTTTCAGGGCCATTGGAGAAATGACTCCGGGATGCAGATTTAGCAGGTAAGGGCTTTTCTTCTCCTATTCTCTTCCTTTCTCCCCTTGCAGGTGTTCCAGGGTGCTGGCAGGCGTGGCTGAAGTCAGGATGCAGGAGCTGACACGGTGAGCTAGGTGCAGAACAACGCGAAGCATGTGTGGCTGTTTGGGTGGGGTTTAAATAGCCTTGGAAGAAGTTCCTGGTATGTATCCTTCCACCAATCAGGTATGTATCCTTCCCCGACCACACCCGGGTGGTGAAGTAGTCCTACAGGTAAAGTAGTCCCATTCAGGCCTCAAGAGGGCCTGGATGAAGCAGCAAGGTCTGCATCAGGTAAGTGTGCACCCAAGCACTTAAACACATATCCTCTTCTATGAGCCTGGCGCCTAAGGCGCCAGGACTGGGGTCCGCTATGAGCCTGGCGCCTAAGGCGCCAGGACTGAGTCCAAAGGGCCCCGACTTGGGCCCGCTGAGACTTCCCTGGGGAAAACGATGTCTGCCTCTGGGGTTGCTGGGCCCGGCCTGGCTCCTTGGAGGTAGGCATCATGACAAACAGTCTCTCTGCTGATCAATCCCATAACGAGAGGTCACGGGAAGCTTCTGCAGGCGCCATACCATAACTCCTCAAGAGATGTCAGGAGTCTTAACTGGACCCCCCATCAACTGGGAAATGTCTAGGGCGAAAGGGAAGGGGGGACGCTTCTCAAGCGTTGACGCAGCCACCCAGACAAGACTCCAATTTACTCCACATGTGGTCGTCGGAGGCCACGGCATCCTCAAGGGACAGATCGGCAGAAGAAGCCACAGCGGACATCACCCCCCCCCCCCCGAACCAGGGCAATCTCCCCCCATCAAAAGATGACATGCATGCCTGGTTCATGAAGTTGCAAGACAAGTTCACGTCAACAGTGCAAGACCAATTTACCTCAATGAGCAACGATATGAGACAGGCAGTCCAGGAACTGAAATTAGACGTAGCCAAGCTGGAGGAAAGGACAGACACCATTGAGAGAATAGTGCAAAATGTTGAAGACTAAGCTAGACAAAACAGTGAAACGCAGGAAAATCTAGTTCGGTTAACACATAATCTCGAAATCCAGTGTGAAGACTTGGAAAACCGATCCCGCAGATCCAATATCCGCATTAAGTACATGGCCGAGTCAGTGCTGGATAAGGACCTCAAGACTGCGGTTCAAGAAGTAGTCAGAGATATATTAGAGGAGCAAGAAGCGGCGAACATTGTAATTGACAGGGTGCACCGGGTGGGGCCGCAAAGAACGGGCGCCCCAGGATAAAGACCACAGGATGTAGTCGCGGCTCTCTCATCTAAGCCACAGAAGGAGCAGATCCTACGGAGAGCGAGGCAAATGGAGCACATTAGGATGAACGGGGCCGACATTCAGTTACAGGATCTGGCATCGGCGACACTACTGAAGAGGAGGGAGATGGCCCCACTGGTGAGGGAGCTGGTGGCGAAGGAGATAAGATAAGTGGACGTTCCCTTTTGGCCTTTTGTTCGAGTGGGAGGGCAAGCACAAAAGAGTGACCTCCAGCGAGGAAGGACTTTGTATAATGGGCCTGCAAATGGAGGAGATGGACCCGAGGGGAGCCAGAGCCAAGGGGGAGCCGTATAAGAGGCTGAGAGGATGCGACACTGTGCGGAAAAAAAAACAGAATGGTGGTGGGCTCTCAGGGCAACCCGCTGGGGAGTAGAAGATTCACTCTGACACAAATCGTCGGCCCAATCCAAGATGGGGATAGGCGGGCGTAGACTAAGATTGTAATCTGAGTAGTAGACGCACTGCGGCCTGGCGGGGGTCCAGGAAAGGACTCTATCGAGGTCTGAGGATGAAGTGGGGTTTAGGACTCCCCGCAAAGTCCCCCCGCCCCCCCCCGCCCGAGTCAAGTGAAGGCAAGGAGCGATGGGCGTAACGCCCTAGCAACCTTAGGTGCCTGGGCCCTACTCGGGATGAAAGTGGAGTTCATGTCAACTGTTAGGGGGTTGTTGGGGAGTTGGGGGGGGGGGGGGGGGGGTTTGGGTGAGGGGAACCCCGGAAGGGAGACGAGATCACAACTAGCGGGAAAGTCTGCAGCACCGATAGACTGAGTAAGATGGCGAAGTTCAGATTCCTTTCACTAAACGTGAGGGGGCTGAATATACTGGTGAAAAGGAAAAAAGTGGAGGCTCTGCTAAGGAGGGAGAAGGAACAAGTTACTTACCTGTAACTGTTGTTCTCCAGCATGGGTCTTGCATGGATTCATATGCTCATGAATATTCCCCGTCAGGCTGGGAATCCTCGGTAAAGAAAAAATCAGTATCAGTTTCGTTTCTGATCTGTCTTTCGTAGTAGTAACCAATCACTGATCTCTGCGTCATACTGACCACAGCCAATGACTGCCCTCTACCTAAGCCCCGCCTCTGGCAGCCATCCTCAGATTTGGTAGCACGTGAAGTGGCAGTATGACCAAGTGAAGAGCCGCAGAGGGGTAGGCGGGAGGGTTCGCATGTGAATCCATGCCAGACCCATGCTGGAGAACAACAGTTACAGGTAAGTAACTTGTTCCTTCTCCAGCATGGGGTCTGGCATGGATTCACATGCTCATGAATAAAGAATACATAGCAGTACACACATGCACAACCACGGGAGGTGGCAAAGGCTCAACATTAAGCTTTACATCAAACACAACATTAAGCAATTCTTACCTCCTCACCAGGCTCACCTTAGGCGAACAGATTGCGCAGCACTGCTTGGCCGACCCTGGACTCCTCCCTGGAATCCCGATCGACGCAGTAGAATTTCGTGAAGGTGTGCGTCGACCTCCACGTAGCAGCCCTGCAGATGTCCAGCAAGGGCACACCAGATAGGAACGCCGTGGTAGCTGCGATCGCTCTGATGGAATGGGCTCTCGGACGGCCAGGCAGCGGTCGGTTTGCCAACCGATGACAGTACATGATACAGCCGGAGAGCCATCTGGAAATGGAGGCCTTTGAGAGAGCCTTCCCCTGATTGACAGGTCCAAAGTTCACAAAAAGTTGTGACGTCTTCCGAAAACACTTTGTGCGGTCCACGTAAAACTTTAGCGCTCTAGCCACATCCAGCGAGTGCAAAGTCCTTTCGGCCGGCGACGAAGGCGACGGGAAGAAAACAGGCAACACCAAGGGTTCGTTGAGGTGGAAGTCCGACGGCACCTTGGGCATGAAGGAGGGGTGCGTCCTGAGCACTACCCTCGTGTCGTGAAAAGTCAAGTACGGGGGCTTGCAGGAAAGGGCCTGGATCTCTCCCACTCTTCGTGCGGAGGTGATAGCCACCAGAAACGCTGTTTTCCACAACAAGAACTTCAACGGAGCCGAGTGCAGAGGCTCGAACGGAGGTCCCATGAGCTTGGTCAGCACCACGGTGAGCTCCCACGCCGGAGCCTTCACCGGCGGGAGTGATCTGAACAGTCCCTTCATGAATTCTTTCACCAGACGATGAGACCACAAAGACGTCCGCCCCGTGGTTCTGGTGTATCGGGAGATCGCAGCAAGATGAATCTTGATGGACGCGTGCGCCAGTCCAGCCTTGGCCAGCGTCAGAAGGTACGGCAGTACCTGGGGAGCCGTAATCCGTAGAGGGTTAATCTTCTGTGCGTGGCACCAGACAGAGAACCTCTTCCATTTGTGTCCATAGCATTTAAGAGTGGAGGACGCCCTGGCCTTTGCAAGAACCTCTCTGCAGTCGGCCAGTATGTCGTAACCTCCAAACTCTAACGCTGCAGGAGCCAGGCCTGCAAGTTCAGCGACTTCGGGTCGTGATGGAGGATGGCGCCTCCTTCCCTGGAGAGAAGATCCGCGTCCACTGGCAGCTTGATGGACGGGGACGCTGACAAGTCCAGAAGGTCCGAGAACCATATCTGCCTCGGCCACGCAGGTGCGACGAGGATCATCCTGCACTGTGACCTCTTGAGCTGGTTGATGAGCCGGATCAGCAATGGCAATGGAGGGAACGCGTATAGAAACAGGCCCTCCCAGGGGAACGAGAAAGCATCGCCCATGCTCCTCGGCTGGGGAAACCTGCTGGCGAACCTCCGGCACTTGGAGTTCGTCGCCGTCGCGAACAGATCGATCTGGGGTGTGCCCCACCGTCGGAAGAGGCGGTCCACTAGATCCTGTCGTAGCTCCCACTCGTGGCACGAGCGCATCTCTCTGCTGAGCGAGTAGGCGATGGTGTTTTTTATCCCTGCCAGATGAAACGGCACCAGAAACATCCCTTGGGCGACGGCCCAATGCCACAGATCCTGCGCCTCCTTGGACAGGGCTGGGGATCTGGTACCGCCCTGCTTCCTAATGTAGAACATGGTGGTGGTGTTGTCGGTGAAGATCCTCACCACCTTGCCCTTGAGGGACGGAAGAAAGGACCTGAGGGCCCAAAACACTGCACGGAGCTCCAGGACGTTGATATGGAGGGACTTCTCCGTCGGAAGCCAAAGGCCTCTCGCGTGCAGATTTTCGGTGTGCGCTCCCCACCCTTCCAGGGAGGCATCCGTGGTCACTGTCTCCTGGTGGCTGGGGGTCTGGAAGTCCATGCCCGCCGTCAGATGCGCGGGTGCCCCACCACCGGATCGCTCGTCGGAAACTCTCGTCGAGTGTGATCCTCTCCTCGAAGCTGCCCGTCGTCTGGATCCAGCGCGCGTCCAGGAACTCCTGCAACGGGCGCATCCGGAGCCTGCACAGGCGGATGAGATAAATGCAAGAAGACATCATTCCGAGGAGGGACTGGATGGACCTCACCCTGGCCGCGTCCGCGACCAGCATCCGCTGCACCTTGCCCAAGATGGCCCTCGTCCTTTCCTCCGACGGAGAGGCCAGAAGTGACACTGTCGAGCTTCGCTCCCAGGAACAGTGCGTCTTGAGCGGGCACCAGGTGGGACTTGGCGTAGTTTATGGAGAATCCCAGGTCTGTGAGCAGTTGGACGGTCCTTGCCGTGTGCTCCACGGCGAGCTCCTTCGTCTTTGCTCGGATGAGCCAGTCGTCCAGGTAGGGGTAGACGTGGATCCCCTCTCGGCGCAGCTGCGCCGCCACCGGTGCGAGGCACTTGGTGAACACCCTGGGTGCCGACCTCAATCCGAAGGGGAGGACTCTGAACTGGTAGTGACGCCCTTGGACCACGAACCTGAGAAACTTTCGGTGTCCCTTTAGGATGGGAATATGGAAGTAGGCATCCTCCAAATCCAAGGTCGACAGGAAATCACCCTCCTCCAGTTGACCCAGGACGTGTTGGAGGGTGACCATCCGGAACTTCTGTGCCTTGATGAATTTGTTCAGTCGTCATAGGTCCAGGATGGGACTCCATCCTCCCGTCTTCTTCTTCACGAGGAAGTATCTTGAGTAAATTCCGGAGCCCCATAGCCTCTTTGGGACGAGCTCGATGGCGCCCTTCTTGAGCATCGCCTTTACCTCCAAGAGAAGTTGAGGGATGTGATGTTCTTTCCTGGCCACAGGGGGGACGCGCAGGCACCTCTTTAGGAACTCGAGCGCGTGACCCTGAGCTAGGGCGTCCAGCACCCAACGGTCGGTGGAGATGGACTCCCACACGTTGACGAAGCTCGCCAGCAGGCCTCCCACCGGGGTGCTTTGGTGGGGGCCCGACCCCACGGCCGGTTCAGTCCTGCTTCGACGAGGCTTTGCCGCCTTGCCCTCCTTGGCGACGACGGCGGGTCCGCCTGACTTGCCTCGTCCCTGTAAGCTTCCTGTGATGACGAACGGGCCGCTTGACGGTAGGTGGAAAATCCGCCGCTGGAACCTTTGGAGGCACCCTGTTTGCCTCCGCCGCTCCGAAAGGGCGGCCGCCGTTGCTGGAGAACCCCAAGAGCCCGGGCCGTCTCCGTGTCCGCCTTGATGGCTTGAAGGGAATCGTCCACTGTTTTCCCAAACAGGTTGTTTCCGTCGAACGGCATGTCCAAGACTCTGGTCTGCACGTCCTGACGGAAGTCAGTAGCCTTGAGCCATCCACGCCGCCTAAGGCACACGCCGTTGCCCAACTGGCGAAATCCAGTGTCAGCGATGTCCGTCGCAATCGTAATGGCGTGGTCCGACACCACCTCTCCTTCCTGCAAGATCTCTAGGGCTTCCGCCCTCTTGTCTGGTAGGAAGTCCAGCAGGGGGGCCAGTTTGTACCACAACTCCCTGTCGTAGCCGTCTACGATAGCCAAGGTCGCTGCCGACGAGATGACTCTGCGTCCCATCGTGTCTAATTTCTTTCCCTCGCCGTCCGGCGGGGAGGTTATCGTAGAGGCCGCGCCCCCCCCTCCCCGCTTTCTTCCTGGCCGCCGCAGAGACGACCGAGTCCGGGGTCGGCTGTGCCCGAAGGCACAAGGGAGCCGCGTCCGGGACCCGGTACTTCTTCTCGTACCGATCCCTTCTAGCCGGTGTCGTGGATGGGTTCTTGAGGAGGGCGAGGCCCTCATCCCAAATATCATCTAGTAGAGGTACAGCGAGGACCGTCTTCCTCTTGGTCTCGCGCCGTTGATAAAGGAAACCTTCCTTCTTCTCTTCCGGGCAGAGCTGGAAAAGCTTGGATGCCCTGGCGATCATGGAGTGAAACGATCCAATCTCTTCGGGCGGGGAAGCCCGGGTGGGAGGTGACGACGGGAGATCCTCGTCGTAAACCTAGTCGTCTGTACCCGTCGCGGCCGTGTCAGTCCCCGTATCATCCCCACGTGTCGTGGACGGGGAGGAGGGCTGAACAGGGCGCGATGGCTGAAAAGGAGGTGGAGGATGAATCCTTCTCTTAGGGGGAGGTCTCCCAGAAGGGCCTGGCTCCGGGTCCCCCGTCGGGAGCGGTTCCTCCGTTGGTGGTAACGGCAGTCTCGTCCTTATCTCCGAGCATAAGGACTGTATAGCCAACAAAATGGCCGCCGAGTTGTCTTGCGGCACTGGTTGAGGGAGATCCGACGGGCGATCAGGAGCCCCGTCGGCATCCTCGACGCCCTCGTCTTCTTCCACGTCGGTGTCCCCCCCGACAGGATGGCCTTCTTCCACGCCAGAGCCGTGGCCTAGGACTTCGATCAGCTCCTCCTCAGAGATTGAGGCTGAGTCCACAACGACCTCCTGCCCCCCCTTTTTCTTCTCCGTCGGAGGTTTCACGGGGGTCCTGTCGATGGGCATGAAAGAGGACTCCCTCCGCGGTGGCAGGGAGATTCTGGGCCCCGGGGTCGCCACCACTGGTGTAGCCTCCACAGGCTGAGCCAGGGCTGCTGCGACAGTCTCGATAAAGGCCTTAGCCGGATGGATCAAGGCTTTCACCACCTTAGGTGCGCTCACCGCCTTCTCCTTGGGGGGAGGGTCACCACCTCGCTCCCCCTCCGATGGGGCCTTAGGGCACGACCGGGGTCTCTCCAGGAGCTTCGCCGGGTGCTCGGCCTTCCTCTTACCCGAGCCAGAGCGTTGGCTCGTGGTTGATGGCGCCGGGGAGGATGCGCCCTGCCTGGCGCCCGTAGAGCCCGACCGTTCGGCGCTCCCGGTGCCAGCGGACTCGCGGTGCTTGGCCTTCTGTTGGACTCCTGTCGCCGGGGCGCCCTCAAAGGTCGTAGAAGACCGCTTGGACTTCTTCTTCTCGCCTGACGGGCTCTTTCCTTCCAGCCAGTTGGCGAGACGCTGATGGCGGTCCTTCATGGTCCGCTCCGACATATTGCCGCAAAACGCACAGTCCTTCTCCACGTGCGTCTTGTCCTCATGTAGGCAGTAAAGGCAAAGGGAGCGTTCGTGCTCCTTAAAGACATTCTGAAGCTGGCATCCAGGGCAGACCCTGAACAGCTTTCCGGGCGTCGAGCTTCCCTTCTCCTGGGCCATGTCCGAGATGGGCCTGAGAAACTTCTGGAGTCCTCCAAAAGCGTGGCTCGACGAAATCTTCACCCTTGAGGGGCGTAGACGAATCCGACACGGGTTCCCGTTGATCGGATGAAGAAACGGTGGAGCTTTAGGCTCTTTTGACCGAAAAAGAGAAATTTTTCTGAGAAAAAAACGTGAAAAAATAGCACTAACGCTCGAGATCAATAGCACGAGGATCCCAACACTTGAACGTGCGGTAAAAATCTGAGGATGGCTGCCAGAGGCGGGGCTTAGGGAGAGGGCAGTCATTGGCTCTGGTCAGTATAACGCAGAGATCAGTGATTGGTTACTACTACGAAAGACAGATCAGAAACGAAACTGATACTGATCTTTCTTTACAGAGGATTCCCAGCCTGACGACGGGGAATATTCATGAGCATGTGAATCCATGCCAGACCCCATGCTGGAGAAGGCGGATATTCTGTTACTCCAGGAGACATATAAAAGCCCAGGATAGATAGAAGGTAATCCTCAGAGGGTACACGGTCTGGGCACAGGCGAACGCCGGGGAAAAGAGAGCGCGAGTGATGATAGCAGCTAAAAAAGGGACTGGCGGCAACTCCATTAGACCCTCAAGTAGACAGGGAAGGGAGGTACGCATTTGCAAACGTCATACTCGGGGGGGGGGGGGGGGGGTGTCTCCGGCTAACCCTAGCGACAATATACGCACCAAACACAGGGCAAAATGGCTTCCTCCGAGACACCCTTGAGAAACTAGAGGGGTTTGCGAAAGGGGAGGTAATCTTGGGAGGAGACCTAAACATGGCCTGGCAACCTAGAGTGGATAGGAGTGCGGGAGGCTCTAAAGGTCAGGGGGCCCCATCAAAACAACTCAAACAGAAAATGGAGCAGTTCGCACTGCAAGACGCTTAGAGGGAACTTAAGGGCCAGGCAAGTGGGTTTACATACTACTCGCATATGCACAACACAATGTCGAGAATAGATTACTTATGGGTGTCGGTGGGACTGATAGGGAAGATACAGGGACTGGAAACGGGCTCCATCGCATTGTCAAACCACGCCCCGCTGTGGTTGGACATTCAGACTCCCGAAAGGGAAAGAGGCCTCTGGAGGTGGAGGCTGCCGCCAGATATTCTCTCGGACCAGGTGTTGGGACAAGCAATAGGAGACAAGATCAAAGAATTATTTGAAATGAATGACACTGGAGAAGTACCTCTAGGGACCGTATGGGAAGCCTTCAAGGCAGTGATCAGGGGGCACTTTATAGCATTAAAGGCCACCAGGGATAAGCAGAAGTATGACTGGGAACGAACGCTGGAAAAGAAAATAACAGACATCCAGGAGGAGCTGGCGGTCCACCCCATCAGAAGCCTCAAAAAAGCACTGAAACATGTACAGGGTCAACTGGATATGCTTCGTAATAAAAAGCCTGAAAGATCCCTCCTATATCTAAAACAAAAATACTACATCAAGGCTAACAAGGCAGATAAATACCTTGCAAGACAACTCGGAGAAAAACAAAATTCAATGACTATAGTGAACATCAAAGATGCAATGGGAAAATACAAACACGCACTAAGGACATAGGGGAGGCCTTCAAGGATTTCTATAAAGAACTCTACACGTCAGAGCATCCAGATGAAGAGAAACAAGACAGATTCTTACAATCACTCCCATTCCCGAAAATATTAGAGGAGGACAAAATAGTGCTGGAATCACGGATAACAGAAGAAGTCGTCCAGAGGGCAATAGCAGACCTTCCAAAATCTAAGGCACCGGGCCCAGATGGCTTCACGGCCCCCTTCTATAAAAAATATGCAGACATTCCCACTCCAGTCCTGACCAGGCTACTGAACAAATTTAAGGACACTGGAAATGTTACCCCCTCCACGAATGAGGCAAAGGTCCTAGTGTTCCATAAACCAGGTAAAGACCCCACCCTCCCGGGATCATACCGCCCCATTGCACTGATGAATTAGGACACAAAGATTTACACCAAGGTTCTGGCTGCTAGACTGTCTCCCCTCCTCGACGACCCTAATAGACACAGACCAATCAGGCTTCATACCTGGCAGGCAAACACACAACAACTTAAGAAGAATAATATGTCTGCTAGAAAAAACAGGCATTACCCATACACCGGCAATACTACTGTCCTTAGACACCGAGAAGGAATTCGACCGGGTAGAGTGGTCCATTCTTTTTAAGACACTGCACCACATGGGATTCGGAGAACAATATATAAATATGGTCAAAGCCAACTACAAACCCCCATCCATTAGAATTGCAATTAACAGGGAGGTCACAGACGGGGTGCAGATCTCAAGAGGAACTAAGCAGGGTGGCCCCCTCTCCCCCCTCTTATATGCCATATTCTTGGAACCCCTCCTCATCAAATTGAGGGAATCGGCTGGGGTAAGGGGGATAGAGATGGCGGGCAGACAACACAAAGTCATAGCATATGCAGATGACATGCTCCTGGCCCTAGATGACCCGGTTAGTTCCATACCACAAACCCTAAAAGAACTTGGTCTTCGGTGAGATTTCAGGATTAAAAATAAACTAGAAGAAATCCGAGATACTCTTTCTAGCGGGGGACAAGGGGACACTGATAGAAGAGGCAGGTTCCCTGGGACTAAAGATAGCAGAGGAGGATATCAAGTACCTAGGGGTGACGCACACAAGGTGGATGGGCTTTTTGCGAGTAACTACCCACAGCTGCTGGCTAAAGTGAAGAAAGATCTAGATAGGTGGAATCCGCTAAGGGTCTCCTGGTGGGGCAGAATACAGTCCGTGAAAATGAACATACTGCCCCGGGTGCTATATTTTCATGCCCTCCCAATAGCGGTCCCAAACTCCTCCTTTAAAGCTCTGTCAAAGGCTATCTCGGCCTACGTGTGGAACAGGAAACCCCCACGGGTGGCCAGTGCCATCCTTACAGCCCCAACCAAGGCAGGCGGAATGGCACTTCCACACTTCAGGAGATATCAAGCAGCACAACTCTGGGTCCTGAAAGAGTGGCTGGGGGATGATCAAAGATCAACTTGGGTGACACAAGATAGGGCGGTCGCCAGGACCCCCCCTGGAGGACCTACTGTGGAAGCAAAAACAGCATAGGCATCCGAACCTATGCATAAGCGTGGTCATGAAAACCACCTTAGAAGCCTGGGATGAACAAACCAAGAGGGGAATAATGACCACCACACTGGCCCCCTTCAGGCCCATAAATCGAAATCCACAATTCCCACCGAGTCTTAATCCGGGTGCATTTGAAAAATGGGAAGCCGCAGGATGCAGGAAAATAGGGGAAATGATCCAAAACAAAGAAATAAGATCATTTGTGGACTGCAAAAAAATGTGGCACCTCACAGAAGTGGATAGATACAAATATGAACAAATCAAACACTGGATTACCACACCAGAGATCTTTCAGTGTGCCACCAGGGACATAACACCATTTGAAAAATTCCTAATCACCAATCCAGGAGACAAGAAATTGGTGTCCACACTATACCAATTTATCAACAAACAAGACGAAGAAATCAAATGGATTTACATGAAAAGATGAGAAAGCACGCGGGGGGGGGGGGGCGGGGGCATAGAAGAGATTTCCAGACATCAATGGACAGAGCCGTGGGAGGGAATCCCAAAACTCACCCGGGCAGTGCAAACCAGAGGGTGCTTTTGTTGGTTAAACGTGTTGTTGGCTTATGATATGAAATTAATAAAAATAAGTTTTAAAAAAAAAGAAAAATAGCAATGAAGAGCAAAAGGCAGAGTCGGTCATACTAGGATTTGTGAACATTTCGAATGTGCAAGTGCAGAGAGAGAAGGGACAGGGGGGCTGGAGGATAAGTGCTAGAGGTTCCACAGAGGGGGAGGTGCCAGAGAGCCAGCAGCGGGGCAACTCCTAAGTGCCAGGCAGTGACCACTTGGTAGGAGAGTGGTCACCTTTAAGTACAATAAATTCAGGCCTGTGAGACAACACAGGCCAGTGGGTACCCAAATTAAGTGCAGGCGGCAGGGCAAAGGCTGCAGGGATTGGACAGAAGGCCAGGACTCAGAAAGACACAAGGGCCCAGGCCACCAATCTCAGCGGCTGTAGGAATTAGCACGGGAGGAGGAGGGGGGGGAGGAGGAGAAGCGGAAGGTCTTGAGGTGCTTTTAGAATTTGAGGAGATCTGGCTCAAGACGGAAAGGAAGGGAAGGGGAAGGTTGTTCCAGAGGAGGGATCCAGCCAAGGAAAGATCAGCCACCTGCTCGCTGCTTAGAGAAGCGTTTGATAAGGAGAGTTGGAGCCGGAGGATCTGAGAGATCTGGAGGGAGAGTATTTGATGAGATCAAGTTTTAGATAGTGTGGTCCCAGGCCCTAGACAGCCTTATGAATGAAGCAGAGGGATTTGAATTTGATCCTTGCAGCAACCGGGAGCCAGTGGAGAGATTTTAAGGCTGGAGAGATGCAGTTCCTGGGCTTGAGGCCAAGGAGTAGTCTCACAGCCCTATTCTGGATTAGCTGGAGGAAGAGGGTAGGTTAAGGAAGAGGTTGTTGCAATAGTTCAGCCTAGAGGGTACCAGAGCTCAACAAGAATTGAGTTTCTGGGGAAACTTAAGAAAAGGGAGGGTACCTCTGAGGAGGAGGAGTTGGAAATGGGCCTTCTTGGCAAAGTCCAGTTTGTGAGGAAGGAAGGCGAGAGAGGAGCCAAAGATGAATCCAAGGTTTCTGGCTTCAGAGGAAGGAGCGGGAAGGGGAGGGGGGGGGGGGTGCACTGAGAAAGAAAGAAAAGGAGTCCTGTAGTATAACAGTAAGTAAGAGACGCGTGTGCAGTATGATAGGGGATTAAGTATTTATTCTCTCGCGTTAACAAGTATTCACATCAGGCCCCACCGACTAGTGATTGCAGGCGTTGGACTTCGAAACCCGCATCTCCTTGTCCTCGCTCTCCCACGTTCCATCTCTCGTTCTTCTCTCTCTCGTGCCTCACCAGCCGATGCTACACATCTCCCCTTCTTAACTTATATAATGCTACAAAATTAATGTTCAACAAAATTTTATCAATACAGTTCAAAATATACATAGTCTTCCATTGGCTCAATGATCCCACACAAAGTCTGTCATTCCACGGGGATCATGAATGATTCTTCCTCTGCTTGACTTGCGTGGTATATCTGTTTTAGGCTTTGGCAAGGAAACACTTTGTATGCTCTTCTTATTCTCTACACTCCTATCACAATCTTTCACACCACTGGAATTATCATCATCACTGTCTCTCTCATCACTACCACGTTTCGTCACATTCGCTTTGGGTACATCCCATGTGCATACCCTCTCCATATTCCAGATTCTACCATCCTGAACTCTCACTGCATGCTTAAACACTTCGACTATGCCGACAGGTTTTGACCATTTGCACGGGCCATTCCTCAAAACAGGAGGAAGCTTGATCCTCACCAAACCCCCCACCACCAATGGTGACTTTTTCACAAATTTTCCTACGGATCTATCATAATTGTTCTTATTCTTCAATTGCATATTTCTGATGTTCTCACACACATCTCCAAAATCTTTCTTTATAGCAGACATCCTTTTCATCCAGGATGGCGTCAACTTAGTGTTGGCCTTTCGACCTCTACTCATTTCAAATGGTGATAAACCTGTGGTGCAGTGTGTTGTGAAACGATGAGCATTAATTTTTTGTCTGACAGCTTCTTCCCATCTCACACCATTAGCCCACGCCCATCTTACTGCATCTTTTAATACCCTGTTAAAACGCTCAACTATTCCATTGGTCTGAGGGTGGTATATTGCACTTCTTTTGTGCACAATGGAATTCTCATCACAAAATTTTTTCATCTCTTTCGAACGGAACTGGACACCATTATCCGTTAGTATGCTCTTTGGTAAACCTTCCCTTCCACAGATCTCTGTTAAAAATTCAACAACCATTTTTGCAGTCATGCATGGTTTGATCATAACTTCTACCCATCTAGTCAATAAATCAATGACTACTAGGCAATATTGTTGTTTTCCCTCGCTGTAAATTGGACCTAATATGTCCATACCTAGATCAGCCCACACATTACTCGGAAGATCTGTAACTACCATGGGGTATTTCTCACTCACACACCCTCTATCACTCTCTTTGCAAAGGATACAATCACGTATATTCCTTTCGATTTGTAGATCATATCCTGGCCACCAGAATTCATCACGTATTCTCCTTTTTGTCTTCACAATACCCTGGTGACCTTCGTGGCCCAGCGTAATGATCCTTTGGCGCAGACTTGCAGGTGGAATGATTCTGTCATTTCTCATAACTCTATTATTCTCCACCTTGAGTTCATTCGCTACCTTCCAAAACTCGTACAATCCACTTTCTTCATATTTGGTTTTGATCAACGAATTACCACTTAGTAATATTTCTCTCAATTTCTCAAATTTCATGTCTGATTTCTCCGCATCTTCCCATTCCTTCTCTGATATGGATAAATCTTCAATATTAAGTACAACTTCTGGGTTCACATCTTCATCATTATTTATCTCCGAAACATTGGTGAGTCTTGAAAGACAGTCAGCAGCACGATTATCCGTACCTGGCACATATTTCACTACACAGTTGTATTCTTGCAGGAGTATGACCCATCTTTTTATGCGGTTCGAAACATTTTCCAAGCCTTTATTCATTATGACATGAACCAGTGGTTTGTGGTCCGTGTGGAATTCCACTTCTGCACCCCAAATAAAATTTCGAAATTTTTCTGCAGCCCATTTGATAGCTAATGTTTCTTTCTCAATAGCTGCATATGTTTTTTCTGCACCTTTTAAAAGCCTAGATGCAAAAGCTATTAGTCTTTCTTTGCCATTGATCTCTTGTGTGACCACTGCACCAAGGCCTACATTGCTGGCATCCGTTGTGATGATTGTTTTCTCTCCACTCCTGAAATTTTTTAGTGATGGTGCCTTATTCAACTCATGTTTTATCCATTCGAACTCTTCTTCACATTCAGTGTCCCATACAAATGATTTCTTCTTCAAAAGTTCCCGGAGTGGAATTGTATGTATAGCGAAGTCGCGCATGAATTTTGAATAGTATTCGGCCATGCCAATGAAAGTACGCACTTCTTCCTTAGATTTGGGTCTTGGCATGTTCTCAATGGCATCTAATAGTTGTTTCTTCGGCCTCACTCCTTCAGCTGATATATTGTGACCTAAATATTCAATCTCACTACAATTAATTTTGCATTTCTCTTTGCTTAATGTCATACCAGCTTCATACAGTTTCTTGCACACATATTGCAATCTTTCATCGTGTGTTTTTTGATCAATAGCGTGTATTAGTATGTCATCCTGGAAACATATGACACCTTGGTTTTCTGCAAACAGGTTATGCATAATTTTCTGAAAGACAGATGCCGCCGATATAAGCCCAAATGGCAACCTCTTATATTGATATAGACCATCTGGTGTGATAAATGCTGTCATGCACCTGGATTCTCTATGTAATTTTACTTGATGATACGCTGAGGTTAAATCAAGAGTGGAGAAATGTTTCGATGGTCCAATGGTGGAAACTATTTCATGAATGTTGGGAAGTGGGTGTCTGTCAGGAATTACACACTTATTTAGCTCCCGCATGTCTACACATATTCTCAATTTCCCTGACTTCTTCCTCAGGACAACCAATGGAGACACCCATTCACTGGCATCGATACTTTCTATGATACCTTGGTCCTCTAAACTCTTTATTTCTTTTTTCACTTCCTCCCTCATGGATAAAGGGATGTTGCGAAGTCTCTGAGCTACTGGAACACAGTTTGGTTTCATCTTGATCTTATGCGAGTAACCCTTCAAACATCCAATCTCATTCCTGAAAACACATTTAAATGCATCTTCGTTAGTTTTTGTATCATTCATCTTTATGTGTTTTCCTAACTTCTCATTTTCAATGTTCATCACAGATTCATCTGCACTGGCATCTAACTTGACTTTGAGTTTACTTTGATGAGTCCAGCTTAGTAAAGGGATTCTGCCTGCCCTTGTGATATACATTTTTCCATTTGCCTTCCTGTCTTTAAACTGTAGTTCACCCCAAAACCATCCGATAACGTCAATTCTTATTCCGCCATAAGCTCTAGGTCTTATGTCTGACTCATGTAAGTATTCATGTCTTCTTTTATCCCACATACATTGCGGAATCAAGGTATATTTGGCACCAGAGTCAATCATCATGTGCATGTTTACTCCATCAACACGCACCGTAGCCTTGGGGCTTTCCAATTCCTCCTCATGCTCTTCATCCATTATGGTAAATACGCACTCGTCATCTTCTCCATTGCTGTCATTATCATCTCCGATCCAATTCATGGAGTTACTTTGTGCTCTGCAACACCTAGCATAATGGCCCTTGCCTTTGCATTTCCCACATATGATCTTAAGTGCTGGACACTCAGGATTGTCTGCCCAGTGATCTGTGCTATCGCATCTAAAACATTTCCCGGTATTTTTCCTTCTTGGACTGTTCCTCTGCTTACGTGAAGGAGGACTTCTCCTTCTCGTGTGCATGTTGGATATTCCTTTACTCCTTTTGTTTTCATTCCATGAAGGTTTACGATTTTTGTCCCACTTGTTCTTCCCACCAGTTACTTCCATCACTTGGGCTAATGATTCATTATTCTTGTTAATGTTCATCCCATTATTACTCTTTGGCGTGTCATGTCTGACTTCAATAGATTGTACTCTGTTCTCCAGTTCTTGAACGCATTTCTCAGTGTGTTCAACTTCCTTGGCTATTCTTACAACCGTATCAAGGGGTGGGTCATCTTCAGCCCACAACTTTTCTCTCACCTTGCTGCTTCTGCATTCCAGCATAAACTGATCACGTATCCTCTCATCTAATTGAGCATTGAATTTGCACGTCCTGGCCAATTTTCTTAATATAGTTACGTATTGTTCAACACTTTCGCCTTCTTCTTGGACTCTTTTTCCAAACTTATAACGTTCAAGGATGGTGCTCAATTTTTTTTCATAATGTTTACTCATCTTCTTTACTGAGCACTCATATTCATTTAGGTCTGCACTATCTTCCGGTGATAATTCAGGCAAGTCTTCAAATATTTCTTGTCCAGCTGGCCCCAAACAGTGCAATAGGAGTGACTTTCTTTTTTCTACGCTGCAATTCTGTCCACACACTACTCCTGCATAGTGTTCGAAAGCTTTAATCCACCTCTTCCATGGAATTGATGGTTCTCCTACTTCTGATAGGAAAAACATAGGGGGGGGAACACCACTGAATGCCATGGTGGATTGAGCGTGTGTAGGTTTATAGTTTGTGGAACATGCAGTTCAACTGTATTGGTATTCAATTGGAGAATGCACTGTAATGCTCCTTATGCCTGCCTTGTGCGTTTGAAAATTGCTAGATTCAGCTGAGATATTAAGTTTTCAATTTACATTTAGGTTGTGAGCTTGTATAACTCTCAGTTTCCCCTTGTATTACTCTCAGTCTCCCTGTCGTGCTTTAAAATATGTATCTGCCGATTTCACTGCTCATTTACTCTATGTAATACGGTATGTGCCGATTTCAGTGCTCATTTACTTTATGTAATACGGTAGTTTTTGTTGTCCGTAATGTTAGTAGAGATTGATTGGCCCTATGTATCCGGAAAGGGCGGAGACTTACTTGTTCTGGCCGCTGCAACGCCAGGAAAAGCGGAGCGGCCTCTATGGATCCAGTCGTTCCTCCCCGGCACTGTGGATTGATCAATGTGGCCGCTGCAACGCTCAGAGGGAAAAGCGGAGCGGCCACTGGGATACCGTATCCGTCGCGGAACCGCGGTTCTTCAGGGGGGGGGCGGTGGAGCCTGAATCCTCGTCGCCACTTGTAGTATAACAGTAAGTAAGAGACGCGTGTGCAGTATGATAGGGGATTAAGTATTTATTCTCTCGCGTTAACAAGTATTCACATCAGGCCCCACCGACTAGTGATTGCAGGCGTTGGACTTCGAAACCCGCATCTCCTTGTCCTCGCTCTCCCACGTTCCATCTCTCGTTCTTCTCTCTCTCGTGCCTCACCAGCCGATGCTACAAGTCCCAATAGGAAGGATCTCAGTCTTGCTGGCACAGACACAGATTAGAGGCACAACAAGACTGGATAGACAGGCAGTCAGAAATGGTAGAGGAAGAGGGATGAGGATCAGAGGAAAGTGAAGAGGGAAGTTTTATATTAAAAATAAAAAGTTGGGTGTCATCTGCTTAAGACTGGAAGTGCGGGAAGAAAGTCGAGATAAGGTGAGCAAGCGAGGCAAGATGGATGTTAAAGAGCCAGTGCGAAAGAATAGAGAGAGAGTGGTGGGGGAGGAGAAAGAACCCAGGACAACTTGGGAGGGACGGTCAGTGAGGAAGGATGTCAGACAGTCTAGTGCCCGCTCCGAGATTCCCAGGGTAATACCCAGGATAATACCCAAGATAATTGATTCATATGTATTTCTATTTCTCCTAAGGGTGAATATGTATATATGTTAAATAAGGTTTTGAGTGGCAATATTAACCTGTGATTTTTACATGCTTAGTGTATAATTAAAGACCTGATAAATAACTATTTTTCAATTACTATCCAACCTGAATTGCTGGTGTTTCTCTGTGGACTCATTGTAGCCCTAGACCATTCACACTTTTCCTAAGACTAAACCTTGACAGCTCAGCTACCTTTACTTTATTTGGGTTTCGGCTAACTTCTCAGTGTCTTACATAACCATGACTAGGGTGTCCTCCAAACGGTCTCCTACCAGGGCTGATTTTGGAAATCCAGATCAGCACTCCTTTCTTACCTCCTCTTAAGACTTATATTGATAATCACCTGTTATGTTTACCTCCTATATTGCATGTCCTGGAGTGAAGTAGCCTTAATGTCTTATCCCAAAACTAAATCATGGCCCATGAAAAGTGGCAAGGCACAGTTTAGATGGTGAGAGTACACCGCCACAATTCTGGTCCCAGGTCTCACTTTCCATGAAACCAGCCAAACCAGACTTAAGAGATAAAGTGGTTTAGCTGAGTGGTGAAAGAAATTAGAAAAATAAACCAAAGGAAAAAGGACAGGAAAGAAAAAAGGTCCAGACCAGACTTTTCTTAGCATGCCGCCCACCCAGAAGAGCAAAAGGTTTAGAGCAAAAGACATGAGCTTTGATTTGCAAAAAGCTCTTGTCCTGTCCTGTTGGCCAGTAACTACGGAGGAAAGGGGACAGGAATTATGGGTAGAAACCAACAAGCACGCACACAAATGGATTTAGATTGTGGTGCGAATATCAGACTGTACTCCGCTAGAACCAGATTCCATTAATTCAGGCAACCCTTTGAGCGCTCTGAACCCAAGCGCACAAAGGCAAACGGTCGTAGATGGTCATGCCCACCATGCAACGAATACAAGGACCACAAAGACAATGGACAGGTCACAGCACTTAAAACCGACATTACGCAAACACTTGAAGGAGCAAATGGCAAGTAATACAGTAAAATGGCTGCCGCCACAATATAACCAATACACTACCCTAGGTGATGATTCAGCTAGGAGCAAAATAAGTAATTCCTACAAGACCCCTGCCCATGAAGCATTACTGTCTACAAATGCACGACATCTAAAAAGGAGTTTGAAGTCTTGATTGAGCCATTTTAAAATATTGACAAAAATAGATTAGGACCCACAAAAAGCCAGATGATAGGCTAGTGGACTAACATGGTTAGTCAAATGTGAAGCCGAAAAGAAATGTCACCACAAACAAGTGTCTATAAGGCCCATGGTATGCATGAAGTACAAACTGTGCAATGTCTTACCAAAGGACCCGCTTGATCTTTGACTTTGCAAATTAGCTCAACCCCTTAAGTGCCAGGCTATTATGCAAGTCTATGCAAAAAGGACAAGCATACTCGTCCTTGGCACTTAACAGATATGACCAGGGAACGCCCTTAAAATCTTTCTGAACACATGTTACTTACCCGTCACGTGCACCAACTTTCTGAATGCCTTTTACAAAAGAAAGCATACTTTCCTATCTGTGTGGAAATCATTTAATTGAAAGTAGTATCCTATTAACCAACCCACTCCTCCTCTTAGAGTTGAGCTTGACAGCACTGCCATCACCAGATGAACAAGTGGAAGTTTAAAGGAATCAGAGTTTAGCTTGGATTAAAGCAGTAACCTCAATTGCTTAACACAAGGATTTGAAGATCCAGCCAAAAAGAGGATCAATAAAGTAACTGAACACTTACACATACTAGGGGGTATAGGTTTCTTCAAATGTTTCTACGGCTGTTTTAATAACATCACTAAATGGGTGATTACAATTGCAACGTATACATCTATGCCATACATTGCCTTACTTTTTGGCATGTTTAAACTATAGCGACTAAAATCAAAATGGAAAAGTTACCCTTTTCTTTCTTTGTAGCACATGATTAGGTAAGAGCTGGTGAAGTTGCTTTCTTTTAACGTGCATTGCAGCAATTTTCATTTCCATCTCAAACATCTTACTGTTTATTGCTTGCCTGTAAACTGGAATTGAAAAGGTTAGTCAGAGTTTTGACCACAAAAAGAACACAAGATTAGGTTAAAAAAATGAACCTCTCCAAATCAAAGTCAGAGAAAATACTTTGGATCAGTAATGTATAGCCTTTTCAGATCTTAAAACAGAGCTAAAGACAAAGAAACAAAGGCTCTTAAAACCAGCATCAATTTTAATGATGGACAATACTTGCTGCTTTTGAAGAACACCACTGTAAGTAAGTAGATTTATAATACGTTTCAAACGTATTATCTGAGCCTATTATACACATATTAAACAAGTATTATCTGAGCCGTTTCAAAGGTTTATCTGAGCCTATCACTCACAGCCCTTACTGTACCCAAGGTAATCTCTTTACCCATGAAACACGACCACAATGCGCCAACCATTGGCCTACCTATATCATCCAATCTACCACCATCCACCTTCATACCCCCATCACTTTCACTACCACCCGCTCTCGATACTACACCTGCGCAATCATAAACAATAACACTATTAGAATCCAACATAAAACCCATAGCCTGGTACATGCAAAAATCACACCCTAAAACAATACAACTACCACAATTACTACCTTCGACCCTACAGGTATCACTAATGCAACTAATGCCATTGAGCCCCTAGGCTCTTCCCAGAACCCACCTCACCAACCTCACACACCTACCGTTTTACCTACCCAACCCTGCAACACACACCTAAGAAACCACAGACTCAGCTCAAGATTCTCACAACACCTTCACATCAACCCCCTCAGTTAAGCCCATATCATCACCTGCCTTCAAACTTTGTTGCAGATTAACGAACAAAATACAAAATATTAGCTTTCCTTTGATAAAAGCAGCCCTTATCAATGCTAGATCTCTTCAGGCAAATGCCCTAGATATTGCTGATCTCATTACGTCACATGATTTTGACTTCATCGCCATCACAGAGACGTGGCTGCACACAGCCTCTGGCCCCTCACTAGCACTGGCCATCACAGACAATTACTCAATCATCCATGAAGACAGATGCTTATATCTCGGAAGGAGGAGGCACTGCATTTATTCATAAGACCTCTCTAGGTCTGAGAAAGATCAACCGTCCTCTACTGCCCTCGACAGAAATTCTAGCCATCAAATTACCAACATCACCTAGAGCGACCATTACAATCCATCTTGTGTATCACCCACCAGGTTCCGCCACCACTTTTGACAACGATATTGCTCATTTGCTTTCCACTAACACAAAGAATAAATCTCAAATCATCCTTGGTGATTTCAATCTAGGCCTAGATGACCCCAATGACCAGAAAGCAGCTGCCCGTAGGGATACCATGACGGAACTAGGATTTTCTCGTGTATGTCGGAACCTACCCATAAATAAAGGTAGAATCCTTGACTGGATAGCTCAACTGCAATATCAACACCCTTTCTAATACTCCATGTGCCTGGACCCCCCGACCATCAACTCATTTGTTTCAATATCAAAACTGCCTCGCCTACAACCAACACACAAGCTCCAGCCTCTATGACCAGGAATAAACAGAACTTAACAGATAAACTCATCTCTTTGCTACTGCCTATCACCAACCCTACCACGAGCACCTCAGACCCCTCAGCCCTAGTCGATATTTACAATCATACTATTCTTAAATCAATCGACACACTAGCACCCATGAAACTATGTAAATCCAAGTTACGTACCCACTTAAAAACTTGGTACAAATGAGCTCCAAAAGACAAGTGCTCAGAATGCTTTGAAAAAAAACATTCACACCTTAAATCGCTCAGGAAAATTAAAAGATCAGCAGAGTCATCCTGGAAAAATAACCCATCCTCAGCTAATAAGGCCAACTTTACTGCACAACTACAAAATATCCATACTGCAAGCCAAAAAAGACAACTACAATCACTGCATATCTAAAGCGGAGTTCAACACAAAGGAACTCTTCAACATTCTGAAGTAATTCAAGTCGCCCGTCCCACCACCTGACACTTGTATCAAAGACACCCAATGGTGCACTAATATACAGAATGCACTGCAGAACAAAATTACCATGCTCCAAAATAAAATAGAAATGAAGAAATCAATTAGCTCTAATGCTGACCCTATCGCTAATTCACATCCTACTAGCAACAACAAACAATTTCAATTCAATTTCTCTCCATTATCCATTAAAGAGGTAGAATCCACTATACTGAAACTTAAACCATCAAAATGTAAAGGAGACGCCTGTCCTTCTCCTCTTGTCAAGGAAGCTGTTATGGAACCTTATCACTGGAGTTATCAATGCCTCCTTCGAATCCAGCATAGTACCTAACAATCTGAAGGATGAGTGTGTACTCCCGTTAATACATTTAAAAAAAAAGTCACTAGACCCTAACAATCCATCTAACTATAGACCGATTACAACGGTCCCTTTTCTGTAGAAAATAATTGACTGTGCTGCATATTTGCAAATACAACACCATTTAGAATCCAACAACTTACTAGGACTGAGGCAATCAGGATTTAGACCAAGACACAGAACTAAAACCGCCCTCAATGACCTCAAGACCCGAATCCAGTCGCTGAAAGACAAAGGTAACCTGGCTTTGCTTCTCTTAGTAGACCTATCTGTGGCCTTCGATTTGGTGAATCACAAAATACTTTGTAAACACCCCTATACAGCGCCCACTTCTTAGACCAAGCCAACGTCTGGATTGAATCCTTCAATAATATATCCATGAGGATCTTTGCACCTTCTGCCTCTGCCTGTCCTACCCCCCCCCCGTCACTTGCGGGGTGCCCCGGGGTTCATGTGTGTCTCCCACTCTCTACAATGTATTCACCAAACCCCTCTTTGATGAGCTTGACTAACTGGGCATCACCTACACTAACTACGCTGACGAGGGGGCGTGGCTAAGCAGCTATGAGATAGGACGTGTCTCGAGCCGTCTCCTGCTGATCCTTTCAAGATCCTGAGGTATAGAGGTGCCTAAACTACTACACGAGCCATAAGAAAATACCTAAAGCTGTGTGAAACTATGGGGAACAGGTGGAATGTTTCGTAGAAGCAAACAGGACTGGCCCTGCAGCTACAAGAGGAAAGGTCACAAGCGCGGACCGCGGGGACTTGTAAGAAAATGGCGTCCGGCTCCAATTTACGAACAAAGGACTGAAGATCTGCAAAATGACTGGCTCCCGAGGGAAGCATAACGGAGGGTGCCTGCTGCCGTCTGCTAATGCGGCGCACACTGAAGACCAGCGAAGCCACACACCCCGATGGACCTAAAGCAGGTGGGATTTGCCGAAAGTGTGTGTAAGACGCCGTGTGCGGGGTCCTGCAGTGAAAAGCACAAGGCACCGGAACGTAGCATACTACACAAAGCACGACGCCCGAGGGAAAAAGCTTTCAGACAAATAGCTAAGCGGACCCCCACAATAAGCACAAGCCCCTAAAGAAACACGGATGACTGAGCGGAACCGCTGAATAGACCGCGACACGCAGGGTAATGGACGAAAATGAAGTCCGCCCATACTGAGACCCGAGAAGCTGTACGGAACCGTAATGCTAAGGCAAGTGATCTGATACAGTGCGATGCATGCTGTGTACGGAGGAAAAGGAACGGCCAGGCTGTTACTATAACAAATGGGGCACTGCCCCAGCAGCACAACAGATAAATGGCAAAGGTGTAGACACTTGCCGGGTGGAGGATTAAGAACAAAGGAAGCAGTCGGCTTCCAGAAGGCGCCGATACAGTAGCCGTGTGTTGGCAACATTGCAGGGTGCGATAGATCACGAACAATAACAAAGTGAAATGTGCACCGTTGGAGGAGACTGCCTGGCAGGGAGAAGAACGGATCAGTGTGCAGAGCTCAGCACATTTGGAAAAGTTGTCGGTTCACGGTGGGCAGCGGCACCCACGGCTGCAAAAGCGTAAGCCGCCGGGAAGGATGACCGTGTCGAGGGCACATTATAAGTGTCGGACAGGCAGCGCAGTTCCCAACGGACGTGAAGTCCACGGAAAACGGAACTCGCCAGGACAACGGAGGGAGACCAGCAGCAGGGTCCAGGACCGTGGGAACGCTGGACATATGCAGACAGCCGCAACGGCGGAATAAGCAGCGCCGTTGAGCGCAGCTGGACGAATGGCACCTTTGAAGCAGCTGCACAACGGGAGGAGTGAACTGGCGGAGAGAGGGCAGGCTGTGGACCGGAGCCCCGAAATGGTGTAGGCTACAACAGCAGCGGAAGGGGCGAAAGGCCAGAACGACCACAAAACACGAGACCCGCCAGGCAGCCCACAGGGAAGGTGAGCAGGGAGAGACCGGGCGCACAGCCGCCACATGAGGTAACAGTGCAGGAAGGACACCAAGCTGCACTAGAATATAAGCACATGAAGAGGACAGGTACAGCAGGGAGATGTGCACATAGGTAGACACGGAACGCCTTGTGCGCAGACCAAGTGCCTGCACAGGACATTGACTCCGGTGGGACCGGGCAGGTCGTCAGTCAGACTCCCCATGCTGTGGCTGTGAACCTGCGGGCAGGCCAAGGGTGGTACACCTTGCACCGCATTACAACACCTCCTGTCACAAATACAGGCATATTCAAAGGCACAATTGCCTTGACCAGATGAATGACTATTACTAGCGCCCTGGTGCTGCCCTGACAGCAGGGAAGAAGGGAGGCAGCAAACTGGCAGGCCACTGCTGGCCGCCCAGGACAGGTCGAGGGGGAGGCTGGATGAGCCCCTGAGGTACTGGTGCCCTTGTTCCTGGGTGGCGTCGACGATCTTGGGACTAAGGGTGCGCCCCCCCACCCCGAGGTGAAGCTGAAGTGGGGACTCGCATGGTTACGTGTGAGCACAATCCATTGCGACGAACAAGGGCCTAGCCTGGAACATCTCTAAAGCGGCCCCCCTGAGCGCAAAGGACCACACAGGGGGTTGCCCCCGCTAGAACTGCAGACCACAAGTGGTGGGGCCGACCTATGACCTACAGTTGTAGCGCCATGTCCAACAAACCAAGACTGAAGGGGAAGCAGCCTACGCTGGACGAAAACGCCAGGACGCCACCCAACCCGGAAGGAGCCAGTAGCAAGGACAGGCCCTCCTGCTGGAGGCATGGCTGTCAAGTGCGCGAACCAAGATGTCCTAGCTGCAATTGCAGACTTGAAGATCGCTTGGGAAACCAAGCTTGAACTGGCTGTGACTGAACTGAAAACAGCATTGGACCGCAAGGTCTGAGAGGTGCAGGAAGAAGTAAATCTTCTCAGGTAGGATGTCAGGTCACTGGCGGAGCGCACTGAGAACCTCGAGAAGGAGGTGAGCCCGAACACAGCGGACTGTGCCTCACACAAATCGGAACTACACGCCTTGGTGCAACGAGTGGGCAATCTGGAGAATGAGGCGGAGGAAGCGGAAGGACGTGCCCGGAGGAATAACATCCGCATTGTGGGCTTGCCAGAGGGAGCAGAAGGCCACAATCCCACCGAGTTTATCGAATCCATGTTGTTGCAAGAGATACCTGGAGGAGCTCTGTCTCAGCGGTTCGCGGTGGAAAGGGCGCATAGGCCCTAACGAGGAAGCCGCTGCCAGGTAATCCACCTAGGCCGGTGATAGTCAAGATCCTTAACTACCTGGATCGAGAGAAGATACTGGAACACTTCCGCAAAGGTGGAACTATCAAAAGAGGGGCGGCTAACATAACGGCCTACCCGGACTATACCCTGATGGTGCAGCGAAGTCGAATGAACTTTGGGGCTGTCAAGAGGAGAATGAGGGAAGCGGACCATAAGTATATGTTGCTTTACCCGGCTAAGCTGAAAGTCTTTCACTATAATAGAACTTTGTTTTTTGAAACTCCGGAGGACACCATGGGATGGCTTGACACGCAGGGCTGCCCCCAGGAGTCGGTTATCCAGACGGAAGGAGGAGATGGAAGAGATAAGTAATGTTAAGTGGGTGCACCTGGAGGGGGTGCGGCTTAGGACTATGGGACTTGACTATAGTCATTGATGCGGCCAGTGGGCCAGTTGTATCAGATTGGTATAGAAAATGAACCACAGGCACTGTGACTATTGCTTTAATAAGGAGCCTTGCAGAACTAGTCTTTACACCCCCATTTAGAGGTTAGTTAGGTCACAGATAGTGTGGTGACACCCTGCTGGGATCTTGACCTGGGGTTCCAGGGTAGGTCCAAACGCGGGGGAGCCTGAGATCCAGGGATGGAGCTGGGCATTTGTTGGGGTAGGGAGGGAAGAGGGGAGGGAAGGGGTTGTGTTGTAGTTGAGAAAAGTGGGGCGGGAGGGAGAGGGGAAAGGGAGTTTGGGGTGTGTAGTTCTAGGAAGTTTGAATTGGGGAACGAGCCTAGGTATACTGAATGTCAAACAGACCAATGGCATCGGGTAATCTCAGAATTGTGACCTGGAACGTGCGGGGCCTCAATAGTTATCTAAAACGTAATGAGGTAATGATGTATCTAAAGAGAATGCGGATTGACATAGCTCTGCTATAGGAAACCCACCTCACCAAGGAGAAGGTGGAAGTGATCAGGTGAAAATGGAGGGGTAATGTTATAGGGACCGCATACTCGGCATATGCAAGAGGGGTGATTACATTGGTGGCACCGCATGTGCCATTTCAGCTGCTCAGTTCGACAATAGGCCCAGAAGGCAGAATAGTGGTGGTGGCAGGACTCCTAGAGAACAGAGAAGTGAATGTCATACATTTGTATGCCCCTAACCATGATACAGCGGCATATTTCAGGTACCTATATAGTAAAATTAGCCCCGTGGTGGTGTGGGGAGGGGATTTCAATTTTACTCTGAACCCTAGGATAGACAGGTCAGATGACAAATCAGAAAAGCCGGCGCCAGCAGCTAAAGCGCCGAGGACGCTGCTGATGGACCTCGGTCTAGACGATGTGTGGAGAAGGCTACACCCAATGGATAGGCAATACTCGCATTATGCAGCACCACATGACCTGCATACGAGGCTGGATTATTTGTTTGCTGCTGCTGAGATAGTGGGAGAACTGGTGGGGGCGGAATACAAAGCCCGGGTACTATCGGATCATTCGCCTTTGGTAGTAGAGTTGCGACATCAACCCCCCAGAGCGCGGATCCCGACATGGAGGCTCAGAACTGAAGCTCTACAGGATGCAGGATTTAGAGAGGATTTGAGGGAGACCATTGAGGAATATTTCAAAATTAACACGGGCAGTGTACGCTCCGTAGGAACAGTATGGGAGGAATTTAAGGTGGTGGTGCAGGGGGCAGCTATATCAAAATCCAAAGGGCTCCAAGGGGGTATTGAACGGGAATTGCAAGAAGCAGAAAGAGCTAGAGGGCCTGACACAAAGTGAGGGGATCTCCCGAGAGAACAGTGGCAAGATAAAGGACTTACAGTTAGCTTGTAGTGAACTCTGGGATAGATTATGCAAACTAAATTATAAGAAATACACAGAGAGGTTGCATGCAGGGGGGGAGATAAGCCGGGTAGATTATTGGCTTGGTTATACAAAAATGAAACCCCCCCCGCGCGGTGATCAGAGGGGTCAGGAACGTTGAAGGTCAAATCTGTAATACCCAGGAGGGGGTAAACGAGGAGTTCCTCAAGTATTACAAACGATCATATGAGGATACAGGAGCGGATAGGAGTCAAGAAATTCTGGAAACGAATGAGGATATAGGGATGCCCACCTTAGATTATCTAGAACGCGCAGATCTCGACTCCCATCACCTCAGACGAACTGGAGGCGGTGATCCAACACCTGCCTACATGTAAAGCGCCCGGGTCGGATGGGCACCCAGCGAGTTTTATAAAACCTATAAGCAGGAGCTACTCCAGCCACTGCTGGCCATGTGTAATGAAGCCTATGAGCAGGCGGGAACTTCCTACGTCCCTCCGCGAGGCACCGATTATCCCACTCCTAAAACCTGGCAAGCGGGACGCGGAATGCGGATCCTCTAGGCCCCTGTCCATGCTCAATCAGGACAGCAAAATACTCACGGCAGAGCTAGCCAACAGTCTAAAGAGAGTAATTGGCAAGTTGATACACCCAGACCAAACGGGTCATGTCCCTGGTAGAAATATCAGACAACCACAGGAGGCTGCACCATATAATTGATCATCCCGAGGGAGACTCGGGTGAGTTGGCTATCGTGGCGCTGGACGCGGTTAAGGCTTTTGATTCAGTGCGGTAGCCGTGGTTGAAAGCGACCCTGAAAGGATACGGAATGGGACCAGGATATATCAGTTGGGTCCAGATGTTATATAGCTCCCCGATTGCAAGAGTCAAAACCGGAACTACAATTTCAGATAAATGGCAACTCAGTAGGAGGACCAGACAGGAATGCCCCTGGTCACCCATGTTATACATACTGGCCCTAGAGCCGCTGGCAATATGCCTGCGGCAACAATACGGGGAGGTGGGGATCCGCATGGCAGGGGACACACACCTGATATCGCTGTATGCAGATGATATGCTTCTTTACTTGCGTTACCCGGAGGAGAACCTGCAATATGTGTTGGAGGTGATGGGTCGTTACGCCACCCTCTCTGGCATATTGGTGAACCCCGGAAAGTCTAGTCTGTTCCACTTGGGAAGGTATAAGAGTACCCCATTGGAGAGGCTGCCCATCCAGCAGATACCCTGGCAGACCGTGACATTTAGGTATCTGGGCGTAAACGTTTACCACAAGATAGAGACAGAGCACAAACAGAATACAAACAAAGCGATTGAGGGAGTTAAGAATAGTATGGTGTTCTGGTCTAGATTACCCCTAGCCATGATGGGGAGAGCAGCCCTGCTCAAATTGGTAGTTTTGCCCAGACTCTTGCATTTTTTTTGTGAATGTCCAGTACCTGATCCCCAGACGCTTCTTTGTGAGACTTCATGGCATGTGCAGGGACTTCATATGGGGCAACTCCAGGAACAGGGTGTCCCTGTGGAAACTACAGAATACATGTGATAAGGGGGGCATAAACCTGCCGAATTTTCAATTGTACTATTTGGCGGGACAGTTGTTGTATGTGGCTAGGTGGTTGTCTGCAGAGGACTTGGCAGAAGCTAGGCTTTTGCAGGGCGAATCAGCTCCATACTTTGAGACAGTGTGGCTGCATAAAACTAAAATGGCGAGGAGGGGGAGATTATTGAAGTTGGGCTGGGAAGTCTGGCGCAGGACATGGAGAACGGTGTGACACCCAGATCCGGTTTCTCAGCAGATCCCGCTGGCGGTGCTATGCGGGGACGACTCCCAATTGTTTGAAGTGGTCCGTAAATACTGGGAAGCGGTGGGCTTAGCCAACCTCGGAGACATTAGGATTGCAGAGGTTGCAGGAGGAGATAGGGGTGCATAGAGGCCAATACATTACTTATACTAGGCTCATGAAACGGGTGAGGGAGAGGTGGCCTTAGACGGTGTTAACGGAAAAACCTGATGTCACCCTAGAAATGATGTATGATGTCTCAGAGGGTGGGCATGAAATATCCAGGATATATGAGCTCTTTCGAGCTAAAGCGGGGAAGGAACTACTCCAACTGAAACATGACTGGGAGGATGAGGTAGGAGAACCCATGACAGAAGGACAATGGGATAGAGCTCAAAAGGTACCATAAAAAGGTGTTCCGGAATGCGAGACTCCAGCAGATTCAGCTGTATGTCACCCATAGAGCTTATCTGACTCCCAGAAGAATGGTCAGGTTTGTAGGCTCGACTATTCAGAAATGCCCCAGGTGCGGGGAGGAGGCAGGACTATTGCACATGTTCTGGGCTTCCCCTGAGGTGCACAGATTCTGGGAAGAAATAAAGACTAAAATGGCTGGTGGGGGAGTGGGGCTTGACATAGGATCTGCTTGGGCATGTATGCTTGGGACCTTCCCCAGGCCACGTAATTCAAAGCATGTCAGTAAGATGAAGGACCTGGCCTATATCTTGGCGAAGCAAATAATTGCAATGTGTTGGAAAGCAGCCCATGGGCCCAGAGCGGAATATGGTGGGCGGACCTCTTGAGATGGGCGGAAGCAGAAACTGCGGTATGGTTTGAAGCTGTCACCAGGGGGGTGGGGAGAGGAGGAAGTGGGCCCCCTGATAGCCTGGAGGCAACTGGTGACCTCAATGGCAAACCCCCACCAGGTCAATCACAAAACAGAAGACTCTGATGAGTCGACAAACACAGATTCCTGAAAATGCTCATGCAGATGACGCTGATGAGACGGCTCGAGTTTGTGGGGAGGGAGGGGGGAGGACAGTAAATAACACTGTATAATGTGATGTTTTGATTATGAACGTCCTAGAAAGTTGTAATGTTTGGTGTGTTTGTTCAAAATAATAAAAATTGTTTATGAAAAAAAAACTACGCTGACACCCAGATACTCATCCCTATCACCGGTGACTATATTGTGGATAGTGGGACATTCAACATTTACCTCATCATACAAGCTTGGATGGCGAAGCACGGGCTCTGTCTTAATGATGATGAGACAGAGCTGCTCCTCCTGGGCTCTCCGCTAAGCTGAACAATTACGATGCACCATACTCCTCATTCAACATTGACGGCAACATAATTAAAGTAGCCAACGTGGTGAAAACACTAGGAATTTACCTAGACTCTGCCCTGACATCAACCAGACAAACCAACGCCATGGCCTCTTCAGATTTCACCTGCAAGCTTATTACAGCCTGCCGCCGGTACCCGTCTCCAGCCAATTGCATTACAATAGCCAGAACCGTAGTCCTTTTTAAGTTGGATTATGTAATGCTTTATGCCAGGGAACTTCTAAACAGAACCTTAACAAAATGAAAGTTCTGCAAAACAATGCCATTCAAGCAGCACTAAACATCCCAAGGAATTCCCACATATTGGAAATGAGACATTCACTAAAATGGCTTAACATCAACCAAAGAATAACCTACAAAACACACTCCCTCACTCACAAATGCTTCTCCAACCAAGCCCCCACCTATCTGTGACACCTTTTCCCGCCACACATCCACATGCCCTATCAGATAAGCCATGAGGCAGTGTGTCAAGATTCCTCAATTCAGGCAACAACGAGCAGGTGGGGCTAGTTTCCCTGTCCTTGCGGCCAAAACACGGAATGCCCTCCCTCTCTCCTAGGAACCCTCCTACCACCTATTCCGAAAAAAGACTAGAGCATGGCTTCACAAGCAAGAATCTAGACACATCGTCTAACTATGTACTATATCCTGCTCTACACTCTCATGATTAGAGCTCTACTCTGCAGGCTGGTTTTGTTATGCATATAGCTTAAATTTTGCCAAATTGTTGTACATTTGTACATTTTCTGTTTCGTCATAAACTGTCGGTATTTTAGCAACATGTAAGTTTAGCGCCCAGCTAACTAAGGGCTTGGAGCGCTCTATAAATAAACTAAACATATGCTCCAATAAAAAGGAAAACAAAAATTCAGATCCCTCAATGACCTTACACAATATATTCTCCATGGGGTCTTGTAATCTGAGGAACACACACTGGTTCCCAGATCTCTCAGCCCATAGATATTCTCCAATCGTTTCAAAGTGCATTACAATCATAGGGAGGGAGTGAAATGCATGTGGGCATGGTTAAATCCACATAATTCTGCAAGGAACTCTGGACACTGCCATTTAATTTGGGTAGCCAAGATCTAACTTCCCCCATTAAAGGCTTAGAGAAGTGTGAACCAGAGTGCGCCCCTCATCATGCACAGATAAACATCTGTTCACAATATACATCAAATAATTATTTATTTAATATACTTAGAGCCTAGACGGCTTTGTATATATGGGATACATTACTCACTGTACTCCTATTTCTGGTGCTTGTATCTGCTTAGATTAACATGCTCTTCATAGTCCAACATCTAGTGGAAGTCGCAGAGTATTACATTTGTTTTTTCGAAACTTGAAAACAGATGTTGACAGACCGTGTTTAGTAATACTATCCCTAGTGTGACGTGTACTGTACCCATGGTCCTTCACGCGTCGAGGTACCTCCGATTGTTTGACATGAGGTTGCAAGTGTAGTGCAAGTACAGATGTGATAAAGCAGAAACAGTGACAGAAAACATCTATGCGCCTTCTACTCCAGTAGGGGAGGAAGGGTGGGGTGCACGTGAATCTAAGCAGATACAAGCACCACAAACATGATTCCGGTGAGTAATGTATCCCTTCGGGAGCTTGTGGATTTGCTTAGACCACATGCTCTGCATAGATTAGCAAGCAGTATCTGGAGAAGGTGCAAAGTAAGATGGTACAGCGGTAAATATGTTTTAGGACCGCTTGTCCCACCTGTAAATCTGCTATAGTGTATGTCAATGCAATAATGCTGTGGGAACGTATAGATGGTGCTCCATGTAGCAGCCTTGCAGATGGCGTCCAGTGAGACGTTTGCAATGGAAGCTAATGTAGCTCCTGTACCTCTGGAAGGGTGCTTTTGGTGTGAAAGTTAGAACTTTATTGGATAGGGAATAGAGCTGTAGGCACTTGACTATCCAGCTGGAGATGGCGTTCTTTGATATGTGACCGCCTTCTCTACCCAGCACTCTGGAAACAAAGAGTTGGTCTGTTTTCCTTAGGGGTTCTGTTTTGTTCACATAGTACAAGACCGCCCTCCGAACATCAAGTGAATGGAGGCTTCTTTCAGCTGAGTTTGATGGATTTTGAAAGGGGGTGTGAATTTCTATGGATTGGTGTAGATGGAACTTTGAAATGAACTTAGGTGAGAACCTAAGATGTGTTCAGAAGACAACCTTGTCCGTGTGTATAATGAAAAAGGGGTCTTGTACAGAAAGCCTGTAGCTCACTGACTTGTCTTATGGAGGTGAATGCTACAAAGAATGCAGTTTTATAGTTATGATGCTTTAGGCTGGCCATGTGCATAGGCTCAAAGGGTGACCCCATGAGCTTGGAGAGCACAACATTGAGATCCCAACCTGGGGGAGGGATGCAAATTAGGGGCTATAGCCTCTTTACCCCTTCCATGAATGTCTTAATGACAGGAACTTTCCACCAGCGTTAAGCAAGATTGTATGCAGTACCCTTTGGGAGCAATACAATAACCTTGACCTCGTGGCAATAGGAACCCATCCTTTGGTATAAGTCTGAACTACACAGGTTGGTAGTGTGGTCGAGCAGCCAGGCTCATCTCAAGAGGGGTCAATGTGAGCAGTAATGTTGTGACAGTTTCACAAATACAGTTATCCAAATAAACACTTTCGCCAATGTTTCTTGATAAAGCAATGATTAACTTATTTCACAATCAGTTATATAAGCCTTCTTCAGAAAGGGAGAAAACATGCAACACTTAAATATACTTCAAAACGCACTCTTAGTTTGTCTAAATCAGATGACACCCATTGGGGAATGGCACACAGACACTTCCTACACCCTCAGGTGACCTAAATAGCTACGACACTGTGGACATTGTTTTATCACTGGTACATGTAAAGCAATACTAAGTTAGGTGTAAAAGAGAGAATAGAGTAATACAACAAAGGTTAATTCATAAAAAGACAAGTACTGTTAAACACCTTCCAAAGCACAAAGTTAGAGGAAAAGAGGAGTCTCACAGGGAGCCAGGACAGCCAATGTTAATTGCACAATGTCAAGGGGAGTTGGAGATCTTCTTTGCAGGTAGGTAAAAAGTCTTGCACAATGTTTTTAGAAATGTTTGTAGACAATAGAACACTTGAAGGGCCACAAGCTGAGAGGCTTGTGAGGGACAAAGCTTTAGCAACTCTGAACGGTAACTAAAACAGGTCTCAACTGAGAGCAAGTAAGGCTACACCACAAGAGGTAAGTTCTCTTAGACTCTACAGTACCTCTGGTTGGAAGAAATGGTTCCAGCTGCCTTTTGTTCCTGTACAGCTCTGCAAACCCTGTTGTTCCTGGGCCTCAGTCATGGGGAAAAGAAGAACGTCTGGGGACTCCTGCTCTGCAATGGGAAGGTCAGCGGCAGCAATGGGCAAACTTCGATTCAGCGGTTATTCAGTGTTTCAGCTCCTTGCGTCTGACAGCAAATAGCAACACTGCAGTTCTCAGATACCAGTTAGGACTTTCCTCGCTTCTTGGGTACAGCACACTGTTGAGGTGGCTCAGGCTTGGTCAGTCCGGCTTCAGGGAAGTCCGGAGGATCTTCCTAGAGCTTAGGTCCAACTTAAAAGCAACGCATACAATCTGGTGTTCCTCTCCCTTGTTCTTCGGTTCAAGCAGCAGCAGTGGAAATGCAACCAGCTTCGAGAGGATGTCCAGACAAGCTTACTTTGGAGTTGATTGGTCCCACCAACTCAAAAGGCACATTCGGAGCTTCAGCAGAGCAGCAGGGCTTCACCAGACAAAACCAACGGTCCAAGAGTTGCAGCAGGCAGCTCTTCCAAGTTCTTCTTCGGATTCCTTCGTCCAGTTGTCAACTCTGCCTTCCAAGCCAAAAAGCCCCACCTTTAATGCAGATTTCTCCCATTCATTCCAGCCTAGCCGTCAATCCCATAGAAGGGTGGCTGTCCTTGCCGGAGAGTTAGCCTGCCAATCACCTTTGGGTGCATTCCTGTAAGCAAGGGGATTAAGCACAGAGTTTGGGGCACCTCCCTCATTTCCTGCCCCTGCCAGACACACTGGAGCCAGAGGTGGGCATCACTTGTGAATCCTGCTAAAGACAAAACGAACAAAAGGGACCAAACCTGGTTTGGCGCGCAGAGTAAATCTCAAGAAGGAGCTTTATGACAAATGGCGAAGAAAGAAGACCGGGCCATTTTGACGAAATGGGCACCCATGGGTGCCTTACGGTGGCTGCGAACACAGCCCGCAGTAAAAATAGTATGGTAGTAAAAAGTAAACCACTGCCACAAGCAGTTAATTGTATGAAGGGTTACAAAAAAGTTACATGAGAAACTAGACAAAGGGATACTAAGTAACCCCTCCAACACCCTGTTGTAAGATGGTGTGTGCTGGGTCTAGGGAGTTACACAATGTAAGTGAAGTCAATTTCACTTCACTGCTCTTGGAAACAGTAGTTTCACCAAGAGAAGGTATTTAAACCTTTGGGAAATCCAAGAGACTTCCCTGTGCCACTGCACTGAAGGTGTTGTGTGTCAATGTAAAGATGATGCCTATGGAGTTTGTTAGACTCCAAAGTCAAAAGAAACACAGAAAGCAAATAGAATTAAAAGTACAAAGTTCCAAAGTTCAGCAAAGGAGCTGGGGGTCTCTAAGGTGGGAGGAATTTAGTACTTAACTGAAAATTCTCCCTAACAGGAGTACTTTGAACAGGTAGTGTACTCCTACCATCCTGAAACGCAGGTACTTGCTGTGAGCAGGGTGCATTGAAATACGAGTGAGCCCGACCAAGATGGCCGCAGGCCTGTGACGCTCTCCAGTACTTTTCCTATCCGGCATAAAATCCGGCGGTCTCTGCAGAGGCTCTCCTGTTTTTTCGGCGGCACCGGTGCCTGTATTGTGTTGGGCTCCCATGGAGATGTTCCGTGTGTGAATTGCAGCCGGCAAGGTACTATACGGACTGTGTAAAGCAGGCGCCCGCTCCAGGGAGGAGTGGAGGAGGTGCAGGCCTGAATAAGCGTGGCGGGGCGGCTCTCCAGGGTCCCTGCTTGGATAGACCCTGCTGTAGGTGGTGGCGAAGCAAGGTCCCCTTGGACGCTGGTGGCTCGGCGAGCGTGGCCGCCCAGAACGCCCTTCGGCGAAGGAAGCCGGCAGAGGAGGAGAGTGTCGACCTGATAGGGGCCGCCGGCCCATTGGCGAATTGGGACACTGTGGGAGACGAAGCCCCCGGGGGCAGCAGCGGAGCGGCGGCTGTACATTGGAGGCAGCTGTGGCAGTGGGCGACCGTAGCGACCGCGAAGAGGTGAGGGGACCATCGGCAGCAATCTCTCCCCCAGGTGGTGGCCCTGTGTACTTCAGGAGGTGAGGGGGGGCTACATAACCGGCACTGGCGGGGGTCCCGGGTCGGGGAGGGGTGGTGCTACCCGTCTGGTTGCTGGGCAGCGTGTACCGACCAATTCACGGCCAGAAGGCTGGGACAAAGTGAAGAGATCCGGGGCGGACTTGCTGGACCCACCGGCTCCCAGAGAGAGAGACACGCCAGAGGTGGCCGGTACCTGCCCTGTGAGCGGCGGTTGGCGCCCACTGCGCTAATGGGTGACCTGCTCGAGCGGTGCTGTTGGGTGCCTTAAGTTGCCGAGGGCCCTGGGGGGTACGTGGCCCATTCGCAAAGCGTTGTCTAATCTGGTACTCGCTCTGGAACATCCTTCCTCCCATGCTTTTCCAGATCTGAACTTAGCTATTGGTATGCTTGGGAAAGTAGGCGATCTGCGGTAGCACGCGGGACTGCGCACAGCGGCGGGTGGGGTGCTGCGCTGCTGGGAGGCAGGGCCCCGGCTTGACAGTGCGGAGCTGGATTGGACTCTGTTGAGAATAAGCTGGGGTCATCATTCATTGGGAGAGACAGATCCCTGGGGTTCATGGTGATTGCTCCCTCACCCGGTACATGACTCCTGCTGGACCCTGGGCTCCTGGATCAGAAGACAGGAGTGCAAGTGGCCTCAGCTATCACTCCCTGCACTATATTACTGGGTACTACTTTCCACACCGCTCATGTCCAAGTCAGGGAAAGGGGGTAAGCGGCAGTCCAAATAAAATTTTGAGATGTCTGCGCAAACCAAGAGTGGAGGCCCGCTGGGCGAGGTGGTACGGGCGCCGGATGCGGGACCCGAGCCAGGTCAGGTGGCTGCTTTTCAGGTCATCAAAGCTATGTTAATGCAGCTACAGTCTGGGATACAATCTTTGGATGGCAAACTGGACACCTTGACGTGCAAGGTGGATCACATGCAGGTTCGGTTGGACAAGCATGGTGAGAGGCTGGATGAGGAGGAGGGGTGGCTGTCGGGAGTGGAAGGTGCGCCTGCGGCGTTCTCTGGGAAATGGCAGAGGTCAGGAAAACTTTGAAAGAGCTCCGGGAGAAGCAGGATGACCTCGAATCGAGATCCCGCTGGAATAATATCCGGATTGTCGGCTTATCAGAGTCAACGGGTCAAAGAGACATGGAGGCGTTGGTGGAGGAAATCCTGCGGGAAACCTTGGGTTCGGACAGCTTCTCCCCGCTCTGTTTTGTGGGGAGGGCGCACAGGATCCCCAGCGGCCGGAAACCGATCCCAGGAGCCCCGCCTCGTCCACCGATTGCCCGACTGCTGAACTATAGAGAAAGGGATGTGGCACTGAGGAAAGCTAGAGAAAAAGGCACTTTGTCTTACAAAGGGTACGTGATCAAACTCTTCCCAGACTTTTCTGATGAAGTGCAGGCTGCCAGAAAGGGTCTTTTGGATGTCAAGAAACGACTGAGGGATAAAGGTCTGCAATATGCGATGTTGTTTTCAGCTAAACTGCGGGAGGTTCATAATGGGAAGTCATTGTTTTTTCAGTCCCCGGAGGAAGCCTCCTCTTTTCTTGATATGTTGCCGAGGTCTCCTAGATCACGGATGGCGGATGGGTGAGGCCTGATTTTTTTTTTTTTTAACACAGACACCGGTTGCTTTTGCCGTTGTTCTGGGCAGTCAATGGCAGATTTGTACGCAGACAGTTATCCTGAGCAGTGCGAAGGAGGGTTGGGCTCGTAGTTGCCCCCTGGAAAATTGGGGGTTCCAGCGTGGGTGGAGGGGGCTTTGTTGTGGGATATGGAGGGGTGGGGCAGGGGGGGAGCGATCACTGACGAGTTGGGGGGTTGTCTGTAGCATGGGGCGGCGGGATCTGGAGAATTGACGGTATGCATTGGGGACTGAGGATCTGCTGGGCTTATTGGAGCGGGGGGGGGTGGCTACCGATCTACAGATGGCGACAGTACCTCTCATGACCTGGAACGTTAGGGGTCTTAACAGTTTGCCCAAGTGCCGGAAGGATTTGCAATATTTGGAGCGGCATAGAATCGGAGTGACCTTCCTCCAGGAGACCCATTTCACCCCTGGGTCTGAGTCTAGATTTGGTAAAAGTTGGGGGTGCCATGGATATTTCTCTTCTTATTCCTCCTACTCTAGAGGTGTAGGTATTTTAATACATAGGTCCGTGGAGTTTAAAATGGTTAGGTTTGTGAGAGACTCAAGAGGGGAGGGACCTGATAGTACAGGGGGTTATTCAGGGGAGGTTATATACTTTGATATGCTATTATGGTCCTAACCAAGATACCACAGAGCCCCTAGACTGGATAGAGCGGCTAATAGGGACACTTCCCGAGGGGGAAATCATTTGGGCCGGGGACTTTAATTCAGTTCTGGATGCGTCCCTGGATAGAGTGGGAAACGCGGCGTGCCCAGTCAATAGGACTTCTATTAAACTTCAGGGCATGTGTTCAGTGTGGGATATTGACGACATCTGGAGGGTGAGGAATCCTGGAGTGAGCCAATTCACACATTACTCAGCGCCGCACGGCTCGGCTAGATTATTTCCTGATGTCCAGGGCAACCATGGGTCGGTCCGCTGAGGTCAGTATTCTGGCCCGCACTCTGTCGGACCACGCTCCGGTTTTGTTGTCACTCCGTTTGGAGGGCCGGGAAAAGGTGAGGCCTCCCTGGAGGTTTAAGAGCGAGGTGCTTACAGATAAGGTCTTTAAGGAAGAATTGGCGAAGGTCATAGATGCATACTTTGAGGTTAATGAGGGGTCGGTGTCATCTGCTGGCACTCTCTGGGAAGGATTTAAGTGTGTGATTAGAGGGGAATGTATAGCTAAAGAGCTGGGGATTCTGAAAAAGCTGAGGAGAGACATGGCCGATACGGAGGAGGAAATTCAGGTGTTACAGGAGGAGGCCCCTGTTCCGAATCAGACTCAACAGGGTGACATCAGGCGGAAGCTGCAGGAGTATCGGACACTTGCGCAGAGGGAGATTAAGTATACGTGGGACAAAGCAGCTCCTCGGAAATATGGTGAGGGGCAAGACCCGGGGCGGTCACTTGCTAGTATAACTCGATTGGGGGGCGAGAAAACAGGGTAACAGTGATCACAGATGGGAAAGGAGTTAATCATTATGAAGATGAGGGCATTGCCCATGAATTAGAGGAATTTTATGGCCACCTGTACTCACAGTTGGCGGCGATGCAGGCAGATCTAGAGGCGTTTCTCAATGAGGTGGGGTTATACTGGTGCTCAGAGGAACAGAGGGTGGGGTTCAATGGGCCGGTAACATTGGAGGAGGTGGTGGGCACTATCAAGTCTCTGCCAGGTGGGAAATCTCCGGGCCCGGACGGCTTTACAGCCAAATTCTATAAGTGCTACGCTCAGAGCCTGGCACCACGCTTGTTGGCAATGTATCAGGAGGCGATATCCATGTGGCGCTTACCGGACAAACTTAGGGAAGCCGTAGTAGTTGTACTTTTGAAACCCGGGAAGCCTGAGGGGGACTGCTCATCATAACGCCCAATTTCGCTCATCAACCTTGATAATAAGATCTTGGCGAATGTCATAGCGAAACGGCTTGCGCCGCTGATGCCCACCTTGGTAAGAGCGGATCAGGCGGGATTCATTCCTGGTCGGTCGACTTCTTTCGGATTGCGGAGGATGTTTGGCCTGATGTCGGCGCTACCGGCAGAGGACCCGGTGGTGGCGGTCCTGTTGGACGCCACCAAAGCATTTGATTCCGTTGAATGGCTGTTTCTATTCACTGTTCTACGGAGGCTGGCCTGGCCAGGTTTTTTATATCCCTGGTGTCCCTTCTATATACCGACCCGGTAGCCAGGGTGAATGGGCGGAATACTAGGGTACTGCCGTTGGAGCGGGGGACAAGTGAGGGTTGCCCGCTGTCCCCTTTGCTCTTCGCCCTGGCGATAGAGCCCTGGGCGGAGTGGGTCAGCGAGTTCCATCTACAGCGAGGGGTTCGGCTGCATACTCAAAGTGGTTATGTCGTTATACGCGGACGATATAGTCCTGTTCATTCGTCATCCTGAAACTAACCTAGACCCGATTATGTCAGATTTACGACGCTTTGGCGAACTTTCGGGGTTGCGCATTAACAACAGTAAGTCTGTTATCTTTCCATTGACGGGCGGGGTGTCTCCCTTTCGGGATAGTTGGGGATTCCAGTGGGATCTACAGAGTACGCGATACTTGGGGGTCACGCTAGCGAGGGAAGAGAGAGGGGTATACACTAGGAACTATGTGGAAGTGCTAGAGTCGGCTAGACGGGCGATGGCGAGTTGGACCTCACTCCCACATAATTTGTACGGCAGGATTTTGGTGGTCAAAATGACTATTTTCCCCAAATTTTTATATGCGTTTCTGAATGTGCCTATAAAAGGTATCCCAAAAATATTTTCGGGATCCTCGGTCATCAGTGCTACACTTCGTTTGGGCGGGCAAGGAAGCTCGGGTTTCTTGGGAGAAGCTTACAGCACCGATCTGTGAAGGTGGGCTGGCACTGCCCGATTTTGAGTTGTACTATAAGGTGGCGCAATCCAGCTACCTTCGGTACTGGTATGGAATGGCGTCGGAACATAGTCATGTGGAGATTGAGAGATCAATAGCGTACCCTGCATTGTTGAAGTCGGTCATTCTGACAGCCCTGGGCCGCTCCCGGAACCCCCGGAATCTGGTGGAACTGACATGCTGGGCTTGGGTGTTACTGGAAGGGGCTCCCAGTGGTGGCCTTCTCTATTCACCGAAACTCCCACCATTGTTTACTCCTGGGATTCCCTTGACTAGTGAGGCTTGTTATATGGCTATGATGAAGCGGTTGGGTGTCACCACATGGGGTGAGTTGTTCCCCCGATGGGAGGTTCGTCTCTGTTGATCAAATGAAGGAAAGGGGAGATATGTCGGTACTGGATGTGTTTCTGTACTATAGATTGAGGGTGACGCTAAAGAGGCTGTTTCCTTCCTTCCCTGAACCACCTGGGGTTGCCGTGCGGCTTGATAGGGTGATTGGGGGGACACAGGGAGGTGTATACTCTCCGAATTGTATGGATTGGCTCTAAAGGGCAGGTCTAGCGCTGGGTTATCCTCTAAGGGGTTGCAGGTGAGGTTCTTAGGGCGGGAAATGCCAGCTGATATCTGGGAATACTGTTGCATGATGATTAGGAAAGGGGCGGTTAACTCGAACTACAAGTTGATTCACTTCAAATTTCTACATCAAAGCTATTATTCCCCAGCTCAGCTAAAGGGCTACTTTCCTCAGAGGTTGGGGGCATGCCTCCGATGTGGCCAGGAGATGGCGAGCTTTCTACATGTGGCTTGGGAGTGAGTGGAGCTGGAGCACTATTGGCAACAGGTAATTGAGGATATCGTGAGGCAGCGACTCGCACTGGATCCTGTAGTAGCCCTGTTGGGATATACGAAACAGATGCCCAAGGAAACTAGAAAATTGGTGGGTCTCCTCTTGATTTTAGCGAAACGCCGGGTGGCTATGGGGTGGGGTCAAAGACAGAGCCTGATGGCTGAACAATGGTCACGAGACATACTGTATTGTAACGATATGGAGACACGTTGGGGTGCACTGCGGGGAAAGCATCAGAGTGACAGTCTGATGTGGGATGCGTATACCATGTACCTTCTCAGCCAGTCGTGAAGGGAGGACTCTGCATCTCCTGTTGCGCAAGGATCCCCCATGTAGCTTGGTCCCGGGGAGAGACCTCTGCCTGATCGCGGAAATTAGAAATGTGGACTGGTCAGCGTGAACGCTACACCTCCATAGGTGTGGAGGTCAAATTGGGAGGGTCATATGCAGAACAGCAGCTTTATGGGCCACCCAATGTTCCGGACTTTTTAGGGCTACTCTCATATGTGTACCGGGGGGTGGGATGGATAAGTGGGTGAGGGTTGGGGATGTGTTTGAGTTATTTGAAATGCTAATAAAGACATTTTTCAAAAAAAAAAAAAATATGCATCTTTCATACCCAACGTTATCATATTGTCCCCCCCCTGTTTCAGGAGGGGAATCCCCTCCTGGAGCGTGGTCATACTAAACTTTTGTGGTTTGACATTTGTTCGCAGGGCACAGATTTAGTACTGGGCGCATGTTAAGGTCTTTCTTTGGCACAAGGATGTACGTTGAATAAATACCCTTGTTTAACTCGTTTGCCAGGACGATCCCTATGGCGTCCCTGTCGAGAAGTGCCCTTATTTCCTCCAGCAGTATTCTTTGCTCATCTGCCATCTTTTGTCTTGGCGGGCGGTAAGGTGGTCTTTGTACCAGCTCGATGCAATAGCCGCCTGCCATGGTGGACAACACCCACTTGTCTGATGTTATCCCCTCACAGGCATGGGTTGATAGATTCGGCCTCCTACTGGCATGACATGAGAGGGAACCTAAAACCGCGTGTCATTGTTTGGGAGGGGTTGAGCCTCTCCCAGGTGAGGTTCTGCCCCTTTTATTCCCTCTTTGAAAGTTGGACGATGAACCTTGTCATTGTGACTGGCCCCAGGATGAGGACTGTCCTCCTTGAGAGTAGCCCGAGGAGCGTTCTGCAACCTGGCTCCGAAATCTCCTAGAGTTTAGGGAACCCTGTTGGGAATACGGTGTGTTAGTTAACTGCCCAAGGGATTTAAAAGTGTCATACTTCTCCTTGGCACTCATGAGGGAGTCCCCTACAGCGTTCCCAAATAATACATTTGGCTCCAGTGGCATGTTTCAGAGGGTTGATTGACTCTCTAGCTTAAAACCTGACTGCCTAAGCCAGGCAAGCTGCTTAATGAGTATTCCCTCCACTATGATGCATCCTGCGTTGTCCGCTGCATCAAGCTTGTTCTTCAGGATGCAGTTCAATATAGTTTTAAGCAGTTGAGCCTTTTGTGGTTCTGGGACGGTTTCTATTTGCCGTTCCAGCTCAACCCATTTGTGGTAGCTGTAACTAGCTAACAGTGTAGTATTGTTAGCGTTTCTTGTTTGGTATGCTGCAGAGGAGGCGACCTTTCTCCCAAATGTATACATCTTCTTGCTCTCTTTGTCTGGCAGGGCTTCTGCCGACACCTAGGGGGGGGGGGCACCTGCCCCTTTTCTGGTGGTGGTGACGAGTAGGGAATCTGGTTTGAGCTTACCCCAATATACAGGGGGTCAGTGGGTTCAGGTCTGAATAGCTTTTCTATTCTCTGGTTGGCCGCACTCTTAAGAGTAGGCGTTAGTAGGGATGGCTGGATACGTCTCTGTACTGACTGCAGGAGAGGTATAAACTGGGTGGCAGACTAATTGGTCCCAGGAAAAATAACACAAAGTCCTTGTCTACCGGTGTTTCCTGAGTGTCGATATTGAAAAATTGTGCCGCCTTTAGTAGCAGTTCGTTGTACTGGAGTTGATCGTCAACGTCAACCGACGAATCTGCTACAGGCTGGTCCTGATGGTCTGGCGACTGAATTATGTAAATGTCGCCATTGTCATAAAACTGGTCCTGGTCATGGCCACAGAGATCCCCCTGAGAACCGGGGTCTGATTGGTTATCACAATATGAGTCCCGAGAGTGGTCGTGGTTTTGAGAGGTGTTTTGGAATGATGAGGCCGGATTGCCTAGAGCAGAGGTGTTTGGCTGGGACTCAAAGGCGAGACTTTTTGGCAGGGGGTGGCTCTGCTGATGTCCCTGGCTGTGAGGCATCTCTAAGAACTGTCAATTGGCTGGGGCGTTTGTTCATGAAAGTCCACGAAACAGGACATTCTCCTTACAATATTATTCAATTTTTCTGGTATAAAATAGTATGAGGGCGGTGAAGCTCGAAATTGCAGGGGCCTGGGATGGATTGACATCCTCTACAGGAGTGGGCTGGGAGTGAAAGGCAACTTTATGGCGCATAGCCCCAGAGAGGGTGTCTATGAGGTTAGAAAACTGGGTGTCCTTTGGTGTAAAGGGCGTTGAAACTGTTCTTTGGCGACCTTGCTTTAAGTAGTGAAGCACTGACGTGTTTCTTAATTATGGCTTGTATTTTCAGCATTTTCTATGGAGACAAAATGACTTTTGCCACCTGTTCGGCGTGCAAAAGGAAGACCTTTTTATATGCTGTGTCCAAACCGACCTTTGCTTTTGGTTTTTGGGGAACGTCATGAGGCGAAAGCATGCGCGATGGCCCAGAGGACAGTGAGGAACCTGAGGCTTTATCCCGGGTCAACGCACGAGCCTTGACAATGTTGCGGAGAATCAGCCGAGGGGTATGTCCTTAGTGTGTTTGCTTTTGTGTGTGCCTTGGCCGCTGGATGATTTCTCCATCACAGGAGCACTGGCCTGCTACTCTGAGTCTAGGGCCTGCATTTGGGTTTCCGACAGACCAAGTTTGCACTCAGCATCACTCATGAACCCGAAACTGCCCTTGCTGGAAACTTCCATTAAGTCTATGAAGGCCTCGGCTTGCATGGCGTGAGTGGGCCAGCGTTTCGTCTGCCGGTTCTTTAGTGTTTTAGGCCAGAAAAGCTGACCGGGTTTACAATGCTCTTCGTGATCCCTCCGGACACCGTGACTGCAAACTCAGTGGCAAAATTTAAATGGGGTTTTGCCATTATATTTTAAAAGGGCAGATGTGCGCAAATAGAATAAAGCGGATGGAATAAGCATTCTCTAAAAGAGGCCAGGAACAAGTTACTTATCTGTAACTATTGTTTTTCATTATGGGTCTGGCATGGATTCACATGCTCATTAACATTCCCAGTCATCAGGCCGGGAATCCTCGGTAAAAGAAAAAACAGTTTCACACTCAAACTGTATTTCTCCTCTAAACCAATCATTGTACTCGGGGTCATCCTGCCCCCAGCCAATGACTGCCCTCTTCCTAAACCCCTCCTCTGGCAGCCATCGTCAGATTTGGTAAGCACTTAAAGTGGCAGTATGAACAAGAAGAGAAGCAGAGGGGACAGCAGGAGGGTTTGCATGTGAATCCATGCCAGACTCATGCTGGAGAACAATAGTTACAGATGTAAGTTGTTCCTTCTCCAGCATGGGGTCTGGCACTGATTCACATGCTCATGAATAAAGACTACATAGCAGTACATTACACAACCACTAGGGATGACAAGGCTCAAAAGAAGCAATTACTCTTACCCCGGAACAGGCTCAACCTCAAGCCAACAGGTTGCGTAGCACGGCTTGGACGAACCTGGACTCCTCTCTGGAATCCCTGTTGATTCAGTAGAATCTTGTGAAGGTGTGCGTGGATCTCCACGTACCAGCCCTGCAGATGTTCAGCTTGGGCACACCAGACATGAAGGCTGTCGTGACAGCGATCGCTCTGGTGGAATGGGCTCTTAGACGGCTGGGTAGAGGTCGGTTTGCCAACTGGTGACTGTGATACTGTCAGAGAGCCACCTAAAGATGGAAGTTTGGACATGGCCTTCCCATGGTTCACAGGACCAAAGTTCACTAATGGTTCAGACATCTTCCGGAACTTCTTTGTGCGTGCCACATAGAACTTCAGAGCACAAGCCACATCCAGTGAGTGCAAAGTTCTTTCAGCCGGCGACAAAGGATTCGGAAAGAACACAGGCAACAACTAAGGCTTGTTGAAGTGGAATTCCGACAGAACCTTTGACATGAAGGAGGGGTGTGTCCGTAGTGACACCCTTGTGTCGTGAAGAGTCAGATAAGGGTGTTTGCAGGACAGGGCCTGGATCTCCCCTACCCTCCTGGCAGAGGTGATGGCCACGAGGAAAGACGTTTTCCATGAGAGGAACTTGAGAGGGGCATGATGCATAGGGTCGAAGGGGACCCCCATGAGCCTCGTCAGTACCACATTGAGTTCCCACGCTGCGTCAGGCGCCTTCACCGGCAGGAACAATCGAAGTAGTCCTTTGAGGAACTCCTTGATGGCACCAAAATTGAAGACCGTTCTGGGACCTGGGGTAGCGGGAAAAAGCTGCAAGATGCACCTTGATGGAGGCGAGCGACCGCCTCGCCCTGGCCAAGGACAACAAGCACGGTAGAATCGGTGGGCCCATAACCCTCAGAGGATTCATCTTCTGCGCCCAGCACCACGTAGCAAAACACTTCCACTTGTGCCCGTAGCACGAGTGTCGAGGGCTCGCTGGCCCTAGCAAGGACCTCCTTGCAGTCCGCTGGCAACTCATACCCTCTGAACTTTAGGGCTGCAGGAGCCAAGCCTTCAGGTTCAGGGGCCCTGGGTTGTGATGCAGAATTGCGCCTCCTTCTCTGGTGAGCAGATCCGCGACCACCAGCAGCTTGACTAGGAGTTACGTCGACAGGCTGAGAAGGCCCAGGTACCAAATCTGCCTCGGCCACGCCAGGGCGTCAAGGATCATCCTCCATCGGCACCATTTGAGTTGATTCGCAATAGTAGAGGCAACAGAGGTAACGTGTACACAAACAGGCCTTCCCACAGGAAGGAAAACGCGTTCTGATGCTCCTTGGCTGGTGCCACCTGCTGGTAAATTCCTGGCATTTGGAATTTGTCACCGTTACAAACCGATCGATCTGGGATCTGCCCCAATTGAGGAAGAGAGACCACCTGATACTGTCGAAGTTCCCATTCATGGGAGCAGCGCAGTTCCCTGCTGAGGTAGTCTGCGATGGTGTTCTTCATTACTGCCCGGTTGAAGGGGGTTAAGGAACATCTCATGGGCGACGACCCAGCACCACAAGTACTGCACCTCTCTGGAGAGTGCTGGGGATCTCGTGCCTCCTGCTTCTAGAACATCATGGTGGTGGTGTTGTTCGTGAAGACTCACCACTTGACTCTTTAGGGACAGAATGAATGGCTTGAGGGCCCAGAACACTACCCGCAGCTCCAGGATATTGAAGTGTTGATATCTCTCCTCTGGCAGCCACAGGCTTGCCCCCAGGAACAGCGCGTCTGCAAGGGTATCAAGCAGGACTTTGGATAGTTGACGGAGAACCCCAGATCCATCAGCAGCCGGATGGTACTCTGTGTTCGACAGCTACTTCCCTTGACTTGGCCCGGATGAGCCAGTCAACGTATGGGTACACGTGTATCCCCTGTAGACAGAGAAGAGCCCCACCCCCTGCTGCCACGCACTTCGTAAACACCCTGGGCGCCGACTTCAGTGCAAAGGGGAGGGCATTGATTTGGTATGGCCTTCACTGTACCACGAAGCGCAGGAACTTCCGATGCTTCTCGTGAATAGGGACGTGAAAGTATGCATCCTAGAGATCCAGCGACGTCAAAAAGTCTTCTTCCTCCAGTTGGCCGAGCACGTTCTGCTACGTGACCAGCCTGGATTTTTGGGACTTGAGGTATTTGTTGAGGTGGGTCTCCGGTCTTCTTTACCAAGAAGTATCTGGAGTAGACTTTGGAGCACTGGAGTTGCTTTGGAAGCAGCACCATCGCCGCTTTTCTTATAGCCCGTACTTCCTGCAGGGGTTGATGGACGTGCTGCTCCTGCCGGGCCACCGGCGGTATCCGTGGACACTTCCGCTAGAACTCGAGTGTGACCATAGGTGAGAGCGTCCAGCATCCATTGGTTGGTGGAGACCTTCCACTCACTGACAAAGCCCGCCAGCCGGCCTCCCAGCAGGGTGTATGGGTGGGGGGCCGACGGCCTGTCTGGTTCAATCTTGCTTGGGGGCCTGCGTGCCACAGTGGGAGCGATAATGACATTGGCCACCTCCACTGAAAGCCTTGGAATGGTCTCGGTATGCCTTCTGGGTCATGGACCACGTCGGTTGAGGGTACGAAGAGGACCCTTCACCAAAACCTTGCGACGATCTGCCGGACTTCCAGCCGGAGGCACGAAAGCAAGGATGGTGGTGTTGAAGAGAGCCCAGGGCACGGGCCATTTCCGTGTCTGTCTTAATGGCCTGCAACGACTCATCAACTGCCTTCCCAAAGAGGTTGTCCAGCACCCTTGTCTGGACCTCCTGACAGAAGTTGGTGGCTTTCAGCCAACCACGACGACTGAGGCAGACATCGTTCCCCATTTGCCGGAACCCAGTGTCCGTGATGTCCAGGGCCACTGTGATGGCATGGTCCGATGCCACCTCCCCCTCCTGGAAGATAAAAAGTGCCTCAACCCGCTTGTCATTGGGTAGGAACTCCAGCAGCGGCCCATTTTATACCACAGCTCCCGGTCGTACCTGCCCAGGATTCTAAGTGGCTGCCTTGACTTTTGATGCCGCCGAGAACAACTTTCTTCCCATGGCATCCAACTTCTTCACCTCCCTATCCTGACTGACAGAGGATGAAGACTAGGAGTTAGACTTCTTTCTCGCTGCTGCTGACACCACTAAGTCCGGGGAAGGCTGTGAACATAGGCACTTGGGTGAGGATTCCGTCACCTGGTGCTTTTTCTCCAGCCTATCCTTCATGGCCGGGCCCGGGTTTCTCAAAGCTAGAGCCTCCTCCCAAATTTGTGCAGGAGAGCCACCGCCAAGATGGTCTTCGTCTTGGCCTTGCGCCATCGGTATAGTAGACCTACCTTCTTGGTCTCTTCAGGCGTCTGTTGTAAGTTTGGACACTCTGGCGACCATGGCATGGAACAATCCCACTTTGTCCAGAGGAGAAGTCCTTGGCTGCGGTGAACCACCCGCTGTGGCCATGTCTGTGTAGTTGCCGTGTCCGTCCCAGTGTCCTTGGGGGCAGGGGGAGTTGGGAGGAGGGGTTCACGTGTGGCGATTGAGGCGGCGACATAGGGTGCCACTTCCTCTTTTTTGCCGGCAGTTGGCGCGGGGCCACCAGTGTTGTCAGCATCCTTTTCTAAATCTGACACCAGGATGATTAGGGTCAAAAGGATGTCCAGCAATCCATTCCTCTGAGGGGTTGGAGCAGTAGGCCTACTGTGCCCCGCGCCGGCGTCTGAGTCACCCACGTCCTCCCGAGTCGTGTGCATGATGCCTGGTCCTCCTCGTCCGAGGAAGAAATATCCATACCCTGCAGTACGGTTGATGCCTCATCTCCCCTTTATGCATCCTGAGGGGTCGGGTTCGGGCTTCGGGATGGCATCCTCTTCTCTGGTGTCCTCTCTACTGGGCTTGGCCGAGGTGCCTTACCTCGGGGCAGGGAAACACTGGGACTACCTTGACTGGGTGAGCCCCTTTGGCCTTCGAGAGGGTGGCCGCCACCAACACGATAGTCGGCAACTTCACCTGGGCCAGGTCAGTCGCCTTTTCCTGTGCCTTCGTCTTCTCTGGCTTTTCCTGCAGCTTCGCCGGGTTGGCCAATATCCTCTTAGCGGAGGAGCTGGAGCGATGGAGGCAGATGGTGAAGATGAGATCGCACTGCCCATCGCGGGACCCGCTTGAGCTGTGCCCCCGATGGAAACTGACTCAGTGCTTGGCCTTGCCTTGGGCCCCCACAGATGGAATGTCCTCAAAGGACTTAGAAGTGCGCTCCTTGGACCGGCTGGTCTTGGCTGAGGCATGCCTCTGCTTGCCACATGGGGCAGAGGCCTTGGAGTTGAACCATGCCGCCAACCTACTGTGACGATCCTTCACCGTTCACTTTGAGAACCAGAGGCAGATTTCACAATCCACTCCCTCCGATCGGGATGGGCACATTAGAGGCACTGGAGGTGTTTGCCCTCTACAAACACATATCGAAGCCCGCAGTTGTAGCAGAGCTTGAAGAGGGAGCTTCCCCTCTTCTCTTCCGACATGGTCTGGAGTGCGGAGTAGGCCTGGTGGCCTTCTGGAATCTTCAATGAAAGTTCGACAATTCTTGTCCTTGAGGGGCGTAGAAATTCACAAACAGATCGCTGTTTGTCGGCAGAAGGAGTTCGAGCACACAGGCTCCGATTGACAAAAATAGAAATTTATTGAAAAAAAGCATGAAAACGTAGAACAGCTCAAGGAGCAAAACACGACGACTGCCAGCACTTGAATATGCGGTAAAAATGTGAAGATGGCTGCCAGATGAGGGGGTTAGGGAGAGGGAAGTCATTGGCTGGGGGCAGTATGACCCAGAGCTCAGTGATTGGTTTAGAGGAGAACAACAAGTTACTTAGCAACTGTAACGTTCTTTCAACTGATGTTCCTCCCACGTATTCCTTCTTTGATAAATCCACTTCCAGCTACTGGCCTCGGAAAAAAATGTCGACAGTAGAGGGCGCTGCGAGTCTATGTCCCTCGAAGGCCTGCCTATCAGCACAGAGGTCACCAAAGGTATAAAAAGTCTGGCGCAGCGTCCGTTGCTCAGTTCCATTTTAAGGTGCTGCGTTTCCCCAGTATGAGATGGTTAGTACGCTTGAAGGATTGTAGGCGGCAACTACAAGGGAAGTTTTACTGCGGGGAAGGATGGGAGGGGCAATAAGGAATACGTGGGAGGAACATCCAGTCGAAAGAACGTTACAGTTGCTAAGTAACTTGTTCTTCGAATGGATTGTGTCCTCCCACGTATTCCTTATCTTTGATACGACTCCGAAAGCAGTAATGTGTAATAGGAGGCGGGAGTAAAACGTAATGATTTCTCTAAAAATGCTGAGTGTAACACGGCTTTCCCAAATTTAGTCTCCTGGCTAGTGGAGGAATCTAGACTGTAGAATTTAGTGAAAGTATTTTGAAGACAACCATGTGGCAGCCGCACATTTGTCTTTAATTAGAACTCCTCTTTGGAGAGCTGATGAGGCTGCGATACCCCTGGTTGAATGAGCCCTGAGGTGTTGAAGAGGATCTTTCCTGCCAATTTATAGCACTCTATGATAGTCAGTATTATCCATCTTGAGATGGTCTGTTTCGTGATAGGTAAACTAAGTTTATATCCCGCATACCCCACAAACTGTTCTGCTTGTCTAATCCTAGCAAGTCTGTTAATGTAAAAACTCGAGGCACGCCTTGGATCCAGCCTGTGCAATCTCTCTTCCTCTTTCCCTGGGTGAGGAGGAAAGTAAAATGAAGGCAAGGTTATTTTTTGTGTGATATGAAATTCTGAGACAACCTTTGAGAGTAAATTTGGCTTCACTTGAACTACTTTATCTTTGTGAAAGACTGTGAAGGTTTGCAAGATAAAGCTTGTAGTTCACTCACTCTTCTGACAGAAGTTAAAGCCACTAGGAAGACTGTTTTCAGAGTAGAAACCTTAACGGGCAGGAATGAAGAGGTTCAAATGGAGTACCCATTATAATTTAAATCCCAAAGGGGAACTTGAAAAGCAGAATCCGAGAGCACTTAACAGTAATTGGAAGCCAAGATAGAAATCTACCATTGGCTGAACATTGGCAAAGATGTCATCAGATGGACCATAAGCAAGACATAAAATGTATTGGTCTCAGGAAGGTGTCCTTGGGACGCAGAGGTGAAAATCAAGAATTACGACTACGCCAGGAAGAAGCTAAACTAATAAACTATTTCAGATGTATAGAAACCAGTTTGAACACAGACAATGAGAAGTCTAACTTTTTGTAAGCAACCATGGCAACAAGAAGTATTTCATGGTTGAAAACTGGAAATCAGAACTTTAATATAATACCCTGCGAACACATTTTCTATGTAACATGTATACTTTTGCAGATATTGCGAAGTCGAACAACCTGCAATGCTGTTTTAATGTATTAATTATGTTCGCAAAAATCAATAGCAAATGGCTTTGACCCAAAACCAGCATGATAACCTATGGAGAATAGCTAACACATTTAGAAAATTAGAAATCAGGACTAATATAATACTTTGCGAATATATTTTCCATGTAAAAGGTATATTGTTGATAATGCAATGTTGGACAATTTGTAAATATTGTTCACAAGCAAAGTGCTTTTTTCATATATTAATTATGTCCACAATAAGTCAAGGCATACGATTCAAACCCAAAACCAGCATTGGGCCACTGCAGTCCCCATGAGGCTTTGGGAACAAGGATACACGTGACCACGCCAAAAATAGACTAGTCTAATCGTCATTATCACCAAAGCTCTCACGGCTCGTATTTGTCAGAGTAATGTCTAAGAGTAAGCAAATAGTGCTGACAAGAAATTACTCTATCCTAGAAAAACGTAAACTAGATCTGTGGATGGAAATCCATCCCAATCAATGGCCGATGGCAGTACCGTAACAGAAATTAAAGTAGAACAAATGGGTTGCCGTGGCTACAATACATATACGCTTCACAGCAATCCAATCAAGCTCTTAGAAGGGACACGGCGCATGATGCCAGAAACCTGATTTTGTAGGTAAGCACTAACGGATAGCGCAAGACCACCCATTCGCATTTCCAATCAAGTTCAGATCCGCACAGAGAAAAGGCGGATCCAACCAGCCGATGGTTTTTCTCTGTGCTGAATAACTATGCTTAAAAAAAACAGGCTTAAGATAACGTAATATAATTTTTCTACAGTGACTGCATGTTAAAACAGAACTAATTACTACGCAATGTTTTTTAAAAACCACATTGTTTAAAAGTAGATCTTTCAACACAACAAATGCATTTACCGGACATATCGTAGCTCAGATATATAACAAATGCAAACTGGCAGCATACAAAGGGAAACTAACATACCCTCCCCCCCCATTTGTCTTTACTGCTACAAGCACCAGGAAGACCTACGAGTCTGATGGGACCCTTTTCATTTATTCAAACACGTCATTAGAAAGCTTTTCGAACACCAAACGATAGGTAAGCCTTTATTTAGAAATAACTTGTATATTTATTTTCAGTAGCATGAATATTTAATTTTTTGAATTATAAGTTGCCCTAACTCCACCCTTACATATTGTTTTTTCTCTTGTTTTTTCTTTTTCGTTTTATCATAATGTCTCTCCCCTAACCCTACCCCCCCCTTTATTCCCTTTCCCACTCTTTTCTCTCTGAATACTTTCATTGCTCATGTATCAACACCACAACTGGCCGCCATGATGGTATTTGCTAACATTTTATACCATATGAACCTTTTCATAATTTATAATTTTTCCTTTGTGAATCATCTACTGTTCTAACTGTTTGAAATTATCTATGTTTATTGGGGAAACAAAATGTAATACATATGACAACTAATATCTTTATTTTGTATTGCGAAAATTCGTGGAAATTATTATGATTTTGTTTTGTTGACATATATTCTCGAATACAGTAACTTGTACCAACTTTACTGCCCAGATTTGAAAAAGGCACGACAAGGGTGCCGAAACACCTGTTATCAATATGGGCCACAATTAAAATATATGCAAAAAAGAAAAAAAATGGTTCTGATTGTTACTTGAACCTTGTGTGTGGCGCAGTAAGAGATGTGTGCAGAATTCCTCTTTCCTCATCACTGACAAACGAAGTAGGGGAATTCTGTCTTTATTCTCTGCACGCATCATTGCGACACAGAAAAGCTGGTATTTTCATTTTGAGTCACGGAGGTCTAAGAGTGACGTCAAAAAAAGTCCCCCAATTCTGCTTACGAACTTGAAAAGCAGTTGGGGGGGAAAACATTAGTCAACCCTTTCAGAAACTGAAGGACTAGGGTCAACTTGAAATATGAAGGTTCCTCAGCCGTGCGTTTAAAGATCGATAGCGCAGCGAGGTAACCCTTGATTGTGCAAACTTGAAGGCCTGAATTTGCCAAATATAGTAGGAAAGATAACACCATCGGTGTACTACATGAAAAAGGGTCAATATCCTTATCTCTATACTAACTGTAGAATTTGTTCCAACGTCGGCGGTATAAATATTTAGTTGCTGGCCTTCTGGCTGAAAGCAACACCTCCATTAAGTCATCCGGAAGGTCCCAATCTTTGTATCTCAACCTTTCAGAAACCAAGCGTGAAGGTTGAGAGTCCTCATATCCGGATGGAAAACCTGACCTTCCTCTTCCGAGAGAAGATCCTCTCTTTGTGGAAGACGAAACGGAGGACAGATCTAGAAGATCCGGGTACCACGTTCTCCAGGCCCAATCCGGGCAATTAGAAGCATGGGTTTCCGGAATCTTCTCAACCTCCTGATCACTTGAGGAATGACGGGGACTGGAGGAAACGTGTCCAGAAGTGGAAACTCCCAGTCCACCACAAACGCGTCCCCTAGAGCTCCTCTCGGGGGAAATTCCCTTGAGCAATACTGATGGCACTTCCGGTTGACACTGGTGGCGAACAGATCCACCTGAGGGGTTCCCCAAAGGGCGAAGATCTCTTGAAGGACTTCCTGAACTAGTTCCCACTCGTGGGAGACTGGTCTGCCTGCTCAGAGCGTCCGCCGCTGTTTTCTCTCCAGCTAGGTGAACTGCTGACAGAGATTCCTTCTTGTATTGCCCAGAACCAGAGCTGCATTGCCTGTCTGCAGTAGCAGTGACCCTGTGCCTTCTCTTATTTTGAAGTAGTGCATGGCCACTGTGTTGTCCGTCATTATCAGAATATTTTTCCCCCTCAACTGATGGCAGGAAAGCTTTCAGTGCTAGCCTGATCACTCTCAGCTCTAATAGGTTGATGCGTAGTCTGGACTCCGATGAAGACCATCGACCGCTGATGGTTAGGTCGTTGGCATGGGCTCCCCCCCGCCCCCGTGAGTGAGGCGTCCGTGACTACTGTTATCCATGGTTGCCAAAACGGTTCTCCTTTCAAGATGTTCACCCAACAGACACACCATTGAAGGTCTCGTGCTACTCTCTTCGGGAATTGTAGGAGATCTGACATTCTTCTTGAGAATTGCGACCACTGGGTCCTTAGCGCCCATTGGAGAGATCTCATTCTCAGGCAAGCCTCTGGCACTAGAAAAATGCAGGATGCTATGAGGCCGAGCAACCTCAAAAAGTTGAAGGCTGGTAGATGCTGGGCATTTTGAAATCTGGTCACCATCTGAAGAATATCTTGAGCCCTCAACTCTGGTGGCGAGACTTTTTCCAGGGATGTGTCCAGGACTGCTCCAATGAACTGGCATTTCTGTGATGGTATCATCTGTGACTTTAAGTTGAGGGAGAAGCCCAGCTTGTGGAGGAAGTGGTAAACATAAGCCAGATGGATCTGAGCTTGTTCCGGGGACACTGCTCTGATCAACCAGTCGTCCAGGAAGGGGGTAGACATGAATCCCTTCCCTCAGACTTGCTGCCATGACCACCATTAACCTGAAGATCCTCGGGCGGAGGTTAGCCCAAATGCCAGAACCCAAAATTGATGGAGAACTTCCAATGACGAACCTCAGGTACTTCCTGTGCTTGTAATGGATTGGCACATGGAAGTAAGCATCCTGAAGGTCCAGAGATGCCAACCATACCTGAGAAACTGGAGGGCCTGAAGGATATGAGACATGGTTACCATCTTGAACTTGTCCTTCCTGAGGAATTTTTTCAATTCTCGAAAGTCCAAGATGGGTCTCAATCCCCCGTCCTCCTTTGGTATTTGTCTCCAATGTCCAAGCATCTGACGTAATAGCCTGCCATTCTGTCAGATGTTGAGTTAACCTGCCTCCTACTGGTGTTTTGTGTGGAGAGACCTCAAAGGGGTTTAGGAGCGGCCAACGCAGATGCCAAGGGTAAAGCAGCACCTGCTGATGCGGACTTGGTACCTTTGACCCGTCCAACACGGGTCAATCGTCTCTGGCCCCTTTGAGCTGGCTGGCCTCTGCCTTTTCCAAATGTGGAGTAAAAACGAAAGGGTTCCCCCTCCAGGACGTACCTGTGGGGCGATTTGGAGTTTGACGAATTGCAGCCCAAGGGATTTGGCTGCCGCTTTGGAGGTTTACAATTTCTCCAAAATGTCATCAGCTTTCTTGCCAAATAGTGGTGCCGTCAAAGGGCATATTCAGAAGTTTGGCTTGTACATCAGGAGCAAAACCAGATTTCCGCAACCATGCAAATCTGCGGATTGTGGTACTCGCCGCCATTGCTCTGCTGATGCTGTCAGCAGAGTCGAGACCTGTTTGGAGGGATTCACACATTGCATATTTCCCACCCTTGATGATGTTCAAGAATGCTTCTCGTTCCTCCCCTTCTGGGAGACTGTCAGCCGCTGATGAAGCACACTCCCAAAGGGTGTGGCTGATTCTCGCTAGCGTGCAAGTGGCTTCAACAGACTCAAGTGCCATGCTGCATGCCGAAAAGATCTTTTTAGCTATGGCATCACATTTTTTGTCATCTCCATCTTGTGGGGTATGCCGATTTACTACTTGACGACGTTGCAGCCTGCCCTACTAAGCTCTCTGGGGTTGGATGCTTACATAAGTATACAGGTGCTGAAGCCGACACTCTGTACTTCGCAGAGAGCTTTTTATTTACGGCAGGGATAACCTCTGGTGTTTCCCAATTTGTAGCTATTATCCTCTGCAATGCTGCACGAAAAGGGACTATAGGGTCTTCTTGGGGGCCTTTATCTAAAATGTCTGTTAGGTCATCTTGTTGGAAAGAGGGTGCAGGTGTTGACCACCCCATAAACTCCATAATTCTTGCCATAAGTGATCTTTGAGACATTTCTGCATGCGCTATAGGTTCTGGTCTGGCAAAGTCAGCCTCTGGAGAGGTATCTATGCCAATGGCATCTTGTAAAGATTACTGAAGATCTCTTAATCTAACTCCCAGAGGAACTAATATCTGAGGAATAGGAACCCTTGTAGTTTGTAAGCCAAAATGCCTCTCATTATCAGAGTCTTCTACTTCCTCATGGATAGAGGACAAAGTTCTGAAGTAGTCAGAGCATGGGTAAGGGCTAAAACCCATTTTAAGAGAGCCACATTGGTCAACACTGCTTGAGAAAGGGTTGTAGTTGTCGATGTAGACGTCATAGGTCTCAACAAACTTACAAAGGGCGTCGATGTACTAGAGTATGGTCTCGATGTTGTCGAGAGAATCAGAATTCTACTTGTCATCGATATGGTTGAAGCCCCTTTCGATGTTTTTGAAGAATCCTTCGATGCCCCGAGTACCGATGGTGCAGTCGGGGCATGAGGCTTCGAAGGCTTCTCTTTCATCGGGGTCGTCGACGACAGTCTTGTGAGTCGAAGTCACCTTAGACAGTAGCTTCAATGACGCAGTTCTATGCGAAGGGTCCTTGTCTTTACTCGTGGGTTCATGGCGCTCAAGGGTTTTTATTTGCCGAGGTCAACGACTCACTGTTTTTCTTTTTCGGGTCTTTCACCCGTGGTTTCACCTCTAGGCATCTTAGAGGGGGACAAGGCCGTCTTCTCGAAGACTTAGCATTTCTTTTGCAAAATTCCTCCCACTTAGCTGGAGAGCTGTTTTTAGTGGGGGAAGGTGACTCTTTCTGGAGAATTAGAAGAAGGTGATCTATGACGCCTCTTCTTGGTATGTCTCGATCTAGATAAGTGGCAAGAACCACTTTGAGATCTCAAGCAGGAATGTTTCTCCGATGGCGAGGAGACAAATGTCTCGACCCAGGCGAGGACAATTTTGAAGGGGTGGAGGATTTAACTGTCTTACCTTTTTCCAGCTTCCCCCTACGCTCCCTCAAGGCTTTCCGCATCATGGACATACACTCCTCACATTCCGAACACTGGTGCTCTGAGCCCAGGCACCACATGCAGATCCTGTGAGGATCGGTTAACAACATCTTTTCCCCACAATCTCATTTTTTGAAGCCGGATCGTGGCGTCGAAGCAGACGAAGATGCCATCGTAGAATTGAAGAATTTTCAAGGAAATCAAAGCTTTTTGAAGATTTTACTGAGGAACCGAGCGTTGCGTCTCCGAGGCTTACGGAGCATGGAAAAACGGAACTGAGCAAAGGATGCTGCTTAAGACTCTATACCTATGGTGATGTCGGCGCAGATACGGAGGCCTTCGAGGGACACCGACTCGAGGGACGTTGACGCGCAGCCCCCTCTACTGTGGAAATAAAATTCCGAGGCCAGCAAGCTGGAAGTGGATTTATCAAAGATAAGGAATATGTGGGAGGACACAATCCATTCAAAATACAGTTTGTATGTGAAAGAGAAACTTTTTTACCAAGGATGCCCGGCCTGACTAGAAGGAATATTCATGAGCATGTGAATCCATGCAAGACCCCATGTTGGAGATGTATAAAACTTTGCCCCCCCTCTCTCCCTACTGTAAAGCCCACGTCTGGTCACCTATCAGTCATCAACGATGTGGGTGTTCGTCAGGAGCAGTCGAGTGGTTGAGCAGTCGTGAGGCGAACAACATAGGAAAGGAAGAAAGTCTACAATTACTGTAGTAAATCAAAGGCATCAGCTTGGAAGAGAACCGCATTTGCGACAGACTTCGATGGCGGAAAAAAGCAATCTGAGGGACCTAGATGCATGAAGTACCATGGGTACAGTACACATCAAACTAGGGATAGTATTACTAAACAGGCCCTGTCAACGTCCGTTTGACTTTCGAAAACAAATCAAGTAATACTCTGCGACTTCCACTAGATGTCGGACTATGCACAGTATGGATGTCGGCCTATGGAGAGTATGTGATCTAAGCAGATCCACAAGCTTCAGAAATAGGTTTATTATTGTGTGATAATATCACTTGCTAGTAATCAGGTCATGTGTTTTCTTGGCCTATAAAAAATGTGTTACTTTTATAACTAACTTTGTAAGTGTAATACTTGGTGTTGTACTGTGTGGACCCCGAACCCACTCACCTCTCCTGAGATTTAGACTCGATCGCTCGACATGCTACCTTGACTGGTGTAGCTAAACTCCCAGAAGTTGCTCCCTGTTCACAATAAGGTTGGCCTCCTAAACATCTGTTGACCAGGCCAGATTTTATAAATTCATTCTCACAGTATGCTGCCCTATGAAGCATTGTTAGACAAGATTGTATGCAGTAACCGTGTGGGAGACTACACCAGTCTTGTCATCTTGGTATTAGGTAACCCACCTATTGGTATAGGTCTGTACAACACAAGTTGGTAGAGTGACTGAGCAGCCAGACTTCTCTGAAGAGGGGTAAATGTGAGCTGTAGCATCGACATCCACACATACAAGTATCCAATTTACACTTACACTCAATGTTTTCTAGTAAAATAATGTATTTAATGCTCAGTTTTAAATAAACATTCTTTAAAAAGGGCAATGTGCGGAGGGGGCGTGGCCAGCTGAGGACGCTGACTGATGCCTTCTCAGTGAGCTCCGTGACCGCCTTTGGCCCCGGGCCCCAAAACCCCCCTTTAATGTAGAAATTCACCCCAGCAACAGACTTGAGGGGCACAGGATCATCTAGGGCATCAGCCCTCGGAGTCCTAAATCCTGGGGTGCCCAACTGACAGAGCTGGAGCAGACTCAGCAGCACGGCCGTAAGATGGCAAAGATGGCAAAGATGGCGGCCGGAGTCACGGGTAACACAGGAGCAGAGCGTTGGAGGCAGTAGACTAGTTTGCCTACCCTGAAAAACCCTAAGCCTCCTGACACGGACTGCGGGTGTGCTGCAGGAGGAAAGGGGAATCGCCCCCACCCACCCCAAGAACCAGCAGGGACTTACGGGTGTTTAGATGCCCCTCCCCCCTCCAGCACTGCTTGCCCCCTCCGACATGGCCGAGGAAGGAGCATCAACTGGAAGAAGGAGGGCGCAGCATTGACAGTGGAGGGACCGGGCAGCGCTATGCCCACATAAGTAAGGAGAGTCAAGGAGGTGCTGAGCCGGTGAGCGCTTGGGAGGAGGCACGATCGGCGGAGGGCCGGCTCACTCGTGGGAACAGAGCCGGCCCGGACTGCTACCCATGCGCTGCAGCGGCCCCCCAGCTGAGAGCCAACACATCCGGGGCCCCGCAAAAAGCAGATCAAGGCGCAGGCTAATTAGCCAATGAAGGCTACGCAACCAGGCCCCCAAAAGGCAGCACTACCCACAACTAGCAAGGGTAGACTGCCTTCAACGAACTGAGCCTACAACACATGCTCAGGCACAGAGGCAGGCTCCGGATCTATGGCCCAACACAGCAGAACCTCCATAGAAGCAGAGTAATGGAGGATTCAAGGTCCTGACAGGATTATAGGGACAGCACCCTTCGTCGGTAGAGCAGGAGAGCAAGAGAGCAGGAGCTCTCACGTTTGCAAAGTGAGAGAAGAACGGAGGCAAGCAGCAGGTACGATTAAAAGGTGAAACCCTCCACAAACTGAGGCCCATAGACTCTGCCGCCTGTTAGCCGTAACCCCCAACAGTTGCAGATAGTGAACGGCGCACAGCACGCTTCATAAGAGTTTATGGAAAGCACCTGCAGGACAGCAAGTGGTGGTCCCCGGTGGAAACAAGAAAGGGCGCTCCTGAACCCCTGCAAAGCTGAGGATAGCGACAGTGAAATCGACGGGGGAACCAAGGCAAGGCAGACCCTACAAGGGGAGTCCTGAATCGAAGCAAAGACATCGCCACCCAATATACAGACCATCATGTCTAAGCAAACAACGAAAACGAAGGGAGCGGCGTCAGGCGACATCAAGGCCCTAATGCAGACTGCAGAGGCACAGAAGCTTAGCCAGCAGCAGGCAACGGCACAAATACACTCCCCACCTCCAGAGAGCTCTCTCGAACCGGAAGACCCTCCGATAAGGAAATCTGATATACTTGCAACGCTGCAAGAGCTTAAAAAAAAAGACATTAAAGGAAGTGCCTCAGGCCTAGCCAAATCCATTGCAGACCTCAACAGGGGGGTAATGGCAGTGGAAGAAAAGAAAAGAAAAAGGAAAAAAAAAAGTTGATGAAATGGAAACTGCGGTAGCGGAACAAGGACGGGAGCATGATGAATTAGCCAGGAGAGTGCTGGAACTAGAACAGCAGATGGACCGGGTCCAAAATAAACAGGAGGATGCCAAAAACAGGTCCAGAAGCAATAATATACGAATCCGGGGGATCCCGAAGACGGTGGCGGACTCAGACTTCCAACAGTACATGATGGACCTGTCCCGGCACCTCATGGGGACGGTGGATGACAAAGAAATTCTACTAGACCGCATGCACAGGGTTTATTCCACATTCCAACTCAGCAAGAACTTGACTCCAGACGTGCTGACCTGGATACATCTCTTCCAACTGAAGGAGACCATTATGCGAGCAGCCCGGGAAAAAGAACCAATACATTTCAGATCCACATCCATCCAGCTATATCAAGACCTGGCCAGGCCACCCTAGCAAGGAGAAAGCGGCTGAGGGTGGTCACAGACTAGCTCAGATGTCTCAGAACCAGGAATGTGCGGTACATGTGGTCTTTTCCAGCGGGTCTCCGCTTTGAGTGGAAGGGGCAGCGATACACAATCACAAAAGGAGGAAGAAATGGATGACCTCATATATACCGACTATATGGTTCCAATATTCCAGACCTACTGAAAGCACTGGCAGGAGAGCTGAAACGCTGGGATATGCAAGAATTGTCATGGTTAGCACGGATAACGGCTGTTAAAATGACTCTGCTCCGTGGGTACTTACATGTGATAGGCGCTCTCCCAATACACATCCCAGGCCCAGCAATCCAAAAACTACAGAGGGAGGTGAAGTCTTTCATTTGGGAGGGGAAAAAGCAGAGGGTCCTCAAAAAGGTATTGTTTAGGCCACAAGCTCTAGGAGGGCTGGGGGGGGGGGGGGTTCTGGAATTCTGCAGATACCTATGGGCAGCACAGGTAGCTCCCATGTTACAATGGTCACCCAGAGGAAACCAGAACCGTTGGGCAACCCTCGAAGGAGAAGCAACCAAGGCCCCCCTTGGGAAGTCTCGCCTACCTTGCACAACGACAGAGGCAAAGACATTATTAGAGTCAACCAAGGACACCCTATGGTATTGGGACAAGCACTGAGGGGCAGAAAGGTAAAAGCAGGGGGAGGTCCTCTCGCACACAACCCAGATTTCACCCCAGGTATGCAGTCTGACTTCGGGGCGTATTGGGAGGTGGGGGGGGGCAAACCCTGACACTAACAGACCTTTATGAGGTGGGTACACCCCTAACATTCGAGAGCTGCAAAGCCAAATTTGATATACCTGAAAGTGAAAGATTCCATTATATTCAACTCAGACACTGGATCTCCAATAGGAAGGGGCAACTCGAGACCCAGTGGGGCTGGAACTCACGATAAAAGGCGGCCAAACCGAAAAAAAGGGGTGTTGAGATTGTATCGCTTGATGGGGACGGTAGATCCAGAAGAAACTCTTACATATATGCAACGATGGGAGGCTGATGCGGGGAGGCCCATCTCTGGGGAGACCTGGAGTCAGATATGGCAAAGAGCCGCCAAAAGCTCCAAATGCACTTCAATCAAAGAGGCAGCATACAAAATGTGTCTGAGGTGGTACATGACACCAGCATGCATGCACTCCAGACTACCCCATTTTGTGCTGGAGAGGATGCGGCCAACCTGGGGATCTAACTCACATGTGGTGGTCCTGCCCGGTGGCAGAGATATACTGGAAGGAGATTTTGAGCCACATCAGGTAGATAATGGGGGCACAGCTGCCTTTTGACCCGGTGGTGGTCCTACTGGGGGGGGGGCAGACGAGAGATGTTATGCGAACTCTGGGTCAAAAGCCAGCCTTACCCACATGCTGAGCGCGGTCAGAATTACCCTGGCACAAGCATAGAAGAACAAGCAAGGGCCGGTAGTGGCCATGTGGTGGGTGAGACTATGGGGGGTGATGGCCATGGAAAAAGTGACGGCATTAACTCATGGTTCTTATTCAAAATACTTGAATACTTGGATGCCACTGCATGAATTCACGGACAATAAAGAGTAGATGTACTTTAAGGCTAAATTACTCTGCAAAATATCTGTTTTTTGAAAATGCAAATCTTGGGCCGGAAAGGTGACCCAGTTCAGAAGACTCGGGAATGCTGAAAAGTGTAACACTCCACTCAAATGTTTTGAAATTATGTCATGGAGGGGGCAGGGGGTAGGGGGGTTTAACAGTTAAAACTCAAGAGCTAATGAAACGCAAAAGCATGGAGCAAACAATGGGGAAAGACTAACACTTGCTATTCTCTAATGCACACATGTATGTTTGTAATTAAAGTTTTTAAAAACTTAAAGTTGGTATAAAAAAAGGGGCAATGTGCAACAATAAAAATATATTTCATAACATTCTCAGAATCAAGATAAGCAAGTAGATATTTGTTAGAGAAGCTTCATATAGACTTCCTACACCCTGACGTGACTTCAATTACTAGGACAGTATTGGCATTTATATATCACTTTTGCACATGGTAACATTCTGAGCTTGTGGAAAGGAAATGTTAATTGAAGGAAAAGGGATAACAGGTTCTCAGAGCATGTGAGTACTTTACAATCTCAAAATAAAGTCTATATAGAATATTTCTCAGCACCAACAGTTTCAAACAAGTTACCACCTATGAGGGACAGTTAGAATCAAAGTCAATGGGTCAGAAGAGTCTGCAGGGAGCCAGTAAAGCCAAAGTCAATTTGAACCAGGTCTATGGAATTTAGGCACTTCTTAGATAGTACAAAAGTCTTGCACAAAGTTAGAGAGTTTGTAGGAAATCACTGTTGGGCCACAAGCTGTTAGGCTTGTGGGGGTCAGAGCAGAGATCAACTCTGCAAAAAGCAGCTACTGAAAGTCTACGTGAGATAATGCAAGCTACAGACATACGAGGTAGGTACCCCTTAGTCAACACAGGATCTTAGGTTTGAAGAAGAGGATCCAGCTGACTTCTGTTCTGGTTGCAGATCCTGGGTTTCTGGGCCTCAGTCGTCAGGACGTCTGGAGGACACCTGCACTGCAGTTTGAAGGTCGGTGGCAGCTATGGGATCTTTTCAGTTCAGCGGCAAATCGCGGTTTCAGCTACCAGCAAATGTCACCATCGCAGATCTTGGACAATTGATGGGCTTCCTTTGATCCTTGAGTCCAGCACTCTGGTGAGGTAACTCAAGCTTGGGTCGTCCAGCTTTGTGTAGGGTCTTCAGGATCTTCCTGGAGCTCTAGTCCTGATTAAAGACGATGCACTTGAATACGGATACCTCGACCCCTGGAACCCTGTTCCAGCAGCAGCAAAGAAGCACAGCCAGTTGTGGAAGGTCTTCCAGCAAAGTTTGTCTTGGGGTTAGTTGGTCCCAACAACCCAAGGGAAGAAGTCGTCCTCTCCGGAGCTTCTCTAGTCAATTCAGAAGAGCAGTTTCAGCACTCCAGCAAGGTTTCACCGGGCAGTTCAACGGTCCAGGAGGATGCAGCAAGCTTCTCTTCACGATTCCTTCGTCGGATGGTTTGGCTACTGGTCGACTGTCTTATGTTCAAGAAGCCTTGCCCTTTAAGCAGGTTTATCCCATTCATGCGCACCCTAGCTGTAACAGCAGGGTGGTTGTCCTGCAAGGACAGCCAGCCAATAAGCACTGGGTGCATTCAGGTAACCAAGGAGACTTAGGACAGGGAGTTTCAGGCACCTCCCTCGCTTCCTGCCCTGCTTGACACACTGGAGCCAGAGGAGGGTTTCAGTACTAAAGCCCGCCAAAGGAAAAATGAACAAAATAGTTAAACCTGGTTTGGCGCGCAGAATAAAACCCAAGAAAGACTTTACTAACAAGAAATGGCAAAAAAAGAAGACAGGGGCATTTTTAACACAATGGTCACCCATGGGTGCTATACTGCAGGGGAGCATTCAGCCTGCAGTAGAAAAGCACAATGGTAGGAAAATTAAACCACGGCCACCAACCATTTAAAGTAGGGAGGGTAACGTAAAAAATATTACATGAGTAAGTAGAAAAAGGTGCTACTAAGTATCCCCCAGCACTCCACATAAAATAGGGTGTGCTGACTCTACAGAGGGAGAAAGTAAGTAAAGTCAATTTCATTTTACTACTCTTGGTAACAGTAGTTCACCCAGGAGAAGGTATCTAAACCTTAAGAGAAATCTAAAGGATTCCTCTGTCACACTGCACTGAAGGCGCTGTGTGCCACTATACACAAAGTAGATGTTTATGGAGTTTGTCAGACTGCAAAAACCAAGAATACAGAATCCAAATCAGGTCAAATTACATGAGTGTGTGAGAAAAAGGTCTCGCTCACTCCAGGTAAAGTCCTAAAGTCCAGCAAAAGAGCTGGGGGTCTCTAAGGTTGAAGGGAATTAGCACAGCCATGAGAATTCTCCTTAACAAGTATCTTTGTTAACCAGAACAGATGTACTTTTAAAAAGGCCCCAATTTAGTACCAGGGTGATCCAAGCACTGGGTCTAGGCGATGGAATTGCTCCACTGCCTTAGAAGGATTCCAATGAGTAAAGCACACTGGAACATGGATTGACAGCGATGGAAATCCGAGACTACCTTCGGAAGGAAGGAAGGATGGATGGATGGGTGGATGGCCTCTCTCTAAACAAAGCCATCTCATAGCGGGGGAAAAAGAAACAGGGAAGTTTAATAGACAATGCCTAGAGCTTGCTCACATGTCACACAGAAGAACAAGTTACTTACCCCCTGGTAACGTTTGTTAGGCAAGATTGTATGCAGTACCCTTTGGGAGACTACACCAACCTTGTCCTCCTGGCAATAGATAACCCAACCTTTGGTATAAATCTGTATTACACCGGTTGGTAGTGTAGCTGAGCAGCCAGGCTTATCTCAAGGGTCGTCAATGTGAGCAGTAGGGTTTTTACACAGATTCACAGTGACAAGTATTCAAATAAACTCTTACACTCGGTTTCTTGATTAAACAATTCATTTAACAATCAGTTGAATAAGCCTTCCTCAGAAGGGAGCAATATATAGGTAACACAAAAATACACTCCAAAATAAACACTTAGCTTCTCTAAATCAAAAAGTAACCATTTGGGATGACAGATTCTTCCTACACCCTGAGGTGACTTAAATAACTAGGAAAATGGACATTAATATATCACTGGTACATTTAGAGCAATACGGAGTTTGGTGTCAAAGAAAGGGGTTTGGGAATAAAACTAAGGTTAACAAATATTCAGAAGCAATTAAGTACTTTTGAACCCCCCCCCTCCCCTAATGCCAAGTAAATTAACCCTTTCCTATAGGAAAGGTAAAGTACAAAGTCAGAGGGAAGAAGAGTTTTTCAGGGAGCCAGGTCAGCCAACGTTAACTGAGCAAAAGTCTAGGTGAGCTGAAGCACTTCTTGCAGGTAAGTAAAAAAAGCCTTGCACAATGTTTTAGAAGTCTTTGTAGAAGAAAATAGAGTCACTGTAGGGCCACAAGCTGGAAGGCTTGTGAGGGGCAAAGCTGCAAACAACCAAGACAAGTCAACTGAGAACTAGCAAGGCTAAACGACAAGAGGTAAAGTCCACTTAGTTTTACAGTACCTTTGGTTAGAAAAAATGTGTTAAAGCTGGCTTCTGTTCCGGTGTAGGACTACAGATCCTGTTGTTCCTGGGTCCCAGTTGTGGGGACATGAGGGAGGACGTCTGGGGACTCCAGCACTACGAATTGAAGGCCAGCAGCAGCAATAGACCAACTTTAGATCAGCAGCACTTCACGGTTTCAGCTCGTAATGATTCTCACAAATAGCACCACTGCAGTTCTCGGATACCACTATGGACTTTCCTCGCATCTGGGGTACAGCACTCTGTTGAGGTGGCTCAGGCTTGGTCAGTCCTGCTTCCTGGCAGTCCGGAGGATCTTCCTGGAGCTCTGGTCCAACTTGAAGACACTCACTCGATTCTGGTGTTCCTCTCCCTGGCACTCAGTTCCTGCAATAGCAGTAGAAGTACAGCCAACTCCGAGAGGATTTCCAGATGAGCTTGTCTTGGGGTCGATAGGTCCCACCAACCCAAGGGGAGAAGTCTTCCTTTGCAGGTCTTCTCTAGTCAAGGGGAATTCAGAGCTTCAGCAGGGCTTCACCGGGCAAACCAATGGTCCAGGAGTTGCAGCAGGCGTCTCTTCCAAGTTTTTCTTGGGATTCCTTCATCCAGTGGTGCCTTCCAAGCAAAAAGTCTCGCCTTTTATGCAGGTTTCTCCCATTCATTTGCAGCCTCGCTGTCAAACAGCAGGGTGGCTGTCCTCCGAGGACTGCCCTCCAGCCAATCACCCTTGGGTTAATTCCTATAACTAAGGAGACTAAGCACAGGGCTTTTCGGGCACCTCCCTTGCTTCCTGCCTTGCCAGACGCGGGCTTCACTCGTGAATCCCGCCAAAGACAAAACGAATAAAGGGACCAAACCTGGTTTGGCGCGCAGAGCAAACCTCAAGAAGAACCTTTCCAACAAGAAATGGCAAAAAAAGAAGACCGGGGGCATTTTGACAAAATGGCCACCCAGGGGTATCTTACTGCAGCTGCAATTGCAGCCCGTGGTAAAAACACACAGGGGTAGGAAAAGGTAAACCACTACCACCAGAAGAGAAAGAGAAAGAAGGAGAAAGAGGAGGAGAGCAGAGATGCCCATAAATACAGGCATGACAGTACTCCGCCTTGGTGGAAGGGAAGCCGTTAGCATGGGGAATTCTACAGAGGGGTAGGTTGGGAGGGCGATGAGGAATAAGTGGGAGGTACATCCAGTCGAGAGAATGTTACCAGGGGAAAGTAACTTGTTCTTCGAATGGATTGTGTCCTCCCACGTATTCCTCATCTTTGACACTCGCAACACAGTATTATGCTTGGAGGAGGGTGTAGAATTACAATTTAAACATTCAAGGGCAGAGCAAAGTACTACTTTGCCAAAAATACCATCCTGAGCAGGGGAAGCATGCAGACAGTAATGTTTTGTAAACCTGTGGATGGAAGACCACGTTGCAGCCCACAAATATTTCTAATTGGAACACCCCTTTGAAGGGCAGTAGATGTAGCCATGCCCCTGGTTAGTGGAATGAATACTCAAACCTTCAGGAGGGTCTTTACCTGCCAGCCTGTAGCATTCTGATATCATGAGGGTTATCCACCTACCTGGACAAAGTCGGTTTGGAAACAGCCTGACCTAGCTTGTGTCCTGTGTATCTGATAAAAAGTTGGTCATCAATTCTCAATGTAGACATTCTGGAGATGTAAAAGCTTAGTGCTCTTCTAGGGTCCAACCTATGGAGTCTTTCCTCTTCCTTACCAGGATGAGGTGGAGGATAGAAGGAAGGCAGAACAATTTTCTGATTCAAATGAGTCAAACGACCTTTGGCAAAAAGGAGGGAATGACCTTCAAAACAACCCTGTCCTTGTGTAAGACTGTAAAGGATGGCTTGCATGAAAGTGTTAGCAACTCGCTCACTGTGTGGGCTGATGTTAGAGCTATCAATAGGATTATTTTAAAGGTTAATAACCTTAGCGGACATGTGTGCAAAGGTTCAAATGGCGCACACATCAGGAATTTCGAAACCAGATTGAGGCCCCAAGCTGGGACCTGGAAGGGAGATGGAGGGAACACATTAGTGAGCTCTTTTAGGAATTGAGTCACCAGTGTTATTTTGAAATAGGAGCATTCCTCCGAAGTGCGCTTAAAGATAGATAGCGCTGCCAAGTAACCTTTGATGGTACCAGTCTGAAGGCCCAAATTAGCCAACGATAGAAGGAAAGGACATCTGGAGTTTTACACAGAAAAGGAACAACATTCTTTTCCTTGCACCAGTTGCAAAACTAATTCCAATGGCACAAAGATTTTGTTGCTGGTCGTCTGGCCGAAAGCAATACCTCCATCAGGTAGGAGGCTTGGGGGTGGGGGTCTCTCCTCTCCTCTTTCCCCCTCTCCCCCCCCCCCGATGCCCCAGGGGACAAATGGCCATATCCAGAAGGTCTGGGTACCACATCCTCCTGGTCCAATCGGGAACATTTAGAATCATGTGTTTCCCGAACCTCCTGATTACAGGAGGAGTGAGAGGGACGAGTGGAAACTCCCAGTCCACCACAAACGTGTCTCCTAGAGCTCCTCTTTGAGGAAATTCCTTGGAGCAGTACAATTCGCACTTACAGTTGACACTGGTCACTAACGGATCCACTAGCGGGGTTCCCCAAAGGGTGAAGATCTCTTGAAGGACTTCCTGAGCTAGTTCCCACTCGTAAGAAACTGCGCTCTGCCTGCTCAGTGTCCGCCGCCATGTTCTCTTCTCCGGCTAGGTGAACTGCAGATGGGGAGATTGCTTCTTTAATTGCCCATTACCAGAACTGCATTGCCTCTTGTTGAGGTAGTGCATGGCCACTGTGTTCTCGGTCATAATCAGGATGTTCTTTCGCCGGACAGAGGACAGGCAGGCGTTCAGCGCTAGTCTAATTGCCCTCTGCTCCAAAAGATTGATGTGTAGTTTAGACTCCAAAGGAGACCAACAACCGCGGATTGTGAAATCGTTGGTATGGGCTCCCCACCCCGTGAGTGAGGCGTCCGTCACTACTGTAATCTCTGGCCATGGTTGCCAAAAAGGTTCACCCTTCAGAATACTTTCCTCGTGAGCCCACCACAGAAGTTCCTGTGCGACTCTGAGTGGAATCTGAAGTCGGTCCGACATCTTTTCCCCCGAGAATTGGGACAATTGTGTTCTTAGAGTCCATTGGAGGGATCTCATTCTCAGGCAGGCCTCTGGCACCAGAAAAGTGCAGGATGCCATGAGGTCGAGCAACCTCAAAAAAATCAAAGGCCGGAAGACTCTGGGCACTATGGAATTTGGTAACCATCTGAAGAATGTCTCGAACCCTCACCTCGGGTGGCAAGCTCTTTTCCAAGGATATGTCTAGTACATCTCCAATGTACTGAGCTTTTGGGAAGGTGTCATATGGGACTTCTTGTAATTGAGGGAGAAGCCCAGTCTGAAGAGAGTGGCAGTTAACTGAGATGATCCAGAGCTTGTTCTGGAAAACGCACCCATATCAGCCAATCGTCCAGGTAGGGGTAGACATGAATCTACCCTCACTTGAGGCTCGCTGCCACTAACGCCATCAGTTTGCTGAAAACCCTTGGGGCGGAGGTCTGCCCGAGTGGCAGAACTCGAAACTGAAAATGAGAACCGCCAACCGCGAACCTCAGGTATTTTCTGTGCTTGAGATGGATTGGCACATCAAAATAAGCATCTTGAATGACAAATGGCACAAACCAATCCTGGAATTGGAGGGCCTGAAGGATCTGAGAAAGTGTGACCATCTTGAACTTGTCCTTCCTGAGGAACTTGTTGAAGTATCTCAAGTCCAAGATGGGCCTCAGTCCACCGTCCTTTTTGGGAATCAAAAAACATGGGGAGTACCATCCCTTGTTCCTCTCCGCTACAGGTACTGGTTCTATAGCACCTTTCTCTAGCAGGGTTAAAATCTCCTGCACAAGTAGTGGATCCAGTATCCTCAAAGAGTCGCTCACCTGTGGATTGTTCTGAGGTTGTCTTATAAAAGGGAGGCAATAACCGTGGGCTATGGTTTCCAAAGCCCAAGCATCTGAAGTAATGACTCGCCATTCTTGCAGATGCTGAAACAGTCTGCCCCACAACTAAAGATTTGGCTGCCGCCTTTGATGTCTGCAACTTCCAAGGCACTAGTCAGCCTTGTTGCCAAAAAGATGACACCCATCAAAAGGCATGTTGAGAAGCCTAGACTGCACATCTGGTGCAAAACCCGACTTCCTCAAGCACGCACATCTGCGCATGACAGTGCTGGTAGCCATGGATCTGTGGATTCTATCTGCATAATCCAACCCTGATTAAAGGGACTCGCACATGGTTTCTTTCCCATTCCTAACAATAGCTAAGAAACTGTCCCTATCTTCCGCTTTGGGAATATGCTCTGCCGCCATGGAGATACAGTCCCACAGAGTATACGTAAACTTTGCGAGGGCACACGTGGAGTTGGCAGATTTTAGTGCCATGCTCCCTGCGTAAATTACCTTCCTCACCCATCCATCTACATGCTTGTCGTCCCCATCAGGAGGGATGCTAGGGTACGCTGACTGTTTTGAAGTAGCCGTAGCTGCCTACATCACCATACTCTCAGGAGTGGGATGTTTCGATAGGTAGTCAGGGTCACTACTGGAGGGACAGTTTTTTTTTTTGAGGTTCTTGTTGACTGGCTGATTAGACTCCAGAACCTCCCAGTTCCTAGCCACCATTTTTTGAAGTGTCACATGAAAGGGCAACATGGGATCAGTCTGAGGACCCATGTCCAGAATGTCCGTTAGGTCGTCTTGGTTATAGGGTAATGAGAGCCTACTCCAACTCAAATACTGAGCTACTTTTGACATAAGCTGACGATAGGAGGAGTCAGCATGTTCTGGTTCAGCCTTTCCAAATTCCAGTTCTGGGGAGGTGCCAACCACACTTGCTGTTTGCAAGTTTTCATATCTATCTTGCATTCTACTCTCCTCAGAGATTAAGCTCTCTGGTACATTGGGTGTACCGTATTGTAACCCAAATGGTGCTTCTTTATCATCAGAATGTTCCTCCTCTTCATAAATAGAAGTAAGGGACTTGAAAAAGTCCTTCGGGAGAGGAGCATACACTTTGTATGGTTTAGTAACCACAGGCTTCAACGTCGAAGTCGTCAACATTTTCTTTGTCGACGTCGATTAATGAGGAGCACTAGGTGCAGACGGCGTGGCTTGCAAACATGGCACACTAAGAACACTCCGTAGTATTGTGGCTCTCCCCGAGGCACCACAGGCGGATGCGGTGCGGGTGGGTAAATGACATTTTCGAGCCACAATCCCTGCATTTCTTAAAGCCGGACTTTCGGCGTCGACTTAGTTGAGGAAGACATTTTCGAAGATTTGTAACGTACATCACAGAAGAGGCGTGCCGAATTTCACTCTTGGCAAGTGCTAATGCAGAAAAAACAGAACCAAGGCCAACGGGCACTGCGCAAGCTATATATACCCTTCGATGACATCACTCTCGACGGAGGCCTTCTAGGGACATTGACTCAACGCCATCAACGCACAGCGCCTTCTGCCGAAAAAAAAAAAAAAAACAAAGCTGCTGAAGCTAGACATTCCATGTCAAAGATGAGGAATATGTGGGAGGACACAATCCATTCAAAATGATGGCCACCATGAAGATCACCTTAGGGGAGAATTCTAGGAAATAGACCTATGGAACCCCTCAACATTTTGCTGTTTTTAACCTGTGCTAACTTCAGAAGGTAAGTAACTTTTTTGCTTACTTACCTCGCTGAGATTGTTCAGATGGATTTCCAAAATCAAACTTGTGGAGATGATTTTGGGAGGCCACCATTTTTATGCTGAACAGGGAAGACAGAGGTTAGCCAAACCTATCCAAGTTAAGGTACCAGAGCGGTAAGGGTTGGTCTCGGGAAGGGTGCGAGTGGTCCAGGGCTACGATGAGTCCACACCGAGCAACACCAATATTTCCAGCTAGACCGGTAAGTATAAAGATATACAACACTTTATTAGGCCTTTAAAAAACAGACTCAGCAAATAAAACCTATAGTCAAATATTGTCACACCGATACAACTATAAGAAAGGCACACATTCACCTTTAAGAGAGTTAGAATAGCATTGGATTACATTTCCAGCAGTACTTGTTAAAATGGATTTCTAGAATCTGGCCTGGTGGACAGACTGTCAGACGTCACCCTAGTAATAGTGAGAACAGCGAAACTCAGACGTTAGCCAAACCCAATCAAGGGAAGGCTGGGGAGTGGTCAAGGCTTAGTCTCAGGAGAAAGTGAGGCGGGGAAGGCATCCACAATGAGCCTGCACAGTGAAGCGCACAAACAATTCAATGTAGACATTTATGTACAAAAATACTATTATAGTCTCAAAAACACACACCAGAAAAATAAATAAGTAGCTAGTAACATTACACAATATTCATTTATCAAACATATATGCAGTCACCTTTAGGTTTTTAGGAATGCATACAATAACTTTAAGTCCAATCGCTATGACGTATGGGACATTGTAGTCAAAATTCTCAAGGCTTCTTCTTAGCCGAGAGGACAAGTGTAGGTAGAGTTCTTGATGTGGTTAAAATGTTCCATTAGATATTTCAACATAGTTACTGGTAGATAACATTATATTCCCATCTTTCAGATCAAAGCTTTTCGATAAGATGATCAAAAAGCCATGGAATGGAATTGCCCAAGTTTATTCCAAGGAGAACCAGGGGAGGTGAATGCATTGCAATTACTGACCCCCCCCCCCCCCTCTGACTCAGGGGGAGGGATTGGGGGGGGGGGGGGAGGCTCGAAGGAAGAGGGGGCAGGGGGGTGCATCAGGTAGGTCTTCCCACTGTTTGTTGAATGCGTCAAGGCTGCCAGTCCAAGGTTTGAAGCACTACTCCGGCCTCTGCAGACCAACTCGTCCAGCAGACCAGACAGTCCAGCAAGAGTTCACCAGATCAATCGCATGAAAGGAAGCCAGGCCCCTTTAGGGGGAATCCACGGATCTTCAGTCGTTCGCTCATCTCATCTTCAGATGATATGTGGCTGTTCTGAAGAATTGGCTGCAGGAGTCCTTATCTTAAATCCTAGCTGGAAGCAAGTCCAAGCCCACCAGTGCTAAGGATCTGCACCATTCAAACAGCCAGCAGTGGTCCGATCATGGGTCACTGTGGGTTTCACTCATGCCAGACTCTGGCAACATAGATGTGGAGTGGGAGCATGTTAGAACAGTTTTTCCGAAGTTCAACTAAGGGCTTAATAAAACAATTCAAATGAGGCAGTACAAGACTCCACTATTAGAAGGCTGTACTAATTGAGTTCAGGGTAGCTTAGACCAAGCAGCCAGGCTCATTTTAGGAGGGAAAGAGGGCTGTATATTCCGTACAAATGAAATTGTAATACAAATGGTCCAAAGAAACACTGCAACACTATGTATGTAAAATAAAGGATTTAAATGCAGGTAGGCACAGATACATCTAGGTATAAATAAATACGCTCACACAGTATATGTAATCACAATGATCACAACACTTTGCTTGAAGGTGCACAGACCAAAGCATAAACCTTATTTGGAACACCTAACAGTAGTTCTAGGAAGTCAAAACCTTTTCATACACATTCAGTATAGGTCACACCTATTCATGGGGAGAAATAACCCATGGTTACTTTCACAATTACATTAAGTAATGCAAGTGCAGTAGACCCTATCAGTTGTACAGTGACTCAATACAAATCACAGTCAGTCAACTTTACAATATACTTTTTGTGAAGTGGAAAACCTATTCCAGGTACAATAAAAACAACTTTTGTGATAACAGTTATACTAGGTGAGTAAAATATAAGGATGTAATATTCAATTACAGGTGCTTTTGAGATCAGTGAAACACAGATTGAGACAAGCAGTAACTCTTGAAACTTATTTCTGGATGGCACACAGCTAACCCAAGGCAAGTAAAACCCTTATACTTGTTTTAACCTCACAATGAAGTCCACGTTGGATCTTTCCCAGCTATACAAGTAACTTATGTATCAGTTATGAGGGACAGTTCGAAACACAAACTATCCGTATGTCTGTCTAAAACAGTACAGGGAAAGCAAAACCCAATGTTACTCTTTACTGAAGGACTCAAAAATATTCTAGAGGCAACAACCTTATAGACTTATTCTGGACAGGCTAGCAGCAAGTCAGGGGAAGCAAGACCCAGTTGGGTGACAATCCTGCAATTATCCTAACGGGCATAATCTGGTGAAACCAACATTACTTTTGGGAAGAAGCACAACCTAATCACAGGCGAGTAATATATCTTCACATCTACTTTCTATTAGAATGGCAAAACGGTTTCTAAGGAAAGAAAGATGTTAACCATACTTTTAAGAATACTGCATCACATGTCCAAGGTAAGAACTTTTTTAACTGTTAACTCTTAGAGTACAGTTACCAACCAACTCTTTACAAGTAAGTAACTTTTAAACACATTCTCTTTGCTATGCAAAAGGCTTAATCCCAAGTCTTTCCCTTATTCTTGGAGCATTAGTGTTATCAGTGGCAGAAGGGGGTGGGGTCACTAGGATCTACTGACCAACAGACAGCGTGCAAATATGTTCTTGCGTAGCAAAAGTCAGGGACTGGGTGCACTGGATGAGAGGCCTCCCCATCACAGAAAACACCCCACAGCTACACACAAATCCTAACAGACTTAAGGTAAGTACATACCCAAGTCAACACAGTACCTCAGCATTGAAGATGATTTTGCAGCAGGGCGACTTCAGGATCTGCAGCCAAATACCTGGTCAGTGGATTCATTGTTGTGGTGACTGAAAACAAGACCTTAGAAGGAACTTTGCAGCAGGGATCATTGAAGAAGGCTCTAGGCAAGGTTTTCCTCGTGGCTGAACGCGGTTCTGCGGATATGGCACCTTTTCAAGGAGCACAGAAGACAGAAAATTGCGGTTGAATTCTCGTTCCAAAAGGTCCAGCACTCTGTTGAGGGGACTTTTCAGACTTTATTCTTGTCTCTGGAGATCCATCAGGATGCCCACGAAGTTTCAGCAAGATTCGGAAGACTGCACCGCACAGTGGCTCCAGGTCCCAGGGTAATGGGGTATTGCAGCAATGCAAGGTCGCAGCAACACGTGGGATGGCTCGAAATGCAGGTCTTAAGAGTCTAGTGGTTCTCACCAGGTTCTGGGTCAGGGTCGTCATTTTCAGAGTCCCCAGGTCGAGTGGAAGGAAGGGCTAAAGCAGGCTCCGGTTAAACAGCAGGCTCTCCGGTCGCTGGAAATTGTTTAAGATGCTTTTCCTTCATCATCCCCTTTGGTTTTGGTTCCAGTGGTCGACTTGTCTTCAGCTTCCAGGATTGCAGGTATCACAGGAACCATACCACAACTTTGTCATTCTCCCCCTGCATTTTACAAGAAGGGGTAGTTTGGTTCTTCAATCAGGACAGCCAGCCCCCCCCACTGTGATGTGTCCCCATTCAAGCAAGGAGAAAGACAAAGGGCTGTGGAGTTGTGGACTCCTCTCTCGCTTCCTCCTCTCTCGCTTCCTGCTTTCACAGACAGACTGGAGCCTGGGCAAGGAGCCCAGGGGACTCCCGGCGAAAATAAAAATCACACAAAGAAATTTCTTGCCCTGGATATCAGGGGTAGGAACAGGAAAGGCCAAGAAACACTAAAATGCTGAAAAAATAAAACCGGGACCATTTTGGTAAAATCAGCACCCTTAGGTGCCTTTACTGCAGCTGTGAACACAGCCTGCGGTAAAGGTGCACCAAATTAATACAAGGTATCACTGCCACCAGCCATTGAAGGTAAGCTTGTCCCTGTAACAGAATTGCTACAGTTTTAGTGTTAATGGGGACACATTGTATCTCCTCAGCACTCCACATAAGGTGGGGTGCGCTGGCTTCACAGAATAAAATGTAAAAGGGATCCAAAGATCCTTTTTACCCTTGGGAACTGTAGTTCTCTCAATGTTAGCAAAAGAAAGTTAAAAGGGAAGCCCCTAGGGCAACCCAGCAACAACAGGCACGTATTGCCAATAAGTTGTTAAAGAGGATAACTTTAAAAAGACATTATGGGGAGTGAAACAAGTGACAGTCATAAAACGAGTAAAAGATTCTTAGACTGTGGCAAAAGGTTCCCACTGAGAGGTATTAAGGAAAAATATCCCACTAGTAAAGGAAAATGTTCTGGAGTTGACCCATGTCAGGAAAATTTTACCATTTCTATCAAATGAACTTGTATGGGAAAAAACAATGCCAATAAGGAAGGTATATATTTAATGGTGGAATGTTAAAAAAAATGCATGAGAATATTGGTCATGTCAAAAGGAATTTGGTTATGAGAATTACCTTGATATGATCCATACACAGCTTGCTAGATCTCTTTAAATTCAGATTGGGAATTCCGCTATTATCCTATATAAAAAGAGATGGAATGTTCCGCAACAATATGTTTCATGTGTATTTGTGTAAGGAACAATGCAGCATTTTATACTGCCATGTCCCTTATAAAGAGATTTGAGGTCTACATACCTAAAGCCAATTTTGATTAAACATGAGGCAAGATCTGTTATCAATGCCATAAACGTCTGTAAAACCGTCAGTAATGTCATGTTTGCAGTCTCAATTCACAAAGCATGGTAATGAAGGAAAACATGGGTTAAGTGAAATTTAAGAAGCTTTATATGTTTTTGTTAAGTATGAATATCCGGACAACCGCAAGTTAAAGGAACGGTTTATTTTAAATTATATTTATAATGAAGACCTCCAGCTGCATAACACTACAACCAGGCACATAAGAAAGCAGCAACAGATTCACTTGGAATGCCAACAAAAGAAAACAGCAGCATCATAGCAAAATGGAATGTTCTCTTACAGTATGACATACCTCCACTCCAGGCTACATTGAATAGACCGGGCTGTATTCTTTCCATGGCAATACTTGCTTTCCATTGTTATTGAACACAACATTTAACTTGCTTATATTTCTATATCTTGAACCTACATCTTAATTGACATATATATGTATGTCTCATAAAAGCTACACCATAACAGTTTTGTATACATGTTTTTATTAGAGATGTGCAGTTTTACTGTATTCTGTATGATTCATGTGTAGGATCTATGGACGATATATTTATTCACATTTGTATGCAACTTAAATTGTTTATGCTTCGCTTGAATTACTTGTGTGGAATAAAGCTGATGAACTGAAAATTAATGTGTTGATGTTCTGTGGCTGTTAGGAAAGATTTCTCTTTACAGCACCTTTCCTTCCATTTTTATTGACCCCCAATCGTTGTGCTTTTACCACTCTTTTTTGCAGTGGCTTTTGCTCATCTGTCATGGGGAAAAGTGACAGGCTGTCAGTACTGGGAAACATTGTTTCCCTTAGTCTTCTTACTACTTTTGGCAATTTACCACTTTTGTTTACTTTTTATCATTGTACATTGCATCTTACAATGCAGTACAATGGGGTACACCATTTGTTTTGCCCTAGACTGAGGTGTCCCCAACCTTTTGTGTGCAATGAGCAAAATGTGCATATCAAATGAAATGGTGAGCAACATCCATTCTCCGGCCGAACATAGCGTTCAGTTGGTGGAAACATTATTGAAACACAAAATATAAATGTAATAAACTTAAAATTCTAACAGAACATTTTAATTTGCAGTACCTAATAGTTATCTAGACCCAGTGCAATTGTAAAGTAAAGGACATTTGCAATGGCTTTTAACATAATTTGAAATTAAGTAGTTGTTTTAGGAAATGTTGAAGAAATTGAGTGGTCAGTAGGACATTTTTAGCCAGATGGGGCCAGTCAAGTTTTCAAAAAGATGGTAAAATAAACATTAAAAGGGGCTTCAGTTTCTCAACAAAATTATTAAAACAAAATGTGTGCAAATGTACTTTGGAGTTGTGCCAGAGGAATTTCTGGGATCTATTGGGAAATTATGCATTCCTAACCATACAAGACCAGTAATACTGGTCCTCAATCAATGACGGTGGACTTTGTTTTTCCTTGTGGAATATTTTGAATTTTTGCATTTCTGATTGAACAGAGAGTGATCACTATCCTCAAGTTAATTTTCCAATGGTATGGGGTTGGCACCACAAAGATTATGTCTGACAGCCAAAGGGGCTGGTTGGCGATGCCTCAGCTTGAGAGGGAGGCATTGGAGAAAAAGTTACTTACCAACTGGTAACGTTCTTTCAACTGGATGGTCCTCAAACGCATGCCACATCATTGACATGTAATGTCCAGAGCTGTGCACTGAGGAAACGTTTTCGTCAGAGGGCGTCCTGCGTCAGTCCATGTCCCTCGAGGACGACGCCACAGGATGTTATAAATATGACGCACAGCGCCCGTAGGCTCAGTTTAAATTTTTTAACCCCAAGAACGTTTGACACATTCAGATGCTTGCTGGACTGCATTTAGCCTTGCGGAAACGGAAGCTGCAATCGCATAGGAAATTCTCCTGAGAGGCAGGCTGGGAGGGCAATGTGGAATGCATTGGAGGAACATCCAGTCGAAAGAACATAACCAGTTGGTAAGTAACTTGTTCTTCGAATGGATTGTGCCCTCCAATGCATTCCATATCTTTGACAGACTCCCAAAGAAGTACCAGTAAATGGAGGAGGAAAAAGAATTTAGAATACCCAATAAAGATTTTCCATAATAACTTACTAGAAAGTCTTAATTCTATTAAAGGCACAGAGGCGAGCATTATTCTAGATCGGTTTCCATTATCTGTTTGTATTTTTTGATTGTTTATGGATGATATTTCATAATGAATGCTTTGTATCAGCGCAGCGTTCGTCGCGCGTTTTTCAAAGGGTTAATTTTTCCCTTTGTTTTCTTTGACGCTCTACGCGTCCTCCAATAGCGTGACTAGATTCTCTCCAACGCCAGCTGCTACCTGCTGGCGGAGAGTACTGCGCGTGTTTTCCCTTTCCTCGTTTCGGCTTTAATAAGCCGTATTTATTGAAAACACGAAGGTCAGCCTTCACGGACCCTCGCGTGTGGTTTCCGCTCGCTTCCCCGAAGCGACTCGCATTGCTGAGCCAGGGAAGCAACGGCTGCAAGCTCCGTGTGACTGCGGTTCCGCCCGCGGTCCCCAGAGGGAGCACCTGCTGTAGCAGGTCCTTTTTTCAGCTTTCTGGCTGTATTTCACAACGGATTTGCAATCGATCGCGAGTGCCAGAACTCATTCTGCCGGCATTTCTTTATAAAAAATAAATTAAAAAAATAATACTTTTTTTAAAAAAAGAGGGAGAGAGTTGAAAGTTGACATTGCCCTATTGGACCAGGGCTCTACAGAGACTCCACATTGCAATACTGTGGGCTTGAGAGAAGGCGGTCTGTGCCCACAGAATAAAAAAATATTTTTAAAAAAATGAAAATATATTTATATAATTATAAATAAACTTTAAAAAAAAAGATAACGGGAGACTAGAAAGGTGCAAATATAACATGGCAGCCCAGTACTTCCCTCATAAGGGCCAGGATTGGTCTGAATATGAGGAAGATACTTTTGACATAGATGAAGTGGCAATGGCTAACCTAGCCTGGAAAAGGTGCTGGGTTCCACAGTGGAGACCAGCATCAAGAAAGCTGTGACGGAAATGCTCCTGCCTATTCAGCAGCGCCTGGACAACATGGAGGAGCACCTACAAGAGAACTCCCTACCAAGAAAAAGACTCAAAAGGGAAAAGGAAAGGGAAAACACGTGCAGTACTCTCCGACGACAGCAGAAAGCAGCTGGCGTCGGAGAGAATCTAGTCACGCTATCAGAGGATGCGTAGTGCGTCAGACAAAGAAAACAAAGGGAAAAATTAACCCTTTGAAAAACGCGCAGCGAACGCTGTGCTGATGCAAAGCATTCATTATGAAATATCACCCATAAACAATCAAAAAATACAAACAGATAATGGAAACAGATCTAGAATAATGTGAGCCTCCGGTCTTGACATAGAATTAGATTGCGGAATAAAGAACTGCCTTCCCAAAGGCCATTTCCTGACCATGGATTGTATGCAGGAAATAATGTTTGACAAATGTATGGATTGAAGCCCAAGTAGCAGCATCACAAATATTCCTAATAGGAACACCCCGCTGAAGTGCGGTGAAAGAAGCCACGCCCCTAGTGGAATGAACTGTCAACCCTTCAGGAGGGTATTTACCCGCCAACAGGTAACACTACCTAATGGCAAGGATAATCCACCTGGACAAGGTCTGTTTGGTAACAGCCTGGCCCAATCGGTGTCCAGCATATCCCACAAAGAGTTGATCTTCCACTCTGACCCTGGACATCCTAGAAATGTAAAAGCTAAGAGCTATCCTAGGATCTATCCTAGGATATTCTTAAGAAACCCTCTGCTGATCCACTGCTCACTGCCAGCTACAGACCTAACTCTCTTATGCTTTTCCTTTCTAAACTCATTGAACGCCTCGCCTACTCTCAACTCTCTTCCTTTGTCTCGACTTTGTCTCTCCTTCCTCCTTTCCAATCTGGCTTCCGTCCCAAACATTCCACTGAAACTGCTCTCACCTCGATTCTCAACTCGCTCCTCTCTGCTCGTCATGCGAAGCAATCCTCCATACTTAATTCTCCTTGATCTCTCTGCCGCTTTTGACACTGTCTATCAACCTCTCCTGCTCCACACACACTCCTCCTTCGGGTTCAAAGGCCCTGTTCTAAAATGGCTCTCCTCTTACCTTTCCTCTCGTTCCTTTGCCGTTTCATGGGGAGGCCAAACCTCTCCTTCCTTTCCATCTTATTTACGCTGTTCCTCAAGGCTCTGTACTTGGCCCTTTCCTCTTCTCTCTCTATACCTCCCCCATTGCCCCCGTCATCTCCTCCTTTGGCATCTCCCATCATTTCTATGCGGACGACACCCAACTCTTTCTCTCTTTCTCCTCCTTCACACCTGACCTCCTCCTTAAACTCTCCTCTTGTCTCACAGCCATCAAGAACTGGATGTCCTCCCGCTTTCTCTCACTTTACACTGATAAAACCAAAGTCCTTTTCTTCCCCGCTAACTCTTCCCCCTCTCTCTCCTCACCCGTTTATCCACTTTCCACCTTCCAATCTCCCCATCTCCACTCATGCTCGCAACCTAGGTGTTCTTTTTGACTCCTCTCTCACCTTTTCGCAACACATTTCACTCACCTCCCGCTCCTGTCACCATTACTAAAATAACCCCACAAACTTGGACTGATCACCATCTTATTGTTTTTTTTTTGTCTAGTATAGAGCCTCAAAAGCCGGAAAATCTCAAAACAGTACGAGCACTTCCAACTAGAAGTAAAGAAATTACTGTTCAAAAATTGCTTCCTCTCCTCTTACCAGCTCCCTCTGTTAACACTAATAATTCTGACCTGAGCACTGTAGTTGAGACTTTCAAAAACACCATGTCCAAAGCCTTGGACACCATTGCTCCAGTCAAACTACGCAAAAGCAAACAAAAGTCCCACCTCAACACGTGGTTCACACCCCAGCTCAAAGAACTACGGATCCAAAAAAGGAAATTCCAAGCCATTTGGAGACGCTCACCAATGGTTGAGAACAAAACCCTACTATCTAACTTCGGCAACAAATACAAAAAAGAAATAATACAAACAAAAAGGAATACATTAAATGATAGAATCATCAAGGCCAACTCCAATTCCAAAGAGCTCTTCACCATCCTTCGGGAAATGGAAAATCCTATTGCACTTAGATAATGTCCCGAAAGACAAAATGGTGTACTAGTATCCAAAATGCCTTAAATAAAATAGTGACTCTGCAGACAAAAATAGCTAACAAAAAAGCATCCCTGCGCTCCAGAGACACACACTACCCCCACCGGCTGATGCATCGTGCATCGATAAACCTTTCAGATTCACTAATATTTCCATACTGGAAACAGAAAAGGTTATATTAGCTCTGAAACCGTCCAACTGCCAGGGTGATAGAGGCCCTGCACAAATTATTAAAGATGCAGCTAGAGACCTAGCACCCTTTATCTCTAAGCTAATTAATGCTTCCTTTAAGTAGAGCATTGTCCCTATTAACCTCAAAGAGTCCTGGGTGCTACCACTCCTTTAGAAACAGACTCTAGATCCGGCTATCCCTACCATTTATAGACCCATCACTACGGTCCCATTCCTCCTCAAAATCATCGATGGAGTAGCCTACCTCCAAATCCAAAACTACTTGGAGGCTAACCAACTATTAGGATCTCGCCAATCCGGATTCAGACCACCACCCGGCATTGAAACGGCTCCAATTGACCTTAAGACACAAATCAATGAGTTGAAGGATAAAGGTAAAACAGCTATGCTACTCCACCTTGACCTATTGGCAGCCTTTGACCTGGTGGACCATGCAGTGTTATGCAAACACCTAGCGTCAGCTGCCCATTTCTCAAGCGACGCTGTAGCCTGGGTACAATCCTTCCTAGCTAACCGTACGATGAGCGCGTTCTCCCTCCTTAGCTTCAGCAGACCCAATCCAAATTACCTGTGGTGTCCCACAAGGTTCATGTGTCTCACGACAATGTATAACATTTTTACCAAGCCACTCTGACAAACTTGACAGGCTGGGTGTCACATATACGAATTATGCCGATGACATCCAGATCCTCATACCCATTTCGGGCCACTTTGTCGAAGACACAGCTCTGGTAAATAAGATATACCTCCTCATTCAGGCATGGATGGCCTCACGCAGCCTTTGCCTAAATGACGACAAAACTGAGATCCTGATTCTGGGTTCTGACTCCAACAGCAAAAAACTTAGCCCCAGCTACACTGCCTTCAACATTGATGGCAATGTTATCAAAGTAGTAACCGAGGTATAGGTTTTTACCTTGACTCCACATTATCTCGCAAAAAACAAGTTAGCACCATGGCTTCTTCTACAGCTTATACCTGTAAATTGATTAGGGCCTGCAGACTCTATTTATCCAAAACAAACTGCATTACGCTTGCCAATGCACTGACAATGCCCAAGCTTGATTATTGTAATGCCCTATATACAGGCGCTAACAAAAATACCAAACAAAATGCAAATACTGCAAAATAATGCCCCAAGAGCAGCTCTGAACATACCCTGTAGAGAGCATATATCTAATATTAGAAAAAACCACCACTGGCTGAAACTTAGTGATAGAATATTCCTTAAAACGGTATCCCTTACTTCCAAAGGACTCAACGATGCCGCGCCTCCCTATATCTCCCCCAGACTGACCAGAAGAACCTCTACTCACCACACTAGAGCCTCAAACCATCTTTGCCCAGACATTCCAAGGTTCAGACTGTACAAAGCTGGAGGAGCAAGCTTCCCAGTCAAAGCTGCTCTTGCCTGGAATGCACTACCTACTGCCTTGAGAGAGGATCAGCCCTACCCTAGATTTAGACGCAACCTTCTGAAATGGCTCCGCACTAAGCACATCTCATAACCCTCCACCCACTACTGAACGCCACTCTGGACTGTTGCGCCCTGCTACCTGAGGGTTTGGTGCGCATTATCAAATAAATGAACAATGTCTGTGGGCATGGGTGAAGTCTCCCCTCTGTCTTGCGACATGTTGTATGGGCAAGGCAGTTTCACTGGAGGAGATAGGGACATCTCCATGAGATGAGCGAACCAGGGTCGGCGGGACCACATGAGGGGCACCAGTATCATCGTGACTGGTTCCTGGTGCATCTTGTGCACTATCTTTTTGAGAAGGGGAGTCGGGGGGAATAGGGGGTTAAACGTAAATACATTTCCCTGACAAGGTTATCCAGAGTCCATTCCCCTTGGATTGGTTCTGGGGGTACCTTGAGGCCTAATCTTGGCAATGAGCGTTATCCAGAGTTGCGAACAAATAGATCTCTGGGAAGCCCCATTCTGCGAAAACGGAGACAATGCCTCTGTGTAATCGGCATTCGTACTCCATGGGCAATGGGATATCTCTGCCGAGTAAGTCTGCTAGAAGATGGAGTTCCCCTGGAACATGTTGTGATAACAGGAACATGTGTTTGAGAGCCCACTTCCAAATGTTCTGGGACAGTTTGAACAGCCCTGGAGAGTGAGTGCCCCCTTGTTTGTTCAGGTAGTACATGGCAGTGGGGCAATCTGAGGATCAGGACTGTCTTCCCCTGCAGTTGTGCCTGGAAAGCTTTTAGTGCTTTGAACACTGCCAACAGTTCTAACAGGTTTATGTGGTTGGATGCTATGTCTGACGACCAAACTGTGCGCTGTTGACACAGGTGAGTCTCCCCCACCCTGTGAGAGACGCGTCTATATTTAGAGTGGCTTCCACTGGAGGGGTGGTGAAGGATTTCCCCTTCAAGAGGTTGTCCCTCGACCACCACTGCAGCGAGAGAATGAGGGCCGGTGACACAACCACTAGATCGTCCCGCTGGCCTGATACCACTGGCTGTTGAGCCACTCCTGCATTGGGGGCATGTGCAATCTCACGTGAGGAACCAAGTAGCTACATGACGCCATAATTTCTAGCAGACGCATAGCCTTGCGTACAGTCACCACTCGACTGGCTACATACTGAGGGATTTGAAACATGTCTTGAACCCTCTCGTTGGAGGGGAAGACGAGGCCGTCCTTTGTTGGAATTAGAGCCCCTAGGAACTGTTTGACCTGACTGGGGTCTAGGCTGGATTTTTTCTCCTTGATCGAGAATCCCAGACTGAATAAAAGATCCATCGTCTTTTTGGGTATTTGACAGACATGTTTTGTAAGAGTCCCCTGTTATGAGCCAGTCGTCGAGGTAAGGATAGACCAGGATGGATTGCCTGCGCAGATGTGCTGCTGCCACTGCTAGTACCTTTGTAAATATCCTTGGAGCAGATGCTATGCCGGAGGGTAGTACCTTGAACTGATAATGCTTGTCTTGTATCATAAATCTGAGGTATTTTCTGTGCGCTGGAACATTGAAATATGAAAGTATGCATCTTTCATGTCCAGTGTTGCCATGTAATCCTCCTGTGATAGCAGGGGAATTACTTCCTGCAGAGTGACCATGCAGAACTTTTGTGGCTTTATAAATTTGTTCGCTGGGCGCAGATCTAAAAAAGGGCGCATGGTTAGATCGTTTTTGGGTACAAGGAAGTACACTGAATAAATACCTTCTTTTACCTGTGACAAAGGTACAATTTCTATGGCTCCTTTTCTCTTGTAGTGTCAACTTCCTGAAGTATGCAAAGATGGTCTATTGTCAATCGTCTTGCTCGTGGAGGTCCGAATGTTGGGGACCGGTTGAACTCTAAACAGTACCCATGGGGCACTGTCTTTAGCACCCACTGGTCTGTAGCTATCCCCACCCATGCCTGAAGGAACGATGTTAGCCGGCACCCGACCGGTAAGGCATAGCAGGGGACCCGAATCTTCGGGTCAGTTTGAACCGGAGGCCGGAGAGCCTCTGGGGGTAGGGTTACGGCCCCTTCCTTTTCCACGACGCTGACACCTTTGGTGATACGGGGTGGAGTATCCGCTGGTTCCCTGTGGAGAGTACCAATTGTTTCCCGAGGAGTATTGTTGTTGAGGGAAGCGTTGGCCACGAAAAAGCTGTCTGGACCCAGATCCTCTTCTTGTAGAGGGTTTCTGTAATTTGGTCTAGTGTTTTTAGGGTGTCATGCTCCTTTTTTGCGGTCTCGAGGTCCTCGTCGATCGCTTTCCCAAACAGGTTGGATTCTTCCACAGGTTTATTTATAAGTGACGCTTGAGTCTCTGGCTTGAATCCATAGTTCCATAGCCACACATGTCTCTTCAGCAGCGTACCCTGAGCCAGGGATCGACTAGCCGTATCGGCAGAATCCAAAGTATTAAGTATGCTTTGGTTGACTTGTCTGCCCTCAGTGACAGTGGTCAGGAGACAAGTACGTAGTGGTTCGGGAACCTCCTCATGCCTTCTTGTAGTAAGGCCCACTGAGCATCCGCGTAGCTGGCCAACAAGGTGTTGTTGGCAGTACGTGTTGAAAACGCTGCTGTGGCCGTGACCCTCCTCCCAAGGGCGTAAAGTCTTCTACCTTCCTTATCAAGGGGTACCTTGCCGGTTGACAAAGGAACCCCTGCCCTCTTTCTTGTAGTAGTCACCACCAGAGAGTCTGGGGTGGAGTGACTTCTGATATACAGAGGGTCTGAGGGAGAAGGATGAAAGTTTTTCTATTCTTGGGTTAACACCTATTGTGAGAGCAGGTGTTGATAAGGAGGGAGCCAGAAGTTTCTTAATTTAATTGAATTGACGAGAGGAATAGCCTGGCTGGCCGGCGGCTTCTCCTTGAGGATGTCCTCCACGAAGACAGCTTCAGGGACAGCTTCATCTATGGCAATCTTGAAGTGTTCAGCTGCTTTACGCAACATGTTAAACGTCAATTGATCATCCACTGGTGAGTGTTGTCTAGTGGAGGTGGTCTGGGGGGAATCCAAAGAGCATCAGGATCTTGTGGAAGTGGAGACTGTCATGGTTGAGGGTCACCCATATCCGGGTTCTCCTCCCAACCCTCTATGGGATAATGCATGTCCTCAGGGTTGGTGAATTGATCCTCATCCTGCGTGTCTGCAGGAATGCCTTCTTCAGTTAGGTCATAGTTGTATATATCCTCTTCCAGAGAGGGGTCAAAGAGCCTTGGGAATTTTGCTACAGGGTCCGAAGGGCGCTCATCCTGTGGTCTGCTTGGTGTGGGTTGTTCTGAACGGGGAACAAACCTGTCCAGCCTTTCCATGCAGTTTTCAAATTTCTCTCTAGTCCAAACAGAAGACCCAGAATGATCTAACCAGGTCGTCGGCGGCGGCGGCAGTCTTCTTGTGATGCGTCTCGACAGAACCTGGTATATTAGTGGTAGCCCACTTTGTTTTTGATGGCCCGGTCGCTAGGCGCATATGCAGCTGCAGGGAGGGCTGCCGATCCCGACGGTTGGTGGGTGCCGCTGGAGCTTCCGATGTACCCGTTGGCGATGAAGTAGTCTTCGACTTGGCCGAAGATTGACTTGGGGTTGTGTGTTTAGTGCTGTGTAAATGTTTGTCTTTGTCGCCGGGGTGCAACTGCCCCATAGCAGTGCCTGAGCCGTGCCTGGCGGGGCCGGGGACAGACTATGTGGAACGAGAGTGTTCCGTCAAAAGGTCAACTACCTCCGGTTCTGTGGACTGATCGTCACTCTTGCCGTCTTCACATTCGGTGGCAGCGGGAGAGAACTCGGCCTTCGACATCCTGTAGGCCGCCCACCGCTTGACTTTGCGCTCCTTTAATGTCTTAGGACTGAGGAGCTTACAAGCCACGCATCCTACTTCATTGTGACCGAGGGGCAAGCAACGGTTACACCGTTTGTGCTCATCTTTCCAGGGAAATTATTTGCCCTTACAAATGGGGCAAAACCTAAATGTATTCCTCTCCATAGCGGAGGCTGGGTAGAGTGACGAAGACCAAAAGGGAAAAAGGAAGGAAAGGGAAAGGCATTCTCAGATTGTACAGAAATGTCCACCCCGACCCCACTCTCCCAAATGTGTAGGCCGGCGCAAGGCCCGGCCACGTGGTTGGCAGCGCCGACTGGATCAGCGTCTGTCGAAGTTCTGAAGGTCTTCGGCGGAGATCTGGAACAGCCGTCGAAATAAGGGACGGATAGGGCGTTGATGTTAAAGGTCATTTGTACCGCGCACTTTCACCACCGAAGTGGTCCCCTGGCGGCTCTGAAAAGGGGAGGAGGGGGGGTGGGTTAGTAGGAATAAGCTGGAAAAGTGCAAGAGAGTAGTGATGTACTGTTGGCAGCTTCGGCCCGGTGGGTCTGTCGGCTGGACTTGGGGTGTTTTATGGTCTGTAGTCGTCGAGTGCTGTTGTGCAAGTCTATGTGTGGTTTGTTTTGTTGTTGCATTGTTGTGAAGTTTGTGCGGATTGCTGCGTTTAAAGCTTGTGGTTGTTTGGTTATAGTTTGAGAGGTGTATGCAGAGGGATGGAATTGTTGGTTGGTTGGTTAGTTGGCATTGCTGTTCTTGCAATTGTGGGATTCCATCTAGGTCCGGTACATGCTAACAGTCACATTTCTATCTAGATGCCGCGCAAGCTAGGTTCATAATTCTAAGTGTGGTGCATGCTAAGAGTCACATATGCTAACAGTCACATTTCTGAAATTCTATCTAGGTGTGGTATTTGCTAACAATCATATTTCTATCCAGATGCAACGCGGGCCAAGTTTGAGAACTCCGTCCAAGTGTGGCACATGCCAACAATCACGTCACTGCCCAGACCTGGCGCAAACTAAGCTCGAGAATTGCATCTAGGTGTGGCACATGCTAACAGTCACATTTCTGAAATTCCATCCAAGTGTGGCATATGTTAGCAATCACATTTGGCGCTTCTATCTAAGAGTGGACATGCTAATATTTACAATTCTATAAAGAGTGGACATGCAAGTATTATGGTAGTCTATGTTATTGGTAGGTAGGATAGAGTGGCGGGGGTTTTCTGGAGTAGAGTGATTGCTCTATTCCCCACCCATACCACACTCACGGTTTTTGTTGGTGTCTGTTGGCTGCTGGCTTCGTTGGCGTCCCCTGCGGACACCTGCAGACACATCTTGGAGCTGCCAATGTCGGAGCCGCCCTTGGCCTTGGGGCCCTTAGCCGCAGGGGCTGCCCTGGAGTGTTCCTTATGGCCGCGCAGAGCACCAATGCGGTCGCGGGGGTGGTGCGGGAGGCGGGCACAGGGAGTCAGGAAGCAGTGGGGCTTGCCGGGAGAAGCAGTCGCCGAGTGTGCTGCACATGCTTTTTAAAGCACAAGTAAAATAAAGATGGGATGCTCTGGGGGGGCTGGGGGCATGGGCCTACTCATCACGCCAGGGGAATTTTATATAACTATTTCGACCAAAGGTCGAGGGGACAATAGGCAATGTCTGACAAACTCTGCATAAGGCGACCAGTATGCTGGGCGGGAAAAAACAATCGGAGAGACTTAGACGCGTGAGGGATCTTGGGTACACTACACGTCACGTAGGTATAGTGTTCTCGAGAGACAAGATGCAATACTCCACTGTTACCACTGGATGTCCGACCATATGCACAGCATGTGATTCTAAGCAGTTTAACAAGCATCAGAAGCATGAGTTTTGCAGCCAGTGATCCTGACTGGACCACTGCTGGGGGTGTGTCCTTTATAATAATAATTGTTCTTTTATAACATGCTCAATTTCAGGGACCAGTTTCTAAGCACGAGGCAGGGATTTGAACCTGTGTTGCTATGTGCTGTCTTGCTTACAAGAAAAACACATTGGCCCTGAGCTAGCCTCCCGGCCCCAAAATGTGTGTGGGCCAGATCGGTCATTGCTAGTAGAAGTTTCAGCTCTTACCTGGCTTTTGGAATAAGAGGACTCCTACTCCCACTCTAGAGACACCCTGGAAGACACCTAAGGGGACAGGAAACCTGTCCAGCTGCAAGACTTGTGAGGAAACAGCAGACCCGTTGGAAGAAGGCCTGGCGACCAACTTCTACTGCTGTATGGGAAGAGACCCGTCTTGTAGATCAACAGTCCTGCGAAGGAGCTGTGACCCTTGGAGTCGAGGGAACATTCATTATCTACATTAGCTCAGAGTCCTATGAAGTTTGGGCTATCGTACTGCAGACGTCGCTGTGCCAAGTTAAGGCCTGGAACTTGGGGGATCTTCACAACAAGACTTACCTCTGCAACATTCTGTGTTTGTAGCATCAAGGGGACCAGATATAGGAGACGAAGTCTGACTGCGGCAAGTGAATCCCATTGTGTTGCAGTGCATCAGTGGCCATCGTCCGAAATGCTTTCCTGTGTCCAGTCCTGTCCTGAGAGGGGCCCTGCAACAAGTTTTGCATTTCCCAACTAGAAGGCTTTGCACCGGCATTAGTCACCGACCGGAGGTGTGCTTGAATCTACAGCCCCTGGAGATCAAGGGCTGAGGCTGATAGCGGGACAGGAAAAGATATCTCCAGACCTCTTTAGCAGACCTGCCAAGTCCTATCAAGAATCAGAGTATAGGGGTGAGTTGTAGCGATACTTACCTGAACCCCTAACTCCCTCTTAACAGTTTTGATAACTTACTATTTTAATAGTTTGGATTTGCCAATGCTTTTTCACACAAGCACTCCAAAATTGGGGACACTTGTTGGATTACCTTGTTTCACACTTGGAACTGTCCATCGGAACCCAGAGACCCTACCTTCATTTTTTCCAGCTTCACAAAACTGTATGGAACTTTGCTGAACTTTGCTGAACTTTTGGGTACAAGGTCCCATACATGTTAAGGATGGACTTCTGAAGCTAGTATTTTATCTCTGTGGACATGTGGTGCTTATAATAATATGGAACAAGTTACTTGCCTGTAACTGTTGTCTAGCATGGATTCACATGTGTACACACTTGTGTACGAGCGCGATAGACATAAAATATCAATATGATTGTATATCCAAAAATAGCCTTCAATTTTATCCAGCCAATTAAAATCCCCAATGGCCAAGGCATCAAAAGCCTAGAATACCATGGGGCATAATCACTGGTTATATAGGGTAATTATTCCTTCTAATGAGTAAGCTGCCTTTTGCTTTGCAAACTTTTCTATCAAGTGTGTCATACGACATGCCTTAGTATAATATCTGTTAGCACGCCTCTCTAGTCCCAAGTACGGGTATGTCATCACAATCGCCATCATCCTCAGACAAGTAATGAAGTCGGGACACTTGACCTTCTTGGACCCCAACCACCATTACCTTTGTTTTTATCAATATGCAAATCATTACCAAAAGCATACTTTGGTAAGATATCAAACATCGCCCTTGCACCCCTGTAGGTGTGGTTGAACATCACCAAATCGTCAGCATATAACATACAAGGAATTGGCCGATCCCCAATTCTAGGGCTATATCCAACTCCTTGTAAAAAAACGAGAGGGGAGAACAGTTGCAGCCCTGCTTTACCCACCTGTGATATCAACCAAGGCTGTCATGCCTCCCTGATCGTCCAGTCACACTTGCGCCTGGGTGTTGTAGTGTAAACCCTTAATGACGTTCAAGAGCTATTGGGGGCAACCCCAGTTTTCCATTTTTAACCATAATTTGTCACGGTTCACCCCATATAAGGCCGCTGGGAAGTCCACAAAAACAGTATACAGAATGGACCTCCAGGGTGCTGTAGCTCCTATAAACAATTTGTCCATGATCCTTAGATTAGGAGTTGTACAGCACCCAAGACGAAACCCCGTCTGCATAACCTGTAGCAAATCTGACTCCTACACCCAAAAAAGTTGGAAGTTCCTGGGAAGCACACACCCTGTCAAACAGAATATTAGCACACTTGGCAGGATTCTGCTTCAAGACAATATTTTTGAGGCAGTTCGGATCAGGGGCCCTTGAGTTTTTATAATTATGGCCTCAATCTCATCCTCACCAAATTCCAGTGGACAACCACCTATCAGGAAATGGGCAAGGGGAAACCCCACACAGGGGTTTCCTTTCCCACTTATGAAGGTGATCCATTCAGATTCTTGGATAGAATTTAAGATATTTTTCCTCCTATACCCTTTGGCCCTAGTTAAGATAGCCCAGTTGTTCCTGGTTTTGCCACTTTATCATGCTTCGCCAATGCGTATTTTGTATAGAACACTTCCATAACTTAAGCCAACACTTATAATTATTCTTAATACATTTCATGCACTGGGACAACTCCCAAACAGACCCCGTACTGCCTCTCCCTGCTCATTTCCCTGTGCATGGATCTTTTGGCATCACAGAGAGCGCTATTAAATTGATTGCCTGTTTTATTATAAACTGTGAGCAGGGAGTCCACGTCTGGTTGCCCCCAGGTAACTGTGCTCAGAGAGGCGCAGCTTCACCTCACTGATGAGGCCCAACAAGGCTGAAACACGTGTATGGGGTTGCTGGTGGTACTCTTGTTCAGAGAGGAATTGCCATAGCATTTCGGTGCTGGACTGCCAATGTGGGCGGGACAAAGACTGATATGCAAATGGATATTTCCCATCTGTGAAAGGTACAGTGAGCAAAAAGCGTGTGCTGCAAACTCATTTCAGAGCAGGTTATCATGCCATGTTCTTTCTGGAGAGGAACGCAGGCTACCTTTTTTTGAAACAGTTTTATTAAAAGACAGCAGGTGACCTGTTGGTCAGGAACCAATTTTAATAGCCAGGCGTTTAAGCCAGGCTTCGACCTCATTACAGTTGAATGCACCCAAAGCCTAATGTCATCACAAGTAAACTCGGAGACCACCGCTTCCATATTTTGGATACGTCTGGCCTTCCAGAGCATACGATTACCCGCATAGTTAAGCTCTATAAAAGCACATCCATGCAGGTTTGGCACCAAGGGTATTAAGGGGATAGTGAGATCCAGTATCGTCGTCATTGTGATAGTTGGCTATCACCGTAAGGTCTTGAACGAATGTAAGGCAGGCGTTAAAAACAAAGAAATCAAGGGTAGCCTGGCTTTTATTCCCCGACCATGCGTATTGGCCGGGGGTATTCCCCCTTTTTCTACCATTCAACATAAGCAGGACCCATTGTGTTCCCCAACTGTTGCTTTTCCCCTGCCACATCACGCACTAGTGAACAACATTACAGTACTCATCACCCTGCCTCTCCTTCAAGCACCCAACATTAAAATCCCCACCCAACAAAACTCAGCATACATCCCCTTACATGTACCCAATGTTTCTTCCAAGAGAGATTGTACTTCCTCCATACATTTCATACGTGAGGGTATATACATTCATGACCAGCATCTTCCAACCATCATCCCCAGTATCCGACGTTAGTTCAACCGCCGGGACGTTTCCCGCTCCAATCAACCGCAACAACACTTGTCGTGAGCTTATTTCCTGGCTCACTCCAATAATGAGCCCCCAAAAGGTCTCCCCAAGGACCTTTACCAGCCATGGTTTGGTATAAATGTAATCCCTCAACATAAACTGATCAATCAATCAGGTTTCTTGTAATAAAAAGACATTTAGCCAAGGTGAACATTAATCCCACATCCAACAATAAGTGGCTATATCCCCTAGTGTTCCAACTTGCAATCCTGAAGGGTCAATTCCCCCTAGGCCGGTCACTCAAAATCTGTGAGTCTTGGTTCGGGAGAGCCCAGTACACTGCTTCGAAAGCCTGTCGGCCATAGTCCAAGGCAGATTGAACTAACAGAGGTGGACTTCGGCTACCCTGCCACCGATTGACAAGACAATCTGCCCTCGAGGAATTCATCCCAAATATCTGTGGGTCAGAGTTTGCACAGCTATCTTACAGTTCACAACAGACGTTTAAGGCCCAAGATGTAAAGGACAGCCACACTAGCGCAAACAAGTAATATCACAATTGGGGAGGCAAAACTTAATAAACAGTTGGTACAGCTACCCCATTTAGGTAGCTTGAGTTGCAGCATATCAGAGGAAGAAATTGTAGACAGCCAGGGAATCGTGGCCCATAACTGGAGGAGAGTTGATCTATTAAGGAGCGGAATCCTGTCAGAAGCATAAATCTCCTCAATTTTAACTGATGAACCAGGCTTCATAGGGCCGTTTACCATTTTACTTGTTAAGGCACTAAAGGGGCCACTGGCCCTAGGCAGGTTAAGGTAAATTGGCTGGGTGATCTCTTGGGTTCATCCATCTATCAACATTCGACTGGCTGCTAGGCCATTTGGTCTTTCTTGCAATGAAGGGAAAATGCCCACTTCCTGCAGAGTATGGACTTGTTGCCCCCCCCACCCCCTCCCCTCGAAGCTCTGGGCCATCATTCCCAGTCACTTTGGCCTTCCTCAGCCTATCACCCTCCCTAGGATTAGATGTAGTAGGTCCCAGCTTTGGAAGGGTCCACCTATCCAATGGGCCCTGCAAAGTCACAGTATGCATGGATCCATCAGCTAATACTTTGTGACTATTTTAGAATGATTGGAGACTTCTTTTCCCTCAGTTCCGTTGGACTTGGCCAGTAAACTAAGCAAGGGAAAGGAACTTGTCAATAGTGTATTTTTAGTAGCATTCACCATCTGCTCCCTTCCTTTAGTGTTAGGCTAGGGTATTTGGGGGAGGACTTTACCCATCATGGAGATTTCAGCACACAGAGGTTCCAACACATCTTTTCCGTTCATCACTGCTATATTTACAGAGTCGAGAGACCTACATCTCATGGCAAGGCACCAGAATCCTAGATCCCCTGCTACCCTGCACCCCCTCACCAGACGTAGCCCTTTTGTTAGACAAACGTTCCAGGGCCCCAGTCAAGCAGGGAATGGGGACCTCACAGACAGTCTATATCAGACCCACGAGGATTAAGGATTACCGCTGGGAGGCGGTGGTTAAATACAAGTAAACCAAGATAATTCTTGGTTAAGTAAGTACTGTAACATCATATAAACACACAAAACAACTCAATAACGAGGACAAGAAGCAAGTCAAGGCGAGTCATACCTAAGGTTATACATTCAGGATAGTAATAGATTATTATTGGGGAAAAAAGACAAGGTTAGATATACTTTTAGAATACAATCAGTATTTCAAGGGTAGTTGACCCAGTCAGTCATGCAGTGACACATTATGAAATCGTATTATAAACCAGCCCAATTACAATTATACACCTTGCAACATTACTTCTTAGAACTCAGTTCAGAGCTAGTAAAACAGCTCAAACATTCATACTTTCTGCAAGGCCCTCAAGCTATTCAATGATAAGTAGGAACACTCAATAACTATTTTAGAATGTGCTAAGCAAATCAGGGAAAGCAAACGCATATTACACTTTAAGACTCCATGTATTTCAAGTTAAGTAATTGACCTATTGGTACATAACTATCTGCCATTTAATAGCTAGTTATACCAACTATACTTTTATGAAGTGTATAATACAGTTTTCTAAGGCAGGTAAGAGCTTTAGGAAACTATTTTAGAATAGCACTAATGCAATTCGGGGAAACGCAACCCAGATTTACAAGTTCAGAAGAGCAGCAGCAATTCAAGGTAAGTAAGACCTATATACTTTTACGAGGGGCTACCAGCAACACAATGACAAGTATTTTAAAAGACTGTTTTAAATCTGTATAAAGCAGACCAGGGAAAGCACAACCCAATAATGCACTTTAAGAATGACAGGGTTATTCAAGGCAGTTAAACACTATTGGTGAGCTTTTACACTCATTCAGTTAAGCAATGATAAAACAGTACCAACACTTATTACTTCTTAGAAGGGGGGACTACATTCAAAGTTAGTAACATACACTGAGGGGCAGAATGCAGCTCAAAAGTAAGCACAAACTTAATGGCACTTTGTAACTTCTTTCACAGATTAACAAGTTACTCTCTTACCTGGTAACGTTCTTTCGATGGGATGGTCCGACGACGTATTCCATATCTATGACAGTAATCACCACAGCTGTGCTGCTTCAGAAAATCTTTTGCCGTCTGCATCGATGACGTTGATACACCGCTCTTTAAGACCTCCTCCGTCGTCACTGGATGTTACAAGTAGGACGCACTACGCCAGTAGCCTCAGTTGTAGTTTTTTCCCAGAACGTGTGGCACCAGTCTTCTGCCAGTCTGACCACACAAAGCCTTGCGGAGACGTAAGCTGCAATCGCATAAGAAATTCTGTAGCGGGGAAGGCAGGGAGAGAGCGATATGGAATACGTCGGAGGACCATCCCATCAAAAGAACGTTACCAGGTAAGAGAGTAACTTGTTCTTCGAGGGGATTGGGTCCTCTGACGTATTCATATCTATGACAGACTCCCAAAGCAGTACCAATGCAAGGAGGTGGGAAATGAATTTAGAATACAGAAATTTAGAATGCCCAATCAAATTGCGGAGTAAAGGACTGCCTTGCCAAAGGCCAGATCCTGCCCACGGATAGAATCGAGGGAGTAGTGACGTACAAAAGTATGGACCGAAGCCCAGGTGGCTGCATCACAGATGTTACGAATAGGAACACCCCTCTTTAGGGCAGTAGAGGTAGCCATACCCCTGGTAGAATGGGCCCGTAAACCGACCGGTGGGTCCTTACCCGCCAAGCGTTAACAGTCAAACTGCCAGAATAATCCAGCGAGACAAAGTCTGCTTAGTAACAGCTTGTCCCAAACACCTTCCAGCATAACCAATAATGAGTTGATCGTCCACTCTGACCCGGGACATGCGTGAAATATAAAAGCTTAAAGCTCTCCTAGGATCCAGACTATGGAGCCTCTCCTCTTCCTTACCAGAATGCGGAGGAGGATAAAATGCCGGAAGAATAACCTTCTGGCCTAAATGAAATTCTGACACCGCCTTCGGAAGAAAGGAAGGACGAACTCTAAGGACAACCCTGTCTTTATGAAATATAGTGAAGGGTGGCTTAACTGAAAGTGTCTAACTCACTCACTCTGCGAGCGGAAGTAACCGCAACCAAACATACCGTTTTATGAGTTAACAGTCTCAAAGGGCAAGAATGCAAAGGCTCAAACGGAGCACCTATAAGAAACTTGAGGACATGGTTCAAATCCCAACCGGGCACCTGGAAGGGTGACGGAGGGAACACATTAGTGAGCCCTTTCGGAAACTGAGAAATTAAAGGGATTTTAAAATAAGAACGCTCTTCAGACGAGCGCTTAAATATGACAGCGCCGCCAGGTAACCTTTAACGGTACCCACTCGCAAGCCCCTGTGGGCTAAAGAAAGCAAAAAAGACAGCACCACAAGAATGTCACATGAAAACGGATCCACATTCTTAACCCTGCACCAGTCGCAGAACTTTCTCCAACAGCAACGGTACAGGGACTTCATTGCGGGCCTTCTGGCCGAAAGAAACACCTCCATCACGTCTTCAGGGAGGTCCCAATCCTTATACTTCAACCTTTCAGAAACCAAGCATGAAGGTTGAGGGATCTGACCTCTGGATGGAGAACCTGACCCCCCTCCCCACCCCCTCCCGTGAGAGCAGATCGTCTCAGTAGGGAAGACGACGTGGAGGGCAGATGGACAAGTCGAGAAGGTCCAGGTACCTCGTCCTCCGGGCCCATGCCGGAGCAATGAGGATCATCCGGGAACCGAACCTCCGCAGCACTTGCGGGATGACGGGACTGGAGGAAACGCAGACAGCAGTGGGAATTACCACTCCACCACTAACGCGTCTCCTAAGGCTCCTCTTGGAGGAAATTCTCATGAGCAGAAACTTTCGCACTTCCAGTTGACACTGGAGGTGAAGAGATCCACTTGAGGGGTCCCCCAAAGGGCAAAGATCTCCAGAAGAATCTCCTGAGCCAACTCCCACTCGTGAGAGATTGCGCTCTGCCTGCTCAGAGAGTCCGCCATCTCGTTTGTCTCCGGCTGTTAGAAGAAATCCTAGAAGCCTTTGGAAACACTGGAAGATGCACCATCCTCGACTTATTCAGTGGAATCCAAGATAGCGCCTACTCGATAACGTTTCCACTAACTAACAGAGGTCTAGTCTTTCTTTCAATTTGGAGAAGCACACTGAAATCCATTCATTCATACATAAGCTCCAAGAACGAACAGGTAACTGCGTTGCTACTCGACTTCTACGTTAGCATTGCTCCGCACACTTCTGCTCGCTAACCTTCCCGAGGTTATCCTTGCAATTACCTTGCACTATTCCTCTATTTTCTACGCGACATCTGTCGTATCCTTCTCCTCCTGCCGCTCTCAGCGCTATTCTACTTTCGGCTCCCAGCCGCTTTCGCCGCCCTAGGCTTATCTCTGCTTTCGGCTCCCTGCCGCGCTCGGCTCCATTCTACTTTCGGCTCCCGGACGCTTTTGCCACCCTCGGCTTAACCACATGTCGGCTCCCGGCCTTCTATCTGGTGATCTACTCATACCTTCTTATTGCTGTATTCTTTACACCTTGTTCTACCTGTTGCCCCATCTTCGGGATCACTCCTCCGCTCTCCTTCCACCTGGTGTCTTGTCAACTTACCTTTCCGCTTCCTTATTCATTCCGCGATTCTGCTCTTTTGCAGTCCTATTCCTCTTTCCTTCGTTGCTACTTTTTTACTTGGCTCACAGTGAGCTCAGTTCCAGTGGAGTATCCTGTTCCAGTCTTCTCACCATTGGGCCTCAATTCCTCCTGGATACTACAGCTTCGAATTTACATTTCTCCAAGAGGACATACTATACACCTTTCATTTGGATTTCCTATCGACACCCGATTCTGGGTTTTCTTCCCCACAAGGGTTTGCCAGGGGGTAGCCCCCTTGGTTGCACAGAGCATAATTTATGACCTCTGGACTTCCGGGGGGACGCCTCTTACTTCTCCAAGACTCCGGCTAAACCGAAGACCCGCGAGTACCATCATTGGCATAAGCAAAGATTGTGGTGTTTGTAAGACCGGCCAGATAAACTGCCGAGATCGAAACTTCCTGCTGGATTGCCCAGAACCAGAGATGCATCGCCTCCCTGCACAGAGGAAGTGACCCTGCCCCCCCCTTTTTGTTGAGGTAGTGCATAGCCACTGTGTTGTCCGTCAGGCTCAGGACATTCTTTCCTCGCACAGTCGGCAGAAAAGCCTTCAGGGCAAGCCTGACGGCCCTCAGCTCCAACAAATTAATATGGAGTCTGGACTCCGAGGGAGACCAACGACCGCTGTCAACTCGTTGGCATGAGCTCCCCATCCCATGAGGGATGCGTCAGTCACGACCGTCACCTCCGGCCATGGAAGCCAAAATGGAGCCCCCTTCATCAGATTGCCTTCGACGACCCACCACAGAAGGTCCTGGGCGACCGAGGGGCGACACCTGAACGGGGTCCGACATCCTGACGGAGGACTGAGACCACTGGAGCTTAAGTGCCCATTGCAAAGATCTCATCCGCAACCTGGCCTCTGGCACCAGAAGAATGCAGGATGCCATGAGGCCAAGCAATCTCAAGAACTCGAACGCAAGGAGACTCTTGGCATGTTGAAACTTTAGCACCATCTGCTGAATGTGATGAGCCCTCACCTGGGGAGGAAAACACTGCCCCAGGGACGTGCCGAGCACTGCTCAGATGTACTGGAGCCTCTGAGTTGGCGTCAAGTGGGACTTCTTTAAGTTGAGGGAGAAGCCCAGCTTGTGGAGGGAGTGGCAGGTGACGGACAGATGATCCAGGACTTGCTCGGGAGAGCGCGCCCTGATCAACCAATCGTCCAGGTAGGGGTAGACGTGAATCCCCCCTTTCCTGAGATCCGCTGCCACCACTACCATGTGCTTGTTGAAGACCCTCGGGGCGGAGGTCAAGCCGAACGGCAGGACCCGAAACTGAAAGTGCGAGTCGCCAACCGCGAACCTCAGGTGCTTCTTGTGCTTTGGATGGAACGGCACATGAAAATAGGCGTCCTTGAGGTCGAGACACACCAACCAGTCCTGAAGTTGAAGGGCCTGGAGGACTTGAGAAAGAGTAACCATCTTGAACTTGTCCTTCCTGAGGAGTTTGTTCAAACCGCGCAAGTCCATGATGGGTCTTAATCTCCCCCCCCCCCCCCCCCCCGTCTTTCTTGGAAATCAAAAACTAAGGGGAATACCATCCCTTGTTGCTCTCCGCTACAGGCACCAGTTCTATTGCGCCTTTCTCCAGCAGGGCTTGACCCTCCTGCACAAGGAGCGGATCCGGACTCTGCAACAAGAGATTCCCCGGTGGATTGTCGTGAGGCCTCTGCCGAAAGGGAAGACAGTAGCCGTGGGCTATGATCTCAAGAACCCACACATCTGAAGTTCACGCCATTCGACAAGATGCTGCACCAGCCTTCCCCCAACCGGCGAACCGTGGGACATGGCCTCATGACAGACCTGAAGCGGCTGCGGCGTTGCCTGAGGTCAAAGAGGCAACTGCTCGAGCGGTCTTGGCACCTCGAGCACCTTGCTTTCCACCTATGGCACTCCTACGGTGGCCCCTTTGACTGGCAGCTCCTCTCGCTTTACCAAAGGATGAGTAATAACGAAAGGAACCTCCCCTCCATTGCTGTCCTCTAGGACGAAAAGGCGTAGGTTGTCGAACTGCAGCGCCCAATGACTTTGCTGCAGCTTTGGAGGTCTGCAAACTTTCAAGGCTCTTGTCAGCCTTGCTGCCAAAAAGGCGTTCCCAGCCAAAGGGCATGTTGAGGAGCCGGGCCTGCACATCAGGCGCAAACCCCGACTTACGCAACCACGCAAACCTGCGTATTACGGTGCTTGTCGCCATGGACTGGCTGACGCAATCTGCCATGTCCAAACCAGACTGAATGGCCTCACACATGGCATCCTTGCCATCCTGAACCATAGCAAGGAAACCATCCCGGTCGTCCCCTTCGGGAATATATTCAGCCGCTAAGGAAACAGTTCCAGAGGGTGCGTGAAACGTGACAAGGCACATACGGAGCTGGCAGCCTGAAGAGCCATACCCCCTGAAGAAAACACTTTCTTCGCCCAACCATCAAAACGCTTGTCGTCCCCATCAGGAGGGATGGTAGGATACGACGCCTGCTTTGCTGGGGCGATAGCCGTCTGCACCACCAAACTCTCCGGAGTGGGGTGCTTGGTCAAGTAGCAGGGGTCGCTACTGGCTGGGCGGTATTTTCACAGCAAAGACTTGCCCACTGCCGGGAGACTCTCCGGAGCAGTCCAAGCCGCCGGCACCCTCCTCTGTAGAGCCATATGGAACAGCAGTACCGGGTCAGTTGGTGGACCTTGGTCGAGGATATACGTGAGGTCATCCAGAAGAAAATCCCCTGGGGGATCAGACCACCCCAAGTACTCGGTGACCCTAGACATAAGGCGCCAGTACGAGGAGTCGGCATGGGTGCCAGGCTCAGGCCTTCCACCTCCTGAGAGGTGTCCAGACCACTGGCGTCGTGCAGGGACCGACGCAGGTCCACAAACTGACTAGACGAGAGAATCTCATCTGGCACTTTATCAGGAACCATGCCATCATCAGAGACCTCATCCACCTCCGAAATGTACTCAAGATGGTGGAAAGTGAGCACAGAATGGGGATCAAAGCCATGCTTGGCCTTGGCCAGAGCCTTTCTAGGGGGTTCCACCATACCCCGGGGCACCCCCGTCGAAAAGCGTCGAAAGGCGTCGAAAGGCGTCAAGGCCGTTGAGTGAATCGGCGTCGAACGCGGCGCCGACAGCATCGACAGCGCCGACACAGACCTCGAGGAAGGAGCCCCGAGCGTGTCCTTCGACAGCCTGGGCGCCAATGGCATCGACGACATCCTCAAAGGTGGAGCCTCGAGAGAGTCCCTCGACGACCTCGGCGTTGACGTCTTCTTCGAAGACATCACAGGTACATACGGTCTCGAGCGCGTCGAGGACCGGGACCTGGAACGGGCATAACTAGAACGATTTCCCTTGTCCCAGCGGGACCATTCGCGCGAATCGTGACGACCACCCGAGCCCGAAGGCGTACGAGCGGTGTCTCTAGTCCAATCACGCCCGACCCCACTCGGAGGCGCGGATGGACCAGTGCCCTGCGATTCGAGAATCGCTAGCATTTTCTTACCGAAGGAAGCCCATTGCTCCGGAGTCGCATGCTTGGTGGGCTAAGCGACCCACCGACGGGCGGAGTCCTCGGACAAGGACGGGGAAGGCAACCGATGACAGCGCTTCCGGGAGTGCCTCAAAGAGGCAGAGAAGCGGAGGGACCCACTCCGGGACCGAGACCCACTGGACTTCCGACGACGATGCGGAGAGTCGCCCCTCGAATCATCCGTCGAAAGCCCCGTGGACCTCGACTTCCGGGGTTTGGACACCTTACCGACCGACAGTTTCTTCATGCACTCCCGCAAGGCTTTGGACGTAAGCGACTGGCAGTCGACACAATCATCCGTGTCATGGGTCTCCCCAAGGCACCAGAGGCAGGTGTTGTGCGAGTCCGTCACCGACATCTTGGACCCGCAGTCCCCACACTTCTTCCACCCTGCGTCTGGGCTTCAAGAACAAGACATCTCGAAAACATCTCACAAACTAACAGGTTCGAAGAACCGAAAGAACAGAAACTTCAAAGATTCGAGGCGCGCCGAGATCTCCGAAGCTAACACGTTCGCGGAAAAAAAGGAACTGAGGGCGTCCTACTTATAACATCCAGTGACGTCGGCTGTTGGAGGAGATCCTCGAGTGCGGCGTATCGACGTCCTCGAGGCAGGACGCAGACACCGAAAGATTATCCGAAGCAGCACAGCTGTGGTGATTGCTGTCATAGATCTCGAATACATCGGGGGACCCAATCCCTTTGAAATACAGTTAACACACTAACTTCTTCAGCAAGTAAGTTATTTTACACTTGTTCTACTTTGAAGGCAGAATCCTTTTCTTTACCAGTGCTTCCCTAGTCTATTGCATGATTTCTCTCACAGGTAGAAGAGGGACCCTAGTGGTCTAGGTGCCAGCTGTAGGAAGGTTGAGATGGGGTTCAGCTGCAGGAAAGTTCCAGAGGGTATCGTCTTCTCACTTTCAGAGTTAGTTAAAAGTGTTCAGGGACTTCTCAGAAGGCTCCCTATATGTGTTCCTGGGCAAGTGGTATGGGCAAACTCACAACCACACGAATCACCCACACAACCTCACAGGATGCACACCAGACATTAAGTATTGCCCACGCCTACACAGTACCTTAGGAGAAAAGAAGAGCTTCTGGGTGGATGCCTTCAGGATGCAGCAGCACAGGACACGGCCCCTGGATTCTTAGTTTGGAGACGATCGAACTGGACACTGGATGGGAACTTGCAGCAGCAGTCGTCAGTGGAGTCTTCCAGCAATGTTTTCTTCGCAGATTCCCGCGGCTGTGTGGATTTGGTGCCTTTTTAAAGAAACCAGATGAAGAACTAATATTGTTGGTCGGTTTCTCTTCATTCTCTCAGTCCTGCACTCTGGTGAGGGAACTTCAGAGATTCGATTCCTGTCTCTGGAGATCCAGCAGGAGTCCAAAGTTTCGGACGGATTCGGTTTTCCGAAAGACCATGCACCGCACTCAAGGTCAAGGCCCCAGGGGTTTGGCGGTTTGCAGCCCAGCAAGGTCAAAGCATGTCGTGGGATGGTTAAAAATGTAGGTCATCTTGAGACTAGTGGATCTCACTAGCCTTTGGGTAGGAGCAATCGCATTCGGGACCCCGAGGGGGAGTGGTAGGAAGGGTCGCATCAGGCTACAGTTACATAGCAGGCTCTCCAGTCACTGACAAATCACTAGAGATGTCAGTTTACCCTCTTCCTCTCCGGTTTCAGATCCAGTGGTCAACTTGTCAGTAGCACAGGTGTTTGGAGTATTTATCAGAAACAGCAGAAATTCTGCAATCTCTCCCTGCAGTTTACAGAAAGGGGCCGACTAGCTGTCCATTCAGGCCAGTCAGCCTCCTGCTGGGAGATTGTTCCTTTCAGGCAAGGTGAAAGACAAAAGGCTGCAGAGTTTTGGACTCCTCCCTCAGTTCCTGCCTTCTCAAACACTCTAGAGCCTAGGCGGGGAATACAAAGTATTGCAGCCTAAAACAGAAATTCTACTGAGGTGGTTCCCACCTAGAATGGCAGGGGAAGACCTCAGAAACAACAAGGATACTTAAAAATGATGTAGAAGAAGGAACCCAACATTCCAACACAATGGTGGTTCTTCTGTGTATTACCAGGGCTTATTTTTAACAGCCTGCAAGTAAGATTAAAAGGTCACTAAGGTAAAAACACTCACCAGCCATTCAAGTAAACTTGCAATGGTAACAAAAACATTACAGGTAAGCAAGGGGATACACACTAACCCCCAGCACTCCACATAAGGTGGGGTGTGCTGGCTCACCATATAAAATGTAAAGAGAATAGCAATCCTCTTTGCTCCCAAGGGGTAGTCTTTCACCCAAATACATTAAAGAGAAATTACAAAGGGAAGCCCAAAGGGGCAACCCAGCCTAAACTCAAATGTTATAGGAAACTAACTCCAACCATACACTATTGATAGACATAAAAAAGGTCACCCATAAAAAGAGAAAAAGATTAGGTGAGAGGGGGAAAAGATAAAATAATTGCTAAGTCCAAGCAAAAGGTTCTGGGGTTATCACAGGTCAGGAAGATTTATCAAATATGAAAATCATATCCAACAGTATCCATTAATAGTGTTGTGTGTTAGTAATTTTTCACTGTGGTATCTGCCCTCAAGTATTTTTATACCCTTATAAGTGTGTTCTTTGACTGTTTCACTGTGTGCTTATTGTGGAACCTGTTAAGGAGAATTCTCAGAAATGTGCTAATTCCCTCTACCTTAGAGACCCCAAGCAGCTTTGCTGGATTTTGAGGACTTCATTGTTCTAACCTGGAGAGAGCGAGACCCTTTTTCCCACTCTCTCATGTGTTTTAATGTGATCTTGTACACTGTCAGACTCCACAACCATAAGAAATAAACTCCATAGGCATCTTTTGCATTGTGTCACACAGCACCAACATGGGCTTCAAGCCAGCAGCCTTTTTCCTGAATTAGGCTTTTTTCTGTTGCACATATCAGAATAGCAGTGTTCCTTCCTAAAGCAAACCAAGTGCATGGAAACAAGAAACTGATGGCCTGAGCGTGGCACCTCAATATATACTATTCATGACCTGATGCCTAGCACTGGGGCTGTAGGGGTTTGGAATAGTGCCACGATTTGATTTGCCTCTTGGTGACAGAAAAAGTCCAAAGCTTAGCTAAGCTGAAGAATGAATACCCGGTGTGAAATCTGTGCGAGGAAGATATCCATTAGAAATATGTAATGGGTGACCCAGTTTATAACCAAAAGATAAGAATAATTGCACATCCATGCTATCTTTCACTTAAAGGTGTGTGGCCTCCCTTTTCAATGATTCCTTGGGCCTAATGTGTGACATCATGAAAGTGCCAAAGTAAAACTTTGCCTAAACATTTACAATCACCCTACAATCCATTAACAATATAACTTTACTAGATGGAGATGATGGGGCAAATGTCTGTTTTTCGAAGGCATTTTAATGTTGCCATGAATGTTATTTCTTTTATAGAATTTATTTGTACACTTTATGAGTATTTAAGTGCCTAAAACGAAAGGTTGGCATAAAATACTTTTACTAATTAGCAAATATATTGAACACCAGCATATACAAAAATGTTGTAGCATCAATAAAAAGGGAGATTTACCTGTGTCTGTGAAAGACTGGATGTCGTAGGTAAGGTCAACACTCAGATTTTCTGAATTTTCCATTTTCCTAAACACTAACCCAATCACCCACATTGTGCGGAATTCTTCTCTGTAAAGTTATTTAAAAAAAAAAGATTTAAAACAAAAAAGATCACAAATGTAATGACTAGGATTGCAGTATTTAGTCATAAAGCAGATGGTCTGCAAAAAGTGTTCCTATCAGATGGGAACACAGAACAAATATAACAACAGTTAAGCAAACATTTCTGACTCGTTATAATTCTCCATTCTATGACCAGACTGAGGCGAGCATTATGCTTCCATCTTCATTTATTTCTACTCTTCAGCAGTTCAACAAAACATATAAAACCATGAAAAGTGTGGAACAGAACTTTTCCATTTTCAAAACTACAATATCCATGAGTCTCTGTAGTCCATGCTCTTTCCACCAGTCACAACCCACTTCCTGTGCTTGGGCTCCTCCTCTTCTTTTACTGCTCTTCAAGCAGATAAGTACCATTTCTTCCCTCTCCGCATGTCAAGGTTGGAATGACTGGGTTTCAGTGGAAGATTAAAATTATGCCTAGCGCAGTATGTGTGTGAAAGAGAAGATTCGTTTATGTAGCATATAAAATAAAAAAAAAAAGAAATATAATTTCTGTAATAATTTATCCAAAGTGTTATAGGCGCGAACACAGACGCGTGCTGTTGCGAGATTGAGTGTTTTATCGTAGCTACGCGTCAGAGTAGATTCCGTGAAGTTTTCGTAAGGCAGAGATTTCGTTCGCATGGCTGACGGCCCTGTGTCGTAAAACCGGCACTCCAGGGGTTTAGTCAGCCTCGCGAAGACACGCAGCGCCGGCCGCGCTGGCATCCGCGAGCCGGCCCCCACCCTTGGGGAGGCGGAGCCAGCGCCAGCGAAGCTCAGAGCGTGGCCAGAGAGCTCGCGAGCAGGCAGCCCCCGTCCGAGGGTGGGCGGAGCTACCGCGAACCGTGTGTAGGCTCTACGCTCCGAAGCGTTAGCCCCCACCCGCGGGTGGGAGGGGTTAGGCACGTTACGGGCGCATTAGGACGGCGCATTTGTGCGACATGAGAGTTTTCCTTAAACACCAGCAGCAGAGCGCTCGGAAGAGCGAACAGCTTACATTGGCTTGATCAAGGCCCTGATACCAGCGATCTTACGATCGTGAGCGCCGTTGCTCCAGGAGAGCATATTAGGAGACTGCGGGTCCACGTGGAGAGAGCTGCTGAGCTAAAACACTGCAGATCCCTATACTGTTACTCAACAGAAGATTGGCTTACTAGAGCCTCAGAGCAAAGGACATAGGTGCAGCCACTAAAAAAAAAAAAAAAAAAAAAAAAAAAGAACAGAGTTAAGAAGTAAACAGGACTTTTACTGACTCTGATTTATCAATCAGGAGCAGTGGGCGTGCTAAGAGACCTGTCTCAGGTATATTAGGCACACAGCACTTCAGAAAATGTCAGAGTTCGAGTGGAGCAAGGAGGAGCAGTCGCAGGACCTCGCTGCCAGCTTTAAGCAAGTGCTGGGGAGCTCTCAGGTTGATGCAGTGGCAGAGGGCATCAGGCCCCTACATGAGAGGCTGGAGACACTGGAGGTTATGTTTTCGCAGCCTAGTAGCAGCACCAAGGACTGGAAGCGCACGCCAACAGACCCTTTAAAAGGGGAACTCAAGGGGAGTAAAACAGCCCTCAAGAGGAAAGCCTCGGACGACGCCCAGGGCGCTTTGGAAGGGGCAGCGAATAGGGCCCCAGAGGTGCCTGACGCGTTTGCTAAGCTGAAGGAAGCTTATCTGCAACGGCAGGCGGTGCCGAACCTCATGACCCCCTCTCCAGGGGAGGAAAATACAGGAGATGACCCTGGCTTGGAAGATGAGCAGGCTGACGATCAGACTTTGCAGGAAGACAAAGAGGTCGAGGAAGAAGACTGGGCAAAATCCAGTGGGGGCAAGAGAGCACGGAAGGAGAAGCACCTTCTGGAACCTCAGGATGAATTGTTTGACCCGGAGAGCATCCGGAATCCGAGGTCCACCAAATGGCAGCCATCCCCCCCGAGTGGCACAGTATATGACAGCTAGACTACGCAAACCTTTGGACAAGGAGGTGAGACAACGACTGCGAGCAGAATGACTGCGTCCAGATCTCCCGGGGAAAGTAGGGGAAGCCCCAGAGCTCGATCCGAAGATGCTGATTTTCGTGTCAAAAACCAATAAAGACCCCCGCAAGGGTATCGATAGGTCCTGGAAAAGGTTTTAGATTTGGCAGGCCCTCTCGCGAAAATCATGGACCTCGCAGAGAGAGCTAGTGACACAGGAGAAGAAGTGGACCCCGAAGCCCTCGCGAGATGGGCCCAGAGAGCAGTATGTCTCTTTGGGAACGCCAATTGCGCCATCGCTTCGGAGAGGAGGAAGGGCCTTTTGCTCAAGATAGATTCGAAACTTAGCGACCTCTCATATGAAGCGGGAGAAGGAGCCCAGGGGCTCCTGTTCGGAGAGACCTTTGGGAAGGAGATGGGCCGGTTTATCGGGAAGGGAATAGTTTCTTACCTGTAACTCCATTTCTCCAGCATTGGTATCTTTCATGGATTCACATGCTTAGAATATTCCCCGTCGTCAGGCTGGGAATCTCCGGTACATTATATAGACCCTTTCCCGTAGGAAAACTTTTTCGACGCTTATGCGTCCTATCCACCTCGTTTTGTATCATGCATGCCCGAACCGTCAGGACGTCATGATATAAATACAGGACCCGCCCCCGCGCTCCCTCAGATTTCGGCCCCCAAAGTAGTGGGTGAACCGGTTTGCATGTTCAGGGGAGGCAGGTGGGCGCATGTGAATCCATGAAAGATTCCAATGCTGGAGAAATGGAGTTACAGGTAAGAAACTATTCCCTTCTCCAGCATTGGATCTTTCATGGATTCACATGCTTAGAATAGATTACATAGCAGTACACCCCCAAGAGAGGAGGCGTGCATGCAAACCCATACACTTTCTTCGCCAAGCCCGTTCCCTATGATCATGTATACATTAGTAATCGTTAACATAGGAAAACGAACCGCATACAGTCATAAATTCCACAGGATGCAACCCCTCAGTCGGGGCTTACCTTATTGGAATAGGTGTCGGAGCACCGCCTGTCCCATCCGGGTATCTTCTGCATGTTGCTGCGACAGGCAGTAATGGCGGGTAAAGGTGTGTGTAGCCGCCCAGGTAGCCGCCATGCAGATGTCCCCCAGAGGGACTCCGGCCCACAGTGCCGTCGACGATGCCGCTGCTCTAGTTGAATGAGCCCTTGGCCGTCGTAGAAGAGGCTTCCCTGCCCTGGAATGGCAGTACGAAATGGTAGATGACACCCATCTTGACAGTCCTTGCTTCGAAATGGCTTTTCCTCTAGCACCCAAACCATAGGCCACGAACAGTTGTCTCGTTTCTCTGAATGGTTGAGTACGATGAAGATAAAACTTGAGAGCCCTTTTTACATCCAATGTGTGTACCGTGCGCTCCGCTCCCGAGCATGGCTCCGGAAAAAACGTAGGCAACACAATAGAGGAGTGTTTATGGAACACCGAAGGAGCTTTCGGTATGAACTGTGGGTTAGTGGCAAGGGCTACTTTGTTCTTGAAAAATCGTAAGTATGGTGGGTCTACCATTAGAGCCTGAACTTCTGAAATACGTCGGGCTGAAGTGATGGCCACCAGGAAGGCCAATTTCCACGACAAAAACTTTAGAGACGATGATGACATTGGCTTAAAAGGAGGCTTCATAAGAGACGTTAAGACCAGATTGAGGCTCCACTCCGGCGGAAATTTCTTCTCTGGAGGGAAACTCCGAAAGAGGCCTTTAAGGAAGTGCTTAATCAGGCGGTCGCTGAACAATGGTGCCGAATGCCGTCGACGAGTAAACCTGGAAATGGCGGCCAGGTGTACTTTTATTGACGATACCGATAGACCCTTTTGAGCTAAAAACAGCAAGTATGGAAGGAGCTGTTCCGGCTTAATCGATTGCGGGGCCAAACCTGGTTGATCCTCACACCACTGACAGAAACTTCTCCATTTGTACGTGTATGAGGCGTTTGTGGAAGGCGCTCTTGCCGCTTGCAGGATACGCCGACAGTCCTCCGGCATCGTTAGCCGACCGATTTCGGCGAAGTTAGGAGCCAGGCCGTCAACTTGAGGCTGTCCGGGTCGTGTCGCCAAACAGCACCTTCCTGTCGAGACAGAAGGTCGGGGGTCTTCTGGAATCTGATCGGTTCCGCCACCGCTAAGTGTAGCAGGTCTGAAAACCACACCTGTCTGGCCCAGTACGGGGCCACCAGAATTACCCGAAATGGGTACCTGAGGATCCATTGCAACGTCCTCCGGACCAGTGGAAATGGAGGGAATGCATACAGGAATTTGTTCGACCATGGGAAGGAGAACGCATCCCCCAGTGAGCCTTGCTGAGGCCATCTGCTTGCGTATTGATGACATTTCCTGTTCTTCGTCGCGAACAAATCTATGGAAGGATGTCCCCATTTCTTGAATACTTGCTGTAGTTGTTGGTCGTTCAGCACCCATTCGTGAACTTCGTTCATTTCTCTGCTGAGGGCATCGGCTTCCACATTTCTCACGCCTGGCAGGTGGAACGCCAAGATTTGCATGTTGTGTTGTAGGGCCCAATGCCAGATTTTCTGTGCCTCCGTCGATAGGGACCTGGAACGTGTACCTCCTTGTTTCCTCAAGTAGAACATCGTAGTGGTGTTGTCCGTCATGACAAGCACCACCGAGTCCCTCAGTTGAGGAAGAAAAGATTTCAGAGCCCATCGCACTGCTCTCAGTTCTAGCAGGTTGATATGCAGGGAGGACTCCTGCAACGACCACTGGCCTTGTACCTGTAACGTATCCAGATGAGCTCCCCATCCGCTCAGAGATGCATCCGTCACCACCGTCTTTTGGAACTCCGGTTCCAGTAGAGGCATTCCTTTTGTTAGATGAGTAGACACTTTCCACCAGCAGAGTGCTTGTACTAGTTGTTCGTCGACGACCAGTCTGTCGGACCAGCGACCTCGGCTCTGCGCCCAACGGTCTGCTAGAAATTCCTGGCAAGGCCTCATAAACAGACGGCAGTTGTTTATCAACGGAATGCAGGACGACATGGTCCCTAGCAGGGGCATGTATTTGCGCACAGACACCCTGGTACCGCATCTCCATTCCAACGCCTTGCTTTTCAGTTTCTGAATTCTTTCGCTGGATGGCCTCACCAGGCTTGTGTGTGTATGAAACTCCTAGAAAGACCAAGGTCCTCAAAGGCTCTACGGAGGACTTGTTGAAGTTTATTGCGAAGCCCAGTTCCTGTAAGAGGGACATTGTGGCCCTTAGACTGTTTCGTGTTTGTTCCCTGGACGAACCTCTGACCAGCCAGTCGTCCAGATATGGATAGACATGGTGACCATCCTTCCTTAAATGGGCCGCTATAGGGGCCAAGCACTTGGTGAACGTCCTGGGGGAGGACTTTAGCCCGAACGGGAGGACCTTGAACTGAAAATGCTTTCTCCCGACGACGAACCTTAAATATCTCCTGTGTCGGGGGCGTATTGGGATGTGAAAATAGGCGTCTTGAAGGTCTAGAGACGACAGATAATCCATGGGTTGCACCGACCTGATAACCTCCTGGAGCTTTAGCATTTTGAATTTTTGGCTCTTTAGCCATTTGTTGAGTACCCTCAGGTCGAGAATGGGCCTCCATTTTCCGTTTGGCTTCTTGACAACAAAGAACCGGGAATAAACTCTGTGTCCTTCCTGTGCCACCGGAACTCTCTCTACCGCTCCTTTTCGCAACATAAGCGCCGCCTCTTGTCGTAGGATTCGGAGGTGGGGCTGGGTCGAAAATACAGGCGGAAGACGTGGAGGCTTGTCTTTGAATTGTAGCGCATGACCCATGCGAATCGTGTCTAGAACCCATCGATCTGTGGTGATGCATTTCCATTGGTCGAAGTGATGAGAGACTCGTCCTCCCAGGATGTTCCGAAGGCCGTCATTGGTTGCCGGTTTGCTTGTTCTTCGTCGACGATGGACCCGAGCCTCGCCGCCTGGAAGCTTGATAGTCTCTGCTTCTACGTGCCGACTGGGACGCTCGTCTGAACCCTTGTGAAGAGTACGAGGGCCTGTTAAATCCACGTTCCCTCGAGGCTCCAAAGCGGGAGTTTCCAGAAGCACCCCTAAAGGGGCGAAAAGAGCGAAAGTTTCTACCCGTTTGGAGGGCGCCGAGGGACCTAGCAGTATCCGTGTCTTCTTTCATCCCCTTCAACGCTTCATCAACCTTTTCGCCAAACAGGTGTTCCCCTTCACATGGCATGTCAAGGACTTTGTACTGGACTTCAGGACGGAAAGTAGTACATTTGAGCCACGCTTGTCGACGAAGTACTACTCCATGGTTGATTTGTTTGAAGCCAGACTCTGCTAGGTCAACTGCAATATTAATTGCATGGTTCCAGGCCTCTTCGCCATCCCGCACCAGTAACATGGCTGCTTTCCGGTGTTCGTCTGGCAGATGTTCTAGGATAGGGGCTAGTTTGTGCCACATTTCTCTATCATATCGTGACACGATCGCTAAGGAATTGGCTGCTCTTACCGTCGTCGCACCGACCGAGAGCACCTTTTTTCCAAAGGCGTCTTGCCTCCTAGCCTCGCTTTCTGGTGGAGTTGAACATTTCTGCTGTACCCTGGCCTTCCTAGCCGCTGCCGCCGACACCACCGAGTCAGACAGAGGTTGTGATGTTAGACATTTTGGAGTGGACTCCGGAGCTTTAAACTTTTTCTCAATCCGTCCCTTTATAGCTGGCTCCGAGAACGGATGGCGCATCGTCTTGAGACCTTCTTGCCACACATGGTCCAAAATTGGGATGGCAAATACCGATTTCCTCCTTTGACCCATATGGTCAAAAAGGAAACGGTCTTTCTTCTGCTCCTCAGGGATCAGGCCGAACTCGGAACAAGCTTTTACCATCATTGCATGGAAGGCTCCCACATCATCCGGAGGAGATGGCTGTGTCTGGCTCCTCGTAGACTCTACCTCTACATCCGAATTCCATGTTGGGTCCCTCGACGGTGAAAGGGAGATGTCTGACCCTGAGTCACCCAGTATAGAATCGGACTCTGATAACTCACCCTCCTCCTGCGCTCGAGGACGATCTTTTACCGCCTGGGGAGCCGATGTGTTTTTAGTCGTCGAGCGAGCCGCACAAGTTTGCTCGTCGACGGAAGGTACAGAAAAAAGTGACGATGAAGTCCCAGGTTGAGGGATCTGCGTATCCAGTCGCTGCAGGAGCTTCTGAAGAGTATTAAGCACATCCAGAGACAAAACTGTCTGGGGGGTCAGTAATGTTGATGATATAGGCACCATACCCCCACTCGCACTCATCGTCGTCGACGTGGAAGGCCGTAAGCCTAAATCCGATGGCTGCAGAACCGTGCCACCTTCTCCTTCCGCCGAGCAGGCCGTGTCTGGCTGCAGTAAGACTTCAGGGGGGATCGGGTCATAGACCTCTGGCAGCCAAGCCATAGACTGAGTCTCCGTCGACGAAGGAATCCCAACCGCTGCTGCCTGAACAGTAATAGGCATCGTCAATGACACCGAGGTCGACGAGCAAGTAGTCGTCGTCGAGCCCTTAGACTTCGTCGCCGATTTCGATGCCGACTTCCCGGCTGAAGCATCTCGACTCATGGAAGACCTGGGACGGTCCCCTGAGGAGGATTTTGACAGCACTTGCCTCTCCGTCTTAGATGATGAGGAGGAGGAGGGCTTTTTATGTGATGAGGAAGACCCAGCATGCTTCCCCTTCTGCTTGTCCTCAGCGCGGTTTTCTGCTGGCCGTACCTTTTTTGATGGAGGTTCCGACTTGCTCCTGGAGGCCGTGGAGCCAACTTCCGAAGCCGGGTAGGCACCCGCTCCGTCATTAAGCCAGTCGACCAGCCTTCTTTTACGGTCCTTAAGAGTTTTTTGGGAGAAACCCTGGCATATCTCACATGCATCCGCCGTGTGGTGCGGGTGTAGACAGTAGATACAATCCATGTGGGCATCTCCTTCATAAACTTTTTTGAGGCCACATGTCGCACAAGGGCGAAATAACGCTTTTCCAGACATAATTCTCCAGAATTTGAACGTCGCCGAAGCGAAACAGAAGAAACAACCTAGTTTCCACTAGCAGTAATCACGAGGATCCCACTACTTTGAAAGACGGTTGAAATCTAAGGGAGCGCGGGGGCGGGTCCTGTATTTATATCATGACGTCCTGACGGTTCGGGCACGCATGATACAAAACGAGGTGGATAGGACGCATAAGCGTCGGAAAAGTTTTCCTACGGGAAAGGGTCTATATAATGTACCGGGGATTCCCAGCCTGACGACGGGGAATATTCTAAGCATGTGAATCCATGAAAGATCCAATGCTGGAGAAATACGCTTCCCTCGAAAAGGCGCAGGCATCGATTCGTAAAATATTTCCAAGTAGAGTTTTTAGAGGGACCGGCCGCTCCAAAGGTCGTGCAGCCGGTCGCAGTCAAGGAGGCAGAAGACCTCAGAACCCCAGAGCGCAATACTGGGAGAACAAGACCCAGGATACATTCTTTCCGTCCAGAGGGAGATTCCCGAGAGGCCGCAGATCCAGGGGATCAGGACGAGGTCAAGGATTTACGCCAGGTGAGAGCGATTCAGTATCCCCCTGTAGGTGGGAGGACGTGCATGTTTTTAGAGAATTGGCGTGAGCTTTCAAGCGATTCCTGGATATTGCAGACCGTCAGAGGGCTGCAGCTAGATTTCATAGAGAGACCAGTTCAGCGGAGCAGACCACAGAGTCAGAGGCTAGCGCAAGCAGAACAAGTATGCTTAGACAGCGAGATAGCGCAGCTTGCCCGCAAGCAGGTGATAGAGAGATGCGAGACGGCCCCCATATTTGTAAGCAATATGTTCCTAGTGCACAGGAAGGAAAAGGTGTGTCCAGTCATAAATCTCAAAGAGCTGAACTGATGGATAGTATACCGCCACTTCAAAATGGAGGGCATACATCAGCTCAAGGACTCAGAGGAGACTGGCTAACGCGTTTAGATCTGAAGGACGCCTACCTCAGTCCCTTTCCTCAGAGAGTACAGACCATACCTAGCTTTCCGCTGGCGAGGACAATTCTGGCAATTCAAAACAATGCCATTCGGGCTTGCTTCAGCACCCTGGGCATTCACGAAGCTGATGAAGCCAGTAGCGGCGGCAATCTATCTGGACGACCTCTTACTCCTGGCAGAAGATCGAGAGGTGTTAGTATACCAAACGAGATGGGTACACGAACTTCTAGTCTCAATAGGATTTCTGGTGAAGTCAGATACCATTCCAGCACAGAGATTAGACTTTCTGGGGTTCGTACTAGACACAAACAAAGCGACTCTGGAGCTGCCAGCTCTATAGCTCAAAGATATAAAGAGAGAGATCAGGTTATGTTTAGAGAAACAACGAATATCCCTCAGGACATTAGCGAGGATAGTTGGGCTGTTAGCAGCATCCATTCAGGCCATATTCCCAGGGCCCCTGCACTACCGGGCTTTACAGAGGTTGAAGATAAAACATCTACAACAGGGTCTGAAGCATCACCAACAGGTGCCTCTAGATCAGGACTCCATTACAGAACTAGAGTGGTGGTTAAAAAATATGGAAGCTTGGAATGGGCGAGCCATATTCGGAGACAAGCCAGATCTGATAATAGAATCGGATGCCAGCCGGAAGGGCTTGGGAGCCAGATGGGGGACCCTACAGACCGGAGGCAAGTGGAGCGAAGAGGAGCTCAGTCTCCACATAAACTGTCTAGAGCTCCTGGCAGGATCATTCGCGATCAAAGCCTTCACAAGAGGAAGGGTGAAATCTTGTGTACTGCTGAAGATGGACAACATATCAGCAGTAAGGTACATAAACCACCTAGGCGGTACAAGGTCCAAGATGCTAGCAGAGCTAGCGAAGGACTTCTGGCACTTTTGCCCACGGACAGAAACATCAGTGACTGCAGAGTACCTACCAGGCTCGCTGAATGTGGTAGCAGACTGGAACTCTCGTTACCTGACGGACTCCAGCGATTGGAAGCTGGATCCAGCAGTGTTTCAGAAGCTGGACAGGAGATGGGGACCGTTACATTTGGACCTCTTCGTCTCTCGGCTCAACACACAGACGAGCCTCTATTTCAGCTGGAGGCTGGACCCGGGAGCGCAAGGAACGGATGCTTTCCTGCAGGAATAGGCAGGAGGCCCGCATTACGCTTTCCCTCCCTTCGCGATGTTGAGCAGAGCGCTGGCGAAGTGTCGGAGGGAGAAAGCGGAACTGGTATTAGTAGCACCTTTGTGGAAGTCACAAGTATGGTTTCCAACACTAACGTAACTAGTAGCGGACGTTCCCAGTGTCCTCCCCGAAGGAGAGCGACTGCTCACAGACCCAGTTGGGTCGTGTTATCCTCAGAGTGAGAGGGACACTCCCGCTAGTCGCGTGCAGGATATCAGGAGACGCTGGGCGCTGCCAGGAATTTCGGCGCAGGCTGCTCAGCTTATCGCGGAGTCCTGGGCTCCATCCACCAAGAGGAGCTACGACGCAGTTTGGGCAAAGTGGACAAGCTGGTGCAAGAACAGAAGTGTTCATCCCGTTTCAGCACCTGTAGTGGAAATACTGAATTTCCTGTCGCACTTATTGCAGAACGGGAAAGCTTTCCGGACAATAGGAGTATACAGATCAGCCATATCAGCAGGGCATATGCCAATAGAAGGGGTACCGGCAGGGGAGCATTCCGCGGTAGTGAGGCTCATTAGAGGAGCGAGATTCAGAGTGCCGCCAGGGCCCAAATATAGTACAACATGGGACATGACGAAGGTATTGCGATTATTATCAGATTGGCCATCAGATAAATACCTCTCAAACAGCTATCAGGTAAACTAGCTATGTTATTATGTCTGATTTCATGCAAACGAGTGTCAGACGTTAGAGCGCTAGAAATTAACAGACGGTCCTTCGGTCCGGAAGGAATCACATTCTCCATAGCCAGGAGGACCAAGACGGGCACCTCCACAGTGCATTATCCGTATTTTCCGAACATTTCGAAATGGTGCGTTGCACGGTGTATTAAAGAATATGAGAATAGAACAGCAGAGAATAGAGCAGTGAATACTACGCAGTTATTAATAGCGCGCAGGAAGCCTTACCACGCAGTGGCATCAGCTACCATAGCTAGATGGGTCAAAGAGGTCATGCAGGCAGCAGGTGTGAATGTGGACACGTATGGAGCTCATTCAGTGAGAGGAGCAATGGCATCGTCAGCCGCAAGAGCGGGAGTGCCTTTGAGTGAAATAATGCTAGCAGCAGACTGGTTAAGCGATCATACTTTTAAAGAGTTTTACTTTAAGCCAGCAGAGGGTTTGGCTGGTGCGGTGCTGGGGAAGCTTTGAACAAGCATAATGCTCGCCTCCAGTCTTGTCATAGAATGAAGATTACCCCTGCTAGCTGCGCAGGGAGTATTCATTCTATTAAAGACTGAGGCGAGCATTAAATTCCCACCCGAGTACTGTAACGTATATAAATGTTGATGCATTATAGGAGTGGGGACATTACATAAACACCACCCTAAGATCTCTTATTATGTCTTCATAGGGGAAGATCAGAAGAATAGCTGAAGGCAGTCTCGTAGCTGAAGGTATCAAGGGTCCGGGAGAGCACCGGCAGTTGAGTTTAAAGTTCGGAAGGCCCTCCGCACTGTTGGCGAGGATCAGTTAAAGAACATGAGTGACTGTCAGAGCGAGTAAAAGCAGAGGAGGAGCCCAAGCACAGGAAGTGGGTTGTGACTGGTGGAAAGGGCATGGACTACAGAGACTCATGGATATTGTAGTTTTGAAAAGAGAAAAGTTCTGTTCCACACTTTTCATGGTTTTATATATATTTTGTTGAACTGCTGAAGAGTAGAAATAAATGATGATGAAGCATAATGCTCGCCTCCTTAGTCTTTAATAGAATTAATACTCCCTGCGCAGCGAGCAGGGGTAATCTTCAATATAATCATTTCGCTTGACATCAAGCATTTCATGTTTCCACATATTTGAGGGATCATTGAAGACGTTTTGAAAGCTATGCTGGCATATTCACTCTTCCTTCCACAATCACCCTTCGAAAATCACATTTGCTTTTCATTGTAATAACTTTAGCTCAATTGAGTGCCATTATGAAACTAATCTTTTATATATAAAAGAGAATGCCCTTTCGTTGTATGCATGTGTTAAAAAATATATTTCTCTTTTGGCAACTTGTCCTCCATATTTCTATGGACCCCCTAACTTTTTGCTTTTGTTTCTGAACCTTTCCTGGCGTTTTACAGGCAAGTACTCCCCTGGACTTCCGCCCATTTTGTTACCGGGAAACCGATAATTCCTTCAGACTATTAGTACTGGGAAACTGATTTCCCCCTTGACTTTTACACTTTTGTTACTTTTTAACCTTGCATACAGCATCTTACAGTGCAATGATGATACTTTTGTATCACCCTATACTTAGGATGTTTGGTTACGTTTTATATTTGCCTTAAGACAAACTGGTTGCAGTAATTTTCAATTTTTTTGTTATTTCTAGTGCACACATTTGCATTTAACACGTATGGCTACTAAATGTGGTTAGTGCCCTAAAATGTCTACGCCAAGAGATTTTCACGTGTACTTTGGTCACATTGTTCATCGGCCAACTTCCTACCTTGCCAGGAAATGCTATATACTGTGGAAGGGCGAGAGCGACTAACTGGTCCCACGCCACATCCACGGTGCCTGGAAGTCTGGGTGTGAAGCTCGAGTAAAATCAACAGTGGTCACAGGTTGGACCACAGCTGGTTGTTTGAATGGTGCAGGTCCTTACAATAGGTGGGCTTCGACCTGCTTCCAGCCGGGATTTTGGAGCAGAAACTTCTGCAGCAGTTTCTGGAGATCAGGGTTAGAGCCAAGAATTATGTGAAGAAGAACAGCTAACTGAAGATCCGAAGAAGACTTCTGAAGAGGCTCAGCATCCCCTTCTTGCGTCTGGCCAAGTGAAGCCCCTTTGAACTACCTGATCTGCGAAAGGCCCTGTGTGGCGCTTCAACCCCTGGACTGGTGAGAGCAACCAAACTCGACATGTTCGAGGATCCAGTCGACATGAGCCTTAGAAAGTGTCTCCGACTACCCGGAGGACTTACCAGCTCTTTAATGTGCTACATTGCTAGAACCGTCGCTGTGCCATGATTGCAGTTGGAACTTCGGTGGTCGCCAGCTTGGTGTGTACAAAGTTATTTTACTAGGATTATTCTGCGATTGTTGGCCGATTCATACTTTTGCTAACCTAAAGAAACCCTTTCCCTTACCTGCATTCCAATTTAAGGGTCACCATTGAGTTACTACTGCAAAAGTAATGTATATATACGTATATAATGTGCCCTTAACTGAATTGAAAAAGTTAACTTAACATTGCCTAGTAGGTTTAATAAGGAACAAGTTACTTAACTTTAACTGTTGTTCTCCAGCATAGGTCGGGCATGGATTCACATGCTCATTAATATTCCCCGTCAGGCTGGGAATCCTTGGTAAAGAAAAACATCAGTTTGTTTCATTTCTGAACTGTCTTTCTAAAAAAATAACCAATCACTGGTCTCTGGGTCATACTGCCCCCAGCCAATGACGGCCCTCTACCTAAGCCCCTCCTCTGGCAGCCATCTTCAGATTTGGTAGCACGTAAAGTGGCAGTAGGAGCAAGAGAAGAGCCGCAGAGGGGTCGGCGGTAGTGAATCCATGCCAGACCCATGCTGGAGAACAACAGTTACAGGTAAGTAACTTATTCCTTCTCCAGCATGGGGTCTGGCATGGATTCACATGCTCATGAATACAAGAATACATAGCAGTACAGACATGCACAACCACGGGAGGTGGCAAGGCTCAACATTAAGCATTTCAACAACTCAACATGAAGCATCTCTTACCTCCTCACCAGGCTCATCTTCAAGCTAACAGGTTGCGCAGAATTGCTTGGCCGAATCTGGACTCCTCCTTGGAATCCCGGTCGACGCAGTAGAATTTCGTGAAGGTGTGCCTCGACCTCCACGGATGTCCAGCAGGGGCACACCAGACAGGAACGCCATAGTTTATGTTTATTGAATTTATATAGCGCTTTAAGCCAAAGAACTTGACAATATAACAGGTACAAAAGTGAGAGAAGCATGTTTACAAACATGAACAGGTTATTAGAACAGTAAGTAGAACTATTTACAAGGGGAGAGGGGTAGGGTAGAGGAGCGGGTAGGTGAAGGGAGTTACGGTGTAGGATTTGAGGGAGAGGGGGAAGGAAAGGGGGAGTGATCTGGTGTCCTCATTGCCCCCAAGTAGTATTTGTTACCAATTTAAGGTCAGAGGGGAAGGAGAGAGGATGGGGGGAAAAAGGGGGGTGGGGCAAGGGTGGGAGGGGTAGGGAAGGGAAGTCAGGGGGGGAGAAGGAGGGGGCAAGGGTAGGAGGGGAGGGGTAGGGCAGCGATCGCTCTGGTCGAATGGGCTCTCGGATGGCCAGGCAACAGTCGGTTTGCCAACCGGTGACCGTGTGTGATGCAGCCGGAGAGCCATCTGGAAATGGAAGCCTTGGAGAGGGCCTTCCCTCGGTTCACAGGACCAAAGTTCAAACAGCTGTGATGTCTTCCGAAAACTTTGTGCGGTCCACGTAGAACTTCAGCGCTCTAGCCACATCCAGCGAGTGCAAAATCCTCTCAGCCGGCGATGAAGGCAATGGGAAGAAAACAGGCAAGACCAAGGGCTCGTTGAGATGGAAGTCCGACGGCACCTTGGGCATGAAAGAGGGGTGTGTCCTCAGCAAGACCCTCATCTTGTGGAAGGTCAGGTACGGAGGCTTACAGGAGAGGGCCTGGATCTCTCCCACTCGTAGTGCGGAGCTGATGGCCTCAAGAAACGTTGTCTACCACGATAGGAATTTCAGAGGCGCCGAATGGTAAGGCTCGAATGGCGGACCCATGAGCCTAGTCAGCACCACATTGAGATCCCACGCCGGGGTCTGAGCCTTCACCGGCGGGAACGAGCAGAAAAGTCCTTTCATGAACTCCTTCACCAGGTGGTCAGACCACAGCGACGACCGCCCCAGAGTTCAGGTATAGCGGGAGATAGCCACCAGATGAATTTTGATGGAGGCATGCGCCAGCCCCGCCTTGGCCAGCAACAGCAAGTACGGCAGCACTTGAGGGGCCATAATCGGTAGAGGGTTGATCATCTGTGCACGGAACCAGACGGAGAACCTCTTACAGTTATGCCCATAGCACTTAAGAGTCGAGGAAGCCCTGGCCTTGGCAAGTACATCCTTGCAGTCTGCCAGGATATCGTAGCCACCGAACTCTAGCGCTGCAGGAGCCAGGCCTGCAGGTTCAGCGATCATGGGTCGCGGTGCAGGACCGTGCCTCCTTCCCTGGCGAGACGATCCATGTCCGTCGGAAGCTTGACTGGAGAGGACGCCGACATGTCCAGAGGGTCCAAGTACCATATCTGCCTCGGCCATGCCGGTGCGACGAGGATCATCCTGCACCGGGACCGTCTGAGTTGACTTATGAGTCGCAGAAGCAACGGCAGGAACGCATAGAGCAGGGGTGCACAACTGATTTTGACAGAGGGCCAAAAGTACCTTACATGATGGCTATAGTGGGCCGAAAAGTAAATGTGGGAGGGGCGGCAGGCACGGCGGGGCGTGGCAGGAGCATTTTCAACCCCCAAATTTTATTAAACACATGGAAAAAGAAAACGGTTTTGAGGTGTAATGATTTTTATTTGTATTTCAAACTTACATTTTGTACTACACATTTTCCATTGTTATTTATTTCTATTTAGATTTTGCATATCGTCTGTTTAAATTATATATATTTTATTGACCTTTGATTGGACATTCCGTTATTTTGGACTGCTATACTTCGCACCTTGGGTTGCCCAAGAGGAGTACGGCCTTCGTTGAGTCCGTTCCCACAAAAAGCAAAGGATGTACATCTCCTAACTGTGCAAATTAACAAGGGGGAGGGGTGGGGTGGGTACTGGGAGTCTCTCTGCCAGACATTAGTCCTGGTTACGAGAGTTCTACCCAGATTCTTTAGATCACCATCTTTCACAGAGGAGAAATATCCAAAACATAGGAGTCTTTGTCCTGCCCTGGGGCAGTCCAGCACCGAAATGCTAGGCAATTCTCTGAACAAGAGTACCAACAGCAACCCCAGACACGTGTTTCGGTCTGGTTGGACCTCATCAGTAGGCTGGAGCTGTGTCTCTCTAAGAATAGTGAGCAAGGGGTCCACGTATGGATTCCCCTAGTAACTTAGGGTGAGACCCAAAGTTACATACATTATGCAAATTAACAAGGGGGGTCCTGGGAGTCCCTCTGCCAGACACTTGCTGTTTTAGCTTTATTATTGGGTTCATTCTTGGAGTGCAACACTATGCCCTATGGCCCCCACCCCCCAACCAAACACTATGACCCAATGGAGCCCACTCCCCAACCAAACACTGTGCCCCATGGCCCCCACCCTTCAAACAAACACTATGCCCCATGACTCCCCCCACCCTCCAGCAAACACTATGCCCCATGCCACCAAGCATGCACCATGCATACATACTCATACAGACCCCCAACCCCCCCATGTATACAGACTAACAAGCATACACCATGTACCCATACAGATCCGAACCCACAACTCAGCACACAAGCTGACAAGCATACACCAATACACTATGCACCCATACAGACACGAACTCCCCCGCCCCAAACACCCCAACTCAGCATAGAAACTCGCAAGCATACAACATGCACCCATACAAACCCCACCCACCCAACCTCCAACTCACCAAATAAACTCACAAGCATGCACCAATACAGACCCGAACTCCCCAACCCCCGCATCTCAACATACAAGCAGGACAAAGACCCGACACACACAAACACCCCCCCCCCCAAAATCAGAACTTACCATATGTGCTGGAAGGCAGGCTTGCGGAAACACTGGCGAGGTCTGGTACTACGGCTGGCGTGGCAAGGCTGAAATGTCTTCTGGAATCAAGCCTTATTGACCATGCCAGCGATGGTGCTGGCACTCCATTGGTGCAGCACACGCACTACGCGGGTCGTAGGCGCTACGTGGTGCATGTGCCCTGCGCCAATGAGGGCCAGTGTTTTGTCCGGCCAAGAAGACAAAGACTTTTCCTAATGGAAGGGGGCCGATGCTGCTTGCGGGTCGCCCTCCATTAGGAAAGTCTTTGTTGATGGCGGGCCGGAACTGGCCCGCAAGTTGAGCACCCATGGCATAGAGGAACAGGCCATCCCAGGAGAAGGAGAATGCATCCCCCATGCTACCCGGCTGGGCAAACCTGCTGGCGAACCTCCGGCACTTGATGTTCGTCGCCAACAGATCAATCTGGGGATTGCCCCATTGTCGGAATAGGAGATTTACTTGACCTTGCCGAAGCTCCCACTCGTGGCAAGAGCGCAGCTCAATGCTGAGTGAGTCGGCGACTGTGTTCTTCACTCCTGCAAGGTGACAAGGTACCAGGAACATCCCTTGGCCGACGGCCCAGTGCCACAGATCCTGCGCTTCCCTGGAGAGAGCCAGGAATCTGGTGCCCCCCGGCTTCCGAATGTAGAACATCATGGTGGTGTTGTCGGTGAAGACCCGTGCCACCTGTTAGGGAGAATTCTCTGTTTAGGCTGAATTTCCTAACCTAGTGCGTCCCCCAGCAGCTTTGCTGGATTTTTGGGGTTTATTTTTTTCTCCTGCCAAGAGTGAGACTCTTTTACCCTCACTCTTGGGCATGATTTGAGTGTGTTTCTTTGACTCTAGATGTGTTTAATGGGCTATGGGGTCTTTTACTCCATAGGGCTTCATGTGTTTTTGTGATGTGTGTTACACAGCACCCTCAGTGCAGTAACACAGGGGTGTCATAGTGACCCCCCAGTATAGACTTCATACCCTGGGACTGACTAATGTCTCCCAGGGCATGTAAAGTCACCATTGACTTTACTAGTCTTAAATTCTGAACAGAACCAGTACAAACCATCATATTGTGGACATACTGGCCGGGGCAATTCGACTGCCCCGGGGTCTGTTAGTCGAGGGGGCACGTCTCCGTCCCCCCTGATCGAGTTTTGGCTGGTGGCAGTGGATACTACTTTTTATATTCGACCGCTAATATATTCCTATGGGATTTTCCCTATTGTTCGAGGCTATCAACTTTATTTAATTCCTATAGCCTCGAACATACCGCCGGTTTATTTAATTAATATTAATTCTCCGGTTGGTATTTTTTGCCAAGACTTGGTTCTAAAATGGCGTTTGTGTTCTCTTCTGTGACTCCAACCCAAGTCGAGCCCTTTGTTCCACTTTTTGGCGGGCTTCTCCACAGAAGCCTCCAAAAGTGGTGCCACTCTGTCTGGGTACCACAGGGGGTGTGGGAGGGGGTTTAGGCACCCTGGACTGAGTTGCCTAGGCAACTCAAGTCGCACTCCGTCCTGATTGGCCCAAGTGGTGAGCCGGCTGGCTCACCACTTAGCATGTTTGAGTGACAGCTAGGCTGAGTGAATGGAGGTTTTCTGCATAAAAGCAGGGCTTTGGGGACTGGAACTTCAGAAGTCGCCATAGGACCTAAGAATCCGACGAGGGAGAAGCTGAGCCGACCTGCTACGACGACACCACCGGTGGAGCCCTGCTGAACCTTCTCACCACTTTTCCCAATGACAGAGGAGATCTCCAGCCCGGAGAGTCTTCTTCCTTTGACAGGTGGGGATAACCAGTCTGCTTCCTTTTTCGCTTCCTGGAACAACTCGTGGCCGCCTTGCCTGTGACAAGCACCCCGGCAACCGGGATACCACGTTTTACCACTACCGCGAATCAAAGGGTAGTACCTTTAACCGGAAAACTCTGCGGCTGGTTTCTTCCCTGGCAGTGCAACGACCTTCATCTTTCCTCCACGTCGAGATCTTCTCTTCCTCTGGACGACGCCGCGACTTGCACCTGCTGCCAGGAACAACTGCCCCCGCTGGAGGATCCTTTCCATCTAAGGTACCGTGTTCCGCCTGGCTTCCCCTGCAACTGACTGTACGGGGTAGATTTAGCCCCCGGCTTTCGAACCTGTGTTAGCCTGGGACACCCTGGCTAAACTTTTCTGAGCCTAACTAAAACCTCTCTGAACTCCCTGCAAGACTTTTTAAGCCGGTTGTCATTGTGTGATCTTGGGTGCATTTTGCCCTGCTCTCTCCAAGAGTGGGCCTGGCCTATGGACTTTGGCTCACAAGTAACTTTTGACTTTCCTGCCTTGCTTAAGAGTTCCTAAGTATTAGTGTGGTGTATTTTCCTACATTCTGCCTTTTCCCCTCCCTTTTTCGTTAATTTATTGGAGTGCCATCTATAGTTAAGCGCTCACCTCTGTCTGGAAATAAGTGGTGTTAACTAAGACTTGTCTGATGAGGAATAAGGGATGTATGTATAATAATAGTAACTGTGTTTAGAGTGATTTACAATATTAGTGCTGGAGTGTTTCAATACGTGTATTTTTAAATAAATAATTATATATCTTGATACCAAAGCTCTGTTCAGTGTTTGCTTGTGCTATTGTATCAGAGTGCCTATTGTGTATACTTTACATACTGCCTAACTCTTCTTGAGGGAAGTCCGACTGCTCAGCCACAGCTACCAGGTAAATCTGGGTGGTACAGACTGCTACCAAGTGGGTTTACTGCCAACACCTGTAGTCCTAAATCTTTTGCAGTGGTCCCCAAGGGAACTGCACAGGTTTCTGCCTAACACCACCTTGCCCTTGAGTGACGGAGGGAAGGACCCGAGGGCCCAAAACATGGCCCAGAGCTACAGGACGTTGATGTGCTGCGATCTCTCCTCCGGGAGCCAAAGGCCTCTTGCGTGGAGATCTCCGGTGTGTGTGCCCCGTCCCCTCCAGGGAGGCATCCGTCGTCACCGTTTCCTGATGCGCTAGGGTCAGGAAGTCCATGCCCGCCGTGAGATGGGCGTGGGTGCCCCACCACCAGATCGCTCGATGGAAAGTCTCGCTGAGGGCGATCTCGTCTTCGAAGCTTCCCGCCACTTGTATCCAACGGGCGTTGAGGAACTCCTGCAGCAGGCGCATCCACAACCTGCACAGCCGAACGAGGTAGATGCATGATGACATCATGCCGAGCAGGGACTTGATGGACCTCACCCTGGCAACCTGCATGGTCAACAGCCGTTGTACCTTGCCCAGGATAGCTTTTATCCTCTCCTACGACGGTGAAGCCAGCCGCACCACCGGGTTGAGCCTGTGTCCCAGACACAGGCCTGCGATGGCACCAAGCAGGACTTTGCATAGTTTATCGAGAACCCCAGTTCCGTGAGCAGGCGGACGGTCCTCGCTGTGTGTTCAACGGTGAGTTCCCTTGACTTCGCTTGGATGAGTCAATCGTCCAGATAGGGGGTAGATGTGGAACCCCTGCAGTCGCAGCCGCACCGCCACCACTGCCAGGCACTTGAAGACCCTTGGGGCTGACATCAAACCGAAGGGCAGGGCCTTGAACTGATAGTGCCGCCCTTGGACCACGAACCGCAGAAACTTTCAATGTCCCTTGTGTATGGGGATGTGGAAGTAGGCATCCTCCAGGTCCAGCTGTACCTCCAGAAGTAGTTTAGGAATGTGGTTTTCCTTCCTGGCCACAGTTGGAAAACAGGGACACTTCCTTTGGAACTCCAGAGTGTGTCCGTGGGCCAGGACATCCAGCACCCAACGGTCGGTGGAGATGGATTTCCACATGCCGAAGTTAGTCTCTGGGGTGCTTGGGTGGGGGCCCGACATCATGGCCGGTTCAGTCCTGCTTCGCCAAGGCCTTACCACCTTGCGCCCCTTGACGATGACGACTATGTCCACCGGCATTGTAGCAGCCTCTGTAGGTGTAGGCTTCCTGCGACTAAGAACGGGCCGTCTGACGGTATGACGAAGAGCTGCCGCCGAATCCTTTCAAGGCACTTTGTGACTTGCCTCCGGAGTGCCGCAAGGACGGGCATCATTGATGGAGCATGCCCAAGGCGCGGGCCGTCTCGGTGGCTGCCTTGATGGCCTGAAGTGACTCGTCCACTGCCTTGCCGAACAAGTTGTTCCCGTGGAAGGGCATGTCCAGTACCCTCGTCTGTACGTCCTGACGGAAGTCGGTGGCCCTGAGCCAGCCACGCCGGCGAAGGCAAACACTGTTGCCCATCTGCCGGAAGCCGGTGTCAGCGATTTCCATGGCCACCATGACGGTGTGGTCCGAAGCCACCTGACCTTGTAAGATTTCAAGGGCCTCTGCCCTCTTGTCTGGGAGGAAGTCCAGGAGGGGGGCGATTTTAAACCACAGCTCCCTATAGTAACGGGTCACGATAGCGAGAGCGTTGGCTGCCTTAATGGTAGTCGCCGCTGCCGAAATGAGCCGACGTCCCATGGTATCCAGCTTATTCCCATCACTGTCTGGCGGGGAAGTGGATGTCAATGCGTCATCCCAGCAGATTTCTTCTTGGCCGCAGCAGAGAACACCGAATCCGGGGACGGCTGCGCTCTGAGGCACATTGGTGCCGAGTCTGGGACCCAGTACTTCTCGTACCTGTCTCTTCGCCAGGGCCGAGGATGGGTTCTTCAGGAGGGCCAGTCCCTCATCCCAGATGTCGTCCAACAGCAGGACCGAGAGAACGGTCTTCCTCTTGGCCTCTCGTCGCTAATAAAAGAATCCCTCCTCCTCCTGCTCCTCGGGGCATAGGTAAAAATGCTCCGAGGCCCTAGCGATCATGGTGTGAAACGAGAATTTCGTCGGGAGGAGAAGCACGGGGTGGGGGCGACGAAGACCTGTTCCGTCGTCGCTGCTGCCGTCATCCATCCCCGTTGTCGCCGTATGTCTCGTCCCTCGGAGGACGGAGATGGAGGTGAAGGATGGAAGGGTGGGAGCGGATGGACTCGCCTCTGCTTGGGTGAAGGGCTTTCCGACGGTCCAGGCGCCGCAGGATCGTCCGCCAGAGGCAAAGGCATCCTTGTTCTTATTTCTAAACACAGGATGTGCAGGGCTAGCAAGATGTCGTCCGACCTGTCCGTTGGTGGTTGCAGCCGTTGTGACTGAAGCATCGGCAGCGGTGTGGTGTCCTCCGGTTCCTCGATCTGCCGTTCCTCGCCAGCTCCCCGTCGCTCTCCACGTCTGCCTCATCAGGGGGGGGGGGGGGGGGGAGGGAGGGAGGTCCCTCCCGTAGGACCCGACCTCAATGATTTTCTTGTCCAAGATGGACTTGAGGCAGGACGACTCATCCTCGGAGGAGATATCCGAGTCCAGTAGGACTATTGCCCCCCCCCTCCCCCTTCTCGGCCAGGTGCTTCACGGGGGTCTTTTTGATGGGCAGGAAAAATGATTCCCTCCGGGAGGGCAGGAAAGCTCTTGGCTTTGAGGTCGTCTCCACTGGGGCCGCATTGGCGGGCTTCGCCAGGGACGCTGCCACTTCCTCAATAGAAGACTTAGCCAGGTGAATCTGGGCCTTCACAACCTTTGGCGCGTCTGAGGCCTTCACCGTCGGGGGAGGGTCACCGCCTCACTCCCCCTTGGCTTTCTCCATTGGGGACGACCGGGGCTTCTCCCGAAGTTTACCTGGGTTTACTGACTTCCTCTTCGTCGAGCTGGAGCATAGGCTCGTGGTTGATGGCGTCAGCGATGCTGCGCCCGGCCGGGCAGCCGCGGAGCCCGTACCAACAGCGCCCACAGTGATTTGCCTTATGTTGGGCCCCTGTCCCCGGAGCGCCCTCAAAGGTCTTAGAAGACCGCTCAGACTTTGTCTTGGGCTCGCCTGCCGCCGGCTCTTCGCCTTAAGCCAGTCAGCGAGCCGTTTGCGACAGTCCTTCATGGTACGCATGGACATGTCCTTGCAGAACGCACAGTCCTCCTCCACGTGCGACTTGTCGGAGTGTAGGCAGTAGAGGCACCATGAGTGCTCATCCTCCTTGAAGACATTCTGTAGTCCACATCATGGGTAGTTCCTAAACCGCTTGGATCAAACGGGCGTCGAGTCTGTGTTCGTCCATGTCCACGCGGGGTAGGCATCAAAGATCTTCCAGAATCCTCCAAGAAGTGAAACAACAAAAATTCGCCCTTGAGGGGCGTAGAGAGTTCCAAAACGGGTCCCAGTTAACCAGAAGACAAATCGGTGGATCTTGAGGCTCGATTTGACCGAAAAAATAAGAGTAAACTCTGACAATACGCAGTAAAAGTTTGAGAGCCAAGCATGAGGACTCCCAACACTTGAACGTGTGGTAAAAATCTGAAGATGGCTGCCAGAGGAGGGGCTTAGGTAGAGGGCAGTCATTGTCTGGGGGCAGTATGACCCAGTGATTTGTTATTAGTAGAAAGACCGTTCAGAAACTAAACTGAATTTTTTCTTTACAGAGGATTCCCAGCCTGACGAGGGGAATATTCATGAGCATGTGAATCCATGCCAGACACCATGCTGGAGAAATGACTATTTTTTACAACTACAAGGGTGTAAGCGTCTTGACTGTTGTGTGTTCAAAAGGACTTTTTATTCTACCACAGCCCTGATTTCTCCTAGAATAAGACTGGCTGCCCAGCCATAGCCATCAAACCTTTTGATTAGTTCAGGCCTATACTAAGAGTTGGGGCCCTGTACACTAAAAGGAGAATTCTTCTATAGTCTTGCCTTAGGGGGACTTTAGTAAAACTCCATAACAAAAAGAGTACTGCAAATTTGAGCGAGAACATGCAAATACACCTACAAGAAATAGCTTAGCCAATATAAAATTGGCTCTGGAGTAAGAGATAATATGAACGAGGATCTACGTGATCCGACAGCGGCTGATTTTCCTGCGGACGGAAAGTTTGCATGTGAAAGGTACAAACCACAAAAGGTTCGTACAGTTCCCATGCAAACACGTTCAAAACCCCTACATATCCGCACCCCCACCCACACCCTCGACACCCCCCCACCCACACCCCCGACACACCCCCCACCCACACCACCAACATAAACAAACCCTACTTACCTTCTCTTCACACTGTGTCCCTGCGGCACAAGTTCCCTTTCAATTCCGTGATCGGGCACCGGTGCCGCATGGTCCTTATATATTATTTTTTTGGGGAGCTGCAGCGATTTCCCCCGCAACCCCCGCTAACTATACTCTAAACTTCTGGTGTTGGAACCTTTGTTGGTAGCATTTTAGACTTTTTGTACGGTCTGACTTTTTTCGGTCTGATCGTACAATTCCTATGAACAAGGAATTAATATACTTGTTAACACCAGCAGCAGCCATGAGGTACACTAAAGGATATCAACCTGGAAGTTTCTTGGCTCTGTTAATGAGAAAAGAAACTGGTAGTACCTGCACTCCACTATTGTATAACAAAGCTAGGGAAACTGTCATGATGCCTACCCCCGGGGACCCAGACCAAATCCAGCAACCCCGGAAGCAGGCATCAAGTTACCCCAATCAAACCCAACTCCTCCCTCTAAGGGCTATTTGGGTGCAGTGCTGGCGCCTATGGCGCCAGGCTCATATGGAGAATCAGTCCTGGCGCCATAGGCGCCAGGCTCAGATTAAAACGTACCCGATGCAGACCATGCTGCAAACTTACCTGATGCAGACCATGCTGCAAGAGCTCCAAGCCAAACGAAGCTTGGAAGGGACTATTTTAACTAGGGACTATTTTTTACTCGGGTGGGGCTGGGGAGGAATACTTACCTGGGACTACTTTGGAGGCTATTTAAACCACGCCCGAAGAGCAGAACACGCTTCGCGTTATTCTGCATCCAGCAGCGTAACGCTCACCGTGCCTGCAAGTCTGCATCCAGTCTTCTGCCACGCCCACCTCGAGTTTGGAGTTCCTAGAAAAAGGGAGATAGAAGGAGAAAAGGTTAGAACAAGAGCAATACCTTTGATCCTTACCTGAAATCCCGATCCATCGCGCCGGAAGAAAGAAGTTATTTTATGCGCGTCGCCTCAACCTGCTGCAGCGGCGCGCTGAACTCACCGGCCTTCGCCGCATCTTCACATTTCACTGCATCCTCCTGCATGTTCCCGCCGCACTCCGGCACCTAAGGAGAAGACAAGAACAGCAAGGTGAGCCATGGGAATACACAGGAATACCCCCTATAGACTTACCTGATTTTACCACCGGGGGTACTATTCTTCTTCACGGGTCAGTGCAGCTTCCACTGCATCCTAGCCGAACCCCGGCCCCTAACGGGAAACAAAAGGACAGCAAGGTGATATAAGGGACTAACAAGGGGAACCCTCCTCACCACAAAAGACGTAGCTGATTTTACCGCCAGAGGCATTATTCCCCGAGACTTCATACTTTCTCTCAGCGCCTGAATAAGGGAGCAAGCAACAGGTTCCATATGGACATTATTTTTTCGAACTGTGTTGGATAATACAAATCCTTACCAGAACATTACCGGTTGCCACGAGGAACTCTTCAGTAGGGTCAAGCTGCAACCGGCAAGGAATCGGACAAGAGTGAAAGTCAGGCATTTGAACTCTTACGAACTACATACTTACGGCGTCTTGCCGGGAATATCGGAGTCAATATTGTCCTGGAACTCACCAATTCCTTCGAGCCAGTGAAGCAACTGGTTATCTACGTGCCCCTGCGCTCAATGCAGGATGGAGAGCTCATCTTTTCAAATCATCAGAAGAATATTCCTACGGGCCAAGCAAACGAAGCTAGGTGGGCCAGTCCAGTCCGTCATCTCGGCCCTACACGTCACACTGGTGGAGGCCACAGCAGTCCAGTCCAGATCGACGCCTCTGTGGGAGCCAGGTGAGCGTAACACTGTCAATAACGTGCATGAAATAAAGAGTTTTACGATTACCGTTAGACTGGGTTTCTATACTCTGACCTGGTGGACATTTTTGTGAGAGACATCAATCTAATTAGTGAACAGGGATAACTCTGGCAGCTGTAGTCAAACCAATCAAGGTAGCATAGCGAGTGGTCAAGGCTACGTCTCGGGGAAGGGGTGAGCCTTTTAAAGGGTCCGGAAGGGGTGAGCCTTTTAAAAGGGTCCACAAGGAAGTAATCAAGGATTACACTTAGATGGTTATAAAATTACCATATTTATAGCCAGGCACCAACTATAAAAATCACTAAGAAAGTAATATCACACAACACTCACAATAAAATACATATATACAGTCCCTGTAGCCAGTGGAGTAAAACCCTAATCTCCCCCCCCCCCCCAACCCCACAATACTGAAAGGAAAGGCAATTGTTAGATTTGCAATGGCAGTCAACAAGAATACAACCCTAATTTTAGAAGTACAACCCTAAGTTGACTGGGACCATGTGCCCTGAAAGTTCAAAGTTTCATTTAGTTTTGTGAGCCAGGAAAAGGCTACAGGGGGACTTGTGGTTGGAAGAAATGACACAAACGTAAGGTAAGAATCTACTTTAGTACATATAGAATTGTCCCCAGGTTTTACTAAAGCCTAACAAATGTAAAAGTTTACATTTACATCCTCTGGAGGATAGCTCAGGGGCAACGTGGTCACTTTGGAAGCAAGACGACAGAGCACCCCGGTTCGATCCCTGGGTCCGCGCTTATAAACCTCTGGGTATTAAGCACGTTATACATAACTCATATCATGCAAAAGTTATCCAAACTACAGGTGAAGATAGAGGGGGCAGGTAAGTATTGCTGGAACAACCCTGTACTCTGGTTTCTCTTCAGACTTAGCAGGTGGTTAGCGGTTCGTTCTCCTGTATCTTTGTCGCCAGAGCCCAGGAGTTGAGGGTGCAAAGAGGTAGGGACACAGCTGTCAAACTCCTATATAGAGTACCGTTGAAGCTGGCACACTGACATTTCACATTAGTGGCTCTTGTAGAACTAGCTGAGAGTCCGTAAAATTCAGAGCCAAAACACAGAACTACGAGACCTCTACTGCGGTAGCCCATATGGGAGATGGTCCGTGCATAGAATGATTCCAGGAACGCTTCCTAAGACTCCAGATGGCTGGGCACCAAGCAGACGTCGAGAATGGTTGGTCCAACCACTCCAAGGGTCGAAGGACCACTAAAGGCCTTCTGAAGATCACCAGCAAGACAGGGATCCACTGGGACGGCAGCAAGTTGGTTGCCAGGCCTACAGGACTTCCACCGTCTTCACAGCAGGGAAGGATACTTTGCTCCTTGCAGGATTTCTCCAGGTCGTATCCAGAAACTCAGGTGAGACAAATTCAGTCCACAAAAAGGAAGATCTGTCCCACACACACACACACACACAGGGTCCAAAGTGGACCACTGATGGTGTACTCATGCATACTCCCTAAACATACAGAACCAAGTTTATGGATTGGGACCAGAAAGCGCCAGCCCACTTCCTGTGAAAACACACATGGCCCTGCAATAGCCAGTGAAAACCAAGGATTCCCAGGCAATGCAGGACCATAAAAGGATTTTCCTGTCCTGGCAGGGCAGAAAGGCGGCCACAGGACAAGATTGCCAAAAGAACAAGCAAAAAATAAGAGACTCACCGTAGTGACCAACATAATCCTAGTCCATAGTTCCCTTTCCTCCATACTGTAGGGGTGTCCCTTGGTAGGGACGGGAGACAAACTTTCACCAGAAAAAAATATTCCCCTTTAAATTTAAAGGCGCAAGGGGGTGCAGCCCTGGAAGCACACGCTCCCCTGAACCCGCCCACCAACGCCACTACTCAGTCCTATTTGACGCATCAACAATATTACTGTTGCCTAATGACGCCAGTTTAATTAGGCGGGAGGATGGTGGGACGTATGGCGGAAAGGGCATTATGGACTAGGAGTATGTTACTCACTATGGCTACATCCCGTCCCCTTTCCTCCATACTGTATGGGCGATTACAACTGAATGTAGCCCCAGGGTGGAGAGGTGACCCTAAGCGAACAAGTTCCTTAATACTGCTTGACCAAAAGCTGCATCCAATCTGGAGCTGGCATCCATGCAGAAGTGTTTGCAGAAAGGCGTAGCCCATGTAGCTGCCTTGCTGATGACCTGCCACGGAACGTGCCTCTGTAAGGCCAGAGCAGTAGCTTAGGCTCCGATAACGTGGGCATACATATTTGCTGGGAGTGGCTTGTGCTGCCCCTCATCCTCATATGCCCCATTGATGGCGGCAACCATCCATCTTGCTATGGAGGCTTTGGAAGCCTGAAACCTGGCTTAGACCCACCAAAAGGTGACACACTGACGTATGGAAGTTCTTGGTTTTGTCCAGGTATAATTTTAGGGCGCGCCTACCGTCTAGACAGTGCTGGACGCTCCGAGCCTAGTCTTTGGGTCTGCAAAGGTGGTGGGTAGCAACATTTCCTCATTCAGATGAAACGAGGAGACTACCTTAGGTAAGAATGCAGGGTGAGTTCTAAGCTGTCCTTATTAAAAGTAGTGAAAGGCTGTGATGCCACCAGTGACAGTATTTGACTGACTCTTTGTGCCAGGTAAGACCGACCAGGAGGGCTGTCTTAATGACGACTAGCCGGATGTCAGCGGATGCCATTGGTTGCAAGGGTTTATGGGCCAAGGAGCCTAAGACCAGGTTGAGGTTGCACACTGAGTGTAGCTTCTTGACCGGCGGGTTGGTTTCAGAACTGTCTTTCGCCTAACAACCGATCACTTGTCTCTGGGTCATACCCCTCCCCCCCCCCCCCCCGCCAATAACTTCCCTCTACCCAAGCCCCTCTTTTGGCAGCAATCTTCAGATTTGCTAGTACGTAAAGTAGCAGAAGGACCAAGAGAAGAGGGGTAGGCGGGAGGGTTTGCATGTGAATCCATGCCAGACCCATGCTGGAGAACAGTCACAGCTAAGTAACTTGTTCCTTCTCCAGTACGGGGTCTGGCATGGATTCACATGCTCATGAATAAAGAATACATAGCAGTGCACACATGCAACCACGTGAGATGGCAAAGGATCAACATAAGCATATCACCTCCTCACCAGGCTCACCTTCAAGGAAACAGGTTGCGCAGAACTGCTTGGCCAACTCTGGACTCCTCCCTGGAATCCCTGTTGACGCAGTAGAACCTCGCAAAGGTGTGAGTCGACCTCAACGTAGCCACCCTGCCGATGTCCAGCAGGGGCACACCAGGGCACACCAGCCATAGTTGCAGCAATCGCTCTGGTCGAATGGGTTCTCGGACGGCCAGGCAACGGGTGGTTTGCCAACCGGTGACAATGGATGAAGCATCCAGAGAGAAACCTGGAAATGGAAACCTTGGAGAGTGCCTTCCCATGGTTCACAGGGCCAAACTTCACAAAAAATTGTGACGTCATCCGGAAACATTTTGTGCGGTCCACATAGAACTTCTGCGATGCAGCCACATCTAGCGAGTGCAAAGTCCTCACAGCCGGCGACAAAGGCGTCGGGAAGAATACAGGCAACACCAACGGCTTGTGTAGATGAAAGTCCAACGGCAAGCACTTCCTTGCAGTCCTCTGGGAGATCGTGTCCCGAAAATTCTAACGCTGCAGGAGCCAGGCCTGCAGGTTCAGCGATCCTGGGTCGTGGTGCAGAATTGCGCCTCCTTCCCTGGCGAGAAGATCTGCGACCACCAGAAGCTTGACTGGAGGGGCCGCTGACATATCGAGAAGGTCCAGGTACCATGTGTGTCTCGGCCACGCCGGTGCGACAAGGATCATCCAGCACCGGGACCGTCTGAGTATATTGACTAGTCGAAGAAGCAACGGCAACGGAGGGAACGCATATAGAAACAGGCCGTCCCAAAGGAATGAGAATGCGTCCCCCATGCTCCCCGCCTGGGGAATCCTGCTGGCGAACCTCTGGCATTTGGTGTTTGTCACTGTCGCAAATAGATCTATGGGGGATTGCCCCATCTGCGCAACAGGCGATGCACTTGGTCCGGACGAAGTTACCACTCATGACCTGGTCTCACCCCCCACCCTCGCTTCCTGATGTAGAACATTGTGGTGGTGTTGTCCATGAAGACCTGCACCACCTTGCCCTTGAGTGACGGAAAGAAGGACTTGAGGGCCCAAAACACTGCCCACAGCTCCAACACTTTGATGTGCAACGTCTTCTCCTCGGGTAGCCACAGGCCTCTTGCATGGAGACTTCCGGTGTGAGCTCCCCATCCTTCCAGGGAAGCGTCCGTCATGACAGTTTCCTGGTGCGGTGGGGTCTGGAAATCCGCACCTCCGGACAGATGTGCACAAACTCCCCACCACTGTAACGCTCGACGGAAACTCGTCGAGTGATCTTGTCTTCAAAACTTCCCGATACTTGTATCCAATGGGAGACGAGGAACTTATGTAGCAGATGCATCCGTAGCCTGTACAGCCGGACTAGGTATCTGCATGACATTATGCCGAGCAGAGACTTGATGGACCTCACCCTTGCAATCTTCAGTGCCAACAGTCGTACTTTGCCCAAGATGGCCGCTATCCTCTCCTCTGACAGACGCCAAGCACAACACTTGAGTCGGGATCCCAGAAACAGTGCGTCCTGCGATGGAATCAAGCAGGACTTTGCAAAGTTCACCGAGAACCCCTGCTCTGTCAGCGGGCGCCCGGTCTTCGCTGTGTGGTCGACGGCGATCTCCTTAAAGCTGGCCCGGATGAGCCAGTCGTCCAGGTAAGGGTAGACGTGAATCCTGCGAAGTCGCAGCTGTGCTGCCACTGGCACCAGGAACTTGGTGAAGACCCTTGGCGTCTACTTCAATCCGAAGGGAAGGGCCTTGAATTGGTAGTGCTTCCCTTGCACCATGAAACGCAGGAACTTGCATTGTCCTTTGTGAATGGGGATGTGGAAGTATGCATTCTCCAAGAGGAAGTACCTCTCTTCCAGATGTCCGAGCATGTGCTGAAGAGTGATCATCCAGAATTTTAGGGACTCTATGTACTTGTCCAGTCGACAAAGAATGGGCCTCCAGCCCCCGGTCTTTCTTTCTGACGAGAAAGGACCTTGAGTACACTCCGGAGCCCTGGAGCCTCTTCGTGACAAACACTATTGCGCCTTTTCTTAGCATGGCCCGCACCTCCAGCAACAGCTGAGGGATGTGGTTTTCCTGCCGGGCCACCAGTGGTATTCAGGGATACTTCCGTTGAAATTCCAGGGTGTGTCCGTGGTCGAGAGCGTACAGGACCCAACAGACGGTGGAGATGGTCTTCCACATGCTGACAAAGTTTGCCTGCCGGCCTCCCACCGGGGTGTACGGGTGGGCCCCCCTCCCCCACTCCCCCGCCCCCTACTTCTCAGCCGGTTCAATCCTGCTTGAATGTCGACATGCTGCCTTGGGGACCCTGGCGACAACGTCTTCTTCAGAAGGTCTTGGATCGGCCCCTGTTGGTATCCTGGGCCAAAGAGCGGGAGGGTTGGCGGTAAGAAGATGAACCCCCGCCGAACCCCTTGGAGGATGCTTGGGACTTGCCCCCTGAGGTCCAAAAGACCCGCTTTCATTGCTGAAGAGTGCCCAAAGTACGCGCCACCACCGCCTTCATGGCTTGGAGAGAATCAGCCAAAGCCTTCCCGAACAAGTCGTCCCCGTCTAAGGGCATGTCCAGCACGTTCGACTGAACGTCTTGCCGAAAGTTGGAGGCCTTGAGAAAGCCACGACAAAGGCAAACTCTGTTGCCCATCTGGCGGAATCCCGTGTCGGCGAGGTCTGTGGCCACTGTGAAGGCGTGGTCAGATGTCACCTCGCCTTCCAGTAGAATTTACCAATGCTTCCGACCTCTTGTCGGGAAGGAAGACCAGGATGGGAGCGATCTTGAACCACAACTCCCGGTCGTAGCGAGCAACGAGGGGGTTGGCGGCCTTGATGGTAGTCACTGAATAATAGATGACCCATCGTCCCATGGCATCGAACTTCTTGCCCTCGCTGTCTGGTGGGGTGGTAGCCGCTGAGGCCAAACTACCCGAGGAATTCTTCCTGGCCGCCGCACACACTTACGAATCTGGGGAAGGCTGGGCCCCTAAGCATTTGGGTGCAGAATCCTGCACGTTGTACAACTTCTCAGGGGATCCCTTTTTGCCAGAGCCGTGGAAGGGTTCTTCATGAGTGCCAAACCTTCCTCCCAAATGTCATCCAGGAGTGGGGCCGAGAGGATGGTCTTCCTCTTCGCTGGTATAAGAAGCCCTCCTCCTCCCGAGAGAGCTGAAAAATTTCAGACACTCTGTAGATCGAGTGGAACAAGCCAATCTCGTCCAGCGGTGTCGTAGTGCCCGTGCCAGTAACTGCTGTGTCATCCCTCAGGGGGGGGGGGTGGTTTGGGGGCAAAGGGTGGTGGAGGAGGTGGAGGATGCACCCTCTTCTTCGTGGACGGGGATTTCCCCGTGGGGGTGCCAGTCGTCGCTGGCGCCTGCCGGCACAATACACATCCTTGTCTGGATCTCAGATACCAGCGTATGCAGTGCTGAAAGGATGTCCACCGAAAAGATCTCTAGGAGGTGCCTGAGGTGGGGGTGGCAGCGGAGGTGTAGGCGGAATAGGTCGCTGGGTCCCCGGCTGGGAGCCCAGGCCATCGTCTACTTCCTGGCTCTTCGACAGTGTCGTCGCCTTAGTCGTAGGGTCTGCTTCTTAAGTTTCCCTCCTCCTGGATGGTCTGCAGACCGGTGAGCTCCTCCTCAGAGGAGATATCTGTACCCTGGAGGGCCACCGCAACCCCCCCCCCCCATCTTTGCTTGCAGTGGTGAAGGTCTCGGGGAGATGACAGGCATCTTCTCCGGGGACTTCTCTATTGGCCGGAACGTGGCTTCCCTCCTGGGAGGAAGGGACACCCTGGCCTTCAGGGTTGCATCCTGCGGGGCCGTTTCAGCGGGCCTTCGCCAGAGACGCCACCAACCCTTCGATGGAAGGTTGGGCCTTCAGTAGGTGCACCTGGCCCTTCACGGCCAGGGCCGGAGCTGTGCCCTTGGCCTTCTCCTTAGGGCCGAGCCCCTCTCTCCCTTGGGCTTCTCTGATAGGACGGACTTGGGCCTCTCCTCGAGTATGCCCGGATAGTCCGACTTGCTCTAGGCCGAAGATCCTGAGCGTTCACTGGAGATGTCGAACACGCCGTGGCCGCCGAGGAGCCTGTCGCCTCGCGCTCCTGGTGGCAGTGGACTTACAGTGCTTAGCCTTCTGTTGGACCCCCGCAGGAGGGGCGCCCTCAAAGGACTTAGAAGCCTGCTCAGCCTTCTTGGAACTTGGAGGCATGCTGCTGGGACCCAACCAGAGGAGGGGCCTTGGCCTGTAGCCACTCGTTCAGCCGCCTTTGCCGATCCCTCATCGTGCGCAGGGCCATCTCCTGGCAAAACGCACAATCCTCCTCGGAAGTAGAGGCACTCCGAATGCTCGTCGTCCGAAAAGACATTCCGCAAGCTGCAGCTGGAGATATCCTGAACAGGGGAGCTGAATCCTTTTCCTCTGAGATGGTGTACGAGGCGTAGGCCTGTGATTCTTCTGGAAGCCTCCCCGAGGAAATTCGATGAAATCTGCCCTTGAGGGGCGCTGAAGAATCTGAAAACAGGTCCAAGATAAATCGGAAGGTTGATCGATGGAGCACAAGGCCCGATTGACCGAAAAATAGAGTAAACTGTCAAAAAATGCAAAATGCAGTAAAAGCTTGAGAGCTAAACATGAGGACTCAAGACTTGAACGTGCAGTAAAAACCTTAAAATGGCTACCAGAGGAGGGGCTTAGGTAGAGGGCAGTCATTGGCTGGGGGCAGTATGACTAAGAGACCAGTGATTGGTTGTTAGGCGAAAGACAGTTCAGAACTTAAACTGATTTTTTCTTTACCGAGGATTTCCAACCTGACTGACTATTCATGAGCATGCGATCCCTTGCCAGACCCCATGCTGGAGAAACTCTATTCAAGCTCCGCATTGAGCAACCAACTAGATTGGTGGAAAAAACTCTGCTGGGACCTCAACGAGTGAAGGATTTTGGGGACACTATATGTCACGTTAGGGATAGGGTTACAGTCACGCCCATGTTGAAGTCCCTTTTCGATCTTCGAAAGAAATGAGAATGCATTACTTACCGTAAAAGCATTTCTGATGGTTGTATCTGCTTAGATTCACATGCTGTGCATAGGTCCGACATCCAGTGGTCACTGCAGAGTATTGCATTTTGTTTTTCGTAGTCGAAAAAGGGGACGTCGACAAGGCGTGTCTGAAACACTATCCCTATAGTGACGTGCGTTGTACCCACAATCCCTCACGCGTCGAGGTCCCTCTGTTTGTATTTTTCTGCCCTGAGGGAGCCTTCTAGACGTGAGTGAGCACAGAAAAGAGAGAGATATATAAAGGAAGTCTATGTTCCTTCCATCCGAGCGGGGAGGAAGGGTGGGCGCATGTGAATCTAAGCAGATACAACCATCAGAAATGCTTTTACGGTAAGTAATGCATTCTCTTCTGATGTTTGTTAATCTGCTTAGAATCACATGCTGTGCATAGACTAGCGAGCAGTACCCGGAGTTGGCGGTGGGTTATGAGAAGGAACAGTAGAGAAAAGGTGTCATAATACTGCCTGTCCCACCTGGGAGTCAGATCTAGAGTGTGTATCTAGACAGTAGTGTTTTGTAAAGGTGTGCACAGAACTCCAGGTAGCCGCTTTGCAGATGGACTCAAGGGGAACATTTGCAATGAATGCTATGGATGCCCCCGTGCCTCGAGTAGAGTGTGCTCTTGGCCTAAAGAGCAGTTCTCTCTTAGCAAGAGTATAGCAGAGAGTGATGCATTGGACAATCCATCTAGAAATAGTGGATTTTGAAACCGCATCTCCTTCTCTTCCTGCTGCCACCGAGACGAAGAACTGATTAGTCTTCCTCAGTGGTCTGGTTCTTTCCATGTAGAACATGACCGCTCTGCGTACATCTAGTGTGTGCAGAGTCCTTTCTCCCAAATTGGAAGGATTTTGAAAGAACGTTGGTAGTTCTATAGATTGGTTTACGTGGAATTTAGAAATAAATTTCGGAGCAAACCTAGGGTGAGTGCGTAGAACCACTTTATCTTTGTGAACTGTAACGAAGGGGTCTAGAATAGAAAGAGCCTGAAGTTCACTTACTCTCCTGATGGAGGTGATAGCTATTAAAAAAGCAGTCTTAAGAGTGAGGTGTTTAAGAGATGCTTTGTGCATGGGTTCGAAAGGAGAGCCCATGAGTCTGGTAAGTACCACATTAAGGTCCCATCCGGGAGCTGGGTCAGCTATCGGGGGGTGTATTCTCTTTACTCCCTCCATGAAGGCCTTTATAACAGGGATCCTCCACCACGACACTGAGTTGGGAAGTGGTGTATGCAGAAAGTGCCGCTAGGTGTACTTTAATGGAGTTAAACACTAGACCTGAATCCAATAGGTGGGTCAGGTATAGGACTACATGTGTGGGAGAGCAGTCAATAGGGTTGATGCTTTTACTCCTGCACCAGATGACAAATCTTTTCCACTTGCTAGAATAGCAGTGGCGAGTGTTCGGTTTTCTGGCTTCCCTGAGGATGTCCATGCATCTTTGCGGGAGTTGTAGATGTCCGAACTCTATGATCTCAGGAGCCAAGCTGCTAAATTCATGTTCTGGGGGCATGGATGTAGAGTCCTGCCCTTGTCCTGAGACAGCATGTTGTACGGGCAGGGGAGTTTTACTGGGGGGGATAGAGACATCTCCATCAAGTGAGCGAACCATGGTTGTCGTGCCCACATTGGGGCCACTAGTATCATGGTCACTTGTTCCTGGTGCATCTTGTGCACCACTCTGTTGAGAAGGGGAGTCGGGGGAAAAGCGTAAACAAATTTCCCTGACCATTGCATCGACAGACCGTTCCCCTTGGATTGGTTCTGGGGGTACCTGGAGGCGTAACTTAGGCATTGTGAGTTTTCCAGGGTTGCGAACAGGTCTATTTCTGGGAATCCCCATTGTGTGAAGACGTCGAAGACGATGTCTTCGTGCAGGCGCCATTCGTACTCTTTGGGCAGGGGGAAATCTCTGCTGAGACTGTCTGCCAGCAGATTGAGTTCCCCGGGTACATGTAGTGATAGTAGGAACATGTCCTGTTTGAGAGCCCACTTACATATATTCTGGGCCAGCTTGGACAGGCCTGGGGAGTGGGTGCCCCCTTGCTTGTTGATGTAATACATGGCTGTGGTGCTGTCTGTAAGGACCATTACTGTTTTGCCTTGTAGGTGTTTCTGGAAGGCTCTTAGCGCCTTGAACACACCTAGTAGCTCCAGAAGATTTATGTGTTTGGATGCTACGTTCGGAGTCCACACTCCGTGAGCAGTCTGATGGGATAGGTGTGCCCCCATCCTGTGAGGGATGCGTCTGTGGTTAGAGTGGCTTCCGCCGCGGGTGTGGCAAAGGGTTTTCCTTTTTCCATGTCTTCCTTTGTCCACCACCGTAGCGAGAGAACCAAGGCTTGCGAGACCACAATTAGATCCTCCCATAGTCCGCTGGCCTGACACCACTGGCTGTTGAGCTACTCTTGCATTGGGCGCATGCGCAGGCGCGCGTGAGGTACCAAATAAATACACGACGCCATCATTCCTAGCAGGCGCATTGCTTTGCGTACCGTCACCTCTCGACCGGTGACATATTGAGGGATTTGAAACAGCATGTTTTGGACCCTCTCTTTGGAGGGGAAGACGAGGCCGTCCTTTGTTTGAATTAGAGCCCCTAGGAATTGCTTGATTTGACTGGGGTCTAAACTGGACTTCTTTTCGTTGATGGAGAAGCCCAACTTGAACAAAAGGTCTACCGTCTTTTGGGTATTGGAGAAGCATGTTTCGTAAGAATCCCCTGTTATGAGCCAGTCGTCGAGGTAAGGGTAAACTGGGATGGACAACCTGCGCAGGTGGGCCGCTGCCACTGCCAGCACCTTCGTGAATACCCTTGGTGCTGATGCTATGCCGAAGGGTAGCACTTTGAACTGGTAGTGTTTGCCCTCTATCAGGAACCTGAGGTATTTTCTGTGCGCTGGCAACATTAAAATATGAAAGTATGCATCTTTCATGTCCAATGTTGTCATGTAATCTCCCTGAGAAAGCAGTGGGATCACTTCCTGTAAGGTTACCATACGAAACTTTTGGGGTTTGATAAACTTGTTCGCTGGGCACAGATCTAATACAGGGCGCATGGTTAGATCCTTTTTGGGTACAAGGAAGTACACTGAATAAATACCTTACGTTACCTGAGATAGAGGCACGACCTCTATGGCTCCTTTTTCCAGCAGTTGTTGTACTTCTTGGAGAAGGATGGCAAGATGTTCCGGTGTCATGCGACGTCCCCTCGGGGGTTTGTAGGATGGGGAACTGTTGAATTCGATACAGTATCCGTGGGCTACGGTGGAGAGTACCCAACGGTCTGACGTTATTTCCTCCCATGCAGGAAGAAAGGATGTTACCCGGCCCCCGACCGGTGTTGCATGGGAGGGGACGCGAATCTTCGCGTCACTTGGAGTTGTTGGGGGCTTGGGAGCCTCTGGGGATGGATCCCCGACCTCTCCCTTTACCCGGGCGTTGGCCTCTTTGGCTGTACTGCCCACTATTGGTCTGGTAATTGGTGGCAGGGTATAGTTGATGCTGGCTTTGTTGTTGGTGTTGGCGTTGGCCACGAAAAAAGCGTTTGTTGCCATAGCCGCGTCTGGTAGTGGGCTTAGAAATTTGGTCAAGAGTCTTGATAGTATCGAACTCTTTTTTAGCCATCTTTAGAGCTTCATCCACCGCTTTTCCGAAGAGGTTAGAGTCTTCCACAGGTTTATTTATTAAAGACGCCTGTGTCTCCGGTTTAAACCCTGAGTTGCGCAGCCATACATGGCGTTTTAGGAGTATTCCCTGTACCAGGGAACGTCCCGCTGCTTCTGCCGCGTCTAGAGAGTTTTTTACAATGCTCTGGTTCACCTGAGTTCCCTCGCCAATAGTTGAAAGTAGGCGTGTACGTAAAGGCTCCGGTGCTTCCTCGGCGTCCTTGCACAGTTTGGCCCACTGCGCGTCTGCATAGCTAGCAAGCAAAGAATTGTTGTTGGCAATTCTTGCTGAGAAGGCAGCCGAGGAAGTTACTCTTTTTGCAAGGGCATATAGCCTTTTGCCCTCCTTGTCAGGGGGTGCCTCACTGGTGGAAAGTGGTACCCCTGCCCTCTTTCTAGTATTAGATACTACTAGGGAATCCGGAATGGAATGTCCCCTAATGTAGAGCGGGTCTGAGGGAGAAGGAGAGAAAAGTTTTTCAATTCTCGGATTGACCCCTCTGATCAATGCGGGAGTGGCCAGCGAAGGGATGATTCTTCTCTTCACTGAAGCTAGGAGGGGAATGGTCTGGCTGACCGGGGGTTTCTCTTTAATTACTTTTTCCACAAAGTCTAATTCTGGAGAAAGCTCCCCAGTGTCCAGTTCGAAATGTGCTGCTGCTCTGCGCAACAGTGCATTGAAAGTGGGCTGATCGTCAATTGGAGACGTGTTCCTAACCGGTGAATTATCAGAGGATTTAGGTTTAGGACATCAGTGTCGGAATATACTGATGGGGATTGCCAGGGGTGCGAAGGTCGTTCTTCAGTGTCTTCTCTGAAGCCTTCTTCTATAATGTCTGGCCTGTCTTCCAGACATTCCTCCTGGTTCTGTCCTTCATCGTCCATGAAATCATCCTCCTCCTCCAAGTATTGTTCCTCCCCAGTGAGGTCGTATCTGTTATGGAAGTCTGAGGCTGTGTCCGCCTGGGGATCGACTAGCCTCGGATTTTTGGCCCTGGGGTCCTCCTGAGGCCCTTCTCTAGTCCACTTGGGAGTTTGAGAGGTCTGGGTATTCATAAACCTTTCCATCCTCTCCATACAGAGGTGGAGTCTTTCCATGGTTTCATGGGGTACCCCAGAGCGGTCTGGCGGGGGAAAGTCATCTAGCTGGAAACGGCTCGACCTCTCCCAAAGCGTCGAGGAAAGTGTCCCGTCGCCCTCCGAAAAACCTTCAGGTGTGCTGGGTGGCCCCCCGATTTGTGAAGGGGGTAGTCCCTGCCTTTCTTCGGGCCTTTTTCGGCGTGTCCTTCGACTTATGCGTAGCGCTCGACGTTTTCTTCGGCGTACGCTTCTGGGCGTCGGCTACAGCGATCCTCGCCAAGCTTTCGGCGACTCGTTTGTCGGCGACTAGTTTGTCGGCGGAAGCTAGCGTTTTCGACGCTATGGGTGTCGAACGCTCTACGGCGGTATGCGCCTTCTGTTGATGCGCGCCGGCCGATGGTTTGGGGGCGGCGCCCTTATTTGCCGAAAGCCCAGTCGCTGGTCGCGGCTGCGAGAGGGGCTTTGAACTCAAACGGTCCGAGGAGGCCGCCGGTGGAACCTGCGTCTCCTTGGGCGTCGAAGCTCTTTTCGTCAGACGAAGAAGAGCCGTGGGTTGTGTGCTTATGTGATTCTTTGTGTGCGTCAGTGTCGCCGGGGTGTTCATCCCCATAAGCAGGGCGTGAGCCGAGCCCGTCGGGGCCGGGGACAGACGACGAAGCGCGCAAGCGCTCCTTAGAGGGGGTTTCGACTTCCGTAGCGGAGGTCGTGTTATCGCGTTCCTCGTCACTGTCGGTGGTAGCAGCGGCGGGTTAACCTTCGGCCTTCGATATCGCGTAGGCCGCCCACCTTTTAACCCTACGGTCTTTTAGAGTTTTAGGCTTAAGAAGCCGACAAGCCGCGCAACCTTCCTCCTTGTGATCGAGGGGCAAGCAGCGGTTACATCGTGATTGCTTGTCCTTCCAAGTAAATTTGCCTTTACAAAGCGGGCAAAACCTAAAGGGTGTCCTCTCCATAGCCGAGGCAATAAATCGCGATAAGCACCCCAAGGGAAAGGAAGGGGAAAGGGAAAGGCATTCTCAGAAAAGACCCAGAGATGTCCCACGACCCCACTCTCCCTACTGTATATGGCCTGCGAGGCCAGGCCACGTGTTCGGCAGTGCCGAAGGATTTCCTCCGCTCGACCCTCCGTCGAAGATCTTGCTCGGCGGAGAACAGCTTACACTGCGTCGAGGGAGGTATTTATTAATATTATGAGAAAAAAACGACCAAAGGTCGAGTAGTTGCAATGTCTCTCGAGGAGCTCCGCCTGAAGGCGACCAGAAGCTGGGCGGAAAAAAACAATCTGAGGGACCTCGACGCGTGAGGGATTGTGGGTACAACGCACGTCACTATAGGGATAGTGTTTCAGACACGCCTTGTCGACGTCCCCTTTTTCGACTACGAAAAACAAAATGCAATACTCTGCAGTGACCACTGGATGTCGGACCTATGCACAGCATGTGATTCTAAGCAGATTAACAAACATCAGAAATGCAGATTACCACTAGGTGTCATGCACAGCATGCGATTCTAAGCAGATTCACAAGCAGCAGAAATATGTGCTACAGTATTTTGACCTACCCTATGATAAACTGTGCCTTAGTATGGCCTTGTAATGAAAGTTCTTTTTTAAGTCTTAACTGTGTGTGTCTTTTACTTACTTGATCTGCTAAGTGTTAACTGTACTACACAACACTGTCCCCCCCTTCCGACTTCGTTCAGCCTTGCTGCTTGACCATGCTACTACAGTGAGTGGCTTTGCTCAACTGGGGTTGTAAAGAAACTGTCTAACCCTAGGTTGGCTTTTCCAAGTACTATCCAAAACAGACTTTGAAAAACAGTAGGCCTCTTGGCTGGAGGGTTCTACTTGAAATCTGACCATAGGTCTTAAAAGGTATCTAGATCTTTTAGTCCTTTCCAGAGCATTGACAGCTCGCCCAAATAGTGTGGATTACTCTATTGGTTTACCTACTAGGATAGCCTGCGTCTCTGCTTTAAACCCCATCCCCTCTGATTCAGGCATGGTGTTTGGTGACTACTGCTCCGGCCGCCTGGCAGCCTACTGTGTTTGCAGCATCCAGGGTGTTCTTAATTATGGCATTTGACAACCTTCTCACCCCTGAACGATATTTTGTAAGGCAGTCAGGCAGTGGCAAATGGTGAATGTTTTGGTTGGAGTGGTGTAAACATTTACCATGAAATTTAGTGGGGGGCGGGGGCGGCTGTGCATAGAGGGAGACTGCAACAACAAAGGTTTAGCGGTGGGATTACTACCCAACAAGAAATAATTTTAGATAAAGGCTAACAATTGTGCATTTTGCAGCATATTTTCAGGATAAAATTGTGTAAAAAGCCACAGCTTTCACTTTCTTTTTTGGGATAACATGTACAAATCCATTAAACACTAAGTCTGCAACAGCGCACAGGAACATTTTCAACACATGTTGATTATGTATTTTGGCTAAATAATATAAACTGGGCCAATGACAGCAATTATTTGAAAATTGCTAATTTTTCAGCACCAGCTTCCAGACCCAAAGACATATGGCTGTATTGCGAACTAGGCCCCAAGTCCGACATACAATGCTATAATTGTAAATACTGGTTCACAGTTTCTGTAACTCCCATTAACAACCTTGCCTAGTACATAAAATGCAGACTTACTATGCAATTGGCTGATATACTTGTATGCATTAATGTCATACTTGTCATGCCAACGTCCTAATTTCATTCAATATTGTATAAGAAGGTTGCCGTTTGTTTTAGTCTGGCTTTACCAGGCACTATTACAATAATCAACCAACAAAATCTTTTTAATGTATTTTTTTAGATGTACCGACTGCCACTAGCCTGTTCAGAGGATGCATGGACAATAGCAAACAAAGGAAAGGGGACACAAAGTGTCTCTAGAGCTCTCCATGTAGGATGACTTGTGCTATAAAGAGAAACCTAATGAAAAGGAAGGGACTACTCCTGCACTTGTGGTCCTATGGGCTAACCAGTGTACCCAAAACACAAAAGGGGCCCCAGGAAGCACACCACAAGCTGAGGAGTGCTGCCATAGAAAAAGCATGGTTGCCAAAACAAAGGGGAGAGGTCTTCCCTCATGGAACCTTAAATTAAGGATCCAGGGTGATGCCAAAACAAAAGTGAATACAGGAGGAGAGCAAGATGACATGCATTACTCACCGTAATAGCATTTCTGATGATTGTATCTGCTTAGATTCACATGCTGTGCATATGGTCCAACATCCAGTGGTAACCGCAGAGTATTGCATCTCGTCTTTCGGGGACCGAAAGGGGACCTCGTCATAGGCGTGCCTGTAACACTACCCCTATCGTTATGTGTAGTGTACCCAAAATCCCTCACGCGCTGAGGTCCCTCAGATTGTATTTTTTCTGGCATGAGGGAGCCCAAGGCTATTGTGAGTGATTACATGACGAGAGAAGTAGTAAGTCATCTATGTTCCTTCCACCCTGAGCAGGGAGGGAGGGCGCATGTGAACCTAAGCAGATACAATCATCAGAAATGCTATTACGGAGAGTAATGCATGTCTTCTGATGCTTGTTAATCTGCTTAGAATCACATGCTGTGCATAGACTAGCGAGCAGCACCCAGAGTTGGAGGTGGGTTATGAGAAGGAACAGTAGAGAAAATATGTCTTAATACTGCTTGTCCTACCTGAGAGTCAGATCTAGAATGAGTGTCTAGGCAATAGTGTTTTTTTAAAAAGGTGTACACAGAACTCCAGATTGCCGCTTTGCAAATGGACTCAAGGGGAACATTTGCAATGAATGCTATGGAAGCCCCAGTGCCCAGAGTAGTGTGCGCTCTAGGCTTGAAGGGCAGTTCTCTTAGCAAGAGTGTAACAGTGTGATGCATATGACGATCCACCTTGAGATAGGAGAGGCAGGATCCCCTTCTCTGCCAGCTGCCACTGAAACAAAAAATTGGTTCGTTTTTCTCAGTGGTTTCGTTCATTCCAGGTAGAACATGGCAGCCCTGCGCACATCTAGTGTGTGAAGGCTTCTTTCGGCCATGCTCGTGGGATTATAGAAGAAAGTGGGTAGTTCAGTCGATTGGTTCACATGGAACTTCAAGATGAACTTAGCTGCAAATCTGGGATGAGTGCGCAGAACCACCTTATCCCTGAGAACTGTAACAAAAGGAACTAGGACAGAAAGGGCCTGTAGTTCGCTAGCCCTTCTAATAGAAGTGATAGCTACCAAGAAGGCCGTCTTGTAAGTAAGGTCTTTTAGACTTGCTTTATGCATTGGCTCAAAGGGAGATCCCAGGAGTCTGGTTAAAACCACATTTAGACCCCACCCAGGAGCTGGGTGAGAAATGGGAGGGGGGATTGTATTACCTTAACCCCTTCCATGAAGGCCTTAATAACCGGTATTCTCCGCCATTACACTTTTGGTTGTGACGTGGTGTAGGCTGAGAGCCGCAAGATGAACCTTTAGAGAATTGAAGACGAGTCCTGCGTCTAACAAATGGGTTAGATACAGTACAATGTGTGTGGGTGAGCAATCGATGGGATTGACGCCCCTGGTATTACACCAGATGACAAAGTGTTTCCATTTACTAGAATAGCAATATCGGGTGTTAGGTTTTCTAGCTTCCCCGAGTATGTCCATGCATCTCTGAGGGAGCTGTAGGTGTCTAAACTCTATGACCTCAGGAGCCAGGCTGCTAAATTCAGAGTTCGTGGGCATGAATGTAGGGGCTTCCCCCCCCACGCACCCTCCCCCCGTCCTGCGACAACATGTTGTACAGGCAGGGTAGTTTCACAGGTGGGGAGAGGGACATTTCCATTAGATGAGCAAAGCAGGGTTGGCGGCCCACATGGGGGCTACCAATATCATAGTGACTGGTTCCTGGTGCATCTTGTGCACTATCTTGCTGAGAAGGGGAGTTGGGGGGGGGGGGGGGGAGTGGGGAATTCAGGGGGGAGGAGCGTAGACAAATTTCCCTGACCATGTTATGCAGAGTCCGTTCCCCTTGGAGCGGTTCTGGGGGTACCTGGGGGCGTAGTCTTGACATTAGGCATTCTACTGAGTGGCGAACAGGTCGATCTCTGGGAAGCCCCATTCTGCAAAGACGTTGGAGACTATGTCATTCATATTCTTCGGTCAGTGGGAAATCTCTGCTGAGCACGTCTGCCAGAAGATTGAGTTCCCCTGGAACATGTGGGGACAACAAACATCTTGTGTTTGGGAGCCCATATCCAAATGTTTTGGGACAGCGTGGATAGCCCTGGAGAGAGTGCCACCTTGTTTAGGTAATACATGGCTGTGGTGCCATCTGTGAAGACCAGGACTGTCTTCCCCTGTAGCTGTGTTTGAAAGACCTTCAGTGCCTTGAACACTGCTAGCAGTTCTAACAGATTTATATGGTTGGATGCTACCTGTGGGGACCACACTCCATGCGCCGTCTGCTGATTCAGGTGAGGCCCCCTACCCCGTGAGAGTGGCTTCCACTGCGGGGGTGGTGAAGGACTTCCCCTTCAAGAGGTTTTCCCTCGACCACCACTGCAGAGAGCGAACGAGGGCTGGCAAGACGACTACCAGATCTTCCCATTGTCCGCTGGCCTGACACCACTGGCTGTTGACCCACTCTTGCATGGGACACATGCGCAGGCGCGCGTGGGGAACCAAGAATATGCATGATGCCATCAAACCTAGCAGCCGCATGGCCTTGCGTACTGTCACCTTACGACTGGCTACATATTGAGGGATCTGAAAAAGCATGTTCTGAACCCTCTCGTTGGAGGCGAAGACGAGGTAGTCTTTCGTCCGGATTAGAGCCACCAAAAATTGTTTTACTTGACTGGGGACTAGACTGGACTTCTTCTCGTTGATAGAGAAACCCAGACTGAACAGAAGGTCTACGGTCTTCTGGGTGTTCAAAAAGCATGTGCCATAGGAGTACCCTGTTATGAGCCAGTCGTCGAGTTAAGGGTAAACCAGAACGGATAGTCTGCGCAGGTGTGCTGCCACTACTGCCAGGACCTTTGTAAACACCCTTGGTGCCAAGGCGATGCCGAAGGGGAGTACCTTGAATTGGTAATGCCTGTCCTCTATCCTGAACCTTAGATATTTCCTGTGCGCTGGCAACATTGAAATATGAAAGTATGCATCTTTCATGTCCATGGTTGCCATGTGAGCATCCCGTTTCAACAGTGGGATCACTTTGTGTATTGTTACCATAGAAAACTTTTGAGGTTTTATAAACTGGTTCGCTGGTCCCAGGTCTCGTACAGGGCGCATGGTGAGGTCCTTTTTGGGTACAAGGAAGTACACTGAATAAATATCCTTGTTTAACTGAAGCATAGGGACAGCTTCTATGGCATCCTTTCCCAGAAGCGCTTCCACCTCTTGATTCAGGATCTGCAGATGGTACGGCGAGTGGCGTCGTGAACGTGGCAGTCTGAATTGTGGAGGTTGGGCAAATTCCATGCAGTACCCGTGGGCGACCGTGTCTATAACCCACTGGTCTGAAGTTATCCCCTCCCATGCTGCAAGGATAGATGTTAAACGCCCCCCGACCATGGTGACCTGGGAGGGGACCTGGATCCGTTGGTCACTTCTGACCAGAGGCTGCGGCTCCTCTGCGGTTGGTGCCTTTGCCGCGTCGTTGACCCCTAGGTGGGTAGTTGGCGGGGCTTCCGGATGTTTGTCCAGGGTTCCAGTTTCCCGTATAGTAGTTTTTTTGACCTGCACGGGATTGCCCTCGAAAGGACCAACGAGAACTGCCTCCCCTTTGGGGGGAAAGCCAAGTTATTTGTTGCAAGGATTTAAGAGTCTCATGCTCTTTCTTGGCCGTCTCCAGGGCATCGTCGACCGCTTTCCCGAAGAGATTGGTCTCTTCTATGGGTTTTTTTTATAAGAGTGGCCTATGTTTCAGGTTTGAACCCCGAGTTGCGAAGGCAAGCGTGCTGCTTGAGTAGGGTGCCCTGGGCCAGAGACCTTCCTGCTGTTTGAGCAGTGTCAAGAGTGTTTTTGATTATATTCTGATTTACCTGCCTGCCCTCAGCCACGATGGGGAGAAACCTGGACCTAGTAGGTTGAGGAACCTCCTGGAGATGACCTTGTGCAAGGTTCCATTGTGCGTCTGCATAACTGGCAATCCGCATGGTGTTATTCGCTATGCGTGTGGTGCATGCAGCTGCCAAGGTAACACTCTTACCTAGGGCGTGCAACCTTTTGGATTCCTTATCCAGAGGTGCCTCCCCCACAGCAAGGGGTACCCCTGCCTGTTTCCGGGTGGTAGTGACTACCAAGGAGTCGGGGGTGGCGTGGCCTTTAATATATTGAGGGTCCGAAGGAGCTGGCAGAAATAGTTTCTCCACTCTTGGGTTCACTGCCCGGGTCTGAACTGGTGTGACCAGGGAGCGGCCAATCTTCTTTTAACCAAGTTTCGGAGGGGAATGACTTGGTTTGTGGGGGGGTTTCTCCTTGCAAATGTCCTCCACAAAGTCTTGTTCGGGTACCGCCTCCTGGGTAGTGATCTGAAAGTGCTCTGCTGCCTTCCTTAAAATGGCAGTGAAGGCCATTTGATCGTCTACAGGCAAGGCTTGGCGAGCCGGGGTGGTTGGAGGAGAATCCAGGCATAGAACATCAGTGTCCTTATCTTGCGTTCATGGCTCCGTTTCCACTTGCTGGGTTTCCTCCCACTTGTCCATGGCATCCGCCTGGTCCTCCGGGTCGTCCTGCAGGAAGGAAGGGTCTTCTTCGCTGTAGATATCCTGGTAAGTGTCCATCTGGACCACATCTTCATGGTAGACAGAAGCCGAGGGCTAAGAGTCAAGATTTTCCTAGAACCATGAAGCTGACCCCAAAAGAGGGCCTTCACAAGATCTCTTAGGGGAAGGATGCTCAGAACGCGAGACAATCCTTCCGAGACAGTCCATGCACCCTTCGAACTTCTCCCTGGTCCACTTAGATGAACCAGAAGGGCCCAAAGGTGGAAATACGTCGTCCTCTGCTCTTTGGCGGCGAAATTTGTCCCCAAGGGTATTGTACAGAGGCTCCAGACTTTCCTCATAGGTTTAGAGAGTATTGGGGCACAATGGTGTGTCTTTAGACCTGTCCGCTGCACGCTCCATGCATTTCAATGGTATCTTAGGTACTAGCCCAACCACAGAAGTAATCCTTGCAATACTATCCTCAATCTCTGACGAATCGGCGTGAGTTAATGGGTGAGAGGGCCTAGCAGTAGATTTTTTGCCTGTCGAAGGCTAGGAGGCCAAGTAGTAGGTTTCGAGCCTACCGGGCCCTTAGGGGTGGAACGCTCACCTGATATCCATGGGGATGCCACTCAGCCCTGGTTGGACCACTCGCACTCTCAAACACCGCCCCCCTTGGAATTTGTTCGGTTGAGGATTAGGCCTGCAATACAGGAATATCCGATTTAAGACTTAACTGTCTCTTGTTGCTTGGCTCCCGCCTTCCTTGTGAACCAGACCTTCCCCTTAAACCTTCTCCTCAACTTGCTTTTTGTAGGATGCGCTCTCCGTCTTGCTTTTCTGTGCAAGGGCACTTAGCTGGTGTGGGCGTGTCGCGACCTATTTGCTTCACTGGTGCAGGCCCTGTTCGAGTCCAGACCTGTTGGGTAAGGTAAGTTTTCTGTTTTTACAGTCTTGATAATCTGTCTTCTTTCTTGGTCTTGTCCTTTAATAATGTCTCTGCTTCTTCCTCTAGGTTTGGAAGAGGTTGTTGGTGTTGTTGTGCTGATTGGAGTTGAGCTCGAGGCGGTGAGTGAATGCGAGATGCGTGGCGCTGTTTTCATCTTTTATGTGCTGACCTGTATTTCCCCTCTTTCTTGGAGGTCGCTGTAATGTCCCAGAATGGTTGCTGACCGAGAGAACACTAGGCGGTGAGTGAAGGCGCAGTACGCAGCGCTTTCTTGTCTTTTCATGTGCTAACCTGTGTTTCCTCTCTTTTGTATGTCGCCGTGAGGTTTTGGAATGGATGCTGACCAAGAGCGATTCGAATCAGGTAAGCGTCTTAAAGTTCTTGCTGTTTTGGATCGAAATATGTAAACACTTACTAATGCTGTTTTCGCTCTCTTCTTTCCAGGTTGCAGTGTTCCGGAGAAGGATGCAACGCCGAGATGCTGGTGTTCTCTGGACCGGATGGACGATGGATTGCAGACAGGATACTACTCACAGGTAAGTAGTATTAAAGATGTTCTTGTTCTTTCAGGGATGCAGCTCCAGGAAGGCAGGCCAGGAACTCAGGAGACCGAGTGAACAAGGTGAGCGTCGCGCTGCTAACCGCAGAGCAACGCAAAGCGTGTTCCTATGCCAGGGTGTGGCTTATATAGCCCCAGATATTGCAAGGCCCGACCACACCCAAAACACTAGACCGCATAGCACAGTTCTTGGAACTGAGCTATGTGGGCGCCTCCAGGTTGCAGAAAAACTCAATAGGTCCAGATCCCATGTTATCCTTTCATGGAGTATGAGCCTGGCGCCAAAAGCTCCAGGACTGGCTCCCGGAGAGTCTTTGATGAGATGGCAAGGCCTTTAAGGCCATAATGGGGTACTGTAGCCTGGCTCCAGTGACTTGCCTATGATGGCTAGGGGCAGGGGTCATGACACTGGGCGCCGAATGACCGCGCTTGGGTGTGTAAACCTGATTTAGAGGTAGCGCCCTTGTTTTTGGAGTGCCCAGCCGCAAGATGCTGCTGCTGATGCGGGGAAGGCTGCTGATCTATCCTTTGAAATTTTCGCCGGCCCTGTTGCCGCTTTCACCTTTTTCAACAGAACCGTCAAAATCGGTGATGGGGTTGTGTGCTTAGTTTTTCGTGGTTTCTGTATGCCCTTGTCACTGGGTGTTGTCCCTGAAGAAAGACTTGTGTCAGGCCTTGAGGGGTCGGGGATGGGTTTGGGGGACCTAGAAGTGTCCGCCTCAAGGTCTATGACATCTGACACGGATGTTTGGTCATCATCAGTGTCCCTGTCACTTTCGATGGGTGTGGTGGGGGGGATGGAGGGGTGCGAGAATATGGTTCAGCCCGCGACATACCGTACACGGGCCACCACTTTACACGGCGCTCCTTAAGGGTCTTAGGCCGAAGGAGCTTACAAGCCGCACACTGCTTCTCGTCGTGATCTAAGGGGAGACAAGAATTACACGTTCTGTGCTCGTCTTTCCACGGGTATATGACCCTACACTTAAAGCAGAACCTAAATGGTGTCCTTTCTATAGCGAAAGGTATAAACAAAGATGACCATACCTAGAGGGCAAAGAGGGGGAAAGGGGAAAGACATAATGAAAGATATGGCCACCCCGACCCCCACCTTCCCTACTGTGTAGGCCAGCCAGAGGGCCTGGCCACGTGGATGGCTCAGCCGCCGGATCTTAGGCGCCGAAATCCACCGTCGTTGAAACGTCCCGCAGTCTTCGCCGAAGTTGCTTGAATCACGGTCGAAGTTACTTATGGGGAAATAACCGACAAAGTCAGTATAAAAATAAACAATGTCTCTTATGAAGAGCTCTGCTATAGGGCGACCAGTTATCTGGGTGGAAAAAAACAATCTGAGGGACCTCGGTGTGTGAGGGATTTTGGGTACACTACATGTCACGATAGGGATAGTGTTACAGACACACCTATGCGGATGTCCCCTTTCGGTCCCCGAAAGACAAGATGCAATACTCTGCGGTTACCACTGGATGTCGGACCATATGCACAGCATGTGATTGTAAGCGGTTTAACAAGCATCAGAACTAAAGGTTTCACCTTCAAAGTCAATAAAAGCAAACCCAGGAGTGCATTAGTAGTGCTGAAAGGCTATGGGCTGAGGGTTAGATTTACAAAAGACAATCTCCATAACAAGGACAAAACAACTTTTACTAGTATTAAAAACATTTCACATAAGGAGACCATTAGCCAATCAATGGTCCCTGCCAAATACTGATGTGAAAACCAGACAGCTATATTTGATAACTGACATCACGAAGATCAAACAATAACTACCAAGCATAAATGTATCCATCATGTGTCAGATGCAGGACAAAGAAGACAGCAGAGGCACAATGAACAGTTTCACTACTGCATGTAACAAATTGAAGTTCAAGCAATCAACCACACTTTCACCCACACCTCAAGGTTCCGGTCTGCAATGATTGTACAGTACACAAATGGCAATTAACATAACTCTTATTTCAATTTCTTAGAGTTTGACATTTCTGTTAATAGTAGCATAACATGAGTATTTCCATGCAATATTTCCGATTAAATATGTGATTTAAACTGAGATTGTAGTGAGACAGTATCATGCATTTATTAATTTTAAAAGGACGCAAGACAAATGAAAAGGTTCAGAAAAATCTTCAAGACACTCAGCAAAATCTACAAAAAAATGTCGACAGCCTTCTGATTGAGGACTAAGATATACAGAATGACTTCCCATAAAAATGTGATGCACACAATCTTCATACCGAAATTATCTTTTGAAATAGCTTAATATGAATGTAAATCTGAAAGCACATAACCTTTATACACTCCTCAAATGCATTTTTCATATATATTTAATCATTGCCTTACTTTTCAACATTGTCCTTAGGTGCTGGAAATGACTGAGGGTTCACATGTGCCAGAGTAATAAATTCATTTTTCTCCAAACTGCCAACAAGGATACGGATTTTTGACTCCACCAACCCGACCCTGCATGAGGATGAAGGTCAAAACTATACCATGAAAACATGAAGGAATCAAACTGTTTTGGGAGAGTGGGGGCAGGGACACTTGTTTTCATCGGAAAACTGTTTTCAGAATATCTAATAAAAGTAAAATAAAAATATATAATTTTCACAGGAATCAGAATATATTAAAAGATTAGACAAATTCATGACAATATCAATGTGCTTCTTTCTAACGGGTTACTCTTAAAATGCAATAAGTGCATGAACATTTGTTCTGCCGATACTAAAGAGCAGTGTAAGTTTGCATTGGTAATTGATCATTTTCAAAATTACTATCATCTTTTTCCAAGAAAGCAAACTGTGCCAAATGTATTTCTACTTGTTCTTTAGTTCAATAAACATTTACAACATTAACACATCAATTACATCCATTCTTATTCATATACTGAAATTAAATTCATTCATGCTTGTTACATATAATTATCTTAAGACAATTTCATTCCAAATCATCGAGCATTAAAATTCCATAGTTCTCCTTTACATAAGTTCTTAAGAATTTACCCATTTATTTACTTTCAAAGGTTTCTTATCTGCCTCTACCCGAACTCTATTATTCAGGCCAACACTCATTCATAATAAATGGCCCAATATCATCAAGGTTCCATAGCTTTTTCAGTTTAACTCCATTTTGAACATGGATATAGCTGTTGCCAAACATTATATAATGCTATAATTATGGCTTCCGAGCCAGTATTCAAACAGATCCCAAAAAATTGTTTTGGCTACAGTATCATAGTCATGAAAATAACTATACCATCTCATATACACTGTTTCCATCTGAACACATTCCGTCAATATGTCTCTAACGGTTTCCAGATTATCTTCAAGTAAACATATATGGCACATGTGTTGGTTCAAGGCCAATTCCCACTGTGTAGCATGGGTTGCCCGAACAGGCAGTTGGTTAAGACTCATTAATAGGCGAAATCTTCGAACCTTGGGACAAGGGACAAGGGCATCTAATCAAACACATCCGAGGGGATAAATACTTATGCATAATGTTCTCTAAATATGCAGAATTACAAAGGCCACTCAGATATATAAAGTTGCTCTCCTAATCTCTTGACTTAGCTTTATTCTTGAATGCATGTTTGACAGCGTTATAGATCCCACAAGTAGAGCGCTCGATAGCCCAATTTAGTTCCTTGTAATACTTCAGACAGAGTACGTCATATGATTTAACTGGCCTTTTATCCCCTTGCAGGTTAAGCACATCTTTGGTGATAATTTTTTACATTTCACTAGTGGGGTGATTAAATGTCTTCAACGGTAATAAAGCTCTTCGATTTTAGTCGCTTTAATTGTAGTCAAACCAAACTCTGTTCTGTTATTATATATTGTATTGGGCATGTATGTGGAAGGCCAAGAATGGTACGCCAAAAGAAGCCCGGTCTATCCATATCAGGTTATCAAGAGTGAGGGCTTCGAGGCCATATGATACTACTGGGACAAACCACTGATAATACAGCAATAAAATGCCTTTCAATGTGTATCCAGCATATTCCAGGACATACTTTCTCACCAACAATGTGATTTGTTTAGTTCTCATAATTTGGATTTCAATTAGAGGGAGATATCCCAGTTTACAGTCCATCTCCACTCTTAAGTATTTATAGGAATTACATAGTCAATAAACCCCCGACTGACTTTCATGGATGATCTGTTAACCTTCTTAAAAGAGAAACATTGCCTTGGTCTTTTTCAAAATCGCCCTCATATCGTGTTCATTACAAAATCTGCCCAGCTCTTCCAAGAGTATCTTCATCCCAGTTATTGTGTGATCTATCACCAGATCATCAGCATATAGTAATGCTGTAATCTTGGTTGTGGCAAGTCTGGCTGGGCTGTGGGCATGTCCCCCCAAGCGATGTATAAGTTCGGCAATATACAAATTAAGGAGAACAACAGCCCTACCTAACACACTTATTTATTTTTATAGGACATGACAGTTTCCCATTATTGTCTAGGCGTACCTGGGCTGTGTTGTTCATATTTAATTGGATTAGAATTTCCACTAGCCGATGAGGACATTGAAGAGCTCATAATTTATCCCACAATTTATTACGATTAACTATTGAAAGCACAACTAAATTCAACAAAGGTTACATAGATAGATGGATTCGAACATTGTTTAGCTTTAAACATTATCGCATGTAGGAGCCCAATATTATGGGTTGTGCTGGCTCCAGTGCGAAATCCAGATTGGAGCGTGTGAAGTATCTGGTTGGCCTCAGTCCAGGATTGAAGGTGATTTAGGACTATTGCTGCAAATATTTTACTAGTGGTACCCAAGAGCGAGTGTGCGATAATTCTCTGGGCATTCACAAGAGCCTGCCTTATACAGGAATGAGCTTCTGCAAACACACTAGTTTATAGGGTGTCATAAGTATAAGGGACAAAGTGGCAGGATCAGACTTGACTACAATGGAAGCAAGGCTGTTTGGCTCTGGAGTTATTGAGCTTATTGATAATTTGAATTATTTCACTTCTCCCAAAGCTAAGGGGCCACGGCTCAGATGTACAAACAGCCAGGTCGAACATTTGTTTAGAATAGAAATTTCCAGACAGATATTCTACCCATATACCCACCCCGATAGTGTTAAGGGGAGTATGGGAGCCATTTCCTCTGACTTTATTAAGGACTCTCCATATTGATCTCAGTTCTTTCTTTTGTAAGGTTCCAATCAATAATTGCCACTTTGAGTTAAGTTTCTCTAGACGATGGCGCTTACACCATCCTTTATAGTTGTTATTCAACTGCTTTTTAAGGTCGATGTATTCATCCCATGAGATTGGGAGAGCTTTCAACATCTTAATAGCTCGACAGTATATTCTCCTATTAACTACTAATTGCCTATCATAGGGAGAAGCATGGCTTTTACTAGAGACAAATATCTGTTTACTACAGACTGATGCTACTTCAGTGGTCCATTGCCCAATCAGATGCTCAATCCCGTCTCCATTTAAATTAGTGCTATCGGAGAACAAGTCGTAGACTTTTCTATTAACCTTCTTAATTTTGGTGGCATTCCAACTTATCTCGTTTCCGATATTTATAGGACCACCCTTGTCAGCAGAGGGTAGATTAATCTTCATGGAAATAACAATCAAGGAGTGATCACTAAACGGTGAGGCTACCACTTCAAAATCACTTATGGTGCAGTGCCGCCATACTTCCACACAAGTAATCCAAAGGGGAAGCTTTACCTCCACTACTCCAGGTACATTTCCCCGGGGTATCGCTGGTAGTTCTCCCATTCAACGGCTACAGCTCCCAATCATGAAGATACTTTGACCATAACCTGCCCTTTTTGTTGCTCTTTCTTTTTATCATTACATTAGTCTGTAAAATGTTGTTAAATTCTACTTTCATCGTAGAAACTCTGCAGTATGCATTCAAATCTCCTAGGATTACAATATCATTGCCCTCCATCAAAAGCCATTCAGTGAATATCAAATCTATCGAATCATGGATTTCAGTGTTCTAAGCATTGGACGGAGGGTCGTATATGTTAATAAGAATATTAAGAGAAAGTAAGTCATTTTTAACATTAATTTGAACTATCAGCACATGGTCATTTTCAGGCTGGAGTATTATTTGTGTGGCATTAAAATCATGACTTATGCCCATCCTAAAACCTCCATATGGACGTCCTCTTTCACCCTTATTAGCATGAGATTGAAATATGCAATGCGAATCAACATAAAAATCGCTCATTAACCATGTTTCTTGGAGTAGAAAAACAGGAAAAGCAACAATACATTCAAGAGAGCCACCCTCTGACATAAAATGCATGTGCCCACATGTATTCCAATAAACAAGCTTCAACTCTCAGGGGGCATTTGCATCTAGTTGAAGTCTTTCACATCCAAGCTTGGTCATCAAATTTCTGTTCTGCTTTTACTGGTAGTTCAGTCATGGGTTTGGCTTTTGAAGTCAGACAATGTTCACATGGGTGTGTGTCCATACCCTCTGGGACTGCTTTATCTAATTCAAATCCCAGGAAGTCCAAAGAATCTTCCTGTGAACAAATGAGGGCAGCTGTCAAAGGTAGCACACAGTGGACCCCTGTAATCGCCACAAACTTACTTCTTAGTGGTTTTACAAATCATAAATCACAAGTTTTCAATATACGTAATGCAGGGATGTTGGAGCATAGGTCCAGCAAGAGTGCCCGATTTAACGGTTTCTTGGTACGGTTGTCCATTTTCCAATGTTTTTGTCCAATACAACTTTGTTCTCAATGGCAATTCAACCTCAGGTGTTAGGTTATTAACATTTCTTATCAATATTTCCACAATCTGCTCCTTGTGGAAAGTTGTCGTCTGAGGGTGGAACACTGGGTACGCTAACATTGCCCTTAACAGTTTCCTGCTTTGATGTTAGCCAGTGTGATAATGACCCGGTTTTATTAGCATGTTTCTTCCTTCTGTTTTGGGCGTTTACGTGCCCTTTTAGACCTTATTATATCAATAGCCAGCAAGGTTGCAGTAGAATTCAGGGGTTGGCTGTCATTGAGTAATTCTTAATCAATGCTGTGATCACAGATGGATAAAACTGCATTGTCTATGTTGTTTGGCTTGCAGTCTTTGTTTACGCGTGGGGTAGGACTGGAGACTCATGTTATAGGAGTCCCCCCCACCTTAACGTCTACCTCTTTAATTGGGATTTGTATGGGAGCATCAGGAACTTCGGGTGTTATAGCTGTAATCTCATTGTCTTTGCTTACTTGATGAGAACAGACTTTCGTTTTCAAAATAGTTTCCAATAACCATCAATTTTTTACAGATGTGGGCTGGGACGTCTGGTCCCAATACACATCCTGGGTGCCAGAGTCTAGTGTATCGTGAATGCCTGGGACCACCGTGGTCCGTGATAGGTCCACATATGGTGTGAGTGTTTTGTGAGCAGATCTCCCATTGGGTCCACTACGTGGATAAGAGGAGGCTGGAAACACCACTGTCATGTCGATCTCCTGAGTTCTCACGAACGAAGGGATACAGGAGCCAAGTATCCTGCAACTACGAGGCTGAACCGAGGAATCGCTGGTGACCCGCTGAAGGACTGCTCCTCTGCATTGCTGTCGCTTTGTGAAACCCTTTCTACCTCTGATCGAACGAGAAGGCCTGTACTGGTACTTCGACCCTTTGGAATAGTGGGAACTATTCTCGGCACCTTCACCATCTCCTGCACGTAAGCCTTTGGAAGTGTCTATGGGCCATCCAGTGGACTGACCAGCCTACCCAGTAGTCTTGCTCTGTAACCGCCGTCAGGTTGTGTTGTATTCCGAGCCCTTGACACTCTCACACGATTCGTACACTTGGCATTCCCAGGTCTGAAGTGAGAAGTGTACATTGGGCTGAAATACACGGCCGCTCCGTTGCCCTGCTGTGGTAACAAACTGTGCGGGTTCGCTGCGTTTGGGACATCCTCAAAATCTAACTTCTGCTGCCGCGGAATCTACACGACGCCGAGACGTCCCCAGCTCTAATCTGAACCTGCCAGCACTGAAACCGACACGCAGAAGCCTGGGTCTGCCTGCATCGGGGACCGGTGAGTAGCAACGCTAGGAACTGGTCACCCTCCTGCAGTGGCCCGTAGCTTTTCCTCGCTGTGTTAAACAGCACACCTTTTTCGCACTCGCGCTCTGCTTCTGCCGGCAAGTGGAGGCCACGCTTGAGTAGCGGAGATCTGTTCGCCCTCCTTTGATCACCACTCTGAACTGCCTTGACGTCCATGAAGAGACTCCCCTTGGCCCATCAGCACCAGCGTGTGCAGGTACTTTTGAGCACAAGGTTCCACTCTTCGTAGGGCTCGGACTTCCTTTTAGTTAGGTGGCCTCTGAAGGTGAACTGGGACTAAACGATTACTTGCACTGCCTGTTTTCTTCCCCATCTAGGTGGTCTGCATATTTCGTGCTTCTAACTCGTTAGACCCTTCGGTAATTTATATATATATTGTATTGGATTGTGATGTGTTGGTTTACTTGAGTTTTATTGTGATTTCTTGCGACGGTCAATGTTACAAAGGCCTTGTAATAAATGTGTCTATATTTTTAATATAACACCTGCTTGGAGTAATTTGTAAGTGTCCTTGCTTTGTGTGCTCATTGCGGGCTTTCAGTCACCCTCACCCATCTTGAGACCTAGTCTTGACCACCGCAATCGCTACCTTGATTGGTCTGGCTTGTCCAGAGGTTACCCTGTTCCAAGAAACTAGGCTGGCCTTCTGAACCTCTGCCCCTCCAGGACAGAGTTCAGAAATCCATCTTAACAAGATGGTAGCTAGTTTTGTTCCTCTCCTCCTCCCTCCTCTTACCCCCGCTATTCACCTCTTGTCAATTCCCCGGCTCTACCAGAAATGTCGTCAGGCCTGGCATGTTAGTTGTCCGTCTGTCTCACCTCCTACCCCACCCCCTCCTAATCTTTGTCATACCTCTTGCACTATCTGAAATGTCGCCAGGCCTAGTAAGATAGTAATTTCACATTCTTAATGTATCAAGGCCTTTCTCCCTTGCTCCCTCCTTGCCTTGAAGCGCTTTGAAACACATTGTGTATACGTGCTAAACAAATAAACCATCAATCTCAATATCATCATGCAACCAAACTACATCTAGTACCAAGCACCATCTAGTCTAGATATTAGCTTCAGAATAAATCTAGCCATATCTTGTCAAAATATTCTCATACTGACTTGATCGCTAACCACAACTAAAAAAACATGAATCCATACTATTACAACCAATATCCCTTCATCGTCATACCCATTAACTATTGTTTTCCAACCTACACAATTGAGTCCACAGACTAAACCTATACTTTTACCTCACCACACAACCCTATTCTGTGTTATTCGCAGGCCAAGGTCTGACAGCATCCTGGAGGGGGTCACAATATGCTGCGTCAGACAAGGCAGGGCACCATAAGACCCCACAGTGGCAACGAGCGCAGTATAAATACTTCATAATATAACTAACGCAGAGTCCAATCTAGAAAGTGATGCAAAATATTTATCTAGGATAAAATGCCCAATTACACATTCAAAGGCTTAATTCCCGTAATGCATATGTAAACTTTAGAATCAGTTGTAGAGTCAGGAAATTGGGAGAAGACAATTTAGGGTATCAATTTGGTAAAATAACTGGAGACAAAATGAACCCAAGTGACAGTGCTCAGTCATTTAACAGATTAAATTGTATTCTTTCTACATGTGAAAAAATGGTATTCTGCATGATTCAGATAATGAAAGTCCAATTTCTCAAACGTTTGAGAGAAAAAGTGCCTCGTGTGCAATATCTCTTGGGAGGCTAGATCAGGGGCAAGGTGCTCGCCTTGGAAGCAAGACGACACGGAGCAACACAAGTTCGATCCCCGGGTCCGCGTTAAGAAACCTCTGGGTATTAAGCCTGTTACAAATAACCAATCATATGATATTAGATCTCCATCAAGGGTAGCTTTATTAAATTCATCCTCATTGATTATATATGCCTATGGGTGAGATTTTGGAAAAGTAATTGATAGGGAGATTTTTTTAACACCCTTCAGGGGCAGGTTGTAAAACCTAGGGCAGAAATCAATTTTTGGGGGGGTTACACAGCCTCATTTTATGGGACCCCCCCTACTCATTTTCCTTTTGCCCTCCATTTTTGGGTTTTCTAATTTATTTTGATAGACAAAGTGACTTATGCTTGAGTCACACTGCCAATACATCCCTTTATACCTTATTTAAGATATATGGTGTTGGCATCTTTGATGTGATGATTCAGTAATGATTGATCCCAGAAACCTGGTCTGAGACCCTTTGCATGTAGCCAGGAAAAGGAAGTCAGTTATGATCCTGACCCTGGGGTGGTCGTTACGCTCACCTGGCTCCCACAGGGGCATCAGTCGGACCGGACGGCTGCGGTCTCCACCAACGTGATGCGTAGTGCAGAGATGACTGACTGAACTGGCCCTCCTAATCTTGTCTGCTTGACCCGTAGAAGTATTCTCCTGCAAGTGGAGGGATGGATTTAGCCACCCGTGGATTCAAGTGATGGCACCCCCCACAGTCCTCCCCACTAATCCCCTCCGAAGTTCCCTCTCAGCAATCTCACCTTATAGTCTTGAAAGATAAGCTCTCCATCCTGCATGGATTGCAGGGGCGCGTTGATGCCAGTTACTTCACTGGTTTGAAGGCGTGGGAGAGTTCAAGAGAGTATTGACTCTGAGGGTCCTGGCGAGGACCAGTAAGTATCAAGTTCATAGAGTTCAATATGTTCGATGTACACTCTTGTTCCCCCCTTCCTTCCTTGTCTTGCAGCTGAGTTCGTTAGAAGATGCTCTCGTGGTAGCTGGTGGCGCTCAGGTAAGAGTCTGTATTACCCGACGCTGTCTGGTAAATGTTGCATGTGTTTAAAGTTGTGTTTTCTCTCTTTGCAGGTGCGGCACATGAAGATGTGGAGAGTTATAGAATAAAGCCTCTGGTGGTAAGTCTATGGTGATACGAGTTATATTTGTTGGTTTTCTCGGCTCACCTGGTTGTTTTCTTTTGTCCCCCAGGTGCCGGAGTTCGGCGAAGAAATGGAGGCAGTGCTGAATCGAAAGATGCTGCGAGGACTGGTGAGTATGGCGCGGCGCTGCAGCTGGAGATGGAACGCGTACTGAAATGATGTTCTTTCCAGGTCCGGAGGCGAGATGGATCCGGAATCAGGTGAGGAATTCGAAAATAGTTCGTTTTCTAACCTTGTCCTTTCCTCTTTGTTTTAGGAGCAACAGATTCGAGGCGGGCATGGCAGAAGACTGGATGCTGACTGCAGGCACAGTGAACGTTACGCTGCTGGATGCAGAATAACGCAAAGCGGGTGCTGCTGTTCGGGGGTGGTTTAAATAGCCTCCAAAGAAGTTCCAGGTAAGAAGTTCCCCAGAACCACGCCCGAGTAAAAAAATAGTGCCTGTAATAAAATATTCCCATCCAGGCCTCACGTTGGCTTGGACTCACTTGCAGCATTGTCTGTATCAGGTAAGTAAAGTCTATGAGCCTGGCACCTATGGCGCCAGGACTGAACCCAAACAGCCCCCATCCAGGGCTGTTGGGGTTTTAATAAGTATCTGGATGCCTGCTCCCGGAGCCGATGGGCTTGGTCCTGATGCCCAGGGGTAGGCATCATGACAGTGGTGTACTGCTGGATAATCACAGGGAGTGTGGGTGTGCAGGGGTGGGGAGAGGGACGACGAGACCAGGAAGACTGGGTAAAACACTCTGTTTAACTTTCCCTGTGTTGTGTAAGATTTTCATAGAAATTAAACATCTTCCTGACCTGGGTCAACCAGAGAACATTTTGCTTTACAAGTGGGATATGTTTCCTTAATACCTCAGAGTGGGAACCTTTTTCCACACTCACAGTATCGTTTAGACTTTTTATGGGTGTCATTTTTTTAACTATCCATAGCGTCTTTGGCAATAAGTGCTCGTTGTTGATGGGTTATCCTAGGGGCTCCCCTTTTAACTTTCTTTTGCTACCCTTGAGAGATCTACAGTTCCTAAGGTTAGAAAAAATCTTTGGATCTCTTTTACATTGTATTCTGTGAAGCCAGCACCCCCACCTTATGTGTAGTGCTGAGGAGATCTGTTACAGGGACAAGCTTACCTTCAATGGCTTCTGGCAGTGATGCAGTATTAATTTGGTGCACCTTTACCACTGGCTGTGTTCACAGCTGCAATAAAGGCACCCAAGGGTGTTCATTTTACCAAAATGGCCCCAGTCTTCTTTTATCGCCATTTTAGTGGTTCTTGGTCCTTCCCCTGACATCCAGGGTGGGAAACTCCTTTGTGCGATTTTTATCTTTGGCAGGAGTCCCCTGGACTCCCTGCCCAGGCTCGAGCCTGTCTGTGAAGGCAGGAAGCGAGTGAGGAGTCCAGAACTCCAAAACCCTTTGTCTTCGTCCATGTCTGAATGGGGAGACATCCCAGTGGGGGGCTTGCTGTCCTGATTGTACAACCAGACTGCCCAGTCTTGTAAAATGCCGGGAAAATGCAGATGTGCTGTAGTTCCTGATAAATACTCTGAACCAGGAAGCTGTAGAAAGGTTGTTAGGCAAGATTGGATGCAGTACCCTTTGGGTGCACCAACTACAACAACCCTAACCTCCTGCAATAGAAACCCAACCTTTGGTACAAGTCTGCACTACAAAGGATGGTAGCGTGTTGAGCAGCCAGGCATCTCAAGAGGGGTAAATGTGAGCTGTAGGAGAGTTACACAGAGATTCACAGTGACAAGTAATCAAACAAAACTCTTTTGTGAGTAAACATTTATTTACCAGTCAGTTATAGTAAGCCTTCTTCAGAAGGGAGAAATATAAAACCACACACAAATACACTCCAAAAATACACATTTAGTTATCTAAATCAGCAAATGCCCATTTGGGATGTCACACAGGCACTACCTACACCCCTCAAGTGACTTCAATAGCTAGGGTGCTGTTGGCATCAATATATCACTGTTGCATTTAGAATAATCTTGGGAGAAGTGTTAAAGAGAAGAGTTCAGAATAAAACAAGTATTCACACAGTTCTTAAGTAGGTAAGTTCTTTCAAAACAACCTCCCAATGCAAAGTTAGCAGAAGAGAGAAGAGTCATTGAGGGAGCCAGGCCACCCAATGTTAAGTTAGCAAAAGTCAAGGTGAACTGAAGCTCTTCTTGCAGATAAGTAGAAAGTATTTTCCAATGTTTAAAAAGTCTTGGTATAATAGAAGAAAATCAAAGTAGGGGCACAAGCTGATTAGGCTTGTGAAGTAAAGAAGCTGCAAGCAATTCTACACATGAAACCAAGCAAGTGTCCAATGAGGACAAGTGGCTACTCAACAAGAGGTAAATTCTCTTGGACTTTACAGTACATTTAGGTTGAAGTAAAAGTGCAGCAGATTACTTCTGTTCCTGTGCAGCTCTGCAGATCTCACTGTTCCTGGGCCTCAGCCGTAGGGACAAGAGGGAGGACTTCTGGGGAGTTGATTCAATGCAATAGGTAGGCCAAACTCAATGGGCAAGTGTCTTGTATAAGTAAAAACGGTTCTGGTATTTAAAACCAGAAAGTCTTTGCCACGGTTCTTAGAAGGTTTGTATGTCAGATCACAAGCTGACTAGGCCTGCAAGTTGCCAAAGTTCCACAAACTTACGTGGTGAGAGGTAAGTTCTCTCGGTCAGGTTTTCACAGTACCTTATTTCGAAGAAAAAGATGCAGTTTAAGACTTCTGTTCCTGGCAGTTCCTGCAGATCTCGTTGTTCCTGAGCCTCAGTCGTGGGGACAAGAGGAAGGACGCCAGGGAACTCCTGCACTGCACGGGGACGGGTCACAAAGCTGGCAAATTGGGAAATCTTCGATTCTGGTTGCTGTTCTTCAAGAACACAAGCTGGTGTCGTTCCCCCTGGTTAATCCTAACCAGCTCTGAGAATGGTATCCAGGCGGCTCGGGTTGATTGGTCCCACCAACTCAAAGGGAGAACTTCTCTGTTGCGGTGAACTTGGCTATTCGAAACCTGCACCAGGGCTCCACCGGGCAAACCAACGGTCCAGTAGTTGCAGCAGCTGTCCTCTTACAGCTCGTTTTTGGTTCTTTCGTTCTAGTGGTCGACTCGCCTTTTAAACAGTTTTCACCCATTCATTCCAGCCTAGCTGCCACTCACCCAGCAGGGTGGCTGTCATTTAGTCTCTCACCCCCCCCCCCCGCCCTTTCAGGAGCTTGAGGGTGCTTAAGGGTGCTTAGAGCTGGCAAGGTGTCCCAGCCAAGTAATCTGTGCCACCATGTGTTCACTTGGCTCCACACTGCACTCTACTGTGCTTGGCCTCAGCAATGACTTTCTCCTCTCCTTGGAGGAAGAGGGGTGTAGGAGTTCTTTATGCAGTTCTCCTTAATTTACGGCCCTTCTGGTGGTGGCTTCCGTGAATGGAAGAGGAGGGGGTGGGGAAGGCACCTCTCACCTTGTTAGTTCTGGCCTCCCCAGGTTTGTAGATCCTGGCGCCGGCAAGCACTTCCTTCCGTGCTCCTGCGTCGGGTGACCGCTCTCCAGCCGAGTCACCTGAACCGCACAGGGGTCCTGCAGAAACTGTCGCCGCCTGTGGCGTTTCTCTGGTCTGCCGTCGCGCCGGCCTCAACTCCGGCGGGAGGGGGTCCAGTCCGATCGCGCGCGCCCTCCTCCCCCCAGGGCGTGCTCTACATCAGATTACCACGCCGCTGCAGCGGGGGGGGGGGCGCACTCCAGCACCACACGCTGTTCCAGTCCGCCGGGAGGGCTGATAAGGTATGGGCACAGTCTTTGTAGATTTACACTTGCGGCTCCGACTTCGTTAGAGCCCGGGCCTTCTCTACTTGGTTGGAGGCTACTGCGTGATCCGTACAGCCCCGCAGGCTCCTTAGGCACTTCACCCAGTGCGCTGCGTTTCCCCCACCTCAGCGCGGAGGCCCACCGCCCGGCCAGTCTGTCTCTGCTGCTAGTGTGTCCTCGCTGCGGTCGGGGAGCTACGTATATCCACGCAGCCACTGTCAGGGATCACCAGGGCCCTGCCGGGAGGGGCCGATATGACAACGGGACTTGGATTTTCCATCCCGCTCAAATACTCCCTGCCACCCAGCTCTGATGCGGGCCTCTCCGTCTGGGGTCTTTTCGGTGGTGTCGAGTGTATTTCGGTCCTCATCTACTCTCCCGTTCACTTTCGATCGCTGTTACTTGTGTTCTGGTGGTTTTATTAGCTTGTGAACACCTTTGGGCACCTTTGATTTAAACGATGGTGCAGAACGCAGGGGACGTGTGTCCACTTCAGCAGGCAGCCACCTTGGAATCCCTCAAGCACTCTATTGTAAAATAGGGTGTTGGGTCTAGATAATTAAAAAGACTAGTAAAGTCAATTTAACTTCACATTCTCTGGGAAACAGTAGTTTATCCCAGAGAAGGTATTTAAACCTTGGGACAGCCTAAAAAGCTTCCCTGTCACTGCACTGAGGGTGCTGTGTAACACATGAAATGATGATGCCTATGGTGTTGTTTAAAACTCCATCATCAAAAGAAACAAAAACAGAAAACAAATAGAAATAAAAAGTTAAAAGTCCCAAAGTTAAGCAAAAGAGCTGGAGGGCTGTAAGGTGGGAGGAATTGGCACATTTATGAGAGTTCTTCCTAACACCCTGGAACCTCAGGCCACTGTGGGGTGCACAGTCTTACGAATCTCGCGGAAACTTCGTGGGCATCCTGGTGGATCTCCAGAGACATGACATGAATCCGAAAAGTCCCAAGAGAGTGCTGGATCTTTTTAACAACGAGAATTCAACCGCAATTTTGTATCTTCTTCTGTGCTCCTTGAAAAGGAACCAAATCCACAGAACTGCATTCAGCCGCAAGGAAAACCTTGCCTAGAGCCTTCTTCATCGATCCCTGCTGCAAAGTTCCTTCTGAGGTCTTGTTTTCAGTCACCACGACAAGGAATCCACTGACCGGGTATTTGGCTGCAGATCCTGCAGTTCTCCTGCTGCAGAATCTTCAATGCTGAGGTACTGTGTTGGCTTGGATATGTGTCTCTGGTGATTTCTGTGTAGCTGTGGGGTGTTTTCTGCGATTGGGAGGTCTCTCGTCCAGTGCACCCAGTCTCACTGCTAGGATCCTGCTAGGGTGTCTTCTGCAAAGCCCCTGGACCCTCTTCTAACCCTGTAAGTACTCACCCGTTTGCCTAGTCTTCCTAAGGAACTCTGACTTTTGCTACTTAAGAACCGATTCTGACACTGTTGGTCACTAGTCCCTATTGACACCACTTCTGCCACTGAGAACACTCATGCTCCAAGAATAAGGGAAATACTTTTAAAGGGATTGGGCCCAATGCCTAGAAAAGAAAATGTGTTTAAAAGTTACTTACTTGGAAAGAGTTGGTTGGTAATTGTAACTAAGAGTGAACAGTTACAAAAGTTCTTACTTACCTTGGATGAAGGTAGAAATTCCACACAATAGTTGGTAGAGCACGTCCACTTCTGCCAGTGCTAACCTGAAGGATGTCTATGGGATTAAAAACTCACAGGAGCAGAGAGAAGGGTGATACCCAGTATGCAGACACTTCCTGCCCGGATAACTATCGCCCCATCTCCATCACCCTTTTTTTGGGCAAACTCCTGGAGAAGCTGGTCATCCCCCAACTGACCATCCACACCGAAGAGGCATGGAAACTTCTCCTGAACACCTGTGAAGACCTACTCTCTGACCTGGACTCTAATTCTCCCTCTGTTCTGATGCTCCTTGATCGATCTTCTACCTTTGACAGTGAACCACTCCATACTCAAACCTTCTCTGTAATACCCTAAGCATCACGGACAGGGCACTGGCGTGGCTCACCTCCTTCCTTTCTAACAGACCTTCGAAAGTGCAAATGGGTCCTTCTCTCCACCACTCCACACCTGTAGCGCACCGCAGGGTTCTACCCTATCGCCATGGCTCTTCAACATCTACCTGGCCCCTCTGGCCCTCCCGATCTCCACTTTATCCCTTCATTTCCAGTGTTATGCAGAGGACAGCTCTTTCAAGCTGCCATCCTCTACCACCACCTCCCTCATACTTGCCCGCCTGACTGCTATTTAGGCATGGTGCTCTGCCAATGATCTCTGCCATTAAGACAGATCCTTCTCATTGGGATGCCTGCTACTTGTCCCCTCCACACCGCAACTCTCGGGCCTGACTCCCTGGGTCCCCTCGCACCCACCTGCGAGGCAAAAAAACCATGGGATCATCTTTGACTCATCTTTCTCGCCACACATCCCATACCTTATCAAGAAGTTTTACTGTCAGCTCAACCTTCCGAGCGTTCTTACCTTTGCTCACCTTCCCCCAGAAGCTCAATGTCTCCATAGCCCTGGTTCTCTCTAGGCAAGACTACTGCAACAGCCTCTTAATCACCCTCTTTCCTCCCTTCACCCCCTTCAACTAATTCAGAATAGGACAGCAAGCCTTATCCTTGGCTTCAAGCCCAGGGACTGCATCTCTCCAATGGCTCCCGGTGACAGCAGGAATCAAATTCAAGACCCTTTGCATCATCCACAAAACTACTTTAGGCCTTGGACCTCTTTACATCCAGCTTTCACTCCCTAAATACCTCCCGACCAGAGTGCTTTGGTCATCTAGCTCCAACTCTCTGCAGGTCAAACGGTTCTCCAAGCAGAGTGGGAGGTAGATCCCTTTCCTCTGCTGGCTCCTCCTTCTGGAACAGCCTCCGTCAACTCCTCAGAATTGAGCTTTAGATTCCCAAGTTTCGTAAACTTAAGGCCTTCCTTTCCTCCTTCCCTCTCCTGTGCTAAATCCCCCTCTAACGCTGCGACTGGGGCCTGTTCCCTTCTGAGTCATACAGGGTCCAGACGAACCCCTACCAGTCACTTCAGCATCCTCTGCCAGCAATTGCCCTTGAGCTCCCTTTACCAGACTAGGCCATCCTTGTCCTCCCTGCCCACCGCACCTTGCCCCAGGCACTTGCCACCATTGCCCACCCAGCACTCTTCCCCCTCCGCCCCCCGACCTGGGAAGCACCTTGCTCCTGCACTTCTCCCTCTACCCCCTAGCACTCCACATAAGGTGGTGTGTGCCAATATATCAGTCTATAAAGCTAAGAACTGTAGTTACTCTAGGATATAGAAAATAAGCTAAAGGAGAACCCAAAGGGCTCCCAGCAACACTGCCCATAAGGAGCTGTGTGCCGCAAAAGTGAAATACAGAAGCCTTAAGAGATATGAAGGAAAGTAGACTCCATAGGACAGTAAAACACAGAACAGAATTCCAAAAGACAGAGCCCATAAGAATGCATGAGTGGAAAAAGGCTCCACTGATTGCAGTTTAAAGAAAAAGTTTCAGAAGTCCAGCAAAAGTGCTTGGGGTCTCACTAGGAGAGGGGGTGAAGCATAAAAATGAAATCTCACTAACACTTGACATACTCGTTTGCAGCATGCAGATCTAATACCCAGTGCATGGTTAAGTCCTTTTTGCGTACAAGGAAGTACACTGAATATATACCCTTGTTTACTCTTGTGACTAGAGTGTATGAGTCTTGAGTGTTTGCTTTGAAGACGGTTAGAATACTGTGAAGGGGAACTTTCTCATAGCAGCAGTATATTAATATGTTACGTCTGCTTTACAAGAAGTGCCTGTAAGCGCACCAAGGAAAAGATCACACCCTACCCTAACATACCTGCATTACGGCCACCCTTTTCCAAGGAGCCTGAAACTCTCGCAAGTGCGTTTAAACTGGCCATCACCCAAGCTGTCGAGGGCATTGCTCCACTCACCATGAGGAAAGCCAAGAGTGCTAAGCACTCCAATGCATGGTTCTCTCAGGAGCTTCTTGAACTTCGCTCCAAGAGAGTAGCACTCTCGACATGGAAAGCCAACCCCAATGATGCCTCTAAAGTAGCCTTTAAGGCTATTTCTATAGAGTACAAATCTGCTATAATCTAGATCAACAATGCCTCTTCCAATACAAAGATAGCTAATACAAAATCAGGGACGAAAGACCTTTTTTTCCATTTTTAGAGAGTTGGAAAACCCTGCCACTCCGTAAAGATGAAAATTGGTGTAATAACAGTCAATCTGCCATGCTGGATAAACTAAACACCCTGCAAATTAAAATCCTAGCTCTTCAACAGGCTCTTCCTCACCTAATAGACAACCTTCACAGTAACCTGCCCTCAGGCAATACTGCTGAGGAATCTCTGCCCTTTCACTTTAAGGACATGGGTGAACCTGAAGTTATCGCCCTCCTCAATACTATTAAACCATCCAATTGCAACGGGGATGTCTGCCCTGCTTAGCTCATCAAGGACTGTGCCCGTACCCTTGCCCCTTTCCTCACTGCCTTTATCAATTCATCCTTCCAGTCTGGCCATGTCCCGACTGGCCTTAAAGAAACCTGGGTACGCCCTCTCCTTAAACCCTCCCTCGACTCAAAGGTCCCGGGATATTACAAAGCAATCACAACCGTCCCTTTTTTACTAAAACTCCTGGACAAAGCAGGCCACCTGCAAGTCCAGAAATTCCTCGAAGACAACCGTCTCCTTGGTCTTCGGCAGTCTGGCTTCCGTCCACGAAATGGCACCGAAACGGCGCTATTAGACTTGGAAAATCAAATTGACGATCTCAGACGCAGGCAAACCTGCAATCCTTCTGCTCCTGGATTTATCTGCCACATTTGACTTGGTGGACCATAAGACACTACGCCACCACCTCTGCACTGCGGCTAAATTCTCCCCCAAGTCTTGTGCTTGATCACCTCGTTTTTACAGGAAAGGGCTATGAAAGTCTTCTCCGAGTCTGGCCTCTGTTTAACCTTCTGGATGCACTGGGCAGCTCATACACCAATTATGCAGATGATAACCAGGTGCTTATCCCCCTCTCAGGGGGACTAAGGCCGATTTGAACAGCCTCAATTCCATCTACTCAACCATCCAATCCTGGATGGAAGAAAACTGGCTATGCCTTAACACGGAGAAAACTGAACTTCTGTTAATTGGATCTCCAGTCACCCTGTGTAAACTTTGCAAAACCTTCACCATCGACAATACACCTATCACAGTGTCTCAAACTGTCAAGACTCCTGGCATCTATCTTGACTCTAACCTTACCATGAACAGACAGCTGAATGCCATTGCCTCATCATCAGTACTACTCCAAACTGCTTAATGGAGCCAGACCCTTTCTATCTCAACGAAACTGCCTCACCATTGCGAGAGCTATAATTGATTCAAGATTGGGTTACTGCAATGCCCTCTTTATAGAGACATCTGGCAAGACCATCTCCAAACTGCAACTGGTATAAAACAATGCCCTTAGGACCGTCACCGGGATCTCTAAAAAGGACCACATCTCTGAGGTTCGGAGGCAGGTTCATTGGCTCCCAGTTAAGAAGAGAAATGTCTTTAAAACCCTTGCCCTTACGCATAAATGCATCCATGACCTGGCAACGCCTTACTTGGTCCAAAGAATTGCGAAGTCTACCTTATCTAGGCCTACGCCAATAGGTTCTCCATGCATAACACCCGGAGAATTTGTGCAGGAGGCACCAGTTTCCCATCCATGGCTGCCCATCACTGGAACGCCCTGTAACGCTCACCTGATTCCCGTAGAGGCGCCGGTCTTGACTGGGCGTATACCGTATCTGCAAAGGTGATGTGTAACACACGGCTGGCTCTTTGGGCTGGACCTCTGTGCACTGTATGTCTGACTTGAAGGGTAAGATGTCTGCAGACAGAAAATATGGGATTAAGGAACTGCGTTATTGAATGTCTCTCTCTTCTTCCCTTTCTCTTCTCCTGTAGAACCCCAAAGGTTAACGCTCTCACCTTAGGTAAGTGAACGCCGTGCTCTCCATCTGCCTCGGGGCAGGGTGCTGTAACCAGTTTCTTCACTGGATAAGGGGAGCAGGCCTCTTGACTTCAGAGGACTGCTGTCCGTCGTTTACTGCACGAACGGTAAGTTTCGAGTAATTCTAATGTCTTTAAAGTCTTTAGTAATGATGTTTCTTGTTTTGCAGGGTTCCGGCGATGGCGGATGACGGGCTGAAGTGAGGTGAAGATGGAGCCCGTGTGATGAATAGAAGCGCCTGGAAGCACGTAAGTAAGCGCTTGTTGCCTGCTTCACGATGCGCTCTAACTGTCTTTTTATTTTGCAGGTACAAGTTCGGAGCGGCTGCAGGGTGCCGGAATACCCACTGGGTTAGATGTGGAAAGGAGTAATGGCACGTGAGTATTAAAGTTCCCCAATGTCTTTAAACGCACCTTTTTTTGTCTTTCAGATGCCGGAATGCAGTGTGAAGACCTCCGGAGCGCACGAAGAGTAGGTAAGCCTTTGTCTTTCAGATGCCGGAATGCAGCGCGAGGCGTTGGTGACAGCCGATGGACCAGGTAAGTGAAGAGCTGTCACTGAAGACCGTAATGCTAACCTGTTCTTTCTTGTCTTTATAGGTGTTGCTGAAGACTGGATTCAGGATGGTAAGCCTTTTTCCTTAGGCCCAGGATCAGATGCAGAAGACACGATGAGCGTTCTGCTGCAGAGGATGCAGAATAACGCAAAGCAAGATTCATCCATCGGGTGTGGTTTAAATAGCCTCCTGTAGTGCTTAGGTGTCTCCTTCCACAGCCACGCCTAGGAAAGAAAAGAGTTCCTGCTTTCCAGAAGAGTTCCAGTGTTCTGAATCTAGGGAGTGGCTCCTGCCCCACCCAACAGGAAAAGTAGTTCCAAACAGAAGAGGATCAGAGGCTCAACTGGCAGGCAAGTAAGCAGCATGGTCTGCTGCAGGTAAGTCCACCCAAGCATTATGAGCCCGGCGCTTCCAGCGCTGGTACTGGGCATATTTATGAGCCTGGTGCCACTGGCGCCAGGACTGGGTCCAAAAGGTCCCAATTGGGACTGGTTGGCACTCGGAACCTGGGTTATGGATCTGCTTCCAAGGGAGTTGGGAAAACCCTGACCTTTTGGAAGCAGAGATCATGACATGCCCTTCCATCACACATTAGGAAGATTGACTCACACATAGCCTTCCGCAAAGCAATCAAACCCAGGTTATTTGTATGCTATATGAGCCTTTACTAGCCACCTACTTTAGTTTGCTTTCTGCCAGTTGGAGATATCTCGCATTGAACTTACCCGATATTGCTCTGCTTACTAATGTTGTAACCATCTACTGTAATGTGTAACTAAGAAAACTATTTTGGGCCGCTCTCAATGTAACCCTGAACCAAGCCTACTTGCAATTACCTGTAACAGCGCCTCAATGCCTATGGGTTGCAGCGTGCTCGACAAATAAAATAAATTAATGTTTTTAAGTTGAGGATGAATAGTGATGTCTTCGAATGAAGCAATCAACGTGTTTTTAAAAAACAAAGCTTCTGAGGGACAGTGTTTAGTAATTCTATTGTCAGGCACGTGTTGTGAATTTCAAAGGAATTAATTAGTAGGCATTCTTTAAGTGTGCCGTTGTGAGTTGCGATTTATTCAAGGGAAAGATAGAATTAGAAATTGGTGATTTTATTTGCACAGTATTTGGAAAAGTATTCTACATGCAGTTACATTGGGAAATGTGATTTTGGTTATGCACTAATGTGGAAATTATACTATTTTGAAAGCCTATTGAGATGTTTTTGATGCACATTATGCACACTGACAGCAGTGCCTGATCATCACTGCTCGGTGCAGTGTTTGTCACTCCCAATAATGGAGAGAATATTTTTGAATTTAATATTCATGTGCATAGGTTTAGGTTAAATGTATAATTTTGTGTATGATGAATATGGTGCATTGATATGAGAAAGTGCATTTTTTTAATGTGCATATTAAGGTATATGAAATGTAATGCTGTTTTTGATGTGCATGATGTGTAATGACGTATGAGTGTAAGTGTGTATATTTTGGTTATATGATGTACATTTTGGTTATATGATGTGCATTAAGTTTAAGTAAAGGCTCACATGCTGGCCAGAGGCGTTGTCCACATTAGAATCAAGAGTATAGAGTGTCAGTAAATTAATAATTCACTAAAGGTGATGCTTGAGATGCAAGTATGAGAGAATCTAGGTTAGATGAAGTTCCATGTGTCGCGTGTTTGATCGAAGTGGCCATGAAAGGCGAAATTGAGATGCATAGATGGAAGCATCCAAGTCAGTTGTGTTACATGTCGTATGTTTGATCAGAGCAACCAATCTAGTTGAAGAGCAGAGTTGGGGTTTGTGTTGGCTATTTGTTAGTAGATGTTGGATTAGAATTGCATTATTTAAAAAAAAGAGGGATTAGAGTTCCTATTTGGCGCACAAGGAACTACCAGTGAAATTGAGGTGTACTCGTGTAATTTATGTGGTGGGATCTGTTACATGTTAGACCTCTCAAATTGCAATTCTTAAAGCCTGTTAAGAATTATTGGACATCCCAACTTGTTTTAAATTGTTTTAAACATTCAGTTGATTTGTTTGTGCAAGCATTTGTTCCATTCTTTTGTGCTTCTGTGAATTTTACACAGTACGCTTGTGGGCCTCACACAGGATATGTGCATCTTTCCACCATGTCTGTGTGGATGAGTGTTCAGCACGATTGTATGCAGTACCTTTTGGGAGCACTAACACAACCCTGACCTACTGGCAATAGAAACCCAACCTTTGGTATAAGTCTGCACTACACAGGTTGGAAGCATGTTGAGCAGTCAGGCTTATCTCAAGAGGGGTCAATGTGAGCTGGAGATTCACAGCGACAAGCATTCAAAAAAACTCTTACACACAAGGTTTCTTGATAAAACAATTATTAATTTATCAGTCGGTTAGAATAAGCCTTCAGAAGGGAGCAATATAAATTACCACACAAATATATTTCAAAACACACACTCATAAGTTTCTAAATCAGTAAGTACCCTTTTGGGATGGCCCACAGACACAACCTACACCCTCAGGTGACGTCAATAGCTAGGGTGCTGGGGACATTAATATATCACTGTTGCATTTTAGAAAAGATTAGGAATAGGTTCAAGGGAAAGGTTATTAGAACATACAAGAGCCCAAATATTCTGAACCAGGCAAATACTTTTGGATCCCCCAACAAGAGTTATTCAGGCTAAGCCAAAGCCGAAGGGCAAAAATCTATGAGCTGAAGTACTTCTTTGCAGGTAAGTATGAAAAGTCTTGGCACAACGTTTGTAGAAGTGTTTGAAGAAAAAGAAGAATCAATGTAGGGCCACACGCTGTTAGACTTGTGAGTAGTAGAAGATGCAAGCAACTATGCAGTAAGAGCCAAGTTCTCTAAAACTTTACAGTACCACTGGATTGAAGAAAAAGTGCAGATGACTTCTGTTCCTGTGCAGCTCTGCAGATCTCACTGTTCGTGGGCCTCAGTCGTGGGGACAAGAGGTAGGACTTCTGGGGACTCCTGCACTGCAATGGGACGGTCACCGCTCGCAACCTGCAAACTTCAAACAAGTGGCACTTCAGTATTACGCTCCTCGCGACTACTGCAAATAGCAACACCGCAATTCCGGCCTGTCGAGATGGGCTTTCCCTGCTTCTGGGGTCCCGCACTCTGTTGAGGGTGCAAAGGCTCGGTCAGTCTTGCTTCCTGGGAGTCCGGAGGATCTTTCTGGAGCTCTTGGCCAGCTTAAAAGCAATGTACACAAACTGGTGTTCCTCTCCATGGCTATCCGGTTCCAGCAGCGACTGCAGTGGATACTCGACCAGCGTTGAGGATGTCCAGGTGGCTTACTTTGGAGTGGATTGGTCCCACCAACTCAAAGGAAGAAGTTGTCCTTGCCGGAGCACCCGTCGATACGAAAGTGGAGTTTCAGCACAGCAGCAGGGCTTCACTGGGCAAACCAACAGTCCAGGAGTTGCAGCAGGCGTCTTCAAGGTCTCTTCGGATTCCTTCGTCCAGTGGTGGACTCTGCCTTCCAAGCCAAAAAGCCTCCCATTTTATGCAGCTTGCTCCCATTCATTCCAGCCTAGCCATCAGTCACCCAGCAGGGTGGCTGTCCTTGCCGGACAGTCAGCCTGCCAATCTCCACAGAGTGCATTTGGGTCTCCTAGGAGACTTAGCACAGGGAGTTTCGGGCATCTCCCTCACTTCCCGCCCCCGCCAGACTCCCTGGAGTCAGGTGGGTTTCACTCGTGAAGCGCGCCAAAGATAAAACGAACAAAGGGACCAAACCTGGTTTGGCATGCAGAGTAAATCTCAAGAAGGTCCTTCAAACAAAGAAATGGCAATAAAAGACGACCAGGGCCATTTTGACAGAAAATGGCACCCATGGGTGCTTTAACGTGTCTGCGAACGCAGCCCCCAGTAAAATCCTATAATGGTAGTAAAAAGTAAACCACTGCCACCAGACATTCAGTGAGGAAAGGGCAACATAAAAAAGTTACATGAGAAGCTATACTAAGGGGATACAAAGTAATCCCTCCAGCACCCTACAGTAAGATAGTGTGTGCTGGGTCTAGAAAGTTACAAATATAAGTAAAGTCAATTTCACTTTACTGCTCTGGGAAACAGTTTATCACAGAGAAGGCATTTACACCTTTAGGAAATCTGAAAGACTTCCCCGTGTCACTGCACTGAAGGTGCTGTGTGACAATGTAAAAGATATACCTATGGAGTGTGTCAGACTCCACAACCACAAGCAGCACAGTACAAAATCACATTAAAAGACATGAGTGGGGAAAAAGGGTCTCACTCTCTCCAGGTAAAAAAATCAAGTCCTCAAAATCCAACAAAGTTGCTGGGGTTCTCCAAGGTAGAGGGAATTAGCACATTTCTGAGAATTCTCCAACATTGAGCAAATTTGTTTAGTGTGTGTGTTTTATACGTTTCTTTTACATCCACTTCATTCTTATATATGTGTTCTGGTGAGAGAAGGGATGAGGTGTAGATTATCTTTGGATGTTGTGGTTTTCAGTTTAGCTGGATGCTTAGGACGTTGGTTTGGCCAGTGAGTTTTTTCCCCAGTGGTGGGGTTAGATTAGTACTCGGGTGTTGCAAACCTGTGGCCAGGGAGCGGCAGTACCTGGTGGAAGGAGTTTGTTTCTTTGTGATGGTTGAGTTTGTAGATTTGTCATTGTGTGGCAAGCTTGTGCTGGGTAGTGGCAGTACAGAGACCCTGGTGTGGCAGACCAGGGTAGGAGGAGTTTTGTTTATTTTATTTTTTTTCTTTTACATTTATAAAGCGCTCACACAGCCCGCAGGCATCGAGGCGCTGTTGAATGAATTGTTTGTTTTTCTTAGTTGCTAATTGTGGTTTTTTTTTTGTCTTAGTTACGTATTTATAACACGCTTAAACACCCGGAGGTTTCGAAGCACGGACCCGGGGTTCGAACCTGTGTTGCTTCGTGTCGTCTTGCTTCCAAGACGAGCACGCTGCGCTGAGCTATCCTCCCGGGATGTGGTTGTTTGTCCTGGCAGGTGAAGGAGTGTCCTTCACACATGTTTTGTTTTTTAGGGCAGGAGATGTGTTGTGACTAGAGTGTTGAGTGTTTGCAGTGAGGCCTGTTAGAATGCTGTGAAGTGTGTGCAACCCTAAACACCTGATGGTTCCGGGAATGTCCGTTAAGGGACCGGGAGATAAGACAGGGACCAGAGTGGATGCATGCTACCTGCTCTCCCATCTCTATACTGCTAAACTGTAACTATGAAGAATAAAGCATCCTGTTTCTGTTTATAACTTACCTGGGTCAGTCTGGTTCCTGCTCCTTGCCTTATTGCCTGGGCCAGGATACATCATTTACCTCTTGAAAAGGGACGAGTTATGGCTCCTTTCTGAAGTAATGTCTCCACCTCAGATTGTAGTATGAGCTATGTTCCTGCGACATCCCATCTCTTGGTGGACATTACAGGGTTTTAAAAGAAATTGTATTGAATATCCGTTTGCTACAGACAACATCCACTGATTTGAGGTCGTCATCTCCCATACAGGGGTGAATAATGGTATTCGGCCTACTGTAGATGCATGGGTGGGAACCTTGATGGGTAAGTCATCTACTGGCAGGAGTAGGCGAGTCTTTAGAAGCTGCACTCCTACCACTACCTTTGCTTCGTCTAAACTCTTGCTGTTGTGAGGATTGACAGAGTGTGTACCCTGGGACAAGAACCACGCAAACGAACCTGATGAGAACCCTGATTGAGTGGGTCTGGAAAGCAAAAGGAATGGCAGGTTTTGATCTATCCATGTTGAATAAAAGTCTTATTATAGATCTCTCTTAAGGTCTTTAACGTGTCATGTCCTTTTTTAGCTGTTTCTAAAGCCTCAGCTACAGCCTTTCCAAACAAGACCGATTCCTCAATTGTTTTAATATAATGGTGGCTTGCATTTCTGGTTTAAAACCATAATTATGCAGCCAAGACTCTTTAACAAGGTACCCTTTGCGAGGACTCTGCCTGCTGTTTCCACAGAGTCATGGGTATTCTTTAAAATATTATGAGTACCTGGTCTATCTTCCTTAACGTTTAGTAAATAAGTTACTTACCTGTAACTGTTGTTCTCCAGCATGGGTCTGGCATGGATTCACATGCGCATGAATATTCCACGTCATCAAGCTGGAAATCCTCGGGAAAAGAAAAAGAATCATTTACAGTTTCATTTCTGAACTGTCTTTCTCCTAACAACCAATCACTGAGCTCTGGGTCATACTGCCCCCAGCCAATGACTGCCCTCTATCTAAGCCCCTCTGGCAGCCACATTCAGATTTGGTAAGCACATAAAGTGGCAGCATGACCAAGAGCCGCAAAGGGGTGGGAGGGTTCGCATGTGAATCCATGACAGACCCATGCTGGAGAACAACAGTTACAGGTAAGTAACTTGTTCCTTATCTCGCATGGATTCACATGCTCATGAATAAAGAATATATATCAGTACACATGCACAACCACGAGAGGTGGCAAGCCTCAGAGGCAATCTCTTACCTCCTCACCAGGCTCACCTTCAAGCGAGCAGGTTGCGCAGCTCTGCTTGGCCGACTCTGGCTTGTCCTTAAAATCCCTGTCGACGCAGTAGAATTTTGTGAAATTGTGCAGTCCTGCAGATGTGCAGCAGGGGCACACCAGACAGGAACACTGTTGTAGCAGTGGTCGCTCTGGTGGAATGGGCGCTCTGACAGCCAAGCAGCGGTCAGTTGGCCAACCGGTGACAGTGGGTAAGACAGCCCGAGAGCCACCTGGAAATGGAAGCCTTGGACAGAGTCTTCCCATGGTTCAGAGGACCAAAGTTAAAAAAGCTGAGAAGTTTCCAGGAAACGGTGTGGGACACAAACCGTCAGAGCACTAGTCACATCAAGCGGTTATAAAGTCCTTTCAGCCGGCGACGGGGGCGTCAGAAAAAACACAGGTAACTGTTAGGGAGAATTCTCATAAATGTGCTAACTCTGTTCACCTTAGAGACCCCCAGCAACTATGCTGGATTTTGAGGACTTGCTTTTTCTTTACCTGGAGAGAGTGTTTGCATTTTTTCCCACTCTCTCATGTATTCTGATGTGTGTCTTACTCTTGCATTCTTTGATTATGGTGTTTTAAGATAACTCCATAGGCATCATCTTTCATGTGTTACACAGCATCCTCAGTGCAGTGACACAGGGAAGCTGTTTAGGCTGTCCTAAGGTTTAAATACCTTATCTGGGATATACTGCTGTTTCCCAGAGAATGTAAAGTTAAATTGACTTACTAGTCTTTTTAAATTCCTAGACCCAGCAGACACCATCTTACAATAGAGTGTTGGAGGGGTTACCTAGTATCTCCCCCCCATTTCTAGAAACATGTAGCAGTCAAATGCTACCCTTTCCTATCGAAATAGCTGGTGGCAGTGGTTTTACAACAAGCTACCATGATTTTTCCCGACCGAACAACGGTAGCTAAAAATCGCAGGAGCCATGTTTTTGAAGATGGCACCTAAGCCCCCTTTATATAAACAGGTCCCAGTCCGTTTTCGTCATTTCTTTTTGGAAAGGTCCTTCTAGAATGTGTCTATGCGTGCCAAACTAGGTTGGGTCCCTTTGTTTCTATGACTTTGGCGGGCTTCAGAACTGAAGACCGCCTCTGGCGTCTGAGTCTGGGGTGGGCAGGAAGTGAGGGAGTTGCCCGAAACTCCCTGTGCTTAGTCTCCTAGAAGACCCAAATGCACTCTGGCGTGATTGGCTGGCTGACTGTCCGGCAAGGACAGCCACCCTGCTGGTTGAGTGCCAGCTAGGCTGGAATGAATGGGAGAAAACTGTTTAAGTCTGTAGGCTTGGAAGGCAGAGTCGACCACTAGAACGAAAGAACCGAAGACGAGCTTGAAGAGAACGGCTGCTGCAACTCCTGGACAGTTGGTTTGCCCGGTAAAAGCACTGCTGCAGGTCCGAATCACCAAGTTCGACAGAAGCCCTGCTGCAGGTCCGAATCGCCAAGTTCATCGACAGAGAAGCCCCGCAAGGACGATTTCTGCCTCTGAGTTGGTGGGACCAATCAACTCGACCCGTAAGCCACCTCGATACCATTTGCTGAGCTGGTTGTATTTTCCTCAGAGTGCTGCAGGAAACCAAATAACCAGGGAGAGGGACACCAGTTTGTGTGCTTTACAACAGCTACCAGAATCGAAGATTTGCCAGTTGCCAGCTTTGGGACCAGTCCCAGGCCAGTGCAGGAGACTCCCATAGCCTCCCCCACCCCCGACGTCCTTCCTCTTGACCCCATGACTGAGGCTCAGGAACAGCGAGATCTGCAGGAACTGCCAGGAACAGAAGTCTTGAGCTGCATCTTTTTCTTCATTGTAAGGCACTGTGAAAACCCGACAGAGAACTTACCTTTCACTGTGAAAGTGCTTGTAACTTTGGCAACTTGCAGGCCTAGTCAGCTTGTGACCCAACACATGAATAGTTCTTTTACAAACTACTTCTGAGAACTTTGGCAAAGACTTTTCCGTTTAACTACCAGAAATGCTTTATCCTATACAAGACTATAGCCCATTGACTTTGGCCTAACCTATTGCATCAAAATGACTCCTCTGGTAAACTCAAACTATTTGCACTGTCTAAAAGTAACTAATATTCTTTTTATTAACCTATGCCATTTTGCTCCTCCTTCAAAGTAGTTTAAATGCTTCGGAATCGTACCGTGTAAATAACTGAAGTATATTTTTGTGATATAGATTGCCTCCTTCTAGTGAATGTTTTATAACTTACTGAAATAAATTAATAAGTGTTTACCAAGAAACCTTGAGTAGAAGACTATTTGAATACTTGTGATTGTAGACCTCTAACATTACAGCTCACATTCCCCTCTTGAGATAAGCCTGGCTGCTCAGCAACATTCGGCGCGCCTCCGTCGTCGCCCACAACCTCTTCGGCAGAATGGAAGGAAATGACGTTGTCCTCATATTCAGCCGAAGAAATGGCCATTCCTTGAAGGTCTTCAGTGCCCCTCCTCCCCCTTTTTCGGATCCCAAGGGGTCGGTTGTCGGCTGAGGTCCGGCATCCTTTTCTCCGGCGTCTTATCAGTGGGCATATTCGAAGCCTCCCTCCTGAGAGGAAGGGTCACCCGCTGCCGCCAACGGGGTACGCTGTGGGTCTGCCTCTACAGCCTTAAAAAAAGTGACGCCACCACCACCTCGAGGGAGGGTGAAGCTGTCGCCTGGTGCACCTGGGCCTTCACAGAGGCCGGGTTTCATGAGGCATACCCCCGGGCATCCAGATCACGTCCATCAGCCTCGGGAGCAGGCATCATGTTGCCTTGAGAAAACCCAGCAACCCCTGCTAGGGGCTGTCTGAGTTGAGTCCTGGCGCCTATTGCGCCAGGCTCATATGGGACATCAGTCCCGGCGCCATAAGCGCCAGGCTCATAGGTGCACACTTACCTGATGCAGCCCATGCTGCAAGAAGATCCAAGCCCATGTGAGGCCTGGAAGGGACTACTTTACCTTAGGGACTATTTTGTTACTCGGGTGTGGTCAGGGAGGAATATCTACCTGGGACTACTTTGGAGGCTATTTAAACCACGCCCGAAGAGCAGCACACGCTTTGCGTTATTCTGCATCCAGCAGCGTAATGCTCACCGTGCCAGCAGCAGCATCCAGCCTTCTGCCACGCCAGCCTCGAACCTGGAGCACCTAGAAAGAAGGAAAGAAGCAAAGGTTAGAACAAGAGTATTACCGGATTTCTTACCTGATTCCGGATTCATTGCATCTTCAAACCAGAGGAAAGACTTTGTTTTAAACGCGTCGCATCGCCAGCAGCATCTCTTCGATCCAGCGCTGTCTCCATCTTTACATCGCCGAATCCTGGCACCTAATGGGGACAAGAACCAACAAGGTGAGCAGAGAAAACAGACAGAGAATCTCTTTAGCCGCCATATGCTTACCAGATTTTACCGCCGGAGGTATAATTCTTCAGCAAGCCACATCTTCTAATGCCGCATCTGAAAGATAAGGAGAAAGCAGCAAGTTTAACCCTTGGCATTATTTACCGGACAGTTTTGGGTAACAGACTTTTACCAGAGCACTTTCAACTGTCAATCTTCTTATTGGGTCAAAGCTGCAAGATAAAAGGAATTGGACAGGAGTGAATTCCAGACATTTTGAACGCTTACAAACTATATACTTACGGCTCTTTGCCAGGACCTTTTGGAGTCAGGATTTGTCTACAACTCTTCCAATATCTTCAGGCCAGTGAAGTAACTGGTCATCAACGCGCCCCTGCGTGCTTCCCAGGATGGAGAGCTCATCCTTCAAGAATATAAGGTGAGATTGCTGAGCGGGCACGTCAGAGGAGATTAGTGGGGAGGACTGTGGGGGTGCTATCACTTGAATCCACAAGTGGCTAAATCTATCTCTCCACTTGTAGGAGAATATTTCTACGGGCAAAGCAGACAAGATTAGGAGGGCGGATCCAGTCAGTCATCGCTGCACTACGCATCACGTGGGTGGAGGCCGCAGCAGTCCGGGTCCGACCGACACCCCTGTGGGAGCCAGGTGAGCGTAACACCGGGCCCTTTGTCTTTCTTGGCCTTCTTCACAGCCGAATCAGAGGTCTTGTCCAGTTCTCCTCAAGGGCCTGATCAGACCCTTTGTCTCCTTTGGCCTTCTCTGCCGCGGGCCGACTGGACACCATACCCTGCTAGGCCTTCTCCTGTCTAGTCTTCTCCGGGTTCTCCCATAGCTTACCCGAGTTATCTGACTTTCTCTTGGATGAGGAACCAGAGCGTTGCGAGAGATCGACGTGGATGGAGATGATGGGCACGCACTGACCATCGCAGGAACGCAGCAGCGGCGGCGACGGCGGCCCAGACGGAAGTGGACTTGCGGTGCTTGGCCTGGTGTTGGGCCCCCACAGGTGGGGCGCATTCAAAGGACTTAAAAGCCTGCTCTGCTTTTCCAGGTCCGGGAGAGGCAAGCCCCTGGGTACCACCTGGCGGAGAGGCCTTAGCCGGCAGCCACGCTTGCAACCTTTAATGTCAGTCCCTCAACGTGCGCTTCGAGAAGCCACAGAAAAATGCACAATCTTCCTCCTTATGAGTCAGGTGCAGGCAATACAGACACTGGGAATGTTTGTCCATGTACACATTCCACAAACCGCCGTCGGAGCACAGCTTGAAGAGGGACGCGTCGTCCTTTTCGTCCGACATGATCCACGCGGTGTAGGCCCGAAGAATCTTCTGGAAGCCTCCAAGAAGAATACGCAACAAAAACAGTCCTTGAGGGATGCTGAAAAATCTAAAAAATGGGTCCCCGTTAGTCGGAAGGATGATCGATGGAGCACACAGACTCGATTGACTGAAAAATAGAGTTTAACTCTCAAAAAGCAAAAACCACAGCAAAATACACAAAGAACAAAGCACAAGGACTCCCAACAATTGAACATGCGGTACAAATCTGAAGCTAGCTGCCTGAGGAGGGGCTTAGGTAGAGGGCAGTCATTGCCTGGGGGCAATATGACCCAGAGCTTAGCGATTGGTTGTTTAAGAAAGAAAGTTCAGAAATTAAACTGATTTTTTCTTTTACCGAGGATTCCCAGCCTGGCTATGGGGAATATTCATGAGCATTTGAATCCATGCCAGATCCCATGCTGAAGACTTGAGAGTCAGTGGGCTCAAGGATGTATGTTAAGTTACCTTGAAGTAACCCCTACTGGACATCGTAGCTTGTCAACAGAGTGGTGTTATTGGCAATGTGTGCTAAGTAGGCAGCTGAGGCAGTGACACTTGCCTAAAGCATAAAGCGTTTTGCACTCCTTATCTGCAGGTGCATCGGTGTTAGATGAACAAGTTACTTACCAACTAACCTTTCGACTGGATGTTCCTCCCACGTATTCCTCATCTATGATATTTGTATATCCCCAGCTTTGCTGTTTCAGAAGAAAAAACATTCGGCAGAGGGCGCTGTGCACGAGGTTGTAGCCTGTTGGCTTCAGTTCTGTTTTTTCGTGGTATTACTCTAGGAACACACAGGCGTGCCTCAGTGTAAGATCTCCGTGAACGAAAAGTGTAAATAACGTAAACTGTAATGCGGGGTAGGATGGGAGGGGCGATGAGGAATACGTGGGAGGAACATCCAGTCTAAAGAACGCTACAGTTGGTAAGTAACGTGCTCTTCAAATGGATTGTGTCCTCCCACGCGTTCCTCATCTATGATAGACTCCCATAGCAGTAGTCAAATTTGGAGGTGGGAGTACTAATTATTTTTATCATGTACGGAATGAAGTACAGCTTTTGCAAACAGACATTCCTGGGAAGAAGAGGCATCTAAGCAATAATGCCTAACAAAGGTGTGCATTGATGCCCATGTTGCAGCTGAATAAATATCAATTACAGGGACTCCTCTCTTCAGAGCCGTGGAAGTAGCCATGCTACAGATTAGCTGGGAAAGACACACCGGAGGGACTTTGTGCCCATTCCACAATCTACTATAGCCAAAGTAATCCAGCGGGATATAGTTTGTTTTGTCACCGCTAATCCCATTTTATGGCCGGTGTAACCCACAAAAATTTGGCCATCATGGCGCAACCTTGTCATTCTTGATGTATAAAAACTCAGAGCCCTTTTTGGGTCCAGTCTGTGTAAGCTCTCCTCCTCTTTGCCCAAATGAGGAGGAGGAAGTGTGATTTGTTGTGACAAATGAAAGTCAGAAACTACTTTCGGCAAGAAAGAAGGTTTAACTCTTAGGTACCACCTTTTCCTAGAAAAAGGTAGTATACAGTGGTTTGCATGAGCGCCTGCAATTCACTAACCCTGCAGGCTGATGTTAAGGCTACAAGGAGGACAAGTTTTGAGTATTAAAAGCCTTACAGGAGAGGAATGTAGAGGCTCAAAAGGTATACAAGTCAGGAATTTCAACACAAGATTCAAATCCTAGGTAGGGACATGAAAAGGAATTGGGAGTACACATTTGTGAACCCCTTCAAAAACTGAATAATCAAAGGAACCTTAAAATAGGAAACCTCTTCCGAGGAGCGCTTAAATATAGAAAGCGCTGCCAAATATCCTTTTATTGTCCCAATCTGGATCCCCAGATTGGCCAGATGTAATAGAAAAGATAGCACTGTAGGAGTGCCACATTGAAAAGGGTCCAGATTCTTATCTTTGCACCAGTTACTGAATGTATTCCAACACCACCAGTACAGAGATTTAGTTGCTGGCCATCTGGTCGAAAGCAAAATCTCCATTACATCATGCAGGAGGTCTCAATCCTTATATCTCAACCTCTCAGAAACCATACGTGAAGGTTGAGTGTCTTGACCTCTGGATGGAGAACACGACCTTCCTCTTGCGGGTGAAGATCCTCTCTTTGTGGAAGACGTACTGGAGGGCAGATGGACATGTCCAGAAGGTCCGGGTACCACGTCCTCCTGGCCCAATGCGGGGCAATTAGGATCATGGTTTTCCTGAACTTTCTCAACCTCATGATTACGTGAGGAATCCTGGGTACTGGTGGAAACTTGTACAGAAGTGGAAATTTCCAGTCCACTATGAATTTGTCTCCTTGAGCTCCTCTTGGGGGAAATTCCCTTGAGCAGTACTGATCACACTTTTGATTGACCGAGGTCGCAAACAGATCCACCTGAGGTGTTCCCCAAAGGGTGAAGATATCTTGAAGCACTTCCTGAGCTAGTTCACACTCGTGGGATACTGTGCTCTGCCTGCTCAGAGCGTCCGCTGCAGTGTTCTGCTCTCCGGCTAGGTGAACTGCCGACAGATTCCGTCTCGTATTGGCCAAGCGCTGCATTGCCTCTCTGCACAGTGGTAGTGACCCTACGCCTCTCTTGTTGAGGTAGTGCATGGCCACTGTGTTGTCCATCATTAGCAGGACATTTCTTCCCCGTACAGAAGACAGAAAGGCCTTCGGTGCTAGTCTAATCACCCTCAGCTCCAAAAGGTTGATGTGTACTTTGGACTCTGATGGAGACCGCCGATTGTCAGATCGTTGGCATGGGCTCCCCACCCTGTGAGTGAGGCGTCCGTCACTACTGTTAAGGGCACATTGAAGGGATCTCTTTCTCAATCGAGCCTCTGGCACCAGAAAAATGCCAGGAAATCTAAGGCCGCCAGATGCAGGGCATTTTGGAACTTTGTTACCATGTGCAAAATGTGGTGAGCTCTCATCTCGGGAGGCAAGGCTTTCCCCAATGAAGTATCCAGGACTGCTCCAATAAATTGGAGTCTTTGTAATGGTACCATATGGGACTTCTTGTAATTGAGGGAGAAGCCCAGTCTGTGAAGGGAGTGGCAGGTGATTGAGAGATGTTCCTGAGCTTGTTCGGGGGAACAAGCCCTCATCAACCAATCGTCCTGATGGGGGTAGACCTGAATTACCCCTTTCTCCTGAGACTCGCTGCCAACACCGCCATAAGTTTGGTGAGAGCCCTCAGGGCCGAGGTCAGCCCGAATGGCAGAACTCTAAACTGATAATGAGAGCCGTGGACCGTAAAACTCAGGTACTTTCTGTGCTTGAGATGGATTGGCACATGAAAGTAAGCATCCTGAAGGTCCAATGATACCTACCAGTCTTAGAGTTGGAGAGCCTGAAGGATCTGAGAAAGGGTTAACATCTTGAACTTGTCCTTCCTGAGGAACTTGTTCAAGCGTCTTAAGTCCAAGATGGGTCTCAGTCCTCCTTTGGGATCAGAAAGTAAGGGGAGTACCAACCCTTGTTCCTCTCAGCTACATGTACATGTTCCATTGCACCTTTCTCTAGCAGGGTTAAAATTTCCTGCACAAGGAGCGGATCTGGAATTATAACAGAGTTGGCTCCTGGTGGATGAGCCGGAGGCCTTTTTAGGAAGGGAAGGCAGTAACCTTGAGCTACTGTTTCCAGTGCCCAAGAATCTGAAGTAATGCCCCGCCATTCGTTCAGATGCTGAGAGATTCTGCCTTCCACCGGGGTCTTGTGTGCTAAGGTCTCAGAGATTTGGAGGCGGCTGCAGGAGTGGCTGAGGGCAAAGATGCCGCTGCTGAGGCTGATTTTGCACCTCTTCCTTGTCCACTACGAGGGAAATTTCTTTTACCTTTCTGTACTGCCTGTCCACTACCAAATGAGGAGTAGTATCAAAAAGAATGAAGATGGAATATGAGCCAGATAAGGTTTCTAAGGCTGTCGTACAGAGGCGCTAAGTGACTTAGCTGCCGCCTTGGAGGTCTGTAGTTTTTCTATGCTCTCATCAGCTTTACTGCCGAACAGCCTCGAGCCTTCAAAAGGCATGTGGAGTATCCTTGCCTGCACGTCCGGTGCAAACCCGACTTCCTCAACCATGCAAATCTGCAGAGTACTGTGCTTGCAGCCATGGATCTGCTGATGCTGTCTACAGTATTCAATCCAGATTGGAGACATTCCCCCATTGCCTCCGTGCCACCTTTCACAATATTCAGAAAGCCTTCCCTTTCTTCCCCTTCTGGAACATGTTCAGCCCCTGCCTTTATGCAATCCCACAGGGTATGGGTGAACCTGGCCAGGGTACAGGTAATATTTGCTGACTTAAGGGCCACACTGCCCGAGGAAAATACCTTGCAAGCCCAAGCGTCTACCTTTTTATCCTCTATATCTGGGGGGATAGATTAGATGGATAAGCAGACTGCCTCGTGGAAGTAGCAGCTTGTACCACTAGACTTTCAGGCATAGGGTGTATACTCAGATAATCAGGGTCACAGCTTGATGGCCTATATTTTTTGGGAAAGTCTTTATTGACTGCTGCAACAGACTAAGGAGTCTCCCAATTTGCAACCACAGTTCTTTGAAGAGCCCTATGAAAGGAAAGAACTGGGACCTTTTGGGGGCCATGGTCACGGATATCGGTAATATCATGTTCAAAGGCTGGTAAAGACCTACCCCAACCCATATATTCAGCAACTCTGTTCATCAAGTTCCTGTACCCGGAATCTGCATGCTCTGCAGGATCAGGTTTCTGAAAATCTAACTCTGGTGACGTGTCAATGGCACTGGCAGAGTGAAGAGTGTGACACAGGTCTCTCAATCTTGACTCAGGGTCAATCAATTCCTCTGGCACATTTCTAGTACCAAATTTTACTCCAAATGGAGAAAGGTCTTCCTCTTAGGCACTTTCTTCCTAAAAAACAGAGGACATGGACTAGTCTGATTTGGGTAAAGGTGTATACCTTTTTTCCTGTTCCCAAATTTGCCTCGAGGGAATCTAAGGATTCTTCGAAATCGTAGACGACGACTTCGATAAAGGAGCCATTATCTCCTTCGGCTTCGAGGTAGTCGGCGCTGATGGCGAAGAACCCGTTGAATGCTTCGACAGTTTATGCTTTCTAGCCGATATAGGGGAATCTCGAGGAACCTTCGACGTTTTAACGTCAGGTCGAGATAGAGTTTCCTCCTTACTACTGGACTTGGCCTTAGTAGTTTGACTCTCCTGCATCGCCCAAAGGGACAACCAGGGTCTGACTCTTACAAGGTTTCTTTGAGGGGGTCGGACCGCATTCGCAAAGACCTTCAACATTTTCTAAACTGTTCCCATTTTCGTGGGGAATCCGGCTTAGTCTGACATCTTACCATCTCGGTAGATGTGTCTGACGAAGAGGAAGGCGATCAATGCCGCCTCTTCGTCTTCTTAGAAGACGAAGAACGTCTCGATCTACTCCTAGATCGAGATCTCTTCCGAGTGTTTATGTCTATCGGAGTCTCGACTCACCGGACTTTATATGCTTCTTAGAAGCGGCCTACGAAGAGGCCCTCGAAGCTTCCCGCCCAACCATTAGTTTACCTTTTAGCTCGCAAAGAGATTTTCCGTCATCAATTGACAGGAGCCACAGTCGCCAGTCCGAACCCAAGCACCAAAGGCAGACACGGTGAGGGTCAGTGATTGACATTTTGGAACCACAGTCGACACTTTTTAAACCGCCTTAGGAGTGGAAGGGATCGAAGAAGATGGCATTTTCTGTGAGGAAAATATGAAGCGCGCGGTTAACTCGATCGCGAAGCTATCGGAAAAATGGAACTGAAGCCAACGGCGCGGCACAAGCTACATATACGACTGGTGATGTTGACACACTATGGAGACAGTCGAGGGACAAACGCCACAACCTCATGCACAGCGGCCTCTGCAGAATTTTTTTTCCCGAAACAGCGGAGCCTGGGAGATACGAATATCATAGATAAGGAATACGTGGGAGGACACAATCCATTTGAAAGGGCTACTCTATCACGCTTTCTAGTGGAAGTAACCACTACTCCACTACTGATTCGGGTGCTAAATGACCTTGAATATATTGAGGGTCTGTTGGTGCAGGCCTTAACATTTTTTCCACATGTGAATTAACCGTCTGAGGGATGGTGCGAGTAGGTAAGGTGAGATTCTCTTTTGAATTGAATATAATAAGGCAATAGACTGGCTCTCAGCCTTTCCCTCATTCACATCTCCCCCCCCCCCCCCAGTCTGGCTTTGGAAGTGCTCCGCTGCTCTTAAGCAGATTAAAGAGTACAGGATCAGCAATGGGCGATGAGTCTCTGGGCTGATCTAGTAGATCAGCATCAACAAATGTGTCTTGCTCAACTAAGGTATCGTGAGTGGAAATAGCCAGCCAAGTACCCTAGTCAGCGTCCCCTTTCCATGTACCTTGATCTCTGTTCCCTGGGTCTTGTAGAAGATATAGACTGCCTTGGTCTGGTCGTCCTGGATATCTTGAGAACCATCATGTGATGGAGTCTGAAAGATTTGGGGGGTGGTTCACCTTCATCTAAAAACAGTCTCTTCGGTTTAATAGGGTATCTTTCCATAAAAGTGATAACTCTGGCACCCTGTCAATTATCTTTTCAAATCTATCCTTTGTCCATGTACCTGTGCCTGGTGCTTCAGGAAGGAGAACAAATCTTAATGATCTGCAGCTCTTTTACCATTGTGATAAATCCTGTGCAAGCCTCTCATAATTCCAGCCTAAAGTCTCCCATGTGTCCAGGGGAAGGCAGCCGCTACGTGATCCTAACCCGTAGCTATTAGCCAGGTGGATCACATGGGAAGAGAATGTCAAAGGAACGAGAGTACTCCGTCAGGGGAAATGCAGTATTTATCCTCTTCTGAGGGAGAATGTTCCCTAATGCATGAATATTTGATGGTTTGTTATAGTAAAGCTTCCTCGCCCAGATTTTCCCAAAGCATAAAGTATAAAAACTATGGTAAACTGGGAAATAAGGTTTAAGTTACTTACCTTTAACTATTGTTCCCCAGCATGGGACTGGCATGGATTTACATTCTCATGAATATTCCCCATCGCCAGTCTGGGAATACTCGGTAAAAGAAAAAAGTTTTACTTTCAAACTTCATTTCTCCTCTAAACCAACCATTGTCTTCTGTGTCATACTGCCTCCATCCAATGACAGTCCTCTCCCTGAGCCCCTCCTCTGGCAGCCATATTCAGATTTGGTAAGCACGTAAAGTGGCAGTATGGTTCGGCTGGAGGGTTTGCATGTGAATCCAAGCTGGAGAACAATAGTAACAGGTAAGTAACAAACCTTCTCCAGCATGGGGTCTGGCATGAATTCACATGCTCATGAATAATATATGGAAGTACATTACACAGCCACGGGAGGTGGCAAGGCTCAACAGAAGCAATTAAACGTAACCCTGGAACAGACTCACCGCAAGCAAACGGACTGTGTAACACTGCTTGGCCGACTACACTCCTCCACGGAATCCCTGTCAACGCAGTAGAATTTCTCGAAGGTGTATGTGGACCTCCACATAGCAGTCCTGCAGATAATCGAGCAGGGGCACACTGCACTCACTGGACGTTGTGTTCAGTTCCTGTCTAATGTCCTTGCTGCCGGCGACAAGGTTTCAGGAAAAAACAGGTAGCACCAAAGGCTAGCTGAGGTGGACTTCTGACAGAATCTTCGGCATGTAGGAGGGGTTTGTTCGAGGCACCAACCTTGATTAATGAAAAGTCAGGTACGTTTGCTTGCAGGATAGGGCCTAGATCTCACCAACCCTTCTGGCAGAGGTTTTGGCCTGTGGGATGTTTTAACACCACTAGTTCAGGCCCTGCAACATTACTGTGCATTGCTTGCAGCAGAAACATCAGAAATGGCCGCCGGAGAGCATTCTGCTAGCTAGAAATCACCCAGAAGTGCACAGGAAAAATCTGAAAAATAGGCCGCCATCCACTTTTGCCTATGCCAGTAGTAACACAGGAGACCACTGCCAAAACCCATCATTTGGCTGCCCACGGAGCAAAATGAGTGCAAAAGAAAGAGCTGGTTGGAAATCTGTTTTTCTTGGTTGTCAAATTTGCAAAAACCATGGCTCACAAACCACCCAAAAGATCCAACCTCCTTGTGGGGTGTTGATCATTCTACTTCAAGAATCCACATAAATATAATGTCAGCAGAAGTATAGGTTATCAGAACAAAACTCACTTTTGAAGATGGTTGCTGGAAAGAAATATGTCAAAAATGGGTGCAATACCGTTACTCGCCTCCATCAGACGCTGGCGATCTCTAAATCTGACAGGTGAAACTTGTGTCTCAAAAGCTAAATATGCCAAAGAAGGGACTTCCATCAAATACAATATAGGGTGCTACACATTGATTTTCATGTTGAAAAAGACTGGAATTGAAGATATGTTTGCTTATTTTAAATTTGTAACTGTCATTTTTCACAAGGAACAATGTCACAACTGACCATAGGGTAACCTGATTTAGCTGAACTCCAAGAGGTTCTCCCCCCCCCCCCCACTGAGCTTCAAACACATTCCACACCTTCTCCCTAAACAAAGGAATCTTTTCCCCTGTGCTCTGCTGAGTATCTGACAGGCAAGTGTGAAAGGAAATGGGAGCAGCACTTTGGCATGTTGCTCTGAGTGAAGACAAAGGACTCCCCTGAGCTGAATGAAAATGCTAATTCGGGTGGGACTGACACCAACTGCCCAGGAAGACAAAACCATGTGACTTTCTGGCTCAGCCAAGCCTTGGAGGCGGGCCAGACTGAAAGTGTGGATTTGAAATTGAAGAAACTGTATGTTTAAGAAAAAGACAGACAATTTTACTGAACTGATAAAAATATGGGATTTATAGGTTATTAAAATGAAAAGTTTGCTCACAGTTTAAAACTAATCTGGAATCTGTGCGACATTCATAGACTGAACCACGAAAAACTTCATATTCTAGCTATTGTGATTATGTTAGGAACATGAACATTTCCAGGAATATGCCCTGATGGTATGTGTGTGCATGTGTAAAAATTTGTACAGAACTGACACTGAGTAACTGCCCAAAAGCGCGAAAAACTCATTTGTGAACCAAAACTCATAGGAGGATCAGACTGACAGAAACGTACCTTAGTGAATCTGTAATGAAAATATTATTAACAAGTTGGGGATACTGTAAATATGTTTTTTTATGAAAAATAAGATATACTGTACAGAGACAAAGGGGAGGTTTTCTCCCTAAGCCATAAACATGACACATCATGACACACTGTTCCCTTCTCAAATCAGGAGAGAAGGAATTCTCTGACCCATCAGATTCTTAGAGGTTTGGGCATAGACAATCAGCCTCGCCACCCACTTTGGAAGAAGGATAAATAGGGACTGTTGGGGACCCCAACACACACATTCACTCATCAGCTGATCCACTGGCGAAGCACCCTGCAGGAAGATCCAGACTCCAGAACCTAGATCCAGACTCCAGAACCTGAATCCAGACTCCAGAACCCAGAATCCAGACTCCAGATCCCAGAATCCAGACTCCAGAACTCTGAAGTAGAAAGGCCAATCCAAAAAGCTGAACCCTTCTCAGCTGGCCTTTAGACTCTTTTGCAACCTGATTCTAACCCCAAACTTTCAAGGGGCACCACAAAATCCAACAGCCTGGCTGAGCTGTTTTACTGCTTCTGGCCAAGAACCTGTACTAGAACCAGAGATCCAAACCAGTAGAGCAGTGCTGTAACCCAGAACCCGTCAGATCCAGTCCAAGAGGCCGTGCAGACCAGAGTGCCTTGCTGAGAGCAGAACCAAGCGCCTGAGACCTGACCGGTGGCGAGCGAATCCCAGCCAAACCTTGGACCAGATCTTTGACGGGTCCATTCCAAAGCCATAGTAGTGAATATTCAGTATAGAACTATCCATAGTCATCTCTTAGTTTAAAGTAATCCTATTCAATCTATTTAAACCTATCCAGAACCGCATTATAGAATTGTGTGTCCATCCTGAATCCTTCTCATTATATAGACTTGTGATAACTGTAGCCATAACTCATCCTTGCACTAAATATATTTTCTGAAGAAAGTCAAGTGTCCTGGCGGACAAAAGTCAGAGCGGAGGCGCCACTGCTCTGGTGGCTGGCTGTTGGGTATCTTGCATCTTCATAGCCCCTTAGTATAAGCCCATTCTTGTTTGTAAATCGTCAAAAGCGCAATCCCATTTGTAAAATCTTGACCCTTTTTGAGAAAAATCGACCTTCACTAAAACCTCTAACTTTTGAAACGTACGTCCTAGAAACAAAATTTAAATGTCATTTTGAAGCTAACATCCTCAGCTTCAAACAAACCAATTCCTTATAGTTTTTCTGTAATCGTATTTCTCGCGCGCTGAAAAGTTGCCGAAAATTTGCATTTGGCTCAATTTCACTCTATATAAAAATAGCTATTTCTTGCATTCAACTTCTGAATTTCGTTTTCAATCTGCCAACCATTCAACAATCATTGCTAGTGTTTACCCGAAACAATCCAAAGCAACTCATTAGTTCTGAATCCCATTTAGCGAATTAAGAATCATTTTTAGCTTTTTTCCCATTGAATTCAAACCACATTAAAAGCAATTGACCCGTTTTAAAATCATTACTGTTCTCTCTAAGCTTGCTAGGGGAATCGGGATTGAAACTGAAATTGTTGATTGTTATTACTGAAACCTGTGTGCCCTCATTCCATCTCTTTATATCGCATATTGGGGGAGTGAGTAGTGACAGGGAGGAAAGAGTAATCACATTGTCTTTGGTTGAACTCAAAGTTCATTTCTGTGTTGCATTCTTTCATATCACTGCATTCCTTGAATCCATACAAAGTTATTCTCTGCTACATTAATCTTCCTATTCCTAATTGATTAAAGAGATTGTTGATATTGTCATATTACCTATTGCTGATCATTGCATAAATATTCATAAGTGTGATATTCCGATATTGTTCATATTCATAAAAGTTTGATATATATATTGTTCAATTCTTCAAATAAATCTTAATTTGCAAAACAAACCACCTTCTTGGTTCAGTGAGACTGGGGGGGATTCAAAGAGGGGTGTTATATAAGGGTACATCATCCAGAAATAAAAACTTTTGACATAAAAATATATAAATAAGGGTTTCCATTGGGCATCCCATACTAGGCATTGACTTAGTTGGAGTGCTGGGTTGAAGCCACTTACAGGCCACAAGGAAAGCCGTTTTCCACGAGGGGACATTGAATGGGGTATGATGCGTAGGATCAAAGCCGCCCCCCCCCCCCGGCCCATGAGCCTCGTCAGAACCACGTTCAGTTCCCACACCGGGACAGGAGACTTCACTGGCGGGAAAGATCGAAAAAAGTACTTTGAGAAATTCCTTGACTAGTCGGTGGGACCAAAGAGACCATCTCCCTGGAGACCTGGTGTAGCAGGAGATGGCCACCAGATGAACCTTAGCGATGCGTGCGCCAGTCTGGCCATGGCCAAGGATAGCAAGTATGGAAGGACCTGAGGAGCTGTGACCCTGAGCGGGAAAATCTTCAGAGACCGGCACCACGTAGTGAAACACTTCCACTTGTGCCCGTAGCACTTCAAGATCAATGATGCCCTAGCCTTGGCGAGGATCTCACTGCAGTCCGCAGGCAACTCATATCCTCCAAACTCTAGGGCTGCAGGAGCCAAGCTCTCAGGTTCAGCGATTCGGGGTCGGGATGAAGGATTGCACCTTCTTCTCAAGATCCAGAACCACTGGTAGCTTGACCAGAGGCAACGCTGACACGCAGAGAAGGTCCGGATACCAAATCTGCATCGGCCATGCCGGGTTAATGAGTATCATCTTGCCTGGACACAGTGTTGATGACTCGTAGCGGAAACGGAGAAAACTCTTACAGAAACAGCCCTCCCCACTGGAAGGAGAACGCGTCCCGCAGGATATCCAGCTGGTGGAAGCTGCTGGCCACCTTCTGACACATGGAGTTTGCCGCCGTCACAAACAGACCCATTTGGAGCCTGCCCCATTTAATGAATAGGCGATCCACCCGATCCGGACTAAGCTCCCACTTGTGGCAAAAGCGCAGTTCCCTGCTGAGGGAGTCTGCAATGGTGTTCTTGACTCCTGCCAGGTGGAGAGGGACAATGAACTTCTCTGGTCAAGTGCCCCCCTGCTTCCTGATATATAACATGGTGGTTGTGTTGTCCATGAAGATCCTCACCACCTTGCCTTTCAGGGACGGAAGGAATGACTTGAGACCCCGGAACACTGCTGTAGCTCCAAGATGTGGATATGAAGATCGTCCAGGATGTGGATATGAGAGCTTGTCCGTGAAGCTTCCGGACACCTGTATCCAGCAAGCATCCAGGAACTCCTGAAGGGGTTGCATTTGCAACCTGCAGAGCCAGATGAGGTAGATGCAGGAGAAATGGGGGCGTTGAAATAGGCGTCCACCAGGTCAAACTACGTCAAGAAGTCTCCTCTTTCCAGTTGGCCGAGCATATGCTGCAACGCGACTACCCTGAATTTTGGGGATCTTAGTTATTTGTTCAGACGTAGTAGGTCTAGGATGGGCCCCCCCCCCCCGACCCCAGTCTCATTTCTGACCAGAAAGTATCTGGAATAGACTCCAGAGCCCCAGAGTCGCTAGGGAACTAGCTCCATCACCCCTTTTAGCAGCATGGCCCATACATCTTCCAGGAGCTGAGGGATGTGCTGCTCCTGGCGGTAACCGAGGCATCGGTGGACACCTGTGTTGAAACTCCAGGGTGTGTCATTGGGCGAGAGCGTCCAGCACCCTTCTGTCGTGGTGATCTTTCGCCACTCCCTGACAAACCTAGTCAGCCAGCCTCGCATTGGGGTGCACGAGTGGGGGCCCGGCGTCCCTGCCGGTTCAGGCTTGCTTCAGAGCGGCATCCTGCCCTGTGGGCGACGGCAACAGTCTTCTGCTACCATAGGCCTTGGAACTGCCTTTGTAGGCTTCCTGAGTTGTGGATCTGGAAGGCCGACTGTACGATGAGGAGAAGCCTTTTGAAGACCTGCTCGACTTTCCCCTGGAGGAGCAAAAAGAAGAGCAGTGCTGATGGAGGGTGCCCAGAGAACTGGCCGGCGCCATATCCACCTTGATGGTCTGGAGGAACTCGTCAATGACTTCCCAAATAGGTTCTCTGCATGGAAGGGCATGTTCAGCACCTTCGCATGGACTTCCTGAAGGAAATTTGTGGCCTTCATCCAGCCTTGGCAACGAAGGCAGACACTGTTCCCCATTTGCCAGAGGAACCTGTGTCGGCGACGTGCAATGCCACTGTGATGGCGTGATCAGATGCTACCTCCCCTTCCTGGAAGAGAGCGATTGCCTCCATTTTATGGTTGGGGAGGAACTCCAGACTAGGCCTCAGCTTGTATCACAACTCAGTCGTACCTGGCTAGGATCAGGATCGTTGGCCACCTAGTAGTGGATGCCACGGTGTAAATCACCTGCTTTCCCTTGGCGGCCATCCTCTTCCCCGCGTAGTCCGGAAGGACCGAAGACGAGGACGGGTTGGCCAACAGTTTCCTCACGGCCGCCGATATCACCGAATCCGGCAATGGATGCAACAACAGGCACTTGGGTGCGTAGTCCGGGACCCAATACCATTTCTCCAGCCTATCCAGTTTGGCTGGAGCCGTGCAAGGTTTCTTCATGAGGGTGAGGCCCTCTTCCCAAACGTTGTCCAGAAGGGGCACCGCCATGCTCTTGGCCTGGCGCCTCTGGTACAAGAAGCCCTCCTTCTTGGTTTCCTCAGGCACTAGCTGGAATAGCTCGGAGGCTCTGGAGTTCATGGAGTGGAACAATTCCACCTCAACTGGTGGTAACACCCTATGTGGAGCATCCAAATGTGGAGATTTCCCGTCTGCTGCAGCAATATCCTTGTCCGTTGTGGCCGTTTCCGTCTCTGTGCCTGGGTCTGCTGGGAGATAAGGAACCCGACATTGTGGCAGAGGTTGAAATGGGGGCATCGGATGACCCTTCCTCTTGGTCGGTGGCTGATTGGGGATGTGGGGTACCCCAGATGCCGGAGGTATCCTAATGTGGCTCTTTGTCACCAAGGTGTGCAGGGTCGACATATCAAAGGAAATGTCCCTCGGCTACAAAGTCATAATAGGGAAACTAGGCCCTGCCGTCGTCCTCGTGGACTGTGTAAGGACTCCTGGTCTTCGCTGGATTCAGGGCCTCCTTCCCGCCCCCTGCCCACCCTTTTCCTCCCTTCAGGGTATTGAACTGGGGCCCAAGCCGGTTCCTCCCCCCACCCCCCTTCTGCATGCCACACAGCAGCGGTGTCACGTCTGGGAAGTAAGGACACCTGAGCTGCAGGGGCTACATTCGCAGGGTCAGCACCCTTAGCTGTTGTGGCAGAAGCAGTCGCCGACGAGGTCTTAGCCTGTGCCGATTGGGACTGCTTGAGCTGTTGAGCCTTCTCCTCCGTCCGCTGTTTCTTGGATTTCTCACATAGTTTAGCAGGGGTAGATAATTTCCTCTTCGAAGAGGAGCTTGATTCCTGGTTGGCAATGGAGGCGGAAGGTGATGTCTATCGTGCCCTATCGAAATTGGAACACGCGTCCGCTGCAAACCCGGTAGACTCAGACTTGTGGCTCTTGGCCTGATCTTAAGCCCCCACGGATGAGCCGCTCTCGAAAAGGACTTACAAGACCGCTCCTCGGACCAGCCGGTCCAGGGTGAGGCATGACCCTGCTGGGAGCACAGGTCACATGTCTGGGCATTAAGCCATGCTGCCAGTCTACTGTGCCTGTCCGTGGTCGTCTTCTTCTTGGAGAACCCGAGGCATATCTCGCACTCCACTTCCTTGTGGTCCAGGTGCAGGCAATAGAGGCACAAACATTCTGTAGCATGCATCTTCCGTCATGGTTGGAGGGCGTGAAGTAGGCCCGATGGCCTTCTAGAATATTAGACGATCTTTGCCCTTGAGGGGCGCAGAACTTCATCGACAATGGGTCCCTGCTGTCGGCAAGAGAAGCAAAGAGCACAGTCTTCTTTGAAAGAAAAAGATAACTTTCCATCAAAAACACGAAACAACGTACAAATAGCTTGGAGAGCAAACTCTAGGACCCGCAACACTGAAACGTGCAGTAATAATCTGAAGATGGCTACCAGAGGAGGGTCTTAGGGAGAGTACTGTCATTGGAAGGGGGCAGTATGACCCAGAGGACAGTTATTGGTTTAGAGGAGAAATATAGTGTTAACTGAAACTTTTTTCTTTTACCGCGGATTCCTAGCCTAACGGGGAATATTCATGAGCATGTGAATCCATGCCAGACGCTATGCTGGAGAACATTCGCTTGGTTCAAGACCACCACCATCATCAAAGGACACAGATCATCCAGACAATCTTCGCTCTCTGTAGTCCCAAACTCTGGTGAGGGAGTCTGGGCAAGTTGGATCCGATCTCTGGAGTGTCCTTACAGGTTCAACAATGATTGACGGATTCAGCCTTTCCATGCTGATGCACTCGAAATGGGCAGCATGTTTCCTGGTATTGGGGTTCTGCAGATCTGGAAACTCCAAGGACCTCGGGAGAGGTCTCAATTCAAAGCTGGTCTTTGGAGTGGTTGTTCCAACCAGCCAAAGGGAAGGCAGAGTCCTTTTCAGAGCTCCTCTGTGCATAAAAAACATGGTCAGGACAGTAATGGCCGCTTCATTGTTGCAAAGGGTCTGTAGTTGTCTCTGGTAGTCTTCTTCGGTTACTTCAGTTAAGAGTGGTTGACTTGCTTTTCACTCCAGACGCCTCACCTTTTATACAATTTCAGCACATACTCCTCTGCAATCTCTCAACATTTTACAGAAAGGGGCGATTGGGTGTCCAATCAGGACAGACAGACAGACCCCTGTGGGAGCTGGTCCTATTCAGGCACTCTGGCAGACAAAAGACAGGGAGGTGGAAGACTCCTCCCCCACTTCTGGCCTGCCCAGGTACTGTGGAGCCTAGGCAGGGATACCCAAGGGTTCCCGCCAAAGGCAAAACACACTCACTGACCTCCCCCTCCCAGAAGGATAGAAGGGCTAACAAAGAAAAACCACGCTAGTAATAGCGAAAAAAGAAGGGAGGCCCCAAGTTGGTACTTGGGTGCCCCTATTGTACACTACTGAGGCTATGTACATAGCCTGCGGTATAAAAATTACGCAATAGTTGGTAAAACACATCCACTGCCACCAGCCAGAACTAAGACTGCCCATGTGACTTAAAAGTCACACGAGTAGAGCGCAGGGGGAGAACTAGGTATCCCTTTGGCACTAGAGTTTTGGGAGAGATACTAAGAATCTCGCTATTCTTAAGAACTATAGTTACTTGAGGATATAGAAATCGAATCTTAAAGGAGGACCCCAAGGATCCCCAGCAACACTGCCCATAAGGGGCAGTGTGCTGCAGTAGTAAAAACGCAGATGCCTTTAAGAGCTATGGCGCAGAAAGGATCCATAGTACAGGTAGAATATAAAGACTAGATTTCCAAAAGACAGCGTCCACATGAATGAATGAGAGGAAAGAGGCTCCAGTCATTCAGGATTTAAAGAAAAAGGTTGACCGACAAGTCCAGCAAAAAGTGCTTAGGGTCTCAATAGGAGAGGGGGGGATGAAGCATAAAAATGATAAATCTCCCTCCAGTAACCCAACACAGATACTGGTAAGTACTTTTAAGCAGCCTATTCTTTAAAAAGTACAACCCTATCTGGGGGTAAGAGTCTCAGTCAGAGGTGGCACTGGGGAAACCACGGCCCCTGGACAGTAAAACAAAGGAAGGCAGATGCTGTCAAGGTTGCCAAAATAGATTTATTCTGTGTTGCAGATAATTAAAATGTTTAGTTAAAAGATCCGTCAGGGAGGTCAGGCTGAGACCCCCTTGAGGATTGTAGATCAAAGTACCAGTGTCCTTAGGCCTGGAAGAACAGTTGGGTTGTCCGACCCAATGTGTCTCAGAAAGATCAGGAGAGGTCACACTTAAGGCAAGCATCCAGGCGATTACCTATGAGGTGACAGTACCTTTACATGAAGAAAGAAGACTGTCACTGGTGAGTCCAAGGGTGAGGAGACAGCAGCTCCTGTTCAGATTCTTGGCCTGGAGGATGAAAAAGCAACTTGTAAAAAAGGAGCAGACGTCAGCTTCTTGCAGTGGGACACCCAGCAGACTATCTTCACGATACTGTCTCATTGGGACTTTACACAGACATTTGGTTCAGCGACGGTTGTCACACGGTAGACTTCTGCGTTTCTTTCTCCTCAATTTGGAAGGGGAGACATCTCAGAGCAGGAAAGTCACTGGAGGTCCAGCAGGATGCCCATGAAATTCCAGCCTAAACCCCGGTTGAGGAGACTATGCACAGCAAATTGGTCCAGGTCCAAGGGTACTGGAGTTGCAGCCCAGGACAGTGGCAGCTCTTCAAGGGATGGCTAAAAATGCAGGTTGGCTCTTGAGACTGGATGATACTCACCAGGGGATGAAGTAATCTGGTCTGGATCTTCCCCGACGATCAAAAGAGGCGGCTGTAGCGGTTACTCAGCAGTCCTTGGAGGTTGCAGACAGTGGCTGCAGTCATCCTCCTTCCTCCGATTCTTCTTTCCATGGGTCGAGACTCTTGCTGCTCCAGGACCCTTGCCTTTATGCAGGCAAAACGGCTGGAACATCCAATCACCATACCAGCCATACGTGCAAATCTGGGGTCTGACTTGCCCAGAAGGATAGCCAGCTTCCCAGTTCGAACTGCAGTCACACTGCAGGAAAAGGACGGGGAGTTTCGGCCTCCTCCCCCATTTCCTATCCTTTCAGGCACTCTGACAGCCTTGGTGGGCTTGGCAAGGAAAACCTGCAAAAGTCAAAAGAACTATCAAGACCTCCCTATCACAGCAAGGCAGAGGGCTCAAAAAATTACAAGTCATCGAAAAAATAATACCGGCACCATTTTAGTACAATGGTGGCCCATGTGTCTCTTACAGCAGCTCAACAGCAGCCTGTGTACAAGTTTCATTAAAAATCGCTAAAAAGAATCCACTGCCACCATCCACTCACATGAACTTGTGACTAACAAAAAGCTACAGGAGAAGTGAAAAGGGTACACATTGTATCCCCTCAGCACTTTTAAATCAGGTGGGGTGTGCCGATTCCACAAAAAAGTTAGATAGTATAGAAAGTATCCCCATATCCTTGCAACCCGTTATCACAAGGAAAATCAAAAGGGCAGCTCAAAGAGCTCCCAGCAGCACTGCACAGAAAGTGTTGTGTGCAGCAATAATAAAATCACAGATGTGTTGAAAGATGGAGAAAAGCATTTCTCCAAAAAGACAACCAAAGGGGTTGGAAAAGGTTCCCAGAGAAAATAAGACAGTGTGGATAAAGGTTCCAACTCTCAGGATAACTATCAAAAATCCAAGAGTCCAGCCAAAAAGCTTTGGGGGACTCAAGATGGGAGAATAGTGCACACAAATGAAATTCTACCCAACAAAAAGGAAGCCCTAGAAAACATAAGGGCTGGACAAGAATTTAAATAAATCCATTGGTACCCCAATGACTATCAAAAAAGGTGCAATAGGCTAACAACGCCATAAAATGTCTTGCATTCGTAGTAAAGCAATTAAAGCATGTCCCGGCCATCACCAACCTATTCTCTAAGACGAAAAAGTAAAGTGACAAATCACAATGGGGTGCCTGAGAGGCATGGCTGGGACTGGGGCGAACCAACATATCTTATATAAGCTCCTCCTACCCCCACCTGCGAGGCCAAGAACCTCAGGGTCATCTTTGACTTCACACTTTCCTTCTCTGCACACATGTCCGACGTCTCTAAAAAGTCACACTTCTTACTCCACCTCCTCAGAGGTACTCTGCCTTTCCTCTCCTTCCCCCAGAAGCTCACCGTCTCTCAAGCTCTGGTTCTCTCCAGGTTGGACTACTGCAACAGCCTCTTTCCAAATCTACCTGCCTCCACTCTCCGCCCTCTACAACTAATCCAGAACAAGACTGCAAGACTGGTCCTTGGCCTCAAGCCCTAGGATTGTATCTCTCCAGCTCTGAAATCCCTTCATTGGCTCCCAGTGGATGCAAGGATTACATTTAAAGCCCTCTGCATTGTCCACAAGGCTTTCTGGGGCCTGGGTCCAAAATACCTTCAACTAGCCCTCCGCAAATACCTCCCCTCTCGAGCCCTTCGCTCCTCTACCTCCCTCACGGTTAGTTGTTTTTTCAAAGAAACGAGCTGGAGGCAGATCTCGGTCTTCGGCTGGGGCCTCCCTTTGGAACAGCCTCCTGGCCACCTTGAAACTTTAGGAGAACCATCTCTGGTTCCGGAAGCAGCTCAAGACCTTACTCTTCGCTTCCGCCTTTGCCCCTCTTCTCCCCTGCTTTTCTCTTGCACTGTGCACCTGGACACTCTGTCCTTCGGGCCCACGTACCTGCTCACACTGCCTCCCTCCTGCACTGCCTCCGGGCCTCCCATTGCACTGGGTTCTGTATCTGTACCCATACAGTGCCCCACACTTCCTCTGCAGTTATCAGATATACCATATCTGACTAATCTTGCACTTGCCGGCTGCACTACCACCTTTTCAATGCCTGTATTTATTCAACTTATTCTTTTCTCTCCTCTGTTCTGCACTTTCCACTTCTCCCCCTTACACGCACTTCCCCCTTTTCCCTTCTCCATGCAATTGTGCGTTCACCTATTGCTCTGCATTTCTATTTGTACCCCCCCCCCTTAACTACTAGGCTGCCTGGGAGTAAGGTCCAGGACTGGAGTATAGCCCCCATTTCCCTTTGTTTTCCTTCTCTCATCTATCCTCTGCCACTGAGATGGCACTCACTTTCTTCCTTCTCCTCTGTCTGCCCCTAAAACTCCCTCTGCCCCTCCGCCTCTGACTTAAGTACCATGCCCATGTACTTCACCTAAAAAAACCTTCAAAGGCAGCGGCTGTCGCCACCTGGCAACTTCACGCCGGTCAGCCAACACACACTCAGCTGAAATCTGCCTCCTTGATGACACTGACCTAGACATTCTCGCTCTTACTGAAACATGGTTAAGTGCCAGCTCAGGCACTGCTTTTGACTCCCTCCTACTTGGCGGCTTTAAGAGAATTTCCAAGCCACAACTTCATTGTGCTGCAGTGGGGTTGCCTTAATCTTCCCTGAGTGGGTTCCTTCTTCCAGCTTACCCATTCAGCTCTACTCTTCCTTTGAGAGCTTAGTATGCAAGATGGTAATCTCTTCCTCCTCTACCCCAACCATTGCTACCATGTACTGGCCTCGAGGCGCTACCTCCCTGTTCTTCTCTGAATGGAGGATTTCAGTTCCTCTTTTCAACCTCCTCCAAACTGCTCCTCTTGGGTGACCAACATCCAAATGGACTCCCCTGGCGCAGCATCCACTATTTTCATGGACCTCTGCACCTCTCTATAGCTCTACATTCTCCCTTCTGGTCCAACCCACACTGCTGGACACTCTGGATGCCACCATCTACTCTGTTCTCCTCTGGTCACCCCTCTCTCTTGGTCAGACCACTCTTCACCCTCCTGGGTCCCTATGGCCCGGTGTCTGCAACTCCAAAAGCCCTGCCAACCTTGTTCACAAACATCCGTCCGATGAAACGAGCATCAGCTGCTGCCTTCATTTCCACCTTTACCCCCTTCTCCACAACTCAGACTACCACGGATACTGCTCTCAGCTACTTCCAACTGTCCATCACGAACACCCTTGACATTGTTGCCCCAGTCATGAGGATCTGCCTGAAACTCGCCTCCAAGAGCAACACCTGGTACGACTCCGAACGTGCAGCCCTGAAACGAAAGTGTAGAGCTGCGAAACGGAAGTAGCAAACTTCAGGCTCACCCTCTGACAAACTGGCCTGCGCCCTGCTCCAAAGGCAATACAGACTCTCAATCCATGACAAGGAAAGGGCCCACCATTCAGGGACAAGTATCTGGCGCATTCCAACAACACGGCTCAACTTTTAATAATCGGCAGGGAACTAGCCAACCCTTCCGCAGTCTCCTCCCCTATTCCTTCTCAGGCACTCTGCAACACACTGGCCACTCACTTCACCACGAAACTCAGGACATCTTGAACAGCATGGTTATTCAGCCCCCAACCCATCACTCACCCTGTTGCCTCCCTTGGCCACTCCCCCTCCCCACTTATCACCATGGAAGAAGGCACGTAAACTGCTCTTATGAACACCCGTGAAGAACTGCTTGCATACAACTCTCTAGCTGTCCCCATCCTTCTTGATCTCTCCTCTGCCTTTCACACACTCAACCACTCCATCCTCATACAAAGGCTCCACAACAGCCTTAGTAACTCGGAGCGGGAACTGGACTGGCTGACCTCCTCCCTAACTGACCACTCCTCCCAGGTCATCCTGGGCACGATCTCCTCTCATCCTTCTTTCTCCAATCTTTCTCCACCTCTGGTGCCCCCCCCCAGGCTCTATCCTCTCACCTTGGCTCCATCTACCTTACTCAGCTGGCACGCCTCAACACCTCCATCCCCACCAACTTCCAGTGTTATGCAGACGAGACAACTATTCTTCAAACGTATTGCTGGCCCTCTTGCACCTTCCATCATCCCGGACTGCCCATCTGCCATCCAGGCCTGGTGCACTTCCAATGATTTCTGCTTCAATGCCAGCAAAACAGATCCTTCCCACTAGGACCCCTACTCCAGACTTCCTTTCACTCTGGCCTTCCTCTGTGGGCTCTCCCCCGGCTCCTCCTTCTGAAACCAGAAACCTTGGAGTCATCTTTGACTCCTCTCTCTCCTTCCTCCCTCAAAGTCAGGACATTGCCAACAAGTCCCACTTTAAGCTCTTCCTTCTCAAAGGAATTCTACTTTTTCTCACCTTCCCCCAGAAGTTCAATGTTACCCGAGCCCTGATTCTCTCTAGGCTGGACTACTGCAATAGCCTCCTCCAGAATCTACCTTCTTCCACTCTGCAACCCCTCCAGCTAATCTAGAATAGGGCAGCAAGACTTATCCTTGGCCTCAAGCCCAGTGACCGCATCTCTCCTGCTCGTAAAAGTCTTCACTGGCTCCCAGTTGCTTCATGGATTAAATTGAAATCCCACTGCATCATCCACAAGGCTGTATGGGGCCAGGGACCACAATACCTGCAACTCTCCCTTACTAAATATTCCCCCTCTAGACCTCTGCGCTCCTCTAGCACCAACTGTGTGTAAAGCGTTGCGCTAAAAAGGAGGGCAGGCGGTCGATCGTTTGCCTCAGATGGCTCCCTTCTTTGAAAAGCCTCCCCCTCCCTCTTGAGCAGGAGTTTCTTAAATTCCGGAAGCTCCTCAAGACTTTTCCCTTTACCTCCTCCTTCCCCCTACCCCTCTCTCCTACGCTAATATCAAAGTTGCTTGTTTGGTGTCCAGAGCCATTATGCATCCTTGCGGGCCAGACCTTCCACACCGAATTGCCCCCAGCTTCTGTCTATCCTCAGCACTTGCCTCAGCATACCCTCCACCCTGGAGGCTTGCACTTACCATACATTGCATTACATCTTTTGCTCACCCATGAGCACCCCAGCACCTATCCCATTCCCTTCTGCACTTGCACACTGTGAACACTTGCATGGCATATTTGTTATGATTTTTAATGTTTCTCATCCCCTTGTCCCCTCCCGGTTGCCCTGTGGGTGCCTTGATACAGTATGTATTTGCGGTTTAAGCACCTAACAAGCGAAAAATAAAAAAAACTGTCAAGGACTTCAAAGTGATTAGGGTACCAGAGAAAACTGGGGGGAAAAGCAAAAAGTTGAGGGGATCCAAAAAGGGGCCATAAGATCCCCCAAATAGGAATTCTGGCTTAATACTAGGGCACAAATGTAAAAGAAAAAAACTTGGCACCTTAGGTTAATCAAGGACCATATATTCTTAATGTACGAAAAATGGCATCAATGGAAGAGGAATTTCAGGAGAAGTCCAGTCCACCAGAAATAGGTAAGTGATCAAGACATTTAAAAGGGTTGGGGGGGGGGGCAAGGGGAGGAAAGGGGGGGCAAGGGGACAAGGGGAGGAAGGGCAGGGGGGGGGGGGGGGTGATCCGGGGAGGCCTTATGGAATTTACAGAAAACGAAATTCTGTTTTAATATTAGATGATTAAACAATATCCAGCAAACATGGATATTGATATTTTATTTCTATTGCGCTTGTACACAAGTGTTTCAGAGGGCGGCAAGGGAGGGGAACAATGGAGAACACAAAGATCTTACTAGGCCCAGTGACATTGAGAACACACAAGTGCATGGGAGGGTGGGAGGGGAAAAGTGCATGGAAGGGGGGATAAGTGGAAAAGGCGGAGCAAAGAAGAAAGATAAATAAATAATAAAGGCAACAAACCGGTAGTGCAGCCAGCAAGTGCTGGGTTTAAGGCAGCAGACAGGGTAGGTCTGATAAGTGCCACGAAGAAAAAGGGGGGCAGGACTGTACGGGTACAGATACAGGCCCCTGTGCAAGAGGTGGCCCGGAGGCAGTGCAGGCAAGAGGTAGGGTGAGCAGGTACCTGGGTCCAGAGATCAGAGGGTGGCCAGGTGCACTGAGACAAGAGAGAACAGATCAGCAGGGGAGAGGGGGGGCGAAGACAGATGCCAAGAAAAAGGTCTTGAGGTGCTTTCAAAACCAGAAATGGTTCTCCTCGGGTTTTGAAGTGGCAGGGAGGCTGTTCCAGAGGGAGGCCGCAGCCGAAGACATATCTACCCCTAGCTTGTTTCTTTGAAAAACGACTGACCCCGAGGGAGTTCGAGTTAGAGGAGCGAAGAGCTCGAGAGGGGAGGTATTTTCAACATAACCTCGTGTTCTAAATTAGGAAGGTTTTCACTGTTTAATAAAGACAAGGGGCAAAGGATAGGCTAAAATAAAACAATGTTCCACTTTGAAAACGGATTAATCTTGCCACTTAAGATATAAACAGAACTATGCACTGGGGAAGACAATATGTCGACATTCTCATTTCAAGAACAACATTTTAAACAAATAAATCTGTTGGAAAAGATTGCACAACAGCATTTGGGGGAGCCACTTAACATTTACTGCTGAACTTCAAAAATCGGTTTTCTATCAATTCCGTAAACATCAAGTCTCATTAAGCCACCAAAATGTACTTAGTGTTTATACAATTTATTTTTGTAATAATCAGATTGCATACATATACATCTTGAGAGTATTTTAACCAAAGCTAATCATTTGACGAAGCACAAGTTGTACTCAAATACTCACCACTCTAATCTCTGCTTTTCTGTTGGTGCACTTGCTAGTAGTACAATGTAATGCCTTGAAGATAAAGAATACAAACCCATTATTCGGACTATAGGTGAAGCGAGGTATTTAGGACAATCCTAGAATATCACAGCACAAAGCTCAATGAAGGATTTAACAAAAACAGGTTTTTAGCCCAAACAAAAGAAAATCAGTGTTGTAGGTTTTTTAAATATGCAAGATCTCCACTAAAATCACTAGGCAACCACGACAAATGGTACATTTGCTGTCAATATTATATTGAGGAAGACTCACTGAAACAATTAAAAAGCAATAATGATTTTTCAAATTAATCTCCATAATCAATCCTTTCGGGAGGCCATCCTATTATGGTGACCAGGAAAGACACTAAAGTCCAGCCAAACCTGATCAATTAGAGTGGTAAGGCTTAGTCTCAGGATGGTGTGAGTGTCGCCTAGAGTCCATGAAGACAAACACTAAGGAAATATTAATTTCTTCACTTTTGCCTCCATAGAATTCCTATGAAACCCAGTCTTTTTGCTTATTTTTTAAACACGGCCTGGATTTTTGGAGGTCAGTAAAGCTTCTGCTTTACCTCGGTTGCCAGGTTTGCTCATTCTTATGGGGAAACTGACTAGTCACTAAGACTGTCAGTACTGAGAGACAGACTTTTGGAATTCTTGTATTTTTACAATTGCACACATCACCTTACAGTGAAGGGCAGTTCCGATAATATATATCCTTATAACTCTTTACCTAATTTTCTCGGGTTATTTTGACAATGTGACTAAGACAAGATAGTGGCAGTTGAGTGATTTCTACCATTCATGTGATATTTCTCCTCGTACACGTTTGCATTTATCACAAATGGCTACTGTTCAGATTGATTTCTAAAATCAACCCTGGTGGGAAGATTTTAGGAGGCCACCCTAATTATTGTGAACAGGGAGAGACTATGACTTAGCCAAAACCCAATCAAGTCAACAACTGAGCGCAGTCAAGGCTTAGTCTAGGAAGAGTGAGTCTAGTCAGGTGCCATCAATGAGTCATCACAGAGCACAATTCAGCTTAGACAGTCAATTATAAAATATAAGTGGCCTTTAGAACACACTGAAAAACGAAACTAGCAGGTAGTAATATCACATCACACCATATAAAACAAATATATACATTCACCAGTAGGGTCACTTGCAATACATCGCTAAATAATTAACCAGGTGAAACCTAAGTATTGCAGATAAAGGTAAAATGAGAACCAGTCACGAGTACAATTCCCTTTCTTTAGAGGCCCAGCTGTAAAAAAAAGATTTATCTTGACTGCACCTTTCCTTCCATCATTATGGAACCCACCCAAACTTTTTGCTTATATTTTTGATTCGGACATGCTTTTTTTGCAGTGCAGTGAAGCCTTAAGCTTCACTACACTGACATTTGCTCATACTCCGTACTGGGAAACATTGTGTCCCTTAGTCATGTTACTGTGTTACAAAAGTAGTAACACTTGTTGCAACTTTATATCATTGTACAAAGCAGCTTACATTGCAGTACAATGGGGCCCATTTTTGTTTTGCCCTAGACTAACACTCAGAGGATTTTTGGTTACTCCAGGTGTGCTTAAAGGATAACCTGGTGGCAGCAGTGATTCTTCCCACTTTTGGGGACTTCGTTTCAACCGTACAGCGTTTGGCTACTAACTGTGGCTACTGGTCAAACATAGCCGTGCCACGAGATTTTTGGCTTGCCTTTTTGCCATCTTGGTGTTAGGCAAAGTTTGCATGCAGTACCCTCTGGAACCACTAAACACAACTATGACTACAGGTGTAAGCAAAACCAACCTTTGGTATAAGTCTGTACCACACAGTTTTTGGTAGCAAGCTGAGCAGCCAGAGGGAATGTGAGCTTGTAATAAGGTTACACAGAGGTCCACAATTACAAGTATTCAAATAGACACTTACACTCTAGGTTTCTTGGTAAAACACTTAATTTATTACACAGTCAGTTAGAAAACATTCACTAAAAGGAAGCAATCAATATCACACAAAAATATCCTACAATACTACAAACTAACCGGTTCTGAAACATTTAAACTACGTTGAAGGAGGAGCAAAATGGCATACAGAGCATTTGAAGTAGGAGCAAAAATGCTTAAGTTAATAAAAAGTAGAGTAGAGTTACTTTTTAACAGTGCAAATAGGTTGAGTTCAACGGAGAAGTTGGTCCAATGCAATAGGTAGGCCAAAGTCAATCTGCTAGAATCTTGTATAGGTAAAAACGGTTCTGGTAGATAAACGGAAAAGTCTTTGCCAGGGTTCACAGAAGTAGTTCTCAGAAGGAACAAGTTACTTACCTGTAAATGTTCTCCAGCATGGGTCTGGCATGGATTCACATGCTCATGAATATTCCCAGCCGTCAAGCTGGGAATCCTCGGTAAAGGAAAAAAAAAAACAGTTTCACTTCTGAACTGTCTTTCTCCTAACAACCAATCACTGGTCTCTGGGTCATACCGCCACCAGCCAATGACTGCCATCTACCTAAGTCCCTCCTCTGGCAGCCATCTTCAGATGTTTTTGCCTTTTTAGGGATTTCTGACCCTCCCCAACCCAGACCCCCTACCCCCTGGTGAAGGTCTCAAGCACGCACAAGATCGTGAAGGCCCAGGTTCACCAAGCAAAATCTTGCCTTGGAGTGGTGGCGTCCCTGGCGAAGGCCGCAGATGCAGGTTTGCAGGAGACAGCCCCTAAGACGAGAGTTTCCCTGCCCGCGCGGAGGGAATCGTCTTTTCTACCCATCGAGAAGACACTGGTGAAGACACTGGTGAAGACACTGGTGAAGACACTGGTGAAGACACTGGTGAAGACACTGGTGAAGACGATGCCGATCATCTCCCCTAAACTGTCCTTGCTGGTCGAGCAGAAGGAGGGGCGGATGGGATGTAGTCCTGCAGGGCTCAGACATCTCCTCGGTGGAGGAGTTTGCTGGCCTGAAGGTCGTAATAGACAAAAGGTTCATCGAGGCCAGGTCCTCCTAAGGAGGAGCAGCATGGTGATGAGGAACCAGAGGATGCCACGCCACTGTCACCGCTCCCGCCTCAGTAGCCGCCACCACCAGCGGATGTGTCGACGGACATCCTACAGACACTGCACACCTTATGTTCAGAGATCCGGACAAGGATGCCCCTGTTGCCGGCGGGAGATCCCACGGCACCTGGGCCGTCTGGATAACCGCCGGGCAAGAGAAGGAGAGTCCATCTTCCACGTCACCCTTCACCACCATCCCCTCCAAGGAACGAGAGGGAACCAGATAGGCGACGACGGGTACGGACGACGACTGAGGAGACCTGGCAATTCTTCGATTCCGTTAGCTGTCTTCAAGCACACAAACTGGTGTCCTTCTCCCTGGCTATTCGGTTTCCTGCAGCACTGAGGAAAATACAACCAGCTCAGAGAATGGCGTCCAGATGGCTTACGAGTTCATTGGTCCCACCAACTAACTCAAAGGGAGAAGTCTTGCTTCAAGGGCTCCTCTGTTGAGATGAACTCAGCGATTTGGACCTGCAGCAGGGCTTCACTGGGCAAACCAATGGTCCAGGAGTTGCAGCAGCCGTCCTCTTTCAGCTCGTCTTCGGTTCTTTCGATCCAGTGGTCGACTGCTTTTTAAACAGTTTTCTCCCATTCATTACAGCCTAGCTGCCACTCGCCCATCAGGGTGGCTGTCCTTGCTGGACAGCCAGCCAGCCAATCACGACAGAGTGCATTTGGGTCTCCCTCACTTCCTGCCCACCCCACTCAGGCACCAGCGGCGGTCTTCAGTCCTGAAGCCCACCAAAGGCGTAGGAACAAAGGGACCAAACCTGGTTTGGCGTGCAGAGACAAACTCTAGAAGGACCTTTCCAAAAAGTAACGGCGAAAAAAGAAGACCGGGACCTGTTTTTACAGAGGAGGCTCAGACGACATCTTCCAAAACATGGCTCCCGCGATTTAACGCTACCGTTGTTCGCGGTAGGGAAAAATCATGGTAGTTTGTTGTAAAACCACTGCCACAAGATATTTCGATAGGAAGGTGTAGCATTTGATTGCTACATGAGTTTCTAGACACAGGGGATACTAGGTAACCACTCCAGCACTCTATTGTAAAACAGTGCAAGGCATAAAATAAGCGTTATCGCATCGCAATTTGCAATATAATAATAATATTTTGCTGTGTATTTTAATCATGTCGCACCAACTGCGATCTGATTTTCATAGCAAAAAATAAAAAAAGATTGACACTTTAAAGTTGTTCTGCGAGGCAGAAGCACCCGGGCTGGGCTAAAAAACATTGTATCAATATTATTTCAGCCTAGACCAGATACAGCGTCCTCACGTCCGTCATGAGAGGAGGATCTCAGCCGCCTCTCACACTCCGGCTCAACGTTCTCAGGTAAGAAGGCCGAGGGAGTTACAGTGCTATGGCAGGTTTGTGTGGGGGAGCTGGGCCCTTTTGATGCAAATGTTTGAGTGCTGGTGTTCGTGTCTGACGATATTTCTCCCGCCCGTTCGGGCAGGAGAAATATTCTTCTCAGCCACGTGCTAACACCAGCACCTGCAGTAATAAACAGCCTGCTGATCACAGAAGGCCTGGCCTTCTGCGTTATTACTGCAGGTGCTGGTGTTAGCAAGTGGCTGAGAATAATATTTCTCCCGCCCGTTCGTCAGACACTTGCACCTGCCGCTGTAATTATGCAGCCTGCTGCCTTCTACGAGCAGGCTGCGTTATTACGTCGGGTGCTGGGTGTTAGAGAGTGGCTGCCCTCTAATACTCAGTGAGTTCAAATTGAAATATGCATATTTCATTAAATTGCCTTTTCACAACCACCCAAATTGCAAAGGACAAAAGGCATTCGTGTTCCATAAAATCAACATGTTAAAATGTGCACATGTAAACTCCAAGAACCAATACAAAGGTTTTCCCTGAAATTTGCAGTACCAAACTTGAACAGATCACCTTGTTTTTCATCAGGTTATGTAGTGCAGTGGGGAGTTGTCCAACCTGCAAACCTGATGGCTGTGGTTCAATGGGGCGGACTCCACCCTAACCTGGGCAAAAAGAACGAAAGCAAAAGAAACACACTAGCATTGAAAGTCTGCAAAAAAGAACGAAAGGTGAAGCAAAATAAATGCATGTTATTTTGCCTCACCTGCATTCTTTTTGCCAATTTGCTGGAATCGTTCTAGTCATTGCTGCAGAGATAAAGCCACACTCAGGAAGGTAGTTCGTGGCGGCGCAGTCCTGCAAGCATAACAAAAAATAACAAAGCAATGAGTGAAAGCTTTCCGCCAGCCAAATTCCTGAGATTCCAGGGTCTTTCCTCCCTACACTACCTTGTCCCTGCAAACTCCCCCATAACCCCACCAGACCCCTGTTCTTCATTTCTTTGCTTTCTCTCCCCTTCCCCAAATGGCATGCACACACACTATCTCCCACACATGTCCTCTTTCTTCTGACCTCCCACCCTCGTGCCGGTAACTCATGCAGGCACCCATCTTTTGCATCCTCTTTCTCCTGCCCTGCACATTTCTGATCTTTTAACTGACCATTTTCAACATTTCACCTTCCCTTGGCTCATTTTCACCCTCCAAGCAGTCCACATGCAGTCACAGTTTCTAGCACCCTGCTTTCTCTCATGCACCCAGTCACAAAACACATGTATTCTGTCTCAACCAGCTTCCCACACAACCCTTCACTTGCACCCTGACTCTCTCCAACACCATCTCTCACACTCTTTAACCCTGCCTCTTTTGAAGCCTTGCCAAAACTCATCTCGTACCATAGTTCTCGACTCTTGCACCAAAGCTCTCTTTCTCACACCATAGTTCTCACTCTTGCATCCTAGCTCTCACACTTAGCCCTCTCAACATGCACACTCATTACTCTCACACTTATACTTCAGGAGGTACATAGAAATCATTTCTGCTAATTCTACTTGGGTAAAACTAATTCTGGTGACATTCAATATTGCTACAAAATTGCTTATCAAATTAGTTCATTTGCTAATCAAAAAAAATGTAATTAGCAAAATCTGCTAATACATTTTTGAAAACGAATGTATGCCTTGTAGTGTGTGCTGGGTCTAGGAATTTAAAAAGACTAGTAAAGTCAATTTAACTTTACTTGCTCTGGGAAACAGTAGTTTATCCCAAAGAAGGTATTTAAAACTTGGGACAGCCTAAAAGGCTTCCCTGTTTCACTGCACTGAGGGTGCTGTGTAACACACATGAAAAGTTGATGCCTATGGAGTTGTCTAAAGCTCCATAATCAAAGAACACAATAGTAAAACACACATCAAAATACACGAGAGAGTGGGAAAAGGCGCACACCCTCTCAAGGTAAAAAAAATCAAGTCTTCAAAATCCAGCAAAGTTACTGGGGGTCTCCAAGGTGTAGGGAATTCGCACACTTACTAGAATTCTCCCTAACACTTGTTCTTTAGCCTTCTTCCTAGCCTGAGAGGCCAGGCAAATCCTTATGACTTCCAGTGCCTGGGGAAGCAGAAGCTTTTGGCAGGCTACTGGAGGGCTGTGTGTACATTTCCTGGCAGGATGTGGGCTGGGACTGTCTGGTCCCAATCCACAAATTGGTTTCAGTGTGAGTGGTATGCATGAATGTTCCCGCCAGTGGTCCCGATTGGACCACTGCTGGGGGACGGCAGAGGGGACTAGTCCTGCCATTGGCTAGGGAGGGCAGCTGCTCTTACCTGGCTTTTAGGATAGGAGGACCCCTGCAACCATTCCTCAGAGATCCTGGAGAAACCTGAAGGAGCCAAGAATCCTATCCAGCTGTGAGACCTTGCAAGAAACCGCAGACCCGACTGAAGGAGGCCTGGCAACCAACTTCTGCTGCCGTCCTGGGGAGCCCAGTCTTCCTAAAGATCTTTTGCAGTCCCACAAAGGAGCTGCGACCCTTGGAGTGGAGGGCCCATTCATTCTGGACGTCTGCTCGGTACCCGGCAACTAAGAGCATTCAAAAGTGTCCTGGATTGTCCTGTGGCTGACCAGCTCCAAATTTGGGTCAATGTGCTGCCGGTGTCACCTTTTCGAGTTTTGACCTGGAACTTGTGGGATCCTCAGCAGGCCCTATGTGACTAACCTCTACAAAATGTCAGCGTCCTAGCACTAATGGGACCTGAGATCGGAGGGAAAGTCGGACTGCGGCAGTTGAGTCACTTTGCATTGCCGTGCTGCGGTGACAACCATCTGAAATCCCTCACCTGGCCGAGTCGTGCCGTGAGAGGGGCCCTGCATACTGCATTCTTAAATCGAGAGTCATAGCAACAGTGAAAGAAACCAACCTGAGATGAGCAAAAACCTATAACCCCTGCAAATTGAGGAGTGCGACTTACCGTGGGAAAAGCAACCCAGACCCTCTTCCTTTGTCCTGCCAAATCTGGGGGAAGAATCGGAGCACGGGGTAAGCTACAGAGCTCCTTACCTATACTGCCATTATAAGTCAATGGGCTTATAATAAACATTTATTCTAACACTTTTGGCTTTGCCATTGCTTGCTTGCGCAAGATTTCTGAAAGTTGGGGCTACGACTGTTAGCTAGTTTAACTTGTACTCTAACCATAAGAACCCTTCACTGGACCCAGAGAACCTACCTGCATGTTTTCCTGCTTCAAAGATTCTGTGGAACTTTTACCTGAACTATTGGGCAAAAGACCCCAGACAGCATAGGGCTGGACAATTTAAGTTGGGGAACATTCTCTATAGACCTTTAAGTGCATAATACTAATCCTACCTTTCCTTTGCAGGAGTTTGAGTTATGAAATATGCCCTATAATAAGTGAATGTATATATGTATCTATTTTATTCAGTGTTGTGGGATAACTACTTGCTAGTAGTCATTTTTCTATAGTGCGTTTTGCCCATGAATAACTATTTTTATACGTCCCGTCTGTGATTCCCATTGTGTGAACTCATTGTGTACCCTTCACAAGCTCACCCCCTCTGAAGAACTCAGCCTAGACTGCCTGGCACTGCTAACTGAACTGGTTTGGCTACAGCTCCCCAGCGTTGTCCCAGTCACAATATAGGTAGACCTTCTATGCATCTGATATTCTTAAGAATGGGTACTCCTGGTTTTTTGATATCGAGGGGTCGACACTATCTAAAGGGAGACTAATCTAGCAGCAAAAAATGATAGGTCAACTACCTCCTCCTTAAGTCCCTGTGACACTTACAGGTTAGATTCAAGCTACTCCTGGTGAGTCAAGTATTAGTCATACCACAATTTGATCATTTAGAAAAAACTGGTTCATTTATTTATATGCATTTCATGCAAAAACATAAAAAGGACTAACACAAAGTCCTATACATCAATAGCTAAAACTACCAAAACTGTGCTAGCCACTTACAATCTGAATGGTGTAGTGACACCAAACCTATCATATTTGATAAAAACAAAGTGAACAGAAAAGAATTCATATACACGGGAAAAAGTGAAAACCTAATAACACCAGTTTGTTAGTAACCAATTGGGATCCAAATCCCTCTTGTATACATACATGTCTCAAAGTATTCTTGTAGCGGTTATGGGTTATTTATTTAGTGTGCCTTTATGCAACCACTCAACATTCATACTAGGGGCAAATCAAAGGTATCAGGGGGTGTATTCTACCCACTTCCCTTTGTTGAAAACTGTGAAAATGAGAGATAGGAAACAAGAATACAGATTTCCTAATGTAAAGTCGACATATGTTTCGGCCTTATAGCTCATACAATGCACTCTCTCTGTGCTGTTGATTATGTTGATACTGGCCGTCTTCAGGATAACACGGTTAAATGAAAGAGGTAACAAATACTTTCCCAGGCGCTTCTATTGCGTTCTACGTAAAAAAAAAATGTTTTAAGAAAGTTTTAAGAAAGCACTCCTTAAAAAAAGCTTATCTAAACAATTGTGGTAATGGGCTGTAATGGTTCTGCCATTGCATTGACCAACCTGTAGTTGCCTCAGATTGCTTCGGGACGTTGTAGGAGAAATGTGAAATTGTTCCAAACATCTCTGGCAAAGGCAAAGAAACCTAAAAGACAACTTGGTGCACACCTATCCTTCATCACACACACCTAAACAAATGCAAAACACACTATGGGGTTCATCACCCGTTATAAGGCACCATAAATGTGGCCATTGCTGTCCACAAACTAAGGACATGAAAACTATCACCTTAGGGACTCGAATAGTCACCCTCTGGGAGTTTACCAATGTATGACTACCTGGGCAGTTTACGTTATTAACTGTCCTTGTAACCTAGCCTATATTGGAAAAACCAAACGTCAGGTAAAACAGAGAATCTGTGAGCACAAATCGTGCATTAGAAATCAAACAGAGAACAAACCCTTAGTTGCACACTTTAAGAAATCGCATAAACCTACAGATATGCTTTGGTGTGTACTACAAGTTGTCCATCAGGCCCCGAGAGGTGGCAACCGTGATCTAGCCTTGACACGATGTGAACAGAGATGGATTTATGACACCAAATCAGTCAAGCAAGGTTTAAATGTAGCGGTTGAATGAAACATCTTTGTATGAAAAACATTTCTATGTCCCGCCCTGTGTAGGTTTAAAGATTATCAAGATTATTATGACTCCATTCAAACGGTATAACAAAAATCAAACCAGTCTGGCACGTGGCCTGAACTAGATCAGTCTATAATCCCCTGTTTTGTGGGGTTAGGCTCCTCAACAAAGAGGTGCGTTAAGGGGAATAATGTGATCTCTTTTAAAAAAAATCTGTATAGCGTTTGTCTCCAAATGGTAGATGGCCCTTGGTGCATGTTTGTGTACACACTATACTTTGCACACTTACTAGTGTACTTGGAACATTTTACACTCGATGACCTTGCAATGATCTATTTGAATATGTTTAACATTTTAGCTATTTGCTAATGAACTCCATATCCAATGAGCCTAGGCGGCTCTGTACATCTATTAACACACTTAATGGCCGATTTGTTGACCCAACGGTCTTTTTCACATTCCTGTCTCTTTTTTACATTGCCGTCAATTTGGAATAGCTCACTAATTCATTGTGGCCGCATTATGTGAGTTATTATGAAACTTAGAGAAGCATTTGGTACGTTTGGACGTACTCTGCTTAAATCATAACCAGGAACTTCTTTTCCCAGCAGCTGTGTAGTCCTTTCAACACGCCCACATGACCTGTGGCCACGTGACTGTCCAACTTGCTTAGGCACTCCATATCCCATGAGCCCAGGCGTCTCTGCACATCTATCAACACACTTAGGTGCCGAGTAATTGACCAAACAGTCTTTTTTACATTGCTGTCAAATTGGGAATCGCACACTAATGCATTCAGGCCGCATTGTGCGAGCTGTATCATGCAAACTGGATAAACATTTGGTTTGCCTGGACATACTCCAATTACAACCAGGAACTTAATTTCCCATCAGCAGTGTAGTCCTTTTCAACACGCCCACATTATTTGTGGACATGTGACTGTCCATTTCCTCTGTGATTTAATTCACGGTTTGAAATGTTCCCGTGCCTACAAGTAATGCAGCAGATAGCCTCTGCGAGAAAAACATCCTGGAAGGTAAGCACGACTATGTGTTTAAGAACAAAATCCACAGTTTACTGCCAGGCACCTGGCGCTTACAAATGCCAACAAATGCTCAAAGAAGGCGCCTAACAAATGTTACAAATGTTGCTAGTGTTTAGATTAGCGAATCGGCGAGATCGAGCAGTGGGGTGTCACAAATACGGGCATATTTCGGATTAAAACTTTTGATACACACGGACGTGCCCTCGCAGAGTTACAGACTTCCCAAAAGGGTAATGACAGCCAAAATGACAGGAATAATAAGCAAGAGGGGGAAAAAAAAAACATCAGCATGGCATATGTATATTTTAAAAGTCTCAAATGAACATGTTTAATATATCAACGTCTTGCCATTAGCAGGCAGATGCATAAAGGCACAAATGATTAGACCTTGACTGCAATGGATATTTTGTCCTTTGTCATTTTTCCATAGTAGCCGGTGTAATTTTACACTATTAGCTGCCACCTGAGATGCGCTCACCTAACTCGAGCCTACTTACTGAAGGGCCTGTTGTGGAGACAGCATAAGAACCATTGTCCCCTGACCACTATCTAAGGTACCTATTTACTTCCAACACCTTGGTGCATTGCAAATTGAACAATTTTTAACTTCACAATCAATGTGATTATGACATAAGCATGTGTATTTATAGGCACGGTGATTGAATACACCCGGTCAAGTGAGCATCCGTCAAGGAGCCAGAAATGTTTAGAACAATTTCACTGACATTTCTCCTACAACGTCCTGAAGCAATCTGAGGCAACTACAGGTTAGTCCATGCAATGGCAGAACCATTACAGCCCATTACCACAATTTTTTAGATGAGCTTCTTTTTAAGGAGTGCCTTCTTAAAACTTTCTTAAAATATTTTTAATTTTTTTACATCATAGATCGCAATAGAAGCGCCTGGGAAAGTATTTGTTACCTCTTTCGAATAACCGTGTTATCCTGCCCTGAAGACGGCCAGTATCAACATAATCAACAGCACTGAGAGAGTGCAATGTATGAGCTATAAGGCCAAAACATATGTTGACTTTTCATTAGTGTTAGGAAAGATTTCTTAATTGTGGGTAATTTTCCTTCCAGTTGGCAACCCCTAAACTTTTTGCTGTTTTCACCATGATCTAGACTTTGCCAGGGAAGTGCAGCCTTCTGCCACACTCCTCTGGGCTTTCGCTCCATTCTTACGGGAAACTGACATGCCCTTAAGACAGTCAGTACAAGGAAACACTGTTTTCCGTAATTTCTTTATCATTTTGCAGCTTTCGCGCAACATGGCACAAGAGGGCACTGTAAGATAAGTTACTGCTCTCTTGGGTCTCTAGTCTTCTATAGGCCCTAGACACTCTTTGGATTGTAAATGAACGGTGCAAGTGAATCACGGACGGGATTGGTGGCAGCGATCGTTTGTGTTTGAGCTCGTTTTGGCGTTTTAAGCGCGTTTCTCGCACTTAGCCCAAAATGGTGGCCTGGCTCCCAATATGGCCAGACCACGAGGCTCTTTGTCTTGTCCGCTGACCGTCTTGCCCCCTTCACCTCCCCCAGGTCGAGCCGGCCCGGGGCCTTCCTTATTTGGGCATGTACTTTCCCGCGAAACACAGATGCTTTTGCGGGCTTCTACAGGCCTTGTGTGTGCCTCCAGGATGGGGGCTGGGATGTCTGGTCCCAATACACATCCTGGGCGCCAGAGTCTCTAGGGTGGTGTGAATGCCTGGGACCTCTGTGGTCCGTGATGAGGTCCACAGATGGTGTGAGTTTTATGAGCGGATCTCCCATTGGGTCCCCTCCGTTTTGGCGCGAAGGGAACCGTGGATAAGAGGGGGCTGGAAACGCCACTACCATGTCGATCTCCTGAGTTCTCACGAACAAAGGAATACAGGAGCCAAGTATCCTGCAACCACGAGGCTGAACCGAGGAATCGCTGGTGACCCGCTGAAGGACTGCTCCTCTGCACTGCTGTCGCTTTGTGAAACCCTTTCTACCTCGGATCGAACGAGAAGGCCTGTACTGGTACTTCGACCCTTGGAATAGTGGGAACAACTTTTCTTGGCATCTTCACCATCTCCTGCACGTAAGCCTTCGGAAGTGTCTCTGGCCCATCCAGCAGGCAGACCAGCCTACCCAGGAGTCTTGCTCTGTAACCGCCGTCAGGTTGTGTTGTATTACGAGTCCTTGTCACTCTCACATTGGCATTCCCAGGTCTGAAGTGAGAAGTGTACATTTGGCTGGAATACACATGGCCGCTCCGTTGCCCTGCTGCGGTAACAAACTGTGCGGGTTCACTGCGTTTGGGACGTCCCCAACTCAACTTCTGCTGCTGTGGAATCTACACGACGACGAGATGTCCCCTGCTCCTATCTGAACCTGCCAGCACTGAAACGGACGCGGGGAAGCCTGGGTCTGCTTGCATCGGGGACCGGTGAGTAGCATAGTTAGGAACTGGTCCCCCTCCTGCAGGAGCCCATAGCTTTTCCCCGCTGTGTCAAACAGCACGCCTTTCCGTACTCGCGCTCCGCTTCTACCCACAGTGGAGGCTGCGCTTTAGTCGCGGAGCTCTGTTCATCATTTGTTCACCGAACTAAACTGCCTGATTCCCTCGAAGAGACTCCCCTTTTTGCCTGTTGGGACCAGCGTGTGCAAGTACTTTTGAGCACAAGGGTCCACTCTTCATAGGGCTTGGACTTCCTTTTAGTTAGGTGCCTCTGAAAGCGGACTGGGTCTAATTATTATTCGCACTGCCCATTTTCCTCCCCATCTAGGTGGGCTACCCATTTCGTGCATCCAACTCGTTAGACTTGTTTGTATTTGTATATATATTGTATTGGTTTGGTATGTGTTGGTTTACTGGAGTTTTATTGTGATTTCTCGCTACGGTCAATGTTACAAAGGCCTTGTAATAAATGTGTCTATATTTTTAATATAACACCTGTTTGGAGTAATTTGTAAGTGTCCTTGCTTTGTGTGCTCATTGCGGGCTTTCAGTCACCCTCACCCCTCTTGAGACCTAGTCTTGACCGCCGCGATCGCTACCTTGATTGGTCTGGCTTGTCCAGAGGTTACCCTGTTCCAAGAAACTAGGCTGGCCTTCAGCGCCTCTAGGACAGAGTTCAGAAATCCGTCTTAACAATTAGGAAATCTGTTGTCTTGTTTCCTCTCTCTCATTTTCACAATCAGTTTTCAACAAAGGCAAGTGGGTAGAATACACCCTCCGATACCTTTGATTGGCCCCTAGTATGAATGTTGAGTGGTTGCATAAAGGCACACTAAATAAATAACCCATAACCGCTCCAACAATACTTTGAGACATGTATGTACACAAGAGGGAATTGGATCCCAATTGGTTACTAACAAACTGGTGTTATTAGGTTTTCACTGTTTCCCCATGTGTATGAATTCTTTTCTGTTCACTCCGTTTTTGTTTTTATCCAATATGATAGGTTTTGTGTCACTACACCCTTCAGATTGTAAGTGGCTAGCACAGTTTTGGTAGTTTTAGCTATTGATGTATAGGGCTTTGCGTTAGTCCTTTTTATGTTTTTGCATAAAATGCATATAAAGGAACTCGTTTTTTTGTAAATTATCAAATTGTGGTATGACTAATACTTGACTCACCAGGATTAGCTTGGATCTAGCCTGCAAGTGTCACAGGGACTTAAGGAGGCGGTAGTTGACCTATCATTTTTTTGCGCTGCTTCTATGCACCTGTCCACAAAGCCAGAGTACAAGCCAGAGTACAGAAAATCAGTGCCAACACCAGCCCTAAAATATATGGGGCTGTGTAACCAAAAGCCACAGGTTGGAATACAAGATTTCTCCCAGATAGGTCTATATTCTAAAGAGATTCAATGGGCTTGTGGTGATGATTCAAAACATTTTCAAACTATTTAAAGGTTATGCAACAATTTACCAGAAGACAGCCAAGTTCTCTCCTTTCCACCCCCAAAAACTAACCGAGGGGCAGGATACTTGACCCAGGGTCGACGATGAAAGTTAAGAGGGAGATAGGAAACAAATTGCTTTGCACCCAATGTTATCCTGTATAGGAGAGGAGGGACAGGCACAGTTATGCTTACTCATCTCAGATTTTCCCCATGGGTCATGATGGATCATCGGAGGGGTCAGCTGGGAGGGAGTTACTCCATCCTTTGTTCGGGTCAGAGGAGAATAGGGGTTGCAGGTTCGAGTGCTCTTCCAGGCAGGTAAAACTACAAGATGCAAGCCCAATCGATGTAGAAATGCTGAAATCTACGATGCAGACCTGGTCAGGACATTTCATGCAATGGGGGAAGCAGAGCTCCAGTAACTCATTATCTCAGGCAACAATAGGTGCCGTTCAAGTCAAAGAAGCCGCTTCCGGACAGGCTCTTGGATGCTAAGAAGCATAAAATTCAGGAGGCGGCAACCTATGGCACTAGCTGGCAACCACCAAAGTTCCAGGCTTGCAAGTGGAAAGGTGACCATTCTGGTGAGGTAGCTGGTCAGACCACAGGGCAGTCCAGAGACACTTTCCAAGGCTCTTGGGACATGCAACCGCGAGAAGAAAGACTACTTGGTGCCACTATTTCAAGGACCGAAGCACTGACAATCTTGGAGCAGAGCTTCCCCGAGACAATCACTGTAGAGGATGCTGGTTTAGTGAAGAAGACGTCCTCAGTTTGTCAACAGAGTTGAAAGCATGTCCAAACACCAATTGAAAGGATCTGCACCATTCAAACAGATAGTTGTCGAATCAGGTACAATTACTGGGTTCACATCTGCCCCAGTAGCAAAGCTTTGGCACTAAGGATGTGGACTAGGACTAGACCGTCCCAGCCCCTTTCTTGAGCCACACACATTGGCATACCAGCCTGTGAAAGGCAGGTGCCCGACATATGGAATTTCCTGACCTGGGAAGGCAGCTGTAAAGATGGTGTATTATTGGGGTTTATCATACACAGTCTTGAAGCAGGCAACACTCCGAGATCAGGTTGGTATAATTGTAGATAAGCTTTATTTAGTCACAGGGTTTAATTAAGAAGGGAGGTGGGAGAGATAGCATATACATCCTTCAGTGTTTAATCTCCCATCCTGTGTGGTCACCAACCATCACTCCTGGAACCTTGGAATGACATGGGGTTCCTGGCAGCTACCATTCTATTGCTATCCTTGGTGTAACCTATGCCAGCTCAATGCTACAGATGGCCATCTAGAATATGGCCTAGTGGCCAGACTTTATGGCAGCCAACTCTGACATGTTAGCTAAAATACAGTAAAGGTAGCAATTGAGAGCAGTCATGGCTTATCAGCCGTGTGAACCTGGGGTCCACAATATGAAGTGCACAATTCAATTCAAACAGGCAAGTACGTATAAACTACATTTATTCTAGGCCCAAAACACAGACTAGGAAATGAAACAAGCTGATGACAGTATCACACAACACTCAATTAGAAACATCTATACAGTTACCATTGATTCTTATGAATGCGTTCAATAACCTAATCAACAAAAGAAGGTAAGTGATGCAGTAAGATGGAATCAAGTCAGAAGAACTCTTAGTTACTTACTGGTAACTGTATTTCTCCAGCATTGGTATCTTTCAAAGATTCACATGCTGTAACGCTCAGCTGATTCCCGTAGAGGCGCCGGTCTTGACTGGGCGTATACCGTATCTGCAAAGGTGATGTGTAACACACGGCTGGCTCTTTGGGCTGGACCTCTGTGCACTGTATGTCTGACTTGAAGGGTAAGATGTCTGCAGATAGAAAATATGGGATTAAGGAACTGGGTTATTGAATGTCTCTCTCTTCTTCCCTTTCTCTTCTCCTGTAGAACCCCAAAGGTTAACGCTCTCACCTTAGGTAAGGGAACGCCGTGCTCTCCATCTGCCTCGGGGCAGGGTGCTGTAACCAGTTTCTTCACTGGATAAGGGGAGAAGGCCTCTTGACTTCAGAGGACTGCTGTCCGTCGTTTACTGCACGAACGGTAAGTTTCGAGTAATTCTAATGTCTTTAAAGTCTTTAGTAATGATGTTTCTTGTTTTGCAGGGTTCCGGCGATGGCGGATGACGGGCTGAAGTGAGTTGAAGATGGAGCCCGTCTGATGAATAGAAGCGCCTGGAAGCACGTAAGTAAGCGCTTGTTGCCTGCTTCACGATGCGCTCTAACTGTCTTTTTATTTTGCAGGTACAAGTTCGGAGCGGCTGCAGGGTGCCGGAATACCCACTGGGTTAGATGTGGAAAGGAGTAATGGCACGTGAGTATTAAAGTTCCCCAATGTCTTTAAACGCACCTTGTTTTGTCTTTCAGATGTGGGATGCAGCGCCGAAGGCCTCCGGAGCGCACGAAGAGTAGGTAAGCCTTTGTCTTTCAGATGCCGGAATGCAGCGCGAGGCGTTGGTGACAGCCGATGGACCAGGTAAGTGAAGAGCTGTCACTGAAGACCGTAATGCTAACCTGTTCTTTCTTGTCTTTATAGGTGTTGCTGAAGACTGGATTCAGGATGGTAAGCCTTTTTCCTTAGGCCCAGGATCAGATGCAGAAGACACGATGAGCGTTCTGCTGCAGAGGATGCAGAATAACGCAAAGCAAGATTCATCCATCGGGTGTGGTTTAAATAGCCTCCTGTAGTGCTTAGTTGTCTCCTTCCACAGCCACGCCTAGGTAAGAAAAGAGTTCCTGCTTGCCAGAAGAGTTCCAGTGTTCTGAATCTAGGGAGTGGCTCCTGCCCCACCCAACAGGAAAAGTAGTTCCAAATAGAAGAGGATCAGAGGCTCAACTGGCAGGCCAGTAAGCAGCATGGTCTGCTGCAGGTAAGTCCACCCAAGCATTATGAGCCCGGCGCTCCAGCGCTGGGACTGGGCATATTTATGAGCCTGGTGCTACTGGCGCCAGGACAGGGTCCAAAAGGTCCCAATTGGGACTGGTTGGCACTCGGAACCTGGGTTATGGATCTGCTTCCAAGGGAGTTGGGAAAACCCTGACCTTTTGGAAGCAGAGATCATGACAGCGTCTTGCTATAGGTAAAGTGTGTGTTGATATGCAACAAAGTTAATGGTAGGTAAAAATGTGTTTCTATCTTTTAGCTACAACTGCTTTAGACTCGATCAAAAAGCAGCGGATTGGAAGAACACCTCAGGTTTATTCTAAGGAGAACATGGGGGACAAATGCTTTGAGTTAACCTACCCCCAGATGCTATTTTCCCAGAGGACTAGATGGGTCTTAGGTAGGGTTTCCCCCCCCCCCCGACATTGGTTCCAGTGAGAGGTGCCGGGAGCTGCAGTGGAAGGATTTGTCTGGTCAGGTCAAACCCTTTGTGATGGAAAAATGCAATAGGCAACAATGAAAACCTCTGAATGACACTTCACAAGACGGGAAGGGGAGTTCCAGCAACAGTCACACAGGTGACATCAAGAGTCCTTCCAGTCATAGTTGAAGACCTTCCAGAGCAGGATCCCTTGAAGCTGAGGCTGAAATTCCGTAGGAATGCGAATTACACCACAAGCTTGCGACTACCAAAGTTCTGGCGGCAAACTCAGTACTGTTACTATTCTAGCGAGGCAATCCACTGGCGATCTGGTAAGTCCACCGGGTTGTCCAGAGACTTTTGAAGGCCGGATCATCAAGAACATCGAGACTGGTTAATCCCCACCAGTCCAGAGGTCGAAGCACTGCACAAGGCCTTCGCGGATCAGGTAATTCAACAGGGCTTCACTGCGCCAGATACAGGAAGGGATGGCTGAGGCCTCTTCGGGAGTCTTCTTTTGATCTTCAGTCAGCTGTTCTACACAAGGTTCTTGGCTGAAACACTGATCTGAGGAAAGGGCTGATGGAGGAGTCCTTATCTAAGATCGGAAGCAAATGCAAGCCCACCTATGGTAAGGATGTGCACCATTCAAACAGCCAGAAGAACAAATTACTTACACCTTTTAAGGTTCCTTAAGAGGTTCCTTCAACGTATTCCTCATCTTTCATATATCTGATATCCTGTTTGCAGGTTCTGAAACTTTAACAGCAGAGGGCACTGTGCATCATCGACAGGTGGTCCCTCAGCGGCTTCCATGCTGCTCTCGGCCGGGACGTCAAGGCTGGTTTAAGTAGCTTGCACCGCACCCATTGCCTCAGTTCATGTTTACTCCTCTTTCAGCACAGCCATCGCGAATGTTAAAGAAACTCAGACGTTGAAAGAGGAATGTTGTAATTAACAGTAGTCATCCCACAGATAGAGGGGTAGGTTGGGAGTGCAATGAGGAATATGTGGGAAGAACATCCAGTAGAAAGAACATTATAAGGGGTAAGTAATTTGTTACACGTATTCCTTATCGTTGATAGACTCTCACAGCAGTATGCAGTTGGATGTGGGAAAGAAAATTTAATTTTGATTCACGCTGTGAAGAACAGTTTTGCCAAATTTAGCCTCCTGGCCCGATACAGAAACAAGGCAATAAGGTCTTGTAAAGGTGTGCAGGGAAAACAAAAGGTTGCAACAATGCAAATGTCCTGCACCTGCACCACTTTCTGTAAAGCCGAAGTAGTAGCTACTCTTGGGGAATGAGCTCTCAGACCGTCAGGGACTTCCTTACCAGCTATAGCAGCGTAACATTCAATAATGCACAAAGCAATCCAAGTCAAGGTCTGTTTAGTAACAGCCCGTCCCCCCCTAAGCCCAGTATAGCCCTCAAAGAGCCAATCGTCTTGTCTAACCTTAGCAAGCCTGCTACTGTTAAAGGTCAGCACTCTCTAAGGGTCCAAATGAAGCCCTTCTTCATCCTTGCAAGGATGCTAAGGTGGATCAAAAGATGGCAAAACTATTTTTTGTTGGTATACAACACACGTAGCTGGACCGAGAAACACCCAAAAAGGGTGTCCTTTCTCCGTCTGGGTACAACAATATATATTTATATGAAGAGAAAATAAATGTATTGAATAAACTAGTGTCAAGTGTCCAATTCCTCCATTCTCAAAATGCTAGGTCCTGAAATAATGGACACCAATAGCATGCAACATGCAGAATAGAAATAATGTTTAAATAGCTTGCACAAAGTAAGTATCTTCTTAACAACCTAATAAAAGGGCATTAAGATCAACGAATACACATGTTAATTTAAAAATTATGTAACAATCAAACAATAATGCTCTTGATCATAAGTTATACAACTTATCCTTCAATACAATCAGTCAAAAAACAAATGTAAATCAGTCCAATTTGTATGAAAACTTGCACTACATGTCTGTCCCATCACCAAACTAAATACACTGTACATTCATCAGGGGCTAAACAATGAAAACTGGCGTGATTTCTGATTATTTTAAAGACTTCAAAAGAAAATTCTGAAAGTTGGCAGAGTTTTAAAAAAAAAAAAGACACTTCCATCGATGATGCACAGATTGTAAACAAAAATGTGCTTATGGCTTGAAAAAGCCAAGCAAAGAAATTTAGTAACAGGGGGTACCTGTTCACGATGCATGGTATCTACCATTGTGTGGAATTCCAATATCCAGTCCTTATTACTAGGACTCCCGAATTTACATAAGCCTCAACTGGCGACAACATGATGCAATAAAAACTTGTTAGGGAGAATTCTCAGAAATATGCTAATTCCTTTGTACCTTAGAGACCCCCAGCTCTTTTTGCTGGAATTTAGGACTTTTAATTTCTAACCTGGACAGAGCGAGACCTTTTTCCCCCACTCATGTATTTTTCTGTGATTTGGACTGTTTCGTTTTGATTTTTGAGTCCGACAAACTCCATAGGCATCATCTTTACATTGCGACATACAGCACCTTCAGTGTAGTGGCACAGGGGAGTCTCTTCGATTTCCCAAAGGTTTAAATATCTTGTCTTGGGGAAACTATTGTTTCCAAAAGCAGTGAAGTCAAACTGACTTTACTAACATTTGGTAACTTCTTAGACCGAGCACACACTATCTTACAATAGGGTGTTGGAGAGGTTACTTAGTAACCCCTTTGTCTAGTTGCTCATGTAACATTGCTATGTTACCCTTCCTACAATTAATGGCTGGTGGCAGTGGTTTACTTTTTCGTACCATTGTGTGTTTCTACCGCGGGCTGCAAAATGGCCCTGGTCTTCTTTTTTTGCCATTTCTTGTTGGAAAGGTCTTTTTTGAGATTTACTCTGAGCGCCAAACCAGGCTTGGTCCCTTTGTTCATTTTGTCTTTGGCGGGATTCACTGGTGAAGCCTGCCTCTGGCTCCAGCATGTCTGGCAGGGCAGGAATCGTTGGAGGTGCCCGAAACTCTCTACTTAGTCTCCTTGGTTACAGGAATGCACCAAAAGGCGATTGGTTGGAGGGCTGTCCTTGGAAGACAGCCACCCTGCTGTGTGACTGACAGATAGGCTGCAAATGAATGGGAGAAAACTGCATAAAAAAGGCAAGGCTTTTTGCTTAGAACGCAGAGTCTACCACTGGACAAAGGAATCCGAAAAGAACTTGGAAGAGATGCCTGCTACAACTTCTGGACCGTTGGTTTGCCCGGTGAAGCCCTGGTGCCGTGCTGAAGCTCCAAATTCTCCTCGACTAGAGCAGACATGCAAAGGATGCTTCTTCCCTTGGGTTAGTGGGACCAATCAACCCCAAGACTAGCTCATCTGGAAATCCTCTCAGAGCTGGCTGTACTTCCATTCCTGCTGCAGGAACGGATTGCCAGGGAGAGGAACACCAGAATCGAGTGAGTGTCTTTAAGTCGGAGCGGAGCGCCATGAAGATCCTCCAGACTCCCATGAAGCAGGACTAAACAAGCCTGAGCCACCCAACAGAGTGCGGGACCCCAGATGCGAGGAAAGTCCATTAATGTATCCGAGAACTGCAGTGGTGCTATTTGCAATGGGCGCAAGAAGCTGAAACCACGCAGTACCGTTGATCTGAAGTTTGACCATTGCTGCCGCTGACCTTCAATTTTTAGTGCAGGAGTCCCCAGACGTCCTCCCACTTGTCCCCACGACTGATGAACAGGATCTGCAGACCTACACAGGAACAGAAGCCAGCTGGAACCAATTTCTTCTAACCAAAGGTACTGTAAAACTAAGGGGACTTAACTCTTGTCGTGTAGCCTTGCCAATTCTTAGTTGAGCCTTGTCTTGGCCGCTTTTGCACAGTTGCTTGCAGCTTTGTCCCTCGCAAGCCTCTCAGCTTGTGGCACTACAGCGATTTCATTTTTATACAAAAACTCCTAAAACATTGAGCAAGACATTTTACCTACCTACAAGAAGTGCTTCAGCTCACCTAGACTTTTGCTCAACTAACATTGGATGTCCTGGCTCCCTGAAAGACTCTTCTCACTTCAGTCTTTGTGCTTTGCCTTTCCCGCAGGAAAATGTTAATTTACTTTGCATTGGAGGGTTCAAAAAGTACTTACCTGCTTAAGAATATTTGTTAACCCTTGTTTTATTCCCCCCCCCTCTTCTCCTTTTGACACTAACCTAAGTATTGCTCTAAATGTACCCAATGTCCAAATTGTCCTAGTTATTTAATTCACCTGAAGAGTGTAGGATAAATCTGTGTGCCATCCCAAATGGGTATTTACTGATTTAAAGGAACTGAGTGTATTCTGAAGTATATTTTTGTGTTTCATATATGCACATCGCTCCCTTCTAAAGAAGGCATATTCAACTGACAGTTAAATGAATAATTGTTTAATCAAAAAAACCATGACTAAGTATTTATTTGGATACTGGTCGCTGTGAATCTGTAATATCCCTACAGCTCACATTGACCCCTCTTGCGATAAGCCTGGCTGCTCAGTCACTCTACCAACTTGTGCAGTACATGCTTAAACCAAAATGTGGGTAAACTATTGCCAGGAGGTCAAGGCTGGTGCAGTCTCCCACAGGGTACTGCATACAATCTTGCCTAACAAAACTCTAGGGAAATAAAGCTATAAACAGCTTGAGTTGACACCATCATGATTAGTTGACAATCTCATGGTACCCACCACCATTCAAAAAATTATATATGCCTGGCATGTACTGCTGGAAAAAGTCCAAAAATGACTCAGTCAATCTTCCATCATCAATTAATCCAGGGTGATAAATTGCAGAAGGAGAAGCTCTCTGAAAAGTCCAAAACACGCAAAGCACAGCTGATAATAAAAACGGATGGATCGGATATCTGTTCTAGTGCCCTGTACCCCATGCTCAGATTAGGCAGCTGTGTCATCCCATTTAAGATGACCTTACCACCAAAAGCAAAAAAAAAAATAATGAAATAAATGCTCCAATCACCCAAACAATTCAAGTATCATATTAGTCTGTGCACCAACAAGTAAACCAATGTGCGTGTTTTTCATGTTGTTGGAATGACAAGCTGGTTTAGCACATCTCATGCACTGTGGTGGTACCCAATACAGCGCAAAAAATTGCAAAAGGACCGACCCCTCATCACATGCCTTGGATGACAAACCTTGCATCCAGTCTTCTTTTTTGTCAAATGAAACACTAGCTACAGACTGCCTACGCCAGGAAAAATCCCTGGAAAACGTTTAACGTGTAGCTGCGTTTTAATTCCTTCATAATCCATGAATCGACAGTAACAGTGAGAAAGCACTCCCCGAAAAAACATTGTAGGTATGCAAACGCACAGGTTGCACCATCTTAGTCAACCCAAATATTATTAACAAGTATGGTTTAAGTTAATTACCAGTAACTCTTGTTCTCCAGCATGGGTCTGGCATGGATTCATTTGCTCATGAATATTTCCAGTCAGGCTGGGACTTCTTGGTAAAAGAAAAAAGTTTCACTTTCACTTAAAAACTGCATTTCTCCTCTAAACCAGTCACTGTCCTCTGGGTCATACTGCCCCAATCCAATGACAGCTCTCTCCTCAAGTGTTAGGGAGAATTCTCCGAAATGTGCCAATTCCCTCCATCTTAGAAACCCCCAGCAACTATGCTGGATTTTGAGGACTTTTTTCCCACTCTCTCATGTATTTTGATGTGTTTTACTCTTGTGTTCCTTGGCTAAGGTGTTTTAGATCACTCCATAGGCATCTTTTTATTGTTGTGTCACACATCACCTTTAGTGCAGTGGCGCAAGGGTGTCCTTTGGACTTAGGTTTAAATACCTTCTCTGGGATGAACTACTGTTCCCCAGAGAATGTAAAGTTAAACTGACTTTACTAGTCTTTTTAAATTTATAGACCCAGCACACACTATCTTACTATAGAGTGATGGAGGGGTTACTTAGTATCCTCTATTTCTAAACACTCTTGTAGCTGTCAAAAGCTACCCTTTCCTATTGAAATGGCTGGTGGCAGTGGTTTTATAGCTAACTACCATGATTTTTCCCGACCGCGAACACAGGTAGCTAAAAATCGGGGGCACCATGTTTTTCAATATGGTGCCCAAGACCCCTCTGTAAAAACAGACTCTGGTCATCTTTTTTCACTGTTATTTGTGGAAACGTGCTTCTGGTGTTTAACTCCACGCGCCAATCCAGGTTTGGTCCCTTTGTTCGTGAGCCTTTGGTGGGCTTCAGGACTGAAGTCCGCCCATGGTGTCTGAGTGTCTGGGATGGGCAGGAAGGGAGGGAGGTGCCCAAAACTCCCTGTGCCTAGGAGACCCAAATGCACTCTGGCATGATTGGCTGGCTGACTGTCCGGCAAGGACAGCCACGCTGCTGGGTGAGTGACAGCTAGACTGGAATGAATGGGAGATAACTGTTTGAAAGGCGAGTCTCCAGGACTGGAAGGCAGAGTCGAGCACTGGAACGAAAGAACCGAAGACTAACTGGAAGAGGACGGCTGCTGCAACCACTGGACCGTTGGTTTGCCCAGTGAATCCCTGCTGCACCTCCAAATCACCAGATCTCCATTCGACAGAGTAGCTCCTTCAAGGGCGGCTTCTCCCTTTGAGTTGGTGGGACCAATCAACTCAGCAAACGCCTGGATGCCATTCTCAGAGCTGGTTAAGGTTAACCAGGGAGAAGGTCACCAGTTTGTGTTTGGAAGCCACAGCTACTTGAGCTGAAGTGACGCCATTTTGTTTGCTCCAACGACGATCCCGTGCAGTGGAGGGGTCCCCCGACGTCCTCCCTCTTGTCCCCACGATTGAGGTTCAGGAACAGAGAGATCTGCAGGAACTGCCAGGACCCAACGTCTTCAGCTACATCTTTTTGCTTCACTTTAAGGTACTATGCCATTAGGTTGAGAGATCCTAACTCTCTGTGAAAGTTTGTGGAACTTTCCTAACTTCCAGGCCTATTCAGCTTGTGACCCAGCATATCATTCGCTTTCATCTAAACTACTTCTAAAAACATTTACAAAGACTTCTCGATCGCTACCAGAACTGTGCTGTCCTATCCAAGAACACTTGACTATTGACTTTGTCCTGGCCTATTGATTCAAACTGACCCTCCTGGTACATTGAACCTTTGCATTACCTGAAAAGTGTGTTCTAACCCCTTGTACAAACCTCTGCCTTTTTATTCCTATTTAAAAGTATTGAAGTGCCAACTTAGAGTTTTGTGCTGTAGTATATTGGTGTTTAATATTGAGTTGATTTCTACTAGTGAATATTTTCCAAATCACTAAACAAATGTTTAGGTATTTTTTACCAAGAAACCTTGAGGGTGTCTACTTTAACCACTGTGATTGTGATACTTCTGAATTCGCAAAAGTTTCCTTATATAAATTACCAGGTTGAGGGCCATAGCTGCACCCGTGGCTGTCCCTTCTACTTGCAGATGGGAAAGCCCCTGGAATTGAAAGCACAATTTTGGAAGAGCATATTCCATACACCACAAGATAAAAGCAGTGTTAACTGGATGATCATTGGTTCTTCGAAGTAGTGTTTCTTCCACCAGCTCATGGGTAGCCCTTTTTCGTATCTTAGTATAGATTCTGAATACCTAAGCATATCAAAAGATGTGACTCACGTTGAAAATCAAAACCTATTTTAATTGAACGCATCCACCGTATCCGGTATATAGCCCTTCATTTTTAATACAAAAGGGTCTCAAGTAGTAGTCAGCATATTTCGAGAGTGGTTCTAGCATCAAATTGACCCCTGATGCAATAGGGCGACCAGGACATTTCAAGGAATTCTTGTGAATTTTACAGAATATATATAAACCACAGGGGTTGTCCCATTCTCAATCAAGAAATCCACCTCCTGTTTGCCAATCATGTGACCGTCAAGGGCTCCGGTAACCTTGCATTTGATTTAATTGACCTTAACATTTGTAAGGTCACTGTTAACCTGATAACTTTTCATCAGACAAGGAAAAAGTGACTTGCCTGTAACTGTTTTCCAGCCTGGGTCCGGCATGGATTCACATGCTCATGTATATTACCTGTTGTCAGGCCGGGAATCCTCGGTAAACGAAAAAAGTGTTTCACTTTTGTTTACAAATTGTCTTTCTCCTCTAAACCAATCACTGAGCTCTGGGTCCTACTGCCCCCAGCCAATGACTGCCCTCTCCCTAAGCTCTTCCTATGGCAGCCATATTCAGATTTGGAAGCGCATACAGTGGCAGTATGACCAAGAAGAGCCGCAGAGGGGCAGGAGGGAGGGTTCATATGTGAATCCATGCCAGACCCATGCAGGAGAACAACAGTTACAGGTAAGTAACTTCCAGCATGGGGTCTGGCATGAATTCACATGCTCATGAATAAAGAATACATAGCAGTACATACATACACAACCACAGGAGGTGGCAAGGCTCAACATAAGCAATTACTCTTACCTCCTCACCAGGCTCACCTTCAAGCAAACAGGTTGCGAAGCACTGCTGAGCCGACCCTGGACTCCTCCCTGAAATCCCTGTCGATGCAGTAGAACTTCGTGAAGGTGTGCGTAGACCTCCATGTAGCAGCCCTGAAGAAGTCTAGCAGGGGCACACCAGACAGGAACGCCGTTGTCACAGCGATCGCTCTGGTAGAGTGGGCTCTCTGACAGCCAGGCAGCAGTCTATTTGCCAACCAGTGACAATGAGTGATGCAGCCGGAGAGCCAGCTGGAGATAGCCTTGGACAAGGCCTTCCCATGGTTCACAGGACCAAAGTTTGCAAAAAGCTGAGAAGTCTTCAGGAAACTCTTTGTGCGGGTCACATAAAACTTCAGCGCTCTAGCCACATCCAGCAAGTGCAAAATCCTTTCAGCCTGTGACGAAGGAGTCGGAAAAAGGAAGTTACTTACCTGTAACTGTTGTTCTCCGCATGGGTCTGGCATGGATTCACATGCTCATGAATATTCCCCGTCGTCATGCCGGGAATCCTCGGTATAGAAAAAAAATCAGTATCAGTTTCGTTTCTGATCTGTCTTTCTTAGTAGTAACCAATCACTGGTCTCTGGGTCATACTGCCCCCAGCCAATGACTGCCCTCTCCCTAAGCCCCTCCTCTGGCAGCCATCTTCAGATTTGGTAGCACGTAAAGTGGTAGTAGGACCAATAGAGCCGCAGAGGGTTAGGCGGGAGGATTCGCATGTGAATCCATGCCAGACCCATGCTGGAGAACAAGTTACAGGTAAGTAACTTGTTCCTTCTCCAGCATGGGGTCTGGCATGGATTCACATGCTCAGTGCATGATGCAGCCGGAGAGCCATCTGGAAATGGAAGTCTTCGAGAGAGCCTTCCCTTGATTCACAGTCCCAAAGTTCACAAACAGCTTTGATGTCTTCCGAAAACTCTTCGTGTGGTCCACGTAGAACTTCAGCGCTCTAGCTACATCCAGCGAGTGCAAAGTCCTCTCGGCCGGCGACGAAGGCGACGGGAAAAAAACTGGCAACACCAAGGGCTCGTTGAGGTGGAAGTCCGACGGCACCTTGGGCATAAAGGATGGGTGTGTCCTCAGCACCACCCTCGTGTCATGAAAAGTCAAGTATGGAGGCTTGCAAGATAGGGCCTGGATCTCTCCCACTCGTCGTGCGGAGGTGATGGCCACGAGGAAAGCTGTCTTCCATGACAGGAACTTCAAAGGCGCCGAATGCATAGGCTCGAATGGGGCCCCCATGAGCTTGGTCAGCACCACATTAAGTTCCCACGCCAGGGCAAGAGCCTTTACCGGCGGGAATGATCGGAATAGTCCCTTCATGAATTCTTTCACCAGGCAATGACACCACAAGGACGCCCGACCCGTCGTCCTGGTATATTGGGAGATTGCAGCGAGATGTATTTTGATGGAGGCATGAGCCAGTCCAGCTTTGGCCAGCGACAGTAGGTATGGCAGTACTTGAGGGGCTGTAATCCGCAGAGAGTTAATCTTCTGTGCACGGCACCAGACAGAGAACCTCTTTCATTCATGTCCGTAGCACTTGAGAGTTGAGGACGCCCTGGCCATTGCAAGAACCTCTCTGCAGTCGGCCGGGATGTCGTACCCTCCAAACTCTAGTGCTGCAGGAGCCAGGCCTGCAAGTTCAGCGACTCCGGGTTGTGGTGAAGAATGGCGCCTCCTTCTCTGGAGAGAAGGTCTGCGTCCATCGGCAGCTTGACTGGTGGGGACGTTGACATGTCCAGAAGGTCCGGGAACCAGATCTGTCTCAGCCACGCCAGTACGACAAGGATAATTCTGCACGGGGACCTCTTGAGCTGGTTGATGAGCCGGAGCAGCAACGGCAGCAGAGGGAACGCATAAAGAAATAGGCCATCCCAGGGGAACGAGAAAGCATCGCCCATGCTCCTCGGCTGGGGGAACCTGCTGGCGAACCTCTGGCACTTGGAATTCGTCGCCGTCGCGAAGAGATCGATTTGGGGTTCGTCTCATCGTCGGAAGAGTCGATCCACTTGATCCTGGCGAGGTTCCCACTCGTGGCACAAGCGCAGCTCCCTGCTGAGTGAGTCGACGATCGTGTTTTTTATTCCTGCCAGATGAAGAGGCACCAGAAACATCCCTTGGGCGACGGCCCAATGCCACAGATCCTGGGCTTCCTTGGATAGGGCCGGGGACCTGGTTCCGCCCTGCTTCCGGATGTAGAACATCGGGGTGGTGTTGTCGGTGAAGATCCTCACCACCTTGCCCTTGAGGGACAGAAGAAAGGGTGCCGACTTCAATCCGAACGGGAGGGCCATGAACTGGTAGTGCCGCCCTTGGACCACGAACCTGAGGAACTTTCGGAGTCTTTTTAGAATGGGGATGTGGAAGTACGAATCCTCCAAGTCCAACGACGACAGGAAATCGCCCTCTTCCAGCTGTCCCAGCACATGCTGGAGGGTGACCATACGGAACGTCTGTGCCTTGATGTACTTGTTCAGTCGTCGTAGGTCCAGGATGGGGCGCCATCCTCCGGTCTTTTTTACGAGGAAGTACCTTGAGTAAAGTCCGGAGCCCCGAAGCCTCTTTGGGACGAGCTCGATGGCACCCTTCTTGAGCATCGCCCTTACTTCCAACAGTAGTTGAGGGACGTGATTTTCCTTCCTGGCCACGGGTGGAATGCGAGAGCACTTCTTCTGAAACTCGAGGGCGTGCCCTTGGGCCACGGCATCCAGCACCCAACGGTCGGTGGAGATGGACTCCCACACGCTGACGAACCTCGCCAGCCGGCCTCCCACCGGGGTGCTTCGGCGGGGGCCCGACCCCACGGTCGGTTCAATCTTGTTTGGAGGCCGCCTTGCCTCCTTGTCGACGACGGGCACCACTTGACTTGCCGCGTCCCCTGTAGACTTCCTGGGACGAAGATCTTGCCGCTTGGCGGTAAGTGGAGGAGCCACTGCCGGATCCCTTGGAGGCACCTTGTCTGCCTCCGGAGCTCCGAAAGGACGGCCGTCGTTGTTGGAGCACTCCCAGTGCCTGGGCAGTCTCTGTGTCTGTCTTGATGGCCTGAAGGGACTCATCAACCGACTTCCCAAACAGGTTGTTCCCGTCGAAGGGCATGTCCAAGACCTTGTTTGTACGTCCTGGCGGAAATCCGTGGCCTTGAGCCATCCTCATCGTCTCAAGCAAACGCTGTTGCCCAACTGACGGAAACCGGTGTCGGCGATGTCCGTTGCCACCGTGATGGCGAGTTCCGAAGCGATCTCCCCCTCCTGTAGGATTTCAAGGGCCTCAGCCCTTTTGGCGTACGGAAGGAAGTCTAGGCGAGCCCACAACTCCCTGTCCTAGTGGGCTACGATAGCCAGGGTGTTGGCCGCCTTGATAGTCGCTGCGGATGAGATGATTCGTCGCCCCATCGTGTCCAACTTCCTGCCCTCGCCGTCCGGCGGGGAAGTTGATGTCGAAGCTGATGCCCCCCCCCAGCTTTCTTCGTTGCCGCCGCCGAGACGACCGAATCCGGGGTAGGTTGTGCCCGAAGGCACAAGGGGGCAACGTCGGGGACCCGGTACTACTTCTCGTACCGGTCCCTCTTAGCCGGCGCCGTGGCAGGGTTCTTGAGGAGGTCGAGCCCCTCATCCCAGATGTCATCAAGAAGCGGTACAGCGAGGACTGTCTTCCTTTTAGCCTCGCGCTGTTGGTAAAGGAACCCTTTTCTTCTTTTCTTCTGGGCAGAGCTGAAAAAGCTCGGATGCCCTGGAAATCATGGCATGAAAGGATCGAATCTCGTCGGGCGGGGACGCCCGAGCAGGGGGCGACGGGGGACACGTCCCATCGTCGCCTCCGTCGTCATCTGTACCTGTCGTAGCCGTGTCCGTGCCTGTATCATCCCCGTGGGTAGTAGACCGGGGGAAGGCAGAGCAGGCCGCAGAGGTGGGAGAGGTGGCGTAGGATGCTGCGTCCTCTTATGCGGTGGACTCTCCGAAGGTCCTGGCTCCGGTTCCCCCGTCGGGACTGGCTCAGGTACCTCCGTCGGGGGAAGGGGCAACCTTGTCCTCATCTCCGAGCATAAGGACTGAATCGCTGACAAAATGGCCGCCGAGGTGTCCTGCGGCGCCGGCAACGACAGGCGCAAGTGCTCTTGAGGAGCCTTGTCGGCGACACCGTTGCTCTCGTCGTCGCCCTCGTCGGGATCCCTCCCGATGGGCTGGGCCTCTTCCACTACTTAGATGAGCTCTTCTTCAGAGGTCGTGTCCGTATCCACGATGGCCATCAGCCCCTCCCCCACCTTCTCCAACGAGGACTTCGTGGGGGTCTTCTCAATGGGCCTGAAAGACTCCCCCCCCTCTGCGGTGGCAGGGAGACTCTGGGTCCTGAGGGCGCCTCCACTGATGTAGCCTCCACAGGCTGAGCCAGGGCCGCGGCGACATCCTCAATCGAGGTTTTAGCAGGGTGAATTAAGACCATCGCCACCTTCTGGACGCCTGGGGCCTTCACCTTGGGGGGAGGGTCCGAGCCTCGCTCCACCTCTGCCGGAATCTTCGAGATCGACCGGGGCCTCTCCAGAAGCTTCGCCGGGTTCTCGGACTTCCTCTTACCCGAGCCAGAGCGTTGGCTTGTGGTTGATGGTGCCGGGGAGGATGCGCCCTGCCTGGCAGCCAAGGAGCCCGACCGTTCGGCGCTCCCGGTGCCCGCGGACTCGCGGTGGTTAGCCTTTTGTTGGGCCCCCGTCGCCGGGGCGCCCTCACAGGACTTAGAAGACCGCTCGGACTTCTTTTTCTTCTTCTCGCCTGACGGGCTCTTCCCTTCCAGCCAGTTGGCAAGACGGAGGTGGCGATCCTTCATGGTCCGCTCTGACATGTTCCCACAAAACGCACAGTCCTCCTTGTGCGTCTTGTCCTCATGGAGAAGGAGGCATAACGAATGCTCGTCCTCCTTGAAAACATTCTGAAGCTGGCATCCAGGGCAGGTCCTGAACAGCTTCACGGGCGTCGAGCTTCCTTTCTCCTGGGCCATGTCCGGGGTAGGCCTCGGAACTTCTGGAATCTTCCAAAAGCATAACTTGACGAAATCTTCACCCTTGAGGGGCGTAGAAAACTCCAAAACGGATCCCCGTTGATCGGATGTAGAAACGGTGGAGCTTGAGGCTCTATTTAACCGAAAAATGATAAAAATCTCCTGAAAAAGCACGAAAACGCAGCAAAGCTCGAGAGCTATAGCACGAGGACTCCCAACCCTTGGACGTGCGGTAAAAATCTGAGGATTGCTGCCGGAGGCGGGGCTTAGGGAAAGGGCAGTCATTGGCTGGGGGCAGTATAACCCAGAGACCAGTGATTGGTTACTAATAAGAAAGACAGATCAGAAACGAAACTGATACTGATTTTTTTCTATACCGAGGATTCCCGGCCTGACGACGGGGAATGAGCATGTGAATCCATGCCAGACCCCATGCTGGAGAAACACAGGCAACACCAAGGGTTCGTTGAGATAAAATTCCGAAGGAACCTTGGCCATGAAAGAGGGGTGCGTCCGTAGCACCTTCCTCGTCTGGTGGAAAGTTAAATGGGGCCACTTACAGGACAGGGCCTGGATCTCACCCACTCTCCTGGCAGAGGTGATGGCCACAAGGAAAGCGGTCTTAATGCATAGGCTCAAAGGGGGCAGTCAGCACAACGTTGAGTTCCCATGCCGGGGCAGGAGCCTTCACTGGCGGGAACGATCGGAACAGTCCTTTAATGAACTCATTCACCAGACAGCGAGACCAAAGAGAAGACCGTCCCGAAGGCCTGGTGAAGCGGGAAATGGCCCCCAGGGTTGTAGGTCAACTGGTCGAATCTAATTGGTGGACAGGACAAATGGTCGACACCAAAAGGTCGACAGGTCAAATGATCGAATTTCATGTTTTTTTTTGGGGGGGGGGGGGGGGGCCCCCACCCCCAACTCCCTTTTTTTGCTAAAAACCCCTTTTTTCCCTAAACGAAAACCTAGAAAATATATATATATAACTAAAAAAAAATTCGATCATTTGTCCTGTCGACCAAATTGTGGCCACCATTTGACTAGAAACCGACCGCCAGATGTACCTTGATGGAGGCGTGCACCAGCCCCTACTTAGCCAACGACAACAAGTACGGAAGGACTTAGGGGCGGCGTGACCCTCAGAGGGTTAATCTTCTGCGATGGCACCAAGTTGCGTAACTCTTACATTTGTGCCCATAGCACTTAGTCAACAACGCCCTGGCAAGGACCGCCCTGTAGTCTGCCGGCAGTGTGTAGCCACCAAACTCTAATGCTGCACAAGCCAGGCCTTCAGGTTCAGCGATCCTGGGTTGTGGTGAAGGATTTTGCCTCCTTCCCTGGTGAGCATATCTGCGACCACTAGTAGTTCGACTGGTGGTGCAGCTGACATGCTGAGAAGAACCAGGTACCAGATGTGCCTCTGCCAGGCTGGTGAACCAGGATCATCCTGCACAGACAGTGTGAGTTGACTGATGACTCGTAATAGCAGAGGTAACGGAGGGAAGGCATACTGGAACAGGCCCTCCCACGGGAAGGAGAATGTGTCCCACATGCTCCGCAGCTGGAGGAACATCCTGGCGAACCAATGACACTTGCTGTTTGTCGACGTCGCAAATACATCAATCTGGGGTCTGCCCCACCTGAGGGAGAGGCCGTCCTCTTGATCCTGCCGAAGCTCCCACTCACGGCAAGAGCAAAAGGTCCTCACTGAGAAAGTCGGCGACAATATACTTTACTCCCGCAAGGTGAAAACGAATGAGAACTATCCCTGGGGTGACGGCCCAGTGCCACAGCTCCTGCGCCTCTCTGGCGAGCACTGGGGACCTGGTGCCACCCTGCTTCCTGATGTAAAACATTGCAGTGGTATTGTCCGTGAAGACCCTCACCACCTTGCCCTTGAGAGACCAAAGAAATTACTTTAGGGCCCAAAACACTGCCCGCAGCTCCAGGAGCTCCTTCTCCCCTGGCAGCCACAGGCCTCTGGCGTGGAGACGTCTGGTGTGGGCTCCCCAGCCCTCCAGGGAAGCGTCAATCGTGACCATCTCCTGGTACGGGGGGCTCTCGAAGTCTGTGCCTCAGTGATGTTGGAGCGCTCGCCCCACTACCTTATCGCTCGACAGAATTCGTAGTCTAGCAAAACATGTCTTTGTAGTTTCCAGACACCTCGTTCCAACGGGCGTCAAGGAATTCCTGGAGTGGTCGCATTCACAACCTTTAGAGCCAGATCAGGAAGATACACTACATCATGAGGCCGAACAGCGACTTTATGGTCCTCACTGTGGCGATCTTCAGTGCTAACAGCCGTTGCACTTTGCCCAGAATGGCCACAATCCTCTCTCCCAAGGGGGCCACCAGGCAGAATAACGTGTTGAGCCTGGCCCCCAAGAACAGCGCGTCCTGCGAATCAAGCAGGACTTTGCATAGTTCACCGAGAACTCCAGATCCATCAGCAGCCGTACGCTCTGCATGATCAACAGCAATGTCCCTTGACTTGGCCCAGATGAGCCAGTCGGTAAGGTATGGGTAAACAAATTCCCTGCAGGCGCAGATGGGCTGCCACAGAGCCAGGCACTTCGTAAAGACTCTGGGCGCCGACCTCAGTCCAAAAGGGAGAGCCTTGAACTGGTAATGTTTCCCTTGTACGACGAAGCACAGGAATGCGTGATGTCTTTCGTGAATGGTGACGTGGAAGTAAGCATCCTCTAGATCCGACGACAGGAAGTCTCCCTCCTAAAGTTGGCCGAGCATGTGCTGCAACGCGACCATCCTGAATTTTTGGGACTTGATGTACTTGTTGAGTCGCAGTAGGTCGAGAACGGGCCTCCAGCTCCGTGTCTTCTTGCTGACTAAGAAGTATCTGGAGTAAACGCTGGCGCCCCGGAGCCGCTTCTGAAACCAGCTCTTATCGCCCGTTTAACATGGCCCGAACCTCCAGCAGCAGCGGAGGGATGTGTTGTTCCTGCTGGGCCACCGTTGGTATCCGCGGACACTTCTGTTGAAACTCCAAAGTGTGTCCATGGGCGAGAGCATCTAGCACCCAACGATCAGTGGAGAGGGTTTCCCACACACTGATAAGTTTGCCAGCCGGCCTACCACCGGGGTGCAGGGGTGGGGATTCATTCCTGCTTCGAGACCAGAGTGCCGCCTTTGGAGCCATGATGATGACGTCCACCTTCAAAGGCCTTGAAGCGACCCCTGTAGGCTTCCTAGGTCGTGGAACGGGAGGGCTGGTGGAAAGAACACTATCCTCTGCCAAAACCCTTCGAAGATCTGCCAGACTTCTCTCGTGAGGAACGAAAGGACGGAGCTGTTGCAGCATGCACAGGGCATGGGTCGTGTCAGTCTTGATGGCCTGGAGAGAGTAATCGACAGCCTTACTGAAGAGATTGTCCCAGAACGCCATGTCCAGGGACCCTCGTCTGAACCTCTTGCCTTCGGCCACCCACGACGACTGAGGCAAAACCTGTGTCTGCATTGGTCAGGGCTACGGTGATGGCGTGTTCCAATGCCACCTCTCCCGACTGGAGGATCTCAATTTCCTCGACCAGTTTGTCCTTGGGGAGGAAATCCAGTATTGGGGCCATCTTGTACCAGAACGCCCAGTCGTACCTGGCCAGGAAAGCTAAATCATGCGCCGCCTTGACAGTTGTCGCCGATGAGTAGATGACCTTCCTATCCACGGCATCCAACTTCTTCCCCTCGCTGTCTGAGGGAACGGAGGCTGTGAATGACTGGTTGGATGACTTCTGTGCAGCCACCGAGACCACAGAGTCCGGTGATGGTTGTGACTGCAGACACTTGGGTGCCGACTCTGGAACTCAGTATTTCTTCTCTAGCCGGTCTCCATTCGCCGGGGCTGAGGAATGGTTTTTCAGCGGCGCCAGACGCTCATCCTAGACATCGTTGAGGAGGGGCACGGCTAGAATGGTCTTACTTTTCGCCACCTGGCACTGAAAAGGTAGCCCTCCTTTGTCTCCTCCAGCGTGAGCTGGAAGAGTTCTGATACGCGGGCGACCATGGAATGGAAAGAACCCACTTCGCCCGGAGGAGAAGCCCTTTGAGGCGGAGAGATGCCAGTCGCCGGTGTTTGTCGACGCTGTGTCCGTCCCGGTAACCCTAGGGGGGGGGGGGGCACTGGAGGCTGGAGCAGAGGCGTAGGGTGCCTGTTCTTCGGCAGTAGGGGCCCTGGTGTCAAGGGGGTCATCAGCGGTAGTGTCAGCGGTGGTGCCATCGGCATCCTCTTTTGTATCTCAAACACCAGCGTGTGGAGGGCAGAAAGGATGTCCTGCGACAGATCTCTGGGTGGGCTTGGATAGTAGTGTTGCTGGGCCCAGCACCTAGGTTGTCGTCCCCGCCAATGTCATCACCCCCAGCGGTGGAGACTACCTCCTCCACTTAGTCATCCCCAAAGTCTTCCGGGATGGTGTGGATGGAACCCTTGTCCTCAACGTCAGGAGAAATCCCAACCCCCACCCCTTTTTTTGGGTCCCGAGGGGTTGGTCTTCGGCTATGGGACGGCATCTTCTTTTCCAAGGTCTTCTCCGCTTATTTGGCCAATGTCTCCCTCCTGGGAGGAAGAGCCACCCTGGCCGCCGCATGGGTACCCTGGACCGGGTCAGCCCCTTTCGCCCTTGAAAGGGCGGCTGCCTCCAGCTTGATTAATGAGGACGATTTAGCCTGTATCACCTGGGCCTTCACGGGCAGGACGGACACCTTGTCCTGTTTGGCCTTCTCTGGTTTCTCCTGCAGCTTTGCTGGCGTAGCCGACTCTCTTCGACAACGAACTAGAGCGATGGCTGGAGATTGAGGCCGGTGAAGACTGAGCGTGCCCTGGCTGTCGCAGGACCCACTTGCGCGGCGATCGCATCAGACTCACAGATGGAGCGCCCTCAAAGGACTTAGAAGCCCGCTGAGACTGGCTGGATCCAGATGAGGCATGCCCCTGTGAACCACATGGGGCAGGGGCCTTGGCTTGGAGTAATGCCGCCAGTCTGATGTGCCGATCCTTCATAGTGCACTTCGTAAAGCCGCAACAGATTTCACAATCCTCCTCCTTGTGTGTCGGGTGAAGACAAAGGCACTGGGAATGCTTGTCCTCCATGAAAACATTCCGCAAACCGCAGCTGGTGCAGAGCTTTAAGAGGGAGGCCCAGTCATCGTCGTCCTCCGACATGGTCTGGCATGCAGTGTAGGCCCGATGGCCTTCTGGAAACTTGGAAGTAGAAACACTCGACGATTCCGCCCTTGAGGGGCGATGGAAGATGCCGAAAAACAGATCCCCGTTACTCGGATGAAGACACTATAGAGCACACAGGCTTGATTGAACAAAAAAGGGATTTTCCCAGCAAAAAAGCACAAAAAACACAGAAGCCTCCAAGATTGGAACACAAGGACTCCCAACACTTTCACGTGCAGTAAAAATCTGAAGATGGCTGCCAGAGGAGGGGCTTATGGAGAGGGCAGTCATTGGCTGGGGGTAGTATGACCCAGAGTTCAGTGATTGGTTTATAGGAGCAAGAGAGTTTGTAAAGGAAAGTGAAACATTTCTTTTACCGAGGATACCCGGCCTGACAGGGAATATTTGTGCGCATGTGAATCCATGCCAGACCCCATGCTGGGGAAAAGGTTATTACATTCCAAGATATAGTCGGATCTGTTCATAAAACAAAAGCTCCCTCATAATCCTGACCAACAATAACCTCCTGATTCCTGGCTAAATTTTGCATCGTATCTTTTTGACATTTGCTGAAATTCGAGTGGGAATACCACTGCAACAATTCCAATATAATGACATCCTCAAAACTTTCTTTTCAAACTCTAAATACTCAGGAGAGTAACTGTACAGGGGGATGAAGGTAGACTGGTTCGGCAACTGTAAGGAACTCCTGATTGTTTGTGTTAAATGCACACACAACTGCTAAAGCTTTACCCCATGAACACGTGTCAACGAATAACCACTGCATCATGTTTACCTTGGGCTCTCCAACCGGACCTGTACCCTCTGCATGACAGCAGCTCAACATGTAGCCCTGCTGCATATCACAGGTGTGGAACTAATGTAATTAAGCTTGCATAATTTAACCACTCCTGTATATTGTGACATAGGCAAGAGCATATGAAACCAAGCGACCTTCCTAAAGATGTAAATAAGACAAGTAACCCAGTACAGTATGATGATCATATGGGCTAATGTAACCCAATCACCCGCCTATCTTTTCTGCAACTAAGACGTAATCTTGTAACAGCGCCTCGAAAATGGTGGCAAAAGTTAAGACAGACAAGTGATCACAGTTCAAGGGTGTTTACTAAACTGTATGCAGGTTGAAAAAACACCTAATCTACACCTAAATCTAAAATGGGAGCAAGAGTCGACCATCAAATTAAAATAAGGCAGTCCTAGTGGCATTGTATCAAATACAAAGGACCTATTGTAAGAAACCTATTGCCAAACTGTACAACTAATACAAAAAGGGGTGTGGAATAGTTTAAGAACAAAAAAAAAAAAAAAACGACATGTTCACAAATATGTCAGGATATGATAGCCTGAATCGTCCTTCCCCACATTTTGAGGTGGCCTTCTCCCCTCCACCCAAAATGGAGTGGGGGCCATCTCATGCAGCCCTCCCTGGGGGCAGATATCTGCTCCTAGGAAGGGACACCTGACCCCAGGGAGGGCTGCATGAGATTTATCTTTATTTTGCATTTTTAAAACGCTCACACAGCCCACGGGCATCGAGGCGCTGTTACAGGAATTTTTTTTTTTTTTAGTTGCGCAATTGTTTTTTTGTCTTAGTTGCATATTTATAAAGCGCTTCAATACCCAGAGGTTTCTAAGCACAGACTCGGGAATCAAACCTGTTGCTTTGTGTCATCTTGCTTCCAAGGCGAACACGTTGCAGCTGAGCTATCCTCCGGGACAAAGATGCCCCCCCCTCCATTTGTAGGGGGTCAGGAAGAGGTCCACACCCCTTTGCATTACAAAATTCCCCAGCGGTTAGGGTGCCCCTCAGCCGCCCCTAAAATGCAGCCTACCATTTTAAATTTTTGTTTACCGAACTTCGCTTGGTGCAGATGAGCACATTAGTGTGCCAATCTGCCCCCAGGGTGCCCTAAACCTACTGCCCCATCCATTGGGTGGCCTGTCCCATGTTTTGTGGCGGCCCTCTCACCTCCACCCCAAATGGAGGGGGGGTACCCCAAAAGTGGGCATTGGCCGTTTGAGAATGAATGTTGTGAAAATCCCCCGTTGCTCAGTAGCGGACGTTGATGATGGGCGCATGGCAGTGTGGGTTGGTTTTTGGTTGGGCTGACAATATATGTTTTTTTTCTCCCTTTACAGGTCTTGTGCAGTTTATGCTTCTCCTTTGCTGTGTAAGTATGGAATTTGTGTTATTTCAACATTACTGTGGGGGTCGGAGGGGGAACTGATTGCTAGTGTGGTGGGAGGGAACTGGGCCAAGAGTGTTGGTGGTGTGAGCGGGAGGGGTTCCTTGGGGGAGGTAGTGTACTGGGCAGGGACATACTTGCGGGTGTAGGCCACGATTTGCCCCCCAGACCAGCTGAACAGTGCAGTTTCCCTAGGAGGGCAATTTGCCACTAAGCCATCTCTACAAGTTTTACTTTGTGGTTGGGGTTTACATACGCCCATTGATCTTATTCAGATTTCCTATCAGTGTGCAGTTCAGCCCTCCGTGGCGGTAGACGACTGGGATGTGCCATGTATCTGGTGGAAGGAATCAAAATGTTTGCAGATGGCATCCACAAAGTTTGCATGGAGTATTGGAGGGCTGAGTACAGATTGTAATTCTTTTTTGTTTCCTTTGCATTTGTGGCTATTCGAAAGCTTCCGCTGACTTATTTAAGTAGTAAAAAATGTCCTTTTGTCACTATGCACTGTAATGTGGGGGAGGATGGTTACTGTGGTGGGAGGGACTGTGGTGTCAGTGATATGGGTGGGAATGGGTACTGGGGAGGTCATGCCGGCAATGAGGTGTGTGCCCTAATAGAAGTAGTTGGCTGCTTTGTAGGAAAAAAGAAATGTAGTGCACATAAGTATCACCAGTTTTTCAAATATGTTTGCGCTAGTAATGCAGTTAGTCAATTCTTCTGAGCATGCAATGCGCACTTGGTATGGAGCTCTTTCCTTTTATTGGAACGGTCATCATTTGTGTCATGCAAGTCTAGCAGTGGTTCCAGTAGCCTGGCCATTGTCCCCTTCCTTTTGCAGGGGGAAAAACTGCAACGCAGGCCTTCCAGAGGGCAAGGACAGTTGGGTGGTGATGTCACTGGCCTTTGGCGCCCGTCTCACATGTGGGTCTTTCATCCCCCAAGTTAAACCGTGTTTGCAGGAAGCCCCGGCAGGGTCCCATCCCTTCCTGGAGGGGAAAGCTGTAGCGCTGGCCAGCCAGAGATCTAGGATGGTCGAGGTTGATGGTCGAAAGCCCCCAAGTTCACCAGTGGTCCTGGAGCTTTGGCCGAAGCTCTCACAATGAAACTGTCCAATGTATCCATTTGTGATGATAGGCACACATTCTGTCAGGGTGCCTATATTCTGAGAGCATACAATGCACACTTGCTGTGGAGGTAATTTCCTCTGTCAGAATAGTCACTGTGTCAAAGAATCACGGTGCAGTATCTGCAAGTCACCTTACCACCATGCGGTACAATGGGAGGGTCACAGGAACAGAAACCTTAACTGATTACAATTAGGCCAGCACAACTGTGCCATTGGCACAAGTTAACAGTGTGTCATTCACCTCTTTCCCAAAAAAGTATGAGGCAATTACGTAGTGATCTACTGTTCGCTCACATGTGAAATGCATGAGGGATTGGGGAAAGTGTGCGTCTGGGATTGTTGCAATACACGTGTTGAAGCAGTAGTTTTACTAATTGATAAAATGTATGGCGGGCCATAATCATGGGGGTTTTCCTGTTTCCATTTCTTAGTGAGGATGAGGGTTGTGTGGCTTATCGGCCACTCTTTCATCCAGAGGGCTGCAGGACATTTCAGAGGGCCAACCACATCTGGGTCTCAAAGGGATGCTCTCTCAGTGCACTGGTTTGGTGTGGGGGGTGCGCCTTAAGCAGCTCAGAGGAGCCATCAGCGATGCCCAAACAAAACAAGATGTCACCCCGCCACCCCCGACCTTATAGTGGTGCAAATGGGAGGAAAGTTGGCGTCTATGGGACGGAAACAGGTACGGGAGCGGTTCATGGTGGAACTGGAATGGATATCACAGAGCTTTCCAAACACTGTAGTGGCCTGGTCCAAGATGATTCCCAGGAGGGATTAGAGAACTCCAGGGAAGGAAAGGGCCATCAAGGCCTTAGTGGGGAAATTGAAGGGGGAGCTGGCAAGAATGACAAAGGGCAATGATAGGATTCAGACAATTCACCATAGGTTCATCAACGGTGAACTGATGTTTCACCGAGACGTGGTGCACCTTACAAAAAGAGGCAGGGACATGTTCATTGCTGACATTAGGACGTTTGCCCAAACGCTATGTTGCGGGGGGAGCCCAGTAACTGATGGACTTACTGCATTGTGTGTCATGGTAATACAAATGTGAGTAAAAATGTTGACAGTGAGACTCTGACCTACTAGCAATTGATTAGTGTTCATGGCATGTCAATGTATTCACTATGTCTGTGCTGCTTATTTGTTTGCAAACCATCACCACTGTCAGCAGCCTAATTCCACTTGCTGGCCCTTGCAGTAGTTTTGTCCTTGTGACCTTCCCCTTCCAACACAGAACCCTATGTGAATAAACAGGGGGGTTTGTCGAAAGTGTGCCAGCTATTGTCTGGAAGGGCCTATGTACTTTCCTTATCTTCACTGACTGTCTTCATCACCTCTGCCTTTTCAACTCACCCAATCACTAGTACGTTACGTGGTTCATTCTGTGCTCCATTTCCCATCCACCAGCACCCTATGCAGGAGGGGAGGGTGCAACGCATGTTGGCAGTCTCTGAATTGGTACTGTGGGTTCAATCCTCATCCCCACAATTGTATTTGTGTAAGGTGTAGCGGAAGAGGACATCTTACTTGTTGTCTTTGTTGAAGGTGCAGGTGTGTTGTAGCGATCTACCCACTCGTGAGAAAGCAGTGAGCTGGTCCTTAGCATTTCACGTGAGTTTGCAAAATAGTACTCAGTTTTTGTAGTGTGCTGAGAGTACATCATACTGCTACAGTTTGTGAGCAGAGACTTGACATTTTGGCGTACTTTTGTGGTGTAGGTCTGTGGCATTGAATACCACCTACTCTACTAGGTTCCATACTTTGAGAAGCAGACATACGTATTGTTTCAGTCTTCATCTGTTCTTTGGGCAGTAAAGGGTTCCATAGCGACAGTAGTGATGGCTTCTCGTCGAATAATGTCTGATGCAGATGCTTTTGGTGTGATGGAATCCAGCTCGGAGCAAGACACAGAGCCAAATGTGCAATCTGAAACAGATACTGCTTCTGAGGGTGAGCAGGAGGGTGAACTTTTCGATGGATGCTAGTTCCTCCTCCTCATCTTCATCTGATGGCGAAAAGGATGAAAGAGGACATGCATGTTTCCCCACTCTTCCCGCACGCAAAGTACATATAAGATTGAGGGGACGTGCAAGAAATGTGCCAGTTCCTGACATGGCTGCTGAGTTGCAGTGGGTGCCTCCAGCAATGGCGCAGCATGTTTTGCCCCCTTTCACTGGTATATCAGGGTGCACAGTGAATACAGATGGGTTTCAACCTACTGACTTTTTTTTTAACCTTTTTGTTGATGGGTTCATTGCAGATGTGGTTCAGCAAACCAATTTGTACACTGCACAGTTCTCGAGGTCACAGGGTCCCACTCTCAAACCCCATTCCAGAGCACCTAGGGGTTCGAACAACCGATGTTGAAATGAGAAAATTCTGGGGTCTCATTTTGCTCATGGGAATATTATCTCAATGTTCTGGTCTACTGAAGCGCTATTTGCAGCCCCTATGAGAAGAAATCGCTTTCAAGCACTACAACGTATGTTGCATTTCAATGACAACTCGGCAGCATTATCCAGAACCGACCCACATTTTGATAGGCTCTTCAAACTTCTGCCATTTCTGAAGCACTTCACTCAGTCGATTTGCAGAGGTGTATGTTCCCAGCCAGAACATATCCATTGATGAATCATTGGTGTTGTTCAAAGGTCGGCTGGTGTTCAGGCAATTTCATCCCTAGCAACAGAGCACAATACAGGATCAAGTTGTACATGTTGTGTGAAAGTACCACTGGGTATGCCTACAGCATGAGAGTCTACACTGGGAAAGACTACCCTAAACCCTCCGGGTTGTCCAGCCCATTTAGGGACAAGCGAGAAGATGTGGACAATTTCTACACAGGAATTCCACTGTTCAAGGAATTGTATAATGTGGGCACACAATCCGCAGTAACCGCAAAGGCTTCCCCAGACAGATTGTGTGTAAGAAGATGGACAAGGGAGCATGTATGGCATCGCAGCGGGATGAACTGTTGGCAGTAAAATTCTGCACCAAAAGGAATGTGTACATGTAAAGTACTATTCATGATGAAAGTACTTCAGCAGTCACTCCGGGCGGGCAGACTCAGCAAGTGTGGAAGCCCAACTGCATTCTGGACTACAAAAAGTACATGGGTGAAGTAGATGAAGCAGACCAAGTGCTTCAGCCAGGCCATGCTGAACGCAAGTCGCGCATGTGGGATAAAAAGCTGGGCACACGCATTATGCATGTAGCAACGTACAATGCTTATGTAGTGTACCGTGCAGCTACTCCACAAAAAAACCTCTCCTTTCTCATCTTTGAAAAAGAAGTTGTTCATTCTAAAACTATGGTCCATGTACAAATGCCATCCTTTCCGGAGGTAGAAGATCTGGCCAGATTGCAAGATCGACACTTAGCTAATTATGTTCCTGCCACAGCCATGAAGACACAACCTTACAGAAAATGTAAGGTGTGTACAAAACAAGGAACGCAGAAGGATACTCTGGCGTACTGACCGCAATGACCTTCCAGGCCAGCCCTCTGCCTGCAGCCTGGTTTCCTTTTGTATCATACAAAGGAAAGGTTTTGGGAGATCGACTGATTTCTGGAAATGCCCATCGTTCCTTGAAAGGGATCCTTATGCTCTGAATTTGTGCACGTCTTACAAAGAAATGGCACTTCTGCTCCCTGCACTGGTGATGTACCTTCAATAAAAATGTAAAATTTCAACTCACTTCACTTGATTTAGCGTGCCTTCATGAGCATTGCTAGTCTTGCTCCCTCCACTTGAGGCCTGCCTTGGAAAGGCACACCACTGCCGTACCATTCCCTTGAAGCCTGCCTTAGAAATAAACGTCAGTCTAGCTCCCTCCACTCGAGGCGTGCCAGGCACAAGAAAAGAACTCCATTGTGGTTAACTGCCCTTTGGGATGCTTTGGAAAGCAATGCTAGTCCTAATCCCTCCACTCGAGGATTGCCTTGGAAAGGGACACCACTCCGGTACCTTTCACATCCGGCCTGCCTCAGAAGGAAACGTCGGCCTAGCTCCCTCTGTGCAAGGTACGACTTGCAAAGGAGCGCAATTCAGGTTCCTTCCACTTTAGGCGCATCTTGGATAGGAATGCCACTCCAGCTCCCTCCACCTGAGGTGTGCCTTGGAGAAGAAGGGACCACCACTCTGGTTCACTCCCCTTTGGGAGGTCTTGGCAAGGTATGTTAGTGCAGCTCGCTCCACTTTGGCCTGCTTTAGAAAGAAACGTCAGTGAAGCTCCCTCCGCTTCAGGCGTACATTGGAAAGGAACGCGATTGCGGCCCCTTCTATCCAAGGCTTACCATGCAAAGAAACGCCAGTCCCGCTCCCTCTACTCGAGGGGTGCGCTGGAGAAGACGGGACCACCATTGAGGTTCCCTCCACTCAAGGGGTGTCTCTTGAAAATAATACACGCCATTTTGGCTCCCTCCCTTCAGATCCAAGTGTCATGAAAGTGGTACTTTGACACCATCTGTATGGCGGCGGTGTCTTACATACCTTGTACCACCCTACCTGCTTTATGGTTTTACCTCAACTAATGTTATGTGCGGTGTAACTGAAATGTCTTCTGTAGGAATTATTTGGATACGATTGGTGTGTGAGCGAGATTAAGCTACGTAGAACATGCAGATGTCATTACTGTGAATGCACTTTCCCAGCACTGCAGAAATGATTAGCATGTTAGAGGGTGTGTGTTTAGTGGGGGTAAGGTTACACATATGAATGTTTCAACATACTTGCTATGCGCATACTCAAAGTTGGTGTGAAAGACAGCGCCTGTAGGCCAGGTAGCCAAGTGAGCCAATGTGCACTTGCTATCAGTGTGCAGATACGATTGCACACACATGACATTTACATGCAGACAGTTCATATGCAATTGATGGAAGATGTGAAAGATATTGCCTGGAGACACGGTTGCATTTTGAGCAGATATTCACTTGCTGTGAGTGTGCAGATACGATTGGTGGCACATGAGATTTGAATGCAGACAGTTCAGATGCAATTAAAACGATGTGCAAGATATTGCTAGAAACACAGGTGCATTGTGAGCACATGTCCACATGCTATAAGACTGTAGATACGCCTGCTCTGGCGCAAGTGATTTGTTAGAAGTGCGACTGCTGACATGGATGACTGACTGGAGACATCAAAGGTGTATGAATGGCCAGTGATACAGTGGGTGCCTTGTCGTGGCATCACTGCTCACAACGTTCCTCCTTGTGCAAAACAAGGAGGTTCCTCCTGGTGCTAAAATCCACCTTATATGTCCCACTGCATTGTGACCTGTATGTATGAGTAGTGGGAGCAAAGGTGCATGTGAATGGGCTTACGGACAGCACTTTACTCTTTACTGAGAGCATTAAAGAGCACTTACTGTACAAATTATTTACCCATTCTCACTCAGGTACGACACCCATGCATACAAGGTCTGCCTCTCATTGGGACACCTGTGGAAACACGGGAAGGTAGGCCATGTCTTGTTGGCGGCATGTTTCGGTGGGTGGCCAGAGTGAAATGTCTGACAACTGTGTTCCTTTTCACCAAATTTCAGAGACATTTGCCTCTGCCCACCCGCCGAAACACGCCACCAACAACAGATGTTCTACCTTCCCGCGTTCCCACAGGTGTCCCGATGAAAACGGTACCTGAAATGTGTGGGTGCACCTACCTGTGCACAAAGAGAAAAGGCTAACCCAATGGTAACCTCACAACTTTCGGCAGAGCAGATTTTGCTCATATGGACAACCTACAGATTTGGGCCTAGGGTGTGGAAGCCACCAAGGAAAACCGGGAACCCCATGCATTTCTGAAAAGACGACACCTGTGGGAATCCACAGAGGTCTGACTTTCGTGTATCGCCCCAGAATGTATTACCCACAATCCCCGACAGTCTTAAATTTGGCGAAATAAACAAATTTCAGACATTTCACTCTGGCCACACACCGAAACACGCCGCCAACACCACATGTTCTACCTTTCCACAGGTGTCCCGATGAAAAAACGGTGCCTCACATGTGTGGTTGCACCTATCTGGGCGCAAAGGGAAAAGGCTAAACCACTGGTAAACCTCAAAGGGTTTGGGGAGACCACCATCAGATTTGAGTCTAGGGAGGCGAAGCCACCAAGGAAAACAGGGAACCCCATGCTTTTCCGAAAAGAGGACACCCGTGGGAATCCAGAGGTCTGACTTGCGTGAATCTGCACAAAATGTATTGCCCACAATCCCTGACAAAGTTTGCTATTAGGTGGAGAAAAACACAATTTTCACATTGCCGGGGGTTCTGGATAATTAAATCTGGGCCGATTGTTGCAAGTCAGACCTCTGGATTCCCACGGGTGTCCTCTTCAGAAATGCATGGGGTTCCCGGTTTTCCTTGGTGAATTGGACACCCCAGGCCCAAATCTGTATGGTGTGCACATGAGCATAATTCCTGAAAATCTGCTGTGCGAAAAGACCTGGGTTACCCGTGTTTTAGGTTTTTCCCTTTGCGGCCAGGTAGGTGCACCCACACATGTGAGGTACTGTTTTCGTCGTGACACCTATGGGAACCTGGGAAGGTCCAACATTTGTTGTGTTTGCGTGGTTTACATAACATTTCGACCCATTTGCTACTGCCCTTTGTCACACAAACCTTTCATTTCCCAAATGTGACCTACATTTAGACGCTGCTTTAGGCACTATACACTTTTGTAACCTGCACAAGTCACCTACACTTCAAAAGGTCTGCCTGTGCTCTTTCAAAAAATGTATGCTTGCCCTTCCTCACCATGCTAAGTAAGTCTGTTTAGGCCATAAGCATAAAACTCCTGTGTACCATGGCTCTGTTTTTCGCTTGTGGTATTGCTTGTTTTGTGACAAATTACAAAAAAAGGTGTGATTTCCTAACTGCAAGAGTCAGGGGAATGTAGCGGAGCATTGTTTTTCTCAAAATTCAAAAAAGCCATTGCCGTACCAGGCTAACCATGTCCACCACATACCCTTTTTTCAGTCATTTTCCCGCTTTTCCCCCCAAATAATGGAATTTTTCCCTACATAGTTGTTGCCAGACCTGCACATATCACCCAGTCCTAAACTTGGAATTTTGTCTACTTTTCAGAAATGTATGCCTTTCTGTCCTCCCATTCAGCTTTCTTATCCTTTTCTTCCATTCCTTCTACGCATGTCCCATTGGAAGAAAAGGCCAAAAATTGCCTACCCCTCAAAACGCTTGATAGCCATATTAAAACAAAAAAAACATTTGTTTCCACTCAACCTGTTATTGAAAGCCAGGAAAATGGGGAATTCAGCACAGCAAACCATTTGTCTTCTTTGTACATCATTGTATTGGCATTTTATGAAAAAGCCCAAAATGCTCTCCTTTTTGGTTATTTTCTCTAACCCCCCTAACAGCAAACTAGGATTCCTGGGTGCCGTTACAACTGCCTACTTGTGGGAAAAGAAGGGGCCAAATTTGGCCGAGATACCTCATGTAACAAAAAAGTTACAAGGAATTGAATGGAGACATACCGAAATCACCAAAAAAGGCCTTGGCACTGGGAGGGAAAACCCACGGCAGTTAAGGGGTTGAACAGAAATTGGGTGAGCTCATAGCGCTCTCTTTTCACAATTAAATGCAATTTTTACATTTCTTTTTGTTGAGTTGTCCCTCCTATAAAATGCATTTCTGTTGATATCTCCGTGTGTTTTGTTTTTCCTTTATTCTCTCCAGAAAACCAGACCTCAATTTCGAGACCCTGTTTCTTTTGTAGTTATATTTGTGCCTGTTCGCTCTGAAAACATTGCTTTTGTCATCCTGTATCATGGCAGTCATTCAAAACCTAATGGGAGCAACAAATGGGTAGCCTGCCCAATGGTAGTTTTAATCAACGCAGAGGTTAAATGTAAAATTACTATCCGAATGGTGTTCAGACATAAATTCCACGATTTTGATGTTTGTCGTGTTCACAAATCTCAATGTGATAATATGACTGAGTATCTCAGCACGCTGGAGCCATTGAAAGTTAAACCATCCTTTGCTGTTAATAATCGCCCTAAAATCACTAAACAAAACTGCTTAGGGGGGTAAATCATTTGTTTCTAGTCGAAGAAGCCTTTGAAAATCTCAGAAATGTTAAAGACAGCGATTTTGCGCTTTTCCTACAGGTTTGATTTTTACGGGCAATTATGGAAGATTGTGGAGCAGTCTCATCTCCTCGATGTTTAGGATGGCAATTAAATTTACGGTCGTACGCTAGCCGTTTTTCTGCTACAGTCAAAAAATAGGCGTTTTTCGCCCAGTGGTCGAGCCAAGCTTTGTCCTCCAATACCTTAAGGGCATCAGAATCCGATTCATCATATACAAAGGATGGGGGCAGTGTCAAGTTCTGCAACTTCATCTATCGAATAAGTAGACAAATCCAGGTGGTCCAACTGATCATCTTATTGAGACTCTTTCTCCCTACCCAACGTTGTTTGCCCTGTGTTGTTCACATTGTTTTGATTTGGGTTTACAACAGAGGGGGGCAAAAGTAACATTTTTTGACAGTCCGCTTCTGCAGGGAGGACAACGGGATTGTCTGGTTCCGAATAAGTTTTGGCCTTGTTCGATTCTCTGATTTTTTGCGGTTTGATATTTTTCATTTTTTTTTTCCCCCCATTTGTAGAGCATCCCTTTAGGGTTGGTTGGATAATTTTCTTTTTGTGCTTTTGAAAAACGGGGAACGTTGAGTCCACAGACATTAATGCGTTATTAGAGAAATCATTCGTCACCTCAGTTGTTATTGTTGAGACCACTGATCTTTTTGGATCTGGGTTGACGATAATAGGAGTCTGTATCTGTAGAGGATTGTCTCGTTTTAGTGTGCCAAAAGGTTTTTTGTTTCAATAAGGCTAATTCATGCATCAAATCCACATCAGGTTGCTTGTTTGTAGGGAGAGGGTGCCTTTTGCTGGGATCTTTTTTTTATCACCTAAGGCGCCCTAACCTATTGGATTATTCAGATCAGGGACTTTAAACAAGGGCAGATTTTGTTGTGCCTTTAAATAGCTCCATCAGTAAACCCACCATGTTCTTTTTGTCAGTTCTTTCCAGTTGCCGCGATTCCTATAGTTTATTTTACAAGTAAGAGGAATTGGCAGCTTCATTGCCCACTCTTGTTTGAAGAGACATAACAAAGAACTCTATGTAAATTAGTTTAGTATGAATCATTGCAAGTAAAGTTGCCTGGTCCTTCAGTTTTGTCCAATGTTTCATACATCTTTGTAAATGGGGCCCATTGAGATCGAAATTTCGGACATGATTTTACAATTGGTATGAGACGCTATATAATTTAACGGGAGGTTATTCAGACCTTGTAAGGTTCTTGGAGAAAAACTATCAGTCGTGGTTAAAACTTAAAAGGAGACTGGGTTTTTCCTGTTCTTTTTGGCTCTGGAGCTTTCCTTGGTGGACTCTGACAACCACGATGACCCCCAGTTTTGGAAGTTGGGGGTTACAGCATACCCTTGCCGGTTTCATGAGATGTTGCAAGATATTTTGCACATTGATTTAACTTTTCCTGATTGAGGGCATGTTCCTTGCCAGTATTATAGCTAGCATCGGCGAGCCTCCAATATCTATTTCTGACTTTAATTTTGACGCTTGTGAGAGGGAATTTGAAGTATGAGAAGTTTGATTCTTTCCACCTGGTGTAAGCACCGATGTTAGGCCGGGCGCACTTAATTTCAGGTAAGAAAGCACTTCTCAATTATCCAGATTTGTTTTATCCCTTTCATGAGCATCCGTGGGACTGTTATTAGAATAGTCACCCGGAGTTCTTAGATCTGTAACAGCGGGCCTGGCTTGTCCTGTAACCAGAAGCAATGTTTCAGACCTGCCTTTGTCTGCTTTTGTTGTTTTAACAATTTTATTGTCAAGATTTTCTTGACCAGCTGTTGGGGATAGAACAATTTCCCAAATTTCTGCTTCAGTCAAGGGTATCCGTGCCTGGAAAGGTCATCACACACTTTATCAGAGTCCACCACACCTTCTGTTGGCAGGTTTTAAGAATGTTAGATGACGGTACGTAGTTTGAGGTCAAGGTTTCTATCTGCGTTTTCTTCCTTTCATAATAGTTGAGTCCTCTGCATTAAATGGCACGTTCAATTCCACATATAGAGTTCTTTTTCCACAACTTGGAGTCTTTCCAACATGCAGCAGCCAAATGTTGGGGTGGGGAAACAAGAGGGCTTTTCTTCACGTTATCACTGTTCAATTTTGGTTCATGCTGTATGAATTGGTGTGGTAACACTATGACTACACAACACTTATCTGCTTGATATTAGGTAACCCACCTTTTGGTATAGGTCTGTACTACACAAGTTGATAGTGTGACTGAGCAGCCAGGCCTATCTCAAGAAGGGTAAATGTGAGCTGTAGAGCTGTAGCAATGAAATTAGCAAATACAAGTATCCAAGTAGCACTTACACTCAAGTTCAGTTACAAATAGTTATTTGACATACATTTTTAAATAATTTCTTTAAAAAGGGCAAGATGAGCAAAAATCTAATGTACTTTAAAATACTGTTCAAGAATCAGCAGAAGTCAGTGGATATTCTTTGGATATGCTTCTAACACAATTCCTACACCCAGAGGGGACTTCATTCACAAGGACAGTAATGACAATTATATAACCACACTAGTTATACTTCACAGATTCAGAGGTTGCAGAAAGGAAAGGTTAAAGGAAGGAAACGAAGGTTAGACAGGTTCTCAGGATATGTGAGTGTAGTTAAATGTTCCAATGAAGTCTAGAAAAGCCTCTCACAGTAATAACAGTCTAAAACAAGTTAACACATATGAGTGACAGAAATATCAAAGTCAATGAACTAGAAGAGTCTGAAGGGAGCCAGGACAGTCAAAGTCAATTGGAGCATAGTCTATGGAGCTAAGGCTCCTCTTAGATAATAAAATGTTTTGCACACAGTTAAGAGAGTTTTGCAGAAATCACTTGTAGGGTCACAAGCTGTTATGCCTGTGAGAAGCAGAGTTGGAATCACCTCTAAAGGTGAGCCACTGCAAGTCTCAACTAAGAAAAGCACATCTCAAAAGACACTGATATAAGTACCCAAATGTTAGGCAGAATTGCAGGCAGTACTCTCTGGGAACACCACACACAATTAAGACTACAGGTGTAAGCTAAAACCAACCTTTGGTACAAGTCTGTATCACACACTTTCGGTAGCGAACTGAGTAGCCAGGCTCATCTCAAGAAAGAATGTGAGCAGTAGAAGTTGTTACACAGAAGTATCACAATAACAGTGGTTCAAGTAGACACTTACACTCAAGGTTTCTTGGTAAAAAATACTTAACATTTGTTTACAGTCATTTGGAAAATATTCACTAGTAGAAATCAACTCAATATTTAACACCAATATACTAAAGCACAAAGCTCTCCAAGTTCTAGGGACAGTTTGAGCGCCCCTGAAAAAGGTTCAATGTACCAGGAGGGTCAGTTCAATTCAATAAGCCAAGCCCAACGTCAATAGTGAAGTGTTCTTGGATAGGACAGCACAGTTCTAGTAGAGATCGAGAAGTCTTTGTAAATGTTTTAAGAAGTAGTTTAGATGAAAGTGAATGATATGCTGGGTCACAAGCTGATTAGGCATGTATGTTGTGAATGTTTCACAAACGTTCACAGCGAGAGTTAGGATCTCTCAACCGGAGGACACAGTACCTTAAAGTTTAGCAAAAAGAAGTAGCTGAAGACGTTGGTTCCTGGCAGTTCCTGCAGATCTCTCTGTTCCTGAGCCTCTGTCATGGGGACAAGAGGGAGGACGTTGGGGGACTCCTGCACTGCACGGGATTGTCGTCGGAGCAAACAAAATGGCATCACTTCAGCTCAAGTAGCTGTGGCTTCCAAACACAAACTGGTGTCCTTCTCCCAGGTTAACCTTAACCAGCTCCGAGAATGGTATCCAGGCGTTTGCTGAGTTGATTGGTCCCACCAACTCAAAAGGAAGAAGCCGTCCTTTAAGGAGCTGCTCTGTCAAATGGAGATCTGGCGATTCAGAGGTGCAGCAGGGCTTCACTGGGCAAAGCAACGGTCCAGTGGTTGCAGCAGCCATCCTCTTCCAGCTCGGCTTCGGTTCTTTCGTTCCAGTGGTCGACTGCCTTCGAGTCTTGGAGACTCGCCTTTTAAACTGTTTTCGCCCATTCATTCCAGCCTAGCTGTCACTCACCCAGCAGGGTGGCTGTCCTTGCCAGACAGTCAGCCAATCACGCCAGAATGCATTTGGGTCTCCTAGGAGACCAAGCACAGGGAGTTTCGAGCACCACCCTCAATTCCTGCCACCCCAGACACACTGACGCCATGGGCGGACTTCAGTCCTGAAGCCCGCCAAAGGCTCACAAACAAAGGGACCAAACCTGGTTTGGCACGCAGAGAGACACTAGAAGGACCTTACCACAAAGAAACAGCTAAAAAAGATGGACCAGAGTCTGTTTTTTACAGAGGGGTCTTGGGCGCCATATTGAAAAACATGGCTGCCCTGATTTTTAGCTACCGGTGTTTGCGTGTTAGCTACAAGAGTGTTTAGACATAGGGGATACTAAGTAACCCCTCCAGCACTCTATAGGAAGATAGTGTGTGCTGGGTCTATGAATTTAAAAAGACTAGTAAAGTCAAGTCAATTTGACTTTACATTCTCTGGGGAACAGTAGTTCATCCCAGAGAATGTATTTAAACCCTGGGAATTCCAAAGGACAACCTTGTACCACTGCACTAAAGGTGCTGTGTGACAATACAAAAAAAGATGCCGCCTATGGAGTTATCGAAAACTCCTTAGCCAGAGAATACAAGAGTAAAACACACATCAAAAAACATCAAAGAGTGGGGAAAAAAGGCTCACTCTCGAGGGGAAAAAATCAAGTCCTCAAAATCCAGCAAAGTTGCTGGGGGTCTCTAACGTGAAGGGAATTGGCACATTTCTGAGAATCCTCCCTAACACCAAAGTCTAAACAGTACCTCTGATTTGATAAAGAGTGGTCCAGCTGGATGCTGTGCTGTTGCAGCGGTGCAGACCCTGGGTTCCTGGGCCTCAGTAGAGGGGACAAGAGGGAGGAAGTCTGGAGGGCTCATGAGGCAGCAATTTTGAGATTGGCAGCTACAGGCTCTTTTCGGATCAGCAGCACTTTGTGGTTTCAGCGTTCGGTAAACACTACCATTGATCTCGGACACCGGTTGGGCTTCCTTCACTCCTTGGGTCCTGCACTCTGGTGAGGGGACTCTAGCTCTGGTCATCCTGGTTCTGGAGGGTACCCACTGAACTAAAGCTGCAGAAGCTAAGCCTTCAAGTTCAGCGATCCTGGGTCGTGATATTGGATTGTGCCTCCTCTGGCGAGCAGATCCGCGACCAACGGCAGCTTGACCGGTAGCGACGTTGACGCGCTGAGAAGATCCAGATAGCAAGTCCACCTCCGACAGGCCGGGGCGACAAGGATCAATCTGCATCTGCACTGTTTAAGTCTAGCAGCAGGAGAGGCAACAGGGGGGACGCGTACAGGAACAGGTCTCCCCACAGAAAGGAAAAAGTGTCTTCCCCCATGCCCCTCGGCTGGTGAAACTTGCTGGCGAGTCTCTGGCATTTGGAATTCGTAGTAGCAAACAGACCGATCTCAGGTCTGCCCCATGTAAGGAAGAGGTTGTCCACTTGATCCCGTCGAAGTTCCCACTCGTGGTAAGAGCACAGCTCCCTGCTGATGGGGTCGACTATGGTATTCTAGACTCCTGCCAGAGGAAAAGGAATGAGGAACAACCCTTGGGCTACGGCCCAGTGCCACAAGTCCTGCTCCTCTCAGGAGAGCGCCAGGGATCTGGTACCCTCTTGCTTCTTGATGTAGAACAAAGTGGTGGCATTGTCCGTGCAGACCCTCATGACCTTGCCACTGAGGGACAGAAGGAAGTACTTGAGGGCCCAGAACACTGCCTGCAGTGTATGTGCAACCTCTTCTCCTCTGGTAGCCACAGGCTTCTTGCGTGAAGACTTCCGGTCTGAGAACCCCATCCTTCCAGGGAGGCATCCGTCGTGACCGTCTCCTGGTGCGGTGGGTTCTGGAAATCCATACCTCTGGACAGATGTGCGCAAACTCCCGACCACGTATCGCTCGACGGAAACTCGACGAGTATGATCTTGTCCTCGAAGCTTTCCGATACTTGTATCCAACAAGCGTCGAAGTCCAGAAGAAGATGCATCCGTAGGCCGCACAGTCGGACGAGGTATATGCATGACGACATCATGCCGAGCAGAGACTTGATGGGCCGAACCCTCGCAATCTTCAGGGCCAACAGTCATACTTTGCCCAAGATGGCTGCTATCCTCTCCTCCGATGGAGACGCCAGGCACGACACTGTGTTGAGTTTGGATCCGAGAAACAGCACGTCCTGCGATGGAATCATGCAGGACTTTTCAAAGTTCACAGAGACCCCAGATCCCTCAGCAGGCGCACACAGTCTTCGCTGTGTGCTCGACAGCGATCTCCTTCAAGCTGGCCCGGATGAGCAAGTCATCCAGATAAGGGTAGACTTGAATCCTGCGAAGTCACAGCTGTGCCGCCACTGGCACCAGGCACTTGGTGAAGACCCTTGGCGCTGACTTCAATCCGAAGGGAAGGGCCTTGAATTGGTAGTGCTTCCCTTGCACCACGAAACGCAGGAACTTGCGGTGTCCTTTGTGAATGGGGATGTGGAAGCATACATCCTCGAAGTCCAATGACGACAGGGAGTCCCCCCTCTTCCAGCTTTCAGAGCACGTGCAGAAAAGTAACCATCCGGAATTTTAGGGCCTTGATGTACTTGTTCAGTATTCTTTCTGATGAGAAAGAACCTTGAGTACACTCCGGAGCCTCTTCGGGACGAGCTCCATCGTGCCTTTCCTTAGCATGGCCCGCACCTACAGCAACAGCTGAGGGACGTGGTTTTCCTGCCGGGCCACTGGTGGTATTCGGGGATACTTCAGTTGAAATTCCAGGGTGTGTCCGTGGGCGAGAGGGTCCAGCACCCAACAGTTGGTGGAGATGGTCTTCAACACGCTGACTGAAGTTCGCCAGCCGGCCTCCCACCTGGGTTCAATCCTGCTTGGACGTCGACAGACCACGTTGGGGAACCTGGCAACGACAGCATAGTCCTCTGAAAGTCTTGGAGTGGCCCCTGTTCTCCTGGGCCGAAGAGCGGGAGGGTTAGCACCAAGAAGATGAACCCCCACCAAACCCCTTGGAGAATCCTTGGGACTTGCCACCTGAGGTCCGAAAGAACCGCTTCCATTGCTGAAGAATACGCAATGTGTCTGCCTTTATGGCTTGGAGAGAACCATCCACAGCCTTCCTGAACAAATTTTCCCCGAAGGGCATATCCAGCACCTTCGACTGAAAGTCTTGCCAAAGTTGGTGGCCTTGAACTAGCCACGACGACTAAGGCAAACGCTGTTGCCCATGTGGCGGAACCCCATGTCGGCGATGTCTGTGGCCACCGTGATGGCGTGGTCCAACACAACCTTCCTATAGAATCTTCAACGCTTCTTACCTCTTGTCGTTGGGAAGGAAGTCCAGGATGGGAGCGATCTTGAACCACAAACTCCCGGTCGCCAGCAAAGATCTGAGCAGTGGTGACGGGAGGTCCCCTAAACCGCCGTCCGTGCCGGTGGCCGTCGTCACTGTCTGTATCCGTCTCATCCCTCGGGGACGAGAGGGGGGCGAAGGGTTGTGAGGAGGTGGATGGTGTGACCTCTTGGCCGGGGGTTCCCTCATAGGGGTGCCGCAGACAGGGCTACCGACGCAATAGGCATCCTTGTCTGGATCTCTGATACCAGCCTAGTCAGTGCCGAAAGGATGTCCACTGACAAGTCTTTAGGAGGTGCCTGAGGTGAGGGTGGCAGGTGAGGTGCAGGCGGAATAGGCCACTGGGGCCCCCAGCTGGGAGCAGAGGCCATCGTCGCCTTGCTGCTCTTCCTCAACCATGTCCTCGTCGTCATTTACGTTTCCCTTCTCCAAGATGGTTTGCAGAACGGCAAGCTCCTCCTCAGAGGAGATATCCGTACCCTGGAGGGCCACCCCCCCCCCCCTTCTTTGCTTCCAGCGGTGAAGGTCTCGGGGAGATGACGGGCATCTTCTTCTCTGTGGTCTTCTCTATGGGCCAGAGCACGGCCTCCCTCATGGGAGGAAGGGACACTCTGGCCTTAGGGGTTGCATCCTGCGGGGCCGTCTCGGCAGCCTTCACCACAGACGCCACCCCTTTGATGGAAGTCTGGGCCTTCAGTGGGTGCACTTGGGCCTTCATGGCCAAGTCCGGAGCCTTGTCCTTGGACTTCTCCTTAGAGGGTCCGAGCCCCGCTGCCCCTTGGGCTTCTCGGTAGGACGGACTTGGGCCTCTCCTTGAGCTTGCCTGGATGGTACGACTCTTGGTCGAAGATCCTGAGCGTTGACTGGTGACGGATGCCGGAGACGAATGTGCCCTGGCCGCCGAGGAGCCCGCCGCAACGGCGCTCCTCGTGGCAGTGGACAAGGTGCTTAGCCTTCTGTTGGAACCCCGCAGGAGGGACTCCCTCAAAGGACTTAGAAGCCCGCTCAGCCTTCTTGGAGCTTGGAGAGGCATGCTGAGCAGGGGCCTTGGCCTGTAGCCTCTCGTTCAGCCGCCTGTGCCAATCCCTCATCGTGTGCGGACTATCTCCTGACAAAACACAAAATCCTCCTCGTTGTGTGCCAGGTACAGGCAGTAGAGGCACTCGGAATGCTCATTGTTTGAAAAGACATTCCGCAAGCCGCAGCTGGAGCAAATCCTGAACAGGGGAGCCGAATGCTTTTCCTCTGACATGGTCCACGCAGCGTAGGCCCGAGAATCTCCTGGAAGCCTCCACAAAGAAACTCGACGAAATCTGCCCTTGAGGGGCACTAAAGAATCCAAAAACTGATCCCCGTTAATTGGAAGGTTGATCGATGGAGCACAAGGCCTGATTGACCGAAAAATAGAGTAAAATGTCAAAAAATGCAAAATGCAGTAAAAGCTCGAGAGCTAAACAGGACTCCCAACACTTGAACGTGCAGTAAAAGTTGCGCAGCACTGCTTGGCCGACCCTGGACTCCTCCCTGGAGTCCCGATAGACGCAGTAGAATCTTGTGAAGGTGTGAGTCGACCTCCACGTAGCAGCCCTGCAGATGTCCCGTCGTCTCTGGTATATCGGGAGATGGCAGCCAGATGTATTTTTATGGAGGCGTGAGCCAGTCCAGCCTTGGCCAGCGACAGCAGGTACGGCAGCACTTGAGGGGCCGTAATTCGCAGAGTGCTAATCTTCTGTGCACGGCACCAGACAGAGAACCTCTTCCATTTATGACCGTAACACTTGAGAGTTGAGAACGCCCTGGCCTTTGCAAGAACCTCTCTGCAATCAGCCGGGATATCGTACCCTCCAAACTCTAGTGCTGCAGGAGCCAGGCCTGCAAGTTCAGCGACTGTGGGTCGTGGTGGAGAATGGCGCCTCCTTCTCTGGAGAGAAGATCCGCGTCCGCCGGCAGCCAGACTGGCGGGGACGTTGACAAGTCCAGAAGGTCAGGGAACCAGATCTGCCTCGGCCACGCCGGTGCGACAATGATCATCCTGCACCTGGACTTCTTGAGCTGGTTGATGAGGCGGAGCAGCAACGGCAATGGAGGGAACGCATATAGAAACAGGCCGTCCCAAGGAAACGAGAAAGCATTGCCCATGCTCCTCGGCTGTGGGAACCTGCTGGCGAACCTCTGGCCCTTGGAGTTTGTTGCCGTCGCGAACAGGTCGATCTGGGGTTTGCCCCATAGTTGGAAGAGTCGATCCACTTGATCCTGGCGCAGTTCCCACTCGTGGCACGAGCGCAGCTCCCTGCTGAGTGAGTCGGCGATGGTGTTTTTTATTCCTGCCAGGTGGAAGGGAACCAGAAACATCCCCTGGGCGACGGCCCAGTGCCACAGATCCTGGGCCTCCTTGGATAGGGCTGGGGATCTGGTGCCCCCCTGCTTCTGTATGTAGAACATTGTGGTGGTGTTGTCGGTGAAGATCCTCACCACTTTGTCCTTGAGGGACGGGAAGAACGACTTGAGCTCCCAGAACACTGCTCGGAGCTCCGAGATGTTGATGTGAAGAGACCTCTCCTCTGGGAGCCAAAGGCCTCTTGCGTGGAGATCTCCGGTGTGGGCCCCCCAACCCTCCAGAGAGGCGTCCGTAGTCACCGTCTCCTGAATCGCCGGGGTTTGAAAGTCCGTGCCTGTAGTGAGGTGAGTCCGGGTGCCCCACCATAGGATCGCCCGACGGAACTCCTCGTCGAGAGGGATCCTGTCCTCGAAGCAGCCCCTCGCCTGAAACCAGCGGGCGTCGAGGAACTCCTGTAGCGGACGCATCCGAAGTCTGCAAAGGGGCACAAGGTAGATGCATGAGGACATCATCCCGAGACGGCACTTGATGGACCTCACCCTGGCCACGTCTGTGGCTAACAGGTGCCACATCTTGCCCAGAATGGTCTTGGTCCTCTCCTCTGAAGGGGAGGCCAATTGCTCCACTGTATCGAGCTTCGCTCCCAAAAACAGTGCTACTTGCGATGGAACCAGGTGGGATTTGGGGTAGTTGATGGCGAACCCCAGCTCCGTGAGCAACTGGATGGTCCTCGCCGTATGATAGACGGCGAGTTCCCTTGTCCTTGCCCGGATTAGCCAGTCGTCCAGGTAGGGGTAGACGTGGATCCCCTGCAGGCGCAGCCGCGCCGCCACTGGTGCCAGGCACTTGGTATAAACCCTGGGTGCCGACTTTAATCCGAACGGTAGGGCTCTGAATTGGTAGTGGCGTCCCTGAACCACGAACCGGAGGAACTTCCTGTGCCTTTTTAGAATGGGGATGTGGAAGTAAGCATCCTCCAGGTCCAACGACGATAGGAAGTCGCCTTCCTCCACCTGTCCCAGCACGTGCTGGAGGGTGACCATCCTGAATTTCTGCGCCTTGATGTATTTGTTTAACCGACGCAGGTCCAGGATGGGGCGCCAACCGCCTGTCTTCCTTCTGACGAGGAAGTACCTTGAGTACACTCGGGAGCCCCGGAGCCTCCTGGTGACGAACTCGATGGCACCTTTCTTGAGCATCGCCTTTACTTCCAACAGCAGTTGAGGGACTTGATTCTCCTTCCTGGCCACGGGAGGACTGCAAGGGCACTTCTTTTGGAATTCCAGCGAGTGCCCGTTGGCCAGGGTGTCCAACACCCTACGATCGGTGGAGATGGATTCCCACACTCTGACGAACTTCGTCAGCCGACCTCCCACCGGGGTACTTCGGTGGGGGCCCGACAACCCGGCCGGGTCAGTCTTGCTTGGGAGCGGCCTTGCCTCCTTGGCGACGATGGCGGGAACCCCCTTGCTTGCCGCGACTTCTGTAGGCCTCCTGGGAAGAGGAGCAGGCCGCCTGGCGGTAAGTGGAGGAGCCACCGCTGGATCCTTTGGAGGCACCCTCCATGGCTCCGAAAAGGCAGTCGCTGCTGAAGCACCCCAAGGGCCCGGGCGTCTCAGAGTCGGTCTTGATGGCCTGTAGAGACTCATCCACCGCCTTACCAAAAACGCTGTTGCCGTCCAACAGCATGTCCAACACTCTGGTCTGGACGTCCTGGCGAAAGTCTGTCGCCTTGAGCCATCCTCGTCGTCAGAGGCAAACTCTGTTGCCCAGTCGGCGAAATCCGGTATCGGCAATGTGATCCGACGCCACCTCGCCCTCCTGCAGAATTTCTAGGGCCTCCGCCCATTTGTCATCAGGCAGGGGAGCCATCTTGAACCAGAGCTCCCTGTCGTAGCGGGCCACGATCGCTAAGGCATTGGCCGCCTTAATAGTCGTCGCCGCCGAGATGACTCGTTGTCCCATAGAGTCCAACTTATTTCCCTCGCTGTCTGGCGGGGAAGTGGAAGTTGAAGCCGCCACGCCCGCTGCCTTCTTCTTAGCCGCTGGCGAGACGAACGAGTCCGGCGTGGGCTGGGCCCTGAGGTAAAAGGGGGCAGCATCGGGGACTCGGTACTTCTTGTACCTGTCCCTCTTGGCAGGTGTCGTGGCAGGGTTCTTGAGGACAGCAAGCCCCTCGTCCCAGATGTCGAGTAAAGGCACCGCGAGGACCGTCTTCCTATTAGCCTCTCGCCGTTGGTACAGAAACACCTCCTTTTTCTGTTCTTCAGGGCAGAGCTGGAAGAGCTCGGATGCCCAGGTTCGGCTGGGGACACCTGCGGGGCGGGGGGGGGGGGGAGGGGGGTGACAACAGGATATCTGCTGTGTCATCGCCGCCGTCGCCGTCTGGCGAGGGGGATGAGGGGTCTTAATGCCCCCCCCAGCCAATGACTGTCCTCTACCTAAGCCCCTCTGCCAGCCGTCTTCAGATTTTTACCGCTTGTTCGGAGGGCTTCCCGATGGGCCTGGTTCCGGCTCCTCCGTCGGGGTGCGTGGTAATCTCGTCCTTATCTCGTTACATAAGGATTGGATTGCCAACAAAATGGCCGCCGAGCTATCCTGTGGCTCGGGCAATGGCCGCGACGGACGGGATGGCCGCTCCACTGGGCCCTGTTCGTCGTCGCCATCTTCGATCACGTCAGCAGGGATCGTCCCCTGGGATCGAACCTTCTCGAACCTCTCGTTGAGGTTTATGAACCTCACGTTGAGGCCCATGGACCTTTCGTTGAGGCCCTTCTCGGTCTCCACCAGTTCCTCCTCAGAGGCTGATTCCGAGTCTGTAATGGCCACCGGGGCCCCCCCCCCCCTCTTTTTCAGCCGGGGCTTTCACGCGGGTCTTAGCGATGGGCTGGAAAGAGGGTTCCCTCCACGGCGGCAGTGATACTCTGGGACCAGAAACCGTTTCCATTGGCGTACTCAGCCGGCTCCGCCAGGGTCGCAGCGACCACTTCGGTAGAGGCCTTAGCTGGTTGGATCAAAGCTCTCACCACCTTAGGTGCATCCTGGGCCTTCGCCTTGGGGGGAGGGTCAGCGCCTCGCTCCCCCCTTGAGATCGACCGGGTCCGCTCCAGCGGCCTACCCGGGTTCTCGGACTTCCTCTTCCCTGAACCAGAGCGCTGGCTCGTGGTCGAACGTGCCGGGGAAGTAGCGCCCTGCTTAGCAACCGAAGAGCCCGACCTTTCGGCACTCCCGGAGCCCGCAGACTCACGGTGCTTGGCCTTCTGTTGGGTGTCCGTCGCCGGGGCACCATCATAGTACTTAGAAGCCCGCTCAGACTTCTTCGCCTTCTCACGTGCTGTGCAGTTCTCCAGCCAGGAGGCGGGAACGACGATCTTGTTTGGTCCGTTCCGAAAGGTTCTTGCAGAACGCACAGTCCTTCTCCATGTGCGTCTTGCCCCATGGAGGCAATAGAGACATCGCGAATGCTAGGTCGTCCTTGAAAACGTTATATAATCCGCATCCAGGGCAGTTCCTGAACAGCTTGGATCCGGGCGTCGAGCTCCCCTTGTCCTTGGCCATGTCCGTTGAGGTAGGCCGCAGATCTTCCGGAATCCTCCAAGAAGTGTAAACTCGACGAAAACTTCACCCTTGAGGGGCGTAGAAGAATTCCAAAACGGGTGCCCGTTATCGGAAGTAGAAACAGTGGAGCTTGAGGCTCGATTAAACCGAAAAAATGAGAAATTCTCCCGAAAAAGTGAAAACGCAGTAAAAAACGGGAGCTAAAGCACGAGGACGCCCAACACTTGAGCGTGCGGTAAAAATCTGAGGACGGCTGCCAGAGGCGGGGCTTAGGGAGAGGGCAGTCATTGGCTGGGGGCAGTATAACCCAGAGATCAGTGATTGGTTACTACTAAGAGAGACAGATCAGAAACAAAACTGATACTGATTTTTTCTCTACCGAGGATTCCCAACCTGACGACGGGGAATATTCATGAGCATGTGAATCCATGCCAGACCCCATGCTGGAGAAGGAGCCGCCTTAATCTGGTGCACCTGGGCTTTCACTGTCAGGCCAGGCCCCTTGTCCTGCTTGGCCTTCGTGGTCACCCCAGACACCTTGTCCCATTTGGCCTTCTCTTTAAGGGCTGGGTCGGAGGCCTGGTCTCCTTTGGCCTTCTCTGCTGAGGGCAGGCAGGATGCCATAGCCTGTTTGGCCTTCTCCTTGGTCATCTCCGGGACCACCTTGAGCTTGCCGGGTGATCAGACTTCCTCTTGGATGACGATCGGGAGCGTTGACTTGAGACTGATGCAGCTAGGGATGTTGAACGTGCTCTGGCCGCCGAGGAGCTCACTGCATCAGCGATCCCGACCGTAGCGGACATGCAGTGCTTGGCCTTTTGTTAGACCCCTGTGAGAGGGTTGCCCTCAAAAGACTTAGACGCCCGCTCTGCTTTCCTGGATCCGGGAGAGGCATGCTCCTGGGAACCACCCGGTGCAGAGGACTTGGCCTGCAGCCACTCCTCCAGCCGTTTGCGCCGATCCTTCAACGTGCATGTCGAGAGTTCACAGCAAAACACACAGTCTGCCTCCTTATGAGTTGGGTACAGGCAGTACGGGCACTGGGAATGTTTGTCATCCATGTAAACATTCCGCAAACTGCAGTCGGAGCAAAGCATAAGGGAAGTGGAATCATTCTCTTTCGACATGATCCAATCGGTGTAGTCCTTGAAGAATCTTCTGGAAGCCTCCACGAAGAAACTCAATGAAATCCGCCCTTGAGGGGCGCTGAAGAAATCTGAAAAACGGGTCCCTGTTAATTTGAAGGATGATCGAAGCGAGAGGCTCAATTGACCGAAATAGACTAAAACTTTTCCAAAAAGCGAAAAAACACAGTAAAAGCTCAAGAGCTAAGCATGAGGAATCCAACACTTGAACGTGCAGTAAAAATCTGAAGATGGCTGCCAGAGGAGGGGCTTAGGTAGAGGGCAGTCATTGGCTGGGGGCAGTATGACCCAGAGCTCAGTGATTGGTTGTTAGGAAAAAGACAGTTAAGAAATGAAACTGATTTTTTTTCTTTTACCAAGGATACCCAGCCGGACGGGGAATATTCATGAGCATGTGAATCCATGCCAGACCCCATGATGGAGAACATGGAAAATCATAGCCAGTAAAGCACATGAGTGAGTGAAAAAAAGGTCCCATTCATTCAGGAGTTAAATTTAAAAAGCCCCGAGTCCAGCAAAAGAGGTGGGAGTCACCAAGGTTAAAGGGAATTGGCACGAAATGAAAATTCTCCCCAACATGGCTGGTGGTAACAACCAGTCCCAAGATGAACAGAGGTCCTAGGAGTTTCCAGAGCTGCGGAACCCCAATACCTGGAGACCCACTGCCCATTTCAGGTGCATCGTTGTGGAAAAGCCGATTCCATCCAAATTCTTTGCTGAACCCATAAAGACACTGCAGAGTTCTGATCCAACTCACCAAGACCTCCTCAGAGCGTGTGACTGCAGGCAGTGAAGAAGATTGACCGAGCAATCCAAGACCTTTGTGAATGCTGCAGAAAAGGCGCCAAAACCAGAGGTGGGTGGGGACTGTCTTGTCCCAATCCACAAACAAGTTTCAGTGTTTGTGTGTGAATGGTATTCTTGAGTTATGCCACCAGTGGTCCCGATTGGACACTGATGGGGTGTGTGTGGGTCAGATCTTTGATGGGTTAGTGAGAGTATCGACTCTTACCTAAATTTTTGTATAAGAGGACCCCCTGCACCCACTCTGAAGGGATACTGGAAGAAACCGAAGGAGCCAAGTATCCTGTCCAGTTGCAAGATTTGCAAGGAGCCCATGGACCCCTTGGAAGAAGGCCTGGCGACCAACGGCTGGTGCTGTCCTGGAAGAGATCCGTCTTTTTGAAGATCTGCAGCAGTCCTTCAAGAAGCTGTGATACTTGCAGCGGAGGGAACATCCATTCTCGACGTCAGCTCAGTCCAGTGAAGAGCCTTCGGAAGTGCCCTTGGATCACCCAATGGCGGACCAGTTTGGGCTACTGTGCTGCGGACATTGCAGTTCCACATTGAGGCCCGGAACTTTGGGGATCGCCAGCTTGTGCTACAAGACTCACATCTGCCAAATGACATGGTTCCAGCATCAAGACGGCCCGAGACTAAGTCCGACAATGGAAAGGGAGTGTTCCTGTGCTGCAGTGCATCAATAACCGTCCTCAAGAGCTTTTCTGCATCCAGTCCTGTGCTGAGAGGGGCCCTGCATAGAGTTATTCCGCATCCTCCAACCTGAAGACCTTGCAACAGCAATTGTCGCTGAACGGAGAAGGGCATTAAAGGCTGAAGCTCACAGAGGGAAACGTGAACTTGGATCCTCCTCAAAGGCCTGCAAAGTCCTAAGAAGAATCAGTATACAGTGGGGGTGGGGTTTGTAACAGTACTTACCTGAAATTTCCCCTTTTAAAGGTTTGGTAACTTTTACAAACGTTCACAAGAGTTCGGCTGGACCCCAGAAACGCTACACTAATGGTTCCCCAGCTCACAAAACTGTGTGGAACGTTGGTGAACCTTTGGGCACAAGGCCTCGTTAGGATTGATTTTCTATACTGTGGCCTGGTAGACAGATGTATAGAAGGCCAACCTATATTGAGACAGGGACAACTCTGTGGAACAGTAGCCAAACCAGTTCAGGTAGCAGTGACAGGCAGTCTAGGCTAAGATCTTCAGAGGTGGTGAGCTTGTAAAGGGTCCAAAATGAGGCCACACAATGGGAATCACAGATTAAATTTAAACAGGATGTATACAATAGTTATTTATGGCCAAAACAATATGAAAAATTACTACTAGCAAGTAGAGTTATCACACAAGACTAAAACAATAGATGCATATATAAACATTCACTTATTATAGGGCATAATACAAACAAACACTCCTGCAAAGGAAAGGGTAGATTAGTATTATGCACTCAAGGTCCACAGAGATGATCCGCAACTAAAATCGTCCAGCCCTATGTTGTCTGGGGCCTTTTGCCCAATATTTCAGGTAAAAGTTCCACATAAGTTAAGAAGTAGGAAAAAATGCAGGTAGGGTCTCTGGAGTCCAGTGAAGGGCTCCTATGGTTAGGGTACATGTTATGGAGAATTTTCAGTTTAGTGCTAAATTCCTCCCACCTTAGAGACCCCCAGTTCTTTTGCTCAACTTTGGGACTTAGTACTTTTAATTTAATGTGTGTGTGTGTTTTTTTTTTTTTTTTTTTAACTTTGTAGTTTGACGAACTCCATAGGCATCATCTTACACTGTCACACAGCACCTTCAGTGAGTGGCACAAGGAAGTCTTAGATTTCCCCAAGGTTTTTGAAACCTTCTCTTGGTGAAACTACTGTTTCCAAGAGCAGTGAAGTGAAAATGACTACTTACATTATGTAACTTTCTAGACCCAGCACACACACTATTTTACCATAGGGTGCTGAAGGGGTTACTTCGTATCCCCTTTGTCTAGTTTCTCATGTGACATTTTAATGTTACTCTTTCTACAATAAATGGCTGGTGGGAGTGGTTTACTTTTTGCAACCATTGTGTGTTTTTACCACGGGCTGCGTTCGCAGCCACGGTAAGGCACACGTGGGTGCCCATTGCGTCAAAATGGCCCAGGTCTTTTTTTGCCATTTCTTGTCAGGAAGGTCCTGCTTGAGATTTACTCTGCGCGCCAAACCAAGTCTGTTCTTTTTGAGTTTGGCGTGCTTCATGTGTGAAACACGCCTCTGGCTCCAGTATGTCTGGCATGGGCAGGAAGTGAGGGAGGTGCCCGAAACTCCCTGTGCTTAATCCCCTTGGTTACAGGAATTAACTCAAAAAGGTGATTGGCTGGCAAGGACAGCCACTGTGCGGTGTGACTGACAGCTAGGCTAGAATGAAGGGAGAAACCTGCATAAAAAGGCGAGGCTTTTTGGCTTGGAAGGCAGTGTCGAACACAGGACGAAGGAATCAGAAGAACTTGGAAGAGACGCCTGCCGCAACTGCTGGGCTGTAGGTTTACTCGGTGAAGCCCTGCTGCTGTGCTGAAACTGCAAATTCGCCTCGACTAGAGAAGCCCTGCAAGGAAGACTTCTCCCTTTGAGTTGGTGGGACCAATCAGCTCCAAAGTAAGCCTGGCTGGACATCCTCTTGACGCTGGTTGCATTTCAACTGCTGCTGGAACCGAAGAGCCAGGGAAAGGTACACCAGATTGTGTGTGTTGCTTTTAAGTTAGACCAGAGCGCTAGGAAGATCCTCTGGACTTCTCTGTTGCAGGACTGACAAAGCCTGAGCCACCTCAACCGAGTGCTGGAACCCATAAGCATGAAAAGTATGACGTGGTGTCCGCAAACTGCAGTGTTTCTATTTGCGGTCAGATGCGAGGAGCTGAAACACTGAAGAACCGCTGAATTGAAGTTTGTCCATTGCTGCCGCTGACCATCCCATTGCAGAGCAGGAGTACCCAGGCGTCCTCCCTCCTGTCCCTACGACTGAGGCTCAGGAACAGAATCTGCAGAGCCGTACAGGAACAGAAGCCAGCTGGAACCATTTCTTCTAGCCAGAGGTACTGTAAAGTCTAAGAGAACTTACCTCTTGTTGTGTAGCCTTGCTTGCTCTCAGTTGAGAGCAGTCTTGATTACCTTGCAGAGTTGCTACAGCTTTGTCCCTCACAAGCCTCTCAACTTATGGCCCTTCAAATGTTCTATTTTCTACAAACATTTTCAAAAATATTGTGCAAGACTTTCTACCTACCTGCAAAGAAGATCTTCAGCTCCCCTTGACATTGTGCGATTAACATTGGCTGTCCTGGCTCCCTGAGAGACTCCTCTTTACCTCGGACTTTGTGATTTGAAAGGTGTTCAACAGTACTCGACTGTTTATGAATTATTTGTTAACCTTCATTTTATTCCTCCATTCCATCTTTTACACCCAATTCAGTATTGCTCTAAATGTACAGTGATAAATCAATGTCCACAGTGTCCTAGCTAAGTCACATGAGGGTGGGTGTAAAAGTGTTTGTGTGCCATCCCCAATGGGTGTCATCTGATTTAGAGAAAGAAGAACAAGATGCTTTCTTACCTGGTAACGTTCTTTTGATGGGATGGTCCGACGACATATTCCATATCTATGACAAGTAATGTTCACAGCTGTGCTTCTTCGGAAAATCTTCGGCGCCTGCGTCGATGAGGTAGATGCGCCGCCCCCGAGGACATCCTCCGACGGCACCCGATGTGATAAGTAGGACGCACGACGCCCATAGCCTCAGTTGTAGTTTTTTCCCCCAGAACGTGTGCCACCAGTTTTCTGCCAGTCAGACACACAAGGCCTTGCGGAATGCAAGCTGCAATCGCAAGAGAAATTCTGCAGCGGGGAAGGTAGGGAGGGAGCGATATGGAATACATCGTCGGACCATCCCATCGAAAGAACGTTACCAGGTAAGACAGTAACTTGTTCTTCGAGGGGATTGGGTCCTCCAACGTATTCCATATCTATGACAGACTCCCAAAGCAGTATCAAGCAAGCAGGTGGGAAAAGAATTTAGAACACAAATTTAGCATGCCCAACCAAATTGCGGAATAAAGGACCGCCTTGCCAAAGGCCAGATCCTGCCCTCGGATGGAATCGAGTGAGTAGTGCCGTACAAAAGTAAGTACTGAAGCCCAGGTGGCTGCACCACAGATGCGACAAATAGGAACACCCCTCTGCAGGGCAGTAGATGCACCCACTCCCCTGGTAGAATGGGCCCGCAAGCCAGCCAGAGGGTCCTTACCCGCCAAGCGGTAACACTCGGAGATGGCTAAAATTATCCAACGAGACAAAGTCTGTTTCGTCACAGCTTGTCCCAAACGCTTTCAAGCGTAACCAATGAAAAGTTGATTGTCAACTCTGACCCGGGACATGCGCGAAATATAAAAGCTCAACGCTCTCCTAGGATCAAGCCTATGGAGCCTCTCCTCTTCCTTACCAGGATGTGGAGGAGGATAGAACGCCGGAAGAACAACCTTCTGGCTCAAATGAAATTCCGAAACCACCTTCGGAAGAAAAGAAGGACAAACTAAGGACAACCCTGTCCTTATGAAACACAGTGAAGGGTGGCTTAACTGAAAGTGCCTGTAACTCAATCACTCTGCGAGCGGAAGTAACCGCAACCAAAAACACAGTTTTCAGAGTTAACAGTCTCAAAGGGCAAGAATGTAAAGGCTCAAACGGAGCACCCATAAAACTTAAGAACAAGGTTCAAATCCCAACCGGGCACCAGAGAAGGTGACGGAGGGAACACAATAGTGAGCCCTTTCAAAAACTGAGAAATTAAAGGAATCTTAAAATAGGAACACTCTTCAGACGAGCGCTTAAATATGGACAGTGCCGCCAGGTAACCTTTAATGGTCCCCACTTGCAAGCCCCTGTGGGCCAAGGAAAGCAAAAAAGACAGAACCATGGGAATGTCACATTCAAAAGAATCCACATTCTTAACTCTGCACCAGTCGCAGAACTTTCTCCAACGGCAACGGTACAGAGACTTTGTTGCCGGCCGCCTTGCCGAGAGCAACACCTCCATCACGTCTTCAGGGAGGTCCCAATCCTTATACCTCAACCTTTCAGAAGCCAAGCGTGAAGGTTGAGGGATCCGACCATTGGATGGAGAATCTGACCCCCCCCTCCCGTGAGAGCAGATTGTCTCGGTAGGGAAGACGTGGAGGGCAGATGGACAAGTCGAGAAGGTCTGGGTACCACGTCCTCCATGCCCACGCCGGAGCAATGAGGATCATCCGGGAACCTAACCTCCGTAACCTCCGCAGTACTTGGGGGATGACGAGGACTGGAGGAAACTCGTACAGCAGTGGGAATGACCACTCCACCACGAACGTGTCTCCTAAGGCTCCTTTTGGAGGAAATTCCCGTGAGCAGAACCTTTCGCACTTCCGGTTGACACTGGAAGCGAAGAGATCTACTAGAGGGGTCCCCAAAGGGCAAAGATCTCCAGGAGAAACTCCTGAGCCAGTTCCCACTCGTGAGAGATCGTGCTCTGCCTGCTCAGAGCTTCCGCCGTCTCGTTGTCGTCTCCGGCCAGATGAACAGCTGAGATCAAAACTTCCTGCTGGATGGCCCAGAACTCGAGCTGCATAGACTCCCGGCACAGAGGAAGTGACCCTGCCCCCGCCTTTTTGTTGAGGTAGTGCATGGCCACCATGTTTTCCGTTAGAATAAGGACACTCTTTCCTTGCACAGTTGGCAGAAAAGCCTTCAGGGCAAGCCCTCAGCTCCAACAGATTGATATGGAGTCTGGACTCCGACGGAGACCAACGACCGCTGACTGTCAACTCGTTGGCATGAGCTCCCCATTCCGTGAGGGATGCGTCCGTCACGATCGTCGCCTCCGGGCAGGGCAGCCAAAATGGGGCCCCCTTCATCAGATTGCCTTCGACGGCCCACCACAGAAGGTCCCGAGCGACCCAGGGCGGCACCTGAACAGGGTCCGACAGCCTGCCGGAGGACTGAGACCACTGGAGCTTGAGTGCCCACTGCAAAGATCTCATCCGCAGACGAGCCTCTGGCACCAGAAGAATGCAGGATGCCATGAGGCTGAGCAACCTCAAGAACTCGAACGCCGAGATTCTGGGCAAGTTGAAACTTGTGCACCATCTGCTGAATGTGAAGAGCCCTCACCTGGGGAGGAAAACACTGCCCCAGGGATGTGTCGAGCACTGCTCCGATGTACTGGAGCCGCTGCGTTGGTGTCAAATGGGACTTCTTTAAATTGGGAGAGAAGCCCAGCCTGTGAAGGGAGTGGCAGGTGACGGACAGATGATCCAGGACTTGCTCGGGAGAACTCCCCCTGATCAACCAATCGTCCAGGTAGGGGTAGACTTGAACCCCCCCTTTCCTGAGATGCGCTGCCACCACCACCGTGAGCTTGGTGAAAACCCTCGGGGCGGAGGTCAATCCGAACGGCAGGACCCGAAACTAAGTGCGAGTCGCCAACCGCGAAGCTCAGGTACTTCTTGTGCTTGGGATGGATCGGCACATGGAAGTAAGAGTCCTTGAGGTCGAGAGACACCAACCAGTCCTGAAGTTGAAGGGCCTGGAGGACTTGAGAGAGAGTAACCATCTTGAACTTGTCCTTCCTGAGGAGTTTGTTCAAACCGCGCAAGTCCATGATGGGTCTCAATCCCCCGTCTTTCTTCGAAATAAAAAAATAAGGGGAATACCATCCCTTGTTCCTCTCCGCTACAGGCACCAGTTCTATGGCGCCTGTCTCCAGCAGGGCTTGAATTTCCTGCGCAAGGAGCGGATCCGGACACTTCAAAGAGGTTCCGTGGTGGATTGTCGTGAGGCCTCTGCCGAAAGGGAAGACAGTAGCCGTGGGTTGATCTCCAGAACCCATACATCTGAAGTAATGGCTTGCCACTCTACAAGATGCTGCGCCAGCCTTCCCCAACCGGCGAACCATGGGACCTGGCCTCATGACTGAGTGGTAGCAGCTGCGGCGTTGCCTGAAGGCAAAGAGGCAGCTGCCCGAGCGGCCTTGGCACCTCAAGTACCCTCGTTTCCACCTGTGGCACTCTTACGGTGGCCTCTTTGACTGCTAGCTCCTCTCGCTTTACTGAAGGACAAGTAATAGCGAAAGGAACCACCCCTCCATTGCTGTCCCCTAGGACAAAAAGGCAGAGGTTGACGAACTGCAGCGCCCAACAACTTCGCTGCAGCTTTGGAGGTCTGCAACCTCTCAAGGCTCTCGTCAGCCTTGCTGCCAAAAAGATGTTCGTCAAAGCATGTTGAGGAGCCGGGACTGCACATCAGGAGCGAACCCAGACTTCCGCAACCACGCAAACCTGCATATTACGGTACTCGCCGCCATGGACCGGCTGACACAATCTGCCATGTCCAAACCCGACTGAACGGCCTCGCACATGGCATCCTTGCCATCCTGAACCATAGCAAGGAAATCATCCCATTCGTCCCCTTCGGGAATACGTTCAGCCGTAATTCAACACAGTTCCACAGAGTGTGTGTGAAACGAGACAAGGCACATATGGAGTTGGCCGCCTGAAGCGCCTTACCCCCTGAAGAAAACACTTTCTTCACCCAGCCGTCAAAACGTTTGTCGTCCCTATCTGGAGGGATGGTAGGATACGACGCCTGCTTGGCTGGGGCCGGAGCCGCCTGCACCACCAAACTCTCCGGAGTGGGGAGCCTGGACAAGTAGCAGGGGTCGCTACTGGCTGGAATGTATTTTCGCGACAAAGACTTGCCCACTGCCTGCAGACTCTCCGGAGCAGTCCAAGCAGCCGCCGCCCTTCTCTGCAGAGCCATATGAAACGGCAATACCGGGTCAGTGGGGGGACCAAGATCAAGGATGTCCGTGAGATCATCCTGAACGAACTCCCCTGGGGGAGCCGACCAACCCAAGTACTCAGTGACCCGAGACATAAGGCGCCGATATGAAGAATCAGCATGAGTGCCAGGCTCCGACCTACAAAACTCCACCTCCGGAGAGGTGTCCAGTCCACTGGCATCATGCAGTGACTGTCTCGGGTCATCAAACTGGCTATGGCCCGAGAAAAGCTCATCTGGTACCGTAACCAAGCTGTCATCAGAGCCTTCATCACCCTCTGAAATGTACTCCAGGCGGTAAGAGGAAGACATCTGGGGACCAAAGCTGTGCCGGACCTTAGCCAGAGCCTTTCTAGGGGCTAACCCCGTGCCACGGGGCCCCTCCAACACCACAGCCTCGAAAGGCGTCGAGGGCGCCAAACGAGTCGGCGCCGACAGAAACGGCGTCGAGCGAATCGGCGTCGGCTGCAGCGCCACCAGCATCGACGGCGTCAACACAGGCCTCGAAGCCGGAGCTCCGAGCGTGTCTCGACGACCTAGGCGCCGACAGCGTCGACGACCCCCTCGGAGGCGGAGCCTCGAGAGAAATCGTAGATGACCTCGGCGCCACAGCCGTCGACGTCTTCTTCGGAGACGGCACAGGATCACGCGGTCTCGAGCGCGTCGAGGACCGGGACCTGGAACGGGCATGGCGAGAACGGCTACCCTTGTCCGGTGCTGACCGACCCCACTCGGAGGCGCGGACAGACTGGTGCCCTGCGATTCAGAAATAGCTAGCATCTGCTTCCCGAAGGAAGCCCATTCCTCCGGTGTCGCTTGCATGGAGGGATAAGCGACCCGCCGATGGGCGGAGTCCACGGAAGAGGACGGGGAAGGCGACCGATGTCAGCACTTCCGGGAATGCCTCGAAGAGGCGGACGAGTGGCGAGACCGACTCCTGGAAGGAGACCCACTGGACTTCCGACGATGACGTGGAGAGTCGCCTCTCAAGTCATCTGTCGAGAGCCCCGCAGACCTCGACTTCCGGGGCTTAGACACCAGACCTACCGACGGCTTCTTCTTGCGTTCCCGCAAGGCCTTTGCTGTGAGCAACTGGCAGTCGACACAGTCGTCCGTATCGTGGGCCTCCCCGAGGCACCAGAGGCAGGCGACGTGCAAGTCCTTGACCGACATCTTGGACCCACAGTCCCCGCATTTCTTGAAGCCCAGACGCGGGGTTGAAGACGAAGTAGACATCGCCACGAACAGGTCTTCACAAAAAAAAAAAACAAACAGGTTCAACGAACCGAGAAGAAAACAGCAAACTCCAACGAGTCGAGGCGTACCGAGATTCACGAAGTGAACACGTTCGCGGAAAAAACAGAACTGAGGCTATGGGCGTCGTGCGTCCTACTTATCACATCCGGTGACGTCGGCCGTTGGAGGAGGTCCTCGGGGACGGCGCATCGACGTCATCGACGCAGGACGCAGACGCTGAAGATTTTCCGAAGCAGCACAGCTGTGGACATTACCTGTCATAGATATGGAATACGTCGGAGGACCCAATCCCCTCGAAGATGATGTTTTGAAGTATATTTAAGTGTTACATGTTTTGCTCCCTTTCTGAAGAAGGTTTCTATAATGGACTGTGAAATTAATCATTGTTTTATCAAGAAACCTTGAGTGACCGGTTCACATGGAACACTGAAATAAATGTAGGCACAAAACGAGGGCGAGTGCGCAGGACCACCCTGTCCCTGTGAATCACGATAAATGGGCCCTGAACTGAAAGGGCTTGCAGTTCCCCAACTCTCCTTATTGATGTGATTGTCACCAAGAAGGCAGTCTTGTAGGTGAGTGGCAAGGCTAGCCTTGTGCATTTGTTGCAAGGGAGGCACCATTAGTCTTTTAAGTACAACGTTCAGGTCCCACCCGGGAGCTTGGTTGGAAATAGGGGGATGAAGTCTTTTTACCCCTTCCATAAATGCAATAATTACTGGAATTTTCCACCACGAAACCTTCTGCTGGGACGTGTTGTATGCTGAAAGTGCAGCCAAGTAGACTTAAGGAATTGAAAACCAGGCCTGAATCTAGCAGGTGAGTTAGGTACAGGACAACATGTGTTGGTGTGCATTCAATAGGATTGATTCTTTTGCCATTACACCAGATGACAGCGCATTTCCATTTGCTGGAGTAGCAATGTCTGGTGTTAGATTTCCGTGCTTCCCAGGGTATGTCCATACATCTGAGGGAGTTGGAGGTGCCCGAACTCTATGACCTCAGGAGCCAGGCCGCTAAGTTGAGAGTTTGAGCGCATGGATGTAGTATCTCCCCCTTGTCTTGCAACAGCATTTTTTAAGGGCATGGCAGCTTCCTGGGAGGGGAGATTGACATTGCCATGAGATGGGAGAACCAGGGTTGGCTGGCCCACATCGGGGCCACCAGAATCATCCAGACTAGCTCTTGCTGCATCTTGTGCACTACCTTGTTGAGCAGGGAAATCAGGGGGTGTAGGTTGTCAGGGGTGGACGGGGGGTGAGGTGGCAGAGAAGCATAGACACATTTCCCTGACCGTGTTAACCAGACACCGTTCCCCCTTGGAGCAGTTCCGAGGGTACCTGGAGGCGTAATCTGGCCATTGTGTTCTCTCCAGAGTTGCAAACAGGTCGGTCTCTGGGAAGCCCCAGTCTGCAAAGACGTTGAGAACAATGTCCTTGTGTAATCCCCACTCGTACTCTTCTGGTAGTGGGAAGTCTGCTGAGTATGTCCGAAAGAAGATTGAGTTCCCCTGGAAAGTGTTGTGACAGGAGGTACATCTTGTGTTTGAGAGCCCATTTCCATATGTTCTGTGACAGTTTGACAGCCCTGGAGTGTGAGTGCCCCCTTGTTTAAGTAATACATGGCCGTAGTACTGTCCGTGAGGACTAGAACTGCCTTCCCATGGAGGTGTGGTTGGAATGGCTTTAGGGCCTTGAACACGGCTAGTAGTTCCAACAAGTTTATGTGGTTGGATGCTACTGCTTGGGACCACATGCCGTGCGCCGTCTGATGAAGGAAGGGAGCCCCCTCCACAGCCCTGTCAGAGATGCATCTGTGGTGAGAGTGTCTTCTACTGCGGGGGGTGGGAGGGAATGGGGTGATGAAGGTTTTCCCTTGCAGGTTTTCGCTTGACCACAACTGCAGAGGCTGAATGAGGGCTGCCGAGACAACCACTAGATCATCATCTACCCTTGCCTCTGCGCTGCCCTCTTTGCTGATATTGGCTGATGCCAGATAAACCTTGTCCGGAGGACCACGGGGTGCCTCAAGCGCCATATTCCTGCTGGGAGATCGGGAGAAGGACTGACCTCAAAAGGAACAAGAGTTTGAACCTCCCCGCTGTTAGAAAGGCTTGGCTGTAATCTGGTTGAGCGATTTCAGCGTCTCATGTACTTATTTTTTAGCCATCTCTAAGGTGTCATCGACAGCCTTACCAAATAAGTTTGACTCCTCTACGGGTTTATCAGGGAGGCCCGAGTCTCCGGCTTCAAGCCTGACTTTTTACAGCCAGGCGTGTCTCTTTAAGAGAGTACTTTGTGCCAGAGTGTGTCACGCAGTTTCAGCAGGGACCAGTTTGCTCTTTAAAATATTATGGGTCACCTGTCTACCGTCAGTGACGTCCACCAGCAGGTGTGATGGCATGGGTTCAGGGACCCCTTGGAGGCTTTCTTGAATCAGGCCCCATTGTAAGGCGCTCTAACTAGCGAGAAGAGTTGTGTTATTCGCGATTCTGGGGGAATAGGCGGCAGTTGTGGTAATAGGTTTGCTGAGGGCATAGAATTTTTTGCAGTCCGTATCCGGAGGAGCCTCTGCCGTGGACAGTGGCACCCCAGACCTTTTCCAGTGGTTGTAACAACCAGAAAATCCAGTGTGGCATGCCTTAGAATATACATAGGGTCAGATGGAGGGGCGAAACAGTTTCTCAACCTGAGGGTTGACTGCTCTTGTGAGGGAAGGAGACAAAAAGGAGTAAGGCATTTCTATATGGAGTTGAGAAGAGGAATAGCCTGACTAGTGGGTGGTTTATCTTTGAGAATGTCCTCAACGAAGTCAGAGTCCTGAACAGCCTCCTGTGTAGCAATCTGAAAGTGATCTGCGGCTCTCTTCAGGATGGCATTAAATAATATCTGGTCATCTACTGGCGATGACCGCTTTTGTTGAGGTGAAGAAGGCGGGTCTAGACAAATGTCTGGGTCTGGTGTATGGGTGGAGAGCCAAGGCCACTGATCTGCTTGCTGATCTTGTTCCCAGTCTGGGTCCTGGTCAGCTGTGTCCTGATCAACAGGATTGTCCTCATACATTTCTTCCGGTTCTGAATGCTTAAATACCTCCACTTGATAGATTTGTCATTGAATTGAAAGCTTCTGCAGCTTTGGTGGAATAGGGCAGAAGGAAGGTCCTCCCTAGGTCTCTTGGGAGTAATGGATTTCTCCGAGAAGTCTATGAATTGGCACATCTTATCCATATAATTCTCATATCTGTGCCTAGTCCACATGGATGAAGCAGTGGGGTCAGGAGGAGGGAAAGTCTGTTCAAAAGGGGGAGATCTATCTGATAAAGCCCTAGAGAGGGGCTGGGGCCTTCAGAGTACTCCTCTCGAGGAGAGGGGGTACTTCTGGGCTGTTAGCTGACCGAAATAATAGCTGCGAGACTCTGGTGTATTTTCGTTGGCTGAATGCCGAGTTTCAGCCCTCCTGCAGGCGTTGTCGTGGTTGCAGACTCCGCTAAAGCCTTGGGTGCAAGTGCACCCTTGGACAACTGTACTGGAGGACCCGAATTAAAGATATATTGAATCAACAATTGCATGAAGTGGAGGGCAGCCCCCCCCCCCCCACTTAAACCTAAGCAGAGACATTTGTATGGACTAATTTGGTGTGGTAATTATGTGAAAATGGTATTCATAATGTTAGTATATACTAGTATTCAAAATGGCATCGTGTTTATAAGGCCGAAAATGTCATTATCATGATGTGGTAAGGTGGCAAGACACAGAATGGACAATAAGATTTTCTGTACACAGACAGAAAATCGCTCTGGCTAATGCCTTTACTGAAACTGCATGTAACCGAAAATGTGGCTAAAATGAGAAGAAATTGAGTAATGTAGAATGAGGTAATTTTAAAGTTGAAACATTCAAGGATAGCATGTCGTCAGAATCTTGATGAATGGGCAGTAACCAGACTTTTAATTAGGCCTGGTCTGGAATCTTATCTAAAGGGTCCAGCTGCATTAACTATAATTGAGCAGAGCACAGGTGGAAAAGTCAGAAATGCATGCTAGAGCGTATTTCATTTTGAAGGTTTAGTTCAATTAAAAAATAATTGCCCAGTGAGCTAATGTTTAACGATGAGGTTGCCTAGACTGTGTAGGGAAGGTGGGGGCAGAATGCTCCCTCTCATTTTGCTATAAAAGTGAGATCTGCGTGGGACTGGGGGTGGTTGAGTCCGGGAACTTGACCACGACGCTGGGTGTGCACTGTGTCAGCAATGGCATTAAATAAAACTTGATGAACTTAATAGTCTCTGTGCTGAATCGTTGAGTGGTCCTTATTTACCAGTGTTGGAGTATGTGAATCCTACACCCCAACCTCTTCAAGGTGCAGCTATCTTGTCTTAAGGTATTCGAGGGCGAGTTCTGATCCCATGGGCCTGTCAGAGGTTACTCAGACCTCGAATACACAACGTGTCGGTAGCCATGTGTTTTTTTGTGGCGATGCCCTTTTGAGAGCAAAGCCAAGTTGCATGCCAAGAATACGGTTGCGGGGAGGGCGCCAGACTGCAAGGGTCGGTAGGCATCGAAGTTTTCAGCAACCTGTTGGCATTTGGCGCTTCGGTGATGTGTCCTTCGAAGAGGCCTTATAGGTTGTGTTTGCCTTGGGTGGTGCGTGTGTGCCCCCTGTCACCGAGGGTGGAGGTGAACTCCCCTTAACGGAACCGGTGGTCTGCCAGTCAGGGCCCGGGATGAACATCTGGGAAGCAGATCTGTTCCGCCAAAAGGTCTATGGCTTCCAGGTCAGAGCCATGGCTGCCGCTGGAGTCCTCGTCAAACCGAAGCAACAGCGCTAACAGGGGAACAACTTTCGGCCTGCATCGTGTAGGCGCCCACCATTTTGTGCACCTGCCCTTTAATGTCTTGGGACAAGAGTTTGCAGGATTTACAGGAACACTCATCGTGTTCACGAGGTAAGCACCTATTGCAATTGCGATGGGTGTCTTTCCAGAGGACCTTTCCGTTGCAAGACTGACAAATATGAATTGGCATCCTCTCCATAGGACAGGTAGATGGCAGCCAGACCAATGAGGGAAAGAGAAGGGAAAAGGAAATGCACTCAAAAAGAATCAACCTAGGGCCCCACTCTCCCTTCTGTATGGGCCTGGCTGCAGGGCCGAGGCCACGTGGTCGACAGACGTCGATCAAGGAGTCCACGAAGTAGTTGTCGAAAAGAAGTAGCCAAGACTAGACCACCATTGGTCGTGGGACAAAGTAGTAAGTAATGAGTAATAACTCTTGCAAGCTCCGCATAAGGCGACCAACTAGTTGGGCGAAAACAAACAAGCCGAGGTATCTCGACGCGTGAGGGATTTTGGGTACACTACACGTGACGTTCGATCTTTGAAAGAAAGTTGCAATACTCCGAGATTACCACAAGATGTCGGACTATATGCACAGCATGTGATTATAAACAGATTAAGCATCAGAAAAAGTTTATTATAAGCCCATTGACTTATAAATGGGAGTATTGGGGTAGGTTAGAAGCTCTGTAATTTACCCCCGTACTCAGATTCTTCCCCAGACTTGGCAGGACAAAGAAAGAGGGTCTGAGGTCACTTTTCCCACCAAAAGTGGCAGTCCTCGATTCACTGGGGTTGCAAGTTTCAGCTGATCTCCGGTTAGTGTCTTTCACTGTTGCAAGGACTCTAGATTGAATAATGCAGCAAAACTCGATGCAGTACCCCTCTCAGGAATGTACTCTGGTCAGGAAGCGATTTCAGGCAGTGGTCGCTGCAGCACGGCGACGCAAAGTGACTCCGCAGCCGGACAATTCCCTCCCATCTCGTCTCCCCTCCATGCTAGGACGCCATTTCGCAGAGGTTAGTCTCGTAGGGTCAGCTAAGGATCCCCCAAGATTCAGGCCGTAACTCAGAACAGTGACGCTGGCAGCACGGTAGACCAAAATCGAAGCTGGCCAGCCACAGGACAGTTACAAGGCACTTCCGAAGGCTTGCTTAGACAGGGCACCGAGAAGACATCCGGAATGGATGGTCCCTTCAGCCCAAGGGTCACAGCTACATCGCAGCACTGCTAAAGATCACAAGCAAGCCAAGGCTCCTCCAGGATAGCTGCATAAGTTAGTCGCCAGGCCTCCTTCAGTCAAGTCTCAGGTTTCTTTGTGGGTCTCGCAGCTGGATAGGATACTTGGCACCTTCAGGTTTCTCCAGGATCTCTGTAGAATGGGTGCAGGGGTCCCCTTATTCTAAAAGCCAGGTAAGAGCTGTTGACCTCACTAGCCAATGGCAGTACTAACCAACACACACCCCAGCAGTGGTCTAATCAGGACCACTGGCGGTAACATTCATGCATACCACTCACACACCAAAACCAATTTGTGGATTGGGACCAGACATTACGAGCCCACATCCTGCCAAACACACCTGCCAAAAGCTCCTGCTTTCCTGGGCACTGGAAGTCCTTATAAGGATTTTCCTGGCCTCTCAAGCCAGGAAGAAGGCTAAAGAACAAGATGGCAAAAGGACAGGCGAAAAATCATGTGGTACGGCCACGTTTGGACACTAGCCACAGTTAGTAGCCAAACGCAGTAAACGCAGCAAGGCTAAAATGAAAAAACTCCCAAAAAGTGGGAAAACGTCACTGCTGCCACCAGCTTATCCTTTTAGCACACTTAGAGTAACCAAACATCATCTGAGTGTTAGTTTAGGACAAAACAAAATTGAACCCCATTGTAACAGCAGCGTAAACTGCTTTGTACAATTATAAAAAGTTATACGTGATGCAAAAGTAACCAAAAGTATTAACCCAGTAAGACGACTAGGGAAAACAAGGTTTCCCAGTATTGACAGCCTGAAGGACATGTCAGTTTCCCCACGACATATGAGCAAAAGAGTGCAGTGAAGCTTAAGGCTTCAGTGCACTGTAAAAAGTATAGGTCAGATTCAAAAATAAAAGCAAAAAGTTTGGGGGTTCCATAAAGATTGAAGGAAAGGTTCAGTAATGAGAAATCTTTCCCAACAGCCCCATACATCTTAGGGATGGACTTCTAAAGTTAGTGTTGTATCTCTGTGGACACGTTGCGCTGCATACTAACACTTGCCTTCCTCTTCAGAGGTTTATGTATTGTGCCCTTCCCTGACTGTTCACTCTGTGCGCTCATTGGGGACCCCTTACCAGCTCACCACCTCTTGAGACTTAGCCTAAACCACACATCCCCCTACCTTGAACTGGTTCAGCTCCCAGAGTTATCGCGGTCACTAAACTAAGTTGGCACTCTATACATCTGTCCACTAGGCCAGAGTATAGAAAATTAGTCCTAACAACGCGATAAATGATAGCTTGAACAAGTCTCAACATGGAGAGCTGTTCACAAGTAGATTCTTGTCCTAGTACCAACAAATAACCATCAGGCCTGAATTTGTTGTCAAAGCAAAACTGCACAATGTTATCTGCCTGGACTTGTACTGTCCTTTGCCTAACGGAAGACTTCTATTCAGGCACTGTTCATTACCCTTCATTGCCCACACTTTGATTAGATAGTAAATCAGTAGGCTGCTGGGCCTCTCCGCATATGGTGAAAAAACCTTTACAAAATGCATCCTTGGTATAATCCTAATTTTTTTTTTTTTAATAATGGTTTTATTATAACGCGCTTAACAAAAACGGGTCTAAGCGCAGACCCGGGATTCAAACCGGAGTTGCTCTGCGTCTTGCTTCCAGGTCAAGCAGGGTTGTCACTGAGCTATACTACCTGTGCCGTATGGCAAAAGAGCATTTGTCGAAGAACAAATTGAACAGAAAAAGCAAGAAAAGGAACACAGGCCAAAATGAGATACTTATGCACTTAGCTTGGTAAACTCAAGGGACTGGTATGGCTAATTACTTGGGGACTGGATTTGTCAGCAGAAAGATAATGTTAGGGGGTTTTGCCAAAGTCCTCTCTGTGACAAGATTTTAGAAGGCCCACCATGGACAAACAGGGTTACACCCCTTAAGTTTAGCCTGAACTACCCAAAGGTTTGGTAGCAATGGCTGAGCGGCCAGGCGCAGTCTAGGAGGGAGTAGGACTATAGCGAGGTACACAGTACTCAGAGCACACATTTAGTTCAAGGAAGCTCTTAAACACTAGGAATTATATAGAAAACTAGGCATGTATGTATATACACAAAGGCTTTTAGCATTCCAGCAAGGCAAGTACTATCACAATAATATAGTAGGAGAATAATTGCAATATTCACAGAGTTATATACTTTGGAATAGCAATAATGTTAAAGACTCACATAACCAAACCCCCTGTAAAATATATGCCAATTTATAGAAACGTAGGCTAAGCTTAAGTTATAAAATGTTATCCATCTTATAAAGTCCAACCCTGTTTTAGGTGAGTGTCATGAAGTTGGGTTGGGGGTGGGGAGGGCGACACTGGGGCACAAGTAACCAAGGGCTGAAGTAGACAAGGCAAGAAAGCTCAGTTCTAGGATCAAAGGAGCAGAGTCCAGCAAAACACTTCAATTTAACAGGTTGGTAAATTGGGTTTGCTTTGGCAAGGAAATTAACAGATTTCCTAGCCAGATTGTGCTCTACCTTGCCTTGGGACAAAGGGTTGTCCTCACCAATGTAGCTCAAGGTAGGCCCTAGAGGGGTGCAGGGATTAACTGAATGCAGCCCCCAAGAATAAAAGAACACAGCAAGTCCCAGGTAAGTACCCATTAGCCGGACAGTACATTTTTAATAAAGAACATGTCACTACGGTCCCCAAGGTGAGGCAACTGCAGACCCCGATTCAGGTTTCTTGGCCTTTGCAGCTGAAAAAGAACTTTGGAGGGATCAGATGGTTGCACTCTTGCAGTGGGATGCCAAGCAGAGGATCTTCACAGCACTGGCTCGTTGGAGCCCATCACAAGCTTCAGGCAGTGACTGTTGTCATACAGGCAATTTCTCTACGGCTCTTGGTCCTCTAGTCAGCTGAGGGGACGTCTAGTAGCGGGAAAGTCACTGCCAGCCCAGAAGAAGGCCCAAAAGGTTTCAGCCGAAACCACGCTTTACAAGACTATCCACCGCAAAATGGCACAGGTCCCAGGGTATGGGGAGTTTGCAGGCCCGGGCAATCACCGCTCTTTGAGGTACGGCGCAAAACGTAGGTGGTGTTGAGAATGGTTTGGCCCACCAGTTCAGGGGAAGAGGTAGTCTTCAGGAGAACTTTATCGCTCGCAATTCGCACTCGGGAGCTGTCACTAAACGGCTCTGGCAGTCACTTGGAAGATGCTGGGGACATCAGTCTAAACATTCCTCTTTGGATCTTGTTAGGACAGTTTTTCTGATGTCCAACTAAGGGCTTAGCAAACCCATTCAAATGAGACAGTACAAGTCTCCACTCTTAGTATAAGCCTGTACCACTTGAGTATATGGTAGTGTAGACAGAGCAGTCAGGCCTATCTTAGCGGTGATAGACTGTATAATCAGTACAAAGAAATTGTAGTGCACATGTGGTCCGAAGAAACACTGAAACACTATGCATTGTAAAAATAAAGTATTTATTTCAATACAAATAGACCAAGGTAAATCTTGGAAAAATAGGTACTATGACATCATAAATAACCACAATTATAATAACACCACACTATGCTTTAAAGTACAAGGACCAACGCATAGAGAGTAGTTCGAAAACTAACAGTATGTCTAAGTAAATCAGACCTTAACACAAGAGGTCACACCTTCTTGGGGAGTAAAACCATAAGGTATTTTTTTTAGATTTAAGTGTTGCCCCTGTGCTATCCTTCATTCAGGAGGTACCTTCAGATTGCTTTACAGTAATTAAAGGGTAGTAGTCCCCGTCAGTTATGCAGTGACACTCAACAAGGAAATCTCATAGTAAACCAACTTGCAAATATACTTTTCTGAATAGTGGAACACATATTCATGGGACAGTATATACCACTTGTGACAACAGTTATACTAGGTGAATAATATACAATCACAGTTACTTTTCAGCTCAGTGGAACACAGTCGAAGATGAGCAAGAACTCTACAATAATTTTGGATGCACCAGGCACACCAAGGTCAGCTAAACCTAAAGGAACACTTCAAGAATGGTAAACAGATTGAGGTAAACAATAACTAACTTGTTTTAGGGTGGCAGACATCTAACACAAGGTAAATAAAACATATATACTTTTTAAAGGAGCCATCAGCAATTTAAGCGGCTAGTATAGCCTAAGGCAGACTTATTCTGGACAGGCTAACAGCAAGTGTGTGGAAGCAAGCGTGATCCACTAGTCCCAGGAAGACCTGCATTTTGAGCCATCCCACATTGTGCGGTGAACTTGCAGAGCTGCAATACCCCAATACCCTGGGACCTCGAGCCATTGTGCGGTTCAAGGTATTCCGAAACCTGCTGAAACTGTGGGCATTCTGCTGGAACTCCAGAGACATGAATGTAGTCCAATAAAATCCCCTCAGAGTGCTGGACCTTGAAAACTATGAGAATCCGGCCAGCGAGATGCAGTCTTCAGACTCCTGAAAAGGGCGCCAAAACCACAGAGCAACATCAGGCCATGAGGAAACTCTTGCCTGGAGCCTTCTCCCATGATCCCTGCTGCACAAATCCTTGAGTCCTGTCTGCTGTCTTCTTGACAAAGTAATCAATCGGCTGGGTTTTTGGCTGCAGATCCTGAAGTCTTCCTTCTGCAATGCTTCTTCTGTGCTGAGGTACTGTTTTGCCTGGTGTATTTTACCTACCTTAAGCGTTTGTGATTTCTGTATAGATTTGGTGTGTTCTGTGATTGGGCGGCCACTCAGCCATTTCACCCAGGCCCACTGCGAAATCTTTCTAGGGTGTCTTCTCTTAAGTCCCTGGACACTCAATTAACTTTAAAGTTAACTACTTACTTGTTACAACAGTTTTCCTCTGGAACTCTGACTTTGCTTGCAACTGAACCCTATCTCACTCTGCCTACAGCTGGCACCTAGACCACTAGGGTCACTACTGCCTCTGAGTAAACTCATGCTATAGAAAAGGGGAAGGACTGGATAAGAAAAGGGTTCAGCCTTGAAAAGTATAACAACTGTTTAAAAGTTACTTACTTGTAAACGAAGTTGGTAACTAGTTCTGAGAGTGAACAGTTACAAAAGGTGTTACTTACCTTGAATGTGTGTTGCACTATTCGGAAAAGTGTACATGTAAGGTACAGTTACTCACGTGTGAATTATGTGTGCCTCTTCCCCTAAAGTAATGCTGTTGGTTTCACTTTACTATTCCTGTTAGGATAAATGTATGAGTGTCCCCTAAGTGGGTCTTGCTTACCCTGACTTGCCATTAGTCTGTCCAGAATAAGTCTGCATTAGGTTTTACCTACCTAGAATAACTGATTCATAAAGTGTACCACTGGGATTTGCTTTCCGTGATCTGTTTTAGACAAACACAAAAAGACTTAGGTTTACACCTACCTTTAAGTTGCTTATAGCTCTTGTAAAAAGTGAATAGGTTTTACTTACCTTGGGTATAACCTATCTTAAAATAAGTTAGAGTTACTGCTTCCCTTAGTCTGAACTGAAAAGCAACTGTAAGAATATTACACCCCAAGGTCCCACTCACCTAGAATAACTTATCCTGAATCAGGGTTATAGGTTTATACTGTTCCTAGAATTCACTAAATCCGAAAAGTAGATTGTCCAGTTGATATGACTGAGAATTCTTGCTGAGCGTCACAGTACAACTGGGTCTACTACCCTGGTATAACTGAAAGTAATCTAAAAGTAACTATCGGTTTTGAATTCCCTAGAACTCCTGTTAGGTGTTCGGAATACGTTAATATGATTTGGTCTGTGTACCTTCAAGCATAGTGTTGTGTTTTTATAAATGTGGTTATATATAATGTGATAGACCTCATTTCTCCCAAGATGTATCTGTGCCTACTTGTATTTAAATAAACCCTTTATCATTTACAAAACATAGTGTTTCTTTGGACCATTTGTATTACAATTTCATTTGTACTGATTCTACAGCCCTCGCTCCCTCCGAAGATAAGCCTGGCTGCACTGTCTACGTTACAATGAACTCAGGTGGTACAGACTTATACCAAGTGTTTAGTCTTGTACTGCCTCAGATGAATGGTTTTACTAAGCCATTAGTTGGACTTCAGAAAAAACTGTTCCACCACCCAGCACTTCACAATTAAATGTAAAAGGGATCCAAAGATACTTTCTACCATTGAAAACGGTAGTTCCCACAAGTTTAGCCAGAGAATGTTTAACGGGGAGCCGCAAGGGCAACCTAGCAACAATAGGCATTAGGCCAAAAGGTGTCAGAGGATAACATGAAAAACGCACTATTGAGTCTCTAGAAAATGACACCCACAAAAATAGTAAAAGTCTGTGGAAAAGGTTCCCACTTACTGTAGTATAGGGAAAAACAATCTACCAGTCCATCAAAAAGATTTTATCATTGCTATGAAAATCTTACCCAACAGATCTTCAGTCCAGTGGCTAGCAGTTTCTGCTCCAAGACCCTTGCCTTTTATACAGGGAAACTAGCCGAGCCCACCAATCAACAGACACGCATTCATTCTTTCAAACTTGGGGGTGGCAGACCAATGGGGACATCCAGCCTCCCAGCACAAAATGGTTTCAGGCATACTGCAGGGCAAAGAGAGGAGTTTCAGTCACCTCCCGCCCTTCATGTCCTTTCAGGCACCCAGAGTCTGGGCATGCTTTCCACGGGAAGATGGCCAAAGACAAAAGACCCATCAAGACCTCTGCCATAGGGGCATGTAGAAGAAGCCTCAAGAAAGAACAAGTAATCAAAAACGGGGCTTAAAAAAGTATAGCCACCATTTTAGGCAAACAGTGACCCTTGTGTCCCTTAGTGCAGCTGTGAAGGCAGCCTGCGGCAAAAGTCCACAAAAAGTCATGCAAAAAGGTAAACTGCCAACAGTGTCAGAAGAACTTAATACAGTAACTAAAAGTTACTGGAAAAGCGAGACCTGGTTCGCCTCAGCACTTCACTTAAGGTGAGTTGTGATGATCACGCATAATAAATCACAGGTGGGACAAAAAGCAACCCACTGCCCTAGTAACTTGTATTAACACAGGTAAAATAAAAAGGGAAGCTCAAGAAGCTCCCAGCAACACTGTACAGAAAGTTCTATGTGATGCAATAATAAAAAGGTAGATGCCAGAAAAGCGTAACAAAAAGAGGGGGAAAAGGGTGCCCTGGGTAAAAGTAAAAGAGTGGGTGTAGAAAAAGGACTCGCTCACAAGAATCAGTCAAAGAACTCAATAGTCCAGCACAAATGCTAAGGGATTCACAAAGTGGGGAGAATTTCACTGAAAAAGGAAAAATCAACCTTACTGATAACAAAACAATACTAGCTGCATATGGATTTAATATTAATAGATTACATAAGCAGTTTTAAGCCGCAACATAAGGTAGTAACAAATTGCTTTTGCTTTCTGAAAGAACTATTTAGGCCCTTATCAGACACTACTATAAATCTATTTAAGCATCAGAGCAATTTCTGTCTGAAACAAGTCTTCGTTTTTTTATATTGCAGATTCAATACTAAAAGAATCCCCTTCTGTAAAGAAATCATTGCATATACATTATATTTAAATAAATGTAGACCACACATACCGTACAAAGTTCTTATTATTAAAAATAATTACCCATTTCAAGCCGGTCAAACATATGAAATACATACTTGTACTTCTGAAAGAAGTTTGGAGCTTCAAAAAGTTTAGACCACTCTGCTTTACCCAACAAAATTTCATCTGTAATTGCCAGACCTGTAATCATAAAAAAGGCAAGGGTTTATTACCTGGGACTGGTCCCATTTATCAGTGCAATCCGTTAAATTAAGCAATGAATTGCTAAGAAAGTAAAAACAACTAAAATAGCACATATCTTTCAGGCAGTTTCAGGACAACGCCCCTGTTTAGAGCTTTACAACCACTAACCTTAGCATGGGCCAAGAAGAAAGCCTAAACCTCTTCAAAAGAAGAGTAACAGTAGTTGAGCTTAACTCCACGAAGGGGTTGTAGGCTGACACAAACGTACAATTAGTACGCACACTTATCCATAGAAAATGCATCAAAATGATATGCATGAGTTTATACACATCAGTATATTTGACATACATATCTTTGAGTTGGATTAAGTACTTTAGTGAATGTTAGGCAAGACTGAATGCAGTACCCATAGGGTGGACTACAACCACCCTGAACTCCTGGAAGTAGTAACCCAACCTTTGGTATAGGTCTGTACTACACAGGCTGGTAGTGTGGACCAGTAGCCAGGATTATCTCAAGAGGGGTCAATGCGAGCTGTAGGGGAGTTACACAGAGGTTCACAGTGACAAGTATGCAAGTAAACACTTACACACAGGGTTTCTTGATAAAATTATTAATTTATTTAGCAGTCAGTTAATGTAAGCCTTCTTCAGAAGGGAGCACTGTAAAACACCACACAAATATACTTCAAAATTACACAATCTTCATTCAGAATCAGTAAATACCCATTTGGGTTAACATCCAGCAGAGAACTACACCCACGGGTGACTTCAATGGCTAGGGTGCTGTTGAAATTAATGTATTACTGTTGGCATTCAGAATTAGTTTAGAACAAATAAAAAGGAAGATTATTAGAGCAAACAAGTTAGCACAAATAGTTCTTAAGCAAGCAAATACTTGCAGATCCCCCAATAAGAGTAATTCAAGTAAAACAGGCTAAAACAAAGTCAATAGGCAATAGTCTAGATAGGCTGAAGCACTTCTTGGAAGGTAAGTAGAAAAGTCTTTGCACAAAGTTTCAGAAGTCTTTGAGGAAAAAGATGAATCAACATAGGGCCACAAGCTGTTAGACTTGTGACTAGTAGAAGATGCAAGCAACTCTACAGCAAGAGGTAAGTTCTCGCAGACTTTGTACAGCACCTTTAAAAATGCAGCAGATGACTCCCGTGCAGCTCTGCAGATCTCACTGTTCTTGGGCCTCAGTCGTGGAGACAGGAGGGAGGACGTCGGGGGGACTCCTGCAATACACCGGGCGGTCAAAACTCGCAACCGGCAAACTTCACTTTCAGTGGCAGTTCATTTTTTCAGCTCCTCGCGTCTACCGCAAATCGCAACACTGCGGTTCCTGGATGTCGAGATGGACTTTCCTTGCATCTGGGGTCCCGCACTCTGTTAAGGGGGCTCAGGCTTGGTCAGTCCTGCTTCCTGGGAGTCCGGAGGAACTTCCTGGAGCTCTTGGCCAACTTAAAAGCAACGCACACAAACTGGTGTTCCTCTCCCTAGCTCTGCGGTTTCGAGCAGCAACTCTGGAAATTGAACCAGCTCCGAGATAGATGTCCAGGTGGCTTACTTTGGAGTTGATTGGTCCCACCAACTCAAGGGGAGAAGTCGTCCTTGCAGGGGCTTCTCCGTCGATGCGAACTTGGCATTTCGGCACAGCAGTAGGGCTTCACCAGGCAAACCAACGGTCCAGGAGTTGCAGCAGGTGTCCTCTTCAAGTTCTTGTTCGATTCCTTCGTCCAGTGGTCGACTGCCTTCAAAGCCAAAAGACTCCCCTTTTATACAGTTCTCTCCCTTTCATTCCAGCCTAGCTGTCACTCACCCAGGAGGTTGGCTGTCCTAGCAGGACAGTCAGCCAGCCAATCACAGAGTGCATTTGGGTCTCCTTGGAGACTAAGCACAGGAAGTGTCGGGCACCTCCCTCACTTCCTGCCTACCCCATACACCCTGGAGCAGAAGCGGGCTTCACTCGTGAATCCTGCCAAAGGCAAAAAGAAACAAAGGGAACAAACCTGGTTTGGCGCGCAGAGTAAATCCGGGCCATTTTGACAAATGACTGCCCTCTACCTAAGCCCCTCCTCTGGCAGCCATCTTCAGATTTGGTAGCACATAAAGTGGCAGAAGGACCAATAGAGCCGCAGAGGGTTAGGCGGGAGGGTTCGCATGTGAATCCATGCCAGACCCATGCTGGAGAACAACAGTTACAGGTAAGTAACTTGTTCCTTCTCCAGAAGGGCTCATTTAAGCACACATCGAGCACATGTTAGGGAGAATTTTCATTTTGTGCTAAAATCCTCCCAACCTTAGAGAGCCCCAGCTCTTTTGCTCGACTTCAGACTTTAATTTTAACCCTAGAGTGACCTTTTTCTCCCTCCATCCTATGTTTTGACCTACTTTTGATTGTCTTTTTACTGTTTTTGGAGTCTAACAAACTCCATAGGCAGCTACTTTTTGTATGGTGAGACAGCACCTTCAGTGCAGTGTCACTGACAAATCCTTTAGATTTCTCAAGGTTTAAATACCTTTTCTTGTGTGAACTACCATTCCCAAGAATTGACTTAACTTACCTTTTCTCTTTGTAGGTCCAGCACACACCATCTTCTGGGGTTTACCTAGTAGCCCCTTATCCTACATTCTCATGTAACATTTGTATTTTACCCTCACTACTTCAAAAGGCTGGTAGCAGTGTTTTTATTTTCCTACCGCAGGCTGAACCCTCAACTGCAGTACAGCACCCATGGGTGACCATTTTGTCAAAATGGCCAGACTTTTGTTTTCGCCATTTTCTGTTTGTGAGCTTTTCTTGGGTTTTACTCTGTGCGTCAAAACAAATTCGAGCCCTCGGTTTGACTTGCTTTTAGCGGGCTTCAGCCCTGAAGCCCGCCTCTGGCTCCAGTGTGTCTGGAACGACAGGATGCGAGGGAGGGTCCCGAAACTCCCCTGTCCCTGGTCTCTAGGAATGCCTGACTGCAACCAGTCTTGATTGGCTGGCTGGCCTTTCAGGACAGCCATCCTACTGTGTGATTGACAGCCTAGGCTGTGCACAAATGGAAGAAACCTGCTTAAAAAGGCAGGGGTTTTGGGACTAGAGGCAGAGTACCACTGGGAGAAACACCCAACGAAGAAACCGTGAACGATGCTTGCTACATCCTCCTGGACCTTTGAATTGCCCGGTGAAGCCCTGCTGCTGTGCTGAAACTCCCTTTTACAATCAACAATAGACATCCGGAAGGGACAACTTCTTCCCTTGGGTTAGTGGGACCAACTAACACAGACAAACTCCACTGAACCATCTTTCCCGACTAGCTGTACTACTTTGCTGCTGCAGGAACAGAGTGCCAGCGGTTACGAAATCCGTAGTCTATTCCAATGTCTGAAATCCAGCCAGAAGCTCCAGGAGTCTCCAAGGACCCTCCAAAAGCAGGACAACCCGAGCTCGAGTTACCTCACCAGAGTGCATGACCCAAGGAGTGAAGGAAGCCCAACCGGTATACGAGTACAGCTGTGGTGGTGGTGGTGGTTACCGAGCGCTGGAACTGCGAAGTGGTGCTGATCCCAAAAGAGCCTGTACCTGCAGACGACCTCCAACTTGCCCCCGCAGGAGCCCTCCGGACGTCCTACCTCTTGTCCCTACGACTGAGGCGCAGGAACCCAGGGTCTGCATTGCTGCAACAGGACAGAATCCAGCTGGACCACTCTTTCAAACCAGAGGTACTGGTTAGACTTGGGGTACTTACCTTGGTGTCTTTTGAGCTGTGCTTTTCTCAGTCGAGACCTTTTTGGAGTCGATTCCAACTCTGCTTTTCACACGCATAACAGCTTGTGACCCTACAAGTGATTTTTTGCAAACTATCTAACGTTGTGCAATACTATTATCTAAGAAGGGCCTCAGTTCCATAGACTGTGCTCCAACTGACTTTGGCTGTTCTGGCTCCCGGCAGACTCGTCTAGACCACTGACTTTGATATTTCTGTCCATCCTAGACAATGAGGGCATCTGTAATCCACTGGCAATTTATGTTGACAAAACCCTGCAGCCGTTATTCCAAAAAACGTACACATAACTCAGTAACAGATTTCTTGAACTCATTACAAACACTAACAAGTATACATGAAACAGATCTACTAGTATCACTTGATGTTCAAAGTCTTTACACTTCAATCCCTCATTACGATGGGCTGGAAGCACTAGAATGAGCATTGTTAAATGGAGACTGGAGTCAACAAGATATTTGTGTTGGAACTAAGCAAAATAATTTTGGTAAACCATTACTTTAGATACAAGACACAGTTTTACCTGCAAGCCTTGGGAACATCAATGGCACCAGCCTATGCAAATCTACTCATGTTTTATTTGGAATCAATCACTATACTTTCCAATGAGAGATGGCACGACAACAGTCATGTGGACAGGTATATAAAGGAAGTTTGTCATCTGGAGAGGAAATAGACCAGACCTGGACATTTTTGTAGTTCCTGAATTCAATTCAGGAGCAGATCAAGTTGCCGATGGAAGTTGGGACAACATCTATCATAAAGCGATGGATGTTAACACCCTGCCTTACTTAAGTCATCATCCAAAACATCTTAAAAATAACCTGCCCTACAATCAATTCCTCCAGTTGAGAAGGATTAAATCATCTGAAGATGTTCTGCAAATTGAAAACTTGAAAATGGAACAAGTTACTTACCTGTAACTGTTGGTCTCCAGCAGGAGTCTGGCATGGATTCACATGCTCATGAATATTCCCCGTCAGGCTGGGAATCCTCAGTAAAGAAAAAAATCAGTTTAATTTCTGAACTGTCTTTATATTAACAACCAATCACTGAGCTCTGGGTGATACAGCCCCCAGCCAATGACTGCCCTCTACCTAAGCCCCTCCTCTGGCAACCATCTTCAGATTTGGTAGCACGTAAAGTGGCAGTAGGACCAATAGAGCCGCAGAGGGTTAGGCGGGAGGGTTCGCATGTGAATCCATGCCAGACCCATGCTGGAGAACAACAGTTACAGGTAAGTAACTTGTTCCTTCTCCAGCATGGGGTCAGTCATGGATTCACAAGCTCATGAATAAAGAATACATAGCAGTACACACCTGCACAACCACAGGAGGTGACAAGGCTTTACATAAGCATCTTTTATCTTGTCACGAGGCTCACCTTCAAGCGAACAGGTTGAGCGCACTGCTTGGCCGACTCTGAACTCCTCCCTGGAATCCCTGTTGATGCTGTATAATCTAGTGAAGGTAAGCGTCAACCTCCACATAGCAGCCCTGCAGATGTCCAGCAGGGGCACACCAGACAGGAACGCTGTAGTAGCAGCAATCGCTCTGGTAGAAAGGGCTATCGGGTGCCAGCCAGCGACGAGTGATGCAGCCGGAGAGCCACCTGGAAAAGGAAGCCTTGGACAGGGCCTTCCCATGTTCACAGGACCTAAGTTTACAAAAAGCTGAGAAGTCTTCCGGAAACTCTTTGTGCTGGCAACATAAAACTTTAGCATAAGAGCCACATCCAGCGAGTGCAAAGTCCTGTCAGCCGGCAACAAAGGTGTCAGAAAAACACAGGCAACACCAAGGGTTTTTTGAGATGAAATTCCGATGAAACCTTGGGCATGAAGGAGGGGTGCGTCTGCAGCACCACCCTCGTCTCGTGAAAAATCAAATAAGGCTGCTTGCAGGACAGGTCCTGGATCTAACCTCCTCTTCTGGCAGAAGTGATGCCCATGAAGAAAGCTGTCTTCCAAGACAGAAACCGAACAGAGCTTGATGCATAGGCTTGAATGGAGGCCCCATGAGCCTGGTCAGCACCACGTTGAGTTCCCACACCGGGCCCGGAGCCTTCACCAGCGGGAACAAACCGAACAGTCCCTTGATGAACTCTTTGACCAGACGGTGCAACCAAGTGAAGACCGGCCAGGAGATCGGGTCGAGAGTGAGATAGCCCACAGATGCACCTTGATGGAGGCGTGCACCAGCCCTGATCTAGCCAATGAATACAAGCATGTAAGAACTTGTGTGGCCGTGACCCTCAGCGGGTTAATCTTCTGCAACTGACACAGTCGAAAAATGCTTCCATTTGTGTCCGTAGCATTTAGACTCTACAATGCCGTGGCCCAGGCCAGGACCTATGCAGTCCTCCGGAAGCTTGTAACCACCGAACTCTAATGCTGCAGGAGCCAGGCCTTCAGGGTTCAGGGATCCTGGGTCGTGGTGTAGGATTGCGCCTCCTTCCCTGGCAAGCAGATCAGCAACCACTGGTAACTTCACTGGAGGGGATGCTGAAATGCTGAGAAGGTCCGGGCACCAGATCTGCCTCGGCCACGCCGGTGCAACGAGGATCATCCTTCATCGGTACCGCCTGAGTTGACGGACTCGTAGCAGTAATGGCAAAAGACGGAACGTGTACAGAAACAGGCCTTCCCAAGGGAAGGTACATGCGCCGATCCGCCCCCCTCACCCCACCCCAAACCCCCCGTCCCCACGCCTCATGCTGGCGAACCTCCGGCGCTTCTGTTTGATGGCCTGGGGATTGTCCCACTGGCAGAAAAAAAAAAAAAAAAACCTCTGAAAGTCCTTACCTTCGGCAATGTTGGAGCGCACGCCCCACCACCAGATTGCGGAACTTGTCAAGCACAATTCTGTCCTGGAAGCCTACAGACACCTGGGTCCAATGGGCGTCCAGGAACTCCTGCAGCAGGCACATCCGCAATCTGCAGAGCCGGATCAGGTATATGCATGACAACATCATGCCAAGCAGTGACTTGATGGTCCTCACTGTGGCGACCTTCAGTGCCAACAGCCGTTGCGCCTTGCCCAAAATGCCCGTTATCCTCTCCTCCGATGGCGCCGCTAGGCAGGATACTGTGTGGAGCCTGGATCCTGAGGAACAGCGCATCCTGCGATAACGTCAAGCAGGACTTTGCATAATTCACAGAGAATCCCAGGTCCGGCGGTAGCCGGACAGTCCTCGCAGTGTGATGTCCCATAGCTAGGCTTACACATGCACCGCCTGTAGTTGTAGATAGGCCGCCACCAGGGCCAGGCACTTGAAGACTGGGCGCTGACTTCAGTCCGAAGCGGATAACCTTGAACTGGTAATGCTTCACTTGTACAACAAAGCACAGGACCTTGCAATGCTTTTCATGTATGGGGACGTGGAAGTACGCGTCCTCCAGATCCAACTACGACAAAGTCTCCCTCCTCCAGCTGGCCGAGCACGTGCTGCAGCGGGACCATCCTGAACTTCTGGGACTTTATGTACTTGTTGAGTCGTCGTAGATCGAGAATGGGTCTCCAGCCCCCGGTCTTCTTTCTTACGAGAAAGTATCTAGAGTAAACTCCGGAGCCCCAGAGTCGCTGTGGAACTAGCTCCATCGCCCCTTTTCTTAACATGGGCCGAACTTCCAGTAGCAGATGAGGGATGTGTTGTTCCTGTCGGGTCACCGGTGGAATTCGCCGACACTTCCATTGAAATTCTAAAGTCTGTCATGGGCAAGAGCGTCCAGCGCCCATCGATTGGTGGAAATGGTCCCCACACGCGGACCAAGTTCACCAGACGGCCTCCCACCGGGGTACAGGGGTGGGGGCCAGATGTCTTGGGCGGTTCAGTCCTGCTTGGAGGCCAGCGCGCCGCTCTGGGAATCTTGGCGACGACTGCCACCTCCAAAGGCTTTGGAGCGACCCATGTTGGCCTCCCGTCTGACCTGTCTAAAGTTGGTGGCCTTAAGCCAGCCACGACTACAAAGGCTAACCCTGTTTCCCATCTGGCGGAAACCTGTGTCCGCAATGTACAGGGCCATGATGGTGTGGTCCGATGCCACCTCGCCTTCCTTAAGAATCTCCAAAGTCTCGACCAGTTTGTCATCGAGGAGGAAATCCAGGAGTGAAGCCATCTTGTACCAAAGCTCACGGTCTTATCTGGCACCGATCGCAAGGGCGTAGGCCGCCTTGACCATCGTCGCCGCCGAGATGATGACCTTTCTACCCATGGAATCCAATTTCTACCCCTTGCTGTCCAGAGGTGCAAATGCAGAAGACTAGTTTGGCGACCGCTTGCTGGCGACCACCGAGTCTGGCGATGGCTGAGACTGCAAACACTTGTACTCCGGCACCTGGTATTTCTTTTCAAGCCGGTCTCTCTTCGATGGGGCGAGGTTCCTCAGCAGCGCCAGCCACTCATCCCAGACGTCATCCAGGAGCGGTACCGACATGATAGTTTTCCTCTTCGCCTCCTGCACTGGTATTCCACCTTCTCTTCCGGAGTAAGCTGGAAAAGCTCAGATGCACGGACGATCATGGAGTGGAAGGATCCCAATTCATCTGGTGGAGAAGCCCTTGGTGGCAGGGACATTCCACTGTCATCAGTGTCAGTCATCGCCATGTCTGTCCCTCTAAGGAAGGGGGGGGGGGGGGGTGAGGTGGGCAGCGATGGTTGAAATTGAGGCATAGGGTGCCTCCTCCTTTTCTTTGACGGTGGTTGCCCCGGTGGTGCCTTCGGCATCCTCTTTTCAATCTCCAACACCAGCGTGTGGAGGGTTGAGAGAATATCCTGCGACAGGTCTCTACCTGGGAGACAGGGGCGCTGGGCCCAGCGCCCATGTAGTCCCTGTCGACGTTGGCCGCCTCCAGGGGGCATCTCCGACGTTCTCCTCGTCATCACCACCCTCCTCAGGGATGGTGTGGATGGAAACTATCATCCTCGGAAAAAGAACTGTCCGTGCCCTGTTCTTCTCCGATTCCCCCCTTTCTTCGGGTCCCGAGGGGTCGGGCTCGGGCTAAGGTCCGGCATCCTCTTCTGCAGATTCTTTATCAGCTTGGACGAAGTCTCCCGCCTGGGAGGAAGAGGCGCTCTGGCTGCCACCGGGGCACCCTGGACTGGTTCAGCTTCTTTCGTCTTCGAGACGGCGGCAGCAATCATTTCGATGGAAGAGGATGTTTTGGCCTGGATCACCTGGGCCTTCACGGGCAGGTCGGACACCTTGTCCGGCTTGGCCTTTTCCAGTTTCTCCCGCAGCTTCCCTGGGGTAGCTGACTTCCTCTTGGATGAAGAGCTGGAGATCGAGGCAGATGGAGAGAGACACAACCTGACCGCTGCATGACACGCTTGCGCGTCGACCCAGACAGAAGCGGACTTGCAGTGCTTTGCCTCGTCTTGGGCCCCCACAGATTGAGCGCCCTGAAAGGACTTCGAAGCCTTCTATGGTAGGCTGGATTCTGATGAGGCATGCCCTTGTGAACCACCGCGGGTAGAGGCCCTGGCCTTGAGCCAGGTTGCCAGCGGGACATGTCGATCCTTCATTGTGCGTTTGGAGAAGCCATGGCAGATCTCACAATCTTCTTCCTTGTGCGTCGGGTGTACACAATACAGGCACTGGGAATGCTTGTCATCAGTGAAAACATTCCACAAACCGCAGCTGGTGCATAGCTTGAAGAGGGAAGCTCTGTCGTCCTTCCCCATCCGACATAATCCGGCACGGTGTAGGCCTGGTGGACTTCTGGAAACTTGCAAGAAGAAACCCTCGATTTCTGCCCTTGAGGGGTGATGAAAGTTGCTGAATAACGGATCCCTGTTAATCTGATGAATAAACGATAGAGCACACAGGCTCGATTGACCGAAAACAGTTTTCCTACCAAGAAAAGCACGAAAAAACAAAGCACAAAGAGCAAAATATGCGTACTCCCATAACTGAACATGCGGTAAAAATCTGAAGATGGCTGCCAGAGGAGGGGCTTAGGGAGAGGGCAGTCATTGGATGGGGGCATTATGACCCAGAGCTCAGTGATTGGTTTATAGGAGAAAGACACGAAAGTGAAACTTTTCTTTTACCGAGGATTCCCAGTCTGACCACAGTGAATATTCATGGTCATATGGAGTGCTGGGGGGGTTTGATTTTGAATAATTTATTACGCGCACCAGACAAAGTCAACCATATTCGGGCGCAGATGGCAACTATAAGAAATTGCGGATTTCATAAGAGAAGAAAAAGATCTCAGGGTTTAATTTCGTTTACCGGTTTACATTTATCTAAATAGAAAGGTTTTCAATCTCTTTCTGAAGAGCTCCAGGCTTTCACACTTTCTAATTTCAAGAGGAAGTTGATTGCAGACTTTAGGTCCATAGACACCAAAGCTTCCATCGTCTCTTGTAGTGCATTTTGTTTGTGGAATGCAGATTAAGAGTTTGTCCTCCAAACGCAAGTTCCTTTTCGGCTGATAAAATGTTATTTTATCAGCTAAATATGCAGGGGCCAGCCCTTTAGTACATTTAAACACTAGGCATGCCATCTTAAATGTAATCCTATCTTCCACCATCAGCCAGTGGCGCGATATCCGCATGGGTGACACATGATCACTTTTCTTTAAGTTTCCAATAGCTCTCACTGCTGCATTTTGTGCTCTTTGGAGTCTCATCATTTGCTTCCGAGGAATCCCTGCCAGTAAACTGTTACAATAATCTAGGTGGGGGTTGGTCATTGCCCCCACCACCACTGCTCTATCTTCTGTTGGAATGTAGGGGAGTATTTTCCTTAATGATCAAAGTGCAAAGTGAACAGTTTTCACTTTAGCCCCTACTTGGGCATCGCTATTCAAATTTGCTTGCCGCCAGCAACCTAGGTTTTTTAAAAACTTTAGCATATTGCAGCTGTTCACCCAAAATCATAGGGGGAAAGCTTTGAGTTTCTGCAGTTTTTTTGTTCTTTGAGCTAAACAGTATAATTTCCTTTTTGGCAGCGTTTAATTGTAGATGGTTGTTATTCATGCATTCATTAAGTTCCTTCATACATTAATTCTTTCAAAATCCTCTTCATTATTTTGTAACTCAATATATAGTTGTGTATCCCCATATGAATGAAAGAGCAAACCATATTTCCTGAAAATCCTAAAAACTGGTCGAAAATAAAGATTAAAAATGAGTGGGGACAGAGACGAGCCCTGTGGCACCCCGCAATCAAGTTCCACCATTTGTGAGGTAAAGCCATGGAGTATAACCCTTTGAGTTCTTTCTTTAAGAAAGGATTCAAACCATTTCACCACTTGCTCAGAGTCTTTCCCCACCTGCTTAATCCGTTCTGCCATTATCGGATGATTCACAGTATCGAAAGCCGCGCAGAGATCCAACATTAACACCACTGTGGATCCTCCCCCATCGGCTACTTCCATTTAATCATCATGCACTGCTAAAAGAGATTCTGTGCCATGGTTTGGGCGAAAACCTGATTGAAGATCATCCAATAGGTTCACTTCGTCCACAAAGGCCTGGAACTGAGAACACCACCTTTTCCAGAATTTCTGTTGGCCACATTAAATTAGCCACTGGTCGGTAGTTCTTCATTACTTCTGGGTCTAAAGTTGTTTTCTTTAATAGGGGTTTAATTAAAGCTTTTTTAAAGCTATTGTTACCTGTGAATCTTGAAGTGACTTATTCACACAAAGACCCCCATGAATGGCGTTAGTTCCTTTGTTAACCGTTTGGCTGCATATGCTGGCATTCTGCAGGAGGAATCATTAGTGGGTTTCAATTGCCCTAACAGGGTAAAAATTGTCTTATTCTCCACTTTCTGAAACTGAAACGTTATTTCCTTTTGATTTTCCTTATCATATTCCTCTTCTTCCTTTGTCTCTATTTTAGGGTCCCTTCCAGATTCAATATTATTTAATATGGTAACTATTTTATCTTTAAAAAAAGGCATTGAATTTATCAACCTGTTCCTGTTACTTCGTAGCCCCTTATCCTACCTACTCATGTAACATTTTCTATGTTAACTTCACTAAATTAAATGGCTGGCTGGCGGCAATGGTTTAATTTTCCTAACATTGTGCTTTGCTACCGCAGACTGAATCCTCAGCTGCAGTATAACACCCATGGGTGAACATTCCGTCAAAATGGCCCAATCATCTTTTTTCGCCATTTTCTGTTTGTGAGGTGTTAGAGTCTTACTCTGCGCGCTAAGCCAGGCTTGAGCCCATGGTTCATTTTGCCTTTGGCGGGCTTCAGTACTGAAACCCGCCTCTGGCTCCAGTGTGTCTGGAAGGGCAGGAAGTGAGGGAGGTTCCCGGAACTCCCCTGTCCTTTGTCTTTAGGAATGCATCCAGTCCTGATTGACTGGCTGGCTGTCCTTCGAGGACAGCCATCCTGCTGTTCGAGTGACAGCTAGGCTGTGCATGAATGGGAGAAACCTGCTTAAAAGGGTGAAGGTTTTGGGACTGAAGACAGTTGACTACTGGGAATAACAACCCGAAGAAACTGAACAAAGCTTGCTGGATCCTCCTGGACCTTTGAATTGCCCAGTAAAGTCCTGCTGCTGTGCTGAAACTCTTTTTCCTGATCGACAAGAGAAGTTACGGAAGGGACGACCTCTTCCCTTGGGTTAGTGGGACCAACTAACCCAGAGACGAACTCCACTGGACCACCTTCCCCGACTGGCTGTACTTCTTCGCTGCTGCAGGAACAGAGTGCCAGGGGTCGAGAAATCCATAGTCGAGTGCAATGTCTGATCTGGCCAGAACCGCCAGGACGACCAGAGTTTGAGCCCCCCTCGCCAGAATGCAGGACCCAAGGAGTGAAGGAAGCCCAACCAGCATCCGCGGTGGTGCGGTTTACCATGCGATGAAACCGCTAAGTGCCGCTGACCTGAAGAGAGCCTGTAGCAGCCGCCGGCTTGCAAATTTCTGCCGCAGGAGTCCTCCAGACGTACTCCCTCTTGTCCCCACGACTGAAGCCAAGGAACCCAGGACCTGCTTCACTGCAACCAGACAGAAGCCAGCAGGGCCACTCTTCTAACCAAAGGTATTGTTCTGACTTGGGGTACTCGCCTCAGTGTCTTTTGCTTTGCTCTTCTCAGTTGAGACTTGCAGTAGCTACTTTGCTAGAGTTAATTTCAGCTCTACCCTTCACAAGTGTAATACCTTGTGATCCTACAGTGATTTCTCAACAAACACTAACTTTGTGCAAGACCCATTTAAGAAGAGCCTCCGCTCTATAGACTGTGCTCCAATTGACTGGCTGTCCTGGCTCCCTGCAGACTCTTCTGTTCCATTTGACTTTCATACTTTTAGTCTCGGGAGGATGGCTCGGATGAAACGTGCTCACCTTGGAAGCAAGACGTCACGGAGCAACACAGGTTTGATCCTTGGGTCTGCGCTTAGAAACCTCTGGGTATTAAGCGCGATAAATAACCAATCATATATCATACTTACTGTCCCTCATATGTGATAACTTGGTTTTTAACCATTATTGCTGGGAAAGGTTTTGATCTAGACTTCATTGGAAGATTGAAAGTGCTTGCATGCTCTGAGAACCTGTTTAACCTTTTCCTTTCCCTTAAACTTTCCCTTTCTGTGAAACCTCAGAATCTACAAAGTGTACTAGTGAAATATAAATGCCATTACTGTCCTAGTCGGTGATGTCAGCTCCGTGCGTAGGGAGGGTGTAAGAAGCATCTCTAGAGAGTATCTACTAGTTTTGTGTTGGTCCTGGAAAAGTATATTTGATTGTTACATAGGTTGTCCTTTTTAAAAGAAAGCTTATTTAAAAACTACTGTTAACTAAATAAATCATTATTTATAACAAAAACCTTGAGTATAAGTGTTACTTGGCTACTTGTATTTGCGGATTACAGTGCTACAGCTGTACAGCTCACATTCACCCTTCTTGATATAAGCCTGGCTGCTCGGTCACACTACCAACTTATGTAGTACAGACCTATACCAAAAGGTTGGTTAACCAATACCAAGAGGACAAGTGTTACCAGCCTTGACCTCCTGGCAATAGTTAACCCACCCTTTGGTATAAGCATGTACTACATTAGTTGGTAGAGTGACTGAGCAGCCAGGCTTATCTCAACAGGGGTCAATGTGAGCTGCAGGGTTATTACACAGATTCACATTGACAAGTATCCAAATAAACACACACAAGGTTTCTTGATTAAAACAATTAATTTATTTAACAGTAAGTTGAATAAGCCTTCTTTAGAAGGGAGCAATATATATCTAACACAAAAATATACTTCAAAATACAGTTTCTTTAAATCAGTATATACCCATTTGGGATGGCACACAGATTCTACCTACACCCTGAGGTGACAAATAACTAAGACACTGTGGACATTAATATATCACTGGTACATTTAGATCAATACTGAGGTTAGTGTCAAACAAAGATGAGGGAATAAAACAAGGGTTAACAAATATTCTTAAGCAGGTAAGTACTTTTTGAACCCTCCAATGCAAAGTAAATTAACCCTTTCCTAGGGGAAAGGCAAAGCACAAAGCCAGAGGTAAGAAGAGTCTTTCAGGGAGCAAGGACAGCCAATGTTAGTTGAGCTACAGTCTAGGTGAGCTGAAGCACTTCTTGCAGGTAGGTTTTAAAAGTATTTCACAATGTTTTCGAAGTTTTGTTTAAAAAGGAAATCACTGTGGGGCCACAAGATGGAAGGCTTGTGAAGGGCAAAGCTGCAAGCAACTCTGCAAAAGCAATCAAGACAAGTCTTAACTGAGAAATAGCAAGGCTACACGACAAGAGGTAAGTCCCCTTAGTTTTACAGTACCTTTAGTTAGAAGAAATTGGTTCCAGCTGGCTTCTGTTCCTGTGTAGGTCTTCAGATCATGTTACTCAGTCGTGGGGACAAGAGGGAGGAAGTTTGGTGACTCCTGCACTACAAATTGAAGGTCGGTGGCAGCAATGTGCAAACTTCAGATCAGCAGCACTTCGCCGTTTCAACTTCACGACCCTCGCAAATAGCGCCACAGCGGTTCTTGGATACCTTAATGGACTTACCTCACATCTGATGTCCAGCATTCTGTTGAGGTGGGTCAGGCTTGGTCAGTCCAGCTTCCAGGGAGTCCAGAGGATCTTCCTGGAGCTCGGGTCCAACTTAAAGACACTCTATTCTGTCCCGCTCCCTGGCAATCGGTTCCTGCACCAACAATGGAAGTACAGCCAGCTCTGAGAGGATTTCCATATGAACTCTTCTTGGGGTCGATTGGTCCCACCAACCTAAGGTGAGAAGTCGCACTTTGCAGGTCTTCTCTAGTCTAGGTGAATTTGGAGCTTCAGCCCTGCAGCAGGGCTTCACCGGGCAAACCAACGGTCCAGGAGTTGCAGCAGGCGTCTCTTTCAAGTTCTTCAGATTCCTTCGACCAGTGGTCGACTCTGCCTTCCAAGCCAAAAGCCTTGCCTTTTATGCAGGTTTCTCGCATTCGTTCGCAGCCTAGCTGTCAGTCACACAAGCAGGGTGGCTGTCCTCCAAGGACAGCCCTCCAGCCAATCACCTTTGGGTGCATTCCGATAATCAAGGAGACTAAGCACAGGGAGTTTCGGGCACCTCCCTCGCTTCCTGCCCTGCCAGATACGCTTAAGCCAGAGGTAGGCTTCATCAGTGAATCCTGCCAAAAACAAACTAACAAAGGGGCCAAAACCCGGCCTGGCACGCAGAGTAAATCTCAAGAAGGACCTTTCCAACAAGAAATGGCAAAAAAAAGACAACCAGGGCCATTTCGACAAAATGGGCACCCAAGGGTGCTTTACTGCAGCTGTAATTGCAGCCTGTGGTAGAAACACAATGGTAGGAATAAGTAAACCACTGCCACCAGCCATTAATTGTAGAAAGGGTACCATAAAATTGTTACATGAGAAACTAGACAAAGGGGGATACCAAGTAACCCCTTCAGCACCCTATTGTAAGATAGTGCGTGTTGGGTCTAGAAAGTTAAAAAAATGTGAAGTCAATTTCTCTTCACTGCTCTTGAAAACAGCAGTTTTACCAAGAGAAGGTATTTAAACCTTTGGGAAATCTAAGACTTCCCTGTGCCACTGCACTGAAGGTGCAGTGTGTCACAATGTAAAGATTATGCCTATGGAGTTTGTCAGACTCCAAAGTCAAAAAGAAACAAAGTCCGGGGGGCGTGGCTTGGAGCGCCATCGATGTGGTCGCTCCACTGAAGCCGCCCGTGGGATGCCCGCCACCTCCGTCAAATTCTGGCGGTTCCGCTGAGGCTACCGGGTCGCCAACACCATCTAAGGCGACTGGAACCTACATACACAGCACAACCTGGCCCAACATGATCTTCGAACGCAGGACCGTTCTACCCGAATCCAGCCGCCGAACCCTGCCCCCGTCACCAGCCGAAGGAAACAAGATGGCGGCCACACCGGAGCCTAGCAGCATACTACGTGCCTCGCGGCGATGAAGCTGTGGAGTGCCAAGGAGGAAGAGCGGACGGACGCCTGACTTTCCTCAGGGGCCTAAAAACCCGCCAACACAGAACCGCCCGGATCGTGCCAGTGGCGACTGGTGTCCACGGCAGGGGCTTCTTTCGGCGGCTCGTATGCTCGGCTGCGATCGGGGTGCTGGAACCCTCTCCCCCCCCCCCCCTTTTTCCTGAGCGGACTCTGGGCCCTGACGCACACATCGAGGCGTCCTGAACCGGACCTAGCCTGCTGAAGAGGCAGAGGCCCCCAGCAATCACCCAAGGTCCCCCCCTATCGCTTCCTGGGGCGCCCCGGCCCATCCACCCACCCAGTGACCTGGGGCAACGCCTGCTCCCCGCCAGCTTCTCTGCTTCGTTCGAATATTCCTTGACAGCTAGCTGCGGAAGCACACGACTCTCTGCCCCAACAACTCTGGACTCTTCGGGACCAGATCAAGCAGGGAGCCTGCAGCGATATTCACCCCTGGGGTCGTCGCCTACAATTCCGGCCGAGACCCCCCAGCACAACCAGCATGTCCAGGCAATCAAAAGTTAGAGAGGGCACGGATATATCCACCATGTTCACCGCACCGGATAAAAATAAGCAAGATCCTCCTAAACTGAGCCCACAGAAACCACAAGAGGACAGGGGAGCCCTCGCTACTAAAGGGGACCTAATAGCCTTCATGATGGACATTAAGTCAGAGTTCCGCTCGTGCCGTTCAGAACTTACTACCAAAGTGGAGCAGACAGACCAGAGGGTTACGGAGGTCGAACAGAGACTCGGAGAAGTCGAATACCAGACTCGGGATCACACTACCACTCTAGGGGAAATGCAGAGATCCATTAATACCCTGCAACACAAATGCGAGATCCTGGAGTTTAAACACGAGGACTTTGAAAACAGGGCACGTCGCAACAAACTCCGCATTCGGGGGGGTCCCAACCTCCATCCCCGACAACAAGCTGACGGACTATGTGGGGAGCTTCTTCGAGGCCTTACTCACGGACCTGGATAAATCTCAGCTCTTGCTAGACTGGACCCACAGGCTACGCCCGCGCCGGGGGGGGGTGGACTTAGATCCCCCACCCCCCAGATGTTATTACCAGGGTCCACTTCTTCATGACCAAAGAGGCAATTTCAGCGATCAGCCGCCAAGGGGAGGATATCACCTTCCAGGGACCTCCACTTCAGATTTACCAGGACCTCTCACTACTCACCCTACAGAAAAGGAGAGCACTCCGACCCCTGGCACTTTTCCTCCAGGACAAGCAGGTCCGCTACAAATGGTTGTTCCTGACGGCTCTGCAGTTCACAAACAAAGGCACCCTACGCCGGATTATCCACCTGGAGGACGCAGAGAAAATCATGCACCCAACCTCGCCCCAAGAGCCCTCCACGCCGAACCCGGAGGGGGCTGGGGACCCTGAACCACTCCCCAAAGCCTAGACGATCGTCATGGTCGACAACACAGCGGAACAATAGAAGGCGATGATCAGAGGCGCTCCTGGGTCCCCAGAGTTTGACATCATCCTAGCCCAAACTCACTTGGCCTCACCTAAATTTGGAACCACCACCTCACTCCTAAACTGATAAGCCTCGAAGACGGAGGCGGCGGGCCATACCCATGGCTCATACCCATTCCAAGGATACTTTCCACCACTGGTTCCTTGGAAACCCACAGTACACAATACTCGATGGGACAGTTGGCCCTGTTGGCCAAGGGTGCGTCTGTACTCACAATGTCGGCCCACCCGTCAGTTAAAGTTGCGGCCCCCTGTTGGGGGTCCCGTGTTAAAACCTCAAGCGCAGGATGATACTCTAAAGACTCACAGTGGAAATGGCAGTTGAATCACTAGCTCCCGGCTCCTCCCCAACCCAAGAAATAGAGAAAGAAAAGACACCAGACCACCAAATCCTGAGGCTTCTCTCCCTAAATGTTAATGGACTGAACTCTCCTAACAAGCGAAAAGCAATTCTACTAAAACTCCAGGACGAAGATGCTGCGGTAGCCATGCTCCAAGAAACTCATCTTCTGCCGGCGGATGTTACTCGGCTTTGCTCTCGGCTATTTCCGCTTCAATTTTTCGCCTCTGGAGCAAGCAAAAAGGGAGGCACTGCAATCCTTTTTAGAAAAGACCTGAACCTGCAGGTTCTGGAAACGAAAACATGCCGGAAGGCCGATATATAGCTGTCAAATGCCTCCTACTAGGAAACCTATATACCTTTATCTCGGTGTACGCCCCTAACTCTGGTCAATCGCACTTTTAAGACACCCTGGGCGCGTCTCTCGCCCGTTTCATAGAGGGCCAAACGATAATCAGAGGGGATTTCAACGGGGTTCCTGACCCCATCAAGGACAGATCGCACCATTCCCCCCCCCCCCCCCCCCCCCGACTCCAAGCGATTTTGCCCAAGCACTAAGCCTCCTCCAGCTGTTCAGGTCCTTAGAGATAGTAGTCACATGGCGGGTGCTTCACCCCACCGAAATAGACTACTCCTTTTACTCATTCGTTCACCGAACCTTTAAGGATTGACGTTTTCTTGACCTCCCCGCAAACCCTGGCCTTCATCAAGGAGTTATCCATCTGCACAAGAGTCATATCTGATCACGCCCCAGTGATCCTGGAACTCCTGGCCCAGAACCCCAAACTCGATAATCTACGTAAATGGTCCTTATACGACCCGATCCTGAATGAAATGGCTACAAGAGACAAGATCGCGCAGGGGATAAGAAATTTCTTTGACGAGAATCCAGCCTCAGACACCTCGCTGGCGAATGACTGGGACGCCATGAAGGCAGTGATTAGAGGCACCCTGATCGCCCAGGGAGCGGCCTATCACCGGGATAGGCGACAGACTCGGATAGCTCTGGAAGATGAGTTGAAGGAAGCTGAGGCAGTCCTCAGGGAAAAGGGTTGGTCCCCTAAGACGCAGCGAATCCTACGCATGGCGAGGAAGAAACTAGAAGCCCACTATGCGGAACAAACCGCACTGCTGATGGCGAAAGCCAAACAGTGGTACTACGCAAAGAACAACAAGGCAAACAGATTCCTGGTGGCCAAATTGGCCAAGCAGAGACGCATTAATATGATCACCAGTCTGCGAGATCCCAATGGGGTCATACTATATTCAGAACCCAAAAAGCAACGATTGGCAACAGACCATCTGACCCAAATCATGACGGCAACCCCACGGAACCTACCGCAACAGATGGAATACCTGCAGAAGGCAGCATTGCCCCGTCTCCCTGACACGATGAAGAGCGAATTGGAGAAGCCCATTACAGAGGAAGAGGTTGAGGAGGCCATTAAATCACTTAAAACACGGGCCCCAGGCCCGGATGGCTTTTCAACCAGATTCTATCAACTATTTAGATCCCAGCTGATTCCCCCCCCCCCTAGTAACTTTGTTCAACTCCTTCAGGGAAACGGGATCAGTAACCCCATTGATGCAAGTATCATCCACCATCCTCTTGCCCAAACACAGGAAAAGATCCGAGAAACCTGACCTCCTATAGGCCGATTGCACTTTTGAACATTGACGCAAACATACTCCAATATTTTGGCGAATCGCCCGAGTCGCGTCCTACCGGAGATTATCCACCCCGATCAGGCCGGCTTCATCTTGTACCGCACGACAAGAGACAACATTCGGAGAACCTTAGACCTTGCATCCCGGAACTCCCAGAAACTAGTCTTAATGCCACTGGAAGCGGCCAAGGCATTTGATAGGGTGGATTGGGCGTTCATGAAACACACCCTGGGGGCCTTCGGCTTCGGGACAGCATTTCAAACGATTCTAACTAATTATAGCAGACCAAGAACCTTCCTGAGACTCAACAGGCACAGCTCGGCTCCGATCCCCCTGTCCTGCGGAACCAGACAGGGCTGCCCACTATCACCTCTGCTCTTTGCACTCACCATGGATCCCTTTGCTCGGAGAATCAGGTGAAACAACCAGATCAAAGGCCCACAGAGTGGCCCCACGCAACACAAAATCACCCTATATGCGGACGACGTACTGCTCACGATCTCGGAGGCCCCGTCATCCCTGAAACATGTGCTACAAGAAATAACCAGCTATGCTGAGGTCTCAGGCTTTACAGTAAACTTTGATAAATCATCGGCCCTAGGCATCGGCCTCACCCCGGCAGAGCGTGAACCACTGGCCAAGATGTGCCCGATAACATGGGAAAAAAGAGCCATCCCCTGCTTAGGGGTCTACATCCCAGCTGACCCAAAAGAGACATAAAACTAACTTCCCCCGGTTGTTCAAAGAACTGGAAGGAGACCTGAAACGTTGGGCGACGCAGGAGATTTCACTGCTGGGGCGCATTACAGCCTGCAAGATGAACCTCCTTCCAAGGTTCCTGTACGCCTGCGCCTCCCTCCCAGTAGCGATTCCCGCACCAACTCTTCGTGATATCCAGAGAAAGATGTTGAAATTTATCTGGAAAGGTAAGAGAGCGAGAATCCCCCTCAGAACCTTGCTAGGGGGCTCCAGTCTGGGAGGGTTGGGGGTCCTAGACTTACGGGCATACAGAGTGGCGGCTCAACTAGCACAGGTCCAGGCATGGCAAATTACTACAAATAGCCCTAGATGGGTAGAACTCGAACAATTGCAAGTGCCCCTACCCCTGTGACTTTTGCCACACATCCCCCCCCCCCCTCAGAGCACACTGGGGAGACCTCATATCAACCAAAAATACCCTAAGCTCCTGGGACTGGGCGCTGAAGAGTAAGGGAGTGCCAAGAGGCCTGAGCCCACGATCCCCGGTCTTCCATAGTCAGGCATTTTCACCTGGAGCACACCCCCGCAACTTTCAGAACTGGATAAATGGCGGGTTAGAGACAATAGGCCAGCTATATACGGGAGAGAGGCCCCTCACATTTGAGCAATGTAAGGAAAAGTTCTAACTACAGGAAAGGGACAGATTCACCTATATCCAACTGCGCCACTGGTGCTCGCACCCTCAAACTCTGCAAGCCGCGACACACCCTCCCACCACCCTGGAACTCACACTTGGAGATCTTCCAGCTCGGGGGAAAGTATCCACTCTGTATAGGCACTTCTTAGGTGACTTCCTGATCGCAAGAATTCGCTGCATGGTCCAGTGGGAGGCAGATCTGGGTCACCCTATAGACGACCAAACCTGGGTAGACATTTGGACCAGAACTCACGCCTCATCCACGTGCATCACCAATAGGGAATGCGCATATAAGATCATGTTATGGTGGTATCACCCGCCCCTTAGACTCCACCACATAAATCCACAATTAGACCATTCCTGCTGGAGAGGATGTGGCCGCCCAGGCTCCTTCTTTCATATGTGGTGGGCTTGCCCAAAGATTCAGCAATTCTGGAAGACGTGTTTGGGAACCATCGCGCAAATCACCGGAACGGCGATCCCGCTGGAACCAGAGCCAGTCTTGCTAGGAGCCCCGATCCCCGCGATCTACCCACGCTCTGGGACCAGATCGAAACTACTCACACACTGTCTGCTAGCAGGGAAAACGGTGCTGGCCCGCTCCTGGAAATCCTCGGAAGGCCCTCACATGCCCCAATGGTGGACTAAGTTTTGGGATATTATGATTGCGGAGAAGGTGACGGCAGCGCAGGCAGGAACTCACCGATTCCAGAATATTTGGGCCCCAGTACTTGAATACGACCAGCGCTTCCCCGCTCTGACCTACAAACCCACCAGGGCTCGATGGATCCTGAAAGACCAAGTGATCCCTGACTGAGGGGAAGGTTGGGAGGGGAGGGGGGGGGGGGGGGGGAGTATAGGAGATCGGGGGGAAAAAAGGACTGTGGATCAACATGCCTGAATGATTGTGGCTGACAAGGTTTTGTAATTATGAACCTGCCTTGATTTAAAATAAACAAGTTTAAAAAAAAGAAACAAAGTCCAAAATCACAGAAAAATATATGAGAGTGGGAAAAAGGTCTCGCTCTTTCCAGGTTAGAAATCAAAAGTCCTGAAGTCCCGCAAAAAGAGTTGGGGGTCTCTAAGGTAGAAGGGAATTAGCGCATTTCTGAGAATTCTCCCTACCAACAAGGGTTTTGTAGTCTCCCACAGGGTAACTACATCAATTCTTGCCTAACACCGGTCATCAACGGCAAATATTGATTGAATCGAAACCGATCTTGACAGCAGCACAAACGAACAGTCACAGACTGATGGCATCGAGGGCTTAAGAACAGGTTTCTGGAGCGATTATTCGGCTTTAGTTAAGTTCTAACTTGAGCCCCACAATACCTTTGGATGAAGAAAATGCAGCTGGATTCTTTCCTGTTCAGCAGTGACTGACCCGGTCTCACGATTCCTATGACTGGTGACGAAAGGAAGGACTGTGAATGGGATGTCACAGGACAGTCGCGAGAAAGGACCATCAGCAAGGCTTTCTTCTGTCTCTCACGTCGAACTGCGGTTTTGGTGCCTTTATCAACTCCAACAGTGAACAGTGTTCGGGAGATTCATCATTTTTATGCTTCATCGCTTCTGCTAGCGAAACCCCCAGCACTTTTTGCTGTACTTCAGAACTTTTATCTCGCAACCCTGAATGAGTAGGACCTTTTCCCACTCATTCACTCTTGTTGGCTCGGTCTTTTGGAACTCTATTCTTTGTGCTCTACCTGTACTAGAGAGTCTGTCTGCTCCGTATCTCGTAAAGGCATCTTGTTTTACTACTGCAGCACGCAGCTCCTTATGGGCAGTGTTGCCGAGGGCTCTTGGGGTCCTCCTTTAAGACTCTTTTTATATCCTCAATTAACTACAGTTAATATTATCTCTCCCAAAACTCTATAGTCAGAGATTGGCACACACCACCTTCAGTGGAGTGCCAAAGGGATACCTAGTATACCCTTTCTCTCTGGTCCTGTGACATTTTCGTCACAATCACCTAGTTATGGCTGGTGGCAGTGGAAGAATTTTACCAACTATTGTGTATCGTTTATACTGCAGGCTATGTCCATAGCCTCAGTAGTGCACAACAGGGGAACCCAAGTACCAACTTGGGTCCTCCCTTCTTTTTTCGCCATTACTAGCATGGTTGTTCTTTGTCAGCTCTTCTACCATTTTAGGAGGGGGAGCTCTGTGTGTGTTTTTGTCTTTGGTGGGAACCCATAGGTATTCCTGCCTAGGCTCCAGAATGTCTGGGCATGCAGGAAGTGGGGGAGGAGTTTTCCACCCCCTTGTCCTTTGTCTGCCAGACTGGCCGAATGGGTCCAGCTCCCAGTGGGGGTCCTGCTGTCCTGATCGGACAGCCAAAAGCCCCTTTCTGTAAAATGCTGAACACAAGCCACAGGGACTGTGACCCACAGGATGGGTCTGGTTCCATAGGGTGACCTGTGCGTTTGTGGCAATGTGCACTCAGACGGCTCGGAGCACTACTTTGGACATCGGCTGGACCACTCCATGGGTTCAGAAACTCTTCACTAACTGTAATACCAAAGGAGTAGTATATATGATCACCTATCCGTGTCACTTGCGGTACATTGCGATGACCGCCCGAGAAGTAAAAAAACGGATGACTGAACATAGATCTTGCATCCGTACCAAGAAATTGTCAGCACCCATGGTTCCCCATTTCCTGGCGGAAGGCCATACAGCTGAGTCTTTCCAATGGACCATCCTGGAAAAAATCAAGCGCCCGAAGCGAGGAGGCAATTACCACGCAATACTCTTCACCCAAGAACAGAAGTGGATTTTTCGCTTGAACACATGCAAGCAAGGGTTGAACGAAGCAATGCAGTGGCAAGAACTTGCGGTGTTACATCATTGAACTTTGACATCCCTCGAACCACCGCCCCTGGCAGATGGACCTGTGCGATTAACCAGGAAGCACATGATGTGCTTTCTTCTTAAAAATGTTTTTCTTTTCCATCAACACTCACTCTTTTCACGTTCCGAATTTTTCCCATCTACTTTGCTCTATTGTGCATTCCATACACAGCAGCCTGTTTTTCTGTGCTTCTCTGTCCCCCACCCACCCTCTCCCCTCCTCCCCCCTCCTTTCTCTTTCCTTCCCTCCTTGCCCCAGGGGTTTGCGCCCCCACCCACTCACACCCCCCTTGTCCTGTCCTTCCCCCCACCCCCTGATCCTGCAATGTGCCAGCACCCTCTGACCCTGCACTACCATCTGGCAGCTCATGGAGCACAGGGACCCCACATCCCCCTGCACGGCCCCCGAGCTTGGCATTCATTTACCGTTCCTATCCAGAGGGGCCTCCCCCTTTCCCAGCTCACGTCAATACAAGCTCCAGCCCTGCAGCACGCACACCCACCAATGTGTGTGTTGCGATTGGACAAGCGCCGGCCACGCACCCGTGTGGGCCGCGCTACGATTGGCCAAGTGCCGGCTGACACACCCGCTATGTGGCCACCCCTGATTGGCCCACTCACCTATGACAGGGTGTTGCCACGCCCCCTGCTGCGTCATACGCGGCACTTAACCGCTGCGGCTGCTCACTAAGCCAACAGCATTTGGACTGAGCAGGCTGCAGCTTTTGTGTCCGCCTTGAGTTTTTCCAGGTATGTGGTCCTCTCTCTCCATTCAGCGCCGCCATCTGAGCACAGGCGCACCCAGCCTCTCACCGCTCTGCCACCTCTGCTTCCATCGACAGGGACGATTCTGCAGAGAGTACATTTCCACTCCCAGCGGACCTCCTGGACAGTTTAGCAACCCTACCCAGGTAGGCTCTTGCATTGGTTTCTCCCGAGCACTGCCTAGGCCCCCGCCCCGCTCATTCCCACCTCCCCCCCACCACCACAACATGCACAGCCTCTTGTCATGCATCTTACCCTGCCTACCGTAGGCCCTGCCACCCTTGGGTTAACCATCCATCTGCAAAGAACTTGAGTCACCAGGGTGAATAAATCATAAGGAAATCCTGATGCCTCTATTTTGCACTTGTCATCCCTAGCCCTTTAGGCTTAAGACCACGAGATTTAATCCCCCTCTCGTACTTTTTTACAACAGTGCTGGTTGCCCGACCCCCCCCTTTTTCTCCCATCACCTGTTAGGCTGTTGGTGACCTAACCACACACACTATCTAGATTGCCCTCCAGACAGGCAGTATGTCCATCACCGCCTGTGGTTAGATAATCCACACGACACCTCCCCCTACCCCTGGGCTCTCCACCGGTGGGGTCCGGGTGTCTCAGAGCGCCAGATCAGCTTCCTATCCTGTGTCCAAATGAGTAGGACTATCTCTTAAGCACCACTATCAGTTGCTCTGTCTTGCCTTGACTGGTAAGCTGACAAACTTTTTCCCCAGCGAACCGTTCCTTGTGTACCAGTATGCCCCTACGGTTTGGGAAGGCAGTTGCCACCCCAGCTCTTTGAGCCTCAATTTACCCTGTTGTTATTTTCCAATCCAAAGGGACCCAAGTAACACTGCACAGAGGGTGCTGTGTGCTACAATAGTGCAACAGAGATGCCTGTAATAGAGATGGAGGAAAGCAATACTCCCAGAGTTACCATGATTAGAGCATGAATGAATGAGGGGAAAAAAAGGCTCCCCTCATTCAGCAGAAGAAAAATCTCCAGAAGTCCAGCAAAACGTGTGGGGGGCGGGGGTGGTCTCACTAGGAGAGAGGATGAAGCATAAAACTGAAATCTCCCTAACATCAACACTGAACGATCACCTGTCGCCAGCTGACTGGTGACCTTCATTGCAAAACTCCTTCAATCCTGTGAAGTCTATTACAAGTCTGCGCCACAGAATTCTTAATCTTTCATTGTTTTGGGTGTTCAACTGGAACGGATGCCTGTTCACCGCGACAGACTGACACCAAGCCCCACGAGGCTGAAAGTGATCTCTGAACCCACAACCACTGGCCTTCCTCACCAGAAACAAGGGCAAAGGAACAAGTTACTTACCTGTAACTGTTGTTCTCCAGCATGGGTCTGGCATGGATTCACATGCTCATGAATATTCCCCATCAGGCTGGGAATCCTCGGTAAAGAAAAAATCAGTATCAGTTTCGTTTCTGATCTGTCTTTCGTAGCAGTAACCAATCACTGGTCTCTGGGTCATACTGCCCCCAGCCAATGACTGCCCTCTCCCTAAACCCCCCCCCCCACCGGCAGCCATCCTCAGATTTGGTAGCACGTAAAGTGGCAGTATGACCTAGTGAAGAGCCGCAGAGGGGAAGGAGGGAGGGTTCGCATGTGAATCCATGCCAGACCCATGCTGGAGAAAAACAGTTACAGGTAAGTAACTTGTTCCTTCTCCAGCAAGGGGTCTGGCATGGATTCACATGCTCATGAATATAAGAATACATAGCAGTACACACATGCACAACCACAGGAGTTGGCAAGGCTCAACATTAAGTATTACATAACTCAACATTAAGCAACTCTTACCTCCTCACCAGGCCCACTTTCAGGCGAACAGGTTGCGCAGCACTCCATGGCCGACTCTGGACTCCTCCCTGGAATCCCGGTCGACACAGTAGAATCTCGTGAAGGTGTACGTCAACCTCCATGTAGCAGCACTGCAGATGTCCAGCAGGGGCACACCAGACAAGAATACTGTGGTAGGAGCATTCGCTCTGGTCGAATGGGCTCTCGGACAGCCGAGCAACGGTCGGTTTGCCAACCGATGACAGTCCATGCTGCAGCCGGAGAGCCATCTGGAAATGGAAGCCTTCGAGAGGGCCTTCCATTGATTCACAGGTTCAAAGTTCACAAAAAGCTGTGATGTCTTCCGAAAACTTTGTGCGGTTCACGTAGAACTTCAGCGCTCTAGCTACATCCAGCGAGTGCAAAATCCTCTCGGCCGGCAACAAAGGCGACGGGAAGAAAACTGGTAACAGCAAGGGCTCATTGAGGTAGAAGTCTGACGGCACCTTGGGCATGAAGAAGGGGTGCGCCCTCAGCACCACCCTCGTCTCGTGAAAAGTCAATTATGGAGGCTTGCAGGATAGGGCTTGGATCTCTCCCACCCGTCGTGCGGAGGTGATGGCCACAAGGAACGCTGTTTTCCACGACAGGAACTTAAACGGTGCCGAATGCAGCGGCTCGAATGGCGGCCCCATGAGCCTGGTCAGCACCACATTGAGCTCCCACGCCAGGAACGAACGGAACAATCCTTTCATAAATTCCTTCACCACGCGATGAGACCACAGGGATGGCCGTCCTGTAGTTCTGGGGAATCGCTGCCAGATGTATCTTGATGGACGTGTGAGCCACTCCAGCCTGGACCAGCGACTGTAGGTACCTGGGAAGATTAACCCTCTACCAGTAGATGGTTAATCTTCTGTGCACGGCACCAGACAGAGAACCTCTTCCACTTGTGTCTGTAGCACGAGAGTTGAGGACGCCCTGGCCTTTGCAAGAACCTCTTTGCAGTCTGCCGGGATATCGTACCCTCCAAACTCTAGTGCTGCAGGAGCCAGGCCTGCAAGTTCAGCGACTCCGGATCGTGATGAAGGATGGCGCCTTCTTCTCTCGAGAGAAGATCTGCGTCCGTCGACAGTTTGGCTGGTGGAGATGCTGACAAGTCCAGAAGGTCGGGGAACCAGATCTATCTCGGCCACGCCGGTGCAACGAGGATCATCCTGCACCGGGACCTCTCGAGTTGGTTGATGAGTCGGAGCAGCAACTGAGGGAACGCATAGAGGAACAGGCCGTCCCAGGGGAATGAGAAAGCATTGCCAATCCTCCTCGGCTGGTGACACCTGCTGGCGAACCTCTGGCACTTGGAGTTCGTCGCCGTCGCAAACAGGTCGATCTGGGGTTTGCCCCATCGCTGGAAGAGTCAATCCACTTGATCCTGACGTAGTTCTCACTCGTGACACGAGAGCAGCTCCCTGCTGAGCAAGTCGGTGATGGTGTTCTTTATCCCTGCTAGATGAAAAGGTACCAGAAACATCCCCTGGAAGCCCAATGCCACAGATCCTGGGCTTCCTTGGATAGGGCTGGGGATATGGTTCCTCCCTGCTTCCGGATGTAGAACATCGTGGTGGTGTCCTCACCACCTTATCCTTGAGGGACGGGAGGAACGACCTGTGGGCCCAGAACACTGCTCGGAGCTCCAGGATGTTGATGTGGAGTGGCCTCTCCTCCAGGAGCCAAAGGCCTCTCGCGCGAAGCTCTCCGGTGTGCGCCCCCCCCACCCCTCCATGGAGGCATCCGTCGTCACCTGGTGGGCTGAGGTCTGGAAGTCTGTGCCCGCCGCGAGATGCGCGCGGGTGCCCCACCACTGAATTGCTTGGCGGAAAACCTCATTGAGCGAGATCTTGTCCTCGAAACTGCCCGGCGCTTGCATCCAACGGGCATCCAGGAACTCCTGTAGAGGACGCATCCAAAGCCTGCACAGGTGCACCAGATAGATGCATGAGGACATCATCCCGAGCAGGGACCTGATGGACCTCACCCTGGCCACGTCTGTGGCCAGCAGACACTGCACCTTGCCCAGGATGGCCTTTGTCCTTTCCACTGACGGCGAGGCGAAACGCTCTACCGTATCCAGCTTGGCGCCCAGAAACAGTGCGACCTGCGACGGAACCAAGTGGGATTTGGGGAAGTTGATGGAGAATCCCAGGTCTGTGAGCAGCCGGACGGTCTTCGCTGTGTGTTTGACGGCGAGTTCCCTTGTTCTTGCTCAGATGAGCCAACTGTCCAGGTAGGGGTAGACGTGGATCCCCTGCAGGCACAGCCGCGCCGCCACTGGTGCCAGGCACTTTGTGAATACCCTGGGCGCCGACTTCAATCCGAATGGGAGGGCCTTGAACTGGTAGTGCCGTCCTTGGACTAAGAACCTGAGAAACTTTCGGTGTCCTTTTAGAATGGGGATGTGAAAGTATGCATCCTCCAAATCCAACCACGACAGGAAGTCGCCTTCCTCCAGCTGGCCCAGCACGTGCTGGAGGGTGACCATCCGGAACTTCTGTGCCTTGATCTATTTGTTTAATCGACGCAGGTCCAGGATGGGACGCCATCCTCCTGTCTTCTTTCTGATGAGGAAGTATCTAGAGTATACTCTAGAGCCCCAGAGCCTCTTTGGGACTAGTTTGATGGCCCCTTTCTTATCGCCCTTACTTCTAACATCAGTTGAGGGATGTGGTTTTCTTGCCTGGCCACGGGAGGAATGCAGGGGCACTTTTTCAGAAATTCGAGAGTGTGCCCGTAGGCCAGGACATCCAGCACTCAACGGTCCGTGGAGATGGACTCCCACACGCTGACGAACTTCGCCAGCCGGCCTCCCACCGGGGTGTTCGGTGGGGGCACAACGCAACGGCCGGTTCAGTCTTGCTTGGCAGTGGCCTTGCCCTTCCTGGCGACAACGGCAAGATCCACCCGACTTAACTCGTCCCCTGTAGGCCTCTTGCAACGAGGAGCGGGCCGCCCGACGGTACGTCGAGGAGCCGCCGCCGAATCCTTTGGAGGCACCTTGCTTGCCTCCGGAGTTCCAAAAGGGCGGCCGTCGTTGCTGCAGAACTCCCAAGGCCCGAGCCGTCTCTGTGTCGGTCTTGATGGCCTGAAATGACTCATCCACTGTCTTCCCAAACAGATTGTTCCCGTCTAAGGGCATGTCCAAAACTTGCACATCTTGGCGGAAATCCATCGCCTTGAGCCACCCCCGCTGTCCAAGGCAAACGCTGTTGCCCAACTGGCGTAAACCGGTGTCGGCAATGTCCGTGGCTACCGTTATGGAGTGGTCCGACGCCACCTCACCTTCCTGTAGGATCACCAGGGCCTCTGCCCTCTTGTCGTCCGGTAGGAAGTCCAACAGGGGGGCGATCTTGTCCCACAACTCCCTGTCGTAGCAGGCCACAATCGCTAGGGCGTTGGCCACCTTAATCGTCGTCGCCGCAGACGAGATGACTTGTCGTCCCATGGCGTCCAGTTTCTTTCAGTCGCCGTCCGGTGGGGAAGTTGAAGTTGAGGCCGATGCGCCCCCCCCCCCCCCTCTTTCTTCTTGGCCGCTGCAGAGACAACCGAATCCGGGGTCGGCTGTGCCCCAAGGCACGAAGGGGAGGCATCGGGGACCCGGTACTTCTTCTCATACCGGTCCCTTTAGGCAGGCGTCGTGGACGGGTTCTTCAGAAGATCAAGTCCCTCGTCCAAGAAGTTATCTAGCAAAGGCACCGAAAGGACCGTCTTACTCTTGGCCTCGCGCCGTTGGTAGAGGAAACCTTCCTTCTGTTCTTCGGGGCAGAGCTGGAAAAGTTAGGATGCCCTGGAAGGAGCCAATTTCGTCGGGCGGGGAGGCCCCAGGAGGTGGTGATGGGAGGTCTGTCCCGTCGTCACCACCGCCGTCATCTGTCCCTGTCGTATATGTTCCTGTGTCATCCCCAGGGACAGTGGAAGGGGATAAAGGCTGAGAGGGCCGTGAGGGCTGAGAGGGCGGGGGTGGATGAACTCTCCTTTTGTTTGGAGGGCTTCCCAACGGGCACGGTTCTGCTGGGTCGTCCGTTGGGGGTAGGGGCAATCTCGTCCTTATCTCCGTGCATAAGGTTTGGATTGCCATCAAAATGGCCACTGAGTTGTCCTGTGGCTCGGGTTGCAACGGGCGCGATGATTGCTCCTCCTCCACGGGAACCTCATCGGCACCGTCGCTCTCGTCGTCTTCGTCGGGATTCCTCCAGTGGGACCGGGCCTCAAACTTCTTGTCGAGGCCCTTCACGACTTCAACCAGCTCCTCCTTGGAGGCTGTGTCCGTAACGACCACCGCCCCCCCCCCCCCCTCTTTTTCCACTGGGGTCTTCACGGGGGTCTTCTCGATGGGCAGAAAAGAGGATTCCCTCCTCGGTGGCAGGGAAACTCTGGGCTGAGGTCGCCTCCACCATCTTCGCAAGGCCCGTTGCGACTTCCTCGATAGAGGCCTTAGCCAGGTGAATCAAGGCCTTCACCACCTTGGGCGTGCTTGAGGCCTTCACCTGGGGGGGTAGAGGGGGGTCACCGCCTCGCTCTCCCTCGGCTGGTTCCTTGGAGATCGACCGTGGCCTCTCCAGAAGCTTAGCTGGGTTCTCGGATTTTCTCTTCCCTGAGCCAGAGCGTTGGCTCGTGGTTGATGGAGCTGGTGAAGGTGCGCCCTGCCTGGCAGTCGAGGAGCCCGACCGTTCGGCGCTCCCGGTGCCAGCAATCTTGCAGTGCTTTGCCTTCTGTTGGGCCCCCGTCGCCGGGGCACCCTCACAAGACACAGAAGACCGCTCTGACTTCTTCCCACCTGCTGGGCTCCTGCCTTCCAGCCAGTTGGCGAGACGGGTCTGACGATCCCTCATAGTCCGATCTGTCATGTTCATGCAAAACACACAGTCCGTCTACACACGCGTTTTGTCTTTGTGAAGGCAGTAGAGGCAACTCGAAGGCTCGTCCTCCTTCAACACATTCTGTAATCCGCATCCAGGGCAGTTCCTAAACAGCTTGGATCCGGGTGTCGAGCTTCACTTTTCCTGGGCCATGTCCACGAGGTAGGCCTCAGAACTTCTGGAATCCTCCAAGAAGCATAACTCGACCAAAACTTTGCCCTTGAGGGGCGTAGAAAATTCCGAAACGGGTCCCCGTTGATCGTAAGTAAAAACGGTGGAGCTTGAGCCTCGATTGAACGAAAAAAATAAAATCTCTATGAAAAAATGCAAAATGCAGTAAAAGCCAGAGAGCTATAGCACGAGGACTCCCAACACTTGAACGTGCCGTAAAAATCTGAGAATGGCTGCCACGGGAGGGGCTTAGGGAGAGGGCAGTCATTGGCTGGGGGCAGTATGACCCAGAGACCAGTGATTGGTTACTACTAAGAAAGACAGATCAGAAACGAAACAGATACTGATTTTTTCTTTACCGAGGATTCCCAGCCTGACGACAGGGAATATTCATGAGCATGTGAATCCATGCCAGACCCCATGCTGGAGAATACTGTGTCCCAAAATGGATTCCGGAAGATCTGCAGTGGAATCTAAAAGAAGAGTCAGGGGATTAAGTTCACATACCATGTTCAGCCCCAACCCACCCAATGCCCTCCATTGGGCAACACTTGATGTGAAGTCCTGGACCACACCTCCCTCTGGCATAGCCTGTGGTCATAGAACCTGGGTTAAGGATTAAGATAGATTTATGAAGTCAACCCTAGGGGGAAGATTTCAGGAGGCCACCCAGGTTATGGGCACCAGAGTTTATCCAAAGTACACAGAAAAGCAGTCAATGTTTAGTCTCAGGAGTAAGTGCTCTAGGGCCCCACAGACTAACAATAATTCAGCATAGACAGTCAATGTATACACATTAACCTATATATAAGGCCTTACGACCACAAAAGAATGGACCTAGCAGGTATTATCACAAAACCATACATCACAAATATATGCATTCACCAGTAGATTCACTTACAATGGTTCAATAATCAACCAGGTAATTAATTAATCAATAGCAGATACAATAGAACCAATACAATACCAATTCACTTTTACTTAAGAGGACCAGCCTTAAGAGGTATACGGCCTAGGGCCCATATGTCACAGGTTCCAGTACAGGTTTCTCCAGGAAAGTTATTCTCACAAAAGATGCAATGGGCTTGTGGTTGTTATTTAAAACAGTTCCAAAATACTTCAAAGTACACTATGTTTTGCCCAAAGATGGGCGAGTAGTCTTCTCAATCCAAGTCCCAAGGCTAGCCTACAGGTAGGATACCGGACACCAGTTCAATGATCAAGATAAGCACAGAGGGAGTTAGGGGACAATGGGCTTTGCACCCAATGTTACTGTTAAGAGTTTTACAAATTTTCACCCATGGCAGGATTAGAGAAGAGTAACTTAGTTGTACAGGTTTCCCATTCTTAGATTTGGCTTAACTATCCAAAGGCTTGGTAGCAATGCCTGAGCAGCCAGGCTTGGTCTAGAAGGGAAGAGGGCTGACGAAGGCACAGGTCTCCTGACATACAAGGTGGTTCAGTGATGATATGTTATTTATAACACGCTTAATACCCACAGGTTTCTAAGCGCAGACCTGGGGATCGAACCTGTGTTGCCCCAGGCAGGCATGTTGCCCCTGAGCTATCCTCCAGAAAAACTAGCAGTTTATATAAATAAAAATGTTTTAAAAATACATTATACACTAAGGTTTGGATGTAAAGCAAAGCAAGTACTCTTCACAGGAAAACCATAGAATTAAAAAGGTAGACTTTTAAAAATAAAAAAATTAAAAAAGGCGGCACACTTTAAATCAAAGTAGGATAAAAGCTATTTTAAAACACCTGTGACAGGAAATCATCCTTTACATCACTATTCACAAGTCCAACTCTATACTAGGTAGAGTGCACAGAGTTAATGGGGGCACTGGCGGTCCAGTGACCAAGGTTGAGGGGGAAGGAAGCAGGCAAGTAGTAGGTAAAGCAAAGGTCTATGAAGAAGTATTCTGTTTGCAGCCAAGTGCAATAGGTTTAGCAAAATAGACTCAATGGGTTCACCCGACGGGGACCTAGGGTGCCATGAGAAGGGGTGCAAGCAACTGCTTAACAGTAGCCCTCCCTGTGCCTTAAATTACACAGCAAGACCAAGCAAAGTACCAAGGCTTGACAGTATCTTTTCAGTGGAGAATTTGCTGCAGCAGGTCGTGCCACCAGGTGAGACGACAGTTATCAGGTTGGCCTGGAAGGCTGAAGAAAGTCCTGTGGAGGGAGCAGCGAGATGCACTCCAGCGGTGGGATGCTAAGCAGTGGATTTCCGTGGCACTGGTGTGTTGGAGCCTTTAACAGGATCTGGATGTAGATCGGTTATTGCAAGGTGGACTTGGCTCCCTTTCTTGGTCCTCATCTCGGTTAAGGGGACTTTCAGGAGCGGGATCCAGTCACTGCAAATCCAGAAGGATGCCTACTAAATTGCAGACAAAACCGGAGGAAAGCAACCTTCGTCAAATGTTCCACCACAAAATGACACAGGACCCAGGGTATTTGTGAATTGCAGGATGTGGAGGTCACAGCTCGTCAGCAAGGATGGCTCACATTGAAGTTGGTCATGGGACTGGTTGATCCCACCTGTAGAGGAGGTGCCAAGCTCGATTCATACTCCAACCGCCCATTTTGAAGTAACAGGAACGTTTATGCCGAAATAGTTGACGTATGATTAGCAAATAAACCAGCAGAGAGCTGGAGTTGGGCTCTGTCCAGTACCTATCAGAAGAACAGCACCTGTTGAAGTACCAACACCTAAGAAAACCTGGACGGTAAGGGACGCATTGAGAAAACCATATCGATACGCGAGACAGAATGACGATTGTCAGAATACAATACCTGAAGAAACTAAAAAGATACTGAAGGAAGATGAATGGTGACATAAGAACCCAGATTGACTCACATATAGAAGATAGGACGACCTGTAAATGGTGAAGAGACAACACCATGGATAAGTGACATCCTGAGCCTAAAGTGAAATAATTTATGTCAAGATGTCAGAAATTATGCCATATGCGTGGTGAAGATATTCAGTTAGTTAAAACATGTACATATGCAAAGTAACCGCAAGGAGCACAGACATTGTGAGGCTTGCTTATGCTTAGTAGTAAGATAGATTGCTGCAAGCACCTCCTATACATATCTACCTCAAAGAAACTTTATATAAAAGTATACTTCCACTGTGCACAAAAGCAGAATCAACCAAAGGTTACTAAAGGTCTCAAGTAGAGTTCCGCAGCAAACAAATCAAGAATTAAAGACAGAGTGAAACTCAGGCAAGGTAATCATGCCAAGAATCCAAGGTTGTATCATCTGAAATAGTCCAACAATGGATACAATTAATGAGAAGAAGAACAGAGTATCATGTGCAGAAAAGTCAAGATAAGCCGCAGACTGGCAGAATTAAATCAAATACACGAAATTGCATGAAGGAAAGACCGATTTCACGGTGTTGGAATCAACAGACAAGACCAGCAGGAAGGTATGAAACTTTCACACCTACACATGGACCTTTGCCATGCACAGACGCCTTAACTTTCCCAGACCAAGAAGCAGACTTGAGGCCAACCACAAAGAAATAATTGACGCATCACCACTGAAGTGATGGATTGTAGCAATACTTGGAGGGAAGCTGGGGGTGCAGGCGATGCTATTCTGCACGCTTCTAAGCAAATGGAAAAGTATGAGTGGGGTTGATGCCACCCCAATCATAGTGGACCGTGTAATCTAGGGTCCTATAGTTAGTAGAACCAATGTGACGTACTTTTAGTGACGTTTACAGTAGCCATTTTGAAGGAAGGGCTCAGATGCCCTACCTGACATTTTTTATGCAATCCCCTCTCCCTGTTAGCATATACAGATATAGTGCCTGTATTAAAGTTACCTTCTTAGAACCAATCAAATTGCATGGTAAGTTTTGATACTATGTTTTTGCTGAAATTAATTGTAGTTAAAGCAAGAAAGAAGCTCGAGCGATTGCTGATATTCATGAACTCCCTGTTTTTTGTACTCGTCATTAAACAGACTGCCTTTGCCAAACTATTGAGTTGTCATTGATTTGATGCAAGAGTATTAATCTGCATCCCCATCCATCTCAAGGGTGCTGCTACTCATCTTAAAGTTTGGAAACCCCCAGTCCTATGGGCCGGCTGGGGTCCCTACTGCACACACCAGCCACCCTTTTCTGGTCTTGCCTGTCGTTCAGAAGATTTTGGGACACATTGGCTACTCAGCTGGCACTTCCTATCACTGGAAGGGGCAGCAAGCATCCTGCTTTAGATTGTCAGTCCAATGGTCGACTCTGGGGTTTAGTTCCAAGACCCTCGCCTTTTATGTTGAAGAACTGGCTCGGCCCCCCAATCACACCATAAGCCTCATGCAAATCTGGGAGGTGGGCTGTTCAGTGGGACAGCCAGCCTCCCAGTTGGAACTGGTACCAGGCAGGCACACTGTAGAACAAGGACCAGAAAAAAAGTATAGCCACCATTTGAGGGGAATGGTGTCCCCTGTGTGCCCTGTTGCAGCTGTGAGGGCAGCCTGGAACATAAGTTTGCATAAGTTGATAGAAAAATATCCACTGCCACCAGCCACTCAGATAACTTGTCACTGTAACTAGAAAGTTACGGGATAATTGTGTCCCCTCAACACTGCACATTAGGTTAGGTGGGGTGCACCGAGACCACAAAATAGGGGTCAGGTAGGATGAAAAAGATCCCCCTGCCGTAAAAACAAAATGTAATCACAGATGAGCAATAAAGGAAAGCTCAAGAAGCTTCCCAGCAACACTGCACAGAAAGTGATGAGTGCTTCAGTAATAAATTACAGATGCCATGGTGTTGGAGGAAAGCTTAACTCCAAGAAACTATCCAAAAGAGATACAAAAGATTCCCAAGCAGAGTAAACGACTGAGTGAGTGTGGAAAAAGGGTCCCACTCACTCAGCACAGCCAGATTAAAAAGGAAACAAGAATCCGGCAAAACATACTATACCATTTACCCTTCTGAGGACAGGGAATGAGGGGGGTTGGGGTGAGGGACAAGAACAGTTAACATGCCCCCGAACTCAAATATTCCCAGGTCACGTTGCCGATCGTCAGAAAATCACTGGGGACACAATCTTCTGTCTTTGGTTTGGGTTGAGGGGTCTTAGGTAAGAGTTTCCTATCAATGATCAATCTTCCTGACCTGTGTCAACCCCAGAACTTTTTTCATTGACTAGGTAACTATTTTACCTTGTCCCTAGGTGAAGGGGAATCTTTTTCGCCTCACTTAGTCTAACTTGTTTTATGGGTGACCTTTATATGTTGCTCCATAGTGTATGGCTGAAGGTACAGTTTCCTACAACTTTTGGGCTTAGGCTGGGCTGGCCTGTTAATTTCTCTTTCATGTACTTGGGTGAACTACAGTTCCCAAATAGTAAAGGGGGATCTTCATCCCCCCCCTTTACATTTTATGTAGTGAGCCAGCACACCCCACCTTATCTGGAGTGCTGGGGGATACAATGTGTCCCAGTCTTACTTACCTGGTAACATTTTGTTACAATTGCCAGTTTCCTTGAATGGCTGGTGACTACTTTGTCTTTAGTTTTCATTACTCACAGGCTGTTCATTCAGCCTCGGTAACGCACAGAAGGGACACCATTTTGCTAAAATGGTGGGCTTCTTTTTTCGCCATTTGTGTGCTTGAAGTTTCTGAGGTCTTCCCCTGCCAGAACCCAGGCTCCATGGTATCTGGAAAGGCAGGAAGCGAGGGAGGAGTTCAAAACTATGCAGCCCTTTGTCATTCACCTTGCCTGAAAGGAACAAACTCCCAGTGGGGGGCAGGATGTCCGATGTGCCTGTAAAATGCAGGGAGAGAATGCAGAAGTTGTGCTGTAGATAAAAACTCTGAACCTGGAAGCTGCTGACAAGTCGACCAGTGGAACCAAATCCAAAGAGTAAGCTACAGAAAACACAGACCATTTCCAAACACACTGCACCAGAAACAAAGATTGAAAAGAAGGCAAGAGCACATGGTACTGTATTCAAGTCATTTGGTGGAGACAAAAATGGAGACACCCGTATGGTTAAGCTATGTAAAATGGCACAATACTATCCGACTGAGGATGTTCCCTGCAAGCAGCAGAGTCATGCTAAAAAGCAGTTTCCCAGCACAGGCGCAAGCTGCGTTCTTCCATTACTCCTGGGACAGCGTTAATCCTTCTGAACAGGCATCGTAGAGGAAAGCATGTGGTGTTTCTGTAGAAACTTGTGTCTGGTTTGCTCCTTATAACGGGTCCTTTGGTTATAAAATCGTATCCCACGGCTTAGGGCTCACCAGAAGTTAGTCATTGCCACATCTACTAAGTTTGACATCTCTACTGTAAAAATTCCTAAACATCTGACTGACTTACTTCAAAAAGAAGCTGCGCAAGCCTAGACACCAGGAGGGTAACATTTTTGACACAGAAAGAGAAATACGAGTTAACTTCACAGCGCAAGCAGGACCAGAAGGCAGTGGACTCCCAACTTTTACCTCTCATCTAGAAAGCGCCACAGTTCTGCGGTTACTTGAGGGCTCAGTTTTCTCTCTCCAGTGGAGTTTTTCTGCATAAACTGGTCTAATTGGTTACAAAGTAGCTCATTAAAAGAAATGGTCCTCGAACTGGGAGAAAAAAAACGGGGAAAAAACAGATCATTTCCAGTGAGCAGAGAGCCTGCTGTGTAACCTGAGCCTGTTAGCCTTCCTTACAAGCAACCTGGGCACTCTGAAAACAAGCACCCAAGAAGTCCTGCATTTTGAGCCAACCACATGTCATGCTGCGACCTTGCAGGGCTGCAATACCCCAATACACAGGGACCTCGAGCCATTGTGCAGTGCATGGTATTCTGAATCGAGCTGAAACTTTGGTGGCATCCTGCTGGACCTCCAGAGATGTGAATCGAGTCTGGAAAGTCCCCTCACCAGAGTGCTGGACCTTTCAAGTGACGATATTCCAATCAATGATATTCAGTCTTCTTCTGGCTACTGAAAAGGGTGCCAAAACCACAGAGCTGCATCCTGTCACGAACAAACTCTTGCCTGGAGCCTTCCGCGTTGATCCCTGCTGCAGAAGCCCTTCCAGTGTCATGTCTTCATGACAAGGAATTCAGCGACTGGGTGTTTGGCTGCAGAGCCTGAAGTCTTCTTGCTGCAACTCATCTTCTGTAATAAGGAACTGTGTTGGCTGGAGTATTTACTTACCATAAGCCTGTGATTTCTGTAAAGCTTTGGGGTGGTCCTATGATTGGGAGTCCTCTCAACCACTTCACCCAAGTCTACTGCTGGAATCCTCCTAGGGTGTCTTCTCTGAAGCCGCTGGACCCTAACTAACTTTAAAGTGAAGTACTTACATGTTTGAACAGTCTTCCACAGGAAATCTGACGTTTGCCTGCAACAGAAGCTTCTCACCCTGCCTAGAGCTGGCTTCTAGACCACTAGGGTCCCTCTTCTGCCCTGGAGTGAACTCATGCAATAGAATAGGAAGAACTGGATAAGTAAAGGATTCCGTCTTGAGGAAAAGCAAGTGCTTGAAAAGTACTTGCTTGTGAAAGAGTTAGTTGGTAACTGCAACTCAGAGTGAACAGTTACAAACGTTCTTACTTACCTTGAATGTGTGTTGTGTCATTCTGAAAAGTATGACATGCATTACTCACTGTAAGAGCATTTCTGATGATTGTATCTGCTTAGATTCACATGCTGTGCATATAGTCCGACATCTAGTGGTAATCGCAGAGTATTGCAGCTTTCTTTCGAGGATCGAAAGGGGACGTCAACATGGGCGTGCCTGTAACACTATCCCTAACATGACGTGTAGTGTACCTAAAATGCCTACTGCGTCGAGGTCCCTCCAATTGTGTTTTTTCTGCCGTGAGGGAGTCTTATGACCTCGTAGGTGAGTATAGAGAGAGAGTGGTAAGAGGTCTATATTCCTTCTACTCCAAGAGGTGAGGAAGGGTGGGCGCATGTGAATCTAAGCAGATATAATCATCAGAAATGCTATTACGGTAACTAATGTATGTCTTCTGATGTTTGTGAATCTGCTTAGAATCACATGTTGTGCATAGCCTAGCAAGCAGTACCCAGAGATGGTGGTGGGCTGTGTGAAGGAACACTAGCAAAGAGATGTCTTTGCACTGCTTGGCCAAGTTGAGAATCAAACCTATAGTGAGTACCCAGGCAGTAGTGTAGTCCAAAGGTGAGCTCCAGGTTGCTGCTTTAAAAATGGACTCAAGATGAACATTTGCGATTAATATGGAAGCCCCCGTGCCCAGAGTAGAGGGTGCTCTAGGCTTGAAGGGCAGATCTCTCTTTGCAAGAGTGTAGCAAAGTGTGATGCAGTTTACGATCCACTTTGAAATAGCTGATTTAGAGGCAGGGTCCCGTTCTCTGCCACCTGTCATGGAAACGAAAAACTGGTTTGTTTTCCTTATTGGTTTTGCCTTTTCCAGATAATCGATTACTGCACTCCTCACCTCAAGTGTGTCGAGGCTTCTTTCTGCCCAGTTAGTGGTGTTCTGGAAACATTTGGGTAGTTCTATTGATTGGTTCACATGGAACTCTGAAATAGTGTGGGTGCAAATCGTGGGTGAGTGCACAGGACCACCTTATCTTTGTGAATCGTGACAAATTGGTCTGGAACTTAAAGGGCCTGGAGTTCACCAACTCTTATTGATGTGACTGCCACGAGGCAGGCGGTCTTGTGAGTGCTTTAAGGCTAGCCTTATGCATCAGTTCAAAGGGAGGCCCTATTAGTCTAGTAAGTACAACTTTCGGGTCCCATCCAGGAACTGAGTTGGAGATAGGAGGATGAAGTCTTTTAACCCCCTCCATAAAAGCCTTGATTACTGGAATTTTTCACCACAAAACCTTCTTTTGGGACGTGATGTAAGCTGAAAGTGCAGCTGAGTGGACTTGTAAAGAATTGAAAACCAGGCCTGTATCTAGTAGGCGAGTTAGGTACAGGACAATAGGTATTGGTGAGCATTTAATAGGATTGATGCTCTTTGCATTGCACCAGATAAGCATAGACAAATTTCCCTGACGATGTTATCCAGAGTCCGTTCCGCTTGGGGCGGTTCTGCGGGTACCTGGAGGCGTAATGTGGTCATTGTGTGTCCTCCAGAGTTGCGAACAAGTCGATCTCTGTGAAGCCCCAGTCTGTGAAGACGTCGAGAACAATGTCTTGGTGTAATCACCATTTGTACTCTCTGGGTAGTGGGAATTCTCTGCTGGGCAAGTCCGCCAGAAGATCAAGTTTCCCTGGAATGTCTTGTGACAGGAGGAACGCCTTGTGTTTGAGAGCCCATTTCCATATGTTCTGTGTCAGTTTGGATAGCCGTGGAGATTGTGTGTGCCCCCTTGTTTGTTCAGGTAATGCATGGATGTGGTGCTGTCCGTGAGGACTAGGACTGTCTTTCCCTGGAAGTGCGTTTCAAAGGCCTTGAGGGCCTTGAACACTGCTAGCAATTCCAACAGGTTTATGTGATTGGATGCTACTGCTGGGGAGCAACTGCTGTGCGTCTGATGAAGGAGGTAAGCCCACCCCATCAGATGCGTCCGTGGTGAGAGTGGCTTCTACTGCGGGGGTGGTGAAGGTCTTCCCCTGCAAAAGGTCTTCCCTTGACCACCACTGCAGAGAGAACGAGGGCTGCCGAGACAACCACTAGATCGTCCCATTGTCCGCTGTCCTGCCACCATTGGCTCGAGAGCCACTCTTGCATGGGGTGCATGCCAAACATGCGTGTGGGTCTAGATAAATGCAGGAGGCCATCATCCCCAACAGTCGCATGGCTTTGCATACAGTCACCTCGTGATTGGCTACATAGTGAGGGATCTGGAACAGCATATTTTGAACCCTCTCGGAGGAGAAGATGAGCCTGTCTTTGGTCCGAATTAAAGCCCCCAGAAATTGCTGTTCTTGGCTGGGGTCTAGGCTGGACTGTCTCATTCATAGAGAATCCGAGGATGAAGAGGAGATCCACTGTCTTCTGGGTTTTTGATAAGCATGTCGAGGTAAGGACAGCCTGGAATGCACTGCCTGCACAGGTGAGCCGTAACTACCGCCAGTACCTTCGTAAACACCCTTGGGGCTGAGGCAATGCTGAAGGGAAGAATCTTGAACTGATAGTGATTGTTCTTGATCATGAATCTTCGGTACTTTCCGTGCGCTGGCAACATTGAAATATGAAAGTATGCATCTTTCATATCCAGTGTTACCATGTAATCCCCCTGCGTCAACAGTGGGATTACTTCCTGCAATGTCCTTCTGAACTTTTGTGGCTTGACAAATGTTTTCGCTGGACACAAGTCTAACGCAGGGCGCATGGTGAGATCCTTACTGGGTACAAGGAAGTACACTGAATAAATACCCTAGTTTAGCTGATGAATGGGGACGACTTCTATGGTGTCCTTTTCCTGAAGGATCTGTACCTCTTCCAGAAGAATCCGCAGGTGTGCTGGCGATAATCGTCTGGTTCTTGGTGGACTGGATGGAGGTGGCAGGTGGAACTCTATACAATAACCGTGCACAACGGTCTTGAGCACCCACTGGTCTCAAATGATCTCCTCCCTTGCGTGAAGAAAAGATGTTCAATGTCCCCCGACCAGGGAAACCTGGGAGGGGACCCAGACTGACAAGTCATTTCAGAATGGAGGCTGGGGAGCCTCTTGGAGGTGGAGTTTCTGGCCCTACCTTTGCCTCTTCGCTGTCTGCTCCGCTGGAACTGGCTGTTGCCAGCTGTGCCTTGTCCGGAGGACCATGGGGTACCTCCTGTGCCATACTGGTTGTGTGGAAATCGGGGAAAAAGACTGGCCCCGAAAGGAACGGCAAGAGTTTCTTCCCCGTTGATAAGGTCTAGCAGTGATCCGTTTAAGAGACTTAAGGCATCATCCACAGCCTTGCCAAACAAATGTGTCTTCCACCAGTTTGTTAATTAAGGAGGCCCGAGTCTCTGGCTTAAATCTTGAGTTGTTTAGCCAGGTTTGCTCCATCCAAGGTTTTTAGGATGTTGTGCTTCACCTCTTTTCCTTCCGACACAATCCCCAGTAGGTGTGATCGCACTGGTTCAGGGACTTCTTGGAGGCCTTTCCTGAAGCAGGTTCCATTGCACATCACTATAATTCAAAAGAAGGTTAGAATTTATTAGTAATTCTTGACAAACATGCAGCTGTAGTGGTGAAGCGTTTGCCAAGGGCATACCCTTTTTTGCAGTCTTTGTCAGGGGGCACTTCTACAGTAGACCATGGCATACCAGCCCTCTTCCAGTGTAAAGCTCACCTTGTATCCATTGGGACGCCACCCGACTGGACTGGAGCACTTCTGGGTTGGTGATTCACCTGCCTTGGGTCTATTCTGGAAGACAGGATTTCAGTTTTAGCCACAATAACCTTCTCTCGGGGCCCGCCTCCCAGGTGTTCCCCTTGCGACCCCCTTCGAGCCTTCCTCACCTTGTATTTCGATAAGGTGCGCTCTCCGTCCTGTGTTCTGTGCAGGGGCGCGTCGTGGCTGAGCACCTTTCGGCCAAGTTACTTCACTGGCGTGGGCCCGGGAGTCCAGGCCGGCTGCAACTCCACTCTTGAGGTAAGTCTTTAGTTCTAAAAGAATGCGTGTCTGCAATAGTTGTTGCCCTGTTAACCTTCTCCTTCGCTCGTAGATGCAGAAGGGATGATGAAGATGTCGAGCTGATGGAGGGCGGTGCTCGAGAAAGTAAGAATGCGTGAAGCGCAGCGCTATGAGCGTCCTTTGAATAAGGCTAACCTGTGCTATTCTTCCTTGCAGGTCGCCGAGAAGTTCCAGGAAGAGAGGCTGCCAGATGGAAGCGGAGCGTAGTGTGGAAGGTGACTGGACCATTGTTGAATTCCAGGAGAGCTTCGGTAAGCAAGCGGAGTCTGAAGGCGATGGAATCGGAAGACGAACGCTTACTAATTGTCCTCTTCTTGTCTCTTCCTCTCTAGGATGCTGCTAGCGGAAGATGACGAGCTCCAGGGAAGACTCTGGAGCAACTGAGGAGCTGGATGCTGAACAGGTAAGGAAGATTAATGGTGTTCTTCTCCTTGTAGATGCAGGCCAAGGATGCTGCGAGCAGGTCTTGGTGAACGTCACGTTGCGAGTGCAGAACGCCGCGAAGCATGTGCCTCAGCTTGGGCGTGGCTTAAATAGCCAGCAGGTATCCCAGCTGCCTCCAGGGCAGATCACGCCCTAGATGCTAGACTGCATGATGCAGTTCCATGCCAAACCTTGTGGGGGCAGCCATGTTGATCCATTCCCCAATGGAAACTCCACCTACCATATGAGCCTGGCGCCAAAGGCGCCAGGCCTGGCTCCAGGACAGTCGATGGGGGCATGATTGGGCCCTTGCAGGAACACTGACGAGGGCCAGAGACCCCGAGTTCCCAGGCCAGGGGCTATGGTCGTGACATCCTGGTGGTAGTGACAACCAGGGAGTCTGGAGTGGCATGCCCTCGGATGTACAACGGGTGAGTAGGAGAGGGGCAAAACAGTTTCTCAACCCGAGGGTTGACAGCCCTTGTAAGGGACGGGGACAGCAAAGGTGCAAGGCGCTTCTTGATGGAATTTAGCAGGGGGATTGCCCTACTTGTGGGGAGTTTCCCTTCAGAATGTCCCCAACAAAGTCATTGTCTTGTACAGCTTCCTGTGTGGCAATTTGGAAATGGTCTGCAGCCCTTTTCAGGATTGCATTAAAGTCATCTGATCGTCAATAGGCGATGCCTGCCTCGGTGGAGGCGGGGAGGGAGGCTCCAGACAAATGGCATAGGGTCAGGCATTGGAGTGGGGGAAAGCCAAGGTGCTTCCTCTACATGCTGATCTTGACCCCAATCTGGGCACTGGTGCGGTGTGTCCTGGCCAAACGGATTGTCTTCATGACCATATGGATCCTCGTAGACCTCTTCAGGATCTGAGAACTCAAACTTCTTCCTGTGGAGTTTGGCTTGAAAGCTTCTGTACCTTTGGAAAACTAGGACACAAATCCTCCTCCCTAGGTCTCTTAGGGGTAATACACTTTTCTGAAAAGTCTCCAAACTGATAGTTTGTACATATAGCTCTCAAACCTCACTCTGGTCCACAGAGATGAACCAGAGGTGGTCAGAAGACGGAAAGGGCTCTCCAGGAGTCCTTAGAAGGAGAGGACTTATCAGACAAAGCCTTGGAGAAGGGCTGGGACCCTTCCGAATACTCCTCTCGACTAGAGGATGTGCTTTTTGGTCTATTCGCAGCCGAAACAATAGCTGTGAGACTCTGGCGTAGCTAAGGTGGATGAGAGAGATTGACGCACCTGTAGGCGTTGAGGTTTCTGGCTGCGCCCAAACCTTTGGGGCTGACACCATCTTAGATGGTGCGTCGGCACCTGTGTGTTTTTAAAATTGACGCCCTTATGGGTGGAATACCCGGGCGCATGCAAAGAAGACAGATGAGGGAGGGCAGCCGATTATAAGGATCGGTAGGCACCGTCTAAACCTTTGCCGCCTGATGCTTCCTTGACATATCAGTCGAGGGAGCTTGTGGGGTTGTATGTTTATCCTTTAGGTGGTGCAGGTGTGCCCCTGTCGCCAGGGAGTGATCTCCCCCCCCACCCTCCCTATAGCAGTACTGGTGACCTGCCCGTCAGGGCTGGGGACGGGCAACTGGACAGTTCCGCAGAAATGTCTATGGCCTCCACATCGGAGCCATGGCTGGTGCTAGAATTCTTGTCACTCGAGGCACCGGCAGCAACAGGAGAACCACTTTTGGCCTGCATCGCGTAGGACACCCATTGTTTCGTCTGCCTAGCTTTTAATGTCTTTGGGCGAAAAAGTTTGCAAGTGAAAGGGTAGCCCAACTTACAGGGGTAACCCTTAATTATACGGGTACCCCTAATCACGCTCATACCAGAGTAAATGCACCCCTCTAGGGAAGTAAGGCGAAGAGTCTTATCTTGCAAGGATAGTAAGTTTTATCTATACGGAAATGAGGATGGGGCAAAGAACTCTAATTCTGAATGGTACATTCTGTCCCGCAACCACTCCAAGCTCCTCCTCCAGACTGGTGCCAGGCAGGGAGCTTTTATACTCATAACTTGCTGTAGTGGCATTTCTGGATATGGACATAGCTTTATTCCAATTTGTCCTGCTTCCAAACAAGGGATGCTCCAGTCTTTCTTCCTCCATGACTGGCGATGTCTGTTTTAGGGCATGCTACTCAACATAGTGCTAGCCTATGCAAAAATATACTGTAGCTTCATTTTATATCATTTTTTTACTTCGAACATTTATATATAAACACATTTTCCAGTCATGCTCTCCATACTATACTCATTTTTATCTGGTCCAGTAATTCCCCCTTAAAACCTTTGTTTCCCATAATTCTGCATGTCGTGCATTGAGCATGTTAAAATCCCAATTTCGCATACATGGGTTTTGACCGACAGCAAACAGCTGCTCAGCCACTTCGTGTGCTCTGCCAGAGCTTAGCCTCTGTGACGCAACACTGCATGCGCTGCAATCCATTTTTAGCGCAGCCCACATTCCTTTTGGCAGAGAGCCTGCTGCTCTCTATGGTGCTTTGAGAAACACTAAACAGAATTTAACATTTACAATTTATTCAGCTAATAGTTATTTACAACTTAGATTTAAATGCTATCTTTATTTAGTGGCCACCATGTCTGTGTGTGATTATATTTTCTCAGTGCTCCAGTGCTTAGAAACAGTTAACAGAAGTCTTGTCTAATTTCAAAGTGTTTGGGAATGAAGAAAGGCGCTAGCTCCTTTCCAACACAAGACTTGCAGGATCGATCGTCGTGGTTACAAGATAAGCACCCATTGCACTTGCGATGGGTGTCCTTCCAAGGGTATTTCCATTACAAGACAGACGGAAATTTAAATGAAGTCCTCTCCATAGCTGCGGTAAAGGGAAGCAGCCAGACCAGCAAGGGAAAGAGGGGGAAAAGGAAATGCATTCTCAGAGAATCAAACCCCAGTGCCCCACTCTCCCTACTGTATAAGCCTGGCGGTCAATAGCATTTAGCGATGCACCAGTCGCGAAAGCAGTAGACTTCTTCGGCATTGAGGTTCATGAAGTAGCCGAAGATGAACATCGAAGACTAGATGACCATCAGTCGTGGGACAAAAGTCATGAATTTGCAATATATCTTTTTAGAGCTCCGCATAAGGCGACCAACTAGTTGGGCAGAAAAAAACAATCTGATGGACCTCGATGCGTGAGGGATTTTGGGTAAACTACATGTCACGTAGTGTTACAGGCACGCCCATGTCGACGTCCCTTTTCGATCCTCGCTTTCTGATTCCCGCTAGATGTCAGACTATATGCACAGCATGTGATTCTAAGCAGATTCACAAGCATCAGAGAAAAGGTTATTTTACTAACCCGTGAATTGGTTGCGACTCTTCCCCAAAAGTAATGGTGTTGGCTTCACCATTTCCTTCAGAGAATAGGTATGCAAGTTCTCCAACTGGGTCTTTCTCCTCCTAACTTGCTGGATGGCCTGTTTAGAAAAATTCTGCCTTAGATTTTACCTACCTAAAATAAGAGTCATTCAAAGTCTAACATTGGGTTTTGCTTTCGCTGGTCTGTTTCATACAGATGCTAAAACATCCTTCGGTTTATACCTACCTTTACATTTCTGGTAGCTTCTTTAAAAAAGTGTATAGGTTTTACTTATCTTGAGGTAGCTGTGTGCCATCCTAAAATAAGTTATAGCTTACCTCTGTCTATGATAAACTATTACATTTGCTTTTCAGGTCAGTGTATTACATCATTAGGTTTTACCTGCCTAGAATAACTGTCATTCTTGAAAAGCTTTCTTTAGGTGTAGCTGAACTTGGTCTACCTGGTGCAATCCTAAATTAGTGTAAAGAATTCTTGCGTATCTTAGAAAGTGTCCCACTGAGCTGAAAAACAACTGTAATTGTGCATTACACCAAAAAGGTATTAATCACCTAGAATAACTTAACCTCAAAGTAGTTCTAGGTATATACTGTTCCTTGAATCTGTGTTCCACTATTCAGAAAAGCATACTGGTAACAGGATTGGTTGATTATGCGATTTCTTTGCTGAGTGTTGCTGCATAACTGACATTGTCCAATACCCTGTGTTAGGGAGATTTCTTAGAAATATGTTAATTCTCTTCTACCTTAGAGACTCCCAGCTCTTTTTCATGGACTTTAGGACTTTTTATCTCTTGACATTTTAATGTGATTTATTCTTTGTCTTTTTGACTTTGGAGTCTGGAACAGATGATTTGGATGAAGTAAGACATGTGGTGAGATGGCACACGATCTTACGTCTAGAGCCGATGTCAGTGAGGCTTCTTGATAAACACTGATGAATGTCCACATGCTGGACACTGGAACTATGCTATGCCCATGTTTGGGTTGTGCAGACGTGAGGAGATGAACAGTTTTGCCACAAGGAATGATCAGGTCCATAGGAGACCATTGGTCGGTTAGAGACATTTGTTACACTTGGACACTTGCTAATGACTGTGGAAATATTAAGAACTGTCTCTTGTGTGCAAGAGAATGAACATGAGAGAAAACTGTTGCCCATGTCCATATAACATGCTACACTTTCTATGCTATGCAATGATTTGCTATGCTTGGTTTCTTTTTGAGTAGACATGCTTGATTGTATACACACGCTTGATAGTGCATTATGAGCACCAGGATATGAGATGAACAAGTTACTTACCAACTGGTACTGTTCTTTCGATTGGATGTTCCTCCAAGTATTCCTCATTTTAGATGTATTCCATCCAGCTTTAGCTGCTTCGGACATTTTTTCTCGCTAAAGGGCGCCATGCGTCAATGTCATTGAGTCGATGGTCCCTCGAAGGCCTCCGTCTAGGGTGACCTCATCGGGTATACAAGTAGCGCGCGCGGCGCCCGTTGGCCTCAGTTCTGTTTTTCCCCCCTCTTGCTCTACTGTGTAGATTGTGCCGGTAGTCCGGTATCAGCCTTGCGAGAGTTGAAGTGGCAATAACCCGGAAAATCTACAGAGGGGTAGGATGGGAGGGCGATGAGGAATACGTTGGAGGAACATCCAATCGAAAAAACGTTACCAGTTGGTAAGTAATTTGTTCTTTGAATGGATTGTGTCCTCCAACGTATTCCTAATCTAAGACTCCCAAAGCAGTATAGAAAACTCTCTGGAGGAGGGAGTAGATTTTTGATACCATTATATGGTGGAATATAGCACTGCATTACCAAAAGCAAGCTCCTTAGACTGGGAAGCATCCAGACACTAGAATTTTGAAAAAGTGTGCAGCGATGACCAAGTTGCTGCTTCACAAATGGATTTTATGGGAACACCTCTTTGAAGGGCTGTCAAAGAGGCAATGCCTCTGGTGGAATGGGCCCTTAAGCCTTCTGGTGGGTCTTTTCCCGCCAATCTGTAGCATTCTGAAATGCAATGCACAATCCAACATGATATAGTTTGTTTTGACACTGATTGGCTACACCGGAAGGAAATTGGGTCAATGAAAAGTTGATTATGCACTCTAAGCTTGGAAAGCCTAGACATGTAAAAGCTTGGAGCTCTTCTCGTGTCCAACCTGTGCAATCTTTCCTCCTCCTTACTAGGATGAGGTGGAGGGTAGGTTGCGGGTAGAACAATTTTCTGATTTAAATGAAAATCGGACACAAGTTTAGGTAAAAATCAGGGTTTAACCCTTAATACCACTCTGTCCCTATGGAACACAGTATAGGGTGGCTCAGAAGACAGTGCCTGCAATTCGTTCACTCTTCTTGCAGATGTTAAAGAAACTAGGAAAGCGGTTTTCAATGTTAGTAATCTTAAGGGACAAGTGTGCAGAGGTTCAAAAGGGGCACACATTAAGAATTTTAGAACCAGATTAAGATCCCAAATTGGCGAGTCCCTTTAAGAATTGTACTATTAAAAGGAATTTTGAAATAGGAGCATTCTTCCGAAGAGTACTTGAAAATGGAAAGCGCTGCAAGATAACCTTTAATGGTCCCAACATTTAGACCTCTATGTGCTAGGGACAACAGGAAGGACACCACTTCCGGAATGGAACATAGAAAAGGATCAACCTTCTTTTCTCTGCACCAGTTGCAAAACTTTTTCCAACAGCATAGAGATTTTGTTGCTGTTCTTCCCGAAAGCAACACCTCCATGACGTCATCTGGAAGGTCCCAATCCTTGTATCTCAGCCTTTCAGATACCAAGCATGAAGGTTGAGTCTCTTGACCTCTGGATGGAGAACCTGGCCCTCCATTTGTTTAGAGAAGGTCCTCTCTCTGAGAAAGACGCAACGGAGGACAGATAGACATGTCTAGAAGGTCCGGGTACCACGTTCTCCTGATCAATCCGGGGCAATTAGTATCATGCGGTTTCCGATCCGTCTCAATCTCCTGATGACCTCAGGAATGACGGGAATCGCAGGGAACGCGTATAATAGTTGGAAGTTCCACTCCACCACGAACGCATCCCCCAGGGCTCCTCTCGGGGGAAATTCCCTTGAGCAATACCTTTCGCACTTCCGGTTGATTCCAGTCGCAAACAGGTCTATTTGAGGGGTCCCCCAAAGGGCGAAGATCTCTTGAAGGACTTCCTGAGCCAGTTACGACTAGTGGGACACCGTGCTCAGAGCATCCGCGTCTTATCCTCCTCCCCGGCTAGATGAACTGCCGTTAAGGAGATTCCTTCTTGAATTGCCCAATACCAGAGCCGCATTGCCTCTCTGCACAGAGGTAGTGACCCTACACCTTGTTTAGATAATGCATGGCCACTGTGTTGTCCATTATCAGGACATTTTTTCCTCTGACAGATGTCAGAAAAGCCTTCAGCACTAGTCGGATTGCTCTCAGCTCTAAAAGGTTGATGTGTAGCTTGGACTGTTGGAGACCAACAACCGCTGATTGTCAAATCGTTGGCATGAGCTCCCCACCCCATGATTGAGGCGTCAGTCACTACTGTAATCTCCGGCCATGGTTGCCAAAACTGTTCTCCTTTTAGGATATTCTCTGTGCAAGTCCACCACAGAAGATCCTGCCGAACCTTGCTCAGAATCTGAAGAAAATCCGTCATTTGACCTGAGAACTGGGACCATCGAGTATTTAGAGCCCATTGAAGGGATCTCATCCTCAGGCGTGCCTCTGGCACTAGGAAGATGCAGGATGCCATGAAGCCGAGCAACCTTAAGAAGTCGTAGGCCTGGAGATTTTGCAAATTTTGGAATTTGGAAACCATCTGAAGAATGTCTGGAGCCCTCAACTTGGGAGGCAAGCTCTTTCCCAAGGATGTGTCCAATACAGCCCCTATGTACTGGAGCTGTTGGGAAGGTGTCATTTGTGACTTCTTGAAATTGAGGGAGAAGCCCAGTCTGTGGAGGAAGTAGCAGGTGACTTTCAGATGATCCAGTGCTTGTTCGGCAGAACGTGCCCTGATCAACCAATCGTCCAGGTAGGGGTAGACGTGAATCCCCCCTCTCCTGAGGTGCGCTGCCACCACTACCATTAACTTGGTGAAGACCCTCAGGGCGGCGGTCAATCCGAATGGCAGGACTCGAAACGGATAGTGTGACTCGCCAACTACGAACCTCAGGTATTTTCTGTGCTTGAGATGAATTGGCACATGAAAATAAGCATCTTGGAGGTCCAATGACACCAACCAATCCTGAAGTTGAAGGGCCTGAAGGATCTGAGAAAGAGTAACCATCTTGAACTTGTCCTACCTGAGGAACTTGTTCAAGTTTCTTAAGTCCAAGATGGGTCTCAGTCCTCCGTCTTTTTGAGAATCAAAAAGTATGGAGACTACCATCCCTAGTTTCTCTCTGCTACAGGTACTGGCTTATTAGCACCTTTCTCCAGCAGGGTTAGAAATTCCTGCTGTAGGAGCGGGTCAGAAAACTTCAAAAGGGTGTCTCCCTGGTGGGTTGCATTGAGGTTGCGTTAGAAAAGGAAGTAATGGCTCGCCATTCTTGCAGTTGCTGTGACAGCCTGCCTCCCACAGGTGTCTTGTGATGCAAGTCTGCAAAGTGGTTTTGTGACAGATGCTGCGTCCGCTGATGGCAAATAGGCTGCAGCTGGCTTTGCACGTTTTCCGCGTCCACCACAAGTGGCCTTTCTCTGGTCCTTTGACTGGCCATTCCTCTCGCCTTTCCATATGAGGAGTAGTAACGATAGGATTGTCCCCTCCAAGATGGTCCTGACGCACGAAAAGGCTGAGGTTGTCTAATAGCAGCTCGTAAAGACTTGGCAGCTGCTTTTGAGGTCTGCAACCTCTCGAGGCTCTCGTCAGCCTTGTTGCTAAAAAGATGAGACCCGTCAAAGGGCATGTTCAGAAGATGGTTTTGCACGTCTGGTGCGAAATCCGACTTCCGTAACCACGCAAATCTGCGCATTACTGTGCTAGTGACCATGGACCTGCTCACACTATCTGCAGTCCAATCCAGACTGAAGGGATTCCTGCATGGCCTCCTTTCCATCTTTAACAATGGCTAGGAATCCTTCCCTTTCATCCCCTTCTGGTATGTGCTCCGCCACCATTGCAATGCACTCCCACAGAGTGTATGAAAATTTTGCCAAGGCACATGTGGAGTTGGCCAATTTTAACACCATACTCCCAGCTGAAAATACCTTGCGTGCCCAACCATCCATCCAGAGGGATAGAAGTGTACGCCACCTTATTTGAAGCTGTGGCTGCCTGGACCACCAGACTCTCGGGAGTAGGGTGTTTGGACAGATAGCCGGGGTCGCTACTGGTATTTTCAAGTAAGGGATTCATTCACCGGAGGAATAGAATCCGGAGTCTCCCAATTTTTGGCCACCCTATTTTGCAAGGCTACATTGAAGGGTAAAATCGGATCTTCGGTGGGACCATGATCCAATATATCGGTCAGATCATCCTGGATGAAGTAAGTTTGTGGTCTAGCCCATCCTAAATATTCGACCACCTTTGTCATTAGTTGACGGTATGAGGGACTGGCATGTTCCCCTGGTTCTGGCCTACCAAAATCTGTTTCAGGCAAAATATCAATACCACTTGCATTATGCAAGGTTTCCACCAGGTCCCTCTTCCTGCTTTCCTCAGAAATCAGGCATTCTGGGACATTTGGGGTGCCATATTCCAGTCCAAAAGGAACATTCTCATCAGACCTCTCCAGTTCTTCAAAAATTGAAGTTAAGGATTTGAAAAATTCTTTCCTTGGAAGACGTTTAAAAATCTTTTCTGGGAGAGGTGGGGGAGGTGTACTAGTGGACCCTGAAGGCACTATAGCCATTGCAGTCTCTTTTGCTGTTATTTTGATAGCTTCTGGTTTAGTTGGAGCCTTTGTTTGAATCTCTGGCTCCAAGGGCTTCGGGGTCGACGTCGACAAAGGCATCGATGGCGCCGATAAAATAGTGGTCGACTGAGCTGGCTTAGAGGGCGTCGAGGCGCTCTTCGAAGACGTACCCTTTGAGGTGTGTCGGGTTTCAGACGGTGTCGGTGACCTCGAACGGTCGACTCGTCTTTCTTCTCGCTCTGCGTCCTGGAGGGTTCCCGATCCTTCCTCCTTCGATCAATCCGGCACGCGAGTGTCGGAACGATAATGCTCGTGGCCGGTTTCCGAGGAAGGCGCGGACCTAGGCTTAGCTTTTTCAAACACCTCCATCATTTTTACCCTGAATGCTTCCCACTCTTCGGAAGAATGTTTTGTGGGGCATTTAATTCTTTTTGGGGATTCGTCCGAGGATCAGATGGAAGGGGAACGGTGGCGCCTTTTTTTGGACTTTTTCATCGAAGACGAAGAGCAATGAGAATCGCTTCGGGACCTAGACCAGTGCATTTCGCGTCAAGGAGATTTCTCCTCACGGGACCTTTTCGGTCGGGTTTACGACCTACCTGCAGTTTTCCCTTCCTGTCTCCCAAGGCTTTCCCCGTCATCGCCCGACACTTCGTACAGGCCTCCATGCCGTGGCCTTCTCCGAGACACCACAGACATTCCCGGTGCGGGTCCGTGATGGACATTTTTGTACCACAGGATTTACACTTTTTGAATCTTGATCGCGGGGTCGACGACGACCCATCCAATATCTTCAGTCACAGAACTACAAGGCGCGCCGAGTCTCTGAAGCAACACGTACTGCAGAAAAACAGAACGGAGGCCAGCAGGTGCTGCGTGCGCTACTTGTAAACCCAATGACGTCACTCGGAGGACTTCGAGGGACCATCGACTCGACATCGATGCACGGCACCCTCCGAAGCAGCTAAAGCTGGATGGAATACATCGAAGATGAGGAATACGATGGAGGACACAATCCATTCTATATATATATTTATATCTATACACACACACAACTTGCTATGCATCATTTAGTGCAATGTTTTTAGGTTAATAGAATGGAATGCACAACATTACTGTCACTATTGCAGTGCTTGCAGTGATCATTAGGATGCTGCCAATGTATGGAATACTAGAGCATGCTTAGTTTCTATGCTATGTACTTGTTTCCAGAGATCTGACACTTGCCAGCAATGTATCATGGTAAATTGCCAAAAATGTGCCTTCTTGCACAAAGAGAATATTACACCATGTTATTGCTTTAGTATGTTAGTATGCCTGAGTATTTAGCTACATTACTTGCTTGTTTCTGATCCATGTTTTGACTGACATCTTTCATATTCCACACAGTCTAGTATTAGTACTCCTAGGAAGGATTATCGCATGATTAAGAATGATTGTTTGTTGGTCTCCATTTATCTATGATAGTTTAGCATTAGCTAATCCATCCACTAATTCATTTATTCATTCATTCATTCAGCAACCATTTAGCATTGGCCATGTTGAAGCACTATAGTTTGTTTTGATTATAGCAGAACCATGTAATTATGTACACGTGGTATTATGTATAGCACATTGTGTTTCTAGGTGCTAGAGAATGTGCTTTGTTTTGTCCATATGAATTAGGCTTTTAGCTGAGCGCAGAGAGAATTGTTTTCGCAGCCGAACACACTGTAAATGTTTTGATAACAAATACAGTTTGGCAGACAATCAGCTATTTGAGTACAGAAGAAACAAACTTGGCTGACTGCAGAGCAATATTTCTGACGAACAAATGTTTTGCTTTCTGAATGAGACTGTCTCGATGTGAGAGAGAAAGAATGTTAGCGATATGCTTGCTGTTCTGTTCTTAGAATAAAGGACATGTCATCATGAACTAGTACAGTATGATTATGCTATACTGGCTGAAATTATGTATGCACGCACGTAGCCATAGTACGCACATAGTATAGAATGCAAGCAGTTTGAAATTAAATGCTTTCTACGCAATTGTAAAATGAAGGTGTCATTGCTCTGAATAAACAGTGGGTTGCTGTTCTGTTCAGTAGGTTCAGCTGGCTAGAGGGGGCTGTCTCACAGCTGGTTGAGAGAGAAAGGAGACTAACAGTTTTAGTCTTGGAGGCTGGCTTTGTGGGGGTAGATCGAGCCAATGCTGGAAGGGTTGGGATTTGCTAAGTGCACTCACGCTCTAAGAGTGCTGCTTGTTAGAGATTAGTGGCCAAGGTTGTGCATAAATAAAGGTGCATTTTGTTTTGAAATCTCAGATTCCTGTGCCTCTGATTCTCTCAGTCTCTTGTTAAATTTTGTTTTCCATAACATTTCTAGTCCAGTGCCTAGTATCCCTTACTCCCTTGGACAGTCCTCCCATAGAAAGAAGTACACCCTAACCCAACCGACTGAGCAGACAGTCACACTCGGAGAGCATCCAGGCATCGCAACTTGAGAGGAAAAAAAACTCAACATTAGCCTAGCACAAGGCACAAAAGGCGGCCATCCGCCCCTGTAAGGGAATAGTTTCTTACCTGTAACTCCATTTCTCCAGCATTGGTATCTTTCATAGATTCACATGCTTTGAATATTCCCCGTCGTCAGGCTGGGAATCCCCGGTACATTATATATACCCTTTCCCGTAGGAAAACTTTTTCGACGCTTATGCGTCCTATCCACCTCGTTTTGTATCATGCGTGCCCGTGCCGTCAGGACGTCATGATATAAATACAGGCCCCGCCCCCGCGCTCCCTCAGATTTCGGCCCCCAAAGTAGTGGGGGAACCGGTTTGCATGATCAGGGGAGGCAGGTGGGCGCATGTGAATCCATGAAAGATACCAATGCTGGAGAAATGGAGTTACAGGTAAGAAACTATTCCCTTCTCCAGCATTGGATCTTTCATGGATTCACATGCTTTGAATAGATTACATAGCAGTACTACCCCCAAGAGGAGGTGTGCATGCAAACCCATATACTTTCTTCGCAAAAGGCCGTTCCCTAAGATCATGTATACATCAGTAATAGTTTACATAGGAAAAAAAACGGACCACATACAGTCATAAATTCCACAGGATGCAACCCCGCAGCCGGGGCTTACCTTACTGGAATAGGTGTCGAAGCACCGCCTGTCCCATCCGGGTGTCTTCGGCATGTTGCTGCGACAGGCAGTAATGGCGGGTAAAGGTGTGTGTAGTCGCCCAGGTAGCCGCCATGCAGATGTCCCCTAGAGGGACTCCGGCCCACAGTGCCGTCGACGATGCCGCTGCTCTAGTTGAATGAGCTCTTGGCCGTCGTAGAAGAGGCTTCCCTGCCCTGGAATGGCAGTACGAGATGGTAGATGACACCCATCTTGATAGTCCTTGCTTTGAAATGGCTTTTCCTCTAGCACCCAACCCATAGGCCACAAACAGCTGTCTCGTTTCTCTGAACGGTTGCGTACGATGAAGATAAAACTTGAGAGCCCTTTTTACATCCAATGTGTGTAGCATGCGCTCCGCTCCCGAGCATGGCTCCGGAAAAAACGTAGGCAACACGATAGAAGAGTGTTTATGAAACACCGAAGGAGCTTTTGGTATGAACTGTGGGTTAGTGGCTAGGACTACCTTGGTCTTGAAAAATCGTAAGTATGGTGGGTCCACCATTAGAGCCTGAACTTCTGAAATACGTCGGGCTGAAGTGATGGCCACCAGGAAGGCCAATTTCCACGACAGAAACTTTAGAGACGATGATGACATTGGCTCAAACGGAGGTTTCATAAGAGACGTTAAGATCAGATTGAGGCTCCACTCCGGTGGAAATTTCTTCTCTGGAGGGAAACTCCGAAAGAGGCCTTTAAGGAAGTGCTTAATCAGGCGGTCGCTGAACAATGGTGCCGAGTGCCGTCGACGAGTAAACCTGGAAATGGCTGCTAGGTGTACTTTTATTGACGACACCGACAGGCCCATTTGAGCTAATAACAGCAAGTATGGAAGGAGCTGTTCCGGCCTAATCGATTGCGGGGCCAAACCTGGTTGATCCTCACACCATTGACAGAACCTTTTCCATTTGTACGCGTATGAGGCGTTTGTGGAAGGTGCTCTTGCCGCTTGCAGGATACGTCGACAGTCCTCCGGAATCGTTAGCCGACCAAATTCGGCGAAGTCAGGAGCCAGGCCGTCAACTTGAGGCTGTCCGGGTCGTGATGCCAAACGACACCCTCCTGTCGAGACAGAAGGTCGGGGGTCTTCCGGAATCTCATCGGTTCCGCCGCCGCTAAGTGTAGTAGGTCTGAAAACCACACCTGTCTGGCCCAGTATGGGGCCACCAGAATTACCCGACATGGGTACCTGAGGATCCATTGCAACGTCCTCCGGACAAGGGGAAAAGGAGGGAATGCGTACAGGAATTTGTTCGTCCATGGGAATGAGAACGCATCCCCCAGTGAGCCCTGCTGAGGCCATCTGCTTGCGTACTGATGGCATTTCTTGTTGTTCTTCGTTGCAAACAGGTCTATGGAAGGGTGTCCCCATTCCTTGAATACTTGTTGAAGTTGTTGGTCGTTCAGCACCCATTCGTGAACTTCGTTCATTTCTCTGCTGAGGGCATCGGCTTCCACGTTTTTCACTCCTGGTAGGTGAAAAGCTAAGATTTGCATGTTGTGTTGCAGGGCCCAATGCCAGATTTTCTGTGCCTCCGTCGATAGGGACCTGGAACGTGTCCCTCCTTGTTTCCTCAAGTAGAACATCGTAGTGGTGTTGTCCGTCATGACACGCACCACCGAGTCCCTCAGGTGCGGAAGAAAAGACTTCAGAGCCCATCGCACTGCTCTCAGTTCTAGCAGGTTGATATGCAGGGAGGACTCCTGTAAAGACCACTGGCCTTGTACCTGTAACATATCCAGATGAGCTCCCCATCCGCTCAGCGATGCATCCGTCACCACCGTCTTTTGGAACTCTGGTTCCAGTAGAGGCATCCCTTTCGTTAGATGAGTAGACACTTTCCACCAGCCGAGTGCTTGAACTAGTTGTTCGTCGACGACCAGTCTGTCGGACCAGCGACCTCTGCTCTGCGCCCAACGGTCCGCTAGAAATTCCTGGCAAGGCCTCATAAACAGACGGCAGTTGTTTATTAACGGAATGCAGGACGACATGGTCCCTAGCAGGGACATGTACTTGCGCACAGCGACCTTGGTACCGCATCTCCATTCCGACGCCTTGTTTTGAAGTTTCTGAATTCTTTCGCTGGATGGTTTCACCAGGCTTGTGTGTGTATGAAACTCCGCTCCTAGAAAAACCAAGGTCCTCGAAGGCTCTACTGAGGACTTGTTGAAGTTTATTGCGAAGCCCAGTTCCTGTAAGATGGACATTGTGGCTCGTAGACTGTTTCGTGTTTGTTCCTTGGATGACCCTCTGACTAGCCAGTCGTCTAGATATGGATAGACATGATGACCATCCTTCCTTAAATGGGCCGCTATAGGGGCCAAGCACTTGGTGAACGTCCTGGGGGAGGACTTGAGCCCGAACGGGAGGACCTTGAACTGAAAATGCTTTCTCCCGACGACGAATCTTAAATATCTCCTGTGTCGTGGGCGTATTGGGATGTGAAAATAAGCATCCTGAAGGTCTAGTGATGATAGATAGTCCATGGGTTGCACCGATCTGATAACCTCTTGGAGTTTTAGCATTTTGAATTTTTGGCTCTTTAGCCACTTGTTGAGTACCCTCAGGTCGAGAATGGGCCTCCATTTGCCGTTTGGCTTTTTGACAACAAAGAACCTGGAATAAACTCCTTGGCCTTCCTGTGCCACAGGAACTCTCTCTACCGCCCCTTTTCGCAACATAAGCGCCGCCTCTTGTCGTAGGATTTGGAGGTGGGGCTGTGTCGAGAATAAAGGAGGAAGACGCGGAGGCTTGTCTTTGAATTGTAGCGCATGACCCATGCGAATCGTGTCTAGGACCCATCGATCTTTGGTGATGCATTTCCATCGGTCGAAGTGATGAGAGACTCGACCCCCCAGGACGTTCCGAAGGCCATCATTGGTTGCTGGTTTGCTTGTTCTTCGTTGACGACGGACCTGAGCCTCGCCGCCTGGAGGCTTGATAGTCCCTGCTTCCACGTGCCGACTGGGACGCTCGTCTGAACCCTTGTGAAGAGTACGAGGGCCTGTTAAATCCACGGTCCCTCGAGGCACCAAAGCGGGAGTTTCCAGAAGCACCTCTGAAGGGGCGAAAAGAGCGAAAATTTCTACCCGTTTGAAGGGCGCCGAGGGACCTAGCAGTATCCGTGTCTTCTTTCATCCCTTTCAGCGCTTCATCAACCTTTTCGCCAAACAGGTGCTCCCCTTCGCATGGCATGTCCAGGACTTTGTACTGTACTTCAGGACGGAAAGTAGTACATTTGAGCCACGCTTGTCGACGAAGCACTACTCCATGGTTGATTTGTTTGAAACCAGACTCTGCTAGGTCAACTGCGATATTAATAGCGTGGTTCGAGGCCTCTTCGCCGTCCCGCACCAGTAACATAGCTGCTTTCCTGTGTTCGTCTGGCAGGTGTTCTAGGATAGGGGCTAATTTGTGCCACATTTCCCTATCATATCGTGACACGATCGCTAAGGAATTGGCTGCTCTTACTGTCGTCGCTCCGACCGAGAGCACCTTCTTTCCAAATGCGTCCTGCCTCCTAGCCTCGCTTTCCGGTGGCGTTGAACATTTTTGCTGGACCCTGGCCTTCCTAGCCGCTGCCGCCGACACCACCGAGTCAGACAGAGGCTGTGATGTTAGACATTTTGGAGTGGACTCCGGAGCTTTAAACTTTTTCTCGATCCGTCCCTTTATGGCTGGTTCCGAGAACGGATGGCGCATCGTCTTGAGACCTTCTTGCCACACGTGGTCAAGGATTGGGATGGCAAATACAGATTTTCTCCTTTGACCCATATGGTCAAAAAGGAAACAGTCTTTCCTCTGCTCCTCAGGAATCAAGCCGAATTCGGAACACGCTTTCCCCATCATTGCATGGAAGGCTCCCACATCATCAGGGGGAGATGGCTGTGTCTGGCTCCTCGTAGACTCCAATTCTACATCCGAATTCCATGTCGGGTCCCTCGACGGCGACAGGGAGATGTCTGACCCCGAGTCATCACGTATAGAGTCGGACTCCGACAACTCACCCTCCTCCTGAGCTCGAGGACGATCTTTCACCGCCTGGGGAGCCGATGGGTGTTTCGTCGACGAGCGAGCCGTACAAGTTTGCTCGTCGACGGAAGGTACAGACAAAAGTGACGACGACGTCCCAGGTTGAGGGAACTGCGTATCCAGCCGCTGTAGTAGCTTCTGAAGAGTATTAAGCACATCCAGAGACAAAACCGTCTGGGGGGTCAGTAACGTGGATGATATAGGTACCATACCCCCGCTCGCACTCGTCTCCGTCGTCGTCGACGTGGAAGGCCGTAAGCCTAAATCCGATGGCTGCAGAACCATGTCACCTTCCCCTTCCGCCGAGCAGGCCGTGTCTGGCTGCAGTAAGACCTCAGGGGGGGATCGGGTCATAGACCTCAGGCAGCCAAGCCATAGACTGAGTCTCCGTCGACGAAGGAATCCCAACCGCTGCTGCTTGAACGGTAATAGGCCTCGTCAATGACACCGTGGTCGACGAGCAAGTCGTCGTCGTCGTCGAGCCCTTAGACTTCGTCGTCGATTTCGATGCCGACTTCCCGGCTGAAGCTTCCCGACTCACGGAAGACCTGGGACGGTCCCCTGAGGAGGATTTAGACAGCGCTAGCCTCTCCGTCTTAGATGATGAGGAGGAGGAGGGCTTTTTATGTGATGAGGAGGATCCAGCATGTTTCCCCTTATGCTTGTCCTCAGCGCGAATTTCTGCTGGCCGCACCTTCTTCGATGGAGGCTCCGACTTGCTCCTGGAGGCCGTGGAGCCAACTTCCGAAGCCGGGTAGGCACCCGCTCCGTCATTAAGCCAGTCGACCAGCCTTCTTTTACGGTCCTTAAGGGTTTTTTGGGAGAAACCCTGGCATATCTCACATGTATCCGCCGTGTGGTGCGGGTGGAGACAGTAGATACAGTCCATGTGGCCGTCTCCTTCATAAACCTTTTTGAGGCCACAGGTTGCACATGGGCGAAATAACGCCTTTCCAGACATAATTCTCCAGAATTTGAACTTCGCTTACGCGAAACAGACAAAAAAAAACAATAAAAAACAACCTAGTTTTCACTAGTAGTAAACACGAGGATCCCACTACTTTGAAAGACGGTTGAAATCTGAGGGAGCGCGGGGGCGGGGCCTGTATTTATATCATGACGTCCTGACGGCACGCATGATACAAAACGAGGTGGATAGGACGCATAAGCGTCGAAAAAGTTTTCCTACGGGAAAGGGTATATATAATGTACCGTGGATTCCCAGCCTGACGACGGGGAATATTCAAAGCATGTGAATCCATGAAAGATCCAATGCTGGAGAAACTCAATACCCAGACCAACTCCTATCACCTTACACCGTACCCCCCAACAACTGCAGTCCTCGATACTTCAACGAAATCTCCAGACAGGCAAAGAATTCCCTGAACAGCAGAAAAAAATACGCGAGGACCCAAGAAGAGAACCGGATGATAACAATCCCCTTACTCCATATATCACAAGAACAGAAGGGCACTACCGATATCCACATCACATCAAACCACAGCAGATGAAGCAGTAGAAGTCAACAACCCAACTATCAATCTAACAGACTGATTCAATGACGAAGCAGTCGCCACGGAACCTCAACCAACTGGCGTCAACACAGAAGCACCCCAATTGAACACCCACAAATCAAAACGGGGATCAACAAATAAACCGAACAAAAAGATACACTGTAAACTAATCAATGGAAGGACAATGTCCAAACATGCCACTGAAATCTACGACCTATGTGACGGAGGTATCAACATCCTATTCATAACTGAAATATGACTAAATGCCACAAGATCACTCAACTGCCTGCCTGATAACTTCAAGTGCCTCCAAGAAAACAGGAAAACCAAAAGAGGTGGTGGCCTGGCAATAATCCACTAGGAACACCTGGAAATAAAACTGGAAGAACCATTAAACATTGATAACTGCGAATCTCGAATCCTTCGGCTATAAACGAACCCCAGAACAAACCTGAAATTCATACAGATATATACAGACCAATTTACAATGCGACCTTCATAGACGCCTTTACAGAAACAATCACCAACCTAGCCATCGAGCACAGCCACCCAATTCTCCTCTGTGACTTCGACATCTGGTTCGATGAAGAAACCACAACCACACAAAAATCTCTAGCCAGCCAATTAGCAACAATAAAATTCCATCAACTAGTCAAAGGAGCAACCCACACCCCAGTACATACACTAGACAGTCTTCGCCAGCAAAAAACTCATTACCACGGCTCAACTAATTCAGAGCCTCTGGAGCAGCCACCTCATTCCCTTACTAATCACACTGGCCAGACCAATAATCAAGCAACAAGACAACCCACCGATCATCATGAAAAGAAACTGGAGAAACATCAAAAACTGTAATTTAACTGAACTACTGGAAATCAGCAAATCACAAGCAACAACTATGGACGAAGCGGACCTGGACCAAAAAAATAAAAAAATAAAAACAGAAATTCTTCACAACTGATCACAACAACAATAGACAAGTTCGCCAAAGAAAAACCTTTTACCCCACCACGCAAAAGAGCAATGGCAAAATGGTTTACCCCACTACGCAGTGCCATGAAAAGGAAAAACTGACAACTTGAACTACAATGGAGGATCAAAAACTACTGCGAAAAGAAATTCAAATTCCAACATACCCACTAATACAAAAAGGAAATGCAATAAGGAAATACAACAGAATCTTCAAAGCACCAAACACCCCAAATTAAATCTTTAAAATCATAAACCAAATAATAAAACCACCTGGCTACAACACCAATACCATCGAAGAAACTATGCAATGACCTTGCAGACCATTTCAAAAACAATCATGACAATTCAAAGACCATACAAAGCAGACCATGCAACTGCAATATGCAACCAACTCACCCCGAGGAATGACCGAACAAACGCTGAAGCTTCCCCCAAATATCAGAAGACATTAGTCGGTCAAACTGGTAAACAAAAGCAACAAACAGGTTCCCCCACGGATCCCTGCCCCCCAGACATTCAAAACAATCCTCTCACAAGGAAGACCCATGGACTACTACAGAAATGTCTTCAATCAATCTCAACAAGGAAAGTGCCAGAATCCTTCAAATTGGCATACATCAAGCTGCTCCTCAAGGATACAGCAGGAAATGTGGAGGACCTCTCCAATTACAGACCTCTCTCCAACATCCCATACCCAGCTAAACTGCTGGAAACGTACATATATAGAACAACCCAAGAATTCACAGAAGTGCACCGCCTATTGGACCAGTCACAAGTAGGCTTTTGACCAATAAGAGGAACGGAAACAGCACTTCTCTCAAACTGGGATGCTCTAAAGGCAAACGCAAACTCAGACAATAGTACCGCTTTGATACTTCTAGACCCCTCTTCTGCATTCGACACAGTTAACCACTATATCCTCATCATGGGATTGGAAGAAATTGGAAGCACTTACTGCACCCAACTAAGGATCAAATCGTTCCTAACAAACAGAACAGAAACCATGTGGATCAAACCTTTCAAATCCAACCCAAGAGAATCCTCATGCCGAGTACCACAAGGATCATCCTTCTCCCCATTATTATTCAACATCTACCTGTCTCAACTAATCAAGATCATTAAAGCACATGGCCTCACATTTTACAACTACGCTGACGACACACAAATAGTCTACAAAATACAAGACACAAGAAGAAAACACAACATTAGAGAGCTGCCTTCATGAAATCTACAACTGGATAAACTCGAACTACCTCAAACTAAACCCAGGCTAAACAGAAATAATGATCATCACAAAAACCAAGGAGACAACCACTACATCTCCTCAACAACATAACTTGGTACAACCTCAGCCCCATCGTCGATTGTAAAAACCTGGGAGTCCAGATGGACAACAAACTTACTCTAGAGCCACAAGTAAACGCTCGAATCAAGAAATGCTTCTTTCTCCTGCGAGCAGTAAATGGGATCCTACCATTCCTGTCATTCGCCAACAAAACACTCACCGTCATCTGTCTTGTCATGTCCAAAGTAGCTTATAGCCTATATCTGGGCATGCCAGAAAGACTTCTAAAAAAACTCCAACGCATACAAAATTCAGCAGCCAGATGGCTCCTCAAACTACCTCAAAGAGAACACATCACACCTGTGCTGAACACGCCACACTGGCTACCAATAAAACAACAAATCAAGTTCAAATCAATGTGCATAAAGCACAGAGCAATCTACGGCCAAGGCAGAGTTCCTAAGAGAAAAATAAACTTACAACGCTCAACAAGGCCACTCGGATACAGCAGCGACATTTGTTTGGAACCAAAACCGAACAAAAGAAAGTTCAGGAGGATCTTCTTTCTCTCACCTCGCCCCAAAAACCTGGAATAAGCTACCAAAGAACATACATAACACAAGTGATAACCTCCTATTCAGAAAACTCCTCAAATCTCAGCTCTTCACCACATAACTAGCAAGAGTACCTATGGGGGCACATACACAGCTGAAACAATGCTGAGAGAGGAAACCAATCGTCCTTATCTCCTTAAGCTACCGCCCATCAACTGAAGTAAGGGAAGAACAATTTACGGCTTAACAACTTTCAATTAGAAAGATAGATAAGCCAGAATCATACCAGAGAACGATCACGCACAAATTGGGACAGAAGGGTAAGAGTGATGTGACAATAACACTTTGGCCTACAAAGTAAACAGGCTGCAATGGATCACCTACAGGAAATCAATAGGAAGGAAGCGGGTGATTTTAAGAATACAGCACCATTACCAGAGTGGGGGACAATGCACGCCTCAACCTGGTAGACAAAGGTCGGAAATGACACAGCTGGGAACTTGCCAAGCCATCACTCCTAACAATTAGACAGAAAAGAAAAAAAGGAATATGCCTACTCCATAGGACAGCCGGATACACACAACAAGAATTATAAGGACCAAAACATAACCCATGAATCCAAAAGCTCAAATTTCAGCATACTTAACTCACAAAAATCTACACAACCACCCTCTCATACGCCAAACCGCACGCACTTAACCGCACTGCAACAGCAAACAGATAACTCGAACCAACAGCACACGAGGACTCAGATATTCAAACACCTGGCCCCCCCATCCCACCTTCCTGTTTGCAGATCTGCCAGAGCTTCTGGGGACCAATTCCGTTGGTGACAGTACACAGTACAAATACCTTTAACATTAACTTCCTGCACCCAGAGGGAACTTCATTCACAAGGACATTTATAGATCACTAGTTATGCTTTGCAGATTGAGGTTGCAGAAAGGAAAGGTTAAAGGAAGGAAACAAAGGTTAAACAAGTTTCCCAATATGTATGAGGACAACTAAATCTTCCAATGAAATCTAGAGAAGACTTTCCCAGCAATAACAGTCTAAAACAAGTTACCACCTATGAGGGACAGAAATATCAAAGTCAGTGTACTAGAAGAGTCTACAGGGAGCCAGGACAGCCACAGTCAATTGGAGCACAGTCTATGTAGCTAAGGCTTTTGGATAATAAAATGTTTTGCACACAGTTTTGTATATATCACTTGCAAGGTCACTAGCTGTTAAGCCTGTGAAAAACAGAGTTGGAATCAACTCTAAGGTAAGCCACTGCAAGTCTCAACTGAGAAAAGCACAGCTCAAAAAGACACTGAGGTAAGTACCCCAAGTCTAATCAGTACCTCTGGTTTGAAGAAGAGTGGTCCAGCTGGATTCTGTCTTGTTGGAGCAGTGCAGACCCTGGGTTCCTAAGCCTCAGTCGTGGGGACAAGAGGGAGGAAGTCTGGAGGGCTCCTGTGGGGGCAAGTTGGAGGTCGTCTGCAGGTACAAGCTCTTTTGGGATCAGCAGCACTTCACGGTTTCAGCCCTCTGTAAACAGCACCACCGTGGATCTCAGATTCCGGTTGGGCTTCCTCAACTCCTTGGGTCCTGCACTCTGGTGAGGGGACCAACTCTGGCCATCCTGCTTCTGGAGGGCCCTTAGGAGACTCCTGTAGCTTCTGGCCGGTTTGCAGATGTTGCATTCTATTATGGATTAATCGCCCCCTGGCACTCTGTTCTTGCAGCAGCGAACCAGCCAATCAGGGAAGATGGTCCAGTGGAGTTATCCTCTGGATTAGTTGGTCCCAGTAACCCAAGGGACGAAGTCGTCCCTTTTGGAGCTTCTCTTGTCAATCAGAAAAAGGAGTTTCAGCACAGCAGCAGGGCTTCACCGGGCAATTCAAAGGTCCAGGAGGATGCAATAAGCTTCTTTGACGGTTTCGTTGGGTGTTTATCCCAGTGTTCAACTCTGCCTTTAGTCCCAAAAACCCTTGCCTTTTAAGCCAGTTTCTACCATTCATTTACAGCCTAGGCTGTCAATCACACAGAAGGGGGCCTGTCCTGAAAGTACAGCCAGCCAATCAGGACTGGTTGCATTCAGGCATTCCTAGAGACACAGAACAGGGGCGTTTCGGGAACCTCCCTCACATCCTGCCTTTCCAGACACCGGAGCCAGGAGGTGGGTTTCAGGGCTGAAGCCCACCAAAGGCAAAACAAACAAAGGGCTCAACTCTGCCTTGATGCAGAATAAGACCCAAGAAAGTCCTCACAAACAGAAAATGGCAAAAAAAGAAGCAGCCGTTTTGACAAAATGGTCCCCCATGGGTGCTATACTGCAGCTGAGGATTCCGCCTGCGGTAGAAAAGCACAATGCTAGGACAATTAAATCACTGCCACTAGGCATTTAAAGTAGTGAGGGCAACATAAAAAATGTTACATGAGCAGGTAGGATAAGCGACTACGAGGTAACCCTGCCAGCACTCCACATAAAATGGTGTGTGCTGGACCCACAAAGAGAAAAGGTAAATAAGTCAATTTCACTTCACTATTCTTGGGAACATTAGTCTAGCCAAGAAAAGGTATTTAAACCTCATGAGAAATCTAAAGGATTTATCTGTGACACGCTACTGAAGTTGCTGTGTGTCACCATAAAAATGTAGAAGCCTTTGGAGCTTTTCAGACTCCAAAAACAGTGGAAACACAATCCAAATCAGGTCAAAACACATAAGAGCGAGAAAGAGGCCCCACTCACTCCAGGGTTAAAATGAACAAGTCCTAAAGACCATCAAAAGAGTTGCGGGCCTCTACGGTTGAAGGGAATTAGCACTGAAATGAGAATTCTCCCCAACACTGCCACTTTAGCTGCTTTGCATCAGTTCGGTATTCAAAAGCATTCATTTTGGGTTCACTGCCTCCAGGTTTTCTGCCTTCTCTGCTGCACTCTGCCCGGCAAACTGCTTCTTTCAGTTTCCAGTGGACCACGCCAGTCGGCAATGGAGCTTCCCTTGCTCCCAAGGACACTCCAGCACTCGCCTGCCTATGTACTCCACTTCACAATCAGGAAAGCTTTAATACTTAACGCTTGCCACTGTGCAACCTCTACATTCACAGTCCTCAGGGGAAAGCTTTCACAAAACACTTCCTGCTGCGCAACCTCTGCATACAGGGTTTTTGAAGGTAGAGTCCGTTTCAGAGCCGGCATTTGATCTGCAAATCACGGCAGCTCCAGCATCTCTAGTTTCCTTCAGCTTCAAATGCAACGTGGAGTCACAGCAATCACTCCACCTCCTGCTACTGCTCTCTATAGCCTGCACCGAGTGGATCTTTCAGAAATCCTAGGCTCCTCAAGTATGGGCCATTGGTACTAGACCGCAACTTGCAAGCCTGTGCGTCCGCATTCCTCTTTTTTGTCCCAGTTTGGGCACTGTGGGACTTCAATTCTCCTGTTGATCACAGAAGCTTTCACCCACATAGATATAGGTGTCTTTGAGAGGGGTCTGGCTCCCAAGAAATTAATTATGCCAGTTCATCACCATCAAACCAATTAACTTAAGTCCCCCTCCGACAACAAGCCATTACATATTCTGGCTTCAGTTAACTTTCTTCCTCTGGGGAAGACAAATATTGCATCTCTCCCAACAGAGTCCCCTTGTTCCCCTGGCGCACTTCTCCCAGGTGATCCTCCCGGTTAATACCACCCCCAGGGTCAGGGTCAAGTAGCGGCTGCCTTCCCCTGGCCACCTGGGAGGACACTCTAGATAGGGTCTTTGTGAGGACTCTGTAGGATTCATCACGATTCATCACAAGTTTCACCATAAAAATAAGAAAAAAAGCCAGGCAAGTAAAGCAGAAGGCTTTACTTGCCTCCAAAACGTCAGCACAGCAGTCAAAACAAAAAATAAATGGTAGCAATGCAGCTATGAATAAAGCAGCAGGTTTCAACTGTTAAAACAGGCCAGGAAATTGGGGAGTTGTCCACACTGTACAAGAGGCAGATTGACACATGGAAGTACCCCATTTAAGTTTTAGAAGGGGAATCTACAACACTTTATGCCAAGTTTTACAAATGTGAGGAGGGGTGGAGTGTCAAATGATAAACTAAAAAAGGAAAAATCACTCAAATATACCAAATGGCACAAAACTATGCTGCATCACAAAAATCAATTCATGCAGTATATTTACCTTGCTTAAACTCTTCCACCATGACCATCCGTGTAGAAACAGACACATTGTAGGTAGAGTTCTGCTGTGGGTATGCTGGTGTAATTATTGGCATAAGATGGTATCTATCACTGGGGTTCACCTGAAGCAAAGATACACAGACAATGTATTATTACCAAGGCTCCCATTGTTAACAACTGAAAGGAAAATGTGCATGCTGTACATTTGGCTTTAAGGTTCTGCAGAGCATGCACATTTCTGCTTCAAATGTACCGACAAAACTGACAATATTCATGTAACCATCACTGCACCTTGTAAAATGTTAATTACTCAAGTGACTCATGTACTTCTAGTATATAGTGCTCTTTCCTTCATACTCTTAGGATGCAGACCGAGACGGAACTGAGCACACTGCACAGCAGACTTTTGAATAACCAGAAGGAGGATGTATGGACACGGCCCTTGAGCGAGACCTCCTGCTCCAAGTTACCAGTCAATTTTACAAGAGTCGTTTAACACAGAGGAACACTTTTGTTGAGGCGGTTTCCAAAAATCAGCCCTGGTGGGGGATTTTGGGAGGCCACCCCATTTATGGAAAACAGGGAAGACACAGAGGTTAGCAAAAACCCAATAAAATAAAAGGTAGGCGAGCAGTCAAGCCTTAGTCTTATGAAAAACGTGAGTGTGATCTAGGGCTACAATGAGTCTACACAGAGCAACACTAAAGTTACAGTATGTTGTGAGGAACCAGGAATGAGACACTGACTTATGATTTTGATCATACACTTTTATTAACAAAATAAAAGGGGGTTGGGAAATGCCTCTGTCCATGGTCCAAGAAGTGTTTCCCTACCTCAAACAAAACTAAGGGGTCTGTCAATTTCAGAATGCCCAAAGCAAAAGGTCCTGTGTCCAAAGTACTATTCTGACCCTCCCATTCTAAACATCAGGTCCAAGGTGAAAAGGGAAAATGTCTCTGGCCTTTAGCAGTGAATAAATGTTCAAAGAGGAACTGCGTAACTCCAACACAAAACGTTCCAGAAGGATAGAGTTCCTTGTTCCAGAGGGTAGTTCCCTTCCCCTGAATTTCTCTTCACTGTTTATATTCAATAATCAATTCCTTAAGTTTCTCTTGATCAACAAAACAACTTGGCGGTTAGTCTGTTTCTTGTTGAGCTACCTTAGCGATGCCTGGGTTGCTTTCCTGCCAGGTTCTCTCTCCTTTTTAATGTTTCCACAGCCTTTTGCTAGTCCAGACGTATCATCAGGACTTCCTTGGATACTATATATTGCACACTGTAACTTGCCAAAGCCTGGGGTGCTTTCCTGCTAGGGCTTTCTCACACGAACATGCTTACAACTTGCATCTGCCTGCTATACTTTCCTGCCAGGACTTCTCTTATAGGTGTACCGCACATACTAACAAACTTGACAGTCACTTACACTAATTTGGTTGAGACTCCAAGAAATGCTCACTTGTTCATTCCCACTCATGCGTCATTCACATTAGCTTGGTTTTGGCAGAGTTGCCAATATGCATCTGTGACCCCTCTTTCCCTTAAGTGGACCAAACCTTTGCCAGGCTTTCGGTGTTCTGCTTCCTCTTGCCACCTCTGCTTCTTCGATTCAAACTTTTACAGCTCTCGCTCAGCTGATCTGCGTATTTCTTGACTTCAGTGGCATAGAGGCAGCCTTCCAGTACCTGCGAATGGCCAGAAGCCTTTTGCTTGCGTCTGGCGTTCTCACAGCATACTCCTGCTTGCTGTCTGCTCCCCTCTTCATTTTCGGTGAGCCAGGTTACTCTAAGGTCAGCACAGGGAGAAGCAGCTTTCTCCAGCCAGCGTCTGTCAGCTGGTCTGCCGGTTTAAATTTTCTGGCATCAGACTTGCTCCTGCAGCAACTAGACCGCAGCGTGTGCTCCCGGCTCCTAGTGATCTTCAATACTCGGCTCATCTTAGTCACAGTACTAGTCTGAAAAGGGTTCTTGGTAATCTTAAAAGGCAAGTCAGTTCTTGAGGACTTGTATGCAGTTTCAATAGGTTTTCAGGAGTCTTGAAAGCAAAGTCCGATTTTAAGAACGTGTATACAGATCCTGTGAAAGTGTTCCCAGGAGTGAAGCTGAGTGTTACCAGTGTTCCTTGGACTGCGGATTGTGAGGGCTATCTACCTCTTTGTGCCCGGAAGGTTCATTTTCCTGCTAAATACTCAGCCCCGGTCGCGGAGCGACGCGGAGTGAAGCTGAGTGTTACCAGTGTTCCTTGGACTGCGGATTGTGCAGGCCATCTACCTCTTTGTGCCCGGAAGGTTCATTTTCCTGCTAAATACACAGCCCCGGTCGCGGAGCGACGCGGAGTGAAGCTGAGTGTTACCAGTGTTTCCAGTGTAGCCAGCGTGGCTGTGAGAGCACACGACTCCTGCTGACCAAGATCCACATCCTTAATGGATTGGCTGGAGCCTGGTCCCTCAGGGCTCCATATCACTGAAGCCGTTGTGCACCCCCAGTCCAGCGGTGAAGACGGAGGAGTACACCCGCTCACTCGACGGCAGCGACGCTTTATGGCTGCCGGAGGGGTTGAGCCTGTCGAACTTTTGACAACATCTCTGGTAAGTGGCTGCAAGACTCGTAAAAGAACTTGTACTTCAATTTCATCCTCTAGCTCTGATAATTTTTACGACTGCCAGGCCATAAATTCACCTACATTTAATGTCACTTTGACACCAGCAACAGGATCAGTCTCCTGCCCTTCTTATGATACGATTCGAGAAGAAGTGAATGCAAAGAACAGAAGTCATGCTGTGGTGCTTTCGGAGACCTAACCGGCGGCATCCTCGGAAAAAGACTTACCTATCATTGATCATGACACAAATTTAAACCCAAACAGCCTAAACACACAGCAAACGACCGACTCCTATCAATATGGAGTGGCAGAGCCGCTGTTGAATGAACCTTTACTAGCCTCAGCGGGCTGCAAGTTGGGGCACGATAATGTCCACATGAAATCAAAAGAGAGTAATCAACCTGACACTGTGGGCACCCCGGCTCGGCTATCCAGCAGCTACGATTTATATCTGTGCAATAACAGCTTCTTGGCTCAAGTCGAGAAGAATGTTCTGGCAGAAGCCAAGGGAAACACGTTAGCAGACGTTGGGTCTGATAGCGGAACCAACAACGGGTATAACGGAGATGAAACGCTAATTTAGGAATCGCAAGCTGCCTCTGCAAAGGATCTGAGAAGTCCTAACCGGCGGAGCTTGCTTGCCATAGCGGACCAAGTACTTAAAGACCTAACTAAAATAAATACGATACTAGCAAACCTCTTACAACAAGGCAGACGTACTGTTCATGGATTTGCCACCAGCACAGATGCCGGTTGTTGATGCAAATATGTCTTTACCGTTGAATACCCCAAAGCAGTTATCAGAAACATGGGAGGTTGAGGAAAAACGAAAAACATGGCTAAATCCTATGGTAAAAAGGAAAAGAACCAACTCTATAAATGATGACTCTATTGATCTAATGTTTGTATCGCAAAAAAGACACACAAGAGAAGGATATGTAATCGGGCGTGATGAAAACAGGGATGAGTCAGCACTACCGAAAGTTGGTTTAAACAGAGATGAAAGACGTTCCAAAGAAAACAATCTCAGGAAGCCTAAGTTAACAACATATAGTATGAGATCAGAGATCGCCAAGAAAAGAAAAATTCAAACTCAAAGAATGGCAGAATGCTTATCAAAGGAAATCAATAATGAATTAAACACACTAATAATGGCTGCTCACACGATTTCGTTGTCACCATATATGGAATTATATGAACAGCTGAACGACAATATAAAGGATCAAACAACACTTTTGGCGATGTTGAACACCAAATTGAGAACAGTGAAGCAAGAGCTGATGAAAACTCAACAAACTCTGATAAATGAAAACTCAAAATCTGAGACAAATGTGAAGATCATTCTAGAGCACACTATGAACAGCGCAATTGACAAACGTCTGTTTGCAGAAGTAGCTCGCGAAGCGATCGCTCTGCTAAAACACCAAAAGTTGAACTTTAATTCCATGGAACAGCCAGTGAAATTGATTGGCGAGTGCCCTGACAGTTGTGATGAGAGAACATCTGAAATTAACACACCACAGTACATTGAACAAACTGTGGAACCTCTGACCGACAAAGAACTAAACTCAAACACTCAAAAACCACGCCATGGGAACGGAGGTACGTTTGACCTCCCCTCTAAATGTAAACAAAAACTGAAAAGAACAAAGGAAGCTCAAGGATGTAGCATTACTGGCGGTGACAGCGAATTACATCCAGTTCACATTCCCGCAGCCTTGCTGGAAAATGGGATGAAAGCCACGTTGGATCAACCAGTGTGTGTTACCCCCGATGTGAAAATGGACCAGATTCAGCCCAAAAAAGACCCATTATCTGCAAAATTGCCGAATCTTAAAGATATCTTGACGGACCATGATCACCGAAAACCAGGTACTGGTGGCGACCTAAACAACACCGAAGTAGTCTTGGAAAAGCATCTCACATCCACCTCAAAGGAGGTGTTTTCAATTTTTGAACCTAAAAAATCGGAGATTCAAAAACAAAAAAAAAATAATAACCAAGATGGGCTGATAGCCTTGAAAAAACCAAGAACAGGAGAAAGAGTAAAAACCAAAAAAGATCTAGTGTGCGCTCTTTCCTAAGAAATATAAAAGGCTTCAGCATCACAACAACTACCAAGCAACTCTCAAAAGAAATAACAAGCAAAATAAAAATTGTGCACCTAAATGGAGCTTACACAAAGACAACTTGAGATGTGTGAAAAAAGCAAAATATTTAGGAATGTGGATCAACAGTAACATAAATGACTCACCATGGGCAGAGAACGCAAAACAGAAATGCAGACATTTAGCATGTCAAGGAGTTATTATAAACAAAAAGTTTGGGAAATTCTCTCTGCTACCTGTTCTAGCCCACTATAACCAAAAAGTAACACCAACATTGATATATAGTGTGGAATGTGCACTAGGAGTATCTGCAACCCAATGGCCAGAAATGGAAAACCAATACTGGAGGCGAGTTCTACACTTACAAAAGGGAATCTCGAGTGCCTGCATTCGATATGAACTTAATCTAATATCTATGCAGGCCCGAGTCCTATGGAACATGCTATCCATATACAGGAAGGTAACTATATCTGACTGCCTACCCCAGTACAAAATACTACAGGACGCTTTGAAGGGAAATCCGGAATCACTCCTATCGAAATGGGCAACTGGTTGTAAAAACAAGCTAGCGGAGATGGGCACTGATCAAAAAACCCTGGAAACCAATCCAAACTCTGTTAAGCAAAAGTTATGGGAGTTGGATTGGTGCTTAACAGTTGATGATCGAAATCGGCATAAATTAATGAAAGATGCCGTAATAGAGGTTAAAGATCGGAACGTAATGTCACAATACTTGATGAAATCACCGAGTACTAGACATCGAGTGACGTATATGAAATTCCGAATGAATCTATTTAACACAAGAGTAAGTTATGCCATAAGAACTCGAAATGCGTCAGCACCACTAAGTTGTCGATTCTGTACGAAACAGCAGGAGACGCTCAAACATCTTGTATTGTATTGCGAAAACCTGAAAGACATAAGATCTGTGCATTTAGGGAACTTAGTAAAACAATACTCTACCCTGTGTGGAGATGAGTTGTGGCGTAAATTTTTCAACCCGCGAGAAAAGGACATTTTTGGCTTGACTAACTTCCTACAAAATCTGGAGCTTGCGCTAAAAAATCTAAATTAACCTGGTTAACACAGCAGGGTAAGAAGTGCTATATGTGTCACGGAAGCAGAGTCCAAATAGGTGGGAATAAGGAAAACCGGATGACCCACTCATGGAAAGAAGCAGAATCTGCAAATCAAAATATGGACCGGAAATCAGGAACTGGAAGGCTAGCAACAAAGGACAATAAAATTGTTGCAAAAACCAATGTGATTGAGATGTATTCTGCTTAAACTCTGCTTCTCGGACACATTGTAGAATGGAAACTCTCCATTTTTCAAAAAGTTTATACAAACTAAATGAAATAAAAATTAAAAAAAAATAAAAAAAGAAAAGAAAGTGTTCCCAGTACTTTTCCTAGGTGAGTGAGGGGCGGTATGCCAATATTCCGTTAAGGCATGGGGAATGGCAAGGGTATACTCCGAAAACAAAGGGGGAATACCATGTTTCATCCAATGTCAGGACACCCTCCCAAGGGCTGCCTCCACCCATGTAATCATCCCTCATCTAGCGACCCCCAGGGTCAGGATCAGGTAGCAGCTGCCGTTCTCAGGCCACATGGGGAAGAGTTCACCCCCGGGAAAGAAGTGACGAAACCATCAGAGTCATCACAATATCAAACTAGATTATTTATCAGGCCTTTAGTTACACACAAAGCATATAAGAATCACAGGAAGTACTGTCAGTCAAAACCATATAGAACATATATACACATTCTCAATTAGGAGAACCGTTGCATATGAATTCATTTCCAGTGGTAAATAGGTGAGTAGTCCGATGCATAGGAAAAAAGGTAAAAACGGTCAGATGAGCATAAGCACAGCTTACCTCAACCTTATGCAATCCAACCCCAAGATGGTATGGGGCCTTGAGCCGAAAAGGTCCAATAAATAACCTCTGCTTTGGAAAGTATGCAAAATTTATATAATTTACCCAGATTCAGGTAAGAACTCCACTCTATCCGATATGCTAATGTAAACCATGGATCGAGTATGAGGCCAGACCAGAGGGAGATTTGGTCAAGGAATTTAAGCCCATTGTTACCCTATGGAGGATAGGGCCAGGGGGCAGAAAAAGGTATGTTAACTTACCCCCCTGACTCCGATTACTCAAGATACCACTGCAGATCTTCCAGAATCAGAAGGGGACACCTTCTGCGCTTGGTTCAGGTGTAGAAGGCCCTAGTATCACTGCGCCAGAGGTCACTTTACATGTACAGCAGTGAACACAGAGGCGGCCACAGCAGAACTTGCCTTGGAGTAAGATGGCTGAAATTGGAGGAGGGAGCAACTTGTAGCATTTGCTAAAGAGCTGAAAGATTAAAGGGCTCTGCTCGGAACAGCGGCAGTGAGTTATCCCAGGAGGGAGCTTGTCAGTACACCAGGTGGTCCAGAGACCCTTCCAAAGGCATGGAACTTCGTGCAGGGTTTAGGACTGGTATTCTCTCCAGTCCACAGGTTGAAGCACCGAGGGTCTTCTGAGATCAGGCAGAAGAGCAGGGCTTCACCTAACCAATCACTGGAGTCCATGCTGGTCAGCTGCAGGCGTCATCTTCGGATCAGCAGCAGGCTGCTCTTCTTCATACAAGTCTTGGCTCCAACGATTATCTGCTGAACAGTTGCAGGAGTCCTCCTTTTATCCAGGACACAGGATGGGAGTAACCGGAAACCCAACAATGGTAAGGCTCTGCACCAAACAGCTGTGCCAAGACATATTCAGTTGTTCTTTGTGCATATTGCAGTTTAGCTGCCTTCCCAGTCAGGAAATCCCATATAAGATCATGCACTTGCCAAGGAGAGTGTGTGAGTGTGTGAGTGTCAGTCAGTCTAGTCCCAGTCCACATCCGTGGTGCCAGAGAGTCTAGGTGTGGGACAGGAGTCAAACCAGTAGGTGTCCCTGATTGGACATCGACTGACTGTTTGAATAGTGCAGATCCTAACCATTTGTGGGCTTGTGTTTGCTTGCAGCTCAGATTTTGGATAAGAGGAGGAACGCTGCAGCCATTTCTGCAGGTTAGCGTTGGAGTCAAAAATCACTCGTAGACAAACAGCCGACTGAAGATCCGAAGAAGACCCCGTAAAGAGGCCCAACATTCCAAGCCCAGTTGGACTCCTTGATCCCTTCAGACCCCAAGTGCTTTAGCCCTAGTACTAGTGAGACCAACTAGTCTTCAGCTTCTCAAACATCCAGCATCATGAGCCTTCGGAAGTGCCCCTAGACCAGCCGGTGGACTGACCAGCTCTCTCGTGGGCTACATCAGCAGAAGTGTTGCCGTTCCGAGTTTGCACCCGGAACTTTGGTGGTCACCAGCTTGTGGTACAAATCGTATTTCCAGATTTCAACATCCAAGAATCAAGGCATCCTGTCCTAGAAAAGCTTCTTCAACTGAGACCGGAGGGATGCCTGCCATCTGTATGGAGGCCGTCGCTGGAACTCGCCTTCCACTCGTCCTTTGAAATGTCCTGAAGAGGTCTGAATCAGTGAATCTTGCATCACCAGGGGTTGCACCTTTCATCTGGACCGGACAAATCCTTGCACCCGCAGGTCCTGGGCATCTCTCACCCCTCTCCCCCCCCCCTTCCGTCCACCATGGGATAACAGTGGGAACCATTCTCTTGGTATCCCAACATACCATTCCACCGCCTAACCTGGAAAGTAGCGGTAAAATAATAACACAATTTACTTAGGTTGTAACCTTGTTTAATATCATCTTTCAACTCACCAACACAAGTAAAATTAAACCTTACCTATAGACGACATTCTTCGGGGCGGGGGGCATTGCGGCTGCTGTGATTTTTAGGAACAAAGCCCCATCATTCTTAGGGATTGGAGGAAATTCACTTGTGACTTGGTTCCATCTTTACTGCATTAATGTACTTTAACTTTTGGGTTGAATTTGTCATTTGAATGAATTTTAAGAACCAATGGTGGATGTACGTTTTGTTGTGGAGTGTTGTGCAATAAACCACCAGTTATTTTCATTTTTCAATGTGTGCAAAAGGCCTACAATAAACAAGGTTTAAATTACTTACCTGTAACTATTGTTGTCCAGCAGGGGTCTGGCACGAATTCACATGCTCATGAATATTCCCCGTCGTCAGGCTGGGAATCCTTGGTAAAACTAAAACAGTTTAACTTACAAACTGTATGTCTCCTTTAAACCAATCGCTGTCCTCTGGGTATACTGCCCCCAATATATGGCAGTCCTCTCCCTAAAGCCCTCCTCTGGCAGCCATCTTCATATTTGTTAAGCATGTAAAGTGGCAGTATAAACAAGAAGAGCCGCAGTGGGGTTGGACGGAGGGTTTGCATGCAAATACATGTCAGACCCATACTGGAGAACAATAGCTAAGTAACTTAAACCGTCTCAAGCTTGGGGTCTGGCATGGATTCACATGTTCATGAATAATGAATACATAGCAGTACAACATTATACAACCACTGGAGGTGCCAAGGCTCAACAGAAACAATTAACTCTTACCTCTGGAACAGACTCCCCTCAAGCAAACAAGTTGCGTAGCACTGCTTGGCAGACTCTGGACTCCTCCATGGAATCCCTGGCGACGGAGTAGAACTTCGTAAAGGTGTGCGTGGACCTCCACGTAGCAGCACTGCAGATATCCAGCTGGGGCACACCAGACAGTAACGCCGTCATCGTAGCAATAGCTCTGGTGGAGTGGGCTCTCAGGCAGCCAGGTAGTTGTCGGTTCCCCAACCGATGACTGTGTGATGCAGCCAGAGAGCCACCTTGAAATTTAAGCCTTAGACAAGGCCTTCCCATAGTTTACAGGAACAAAGTCCAGGAAAAGCTGTGAAGTCTTCTGAAAACTGTGCATGTCACGTAGAACTTCAGGGCACGAACAACGTCCATCAAGTGCAAGGCATGTTCAGCCGGTGACTAAAGCTTCAGGGAAAAAAACAGGCAACACCAAAGGCTTGTTGAGGAGCAATTCCGACGGAACCTTCGGCATGAAAGAGGGGTGCATCCGTAGCGTCGCCCTTGATTTGTGGAAAGTCTGGTATGGTTGCTGGTCGGGTAGGGCCTGGATCTCACCTAGCATTCTGGCAGATGTGATGGCCACAGGGAAAGCAGTTTTCCACTTGAGAGGGGCCTGATGCATAGGCTCGAAGACCCCCGCCCCCCATGAACCTAGTCAGAAACCTGTTGAGTTCCCATGCCGGGGGTGGAGCCTTCACCTGCGGGAAAGATCGAAAAAGTCCTTTAAGGAACACCTTGACAAGTCGATGAGACCAAAGTGAAGAGCTTCCTGGAGACATGGTGTAGCAGGATATAGCCACCAGATGTACCTTGATAGAGGCGTGCGCCAGTCTGGCCTTAACCAAGGATAGAAAGTATGGAAGAACCTGCAAGGTCGTGACCCCTCAGAGGTAATCTTCCGAGACCTGCACCACATAGCGAAACACTTCCACATGTGCATGTAGCACTTCCGGGTCGACGAGTGTTAGGCAGAATCCTGGGCAGTGCCCTTAGGGACCACTACACAAGATTAAGACTACAGGTGGTAGTACAATTTCACCTTTGGTACAAGCCTGTACTACACAGTTAGAGTGGTAGCAGTAGTGGAGCAGCCAGACTTATTTCAAGAGCAAATGAGCAGTAGTAGAGATTACACAAAGGACTACAATTACTGTGACTCAAGCAAACACTGGCTCATTGTTGATTAAAAAGTAAAAGTACATTTATTTTTAGACCATCTGTTCACAAAACACTTCACTTCTATTAAATTAAAACCACACTTCAAATACACTACACACAACCAATTGCCCTTGTGCCGAACAATTCAAGGTAAGTACCGTTGGATTGTACAGACCGGTGTTGTGAAACAAAGCCGTTACCAGGGGTTATTACATGATCACTTTTTTACAGTAATGACAGTTCGGTCTTACGAAAGAGAAGCGTACCCTCGAGAAGAAATGTTACCGTAGTCAAACACACTTAGCACATGAATTAACACAAGAGAGTTGGGGATAAAAATCATAGGCAATACTTTTGTCAAGGCAGATAGAATCAAGAGACTTTCTAAAACGTAGAAAAAAGTCTAAAGGCCTGCGCCAGTGTCAATGGGACAGGGGTCCTGTTGTCGAGGATCACAAGGTTAGAACAGTTCACGATTCGAGATTGACAGGAGTACTTAGATATTGTCAAAAGGGAAGCAAAAGTTAAGAGGGAAGGAAGACCAGGGCCATCCTTGGGTGAGGAGAAAAGGGTTCACCCTAGTTCCTCGAAGTCGGACACAGTACCTTATTCATAGGAAGAGCTGGTGCCACGGCAGTTGTTCCTGGTATGTCCTGCAGACTCACGGTTCCTGAAGCTTCAGTCGTGGGGACAAGGAGGACGACGTCTGGAGCGATCTGCACCACTCAGGGGTGAAGCCGGCAGCAGCAAAACCGTGAATAAAAAGGTGCGCTCCTTTAAAACAGGAGAGGCTCTTCAGATGGCTATCCGGACCACTGCAGCTGTGTGCAGCGATTTCAACCAAGAAGAGGATCCTCTGGCTGTGGAAGGTGAGCTGGTTGATCCCACCAGGCTCAAGGGAAGACGACTCCGGACTGGATCTTCTCTTGTCGTTGAAGGGTAGATAGCTCAGGACTGCAGCAGGGCTTCACCGGGACTCGGGAGTTGCAGCAGCTGTCTTCTTCTCTGCTGCTCTTCGGTTCTTTGCAGTTCCAGTGGTGACTGACTTCGAGCCCAAGAGTCCTGCCTTTTATGCCAAAATCCCCCATTCACACAGCCTGGCTGTCAATCACAGCAGGGGGGGTTGTCCGGCCCGGACAACCACCTGAGCCAATGGACACAAAGTGCGACTCGGGTCGCCAAGGAAACCCTGTGCAGGGGGTGCCTAAAACCCTCCCTCACATTCAGCCCACCTAGACACCCAGATGCCAAAAGGAGGACTTCTGGACAGTAGCCCGCCAAAAGTCGGCGAACAAAGGAGGCAAACCTGGTTTGCCGTGAAAAGTAAAACACAAGAAGGACTTTAACAAAAAGAAATGCCGTCTAAACCCGACCGGAGCCAAAAGAAAGTATTTAGTCAAGCGGGTTTATGTTCGAGGCTAATATAATAGCCTAAAACAGTACCACGTTTATATGTACAATCGCGGTAAAAAAGATATGGTAGATACCACTGCCACCAGCCAAGTCTTAGTGTTAAGGGAGCGAAACAAAGCTCCAAGAGGCGCAGACAAAAGGGAGTAGGAATTAACCCCTTGCAATACTCCATGTAAAATGGGGTGTATTGGTCTACAGTTTAAATGGCAACTTTACCTGTTGCTGGGGGACAGTAGTCAGCCCCAGAAAAATTGAGTCAGGGGTAAGTCTCAATTACAACCCTGTGTCACTGCACTGAAGGTGCTGTGTAACACAAAAAGGTGGGGCTCGTGGAGTGATGTGCTCCAGAGCCCAGGATCACACAAACAGTAGAAATACACGTGGCAAAACACATGTAGAAAAAAGGCTCTCACTCTTACCAGGTGGAAAAAATAAACCCCAGAAATCCAGCAAAGCTGCTGAGGGACTCACTAGGTGAGGGAAATTAGCCATAAAGGAGAATTCTCCCCAACAACGATGCCCTGGCCTTGCAGAGGACCTCCCTGCAGTCCACAGACAACTCCTATTCCCCCAAACTCTAGGGCTGCATGAGCCAGGCCCTCAGGTTCGGAGATCCTGGGTTGTTATGATGGATTGCGCCTCATTCTCTGGTGAGAACATCCAGAACCACTGGCAGGTGGACCGGAGGCAACTGACCGGCTGACAAGGCCTGGATACCAAATCTGCCTCAGAGACACCAGGGCGATGAGTATCATCTTGCATGGACACAGTCTTCAGTGTGTTAATGACTTGTAGCAGGAGAAGGAACAGAGGGAACGCATACAGGAACAGCCCTTCCCACGGGAAGAAGAATGCGTCCCCCCCCCCAGGCTTTTCAACTGGTGTAACCTACTAGGAAACTTCCAGCACTTGGAGTTTGCCGCCGTCACAAGCAGATCTGGGGCCTGCCTCACTTGACTAACAGGCGGACCACCGGATCCTGACAAAGCTCCCACTCATGGCAGGAACGCAGTTTCCTGCTGAGGGAGTCTGCGATGGTGTTCGAGTTGCACCAGGTGGACCATCCCCTGTCCGACGGCCCAGCACCACAAGTCCTATGCTTCCTTGGAGCGCTGGGGATCGAGTGCCCCCCCCCCCCCCCCGTGTTTCATGATGTAAAAAACATGGTGGTGTTGTCCACGAATATCCTCACCACCTTGCCTTTCAGAGACCGGAGGAACGACTTGAGGGCCCATACGTGTATGCCCTTTAGACGTAGATGGGCCGCCACCGTTGCCAACCATTTCGTGAACACGCTGGGGACCGACTTCAAGCTGAGAGGTAGGGCCTTGGACTGGTAATGATTTCCCTGCACCACGAAACGTAGAAACCTTTGAGGGTTCTTGTGAATGGGGATATGGAAGTAGTCGTCCTCCATGTCCAACGTCGTTAAGGGGTCTCCTTTTTCCAGTTGGGCGAACACGTGTTACAATGTGACCATTCTGAATCTTTGGGACTTGAGGTATTTGTTCAGACTTCAAGTATAGGATGGGCCTCCAACCCCCTGACTTTCGGCCCAGAAAGCATAGAATAAACTACAGAGCCGTGGAGTCGCTGGGGAACTAACTATTGCCTCTTTTCGCAGCATGGCCTGTACATCTTCCAGGAGCAGAGGGATGTGCTGTTCCTGACTGGCAACCGGAGGGATCCGCAGACACCTGCGTTGAAACTCCAGGGTGTGTCCTTGGGTGAGAGCATCCAGCACCCATCTGTCGGTCGTGATCTTTCTCCACTCGCTGACAAACCTATTCAGCCGTCCTTCCACCAGGGGGGAAGAGGGTGTGGGGGGGTGAGTGGGGGCCCAACATCTCTGCCGGTTCAGGCTTCCTTCAGAACCAGTGTCCTGTTCTGTTCGTGACTGCTACATCCTCCGCTACCGTAGGCCTGGGAACGGCCTCTCTAGGCTTACAGAGTTGTGGATCTGGATGGCTGACGGTACGATGCGGAGAAGCCTTTTGAAGACCTGCTCGACTTTCCCCTGCAGGAGCAAAAGGAAGAGCTGTGCTGCTGGAGGGTTCCCAAGGAACAGGCCATCTCTGTATTTGCTTTGATGGCCTGGAGGGACTCGACAACTTAGCCAAATAATTTCTCTCCATTGTAGGGCATGTCCAGCACCTTCGTGGCCTTCATCCAGCCATGGCGACAAAGGAAGACAGTGTTCCCCATTTTCCAGAACCCGGTGTTGGTGACGTCCAATGTCACGGTCATGGCATGATCAGATGCCACCTCCCCTTCCTGGAAGAGAGCGATTGCCTCCATCATTTTATCGTCCGGAAGGAACTCCAGAAAAGGCCCCAGTTTATACCACAACTCCCTGACGTACCTGGCTAGGATGACCAGTGCGTTGGCCGCCTTTATAGTGGACGCCGCAGTGTATATCACCTTCTTTCCCATGGCGCCATCCTCTTCCCCTTGCTGTCTGGGAGGGACCGAAGACAAGGAAAGGTTGGCTGACCGTTTCCTCACGGCCACCGATACCACGGAGACCAAGATGGCTGCGACCTCACGCACTGGGGTGCAGAGTCCTGTACCCGATATTTCTTCTACAGCCTATCCAGTTTGGCTGGCAATGTGCAAGGGTTCTTCATGAGGGCCAGGTCCTCATTCCCAAACATCCAGAAGGGGAACCACCATGACCGTCTTCCTCTTGGCCTTGCGCCTCTGGTACAAGAAGCCCTCCTTCTTGGTTTCCTCGGGCACTAGCTGGAATAACTCGGAGGATCTGGAGATCATGGCGTGGAAGGATCCCACCTCATCCAGTGGAGACACCCTATTTGGTACATCCAAATGTGGAGATTCGCCATCCCATGCGACGATATCCTCGTCGTCATTATGGCCGTCTGTGCTCGTGTCTTCGTCTGCTGGGGTAGATGGGACCCGACGTGGTGGCGGAGGTTGAAATGGGGGTGGATGACACTTCCTCTTTGCCCGAGGCTGATCGGGACCTGGGGTACCACAGGTGCCTGAGCTGGAGGCATCCTTCTCTGGCTCTCTGACACCAAGGTGTGTAAAGTTGACAGACTATCAAAAGGAAATGTCCCACGGCTGAGAAGGCGCAATAGGAAAACTGGGCCCTGCACCGTAGTCCTCTTTTACGTCCTCGTGGACCGTGTGCAAGGAATCCTGGTCTTTGCTGTCTGTGAATGACACCTCCATGGCTTGGGCCACAGCCTCAGAGGGCTGTTTCGGGGCCTCCTCACCCCCACATTTTCCCCTCCTGAGGGTCTTGAACTAGGGACTGAGCTGGTTTCCCCCCCTTCTAGTGTGCCAGCAGACATTGCCAAAGTCACTGCAGCTGCGGGGGCGATCTTCACAGGGTCAGCGCCCTTATCTGTCGTGGAAGTAGAAGCCGCCAACTAATTCGCCAACAAGGTCTTAACCTGTGCCGATTGGGCCTGCTTGGGCTGTTCGGCCTTCTCCGTCCGCCGCTTCTCGGACTTCTCACGAAGTTTAGACGGGATAGATCACTTCCTTTTCGAGGAAGAGCTTGGCTGGCAATGGAGGCGGAGGGTGATGTCGATTGCGCCCGATCTACCTGCGAACCGCTTCTGCAGCGAACCCGGTGGACAGTGACTTGCAGTTCTTAGCCTTATCTTGGACTCCCAAAATGATGCGCCCTGAAAGGACTTAGAAGATTGCTCCTCGGACAGGCCGGTCCTCGGTGAGCCATGAACCTGTTTGGAGCATGGGTCAGAGGCCTTGGCATTAAGTCAAGCCAGCAGTCTATTGTCCCTGTCCCTCGGCTTCTTGGAGAAACACACGTTTTGCACTCCACCTCCTTAGGGTCTGGGTGCAGGCAGTAGAGCCATTGCAGGTGCTTGTCCTCCACAAACAAGTTCTGTAGTCTGCATTTGATAAAGGGCCTGATGAGGGTCTCCCCCTCCACCCCTTCCTACTCAGTCATAGTTGGAGGGTGCAAAGTAGGCCTGATGGGGTTCTAGAATCTTTGACGATCTTCACCCTTAAGGGGTACTGAAATTCACCGACAACAGATCCCCGCTGTCGGCAGATGGAGAAAAGAGAACAAGGCCCTTTTGGAACAAACTTTTTGTTCATCTAAAACTACGATTGCTCGGAGAGCAAACTCAAAGACTCCCAACACTGAAACGTGCGGTAAAAATCTGAAGATGGCTGCCAGAGGATGAGCTTAGGGAGAGGACTCATTGGATGGGGGCAGTATGACACAGAGGACAGTGATTGGTATTTTCCCAGGGAAACTGAGGTACGATCAGAGGAGAGACGGCATCCCTATTGACCTATCAGAGTTGCTAGCTGGAACACTCTGGGTCATAGCCATTTATTACAGTCACGTGGCTCGATGGTGCGCCTGAAGGATTTTGAGATGTTTATGTTAAAGGAGACATGGTTAGACTGTCCTCTACATGTCGATGGCTATCACATATCAAGCCAGGGCCAACAAGGGTAAAAGGGGTAGACCCTATGGTGGGTTAATTGGCGTCAGCCAGAAGAAGCTCTCTAGATAGGTGAGTGGTACATCTACGGAGCCTAATGTGATTGCCATGGAAGTTTGCCAGGGTGACAGCAAACAAGGTTGGAGGATGCCGTTTAACGTGTATGTACCACCCAGTAAACAAGGAGCGAGAACCAATATACAATTGCATAGATCTGTTTGCATCACAGGGCATTATGGGGTCCTACCCTATAGTACTGGGAGGTGACAAGTGCCTGCTGTGTCGATGCGAAGACATGTGCGGAGTACCAGAAGGTATCTCAAAAAAGTGTTATACCAAGGTAATACCAAGGGAGCTCAGTGGGTCTCTTATTGAGATCAATGGGACCTGTATATGCTGAACGGTAGGACAATGGGAGATATAACAGGGCAGTACACCTGGGAAAGAAACAACAGTGTGGCCACACTGGATTACTTGTTTGGCAACAATGATAGTCACCTCTTGGAAGAAGAACTAAAGGTGATGCCAACTGAATTTAGTGATTATAAAATGTTGGCCCTGGTTGTTAATGTTCAGGTTCAAGGGGTAAGGCTGAGTGGTTGTATTGGTACCAAAGTTAATCATGCCAGGAGCGCAGTGAGATGGAGATCAAAACACCTACTAAAAATGAATGGGAAAGTAATGCAAATCCAGGAATCCGACCTTGTTACCCTGGGTACAAAAAAAAGGGGATGAGATTGAGGCCTGGATCAGGAATCTTACCACAACACCAATAAATCGGGGCTGCAAGTTACGTGCAGTAAAGCCACACAGAGGTTTGATGTGAACATACAAGAAGCAAAGAGGCCTATGAGGAAAGAAATTAGATTAATCCGAGCAACAAGCCTCTTTAAGGACGACATCCTTTTACATCAGGGCGATAAGGGAAACATACTCTGGGTGGCTAATGCAAAGGCGCTACACCATCCAAAATGCGAGCTGGTAACAGATGCTTATGGCCCTTCAGAGCAAAAACCGCTTGAATATCTGGGGAAAGCTGTCCAAGGACAAAGGGGATGTTAACAATCTGACCTTGAACCCAAGACAGGAATCGGAGTGGGTCAGGTTTTTGGAGGAAAGGGGGAGCGTTAATATTCCGAGAACCACCTCGAGTTACTTGCTCAGTGGATGGCCCCTGGTGATACGGGAAGACGAAATTGCTGACATTGTTTGCAAATTAAAGAACTCTAGGGCTCCCGGCCCTAATGGGCTGGCTAATGTCATACTAAAACAGAACCCAGATCAGTGAGCCAAGACCATGAAGGTACTATTTAATATAGTGTGTGTACAACCCAGATTATCCTCGAGTCATGTACTGTTGCTGGTCTATAAGAAAGGTGACCGTATGAGCCCAGAGAATTATAGGCTGCTCTCACTCTTATGATATGGCATTTATAACGTGCCTATACACAAGTGTTTCAAGGCGCGACAAGGCAGGGGAGGGGGAACAGAGGGAACACAAACAACGATCTTACTAGGCCCGGTGTCATTCAGATCAAGCAAGTGCATGGGAGGGGAGGAAAGGGAAAAGTGCGTGGGGGTACGGGTGAGGGGAAGCGCAGTACATGGGATAGTAGAATAAGTAGATAAATACAACAGCCGGGTGGTGGCAAGTGCAAGGTAAGAGCAGACATAAGTGCTGGTAGGGGGACTGTAGGGATACAGAATACAGTCCCCAGGTGCGGGGGTTGCCTGTGAGGCAGTGCAAGTGGCGGGGCCTGGGCCAGAGGTCAGAAAGAGTGGCCAGGTAGCCAGTGTAGATTTAGCCAGGAATTCAGCAGGGGAGAGAACGCAGAAGCAAAGAGGAAGGTTTTGATGTGCTTCCGGAACCGGAGATGGTTCTCCTCAAGTTTCATGGAGGCAGGAAGGCTGTTCCAGAGGGAGGCCCCTGCCGAGGAGAGAGATCTACCACCAACTCGTTGCTTGGAGAAGCGACTGCCAATGAGGGAGTTGGAGGCGGATGAGCGACGAGCTCGAGAAGGAAGATATTTGGGAAGAGCGAGTTGAAGATATTTCGGCCTCAGGCCCAGAAGGCCTTGTGGACAATGCAGAGGGTTTTCAAATTAATCCTTGCAGCCACTGCAGAGATTTCAGTCCTGGAGACATACGATCCCTGGGCTTGAGGCCAAGGACAAGGCTTGCAGTCCTGTTCTGGATAAGTTGCAGAGGCAGGCCGATTTAGATAGAGGCTGTTGCAATAGTCCAGTTTAGAGAGAACCAGGGCTCTGGGGGGAAGGAAAGGAAAGTAAGAATACCTCTGAGGAGGTGCAGCTGGTAGTGTGACTTCTTAGAGACATCAGAGTTGTGAGGAGAGAAGAAGAGTGTGGAGTCGAAGATGACCCCGAGGTTTTTTGCCTTGCAAGTGGGAGCAGGAAGATGGACAAGAGAGGCCGGCCAGAGAGCTGCAGGGAAGGAGGGAGTGGGTGTGTCCATGAATAAAATCTCAGTCTTACTGGCATTAAGGCAGAGGTCATTAGCGGCACACCACTCCAGGATAGGAGACAGTCAGAGAGGAGGGAAGGAGAGGAGGAGGCCGAGGGTAGCCTGAACATGAGCTGGGTATCATCCGCATAGCACTGAAAGTTGGGCCAGAGAGCGGCGATGCGGTGGGCAAGGCTTGCCAAGTATTGGTTGAACAGCCAGGGAGATGAGTTATATCCCTGGGGGACACCACAGGTAGAGAAAAAGATATTTGAGAGGAAGGACCCAAGTTGGACCTGGGAGGGTCGGTCAGAGAGGAAAGAGGTCAGCCACACCAGAGCCTGACCAGTGATACCCAGGTTAGATGTACCTGGGATGTAAGTGGCAAGTTATTTTCTAACCTGGTCATGAAGGCTTTGCAGGACTGCGTCTATGAATCAGAGATCCTGCCATTTATGCAGACAGGCTTTCGATCAGGTAGCAGAACAACAATCTCAGGGCCTTGGATTTCCTGATAAGAGGGACCTTAGGGGTTGGTCGGCAGACAATGTAGGTAGTGTTTGTAGATTTCACTGCTGCATTTGACTGAGTGAATTCCACAAGACTGTGGGGTAAGCTACTAACATGGGGATGTCCTTTGTGAATTGTTAACAGACTGAAAGGTTTACACCAGAACACCCACGCAAGGGTCCGTTTGACTAAGGACGGGTTGGTCTCTGCCCCAGTTAAGGTCTGTAAGGGGGTTAAGCTGGGCTGCACTCTTGCAACCCTGCTGTACAACTTGCATATGGCCGACATGCCGGGCCGTCTGATGACAAACATTGGGTGGTGTCCAAAGAAGGGTGGGTGCTCCATCTACTGCATGCTATACGCAGATGACCTTGTTATGTTATATTTTACATACAGTGGCGCAAAGGCCATGTTCTCCGAAATATGTACGTATGCAATCGAAAATGAACTCAAAATTAATACGGAAAACACACAAATTATGGTTGCTTCTACTATAAAAGTGAAGTGCCCTAGTTTCACCACCGTTGTGGGTAAGGTGGATTACATTGAGCCTTACCCGTATTTGGGCACAGACATGAGTTGTAAGAAATCCTACAAATGTGTTTTACAAACATTTTTATAAGTTCCTCAACATGGTATTTCAATGATTTTATTATGCTCAATTGGTTATACATTTTATTTTGTAAAGTTCTTTTGGAACTAAAAAAATAATTAAAGGAGAAATAGTTTGTAATTGAAAGTTAAACTTTATTTTACTGAGGACTCCCAGCCTGACAGGGAATATTCATGAGCATGTGCATCCAAGCAAGACCCCATGCTGGAGAATGTTTATACTTACCTGCCTAAATTGAATTTGTGTGTACTAATTGAGGGCCCCTGACTCCACTCTCACTCTTTTGAGAATAGCACTGACTGCACGCCATTGCTACCTTGAAAGGGTTTTGGCTAACCTCTCAGTTCCTTGTTCACTTTAACTAGGTGACATGTAATTTAGCAGAATGGTAGGGTTGAGCACATCCCAACCTATGTGCGGTAGGACATACTGCAATTGCACTACAAATGTATTCAGGCAATGGGCAAAATTCACAAATCAGAAGAAAGAATTCCGTTCAGTTTGGTTTTGTGCACAATCTAATCTGTGTTAGGGAACATTTGTGCAGTTAGTGTAAACAAAACCTCTGTCTTCTAAAGGTCTGGGAAGTGTTCCAAAAGTCTGGATTCATGATAACAAATTAAATGTTGTAGTTAAAACTAACAACCTACTAAAGAACTACGATGTTTCTGGGAATAGTCGATATGGAGGCGAACAGATGATTTTAGGCTACAGGTTATTTAGCAAATCACTGGCACAGTAAGGAAGCATCTTGTAGCCGAGTTAAAGTTTCAAGCAATTTGCAGTCGGCATTGCTGCTTTAGACAAACAAGCAACATTCTCCTGCCAAGCGCTGACGGCATGAGGGTGCTCTTGGCAGCTTTCTGCTCCTGCTAAACGCTGACAATAAGGGATGATTTAGGTGCATCCTGCTCTTGCTGATAGTGAGACGGAATGCTCAGATACTATAAAAAGGTATGCTGGGGGTAGGGGAGTGGAAGCAGGAGATGAGCTGTACGCAGACCTGAAGAGGCTGGCTGACTAAGCAGACGAGGCAGACCACAGGCTGGGAGGACCCGGAAAGACTGGAAGCTCCCTTCTTGCACACCAATGCAGAGGGCAGAGGTGCGGGGGGTATTCCTCCTTTTTACTGGCTGGATTTTGAATCTTCTGAAACTGAATTATTGGGCTTTTCAAGCCTAAGAAAGACTTTGCTATTTGAGCAGACCTGTTTTGAGAACTGCTATTTTTAACTGAGCTGTAAGGGGAACATCCCTACCACTGCCAATCGGCTACCCATCTAAGGACATACCTTATTCTAAATTTACTATTGCTGACACCATGGTCAGTTCCAATTAACACAGATTCCCTTTAAAGCATTTTTCTTATATTTGCTTTTTGCTAAGAGAGACCATGGTGATTTTGATAGGTGGTTTTTGATATTTTGGGTATTTCGGATTGTGCAGACTACAGGCTTCCGGGTATCCTGCCTCCACCAACTCATCTTCCTACCAAGGATAGTGAGAATGAGAATCTGTTTCACTCGTCTTTAAAATCACATTCGGAAAGAGGAGAGGTATTGAGAGGGCATGTCATTTTATGAGGTTGCCTAGCGAGATCTGATCAGGTAAACTGCTACTTTTGAAGTGGCTACTATGCTTCTGATATAATTGACTGATCTTGAATAGGCAAAGGCAAGTCATAAATACAATTATAGCGGCTTATTATTAACCTTTTGAATAGTAAGTATGTTATGTGTAGTGACAATGATTGCAATGTTTATTACTTATTTCTCATTATTAAAACATGTCCACTATACAAGAGTGTTTAAGGGCACTCATTGAGTATACATTACTGAGAATCTGATCAAAAGCATTTGAACATGTGCATAATGTGTAGGCTTCTTTTTGAAAGTAGTGTATTAATATGTTACATATGGTGTATGTCTAATGCACACACACAAAAAGGGTCTCTGGAAGGTATGAGCCATGGACCATCAATAATAAATGTGAAATCAGCAAACCGGTACTGATTTCAAATTAATCGCTCACTGCAGAGGGCCATTGCCTACTCTCTTTACTGATGCAGTGAGGTATATGCTTCTTCCTACCTCTACTCCTACCAGCGTCCCTGCTTGGGGGAGGTCGGGTATTGAGGGTCTTGAACACTCCCCTGGGGGTGGCAGGAAGGCTATGCGAGGTGGGGTGATCAGAATCACAACACTTCTGGAACCCCAGATGGGACACCACTGCTTAAACAATACTGCACACTAAAATATTCTCCCTACTTAGCTACAGATGAGGATTTAAGGGGGTTGCTACAGGCCTGGTGATACAAAGAATACAAGTTAAGATCTTGAAAACACACTAGTGAAGGGAAGGGTGTCTTAAGAAAGTGCTCTTAATAGCCATCTAGCCAAGAGATACTAGAATGGTTAGCCTGCATGCTTATGTCCCCATTGCTGTAGACTGCACCAAGCACCAAGTGGTTACAGGAAGAGGGTGTTAGAGATGTCAACACCAACTTCAGTGTCACACTGGCTGTGCCTGGGGGATTGCCAGGCGAAACCATGTTTAAATATATGAAGACGCCTGGTGTAAAGCAGATAAGTTTTAAACCATACACCTAAGGGATCTAGACCAGATACAGTACAGACCCTAAAGGTACCAGAGCTAGCCTTGCAGCCGGTAAGGGCAAATGGATTTAGGCAATCAATTGGTCTGAACCCTGGGGGGTGGAAAAGTACTGCCACTGAATAGCCCATTGAGGACCCTCTCTTCTCACACAACATAGGAGTGGTAAGTGTAGCACACCCGTTTTTATGTGATCAGGGAAGGGACAAGAGCCACAGTCAATCAAAACAGTGAGGGTAGGATAGGGTAATGCCACTAACTGACCACTACTTTAAAAAAATAAAAATAAATAACTTACCCTTCTGCAAACAACTCTCAAACTCTGATCAAAACACAACCATACCCCTACAGCACAATTAACTGCACATACTTCACTACAATGAAACAAACCTACACAGCCTCGCACACCACCACATGATGGCAACCAACCGAAACAACTAGGCTTAGCGAAAGGTGTAAACCGAACTGAAGCTGCCAACAGCACATCACAGCTCCCTTGTTCATTATACCACTCAGTCCTACCAACTTACCCTCTTACCTTACAGATTCACCATAGCACCAATGGACCACGAAGGTGGCGATAGCACGTGGTATAAAAACCTTTAATAAAACAGGTAGACCACCAGAACGTGTTTCAAGTGGGTTGGACATATCCCACTACCAGGGCTAGACATGCCCCATTTGCAATAGAGTGGGGGGGACCTAGAACACATCCTTAGGTTCCACCCTGTAGCTGGGGAGGCAGGAACACTTCCCTTCCAGTCCCTCAAAGCCTTATTGAGCAACTGCGCCGTAAGCCAGGAGGAGATCCCCTAGAGGGTATTTCTCCAAGTTGAGTCAGCTAGAGGCAGCCTACCCTAAAGTCTCTCCTCAGCAGAGACAGAGGGCTTTAGCAATCAATGTCATAAGGTCGTAATCCACCTATGGAACACTAATAGCTGGGTTTCAGTTTATAACTGGTTATACCTGCATTTAAAAGTGACTTTCAATCGCAGCACTAACTTCGATTCTGGGAGAGATACCAAACTCCCAAGGAGCAGAAACAGCAATGAGTTTAAGACTGAGAATAGCTGGGGGCTATTATCACATGGTAGAAGTTGTGGCGTACTCAAGCCCATCATAAAAGGGGAGTCAGTGAGACTAGAATTCTTCAGACACCAAGCAGCGTTTCCCAGTGACAAGGAAACTCCAGTTTGGTCACATTGGGACAGCTACTTAAATTCTCCTAGGTAAAGACCAACTGGATAGATAACCTATAAAGGGGCCAATAGGAGCAATAAGGTGAAAGGTAAACACTATAAAAGGACACCCCCTAATAGCACCAATGATATTGGACAGGAACAAGACAGAAAGGCCGTTTCAGGTAGAGGCAGAAAGGGTAGGACATGGGCTTCTGATAGGCCCCCTACTAAAGAAGAAAGGGAGACCTTTCATAGCAGGACAGTATCTGTAGGAAGACAGAACAGGCCCCAAGCAAGTAGTTGGTTGCAGTAGACAACCCCATAATGGCAGGAGTGGCGAGACAAGTACCTGTTAAGAGATAGGGCACAGCTTAGGCAACCACAAAGATACAGAAATCAAGACTATCCTTCTCCACAGAAAGAAGAAACAGGGCTTGGCACCTTTTTGCTTTACTTTAACATACTTGTAATGCGCACCAGATGACCATGAGGCCTAAGGGGTGCAGCCAAAACATATAACCAGGCCAAACAGAGCTAGAAGAGCCCAAACAGCCTTGCACACAAATAAAAATCAGAATGATGCCAGATGGTCGAGACAGCGGACATAATTGACCTGTAGCATTATCAAAAAAACAGGGTCTTTAGCTTTTTTCTGAACAAAGCTGTTCATCTCAATTCTCTCAGGTCTGGTGGAATAGCATTCCAGGCCCTAAGGGAGAGCAGAAGCCCGCCAGGAAGGAGTAGGAGACAGGAGAAAGGAAACAAACTGCAGCACTGATATATGGCATGGCATTTATAACGCGCCTGTACACAAGTGTTTGTAGAGTAAAAAGTAAACAATAGCAAAAAGCTCTAAACCAGACTCACAGGATAATACCATTGACTAAAGATCCAAGTGATAGGCTGATAATGCAATTGGATTCCGTCACACAAGTCTTCATATTTAAAGAAAGTCACAAGACGCTTTACAACTTATTACTACTGATCAAAACTGTAGACCTTATTACTAGCACAGGAGAAGTGCTTGAGGAAAATTAAGTGCAACAATCATCTTGAAGGGGAACATCCAAAGGAAATACGTGTTAGGAGTTTTTACAAAAGTACTGTTGGAGACGGCACTGAAAGCCGACCTGGGGTGAACAGGGTTAAACTACTTAGGTTTAGCCTGAACCACACAAGGGTTTGGTAGAATGGCGAGCAGCCAGGATTATTCTAAGGTGGGAGGTGGGCTGTAGTGAGGTAGAAAGAACTCTATTTAATACATACACTAAGGAATTCTGTTTTAACTTTCAGGTCAAGTAAGTACTACAACACAGTGAAACAATAGAACATTTGCAATATTCTTTGGAGAAAGAAAACAGTTGTAGTCCCATTAAAATAGATTTTTCACTAACAAATAGCATAGTAAAACCATCTGAAACATATGCAAACTCCTATAACCTTTAGTAACTTTGTTGCAGCCCGTCTTAAAGTATCCAACCCTATCTTTGTTTAGAGGGGCCACTGGGCCACCAGTGACCAGGGGTTGGGCAGAAAAGGCAGGAAAACAGTTCAAGGTTCAGAGTGGCAGAGTCCAACACAATCTCATCTTGATTTTTGCAGGCAAGTAAAAGTTAGGTTTCATAAGTAAAGAGGTTTCCTTGAAGGGTCGCCCATGTCCTAACGCAGAATTAGAGTACAGTGGGTTGCTCACCCCAATTTAACTATGGAGGGCTGCGCGATACAGGCTGTCTGCAGCCCCGAAGCTCACAGGATCAAACAAGCAGACTCCAGGTAACCTTTACCAGCAGCAGGACAGTACCTTCAAGTGAAGAAAACAGTTGCTACAGGACTGTCCCAGCGGTGAAGAGACAGCAGACCAGGTCACAGGTTTCTCAGTCTTGGCGACAGAGGAAAGGGGCTTCAGTGGATCTGGTAACAGTTCTCGTGGAGACGGATGCCCAGCAAAGTATCTTCACGGTTCTGGCTTGTTGGTGCTTTTTTCAGGCTTGGGTGAAGGATGGTTGTCATGGTGGTAGACCTCTGTTTCTCTGTCCTCTTCTCTGGTGAGAGGACAGAGGGTAGCTGGCTTGAGTCACTGTGCGCTTAGGAGGATGCCCAGAAAGTTACAGGTGAAACCACACTTCAGGTGACGCAGCACAGGTCCCTGGGTGTTGTGAATTGCAGGCCATGCAGGTTGCAGCTCTTCCAAGGATGGCGCAAATTGTAGTTCGTCTTGGGACTGGTTAGGCCAATCAGTCCAAGCAAGGAAGTAGTCGTGTTCGGACCTTCCATGTCGTTTAGACGTTGAGGTCAGGACAGCAGCATTTACTCATCAGGCCCTGGCGGTCGCTGGAAGTTGCTTGCAGCGTCCTTTGTAGTTCTTCAGGATCCTCTGTTCCAGTGGTTGAATAAGTTTCAGCTCCAGGGCCTCCGAAGTTACGCAGCAACACAAGCTGAGTCAACCTCTCCCACTTCCTGTAATGACCGTCACTCAGAGACCCTTAGCAGGCTTTCCTTGGGAACGCGGGGAAGACAAAAGGACCACAGAATCCTTCACCAACCAGAAAGGTAGATGTCATAAGAAAGGACAAGTCATCTTGTTCAGGGTTTAAAATGCAACAACCATTTTGGTTAAATGGTGTCCCTTGTGTCCCCTACCACAGCTACAAAGACCACCTGCAACATAAGTCCACAGAAATGTACACTGCCATCAGCCTGAACAGTAACCAAAAAGCTACTGTATAGTTGAGAAAGGAGATACATTGGATCCCTCACCATTCTAGGTGCAGCACAATTATTCAAGAGTCAAGTAGGAAATGAGAGATTGCCCTACACATAAAATGCCAGTGTTTGCAACAACGAAGCCTCAAAGCACAGACTATACCACATTTACAAGGTAATAGCGGATCAGTTATTAGACCAAACCAAACCTAAGCATGATGCACCGAAAGTGGCGTTAGTCTCCAAATATTCCACTCAAAGCACACAGATAAAAAGATGCATTTCCAAACATTCGAGCATACCAACAAGTGACACTAGAACAAAGGAACCATTTTCTGACCAGCCAGTTTATGCCCAGCAAAGGAGCAATAACCTGAGAGATCTATTGGTGAACACCAGAGAAGAAAGAAGACCCGGAATGTGGATTAAGCAGCAAGGGACTTTCCCTTTCCTAAATTGTGGGAACTGTAATAAAATCATTAAAGGAGCTGCAGTCTCTCACCCTTGAACAGGAAACTTTTTTTTTTTTTTTTTTTTAACTAAAACACTGTCACATGCAACACTGAGAACATTGTGTACTGTAGAAAATGCCCATGCAGCACATACTATGATGGAGACAGGAAGGAAAATCAGAATACACATGAATTAACTTAAGTCATGTATTAGAAACAAAACCATGACATCAGAAGTGGCTAGACACTTTGCAGATTAAAAAAAACATAGCCTGGCACAGCTAAAATTCCATGTACTAGAGGTGATTGAAGAGCGTGACCGAAGGCAAGATATGAAGCTGAGAAGACAACCTGATGCGTACTGGATTGACCGCCTAGATACCCTATTACTGAATGGCATGAATGAAGATTGGGACCTTAATTGCTTTTTGAGACTATGTAATTTGAATGTACTGTATTTACCTTTGTGTATCGTGCAAGAACACAATTCGATTTAACTTTATTTGCAACTGTAACGGAACCTTTTAAATCTCAACTTACAAAAAGAAGGGAGAATTACACCACATGCCCCACCCCAGCAAGTTAAGTGTCACAACATGGTAAAACCCACACATGAGTAATGAGCGACGTTAGCGTCCAAGTCCTAATGTCCAAGGAGGAGAGGGGGTGATTACATCCACGAGATAACCAATACAGACATTCGACAATTCCAACTTAAGTATATTTATTGTTAAAGCCATGAGCTTCAACAGTACTCTGATCACAGAGTCCTGAGTTGTCGTGGTACCCCGACCTAAGATGGCCACTCGTGTCCCACACGGACAGCCACCTTGTCAGGCGAAACACTATTATTCCCATAGCAATGTAGTTTACATATGGCAACAAGCCACAGCAGACAGATTCATACCCACTGCACTGCTGTATCTGAGACGACATGCCATATAGCTGGCGCAATTGCAGAAAACTAATTTACAGCAGGCGGATTTGAAAACGTTGGACTCCAAGTTGGTGGGTGGGGTGTTTGGTTCCTCTTATTCAAGGGGTGTATCAATCTGGGTAGCCCAAGGGATTCCCCTGCAGGTATAGCAGACAATGAGGGATACCGAGGGGGTGACAATTGCCATTATGGGGCACTTGGATGGGCAGGAAATATGCATGTCTGTTCGAATGCACTGAATGTGGACGATAGGGGTTATTTCCCCTGAGTGATGGCATTAACAGGCATATGTCGAACTGGACTGTACATTTGTGGAGACTAATTGTGTTCTGGACCCGTATTTAGTTCAGACAGGAAGGGGGTGACCCACAAAAGTGTAGGCGCGGGCAGCGCTACATCAGGTGATAGAGACTGGACCTGGTGGGAGTCGCACAAGTCAAAAAGGGTTAGTCCCACCACTCTGGGATCCACGACTCATACTCTAGATTGGACTACTTGTTCATAGGCAGGGAGCACTCACTGGTTTGTTGAACCCCAGTTGTTAGGGAGAATTCTCAGAAATGTGCCAATTCCTCTCTACCTTAGAAACCCCCCCAGCCTGGTCTTGAATCATCTATTTTTAATCTGTTTATTTTATTATAGTAGAACATACCAGCGTCACAGCGCAAAACCCCACCCTGAGACAGAGTCTCCACCCCCCCCCACCCTCCTGTTTTCTCCCTTTGCTTAGAACTCTCACAAACAATAATAAAAAGGTACACCCATGTTTCCAGCCCTGTCAGGCGTCGCTGAAGGCCCTGAGCCAGCTGTCCAAGATACAAGGGCACAGGCCTCGCCATACCTCACGGGGGTGGTAAAAACAAACATAAGGGTCCAATTGATACAAACTGATTACCAATACCCTTCAGACGGCTAAGTGATGCTTGAAGGCTGCCCAATAATCCCTGGCCGTGCAGTTTAGTGGAAGCGTTTGATTAAACTGCATCTCCCTTTGTTCACAGTTCGGCATGACTTTGAGCCAGTGTTGAAATGTGGGAGGTTTGTTGGTTCCCCATGACCGTGCTATCAGCGATCTACCAGCGATCTAGCTACCATGGAGGCCATGTCCACAAGGTGCTTTGCGCTGCTGGTGCCTTCCTCAACCAGGGCCAGCAGCCAGATCTCAGGGGACGGTGGTATATGGGAGTCTAGTAATTTTGTCATGGTTTCGGCGATACTGGACCACAAGGGCTAAATCCTTGGCCAACTCCATGATAGAATTCAGCTGATGCCCAATTACATCTTACAGTGCAAGCGTTTGAGCGGGTAAAGCTTATTTAGCTGATGTGGGGAGTAGGACAATTCATGCAAGAATTTAAAATGGATCAGGCGGAATCTGTTGACGGATATGGATTTGGACTGGGCACATATGGAGAACCACTGGTCTTCTGTCAGTGTGTGGCCAAGGTTGCCCTCACATCTATTTATTTAGAGGCTGGCACTGGTGGGTCTAAGTGACCGGGCCAGACGGTATAGGGTTGAAACTAATTTCTTGGTGGCTATCTGTGTGGTGACGTATGACATGAGAGGGGAAGTGGGGGGCATTTGGGAAATCCAGCCATCTGGCTCGTAGCACCTCCTGCAGTCGGTAATACAGAAGTAATGTTATAGGGCTCCAATCGCCCTTGGCGTTGAGGTCTTCCAAGAGAGGAAAGTATCCCCCAATGTCTTGATCTGTAAGTTTATGAATTGTTGTATGAAGATGGCCTCAAGTGTTAGATGGACATAGTGGGGGGGGGGAGGGGTACCATTGTCCCAGTCCAACTAATTTAGCCAGACGATCCCAGTCGCCAAGGGTAACCGCCAATGGCTGCACTTCCGCCTTATGATAGCGTTCCTGAGCCCCCCACGGGATGCCCCCTAGATCATATGGCCAGATAAGGGCTTTCTCAAGGGTCGGGTGGGGCAGGTCGGGCATAGGGGACCATTACCAGGCCGCGTACTGGGCTGGGCGATCAAGAAATACAGAAATAGATCTGGTACTTCCAGGCCCCCTTGGAGGCCCAGCCAGCACAACGTGTCCAGCGAGAGAGAGGGTTGTTTGCCGGCCCATATCAGTTTATTCATCAGGCTCTTCAGTTTGTCCCAGAAGCACTTGGGGGCCAGATCGGACGTTACTGAAGACGTAAAGTAGCTTTGGTAAAACCACCATCTTCGAGAGAGAGAGACAGAGACCCTGGCAGCTTGGGAGATGCACCCAGGTGTCTACCTTGTGTTTCAGACTCGAGGGCCGACAAGTAATTCTCCTCATAGAGCCTAACGGGGGATGTGGACACACGAATGCCAAGATATCGAATTCCCTATGGGCACCACGCAAAGTCGCTTCCAATGTCTTGCGGGGTTACATTTGTGGTGAGTGGGAGGACCTCAGACTTGGAGCAATTGATCTGCAGTCCCAAAAGGGCTCTAAATCTGGTGATCTCAACCACTACGGTGCTTGAGTTGGTTTGTGGGCGTTTGACATATATTAACATGTCTGCATATAAGACGATGGAGGTGTGCGAGCGAAGCGTTATCCCGCTATGAGCATGGTATTCCCTCAAGACACACGCTACTGTCTCGGTCGCTAGGGCAAACAGAATAGGGGAAAAGGGGCAGCTCTGCCTGGTGCCACGGGAAGGGACTGGACCTGGTGGGAATCGGGTCAGATTGTTTACAGTTGGTATACACTAAGGCTCTAGGAGCCGAATAAAGCAATCAAACCCATTGTAGGAATATATTGCCCAGGCCTGAGCAGCGAAGAACCTCAAACAAAAAGGGCCACTCGACCAAGTCGAAAGCTTTTTCAGCAGCCAAAGGGGCGACTGACATAGGGACTGACTGGTTCACATTGTGCATATTCTGAGCGTAGCGGCCAGGTATAAAACCTGCCTGGTCTGGGAGGACCAGTCTAGGCATGAAGGGCAGGAGGCTGTCAGCAAGGCCGGGCCAGAGAATCGTACAAGGGACTGATCAGACAGGGTCTGTGGTAATATCTGCGCCGTGTGGATCACCCGGGCCAGCTCTGGGGACATGTGGACAGTCTATCCTGGACGAGCTCCCGTGGACACTTGAATAGAACGTGAATTTGCGACTGTTGGGGTGAAGGAGACACCATATGTTGATGAGGGCATGATCAGCCGCGATGGACTTGCATTTATACGCCGCTCTTGAAAAGGTGGTCTGTGCAGAGGCGGTCCCACCCTGGAGTAGCGACAGAGCAATATAAAAGTTCCCAGCCCACACCACCTCACAGCCCGGGAAGAAGCGTATGTGTTTGGAACATGCTTGGAAGAAATCGATATGGGTATTTAGTTTTAATTCAAGAGTGGTGTATGTAGATCGCTAACCCCACCCCCTGGGTGGTGTGTGGTTAGCCCCATCTATGGATGCCCCACCCCGCCAAGGTGGGGAGTCTGATCTTTCCCCAAGTGGGACTTCTGGAGGCAGAGAACATTTATATGGTGATTCTTGGCATAGTTCGAGATCAAGCGTTTTTTTTAACCATTAGTGAAGACTCGGATATTCCATGACATCAATGATATTTCAGAATTAGGGGGTGGAGCTGTTCCTATAGTGTCTGTCATGTTGGGTCCGAGCAGAAATTCATGCCAGGGATGTGGAATGTAGCGGTTCTGAGTTCTAGTGAATGAGCTGGGAATTTGTATGGTTTCAGGCGTACCTGGAGTTTTGAGACCTTGGAAGACAGTTCCCTCCCTCCCTCCCTTACTCCCTCCCTCCCTCCCTCCCTCCCGGACACTGTGTTGCAACTCCCATAAAAGAGTGAACTACCCCCCTCCCAAGCCAGAAACACCAACCTACCACCCGTCGTATCCCACCCCCCACCAAAACAACATTGAACATCTACACCTAAAAGGATTACTCAGCAACTGGGTGTGGGGGGGTGCCGGCAGGCTCTGTGCATCCTGTGTTGAGAGGCACGTTTCCATAGACATTCGTTATATTTCTAATTTATAGGTAACTTCCAGATGTTGCCATGTTGGACCCAGGGTATATCTGTTACGCTCACCTGGTATCCACAGGGACGCCACCCAGCCGGGTTACTCGCCGATATGCTTCTCAGCTTTGCCCTGATGTAGTCTGCGGGGAAGGTTCTGCCTGAAAATACAGGAGGACTGTTCAAGACTGACCGACTGGGGTAAGTATCCTCCCTCCACCCCCGTATGATTTCAGTCCCTCTGGTGCCCTCTCCTCACCTTGTGGTAGAATTAGGTGTGCTCTCCGTCCTGTCTTCTTTGCAGGGGCGCGTGGTCTTTCATGGGCGAGTGCGGTCCAGTTACTTCACTGACGCCAGCCCGTTTGATACTGTTCAGGTAGGTCTTATTGCTATCCTGCATGCCTTTCTTTGTTTAAAATGTCTTTTCTTAGGTACGCGGAGCTTCAGTGCAGCGAACTGGCTTGGTTGAGCCCCGCTGGTAAATGATGGTGCATTAAGAGCGCTATGATGCGGTAAGTAAGCGTTATGCGCAGCGCTGCAAAGTCTTGCCTTTGCTAACCTGTGTTTTCCTTCCTTGTAGGTCGCTGTGTTCTTCAGCGTGAGTGTAATGTCCGAAGTGGTGCCAGCCGAGAGGCAATCAGCCAGGTAAGCCTTTTGAGCAGTTCGTAATTGTAAATGTCTCTACTGCTTTCTTTAATGTTGCCTCCATCTTCCTCTTTCAGGTCGTTCTGTCCGGGAGGCGTGCAGATTCGAGGAGGCTGTTCTCAGTAGCTGCGAATGTTTAAAGATGACGACTGCAGGTAAGATGCTGCTGCTAATGATGTTCCTTTTGTCACCTTGCAGGTTCTGCGTCTGCAATGTTCGTGGGAATAGCTGGACACGGTGAGCGTCACATTGCAAGCTGCAAAGTAACGTGAAGCATGTGGTCTTGCTCGGGTGTGGTTTAAATAGCCCCAACAAAATGGTCCAGGTAAAGTAGTCCCTAGGCTACCACACCCAAAACACTAGACCGCATAGCTTGGTTCTCAAGAACCAAGCTATGAGGATGCCTCCATGTTGGCTGACAATACAATAAAGTAGTTCCCAAGCACATTGTTTTTCATGGTGTATGAGCCTGGCGCCATAGGCGCCAGGACTGGCCCCATGAGGGCTTTTGAAGAGGATGCCAGGCTCTAGAGACCTGACTCCACCTGGCCAATGGGTTTGCCAGAGGGGGTTTTGGGCGACGGTCTCGACAGCATCCCCATGAGAAGCCGGTTGTCTTCCCAAGTATGCATCGCTCCTTCCGACATCCTAGTTCAAGGGGGAGGCCCCGGGGCCAGAATATCCATGGCAAATAGCTCCGCTGCCTCCGGGGATGTGAAAAATCGTGTCTTCCCGTCATGGACGACCAGAAGTTTGGCTGGGCATAGCATTGCATCTCTCATATCCTTTTTCCTCAATGTTTTGGAATGGCTATCTTTGGTCTTGTACTTGTTGGCCGAACCCCACCTTAGGGTCCGTTTCTCCCTCGCCACCCATAATATTATGACACAGTCTCGATAGTTGAAGATACGAGCAATAATGGCCCTCTCAGGGGGCCCAGGGGGTGGGCTGGTTGGTAGTGAGTGATGAGCTCGTTCCACCATAACAAGGTCCGTAACTGGTGGATTGTCGAGGACATCCTGGCGGAACTTTTCCACAAACTGTTCCATATTGTCTATTGGAGTGGACACGGCCATCCCTGTGATCCTTAGGATATGTCTAGACCTCCCTTCAAGATCATTATTCTTGGCCACTGTTAGGGAAGAATTCTCAGAAATGTGCCAATTCCCTCCACCTTAGAGACCACCAGCAACTTTGCTGGATTTTGAGGACTTGTTTTTTTTTTTAAATCTGGAGAGAGGGGCCCTTTTTTCCCCACTCTCTCATATATTTGTATGTGATTCTTGCACCCTGTCTTTCTTTTGGTTATGGGTCTGACAAACTCCATAGGCATCTTTTACATTGTGTCTCACAGCACCTTCAGTGCAGTGACACAGGGAAGTCTTTCAGATTTTGCAAACGTTTGAATACCTTCTGTGGGATAATCTACTGTTTCCGGAGCAGTAGTGAAATTGACTTTACTTACATTTGTAATTTTCTAGACCCAGCACACACTGTTTTACAATAGGGTGGAGGGGTTACCTAGTATCCCCTTTGTCTAGCTTCTCATCTAACATTTTTATGTTACCCTTTCCTCAATGAATGGCTGGTGGCAGTGGTTTCGATTTAACTACTGTGGTGTGCATTTACTGCGGGCTGCATTCGCAGCTGCAGTAAAGCACCCATGGGTGCTATTTTTGTCAAAATGGCACCAGTCTTTTTACGCCATTTCTTTGTGGAAAGGTCCTTCTTGATATTTACTCTGCGCGCCAAACCAGGTTTGGTCCAATTGTTCGCTTTGCCTTTGGTGGGATTCACGAGTGAAGCCTGCCGCTGGCTTCAGGGTGTCTGGGGTAGGCAGGAAGTGAGGGAGGTGCCCGAAACTCCCTGTACTTAGTCTCCTAGGAGACCCAAATGCACTGTGGTGTTTGGCCGGCTGACTGTCCTGGAAGGACAGTCACCCTGCTGGGTGAGTGACAGCTAGGCTGGAATGAATGGGACAAACCTGCATAAGAGGCAAGGCTTTTTGGCTTGGAAGGCAGAGTCGAACACTGGACCAAGGAATCCAAAGAACTAGTAGAGGATGCCTGCTGCAACTCCTGGACTGTAGGTTTGCCCGGTGAAGCCCTGCTGCTGTGCTGAAACTCCAAATTCATATCATTCATATCATTCATACCCGCAGATCGTGTGTTCCTTTTAAGCTGGCCAAAAGCTCCAAGAAGATCCTCTGGACTCCCAGGAAGCAGGACTGACTGAGCCTGGGCTCCCTCAACAGAGTGCACGACTCGGATGCAAGGAAAGCCCATCTCGACAGCAGGGAACCGCAGTGTTGCTATTTGCAGTAGACACGAGGAGCTGAAACACCGAGCAGCCACTTGTTTGAAGATTGCTGGTTGCGAGCAGTGACTGTCCCATTGCAGTGCAGGAGTCCCCAGACGTCCTCCCTCTTGTCCCCGTGATTGAGGCCCAGGAACACCAGGCTCTGCAGAGCTGTACAACAGTAGCAACCTGCTGCACTTTTCTTCAATCTAAAGGTACTGTAAAGTCTGAGAGAACTAACCTCTTGTGCCACCTTGCTTGTCTTCATTGGAGACTTGTCTCGGTTGCCCCTGTAGAGTTGCAGCTTCTTTACCTCATAAGCCTAATGAACTTGTGGCCCTACTTTGAATTTCTTCTTATTCTACAAAGACTTCTAAACCATTGTGCAAGCCTTTTACTTACCTGCAAGAAGTGCTTAGCTCACCTTGACTTTTGCTAACTTAACATCGGCTGGCCTGGTTCCCTGAATGCCTCTTCTCTCCTCTGCTTAAGTGTTGTGTCTTCCTTCCAGGAAAGGGTTAACTAACTTTGCATTGGGGGACACCAAAAGTACTTACCTGCTTCAGAATATGTGCGATTTCTTGTTTTGCTCCAATAACCTTTTCCTTTGACATACTCCCCAGAATATTCTAAATGCAACAGTGATGTATTAATGTCCCCAGCAACCTAACTATTGAAGTCACCTGAGGGTGTAGGTAGTGTCTGTAGGCAATCCCCAAAGAGTATTTACTGATTTGGAAAACAAACTGAATTTTAAAGTATATTTGTGTGGTGTTTCATATTGCTCCCTTCTGAAGGCGGCTTATTTAACAGACTTTGCATTAATGGTGTTATTGTGAAAGTACTCACCTGCTTAAGAATAATTTTGTGAATACTGGTCTTATTCTGAAACCTCTTTTCTTTGACAGTCCTCTCAAGGATATTCTAAATTCAACAGTGATATATTACTGTCCCCAGCAGCCCAACTATTGAAGACACCTGAGGGTGTAGGCAGTGTGTGGACCATCCCAAAGAACAAGTTACTTTCTTACCTGGTAACGTTCTTTCGATGGGATGGTCCGACGACGTATTCCATATCTATGACAGGTAATGTCCACAGCTGTGCTGCTTCGTAAAATCTTTGGCGTCTGCATCGATGCGCCGTCCCCGAGGACCTCCTCCGACGGCCGACGTCACCCGATGTGATAAGTAGGACGCACAACGCCCATAGCCTCAGTTATAGTTTTTTCCCAGAACGTGTGCCACCAGTTTCTGCCAGTCAGACACACAAGGCCTTGCGGAACGCAAGCTGCAATCGCAAAAGAAATTCTGCAGCAGGGAAGGCAAGGAGGGAGCGATATGGAATACGTCGTCGGACCATCCCATCGAAAGAACGTTACCAGGTAAGAAAGTAACTTGTTCTTCGAGGGGATTGGGTCCTCCGACGTATTCCATATCTATGACAGACTCCCAAAGCAGTACCAAGCAAGGAGGTGGGAAAGAATTTAGAATACAAATTTAGCATGCCCAATCAAATTGCGGAATAGAGAACTGCCTTGCCAAAGGCCAGATCTTGCCCTCTGATGGAATCAAGGGAATAGTGACGTACAAAAGTATGTACTGAAGCCCAGGTGTCTGCATCACAGATGTGACGAATAGGAACTCCCCTCTGCAGGGCAGTAGACGCAGCCACTCCTCTGGTAGAATGGGCCCGCAAGCCAGCCGGAGGGTCCTTACCCGCCAAACGGTAACACTCGCAGATAGCTAAAATAATCCAATGAGACAAAGTCTGTCTCGTCACAGCTTGTCCCAAACGCTTTCCAGCGTAACCAATGAAAAGTTGATCATCCACTCTGACCCGGGACATGCGCGAAATATAAAAGCTCAACGCTCTCCGAGGATCAAGCCTATGGAGCCTCTCCTCTTCCTTACCAGGATGTGGAGGAGGATAGAACGCCGGAAGAACAACCTTCTATCAAATGAAATTCCGAAACCACCTTCGGAAGAAAAGAAGGACGAACCCTAAGGACAACCCTGTCCTTATTAAACACAGTGAAGGGTGGCTTAACTGAAAGTGCCTGTAACTCACTCTGCGAGCGGAAGTAACCGCAACCAAAAACAGTTTTCAGAGTCAACAGCCTCAAAGGGCAAGAATGTAAAGGCTCAAACAGAGCACCCATAAGAAACTTAAGAACAAGGTTCAAATCCCAACCTGGCACCAAAAAAGGTGACGGAGGGAACACATTAGTGAGCCCTTTCAAAAACTGCGAAATTAAATATTAAATACGAGCGCTTAAATATGGACAGCGCCGCCAGATAACCTTTAATGGTCCCCACTTGCAAGCCCCTGTGGGCCAAAGAAAGCAAAAAAGACAGAACCATGGGAATGTCACCTTCAAAAGGATCCACATTCTGAACTCTGCACCAGTCGCAGAACTTTCTCCAACGGCAACGGTACAGAGACTTAGTTGCCGGCCGCCTGACCGAGAGCAACACCTCCATCACGTCTTCAGGGAGGTCCCAATCTTTATTCCTCAACCTTTCAGAAGCCAAGCATGAAGATTGAGGGATCTGACCTCTGGATGGAGAACCTGACCCGCCTCCTGTGAGAGCAGATCGTCTCGGTAGGGAAGACGACGTGGAGGGAAGATTGACAAGTCTAGAAGGTCCGGGTACCACGTCCTCCGGGCCCACGCCGGAGCAATGAGGATCATCCGGGAACCGAACCGCCGTAACCTCTGCAACACTTGCGGGATGACGGGGACTGGAGGAAATGACTCCACCACGAACGCGTCTCCTAAGGCTCCTTTTGGAGGAAATTCCCGTGAGCAAAACCTTTCGCACTTCCAGTTGACACTGGAGGCGAAGAGATCCACTTGAGGGGTCCCCCAAAGGCCGAAGATCTCCAGGAGAATCTCCTGAGCCAGCTCCCACTCGTGAGAGATCGCGCTCTGCCTGCTCAGAGCGTCCGCAGTCTAGTTGTCGTCTCCGGCCAGATGAACCGCCGAGATAGAAACTTCCTGCTGGATGGCCCAGGACTCGAGCTGCATCGCCTCCCTGCACAGCGGAAGTGACCCTGCTTCTCCCCCCCCTTTTTGTTGAGGTAGTGCATGGCCACAGTGTTGTCCGTTAGAATCAAGACACTCTTTCCGCGCACAGTCGGCAGAAAAGCCTTCAGGGATAGCCTGACGGCCCTCAGCTCCAACAGATTGATATCGAGTCTGGACTCCGACAGAGACCAACGACCGCCGACTGTCAACTCGTTGGCATGAGCTCCCCATCCCATGAGGGATGCGGCCGTCACCATCGTCACGTCCGGCCAGGGCAGCCAAAATGGGGCCGCCTTCATCAGATTGCCCTCGACGGCCCACCACAGAAAGTCCCGGGCGGCACCTGAACAGGGTCCGACAGCATGCTGGAGGACTGAGACCACTGGAGCTTGAGTGCCCACTGCAAAGATCTCATCTGCAGACGAGCCTCTGGCACCAGAAGAATGCAGGATGCCATGAGGCCGAGCAGTCTCAAGAATTCGGACGCTGGGAGATTCTGGGCAAGCTGAAACTTGTGCACCATCTGCTGAATGTGAAGAGCCCTCACCTGAGGAGGAAAACACTGCCCCAGGGACGTGTCAAGCACTGCTCCGATGTACTGGAGCCGCTGCGTTGGTGTCAAATGGGACTTCTTTAAATTGAGGGAGAAGCCCAGCCTGTGAAGGTAGCGGCAGGTGACGGAGAGCTCCCCCCTGATCAACCAATCGTCCAGGTAGGGGTAGACGTGAATCCCCCCTTTCCTGAGATGTGCTGCCACCACCACCACCATGAGCTTGGTGAAAACCCTCGGGGCGGAGGTCAATCCGAACAGCAGGACCCGAAACTGAAAGTGCGAGTCGCCAACAGCAAACCTCAGGTACTTCTTGTGCTTGGGATGGATCGGCACATGGAAGTAAGCATCCTTGAGGTCGAGAGACACCAACCAGTCCTGAAGTTGAAGGGCCTGGAGGACTTGAGAAAGTCACCATCTTGAACTTGTCCTTCCTGAGGAGTTTGTTCAAACCGTGCAAGTCCATGATGGGTCTCAAACCCCGTCTTTCTTCGAAATAAAAAAATAAGGGGAATACCATCCCTTGTTCCTATACGCTACAGGCACCAGTTCTATGGCGCCTTTCTCCAACAGGGCTTGAATTTCCTGCGCAAGGAGCGGATCCGGACACTTCAAAGAGAGGTTCCCTGGTGGATTGTCGTGAGGCCTCTGCCGAAAAGGAAGACAGTAGCCGTGGGTTATGATCTCCAGAACCCACACATCCTAAATAATGGCTTGCCACTCTACAAGATGCTGCGCCAGCCTTCCCCCAAGCAGCGAACCATGGGACCTGGCCTCACGACTGAATGGTAGCGGCTGCGGCGTTGCCTGAGGGCAAAGAGACAACTGCCCGAGCGGCCTTGGCACCTCGAGTACCTTTGTTTCCACCTCTGGCACTCTTACGATGGCCTCTTTGACTGCTAGCTCCCCTCGCTTTACTGAAGGACGAGTAATAGCGAAAGGAACCTCCCCTCCATTGCTGTCCCCTAGGACTAAAAGGCGTAGGTTGGCGAACTGCAGCGCCCAACGACTTCGCTGCAGCTTTCGAGGTCTGCAACCTCTCAAGGCTCTCGACAGCCTTGCTGCCAAAAAGGTGTTCACCGTCAAAAGGCATGTTGAGGAGCCAGGACTGCACATCAGGAGCAAACCCAGACTTCCGCAACCACGCAAATCTGCGCATTACGGTGCTCGCCGCCATGGACCGGCTGACACAATCCGCCAAGTCCAAACCCGACTGAACGGCCTCACACATAGCATCCTTGCCATCCTGAACCATAGCAAGGAAACCATCCTGTTTGTCCCCTTCGGGAATATGATCGGCCGCTAATGCACCACAGTTCCACAGAGTGTGTGTGAAACGAGACAAGGCACATATGGAGTTGGCCGCCTGAAGCGCCATACCCCCCGAAGAAAACACTTTCTTCGCCCAGCCGTCAAAGCGTTTGTCGTCCCTATCCGGAGGGATGGTAGGATACGACACCTGCTTTGCCGGGGCCGTAGCCGCCTGCACCACCAAACTCTCCGGGGTGGGGTGCCTAGACAAGTAGCAGGGGTCGCTACTGGCTGGACGGTATTTTCGCGACAAAGACTTGCCCACTGCCGGGAGACTCTCCGGAGCAGTCCAAGCCGCCGCCGCCACCGTTCTCTGCAGAGCCATATGAAAAGGCAAAACCGGGTCAGTGGGTGGACCGAGATCAAGGATGTCCGTGAGATCATCCTGAACGAACTCCCCTGGGGGAGCTGACCAACCCAAGTACTCGGTAACCCGAGACATAAGGTGCCAATATGAAGAATCGGCATGAGTGCCAGGCTCCAGCAGACAGAACTCCACCTCCGGAGAGGTGTCCAGTCCACTGGCATCATGCAGCGACTGCCTCAGGTCATCAAACTGGCTATGGCCCGAGATAAGGTCATCTGGAACCGTAACCGGAACCAGGCCGCCATCAGAGCCTTCATAACCCTCTGAAATTTACTCCAGGCGGGGAGAGGACGAGTCGGCGTCGACAGAAAAGGCGTCGAGCGAATCGTCGTCAACGTCAGCTGCAGCGCCGCCAGCATCGACACAGTCCTCGAAGCCGGAGCTCCGAGCGTGTCTCTCGACAACCTAGGCGCCGACAGCGTCGACGACCCCCTCGGAGGTAGAGCCTCGAGAGAAATCGTCGACGACCTCGGCGCCACAGGCGTCGACGTCTTCTTCGAAGACGGCACAGGATCACACGGTCTCGAGCGCGTCGAGGACCGGGACCTGGCATAGGCATGGCGAGAACGGCTACCCTTGTCCGAGCGGGACCTCTGCCGCGAGCCGTGCCGACCACCCGAGCCCGAAGGCGTACGAGAGGTGTCTCGACCGGTGCCGACCTGCCCCACTCGGAGGCGCAGACGAACCGGTGCCCTGCGATTCAAGAACCGCTAGCATCTGCTTCCCGAAGGAAGCCCATTCCTCCGGTGTCGCTTGCATGGAGGGATAAGCGACCCGCCGACGGGCGGAGTCCTCGGAAGAGGACGGGGAAGGTGACCTATGCTGGCGCTTCCTGGAATGCCTCGAAGAGGCGGAGGAGTGGCGAGACCGACTCCTGGAAGGAGACCCACCGGACTTCCGATGATGACGCGGAGATTCACCCCTCGAGTCATCCGTTGAAAGCCCCGCAGACCTCGACTTCCGGGGCTTAGACACCCAGCCTACCGACAGCTTCTTCTTGCATTCCCGCACGGCCTTTGCAGTGAGCGACTGGCAGTCGGCACAGTCGTCCATATCGTGGGCCTCCCCGAGGCACCAGAGGCAGGCGTCGTGCGAGTCCGTGAACGACATCTTGGACCCATAGTACCCGCAGTTCATGAAGCCCGGACGCGGGGTTGAAGACGAGAAAGACATCGCCTCGAACAGGTCTTCACAACAAACCGAACAGGTTCAACGAATCGAGAATAGAAAACAGCAAACTCCAACGAGTCGAGGCGTACCGAGATTCACGAAGCGAACACGTTCGCGGAAAAAACGGAACTGAGGCTATGGGTGTCGTGCGTCCTACTTATCACACGGGTTGACGTTGGCCGTCAGTAGAGGTCTTCGGGGACGGCGTATCGACGTCATCGACGCAGACGCCAAAGATTTTCCAAAGCAGCACATCTGTGGACATTACCTGTCAGATGTGGAATAGGTCGGAGGACCCAATCCCCTCTAAAGGGTATTTACTGATTTAGAAAATGAAGAGTGTGTATTTTGAAGTATGTGTGTTGCTTTATATTGCCCCCTTCTGAAGAAGGCGTACTCTGACTGATAAATACATTGTTTAATCAAGAAACCTTGTGTGCAAGAGTTTATTTGAATACTTTTGACTGTGAATCTCTGTGCAACTCCACTACAGCTCACATTGACCCCTTGAGAGAAGCCTGGCTGCTCAACACGCTACCAAAACAGTAGTAGACTTCTACCAAAGGTTAGGTACCTATTGCCAGGAGGTCAGGGTTGTTGTAGTGCACCCAAAGGGTACTCCATACAATCTTGCCTAACACCAGTATTTGGACAGGGGACTGTCTGACCACTGCTCATTGGTTACTATTATGGAAAACATGCAGCGGTACTCCGTTACAGGGTTGTGGAGAATGATGGCAGTTATGATGGAGGATGAGGCTAGAGGACAATCGCTACAGCAGGCCATTACCTCCACCTTTGAATTGAATGAGGATAAGTAGACGACATGGGGTAGCAGCGGAAGGCATTTAAAGTGACTGAGGGGAGTGTGCACGTCTCAGGCGGTGGGAGTAGGGAGGAATCTGGATAATGTAGAGAAACGCTTGAATGGGGCGATCCAGCAGTTGGAGGGGGAATTGGCGGAAGGGCAGCAGGTGGGGGAAGACGCTGTCAATAAAGATAACTGCTCACCAGTCGGCACAGGACTCGCTTGCGTGGCTTGACCGCAGTTATATGGAGAGGATACATGGGGAGGGGGACAAAGCAGGCCGGCTTCTAGCATGGTTGATAAAACCGGAGCACCTAGGAGTAACAGTCAGCCAATTATATGACCTGGCGGGGAAGTTGGTGCTATCACAGGAGGGGATAAATGATGTCTTCGTGGGGTATTATAAGACATGCATTACTTACAGTAATAACATTTCTGATGATTATATCTGCTTAGATTCACATGCTGTGCATATAGTCGACATTTAGTGGTAACCGCAGAGTAATGCATCGGGTCTTTCGAGGATCGAAAGGGGACTTCAACATGGGCGTGCCTGTAACACTATCCCCAACGTGGCCTGTAGTGTACCCAAAATCCCTCATGCATAAAGGTCCCTCAGATTGTATTTTTTCTGCCGTGAGGGAGCCTTACAACTACCTTGAGCACAGAAAGAGACGAAGTAGTAAGATGTCTATGTTCCTTCCATCCGAGCAGGGAGGAATGGTGGGCGCATGTGAATCTAAGCAGATACATTCCTCAGAAATGCTATTACAGCAAGTAATGCATGACTTTTGATGTTTGTTAATCCGCTTGGAATCACATGCTGTGCATAGACTAGCGAGCAGTACCCGGAGTTGCAGATGGGATGTGAGAAGGAACACTAGTGAAAAGATCTTAGTACTGCTTGTCCCACCTGAGAATCAGACCTAGAGTGCGTGTATAGGCAATAGTGTTTTGTAAAGTTGTGTACAGAACTCCAGGTTGGCGCTTTGCAAATGGACCCGAAAGGAAAATTTGCAATGAATGCTATGCAAGCCCTAGTGCTCAGAGTAGAGTGTGCTCTAGGCTTGAAGGGCAGATGTCTCTTGGCAAGAGTGTAGCAGAGTGTGATGCAATTGACAATCCACCTTGAGATGGCTGATTTAGAGACATGATCCCCTTCTCTACCAGCTGCCACTGAAACAAAAATGTTAGTCTTCCTTTGTGGTTTAGTTCTTTCCAGGTAGTACATGACAGCCCTAAGCACATCCAGTGCGTGTAGACTTCTTTCCGCCACATTAGTGAGGTTTTGGAAGAATGTTAGTAGTTCGATTGACTGGTTCACATGGAACTTAGAAAAAAATGTGGGCGCAAACCGAGGGTGAATGTGCAGAACCACCTACTCTCTTAATTGTGACAAAGGGGTCTAGAATAGAAAGGACCTGCAGTTCACCGACTCTCCTTATTGAATTAACTGCCACTAGGAAGGCGGTTTTGTAAGTAAGAGCTTTGAGACTTGCTGTATGTATTGGTTCAAAGGGCAACCCCATAAGTCTGGGTAATACCACATTTAGGTCGCATCCGGGAGCCGGGTTAGAAATGTGGGGGATGAATTCTCTTCACCCCTTCCATAAATGCTTTAATAACTGGAATCTTCCACCATGACACTTTCTGTTGGGACGTGGTATAGGCTCAGAGTGCAGCTAAGAGAACCTTCAGGGAATTAAATACCAGACCTGAATCTAGTGAGTGAGTCGGGTCTAAAACAATATGAGTGGGAGAGCAGTCAATCGGATTGATGCCCTTGGAATTGCACTAGATGACTAAGCGTTTCCATTTATTGAAGTAGCAATGTCTGGTGTTCGGTTTTCTTGCTTCCCTAAGTATATCCATGCATCTCTGAGGAAGTTGGAGATGCCCGAAATCTATGATCTCAGGAGCCAGGCCGCTAAATTGAAGCTGCGGGCATGGATGAAGTGTTTCCCCCTTGTCCTGAGATAGCATGTAGTATGGGCAAGGTAGTTTCATCGGAGGAGAGACATCTCCATCAGATGGGAAAATCAGGGCTGGTGTGACCACATCGGGGCCAACAATATGGTGACTGGTTCCTGGTGCATCTTGTGCACTATCTTGTTGAGAAGGGGAGTTGGAGGGAAAACCTTAAACAAATTTCCCTGACCATATTATCCAGAAACCATTCCCCTTGGATCGGTTCGGAGGGTACCTGGAGGCATAATCTGGGCATTGCGAGTTCTCCAGAGTTGCGAACAAGTCCATCTCTGGGAAGCCCCATTCTGCGAAAACGTTGGAGATGAGGCCTTTGTGTCGTCGCCATTCGTACTCTAAGGGCAATGGGAAGTCTCTGCTGAGCACATCTGCCAGAAGAATGAGTTCCCCTGGAACTCATTTTGACAACAGAAACATCTTGTGTTTGAGAGCCAACTTCCAAATGTTCTGGGACAGTTTGGACAGCCCTGGAGAGGGAGGGCCCCCTTGTTTATTCAGGTAGTACCTAGCTGTGGTGCTGTCTGCGAGGATCAGTACTGTCTTTCTCTGCAAGTGTGTCTCAAAGGTTTTCAGTGCTTTGAATACCTCAAGCAGCTCCAACAGGTTTATGTGATTGGATGCTACTGCTGGGGACCAAACGATATGCGCTGTCTTTTGGAGGAGGCGAGACCTCCCCTCCCACTGTGTGAGAGATGTGTCTGTCGTGAGAGTGGCTTCTAATGTGGGGGTAGTGAAGCTTTTCCCCTTCAAGAGGTTTTCCCTTGACCACCACTGCAGAGAGAACGAGGGCGCCCGAGACAACCACTAGATCGTCCCATTGTCCGCTGGCCTGACACCACTGACTGTTATTAAGCCACTCTTGCATGGGATGCATGCGCAAACGTGCATGAGGAACCAAGTAAATGCAGGACACCATCCCCAACAGCCGCATGGCCTTGCGTACCGTCGCCTCTCGACTGGCTACATATTGAGGGATCACAAACGGCATGTTTTGAACCTTTGCGTTGTAGGGTAAGACGAGGCAGTCTTCTGTCCGGAGTAGAGCCCCCAGAAACTGCTCGACTTGGCTAGGGTCTAGGCTGGATTTCTTCTTGTTTATGGAGAATCCCAGACTGAATAGAATCCCAGACTGAGGTCCATCGTCTTGAGTGTTTGACAGGCATGTTTCCGTAGGAATCCCCCGTTATGAGCCAGTCGTCGAGGTAAGGATGAATTGTTATCTAGTCTATCCATTGACTATTCATTAAATCGAATTGAAATCCAATTAAATGTATTCATTGAAAGCCATTTCTATCGAAATGCATTTTCATTAAATTCATTTAGTTGGATTTCCATTAGGGCTAGGTGCCCCTTCAGGTTTGGGGGGTGCAGGACACCCCCCCTAATAAACACTAAAACGTTACATGAAGCTGGCCAGTGCCAAAATACTTTGAAGATTTCAACACTGAACAGCTCCATGTAACATTTTGTGACAAATAAATTCCTCGAAATGCTATTTTACATTTAAAAAGTACATATCCATCGAAACTTGTCCATTCCTATACTCGATGGACAAGTTTCAATGGATATGTACTTTTAAATGTAAAAGATAGCATTACGATGCATTAATTTCCAGTGCTCTTACTTCGAAAATAAACCATAGAAAAAGAAATCCATCAATGGAAAGAACATAAAGCGATAAACTGGGATGGATTACCTGCGCAGGTGTGCTGCTGCAACTGCCAGTACCTTTGTAAATACCCTTGGGGCTGAAGCAATGCCGAAGGGAAGGTCCTTGAACTGATAGGGTTTGTCCTTTATCATGAACCTTAGGAATTTCCTGTGGGCCAGCAAAATTGAAATATGAAAGTATGCATTTTTCATGTGCAATGTTGCCATGTAATTCCCCTACCTTAGTAGAGGAATTAACTCAATTTTACCATCCAAAACTTGTGGTTTGACAAATTTGTTCGCTGGGCGCTAGTCTAGCACATGGCGCATGGGGAGATCCTTTTTGGGTACAAGGAAGTACACTTAATAAATACCCTTGTTTACCTGTAGAATGGGAACAACTTCGATTGCGCCCTTTTCCTGCAGGATCTCGACCTCTTGTGCCAGGATCTTCAGGTGTTCCGGCGTTAGGCGCCTGGATCTTGGAGGTCTGAATCGAGGTGTGACGGTCTTGAGCACCCACTGGTCTGTGGTAAGCTGATCCCATGCGTGCAGGAATGATATACGTCCCCCGACCTGGGAGGCATGTGAGGGGACCTGGACTTGAGTCATTTCTGACCAGAGGCTGGGGAGCCTCTGGGGGTGGCGTTGCAACCCCTATCTTTCCCACGGTGTTGTCCTCTCGGTGGAGAAGGGTTTGTTGAGGCAGATCCGTGTCCCGAGGATCAACTGTTGCCTGAGCCATATTGGTTGGGTGGGAACGGGCATAGGACTGCCCACGAAAGGAGCGGCAAGAACTTCCTCCTCTCTGTTGAAAGGGTCTCTGAGTGATCTGATTCAAAGTCTTTAAAGTATTGTGTTCCTTCTTGGCCGTTTTCAGTACCTCATCAACGCCCTTGCCAAACAAGTTCGAGTCTTCCACAGGTTTGTTGATCAACAACGCCTTGCCTCTGGTCTGAAAACCGAGTTTTTCAGCCAGGCATGGTGTTTTAAAAAGAGTACCCTGAGCCAAGGTTCTCCCTGCCATCTCAGCAGCATCCAAAGTGTTCGAGGATGTTGTCTTTTACCCGCTTACCCTCAGGAACAATTGAAGGCCTTCCTGTAGTAGGTTCCATTGGACGTCAGAATAGATGGCCAACAGCATGGTGGTGCTAGCTATGCAGTTAGAATATGCTGCCGCTGTAGTGACCACAAGAGAATCTGGAATGGCATGACCTCTAATATACAGGGGGTCAGAGGGTGAGGGTCTAAATGTGTCCACCAGAGGGTTCACAGCCCTAGTCGGGAGGGCGTTGGCAAGGAAGGGGCGATGCGCTTTTTGATGGAATTAAGTAAAGGGATAGCCTGGCTGGCAGGAGGCTTCTCCTTTAATAGGTCTACCACAAAGTCTGAATCTAACACCGCCTCTTGCGCAGCTATTTGGAAGTGTAAGTGTTCTGCTGCCTTCTTCAGAATGGCTTTAACCGCCATCTGGTCAGTGAAGCCCGACGTAGAAGAGGGGAGGAGGGAAGGTTCACACATATGGTATCCGGATCCTGGGTATGGGAAATCCATAGTGTGTAATCCCCTGCTGGTCATCCCCCCAATCCTGGGTCTGATCAGTGGTCACAAAAAATGTTAAAAACTATTAGCACACCCTATTATGGAAGGTAACAGTTTAGGGATTTAGTAGGGTAAGGATTGGTATTTCTCGTGAAATATGTTAAAATAGAGTTCAAGGTGCAGAGGAGAAAAAGACAACCTTTACACCCAGGTTGTACCACATAAAAGGACAAAGAAAAAATTTCCCCATTAGGGAACTTGCGTCCCCTGCACACTATCCTTTGTCTGGAAGACCAGACCAGTAACTTACAATCTTTTTTGTAATCAAACGTTCAAGTAGTAAGGATTAGATATTTATTGATACCCACACTCTAGTGTGTGGTTTTTAGGATTGTACAAAGTTCAACATGACAATTCGATCAGTAGTTTATCAAAGACATCTTCATTTTATTCATGGTGATGCTGTCAACAGGGGCCCAATGCGTTTCGAGTGACATTCACTCTTCATCAGGGGCATGTGCAAATCTAAAGAGGAAGTACATATAACATAACGTTAGGAATATAATGTAGCATAAAATACATATATTGTTATGAACTCAACATTAGATACATTTCTGATATGTCAAAAGACATTTCATTTCAGTCTCTCTTCACACAATCCATTCGAAACTCAATCCAATTTATCTTTCAGCAACGTAAATATTCAAAAAGATCGGACCTTGTGCTATTCAGTGCTAAGGATGCTTTGTGCCGTATTGTCATTCAATATGCGTAGTAGAAGAGTATGCAGGGGTATCTTACAGAGCTTTACAATGCTCAATAGTCAATGCTTTGCCAATTAGAAATTATCGTCTGCTCAGTTCACCTTTCTTAATCCTACTCATGGGATGAGACCTAATTATGCAAAATAAGGAGTTTATGTCTCAAAAATAATTCAAGACTACTGTCTATTAGTTATCATGTTGTGAGAAAAAAAGCAAAGAACTTACTACAATTCGCACCCGGGGATAGTCAGATGTCATGTGCCCTCATTGTTTAGAGTGTCTTCTTCATGTGGAAAGTCCAATATAATTGGGAGAGTATCTGGGTAGGGGTAAGCAAGTAAGCAAAAACAGAAACAGAGTCCTGCTTGGTACTAAAAAAAATAGGAAAAAATAAATAAATGGGGGCAGGACAACAAGCATAAGTGTGCTTGTATCTATAGAAGTCCAGCTTAGAGCTCATGGATACATCTAGGAAATTACCTTACTTGTGTAGTACTTTGTACTACAGAGTTAGGAGCTGTGGTCCACACTGTTAGTACAGCGAGGTAGGGTTTCCAGAAGACCGCCTGCCGCCATTGTGAAAATGGCATTTGTTTATATGGGGCTCTGCAGATGACGTCATCACGCGCATGCGCGTGTTGCCTCATGCATAAATATTTATCTAAAAAGTAACCAGCGATTTAGAGATTTCCAGCCGAAAATCGTAGGACGTAGTGTAGGCGATGGAAGATGTAGAGTACAGACAAGCCTATTGGGACCGACTTGTGAGATAAATATAATGATTAATGGGACCAGAGATAATTGCCTCATTATTCGCATACGTATGTGCCAGCGTCTTGTAGACAGCATTTAATACAGGGCAGAATATTATTAAACACCAGTCAAATCATGATGTAGAAGAAGAAATGTAAATGGCGTTCCTTAGATTAAACATAACTTATACAGGGGATTCATTAGCTGTATCCACAGCTGTAGGTGCCAGTGATGACGTAATGGTGCCTTAACATCTTAGGTGGATTCCTATAATGACTCAATTACAACAAAATATGAGTGGTATCTGCAGGTGTCAGCCTGCTAGCTAGTGAGCTATGAACTCCCGATCACGGGCTGCTTGAAAAAAATAGATCTACCCTGATCACTAGGGAGAAGTGTCATGTATTCATCCCTGTGCCTTGTCTCAGAATATTGTGTAATCAATACATTTAGGGGGTTCACAGTCTTAGTGTACATACATAGTCACATTGTCTCAAGGTAAACGTGGCCAGCGGTTTGAAAGAAACCAGAAAGATTTGTAGGAGAGAGGGAAGTCATATTTAAGAGATGTGTGTATGTCCTCTACATGAGTCTAGATTCAGAGGAATGGTCCTAGATACAAATCCTTGTTAAGGCCTACTGGTGACATTGCATCTAGTTTGTGTATCCACAGTAATTCCCTCAGAGAGTAATTTGGGTAAGTCACCTCCTCTTGGTAGTGGGTGTACCACTTCCAGTATGACAAATCTCATCTGAGAAATGTTGTGGTTATCATCTCAAGTGTCGAAATACCGGTGACTTTACGTTATAGGTTCAGATTTGTGACTTCTGTTCAGTTCAACGCTCTTTGGCTCGCCTGGCTGTCTTGCCCACGTAGTATTTGCCGCATGGGCATCTTACAGTGTATATGACATTCTTGGATTCACAGGTTGCGTTACTCTTCAGGAGTATGGTCTCTTAATAATGTTGGACCAATGCTGACAGTTCAGACATGGAAATGTGCTGAGTATTTGTCTGGTGAGGCTCCTTTCCATTGATTTTTTTAGTTTTCTCTGCCTTGATCAATGTGTCCCGGGTGTTTTTTCCTCTTGTATAAGCCAGTATTGCAGGTTGTGGAAAAAGCTTGTTCAGATTAGGGTCTGCTTTTATCAGGTTCCAATTTTTATGGATAATTTTCTTGATCTGGAAGCTCTGTCCCGAGTACCTCAGTGTGTAAATGAGGTTTGATGCGTCCTTCCTGGTTTGTTTGGTCAGTAAGTTTTCACGTGTCTGTGTGTCCGTCCTTTGTATGGCTTTGTTGACAACTTCTTCCGGAAGTCCTCAATCCAGAAGAACAAGTTACTCTCTTACCTGGTAACTTTCTTTCGATGGGATGGTCCGACGACGTATTCCATATCTATGACAGTAATCACCACAGCTGTGCTGCTTCGGAAAATCTTTTGGCGTCTGCATCCTGTGTTGATGACGTCAATACACTGTCCTTGAGGGCCTCCGTTGAGCCGACGTCACCGGATGTTATAAGTAGGACGCACAACGCCCGTAGCCTCATTTGTAGTTTTTTCCTCAGAACTTGTGGCACCAATCTTCTGCCAGTATGACCACAGAAAATCTTGCGGAAACGTAAGCTGCAATCGCATAAGAAATTCTGTAGCGGGGTAGGCAGGGAGGGAGCGATATGGAATACGTCGGAGGACCATCCCATCAAAAGAACATTACCAGGTAAGAATAACTCGTTCAAGGGGATTGGGTCCTCCGACGTATTCCATATCTATGACAGACTCCCAAAGCAGTACAAACATATGGAGGAGGGAAAAAGAATTTAGAATATAGAAATTTAGAATGCCCAATCAAATTGCAGGGTAAAGGACCGCCTTGCCAAAGGCCAGATCCTGCCCATGGATAGAATCTAGGGAGTAGTGTCGTACAAAAGTATGGACCAAAGCCCAAGTGGCTGCTTCACAGATGTTACGAATAGGAACACCCCTCTGTAGGGCAGTAGAGGCAGCCATACCCCTAGTAGAATGGGCCCGTAAGCCTACCGGAGGGTCCTTACCTGCCAAGCGGTAACATTCAGAAATTGCCAAGATAATCCGTCTAGACACAGTCTGCTAAGTAACGGCTTGTCCCAAACGCCTTCCATTGGAAACTATAAAGAGTTGATCATCCACTCTGACCCGGGACATGCGTGAAATGTAGAAACTTAAAGCTCTCCTAGGATCCAACCTATGGAGGCCTCTCCTCTTCCTTACCAGGATGCGGAGGAGGATAAAATGCTGGAAGAATGACCTTCTGGCTATAAATGAAATGCTGACACCTTTCGGAAGAAAGGAAGTACGAACTCCAAGGACAACCCTGTCCTTATGAAACACATTGAAGGGTGGCTTAACTGAAAGTGCCTGTAACTCACTCGCTCTGCGAGCGGAAGTGACCGCAACTAAAAATACAGTTTTAAGCGTTAACAGTCTCAAAGGACAAGAAGGTAAAGGCTCAAATTAAGCACCCATTAGGAACTTTAGACAAGGTTCAAATCCCAACCAGGCACCTGGAAAGGTGACGGTGGGAACACATTTCAAAAACTGAGAAATTAAAAAGGAATCTTGAAATAAGAACACTCCTCGGACAAGCGCTTAAATATGGACAGCACCGCCAGGTAACCTTTTATGGTACCGACTTGCAGGCCCTTGTGGGCTAAAGAAAGCAAAAAAGACAGAACCACAGGAATGTCACATGAAAAAGGATCCACATTCTTAACCCTGCACCAGTCGCAGAACTTTCTCCAACGGTACAGGTACTTTGTTGCCGGCCGTCTGGCCGAAAGCAACACCTCCATCACATCTTCAGGGAGGTCCCAATCCTTATACCTCAACCTTTCAGAAGCCAAGCGTGAAGGTTGAGGGATCTGACCTCTGGATGGAGAACCTGACCACCCCCCCGCCCCCCCGTGAGAGCAGATCGTCTTGGTAGGGAAGACGACATGGAGGGCAGATGGACAAGTCAAGAAGGTCCAGGTACCACTTCCCCCGGGCCCATGCCGGAGCAATGAGGATCATCCGGAAACCAAACCTTCGTAACCTCGGGAGCCCTTGCGGGATGACGGGGACTGGAGGAAACGCGTACAGCAGTGGGAAGGACCACTCCACCACGAATGCATCTCCTAAAGCTCCTCTTGGAGGAAATTCCCGCAAGCAGAACCTTTCGCACTTCCGGTTCACACTGGAGTCGAAGAGATCCACTTGAGGGGTCCCCCAAAGGGCGAAGATCTCCAGGAGAATTCTCCTGAGCCAACTCCCACACGTGATTACGCTCTGCCTGCTCAGAGCGACCGCCGTCTCGTTTTCGTCTCCGGCCAGATGAGCTGCTGAGATTGAAATTTCCTGCTGGATGGCCCAGAACCAGAGCTGCTTCACCTCCGTGCACAGAGGAAGTGACCCTGCCCCCCCCTTTTTTTGTTGAGGTAGTGCATGGCCACTGTGTTGTCCGCCAGAATCAGGAAATTCTTTCCTCGCACAGTCGGCAGAAAAGCCTTCAGGGCAAGCCTGACGTCCCTCAGCTCCAACAGATTGATATGGAGTCTGGACTCCGACGGACACCAACGACCGCTCGCTGTCAACTCATTGGCATGAGATCCCCATCCCTTGAGGGATGCGTCCGTCATGATTGTCAACTCCGGCCAGGGTAGCCAAAATGGAGCCCCCCCCCCATCAGATTGCCTTCGTCAGCCCACCACAGAAGGTCCTGGGCGACCAAGGGCGGCACCTGAACAGGGTCCAACATCCTGCCCGAGGACTGACCACTGCATCTTGAGAGCCCATTGCAAAGATCTCATTCGCAACCTGGCCTCTGGTACCAGAAGAATGCAGGATGCCATGAGGCCGAGCAACCTCAAGAACTTGAACGCCGGGAGACTCTGGGCATGTTGAAACTTGTGTACCATCTGCTGAATGTGATGAGCCCTCACCTGGGGAGGAAAACACTGCCCCAGGGAGGTGTCTCGCACTGCTCCGATGTACTGGAGCCACCGAGTTGGTGTCAAGTGGGACTTGTTTAAATTGAGGGAGAAGCCCAGCTTGTGAAGGGAGTGGCAGGTGACGGACAGATGATCCAGGACTTGCTCGGGAGAGCGCGCCCTGATCAACCAATCTTCCATGTAGGGGTAGACGCGAATCCCCTTTCCTGAGATACGCTGCCACCACCACCATGAGCTTGTTGAAAACCCTTGGGGCGGAGGTCAATCCGAACGGCAGGACCCGAAACTGAAAGTGCGAGTCGCCAACAGCAAACCTCAGGTACTTCTTGTGGTTGGGATGGATCGGCACATGAAAGTAAGCGTCCTTGAGGTCGAGAGACACCAACCAGTCCTGAAGTTGAAGGGCCTGGAGGACTTGAGAGGGAGTAACCATCTTGAACTTGTCCTTCCTGAGGAGCTTGTTCAAACCGTTCAAGTCCATGATGGGTCTCAATCCCCAGTCTTTCTTCGAAATAAAAAAATAAGGGGACTACCACCCCTTGTTCCTCTCCGCTACAGGCACCAGTTTTATGGCGCCTTTCTCCAGCACGGCTTGTATTTCCTGCGCAAGGAGCGGATCTGGACTCTTCAAAGAGAGATTCCCTGGTGGATTGTCGCGAGGCCTCTGCCGGAAAGGAAGACAGTAGCCGTGGGCTATGATCTCCAGAACCCACACATCTGAAGTAATGTCACACCATTCTACAAGATGCTGAGCCAGCCTTCCCCCAACCGTCGAAACATGGGACATGGCCTCATGACTGAGCTGAAGCGGCTGCGGCATCGCCTGAGGGTAAAGAGGCAACTGCCCGAGCGGCCTTGGCACCTCCAGTACCTTGTTTTCCACCTCTGGTACTCCTACGTTGGCCCCTTTGACTTGCAGCTCCAATCGATCTACTAAAGGATGAGTAATATCAAAAAGGAACCTCCCCTCCATTGCTGTCCCCTAGGACAAAAAGGCGGAGGTTGTCGAACTGCAGCGCTCAACGACTTCGCTGCAGCTTTGGAGGTCTGCAACCTCTCAAGGCTCTCGTCAGCCTTGCTGCCAAAAAGATGTTCACCATCAAAGGGCATGTTGAGGAGCGGGGCTTGCACATCAGGAGCAAACCCCGACTTCCACAACCACGCAAACCTGCGTATTCCGGTGCTCGCCGCAAGGACCAGCTGACACAATCTGCCATGTCCATACCCGACTGAACAGACTCACACATGGCATCCTTGCCATCCTGCACAAGAGCAAGAAAACCATCCTGTTCCTCCCCTTCAGGAATATGATCAGCCGCCAACAAAATACAGTTTCACAGAGTGTGCGTGAAACGTGACAAGGCACACACGGAGTTGGCTGCCTGTAAAGCCATACCCCCTGAAGAAAACTCTTCGCCCAGCCATCAAAACGCTGGTCGTCCCTATCAGGAGGGATGGTAGGGTACTTCGCCAGCTTTGCTGAGGCCGTAGACGCCTGCACCACCAAACTCTCCGGAGTGGGGTGCGTGGTCAAGTAGCAGGGGTCGCTACTGGCTGGGCGGTATTTTCGCAGCAAAGACTTGCTCACTGCCGGGAGACTGTCCGGAGCAGTTCAAGCCGCTGCCACCCTTCTTTGCAAGGCCATATGGAATGGTAGTACCGGGTCAGTTGGTGGACCTTGGTCGAGGATATCCGTCAGTTCATCCTGCAGAAAATCCACTGGTGGCGCAGACCACCCCAAGTATTCCGTTACCCTCAACATAAGGCGCTGGTATGAGGACTCGGCATGGGTGCCAGGCTCCGGCCTACAGAACACCACCCCCGGAGAGGTGTTCAGACCACTGGCGTCGGGCAACGACTGACGCAGGTCTTCAAACCGGCTATGACCAGATAAAATCTCGCCTGGTACCGCATCAGGAACAACCCATCCTCAGATCCTTCATCCACCTCAAATATAATCCAGAGGCTGGAATGAGGGCACAGAAAAAGGGACAGACATTTTTAGCCTTGGCCTGAGCCTTTCTAGGGGGTTCCACCGTGCCACGGGTTACCTCCAACAAAACAGCCTCGAAAGGTGTTGATGGAATCGGCGTGGTCGTCGTGAGGCGCCGACTGCTTTGACACAGTCCTCGAGGGCGAGCCTTGAGCGTGTCCTTAGACAGCCTGAGAGAGTCCCTCAACGACCTTGGCGCCGAAGGCCTCAATGTCGTCGAAGACTTCACAGGCTCCAACGGTCTTGAGGGCATCGAGGACCGGGACCTGGAACGGGCAGGTCTAGAGCGACCATCCTTGTCCGACCGGGAGCTCAAAGGCGCCCGGTGATCGCGACGATCGCTCGAGCCCGAAGGCGTGCGAGTGGCGTCTTTAGCAAGGTCCCGGCCGGCGTCTTTCGACAGCACGGATGGACCGGAGCCCTGCGACTGAAAAATCGCCATCATCTCATGCCGAAATGAATCCCATTCGGCAGGAGTGGAATACTTGTTGGGACAAGCAACCCGCCGATGGGTGGAGTCCTCGGACGAGGACGGTGAAAGCGACTGGTGACAGCGCTTCCGTGAGTGCCTCGAAGAGGCAGAGGAATGGCGGGACCCACTCCGGGACCGAGACCCATCCCAGCCCCCCAGACTTACACCGATGGAGAGTCGCCCCTCGAATCGTCAGTCGAAAGCCCAGTGGATTTCGACTTCCAGGGCTTGGCCACCTTCCCTACAGAAAGCTTCTTCTTACGCTCCCGCAAGGCCTTCGACGTAAGCGACTGGCAGTCTACACAATCATCCGTGTCGTGGTCCTCACCAAGGCACCAGAGGCAGGTGTCGTGAGAGTCACGACATCTTGGATCCGCAGTCCCGACACTTCTTAAAACCCGGCCGCGGGGTAGAAGACGAAGACATCATGGATCTTCACAAACGAACAGGTTTGAGGAACCGAAAGAACAGAACTCAGAAGAACCGAGGTGCGCCGAGATCTCTGAAGCTAACACGTTCGCGAAAAAAACAGAACTGAGGTTACGGGCGTCGTGCGTCCTAATTATAGCATCCGGTGACGTCGGCTCGACGGAGGCCCTCGAGGACAGCGTATCGATGTCAGACGCAGAAAGATTTTCTGAAGCAGCACAGCTGTGGTGATTACGGTCATAGATATGGAATACGTCAGTATCCAATCCCCTCGTAACCTTGTTTTCATTGTGTAATACTCTGTAGATTTTCTGCATTGGAGGTAATGCTTTTGAGGCGTAATAATTGGCTGTATGGAAGGTTCTCTTTCAGATGTCTTGGGTGGAAACTATTGAAGTGTAAAGAACTGTTGACATCAATTGGTTTTCTGAAAATTGTTGTAGTGAATTTGGAGTTCTTCCATTCCACAGTTACATCTAGAAAGTTGACTTTAGGCTTGCCAATATCGATGGTGAATTTAATGTGTGTATGACATTGATTGATATATTGCCAGAATTCCAGTAGTTCTTGTTCTGTGAGACTGGGCCATCCCAAAAGGGTCTTTACTTATTTAGAAACTAAGTGTTTGAGTGTATTTGTGTGTTTTTATATTGCTGCCTTCTGAAGGCTTTCTAACTGAATGATAAATTAATAATTGTTTATTCAAGAAACCTTGTGTGTAAATGTTTATTTGAATACTTGTCACTGAATCTCTGTGCAACTCCCCTACAGCTCACATTGACCCCTCTTGAGATAAGCATGGCTGCTCAACACGCTACCAACCTGTGTAGTACACACTTATACCAAAGGTTGGGGTCCTATTGCCTGGAGGTCAGGGTTGTTGTAGTGCACCCAAAGGGTACTGCATACAATCTTGCCTAAGAGAGAGGTCAAGGAGAATGATAACAGAGGGAGTGTTGGTGTTCAGATCTGACACAGGTTTTTATAAAATAGGTTTCCGTGCCTCTGGACGCTCTAAAGCCAGACAGATGGTCATGGAAGAAACCAACTGCTTCAGTGTGGAGGTTCAGCTGAGAGATAGCAAACTTCTCCAGGAGTTTGCCCAGGAAAGGAGTGATCGGGATCGGGCAGTAATTGTCCAGAATGGAAAGTTCAGCAGAGGGTTTCTTGAACAGAGGGTGCACAAGAGAATGCTTGAGAGCAGTTGGAAAAAACTCCAGTGGAAAAGGAGAAATTGCAGAGGTCGGCTGGGGCGAGGGAGTCAATGTTGTCCTTTTTGGAGAAAGTTGGGAAGTTAGAAAGTTTTTGCACAAAGTTAGAGAGCTTGTAGAAGAATAATCACTGTAGGGTCATAAGCTGTTAGGAGCTGAAAAAACCCCAGCAAAGCAGCTACTTCAGGTTTCAACTGAGGAGAGCAAGCTACAAACACAGAGGCAAGTACCCCAAATCAGAACAGTATTTTTGGTTAGAAGGAGAGTGGTCCGCTGGCTTCTGTCTGGATGCAGCTCCTGGGTCTCAGTCGTGGGGACAAAAGGGAGGACGTATGGGGACTCCTGTGGAAAGCAATTCGGAGGTCGACAGCAGCTATGGGCTCTTTTCGGATCAGCAGCACATCGCAGTTTCAGCGCTTGGTAAACAGCACAAATGCAGATCTTGGATACCGGTTGGACTTCCTTGAGTCCTGCACTCTGATGAGGGGACTCTAGTCTGGTCGTCCTGCTTCTGGAGGGTCCTAAGGAGTCTCCTGGAGCTTCTGGCCAGATCACAAGACGTTGCACTCTACTACGGATTTCAACCCCTGGCACTCGGTTCCTGCAGCATTCAAGAAGTACAGGCAGGAGTTTGTCTTGGGGTTAATTGGTCCCACTAACCCAAGGGAAGAAGTCGTCCCTTCCGGAAACTTCTCTTGTCGAAAAGAAAAGGGAGTTTCAGCACAGCAACAAGGGCTTCACCGTGCAACTCAAAGGTCCAGGAGGATGCAGCAAGCTTTGTTCACGGTTTCTTCAAGTTATTATTAGCAGTGGTCGACTGTCTTCAGTCCCAAAACCCTTGCTTTTTAAGCAGATTTCTCCCATTCATGCACAGCCTAGCTGTCACTCAAACAGAGTGGCTGTCCTGCAAGGAGAGAGCCAGCCAATCAGGACTCTTACATACACGCATTCCTAAAGACAAAGGACAGGGGAGCTTCGGGAACCTCCATCACTTCCTGCCCTTCCAGACAGTATGGAGCCAGAGGCGGTTTTCAGTACCTATTCCCGCTAAAAGGCAAAAAGAACAAACGGCGCAAAACTGGCTTGGCGTGCAGAGTTGAACCCAAGACCGACCTCGAACAGAAAATGGTTTAACAAGAAGACCGTGCCATTTAGACAAAATGGTCACACATGGGTGCTATACTGCAGCAGAAGATTCGGCCTGCGGTAGAAAAGCACCATGGTAGGAAAATTAAACCACTGCCTCCAGCCATTTTAAGTATTGAGGTAACGTAACATTTTTTACATGAGTAGGTAGGAAGAGGGGCTACTATGTAACCCCCCCAGTACTCCACATAAGATGGTGTGTGCTGGACCTACAAAGAGAAAAAGGTATGTAATGTCAATTTCACTTTACTATTCTTGGGAAGAGTAGTTCACACAAGAAAAGGTATTTAAACCTTACGAAGGATTTCTCTGTGGCAGTGCACTGAAGGTGCGGTGTGTCACCATACAAAAAGTAGAAGCCTTTGGAGTTTGTCAGACTCCAAAAAACTAAGGGAAACGCATAATCCAAATCCGGTCAAAACACATGTGTGAGAAAAAGGGCTCACTCACTCCAGGGTTAAAATTAAAAAGTCCTACAGGCCAGCAACAGAGCTGGGGGTTTCTAAGGTGGGAGGAATTCAGCACTAAAATGAAAATTCGCCCTAACAGGTACTGTGCGAGCTTGGGTAATACCCCAAGTCCCGTGTGCTTCCTGTGAAGCTGAGTGGGTGATGTGTGGCTGGAGGTTTGCCCATACCACTGGCTCAGGCTCAACGCTGGAGCACATACAGGGAGCCTTCTGTGAAGTTCCTGAACACTAAATCTGAAAGTGAATACTTACTTGTTTAAGAAGATCTCCTATGGAACTTTGACTTTCCTGTAAAAGAACCCTAGCTCAAACTGCCCACAGCTGGCATCTAGACCACTAGGGTCCCTCTTCTGCCAATAGACTTGGGAAGGACTAGATAAGACAATTATTGTCTCCAGCATGGGTCTGGCAAAGATTCACATGCTCATGAATATTTCCAGTCAGGCTGGGAATCTGCGGTGAAAGAAAAAACAGTTTCACTTTCGTTTATAAACTGTTTCTCCTATAAACCAATCACTGAGCTCTGGGTCACACTGCCCCAGCCAATGACTGCCCTCTACCTAAGCCCCTCTGGTAGCCATCTTCACATTTGGTAGCTCATAAAGTTGCAGTATAACCAAGAAGAGTCACAGAGGGGCAGGAGGGAGGGTTCGCATGTGAATACATGCCAGACCCATGCTGGAGAACAACAGTTACACGTAAGTAACTTGTTCCTTCTCCACCATGGGGTCTGGCATGGAGTCACATGCTCATGAATAACAAATACATAGCAGTACATACATACACAACCACAGGCGGTGGCAAGGCTCAACAGAAGCAATTACTCTTACCTCCTCACCAGGCTCACCTTCAAGCAAACAAGTTGCGTCGGACTGCTTGGCTGACTCTGGACTCCTCCCTGGAATCCCTGTTGACTGGAATTTCGTGAAGGTGTGTGTAGACCTCCACGTAGCAACCCTGCAGATGTCCAGCAGGGGCACACCAGACAGGAACACCTTTGTTGCAGTGATCTCTCTGATAGAATGGGCTCTCGGACGGCCAGGCAGCAGTCTGTCTGCCAGCCAATCGGTGACAATGAGTGATGCAGCCGGAGACCCACCTGGAGACGGAAGCCTTGGACAAGGCCTTCCCATGGTTCACAGGATCAAATTTCACAAAAAGCTGAGGTCTTCTGGAAACTCTTTGTGCAAGACCACATAAAACTTTAGCGCTCGAGCCACATGCAGCGAGCGCAAAGTCCTTTCAGCGGCGACAAAGGGGTTGGAAAACACACAGGTAACACCAAGAGCTAGTTATGATGAAATTCCGATGGAACCTTGGGCATGAAGGAGGGGTGCATCTGCAGCACCACCCTTGTGTCGTTGAAAGTCAAGTAAGGCTGCTTGCAGGACAAGGCCTGAATCTCACCTACTCTCCTGGCAGAGGTGATGGCCATGAGGAAATCTGTCTTCCAAGACAGGAACTTAAGCAGAGCTTGATGCATCGGCTCGAATTAGGCCACATGAGCCTAGTCCGCACCATGTTCAGTTCCCACGCCGGGGCAAGGACCTTCATCGGCAGGAACAAACTGAAAAATCCTTTGATTAACTCCTTCACCAGACGGTGTGACCAAAGAAGACTGTCCCGGAGACCTGGTGTAGCGGGAGATGCCCACCAGATGCGCGATGGAGGCATGTGCCAGCCCCGACTTCTGTACTTGTCGTTGGCGAAGGGACCTGGGGTGTTGTGACCCTCAGAGGGTTAATCTTCTGCGACCGGCACCAAGTCGCGAAATGCTTCCATTTGTTCCTGTAACACTTCAGAGTCAAAGCCCGGGCCTTGGCGAGGACCTCCCTGCAGTCCACAGGCAATTCGTACCCACCAAACTCTAATGCTGCAGGAGCCAGGCCTTCAAGTTCAGCAATCCTGGGTCGTGGTGTAGGATTGCGCCTCCTTCCCTGGCGATAAGATCCGCAACCAATGCCAGCTTGACTACAGGGCATGCCCACATGCTAAGAAGGTCCGGGCACTAGATTTGCTTTGACCACACTGGTGCAACAAGGATCATCCGGCACAGTCCGAGTTGACTGACTCAGTAGAAGCGGCAATGGAGGGAAAGCGTACAGGAACAGGCTTTGCCAAGAGAAGGAGAATGCGTTCCCCATGCTCCCCTGCTGGGGAAACCTGCTGGCGAACCTGCAGCACTTGGTGTTTTTTGTCACAGTCGCAAATAGGTCTGAGGACTACACATATGAAGATGATGTCCACTAGAACCTGCCGAAGCTCCCACTTGTGGCAAGAACACAGCTCCCTGCTGAGAGAGTCGGCGACAGTTTTGTTTATTCCTGCCAGGTGGAAAGCAATGAGGAACATCCCCTGGGTGACAGCCTAGTGCCACACATCTTGGACCTCTCTGGAGCGCTCCGGGGATCTGGTGCCAACGCCAGTCTGTGAAACCTACAGAGACGGACCAGGTAGATGCAGGACATCATGCCAAGCAGCGACTTGATGGTCCTCACTGAGGCGATCTTCAGTGCCAACAGACGTTGGACCCTGCCCAAAATGGACACTATTCTCTCCTCCAACGGTGATGCTAGATAGGACACTGTGTTGGAGCCTGGACCCCAGGAACAGCGCGTTCTGCGATGGAGTTCAGCTGGATTTTGAATAGTTTAAAGAGAACCCCAGGTCCGTCAGCAGCCGGATGTTCCTTTCCTTGTGATCGATGACGAAGTCCTCCAACTTGGCCCGGATGAGCCGGTCGTCGAGGTAAGGGTACGCATGAACTCCCTGTAGTCGTAGATGGGCCGCCAAAGGAGCCAGGCACTTATTAAAGACTCTGGGCGCCGACTTCTGTCCTAAGGGCAGAGCCTTGTAGTAGTGCTTTCCTTGTATGATAAAGCGCAGGAACTTCTGATGCTTTACATCAATGGGGACGTGGAAGTATGCATACTCTAGCTCTGACGACAAAGTGTCCTTCCTCCATTGTGCTGCAACAGTATCATCCTGAATTTCTACAGACAGAATGGTCTTTCTTTTCGCCTGCCGGCACCGATACAGGAAGCCCTACTCTTACAGGTTGAGCTGGAAGAGTTACAATGCACGGGCGATCACGTAGTGGAAGAAACCCACTTCGTCCGGCGGAGAAGACATTGGTGGCGGAGAGATTACACCGTTGTCCCCGTGTCTGGGGGGTATGGAGAGGGTGGGTAGCAACGGTTGGAGTTAAGGCGTAGGGTGCCGCCTGTTTTCTTCGGCAGTGGTGGCCCCGGTGTCGTTGCTGGTGGTGTGGCTGGTGGTGCTGTCGGCATCCTCTTCTGAATCTCCGACAACCGTGTGCGGAGGGTTGAGAGAATATCCATTAACAGATCTCTGGGAGATGCCTGGGCAACAGGGTTGCAGGGCCCAGCGCCCAATTAGTCGCCATCGTAGTCTCCGGCAGGCATCTCCTCAACGCTCTCCTCGCCATCGCCCTCCTCCCGTATGGAGGAGACTGAAACGATGTCCTCATCGGACGAGGACATATTCGTGCCCTGGAGTTCTTCCCTGCCTGCACCCCTTCTACGGGTCCTAGGGGGGCCGTATTCAGGTAAGGTCCGGCAAAGTATTCTCCACAGGTTTAGCCGAAGCCTCCCGCCTGAGAGGAAGAGCCACCCTGACTGCCCCGGAGTACCCTGGACCGGGTCAGCCCCTTTCAACCTTTGAGAGATGGCGGCAGCAACCATCTCGATGGAAGAGGATGATTTGGCCTGGATCACCTGGGCATTGACTGGCAGGTTGGACAACTCATCCTGCTTGGCTTCTCTCGCAGCTTCCCCGGGTTAGCCGACTTCCTCTTTGATGAAGAACTGGAGCGATGGCTGGAGATCAAAGCAGATGGAGATGATGCACGTGCCCTCACCGTTGCAGGACCTGCTTGTGCGGCTCCCTCGACGGAAGCAGACTCTGTGCTTGGCCTTGTCTTGGGGGCCCCACGGATGGAGCCCCTCGAAAGGACTTCAAAGCCCGCTTTGGCTTGCTGGATCCGGATGAGGCATGCCCCTGTGGACCACACGGGGTAGAGGCCCTGGCTTTGAGCCACACCGCCAGTCTGATGTGCCAATCCTTTATCGTGCGCATGGAAAAACCACAGCAGATCGCACAATTTTCTTCCTGGTATATCGGATGCAGAACATAAAGACACTGGGAATGCTTGTCGTCCGTGAAAACCATTCCACAAACCGCAGCTGGTGCAGAGCTTGAAGAGGGAAGCCCCGTCCTTTGCCTCCGACATGATCCGGCGCGGACAAGGCCCCGACGGCCTTCTGGAAACTTCCAAGAAGAAAACACTACTATTTTGCCCTTGAGGGGCGATGAAAGATGCTTGAAAACGGGTCCCGTTAATTGGATGAGTAAACGATGGAGCACACAGCTCCATTGAACAAAATAGTGTTTTCCTAGCCAAAAAAAAAGTACCATAAAAAACACTTGAACGTGCAGTAAAATTCTGAAGATGTCTGTCAGAGGAGGGGCTTAGGGAGAGGGCAGTCATTGGCTGTGGGCAATATGACCAACAGTTCAGTGATTGGTTTAGAGGAGTAGAGGAGTGTTGGGGAGAATTCTCAGAAATGTGCCAATTCCCTTCTACCCCAGAGCCCACCAGCTCTTTTTGCTTAACTTCAGCATTTTTATTTTTTATCCTGGAGAGAGCGAGTCCATTTTCCCCATTCTCTCATGTATTTTTCATTAATTTGTACACTCTTTTGGTTTTGGAGTCTGAAACTCCATAGGCATCTTTTAACATTGTGACACAGCACCTTCAGTGCAGTGGCACAGGGAAGTGTTCCAGATTTCCCAAAGGTTTAAATACCTTTTCTTGGTTAAACTACTGTTTCCAAGAGCAGCAAAGTGAAATTGACTTTACTTACATTTGTAACTTTCTAGACCCAGCACACGCTATCTTACCATAGGGTGCTGGAGGGGTTACTTTACTACCATTGAGTGTTTCTACCACAGGCTGCAATTGCAGCTGCAGTAAAGCACCCATGGGTGCCCACTTTTTCAAAATGGCACCCGTCTTTTGTCACAATTTCTTGTTGGAAAGGTTCTTCTTGAGATTTACTCTGCATGCCAAACCAGGTTTGGTCAATTTGTTCATTTTGTCTTTGGTGGGATTCACTGGTGAAACCCACCTCTGGCTCCAGCGTGTCTAGCAGGGCAGGAAGCGAGGGAGGTTCCCGAAACTCCCTGTGCTTAATGCCCTTGGTTACAGGAATGCACCCAAAGGTGATTGGCTGGAGGACTGTCCTTGGAGGACAGCCGCCCTGCTGTAAGAGTGACAGCTAGGCTGCAAATGAATGGGAGAAACCTGCATAAAAAGGCGAGGTCTTTTGCTTGGAAGGCAGAGTCGACCACTGGACGAAGGAATCCGAAGATGATCTTGGAAGAGACGCTTGCTGCAACTCCTGGACCATTGGTTTGCCGGGCGAAGCCCTGCTGCAGTGCTGAAGCCCCAAAGTCACCTTGACTAGGGAAGCCATGCAAAGGACGACTTCACCCCTTGGGTTGGTGGGACCAATCGACCCCAAGACAAAAACTCATCTGGAAATCCTCTCAGAGCTGGCTGTACTTTCACTGCTGCTGCAGTAACAGATTGCCAGGGAGAGGAACACCAAAATCGAGTGTCTTATTTAAGTCAGACTCCCATGAAGCAGGACTGACCAAGCGTGAGTCACCTCAGAGTGCTGGTCCCCAGATGCAAGGAAAGTCCGTAAGGTATCCTAGAACCTCGGTGGTGCTATTCGAGAGAAGCTGAAACCGTGAAGTGCCGATCTGAAGTTTGCCCATTGCTGCCGCCTACCTTCACACTGTAGTGGAGAAGTCCCCAGACGTCCTCCCTCTTGTCCCCACTACTGAGGCCCAAGAACAACAGGATCTACCATACTACAACTGGAACAGAAGCCATCTGGAAACAATTTCTTCAGACCGAAGTTACTGTAAACTAAGGGGTACTTGCGTCTTTTCGTGTAGCCTTGCTAGCTCTCAGTTGAGACTTGCCTTGGTTGCCTTTTGCAGAGTGGCTTGCAGCTTTGCCCCTCAAAAGCCTCCCAGATTGTGCCTCAGTGATTTCATTTGCTACAAATATTTCCAAAACATTGTGCCAGACTTTTTACTTACCTGCAAGAAGTGCTTCAGCTCCCCTAGACTTTGCTCAATTGGCAATGGCTGTCCTGGCTCCACGAAAGACTTGAACCTCTGACTTTGTGCTTTAACAATCCCTCCAAAAAAGTCACATTCTATAACTTGTGTAGCTGGGAAAGGGTTAGTCTACATTACATTGGGGGTTCACAAGTACTTACCCGCTTAAGAATATTTGTCAACCATTGTTTTACTCCCTAACCTTTTCCTTTTGACACCAAACTCAGTATTGCTCTAAATGTACCAATGATATATCAATGTCCATAGTGTGCAAACCTACAGCTCACATTGACCCCTCTTGAGATAAGCCAGGCTGCTCAGTCACTTTACCAACTTGTACATGCTTATGTCAAAGGTTGGGTTAACTATGGCCACGAGGACTAGGCTAATTCAGTTCCCCACAGGGTACTACATACAATCTTGTCTAACAAGGAGAAAGACAGTTTATAAACAAAGTTCAAACTTTTCTTTTACAGAGGATTCTCAGCCTGACGACAGGGAATAGTCATGAATGTGAATCCATGCCAGAGCCATGCTGGAGAAGAACTAGTTACCTACCAACTGGTAACATTCTTTCGTTGGATGTTCCTCCAATGTATACCACATGTTTGACGTATTCCACATCTTTGACATGTAATGCCCACAGCTGTGCTGCTTCAGAAATTTTTCAGGAGGGCTTCCTGCATCAATGGCGTTGGGTCGATATCCCTCAAAGGCCTCTGTCGAGGGTGCTGTCACCAGATGTAATAAATACGATGCACAGCGCCCGTAGCCTCAGTATGTCTTTCCCCCCATTATGTGCGACATACTCTTACACAATGCCTGCTTGATTGCACATAGCCTTAATGGAACAAAAGCTGCAATAGCGCAGGAAAGTCTTCAGAGGGGCAGGCTGGGAGGGTGATGTGGGAGGAACATCCAGTCTAAAGACCGTTATCAGTTGGTAAGTAACTAGTTCTTCGAATAGATTGTGTTTTCCAACGTATTGCACATCTTTGACAGACTCCCAAAGCAGTATCAGTGAATGGAGGGAGAAGAATTTAGAATAGCACCTGAACTGAATCTGTTTAACAGCTGCAATCTGATTCTACTGAAGCACGCTTGCCAGACTGATTGCGTTGTACCTTGAAGTACTTAAGTATTAGCCACATTCACTCCAACATTGCTTAAGTACGCTTGCAAGATTGTTTGTGTTGAAAGAAACTAGCTGTGTGATATTGCCTAGATTTTTCGATTACATACGGTTTTCTATTTTACTGTACTTGCGAGAGCTGAAGGATTTATAAACTTCAGCTGCCCGCGTAGAAGCATAACTGTTGCCTAATCTCAAAACTACTATAATCTGCTGGAAACAACTTGTGTTAGATCATTGATTTTGCATTACGCAAAACTCGATTGCTGGGACAACTTCTGCTGCCCTTAATACATTGCGGTTGAGTACTCTGGAAACTACAATTCCCAGCAGCACCAGAGTCGCTGAAAAAGATATGTCAGGCAATTCAGCGCCGGCACTTCTGGGACGAAGCTGGTCTACGCCGGTCCACAGCGGACATCGGCATATCGGCCCTCCATTCTGCCCATTTCATCTCCCAGGAAAGGATACTTGGGTAATAAACGGGCTACACAAAAATAATGCACTTGTTTGCAAAAGCCAATCAGTTACAAAATGAAAACAGAAATGTTTTATCTTCCAAGGGTATTACACCTAGTCCTCATACATTGGAGGACACACAAAGTCCTATGATCACACAGTTCAAAGAAAAGTCCACTATGATCAATGAAGAACCTACACACCATCCACACAGATTAAAAAAGTCCAACAGCTTACCAACCATATCACCAGCCATTACTACCAATATGAGCAACCAAGTTACGAACACAATGGTGCACTCTCCCCTGGACCTAGTCAACATCAAAATTGCTTTGCTCAACACAAGATCACTTAATAAACATGCTCAGGATATTCATGACTATATCCTAGATGACAACCTAGATATTCTTTTCCTCACAGAGACCTGGTTGCAGGAACCAACAGGTCCCACCATTGACATCGCAGTCCCCCCCCCAGACTATAACATCCATTTTGAAAATAGGGAGTCAGGTAAGGGAGGTGGGGTAGCTATAATAGCAAAACCAAAATCTTAATCTATTTCGCTCCACCACACAATGTTCTGTATGTGAGATTATTCACCTAAAATTAACCCCTATCCAAAACCATTGCATCAATTTTATTGTCATCTATAGACCCCCCCTCACTAATTTCAGACTTCAATGAACTCTGCCACATCTTGAATAGCCTAAAAGGTTCTAAAACTGGAACATTACTCTTCGGCGATTTAAATAGATGGCGAGGAAATCCCATTGACAAAGCAGCCATAAACCTGGAGAAAATCAGTTACTCAATAGCAAACAAAGGTCCCACCAGAAAAACTGGCAACCAACTGGATTGAATCATTACAAACAATGTAGAATTAACAGTGACTGACACTTTGCCCTGTATTTGGACAGACCACCACAAAATCATCGAAGCTAACCTTTCCATAGCATTCAAGATCAGACACATTGACAAGCAAGCCAAAACCACTCTGAGCAGAAACCTGAAAAAAAAAAAAAAAAAAAAAAAAACACACACCATCTATCCTATCGAATGGGATCACACATATGAACACAACCACAGATGACGACCCCTGCGATTTAATTGCATTCACCTATAGCAACCATTTTAGTGGAGTTACTAGACCAGCACGCACCATTAAAAAACAAACAAGTTTGTCCAAACCTGAATCACCAAAGCTGGTTTGCGACAGATTCAGCCAAACTCAGAAAAGCCAAAAGAAAGCCCGAGAGACAGTGGCGTAAAGACCCTTCCGACACAAAGAAAATTGGAAGAAAAAAAACGACCAATTGCATAGAGCCAAATTAACAGAATTGAAAAAGAACACTACAATGATCAGATATCCAGTGCCACAAACTATACCGGGAAACTTTTTCAAATATTAGAATCTATAGAAAAACCATCTACTCTTTCTCTGCCATTCCAGCCAACCATGGAAGATTGTGAAAATGTTCAAACTTCCTTTTTTAATCAGATAAAAGCCAGAGAAACCATAATAAACTGCAAAGTGACAGACCCACCACCTCGGCCCCACATTATGGAGGAAATCACAGAACCTAAAATATCCAAGTTCCAGTTCTCGCCTGTCTCATTAGAAGACATGTTGAATACCCTCTCCTCAATAAACTGCATCTCATGCTCTGAAAACATCTTGCATCCTAAATTTATTGTAGATGATGCAGAAGTCTTCGCTCTTATCTATGCCACTTGACAAACTCGTCATTTAGGGACCGAACAGTCCGTGGAAATAAAGTCACTCTTGTTAAAAAAAATAAAAACAGGTCTGGATCAACAAGATCCTTCCAATCTTAGACCAATCACAAACCAACCTTTTGTTAGATATACTTGACAAAATAGCCACACACCAACTTCAGGAATATGTTGACAAGAACAATCTTTTACACTCACAAAAGTCGGGGTTCAGAAGCGCACACAGCACTGGATCTGCCCTGTTAGACCTGCAAACCAGAATGCTTGCCATTCTGGACAAAGGAAAAGCAGGCTTGCTAATCCTTTTGGACCTCTCGGCAGCTTTTGATTTATTAGATCGGAAGCTCGAGAGGCCCTGAACACTGCAGGCAATTGCTCTGAAGAGTCCATAGACTGGGTTGCATCTTTTCTTGAAGATAGAAACTCCAAAATCACCTGGGGAGGTCATTCCACCACATTTAGACCCATGGACTGTGGTGTTCTGTAGGGAGCCAGCTTCTCGCCACTGCTTTTCAATCTATATCTCTGCTGTCTCTGCTCCCTCCTTTCACAACTTGGGATTTATTTCACTAATTTTGCAGATGACAATATTAGAAATGTGCGGTGAATATAGGCTTGACAATAGAGACTCAGCCATTTATAATTCCATTGAAATTTGGATGAAGTCACACGGGATGTGTCTAAATGGCTTTAAGACAGAGCTTATGACATTTTGACCAACCAAAGCCTTAAACAACTTACTCCTCCTTTCTTATAAAGGATTCCATTATCAAAGTGTCAGACAAAGTTAAGACTCAGAATTTACTTACAATCTTCACTAGGAGCCGAGGCTCAGATTTCGTACTTCAAGCGGAACTGCCAATACTATCAAAGGCTTCTATGCCGCAGTAGGCTTCTACTAAATAAACAAAATAGCGCCACAATAGCTAGAGCCACCATTCTGTTACGTCTCGACTACGGAAATGCCCTGCTCTTGTGAGCCAGCAGTAAATGTATCAAGCACTCTCAAATAATACAAAACAATGCAGCTTGGTCCATTTCAGGCAGATCCAGACGAGAACACAACAAGTGACAGAAAAATCTCCATTGGCTAGCAATGAAAGAACATATATTCAAATCCTTGACACTGGTCCATTGTTGCTTATACGGAACAGCCCCGGCCCATCTTAAGCAGGAATTTAAATGGTATGAACCAAGCCGTAGCCTTAGATCTGAAAAGCAAGGACTGCTCGAGCCAGGCCCTCTTAAAATAAAAGCTATGGGTTTAGGCAGAGCTTTCTCTACCAAAGCCATATCCAACTGAAATGAGTTACCTCGTCACCTTAGACTCAAATGCAATTTTCAAACTTTCAGAAAACTCAAAACCACTTAAGATAACCGCCAAACTATGCAATACTAATTCATATCCCGACACTGCTGTCGTTTCTCTTTTTTGTTGTCCTGTGAATCATTCTGTCCATGTGTCAGTGTCACGCCCTGATGCTTGCGAGCTTCGGCGCATTATAAATATATAAATAAAATAGAATACCCAATAAGATGGCAGAATAAAGCACTGCTTTTCCAAAGGCCATATCCTGACCATGGAGTGCATATAGGGAGCAGTGCTTGACAAAGGTATGGATGGAAGAACACATTGCTGTATCACAAATATTCCTAATAGGAACTCCCCGCTGCAGGGCTGTGGATGTACCACGCCCCTAATGGAGTGAGCTCGCAATCCCTCAGGAGGGTCCTTGCCCGCCAATCTGTAACTTTCAGTAATGCTAAGGATAATCCACCTGGACATGGTCTGTTTGAGAACAGCCTGGCCCAATCAGTGTCCAGTGTACCCCACAAAAAGTTTGTCATCCACTCTGACCCTGGACATCCTAGAAATATAAAAGCTGAAAGCTCTCCTAGGATCCAGCCTATGGAGTTGCTCCTCTTCCTTTCCAGGATGGAGGGTGGGGGGGCAGGAAGAGGGGTAGAAATCAGGAAGTACCACCTTCTGGCTCAGATGAAACTCAGACACTACCTTAGGTATAAAGGATGGACGTACCATCAGTACAACCCTATCCTTGTGGAACACAGTAAAAGGTGGCTTAGATGAAAGTGCCTGCAATTCACTCACGCTGCGAGCAGATGGAACTGCAATCAAGAAAACAGTCTTGAAAGACAACAGTCTCAAAGGATGAGAGTGCATAGGTTCAAACAGAGCACCAACCAGGAATTTCAAGACTAAATTCAGATCCCACACCGCCACCTGAAAGGGGGGCGGCGGGAACACATTTGTGAGTCCTTTTAGAAATTGGGAAATTAAAGGAATCTTAAAGTAAGAACATTCCACAGACGAGCGCTTGAAAATAGACAGCGCCACCAGATAACCTTTAATGGTACCCCACTTGAAAGCCCCTGTGGGCCAAAGAAAGCAAGAAAGAACCATAGGGATGGAACACTGAAAAGGAACATTGTGACCTCCACAACAGTTGCAAAACCTACACCAACGGTACAGGGATTTGGTCACAGGCCGCCTAGCCAAGAGCAACAGCTGCAGCACGTCATCCGAGTGGTCCCAATCCTTATAGCTCAACCTTTCAGAAAACAAGTGTGAAGGTTGAGCATCCTGACCTCTGGATGGAGACCCTGACCCTCGCGCCTCTCCCCCCTCTCCAACCCCCCCCCCCCCACGCCCAACCCCACTTCCACCCCCTCTGGCCACGGTTGCCAAAAAGGCTCCCAATTCATTAGATTCCCTTTGCTGGCCCACCACAGACGATCCTGTGAGAGAGTGGAATCTGAATGTGATCCAGCATCTTGCTGAGAATTGAGACCACTGTATCTTGAGAGCCCATTGAAGGGATGTCATTCTCAGTCTGGCCTCTGGCACTAGAAAAATGCAGGATGCCACGAGGCAGAGCAACCTTAAGAATTCAAAAGCCGGAAGACTGAACATGTTGGCATTTGTTGACCATATGTACAATATGATGAGCCTTCACAGCCCAATGTACCGGAGCTGCTGGGAGGGTGTCAAATGGGACTTCTCGAAATTGAGGGAGAACCCCAGCTTGTGACGGGAGCGGCAGGTCCGGCGGAGATGATCCAAAGCTTGTTTGAGAGACCGCGCCCGGATCAGCCAGTCCAGGTAGGGGTAGACGTGAACCCCCTCCACCCCCTTCCGGAGATATGCTGCCACCACCACAATTAGCTTGGTGAAGGGTCCCTCAGGCGGAGGTCAATCCGAATGGCAGGACCCAAAACTGAAAGTGCGAGTTGCCAGTTGCAAACCTCAGGTATTTTCTGTGCTTCGGATGGATGGGCACATGAAAATAAGCATCTTGTAGGTCGAGAGACACCAACCAATCTTGAAGTCGAAAGGCCTGAAGGCCCTGAGAAAGAGTTATCTTGAACTTGTCCCTCCTGAGGAACTTGTTCAAGCGACGCAAATCCAAGATGGGTCCCAGTCTTTCTTGGGAATCAAAAAAATATGGGGAATACCAGCCCTTGTTCCTCTCCGCCACAAGCACTAGTTCTATAGCGCCTTCTCCAGCAGGGTCAAGATTTCATGTACAAGGAGTGGATCCGGAAACTTCAAAGAGAGACTCCCCCGGTGGATTGTCGTGAGGCCACTTTAGGAAGCGAGGGTGTTAAGGAAAATTGCATGCAGTACGGTATGGGACCGCCACATACAATTAGGACTACAAGTGTAAGCAAAACCTAAGTCTGTACCTACACAGTTTTTGGTAGTGAGCTAAGCAGCCAGGCTTATCTCAAGAGGGAATGTGAGCAGTAAACAATGTTACACAGAGGTCTTACAATCACAGTGGTTCAAGTAGACACTTACACTCAAGGTTTCTTGGTAAAACACTTATTAATTTATTACACAGTCATTTAGAAAACATTCACTAGAAGGAGGCAACTTAATATCATACACAAACACTTCAGTATCAAACGAATGAGTTTGAGTAAATTAGGCTGCCCTGAAATAGGAGCAAAATGGCATTTCAGTCACTTTAAATGGAGTACAAAGGCACAAGTTAATAAAAATTGATCACAAATACTTTCTTAGGCAGTGCAAATAGTTGTAGTTAACTAGAGGACTCGATTCAGTTCAAAAGTCCTAGGCCAAAATCAATGGGCTAGTGTCTTAGACAGGGAAGAGCAGTTCCTGTAGTAAACAGTAAAGTCTTTGCCAAAGTTCTCAGAAGTAGTTTGTATGAAAAAGAATCATGTTAGCTCACAAGCTGATTAGGCCTGCAAGTTGGGAAAGTTTCACGAACTTTCACTGCAAGAGGTAAGTTCTCTCAATCGGGTTGGCACAGTACCTTAATATGAAGAAAAGATGCAGCTGAAGATGTTAGTTCCTGGCAGTTCCTGCAGATCTCGCTGTTCCTGAGCCTCAGTCGTGGGGACAAGAGGGAGGACGTCGGGGGACTCCTGCACTGCACAGGGACTGGTCAAACAAGCTGGCAAAAAGCAAGATCTTCAGTTGGAGTAGCTGTAGTCAAGCACACAAGCTGGGGTCCTTACCCCTTGGTTAAACTTAAACAGCTCCAAGAATGATACCCAGGTGTCTTGCAAGTTGATTGGTCCCACCAACTCCATGGAAGATGTCGCCCTTGAAGGGGCTTCTATGTCGAGATGAACGTGGCAATTTTGGACCTGCAGCAGGGCTTCACCGGGCAAACCAATGGTCCAGGGGTTGCAGCAGCCGTCCTCTTCCAGCTCGTCTTCGGTTCTTTCGTTCCAGTGGTCGACTGCCTTCCAAGCCAAGAGACTTGCCGTTTAAACAGTTTTCTCCCCGTCATTCCAGCCTAGCTGTCACTCACCCAGCAGGGTGGCGATCCTAGCCGGACAGTCAGCCAATCACAAGTGCATTTGTGTCTCCTAGGAGACTAAGCACAGGGAGTTTCAGGCACCTCCCTCACTTCCTGCCCATCCCAGACACTCAGACGCCAGAGGCGGTTTTCAGTCCTGAAGCCCGCCAAAAGGCATAGAAACAAAGGGACCAAACCTAGTTTGGCACGCAGAGACACACTAGAAGGCCCTTTCCGAAAAGAAACCGCGAAAAATGAAGACCGGGACCTGTTTAAACAAAGGAGCTTAAGGGGCCATCTTGAAAAACACGGCTCCCGTGATTTTTAGCTACCGGTGTTCGCGATCGGGAAAAATCATGGCAGTTCGTTGTAAAAACATTGCCACCAGCCATTTCAATAGGAAAGGCTAGCATTTGACTGCTACATGAGTTTCGAGAAACAGGGGATACTAGGTAAACCCTCTAGCACTCTATTGTAAGATAGGGTGTGCTGGGATTATGAATTTAATAAGACTTAAAGTCAATTTAACTTTACATTCTCTGGGAAACAGTAGTTTATCCCAGAGAAGGTATTTAAACCTTTTGGAAGTCTAGAAAGACATCCCTGTGTCACTGCACTGAAGGTGCTGTGTAACGCACATGAAAAGATGATGCCTAGGGAGTTATCTGAAAACACCATAATCCAAGAACACAAGAGGAAAACACACAGAATTAAAAGTTCAAAGTCCAAAAGTTTAGCAAAAGAGCTGGAGGGCTCCAAGGTAGAGAGGATTTAGCAAATTTATGAGAATTCTTGCTAACAGAAGGCAGTAGCCATGGGCGATTGTTTCCAGAGCCCACGCATCTGAAGAAATGGCTCGCCATTCTTCGTGATGCTGAGACAGTCTGCCCCCAACCAGCGAACAATGGGACCGGGCCTCATAGCTGTTTTGGAGCGGCTCCGGCAGTGCCTGAAGGCAGAGAGGCAGCTGCATGAGCAGCTTTGGCACCTCTACCCCCGTCCACCATGGGTACTTTTACAGTAGCCCCTTTGATTAGTGGCTCTTTTCGCTCTACCAAACGTGTAGTAACGGAAATGAACTCCACCAGCCCCTCCATTGCTGTCCCCTAGGATGAAAAGGCGGAGGTTGAAGCACAGCAGCGCCCAAAGATTTAGCAGTTGCCTTTGAGGTCTGCAACCTCTCAAGGCTCTCGTCAGCCTTGCTGCCAAACAAATGCGAACCATCAAAGGGCATGTTGATAAAACGGGCTTGCACATCTGGAGCAAACCCCAACTTCCACAAACGCCTGCCTATCACGGTGCTCGCAGCCATGGACTGGCTCACACTATCAGCCGTGTCCAACCTGAACTGAAGGGATTCACACATGGCAACCTTGCCATTCCGCACAAGAGCAAGGAACCCATCCCCTTCTTCCCCCTTGGGCATATGCTCAGCCGCTAGAGAGAATTCCACAATGTGTGAAAATCTTGCCAAGGCAAAGGCAGAGTTGGCAGACTTCAGCGCCATACTCCCAGCAGATAAAACCTTGCATGCCCAGCCATCTAAGCACTTGACATCGCTATCAGGAGGGATGGTAGGGTATGCCGCCTGCCTCAAGGTGGCTGTGGCCACCTGAACCACCAAACTCTCAACCCCGAAAGCGTGATCATTATTATTATTATTTTTCCCCGACATAACATTACCGTCCCCTTTTGGCACGAGATGCTCCGGTCGAAAAGGGATACGCACGGTGAGCCGGCTCCGGGAGGCTGCCCGCCAACGGCGACCGGTACACTAAGAAGTGCGCACTCAATAGAGAAAGGGTACGGGATCCTGTTTGAAAAATCCCCTTTGAGTACCGCTCGCCGGAGCCGGGGCTGACTGTTGAGCTGACAGCAACACTGCCTGGATGGACCCAGTTTCGGAGACTATCGGTTCAAGACGGGCACGTGAGTATTGAGTGCGAGCGATTGTAAAGGGAGCGGGGAAAGAAGTGTAGGACAGGTAACGAAGAGGGGGTACGTAGATTTAAGGATCATCTTAAAATTTCCTTGCTTTTTCTTTGCATATGGCCATTAGGATTAAGAGGTGAATAAGAGAAAAAAGTGACGGGAACCTAGCTCCGAAAGGGGGTGGAAGGCGGCGCCGCATAGTGCTATATTGACTAGTACTGGGAATATATGAGGAAGTGGAATATAAGATAAAAGTGTTCAGCAAAAGGGGGCACTGAGAATATATTAGTGACCGCTATTACTTCTTTCTTTTGGGGTAGGGGGAGAATAAAAAGTGAGATTAGCACAAACTTAGGGAGAAAGTAAGAGAAAAAGAGTCCTACTAGAAGGGGGGAGAGCAGGCTAATATATATATATATATATGTACGCATCCATATATCCAAATAAGACGGACAGGGACAGCCGGCTAGGGAGGAAAGGGAGGGCAGCTTGAATGGTGAATTGAGTGGTACCAAGAGGTGTGTGCACCTCGTATGTGTCAGAAGACAATTTGATGTTGTGAATGTGTAAAACGGTTATAAATGTATAGTAGTTAAATGGTCATGGTAAGTGTGACCGGATAAAACTTTTTGAAGACAACGTGGATACAGTGAAGTGAGTGGGTACCTTTTTGATTTCCGAGTTAATATCGTCAAAATAAATGATGGGTTGCTCTTGTATGTGCCCCCCAAAGAGAATAGAGTAGAAATTGTGTACAGCCAGTTTTGTATTGTGCAGGCAGGGGGGGAGAGCCCAAAGGAGCCCAATATTGAATGTGAAATAGAAAACGAAAAATAGTGATAATACATTTACATTGTAGTTGCAGACACACAGAGACACAAGCACTAGGAGGGCACAGAGATGGGGGCTGAAACACCCCTATCACATATTTGTAAGAATCTCCCAGGGTACGCGGAGCGGATTAAGAAATATCACGACCAAGGGATAACCGAGTTGAAGCGAGAGGGGTTACCCCAAATATGGCCCGAGGGAGGGTCATTTGATAAGTGATCTGGATATGGTGGCCACATGCATTTGTTTGAAGTACAAGGGGAAGCAGTTGCAAAATAGGAGGGAAATATTAGATCTTTGGAGGTTATTTGAAGAGATACCACCGCCTAAAACACCAGCATTAAATCCTGATCTCCCGTCCACCACAGACAATCCACTAATGATACAGAAAGATGTCAAAGAATTGTCAAGTGTAGCGCCACCAGTAGAGGTAATAAGTTTGTACCCGATATTAAACAAGCCTGTGCCCGCAGAAGGATACAGTGACCCCACATATGTGCCTCCCCCGACAACTACTACACCACACCGGCCCACGGCACCCGCCACCATATGAAAGTACGAGAGAGCGAGGCCAGGCGAGTACACAAAGGGTGGACATAGAGAAACTCACAGATGATTTACAGTCAAGACTCTCAATAGCAAAAGATGAGCTCTCGAGGATAAAAGACATGTGTGGACAAACAGCACTTAATACGGCTAGATCAGGGCGCACGTCTAGAGCGCCAGGTGAGAATAGAAAACCTGAAGAGGGGTGGAAAAAAGGCGAGATACTGTTCAGAATTGAAGAAGAACCGACACGAATAATTGAAATAGGGACACGAGAGGGAGATACCGACAATGAAGAAAGGCCTATGGGGGACAGAAAGGAATTGCTATGTGACATAAGGGACGAGTTAGAAGAAAGCGACAGGTTGAGCATGGCAATGGGAGGGGGAAGCGAAGGGGGGGATGGTACATGTTCAATGAGAACCCTGGATGATGAGTGGACGGGGCGATTATGGAACAGAGTGGGGAAAATGGCATCACTGGGAACCTCAGCAGCCAAAACGGGTCCGGATGCAACGACGAAAGGAAGGCTACAGCTCCCGTTGATACACAGGGGAGGAGGGAGGCCTAACTATATCCCATGGGCGCAGATGGATAAAGCCAATTTATTAAAGCTATTGCACCCGTTATCAGGAGGGGCAAGTAAGTGGATATACGCCTTTGAGAAACACACTGCCGGGGTACCCCTAGCTATAGGAGATGTGAAGAGTTTGCTCGTATCAGCAGTCGGCGATCAGGCTGAAAGAGTATGGGTTAAAGCCGGTTTCCCGGGAGTAACGTTAGCCTGTGACCGCCATGATGGGGCCTCCTTTAACACAGTGCGTACCAGGGTGTGGGATGCCTTACGCGAAACATTCCCAGATACACCGGACTTACAGTCAGTGATGCAGTGTACAATGAATGAAGGGGAGGAGGCTATGGATTACATTTTTCGGGTCCAAGAGATGTGGAGAGCAGAAACGGGCACGCCCTGGTATCAATCGACATCTTTATTTTACTTCATTATAAAAAGAGGGCTCCCAAAGGAAGTGCAGAAGGCGCTCGACAAGATAGCAGGTATTGAAGCAAAGGGATGGCCAGAGATTCAGAGCATAATAGTACACCATTGTAAACGAATAAAGGAGAGGGAGAAGGAGGTGGCGCAGAAAAGATTGGCAGACGAGGCGAAGTTAGTACAGACAAAGTTGGTGAAGGTTGCAGCAGCAGTAGCCGCGCTCCCACACAGAAGGGAGGGAGATGATGAAGAGGAGGGGCTGATAGCACTACAAGGAAGGGTGGCAACTAATTGGGCGGGAATAGGACAGCGGCAGTGGAATGAGCAGGAGCAAGGCGGAGGTCCGCAGTGGCAAGAGTGGACCCCTCGAGGGGGACGAGGTGGGTACAGGGGCCGAAGAGGAGGTGGATCAGGGTACGGGGGAATGGGAGGAAATGGATGGCAAGGTCCTAGAGGAGCGCAAGGAAGTTGCTGGAACTGCGGGAGATGGGGGCATTACTCTAGAGAGTGCAGAGGCAGACCCAACAATGGGTTCCAAGAGGTAGAACAATATGGCCATCCCCACCCGGGAAGCCCATATGGTCTCCCAATGGGACAACAGCAACTAAGAAACCCAGGCCAAGGTAATGCTGGCCAGCAACAGGGACCCCAGTATAGAACACAGAACCACCCATAAAACAATGACGGTATGCAATACACGCCAGGTAACCCTTTTACGACAACAGCAAACGGGGCCCCAGCACCTTACAACGGCATGTCAGTGGTTTCAGGAAGTGTCTTTAATGAGGGGGGGGGGGGGGGGGCAATGAGACACCCCGCATAGGACAGCCCACAGAGAACACTTGCGTGTCCAGTTCTATCTACCACCTACAATGCAGCAGAGGAACCATTGGTAGGGGCGCAGATAGGAGACAAGCAGTTCATATTCATGGTTGATTCGGGAGCGGAGAAATCATGTATCAGAGAGGGCCGGTTCCCGTTATCTAACCGGAAGTTAGAGACGCAGGGGTTCTCTGGGGCTGTAATTGAAGTTCCTTACACCGAAGCTTTGGATGTAACAGTGGGGGGTAAAACTCTGAAGGCACCCTTACTGTATTACGAACATTCCCCAATAAATTTGTTAGGGAGGGATCTCCTGAGTAAACTTAACATGACTATATCATTTACAGAGAGGGGAATAGTGTGTTCTACACCCGGGATATGCCCCTTGCGTGCGATGTTGGTAGTGCAAGCCTACACAACCACACAGGAAATACGAGGGCTGCCACAAAATGAGGAAATGTTTATTGAAGGGCTAAAGACTTTGGCCCTCATAATTCCAGAGCTAAGAAGAATGGACTGGAGGATTCCAGCGGAGTTCCTCTTCCGCCCCATGGTGTGTCCCAACGCAGCATCAGGATCAGTGGTATCATTGGACTTGCACGCTGTACAGGTATCAGCGAAAAGGATCGCTGTGATTGGAGTGGACAGGGAAGGATGTGAGTGGCGCACAGTGCTGTGTACAAACGCCAACATCGCCCTACGAGAGTTAACAGATGAGGATCTCTTTTCAGACACAGAAGGGGATGGTGAGATAGTAATGGAAATAGCGATGCCCTGTGACATTTTGATTCAAGCCAGGGAAACCCCCGTCCAATTGATGGCAGTGGTAGGAGCACCGCCGTCATTTTTTGATGACGACATGAGGCTTGTACCAAACAATTTATGGACAACAGGCCCCCATGATGTAGGGCTGTTGCACGGAGTACAACCTGTGGTAATAAAACTAAAGCAAGGAGCAATTTTACCCCGAGCTAAACAGTATCCATTGTCCCGTGAAGCTGAAGAAGGGATAAAAGAAACAATAAATGCACTACTAGCACAAGGGATAATAGTGCCTTCAAACTCCCCATGTAACACATGTATTTATCCAATCAAAAAAGCGAAAGGAGGGTCTTGGAGGATGATACAGGACTTACGCCCCCTCAATGATGTAATTCAGTAGGAGTTCCCTCTAGTCCCGAACCCTGCATCAATACTATGCAGCATCCCGAAAGTGGCATCACATTTCACAGTAGTAGACTGGAAAACGCATTTTTCTCAATACCCCTGGCTGAAGAGAATAGATACCTCACAGCATTCACACTGGGGGGTAAGAGATATGAACACTGCAGACTACCACAAGGATACTGTGAGAGCCCGAGTATATTCAACCGCATATTGCATGAAGACTTGGGAAACCTATCAGTTGAGAGTACGATTATTCAGTACGTAGACGATTTATTAGTGTGTGCACATGACGAGGTAACATGCAGAAAGGATTCAACAACGCTCCTGACCCTACTGGCAAACAAGGGGTACAAGGTAGACAAGGAAAAGCTACAGTACTGCCTGACAGAGGTCTTATACTTGGGACAGCTCATATCAAAAGATGGAAAAAGAATAATTCCCGACAGGGTAGAAGCAATAAGATCAGTAGGAGAACCCACAACAGTGAAAGACATGCAGAAATTCTTGGGGATGTGCAACTATTGCCGAGCATGGATATTAGATTATGCAGCATACACGAGGCCCCTCCTACAAGCACAACAGGAGAATAAAAAAATAGAATGGTCAGAAGAAATGAGCACATCATTTCAATCATTGAAAGAGCTAATTTCAAGCGCTCCAGTAGTAGCAAACCCTGATTATGGACGCAAATTTTACCTATTTTCACACTGCAAGGGAACACTCATGACAGCTGTACTGACACAAAAGACGTCCTTAGGACACAAGCCATTGGCTTACTATAGTGGTACTTTGGATGCCGTGATGCAAGGCCATTTCGCGTGCGAGCAATCACTCGCTGCAGCCGCGTTCGCGATTGAGAAAAGTGCCACAATAGTAATGGGTTGCCCTGTGACACTGTTTGTGGAACATTCATTATTTGCAATACTTGAGAGATCAAAAAGCACACTGACCACGCAGCGGGCGACAGCCTACGAGATTATATTGTCTAGCGCCAACATCCATACAGTGAGATGCAAGACAGTGAACCCCGCCACATTCATTACAGAAGCGTGCACACTAGAGGACATGCAGAACCACGACTGCGCAACCTACACAGGAGAAAGAGGGGAGGACACAGTGGTGTGTGAGAACGCTCTAAGCGAGGGGGAAGTGTACTTTGTGGACGGGTCTGCATCAATTGACGTGGACACAGGAGAAAAACACGTTGGCATGGCAGTAGTGAGGTTAGAAGACGGTGAGTACGCAACACTAGTACAATACCGCCTCCCATCACATTACTCCGCACAAGCAGCAGAACTGATTGCGCTCATAGAAGCACTACATGCAGCAAAGGGTTGTGCAGTGACAATATACACAGACTCAGCTTACATGACGACAGTACATGGAGGTCTAGCAAGATGGGGGCGTAGGGGTTTTCGACGGGCAGACGGAACACCAGTACAGCATGCAGAATTGTTGAGAGTTAATTGAGGCCCTACAAAACCCTACTGCAGTAGCAATAGTAAAGTGCCAAGCACATACATCCAACACAGACATTGTGTCTTTGGGGAACGCGGCAGCGGACGCTGCCGCCAAGGAGGCTTCCTATTTTCAGAAATATGACGTAGGTGAGTACATGCTTCAGCATAAGAGAAACGAAGAGCCCCCAGAAGGGTACAACATGATGCCCATATCACAAATACTAGAACTACAGGAAGGAGCTAGTGCAGAGGAAAAATTGATGTGGACAAAACGGGGGTGCAGCAAGTCGGGAACAGACCTGCTGTGGCGGCAAAATAACTCAGGGAAAGTGGTAATGCCAATACAGTTACTAGAAATTGCATTTCACCAGCTACACTTCCCTGAACATAATACCAAACAGCACATCGCAGCAGAAATACAGGAAGAATGGTTCGTGCCCTGTCTCCAGGAGCACGTGTCTCGATTAGCAATGGAATGTACAACATGCCAAATATACAATTCAGGAATGACATTACGCACGCTCCGGGGAACAATTCCTAAACCCATTGGTCCATTCAGAGAACTGCATATAGATTACGCAGACATGGGGGAAAGGTGTTATGGCGCACGGTAAATGATCGTGGTTGTGTGCCCATTCTCAAGGTGGGTGGAAGCTGGACCATGTGCACGGCCTGATGCCAAAAGCGCCGCCAAGTTCCTAGTGAGGGAAATATTCCCGCGCTGGGGAATTTGTGACGTGATTCGCTCAGACAATGGCACTCATTTTGTAAATGAACTTTTCAAGGAAGTAACTGCATTATTGGGAATAAAACACAAATTGTGTTCGATTTATCATCCTCAAAGTAATGGCGTAGTGGAAAAGATGAACGGACTGCTAAAGGGCAGGCTATCAAAACTCTGCTTTTCATTGAAAAAGAACTGGATCTACTGTCTGCCCCTTGCGCTATTTGAATTGAGAAATCAGCCAAGTAAAGATCACCATTTGTCCCCGCACGAAATCGTGACTGGGAGACGAATGCACACAGCACACTCCCCGCTGCACGAACACTCAGATGCACACAGAAGCGCCGCGATATTAGGAGAAGAATTCACGGACTATTTGAAAAAACTAACAAGGGCAGTGCGCATAATATGACGGCAGCTCTCCCCACCCTTCACTAGAGAGGAGGGAAACATAACAGGGTCTGTCACAGAACATGAGCAGCAGCTACAGCTAATGCCAGGCGAACTAATCTATGTCAGGAGTTTTGTGCGTCGATGGAATGCGCCACGGTTCCACGGCCCATACGAGGTAGTGTTCTGCACGCCCACAGCTGTAAAAGTGAAGGTCTTGCGGTACTGGATACACTTGACAGATGTGCGAAGAGCTTATAATAATGTGCAAGAGGAGGCAGATGAGGAGGCACAGACAACAGCAACCAATTTAACTGAACAAAATGTCTGAACATCGACTTGTGTGTGTGCGTCAGCAATGAACACGAAGGGGAAAGTGACTGATGAAGTATTGTTGCATTCTCTTGTTTGTTTTTTTGTGTTTTATCCTATCATGTGATTGATGAAATGATCAAATTATAACTTGTTAACACCCTTGTCTGTGAATTCCCCTCCCTACAACCCTACCCGCTTCCATTACCCGTCAACATATAACGGCCCTAATGGTGCCAACAAAATGTTTACATGCATGCACTTAATGCACTTTTGTATCTTAAACAGGAACTACCATGGCATCTAACAGGCAGCCTGCAACGGATAGAAGTAGTAGAATGAGAGAAATATTAAATGAGAGATGCAGATATTCGTATGAGTGCGGATTATCTATATGCATTACGATGTTTTTTATGCTAATGTTTAGCTTGGTTACATATTGGTTTATAGCGTTAATCTCTATCGAGATGAACGAGGGGGGAGGGATTAACAGCACTACTGGGACCAATGTAACTAAGTGTCAATATGAGGGAAGGTGATTTTCTGGTATGGGATGGAACTAAACTTGTATGGGGTTATCACACCACACCATCCAATACTATCATATCGGAAAAAAAAGAGCCACAGGGTGGAGTGCAAAACAACACAGTGTCTACACCCGGGATACCTAATTACAATGCCCGTAGTTTAAATGACCGAAACCCGTCTGCCATATCATGGTTGTATAACACCCCCACCAGCCAGCCTGCCCCCACCCTAAAAAATGACCTGCAAGATAACGTCAGGGACAAAAAGGAAAAGCGGTTAGCAATACACGAAATATTATATGATACATGGGCCACGGGGGGCGGGAATGAGAAAGGGGGGTCTATTTTATCCTTCGCCCAGCAAGTTGGGAAGTACATGAGGAACAAGAACAACAGACGAAAGAGGGAAGCAGGGAGGAGGAAGTATGATGAGTACTATGGGTTAGGTCTAGATAAGATGGAAGACCCACGACACCCCACCAAACAAATAAATGGTATGCAGATATGAGTGCCACAGCTAAACAAACAACAAACGAGAGCTGTTATGTCTGCTCCCTCATCCCTCACGCCAAAGTATTGTTACCCAAAGAGTTGCCAATTATCGATGCCCAATGTCTCCATCTCACGTTATGCAGGATTAAGAACACCTTCCAGGCACACGAAGTTACTTTTCAAATGCTGCAGAACGAGAAAACGTGCTACCCAAAAACGGCAGGGGTAGTATGTTTGAAAGAACCATTTTTTGTAATACAAGGGACACTTTTTTCTGATAATAAGTGGAAGGATGAAGAAGTAATGTGCAAAGCGGAAGCACTGAGAGGTGTGGCACCAGAGAAATTGCAGTGGATAGAAGAAACATGCACACCAGTATGGAAAGAACACATTTCAAAACTAACTTGGGTAACCGCCATCGAAAAACCTTTCAAACCACAGAGCGAAATAGACTATGAACTGTGTTTTAAAGGAGAGGGGAAGACCTCCATGGGAACAAACAAGAACTGTAACAAGACCCTCACCATCCCAGATCTGAGAAAAGGGACAGCGGCCCTTATGGACACGTACTGGGTATGCGGCAACCAGGCATACCTACACCTCCCCCCGTCGTGGAGTGGCAGCTGCTCAATGGCCACTCTGCACTCCGCCCTAATGGTAATACCAGAAAGCCACATTGACGGGAACAACAAGACACCGGAACGCCGGCAACAGAGTGCAGCCCAGCCAACTGCGGAGTCACAAATGTATGTCCTGTCTTCCGGAAACAAGGGAGAAATGCTGAACCGTAACAGACATGCATCAAACTACATATCAAAGGAATCATCAGAACTATTGGCTCAGATCCCAGATAAATATCGATTATTTAGTTCAGCAGAAACACTCTTTGCCTCACTTGTCTCAAGTGTCCAAGCAAGAGCAAACGCAAAATGGCTCCAGATAACACGATGGGAATTGATTCAGCTGGCAAACGACACTGAAGAAGGATTTAACGTAATAAAAGTGGAACTAAGAGCTTTACGACTGATGACCATGCAAAACAGGTATGTCCTGGACCTGTTGACGGCGTTGGATGGAGGTGTTTGCCGAAAAATCGGAAGTGCCTGCTGCACTTTCGTACCTTCCGAAAACGCAGAAAATGGCTCTCTGTCCCATGTGATCGAAGCAGTCCACAACCTAGGAGAAAAAATGAAAATGGAAGGCGGAGCAGAAGACCGTACATGGTTCGATAACATCTTCTCCTGGGTCCCCTCATGGCTTGGAACACCTGTGAAGTTTTTGATGCCAGCTGTGGTGTTCCTCCTTTTAATTTTTTGCCTGTGCCAGGTGGGTCTTCGAGTTTGTGCTAACGCAGTACCAAATGGTGCAATGATGATGGTGACAATGAGCAACACCCGTGGGACAATACAAAACATGCAGGAAGTACAGGTCCAAACAGGAACAGATGACACACCAAGATATCAGCTAGTGCCTATCTATCACGACAAAGATATCATAGATAAAGCATGGCACACCACCATTAGAGAGCCCCGTGTATTAGAATGGTACCAGGAGGTGTGGGTAGACTTGGCGGGAGGTGGCGGATGTATCTACCTGACTTGTACCCCAGATGAATATGCCAGAAGAGGGGAAAGCTTACGGGGGGTGTGCAGAGCATGGATGCCCATAAAAGGCACACCTGCATGGGACGAGGCAGTGATGGACGAAGTGGAGTGTAGAAGGTTGGAGGAGTTAAAGTATTCGTTACTTAAGTAACGAAAGGGGGGAAATGTAGGGGAGGAGTGGTCCAAAAGACCCCCCCCTTGCCTACATCTCCACCCCGGGTGAGGGCCATGGCTCATCGGGCGTTCCCTCCTACCACCAGGGCCCAGGTGGTGGATGGCTCACCTGCTGAAGACATTGCCCGCACGTATTAAATTTAGCTAGGCCTCAGAAACTATTTCTTGTTTGCTAAAGATGGTGTGATCTCAGCGTGCTGTAGCGCGGCCCCCACCTCCGGAAAGTTTCAGTCCTCCCTGTCTCCGCAGCACCATGGTAGATCCGCTGCAAGCCCGTTCCCACGAACAAGACGGGCATGATCTAGCGTAATACATTAACAGTGTAACAGTTCACCTTCCGCAGTGTATCGCTGCTCCCACAATGACCCGGTCAGCAAGGCCTGGGCGATGGGAAGATCTGTAGAATGGTCATCTGCTGAAAGCAGACAGGTAGCCAAATATGAATGTAAGAAACCACTTTTTAACACATGTATCCTCTCCATACAACCACTCTTACTAAAGGAAGTTGTGTAATTATCGTACATGACACCAGCCGTGAAGGACCCACACCCCTGCAGGGGTGTGCAAATGATAACAGCATTTCCGGGGGATTATTCTTCATAAGTATCACTGAAAGCCCCGCGGTCCCGCACCACAACTGAACTGATGCTGCTAGAGTACACAAGAAAACGAATGTAACCATACCAAGGACACATGTGAAGAGTGTGCGAGAATGCACTCGTCACACGTGTATGTCTAGGCCCCTCATGTGCCACCTCCGCCACGTACAGTGGCGGGTTACTTTCTATGTACTCCACCAACCCTAATACTACCTCACTCACTGCAAATGTATATGCATATAACTAAATACTGTAGTTGTTAAAACATAGTGAATGAATAAGGTGCTCAGACTGGGTATAATCGAGACACATCCAGCAAAGTTTAAATGCATGTTTCAAAATGATTTGAATAAGTATTATAGAGTGGTCAAATGTTTGTGAAGTTTTTACCTAAAATCGGCAACACACGAGGGAGATACCTTTGTGAAATACGTGCAAGGCCATTCCCCCTCCCACCCTGCGAAGGCTGCCAAGGCATGAGAGCAGAGGCCCGCGCTGCGCTACTCCGCCTCCCCCAACCAGACTGGAGCCGCTTCAAAGATTTGTAGCCCCCTCTGCAGCACCCAAGGCCGCGGCCCGCCACCTGCATTATTTACAGCACAGCAGTAAACCTCTGCCTGAACACACGCTTCCAAAAGGTGCCCCCCCGTAAGCCCCACAACCCACCGGATCATCTTAGACTTATGGCCCTGTGCAATCAGGACACCCAACACTTTGACAACACACAGCGGAACATCCATAACTTCTAACAAGGCAGAAAGACCTGTACCACCCGTCCCAGGCCCTGAAGCTTAGCCCCTCGACCTATGGCCCCGGTCAACAGGACACTGGTAACCATGTCCTGACGTATTACCTCCAGACCCCTCACAAGGTACATTCCTCCTGTGTTGCATTAACCTGTAGAATAACCTATTGGAAGATTTACTAAAGAAGATAATATTGCAATGACTGAATGACTGCGGTGTGCGTGGCCCAGGGCAAATAAGCCAGGAAAGGACATTCATCTCTGACACTGGCCACGATGGCACAACAACACCGCCCGGATGAACCCAGCCAACCTGTCAGGCCCAGCCCAACCCGCGAGGCTGACCAGTGACGTCTTCCAGCCAAAGCCAACCACATCGCAGCAGCACCTATAGTTAGTCGTCGCCACCCAATCCCATTGAACTTGTGCCCCCTATAGTGTGTAGGTTCTTATGACGTTTTTTGTAAATATATACGCCTGTCTTTGCTATTGTCAGACAGAGCGCTCTCAGAGTTTTGCAGAGTTCTTTGCATGCCCTATTCTAATCGATAAACTCCCATTTAAGCTCACCCGCACTCTGTCCTGGCTTTATTCCAGATTTGGGAGAGTCCTTTATTGTCTCTCATTGCGGGGAGGATCGTGCTGTTGGGGACGCATGCCTTCAAAGGCTAGGGGTTTGGGACTAGGGGCAGAGTGGACCACTGGAAGAAATATCAGAAGCAGAAAACATGAAGCGAAGTCTGCAGCAACCTCATGGACCACGAAGTACTGGTGAAGCCCTGTTGCTGAGCTGACCTCTTTTGTATCAACAGAGAAGCTCCAGACGGAAGGACTTCTCTTGGGTTAGTGGCACCAACTAACCCCGAGACGGACTCCACTTTGGCGCAACACCGACTTGCTGTTTGTTAGGCAAGATTGTATGCAGTACCCTGTGGGAGAGTGCACCAGCCTTTTTCTCTTGGCAATAGTTAACCCAACCCTTGGTATAAGCATGTACTACACAAGTTGGTAGTGTGACTGAGCAGCCAGGCTTATCTCAAGAGGGGGTCAATCTGAGCTGTAGGGTTGTTGCACAGATTTCACAGTGGAAATTATCCAAATTAATTATTGTTTAATCTAGAAACCTTGAGTGTAAATTTGTCAGTTTGAATAAGCCTTCTTTAGAAGGGATCAATATGTGTAACCCAAAAATATACTTCAAAAATACACAGTTTCAATAAATCAGTAGATACCCATTTGGGATGGCACAAAGACACTCCCTACACTCTGAGAAGACTTAGATAACTAGGACACTGGACATTGATATATCACTGGCACATTTAGAGCAATACTGAGTTTGATGTTAAAAGGAAATAGTTGGGGAATAAAACAATGGTTAACAAATATTTTAAAGCAGGTAAGTACTTTTGAACCACCAATGCAAAGTAAATTAACCCTTTCCCAGCTACACAAGTTATAGAATGTGTGACTTTTGTTGAGGGATAGTTAAAGCACAAAGTCAGAGGATACAAGAGTCTTTCAGGGAGCAGGACAGACCATGTTAATTGAGCAAAGTCTTGGTGAGCTGACGCACTTCTTGATGGTAAGTAAAAAGTCTTGCACAATGTTTTAGAAGTCTTTGTAGAAGATGAAATCACTGTAGGGCCACAAGCTGGGAGGCTTGTGAGGGGCAAAGCTGCAAGCAACTCTGCAAAAGCAACCAAGACAAGTCTGAACTGAGAGCTAGTAAGGCTACACAACAAGGAGGTAGACAACCCCTTAGTTTAAAGTACCTTAGGTCTGAAGAAATTGGTTCCAGCAGCTGGCTTCTGTTCCTGTGCAGGTCTGCAAATCCTGTTCCTTGCCTCAGTCGTGGGGACAAGAGGGAGGACGTCTGGGGACTCCTGCACTATGAATTGAAGGTCAGCGGCAGCAATGGGGAAACTTTGCGAAGTGCCACTGATCTGGTTTCCACTTCTCACAAATAGCACGCCGCGTTTCTCGGATACCTTATGGACTTTCCTCACATCTGCGATCCAGCATTGTTGAGGTGCCTCAGGCTTGGTCAGTCCTGCTTCATGCGAGTCCGGAGGATCTTCCTGGAGCTCGGGTCTGACTTAAAGACGACACTCTATTCTTGTCTTCCTCTCCCTGGCACTTGGTTCCTGCAGCAGCAATTGGAAGTACAGCCAGTTCCGAGAGGATTTTCAGAGTTTGTCTTTGGGTCGATGTAACGCTCACCCGATTCCCGTAGAGGCGCCGGTCTTGACTGGGCGTATACCGTATCTGCAAAGGTGATGTGTAACACACGGCTGGCTCTTTGGGCTGGACCTCTGTGCACTGTATGTCTGACTTGAAGGGTAAGATGTCTGCAGATAGAAAATATGGGATTAAGGAACTGGGTTATTGAATGTCTCTCTCTTCTTCCCTTTCTCTTCTCCTGTAGAACCCCAAAGGTTAACGCTCTCACCTTAGGTAAGTGAACGCCGTGCTCTCCATCTGCCTCGGGGCAGGGTGCTGTAACCAGTTTCTTCACTGGATAAGGAGAGCAGGCCTCTTGACTTCAGAGGACTGCTGTCCGTCGTTTACTGCACGAATGGTAAGTTTCGAGTAATTCTAATGTCTTTAAAGTCTTTAGTAATGATGTTTTTTCTTTTTTTGTAGGGTTACGGCGATGGCGGATGACGGGCTGAAGTGAGTTGAAGATGGAGCCCGTGTGATGAATAGAAGCGCCTGGAAGCACGTAAGTAAGCGCTTGTTGCCTGCTTCACGATGCGCTCTGTCTTTTTATTTTGCATGTACAAGTTCGGAGCGGCTGCAGGGTGCCGGAATACCCACTGGGTTAGATGTGGAAAGGAGTAATGGCACGTGAGTATTAAAGTTCCCCAATGTCTTTAAACGCACCTTGTTTTGTCTTTCAGATGCGGGATGCAGCGCCGAAGGCCTCCGGAGCGCACGAAGAGTAGGTAAGCCTTTGTCTTTCAGATGCCGGAATGCAGCGCGAGGCGTTGGTGACAGCCGATGAACAGGTAAGTGAAGAGCTGTCACTGAAGACCGTAATGCTAACCTGTTCTTTCTTGTCTTTTTAGGTGTTGCTGAAGACTGGATTCAGGATGGTAAGCCTTTTTCCTTAGGCCCAGGATCAGATGCAGAAGACACGATGAACGTTCTGCTGCAGAGGATGCAGAATAACGCAAAGCAAGATTCATCCATCGGGTGTGGTTTAAATAGCCTCCTGTAGTGCTTAGGTGCCTCCTTCCACAGCCACGCCTAGGTAAGAAAAGAGTTCCTGCTTTCCAGAAGAGTTCCAGTGTTCTGAATCTAGGGAGTGGCTCCTGCCCCACCCAACAGGAAAAGTAGTTCCAAACAGAAGAGGATCAGAGGCTCAACTGACAGGCAAGTAAGCAGCATGGTCTGCTGCAGGTAAGTCCACCCAAGCATTATGAGCCCGGCGCTTCCAGCGCTGGGACTGGGCATATTTATGAGCCTGGTGCCACTGGCGCCAGGACTGGGTCCAAAAGGTCCCAATTGGGACTGGTTGGCACTCGGAACCTGGGTTATGGATCTGCTTCCAAGGGAGTTGGGAAAACCCTGACCTTTTGGAAGCAGAGATCATGACAGTCGATTGATGCCACCAACCCAAAGGGGAGAAGTCCTCCTTGCAGGGCTTCTCTAGTCAAGGCAAATTCTGAGGTTCAGCACTGCAGCAGGGCTTCACTGGGAAAATCAACGGTACAGGAGTTGCAGCAGGCATCTCTGCCAAGTTCTTCTTCGGATTCCTTAGTCCAATGGTCGACTGCCTTCCAAGAAAAAGACCGATTTAGGCAGGTTTCTCCCATTCATTCATTCATTCATTCACAGCCTAGCTGGCAATCACACAGCAGGGTGGATGTCCTCAAGGACAGCCAGCCAGCCAGCCAATCACTTTGGGTGCATTCCTGTAACCAAGGGGATTAAGCACAGTGAGTTTCTGGCACCTCCCTCACTTCCTGCACCTGCCAGACACACTCGAGCCTGAGGCAAGCTTCACTGGTGAATCCAGCCAAAGACAAAACAAACAAAGGAACCAAACCTGGTTTGGCATGCAGAGTAAATCTCAAGAAGGACCTTTCCAACCAGAAATGGCAAAAAAAGACGACTGGGGCCATTTTGACAAAATGGGCACCCATGGGTGCTTTACTGCAGCTTCAATTGGAGCCAGCGGTAGAAACATCACTGCCACCAGCCATTAATTGCAGAAAGGCTAACAAAAATGTTACATGAGAAACTAGACAAAAGGGGATACTAAATAACCCCTCCAGCACCGTATTGTAAAATAGTGTGTGATGGGTCTAGAAAGTTACAAAATGTAAAGTCAAATTCACTTCACTGCTCTTGGAAACAGTAGTTCACCAAGAGAATGTATTTAAACCTTTGGGAAATCTAAGACTTCCCTGTGGCACTGCACTGAAGGTGCGGTCACAATGTAAAGATGATGCCTATGGGGTTTGTCAGACTCCAAAGTCACAAGAACGGCAGACTTCAAATTAAACAAAAATGCCTGAGTGTGTGGGAAAAAGGTCTCACTCTCCCCAGTATATAAATTAAAGAAGTCCTAAAGTCCAGCAAGAAGAGCTAGGGGTCTCTAAGGTAGAAGGGAATTGGCACATTTCTGAGATTTCTCCTCAACACTGTGCCTCTCCGTTACTGCAAAAGCCAATGCCAGGGGCCAAGTGTCCATAACCGACTGCAATGTCTGCAGCGGAACAAATCGGGTCAAAAGCTCCAGGAGCCTCCTAGGGACACTCCAGAAACAGGAAATCCTGATCCAGAGTCCCCTCAGCAGAGCCCAGGACAGAGGGAGCAAGGAAAGTCCAACCAAAGATATTCGATCTGCATCAGTGCTGTTTGCGAGGCACTGAAAACACAAAGTGCTGCTGAATCGAAAAGTAGCTGCTGATGTCCTTCCAGAGTACTGCCGCAGGAGCCCTCCAGACGTCCTCCCTCTTGTCCCCACGACTGAGGCTCAGAAACCAGTGTCTGCTTGGCTGTAGCAAGACGACATAAGCTGGACCACTTTTCTTCTAACCAGAGTAACTTCTTGGGCAGGCGGTAGTTACCTTCTCGCCTTAAATTATGCTTTCTCACTTGAGATTGGCACCTGGTTAACTTTCCAAGTTGATTTTAACTCCCTTTTGAACAGGCTTAACAGCTTGTGTTCCAACAGTGATTTTCTCAACTATCCGACTTTGTGAAAGACTCTTATCCCAGAAGTGCATCAGAACTATAGACTCTGTCCAATAGACTTTGGCTGTCCAGCTCCCTAAAGGCACCTTTCTGAATCCATTGACTTTGGCATTTCATGTCCTTCAATAGGTTGTAATTTGTTTAACACTTTTACTGCTGGGAAAAGCTTACCTAGATTTCATTTGAAGATTCCAACTGTCCTCACTTGATAAGAAAGTATTTTCTAACCTTTCTATCTTCCCTTAACCCTTCCTTTCTGAAACTCAGAATCTGAAAAGTATATTTGTGTTATATATATATATATATATATATGCAATACTATCCTTGTTATTGAAGTGCCTTCAGGGTGTAGGAGATCAGCATATCCAAAGGGTATTCAACTATTGATTTTCAAAAGTGATTCCAAAGCTTGCTTGAACTGTTACAATTGCCTTTTTAAAGACTGTTTAACCCTTTAAGTGCCGTGGGTTCCCCCTCCCCCAGTGCTAAGGCCTTTTTTGGTGATTTCGGTATGTCGCCATTCAATGCTTTGTAACTTTGTTACATGAGATATCTCGGCCAAATTTGGCCCCTTTTTTCCCCCCACATGTAGGCAGTCGTAACGCCACCCAGGAATCCTAGGTTGCTGTAGGGGGTGAGAGGGGAAAAAAAAACAAAGGGCTAAAATGTTGAGTTTTTTCAAATCATGCCAATAAAATGATGTAAAAAGAAGCCTGTGTTTTTTTTCCCTGTAAGAGCTGGTAACAAATGGTTTGCTGTGCTGAATTCCCCAATTTCCTGGCTTTCAAGACCAGGTTGAGTGGAAACGAAAAAAATGTATTTTGATGTGATTATCAACCGTTTTGTGAGGTAGGAGATTTTGGAAATTTTTGCCAATTGGACATGCCTGGACAGAATGGAAGAAAAGCCGAATTGGAGAACAGAAAGGCATACATTTCTGAAAAGACGACACAATTCCAAGTTTAGGAAGGAGTGATTTGCGCAGGTCAGGCAACAACTAGGTAGGGGAAAATGCCATAGTTTGGGGGAAAAAGCAGGTAAATGACCTCCGCTACATACCCCCAACTCTTGCAGTTAGGCAATCCCACATATTTTGTAGTATTTCACAAAACAAGCAGTACCACAAGCCAAACACTGAGCCATGGTACGCAGGAGTTTTATTGCTTACGGCCTGAACAGACGTACTTGGCATGTGTAAATCAGGAAAACAAACGTGGTGAGGAACAGAAAGCATACATTTTTTGAAAGAGCACAGGCAGACCTTTTCAAGGGCAGGTGACATGTGCAGGTTACAAGTGTATGGTGCCAAAAGCAGCGACTAAATGTAGGGCACATTAGGGAAATGAAAGGGTTGTGTGACAAAGGGCACCAGCAAATGGTTCAAAACGTTTTGAAAACCATGCAAACGCAACAAATGTCATACCTTTCCACGTTCCCACAGGTGTCCCGACGAAAACGGTACCTCACATGTGTGGGTGCAGCTACCTGGGCGCCAAGGGGAAAGCCGAATACGCGGCCAACCCCAAGTCTTTTCGGACAGCAGATTTTGTTGGATTCTGTTCAAGCACACAGCATACAGATCTGAGCCTGGGGTGTCCAAGCCACCAAGGAAAACGAGGAACCCCATGCATTTCTGAAAAGAGGACACCTGTGGGAATCCGCAGAGGTCTGACTTGCGCGAATCGGCCCAGAATGTACAGAATGGTAAACAAAGAAAAAAAATTAAAATGGCAGGCTGCACTTTAGGGTGTCCCTCAGCCACCACCCCAAACCGCCGGAGAATTTTTTTAATGTAAAGGGGGTGCACCTCTCCCACCAAATGGAGGGGCAGGGCATCTCATGTAGCCCTCCCTGGGGGCAAATAAGGGGGGGGGCTGTCATGCACTCCTCCCTGGGGTCAGGTGTTCCTTCCTAGGAGCACATATCTGCCCCCATCGAGGGCTGCATGACATGGCCCCCAATCCATTGTGGGTGGGGAGGGGGCCACCACCCCTTCCCATTAGAAAATTCCCTGGCGGTTTGGGGTGCCCCACAGCCCACCTGATGGGCACATTGGTGTGCCATTTTCCCCCCTCAGCAGGGTGAGATTAGGACAAGAACTGGGCCCGGTCACCCAAAAAAAAGTGGCCCACCCTTGGCCTCAGAAAAGGTGGCCCACCCCTCGCCTCATGACCCTTGACCTCTGATATCACCGGAAATTATGTCATTTGACCCCACCCCAAAGTAACATCCCGGGAGTGATGACAAAACAGGAAGTGGCATCAAATAGCATTGTTCTTAAGTACACTAAATTACTGTGAATCCAAGCAGACGTCCAAGGCCAAATGATATGTTATTGTATAGCATGTACGCTTAAGCTCTTTTTTATAGAACAAATATGCATACAATATCACCCAACCTGTGTTGATACTCATCGAACTAAGAAGGATGAAAGGCATTGTGAGAAGAAAAAAAAAGTGTATTTTTTTTTCTTCCATTTTTTGTTCTCCAAACCAGCCCAGGCATGGCCAGAAACTGGCCCCCACTGCCCAGGGACGATTTAAATTTACATTTTGTGGTGGCCCTCTCCCCCTTCACCCCAAATGGGTGGGGGCACCTCATGTAGGCCTCCCTGGGCCTCCTACGAACGGCTGCGTGAGGTACACCCCCCCTCCATTTGGGCTGCAGGGGAGAGGGCCACCAAAAAATCTGTAAGAGGGCCCCCAGTGGGTGGGGCAGTAAGGTTTGGGCACCCTGGGGGCAGAATGCAGCACTATTGTGCCCATCTGCGACAAGGGGAGTTGGGTAAACAAAAAAAAAAATGAAAATGGTACACTACACTTAAGGGGGGGGCTGAGGGGCACCCTAAACCTCTGGGGAATTTTCTAAAGTAAGGGGGGTGGGCCCTCTCCCGCCACACCAAATGCAAGGGGGGGGGGCATCTGAATCAACCCTCCCTGCTGGCGGATAAGAGGGGGGGCATCTCATGCAGCCCTCCCTGGGGTCAGATGCCCCTTCCTAGGAGCAGATAACTTCCCCCAGGGAAGGCTGCATAACAACCCCCAGTCCATTTTGGGGGGGGGGCATCCCTTTCCATAAAAACAATTTCCTGGTGGTCTAGTGGGGGGGGGGCACTCTCCCCAAAACCAATGACTTTTTCCCGTAACCTGCAGGCCCCATCCTTTGAGGGTCTGCCCACACTTTCCTGGTGGCCTCCCTCTGCCCCAATTTGATGGGGGGCCACCTCATGTACTCCTGCCTGGGGGCAGAAATCTACATTTCCCCTTGGGGTGAGGTGGAGAGGGCCACCCAACCCCACACAAATCTTTGTTTTTTGTTTGTTTTTTTTCTCCAATTTGCCCCCTTCCATGGGGGCAGATCAGCCATCTGCCCCCAGGGTTATCCATATACATGCTTTGTGGGGTGGGGGCAGAGGGCTGCTTACAGTAAGCAGCCCCCCCCACTTTCAAAACAAATCCCTGGTGTTCTAGTGGGCAATGCTGGGCATGGATCGACCGATCTGCGCCCGATACGCGCCCAGCAATGCTTTCACAAAAGGTGTCGTATACAGGAGAAACTCCCCTTTCCATTGACACCTCCCTCAATCTCCGGCTTGAAATACAGCCGGAGATCGAGGGAGAGGAAGAAGGGCACTCACCTTCTCTTTCACCGCAGCAGCCCGAAATGGCTGCCGCAGTGAAATTACTTTCACGTCGGTGTGCATTACGCACTCAGACGTGAAACTGAAGGTAATCCAGCCCCCGGGCAGTGAGGAGGAACCTCCCCCTCACATAACCCGGGGTTTGGATCACACAAAACAGGACAAGCTATCTCCTCCTTGGCAACCTGGAGGTAATCCCAAGCCCAAGGTCGAGATACCTCGTCCTTGGCACTTAAGGGGTTAACAAAAACATGTCAATATTTATAACTGAAACCTTGAGAGTGTAAATGTTACTTGTATGGACTGATTTCATCTGTACAGCTCACATGTACGCCTTTTGAGATAAGCCTGGCTGCACAGCCAAACTACCAACGTGTGTAGTACAGACCTATACCAACATGTGTAGTACAGAACTATACCAAAAGGTGGGTTACCTAATACCAAGCAGGTAAGTGTTGTGTAGTGTAGTCTCACACAGTGTGACTGCACCAATTCTTACCCAACAGCTGGATCCTTGAGAAGACATTTAGTTGGTCTCACTTGTCCAAGGACTGAAGCACAGAATAGTCTCTTCGGAGATCAAGCATAGGAGCAGGAGTTCACTGGGGCATTCACTGGAGAGGTGCTGGGCCACTACAGAAGTCGTCCTTCGGTCATTAGGCTGAGACACAAACAGGCTCGGTAGCACGCAAATGCAGCCGCAAGTACATGACCTTATAAGGACTTTCCTGACCAAGAAGGCCCAACTACTACATGGATAAACTATCGAAAATCTTGTGGCATGGCCATTTTAGGGCACTATCCCCATTTAGTAGCCACACACAGTAAACCCGAATATGCACACCAAAAATAATGCTAAAACAGTAAAATACACTATTGCCACCATCTTGCTTAAAGCAGATATAAAACCAGAAATCCCAAGTGTAAAAAGAATCCCACTGCACTGTAAGGTGCTGTGTGCAATGTAAAAATACAAGAATTTAAAAGGGAAACAGTTTCCCAGAATTGATAGGACAGGATCAACAGAAAAAATAATGGGGTTCCATAGTAAACTATGGAGGGAATGTTGCAAAAAGTTAATCTTTCATAACAATACTAACACATGGTAATGCAGATGGCCTTTTTTGAAGGTTAAACCTACTAGACCTGGACAACCATCCCTTTGAGTGCTACTCCTACCCCCCTCCCCCCCCTCCTCCTCCTCCTTCCACAGCTGAGGGTTTGGGTGAGAGGGTGTTAAGGGGCGCGTTAGTTTAATGTCCCAAACAAACAAGTGAGAGCTGCTAAGCTGTATCCATAGCAGATTGTTTCACCAGCCTCTCCTCAGTGACCCCATTCTCAAAGGACTGGTGATGAAACCTAAGCTCTTGGGGAATGGCAACTCCCAGGACAAATTGCTCCAAAGAGGTCTATAGACCTTTCTCCAAGTAGATGACCATCTTTCGCGCTGACTGTGCCGCTCACTGACTGGTGGCAGGCCCAACTCAATTAAACTACAATTTACAACAGTACCCCACCCCCCCCCCAAAGTTCCCCCCTCCTAGGAGTGCAGCTTTGACTACGTCACAGATATCCCTGGTACAGTCTGGCATCTAAGGAAAAGCCCTGGAAATTAGGTGTGCGTTTGTTTTTCTGTGCCCCACACAGAACTGAAGGAAATCTTTGTAAAACTAGCTCCAATGGAACTACAGGAAACATGCATGATTGTTGATTTCAGGTCACAGATAGACTATTGTCAAATTATCTGTGTATACAAATATTTACGGAATTATACAAACACTGGTTTCAATCAAGAATGCATGTCCCCAATCAAATAGAAAGCAATAGAATTAAAAGAAACTCACCCTTGGGTCCCATACAGGCAAATTTAGATTGCATTCTTCTGGCTGTTTCAATAGTACTGGATTTGGCCATTCCCTATAAAAACAAGTAAAAAAGTAGATGCAATAAACTCATAGCTATAAATGAGACCTTTCCTAAGCCTCAGTTACACAACAGGAACAATAGTTCTGCAGCTTAAGGACTGATAAATATTCCAATTATAATGATCTTGAAATCTTTTGAATAGATCAAGACATATCTAGTAGGGGGGAGACGGGTGGGGGGGGGGGTAGTGTACCAAATATAACCTATTTAGTATTCAACCTAAGCACATTATAAAGCCAAAGGTAATATTAAATCAATCAAGTTCCAAAGTTGAAAAAACAATTTATAAAAAAAAAATAGAGCATAGTTTGAAAGTGCATCAGATCACATTTTAGGACACCACCATAGTTATGGTGAACATGGGAACTCGGAGGTTAGCCAAAACCAAATCAAGGTAACCATCGAGAGTGGTCAAGGCTTAGTCGCAGGAGAAAGTGAGTGGGGTCAGGGGTCCAAAAGGAGTCCACACAGTGAAACACACAATTCAATTTACACAGGAGGTTCTTCGAAATGCAGTTAAGCAGGTAAGGTAAGTAGTGATGCAGTAGAATGAAGTCGATTCACAGGAATTATACCCTAACTTTATAAATCAAATACCTATGATGTATGGGGCCTTGTGTCTAAAAGTCACAAAGCTTCTTCTTAGGAAAAGGGGCAGATGTGGGAAGAGTTGTGTTGGTGAAATGCTCCAGAAGATATTCAAAGTTACAGGTAGGTAACATTATACCGTTACTCTTCCAGATACAGGCTTATAGATTATATGGGGAAGGTGGGGGGTAGAAGGGGCTGGAAGAGGAGGGCACTGGAGGTAGGTTTTCCCCACCATTGGTTCCAGTTAGCGGTGCCCAGGAGCTGTGGGTGCAAGGATTCTTCCAGTCAGATCTGTTGGGAAAGCTCACTCTTTAGGCAACTTGCTCTCCATATTCTATGGACCACTAAGCTGTTTACAATTAGTTTTTAACCTGTCCTGACATTTTTTACAGGGAAGTGAAGCATTTAGATTCACTCCTCTGGCCTTTTGCAACTACTTCTCCCTTTTTCAAAACTTATAAGAGTACACACAGCATCTTACAATGCAGTCCAGTGGGGATACTTTTGAATCACCCTAGTCTTTTACACTTGGGATTTGTGGTTACTTTTATATGTGCCATAAAGAAAAGCTGGTGGTAGCAATAACCTTTTTACAATTTTTGCAGTATTTTTAGCATGTACATTCACGTTTACCGAGATTGGCTACTAAGCGTGGCTAGAGCCCTATGGCCATGCCATGAGATTGTCACCTGTTCTTTGGCTTTCTTCTCACAGTGGTCCCCAATTGGCTCAATGCTGGCTCTTTGAATGGAGCAGATTCTTAACATTGGTGGGCTTGGACTTCTTTCCAGCCCGGATTTAGCATAAGGACTCCTGCAGTAATTTCTTCAGATCAGTGTAGGAGCCAAGTATCCTGTGTAGAAGAACAGCCGACTTAAGATCCTCAGACTACTTCCGAAGAGGGCCAGCATCCCCCTTCCTGCATTCTGCCCAGTGAAGCCCTGATTGACTATCTGATCTGCAAAGGCCCCAAGTGGTGCTTTGATCCTTAGACTGGTGGGACCAACCAGTCTCTATGCATTCCAGAGGATCCGGCCGTCCTGAGACATCGGAAGTGTCCATGGACCACAAGTTGTCCTGGCCAGCTCCCCAGTGGGCTACCTCGCTAGAAAAGTCACAGCTCTGCATTTGCAGCCAGAACTTTAGTGGTCACCAGCTAGTGGTATAAATCACCTTCAACTGACTTTCAGCCACCCAGCTTCAAGGGATCCTGTCCTGGAAGGACTTCTACAACCACGATTGGAAGGACACCTCCCATTGTCTGTGTGTGATGGCCATCGCTGGACTGATTTTCTTTACTATGGACTGGTGGACAGATGCATAGAACGCCAACCTAGTTTAGTGACGGACAACTCGGGGAGCTGTAGCCAAACCAGTTCAAGGTAGCAAGGCAAGTGGTCAAAGCCTAGCCTCAGGAGGGGTGAGCCTGGCAAAGATTCCTCAATGAGTAAACTGTGAAAAGTAAAAGACCACACTTAGACAATCAGTTATAAAAATATGTATTTATTTATGAGCATCTAATACTAGGAAAAATGACTATTGGCAGGTAATATGACTTGGAAGGATAGCTCACAGGCAACGTGCTCGCCTTGGAAGCAAGACTACATGGAGCAATGCAGGTTTGTTCCCCGGGTCTGCGCTCAGAAACCACTGGGTATTAAGCACGTTATAAATAACCTATTAAACAGAATAACCTCAGCCCTTTAAGATGAGTAGCAATTACCCTGGAGATGGATGGGGATGCAGACGTTACTCAAACATCAATAATCAAAACTACTCAGGTAGTTGGCAAAAGGATAACTTCTTGTTTTAGACAATTGAAAAGGAGCACAACGAACATCAACAAATTCGCTCGATCCTCTTACTCGACGAGTTTCATAAAAAAACAGCTTATATTATCAAAAACATATCATTGACCTATGTCACTACCAACGTGATCCTAGGTGGCAAAGTACACAAACCTAATCGCAACTGTGATATGCTCTTAGTGAACATCTAAGTATGTTCTATACTAGTATGGGATAGTGAGTTAAAGTGATAGGTTTCTTATCAGGTGAGGCAACTAAGCCCTCCCTTCAAAATGGCCACTATGACGTCACTAAATAAACAACATCCTATTGGCTACACAACTATAGGACCCTTAATTAGGCTGTCCTCTACAATTGGTTGGCACTCTAACCTTTGTCAATTTTCAACCCATGTCTAGCAGCACGCAGATTGGACCTCCAGGTGCTGGTGAGCTCATCTTAACCCCAGCTTCCCACCAATTAGCATAACAATTTATCATCACCTCCGTGGTCAACGTAGTCCATTAGTCTTTGAAGCTCAGCCTTGAATTTGTTCTGTACTGTGCAGAATCGGGGGGAGTGAAGGCACGCTTTGCCCTCATGCGTAGGTGTGAGCATCATGCTCGTCCAACTTCATCCTTCCACGTAACTGAAGACAATGATTTTGAGCCCCCACTGTCTTTAAAATACAATTTTTTAATAGACTTCTGATGTCTTCCTTGTTTGTTTCTTTTGAACAGGAGTTTTGTTCTTTCCCACAATTTGTATCCAATGCTAGTTAACTTCAGCCTGATAAGACCCTGGCTTCATGGCTCATCGAGCCTCGCCTTTGAGATTCACTTAATTCATGTGTTTTCTTACTCCGACACACTGAGACGAGGCCTTTCTTTTAGTACAACTCTGCCTATAACACTTAGTGGAATCATCCATCTTTTACTCTTTATGCATATATGCATATATTGGTGAATGCCGCAATCTATTCACTAAAAAGCTAGCCTCAAGAATACTTGGTCTGCTTGCGTTTCTTTTGCATCCGTACACGTGTTAACTGACTTGATAACTTCATCCATTTTATGGCATAAGCTTCTTCACCTTGATCCCAAGAGGTCACTCATCCTTGATGCCTTATAAAATATCTGCATTCTCTAGTCTCTACATCGTTTCTAGGCACATCAGCTCAGCTGTGTGACATCATCAGTCTTGACCATTCATTTGCTCTGCTTCTTCTGGGATTTAATTCAAACAGCCATCATATTTTCTTTTATGCAAGTACGGTTTTCTCAATGGGAACCTTGCCTCCAGGATTCGCCTAGGCATCAGTATTTTCACTGGTACCGCTCGGTTTACGCATCCGGACTCCCAACATATAGGCAATATGGGCGAGGTGGTAGAGGTACTTGGCTCCCCCTCTACACTAACATCATATCAATATCGCATGACTAAATGAAAGCTATAAAATATACAATCACTGGAGTAGGGCAAAATGCATAAATCCCAGCAAAATAGGATAGTGTCAGTATGCAGGATTGGGGCGCTGGTGAGCCCAGCGAAGATGGCTGCAAGCCTTTGAGATTGTTAGGGAGAATTCTCACAAATGTGCCAACTCCTCTACCTAAGAGAGCCCCAGCACTTTTTTTTGTTAAACTTATTTTTATTGTTCACAGTATTAACATATTACATTGTACCAACTTTACTCCGCAAAAGTCGCCCCCCTCCCTTACCCGCCCCCCTCCAGAAGAGTTCTCTTTATTTCAATTGTTCTCGGGACTGACTATGAGGTGAATATGTCCGTTATTCTAATGTTGTGTGGACACCATTGTTCCATATAGTCAGATTGTAGATATTCTATAACCCCCGCGACCCCTCCATTTATTCATGAAGGAGTCCTTTGATCCATGTAAATTGTGCGTGATCCTTTCCATGGTCATTTGTGACCAGACCTTTTGGGTCTTGCTTCTTCCAGTTCTGTACGATTGTTGCCCAAGCCACTATGACCAAGCCCATGAAACTTCTCCATTGCGCCTTGGTATACCTCTTGGCTTGTTGCTCTTTCAATCCGCAAAGCCATACTTTCTCCCCTAGTTGATCCGCTTCTGGAAACATCTTTTTCATTTCCGAAATCAATTCTGTCCAGAAGCCTTTGACCCCTTGACAGTCCCACCAGATATGCCTCCACGTGCCAGTTGTCTGAGCAGCCTCTCCGGCAGCGGTCAGCCGTTTTCGGGTACATGTTGAGCCTCTCGGGTGTGAAATGCCATTGGGTGACTATTTTCTATCCACATTTCCCCGGTCTGGGCTGCTCGTGTTAGTTTAGGGATGTCTGCCCACAACGCCTGCCACTGTTGGTTTGTGATTTCTTCCCCCAGTGTTCTTTCCCATTTTTTCATGTAGGCCCATTTTAGTTCCTCATCCTGTGTATTGATGAAATTGTAGAGTGTAGAGACTAGCTTCTTGTCCCCTGAGTTGGTAAGGAGGTACTTTTCAAATGTGGTCAGTTCCCTGGACGCCGCTTGCGCTATTTCTGGCATTCTTAACCAGTGTCTGAGCTTTTCTTATTTGTACCTGTCCGCCATTGTGAAATTCCACATGGATTTGCATTCTGAAAATATTACTTCATTGTCCTGGAAGATTTCCCCCATTTCCTATTTTTCTGCACCCTGCCTCTTCCCATTTCTCGAAGACCCCGTGCTCTAGACCTGGTGGGAATTGAGGGTTCCTGCATATGGGTGTGAATGGGGCAGTTACCGCCGTGGTCATGTTGCCATTCCACGTTTGTTCGTCCCAGGCATTCGATGTGGCTTTCATGATCTCACTAATTCAGAGGTTTGAGTGTCTATGTTGCTTGAGTTTCCATGAGACGTCTTCCAGTGGGGTTCTAGCGACCGCCCTGTCCTGGGTCACCCAGATCGTTTGTTGGTCATCCCCCAGCCATTCTTTCAGGACCCGTAGCTGCGCCGCATGACAATAGTTTTTGAAATGTGGGAGTGATAGTCCACCCTCTCTGACGTGGGGGCTTCCTGTTACAAATAAACAATGAGACAGCCAGCGCCTTAAAGAAGGAGTTAGGGATTGTTATTGGGAGGGCGTGAAAGTAGTACAACAGCTTGGGGAGAGTGTTCATTTTCACCGATCGGATTCTCCCCCACCAGGAAATGTTTAGCGGGCACCATCTTTCCAGGTCTTTTTTCACTCTGGCAAGTAATGGGGGGGTAGTTCCGTTTGTATAGTGCGTCCACCCTGTGCGTGAGGTTTATACCCAAATATTTTATCCCCTCTTCCGCTATTTTTAGGCCTATTGATCCCACCTACTTTTCCAGTGTTTCTCTGTTCCCCGCTAAGTGAAGAATTTCCGTTTTTTTCCCATTGATTTTCCGGCCCGAGATGTCCCCAAATGCCTCTCCTACTTGTAAGGTATATGGCAATGTTTTCGCCGGGTCCTCTAACGCTAAAAGCATATCGTCTGCATAGGCGATCACCTTATGTTGTCTGCCTGCCATCTCAATCCCCTTAATTTGGATAGATTCCCTTATTTTGATTAGTAGCGGCTCCAGAAAGATGGTATACAGGAGGGGGGAAGCGGGCATCCCTGTTTTGTTCCCCTAGTGATCCTTACCCTCTCTGTGACTTCCCCATTGACCGCTATTCTTATCGAAGGGGAGATATACTTGGCTTTGACCATGTATATGTATTGGTTCCCGAATACCACATGTTCCAGGGTTTTAAAGAGTATGGACCATTCCACCCGGTCAAAAGCCTTTTCGGCATCTAGTGATGATAGCATTGCTGGGGCGTGTGTAAAGTTTATTTTTTCTAATAGATGTATTAGCCTTCTAAGATGGTCGTGGGGTTGCCTGCCCGGGATGAAGTCTGATTGATTGGGGTTTATTAGGGAGGGTAGTAGCGGGGAAAGCCTAGCCGCCAGAATTCTCATATAGAGCTTAAGAGTCCAGATTTATCAATGCAATGGGTCGATATGAACCTGGGAGGGAGGGGTCCTTACCCGGTTTATGGAACACCAGTACCTTTGCCTCATTCATGGATGGGGTTACATTCCCTTTTTCTTTGAAGGTGTTTAACAATCTTGTGAGACTTGGGGTTAGGATGTCCGCATATTTTTATATAAAAAGGGGGCCGTGAAGCCATCCGGGCCTGGTGCTTTGTTATATGGAAGATCATCTATTGCCTTCTTCACTTCATTTTCCGTTATCTGGGTATCTAGTGCTAATTTGGAGTCTTCTGGTATTTTTGGGATGGGGGAGTGACTGCAGGAATCTATCTTGGTCTTCCTCATCTGGGTGCCCTGTTGCGTATAATTTTTGATAGAATACCTTAAATGTTTCCCCTATATCTTTGGTGCGTGTTAGCGTCTCTCCTTGTGAGTTTTTGATGTTTAGAATGGTCATGGATTTTTGCTTCGATGAGAGTCGTATTGCTAGATATCCATCTGCCTTGTTGGCTTTGATGTAGAATCTTTGCTTGAGGTAAAGGAGGGATTTCTCTGCCTTTTTGTTACGGAGGAGTTCCAATTGCCCCTGCGTGTGTCTCATTGCCTTCTTTAGGTTCCTGGTGGGGTGGGTCAATAGCTCTTCTCGAATCTGTTAGTTTCTTTTCCAGTTCTCATTCCCATCCGTGCCGTTGTTTGTCCCTAGTGGCTTTCAGAGCTATCATATGTCCCCGGGTTACTGTCTTGAACGCCTCCCATACTGTTCCCAGTGGGACGTCACCTGTGTCATTGTGCTCGAAGAACTCTGATATGTTGTTTCTTATAGCCTCTCCCATCACCGGGTCCGATAGCAGATCCTGCGGCAGCTTCCAATGCCAGAGGCCTCCCTCTTTCCCTGGGGTCGATAAATCTAGCCAGAGCGGTGCATGATCCGATGCGATGGGACCTAGTTCCATTCCTTGAACCTTACCCAGAACCCCGACCGAGACCCGAAAATCTATTCTCGACATCGTATTCTGTACGTGCAAGTAGTACGTGTTGCCCTTGTTTTGACCCTTATGCTCCCTCCATGAGTCGCATAGTGCCATACTATCCATCTTTATTTTGAGATGGTTGGATGGGGCACCCTGGTTATGGGGTCCCCCTGCGCTCCTGTCTGAGGGTGCCATTCCATGTTAAAATCACCCCCTATTATCTCTCCTTTCGCGAACCCCTCCAATCTCCCCATAGTATCCTGCAGGAAACCATCTTGGCCCATGTTTGGCGCATATATTGATGCCAAAGTAAGCTTGGTATTGTGTAGCTTAATGTTGGCGAATGCAAATCTCTCATCCTTGTCTGCTTGTCTACCAGAGTTGCATCCATTCCCCCCTTTAATGCTATCATTACCCCAGCTCTTTTCCCCGCAGCATTTGATTGTACCAGTACATTGTACCCTCTAAGACATACTTTCCCCCTATCCAGGGCTCTAATGTGCGTTTCCTGGAGCAGGAGCAAGTCAGCCTTCTCCCTCCTGAGCATATTCTACTTTTTTCCTTTTCACAGGGGAGTTCAGGCCCCTTACATTTAGAGTTAAGATTCTGATCCTCCCCATGTCTACCGGCCCATATTGGCTGCCCTTTGAGCCAGAGTGCTGTGGTCCCAACTCTCTTCCGGAATTGCCCCCCTCCTCCACCCGCCCAAACTCCCTACCTGCCACCCCAACAATGAACCAACTTTGATCCCCGAGGAGGGCCCGGGTACCTATGGTACCTATCATTCCCCGCCCTCTGTAGGCTCGAGACTAATTTTGCGGGGGATCTTAAACCCTGCATCTTCCTCAGACCTTAGTGTGTGTCCGTTCCTGATCCACAGCCAGGCCGCTGGAAGCAGTCGTTTGATTCCCTTCATTGGGTACCCCTCCTGGTTCCATGGATGGGGATTGGGCCCTTTCATAGTCCTGCTAAGTAGATTCTAAGTAGATCTATTCCGCCAATGCCGACTTGATGTTCCCCCTTCCATTCCGTTTCTTTTTCTGCCGTGCCACTTCCCACCCTCTCGGCCTCTTTTGCTGATCCCCTTTGCCTTATTGCCCCCGTTTGTTGCCTCCTCTGCTGGTATGTCCATGATGTGAAGCCCCTCTTCCCAGGTGGTTACTCCTTTGCTTTCCTTCCCACTCGAACAGCAGGCCGAATGGGAAGGTCCATTTGTACTCTTTCGTGACCAACTCCCTGATCAGTGGAGCCATTTCTCTCCTCTTTATAAGTGTCACTGCTGCCAGGTCTTGGTATAGCTGAATGTCCACTCTGTTCATCCTTATTTGATCCAACTGCCTCGCTCTCCTTAAGATATGTTCTTTCTGCGGGTACGAGGAGAGAGCTGCCAGCACGTCTCTGGGTCTTTCCCCTGGTGCGCCAGTGCGTTTTGGGCCCACTGTGTATATGGTCTATCCCTATGGTATCCACTTCGTGTGCTTCAATGATGTCCCTGAACACTTCCTAAACCGCTTTAAGTTCCTTGTCTAAAAACGGTCTCTGGCATATTTTTAATGCGAATATTCGATCTGCGGGATCCGATTCTAGATCTTCACACAGGATTTCTAGATTGTGGGTTAAACGCACAAGTGTTCTTGAGTTGCGCTGTTCTGTAGTGCCTCGTCTTCCGCATTTTGCACTATTTTTTCTAGGGTGTCTGTCCTTCCTTCTAAATTGGCTATATCCAGTTTAATGTCTTGGACTGCCTGCTTCATGTCATTCCCTATTGTGGCGAACTAGTCCTGTACTGTAGACATGAATTTGTCCTGCAGCTCCACGAACCAGGCGTGCATATCGTCCTTTGACGGGGGTTGGTTGCCAGAGTTGGTATGGATATTGTAGGGTCTTCCTGCGTTCTTCCCCTGGTAGTCACTGGATATCTGACACCCACATTTGTAGTATGATTAAGACTTGTTTGGCAGGCTGTGGGTTCGGTTGAGAACCCCCCCCCTTTTCCCTTCACCTTGGACATAGCCCCCCCCTTGTTGTAGCTGTGCCGCGGCTTTTCCAAGTTTCTTCCACTCCTTTATGGGGCAAGTGAGTAGCGCTTTTGTTGGTGGTGCCGCTGCTGACCACCTACTGAATTGTTAAGGTAGCCCGTTTGGCGGTCAGCCTTTTCGGGTTTTATGCTTTTAGTCCTATGGTGGGCTATGATCCTTCCCTCTTAATTGGGGCCCTGGGTATGGATGTCTCACTGCTGGACGTTGGTCCTGGGGCAGAGTTTGTCCAGTCCTTACCCTCCGGTCCTCACTACCCCTCTGCTGATTATTTCTGTGCGTGGGGTGTGGAGGGGGGGGGTGTCTTCTCCCCCTCCCCCCCGTTGGCTCTGGTCCTGCCAAGCCTTATTTATTTGCACAGCGGGGTGTGAGGGTGTCTCCCCCCCCATTGGCTCTGGGAGAAGGAGGGGGCAGGGGAGCCTCTCACCTGTGGGTCCGCTGAGCCTGTCTCAGCCGCTGGAGTCCCCGCGCTTCGGGGCCGATGCGTGTGGCCCTCCTCCTGCGCTGCTTCTCTGCAGTGTACCCAGCTCAGTCCGCGTCGTCTGAGCAGGAATGGTGTTCCTCCGCCCTTGCGTGCTGTCCTCCGTCCACAGTTCCTTTCCGTTGGAGGCGCCGCAGTGCTGGGATCCCCACCTCGGGTTCCCTGCAGCCTCCGCCTGCAACCTCCTCAATGCTGGTCCTGCTTCTCCGAGTGGGGGAGGGGGTGACATCTCCCAGCACGTACACGCTGCTTCTTGTGCCCGGAAACAGGCCCCCTCGCTGCCGTTCCCCGCTGACCCACCGAAGTGCCTGCTGCTTCTATATCCGGCGGGCCGTGTCGACTGCTACTGCGGTCCCCGACGCGGCCTCTCTCTTCACTAGGGCCACATGGGATGTGTTGCTGCTCCGGTGGGGGAGGGGTGTTCCGCTCTTGCTGCCTCGCTTTCGTTCGCTCATCTGGGGCAATTTCCCTTTAAGACCATGTCCAGTGCCTCTGAACATGGTTGCCTTCGAGTTTTCGGGGCCGGTACCCTCAGGGTCGATGCTTAATGTGATGCTTCAGTACGGCCCGCCAGAAGCGAGACACACACGTCTCCCTGTGCCGGCGGCCATCTTGGAATCTTCGACCCCCAGCACTTTTGCTGGACTCTAGGACTTGTTCAATTTTTTCCTGGACAGAGCGAGACCTTTTTCCCCCACTCTCTCATGTATATTACTGTGGTTTAAACTCTAGGTTTCCTTTTGGTTTTGGAGTACGAGAAACTCCATTGACATCTTTTTACATTGTGACACATAGCACCTTCAGTGCAGTGGCACAGGGAAGACTTTCAGATTTCCCCAAGGTATAAATACCTTCTCTTGGATAAACTACTGTTTCCAAGAGCAGTAAAGTGAAATTGACTTTACTTACATTTGTAACTTTCTAGACCCAGCACACACTATCCTACAATAGGGTGCTGGAGGGGTTACTTAGTATCCCCTTTGTCTAGCTTCTCATGTAACAATTTTATGTTACCCTTTCAACAATGAAGAGCTGGTGGCAGTGGTTGACTTTTAACTACCATTATGCGTCTTTACTGCGCGCTGTTTCGCAGTAAAGCACCCATGGGTGCCCATTTTATCAAAATAGCCACAGTCTTTTTTCACCATTTCTTGCTGGAAAGGTCCTTCTTGAGATTTACTCTGCGCGCCAAACCAGGTTTGGTCCCGTTTGTTTTGTCTTTGGTTGTATTCACAAGTAAACCTGCCTCTGGCTCCAGTATGTCTGGCAGTAAGCGAGGGATATGCCCGAAACTCCCTGTGCTTAATCCCCTTGGTTACAGTAATGCACCCAAAGGTGATCGGCCATCTGGCTGTCCGGTAATGACAGCCACCCTGCTGTGTGATTGACAGCTAGGCTGGAATGAATGGGAGAAACCTGCATAAAAAGCAAGGCTTTTTGGCTTGGAAGGCAGAGTCGACCACTGGACGAAGGAATCCGAAGAATAACTGGGAAAGATGCCTGCTGCAACTCCTGGACCGTTGGTTTGCCCAGTGAAGCCCTGCTGTTGTGCTGAAGATCTGAATTCACCTCGACTAGAGAAACCCTGCAAAAACAACGTCTCCCCTTGAGCTGGTGGGAGCAATCAACTCCAAAGTGAACTTGTTTGGAAATCCTCTCGAAGCTGCCTGTACTTCACTGCTGCTGCTGCTGGAACCGAAGTGCCAGGGAGAGGAACACCAAATTGAGTGAACCGCTTTTATGTCGGACCCGAGCGCCAAGAAGATCCTCTGGACTTCCGTGAAGCAGGACTGGCCAAGCCTGAACCACTGCTAAAGAGTGCTGGACTCCAGAAGCAAGCAGAGTCAGAAGTGGTATCTAAGAACCGCTGTGTTGCTATTTGCAGTCAGACGCGAGGAGCTGAAATGCCACTGAATTAAAGTTTGCCCTTTGCTATCGCCTACCGTCCCGTTGTGTTGCAGGAGTCCCCAGAAGTAATTCCTCTTGTCCCCACGACCTAGTCACAGGAATAGCATCTGCAGAGCCACACAGGAACAGAAGCCAGCTGGAACCATTTCTATTAACCAAAGCTCCTGTAAAGTCTATGAGAAATTACCTCATGTCATGTAGCCTTAATAGTTCTCAGTTGAGACTGGTCTTGGTTGCTTGCCATCTTCTACCCCTCAAAAGACTCAGCTTCTGGCCCTATCTTGATTCTACTTTTTCTACAAAGACTTCTAAAACACTGTACAAGACTTACTTACCTGCAAGAAGTGCTTCAGCTCACCTAGACTTTTTGCCCAATTGACATTGGCTGGCCAAGCTCCTTGAACGACTCTTCTCCACTCTGATTGTGTGTATGTACCTTCCTTCCAGGAAAGGGTCATCTTACTTTGGATTATGGGGTTCAAAAGTACTTACCTGCTTAAGAAGAATTGTGTGATCTCTGATCTTGTTAAAAAATCTCTTTACTTTGACACCCATCTCAGTATTGCACTAAATGTACCAGTGATATATTAATGACCACAGTGTCCTAGCTATTTAAGTTACCTGAGGGTGTAGGAAGTGTCTGGGTGCCATCCCAAATGGGTACTTGCTGATTTAGAGAAACTAAGTGTATTTTAGAGTGTATTTGTGCGTTACTATTATATTGCCCCCTTCTGAAGAAGACTTATTCAAACTGACTTAAATTAATTGTTTAATCAACAAACCTTGAGTGTAAGTGTTTATTTGGATACTAGTCACTGAATCTGTGTAACCTCCGTACTGCTCACATTGACCCCTCTTGAGAGGAGCCTGGCTGCTCAGCCACACTACCAACCTGTGTAGTACAGACTTATACCAAAGGTTGGGTTCCTATTGCCAGGCGGTCAAGGTTGTTGTAGTGCACCCAAAGGGTACTGCACCAAATCTTGTCTAACTGAGCTCCTTGACACTCCACAAATCCGGATGCAATCCTGATATTTCCTTATCTTGCACCACAATCCAAGCAGGTGCATTCGATGTGGAAACACCTTTGACATACCCCTGTGGAATCTTGGAACTGTAGCCTCTGAACTGAGGGCATGCAGTGAGGCGGAAAGAGCAGTCCAGGCGTGCGCCGACTGGGCAAGAAGACACGCACAGGCAACAAGTCACCCTGTGAGAGCCACACAGTGAGACGTGTAGGTTGAGCTGCCCTTAGCTGCGACCTAGCAGACAACGGAGGACGGTCGAACTGGCAGTCCCTATGTGCCTGGAACTGAATAGTGTGACAAGCGGTCAGCCCCAGCGGTGAATGCACCAGAGGGTACCACAAGCACGTGGTGAGTGGCAGCCGGCATCCACTTGCAATGGTAACATTTCCATGGTGCGAACACTGCACCGTGACTGTGCCTGCATGGATTATCGCAGCCTGCAGGTGCAGCAGCGAGCACAGGGTGTGCAGAAGAGGAGCAGGGGCACTGTTGGGCCCAAAACAGACAATACTTGGCGGATTACAGGAGGTGCGCTCATCAGAACCACCAACGCCCCGAGAGGATTCTGCGTGGAACTGGAGACCTCCCATGGAAGCGGTGGGGGAGATGAAGGGGGTAAAACCTGCAGAGCGCAGTTCGCTGATGGCGCCTCACACCTAGGATTAGAGATGCCCTGCTGATGCTCGTATTCAAATAGGGCACGTGATATTACGGCTCACTTGGACATGCTGGAAGGCTATTGGGAGGGTAGGGGGAGGGTACGCTTCACCTCATGCGCCCTGGTGCACACAGGCATGTGTGTTCCAGGAGGCCTGACTGGCTACTCAGGATTGTGGTGGTGAGGGGCTGGCATGCTCATTAACATTGGAGCTGTGCTGACTGTGCAAGGCGACAGCTGGTACTATCTAAGGTGGGGAGAGAAGTGGGAGTCAGTGCTAGCCGGATGTGTGGGCCTGCAGGGGAACACAGGTGGTCATACTCCGTTCTGCTTTACCTGGCACTGTTTGGTACAACATTACAGCCGAAACAGAGTTGACATTTTTGCCTTCGTGCACGGGTGGCTGTCTGGGATTGTACGGCAATTACACCTGTTAGAGGGGCTCTTTAACTTGGAAGGACTGAATACCCTATGGTGCGTAGCACTCCATGGCATGGGGGTGGCCACATAACAGTATGTTGAGGGGCAATCGTACTGTGTCAGGTGCGCCACAGTACGGTGAAACAGGAGAGTGCAGAGAGATGAGGTTGAACAGTCTGGGCACATAGAGGATTGGAATCGGAAATGTGGATGAATTCACCTGCGATGTACAGGCAAATACAGAAGACGCACCGAGAATTGACTGAAGAGCCAGGCCAATAATTGCTGGGTGGTTTTCGCCTGTAGCGCCCCTATTTCCTTGAGGGGAGGGGACACCGCGACTAGTGATTTAACATGTGTACCGACATAGCAGTGATACATATGATATTTATAAAGCACTTAATACTCAGGTTTCTAAGCGCTGACCCAGGGATCGAACCTGAGGTGCTCCGTGTCGTTTTGCTTCCAAGGCAAGCAGGTTGTCCCTGAGCTATCCTCTGGAGTTGAGAGTGAGCGCGGCCGCCCCCCCCCCCCCCCCAACACCACCCAAGACGAGGTGCGACACTGATCCCTGTGGGGGTTCAGTGTGGAATATACCTAGACGCCAGAGAAGTGGCACGATGTTTAAAATCGCACAAAGCCGGAAAGCAGCAATCAAAAATACATACTGCCACCCTTGCACAAGTGTAGAATAATAAAGTAATGGAGGACTCACCCAAGGGACCCTCTCAGCCCAACCCCCACGATCCGAACGTTCCAGTCAATATCAAAGCTATGTTTGACCAACTATAAGGAACAAGTTACTTACCTGTAACTGTTCTCCAGAATGGGAATGGCACGGATTCACATGCTCATGAATATTCTCAGTCAGGCCGGAAATCCTCGGGGAAAAAAAAAAAAAAAAAACTTTCACTTTAGTTTATAAACTTTCTTTCTCCTATAAACCAATCACTGAGCTCTGGGTCATACTGCCCCCAGCACATGACTGGCCTTTCCCCAGGCCCCTCCTCGAGCAGCAATCTTCAGAATTGGTAGCACATAAAGTGGCAGTATGACCAAGATGAGCCGCAGAGGGGCAGGCGGGAGGGTTTGCATGGGAATCCATGCCAGACCCATGCTGGAGAACAGTTCCAGGTAAGTAACTTGTTCCTTCTCTAGCATAGGGTCTGGCATTGATTCACATGCTCATGAATAAAGAATACATAGCAGTACATACATACACACACAACCATGGGAGGTGGCAAGGCTCAGACTTATCAGAAGCAATTACTCTTACTGTTGGGGAGAATTTTCAGAAATGTGCCAATTCCTCTCCACCTTCGAGATCCCCAGCAACTTTGGTGGATTTTGAGTACTTTAATTTTTAACCTGGAGAGAGTGAGACCCTTTCTCCCCCCCCCCCACTCATGAATTTTAAATGTGATTTGCACACTATGTTACTTTTGGTTATTGAGTCTGACAAATTGCATAGGCATAATCTTTTACATGGAGTCACACAGCACCTTCAGTGCAGTGACACAGGGAAGTCTTTGACATTTCCCCAAGGTTTAAATACCTTCTCTTGGATAAACTACTGTTTCCAAGAGCGGTGACGTGAAATTGACTTTACTTACACTTAACTTTCTAGACCCAGCACACTCTTACAATAAAGGTGCTGGAGGGGTTACTCACTATCCCCTTTGTCTATAATCTCATGTAACAATTTTATGTTACCCTTTCCTCAATTAATAGCTGGTGGCAGTGGTTTACCTTTAAATACCGTGGTGTGCTTTTACCGCGGCCTGCGGTCGCGGCTGCCATAAAGCAACCAAGGGTACAATTTTTGTCAAAATGGCCCCAGACTTCTTTTTGCGATTTCTTTGTGGAAAGGTTATTCTTGAGATTTAATCTGCGCGCCAAACCAGGTTTGGTCCCTTTGTTTGTTTGGTCTTTGGCGGGATTCACGGGTTAAAACCACCTCTGGCTCCAGGACATCTGGCGGGGCAGGACGCGAGGGAGGTGCCCGAAACTCTGTGTGCTTAGTCTCCGAAGAGACAGGAATGTACTCCTAAGTGATTGGCCAGCTGGCTGTCTGGCAAGGACATCCACCCTGCTGGGTGACTGACAGCTAGGCTGGAATGAATGGGAGCAACCTGCATAAAAGGCGAGGCTTTTTGGCTTGGAAGGCAGAGTCAACCACTGGATGAAGGAATCTGAAGAACATGAAAGAGACTTGCTGCAACTCCTGGACTGTTGGTTTGCCTGGTGAAGCCCTGCTGCTGTGCTGAAGCTCCGAATTCGCCTTGGCTAGAGAAGCCCTGCAAGGACGACTTCTCCCCTTGAGTTGGTGGGACCAATCAACTGCAAAGTAAGCGACCTGGACATCCTCTTGGAGCTGGTTGAAATTCCACTGCAGTTGCTGCTGGAACCGAATTACCAGGGAGAGGAACACCAGATGGTGTGCGTTGCTTTTAAGTTGTCCAAGAGCTCCAGGAAGATCCTGCGGACTCCCTGGAAGCAGGACTGACCGAGCCTGAGCCGCCTCAACAGAGTGCTGGACCCCAGATGTTAGGGAGAATTCTCGGTTTAGTCTGAATTTCCTAACCTAGTGAGTCCCCCAGCAGCTTTGCTGGATTTTTGGGGTTTATTTTTTTCTCCTGTCAAGAGTGAAACTTTTACCCTCACTCTTGGACATGATTTGAGTGTGTTTCTTTGACTCTAGATGCGTTTAATGGGCTATGGGGTATTTTACTCCATAGGGCTTCATGTGTTTTTGTGATGTGTTACACAGCACCCTCAGTGCAGTAACACATGGGTGTCATAGTGACTCCCCAGTATAGACTCCATACCCTGGGACTGACTACTGTCTCCCAGGGCCTGTAAAGTCACCATTGACTTTCTAGACCCAGCACAAATGCGCCCAAGATCACACAGTTACACTAGGCTTAAAAAGTCTTGCAGAGAGTTCGAAAAGTGTTTAGAGAGGCTCAGAAAAGTTTAGCCAGGGTGTCCCAGGTTAACCCAGGTTCGAAAGCCGGGGGGCTAAATCTACCCCGTACAGTCGGTGGCAAGGGAAGCCAGGCGGGACACGGTACCTTAAGTGGGAAGGATCCTCCAGCGGGGGCAGTTGTTCCTGGCAGCGGGTGCAAGTCTCGTCATCGTCCAGGGGAAGAGAAGATCTCGACTTGGAGGAAAGATGAAGGTCGTTGCACTGCCAGGGAAGAAACCAGCCGCGGAGTTTTCCGGTTAAAGGTATTACCCTTTAATTCGCGGTAAAACGTGGTATCCCGGTTGCCGGGGTGCTTGGCACAGGCAAGGCGGCCACGAGATACGTCGGGAAGGCGAAAAAGACGGTGAAACTGGTTATCCCCACCAGTCAAAGGAAGAAGACTTTCCGGCGGGAGATCTCCTCGGTCGTTGGGAAAAGTGGTGAGACGTCCAGCAGGGCTCCACCGGTGGTGTCGTCGTGGCAGGTCGGCTCAGCTTCTCCCTCGTCGGATTCTTAGGTCCTGTGGCGACTTCTAAAGTTCCAGTCCTCAAAGCCCTGCTTTTATGCAGAAAACCCCCATTCACTCAGCCTAGCTGTCACTCAAACATGCTAAGTGGTGAGCCGGCCGGCTCACCACTTGGGCCAATCAGGAAGGAGTGCGACTTGAGTTACCTAGGCAACTCAGTCCAGGGTGCCTAAATCCCCCTCCACCCCTCCCAAGTACCCCAGACAGAGTGGCACCACTTTGGAGGGCTTCTGCGGAGAAGCCCGCCAAAAAGTGGAAGAAAGGGCTCGACTTGGGTTGGAGTCACAGAAGAGAACACAAACGCCATTTTAGAACCGAGTTTTGGGAAAAAATACACACCGGAGAATTGATATTAATTAAATAAACCGGCGGTATGTTCGAGGCTATTGTAATTAAATAAATAAAGATATTAGCCTCAAAAAATGGGAAAATCCCAGAGAAATATTTGCGGTTGAATATAAAAAGTAGTATCCACTGCCAGCAGCCAAAACTCGATCAGGGGGGACTGAGACGTGCCCCCTCGACTAACAGACCCCGGGGCAATTGAATTGCCCCGGCCAGTACGTCCACAATATGAGTGTTTGTACTGGTTCTGTTCAGAATTTAAGACTAGTAAAGTCAATGGTGACTTTACAGGCCCTGGGAGACAGTAGTCAGTCCCAGGGTATGGAGTCTATACTGGGGAGTCACTATGACACCCCTGTGTTACTGCACTGAGGGTGCTGTGTAACACATCACAAAAACACATGAAGCCCTATGGAGTAAAATACCCCATAGCCCATTAAACGCATCTAGAGTCAAAGAAACACACTCAAATCATGTCCAAGAGTGAGGGTAAAAGTTTCACTCTTGACAGGATAAAAAAATAAACCCCAAAAATACAGCAAAGCTGCTGGGGGACTCACTAGGTTAGGAAATTCAGACTAAACAGAGAATTCTCCCTAACATCTGGGGTCCAGCACTCTGTTGAGGCGGCTCAGGCTCGGTCAGTCCTGCTTCCAGGGAGTCCGCAGGATCTTCCTGGAGCTCTTGGACAACTTAAAAGCAACGCACACCATCTGGTGTTCCTCTCCCTGGTAATTCGGTTCCAGCAGCAACTGCAGTGGAATTTCAACCAGCTCCAAGAGGATGTCCAGGTCGCTTACTTTGCAGTTGATTGGTCCCACCAACTCAAGGGGAGAAATAGTCCTTGCAGGGCTTCTCTAGTCGAGGCAAATTCAGAGCTTCAGCACAGCAGCAGGGCTTCACCGGGCAAACCAACAGTCCAGGAGTTGCAGCAGGCGTCTCTTCCAAGTTCTTCGGATTCCTTCGTCTAGTGGTCGACGCTGCCTTCCAAGCCAAAAAGCCTCGCCTTTTATGCAGGTTTCTCCCATTCATTCCAGCCTAGCTGTCAGTCACCCAGCAGGGTGGCTGTCCTTGCCGGACAGCCAGCCAATCACCTAGACGTGCATTCCTGTCTCCTAGGAGACTAAGCACAGGGAGTTTCGGGCACCTCCCTCACCTCCTGCCTCTGCCAGACACCCCAGAGCCAAAGGCGAACTTCACTTGTGAATCCCGGCAAATGCAAAACTAACAAAGGGACCAAACCCGGTTTGGCGCGCATAGTACATCGCAAGAAGGACCTTTCCAAAAAGATGGCGAAAAAAGATGAAGGGGCCAATTTCACAAAAATGGCAACCATGGGTGCTTTATTGTAGCTGCGAACGCAGCCTGCAGTAAAAGCACACCAGGGTAGTTATGTAAACCAGTGCCACCAGCCATTCATCGAGGAAAGGGTAACAAAATTGTTATATGAGAAGCTAGGCAAAGGGGATACTAAGTAACCCCTTCCAGCACCATACTGTAAGATAGTGTGTGCTAGGTCTAGAAATTTTAAAAGTGTAAGTCAAGTCAATTTGACTTCACTGCTCTTGCAAACAGTTTATCCAAGAGAAGGTATTTAAACCTTGGGAAATCTAAAGAGACTTTGCTGTGTTACTGCACTGAAGGTGCAGTGTGACACAATGTAAACAATGCTACCTACAGAGTTTGTCAGGCTCCATAACCAAAAGAAACAAAGCTCAGAAATCACATTAAAATACATGAGTGGGAAAAAGGGTCTAACTCGCTCCAGGTTAAAAAAAATCAAGTCCTCAAAATTCAGCAAAGTTGCTAGGGGTCCCCAAAATAGAGGGAATTAGCACATTTCTGAGAATTCTCCCTAACAAGCAGCAGCCTTCCCGGGCAAGTGCTTGACCTTATAATGACTTTCCTGACATGGGAAGGAGGACTGCCAAATAAAAATATGTGCAAAGAAAAGGGAAACATTTTGTGGCAGGGCCATTTTAGGGCACACACCAGACGTGTGTGTGCGTGCGTGCCTATACAAATCCACACCGTTGAACCCGCTGCTACCACTTTTTGCATGGATTCCTCATTTGGCTGCAGCAAGATTGTAGTCTATGCTTGGATGCAAACAATTTACTCAGAAGACGCCCTCATTTACTGATGCTCACCACAATTCACTACAGTAGACGTTAGAAGGAGGCAAAATTTGGAAAAGTGTCTGAAGCAAAATGTTCAATATGTTGGTTATTCCTTTAAAATGTATTACAATATACAATTGTAAACTTTTTTAAGCATTTTTAAAAAGGGAATAAGAGAATTACATTTTTTATCATGCCACTCCAAATATGGGAAATGGCAAGGTTACAGTATACTCCAGTTCATACACGAGAAAAGAGCACAATCAATGTTATTTGGACATTTTCTCAAATGTGCTGCAGCCAGTAAGTGACACATGCTGCACAAAAAACTGAACATCACTTGGAAAAGCTCCATCTAATGCAAAGCACAAATCAATATCAAGAGCTTCTGAAACACAACAGCAGCAGTAGTACGACTTGCCAACCAGAGGACAAGAGAAAAATCCTCCAGGGCACATGAGACACCACTCCATCAGGACACGGGAAATGCCGGGTACCTCAGTTAGCATGTAATAAAGGCAAATATGCACACCAAAAATACAAACCCAGTTAAAATATATATGTTGCCACTAGCGCGTCTTTAGGCACTGTGATGAGTCAGGAGGAGGACACAGACTCCAAGGTGACATTTCAGGATGTCTTATTAAAGTACGAATTATAAGGCCTAACTTTCCCTATAACTATGGGTGGTCCCTGCCCATGTTACCAAGCAGCTTGTCAGTCTGTTGTGGAAGTCCAAAATAAAGAAGTCCGCTTGGCAAAATTACCCTACCACTATATAAACTAAGGCTCTGTGATTGGCTCCCTTCTCTTTAGGATACTGCCAGCATCAGTCTGTAGATTAGTATATGATCCTTAAAAAGTCTCCTGCGACTTTGATCAGGCGCAAAGATTTGGGGGCAGCGCAATGCAGATGTCTGGATACACGGTTGAATTCTGCTTCACATAGGATTACAGGCATCCCCCTTAAAGCCACGGGGGATGTACTAAGACATGAGCTGGGGATAGTATATCGTTGCAAGCTCAGAAGAGGTTCTTGGAATTCTATTTGAATGTTCAATTGAGCACTGTTATAAATCTAAATATTGGGATCGCTTTGGGAGAGTAAATGCAAAATGCTGCTAAGGGTCTGAAATGCTAGTATAAATGCGGAATAGGCCTTTTGAAAAGATGAGGCTGAGGAAAGTAAAGGTGTCGGGCAATTTAACTTGGAGGCAGCTTAGACCTCTCTTAAAGGAGAGAGCTGGAATACGAGGCTCTCCTGGTGAGAGGCGCAAATGTAGCTCTCTTCAATTTTACACCCCTAGGCTCACCCAAGCAGGCTCTGCCCCTGCAATAACCAAAATAAAGGCTGCTGATTGCCAAACAACCTCCAGGCCAAGTAATATGTGCCGTCACTACCAACAAGGGCACCATGGCTGGGTTTTATATGGTTTGCCCATGTGATCTGGGGTGTGGCGAAGATGTACATTTTTGGCTGGATAGCAATGTTTAATTAACTTGAGGAAATAGTGGTTAAGGCCTCACCTTATTATGAATCCACTACTGTCACGCAGGGTTAGTTCGGCTTTTGTCATGTGTTGTGAAAATGGATATGTTTGTTTAGGCCACTATATTAAAGAGGCCCTTGAGGTGGTTTATAGAAATAGGACACTGGCAATGTGAAATTTTACAATTATTTAAAAAAAATGTTTGTATGACGAAACAGTATCACAGGGTAATTTATGGTTTTGTAATTGTTTGTGTATTTAATGAACTTTGTATCCCAAAAAAATTAATTACTTCGATCAGTCTCTAACTCAAATGGGCTAGTATATTGTCCTCCCTTAGGAATCTCCTTTCATATATCTTATAGGTTTCACACTCCAGTATGTGGTTCTCAATATATCCCTGGATACAATTATTGATTGGGCAGTCTGTCCCCCTTGGCTTATTATAGCTCAGTTCATCTTAGTCCTTTTGATCTGGTCTCTGCTGTACTCCTCGTCCTTTTTCGCAGGGTATGATCTCTAATCCCTGTGTTTCACTTCAGGTTTTCAGTGATATGCTCCATTGTATTCTCCCATTTTAAGCTCATCAGGTTCCACTTCAATTTAACCTCTTTACCCAGGGTATTGGGATCACTAGCTCTTCTCTTCCTTTACTTAGTTTCTCAATAATCCATTCTTTGGTATTACTACACTAACTTTACTTGCTTTAAGATTAACATAACCAACACTACAAAGAGTTGGCTGAACAGTATAATGATCCCTTGCTCGAGGCTACCCGCGACTACCATCCGCCAGGTTACCCTAGTCTTTAGCAGAGAACGACTTCGGGAGTGGGGTTCCTCAGAAGCCTTCTTGCTTGATCTGGGCCGCCAGTGTCTTTCCTTCGTCGGAGCATGATGTCTCGCGGCCTCTTCCTGGCCACTCGAATTCTCAGATTCGGGAGCGGACACCCTATGGCTTCGCACTCACGCTGGTATCAAAGTTTTGAAGACCAGCAGTGAACATCAGTTCCTCCTTCGTGGTCTCGACACCAACTATTCTTGCGCTCTGGCCCTGCTGGCTTGTCGCTCTTCGGGATCACCAGAGCTCTGGCTTTAGCAATGTTTTCTCTTGGAGGAACTTTTCCTCCATATTCTATGGACCCCCAAACTTTTAGCTTTTGTTTTTACACCTTGTCCTAACGTTTTACATTGAAGTGAAGCCTTCAGATTCACTCCACTGGCCTTTTGCTCATTTGTTATGGGGAAACTAATCCTTCAGACTGTCAGTACTGAGAACCTAGGTTTCCCTTTTTGACATGTTTTCTATTTTGGGTAACTTTCATATTGTACACAGCACCATACAGTGCAGTGACTTTTGTATCACCCTAGACTACACTCAAATGATTTTTGGTTACTTTTAAATGTGCCTAAAGACAAGCTGGTGGCAGCAGTTAATTTTCCACTATTTTCACTGTACTTTCATTTAGCTCTCTTGCGTTTGGCTAACTGTGGCTAGTGTCCCAATATGGCCGTGCCACAAGGCTTTTAGCTTCTTCCATGACCATTTTGTTCTTTGACCTTCTTCCTGCCTTGCCAGGAAATTTCTTTTACGGTCATACATGTGCGCGAGAAAGCCTTGCTTTCCGCAGGAGAGTGCAGGCCATGTGTTTTGGAAGCCAGGGAGTGGGTTGGGACTGGCTGGTCCCAATCCATTAACTGGTTTCAGTAGGTTTAGAGTGTATCCATGAATTTGCTAACAGAGCTCCCTGATTGGACCACTGCTGGGGTGTGTGTACAGCAGATCTTCCACTGGATGGTTCTGTGCTCACACGGACTTTAGGATAAGAGGAGTCCAGCAGCCATTCCAAAGAGACTGGATGTATCCTGCATAGCTGTGAAGGCATAATACCACACTATGAACCGATCCGGAGAAGGACTAGCAACCAACTTTTGCTGCAGTGTCGGTGGAGCCCCGCCTGGCTACTGATTTTAGACCCTTGTTGGTGCTTTAACCGTTTAGAGGGGCGGTAACAACCATTCAATGTCTTCTTGGTGCCCTGAAGTTTGGAGTGAATTTGGGCTACCGTGGTAATAACGCCACCATAGCGTGTTTTGACTCTGAACTTCAGGGGTCTTGAGCTTGTCCTGTAAGTCGCCTTCCTGCAAAATGTTGGTATCCCAGCATCAACGGGTCCCGAGATAGATGGCTGTCGTCAACTGCGACGCCTGCTGTCGCTGTGCATCAGTGGCAATCTCTGAAACAGACTTTTCTGCAACTAGTCAAGGATCCTGAAGATTCCTGCATCGTTGCCTTGGTGCATTGTTCCACGAGAAGGTTGCACAAAGCTCATGTACCCGACCAGAAGTCTTCTTGAAACCGCAGCTCCTGGGCATCTTCGACTGGAACCAATGGTGGGAAACCCGACCTCTAGCGACCCTCCAATGACCTGCAAGGTCTGAGGAAGAAGGGTACAGGTGGTAAATTATAACAATATTTATTGGTAGCCCCATCTCCACTCTGAATTCTTTTACAACCCATTGACTTTAGTAACACTTATGGCAAAAACCCTCAAAACTAGAAAACCGTTTTACTTGTAAACTACTTGGACAACCTTTTGGACCCATCCCCTCTGTTTCTTCTCCAGGCCCCAAACTCCAAAGCTCTTTGGAAACTTTGTGAACTTTGGGCACAAGGCCCCAAATCAATTTAGGTTTGGACTGTATAAGATTGGTTTGCAATTCCTGTAGACAGTCAGTACTATATCCAATTACTTCCATTCCCTTTCAGGTATTGTGGGGGTAGTTTTATTATTCTGCACTGACTGGATATAGCTTTCATATTAGTGTGTGATCTCACTGGTTCCAAATCATTTTTATAGTGTGTTCCGTGGCCAATAATAAAAAGAAATGTTTTACATCCGTCTGTAAAGACTGGAGGGCAGTGTCTATACTCCTGCTCTCTATATGGCAGAGGAGAGGCACAGAGGACCACAGCCAAGATTCTCTCTAGGGTAGCGCAGGTCGAGCAATCCAGGCATAGCTTCTCAGGAGGTGATGCAGACGGGTTCTTAAATACAGTGTAGTCCCCAAGCACCCACAAAGGAATGTCCACACACTGCATTAGTGAAAACACTCTTTATACAATAAAGATTTTCCATAATAACTTACTAGAAAGTCTTGATTCTATTAAAGGCACAGAGGCAAGCATTATTCTTCTCTTCCTTTATTATTCCAAATAAGGAAAAGCTCAGCAACAAGATATTTGTGCACTTCACATATTAACATTTATATCGAAGGTGCGTTAAACATAATAAACTTATAGTAAAACATTATAATATAAGTCCTGAGTCCATAACAGTTCCTAATGGTTAAAAAAAACTCAAATTATTTCCCATGATGCTCCCAAAGGTCATGTAGAGTCCATGGCCATGTGTCCCTTGTCCTCCAATGAGCGTGCAAGTATCCCTATAAAACAGTCTTAAACCAGAAATAACTTCCTCTTTCGAGGCGGCGAACATGGCTGCCTTTGTTACGCTCACCTGGTATCCACGGGGACACCACCCAGCCCTGGTTGGATGATTTGCACTCTCGAACCCTCTCCCGGTCCCCTGGTAATGCCTCTGGTTAAAGATGGGTCTGCAATATAGAAGAGCTGGATTCAATACCAGATTGTTTTTATGTTTTCCCACCTCCCTTGGCCTCAACTCCTTTCTCCCCCTTGGGCCTTTTCCTCACCTTAATATTGTAAAAGGTGGATTCTCCGTCCTGCTCCTTATGGCAGGGGCGCGTAGATGTGGGGGCGAGCAGCAACAAAGTTACTTCACTGGTGCAAGCCTCCCTGTGGGAATCCAGACCTGCTGCGACTCTGTAGGTTTGCTGCTTTCCAGTCTTTATATGCAGTTCTTATGTTCCTCTTAGTTCGAATAATAATGTCTTGCTTCTTTCCTTTTAGGTATGGACAAAGTATTTTGGTGTTGTCATGCAGTTTGAAGATGAGCATGGGCCGGTAGGCGAAAGCGCAGTGAGCGGCGCCATTTCACCTTTTATATTGCTAACCTGTGTCTTTTCTCTCCTTGCAGGTTGCAATGTATCTCGCCGAGCGCCGTAATGTTCCAGCAATGATACTGACCAGGAGATGACTACCCAGGTAAGAATTGTGTGGCTTTCTTCATTCGGAGAAAACGTGAGTAAACGCTTACTAATACTGTCTTTCTTCCTAAGTGGAAGGCTGCCTTGCCAGTGAGGGCCAGGGGCAAGGGACATGGCAGTCTGTTCATAACAAGTAGAAACACAATTGCGGTCAAACAGAAGATGAAGTGTCGAACAGCTGATCAGTCGGACTTGTCTGTAGACACGGTCAAGCTATAATTACTTCATGCATATGATAACCCTAATTCCCTTGCGGGTGGGAAGGAAAAGATCATTGTATCAGAATATGACTATGCATGTAATTTACATTAAACAATAGTCTGTTGCAATGCTTAATAAAATACTTTGGAGCGATGCACGACCATTTTCCTTAGCTGAGTGGGATAATGCTAGCCTGCGTGTCTTTAATAGAATCAAGACTTTCTAATAAGTTATTATGGAAAATCTTTATTCTATGTCAGTATGTCAGGACCGGAGGCTCACATTATGCTAGTTCAAAGCTTACTTACCACAATCTAAGCAGGCTGCTCTACCGGCTTCAGGTACAATTCTTTGAATATTGACTCGCCAGCCCAATCCGCCATCCTCATGATGTTCTCTAAGCGAACACCCACCTGGAAGGCTTTGGAGGCCATGGCCCCTCTAACAGAATGGCCGCCGAAATGACCTGCTTGCGCTAGGGTCCAGCGCAACCAGCATGCTAAAGTAGGGGCTGATACTGCTTTGTGGGGTTTGCGAATGGCTATAAGAAGCTGACCATTAGGCAATGTTCTGAGTGAAGCTGTCACTCTTTCATAGGTTTCCAAACATTGCACCAAACAAAGCTTGGGTTGTTCTCTGAAAGCTGGGTAGGAAATCACTCTCGAGTCGCACTTAGTTCTTCTTTGTATGTGAAAAACAAAACCGTCGGGGGGGGGGGGGGGGGAGACCTGCCCACTAGGTCTAGAGCTCTAACGTCCGAAACTCTCCTGCAAAAAACTAGACAAAGTAAGCTTGCCAGAGAGCCGTACATGACAGCTTCTCGTTAAACGGCCAAGACAGAAAAAGACTGAGCACTTTGTTGACGTCCCACAGTTTATCATAACGGGCCGGAGGCGGGACTGTAAGCCGGACGTCTTTAAGCAATCTGCAAACTAGGTGATGCTCCCCAGCTGGAGCCCCTTGTATGAGGTTGTGACCTGCGGAAATCGCAGAGCGGTATGCGTTCACTGTTCTGTACGCCAGCCCTCTTTCTACTAAAGAGGCTAAGAAATTGAGAATTTCTTCTAAAGGCGCCGAAACTGGGTGAAAACCTCTGTCCTGACACCAGGTCCTCCAGGAATTGGAATACCTCTTGAGAGTTGCGGGGGCCCAGCTCTCCTCAATGAGATGGACTGCTTTGAGGGACATGCCCGGAGTTCCCCATCTCGCCCTGAAATCCTCCAAGCTGCCAGAGTCAGCGACCCAGAGAGGAGAAGGGGGTGAGGTTGGTTCCACTGATTCATTAGAAGATCTGGAGAGCGAGGTAGAAGGATTGGAGAATCCATAGAAAGTTCCAGAAGAACTGGATACCAAGTCTGAGAAGTCCAGACTGGGGCTATGAGGAATAGCTCTGCTTGGTCCTGACGGGCCTTCGCCAGGGTCCTCGGTATCATGGAAAAGGGGGGGAAGCGCAGTGGACCCCTTGCGTCAAGAGTTTTAAGAACGCGTCTGTCGCCGAGGCTGCTGGGTCGGGTCTCCAGCTGTAGAACACTGGAAGTTGCATGTTGAGACGAGATGCAATGAGATCTTTGGACATTGGACCCCAGATCTGCTGCAGACGGAGAAAAACTTCTCTGTTGAGTGTCCAGTCGCTGGAATCTGCGTAATGGCGAGAATGCCAGTCCGCTACTACATTCCGGAGACCCAGAGATATTCCGCCGTGACGGAAATTCGGTCATCCAGGCAGAAATCCCAAAAGTCTGGCTAGCTCCGCTAGTGGACGTGATCTGGTACCGCCCAGATGATTGATGCATCTCACTACAGAGATGTTGTCCATCTTCAGTAAGATACAGCAGCTCAATTTATTCCTGGCAAAGGTGCGAACTGCGAATGAGCCCGCAAGAAGCTCTAGGCAGTTTATATGCATTTCCAACTCCTGTGGAGACCAAGTCCCTCCTGTGGCTACTGAGACACATCTCGCCCTCCCACCAAAACGACTGGAGTCTGATTCGATGATGATATCTGGGGTGGACCTGAAGACGGCTCTGCCTTTCAAGGCCTCCATGTGTGTGAGCCACCAACTGAGTTCCGTTCTCGCCCGAGGAGACAGTCAGCCGTTGAGAATAAGAGAGACTGCGTCTCAGGTGTTGACCCTTCAGTCTTTGTAATTCTCGGTAATGAAGGGGACCGGGAAATATCGCTTGGATAGACGAGGATAGAAGTCCCATCACCCTTGCTAGTTCCCGTACAGAGATCATATCCCTCTGTAAAAGCATGTGAATCTCCCGCTTGGTGGAATGTATTTTGACAGCTGGGAGATGAAGTTGTGCATTTTGCGTGTCCACTACGAATCCTAGAAACTCTAGGTTCTTGGAAGGACAAAGAACTGACTTCTCCCAATTGCTAAGAAAACCGAGACTGTGCAGCAGGTCTATAATTAGCCTGGCTTGTCCCTGCAATAGCTCCCGATACTGAGCCATAAGAATAATGTCATCCAGGTACACTAATAGTCGGACGCCCTGTTCTCTGATCCGAGCTACCACTGGTCTTAAAAGCTTGGTAAAGGCCCATGGTGCCGGAGAGAGCCCGAAGGAGAGGCTCGTGAACTCCCAATCTTGGAGATCCCAAGAGAACCTTAGGTAACTCACGTGTGCCTGATGAATGGGCACTGCGAGATAGGCATCGTTTGGCCTCAGGATGTCCCTGAGCATGTGGATGCTTTCCATCTTGAAATGACGGTAGATTATGAACTCGTTGAGCACTTTCAGATTTTTACGGGCCTCAATTTCTCTTTTCTACGCGCCAGGAAAATTGGGCTGAAAAAAAAAAAAACACCCGGACATAACTATGGGGGCGGGGCGACTGACCTGAAAGGACTGTGCGAAAAATTCTAGTCGAAGGCCGCGCGCTGCATCGCTGATCCAGGAGTCCCCTGATAAGCCATCTCAAGCATGTGTAAAGAGCATTAGCCTACCCCCAATGGGTGTATGTGGCGCTGGTACAAGCAGACTGACCTGATGGTTGATGTTGGGTGATGTCTAGAAGCTTATGCTGGCAAGATTTCCAGGCTCGGTCAATGCCTTTTGTGGGATCCTTCACGTGCTTGCCCAAGAACGTGATCATTTTAGAATCGAGTTCTGGAGTCAGAGCCACTTTATCTGGTATTTCAGGACGTGGGCATTTTGCCCATAGCCTTGCTCTGATTTTTTTGTCAAGAGGCTTAACGCAGCCTATGAAAAATATAGTCTGTTGTCCTGGTTGACGGCTCCCAGTCGGAGAATCTGGGATGCACTAAGTATTCGGGAGCGAACATCCTCTTTTCAGGAGGCTGTACCCCGGAGCCTCTGGGGATGGGGGCTGCCGCAATCCCTGAGGTTGAGGGTATCCTCATCTGAGGAAGAGTGCGATAGTTCTTCATATGCTCTTGCACTCTAGTTGTCTTCCATGCCCCGTCAGTCTCCCTCCGGGCTTGAGGGTCTTGTTCCCCTGTTTTCCTCCTCGGGTTAGAGGGTCCTTCTAGGGAAGGGGTTACCTCCAGGCTAAAAGGCTTTTTTCAGCCTGGAGAAGGCATCAGATACAGCAGCAGTGGCAGGCGTCAATTGGCTCGGGGGGTCTGGGAGTTTCTGCTCTTGCGAGCCGGACTACAGCCCCTTCTGTAAGGTGCTCTCTCTTCTGGGACTTTTCTCCTTGATGGCGATGCCCCTCGCATGCGCTCCTCCATGTTGTCTAGGTGTTGCTGTATTGGCCGGAGCACGATGCCTGGCACAGCCTTTTTTATGCTGTTTTCAACAGTGGATCGCAATGCCTTTTGAAGGCTTTTCTCCATAGCCACCTCATCAACATAACATGAGTCCTCCTCACCATCAGACCAGGCTTGATCAGATTGAGGGGATAACTGAGCTGTCATGATAACAAGCACCTTATCTATTCCTATTTTTTCTTGGGCTCACTGATCGCCTTCTCTCAAAGCCCAGTGATCATGAACAATCAATCTTTCACTGATATATATTTTTCTTCTCTTTTTTTTACAGGAGTACTCAAATGCACTCCTGTTTCAAGGTCATGAACTTATGAACGTGCTCCTTTGTCAAGTGGGAGCAGCAGATGCGAGGAGATTCCCTTCTGCTCGCTTTGTTGCTTTTTTTATGACGAACGAAAACTGATGGCAATTAAAAGACTGTCGCCCGCGGCAACAGCAACCGGTCTCACCAACAAAAGTGCTGACGTGAGCGCCGGAGCACTAAGAAAAGGACCAGGGAGAGCAGGAGCTCCTCCTGGTGATGCGCGAGCGGCGCCGCGCCCCGCGAGGGGCTGCACTGCTTTCCCGAAGCCCGCGTTACGCTTCCTGGGGCCGGGAAAGCAGCGCGGTCACAGTGGTACCCGCTGCAGCGTTTAACAATGCTGCGAGTGGGTACACGCGATCCGAGTGCTTGTATTAAGCGAAGTCTGATGCCAGCAGTAAGCAGCTGGCGTCGGCAATAAACAACGAAACTATGCCTGACAAGAAGGCAACCTGAAATCAATACACTACGCGCAATAAAGCTGTCATAATACAATAGGCAGTTTATAACAAGCAAATATTTTGTTTTGTTAATAAATAAATATATCCAACAACACCTCAAACAGAATTGAACAAGAAATGACATCTCTTGCTGTGAGCAAGAAAAAAAGAGGAAGTTATTTCTTGTTCAAGACTGTATATGGGGATACATGCACGCTGATTGGAGGACAAGGGATACATGGCCATGGACACTACATGACCTTTGGAAGCATCATGGGAAATTGAGCTTAACCATTAGGAACTGTTATGGACTTGGGACTTATAATGTTTTACTATATGTTTATTATATGTTTAACGCACCTTCAATATAAATATGTTAATTTGTGAAGAGCACAAATATCTTGCTGCTGAGCTTTTCCTTATTTGGAATAATAAAGGAAGAGAAGCATAATGTGAGCCTCCGGTCTTGACATAGAATTAAAGTTCACAGTTATATACACAATCACAACAACTCACTTTGTGCTCAGTTAATCTTCAATTGCAAATATATACAGTTCCAAGTGGTACCACAATTATCAGATTTCATTAAAGTGCATCAACTGTACTCTGGTCTAATGTCACAAATCAATTAATGAAGGTAACCAACAATAGACATAGGAGGAAAGCAGTTGGTTAGAACAATTGGCAGAATACTGTGCCCCTACCACTAGACAGTTCTGTGTGGAGATTTCCCACCCCCCCCCAACCTGGGCAACCTGTAAAAAAGCTATACTACAAGCCCAGTCTATATATTGTTCAATGAGCCTTATTCCCTTCAAAAGTGTTTCTACCACCCCAATGTACCTGCAATAGCAGAGTTCCTCGAGGAGGCATCGATGATCCTTCTTGAGTGACTCCCTTTAAAGCATGAGCCACAGATCGTCGATGGGCCTCGATGAGTTCAGTGTAGTCGAGGAAGCAGCTTCGGTCCTGGTGGTGCTCGTCGACGACGTCCTGCAAAGAGGCGTGCAGGGCACCTCGATGTCGATAGTTCAGGACCGCAAAGAGTTTGTGAAGAACTGTGGCCCAGCATGGGTGTCTAGTCGTCCGGCGGCTCTACGTTCTTTGGGCGGCAGGAAACACACTGGTGGATGCTCCTTGGCACGTTGACAGCCTGGCCTTCTCTGGCAGGATAAGGCGGTCGGCGGTGCATTAATCAATGGAGCGTTGCAGCTCCGGTCGTCGACGGCACAGCGTCAAGCAGTCCCCGCTTCTGGGCACTGACGGGCCTCCAGCGGTTATAGCACACCGACGTTGGACGGAAGGTCTGGTGCTTCTCTTAGTGCTCCTCAGCGGTCCCAATGAAATTAGAAAGATTTGCAGAAGGGGAAATCATTTTCACCAGGGATTTTAATCTAGGATGGGACCACAGTATAGATAGAAGTATGGGCACCCGTCATTGCGCAGGAATACCCACCTAAATCTTGAAGGAGAACTTTGAAAATATAGCTCTCAGGGATGTATGGCAGATTAAGACGGGGGTAGAATAAAAGTTACTCACCTTAGTGACTACCTTACTCCTAGTCCATAGTAGACCTTTCCGCCATACTTGTGGGACATTCCGTCCTTCGGGACGGGAACATTTGTTAAAAAGCATAACAAATCACAATTTTGTCCTTTTATTTTTACGTGGGGCCACCGCACGTGGCCATAACCCCATCCCCCTGAGCTCCGCATCACCCTTCAGTTCTTTTCCATCGCCAGGTCTGAGACCATTTAAGCAATAAAGGATACTTTTTAGAGGGGACGGCGGGCGGGCATATGGAAAAGAGGACTATGGACTAGGAGTAAGGTAGTCACTACGGTGAGTAACTGATCTACTTCTACATCCCTGTCCCCTTTCCTCCATACTTGTGGAAGATTCCCAAGCACAACCATAGTTAGTACAGGTGGATGGAAAGTTTGTTTACTGGAATACGTTTTTGAGGCCAGCCTGGCCAAATTGGGCATCAGCCCTGGAGCTCAGGTCTAAGCAGTAATGCTTGCAGAAAGCGGATAGGGAGGCCCACGTAGGTGCCCTGGCAATGGACTCCCAAGGAACATACTTTCGGAAGGCAACAGCAGCCACTTTGCCACGGACTAGATGTACATGGATGCCCTTTGGTGGTTGAAGGCCTTGGATCTTACAGGCCTCTGAAATCCATGAGACAATCCAGCGTGAGCTGGATTCTCTCGAAGCTGGTTTGTTTTAGGGTCACCGTATGTAACAAAGTTGTGAGGAGCGTCTGAGTACACTCGATCGAGGGAGGGGAAGGCAAGGCACGACCATATCCTTGTGGAAAGTGAGGAACGGATGTTCCACAGAGAGAACTTGGAGCTCACTTATTCGCCTTGCCAAAGTTATTTCGATCAAAAAAGCAACATTCCAAAATAGGTACTTAAGATAGTTAGTGGCCATGGGTTCAAATGGCTTGTGACAATGCAGTGAGGACCACATTTAGATCCCATTTGGGATGAGGAGTCCGCACCAGCATGAACAGTTGAAGGCAGCCAGCAAAATGCCTTTTGATAACTGGATCAGTCAATGAAAAGTAACAGCTGTCCGTGGACAGGTAGGCCGCAATGGCGGATAAATAAGTCCTGCATGACAGAACATGGATGCCTGAAGCAGTCTTGTAAGACAAAGGATTGAACAGTGACAACCGAAGGATGCCTGGGATCGAGGCGTTTAGCTATACACCAGTGGCAAAAACTGAGCCATCTGCTCCTGTATTGGGCCCTCGTAGGTGGTTTCCTGGGCGCTTGAATAATGTGCATATTGTTGGACATATTAAACTGCGCTAAAGATCTGAACTCGGGCACCAGACCGCCAAGTTAAACGATTGTGGGGAGGGGTGCCACAGCTGGTGATTGCTCTGGTGAAGGAGGTCGGGTATCTGCAACAATCTGATCGGGGAAGAACCGACAGATGCTGTAGTTCGAAAACCAGAATCTGGCTGGCCAACAAGGAGCCATGAACAGGAGAGTGCAATTCGATGCGTTCTGAGCTTACAGAGTGACCAATGAATCGGTGGCAATGGAGGGAAGGCGTAAGCCTTATGTTTTCCCACGGAATCCCGAGGGCGTCCCACAGGGAGGATCCTCCGAGCCCATCCCTGGACGCATAAAGAGGACGTTTCTCGTTTGAAGTTGCAAAGAGGTCCACCTCTGGAGTGCACCATTGATGGACAATGTTGGAAAGGACATCGCCGTTGATTTCCCACTCGTAACCGGCTGCTGAGTGAATCTGCAGCCACATTGATGTGACTCGGGATGTGTACAGCCAGGAGTCTTAGGGAGAATTCTCAGAAATGTGCCAATTCCCTTCACCTTAGAGACCCCCAGCCACTTTGCTGGATTTTGAAGGCTTGATTTTTTTAACCTGGAGAGTGTGAGACCCTTTTTCCCCACTCATGTATTTTAATGTGATTTTGTACACTGTTTCTTTTGGTTATGGAGTCTGACAAACTCCATAGGCATCTTTTACATTGGGTCACACAGCACCTTCAGTGCAGTGGCACAGGGAAGTCTTTCAGATTTCCCAAAGGTTTAAATACCTTCTCTGGGATAAACTACTGTCTACCAGAGCAGTAAAGTGAAATTGACTTTACTCACATTTGTAACTTTCTAGACCCAGCACACAGCACTTACAATAGGGTGCTGAAGGGGTTACCTAGTATCCCCTTTGTCTAGCTTCTCATGTAACAATTTTTATGTTACCCCTTTCCAACTGAATGGCTGGTGGCAGTGGTTTTGTTGTAACTACCATGGTGTGCATTTACTGCAGCTGTGAACGTACCCCGCGTTAAAGCACCCAAGGGTGTCATTTTTGTCAAAATGGCCCCTGTCTTTTCGCCATTTCTTTGTGGAACGGTCCTCCTTGAGATTTACTCAAGTGCCAAACCAGGTTTGGTTCCATTGTTCGCTTTGCCTTTGGCGGGATTCACGAGTGAAACCCGCCTCTGGCTCCAGGGTGTCTGGGGTAGGCAGGAAGTGAGGGAGGTGCCCGAAACTCCCTGTGCTTAGTCTCCTAGGAGACCCAAATGCACTCTGTGATGATTGGCTGGCTGACTGTCCGGCTGTCCTTGCCACCCTGCTGAGTGACGATTGACAGCTAGGCTGGAATGAATGGGAGAGAACTGAATAAACCGCGAGTCTTTTGGCTTAGAAGGCAGTCTCGACCACTGGACGAAGGAACCGAAGAATAGCTTGAAGAGGACTCATGGAGCAACTCCTGGACCGTTGGTTTCCCCGGTGAAGCTCTGCTGCAGTGCCAACTTGCCAAGTTCGTATCGACAGAGAAGCCCCTGCAAGGAAGACTTCTCCCTTTGAGTTGATGGGACCAACCAACTCCAAAGTAAGCCACCTGGACACCCATCTCGGAGCTGGTTGAATTTCCACAGAGTTGCTGCTGGAAACCGTATAGCCAGGGAGAGGAACACCAGATTATGTGTGTTGCTTTTAAGCCAGCCTAGAGCTCCAGGAAGATCCTCCGGACCACCAGTAAGCAGGACTGACCGAGCCCCCTCAACAGAGTGCAGGACTCAGAAGCAAGAAGTCCATCTCGACAGCCAGGAACCACAGTGTTGCTATTTGCGGTAGACCCGAGGAGCTGAAACACTGAAAGATCACTAGGTGGTGAAATCCCTGAAGCACACATGGAAAACCTCAAGGCAAATATACAGAGTCTAATAAGATAAATCCAAACCAGAGAAGCGTGGTATAAAGTAATGGTTCAATGGCACAACACACCAGAAAGATTACATAACATGTATACTACCATTACACAAGAATGCTGTTGGGGATGCACAGGAAGGGGCGACAGGAGGCATTTGGTGCGATTGCCCACTACTGAAGAGATTCTGGCAAGAAGTAACTAATCAGACACCAGATGGTGGGTGGGCCATCACTATATACTCCCAGGGAATGGATGTGTGGGCTTTTCGACCCGGAGATACAGAATCTCTTGAAACCACAACGTAAAACCTTCATGATCCTGCTAATAGCAGCGTGGCTAGTAATAGAAAATGAAAACAATGCCCACACATTTAGAAAGGCTTCATACATGATGGGGAATACTGGCTATGGAGTGGGTTACATACAGAATACAAGGGGAAGCCGACAGATTTCGCCTGGACTGGGGAATGGTACTGGTGAATCTTAGGGGAGATTATAAGATACAACGGTGCCCCCAGAACTTGAGAATATTTGACATAATGTAGAGGACGGGGCGTTCCTTTGGATGGTGTAAGACAATCTCCAACTAACGAGTGGTGGCCCGGCAAAGAGAAGTGGGGGTAACGAGGACCATTTCATTGTAAACCATGGAAATACCAATAAAATGTTTTTAAAAAAGCAGTGCAATGAAATACATCAGTTTTATTCTAAGGAGAACAGGGAGGTTGATGGTAGTTTTTCCTGCAGTTGGCTCCAATAAGAGGTGCTGCGGGTGCAAAGGATTCTTCCTGTCTGGTCAAGGAACTGAGTCCAACCCTTTGCGATGGAGAAATGCAGGCACCATTGATGCAGACCTCTTCAGGACACTTCACAAGACGTGGGAAGCAGGGTGCACGCGACGGCCACCACACGCAAGAGACAAAGCTATGCCACTAACCTTCGGTGGTGGTCTTACAGCGTCTTATTCAAACATGATCCGCAGATGGAACAACCCTGCATGTCGGGCGTCTGATGCAAATAGTAGAGGCAGTCATCGTGGAGGTCTTCCATGTACACATTTTTCAGGCCGCACTAGGCACAAGCCACGAAAAAGCTAGTCCTCATGGCTTTCGCCATGGATGTAGGCCTCACAGCCGAAGACGAGAATTCACTTTGCGGGGCACCAGCTACCGGACATAAGCAAACCCCAGATGTAACCAGAGTTAAGGATTACACAACTGTATCAGAATTAAATTAACATTAATATAAAAAGTGAAAAAGGGGCGTGGCCTGGAGCTCATGGTGGACAGAGGCTGAGGCGCCGAGCTCTGGCCGAGACGCCACATCTTGATCCTCCTTCACTATAAGCAGACATACCTCTGAGGCTGCATTCAACTACGATGGTGCAAGAACCGAACCTCAGCAAGGGACAGTGTCAGTGTTCCGGCTGAGAAATCGGGACACGGAACGTCCACAATCTCGCCCGTACTCCCCTACCACCCCCGTCCCTGCCTACACCTAAGATGGCGGCCATGGCATGACGCCGCATCAGTTCGGGACAAGGCAGCCAGCCCTCCCCCGCTGTAGAGCCCGCAGAAGGAGGGACGCGCTGCGAGTGAGGCCGCGGTGAAAGTGAAACCCTGTAGTGGCACTGGAGACCGCTGGGCTCCTCCGACCCCAGCAACTCGGACTACTTGCCACGCCGCAATCGCGGGCCATCCCCGAGGGAAGGGGAGACTCTGCCTGTAACACGGAGGGCATCAACGGAGAGCTCGACCAGGAAAGCCCGACACGGCTGTCCCTCCAAATGACCGCAGATGACCGGAATGCGTTAGAGCTTGCATCGGACTGGAGAAAAGTCTGCATCCACGTGTGACAATAAGGGGAAACCGCGCAGAGACGCTGCATCGGCTCCCTGCCATATGACCAACTGCTACTTCGCTGAACCCCGAGGAGAGCGAAACCAAACACCCTGAGATGAGGAGCGCTGGGGGGGCACGCAATCTAAACAAGGGGACTATAAAAACCACTACCCCTCTCCGTGCCTTGCGACACCCTGACCACAAGACCATGGTGCTCCACCCATAGAAATCACTAAAGGAACGAGGACAATAACCCCAACCGGCTGTGGGAAACACCAGTTCCCCCTGCAGTGAACACTCCCTAAAAACACACAGCTGCAATAAAGGGACAACTAAATCATTTGGCACATAAAACCACTGCGCTGCAGGCGCCGCAATTCACGTGCGACTCGCAATTCGTCAGAGGGCTGTAACAGACCAACCCCCACACATCTACTAGACCCAGAGACCCCCTCATCCTGGCCAACAGTGGGAGCGGAAACACGATCCTTCCTAGACAGGTCCTGCGCCACAGCACTGTGACTTTAACATGTCCTCCAGGAGTAAAACGAAACCTGCCACAATGGACACTTACGTCAACACCAAGACAAAGAACCTAGCCAACTCGCACCCTTCTCTCCAGAACCCACACAAACAAAAGGAGCCGACTCTGCCAAAAGCCAATCCCTAGTACTAGAAGCCATAGCATCGCTGTGTACATTAATTGACTCCAAAATAGACAAATTCAGATCAGCTATTCAACTGGTGCACCAAGTTGCCAGAAACTTAACAGAAAGAGTGACGAACTCCGAAGCAGCAATAAGGGAGATGACAGAAGACACTAGTGTTAAAGAGCAAGGTTGTGGACCTTGAAAGGAAGGTTGCCATCCTCGAGGCCAGGGCAGAGGAAGCTGAGGGACGGGCTAGATGGGGCAACATCAGGATATTGGGAGTGCCTGAAGGCGACGAAGGCCCGAACCCAACGGCGTATGTAGAGTCCCTCCTGCAACAAGAAATTGGTGCGGAAAAACTTACACAAGGCTTTGCAGTCGAAAGGGCACATGGGTCCCCTCCAGAAGAAATCCCCCCCCACCAGGCTAACACCCTCATCCGATAATCGCCAAAATACTCAATTTCCAGGACCAAGAAATCATCCTGAGGCACTCCAGAGAAGTGGGACCCGTAGAACATGGCACTGCCAAAATATCTGGCTATCCAGACTATACTCCAAAGGTGCAGAGGGAGAGAAACTCATTTGTACCGATTAAGGCTAGGCTACGGCAATTGACTCTAAAATATATGCTACTCTACCCGTCGAGACTAAAGGTCATCTACAAGGGCCGTGCGATTTTCCTAGAGTCCCCAGCAGCCGCCAATATGTGGATGGAAGACAACCTCGCAGAAGGCGAAGACACCCACCCCAAGGGTAAATGAGGAATCCCACTTATCGGCACGCATGAAGCACAAACCACACCACAACCCCGAAATAAACATGTGAAACCACAACCAAGGAGGTAACTTAAACTACTGTTAGCCAAACAGATGCGGCTCTCGCTTGGCCTCACACCAGGCACAGGACTCAACCCCCACGAACGGACTAGGACAGGCCAGTTGCCTGACCGACCCCACTCGAGCCCGATACCCGAATGGGACCCGCAAGTGCGCCTGAGCACCACGAGAAAAACGCAGTCGCTGGGCGCACCAGTTCCAGTTGTGTTAAATGTTTCACTAGTTATACAGTCTTCACACCAACAACGAGGCAGAGGGCAGGGATACCACAGATCCCAAAAAGGACCAGAGCTAAGAATCGAGAACTACCGAGGAGGATCAACAGTCGCTGAGAAACAACAAAATGGGTAGGCGCAAAGGGTATATCACTCCATCCCAATGGCGACACAACTGAAAGTGATAACATGAAATGTGCGGGGCAAGGGATCATACTTGAGAAGGAATCGTATTCAATCCTATCTCCGCAGAAAGATGATATCGATCGCCCTACTCCAAGAGACCCACCTGTCGAAGGAGTCCTCATCCAAGTTGGCAGAATGATGGGGAGGCACTTCGAAAGGAGCACCCTACTCTAGCTATGCTCGAGGGGTCTTCACGTGGGTGAACCCGAATGTACCATTCCAACTATTGGGTTCGGAGGCCGACAGAGAAGGCAGGTACCTAATAATGTGGGGAACCATCGAGCACACTGCGATCTATATAGTGAACTCCTACTTTCCGCAACACGGAATTCCGTCGCACCTCAAAGTACTCTGCGCCAAAATGACATCACAGGGAAGGGACCTTCATATGGGGCGGCGACTTCAATTGCTACGGAAACATGGATAGATCTGCACCCCCTCGACAACCACGCAACGCCGCCACTGAAGCACTTAACGATATGCTGGAACAACTCAACCTAGTAGACATCTGGAGAGAACACCCCACCGAAAGAAGTTACTCATATTACTCGGCACCACATAAGATCCACACAAGGATCGACTATTTGTTTATCAACAAAGAGCAAACCTCAATGGTAGACACAACAACATACCTAGGCAGATCGAACTTCGATCACTCACTAATAATCATGGAATGGAAATTAAGGGGACCTAGACCACCGATCCAGACATGGAGAATTCCCATCGCAGCTCTCACGGATCAAGAATTCAGGGAAGCCCTCGGTGACAAACTTGAGGACTACATAGATAATAACAAAGGATCTGTATCAAGCTGGAGCACGCTGTGGGAGGCTATGAAGCTAGTGATACGAGGAGAGGTGCTATCGGGAGCCGGCAGCATCCGCAAACACCTGATGGCGGCGTTAGAGGAACGAGAAGCCGAAATAACGTGACTTGAGATGAGCACTGTCGAGACCCCGGAATTGGAAGCAACCCTACAAGAAATTCCCGACGAATGCCGCACAACCTGGGACAGGCCAGACAAATTTGATTTCACAACAAACACCGCCAAGACCCACAAAGAAGCTGATAAACCAGGCAGACTACTAGCCTGGTTATGCAAACGCGAACAACCAAGGCACTTTCCAACAGAGATCATAGACGAAAACGGGACAACATACAAGTCCCAACAAGACATCAATAACGCTTTTGTGGAGTTCTACTGCAGACTATATTCCCACAACAAACAAATATCCAGAGACGAAATCAAGATCACCCTGGAAGAGATCGGGCTCCCGAGACTATCCGAGGAACAGAGTTACATTGAAAATGGAGATCACCACAGAAGAAGTTACGGAAGCTATCAGGGACCTGGCCACTTGCAAGACTCCTGGTAGTGACGGCCTTCCACCCGAATTTTACAAAGCTTACGAAGCTACCATCACCCCAATACTGCACAAGGTCTTCATGGAGGCATACGAGGAAGGGATTCTCCCCAACACCATGAACGAGACAATCATAGTCCCCATGCTCAAACCTAACAAACCGCCCACAGATTGCGACTCGTATCGCCCATTAGCGATGCTAAACTATGATAGCAAGATCCTGACCACTATTCTAGCCAACAAACTCGCAAAGGTAGTGGGGACCTTAATTCACGACGACCAAAATGGCTTCGTCCCGGGACACAACTCCGCGGCTAACCTAAGAAGACTTCAACACACTATGGTGGAAACCTACACGAAAGATGAAGATCTTGCGGTATTCACACTAGACGCCATCAAGGCCTTTTTGAGAGTGGCTGGTTGAAGTGCTGAGGGTGTTTGGATTTGGCGAGGGCTTTGTGAGATGATCAAGGTACTCTACAACTCACCGACGGCAAGAGTGAAAACTGGAGGAATGATATCGAATCCTTGGGAGATACAGCGAGGTACCAGGCAGGGATGCCCACTATCGTCAATGTTATACATCTTCGGCTTGGAACCAATCTATTTTAAAAAAACAGTTTTTTGATGCGGGCATCAAGCTATGCAACCAATACTCCATAATATCTCTGTACGCGGACGATGTACTCTTGTATATGAAAGACCCACACGTAAACGCACAAGTCATACTTGACGTCCTCGACAACTACGAACTTTACTCTGGGATCAAGTTTAGCAGATCGAAATCCTGTGCATTCCCGCTGGCACGACTCAAAGGCCTGACATGATCCGACTTACCGTAAGTGGGGATAAAATGGCAGCCCGAGACATTCCGATACCTTGGAATCAACATCCACCACACACCGGAACTCACACACGACCATAACACCGAAATAGCACTGAAGGGTCTCCGCAATTCCATGAAATTCTGGTCGAAACTACCACTCGCAATGATGGGCCGGGCAGCCATTGCAAAAATGATAATCCTCCCGCGCTTCTTATACTTCTTCACAAACATTACATTCGGCCGACCTCCTTCAAGACGCTTGAAATACTGATCAGAGACTTCTTATGGGGCCCATCCAGACACAAATTACCCCTATCAATCCTCACGCTGCTTCACAAAGAAGGTGGGGTGCAACTACCCGACTTCAAGATGTACTATTTAGCTGCACAACTTATCCACGTGACAAGGTGGCTCCAAGATGAGCAGAACAATGAGTTGGAGCTATTAAGGCAGATACCCTCCAAACTGTTCCCCAAGGAAGAACTTTGGAACCCACTGAAACAGACACATGATGTCCCCATGATCGCAAAACTGGGCAGACAGATCTGGACCAGAACCCGTTCCATTCTACAGTTGAGCCACCCATATTCACCCAATACTCCCATCCTGGTGGACGTATGCAAAACCACAACAGACCTCAAGGCAGCGAGAAGCTGGGAGAGCTGGGATCTGTGTGTGGGGGGACATGTTTGTAGAGGACAAATTCAGACACTTCGAATCAATGCAGAAGGTTGAGGGACTCTCCAGCGGCCAGTTCCTATGGTATCATCGACTCAAGCAGACCGCTAGAAATAAATGGGACATCTGGCACGAGGAGCCCACCCCGGATCCTCTACTGCAAGAGATGTACGATCTAGCCGATGGCTTGAAACCAGTGACCCGGCTCTACAGCCGATTGGTGGACAAACCCAACCCCAAAAGCACAGCACTTAAGGAGATGTGGGAAATAGACATGGGCAATACACTAACGGACAAGGAATGGGAAAGAATTTGACTATACCCCAAAGAGGTGTCCTGCAACGCCAGATTCAGGCAGATACAATTGAATATCCTCTACAGGACGTACATGACCCGACAGCGGGTGGAGACCTTCAACAAGAAAGCATCATCGAATTGCCCCTGATGAGGCAACGACACAGCCTACCTGATCCACATGTTTTGGACCTGTAATAAGGCTACGAAACTCTGGTCCAGAGTTAAGCAGACCTGCACAACTGCGGGCATTACCAGATATGAATGGGACCCAAAGGACTGCGTACTAGGAGCCCACCCCAGAATAAGCAAATACAGACATGTAGTCAAGCTGAAGGACCTGTCATGCATCCTCGCGAAAAGAACCATAGCAATGGCCTGGAAGTCCCCAGAGGGCCCGTGGTACGAACGCTGGATTAAAGAATTGGAAAGGTGGACCGAGGCATGGCAAGAAGGGGCCAACTTCAGAGCGGATGAAGCAAACAACACCCTCGAATCAGGGAAAGCCCGCCTAAGAGACATACACTTTACCGCAGACTACAAACCCCCCTGAAGGGAACCACAGTAACAGCCAACGCCAGGAAGAGACTCACCCAAACTCCCGAGGACGCCCGACTTAGCCCATCCTCGGCACTCGAACTTATGAATTCACCTACCCCTGCCCCTAGACAGACGCTGAAGACACCATAAGACCGAATGAAGACTGTTTTGTTTGTTGAGTATCTTGTTCCTGGTTAACTGTTCTCCATGTTTAAATGCCAATAAAATATGTTTAAGAAAAATATAAAACGTGAAATAAATATCAGATTTTTGAGTAATCTCAACACATTTTTTACCGCACAATCTGAAGATGGCCTGCAGGTGTGGTGCAAAGGGAGCCTTTTCTATTTGTTGTGGTTAGTATGCCCCAAAAATGACTGTACTAGACCACAAAAGTGACTAAAGGTTTCAGTTTAAAATTAAACTTTTCTAGGTTACTGAGGATTCCCAGCCTAATGACGGGGAATATTCATACAGCATGTGAATCTATGAAATATACAGTGCTGGAAAAAAAGTGGTATTCAGAAAAAACCTTTAAGACTTACACACAGCAGTGCACAAACAAAATGACTTTATATTCTTTAAGGCACTTCCAAACAAGACAAGGAACACATCTTTACACATCAGTATCCCTGGGAAGCCCTGTGTTGAGATCACTACCGAAAAGACAAGTAACCAATGTATGGCAAAAAAAGAACTATGGCACCTCTTCATAGGTGCAGCAGGGAACTTTACCCTCAGACTTTGGACTGGCACCAATAGGCCCAATTCTTATGATTTTAAAGAAAGCACAATCTTTTTAGATCGGTCTTTCCAGGCCTGCCTGAAATTCAGTTAATATCTAAAGAGCTGGCGAAGGAGAACAGCAGACAAATTGCAAGCAGAATGAGAAGGATGATGGCAATATAGACAAAGGGCTAGTGGTAGATAAGTACAAACATGTTTAAAAGCATGTTTAACGAGTGCAAGCAATGAAATTACAGTTTTTAACAATCTTACCATTTGGAAAACACTAAAAAGAACTTATGCACCAGTGTTGATGCAATGGCATTTGGATACAGCTGGCATGTTCTTGCAACTAGCATTGCCCACGATACACCACCCAAAAAACCTAGTATATTGGAATATATGTTGTGACCTGTAAGTAAACAAAAACATGCAAGTTAACTTGTAGCCAATGCACAGAAGATGAATATAAAAATAAAAATCAATGTAGACATTTGAGGACTTACGCTTGGCCCACAATTTGATAGCTCTCAGTGTCAACCTGAAGTTGTCAATGTTTGGTACAAGATGTAGAATTTCATCTGTAACTCTGCAACCTGGTAAATAAACAAAAGTCTCAAATACATAATTGAAACATTTACATGTGTTGTAAACCCACATGATCATTTGTATTTAGTAATAAGTCTGGAACCTGAGTGGGACCAAAAAAGATGCACATTGCTTATTAAATCTTACGTAATTGTAGCCTATAACTTATTTTCCTTCACATACGAGGAATATAGACGCCAAAGGGGAAGTATTTAAAAAGTGGTGGCAAAGCAGCTGCACTGTGCACATTCTCTCCCAGTGATGCTCTTTCTTTCCAAAGATGGGCCCAACATGCAGCACAGTTTAATTGGAAAGCAGAGATGGTGCATGGGGAATGGTAAGTGGTACATGGCTGCTCTGCATTTTTCAAGTACACGCAAGGAGCTTTCTGCCCTTGACTGAGGCTTAGTTTATTTGTCATTTTCTATTTCAGAGCTTGCCTTTGCCTAGGTGAATAGGAGGTAGACTTAGAAAAAGCTGTTCTAGCAACGTGGGCTCTGCCCACAATGGCATCCTCCATTTTGGACCCAAGTGGTTAAGGTCAATATAGATCACAGTACTATCCCTCTCCCCCCTTGGTATTGCCAAGTGGCAGTCCTACCAATGAACCAGTATGGCTGATAACCTGACCCTCAGCCCTTTTTAGAGATTGGTTGGCTGGTCTTTGTCCAGACACTTTATAGGGGGTATTTAAGCTGTGGCATGTCCATGTTGCACTCTTGTTTTACTGTTCCTGTAACTGGGAGGAGGCAGGTCCGTCGACTTGCTGAAGGAGTTTTCCCACCATTTCTAAAGGCCTCACTTGGCAATACTGCTAAATGCAGTTCCCTGGGAATATCCAGCTTGTTTATTTTGCCAACAGAGGTCCAAATTAGGGCTTCTTGAAGACTCCTGGTGACTGCCCACATCTGCTGGGCTGAGCCCTCCACTCTGGAACCATATTCTGGGCCATTTTATTGTCAAAATAATAAGACGGGTTGCGGGTAACTGCTGATGTCCAGAAATTGATAGATGCCTAAACTACCCGCCATCTGCAGGTGGGGTACCCCGAGAGAGCCATCAGCTATTGTCCCTTTCCTGCAACCGTTTGCTGCTTTGATGCTGCCTTCTTGTGTTAGTCTAGCTGTTGGAAGCCATTTCCTCAGGTTTCCCTCCTCCCTGGAATCTTCCTTGCCAGGATTTTCACTACTGGCTTGAAGGTAGATGTCCTGGGAAGAGTCTTTGCGCCTTTCCTTGGCTACTGGGATCGTCATTGACCAAGGGTGTGTTCAGATGCACTAGAAATATCAGCCCTGGGAAGGGGGACATTTTAGGAGGTTGCCCTATTATGGTGAAGTAGTAGACCGTTTAGCCACACCTTCATTCAAGATATGTAGCTGAGCAGCAAGGCTGTGTTGCAGGAAGGGTGGATGAGTGGTCTAGGGCTACAATGATGCCACACACAGCAACACCAATAATTCCAGTTAAGCAAGTATAACAAAATATTAGAACCTCATGCTTGGCATAGGCTGTCATCTAAGGTTGGTGCAGATTGTGAATTTTTTTTTCAAAATTGAAAAATGGGTGTCGGGTACCCATGATTCTTCATGCGTCAAAATCTTATGATTTTTATATTTTCGTATATGTGAAGTTAATGTGCAAGATAGTTGTGGCCCGAACCCCCAGGGAATGGATTTGTCTGCTGTTCGACCCAGCGTTTTCCCTTCAAACCAAAGCTCACCGCAAAGCTTTTATGATGACGTTGCTAGCAGCTTGGCTGGCGATAACAAAACTATGGAAACAAAGACACCCTCCACCTAACCTAGAGTGGTTACTGAAATTGTGGGGGATGTTCGCAATGGAGTGGGTCACATACAGTATAGCCTCTTTTGTATATGTGTGTACCCTCCTCCCGCTTGGGTAGGTGCATGTGATTCTAAGGAGATAAAAAGCTATAGAAAGACAATTACTGTTAAGTAATATTGGTCTTCTGGAGCTTGTGAATTTGCTTAGATTCACATGTTTTTCATAGACTAGCGAGCAGTGTTTAGTGAAGCAGGCAGGAGAGCCGAAGGGCTGGAAGTGTCTTAATATTGCCTGACACTTGTGGATCCGACTTTGAATAAGTCCAAACAGTGTTGTGTGAAGGTGTGTGCCAAGCTCCGAGTAGCTGCTTTGAAAATGGCCTCCAGTGGGACATTTGCAAGCAAAGCAACTGTTGCTCCCATACTTATTGAATGTGCCCTTGGCGTTACATGGCAATGCATTGCTAGCTATGGAATAACAAAGTTACTACCGTAGTGCCAACCTTACTCCTAGTCCATAGTCCCCTTTCCTCCATACTTGTGGGAGATTCCAAAGCACTCCTCACAGGTAATACGGGTGGATGGAACTTCCCTACTGAAAAACATTAAGAACAGCCTGGCCGAATTGAGCATCGGCCCAGGAGCTCAGATCCAAGCAGTAATGCTTACAAAAAGCTGATGGGGAAGCCCAAGTAGCTGCTTTGGCAATGGTTTCCCAGGGAACATATTTTTGAAAGGCAACAGCAGCTGCTTTGCCACGTACAAGATGAGCATGAATGCCCTGAATGGTATACGCTTCTGAAATATAGGAGGCAATCCATCAGGAGATCTTAGCCTTTGAAGCCTTCCAGAAACATGCGTTGCTCCCCTTACGTGGTGGTATTTAGACACGGGGTGGTTGGAGGGTCGCTGTAGTAATTCCACACGATAACCCCCACCACCATTGATAGCACCCACTTGTCTGAGGAGATTCCCTCCCATGCGTGGGTGAAGTGTGTAATACGCACTCCTACTGGAGAGGCATGGGAAGAGACCTGAAGCAGGTGGTCATTGTTTCAGAGGTGTTGCTCCTCCTCTGGAAGTGGAGGAAGTCCCCCAGCCAGGAGATCTACGCTGGCCTCTTTGGAAGTCTTGAGAGTCTTGTCCTTGATTGGAATCCCAGATTAGCTTCAATTTTGGCTATATGCGGAACCCCTCTGCGAGTTTTATCCTATAAAGTGACAATTGTTTCTTCCTCTTTGGCCTGATGGTTTATTTGCGAGCTGGCCTAGAGACTTAAGAGTATGATGCTCTTCATTGGCTGACTTTAGAGCATCCTCAACCGCTTTCCCAAACAGGACATTCAGTTAGGCATGTTGAGGGGTGCTGCCTGCGTTTCCAACTTAAAGCCTGATTGGCAAAGCCATGCATGGCGTTTTAGGAGTGTCCCTTCTGTTATGGTTCTACCTGCATTGTCTACAGCATCAAAGTAATTTTTTAGGATGCATGCATACATCGCCATTCCTTGCTGTTAGGGAGAATTCTTAGAAATTTGCTAATTCCCTTCTACCTTAGAGACCCCAGCTTTTTTTGCTGGACTTTAGGACTTTTAATTTATTACAAACCTGGAGAGAGAGCAAGCCCTTTTCCCCCCACTCATGTATTTTTGCTGTGATTTATACTCTTGATTTTGGAATCTGACAAACTCAAAAGGTATCATCTTTGTATTGCGACACACAGCACCTTCAGTGCAGTGGCACAGAGAAGTCGAAGATTTCCCAAAGGTTTAAATACCTTCTCTTGGTGAAACTACTGTTTCCAAGAGCAGTGAAGTGAAAATGACTACTTACATTTTGTAAATTTCTAGATCCAGCACACACTATCTTACTATAGGGTGCTGGAGGGGTTACTTAATATCTCCTTTTTCTAGTTTTTCATGTAACATCTGTATATTTCCCTTTCTACGATTAATGGCTGGTGGCAGTGGTTTACTTTTTATTACGATTGTGTGTTTACCGCAGGCTGCTTTCGCAGCTACCGTAAGCCACCCATGGGTGCCCATTTTGTCAAAATGGCCCAGGTCTTTTTTTTCACCATTTGTCGGAAACGTCCACCTTGAGATTTACTCTACGCGCCAAACCAGGTTTGGTCCCTTTGTTTGTTTTGCCTTTGGCAGGATTCACGAGTGAAGCTCGCCTCTGGATCCGGTATGTCTGGCAGCTGCAGAAAGGGGGAGGTGCCCGAAACTCCCTGTGCTTAATCCCCTTGGTTACAGGAATGCACCTAAAGGTGATTGGCCGGCTGGCTGTCCAGCAAGGACAGCCACCCTGCTGTGTGATTGACAGCTAGGCTGGAATGAATGGGAGAAACCTGCGTTAAAGGAGAAGTTATTTGCTTGGAAGGCAGAGTTGACCACTGGACGAAGGAATCCGAAGAACTTGGAAGAGACGCTTGCTGCAACTCCTGGACCGTTGGTTTGCCCGGTGAAGACCTGCTGCTGTGCTGAAGCTCCGAATTTGTTCCGACTAGAGAAGCCCTGCAAGGACGACTTCTCCCTTTGGGTTGGTGGGACCAATCAACCCCAAAGTTAACTTTTTTGGACATCCTCTCAGAGCTGGCTGTGCTTCCACTGCTGCTGGAACCGAAGTGCCAGGAAGAAGAACACCAAATCGAGTGGGTCGCTTTTAAGTCGGACCCGAGCGCCAGGAAGATCCTCCGGACTTCCCTGAAGCAAGACTGACCAAACCTGAGCCACCTCAAAACAGTGCTGGACCCCCAGATGCGAGGAAAGTCTGAAGTGGTATCGGAGAACCGCAGTGTTGCTATTTGCTGTCAGACGCAAGGAGGTGAAACCGCAAAGTGCCGCTGAATTGAAGTTTGCCCATTGCTGCCGCAGACCTTCCATTGCAGTGCAGTAGTCCCCAGGCGTCCTCCCTCTTGTCGCCCACGACGGAGGCCCAGGAAAAAAAAGGATCGGCAGAGCTGTACAGAAGCCAGCTGGAACCATTCCTTCTAACCAAACGTACTGTAAAGTTGAGGAGTTGCCTCTTGTGGTGTAGCCTTACTTGTTCTCAGTTGAGACTGGTCTTGGGTAGCCTTGCAGAGTTGCTTGCATCTTTGCCCCTCACAAGCCTCCCAGCTTGTGGCCCTTAAAATGCATCTTATTTCTACAAACTTTTCTAAAAACATTGTGCAAGACTTTGCTTACCTGCAAAGAAGATCTTCAGCTCCCCTAGACTTTGTTCAACCAGCATTGGCTATCCTGGCTCCCTGAAAAACTCTTCTTACCTCTGACTCTGTGCCTTTACCTTTTCCCCAGGAAAGGGTTACATTTACTGGACATTGGAAGGTTTAAAAAAGTAGTTCCCCTTTTATACATTTTGTTAACCTTTGTTTTATTCCCCAATCTAACCTTTGCATCAAACTCAGTATTGCTCTAAATGTACCAGTAATAAATCAATGTCCAGTGTCCTAGCTATTTAAATCACCCAATAGTGTAGGAAGTGTGTGTGCCATCCACAATGGGTATCATCTGATTTAGAGAAACAAACACATTCTTAAAGTGTATTCTAATTTTTACAGGTTTTCTGAAGAAGGCTTATATAACAGACTTAAATTAATAGTTGTTCAATCAAGAAACCTTGAGTGCAAGTGTGTATTTGAATAACTGTCACTGTGAAACTATGTTACAACCCTATGGGCAAAACCTAAAGGGTGTCCTCTCCATAGCCGAGGCAATAAATCGTGATAACGACCCCAAGGGAAAGGAAGGGGAAAAGGAAAGGCATTCTCAGAAAAGAACCAGAGATGTCCCACAACCCCACTCTCCCTACTGTATTTGGCCTGCGAGGCCAGGCCACGTGTTCGGCAACGCCGAAGGATCTCCTCCGCTCGTCCCCTCCGTTGAAGATCTTGCTCGGCAGAGACAGCTTCACAACTGCGTCGAGGGAGGGATCGATATGTTATATATTCAATAGGTAAACGACCAAAGGTCGAGGAGATGGAATCTGCAATGTCTCTCGAGGAGCTCCGCGTAAAGGCGACCAGTAGCTGGGCGGAAAAAAACAATCTGAGGGACCTCGACGCGTGAGGGATTGTGGGTATAACGCACGTCACTATAGGGATAGTATTTCAGACACGCCTTGTCGACGTCCCTTTTCGACTACGAAAAACAAAATGCAATACTCCGCAGTGACCACTGGATGTCGGACCTATGCACAGCATGTGATTCTAAGCAGATTAACAAACATCAGAAACTATGTTACAACCCTAATGCTCATATTGACCGCTCTTGATACAAGCCTGGCTGCTCAGCCACACTACCAACCTGTGTAGTACAGACTTATACCAAAAGGTTGGGTTCCTATTGCCAGGAGGTCAAGGTTGCTGTAGTGTTCCAAAGGAAAATGCACACAATCTTGCTTAACACTTCAGCTACTGTGAGAGACCTCACACATCGAGGTCCATTCCAATTGTGTTTTTCCTGCAGTGAGGGAGCCTTATGACTACCATGAGCGAGTACAGAGAGAGAAAGGTGTAATATGTCTATGTTCCTTCTACTCCAAGGGGGGGGGGTGGGTGCATGTGAATCTAAGCAAATACAATCATCAGAAATGCTATTATGGTGAGTAATGCATGTCTTCTAAAGCTTGTGAATCTGCTTAGAATCGCATGCTGTGCATAGACTAGCGAGCAGTACCCACAAATGGTGGTGGGATGTGTGAAGGAACAGTAGCAAAGAGATGTCTTCGCACCACTAATCCCACCTGAGATTCAGACCTAGAGTGTGCATCTAGGCAGTAGTGTTGTGTAAAGGTGTGTACTAAACTCCAGGTTGCTGCTTTACAAATGGACTCAAGAGGAACAGTTGCAATGAATGCTATGGAAGCCCCAGTGCCCAAAGTAGTGTGTGCTCTAGTCTTGAAAGATAGATCTCTTAGCGGGAGTATAGCACAGTGTGATGCAGTTTACGATCCACTTTGAAGTGGCTGGTTTAGACACATGGTCCCCTCGCTACCAGCTGCCACTGAAACAAAAATTGTTTTTCTTAGTGGTTTTGTTTTCTCCAGATAATCGATCACCGCTCCCCTCACATAAAATGTGCGACGGCTTCTTTCTGCCACGTTAGTGGTGTTTTGGAAAAACGTGGGTAGTTCTATGGATTGGTTCACAAGGAACTTTGAAATACAATTAGGCGCAAACTGTGGGTGAGTGTGCAAGACCACCTCATCCTTGTGAATTGAGACAAATGGGTCTTGAACTAAAAGGGCCTGCAATTCACTAACTCTACTTATATATATGTGACTGCCCCCAGGTAGGCGGTCTTGTAAGTGAGTGCTTTAAGGCTAGCCTTATGCATGGGTTTAAAGGGAGACCCCATTAGTCTAGTTAGTACAACATTCAGGACCCAGCCAGGAGCTGGATTGGAGATAGGGGGGGGGGGGGGTGATGTCTTTTAACCCCTTCAATAAAATCCTTGATCACAGGATTTTTCCACCACAAAACCTTTTTCTGGGACGTGGTTTAAGCTCAGTGCAGCTAAGTGGAACTTAACGGAATTGAAAACCAGGCCTGAATCTAGTAGGCGAGTCGGGTACAGGACAATATATGTTGGTAAGCAGTCCATGGGATTGATGCTCTTGGAATTACACCAGATAATGAAGCGTTTCCATTTGTTGGAGTAGCAATGTCTGGTTTTAGGTTTCTGTGCTTCTTTATGTCCATGCATCTTTGAGGAAGTTGGAGGGGTCCGAACTCTGACTTCAGGAGCCAGGCTGCTAAATTGAGAGTTTGCGGGCATGGATCAAGTGTTTTCCCCCTTTTGTACGGGCATGACAGATTCCTCGCAGGTGAGACTGACATTGCCATCAGATTAGAGAACCAGGGTTGGCGGGCCCACATCGACTAAATAAATGCAGGAGGCATCATTACCAGGATCTGGAACAGCAGGTTTTGAACCCTCTTGTTGGAGGGGAAGACAAGCTCGCCTTTGGTCTGACTTGGCTGGGGTCTAGGCTGGACTTTTTTTTTCGTTAATCAAGTATTTCATAGGCATGTTCCATATGAATCCCTTGTTATTAGCCAATTATCGAGGTAAGGATAGAATAGAGTGGACTGCCTGTGCCTTCGTAAACACCCTTGGGGCTGAGGCAATTCTGCAGGGAAGGACCTTGAACTGATGCTGCTTGTCCTCCATCATGAACCTAAGGTACTTTCTGTACGCTGGCAACATTGAAATATGAAAGTACGCATCTTTCATATTCAATGTTGCCACGCAATCCCCCTCTGTTAACAGTGGGATTACTTCCTGCAATGTTGTTATTCTGAACTTGTGGCTTCACAAATTTGTTCGCTGAGCACAAGTTTAACACAGGGTGCATGGCAAGATCCTTTTTGGGTACAAGGAAGTACACTGACTAAAAACCCTTGTTTACCTGATTAATGGGGACAAATTCTATGGCACCCTTTGCCTGAAGGATCTGCACCTCTTCCAGCAGAACCTGCAAGTGTGCTGGCGATAGGAGTCTGGTTCTTGGTGTACGGTATCGAGGTGGCTGGTGGAACTCTATACAATAACCGTGGGCAACGGTCTTGAGCACCCACTGGTCTGAAGTGAACCCCTCCTATGCGTGAAGAAAGTAAGTATGTTAAATGTCCCCTAACCGGGAATGCATGGGAGGGGACCCGGACTGGCGAGTCATTTCTGAGCAGAACCAAGGGAGCCTCCTGGGGTGGAGTTTCTGCCTTTGCCTCTTCGCTGTCCCCTCTGCTGGTATTGGCTGTTGCCAGCTGCGCCTTGTCCGAAGGACCATGGTGTACCTCCTGTGCCATACTGTGTGAAGAACGGGAAAAAGACTGGCCCTGATAGGAACAGCGAGAGTTACCTCCCCGTTGTTGCTACGGTCTAGCAGTGATCTGATGCAGATAATTAAGTGTCTCGTCCTTTTTTTCCGCAGTCTCCAAGGCATTACCACAGCTTTTCCAAACAATTTAATGTCTTCCACCGGTTTATTAGGGATGTTCTTGAGCCAGGCGTGCCTTTTGAGTAAAGTACCCTGGGCCAGGGACCGCCCCGCCGTGTCTGCTGCATCCAGCAGACAGCATTGTGGGATGCTGCGGGTTACCCATTTCCCTTCTGTGACAATCGCCAGTAGGCGTGATTGTACTGGCTCCGGGACTTCTTGGAGACCCTCCTGAAGTAGGTTGCACTGCACATCAATGACTCACAAGAATGGTAGTATTAGCGATTCTTGTCGAATATACCGCTGCGGGGAGGTCGGCCGATCGTGAGGCTCGGTAGGCGCCGTCGAAGTTTTCGGCGGGCCTGTTGGTGTGCGATGCTTCCTCAACCTATCAGTCGAGTGAGCTCATGGAGTTTTCTGCTTAGCCTTAGGTTCTGCAGGTGTGCCGAAGTCGCGGGGTGTGATCTCCCCATAGCAGTACCGGTGGCCTGTGTCGGGCTGGGAATGGGCGGCTGGGAATGGGCAGCTGGGAACCAGGCAGTTCAGCAGAAAGGTCTATGGCCTCCGCATCAGAGCCATGGCTGCCGCTAGAATCTTTGTCACTCGAGGCGATGGCGACGACGGGGGAACCACATTTGGCTTGCATGGCGTAGGCCGTCCACGGTTGCGTCTGCCTGTGTCTTAGCGTCTTTGGACAGAAAAGCTTGCAAGACTTGCAGGATTACTCGACATGGTCACGAGGGAGACACTTGTTCCACTTGCGATGTGTGTCTTTCCACGGGTATTTGCCAGTACAGGACGGGCAAAATTTAAATGTACTCCTTACCATAGTAGAGATAAAGAGCGGCAGCCAGACCAGAAAGGGAAAGAGGGGAAAAGGAAAGGCATTTTCCGAGAAACAACCCCCAGGACCCCATTCTCCCTACTGTATAAGCCCTGGCCGGATTGCCTAGGCCACACGGTCGACAGCGAATGATGCACCAGTCGCCGAAAGCAGTAGTCTTCGGCGTAGGGGTCCATAAGTAGCCGAAGATGAAAGTCAAAGACTAAACGACAATTGGTCATGGGACAAAAGTTACGAATCTGAAATATCTCTTACGAGGTCTGCATAAGGACAACTAGTTTGATGGGAAAAAAAACTGAGGAACCTTTGGGTACACTACACGTCACGTTAGGGATAGTGTAACAGGCACGCCCATGTCGATGTCCCCTTTCGATCCGCAAAAGATAGATGCAATACTCCGATTACCACTAGATGTCGGACTATATGCACAGCATGCGATAGTAAGCAGATTCACAAGCATCAGCAATATATGATACATTACTCACAGTAATCTTATTTATGATGCTTGCATCTGCTTAGATTCACATGCTATACATAGGCGGACATCTAGTGATAACCGCAGAGTATTACATTTGATATTTTCCAAACTCAAAACAGACCCTCCAGGATTTAGCAGCATGAAATGGCATATTTTGTGGCATGAAATGGCACATTTTGCAGCGCAAACCTATAGTGGCATTTTTGCAGCACAATATTTGACTGGAGGGTTCAAGATGGTTACATTGTAGGAAATAGGCTCTGTGCAAGGCTACAAGAGAGCCAGGATGTCAATATATGTATCTTTTATATCAAATAGGAAGAGTCCTAAATATCTCTGGCTTGGCTTAGAACAGTTTTTGTTTTGGCCACGTTTTTTGGTTTAATGTGCATGCTTATTTACTATTATTAACTTTATTAATCATCAGTTGTAATGCTGAAAATATTCTCCTTCTATGTTCCCCAACCCCGCAAACACCTACACACCTCTCACCCAACACACCTCACACGTCTCACTGATTCCCCATCACAACTTGTATTTTTGAACCTCATGCTCAGTCATACACATACTCACATGCTCTGTCACACTGCCAAGTCACAATTTTCACTCTCTGGTCCCTGCCAGACTCCAGATCATACTCCCAACTCACACTGTATGCTCCCCAATTCCTCCCTCAGCATACAGTCCATCATTCTTGCATGCTACCTCTGCATCTTTCATCCTTTCTCCCAATCTGCAGCCCACTACTACCCCTGAGCCCACATTCCTTGCACTTTATGTACCTCCGCTCTCTGATTTCTGGCCCACCGCCCCACTGCATCCGCTCTGCTCTCTTGCCCACTTGTGTATAGGCGCTTTATGAATGCCATGTCATATCATATATCATATCACTGCTTCCCCCTCTGACCCACTGCTCTCCCTCTGATCTCCCTTCTCTTTCTTGCCTACCACGCCACAGCTCACCCATCACTCAACTAGCATTCCTTTCTGTCAAATATTGTGAGCATTTTTAAAGTTTTGAAGAAAACTGTAGATTTTGTCGACAAAAAATGGGGCATCTAAAAATAGAGCAGATGATGTGCTGTTTTTAGATAAGCCATTTTTGGAAATGAGCAGGCCGTCTTAATCTCAAAGGTGACCTGCGCATTTCCACGGGGCAGAGCTGTAGCGCAAATGATGCGCTGGCCAGCCACCTTGAATACGTTTGTGTTAGAAATGATCTCCCGACAATGGTCTACAGGCTCCTCGTGCATTTCACCATGACTAGCTTTTAAGGGTCCTGCCACTGTAAAATGCAACCCAAAAAAATACTTTTCTATCCCATTTGGGGAACAGAAATGCAAGTGAGACAGCAGCAGTCACACTTAAAAATGTTGTAAAAGTATTGCAAAAAAGTCTGTAGGGTCAGTAAACACCCTGTAAAGCAGTGGCACCCCTCGTGCATGTATTTAAAGTGGGCGCATTGAGTGACCTACAATTTCTGCACATTTAAAAGCGCATCTTGCTTGTCAATTTGGGATGCGCTTTTAAATGCGCAGAAACGCCACTTGATTTGCGCAAAGGGGTGAAAAGGACATCTGAATGGGCGCATATAAGAAGCGTCCATTCAGATGTGCTTTGTGGATGGGACTGCTTTTTTTTTTTTTTTGCTCAAGGGATGAAATGTGCTTGCGCATTTCATTTCTTGAGTCCAAAAAAGAAGAGATGAGTTTTTTTGAAATTTTATTATTTTCAAAAACTGACATTTTCGTGGATGTTTTTTCAAAAACTGCTGTTTTTGAGCTTTTTTGCAAAAACTACCATTTTTCCTGGCATTTTGCGGGATCGCAAAATCGCTATAAACTGGAGGGTCTGTCAAAAAGGGACGTCAACAGGGCGTGCCAGTAATACTATCCTAGTGACACGTACCTATGGTCCTTCACAAATCTAACTCCCTCAGAATTTTTTGTTTCGGACATGAGGTAGCATGAAGTGCAGCGTGAGTACAGATGTAATAAAGCAGATAAAGCCAGAGAAACATCTATGCACCTTCTACTCCACAGGGGAGGAAGGGTGGGCACATTTGAATCCAAGCAGATACAAGCATCAGACACATGATTACAGTAAGCAGATCCGCAAGCCTCAGAAGGGATACATTACTCAGATCACATGCTATGCATACATTCGCTAGCAGTGTCTGGAGAAGGTGGTGGGTTGTGAGAAGGTACAGTGGCAAATAGATGTTTTAGCACTGCGTGCCCAACCTGTGAATCTGCTTTAGAATGTGTCAATGCAGTGTAAAAGTATGTATGGAACTCCATGTAGCTGCTTTGCAAATGGCGTCTAGCAGGACGTTTGCAATAAAGGCCAAAGTAGCTCCTATACCCATGGTAGAGTTAACTCTGTGTGAAAGACAAAGCTTTGTTTGATAGGTAGTAGCAGAGCTGTATGCATTTCACTTCTTTACATACTAAAGACCCGCTCTCCTTACATCTAGTGTATGGAGGTTTTTCACAGCTGAGCTTCAAGGGTTTTGAAAAAGCAGGTAGTTCAATGGACTGGTTAACACGGAACTTGGATATTAACTTAAGTGAAAATCTAGGGTGTGTTGTTAATACCAAATTGTCTTTGTGGATAAAGAAAGGATCTTGCACTGAAAGCTTGTAGTTCACTGTATTCTTATGGAGGTGATGGCCACCAGAAAAACTGTTTTGTATGTTCAATGTTTAAGGCTGGATTTGTGCTTAGTCTCAAGGGCAGGACCTATGAGCTTTTAGAGTACCACATTTAGATTCCACCATGGAGGCGGGTTTGAAATGGTGGGGTAAAGCCTTTTTACTTCTTCAATTAATGACAAGGACTTTCCACCAGGAGACCTTGCTTTGAGAAGTGGTGCATGCGGATAAAGCCGCAAGGTGAACTTTGATGGAGTTGAATGTTAGGCCAGAGTATAGTAAGTGGAGCGTGTAGTAAGAATGTGTGATGGAGTACATTCAATAGGGTTTACATTTTTTGACTGGCACCATATTACTTGTAACAGTGTCTGGTGTTTAGTTCATGTGCCTCTGAGGATTTCCATACACCTTTGAGGTAGTATGAAATTACCAAACTATGACTTCTGGAGCCAAGCTGCCAAGTTCATAGATTGAGGATGTGGGTGTAACGTTGCTGCCCCTCCTCCCCCATGTTGGGTGAGCATTTTGAAGGGGCACGAGCGTTTGATTGAATCGCACATTGCCAGTTTGCACAGATGCGGCAACCAGGCTGTCTCGCCCACATAGGAGCAACCAGGATTAGAGTTAATGGTTCCTGGTGCATCTTGTTCACTATCCTGCTCAGGAGCGATGTTGGGGAAAAGTGTAAGCAAATTTCCATAACCAGCTCATCCACAGGGTGTTCTCCCCTTGGATCTGGGTTGGGGAAACCTGGATGCAAAGTCTGGGCATTGTGTGTATAGGCTTGTGGAGAACAAGTCTAAAGGACGTTAGCCCTAGAGGGAAAAGATCTTGTTTAAAATGTATTCGCTGAGCTGTCACTCGTGATCTCCGGGTGGGGGATCTCTGCTTAACAAGTCTGCTAGAGAATTAAGTTCACCTGGAATGTGTTGAGACACTAGGACATGTTCCGCTCGAGTGGCCACTTCCAAATTATTTGGGCTAGCCTGGACAGACTTGGAGTGTGCCTCACTGCTAGTTTATGTAAAACATGGCAGTTGTGCTGTCTGTGAAGATGTGTACTGTTTGACCTGTGAGAGGCACTAAACGTTTGTATGGCATTGAGTACTGCTAGCAGCTCCAAAGGGTGTATGTGATTCTGGGCTGTGATCTGCGTCCACAGGCCATGCGCTGTTTGGTGAAGGTAATGGTCACTCGGTGAGTGACTTGTCTGTTGTAACAATCGCTTGCACTGTAGGGTTGTGAAGGAACAAGTTACTTACCTGTAACTGTTTCTCCAGCATGGGTCTGGCATGGATTCACATGCTCATTAATATTCCCCGTCGTCAGGCTGGGAATCCTCGGTAAAGAAAAAAATCAGTATCAGTTTCGTTTCTGATCTGTCTTTCGTAGTAGTAACCAATCACTGATCTCTGCGTCATAGTGACCACAGCCAATGACTGCCCTCTACCTAAGCCCCGCCTCTGGCAGCCATCTTCAGATTTGGTAGCACGTGAAGTGGCAGTATGACCAAGTGAAGAGCCGCAGAGGGGTAGGCGGGAGGGTTCGCATGTGAATCCATGCCAGACCCATGGTGGAGAACAACAGTTACAGGTAAGTAACTTGTTCCTTCTCCAGCATGGGGTCTGGCATGGATTCAAATGCTCATGAATAAAGAATACATAGCAGTACACACATGCAAAACCACGGGAGGTGGCAAAGGCTCAACATTAAGCATTACATCAAACTCAACATTAAGCAATTCTTACCTCCTCACCAGTCTCACCTTAGGCGAACAGATTGCGCAGCACTGCTTGGCCGACCCTGGACTCCTCCCTGGAATCCCGATCGACGCAGTAGAATTTCGTGAAGGTGTGCGTCGACCTCCACGTAGCAGCACTGCAGATGTCCAGCAAGGGCACACCAGATAGGAACGCCGTGGTAGCTGCGATCGCTCTGGTGGAATGGGCTCTCGGACGGCCAGGCAGCGGTCGGTTTGCCAACCGATGACAGTACATGATACAGCCGGAGAGCCATCTGGAAATGGAGGCCTTTGAGAGAGCCTTCCCCTGATTGACAGGTCCAAATTTCACAAAAAGTTGTGACGTCTTCCGAAAACACTTCGTGCGGTCCACGTAAAACTTCAGCGCTCTAGCCACATCCAGCAAGTGCAAAGTCCTTTCGGCCGGCGACGAAGGCGACGGGAAGAAAACAGGCAACACCAAGGGCTCGTTGAGCTGGAAGTCCGACGGCACCTTGGGCATGAAGGAGGGGTGCGTCCTGAGCACTACCCTCGTGTTGTGAAAAGTCAAGTACGGGGGCTTGCAGGAAAGGGCCTGGATCTCTCCCACTCTTCGTGCGGAGGTGATGGCCACAAAAAACGCTGTTTTCCACGACGAGAACTTCAACGGAGCTGAATGCAGAGGCTCGAACGGAGATCCCATGAGCTTGGTCAGCACCACGTCGAGCTCCCACGCCGGGGCCGGAGCCTTCGCCGGCGGGAACGATCTGAACAGTCCCTTCATGAATTCTTTCACCAGACGATGAGACCATAAAGACGTCCGCCCCGTGGTTCTGGTGTATCGGGAGATCGCAGCAAGATGAATCTTGATGGACGCGTGCGCCAGTCCAGCCTTGGCCAGCGTCAGAAGGTACGGCAGTACCTGGGGAGCCGTAATCCGTAGAGGGTTAATCTTCTGTGCGTGGCACCAGACAGAGATCCTCTTCCATTTGTGTCCATAGCATTTAAGAGTTGAGGACGCCCTGGCCTTTGCAAGAACCTCTCTGCAGTCGGCCGGTATGTCGTATCCTCCAAACTCTAACGCTGCAGGAGCCAGGCCTGCAAGTTCAGCGACTTTGGGTCGTGATGGAGGATGGCGCCTCCTTCCCTGGAGAGAAGATCCGCGTCCAATGGCAGCTTGATTGACGGGGACGCCGACAAGTCCAGAAGGTCCGGGAACCATATCTGCCTCGGCCACGCGGGTGCGACGAGGATCATCCTGCACCGTGACCTCTTGAGCTGGTTGATGAGCCGGATCAGCAATGGCAATGGAGGGAACGCGTATAGAAACAGGCCCTCCCAGGGGAACGAGAAAGCATCGCCCATGCTCCTCGGCTGGGGAAACCTGCTGGCGAACCTCCGGCACTTGGAGTTCATCGCCGTCGCGAACAGATCGATCTGGGGTGTGCCCCACCGTCGGAAGAGGCGGTCCACTAGATCCAGTCGTAGTTCCCACTCGTGGCACGAGCGCAGCTCTCTGCTGAGCGAGTCGGCGATGGGGTTTTTTATCCTTGCCAGATGAAACGGCACCAGAAACATCCCTTGGGCGACGGCCCAATGCCACAGATCCTGCGCCTGCTTGGACAGGGCTGGGGATCTGGTACCGCTCTGCTTCCTGATGTAGAACATGGTGGTGGTGTTGTCGGTGAAGATCCTCACCACCTTGCCCTTGAGGGACGGAAGAAAGGACCTGAGGGCCCAAAACACTGCACGGAGCTCCAGGACGTTGATATGGAGGGACTTCTCCGTCGGAAGCCAAAGGCCTCTCGCGTGCAGATTTTCGGTGTGCGCTCCCCACCCTTCCAGGGAGGCATCCGTGGTCACTGTTCTCCTGGTGGCCGGGGGTCTGGAAGTCCATATGCCCGCCGTCAGATGCGCGCGGGATGCCCCACCACCGGATCGCTCGTCGGAAACTCTCGTCGAGTGTGATCCTCTCCTCGAAGCTGCCCGTCGTCCGGATCCAGCGCGCGTCCAGGAACTCCTACAACGGGCGCATCCGGAGCCAGCACAGGCGGATGAGATAAATGCAAGACGACATTCCGAGGAGGGACTTGATGGACCTCACACCCTGGCCGCGTCCGCAACCAGCATCTGCTGCACCTTGCCCAAGATGGCCCTCGTCCTTTCCTCCGACGGAGAGGCCAGAAGCGACACTGTGTCGAGCTTCGCTCCCAGAAACAGTGCGTCTTGCGCGGGCACCAGGTGGGACTTGGCGTAGTTTATGGAGAATCCCAGGTCCGTGAGTAGTTGGAAGGTCCTTGCCGTGTGCTCGACGGCGAGCTCCTTCGTCTTTGCTCGGATGAGCCAGTCGTCCAGGTAGGGGTAAACGTGGATCCCCTCTCGGCGCAGCTGCGCCGCCACCGGTGCGAGGCACTTGGTGAACACCCTGGGTGCCGACCTCAATCCGAAGGGAAGGGCTCTGGACTGGTAGTGATGCCCTTGGACCACGAACCTGAGAAACTTTCGGTGTCCCTTTAGGATAGGAATATGGAAGTAGGCATCCTCCAAATCCAACAACGACAGGAAATCGCCCTCCTCCAGTTGACCCAGGACGTATTGGAGGGTGACCATCCGGAACTTCTGTGCCTTGATGAATTTGTTCAGTCGTCGTAGGTCCAGGATGGGACGCCATCCTCCTGTCTTCTTCTTCACGAGGAAGTATCTTGAGTAAACTCCAGAGCCCCGAAGCCTCTTTGGGACGAGCTCGATGGCGCCCTTCTTGAGCATCGCCTTTACCTCCAAGAGAAGTAAAGGGACGTGATGTTCTTTCCTGGCCACAGGGGGGACGCGCGGGCACCTCTTTAAAAACTCGAGCGCGTGACCCTGAGCTAGGGCGTCCAGCACCGAACGGTCAGTGGAGATGGACTCCCACACGCTGACGAAGCTCGCCAGCCGGCCTCCCACCGGGGTGCTTCGGTGGGGGCCCGACCCCATGGCCGGTTCAGTCCTGCTTCGACGAGGCTTTGCCGCCTTGTCCTCCTTGGCGACGACGGCGGGGTCCGCCTGACTTGCCTCGTCCCCTGTAAGCTTCCTATGACGACGAACGGGCGCTTGACGGTAGGTGGAAAATCTGCCGCTGGAACCTTTGGAGGCACCCTGTTTGCCTCTGCCGCTCCGAAAGGGCGGCCGCCGTTGCTGGAGAACCCCAAGAGCCCGGGCCGTCTCTGTGTCCGCCTTGATGGCTTGGAGGGAATCGTCCACTGTTTTCCCAAACAGGTTGTTTCCGTCGAACGGCATGTCCAAGACTCTGGTCTGCACGTCCTGACGGAAGTCAGTAGCCTTGAGCCATCCACGCCGCCTAAGGCACACGCCGTTGCCCAACTGGCGAAATCCAGTGTCAGCGATGTCCGTCGCAATCGTAATGGCGTGGTCCGACGCCACCTCTCCTTCCTGCAAGATCTCTAGGGCTTCCGCCCTCTTGTCTGGTAGGAAGTCCAGCAGGGGGGCCAGTTTGTACCACAACTCCGTTGTAGCGGACTACCATAGCCACGGCGTTGGCCGCCTTAATCGTATTTGCTGCCGACGAGATGACTCTGCGTCCCATCGTGTCTAATTTCTTTCCCTCGCCGTCCGGCGGGGAGGTTGACGTAGAGGCCGCGCCCCCTTCCCCCCGCTTTCTTCCTGGCCGCCGCGGAGACGACCGAGTCCGGGGTCGGCTGTGCCTGAAGGCACAAGGGGGCCGCGTCCGGGACCCGGTACTTCTTCTCGTACCGATCCCTTCTAGCCGGCGTCGTGGATGGGTTCTTGAGGAGGGCGAGGCCCTCATCCCAAATATTGTCTAGTAGAGGTACAGCGAGGACCGTCTTCCTCTTGGTCTCACGCCGTTGATAAACGAAACCTTCGTTCTCTTCCGGGCAGAGCTGGAAAAGCTCGAATGCCCTGGCGATCATGGAGTGAAACGATCCAATCTCGTCAGGCGGGGAAGCCCTGGTGGGAGGTGACGACGGGAGATCCTCGTCGTAAACCTCGTCGTCTGTACCCGTCGCGGCCGTGTCAGCACCTCGCTCCCCCTCCGATCGGGCCTTAGGGCACGACCGGGGTCTCTCCAGGAGCTTCGCCGGGTGCTCGGCCTTCCTCTTACCCGAGCCAGAGCGTTGGCTCGTGGTTGATGGCGCCGGGGAGGATGCGCCCTGCCTGGCGCCCGTAGAGCCCGACCGTTCGGCGCTCCCTGTGCCAGCGGACTCGCGGTGCTTGGCCTTCTGTTGGACCCCCGTCGCCGGGGCGCCCTCAAAGGTCTTAGAAGACCGCTCGGACTTCTTCTTCTTCTCGCCTGACGGGCTCTTTCCTTCCAGCCAGTTGGCAAGACGTTGATGGCGGTCCTTCATGTTCCGCTCCGACATATTGCCGCAAAACGCACAGTCTTTCTCCACGTGCGTCTTGTCCTCATGTGGGCAGTAAAGGCAAAGGGAGTGTTCGTCCTCCTTAAAGACATTCTGAAGCTGACATCCAGGGCAGACCCTGAACAGCTTTCCGGGCGTCGAGCTTCCCTTCTCCTGGGCCATGTCCGAGATGGGCCTGAGAAACTTCTGGAGTCCTCCAAAAGCGTGGCTCGACGAAATCTTCACCCTTGAGGGGCGTAGAGGAATCCGACACGGGTCCCCGTTGATCGGATGAAGAAACGGTGGAGCTATAGGCTCTTTTGACCGAAAAAAGAGAAATTTTTCTGAGAAAAAACGTGAAAAATAGCACTAACGCTCGAGAGCAATAGCACGAGGATCCCAACACTTCAACGTGCAGTAAAAATCTGAAGATGGCTGCCAGAGGCGGGGCTTAGGTAGAGGGCAGTCATTGGCTGTGGTCAGTATGACGCAGAGATCAGTGATTGGTTACTACTACGAAAGACATATCAGAAACGAAACTGATACTGATTTTTTCTTTACCGAGGATTCCCAGCCTGACGACGGGGAATATTCATGAGCATGTGAATCCATGCCAGACCCCATGCTGGAGAAATGGTTTCCCCTTTAACAGATTTTCCTTTGCTCACCAGCTTAGCGCTTGAACTAGTGTTAGCGAGACCATCACTAGATTGTCCCAATGACCGCTTGCCTGAGACAACGGTTTCGCTAACCACTCTTGCATTGGGCGCATGCGCAACCGTGCGTGAGGAACCAGGTAAATGCATGAAGCCAACATCCCAAACACCACATTGCTTTGCGTACAGTTATTTTCCAACCAGCCAGATTGAGGTATTTGCTGCAGTCAGTTTTGTACTCTTTCGTTTGAGGGAAAGATTAACCCCTCTTCTGTTTTCTGCGCAAGTGTGCCGCCATTACTGCCAATACTTTGGTGAATACCCTTGGAGCGGAGGCTATGTCAAAGGGTAGCACCATGAATTGGTAGTGTTGATTTGCTATTTTGAAGCTCAGGAATTTTCTGTGCGCTGTGAATTTTGAAATATTAAAGTATACATTTTCATGTCCAAAGTTGCCATGTAGTTCCCCTGGTTTAGCAGTGGGATTACTTGTAGCGTAGTCATGTAAACCTTAAGGCTTGACACGTGTTCACAGGGCGCAGGTCTAGGACAGGGAGCATTGCAAGGTCTTTCTTTAGCACAGGGAAGCACATTGAATAGATACCCTTGTTTACCTGGTTTGCCGGTACGATTTCCATGACGTCCTTTAGTAGCAGTGCTTTCACCTCTTCCAGCAGAAAGCGCTGTTCCTCTTGCGTCGTTTGGCTTTGTCTTGGCGGGTGGTTAGGTGGTGTCTATACGAGTTCTATGCAATAGCCTCCCGCCAAAGTGGAAAGTGCCCACTTGTCTGACAAAATGAGAAATGCTACCTACTGGAGTAGGGACCTGGAGCGAGTGGTCATTGCTTTGGTGGGGTGGAGCCTCTGGAGGAGGATCTGCCTCTACTTCACGACCTTCTGTGGCCCCTTTGAAAACTTTGTTGGGAGGATTGCCACTGCGAGGAACCCCAAGATAAAGTCTGCCCGCCCTGGTTGCAGTTGGGAGAACGGCAGGTTTTGTCCACATACACAGCGTGCATTAAAAGCACCCCTCTGGCCACAGGGTTTGATTGTGAGCTTTTCCAGGTATTTGAGGGTGTCCAACTCCTCCTAAGCACTTTTCAGTGCATCCTCAAACGCTTTCCCAAATAAGGCGTTAGGCTCAATTGGCATCTTTAAAAGGCTGGCTTGGGTTTCCAGCTTTAAACCTGACTGACGTAGCTAGGCATGGCGTTTAATGAGGGTAGCCTCAGCTACTATCCGGCCTGCATGGTCTGCTGCGTCCAGATTATTTTTTAGGATGCAGCGTGCACCAGTTTACCTTCAGCTATTGTTTTTTAAAAGCTGTGTTTTTTGGGGCTCCGGGGCCAAGTCTATTTGTTGTGAGATCTCGTCCTACTTGTGGCAATATTAAACTCACCAGGAGTATTGTATTGTTGGCTATCCTTACTTGGTAAGCAGCCGAGGAAGCTACTTTCCTGCCCAATGTGTGGGTCTTTTTGCTCTCCTTGTCAGAAGTGGCTTCGGCAGAAGCAAAAGGTGTGCCCGCTCTCTTCCTTGCGGTGGTCTCCACGAGAGTGTCAAGCTTTAGCTGCCCCCTGATGGACAATGGGTCTGACAGGGCTGGTCTAAACATCTTCTCAATACGAGGGTTGACTGCCCTTGTCAGGATGGGGTTAAGCAAAGAAGGCTGAATGCGCCTCTGGATGGATTGGAGCAGTGGAATGAACTGCACTGCATGTTGGGGTGAATTCTCATTTTTGTGCTAATTCCCTTCAATCCTAGGGACCCTCAGCTCTTTTGCTGGACTTTAATTTGAACCCTGCAGTGAGCCCTTTTCTCACCCTCATGTGTTTCGATCCGATTTGGATTATGCGTTTCCTCTGTTTTTGGAGTCTGACAAACTCCATAGGCATCTACTTTTTGTATGGTGACACACAGCACCTTCAGTACAGTGTCAGAAATCCTTTTAGATTTCTCACAAGGTTTAAATACCTTTTCTTGTGTGAACTACTGTCGTGGGGACAAGAGGGAGGACGTCTGGAGGGCTCCTGCAGCAGCAATTTGGAGGTAGTCGGCAGCTATGGGCTCTTTTCGGATAAGCAGCACTAAGCGGTTTCAGCGCTCGGTCACCACCGCCGATCTCGGATACCGGTTGGGCTTCCTTCACTCCTTGGGTCCTGCCCTCTGGTGAGGGGACTTTAGCGCTAGTGATCCTGCTTCGGGAGGGTCCTTAGACTCCTGGCGCTTCTGGACGGATTTCAGACGTTGCACTCTACTAAGGATTTTTCGACCCTTGGCACTCGGTTCTTGCAGCAGCAACAAAGTACAGCCAATCAGGGAAGATGGTCCAGGGGAGTTCTTCTCGGGGTTGGTTGGTCCCACTAACCCAAGGGAAGAAGTCGTTCCTTCCAGAGCTTCTCTAGTCTATCAGAAAAAGGAGTTTCAGCACAGCAGCACAGCTTCACCGGCAATTCAAAAGGTCCAGGAGAATGCAGCAAGCTTCGTTCATCGTTTCTTTGTTGGGTGTTTCTCCCAGTGGTCTAGTCCCAACCCCCCCCCCACCCCACCTTTTAAGCAGGTTTTTCCCATTCATGCACAGCCTAGGCAGTCAATCACACAGCACGGTGGCTGTCCTAAAAGGGTTGCATTCAGGCATTCCTAGAGACAAAGGACAGGGGATTTTTGGGAACCTCCTTCACACCCAGCCTTTCCAGACACACTGGGGCCAGAGGCGGGCTTCAGGGCTGAAGCCTGCCAAAGGCAAAATGAACAAAGGGCTTAACTCTGCCTCGACGCACGGAGTAAAAGCCAAGAAAGACCTCACAAACAGAAAATGGTCACCCATGGGTGGTATACTGCAGCCGAGGGTTCAGCCTGTGGTAGAAAAGAACACTGGTAGTAAAAATTAAACTACTGCCACCAGCCATTTAAAGTAGTGAGGGTAACAAAAAATGTTACATGAGAATGTAGGATAAGGGGCTACTAAGTAACCTCAGGGTTGGACATCCACTACCTGCAGGAAACAAAATTCATGAAGTTGGAGGAACGGAGGACCCCAAGCGGCATGGTGGGACAGGAGTTCTGGAAAACGGGAGTGGGCATCCTAATATGTAAGGCACTTAGAATGGTGGTGGCGAAGGTCTGGTCAGAGAAAGTATGAAGGGATTGAATTATCACTTTTGCCACTATTTATGCCCTGAACCAGGGGCAATTGAGATTTATGAAGGGCACCCTCCCTAAGATACTGAGTGAAAGCTCTGGACACCTGATTCTGGAGAGCGTTTTCAACACTTGGGTGGATATGGCGATGGACAGGCAGGCAATCAACACCAGGAAAGAGGGCCCCCCACCACCCACGCCTCTGAGGACAGGTCAGGGGGTAATCAGGGAGCCACTAGAACTACACAGTCTACGGGACATCTGGCGGCACTTCCACCCATGGGGAAGGGGCTATACCTTCTCATTCCACCCCCCCACCCCCCACAGGACTTCGACAAGAATAGACCATTTGTGCATCTGCGGGGAGTTGTTGGAAGTTGCCCGGGGGTCAGACATTCACACTCTCATGGTCAGAACACGAGCTGGTCACAGTTGACCTGGAAGGGGGAAGGATCCCAGAACGTGCGGGGCGTCCCAGCCCATTTCTCTCAATATAGATGCAAAAATATATGCCAGGGTGCTCACGGCCAGGCTCGAGGAGTACATGCCCGACTGATTCACCCAGACAAGGTGGGCTTCATCAAGGGCCGAAAGGGGGCGGACATGATGAGGCAATCACTACACCGATTACATGAAGCAACAAGGGTAGCGGAGACCCCACCTTCCGCTCGGTGGATGCCAATAAGGCATTCAATAGGGTAGAGTGGGACCTTCTAAAAGCAGTTTCGGCTAAAAGTGGCATGGGGAAAAGGCTCCAGTGAAGGATCATGGTAGTGTACCCGTCACCTAGAGCCTGTGTTGCGGTTAACGGTGGGTGCTCGCATTGTTTTGCTCTGGGGAGGGTTAACAGGCAGGGCTGCCCCCTAGACCGACGCTTTTTGCTCTTTCCCTGGAGCCTCTGGCACAGAGGATCGGAGGGAGCCTAGTGTTGTTGGATTCTTGATGCAAGAGCAGAAGTACAAAATAGCTTTATACGCGGACGACATGTTATTCCGTCACAAACCCCTGAGGTCAGTGCCAAAGGCGGTCAAACTGATCGTACAACACAGCAGAATATCTGGGTTCAAGAACAATAGATCCTAGTCGGTCCTCCTCCTGCTGGACAAGGACAAAGACCAAAACAGCCAGATTCATGCCACTTGGAATGCAGGTCACCCTGGCACCACTTCGGTATTTGGGGATAAGTAGTGTTATTAGGGACTTAGGAAATTTATATGAGGCTAATTTCACCCCTCTGATGGCCAAAGTAAAGGAGGACCTAGAAAAGTGGGGTAAGCTCACGGTCTCCTGGGTGGGACGTCTTAACGCTCTTAAAATGGTCCTCCTCCAGAGGATCCTCCATTTGTTCCAAATGCTACCCATTCAGATGTCAGACTCGTTTAGGGACACGAAGAGCACCATTTTGACATTCCTGTGGCAAGGGAAGGAGAGGATCCCAGCAGCAACGCTTACCCTCACAAAGCAAAAAGGAGGGGTGGGCGTACCAGACATGAAACAGGCCGCACTACCTCACCTAAGAACGCAGCACAACCTCCAGTGGGTCTCCCTAGGCAATATACACATGCACACATCAACTGCCAGGGAACGGCTGTGGAGAAGAGGAAAACACGTAGAATCTGTGATGTTAGGCAGAATTGCATGCATGCAGTACCCTCTGGGACCACCACATACAATTAAGACTACAGGTGTCAGCAAAAAAACCAACCTTTGGTATAAGTCTGTACTACACAGTTCTGTGGTAGCGAGCTGAGCCGCCAGGCTTATCTCAAGAGGGAATGTGAGCAGTACAAGAGGTTACACACAGGTCTTACAATCACAGTGGTTAGACACTTATACTCAAGGTTTCTTGGTAAAACACTTATAAATGTATTACACAATCATTTAGAAAACATTCACAAACAAACTTCAATAGCAAACCAATAAGTTTCAGAACAAATTAGGCTCCCCTGAAATAGGAGCAAAATGGCATTTCAGTTACTTTCAATGGGAGCAAAAAGGCACACAAGTTAGCAGAATAGATCACAAATACTTTCTTAGGCAGTGCACATAGTTATAGATCACTACAGGACTATTCAGTTCAATAGGCATAGGTTAAAGTCAATGGACTAGTGTCTTGGATAGGAAAGAGCAGTTCTTGAAGTAAACGGTAAAGTCTTTACCAAAGTTCTCAAAAGTAGTTTGTAAGAAAAAGAATCAATCATATATGTTGGGTCACAAGCTGATTAGGCCTGTAACTTGGGAAAGTTACACGAACTTTCTCCGCGAGAGAATCGTTCTCTCAATCAGGTTGGCACAGTACCACAGTATGAAGCAAAAGATGCAGCTGAAGACTATGGTTCCTGACAGTTCCTGCAGATCTCCCTGTTCCTGAGTCTCAGACGCAGACAAAATGGAGTCACTTCAGTTTGAGTAGCTGTTCTTCAAGCACACAAGCTGGTGGCTTTCCCCCTGGTCAATCCTAACCAGCTTCGAGAATGGTATCCAGGTGGCTTACAAGTTGATTGGTCCCACCAACACAAAGGAAGAAGTCGTCCTTGAAGGGGCTTCCCTGTCGAGATAAACTTGGCAATACAGACCTGCAGCAGGGCTTTACCGGGCAAACCAACAGTCCAGGAGTTGCAGCAGCCGTCCTCTTCCAGCTCGTCTTCAGTTTTTTGGTTCCAGTGTTCGACTGCTTTCGAGTCCAGGAGACTCGCCTTTTAAACAGTTTTCTCCCATTCATTCCAGCCTAGCTGCCACTCACACAGCAGGGTGGCTGTCCTTGCCAGACAGCCAGCCAATCATGCCAGAGTGCATTTGGGTCTCCTAGGAGACTAAGCACAGGGAGTTACGGGCACCTCCCTCACTTCCTGCCCACCCCAGACACTCAGACACCAAAGGCGGTCTCCAGTCCTGAAGCCCGCCAAAGGCATGGAATCAAAGGGACCAAACCTGGTTTGGCACGCAGAGACAAACACTAGGACCTTTCCAAAAAGAAATGGTGAAAAAAAGACGACGGTGGCCATTTTGGTAAAATGAGCACCCATGGGTGCCTATTACCCGGGCTGTGGAAACAGCCTGCAGTAAAGGTGCACTAAATTAATAACCAGGTTCACTGCCACCAGCCATTAAAGTTGAGTTTGGCCTTGTAACATACATTTCACATTCAGTATGAGAAAGGGGATTGTAAACGTGATCCAAATATCTTTTCTACCCTTTGGAACTGTAGTTCTCACAAGGTTAGCGAGAGAACGTTAAAAGGGGAGCCCCAAGGGCAACCCAGCAACAACACGCAGTATGTGCCAAAAGTTTCCCTGCTCCCTTATCCTTTCTGCCACTGCCCGCCCCCCCCCCCCCTTTCACATGTTTCACTACAGGAGTTGTCTCGATACACTATTGTCTCACCATCACCGACCTGTTGCCAAAGTTTGGATTTGACCTTATGGACACACCAACTTGGTGCTTCAACTTCTCAACTCTCATGCTGGACCTCCCCGGGATCCCGCACTCAGGGTGGCTCTGAATCATGCTGTGCCCTTGATTCTCGGTTCCCTGCAACATTGTGTTTTACTGATCTCTGCAACTGTATTCACTCTCCCCTCTGCTTCTCTGCTCTTTTTCACTGTTTATTCTGTTCTCCTTTCCCCTTCTCCCTCCCGCCTTCTCTTTCTTTTCTATGAACTTATTCTACCAGAATTGTTCCTTGACCTAGTATGATAACAAGGTTTGTCTCGCCGCCCCCCCCTCCTCCCAAAATTGTTGTTCTCCCCCTTCCAGCACCACCTGAAATGTCATCAGGCCTAGTACGATAGTCGCTTGTTTTGTTCCTCTCCCTCCTTGTCATCCCTTCTCCCTCTACTCTTGTAAAATTCTGGCTCTACCAGAAATGTCATCAGGCCTAGTATGGTAGTCGGCTGTTTCCCATTCCTTCACATCTGTGTCTTTGCACTTGCTCTATCTGAAATGTCGCCAGGCCGAGTATGATAGTTAATTTCACATTCTTGTTGTTCATGGCCTGTAAGAATCTCATTGTATTTTTCCCTTGTTCCCTCCCTTGCTGTAAAGTGCTTTGAAACATTGTGTATAGGCGCTATATAAATAAACTATCATCTCACCCATAAAAAGAGTAAAAGACTTGAAAAGGTTCCACTCCCCCTCACTGAGGTAGAAGGAAAAATAATCCACCAGTAAAGCAATAAGTTCTGGGGTTGATACAGGAAGATTTATTATTGCTATGAAAATCGTGGAGTTGAGGTAAACTACCAATTGAAGAAAACACTCCCAAAGCAAAAGTTCCTGCTCCTTGGTTGTGGTGACGAAAAGGAGGACTGGGGGGTGGGGGGGTTAGCGGGGGAGTGACCAGCAACAGACTTCTGCGACAGCAGTCGGGAGAAGCGTTAGGCAGCAAAGGATTTAGCTCACTCCAGCAGGTCTTTGTGATTTTAGCACCTTTTTCTTACCACCAAGAAGAAACTAATATCGCCGGTTGGATTCCCAGGGTATTGGTGTTCTACAGCCCAAGACATTGGGGAATGGCCCAAAATTAAGACCGTCTTTAGACTAGTTGGTCCCACCAGCCTAAAGGAGAGTCGTCCTTGGCAGGTCTTCCCTGTCCAGATGAAAACAGGTTCAGCACAGCTGCAGGACTTCACCGGTACTTGAACGGTTCTTGTAGGTGCTACTGGTGTCTCTGCTCGTCTTCTGCTTCAGAGTTTTTGTTCCAGTGGTCAATTCTGCCTGTAGTACAAAAATCCTCACTATATATGCTGGAACCCATTCATTCACTCCCATGGAGCCGTAAATCAACTGGGGATTGGCTGTCCTACAGGACAGCCAGCTGCCCAGTTAGAACTGGTTTCAGTCAGGCACAACTTCAGACAAAGGACAGTGATGTTTTGGGCTACTCCCTCACTTCCTACCTTCCCAGGCACACTGGAGCCTGGGTGTGCTTCAGGGCTGAAGCCCGCCGAAGGCAAGACTCACAAATGACTCAAATCTACTGAAACCAATAACGATAGAGCCAATGGAACCCTTGCCATTTCGCAGGACCGCATCTCTTCGGGTCCTGCAGCAGCTGACTTCTAACAGTCTCTTTACTCTGGCATGTGATGCCTGTGAGCGGCGAGTGCCTGTGAGCGGCGTCCTCCTTCAGCACAGCTCGCCTCGGAGCTAGTTTCCTGCTCTGCATCCTCCGTGGCTTTCCGCTTCTTCTGCCTTTAGACAGACCTCCACCTCCTCTCCTGCCACTTGCATCCATAGTAAGACACCATTTTTATATCTCACGCACAGCTGATGAGCCGGAGAACTAATCTGCATGTTTAACTCAAGGTTGTTCCTATTCCACATCAACTCCTCTCCTCTTCCTTGTCCCAGTACCATTTGAAGTCCATGTTTTTACACTTTCCAGGTCTATATTTTGTCGATTGGTGGTTGGACTCAAGTTGGTCAAAAACAGAAGATGTGAATCTCTCACCCTATCACAGAACCAATTATAATCAGGAGGAGTCACATGTAACCCACAAGATCCTAAGGTGCAAAACCTATTCCGTCTAGGTGGTTTCTCATATAATCTTGCGTTCTAACATGGGAGGGGCTTGGTAAGTGAGACATGCCATTAGGTATTTGGGGATTAGAGCATCTTCATCCTTATAAGAAGAATACTGTGCCTCTCCCAAGGGTACCACCACTTTTCCCCGAAAGCCCTTTCCTCCCATGTAATCCTTCCTAATACCACAAGGGTCAAGATCCGGTAGCAGCTGCCTTCTGGCCACATGGGAGGAGACTTTAGGATTCATCACAATGACACTAAGCTGCGTTTTTGATCCGGTCTTGACTTTTAGAAGCGAAGTGAAGCCTTCAGCGTCACTTCTCTGACCTTTTGCTCACATGTTATAGAGAAACTGATCAGTCCTTTAGATTATCAGTATTGGGAAATGGTTTCCCCTTTGATTTCTGATATTTTTAACATTGCACACAGCATCTTACAATGCAGTGCAATGGGGATACGAATACAATCACAAGCTATTTACACAGGAATGTTGGTTACTTTTGTATGTGCCTAAAGACAAGCTTTTGGTAGCAGTTCCATTTTGACCGTTTTTTGCATTTTCTTTGGTGTGCACATTCACGTTTACCCCGTATGGCTACTAACCTGGTGTGACAAATCTAAACTATACGTCCCTTCTCCCCAGTGGGGAGCCATCCCTTTTGAGGTTTGAGAGGTGTGACTGCAAAGCAACACTCTCCTTAGGAGTCTGGGGAAGGGAGCCATCACATAGTGACTCCCCGCTAGATGACAGGGACCCCCCATTCCTATGAGGATCAATATATGGTCTGCATATATAGGAAGCAAAAGGACTGATACTTTGGTTTTGGATTCAAATGGCCAGGACATTACTGAAATCTCTTTGGCTTCAGGTAATGCTGGATTACCCCTGAACCTAACAGTCAAAGAGGAACAAAACACCCCTTTCATTATTGGTAATGAACATAAAAAGACAAGGAACCTTGAATGAAGGAGAGAATCCTACGCAGAGGTGAGCCTCCAACAGGAAGACGTCCTGAAGGGGCAGAGCCACCCTAGGCCGCAAAGCCGGCGGTAGTATGGAGAGCGAGCAGATTGCCAATAAGATGACGTAAGGCTGGCGTCCCTAGCGGCAACAAAGCCGAAGTTGAAACCAAGACAGGGGCGACAAAGAAGGTCTGTCCTGGTGGGGGACGACACCAGAGTGCCACGGAGAGATCAGATCACTGACCTCTGCATGAGCAGTGTGTAGACTGTCGAATTGAGCATGCAAAGGGAAGCAGATGCTCCCCAGAAAGTAACACTGGGGACAGCAGCGAGCGGCTGTGTCCCCAAGTGCTGGAGAAGCCAAAAGGGTTACAGAAGCCAAGACACCTCAACACTGATGGCCAACCAATGCCCCATTGCATTAAATATATCAGAGGGGGCAGAAGGTTTTGGGAAGCCCTAGAGAACTAAGTGACATTGACATGCGAGGCTAGGGAAGCCTAAAGGGTTACAGGAGCCTGAGAAAACTGAACGCTGGACACAGGCAGATGCCCAATCAAAACCCTGCTTAATTAAGTGCAAAGGGCAATAGGGCTTCGGGGGCCATAGAAATACAAACTAGGGGAAAGACAAACCAGGAGGGTTCAATTGCCCAAACCCTAAAACAAGAACACTATCAAATAGAAGAAAAAAAAATTGTGGAATTGCACTAAGAAAATCCCCTTTTCCTTTAAAGAACGGAGTATTGAATGCATGTGAAGATGTACGACTTGCCATGAAAAATCTGCAAAGAGGCTGGAGAACTGTATTGTGAACTTTGACCATTTGAAAACCCCTTCTTTGGGAGGAAACCCAAGTAGTTTGGCCAAGCAAAGCCAGAGGGGGGTGGCGAGGGTGTAACGGCTACTACGCTGGTCTATTTTTTGTTAATTTTTTCTAAGTGGTAGGGCCAGATACAAAATAGGTTTTGGACAGAGGACTATATTAATTTGGTCGTTTGATGAGCACCCTTAATTTAGTTTAAGTAGGGAAATCCCCCCATAGCAATAGGGTTGGATAGGCATTTTTCTTTATTTAAATAAAACCTTTTGAACATGACAAATCCTAATCCACTCCTGCTTTACCACACCAGCTACTGCCCTAAAATTGCGTGTTCCACAAGACGTTTGCCTGTCCTTTAGCCATATTGTTATTTGGCCTTCTTCCTAAACTCTCCAGACAGCAAAGTCCTTATATGGTCATGCACTTTCTCGGGAAAGCTGCCACTTTCGAAGGCTAGCACGCCTTTGTGTGGGACCCAAGAAGGGGGCTGGGACCATCTAGTCCCAGTCCACATCCTTGGTGCCAGAAAGTCTGACTTGGAGCAGATGTGACACCAGTAGTTTCCCCTGATTGGGGAACAACTGGCTGTTGGAATGGTGCAGATCCTTAACATTGGTGGGCTTGTACTTGCTTCAAACTCAGATCTTGGATGAAAATGAGGACCTCTGCAGCAATTCTTCACATCTACGTTGCAGCCAATAATCCCTCGAAGAAGAGCAGATTGCTAAAGAACCAAAGACTACTCCTGAAGGGGCCCAGCATCCCTTCCTATGTGAAGTCCTGCTCCTCTGCCTAATCTCAGAAGACCCTGAGCGATGTTTCATCCCTTGGACTCATGGGGCCAACTAGTCTCGACACCTTCGAGGATCCAGCCCTTCAGAAGGGTTTCAGGACTGAAGCCTGCCATATGCAAAATAAAAGGGCTCAACTCTGCTTCAACGCACAGAGTAAAAAACAAGAAAGACTGCACAAACAGAAAATGGCAAAAAAAGAAGAACTGGGCCATTTTGACAAAATAGTCACCCCATGGGTGCTATACTGCAGCTGAGGATTCAGGCTGCGGTAGAAAAGCACAATGGTAGGAAAACTAAACCACTGCCACCAGCCATTTAAAGTAGTGAGGGTAACAAACTGTTACATGAGAATGTAAAATGAGGGGCTACTAGGTAACTCCCCAGAACTCCACATAAAATGGGGTGTGCTGGACCTACATAGAGAAAAGTTAAGCAAAGTCAATTTTACTTTACTATTCTTGGGAACTTTAGTTCACACCTGAGAAAAGGTCATTTAAACCTTCTGAGAAATCTAATGGATTTCTCTGTGACACTGCACTGAAGGTGCAGTGTCAGCATACAAAAAGTGGATCCCTATGGAGTTTGTCAGACTCCAAAAACAGACGCAACAATTCAGATCAAAACACATGAGTGAGCAAAAAGGTCTCACTCAAGGGCTAAAATTAAAAAGTCCCAAAGTCCAGCAAAAGAGCTGGGGGTCTCTAAGGTTGAAGGGAGTTTGCACAAATGAGAATTCACCTTAACAGACTGCATTAATTCTTACCCAACACTGAGGAAGCTGAAAGGTCAAGAGGTGGAAAGGACTGCCTAGAAGGGGGTGAACCCTTATGTAAGGCCTTAGAAAGAGGCTGGGAGGCCTCAGAATAGTCCTCTCGGGGAGAGGGGGGTGGGGAGTCGTCTCTTTGGCATCCCTGACTGCCGAAACAGTATCCGAAAGCTTCTTGCGAAGTTTCAGAAGGTGTATTGACGGGCAGAGGATGTTGGCGTGCCTGAAGGCGCTTCAGCAGTGAGCAACACCACCGCGTCTTTCGGCGTTAGAGTGCCTTTGGACAGCAGGTCGACGGTAGTGGACTTAAGAGGACTGCCCATTGCAGAAGTAGTTTTATGCCCAGCCGCATGCCGTGGTTGAAGGGAGGAAGCCAAACTGCGAGGATCGGAAAGTACTGTCGAAATTTTCGGCTGCCTTACGGGCCTGGAGGACTTTGACAACGCCGTCGAAGAGGCCTTAGGGGTTGTGTGCTTAAGTACACGTGGTGCACAGTGCCCTTGTCGCCAGGGTGAGACTTCGCCATAAGAGAGCAGACGGCCTATCGGGGACGGGCACATGGGAGCACATAGGCTCTGCAGAAAGGTCAATGGCTTCTGAATCAGCCGACTGATTCCTCGCCCGAAGTGCCAGCATGGGAAAGGCTTCGGCCTACATAGTGTAGGCCACCTACCGCTTAGTCCGCCTGTCATTCAGCGTCTTCGGCCGAAAGAGTTTACAGGCCTTACATGAGCGCTCGTCGTGGTCATGAGGAAGACAATTATTGCATCAGCAAGGGTTTGTCTTTCCAGTGAAATTTGCAGTTGCAAGACGGGCATCATTCAAAAGGAGTCCTCCCAAAGCAGAGGTTAGCGGCAGCCAGACCGAGAAGAGAGGGGTGAAGGAAATGTATTCTCAGAGCGAAGAAAGAAACAAGGCCCCAATTCTCCCTACTGTAAAGGCCAGGGCTGAGGGCCGAGGCCACGAGGTCAAGAGTCGCTAAGCAGCTGTAGATTTAGTCAGTGGCGGCAGAAAACCCACGACACAGCAGTCGAGAACGTTGTCAAATTTGACTAAACATATAGATCTAGGAATATAAACTCTTACTAGCTCTGCATAAGGTTGGCAAAAACAATCTTGTGGGACCTCGACACGCGAGAGATTTTGGGTACACTACCCGTCACATTAAGGCTAGTGTTACAGTCACGCCCATGGTGATGTCCCTTTTGATATTCAAAAAAAGATGCAATACTCTGCGATTACCACTAGATGTCTGACTATATGCACAGTATGAGATTTTAAGCAGATCCACAAGCATCAGAAATGCATGTTTTCTATTTAACTGGTGAAGTTTTAACTCTCAATTGGAGATGTCCCAAGCACCACGGATAAGAAAGGGTTTACTAATAACAAAGTTAAAGTATTTGCAGTTACTTAAGAGGTATACTAACAGGTGTTCAAGTAACAATTGTGTGTTACGCTTTCAAGGCTGCCATTACACAAGCTAACATTGCTTTTTGAAAATATGGCTGCACAAACTAGCCCACAAATCAACTAGCACACTCCCGTAATTTCCCACACAAATGGATTCTCAGTAACCAATTGTGCAGGAAATAGCCCAATCTAAGAACACTGATGAGGACCAGTAGCAGGATGAGGAAATCTCGGGAAGGACGGCCAGCTGCCAAAAATCCAAACCAGAGCCATGCCCAGTCCACTGCATCAGGTCAGGAAGCTCAGAAGAGGGCCTAAAAATGCAGCAACAGCAGGAAACAAAACCCTTGAACAGGTAAGCAGACCTCACCTTGCAAATATCCCATAGCACTAGCCTCAGGAGAAAAAGTTACTCACTGTAGTGACTAACATGCGCCTAGTCCATAGTCCTATGGGCGTAGGAGTACAAGGTATTCCTTAGATGTCCATTCACTCACAAGGGCTGCCTGGCTTCTGCCAACCCACCAATCCCAAAGCCTTTAAAACAAAGGTTTTGGTGGCCAGCCAATCGCGTTGGTGTCAAAATTCACCAAAGACACAGGAACAACCCCCACAGGCAGTGTAGTGGCCCGTCAAGGACCAGAAATGGTCTAAACCAGCTCAAACCATCATGGAGGCTGCCATCCTAGGCACACCAACAGCCCACATGTGCAGGATAGCCATTTTAAGGCCCGTCGCGTGGTATCCCTGAACAAACAAACCCACCAAAATAATTGAACATAAAATTTAAAAAAAGCTATTAGTACCCAAATTGCTACCATAAAAGTACATTGGGCTACTAATGCAGTAAATCAGCTTGCATCCCTGGTGAAGCCAAAACTAAATATGAGCTGGCAGCAGCCTACCCTCTAAAATCAATGTAGGTTTTTTTAACATCAACCAAAAACAAACACTGGGTGCCCGGGAGGCAACCCCGACACAGGGCACCTTATAGGTAATCCACTAACACATGCCTTAAGGAAGGTAAAAAAAAAAAAGGGTCTAGTCGCAGAGCGACTTAAGCAGAAGTACTTCTGACCACCAACAAATTATAAAACCCAAAAAAGAAATAAAATCAAAAAGGAGGGGTCCCATAAAAGGAGCGGTCCCATAAAATGAGACTACAGCATCCTCAAAAATGGAATTCTGCCCAAACACATTTACTGCAGGAGAGTCAGCCAAAGGCATTCTGCCCCAACACGTTTACTCCAGGAGAATGCAGAAAGCCCTCAAACCTAGCTGTGCAATGATATATCTGAATCATAAACATAGGATCTACGAAAATGTGAACAATTCTATCATGGATGACAAACTGGCAACAGATGAGGATCCATCCTAGACCAGTCGAGGGGAAACCCCCCCACCCCCTTACAATCCTCCACCCCAGAATCTACAAAGCATGTCCTACAATTTACATAATCTGGAATAATCCCAATATGTTACCATGTTAAACAAAATATCAAATACAAGTCACTTATGGCCAAATGATGTACTCCAAAAGATTTCATGCAACTTTTATTTTTGTTGAAAACTGGTGCATCATTCATCTACTTTACATTATGGAATAATCACAGTATACATACCATTAAGACTTCGTATACATCTAATGTCTAAATTTTTAAGTAGACTGTCATCTCGTAGGTCCAAATCTTCGGGAATAGTCTGCAGTGCTAATCTTGCAAACAGAATATCAATCTAAAACAAAGCATTATTTGTTTAATGTTCGTAGACCTATGCCTCCCTTAAGTACACAGTTGGAAAATGGATTCAACATTTTAAGAATACAAATATTAACGATATGCAATGTTGAAGAATTCAGAAAAGGAAAAGTTACTCACCTACAATAGTGCACCCAACAGAAATTGAAACAATTGCAAAATGTTGCATGTAACCAACAGTTGCAAACATACATAGTCTTGGCATGGTGTTAAAATGGATTTTCTCTGCCATGTGTTGAAGGGGTAACAGGCCGTTGCAGCTAGGCAACAATGTTTACTGCAAGCTTTACCCGACTCACCTAATGATCACATTAGCTTATGGTCAAGACCGAAGTAGGCCGTTTGGATTCAGTATTTTACAGATCGACATGCTTAGCATCTTACAGAGTTATGATAGGTTATTTATAACACATTTAATACCCAGGTTTCTAAGAGCGGACCAGGGGTTCGAATTGGTTTTGCTCTGTGTCGTCTTGCGGCCAAGGCAAGCATGTTGCCGCTGAGCTATCCTGCTGAGACAGTTAAGCTACAAGCGATCAGTAACTAATTAAAGACTAACAAAATACATAGTACCCTCAGTAATTTCTGATGGATAGGATTATTCATATCACAAATGCTCATCGTCCTCATCTGCCACACATTTTTTTCAAGTTTAGCAATCATTCTCATATAGCAACTTGTAATTAACAGTAATCACCCTGCCATTCTTTACGATTGGTGGGTAAAAAGTGGAAGAACTGGGGCAACAGCAACAGCAGTTTTGGATATGTTAGACATCACTCTGCCAGATGTTGGCACAAAGGAGGTGTGATTGAACCACCCCACAGCCGCGCGCGCCCCCTTTGAGCTAGAGCTACTTGAGTCGCAAAGCAGCAAGTAGTAACATAAACTTGAACTCTATTTTTTATTGTGGAAGGTGGCTTTCCTTTAAGCATCAGCTAGACCCATGAGCTACTTAAGTGCTGATAATGGAACCCAATAAAAACGCTAACACAAACCGGTTTATTCCTAAAATAAAGAGTTTCATATTACGAAAGATTAGCGATACCACTATCCTTTGGGTAACCCAACAACTCAAGCTGAATGTGTAGACATTAGGAAAGATTTCTCTTTTAGTCAATTTTCCCTCCATATCCTATGAACCACCAACACCACAGCCTTCTCCACCCTCTGCAATCTGGCTTTCGCCTATTGCACGGGACAGACGGCATTGATGGTGGTCTGGGACGAGATGTTGCAGGCTGGGGACACAGGTAAACTTTCCCTGATTCTAATGCTCGATCTGTCTGCTGCATTTGATACGGTGGACCATGGCATCGTGCTGGCCTGTATGCAAAATCTTGTGAATGTGGACTCCTGTGTGCTACAGTTCACATAATTTCTTACAGGTCGTCAACGTGTTCAGGTCGCAGGCTTTCTTTCCGATATCCTCCTTCAGTGCTGCGGTGTGCCGCAGGGATCAGCACTTTCTCCACCTTTTTAATATTTACCTTTGTGCCCTTCTGAATATCTATTTTAGATATCTTTCCTATGCTGACGACACTCAGCTATACATCAGGCTCGATGTGGAGGAAGCTCTTGCCTTGGTTAGCAGGTGCTTAGAAGAAATTGGAACCTGGATGGAAAAAAAATAGTTACAGCTTAATCCCAACAAAACAGAGGTTATCTGGTTTGGTCCAAAGCATCTCCTTAAAGGAAATAAATGCCCCACCAGCAACCCAGTTTTTGGGTACCAGCCACCCAGTTTTTGGGTACCAGCCTGCAGTATACCACCAAAGTAAAGAATCTGGGGTGTATTTGGCAGAGAGACCGGGAAGTAATGCTCAGGTCTGAGCCAAAGTCCCATCGGTTTTCTATAACATCCACCTTTTGCATCAAGCACTATCCTATGTTCCTATTACTGATCGTGCTGTGGTAGAATTAGTCAATTCCAAATTAGATTATTGCAATGGACCTTTGACTGGAGCACCGGGCAATCGGATCCACTGCATCCAAATAGCACAAAATGCAGGTGTAAGATTGGTCTTTGATGTAGCCAAGAACACCCATATTTCTGGTCGTCGATCACTACATTGATTAGCGGTAGAAGACCGGATCAAATTTAAAATTGGTGTTTAATCTACAAATGTTTAATTGGGATGGCACCAGCTTACCTGATGAATTGAAGCGTTATCGACCAACTTGAGCCCTTAGGTCTGAAGACCAACTTCTTCTAGTTGTCCCCAAGACAAAAATTGTAGCTCAAGAGGAGATAGTTGTTTCTCAGTTGTCGACCCGGACTACGAAATAGTCTTCCACTGAGCCTAAGACAGGCAAACTCTCTGCTGAGATTTAGAGCGGGTTTAAAGACCTACCTATTTAAGTAAGCTTGGTGATTGTGGCTTTTTGTTCAATTTCTGTGCCATCCGTTTCTACCAGGTTCATGTTCTGATTATATGGTATCACCTGCACCAGGACACGATTAAGTTTGTTGTGTGTGTGTTAGAAATTCTTCAAATTTAGATTTTGAACCTGTTCTGACTTTCCGCAAAGTGAAGCTTTCCCTGGCCCTTTGCTCATTGTGCCATGGGGAAACTGATCAGTCGCTAGACTATCAGTAATGGGAAACTATGTTACCCTTTTGACTTTTACACTTGACCTGTTTTGGTAACTTTTCTAACAGTGCCTAAAGGTAAGCTGGTGGCAGCAGTTCCATCTCTAACATTTCTTGCAGTACTTTTACTGTGCACATTCGCATTTACAGCTTTTGGTTACCAAACATGGCTAGTGCCCTAAATGTCCATGACACAAGGTTTTTCACTTGTTCTTTAGCCATAATGTTTCCTGGCCATATTGTTAATTGGCCTTCCTCCTGCCTACTCAGGTAAGGAAATCCGTAATATGGGGTCATGCATTTGCCCAGGATAGCTGCAGCTTTTGTGGGCTAGTGCATGCCATTTGTGTGGACGCAGGAAGTGGGCGGGACAGTCTGGGCCCATTCCACAACTTGGTGCCAGATTCGGGTGTGCATACATGAGTAAAACCCAGTGGTCCCAGATTGCACTACTACTGGCTGAGTGAGTAGTGTAGATACTTACCATTGGCGGGCTGATTTTTCCATGAGCCTGAATTTGGGATAAGAAGAATCCTGGAGCATTCGAGGAGATCCGCATTGGAGTCAAGTATCCTGTGTAGCCGTGCAGCTGACAGAAGACCAGTGAACGACTCCTGAAAAAGCATGGCAATCTTTCCTGCAACTGTCCTAGTGAAGCCCTGCTGGCTACCTAATCTGAGAAGGCCTTCTGCTGTGAATCGACCCTTGGACTGGTGAGACCAACCAGTCGCAACATGTTCTCGCAGCTTTGAGCCTACAAATCATTGCTGGACAACCTGGTGGACCGACCAGCTCCGAATTGGGCTACAGTGCCAGAAGCGTCACCGCTCTGCATTTTCATCTGGAACTTCAGTGGTCGCCAGCTCGTTCTACAGGTCACCTTCTTGCCAAGTTTCAGCTTCCCAGCATTAAGGGATCCTTTCCTAGAAGGCCAGAGAAGCCTGCTGTCGCCCTTATGCACGGATTGTCGATGGCACCAGCATTCCATTATCTGGAAGAATATCCTGAAGAGGCCTGCATCAGTGGCTGCTGCATTTCTTCATCAGAAAGGGTTGCATTGCGCCTCCTGGATAAGACTGGAATCTTCCTTGTACCCGCAGCTCCTGGGCTTCCCTCTGCTGGCTCCAACAGCAGGTAAACCTACCTCCAGCAACTCCCAGTCAACCTCAAGTTACTTGGAAAAATCTGAGTTAGTGTGGTGAGTAATTGTTATAGTTACAGCCATCGCTGCCTGCTCCCCTCTAACGAACCTTATATTAAACTTTTTTTTTTATATTCTTTCACTTTCCAAGCTGTTCTAAGAGATAGAAAAAATATCTTACACATGTACAATCCTTCACAAGTCTTCTGGAACATTTTCTACCACCAAAAGAACCTTTCCCAACTGTGTCACCTCTCTCAAAAGTGACTGAGTCCAATCCCTGCTAAATAGGGCCTTAGTATCTGGGTGGAAAAAAAACAATCTGTGGGACCTCAGCGCATACGGGCTTTTGGGTACACTGCACATCACGATAGGAATAATGTTACAGACACGCCTATGCCGACGTCCCCCTTCGGTCCCTGAAAGACAAGATGCAATACTCCGTGGTTACCACTGGATGTCGGGCCATATGCACAGCATGTGATTCTAAACAGATTAACAAGCATTGCTACAAATCTATGGCGACTTTATGGCATACATTACTTACGGTATAATAGCATTTCTGATGCTTGTATCTGCTCAGATTAACATGCTTTGCATAGGTCAACATCTAGTGGTAGGTGCAGAGTATTGCACAGCTTGTTTCCAAAGTTTAAAAAGGTGATGCCGACTGTGCGCGTTTGTAATACTATCGCCTACTGTGAGGTCTACTGTATCCATGATCCCTCACCCGTCAAGGTTCCTCAGATTGTTTAGTTTCTGACATGGAGTATGAAGCATATGCGGGAGTCTTTAGAAAAGTATAGAGGCGTTTAGCCTGTAATGTATGCGTGATATATCCTAGATAAATAAGTTGAACACTAGTATTAAAAAGATGCACACCATTTCCATTCAGCTTCCTGAAGTTCTGATCTGGCAAGTAAGTCCAAGTTCTTCTGAGAACCAAGGCTGACACGCTTGGGAGAACTTAAGCGGTGAAAGCTTATTAGCTGCCACTAACAAAGCATGCGATAGGACCCCAAAATCAATAGGGGCTCGAGCGGGGCAATTCGCTTTAACAATAGACTTCAAGAGGGCTGGGTCGACAGATCTCCAATTCCTCTTAAGTAGCATGGTCGGGTGCAAGGGTCTCGACTAGGAGCGTCAGCTAGTAAAAAAAAAAAAAAAAAAAAAAAAAAAAAAAAAAACGACAAGATAATGGTCAGACCAGGGCACCTGCTGAACATGAAGCACAGAATTCTGGGGATCAGAAGAAAAGAGCAGATCCAAAATGCTTCCTTGCTGGTGCATGGGTTCAACAACCAGCTGAGTAAGGCCAAAATCCAAGAAAGTATCAGAAAAGGACCGTAACAAAGAGGCTAATTGGGAGAGGAGGGGGAGGAGAGGGGGGGGGGGGAGAGGGGGGGGGGGGAGAGGGGTGGTTGAACCTGGTATTTAGATCACCAGTGACAATAAAATTACTGCATTTCACCTGGAGCAAAGCAACACACTCCAAAAAAGGCTGTAAAACTCGTATTGGAGCCAAGAGGACGATAAATAGGAAAACGGATAGAGTGGATAGTGGAGGACACAAAACGCAGAATAGCCTCCATTGTTGTGTCATGGACTAATTATCGTCGAGAAAAATTAAGATTTGAAAATGACTGCTCTGCTCCCCCTCCCGCATTCCTGTCCTGATGGATAATCTTATAACTGTCTGGGAGATGAAAACATAGGAGGGCAGAAGTCCTAGAAACGTCTCATTGAGGCATTATTCAATTGTTTGTGAATCGGTCCGGCATGAGCCATCGCCGATCTAGTATCAAGTAAGCAGGCCCTCAACATAGTGAAAGGAGGAACCTGGGGGACACTTAACGGATCACTGGCCATGCAGCCAGGTGGCAGTAGGGTAGAGGACGGAGCTAGTAACAGCAACTATGCATGCAAGTAACATACTATGCTGCCACCCTGCCCACCTGTGGCCTGGACGGGCACAGACTGGCGTAACGTTGGCACAACGTCAGCACAACGGGCTCTCACGCTGCGCACGACCGCTGCACTGTCTATAAGCCTGCCCCCTAAATATACACATGATATTACCAAGGCCAATCCGCTTGCGCTGCCGTCAGGAATGGAAGACTGACTTCCTATCGGTTGTGCATGCAGTTAGAAATGAAAAGAAAAGATGACTGCAGTTCCAAGCGTAAGCCTCCTGAGAGGCCAGGCACCCTCTTTCAATGGTGCAACACTGTTTCAATGAAATGAAATGATTGAAAAGAAAAGCATTTAAAGTCAAATTAAAAACACTAAAGTTTAGTGTGTGTGAAAAATAAGTAGTGCACAGTCACGCACTATGGCAGGGACCATGGTCCTAACCTAAAAGGAAATAAATATGTGCCAGTAAATCACCAATAGCAAAAAGATCAAACACCGGGTGCAAAGACTTACCTAGTGCATCCAGGGTAAGGTGGTAGGTTGTTTGAAGGTACATGTCAGGTTTCACGTGGCAATGACCAGAAGTCCTGGACGCTGTGCTCCACCTCCCCAAAGGAACCAGTCCAGCAGACTAGTGAACAGCCTGTGTGATCAGGTCCCCCAGGCAGGAGTGCTACTGGACACGCCCCCTCAGGAACTAGTGGCACGTTTTAAACGGGTGCTACAGTGACAACAAAAACAATAACAAATAGAACAACCTGGCTAGGTATACTGTAAGGATTGCATGGTATCAAGCATAGACCGACACAAGTGATCACAGTTCAAGGGTGTTTATTAAACTGTATAGTTAAGGTGGAAAAAAAAAAACCAAAGCCTAAATCGAAGATCGGAGCAAGCTATGACCATCAAATCAAACATAATGCAGTCTTAGTGGCGTCTTGTCAATTGAAAAGGCTTAACTAAGAAAAACCTATTGCCAATCCTTGCCCTAGATACAACATAGTGTGGCATAGGGCTCATAAAGAAGTGTTCAAAAATAATGTCAGGATGCGTTAGTCGTGGCCTTCACTTCACCAGATTTTGAGCACGGGACAAGGCAGGACTCTGGAGCACAGCTCAAGCTTTCCCAGCACGAGACAACAGTTCCGTTTTCAGCCATCAGGCTCTTCGATGGCCAAGTATCTTGATCTGTAAGGAGTATTTTGCCTTCAAGGGCCCGATGCATTAAAAATAATACAAGTACCTTTCTTCTTGTACATTGGGTTATGCTTTTTCACCCTTGGATCCCCCTCTGTGGTAGTCACAAATCTTAATGTCTTTTTAAATAGTTCAAGGTGGACAACCCTCTGCCGGGTTCACTCTTGTCAACACTGTTCTTTGGGACTTTAGACTTTGCCCCTTTCCATCGATATCCCTCCTTCAGGTCCACTCTTGCCAATCTCACAGTTCCTTCTACTTTCTTACGATGTGGAATTCACTTCCCTTATTCACGATCATCTGCCGGTCAAAGACTTTCGACTGAACAGAGGATTTTACTAGACCCCAGTATGACCCCTTTGACCCTCTTCTCGCTTTTCCCAATGAATCCTGGTAATAGTTTCAATAATCGGGTAATCGACCAGAGTCTGAGTGAGCACCCACATGGTGGTGCCTGGATCAGCTGCAGCTGGCTTTCCCCTTTTACATCAACAGTTTTTTGTACATTCTGCAATCAGCCATTTGCTACTTTTGTTCAACAGTTTGGTTTATCGGACCACCCCTCGACTCACCGGCTGTGATGAACCGCTTGGCTTTCTTCGTATCAGGCGTCAAGACCGGTATCACAGTAGCAGGCGTCTCCCTCCATCCTGATCAGCGTAGGCACGCTCCATGTACCGCTGACATCTGCTGCAACACACTTGGGCTATTGTTCGCAGTCTTACCATTCCTTCCGCAGACGTCTCACAATCCTTGGTCAGAAAGGGCAAGGTCGCTTCTCTCCTCTTCACCCTGTCGGTTTGTGCAGTCTTTCTCCTCCTCTTGAACTGCCGGGCATGGATAGCAGTCCCGTCGTGCAGTCTGCCTTGCTCGTATGGTGCTCTCGTGCTCCACCTTTGATCTCTGTGGGGAAGGGCTGTCGGGTGTGTGCGATTCTGGTCAATTGCCGGACCCTTGTGTTGGGAGACATCAGGTAAACGGCTCTGGTGTTTGTCCTCAAACAATACAGGGATATTCTAATTTCTTAAATTTTCACCTCAAATGGGGTTGACCTTCCTGTTATCTTTACAAGGTATCTAACACACAACACAAAACAGGACCAGGTAAAGGTTAGGTTCTATAAGCAATTCAATATCCAACCATGAATGTGTTACCTAACAACTTGCCCTAAGAAGAACACCCTTTCCCTTCATGATGTTGCTTGCCCTAGAAAGCGCTGTGGTGACGTCCATCTAATAGGGATGGAAAGAAGGAAACTAACCCCAATACTACAATGAGACTATAAAACCGTATAGCAATAGGCTACACCCAGTATTTAAAATACTTGTAATGGAGTCGAAAGCTGCTCCAATACTGTGTACACCGGATGGTCAGGCAGTTCGCATGGGACTGTATTTCTTAACAATTTATTTTCCCTACACGAAGTATGCTTGATCCATTCGTGGATTTCTACGTATAAAACCTTTTGTTGGAAAGGGGACGGCTAGACAAATGGCCTTCTAAATGAAGACTTAATAGTCACACCACAGCGCTTTCTAGGGCAAGCAACATCATGAAGGGAAAGGGTGTTCTTCTTAGGGCAAGTTGTTAGGTATTACATTAATGGTTGGATATTGAATTACTTACAGAACCTAACCTTTACCTGTTCCTGTTTTGTGTGTTAGATCCGGTGTTTGTCCATCTTTTGTGATGTGGGACAGTGTTTGGAAAAGGGATCTGGGGGAGGAGTTTGTATAGCCTACAGGGTAGGATGGGGAAAAGGTTATAAGAAGGGGGATACTGCATCTCACCCGTCTGTGTCCCACTTCCACTCACAGAGGACCTCCCATCCAGCTGATCCTCCCTCACTGGTCCACCCCCTTGGAACTGGATCCAAAAGCAATGGGCATGTCCTGGCCATCTGGATGACAGACCCCCAGAGAGTTGTATGTGAGACACCTTCAGGTTTCTCACAATACATTTATCAATATATCAGAAACAGCAGTTTCAGCAATTTCCTTACCCTATCAGACTCTTGGCATCAGGGAACTCCAGCGAATGATCCTGGTGCCTTACCCATTTGCTTATGAAAAAACAGGCAGCAGGATGCTGGGGTCCATGGCAACGTGGATATACACCGTTGCGAGACACTCGGCTCCTGTATCATAAGCTTTTACGTGCAAGAAAAAAGGAAGAATGCCAAGGCCGGGAGGAGTGGAAAGGGCCCGACACGTTGTGACATGCGTTACGTCAGCAACGTGGCGCACAGGTTAGGGCATGTCACGGCATCAGGCAACCCCAAATGCTACGAAAATTCGTATCTGGTCCTGTAATGACGGAAACACCCTGAGCCCATCGCAGGCACCTGACTCTTCCTAGAATGTGTGGTGGCAACAGCTGGGTCCTAACATCATTGCCTCCGCCCAAGACACCTTGTTCCCTGCGGGATCAGTAAAAGAACAGGACCAGGTTTGCAAGGACACCTTTCATGGAACCATGACATTGCAGTGATATACCCAAGAATGTTCCTCTACCTCATACTCTTTCCATTGAACTAGGTTTTATAGAGAACTATCACGGTAGCAGGAATCCACAATATTTTGTACTTTGTATTTGTCTTGTGCCCCAACAGCAGGGAGAGACAATGACAAGTCCCTGGTGTACTGTTGCAACTGAATAGCTGTTTTCAGAAGGGACACATCAAAAACAGGATGAATTTTGTAGTGCGAGGGCAGCTCCAACTCCATAGCAACAGGATTGATGACAAAGGAAATGGGAAAAGTCTGATAAATCTTGGCTTGAACTTCTTGGAACATGCAGGGAATTTAATATGGAGCAATGGCTAATCATACTTGATCACCGATCTTAAATAGAGGCGCCGGTACCCTCTTATCGGTGCAACGTTGAGCATGTTCTTGAGCCAGAAAAAAACATGTTGCATTTGACAGAAGGTACCATATAGTCGAAGGTTTGTAGCATAGGAAGCGAAAGGGGATGATACCTGTAAGAAGCATGAAAAGGGGTATCTTGTAGGGAGCCATGATACGAGTCAATGTAGGCAAACTTTGCCTAAAGAAAGGTCCATCCACCCTTCCTAATTTTACAGAACATCGCAGGTATTGGCCAAGGGTTTGATTGGCTTGTTTGGTCCGCCTGTCTGCAGATGGTAAGCCGAAAAAAAGCGATGTTGAGACACCAAGTCTCTTACAAATCTCCTTCCAAAAGATCGAAATGAACAGTGATCCACGGTCCATATTCAGAATTCTAGGTACACCATGTAAACGAAGAATGTGGAGAACGAATTGACTACCAAAAATAGGTGTAGAAGGCACTTTTTTCCAATGCTATAAAAAGAACAATTTTTGAAAATGAATCTATAGTCAAGATAACTGTATGTCCCTTATCTTGAGGGAGATCAGTGCTCAAGTCAAGGGAACATGTATGGCAAGGACGAGGAGGAACTGGAAGAGGTTCCAACAGCCCTTAGGGTCGTTTCAGGATTCTGGCACAAGCACATATAACATTTCTATGGTGTCTTCTCATGGTGTCCCACCAAGCAAACCTGTATTTTTTCCAAGGTGGTCTTTCCAATTCAAAAATGATCGTAACCTTGTAGGTCATGGCACCATGACAATAAAGTTTCCCGACTAACCCGTGTAGCCATAACCCATCTCTGTGAAATAAGAGGCCTTGTTTTTCTGCATCATTACAAAGGAATTAATCTTTATTTAGGATGGCATACTCCTTAAGATCTTCATAAGAAGAGATTATGACCGAAATGGCATCAATGATTTTGTCAGGATGTAGAAAAGGTACACCTTCCATCTCTTCCTAGTCAATTTCATAGGCAGAGGTTAGGGAGAATTCTCATAAATGTGCTAATTCCCTCCACCAGCTTAGAAACCCCCGGCAACTCTGCTGGATTTTGAGGACTTGCTTTTTTTAACATGGAGACTGAGACCCTTTTTCCGACTCATGTATTTTGAATGTGAATTTTACATCTGTATTTGGTTATGGAGTCTGACAAACTCCATAGGCATCATCTTTTACATTGTGTTACACAGCACCTTCAACGCAGTGACACAGAAGTCTTTTAGATTTCCCAAGGTTTAAATACCTTTTCTGGGATAAACTACTGTTTCCCAGAAGAGTAAAGTGAAATTGACTTTACTTAGCAGTGTAATTGCTAGACCCAGCACACCCTAGCTTACAATAAAATGCTGGAGGGGTTACTTAGTATCCCCTGTGTCCAACTGCTCATGTAACATTTTTATGTTACCCTTTCCTCACAGAATGGCTGGTGGCAGTGGTTTTGTTCTGAACTACCATGGTTTGCATTTACCACGTTCGCAGCTCTGGTAACGCTAACCGAAGGAGCGATCAATTTTTAAAATGGCGCAGAGCCATCTTTGACAAAATGGTCCCTGGTCTTTCTTTTTCGCCATGTCTTTGTGGAAAGGTCCTTCTAGAGAGTTTATCTGCGCGCCATCCCGGGGTTTGGTCTCTGTTCATTTCGCCTTTGGCGGGCCTTCAGGAGTGAAATCCGCCTCTGACTCCAGAGTGTCTGGTGTAGGCAGGAAGTGAGGGAGGTGCCTGAAACGCCCTGTGCTTAGTCTCCTAGGAGACCCAAATACACTCTGTGGTGATAGGCTGGCTTACTGTCCGGCAAGGAGAGCCACCCCTCTGGATGAGTGACAGCTAGGCTGGAATGAATGGGAGAGAACTGAATAAAAGCCAAGTCTTTTGGCTTGGAGGGCAGAGTCGACCACTGGACGAAGGAACCGAAGAAGAGCTTGAAGAGGATGCATGCTGCAACTCCTGGACCATTGGTTTGCCCGGTGAAGCCCTGCTGCAGTGCCAACTTGCCAAGTTCGTATCGACAGAGAAGCCCCTGCAAGGACGACTTCTCCCTTTGAGTTGATGGGACCAACCAACTCCAAAGTAAGCCACCTGGACACCCATCTCGGAGCTGGTTGAATTTCCTCAGAGTTGCTGCAGGAAAACGTATAGCCAGGGAGAGGGACACCAGATTGTGTGCGTTACTTTTAAGCTGGCCTAATGCTTTTGGAAGATTCTCCGGACTCCCACTAAGCAGGACTGACCAAGCCTGAGCCCCCTCAGCAGAGTGCAGGACCCCCGAAGCAAGGACAGTCCACCTTGACACCCAGGAACCGCGGTGTTGCTATTTGCGGTAGCTGAAACGCAAAACAGCTACTGAAAGTGAAGTTTGCCAGCTGCAGGTTTTGGCAGTCCCAGTGCAGGAGTCCCCCCCCCCCCTCCCCCGACGTCCTCCCTCTTGTCCCCACGACTGAGGCCCTGGAACAATGAGATCTGCAGAGCTGCACAGGAGTCATCAGCTGCATCTTGTCTGCTTTACCAAAGTAATGTAAAACAAGTCTAAGAAATGACCTCTTACAGTAGAAGTGCTTGTCCACAACTCAAGTCTAATCAGCTTGTGGCCCTACATTTGATTCTTCTTTTCATCAAAGACTCATACGAACTTGTGCAAAGACTTTTCCATTTACTTATCCTATCCAAGACTTTTGCCCATTGCCTTTGGCTTGGCCTATTGAATGACTTCTAGTGAACTCGAGAAAGTATCTGCTAAGAAATCTGTGCTCTTGTGTTCTAATAACCTTTTGCCAACTTTTAAAGTGTGTTCTGAATGCCAACAGTAAGATATTAATGTCCCCAGCACCCTTGTTACTGAAGTCACCTGTGGGTGTAGGTTGTGTCTGTGGGCCATCCCAAAAGGGTCTGGTCTGATTCAGGAACTAAAATGTACAGTATTGAAGTATATTTGTGTGTTACTATTCCATTGCTCCCTTCTGAAGAAGGATTTATAACTGAGTGATCAATTAATTGTTTATGCAAGAAACCTTGAGTGTAAGAGTTTATTTGAATACCTGTAACTGAATCTTTGTGCAACTCCACTACTGCTCACATTGACACCTCTTGAGATAAGCCTGGCTGCTCAACACGCTAACAAATCTGTAGTACAAGCTTATACCGATGGTTGGGTTGCCTATACCTGTAGTCCTAGTTGTATGTAGTGTTCCCAGAGGGTACTGCATTCACATTTTGCCTAAAAGCACAGGAAAGGACTGGCCACCAGGGCGCGCACGGATGAGCTAGACCTCAGTGTGAGCTCCGAGTCCTGTGGTCACAAAAGTGGTCTGAGCCCCCACTGAATGGCACCCCCTCCTCGCAAAAAAGTTCCAAAAAGGTGGTTATGAAGACAACCTCCCGCATTTGATAAGAAATCCAGAGAGGATCGGTGCAGGATAACCTGAGATATAGGCTACTTGCCAGATGCCAGCGAGGATCTCGGCCAAGCACGGCCTGTGCCACGAAACCAAAAGTAAAATTGCACCGGGTGACTACGAGGACAAAGGGAAGACAGGTGGGTGGCGACCATAGATAAAGGGAAGAGGGATACTCAAGATCCACGGGTAGAAGCATCCCAGAAGCATTCGCGCGTTTTTATGAACTATACGAAAGCGAAAAGACCCAAGGTAGAGTTGAAATAGACAAATACTTGGATGGTGTAGAGATGCCGGGACTCACAAATGTGGAGGCAGACGCAGTGTACACCCCAATCACTGCTAAGGAGGTAGAAAAGGCGGTGAAGAGGTTGCCACTGGGAAAGGCTCCTGGAAACGACTGCTATACAGCGGGTTTCTACAAAACCTTCCCGTCCCCCCTCCTCTTCTTGTTTGAATTATTTAACGTTATATTGGAGACGGGTGTAGCACCAGATTCCTTCTCAGAGGTATTGATCTCTGTTATACCTAAGGAAGGGATAGACCCTAAATATTGCAGATCGTACCGCCCGATATCTTTACTTATTATCAACACGAAGATCTATACGAGAACCCTAGCAGCTAAACTAGAGACATATGCCCCGGGTCATACATTCAGATCAGGTGGAATTTATTCTGGGGAGACAGGGGTCAGACACGATGCGCAAAACATTACACCTGATAAACAAATCGAAGACAATGGCAGGGGAACCCGCTCTTATGTCTGTTGATACGGAGAAAGCTTTTGACAGTAGAATGGGGATTCCTGGAGGCGGTTCTGAACAAGGTACGACTAGGCTAGAGATTTAGGAGAGGGGTGAAGGCAGTTACACATCCCCTAAGGCCTCAGTGTCAGTCAACTGACTACTCGAGATGGTTCACCTTGGGTAGAGGTACAAGGCAAGGCTGCCCACTGTCTGCGATACTATTTGCCTTGTCGCTTTAACCCCTCACACAGGAAATCAGATATGATCACTTGGTCGAGGGAATGCAAGTGCAGGGGAAGGAATACAAGATAGCCTTATAGGCAGACTACTTACTACATGTCACAAACCCATTAACATCCATACCCAGAGCTATTTGTTGTATTCTGATAGGATTGTACTGATTGCTTACTGCTCGAGTGTATGCAGGGGCCTCATAGAATGGTGAGGTGGAGCTTGGAGTGTGGGAGGCCTGGGGATTCCACAGAGTGTTGGTTTGGACTTGGAGATTGACTGGGAAGCAGGGCAGAGACTTGTTACTAACTCTCCTACCTTTCATGAACTATGCCTATGTAACAAAGCAACACTAAAGCCTGTTTTTTGATACTTACCTGAGTAAGCCTGGTTCCTGCTCCATGTCATCCCTGGCTCAGATACATCACTATTCAATTGATAGAACGTTACGGACTCCTTTCTGGTTTCAAAATTAACAAGTCCATCCTGTTCCCCCTGAGCGAACCCACACAGCAAGATAGAGAGAAGTACTCAGTTTTAGGCCTCACTATTGGAGATATCACTTTGTAGTATCTAGGGATAAATCTTACAGGAAACCTGGATGCCTTTTAAAGGAGCCAAACCCCCACCCCCCTTTTGACAAATTCCAGGCTGATCTAACCAAGTGGCAGAAACTCACAATCTCATGGATGGGGAGGCTAAACGCAGTCAAGATGGTGCGTCTCCCAAGGTTTCTATACCCATTCCGGATGCTTCCAATTAAAATGCCCCAAAGTCGTTTTTTGGGGAGGTGAAGGCCATTTCGAAATTTCTGTGGCAAGGTAAAATAAATGAAAACAAGAATTGCATATGAAGTATTGACACTGCCCAAGGAAAACGAGAGGGAGTGGGGGGGCGGTTTGCCCGAACTTGAAAAGTATTATGCTGCGGCACAACAGAGGATCTTAATACCACACTTGAGAAACCAAACACGTTTACAATGTGTCAGCCTCGACAATCGTAGCTCGCCTGGCCACCTTGTCGGAGTGGCTCAGGGTACCGAGGGACAAACTGACCCGCAGGCTCCGACAGCACCCTATCCTGGGCACGATCTGGGAAATTTGGAGGGAGGGTGCAGACTTGCATGGCAACACAATGTGGCCATCTCCTTATAGCCACATCTGGGCACCAGGGATTCGGGAAGGGATCTCAGACCATGGCAGGTTTCAATTGTGGTTCGAGGCAGGCCTTGAGAGGGTAGGACAACTTTGGAAGGGAGGTAACTATTACGATCACTGATCTGGACAGCGCACTAGCCATAGGATGACCGCCGGTTTTCCACTTTCTCCAACTTAAGGGCACACTGATGAGAACCATGGAAAGAGCAAATACAAAGAGACCTTACCCCCTTTGAATCACTCCTGAACACTCTCACTGAAACTAAAGGGCTGATCTCAATCATGTACAGAACTGTGATAGACACCGGGAAGGGGTCCACTACCAAACAGAATAGATGGGAGACATATGAACCTGGACATAGACTCCGACATATGGTCCATGATGTGTAAGGGAGCCTCCATGGTATCGAGTGGGTACCAGTATAAAATGCATGCTACTAAACTCCTTCATACATGGCAATACGACCCCCACAGGTTGTCCACGATGTTTCAAACAGTGAGTTCCCCATGTTTGCGACAATGTGGTGAAAGCGCAATCTTTTGGCATATGTGGTGGGGGTCCCCTCGGGTAAGGATGTACTAGGACGTAGTGCTCAGATGGATTAGGTATATAGAAGGGATACAACGCGAGCAGACCCCTCTTTTTGTTTTGTTTGGGCTGGAGAGAATTGATGACAAATTTGTGAGGGCGACAGGGTTGGTTGTCCCCCTACTCTTGGCGGCACAAGCATGTATAGTGATGAAATAGAAGGCAGTCATGGTCCAGAGTAAGGAGGAGGGGAAAATGTCTCCCCCAATATTTGTTTGATGGAGAAGATTACTGCGGCTCTACATGGGAGACCCACACAATGAGACTTTATGGAAAGACTTCATTGACAAGTATGTTGCCAGTAACTAAACCAATGTGAGATTGGAAATTTGGTATGGAAATGCCACTGCACACATGATTAGGTAAGAGGGAGTAACGTATATTCTGCGATCGATGGTACACCTAGCACATGTGGGAAAACGTCCAGGAGAGCACCTTTTGATCATTGTTCATTAACCTATAATAGTTTAAGAGACCTACATCTGGACATGAGACAGCCCAAAGATGAAACCACATTTATTGGTGGACTCACGTTGAGCATAACACTGTTCCTAGGAGGGTGAGGGGGAATTTTGTTTCAAGAAGGGGTTCCAACGTTCATAGGAAGGAGGGTTTGAAGGTTTTCTTTCTTGTGTTTGATAACTATGATGTTAATGGTACCTGTATGATGTTTCACCTGTTCTGTTGAAAAAACAATTTTTTTAAAAAAAAAGAAAAAAAAGCACAGAAAGGGCTTCAGCTTTAGAGTTCAGACGGCCTGGCTTGAAAGTTACTATAAAATCCAATATGGCGAAAATGCATATCCAGCGGTTTTGACACAGATTCGTGAACCTAGCGGCTTTCGGAAATCCCAAATTCTTATGGTCAGTGGTGTTACGGGCATTTTCTTTTTTTACCAACTTCATTTTGGTTTTTCATAGGCATGAATTACAAACATTGAAAATATTCCCTCCCCCCGACCCCAATCTCACATTTGGATACGGAGTAGCATGTTTCAACATTGAGTCTCTAGGATCACGTATTCTTCCAGTTCAAAGTATGTTTTTTAAATAACAGGAATAGTGCGTATGAGTTTAGGCTTGAAGTACATTTGTTCTCTATCAGTAAAATCATGTAATGGCATCCGGTGTCCAAATATTTTGTGTAGGAGCCATGGGATAGTGCGGTTATCTTTTCCATGGCCATCACCCCCCATAGTCTTACCTACCACATGCCCACTATCGGTCCTCGTTTGTTCTTCCAAGTGTGAGCCAAGGTTATTCTAGCAGCACTCAACATGTGGGTAATGAGGTGAGCTTTCGACCAGGATTTTTGCATAGCACCCCTCGACCGCCTCCCCCGTAGAACCACCATCGGATCAAATGGAAGCTGTACCCCTGTTATCTCCTTGATGCGGCTTAGGATCTCTCTCCAGTATATTTCGGCTATTGGACAGGACCACCACATATGTATTAAATCAGCAGGTTGACGGCAGCCTCTCCAGCAAGATTGGGGTAGTCCGGGTTAATGGAATGCATACATGCAGGTGTCCTGTACCATCTCAGACCCATTTTGTATGCCGCTTCTTTGATATCGGTTTCCCTACGTCTACCTCCCACCTTTGCATATATACGAGGGATTCCTCAGGGTCTACTGCTCACATTAAGCTATAAAGTTTCGAAATCCCTTTCCCGGGTTGGCCTTTTATCGTGAGTTCTAGTCCCACCGGGTCCAGAGTTGCCTCCACCCAAACCTTCCTGTTAGAAATCCAATGTCTTAATTGAACATAATGGAAACTCTCAGTTTCAGTTATTTTAAATATAGCCTTGCATTCTTCAAAGGTTAGGGGCGTAACCTCTTCATAAAGGTCTCCCATTGTCAGAGTTTTCTCACTTCCTCCCCATTGTACTCAAAAGTCATGCCGCATTCCTGGTGTGAAATCCGGATGTTACAGGCATTTTCTAGCAGAGGTCTCCAATTAAGGAAGGCTTCCTTAATAGCCAATAGTGATTTTTCTAATATACTGTAGTTTTTCTCAGCAGGAGAAAAGCTGTGATAACAGCAGGTCAATGGATGATTTTCTTTGGTGACTGGATCAGATTGTGTATGGACAGCTCCCAATGCGAAATTGGAAGCATCCGTTTACACAACAGAAGGAAGGTCGGGAAGTCCGAGAACATGGGCTGTGATGAATTTCCTTTAAGACGTGAAAGGCTATTTCACTACCAGAAGTCCACTGGTATGTAATTTCTTTCTTCAATAATACAGTAGGGAATATCAGAATAATAGTTAGGGATAAATATCTAAAAATGTGAAAAACCTAGAAAACTGTAGGACTAGGCCAGTCTAGATCAGAAGAGATTTTGTTGGGATCCATTTCTATGCCTTCAGGGGTACATTCCAAATAGGCAATTCTACTCTGATGGACAAAACATTTGGAGGGTTTGGCATGAAGATTTGTCTCAAACGTTGCAATACTTCTTTTACATGGTGAACCTGGAGATCATGTGATGTTGAGAAAATAAATATGTCGCCGAGGTAAATCACAATATATATATATAGATCTCTGAAGATGTCATTAAGGAAGAATTGGAAAACTGCAAGGATGTTACAAAGGCCGAAGGGCATAACAGGATACCCCAGTATGAAAGAATTTAGTTCGGAAATGCGGTCTTCCATTCCTCACATTCAGCAACAGGGTTTAAAATAAGCCAGCTTTCAATCTAGCTTGGTATATTTTATGTTGTCTTGAGCTTGATCCAACAATAACTGGATGAGCGGAAAAGGATATCTATTTTTAATCGTAATATTGTCTACACGGGGCCTGAGCGCATCAGTCTTTATTAAATAAAAAAAAAAGATGGGTTATCACCATTTAGTGAGAGTTTATCAGGCAATATGTATGACGTTTCCTGTATAACTGATGTCTATAAGCGCCAGTTTTGCTTCCCACTTCCAACCCTGCTACAGTCTCTACCACTCCTCTTGCCTCCCAGGCTCTCTGCCATGCCCTTGCCTCCCACCATCTCAAAAACCCAGGACATCCTGTCCACCCTTTCCTCCCCTCCCCCCCTATTCCCTCAGTCTGTGCTTGCTGACCCTCCTTCAACCACCCCCCCCCCCCCCCCCGACTCCCAACTTCCTTCTAGTCCATTCCTCTTTTCTCCTCTGATGAGGTTGCTAGACAAGTCTGCGCTATGAAAGCCTCTTCAAAACCGGTTCATCCCTGTACCTCAACCATCAAGGACCACATGGACACCCTCGATCCGGCCCTTGCCAATTTTTGTAACCACTCCTTTGCCTCAGGATCCTTCCCCTCTGAAGCACTCCCTTGTGCATACTTGTCTCAAGAAACCCACAGCTGATCCTTCTTGTCCAGCTAACTATCGCCCAATTTCCATTACTCCCTTTCTGGGCAAATTCTGGGAAATGTTGGCCATCTCAGCTTAACCTTTATTCCAACTTTGTTAGCTGTCTCCATGACCACCAGTCTGGCTTCAGAGCTGCCAGAAGCACGGAAACTACTCTCCAACCTTAAATAACATTCCCTCTGTCTTAATCCTACTCTATCTCTCTTCTGCCTTTGAAACGGTCAACCATACCATCCTGCTCAACCGTCTGCGTGATAACCTGGGTATCACTGATCAGGCTCTGGCCCTGGCTGACCTCTTTCCTCTCTGATCGACCCTCTCAGGTCCAACTTGAGTCCTTCCCATCATTTATCTTCCTCTCTACCTGTGGTGTTGCCCAGAGTCTAAACTCTCGCCCTGGCTTTTCAAGCAATACCTGGCAACTCTCGCCCGCTGGATTGCCATTTTCTGCTCAAATTTCCAGTGCTACGCTGACAAATCATTTTCAGGATGCCCTCTGCCAGCTCCTCTCCCTCTTACATCTCCGATTGCCTAACTGCCATTCAAGATTGGTGTGCCACCAATGATCTTTGTCTGAATGCCAGCAAGACGGAGATCCTCCTCATCGGCACACCTTCACCATCCTTTCCCCTCACTCTCTGCCCAGCCTCCTTGGCCCTCCTCCTACCCCCACCTGCAAGGCTAAGAACCTCAGGGTCATCTTTGACTCCACACTTTCCTTCTCCGCCCACATCTTCCGAGGTCTCTAAAAAGTCAAACTTCTTACTACACCGCCTCTGAGGTATTCTGCCTTTCCTCTCCTTCCCCCAGAAGCTCATTGTCTCCCAAGCTCTGGTTCTCTCTAGGTTGGACTATTGTAACAGCCTCTTTCTAAATCTACCTGCCTCTACTCTCCCGCCCTCTACAACTAATCCAGAACAGGACTGCAAGACCTGTCCTAGGCCTCAAGCCCTGGGACCGTATCTCTCCAGCTCTGAAATCTGTCCATTGGCTCCCAGTGGATTCAAGGTTTAAATTCAAAACACTCTGCATTGTCCATAAGGCGTGGGGCCTGGGTCCAAAATACCTTCAGCTATCCCTCCGAAAATACCTCCCCTCTCGATCTCTTCGCTCCTCTACCGCCAACTCCCTCAGGGTCAGTCGTTTTTCAAAGAAACGAGCTGGGGGTATATCTCCCTCTGGAACAGCCTCCCTACTACCACTAAAACTTGAGGAGAACCACCTCTGGTTATGGAATCACCTCAAGACCTTCCTCTTTGCTTTGGCCTTCGCTCCCCCTCTCCCCTGTTGATCTGCTCTCTCTTGGCACCTCGCACCTGGCCACCCTCTGTTCCCTGGGCCCAGGTTCCTGCTCACCCAGTCACCCTCCTGCACTGCCTCCTGGCCACCCCTTGCACTGGGGACTGTATCTGTACCCATACAGTACCTCCACCCCGCCCCATTTTCTTTTTCTGCACTCAGACTTACCCCGTCTGCCGCCTTAAACACAGCACTTGGCGGCTGCACTACAACTGTTTATTATCTATTATTGATCTGTTTCTCCTCTGCTCCGCACTTTCCTCTCTCCCCCATGCACTTTTTGCCCTTTCCCATGCACTTGCACGTTCTCAATGTCACTGGGCCTATTAAGATGGTTGTTTTGTTCTCACCCGTTCCCCTCCCTTGCCTTGTCACGCTCTGAAACACTTGTATAAGAGCGCGATATAAAATACAATATCATAGCACTTATGTGAATCGAGAGGGATCCACCGTTTTTTCAGAAATGTGGCAATTCCCTCTACCTTAGAGACCCCCAGCAATATTGCTGGATTTTGAGTACTTGATTTTTTTAACCTGGAGAGAGTGAGACCCTTTTTCCCCACTCATGTATTTTAATGTGATTTCTGAGCTGTGTGTTCCTTTTTGCTATGGAGCCTGACAAACTCCATAAGCATCATCTTTTACATTGTGTAACAGCACCTTCAGTGCAGTGGCACAGGGAAGTCTATCAGATTTCCCAAAGGTTTAAATACCTTCTCTGGGATTAACTACTGTTTCCCAGAGCAGTAAAGTGAAATTGACTTACATATATTTGTAACTTTCTAGACCCAGCACACACACACACACACACTATCTTACAATAGGGTGCTGGAGGGGTTACCTAGTATCCCCTTTCGTCTAGCTGCTCATGTAATATTTTATGTTACCCTTTCCTCACTGAATGGCTGGTGGCAGTGGTTTAGTTTTTACTACTGTGGTGTACATTTACAGCGGGCTGCACTTGCAGCTGCAGTAAAGTACACAAGGGTGCCATTTTTGTCAAAATGGCCCCAGTCTTTTTTCACCATTTCTCTGTGGAAAGGTGCTTCTTGAGATTTACTCTGCGTGCCAAACCAGGTTTGGTCCCTTTGTTTTGTCTTTGGCGGGATTCATGAATGAAGCCTGCCTCTGGCTCAGGGTGTCTGGGAAGTGCCCAAAACGACCTGTGCTTAGTCTCCTAGGAGACTAAGATGCACTCTCTAGTGACTGGGCGGCTGACTGTCCAGCGAGGACAGTAACCCTGCTGGGTGAGTGATAGCTAGGCTGGAATGAATGGGAGAAACCTGAATAAAAGGCAAGGCTTTTGGCTTGAAGGCAGAGTCGACCACTGGACAAAGGACCCGAAGTAGAACTTCAAGAGGACGCCTGCTGCAACTCCTGGACCGGTGGTTTTCCTGGTTAAGCCCTGCTGCTGTGCTGAAACTCCAAATTCATATCGACAGAGAAGCCCCTGCAAGGACGACTTCTCCCTTGGAGTTGGTGGGACCAATCAACTCCAAAGTAAGCCACCTGGACATCACCTCAGAGCTAGAGAGGTAAATGGGTGTGTCGTTGGATAAGCATATGTGTAAGGGACAGTTTACGATCAATTCTTTGCTTGAAGTTAAACCAATTGATGGCTTGTCTGGCTGCAGATGTATGTTGATTCCTTGGTATGTTGAATGCTGCTCTGACTGCATTATTTTGCATAACTTGCATTTTGTTGAGATTATGTTGGGAAGTTCCAAGATAATGCATTACAATAGTCAAGCTTCGATAATACTAATGCTCGGGCTAATATGATACAGTTGGGTGTTGTGAGGTCAGGGCGGCAGGCTGTAATCAGCTTGCATGTGTGAGCTGTAGCTGATGCATTGGTTTGTCTTTTTAGCGTGAGTGCAGAGTCAATATAGATCCCTAGTGTTTTCACTGCTTTAGCGACTTTAATTGAGTTACCATCAATATTAAAAGGAATTGAAAATTGTTCCTAGTTTGTTTAGTTTAGATGAGGACCCTAGTAGAAGCAGATCCGTCTTCTCATCATTTAAACAAAGTCCATGAGTCACCATCCATGCTTGTATTATACTGTAGATGTTATTGAGGGTCTTACTGTCTACAATGTGATCACCGGTGATAGGTACAAGTATCTGGGTGTCACCAGCGTTGTTAGTATATATGACTCCCAGATCATCAAGTCTATCAAAGAGGGGCTTGGTGAACACTTTAAAGAGTAGGTGATACACAGGATCCCTGTGGTAACCCACACATTACTGGAGTAGGTAAGGCAGACGCTGAGGGTGCAAAGACCCTCATAGATCTGCTAGAGAAAAAGCTTAATCCAGGCATTGTCTTGGTCAGAGAAATATGCTGCAGTTGAGGTGTTTGCATAGGATGTCATGGTTTACCAGGTCAAAAGCCATTGAAAGGTCAAGGAGGAGAAGCAGGGCTAATCTACCCTTGTCCTTCAGCGTTTGGATTTGGGTCTTTAGGTCAATGATGCTATTTCTGTCCCATGCTTTGGTCTGAAACGCGATTGTCTTAGTCCTAGCAGATTGTTTGATTCGAGGTGTCGCTGTATCTGTAGGTAGGCTGCCCTATCTAGGATTTTTAGTAATAAGAGCACTGTTGTGATTGGCCTGCAAGTACATGGGTTGGTTGGGTCTAGTGTTGGTTTCTTTAACAAGGGGAGTACCCAAGCATCCTTTAAGTTGGTGGGTACTGTTTGATTTAAAGGAGGCATTGATGAAATCCGTGATAAAAAGGGGTTAGCTCTTTCGTGGCTTCCTTGAGGAGGGGCTGGGCAGGAACCTCCTTGGCAGTTAGGTTTGAGTTTCAACATAATGGTTTCAACCTCTTTGATAGGGGGGGGGGGTGAAATTGAATTGTGGAAGGTCATTCCTAGTAGCTTTATGAACCTTGAGATTGGGGTCCAGGTCGGTTAGGAGGATTTTTTTTTTGTTCTCCATTTTCTTCTGAAGCAAGGAGATTTTATTATGTAGTGCATTTTGTATATTTGTGCACCATTTGGTATCTTTAGTACACATGTCCGGAGGCGGTGCTGGGGATTCCAGTTCTTTTAAGAAATGTAATCTTTTTTTGTGCTAGATTTAGCATTGGTAATCCATTCATTGAAATGGTCTTTTTTTGCTTGGATAATAGCTAGCTCATAGTTGACCAAGGCTGTGGTAAAGGTGTCCTTATTCATAGTATTAATAACACGCTCAGTCAACATCCCTTTGAGTTTCGAAAATAAATCATGTAATGCTCCGCGACTACCACTAGATGTCAGCCTATCCATAGCATGTGATCCAAATAGATCCACAAGCATGTATATTACTGACCGTAACAGGGCGTGCCAGTAATACTATACCTAGTGTGACGTCCACTGTACCCATGATCACTCACGTGTCGAGGTGCTGCGCTTGTTTTTCTGAAATGAGGTAGCATGAGGTGTAGCATGAGTACAGTTGTATCCAAGCAGATCTGTATCAGACAAGCTCATCAGCATCCATGCGCCTTCCCTCCGAGGGGAAGAAGGGTGGGCGCATGGGAATCTAAGCAAATACAACCATCAGAAATAAGATTACGGTGAGTAATGCATCCCTTCTGAGGATTGTGGAATCTGCGATCACATGCGATGCATAGATTAGCCAGCAGTGTTAGAAGAGGGTGATGGAATGTGAGAATGTTCATGGGTGAACAGATGTCTTAAAAACGCTTGTCCCACTTGTGCATCTGTCTTGGAATGAGTCTCAATGCAGTAGCGCTGAGTGAAAGTGTGCATTGAGCTCCACATAGCTGCTTTGCAAATGCTGTCTAGAAGGACATTTGCAATGAAAGCCACAGTGGCTCCTGTGCTCCTTGTGAAGTGAGCTCTGGGCGTAAAAGGCAGTGTCTTGTCTGATAGGGAGTAGCACAATTGTATACATCTAACTATCCACCTATAGATGGCATTCTTTGCAATGCGGTCACCTTCTCTGCCTGGCGCTATGGAGACAAACAGTTCATCTGTTTTTCTTAGCGGTCTGGTCTTTTCTACATAGTAGAGGACTGCCCTCCTCGCATCTAGTGTGTGGAGTTTTACCTCAGCTGAGCTGCTGGGTTCCTGGAAGAAAACCAGTAGCTCAATAGACTGGTTTACATGAAATTTAGAGATGAACTTAGGGGAAACCCTAGGGCGAGTACGTAAAACCAGCTGGTCTTTGTTTACAACAAAGAAAGGATCCTGCACTGACAATGCTTGTATTTCACTAACTCTTCTTATGGAAGTGAAGGCCACTAAGAAGGCATTTTTGAAAGTTAGGTGTTTGAGACTAGACTTATGCATCCGCTTGAAAGGGGTCCCATGAGCTTAGCGCGTACAACATTGATATCCCATCCTGGCATCAGGTTCGAAATTAGAGGGTGGAGTCTCTTTACTCCCTCCATGAATGCCTTGATGACAGGTACCTTCCACCATGAGACCTTATTGTGGGAAGTGTTACAGGCTGACAAAGCCGCCAAGTGGACATTGAAGGAGTTGAATACTAACCCTGCATCTACCAAGTGGCGCATACAAGTTAAAATGTGGGAAGGAGTACATTCTATGCGGTTAATTTGTTTCGACTGGCACCAAATTACAAATGTCCTCCACTTGTCAAAATAACAGTGCCTAGTGTTCGGCTTTCTTGATTCTTTTAAGATATCCATACATCTCTGTGGCAGATTAAGATGTCCAAACTCTATGACCTCAGGAGCCATGCTGCCAAGTTCATTGACGGAGGTTAAGGGTGCACTGTTAATCCCCTGTGCTGAGTGACCAGATTGTATGGGCACAGAAGTTTGATGGGATCGCACATCGCCAGTTTGTGCAGATGTGGATACTAGGGTTATCTTGCCCACATCGGAGCAACTAGGGTGAGAGTCACTTGTTCCTTGTGCAGCTTGTTCACCACCTTCCTCATTAAAGGTGGGGGGGTAGGGGGGAGCGTAAGCAAATTTCCCTGACCAGTTCCCCTTGGAGCCTGGTTGGGGGAACCGGGATGCGAAGTCTGGGCATTGCCTGTTTTTGCTTGTAGCAAACAAGTCTATTGTGGGGGCAAAGCCCATTGAGAGATGACCCCTGCGTGTTGTTGCCACTCATTTTCTTCTGGTAGGGGATCTCTGCTTAATGAGTCAGAGTTGAGTTCCCCTGGAACGTGCTGTGACAATAGGAATATTTTCCGTTTGAGTGCCCATTTCCAAATTTGTTGCGCAAGCCCAGACACATTTGGAGAACGTGTGCCCCCCCCACCCCGTCTGTCAGGACTTGCACAGATTGGTTCGCTAGGTGAGATTGAAACGCCTGAAGAGCTTTGAATACGGCCAGTAGTTCTAGCAGATTGTGGTTCAGTGCTGCCGCTTGAGACCACAAACCTTGAGCTGTGTGAAGGTAATGAGCCCCCCCCCATCCAGCAAGTGAGGCGTCCGTCGTGACAATCGCTTGTACTTCCGGATCTTAGAAGGGTTTCCCCTTCAACAGATTTTCTCTTGTCCACCAGCGAAGATTTTGTACTAGTGTTGGCCAAACGACCACTGGATCGCCCCTCTGACCACTCGCACGAGACCACTGTTTCGCCAACCACTCCTGCATGGGTCGCAGTCGTGCGTGAGGAACCAGGTAAATGCGAGATGCCATCATGCCCAGGAAGCGCATCGCTTTGCGCACCCTTACCTGGCGGCCGCCCTGTTAATGTGGTATTTGCAGTAACATATTTTGGACTCTTTCCTCTGACAGAAAAACCAACCCCTCTTGTTTATGACAGCTCCTAGGAACTGTTTGGATGTGCTTGCCACTAGGCTTGATTTTTTTCTTGTTGATGGAAAAAAGCAATTGGAAGAATAGGTTGATAGTTCTCCGAATGTTTTGCCTACAAATTAGGTGGGCGGGGGGACTCCCCTTTAATTAGCCAGTCGTCCAGGTAAGATTACACTTGGATTGCCTCCCTGCGCAGGTGTGCTGCTACCACCGCCAGTACCTTCGGCACTACCCTTGGAGCAGATGCTATTCCAAAGGGTAGCACTTTGAATTGGTAGTGCTAGTTCGTTATCTTGAAACGCAAGAATCTTCAGTGGGCTGGGAACTTTGAAATATGAAAATCTGCATCTTTCATATCCAGTGTTGCCATGTAATCCCTTTTTTTAGTAGAGGGATTACCTCTTGTAGCGTAGTCATGCGGAAAGTTTGTGGCTTGACATTTGTTTGCAGGGAGCAAATCTAGTACTGGGTACATTGTTAGATCTTTCTTTGGCACAAGGAAGTAAGTTGAATAAATACCTTTGTTTACCTGGTTGGCCGGGACAACTTCGATGGCGTCCTTTAGTAGAAGCGTGGGCACCTGGAGCGGATAGTGACTGCTTTTTAGGTGTAATGCCACCTTGGGAGGAGTTGCCTCTACTGCGTCCGCGGGATCTGCACGCTCCTCTAGGGTAATTCTGGGAGGACTGACCCCAATGGTTTCCCCAGGCAGTACCTTGGCTTAGTGGAAGCCCTCTAAACTCTACCTCTGGTAGAATGAGCTCTCAAACCCTCTGGCGGGTCCTTGCCTGCCAATTTGTAACATTCTGAGATACCAAGTATACTCCACCATGACAAAGTCTGTTTTGAAACAACTCGTCCTAATTTTCTTCCGGTGTAACCAATAAAGAGTTCATCATCCACTCAGTTTGGAGAATATTGAAATATAGAAAAACAAGTTACTCTCTTACCTGGTAATGTTCTTTCGATGTGATGGTCCGACGACGCATTACATATCTATGACAGGTAATCACCACAGCAGCACAGCTGTGGTGTTTACCTGTCAAAGATATGGAATACGTCGGAGGACCCAATCCCCTCGAAACTTAAAGCTCTTCTTGGGTCCAATCTATGGAGACTCTCTTCCCCTTTACTGGGATGCGGCGGGTGGTAAAACGCTGACAGAAGAATCTTGATTTAGATGAAAATCAGATACCACCTTAGGTAGGAAGGAGGGGTTTTACCCAAAACACAACCCAGTTCTTGTGGAATATGGTATAGGGTGGCCTGGAAGAGAGTGCCTCCAACTCGCTCACTCTACGTGCAGATGTCAATGCAACCAACAATATGGTTTTGAAGGTCAATAACCTCAATGGGCATATGTGCAAGGGTTCAAAGGGGGCACACAAAAGACATTTTTGAACCAAATTAAGATCCCAAACTGGACCCTGAAAAGTAGAAGGCCGGAACACTTGTGAGCTTTTTCAGAAATTGAATCACCAAAAGGAATTTTGAAGTAAGAGCATTCTTCCGAAGAGCGCTTGAATATGGAAAGCGCTGCCAGGTAACCTTTAATGGTTCCGATATTAAGACCTTTCTTTGCCAATGAAATGAGAAATGAAAGCACATCCGGAGTGGAACATCGAAAAGGATCAACATTCTTTTCCCTGCACCAGTCACAAAATGTGTTGCAGTGGCAACGGTACAGAGATTTTGTTGCTGGCCTTCTTGCCGAAAGCAACACCTCCATCATGTCATCCAGGAGGTCCCAAATCCTTGTATCTCAACCTTTCAGACACCATGCGTGAAGGTTGAGAGTGTTGACCTCTGGATGGAGAACCTGTCCCTCCCCTTGCGAGAGAAGTTTCTGTTCCGGGTACCACATTCTCCTGGCCCAATCTGGGGCAATTAGGATCATGCCGCTTCCGAACACTCTCAACCTCCTGATTACTTGAGGAATGACGGGGGAAAATCGGTGGGAACGCGTTTAGAAGTGGAAAATCCCAATCCACCACAAACTAGTCTCCTAGAGCTCCTCGCTGATAAATTCCCTTGAACACTATCTTTCGCGCTTCCGGTCGCAAACCATGTCCATCTGTCAAAGATGGCACGCTGTCAAGAGTGGCACCGGGCACCCAGGTCGGTTTTGGTTGGCTGTGCTGATGTAAGGTGACAGATCAGCACACACAGCAGGAAGCTCAACAAGAAAGAATAGGTAACAGTAGATGTGAACAAAAAGGGGCAGAGAATACAAAAGGTACAAACAAACTGGATTCCCTCTTGGGGTGTATGCAGAAAATGGGAAAGTGTTCCACGGACCTTTGGAAACTCCAGCCTTCTGCACAGATTGCCATTACAGGAGCCCACTCTGTATGCTCATGGCTGGGAACAACAGCTGTGGGTGTCTGTACAGAAACAGTATAACTGAAATGGATAACTTAAGGGAGAACCAAGGAAGAGAAGGACAGGGATCAAGAACAGGGGGTTGCAAACAAGGAAGAGAGTAAGGGAGCAGTAGCCAGGAAACAGGGGGGGCTGCAAACAAGGAAGGAGGGCTGGAGTAACGGATGGCACAAGGTGCAGGCAGACTGTTGAGGACTGCAGAGAACTGTAGTAGGCTGCAAGGCAGGGAGTCCAGAGGAGCAGGGCAGCGAGGCAGGGATCCCAGAGGACCAGGGCAGCAAGGAGCGCTGGAATCACGAGCAGGATGATACGGCAACAGGAACATCATTCAAATCGTGGCTCAAGGCAAAAAGGTGCTGGGAGAACTCTTAATGCAAGAGACTGAGCCCCTGCAGGCAGCTGCTTAAATACAGCTCTGCCCTGTACTGAGACAGGCTAATTGGCAGCACCTAGAGCAGCACAACTGAAGGCAATCTGCCTCCCCCCTCTTTGGTCCTGAGAAGGTGGAAGCAGCACCGATCGCTCGGGCTTCTGGGGATTGTGGTTCCAATACTGATGAATGGGAATAGCCAGGAATTGATAACTGTAGCAAGGTGCATTTTGGTACATGTAGTTAGCTGAATTAAATAAAGTACCAAAGTCGTGCAAATGGAAATTAAGGACCAAAGTGTGAATAGGGGCTGTTCAAAGAGTATTATGAAGATAAATGAGTTCCAAATAGTCCATGTTGGTTGCCAATGTGTGCGCCAGTGGCACAGCCATGACTCCACCTGAGGGGTTTGTCTTGAAGGACTTCCTGAGCTAGCTCCCACTCGTGGGAGACTGCTCTACCTGCTCAGAGCATGCGCCGTTGTGTTCTCCCTGGCTAGGTGATCTGCTGATAGGGAGATTCCTTCTCGAATTGCCCAGTACCAAAGCTGTATTGCCTCTCTGCACAGAGGTAGTGACCCTACGCCTCCCCTCTTGAGGTAATGCATGGCCACTGTTGTCCGTCATTATCAGGACATTTTTTCCCATACAGCGGGCAGGAAGGCCTTCAGCTCTAGTCTGATTGCCCTGAGCTCCAAAAGGTTGATGTGAAGTCTTCACTCTGATGGAGACGAACAACTGCTGACTGCCAGACCGTTGGTGTGGGGTCCCCACCCAGTGAATCAGGCATCCCTCACTACTGTAATCTCCGGCCATGGTTGCCAAAAGGATTCTCCCTTCAGAATATTGTCCTTGCAGGCCCACCACAGAAGGTCCTGTAAGACTCTGGCTGGAATCTGAAGTCTGCCCGACATCTTTCTTGATAACTGGGGCCATTGTGTTCTTAGAGCCCATTGAAGGGATCTCATTCTCAGCCGAGCATCTTGCACCAGAAAAATGCAGGATGCCATGAGGCCGAACCACCTCAAGAAATCGAAGGCCAAAAGATTGTGGGCATCTGAAGAATGTCTTGAGCCCTCGCCTTGGGTGGCGAGCTCCTTCCCAAGGATATGTTTAGGACAGCTCCCATGTACTGGAGCTGTTGGGAAGGCGTCATCTGTGACTTCTTGTAATCGAGGGAGAAGCCCAGCTTGTGAAGGGAGTGACAGGTGACATCGAGATGATCCAGGGTTTGTTCGGGAGAAAGCGTCCTGATCAGCCAATCATCCAGGTAGGGGTAGACGTGAATCCCACCCTCTCCAGAGATGCACTGCCACCACCACCAGTTTGGTGAAGACCAGGTCAACCCGAATGGCAGGACTCCAAACTGATAGTGCGAGCCACCAACGGCACACCTCAGGTATTTTCTGTGCTTCAGATGGCTTGGCACATGAAAATGAGCATCCTGAAGGTTCAATGACATCAACCAATCATGTAACTGGAAGGCCTGAAGGATCTGAGAAAGTGTGACCATCTTGAATTCGTCCTTCCTGAGGAACTTGTTCAAGTATCTCAAGTCCAAGATGGGTCTCAGTTCTCAGTCTTTCTTGGGGATAAAAAAATATGAGGGAATACCAACCCTTGTTCCTCGCCGCTACAGGTACCGGTTCTATAACACCTTTCTCTCGCAGGGTTAGTATTTCCTGCACAAGGAGCGGATCTGGAATCCTCAAAGAGTGTTTCCTCTGTGGATTCGTGTGAGGCTGTTTTATGAATGGAAGGCAGAAACCTTTAGCTATGGTCTCTAGAGCCCAAGCATCTGAAGTAATGGCTCGCCATTCTTTGAGATGCTGAGACAGTCTGTCCCCCACCGGTGATTCGTGATGCAGGCTTTCAAAGTGGTTTTGGAGCAGTTGCTGCAGCTGCTCATTGCAAGGAAGCTGGAACTGGCTTTGCACTTTTACCTCGTCCACCACAAGGGATTTCTCTTGGGCCTCTGACTGGCCATTCCTCTCGCCTTTCCAAATTAGGAGTAACAACGATACTATCGCCCCCTCCACGACTGTCCTGATGAACGAAAAGGCTGAGATTGCCTAACAGCAGCCCCTAAAGATTTGGCAGCTGCCTTTGAGGTCTGCAACCTCTCAAGGCTCTAGTTAGCCTTGTTGCCAAAAAGGCGAGACCTGTCAAATGTCATGTTTAGAAGACTAGCCTACACATCCGGTGCAAAACCATACTTCCGCAATCACGCAAAGCTGCACATTACCGTGCTCGTAGCCATGGACCTGCTGAAGCTGTCTGCAGTGTCCAATCCAGATTGAAGGGATGAACGCATGGCTGCTTTGCCATCCTTAACGATAGCTAGGAAACCGTCCCTTTCCTCCCCTTCTGGAACGGGCTCCGCCTCCATGGATATGCACTCCCACAGAGTGTACGAAAACTTGGCTAAGGCACAGGTGGAGTTGGCTGACTTCTGGGCCAAACTCCCAGCTGAAAATACCTTCCGCACCCATCCATCCACACGCTTGTCGCACTTATCTGGGGTGGTAGGGTATGCTGCCTTATTTGAGGTCGCTGTGGCTGCCTGGACCACAAACTCTTGGGAATGGGGTGCTTGGACAGATCGCATGGTTAGCTACTGGAAGGGCAGTATTTTCTTGCGAGGGATTTATCCACCGCAGGGATGGTCTCTGGGGACTCCCAATTTCTGGCCACCCTATTTTGTAAAGCCACATGAAAAGGTAAGACTGGGTCTGTAGGTGGACCTTGGTGCAGACCATCTGTAAGGTCATCCTGGACAAATTGAACCGGAGGTCTACCCCAGCCTAGATATTCCACCACCCTGGATATCAGGTGACGATACGAAGAGTTAGCATGCTAACCTGGCTCTGGCATGCCAAACTCCATTTCAGGCAATGTATCAACACCACTGGCTTTATGCAGAGTGTCAACAAGGTCTCATCCTGCTCTCCTCTGAAATTAGACATTCTGGTACATTTGGAGTTCCAAATTCAAAGCCAAAAGGGGCATCCTCTTCATCAGTTCTTTCTTCTTCAAAAATTGAAGAAAGGGATTTAAAATACTTTATATATGGTTGTGCCTTTCAGACACTGCCTAATTGTGCAGGCCACAAGGGAATGTAACTGCTTTGTGTGGCTCCCTTGTACTCACCCTCTTATTTTATTTTGGATGTCCATCTAGGCTAGTAGGCCCACAAAAGCAGTGGGGTGAGTCAAACTATTATAATCAAAGCATGTATTCTTCCGTAGATAAGGGTGGTGTATTAAGACGAAAAAGATTTTAAAGTTTAGTGGGTGGACTAATTGTACCTGTGTGTTGACGTACTAACCCTAATTGAGTTTTAAGCCTTGTCACTATATCCACAGTACTTGCCTTTAAGAGGTTTGGCTTCCCTTTGTCGGGTGTTAGGCCCCCTTAAGATCAGCGGTTCAATATTTAGAGGATTGTACATAATCTGCTGTAACACTTCCCTCTCATAGCCATCCATGCTTTCTTCGGCTATGCAGCTCACCACATAGGTACCTTTAGGATAACCAAAGTGGTTCACTTTACCAAGCCTTGTTCTGTAAACAATAGTCAAGTTCCATTTGTGCTGCATGTGAAGAAAACATTACCAATCGTTAGCATCAGTTTCCCTCACTGAATCTTTTGCCAAACCTTCAAAGTATAAAATGGCTAATAAAGTTCAGACACCAATAGAAAGGCACCAAGAAATACCTGTTCATGAAAAAGAAAGCATTTATATTTCACCACTCAGATTGCAACAGATAAAGCCATTTAATTCAAGCATTTCTTACCTCTATTCCATCAAAGCATAATTTGATAACTGGCACAAATGCTTCTTCTACAGACTGAAAAAAAGTAGACATGTTTTAAGGGTTAAATGTAAATTCTGTATTTTATCAAAAAACAACAAATATTACTTACAAGTAATAGTCTTTCTGTGGCTTGTATATGCTTAAAATCACATGCCTTGGTTAGGCCATCAAGTGGTGGGTGCAGAGTATTACACCTTGTTTTTTCGAATTTTGAAAATGGGGGCCGATAGGGGCCTACCTGTAACACTATCCCTAAACTACGTCTGCGGGTACCCATGATCCTGTGTGCGTCTACGTCCTCGGATTGTTTGCTTTCTAACAGTGTGTGAAACTATGTAGGTCAAGTATTTGGCAAATATTACTCATCAGTAATTGTTCAGTGGCTTGTATCTGCTTAGAATCGCATTCTTGCATAGGCCATCTAGTGGCTGATGTGGAGCATTACATAATCTTTTCTAATTCAAAATATTTTCCTCTGCTCAGTTTGCTCCCTTGTGGGGAGAATGGGTAGACGCATACGATTCTAAGCAGATAAAATCCAGAGAAAGACTTACTAGTTAGTAATACCTGCCTTTTGGGGCTCGTGAATCAGATTAGATTCACATGCTTTGCACAGATTAGCAAGCAGTATTCCATGTAGGAGGTAGGTGAGCTAAAGCAAGTGCTGAAAATACACTTAAATTGCTGGTCACACCTGAGGATCTGTTCCTGTTTGTATTAACACAATAGTGTTGTGTAAAAGTGTGCACTGAACTACATGTGGGTGCTTTGCAAATGGCTTCTAATGGGACATTATCAAGTGACGGTAAAGTTGGTCCAGTACTCCTGGTGGGTTTATAGTGATTGCATCGAATGCCTTAGCATCTAAAAACATTTTTTTATGGGTATCCCCCAACCCCTGTTTTTTTACCCATTAAAATAAAACCTTTACCGTTGAAAAAAATGCATTAGATGCTTTAATGCATTTTTTTTCGATGCTTTTAGCATTCAATGATTTGTATTCGATGCAAAGACTGGATACCCTCCTGGTGGAATGTGCTCTAGGTTGTAACCGGAAGAGTATAGTTTGCTAGAGAGTAGCACAGAAATATAACCAGAATACATCTGGCAATGCTTGCTTTAGTGATTGCATCTCTTTTCTCCCTGATGCATTGAGAGACGGAATTCTCAAAGTTTTGTCTAGACAGTACTCAACAGCTCTACGAACATCAAGTATGTGTAAAGCTTTATCTCCTCGTTCATGGATTTTGAAAGAAAGCTGGTAATTCAATAGATCGATTGACATGGATCTTAGAGATGAAATCTGTTTAAAAAAATCTATGGTGTGTTCTCAGCACTACTTCATGCCTGTACATTGTTATAAAGTGTTAAGTTACTGATAGGGCTTGTAACTCACTGATCCTTCCGATTGATGGGCTAGTAAGGAAAGACTTCATACTAGAGTTCTTAACAGGGCTTTATAAATCGTCTCAAACATTGGGCCCATAAGCTGCAAAAGCACTATTTAAATCTCACCTGGTGTGGGGGGTGAGACATTGGAATTGATATGTTGGACTCCCTTCTTGAAGGTTTAACTACTAGCATATTCCACCATGATAGATTGTGATGTGGTATAAGCCGACAATGCTGCTAAATGAACCTTAAATGAACTTTAAACTAGACCCCAATATACAAGATGCTTAGGATTTTATTTATTGGGGTATTTGTAATGCACACTATGCAGCCAAAATTGTGTTTCAAGGCACAAGGATACATTACCAAGTCTACAGTAGGGCAACATATCGTATTTGTTTTTCATTACACCAGGCCACAACTCTTGCATTGGTTGAAATAGCATCTGGTATTTCGTTTCCTTGCCTCTTGCAATATATCAATACATTGTATGTATAGACCTAAATGTGCAAATTCTATACTCTCAGGAGCCAGGCTGTTAAGATGGCTGAGGGTGCGTGTTTTTCCGGTTTGTTGTTTTGAGTAAGCAGGTCCGGAATAGAATGAAGTTTCATTGGAGGGACAGAGACATGTGTAGTGCTGTTGAGTTCCCACTTGTGTTCTGTTATCATTGGTTATCAAAACTCTGCTGAGAGTGTCTGCCAGACAGTTGTGTCGCCTATAACAAGTGCCTGGATGAATACTTCTTCATATTCACCAGCGCTAGATATTCTGTGCAAGGCTCGACAGTTCATTAGTGTGTTCTGCTTTGTCAATGCACAACATTGTCGATTTTTATGAGGATTCGCTTTCCTTTTAAGAGGGTTTGGAATGAGATTAGCGCTATCTTGATTGCCAGCTGTTCTAACCAATTTATGTGGAAGCTTCTCTGGCTTTCTAACCACTTAACTTGTTCAGTAAAGTGTTGACAATGTGCACCCCAGCCTGACAGACTGGCCTGGTGGACAGATTTCAGGAGGCCACCCTAGTTATATAGTAAACAGGGAACTCAGTTTAGCCAAAACCCTATCAAGGTAAGCGTGGAGTGCAGTCAAGGCTATTTTTAGGAAAGAATGGGTGGGTCAGGGGTCCAACAATGAGTCCACACAGTGAATCATGCAATATTTCAATTTGGACAGGAATGTATATAAATATGAAAAGTAACTAGCAGAGGATAGTATTAAATACTCAAAAATAAACATGTATACATTCACCATATGGTCTTAAAATACATTCAAATGACTTATTCAACCCAAAATGTTATGAAAATCAATGCAGTAAAAATTGACCCACGTCACAAGTGAATTTCCTTAACTTCAGCAGTCCAATCTCCCAAGAAGAATGCAGGCTTCTGCCCAAAAATCACAGGAACCACAAAGCTTCTTGCCAGAAGGTAGTCTGTGGGTAAGCTCCAATTCTACTTGTGTTGGCGAGTTCAAAGAAGATATTAAACAAGGTTAGTAGGTTAAGTAAATTGTATTCCTATCTTTCAGATAATACTACCCTGGTTAGACAACCAAAAGACAGTGGAATGGAACGCTAGGATACAAAGGGACTGGTTCCCAATGTAATCCCATGGAGGACAGAGGATAACAAATGCGCTGCATTTACTTACCCCCCTGAATCAGATTTTCCCAGAGGACTTGCTGGGTCAACGGGTGTATGGGGGGGTGGAGGCTGCTGGAAGTTGGATTTCCCACCGTTGGTTCCATTGAGATGCCCAGGAGCTGCGGGTGCAAGGATTCTTCCAGTCAGGTCCAAATACAAGGTGCAACCCCTGGTCATGGGGAGACCAGACTGGAAGGACGCTTGCCGTCATCTGTGTGCAGTGGCCGTCACTAGAACTCGCCTTTCCAGTCCTGTGAAGTGACCCAGAGAGGGATGCATCAGTGAATCTTTCATTTCTCCATCTTCAAGGGTTGCATTCTGCTCCTGGACCAGACTGGAGGAATCCTTGCACCCTGGGCACCTCTCACCAAATCCAATAGCGAGTGATCCAACCCCCAGTCGATTCATCAAGTAGCCTGGGAAATTCTGAGTTAAGGTGGGCAAGTAAAAGCAATGCATTGGTCTCCCCTCTCCGCTCCTCCGTCGAATATTGAAAACAAGGCTCTTTTTATCCTCCCATTCCATTGCCTTTGGGTCGTGTAATCTGGGCAGTACAATCTGAAAACACCAAGGGAAGTCAAACCATTTTCCAATCCTTAAAAGTAACCTAGTTAACTTCTAAACCCAGAGGATGATTAATAGATCTCCCACTGTCCTCTCCCGAGAACTACAAAACCCAGAATTCTTATTCACCAAGACATCCCTCCTTTAGGTGGTGAAACCTGGGTAGTACCATTTGAAAGATAACACATTTAACTTACCTAGTAACATCTCCTATTTTAAAAAATCTACACAAGTAACTCACCGGTTACAGATAAATTCTGTGGGAAGCATTGTGGCTCCCGACACCTTTCGGCATAAGACCACATTCTTCTTAGAGATTGGACTGCTGAAGTTATGGAAAAATTACTTGCGACTTAGTTCCATCTTTACTGCATCATTTTACTTACCTCCTGTGCTGATTTAAGTCATTGAATTTATATATGTTTGAGTATTGTTCAATAGTATCACCTGCTGGTTTCCTTTTTAGTGTGTTTTTAAGGCATAGAATATTTGTATTTTTATACAGTGCCTAAATTGAATTATTGTGTGCTTCACTGTGTGGGCTCATTTTGGAGCCCTGACCTCACTCTCCTGAGAACAGCCTTGACTGCTCTCCAAGTTTACATTGAATGGGTTTTGGCTAATGTTAGGACTGATTTTCTATACTCTGGCCTGGGGGGACAGATTGTAGCAGGTCAAGCTACTTTAGTGACGGGGACAAACCTGGGAGCTGTAGCCAAATCAGTTCAAGGTCGGTAGGCAAGTGACCAAGGCCAAGTCTCAGATGGAGTGAGCCTGGTAAGGGACCCTCAATGAGTACACACAAAAGTCAAGGAACACACTTACAGTGTTATACAAATACTTATTTATGGCCATTTAACACTATAAAAATAAATACTACTAGCATGTAATACGACAATACTAAATGATATATATATATACAATCACTGAAGTAGGGCAATATACATAACACCCTGCAAAGGAAGGTAAGCATTAGTATGCAGCACAACAGGTCCACAGAGATACAACACAAACTTTAAAAGTCCATGCCAAAGATGTATGGGGCCTTGTGCCCGAATGTTCACCAAAAATCCAACCTTTTGTGATGCGGGAAAAGGGTAGTGGAGCGTTTCTGGGGACCAATAAAGAGTTGCAAGGGATAGAGGACAAGTTGTTCTAGTGAATAAGATTGTCCCCCTACTTGCAGAATGTTTGTACATACAAGCAATGGCAAAGCCAAACTTGAAAAACTTTCTAAAAGTTACCACACTTTTAAAAAGGGATGTCTTGGTGAATAAGAATTCCGGGTTTTGTATTCCTCGGGAGAGGACAATGGGAGATCTATTAATCATGCTCTGGGTTTAGAAGGGAAAACTGGGTTGCTTTTGAGGTTTGGAAAATGGTTTGACTTCCCTTGGTGTTTTCTCCTTCCCTTTTCCAAGATAGAGTTGTGGTATGATGGGCAAGGTACCGGGAGGGTAGGCTGTGTGAGAAACCAGAAGGTGTCTCACCCGCAAGTCCCTGGGGATCTGTCATCCAGGGGGACAGGACACGGCCATCACTTTTGGATGCAGTTCCTGGGGGTGGACCAGTGCGGGAGAATCACCAAGCTGAGGGCTCTTCAGGGAGTGGGCCACCAGATGGCGAGACGGGGTATCCCCTTCCCTGTAACATCTTTACTCCATCCTACCTGGTAGGATGGTAAGGAACTATCCCCCCCCATCCCCTACACTTCCTCACCGACAGCCCCCTGTAAGGGTAAACAGACTAACACCCGCATAATGTACCTGGCGTGTCCAAATACAATGAACAGGCAATTCCTGACCAACACACTTCCATTACACTTCTCCACACAGATCAAAGGCAGAGCACGAGAGCACACTGTGTGAAGCAAAGCACACAAGGAAACAGCAGTACCAAGATGGCAGTTTAACGAGGGGGAGAAAGAAAGCGAAACAGAAGGGGGTCGCAAGGAGGGAAGTTCTTGACCTTTTCGACACGGAACCGTTACTTAAATGAAACCCCGAGAACAGAAAGCGTAAGAGCAGGAAACCAGGCTGAAGAATCCTGCAGTGGGTGTCGGAGGTACCCGGGGACCTCCAGCAAAAAAATATCAAGTCGTGAAGAAGCACCAGCTGTCGTGGTACTGTCCTTGCCTTCAAGAACAAAGCAGCGTCCGTGAAATCAACACAGCCAGTGAGTTGGGGAGACCAATACGAGATCGGTCTGTGTTGAAGCCAAGGTTGCAAGCAGCAACATTGCATGGCGAGTGCTGGAACGAAGATTGTTAAAACGCGTGCGCTAAGAGGAGCAGGTGACACTGAACTGCTGATGAGTGATTGAACTTTAAAGCAAGCTGCAACACCTTTAGAGTAGTCCAGCACTGCATGGGTGCTCAATTGAAAGTCTAAGTGTTATGGAGGATTCTCTTTTCTGTGCTAATTCCCTTCAACCTTAGAGACCCCCAGCTCTTTTGCTGGACTTTAGGACTTCATTTTTATCCTTGAGTGAGACCTTTTCCCCCACTCGCTCATGTATTGTAATCTGATTTGGACTCCGTTTCATTGTTTTTGGAGTCTGACAAACTCCATAGGCCTCTGCTTTTTGTATTGTGACCCACAGCACCCTCAGTGCAGTGTCACAGTAGTCCTTTGGATTTCTCTTACGGTTTAAATACTTTCTCTTTGGTGAACTATTGTTCCCAAGAGTAGTTAAGTGAAATTTACTTTACTTAACTTTTTCCTATGTAGGTCCAGCACACTCCATTTTACGTGGAGTGCTGGGGGTTAGTTAGTAGACCCTTTTCCGACTTACTCATGTAACATTTTTATGTTACCCTCACGACTTTAAATGGCTGGTAGCAGTTGTTTAATTTTCCTACCATTGTGCATTTTTACCGCAGGCTGAACCCTCATGGGTGACCATTGTGTCAAAATTTTACTCTGCACGCCAAACCAGTTTTTACCATTTTGTTCACTTTTCCTTTGGCCGGCTTCAGTACTGAAACCCGCCTCTGGCTCCAGTGTGTGGCAGGGCAGCAAGCGAGGGAGGTGCCAAAACTCCCTGTCCTCAGTCTCCTTGGTTACCTGAATATGCCCAGTGCTTATTGGCTGGCTGCCCTTGCAGGACAGCCACCCTGCTATGCGAGTGACAGCTAGGCCGTGCATGAATGGGAGAAACCTGCATAGAAGGTGAGGTTTCTTGGACTGAAGGCAGAGTCGACCACTCGACGAAACATCTGATGAAGGAATCGTGAAGAGAAGCTTGCTGCATCCTCCTGGACCGTTTAACTGCCCTGTGCTGAAACTGCTTTTCCGAATTGCCTAGAGAAGCTCCAGAGAGGACTTCTTCCCTTGGGTTAGTGTGACCAACTAACCCCAAGACAAACTTTGCTGGAGGTCCCCCAACTGGTTGAACTTCCTGGCTGTTGCAGTAACCGAATGCCTGGGGTTGAGAAATCTGTAGTCTAGTGCATCATCTTTAAGCCGGACCAGGGCTCTAGGAAGATCCTGAGGACCATCCTGAAGCAGGACGACCCAAGTCCGAGTCACCTCACCAGAGTGCTGGACTCCAGAAGCATTGGAAGCCCATCAAGTGTCCAGGAACCACTGTGGTGCTATTTGCCGGTAGCTGAAACTGCAAAGTGTACTTACCTCTTGCGTCTATAGCTTGCATTATCTCACTGCAGACTTGCAGTAGCTGTTTTTTTGCAGAGTTGATCTCGGCTCTGACATTCACAAGCCTAACAGCTTATGGCCAAACAGTGATTCCTTACAAACCCTAACATTGTGCAAGACTTTTTTGCTACCTTAAGAAGTGCCTCAGCTCCAAAGACATTGTTCAAGTTGACTTTGGCTGTCCTGGCTCCCTGCAGACTCTTCTCACCCACTGACTTTGATTCTAACTGTCCGTCATAGGTGGTGCATAGGTTTACCTTGTATTGCTGGGAAAGAGCTCATCTAGACGTAATTGGGAGATTGAAAAGTGCTCACATGCTCTCAGAATCTGTTAACCTTTTTCCTTCTCCACAATCGCAGAATGTGAAGTATAAAAAGTGATATATGAAGGCCAATACTGTCCTAGCAACTGCGGTCACCCCAGGGTGTAGGAAGTGTATTGACAGCATCTCTAACAAATATCTACCTGCTTTTTCTAAATCCGAGAAGGTGTTTTGAAGTGTATTTTGATTGTTGCATATGGCCCTTTTTAAAGAAGGCTTAGTTAAAACGGACCGCACAAGGGTCCTGCACCTCCCCGACTCTTTACAACCTATTCACACTCCCACTATTCAACGATTTAAAATAATTCAGCATAACGTTCACCAACTATGTCCCGGGAGGATAGCACAGCGGCAGCGTGCGCGTCTTGGAAGCAAGACGACACAAAGCAACAACTGGTTCGATCCCCGGGTCCGCGCTTAGAAACCTCCGAGTGTTTAAGCGCGTTATAAATACGTAACTAAGACAAAGAAAAAAAATCTAATCTTAATCTGTTTCCTCTGTAACAGCGCCTCGATGCCTCATGGGCTGCAAGTGCGCTTAACAAATGCAAAAATAAAAAAAAAAAATGCCGATGACACTCAAATTCTTCTCTCACTAACTGGTGACTACGAGCAAGACCTGAAAACCCTACAAAATACCTATGCCATCATCCAGGCATGGATGGCAGCCAATGGCCTATGTCTCAATGGAGACAAGACAGAGATCCTACTAGTGGGCCCTAAAGAAAATCTCAATAAACTAGACAATACATACAGTACTTTCCTCATCGAGAACTCCGTAATCTCCGTATCCCCGGCTGTAAAAACTCTGGGGGGTACCTAGATTCTACCCTGTCCATGGACAGACATGTCAGTTACATCTCCTCCTCAGCAGCTCTTACAACCTAATCAATGCAGTAAAGCCGCACCCGTCCACCACAAACCGCCTCAACATCGCCAGAGCCACCATAGGCACAAAACTAGACTACTGCAACATCCTCCTGCGAGGTACCTCAGCCAAAAACATTAATAGACTCCAGATTGCACAAAACAACGCTCTGAGAGCAGCCCTCAATATACCAAAGAGAGAACACATCTCCCTAGCAAGACAAAATGCCCACTGGCTCCCAGTTAAAGAGCGCATCCAATTCAAGACTCTCACAATCACACAGAGATGCATAGCCCAAACTGCCCCTAGCTACCTTAATGAACGGATACAACCAGTCCAATCACTCAGACCCAAAAGGGACCTATATGCCAACCAACTTGCAATCCCTAACTTCACTAGAGTCAAAGCTGGCGGCTCGAGTTTCGAAGTCCTAGCACCAAAAGCCTGGAACTCCCTACCGCCCAAACTAAGAGCGGAAACATCCCACACAGCTTTCAGAAAAGCTCTGAAAACCACCCTATTTAAGTAAACCCAGTTTCCAATTTTATCGCATGCAACAATGTCTGTAAATTACAACTGTATCATGATTACGGTTCCCATGTAACCTTGGAAATACAGCCATTCCTGTAACCGAATCAACACGCCAAGTAAACCTTCTTGTAACAGCGCCACGATGCCCGAGGGCAGCTGCTGCGCTTTAAAAATGCAAATAAATAAATATAGAAAACCTTGAGTGCAAGTGTTATGTGGATTTCGATGCTACAGCTCTAATTTAACCCTCTTGAGATAAGTCTGGCTGCTTAGTCACCACCAACTTGCGTAGTATAGACCTGTACCGATAGGTGGGTTACCTAATACCAAGAGGACAAGACCGGTTTAGTCTCCCACAGGGTTACTGCATACAATCTTGCCTAACAGTACGGTACCCAGCTGAGCAGTGATAAAAGTAGATTAAGTTGGTCCGAGCCCGGCGGGAGATCAATTGAAATAATTAATAAATCTGAATCGAAGTGGTCCTGCAATGGGTCAAGTCTCCCGCGCACAGTCGAAAGTCTTCGATGAAGTAGAGAAAGTTTGGAAAAGTACATGGATTTGGTCCGCCCACAGGGTTGGGAACCAAGAGCAATGGCCCTCTCCTGGCCACCTGAACAAAGGATCCTCTGGGACTACCTGCAAGAATGCAGGATGCCCTCACGGTGAAGCATCAGACCCGGTTGGAGGATTCTTGGTCATGGTGACAAAATAAGGAACACTGGAAGGGATCTTGCAGCAGCAGTCGAGTAGAAAGATGCCCAGCAAAGGATTCTTTGCAGCCCTGATTTTGGCACCCTTTTCAACGCACCAGTGAAGAACAGTTACCGCCCGGTCAATTTGTCTAGCTTTCTCAGTCCAGTAATCAGGTGATGGGACGTCAATTAGTGGAATCTCGCCTGTGGAGGTCTGGAAGGAGCCCAAAGTTACAGGAGGATTTTTGGAAGACTATGCACCTCAGTATGGTCACAGGGTTTTGGCAAATTGCAGCCAGAGAAGGTCAAAGCTCGTTGTGGGATCTCAAATAGCAGGTTGTCTTAGAACCAATTGGGTCCGGCAGGGTCCTCTTCGGAGCTCCCTTGTCGCATGGAAGATGGGAGCCAGGACAGCAGTGGTCACTTGGCAAGCTGATGGTTGCTAGAAGTTGCAAGTGTTGCTGGTCATTTTAATCGGGATTCTTCGTTCCAGTGGTGAACCTCCTTTAGCCTCAGGATCCATGCCTCCCAATTCAGGGACCCAGCCAATAAGCACACATGTACATTTGAAACGGTGGATGTTGGCTGTCAGGACAGCCAGCCTCCCAGTTAAAAACTGGTACCAGGCAGGCACACCAGAAGACAAAGACCAGGGGAGGTTGAGTCCTACCCAGTTTCCTGTCCCAACTGGCGCCTTGACAGGTTTTCCCATAGTAACCCGCCCAAGACAAAACTAACAAAGGCCTCCCCCACCCTGCACAGATGGATGATCAGGAAAGGACAAGCCATCTTGAATTGGCAAAAAAAGAACACCGTCGAGGGGGCGCTGTTGCGCACTGTAAAGATGGCTGCCTGATCTTTGAGCTCCCACTCCGTCTCAAAATCCTGTAACTATAAATCCTTTTCGGAAGCCGCCACAAGACTAAAGAATTGAGATACAGATTCATTAATGACCCGTCCTTGGTACCTGCAAATCCTGGAATGCTGCGGCGAGAAACACTGAAGTTTGGGGGACTAGAAGTTCTGCCGACTTCTAATGCGGGCGTGACCCGCCTAAGGGCTCCGTGAGGAAGTAGCTTGAGGCGGCGGTCGCAGTCTAACACTGGGCCTGGTGGGGGTGGGGCCTGTGGATGCAGCCCGCACCCTGTGGCTGGATAAGAATTCCGAAAGGCGCATCGGCCGTAAGGAAGAGACGTCGTCAGCACCATTGAGACGTTGCTATTGCGGAAGCCCCAAAGACCCTACTTGCGCTGCGGCGCTCCGTTGGGGAGTGGCAGAACAGCGACCCCGCGGGTGGCACTGGGACCGGGCGGAGCGGGGACGTAGCCCGTCGCTCACCTTCGTAAGAAGAACTACAACGACGGCTGCGGGTAAGGAGGCCCTGCGGTCCGTCGCTCGGCAAAATAAACTCACCCGAACTGCTCCGGAAAACGCTTGCAGTGATTCTGGTGGGGAGTGCGGCCCTCGCCCGCCCCGAGACGGCGGTGGATGGTGCCTGCAGCCGCCCTTGATTGCCCGGGACGTCGGGAGGCGACACATGCAGAGGCAGTCATCTGCATTAACACGGGACCCTGCTGACAATCCTGTGGCCGGGAACATCAAATACATGTGCGCACTTCGGCCGAGACTGACCTGGTGCTTAACCTACTTCCAGAACTTGGCCCATAACCCACGCCCGACCTGCACATGCCGGGAGAAAGAGGTTTGTGTGGTAGATGGTGGGAAGGAGGGAGGTTGGTGCTCCCACTAAACCAAGTTGCTGCCCAATAAACTGGACCGCGGTTGCGGTGCGGCCGTGCCGGTCTGCCCTGGGGTACACACTCGACACCTATCTTCAATTGACTAACCAAGAGGTGTTCACTAGTCAGGACACAGCGCTGAAGTTAGGGGCACGGCGGGCAGTAACCCCTCTCTGGCGGTTTGGCTGTACTGAACACTGGAAATTCTGACACGATCCTCAGAGCCGTATTATTGAGCATTTATGAAGTAATACGTGGGAGGACACTGTCCATCAGAATTGGTACACCATCTGCCCACACGCCAGGAGCCAGGTGACACGGCGGAACATTATACTAGACTCAGAAGAGGCAGACACGGGCTACAGCCAGGGAAAAGATATCATAGCACAGCATAATACGGCCAGCGACATGGGTGAACCCCAAAAACCGGGGAAAGTGGGCAAGACCCCCAGCAACAAGAAAAAAAGGCCCTATGGACGTATACACTGCTAGCCAAACACAATCTACCGCTGCAGATATACCCATCAATAACAATGAAGCTGTGGACACGGAGAATGGGGATAAAGAAGATAGACTAACGACAATTGTGCAAGATGGATTCCGGGCAGTCAATACGAAGCTGGATGACATAGTGTCCACCATTGGCTCCCTGAAGGCCAGGTTTGACAAAGTGCACGTGTACAGAAGCAGAACATAGAATAAGCACCAACGAAGATACGATTGCACATCATACTCAAGATATCACCCAGCTCAAAGAGGCTATGTCTAAAATACAAAAAAAATGTGAAGACCTCGAATGCAGATCAAGACGCAACATCCGAGTGGTGGGCGTTGCGGAAACATTCAGGAAAAGCCAAAAGGAAAAACAACTTTAACTACTTCTCAAAACAATATTCGGCCGCCAGGAAGCATTTTCCGAACATTTCCTGGTTGAGAGGGCGCATCGCACGCTGGCCCCGGTCCCCAAACCAGGGGCACCGCCTCGTACAATAATTGCAAGACTCCTTAATTATAGAGGCAGAGACTTAATCCTGCGTATGGCTAGAGAGGCTGGAACACTACACCATGAAGGAAACCGGATGCATATATACCTGGACTTTTCGGACGTGTTCAAGCAAGTAGAAGATCCGACGAACCAGTCAAAAGACTCCTCTGAGAACGGCAAATATCATATGCTCCAATGTTCCCCGCCAAGATGAGGATCCAGCATGCGGGTAGGGCGCAGCTGAGGCCACTTAATACATTGAGGCTTCTAAGCCCCTCCCAAATAGAGTAGGTAGACCAGCTCAAAACAACAGACCCAGACCAGAAGATTAAGGTACATTTTTTAGTCAAAACGCTTTCTACACTGCTACATCATCGGAGCTACAATTCTAGCGCTTCCTAGAGCAAGGCGGCTCCACTCAAGATGGCTGACGGAGTTGTGGAAACGATTGGGCGGTCATGTGACGCAACATGGCTACCCCTGGAATGATCCAAGAGTTTTTTTGGGTACATCGTCGAGTTGGGGTTGATGAGGGTGGGTGGGCGAGGGTGGGTGGGCGAGGGTGGGTGGGCGAGGGTGGGTGGGCAAGGGGAGGTAGGGGGAGTTGGTCGATCTTTGGAGGAAAAGATTTAGCTGAAGGGAGAAGTTCTGGTCACCTGGAGAAGCGTGACCCAGGTTATAGTTTGACCATGGTTAACAGTTTGTTCTATGTTCAAAAAGTGGCTGCATGTGGAGTTAGACTTTTGCCGGTGGTCCCCGGACTGGTCCACCCCGATCAAAATTGGTTTATTCCCACCAGGTCCACAGCCCCGAATCTCTGCAGGCTCTTCAGGCTAATGGCGCAGATAGACCCCAAGAGAAACGCAGCCATAATATCCTTAGATGCTGAGAAAGCCTTTGATTCGGTGTCCTGGGTCTACCTCCTTACGGTGCTAGAGGCATTTGGCATGGGGCCTAACTTCATTAGTTATGTTAAGCTACTATACACAGAACCGGGGGCTTGAGTCCTGACCAATAGGTCAATCTCTGAACTCTTCTTATTGGGCAGGGGCACCAGGCAGGGCTGTCTGCTTTCGCCCCTGCTGTTTGCATTGACTATAGAGCCTATGGCAGCTGCGGTGAGACTTAGACACACTGATAAAGGCATAAATATAAACTGATCCATCCAATTAATCTCACTATACGCCGATGACACGCTACTATATATTCGTGAACCTAGGACAAATATAGCACACATAATGGAGTTAATACAAAATTTTGCTTTCTACTCTGGGTACACGGAGAACAGAGCCAAGTCTGAAATATTTCCACTCACGCCGTCCACCGAGTGCCCTGAAGTGCTACACGGACTTAAATGGTCGGATCAACATATCAGGTAGCTGGGGATCCTGGTGTCTAGTAACAGGATCACACTATACCTGGACAATCATGAGGCTACGCTACAGACCATCACCACAAAACTCCAGATGTGGGGGCGTTTGCCGATCTCTACATGGCAGAGTGGCCGTCCTTAAAATGATTATCCTGCCCAAGCTGCTCTGTGTTAATATTCCCATATGGCCGGGTAGAACCTTCTTTGCCAAGCTCAGTTCCATGGTAGTGACTTTCCTTTGGAACGGGAAAACTGCTAGGATTAGTTGGGAAAAGATGACTGAGTCATACTCCACGGGTGGTATAGCGGCTCCTGACTTTGAGCTATATTACCATGTGGCTCAAGCACAATTTGCAAAGCATTGGTATGATACCGTGCAGGAGACACCCCATGCACTAATAGAGGAATATACCACACACCCCACGAATATTCAATTGGCCATATTTGATGCAAAATACAAGGACACATGCAAATACAACCCAGTTAGCTGTACGGTTAAAGCGTGGGAAGCCATATATAGAAGATTGCAGATAGAAACACCATAATCCAGAGATACCCCTTTGGAACTACCCAGGCATACCCCCCCCCCACACATGACAGCGCAATACAGGAATCCTGGGACCACAATATAGAAATGAAAATTGGAGATATGTTCATAAATGGCAAATTTGCTACCCTGGGGGAAATACTGAGAGCATTAGGAGGTGGGCCACTCAAGACACTTCAATATTACCACATGCGGTCAGCATTTTAAAAAAAATGGCCGCTATTTCCGGACGAACCCCAGCCACACCCATGTGTACAGATGGTGACCGCTGCGGGAGGCCTGGGAATATCTAGACTGTACACGGTGGTACAAGCCCAAACACCCACTACAAACCAAGTAAAAGAAAAATGGGAAAGGGATTTACAGGTACCCATTGAGGACGAGAAATGGCATAGATATTGTTCGTTGACTAAGGTGGTCTCCCTAAAAGCTGGCCTGCGGCTAATCCAATTCAAGATACTGAACAGGCTCCATTATACCCCAATTAAAATAGCGAAATTTACCCCCAGCACGTCGGATGCATGCCCTAAGTGTAATATGCCACAGGCAGGAGACTTTCATATGTATTGGGAGTGTCGGGCGGTGATGTGCTTTTGGAAATAAGTTGCTGAAATGTTGGAAGAAATCACGCAGATCCCCGTTAGGCAGAAACCTGTGCAGTTCCCTCTGGGACCACTGCAAAAGATTTAAGACTACAGGTGTTTGGCAGTAAACCCACTTGGTAGCAGTGGCTGAGCAGTCAGACTTCCCTCAAGAAGAGTTAGGCAGTATACAGAGTATTCGCAATAGGTCAAGAGAACACAATAGAACAAGTAAACACTGACCAGGGCTTGGTGTAAAAGAGAATTATTTATTTAAAACTACATCTCGAAAAACACACGGGCACTAATAGTAAGCAATTCAAAAACACGGTCACTAAAAGATATACACTCCCTTAAAAGAATATTAGACAAGTCTTAAGTAAAGCCCCACTTATTTTCAGACAGCGGTGAGCGCTTAACGTAGATGGCACTCTAATAATTCGTTTTAAAAAGGGAGAGAAAAGCAGAGAACAAGTTGAAACAGATCCCAACACTTTTACAAAAACATAAGAGGAAGGTAAGGTAAAACCGTGAATTCAGAGTCAGTAGGCTGGATCCGCTTTAAGAGGATCGAAACAAAATGTGTCCAAGGTCACACGGTTGCAGTGCACAAAAAGTCTTGTAATGGTTCAAAAAGGAGTTGGACCAAAGAAAGGGACCAGTTAGAGGGTCAAGGCGGCCAGCCCAGTCAAGAAGGTTAAGGAGTTATTATTACCTTGTAGCAATCTTTAGAAAGGGAGGCCTGGTGGACACGGTACCTTAAAGTGGTGAGAACACTCCAGCGGGGGCAGTTGTTCCTGGCAGCGGATGCAAGTCGGTGCTTCGTCCGGGGGAAGAGAGGAGTCCGTTGCACTGCCAGGGAAGAAAACAGCCGCAGAGTTTCTCAGGTACAAGGAGCGGTCAGTTTATTCGCGGTTCAGTGGCGAGTGGCTATCCGGCCGCCAGGGTGCTTGGCACGGGCAGTTCGACCACAAACCGGTCTGGGGTGCGAAGAAAAGAAGGTAAACTGGTTGTGCCCACCAGTCAGGGGAAGAAGCCTCTCCAGCCGGGAGATGATCTTTGTCGTCGGGAAGTGGTGAGTCGGTTCTGCAGGGCTCCACCGGTGGTGTCGTCGTGGTAGGTCGGTTCAGCTTCTCCCTCGTCGGATTCTCAGGTCCTGTGGCGACTTCTGAAGTTCCAGTCCCCAAAGCCCTGCTTTTATGCAGCATACCCCCATTCACTCAGCCTAGCTGTCAATCAAACATGCTAAGTGGTGAGCCGGCCGGCTCACCACTTGGGCCAATCACACAAGAGTGCGACTTGAGTTACCAAGGTAACTCAGTCCAGGGTGCCTAAACCCCCTCCCACACCCCCTGTGGTACCCAGACAGAGTGGCACCACTTTTGGAGGCTTCTGTGGAGAAGCCCGCCAAAAAGTGGAACAAACGGCTCGACTTGGGTTGGAGTCACAGAAGAGAACACAAACGCCATTTTAGTCTTGGCAAAAAATACCAACTAGGAGAATTAATATTAATTAAATAAACCGGTGGTATGTTCGAGGCTATGAGAATTAAATAATTAAAGTTGGTAGCCTTGAACAATGGGAAAATCCCATAGGAAAATATTTGCGGTCGAATATAAAAAGTTTCCACTGCCACCAGCCAAAACTCGATCAGGGGGGACGGAGACGTGCCCCCTCGACTAACAGACCCCGGGGCAATCGAATTGCCCCGACCAGTACGTCCACAATATGATGGTTTGTACTGGCTTCTGTTAATAATTTGGGACTAGTAAAGCCAATGGTGACTTTACATGCCCTGGGAGACAGTAGTCTGTCCCAGGGTATGGAGTCTATGGTGGGGTGTCACTATGACACCCCTGTGTTACTGTACAGAGGGTGCTGTGTAGGGATGTCACGGTATTGATTTTTTGACGGTATGATAACCTGCATGCGAAATGACGGTATACCGTGGTTATCGCGGTATAGCACACACGCGTGTTTAACCATTATCTTAGATAATATTTTGCCAGGGAAAGTCACACATTTTCACCAAGACACAAAACACAAACAAGAGTCTCCACCAAGAAGTTGCCTTAGTTCTTCTTACATAAATTTATGTTACTTTAACGCAGCAGACGGGGATCCTGGTGGTCCAACTTAACTTGGTCATACAATATACAACCTTTATAGAAGTTTAGAGAGGTAGGAGGTCAAGAAATGTGGAGTCATGCAAGTGTTGTAGTAGAAGTCACTTATGTCTCAGTCGCACTAATGGTAATTAGACCATCAATATGAAGAAAAACAAATCTCAAATGATGTAAAATACTGTCATGCCATACAAAGTAGATTGTACACGATAACACTTGTACCGATATGGTCATGCCACAGAAATAAATGACTAGACTGACTACCAAAATGCTATTCTAGTGACATTCACATAACACATATGCTGAAGAAAAAGCAATTGCACAGACCCTAACCTCGGGTGTGAAAAAGTACACATAATGTCATTATATGTAGGCTCGCATCCGTGGGGAGGGGGCTTATGTGAGCATTTGATTTTGCTGAGGCAGACGGGCATGGAAGTCTTGAAAATAGCAGCTTTCAAGTTTTACTGTGTTAGTGCAAGTACATTTTTCTGCATGTGCACAAACAGAGTAAAAGTTTAATGCTGCCGGTTTCAGGAAAGTCTTCCCTCCTCACCTCTCTGCCAACAGCAAGTGTGCATATCTGCTCCTTCCAGTGGTGCACCTAGGGTAACATTTCGGTGGGTGGGGGACGGGGGGGCTAAATGTTGGTGGAGGCGCTAACTTCAGAGAATGTGGGGGAGTGGCAAACATACTTGTGTGGGGGCATCTAACTTCTTTACACATTCCAATGAGACTATTCTGGTCAAGCTTGAAGGCTAAAAGCTGTTAACTCTGCCCTATACCTCTGAAATCACCCACTTATTTATTTATTACATTTGTTATACGCCCAAACCCGGAGGTATCACGGCGTAGGTTACATGAACAGGCTTAACTGGGTACAGGGGAAAGTACAGTGCAGTGAGGGTTAGGGTGGTTGATTAAGCCACCAGCGGCACAGTTCAAGGCATGGCATGGTTATAATACAATACAGGCAGTGCGGGGCTATAACATAGATATAGGTCAATATAGACAGAGGAAGATAGCCGGGTGAAGTGGGAGAATGAGGCTCTCAGAGTCAAGGCATGGCATGGTTATAGTGCAATACTGGAAGTGCAGTTCGGGGCATAACATAATTATAGAACAATGCAGGCAGAGGGAAATATCCTTGAAGGGTGAAGTGAAAGAATGAGGATCTCATTGTCATGGATTGTTAAAACTTGTTGGAGAGCCAAGTTTTGATTAGGCTCTTGCACCGCTGGTGGGGTGGCTTGTTTCTGATATGCATGGGAAGACAGTTCCAGATTTTTGGTGCAGCAACAGGAAAGCTGCCCCCCCCTGCTCTAGTGCTTTTGAACCTCGGGATGAAGAGGTTGAGTTCTGGAACCTGATCTGAGGGATCTCCGGCCGCAGGAAAGGACCGAGACCCCTGAAGTCCTGTGCATGGCCAGTGTAGGCCATCCCCTGTTTAAAGAGGCGACCACCCTCCCCCTGGGTAAAAGCGCCCTAAGGAGCGCTCACCTGCAGGAGAACAACCACACGTCTCTGACACACCACCTAGCATTATTTTCCAGTGATCCCATTAGCCCTGCCCAAGTATTGGGGTTCCCCGCTTCCTATGCCACCCCCTCGCTGCATCATGGCTTCGGGTCAGATCGGGGGCCTGGTGCCGGATCCCCCATGACCCTGGTTTCCCTTCCAGTTGGAGAGCTGCCACTCGCCCCTGCCAGCAGCAGCGCCGGGCACGGAATAAAGAGCCCTTTCACGCCACCAGTGCCGATGACAGAAGAGGCCCAGGCCAACATCCTGCTCTCAGGAAGGAGGCGCTCTCCTCCAAGTGCCCATGGGGCTTTGTCAACAGTTCGAGTGTCCCCTACTGATAGAGAGCGGGCAAAAGATTGAATGTCAAAGCAGTGAGCGCCTTCTGGCCCTGGGGCAACAGGAGTAGAGCATTTGGTGCCCAGGAGTGGTTTCTACAGCTGTTAACACCCCGCAGGCCACGTCTCCCCCGAAACCTAATTTGAATCGTGCGTCTCTTATCCCCCTTCTGAAGAACAAGTTCTCAGATCCACAGGACGGACATGCAGCCTTGCTGCCACAAAACATTCCCTCCCCCCTCACCACCTCCCCTCCCCCCATTCCAATGGCCCCTATCCACTCCTTCTCCTTTCACAGAGTACGGTCTGGATACCCCGGGCAAGGGGCGCACAATATGCCAACCTCCAGACCTGCCTGGATGCTCAGAGACTACTACGGTGGACACATGAAGGCACAACATGAAAGCTTTACAACACAACATAACAAAAGGCTGCGATACCCCACTATCAGATCCTGACAGCAGCAGGTGCATCACCGACCCCACAGAGTTTTCTTCCCAGCATACCATTTCTAGAACTGCCAGTTGCCTAGCCCTGTGTTAGTTGCGTACAGCCTCAGCCAGTCCTGTTTTTCTTAAACATCAGTAATTATGGTAGGAGCAATTAAACTACATGTCCCAGCATGCAACGTATTGGGTCTCCAAGGGTCAGTCATGCATTGCATATGGCCACACAACAGCAATACCTATACAGTGCCGGCGGGTGCAGGGGCCTGCTCTAGGGACATGGGCTAGCGTATCCTTTCCGAGACAGTCAGAAGACATAGAGAGAGGCTTGTCAGAAACTCTCGGGTATATTATTTGCTTTTACTCTCGTCCCCCTTGGGCGGGCCCACTCTTATATTCGGGGCTAAACACTCAGTTGTGAAATTCTAGGAGCTGAAATTGGCTCTTGCCTCTGTCAGGGTAACATGGCCGTGTTCGCAGCTGGCAGGGGACACAAATCACGATGAGTCACATTGTTTTATTTGTTTCACAATTTCTCAACAGACACGTGCTATCATAGGAGTGTTAGCCTGGGGAAAAAACTTCAGACAGCTCTGCAGGCCAAGCCACCAGAGGTGGCGATCTGTGCATGGCATAAATGCAGGCCAATCAAGAAGAGATGGACCTCTGAGAGGCTAAAGGCAAGTACAGGGCAAGTCATTAGAGGACTTAAGAACTGCTGTGAGAATGAGCAGTCTCCTATGCTCCCTCTACACTTCCAATCACTCCCCTGGCGCGCATCTACACTTCCAATCACTCCCCTGGTACGCAGTGCTAACCCCACATGTATGCATGCATTCGAATACAGGTGCTAACAGTGAAATGAGTTAAGTTAGTAATGCAGCCCCTTTGTCTTTTGGTCCGGCCACGGCTCTTTAGGTCAGCCAGGTCGAATCAATAGCCCAACATTTTGGTGGCCGGGGGGAGGGGGCGGGGGTCTGGGGTAGAGTCCGATCAGAACAATGGTTTTGCCCACTGCAGAACATAACATACAGAGTAAACTGCTAGGGTACGGTCAAAACATGCTTTGTACCACCATTCCCTAGTACATTCCAAGACTTAACTGCTTTTCTGGTAGAATGCACTATGCCACATATAGCATTCATAATAACCGAGCAATTGTATAATTAAAAGACAGTTCTAAGGCCACACAGTAAATGGCCACTTTCGATTTGCTCGGGTGAAGTGTGCTGTGCCGCTCTAAATGTTTGTCTTTTAGTTTTGCGAGGGGTTTCAAATAGTTTTGAAAGGGGGGGCGAGGGGGATAATAAAAACTGTGCAGGATCATTACGAAATGCATTTTCTTGGAGAGATACGTGCTTGCTAGTTTTTAAAACTGAGTCAGTACATGAGTGAGAACCCTGCGCATTCGCATAATGTGCCGCCACCATGTCCGTTCCTCTCATGCTAACTGGCATCAGAGAGAAGTGCAGTGCCCCATATTTTACCCCTCACCATGCCCCCTAAAACAGAAGAGACTACACACACGGGGCTTTGCAGGCAGAGTGCAGAAATTGATCCCCATTATTAATTTTCTGTCTAATGCGGCAGACTACAAGGGGAAAGCTGCATCCTGACTTTCTCTTCTCTTCGCTGAGGCTGCCTATGCCTGTCTCGTGCCCCCTTTCCCTCCCAATACCCTCCTCGCGCCTAGCCCTGTTTGAGCTGAGGATAGGAATTACAGTTACACCTGTGGCTGGTTTGTAACTGGGGTTGGCGAACAGGGCTGGGAAGGGGGAAAGGAAGGGTAGGTAGGGGTACCTTACCTGCTGCTGCACGTACGTAGGTATATAGGCTCCTGCAGGTGCTGCCATTGCACCCACGATCGTCAAGGAGCAGGCCACAACTCTGGCACTGAACAACCCTGCGCAGGTCCAGTGGGCCTCCATTCCAGAATCCAGGAGGGCACTGTCTGAAGTAAATCTGCTCCCTGCTCAGTCTAATAGCTGCCTGGCTTTTCAGAGTTCTTCTTGGTGACTGAAGTCATGCTGTGTTGATAGAAACTTCAGAAACTTATTTTTGTAACCTCCTCTCTGCTGCAGGCCCGTGTCTGTCTTACACATGCGTCAGGAATGTTCCAAGCAGCCTGGGCCCGGGCAAACTCCGCCTCCAGTCCCAGGCTCACTGAACAGAAGCCTGCCAGCCCAGCCCAGTGACTCATAGCCCTGCTTGCATTCATTGTAAAGTCTGGGCCCGGGCAAACTCCGCCTCCAGTCCCAGGCTCAGAACAGAAGCCAGCCAGCCCAGCCCAGTGACTCACACCCCTGCTTGCATTCATTGTGAAGCCTGGGCCTGGGCAAACTCCGCCTCCAGTCCCAGGCTCACTGAACAGAAGCCTGCCAGCCCAGCCCAGTGACTCATAGCCCTGCTTGCATTCATTGTAAAGTCTGGGCCCGGGCAAACTCCGCCTCCAGTCCCAGGCTCAGAACAGAAGCCAGCCAGCCCAGCCCAGTGACTCACACCCCTGCTTGCATTCATTGTGAAGCCTGGGCCTGGGCAAACTCCGCCTCCAGCCCCAGACTCGCTGAACAGAAGCCAGCCAGCCCAGCCCAGTGACTCACACCCCTGCTTGCATTCATTGTAAAGTGCACTACAAAAACATAATTTATATCGGGATTCGGTATACCGTTACAAACAAGGTAACGGTTATTTAAAGATAATTAAATTGTTCACGGTGTCTATACCGGTATACCGGTATACCGTTACAACCCTAGTGCTGTGTAACACACATGGTAAAAACACATGAGACCCTTTGGAGTAAAGGACCCCATAGCCCATAAAACACATAAGCAGTCAAAGGAACACCATATATCATGTCCAAGAGTGGGAGAAAGAGTCTCACTCTTGGCAGGAGGAAAAAACAAACTCCAGAAATCCAGCAAAGCTGCTGGGGGACTCACTAGGTTAGGAAATTCAGCCTAAAGAGAGAATTCTCCTTAACACCCCCCCCCCCCCACCAGACCTGAAGCCCCACAAATATTTATTTGGGGACATAGGCAAATGTTCTGAGAAAACTAGAAGATTAATGTTGCATGTGCAATTGCTAAAAAGTGTATCCTACTAAAGTGGAAACATGAAGGCCCACCAAGTATGAACCAATTTCTTCGTGAACTGACGTATGTAAATGAATCAGAAGAACAGTATGTAATGACCCGACCCACAGCTTGCAGACCTACAGATATATGGGCCCTTTCAGAACTTATGTAACCAGTCCTCTGATGACGAATCAGAGTAATTCTATGTAAATGTCATAACCATGATGCTTATAATTTGTTTTGAATAGGTATGGTGTAGGCGGAAAGGTGCTATGTATCCCTATGTTGCCACTAATAAAAAGTTTAAAAAAAAAAAAAGAACACTGTCATCCTTTTGGGTCAATGGTGACCCTTCTGTGCCCTACCGCAGCTGTGGGTACAGCCTGCAAGTATAAATTACACAAGTCGGTAGAATATAACCACTGCCACCAGCCATTCAGATTAGCTTATTACTGCAACCCAAAAGTTACAGAAGCAGTGAGAAAGGGGACAGGGTAACCAACTCCACATAAGGTGGAGTGTGCTGATCTCAATAGAAAAAAGAAAGGAACGATACAATATATCCCCCTGCCCTGGGGAACATGTGTTCTCACAAGTAAAATAATGCAATATAAAAGGGGAAGCCGCAGAGTGCTGTGTACTGCAAAAGTCAAAGACAGATGCTACAAAACTTGGAGGAACGCATGACTCCACGAAAAAGGTATCAAAAGAAATCTAGCCATTTCCCAAAGATAGAGTAAAATAATGAGAACTGACCAAAGAATCCAATAGTCCAGCAAAAAGTGCTGGGAGGCTCACATGTGAAGGGGATTTCATATAAAAATGAAAATCTGCCCAACAAAAATCCCATATAATGGTGATTTATATCGATGGGCAATCATTGTTACAGGTTTAACATTGATTCATTTGGCATACACTTCTAAGATAATTTTATCTGCGAATTTCGAAGAAGGTTGCTAACTACTGTAAATAGAATAATCAGCCTTCAGCAAATTAGAGAGGCCATGCGGTGGAAGCAGCTCTTAAAGATATACAACGCTAAATCCAGGGTGGATTGCTTATGTGGCAGGTATATAGGACACTATTTTTACAAAATCCATCCTTTGAAGAGATTAAAGTGTTTAAAGTCCTTATTAGGGGGTCTCAAAGTCAAAGAAATGCCATATTTAGAATTGAGTCCTTTTCCCCAATTTCCCACATTTTCCTTGGACTGCATCCCCATTATGGAGGTCAGTAATTACTAATGACAAAGCAATATCAGAATATTATCGAACCTCATGGATCTTGTAAAGAGAAATCAAATAAAATAGTTTAATATTGGGCAATCATGGTTTACATGGTTTAGTCAAAGATGTCATTTAATAATAGAGTTGAAGACTGATTTAGACTGAAAGCTAAAATGGAACTTTGAAGATAAATTGGTTAGAAAAATGACAACGTCCTCGCAAATTCTTTTTTACCATGTTTGTATTTAATCTACCCGTAATTTATCAATTGTAAATAAATATCACAAAACTAATAAAATCAAGTGCCGCTATAAGAAATTGGAGCGAGTCAACAACTGTACAAACCAAGCCATGTGGTATCACGAGAGAAAGCATGCATACTTTTTTTTGCACATGGTATAAAAATTGAATGGGCACTTAATCCCACCTATTTTTATTTTATTCGAATGACAAGAGAATGCTGGGCACTATGGGCCTGTCTGACTACGTACTGCCACTCTAGAAGTCTACTGTGGTTTTACTCCACTTGACTAGCAGACTTCCACGTTTAACACTAGCTTTTACTCCCCTTGAACTGCATACAGCTATTCTAAATGTGGATTATACTTTGTGTTGGTTTTTATAAATTGTGTTTAGGATTTATATAGTACCTAGCTTTCTAAAGAGTTCTCTTTACCTATGCATATATAATATAAACCATTATACATCAGTGTAGAAGTGTTTCCTTGGGCCATATGTATGCTACAAGTTCTTGTACCTCCCTACAGCCCTCTCTCCCTCCTAAGGTAAGCCTGGCTGCTCTGTCATTGCTATCATAATATCAGGTGGTACAGGCCTGTACTAAGAGTTGGAGTTTCTGTATTGCCAAGGAATAGTTTAATAAAGTCCCTTTGGGTGGTCTTTATAAAAACTTTCCTAACAAGCGATTCTTAAAGTAAAAAAGTAGGCCTTGCAGTGTGCAACTACGGAAGGCAGGAACAGAAGGAAAGGGTATCGGCAGCTACGGTTGTATCAAAGCCATAAACATTGCTTTCAGTGCCACTATAGCAGCAAATACTGAGCTGTGTGGTACTAGGCAGTGGCAGTTTCAAAATGTTAAGTTCCAGACTGCATCAGAGTTTGGTTTCAAAATATGTGCAATCTGCGAGTGGTACATAGCCAACTTCTTAACCTCAATAACATTTTACTAGCTGACAAAGAGGGCCACAAACTGAAGTAAACCTTGCATATCACAATGTAAAGTAGCCATGAATAGGGCAGTGAAAAAATCATTAGACAAATAAAACAGCATATCAGTTCTATCCATGACAATATAGAAGTAAATATTGTATTAAATTACAAGAACTATACCATATAAATTAGCGACGCTGAATTACTTTCTAGATGTACATTGCATCTTTACACATATTGATCTCCTGTGAATGTCAAAACCTCATGTAATTTGGCTTGTCCGATTTGGCTGGGCAGCATATGTACCAATGAAGTTCTGCAAGCAACTTACCCGCAGATCTTTCACTTCCTCTTGTAGTTTCAATTTTTCATAAAACGAAGCAAAAAAGTCACTTCTATCAACATGTCTCGGAGCAACACAGAGTGCATCAATATCCGCACCTAATAAAAAAATTTAAAAAAATCAGGTATTGATGTCAGAGTAACAAATAGCAAGCACTTCTCCCGTTCCACTTCACTGTGCTTGCGCGATCTAAATGACACGAGGCCTAGTAAGATTGTTGTTTTGTCCTCCTTCTGTTTCCCCCCTTCCTTGTCTTGTCGCACCTAGAAACATGTGTACAGGCGAGTTATAAATGCCATAAATCATGCAGCCAAACTTCAAGTAGAAGACTCGAGTGGAAACGGAGTAATGCTATTCCTTAAGGTTTTAAAGAGCCAGGCAAAGGACGACGGTATCCATCGCAGCATGCTAGACACTCCACTCCCTAAAAATAGACAAATATTCCCAACATTAATATATATTAAGAACATCTAATTAAACAGAAAATGGGAAACGGGATTCTGCTGCCAATTTTAACTCACTGCACCATATTTGTAAAATGGTACCAGCAGAATACTATCATAGTGGGGGTCAAACTATGCCTGATCTGAAGAAATTAAAATGGAGAGGTTCACTGAAGTGTTATTGCTTATAAATACTGCTATTAAACAAAATGTACACAACTCTTTAAAAACAAATGTTTGAATGTAAAGTGATAAACGTAATGTGCTTGAAAGTCCTGCTTTTCAAACCTGTGCAGTTATCCATTTTTTCTAAAGTGTACTGTGTTTATTGTATTCAATGCCCTGGCAGTGATAAACAAGTCCCCACCAAAGAGCTTTTGCTCGTTTACTGCAATATCAGGGCAGTGAATACAAACACACACACACACACACACACACACACACACACACCTAGGTTCAAACCTTCATAGGTCTGCGCAGTCCTACGAAGGTTATATTAATGCAGCAAACCAGCCCTGTTCAGAACAATGACATTAAGTTCATCCTTCTGAACACTGCAAGTTTGCTGTATTCGTAGAACATTCGCAGGACTGAGCCGTCCTATGGCCTTTCTAAAAAGGCAACCATGCCCAGTTTATTCGCGTGTTTTTTTAAAGGGACTCTCACGGTCTAATGGTTAAGGGTTAGCCTTTACAGGCACACAACCTTTGTTCGAGTACCAGCCCGGGTATTTCTTGGTGCATCAAATTTTGTTTTTAAAAACAAGCGCTATGGAGGGTGCTTGCGTTTGATTATTGCACCAAGGGCACTGAATGAAATAAATACACAATGTACTTGCAAGTTCATCAAGATGCTCCCTTTACATTGAAGCATTTTTTAAAGTAGTTGTATACTGTTAATAGCAGAATTTTTAAGCAATAATACTTTAGAGAACCTCTGGTTGTATGAATTACTGTGTGCAAAAAGCCACTTTACAAACACAGACGTGGTCATATGCTCTGAATATGTTTTTACTTGCCTAAAAAGCACCTTCATTAGCAAAGGGGATTCTTGTTTTACTCCAACATCAAAAATCAGGGAGTAAAATACTCCCACTTCAAAAACTGAACTGAAGCACTAACTTTTACATGCTGTGTTAACTTACCAAAAGAGGGCACAACAATGCTTTATAACACCCTCCTAGCACCAACAAATGTATTCTGTTTGACATTTCATAGAAATCTATTTCTGCTAGGAACAATAACACTTAATAGAACAGTGGGGAAAAGAGAGCAACTGAACAAGGTCAAAACAGCCAGTTACCAATCAGAAATGATGCAAAATATTTTATGGAGATTCAGGTCATATTGCAATAGGTTATTTCCATTAAAAAACTGCACTATTGTGGTATTTGCCAAATTAGTCTATGCATTTACACCAAACAATCCAAAATTATTAAATCTTCAAACCGAGTTTAACATAAGGAGGAAACACTACCTTTTGTGTGCACTCCTAATCTGTAGGATCCAAAAGTGAAAATTTTTCCTCCGACGTTTTCTATTACAGCCTGTGGAAGATTCTTAAGAGAACAAGCATACGTGTTACTTTAATACTTCCACTAGTCCATTTTTTCACTTATACAATAATTAAAAGAAACATATGCTGTGATAGTGCCGTACGTCATTGACCCATAACTAGAGAACAGGATTTGCTAAAAACATTCCATGGCTCAAAGAATGGTAGTGATGGCTAACAATCAATATCAACTCTTAGAGGTAAGGTGGGATGGTTTCAAGAAACAATTGCACTTCTAACATTAAATTAAGAGACTCCAGGTAGGTGCGATAGTCAAAATGGTTGTGCAACACACATACGGAATCTCATCACCCAAGGCGGCAGTCGGAGCAAGTTCCACATTGCTCTCACTCGCCCCTTCCAGCCTGAACATCTGCCTCCTTTCCTTATGCAGTCTCGAGCAACCTGCCACACAGCCCCTGGGACGATTTACTGGCGCCTAGCTGTTCCAACTCCTAAACATGGCAAGCCATATAAACTGAACCGCTTCACACCCATTTCTAAGGTTTATTTTTCTTTTGTATCAAACAATAAGCAGCACCCTCATCATAGCCAGTGATTTTTACACAACAGAATTGCCCAGTACCACAGGGGTTTGTACAGAGTGGCAATAGCAAAACATTGTTAGAAGGCCTGGACTGGGTGGTGGTAACACAAAGTCCATCATTAAAGGCCTTTGCAGTGGTCAGACCCATTCCATTAACAACTCAGGCCCTTGGCAATAACCACCTGGTACAGCCCTTAGGAACAGGGTATTATTGCTTAATTACGAGAGTGGAATTTTCAGCCACTGCAGTGGCATAGGGCTATTAAAGACTGCTACAAGTATTCTTCCCCAACAATCAGATATTACTTCAATGTGAAGTTGAGTGTGCACAACAGTATCAATTCTGACCATTTCATGCATCACATAGTAAGGTGGTGATGGGCAGAGATACCAGGCCTTTCACCCAGCCTTATTATTGGCCCTTTTGAAAAACGTACTTCACTGTATGGAAGGGGGACACCTGCACTTCACTTCGGTATAGTAAAATACATTTTAAACAAATGTAATGAAGGTGCTGATTCAGCACCAGACAGGGGGGGCACTCCCACCAATTGAGCGAATGAATGGGGTGGGTGGGTGGAGACACCTACTGTTCGGCAAGGTTTGTATGCAGTACCCTCTGGGACCACTACACACAACTCGGACTACAGGTATAGGAAATCCAACCTTTGGTAGAAGCTTGTACTACAAAGTTTTGGTAGCGCGATGAGCAGCCAGGCTCATCTCAAGAGGGGTCCATGTGAGCTGTAGTGGAGTTACACAGAGCTTCACGGTCACAAGTGTTCAAATAACTCTTACACTCAAGGTTTCTTGCATAAACAATTAGTAATTATCAGTTAGAATAAACCTTCAGAAAGAAGCAATATAATATTAACACATACACTTAAATACTGTACACACTTAGTTTCTAAATCAGTAAAGACCCTTTTGGAAGGGCCCACAGACACAACCTACACCCACAGGTAACTAGGGTACTGGGGACATTAATCTCTTACTGTTGGCATTTAGAACACTCTTAGAAGTTGGTAAAAGGCAAAGGTTATTAGAACAACAAGAGAACACAAATATTCTTAAGCAGGCAAATACTTTTGCCTGCAGTGGACGTCACAATACGGATAGTATTACTGGCACACCCTGTTGACGTCCCTTTAAGTTTCGAAAACTAATACTCTGCAGCTTCCACTAGATGTTGCCCTATGCAAAACATGTGATCTAAACAGATCACACAAGCCTCATAATATATACATTACTCACTGTAATCGTATTTCTGATGCTTGTATCTGCTTAGATTCACATGCTCTGCATAGTCCGACATCTAGTGGAAGGTGCACAGTATTACAATAGTTGTTTTTGAAACTCGAAAGCAAACATCGACAGGGTATGTTTATTTATTAATTTCATTTGTAAAGCGTGCATACAACCCGGAGGCATTGAGGCACTGTAGTAATACTATTGCTAGTGTGACGTGTACTGTACCCATGGTCCTTCACGCGTCGAGGTCCCTCAGATTGTTTCTGACATGAGGTTGCATGAAGCAGAACGAGAGTACAGCTGTGATAAAGTACAAACTGTGACAAAACTTCTATGCGCCTTCTACTCCAGTAGTGGAGGAAGGGTGGGCGCATGTGAATCTAAGCAGATGAAAGCACCAGAAATACGATTACAGTGAGTAATGTATCCCTTCTGGAGCTTGTTGATCTGCTTAGATCACTTGTTCTGCATACATTAGCGAGCAGTAAATGGAGACGGAGGTGGTAAGCCAAAAGGTAATGGAAAAGAGATGTTTTATGACTGCTTGTCCCACCTGTGAATCTGCTTTCGAGTGTGTCTAGCAATAATGCTGTGTGAACCTATGGGTGGAGCTTCCATTTATCAGCCTTGCAGATGGCATCCAGAGGGATCTTTGCAACAAAAGCTAAAGTAGCTCCGATACCTCTGCTAGAGTGTGTTCTCGGTGTCAAAGGTAGAACTTTCTTGGATGGGGAAAAGCAGATCTCTATGCACTGGACTATCCATATGGAGATCGTGTTCTTTGATTTGTCATCGCCTTCTTTACCAAGCGCTATGGAAACAGAGTTGGTCTGTTTTGCTTAGGGTTTTGTGCTAATAGTAATAATAATAAATAATAATAATAATTAGGCTTTTATATAGCGCTACAAACCCTCAGGTATCCGAGCGCTGCTTATTATTACCCACGGTGTGTGGTGCTCATTTATCGACCTCGGAAGGATGAAAGGCTGAGTTTGGCCCCGCCGGGATTCGAACCTGCGTTAACAGGCTCTGCACGGGTGTCAAAGCGAGCGCTCTACTCGCTGTGCCACTTGACCAGCTACAAGACCGCCCTCAATACATCAAGCGCATGGCGGCTTCTTGCTGCTGAGTTTGATGGATTTTGAAAGACAGTGGAAATTCCTATGGATTGGAGTTCATGGAACTTTGAAATTAACTTATTGGAGAATCTAGGATGGACAACCTTGTGTATAATGAAAAAGGGGTCTATTACAGACAAAGCCTGTAGCTCACCGACTAGTCTTATGGAGGTGATGGCTACCAGGAATGCAGTTTTATAGGTAAGAAGCTTTAGGCTGGCCTTGAGCATAGGTTCAAAAGGTGGCCCCATGAGCTTGGAGAGCACAACATTGAGATCACAACCCGGTGGAGGGTTGGAAATTGAAGTTACTCATCGTAGTGACTACCTTACTCCTAGTCCATAGTCCCCTTTCCGCCATACTTGTGGGAAATTCCATTCATTGGGAGGGGAGGACTTTTAAAGCATCAAAAAATGTAATTTTTTTGACCTTTGATTTTTACGCTGGGCCACTGTACATGAGCTTAGCCCCGCCTACCTGAGCTCCACCCCGCGCATCGCCCTTCAGTCCTTTTCTATCGCCAGGTCCCGAACCATTTAGCAACAATAGAGGATACTTATTAGAGGGGACGGTGGGCGTATGGATGAAAGGGGACTATGGACTAGGAGTAAGGAAGTCACTTCAGTGAGTAACTTGGTCATACTCCTACGTCCCTTTCCTCCATACTTGTGGGAGATTCCCAAACAGTGACCATAGGAAATACAGGTGGATGGACATTCCCTTATTGGAACAAATTCTTAAGAACTGCCTGGCCAGATTGGGCATCAGCCTGGGAGCTCAAGTCAAGACAAGGTCTGCAAAAAGCAGAGCAGCCTTGGCTATCTTGGCTATGGACTCCAAGGGACGTATTTTTGGAAGGCAACAGCAGCCGCTTTGCCACGGACCAAATGTGCATGAATGCTCTTTGGGGGCTGAAGGCCTTGAATTTTGTAGGCCTTGGAAATACATGAAACTATCCAACGAGAGATGGAAACCAGCCTCTAAAGCATCCCTTTTGGGTCACCAGGCGTAACAGAGTTGTGAAGAACTTGTAAGTGTGCTTGTTCTGTCGAGGTAAAACTTCAGAGCATGTCTGACATTTAGATTGTGTAAAACCCTCTTGGCATCGGAGACCTGGTTCGGGAAGTAGACTGGTAAAGATTTGACAGGTTTAAGTGGAATTCAGAAACCACTTTGGGAAGGAAAGAAGGGTGAGTGCGAAGCACAAACTTATCTTTGTGGAAAGTTAGGAACAGAGCTTGAAGTTCGCTTATTCGTCTTGCAAATGTTACTGCAATCAAAAAGGCCACCTTCCAAGAAAGGTACTGGAGCTCGGTAGTGGCCATAGGTTCAAAAAGCTTATGACAAAGCAGTTGAGGACCACATTCAAATCCCATTTGGGATAAGGGGACCAAACCGGCAGAAAAAGATGAAGACCTGCAAAATGTCTGATGACTGGGTTCGCCAGTGAAAAAGAGCAACTGTCTGTAGACCAACATGTCATGATCACTGCTTCCAAGGAGCCAGGACCAGCCCGACGTCCTTGGAAGCAGGCCCCTAACCCTAATCCTAGGCACCAGCCGGTCTCCACGGGGACCTTTTGGACCTAGTCCTGGCGCCGATGGCACCAGGCTCATCAGAATCATCGGTCCCGGCACTGGAAGCGCCGGGCTCATAATATGTGTGCAGATGTTTGGGTGGACTTACCTGCAGCAGACCATGCTGCTTACTTACCAGCCACTTAGAAGTCCTCTGTAAACAGGAACTACTTTCTTACCTGGGTGGGGCAGCTCCATTCCCTGGATTCAGCATGGGGAAAGCTTCTGGAACTGGAACTCTTTTCTTACCTAGGCGGGCCGTGGAGGAAGACGCCTCATCACTCCAAGGCTATTTAAACCACACCCAATGGATGAAACGTGCTTCGCGTTATTCTGCATCTGCAGCAGAACGCTCACCGAGTCTGTTCCAGCCTTTCTTCCTCAATCTGCAAGAATCATACTCACCATTCCTGTATCCAGTCGACAGCAGCATCTGCAGAGACAAGAAACAGCAGGTTAGCAAGGCAGTCTTAACTCGCAGTGCTTACTCACCTGATCCATCGGCTGCGGTCATTTCGGCACGCTGTACTTTCGCCTGTGAAGACAAAAGCATTGTCATTACTTACCGGCACTCCGTGAACTCTGGAATTCTTCACGCTGCATCGCCACCTGCGGAGATAAAAGCATCGTATTTACTTACGGGCCTTCCGCGGACTCCGGCGCTGCAAACAAGCTTCTGAAAGACAAAAGAAGAGACATTAGACAGGTATTTACTTACGCCCATCGCGCTCTTCACAATAGAACACCTGCAAATACTCCGGTGCCTCTTCAGCACGAACTACGCTGCAAGGGAAAGAACAGCTAGAGCGCTTGCATTTACTCACGCATTTCCAGGCGCTTTATATTTTCACTTCTTTGCAAATCACATTTAAAGTATTTTTGCCTGTGTTTTAAAATCATCCCTGTGCTCCAAGCTTGCTAGTGGGGAACTGAATTGGTATTGCTGAAAATTGTGTGCTCTCCTTCCACCTCTTTATACTGCATAGGGGGGGGGGGGGGGAATTGCCACAAGGGGAAAAGTGATTATATTCTCTCGTTGCAACCATATCAGTTTATTTCTGTGTTGCATTCTTTCCATCATTGTTTTTCCTTGAAACCATAAAAGCATTCTCAGCTACCTTATCCTTCCTATACCAACTCCTAAGTGATTACAAAAGTGTACTAGTGTGTTATCCATGGTTGATCACAGTCATATTCATAAGTTTGCGATCAAATATTAATTATAAAAGTGTGATATATATATTGTTTAATTTTCAAATAAATCTTTTATTTTGCAAAACAAACCTACTTCTTGGCTCAGTGAGGTCAAGGGGATTCAAAGAGAGGGGCGTTATACAAGGGTTTATCATCCAGATCCATGATCTTGTCATCAAAAATATATAATTAAGGGCTTCCCTTGGGCATCCCAGTCTCGGCATTGACTTAGTTGGAGTGCGGAATTGAAGTCGCTTAACAGTTTCTACATAACAGCCAACTGCAACCACAATCCATAGCATCCAACTGCTGCACTTCAGGTTCAATTGGCAGAGCGATATCAATGTTAAGCACCTATCCTACAGTGTGTTAAACTTGCATAATTTTCTGGACACCTGTCCCCTTTCCTGTTGAGGGTGGTACGGGGGAGAGGGGTCTCTTGCCACTGAGTGCAATCTGGTTGGTTCTCCGGAAGTCCTCAATTCTTGTATCCTGCTCTTTAAGTGTTCCAATGCTCAAAATTAGGCAAGACTGTGCGACGCCCCCCTCGAACTTCCCTATCTGTAACATATCTCTGGTTCCAGGAGCCGTTGTGTCAATTAGTGGCACTCTGTTTGGTTAGTGTAAATTTTGCACTTTCATGGTGCACCCTTTCCCCCCCCGACGAGACTGAGACCAAAGTGAAGATTTTCCTGGAGACATGGTGTAGTGGGAGATAACCGCCAGATGCACCTTGATAAAAGCATATGCCAGGGTGGCCTTGGCCAAAGAGAGCAAGTATGGAAGAATTTGCAGGGCTGTGACCCTCAGCGGGGTAATCTTCTGCGACTAGCAGCATGTAGCGAAACACTTCCACTTGTGACCGTAGAGCTTTGAAGTCGATGCCTTGGCAAGGACCTCACTGCAGTCCGCAGGCAACTTGTATCCACCAAACTCTAGGACTGCAGGAGCCAAGCCCTCAGGTTCAGCGATCAGGATGGAGCACCCTTTTCTGGTGAGAAGATCCGGAACTACCAGCAGCATGACCGGTGGCAACGCTGACTGACTGAGAAGGTCCAGACACCAGGGCGATTAGTGTCATCTTGAACGGACACAGTCTGAGTGTGTTGATAACTCTTAGCAGGAGAGGGAACGGAGGGAACACATTCAGCAAGAGTCCTTCCCATGGAAAGGAGAATGCGTCCCCGAGGCTCCTCGGCTGGTTGAACCTGCTGGGAAACCTCTGGAGTTCATCGCTGTCGGAACCAGATCTATGTGGGGCATGCCCCACTCGGCGAACAGGCGGTCCACCTGATCCCGACAAAGCTCCCACTTGTGGCAGCAGCGCAGTTCCCTTCTGAGGGAGTCTGCAATGGTGATCTTGACTCCCGCCAGGTGAAGAGCAATGAGGAACACCCCCCACCCCCCAGTCCGACGACATCTCCACAAGTCCTGCGCCTCCTTGGATTGCGCCAGGGAGCAAGTGCCCCCTTGTTTCCTAATGTAAAACATTGTGGCAATGTTATATATGAAGAACCTTGCCACCTTGCTTTCAGGGACGGGAGGAACAACTTCAGGGGCCCAGAACACTGCCCGTAGCTCTATGATGTTGATAGGAAGATCCTTCTCCTCTGGCAACACAGGCATCTGGCGTGGAGACGTCCGGTGTGCGCTTCCCATCCCTCTAGGGAGGCGTCCGTGGTGACAGTCTCCTGGTATGGCGGGTTCTGGAATCCTGTGCCTTGGGCGACGTGGAAGCGAACGCCCCACCATACTATAGCCCACCGGAACTAGTCTGAGCAAAATCTAGTCTGTGAAGCTTCCAGACACCTGTATCTAGCGAGCGTACAGGAATTCCTGGAGGGGCCGCATCTGCAACCTGCAGAGCCGGACGAGGTAGATGCAGGACAATGACATGCCTTGCAACGACTTGATGGCTCGCACCGTGGCCGATGATCGCCACTGCAGCTTCCCAAGAATGGCTGCTATCCTCTCCTCCGAAGGAGACACCAGACCAATACACTGTATTGAGCCTGGCGTCTAGGAACATTGCATTCTGCGATGGCGTCAAACAGGACTTTGTATAGTTGAGAGAATCACATTAGTAGCCAGGCGGACGTCTGTGTCCCGGTGCCAGCTTCCTGCGAGCGGGCACGAATCAGCCAGTCGTCCAGGTATGGTACATGTGTATGCCCTGTAGGCGTAGATGGGCCCCCACCGGTGCCAGGGATTTCATGAACACTCTGGTGGCCGACTTCAAGTTTAAAAAGGTAGGGCCTTTAACTGGTAGTGCTGTCCCTGCACTACGAAGCGTAGAAACCTTCAGTGTTTCCTGTAAATGGGGACGTGGAATTAAGCTTCCTCCAGGTCCACCGACATCAAGAAGTCTAATTTTTCCAGTTGGCCGAGCACGTGTTGCAACGTGTCCATCCTGAATTTTTGGGACTTGAGTTATCTGTTCAGACGTCGTACGTCTAGAATGGACGTCCAGCCCACCGTCTTTCCGACCCAAAGTTATCTGGAATAGACTCCAGAGCCACTGGGGAACGAGCTCCATCGGCCCCTTTTCACAGCATGGCCCGTACCCCCTCCAGGAACTGAGGGATGTGCTGCTCCCGACGGGCCACCGGAGGGATCCGCAGACACCTGTGCTGAAACTCCAGGGTATGTCCTTGGGCAAGAGCGTCCAGCACCCATCTGTCAGTGGTGATCTTTCTCTACTTGCTGACTAACTTCATGAGCCGGCCTCCCACTAGGGTGCACAGTGGAAGGAGAGGGGGTGGGAAAATCTACATGCTCTTCAGTTCAGGCTTGCATCGGCGCCGACATCCTGCCCTGCATGCGACAGCGATGCTGTCCTCCGCTACCGTATGTCTGGGAACGGCATATGTAGCCCGATGGTACGATGAGAAGAAACCGTTGGAAGACCTGCTCGGCTTTCCTCTGGCGGAGTGAAAAGTAGAGCAGTGCTGCTGGAGGGTGCCCAAGCAACAGGCCGTATCTGCCTTGGACTGTAGGGACTCGACAAAATTACCTAATCGGTTATATCTGAAGTGCATGTCCAGCACTTTCGCTTGGACCTCCTTGTGGAAATTCAAGACCTTCATTCAGCATTGGCGACGAAGGCAGACACTGTTCCCCATCTGCCGGAACCCAATGTCGGCAATGTCGAACGACACCGATGGTGTGTTCAGACTCTACCTCCCCTTCCTGGAAGAGCGGAATTGCCTCAATCTTCTCATCGTCGGGGAGGAACTCCAAATTTGACCCAGCTGGTACCACATCTCCCCATCGTATCTGGCTAGGATCACCAGTGCGTTGGCCGCCTCAATGGTGGACAATGCAGTGTAAATCACCTTCATTCCCATTGCGTCCATCTTCTTCCCCACGCTGTTCAGAGGGACCGAAGACTAAGAGGACGGATTAGCCAACTGTTTCCTCGCGGCCACCGATACCACCAAATCCGCCGATGGTTGCGACATCAGGCACTTGGGATGCAGAATCTGGCACCCGGTACTTCTGGAGCCTAGCCAGTGCTGTGCAAGGGTTCTTTATGAGGGCAGGCTCTCCTCCCACACATTGTCCAGATGGGGCACCGCCATGATGGTCTTCCTCTTGGCCTCCTGCCTCTAGTAGAAGAAACCCTCCTTCCTGGTTTCTTAGGGAACAAGCGGGAATAGTTTGGAGGCTCTGGTGATCATAAAATGGAACAGCCCCGCTTCATCTGGTGGGGACACCCTATGTGGCGCATCGCCCTCCGCTGTGACGATATCCTCATGGTCTTCTGTCGTGGCGGTATCTGTCCCCGTGTATAGGTCCACTGGGGGAGAGAGGGCCCAAAGCGGTAGTGGAGGCTGAAATGGGGCGTCTGATGAAGTTTCCTCTTCTTCGCTGGCAGCTGATCGGGGGCCTGGGAACCATTGGAACTGAGCCCGGTGGCACCCTCTCGCCAGGATCGCCGACCCGGAGGTCAAAAGGGTTGACAGAAGGTCCACAGACACATCCCCTCGGCTGAGCTGGTGGGATTGGAATACTAGGCCCTGCATGTCGACACCATCATCCCCTTCTTCCACGTCCTTGCGGACAGTGTATAAGGACTCCAGGTCCAAGTCTGTGGAAGAGACCTCCGTGGCTTAGGCCACTGCCTTGGAGGGATGTTTTGGGGCTTCCTCGCCCCTCCCCCCTGCTCCTTGAGGTGCTGGAACAGGGCCTGAGCCGTTTTTCCCTTTCCCGGCATGTCAGCAGACTTTGACAAAGTCACTGCAGCGGTTTCGAACCTCAGGGGCAGGGTAACCTGTGCTGCGGGGTCTACCTTCACAGGGTCACTCCCCTTAGCAGTCATGAGAGCAGCCGGCACCAACTCCATCGTCGACAAAGTCTTATCCTGTGCCAACTGGGCTTTCTTGGGCAGTTCAGCCTTCTGTGCCCGCTGCTTCTCTGGCTTCTCCCGTAGTTTACCTGGGTTGGATTATTCCTTTTTCGAGGAGGAGCTTTATTGCCAGCTGGCAATGGAGGCGGCGGGCGATGTCAATCGCGCCCTGTCCACCTTAGGACCCAATTCCGCAGGGAAACTGGTGGACTTGGACTTGTGGATCTTGGTATAGTCATGGACCCCCCCTCCCACCCCCCCCCCATGTATGGGATGCCCTCAAAGCGAGGCATGACCCTGCTCGGAGCACGGGGCAGAGGCCTTGGCGTTCAGCCACGCCGCAACCCTACTGTGCCGATCCCTTGTCTTCTTGGAGATCCAGTGGTCTATCTCCCACTCCACTTCCTTGTGGTCTGAATGCAGGCAGTAGAGGCATTGCAGTTGCCGGTCTTCAACAAACATTCCACACTTGGTGCAGGACTTGAAGAGGGACCTTCCCTCCTTCTCAGTCATAGTCGTAGAGCTCGAAGTAGACCCAACGGGCTTCTGGAATGTTCGACGATCTTTGCCCTTGGGGGGACAGTGAAATTCACCAACTACACATCCTCGAAGGCAGATGGAGAAAAGAGTACACAGGCTCTTTCGAAACAAAAATAGAACCTTTTTCCCCCCAATCGAAAACACGAAAAAACGTAGACGTAGCTCACAGAGCAAACTTGAAGACTCGCAACACTGAAGCATGCTGTAAAAATCTGAAGATGGCTGCTAGAGGAGGTGCTTGGGGAGAGGACCGTCATTGGATGGGGGCAGTATGACCCAGAGGACAGTGATAGGAGAAATACAGTTTGCAAGTGAAAGTGAAACGTTTTTCTTTTACCAAGGATTCACAGCCTGACGACGGGGAATATTTAGGAGCATGTGAATCCATGCCGGATCCCATGCTGGAGAAGGAGTGGAAAACCCTTGCAAGTTTAAGTTATTAACCTACATCCTGTTTAAGGTGTTTTAAAATGGGACATTCCCACCTCCCCCGCCCCCATTTATGGTCAACCCACTATCCACGACTCTACGCCATGATTTGGGATGGCTCATTCTTTGTACAAATCTAAAATATAATGCAAAAATTGGAGAGTGAGTGAAGTAGGTTTTGTAATGCAAAACTTTTTTAGTGAGTTGTTTCTATCAGAATTCTGCAAAAATAACTCCTTGATAGTCTGTAGTTTTCATGAATATGCTTCAATTATAAGAATGCGGACATTTCACATAAATGCAGCTGTACACACATGCACAGCACAAATGAATAAAGTGAGCAGCTAGACTAAATAGGTAGCAATACGTGAGTGGAGAGTTTGGGGGGCTGAAGGGAGACCGGAAGAATCAGATGAGTGGAAAAATCATGTATTCAAAATACGGCAGCTCACAATAAAAGTGACATTTAATAAAACAATGTGCTTCTAACAACACTGAGTAGCTCAATGTGCATGTCAATGAGTAAGGATTTGCGAAAATGCTACAAACAAAAAGATGAAACCATACCTTCACTTCACTAATTTCTCGTATCCATTCCTTCACAAGGTTATTCAATTTCCCCAAGATTAAAATTCTGTACAGAAAAGATAAGATTTTTCAACACTCAGACTAAGATATGCCTTCAAAGCACAATTCACCTTACAAAAAAATTACAAGAAACAACTTTGTTTTCATATACACATTGTACACAATATTAAGGCAAACCTAAAGTTTGAATTTAAAAAGTGAATACATTTCTATGCCGCCAACTTAATTAGACCTTTCAACAAGGGGGTGGGGGGGGGGTCTCATTTGGGTCAAATTGAAAGTACATCACACTCACCTTCGTTGGAGTTCTTCTTCCTCTTCAAAAACCCCAAAAGGTTTTAAGGTTTCAATTAATCTCTGTGTTAGCGTACTATCGGTGTCCCTAGGGCTTGCTAAACTGATAGGTGAGGTAATGCCATAGTTCTTCTGCGTCTGAGGTGTTTGTGATCCCTGGGTTGTAACTGGACTGAAAGAGGAAAATACAATAGTTGTAAAAGCAAAGATGGGAAAGTAATTGACAGAGACAAAATGTAAGTGTTCAGTATTATACCAAAATGGAATCAGACAATATTTTGTGTTAAATATGGCACTGAATACAAAGAATTTGTTTCAGCAAGTGGTAACCGGTGTTACTAATAACCATTAATACCGCACATTTGCGATATTCCATGTTAGACATTGGGAGGATGAAGACATAAGACTAGTGTATTGAACACTTGTCCAAGAGCAGTGCCTGAACAGCGACCTGAATGCGATTGGTGGAGCCATTCACTCTTGCATGACACTGGTTACAAAGTAAGAAAGCGTGTTTGTTTCTCTTAATCGCAATCCATCCATTGCACATCAAAAAGATCTGTAGTACAAGGTGTGCCCGACCACTTGTTAGCTCCTTTTTTACAAGGACACAGGCTTCCATAGAAATGAGACCCAGGCTTCGGTGTCGAAATTGCAGTGCCGTTTCCACCGCTTACCCTATAGAAGCCATTAACGTACGTTGCTCCCTCTCCCAATTAGGACACATGTGCAATTATTGCTGGCAGACTGCTGGTATTTCTTGACAAGGACATAAAACAGAAACAAACATTAGGAGGGGTGTGGTTAAAAGAAAAGGCACAGGTGATACAAGGGAAAAAAGAAAGAACCAATAGTTTGCCTAAGAGTCCCCACACAAACATAATATTCTATGTGATTTAGCCTAATTAAGACATAGCGCGCGCATGCAAGTAGACTCCATTTTGTAGTCATGGTCGAAGCATGGTGCAAGCAGTATTTAGCTTATTAAACAGGTTTCAAGCCCGAAGAGGAAATCTGAATAGACCCAAGCACTGATGAGCGAGGCCCACGCTGCTGTTAACTTCCACAGAAGAACAAGTTACTTACCAACTGTAACGTTCTTTCGACTGGATGTTGCTCCCACGTATTCCTCATTTTATGATATTCCTCATCTACAGCTTTGGAATGATTTTTTTCTCTTCTTCTCCGGCAGAGGGCGCTGTGCTTGAGGTTGTGGCGTCGATTGTCCCTCGACAGGCTCCGTACCTCGTCGACGTCACTGATGGAATAAATAGCTCGAGCCGCGCCCGTTGGCTTCAGTTCGGTTTTTGCGATGAACTATTGGAGGAATACCCAGGTGTGCTTCATGACTGATACACTTTCCTCTCACGAAGAGTGCAAGAAAACACAAACTGTACTTTGGGGTAGGTTGGGAGGGTCGATGATGAATACGTGGGAGGAACATCCAGTCGAAAGAACGTTACAGTTGGTAAGTAACTTGTTCTTCAAATGGATGGTGTCCTCCCACGTATTCCTCATCTTATGATACACTCCCAAAGCAGTGGCAATTTGAGGTGGGAGTACTAGATACTGTTTACATGGACGGAATGAAGTACCGCCTTAGCAAATAAACCCTCATTGGAGGAGGAAACATCTAAGCAATAATGCTTGATGAAAGTATGCATCGATTTACATGTTGCAGCTGAACAAATATCCGCTGCAGGAACTCCCCTCTTCAGAGCTGCAGAAGTAGCCATCCCCCTAGTTGAATGGGCTCGAAGCCCATCTGGGGGGTCCTTTCCCGCCAATCTGTAGCATTCAATTATAGCCAGAATGATTCAGTGGGATATGGTTTGTTTTGTCACTGATAATCCCAATTTATGACCTGAATAACCTACAAAGGATTGGTCATCTTGACGTAATTTTGACATTCTTGAAATGTAAAAACAGAGTCCTTTTGGGGTTCAGTCTATGCATTCTCTCCTCTTCTTTGCCCAAATGAGGAGGAGGATGGAATGTTGGTAATATGATTTTTTGTGACAAATGGAAGTCAAACTACTTTTTTTTTTTAAACTTTATTTTTCGATTGCAATTCACATTACACACGCATGAACCACCCAATGTTACTGGATATACATATTATAAACTTTGTTTTCTCCCATTCGTATACATATATAAAACATTACAATTTATGATATTAAACTTATGTTGCTGGAGTTAAGGCACACATTTCAGTCGGTATCTACTCTCCCGGGTTAGGTGAGGTGGTGAGGCGGCAAGTCCTGAATGCTGACCAAATGTCTTTAGGTCTACACGGAGAAGGGACCAGACTTATGTACGTTTCTTCACATTTGTGCACATATGCCATTGTTTTTAAGAATTGTTCTGCATGGGGACTTTTCCATTTTTGCAAAATACATTTTTTAGCCACCACAAATGCGACATTGAATAGCCTCCTGTTTTTTTCCTGGGAGTTTTCCGATATTGCGAACAGATATTTTTGCGGGGTAAATTGTGCATGGACTTGAGTAATGTCTTCCAGTATGCTTGCTACTGCCCTCCAGAATCTAATTATTTCAGGGCAGGGCCGGTACATATGGTATGAGTCAGCTTGAGGGTTTTTGCATTTGGGGCAGTTCGTGTTTGCCATCTTGACTGGGGTATAGTGAAGTTTATGGAGCATTTTTTATTGTATGAGTCTGAGCCCCGCATTGAGGGAGACCTCCTTTGTGAGGGAGACCTTTGTAAGGAGGCAGTACCTGGACCATGTTCCTTCCTCTATTGTTATACCCATGTCTTCTTCCCAGGAGGACTTTATATTATTGGAGGTTTTCGTGTGTGTTTGGACCATGTTGTATAGTGTGGAGACGCCTATGTGGGGGTGTGAATGAAGTGCCCGGTAACAGGGGTGCTCGGGCGGTTCAGCCGGGTATGATGGCCAGCACGCCGCCTTCATGCGGTGATATTGTAACGTGACTAGTTGGCCCCTCCCCACTGTGTCACCGAAGTCTTCAGGGGTGACAAAACTTCAGTTGGGGAACATAGCCTTCATTGTGATGTCATAGTTCGGAATCCAGGCTTTCTGTATATTAGGGTCATACGAGGGGGCAATGCCCGGAAAGTTCCATAATGGATCTTGGGAGTCGTAGGGGATATCTATGTGGAGGCGCTTGCCAATTGCAGCCCAGGCTGCGATCGTGCGAGCTACGGGGTCAAATTTGCATTCGTCTTTGTAAGATGTCGCAAAGATTATAGATCGCAAGTCCGTTGGGCGGACCGAGTGCCGTTCAATGGGGACATGTGGTGCTTCTGTTGTGGGCATAATGAGCCTGTGACACAAGGTAGTACAGCTCATAATCGGGCGCAGCGAAGCCCCCCGTATCGTAGGGTTCCACCAGTTTTTCCCATTTGAGCCCGTTAGCCCCCACCCCGTTCCAAATGAAGGTGGTTGCCAGGGACCGCAGGTTATCAAAAAAGGGTCTGCCTGGCCATATCGGGACATTATTAAGTTTGGGGAGGATCACCAATTTAAAGGACCGCTATCCGACCAGCCAGTGATATGGGCAACCTGGTCCAGATTTGGAGTTTGGTGCGGATCGTCTGTAACATGGATTCGTAGTTATCTATATATAGTGACTGTTTGTCTCTAGATACAAGGATCCCCAGGTATCTGATGTAATCAGGGGACCATCTTAGACCGTGTGTGCGTGAAGGGCAAGGGGTGGATTTTGTCAATGGGAACATTTCAGATTTGGCTGTATTGATTTTGTGCCCTGAATGTAGAGTGAAGTCCTGTATTACTGCCAATATGGGTTCCAAGTTATTCTCCGGTTTACGTATATACAGTAAGGCATCGTCCGCATATAATGAGATAGATGGTAGCTGCCAGCCAATTTGATGCCCCTCAATTCTTGTTCTCTTCTGCTTGCGGCCGCCATTGGTTCGATAGTGAGTGCGAACAGGATAGGGGAGAAGGGGCAACCGCTCTTATACAGGTTGGATCTGACACTTTTCAGGAGGCCAGTAGTTTTAGACATAAGATTACCCCTCACCCAGACCTTAAATGTTTTTCCACACCGTAGCCCACTCCCCACCGACCCGGTGTTCAGCTGAAAGAATTCCTCCATCTCAATTTGCAGTGATTCAACCACGTTAGGGTCCTTCAGGATATTTGGAGGCATTCTCCAGCACGGGGACGGTCGTTTAATATTCTGGAGCGATATCTCAAGCGTAACTGGGGAATGGTCAGAGAGCGTACAGGGGAGTATTTCACAGCTCACCACAGAGCTCAGCAGGAGAACGGATATGAACCAGTAGTCTATCCTGGATTCAGAGTCATGGGCTGATGAATAGAAAGTGTATTGACGGTCTGTAGGGTGCACCCCTCTCCAGGCATCGGTCAGCGCCCTGTCCTGTAGGGCCTGATGGATGGTGTTAGCGGATCTGGCGAGTGTCCTTTGTCCACTAGAGGACCTGTCCAATAGCACATCTAGGATAGTATTAAAGTCTCCACCCCACAGCACCCATGTGTCAGTTGTATCGATTTCGTTGAGGAGATGGGCATAAAATTCGGGGTCGTCCGTGTTTGGACCATAGGAGTTGACCAGTAGCAATCTCTCCCCCGCCACTGTGCCCCACACCACTACATATCTACCCAACGGGTCGGTTTTACTTTTTTCGGGGACGAACCCCAGCGATGGATGTATTAGTGTGAGGACACCTCTGTTCTGTGACCAGTATTCGGTATAAAACCTATTGTTACCCCATTGTTTCAAGATCTTCTCGTTAGTCTCTCGCAGAGCATGGGTCTACTGAAGCATTACTATGTGCGGGCGGTGCCTGTTGATGTATGCCCCCACTTTGCTGGATTTTGCTCTATTGTTCAGACCGCTGATGTTCCAAGTTAGCAGCTTAAGTGTCAACCCGCTGGAAGTATGGGGTCTCTGTGCCATGTCGATAGATTAAAGGCAATCTTGGGAGGACGGGATGACAATTGGGTGGGGGCGGGGGGGGGATCAGCGCACGACTTGCATTCTTAACATTAAACACAACCGTAAACTGACTGCTTCCCAACTTGCCCAACTGGGGCTTTCAACTTGAACGACCATACCTCTGGCCGATTAAACGGACCCAGATTCCCAGTTCCCACCCACACCATCTGGCCCAACTTGATGATGAACCCCATTTAAACCCCTGTGGTTTCACTCGTGGAGGGGGGCGAGGGCTGCAACACCGCTTTTGTAGCCGAACGCATCTCATCCGGCTGTCTTCAATTGTTGGAGAATAATAAGCACAAATAAAAGAACAGTTCTGCCTCTCTTAGGTGAGACGAGAATGAACGATTCGTTGGAGGTAGGAGGTGGTTCATTGCTGCGGTCGGACAGTATGCCATGTTGATTACTATACCGGCTGCTGAAGAAGATTTTGATCAGGTTTGTTTCTACCAGGAGGTAGGGGGAATAGCGGACGCCACGTAGGCCAGTGCGGCCGACGGAGAATCAAAGAAGTGCGTACGTCCGCCGTGTTGTATGCGTAGCTTTGCTGGAAACAATAGCGCATATGGGACCCGTCTTACCCGCAGCTGCCGTTTGATGGATTCATAGGAACGTCTCTGGGTTTGGACTCCTGCGGAGAAGTCCGGATATATGTGTATGTTGTCGTTGCCGTGTCTCAAAGGGCCCTTCTCCCTTGCCAGCCTCAAAACCGCGTCCGTCTCTAATTTAGAAGCTTTGCCACTATCGTGCAGGGGGGCCCCCCAGGTTTGGGCGGTGGGGCCAGGGTGCGGTGTGCTCGTTCTACCAAGAATTGTGGAGAAAAGGAGTCAGCGCCAAGGAGGGTCCTCAAAAGGGCTTCAATTTGCGTCTCCATCGGGCCTTTGCAAAAGGATTCTGCTAAGCCGACAATGCGTATATTGTTCCTTCTCGACCTCGACTCCACATCATCACACTTATCACGAAGTTTGTTCATTTCGCTTTTCAAGACAGCAATGTCATGAGTGTTTTGGTGGGTAGAGTCTTCGTTTGCACTTATTCCGTTTTCGGCATCCGTGATTCTGGCACTTTCCTTATCCACCCTGGCTTTGAGGGAGCCTATCGTGGAGACAATAGCATCCAGTTTGACATTTATCGCCAGGAATCCGTTTTGGACTGTCGTCAAAAGATGGTTAAACTTGGGAGTCCTCCGTAGCAGGGAGGTCAGCTGTTGTCGATGGGCCTGAGACCTCTGAGGGTGCTTGTGAGTTTGTGAAGGAATCCATCGGCACGGTCTTCCTGCCTTTGAGCGCGTTTTTCCCCAGGCCTCACACGGGTGTCCACTTGTTAATATCTGTTGTAGTAAGGATCGTAGGCGGTCACTGAGGGGTGGTTCGCCTCGGACTGAGTGGGCCTGATGCAGTAGTTAATCCAGAAGCCGTGATGTGTTACAAGGGTGCTGTCGACCGTGGGTTTGAGGAAGATACAGTGCGCGGGGCGAGCGTTGTAGCGTGGAGAGCCTTTAATTCAACAGGAGCTTCCCTTCGGGGGCCCACGCGCACTCATCAAGCAGGGTCGTACACAGTGTCCCACCCTGCTTCCCTCGTTAGCCCACAGCACCCGTCCACAGCAGGCCTGTACTGTGCGCGCCGGCGTTGGTGCCCAGTGCGGTCGCGTTCACAGCCGGCCTCAGGATCTGCAACGGCACATTTACTTTTTCATTTCGTTCCCCCCCCCCTTCTTTATGACGGCGTCCGCTACCAGCAGTAGGGGTTCCATCCGATCAGGACCGCCCAGGGCCGTGCAGGGGAATCCGGATGCCTCAAGCGGCGGGCCGGGAGAACGGGGCAGGGCGCATGCAGTTCAGGTCTCACACAAGGTGCTTCTCCTACCAGAAAGGACACCGTCCTCGATGAGCGAATGTTGTTCCTTCTCAGGAGGCACACAAGGCAATCTGGGTATAGGGAGTCCGTTCCGCCCGCGGGGCCGGACCCGCCCACAGCAGGGCCCATGCTCCACCCAGAGCCGCGGCGCTTGCGTTGGTTACTCCAGAGCTGAGGAGCGGCCCGGGGCCCCCTGTCCGCGACCCCGTCCGTATCTGGGCACGCCGGGTCCAACTAGTCTTGGAGTTGGAGAGCCTGAAGGATCTGAGAAAGGGTCACCATCTTTAACTTGTCCTTCCTGAGGCACTTGTTCAAGTTTCTCAAGTCCAAGATGGGTCTCAATCCTCCGTCCTTTTTTGGGATGAGAAAGTATGGGGAGTACCAACCCTTGTTCTATAGCACCTTTCTCCAGCAGGGTTAAAATCTCCTACAACAGGAGCGGATCTGGAATTTTGACAGTTGGTTCCCGGTGGATGGTTCTGAGGCCTTTTTAGGAAGGGGAGACAGTAACCTTGAGCTACTGTTTCCAGTGCCCAAGCATCCGAGGTAATGCCCTGACATTCCTACAGATGCTGAGAGATCCTTACCTTTTGTGTAACAAGGTCTCAGAGTGATTTGGAGGCGGCTGCAGGAGCGCCTGAGGGCAAAGATGCCGATCCTGAGGCTGGTTTCACACCTCTTCCTCGTCCAGCACGAGGGACATCTCTTTTGCCTCTTTGAAAAGCCTGTCCTCTTCCTCTACCAAAAGTGGAGTAGTACCGAAGAAAAGAACGACCCCTCCAGGAAGATGAGCCCGAATAGGGTTTCTGAGGCTGTCGCATGGAGGCGCTAAGATTTAGCTGCCGCTTTTGAGGTCTGAAGTTTTTCTAGGCTTTCATCAGCCTTACTACCAAACGGCCTCAAGCCATCAAAAGGCATGTTGAGAAGTCTGGCTTACACATCTGGTGCAAACCCCGACTTCCTCAACCACGCAAATCTGCATAGTACAGTGCTTGCAGCCATGGATCTACTGATACCATCAGCAGTATCTAGTCCAGATTGGAGGCATTCCCCCATTGCCTCCTTCCCGTCTTTGACAATATTCAGGAAGCCTTCCCTTTCCTCGCCTTCCGGACTATGATCAGCCGTGGCCGAAATGCATTCCCACAGGGTATGGGTAAACCTGGCCAGGGTACAACTTAAGAGCCATACTACCGAAGTAAAAACTTTACTGGCACAAGCATCGACTTTATCCTCTCTATCCGGGGGGAATAGTAAGATATGCAGTCTGTCTTAAGTAGTTGCTGCTTGAATAACCAGACTTTCTTGAGTGGGATGTCCGTTTAAATATTCAGGATCAGAACTAGACGGTCTACATGTTTTGGGAAAATTCATGTTTACAGCAGCAATATTTTCAGGAATTTCCCAGTTCTTTTCCAATATTCTCTGAAGTGCCCTATGGAAGGGGAGAACTGGATCCTTCTGAGGACCCCGAACAATTATGTCCGTCATATCGTCCTGTTCAAAAGTGGATTAGGTTCTACCCCAACCGATATATTCTATCACTCTATTCATCAGACTTCTGTACCCTGAATCTGCATGTTCTGCAGGGTCAGGCACAGCAAAATCTAATTCAGGTGACGTGTCAATGCCACTAGCAGAATGCAGAGTCTCGCACAGGTCTCTCATCTTAGATTCTGGGTCTATAAGTTTTTCTGGAACTTGTCTAATGTCATATTGCACTCCAAAAGGAGAGATTTCCTAATCCTGAGAGCCAGATTCTTCAAAAATCGAAGACACAGACTTCAAGTCTGATTTTGGTAATGGAGTAAATCTCCTCTCTTCCTCCTGAGTTTTCGTCGAAGGAATGGAAAGCGTCTTCGAAGGTGTCAAAGGAATCTTCAACGACCCCAATGAAGGCTTCAACACAGGCGAAGACGCTTTTGGCTTCGATGTCGAAGATGCCGGCGCCGATGGTGTGGACGAAGTTGTGGAAGTTTGACGACTTCTTATGTGGTATCGGAGAGGTACTCGACTCTCGATGAGTCTTCAACGACTTGGCGTCGACTAGAGTTTTCTCCATACTACTGGGTTTTACCACATTAGTTCCCGACTTCCCTTTGTCGTCCAATGGAGCGACAGGGGTACAGCTCTTCTGAGGTTTCTTTGAGGGGGTCGAGGCCGCATTCTCAAATACCTGCATCATCTTTGTTTGAAATTCCTCCCATTTTCTAGGGGAATCCGACTTTGTCGTGCATCGTACCACTTCGGTCGATGAATCGGAAGATGACGAAGGAGATCTATGTCTCCTTTTCACTCTCTTACAAGAGGAAGATAAACGCCTCAATCTACTATGAGCTCAAGATCTCTTAGAGTGTCTATGACGATCCGATTCTTTTGAATCGCTCGATTTTTTATATTTTTTAGCCGAACCCTTCGAGGCGGCCTTGGAAGCTTCCCTCCCCACCGCCAGTTTACCTTTCCTCTCACGAAGGGCCTTCTCCGTCATGGACGGACAGGAGCCACAGTCGCAGGTTCGATGACTAGAACCGAGGCACCAGAGACAAACGCGGTGAGGATCTGTGATCAACATCTTCAATCTATTTATACCATTAGTGACGTCAATGAGGTACGGAGCCCGTCGAGGGACAATCGACGCCACGACCTAGAGCACAGCGCCTTCTGCTGAAAAAATAATTCTGAAGCAGCGAAGCTGGCGATAACGAATATCATACCTTTTTTGTTCTAAAAGTGTTGCCAATATGTTGCTCTAAGAAAGAATGTGCCCTGCAAGGCCAGGAGACAGGGCTGGGCGCCTTGGTGTACGGGTTATCACAGACAGGCCGAAGCAGGTCTCTGACACAGACCCAGCTAACCACGAGTTTTTGCCCCTGCCTCTTCCCCAGTTCCAAGACCCTTAAATTCAGACGACCCCAGACCACCGATCAACCATCAAGGATCTAAAAGTATTGTCGTCTCACCTTTATTTCACAAAGCATGATTTGTAAGACGAGGTGCAGAGGGATAAATTATAGTTCAAAACCGAGAGAGGCAGCCTTGGAGGTCGAGACGCGATTGGGAGGAGTGAAATGTGTTTGTGTGTTAGCGTGACCGAGACTCCCTCCTGTGCCAGTCTTTGAACCTGCCAGGTGCACCGTGTAATGATAGAAGTAGCACTATTTGCAAATGAAGCAAATAGTTTCTTCGACCTTCGTTCCCTGGAGATGAAGAGCCCAGCAGACCCCATGTGATGCAAGATGGACGCACTGAGCTGAGATCAATGGCTTGGCATCCCCTATGGAGAAGGCTTACCATGTACAGGGATGCACCAACCAGCCACACAGGTTTTCCATAGAAGTAATGATGTCAGTGAGTTGGCACGCCTACCTTTTGTTGAAATAAAACTTGTTGCAAGAGTTTCTTGGGCCTTTTTCCCTAGCGGGTTGCATTTTTCTGGTGTGAGTGTTTTGGGGCATGCCTTCATTTGCTGACCCCGAGATGATCCCACCGCCCCCTGTGCCTGCAGAGGAATCCAGGCCGCTTCTCCGGGGGTGGGTGGGGGACTGAGTGCAGGCTGGTGTTGGAAAACACTGACAGAAGAATTTTGGTGAAGACGCACACCCAGAGTATACACTTGCAAGTCAAAACAAGTAGGTGACGGGTATATGGGAAGGTGTGAAGAGAGTGAACATCAGGGAATTCAGATTGTTGGTGTGGCGTGGATGTGGTTAGTTTTATTTATCATAAGTGTTTTAAGGAGAATATCAAGGAAAGGAAAATGGAATTGTAGGGAGCCTTCCCAAGTGAGGGGAGAAGGTGGTACCACATATATTGTGTAACACAGGAGAAAAGGAAATAAGTAGGAGCCCTGAATAGTTAGTGAAGTCGAGAATAATATTTTATTTTAGCTTGTTTTATTTGTGTTTTTATTGTGTAGGGAGGAGGGTTGTCGTGTGATTAGTAGTGTGTTTTGGAGCGTGGTATGTGTAAGTGGGGGGGGGGGGGAGAGGTAATTTGTCTTGACAGGAGGGAGGGGATGAAGGACTGACCTTTTCTGACAAACCGCGGCAGTGTGCACAGCACGGTAGCAAAGGCGTAAGTGCACTAAGACACAACCACCATTATTAATAGGAGGGGAAGTATATGTGTAGGGCACAACCACTGTACCGAGACAAGCTCAAGAAATATTAAACAATGGGTGATGGAGGCAAGAGGGGCGGATGCCCCGCTCGTGGCCAGAGCAGGGCTCCCATAATATCTTGGAACACATGCCCTTATTTTTGACATCCAAATAGAAGGGAACACAATTACAGAAAAGGATAGATGAACACGTTACTTACCAACTGGTAAAGTTCTTTCAACTGGATGTTCCTCCAACGTCTTCCTCATCTATGACATGTAATGTCCACAGCTGTGCTGCTTTGGAAAGAATGTTTGGCAGAGGGTGCCCTGCGTCGAGTCCCTCAGAGGTTATAAGTAGCACGCACAGCGCCTGTAGCCTCAGTTCGTGTTTCTCCCCCCCCTCACAACGGGTGGCACACGTTCCCATAATACAGCATTGACTGCACTTAGCCTTGTTGGAACGAAACCTGTAATGGCATGGGAAATTGAGGGTTAGGCTGGAAGGGCAATGAGGAATACGTTGGAACAATATCCAGTCCGAAGAAAGTTACCAGCCGGTAAGTAACTTGTTCTTTGAATGGATTGTGTTCTCCAACATATTTCTCATCTATGACAGACTGCCAAAGCAGTATCCGCGAGTGGAGGAGGGTGTGCGATGTTTTAACCCACTAGTCCAGGCCCTGCAACATTACTGTGTGCTGCTTGCATCAGGAACATCAGAATGGCCGCCAGAAAGCATGATGCGCGTTAAAAATCACCATGAAGAAACACATGAACTTTGCTTCCACTGGCTAATGAAAAATGCAACTTGACACTCCTGACTCCAGACCTGAAGTAGGGCACAGCAGCTGTGAGGATTACTACTGGGTCTGTGGCCAACAAGCGTACTTGTACATCCCACCATCATGTAGGGGCTACTGTTCGCTGGCCACGCTGCACTCATCACTATTAGCAATCCCATAAAAACACATGCAACGGAAGCCAATACCCGACACAGCCCCGACCGCTTCTCCTGCATTCAAGGAACAGAACCAGTTACAACCGCCATAATTTCATATTGGCCGGAAAAGGGCAATATGAGAAGTTGTGAGGAATAAAAGGTCAAACAATTTATCCAACGACTCAGCCGCGTTGCTCAGAGAGAGTCCTGATGAGTACACATTATTCAGCTCGGCAGAGACCTTCGCCTTGCTTGTGCTGCCTGGAATACAGGTTGCAGACAATGCAAAATGGCTGTAGAGAGTACACTGGGAACTGGTCCAGTTGGCAAATGACACAGAGCATGGGTTCAACATAAAGGTCGAGCTGTGTGCCCCAAGACAGATGACACTGCAGAACAGATACGTCCTAGACATGCGGATAGCAGGTGTGTGCCACAAGATCAGGGATTCTTGATGAACATTCGTACCTCCCGAACATGCAGAGAATGGGTCGTCTCAATTGCAGCCGTACACATTCTGGGAGTTTGTATGAAAAAAGGAGGAATCCAAGTAAATTATTGTTCTATGTTGCATTCGATTGGGCCCCGTCCTGGCAAACATTAATCGTGTTCATCTTGGTCATCTTTTGCACCTGCCAAATGGGCCTCCGGTGTTGTGCCAAAGCAGTGCCTAGTAGTACAATGATGGTGTCAATTGGGGTTCCAAAAGTACCTTGCAATACAAAAAGAATAGTGTAATACAAACCGAGCACCCCATCCCTCACATGATCCCCATCCCACAAGTAGATTGCTTATATCATACCACAATTGTCCTTCCCCCTGACTCCAAAAACTATGGGTAGACCTAGCAGGCAATGGGGATGCATTTATATGAATTGTACTCCCGAGGAATAGGCACAAACCAGGGAGAGCTTGCGGTCCGTGTGCAGGGCACGAATACCACGAAAGGGAACCCCACCATGTGAGGCAGCAATGAAACGGGAGAATTAGCACATGTGTAGAGGGGAGTATGTTACTGTAGAAGTAACGAAAGGGGGGAATGTTGGGAAGGAACGGTCCTGTCCCACCCCCCTAGGTCCTTTAGGGTGAAGCGAGCCCCATGGGAGGATAACATAGCCCAGGGGGAGCTGGGGGGGGGGCGGCCTAAGAGCCCCCACACGATCATATTATACATGATTTAGCCCAATTAAGACATAGCACTCACATGTAAGTAGATGCCATTTTGTAGTCATGGTCGAAGCATAGGGCCTGCATGGCCAAGCAGTATTTAGCACATTAAACACAGGCCGCAAGCCAGAAGAGGTTATCTGAATAGACTCAAGCGCTGGTGAGAGGGGCCCCACGCTGACTCTTTTGTTCTAAAAATGTTGCCAATATGTTGCTCTAAGAAAGAATGGCCCTGCAAAGCCACAAGATTGTCCTTGATGCCTTGGTTTACGAGTTTTCACAGACGGGCCACGAAGCAGGCCTCCGACTCCCACCCAGCTAACCACGAGTTATGGCCTTTGCCCCAGTTCTGAGACCCTTGAATTCCAAGATATCAGTCTCCCCCAGACCACCGACCATAAACCAATCAATCATAAAAGATTGAAAGCATGATTTGCAATGCGAGGTACAGGGAGGGATAAATGATAGTTCAAAACCGAGGGTGGAAGCCTTGGAAGTCAAGAGACGCGATTGGGATGAGTGAAATGTGTGTGTGTGGGTTAGCGTGACCGTGAGGCACCTCCCATGCCAGTCTTTGAGCCTGCCAGGTGCACTGGGTAATGATAGAAGTAGCACTATTTGCAAATGTAGCTGGTTGTTTCTTCGGCCTTGGTTCCCTGGAGACGATGAGCCCAACAAACTGCATGTGAGGGAAGTAGGACGGACTGGGTGGAGACCAATGACCTGGCATCCCATATGGAGTAGGCCTATCATGTATAAGGTCGCACCAACCAGCCACGCAGGGGTTCACTATATGTGATGTCGGTGATGATGCTGGACCTACTTTTACGCATCTGCATGTAACCTCTCACTTAAATGTTCTTGGGCAGCAGAGCTCTTTGCTGGCACACCTACCTTTTGTAGAAATAAACTCCTTCAAAGAGTTTTTTGGGCCTTTTTCCCCCTAGCAGGTTGTATTTTTTCTGGTGTGAGCATATAGGGGCGTGCCTTCAGTGCGAAAGGAAGGTTACCACATCAGCATATTAAATGTGCGAAAATAAATGTATCCCTCCGATTTAGGCCCTGTAAATTTAGCATCTCCACCGCATTTACCACGACTGGCATATGTACACTGAACATTGTCTGGACTCAAGCTACCAATAGGAAATATTGTACTATAAAGTGCAGCCCAACTGGGAAATTCTTATTTACTCAGCATTTTAACAGTTTATCAATAACCTGCAGCCCTCCGGAATCATGGACTCAATACCTACCAGTCTACTCAATAGTCAATGAAATTATGGGGGTCATAAACTGAACTATCTAGAGTGCTGCAGGGTGTATACCCATGGTCTAGATCAGGCTTGTCCAACCTTTTTGAATGTGTTGCCGAAGCATTAACTTTGTCACATTGTGGGCCGGCGAGCCACAAGTCAACAACCTCACCCAAAGCAGTATATTAAAAAGCGATACTGTGTGACCTTTGATACAGGAGATCTACCATCTTCTGTTTATTAGATATGCATGTGCCATACGAATCCCCTGTTATTAGCCAGTCGTAAGGATAGACTGGAATGGACTGCCTGTGCAGGTGAGCCGCTAATACCTTTGTAAACACCCTGGGGGCTGAGGTAATGCCGAAGGGAAGGACCTTCAACTGATAGTGATTTTTCTCTACCATGAACCTTACGTACTTTGTGTGCTGGCAACATTGAAATATGAAAGTAGGCATCTTTCATATCAAATGTTGCCATGTAATCCCCCTGTGTTAGCAGTGGGATTACTACCTGCAAAGTCATACTGACCTTTTGTGGCTTGTCAAACTTGATCACTGGGCGCAAGTCTAACAAAGGGCACATGTCGAGATTCTTTTTGGGTACAAGGAATTACACTGAATAAATACCCTTGTTTGCCTGTAGAAAAGGGACGACTTCTATTGCGCCCTTTTCTTGAAGGAGCTCCACCTCTTGTAGCAGAATTATCAGGTGTTCTGGCGAAAGGCATCTGGATGTTGGTGAACGGTATCGAGGTGGCCGGTGGAACTCGATGCAATAACCGTGAGCCCGGTCTTGAGTACCCACTTGTCCGAAGTGACCCCTTCCCCAAAGAGGTTATTCGTCCCCTGACCGGGGAAGCATGAGAGGGGACCCAGACTGGCGAGTCATTTTTGAGCAGAGGCCGGGGAGCCTCTAGGGGTGGAGTTCCTACACCTGCCTTTGCCTCTTCGCTGATCTCTTGGTTGGTATTGACCTGTGGCCGTAGCGCCCTGTCTGGAGGACCATGGTCCACTCCCTGTCCCATACTGGTTGAATGTTCCCAATTGCACCTAGAAGGGTACCCAATTGCACTTAGAAGGTGTGACCAATAGTCTCTCTTGTAGCAGAAGGGATGAGCGTGAAGAGGGGGCGAGCATGAAGAGGGGGCGAGCGTGAAGAGGGGGGCGAGCGTGAAGAGGGGGGCGAGCGTGAAGAGGGGGGCGAGCGTGAAGAGGGGGGCGAGCGTGAAGAGGGGGGCGAGCGTGAAGAGGGGGGCGAGCGTGAAGAGGGGGGCGAGCGTGAAGAGGGGGGCGAGCGTGAAGAGGGGGCGAGCGAAGTGTGTAGAGGATTAATGCGGTTGACGGACGAGTGTGGAGAGCGGACGAATTGCAGAATTGCATGACATCCGTATTATGCCTTGGAACGTATGGATCCTTTGAAAGAGCATTCCTCATATCACACCCCACGCTTACTCTCTCCTTACACCACCACTCAACTAGAACACAGAGATACTATGACACCATTCGGTATAACTGTTTTCATATCAACATCTGCCGCTCACTCCCCATCACTCTAAGTAATCATTGCTGGTCTCGCACCCCAAGCCAGGCGTTCTCCTCAGGCCTAACGCTGCCACTCTCGGTCTGGATAATTCCGCCCAGATCGAACACATACTCCTGACCTCTCAGCCACCACACCTACCGCTAGGAAGCAGCTACCACAGGAATTCCGCACCAGCTGCACACATACCGGATGCGCACACGCACCTTTGGACTCTCTCTACTCCCTCTACTGACCAGAACTTCGGTTCCCAAGGGCTTTCAACCTACCAGCGCCTTCAGACCATACCAATGGTATATAAGGCGCTATATAAGTGCAAAATAACATAACATATAGGAGTACTACGTCCAGAATCTCTTGAAGGGCCAAACTCCACTGCATCAAGTATGGATCTCCAAAAGAAAGGACACGACGAAAGGAACAAAACTGAAGGGAGGGCGTTAGGGCCTAAATGGGTTTTTGAGAGTGACTTAATAGGGTACAATGGAGGACTCCCTGCTATCCAGATGACCGTAGTATAATATTACACTTCATGTTTGAGGTAGGGGGCCCAGATTCGATAAATAGAGGGGGGTTTTATCACTGTTGAATTGAATGAAATCCCCCACTTAAAAACCCTGTCTAGTGAAGATATAAAATTGGTAGATTCATACATCCAGAAAGATATGACCACGTCAGACTGGTGTTTCACACTGTTCCGTATTTGAAGCTATAATTAAGGAGCAACAACAAATTAGGATATGATATTTTACCATTTAGTGCAGGCTTCTCTAGTAAGCAGAAGAAATATAAATGGGTCCTCCCAAAATTTTTTGTTCTCGGGGGGTCAGATATGTAAACAGGGAGGTTTATTGAAAAGAAAAAGGAACAAACCAAACTGACTACCCCTCTCTCTACGGCCTGTCGATAACACAGGTGAAAGTGCAATGGAACTGTTTTATATTTTTACAGTCCCACAGACCTTTAGTGAGCCAGTTATGTGACTGAGTCCGATGGATACAAAATTGTAAATCACTTTAATGGTTACATAAAACCTTGACATAAAAACAATCCTTGGATAATTCATTCATCCATCACACCTTTCATTCCAATTCATATATTATATGGACTAGGGGTTAAACAGTTTACAATTTTTTAAGCATATTGGCTGTTTACAGTATGCATGACAACAGAAAACACATTGGAATTTCCTTTAGGTCGACATATGTTTCGGCCCTTCTTTCAAGTACCATCGTAGTCTGCGATGGTCAATATGGTGGGTATTGGGCCATCTTCAGGACAATCGTGCTTATATTGAACTTTAATTTCATTCCCCTTTTCCTCATAGAAAACGACGAATCTATGGTCGACTTGTATTATTGCAGACCTTGGAGCTGTAGATGCCGGATATCTTTCGTATTTTCCAGTATCTGGAACCGAATGTAAAAAGGGAGTGGTTGACTCTTCAGAAGGCTTTATTTTCTTTCCTTGCGATCTCTCGTGATCCGCTGTAACCGCGCGTACGACTAAGAGAACGCCGCCGTGTTACAGCTCGACACCGCCGACGAAAGCACAGGCATGTTACCGGATGTCGTGGATGACACCAAATCAAACTAACAACAGCGGATCACGAGAGATCTACAGCTCCAAGGTCTGCAATAATACAAGTCGACCATAGATTCGTCGTTTTCTATGAGGAAAAGGGGAATGAAATTAAAGTTCAATATAAGCACGATTGTCCTGAAGATGGCCCAATACCCACCATATTGACCATCGCAGACTACGATGGTACTTGAAAGAAGGGCCGAAACATATGTCGACCTAAAGGAAATTCCAATGTGTTTTCTGTTGTCATGCATACTGTAAACAGCCAATATGCTTAAAAAATTGTAAACTGTTTAACCCCTAGTCCATATAATATATGAATTGGAATGAAAGGTGTGATGGATGAATGAATTATCCAAGGATTGTTTTTATGTCAAGGTTTTATGTAACCATTAAAGTGATTTACAATTTTGTATCCATCGGACTCAGTCACATAACTGGCTCACTAAAGGTCTGTGGGACTGTAAAAATATAAAACAGTTCCATTGCACTTTCACCTGTGTTATCGACAGGCCGTAGAGAGAGGGGTAGTCAGTTTGGTTTGTTCCTTTTTCTTCTCTAGTAAGCAGCAATGCTACCAGGCGAGCGAGGAACAATACCAATTAGGAGGGGGCGAACAAGAACCAACTGACATGAATCTAGCAATCCCCCCAGGAGCAGCCCAGCTGGAGATGGCTAGCACTGTCACTCAGGGAATCAATCACCCAATTAAAAAGTCTGAAGTCCGACCTTTAGCCAAAAGAATACTCTTCTCTCGTGGAATTCGAGAGGGCAGGGATATTTAACCAGCTCCAAAGAATTGTGTAACAGCTTGACTAAATGTAAAATCATCTGTATCCAAGAAACATGGATGGTCAATCCCTATATCTTAGATGGCTATGAGACGTGCAGTAAACCGGCTAAGAGGCCTTCTAACGGACATCCTTCGGGAGGGCTTTTGATTGCCATTAAAAATGATTCTTGCATGAAAATAAAAATACATATTACACATAATGCCTTAGCAATAATATTGGAACGCCAGATTGGTGGTGCCACTAATATTCGAATTATTAACATCTATTGGCCGCCACACAAGAATTTACAGGCCACCATAGAGGCAATCAATAATCTAATAACAGAAGAGGTGACTGCAAACGCAGGCTTACAGATTGCCATAATGGGAGATTTAAATTCTACAATCCTATACGACTCGCGAGAGGCAAGGGTCATGGTACCTATATTGGTAATGACAGAGGGTATGAAGAAGGGCCTACAGGCACTGGTCAAAAACAAATTACAGGGACAACTTTGGAGTATGATTATTTTTGAATTCGGGGTTACACTCAGCATTTGGACTTTTAACGCCCCCAGCGATCTTTGCATCTGGAAAAATGGGGTCCAGTCCTCATTGATAGGCTATATATGTATGTCTCTCCTATAATGGGAAAGATCCTCACACTTCGAAATAACAAACTCAATATTTAGCGATCATCGAATGCTAAAATTAGACTGGCATTTTGAAGTCGGAAATGCTCCCATATTGGATTATACTCCAAACACAATGGCGAATTCTGTGAAATACAGAATAATATGGCATAGCAGCAATGTCTCAAAACTGAACGATTACTTTGTGGAGGATTTCGCTGGGACAACAATTTATCAGTCATGATAACTTTACTCCTTTTATTGGAAAAGCAATTAGGGTCTTAATTTAGCCTCCGAAATCCCAGAGAAAGGTAAAGCATAAACATCAATATAATTTAGTTGGACAAATCAAAACTAGATGCAATCAGCAGGTTCGGAAACTGTGGAATTCAGGATTGTCTTTGGAGGAAAAAAATGAGAGGGGGTGAGGAAAGCGAAAAAGAACTATAAGAATTGGCACATAGAATTTAGATCCTCCTGGTTACAGAAGGATAGCGAATCTATGTTGTCTGCACTAAAACAGCTCGGCCAAACAATTTTGGTTGCTGGTCAACAGTATTGAAGGAACCCAAATATATGTGCAGTCAACACCAATCCCGAAGGAGTGTGGGAAGGACATTTCAGAAAGATTTATTCTAGTAAAAAGAGTAATACTCATTGGTCTTTACTAAAACACTCCTTGGAAGTTTACTTTCCCAGTTCAGGATATTCAGACACAAATTTAAAATGCAAGCTCATCGAGGGCAGTGGGTCCAAATGGCCTATTGAATGCTCTCTTCAAGGGAGAGCCCGATCTTTGGTCAAGAGTTCCGTCGATTCTGTTTGATAATATAATGACGACAGATTATTCCAGCCACTTGGCATTATTCAGACCTCATCCCTATTTTCAAACAAACAATGAGACAGAAAGGAACCCCAGAACTATTGTCCAATCGCCATCCTGGACGCTGACTCGAAGATCTTTGCAGGATTGGTCTTGCAGAAGTTAGAGGAGTGGTCGTCCAACAAAGAAATTCTGTCACCTCAGCAATACGGTTTCCGAAGAAGAGTAGGGACGGAAGTGGGAGGTCTGTTAGTCACTCTCTTATAGTAGAAAGCATGGAAGCAAGGGGCTACACCAGTCTATGTGGTGGCCATGGACGTAGCCATGGCTTTCGATCTCGTAGACAGGTCTATACTGTGGACCAAGTTACATGGACCGGGGATCCCTGTGGAAATTCTGTACATTCTTTTCCACCTTCACGAAGATTCTTACATTCATGTCTGTTTAAATACTGATGGCCAACTATCGAGCCCTATTCCCATCTTTAATGGGCTGAGACAGGGCTGTATTTTAGCCCCTACCCTTTTTTATCATTATGTTTCAGACGCTGGGGACTGTTTGGATAACGTATCATATGCACCCCCAATAGTCAAAGAAACGAGAATTGCGTGGTGTGCTTACACTGATGACCTTTTACTTGCAGATCAAACGCCCCGTGGACTTCAACATTTGATAGTAACATTCCTTTAATATCAATCTTAATGGCCTTAAAAACAACTCGAAACAGTTATGAGATTGAGTAGTCGTAAACTCTGATAGGATATATGTGGTTTAGTAAGCATGAAAAGTTGGCCCAGCATTGTATGTTGAGATATTTGGGGTTTCCGATTTTCAGCAAAAACCTAAAACTCCATTATAGACAGTTTTTAACAGAGGGTTTGAGGTCTAATTGCAATGATGCGTAAAATTGATAAAGTTTGGGACATTTTCACTAGTCCCGTTATTGCGGTTTTACAATGTAAAAGTCGTCCCCAAAATAGTCTACGGTTTAGAGCTATTCCCTGAATGGTTCAACGTTTATCTACAAAAAAAACTGAATTACAAGTTTGGAAAAGTGTCATACATAAAGTCAGTGCCTATAATTGCAATCAGGTACGAACTGAGTATGCAGTCTTTAAAATCAGTTGTGGAGTGGCGTTGGAGGTCTTCATTTAGAAAGCTTATATTAACTAGCAACCTGACTGACGTATTGAGCACCAATCTTAGAAATGGAAATTCAAAATCAACTGTTCGCTTAACTTTACAGTCATTCTGTCAGACCAAAATGGCCTCATTGGGACTAAAAATACACATGCTTCTTAATAATCCCATACATGTTAAACAATTGCAATATGCAGACTGGGCAGAAACAAAGTCGAGGTTGGGGAAATCTAAACTATACTATTACCTAATCTCACATTATAAGAAACTAGGTACACCGGAATCGCATTTGATCAGGTTTCCTGACATGAGCGTACGCAATGGGTACATGAGATATTCAATGTGTTCATGACGGGAGCGTTAGCTAGCTGAAATTAGAGGACGAGGTAATTGCTCTCCAAAATGTGGATTCTGTCAAATTGATTACGAGAAAGAAACCTTGAAACACTTGCTAGTAAATTGTGAAGCTCGTAAATTGTGAAGCTCTTAAGTGCAAATGAATTTGCCATTTCAAGAGATTTGTAACCGATTTGGAAAGAGTAAATCTATTATGTGGGACATGTTATTTGGATCCGCAGTGGTACGTTTTTTTAACTAACATCTGTGGCCTAATTCAAATATCTGAGGACTAAAAACTCTACTACATTACTTGAGTGTTTGATTTAAATTCTATTTAAACATGTCAATTTTGGAATTGAATTTTACAACAAGCGGGCCTATACAATTTTTTTAGTGTTGGAATAATTTTTTATATATACCGTGGATTGTATAGAGTTAAGGTCAAAATCAAACAATATGAATGAAAATTAAATACTTTTTTTCTATACATACAATTTGTACATGTATTAAAGTATTTAGATTGAGATACAATGTCATTGTGTGCAATTTCTAAACTGCTTGATAGACATATTACTAGCAAGTTGATCTATAATTTTCTAAGTGCTGGAACTATTTTAATATATACTAAAAACTGATGAGAGTTTAGGCTAAAAACTATTTTTTTTTTAAATCCAACAACAATTTTCCTCTACATGTATATGGTTTTAAGAATTCAGATCGAGAGATGATTTGTGCATCTCTTTCCTTGTTTTTTATCCTTGTCACTTTTTTGTAAAGGTTTATTTAAACCAAATGCAAATAAAGAAATAATAGTCATTCAGCTCTGTGGTTTAGTGCAGTTAGATAAAAATCGGGACCGGTTGCGTGAGACTTGTAGATGTTCTAAGTTGCTCTATTTTCTTCTTGCCCCAAGTAACCGCACCCCGCGGGTGAGCAGATTAGTGCATTTATATCCTGAATTTTAGGTTAACTAGCGTTCAGAAAATGATGTGGACCAAACATTCTCGGATATCGGATCAAGTTGTAATGAGATATAATTGTCAAGATACTTAGTTGTCAGATTCCAAAAATGTGGGATTGATTTGATAGTACATGCATATTGAAAACTATTCTACCTCTTTATCAGAGACAATGTATACAACTGGAGCCAAATTATATACTGTTTAATTAAGGAAACTTCCTTTTTGTAGTCAATTGTAAATTAGCGCAAAGTTCTTTTTTTCGGCAAGCCACAAGGTGATCATGACGATGAGCCCTACAGATAAGGGGTGCATCAGCCACTTCTACTCCCTAGAAATTGGTAAATATTCCTACACAAAAAATAGGGAGTAAAAAGTATCCCTACAAAAATTAGGAAACAAAGTAAAAAGCCTTATAGCCGCATTGCTTCATGGATATGTTTGGACTGGTAGTATGTCCAGTGCTACAGGAAGAAACTTATCACTGCCTGTTCTAAAGGAGGTCATACATATTTAATGCACATAAATAACTATGAAAACAATTTTACAAAAACAATTGATTTACTGTTAATATTTTACTCTCTTCTGAAATAGTTCCATTAGTAATGGGACTCAGTATATTTAGTTGTATTTTAGTCCATAAAGAACTTTAACACTACATACAAATAACATTAGCACAAAAAAGGCAATAAAAATATACAAATATACATGTTAATACTAATAAAACAAAACTTCTAAATAGGCATATACTGGAGATTCCTATAATTTTCATGTTAAAACATTTGCTTTGTTTTCAACTAGGCACTTCTTTGTAATTGGAATAAATTACTCCAAACATTATCACCACATTCATTTGTTTACACATCATTTGCCACTGAAAGATTCAAACAGTTGTTGTGCCACAGTCCAAACGTTATACAGTGCAATAATCTGAACTTCAGAAGAATTAAGACACATATTCCAGAAGTGGGTAGTCGCCACCCATTAAAAATGGTGGTAATAACGACTATAACGAGCCCTGTAAAGGGACTCCAATTTTGGACATAAGGTGAGCATGTGTTGCACTGTCTCTAATGCACCTACTACTTTAGAGATACAGCACATAAGTTGGTCATGAGCAAGTTTCCATTGTGAACCATGAGTGGCTCTTACAGGTAATTGATTAGTACGCATCAGGAGTCGAAATCTCTGCATATCAGGGCTGGGACACCTTAGCAGATATAACTGTGTACTATAATAGCTATACACAATACCTGCAAGGAAAATATAATTTTTGAGGCCACTTAAATGACTGGTAGTAGCTTCCCAGTCTTTAAAACAAGATTTCTTCTTAAATTACTTTTTTATTCCCTTGCATCTGCCACAGATTGATCGCTCAATTGACCATTTCTTAATTAAATAAGACTACATGCACATGGCATGGGGGTCTATGATGCTGTACACTTAAGGATGCATCCAACAGACCTCAGCAATTCGTTGGTATTAATTTGTTTGGTGGCAAGCGGGAAGTAAGCTCTCAAATCAAGTTTCTACATACCATAAGCATTTTCACGACTACCCAAAACGTACCAGTGTGGAAAACAGTCTCTGAATAGGCACAGCCAGGAGAGCAAGAACCAGGGGCAAATTACGTATGCAATCTCTCCTCCCAACCAATGTACCACCGACTTGTAAATGTTCAAAAAAATAAAAATATGTTTCAATTGAAAAACAATGTCAAACATTTTTATTGTGTCTAGAGTGCATTGCATAATGTGTTGATTAACAGGCCTGTCTCTCAAATCTAAAAGGGCTTCTATGTCCAGATTGCATTAAGTGTTATCCAGATTGCACTAATAGGCCTCCAGACAGGTCTCTCAAACCCAGCAGGGGTTCTATCTCCAAATTGCATTGCAGTGAATACAGTCGAGTGACACCCCCCTGCCCCCCCCGACTAGAGGCTCACGCCTCATAAAAGCATATATCCTAGCTGCACGCCTCCAAACCACCCTTCAACTAGTAGATATCCTCCTTAAGCCCACACTGCTTGCTCACTGCAGTGAACCACGGATAGGGAGACGGACACTAAAGAGAGCCACCGAGAACACCGAATATATAACCCCTAACCACCTCCCCTACCCCTCAAGATAGTAACCGAACGAGTCTGCAACGCCAGCCGGAAATACCACCCACAGACAGGGCCCCAACTGTTAGCGGACAGCCCTCCACACCGACTACTATAAAACAAGACAACCAGACCGAAGTAGAACCAACTGGGCATCAGTAATCAAACAAAGACCAAACAACCTCTTATAATGCAGTGCAAACGACCCATTCCGAGGGAAAGAAAAAGAGAAGAAGCAACAAACACTCCCGAACAGCAACAAAGAAACACAACTACAGAACGCAATCCTACAGTCTGGAACAAGAATAGAACCAACTGAGAGAAGAGACAAATAACCCCTTACCTCGCTGACAACTGGTCACCAGAGCAAACCAACCCAACGCTAGAAGCAGGAACATCAAACTACCCAACACAAACACGCAGAAGAAGGATAAACGCAAGAAACAACAAACACACAACTGATGCGATAACACCTTATATCACCAAAGCAAGAACAACTTCCAATCTACACCCCCAGCTCATGGAAGATGAACCCGATGAAAACAAAAGCCCAAGGCAGAACCTAGAAGAACTCCTCGAAGAAGCTGACACCCGAAAACCTACACATCAGCAACAGATCGACCAGGAAGGAATCCAAAACACCAATCAGAAGACTCCCTCTACAAGAAAGCCCAACCCAAACACCTCCAAACTCCACTGCAATCTTATAATGTACCAGTGTGGAAAACTGTCTATGAATAGGCACAGCCAGGAGAGTAAGAACCAGGGGAAAATTACATATGCAAAGGTGAAGAGTGATCCCCCACACCCACAAATGCACACATTCCCAGACGGCTCCACTGGATTCTATTCGGCAAACACGATGAAGCTATACGGAGAGCCATGCAACCAACTGTGCAGACCTCTCGTTTAGCACAGCTGTGGTCTGCAACTTTTGAGTTACCCGCCGTTTTGCACTACAACTCCATCAGCCATTGCAAGCAAAGTCAATGGCGGTGGATCGTGGGAGTTGGAAATTGCAAACGTCGAGAGCCACAGTCCCTGAAGTGATAAGCTCTCCTAACTTCTCCCTGCCCCCTACCAAACACAGGACTCGAGACTTGCATAACAAGAGTGGCAATGGGACCATGAAGGTAGACGAGCGGCGATCAGGAATAAATCCTCTCCTGTCTGTAAAAATCAGTAGAAGCAGTTTTAGTGCAACTGCACAGACAACCTGTCACTCCGGTTGAATTGTGTTTTCTGCTCGTTTGATTAAACTACTTGGCATATGAATGAAGTACTTTGCGAGATGATGGCAATAGTTTGAGGACTTGTGATGTCAACAAAGTTCGCTAAACAAAAAGATTAAAAGCGTGACTTCACAGTCTCATTTTTAAAAGGATAATTTTCACAAGTCTGTTGACATTATCGATCTTTCGTATGAAGATGAATATATGCCCAAATACGCGCATCATTTCACTGTCTCGTAGTTACATACATTTACTTGTTATGATGCTGACGATCTTGAGTGCTCACCACCCTTTGAGGGAAGTACAGTACCTATGAACAATCCACATGCCTCAAGCGGTTGATCTGCAGAAGCCGAACAACTCTTTTTGTCCAAGCATGCAACTTCTGCATCACATCACACGTAGCTCAACGGTCCTCCAGTGCTGCATCTCGAAATGTCAACAATTGACTAACGGACCCTGGACACTTGGAGTGTGTACACTCTCAGAGCAAAACACACAAGGAGTATGATGTCACCTCCTGTGGCGTGCAGGCTCCGCGCCAAGGGCCCCATAGGAAACGTGCGGACAAAGAATTGCATTTGCTGCTGGCAGGCCGCAATGTTTTCGATATGTCAAGAAGTCACGTGGAAGAGCCAAGCGGGAGGTTGTACAAACCGGGAACGGGGAATAACTGAGGAGGGGGCCAATTGTCTGCTTACTCTTCCTAGAGCGAGCTGTAATGCAAAAGCAAACTAAAACATAAGTACAGTGCCGCCCGACTATGACAGAACCCAACCAGAGAACCATACACTTACAACGGCATGATGTGTCCCCCGCCGCAGGCGGCCCGGCTGCCAGACTTATCCCGCGGAGCCCCAGCGCATCACCACGCGGAGCTTCCCGGGGGCAGCTGAGCTTGTCCCTCCACCTCCTCCCACCGCTGCCGCGACCGCCTCTTCCCCCTAAACTAACCCTGCCGCTGATCCACCTAACATGGCGGCCCCCGCTACCACAGCAACCTTCTAGAACGCCATTGCGCAAACACGTTACGCACCCTCACTGTCAGCTGCATGCACGTCTTTTTTCGTTTAGTGTTTGGGAGCTGCATCAAGGGAATTGAAGTCTTCATCTCCGAATTCACAATACAAGACGTACAATGACTGGTTTGCAGGAACGTTAGGGCTACATTTTGCAGGATATGGACATTGAAATTCAACGATTATTTTAATCCTATTTCTGTTTTCAGTTATGTTTTCCGGAGATGTGGGTGGGTACTTATGCATTGATAATGGGACCTGTTTAGCCTTTTCCACATCTGTCGAACAATGCGGTGGGTTTCTCGACATAGGTCTCTAAAAGTACATATGTGCAATATTTATATGCTGTATTTATTATAGTCTGTACCCTTATATCTATTTCTCCCTCCATACACCGCAGTCCCGCCAACCCCTCCCCTATCGACCGTCAGTAGTTCTCTGTTAGTCTTTCTTTAATATCCTTGGTTTGCGCTCGCCCCTCCTGGTAACCAGTCCGCAGCTGGTGTTTGCATTAGTAACGAATCTGCTAGGTAGCCACTACTCAACGTTACCATGGCGGAGGAAGGGGAAGAATATAAATCCGTCGTGAGAAGTAAACGGGTATTCTTCAACCACCTGGACACCTATACTTGCAAAAACATTGGCAAGGTGAGTGGGGTGCACGCATACATTTTATATGCAATATACACATTCACTTTGCCCATCGGGCAGATATCGCACAGTGGAGCTATCGCGTTTTTACGTTGTCAAGGGTTCGTTTTTCCGTGAATTTATAAGGTTTCTTATAATATAATGACACAGCAGAGCAAATTAAGCATACTGCAACTTTCTGAATGACGTCATGTCGTGTGTGACTAATAGCTCAGGAAGACGTTGATCAGCGTTTGGAGTGTAAGTGTTTGAATGTGTCATTTAGGGGCCTTAGCTGGAGTACATGAGGATGGCCCATGGTGAGTGGCTCTTGTATATAGTTTAAGATTAACTGGAGACATACATGTACTATATATGTATAATAAAGTTACTTGGATGTTCTAACAAAAATGCTCACAGCTAGTGAACTACCATCTAATTGTTTTTCGGTTATTACATTGGCAAAGAGGATGGGATCCAAAAGGAACTCAAAGAAACAAGTAAGGAGAGCTGTGGTGGAGGCGAGCAGCAGTAGCTACATTACACCACACACCCCTACGGCATTCCCCCTTGGGAGCTGCCTAAAGGACGGGAAAGGATGCACAGTGGAGCTAACCTAGTAATACCATCCCAAGGTGGTACAAACTAAAAAAAGATGCCCATGAAGATACAACTCATGCACTGGACTGCCCCCATTTCATTCAGTTTTACCTGCTAGGGCAGTGGGAATCTTGTGCAGACTCTTGTTTGCAGTGGCATTTAAACTGTGCATGTAGTCCGCAGTGACTTGTGGAAATATTTTGATCAAGCTATAGCAGCTTCCCTTCCTAATAGTGGCTCTAGCAGATTTACTAACGTGTTGGTAGGATACGTTGTCCTCCATGCAGGCCGGTTCTAGCTGTCGACCTCTGGTGTACTTGCAAGTAAAGCTTGGAATATTAATGGAACTTTTACTTTGAGAAGATTTGGCGTCTTTAAGACACTTTGCATCCAGGAAAAGGGTGTCATTCTCCTGGGGCACGGTCAGCACCCAAACTTCTTGATTTGGACTTTCACAGACTTCCCGACACGCACCCACATTTCTTTAGTTTGTGTAGGGAAACCCCATTAGCGTTAAGGACGGATAGTTTTTTTTTTTTTGTTAAATGAAGGTCTATAACGATCACCATGGCACCACTTGGTCAGTCTCTTCATTCCTTGTCGCCACACAACGTAACTCTAAACAGAACCAAAGTAAGGCATTTGTGTTGTTCTGGGATATGTAGTTCAAATTGCCAGCTCAAGTATAAAGAGAACAGAATAAAACCATTTTATGTTGTCTGCTATTTGGGCGTTAAAAATAGCTACAGAGAACTGAAAGAGAAGAAACTCCTTTATGTTCATTGCTGGAATATCTGGTTTAAGATTACCTGCTCAAATGAAAATGAATGAGCAGACAGGCAAAAACAGTTTATGTAGAAAGAAAATAAAATAACTTATTTTCATGTATGCTTCTTGATTGATGACCGTTGTATTGAGTAGGAAATCATTACAAAGACAACTCAGCCAGCCCTACGTGATAACAACATCTCAAAGTGATATGTGCCACTGTCAGTGGATATCACATCCAACTACCTGTGAGAAATCCGGTGTCTCACCCGCTTGTCCCCGGGGATCTTTATCCAGGTGTCCAGGACACAGCTATTGCTTTTGGGGATCCAGTTCCTGGGGTTGGACCAGTGCAGGAGGATCACCTGGGTGAGGGGTCTTCAGGGAGTGTGATTGGGACACCGGATGGCGAGACTCAGTGTCCCCTTCCCTGCAACATCTTTACCCCATCCTACCAGATAGGGTATGTAGGAACTCTACCCCCATCCAATTTTCCTACATAAACACATTCACAATGACAGCCCGCTCTGGCAGAAAACAGACTAACGCCCGAACAGTATACCTGATGTGTCCCAATACCATGGTCAGGCGAGGGAAGGCAATTACTGACCAACACTCTCACCTGACTTCCATTAAGCTTCCCCACACAGATAAAAGGAAGAGCACGAAAGCACACTATGAGCGATGCCAAGCACACGAAGAAACAGCAGTTTCGAAACAGCAGCTGAATGAGGGACGAAAGATGGCATACTACGAGGGGTTTGCAAGGAGGGAAATTCCCTTGACCTTTCTGGAAAGAAACCGTTATGTTCAAGAGACCCCGAGATTTGACAGTTAAGGCCCGGAGACAAGTCTGAAGAATCCTGCACTGTGTGTCGGAGGTACCTGCACTCCTCCTACATGACTAATCGAGTCAGAGAGAAGCAGCAGCCACCATGGTACCGTCCTTGGCTTCAAGAACAAAGAGGCAACATAGAAATCAACAGAGCCAGCGAGTTGGGAAGACTGATACAAGATTGGTCTGTGTTGAAGCCAAGGTTGCAAGCAGCAACAATGTATACCAAGCGCTGGAACAAACATTGTTAAAACGTGTGTGATGAAAGACGCAAGCAAGCGAAGTTGAATTGCTGAGGAATGTTTGAACTTGGAAAGGATATGATATTATTGACAGAGTGGTATGGGAACGTGTGCATGCTCAATCAAAGGTCTCTGTAAGGTATCCATCTGAGAGGTGGCAGAAGGGAAAGTAAAGTGTTGTACAGAGAAATATATTGTGAATCAAAGTTGTCCTGCGGCGGGTCAAGCACAATCCTGTGCACAATCGAAAGTCTTTGACTTTTTGATGTAGAAAAGGAAGGATTGGAAAATTAGATGAAATGGCTCGATCGAGGGAGATCAATTAAGAACATTGTGTTGAAGTGGGTCTGAGCGTGGCAGAGGGGCACCCGTTGAGAACAGTAAATCACCTGAGAAACTGCATGTGAAAATCCTGAGAGAAGTAGGTCTGAGCCAGACGGAAGGGGACCCAGGGTGAGCAGTAAATAATTTGAGAATTTGTGCATTTTCAGTCCTGAGAAGAAAGGAACTTTGATGTTTATATGTCGCTCTAGGCCCTCTGAAATAAGAGACTTTGAATGGCAAGGAATCTTCGGCACAGAATGCCCTGATGCTGAGGTTTTGAACTGCTTCCTCGTGCCAGAGAAGCCAGAGTGGGTGCTAAGCTCGAGTGTGCCACCTTGTCCCGTGCTGAAAACGTGGGGAAGGGGGAGCCAACAGCTCAAATATCCTGACATATCATTTCTTGAACAAATTTCTTTTGCATAACATTGTTTTCCACACTGTTTGTATTTAGAAGTAAGCATTGTCAATAAGTTTATTAGTATAGGCCCTTTTATTTTGACAAGACCCTACTAGGACTACATTTTTTTTACCAACTTTATTTAAGTTTTTAGAGCAATGTAGACATGAGTGCATTAATAACCAAAAAATATTAACAAGCATACATTATTTTCATGTCGACTCGTTCTACCCCCATCTGGGGTTCAGTGCAGTTAAAGTCCATTGCTCATATTTAAACACCCGTGCCTAGTAACCATTAAACCAACCCCTCTTTCCACCGAACAAACCCCAACTTTATGGATGAAAAAGTATTATCCTCTTATTTTAAGAATTCAACTGGTTGAACCGCATTCTCGGCTTAATGTTCATGTTTGTCAAATAATAGATATTGCACGGAGTAATCTAGGCTTGAAGAACATCTGCTCCTTATCGTCCATGAATTCATACAGAGGTAGCCAAGTGTTCAAATGTTTCGAGTATGAGCCAAGGGCTATTGCTGTCACCTTCTCCATAGCCATCACTCCGCACAGTCTCACCCACTACATGGCTGTTATAGGTCCTTCCTTGGTTTTCCATGCTTGTGCAACTGTAATCCTGGACTCCCTCAACATATGAGTGATAAGTGTAGCTGTGGGCCCCGAGTTTGTATAACATCCCTCGACTGCCTCCCCCAAGAGCACCACTAGTGGATCGAATGGTAGCTGCACCCCAGTTATTTCTTTAATATGACTTAAAATCTACTTCCAGTAAGTTTCGGCTAGTGGACAAGACCACCACATGTGAATGAAATCCCCTGGAAGGTTACAGTTTTTCCAGCAGGTTGCAGGGTATTCTGGGTTGATAGAGTGTATGCGAACGGGCGTGATGTACCAGCGGAGGCACAGTTTATATGCTGCTTCCTTAATTGAGGTGCATCTAGAACTCTTGGCAGTTCTATGCCAAATGCGGCCCCAGGTGTCCCCAGAAATTGGTCTCCCTGGATCTGTTTCCCAGTTTTGCATATATGTAAGGTTCTCCTCGGGGTCTATTCCCCCGATTAGGCGATATAGTCTGGTTATCCCGTTGTCTGGTTGGCCCTCTTGTATCGTTAACTCCACCCCTGTTGGATCTCTAGTTGCCCTTTCTTTCACCCTTGCGTTTGAAACCCAGTGCCTGAGCTGGACATAATGAAAACTCTCTCTTTCTGGTATGTTAAGCCTAGCCTTGTAGTCTTCAAACGTCAGGGGTAACCCATCTAAATAGAGACATTTTAGTACCATGTTGTTTTCCCTGTCCCCCCCCAATGTATCCAGAAGTTGGCCTGCATTCCTCGGGTAAAATCCGGATTAGAAGCAATTGGTGTGAGTGGTCCCCCCCAACTTTGATCTTCTTGTTTCTCATACCTCATCTCAATACCAGAGAGTGGTTTTGGTTGATTCTAATAACAGCCCACCTTTTCCCCTGTTTCGTGTGGTAAGGAAGCCCAAGTTCTTAAGGGGTGTCTTGGTCGCTGTTGTTTCTAATGTGACCCATTGGTTTCGATCTTCCCCAGCTGTCCATTGTAGCATTGGGGCAACTTGTGCTGCCTATAGGTATCTACTGAATTTTGGGACCCCCAGTCCTCCCAAGGCTTGTGGCCTGAAAAGTACTTTTTTGGGAATTCTCGGTTCCCACTCTTCCCCCCCCCCCCCCTCCAGATAAAGTTTTCTGTAGAGTTTGGATTGCTTTGCCCGGGACTCTGATTGGGAGGGCACCCACTACGTATAGGAATTTAGGAAGTAGTCATTTTGACCGCAGTAATGCGCGCCAGCCAGGATAATTCCTGCAATTGCCAACATTTTAGGTCATTAGTTAGTGTTTTCAAGAGGTCCGGGATATTGGCTCCATATAATCTGTTGTATCTGTGAGTCAGTTCTATTCCAAGATATTTTACTGCCTTATGCTCCTATTTCAGGGGGTATTGGTTTTCCCATTCCGGGACCCGTTCTGGATTTTCAGTGATATTAAGAGCTTTGGATTTGGGGTAGTTAATATTGAATCCTGAGTCCTTCGCGAACTCCCCCAGCAGTTGTATAGCTGCCAGTAAGGAGTGCCCAGTGTCCCCCAGGAATAGGAGGATGTCGTCCGCATAGAGTGCTACTTTTTGTTGTCCAGCAGTGCCCACCTCCACCCCCCGGATCCCCGGATGGCCGCAAACTCTACATGCAAATGGTTCCATAGCCATGGCAAAGATCAGGGAGGACAGTGGGCACCACTGCCTTGTGCCCGTCTGAATGGGGATATTCTCGGTCAGTTTCCCGTTGAGCATTAACCTTGTGGATGGGTTTGTGAAATTGGCCATTATGTGAGTGAAGGTTGGTCAGCAGCTGAATTTCCCAAGGACTAGTCGAAGAAATCCCAATCCCCAGTCTAGCCTATCGAAAGCCCTGGAAGCATCCAGAGCTGCCACTGAGAATTTCTGACCAGACCTCCCTAGTTCTCAGCCAATCAGTGTTAGGCAGAACCCTGTGCAGTTCCCTCTGGGACCACTGCAAAAGATTTAGGACTACAGGTGTTTGGCAGTAAACCCACTTGGTAGCAGTCTGTACCACACAGATTCACTTGGTAGCTGTGGCTGAGCAGTCAGACTTCCCTCAAGAAGAGTTAGGCAGTATACAGAGTATTCACAATAGGTCAAGAGAACATAATAGAACAAGTAAACACTGACCAGGGCTTGGTGTAAAAGAGATAATTATTTATTTAAAACCACATCTAGAAAAACACACAGGCACTAATGGTAAGCAATTCAAAAACACGGTCACTAAAAGATATACACTCCCTTAAAAGAATATTAGACAAGTCTTAAGTAAAGCCCCACTTATTTTCAGACAGCGGTGAGCGCTTAACGTAGATGGCACTCTAATAATTCGTTTTAAAAAGGAAGAGAAAAGCAGAGAATGAATTGAAACGGATCCCAACACTTTTTCCCGAACACAACAAGAGAGGAAGGCAAAGTAACACCGTGAATTCAGAGTCAGTAGGCCGGATCCGCTTTAAGAGGATCAAAACGAAATGTGTCGAAGGTCACACGGTTGCAGTGCACAAAAGTCTTGTAACGGTTCAAAAAGGAGTTGGACCAAAGAAAGGGACCAGTTAGAGGGTCAAGGTGGCCAGCCCAGTCCAGAAGGTTAAGGGGTTATTATTACCTTGTAGCAATCTTTAGAAAGGGAGGCCTGGCGGACACGGTACCTTAAAGTGGTGAGAATACTCCAGAGGGGCATTTGTTCCTGGCTGCGGATGCAAGTCGGTGATTCGTCCGGGGGAAGAGAAGATATCGTCGGGGAGGAAGACAGGAGTCCGTTGCACTGCCAGGGAAGAAACCAGCCGCAGAGTTTCTCAGGTAGAAGGAGCGGTCTGTTGATTCGCGGTCCAGGGGTGAGTGGCTATCTGCTGCCGGGGTGCTTGGCACGGGCAATTCGACCACAAACCGGTCTGAGGTGCGAAGAGAAGAAGGTAAACTGGTTGTGCCCACCAGTCAGGGGAAGAAGCCTCTCCAGCCGGGAGATCCTCTCTGTCGTCGGTAAGTGGTGAGTCGGGTCCGCAGGGCTCCACCGGTGGTGTCGTCGTGGTAGGTCGGCTCAGCTTCTCCCTTGTTGGATTTTCAGGTCCTGTGGCGACTTCTGAAGTTCCAGTCCCCAAAGCCCTGCTTTTATGCAGCATACCCCCATTCACTCAGCCTAGCTGTCAATCAAACATGCTAAGTGGTGAGCCGGCCGGCTTACCACATGGGCCAATCACACAAGAGTGCGACTTGAGTTACCAAGGTAACTAAGTCCAGGGTGTCTAAACCCTCTCCCACACCCCCTGTGGTACCCAGACAGAGTGGCACCACTTTTGGATGCTTCTGTGGAGAAGCCCGCCAAAAAGTGGAACAAAGGACCCGACTTGGGTTGGAGACACAGAAGAGAACACAAACGCCATTTTAGAATCGAGTCCTGGCAAAAAATACCAACCGGCGAATTAATATTAATTAAACGGGCGTTATGTTCGAGGTTATGAGAATTAAATAATTAAAGTTGGTAGCCTCGAACAGTGGGAAAATCCCATAGGGAAATATTCGCGGTCGAATATAAAAAGTAGTTTCCACTGCCACCAGCCAAAACTCGATCAGGGGGGACGGAGACGTGCCCCCTCGACTAACAGACCCCAGGGCAATCGAAATTGCCCCGACCAGTACGTCCACAATAGGATGGTTTGTACTGGTTTCTGTTAATAATTTGGGACTAGTAAAGCCAATGGTGACTTTACATGCCCTGGGAGACAGTAGTCAGTCCCAGGGTATGGAGTCTATGGTGGGGGTGTCACTATGACACCCCTGGGTTTCTGCACAAAGGTTCTGTGTAACACACATAGTAAAAACACATGAGACCCTATGGAGTAAAGGACCCCATAGCCCATAAAACACATTAACAGTCAAAGGAACACCATAAATCATGTCCAAGAGTGGGAGAAAAAGAATCTCACTCTTGGCAGGAGAAAAAAACAAACTCCAGAAATCCAGCAAAGCTGCTGGGGGACTCACTAGGTTAGGAAATTCAGCCTAAAGAGAGAATTCTCCCTAACAATCAGTGCCCACCCTCAGTCTTTTCCTCCTGGCAAGTGCAGCCTGGGCTAGGTCTTGAAATAGTTGGATTGGAGTGGAGCGGAACCTAATAGGTTCTTTTATACGGGCGGCTTGCATAATGTCCTCCTTAAGCTGAAACATATGTAACCAGGTTAGGACATCGGGAGTCAAGTTCTTATTGATTTGGTATGTAGAATAAACCCTGTGCGTCCGATCCAGCACAATTTCTTTAGTCTCTTCTACGTTCAAGATGTGTCGGAACAGATCCACCATGTATTGTTGCAAGTCAGAGTCTGTGACAGATTTCAGGACCCCGCGGATGCGAATGTTATTTCGCCTGGACCTATTTTCGGCGTTGTCCTGTTTATTTTGCACCCGTTCCATTTGTTGTTCCAGCTCAAGGACTCTGTTTGCCAAAATGTCCTGTTCATGACTTTGCTCCGATACCACTATCTCGACTTCATCAATCCTTTTTTCAATTGCCACGACCCCTTTATTGAGATCTGAGATGGATCTAGCCAGGTTATTTGTGCTTTCTTTGATATCTTTTTTAAGTTCTAGCAGCATTTCAAACAGGTCCGATTTTCAAATAGGTGGGTCCTCGGGTCTCTCTGCCTCCTCCTGGAGAGGGGGGGGGGGGGCATGTACCTGGGCCTGCACCTGGTTGCGCTTCTGAGGGTCTGCTGTCTGCAGCATGGCTTTAATGTCTCCGGAGCCTTGGTTTTTAGTTTTCGTGGTTTCTTTGGACATCCTGGACGATTTGTGGTGTACTGGTTTGTCGCTCTAGGTTAGATCAGGCGTATTAGGGTCAGAGTTGTTTATCGTCGTTGCCCCTCGGGTGTATCTTCCCCTTCCCACAACCTTGGAAGCTCCTTTGTAGACAGGTCAGGTGTAGTTCTCCTCTTATGTTCTCTTCATGTTCAGGTTTATGTTATATAATTAGAGTTAGCCCAAGGAGTTTGCCACTCTGTTTTCCACCCCTCGAACAGTTTATGCCTTGGGAGGGGTATGTACTTCTTTTTATGGCCACTGTCCCTTATGCTTGCCTATGCCCAGTTAGTTATGGCTCCAGTGGAGTTGATTGCCGTTCTGTATCTCTAGTAGGGCAAGGCACTATTTTTTTATACAGGCCAGTAGTTCATTTGTAAGACCACCCTCTGTGGTATGTTAGATGGGTGAGAGTTGTTGCAGGGCTGTGTGGTATCGCTAGATAGATGTCACGCAGCAGAGTTGCTGATCGCCTCCTTTCACCACGGTGAATATCAGCAACATTTGTTTTGGTTAGACTGTATGCCAATATAACCCCCTCACTGTGTGTTCGTGTTTTCTACTTTAGGATGTGAGGAGGTCAGCCAAAGCCTCTGGCGTTTCCCCTCTGAGGGTGTTGTTGTATGTCCATGGAGCTTTGGATCGTCAGGATTATTGTCCTGCTATTTGGCCCCTCTTCTTACCTCCGTGTGCGTTTCACTCCATTCCATTATATTACTTACGGTTTTATGCAATTAACATGGCGTTCATGGGGGGCCGTTCCATTCACAGCCCTCAGAACACCAAAACTGGCCTGGATGCATAGACTGTTAGACCCCGCCATTGGGATCCACCATCCGCCGCTGCAGGTACCCCGCCTCTTGCGGCAACATGCTCCCGGGAGCCTGCTATGAAGTCACTGGCAAGATTATAGTTCTTTTTGGACATGCCTTTGCCCCTTTGGGATATTACAGCGTCCCAGTCGTATTTTCCTAGGTGCTTTCAGGAGGAGTGAGAAGGGTCCCGGGCTACATGCCACCTTCATGGTCGCCCCGTTGCGCGGATATCTCCCACTGTAGCCGTTGGCTCCTCGCAGCTGGCCGCTCAGCTCCGCTCACCGCCGAGCTTGCCCCCGAATCTCCTGCCTGCCAGCTCTTCAAGTCATAACCGGGCACCATCATCTTCCTTCGTCAACTGCAGTCTGCGCTTCATGTTACGCGCTCCGGGTGATGGGGCGCAGGTCCTCTGTTCCTCGTACCAGCGACGGCCAGCCACGATGTCGGAGTGCGCGAGAGGATCCCCAGGTCCGCAGTTTATTTCTTTGTCCTGTTTATATCCTTCTAGGGGTCCAGGGCTTTGTACCTCGCGTGAGGAGTGCGGCGGCCGCCATCTTGCTGGAGAGTCGTTACGCAGATCTCCGAGTTCCGCTTGTAACTTTGTTTAAGTTGCTTGGTGCAGTCTGATTCCTCTCTCTGCCGGTTCTTCCAGCCTTCATAGCTATTCATGTAGCTTCAGCATGATTTTCCGGGTCGTTTCAAGGGGATTAAGGGTCCGGGGCCGGGTGAAATCGCGGAGCTCGCCGAGGAGCCATCCGTACAGGCCCTCGGCTGGCCACGCCCCCCGGACTGCATTTTTATTATTTGATGGTCGTCGCTTCCTCCCATCTTTAGATTTAGGATTAGATAGGTGTTTTACCAACCCATTTGAAAGTTCAATAAACTCCCCTGAACTGTGATCACGTGTCTGTCTTACTGTTTGATACCATGCCTTCCTTACATACCCTAATGCAGCTATGGGCTCTGCAATGGTAGGAAAGTAATTAATTTTGATGGGTTTGGCATTGCGCAGTGGTGTACACTTCACACCATAGCAAACATTCCATATTGTTACCTAGAGAAATGTAGCGTAATACAATATAACATGGCAAGACATGACATAGAATTACATAGTTTAAGGGGTATCGTACTAAAATACCAATTTTATTTTTTTAAAACTGTGTATGTTTGTTTACTGTAAAAATTGCAATAACGAAAATGTTGCAGCCACAAAACCGTGTGAGGAAGGTCAGGGGTGTCCCCCATATCGTTATTTGCTGTCTACACACCGTGAATGGGCTTGGAGCTTGCAGGAGTGTCAATAAAGATTACAACATAGAGAGGGGGGGCTCTCGTCAGAGCTCATACACATGCCGATAGGGCTGAGAATAAGCGAGCGGAAGGAGGCGAGCGAGCAGAGACGTAACAGGCCAAAAAAAAGCAAAGCAAGCCAACAAAGTTTCCCGATGCAGCATCGAGGGATGTGGGGGTGCCAGATGTCTTGCCGATGGCATCTTTGGTGCATCCGCCGGTGCAAAAACAAGATTAAGAACATCTACGGTGCGCAAACTTCGCACTATGTGATCACTGCGTTCCGCAGTTTTTTAATTCATAATTTTTCAGCAGCACAGTGATCGCATAGATCAGTTTAGGAAACAGTTTTTAAAAAAAGAGCATATTGTAGCCTAGCAGAACAAGCAGAATCTAGAGGACAACCACAAGAACCATTGTGATTCGCCACACAAAGCCATGCTTAATGCAAAGACATTTATCCACCAATCATCCCACATGACCAAAACACTGGAATGTACCATGTCAGGCATCAACCAGAAACACAACTTCTATGTCTTGTGATGAGCGTGACGACATGGCAGACAGAAGGGTCCCAGACTTTGGGTCTTTTTACCGAAATTGCCTTATTAAGGAGATGTGAGGAATTGCCATCTGTCAGGGGTGCTAAGCCCTGGTTTATTTATTTTTAGTAGCTAAAATGATGAGGGTGATTCCTTCTCCTAATCTAGATCCCCCCCCACCCTTTGTCGCAACTCCATGCCAAAAGCATAGTGCAGTTGTGCCCTGTTGCATCAGTGGCCTGATCTGCAGCACCCACTCTGCTCGGGGTGCAGAGCAGGTTCAAAGGTCAGGTGATGACTCCAATGGTGTCATCGCTGTTTTCCCAATGGTGACCTACCATGTGGCCAGTGGACGGCAGCCACTACCTGATACTGACTCTGGGGGCGACTATATGAGGAAGGACCACATGGGGGGGAAGACAACCTCTGGGGAGATGTCATGGCTTCATTGGATGAGACATGGTATGCACCATTTTTCATTGAGGATAACCCTTCCATACCCTCATGGCATATTGTTGGACATCTCCTCATCCTCCTACGAAGGTTATTTATTTTGGGATTTTTTAAAAATTGGTTTTCAGCCTATTGAAATAGGCCTTTCACAAAACAGTACAAAACAAAGAATAAAATTCATTAAAGGTTATACAGTACAATAGTAAAACAAAAATCAAAGTAATAGTGGCATAAACCGGTTTAGATATGGTTCCTCAAATCTGTGTATCCTCCAAACTTTTGGTTACTACACACAGAAAAGCATACAAGGCTACAACCAATTTCACACCATTAACCAACATTAAGCTGGCCCAAAATAACTCTGCAAGTTCCAGGAAGCCCAGGTAATGTAACCCAACGTTCCTGAAACCAGCGCACTGCAACACTGTTTTTCAGTGCTTCCTTCTGTTAAAATGGATTTCTGAACTCTGACCTGGAGGGGCAGAGGTTCAGAAGGCCAGCCTAGTTTCTTAGAACAGGGTAACCTCTGGACAAGCCAGACCAATCAGGGTAGCGATGGCGGCGGTCAAGACTAAGTCTCCAGAGGGGCGAGGGTGACTGAAAGACCTCAATGAGCACACAAAGCAAGGACACTTACAAATTACTCCAGACAGATGTTATATTAAAAATATAGACACATTTATTACAAGGCCTTTGTAACATCGACCATGCCAAAGAATCACAATAATACTGAAGTAAACCAACACATCACAATCAATACAATATATATACAAGACCGAGGGGTCTAAGGAGTTAAAAGCACGAAATATGTGGACCACCTAGATGGGGAGGAAACAGGCAGTGCAAGTAATCATTAGACCCAGTTCGACATCAAAATACACCTAACTAAGAGGCAGTCCAAGCCCTACGAAGAGAGGAGCCTTCTGCTCAATAGTACATGCATGCGCTTGTGCCAATGGACAAAATAGGGTCTCTTCAAGGGTCTCTGACAGTTCAGGAAGGTGGATGAGGCGATGAAGAACAAGTTCCCCACTACTCAAGCAAGACCTCAACTTGCGGGCAGAGACCGGGTGAGAGTGCGGGATGGAGCTGCTATTTCGCTACAGCGGTAGAAAAGAAATGGATTCCTGCGCTAGAGGCCACCGGTTGGGGTATGGACTACTCGCCGGTCCCCCGACGCAGGCAGACCCAGACTTCGCCAGGTCAGTTCACTTTGCTGCCAGGTTTGGATGCGACAATCTGGACGGCTCGACACCGTGTAGTTTCCGCAGTAGCAGGATTCAGGGTCAAGGGGGTCACAAGTGCAGCGAACTTGCACAGGTCGTTGCCGCAGCAAGGCAACACGGTAACCGCCTTTACTCCGGTCCGGGCGCACTCGTCTCACTTCAGACCTGGGAATGCCAAGTGTACGAAATTCGGTGTGAGGGTGCCGGGGACACGGAGCAAGCAGGATACCAACTTTCGAGGGCTTCCTTGAAACGGTGGCGGTGACAGAGCAAACGTCCCGTGTAAGCTGGTCAGCCCACTGGTTGGCCCAGGGACACTTCCGAAGAGGCTTACTTGCAGGGTTTGATGAAGGTGCCGAGAATAGTTGGTCCCACTATTCCAATAGGTCGAAGCGCCTTCGCAGACCTTCTAGGACGATCGGATGCAGAGGGGTCTCGCAGGACGACAGCGGGCTCAGGGTGCCAAACCTTCCAGCAGGTCACTAGCGGTTCCTCGACTCAGCTTCTTGTTGCAGGATACTTGGCTCCTTATCCTTTGTTCCTGTGAACTCAGGAGATCGACATGGTAGTGGTGATTTCGGCCTCCTCTTATCCAAAGTTCCCTTCGCGCCAAAACGGAGAGGACCCAATGGGAGATCTGCTCACAAACACTCCTCCATACGTGGACCAATCACGGACCACGGTGGTCCCAGGCATTCAGGACACTCCAGACTCTCAGGCACCAAGGATGTGTATTGGCAACAGACATCCTAGCCCACATCCTGGAGGCACACACACAAGGCATGCAGAAGCCCGCGAAAGCTTTGGGTTTCGCGGGAAATTGCATGACCAAATAAGGACTGACCCGGGTCGGCTCGACCTGGGGAAGGTGAAGGGGCATGGTGGCTAAAGGACAGGACAAAGAACCGCGTGGCATGGCCATTTTAGAGCCAAGCCACCTATTCGTGCCAAACGCAGTAAGCGCGGATAACATAGCAAAAAAGGGTTCAAAACATAAGATAAACGATAACTGCCACCAGTCCTGTCCGTGACACAGTTCATAATAAATCCAGCGAGAGTTTCTAGGGCCTTTGGAATGACAAGAGACCCAAGGGTGCGGTAAAGTAAGTTACATTGCACTCTTGTTACATGTTGCACAAAAGTTGCAACCTGAAGAAAGGATTAAGGGAAACGGAGTCTCCCAGTACTGACTGTCTTAAGGGCATGTCAGTTTCCCCATAAGAAGTGAGCGAAAGCCCAGAGGAGTGCGGCGGAGGGCTGCGCTTCTCTGGCAAAGGTAAGATCAGGGTGTAAAACAGCAGCAAAACGTTTGGGGGTTGACACATGGAGGGAAAATGACATTCAAATATGAAATCTTTCCTAACACCTTCCCACTGTGATCTGTACAGAACCTACAATGTGTGTGGGTTTTTTTTTTTTTTTTTTTTTTTTTTTAAATAGAGCTATCCCATTTGTTTTTCCATTCATGGGTGGGAATTGGATTTAAGCGGAAAAGCAAGTAAGCACTCTGAATATTAGGACAGGGAAAGAGGGCTACATAGTGAGGGATCTCCTTTCTCTTCCTTCTAAATTTTGCATACTTCGTGTAAAGGGAGAACGTTGCTAATAGATCTCACATTTAACACCAATCTATCCTAGAAAACTTGTTGTCTCGGGAGAATAGCTCAGCAGCAACGTGGTCACCTTGCAAGTAAGACGACACGGAGCAACACAAGTTCAATTACCAGGTCCGCACTTAGAAAACTCTGGGTATTAAGCACGTTATAAATAACCCATCGTATCATACCATAACTAGATCCAGTGTACTTTCTAGCTCTTATGTAGTTGAACATTTGCAGGAGTGTTTGGAACATTTCCTGCTTGAACTCCTCAATTGAAGTTGCCGAATGCAGAGTAGAAGGTTCCTCCAGTTTTGAGAAAAGAGAATTTTTAGGAGGATTTAAGAATTTAGCATAATCAGCCAGCTTCTTTGAAAGAGCCGTATCAGCCAAGGAGACCAGACTGATTTCATGCCGGATGACTGCATTTGGTGGGGAATTTGCCAAGCCTAGTGTTTCTGCCAAAGGTGACCCTGTAGATGGTTCAAGCAAGGTCCCACATCAAAAGGTGCTATAGCCAACCCATATAAAATAGTCGACTCCACCTTTTGCATATATAACCCGACAAAGGGAAGCAGAGAGTAACGACATAACTGGAAATAAACTCTTTTTATTTGTGCCAACAAAGGAGTGACTCTGTTCTTCATAAATGTTTTACAGGCTTCCCTCGAGTGACTATTGGAAAGGTTGAAACCTAAGCACCTCATCGTCAGCGCCCTCTCCAAGGGCTGGCCCGCTACCTTCCAGACAAAGCCCACTGAATGCCTTTTAGTTGTAAAAACAATAACCTTGGACTTGGTCCCATTTGCCTTCAGGTTATGGTCAACTGCGTATTGGTGTTTTGTCGAACAAGATGATATTGTCAGCAAAAGCCAGTCAATTGAGTACCAAGTTGCCTAATTTTACATGGAACGTGACTCCTGCATCTCAGAGCCTGTTTAAATCTGAGATGTAGAGATTGAAAAGTGTTGTAGCCACAACACAGCCCTGTCTTAGCCGCACAAATGTAGGAATCGGGCCCAACATGGCCCCCTCCTTAGTCAATCTCACCCTCCCCACAGATTCGCTATGCAACAAGGTCAGGAGTTGTATCGTTTTTAATGGAATGTTTCAATCACAGGTATTGAAAATCTTTTCCCAAGACCCATAGGCCAACCTTCCAACTCTGATCTGCCTTGTGAAACTTATGAAAACACCCTTTCCAGTTCCACCTACCAATCATCCAGGACTGACTTGCCCTTGAAAAGCAGACTTGTCGTTTGCAGGTGTTAGAAAGCAGCATCTAACTCACTGGAGCCTGAAACAAAGCAGATGAGCCCAGTGGAAGCGGCGAGAGATGGGAAAGCTAGGAATGCCAATATGAACCAGTGAGTCCACCCAGAGACAGCGGGGTAACCGGGCCGTATTGGCGGCAACGCCTAATGCAAGTCATTGTAAAGAGAGAGAGAGGGAGATATATTATTGTCAAAAGGTGAAATGAACTGCGAGTGAAAACCTTACACCTATGTTGTGAATGTATACAGTTTAACTAAATGGGAAACCCGGACACGATAATATATCCTGAGATACATTATTAAACAAAGTAAATGTGCAAGTCTGGAAAAGGGCAGAGAGCCCGTATGGACAGAAGCCCTGGCAGGAGTGTATACCAGGCAATTGCAAATGTATCATTACAAGAAGCCCTGGCCGAAGAGTATACTAAGCAGCTAAAAGAAAAGTACACAAATTAACGGGGTCCTGAAGAAATATCAGGATTAGGAAAAGGATTGTGTTAGAGAGTGTGCTACAGTTGGGCAGTTGGCAGGGTGGAGAGCGTGAACCGCTGCAGAAACAGGAGCCACCACCTGCTGTGAACGGTCATATGAGGATAATTAAGGTGAGCCCCCATTCTCCCACAACTGTACTTTTCTCTCTGTTTATTGCATATTACTGGTCTGACACCATCAGCATTGACCATTGTTTTGACGTATTGAGTCACACGGCGAAGCTACCTCTGTAACACTGTGAAAAGTTCATTATTTGCTAACACGAAGGCAAAGTGGCGACTTTTGACATAACCGTACTTGGATCGAAAAAGGTTTCATTGAAAAGGAGTAGGTACCTTCTAGGCAAGCCGGTGACTGCGGGTTACAGTCTTTGAGCCGGCGCTCCTAAAATGTTTGTCCACTTAATTTCCTGTACTTGATGTAGAAAGGACATTCTCTAAGCTGAGTCCGCTCAGTGAGTTGCACTCGGGTTATTACCGATTTGACCATCGGATCTACATAAGCAAAGTGTCAAGGCTGCAAGACCTTGCTGTTTGGATGTTTGCCAGCGTCTCTTCTTGGATTAGTTTCCACCTGATATTGTTTGGAATTTATTTAACAGTATTATATTAAACATTGGACAATTGATGACTTTTTTCTTTGGGAAAACTTTGGCGTCCTAACCCTAATTAACCCTAATTAACAAATCGAGGAGGCCTCACAGAGGGAAGTAGGTGACTGCGGGCCACGGCCTTTGAGCCGACTATCCCCAACTGCTAGCTCTTCAGAGGCCTCACCCTGTTCTTTTTCAGAGGAACTGCAAAGGACATTTTATTATGGCTAAGGTGTAGTGTGAACTATATTTTTGCTCATTGATGATTTGGTTAGCAATTTAATATACGTGCTCTATTAAGGCAGTTGTTAGAGTGTAATACAAAATCAACAGGAATCCAACAAGGAGAAAACTGAGTAGTACAAATAGGGCATGTATTCTATGCACAAAAGATCCAGAACAATACCAAAGGCTAATACAATGCAGGTCAAGCAGGTGCTGGGTCTATTGCACAGGCAATCCAAATAGTACATCAAGCTCAGACAAATGCAGGTCAGACAGGCAGTGGTCTCTTACTTGGGTGATTCAGGAAAGTTCCCAGGCAGATCAAGAAGGCAACAGAGGCTTGACAGTACTGTGGGGACTGTGAGAAACCTGAAGGTGTCTCCCTAGCTAGTCCCCGTTGGTCTGTCATCCATGTGGCCAAGAAACGGCTATCACTATTGGATCCAGTTCCTGGGGGTGAACCAGTGAGGGAGGATCACCTGGATGGGGGGGTCCTCGTGGAGGGTGAGTGGGACACAGACTGGTGAGACGCGGCATACTCCTTCCTTCAACACGTTTTCCCCATCCTACCACGTAGGACATTAAAAACCACTGCCCCGCCCCATTTCCGACACAAACACTTTCACGCAACACACCAGAGAACGGACTAACGCCAGAGCCGTTTACCTGACATGTCTCAATACAAGGGCCAGGCAAAGTCAGGCCATTGATGAGAATCACACACACACCTGATGGCCCTTTCCCTCACACACACACACACACCTGATGGCCCTTTCCCTTCCCCACACGGATAAAAGGTGGAGCAAGAGAGCACAGTACAAGCAAGGCAGGCCGCACAGCAGCACAGCAGTTCAAGAGAAGGAGAAAGGCGGCGGGAAGCAAGAGGGTGGCGAGGAGAGAAGCGACCTTGGCCTTTTCGTCCCAGGCCCACGGAACCTTTGTGGAAGAGGACATAAGACCGCAACAGTAGTGCAAGTGACTTGCAGCAGATGTCAACGGTACACAGGGTAAACCTATGCCAATAAGCAGGAGCAAGGGAAGCTCCAGCAACCGTGGTACCGGCCTTGATTCCGGCTAAGCCGAAAGCCAAGCGGTTCATCACAGACGGTGAGTCAAGGGGAGAGCCGATAAGAACCGGGCTGTGTTAAATGAGAAACGCAAAGTGGCAAATTCGAACAAAGTTCAATGAACTGTCAAAAGTGTTAAGGGGAGGCCAGCTGCAGAGGGAAATCGGTGTCACGTGGGTGCTAACCCGAGAGACTCTGGTCGATCCCCATCTGAGGAATACCAGAAGGCTGTAGGAGAACCGCCAAAAAAGGTCAAAGTGGTCATACAGGAGGTCTAGTAAAATCCCTGTACAATCGGAAGACTTTGATTTGCAAAATGTATGAAAGCCAGGGAAGTGAATCCCACAAACGGATGTGAATGTGAAGTTGGTAAGTGTGAACCCGACCGAGGGATGCTGACAAGAAGGGGGCAAGTCTAAAGTCCCAGGAAACAGTGTGTTGACAAACGTGATCCCGGCTGAGGGATGTCCACTAAGAACTGTTTGAAAAGAAAAGACATTAGGAAGACGAGAAGAAGTGCACTGTCCTGCTTGTCATTTGGGGTCCGAGCCCGACCGAGGGAGAAACCAAGAGACTGTATAAGACAAAGGGAAGTACTATCCCCAGGCCAACCTTGTCCTCTTTGATAGACGCTTCCCGCGCCTCATCAACTTCCTTCCTGTTCCTGCTGTGCCCTCTCTCTGGCTTCCTTGCCTCCCACCTCTGCCTCCTCCTTGGCTACCTCGCCCTCTCCTCCTTCCTCCTCTGCCCTCCTCGGCCTCCTTCTACACCTCTGCAGGGCGTACCTCTGATCTGTACCCTTCCCCAGATGTCTTTCAAGGCTGGCCACCTTCTCCATATTGCCACTCTCAATCTCACTCCCCTGTCAAACCCTCCTCTGACATCTGTTGTCTCCTTGAAGAACTCGACCTCGACGTCCTCTGTCTCACCGAGACATGGTTCACAGCCAGCTCTGTCACATGCTTTGACACTCTCGTCCCTGACGGCTACAAGATCCTCTTCACACCCAGATCCAACCGCTCTGGTTGGGATCTAGCCTTGATCTTGCCAGAGTGGATTTCTGCTTCTGTGATTCCTACGCAGGCCTACTCCTCCTCCGAATGCCTTGTCTGTAGGCTTTCTCTCTCTCCCGGCCACTCTCTCACCATTGCTACTATCTATCACCTGGTCAGACTACCGCTTTCCTCTCTGAGCTGACCTCTCCTCCTCTCTCATGACCGCGACCACACAATCCTCCTTGGTGACCTCAATATCCACCTGGGTGCTTTCTGTCCCTCTTCTGTACTCTTTCGCGACCTCTGCAATGCGCTCTCTTTCTATTCTTCCCTCTAGCCCAAAACACACTGCTGGGCACACTCTGGATGTTCTCATCTCCTCTGACCTCCGCCTCTCTAACCTTCTCACCACTCCTCTCTCCTGGAGCGACCACTTTCTCCTTTCCTCCCATCTATGCCTCTACCCCGCAAGCCAAGCCTGCTCCAGCACTGTCACCTACCTTCTCTGTCATCAGGCCCGTTAAACGTGTGTCAGTTGAGGCTTTCGCTGCTATTTTCTCTCCCCCGTCCCCCCTCCTCCACCTCTGGCTGTCTCGCATCCTAACACTGTGTTTTGCATTTGCTTGGCCATGTGGGGGGACCTCGAACTCGCACCCCAAATAGACCCCAACAAAACAAGTTATTGAACTCAGATAGGCAAGAAATCACACTTAAACCAATAGTTATAAAGAAATTGTTATAGGCCCTTTATTCACACATTATACATACACACACTATATATAGTCAAATATAGGAAAACATAGAAAAAGGGCATAATAGAATGGTTGCAGAAGATGCCTTTATCTCGGCCACCACAACACTGCTTAGTCCCAGAGCAGGTAGGCAGAGGGATCACTTGTGCTAACGGGGTCTGGAGCGGAGCGTCCTCCCTCTCCTCTCAGCGAGACTGCATCACCTGGGGGTCCAGTTCTATCTGTAATTCCTAAGAGGAATACCTCTTCTCTTTATGGGGTGGGGGGTGGAGTCCGCGCCCCTCTAGTTTACCCCACTGCCCACGGCCGAAGAGCAGACAATAAGCATCAGGAGCCAAGTGTGGAAAATTCCAGTTAAAAGTGGAAAAACTCAGCTTCTCTCTTCCCTGCCTTCTTTCCCAGTACCCCTTATCACTGCAGCTGCAGACTGCTCCGACGCCCTTTCTGGCTCATCCTTCGGCAGACAATACAACAACTATTCCCCACAGTTCATCTGACATCATTAAGTGACCTCGCCTCCGATGCAAAAATGCACATTTACTTAATGAGCCCACGAAAACGTAGGCTTTCATTGCGGTAATGGAAGTGAATGTCCAAAATGGCAGCGCTTCGGCGCCATGTTGCTTTAGCTCATTTTTCGCACACATCCTGCACTCCACCCCTTGGACAATCAACTACAATTACCCAATGGGTGAAAAGTAGATTTCCCAAAACTTGCGGAACATCCTACACAAATTCGGAATACACGAAATACAACAACTTTAAATAACTAAAACCCCACAAACCGAAACCAAAATGGCACGCAATGCCTCGGGAATCCATGCAAACAACTGACCCCACAAGTTCCAGTCCTGATCCTGGGTGACCTGGGCAGTAAGATCTTTCAACCCACCAATATATTTTTCAATAGAACAGGAATGATCAGCATTACAACCCAAATTATGCTTCAAAAACAAATGATCTATAGCGGCTCTATTCTGCAAAATCTAAATTTCTAAAATGTCGGTTATCTAACAATGACTCTGCCAAAACTTGCAAATTCTCAATAAGCCCTTTCACTACCAAACAAGCTAATTTAATCATGGTCTTAAATCCCCAGGCTGCCAGACCCCAAATCCCTATTATTGAAATGGCCAGCGCCAAAACCTCAGCTTCAGACAATAAATGCACATCAGAGTTACAATTGGGTGACAGGGCATTATAATGAACAGATCGCATAGACCACCGGATAGCAGGCTGCAAAGGAAACATCATTAAGCCAAGATGAGTTACAGCACAGGGGCCGCCCGAAATGTTAGCAGGAATATATGAATAGGTATAGTTCCCACATGCGAATAACCAACCCATAGGGAGTTTCACATGATACAGGTGACTGGCAGTCAAAAAAGTAAAATTACACACCGTGTTGTTGGATACATCAACACAAGCACTTGGTGGTCGCACACATAGGCGCTGCTCAAAATCAGTACTTCCTGCATCCTTGTCCAAATCTAGCTGTTGACATTTAGCGATGTAGTTCGAATCACAAGTCATTTGATAACAAACATCAGCAGGAGCGATATTGTAAGTGATGATGCGAGTCATGTTCTTCAATCTGTGGTCCGTGTTCGCACAAAATGTACACAAAATGTACAATATACATAGATGGAAAAACATTTTTGTGCGTCAAAATCCTCTACCAGAGAATCCTCATGTAATACCCCGAATAGATGTCGCAATACCGGGGTAGGCATTGGTATAGCATTGGTATAGCCAAGGCAGGTGGAAATCAAATGTGCAGAATTGTGTACATCCGCCAGACAGAAATGTGAAATATTAAATACCTGTCATGCCAGGTAAACCCATTTATTCTCAGGTTGCCCGAAAATGGCAGAATAGCCATTCTGCACAAAGGACATAAACACTGCAAAAGGAAGCGAGGCATTACGCCTGCGCCCTCGTCGTTTCCTTATTGCACCGTGATATGCTGCAATGGACGCATCATCCGGTGCAAAGGTGGTAGCAGACGTGCCAGTCCTCATCCAAACTCCCAACTCATCTGTAGAATGGAGACATTTGCCACCTCTTCCAGCATGTTCCCGGACCCTCCCGAAAGGACTCCACTGCGCTCCACACAGGCAATCAGAATACTCGGGATCTTAACAATCAGATTTCAAAAACAGGATATCAGTGGAGTACATCACTCTCTCAAATAACATTTGTCAGCGGGAATATGAGTCAATTTCCTTTTTACAGGTTCCTTACAAGAACCACCTGATCCTCTCCTTATGCTATTACATCCGCCGGGACGGGTGGACCATTAGGCTTTTCCACCCACACCTTGGCATCCAGAACTATTGTATCTGATGAGCCAAAATCCTTGTTCCCACGAGTTGTCACTACTGTGGGTGGCTCCCTTTTCTTCACCATGGACAGTTTTACAGCTACTATTATCAATTGTGCCACCCTATCTCCCTTATGGATGGGCAACATATTTTCACCACTATTCATAAGAATCGCCTGCATCTCTCCTTGATAGTCTGCATCCACAATCTCTCCCAACACCTGAATACCTCTCGGGGCTAAGCCAGATTTAGGGGCAATTAATCCCATATGCTCAGACAGAATTTGCACCCCAACCCCTGTATCAATCACAATAATGTCCATAGGTTCCGGTTGGATTTCTTCCCTTGCAAGCAGATGCACCCCAGCAGACTCGGAGGGGGGGTTGGGGGGGATTGAGTGGTGGTCATTCTATCAGGAGCCAATGCCCCCGGAGACATTTCCCAGTAAAAGAGGGTTTCCATAGCTCTGTTAGGTAGGTTTAAATTGTAAGGCTGGTAACATGCGCATCAATAGAGTCTCACCATTCGCAATGGGATGGTTATTGAGGATCTGAACGGCATCCAACACACGATCTCGCCACCTTTTCAGGGTGCCTTCACCCTTTTTGCGCAGCTGTTCTTGTCAACAATCCATTCATTCTCTCAATTAAACCTGAATCCTCAGGGTGATATGGGACATGAAAGATCCATTCAATACCTTTTTCCTGACAATAGTCCTAAACCAACTTCCTCTTAAAGTGTGACCCATTATCACTGTGAATCTGTAAGGGAACACCATAATACACAGCCACTTGATCTAACAGTTTGATTGTATTCAATTGGGTGGCTCTTTTACATGGCAACACATTATATAACCCAAATACGTGTCTACAATAGTACACGCATATTGGCATCCTTGGCTAATGGGTAGGGGACCGATGTAATCTATTTGCCAAATCTGTCCAGGCAATTTTTCCTGTTTCAATGTGCTGTCAATTATATGTGGAATAGATCGTTGTTTCTGATGTTGACACACGGGACATTGCAAAATCACTGTTTTCACAATCTCTAATGGAAGGCTAATTCCCCTGTCTTGCTCCCACCGGATAGTAGCTTTTTCTCTGAGATGTCCACACTTCTGGTGGGCCTATTTGGCAATCCCTTCCAAATAATATTCCTCCGCCCTTGTGTCCATGTCATGACCCTTGCCCCTGGCCCTCACTGGCAAGTCAACCTTCCAGTTCGGGCCAGGTCAAAGGCCTTAAAACCTCACCCAAGACTCGCTTGGAGTCAGTTCTGGCGCCTTTGGCGCCAGGCTCATAACCATCATGAATACCAACATTAGAATGGGACTATTTACTTGGGACTATTTAATTTGGGGGGGCTTCAGCCAACATGGAGGCACACACATAGCTCAGTTACAAGGAACTGAGCAGGCCTGGGACTACTTTACCTGGACTACTTTGGGTGTGGCAAGCCTGGGACTATGTTACCTGGACTACTTTGCCTGAGACTATTTAAACCGCACCCAAACAGCAGAACATGCTTTGCGTTATTCTGTTGTGGGCAGCGTAACGCTCACCGTGTCCAGTTCTTTGATGCCAGTTTACCTGAAACCAAAGACCAGCAGAGAGAGAAAGAACACTATGAAACTTACCTGGAACAGTATCCTGTCTTCAATCCATCGCTGACTTCAGTTCCACTCACCTGAAGGTACGATCTCCATCATCTGGCACCGCATGCATCCTGGAATACCATAACCTGGAAAGAGGAGAAAGAAAGACAGCATTAGTAAGCGTTTACTCCCGAATGAAGAAAGCCACACAATTCTTACCTGGGTAGTCCTCTCCTGGTCAGTATCATTGCTGGAACATTACGGCGCTCAGCGAGGAACATCACAACCTGCAAGGAGAGAAAAGACACAGGTTAGCAATATAAAAGGCGAAACAGCGCCGCGCATCGCGCATTACTCGCCAGACAGCATCGCGCACACCGGCCCATGCTCATCTTCAAACTGCATGACAACACCAAAATACCTTTCCATACCTAAAAGGAAAGAAGCAAGACATTATTATTCAAACTAAACGGAACATAAGAACTGCATATAAAGACTGTAAAGCAGCAAACCTACGGAGTCACAGCAGGCTTGGATTCCCACAGGGGGGCTTGCACCAGTGAAGTAACTTGGTTGCTGCTCGCCCCCACATCTACGCGCCCCTGCCACGAGGAGCAGGACGGAGAATCCACCTTTTACAATATTAAGGTGAAGAGAAGGCCCAAGGGGGAGTAAGGAGTTGAGGCCAAGGGAGGTGGGAAAACATAAAGACAATCTGGTATTGAATCCAGCTCTCCTATATTGCAGACCCATCTTTAACCAGAGGCATTACCAAGGGACCGGGAGACGGTTCGAGAGTGCAAATCATCCAACCAGGGCTGGGTGCCGTCCCCGTGGATACCAGGTGAGCGTAACAGTCCATGACCGAATCTTGGCATGTTCATCTGCAACAGAATTGAACCCCTGTTCTAATGAATCGGTTTCACAATGTGTGTCAACATAATACACAGTTACTGCAGTATGGACTAGCCTTTCAGCAATATTTTACCACAATTCCTTTCCCCACACGTCTTTGGCATGAATTTTCCATCCATTCTTTTGCCAAGTAGGCAACCACACCCCCAACCCGTTCGCAACAGACCAAGAGTCAGTATAAATGTGACAACAGCCAAGCATCTCTTGCTTTAAAGCATGATGCACAGCATACAATTCCGCAAATTGACTACTCTTTCCTTTTCCATAGGTGGTTAACACTTTTTTTGATTTAGGATTATATGTGACAGCTTTCCAGTGTTGCTCCATTCCCACATATTTAGCTGAACCATCGGTAAACTAAGCTTGTTCGACTTGCTCACGCGTTAGATCACCACAGGGGATACCCATTTAACTGGAAATGCACAGACTTTCCTCCCCTCCCCGAGCTCCAAATCTACTAACGGAACCACTGCCACTTGCTTGTGTAGTTTCGCCACTCTGCCCTTTTCGGTCTTGGCACGATCTTGGATGTACCGTTTCCATTTGATAATACAGGCCTCCTGTGCATGCCCTATTCAATGTATTTTAGGGGAGCTCAGTACCCACTGCATGATCAGTATTTCCGGTCGGATCAATACATCATGACCCACTATCATTTGTTCTGTATCCACTAGTGCCCAATAACATGCTAACAATTGTTTCTCTAAGGGAGTGTATCTGTCACCAGCCTCAGGCAACTTCTAACTCCAAAATCTTAAAGGCACAAGCTTCCTGTCTTGTATTTGTCATAAACTCCAGTTGGCATAATTATGCTGTATTCATACATTTAGCTCCAGCTCCCCGTCCCTCAACGGCCACAAATCAAGCACTTTCTTTATGGTGTCTTTGGCTAGTTACAATGCTCTATCTTGCTCCTCACCCTATTCAAAATTGAATTTATTGTGTGTCACTTTGTAAAGGAGTGCCAAAATCTGCCCCAAATGTGGTATGTGTTGTCTCCAAAATCCAAACAACCCAATAAACTGCTGAGTTTGTTTCTTAGTCCTTGGAGTGGGAAACTCCATAATCTTTTGCTTAGCTTTTGGCACCATTTCACGATGGACATTATGCCACTGAATCCCCAGAAAAATCACGGTCCAACCTGGACCCTGGGACTTTGCTTTATTAATTTCCCATTCTTCCTTCCGTAGTCCTTCCATGATCAGATCTAGGTGCACTTGCACGCAATGCTCATCCTTTCGCTGTATCAATATGTCATTAATGTAATGCACAATTTACACATCCGGTTTGCACAGACTTCTGTCTAAATGTTCTGCCATCAGCCGGTGACAGATTGTCAAGCTATGCATATATCCCATGGGCAGGCATTGGAACGTATGCTGCCTCCCATTCCAGGAAAATGCAAACTGCTCCCGCCATTCACCCGCGATCAGTACGGTGAAGAAGGCATTAGCCAAGTCTAACACTGCATACCAGGTTCCCTCAAAGGTCTGTATATTTTCAATCAAAGTCACTGCATCAGGGACTGCAGGTATTAATGGAGGAGTGTATTTATTCAACTTGTGATAATCTACAGTCATACAGTATCTTGCGTCTGTTTGTTTGACAGGCCAAACCGAATTGTTCCAAGCCGTGGTCACGGGGCGCAATACACTGGCTTGTACATACGGACCTGCACCGGGGGCATCTTCAGCTTTCCTGCAATCACGGGGGTATAAGTTGGAGCACTCCACCCAAAATGATACAATTTCCCTTCCAATCCAAGGGTTAACCCCTCTAAAATATCAAATCCAATAATATATTCAGGGATCGGGACAATTAACACCTGATAGGTGCCCCTTTTCCAATTTTCGTTTTGGTTTGGACAGCATGGGTCTCTTTACCTCCTAAGCCTGTGATTGTGAAATGTTTGCCCTTAAACCTTGAAAGATTCCCATGTATTAATGAGGCCTCCGCCCTGGTATCAATTAAGGAGCATACCTCCTGTATATTTCCTGATTGCCAAAATAATTTCACCTTTACATGAGGCCGTCTATCTACCTTCATATGGGCAGTTATTATCAGAGTTTGACCACCATCCTATTCGTACTTTGAGTGCCTGTGCTTAGACTCTATTTCCACCATCGCATTCACCATTTTCCTAAAATAAGTCGGCTGATGTGATGGGGACATACCCAGGGACTCTTCGTCCCCCTCCGCAAGAGGGGGTGCAGAAGGAACCTCACCCCTTTTTGGCTTATGTGCCTCCTGTCGCTTCACTTGTTTATAATGCTCTTTTCCATCTAGTTCTCGCTTTTTATATAATTGATACATTTCCCATGTCTCGATCTCATCAATGTCTTCCCGCGGCACTCCCATCTTTTAGCAGTGCCAAGAACATATCCTTTATGGATACGCAAGAGTCTTGGCTGTCAAACCTCTTTCACTGCGCCCCTTTATTTCTCGCTCTCTGGGTCGTTCCTCTGTTTTTTCCCATTCTCCTATATCTGCTGCAGATGGCATCCACCCTCTCATCTGTCATTTGACCAGTCATTCCCACTAAGAGGGTCATCATAACATTTTTATACGCCGGCAGGGCTGTTCGAATGATAGTATTTCTGGCTGAAACCACCAATGCTCCAATTCCCATATGTTGAGGAGTATCTAAACGAATCGCCTCTTTCATGGCATGTTTCCTCTTTGTATGGCCTCTCACAATGTGTACCACTTCTTATCCTCGGTCGGCCAGTCTGAGGGTGAGAGGATACTTAGAGTTACACCCTTGGGCTGCTAGTTGCAATAAAGACATCTGCACCTCTCCCATCGTCTTCGCTAGGAGGACCTGCATGTAACATTTCTTGCACATGTGTTTCCTGCGTCAATATCAGAAACCTGGAGAAGTCTGTGGCGTCTACCCGGAGACCCGCCGCACCTCTATAAAAATAACCTGACCATCCATGTTAACAAAGATTCACCAGCCCTTTGCTTCAATCAGCGGATTATTTCCCCGACCTCCTGCTGAGAATAATCCTCAAGCGTTGTCAAATCCACAATTCCCCCCCTCTAAGGTTATTCGGGTTAGAACCCGCTCATCTACGCATCATAGGTTTAGCGGTTCCTTCCTTATGACCAGATTCTGGCCTGGGTGAGCCCTCTGGCTCTGACCCTTTCTCCGTACTAGTGCTATCAAATACATCCCCTTCCCACTGATCTGGGTCCCAATCGACCCCTGCAGAGGCAATCACAGTTGCCATCTTACGGGAATTCACTCTCCCTCTCCTCTTTTGATATTTGTAACAAGCAACCCTCACCGCAGCTCACTCGGCTACCGCCTGATATTTATCTTCCTTATCATGATCGCTTCATTTGGAGCCTCTGCATCAACGCAATCTGTTTTTCATCGGCCAGCTCCTTTTCCAGTCTCAGGACACTCGCCTGTAATTCAGCATTCTGTTGGTGCACCTTTCGAAATGCTAAAGCCGAACACTCTCCCTTTTTCCACAGGCACCTGTTGCAGGCATCCCACTACTTCAGCTGGACTCGCCTCTCCTTTACCTGGGTCCCATGTCTCGCTCAGCCCTGCACCACATGCCGAGGTCTGTGCAACTTTGTCATATGGATGCTTGGTCCACACTGGGCTATTCACCTCGGGACACACTCCGCCTGCAGAGCTTCCTTTTTTCCTAAATGGGGAAGTCATAATATCCAATAAATATTTCACGTCCCTATCATCAATACCTCACAACACACCTTTCACTGTTCCAACGATTGCCTCTCCAAGTCCAAAACTTTAAAGTTCTCAAATCAGCAGGGTTCCTTGGCATCAATATCAGCACAAAGACCCTGCTCACAGTGGCCACAATTTTTGCTTTTGCTTGGCCACGTGGGAGGACCTCGAACTTGCGTCCCTCTAAACCCCAACAAAACAAGTTATTGGACTCAGATAGGCAAGACATCACACTTAAACCAATAGTAATAAAGAAAGAAAATGGCTCATTATAGACCCTTTATTCATACATTACACATACACACAATATATATAGTCAACTATAGGAAAACAAAGAAAAAGGGTATCGCCGTTTGAACGGTTGCAGAAGACACCTTCATCTCTGCCTCTGCAACACTGCTTAGTCCCAGAGCAGGTAGGCAGAGAGATCACTTGTGTTAACAGGGTCTGGAGCGGAGCGTCCTCCATCTCAGCGAGACTACATCACCCCACGGTCCAGTTCTATCTGTAAGTCCTAAGAGGGATACCTCTCGTCTTTATGGGGGGGCGGAGTCCCCGCCCCTCTAGGTTACCAGACTGCCCTCGGCCGAAGAGCAGACAATGAGCATGAGGAGCCAAGTGTGGAAAAACCCAGCTTCCCTTCCTTGCCTTCTTTCCCAGTACCCCTTATCACTGCACCTGCAGACTGCTCCAACTCCCTTTCTGGCTCGTCCTTCGGTGGACAATACAACAACTCTTCCCCACAGTTAGTTCATCTGACATCATTAAGCGACATTGCCTCCATTGCACAAATGCACATTTACTTACTGAGCCCACGAAAACCTAGGCTTTCATTGCAGTGATGGAAGTGAATGTCCAAAATGGGCGCGCTTCGGCACCATGGTGTTAGCTCCTTTTTCGCACACGCATGGCACACTGCCCTTTCCAGGCTCCACTCTGCTATCTCTTATACTCGCGATGTTCTTGCCCCTGTTATGAGGATCTGCCTGAAGCCCAAGACCAAGCACAACTCTTGGTACGCCTCTGGCATAGTCACCCTTACACGCAAGTGTAGGGTGGCTGAGAGGAAATGGCGTGCACCTTATGCATCCTCTGACAAACTTGCCTGCCGCCTGTTCCAATGGCAATACTGGCTCTCTGTCCGCACTAAGAAGCAAGCCCACATCCAAGGCAGCATCTGTGCGGCATCTAACAACTCTGCCGAACTCTTTAAAATCTGGAAGGAACTGGCCAATCCTGCTGCAGTCTCTACTTCCCCCTGTCCCCTCTCAGGCCCTCTGCATGGCCCTGGCCTCTCATTTCATCTCTAAAACCCAGGACATCCTGTCCACCCTCTCGACCTCTCCTCCTTTTCCGTGTTCTCTCTCTGCTATCTCTGGGCCCCCCTGCAGCTGCCTCTCCTCCCCTCTTTCTCCTCCTTTCCTCTGTTCTCCCCTAACAAGATTTCCAGACAAGTCCCGATCTATGAAAGTCTCGTGAAAACAGGTTCTTCCCTGTTCTTCCGAAACTATCAAAGACCATATTGACACCCTCGCTCCTGCACTGGCCGACTTCTGCAACCGCTCCTTTGCATCTCAGGCCTTCCACTCCCCTCTTGTGCACCCTCTTCTCAGGAAACCCACTGCTGACCCCTCCTGCCCAGCTAACTATCACCAAATCTCTATAACTCCCTTCCTGGGAAAACTCCTGCAAAAGAAGGCCATCTCCCAGCTTAATCTTCATACTGATTCTATTGGCTGTCTCCATGACCATCAGTCTGGCTTCAGAGCAGCCAGAAGTACAGAAACTACTCTCCTGAACATCCGTGAAGACCTGCTCTCCAACCTTGATTCTAATCTCCCCTCTGTCCTCATCCTACTCGATCTCTCTTCTGCCTTTGACACTGTCAACCATGCCATCCTGCTCAACCGCCTCCGTGATAACCTGGGTATCACTGATCAGTCCATGGCCTAGTTGACCGACCGCCTTCCTCTCCGACCAACACTCTCAGGTCCAACTCCGGTCCTTTCTTTCCTCTTTCTCACTCTCCACTTGTGGTGTTCCCCAGGCGTCTAACCTCTCTCCCTGGCTTTTTAACCAATACCTGGCACCCCTAGCCCACCGCATCGCTGCTCTCTGCTCTAACTTTCAGTGCTATACGGATGATAGTCAGCTCGTTTTCAGGCACCCCTTTGCCACCTCTTCTCCCTCTCTCATCTCTGACTGTCTGTCTGCAATCCAGGAGTGGTGTTGTTAGGCAGAATCCTGTGCAGTGCCCTTAGGGACCACTACACACAATTAAGACTACAGGTGGCAATACAAGTTTACCTTTGGTACAAGCCTGTACTACTAAGTTCTAGTGGTAGCAGTAGCAGAGCAGCCAGGCTTAACTCAAGAGTATATGAGCAGTAGCAGAGATTACACAAAGGGTACCACAATTACTGTGAATGAAGCAAACACTGACTCGAGGTTTCAGGTAAAAAATATAAGTACATTTATTTTTAAACCATCAGTTATAAACACAACACCTCTATTAAACTTTAAACAAAACCACACGTTAAATATACTACAACTAACCAATTCACTTTGTACAGTATGTCTCAAGGTAAGTACCCTGTGTTTGAATGAACCGGTGTTATGAACAAAACACGATACCGCGGATACGGTTGCGATCACTTTTTGACAGTTCAGTCTACTCAATAAACGCGTATCCGTGACATGAAATGCTACCGGGGCAAAAGCACACTTAGCATCTGAGATACCCAGAGGGAGTTGGAGGCAAAAATCACAGGCAATATTTAGGTTATGCAGACAGTATCGAGAAACACTCAGAAACAGGAGTTCAAAAGTCAAAGGGTCGGAGCCAGGTTTAAGTGACACCGGAGACCTGTGCCGAAGATCACACTATTAGACAGTTCACGATTCAGCGTAGCCCAAAAGTACTTGGATATTGTCAATGTTTGGAAGCAAAAGTTATAAGAAGGAGGGAAGACAAGGACCAGCCTTGAGGATGAAGAAAAGAGATCCACCCAGTTTCCTCGAGTAGAACAGAGTACCTTATTTCCATGATGCAGCTGGTGCCCTGGCAGTTGTTCCTGTTGGTTTCCCGCAGACCCACGATTCCTGGAGCTTTGTTGTGAGGGAGGACGTCTGAAGGGGGTCTGCACCACACAGGGATGAAGCCGGCAGTAGCGACAACGACAAAGGTGTGCTCCTTAAAAACAGGAGAGGCTCAGCAGGTGGCTATCCGGACCACTACAGCAGTGTGCAGCGATTTCGACCACGGCGGAGATCTCTGGCTGAAGAAGATGAGCTGGTTATCCCCACCAGGCTCAAGGGAAGAAGACTCCGGACTGGATCTCCTCTTAGTCGTCGAAGGGTAGATAGCTCAGGACTGCAGCAGGGCTTCACCGGGACAGGTTAGTTGCAGCAGCCGTCGTTGTCTCCGCTTCTCTTCGGTTCCTTGTAGTTCCAGAGGCGACTCTGACTTCTAGCACAAGAGACCTGCCTTTTATGCGCAAAACCCCCATTCACACAACCTGGCTGTCAATCACGCAGCGGGAGTGGGGGTGGGGGTGTTGTCCAGCCGGTCAGTGTTTATTCACTTGTGGATCTGATACTGACAATATCCAACACTTGCTGATCCCGTGGAAATTGAAGAGCACTGTGGTGAATGTCACTCACATTTGAGAGTAGCTTTTGTTTAGCGATTTGATTGAGATAGATATACTTATAGGGTGATGCTATCTCTGTGATCCATGAGAATATTACATTTTTGACTATGCTGTCAATGTACATAAGGGTGTGGGTCTGAGTTGGATTCTTCGTACCTTTTTTTTCAGAATTGGTTTGCTGCTGAAGAAGGGGGTAGCCCCCTGAAATGCGCTAGGCCTGAAATACTTCGAATTAAAGAGCATCTGCTTTATTCTTTTGATTGTGTAATGTACTGCTTTGTGAATAATATGTGTTAAGCTTGAGGCAGAAGACATGCCTTCTCATCCTTCTACATTCCAGTGGTACTGCTGGGTATGTCTCGTATTGTAGTTTTCCAATTTTGCTCAAACGTGTTGACAGTCGCCAGGGCCTCAAACTCGTATAAAGTGCCCTGGACCATACCAGACCCTTGATTGCAAGAGAAACCCATCAGTCAATAAATCAATAAATGTATATTTTTGATATAACAAAATCCTTCACACTTTCACATACACAAATGCATTCCCAATTGGATAAAAAAAAACATTCTATTGCCAAAAATAGAATATGGAATATGAGGAATTAAAAAAAAAAAACATAACATCAAAATAAAAACGAATAGCTTACCAATAAAGTGCAAGTTCATGCGTGTGAAAATGAATCCAGAAATACTCCAAAGTGCTTAGAACTAACATCTCCACGACTTGCGACACAGCCATCTCACCAGTGGCCTCTCGTATCCACAGTGCCCCCCTCCTGATGCACACACGGTTGCAGCCCCCTCCGGCCCACAGAGCATGATGACTGCAGCACTGTTGTGTCCTTCTATCAGCTAAACGAAGCATCTACACAATTACACTGTGCAATTGTTGGAATCTCTGTATTCGTCTAACACTGCCTCTAACCTTTCATGCTCTGGGTGTAACCCCCGAGTTGGGCTTGGCTATGTCAGCATGCGTGGCCTCGAACTACCGATTACAGCTTCTGTAAATTGCCTGCTACCTACCAACCTACCTGTTGACGTGCCTAGCCTGCATACATAATTCTTGGTCGGCAACCTTACGCACCGATTCCCAGCCCTGTGCTGTTCACATACCTTGCCGTCCAGATTTGACTCTCTATCTTGCAATACATCATCACTTTACTCGACTTGACATGTAACCTATTGTTTAATCTGCAACATATCAGGAACCATACGAATCTGGCATTCCATATACTGCTACACTCATTAGATACGTTAAGGCAACTCATCTATTTCTCTTAGACTAATGCTACTTACCCGTAACAACCTTTCTTTGCTGTATTGCTCTGTCACACATGTCATCTTGCATACCTGAAGTAACCCCCATATCTTGAGGTGTGGCTTTGCCAGATTGTGCTCTCATACCTATTTCATAACTCATGCCATCTTGCATACCTGAAGTATCCCCCGTACCATGAGGTGAGGCTCGCCAATCTGCAACCATTATGTTCTTGCACTTTGCTATATGTACTATGCACTTTCTGTAACTAGCGCCTAGATGCCTGAGGGTTTTGTGCGCTGAAATAAATGCAAAAAATAAAAGTGGAAGTAAAGTGACATTTCTATATCTGGGTAAAATCGATAGTAACCACTGAGCCATTAATAACTAAAATCTAGACTCCCCAGAAATAAAACAATACCATACATTAAAAGCCCCTTTTTTAAGAGGAACTTACCCAAAGAATTCATGTTTCATATGTGAATTTGTCTACTACTAGGGCAAAATGCCTCATCCTTACTCACAGGGCTTGTTTTACAGACGTCACCAATCTACGTAAATCGTTCTGATCTTTAAGGATTTGTAAACATTTTAATTCCTTACTGCAATGTTTGCATCTTCCACCCTGCAACATGGGAATAAACAGTTTTTTATTAAATGGTCATACCGGAGGAAGAAAACAACAAAATCTTTATTTTCAGCCACGCCATATGGCCAAGTCACTGTTCTTTGTTTATTATCCCACCATCTTGACATATTCTCCAGGAAACTGTGCTGGTCCAACCCTAGCTTTGCTATTCGTGCTACAGCTTCTGTGTTTCAAATAAAGTCTAAATAGAGGGGCTTTTCATGATTGGGGCTCAGTATGAGTTTGGTGGTCTTGGCTGTAAATCTGCAGAAATACCACCAAACTGTAATACAGTTACCACCATTTGGTCCGGCAGTATTACCACCAGATTACAAGTGGTGGTGGCAGTGTTAGTCCCGATTTAATTGGAGTCCATATAACGTCTTTTCTTGTGCAACATTACAATGTTAATTATATTTATCTGGTAACAGTTTTTTGTCAACCATTGCTTTGTTTGGGCTGGGATGGATTCCTGATTGGAAAATCTTTAATTCTTATTCACGTCTACCAAAACCTTCATTGTATATTTAAACCACAGGATTCTAGCTGTTTGATTGTGGAGTAATAATTCCGTGATCAAGTCATGACATTAGAATTTCCCTCTTTCTGACATATCTGCACTCTGAATCTTAAACCCTTATAGAATATAAAGTCATGTATCCAATCATTTTTTTGCCTCATTGTGAATTACAATATTTACAACTGACCTAGATGCCTCTTAAAAGAACCTCAATGGAAGCAGACTGTAATATGCAAAATTAAGATAATTCCCTGTTGTAGGTTTATAGTAGAATAAACCCTCTATTGTTGAAGAAAATTATATTATTGCTTTATTCCCGAAAATGTTCTATCAAAGCCAAAATGCAGTTGACAGTCATAATTCATCAAATGCATTAAAAATGTCATTAGTAATCAAATTAGTTTGCGGACAAATACCTAAAACAATGCAAGTAAGTTTAAAAACGAATCAGGAAGATGAAGATTAAAATATACAAAAACGTATTGTGCAGCAAATCTAAATGCCAACATGCAGTAAATGGGGACATACCTTACAACAGGAAAATAACAGCCTTCTAATGCCATCTGTGGGACAGGGTTATTGCATTGAAGCTCATGGACAACTTTGGCACGTGTGGATGGCCAACCTTATTCTGAGGAATATAACCTCCTCCAAAGTAGTTTGAGCTGATTTAAACTGATATGTTCGTAAAGATGACCTTCTGGCGTATCCCTTAAAGTAACTTGGTTTATGTTCTTTTATTTTTCAGTTTTTGTCAAACTGTGTGGTCGGGGCCTCACTAGAGGAGGCTGGAGGTGATGAAGAGGAAGAAGAGGAAGCCCAATCAGTACAGAATGAGGTTTCCCCTTCTAAAACTAAAGAAGGAATGTTCCAAGTAGTTGGAACACTGTCTAAGTCAAATGCCAAGAAATCAGAATTTTGTTTGGAAACGTATTCGGTAAGGTCCTTTTTCTAAAAGGTTGCCTATGAACTAATTTTTCCACACATTCATATTGTTGACACTTTATGGTTAATTTATTGACACACTGAGCATTTTTCATGTAGACAAGCATCCAAGTCCAATATTGCATTTCTAGATCATAACGATCTATTCTGCTGTCCGTGTATGGTGGAAGCATAGAAATCGTTTTGTCATTCTGCCACATTTGTCTACATTGATTATGTGTACACAACTTCTTTGTCTCCACTTTAGACTCGACATTGCTTTGGTGCTGGTTGCTCCCCAAGAGGGATCGATCGAGCAGGCTATGTCAAGTTGGAACATTTCCATGCCAATAAAAAAGTTAATCAAAACAAATACAATCATATACTATGTTACAACGTTAATTGAAACTAATGGTCATTAAAAGAGGAACTCCCTCAACATACAATATAAAAAATAGTGTGCTGAGTGCTAAAGGACATTGTCAACAAGTAAATAACTAAGTTTATAGTTTCACATATAGTTTTTATATCAATGTATGGGACTGAATGTGACCTTCAAGTGCACAATGCTTTGTGTGTTAGACGTAGATTGGTAAAGGATAGGTTACAGCAACAAATATCCACAACATATTTCATATAACAATTCCATTCCAACTCTGTGCCAGAATAACCGAACACAATAGTAAAACTATGGCTGAGGTACAGAATAAGTCTTTATACCAACATTTGGAACTGTTTTTATTGAATGCTACTTGAGGTCTTTGCTGCAGAGGGACTGATGATTTGTTTAAGTACCTTAATGGAGGGAGAGGCATGACCGTGAAGCAAGATGGCTGCTTAACAGACGAGCAATTGGGCAACCCACAATTAAAAGCATAAATATCCTGCATGTTTAAAAACTCTGCTTGAGCCTTGGAACTGAAGAGACAACCCTTTGTCCATTGGGATTGGGCTAGAAGGGCTCCCAGGACCACACTGCTGACTAGGGCTGTACGGAACAGTGAATGTACTAATCTGCGGCTATCTGCCAAAAACCGGATAGATGGTCCAAATATTCGACTGCAAGCAACTAGTGAGCTGAATGGTAGTTTCTTAAACCCCTGTTGCTCAGAGATCTACAAGAAAAAATAATACGGGGTCCACGAAGGGAAGCCTCAGCGACCCCCCCCCCCCCCCACTCCCCCACGCCCCCTGCAATTGTTGCATGGGGGTGGTCAGTGTACTTTGCCCTGGTGACCTGGCTTAATATTTTGTATTTTAAAACTCTGTACAACAGGAGTCACCAGGCATTGCCCTGGCTGCCCCTGATGTTGCATTTTTTTTTTTAATTACCTGAGGTGCTGCCTGGGCTGGGATCGGCAATCCACCAGCAACAATTATGGTGTTCGGCGGGTATTGCCCATGGCGGCCCCGCTGCTGCATTATTTTTAAATGGCCTGGCTGCTGCCAAGGCTATGCCCCAGCTATCCCCCAGTAACAATTGTGAGGGTTGCAAGTCTTGCCCTGGAGGCCCACGCCGCTCCCTTTTTCTTGTTTATAATGGCATGGCACAATGTCAGGCAAGGCATGGTGACTCCCCCAGCAACAATGGGGGTTGGGCACTGGGGAAGGCGCGGGCACCACCATTGCCGCTTTGCTTTTTTAAGAAATGCAGCATTGGGGCGCAATGGTAAAGCCTAGCAACCTCTGCAGCAACTATTACAGGTGGTTGCAGCGTCTTGCCCTGGCGACCCCCCCCCCCCACTGCTGCATTCTTTTTTTTAATAGGCTGAGAGGTGCCAGGGCATCACCTTGCCCTTGCGGCCCCCGGTGCTGCTTTGTTTAACAAAATGCAGCAACAAGGGCAGCTGGTGCAAATCAGTGACCCCCTAGCTAGAGGGATGTGGGGCCTTACTTGGCTTTTACAGCCTGTCATGCTTTCTATGATTGTCTATCTCTCTCAAACGCAGCTGGGCGTTGTGGAGAATCCTGTTGATCACCTACTAAAACCCTGCCTAAAGTCTCCTCCCAGGTGGCCAGGAGAGGGCAGATGCTTCCTGATCCCAATCTTGGGGTGGTGTACTGCAGGAGGATCACCTTGTTGGAGACAAGGCACAGGGTATTGAGGGGATTTCACAGGGTGGGACACATTATTTCTCCTTGGAGATGGATGTCCTTGCCACTGAATTACAGGAGGAGTTGGCTTTTTGCCATTTTGATATATCTCTTCCTCCTATTAAGAATGGAAGGGTAAACTCAAAAGGTGTGATCGAACAGTGTCTCAAAAGAACAGGTCTTCTGTAACCCTAAAATCCTATGTCCTCCCCAGGGCCAAATGCATACCAAAAGGAATGATGGAAATATATAGCCATTCCTGCACCAGCTGTCTCTTAAAGAGTCAAACCCTACAATCCTTCTCTTAATCACATCAGGGAAAGTAAAAATACTGTTAGAAATAAGGAAGAAAAACCTAATTTCCTGCGAACTTCATGTCCCAGAATCCCTCAGGGACTTTGACGAAGAAGATGGCTCAAGAGGCATGTAGAGCTAAAGGACAAGCAGGAAAGCCTGACTTCCATCAGGCAGAGCCGGTGACTGCAGGCCCCCAGACAAAGGTATTTGAGCCCTCCGTGGGCCGTGTGTTGTTTTTCTGCCCATTCTTGGGCTGCTGCCATTGTTTTTCCCCTCGTGTGTTCTCCCCAGCCCCCCTCTCTCCCCTTCCGTGTTTCTCCTTGGTCCCCTCCCTCCCTCCCGCCTCCAATCCTCCCAGCTCCCCCCTGATTGGCTGCCGGCCCGTGTGTTCTCGAGGCTAGGCTGCCTGCAGTCCACCGCGCTCGCCACTTCCATCAGGCAGAGCCGGTGACTGCAGGCCCCCAGACAAAGGTATTTGAGCCCTCCGTGGGCCGTGTGTTGTTTTTCTGCCCATTCTTGGGCTGCTGCCATTGTTTTTCCCCTCGTGTGTTCTCCCCAGCCCCCCTCTCTCCCCTTCCGTGTTTCTCCTTGGTCCCCTCCCTCCCTCCCGCCTCCAATCCTCCCAGCTCCCCCCTGATTGGCTGCTGGCCCGTGTCTCCTCCTCCTCTTATTGGTGCTACCAGGGCAGCCCTTGCCTTGCAACCCCAGCGGCTAAGGGCCCCCTTAGGCAAAGGGCGGCTCCCTCCTTTGTGGCTCCCGGTGTGTCTGCAGGTGTCCGCAGGGGACGCCAGGGCCATTCCACCGCTTCATCTTGTGAGCTCCACCTGCTCCCTCGGCCCACCCCACCCCTACCTGTTCACTTCCTAGCAGTGCGGCTACACTTCTTTGTGTTCTGAATTTGTGGTAAGCTAGGGTTTTTCTCCCTCTGCAGGATTTTCAAATTAGGTGGCCTCTCCACTGTGTACCGGATACGCTTACTATGTTCTGAATTTGTGGTAAACTAACGCCTGCCGCTCTCTTCCTGTCCGCTTGCGCTTGTCCTGTCTTCCCCCACCCACTCCCTCCTATTCTATGGTGCTCTCTATCTCACCAATCTTTTCTAACTGCTTCTCCATTGACTATCCTGCTCTCCTCACTAAATCTGGTAGGAAAAAGTTTAAAAAGGACATCCTGGTCTCCAACCCAGGCCTCCCTATCGCTGACACCTACACTAGTGCCTCCTCCAAGGAAACTCTCACTGACATCCTCTTTTTCATGCCTTCTCCTGACCTATGGACCCTTCATATGGTCTCTGTGCTCTCTCCTTTCTCCTCTTCTCCCATTAATGGTGGCACCCGTTGGGATGTCCTCTTGGCTTCCTTCCACTCCTCTAAGGCCATCATTAATGTCTATGCTAATGGGATCGTCTTGGTCCAAGGCCCTCAGGCCAACCTTCACCTCTTCGATAGACGCTTCCCACGCCTCATCAACTTCCTTTCCTCTCCTGCTGTGCCCCCTCCTCTGTCCTCGACTAACTTGCCTCTTCCCTCCCTCCCCACCCCCTCTCGTGCTCCTTCTTCACCTCCGCAGGGCGTACCTCTGATCTGTACCCCTCCCCGGAAATCCTTCAAAGATGGCAAACTTCTCCACATTGCCACTCTTAACTCTCGCTCTGCCGTCAAACATTCCTTTGATATCTGCCGCCTTCTTGAGGAACTTGACCTTGACGTACTCGGTCTCACTGAGACATGGTTCACGGCCAGCTCTGTCACCAGCTTTGACACACTCCTACCCGACGGTTACAAGATCCTCTCTGTGCCCAGGCCCAACCGTGTGGGGGGAGGTGTGGCCCTTATCTTCCCTGAGTGGATTCCTGCCACTGTTACTCCCATGCAGACCTACTCCTCTTTTGAATGTCTTGTCTGCCGACTCTCTCTCTCTCCTAGCCATTCCCTTACCGTGGCTACTATATATCGGTCACCTGGTCAAATTTCCTCCTTCCTCTCCGAGTGGGCGGACCTCTCCTCCTCACTCCTGTCCTCAACCACTCAACTCCTCTTTCTTGGAGACTTCAACATCCACCTGGATGCCTCCTGTCCCCCCTCTGGACTCTTTCGCAACCTCTGCGACTCTCTCTCACTCTCTATTCTCCCGTCTGGGCCGACTCATTCTGCAGGGCACACTCTTGATGCCCTGATCTCCTCTGACCTTCCCCTCTCTGTCCCTCTCTCCACTCCTCTCTCCTGGAGTGATCACTTTCTCCTCCCCTCCCACCTCACCCTCCCTACCCCACAGGCAAAGCCACCCCCATCACTGCCACCTTCCTTCTCGGTCATCCGACCCATGAAGCGCGTGTCAGTTGAGGCTTTCGCTGCCACCTTCTTGCCCCCTCCTCCCCCTTCGGGTGACTCCCACCCTGACACAGCCCTCTCCACTCTCCACTCTGCTATATCTGATACTCTTGATATCCTTGCCCCTGTCATGAGAATCCGCCTGAAGCTCAAAGCCAAATGTAACTCCTGGTATGACTCGGATCTTGTCACCCTTAAACGCAAGTGCAGGGTGGCAGAGAGGAAATGGCGTGCTTCATGTTCATCCTCTGACAAACTGGCCTGTCGCCTGCTCCAAAGGCAATACCGGCTCTCCGTTCTCACCAAGAAGAGAGCCCTTATCCAAGCCCGCATCTCTGCGGCATCTAACAATTCGGCCGAACTCTTTAAACTCTGCAAGGAGCTGGCCTCTCACTTCATTTCAAAAACTCAGGACATCCTGTCCTCACTCTCCTCCTATAACCTCCCCCCCTCTATTCCCTGCCCTTCCTCTGGCTCTTCTGCAGCCACCCCTCCTCTCTCCTTCTCTTCCTTTCCCCTTTTTTCTGCTGACGAGGTTTCAAGACAAGTCCGATCTATGAAAGTCTCGTCAAAACAGGTCCACCCCTGTTCCTCCAAAACTATCAAGGACCACATTGACTCCTTGGCTCCTGCCCTTGCTGACTTCTGCAATCACTCCTTCGCCTCTGGAGTCTTCCCATCCCCTCTCAAGCACTCCCTTGTGCACCCCCTTCTTAAGAAACCCTCTTCCGACCCTTCCTGCCCAGCTAACTATCGCCCAATCTCTATCACTCCCTTCCTGGGCAAGCTCCTGGAGAAACTGACCATCTCCCAGCTTAATCTCCATGCTAAATGTGTTGGTAGTCTTCATGACCATCAGTCTGGCTTCAGAGCTGCCAGAAGCACGGAAACTGCTCTCCTGAACATCCGTGAGGACCTGCTCTCGAACCTTGACTCTAACATTCCATGTGTTCTCATTTTGCTTGATCTCTCTTCTGCCTTTGATACTGTCAACCATACCATCCTGCTCAACCGTCTCCGTGATAACCTCGGTATCACTGGTCAGGCTCTGACGTGGCTGACCTCTTTCCTCTCAAATCGACCCTCCCAGGTCCAACTGGGGTCTTTCCTCTCTGACATCTTCTTCTATACCTGTGGTGTCCCCCAGGGATCTAACCTCTCTCCCTGGCTGTTCAACCAGTATCTGGCACTTCTCGCCCACCACATCGCCGCTCTCTGCCTCTACTTTCAGTGCTATGCGGATGATACCCAACTCATTTTCAGGCTACCCTCGGCCTCCTCTTCTCCTTCCCTCATCTCTGACTGTCTTTCTGCTATCCAGGAATGGTGTGCCGCCAAAGACCTCTGCCTTAATGCCAGTAAGACTGAGATTCTACTCATCGGCACTCCCACTCCCTCCTTCCCTGCTCCTCTCTGGGCCCTCTTCCTGCTCCTACATGCAAGGCAAAAAACCTTGGGGTCATCTTCGACTCCACACTCTCCTTCTCTCCTCACATATCCGACGTATCTAAGAAGTCACACTACCAGCTACACCTCCTCAGAGGTATCCTTCCTTTCCTCTCCTTCCCCCAAAAGCTCACTGTCTCTAGAGCCCTGGTTCTCTCTAAACTGGACTACTGTAACAGCCTCTATCTTAATCTGCCCGCCTCTACTCTCCGCCCTTTGCAACTCATCCAGAACAGGACTGCAAGACTTGTCCTTGGCCTCAAGCCCAGGGACCGTATCTCTCCAGGACTGAAATCACTACACTGGCTCCCAGTGACTGCGAGGATCAAGTTCAAAACCCTCTGCATTGTCCACAAGGCCGTCTGGGGCCTTGGGCCAAAATACCTTCAACTCTCTCTTCCTAAATATCTTCCTTCTCGAGCTCTTCGCTCATCCGCCTCCAACTCCCTCAGGGTCAGCCGCTTCTCCAAACAACGAGTTGGGGGCAGATCTCTTTCCACTGCAGGGGCCTCCCTCTGGAACAGCCTTCCTACCTCCCTGAAACTTGAGGAGAACCACCTCCGGTTCCGGAAGCACCTCAAAACCTTCCTCTTTGCCTCCGCTTTCTCTCCCCCTCTTCCCTGCTAATATTACTGAAACTGCACTGAATCTGCAAATGGGCCATTCACCGTTCTCGGCCCAGCCACTCTCCCCTGCACTGCCTCCACGGCAACCCCTGCACTACGGGACTGTGTCTGTATCCATACAGCCCCCCTTCCCAGCACTTGTCTGCACTTACCTCGCACTTGCCACCAGCTGGCCCTTGTTATTTATCCTGTATGCTGTATGCTAATAATCCTGTACTGCACTTTCCCCTCTCCCTTTTCCCCATGCACTTTTCCCTTCCCCTCTACCCTTGCACTTGCGCGATCTGAATGACACCTGGCCTAGTAAGATCGTTGTCTGTCTCCCCTTGTTCCCCCCCCCTGCCTCGTCGCGCCTTGAAACACTTGTGTATAGGCGCGTTACAAATGCCTTATCATATCATATATCATCATAACGGCCTGTGGCAGGGTCGGGCAATCCACTCTAAGGCTCTACACCTGAAGCCAATTAACCCACCTGAGGTGATTAAAAAGGCTGCTGCAGGAAGGAGCAGTAGAAAGAAGCTGCGACAGGAGCTGAAAGGTCAGCAGCACTAGCAGTAAAAGAAGCGGAGCAGGAGGCTGGCAGTTTACTAGGAAGTGTGACCACAGAAGGGACGCTGGAGCAAAGGAGGAGCAGATTTCAACTGCAGGCTCTGAGTTGGTCCTATGCTCACAAACCCTACTTGGCTGTGGCTGCATTGGAAGAGACTGGGAGAAGCTGGCAGCCTTTACAGGTGCACCTAATTGCTGTGAATGCAGAGCTGAAGTCCTGTGTTTTACCCGAGGCCCGTGTGCAGAAGCAAGCCAAGGGAAGCTGGAGAAAGGAAGACTCTCCATTAACGAGGCCAGATATGAGACACCCTTGCTGAAGAGGTTGGGTGCGGATCCTGAGAGTGCCTGTAGTAGCAGTAGCAGAGAAAGAAAAGTCAGGAAGTGGAAGTAGTCACTGTAACTCTTGAACCGATGAATGACGCGCCATACTCCAAAGCATCAGAAACTCCTTGCCGGTAATTATAACCAACTGAAACCCACTTGCATAAAAGATAAAGAGGGCAAAGTCGTTTGTAGTTGTGTGAAGTTTTGTTGAACAAAGGGAAATGTAGCACATGGTTATTTTACAACAGCTAAAGTGCTCGCATGTGAAGAAAGTCTTTCTTTTCCCATTGTTATATTAAAAATCATTATACTAGTGGTCATATGTCTCCTGTTAAGAGGGAGAATGGTAGTGTTAATGGTTTAATAAGTTGTTGCAGACTTTCCCAAAGAATTAAAAGAATATTTCACTTCAGAGAGGCCATGTACAAAGTATTGTGTTTTCCGATCATTGTCAAATACAAATGCTGTCTGAATTAAAGGGAACACAAGTAGCAAGTTGTAGTTTGTCATCAAAGAGAAATTGCATATGCCTAAATCAGATTTTGAAGTGAACTCTGACTCTTGCAACATTCTACACAAACATTCAATTGTTACAGAAATTGTTGAACTCTCAAATAGAACAAGCATTACCCAAGCCAGTAGACCGAACATTGCAAAGGGGAAACCAGCCCAATTAAGAAACTCATCTTGAAGTTGTTGAAGCTGATACAACCCAGAGTCCTCTGATACAAGGGTGACAAAGTGATATACCACTGGGAGAGTGGCATTGCCACTTTGGGGTAAGCCCTGGAAACAAGAAGGTGGGGAAGGGAGCTGGGTGTTTGCAACAATAACTTATCAAGAATATGTGAAGCTGAAACTGTGGTAGTTAGAAGCTAAGGCAGATTCTGTGATAGCTACACGACTTGGAGGAGAGGCAAAGAGGCCACCCTTTCTTGTAATAGTGGAACAAAGAGTGCCTTGCTAACCTGTAGAGGTCAAAGAGTCTAGTTTAAGGTGCCTTAAACAATCCCACCATATCAAGTCGCAGCAGGAAGTAGTAGAACTGTGGTTGTCTAGAATTCTGTCAGAACATTTTCATTTGTATGAAGTTGAAGCATAACCAGTGTGTGAGGCAAAGAAGCTTGCTTTCACACTATCGTTGGCAGGAGGAAGTTTCCAAGGAGCGAGCAACTCCTTTACGAAAAGCATCCTGACAAATTGCATTCAAGACGCTGCAGAAGTTACAAAAACAAAGTTATCATCAATGTGGAAGTGATACTTTTTGTTTTGAACATTATCCAGGATTACCATTGCTGCTGTTTTCTTTGTGGAACTTTGAAAGTGATGTTTTTCATCCAGCGAATAAGAAACTGTTACCTGTGGAGTTTTGTTTGTTACTTTTTGTTTCTTTGGAACTTTTCAAGAACTGATTTAAGACTCTATTTTCCTTGGGAGAAATTTACTTTGGATATTTCCGGGGGAGCGGAACCTGCCCACAACAAGTAGAAGTCATCCAAGACATTGGTTATTTGGTAATCTTGTATTTATGTTTCTCCAGCATGGGGTCGGGCATGGATTCACATGCTCATGAATATTCCCCGTCGTCAGGCTGGGAATCCTCGGTAAAGAAAATACCAGTATCAGTTTCGTTTCTGATCTGTCTTTCGTAGTAATAACCAATCACTGGTCTCTGCGTCATACTGACCACAGCCAATGACTGCCCTCTACCTAAGCACCGCCTCTGGCAGCCATCTTCAGATTTTTACCGCACGTTCATGTGTTGGGATCCTCGTGCTATTGCTCTCGAGCGTTAGTGCTAATTTTTCACGTTTTTTTTCTCAAAACTTTGTTTTTTCCGGTCAAAAGAGCCTCAAGCTCCACCGATTCTCCATCCGATCAACGGGGACCCGTGTCGGATTCGTCTGCGCCCCTCAAGGGTGAAGATTTCATCGAGCTACGTTTTGGAGGACTCCAGAAGCTTCTCAGGCCCGGACATGGCCCAGGAGAAGGGAAGCTCGACGCCCGGAAAGCTGTTCAGGGTCTGCCCTGGATGCCAGCTGCAGAACGTCTTTAAGGAGGACGAACACTCCTTTTGTCTCTACTGCTTACATGAGGACAAGACGCACGTGGAGAAGGACTGTGCGTTTTGCGGCAATATGTCAGAGCGGACCAAGAAGGACCGCCACCAACGCCTCGCCAACTGGCTGGAAGGGAAGAGCCCGTCAGGCGAGAAGAAGAGGAAGAAATCCGAGCGGTCTTCTAAGACCTTTGAGGACGCCCCGGCGACGGGGGTCCAACACAAGGCCAAGCACCGCGAGTCCGCTGGCACCGGGAGCGCCGAACGGTCGGGCTCTACGGGCGCCAGGCAGGGCGCACCCTCCCCGGCACCTTCAGCCACGAGCCAACGCTCTGGGTCGGGTAAGAGGAAGGGCGAGCACCCGGCAAAGCTCCTGGAGAGGCCCCGGTCGAGCTCGAAGGCCCCATCGGAGGGGGAGCGAGGCAGTGTCCCCCCCCCCTCAAGGATAAGGCGGTGAGCGCACCTAAGGTGGTGAAGGCCTTAATCCATCCGGCCAAGCCCTCTATCGATACTGTCGCGGCAGCCCTGGCTCAGCCTGTGGAGGCTACACCAGTGGTGGCGACCTCGGGGCTCAGAGTCTCCCTGCCACCTCGGGGGGGAGTCCTCTTTTGTGCCCATCGATAGGACCCCCGTGAAATCCCCGGCGGGGAAGAAAAAGGGGGGGCAGGGCGTCGTCGTAGATTCGGCTTCAGAGGAAGAGCTGATCAAGGTTTTAAGCCACGGCCTTGGCGTGGATGAAGACCGGCCCGTCGGGATGGAGCCCGACGCAGGTGACGACGACAGCGTCGAGGGTGCCGACAGGGCCCCTGATCGCCCGTCGGATTCCCCTCTGCCAGCGCAGCAAGACAACTCGGCGGCCATTTTGTTGGCTATACAGTCCTTATGCTCAGAGATAAGGACGAGACTACCGTTGCCGACGGAGGAGCCTCTCCCGTCGGGGGATCCTGAACCGGGACTTTCGGGTGTTCCCCCCTCCCAAGAAAAGAAGGATTCACCCTCCACCTCCTTTTCAGCCGTCGCGACCCGTCCAGCCCTCCTCCTCGTCCACCCGAGGGGATGATACGGGGACTGACACGGCAGCGACGGGTACGGACGACTAGGTATACGACGAGGATCTCCCATCGTCACCTCCCACCAGGGCCTCTCCGCCCGACGAGATTGGATCGTTCCACTCCATGATCGCCAGGGCATCCGAGCTTTTCCAACTCTGCCCTGAGGAGAAGAAAAAGGAAGGATTCCTTTATCAACGGCACGAGGCCAAGAGGAAGACGGTCCTCGCGGTGCCTCTACTGGACGACATTTGGGATGAGGGCCTCGCCCTCCTCAAGAACCCTTCCACGACGCCAGGTAGAAGAGACCGGTACGAAAAGAAGTACCGGGTCCCGGACGCGGCCCCCCTGTGTCTCCGGGCGCAGCCTACCCCGGACTCCGTCGTCTCCGCGGCGGCCAGGAAGAAAGCGGGGGGGGTGCGGCCTCCACATCGACTTCCCCACCGGACGGCGAGGGAAAGAAATTGGACGCTATGGGACGCAGGGTCATCTCGTCTGCAGCGACGACGATTAAAGCGGCCAACGCCTTGGCTATCGTGGCCCGCTACGACAGGGAGCTATGGTACAAACTGGCTCCCCTGCTGGACTTCCTACCGGACCACAAGAGGGCGGATGCCCTGGAGATCCTACAGGAAGGTGAGGTGGCGTCGGACCACGCCATCACTATTGCGACGGACATCGCCGACACTGGGTTTCGCCAGTTGGGCAACGGCGTGTGCCTTAGGCGGTGTGGATGGCTCAAGGCTACGAACTTCCGTCAAGACGTACAGACCAGAGTCCTGGACATGCCGTTCGATGGGAACAACCTGTTTGGGAAAACAGTGGACGATTCCCTTCAGGCCATTAAAGCGGACACTGAGACGGCCCGGGCCCTTGGGGTTCTACAGCAACGACGGACGCCCTTTCGGAGCAGCGGAGGCAAGGGCGCCTCCAAAGGTTCCGGCGGCGGTTTCTCTACCTACCGTCAAGCGGCCCGCTCGTCGTCTCAAGAGGCCTACAGAGGACGAGGCAAGTCTGGAGGACCCCGCCGTCGTCGCCAAGGAGGTCAAGGCAGCAAAGCCTCGTCGAAACAGGATTGAACCGGCCGTGGGGTCGGGCCCCCACCGAAGCACCCCGGTGGGAGGCCGGTTGGCGAGCTTCGTCAGCGTGTGGGAGTCCATCTCCACCGACCGTTGGGTGCTGGACGCCTTGGCCCGGGGCCACGCGCTCGAGTTTCAAAGAAGGTGCCCGCGCGTCCCCCCCGTGGCCAGGAGAGAGCTTCACGTCCCTCAGCTTCTACTGGAGGTAAAGGCATTGCTCAGGAAGGGCGCCATCGAACTCGTCCCAAAGAGGCTTCGGGGCTCCGGAGTTTACTCGAGATACTTCCTCGTGAAGAAGAAGACGGGAGGATGGCGCCCCATCCTAGACCTGCGACGTCTGAACAAGTTCATCAAGGCACAGAAGTTCCGGATGGTCACCCTCCAGCACGTCCTGGGTCAGCTGGAGGAAGGAGACTTCCTGTCGTCGTTGGATTTGGAGGATGCCTACTTCCATATTCCCATCCTAAAGGGGCACCGAAAATTCCTCAGGTTTGTGGTCCAAGGGCGTCACTACCAGTTCAAAGCCCTCCCCTTTCGGACTACGGTCGGCACCCAGGGTATTTACCAAGTGCCTTGCACCGGTGGCGGCGCAGCTGCGCCGCAAGGGGATCCACGTCTACCCCTACCTGGACGACTGGCTCATCCGAGCCAAGACGAGGGAGCTCGCCGTGGAGCACACGGCAAGGACCGTCCAACTTCTCACGGACCTGGGATTCTCCGTGAACTACGCCAAGTCCCACCTGGTACCCGCGCAAAACGCACTGTTTCTGGGAGCGAAGCTCGACACAGTGTCCCTTCTGGCCTCCCTGTCGGAGGAAAGGACCAGGTCCATCCTGGGCAAGGTACAGCGGATGTTGGTTTCCGACGCGGCCAAGGTGAGGTCCATCAAGTCCCTCCTCGGAATGATGTCCTCTTGCATCTACCTCATTCCCATGTGCAGGCTCCGGATACGCCCGTTGCAGGAGTTCCTGGACGCGCGCTGGATCCAAACGACGGGCGGCTTCGAGGAGAGGATCACACTCGACGAGAGTTTCCGCCGAGCGGTCCGGTGGTGGGGCACCCGCGCGCATCTGACGGCGGGCATGGACTTCCAGACCCCAGACCACCAGGAGACAGTGACCACGGATGCCTCCCTGGAAGGGTGGGGAGCGCACACCGAGAATCTGCACGCGAGAGGCCTCTGGCTCCCGACGGAGAAGTCCCTCCATATCAACGTCCTGGAGCTCCGTGCAGTGTTCTGGGCCCTCAGGTCCTTCCTTCCGTCCCTCAAGGGCAAGGTGGTGAGGATCTTCGCCGACAACACCACCACCATGTTTTACATCAGGAAACAGGGCGGAACCAGGTCCCCAGCACTGTCCAAGGAGGCGCAGGACCTGTGGCATTGGGCAGTCGCCCAAAGGATGTTTCTGGTGCCGTTTCATCTGGCAGGGATAAAAAACACCATCGCCGACTCACTCAGCAGGGAGCTGCGCTCGTGCCACGAGTGGGAACTACGGCAGGATCTAGTGGATCGCCTCTTCCGACGGTGGGGCACACCCCAGATCGACCTGTTCACGACGGCGACGAACTCCAAGTGCCGGAGGTTCGCCAGCAGGTTTCCCCAGGCGAGGAGCATGGGCGATGCTTTCTCGTTCCCCTGGGAGGGCCTGTTCCTCTACGCGTTCCCTCCTTTGCCACTGCTAATCCGGCTCGTCAACCAGCTCAAGAGGTCACGGTGCAGGATGATCCTCGTCGCACCTGCATGGCCGAGGCAGATATGGTTCCCGGACCTTCTGGACTTGTCAGCGTCCCCGCCAATCAAGCTGCCTGTGGACGCGGATCTACTCTCCAGGGAAGGAGGCGCCATCCTCCACCACGACCCGAAATCGCTGAACTTGCAGGAATGGCTCCTGCAGCGCTAGAGTTTGGAGGATACGACATACCGGCCGACTGCAGAGAGGTTCTTGCAAAGGCCAGGGCGTCCTCGACTCTTAAATGCTACGGACACAAATGGAAGAGGTTCTCTGTCTAGTGCCACGCACAGAAGATTAACCCTCTACGGATTACGGCTCCCCAGGTACTACCGTACCTGCTGACGCTGGCCAAAGCTGGACTGGCACACGCGTCCATCAAGATTCATCTTGCTGCGATCTCCCGATACACCAGAACCACGGGCCGGACGTCCTTGTGGTCTCATCGTCTGGTGAAAGAGTTCATGAAGGGACTGTTCAGATCGTTCCCGCCGGTGAAGGCGCCGGCCCCGGCGTGGGAGCTCAACGTGGTGCTGACCAAGCTCATGGGACCTCCGTTCGAGCCTCTGCACTCGGCCCCGTTGAAGTTTCTGTCGTGGAAAACAGCGTTTCTTGTGGCCATCACCTCCGCACGACGGGTGGGAGAGATCCAGGCCCTTTCCTGCAAGGCCCCGTACTTGACTTTTCACGACACGAGGGTAGTGCTCAGGACGCACCCCTCCTTCATGCCCAAGGTACCGTCGGACTTCCATCTCAACGAACCCTTGGTGTTGCCTGTGTTCTTCCCGTCGCCTTCGTCGCCGGCTGAGAGGACTTTGCACTCGCTGGATGTGGCTAGAGCGCTGAAGTTCTACGTGGACCGCACGAAGTGTTTTCGGAAGACGTCACAACTCTTTGTGAACTTTGGACCTGTCAATCAGGGGAAGGCTCTCTCGAAGGCTTCCATTTCCAGATGGCTCTCCGGCTGTATCATGTACTGTCATCGGTTGGCAAACCGACCGCTGCCTGGCCGTTTGAGAGCCCATTCCACCAGAGCGATCGCAGCTACCACAGCGTTCCTTTCTGGTGTGCCCCTGCTGGACATATGCAGGGCTGCTACGTGGAGGTCGACGCACACCTTCACAAAATTCTACTGCGTCGATCGGGATTCCAGGGAGGAGTCCAGGGTCGGCCAAGCAGTGCTGCGCAACCTGTTCGCCTGAGGTGAGCCTGGGGAGGAGGTAAGAGATGCTTAATGTTGAGTTTGATGTAATGCTTAATGTTGAGCCTTTGCCACCTCCCGTGGTTGTGCATGTGTGTACTGCTATGTATTCTTTATTCATGAGCATGTGAATCCATGCCAGACCCCATGCTGGAGAAGGAACAAGTTACTTACCTGTAACTGTTGTTCTCCAGCATGGGTCTGGCATGGATTCACATGCGAACCCTCCCGCCTACCCCTCTGCGGCTCTTCACTTGGTCATACTGCCACTTCACATGCTTCCAAATCTGAAGATGGCTGCCAGAGGCGGTGCTTAGGTAGAGGGCAGTCATTGGCTGTGGTCAGTATGACGCAGACACCAGTGATTGCTTATTACTACGAAAGACAGATCAGAAACGAAACTGATACTGGTTTTTTCTTTACCGAGGATTCCCAGCCTGACGACGGGGAATATTCATGAGCATGTGAATCCATGCCAGACCCATGCTGGAGAACAACAGTTACAGGTAAGTAACTTGTTCCTTATGCTTTACTTTGAATGTTATGTTATTGAGTGTGAGGATTAGTTGTGTGTATGCTAGGAGGGTTTCCCTTAGATCCTAGACTAGGTAGGAAATCCCCTGATAGAGTAGGTTTAGTTAGGTTTTTTTTTTTAATTTTTCGTGACCCCTCATATAATGTTGTTCACCATCCTTCTCCTCGCACCATTTAATTTCTCTTCAGCTCTTGTCTGTTATTCCAACCGCTGTAGGGGTCTTCGATGTAAACTGGCCGACTCTGCGTTCATCCGGCAAGGTCATTCTTCACCTTTCCACAGGGATTAGAGCCTGCTGCTAGGCCCTCTCCTCCTGGGACCGACGGTTGCTCCTCTTCCCTTTTGGAGGGGTTTGGATGTGTTCTACCACCGTGCCTTTCCGTGACAGGGTTTCTTACCCCCAATTACATGAAAATCGAATGTATCTAGGGACAGTGGTGCCGAAGTTTGGAATGGCAGAGCTCTCTTTGAGGCAGCCATTATCGCTGCGGCTCCTGGTGGTCCCCCTGCCTTTACTTTTAAACAATTAATGGTTATCCCTTCCTTGGACACTAATCCTTAAACTTGTCAAGCTGTTTCTGAGGTCCTAATGGTGTCTTTAAAATAAGATCACAGTCCTTGACAAAAGAGAGAACTACCATGTGTGTTTCATTGATTTGGGGGATGTCTACTTCATTGTGGGTCAGACTATTAACGAAAAGGGAGAACAGTAGGGGGATAACACAAATCCCTCCTTTTAATCCCTTTTGGACAGGGAAAGGCTTTGTCATGCCACACCCTCACCCCCCCCACCACTCCCCTATCTGACCATTGTTTTATTGTGTGTGTATAAGGAGCCATAACAGTGACCTAATTCCATCTGGCACTTTAAGATCGATTACAACTTCCCATAAAAGGGTTCTTTTAACAGTCAAAGGCAGTTTATAGGTCGACAAATGGAAGATCTATTGATTCCTTTCTGGCTACGACTAATATTTGGAGGACTAGAAGGAATCTATACACAAGTGTTCCCAGACCTTTTGTGAAAAATCCCCTTGCATATTTGTTAGGAACATGTCCATTGACCCTACTTCTAAACGATCTAATAAGACCTTGTTGATAATGTAGCACAATATATCCTAAAGGGTTATTGGTCGATAATTAGATGGAGATCCTTCACTCCCTTTTGAAAAATTTGTATGATCACAGCTTTTCCCCATAAATCAGGAGTCGGGGCTCTTTCAAGCATTGAATTAAATATCCTTGAAAGATAGGGCATCCCTGTGTTAGGCTCATGCTTGAGCAATTCCAGGGTAAAAGGTTAATTGCAGGTTGGTTTCAAGCGTTTTGATACCTTTACATAGTTGATAGGGTTACGGGGGTCTCGTGAGCCAAGACCTCTTCTCCCATTCCTGTTATGTAGCTCTGGAATGGCATGAAGCTGAGTGGGATCAAACACAGGCCTGACATCAATAAACTGTTGAACACTTCTTTTTACGGAAGTTTACAGGGGAAAACGAAATCCTACCTCTTTGAACCAATAATGTACATAAATAACTTAATATGGGTGAAGACAATAGTTTACCAGGATACGGTCATATTTCAGGATAATCCCTACTAGTATCTCTCTACCAGGTTCAAATGTGGTCAAAGCAAGTTAAGTTAATTTGGTCTTGATCAGCCTAGGTCCTGGTCTATCTTGGAACCTTGGTGCAACACAACCAATGTGATAAATGGATCTGGGATGATCTAAACCGTACATAAATACCCCAAATACATTGTAGCTCATGATTCCTCTGACAGCTTCTCGGGGTTCCTGCCTTTCGATCTCAATCTTTCAGCAAAGTCTCATGGTGTTCGTAGTTTTCATGGTAGAGTTCTTTTGTACCTAGCGTACAGGGGAAGACAGTTTCCCAGGTCTCAAACCTGAACGGGAGACTGTTGCCTGGCTCTGTAGTTCAAGTTACATTGGAGCTGGCCTTAAACCAAGGCCCAGATCTACAGGGAAAGCGAAAGCCACACTAAATTCTTCACAGGGTTTTTGCTAGGTCTATTTCCATTGCCATCTCCGACGGTCATGGTTCTACAACCTCCCAATCTAAACTTTCTACTTCTCCAAGTTTTGCTACATGTTTTCACTCTCAATTTATGCCTGTTGTTGTGTCCTATTACAGCTTACTGACTCTTTAACTTGGGCATGTTCCTCCACCATTCCAAGGTTTTCCCTTGTTTCTTCTCTGTATCCTCCTCCTCCTGCTCTTCCAGTCTCTCCAAGATCTTCCTTTCCTCCTCCACTTCCTCCTCTCTCCTACTCCTGGAGAATCTCCCTTTTACCTCAACACTCTGGTCACATTCTTGTTAAACGTCTCCACACTATTTATAGCCTTCTCTTTAGGCACCTCCTCTTAGGTAGCCCTATGTGTACAGGGCTGTCTATTACATCCCTTCTCTGAAGTTCATCCCGCCACCTCCTTAGCTTCTCTCATCACCTCCTCATTGACTTGTCTCACACCTCCATATAGCGTCTCTCACCAATGCTGCCTTGGCTTCCCTTACCACCTCTTCCTTAAACACATCTGTAACCATCCTATTTTTGCAATCTGGGTCTCTCTCCTCTCCTCCCCTCTCTTCTAATCTCCTCTCCTTCACTCGCCCCAGTCTGCTGGGTCTCTGTCCACAGTTTTCTGGTTCTCCCTCTCCCATGCCTCCAGGGGTTTCCTCTCCCCATCCTTCTAGGTTTCTCCCTCTCACCGTCATACTGGACCTTTCTTTCCAGTCTTGGGTCTTTCTCTCTCCATCCTCCTGCCTCTTTCTATCACCAACCTCCTGGGTCTTTCTCTGCCCAGTTTCTTGTGTCTCCTCCCGCCTGCTGGCTCCTCCTAGCTGCAGCCTCCTGGATCCTCCTTGCTGCAGCCTTTTGGATCCTCCCTGCTCCAGCCTCCTGGATCCCACTTTCCCCAGCCCCCTGGGTCTCTCTAATGGCTGCACGTCTTCTCTTGCAGCTCCTTCTGCACTCTTCACTGACTGTCTCCAAATAAATCCCTATTGTGGACTCCCACAGCTTTCTGCCACATACACTTCTCTTTATTCAGCGTAGGTCCAGCCTTCCAGCCTCTCTCTGGCCTAAAGGAACTTTGATGTGTCTTCCTATACAGATGGCCCGGAGTTTGACTGATGAGCCCTGGCTCTGTGGATGGCGTACAGTTTTGATGTGCTTTTCCTATACATCATACTTTGGCTCTGCCCTCTGGAAAGATTCCATCACCTAACAGACCTTTGGTATATGTCTGTGGAGACCTTGAGTGATTCAGTACTGGAGTTTTCTTTTTTATTCGGGTCCCATTACCCCTCTCCCTCCTCACCCTATTGCTATGATTTCTTTTTTTCTAATTAAAGGACACTGCCTTTGTCAAAATGTATGCACAATGCCACATATCATCTTAGATGTCTATTTGAAGATCATCAGCCCAGTCATCACGAGATCCAAAGGCGTATGATGTTTTAATTGGATCATGTTGTATAGAATTGAAATGAAATGCCCGATTATGACTTATATAATACAAGGATAGTGGGGTCTGTGATACATTTTATGAGGTAATTGCTCCTTTCCCAGAGGTAGCCTCTTCCCATGTGGCCAGGGGACGGCAGCCGCTACTTGATCCTGGTCCTGTCCCTGGGAGCAGCTGTATGGTGGAGGACCACATGGGGGGGGGGGGGGGGGGTGGGAGTGAACCTCAAAGGCATAACATGGCATCATCAGATGGAAGCACATACTCCCTTTACTCTTTTAGGGATGTTCCTTGCATACCTCAAGCTTTTCTGGCTTACTGTAAAAGCCCCTTCACACTCCATATCAGATTTTCTAATAACCTCTTCCAGTATCATGTAAAAAGAAAACCCAGAAAGGCTCAACCTTTTCACACATATGAGAATACTGAGACGAGGAGGCTGAAGGGAGCAATTAAGATTCAGGTGACTGAACAGTACAGAACTCGCTCTAGTGTTAACAAGCATATGACCAGTGCCAGGGCATTTAAAAAGCAGAACTTGAATGGAGGAAGAGGGCTACCTGGCGAAGCTGTGTCCCCTCGACGCTGACCGAGGGACTACTGCTGGAGAGAACTCTGTGGAGCCAACAGGCTCTAGGGGAAGGCAGGAAGAGGAACGCTGCAGGAAACAGTTTGTTGCACTGGGATGCACCAGAAGAGAAAGGCAAGTCTGGTTGGCGGCTGCGGGAACCAAGAGCAGCACTTCAGGTGCCTGAGCACAGAGAAAGTCTCAGCAACCAGGTGGGACCCGCGAAAGACGTAGAGGATGGCGAGCGAAGCCGGTAAGCCTGCAAAGTAAGTCTCAGCAGCCAGGGGGAGCCGTGAAGGACGTGGAGACCAGCGAGTAAAGCTGGTGAGCCTGCGAACTGGAGGTAGAGCACTGAAACGCTGCTCCCTGTCTATCGCGAGAGAACCGAAGAGCACTACAGGGAATCTTAAAACTCTTGAATAGAAACCTTGGGCAGGGAGCCATCCCCTGGAATGGTGAACCTAATCCATTGGGAACTTTGTGTTGTAGTATCTATATATTTCTTTTGAACTTGAACATTTGTGCACCTTTGAAGACCAGAGACATTTTCCTTAGCACCTTAGAGTTACTTTTAGAAATGTGAGAGCTAACATTCATTTGCGGTGGGATCCCTAAAGCAATGTCCAACGCATACTTGGAGGACTAAATGCATGCTTTGTTCAGACAGATCCTGGATGCCTCTGATGAGGAAGAGCTAGTACAGGACCGCACACATAGAGTATACACGGTGTACCAACAGAATAAGAATGTGCTACCGGCTGTGCTTTCCAGGGTCCACCTGTATCGGCTGGAGGAGATGATTATGGGCGCTGCAAGACATCAAGAGCTGGTCAGGTTCAGACATGCTTCAATAAAGATCTACCAGGATTTGGCCCAGATGACCCTGCAGAGGAGGAAGAGTTTGTGGCTGGTGACTAGCTGGTTGCGAGAAAAGGGAGTGTTACCAACGGACCTTTTGCCTGCGGTCTGCGATTTGAAAATGGCGGGAAAGCCAACAACATCATAAAGGAAGAAGAGGCGGTGGAACTGCTGCAGGGCGATGGAGCTTGTCAGCAATTTGAAGAGCTGCATGATGGCATTGTTGATGGAAGGGCGATGCGTACTAATGGGAAAGATGGATAGAGACCTGTCCAACCATATCCTAAAGGAAGAGGGTGGGGCCCGCAGACTCAGCTGGTTACCTGAGGACATACTAACTGTAACGTATAATGGTGTTCCCTTGGATCCCACAGGGCTGGGGTGATGAGGAAGGATGATGGTCCGGATGAGGACCAGTAGTTGGGGGGGGGGGGGGGGGGGGGGGGGGAGCATTTTTGCCTGCTCTGTTTACCTTTGGCAAATCCGGGAGGCGGGGTGATCATTGGTGGGTTTACACTTGAACAGTTTGTTTTCTATTGCATTCAGGGGTGGAGGCGGAGGGGGGAGGAGTACTGGGTCGAGCCCCTGAAGATTCCAGGATAGAGGTTCAATCCCAGGGGGCAAGGTGGTATCTTGGTTTGGGGTTGGGGTGGAGGAGTGGGAGGGGTTGGGGTAGGAAGTCGGGTCAGTTTGAGTTTTTATTGTGGCATGATGAATGTAGCATACACTGGTGGTGGATGGTCACTTCTCACTCGGGGGAGGTATACGGAGGGAGAGGCCAACAACTGGGGATTGTTGAGTTGATGATGGTTACCCTGAATGTTCTGTGTCCTAACTCTCCCTCAAAGCGACGGTCTATCTTAAGGTGTTAATCTGGGGTGGGCAGACCAAGTGTCTAGTGCGCCTTGGTAGTGTTAGAAATCAACAAAATAATTTACTGAATAAAAATGCAGATCGCTGCATGCTTGGGTAACAAGAGGAGCTGCCCATACTTCTTAAACAAGTACAATGAACAGAATTGCACCAACAGACTTCACTGATCCAAATTAAGATGTTTTTAACGATTGATATAACCTGTGAGTTAATATCAGTCTCACATTCCTAATTTCACAGAACTAAAACTAGTACCATTGCGCCCTAGCCAAGCCAACACGTGTTTCGACCAGTGATGGTCTTTTTCAAGTCTATACAATCGCTAATCGGTCAAACAATAGGTTTTCTGATTCAAATGTTTTCAAATCTTGAGTCTGATCCACAATAATACATACAACGTATTACAAAAGTGTGGGGAATAATTGAACACAAGTTAACAATTGAGAAACGGAAACATAAATGACCCTAATAATCAGTTCCACTGTTTGGAAAGCAAGACATTATTGCAGCGAAGAAAGAAAAAGAAGAATAAAAGAAAAATAATATTCACAATTAATGTAAGGCATTCAGGCATTCTCCTATATTCAGACTCATCACAGCTTCATTATTGTTGTTCGTAGTGGCCCCCACATGTGTTCCCAGTGCATGCTGTGTGTATGGAAGGCATGGTATCAAAGCAAGACAGACGCAAGTGATCACAGTCCAAGGGTGTTTATTAAACTGTAAAATGGTTGAGATGAACACCTAATCTAAACCTAAATCTAATATGGGTGCAAGCGACGACCATCAAATAATAATAAATCAGTCTTCGTAGAGTCTAGTCAAATTTAAAAGGGCCTATACTAAAAAAAACACTATTGCCAATCCTTGCTGCTATGTTACAAAATAGTGTGGGGTAATGTTTCACAAGAAAAGTTTTCACCAAATGATAGTCAGGATGTTATGGCCGGGTCTACCTTCCCCACGTTTTTAGCATGGGACAAGGCGGGGCACTTGAACACAGCACACTCCTGGATTTCTCCGTCACAAGCTTACAGTTCCTTTTCTCTATATCAGGGCCTTCTGCTTTAAAGTCTCTTCTCATGCAAAGTCTCTTGCTTTAGAGGGTCTGATATGCCAAAACAACAAAATAAACAGCTCCTTCTGGTAACCTTCACGTAGGGTGATTACTCTTCACCGTTGGATCCTCCTCAGCCGGTCTCCAATCCTTCTTGTCAGCGTTAGCCTTTCAAGGTACTTGCCAATTTAAACAGAGGCTTCCGAAGAGCGATAACGTCTCGCTGGGTCGCTCTGTAATTCTATGGCAAGTGCGTGCTTCACAATATCAAAGTTTGTGTGGCGTTCCCCTCTGCCGGGTGCAAAAGCCAGTTTCACAATTCCCTCAGTCGGGTTCACACTTTCCACAGTTTACAATTTCTACAACGTGTGAAGAACCTTCGATTGTACAAGGGGTTTGGCTTGACCCTTGTATGAGCACCTTGACAACTCCCTCCGGCCTTCTCTATGGCCTCTTCGTACTTGTAGTTTCACTATCTTTCAGTGCAATACTTTTTTCCTTGTTCAGGAGAGGGGTACCAGCCAGAGACCTTCGACTGAGCGCCCACTTGGCGCCGGACCACTCTCTCCGCTACCTAGTTTAATACCTCTGTCTCTTAATCTTAATGTTGCCACTTCAATCCTGAGTCTAACACAGTCCAGCCCTATATCAGGTTCTTCCATTTCACCGGCTGTGCTGAACCCGTTGGCGTTTCTCTTGACACTGAAGTCAAGGATGGTACCACAGTGGCAACCTCATCTCCCCACCCTGGCTATCTTTGCAGGAGGGTTCCACAAACCTCCAACATCCGTTGCACCATACGCCAGCTGCGATTCCCGGTCTTATGTTTCTTTTGTCGGACGCTTAGCGGGTCTGGCTGAAAGGGGCAAGGTAAACTCCCTCCTTGATGTCCTTTCAGGTCTCACCACCTTTCTCCTCTGTTTGAACTGCCGTCGTGGAATAGCTGCTTCCTTATGCGTTCGGTCTTGCTCAGAGTGTGCTCTTGTGCTCCGCCTTTTATCCCAGTGGGGAGGGGAAAGGGCAGTCAGGTGTGTTAGTTGTCAGCAATTGCCTGACCCTTGTGTTGGGACATGTCAGGTAAACGGCTCTGGTATTGGTGTCCCACTTCCACTCCACGAAACCAACTCCCCCCCCCCCCCCCATCCAGGAGATCCTCCCACACTGGTCCACCCTCAGGAGCTGGATCCAATAGCGATGGCCATGTCCTGGCCACCTGTATGACGGATCCCCAGGGACTAGCGGGTGAGACATCTTCAGGATTCTCACATGCAGCATTGTATATACTTCCAAAATTGGATGCATGTTGTTGTTTTTTTATTGGCAATGATAGATATGTGGTACACCCTCTTAAAGTTAAAGTGAGGTTTTACTAATTACTGTTGGTCTTCCTGTCAAGTCACGATAAATGGGATCAATTGTGCAGCAATGCGCCTTGTGGCTGGATTGGTTTGGCAAGTGCCAAATGCCCATGCTTACCAGTGCCTGTTAGGATTGACTGGTATTCTGGAAAATATATTTGTGGTCAACAGGACCATACCTGCAAAGTCAGTTTAGGGTTTTGCTATTTTGCATCTAAATACAGTCTTACCCTTTGCATTTCTTTCAATGTTTTGTCATCTGACCATTTTGGTCCAAACAATGCTGCATTTTCTTACTATGTTTCCTACACAGTAATAAACTAAGTGCAATCCCACTTGAAATTCAAAACGCAACTGGTAAATATGTAGCAATCTTTTTGTAGTATAGACTTGTTTGACAGTTATGGCCAAATTGTGATTAATGGTCTTACTAATCAGATTGTGGGTACAGTTTGGTATATATATTACATAAAGAAAGCTATATAGTATAAAATCTCACAGTGGAGCATTCAAATTTTCATTGAATATATCCACAGTTACATGTTGGCATTCAGAAGTATTTTTGAGCCCTTACATCACTCCTCTATCTATTCATATTGTACCATCTTGTGTTATGCATTGTTTTACATTATGCACAGTTGAGACTGGTCAAAATAGACCATTCCTAATCATATTTTAGCCTGTGATGTCATTTCTTGAGTATTCAACATTACATTTCAGAGAGTAGAGTGAATTTTAGATCTGCACATCTGTTAGGTCAGAGTCATCTGAGTGATTTCCTTAATACTTACATGCTGTTCATATTAAATAGTCTATTATTACATTGTTGTTTTTGATCAGTACATTTGGATTCTTAAATGGGCATTTAATAGAAATTTACATTCTCCAGCATGGGGTCTGGCATGGATTCACATGCTCATGAATATTCCCCGTCGTCAGGCCGGGAATCCTCGGTATAGAAAAAAAAATCAGTATCAGTTTCGTTTCTGATCTGTCTTTCTTAGTAGTAACCAATCACTGGTCTCTGGGTCATACTGCCCCCAGCCAATGACTGCCCTCTCCCTAAGCCCCGCCTCTGGCAGCCATCCTCAAATTTTTACCGCACGTTCAAGTGTTGGGAGTCCTTGTGCTGTAGCTCTCGAGCTTTTGCTGCGTTTTCACGCTTTTTCAGGAGATTTTTCTCATTTTTCAGTTAAATAGAGCCTCAAGCTCCACCGTTTCTACATCCGATCAACGGGGATCCGTTTCGGAGTTTTCTACGCCCCTCAAGGGTGAAGTTTTCGTTGAGTTACGCTTTTGGAGGATTCCAGAAGTTCCGAGGTCTACCCCGGACATGGCCCAGGAGAAAGGAAGCTCGACGCCCGGGAAGCTGTTCAGGACCTGCCCTGGATGCCAGCTTCAGAATGTTTTCAAGGAGGACGAGCATTCGTTATGCCTCTACTGTCTCCAAGAGGACAAGACGCACACGGAGAAGGACTGTGCGTTTTGTGGGAACATGTTGGAGCGGACCATGAAGGATCGCCACCTCCGTCTCGCCAACTGACTGGAAGGGAAGAGCCCGTCAGGCGAGAAGAAGAAAAAGAAGTCTGAACGGTCTTCTAAGTCCTGTGAGGGCGCCCCGGCAACGGGGGCCCAACAAAAGGCTAAGCACCGCGAGTCCGCGGGCACCGGGAGCACCAAACGGTCGGGCTCCTTGGCTGCCAGGCAGGGCGCATCCTCCCCGGCGCCATCAACCACGAGCCAACGCTCTGGCTCGGGTAAGAGGAAGTCCGAGAACCCGGCAAAGATTCTGGAGAGGCCTCGGTCAATCTTGAAGATTCCGGCAGAGGGGGAGCGAGGCTCGGACCCTCCCCCCAAGGTGAAGGCCCCAGGCGTCCAGAAGGTGACGATGGCCTTAATTCACCCTGCTAAGACCTCGACTGAGGATGTCGCCTCGGCCCTGGCTCAGCCTGTGGAGGCTACACCAGTGGAGGCGCCCTCAGGACCCAGAGTCTCCCTGGCACCGCAGAGGGAGTCGTCTTTCAGGCCCATTGAGAAGACCCCCACAAAGTGCTCGTTGGAAAAGATGGGGGAGGGGCTGGTGCCCATCGTGGATACGGACACGACCTCTGAAGAAGAGCTCATCAAAGTCGTGGAAGAGGCCCAGCCCATCGGGAGGGATCCCGATGAGGGCGACGACGAGAACGACGGTGTCGCCGACAAGGCTCCTCAAGAGCCCTCGCGCCCGTCGTTTCCGGCGCCGCAGGACACTTCAGCGGCCATTTTGTCAGCGATTCAGTCCTTATGCTCGGAGATAAGGACAAGGTTGCCCCTTCCCCCGACGGAGGTACCTGAGCCAGACCCGACGGGGGAACCGGAGCCAGGACCTTCGGAAAGTCCACAGCATAAGAGGAGGACGACGCATCCTACGCCACCTCTCCCACCTCTGCGGCCTGCTCTGCCTTCCCCCCGGTCTACTATCCACAGGGATGATACAGGCATGGACACGGCTACGACGGGTATAGATGACGGAGGCGACGACGGGATGTGTTCCCCGTCGCCCCATGCTCGGGCGTCCCCGCCCGACGAGATTGGATCCTTTCATGCCATGATTTCCAGGGCATTCGAGCTTTTCCAGCTCTGCCCAGAAGAGAAGAAGAAAGAAGGGTTCCTTTACCAACGGCGTGAGGCTAAAAGGAAGACGGTCCTCGCCGTACCGCTTCTTGATGACATCTGGGATGAGGGGCTCACCCTCCTCAAGAACCCTGCCACGGCGCCGGCAAAGAGGGACCGGTACGAAAAGAAGTACCGGGTCCCCGACGCTGCCCCCTTGTGCCTTCGGGCACAACCTACCCCGGATTCGATCGTCTCGGCGGCGGCAAAGAAGAAAGCTGGGGGGGCATCGGCCTTGACATCAACTTCCCCGCCGGACGGCGAGGGCAGGAAGTTGGACACGATGGGACGACAGATCATCTCATCCGTAGCGACGACTATCAAGGCGGCCAACGACCTGGCTATCGTAGCCCGCTACGACAGGGAGTTGTGGTTCAAAATCGCCCCTCTGTTAGACTTCCTTCCGGACGCCAAAAGGGCTGAGGCCCTTGAAATCCTACAGGAGGTTGAGATTGCCTCGGACCACGCCGTCACGGTGGCAACGGACATCGCCGACACTGGTTTCCGTCAGTTGGGCAACACCGTTTGCTTGAGACGACGAGGATGGCTCAAGGCCACGGATTTCCGCCAGGACGTACAAACCAAGGTTTTGGACATGCCCTTAACAACCTGTTTGGGAAGGTGGTTGATGAGTCCTTTCAGGCCATCAAGACAGACACAGAGACTGCCTGGGCACTGGGAGTGCTCCAACAACGACGGCCGTCCTTTCGGAGCTCCGGAGGCAGACAAGGTGCCTCCAAGGGATCCGGCAGTGGCTCCTCCACGTACCACCAAGCGGCAAGATCTTCGTCCCAGGAAGCCTACAGGGGACGCGGCAAGTCAGGTGATGCCCGTCATCGTCGACAGGGAGGTCAAGGAGGCAAGGCGGTCTCCAAACGAGATTGAACCGACCGTGGGGTCGGGCCCCCGCCGAAGCACCCCGGTGGGAGGCCGGCTGGCGAGGTTCGTCAGCGTGTGGGAGTCCATCTCCACCGACCGTTGGGTGCTGGATGCCCTGGCCCAAGGGCACGCCCTCAAGTTTCAGAAGAAGTATCCTCGCGTTCCACCCGTGGCCAGGAAGGAAAATCACGTCCCTCAACTACTGTTGGAAGTAAGGGCGATGCTCAAGAAGGGTGCCATCGAGCTTGTCCCAAAGAGGCTTCGGGGCTCCGGAGTTTACTCAAGGTACTTCCTTGTAAAAAAGAAGACAGGAGGATGGCGCCCCATGCTGGACCTACAACGACTGAACAAGTACATCAAGGCGCAGAATTTCCGTATGGACACCCTCCAGCATGTGCTGGGACAGCTGGAGGAGGGCGATTTCCTGTCGTTGTTGGACTTGGAGGATGCGTACTTCCACATCCCCATTCTAAAAAGACACTGAAAGTTCCTCAGGTTCGTGGTCCAAGGGCGGCACTACCAGTTCAAGGCCCTCCCGTTCGGATTGAAGTCGCACCCAGGGTGTTCACCAAGTGCCTCGCACCGGTGGCGGCCCGGCTGCGCCTACAGGGGATCCACGTCTACCCCTACCTGGACGACTGGCTCATCCGGGCAAGGACGAGGGAGCTCGACGTGGAGCACACTGCGAAGACCGTCCAGCTGCTCACAGACCTGGGATTCTCCATCAACTTTCCAAAATCCCACCTGGTTCCGTCGCAGGAAGCCCTGTTTCTGGGAGCCAAGCTCGACACAGTGGCTGGCCTCGCCGTCGGAGGAAAGGACCAGGACCATTCTGGGCAAGGTGCAGCGTCTGCTGGCCGCGGACATGGCCAGGGATGATGTCCTCCTGCATTTATCTGGTGCGCCTTTGCAGGCTTCGGGTGCGCCCCTTACAAGAGTTCCTCGACGCCCGCTGGGTCCAGTCGACGGGCAGCTTCGAGGACACGATCCCTCTCAAGGAGACGTTCCGTCAGGCGATCCGGTGGTGGGGTTCCCGCTCCCATCTGTCGGTGGGCAGGGACTTTCAGATCCCAGCTCACCAGGTGACGGTGACGACGTACGCCTCCCTGGAAGGTTGGGGAGCGCACTCCGGAGATCTTCACGCGAGAGGCCTTTGGCTCCCGGAAGAGAAGTCACTCCACATCAACATTTTGGAGCTCCGCGCAGTGTTCTGGGCCCTCAGGTCTTTTCTTCCGTCCCTCAAGGGCAAGGTGATGAGGATCTTCACTGACAACACCACCACGATGTTCTACATCCGGAAGCAGGGCGGAACCAGGTCCCCGGCCCTATCCAAGGAAGCCCAGGATCTGTGGCATTGGGCCATCGCCTAACGGATGTTTCTGGTGCCTCTTCATCTGGCAGGAATAAAAACCACGATCGCCGACTCACTCAGCAGGGAGCTGCGCTCATGCCACGAGTGGGGAACTACGCCAGGATCAAGTGGATCGACTCTTCAGACGATGGGGCGAACCCCAAATTGATCTCTTCGCGACGGCGACAAATTCCAAGTGCTGGGGGTTCGCCAGCAGGTTCCCCCGGCCGAGGAGCATGGGCAATGCTTTCTCGTTCCCCTGGGACGGCCTATTTCTTTATGCATTCCCTCCGCTGCCGTTGCTGCTCCGGCTCATCAACCAGCTCAAGAGGTCCCGGTGCAGGATGATGCTCGTCGCACCGGCGTGGCCGAAACAGATCTGGTTCCCGGACCTTCTGTACTTGTCAACGTCCACACCAGTCAAGCTGCCGACGGACCCAGACCTTCTCTCCAGAGAAGGAGGTGCCATTCTTCACCACAACCCGGAGTTTCTGAACTTGCAGGCCTGCAGCACTAGAGTTTCGAGGGTACGACATCCCGGCCGACTGCAGAGAGGTTCTTGCAAAGGCCAGGGCGTCCTCAACTCTCAAGTGCTACGGACATAAATGGAAGAGGTTCTCTGTCTGGTGCTGTGCACAGAAGATTAACCCTCTGCGGATTACGGCCCCTCAAGTACTGGCGTACCTACTGTCACTGGCCAAAGCTGGACTGGCTCACGCCTCCATCAAAATACATCTCGCTGCAATCTCCCGATATACCAGGATTACGGGACGGGCGTCCTTGTGGTCTCATCGCCTGGTGAAAGAATTCATGAAGGGACTATTCCGATCATTCCCACCGTTGAAGGCTCCTGCCCCGGCATGGGAGCTTAATGTGGTGCTGACCAGGCTCATGCGGGGGGGGGGCCCATTCGAGCCTATGCATTCGGAGCCTCTGAAGTTCCTATCATGGAAGACAGCTTTCCTCGTGGCCATCACCTCCGCACGACGAGTGGGAGAGATCCAGGCCCTATCTTGCAAGCCTCCATACTTGACTTTTCACGACACGAGGGTGGTGCTGAGGACGCACCCCTCCTTTATGCCCAAGGTGCCGTCGGACTTCCACCTCAACGAGCCCTTGGTGTTGCCAGTTTTCTTCCCATCGCCTTCGTCGCCGGCAGAGAGGACTTTGCACTAGCTAGATGTAGCTAGAGCAATGAAGTTCTACGTGGACCGCACGAAGAGTTTTCGGAAGACGTCACAGCTGTTTCTGAACTTTGGGACTGTGAATCAAGGGAAGGCTCTCTCGAAGACTTCCATTTCCAGATGGCTCTCCGGCTGCATCATGCACTGTCACTGGTTGGCAAACTGACCGCTGCCCGGCCATCCGAGAGCCCATTCGACCAGAGCGATCGCTGCTACCACGGTGTTCCTGTCTGGTGTGGCCCTGCTAGACATCTGCAGGGCTGCGACATGGAGGTCGACACACCTTCACAAGATTCTACTGCGTTGATTAGGAGTCCAGGGTCGGCCAAGCAGTGCTGCGCAACCTGTTCGCCTAAGGTGAGCCTGGTGAGGAGGTAAGAGATGCTTAATGTTGAGTTGTTGTATTGCTTAATGTTGAGCCTGTTGCCACCTCCCGTGGTTGTGCATGTGTATACTGCTATGTATTCTCTTATTCATGAGCATGTGAATCCATGCCAGACCCCATGCTGGAGAAGGAACAAGTTACTTACCTGTAACTGTTGTTCTCCAGCATGGGTCTGGCATGGATTCACATGCGAACCCTCCCGCCTACCCCTCTGCAGCTCTTCACTTGGTCATACTGCCACTTTACGTGCTACCAAATCTGAGGATGGCTGCCAGAGGCGGGGCTTAGGGAGAGGGCAGTCATTGGCTCGGGGCAGTATGACCCAGAGACCAGTGATTGGTTACTACTAAGAAAGACAGATCAGAAACGAAACTGATTTTTTTTTTTTTTTTCTTTTCTATACCGAGGATTCCCGGCCTGACGACGGAATATTCATGAGCATGTGAATCCATGCCAGACCCATGCTGGAGAACAACAGTTACAGGTAAGTAACTTGTTCCTTGCCGATTTATAAGAACACATTAATCTCACGTTCTTTATTGAGATCAGTGTAAATGCTTTGTAATCTGAAAATTAGGTGAGATTCCATTTGCCGTACATCAGCCTGCGGTCCCCTTCCCTCTTCTTGTCGCAGATTGCCTGTTGGAGTCCAATACATCTGATATCTTTTTTGTCATCCAGATGGTGACTTTCCTGCCAGTGTTGTGCGATTTGTACCCTCTGGTCCGGACTGTTAAGGTTAGAGAGATGTTCTCTCATGCATGTCCTAAGCTCACGAATGGTGCTCCCTAGATATACTTTCTTGCATACACATACAATCGCATATACCATGAATTTTGTGCGGCAATTAATACATTTATCAATGGGCACCTGTTTTCCTGCATAGTGTGAGAAACCAAAGAGTGTCTCACTTACTAGTCCCCAGGGATATCTCTTTCTCTCTCTCTCTCAGATGGCCAGTACACAGCCATTCCCTTTGGACCCAGATCCTGGGGGTGGACCAGTGCGGGAGGATCACCTGGGTGAGGGATCTTCGGGAATGGGGGTGAGGCAACCCACAATATCCCCCCCCCCCCTTTCCCATGCCTCATCCTATTTTATAGGATTCTCTGATGTTCCGACTCTTCTCCCCCTCCCCCCCCCCTCTTTCTACACAAACACTGGGCCGAGGAAGAGGAGGACTGAGGGTAAAAAGGCTAACACTTGCACATCTCATTGGACATTAACAAAATTCCGGGACCTTGGCTGCCACTGCAGTGGCCGCCCCCAATGCGAGTGCATAGTTTAGTTAAGTGTGTTGGGGTAAGGGGAGGTGGGAAGGGCTTAAGGTCTTGCATAGTTGAAGTTCAGGGAACTATGAGGGAGGGACAGGGGGAGGGGGTAGATAGAGGAAGTTGGAATTAAAAAGTTGGAAAAAGGCACAGATTAACTGCACTTAGTTCCTGTATTGTTGACCGAATGCACAGAGGTGGGAGGGTGATGTGGACGCATATGAGAGACGATGGCTGAAAAAGGACTAGCAGGAACAAAACCTCTTAGCTGGAATGTGAAAGGCCTTGGAATGCCAGTGAAAATGAGGAATGTAATGGCAAATGTGAATAGACAAAGTGCACGATTATTATTCCTGCAGGAAACGCACATACTTGACCACCAGGCAAATAAATGTGCCCCTGGATGGGGGGGGTGGGGGCTGGGGGGTCATCGATCTATCAAAATGGATCTGTTGCGCAGCAAAATCATGACCAAGAAAGCCCTGCTAGCCACCAAATACACAGTTGAGACGGCCCTTGAGCCGCCTATCCTGGCCACCCCATCACACTGGTACCGGAGCTACCCCCGAATCGCCTTCCAATCTGTCACCTAGGATTCTGTCCTGAAAATCATCACGGCTCTCCGACCCCCCAACTGCAAGGGCCACTCGTGCCCTTCCCATATCATAAAGGCCTGTGCACACAGCCTAACCCCCCCCCCCCCGTCATCACAGATTTTATCAACACCTCTTTTAAGTCCTGCACTGTCCCCACCAGCATAAAAGCAGCCTGTCACCCCTCTTCTGAAAAAGCCCACACTGGACCCCATAATACCCACCAACTCTAGGCCTATTACAACCTTGCCATTCCTGCTCAAAATACTAAATCGCACTGCTTACCTCCAAGTGCAACAATTCCTGGAACAATACTTGCTCCTTGGTGGTAGACAGTCAGGCTTCCGACCGAAGCACAGAAACAGCCCTCCTAGACCTAAAATTACAGCTCGACCGCCTCAGAGACTCGGGTAACCTAGCCATCCTCCTCTTCTTAGATCTGTCGGCCACATTTGATCTGGTTGACCATGATCTGCTCTGTCATAACCTCTGTTGCCTATTCCACTTCTCCACGGAGACTGCCTCCTGGATTAAATCCTTCCTCAGTGACAGGACCTCTAGATTGTTCACCGATGACCACTCAGCTGATCCCCCCCCTCTGCCCCCATACTCTATAACACTTACACCAATCCACTCTGATATCCTCAACACTCGAAGCATCACGTATTCCAACTTCAAGGATGATACGTGAATTTGCATCTCTGTCCCCGGCAACCACATCAATGACACTGTCACCATCAGCAAAGTGTTCAGCACCATCCAAAATTGGATAACTACCCGTAACTTCTGTCTTAATGATGAGAAGACAGAGTTGCTTCTCGTCGGCTCACCAACCTGTCTCAAAGCACTTGACCCTTCCCATTCCTCTTTCCTTATCCATGGCTCCACCATCCCTGTTCTCAAAAATGCCAAAACACTTGGTGTTTACCTCAACGCTGACCTTTCTATCTCCAGGCACATTGATGCCCTTGCTTCTTCTACTGCCCACACTGCCAAGCTCATCTCACTAAGCAGACAGTTCCTGACCCCTAACAACTGCCTGACCCTCGCCAGGGCTATGATATTGAGTCAACTGCACTACTGTAGCATACTCTTCAAGGGTATGTCAGCATCCAGTCTGGCCAAGCTGCAGTAACTGCAAAATAAAGCCCTGCGTGCAGTCCTGGGCCTCCACAGGTCTGACCACATCTCAGTCACACGACAAGAGACCCACTGGCTGCCAATGAAAGCCAGGACTGACTCTAAAACTTTGACCATTGCGCACTGGCGCATCCATAAAGAAGCACCCGAATACCTGGATAACTGCCTTGTAAGAAGACACCACTGCAGATCTCTCAGCTCCACCAGACAACTTACCGTGGTGGTCCCTCTCTAAGTACGTTAGGGTAGGCAGTGCTAGCTTCACCACTACAGCCCCCTCTCTCTGGAACTCACTCCCTTTGTACATCAGAAATGCACCCTCTTAGCCCGCCTTGAAGAGACTATTGAAAACCTGGCAGTTTAACAGATAACTAATTCTGTGTCTGAGAGAGTTCTTCACCATTCATATCAGCTTCTGTGTCTAATATTCCTATTCTATGTTCCTATGGTACAAACGCTGTGATACCTGTGGGTCTGAGCTATACACAAATGTATAAATAAATAAATACATTGCCGGTTTCTTGTGGCACAAAACGTTCTTTATATTCAGTAGACATGTGTCCTCAGTTTAGGCGCAGTTGTTGGACCGCACGGTCCACCCATTACAGGTCAGGCAACCGATTCACAATGTATGGTGCTTCTTCTCGGGGGAGGGGCACTAGAGCCCAGTCAAGATGGCCGTGAGCCTGTGCGCTCCCAGACAATTCTACACAATCCGGTCTCCATCCTGCCCCGATCGATCTGCCATTACCTTCATATGAGATCCAAGTGATGTGTGAATGTCTCCTGCCTAAGTTGGAGGAACTCTGGAATACAACAGCACCTGAGAGCCAGAGATACTGAATCGACAGTGAAATGAAGACTGCTGCGGTGTGGAGGCGGGGTTCCCCGACCAGCGTGTGCGGCCAGAGGGAGCGATCCAAGAGCGGACCGTGGTGGTTCCCCCTTCCCTTCACTGTGCTGCGCTGAAGAGAACAGTTGGCTAGTGGCGCAAACCGACAAGAGAATCTGTATCGGGGCTGAACACTGGCTAGATGAGCTATTGGAAGGGGAGAGGGAGAGTGTCGCAGGCTCCTATGATACTGGAGCGTTGCCCTGTAGAGCAGCGACTAAGCCCCCCCCCGGGACACCTGGGAGATCGCAGGCAAACTCACAGTGAGTGCTCACCATTGGCCGGCAACAACAGCCCTCCTGTTCCTGCTGACGGTGGAGAGCTGTTGTAACTTGATGGTCGTGAAGATTCTGAGGGAGTAGCAGGAGAAAAACCAGTAATAGCAGTCCAGAGGTCAGTAAACCAGGAGCAACAGGAAGTAGGCAAACAATCCAGGGAGAAAACAAGAGGACTCTGTGAAGCAATCCGTAGTCCAAAAGCCGTGAATCAAAAAGTCAAAAGTATGCCAAACAGGGCCGGATTGATCAGCTGTGAAGCACTGGACAAGCGCGTACTCGTTGCTTTAAGCCAAAAGCTGTTGTAAAGATGTTGTAAACTGATCTTAACCACAGAGGCACTTGCTGTTTGTGAATTACTATTTGGGCAGGTGTCACCCCCCCCCCGTTAGTGGCCCCGTTAGCGAAACAACAAACACTTCAGGTTCCCAGACAGACTAGATCCCACTTACCTATGCAGGTCTGCTGACGGCGAGTGGGCAACGGCACTTGGCACTCTCGGAGGGACCTGCGCCCGGTGCGGTCCCCTTTCCTACATTGGCGAGTGCTGTGGCAGCTTGCCACCGGGCCCCCGAGGCACCGGCACCACTGGGCTCGTCACGTGACCAGGAAGGGGCCTGGTCAGAGCAGTGAGACGCGGAGCATGCGTCACGTGTCCAGGAGCTGCACATAAAGAAACAATCCACAGAGCATGGTCACGTGACTGAATCATGTGATCACCTTCGTATTCAAAAGGAACGTACTGACTCACATTCAGCGCTTCACAGCTGACTTCGTTAGTACTGTTTGGCGTTCTCATGGATTTTGTTGCTCTTGATTATTACGACCACGGACTGCTTCTCGGATTCCTCTTCGCCTTCCTTTGGTACTACTGCATTTGTTCTGGTGACTTACTCGGATTTTTGACCTCGGCCTTCCATTGGAATTGTTATCGGATTTTCCTCTGCATTTGACATTATCTCTTAGTGCTCTGACCTCTTCTTCAAATTATCGAATGCGTGGGCGGACCCACGCAGGTGCTTCCCCATCCAAAAGGATGATGTGCACCTACCCCACCAATCTTACACACAGCCCTCACATTCTCACAACTCCTCCCACCGCCCCGTCTGCCCCACAAAATCCAGCAGCACACTGCTCCTCTCTCTGCCTCTCACCCCGACCCCTCCTAGCAAAGCCTTCCCACTCAGTTCAGCCACTCCCAGCACAGACAACCGAACCCTCATCAACTCTCTCTCCTCAACATGCCTCTCATACGCAAGCAGAAAATGTCCCTCAGTTTCAGGCACCCCACACACCGCACAGTCCCTCGATTCACGCTTCCCCACGCGAAACACTCGGATTGTTTACCGGACTGATTTCGACTCTCCTGGCTCCGCCTTTGGTTCATGTTTTTTCTCCTGCATCAGGTGTTATAACCATCCAACTAGAGTGCCATCCTGTGTAACAACTGTCGCCTACTGCCTTCGACTATTGCAGACCCCTGCCCATTCACCTTATCCTGGGTACCCTGTCACCTGCATTGGGTAAGCCTTCTGTAGTGATATTGTATTGCTCTGATTGGGATTGCTTTCATTGTCTAACCTGGTTGCTTGCCTTACAGTGGTCAGGGGGGTCTTTCCGGCGTTCCTGGTTCCAGGCTGACGGTACTCTACACCTGTGGCCTCAAAGATTGCACGAGCAGTAATATTGCTATTTTGCTCGTGTGGTACTTGGGGACAGAGGTTTCATCATCTACACGGCCATCAAGTCTTAACAGCAGGGGAGTGTACCTGTATGGCAAACCTTTGAAGTAGTAGGCCTTGCATGAATGCAAACCATGTAGAAGCTGATGAAGTGCTGTGAAGTGGTGTTAACAAGTTATTCTAACAGACTTTTGTTGCTGAAGAACGAACTGTATAAAACTGCTGTAGAGGAGTTTTATTTCCTCAGAAATAATAAGTTGTTGCAAAGCATCCGAACAAAGACAAGTTATGTTTCTACTGAGGAACTCGGGAAGTATTCTTTGTTAAAGTGAAAAAGATTTATTGTGACTCTTACTATTGGAAAAGGAAGAGAAAGCTCCTTTTTGTTGAACCACTGGAGTGTTGCATCTTTCTGTTGTCACGTTGAAGTTCTAAAGAACTGTGTTCGAACTTTGTTGCAACTCAGGATTTCCTTGTTTCGTTTTGGAACCGTGGAGAAGAATCCAGCTTGAATCTGGGGAAGGGGAATTCAACCAGATTATAAGGAAAGACTGTTCGCATATTGTGAATTTTACTGATATATTTTTGTTGCCTTTTGTTAGGGAGAATTCTCTGTTTAGGCTGAATTTCCTATCCTAGTGAGTCCCCCAGCAGCTTTGCTGGATTTTTAGGGTTTAATTTTTTACCCTCACTCTTGGACATGATTTGAGTGTATTCCTTTGACTCTAGATGTGTTTAATGGGCTATGGGGTCTCTTACTCCATAGGGCTTCATGTGTTTTTGTGATGTGTTACACAGCACCCTCATAACAGTAACACAGGGATGTCATAGTGACCCCCCAGTATAGATTCCATACCCTGGGACTGTCTACTGGCTCCCAGGGCATGTAAAGTCACCATAGACTTTACTAGTCTTGAATTCTGAACAGAGCCAGTACAAACCATCATATTGTGGACGTATTGGCCGGGGCAATTCCATTGCCCCGCGGTCTGTTAGTCGAGGGGGCACGTCTCCGTCCCCGCTGATCGAGTTTTGGCTAGTGGCAGTGGATACTACTTTTTATATTCAACCGCAAATATTTCTCTATGGGATTTTCCCATTGTTCAAGGCTACTATCTTTATTTATTTAATTACGATAGCCTCGAACATACCGCCGGTTTATTTAATTATTATTAATTATCCGGTTGATATTTTTTGCCAAAACACGGTTCTAAAATGGCGTTTGTGTTCTCTTCTGTGACTCCAACCCAAGTCGAGCCCTTTGTTCCACATTTTTGGCGGGCTTCTCCACCAAAGCCCTCCAAAGTGGTGCCACTCTGTCTGGGGTACTTAGGAGGGGTGGAGGGGGATTTAGGCACCCTGGACTGAGTTGCCTAGGCAACTCAAGTCGCACTCCGTCCTGATTGGCCCAAGTGGTGTGCCGGCCGGCTCACCACTTAGCATGTTTGAGTGACAGCTAGGCTTAGTGAATGGGGGTTTTCTGCATAAAAGCAGGGCTTTGGGGACTGGAACTTCAGAAGTCGCCACAGGACCTAAGAATCTGGCGAGGGAGAAGCTGAGCCGACCTGCTACGACGACACCACCGGTGGAGCCCTGAGGAACCGTCTCACCACTTTTCCCAACGACAGAGGAGATCTCCCGCCGGAGAGTCTTCTTCCTTTGACTGGTGGGGATAACCAGTTTCACCGTCTTTTCGCCTTCCCGACGCCTCTCGTGGCCGCCTTGCCTGTGCCAAGCACCCCGGCACCCGGAATACCACATTTTACCACGACTGCGAAATAAAGGGGTAATACCTTTAACCGTAAAACTCCGTGGCTGGTTTCTTCCCTGGCAGTGCAACAACCTTCATCTTTCCTCCAAGACGAGATCTTCTCTTCCTCTGGACGACGCCGAGACTTGCACCCGCTGCCAGGAACAACTGCCACTGCTGGAGGATCCTTCCCACTTAAGGTACCGTGTTCCGCCTGGCTTCCCTTGCCACCGACTGTACGAGGTAGATTTAGCCCCCGGCTTTCGAACCTGGGTTAGCCTGGGACACCCTGGCTAAACTTTTCTGAGCCCTCTAAACTCTTTTCGAACCCTCTGCAAGACTTTCAAAGCCTAGTGTAACTGTGTGATCTTGGGCACATTTGTGCTCTGCTCTCTCCAAGAGTGGGCCCAGCCTATGGACTTTGGCTCACCAGTGACTTTGCTCTTCTGCCTTGCTAAAAGTGTTCCTAAATCTTAGAGTGGTGTATCTTCACATATTCTGTCTTTTTCCCTCCATTTTTCATGAACTTATTGGAGTGCCATCTATAGTTAAGCGCTCACCTCTGTCTGGAAATAAGTGGTGTTAACTAAGACTTGTCTGATAAGGAATAAGGGTTGTATATATCATAATAGTAACTGTGTTTAGAGTGTTTTACAAATAAGAGTGCTGGAGTGTTTCAAACAGTGTGTTTTTAAATAAAAATATACTTTGATACCAAAGCTCTGGTCAGTGTTTGCTTGTGCCTATTGTGTATACTTTGCATACTGCCTAACTCTTCTTGGGGGAAGTCTGACTGCTCAGCCACAGCTACCAGGTAAATCTGGGTGGTACAGACTGCTACCAAGTGTGTTTACTGCTAACACCTGTAGTCCTAAATATTTTGCAGTGTTCCCAAAGGGAACTGCACAGGTTTCTGCCTAACACCTTTGATCTGCCATGCATTACCTTATTGAGTTACTGTATGTGTGAAGGACAGATATCCTTTGTTAGAGTATGTCCTTTAGTTTATTTTAAGCAGGAAAATCATCTTCAGGGTAGGGATAGTGTGGCCAACTGTTTAATGGCATCTTTTGAAAAACCTTCACAAAGTTGTCCACCTCACATTTCGGACCCCTCACAACAACCCCTCCAAAAGACTGTGATGGGGCAGAGACGCTCCATGGTGTTGATACCAGCCTGGCCAATAAGTGAGACATTACCCAGTTACTCCAAGAACTCGAACAAGACATTTGTAAGCCAGTTGTGATCTCAGCAGTAACGTCCCAGCCATTGAATGTCATGTGAAAAGTGGAGAATGCTGTTTGTGAACAAGAACTTGATTGGGAGAGAATCTCCCAATCAAGTTCTTGTTCACAAAGTGTTCTTTAACTAGAAGCAAATGTTTGCTATCCTGTGGAGAATGTCCAAGATGGCAAAGATCTTAATGTAATTATATCAGCATTCATGGGATTAGACTGCAAGTTGGTAAAAATGCGATTGACATTGCTCAGCGAGAGACATATCTGCTTGCCTGATGAAAAGGCAGATGACCTAGTGGCCTGAAGTTATATTCAAGTATTTCAGAAATGTGTCTTCATTGGATATGTAGAGGCTATCTGAATTTGCTAGATATATAGAGGCTTACGTTAGCTGTCCCAAGACAAGAAACACAATGAAAAACCTATTCTCTGAGTCCCAGGGGCACTAGGCAGATCTGCCTCCTGTCTTTCTCGGTTTGTTCCTTATGGAACCAATGGCCCGAATAAAATCAGAAAATGCACAGAATTGAAGGGATAAATGGTTTCAGGATTCCACCACAAATTGGGGCTATTTGCACACAGGTTGTTCAATATTACTATGTCCTCTAGGACTTTAGAAACATTCCAGGGGCACTAATGGGGTGTTTTGATAACCTAATTTTATAATATGCCTGGAAGCAGCTCATATGCGCTCTAGTGCTGATTGGTTAGATGGCACACTTCTCCAAACAAATTGTGCTGGTTGGATGAAATCTACATTACCATACCCCTGGAATCTACCCTGTAGCAATCATGTACAAATTGCTGTGGGAGCGGTTCAGGAGCTACACAATTTCTTTTATAACACTGGAATACTGTCGAGCATAAAACGAAAAAGAGATGAAGGCGGCAGTATCTCCTCCAATTCCACTTTTGAAAAATGACATTTTGTCACAGTTCTCATACATGAGAACGCTTGACACTCGACAGAGAGTGGGCTAAAAGGGATTGGTTAAACGATAATTTAATATCAAGTCTTCACTGAATGTATTTCTGAATTTGTATTCCTGGAAATGCAAAATGTTCAGCATCTACAATTACATAATTGGGCATCTCACTTATTTAAGTGAACTTTGTCCACTTGGAATGAACTTCTGAACCAATGTTCCGGCCGGGAGATTTTCAGTAGTGTAGGATCTTTATATATCTGTCGGTTTGTTTTTGTTTTGTGTAAAGCGCCCCGATGCCCTTGGGCTACCGGCACTATAGAAGCAAACACATAACATAACCGTAACATCATCTTTAATGAAAATAGAGTTTTTACGGGCCTGCATCAACTATTTACATATAGATTTTCTGGGCCACAGGGTATCTCCATATGCATGTCACTGGGAATCCCATTTTAAACACTCTTACATGCTCAAGTGGAAAGAAAATATTCATTTTGAACTAAAAGGTATTTTCTGGTTCAGCAACTGGCCTTAGGCCTCTTTGATTTCTCTTTACACAAAAGTGAAAGAAAATGCATATGCGCTAGTGATAAGATGATATCTAACCTTTGTTAGAATTAATGCAATTTATCACTCAGATTTCACTGTTTCCTGGCAGTGTCTTCGCGATAGCGGCACTGTTTAATAATATTATCTCATCTCTGGTGCTCTTGCTGCATGGTGCAACCATACTGGTTTTAGGTCTTATCCTGTATTAAACAGATAGCGTACCTGGAGCTTCCTCATGACCCTACAGTGGTCCATCTGGGTGGTGTGGATGTGTGTAACTGTGTAACTTGCTCTCAGGTGAAGCAAGCCATACATCCATATGCTGATTGTGCCACCTGACGATTTTCAAGCAGTGAAATCGCCCATATTCCGAGATATCAAATTGTGGTCGGTTAAGCTATGGAATACACTAGTGACGGATTAAGATCAAAGGGAAAGGGTAAAATCATAAATCGTCAATATCTTTATTGACTTAGCATTGTACATAAGTGAACACTGCTTCAATCATTCTCCTGGCTTCAAATGGTTCTTTCTATACAAATTGGGGACTGCAAGACTTTTATGACTTGATATTTGTGATTGTGCAGAAGAGGAGTGACGGAGGTGGAGTATTACTTTTTTGCTTTTCTGACATTTGTGCTTTATGCTAGCTGATGTGTTCAAACGGTATTGTCTGCCTTTAAATCTTTTTCAATCTGTATGTGATATTTCTGGTAGAGCCGGGGAAAAACAAAAGGTGAGGGAGAGGGGTGCAGAAAGGGAATGGAGGAACAAAACAAGCTACTATCGTACGAGGCCTGACGACATTTTAGATAGTGCTGGAGGGGCGAGTGGGGGGGGGGGGTACAAGTAAGCGGAAGGAGACAGATGAGGTTGCTATCATACTAGAACCAGGGGCAATTCTGATAGTGAATGCATAGAAGAAAGTAAGGGGAGGAGACAGGAAAAGGGAGAGGAGGAGAGAACAGAGAGTAGTAGTCAAAAATAGTGGAGAAGCAAGAGGGTAAAGCGAATACAACTGCAGAAGTCAGTAGCAACACATAATGTTGCAAGCCAGGATACAAGATGAAGATGGAAACAGCATGATTCAGGGCCACCATGAGTACAAGATGCAAAGGAAGTCCAGCATGAGAGTTGAGAAAGGGTGACGCGCCGTGAATCAATGAAGTTCATAAAAGTCAAATCCAGTATTGGCCACAAGATGGTGATGGTGAAACCAGAATGTATCAGGACAGACTCCTGCAGAAGTTGTCTGGATGGAGGTGCAGGGGGAGCAGGGTAGAAGAAGCAAGCCAAACAGGCAACACCTGTGGGCGCAAAGGGGGGGGGGGCACACAGAACATAACGGGGGACCAGAGGTAGCAAAGGTGAGGACTTTATCTAGAGCTAGGAAGGAGTAGGGATGAAGGCCAATGAGTAGGCTTGAGCAATAGTCAAGCTTGCTCAATATAAGGGTGGAGATTAGCGTTTTTGTAGAGTTGTTAGTACGAAAAGGACACGTTTTCCCAATGTTGAGGTTAATACAAGCAGCAGAGGCAGTAGTATTGATGAATTGTTCCAGTAAGAGGTTGCTACCAAAGTGGACTTCGAACTGCAAGCATTGAGCAAGGGAGCCAGGTCGTGTGTGTCGGGATGCGTAGAAGGTGGGGAAGGACTGAGATGTTAAAGTGAGCAATGGAGTGACCTGAAGGAAAGGGATCAAGAGAGGTCAGAGGAGAAGAGCTAAGTAGAGAGAAAGAATAGATCAAGTGAGTTCCCAGCACAGTGGGTAGGCTGGCCAGGGAGGTTGTGGTTGAATAGGAGGAGTTAAGTTCAAGGCAGGTGACTGCAGAGGGCTTGGAGAGGTTGATGTCCACCAGCATAATAATGGAGAAGTCAGCAAGAAGGGACTCAAAGAGAAGGGTCAGATTAGAGAAGGAGTTGCTTAGCTCTTGCACTATCTGAAATGTCGTCAGGCCAAGTACGATAGTTAATTTAACAATCTTACTGTTCTTGTCCTGTAAGAATGTAATTGTATTTTCCCTCGTTCCCACCCTTGCCTTGAAGCGCTTTGAAACACATTGTGAATAGCTGCTATATAAATAAACTATCATATGTGAATCTTTAATAAACTCTTCATGGAAAAATAATTGGGATCAAATATTGACTCCTTGATTAGTTTGTTGCTAAATCCAACATCAATGCAAATATATATATATATATATATATATATATATATATATATAATTTGTTTTTTTTTTAAATCAAACTACTGATTTGGATAAGCTGAAACCATTGTTCCATACCAACATCAGCAGAGAAAGATATGAAGATCGTAAGCTATTCGAATGTAAAGGGTCTTTTTGGTCAAATATGTGCCTTTTTGTTTCAGGCCACTTCCAGAGAAGAGCTGCTAAAGTACTTGCTGCAGTGTGATGTCATTGTTTATAACATCACAGAGGATGTTCAACAAATTGATGAAGCCACCTGGGCTGCTTCAGGTTGGCACACTTTTATTTTATTGTGTTGTCCGAACTTATTTTTTTCAGAATGAAGTTTATTGACAATTGTTTGGTTACGTACAGTTAAAAAAACATCTTACATAAGTGATGAAAATTCAAAAACACATTCAGGAAAGATGTGCTAATAGTTAATTTACCCAGCGTCATTGATCCACTCTCGCTTAAGTGTCGAAAGACCTCGTAACCTATAACTGAGATTAAATCTGCATTTTTCTAAAGTGAAATTGATGAAATATTTGAAATTGTGAAGCTACCAAACCTCTCCACAGGCATGTTCTAAATGATTGCCAAAGGTTACATTCCGTGGGAATGGGAACGTAGGCTTACTCCAAGCTGCACCATTTACTTCTAGTCTGTGACAAAGAAACTGAATAAAGCAGTCTTGTTTCGAACAATCTCCAAATGGCCCTCTTAGGAATAAATATATCAACTAGCTCTTTCCTTGTCTGAAACCTACTTGGTATAATTCACTGCACCAAAACAAATAGGATATCAACCTGAGTGACCATAACCCCAAAGGGGATAATTTCCTCCATGTCCCCAATAATCATTACAATCGTAAGAATCCCAAATGAAATCAGATACATTTTCGGGCACAATCTACTAAAGTCAGCCTTCTCCTACTCCCTCCCCCTATATTGCATACTTAATGTTTAGTAGCACATGTCAGTATAACTATTTCTTTGAGGACATAAAAATTCTGAAGAACACCACCTCACTTAATCTCTGATTGAATTGTCCTTCCCCGTGCTTGGCCAATGAACTCGTCCCTTACCCCCTTCTCTTGTAATGGGGAGGGCTCTGCGGATTTGGATTAGGAAAAAGAGCCATTCCATGTCCAAGTTCAGCATTGTTTTATTCATCAAGGACGTCAATTCATTCATAATGTAAAATTCACACACTTAAAGAAAGCCAAGCGTTCTCAGTGAGGTGGATGAAATGATTGCTTCCAAGAACAGACTGTGACTGGGAGCAGCATGTCATGAACCATGTAGGAGGTAAGGGGGCAAAGCTCACTAGTTTCTTCATAACAGTGACCAAATGGTACAAATAGAGGGACAAATTTATCTTGCAAACCAGTCTACATCCTTAATTCATGACAGCACCTCAGACCAATATATCTTACCCTGTTTGAAGTTCCACTATTCGTTAGAAATAAACAAATGAGCAGGGTCACAGAACCTGAAACATACTCCTATTTCTGGTTTCCACATCACAGACTGGTTACTTTTATTTTTAGAGACATTTAATACACAATATAAATTTGCATCCAACTTAAAACATATTTCCAGGAAACTCGACAATTCACAGATCGTATCTACATATGATGCATTTGGTGCTCACCCAAGACAAAAACCTCGGATCATGATACAGAACATATACATACCCTTCAATCCTTGAAGGATCACATGGGAACAAATGTACAACATCAATAAAGAGTGCTTAATTACACAATTCTAAACAGTGTATGGGTTAGACACTGGGACCTAAAGTCAAAATGTCAACACGACTGTGTTTCGGCCATATGGAGCTGTTATGTAGTTGCTGTTATGTCGGCCTTCACCAGGATGGAACAAATTGTGGTGGGAGGTTCCTGTAGGCTCGTGTTGAGCAAGCTGGAATCACAGCATAGAATTAAAAACGTCTGGACTGACAAGTAGTCCGGGACGGTAGACTGACATTCATATGTTGGAGCATGCCAATCCAATCCTTCTCTTATGATTTCGAAAAATCCGTATGGGACAGATCCTAGATGCTTGAGCCTCTGTTGTTGGTGTAAGGCATAGTCAAAGAGGAATAATGCCTGGTTCTGATTTAAGGTGGCGTGTTTCCGAAGCGCAGCATTGCAGGGCCTCCTGCTGCCTGCTGGGGAACACTATATGTGCCATCAATGGCCTAGCTCACCAAAACCTCCAACGGAATTGGTTTCATTAGGAAACATTCTAGAGAGTTACTTCAGGCTAAATTGTCATCCCCGTAACAGCTTTATAACGTGTGTATTTTTTTTTTAATTTAAATGAAGGCTCTACAGGCATTATCTCACAGTATATCCCGAAACGTGTCTGAAAATGTTTCCAGTCTGGCCCGCTCCTGCTGGAAAATAGCCTTGCCTGGGCCTTCAACAATAAGTCATATCACATGATCGCAGCCCTTGTGAGAAGCACACAACGAAATATGATTTCCCCAAGCATCTGCACTAAACAATAGTGTGGGGAACAAGTGAGGGAAGATCTGGGGGTGAAGCTCGCTTCATCTAGGAGCTGGAGGTTAACAAAACCTCTACTCAACCATCCACTGGACTGCACCCTGCCCTGTCCCAAACACCTCTAATAACAAGTTCAGGCAAGGGACTGATTGGGCCTTGCAGTCCCATGGTGCACTCCTAAATCCCTCCCATTAGTCATAACATTGTTGGCTGTTTGGCAAAGGGTGACACAGCAAAGGGCATTTTCTGCTTGACCCTGTTCTGGTCTCTTAGGTCCTTCGGCCTCTCCTCATGGATACACAGCTCCCCTAGACCTCTGCAAACTACAAAGTGAGTGTTGTCATTCATTGACATTATTGCCCCCATCCTGCCTTACTGTGGTCCCCTGTAGCCATTTGTCAACTAACAATCTGTGTTTTAGTCATCTGTGGCCCTATATAAACTAATAAACTGCCTCTTTGTAACTAATTGCCCTCTATACACTGGCAATCTTCATTTTGGTCACCAATGGAACTATATAAATGGATAATCCATTTATAGTACTGCTAACCTGTAGTTATGTATCTAGAATTTCATGACCCTGTATTTCCTCCAGTTTGCATACACCTATCCCAGTTCTTCCTACTGATACTGCACTCTGCATACCTTCTCTGTGACAAACGCACCCGGCTGCCTCACAACGCTCTCCTATAGTTCTGCCCTTATATGAATCCTTTCACAATACATAACACATTCCTCCAACTGCTACTACTCCCACTCTTTACCTTTCTCTCATTCCCTACATACTCTCATACATGCCCAAGCCCCTCATCTCTCTCTTCCCGCCACCCCCTCTTTATATTTTGTCCCTGTGCTTCGCTCCACCCACAAAGGATTCCAGGTGAACTTACTTTTGCTAATCTTATCTATCCCTCTAGCCTCCCCTGCATTATCCTCTTCTGCCCCTGCCCTTCCCTCTCCCCCAGTATTCTTGCATTTGGGCTCTGGAATGCCCAATGTAGCTGTAATAAATGCTCCTTAGTTGCTGATTCCTTTGTATCTTATGAAGTCCTTCTTACAACAATGGGTATCACGGAAAGATGACCACTCACGACTCAGTTACCCCTACTGCTTTGCACGCAGACTCTGCTACCTTTTCAAACTCCTCACACTCTTCCAAAAGTGGTGGTGGGGTTGGCCTAAGGATCAACATGCCCCATCACACTGTCCCCTTCAAACCTCTGAATGTTTGACTTTCCTTTAAGTTCACCACCACCAACGTTCTCCCAATGCCCCCTCTCAACATCCTTCTTATTCGTCAGCCCTCAGGCCCCCTTTAGTCTCGGTTTGTGACCTCTTAATTTACCCCATTCTCACTGTAACCGCAATTTCACTTCTGTGACTTCCAACTTCCTCAATCTCTCCTACCCACTAGTTGGAACTCGATACTCTCCTCTCTGACTACTTCCTTCACAATCTTCCCACTCACTCCTCAGGGAACTCTTAATGTAGCCTTCCTTGCCTCCTCAATTCCCATATCCAATCTCTCAAGTGAACCCTCCCCTCCTCGCCACTCTATTCTCCACTTCAGTATTGCAGTCCCCCACCCTCTCCCGCTACCATGCCTGTAATCTGCAAACAAAAATGTAAACATAACTCCTTCATGGATGTCATTTAGGGTTAGCTAGGGGTACCAGTTGTCGCACCTGGCATCCTCTTTGGTACCGCTAGCACTGCCTCTGCGACCCAGGGCCTATATGCTATCACACTTTGACATCAAAGAGTAATCCATTGGCGTGAAGTAAATAACATTGGTTTGGCACACTAATTGTGTTTGTTTGGTCCCATTCACCTTCTTCACATTATGTCTGTTTGTCTATTGGGAGCCAACGCCACAAGTAATTCCTGAAGGACAGCATACTTTATCTACTGGCTTAAGGAAACTACACATTTTCCAAAATGGCATTTGCCATGACATCTCCAGAATATTTGTTTAGGGAGCTTGGTTCCTTCTGCATACATTTACTGATGATACAATGGACTCCAATAGAGCATAAAATAGGCTAAGGGGAAGAATGCCCATGCGAATCTCAGATCTAAGGAACATGCCCGAGGCACAGTGATGTAATCTAAATACCCCTTAAAAGTCAAACTCATGTTTATTTTTCCAGTATTCGTGCCCCATGGAAAGTTGTTTGGTCACGTTTGTAGTAAAATATTGTATGATGTCTGTACCATTAGCTTCATCCCGATGTTAATATCTTGGGTATTATGCCATTAATGCATCATGCCTAAGGAGGCTAACACTGATTGTATATGCTTAAACCAAGAGAGGGATGATCCTCTTTCCTGTGTCTGTATGTCAGTCAATTCACCTTTGTACTTTACTAGATCTGGGGAAATCCATAAACTGATCCAATACAAGATTGGTTTTAGGGATTTCGCCTCTGCAATAAATGTTTATAATAACACATTTGGTGTGCTCTTGGGGTGATGTTGTCATGAACGTGCCACGCTCTCAACGTACACTGCCTATATCATCCCATCGCAGACCCCTATTTTCTTGTTTTCCCTGCACCAGCGATATCTCTTTCTTACAACGCTGGAGGTTGCTTTGGCAACAACTGGAACGTGCCCTTAGGCGAAGGGGCTGGGCTTCCGCTCGTACCATTGCCAAGGGAACCAGGCACAAGCATGGTCAGGTGATAATGAGTCACGCTTCCCACCCCGCCTCCTGTTTTCAATAAAGCTTGGCCGGACACACACATTGCCGCTTCTGATTAAAGTTGCGAACCATCTGCCGTGTTGCTGTTCCACTTCCTTGTTGTTTTCCCGTTCACGGACTCCCTTTCTGTGTAGCCTTGTCTCACCTGATATCCCATGGCCAACGCTGCTTTGGAATTTAACCATGCCTGTCTCACACACTTGTTCTTTGCTGTCCGCACAATGATGACTTCTGCTGCTCGCTTTTGGACTCCGCCTGCCTGCTGTTCTTGGTCCCTCTGCCGCCCGCACAACACCGACCTACCTTTTTGTCTAAAGGACAGCCTTGGATTTTCCTTTACTCCCTCATGAAATCAGTGCACTGGACTAGAGACGCTCTGCAGCATCCCACATGCACTTTCCCAGCCGCTAGAGCGCCCTCGTGCCGCCTGGGAACCAGGTCCCTTAACCATACTAACTTCCCTTCCCTTTCCGTTGCTAGTTGTTTCCTACTCGGACTACTGGATTGCTTTGGTCTTTTCTTTACGGATCACATTCTATTCCTTGCACTCCTTAGGTAAGAAACATTTCCTTTTTACGAACCCCTGTAAATTGGTCCCCGGTTAGATTCTTATTATATACCAACTTTCCTTAGAGCCCCCCCTATCCAGAGGAACCGAATACGCCAAACTCCAGCCTTCTTAACACCCGGATACTATTCAGTTCTGTTACTGGCACCCTGGGCCCACAGGTTAGTTCTTTACTGTCTGGTTGATTTTCTTATGATACTTAGCATCCATTTAGCTGACACCTGTACTCTTATGCTTACAGCTGGTGTTCCTTGGCGATTCCCGCTCTTCAAATCCGCTCTTTCGATTGATGGATCCTTCTCTTTGTATATCAGAGCAAGAGAGGGGTATACATTTATTCTCAGTTACAGCCAAGTCTGAGTTTGAATATCCTCATATCTCTGCAACATACAAAGCAGCGGCTCTAGCCTGAAATTTGTAAATATCAAGGGCTGGGGTCAATGCTCTACTGCCGTGAGTTTGTGAAAACCTTAACATTGCATTGATGGTTCTCTCTAATGTGATATTGTATTTATTATTGATGTGTTAAAGTATAAAAAACTTTACACATTTACAAATAAAATCTCAATAAAATAATTAAAATTAACACTGAATAGTTTTCAAATTACTATCATGATTACGGTTCTATGTTCATTCATCCCCAGTGTTTTTTGCAGCTTTTTTTGCTGAAAATTGTATTGCCTTAAAAATTCATTGTTTTTTAAAGTGCAGCAGAAAAAAATAGGTGATGGATGAACGTAGTGTCCATAATTACATACATTAAAGGAATTTAAAAATAAATAACATATACCACAAAACCTTAGAAAACCCAGCTATGTTAAAACTAACTTTTAAGCCCCAATAATTTCATTTCAATTTGCTGCATTATTATTATTATTATTACTGTATAATGTACTTCTTTACACTACTCTCTCATCCTTTCTACTAGTGCAATTTCGGCGCTGGCCACCATCACTTCTATTCACTTAGGCAGTTTCTTTTGGACCATTAACCAGACCCGATATAGGTCTGGGTGTAGGGATCTACTTTGTGTATTTCAATAGCGTAACCAGAATGTCTTAGTTTTAATGTTATCCAGGTGGAGTACATGTTCTCCTAAATGCATCATATAAGTGGATCCCATTAAGGGACACTCAGTTAGTGTAAATAATAGGGCTCCTGGCAAGTCAAGTAATAATGTACACAATTGATCAGGGCGTACCGAATGGATGACAACCTCTAGTGACTCAGTGTAACGCTCACCTGATTCTCGCAGAGGCGCCGGTCTTGACTGGGCGACTACCGTATCTTCAAAGGTGATGTGTAGCACCCGGTTGGCTCTTTGGGCTGGACCTCTGTGTACTGTATGCCTGACGTGTAGAGTAAGATGTCTGCAGATAGAAAATATGGGGTTAATGAACTGGGGTTATTGGGGTGTCCCTATCTCTTTCCTCTTCTCCTCTCCTGTAGACCCCCAAAGGTTAACGCTCTCACCTTAGGTAAGTGAATGCCGAGCTCTCCATCTACCTCGGGGCAGGGTGCTGTAACCAGTTTCTTCACTGGATAGGTAGCGCAGGCCTCTTGACTTCAGAGGACTGCTGTCCGTCGTTTACTGCACGAACGGTAAGTTTCGAGTCATTCAAATGTCTTTAAAGTCTTTAGTAATGATGTCTCTTGTTTTGCAGGGTTCCGGCGATGGCGGATGACGGGCTGAAGTGAGTTGAAGATGGAGCCCGTGTGATGAATAGAAGCGCCTGGAAGCACGTAAGTAAGCGCTTGTTGCCTGCTTCACGATGCGCTCTAACTGTCTTTTTATTTTGCAGGTACGAGTTCGGAGCGGCTGCAGGGTGCCGGAATACCCACTGGATTAGATGTGGAAAGGAGTAATGGCACGTGAGTATTAAAGTTCCCCAATGTCTTTAAACGCACCTTGTTTTGTCTTTCAGATGCGGGATGCAGCGCCGAAGGCCTCCGGAGCGTGCGAAGAGTTGGTAAGCCTTTGCCTTTCAGATGCCGGAATGCTAACCTGTTCTTTCTTGTCTTTATAGGTGTTGCTGAAGACTGGATTCAGAATGGTAAGCCTTTGCCTTTCAGATACCGGAATGCTAACCTGTTCTTTCTTGTCTTTATAGGTGTTGCTGAAGACTGGATTCAGGATGGTAAGCCTTTTTCCTTAGGCCCAGGACCGGATGCAGAAGACACGATGAGCGTCCTGCTGCAGAGGTTGCAGAATAACGCAAAGCAAGATTCATCCACCGGGTGTGGTTTAAATAGCCTCCTGTAGTGCTTAGGTGTCTCCTTCCACAGCCACGCCTAGGTAAGAAAAGAGTTCCTGGTAAGAAAAGAGTTCCTGCCTTCCAGAAGAGTTCCAGTGTTCTGAATCTAGGGAGTGGCTCCAGCCCCACCCAACAGGAAAAGTAGTTCCAAACAGAAGAGGATCAGAGGCTCAACTGGCAGGCAAGTAAGCAGCATGGTCTGCTGCAGGTAAGTCCACCCAAGCATTATGAGCCCGGCGCTTCCAGCGCTGGGACTGGGCATATTTATGAGCCTGGTGCCACTGGCGCCAGGACTGGGTCCAAAAGGTCCCAATTGGGACTGGTTGGCACTCGTAACCTGGGTTATGGATCTGCTTCCAAGAGAGTTGGGAAAACCCTGACCTTTTGGAAGCAGAGATCATGACACTCAGTCTCTTACAAAACAGTTTCTCTCCCATCAAGTTTTCAACAGAATTTTTGTATCAAAAGAACTAATCGCCTAATATAAAAAGAAATCCTAATTTCATAGAACATGACAATCATGTGATCTGGAGAAATTGGCTGACAAAAGCACATGCAAGACAAAAAATTGAAGCATTATTGACCATACATGTGCAAAAGAAGAGCAGGTTGGTCCCATACAATCTTTTGGAACCGGAAGGTTTATTCAACACTAGCTGATTTAAACAGCTTTGAAGTGACAGTGTAGACGTTAAACACTGTGGAAGGAAATGTCGACACGGGTGTGTTTCAGCCCCTAGTAGCAGATCTGGTGTACTTAAGATTGGGTGGCCTTCATCAGGACGGAAGAGAAATAGATGGGGAAGCTATGGATGCAGGATCCTGTGTTGCCATGGTACCATTTTTGGCTCGTACAACAAAGCAGCACCAGTGAAGTCGGCACAGCCGGTGAGTTTGGGGGACTGATAGCAGACTGGTCTGTGTTAGAACCAAGGTTGCAAAAGGCATCATTGTATGAAGAAATCTGAAGAGAACTGTGTGTGACGCGTATGTGATGAGCAACACAAATATAATTGAACATCCAAGGAGTGACTGAACTTTTGAAGCCAAGATAGATACCATATACAGAGTGGTCTGGCACCACGTGGCTGCTCATTCGAAGGTCTCTGTTAGGTATCCAACTGAGAGGTGGCAAATGCAAATTGTGAATTGTGAAATCAAAGTGGTCCTGCAAAGGGTCAAGCTAAACCCCTTGCATATTTGAAAGTCTTAGATAGCTAATATGAACTGAAATTGGTCAGAGCCAGGCTGAGGGGGATCTGGGGTGAACCGTGAGTCACCCGAGAAAGAATATTCTCAGAACATTGGAGAAGGGGATCTGAGCCCAGAAGAGGGGGGGTCCAAAGTAACGATTGTGGTATAAAAAAGGATCTCAGCCCTGCTCAGGGGGATCCAGGTTTAATCACCTGAATCGAGTACTTATATGAGGAAATTAACTTTGTGTTTTGTCTTTGATACATCAGGCCCTCTGAATCAAGAGACTTTGGTAAGTAAAGAGACTTGGGCACAGAAGGCCCGGATGTGTGTGTTTTGCTCGAGTGAACTGCCTTGTCCCGTGCTGAAAACGTGGGGAAGGGTGGCAAATGGCCTGAACACCCTGACATATCATTTTTGTGAACACTTCTTTCTTTTTCATAAACACTACCCCCACACTATTTGTATTTAGAGTAAGGATTGTCAATAGTTTATTTTTTAGTACAGGCCTTTTATTTGGACTCCACTAGGACAGTATTATTATTATTTGATGGTTGTAGCTTGCTCCCATCTGTACATTTAGGATTACATAGGAGTTTATCACACCCTTGTTGAAGTTCAATAAACAATCTTGAACTGTGGTCACTTGTGTCTGTTTTACTATTGATGCCATGCGTTCCTTACACTTCCCATCCACTGGATTCTTCTTCACTGTTTTATTTATTCACAAGTAACAGTTCCTGGTGTTTCTCTCAATTCAACAAAAGTTACCACCACAACTGTTGTGTTTCTCTTGTCGGGATACCTGGTGTACTCTTCTGCCAGGTTTTAACTCCTTATTCTATGGATTCATGCAGCCTTTTTGGATAGACTGGATATATCCTTCTGAGGACCCTTTTAACTTCTGTATTCTACTCCGCTTGTCTGTGCCTGTATCCTTCTCTACCAGGACTTCCATCACACTCGTGTAACTGTCTGGTGTACTCTCCTGCCAGGGATTTTCACTGGTGTGTTCTTCCTCACACTTCCAAACTTGATAGACCTGTGCATTTGCCTTATTAGCCTTAATATTCCGCTTGATATATATTGTCTTGTCTGGGATTTTCATATACCTATACTGTCTGCATTGGCAAATTTGAAAGTCTCTCCTTTCTAGATCACTTTCCCTTTTTGCAAAATGTTCTTTCATTCTTTATCAGGTTTTACAAAATGGTATTTTTCTCTTTCTTTCTCAATTCCCCTATTCCCAATTATTTGAATTTGGCGTGGCTGCCAGTACACCCTGGTGTCGCCTCTGTGCCTGGATGGACTCACCGGCTCTTGAAGGCATTCCTTGTTCCTACCGCGGCCAGCCGGTGACAGTCATTTGGTGCTTTCTCTCTCGTGACCGCTTTCCCTCTGCGTTCCTGCTCCATCCACAATGTGATCCTCCCTCATATAGCTGCCTCCAGGGTCAAGATCAGGTAGTGGCTGCTGTCCCCCTGGCCACATGGGAGGAGGTTAACGCCAGGAAAGGAGTGATGACACCATTGGATTCATCCATACCCTTCCCCTAATGCTGCTGGTTCTCTCAGCACCTATTGGGAAACGGAAAGGAAGTCTACATTTCCCTGTTCTCTTGCTTTTCGTTGTTCTATCATAAAACAATAGAGCTGCATGTCTGAGAACATGACCTGTGCATTGGTGTTCTTGCGGAGGCTTATCCATGTTAATGGAGAGTGATCTGTGATCAATCTAAATTTCCGGCCAGTGAGGTAGTATTTAAGGTGAGACACTGCCCATTTCATTGCCAAGGCCTCCAATTCAATAGTGGCAACCCTTCTTCCTGGACGCGGATTCCTCTTTCCTTCGCGTCTCTCCCGTTGGACATTGAGCAACCCTGTTCGGCCTCCTACTAGCCTTCCTGTGTAGAACCTCCCTCTTATTTTCGCATTTAACCTTTCTTGTGATTTCTGTCCCCATTACTAACTGTTACTTCTTGTTCTAACTACAGACTTCTGACACCCCACGGACAACTTACAGAGAACATCACATCTCATTAGAAGTCCACAGAAGACCGCACGCTTCCGATTCTTCATCACCTCCATTTTGGGGTTTTCTTCCCCTAGAGGGTTTCCCCGGCATTTTCACAGTGTCGAATTTTACCAACACTGTGAGAGAGCGCCGGGTGGATTACTCATATCACTTGAAAGCGAGACTTGAAGAACAGGTAGGATTTCGCTCTTTATACCTGTGTGCATATTGAGGGGGTGATTGAGACGTATCTTCTCCACCAGGGGAATAGTTTTAACACAAAGTCTCCAGCAAGCAGGGTCAAGGGCCCGATTCATATGATGTCTGGGGGGGGGGTAAGTACCAATGCAACAGAATTTTATAGGCACATTCTCTGTTGGTGATACAAGAGGAAGATGAATATGTTTGGGTCCAAATGTCCAACCAGGATTGGTCCTCTATGGGGTGCCCCAGATTTGCCTCCCATTGTGCCATGCATTGAGTCTTTGTGGCGAGGAAGTCTCCCAAAAAGCGTTTGTATAGGGTGGAGATCTTTCCCCGGGTCGGGAGCTCTTTGAGGGTCAATTTGAGGGAGGTTAGAGTGCGTGTCACTTGGAGAGTTTGGGGGTGAGAGCACCAGTGGCGAAGTTGAATGTAGGAGAATCTATCCCTTTCCTGAAGCTGGAAGGTCTCCTTACATTGTTTGAACGTGCACGGCAGGCCTCCCTCGAAAAGCTGTGTTTCCAGGCCCCCTGCAATCCAATTTTAAAAATTCTGGGGGTTTATCCCAGGTGAGAACACTCGGTTGTGAAACACTGGGGAGGTGGGGCCTAGACCTCTCGGGATTCCTTTACGCCTCGGGGCCCAGTCCCACACGCCTGCGGTGTGTTTGGTAGCTGATAATAAGCCATCCCATCGCCGCTGCAGTGGGGGTGGGAGTTGTGGAAGAAAGCGCAGGGGGAGAGCCAAGCGGGACTGTTCCAGCTCCACCCATCTAGGGCGATTAGTAGTTGTGTCACGCTTTGGTGTGCACTAGCTGTGCTGCCGCCTGATAGGCCTGCAAGTCCGGGAATCCCAGTCTGCCCAGCTTTGAGTTACCCAGCATCGTCTTTTAAAAAATCCTAGTCCCTTTTCCTTTCCAGATAAACCAGAGCATCTTCCTCTGAAGACTGCGGAGGGCGGGCAATGGGATTGTAACCGGTAGGGACGAACAAGCATACAAAAATCTGGGATTGAGGTTCATTTTACAGGCAGTAATACGCCCCATCATTGAGATTTCCTGAGACGCCCATTGCTTCAGGTCATCCTCCGGCTCTCTAAGGAGTGTGTGGAAGTTTGCGCGATATGTTTCCTTTAGATTTACGGGGACCTGTACCCCCAGATAGGGGATTGCTTTAACTTTCCATTGAATGGGGCATAATGGGGCCTAAGGAGTCCCATTTGTCTGGGGATAGTCCAATCCCTAGAGCTACGGATTTATCAAAGTTGATGGAGAAGCCTGTGACCCTCCTGTAGTTATCTATTTCGGAGAGAGCATGCCCTAACGAGGGACGAGGTTCTGAGATGGTCAGCAAGACATTGTCAGTGTATAGGCGATTTTATGTTTGGAGGGGCCGACCTGCAGGCCCTTAATACTATTATTCAATCTGATTTTCTGGGCAAAAGGTTCCATGATTAATGCAAATAGAAGCAGGGACAGTGGGCATCCCTGCCTGGTCCCGCAGGTCAGGGGAATTTGGTCAGAGAGGGAGCCATTCATTCTAAAGAGGGTTTTCGGGGATTTATAATTGGCTAGGACCATAGCCTGGAACGCTGGGCAAAATCAAAGGCCTCCAGGGTGTCGCGCATCTAGGCCCAATCAACTCTGTCAGACACTTTGGTAGTGTCGAGGGCCATCAATACCAATTTCTGGGCGTCCCGGGAGGCGAGGTCTACCAGGCCCAGGGCTCTTCGGATATTGTGCCCTGCAGTTCTATTTTTAATAAAGCCTGTCTTATCAGTGTGAATAATCTCTGGCAAAGTCTGTGACAGGGGGTTAGCAAGAATTTTTAAGTAAATATTGGCATCTGTTTAGTAGGGCGATCGGTCTTTAGCAAGCAGGGTCTCTTGGGTCCCTCTCTGGTTTAGGTAAAAGGACGGTGATTGATTCCTACATAGATGGGGTTACGCTGCCAGTTTCTGTAAAGGAGTTGAAAAGCTCAACCAGAGGGTCAATTAGTTGGGGCTTAAAGATCTTGTAACATCTGGAAGAGTATCCATCAGGCCATGAGCTCAGGATTTCAGAGATTTTATGGCCTCTTCAACCTCCTCACATGTGATCAGGGCGTCTAAGCTGTCCCGGCTTGAGTCCTTCAGTTGGGGGAGTGCCACTTTCTGCAGATAGTCCCTCTGTTCCTTGGGGTTTCGTGGCAGCGTGGTCATTACCTGTGCCAGGTGGTTCGCCACTAGCCGTTGCTTTTCTTGTTCAGCATAGTGTATTGTACCCCATTGATCACGCAGCCCTACGATGGTGTTATTCCTCCTTGCTTTTGCTAGTTTGGCCACTAGTAGCTTATTTGCTTTGTTCTTCGCGTGATAAAATTGTTTGTTTTTAGTCAGTAGTTGGCCCGTATGTTTGGCACAGTGGGCCTCTAGTTTCTTTCGTGCAATGCGGATGGCTCGTTGCATTTTTGGGGTCCAGCCTTTTTCTTTGTGAGTTTTCTCTGCTTCTTGGAGTTCCTCTACAGGGATCAGGCAGGCTTGTCATCTATTCCTGTGAAATGCAACTCTTTGCACAATCAGTTCTCCCCGAACCACCGCCTTCATAGCGTCCCAGGTGTTTGCTGGGTAGGTGTCTTCTTTAAGGTTTTCTCTGAGGAAGTTCTTAATCGTCTTTGCAATGGAGTCCCTCAGTGGCATCTCATTGAGTGTTGGATCATATAGGGTCCATCTGTGTCGAGAGTTAAGAGTTGTCTCTTGTGCCTGAATCTCCAGCGTCACTGGGGCGTGATCGGATAGACTACTCGACCCTATGGCCACATTGCTGACGTATGCTAGTATCTTGTGGGACGTTGGGAGGAAGTCAATCATTGAGAAGGTCCTAGGGACATATGACTAAAAGGAGAAGGTCTTCTCCTAGGGGTGCAGCACCCGCCATGAGTCTACCACCTCAAGGGTCCTGAATAAGCGTAGGAGACGAAGCACAAGGGTGAAATCCCCCAGGGAGGGAGGATGCGATCTGCCTTTTGTAGGGTCTGGAACCCCGTTGAAGTCCCCTCCAAATACAGTCTGACCTTCAGAAAAGGGGGAGAGGACATTGCCCAATGAGTCGTAGAAGGCTGCTTGTCCGAAATTGGGGGCATAAACTGATATGAATGTATATAGTTGACCCAGTAGCAGGCATTTGACCACCACATATCGTCCCTCGGGGCATAGTTTTGTATCCAGGATCTGGGGATTCAACCCCTTCGTGAAGGGGATTGCTGTACCTCCTTTTTTGGCATTGCCCGAGGCAATAAATTGAAGAGGGAAAGGTCTAGAGCGTAGACACCCGAAGTCCGCTGCGAGCAGATGTGTTTCTTGTAATAACGCCACTGCAGCATCCTCTTCCGGGAATTTCTGTAGTATGGATTTGCGCTTAGCGGGAGCGTGCAACCCTCTAACATTGAGGGAAATAAATCTCAGGGTCTGATGGTCTTGGGCAAGATTTGTGGCCTCTGTGGAATCTAAGCAAGGGGGTTGAGATGAGCACGAGTTGGCCATCATGTCGGAGTAGCAATAGACCAATGACACCCTTTCTTTGGAGTTTTAACCCAGGCCTCCAACGGGAGGTCGGAACTTAAACTGAGGGGAGGGGTGCAAATTTGGAGTTCGGCCCCATCCCCGGCCAACCGAGCCAAGTGGAAACCCTCAGCCAACATGGCTGGGCCAAAAAACAGGAACTGTGTTTGATTCCAAGGACTCGTAGGTGGACTGTACCTTGGAAATGGGCATGGGCCGTGAGAGGGCCCGCTGCGAGATTGAGATCTTCATGTTGTTTATCAGAGTTGGCGGCGTTCCTTCGAAGGGGCATGCTGTCTTAGGCGAGGAAGGGTTCGAGACTCGCCACCCAGGGTTGTCACCAAGTAGCGGACACGGGACTATGCGATCAGGTCTGTAGTGTCGAGAAACTGGTGTTTCCTCGGTGCCTTGTCACTGATGCCGCCCATCTTTTCTTACCACTTCTAGGTACCCTCGACCAGGAAGCCCGCCTAGGTTTCGGTGAGGAGGTAGGGTCCTCACTCCTTGCATCTTCTGGGGCTGATTGTGGTGCCTCGTCAGGCGAGTCTGGGTGCATGATCTTTTCTGCATCTTCAAGGTGACCGATTTTCCAGAGGGTGCCTTTGCAGTGCTGTGGGGAAAAGCCATCTATATTGGATCTAATGGTCGGGGAGGAAGAGAGTTAGCGGTCAAAGGGATCTTCTTCTCTGGAGTGTAAGGAGGGAGAGGTCTTCATAGATCTGGAGGGGGGAGCCCTGGAAGAATAGTTTGTCTCGAGAGCGGCTTATTGCTGAGATGGCCTCCTTTGTGGTGAAGAAGTCCACCCTAGTTATTACGCCGGGGGGAGGGGAGAGTCTGATTTCCCCATCCCCCCCCCCCCCCCCGGCACGGGCGCAACCTATGGGTGCGGTCCAGAAGGGCTGAAGTTTATAAGGTGTGGGAGTAGAGATTGGAAAAAGTCACCCACATATTCCGTTAAGTCTTTAGCTGGGACCGAAATTGGGATTCCCCGAATCCGAAGGTTATTGCGACGGGCCCTGTTTTCAAGGTCCTCCTGTTTAAATTCGAGGATTTCACATTTGTCTTGCTGGGTCCTGATCGAGTGTTAAATTTCCCCCAGTGCGGTTGTGTGGTCTTGAGTCCTATCTTCGATCTCCCAGAGCTGTTCTGTCTCAGTTACTTTGGTCAGTATGTTCTAGCTTCGTGGTGAGCTCGGTCACACATTACCTAAATTCTGCCTTGATATCAGCCATGAACGCTTGGATATCGTCCTTGGTGGCCAGGGATCCCCTTTCCTCTGGAGATTTTTGTGGCATAAGCTTGGGGGGGGGGGGTGTTTCCTTCCTTTCTCTGCTCAGAGCAGCTTTGTAGCTATGTCTGAGTTTTTGCTAGCTTTTGATTGCTTAGCCATGATGTCTTCAATGTAGTGGGAATCAAGCTTGGTGGCCTCGGAGGTGAAACAGCTGCGTGGAGCTATTGTCCTGGTTTTGATTTGGAAGGTTCCGCTATGCAGGGAGTTGGAGGCCTCACTCTCTGCTATCTGTGAACGTGAGAGAGTACGGTAGTTATGTACCCTGGGGGGGCGTTGGCAGAGAGGGAGGGGCCCCCTCTATTCTTGAGTCAGAAGCTGTGAGCAGGATTATTGGATCTCCGTAGTTGGGAGCAGGGATGGGGGGCTGTTGTGTAGGCCGGGGCGCCCCAGGATCAAGAGAAGGGGGGGATTGAGCAGCCGCAGGAGCATGAGAGGGGGGGGGGGGGAGACCTTTGTTGATAATTCCACTTGAGGTGACTTCTCACTTAGCTCAACGTCTTGAAATGCTTCCTTCTATGGAATTGCCCAGTGGTGATATGGGCTTTTTATTTATCTATTCTCCCCCTTCTTAGGTGGTCCTCCTCACCTCATTGTTGCAGACTGTCAAACCTGGGCTGTGCCGCTATCCAGCTGGCCCCTCTTCCCCCCCCCCTTCCTGAGTGGAGGACTGATGGTAAGTATGCTGGGGTCAGGTCCGAGAGGGGGGCCTAGGCTGGCGTGCTGCTCTTTGTGGGGCCACCAGGACGAAGTCAGGGCTGCCTGACATAGCGTCCAATTGGTAATAAACTCGGGGGCCACGGGTAAATATATATATATAACAAGGTGCTTGCTTCCTCCAGGGGTGAGGGGGAGAGGGCAGTCACCACATCGTCTCTTACGGTGCCGTTCCCCCGCCTCACAGATGGTTCTGGATCTCCCTCTCATTCCACTGTATGTGGGGCATCCCCGGAGCACCCAGCTCTGTTACCGCCACGTCCCTAGCCTGGATGCTAGGAGGTGCGTGCCGGGCCAACGCCGCAGGGCACAGCAGGGACTGCATTCAGATGTCGGCGGCTGCGGGGGAATGTGGCTCCCCGAGGGGGAGGCGGAAGATGGGACCCTGCTGCACTGCTCTTCAGGGCCAGGGATTCCCACCAGCAGCACCTCCCCCAATGCTGTTGCAGGCTCCAGCCGCTCCGCCCGCCATCTTGAGGAAGGCGGCAGGCAGCGGCGGGGCACAATGCGCTCATTCTCTTGCTTCCCGGGGGCTGGAATCCTTATTTTTGCATCGACGGCTGTTGCAGAGTCTCACACCTCATTAGAGGCAACCCAGTTCGAATTTGGAGCAATGGAACCCCGCCAGGATTAACAACGCAGCAGGCTGTTCACGTGGCCATTAGAGGAGCGACCCCATTGCTGGTGCTCCAGGCCACACACCCTTTGAATGACTTTATGAAAGACCCCTTGCTGTTGTTCCGTCTCTTCCCGCCCAGTATCCAGAACTAATAGACCTAGCTCTCCAGGTAGATGCCCGATATATGGAACACAAACTCGAGACCGGGAACAGTCCCAGTTTATCAGGTTTTTATGGTGCTTGCCATTCAGATGCTACTAGGGAACCCATGCAAATCGGGGTGGGGGGGTCCGCAGCCCAATCACACCTACCAAGAAGGAACGACAAAGAGTGTCCAACGCCTGCTTTTACTGTGGGTTAAAAGGGCAGTTCGTGAAGGAATATCCCAGGCACTCCAAGCCCAAACCAGCAGGTTTTCAGAAGGCTCGTCCCTAGATCAGGGAGCACGGACGAGCCTAAGCACAGCCTCCTCCATACCCCCTACTAGTCTTACTAAACCTATGGCAGTCCAAGCCCTTCTGTGCGTCCCTGAGGATGTGAAACATAGAGTCCAATTGGTAATAAACTCGGGGGCCACGGGTAAATATATATATATAACAAGACATCCTGAACCCGTACAGTCGGTAGATGGTTCGTCGCTATTGTCTGGGCCAATACAACAACAAACGGCCATTCTGGTCTCTACCATATTTGACCCCCATACTGAAGCGATCTCTTTCGATCTGATCACCACGCCACAATTTGGCCTCATCCTTGGAATACCATGGCTTCGGGTGCACAATCCCGTCATAGACCGGGCCGTAGGCTGTGTTTTCTTTGAGTCATTCCACTGTCAAACACACTGCCTTGCCCCTTCGGCGGGGGTTGGTTCACCATCTCAAGTTCTAGGGTCTCTCGCACACATGTCTCTCGACTACTCTCAGGCCATGGACCTTGACTCCCCGGGCCATGTCGTGGGGGCGGTTGCTTCTTGTATCCCCACGGAATACCACAACTTTGCCTATGTATTCGACAAGGGGTGTGCAGAACATCTCCCACTACACCGTCCTTACGACTGCCCCATAGACTTGGTTCCAGGGGCAGTCGTGCCTAGTGGGCATGTTTATTCGCTGTCACCTGCAGAGGACCTTGTATTAAAGGAATACTTACAGACCTCCCTTAGATTGGGTCATATTCATCCTTCGCAGTCCCCGGCTGCCAGTCCCATCTTTTTCGTGCCCAAGAAGGAGGGGGACCTACATCCTTGTATAGATTACAGGTGGCTTAACCAGATCACTATAAAGAATAGGTATCCCAATCCTCTCATCAACCCATTGCTTGACGGACTAGCCCATGCCACTGTCTTTACCAAGCTTGATCTTCGGGGAGCCTATAATCTGGTCAGCGTCGGGAGGGGCGATGAATGGAAAACATCCTTTTGCGCACGGCACAGATTGTTTGATTACACGGTAATGCCCTTCGGCCTGTGTAACACCCCAGCAACCTTTCAGAGGTACATGAATGAGCTATTCCATGACATCATAGACGTCTACCTCGTAGTTTACCTTGATGATATTCTGATCTAATCACCAACATTGCAGTCACGTATCACCCATGTCCTCAAAGTGCTCTCTCGCCTGCAAATTCCCTGTTTGCCAAGCCTGAAAAATGCTTGTTCCATATCTCAGCGGCCGATTTCCTCGGGTTCCATATCACCCATGGGGGGCTGTCCATGAACACCACAAAAGTCTGTTCCATACTTGAATGGCCCGTCCCTACTTCCCTGAATTCTATGCAGTCGTTCCTCGGATTTGCTAACTTTTATCGTAGGTTTATTCCTCGGTTCTCTGCCATTGTTGCCCGCTAACCAAATTCACCAGTCCTCGCGTTCCGTTCCTGTGGATATCGGAACAACAAGAGGCGTTTGATGCCCTAAAAACGCCCTTCACGTCTGCTCCTGTACTCCAACACCCGAACAAAGAATACCCCTTCATTGTCAAGGCAGATCCCTCCTCCTCCTTTGCACTAGGTGCAGTGCTATCCCAAACCTGCCCAGCCACTGGTCTTCTCCATCCGTTCGCCTATCACTCCCGTAAGTTCACCCCCACGGAGGCTCACTATACTGTTACGGAAAAGGAGCTGTTGGCTGTCAAGGATGCATTTCAGACCCGGAGGCATCATCTATTGGGAGCGAAGCATCAGGTCATGGTTTTTTCTGACCATCCTAACCTCCAAGACCTGGCTGCTCTGAAATGCGATAACAGCCGACAGGTTCGGTGGCACCTCTTCTTCTCTTCTTATGACTTTATCCAGCATTGCCCTGGTACCACCCACGGAAAAGCCGATGCCCTGTCACGTCTACCAGGGGAGGTGGGGGTGGGGGGGAGTCGCTCCCCCATCTTTCCTGAGACCATACTTGAGGGGAAACACGTGATATGCTTATGCACGCCACTCGCGTGTATGCTTCCGACATTCGACAGTGGGCCTCTACGCATCATGAACAGGTTTGCGATTGGGACCAGGTCTTCCACAAGGGTTTACCTTTTGTTCAGGGCAGGTTGTACCTACCAACGCACGAAATCCGAGTACGCGCCCTGGAATGGTTGCATGACGCCCCTGTCAATGGACATCCGGGACAAAGATGTACTTTGGCCTTGCTCCAACAATGGTGCTGGTGGCTTTCTATGCGTAGGGATGTGTTAGTAGGTAGTAGTTGTTCGGTCTGTGCCCAATGCAAGACCCGCAAGGGACGGCCCTTAGGGTTACTCCAACCTCTGCCCCTTCCTCTCAGACCGTGGCACACGATGACCATGGATTTCATCACTGACTTGCCACGAGTCCAGGGTTGCGACACTATATGGGGTTTTTTTAAATTTATTTTTTAAAACATTTTTTTTAACCAAAATGGCACCCTGCTCTGGTGTTCCCTGCGCTCTTCCTTTGGTATCTTTGTTTTTTCATTTTGTTTTCTGTCTCTTTGGCCTCCCAACCATTCTCATCACGGACCGGGGTTCCCAATTCCCTTCTGGGTTCTGCAGGCTTTCAAGGCTCTGCTAGGCATGACGCTCGGTTCTCTTCTGCATACCACCTGGAAACCGACGGCCAGACGGAGCGTGTGTACCAGACTCTCGAGCAAAACATCCAATATCACTTCAGCATCAACACTCCTGGGTTAGGGTTCTACATCTTGCCGAATTTGCTTATAGCAATGCTCCCCATGATTCCACAGGTTTTTCACCTTTCTATGTACTCTATTGCCAACCTCCACGGGTCCTACCTTTCCCGGAGATGCCTGCTTCAACGACGCCTGCGGCAGACTCCTGTCTTAGAGACCTAGCCGCCATTCATGGGCAGACTCTCGCGTACCTCCGTGAGGCACAGCCCACCATGTGACTTGCAGTGAATAGGAAGCGATCCCCGGCCCCTCCTAATGTTGTCGGTGACAAGGTTTCGCTGTCCACCAGACACCTCTGCATCCCTGGTTGCAGTAAATTGCTTCCCAGTTTTCTTTGGATTTACAAGGTATCAAGGGTAATAAACCCCATCGCCTATCGTTTTTTCTTTAGCTGGCACATGGCGCATACACCCTGTTTTCCACACTTCTCTTTTGAAGGCATGCCCCTCGTACACCCAATTTGTCTTGCCCCCAGCACCCGTTTTGTGTGGCTCCTCTGATGAATACCAAGTCAATGAGATCCTCGGCTCCCGTGTTGCCAGGGGAGGCCTGTTCTATCTGATCAATTGGGTGGGTTTCAGTCCTGAGGACAGATCCTAGGAACCGGCCTCTAATGTCCATGCCCCGGTCTTGGTATCCCGTTTCCATCGTGCCAATCCCCTTTGCCCCCAAGGTCGTGGGCCTTTGAGGGCTGGCTCTGTCACGCATTCCGGTTTGTGCCGGTCAAGTGGCACAGCGAGTAGGAGTGCTCGCTTTGACATCTGTGCAGAGCCTGCTAACGCAGGTTCGCATCCCGGCAGGGCCAAACTCAGCCTTTCATCCTTCCGAGGTCGATAAATGAGCACCACACACCGTGGGTAATGATAAGCAGCGCTCAGATACCTGAGGGTTCGTAGCGCTATATAAATGCCAAATTATTATTATTATTCCCCAAGCAGATGTCCCAACCCCGCTCACACATCATTTCCCAATCAGGGACACATCTACATACACTCACCAGGTCAGTACACTAGGGTCAAGCTTTGCTAGCACATACGGACTCCACCTCAAAAGTTTTTCTCCACAGACTTTCTTGTGTCTCCTCCTCTGATACAACGTTTTTGCCACTGCTAACATCACGCATATCCCAGTGCCTATTTTTGTCCCCCAGTCTCAGCAGCCCTGTGACTCTTTTGAACTCTGGATTTATCTTGGTATATAGTCTACATCAGGTCACACCACTCACTGGACCAAGCTCCTTAGCAGTGTCTCCAGGAACCTGCTCCATCTTGTTTCCTTCTCCACACAGCAACACTATACTAAGGGGGAACAGGCCAGCATCAAACGGAGGGATCAAGAACACACACCCCCTCAGGTATACGAATTTAAAGCAACCCACGGGTAGGTGTTTTCTCTCCTATTGTGTATACAGCTAGACGTACAACTGTCTAACCATTTTTATTGCCTGTTTACTTCTTTGCAGCCACATGGAGTCCCGGTGCTCCCTGTTCCAGTCACCTGTGGCCCTAATAACCAGTCAGCAAGTATTTTCACCTCTGACTGGTGCTTGGGGAGTGAGGTATTCATAGTCTACGTGGGTAGTCTTTGGGGAGAGGAGACACATTCCCTTTATTTGTCAAATCAGCTGCAGGGAAGAGGGCCATTCACTGTTTTTGGGTAAGGAAAAATTCATATAAATATGTAACGTGACCCAGGATCTGCCTAGAGGAGATTAGAGAAATGAGTAATTGCAGCTGTATGTGGAGGAAAGCGCTGGGTTTACCATGAAATTATTAGCACATGTGGTATGCCCTCTGTATGAATGCTTTTTCTTAATTCATAGCTCTGAGCATTACATTGTTGATACAATGGAAAAAGAAGGCTACCTGCTGCTTATTTTCTTTAATGAATAACACACTTTATGATCTAAATGATAAATGGAAATGTTGGTGGGACAGGTGGGGGTGGGCGGTTGTAAGTTCATATGGGTAAAATGTGGTGCTCCGTGCACATCAAGGAAACTATTTACGCAGGTGTGTGTAAGCTTTATTTCATTTAATGTTTAGGTTTGTTATATGGCTTTTAATTGTTAGATCAAGATATTTATCTTTTTTAGTGGATTTGCGATATGTTCAAACCTTGGATGTTGATCACTGTGCTCAACACTATCTTGTTATTCATAGTACTGTTTAGCAACATGGAATAGAGCTAGTTTTACTTTGTTATGGCAAAAGGTATTGTACTTTTTCCAGGATTTGTATTTACTGGCATGATTTGAACTTTATAAAAGTTTATATTAATAATTTATCAAATCTGGTATGTCTAGCACAAAATGTCCTGCACGAAGCTCAACCCTCCTATGTGACATGCGGGCTAAAGCTATCTTGTGGTCCATTTGTAACTTAGAGTAACGCATTTCTCAGAACTGTATGCAGGTTGGAAAAACGTCCAATCTAACCCTAAATCTAAGATGGGAGCAAGCGTTCACCATCAAATAAAAATAAGGCAGTCCTAGTGGTGTTGTGTCAAATAGAAAGGGCCTACACTAAGAAGCCTGTTGCCAAATCTTACAACTAATACGAAAAGGGTGTGTAGTAGTTTTCAAGAAAAGGAAGAAGTGTTCACAAATATGTCAGGATGCGGTACGTTTTGGGCATGGGGCAAGGCGAGATCCTGGAGAACAGCACACTCTCGAGCTTCCCTGGCACGAGTCAACAGTTCCATTCCAGTTTTTCAGCAGCCTCGATGGTTAGTCTCTTCTACTTTCAAAGTCTCTTGCCTTCGAGGGTCTGACGTAGTCAAATAACAAAACAAAGTTCTTTCAACAGAAAGAAAGTTTGTTTCCTGGTTTTACATAGGGTGAGGATTTTTCACCCCTGAGTCTCCCTCTTCTGGGCGCTGACCCTTGTTACTCATGGTTTTGGGGGATAGCTTTTCACCCCCTGGACCTCTCTCTTCCGAGCTTGGATCCACAAACCGTTCCTATCAATATCAAGGCCTTCAGTGGTTGTCGTTTCCTGGTCCAGAGGGCCTGATGGGTTTACTATAAAAAACCAACAAACACAAAGTTCTGTTCTACGTATTTCCTGGGTGATGGATTCACCCCTGGGTCCCCCTCTTTTGGGCACAGACCCCTCTTTGTTTTCAGCCTACCTCCGCCAGGTTCACTCTGCCTTTTCTCGGGTGATGGATTCACCTCTGGGTTCCCCTCTTCAGGGCACTGACCGTTCTTTTACTTTCAGCCTACCTCCACCGTGTTCACTATTGCTTTTCCTTCACAAATCTCAATGTCTTTTTAAACTGTTCCAGTGGACATCCCTCTTCCGGGTTCACTCTTGCCAACTTCACATTCACATTCGCTTTCAATGTTTGCGAGTTTCACTTACCTTGCTTTCTCTCAGTTCTTATGTCAAAGGCTTTCGACTGTATGGGGCTTTTGCTTGACCTGTTGTATGACCACTGTGACCTATCTTGGCGGCTCTCCTACGGCCTTCTGGTATCTGTAGTTTCACTCAGACGAGGATCGACCAGAGTTTCTTGGCGCAGCACCCATGTGGTGCTGGTCCCCTTTTGCAGCTGGTCTTACCTTTACAATGTTACAGTTCTTTGAGCTTTTCTCACTTTGCCACTTTGCCACTTTCATTCACCACATCCGGGGTTCTTATCGGGCCCCCTTTTCGACTCGCCGGCTGTGATGAACCGCTTGGCGTTACTCTTAACTGAAGTACAGGCCGGTACCATGGAAGCAGGAGTCTCCATCGCTCCGGCTTATCAGCGTTGATACGCTCTGTGTACCTTTGACATTGCTGCAGGTCACTTGGGCTATTTTCCTCGGTTTTACGATTCCCTCTGCAGAGGTTTCGCAGGGTTTTGTGCAGAAGGGCAAGGTTGTATGTCTCCTCGTTGGCCTCTCGATGTTTGCCGTCTTTCTCCTCCTCTTAAACTTCTGGGTCCGGATAGCTGTCTCGTTGTGCGGTCTGCCTTGCTCGTGCTGTGCTCTCTTGCTCCACCTTTCATCTCTGTGGGGGAAGGAAAGGGCTGTCAGGTGTGTGTGATTTTGGTCAATTGTCTGACTTTGCCTGACTTTTGTGGGTTATGTTAGGTAAACAGGGTTCATATTAGTCCATTGTCTTTGGTGTGTAAAAGTGTTTGTGTTGGAAAAGGGGTGGGGGGGGGCTGGCGTGTCAGAGTATCCTACGGGGTAGGATGGGGAAGAGGTGTTAAAGGGAATTACAACCCTCATATCAGGAGGGTTGATGACCTTAGAAAGGGAAGTTTGGTAGAGTTTGTGAAACAGACAGGAATAACCGGGATTATTATCGTGAGACGGACAGGGGGTTTTGTGGGAATGGTAGTGTCCGGTTACGGTAGACTGGTTGTTTGAAAAAGAATCATCAGAGGGACGTGGAAAAGAATGATCTGGGGTATTCGGGCACATAACCAAGACAGGGATTCTGGGAGATGTAGTTTCCACGGCACCAGGGTTTGGGTTCTTACAGGGTTTATGGAAGATGGATGGGTTATTGGCTTTGGATAAAGGATATTCATTGGGAGGAGGGGTTTTGTAAGTGGAATATCTTACAAAGGTCTCAGGCATCTCATCCTCTTATTTTTTCCCCGATATCATACTGCTTCTCACCTGGGGCATTTCCCAGAGTACAACCCTTGGCTCCCCTACCCAGGTGATCCGCCGTCGCTCGTCCACCCCCAGGGTTGTGACCTAAGAGCGCAAACCTTTCCCTGGCCACCTGAATAAGGGATTCTTAAGGTCGACCTGTGAGAATACCTTCAGGTTTCTCACAGGGCCTAGAGGTCATTAAACGCCTTTTTATTGTTTTTAACGGTTCCATAAAATAAATCTGAACAATCGTCTTGGAGCTTTAGAGCGCCTTGTTGTAATTTCGCTTCATGACTGTTTTGAGAATTATGTATTTCCCAATGTTTATTAAAGCAGTACGATGTAAGTATTTTAATTGTCATCACTTACAACAAAAATTTGTTCACACACCCCATTCATAATTTTTTAAATCAATGTGTAAAAAATGTTATAAATATAATTGGCTGCATAAGGATAATTTACTATAAATCAACTCTGTAAATTAAAGGTGCACCACTGTAATCATTTCAGAAATAAACAATTATTTAAAACGCTAATGCTATGTTTCATAATTTGAAATAACGCTAAACGAAGTAGATATCTTGACTTTTAAATGTTTCCTAAACATCTTTTTTTTCTAAATGATATCTATTTGTCCTCATGCAGCACTGCACACAAACATAGAAACGTTTGAAAATCCAAAGATGTTCATTTTGATATCCACTGTAATGACGTGGGCACGTAGTAAACCTTTAGATCTGGTAAGTTATGAATCATGTGCTTTTATCTCAATTTTGTATGTGTTTGAGGCAATCGTCTCCCATTGCGGAAGTTATTTTTATGTTCTTAACCATTTTGGAGCTAGAATACCTAAGCTAATATGTTTTCATTGAATGTGCAATAGCTGACCGCTAAAAATAATAACTAAAATATTATGTATATGAAATTAAGAAGTTCATCAAATTTTATTTGAAAAATAATCGAGTACATCCTTGTATTCACAGCCAGATTGGAAATTGTTTCTCACTGAGGAATTATATAGTATGTAGAGCGTGGGTGGCACTGCCTATAATTCACGATTATCACTTTTGCGTGAGAATATCTTCTAATTGCTTAAGGGGTGCAGACCCTTGAAGAGTGTGCCGAAAAAACACTCCACTTACAATTTGGGAAAATACCTGGGCACCAAGCCCTTGGTGAGGATTGCACACCAACTACAACTGCAGGCAGATGCCAAAATGCATTTTGGACCTTCAACATCCTTCTTCATGGCAATATATAGCCTGCAAAAGTAAGTGTAATTGGTTATTTATAACACGCTTAATGCCCAGTGGTTTTTAAGCGCGACCTGGGGGTCGAACCTGTGTTGCCTTGCGTCATCTTGCTTTACAAGATGAGCGCATTGCCCCAAAGCTATCCTCCAGGCCCAGAAGTAGTGCGACGTGACACCATCCAGAGCCTCCAAGACCATCCACTAAACTGTAGATTTTCACTGAAGAAAATCTGTACAGAAAGAATATTACAACATAAAACAACTGCGCCTCCATCCTCTTAACAGTAATGCAAACGAGGAGGACTACAGCTACAAGCCAAATTTAATTTAACAAAATTGTGATTTTTGTGAAATGTGGCTTGTAACTGTAGTCCTCCTCATTAATGCTCTGGATGGTGTGACGTTGCGCTGCTTTTGCAGGCTAGATATTGCCCCGAAGAGGGACCTTGAAGGTCTGAAATGCATTTTGGTATCTGCCTGCAGTTGTATAATAAAATTTGGCACTATCTTTTACTAATTGAGTTTCGTGATAATGCATTGATGTATAAATCTGTATAACATGTGGTTCTTTTGAATGCAACATTGCACATTTTCTGAAAAGGTTTTCATAGGGTGTTGTGAGAAACTAAAGGGTTTCTCACCTGCTAGTCCTTGGGGACTTGTCACCCAGGTGACCAGGACATGGCCATCGCTTTTGGATTCAGTTCCTGGGGGTGGACCAGTGCGCGAGGATCACCTGGACGAGGGGTCTTTAAGGTGTGGGGGTGAGGCAGCCGATGGTGACACCCTATTTTATTTATCAAACCCATCCTATTTTTTTAGGATTCTCTCAGGTCCCAACTCCCCCCTCCCCTTTTTACACAAACACTGCGGCGAGGAAGAGGGTGACTGAGAGTAACATTAACTTTCACACATTGTACTGGACATGTCCCACTAATCGGGTCAGGCAAAGTCGGGTACTTGATTCTAAGTGCATACGCCTGATTCCAATTTGCTCTCCTCACACGAATAAAAGGCAGAACCCAAAGACACACTCTGAGCAAGGCGGAACACGAGTACGAGCAGGGCTTCCAGGATGAAGGCAAACCTCCTGGAGCAGAGCGACGTACCAAGGGACGAGCTGCGGGTCGGAAACCCCAAGAGTTTCCCACTGGAGGTTGTTGCCTCAGACAGGCCACGAAAAACACGTGGAGAAGGCCAGATCTCGTAAGCGAAGTCTTCTTCGTGTTTCAAAGACGCCAGTGACCCTTCCGGGTTAACAGCAGAGTTGGGGAGGTGAGGCCAAGCCTGTGGTACTAACCTTGACTCATGAATTAGAAATCATTAAAACAAGAAAGAGACACTCACAGCCGGTGAGTTGGCAAGCGACCTGAGACCGGTATGTGTTAAAGTTTGAAATAACAACATTTTATATCGCAAGTGAAGGCTGCACACGTGTAGATGGGACGCGAAGAAAGGCAGACCTGTGAGTGAACTTTGATGTAAAGGACAGCTGTGTAATCACCGATACTAAGTAACAGAGTTGTCCGGTGAAAGGAAGTAGCCCACTCGAAAGTCTCAGAGAAAGGTACATTGTTTAAACCGATAAAGCAAATGAACAGCAAAAGTGAAATAAAAGATTAGTTCCCAGAGAAGGGAAGAGTGAACGTTATACAGTGAACTTTGAGTCAGTCGTCCTGCAGTGTTCTGCAAAGAAAGCCACACACATTCAAAAGTCTTCAACATCCAAAAGTGGTCTGAGCCCGACTAACAAGCTTGTGGAAAGGAGCCGCCTTGCAGGTTTGTGTTGAACTTTATCATGAGACATCTGAGCTCGACAGAGGGGGACCTTTGAACTTTTTGGTTGAAACATTATTTTGGAAGTCAGGAAAAGTGACTTTCACGTGGAAGACCTGGCTGGCCTCGACCTACATTTTGGAACTGTTTATTTTTATTGATTTAAAGTGCAATTTGGATAATTAAAACCTTATACACTACAAAAACAGAATATTACTATTATTACAAAATGTCTTCAACACAATAAATTAATCATTAATCAGATCACCCTCAAATAATTACATATTAAAACCTATTTCAAATCACCATCTCATGGTCACATATTAAAACCTATGTAATGCCACCTCTTCGTCAATACCATATACCATAAATATAAATAAAATCGGTATCACAATTTATCAGAGACCAGCTTAAAATCATCCTTGTAAAAACAATTTACCCTCACTACATAAATTAATTCATACATATAACCCTAATGGCATATTTAGTGGCTTATCCACAACTCTCTTCCAAATATAAAATGCTGCTCCAATATACACCAAGGGGTCTGCCATATAAATTTGTGACCAAAACTGGCAAGTTACAATCATATTTAAATCACATACAAGGTCCATACATCCTGTGTAATAATACTTTTGTAGATTTTGAAACTCGTTTAACACATGTCTAGAAGTATCAACCTCCCTGCGGCAGTGCCTACACAATCTTTCCTCTATTGGTGTGCCTGACCATGCATCAATATAGTCGTGGCAGGGTAGTATATTAAACCGCAGCAAAGTGATGAATCTCTCAAATTCTGTTTCTGACCTTCAGTAAATAATTCAGAGGAACAAATGGTTTTAGCCCTTGTAATGATAACATCATATATTGTTGATTTTTACATAAACTAGACAAATTGTCACGAACGTCCGAACTAAGGGCTTTCTTTTTGAGTTCTTTATGCATGGGCCAAATTTCCCCTTCCTCCATTGGGAGCCTCATGTTTATGATGTTTAAGCACCTTAGAGTTGTGGTCTTCAAACCCTGGATAAAGGTATTCCCCTTTACTTTCTAATTTATGTGTTCTCCTATTATACTCATCAGACTCTCTTTACTGTTTGGCACCACCATTTTACCATACAATTTACAACACTTTATTTTCCTTAATGTTTCCATGTCACACCTAATAGCCTCAATTGGTGTTGCTCTAGGCAAGCAGAATGCAGTTACCCACAGTTTCCCCTGTATTTTCTCAAGGCTCCCCATATTTCTTTCCCCCACTGATTCCAAAGCATATAATGCCCCAGGTATGATACAGCTTTTATATATTTCAAGAATGCCTTCAACCTAATATCCCCCTTTCCTCCTCTTATATCCTCGTAAAAGGTTCCATTTTTTTTAAAAACACTTTTGATTTTACCATATCAGAGTACAAATCACAAAGAGGTTTATTTATAATGGGCATACCTAAATATGGATAAGTATCAACCACCTCAATTACTTTGGAATCAATTTACCATGTGAATGAGGGTTTGTCGCCTTCTTTTCAAACCCCCAAACACCATAATCTTAGTTTTACCAATGTTAATACTTCAATTATTTTCTGTAGAATATAATTGTATCACGTTCAACATCTGTTGAAGTCCCACTGGTGTTCTATCTAATAATACGGTGTTCGTCCGCGTACATCAGCCAGCTAATAAACTTCTTTCCTATTTTTGGTGGGAAATTGTTTAAATTAACAAACCTTTCCCTCAGTTTGGCAACATAAAGATTATAGAGCAGTGGGGAGGTAACGCATCCTTGTTTTAAACCCATATTTGTTCTAAGGGGCAGAGAATATTTAGCCCCTTTGTCCAGGCAAATTACCACAGTAGTTTCCCTGTACATTTCTTTTAGGAAATGTGATATAACCGGGCATATCTGCCACTTGGCTAATTTATCCCACAATGGGTTCCTATCAATGCTATCAAAAGCCTTATTATAGTCAATAAAACACAAATACAAGTTGGTTCCTTTCCTATCCATAGTGTCAGATATAATGTAATTTAACATGACCAAGTTATCCAGGGTACTATTATCTTGCCTAAAACCAGTTTTTTTCATCAATAGTAGCTGATTCTCTTTGCTCCACTTATTGATGGGTCTTAATAAAAGTGAGCAAAAGATTTTACAGCTACTATCTGCCATAGCCAAAATACGTTAATTGTCCGGGGACATTCTGTCCTCTTTTTTATGTATAGGGACAAAAATAGCTTTTTGCCAACTATCTGGGATTTTCCCACTTTTTCAAATGGAGGTAAAAAGATGAAGCAATAGCCAGGCCCATTTATGAGGATTGTGTTTGATTGTATTGGCAATCCCGTCCGGCCCGGGTGCACGGGAAGATTTCATTTTCTTTATTATGTGTAGTATATCCTGTTGGTCGCATGGAAATGTAGGTCCATTACTCTTCCAATTAATTTCATAAGTGATTTTATCACTGCTTTTGGTATAAAATAAGCGAGAAATGTATTCTATCCACATTTCTTGCCCAACACCATTTATGTCAGTGCGTCTCTCCTCTAGTAAATCTTGGCGACACATATACCAAAATGTCTTTGAGTCATGGGTCCTACAAAGTACATATATAATACACCAGTTTGCATTGTTAATATTCTGCTTGTGTGCTTTTAACACATTTTTATATTTGGTTTTATGTAGGGGTGTACCGAACTTCGTCTTCGAGTAAGTATTTTGCCGAATTCCGGCTGAAAAAAAGATATTCGGCTCTTGCCGAATACTTTGACATTCTCATTTGAATACAATGCAACATGAACTCAGAAAGGCAAATATAGATTTCAGTTTGCAAAACTGAATAGAATTAGACCAGACAAATTGCTATCACACAGCTGAAAAATATCTTATATTGTAATCTGCTCTTTAGGGCATGCTTTGTTACAGATTCTTAGATATAAAAGGTGGTCATCTTTTATACTTAGCCTTCCACAATACAGAAAAATCTTTTCTTTGCAATGTGCACTTTTTTCAGTTGGAAAAGACAAACTGAAAGAAATGTGCATAGATACTTTCACTTCTTGCGTTGTCACTTCCCATTGCGTACGTCATAGTCCCCCCTATTCTTGTTTTAAGGACTTGAGTCCTGAGTTTAACATTATCTGATATTTTATCAGGAATTATAAGTTGCATATGTTTGTGCATTGGCAAGGAGTGGCTAAGATAAGTAATAAGTGAGCAACGTTTGTTTGGGTGGGGTGAATAGTTGTGAGATGGAGTTCACCCATTTCAGATTTTCTCTTGACGTGTGTCCTGCATGAGCCGACATGAACCATTTTATACATTTCTATGTGAGCTGCAAAGAAGTTTCGAAACTCGACCGCATCGACTTTGCAACTGGATAGAGAATGCAATGCATCTTATTCACAAAGGCAGTCCCTTTGCATTTGTGAAGCCTCCTACTTTAACTGATACTCAATATGCAACCATCTTCTGTACATTTGGTCCCTTCGTTTTGGTTAAAGCTGCTTTATTTCTGGCTTTTATGCTTTAAATGAAGATGCTACATTAATTACAATCAAGAGAAATAAAAGTATAGAATGCATTTAAAATTGTTCTTCATTTGTTTTTTTAATAAGTGTGTTTTTTTGAAGTTTGGAACATGATTTATTAAATAAAGCAACTATTCGGCTTCATATTTGGCATCGGCTGAATAGTTAATTAACTATTCGGCCGAATACTAAATATGCTATTCGGTACAGCCCTAGTCTTAAGTGACGTTATTTCCGGTTTCATTTCTCTCTCCTCCATATACGCAATCTTCTTAAGTTTCCTTATCTTATCTTTCAGGTCCTTTTTCCTATCATTGATCTGCCTATCATAGACATTATCGTGTTTTCTCCCTGCCATTTCTGCCACTTTCCAATTACTATTAGTTTTCTGTATCAAACCCAGCAAATTACTTATCACCTTAAAGCCATTTAAAGCGATCTCTTGTCCATCAAGGGGTATTATGTTAAACATATTGTTGAATTTCTCAAGATTCTGCTCTGTCCACATTAGTCTATTTCCACCTAGGGAGCTTTGCATATTCAGGGTAGATCCTTCTTGCCAAATATGTGGCTTACCGGTTAGTTTGCATTTAAGTGCTTTATAATCACTTATAACAGCACATACCTTAAATGTTCACTTATTAACGCACGCTCTATTAACGCCTATGCACTAGACGTCCACGACCTCGTATCCACCCATGACCTTGATATCCTCATGATAACCAAATCATGGCTTCATGAAGCATCAGACCCTGCATTATCTCTAGCCCTACCACCAGGATACACCATCATCAGACAAGACTGCACTACCCTAGGGGGTGGTGTAGCCATTATAGCTAAAGGCTCCCTTGCAATCAGGAAAATAGACAAAGGTAATATCAGACCACTGCACCATCGCACTGCGTCTCGTCTACCAACCACCTGGCCCTATAGGTGACTTTCAAACTGCCCTCACTGACCTCCTCTCCGACAACCTGAAACACCCTGCCAAAGCCATACTAGTAGGTGACCTCAACCTTGGACTCAATGATGGCAACGACCCTGCAGCCAAAGCACTCAACACAGCACTCTAAACCCTCAGGTTTACTAACACCATTACCACACCCACGCACATACAAGGTCGATCCCTGAATTGGATAGCCCAGCATAACTGCCCTATCGCCATGACGGCTAACACGCTCATCCCATGGTCAGACCACCATTCTATTCACTTCAACATCCCCACTACCAGAAGTAAACAAACACCGGAGCCACCTTTGCCCAAAGCACTTACCAGAAGATCCAGGCAGCTCAGCAAGGATATTCTTATCCCATTCCTAACCGGGCCAGCATTCAGACCCCCATTCTCAGCTGACCCAGAGATCCTAGCAAGATCATACAACACAGCCATTAAAGCAGCTGTCGAATCCATTGCACTACTTAAACCACGTAAGGCCAAACCTACCAGCCATACCAACACATGGTTCACCCCAGACCTCCTCATACTGCGCTCTGAGAAGCGAGCAGTGCTCACCCTATGGCAAACCACACGCACAGATGAATCAAAACTCGATTTTAAATCTAAAGCAAAAGAGTATAAAAAAGCTATAATCAAGCTAAAGCCATCTCCTTTAAAGCCAGAATCCAAGAAACACAATCCAATACCAAAGAGTTCTTCTCGATCGATTTTTAGAGATCTAGAGGCCCCCACACCAACACCACAGAATTTCACCAAGGATAAAACTGTGATGATATCCAATCACAGATGAACGGCAAGCTCAACACCCTCCAAGCTAAAATTCAAACAACCAGACAAACACTCAACATCCCCCCAACCCACCGTCGCACCGCCACCCACTTCAACAGCATCAAACTCCTTCTCTTTCAAGGAAATCAAAGAATCTGACTTAATTAACATCATGAAAACCATTAAACCATCTAATTGCAAAGGAGACATATGCCCAGCCACGCTCATTAAGGACTCCGCCAGCCATCTCGCCCCCTTCCTCACAGCTTTTGTGAATGCCTCCTTTGCCACAAGCAAAGTCCCCTCATGCCTCAAGGAATCTTGGGTCTGCCCTCTCATAAAGAAACCCTCCCTGGACCCCTGCTCACCCAACAACTACCGACCAATCACCACAGTCCCCTTCCTTCTTAAAATACGGAACATCGGCCACCAGGTGGCGCCGATAGTTACATGCTCCTCGCGTAAGCTCCGTGCTTGGAGCCCCGTAAAGTGACTTGAGCCCCCACTTACCGGGCCCCCCCCCACGGGGCGAAAAAGGAACGCTAGCTGGCAAAACATCCCCCCCCCCCGCTCCACTGGGCGAAATCCCGATCGCAATCGGCTGAGGGATCCCGAAATACACGAAGAGGAGCTCAACGGCCTCACCGACCCGGCAAAACGGAAAGCAAAACCCCCGTGACACGCACCTGCTGCGGTGTGCCATCCAGCCCTCCCGAGGAACTTTTCATACGCGCTCCTGGGGAGCAGCAAATTGCGGCCCATGTCTGCAGAGAGAGCAATTTGCAACCGACCCCCAAGCAACCAAAAGAGGCGGGAGGCTTGCGCCGGATCCCCGATCGGTACGGGGACCAGACTGCGGCCTCTCGGCCCACACATTAGGAATAAAAAAAAAAGGGCCTCTGCAAATCAGCGGGCAAGCGGGCATACTGCCCGCAACTCAATAAAACTTATCCCTGGCCCCCCACAGCTGCAACGGTCAATCGGCCCCTCCTCTGAAGGGACACAGAGAGGAGGCTCAATCCTCCTGAGCAACTCCTACGGGCCTTGGGCCCCCTCCATCCCGCAGCTCAGAGCATCCGCACGGAATCCCTGAAAAGGGTTGCCTAGCGCCTGCAACATATAAGCTGGGTGCCAAGCACGCCTTGGCGGTGACAAAGCTCTGACTTTCTGGTCACCCAACGCACACCGAACGGGAGGACCCTTGAAAGACCAGGAACGTCTACCCACAAATAGGAGGGAGGACTAACTCCTAAATATCCCGAACGGATCCGGGTGCGCGCCCGCCAACACTAAACTATAGAAGGCAACATCAAAGAAGAGGTGCAGACACAAGAGGGCTGAGTGGAAGACCACGGACTCCCGAAGCTCTGAACATGCACCCCTGTTAGAGGCCACGAAGTGTGTGGTACACGAGAAAGTACCCCCTGGAGCCGCAGTCCCAAAAGAAAGGAGACAAATCCCCCCAGTCCCACAATCCAGCTCACCAGAAGCACAGTCCCCGGACTCTCTCAATCGAGAACGACGAAAGGTGAAAACCCCTTCTCAGGAACCCAAGTAACTAACTGCGCTTCCTTCATTCCAGTTCCGCAGACCACATAGGACTACTTTCCGAAAGCCCCCACCGGCAAAACGCCTCTCATACCAGAACCGCTATCGCCCCGGCTTTGAACTGTTAATACCGCCGAGTCCTCCTGGAACACATGAGCGTGAAAGAGAAATTGGCCTCATTTGCCTACGCAGCCTCACCCCTTGAAACCAGCAAACCCAATATGGCGAATACGGACATGGCAGGAAGTGAACTAGCTGCTACTAAGGGGGACATTGCGGCCTTGTTGGGAGAAATAAAGAGCCTGGGGACCAACATCGGATGTAAAATTAGACAAAATAACAAACCACCTGGACAGCATGTAAAAAAGGCTGGAAGGGGTTGAAAACAACCAAGCTTAGATAGATAAACTTGAGGCACAACTTGACCAGAGAATGACGGAACTGGAAAGGCGGGAAGAGGACTTTAAACTAAAACTCGACGATTTGGAAAACCGTGAAAGACGAAACAATATATGCATTTTTAGGATCCCAGAACGTGAAGGAGAGAAGGAAGGTGACCTGAGAAACACTCTGCATGATATCATCAAACTCCTGGTCGCTGATAATGCCATTGACAAACCCAAAACTGAAAGAATTCACAGGGCTGGTGGCTCCCCAGGCGGACCGAGATCAGTGCTAGCACGATTCCACCGCTTCCAAGATAAGGCTAGAGTCCTTGAGAGAGCGAGAAACGGTGATGAAATTACGCTCAGAGGTGCTCGGATTTCAATATATGAGGATCTATCATCATTGACCCTCGCACTCCGGAGAATGTGCGGCCCCCTAACGAAGCACTTCAAAGAAAAGAATATCGGGTACAGATGGGGGTACTCCTTTTCCCTCTCCTTCAATATGACGGAAACAAAAAAAAGCTGAACTCGGAAAGGGAAATCAAGATGTGCATATCTGAGCTGCTCGGACCCCGCATAGAAGACGATAACCAGGAAGGGCCGCAGCAGGAAGACCAAGGATGGCGTCTCCAAGGCCCCATGAGAAAACGTGTGAAGGGATCGAGGAAATTTCCGGAGAAGTAACGCCTCCCCGGAGGCACCCTCCTAACCAACGAAACTTTGGTAAGATGACTTCTGTTGCCATGTTGTTGATAGAGACTTGAAGTAGACAAAAATAAGGAGGAAGGGGCGAAAAGGAGGGGAGGGGGAAAACAAAGGAAGAAAGGGAAAAGACTAAAGACAACTCCCTTATCCCCAGCTAACATACCCAGGATATGGACAGGGGGGGGCGGTCGCAGGGGGCTCAATTGAATTTGTGATGACATATTACGCATGGGGACGTGATGTAACGGTCCCCACAGGTGGTTCGATGTTGGACCAATATTACCACCCGGGTTCACTCTAACGCCATCAACTCGGGAAAGGATGGGAGGGGGAGGGAAGGGGGAATAGAAGCATGGAAAAGGTTACAGCATCATCTGAACTAATGCGAATTACCAAAGAGAACATGGGTCTGGGTGATCAAATAAGTGTTTGGCCGCTGAAAGTGAGCAATTTCCCAATAACAACCTACGATGGCATCATCTGACGAACTCAAAGTGAGGGACTCGTTCAGAGTAGGGACTTTAAATGTGAAAGGTTTGAACTCGCCAACTAAGAGGTCACTGGTGTCCAGAGAATTTTGTAGATCCAATCTAGACATCCTTCTCCTGCAAGAGACAAAGTTTGCCAAGTCTGAGGAGCAAACCATCCTGGGAAAGCTGGGAGGGCTCAAGTTCTGGGGTTCAGGTCCACTAAGGGAGGGAGGTGTCGGCATCTTACTCAAGAAAGGAATTAAATTTGAAGTGGATAAGACATGGTTCGATGTGGGAGGCCGGGCTCTCCTGATAACTCGGGGAAATAGCAAAAGTAAAGGTAACAATTGCTACTGTATACTCACCCAACACGGGACAGCCCGCATTCCTCGAGAAAACGATCCCTAAAATAATGTAAGAGGCCACAGGTCACATCATCCTGGGAGGTGACTTTAACCAATGGGCGGACCCGATCAAGGACTGGAAACCAGGCAAACAAGAAACGAAAAGCCAATATAAGGGAGATTGCTCTGAACTGTCTGAAATAATGGAACTGTATGAAATGAGAGATGTGTGGAGAGTTTTGCACCCCAGCGAAAGCGGATACACCTTCTATTCAAACCCCCACAACACATTCACACGCATTGACTACATATTTCTCACAAGCAACATCACGAGCACTGCACAATACTCGGACATTATCCCGATAACATGTTCAGACCATGACATGGTATTTAGTAGACATTAACTGGGCAGACTTACCTGTTGCGGGAGGAACATGGCGATGTAATGAGTGCCTCTGGAAGGATGCAATTTTCAAAACTGAAATGGAGACCGAAATTGATGAATATTTTAAAATGAATAATAATGGGGAAGTTTCCAAACAAATGATCTGGGAGGCCTGGTAGGCCACATGGAGAGGCATTTTATTACGAGAAGGGTCCTCTAAGAAAAGGGAGCGAAGAATCATAGAACATAGACTACGAACTGAAATACGCCAATTAGAGGGTGAGCTAAGAAAAGACCCTGAGGTACACCCTGATAGAATGAAATCAGCCCAACGAAAAAGGGAGGAACTACGGTTGTGGGAACATGACCAAGTAGTGCGCAAACTACAATTTCTCAAACGGAAATTTTATGAAAAGGGAGACAAGGCTGACGCACTATTGGCCGCCAGACTCGGAGAGCAAAGAGCAGAGTGCAAGGTAAAGGAAATAGTAGATGACTCCTCCCCCTCAACTCATGCCCCCTGCACCATCCCAGAGTGCTTTGCTAAATTCTATGAGAATCTATACACCTCTGAAATAATTCCTGGCCAATTAGATACAAACTCCTATCTATCCCCAATTGTCATGCCCACAATAACGTACGCAGAAGCCGAGCTCCTCGATTCCCCAATCGCTGAACAAGAAATCCAAAATGCAATCAAAAGGTTAACCCTGGGAAAATCTCCGGGGGAAGACGGCTACACCGCTGGCTTCTATAAAACTTTTAATAAGCAACTGACACCTTTCCTAACTGAACTATTCAACAAGATAATAGAGACAGGGGCGGCCCCAGACTCCTTCAAGAGAGCACTGATAACGGTGATCCCCAAGGATGGGAGAGACCATAAACACTGTGGATCATACCGTCCTATTTCCCTTCTTAATCTTGACGCCAAAATCTACGCTAGGGTGTTAGCTGCAAGATTGGAAACACTAATTCCCCACCTAATTAGAAATGGAAAACAGGCGATATATACATCCCCCCAAGGCGTCCATATTTGTAAACTGAGAATATTCCAGATGGTTCAAACTAACACACGGGACTAGGCAGGGATGCCCCCTCTCTGCAATTCTTTTTGTTCTCTCCTTAGAACCACTAGCACAAAAAATGAGATCTGACCCTAAAATAGAGGGGATGCGATTAGGGACAACGGAATATAAGGTAGCACTATACGCAGATGACATTCTCCTACACATAACTAACCCATCAGAATCCGTCCCCCACGTCCTTAAGCTAATAGACGAATATGGTCAATTCTCCGGGTTCAAAGTGAATAAGACCAAGTCCATACTGTTCCCCCTCCAGGGATCCGCAGAAGGAAATGACACCAAGTTCCTCCCACTAGGCCTTAAGCTAGAACACACCACATTGCAATACGTGGGCATACAGATCACCAAAACCTTGAATTACCTATATGAAGCCAACTTCCCCCCCAATCCAGAGATTCGCAGCCGATCTTAAAAAATTGAATAAACTCACGATTTCCTGGCTAGGGTGAATTAATGCTGTCAAAATTGTATGCCTCCCACCGGTTCCTGTACCCCTTCCAAATGTTACCGGTTGAGATACCGAAAGGGTTCTTTATTGAAGCTAAAAAGATCTTGGTTCGATTCATCTGGCAGAGGAAGAAAGCGAGAATCCCATATAACACACTAATACTTCCCAAGGACAAGGGAGGAGTGGGGCTCCCCGATCTGAAAACTTACTACAAAGCAGCCCAGCTACGCATTCTAATCCCACACCTCAGAGATCATAAAAACCTCCAATGGATACAAATGGACAACCACTATCTGTCCCCAGCCACAGTATCAGAATGGCTATGGACACCACAAAAAAGGGTACAGCGGAGAATCAAATTATAAAATATATTGAGCACCATATGGAGTATATGGCGATCGAGCAAAAAAATGCGTAGATTCACTACCTGGCCGTCCCCGCTCAGCCACTTATGGTCCCCTGGCATAAACAATCATATTACCAACGTGGAAAGGTTCCAATCATGGTAGGAGGCGGGCCTGGAAAGGGTGGGTGAGTTGCAGAAGAAAGACTTGTTTATCACCCTACCAGATCTGGCCGAAGCATTAGGTATAGGTAACCTATACACATTCCATTATATCCAACTAAAAGGTGTGCTAACGAAACCTGAATGGGAAGACAAACTCAAGAGACCTCACCCCATTTGAGAAACTTCTAAACTCTAAATCTGAAATGAAAGGCCTCATATCTGCAATGTTCCAAGAGCTAATAGCGGCAGGGATGGATCCATGGACCCCCTGAGAGCAAGGTGGGAAAAAGACATTGGAGAAGAGATACACCATGACCAGTGGGAATTAATGTGTAGAGCAGCATCTAAAACGTCCATATCAAGCCAATACAAACTTCATGCCATTATACTGTTACATAGGTGGCAATACGACCCCCTCAGACTCTCCAAAATGTCCCAAACAATGAGCCCAAGATGCTGGAGAAAATGTGGAGAAATAGCCAACTACTGGCATATGTGGTGGACTTGCCCCTGCATTAAAGTGTTTTGGGATGAGGTCCTGGGGCGGATTAAAGAAATAGATGGAATTCAGAGAGACGCCGACCCCTATCTAATAATATTTAGCCTTGAAAGAGACGAAGATGATTGGATCAGAGTGAAAGGACTGATCCCCCAACTATTATTGGTGGCCCGAGCCCTATTGGTGATCAAATGGACATCCACAACTGTTCCGAGAAAGAATGAATGGATCATCTTAGCCACAAACATTTACTCAATGGAAACAATTACCGCCTCTCTACACGATAAAGCCGCACAATGCGAAACCTTATGGATGGACTTCAAAAATAAATATCTCGCAACAACCTCTGATTCCCAATCTGGAGAGCCCACACAGACCTGATGGTAGATGCGAGACTCAATAGAATATCATGGGAAAAAAACTTGTATTGAGCGGTGACGGAGCGACCAACCAACAATACTATGTTCACTTTGTCATCGCAGTTCCCACGTTAACACAATTTTCTTATGATGATGCTAAACCAGGGAGGGGAGGGGGGTGGAAGTGGGTAACTTTCTTTTGTTAATAAGATACACCCAGAAATATGGAATGTATGTACAGCTGTGAAAGCAATATGATATAACGTGTTCCGCCTTTTGTTATACAACCATATGCTAACAATGGTGTGATATGCAATGTGAAATTTTCTTTTGTCAAAACTAATAAACCCAAATTAAAAAAAAATACTGGACAAAGCAGCATACTTACAGGTACAACAATTAATTGAGGAAAACAAACTTCTTGGACTACGCCAATCATGTTTCTGCCCAGCTCACAGGACTGAGACAGCCTTTCTTGACCTAAAAAACCAAATGGACGATGCAAGAGACTAGGAGAAACCTGCTCTCCTCCTCCTCCTCCTCCTAGACCTTTCGGCGGCATTCAACCTCTCCACCACAGCCAACCTCTCTCCTAACGCCACCGCCTGGATCGCCTTCCTCCTGCGAGGGAGGACCATGCAAGTTTTCTCAGACCTTGCCTCAGCCTCGCCCACTCTTATCTTATGCGGTGTCCAGTAAGGCTCATGCATCTCGTCCACCCTCTACAGCATTTTCACATGGCCCCTGTTCCTCATCCTCGACTCCCTGGGTATCTCATACACAAACTACGCTGACGATACCCAGATCCTCCTCACCCTAACAGGAGACTATGACACTGATTCCAAAACACTCAACCATATTTACAACACATTTCAAGCCCGGATGGCAGCCAATGGCCTATGCCTCAACTCAGACAAAACCAAACTTCTCATAGTTGGCTCTAAAAGACACTCAAGAACCTTGACTCCCAATTCAGCCACTTTACAATTGAGAGCATTAAAATCCCAGTGGCAAACTCAGTTAAAACACTAGGTGTCTATCTGGACTGGAATCTAACAATGGCCAGGCAAGTGAGCCCCATCGCCTCAACAGCAGCCTACTGCTGCCAGCCAGATCCTTCCTATCGAAAGATAACTGCATCATAATCGCTAGAGGCATAACAGGGTCAAGACTTGACTATTGTAATGCTCTTTTCTTGGGCACCTCTTCCAAGAATATGTCTAAACCTCAAACCATACAAAACAGCACTCTCGGAGCAGCCACTGGAATACCCAAAACGGAGCATATTATGGCAGCTAGGAAACCGGCACACCGGCTCCCAGTAAGAGAGTCATATTTAAAGCACTTGCCCTCACCCACAGGTGCATCCACCTCAGTGCTCCACCCTATCTCTCTGATAAAATTCACCCCACTAGGTCCACCAGACCAACGAGAACCCCATACGTAAACATGCTCACGATCCCCAGAGCCAAGAGCGCCAGAGCAGGTGGGGTCAGTTTCCCATAACTAGCAGCACTACACTGGAATGTCCTACCACCACCCCTGCGAGCTGAAGTCTCTCACCTAGCGTTCCGGAAAGTGATGAAAACCATGCTCTTTAACTAAACCTATCGAATACCCTACTCTCACCTGGAACATGCACACCTATACACCTTTTCCAAACTGAATCTGTATCTGAATGATTGTATAACAAGTGCATATTGTGATTACTTGAAATATGCTACCCTGACATGTATGTAACCTTTCTGTAACTAAGACTGCCACAAGTAACCGTGCTACGATGCCGTTGGGCTGTGTGTGCGCTATACAAATGTAAAAAATAAATAAATAAACAAGGAGGTGTCTATATGCTCGAAGCAGACTATATATTTCAGTAGTACTCTCCTCACAAACATATACTCTAATCGGTAGCTTACCTTTCCGTTTGACCAGGTAGTTTCTCTTTGCCTGTTCTCATCTAGCTCTAGGTATACCATTCCATGATTTTGAAATAGTTTTATCCAGGAGATACCATCGACCACCTGTTTTGGTGCCCTGTATTGCTTACCCCCTGTTACCTTCCCAGCCTGTATCACAGAATCAAATTCCCTCTCCAATGCCTCTCATTTATCCATTTCTACTTTGGCTAAATCAAAGTAGGCGTTGACATCACAGACCATCATCACCTCTGCCTTTGGAGTCTCCTGTATCCAGACTTAGATTGTGTTGGCAATGATTTCACCTATTACTGGTATATTGGACCCCCCCCCCCCCCCCCCGGCCGTGAATAAACATTAATGAGTAATAATTCTTCAGGCAGGCCAAGATTACCTAAAATAGCACTCATAACAAATGGTGAGCTGCCCCAATTATTATACTCTATTAATGAAATATGATCCTTTGCTCCTATGCAGAGTCCTCCCACTGGTCTCCCTTTTTCCTCCCGCGTCACACGTTTATGCAGAATGCTTTAACCATCTACAGGTAGATCTCCACTTATCCACGTTTCCTCTTATGCAAATATGTTACACTTTTCTAATATTTCAAATCCCTCTTTCTGTAAAATGGAGTGGAAACCTCTACTAATCCAAGACAAAACCTCTACTTCTCCCCCTTCCTTCTCATTGCAATGTCCTTCTACATAGTCCCCATCTGGTACTCATTTCTCAAGATTATCATCTCCATTGTGACCTTGCTTTTTGAGCATTTTTTGTGATTGTAGGCTGCTTCTTTTTAGATCTAAATGTAAAGGCTGCAATTCACTTCTACATTTCTTTTCTCATCCCATCCTGAACTGTTATCGCAGGCAGATTTATTTGTGTACATTGCAAGCCTTTCCATTTCTCTTCTATATATTTCTCTTTCTCTAGAATTCAATTTATCTACTACTTTATTAATGGGTGTATCCAAAATTCTCACACCAGATCCCTCCGCTTCTTCGTAATTCTCCCTTTCCTTCATATTTTCACTTTCCACATCTTCCTCCCCATCTGCCACTGATTCACTCAGTACTACACTTTCTACTAAATGTGGTGCTGTTTCTTCTCCAGTTTTAGAGGCTTTCCCTAGCAGCCATTTCATTATGCCTTTATCCTTATTAATAAGGTTTATAATGCCTTCCCTGTGACCTTTTCTTTCTTATTCAACTGGAATCGGACTCCTGTGTCCACGCACTCAATATCATTTGAAACTCTCTCTGCCAAGGCAATGCTTTTTCTTTTAGTTTGCTTCACCTTCTTAGCCTTAGTCCCACCCCACCCTGTGTCTAGTCCCTTTCTTATTATTTCTTTTTCGTCAAGCCCGCCGTTTTATGCCATAGGAGTTGGGCTGCTCTTCCATAATGCTGTTTTCCTGCTGCATGTTTTCATTGATCTACATTTCTATATTAGTAATCTCCACAATTTCAGCATCCAAAGCATTGCCCCCCCCTTTCTGCCTCAGCTATGCAACATAATCCACTCAGTTTACCCGTATCCTCGAGAGGAACCTCTGTAGGAACAAAACTATCGATCTCCAGCAAGTTATATTTCACAATTTCTTCAACATTTTTGCCCAACATTTTTGTATGTTTTGCTACCTCAGCTACCAAATTCCTGATCCCTTCTTGTTCACTCCGTAATTTTGTACAAATGCCCAACAGTATATGTATTGAAGTGAGGGCATCAAGTTTCCCCCCCCACAGTTAATGGAAACATCTGCTTAATTTTCGGGATCCTCCCATGAACATTCTGCCTCCTCTGTCTGTCTCCCCTTGGGCAATCTTCCTCAGATCTGGTATAGCTGAAAGATCTATACCGATCACGTTGTCTATGTTGGGTATGTTTACATTGCTTTTTCCCCCCTGTGAAACATTGTCCCCCCGGCAGGCCCAATGACTGATGCCTAAAATCTTGACATAGATTCAGTAACGAGTTGTTATCTATCATTGAGCAATTGGCCGGTAGTTGGAAGATAATTTCTTCTTGTTGGACTTTGTTTTTATCCTGTTTCTGTTATGTTATGTTACTTGCCATTTATATAGCGCCTTATATATCATTGGTATGACCTCAAAGCGCTGGTAGGTTGAACACCCTTGAGAACCGCAATTCTAGTCAGTAGAGAGAGAGAGTGTTGTATGGTGCGTGGGTGCCCAGGATATGTGTGCGGATGGTGTGGTTGTTGCAGGATAGCTGCTTCTTAGCGGTAGGTGTGGTGCTGAGGAATCAGTTGGATGTGTTCGGTCTGGAGGGTGGACACCCAGACTGAGTTCTGGCTGTGTTAGGCCTGAGGAGAACGCCTAAGCTAGCCGGTATGTGCTCAGCTAGCCGTGTTTATTAGGATGATGAGGTGTTTGTGGGGTCATGTTAGTATGAGAACAGCTAGCTTGTCATAGTATAGCTGTGTTCTAGTTGAATGATGGTGTATAGGAGAGAGTGAGCATAGTAGTGTGTTATGGTGGTTATCAGTAAAGCGCCTGCAACCCGGCACAAGAGCAGGACAAGGGGGCGTACATAGCGACATACGTATATAAAGCGACAGGATGGATAGGGGTAAACATGTGATACAGATAACATGGGGATACAGGTATATAGCATATATACAATTTTGACTCTTAGTCACATTCAACGATGTTGGGAACACTTTCTAAATTCAAACTATAACACAGTGATGCTATTAGGCAGACTTATTAGGCAGACTTGTTGTTGGGAACACTTTCTAAATTTAAACTATAATACAGCGACGGAATTGGGCACACTAAGTTCAGTCTTTAACAAAGTGGTTCTATTAGGCACACTTTCTAAGTTCAGACTCTTTAGCATCCTTTTCTTTCCTTTCTTCGACTTCTGTCCTATTGCCCCATGAAGTTTGCTCCAATTTGTGTTTGTGCCTTGAATTTATGGTAGTAGGATGAGTGTTGATGAAAAGCTTGGTGTCGTTTAATTCGCTATCTGTAACTGTTGCAGCAAAGGTAATGGCTCGTCTTACCCATTAAAAGTGCATTGGGTTATGAATAATAAAATAAATACAGCTTTCCATGCTGCAAATGCTACGGTTCAGCCTCTGAGGCAGGTCCTTTTCTCTGCATGTTGCGATGAATTCAGGAAATTAGCCTTCTCCCCAAGGGGGGGGGCACCCCCCTGTGAGACTAGGAAGGCAAGCCAGCTACGGAAAACACTCCTGAGTGGGCAGGGCAAGCAGAATCTCACTAGGAGTGACCCCACAACCCCCTTAGGGGACAAGGAATCTCCCCAGTTGACCACTCGACATCTCCCTCGCCAAAGATTACTTGTTGGGAGCCTTTTTTGTTGATTGCTGCTGCAAGTTCCCATCCAGTTTCCGTTTTTTCGCGACCAAAAATACAGGGACCGGGACGTGTGCTGCTGCATCATGAAGGCATCCGTCTGCAAGCTCTTCTTCACTGCTGAGGTACTGTGTGGCTGAGGGTAATACTTCTCTAAACTCTTGAGTCGCTTGTTTTTCTGAAGACCAATTAAGGGCTTCATAAAACCATACATCTGAGGCAGTACATTAGCTCCACTGTTAGTATAAGGCTGTACCACCTGAGAATTTGGAAGCATGGACAGAGCAGCCAGGCTTATTTTATGAGAGACGGCTGTAGCTTGCTACAAGAATTGTAGCATACATATGGTCCAAAGAAACAAACACTATGTATTGTAAAAAATAAAGGGTTTATTTTAAATACAAGTAGACCAAGAAATCTTGGGTAAGTACTATAACATCATATAAACCAATCATAAAAACCAACTCAATACCTATGGTATGCAAAGCAGGGAATAACCTTACAGGAGCAAGAATCAAGTCAAAGTGAGTCAAACCTAAGGTTATACATTCAGGATACTAATAAACTATTCTTGGGGAACAAGACCAGGTTAGATATACTTTTAGAATATACTCAGTATTTCAAGGGAAGCTGACCCTGTCAGTCATGCAGGGACACTTATGAAATCACATAATAAACCAACCCTGTTACAAAGTATACTCCTTGCAACATTACTTATTAGAACTCAGTTCAGATCCAGTTAAACTACTGATACTTTCTGGGGCACCCTCAAGCTACTCAAGGATCAGTATGAACACTATTTTAAACCCTATTGCACTTTAAGACACAATGTATTTCAAGGTGAGTAATTGACCCATTGATACATACCTATTGAGACATAACTATCTGCTACCTAACGGCTAGTTATACCCAGTATACTTTTAAGAGTGCCTAATACCGTTTCTATGGTAAGCAAGAACTTCATTCATCTATTTTAGAATAGCACGAAAACAATTCAGGGAAACACAAGCCAGAGTTACAAGTTTAAAAGAGCAGCACCTAATCAAGGCAAGTAAGGCCTATTTAAGAGGGGCTACAAGCAACTCGAAGACAAATATTAACTTCCAGACTGTTTTTAGATCTGTATAAAGCAAACCAGGGAAAGCAAAACCCTAGGATACACTTTAAGAATGCCACTGTTATTCAAGGCACGTAAACCTTATTGGTGAGCTTTTACACTCAAAGAATACTAAAACTGTACCAACACAGATTACTTTTTAGAAGGGCAGAAACGCCATTCAAAGTTACTTATACACTTTTTAGAGGGGCAGACTGCAACTCAAAGCGTAAGCATAGCCTTAATGACACTAACAACTTCTTTCACAGAAATACAGTTACCACACTAACTTATTTAGCAAGTAAATACTTTTACACTGGTTATACTTTCAAGGTAGAATCCCTTTCTTATCCAGTCCTTCCCTAGTCTGTTGCATGAGTTCTTTGAGGCAGAAGAGGGGCTGTAGTGGTCTAGGCGCCAGCTGTAGGCAAGGTGAGATAGGCGTCAGTTGCAGGAAAGTCAAAGTTCCAGAGGCGAGTTAGCTAAAAGTGTTCCGGGACGCCACAGAAGGCTCCTTATGTGTGTTCCAGAATTAGGCCTGGGCAAGTGGTATGGGTAAACACCCAACAACACGAATCACCCACTCAGCCTCAAAGGATGCACACCAGACTGATTACCCAAGCCCACAGTACCTTAGGAGAAAAGAGCAGTTTCGGAGTGGATGCCTTTAGGATGCAGCAGCACAGGACCCGGTCCTTGGTTTATTTGTCTGAAGAGTAAAGACGTGGACACTAGATGTGGACTTGCAGCAGCAGACAGAAGCAGCTTGCAGCAAAGGTTTCTTCACGGATAATCACGGCTCTGGATTTGGCAACTTTTAAGAGCAGACAGACTAACAAATATCGCTGGTAGGATTCTCTTTGTTCTCTCGGTCCTGCACTCTGGTGAGGGGACTTCAGGGATTCAAATCGTGTCTCTGGAGATCCAGCAGGAGTCCAAAGTTTGACTGATTTGGATGACCATGCACCACACTCAGGTTCAAGGTCCCAGGGTATTGGCGGTTTGCAGCCCAGCAAGGTCGCAGCAAGTTGTGGGATGCCTCAAAAGGCAGATATACGAGACTAATGGATCCCACCAGCCTCTGGGTAGGAGTAGTCGCGTTTGGGACCCCCCAGGTAGATTGGAAGGAAGTTTCATTAGGCTTTGGTTACACGGCAGGCTCTCTGGTTGCTGGAAATCGCCCCAGACTTATTTTCTTCATCTTCCTCTTTGGTTTCAGCTCAAGTGGTCGACTTGTCAGCAGCTTCCGGATTCAGAGTATTTATCAGGAACTACAGCACAACTTCTGCAATCTCTCCCTTTCAGTTTACAGAAAGGGGCAGTCTGGCTGTCCAATTGGGACAGCCAGCCCCCAACTGGGACTTGGTTCCTTGGTGAAAGACAAAGGGCTGCAAGGTTTTGAACTACACCCTCGCTTCCTGACTTCCAGACACTCTGGAGCCTGGGTGGGGAATAGAAAGGATTCCCGCCAAAGACAAAACTTCCACAGAGGTCGTTCCCACCTAGAATGGCAGGGGAAGACTTCAGAAATAATGATACTTAAATGGCGAAAAAGGAAGCCACCATGCTACCACAATGGTGACCCTTCTGTGAAATACCGAGGCTGTGAGTAATGAGACTAAAAAAGGCAGCAAGGTAAAACAACTCCTACCAGCCATTAAAGTAAACTTGCAATTGTAACAGAAATGCAACAGGTAAGTAAGCAAGGGGATACATTATATCCCCATCACTCCGAATAATGTGGGGTGTGCTGGCTCACTATATAAAATGTAAAGGGGGACGCTAATCCCTCTTTACCACTTGGAACAGTAGTTCACCCATGTGCATTAAAGAGAATTGAACAGGGAAGCACAAAGGAGCAACCCAGCCTAAACCCAAAAGTTGTAGGAAACTAACTCCAATCCCACACTATGGAGAGACATAAAAGGTCACCCATAAAAAGAGTAAAAGGGTAGGTGAGAGGGGAAAGATTCCCACTTACCTAGGTACAAGGAGAACAATCCAGTAAAAGGTTCTGGGTTTGACACAGGTCTGGAAGATGTATCACAAATATAAAAATCTTACCCAACAAGCCCCTTGGAGGACTTCAGAAAAACTGTCCTAACAGGTGTATTAGTAGAGCGTATGTTCACCCCCAGAGGGGCATCTTGGCACTAGTGACCGATAACCGATGTATATTGTTAACCATCTCAATGGTACTCATTTCACTGACCTCGGAAGGATGAAGGGTTGAGTGGACCTTTATGTATAATTCACATTCTGTGCCAATTCCCTTCAACCTTAGAGACCCCCAGCTCTTTTGCTGGACTTTTTAATTTTAACCCTGGAGTGAGCGAGACCTTTTTCTCACTCGTGTGTTTTGACCCAATTTGGAATGTGTATTGTCACTGTTTTTGGAGTCTGACAAACTCATAAGCATCTACTTTTTGTATGGTGAGTGTTGGGAGTTCTGACCCACGTTTGGACTATGATGCTACAACATTTGGTGCTGTGGGTTTAGGAAATCCAAGATGGCCGAAAAAGCCCACATGTGCGCCAGAATCTATGAAAACCGCGCAGTTGTGCACACTATAATGGTTGCCTAACTTGCGACCCACCAGTGCGAGCAGGATGGGCCGGGGTGCCATGAGTGAAATGTGTGCCAAAGGAAAAACCGCACTTTAAAATCACCTTTTGTTTCTCTGAATGCCAGCTCAAAATGCCTATTTGCAACACATCCAAAAGTCTCACTGAACACCAGCGGACATCTGGCAGAATAAAGTATTGTGGGCATACAAAATCTGGAAAGAGGATGAAAAGTTATATTCTGAAGTGACTTGAAGGTTTATAACAAGACTGGCTGAGCTGTGGATTTCAGCAGTTGAAGTAAATTTGGACTGAAAGACACTAAAAATCTAAATGTTTAAAAGAAATGAGTGACCTACTTTTGAGTGTCACATAGGCTACAATTGTTTAAATGTCATAGTTTTAAACTTAGAATCAGCATTCTAGCTGCATATGTAAAAAATTGTTAGTTATTTGAATGCAGAAAACTGGGGAACAGAAATGACATGTGGCTAAAAACTGGCTTAAAGAGATTCCAATTTTGCCTGGCAACTACCCCATCAGGAGTGAAACTTGATTCACAAGTAACTTCCCAGGCCTGGCTGTTTCCTGCTGGCCACACTAAGGATATGCCATCTCTCTGATAATTGAATTAAGGGGAGCCCCCACAGAATACAGGAGCTCTGAACAATGCAACCCCCTTCACCCAGGCAGATGGTTTATTGCAGATGTCGTAAAACAGCTTCCTCTTGGCAGAAGCTGGGAGGGGCAGGGCCTCTGAGCTTGGCAGAAACTGCAAAGACTGGTTTCTGTACCATGTGACCTGAAAAGACCCACCCCTGCCAGCCAGAATATGGTTTTAGAAAAAGATGAATAACTCATAGTACGGACTTGTGAAAATTATTTAAATGATACCATAATTCTTGTGATTTTTCTGCCCACATTTTAAGACGTGTTAGGACCCGGTGGTATGTTCAGGGGGGTTTTAGCGGAAAAGAGGATATTACTCAAAATGTGTGCATGTGAAAAATCTGACACTTCATCAACTAATGTCCATACTCCTTGCGCACATGTGTGTAAATTTGGGTTAATGTCCGAAATTGCAAAATCAGTTAAAAAGTGCAAATGTTGCCATTTCTGAATGCAAGCCCCCAGGAAGAGCAGATTTGGACAGGGTATACCTCCTGTGATATGTGATGGGTGCGTGTAATTTTAAACGAATGTGTACCTGTGCAAATATGTTTTTTTTTATCAAATATAGATTGTGTGCAATTTGACAGGGGAGGATCCTCTGACCCATAAAACCTACAGCATCACTCTGACTCACAGTTCCTTCCCCAATCATGGGAGAGGGGAGAATTGGGCCAATGGCAAGTGTAGAGGGGTAGGGTCTAGTGATGCTGCACACACACCCATTTTAAAAACAGATAAAAGCAGACAGACAGGACAGATAGGGACATTCATTTCCATCTGCTGCGGGACGCTCTGCCGGAAAATCCATACTTTACCTCCATCAATCTCGAGAGAAAGCTGTGCAGAAAGATCCAGACTTCAAATCTATCAATATCCAGAACCAGAGCTGACCCAGACCAGACCAGCAGAACAGAGCTGACCCAGATCACTGTGAAGTGCCGAGACCAGACCAGAGTCCAGTCTAAAACCTGACCAGATCCGTGGCGAGGCCCATTTAATTCAAGAATATAGTCTGAGTACCTAGCAGACTGTGCAGAACCAATCTCTTAGTTAAGATAATATAATTCAAGCTATTTTAATCTAAGTAGAATTGCCTCCTAACTGTCACCTGTCATTTGTAAAGCTGTCACCTGTCATTTCTAGTTGCTAGCTGTCATTTGTCATTTTGAACTTTAAAATTCCAAATCCGAAAAACTACTTTTATTTAATCGCTCATATCTCCGTAACCGTTTGTGCTAGAGACTTGCAGTAACTTTCCTCAGAAAGCTTAGAATCGTGGCTTGTCTACGAACCTAGAACCGCATTCCTACCCCCGATACATTTGCCACAATCGCGAAAAACGCACTCGCGAACTTGCCGCGATTTGCACATTTCTCCACGTGTGAAAACAGAAGATTCTTTGCTTTCCTTGCTAAAAATTCGTTTGCAACCTGCCAATAATTCCTAGAATATTGCTAGAGTGAGCCTGGACAAATATTAACTAGATACCACTCACCCTGAACCTCTAGAGGGAATTAAAAGCATTTTAGCATATTTTTCACTTCATTGCCAGCACATATAAAAGCATTTTGGGCCTGTGTTTCCAACTTCTGTAGTCTAAGCTTGCTGGGGTGAACTGAATTACATTTGATTGCATTTCTGAGAACTGTGTGCTTTCCTTCCATTTCCTTGCATTGCATAAAGGGGCGAGGGGATTGCCAGAGAAAAGTGATTACATTGTTTTGTTGAAATCATATTGAGTATTTTCTGTATTGCATTTTCATTCAACATTGCATCCATCTGAACTTATATAAAGTATTCTCTACCACCTTATTCTTCTGTTCCTATTCACAAGTGTGCTAGTGCCAGACTATCCATTATTGATTACTGCTCAGATTAGGTGTGATATTCAATTATTAATTTATTATAAAGCGTGATATATATATATATATATTGTTTAAATTCTCAAATAAACCTTTTAAATTGCAAAACAGAACTACTTCTTGGCTCAGTGGGGTCAGGGGGATTCCTAGAGAGGGGTGTTATATAGGGGTAGTCATCCAGAACGCATGAACTGGACATAAAGATATATCAATAAGGGTTTCCATTCAGTATCCCAGACTAGGCATTGACTTAGCTGTAGTGTTGAATTGAATCCTCTTACAAGTTGGGGGCTTGTGCCGGACGTTTGGATTAGATTTATCCCTTGTGCAGATTAATACAGCGTGCCAGCTGACCAGATACACATATCCGGTCGGATCACATGCTGTGTTACGCTGTAAAGCACTCCTCAAAGGAACGCTCTAAGGAAAAGGTCTGTTTTGCAAAAATAAAATACAAACTTCTGTAAGTCAGGAAGGAACTCAAATTCCAGAATGACGACCTTAGTAGACATGAAAATAGCCAGAGAGCACTTCTTGCATAAGTTATTTGTGAGAGGTGAGTGGACTCACCAGGACCAGACGGTCTGGTTGCAGGCATCACGCAACAGGTCACGGAAACAGGGTCAGATATATGGAGAGATCAGGGTCCCATGTTACATGTGGCCCTGAGTGAACTATACATGGCTCCTAAAGCTAAGGATGAACAAGACAAGATGGTTAGGATAGCGGCATACCTGTACCTATATATGGGAGACATGCAGGATAAATGTACTGAAAGCCAAGATCTGGCGAATAAGCGACAGATGGCGTTAGAGAAGGTCCAATCTGACCTGGTCTCTTCTGAGCAGAGGCTGCAGGGGAGCCAGGAGTCAGAAAATGAGAGTAGACAGCACATCATTAAAATAAAGAGGGATATGGACATCCTGCAACAGGAAAAGGCTGACCAGGATACCAGATTTCTGGCTTTGCAGAAGGAACGCCAAGACAGTTTGGACTCCCTACTGCAGAGCCAGAAAAAGCTGGAGCAACAGATCAATTTCAACAGGGCATGCACAGAGCAGGTAGCCACCCTGCAAATCCAACTAGACAGAGAGAAAGAGGAGAGCAATAAATTGATCCTGAAAGACCTGGATACCCAGGCAGAGTTTGATCTGGAGCGCCAGAAAGCTGGTGCCTTCCAAAGGCAAAGGGACGACCTGGCGTCACAAATTCAAGCTCTTGGTCAGGAAAGGGACACCTTAGGCCAGGAAGTCTGCCACTTAAGAAGAAAAATGGAAGAAAATCACCTGGCCCACCAGGGACTGGGTGACCTCCAAAAAGAACACCAGAACTTGTTAGAGCACACCAGGAAGGTGGAGGATGCTCTGGCAAGAAAGGAGCAGGCCAATAGGGACACAGCTCAGGAGGTAACCCTCCTGCAGCAAAGACTAGCCCAGTGCTCCAGGACCAATCAGGAAACGCAGAGAGAGAATGAGGCTCTCTGCCAGCACAATGATAGGCTCCAACAACAGGTAGCGATGCAGGAGAGACTGATAGAGTCTAGTAAGGCCTTAACTGAGGAACTGAAGGCGCAGGCTCTTGCATTGCAACAGGGAGCAGGGGCGGATAGAGATGAGGTTCGCTGGGAAAGAGAAACTCCTGAGCATAACCCCATGAGCCCTAGTACCAGAGGCCTTTATTTCTCTCAGTCCCTGGACTCTGCCACCCCCATGTCCCCTGGCGCACATGAGCACAGGGCCACAGGGATGGCAGATTACTATCCAGCCAGAAGCATGGGGCTCATCGGCCAGTACCACCCAGGAATGGAGGGGCGGGCATCCGGGTATGGGCACCCAAGCACAGTGCAATTTGATGGGGAACCCCAGGTGAGTAGGCCCATTAAGGGCATCCTGAAAACCTCTGCCCAGTTAGGTCAGTGGGGGGGTACCCATCAAATCCTGGCAGCAAGGAGGGATCTGAAGACTCCTCTGAGCGGTACAGGACACAGGAGACCAGGTCCCCACATTCTGCCAGCCATTCCCAGGCTCGCAGAATCCGGGAAAACCTGGAAGAACAGACGGGAACCTCTGGGAGCAGTGCCTCTGAGTCAGAAGATGAATGGACAAGGGTTACCCGAACCAAAAAGGCCAATAAGGCAAAAAGGGCCTTGCTTAAGGACCGATTGAAGCAGATTAAGGCAATCAGGAGTGTCATCACGCCTTATCATAAGAACGCCAAGTACTCTGTTTGGGAACACTTGGAGCTCTATGAGCAAATGATGGAGACTTTCCATTTGAAGGACAGCAGTAGCTGCATCCAGTACGTCAAATGGACATTCTCCCCAGAATACTCCAGTTTCTTTGCGGGGCTGGAGGACCAAAATCATTTAAGATGGTCCACCTATAAGGCAGCCATCTTGAAACATTTCTCTGTGCACCGAAATCCTCAAGAGGCTCGCAAGGCAGCCTACAATTTGCAAAGTGGGGAGGATCAGGCCCCACAAGAATTCGTGCAAGAACTGAAACGTGCCTTTGCGCAGACCACCAGAAGGGTGCGCACAGATAGCAGAGAATTTGTTAATACTTTTTTCCATGCCTTGCCCAAATATATAATGACCCAGCTCGTGAGGGATTTTCATGAGAAATGATCTTTAGAATGGGTCATTGAACAAGCCACCCGCATCTACGAGGTGCAGAAACCGGTGGAAAACAAAAACCAGCCTAAAAACCCCAAAACCAACAGCACCCCTGCTGCTGCCAAGGTGGCAGAAGTAAAGGTAACCCCCGTTTTAGATTTGGAGATGGGGGGGCCTAAAAACCTACCTGCACCTAATAATGCTAGGCCCAGAAGGTCCTCGGGCCAGTCACAGACAGGGAGCCAGGGAGGCAGCCCCACAAATGGGGTCCCTCGCTCTCCTGATTATGTAAGCCCCCGTTACAAGGGAAACAGACCCATCCTGGGTTATGTGTGGACTCCTCCAGCCCAAGGGGGGGATCCAACCAAGCACCTAACCCAGGGAACTTCCCTCCTAACTTCCCACCGGAGGGCAGAAATTCTCCAAATCCTGGGCAGAACTTTTTCCCCAGGTATCCACCCAACTTCCAGCCCCAAAATCATCCATCCTTCTTTCCCCAATTCCCTGAGCCCAGACAACCTAATCCGGGAGAGGGGAGGCCAAGGGTGGAGGGGTATCCAAATCTTCCCAACCAGGGGTACTACCAAAGAAGGGATAGCTACCCTTCCCGGGATCAGCCCAGGGGAGAAAACAGGGCCCCGTATCAGCCTGAGCGGGTTTCCCAGTTAGAGCGCCAGGTTCAAAACATGGCGCGGGATCTGGGTCACATACTGAGGGCTCAGCAGAACCCTCAGATGGGCATGCCGGCGCAGAACGCACCCAACTCTGGACCTGGTGCTCCAGAACAATGACGGGGGCAGCACCCCGATAACTCACCGGTTCCCAGGGAGGAGGCACAAAGGGAAGGGGGGTGTAAAGCCTTGGAGGAAGCTTCCTTCCTCACTTGTAAACAGCCCCTGGAAACCCAGGAACCGGAAACAAAATCTCTTGCCCCTGAAAGTCTGCCTCCTAAGGAGCAGAGGGGGGGTAGGAGAAACAAAAGACCCGAACAGACTCAGTTTGAGGAGGAGGTACAGATCTTCCAATTTGAGGGAGAGGGATCCTCAGAGGATCCTGGGAAAAGGATCTTCTCCTTCAGAGAGGGGTGAACTCCTCCCAAAGAAAAATGGGTCCCTAGGGATGCAAATCCAGACTGGGGAGATGTGGAGACTGAGCTACCACCATCTCATCCCAGAACCAACAGCAAGAAAATCCCCTGGTTCAAACCCATCCTGGTGACTGCCTCCAAAAAGGGGGGGGGCGGCCCAGAACCGGAGCCAGAGGAACCCACAATGGCTCTGATCTCCAGTTGCCAACTTTTTCTTTCAGATTCCCAAGGCTCTCCACAGAATTCTGCCCAAATCTCTTCGTTAGCAATGTCCAAAACCAGAAAGTTAGCCCACCAGTTGTCCAAAAATGTGCATTATCTGTGCCCCCTTGAGGAGAAGGAGGGAAGATATTATGCCCCGGAACAAGTACAGGGGCAGGGTACAATTTTGGCGCTGGTGGACACGGGATCTCAAGCTACCCTTCTGTCCAGAAGGGCCTTTGATGAACTGAATGCAGGAAGGGGAGGGAATTACCAAATTCCTCTCACCTCACTTCCTGGACAACTCCAGAACTTTGACGGGAAGGAAATTCCCGTCGAGGGGACGGCAGATTTGGACAATAAAATTGGGCGACACAAGTTGAAACACCCGGTCATAGTTGTGACTCCAGAGGGCACCCCTTGTTTACTGGGGAATGACCTCCTGAGGAGGTTGTCACCCTTAATAGATTGCGTAAACAAGGTCCTCTGGACCCAGACTAGCCGACCAATAAAATTAAAGCAGAGTGTCAACCATGTTAGTTTAAACGGTACCTGCCACATGGTTGAACAAAAATCTGACCAAGTAGAATTTCACTTCCAGAATAGCCAAATTCCAGACGTGACAGTAATAGCAGTAGGACAACAGACTGGTGATGGAGGGTCCTCTCTATTTCTGAAAATCAACCTTCCTTCCAGTTTAAGGTGGTATTCCACACTGGAAGGAAACACCCTGAGATTCTATACTAATCCACAATCAGAAACTCCCACTCCTATAGTCCAGAAAGATGTGAATTCAGCTCAGAGCCTGGCTGATATTCAGCAAATTGGAGAGCAGGTGTTCATCCCTGTCCAGTTAAATGATGGGAAGGACTCTGTTCTCGCTCGAGTGTGTGTGAACAACGGTAAGAGCTTCATCAGCGAAGCCATGTTCCGCCAACTCCCAAAAGAAACAGCCATTCCCACCTTCAAACTGATAGACAAATGGGAAATGGACCTGGAAGCACCTAATTCCAAACATCTCCTGCCAAGCAGGTGTATGCTCAAAATCTCCATTGGCAACAAGAGCATAGTCCATAATTGTTGGGTCGTGCGAGCGTCACTGCCGCCTTTTACTTAGGCAGTGACATTCTCAATCGCTTTGCCATTAGTTTGGACCTAATAAACTTCAAAGCTTGGTCCCGATTAGCGGATAATCCCATGGGCTTTGATGATCCGGAAAAAGTATTTAGGTCAGCTCAATTGCTACCTTATGCAGTTGAAATTCAGATTAAAGAGGAAGTCACCATCCCAGAAAGGACCCGGCAATTCTCCCTGGAAGTGAAAGTTAAAAGAGGACAATATCTGCAAAACCCTGATGCTTACATACATCTAAACGCTTCTCTCCAACAGCAAGGGTTGGGGGTAAACCCAACACCATTAGTCAACATAGAACATGACACCATTCTAATAGAGGTGGATAACAGCGACTTAAAGAGTATTACTCTAGCCGCAGGCACCATTATTGGAATGGCGGTTGATGACCGACATTTTTCCATAGATTTAGGTAATGAACTGTTAGGGCCAATCCCCAAGGACTGCTTTGACAGTGACAGTGATGACAATACAACACCAGACAGGATTTTTACCCGGCATGGGGGGAACTTCCTGGTGTACACTTCTTGCCCTTATGGTAAGGAAGATGTGACTTGTGACTTCAGGAGGGATGAGGTGATTTTCCAGGTCCATGAGGGCTGCCTTTCCCACCTGAAGCCTCCAGTCCAAATCAGCACTCTGACCAGGGACTTCTCCACCCAGCTGGAGGAGGCCGCTGAAATAGCCAAACCAGAAGTCTTTCCAGGCTTCCGGCAGATGGTGGAAGAGAGAGTCAACCTAGCTGATGCCTGTGTGACTCTGGAACAAAAGCAAAAGTTGAAACAAGTTTTCTTGGATTTCCAAGATCTCTTTGCGGTAGACTCATATGACTGTGGTCGCACTGACATCCACAAAACAACAATCCCCACGGACCCTGGCATGACTCCTGTGTTTGTGAAGCAATATCGCTTGCCTCTCGCATCAATGGAGTCCCTTACTGAAATAATTAAGAACCTTGAGTCCCGGGGAATAATCCGTCCAGTTCACAGCACCTTCAATAATCCGGTGCTGGGAATATTGAAGCCAAACGGCCAGTGGAGACTCTGCGCCGACCTCAGGGAGCTCAACAAACGGGTCCATACTTCCCGATGGCCTCTGCCCTACATTGACCAAGGGCTGGCCCAGATCCAGGGGTCACAGGTATTCACTGCAATAGACCTGACCAATGGATACTGGACTGTGCCTGTCAGTAGGGAGGACCAGTACAAACAGGCTTTTACCTTTGGGGGCCAGCAGTATACATGGACCCGGACTCCCTTCGGATACCTCAACTCCGGCAATGAATTCAACATTTTCCTACATAAGGCCATGCCCGACCTGGGTGCGAGGGGTAACCTGGCTTATGTAGATGATGTCCTCATCAAAAGTTCATCTGTGGAGGAACACATAGCGGAGATCCGTTATGTTCTGACGCAGTTGAGGGCCGCCGGAGCAAAACTTTCCTTTCAGAAAGCACAGTGGTGTAGAACCCGTGTTAATTTCTTGGGGCATGAGATTACTCCTCAGGGTCTCTGTCCCCAGGAGAAGAAAGTGGAAGCACTTCAAAAACTGAAGGACCCCACAACTCTGCGGGAACTAAGGAGCCTCCTTGGACTGACTAATTACAGCAGAAAGTTCATTGAGGGCTACGCAGAGATCACCAGACCCCTGATTCATCTCCTGAAGGGGGGGGTCAAGTGAGAATGGGGTCCAGAACAAGCCGAGGCAGTAAAACAACTCAAAAGAAGCCTCTCACAAGCGCCTTGCCTAGCTTACCCTGTCAGAAACAAGGAGTTCTTCCTGGAGACGGGGTTCTCTAATACGTGCTTGACGGCGGTATTATACCAAAAGCATGACAAGGTCAATAAAGTAATCTCCTTTGCAAGCAAAACTTTATCCTCTGTGGAGGAAAAATTCAACGATTGTGAGAAGGCACTCCTGGCGACGGTGTGGGCATTGAAGAATTACCGCCCGTTTATCCATGGGGAACACATCATAGTGGAGACTCCACACCAGCCTCTGCAATATCTCCAAAGTGACAGAATCCGGGCCGGAAATGTGAGTAATTCCCGAATTACTTCCTGGATTCTGTCAATGCAAGGCTTTCCTGTGGAGGTCAGATATGGCCAAAACAAGAAGAGTCCCCTCGCGCAATGTCTGGCTGACTTGCATGATTGTGCCAGAGGAAACTGTCTCGAGGACGAAAGTCTAAAAATAAAGGACAACATGGAGGCATACCTTAATTCCCCACACAAAGTCTTTGAAGAGGACAAGTGTGAGGGAATGCCCACTGTCTATGTGGATGGATGCTCTTACCATGTTGACAACAACGGGGAGAAAGAACTGGTGGCCGGCGTAGGGAATGCATGGGTGAATGAGTCCCCAGAACCCTCCGCTGGATACAAAATTGGTCCCCGAAGTAGTCAGGTGGCAGAATTGATGGCTGTGCATCAGGCCATCCTCACTGCTGTCCAGCATCAACTCCACGAACTGGTCATAATCACAGATTCGGATTATGTACGGAACGGGTTCGTGGAGCACCTGGTTAATTGGAAAACCAGAGGCATGTTATGTGCTAACAACAAACCCTTGAAACATGGGAAGTTGATCCAAAACATTGATGATCTGGTCACCTCGAATGAGATGAACATCTATTGGAAAAAGATCAAGGGTCATTCCAAAGTAGAGGGACCAGACAAAACTGGAAATGACTTAGCTGATCAGCTGGCCAAAACTGGGGCCATCCAAGGGGATCTAATTGAGATTGAGTCCCTGTTGGGGGAAATCCAGGTCACTGCTATCACTAGGTCCCAGACAAATGCTCACCATGATCTGTCAATTGCCCAATGGAGCAAGGAGACCCCTGATGCTGATTTGATTACCGCTCAGAAGGGGGATCCAATAATTGGTAAATTTTACCAGCACATTGAGGACCCTGAGAACTTTCCCCTGACGGATACCGATTACATTGGGAAAGAGGACCTAAGAGTGTTGATGAAATGTCCAAAAATGTTCCGAATCCAAGACGGTTTGCTGGTAAGGGAATCCAAAGCTGGCCACGATCAGTGGGTGGTTCCTACCTCATTCCGAAGCCTGATGTTAAGTCACGCCCATGATGCGGCCACCGCCGGTCATAGGGGGTTTCACACAACACTGGAAATCTTAAGAGAGGTTGCATACTGGCCACACATGGGGCAGGACCTTGACCAATACTTGAAGGGGTGTCTTGTGTGTGCACAATTTCAGCCATCATCCCTCACGCACCGTGCGCCTCTCCAAAAGAGGGGGATGACACTGCCATGGTCAGATTTACAAATCGACTTTGTAGGCCCTGAGATTCGCTCTGCTAGGGGGAATAAGTACATGTTTACTGTGACATGCTTGTTTACCAAGTGGGTGGAATGTCTCCCAGCCCCAAATTGCAAGGCAGAAACTGCAGCTGCCCTGATGATTAACCACATCTTTTCCCGTTTTGGTCTACCTCAAAGGATTGAGTCAGACAGGGATAGCCACTTCACCAGTGAAGTAATGACAAAGATGTGGGAGATACTGGGGGTCAAAAGGAAGTTGCATATTGCTTACCGGCCAGCTTCTTCTGGGGCAGTAGAGAGATATAACCGAACCATTGTGAGCATATTAAAGAAGTTTGTGGCAGATTCTGGGCCAAGTTGGGATATCCGATTACCTCTGGTCCTAATGGCCATCAGATCTACCCCTTCATCTGCAACCAAAATGTCACCATTTGAGTTGATGACTGGGCGCAAGATGGTGCTTCCTCAGCATTTGCTCTATAGGACCCAAGAGCAGACACTGATAAATGCCTTCACTACTCATGAGTATGTGGAGAATTTAAGGAAACACCTTCAACATGCTTTTGCTTATGCTCAGCGGAATCTAGAAAGATCAGCTGATAGCATGAAGACCCACTATGACCTGAAGACTTCCAGGAAGGAATATCAGGTGGGGGACCGGGTCTATCTATACAACTTCCAAAGAAACCAGGCAAAACAGCGGAAATTCTTGCCTACATGGAAGGGACCCTTTGAGATCATCGACAAGATCTCCCCTGTGGGCTACAAGATCCGCATCCCCAAAGGCGGTTTGGCAGAGGGGGAAGACAAGTGGGTCCACATAAACCAGTTGAAATATTGCCATCCCAGGCACACTCTGCAACAACTGGAGGAATCCTCTGGAATCCTAGCGGGTACTGTCTCAGACTAATTCAGTTCCAACCATAAAACATACCACATCTAGTCTCTAAAATATTGTGATTTGCATGAAACTGTCTCTTAGTTATACTGTTTTTTTTTTCAAAATAAGTATGTAATGTTTCGTTATGATGAAATACATATGCTGCCCCACTATCTCAACAGTGGTGGAAAAATGTCTATGAATAGGTATTGCCGCTCTTCCTTTGTCGTCCTAGGAGAAAGAAAACCTGGAGACGGGACAAGGAGGACGATCCGGAGACCGGGAGCAGAGACGCAAGGGGCCCGGTGTACCGCCCAATCTTCCCATCAGGACCGGCGAGGAGAACTGATCGATCCGACCGGATGGAGAAAAAGATGCTGAACTGTGCCATTTGCAGAATTGGAAGAAGATTATGCGGACATACCAGGGCGTGGGTCAAAACCCTTGTGCACCCGACATCCCCTCGACTCAATCCAAGTGCCATCGGGCGGGGGGGGTTTGTTGGGAGTTCTGACCCACGTTTGGACTATGATGCTACAACATTTGGTGCTGTGGGCTTAGGAAATCCAAGATGGCCGAAAAAGCCCACATGTGCGCCAGAATCTATGAAAACCGCGCAGTTGTGCACACTAAAATGGTTGCCTAAGTTGCCACCCACCAGTGCGAGCAGGATGGGCTGGGGTGCCATGAGTGAAATGTGTGCCAAAGGAAAAACCGCACTTTAAAATCACCTTTTGTTTCTCTGAATGCCAGCTCAAAATGCCTATTTGCAACACATCCAAAAATCTCACTGAACACCAGCGGACATCTGGCAGAATAAAGTATTGTGGGCATACAAAATCTGGAAAGAGGATGAAAAGTTATATTCTGAAGTGACTTGAAGGTTTATAACAAGACTGGCTGAGCTGTGGATTTCAGCAGTTGAAGTAAATTTGGACTGAAAGACACTAAAAATCTAAATGTTTAAAAGAAATGAGTGACCTACGTTTGAGTGTCACATAGGCTGCAATTGTTTAAATGTCATAGTTTTAAACTTAGAATCAGCATTCTAGCTGCATATGTAAAAAATTGTTAGTTATTTGAATGCAGAAAACTGGGGAACAGAAATGACATGTGGCTAAAAACTGGCTTAAAGAGATTCCAATTTTGCCTGGCAACTACCCCATCAGGAGTGAAACTTGATTCACAAGTAACTTCCCAGGCCTGGCTGTTTCCTGCTAGCCACACTAAGGATATGCCATCTCTCTGATAATTGAATTAAGGGGAGCCCCCACAGAATACAGGAGCTCTGAACAATGCAACCCCCTTCACCCAGCAGATGGTTTATTGCAGATGTCGTAAAACAGCTTCCTCTTGGCAGAAGCTGGGAGGGGCAGGGCCTCTGAGCTTGGCAGAAACTGGAAAGACTGGTTTCTGTACCATGTGACCTGAAAAGACCCACCCCTGCCAGCCAGAATATGGTTTTAGAAAAAGATGAATAACTCATAGTACGGACTTGTGAAAATTATTTAAATGATACCATAATTCTTGTGATTTTTCTGCCCACATTTTAAGACGTGTTAGGACCCGGTGGTATGTTCAGGGGGGTTTTAGCGGAAAAGAGGATATTACTCAAAATGTGTGCATGTGAAAAATCTGACACTTCATCAACTAATGTCCATACTCCTTGCGCACATGTGTGTAAATTTGGGTTAATGTCCGAAATTGCAAAATCAGTTAAAAAGTGCAAATGTTGCCATTTCTGAATGCAAGCCCCCAGGAAGAGCAGATTTGGACAGGGTATACCTCCTGTGATATGTGATGGGTGCGTGTAATTTTAAACGAATGTGTACCTGTGTAAATATGTTTTTTTTATCAAATATAGATTGTGTGCAATTTGACAGGGGAGGATCCTCTGACCCATAAAACCTACAGCATCACTCTGACTCACAGTTCCTTCCCCAATCATGGGAGAGGGGGAGAATTGGGCCAATGGCAAGTGTAGAGGGGTAGGGTCTAGTGATGCTGCACACACCCCCATTTTAAAAACAGATAAAAGCAGACAGACAGGACAGATAGGGACATTCATTTCCATCTGCTGCGGGACGCTCTGCCGGAAAATCCATACTTTACCTCCATCAATCTCTAGAGAAAGCTGTGCAGAAAGATCCAGACTTCAAATCTATCAATATCCAGAACCAGAGCTGACCCAGACCAGACCAGCAGAACAAAGCTGACCCAGATCACTGTGAAGTGCCGAGACCAGACCAGAGTCCAGTCTAAAAGCTGACCAGATCCGTGGCGAGGCCCATTTAATTCAAGAATATAGTGTGAGTACCTAGCAGACTGTGCAGAACCAATCTCTTAGTTAAGATAATATAATTCAAGCTATTTTAATCTAAGTAGAATTGCCTCCTAACTGTCACCTGTCATTTGTAAAGCTGTCACCTGTCATTTCTAGTTGCTAGCTGTCATTTGTCATTTTGAACTTTAAAATTCCAAATCCAAAAAACTACCTTTATTTAATCGCTCATATCTCCGTAACCGTTTGTGCTAGAGACTTGCAGTAACTTTCCTCAGAAAGCTTAGAATCGTGGCTTGTCTACGAACCTAGAACCGCATTCCTACCCCCGATACATTTGCCACAATCGCGAAAAACGCACTCGTGAATTTGCTGCGATTTGCAAATTTCTCCACGTGTGAAAACAGAAGATTCTTTGCTTTCCTTGCTAAAAATTTGTTTGCAACCTGCCAATCATTCCTAGAATATTGCTAGAGTGAGCCTGGACAAATATTAACTAGATACCACTCACCCTGAACCTCTAGAGGGAATTAAAAGCATTTTAGCATATTTTTCACTTCATTGCCAGCACATATAAAAGCATTTTGGGCCTGTGTTTCCAACTTCTGTAGTCTAAGCTTGCTGGGGTGAACTGAATTACATTTGATTGCATTTCTGAGAACTGTGTGCTTTCCTTCCTTTTCCTTGCATTGCATAAAGGGGGGAGGGGATTGCCAGAGAAAAGTGATTACATTGTTTTGTTGAAATCATATTGAGTATTTTCTGTATTGCATTTTCATTCAACATTGCATCCATCTGAACTTATATAAAGTATTCTCTACCACCTTATTCTTCTGTTCCTATTCACAAGTGTGCTAGTGCCAGACTATCCATTATTGATTACTGCTCAGATTAGGTGTGATATTCAATTATTAATTTATTATAAAGCGTGATATATATATATATATATTGTTTAAATTCTCAAATAAACCTTTTAAATTGCAAAACAGAACTACTTCTTGGCTCAGTGGGGCCAGGGGGATTCCTAGAGAGGGGTGTTATATAGGGGTAGTCATCCAGAACGCATGAACTGGACATAAAGATATATCAATAAGGGTTTCCATTCAGTATCCCAGACTAGGCATTGACTTAGCTGTAGTGTTGAATTGAATCCTCTTACAAGTGACAGCACCTTCCGTGCATTGTCAGAGAAATCCCTTTAGATTTCTCACAAGGTTTAAATACCTTTTCTTGGCTGAACTACAGTTCCCAAGAATAGTAAAGCGAAATTGACTTTACCTACCTTTTCTCTTGGTAGGTCCAGCACACACCAACTTATGTGGAGTGCTGGGGCCTTACCTAGTAGCCTCTTATCCTACCTTCGCATGTAGAAATTGTGTGAAAGGAAGGGGAAGCTCTGTGCAGGTAAGCCCTCGAAGTCCCATAAATCCGGATCGAAGTCTAGGGTTTCCACCAACGACTCGAGGGGCGACTCTCTGCGACGGGAGGAAGCTTGAGGTTCTCGGTCCCGCAGTGGTTCCCGCCATTCCTTGTCCTCGCGGCACTCTCAGAAGCGCCAGCACCGGTCGCCTTCCCTGTCCTCTTCGGAAAATGGCGCTGTGCGTAAGGTAGCCTGTCCTACGAATCCCTCGACTCCGGAGAAGTGGGTGGCTTTTAAAGAGCAAATGATGGCGATTTTCTAGTCGCAAGGCATGGTCCTATTGCGCCTTGTCACAAATCCGGCAGCTTACGCTCTCGATCCGCGGCTCGCACGTCTTCGGGCTCGGGCTTGAATTGCGACTCGCACCGGGAGTACTCGAGGTACAGTGCAGACAAGAGCAGTCGCAAGAGACGTGCGTCCAGGTCTCGTTCCTTGTCCCCTGCGAGACCGTAGCAGCCTGTGGAGGTTCCGACGCAGGAGTCGACTTGTTCGGCGCCAGCCCAGTAAGACTCGGACAAAGGTCTCAGCGTCGACACCTGCGTATTCCGACGTCGAAGCCCTTGGTGGTCTCTACGTCTATGTTCTCGATGCCCTCAGCGTCGAAATTTTCTCGATGCCTTCGGCGTCGAGGCCCTCTGCGCCATCGCCGCCGAGACCTTCCGCGCCCTCTGCGCTTTTTGGCCGTAATGTGTCTGAGGAGTTTCATGGGGCTTTGTCTACGTCTGGGAGGCTGGTATTGGGGCCCAGGCCCTCTTCTGTCACTCTGGCTGGGTTTTCAGGACCTTTGCCTGACATTTTTGAAGAGGAGGAAAGGTCAGACGTTGAAGATCCTGTTTCTCAGGATGAGGCTCTGGGATTGTTTGGTGACAATCCATTAGAGGAGTTGCAGCAGTCCCTCCATGATGCCAGTGGCCTGGATACTTCTCTGGAGGTTGAGTTTGTTAGGCCTGAGCTGGGGGCTCATGCAGACTCTTCCTACAGGCAGCTCATGTCTAGGGTCTCTGAATACCCGGGGTGGTCCAGTCCTCCTGAGGATTTTATTCAGGTTGACCTTACTGACATCTTGGACCAAGTTCCCCCCCTCTGACCCAGTATTGCCCTTCCATTTTACATTGCAAAAAAGGGTGTCATCGGCTTGGCAGGCCCAGGATTCGCTTCCGGCGGTCAATAAGAATTTGACAAAGTACCGTCCATCTGTTAGTGACCCCAGCTATTTGTCTACTCACCCCACTCCTGAGAGTTTTGCGGTTCAGGCGGCTACGGCCACCTCGAGGCAGTAGGCGTACCCTACCATCCCTCCGGATAGGGGTGATGAGCGCTTCGACGGATGGGCTCGGAAGGTCTTTTCTTCAGGGAGCATGGCACTGAAAGCTGTCAACTCCACATGTGCCTTGGCAAGATTTACACACACTCAGTGGAACTGTGCTTCGTTAGCGGCTGAGCATATTCCAGAGGAGAGGAAAGGGATGGCTTCCTAGCCCTTGTTCGTGACGGCAAGGATGCTATGTGTGAATCCCTTCAGTCGAGTTTGGACACGGCAGACTGTGTCAGCCGGTCCATGGCTGCAAGCACCATCCTACGCATGTTTGCGTGGTTGCGGAAGTCAGGGTTTGCTCCTGATGTGCAAGCCAGTCTTCTAAACATGCCCTTTGATGGCATTCATTTATTTGGCAGCAAGGCTGAGAGCCTTGAGAGGTTGCAGACCTCCAAAGCTGCTGCAAAGTCTTTGAGCGCTGCAGTAAGTCAACCTCCGCCTTTTCGTCCTAGGGGACAGCAATGGAGGGGAGGTTCCTTTCATTTCTACTCCTCTTTTCGTAGATCGAGAGGAGCTGACAGTCAAAAGGGCCACTGTAAAGGTACCCATGGTGGACGGGGTACTCAGGGTGCCAAAGCCGCTCAGGCAGTTGCCTCTTTGCTCTCAGGCGCTGTCACAGCCGCTCCAGCTCAGTCATGAGGCCATGTCCCATGGTCATGGACTTGCGTTGGTTGAACAAGCTTCTAAGGAAGGACAAGTTCAAGATGGTCACTCTTTCTCAAGTTCCCCAGGCCCTTCAACTTCAGGATTGGTTGGTGTCTCTGGACCTCAAGGATGCTTACTTTCATTTGCCGATTCATCCGAAGCACAGGAAGTACCTGAGGTTCGCGACTCGCACTTTCAGTTTCGGGTCCTGCCATTCGGATTGACCTTCGCCCTGAGGGTCTTCACCAAGCTGATGGTGGTTGTGGCAGCGTACCTCAGGAGAGGGGGGATTCACGTCTACCCCTACCTGGACGATTGCCTGATTAGGGCGCGTTCTCCCGAGCAAGCCCTGGATCATCTATCCATCACCTGCCATTCCTTTCACAAGCTGGGCTTCTCCCTAAATTTAAAGAAGTTGCATTTGAGACCTTCCCAGCGGCTCCAATACATCGGAGCAGTGCTCGACACGTCCCTGGAGCAGTGTTCGCCTCCCAGGTGCGGGTTCATCACATTCTGCAGATGGTGGACAAGTTTCAACGTGCCCAGAGTCTCCCGGCTTTCGAATTCTTAGGGTTGCTCGGCCTCATGGCATCCTGCATTTTTCTGGTGCCAAAGGCAAGACTGTGGATGAGATCCCTGCAGTGGGCTCTCAAGATGCAGTGGTCTCAGTTCTCCGGCAAGATGTCGGATCCGGTTCAGATTCCGATCTCGGTCGCCCAGGATCTTCTATGGTGGGCCGATGAAGGCAATCTGATGAAGGGGGCACCATTTTGGCAACCATGGCCGGAAGTGACGATCGTGATGGATGCATCCCTCACAGGATGGGGCGCTCATGCCAACGAGTTGACAGCCAGCGGCCGTTGGTCTCCATCGGAGTCCGGACTCCACATCAATCTGTCAGAGCTGAGAGACATCAGGCTGGCCCTGAAGGCTTTTCTGCCATCTGTACGGGGGAAGACTGTCCTGATTATGACGGACAACATAGTGGCCATGCATTACTTCAACAAAAGGGGGGGTGCAGGGTCACTCCTGTTGTGCAGGGAGGCGATGCAGCTCTGGTTCTGGGCCATCCAACAGGAAATCTTGATCTCGGCAGTTCATCTGGCTGGAGACGAAAACGCAAATGAGCAGGCAGAGCACGGTCTCTCACGAGTGGGAGTTGGCTCAGGAAGTCCTTTTGGAGATCTTTGCCCTTTGGGGAACCCCATAAGTGGAGCTCTTCGCCACCAGTGTCAACCAGATGTGCGAGAGGTTCTGCTTGCGGGAGTCTCCCCCAGGAGGAGCCTGAGGGGACGCGTTCGTAGTGGAGTGGTCTTTCCCACTGCTGTATGCGTTTGCTCCCGTCCCCATCATTTCTCAGGTGTTACGGAGGTTCGGTTCCCGAATGATCCTCATTGCTCCAGATTGGGCCAGGAGAGCGTGGTACCTGGACCTTCTCGACATGTCCATCTGCCCTCCACGCCGTTTTCCCTACCAAGACGATCCACTCTCACGGGAGGGGGGGTCAGGTTCTCCATCCAGAGGTCAGGTCTCGCAACCTTCATGCTTTGTATTTGAAAGGTTGAGATATAAGGATTGGGACCTCCCGGATGACGTGATGGAGGTGTTGCTTTCGGCCAGGTGGCCCGCAAAAAAATCCCTTTACTGTTGCCGTTGGAGGAAGTTCTGCGACTGGTGCAGGGGTCAGAATGTGGATCCTTTCCAGTGTTCCATTCATATGGTGTTGTCTTTTCTGCTTTCTTTAGCCCACAAGGGCCTTCAAGTGGGTACCATTAAGGGTTACCTGGCGGCGCTGTCTGTTTAAGCGCTCGTCTGAAGAGTGTTCTTACTTTAAGATTCCTTTTATTTCAGTTTCTGAAAGGACTGTCTAATGTGTTTCCACCGTCGCCTTTCCAGGTGCTGGGTTGAGATTTGAATTTGGTTTTAATGTTTCTGATGGGTGCTCCGTTTGAGCCCTTTAAAACTGTGTTTTTAGTTGCGGTTACTTCCGCACGCAGAGTGAGTGAATTGCAGGCACTCTCTGCCAAGCCACCCTTTACTGTTTTCCATAAAGACAGGGTTGTCCTGCGGGTGCAACCTTCTTCTTTTCTTCCGAAGGTTGTGTCTGAATTTCATTTGAGCCAGAAGGTGATTCTTCTGGCTTTTTTATCCTCATCTTGATCCTGGTGAGGAAGAGGAGATGCTCCATAGGTTGGATCCTAGGAGAGCTTTGAGCTTTTATCTTTCACGGATGTCCCGGGTCGGAGTGGATCATCAGCTATTTGTAGGTTATGCTGGACACCGCTTGGGTCAGGCTGTTTCCAAACAGACCTTGTCCAGATGGATTGTTTTGACTATCACTGAGTGCTACCGTTTGGTGGGGAAGGACCCTCCGGTAGGTTTACGGGCTAACTCTACTAGGGGTGTGGCTGCCTCCACTGCTCTACAAAGGGGTGTTCCTATTCGGAATATTTGTGAAGCAGCCACATGGCCTCTGTCCATACTTTTGTTAAACACTATTCCCTGGACTCCATCCATGGGCAAGTTTTGGCCTTTGGTAAGGCAGTCCTCTATTCAGCCATTTGATTGAGTACTCTAAATTTTACATTCTTAATTGTTTCCCTCCTCCATAGTGTGGTACTGCTTTGGGAGTCTGTCGTATATGTGGAATACGTCAGAGGACACAATCCCTTCGAAGACCAAGTTACTTACCAAACTGGTAACGTTCTTTCGATGGGATGTTCCTCCGAAGTATTCCACATCGCCCTCCCAGCTTGCCCCTCTGGAGAATTTCCTCTGCGATTACAGCTTCCATTTCCGCAAGGCTGTAGGTAGTTATACTGGCAGGAGACTGGTGTCACATGTTCTGGGGGAAAAAAACTAAACTGAGGCAACGGGCGCCGTGCGTCCTATATATAACATCCGATGACGTCGACCCTCGACAGAGGCCCTCGAGGAACATTGGCTCAACGCCATCGACGCAAGATGCCCTCTGCTGAAAAGTTTCCTAAGTGCACAGCTGTGGACATTACATGTCATAGATGTGGAATATGTTGGAGGAACATCCCATCGAAATAACGTTACCAGTTTGGTAAGTAACTTGTTCTTTTCCTTTTTACTCTTTTTTTTTTTTGTACAAGAGATAGGGCAGGCATTTGGTTTTTGTTAGCATAGGCCATTTTGATTTGACAGACTTCACTAGGACTGCTTAATTTATTATTTGATGGTCAAAACTACTCCCATCTTAGTTATAGAGCAATGTAAGAGTTACTCCAGCCCCAACAATTTCAATAAAGCTTTTACAAATTGTACCCATTGTGACAGTGTCATACTTGTGATACTATGGGCCTCATTACACGGATGGCGGTAATGGTTAACGGTCACCGTTAATGGTAACGGTGACCGTTAACCATTACCGCCTTACTACGAGGTCCCTTAGCGGGTTGGTGCTTTAACGCCTGCTTTTTGCAGGCGTTAAAAACCAACCCGCTAAGGGACCTTGGTGCTAATTATGGCACCGCAAAATTGCGGTGCCGTAATTAGCACCTTGCCCATTCCCATTATGCCCTATGGGGCAAAAAAGGGAATGGGGAAGGGCAGTGGTGGAAGTGGGAATTACCGCCCCGCCAACCTTGGATTGGGCCGGTAATTCCCCTTTCCACCAAGGCGGTGCCGGTATTTTACCGGCATGGACCAAGGTGCTAACAGCACCTTGGTCCATGTGCTAATACCGCCATCCGTGTAATGAGGCCCTATGCCTTCCCTACAGTGTGCAATCCTCACTGAGGGCTTAGTGCCCAGGTCTTTTCCCAGATCTCACTGTTGAAGTCCCAGTTTTGTAACTTACCTATGGCTGAATCGTGTGATGAATCCTGTGGAGTCCTCACCAACACCCAGCCTAAAGTCTCCTCCCATGTGGCCAGGGAAAGGCCACCACTACCTGATCCCAACCTTGGGGGTGGTATCAGGGGGAAGGATCACGTCGGGGAAACTGCTATCGGGGGGGAAAGTGGTGACTTTACTGAGAGCGATGCAGTATTCATCTTCTGAAGATGAAGAAGAAATCATTCCCATATATTTAACAGCATACTATCAATGTTCCAAGTCCTCTAACATCCAAGTTCAAGAAACCTGTTATAAAGAGCCAGTTAAACAGAGTCAAGTTAGTTCCCTGGGGCTCAGGACCACTGATCCCCACATTTGGCCCTCACGCTACCTGCCTCCCGCTAGCTCAGCTCCCATCGGCCCGACCATCTCGATCCTGACCACCAAGCTATGCTACCTAAGATCATGTGGATCCTGCCCACAGCAGCGCTCACTGTGGGCCGCTGCACCCCATCTGTATTTCCCCTTTCCTGCACTGCACAATTGGCATGCCACCCAAATCCACGCTATTCCTCCCTTTCTTTAATGGAACCCTTCGCCACCCTATTCTCATGGCCCGGTCCCCCGCCCATGACAACTGGTCACTCTCCCTGCCCAACTCTTCTGATACTATATCTCCCCCACCCTCCTATCCACCATCGAGTGTCATAAGCCTCCAAGATGGGCACATCAGAACAGGGTGGCGCCCCATGACCTGAAAGGGCTCTCCTACCCCATATTAGCCAAGACTGGACTACGCCAGTTGTCCAGTCGGACCTCACAGCCACATCCACCACAATGCCCCCACTTACCAGACTACCTAGCACCTTCCAATCTCTGCCACTCAAAACAAACCTCTCAACTGCACCCTCATCAATGTTGCATCATTGGGTGCCCACGCCATAGAGGTCCACAACCTTATCTCTGACTACCACATTTACATACTATCCATTTCGGAATCCTGGCTTCATAACTTCTTGGGCCCTATGCTCAGCCCAGCCCTCCTCCCCCAGCTACACAATCTACAGAGCAGACTGCACCAATTCCATTGGTGGCAGAGTTGCGCTCATTGCCAAATCAGACCTCCACATTCACTCCCTTCCCTTGCCTCCCATCAAGGGCTATGAAACTCTCCTACTTAAACTCAAAACCAATCCACAGACGTCATTCACCATCCTCATTCTCCATCGACAACCTAATGTCTCTAATACACCAGACTCTGACATTCCCCTTCTCGTTAGACCCTTCCCCAAACCAGCCACCAAATGCATAATCCTAGGTGAGTTTAAACTGGGGTTTAATGATGCTGCAGATCACAAAGCTACCTCCTTGGTTCATGTGCTCCACAATAGTAACTTCACACAACTTGTCACTGCCCCAACCACACCAAAGGGCACACCCTTGATTGGATTTTGACAACTAACTCTTCCATTGACATGCTGGCGACAATGTGATGAAAAAGCAGAGTACTGGCACATGTGGTGAGGATGCCCCCAGATTAGAGTGTATTGGCTCGAGGTCCTTGGGTGGATCAGGGATATAGATGGAATCCACTGTGAACTCACTCCTTTGCTTGTATTGTTTGGTTGGAGAAACAAGAGGATTAACTCCTAAGGGCGACAGGCATTGTTGTTCCCCTTCTCTTGGCGGCGCAAGCATGCATTGTGATACACTGGAAGGCAGTCATGGCCCAGAGTAAGAAGGAAAAGATGAATGTGGCCACTAACATTTGTGTAATGGAGAGAAGTACTGCAGCCCTGCATGATAAATCCACACAGTATGAGACATTATGGAGTGGCTTTGTTGATCAATATATTGCCAGCATGTAAATAAAGGTACAGTTCGAAACCCCAAGGGATGAAACACATGGCGCACATAGGCGTGCGAGGCAGACCAATGTACTTTGGGGGAAAATGGCCCACCTAGTGAATAGGTGAAAGTACTCCTGAGGGCACCTTCTGCTACGTAACCTATAATGTCGTAGGAGACCTGAAATTGATTACGATCCAGTAGACCACAGATAAGACCACATCTTAAAGAGAATGCATTATGGACAACGCAATGTTCCTAGGAGGGTGGGGGAGGGCGAAAGGGGAATCTGTTTTAAGAAAGGGTTCTATGATCAAAGGGAGGATGGGTATAAGGGGTCAAGTTTTCCTCAATGTTATGCCCGTATTGATATCTGTATGATGTTTAACCTGTTCTGTTGAAAACATAATAAAATAAAATTAAAAAATAAAATAAAAAAGGTGGAGCAAGTGAACATAGTACGAGCAAGGCAGATCGCACAACGAGACAGCTACCCAGGCCTGGCAGTTCAAGAGGAGGAGAAAAGCAGCGCATTCTGAGAGGGTGACAAGGAGAGACACAACCTTGGCCTTTAACGATGCAGACCCACAAAACCTCTGCAGAGGGAATCGTAAGACCAAAGACAATAGCCCAAGTATGCTTCAACAGATGTCAACGGTACACAGAGTAAGTTGACGCTGATAAGTGGGAGTAAAGGAGACTCCTGCTTCTGTTGTACTGGCCTTGACTCCAGTTACGAGGAAAGCCAAGTGGTTCATCACAGCCGGTGAGTCGAGGGAAGAACCGATAAGAGCCGGGCTGTGGTGAATGACTGTTGCAAAGTGGCAAATTGAACTGAGTTCAAAGAACTGTAAAAGTATTAAAGGGGAGACCAGCTGCAAAGGGAACTGGTACCATGTGGGTGCTACTTTGAGAGACCCTGGTTGATCACCGTCTGATTGAAACTACAGATACCAGAAGGCCGCATGAGAGCCGTCAAGTTAGGTGAAAGTGATTGTACAGGAGGTCAAACAAAATCCCTGTACAGTCGAAAGCCTATGACCTAAGAACTATAAAGAAAGCAAGGGAAGTGAATCCTGCAAATCATTGAAAGCAAAGTGAATGTGAAGATGGCAGGAGTGAACCAGGAAGAGGGATGCTAACGAGAAGGGGGCAAGTCTAAAGTCCCAAGAAACATGGTGTTGACAAGCATGAACCCGGTCAATGGATGTCCACTGGAAGTGTTTAAAAAGACATTAAGAATTGTGAAGGAAGGAAAAGCCATAAGTGGAGGTAGGCTGAAAGAAAGAGAAGAGTCAGCGCCCAGAATAGGGGACCAAGGGGCGAGCCAGTAGCACCCTGATCAAGTGAACTCGAGAGAAGGGAGGTTGACGGTGAACTGACGAAAATACATTGCATAAAACGATAGAGGAAGATTTTGTTGAAAGCCATAGTGAGGCTGGTGGAGGGAGGCAAACAGTTGAGGGGGATCTGAGCCCGAACGAGGGAGATCCATAGGTGAAGCCATCGCCCAAAATCCCTTAAGAAAATGAACTCTTATTGTTTTATGGAATACGATTTGTGAAGGGTCAGTGCCCGAAGAGGAGGACACAGGGGTCAATCCATCACCCAAAGAAAAACGTAAAAAGGAACTTTGTGTTTATTTATTTTACTGATCCTCAAAGGCAAGAGACTTGGCCATCGAGGCTCCTGAGAAGTTGAAACCGGAACTGTCGTCTCGTGCTCTGGGAAGCTTGAGAACTGTGCTGTGCTCCAAGATCCCACCTTACCCAGTGCTTAAAACGTGGGTAAGGGAGACCGAAGCTACTGCATCCTGGCATATTATTTGACAACACTTCTTTCTTTTTCTTGAGAACTATCTCACACCATTTTTGTTTTAGTTGTAAGGTTTAGAAATAGGTTTCTTAGTATAGGCCCTTATTTTATACAACCCCCTAGGAATACCTTATTTTCATTTGATGGCCGAGGCTTGCTCCCATGTTAGATTTAGGTTTAGATTAGGCGTTTTTCCATCCTCCATACAGTTTAATAAACACCCTTGAACTGTGATCATTTGTGTCAGTCTTTACTATTGCCACCATGAGTGCCCTACAGCATTGAAAGTAGATGTGAATGTGAAGTTGGCAATAGTGCACCCAAAAGAGCAATGCTGACGAGAAGGGGGCAAGTCTAAAGCCCCAAGAAACAGTGTGTTGACAAGATTGAACCCGGCCGAGGGATGTCCACTGGAACTGTTTAAAAAGAAATTAAGGAAGGAAAAGCCATAGTGAACCCTGTTGAGGGAGGCTGAAAGTAAAGAGGGGTCAGCGCCCGGAAGAGGGGGAACAAGGGGTGAAGAATACTCACCCTAAGTGAAACCAAGAAACGAACTTTAATTTTGTTGAAGGAACTTTTGTTTTTGTTATTTGAATACGTCAGGCCCTCAAAGGCAAGAGACTTGCGAGAGAAACAAGACTTGGCCTTCGACGGCCCTAAAAGCTGCAAGTAGAACTGTTGTCTTGTGCTGGGAAGCTCGAGAGTCTACTGTGCTCCAGGATTCCGTCTTGCCCCCTGCTCAAAACGTGGGGAAAGGAGACCAAAGCTGCTGCATCCTGACATATTTTTTGTTAACACTTCTTTCTTTTCTTGAAAAGTATCCTACACCCCTTTTTGAATTAGTTGTAAAGTTTGATAATAGGTTTCTTAGTATAGGACCTTTTTATTTGACACAATGCCACTACAACTGCCTTATTTTCATTTGATGGTCAACGCTTGCTCCCATCTTAGATGTGGGTGTAGATTAGGTGTTTTCCCAACCTGCATACAGTTTAATAAACATCCTAGAACTGTGATCACTTGTGCCTGTCTTTACTGTTGCCACCATGAGTTCCTTACACCTGATTTTATGTCTTCTCCATTATTGCCTCCTGTACAAACGCTGTGTTACCCGTGAGTCTGGGCATTCCACAAATGTCAAAATTAAAATATAAAGAACATGAAAAACATTAGAATTGTGTGTTTCTACCCTAAAGAGAACCTCTCACCCTAATGTGAAACTACAGACTCTTTATCCAGCCCCCCCCATTCCCCCAGACAACAGAAGTCACCCCAACTGTGTCTTGCGTTTGCTCGGCCACTTGGGGAGGACAGTAGACTTGCCTTTCCCCTGCTTCTGACAAAACCAGTTATTGAACTGAGACAGGCCAAAATTACAAATAGACCATTAGTTATGGCAAAAAATGTAAATGGCTCGTTACAGGCCCTTTATTCACTTCTTTAGATATACGAACACATCATACACAAAATAAACATATAGTCAGTTATACAAAAACATAGAAAAAGAGCATCACCGTTATCAATGTAGCAGAAGACACCTTCATCCCGGCCACTATGACACTGCTTAGTCCCAGAGCAGGTAGGCGAAGAGATCACGTGTAATAACTGGGTCTGGAGCGGAACACCCTCCCTCTCAGTGAGACTGCATCACCCACTGCTAACCACAGAGGAAGAACCTCTTCTTTTTATGGGGGCATGCCCCCTCCCTTCTCAGTTATGACTGCCCTTGGCCGAAGAGCAGATCACAAGTGGAAGAGGCCAAAGAGCGGAAAAAAACAGCTAGAAGTGGAAAAACCCAGCTTCCCTCTCCTTGTATGGTCCCAGGACCCCTTATCACTGCACCTGCAGAGCGCTCCTTCTCCCTCTTTGGCTTGTCCTTAAGCGGACAATACAATAACTATTCTCCACAGTAAGTCTACTCCGCAGTAATATTTATGTGACCTTGCTTTGCCTTTGATGCCGGGATGCACGTTTACTCTGCTAAGCCCATGAACAACGTAGGCTTTCATAACGGTGATGGGAGATGAGTGTCCAAGATGGCTGCACACCGACGGCATATTGTTTTAGCTCGCATTTCGCATAAGCATTAAACTCCACCCGTTGGGCAATCAACTACCATTACCCAATGGGCGAACAAAAGGTACCCAAAACAGTCTAACAATTCTCCATAAATTCGGAATGCAGGAAGCACAACAAAAACAAACAAATCGCTACAGCAGAAACACCAAAAATCCAAATGAAAGCGGAACAAAATGCCTCAGGAATCCATGCGAATACTTCCTTCCACCAATTCCCATCTCGATCTTGTCACTCGGGCAACTAGATCCTTCAATCCCTTGATATGCTTTTCAGTGGACCGGGAATGGTCCCCCAAATCAAAACACATCCCTTCTACTGTTTTGCACCCCCAATTATGCTTTAAAAACAAATAATCTATAGCTGCTCTGTTTTGCAAAATGGCTTTTCTAACATTTCTATTATCTAGCAACAGCTCAGTTAAGGCTTGCAAAGTTTCATTTAGCCTTTTTTTTTTTTTAAATTTCACTTTTATTGATTTTGAAAGGTTCGGCAGTCGCATAAATGCAGCTTACATCTCTTGGTTACAGAAAGAAAAAAAAGCGAGCATGTAAGTATTATAACAATCAGTTATATCGCATACCTGAGAAAAGGAAAGAGAAAAAGAAAGGAAAAAGAAAACCCCAAACTATTGCATCTAAACATATCCCACCCCTAATTCCCACCCCCCGCACATGATATCAAACCAGAACTTAGAGAGAGCGTTGAACAACATTAATTAACCGTCATTTCAGTCATGGCAGTGGGCATAAAAGTCGCACATTGATTTAACAGACACGTACTCGAGTCAATCCAATCGTTAGGCCTTCGTAGCTTTGGACATAGCGTGTGTCAGACACACCTTACAACGCATATATAGAGCGAAACTCCAACCAGGCGTTCTCTACCGTGGGACGATCCCCATGCAATGCTGCCGTCAGGCACTCCATTCTGTAAATGCTCAGTGCGACTGCTCGCCATTCACTCTTGCTGGGGAGCGTGGGTCTCTTCCATGTCATAGTAAGACATGCTCGAGCAGCCATCAATAGACCCTGCACCATTTTGCATGCCACCACTATTCTATCCCCTTCCTCAGTTAAAGAAAACAAAACAAGCAGTGGATGCATCTCTCTTTCCTCCCCGTCGAGGTCCCTGATCCAGCTAAGGACTTCTGACCAATAGAGTTGGACCTTTGCGCATCCCCACCACATATGCCAATAATCGGCCCGCCTCCCACAACCCCTCCAACAGTTCGGGCTCACTCCCTGGTACATCTTGGCCAGCCGGGCAGGGTCGTATTGCCATCTGTATAGTAATTTGGTGGCATGTAATTTATATTGGCACGAGAGGGAGGACTTTGCCGTCCTTCTGCACATTTGTAACCATAGTTTTGGGGAGATTTGCCTGCCCATATCAGCTTCCCATTTTTTCTTAAGTGTCAAGGAGGGTTTAATATCGATTTCAATGAGTGCGAGGTACATAGCACTGATCAGACCCTTGGAGCTAGTGCACCGATCGAGGATCTCCTCAAACGGCGTGAGGTCTCTTTGTAACTGTTGCTTCCATATGGGTCTGGTCATTACCCCCTTGAGTCTAAGATACAGGAAGACCGAGAGATTACCTATGCCGAGGGCTTCCTGCAACTCCTGAATAGTAATAAAGGAATCATTGCGGCGCAGTTGTCCTGCCCTTTCTAGCCCCGCCTGGTACCATGCTTCATAACTCCCTGGTTCCGGAATAGCATCGCGGATCCCTGGTGACCAGAGATGCCCCAGTGGGGCGGGCCACGTTGTGACACCCACCATTTTCCTCCCTGGTTTCCATACCGACCATATCGTGCCTATGATGGGATGGGATTTGACAGTGTTACGTAGTTGTGGTCCAGGCACCCATAACCATTCACTCATGATAAAGGGACGGAGGTGGTAATTATCAAGCGCTATCCACTGGGGTTCTGACTGCTGTCTGAAATGTGGGACAAGGACCCTAAGCTGAGTGGCTCTATAGTATGTCTCAATATCTGGGAGGCCCACCCCAGCGTTATCTTTTCTAAGTTGAAGGAGGGGTCTCGGGATTCTTGGCTTTTGGCCTTGCCATAAAAAAGTTAGTATCAATTTCCTTATGTCTGTAAAGTAGTCCGGGGGCATTTGAATAGGGAGCATTTGAAATAAGTACAATATTTTAGGGAGCAGGACCATTTTTACAGCATTCAGACGCCCTAGCCACGAGATGGTGAGTTTGGACCACCTTTGGACATCTTTCTGGAGAGCAATGGACATTGGGGGGAAGTTGGCCTCATACAGGGATCCAAGGTCTCGGGTGACGTTAATGCCCAGGTATCGGAGCGTAGTGAGGCTGACCTTAACGCCCAAGGGGGCGAAGCGCTCGACGTCCGCGTCTCTGCGGGTGTCTATTGGAAGGACGACAGATTTGCCCGTGTTAATTTTCAGTCCTGCCAACGCTCCATACTCCTCAATAATACTAAATGCTGCCGGGATCGAGTTTAAAGGGTCGGTCACATGTAGCAAAATGTCATCTGCGTATAGTCCCAATTTATATTCCCGGTCGCCCACCGTGATACCCTTAACTCTGGCGTCATTTCTCAGTTTTTGTGCCAACGGTTCTAGAGACAACACAAATAGGATCGCCGACAGTGGACAGCCTTGCCTTGTGCCTCTCTCAAGGGGAAACCACCGAGAGTATCCCCCGTTCACCGCCACAGACGTCACAGGGGAGCTATAAAGTGCTTTAATGGCACGGGAGAGCTGTGGTCCCAGCCCGTATGAACTCAATACCCTCTCTAGGAATTCCCAGGAGACCCGGTCAAAGGCCTTCTCGGCATCTAAAGACAGGAGAGACGGGTCTCCCTCCATCTCCTTTGCTTCGTGGATTAGGTGCAGCGTTTTTCTCATTGTGTCCGCGCCCTGTCTGCCAAGGACAAAGCCAACTTGGTCGGAGTTTATCAGCCTAGAGAGGAATGTCTCTAACCGGGCTGCAATCACTCTGGCGTAAATCTTCGCATCGATATTAAGCAAGGAGATGGGGCGATAAGAGCTACAGTGTCTGGGCTCACGGCCCTCTTTTGGGATGACCGCGAGGAGGGCTTGCGAAAAAGATGGAGGTGCCTGGCCTGTGATAAAGATGTGGTTAAATAGTGATGTAAGAAAGGGAGCAATGAAGGGGGAGAACGTTTTATAGAACCCAGGCGTGAATCCATCGTCCCCTGGGGCTTTGCCTGTTTTCAACCTCTTGATGGCCTCTATGACTTCGTCTTCAAGAACAGGCATGTCTAAGGAATCCGCATCAGTGGGTGATAGTGTGGGGATCTGCAATTCCTTCAGATATGCATCTATACTCCCTACGGGGGAGGGCGGGTCACATGTATATAGGTCTTCATAAAAGTAAGCAAATGCTTCCTGTATGTCCTCAGGGGCCGTGACTACCGTGTCTGTGAGAGTGCCATCAAGTCTCTCGATCGTTTCAACCCATCTCTCCGCTTTTTGCGCGCGAAGGCGGGCCGCCAAGAGAGCGTCGGCCCTGTCACCCTTCTCATAGAACTTCTGCTTGAGATACTGTAGGGTCTGTGCCGTCTTACCGGCGATGAGTATCCTCAACTCCTCCCTGAGACGGCGGACTTCGGCAATATGTGCAGCCCTCTCAGATGGGGATGACTGTGCCATGGCCTGCGCCCTCCCAAGCCTTTCCCTTATATCCGTCTCCACCAGAGCACGTTCACGTTTTTTATCGGCTCCCTCTTTTATTAATATTCCCCTCAGCGTCGCTTTGGCGGCCTCCCAGACGTGTAGCTTCCCCACCTCCCCCGTATCATTTATAAGGAAAAACTGTTTTATTTCATTTTCCAGGTTTTCTCTGAAGGCCAAATCGGCCCATAGAGAGTCATTGCATCTCCATTTGGAGTTTCGCGGGGCTAGATCGTGCCAGGGTATGTCCACCGCCACCATATCATGATCCGTCCAGGCGGAGGTATGTATACTAGCTGCCTGCATTATACGCGTGAGATGTTCTGAGAGAAAAATATAATCAATGCGCGTAAGCGTGTCATGGGGGAGGGAATGGAAGGTAAAGCCTCTCTCCAACGGGTGTAAGTGACGCCAGGAGTCAGTGAGGCCAAAGAGGTCAAGGGTCAGCTTGATGTTCGCCTCGTTTGATATACCGGGTGGGTCTGCTGCGTCTGCTTTGGATTGTCTATCTAAGGAGCTGTCCATCCACGTGTTAAAGTCCCCGCCGAGGACCGTGTGTCCTTTGGCCATTCCAAAGACCTTTTCACTGATTTTATGCAGAAATCTGTTCTGCCCCTGGTTAGGTGCATAGAGTGTGGCGAGGGTGACTATCGTGCCCCTTATGTTAGCAATGACTATGAGGGCCCTCCCCTCCTGGTCTGTCCATGTCTCCATAATATTGCTCCGCAGGCTCTTGCGGATTATGATTCCCACCCCCGCTTTCTTCAGAGCGCCCGAGCTCCAAAAGGTGGGCCCAACCTCCCGTGATGGAATCATTCTCTCCTCACCCTTCCGATATCTCGTTTCCTGAAGAAAGAGAATGTCGATCTTCGATCTCTTAAATTCCCTGGCCACCATAGATCTCTTGGTGGGGGAGTTCAGCCCCTTAACATTAAGCGTGCAGATACGTATGGTATCTGTGGAAAGTGTGTGTGTCATTTTAGGTCATATACGTGTGTATGCACCTCGAGTGTGCCTGCGACAGCGCCAATTCTGTGTGTAAAGCCCTCGCGTACATGGGTATTGTGCTATTTCTCCCTTCAAATCTAAGTTGTGGTCGATTAAATGTTGCCCTTCTACCCCACCCTCCCCACCCTCCCCACCCTCCCCCATCCCCTTTATGATCGGCGCCCGACCCGGCTGGGTTGACCTCACCCAGTCGAATTCGGACCATCAGCGGGGACCGCAAGAACAAGCAGTCCCTTCCCATTACAAGCAAACATAACAGTGAGCCCCCAACAAACAAATCACACAAAAACCTGAGTAAACCGCAGCTTCGAAACAGTACTATCGACTCCCCCCAGAATGTCTATGCTGCATGGATATTACCTCATATCCATCACCAAGTTCACCGTGCAAACAGAATCGAATGCTCCATACGTAGGTTGATATATCGCAGTCAAGGAGCGCCTCGAGGAAGGCATGTGGATCCATGATCCTCAATGAGCAAATAACACCTCAGTCGACCCCTCGGCTCATCAGGCGGGGCCCCAAATGAAGCGATCAGGGTAAGGCACCCTTCTGAGGAAGGCATTTTTCCCCCCAATAATTGAGCACACACGACCCCTGTCCAAGCTAGTGTTCCATGTCACGCGAGTCATCCATCCTCCGAAATTTCCTGGAGCCCTGGATACGCCTCCGGCGGGGGCCCTTGATGCGCCATTCAGCTTCCTTTATATTTGGATCCCCCTGGGAGGGCTCCCCTGCGCGTTCGCCCAAGAGATCAGCTGTGCAGTCTGCAATTTCCTTCTCCGTTGCAAGCTTTATTGTCGAGCCTTGCCACTCGAAGGTGAGAGAGAACGGGTACCCCCATCGATATCTGCTTCCCTTGTCTTTCAGCATCCTTGTAATTGGGATACATTTTCTTCTCAGAGCAAGCGTGAGGGATGACAAATCCTGGTAAAGAGAGACAGTCGCGTCACCCATGGTGAGTGGTGGGGCATTTCTAGCTTTTTCCAAGATGCGGGCCCTGTCAGCGTAGTTGTGAAATCTGACTAGGACCGAACGCGGACCTCCTGCCCTGCCTCCTGCCCTGTGGACGCGGTCGATTTTGGGTTCGTCTACCAGATCGTCCTTAAAGAGGAGTTTCAGGATGTTGTGGATGGATTGCCTCAAATCAAGATCAGTCTCCCCTTCCTTTTCGGGAATGCCATGTACACGTATGTTGTTACGGCGTTCTCTATTTTCAAGATCGTCCACCTTCAGCTTTATTTCCTCTTCCCTATGTTCTAACTCCGCAATACGAAGGTCCATCTGCGTTTCCAGCGTATTTAAGGAGGTTTGATTGTGTTCGAGCTGTTCCACTCTATCATCCATTTTATCCATCCTTTGCGTAATCTTGTCAATCCGACCCCCTATGTCTGCTCTCATGCTTCTCATTTCTTTGAGTAGGTCAGCAACGTCCCCTTTAGTTGCCGCGGCCTCAGATCCTTGGGAGGCCATCATTTGCTCGTCCGGGCCTCGGGGGTCGTCTTGCGATGGGGTAAACTTGTATTTTGCCAATTTGTCCATAGGGTCCTTGGGTAGTGGGGTCACAATCACACAATGGGGTGCTCTCAGGACAGCGTCTGCATGTGGTGGTGTGGTGGTGTGTCTTGCGGGCCGGATAGGCGAAGTGACAGTTCGATGGGACCAGCAGGAGCAGTGGCCGGGAACGGGGGCCGAGGAGGGCACACGCCCTGGAGTCCAGGGGCCCAACCCTCAGCCCACTGCACGCCGGAGGAGAGGGAAGCGCGCAGCGCTGATATCCCCGGAGTGCATTTTTCCCCACCAGAAGAACTGTGAGCTCGGGGGAGGGTTCGGTATATCCCCGTAGAGAAGGCCTTCCTCCGTTGTCGCACCGGGCGCGGCTTAAAGTCTGGGACTGTGTCTTACGCTGATCAGGTGAGGCCTGTGCGTCTTTCAAGTTGCACGCACCTTCTCGCAGGATTCAGCCGAGTCGAGGGTCCACGAAGTCGCCAGTTTCCTGGGGCCGTGTCAGCGCAGCGTGTGCTGGAAGCTTCCAGGCCTCGCGCGTCCTCCTTCCGTATGGCGCAGGAGAGTGTTTCTCCAGAATGCAAGATCCGATTTCGATCGGAGTTGGAACCAGACGGTGCCCGGGAGGTTCCGACACCAGGTTCCGACGTTCTTTTAGCCAGCGGGGGTCTCGTGGTGGGGGCTCAACCCACTTTTTGGGACCCTTGCGCGGAGCTCACACGGAGAACGTCTCCATCCGTGCGCCCCCTGGTGGCCGTCCTTCATTTAGCCTTTTAACTACTAAACAAGCTAATTTAATCATGGATTTATATCCGCCAGCTGCTAGACCCCAAATCCCAATAATGGAAATGGCTAACGCAAATACTTCAGCCTCAGAAAGCAAATGGACATCAGAGTTGTCGTCAGGTGATAATGCTGTATAGGAAGCAGCATGTGTAGATCACCTAACCGCAGGTTGTAAAGGGAACATCATTAAACCAAGACGTGTCAAAGCACAAGGGCCACCTGAAATATTGGCAGGAATATTTGAATAAGTAAAGTTCCCACAGGAGAATAACCAACCTGGGGGGTGTTTTACATGGTTCAGGTGACTAGCAGTTGAGACAGTAAAGTTACATAACATATTATTTGATACTTCAACAGAAACACTTATGGGTCTCGTACATAAGCGCTGCTCAAAATCGATTCTCTTTCCATCCTTGTCTAAACTCAGCTGTTGGCATTTTCCAATATAGGATGGATTGCAAGTCATTTGATAAGACATCCGTGGGAGCAATGTCATGAGTCACTATGCGAGTCCTGTTCCTCCATTTGTGGGTAGTGTCCACACAGAACTTAAAATATTCATACACAGAAAAGGAATTTCTTTTTTTTTTGTTTACTTTTATTTTTAGTTGGCAAAGGTAGCAACATTTACAGACATTGAGCATTCACCATAATACAAGAAGGCACATTACATTCTAGTGCACAGTGGCATAATGTCAATTTCACACAGTATATCGAATCCAGGGTGCACTTACCAGATCACGGCTCTGTTCTGTTATTTATTGCCCACAGAAGTGGGGGTGCCGGGTGTCTCCTCGGCTCGTTTGTGGAGATAGCTACTGACATCGGAAGGTTCAACCCAGGAATCATTATGCAGGACCCCGAATAGATTTTTCAATATCGGGGCAGGTGTTGAAATAGCCACAAGTCATGTGAAAATCAGATTTGCGGAACTGTGCACGTCCGCCAAACAGAAATGTGAGGGATTTAAAACTTGTTGGGCCATATAAACCTATATGTTCTCAGGTTGTCTGACAAGGGCCGAATAGCTGTGATGTGAAAAAGATGTAGAAATTCCAAAAGGGAGCAAAAGTAAGGCACAGCGTTGCTGTCCCCGTGGTTTCCTCAGTGCGCCATGATAAGCTGCAACAGACTCATCTGGCGCAAAACTAGTAGCAGGTATATAATTCTTCATCCATATCCCCGAATCCAGCTGGAGAATGGAGACCTCTGCCACATCCTCCGACATGTCCCCGGACCATCCCGAAGGCACTCCACCATGACTCACACAGGCACTCGGGATACTCGAGGTCTAAAATATCAGAATTCAAAAACAAAATATCAGTACATCACTCACACAAATAACATTTGTCAGCGGGGATATGAATCCATTTTCTTTTCCCTTGTTCCATTCCAAGAACCACTTGATCCTCTCCGGCTGCAATTACATCCACTGGGACGGGTGGACCATTAGGTTTCTCTACCCATATTTTGGCACCTGGGATCATTGCGTCTGATGAGCCAAAACCCTTCGCCCCACGAATAGTTAATATCGTGGGTGGCTCTCCTTTTTTCACCATGAATAATTTTATAGGAACCAATATCAATTGGGCTATTCGATCTCCCTTGTGGATTGGCAACATATTCTCCCCACTGTTGATGAGAATAACCTTAATCACGCCCTGATAATCTGCATCTACAATCCCTCCTAGTACTTGTATGCCTTTTAAGGCTAATGCAAATCTAGGGGCAATTAATCCCATATGTTCTGACGGAATACATACCCCAATTCCTGTATCGATCACAGCAATACCTCTTGGTTCAAGACTAATTTCTTCCCTTGCATGCAAATCCACCGCAGCAGACACAGGAGTAGCACGATAAGAAGCTAATGCACCAGGCGATATTTCCCAGTACAACAGAGTGTCCATTGCTCTATTTGGTCTGATTTGTAAGTCTGGTATTAACATGCACATAAATGGAGTTTCACTGTTCGCAATGGGACGGTTATTCAGAATCTGCGCGGCTTCTAGCATGCATTCTCGCCATCCTTTCAAGGTATCGTCACCTGTTTTGCTTAACTTTGCTTTCAACAATTCATTCTCTCAACCCCAAAGCCTCAGGATGTTAGGGGACATGAAAGATCCATTTGATTCCTTAATCTTGACAATAATCCAGAATTACCTTCCCCTTAAAGTGGGACCCATTGTCACTTTGGATTTGTAGGGGGGATTCCATAATATACAGCCACTTGGTCTAATAATTTAATTGTGTTCAGTTGGGTGGCTCCTTTACGTGGAAAAATCATTAAGTAACCAGAATAGGTGTCCACAATGGTGCACGCATATTGACATCCTCTGCTAATGGGCATGGGACCAATATATTCGATCTGCCAAATCTGTTCAGGCAATTTACCTCTCTTTAATGTGCCGTGAATTATATGTGGAATAGATATCTGCTTCTGATGTTGACACACCAGACATTGTAAGATGATTGTTTTCACAATTTCTAAGGGAATGCTGATTCCCCTGTCTTGTGCACACCTGATAGCCTTCTCTCCGAGATGTCCACTCTTCTGGTGGGCCTATTTCGCAATCCCTTCCAAATTATCCTCCTCAGCCCTTGCATCCATGATAGTAATCCTTGCATGTTCATCAGCAACAGAATTGAACCACCGTTCTAATGAGTCTGTTGCACAATGTGCGTCTACATGACATACAGTTACTGTAGATGCATTAGCAACTCAGCAATGTCTTGCCATAATTCTTTACCCCATACTATTCCAACCATTTTTCTGCCAAGTCGACAGCCACACCACCAACCCATTCTTAACAGACCATGAATCCGTATAAATATGGCAACTCCCAGGCGTTTCTTGCTTCAAAGCCTGATGCACGGCATATAGCTCCACGAACTGGCTACTCTTCCCTTTACCAGAGGTGGTTAGTACCTTTTTCAATTTGGGATTGTATGCTACGGCTTTCCAGTGTCGCTCAACTCCCACATATTTGGCTGAACCATCAGTAAACCATGCATGTTCAACTTATTCATTTGATAATTCTCTGTATGGGATCCCCCATTTAACTGGAGTTTCATCAATAATCAACTCTCCCTCTGGTTCTATGTCTACGAGCGGAACTCCCGCTACTTACTCATGTAATTCTGCCACTCCACCCTTCCCAGTTTTGGCTCGATCCTGAAGGTACCATTCTACTTAATGATACTTGGGCATGACCGATTCAGTGTGTTTTTGGGGAGTTCAGTACCCATTGCATTATTGGTATTTCAGGCCGGATTTATACATCCTGACCAACCGTCATCTGTTCTGTGTCTGAGTGCCCACTAAACTGCTAACAGTTGTTTCTCAAAGAGAGTATATCTGTCACCAGCATCGGGCAAGTTCCAACTCCAAAATCCTAAGGGCATTCGTTTTCAGTCTGGTTCTGCCACAAGCTCCAGTTGGCATAGGCATCCTGTACTGATACATTTAATTCCACCTCTCCGTCCCTCATTGGCCATAAATCAAGCACTTTCTGAATGGTGTCTGTGGCCAGTTGGAACGCTCTTTCTTGCTCCTCGCTGCATTCAAAGTTGAATTAAGTGTTACTTTGTAAGGGGGCGCCAAGATCTGCCCCAAATGTGAGATATGTTGTTTCCAGAATTTTAATAGCCCAATAATTTGTTGAGCTTGTTTTTTAGTCCTTGGAGTTAAGAACTTGAGAATCTTTTGCTTGGCTTTTGGCACCATTTCACGATGCCCATTATGCCACTGTATTCCCAGAAAAATCACTGTGTCTGACAGACCTTGGGTTTTGGTTTCATAAATCTCCCACCCTTCCTTTCGTAAACCATCTATGATACGATCTAGGTGTATTTGCACACTATTCACATCCTTACCTTGAATCAATATATCATCAGTATAATGCACAAGTTCTACCTCCGGTGTACACAGAATTTTGTCTAAGTGTTCTGCCACCAGCCGGTGAAAGATTGTTGGACTATGCATATAACCCAATGGCAAACGTTCGAAAGTATACTGCCTCCCATTCCAAGAAAATGCAAACTGTTCCTGACATTCGTCAGCAATCAGTACGGTGAAGAAGGCGTTGGCCAAATCCAACACTGCATACCAAACTCCCTCAAATCTTTGTACATTTTCAATCAATGTCACTGCATCCGGAACTGTCGGTATTAGCGGAGGAGTGCGCTTGCTCAACTCGCGATAATCACCTGTCATTCTGTAGCTACTGTCTGATTTCTCGACAGGCCAAATCGGATTGTTACAAGCTGTGGTTTATGGGACACAACACACCGGCTTCAACATACCCTTTGATAGTTTGTGCAATTTCCTTCTGCCTCCCTGGGTATTCAATATTGTTTCATAGACACTCTTTTTGTGGCTATCGGAACCTGCACCAGGGGCATAATTTTTAATTGCCCCATAATTACAGGAGTACAAGTGAAAGCACTAACTCGAAATTGATTAAGGCTGGGAAGGTGCGGACCTATTGGGAGACACATCGTCTCCCTTTTCCGGAGGTGCTCCGAAAGGATCCTCCTCTTTCTATGGCTTATGTACTTCCTGTCGTTTCACTTGTTTATAACGCTCCTTCCCATCTAGACCCTGTTTCTTATATAGTTGATACATTGCAGGCGTTTCAATTCCATCAATATCTTCCCACGGTACTCCATCTTTCAGTAAAGCTAAAAACATATCTTTTCTGGATATGCGGGAGTCTCTGCTGTCAAACCTCTTTCCACAAGTGCGTCTTTCATTTCGCCCCTCCCTCTCTCGCTCTCTAGGTCGTTCCTCTGGTTTTTCCCATTCTCCTAGATCTGTCAATTGCCTAATAGCATCCACCACCTCATCCGTTATTTTACCAGTCATTCCGACCAACAGAGTCATCATAAGGTTTTTATATGCTGGAGGGGCAGTTCGAATATGAGTATTTCTAGCAGAAACCAACCCCATATGTTCTGGAGTTTCAACATGAATGGCTTATTTCATGGCATGTTGCCTTACTCTTTGAATAACCTTTCAATGTGTATCACCTTTTTTCCTCGGTCGGCCAAACGGACGTAATCGAATACTTGTGCTTACACCCCTGGGCCGCCAATTGTAAGAGAGACATTTGCCCCTCGTCTCCGTTAGCATCACGAGGAGTGCCTGCACATAGGGTTTCCTGTATCTGGACTTCCTGTGTTAAGGGTAGGAACCTGGCGGAATCGGTCACATCTACCAGGAGACCTGCTGCACCACCATCCAATAATTTAACCATCCAGGCCAACAAAAATTTGCCTGTCCTTTGTTTGAATCGGTTAATTATTTACCCAATCTCCTGTTGTGAGTAATCCACAACTGCAGTCATATCCACCACTCCCCCTCCCGCATTCATTGGATGATGACCCAGCCTCCTACGTAGTACAGGTCTAACAGTTGCCTCTTTACGGCCGGGTTGCGGCTTAGGTACAACTTCTGGTTCAGAACCACTTTCAGTACTATCAAATACATCTCCGTCCCACTGATCGGGGTCCCAATCCATTTAGGCAGAAGAAATCACCGTTGCCACCTTCTGAGAGTTTACCCTCCCTTGTCTTTTCCGATATTTATAGTGAGCAACCCTTACCACAGCTCGCTCTGCTACTGTTTGATATTTATCTGCCTTATCATGATATAATTTGATTTGGAGCTGCTGCATCAATGCAATCTGCTTTTCAGCAGCCAACTCCTTCCCCAGTCTTCGCCTGTAATTCCACATTCTATTGATATATCTTTTCGAGTAGCGTGCAACAGAATCCAACCCCTTCTTACTAGAGCCGAACACTCTTTCCCCGTCTCCACTGACACCTGTAGCAGGCATTTCACCACTTTATCTGGGCTTGCCTCTCCTATACTTGTATGCCAGGTCTCACTCAATCCCGCACCACATGCCCAAGTTTGCGACTTTATCATACAGACTCTTAGTCCAACCTGGGATGGTCTTCTCGGGACAGCCTCCGTCTGCAGAGCTTCCTTTTTTCCTAAATAGGGAACTCCTTCTATCAAATGGATATTTCACTTCTAGTTGTTACCTCAATACACACTCAATTCCCTGTTTCTCTTTAATATATATATATATATACATATATGTATGAAAAAAAACATTTGACATTCAGAGTCAAAAACTTTTAATTCAATTTTTTGCAGGCTCCTTAAGCATCAATATCTGCACAAAGACCCTGCTCACAGCGCCAAAATGTCTTGCTTTTGCTCGGCCACTTGGGGAGGACGTTAGACTTACCTTTCGCCTGCCGCAGGCAAAACCAGTTATTCCACTCAGAGAGGCAAAAATTACACATAGACCATTAGTTATGGTCAAAAATGTACATGGCTCGTTACAGGCCCTTTATTCTCTTCTTAAGATATACGAACACATCATACACAAAATAAACATATAGTCAGTTATACAAAACCATAGAAAAAGTGCATCACCGTTATCAATGTAGCAGAAGACACCTTCATCTTGGCCACTACGACACTGCTTTGTTCCAGAGCATGTAGGCGAAGAAGTCGCGTGGAATAACGGGGTCTGGAGCGGAGCGTCCTCCCTCTCAGTGAGACTGCATCACCCAAGGGTTTCAGATTCTAACTGATAAGCACGGAGGAAAATCCTCTTCTCTTTATGGGGGCATGCCACCGCCCTTCTCAGTTATGACTGCCCTCGGCCAAAGAGCAGATCTCAAGTGGAAGGGTGCAAAAAAGAAAAAGAGCTAGAAGTGGAAAAACCCAGTTTCCCTCTCCTTGCATCGTCCCAGGACCCCTCATCACTGCACCTGCAGAGCACTCCTACTCCCTCTCTGGCTCGTCCTTCAGCGGACAATACAATAACTATTCTCCACAGTAAATCCACTCAGCAATAATATTTATGCGACCTTGCTTTGCCTTCGCTGCCGAGATGCACCTTTACTCTGCTAAACCCATGAAGAATGCAGAATATCATTACGGTGATGAATGTCCAAGATGGCTGCGCACCAACGCCATATTGCTTTATCTTGAATTTTGCATAACCATTACAAACGGGTGAGAATTGGAAGAACTGCTGAGTATGTGCAGCAGAGGACGGCTTAGTAAGAAAAAGAAGCCGGCTGTGAAGGAAACGCATTACTGAAACAGCGTGAAGCAGATTGGAGAAGCCACGTAAGATCAATGGAGCATCCATTGCTCCGGGCGACTGCTGCGCAAATTACCTCAGGCTCGCCGAAGCAGGAGAATAGACAGATAGATGTCCAAAGCACCACAGCGAGGCCTGACAGCCAGAGGAAGCTGCCGTGAAGAACCATTGAGTGGTCACAGCGTGAATGCTCACACTGGGGCACTCTGTGTAAGAAAGCTGTCACAACGTAATACTTTTGAATATCGAGCAAGTAATCAATCCAAGTAGAACGTATTTAATGAATACCATTTAATGAAAACAAACAAAGATAAGTGGCAAATAAGATGCTTTCAAAAGTCTTTGGACAAATAACAAGAGGGGAAAGGTTGTAACCAGAATTACTTACAGCCAAGGCTGCCAAAAGACTTTGGGCCAATTACCAGTGAGGGAAGTTGCTAACCAACATTGCCTATCACCAATAAGCTACTGGCATAACACATCAAGGCAACCCCTGGGAAATGTTCATAACAAGCATTAGCAACAGCCAAGAGGTTGAGATACCCTTAATAATACAACTAAAGCATCAGTTCCCTTTTAAGAGATATCGTTTTGGAAAAGCTTGTATCTCACATTGCCAGCAGTCAAGAAATTGAGAAACCATTCCGAAAGACTGGTGTGGAGAATATTGGAATCAAACCAACAAGTTTGAAGTTAGTGATAGGAGTTTTCTTCCTGGCAGGCTAGTATGCCAGGAAAGAAGTTGATGGTTTGATAATTTTGTGGCAGAAAGAGTTGTGTAAATAATCTTGGTTGAATTAAAAGAAATTATTTGCTGACAAGCCATATCCTCATTGTTTTCCAGACAAAATAATGTTATTTTCACAACAAATGTTGAGAAAGGGTAACGTGCTGTCTTGACAAGCAGTAGTTTTCTGTTGAAGAAAAGTATTCTAAGATAACAGGACATTTGCGTTCAAGTTTTGGAACCTGTGTATTTGGAGAAAATGAAGCAAAAGAGATATTGTATAAGACATTGTGTTGTTTGAACTATCAACCAGCTGTTGTAAAAAGGACATTTATTGTTTCGTAAAGAAAGACTTTGTTGTTGAAAAAGACTTTTCTATTTCTTTGAACAAAAATGTGTTAAAACCAAACTATGTGAGTATTCCTGAATTGATCAAGGGTAAGGGAATACAAAGTAACATTTCAATTTTAATCTCAAAACGGTTTTGTTGAACCAAACGTTCGCCATATTTTCCTTGTATAATTCGATTCTATTCATTAGTGTGAGGGCAAGATGTGTTTTGGACACTAGGTCATTTTTATTTTTATTTAGTTTTAGTTTTAGGCAGGGACCTCTCTGATAGGTTAGGGCAAGTTGGGCGTTTATCAGAACCCCTTTTTGATTTCAATAAATGGCAAACTCTGAGAAAACGTTACCCTTGTGTCCGTCTCGCATTTCTGATTTCAATAAATGGTAAAGGCAAGTAGCTTTCAAAACATTGTGAAAGCATAAGATGAAAGCATACATCACCCATCCTAAACCCAGGACATCTTGTCCACCCTCTCCTCTGCTCTGCCTCTTCTCCCCTCTCCTTCTCGGCGTGTTGACCCTTCCTCAGCTACCCCCTCCATCTTTCTCCTCCTTTCCTCTTTTCTCCCCTGAGGCAGCTAGACAAGTCTGATCTCTGAAAGCCTCATCAAAACAGGTCCATCCCTGTTCCTCTTAAACCATTAAGGACCACATTGATACCCTTGCTCCGGCCCTTACTGATTTCTGCAACCTCTCATTTGCCTCTGGATCTTTCCCCTCCCCTCTGAAGCACTCCCTTGTGCATCCTCTCCTCAAGAAACCCACAGCTGATCACTCTTGTCTGGCTAACTATCGCCTAATTTCCATTACTCCCTTTTTGGGTAAGCTCCTTGAAAAGCTGGCCATCTCTCAGCTTAGCCTTCACTCTGACACTGTTGGCTCTCTCCATGATCATCAATCTGGTTTCAGAGCTGCCAGAAGCACAGAAACTGCTCTCCTGAACATCCGTGAAGACCTGCTCTCCAACCTTTACTTTGACATTCCCTCTGTCCTCATCCTACGTGATCTCTCCATACCACCCTGCTCAATCGTCTGTGTCAACCTGGGTATCACCGATCAGGCTCTGGTCTGGCTAACCTCTTTCCGTTCTGATCGACCCTCCCAGGTACAACTTGGGTCCTTCCGATCTTCAATCGCCCTCTCTACCTGTGGTGTTCCCCAGGGGTCTAACCTCTCACCCTGGCTTTTCAACCAATACCTGGCAACTGTCACCTACGGCATTTCCATTTTCCGCTCAAACTTGCAGTGCTATGCCAATGACAGCCAACTCATTTTCTGGTTTCCTTCAGCCACCTCCTCTCCTTCCCTCATCTCCGATTGCCTAATAGCCATTCAGAATTGGTGTGCCACCAGCGATCTTTGTCTAAATGCCAACAAGACTGAGATCCTCCTCATTGGTACACCTCCACCATCCTTTCCCCTCACTCTTTAACCGGCCTCCCTTGGCCCTCCTCCTACCCCTACCTGCGAGGCTAAGAACCTCGGGCCATCTTTTTCATTTTTTAAATTTTTTTTTAAACAATTTTTATTATTTTCCAAATAAACAAAACACCAACCAAACGCGCAATACAAGCAACAATACAATTCCACATTTTTAACACTCAATATTACCCACTGCTACCTCGGGCCATCTTTGACGCCACAATTTCCTTCTCTGCACACACCTCTGACGTCTCAAAAAAGTCACAAGTTACTGCACCTCCTTAGAGGTACTCTGCCTTTCCTCTCCTTCCCCCAGAAGCTCACAGTCTCCCAAGCTCTGGTTCTCTCTAGGTTGGACTATTCTAACAGCCTCTTTCTAAATCTACCTGCCTCCACTCTCCGCCCTTTACAAATCCTCCAGAACAGGACTGTGAGACTTGTCCTTGGCCTCAAGCCCTGGGATTGTATCTCACCAGCTCTGAAATCCCTTCACTGGATCCCAATGGACGCAAGGATTACATTTAAAACCCTCTGCATTGTCCACTAGGCTTTCTGGGGACTGGGTCCAAAATACCTTCAACTATCCCTCTGTAAATATCTCCCCTCTCGAGCCCTTCGCTCCTCTACTTCTAACTCCCTCAGGGTCAGTAGTTTTTCAAAGAAACGAGCTGGGGGTGGATCTGTCTTCAGCTGGGGCCTCCCTTTGGAACAGCCCCCTGGCCACCTTGAAACATGAGGAGAACCATCTCCAGTTCCGGAAGTACCTCAAGACCTTGTGCTCTTCGCTTCTTCCGCCTTTGCCTCTCTTCTTCCCTGCTGATATATTTTCTCTCTCGGCACTGTGCACCTGGCCACCCTCTTTCATTCGGGCCCAGGTACCTGCTCAGCCTGCCACCCTCCTGCACTGCCTCCGTGCCACCCCTTGCACTGGGGTCTGTATCTGTTCCCATACAGTCCCCCTCCCACGTGTCTTCTGCACTAATCAGATATACCCTATCTGACTAATGTAGCACTTGCCACTTGCTGGCTGCACTACCACTGCTTATCGCCTTTATTTTTTTATGTATTTCCCTTATTATTTATTCTGTTCTCTCCTCTGTTCCGCACTTTCCAATTCTCCCCCTTCCATGCACTTCCCCCTTTTCCCTTTTCCATGCATTTGCGCGTTCTCAATGTCACTGGGCCTAGTAAGATCGTTGTTTTTGTTCTCCCTTGTTCCCCTCCCTTTGCCTGGTCGCGCTCTAAAACACTTGTGTACGAGCGCCATATAAATAAAATATAATTTCATCATTTCATTTCATAAACTATAAGACCAAAAACACTGCAGAGGTCAAGAAGATCACTATATTGATTACAGTTGGAACAACATGCTTGTACATCTATCGTCTTCTCTGATCACCCCTTGTACAGTTAAAACCAGGTTCAAACTGTAATGCCACATATTTAGTGTGTATTCGCATCCTGTAATTGATTATTTGTGCCATTGCAATGAGGATGAAGTTTGAATTAAAAAATGGAATAAAGATGGATCTTTCCAGAACTGCCGAAAGAATACTTGGATTCCTCTAAGTGTTTCTGTGTCTTTGGTGTGCTTTTTCATGATGGCAAGTATTCTGTGCGTGAAGGAAAATAAGGGTAGTATCTTTTTGATAGTGTGCGGACGGAAGAAGCATTTACTAATTATAGCATTGACTTGTGGTTCTAGTGTTAGCTCGTTGTATATTAGGATTCCAAGGTTTTTTACTACTTAGAATTTTGCAGGTGGGGGTTCCCAGTTCTGTGGGCCATGGGATATCCTGGTTGTTTCGTTGGCTGTTGGGTGAAATTATGATTTCCATTTTGTCTGGGTTAATTCTAAGGTTATTAGTGTTCATCCATTGGTAGAGTCCTCTGTTAGCGAGGTGTTCTCTTCTTCATTGTTGTTGATTTTGTAGGTGATTTGGGTATCGTCTGCATAATTGCAGCACTTGAGGCCATGTCTTTTAATGAGGCTGATTAGGGGTGTCAGGTAGATGTTGAATAGTAGGGGGATAGCGAGGAGCCCTGTGGCCCTCCACAAGTAGTGTTCTGGGGTGCAGATTTGAATGGTTTTGCCATATTGTTTCTGTTCTTCTGGACAGGAAACATTTAATCCAGGGGAGTGCTGTGGTGCCGATCCCTATATCTTCAATTCTTTTGACGAGGGTGTTATCGTTGAAATTGTCGAAGGCTACAGAGAAATTGAGTAGTATCAGTGCAGAGTTTGTGTTGGAGTCTGTATTGGTCTTTAGGTCATCCCACATTGATCATAGTGCCGTCTCGGTTCCTCTCATCGGTCTAAAGCCTACTTGTGCCTGAAAGATTCACACAATGTTTTTTCTGACTAGCAGTGGTTAAGGCAGTGTAAGTGATTTGCCTGATGGGAATCATTGATGCTGGTGCTCATGGATGCTGGGGCTCATGCGCAATGTCACTTCTCCATAATCTTCTTTAATTATATACTGACCTCTGATGGTATTCCGGATGCAAAATCTGTGTTTTCACCACATCTCAAAATCAATGGAAGTGACGACCAGATGGGCTTCAGCAAACGCAGCTTGTAATGCGAGCGCTGCAAAGCGCACACTGTAGGATCCAGAACATAAGCAATTTGTAAAGGAATATATTGCTGTGTTATTAGGCTGCTGGCTGGCAATATAGGGCAGTTGCTAGGTGCCCCCCTAAGGTTCGAGTCCCCTTTCGTTTGAAACGGTTAAAGGGCCCCAGCGCCATCTCTGTATTTCTCACCCTTGGCTTGTACTGTCTATTTTCGTGTACTGTACATTGAAATATATATATTTATTGCATAGTTTTTCGGAGTGCTCATTCACAATCAAACCACAACACTGCACAGAATCGGTGCATTAAAACAGTGTGTACTGAAAAAAAGATTTCAGCAAACAATGCAGAAATTATGGTTTTAAGGATGTTCCCAAAAAGTAAAGATATACACATACGTTTAGTAGACAGCTTTTTGCCTGATGCTCCCTATATTACCTTTAAAATGTTGAAACAATACCTTGTTAAACCGTGGAAACTCAGCTTCCTTTATCTTCTCTTCTCACCTTTACCCCATTTTTTTTTCTCAAAGTGTCTTATACATAATATATACATAAACAACACGTACATAAATACTGGACTGTGTTGGTCTTGGAAGCAAACTTCTCTATAACTTTAAAAGTTATGGTATTTCCCAGCAGTTGACCCGCTTCACTTTACTTGGGATAACAAGCACACCTTGAGTCCTTCATGCATCCAGGCTATACATTTACTATATATTTACAACTTCATTATTTTCATCTCTCCACTCACAACGGTTCACGCTATATTCCATTTTCTCCTATCCTTCTTTCTATAGCTCGTCTATCTCTAAACCCCTATTTTCATTTCCCTCCAGCAGGCTAAGGTCTGGCCATTCTGGGTGGTGACAGAATACACCCTAAAATCTTGGACAAAAGATAGGCGCTTGGAGACCACTATGGGATGTGATTCGGCATAGTATAAATAAAAGTGATAATAATAAACAAAATAAACAATTGCATATCTTCATTAGTTGAACTCGAGCAAACGTTTTTGCCTTTACACACTATATTATTCCAATATCAAAAATATATGTAACTGGGACTGACATCTATTTTTTGATGCTTGAGGGCGCCAGATAGCAATATACGCTACGAGTATTTTACGCCCTATTTTGGGAAGATAGCAGGAAAAAGATCTTTGGTATAAAAACAGTTTTCATTACTGAATGGTGAATTTGTAGACATACATTTCAGTTTTAAAATATTGCCTTTCTTGTACTCCAAACATTCTTTGTTGCTATCACTAAAAAAGAGGCCTTTTTAGCATATGTGACATCTTCACATCAGTCTGCACTATAACAGATGTCCACTTTGTGGCAGGTACTGTTCCCGCCACTACTTTGAACATCTCACCTAAGCAGCGCAGATGCTATAAAGGTCGAACACATCCACACCTGTTAATCCATGTTATTCTTTATTGGGACTTTTGGCCTGGTTTCAGGGAGTAAGATAGGCTGGTACATCACTTATCTGGAGCCCTTTATAAGTCTCAACAAGGCATGTTTTGGTAGCTTAACTAGAAAGGCTTGTTGTGTTGGATGTGACAGTTTATGTCCTCAAATACTACCTGATCAAACCAGTAAAAATATTTTCGTTTTGTAATTCACAGGATGATTCAGAAATTCCATTTACAGAAGATGACTATCGGCGCAGGAAACCGCATCCTAACTTTAAAGATCACCTTACTGCAGAAAAAGTCATCATCAAACTTGGAAAAACGGTAAGTAACAGAAATAGTATTATAACCTTGTGTTTGTATACATAGCACTTAAAACCACAGTGTTTTCCATTGCATTGATCTACAAATAACAAGGGGTAGATTCCCAATAACATTTGCATCTCAATGAGATGCACAATGATGTTAGGGAGAATTCTCTTATAAGGCTAATTTTCCAAACCTAGTGAGTCCCCCAGCAGCTTTGCTGGATTTTTGGGGTTTGTTTTCTTCTCCTGCTACGAGTGAGACTCTTTTCCTCCCACTCTTAGGCATGATTTGAGGTATGTCTTTGACTTTTTGTGTGCTTATGGGCGATGTTTTTTTTTACTCCATAGGGTATCATCTGTTTGTGTGTGTGTGTTACACAGCACCCTCAGTGCAGTAACACAGGGGTGTCATAGTGACCCCCAAACATAGACTCCATACCCTGGGACTGACTACTGTCTCCCAGGGCATGTAAAGTCACCATTGACTTTACTAGTCCAAAATTGTGAACAAAACCAGTACAAACCATCATATTGTGGAAGTACTGGAAGGGGTTAATTCGATTGCCCCTGGGTCTGTTTCCAAGGGGGCACTGTCCAGTCCCCCCTTGTCGAGTTTCTGGCTGTTGGCAGTGGTTACCACGCAGAATATTCCACCAGAATATTTCCTATGGGATTTTTCCATTGATTTTAAACGCACCACTTTTTTGGTGCAATGTTAAAGATACCGCCGGTTTATTTATTTAATATAAAATCACCGGTTGGGTCTTTTCGCCAGAACTCTTTTCTAAAATGGTGTTCGTGTCCGTCTCTGTAACTCCAACCAAGGTTTGGCCCTTTGTTCCACTTTTTGGCGGGCTTCTCCACAGAAGCCCTCCAACTGGTGCCACTCTGTCTGGGTTCCACGGGATGTGTGGGTGGGGGAATGGGCACTCTGGACTGCGTTGCCTTAGCAACCCAAGTCGCATTCTGTTCTGATTGGGCCAGTGGTGAGCCGCCCGGCTCACCACTTAGCATGTATGAGTGACAGCTAGGCTGTTGAATGGGGTTTTTTCTGCATAAAAGCAGAGCTTTTGGGACTGGAACTTCAGAAGTCACCACAGGACCTAAGAAATCCGAAGAGGGGAGAAGCTGAGCCATCTACAACGACGACACCACCGGTGGAGCCCTGCTGCAACAACCTCACCACTTTCCCGACGACAAGAGAAGATCTTCTGCTGAAAGAGTCTTCTTCCTCTGAGCTGGTGGGATCAGCCAGTTCGCCATTTCGCCTTCCAGGACGTCTCTTGGTCGGCTAGCCAAGCTTCACCACTGTGACGTGAATATCAGGAACGCACCTTAACCGATGAACTCTGCGGCTGGTTACTTCCCTGGGCAGTGCAAGGACTCCAAGTTTCCTCCTCAACGAGATACCCTCTTCCCCTGGCTGAAACGACGAACTTCACCCGCTGCCAGGAACAACTGCCACCGCTGGAGCTTCCTCAACTTTAAGATACTGTGTTCCACCTGGCCTCCCTTTATTCGGTTTGCTGAAGGTGATCATTCAATCATTGGCTTTCCAACTGGGTTGGCCCCCTACCTTCTAACTTTATCTTTTGAATCACCCCAACCTCTTTTGAACATTTCTACAAAGACTTGAATGCATTTCGCAAATGTGTGATCTTGGGCACATTTCACCTTGCTCCATTTAAAGTGGGCCTGGCCTATGAACTTTGGCTCTACAGTAGACTCTGCCTTCACTAACTTGTTTTTGTCTCTTAAAAGTGTTGGGAACTGTTTTATCTTTATGACCTGCCTTTTTCTCTCCCTTTTATTTAATTATTGGAGTCCCATCTAAGTTACACGCTCACCTCTGTTTTGACTTAGACTTGTCTAATAATTGCTAAGGGAGGTGTGTATACTTTTCCGATTGTGTTTTGAACTTGCTTTGATGAATAGTGCTAGCGTATTTTCTAAAGTGCGTGTTAAATAAATAATTATATACTTTTGATACCAAGCTCTAGTCAGTGTTTGCTTGTTTTGACCCTATTGTGTATCCTCTTTATACTGCCTAACTCTTCTTGAGAGAAGTCTGATTGCTCAGCCACAGCTACCAGGTAAATCTGGGTGGTGCAGACTGCTACCAATTGGGTTTACTGCTTACTCCTGTAGTCTTAATCTTCTTGCAGTGGTCCCCAAGGGAACTGCACAGGATTCTGCCTAGCAAATGGCGCCTGTACCATTGTGCATCTCATTGAAGGTGGCAAATTCGCAGAGAAAATGTAAAAAATGCCCAGTGCACAAATTGTTGCACAAAATAGATGCAAATAAGTGGGCGTTTAATGGTGCTTCTGTCAGATCATGTGCAAAAGCTGACATGTCTCTTTTTGCCTTATGCACGTATTAAGTCAGAGAATACGAAATAATGCATAGTTTTGAACTCCAGCTGTGTGGTGAGTTTACAGCCACATGGAAAGTGTTCTACTTTCTAGCATTCTCTCATTCCTATACAAGTGTTCTATTGTCGCAGTGGTGTGAAAGCCACATGGGTGTAATCAATGGAATGGCATCACAAACGCACAGCATCCATCTGTTTCAGAATGCTCTCACTATTCCTGCCCTGGTACCTGTATAATGATATATACAAAAAAAGTAAAGGAAAACAAACCGCACTCCACGCGAACACATAAATCTCCACAAATAATGGTCAGTATGATGAAGAAAAAAACACTGACTTAGCTTGTGTCAAATAACGTGCTGTTTATTATTTTAAAAGATGACTAAAAACATGTCACATAGTAGGTCTGTGACTAAAGGTCAACAGAGGCAGGAAGCCATCCTGCTACAAAAGACGTGTTTTGCGCACCACTCTGCGCTTGTTCACTCGTGAGGATGTAGTGCAGACTGCAGTAATAAAAGGACAAACAATAGTCCTACTGCTATGTCTGCACTACCAGCTAGATGAGGGACTTGGTGTAAACAGGTCGGCAGACATCTTAGAACATATAACAATAATAGGGACACAATCTAAATAACGTAGCAAATGCAGAAAGGCATACACAAAATAATGATGCCATTTAAATAAATGAAAATGTAACAAAAGAAAACGTAATTAACTTATTAATACTGTGTTTGCTGACTGAAAACCCACATTTGTTTTGTTCCAATAGCCTCACTGCAAAGCCATAAATGGTCATGCTGTGGTATGGTGTTAAAACAAATAGTCCACAAATGTCCACAGCATTAGGTTAATTCCAAGATAAAATAATTAAAGAAGTGAAGTGTGCATTAATCACCTCATAATTACAATGGCAACATATATGCGCAACATGGAACACATTTCGTTGGTGCATGCCACAGTACAATTTTGGAAAACACACATATGTTCATACAATTGGAGGCTTTGAGCAATATTGGGTTGACCAACCGCAGATTGCTGTATCCAATATACAGAACAGCCAATAAAATGCATAGTGCAACATATTGCTGGCAGCATATCATATAAAAGGCAAATAGAAGTACAGTTTTTTTTTGTTTGTTTTTTTGTTGTCTTCTCTTTTTCCTTGCAATGCCGTCTGAGAGGAATGATCAGTTTATCTGTTTCCTCGTGGAATATTAATGGTCTAAAAAATCCGCTCAAAAGGCAAACGATTTTTAATTGTTTGAAAGATATGCACAGTGATGTACATTTCCTCCAAGAGACCCATTTACTGTTAGAGGATGCAAATTTGCTGCGCAAAGGTTGGATTGGGGATTTTTTTGTCTCGTGCTATTCATCCAGGAGTAGGGGGGTTGCTATTTTGATTCGGAAGAACTCCCCGATTAAGGTCTTGAAATCTTGCACTGATAAAGAGGGTAGGGTCATCGCGCTGTTGGTGGAAGTTCAGGGAGTTCAGTATATTTTTTGCAATGTTTATTCCCCTTCAGTGGATGACGGCACATTTTTTGGAACAGTTGCTCAAATGTTACAGGATTTGACTTGTCAGAATGTTATTATGGGAGGCGACTTTAATTTGGTTATTGATAATGTCAAGGATCGCAGTGGGCCTCATATTGCTTTCAGGAGAGACCCGACTTTTTGTTCCTTTAACTCACTTATTTCTGAATTTGCATTAGAAGACTGTTGGAGATTGCTTCATGATGATTTGAGAGAATATACGTTTTATTCTAGTTCTTATGGCTCACATTCTCGTATAGATATGTTTTTCACTGCTGGTTCAGCAACCCTGAATTTGAAAAGCTGTGAGATTGGTTGTATTGCTGTCACTGACCATGCACCCGTGTTTATGAACGTAGATTTACATTTTAGTACTCTTAGATCGTTTTGTTGGAGAATGAATGCCTCAATTCTTCGAGATGAAAAGATTGTGGAAAAAATCAGATCTGAGGCTGATCATTTTGTTCTGGAAAACAGGACAGATGGTATTGCTGTTGGGACAGTATGGGAGGCATTTAAATGTACAATGCGGGGCTTAATTCTGGGTTTGTCCAGCAGCAGGAAGAAATGTATGGTGGACAAAAGTATGGATTTGGAACAAAGTATTAAGCAACTTTCACAAGAGTTGATTAATGACCCTGGGAACATAGAGAAAAAGAGAAGATTGAGGGAGCTACAGAGAGAATTGAATGAAACTTTGAAAATAAGGCCTGAGAAGGATTTGTTCAAATTGAAATGTTCGTATTTTGATTATGGTGAAAAATGTGACCGTTGGCTTGCCTATAGATTGAGACAACAAAAATCTGAAAGATCCATCACTTCTATCAAAAATGAGAATGGTCAGGTGACTTGTGATCCGAAAATGATTAATGAGACTTTTAAGGAATATTATAAGAAGCTCTATCAAAGGGAGTTAGGTGTCAATGGATTGGATGATTCTTTTTTTAATGGACTAGAGATACCTAGAGTGAATGATTTGGAGAAAGCTATGTTGGGTGAGGCTTTGACTGTGGAGGAAATGACTGTGATTGGGAAGTTGAACTCGGGCAAGTCTCCGGGTCCGGATGGGCTGCCTGCTGAATTTTATAAAATCCTACCAGATTCGGTGGTGGAACTGATGCGGGATATGTTCATGGAATCCAGGGTGAGAGGTTTGCTCCCTGCTTCTAGTAGTCACGCCATTATATCGGTATTTCTAAAAAAGGATAAGGATAGCTGCTTGACTTCAAACTACCGTCCGATCAGTTTGATTAATACTGATAATAAGATTCTTGCGAAATTATTGGCCATTAATTTGCAGAATCTTCTTGTGAAGTTAGTGCACACCGATCAGTCAGGTTTTGTTCATGGTCGAAGAACAACTAGCAATATTAGGAACCTATTGTTATTGATGAGGCATGCACAGGATATGGAAGACAATGTTGCGGTGCTTTCCTTAGACGCGGAGAAAGCGTTTGATCGTTTTGATTGGAACTATCATTTTTCAGTATCGCGTGCTATGAATTTAGGTGAGGAGTTTGTTTCATGGATTGCTTTGCTTTATACTTGTCCGACTGCTGCAGTCAGAACTAATGGGCAGTTATCAGACTCTTTTGTACTGCAGAGGGGTACAAGGCAGGGATGCCCTTTATCCCCCCTGATATTTGTTTTGGCCATGGAACCACTGGCGATTGCATTGAGGTGTGATGTAGGGATACGGGCCTGAGTTTTCATGGGGCCAATCAGAAGCTGTGGTTTTATGCGGATGATCTGTTATTGTTGTTGCGGGATTTAACGTGTCCCTTCTGGCCTTGTTGGATGTTCTGGACAGATTTCGTGCGGTGGCTGGATTTAAAGTCAACTGGACTAAGTCTGAGGTTTTACCTGTTTCTGGATGTTGTGATAGGAATTTGGTTTCTGGTTTTGGATTTCGGTGGTGTGACAGAAAATTTAAATATCTGGGTATATGGCTGACCCCACTGGTGGATGAGATGGTTGTGGTGAATATGACTGAGACTTGTAGAGAATTGAAAATTAGTATTTTGAGGTGGTCATTACTTCACTTGTCCCTATGAGGCAAAGTGAATGCTATAAAAAATGAATGCAGCCCCGAAAATTAACTATGTACTAGGTATGCTTCCAATGAAAATTGGCAATCATTTTTGGAAGAAAATTGATGGTTTGTTGCAGTCGTTTTTATGGGATGACAAGCCGCCGCGGTTAAAGTTATGGAAACTTCAGCTGCCAGTGGGACAGGGGGTTTGGGGGTGCCGAATTTCAAGGCTTATCATCTAGCTTTTTCAAGTCATTTCATTGTGCCCTTTCTGATGGAACAGCCTGATAGTTGGGTAATTGCAGAGGCAAGTTTGTTGGGCCCACTCCCCCCAAGGGCGATTCTTACGGCAACGAACAATTTATGTAAGAGATCATCTCTGACAGTCTTTCTGAGAGATACGTGGAAACAGGTTCATGAATTATTGGGATCGGACGCATCTAAGATTATTCATGCTCCAATTTGGCTAAACCCGCAGATTTCTGTTGGAGGTAAATCTTTGTTCTGGCCTGATTGGTTTCTGGGTGGAGTCCATTGGATTGATGATGTGTTGGTGGATGGTGAGTGGATTGGTGAGCGTGAGTTGCGAGCAAAATTTCACATTGATAGTTTCAGATCTGAAGACTTCAGAAAATTAAAAAGATGCATAGGTGATGTGGTGGACCAAGGAAGCTCAATGGTTAATCTCTTTCTTAGAGAAAAGGTGCCAGTTGGTGGCTCGATTGCTAGCAGGATATACAATTGTATTGTGTCTGCTTATAAGGAGAATTCTGATTTGAGAGATGAATGGGGGAGGAGATTGGGGTGTGGGATTTCACCCGAGATGTGGTTGGATATGTGTACGAACATTAAACTTTGTGCAATTGATCTGGGGGAACGGTCTAGGCAGATAAAGATCCTCAATAGAGTGTTTTGGAGCCCGGAACGTTTGTTTAAGAGGGGGTTGTTGCATTCGGATGATTGCTGGTGTTGTGGGAATGGACTGGGAAGTCTGGAACATCTGCTGTGGGAATGTGTGCGTGTAAGGGGTTTTTGGCATGATGTTTGTGGTGCCTGCCTGCGTGTTTTGAATTTGGAGGTGGATTTGGATTTTGTGACAATGATTTTGGGAGGTGGAGAATTGCTGGAAGATCTCTCTGTGTCACGGAAAAAGTTTTCACTCCGTGGAGCTTGTCTGGGCAAAAAGTTGGTCCTGAGGGGCTGGAAGTCACGGAATGCGCCTACTCTTGATGATTGGGTTGAGGGGATGTCTGCCCTTGCATCCATGGAAAGGATGGTGTTCAAGAGGCAAGGGAAATTGAATTTGGACAGAAAGGTGTGGGATGACTTTTTGAGTATGTACTGATTTATTGCAAGTTATGTATATATAATATTCTGTTAATCTGTATATTTTTGCTGAGTATTGTTCTAATTGTTTGATAATCTATGTGTAAAACTTTATAAATAAACAAATAAAAAAAATAAAATAAATAAAAGGCAATAATGCATAATTTACATCAAAACACATAACATCCTTAAAACTCTGAAGGAAATAAAGTGCATAGTGCAGAGTCAAGATTGAGTCGAGCATAATAATAGGCAGCATAATGTATCAGTACAAATTCCACATTAATACAGGCTCGTATGGCAAGACAATAAAGTGCATAGTGCAGAAATGCTACCAGCATATATGGTAATGTGCAAAGCAATGCATCAGTGCAAAATCAGCATTATTAAAAGCTCGTACTAAAAGGCGAAAAAGTGCATAGTGCAGATTGACTGACAACATATACGGTAATATGCAAAATGTGGCATCAGTGCAAGTATTGCGTTGAACAAAACACACAATCTTGTTACAGACCAAGCACATAGTAAAGAGTTGTAATAAAATGGAGAATATATGTACCGCATCACATAAAAGCTCAGGCAAAAAAGAACATATGTGTGAAAAGGAAAAAATCGAAATTGTATGTAAATCTGAAGAAAAAAAACAATGGGGAGAAAGAATGAAAAAAATGGGGGGGGGGGCAACAACAACCGTATAGGCCTCCCTATAGGAATTGATAATGTAGCTAAAAACCTCACTAAGAAAGCCAGAAAATAACGGCAGCCCAAGGGGAAAAACCCAAATAAAAAATAGTGATTTCTTAACAAATGGAAACCACTGCAGCTTAGGCCAAAGTCAAAATAGGATACACCACTGAGAAAAAACAGAAAAGGAGCAAAAAGCCCACCACCAAAAAGAGCATGAAAAAACAGGAATCATCCAATATACAACAACATCATTGAGAAAACCCCACTGACTATACTCCAATGAAAGTATAGAGCTCCTCAACTATTTTGTGATCTCTCAGGGTTTTGGTATCAAAATCTAAAATGAACTTGGTTTCTAGCTGTCTCAGCTTTAAAGTCTGGTCACCACCTCTCTGATGCATAGGAACATGTGCCACTCCAAAGAAAGTCAAAAGATGAAAATCATTGTCATGATACTGCTTAAAGTGTTTAGCCATAGGGTAAGTAAGATCCACATTTTTTATGGCTCTCAAATGCTGCAGGACTCTCAATTTGAGTTTACAGGTAGTACTGCCTACATAACATTTCAAGCATGGGCATGAATGGATATAAACAACAAAAGCCATGTCACAATTAATAAAATGTTTGATTTCATGAGTGACAGCTGTAATTGGATGTTTGAAAGACTTTTGTACAATGTTACATTTGGAACACTTGGTGAAACCAGACGGGGCACCGGACAACCAGCTGGAGAACGAGCTATTTTGTAGTGGCTGTAGGGAACTAGAAACCAATCTGTCTTTGAGTGAAGGAACACGCTTGTAGGTTAGTGTCGAACCTGCTGAAAGTAAAGGACATAAGTCTTTGTCCAAAGTAAGTACATGCCAATGTTTCTGAATAATTCTACGAACTTTGGAAGAGGCATTGTCATAAGTCACAATGAAGCAAAGATCATTGTTTGTTAATTTGTTGGAACTTGTGCCATTTAAAGGTTTATCTCTAGAAAGGCCACGTGCCCTCAAGTAGGCAGATTCAATAATTTTCTTGTTGTAGCCTGGTGTAACAAAATCCATTGCTGCCAGGGCACAACATCTGTCATATTGTTTAATGTCCGTACAATTACAACGAAAATGAATAAATTCGCCATATGGAATACTCTTTTTACATGATGGGGGGGTGGCAGCTACTGGCATGAAGTGGAAGCCCAATGTTGGAAGATTTCTTGTACAGCGATGTATGAATACCCAAAGTATCAAGAGTGACAGTTACATCCAGGTATACAATTTCATGGTCACTATGGCATTCCGTAAACTTTAAATTCACCAAATTAGTATTTATACATGTGACAAATGATAACCAATCAGCTTCTGTGCCCTTCCAAATAACAAAAACATGGTCAATGTACCTCCACCATGACACAACCTGTGATGAAAAACCCCAAAGAAATCAAATCCAATGAAAACATTTCCTCCCACCACCCCATGGTCAAATTAGCATAAGACAGAGCAAAGGTACTGCCCATAGCAGTACCTCGTACCTGTCAGAAGAAGGAACCCTCGAACAGAAAGACATTGTTAGTCAAACAAAAAAGTAACATTTCAAGGATAATTGTGGTATGGCTCAAGAAATTCAATGATCGGGAATCCAAGAAATGTTTACATGCTGCCAGGCCTACATTGTGGTCGATCGAGGTATACAGGGAGACCACATCAAGTGTGGCTAAAATAAAGCCATCCTCCCACGGGATATCAGTTATGTGCTGTAAGAAATCTTTTGTATCTCGAAGGTAGGATGGTAACACTGAGACAAATAGAATTAAAGTTTCATCGATGAACTGTGCCAAGTGTTCTAACAGTGAGCCACATAAGGTGACAATTGGCCCCCCAGGAGGATGAATCAGAGATTTGTGCGTTTTGGGAAGAAAATAAATAGTTGGAATGGTATAGCTAGAAGGGACCAAGAACTTAATGAAGTCCTCTTCAAGTAAACCATTTTCGCCCCATTTAGCACAAAGGGAGGTCAGGTCAGAGGTAATCTCTGGAAATGGATTCATTTGCAGCTCAAAATAGCACAGACGATCATGAAATTGCCTCTTGGCTTCAGATACATAGTCAATACGATTCTGAATTACAATGTTGGAACCTTTATCGGTAGGTTTAATAACATTGTTGGACAGATTTTATAATTCCAAGATTGCCAAACGTTGGGCTGCAGTTAAATTTTGTCTGAAACCAGCAGATTGCTGGCGTAATGATCTTAGGTCGTCTTTACATAAATCATGGAAGGCCTCCATACAACCCCCCACTGGGAACTGGGGATTGAATCTTGATTTATTCTTTAGTTTGGTACGGACATCCCAATTAGGATCAATGTCAAAATCGGGAAGGTCAAGGAGGGTGGGATCAAAGGAAACATTATACCGCTGAGATCTGTAAGTCAGTACGACCTGATCGCACTCGAGATGGTTTCATGTAGGGTTGCAAGCAAAGAATTTTTTCAGTTTAATTTTACGGAAGAATTGATCAAAATCAAGGCGGGATTGAACATAATCAAAGCTCATAGTTGGGCAGAAGTTAAGGCCCAACGAAAGGAGCGATTGCTGAGGTTTAGTAAGCATTTGTGAGGAAAGGTTAATGATTTGGCAGAGTTTCATAGTGTTGTTTTTTAAAGTTTGGTTCCAGAGTGCATTTGCCTCTGCTGATCCACTTTTAAGCCGTCTTCCACGCTGGCCTCAAATGGTTTTCTTCCTGCCAGAGTCGGTTGTCCCCTTGATACCTGGGTTCGTTGTCCGTTTCCTCCTCCTTTGCCCCTGAAATATATATTGAAGACCTTGCAAAACGCATGTGATTGTGAAGATTACGATATCACCACAGTGAAGCCACTGATAATCTGGAAGGAGCCTTTGCTAAGAAATGCATGGCTAGCAGTACCTTGACTAGTGGTGGTCAAGGTATTGAATGGGCTCAAATTGTGGATGTGGTAATGACCCCCCTCTAACTGACTTTCAATCTACAGTATGATATGGGGTAGGAAGTGGTACCTCTGGGTAAAGTGTTCACCAGCCAGTTGAAATATGGTGACCATACTCCTTTATATAATTTCCCTCCTCATCAGTCTTTTGCACTTTTGCATTTTACTGTGAATGGCTACTAACGGCGGCTAACACTTAAAATGACTGTGGCACAAGATTTTAGATGTTCTTTTGCCACTTTCTCCTTTGGCCTTCTTCCGGCCTTCTTTGCTCAGGGAATGCTATATATGGTAACTCCTATTCGGGGGGAAAGCTGCTGCTTTCGCAGGCCATTGGGCTTTGTGGAGGCAGAGGAGGGGGCTGGGACTGCCTCAGTCCACAATTCACATCCTCTGGCACCTGAAAGTCTGTTGCTGGACAGATGTGGTGACCAGTGGTTGTCGAGGATTGGACAACCGTAGGCAGTTTGTATGTTGCAGATCCTTACCATTGGTGGGCTTGGGCTAGCTCTCAGCCTGAATCCTAGATACTATGAGGGCTCCTGCAGCTATTCAACAGATCATAGTTCGAACAGAGACTTCTAGGAAGAAGAGTAGCCCGCTGATGACTTGAGCACGACCCCTGCAGCTGACCAGCATCAACTGCAGTTATTGGCCCGGCGAAGCACTGCTTCTCTGCCTGATCCCAGAAGACCCTTGTAGGTTCTTCAATCCTTGGACTAGTGGGAACGCAGATCCATGCCTTGAAAGGCCTTGGAAGTATCCCTGGACCACCTTCTGTGTTCACTGCTGCAAGATCGCCTCATGTTGCCTTACCGTGGTGACCTCAGGTGGAACCATCCTTCTGCAATCGCGTGAGGTGCCCTGAAGGATCTCCACCTCCGAGGTCGGTGACTTTTGCAAGAAATTGCCTGGAACTGTCTGGTGAGACCTGCAAACATGCCCCCAACTCAAAAAATGACCTCTGCACCAGTGAGCCCTGGGCTCTGCTCACCAGACCCAAGCACAGACTGTTTTAGCCCCAGTCTATGCATGGTATGTATCTGGCTTTTTTTGTTTTGTTAGTTCTCATGACTGTCTGTGGCTGCGGTAGTGGGGATGCCCGTCTTTATCTAGCTCCCTCTCTCCACTTGCCTATCTCTTCATTCTTTATACGCTATTCTGTCTTCATATAGTAGCCATGTTGTTACCCTAATATATTCTAGTAAGCTTCTGAGCAGCAAGACGAAGGATCAAGTCACACTACTCACATGTTGTAGTCCAGGCATTCTTACCAACCAGCTTCCTATTACCTCCCCTTACCACCTTTCCCCAACTCTCTTCTGTCCTTTTTTGTTATTCATGCACGTCTTTCTTGTGTCTTCCCTACTTATATATACATCAGGTCTCCTTTTCTCAGCAGCCCCCATTTTGGTGACGAGGGACACTTTGTTCATATCACTATCCACAGGCTGGCTCCTGCTTGTCCTGATACTGTAGGTTTGTTTCGATTATGCCCAATGTCCTATTGTTTTCCACATAAATAGCCTCATTTTAAATGGGGCGGAATAGTACATTAGGGCGCAAAAGCAGGGCATAATGCATTTATGCATTGATTTACCCCTCTACCCCATTATGCAGCATTGACAAGACGGATGAGGGGCACTGAGCAGAGATTAGATCTCTGCTGAGCATTCCTGCTCTATCTTGTTAACACGTTTCGTTTTACATCTGCATACGATTTTCATGCAAGCGTAAAACGTATGGATTCCGATTGAAAACTTTTCGGTTTCACATCTGTTAAAAACCAGGCAGATTCCATAGGAATCTATTCGTAAACACTGCTTGCAAAGGGTATTTGCAGGCGGCGTTTACTTTGGATAATGGAAAGAGTAAAAGGTTTGCCTCGCTTTTACTCTCTCCTTGTCCACTCCGCCTCGTGAACATTTAAAATTGCATGCAGAGGTTCCCACAGCACCTAAGTGCTAGCTTTGGTGGTCGCCTGCATGAAATTTATGATTTTTGTAATAGGTGGCTGAAATAGTGCTGTACCCGGGTCCGTAAAGAAACATGCCTTGTCATAAATTTTGAGCTTTGCCGGTGCGTCATGCCATGTTGTATATACCTCTGATGTAATGCACACTACACAGATGTAAATTCCTTGCATGCTTTTTGCACCACAGCAGTCAAATCTGGATAAAAGCTCACTTTAGCACCATTGTAATGTATATCCCCAGCCTTCCTCGAAGCCGTTAGTATGTCATCCCGGTCTTAGTCATTCAGAATGTATGCTATTGTGGGAATGGGAAACCCTCCTGCTGGCGGTCTAGAACCCAGTGAACTGTGTAAACATTCTACCAAGAGCAGGTTTTATAACTCAGTATTTGGTAGCATTTTCTTTATACATTCTTCCACTCCTTTTTCCATGGGGCCCTGGGTGGAAGTCTCCAGGACACCAATTATTCAAACGTTGTCAAACCTTTCTGATCTTCAATACGGCTTCAAGGATCTTCCCTAGTTGTACCAGCTGCTGTACCCCTTTCCCCTTCTTTAACACATAGTCCTCTGTATCGCCCAGTGTCCTCTCTACACCTTCATACATTGTTGCAATCTTGCTATGCCTCTGCTGCAGGGGTTTTGGTGGGTCTGGAAAAGATCAGGGGCTAGGCTAATGTCAGGACTGTCAGGACTCTGGGCTAGCTAGTCTTTTGGTTGTAGCCCCTGAGCTTCTATCCGGAGCTACAAACAAAAGATCTGGGGCTATAACCCCGCCAGCCCCCCATTAGCAACACTGCTGGCTGCAGAATACAATTTCTATAGTGATTCCATCAACTTGAACCAGCATTGTATGCAAAGTTTCCCTCATTTACTTAAGTGTTTCGTCAGGGAAGTTCCAAGGAGTTTGGTTCTGCTCTTACACGTCTCTCTTTCACTCTGCCTTGTGTTACTAGGCATGGCTGCAATCACAGCTGTTGGTTATATTTGCAGAGCACAGTCTTCTATTGTATGCTATTTCTTCTAACATTTTTCATTCCACCATGTCATATGTGATCCTGCAGTTGTTTAAAGTGGGAGTCCAAGCTTTGCTTTTGTAGATTTCAGCACTTCAATATGTAATGTTTAGAATGTTGAACGATAGCGCTGCAGACCACGTCCTCTTAGATCAACAGCATCATGTGAACCCACTCCAAAAGGCTTCCTACAAAAAAGACCAACACGCATCTTACTGCAAGGGGCAAAGCCTGGTATTGAAGAGACTTGAACAAGCTCTCACGACTATGGAACATAGAAAATACAATGAAGTATCATCATGCGAAAGGACATGAGCAAGTGCAGCACCCTTATCAGTATACCCCATGCCCTCCGTTTACAGAGCCATAGTCCTGGGTGAGATGTCCCCATAAGGTCTTGGTTGATGATGTGAGTCAAGTCATTCCTCTTCATCTCCATTCTCTGTGTACTCTTCTGTGCTGGTTTTAACGATTCCAATCTTCTGCTATGTTTCATTTAGTAGACCTTTTGAGAGCCAGAAGCATTCCTTTGTGATTTTACTAGTATGTAGTCATACTCTTTTACTTGAGTGACGCTAAGCACCTAGTTGTTGCATGTTACCAGCAGGCCACTTCTGTTTCATATCATTGTTCCTCCACTTCTCAGTTGCATGTTGAAACATGTGCTCTGCAGTACAATAGGTGCAATAACCTGGTAGGCAAGCAACGTTTGGTCCTGATATATTGTGAATCCTAGGTCCCTTGCCTTTTATAAGAACAGTTCTTTCATGTTAATTGAGTAGATGTTCATTATTTTGTTCCCTTGATTGTCATAGCATATCATCTATCCAAAACTGTCCACCTGGGGCTGTTGTCAGACTTGCTGTGTCGTGAAGAGTATTAGGGCCTCTGTCCCCAAGTTCCTCACAGAGAGATATAAGAACACTCTGTGCGAGCCTTGAAGCCACAGGTGTTGGTGTTGTTTGACAGGAACCAGGTGCCGCCGAAGACCCCAGGGCTGTTGGAAGGAAGCCGAGTATTAGCACAAACGGGCACAGTAACTGAACTCGCAAGCGAAATCAAACACCAAAAAGTGCTTACCTAAACCCAATAAGGAGGGGCCTGGGATCGGGAGTTGTGGTGCAAGGGGCGCGCAAACAGTCCCTGAAGCCTGGCACCAGATGGTAGTACCGGCTGCAAACACCTGGATGATTCGTGGAAGATTCGTGGCACTTGGTAAGACGTGGAGCACTTGAAAGCGACTGTAACAGTTCAGGGCAAAAACGAAGACCAGTCCAAAAGCAGTCCAAGGGTTGATTTCGTATCACCGGGATAAAGTTGACAAACCAGGGGGGTAGTTCAGCGGCAGTCCAGAATTCGTTATCCCAAAGGTCAGAAATCCAAGTATCCGTGCAGACCAAAATGACAGTACCAAGAAATGAGAGATAGCAATCCGTAGTCCGTGAGTCGAGGTCAAGTAACCGTGAATCTTGAATCTTGAATCGAGATGCTGAACAGTGTTGCGTGAGAAACAGCTGTGAAGCAACGAGTGATTCGAATTGACCGGCTTTTATGCACGGCTCCCGATCATGTTAGCGGAGGACAAAGCACATGATCGGAAAAGCGTCCCGTAACCAGGAATTAATGGGCTCCTGCCCGTTCGCAACCTCCAGGGAAGTTGCCAATGCAAACGAGGAACCCAATGAGGGTGACCGCCGCCCCTGCCTCGAAACAAGGACAGTTCACGCCTCCCTCGCACCACAGTTAACCTAAGACCATGAACTGAGTGTACCTTGGAAAGGCTAGCGGTGCTACATGTCGGGGAGTCCCCGGGAGTGGGTGTGCTGGTATCACTACCTCTATTGGCCTGAGTATTAAGCATGATGGGGCGCATGTTGGTACCCTTTCCGTGCATGACAGCTGTGGCAGGTTTTGCACCAAAGAATGGTGTTTCTAATTCTTATTATCCTTTTGTAAATGATTAACATTAGTTGTTGCCAAGGGCGCTGTTGCATGCCATCTAAGATGGCCGCCTAGTATCTGAGCTGCGCCACTTCATAGATCCTGTAACGAGAAAACCTGGTTGGATTAAATAGGGGAAGCTGCACAGAATACTGTATCGGAAGATCAGCGGATCCTGAGCGACGCACTGCTGTCCCTCTGTGGCACCATTATCACGTAGTTTATGGAGAGGTAGCGGGTGAATCACTAGGCCCGCCCCTCCCCCTGCGGCGCTGTGAGTTTGCCGAGGAAATCCCCGCTCGGCGTGAGCTGAATGCGGCCGTCGGAGTGGAGGAGGAGGCTAGCAATATCTTGAAGACAATCCCCGCCCAGCACTTCTAAAATAAAGACTGCTTCAGCGCTGACAGGAAGCGCAGAAGAAATGTAATCTGTCCGGTGCCTGAGTCGGAGGGGCTGGAAGCGACTCGACCCGGCGGCAGACCCCTGCTCCCCCACCTGATCCACCATGTGCGCTGAAGAACGAGCGAGCAGGCCGGGGGGAGTAGCGGGGAAGACCGCCAGGATCTGGTGCTGGAGTAACGCAGTGGAAGGAGGTACGTTCCACCCTGATATCATCCCAGCAGCCAGTCCAAATAATAACGAAACAAATGCACTGCACTGTGGTGCGGTGCGTTACCCGCTGAGTGTTCCAGAGCTGGGAGTTATAGACAGTGCATGGTGCACAGGTCTCAATAAAGAACCACGATCTGAAAGCAGAGTGAGAGCTAACAGCAAACACAGAGCAATAGGTGTAAAAGTGCCACAATCAATACCCCAAAACACTTAACAATCAGAGGCTGCAGCAGACTGTCATGCCCGCGCCGCTGGCGCCCGCATTGGAAACCATCATGGACTACTTGGTACTCATTTATCCTCCTAATACTCCTTTAACAACTCCTTTTCACGCCTTGGTCTTTTATTTCCATTTGCTCAACTTTGGTTCTTTCTTATTTTATTCAATTAACTACATTTACCATAATGCACCTGGCTGCAGTTCTCAATTCCTGGCTATTCTCATTCATCGTTATTGGGACAACAATCCCCAGAAGCCCTAGCGGCCAGTGCTGCTTCTACCTGCTCAGGACCAGAGAGGGAGGAGGCAGATTGTCTTCAGGTGTGCTGCTACAGGTGCTGTCAATTAGCCTGCCTCAGAACAGGGCAGGGCTGTATATAAGCAGCTGCCTGCAGGAGCACAGTGTCTTGCATCTTGAGTTCTCCCCGCTCCTGTTTGCCTTGACCCTTTACTTTGTATGCCGTTCCTGTTGCTGCATTATCCTGTTTTGTTACAGTGCCCTTTCCGGGCTCCCTGCCTTGCAGCTGATCACGCTCCGCTGCCTTCTACCTACAGCACTTGTCCTCTGGGCTTCCTGCCTTGCAGCCTATTAGTCCTCTGCAGCCCTCTACAGTCAGCGGCCCTGCTCCTCTGGGCTCACTCCTTGCTGCCCTGCTCCTCTGGGCTCCCTGCCCTGCAGCCTGCCTCACTCCGGCTGCCTACAGTCCTTGTCCTCTGGGCTCCCTACCCTGCAGCCTACCTCACTCCGGCTGCCTACAGTCCTAGTCCTCTGCAGCCCGCCTTGCAGCCTGCCTCACTCCGGCTGCCTACTATCCTTGTCCTCTGGGATCCCTGCCCTGCAGCCTGCCTCACTCCGGCTGCCTACCGTCCTTGTCCTCTGGGCTCCCTGCTCTGCAGCCTGCTTCACTCCGGCTGCCTACAGTCCTAGTCCTCTGCTGCCCGCCTTGCAGCCTACCTCACTCCGGCTGCCTACAATCCTTGACCTCTGGGCTCCCTGCCCTGCAGCCTGCCTCACTCCGGCTGCCTACAGCCTTTGTCCTCTGGGCTCCCTACCGTGCAGCTAGCAACCTTCTGCTGTCTCCAAGCCCTTGTTCCCTGGGCTCCCTACCTTACAGCCTGCACCTCTTCGCTGCCTACAGCCCTGCTCCTCTGGGCTCCCTACCTAGCGGCCCTATTCTTTTGGGCTCTCTATCTGTCGCCTACTACTAATCTCTCTTTCCTGTTCTTCTGGACTCCCTGCCTTTCAGCCTACTACAGTCCTCCGCAGTCCAATACAGTTTGCCTGCACCTAGTGCCACTCTTGACTGCAGACCTGCTTCCTACTTTGCAGCCTTCTGTTTTCCTGACTGCTGCTCCTTGTTCTCTTCCTTGAGTCCTCTGTACTCCACCTTAGGTTATTTATTTCAGTCTAACTGCCTTTCCTTCATTTCCTTCTGCTAGATTGCTCATAGTCTTCCTTTTCGCTGGATATTTCTGTTCTTGTCTTCTCATGTGTCTTATGTAATCCCTTTATACAGAGCTTGCCTGTTGGTTTCCGGCAGGCAACCTCTGCCCCTTCCTTTGTCGCGTTTTCAGTGTTACAGAAACCCACTGCGGTTGTTCCCAGCCATGAGCATACAGTGTGGGCCTCTGTTATAGCAATCTGTGCAGAAGGCTGGAGTTTCCTAAGGTTCGTGGAACACTCTTTCCCATTTCAGCATACACCCCAAGAGGGAATCCAGTTTGTTTGTACCCTTGTATCTTTTGCCCCTTTTGGCTCACAACTACTGGTTCCTACTCTTCTTTCTTGTTGAACTTCCTGCTGTGTGTGCTTATCTGCTACCTTACCTCAGCACAGCCACCCAAACCCTACTTGGGTACCCTGTGCCACTCTTGACAGAGTGCCATTCCTGACACAGACATGAAGTCGCAGTGCAGGGGTTGCCAGGGAGGCAGTGCAAGGGGGCAAGTGGATGGGCCAGGGACCGAGATCAGTGAGAGTGGCCCAGTGCAGTTTCAATCAGGAATTTAGCAGGGGAGAGGGGGAGAGAAAGCAGAAGCAAAGAGGAAGGTTTTGAGGTGCTCCCGGAACTGGAGATGGTTCTCCTCAAGTTTCAGGGAGGCAGGAAGGCTGTTCCAGGGGGAGGCCCCTGCCGCGGAGAGAGATCTACCCCCAACTCGTTGCTTGAGGAAGCGGCTGACCATGTGGAAGTTGGAGGCGGATGAGCGAAGAACTAGAGAAGGAAGATATTTAGGAAGAGAGAGTTGAAGGTATTTCGGCCCCAGGACCCAGAAGGCCTTGTGGACATTGCAGTGGGTTTTGAACTTAATCCTCACAGCCACTGGGAGCCAGTGCAGGGATTTCAGTCCTGGCGAGATATGGTCCCTGGGCTTGAGGCCAAGGACAAGTCTTGCAGTCCTGTTCTGGAGTTGCAGAGGGTGGAGAGTAGAGGCAGGCAGATTTAGATAGAGGCTGTTACAGTAGTTCAGTTTAAAGAGAACCAGGGCTCTGGAGACAGTGAGGTTCTGGGAGAATGAGAGGAAAGGAAGAATACCTCTGAGGAGGTGAAGCTGGTAATGTGACTTCTTTGTGACATCAGAAATGTGAGGAGAGAAGGAGAGTGTGGAGTCGAAGATGACCCGGAGGTTTTTTGCCTTGCAGGTAGGAGCAGGAAAAGGGCCAAGAGAGGCCAGCCAGAGAGCTGCAGGGAAGGAGGGAGTGGGTATGCCGATGAGTAGAATCTCAGTCTTACTAGCATTAAGGCAGAGGTCATTGGCGGCACACCACTCCAGGATAGCAGACAGTCAGAGATGAGGGAAGGAGAGGAGGAGGCCGATGGTAGCCGGAAAATTAGCTGGGTATCATCCGCATAGCACTGACAGTTGGGGCAGAGAGCGGCGATGCGGTGGGCAAGGAGTGCCAGATATTGGTTGAACAGCCAGGGAGAGAGGTTAGATCCCTGGGGGACACCAAAGGTAAGAAAAAGATGTCAGAGAGGAAGAACCCAAGTTTGACCTGGGAGGGTCGATTGGAGAGGAAAGAAGTCAGCCACGCCAGAGCCTGACCAGTGATATCCAGGTCATCACGTAGACGGTTGAGCAGGATGGCATGGTTGACAGTATCAAAGGCAGAAGAGAGATCAAGCAAGATGAGAACACACAGAGTGTTAGAGTCAAGATTGGAGAGCAGGTCTTCACGGCTGTTCAGGAGAGCAGTTTCCGTGCTTCTGGCAGCTCTGAAGCCAGACTGATGGTCGTGAAGACTACCCACAGATTCAGCATGGAGATTAAGCTGGGAGATGGCCAGTTTCTCCAGGAGCTTTCCCAGGAAGGGAGTGATGGAGTTTGGGCGATAGGATGGGTCGGAAGAGGGTTTCTTAAGAAGAGGGTGCACAAGGGAGTGCTTAAGCGGGGATGGGAAGACTCCAGTGGCGAAGGAGTGATTGCAGAAGTCAGCCAGGGCAGGAGCCAGGGAGTCGATGTGGTCCTTGTAGTTTTGGAGGAACAGGGTTGAACCTGTTTCGACGAGACTTTCATAGATCGGACTTGTCTGGAAACCTTGTCGGCAGAGAAAAGGGGAAAGGCAGAGAAGGAGGGAGGAGGGGTGGCTGCGGAGGGGCCAGAGGAAGAGCAGGGAATAGAGGAAGGGAGATGATAGGAGGAGAGTGAGGACAGGATGTCCTGAGTTTTTTAAATGAAGTGAGAAGCCAGTGCCGTGCAGAGGGCCTGGGAGGGGACAGGAGAGGTAGACACTGCGGCAGGATTGGGCAGTTCCTTGCAGATTTTAAAGAGTTCAGCCGAGTTGTTTGATGACGCAGAGATGCGGACTTGGATATGGGCTCTCTTCTTGGTGAGAACGGAGAACCGGTATTGCCTTTGCAGCAGGCGGCAGGCCAGTTTGTCAGAGGATGAACGTGAAGCACGCCATTTCCTCTCGGCCACCCTGCACTTGCGTTTTAGGGTGACGAGATCTGAGTCATACCAGGAGTTACACTTGACTTTGGGCTTCAGGCGGATTCTCATGGCGGGGGCAAGGATATCAAGAGTATCAGATATAGCAGAGTGGAGAGTGGCGAGGGCTGTGTCAGGGTGAGAGTCAGCCAAAGGGGGAGAGGGGATGAGAAGGTGGCGGCGAAAGCCTCAACTGACACGCGCTTCATGGGTCGGATGACCGAGAAGGAGGGTGCCAGTGATGAAGGTGGCTTGGCCTGAGGGGTAGGGAGGGTGAGGTGGGAGGATAGGAGAAAGTGATCACTCCAGGAGAGAGGAGTGGAGAGAGGGACAGAGGGGAAGGTCAGTGGAGATCAGAGCATCGTGAGTGCCCTGCGGAATGAGTCGGGCCAGATGGGAGAATGGAGAGAGAGAGAGAGAGAGAGAGAGAGAGAGAGAGAGTCGCAGAGGTCGCGAAAGTGTCCGGAGGGGGGACAGGAGGCATCAAGGTGGATGTTGAAGTCTCCAAGAAAGAGGAGTCGAGTGCTTGAGGCCAAGAGTGAGGAGGCGAGGTTCACCCACTCAGAGGAAGTAAGAAATCTGACCAGGTGGCCGATAGATAGTAGCCACAGTAAGGGAATGGCTAGGAGAGAGAGAGAGAGTCGGCAGACAAGGCATTCAAAAGAGGAGTAGGTCTTTGTAGGAGTGACAGAGGCGGGAATCCACTCAGGAAAGATAAGGGCAACACCCCCACCAGCGCGGTTGGGCCTGGGCACGGTGAGGATCTTGTAGCCGTCAGGTAGGAGTATGTCAAAGCTGGTGACAGAGCTGGCTGTGAACCATGTCTCAGTGAGACCGAGGACATCGAGGTCCAGTTCCTCAAGAAGGCGGCGGATATCGGAGGAAAGTTTGACAGCAGAGCGAGAGTTGAGTGGCAATGTGGAGAAGGTTGCCATCCTTGAAGGACTTCCGGGGAGGGGTACAGATCAGAGGTACGCCCTGCGGAGGTGTAGAAGGAGCACAAGAGGGGGCAGAGAGGGAGGGAGAAGGCAAGGTAGCCGAGGACAGAGGAGGGGGGGAGGGCAGGAGAAGAAAGGAAGTTGATGAAGCACGGGAAGAGTCTATCAGAGGTGAAGGTTGGCCTGAGGGCCTTAGACCAAGACAGTCCCATTAGAGTAGACATTAATGTTGGCCTTAGAGGAGTGGAAGGAGGCCAAGAGGACATACCAACGGGTTCCACCATTAATAGGAGAAAGGAGCGAGCACAGAGACCATATGAAGGGTCCATAGGTCAGGTGAAGGCACGACAAAGAGGATGTCAGTGAGTTTCCTTGGAGTAGGCACTGGTGTAGGTATCAGCGATAGGGAGGCCTGGGTTGGAGACCAGGATGTCCTTTTTAAACTCTTTCCTTCCAGATTTAGTGAGGAGAGCAGGATAGTCAATGGAGAAGCAGTTAGAGAAGATAGGAGAGATAGAGAGCACCATAGAATAGGTGGGAGAGGGGGGTGGAAGGGAGGGATGGGGGAAGACAGACGAGAGCAAGCGGACAAGATAGCGAGCGGCAATCCAGTTGTGCAGTAGGACAGACTCTCAGGGTTAAAGATCTCAGTGCTCAATATGGAACCAGGGAGAAGCCACCTATGTATGAGACTCCTGCGAGGGGAGGAAAAGGCCTAGTTCACCACAATGCAAGAAACAACAATAATTAATGATACAACGCGTATTAAGTAACACTGGTGTAGGAGGGGTGGGCCGGGAGACCAGGTGGAGCTAACAATGGTGATTACTGGCGTCCCCCGCAGACACCTGCATACAAAACAGGAGTCGCAACCGTAGGAGCCGCCCTTTGCCTAAGGGGCCCTTACCCGAGGGGGCTGCCGGGCAGGGGGGCTGCCCAGGAGGGTCAGTTTTAAGGCAGAGGGCACCCAATAGGAGGAGAGGAAGGGGAGGGGAGGGGGTGTGGGTGGGCTAGGAAGCGCGAGGGAGTGGAAGACCTGGAAGTGGATGCAGGGGGAGGAGGGTAGGGGGGGCAGGGTACAACGCGCTCGAGGCGCGGACAAAAATAAAATAAATAAAACTAATTTCACAACTCACTGGAGACCCACAGGACCGTGCCGGGGTTAACCTGCAGTCTGGGCAATCAATGCTACCGGCGACTGCTCACACCCGCTCCGCTCTTCAAAGATAATATATGGGGGCATTACAAGCAGGTTTTGCATCGGTCAACTGTAGACTGAACGACATAGTCAACAACATATCCTCCATTAAATGGTGAGGGAGGCGGGAGGGGGATGGGACAGGCCTGTTGCCGAATGACTGTTGGGAAGTTCAATGTTTTGTTTATACTACAAAAACTGTCAGACACATGGCTCACAGCCACATCAAGCGGGGCTCAGTACATACTGTGGAACATGATAAATAACACACATGACTGCGTAGGATAAGGCCCACAGTCTTCAGCTCCTAACGTGGAACATTAGAAGACTAGCGAACCCCATCAAGGTGATAAAAATACTAGCCTACGCAAATCGGCATAAAGTAGACTTCCTTCTCTTAAAAGAAACACACGCGACTAAGAAGGTGACGGAATCATTTGCACAGAGCTGGGGTCAGATACGTATCGCGACAGATTACTCATCACAAGCCAGAGGAGTGATAACGCTAGTACGCAAATGCATGGGATTTCAGTTGTCCAGAATGGAAATAGACGCTGGGGGAGATTCGTCATAATCTGGTTTGTGCTGGCATGTCAGGAGTTAATAATAATCAACACGTATGGCCCAAATATAGATTTGCCGGAATTCTACCTGCAAATACTAGCCCAGATCACACGGACGGGCTCTGCCAAAATACTATGGGAGGGCGATTTCAACACAATCCTTGACCCTGCTGTTGACCGCTCAGCTACGGCACAGAGGTCCCACACTAAAGCTGCAACTACCATACGGCAGATCATGGAAACACAACCCCTAACAGCTACATGGAGGGAGACACATCCAGGACGGGGGGAATATACGTTCCATTCATATGTACATGGGTCCAGTTCACGGATTGACTACTGGCTTAGCTCGCCCGAACTAATGCAACATTTACAAGAATGTAAGATACTACCACGCACGCTATCGGACCACGCTCCCATCCTGCTTCAAATACTAATAGGGGTAAATCAACGCAACCAACGATCATGGAGGATGCCCTCATCACTGCTTAAAGATGAAGCAATGATTGAATCACTCAGGGTGAGGGTGGAGATAACTAAATTCTTCGACCATAACATAGGATCAGTACAATCAATGACCACAGTGTGGGAAACATTTAAGGTGTGGCTGAGAGGACATTTAAACTCGGACCGCCGGCAAGCTTAGTGAAGTACGAAACGACCTCACCAAGACAGAACAAGAATTACGTAGACTAGAGATCATACACTCTCAGGCGCCAGGGAAGGACACCCTAAAACCGCTGCAAGAACAAATGACCAAATTTAAGGCGCTGGCGGAACGTGAAGTATACTACATAGTCAGTCCAACATGGGCCAAAAGATATGGGGAGGGAAACAAAGCCAGTCGCAGAATGGCAAACCTTATCAAAACCGAACAGGGGTTCAGACAAATAACAAGTATAGTAGACCCGGAGGGAATAATCCACACAGATGCTCAGGAAGTTAACCAGGTGTTCCTAGACTTGTACACTCGAACACTGATCAAGTATCGGATGAAGAACTACAGAACTATATGGATTAATTTCCCCTCCCCGAATTGAGCCCAACAGACAGAGAGGCGCTGGACCTCCCACTAACCATAGAGGAAATCACACAGGCTATTAAGGAGCTTCAATCGGACAAGGCACTGGGCTCAGATTGGATACTGGCAGAATTTTATAAAATCTACAAAGAAGAACTCGCCCCCAAACTACTGGAGGTATGGGAGGAAGCCCTGGGTAAGGGAGCACTGCCTACCACAATGAAAGAACCAATAATAACTGTCCTGCTGAAACCACACAAATTTCTGCAAGACCCCACATCCTACCGTCCCCTTTCCTTGATCAATGTGGACACTAAGATATTCTCTAAAACAATAGCGAATCGCCTGCTATCCTATATGAATAAATTAATACATCTGGACCATTCCGGTTTCAACCCAACCCGCTCCACCTCCTTAAACCTCCGAAGGTTCTTTGCAATAGTGTCTCAATTGGACCCGGAAGCGAAAACAGTAGCAGTGGTCCTCGATGCTGAAAAAGCATTTGACTCTGTCTCGTGGAAATACATGTACTCTATCCTTTGACAAATGGGGTTCTGCCCTGGTTTCCAGAAGTATATACAAACACTATACAAAGACCCCAGACTAAAGGTCAGAATGAATAACGCTCTTTCGGCAGATTTTACATTACAATGAGGCACGAGGCAGGGCTGTCCACTCTCACCCTTAATATTTGCGCTCACGATAGAGGTGATGGCGGCGAAACTCCGACACAATCATGCATGGCGAGGCATACGCATTAGGGGCCTTCCGCAATTTATTTCACTGTATGCAGATGATGCGATGCTATATCTGAAAAACCCAGACACTAATCTTGCCAGTAATGGACGACATAACGCAATTCACAGAATACTGTGGATATAAAATAAACAGACTCAAATCGGAAATAATCCCCCTCACAAGAGCCGCCATACAATCCCCAGCCACCGCTCAGTTCCACTGGTCCCCAAACACAGCACGGTACTTGGGCATCAAAATGGCCACAGACATACGCACTTTATTTAAACAACTACGAATCTTTCCTAACACTGGAGCAGAAATTCAATATCTGGGACAAACTCCCAATATCGTTATATGGCAGGATTACGTTGCTTAAAATGGTGGTGGTGCCGAAAGTTCTGTACTTATTCAGCAACATACCAATCTGGCCTGGCAGACAGTTCTTTGAACTACTACAAAAACTGGCCTCCACATTCGTACGGGTAGGGGGCACTGTGAGATTAGGATAGAATAAATTGTGCGAGAAATAAGACACAGGGGGGGCTAATGGCTCCAGATTTTCTATTGTACTTTTATTCATCACAGGCGCACTTTGCGAAATACTGGTCTGAAAACACTGAAAGATATACACATATGCAAGCGTAGAAATTCGCAGCCTCCCCGATCAAACTGCCATCCATGATATTCGCCAAAAGCAAAAAAAGATATGGGGGAGGTGGATCCGTTAAACTCCACATGCGCGCATGGGCACACCTGTTCCAAAGAGTAAGTTGAGCGGACCCCTATTGGCTGCACGCAACCCTGTGGCATTATCCAGACCTGGGATCCAGGCATTGAAATGAAGCTGGGGGACCTGTACCCAGACGGCAAGTTCTCACCATTGAAAATGGTCCAAAAAAAGGTGGGCCAGGGCCTCACTACAGCATTACAATACCACTACCTAAAAGCAGCAATGAAAAAGAAATGGCCAATGTTCCCCGATGAGCCAATTTCACATCCGTTCTTGACCGCAATCATGTCACCAGAAGGGTTTCGTGGAGGCATATCAACACTGTACAAAGCGGTGCAAGCACACACGCCATCCACGAATAAGATGAAGGAGAAGTGGGAACAAGACCTAGGTAAGAGTATAGATGAATCACTATGGTGCAAATACTGCCAAAACACCAAAACCATTTCAATAAATTCAAATTTTAGGCTACTCCAATTCAAAATCCTGAACCAACTCCACATCACTCCCAGCAAAATGGCCAAATTCAATACCTCCAGCCAAACCCACTGCCCTAAATGTAACACACCTGAGGCCAACTCCATGCACATGTACTGGGAGTGCCCACTGGTTAAACGTTTCTGGATAGAGGTAGCCGAGATAGTGCGTGATATACTAGACACAAATCTACCGGCCACCCCACGGAAATACTTGCTGGGAGATATCGGGGAAAATTGCAATCAAATCCCGCAGATTCTTCGTAGTATGCAACGCAGTGGCCAAAAGGAACATTCTAAGAGCTCGTAAAGCCAGAACGGCCACAACAGTACAAGAAAGGCTGAAGGACCTCATATGGGTACAGGACTGCAAAGAAGGTTATATAAGAGGAATAGTAATCTCCTGTAGACCAAAGGACATCTGGGGCCCCCTAAGAGGGTATTTGAACACAGACACGCTGGAGTCACAGAAAGATACAGACTGAATCAAGTACAGCTTCAACACCTACACGATAGCCAGAAGAATCGGCTAAGAATACGCTGTTTTTACATAAATGTATACATTAAGATTTGCCAGTGTAACCACTATCTGCATGTGAGTTGTAATGTGTTTGACAGAAGAAATAAAGGTTTAAAAAAAAACATTTGTTGCCAATACATTACCTACTGTCGCAGATAGCCTCAAGAACGCACCAACTTTCAGAAACGGAACAAGAGTTTTTATTTTACTTCTAGTCAGCGGCTTGCTAATGGCCGTCCTTTTCTACCTAACCTAGGGATGGATGGTCCATCCCTAACCCAGGCATCCCTCAACCACAGGCTTGTCACTATTGGTCGGTAAACCCTACTATCTAATATAACGGTCTGACTTAATGATGGCCTAAAGACTAACTCCTTTTTGTATCTAACTTCCTCTGGGTATGATCTAGGTGGTCCCTTACCCAAGGCCCCCAGAGGTAGTCTGGCGCTATGGTGACTTTCAGATACTCAGGCCCCATTTGGAGTCTTACTTCCTCATCGTCTTGTTCCTCTCCCTACTTCTTTTTCTCACTTGGTTCTCCTTCTCTCCTCCATCCTGCTCAAGCACGCACTGACCGTGTGTGTGCATTTTCCCACATTTTACTTGTGCACATTTATCCTGCCTGTAAATGGCCACCGCCTTCTCCCTAGGCACCGAAGTACCTCAGAGCATTGCCGTGGAGACGGCACAACAACAAAGCTGATTGGCCCAAGTAGATCTGTGGAGCCAATCAAGTGCGCTGACTGGAATTAGCTGGCCCCCATCCCGAAGGCCCTGAACTAAGGGCCCTTTCTGAGCCTGTCAGGGCGTCGGGAGGGCCAGCAGGGCTTCTCCACACCACTTCACATTGCCCACCACCTCTTGCCTTCCTGGATCAGTTCCCCAGCATGCAGCCAGCTACTCCATGAATTCGATCCTCACCTGGAGCCTTGTCTTCCACTTCAAGAGTTCCTGTAAGATAAGTTCTGGACTACCTTAAACCTTTTCTCTAATCCACAAATGTTGATCCTAGATGTGCCTTAAAACAATTTCTACTTCCTATGCTTTACTACACCCCCTATCTTACTGCATTTGCGTGTTTTTTGGAATTTTCAAACTTGGGTGTGTTTTTACAACTTTGCACCCCCATTTTGCATTGCATTTGTGTGCTTTTTGGAAATTTTAAACCTAGGTGTGATTTTACAACTTTGCACCCCCTTCTCTGTACTGAAGTGTTTTTACTGCATCTGTGTGCTCTCTGGGTAATCCGCGTTTTGGTTGTGCCTTACAACTGTGTGCCCTACACCATTTTCCGGCTGCTAGGCAGCCTGGTGAGTTTGCACTTGTGCATGCAGTCTTCTCCTCCTATCCTCCACCCTCACCTCTCCTCCACTCCTATGGCACTCAACACCTCCCCTGCCTATTCTAACTGCTATACTATCACCTACCCTCCCTCTCTCACCAAGTCTGGAAGGATAAAGTTTAAAAAAGACTTCCTGGCCACTAACCCTGGTCTGCCCATCGCAGACACCTAAGTCAGCGTAACTTCCAGAGAGATTATCACCGACATCCTCTTTTCTGTCCCCTCACCAGATATCTGGACTCCTCATTTGATCTCTACTCTCTCAACTTCCTCATCCTCACCCATTAAGGGTGGCACTAGATGGGAAGTACTCTTGGTGGGCTTCTCATCATCCAGGGGTATCATTAATTTCTAATGGATTGTGGCCGCCCACATATTCCTCAACTTTTGATAATCTCTTTCCAGCTTGAGCTGCTTTGGAAAAGATTTCTCGACACGGGATGCTGTGCTGTCTCATCGAATCGATGTCCCTCGAGGACTTCTGTTCGACTGTTAACATCATCATTAGTATAAGTAGCGCACGCAGCACCCGTTGGCTTCAGTTCCGTTTTTCCAAACATTTGCTTCGAAGAATTACGGCGCGCTTTGGTTCTTCATTGAATTTCGTTACTCATTTTCTAATATGAAAATGTCTTCACCGTCGGCTCTATCAATGCCTAAGACAGTTTTCAAGAAATGCCAAGACTACAGATCAAAAAAATGTTGATCACCGACCCCCACAGCATATGCCTGTGGTGTCTTGAAACTGAACATCGTACCTCTGAGTGTAACTCCTATCAGGCGATGATCGACAAGGCTCTAAGATAGCGTAAAGGTAAATTGGCGGTCGTTTGGCCCCCTTCGAAGAGAAGAGGGGGTCGGCGACCCGATTCCACCCCTCCACCCTCCCAAATTCATGATGAAACGAAAGGCCAGAAATGCTCTCAGCCACCCATCTTATTTCGGACAAATCCCAAGTGCACCAGTAATTGACAAGTACACTGAAAGGTATCCTCTCAGCCAGCAGTACAGACCGAATCCTGTACACATCTTCACAGGTATAGGAGAGGAAACTGAGATGGTGGACAGAAATACCCTTATGGACAGTCTCGACTAAAGCACCAAGAAGCCATGATGCTGACCTCATTAGTAACACCACGACGGAGCAGCATTAGACATGAAGCACATTTGCAGTCCTGCACTGCATCACACAAACACACAGTTGTATACATGAAGAAAATGAGTGCACAGTTCTTTTGCTAGAGGACAGATACATATACATATCGTCATTGCTTTTATTATTTTTGCACTAGCCAAATGCTATAACGCAGAACTGCAAGGCACAAGAGATCCCCGGCAAGCTTGCAGATGCTTAACGCGAATAACCCTATGGAACTACAGGGATATATATATATGGAACCTGATAGGACCAACCGTGACTAACATATAGAGAACGTAGCATAACATGGACGATGAAGAAACTACATTATAAGGTTTAGGAAAATCATAGCAACAAGACAATGGACAACCATCCGTGGTGGGAAAGGGGAGCCGATCCCAGCAAAACAGACACGGACTACAACAAGTGTTGCGACGTGAGGAGCATATTCCCTTAGGCAAAGGTGGTACACAAAAGTTACAATATAGACACATAATCGTTCACATCACCTTGAAGAGGTGCACAGCGACCTGAGAACTCGATCGAGTCCCAGGCCTGGGAGGATCGGCTCTAACCAATCACAGTTTAGAAACCCAGGGGTGGATGGCCAGGGGCAAGAACCAATGGTAAGCCCTCTATTCTGCAACAATGTAATAGATAGTTCTTTTGGGATGGGACAGGCCAGCCACCTGACATGTGAGGACTAGTAGAATAACACCTATAGGGTCCCCTATAGGTAGTAGCTCTGTCAATACCAATCCTTCGGGCTGATGGGTTTTTTGGGGAAGGGTCCCAGTGATGACGCCAGAGTCATACAAAACCAGCCTGCATGCCATAGAACATTGAGACGTACCGGAGACTGCCTGTTTTCTCGTATTGATCCCTGTTGGTTTTATTTGGAATAAACTGCAGTTTGTACTTGGCGTTGACTGAGTCCTCCATTTATTCTGGGATGGTGTTGGGCCCTCGAAGTCTGTGGATCCCAGCATTGCTCGGGAATACCTGGGAGTCCCCCCCCCACACCCCCAACAGATGATTCCCAAAAAGAGAAAGTCTGAAGAGTCGAGAGATTCTCTGAGACAGAAAAAGTCTAAAAAAGATCTCGATCGAGAAGTCAATCGCATCATTCTTCGTCTTCTTCCAAGAAGGCCAAAAAACGGTCACGTCACCTTCGACCTCTAGTGATTCCTCGTCCAAGGTAATGAAATGTCCAACCAAGTTGGACTCCCCTGCAAAATGGGATGCATTTCAAAATGAAATGTTAAAAATCTTTGAACAGGAGGCCCGACCCCCTCAAAAGAGAAGCAGAAAGACCATGCCCCTGTTGATCTGCATAAAGACTGCAAAGGGAAGTCGAAGACGAAATCCTATGAGACTTCGAATCCGAGGCATACGCTGGAGTTCAATCAAGAACTATCTAAATCTCGATCTGACAAGAAATCGTCAAGGGCTTCCACAAGCCAAGCGGCCAGTCCTTCGACGGTCCCTTCGAGGATGCATAAGAAGTCGACAACTTCAACGGTCTCACCAATGCCATCAGTGTCGGAGCCGTTGACGCCAGTGTTGAAGTTGACTGGATCATAGTCATTGTCAACGATTTCTTCCAAGTTGTTGGAGCCCCCAATAACACAAGATAAGATTTTCAAACCCTTAAAGGATTTTTTTAAATCTTTATCTTCAATTTATGAAGATGGCAAACCCCCAGATGAGAATACACCACCATTTGGCTTACAATTTGGTACCCCAAATGTGCCAGATGAATTAATTTCTAAAGAGTCTAGAATAAAAGACTTGTATGAAAACTTGCAGACAGCCAGTGGTATAGATACCTCTCCAAAATTGGAATTTGGTAAGCCAGATCCTTCTGACCACACTGACTCTTCATACAGGCAACTGGATGCAGGATGATCTAAATGATATACTGGATCAAGGTCCCAAGAGAGATCCAATTTTACCTTTTCATATTACCCAAAAGGGTCACATCTAATTGGGAAAGACCAGAAACTGCAGCTGCAGTAAATAAAAACTTTTCAAACAAATATAGGCCATCCAGCAATCACCCAGAATATTTCACAAAACACTGGATACCGGAGAGTTTGATGGTTCAGGCAGCCATGTCCACTAAGCAATTTACATACCCTTCTATCCCTCCAAATATGTATGACAAGCCAGTGGATGTTTGGGCTCGAAAAATATTTACTGCTGGAAGTATGGCTTTCAAATCAGCTAACACTACTTGTGCCTTGTTAAAATGTACATTTACCCTGTGGGATTGCGTAGCTATGGTGGCTGACCACATGCCGGAAGAATAAGAAAGAGACGGCTTCCTGGCTATCGTCAATGATGGTAAGGAGGCAATGTGTGAATTCCTCCAGTCAAGCCTTGATACTGCAGATAGAATTAGAAGATCTGTGGCAACTAGTACCTTGCTGCGCAGGCTTGCGTGGGTGAGGAAGTCCGGATTTTCACTGGATGTACAAGCTAGACTCCTCAATATGCCTTTTGACGGCTCGAGGCTGTTTGGCAGCAAGGCTGGTGAAAGTCTGGAAAAGCTGCAGACCTTGAAAGCGCTGGCTAAATTTCTTAGTGCCGCCATTAGACAGCCTCAACATTCCTACCCCAGTGCATCATCTTGGAGGGGTAAATCAATTCGATTCTACTCCTCAGTTGGAAGAGGGAGAGACAGGCCAGTCATATAGGTCGGAGAAGATTCCCTTGTGGTGGATGAGGGAGAGGTACTAAAGCAGCCCAAGCAGCGGCAGCTTTGCCCTCAGCTGCTGCTTCAGCCACCTCAAAACCTCTCTGAGACCTTAGCCCATATGACCCCAGTGGGAGGCAGACTGTCTCTGCATCTGCAAGAATCTCAGGGCATTACTTCAGATGCTTGGGCACGGGATCATCCATCGGGCAACAGCTTTTTCAACATTCCAGATCCTCTCCTTGTGTAGGAAATGTTGACCCTGCTAGAGAAAGCTGCAAAAGAACCTGTACTTGTGGCGGATAGCAACAAGGGTTGGTACTCCCCATACTTTCTAATGTCCAAAAAGGACAGAGTATTGAGATCCATCTTGGACTTAAGAAACCTGAACAAGTTCCGCAGGAAGCACAAGTTCAAGATGGTTAAACTTTCTCAGATCCTTCAGGCCCTCCAACTCCAGGATTAGATGGTATCATTGGACCTTCAGGATTCTTACTGTCAAGTGCCTATCCATCACAAGCACAGAAGGTACCTGAGGTTCGTGGTTGGCGGTTCTCATTATCAATTTCGAGTTCTGCCATTTGGGCTGACTTCCGCCCGAAGGTTTTCACTACGTTAATGGAGGTTGTGGCAGCGTGTCTCAGGAGAGGCGGGATTCTCCAACTCTCATTTCTGACCCCTCACAATACAGTGGGCACGGCCAAAGGCCGTGGCTTCTGTCCATGGTCAAAAGTCACAGTGGCCCCATAATGTTTTGGAATATACAGGGGGCACGGCCAAAGGCCGTTACCACTGGCTATGGCTGAAGGCCATGGCTAGTGGCCGTTTAGTGTTGTAAAATATACAGTGGGTATGGCTATGGCATTGTAAATTCCTTTTCTGGTAACATATATGTGCTCTTGGGCTTTGCAACGGGAACGTGCAGAGTTAAGCCAATCCTGAGTTTCCGAATGTACTGAATTTCAAGGGTTTTGTTGCATTATCTTTATTCACCTTAACTGCACTTTAACGAACCTTACTTCCTTGAATGTCAGGATTTAGCTATTCCACAGTTTGTTTCCACGCCATATATTTGAAAACACAAGCGGGCCATACCCACTGTATATTTGAAAACTCAAACTATCAAATGGCCTTCGGCCATGCCCTCTGTATATTTTAAGACACTTGCAGTGATTTTTGCTGTACAATCGAGCAAAATCGACCTTTTTTGTCTATGGGAAAAGGAATGGCGAGTAGGCCGAAACTGTTTTTATTTTGTTTTTAATGTTAATAACTTTTTTATTCTTTAACAAATCTTTTATAATTATAATTGTTCTTTTATAATGTGCTTAATAAACGAGACCAGTTTCTAAATGGTGACCGGGAATCGAACCTGTTGCTATGCGTTCTCACTTCCAAGAAAAATGTGCTGCCTCTGAGCTATCCTCCCAGAATTTGCAGTCTGGGAGGGCCTGCGTGCATAAACTTTTCTGAAAAATGTCAACCAAATTCATCATACACGTCAAAGGTTATTAGCAATTCTTTTTTTCGGGATTCCTATGTAAATCCAACTCGCCCTAACTAAAAACATTTTTTTTTAATTGCTTTTTTTCCATAGCCGCGGCTCTAATTATAATGAGGGTTTCCTGTTTTCAGTGGGTTTTTTTCTCTCTTTTTATTACTTCTGGGGTGTTTTTCCAGTGTTTTCCAAAAGTTTCTGAATCTGTGTTTATCAGTGTTTTCCTGTGTGCCCCCTTCAAACAATCACGGGTATCTATTTTTTCCAGTGTTAACACACAAATATTATTTTATTGTTTCATTGCGTGCATAAGTAGGGTAATGTCTCTCATGACCGGCTCCAAGAATAACATATACCCCGGTTTGAGAGGTTAACCTCGAAATCCACCCTAATGCAACCATCCGTCAAAGAAGTTCATCAATCACAGACTGATTTTGACCTGTTTTGACAGGGGTATTGTTATGTATAAAAGATTGCAGGCTTTGATTTGAGAACTCAACATTTTTTTTTGGCAATGTCCAGTGAAATTAAATTATTTCCCAAGGATCACACACATTTTGGTTAAGCAGCGTGCTATGGCTGGTGACTGTTGTGATACATTGCACGACCCCAACTAACTGCATTTAAGCAGCCTGGAAAATGGAAACAAATGACCGGCTGCAAGAGTAACATATGCCCAGATACCTTTGCCCCCACAGCAAAAATCAAAAGGTGGCACCCATGAATATACGCACGTAAGTGAACATACTTCTTTAAAGTGAAATAAAGAAATTTAGTTAAATTGACCTTCCCCATAGATGAAAGTGTGCAAGACAAAAAAAATTTAATGAACACCAGAAAAATAACCTGAGAGAGGTAATGTTCCAATAAATATAATATACTGGCAAAGTATAAAAGGTGCTCACCTTTTAAACCCAGCAATCTGTGGTGAAATATTTTCCTGGAAAACAAAATTCCAACACGAGACAAGTGCTTGTGGTCTTGTGGGAAAGCGTCTGCACTGGGAACAACCTTAGTGATATCCAGGTAGCCAAACACTTGAGCAAGCCTGCCAAACTATAAATAAAAACAAAGGGCTGCGCTGTACATCCACATGTCCTTTACTTGCGCCCTGAAAAACGGCCACAATCGGGGGAGAATAACTGCACCAGTGTCCAGGATTAGAACCTTTCTTATTACACCTTGGGTAAATACTCATGACTTACTTGCCCTCTCATCATTTCCCCTCCTCATCCCCATGTCAGGCTTTCACCAATACTCTGCTTTATAAAGATAACTTGAAAAGTACACATACCATAGTGACACTCAAATATATAAATCCTTATAGAACTATGTTAAGTAAAAAGTGTAAAATTGTGGCATTATTGCCCCCATTCGGACTGGGAGTCTACAAGTACCAGAATGAAATTCAGCAAAAGGCAAAAAAAATTCTCTCTCTGAGTGCAGTGGGAACATGGAAGATCTGTAAACTGTATTGTGGTATATTGTGTATAATACAAAAGATTATTCTAGTTTTCCTCGCACGTGCAATCTGTATTTGCAATTCTCCATGTATTTGCAGCTCTATTGTGTATTGACGCCCGGCCCTTGGCTGACTTCTGCAACCACTCTTTCGCCTCCGGTGCCTTCCCCTCCCCCCTCGAAGCACTCATTTGCGTGCACCCTCTTCTCAAGAAGCCCTTAGCCGACCCCTCCGTCCCAGCTAATTACCAATCCCGATCTGTATCACTCCCTTCCTGGACAAACTCCTGGAAAAAGCTGGCCATCTCCCAGCATAATCTTTACACTGAATCTGTTGGCCGTCTCCATGACCATCAGTCTGGTTTCAATCCTTGAAGACCTGCTCTCTAACCTGGATTCTAATCTTCCCTCTGCCCTCCTCTTACTTGATCTCTCCTCTGCCTTTGACATGGTTAACCATGCCATCCTGTTGAACCGGCTCTGTGATAATCTGGGTATCACTGATCAGGCTCTGGCCTGGCTAACTTCTTTCCTCTCTGAACGGCATTGCCCGGTCCAACTTGGGTCCTTCCTCTCCTCTATCTCGACCTGCAGTGTTCTCCAGGGGTCTAACCTTTCTCCCTGGTTGTTCAACCAATACCTGGCACCTCTCGCCCACTGCATTGCTGCATTCTGTTCCAACTTCCAGTGCTATGCAGATGACACCCAGCTGGCTTTCAGGCTCCCCACTGCCGCCTCATCCCTGACTGTCTCTCTGCAATCCAAGAGTGGTGCACCGCCAATTATCTCTGTCTGAATGACAGCAAGACAGAGATCCTCCTAATTGGCACACCTGCACCCCTGTTTCCCCTCACTCTCTGGCCGGCCTCCCGTGGCCCTCATCCTGCCCCCACCAGCCAGGCTAAGAACCTCGGGGATATCTTCGACTCCACACTCTCCTTCTCTCCTCACATCTCTAAGAAGTCAAACTACCAACTGCACCTCCTCAGAGGTATTCTCCCTCTCCTCTCCTTCCCCCAGAAGCTCACCGTCTCTAGAGCTCCGATTCTCTCTAGGCTTGACTACTGTAACAGCCTCTTCTTAAATCTGTCTGCCTCTACTCTCTGTCCTCTGCAACTCATCCAAAACAGGACTGCGAGACTTGTCCTTGGCCCCACGCCCTGGGTTTGTATCTCTCCAGCACTGAAATCCCTCCATTGGCTCCCAGTGGCTGCAAGGATCAAATTCAAGACCATTTGCATAGTCCACAAAATATCTCCAGCCTTCTCTTCTGAAATATCTTCCTACTCAAGCCCTTTGCTCCTCCACCTCCAACTCCTTGAGGGCCAGGCCCTTTTCCAAGCAACAAGGTGGGGGCAGATCTTTCTTCGGCAGGTGCCTCACTCTGGAACAGCCTCCCTGCCACTCTAAGACTTGAGCAGAACCATCTCCGGTTCCAGAAGGAGCTCACGACTTTCCTCTTTGCCTCTGCCTTCTCTCTTCCTCTTCCCTACGGATCTCCTGTCCGATACTGCACTGGTTACCTGGCTACCCTCTGAATCACAGGCCCAGGTCCCTGCCGTTCCAGCTGCACACCTGCACGGCCTCCTGGCAACCCTGCATTTAGGGCTGCATCTGTAACCCTACAGTCCCCCTACCTACACTATCTATCACTTGATGCTTTTGCACTTAACGTTGCACTGCCACATGCTGGCCGCACTTCTTGTCCCTCGATGTTTAGATCCTATGTCCTGCACTTGATCCTCCTCCCGTTGCCTCAGTACTTTTCCCCTTTCCTTTCTCCTGCACTTGTGCGATCTCAATGTCACTGGACCTAGTAAGATCGTTGTCTTGTCCCCCCCCTTGTCCTCTCCCCTGCCTCGTCGTGCTTTGAAACACTTGTGTATGGGTGCAGTATAAATACAATATCATATCATATCCAAAGATAGCTGCTCTTTTCATGTGGGCCTTGTGTTAGCTTGCCCATCAGAGTGCAATACTTTCAAGGACTGGCAGTAGCACGGGTTAAAAACAATTATGTGGTTGCTGTGTTCTTTTTATTAGTGTGTATGAGATATTTAAAACTTAGTGCACAGTTCTGGATGCCTTGTGTTTTCTGTCTCCCTTCCGTGAAGTAACCGGCACCCAAACCTGCTTAGCTTCAAAGCAAGGAAGGTGCTAACTCCCTCAGGCCATGTTGCACCAAGTGGTCTTGTAACTTGTGCTCATTTATTAGGTAACATGGCCTGAGGGACCTGGTATCTTCCTTGCTTTGAAGCTAAGCAGGGTCAGTCCTGGTTACTGAATGGATGGGAGTCCCAGATACCTATTTCCAGTGTTTGGACTACAGATAGGTGATCGGCTTTGTGTAGTTTTATAGCCACAAAAAAAAGCTGGAAAGAAAATCTTTTTTGCCCCCAGTCCCTTGCCAAGTGCCCTTCTCATCTGTGCCAGCTCCCTCACCCACTCCGCAGATGGCCTCTGCGCCTCCCCTGCCCTCCCCCCCCAACAACACACAATTTATTTTAAAGCACTTTGCTTTGAGATGTTGGCTATTTGCGGCTGTAGCCAGGGTTACAGAAAAGCTTTGTGTTGCAAACTCAGTCCATAGACCCCCTCCAACTCCCAAATGTCACTTGGTGTCCTCTTGCCCCCCCCCCAACACCTCTAGCCTGATGGCATTTACATGTGTTTTGACCTGTAAATGGCTTTTTTTCCTGCGTTTCATTTTCTGATAGCAGCGGCAATCTCTCGCATCAAGGAAAATAAAATGTCGCTGTTTCATTAATAAACATGAGGTTGCTTGCCAATTTTCCAGAGATATAGCTATCTATTTTGACAAGGGGTCACCCCCTTCTGCAACGAATATTTAAAAGCTACTGGACAGTATAACCCCAAGCCACAAAAAGGCCTCAAGTCAACGATTTGTGACTTCACACACCTGGTCCAAATCCATCCAGCGGTTTGGGCTTTGTGGTCTGGCAAAAAATGACCTTTTTTGTCTATGGGAAAATGAATGGGGAGTAGGATGCAACTTTGTTTTTTGTGTTTTGTTTTCTTCATACATTTTTTTATTTTTTAACAAATCATTCCCAAAATGTGCAGTTGGGCAAGGGAGTGGGCCCATGTGTACCCAATTATCTTCAGAATTTTGACCAATTCCGTTGCATGAGTCAAATGTTATTAGCAATTCATTTTTTCGGGTGTCCTATGGGAGTTCGACTCACCTTAACTATAGGGCAGTGACCGCTGCCCTATAATATATGTTTCATAGTGGGGTTATTTAGTAGGATTCCACAATTACTTGCCCATTATGACATGTGTTAGGCAGAATTATGTGCAGTACCCTTTCGGAACACCACACACAATTAAGATTACAAGTGACAGTACAAATTCACCTTTGGTACTAGCCTATACTACACAGTTAAAGTGGTAGTGATGGCTGAGCAGCCAGACCTATCTCAAGAGCAAGTGAGCAGTATCAAATAGTTACACAAAGGACAGCAATTACTAAGATTCAAACAAACACTGATTCAAGGTTTCCAAGTAAAAGAATATACATTTATTTACTCTTTAGTTATATAACATTTCACTATCATAAAGCAGTTTAAAAATAACGCTCTTAATACACCATGCCACTCCCAATAAGTTCCAGACAAGTTAAGCTCACAAAATGAAGTGGGAGCAAAATGGCCCTCCAGCAATTTAAAAGGGAGGGAAAGACAAAGATAATAGAAATTGAACCACACCAACAGATAAGTACTCAGGGCAATTGAACAAGAGGAACTACAGTGATAGAATCAGGTAGAAAAGGCTTAGGGCCAAAGTCAATAGGTCAAAAGTCTTTTGCTCAAGATCACACAGTTCAAGGTAGTTTGTGGTAAAGTTTGTGCCACGGGTTCCGGACGAGTTTGGTTGGCAGAAAAGTTAGTTCAAAGAGAAGAGAAGGACAAGCCCTCGGATTGGAGAAAGATTTCAAACACTTTCACCGCGGTTGAACGAAACGAACAACCGGATTTGCACAGTACCTTTAAACGGTGAAGAAGCTGTGGCTGAGGTGGACGTTCCTGGTAGTTCCTGCAGGCTCACGGTTCCTGAAGCGACTATCGGACTGACAAGAAGTAGGATGACTGGAGGGTCCTGCACTATCCAGGGAAGAAACCAGCAGCAGAGCGAAACAACAAATAAAAGGTGCGCTCATTAAAACCCAAGGAGGGTCCGACCTTCCTGACTATCCGGCCCACTGTAGCTCTGTATAGCGAATTCTACCAGAGGAGGGGTCTTGGTTTGAAGTTTGGGCAAACTGGTTGGTCCCACCAGCTCAAGGGAAGAAGATTCCTGGAGGATCTTCTCTGTCGTCGGATTCTGAAGATTCTGACCTGCAGCAGGGCTTCACCGGGTGGTTCAGTCGTTGTAGGGGTCCTCTTCTGTCAGCTCCTCATTGGTTCTTTCGTTCCAGTGGCGATTCTGCCTTTCCAGTCCCAGAGACCTGCTTTTTATGCTGTTTTCCCCCGTTCACACAGCCTGGCTGCCAATCACACAGCAGGGTGGCTCTCCTGGCAAGGACAGTCACCCATCCAATCAAACAGGAGTGCGACTTGGGTTACCAAGGGAATCCATGGTAGGGGTCCTAAGACCCCTCCCTCACATCCTGCCTACCCAGACTTTCAGGCACCTTAAGGAGGGCGTCTGTGCAGAAGCCCGTGAAAAGACGACGAACAAAGGGACCAAACCTGGTTTGGCACGCAGAGTAAAACACGAAAAAGACTTTAACAAAAAGAAATGGCGCAAAAACCCAGCCGGAGCTGAAATAAAATATATTTGGTCAAGTGGGTTTATGTTCGAGGCTAAACAAATAGCCTAAAACAATACCATGGTTATTTAAGATAACCGCTGTATGAAAAATAGGGTAGTTACCACTGCCACCAGCCAGGTCTTGATGAAAAGGGAGCGAAACAGTGCTCCAAGAGAAACAGACAAAAAGGGATAAGAATTAACCGTTTCCAATACTCCATGTATGATGGGGTGTACTGGGTCTGTGATTTAAAGAGACTACATAAAGTTAATGGAAACTTTACATGTTTCTGGGAGAGCGTAGTCAGTCCCAGAAAAATGGAGTCAGTGTGAAGTCTAAAAGACAACCCGGTGTCACTGCGCTGAAGGTGCTGTGTAACACACATACAAATAATGCTCATGGAGTAGGTGAGGCTCCAGAGCCCAAGATAACACAAATGGTAAAAACACACACAGCAAAACACATGTAAGAGTGGGAAAAAGGCTCACACTCTTAACAGGTGAAAAAAATAAACCCTAGAAATCCAGCAAAGCTGCTGAGAGACTCAGTAGGTGTGGGAAATCAGCCATTTATGAGAATTCTCCCTAACACTATGTAATCCCTATCCCCGTAATTTCCTTAACCCCAATAGAGTCGCTCCTTTTTGAGGCCTGGTGATCTTTCCAAGGTTGAAATCCAATGTTTATGTGGCTTTTAATGACTTTAGTTTCAAACATGTTTGGTTGGTGCATAGACGTATACTGCCACAGGGGAAATGCCATTTTCTTCATACTTACGTGAAGGGTTCTGGTACACACCATACTGGTGGTGCTTTACCTGACCTCCTAGTATTTCCTTGTTGTAGAAACTGCCTTATAGTTAGCCTTAGCGGCCGATTGTACTTGAGAGCGATATTTGAACATATTTCTCTTTTTTATCGGCTGAAAAGGTAATCTCATCAACACATCAGCGGACATGTATAACGTTACTAGACGCATACGCATTTGGGTGCTCGTCCTAGCCAGACCATTTGTGAAGAAAAAGCTAGAGCACTCGCCAGAAGCGAGGTGAGCAGCAAAAGAGCCGAGTGTAAACCTTCGCAATGATGCACTCTTTTTTTTCTATTTTGTGTATTTCAGACTTGTATTTATTATTATTATTATTTCTTTTTGATGATTTATATTCTTGGTGATTTATATGGTGCTACATGTCGGGAAATACTCCAACTTCTTAACGCTCGAGCAGCGATAAAATCCATGTTGCACGGCATCATCATGTTCCCAAGGCCAGGCGAGCATGTTGCCTCTGAGCTATCCTCCTTGTTACCAAAGAACATACTTAAATACTCACTCCATAACTTTATTTTATACACAGACTTTTCCAGAAGATTTATTTAATGGTGGCTCCACTCCTTTGATTTGTTCAGATGTGACACTCTTGTTAAATGTGTGGCTGCCACCGCTCATCTGTGTCGCTTGTATTTCCATACCAAGAAGGTTGGGAGGAGTAAGTGTTGATCATGAGCTTCTAAAGCCTCTTTCCAAACCGTGAAAGTCTCTTTGCAATTGATGGTTCTGGTGGAGACAGTCACTCAACAGTGGTTCAGGTACCTGCATGCCTGCCTCATTACTGATGGTCTTCTTTTTTTCTTATTTGAGCATTTTCACAATGGCATTCATTCAATGCTGATGACACAAGTTTATTGGGCCAGTTGATTAAACACATCACAAAAGGATATATGTCTACTCTTTGATATTTTTGATCACTTGGTCAGCTAGATGACAACCACTCCTCATCCCTGCCTGCTGGCATACAAACGGGCTTTCCATGTGAAATTACCAAATTATCCTCGCCTTGTAGTCGACACATCAACTGCTTGTCAACATCAAAATGCATAAGGGCCTTTTACATACAAAAATATGCTCATAAGTGAAGGTGTATCGAGTGTCCCATGCAGACCCTTCTTTCAAAGCCGCACTGCAGAAATGAATGTTCCCTTTTCTAAACAAAATTCTGATCAAGTATAGTGTTTATCTGGGCGTCTCCCACCCTTTGCAAACACTCCAACATGCCCCACTTCCTCCTCTGCACCCCGAAAACACTGCTCCTTTTTTATCGTTTCTCAAAAATTGATTCCTCAAACCCACATTCCTGGTCCGCTCCCTCTCCTGCGCTGCCCCCTCTACTGCCCTACCCCATCCCCATATCCAGCCACTCGAACACTGATCAAGAACTTGAATCGCGCACTGTACCTACTTCGACATGCCATATCCAGGAGAGCTACTGCTTGTTAAAACTTGTGTTCCTCCATATCCCCCGCTGTTCGTTTTTGGCGATGCACATCTCAGCAGTAAATGCTGGAAATAAACAACCAAGATCACATGTCAGTCTTGTCAGATTGCCTGTTTTGCTTGATTCTTCTACCCTGCCCCCCCCTTTTGCCCACTCCAGGCTACTTCTGCAGGAGTGTGTCCTGATACATTCTGGTTTCACCTTCACCGTCTTGTGGCCAATTCTGGATTTGACCTTTATGGATTTCATTGATTCACGGTGCGCCACCCTTTCTCAACTCTCGTGCTGGACTTCCCTTGCATCTTGTACTCATGGTGGCCCTGAATCATGCTGTGCCCAGCTTCATCTTGTATCCTGGATTGCAACATTATGTGTTACTACTGACTTCTGCAATTGTATTCGCTCTCCCCTCTTGCTTCTCCACTTTTTGACGGTTTACTCTCTGTTCTCTCCTCCTCTCCCTTTCTCCCTTTTCCTATCTCCTCCCCTTATTTTCTTCTATGCACATACTTTATCAGAATTGTCCATGGACCTAGTATGACAGCAACCATGTCTGTCTCCTCCACCCTCCCCTTACTTGTCTCCCCCCTCCCCTCCAGCACTATCTGAAATGTCGTAAGGCCTAGTATGATAGTCGCTTGTTTTGTTCCTCCCCTCCCTGTCTGCACCCCTCTCCCTCACCTTTTTGTTTTCTCCAGCTCTACCAGAAATGTAGTCAAGCCTAGTACGGTAGTCCCCCTGTCTGTTACCATTTTCTTTCCACTCTCCTCCTCCCTTCTTGCACTATCTGAAATGTCGTCAGGCCGAGTGCTATAGTTCATTTCACAACCTTACTGTTCATGGCGTGTAAGAATGTCATTGTATTTTCCCTTGTTCCCTTCCTTGCCTTGAAGCGCTTTGAAACACATTGTGTATAGGCGCTATATCAGTAAACTATCATATCCTATCATAACCATTGTGCCCTGCCTACCACTATTTGATGAGCAAGTTGAGGTGACTAGCAGTTGGCTAGAGAACAGTAGGCCCAATGTTCCCAAATAAAAGGGATTGGAGGAGAACATCAATGATGTAGAATTGTGTTCTTGAAGGGAACATTGCAGGTGCCACAAAATGGTATTTACTGTTAAAGAGAAGAATAGTATTGGTATGTAGGTACTAAAAACCTGTCTGGCATTTTCGAGCAGGACACATTTGGCTGAGGAAAAACTGGTTGAATCCTTAGACTATCACGATTAGACTACATTAAAATGCATCCCCAATTCAATTCCATCTATATGACTAATTCGGGTATTGGACTCCTACTGTAGAAATTCAGTGTCATTGGTCTAAACTCAAAGATGTTTCTCAGTAGCCCACCTTTGGTCAACTAATCGTCTTGTAGCCTAATTTTACTTGGCAAAGTTATAATCTTAAAACAGTATTTCTCACTATCAGTATACACAATTTGTTTTCTGCCCATAGTTTCCCAGCAACTGTTGACTTTATTGTAGGGTTCACTCAAATCCTACGATTTTTATGGGACTCTTAGTTTCATAATGCAATGTGAGAAAATCGCATGAGCTTCTGTACAGTGACACAGCTACTCTCTTGCTCAGAGAGGCATTGCTGTGGGGGTTGGGGAGGAGGCTTTGGGGGCTATAACCCCAGGTCTTCTGGTTGTAGCCCCGGATACAACCTGAGAGCATACAACCAAAAGGCTAGCTAGTCACGACAGTCCCGATATTAGCGTAAACCCAGATCTTTTCCAGACCTAACACCTGTGCTCTTGCTTGTATTTCTGGATTTACCCCTAAAATCTGCTCCCCGTGACCCTGGTTGCTGGAAGGCATATATCCACCTTCAATCTCACTCTCCCCTCCCTTGCACTAAAGCAGTTTCCGTTGTTGGCAATTGGCAATTTGCTGTGGCGAAGGGGCAGACATTGAACATCAGTAGCCGCTGTAAAAATCACTGTTCACCAACCATGAAGGCATAACGTATAGTATATTAAGTAGAGAAGAATACATTTCTAAAATGCATTTTTTCTTTTTTATGGTAACAATGTGCTATAATTATACTGTTTTTTTTTTTTTACTTGGTTTTATTGGCATTTATAAAGAGAACAAGACATTTTCAATCACAGCAAAAGATGTAAGTGGAACCCACTTAGGCAATAACAGTCTGAATCTCCCAACCTCCTCCCCATACCTCCCCCTTCCCCGCCTGTCCCCCTACCATGCCCCCCTGCTTCCACCCACCAACCCGTCATCTAAGTCAACACTTGTTCAATGGTGTAGTTTCCTTATATCAATGTCCCAGAGGCAAAAGTTCACATAGTGTCTGTATATTTCCGTTGCCGGCTCCCTTCCGGGTCTTTCCCCCAATCCCACTCCTCTCACAGACTGGGTTAGTCTGCGAGGTTACCTTCTTCCAGTCCCCATTTAAGCAGCAAGACACACCATTCAACTTGAAATTCGTCCATCCTATCATTCACCACCGCAGTCAGCTTTTCCATTATCATCATATTTTGTACTTTTCCCTCCCAAACCACTTTCGTGAGGAGCTTTTCGTTTTTCCAACATTGGGCTATGGCCAATCTCCCTGCTCTTAACACTGCTTCCCACATCTTCGAAAGTCTATTTTCTTTCCTATGCCTTTGCGGGAGCCCCAGCAGAGACTGCAGTGGGTCTATGCCCAGCTCTATCCCTGTGTTCACTTCCATCCAGCTCAACACCTCTTTCCAATACACTTGTACCTTGGGGCAGCGCCACCACATGTGGGCCAGGGTCCCCTGGTACCCACAGCCCCTAGGGAACATAGGAGATGCTTCCCAAACATTTTGGACAATTTCACCGGATCCCTGTGCCATCCCATTAACATTTTAAAGTTATGCTCCATCGTGGAAGTAAACAATCCTCCCTGAAAGACCACCCTGTATATTCGTGTCCACTCCTCCTCTGGGATCTCTTCACGCACCAATTCAACCCAATACCTCTGGAAGGTTTGTCTCCCCTGTAAACAAGTCTAATTCATGGCCTTATATAGCTTGGACAGTATGCCCTTCCTTGTTGTTGTTTGGTCTAGGACTTTTTCCACCGCTGTTAGTTCTCTTGCAGTCCCTTCCCCCCACTTTGGGTCTGTCAGGATAACTTTGATACAGAGATGTTAGAATATTGAAATTGAGTCCCCTCCCAGTACATCCCGTACCTTAACCCATTCCTGGAAGCTTCCACCCTTAAACAATTGTCCCACCCTCTCAAGGCCTGCATCCGACCACCTCTGTGAGTGGGTGAATCCCTGGTGTCCCAAGTCAAACGGGGGCCCCCATACCGAAAACCTAGGGGAGAGCCACGGTGTATAGCCCTGTGTGTCTCTGGATTCACGCCAGACTGACCAAAAAACTCCCAGCGTGGGGTGGGACCTAAGACGTTCCAGTATTAATCTGAGCAGGGACCAAAAGTAATCCCTGACTTTCAGAGGGTGTGCAGCAAGGTCTTCCAAGTAGGTCCAATAGGTCCTCGGATCTTCCCTCATGTGTTCCAGCATTCCCCTAACTTGTGCAGCTTTATGATATAAGCGGATGTCCGGGATTCTAAATCCCCCTTGTCCCTTGGAAGGGTTGCCAATTTCACCCTTGGAGTCTTCTTTCGCCATATAAATCTACAGATCTCCCCTTTAACTTCCAAGAATAACTTTTCCGGGAGCTGTGTCAGACTGGCAGCATATATGTATAACAGCCTGGGGAGCACATTCATTTTTATGGTGGTCATCCTACCGTACCATGTCAGTATCAATGGGTGCCACCTCTTTAGGTCAGCCTTCAGCTGTGCGCAGAAGGGGTCACAGTTAGCCTCCACCATCTCCTCGAGCTTCCTTGTCAACCTAATGCCCAGGTATTGAATGCTCCCCTGTTCAACACTCATGCCCTGATAACTCTTTCCTGTCTAGGAAGGGGCTCTGTTCCAGTAACGGCGGGATAGCAGATTTTCCTACATTTATTTTGAGTCCCAAGAGGAGGCCATACTCCGCAATCTGGGTCATTAGTGCTGGGAGGGAGGCCTGGACATTAGTAAGATAGGCAGTTTATCATCCACAAATAACAGAATTTTACACTCAATTTCTCCTCCCGCTATACCTTTGATTTGATCGTTCATTTGAATTTAAATTGCCAGTGGCTCCATAGCCAGGGCATATAACAGTGGGGAAGGGGGCATCCCTTCCTAGTACCTCTTGTGAGTTCAAAGGTTTCAGTGAGCCCCCCGTTTATCCAAACCTTCGCCCTGGGCCTATTATATAATTCTGCCATCCATTTCAGGAAGTTTGTTCCCAATCCCATCCTACCCAGGACCTTCATCATGAAGGGCCACTTGACCCTGTTGAATGCCTTCTCTGAGTCCAACGCCACTAGGCATGCGTCCAGACCCCCCACTTGTGCCCTGTGAATCAGGTTGCTGGTCTTTCTGATGTTATCCGATCCTTGTCTTCTCCTTATGAATCCCACGTGGCATACCCCCCACCAGTCTCATTCCTAGGACTTTAGCCAATATCTTTACATCTTCATTGAGGAGGGAAATAGGCCTATAGGAGGAGGACCTAGTGGGGTTCTTCCCCTCCATTTGAATCGCTACAATAATTGCTGCTATCATCGTGGGGGGGTGCTGGTTCACCCCCCAGACATGCGTTGAATACCTTTACTTGAAACGGGGCGAACAGCGTTTATAGAATTTTATCGTGAAACCGTCTTCCCCAGGAGCAGTCCCTTATTTCATCCGGGTGAAGGCCCGCAGGGCTCCTCCACGGTTACGCGTTTCTCAAGGTTTTCCACCATCTCGTTGGGGAGTGCTGGGATTGGTAGCCTGCTCAGGAATTTTTCTATTCAACTTCCTCGCCCTCCCATTCCGGTGAGTAGAGAGTACTGTAGTATTTTACAAATTCACTCCCAATACACTTGGAGTCGTATAGGCACTTATTCTCCTCAGTCTTAATAGACCCTATGGTGGTCCTCCTCTTCTTCTCCTCCCTCAGTCTGCAGACGAGGAACCTATCTGCCCTGTCCCCATTCGCGTGGTATTTCTGCTTTAGGAATAGGTTTTTTTTTTCCCTGTCCTCCGTTAAGATGTCCCTCAATTGTGTTTTATATTGTCGGAGCTCTTTTGCCTTGACAGGCGAGATATATTGTCCTCGGGTACCTCCCAGTTGTATCTGATCTCTGATCTATTTTCCTACGGAGTGTGTCCTCCCTCTTCCCCCCCCTTTCTCTCTTTTTCTTGGAACATATTCTCATCAGGGTCCCCCGAATAGCTGCATTGAAACCCTCCCAGACTGATTGGACTCCCACCTTGCCTGTGTTGCTAAAAAGGAAGTACTCCTTGATTCCTCTAAGCGTTGAACCGCTTTATCCTTTAGCAGGAAGTCGTTACATCTCCAGCTCCCCCGGGTATCCCCTGTTCCCCCCCCCCACCTCCCATATCCACTGAAACTTTCACTATATCGTGGTCCGACCACGGGATCGGGGCAACCTGGGATTCCAAGACCTGTTTCTTCAAGATCGCGTCCATCAGGACCAGGTCAATACGTGAGAAGGAGTTGTGGACTGCTCAGTAGTAAGTAAATGACTTGTCCCCTTCAGGTATTGAGGGGAGGGAATCACATAACCCCAGTAAGTCATTGACCTCTTTAAAGCATTCTGAATCGCCAGAGTTTGCCCTGCTCATTTGTCCCTCCTGCATCCTCTTACGGTCCCTTAATGGGTCCAACACCATGTGAAAGTCCCCTCCTACCACCAATTGTCCTTCAGCAAATTTGATTAATGTATCCTTGACCTTCTCCCAGAATTAACATTGATGCACATTCGGTGCATACGCTGAAACAATCGTAAGCTTAATACCATGCAGTTGACCCTTTGCGAACACATATCTCCCATTCGGGTCGGCCAGGACTGAATTTATTGTGAAGCCCAGCCGAGTTGCGACCAAAACTGCGACCCCACGCCTCTTCTTGACATCAGAGGCCATAATCACTTCTCCCACCTCACGAGAGCGTAATTTGGGTCCCTCCCACCCCCTCTTCCAGCGTGTTTCCTGGAGACTCATCCAATCGAGGTTGGCCCTCTTAAGCTCACAGAGTACCATAGATCTTTTGAAAGGTAAGTCAAGGCCCCTGACATTAAGGGAGCTGATACTCATTTCACCCTGGCCAGACATCGCCTCGTTTCCAACGTATCCCCGTAGTTCCCCCTCCTCCGAGACAAACACATGCTTGTAACCCTATTAACTGGGCCACTACATTGTTTGAGGACATAAATCCCCAGAACATTAACAGCCCCCTGCCCCCACAGCACCCCCCCTGCCTCACTCCCCAACCCACGCCAATCGACCCTGCCCGGATCCATCTCCTCTGGCGGGATTGAATCACCAGTGGTCCTCTCCCCGCAATGACCGGCTTAACAATGCACTCTAACTTGAGCCTCCATCGCTGCCCTTTTTTCCAACAACAATTTATTTACCTGCTAACCTTCACCCCCCACCCCCTCGTTTTCTACATCAAGACCCTGCGCCATACTTCCTGACATGTCCCACCGGCTCAGGATGGACCGGCCGGCGGGGAGCCGAGCTTCCTGAATTTTCCTGAGACTTTACATCTATTTGGACCCTTTATGCACAATTGCCTGTCTTCCTGGCTCTTTAACTCATCAGCCATTTTCTGCCCATCTCTTCCCATTAAATCCTCTGTCACTCTTTTTATGTCTTCCTCGGTCACCAGTTTTCGAAGGATATAGAGAAGGTGAACCCCCATCGATATCTCACCTCCTTTCCATTGAGCCATTTCGTCAAGGGGGAGCATGGGCGCCTTTTTGTCAGTGTAAGTGCAGATAGGTTTTGGTAGATCAACACCTTTGCGTTTCCCAGGGACACAGAGCCCAGCACCCTCGCCTTTTGCAAGATTTTTTTGTCAATCCGGGTAGTTATGGAAGTGTGCGAGCACAGAGCTCAAGCCCCTACTGGGTGCTCCGGTTCTAAGGACCCTCCCCAGTTTAGGTTCACCCATGTTCTCATCTCCGAACAATATCTTCACCGCCTCATGGATGGTTCTCCTTAGGTTTCATTCCGTTTTGCATGTTTTCTCTGGGATGGCAAAAAATCTCAAGTTATTCCTTCTCTCCCGGTTTTCGAAGTATCCATCTTTAAGGCTACCTCGCCTTCCCATCTCTGCCAACCTCATGTCTATCTGAGTTTCCAGTGTCTAGAGAGAGAGGGCTTGTTGTTCTCTACCACCTTTAGCCTCTCGTCCATACTGTCGATTCTGACATTTATTCTGTCCACTTTTCCACCAATGTCTGCCCTCATTCCTCTGATCTCTTTCAGGAGGGAGGCAATATCTCTCTTGGTGGACGTGACGTCGCTGCCCTCCTCCTCCTCTGACATGCTGGAGCAAGCTGTTTCGCTCCCCACCTCTTCTTTCTGGTATTCAAAGTGGCACAATTTTGCCCTCCAGTCCATGTGCGGGCCGGAACTCTGTTTTCTATTATTGGGTACTACCTCGTCCCCAGGTCCCTTGTTGTTTGGCCCGGCCTTAAGTGGAGCCCACTGCACTCACTTCCTAGGGTCCGCACACTGCTGGGACCCTCACTGTTGTTCTTCGCCCAGCTGTCCCAGGTCCTTTGGTGCCTGTGGGGTGGTGGTGTTGGCCGACCAGGATCACCCCCTTCCATTCCTTCTCTAAGGTGAGGGTCTATTGCCTGTCCCCGGGCCTCCCGTCTGGGTGTATGATGACGGGTAATGTTGCTCTTCTCTAAGGTGGGCACACCCCCAAGGAATGTGTGCCGGGGGCCCTCACCTTGTCCTGACTCACTTGGCTCTACTGAGGCCCCACAGGGTAGTTAGGAATGGGTGGGGGTACAGACCCCAGTCCGGCTCCACCCCCTTGTGGCGTCTTCTCTTTTTTCACCATCTGTCTAGGGCCCTCTGCTGGAGGGGGGTCTGGGGGGGGGGTCCTCCACGAGGCAGGCACACGCCCTGGTTATGAACCTGGGGGCACACACCTTTGCTGGGTCTCCCTGTGTTTAGCCGATCTTCCAGGCCTCCTTCACTTCTTGTCTGAGCCCACCCATGGCCTGCTTTTTTTCAGGTTACTCTCTCTGCAGGCCTCGCTCCTCTCCCCCCCCCCGGCTGTCTTATACTTCTGATGTATGGGCTTGGATACTTCCCTGCCTGCTCCCACACCAGGTCTCGGCTGGGCGAGTACTGTGGGAGTCTCCTGTGGGCCTCTAATAGGGGGGTTGGAGCTCCTTCTGGGGCCACCTGGTAGGGTTCTCCCATCCAGTCTGTAGACTATCCCCATTGCCGCCAGAGGGGTGCAGGTGTGGGTATGGGGGCCCCTGCCATGGGCAGGGGTCACCCTTTCACCTTATGTCCTGTTGCTCCTTGTATTCTCTGGCTCAGGGTTCCCCTTGTTATTCAATGCTATCCTCCTCTTCCTCTACGGAGCCCCCAGCACCAGTCCACTCAGGCTCCCTCCTGGCTCCATGCAGTGCTTCAGTACGGGGAGTCTCCTTCATCCCTTCTCATGGGCACGTGTGTAGGCTTCGTTCCCCCTGGCACCTGGATTGGCTGGCCTTGAGCCTTAACCAATCCCTGATCGCCGGCAGGCGAGTGCCGGCCCACATCCAAAGGCACACAACACACGGCAGGCTCCGTCCCGAGCACCAGATGCAGAAGTTTGCCGTCAGAAGAGGAGAGGCCCTACTGGAGTAGCGCCTCATCTCAGGAAGCACTGGAGTGCTTTAGGTAAGCCCAAGCAACATTGCTGGGTTCCCTGTGCTCTTTCTTTTGTGCACAGAGAAGCTGCGTTGCTTCATGCTCCCACTGCCCTTAATTATGAAAAAGTAGTTTTAAATTTGCTACGCACTGAGAATCGTATAAGTTCACCATTTCTTGGCTTGCCCTCTGCACTTCCTCCATTGATGCCCACGAGGAGGAACAAAGGCTAAGATGGCAGCCCCTGTTCTTTCCTAATTGTCACCACCCACCTGGAACCTTTGGCTGCACCTGGATTGGCTGGCCCTGAGCCTTAACCAACCCTGATCGCCGGCCAACATCCAAAGGCAAACAACACAGTGTACCTCACGCAGCCGTTTGTAGGAGGCCTGCATGAGGTGCCCCCGCCACCCATTTGGGGTGAGGGGGGAGAGGGCTCCCAAAAATTGTGGGACAGGCCCCCCAGTGGGTGGGGCAGTAAGGTTTGAGCACCCCGGCGCCAGATTGGCACACCAATGTGCCCCTCTGCGCCAAGGGGAGTTGGGTTACCAAAGGAAAAAAGTGCAAATGGTGAAACACTTTTTAGGAGGGGGCTGTGGGGCACCCCAAAGGGTCAGGGAATGTTCTAATGGGATGGGGCGTTGACCCCCCTCCCCCCACCACCTGCAATGGAATGGGTGCCATGTCATGCAGCCCTCCCTGTGACCAGATATCTGCTCTTAGGAACGGACGCCTGAGCCCAGGGAGGAGTGCAGGACAGCCCCCCCCCCCTTATCTGCCCCTGGAGAGGGCTACATGAGATGGGCTGCCCCTCCAATTGGGGTGGGGGTGGAGAGGTTGCTACACTTCAGGCTTCCCCGCGGGCCTCCTTGCAGAGTACGACTTCTTGGCGTCTGTACAAACTTCGACGGACTCCGGGTCAGCTGACACGTCTTGTACGTGGAAGACGTATGGCAAGACACGCCCCTTTTATGACTATAAAACCGTCTTCCAAGGGGTTTGTTGCTGCTAATTAGCGTTACAAGCTACACACGGTTTCGTCCGTTACTTCTTCGTGTCTTCCTACACGATTCCTCATCTGAACTCCTGGTTTTGACCTTTGCCTGACTACTGGATTGCCTCGTCTTCTCCTTTATTCCTGTCGTGCTCGTCTGGTTGTTTGACTCGGAACGTTACTGGATCCGGCTCTCTTCTGTCTCTTGCGGTACTTCATTCCAGGTTGCGGAATCTGCACTCGGACCCAAATTGCTGTCGACTATCTGGAACTTTTCTACAGCTACTCGGGATACATGTGTGCTCAGGTACATACTTAATTGGCTATCCCCATCTCTGCTACTATTTATCTCCACGACTTGTTTGGATATTTGTCTTCTGTTGGATTCTGGGACATTGAGTGACTTTCCTGTGAGATTGTCCTTAAGTGCATATAAACGCTTTCCTGAAACTGCACCAACCTGGCACTAGTGCGACCCTCGTGCCGTCCGGGGCTACTTCCCTATACTAACATCCATGTTTGTTATTTTCTCCTGTCGTTGTCTTCTGTTTTCTTGATTCCTTTGCTCAATATATCCTTATTCAGGTTAGTTGTTATCAATTCTATATATAGTTGGGACCGATATTGAATTAGACCATTTCCACTCATTTTGTGTTATTCCTTGTAGATCCACCCCGGGGAAGCTCCACTCCATTACCTATCTAGGTAGTTGCCCATTTAATTCAACTGTTCTAATCACTTGCATTAACCTCAACACTGTCTAATATCTTTGTATTCCTTTGCAGCATTAGTATTGGCGGTGTGTGTTCTCCCCGCTCTTTTATTCAATTGACACCTCTGTCTGTCCCAACTGAAACAGCAGAGAGGTACATTGTGGAAAAGAGCCCCTCTTTGAGGAAGCCTGAGTCTTGTACTCAGGGGAGCTGGGATGGAAGGCTGAATATCGATTCTTGTACCACCATCATCTCCAAGGTCACTTCTCTGCATCTTCGGCCTATTTCGGAGTGGTGAGTAACAGAGGTGCACCCTCCTTCACAATAGAAAATTACCTGGCGGTGTATGGGGCCCCTCTGCCCCCGCTAAAGGGCAGCCTGCCATTTTGAATTATTTTCTTTGTTTACGAAACTTGCCTTGGCGCAGAGGGACACATTGGTGTGCCAATCTGGCCCCGGGGTGCCCAAACCTTACTGCTCCACCCACTTGGGGGCCTGTCCCACAATTTTTGGGGGCCCTATTCCCCCTCACCCCAAATGGAGGGGGGTGTACCTCACGCAGCCGTTTGTAGGAGGCCTAGGGAGGCCTGCATGAGGTTCCCCCGCCACCCATTTGGGGTGAGGAGGGAAGAGGGCCCCCAAACATTGTGGGGCAGGCCCCTCAGTGGGTGGGGCAGTAAGGTTTGGGTACCCCAGGGCCAGATTGGCACACCAATGTGCCCCTCTGCGCCAAGGCAAGTTTCGTAAACAAAGAGAAAAATGGAAAATGGTGGAACGCATTTTAGGGGGGGCTGTGGGGCACCCCAAAGGGACTGGGAATTTTCTAATGGGACGGGGTAGTGACTCCGTCCCCCCCACCTGCAATGGAGTGGGTGCCATGTCATGCAGCCCTCCCTGGGACCAGATATCTGCTCCTAGGAAGGGGCGCCTGAGCCCAGGGAGGAGTGCAGGACAGCCCCCCAATTTATCTGCCACTGAGGAAGGCTACATGAGATGTGCCGCCCCTCCAATTGGGGTGGGGTTGGAGGGACGCACCCCTCTTCGCATTAGAAAATTCTACAGCGGTGTAGGCGGACCCTCAGCCCCCGCTAAAGGGCAGCCTGCCATTTTGAATTATTTTCTTTGTTTACTAAACTTGCCTTGGCGCAGAGGGGCACATTGGTGTGCCAATCTGGTGCTGGGGTGCCCAAACCTTACTGACCCACCCACTGGGGGGCCTGTCCCAACATTTTTCGGGGTCCTCTTCCCCCCCCCCACCCCAAATGGAGGGTGGGTGTACCTCACGTAGCTGTTTGTAGGAGGCCCAGGGAGGCCTGCATGAGGTGCCTCTGCCACCCATTTGGGGTGAGGGGGGAGAGGGCCCCCAACAATGGTGGGACAGGTCCCCCAGTGGGTGGCACAGTAAGGTTTGGGCACCCCGGGGCCAGATTGGCACATCAATGTGCCTCTCTGCACCAAGGGGAGGTGGGTTACCAAAGGAAAAAAGTGTAAATGGTGGTACGTTTTAGGGGGGGCTGTGGGGCACCCCAAAGGGTCTGGGAATTTTCTAATGGGATGGGGTGTTGACCCCCCCCCACCCCCAGCCTCAATGGAGTGGGTGCCATGTCATGCAGCCCTCCCTGGGACCAGATATCTGCTCCTAGGAACGGACGCCTGAGCCCAGGGAGGAGTGCAGGACAGCCCCCCCCTTATCTGCCCCTGGGGAGGGCTACATGAGATGGGCCGCTCCTCCAATTTGGCCATGTGTGTATTCCCACCGGTGTCCTCTTTTGGGAAATGCATGGGGTTCCCTGTTTTCCTTGCTGGCTTCGACACCCTAGGCCCAAATCTGTAGGTTGCCCACATGAACAAAATGGTCAGTGGCAAAAGGCTTGGGGTTACCAGTGGGTTACCCTTTTCCTTTTGCGCCCCCGGTAGGTGCACCCACACCTGTGAGGTACCGTTTTCATCGGGACACCTGTGGGGACGTGGGAAGGTAGGCCATGTGTTGTTGGCGGTGTGTTTCGGTGGGTTGCCAGAGCGAAATGTCTGAGAATTGTCTTAATTTCCAGCCAATTTCAGAGACATTTCCCTGTGTCCATTCACTGAAACACGTCGCTAACAACAAATGTCATACCTTCTCATGTTCCTACAGGTGTCCCGGCGTAAAAGGTACCTCACATGTGTGGGTGCACCTACCGGGCTGCGCAAAAGGAAAAGGGTAACCCGCTGGTAACCTCAAGCCTTTCGGCGCAGCCCATTTTGTTCATGTGGGCAACCTACAGATTTGGGCCCAGGGTGTCGAAGCCAGCAAGGAAAACAGGAACCCCATGCATTTCCCAAAAGAGGACACCCGTGGGAATCCACAGAGGACTGCCTTGCACAAATCGGCCCAAAATCTACTACCCAGAACCTCTGGCAAATTCCAAATTTGGAGGTAAAAAACACAATTTCCAGACATTTCACTCTGCTCAACCACCGAAACACGCCGCCAACAACAGATGTCATACCTTCCCGCGTTCCCACAGGTGCCCCAACGAAAACTGTACCTCACATGTGTGGGTTCACCAATCTAGCCGCAAAGGGAAACTGCTAACCCACTGGTAACCACAAAAGGGTTTGGGGAGAAAACCTACAGATTTGGGCATAGGGTGTCCAAGCCACCAAGGAAAACTGGGAACCCCATGCATTTCTGAAAAGAGGGCACCAGTAGGAATCCAGAGGTCCAACTTACGCGAAGCGGACCAGAATGTTTTACCCAGAACCCCGGACAAAGTGAAAATTGTGGGTTTTTTCGGCACATTTCGGACTTTGCCGGAGCTTCTGGGTAATACATTCTGGGCCGATTTGTGCAAATCATACCTCTGCGGATTCCCACGGGTGTCCTCTTTTCGGAAATGCATGGGGTTCCCTGTTTTCCTTGGTGGCTTGGACACCCAAGGCCCATATCTGTATGTTGTGCTTGTCTGGAGAAAGTGTCAAATTCTGGTATCGAAACAGACTTAGGATTACCTGTGTTTTAGGCTTTTCCCTTGGTGCCCAGGTAGGTGCACCCACACATGTGAGGTACCGTTTTTATCGGGACACCTGTGGGAACGCAGGAAGGTATAACATGCGTTGTGTTTGTGTGGTTTTCATAACATTTTGACCCATTTGCTGGTGCCCTTTGTCACACAACCCTTTCATTTCCCAAATGTGACCTACATTTAGTCGCTGCTTTAGGCACCATACACTTTTGTAACCTGCACAAGTCACCTACCCTTGAAAAGGTCTGCATGTGCACTTTCAAAAAATGGATGCTTGCCATTCCTCACCACATTGGTTTTCCCGATTTACACATGCTAAGTGCGTCTGTTCAGGCCGTGAGCATAAAACTCCTGTGTACCATGGCTCAGTGTTTGGCTTGTGGTATTGCTTGTTTTGTAAAACACTACAAAAAATGTATGCTTTCCTAACTGCAAGAGTCGGGGGGAATGTAGCAGAACATTGCTTTTCTCAAAATTCATAGAAGCCATTGCCGTACCAAGCCAACCATGTCCAACACATACCTTTTTTTACGGTCATTTTCCCGCTTTTCCCCCAATCTATGGCATGTTCCCCTACCTAGTTGTTGCCTGACCTACGCAAATCACCCCTTCCTAAACTTGGAATTCTGTCTACTTTTCAGAAATATATGCCTTTCTGTCCTCCAATTCAGCTTTCCTACCCTTTTCTTCCATTCCGTCCATGCATGTCCAATTGGCAAAAATGGCCAAAATCGCCTACCTCTCTCAAAACAGTTGATAACCACATTAAAATATTTTTTTTCGTTTCCACTCAACCTGTTCTTGAAAGCCAGGAAATTGGGGAACTCGGCAAAGCAAACCATTTGTTCCTAGCTCTTACAAGGAAAAAACCACAGGCTTCTTTGAACATCATTTTATTGGCATTTTTTGAAAAAACACAACATTTTCGCCCTTTTTGCTTATTTTCTCTCACCGCCCTACAGCAACCTAGGATACCTGGGGGGCGTTACGACTGCCTACATGTGGGGAAAAAAGGAGCCAAATTTGGCCGAGATATCTCATGTAACAAAAATGTTACAAGGCATTGAATGGCCACATACCGAAATCACCAAAAAAGGCCCTGGCACTGGGGGGAAATACCCATGGCACTTAAAGGGTTAAAGACTCATTTGTGTCATTGCTGACCATTGCATTCTGAGAGGCCCACTTGTGTTACTGTTGGTCATTGCATTTTGAAGCCCCACTTATGTGACTGCTTGCCATTGCATTCTGAGAGGCCCACTTGTGTTAGTGTTGGTCATTGCATTTTGAAGCCCCACTTGTGTCATTGCTTGCCATTGCATTCTGAGAGGCCTCCCTATGTTGCTGTTTGCCATTGCATCTTGAGAGGCCCATGAATGTTCTACTACCCTCCCATATATGCAATACATATCACTTTAACATGTCTCACATCTATAGTGTGACAGTACGTCCAAATATTTCTAACTTTATGTGCAAGCATTATGCCCATTAGTGCTACCACTTGCCCAGTACGTGTTTAGCTCCTGCCACATACAACGTCCCATGCAAGTATATATTCATAGCAACCACTAGCTCTTCCAAGCCTACACATCCTACCCAGTCCAAAGCTTTCACTATCACCACTGTGACTGTGAGCACTATGCAAGGTTCTTTACCCACTTTGCAACATCCGCTCACCATGCAAATCTGGCTGACCTTAATCATGTTCCCGTATTGTATCATTCAAGATAGTGTACCATGCATTGGTAACCACTATGTAGCCTACATAAATGGTCTGTCTGGAGTTGCTTGCCCTCGGCATCACCCCATCACTTGCCCTACACCATTTCTGCCTTCCATGCCACCATTTCCACTAGACACCAAACACTCTCACATCACCAGCCGCAACGAACATACATATGACATCAAAATAAGCACCGATTCATACATAACAGAGCACGCTCGCCTCCACTTCAACACTGGTAACAACCTTTCTTATCCCATCTCTGGCAAGACCAGGTGTCACTGCCTAAGATCTCACACACCACGTCATGCTCATGACACTACACCCAATCTTAAACACGGCACACTCATATTCGCACCCACTGCATCTAAGCAGCAACCAGGCTTACCTACCACCAACCCTGACATAACAAAGCGTAACAACAGAATATGTACCAGACTTCCCATGAACAACAACCCACCAGCCAAACCCAACACTAAGACCACCAGTAATCTGCACACAGTCCTATACTCATGCGCAAAAACTCCCACACCAATATGACAAAGAACCTATTGATAACAGCCCCAGCCACACCCAGAAGGGTACCCAAAAACACCTTATAAAAAGGGCACTACTAAATGTCAGGTCCCTTGTTGCCCACACAACTGAAATCGCAGATGTCATTTTGACTAACAACTTTGACTTCCTCGCCGTGACAGAAACCTGGCTGCACGACGCAGCTGGCCCGGCTCTAACCTTAGCTATCCCCAACAACTATTTCATCCTTAGAGCTGACAGACCCAACGCTCGAGGAGGAGGAACAGCCATTATCTTCAAATCTGCCCTAGACATGAGACTAGCCACCTCTTCTCCTCCGGCATCCTGTGAACTCCTCACAGTTAACCGCGAAACGTCTCCTAAAAATACTATCACTATCCACCTAATATATAGGCCTCCAAGTCCACCCGGATCTTTCGAAGAAGACATTACGTCACTAGTAGTTGAGAATACCAAACCCATGGCGGAAAAAAAACATCATCCTGGGTGACTTCAACCTTGGCTATAATGACCCTAATGACCTACCAGCCACCTCCGTAGCCAATGCACTTTCAGAACAAGGTTTCCTACAAATTAATACCAAACCGACTCATGAGAATGGCAGGATACTCGATTGGGTAGCAGACCTCAACTGCAATATTACCCTAAAGGACTCCTCACCACTCGTGTGGACTGATCATCACCTCCTCTCCCTAGATATCAATGTCAACAACTCGGAGCCAAAGAAGCCCCCTATTGCACCACCTGGTCTGACTAGGAATAAACGCGACATCACAGCTGAGGCTATAATACCCTTGGTAGTACCCATACTAAATGCACTACCTGCCACAACTGACCTGAATCTGTTGGTTAACACCTACAATGATTCCATGACCAAAGCCATAGACACCATTGCCCCGCTAAAACTGTGCAAAGGCAAACCCCGAGCACATCTGAACTACTGGGTCACCCCTGAACTTAAACTACTACACACAGAAAAAAGAAAACTCGAGACACTTTGGAAAATGACCCCCTCTGCAGAAAATAAAGTTAACCTAACCAACATCACTGCTCCATACAAAAGTGAGATAATCCGCACCAAAAAAGAAACGTTCAACGTCAGATTAAACCAGGCAGGATACATCACCAGAGAATTATTCAACATCTTAAAGGAATTAGAAAATCCCAATCTACCTGTACATACCTGTACCAAGGACAAACCTTGGTGCACCAGCATTCAAAATGCTCTCTCCAACAAGATTTCAGGGCTCCAAGCCAAAATAGCTGACAAACGGCACCAACTTGGCTCGGCAATTTCACCAGTCCAATCATGCCATCATCCGCACACCTTAACTCAGGTTTCAAATTCAACAATTTATCCATACCTGAGGTACAAAAAAATCATAGCATCACTGAAACCTTCCAACTGTAAAGGTGACAGTTGCCCAGCTCAGATCATAAAAGATGCAGCCATAGATTGATCTCCTATTACCAAACTAATAAACTCTTCATTCGCCAGTAACTCAGTCCCAAGTAACCTAAAACAATTTTGGGTTCTCCCATTACTCAAGAAACAAACACTACACCCGTCTATACTCACTAATTATAGACCAATCACCACTGTCCCTTTCTTACTGAAAATCTTAGAGTTGCATGCTTGCAAATTCTAGAGACAAACCAACTATTAGGAATCCGTCAATCTGGCTTTAGACCTCAACCTGGAACGGAAACTGCCCTTGTTGACCTCAAAAGTCAGATTGACGAACTAAAAGACAAAGGTACAGTTGCCATCCTACTTCTCTTAGACTTATCGGCAGCCTTTGATCTGGTTGACCTAAAAAATCCTATGCGACCACCTGTCATCGGCAGCACACTTCTCCAACTCTGCTGTCACATGGATCCAATCCTTCCATGCAAACAGAACCATGCATGTCTTCTCACTCACTGCTGCGGCTGATCCGATCCCCATCACCTGCGGTGTCACACAAGGCTCCTGTGTATCACTCACTTTGTACAATATCTTTACAAAGCCCCTATTCAACAAACTGGACCGTCTCGGTGTCACCTACACCAACTATGCAGATGACAACCAGATACTCCTAACAATATCAGGCACCTACAACTCTGATGTTCGCCGGATTAACGAAGACTACACCATCATTCAGGCATGGATGGCCACACATGGCCTCTGCCCGAATGATAAGACTGAGCTACTCCTAGTCGGCTCACCCAACAACCTGCTGAAACATAGCCCCAACTATAGTAGTATCCTTATTGATGGGAACAAAATACCTATTGCCAAAAATGTAAAAACCCTTGGCTTCTACCTTGATGCCAATACTAAGGTTTATAGTCATAATCTCGAATACAAATATGTCGAAAGTCATAATGTCGAAAAAATAAAGTCGAAAACAAAAATGTCGAATTTCTTTTTTTGTTGATTTTTATTCGAAATGGGGGGGTTCCCCCCACCCCCCTTTTTTAATTTTTTTTTATGTTTTACCCCTTTTTTTTACCACCGGAACCCCCAAAAAAACATGTACATTAAAAAAAAAACAATTCGACATTTTTGTTTTCGACATTATTGATTCGACATTATTGTAATTCGACATTTTGTTTTCGAGATAATGACTGGACACCCAATACTAACCTAATCAAACAAGTAAATATGACAGCCTCAGCCACTGCCTACACTGGCAAGCTGATTAGGGTTTACAGACACCTACTGACCTCCAATAGCTGCCTTACATTGGCCAGAGCACGTATACAGTCCAAACTGGACTACTGCAATGGCCTATACTTAGACGCCAACAAAACCGTAATTAACAAATTGCAGGTTCTGCAAAATAATGCACTCAGAGCTGCTTTAAACGTACCTAGAAGAGAGCATATTTCTGCAACCAGGAAATTGTGCAAATGGCTCTCCAAACATAAAATATTGACTTAAAAACCATCTTCCTCACCTACAAAGCTTTGAACCACATAGCCCCACCATATCTCACGGACAAATTTACTCTGAAATCGTCAGCCAGAATTACTATATCTACTAACACATCTTACCTGGTGGTGCCCTGGTATATTTCCTGGTTCTAGCCTCCCAATTATGTAATACACTTCCACCGGACATCAAAATTATTCCAACCTTTCAAATATTCAGAGGTCACGTCATCACATGGTTACTGAATAAAAACGAACACTACTTATCTTACACTTGACATCACCCTTTACTCCCTTCCCCTTAACTGTATATAACATTATGCATGCCTCTCCTTTGCTATTTGAATGTATTATCTTTATTCTGTCTGTATAAACTGTACAAACTGTATAAACTGCATAAAATGGATAAACTGCATCTTGTAACCATTACCTTCACCTCAAGCGCCCAGATACCCCTGGGTCAGGCGCGCTATATAAATAAAGTATTGGATTGTAGCCCTTCACATCTATCTGGGCATGTGTTTGGGCCCCTTGCTTCCTCCTTATACCTCGTGGGGGGGGGGGGGGTGCCTCCACGCACTGTGCTTGGCACCAGCCCTGCTCTAACTCTCGTTCCTACCGCTCCCCCCCCCAAACCCGCGGGGGGTCCCGCCGTCCTTGCGATGCTCCATAGGTGTGGGGCGTTCTCCAGCCCACCAGCGCTACCGCTGATTGGGGGGGGGGAGGGGCGTAGGCGGACTGGCTCATCCACGCGTGCTGGCCGCCCAGGCAACAGACAGGCAGGGGGAGGGATCTCCACCCCCACTGAGATGTTATTGCTGGCTATGCCGAGGGGGGGGAGGGCATGGACTCACCTCCCTGCCGCCCTCGCCTGCTTCCTTCGACCTACCAGATACCGGCATCTCCCTTGTGCTCTGCGTCCCTCCTTGGCGCGCTGGGCCAGCGGGGAAAAACACTTTCGGTTTCGCCTGAAACCTTCAGCGGCTGCTTCTTTGGTAATACCGGGCCGATTTTGTCTGTCTTTTCAGCCACTGATGCAGCTGGGCTTCCCCCTTGAATCGGTTCCCACGGTGGTGCGGGGAGGGGTCAATAAGTGGGCGCTCAATCCACTTTACTGGTCCCTAACACAGGATGATCACGCTGAGGCTGTCCACATCAGCAAGGCCCCTGGTGGCCTCTCGTTGTTTTTTTAAAAAATCTTAACACCGGTGCAGTATAGCAGTCTGGGGTTTCATTTATCCAAGAAATGCATTATGGGAGTTGTAAACGTACATCAATTGCATGCCCTCTCGATTTGCTGTGTGATTGTTCAAGATGGAAAATAATATTTGTTCATCTAATTATACTTCATGCACCATTTTACCTCTCATTGACAAAAAAGCATTGAAGAAGTTTGGACTTTTGCTTCTATGGCTACTTTCTTGTTAAAGTAGATTGTTAAAACCTCCACGCTACCAACGCTGTGCTCATGAGATGTGTACTAGCTTATATGAGCGTTAGCTCAGAATCATCAGTCACAATGCAATCAGCCCCACTGTGGGTATGGCACTGACTGCCTACTCTGGAAGCCAGTAGATAATTCCACATGTTGGATATGGGCAGTGTGGTTTGCGTCTAAGGCCACAGAGAGGAGGGAAACGTGAGGTGTAATGAATTTGTCTGTAGGCTTAACGGCAATAGGGAAAAAGAAATGCATGTTTTGGAAGCTGTTCACAGATGTAAAGGATCTAGTAGTGCTACAAATAATGCATCAACTATTGGCCGATATAAAAAGCAAGTAATGTAAACTTCATTTGCAAAAGTTACGGATTGTCCAAGAACTAATTTTGTGGTTTGCCTTACAGAACAAAAACAAGTTTTCAACATATGTAATTGCGTCTGGACTTCAATATGGTGTTGACGAAGGAATCCTGCACACCTTTTTCAAGGTAATTTAAAGAAACACAATACATTGCAGTTAAAATACATTTTATTCTACTGCCCATGGATGTGGTAACAAAGGCTTATTTTTTTTTAATTAAATAGTATGTTTTTATCGCTGTAAAAATGTCCTTTCTTAATGCCCACTTCTGAGTATCTGTTAAAATAAAAATCAATTCTAGAGCGATTATAGCTTGAAACAAATATAAACACAGTTCATACAATCTATTTTTTTTTCTTGTTTTATGTTGGGTGCCTTTTAAAACAACAGTGGGTATATCAACCGTACCACAGCATGTGTGTTTTGTGGATTGTAAAGGAACACCAATGATTGACATTTTAATAGGAAAACTTATTTTGGCTTTAAGGGAAGGTTGCATTTGCGTTTGAAGAAAACATTTCCCTTTCATAAAACAATGCTAGTTGATGCTTTTGTAAAAAAAAAAAGTGGCAAAAGGCATTTTACAACTTTAACATACAGTAGTCTTACATCACTTCAAGAACCGCTTGCCGGATTCTTGCAGACAGAACTCCAGAAAACATTAAATGTTTTATGAAGTGTGTTAGGGGTGTGTGAGAAACCTAAAGGTGTCTCACCCGCTGGTCCCCGGAGATCTGTCGTCCAGGTGGCCAGAACATGACCATCACTATTGGATCCAGTTCCTGGGGGTGGACCAGTGGGGTACAATCACCTGGCTAAGGGGTCTTTGGGGAATGGAAGTGGGACCCCGAAGTTTGAGACACGCCACGGTATCCCCTTTCCTGTAACACCTTTTCCCTATCCTACCCTGTAGGATATTTAGAAGCTCTATCCCCCCTTTCCCCACACAAACACTTTCTTTATTGTTAACAGACAACGGACTAACACCTGAGCCGTGTACCTGACATGTCCCAACACTTGGGTCAGGCAGAGTCAGGCAATTGACAATAACCCCGCACACCTGACGGCCCTTTACCTTCCCCACAGGGATAAAAGGCAGAGCACGAAAGCGCACTTCGAGCAAGGCTGAAAGCATGAGGAGACAGCTATACCAACCCGGCAGTACAAAGGAAGAAGAAAAGCGGTGAGACTAGGAAGGACGACAAAGCGGGAATTGCTTTGCCAACTCAGACCTCCAGAAGGGAAAATGTAAGTCCAGAGTTCCAGCTGGCGCGCGGAGCAGCAGAGGTCAATGGTACACAGGGGCCTCTCGCTTTGATAACGCAGGTGGAGAGGCAAGCTGGCTATCGTGGTATTGTCCTTGACTACTGAGAACAAATAAGCCAACGGGTTAAGCACAGCCGGTGAGTCAGAGAAAGCTGATATCAAACCAGCCCAAGGTTGCAAGAAGAAAGGACTTGTGTTGTAAATTTTAACTTTAAAGAAACCCCAGTTGCGGTCCAGGTGCTGAGGGGTCCGGCTCCATGTGGGCGCTCATTCGAAAGGCACTGACCAGGACCTGTTTGTGAAACTACAACAACCAGAAGGTTATAAGAAAGGGTGGCGTAAGGTATCATAGTGGTCCTATAAGGGTCACGTCACATTCCTCATACAATCGAAAGTCCCTGACCCATTGCCAGAGGAAAGCTAGGGCAAGGGAACCCCGCTTTCCACTATGATTTGTGAACTGTGATCATTGGCAAGTGTGAACCCGACAGAGGGAGGCCAAAAGAAAGCTAAAGAGAAGAAAACCCTGCTTCCTGATAAAACTGAACAATACATGAACCGTATTAGGAATACATGAACTATGTTGAAGGGCCGTAGTAAACCCGACAGCGGGAGGTCCATTTGTACTAGAAGTATCCGAGCCTGACTGATGGAGATCCCAAGAGCGAGTTTGTACAAGAAGGATCCCAGCCCGGTAGAGGGAAACCCAGGGGCGAAGAGCTATTGCCCAGGGAACATTTGTTTGTCATTGTGAAATCCGGGCGAAGAGCAATTGCCCAAGGTGCAAGAGCACCGAGAAAACTTTTGTTTGTTTGTTACTTTGAATCAGTGAACCCTCTAAGGCAAGAGACTTTTGCAGGAAAGAGACTAAGACTCTCAAGGGGTTTCGATATCGTGGAACTGAACTGTGAAGCTTGTGCTGTAAAGGCCCAGGATTGTGCTATGCTTGAGAGTCCCACCTTGTCCCGTGCCTCAAACGTGGGGAAATTAGACCCCGCCATACCATCCTGACTTATCATTTTGTGAACACTCTTCTTTTCTGGTGAACATTATCCCACACTCTTTTCTTGTAACTAGTAGTAATGATTGGCAATGGTTTATTTTTATTTTTTAGTATAGGCCCTTTGTTTATTTGACAATACCCCATTAGAACTTCATTATTATTATTTGATTGTCGTAGCTTGCTCCCATCTTAGATTTAGGTTTAGATTAGGTGTTCATCTCACCCATTATAAGGTTTGAACTGTGATCACGTGTGTCTGTCTTTACTGTTGCCACCATGAGTTCCTTACAGGTGAAAGAAATTTTGATATTTTGTGAAGTAAAATGTGATATCCGTTATTAGCGCAAGTATTATTTAGTCAAGTAAAAATCTATTTTAAATCTAAAACACACATCCTTTTGAAATTCAAACTTTACTGCTCCTAGTAATTCATGGCAACTAAAAGATGCATTTGTACCTTGAAGTTCTAATTACATCAGGCAGTAGAGCACCTTCCTGCTGCCCTGCTGGTACTAATTATCCAAACATTTCCATGGTGCTGGTCGGGGGGCAGGCATTAACTACATTTCTTTTTTTGTTGGGAATTTTTGCCTGATTGTTGGGAGCAATAGTGGCTAGTACACCCTATCTGTAGGGGTGATTTGTGCACAGGCTTAAAGTCTTAAATAAACAATGGGGGGGGGGGCATTCTGAATTATGCAATGGGAGTGATGTCACAAGAAGTGAACATATAAAGTGAAATATGCAAATGTCGTCATTCAGTTTCTTTTCCAATTGAAGAAAGTGTACAGGGCAAAAAAGCATTTGCCAAGCAGAGCCACGTTCCTATACCATTGCTGGCTAAGTTTAAAAGATGTGCACCTTTTATGCATAAGGATCTGCAACAAAACATGTTCTGCACAGCAGAATTTCAATATGACAAATTCTACAGGTTCCTAGTGAAAGATTGGTGTGGTCTTGTGGCTAAGTATCTGGCTTCAGAGCCACCGAGCTGGGTTCAGATCCCAGTCAATGCTCTTTTCACTTCTAGTGGGCACAGCAATTACTTTTGTAACTCATCGAAAACACACAGGGGGGAGGGACTGTGAGAAATTGCCATCTGACAACGGTGTTAAAGCGCTGGCTTTTTAACATTTCTATTCATTAATAAAATTATGTGGGTAATTCTATCTCTGAAAGGGTAATCTGCAAATCAGATTCATCTTTCATAAGCTCCATACCAAAAGCATACTGTACCACTGTGCCCTGCTGCACCGGTAACCTGACCTGCAGCACCTGCTCTACCAGTGGCACAGAGCAGGTCTTAAGGGCACAAGTGCCCATTTGACAGCTGCAGTGACAAACAAGTCTCTGTAGTGCATGGGCGGCATTTAATTCGTGTACCCCTTTACCAAAACCCATAATTATGCATTTACTCTCCTGGTGGCAGAATAATCTTTAAATATAAGCTAGAACTGAGTTGGGCTAGGATGGATGGTAGTTCTCATAATTATTACAGTCACATTAAATTGGTATCACAGTGGGGGTTGCCTCTCTTTGTTCCTTTGTGAGGGCAGGTAAAACCCTCCCCAGAAAGGCAGCCACTTCACAGGGATCTGTACTGGTAGCAGGGATCAACAGGCACATCCATTCACAACATGAGTAGCATCACACCAGTGTGCTGCATATCAAAAGGCCTTTGATTCTATTGTGAACGGAAGGGGGTGGGGTTAGTGTAGACAGAGGGCGTTCTTTTCAGCTGTGGCAAGGTTTCACCATTTTCTTTCTCGCTGCATCTATCTTTCCTTCCTGTCTCCTCCTCTACTTGATGTAGCACAAAGCATTTTGGGTGTGATGTCAGAAGGCAAAGTACACGTGTTCCAAGAAGAGAGATTGGGCCTCTGGAGCAGGCTAGCTCTATTCCAATCACCTGGGGGCTTGTGTCTTTTTAAAAAAGGGGTCTTCCATCACTTCTTTGGTTCATTCCTGAACTACAAACCTTCAAGAAGAATGTGTTTGGAACCTGTTGGGAAAGCTGTCCTTTCCAATGTCCTCCAGTTTTGAGGTGAAGTTAGGTAGACAAAGGCAGAGACATGCTCTGCTCTCTTACAGACCCCAGGGAACATTGGGTGTGAGTTGCTGCTGGAGCAAGACCTGCCTCTCTGCCAGCCACAGCAGTACCCAGGACCTCACCCTGTTGAAGGAGCCCTGCAGTTGTGTGCTATCCTCCCCTCCCACACCCCCCATGTTTGGGAGCATAAGAAAAGGACTAATGTTGTCCCTGAACCCCTGGATTGAGACGCACAGCACCCCGAGAGCCAAGCCAGCCAGGATTCTAGTGTTTTCGTCGTTGAACCGCTTGGAGCTGCATTTCTATAACCGTTCCACACATTTGAAATACCAGGACCCTCCAGAACTGCCTTTTGCACTCTCCTGATCTTCAAATAAATGGCACAACGCCAAGAAGTGTGGTTTGGTGCTGCAGGGGACCCTCAAGAACCAAGAAAGGTATTACTGACTGCGAACTGTCCCGTCACTCCAACTTTTGGCCCTAGAAATTGGCTACGTCGTATTAATCTCTTTTTGCAAACCAAGAACATATCCTTATTGAACATTGTGGTTTTTGTTGCCTTGCTCCCCGTCTCATTACCCAGAGTGCTGCATCTTGCTATCTTGCATATTCTGTATTCTTTCTACAGGGATGGGGGTTTGTAGTGTTTTATATTTAGTTATTATTGTACATGGTGTTATGTTATTTTGCATTTATATAGCACCTTATATACCATTGGTATGATCTGAAGGCGCTGGTAGGTTGAACGCCCTTGGGAACCGAAGTTCAGGTCAGTAGAGAGAGTAGAGCGAGTCAAGGGGCATGTGAGCAACGGGTATGTGTGCAGCTGGTGCGGTATTCATGTAATAGCTGCTTATTAGTGGTAGGTGTGGTGGTTGAGAGATCAGTAGTATGTGATCGTTCTGGCAGGGTTTATCCAGACCGAATGTGGCTGCGTTAGGCCTGAGGAGAACGCCTGGCTGGGGGTGTGTAACCAGCAGTGTTTACTTAGAATGATGTGGAGTGAGCGGCGGATGTTGGTATGAGAACAGTTATACCAAATGGTGTCATAGTATCTCTGTGTTCTAGTTGAGTGGTGGTGTAAAGAGAGTAAGCGTGGTGGTGAGTTCAGTTAAAATATATATATAGCTACTGAAGGACATTCACAGCCGTCTTGATAGTATAGCTTTCCTTCGGTCCACTTTACCATAAAAGGCGAAGTAGCTATATCTCTTAACTGGTCTATTTTACCTTTATGATTGAGTTGGTCCTTGGTTTGTAGAAATTTGAGTACTGAGTAGGCACGTTAGCCTCTAGTCATCCTTGTACTCCTGCAAGGCAGAATTCATCAATTTGTCACAGGGATGGTGTCCACTGTGAAAAACCTGAAGGGGTTTCACGACTCAGTTCCGGGGAATCCCTTATTCAGGTGCCAGGGAAGGACCATCGCTATTAAATCCCGACCCTGGGGGTTAACAAGCAAGGGAGGATCACCTGGGTAGGTGGTCTTCGGGGAGTGGGGAGGAGACACTGGAAGGGGAGACATGGTATCCCCCATTTCCTGACAGTTATTAACCTAATTTTCCCTCTATCTTTATGGGATACTACAACTCCCATAACTCACTTCCTTTCCTAATCAGACCAACTACTGAGACGAGGAAGAGGAAGACTGAAACTAGTAAGATTACCAGTAGTAACATGTGTAGAGGAGGTCCCAAATATGGCCTGCACTCCAGCCACCCAATTTGAGATACCAGAAGCATACTCGCCAAGATATGTGACCTATAAGGAGCAAATAAACCAACAGAGAGCCACAGTGGGGCTCTGTCCAGTACCCATCAGAAGGACTTGTATACCTATTGAAGCGCCAATAACCATACAACCATGGGCTGCACGGTACCCATTGAGACAACCCTACCACCAGTTGACACAAAATGAAGACTACTTACAAACTGTCCCCGAAGAGACCCAAAGGGCCTTAATCGAAGGCAAATGGTGAACAAAGCAAGGGCCCGGACAGACGCACAGACGAACAAAACGCAGATCAAAAGAAGTCACACAAAGATTAAATGTTATGAATAATGACGTAATGAACATTGAAGAAGAGAAGATATTGAAATATGAGGAGACGTAACCAGGATTAAAATATGCAACTGGCTAAATGCCTGTAAATAGGCTTGGAACGCAAGAAGCTAAGGAAACGATACTGCTTGCAATGCTTAGTAGAAGGAAAGAGCGGCAAGCGCCAACTATATATCTACCTCAAGAAGCACATTATACAAGTGCAACTCCATTTTATAAACGCAGAATTAAGCCGTGGACGGTGAAGGACAAACAGGCCAGGATTCAGATACTAGCTCAAAGCCAGATAAAGAGCAGAATAGAAACTCAGTAATAAGCGGCTTATGCCTAGGAATTCGAGGTCAACTCCAGCAAGGCAGGAGAGCGGCAACTTTGAAGAAACAAAAATTAAGAGCATAGAAGCCTGCCCTGTGAAGGTAGAGATAAGGAGGCCCGGCAGGTGGCGAGGCTGAACAAAGAATTAAATGCACAAATTTAGGGAGAATGAAGCAGATTCACGGTGAACTGACACGTGACCAGCCAAGTGCGAAGAGGTACCAACGTCTGATGTCACCCAAACCAGAGGGTGCCATAACTTTTCCTGATAAGAAGCTACAGTTTCGAGGCCAACCTCAGCCAACTAATTGACACATAGCCCTAAAGCACTGATTGATGGAAGGGAGGCAGGGTGAATTTTAGGGCACACCGCATCTGGGTGTCCATTCTGCATGCTGCTAATTAAAGTGGAGATTTATGCCTAGCGGTGTAACCGACCCAATCACTACGGACCAAATAATCTAGGGTCCTATAGCTAGTAGAACCAATGAGACGTCGTACTTGTAGTGACGTCTATCACGAGTGATGTAGAGGGATGGGCATAGACGCCCACCCAATAAGAGTTATCCAATCCTCACACTCTGTTACCATATACAGATATAGTACCTATACTTAAGTTACCTTGCCCGACCAATAGAATTGCATGACAAACTGAGTGTTACACGTCAATGATGACGAATTTTGCCTATAAGAATTGCTGTCTGAATGAAGAATTTGGAAGTTGAAGTGAGACGGGCGATCGCATCACTACTGATTTCCATTTGTTTCCCCGTTTTTTGTACTTGTCATTAAACGGACTTCCCTTTGCCAAGCAATTGACTTGTCCTTATTGATTGGTGTTGGAGTAAGAGAATCCTGCACCCCATGCTCCTCAAGGTGCAGCTATCTCGTCTTAAAGTACTGGAGGGCGGGCTCTGAATCTCATGGGCCCGTTCAGAGGTCGCTCTGTCCTCCTATACACATGTACTGGCCTTGCCCCACTAATCGGGCCAGACAAGGTCAGGCACTCAGTCACTATCACACACACCTGAAACTCATGGACTGTTTTTCAAACTATAAAAGGTGGAGCACAGAAAGGCACGGAGAGTGAGACATGGGCCAAGAAGGAAGGCGAGCTAGATGGTGAGACGGAGGAGCAGCTGAGAAAGAGCTGCAGAGAACCAGGCCAAGGAGAACGGGATGCCGAGACGCTGACAGGCTGCTAGTTGAGTCAGGAGAAAGCGTGGCGAGGGAGCCACATCACCAAGATGCCAGGAGAGTTCAGAGAAGGGAGCCGAGGGGCTGGCTAGTCCATTTCCTCCATGCACCAGCAAACTGCTTGTTTACTCCCCTGGGCCACAAGCCATCCGGGAGTGTCTGAGGGACAGATGGGTAAGACCTTGACGAGCTGAAAATAGAAGGATGCGCGAAAGCAATCACTGCTGTTGGGTTCAAAGGAAGGGAGAGCCTGGTTTGTGATATGGGCTATTGTGGAAAGCTACAGTGTTAGGTGTAAGGCTACGTGTTGAAGGATGAACTGAAAGCTTGAATATATTAGATTGGCAAGGGAGTCGATGAGAAACAAAGTAACAGAGCAGTGCCATGGTAGAAGGCACGTTGTTAAACGCTTCTTGAAAGCTAACAGAACAGTGAATAATGTCAGCAAATTGTGTTGAAAGCCATTGAAGGGAAAGGCACGAGGGAAAGGGAGCGTGCAGAGAGCCTGAAAGGCTTTTGTGAAAGTGAATGGATATTTATGTGAAACAAGGAACAGAATGGCCGTGGGCCCGTCCTAATGAACTATATGCTTTTGGAAATGAGGAACAGAGTGGCCGAGAGCCGTTCTGCAAAACCAAGTGCAAGAGGCATGGATATTGAGAAACCAACCTTATTGGCAGAGTGGTCACAAATAGGGGTGAAAATATAGTGTGGTTGCAAAAGTCTCTGGCAAGGGAATAATAATAAGGATCATTTTTATTGTAGTGGTCATGTATGGGGGTGATAATAATGTGAGGTTGCGATGGTCTCTCGCAGGTGAGCATTGTGGAAGAGAAGTACAAAGGTTGTGGGCGGAAGTTCTCCCGGAGCTCTGAGAAGCAGAGTTGTTTAGCTGGGAAGTGTTTGAGCCATGTTTAATTGTTTGAAGACGAGCAAGGGCTGCCTGTGTAAGTAACTAAGTAGGAACTTTGTGAAAATCTGTTTGACAATTGTGAAGCCAGTTGAGGGAAGCCTGAAAGAATCCATTGTAGAGAACTGTGATGCATATTGAACTGACATTGAAGCCTAACAGATTTATGGGAAATATTTAAACTGTGCATTCTACCCACCTTGAAGGAACTTTTTAAGAACCCCATTGAACTGAACTTGGAGAAGGGAGTGGTGAGCGACTTGCATTGCCATTCTGACATTCTTTTAATACACTCTTTATTTTAATCAATTTTCCTCACACTTAGTTATTGTGAAACGTGAGGGTAAGGATAGGTTTCTGTTAGGCAGAATCCTGTGCAGTTCCCTTAGGGATCACTACAGAAGATTAAGACTACAGCTATATGCAATAAATCCCCTTTGGTATCAGTCTGTACCACAAAGATTTAGTTGGTAGCTGTGGCTAAGCAGTCAGACTTATCTCAAGAGGGAGATGAGCAGTATTCACGGTTTACACAATAGGACTACAATACTATGACACAAGGAAACACTGACCAAAGCTTTGTATTAAAAAGAATATATATATTTATTTTACACACTTCTAGTTCAACACATCAATCACAAGTATTAAAGCAAGTTAAAATCAGTCAAGAAAAGTATACACAACTCCATGATTAAATTGTAGACAAGTTTGATCAAGAGTGAAAACTGAGCAAAACAGCACAGTGAAAACCCAACACAAATGGCACTCTAACAATTTCTCACAAGGGAGGGAAAGAACAAGTTATACAGGAATATACTCTTAAAAACCCTAGCAACACTTCCCAATATGATTGTGAACAAGTTTAGGCAAGGCAGTACTTTAGCATGTATAATACTGAGGTGAAAACCGAGCAAAATGGCACTTCACAAGTTTAAAAAGAGGGAAGGAAAAGGTAGTTATAGGAATTAGGTGCACCGACACATTTCTAGGTGAGAAGCAATCTAGAGAAGGCAGTTATAACAGATTTAGCCAGAGTCACTAGGCCTGGGCGAGAGTCAGTGATACAGGGCAAAGTGCCTAGGAGCAAAATGGTCTTGTAGCTGCAGTCAAGTCTTTGTCAAATGATTCGAAAAGGCGGTTGCAGAAGTGAAAGACAAGGTTAGTCGATAGGAGTGGCCATCCCAGGAGGTAGATAAAGGATTTCAAACACCTTTAGCAATACACCGCGAAACGGGAGGCCTGGCGGAACAATGTACCTGAAAAAGTGGAAGCGGCTCCTGCGGTGGCGGTGGTTCTTGGCAGTTCCTGCAGTTCGTGTTGTCCAGCAGAGGAAGAAAGGCTCTCGTCATGGAGGAAGGTTCGAGTTACTGCACTGCCCAGGGAAGAAGCCAGCCGCGGTGATGCCGAAACGGATTAAAAGATATGCTCCTTTAAATTGCGGTCGTGGTGGACGGGTGCCTGGCTATCCGGTCTCCGAGTGCAGGGCACTGGCGATTCGACCAAGGCAGGTCCTGGAAGGCGATTGGCAAACTGGTTGGCCCAACCAGCTCAAGGGAAGAAGGCTCTTGTAGATGAAGATCTTCTCTCGTCGTGTGGAGAAAATTGGTGAGACGCTGCAGCAGGGCTTCACCGGTGGTTCAGTTGTTGCAGATGTCTTTGGCTTCTCTCCTCTTCGGATTCTTAGTTCCAGTGGCGACGTCTTGCTCTTCCACTCCTCAGGACCCTGCTTTTATGCAAAAAGACCCCCATTCATACAGCCTAGCTGTCATTCACACAGCAGAGTGGTCATCCTGGCGGGAGACCCTCCAGCCTATCGGGGCAGAGTGCGACTTGGGTTGCTGAGGCAACCCTGTCCAGGGGGCCTACTCCCCCTCCCACACAATGGGTCCACCCCAGACTCAGTGGCACCGAAAGGAGGGCTTCTTGGCAGAAGCCCGCCAAAAGGATGAACAAAGGATCCCCGACCTGGGTTAGGATCTTAGAGAAGGACACGAGAAAGAATTTATATAAAAGTTCTGGCAAATAAAACCTACTGGCGTAAAGTTAATATAAAAATAAACCGGCGGTATGTTAGAGGCGGTCAGTGAGTGTGGTGGCCTCAAAAAATGGGAAAATCCCATAGGGAAATATTTGCGGTCGAAATATTTTTGGTAGTAACCACTATCACCAGCCAGAAAGTTTTGAGAGAGGGACTGTACGGTACCCTCTCGAAAATGAACATAAGGGACAAATGATTAACCCTTGCCAGTACCTCCATTGTAAGATGGTTTGTACTGGTTTAGTTCAGAACTATTGACTAGTAAAGTCAATGGGGACTTGACATGCCCTGGGAGACAGTAGTCAGTCCCAGGGTATGAAGTCGATGGTTGGGGTTCACTATGACACCCCTGTGTTACTGCACAGAGGGTGCTGTGTAACACATGTGTATAAAGATGGTTCCTATGAGGGTGAGATAAACCCCATAGACATTAAATACAAATAATAGCCTAGAACACACAAAGCAAATATGCCTAAGAGTGGGAAAAAGAGTCTAACTCCTAGCAGGAGAAAAAAACAAACCCTTCAAATCCAGCAAAGCTGCTGGAGGACTCTATAGGTAAAGGAAATTAGCCATATAATGAGAATTTAACCTAACACTTGCCCCCCCGCCCCCCAGACTAAGGTACGGGAGGATCTAATCCACTCCTGGATGAGTCTTTTACCTCTAGTCGGTTATAAACATCCTAGAGAGACCATTAGCATTTTGGTGGTGACATCCTGACCTGTGCTCAATGGTAAAGTCAAACCCTTGGAGGCAGATTGACCATTTTAGCAGTTTTTGGTTTTCCCCTTTCATTTGCATCAACCATCTCAAGGGGTGGTGGTCTGTTTGAATAATGAAAGTAGATCCATACAAGTATGGTCTAAACTTCTTCAAAGACCACACAATGGCAAAACATTCTCTCTCAATGGTTGCCCACCTTGTTTCGGGTTCCTTCAGTTTCCTACTGATGAAGCAAATGGGGTGCTCCCTACCTTTCCCATCCAGTTGACTGAGGACAGCACCTATACCTATATTGGAAGCATCTGTTTGCACAATGAAGGGTTGGTGGTAGTCGGGAGCTCTGGGAACTGGAGCTTGACAAAGGGCTTTCTTCAGGCTTTCAAAGGCCTGATTGCACTCTTCATTCCATTTGATCTTTTTAGGGAATTTTGGAGAGGAGATTACATTCAGTGGAGAAGCTATGGACCCATATTTCTCAATGAAATTCCTGTAATACCCAGTCAGGCCTAAGAAGGCTCTCACCTGGGTTTGAGTAGAAGGGGTTGTCCAATTTTGCACAGCTTCAATCTTGCTGAGCAAAGGCCTTATTTCACCACCTCCTACCTCATGCCAAAGGTAGACCACTTTACTCTGACCAATTTGACATTTTCCTGCCTTTATGGTCAGATGGGCCTGTTCAAGAGCCTGCAAAACATATCCTAGGTGGTCAACATGTTCTTTCCAAGTAGGGCTGAACGCTGCAATGTCATCCAAGTATGCCATGCAGAAGTCCTCCATCCCATTCAGAACCTGGTTAACCATCATTTGAAATGTAGCAGGTGCATTCTTTAGTCCAAAAAGCATAACCTTAAACTGGCATAAGGCAACTGGGGTGGAGAATGCAGTTTTCTCCTTGGCATGGTCAGTCAGGGCTATTTGCCAATAGCCTGACGTGAGATCAAATGTGCTGAGGAACTTGGCTGAACCAAGTCTATCCACCAGCTCATCTGTCCTTGGCAAAGGATGGGCATCAGTCTTAGTGACTGCATTTAGGGCTCTATAGTCCACGCAGAATCTCAACTCCTTGGATCCTGCCTTTGGTACTAACACAACTGGGCTAGACCATGGACTAGTAGAGGGCTCTATTATCCCGAGATCAAGCATCTTGTTGACCTCTCCTTTGATGTTCTGACATTCTGTAACCCCCTGCTTTTGACAACTAAACAGTCACCAGTATTGATATCATGCTGGCCCCAAGCGGTCAAGCCTGGTGCTGGAGAAAACAGAGGGGCAAATTGATTTAACAAAACTTTGCACTCGTCCTGTTGTTCAGATGTCAGATTAGAAGAGAGATTAACTACTTCTACTTTCTCATCTAAAGGTTTGCCTCTGAGAAGGTCAGGCAGAGGTTCACTCTCCTCCTCTTCTTGAGCTGAAGCTCCCAGTTCTGGTCTTGAGACATAAGCCTTTAAACGGTTGGTGTGAAAGACTCTAGGAGCCTCCTTAGGATTGCCTAAATCCACCAGATAGTTCACCTCTCCAAGTTTTCCCACAATCTTGAAGGGTCCTATCCGCTTGTCGTGCAAGGCCCTCTGCCTTGTTGGTACCATAACAAGAACTAGCTGGTTTTGAGCGAACTCAACCATGTTGGCCTTCTGGTCATGCCAATGCCTAACCAGAGCCTGACCGGCTTTCAAGTTATCACTTAATTCAACCATCATGTGTGACATATTCCACCGGAGTCCTATCACATAGTTAGTGACTCTGACTGGTGTGGGGGAAGGAACACTCTCCAACCCCTCCTTGATCAGGGCCAATGGACCTCTGACCGGATGGCCATATAGAAGTTCAAAGGGACTGTAACCCACTCCCTCCTGAGGGACTTCTCTACATGCAAAGAGAAGGCATGGCAGTAGAAGATCCCACTTTTTCTTAAGGGGGTCCTCTAAAGCTCCTATAATGCTCTTCATGGTTCTGTTAAACCTTTCTACCAATCCATTTGTCTGAGGGTGGTATGCTGTTGAGAACTTTTAGGTAACTCCACAGTTTTTCCACATGGCCTTCATGTAGTGGGACATACAATCTGACCCCCTGTTGGATATTATCTTCTTAGGAAACCCAACCCTGGTAAAAATACCAAGGAGGGCCTTAGCCACAGCCTGAGCTGTAACAGTCCTCATAGGAATTGCTTCAGGGTACCTAGTAGCATGGTCTACTACAACAAGTATAAACCTGTTGCCTGAAGAGGATGGAGGGCCAAGAGGACCAACAATGTCGATTCCCTACCCTCTCAAATGGTACTCCCACCACAGGGAGAGGCACTAAAGGTGTCACGTTCTTGTAGCCACTCTTACCAGAGGTGTGGCAGGTGTGGCAACTCTTACAATACTTATCTACCTCAGCCCCCATTGTAGGCCAATAAAAGTAGAGCGAGAGCCTTTCCTTGGTCTTCTTGAAACTCAAGTGACCAGCCAAAGGTATCTCATGGGCGAGTTTCAAGAATTAGAGTCTGTTCTCTTGGGGCACTACAAGTCTCTTGTAGTCTCCAGGGCTTGACTCAGTCGGTTCACTATAGAAGAGGCCATCTTCCCATTGTAACCTATACTTCCCAGGTTCTTGCCCTTCAAGCTGAGAAGCTGCCTGGTGGCAATGACCTTCCCGAGTGGGACATTCTCTTTGTCCCCTACTGAAGTCTGCCCTGTTGGGGCCACCTTCTGCCAGTAAAGACTGCAGCTCAGGATGGTCCACAGGGTCCAGATCTTCAATGAGATCCTGGCCTTCTACTAGATCTTAGTCCTCAGGCTCTAGTTCAACCACACAGGGTTGTACCTCACTCTCAGCCTCAGCTGGAGGAGCATTCACAGGTGTGATTTTGGACAACCTAGGAGATTTCCTGGTTGGAAGCACTGGATTGCTTTCTGCTGGTTTCTTCTTAGAAGTCTTTGGTTTCCCCTTTGCTTCTGGTTGCTTTGAAATAGCAGTTAGTAACTCCAGTGGAGTAGGAGTTATTTCTTTGGCCATCATCTCCTCAGGAGAGCCTCTCAAGGTCCTCCCCCTTGCAGGTCTGGTGAGCTCCTGCAATCTTTTGCTGGGAGGTCTAGGAGTACTTGACACTACTCCAAGATCTTTAAGGTCATCCCCTCAAAGAACACTTCCAGGCACTTCAGATTGTACACTAACAGGTATCCTCACAGTCATTTCATTGCACTGGAAGAGAGCTGGTAATTGGGGAAGCATCTGCACAGGCCCTCCAGCTAACTTGGTGAGGCGTTTGGGTGCCTTAGCAACATCCTCCACCTTGAAAAAAGATTCATCCACCACAGTTATGCTGGCCCCAGTGTCTCTAATGGCAGGGGTCTCCTGACCATTTACTAGGACGCTGTCTTTATAATACTCTTTAGTATTAGGAGGGATAGAATTATACACATCTAAATTATGTTGTTCCCACAACCCTAGGGATACTAAAGATACACTAGCTGAGACTCTGATGGGGTCTTCAGCTAGTAGTTGAAAGTTTCCACTGGCCATATGTACATCCTCCTCTGGAACGAAGGCTAAGGAGAAAGCGTGGACCCCTGAAGGTTTACCCTTAAACCTGGGATCCCCTTTCACATGATCAGTAGAGCCACAAACTGAACATTTCCCAAATGTCTTTATAAATGGTGGCTTGTTCTGACTTGCTTCTGGTCTGGGAGCAGAAGGTACACTAGCCTGGTTAGGTTTCCCTTGTGGCTCACCCATAGAATTTTGTTTGGGGCCCTCTTTGGAATTGGAATTATTTGAATTCTCTTTGTTGTCTTTCTTTGGCTGCTTTGCCTCATCCTTTTTCTGAGTGACCCCTGAATCCTTGTGAGTAGCCCTGTTGGCAACCCACAAATCAGCAGCCTTAGCTAGTTTCTTAGAATCTAGTTCTTTTGAATCAGCCAAGTGCTGTCTGAGCTCAGGAGAGCAGGCACCATAGATAGACTCTAACATTACAAGATTTCTCATGCCTTCATAAGTGTTCACTCTGTAACCCTTAATCGATCCGTCGAAGTTCTTCAAACACTCATTCACCCAAGTAGCCCAAGGGGTACTATCATGCTTTGAGGGTCCTAAACCTCTTAAGGTACTGGGAAGGGTACTTCCCAAATATAGCTATTAAAGCTAGCTTCACACATTCATAATCCATCCTATCCACCTCCCCCAACTCCATTACCACATCAGATGCAACAGGGGGAGCCTAGAGAATAACCAGGGGATCAACTGATTCCCTGTGATATCCTGGAGCCCATGATTGTATTCAAACCTTTTTTTTTAAACAATTTTTATTATTTTTGTTAACACCACACCAAACATTACAAACATTGAGGACATTTGCATATGAACTTTGCTTCATTATGTTCACTCGTTGTGCATCACCGTCCTCTCCCCTCCCACCCCCTTAACTCGAGCCCCTGCGTCAATGCCACTAGCTTGCATATTTCTGTGCTTGTCTTCCTCAATAGTCCCCCTCAAATCATCTTCACTAAGATCAGCCTGGGGGGGTCCCACCATTGTAGCCACCCGTTGCCTCCACGCTATCAGGGGCCACGCTTCTTCCTCCCCTCCTCTACTGATTACTTCATACCAAGCTACCATTTCTGCATCTGCCCACTTCAGGAGGTCAGCCCACCACATCTGTATTCTGGGCCGTTCAGCTGTCTTCCAGCCCATTGCGATTCTCCGTTTGGCCAGGATGTAGGCAAGACCAGGTCTTTAATCTTACTAATGTGCTTGAGGGTGCGTGGTCTGGCAAAAACCCCCAGCATGCATGCCCAAACTGACTCCACCTCCAATGTGATCACCTTTTCAGCTAGGCATAGCTTAACCTCTGTCCAGAATCTACCCACCTCCAGGCAAGCCCAAAACATGTGCATCAACCCAGCTTCCACCTCCCCGCACCGTGGGCATTTTTGTATTACTGAGCTTCCAAACCTGGCAATCCTGCTAGGGGTCATATATGCCCTATGAGTGACATATAACTGGATCTCCTGTAGCTTTGCGTTACGGGACACCTTCTTGTGATATCTTTGAACCCTATCCCATTGTCCATCCAGCATAGGTTCTCCCACCTCCTCCTCCCAGTCTCGCCTCAGTTGGGGAACCTCCTTACCCACCCTAGTCATCAATAGTTCGGATATGCGTGATATTTCGTGCCCACCCTCCGAAATGTCATACATCGTCACAATGACCAGATCAGGTTGCTCCGCTAGCACTTCCGCAGGCCACCTTTCCCGCACCCGTTTGATGATTTTTGTATAAGTAATATATTGGCCTATGTGCACCCGGTATCCTCAATTAGCTTCTGGAAGTCTAGTGCCTCCCCCTCTTGCCATACATCACCGAGGGTCGCAAGGCCCATCGGTTCCCAGTATCTACGGATCCCTTTTATTATTTGCAATTCCTCCCTGCATAGCGCCACTAGTGGCACCTGCAGGGAGCATGGGGTCGGGATACCCACCACCTGCCACACTTTGTTCCATATTTCTCTGCTCAGTTTCAACAGTCTTGCCCTTCCCTGCAACTTAGACTTGGTCAACCATACTACCTCTCTCAAAAAAAAAGGGGGCGGTGTCCTTGTACAATAACCTGGCTTCCGCTGTCTCCACTTCGGACAATCACCTGGCCACATACTGCAGCTGTCCCGCCAGATAGTATAGCTCGAAATTCGGTAGGTTTATACCCCTCCCAACCCCCCGTCACACAGGTTTTGTAGCTTCCATAGGGCCACCCTATTCCTGGAGTTGTGCCAAATAAAGCCCCTGCATAAGCTGTGGAGTTTCGCAAAAAAACGTTTGGGGGGCATATACGGAATGTTCGTAAAAAAAGTGAAGCAGTCTCGGCAGGACCACCATCTTGATCAGTGCTGCCCTACCCATCATGGCCAGGGGTAGCCTGGACCAAAACCCCATGCTATTTTTAATGCCTACCACTGCCCTCTCCGTATTGTGCTTGTGTTCGTCCTCAGCCGTGTGGTATATGTCGATACCCAAGTATCGAAATGTCCTAGTCTGCCAGGGTATCGGCAGGACCGGTAGGTTCCTGTGCGGGGCCCACCTGTATCTCCCTAAAGGGAACATGCTTGATTTCTTGGGTTTTGGGGGTACCCCAGGAAGTATGCTGCATTCATGAATCAATGTTGTCTTCATTTCCTTTGCAGACCTGGTGCGTCCCCAAACGATCAAGCACGGGTAGCTTTTGTTTTGTCCTACCTGAGCGGGAGTGCAGCAGATTGGTCGGTGCCGCTTGTAAGCCATGATGATCCATTACTACATGACTTTGGGGGGTTCCAGAGGGAAATGGAGAAGCTCTTTGCTTGTGATACCAAAGAGCAAGCAGTAGACAACGAACTCTTGTCACTCCGGCAGGGGAATTGAGACTTATTAACGTACATTGCAACCTTCAATAGGTTAGTTGCTGAAGCTAGGTTGCCCGAAGACAAAAAAAAACACATTGTTTTACCGAGACCTACGAGGAGAATTGAAGGACGTTCTGGCCCAGGTGGTTGATCCACCTAGAGACACTAGCAAATTTATTTACCTGGTTGTGCAACTAGATCACCGATTACAAGACCGAAAAGCAGATCGGTCAAGGTCAGACACTCGGGCCGTGTATGTGCGGCCTAGGGACAGTGCTTCACGCATGTCAGAAAACACATAGAACCCATGCGACCTCCGTTAACAAAAGCGGAAATGGACGAGAGCAAGGAGTTGGAAAACTACCCAGCTCGACAAATGTAGAGATCAGTTTGTCAAGTGAGAAGAAAGAGGCACCGACCTCACACTTTGCAATACCAGTGATCCTAATCAATCATAAACAACCGTCTCGGATGCACGCCGTTGAGGCATACATATACAGCGGAGCAGTTGGGAACTATATTGATCAAGAACTGACAGCAGAGATGGGGCTTTCCTTATGTTTCAAGCCGACCACAGAAAAGGTAACCACCGTGGATGGGACAGAAATTGCTTCTGGACCAGTAACCCAATGTACAGCAGGAGTAACCCTGCTGTGCCAGGATGGACACCGGGAATCAATTTCCTTAAATCTCATCAAGGCGTCTCAGTTCCGGCTAATATTAGGGATGCCATAGTTAGTTGCTCACAATCCTCGGATAGAGTGGCGTGCAAGGATGTTGACCTTTCCCGATGACTGCGCTCCTACCTGTTATTACCAAGAGGAGAACCCTGATTTCTGCACCCCTGAGATTCCTACAACAGCGGCATCAACACTTGGTGTGACTAGCACTGTACCGAGAGAATATCAAGAGTTCCTGGACGTGTTCCAGAAAGAGCAAGCTAACACACTACCGCCGCACAGGCCCTATGACTGCCATATTGACCTCATACCTGGTGCGCAAATTCCTTGTGGCAGAATCTATGCACTCACAGAACCAGAAAACCTCTGCTTAGCAAGTACCGCTTACTAAGTACCGCTTGTCCGCTGGGAGCCCTTTTCTGCTACAACTACGTGCAATATCGCTCTGGACTGATTGGACTGTTTGTGTTGCTTGTGAAAAGGTGTCTACCTGTGTGTTTTGCTTGTGGCCACACCCACTGGTCGTAGTCACTCCCAACGTGACTACATAATCACAAATCTTGCGCTCCTGCGCGCACGCGCTCCTGCTTAGCAAGTACCGCTTGTCCGCTTTGCCGCTTGAATCGCGGAGCGGAGCAAGGTTCCATATTGTATTTTTATGACTTATATGATTTTGTTATTTTTCTGAAACTTCTAAGTTAATTGATTATTTATTTATTTATTCGTGCATGTGATTTGTCAATTTGTTTTGCGCAATTGTGGTACCGCCTAGTGTGCTTTACATATTTATTCAATTTTGGAGTGCGAACCGCGTAGCCTGTATTGTGACAGGCTTAAGGTTGGTAATTTTGGCGGGAGAATACCCTATACTCCCTGAAATCCAACATGCCTGATCATTTAGGACTAAGATCAGCCCCAATCCTTTTGAAACAGCCCTGGATTTCTTGTAAATCTATTTTCTTGACTCCCGTTAATGCTCGACCCAGATCGTGTACCAGTAGTAGTAAGGCTCTTTTAACTGGTGATTCACAAGGTCTCAATCAATCTAGAGCGAAGGCTGCAGTCCATCCCTTGTCGGACCATACCATGCTACAAACACCAGAACATAGGCTTACCCCCCTTAAAAAATTGACATCTTCGCCATGTGCTTGCTCCATAGGAAGTAAGGAAGCTTTAAGTAACGGAGACACAAATATTTCAATGTATGCAAGTCAGTGCAAGTCGCCAATATCTATTTATAGCGACCGAACCTTGCAAAAGGGGAACCAGTCCTCTGACTCGTCGCGGATAGCTCGCTCGCTCTCTTTTGTACATCCTACGCCGAGACCATGCAGGAATACTCAGGTTGAAAAAGCTAATCCTGCTGGTCCCACGCTAGAGATGACGCTATCTGCAATAAATACTACCTTGTTAAGCCTTATTAAATTATTTGAGGTGCTAGATAATAAAGTGGATAAACAGTCTACACAAACTGACCAAATATTACTCTGGCTAAAATCATTGACTGAAAAGGGTACAACGCTTAAAAATAAGGAACACAACCCTCCTGATATGTATGTAGATACTATACCTATTAAAGGACTAAAATCGGGCAGTATAAAGAACCTTACTCCAATTCTGCCAACTTTTAAAGAGGTAATTTGTCCGATAGTTGAAGAGACATGTTTAAACGTATCTACGATGGGTGCATCCATAACCAACAGAGAAATCAGTAATGCAGTCCACATTGTAGTTGATGGCGAACAATCGGAGCCTGACATGCCTCCACCCCCTCCCAGCAATATCGGTGCTAGTAAAGAAACGCTCAAAGCGCCCCGTATCTTCACTAAAAAAAAACAAAAAGATGCCCCTAACTAGATATTCGAAAAACTCAGTTAGTTCCTTTTTTTGGTCTATGAATTTACTTCAGAACGCAAACAAAAGGGACTTAACCAAACCCAAAATTCAAGCACAACTGGCGTGTGAAAACGAACCAGAGCCAGTCATTGACTTAGCAAAGGTGTCGAATCAATTCCCTATGCAAAAAAGCCCAATAACAGTCCCTTCACCTCACTCGCCACTAAATGATCTAGTGCAAGAAATTGAGAATTTGGTCAGGCCTGACATGATTACACAGAACATGGCCTCAACGGAGGGGGTAGGAAAATTAAAAAATCTTCCCGTGCAAGAAGCGCCAAAGGTTGATCAGCCAACCAGTTCATCTTTGGACCATTTTAAAAAAGCAGTTGACGAATATCTAAGGCAACGGTTGGTGACCACAACTAAGCAAACTACGCCATCAGCGGCATGGGATCGCCCTTGTGTCCCTATAGCAGAGATTGGTATGCCTTGCGCATCTAGTAACCTGGAAATAGCGCGTTCATGGCAGCAACCGAAACAATTGTACCCCATGAGGACGATGGGTCAAAACAGTAACTTGTATGAACAAGAATCCTCAAATGAGCAAGTGTGGTCAAATTTGAGGAGACCAAAAGAGTCTGAGGTAGTTTATTCGGGGGAACAAACTCCTGCAAATATCCGGATGCTGAAGCGCCAAATGAAAATCAATGAAGCTTCATGTCATTCATTTATCTTGAAATGCAGAGATGGCCATTTTCCTGCTTATGATTTGAACAGGCAATGTGTTCTTAACATACTTAGAGATGTACCGGAGCTAGAGGATATCGCATCAGGTGATATTGCACAGGTGGAATTCCTCTCTGACTCCGGTTGGTTGATAGTGTAGCTATGGATACCCTCCACCGTTGTGATGAATTTGATCTGGAAAGTCAAGTTGAGACTCTATGATATGGGTTTCTTGGTGGCTCAAGATCCGGCCAGAGCCAGTGTAGAACCCAAGAAGGTCGCTTATCAACCAACCATATACAGGGGAAAGACCATGAGAATTGCAAATTCAGATGAGGGGGGCTCACAGGACTTTTCAAACTAACCATTAAAAAAGTGTAAGACAACAGTGCTCTCAATTGATAGTTGGGACATTAGGGGGCACTCACACCTGCAACTTTTGATCACACAGTCACTATCCACTTTCCAGATAATCGCTATGCAAGAAACTTGGCTGACAGAGATGCCTGTTTGGGACAACTTTGATCTATGCCTATTACCAGCAATATCGGGGCAAAAGGGTAGACCCTCTTCTTGCCTCTTAGTTGCCTAGCATGAGTGCAGGTCTTATAGTTAAAGAATGGGATACCATAATAAGCCCACATCCAACTGGTTAGAATCATTGGGGCCGAACAGCATATTGCGTTAATAAATGTTACCATTTTGGAAGATGAATTCTATGATGGGCTAACACGATTATTGGACCTGATATTACTAGAGAAGGTAGTGACTCGTACTGTGTTGGTTGGTGACCTTAATTTAGATTGTTTTAAACATACTGTAACATCCCCCCGCAGAGAAATAGTAAAATGGCTCTTTTTTATGTCTGATCGTAATTTTGTGCTGGTGAATGGTTCTGTGATTGGTGATGTACCGCCACAACCCACGTGGCAGCGAGATCAATCGCAAAGTATCATTGATTATATGTATGTTGATCCATATTTGTATTTGAAAATTGATAACTTTAAAATTATTACGGCAAAACAGAGTGATCATAACATCTTATCACTCACTCTTAATTGGACAATCACTACTAAGACTAAGCAATATATGCAATCTCAACTAATAATCAATGATTCAAGAACGTGCTTTCGATGGTCTCGAAATTCTTTGGAAGCCTTTGAGAGCTCAGTTACAAAAAAGGCTGATTCTACGCTGATTCTGATTGTGCCATGAATAATAAAAACTCTGCTGAAACATGGCAGTTATTAAATAACCACTCACAGTATTTGCAACCAGATGCCCAATTAAACGGTGTCCAAGAACATCAATGGATCTCGTTTTTTTTCTAACCTCTGTGCAGACCATAACTACTCAGAGATGCAATATACACAACGATCAACTGGTCGTTGGACTGTCGAATGTTCTCAGAGTTTGATACAAAATCTAATCATTCAAGCTAGTTCCTCACGTGCTGCGGGACGGGATGGTCTTAATAATCAGATGTTCAAAACACATTTGTATCAATGGTCACATATCTTATATAAAATCTTCATGGAAATACTAAAAACTCGGTGTAACGCTCACCTGATTCCCGCAGAGGCGCCAGTCTTGACTGGGTGAATGCCGTATCTTCAAAGGTGATGTGTAACACACGGTTGGCTCTTTGGGCTGGACCTCTGTGCACTGTATGTCTGACTCGAAGAGTAAGATGTCTTGGGTAAGTGAACGCCGAGCTCTCCATCTGCCTCGGGGCAGGGTGCCGTAACCAGTTTCTTCACTGGATAAGGGTGCAGGCCTCTTGACCTCAGAGGACTGCTGTCCGTCGTTAACTGCACGAACGGTAAGTTCTGGGCACTTCAAATGTCTTAAGTCTTTTGTAATGATATCTCTTGTTTTGCAGGGTTCCGGCGATGGCGGATGGCGGGCTGATGAGAGTTGAGGATCGAACCCGCGTGAGGAATAGAAGCGCATGGAAGCACGTAAGTAAGCGCTTGTAGCCTGCTTCACAATGCGCACTAACTGTCCCTTTTATCTTGCAGGTACAAGTTCGGAGCTTTAGAGAAGCTGAAGGGTGCTGGAATACCCACTGGATTCGGCGTGGGAAGGAGTAATGGCACGTGAGTAATAAAGTTGCCCAATGTCTTTAAACGCACCTTCTTTTGTCTTTCAGATGCGGGATGCAGCGCCGAAGGCCTCCGGAGCGTGCGAAGAGCTGGTAAGCTTTTGTCTTTCAGATGCCGGAATGCAGTGCGAAGACCTCCGGAGCATGCGAAGAGTAGGTAAGCCTTTGTCTTTCAGATGCCGGAATGCAGCGCGAGGCGTTGGTGACAGCCGATGGACCAGGTAAGAGATGCGCTGCCACTGAAGACCGTAGTGCTAACCTGTTCTTTCTTTGTCTTTACAGGTGCTGCTGAAGACTGGATTCCAGGATGGTAAGCCTTTGTTCCCTTAGGCCCAGGATCAGAAGCAGAAGACACGATGAGCGTTCTGCTGCAGAGAATGCAGAATAACACAAAGCAAGATTCATCCATCGGGTGTGGTTTAAATAGCCTCCTGTAGTGCTTAGGTGTCTCCTTCCACAGCCACGCCTAGGTAAGAAAAGAGTTCCTGCTTTCCAGAAGAGTTCCATTGTTCTGAACCTAGGGAGTGGCTCCTGCCCCACCCAACAGGAAAAGTAGTCCCAAACAGAAGAGGATCAGGGGTTCAACTGGCAGGTAAGTAAGCAGCATGGTCTGCTGCAGGTAAGTCCACCCAAGCATTATGAGCCCGGCGCTTCCAGCGCTGGGACTGGGCATCTTTATGAGCCTGGTGCCACTGGCGCCAGGACAGGGTCCAAAAGGTCCCAATTGGGACTGGCTGGCACTCGGAACCGGGGTTATGGGTCTGCTTCCAAGGGAGTCGGGCAAGTCCTGATCTTTTGGAAGCAGAGATCATGACACTCGGTGTCTACCTCCTTTGTGGAAAACTTCCCTGGTTGTGCCAATATTTAAGAAGGGTGATAGAACATTGCCTCAAAACTATCGCCCTATAGCGTTGTTGGACGCACCAGGAAAGATTTTCGCGAAGTTAATTTTGCGAGATTTTAATGCATGGACCCTGGCAAACCATCTTCAGGATCCCAATCAAACGGGATTTGGGGCAGCCATGGGCACGCATGTAAATTTTCTATGCCTTAATGCAATTAAAACCCAATGCCATGTAACTAAGCAGTCAGTATTTTTTGCATTTGTGGACCTTAACTCTGCTTTTGACTCTATCTCAAGAGTGTTATTAATGGCCAAACTAAACAGAGATCATTGTCCGGCCACGTTGATTGATATCATCCAAGCTTTCCACTCAGAAACCTCTATACGTGTTCGTCTGTCTTTAGACGGTCATCTAACACCTCTGATACCAACATATAGAGGTCTCAAACAAGGGTGTTTGTTAGCGGCCTTGATTTTCAATTATTTTATATATGATGTTAGTAATGTCTTCACATCAGTATCATCAGACTCCCCCATTCTTAATGGAGTACCAATTAAATCCTTGATGTACGCTGATTTAGTATTTATAGCTAAAACTCCAGTGGGTTTGCAGAACTTGCTTTCAGCATTTAACGACTATGTACAAGTAAATGAGTTCAAAATTTCAAATGAGTTCAAAAGACACAAATTGTCTCATATCTTGCATGTAAAAGTTCTGGTAATAAATATACTTGGACAATCAACAACACAAAATTGTTGATTGTACCACAGTACACATATTTGGGCATGATATTTGAAGGGATTGTGGGACCGAAAGCACATGTGGAGTATATTGAACGTAAATTGATCACTGCAATGCCACAAACGAAAATTATTCTACATGGGTATGGCAAATTTTCTATAAAACCTGCCTTTACATATTGGAATCAAAAAACTATTCCGTCTATTTCATATGGCATTGAAACCCAAATGCCATGGCTCTCAACAACCTTTGATAAAAATGGAAGGAAAATTTTGGAGAGCAATTTTCCACTTACCACAGGGAATACCAATTTCTTGGATACGTTATGAATTGGGTATTAAATCACTCAAAGCGATTTAACATTGGCGGTTGTGTGCCCTGTTTCGGAAGTGCATAATATCCTCCAAGTTAGATACGATCCTGGAAACCCTTGCCTCATAATGGTTTGTAATACAGCATCTTTTTGTAAAATCTTGGATGAGAAAAGTGTATCAAATACTGATGAGTGCAGATGTTGGGATCGAGTTACTGCTTTCTAATCCAGACAAGGTGAAAGCAAAAATCTATTGCCTTGACTGGATAGAAAACTGACAAAAATGTATGACTTATAAAAATGTCGATCCCTGTAGATTTCCACCGAAAAAAATAAGGTTTGGAATCGTATCTGTTGAGAGCTCCATCTCCAGCTTTTAGGCAGGGTTTCCTACGAATACGCTTTCATTTGTGTCGTACCAGAGATGTTCTAGCTACACGTAGAATGTTGTTGCAAGGTAGTAATTTTTGTCGTTTTTTTGTCAAAATCAAGAAGTCAAGGAGACGCTAGAGCACCTAATATTATGTTGCCCTGCATTGACTGCATATAGAGCTATACATTTTGGCAAACACTGTACATTTGTGAGCTTACTGAATGATAAACAAAAATGGTCTTACATAGTATGCTCTGCTTACATTTCAGTTCAAATTGCTGTGGTGAATTTCATTAATATGTTAAAATTAAGTGAATTAATTAATTTTAGTTGAAGTGGAATTTTGTGTTTTTATCTTGTCTAAAATATAGTAGTGATTGGCTAATCACATATGTCCCCTTTTTTTCTTTCTCTTTTTTTTTTTAATTGAGATGTTATGTATTGATGTAGATGTTAGTTATCCTATTGCTTCTGTTCAGTTTTTATACTGTTTAATAATCATGTGATTGTATTTGAATTTAATTTTATGTAAATTTGAAAAGTTGATTAATTTCAGCTATAACAAATAAAAAAAAACCTCCATTTGAAATCCTATCTAGACCAGTACTTGGCAAACGGATTTATCCGCCCCTCTAAATCACCGGCAGCCAGTCACTTATTCTTCGTACCAAAGAAGGAAGGGGACTTAAGGACCTGCATCGACTACCACGCATTAAACCGGATCACCGTAAAAAATCGTTACCCCCTGCCACTCATTCCCGAAATGTTGGACCAAGTCAAGGATGCCCAGATTTATACCAAGCTAGACCTTAGAGGAACGTACCACCTGACCCGAGTTAAAAAAGGAGATGAATGGAAAACCGCCTTCTGTACCAAATATGGCTTGTATGAATACCAGGTAATGCCTTTTGGACTTTGCAATGCTCTCGCGGCGTTCCAATACTTCATGAATGATGTCCTGCGGGAATTAATCGATGTTTGTGCCTTGGTCTACATAGATGACATCTTAGTGTATTCAGCCTCGAAACAAGACCATGTCAAGCACGTCCGCTCCGTTCTCACCAAGCTCCGCCAACATCGACTGTATGCAAAGCTTGAAAAATGCTTTTTTCACGTAACCGAAGTGGAATTACTTGGTTTCATCCTCACTCCGAAAGGCATCAGAATGGATGTACACAAAGTAGATGCCATTCTTAAGTGGACTTCCCCAACTTCGCTAAAAGGGGTCCAGAGCATGCTGGGCTTTGCAAACTTCTACTGCCGGTTCATCCCAGACATCTCTCAAATTGTACACCTGATTAAGTTACTACTACGAAAAAACAATAAGAAATTCATTTGGACAGAAGAAGCAGAAAAGCCTTTCAAGAGCTTAAGAGAAGATTCACTTCCACCCCAATCCTACAACATCATCCAGACCTCCCTTACATCGTGGAAATCGAAGCTTCCAGCATGGCTATGGGGGCTGTTCTCTCACAAAAGGACCCTGAAACCGGCCAGTTACACCCCGTGGCCTTCTGGTCGCGAGTTTTCACCTCCTGAACTCAATTATGCCATCACCGACAAGGAACTCCTGGCCATTAAATCCGCTTCTAAAGCATGGCGACATTATCTCTTAGGGGCCAGACATACAGTCACAGTAATCGCGGATCATCAAAACCTGCAATACTTGACAACAGCAAAGGCTCAAGCCTCGTGTCGTCTGCGGTGGGACCTTGTCTTCGCTGAGTATGATTATGTAATCACATATCGACCAGGAGTGAGGAATGGGAAGCTGCCTCATATCGCATGGGCATTGATGAAAAGGTGTATGCAACTCCAGATCATGTAGCCATCATTCCTGAGGACAAACTCTTGGGCTTCACAACAGCTTTGACACAAACCGAACTCCGAAACGAGATCCAACGTGTAATAATTCCTAATACCTTGCTGGAATGGCGTACTCGAGGAGAATACTACACCATTAAGGACCAGTTACCATATTTTAGAGAACGTCTACATGTGCCCAAAAAGGAACTACAACAGAAAATCATTTCGGATTACCACGATTCCCTGATGGAAGGTAACCTGGGAATCGCCAAAACCCTAGCCAAGGTGAAACGAAACTATTGGTGGCCTACTTGGCGTAAAGACATCATCCAGTATGTCCAGTCGTGTGGTGTGTGTGCACGAAACAAATCACAAAAGCAGAAACCAGCTGGCCTTCTTCAACCATTGGAAATCCCTCCCGCACAATGGCACACACTTTCTCTCGACTTCATTACAGACTTGCCTCCCAGTCAAGGATTCAACACTATTTTGGTAGTCGTAGACTTGTTTTCGAAAATGGCACACTTTATCCCTTTCAAAGGCCTCCCTGATGCATCCAGTTTAGCAAAAGTGTTCCTGGAAAATATTATTAGGCTACATGGTTTCCCATTGGTTCTGGTCTCTGATCGAGGTAGCCAGTTTGTGTCCAACTTCTGGAAAAAGTGTTGTTCAATGACTCAAATCAACATCCGATTATCCACCAGCAACCACCCCCAAACGGATGGCCAAACAGAAAGAACCAATCAGACCCTCGAGCAATACTTGCGGTGCATGCTGCATCAAGTGGAAGGGACTTTGAGAGACTTATTATGGATAGCCGAACATGGTTACAACAATTCGTTGCAGTTCAGCACGGGACAAACCCCTTACTAGACCCTATACGGCAGACACCCACGTACTTCTGAATTAGACCATCCACCCAACTTGGAAATCCCAGCAGTGAAAACCCTTCATGCAACCATCTCTCAGGCCTTTAAAAAGGCAACAGAGCATCTAATCCAAGCCAAGCACAGACAAAAGAAATTCGCTGACCAACACTGAAGAAAGGCCCCCAAATATCAAGTTGGAGACCAGGTTTGGCTAGCGGCAAAGTACGTACCCATAAAAGGAACCCAGACCTTTCGTCCTCGCTATCTGGGACCTTATTCCATCAAATCTATCATCAACCCAGTAGCCGTCAAGTTAACATTACCAGTCAATATGCAAATCCACTTGGTGTTCCACGTATCACCCCTGAAACCGGTACAACCCAGTACACAAGTTATTACACCACCAGAACCTGCAATAGTTGATGGAGAACCGGAGTTCGAAGTAAAGGGAATTTTGGACTCCAAATACACCAGGTCCAAATTATATTACTTAGTCGATTGGAAAGGTTACGTACCTCAAGACAGATCCTGGGAACCCAGTGAGAATATCCATGCACCACGTCTGATCAAGGAATTTTATGAGAACTTTCCAACCAAGCCAGGACCAAGCAGAAGAGCCAGCGTGGGAGGGGCCTTCAGGGGGGGTGGGGGGAGTGCTGTTACGACCCTTAACCAAAACCCCCACTGGCATTTCCACATGCCAGGTGAGGTCAGGTTCGGGGTTCCATTAGGGCCACAGAGGCCTTACACCCTCTTCCAAGACTCTCTTGGAGTCAGTCCTGGCGCCTTTGGCGCCAGGCTCATATTCAGTAAGAGGAACATCTTTGAATGGGACTACCTTTCCTTGGGCCTGCAGTCAACATGGAGGCACTCACATAGCCTAGTTCCCTAGAACTAGACTATGCGGTATAGTGTTTTGGGAGTTGTAGCCTGGGACTACTTTACCTGGACTACTTTGCTGGGAGGCTATTTAAACCACACCTAAGCAACAGAACACGCTTTGCATTTTTCTGCAGCCTGCAGCGTAACGCTCACTGTGTCCAGTGTCCTTGATACCGGCAATCATCGGAGCAACGAGCCTGCAGAGGAGAAAAAGACCATCATTAATAGACTCTTACCTGCGAACTCCATCCAGTTATCCGCCCGACGCTCGTCCCTGATTCTGCTTACTTGCGGTCGTCTATCCAGCAAACTGCATCTTCTGGACACTGCATACTCACCGGAACGAAACAACCTGAAAGGAGAGGGAGAAAGACAACGTTAGAAAAGGTTTACTCACGGCATAAGCCACAAACATCACGAGAACCTCACCTGGCTGGTCACCTCTTGGCCGCATCGTTCCGGAATACCACGCCCACCGGAGAAGACCATTGCGACCTGTAAGTAAAGAAACAACACAGGTTATCAAATACAAGGCGAAGCAGCGCCGCGCATTGCGCGTTACTTACCGAACTGCAGTGCGCTTCTTGCGCCATCCATTACCGGCAGGTGCTCAATCCAACCTGCACGACACGCCGAATCTCCCGCTCACCTAGGGAGAAAGAAAAGACATTAACCACAAAAGAAAGGAAGGCAAGAACAGCATCATACAAAGACTGCTGCAGTAAGACCTACCTTAAAGACACTTGGATGGGCTCGCACCAATGAAGTAACTCGGTCGCCCTAGCCCACTGGAGACTACGCACCCCTGCAAAGAAGGCAGGACGGAGAGCACGCCGAATACTACAATAGGGTGAGGAGAAGGCCTAAGGGTCGAACCCAGGGGAGGGGGGAGAAGACCTTACCTGAGCCGACCAGTCTTGAACCCAGTCCTCCTGTGCTTTCAGGCCTGACTTCCATCAAAGGCACCACCCGGGATCGGGAAGAGGGTTCCAGGCGCAAATCAATCAACCAGGGCTGAGTGGCATCCCCGTGGATACCAGGTGAGCGTAACACTTATTCCAGGGTTCAAATTAAAAAGTCCTAAGTCCAGCAAAAGAGTTGGGGGGGGGGGTCTCTAAGGTGGGAGGAATTTGGCACTAAAAAGGAAAATTCTTCCTAACCGAGGACATCTGGAGGATAAAATACCAAGGAATAAGAGAATACTCATTGCATGCCCTGGTTCATGATTCATACTCTAGAATTGATTATATCTCGATATCTGATACATTTATTAATAAGGAAATACATATTGACATTAGGGAAAGGGGGATATCAGACCATGCACTTGTAGAATTGCAATTAGATATTCCTGACGTGAACAAAACACTTCAGTAGGTGGAGTTTTAAATGAATTGGAAGTAGTGGATGCTTTGAAAGAATGTATTGAGATGTTTTTTAAAGAAAACGGGAATACGACAAATATATATATTTTCTTTATTTGTAAAGTGCGCTACAACCCATGGGCTTTGAGGCGCTATTGCAAGAAAATGTCTTAGTTAAAGGAATTAGGCTTAGCACATGGTTACAAGGAGCGAAGGCCTAGCTTAGTACAGTAATGCATATACATAAACGTAAGTTGCAAGAAAGCTGCTGTGGTACACTTATAAAAAATAAAACGTGTTTAATGTATGGGAAAGTTTTAAAGCAGTAATGAGCAAATTAGCCAGACATGCCATTTTAAGAAAACTGGGTTAGCTGAATTTACAACACTCGAAAATAAACTTAAAGAAATTCTAAAAGAATATGCAATATCTAGAACTGCTCGAGGCAAATTTGAAGTCAAAATACTTGCGGACATCCTAGTCAGTAAAATAAGTATAACACTAGAAAAGGGGATTTTTTTTTGTTAAACAAAGCTACTTGGAAAGTGATGATAAGGGATGCAAATTACTGGCCAATAAACTTAAAGGAATGATGGCAAGGTCTCTGGTTAGGAGCATAGAAGATGAAAACCGTATCGCTGTAACAAAAAATTTAGAAATATGTGAATGTTTTAGATCATTCAGTGAATTACTTTATAAGGAACATATTAATCCTTCAGTCGGATTTGGATGCTTTTTTCCAGAAATGAATATACCAGTCCTGACGAATATACCAGTCCTGACAATTCAACGCACATGGCCTCAGGGTCACATCCTGAAAAAACTATCGAAACCCATAAAGTATTGGTCACTCTGGCCTTGAGCGTCACTTCAACGCAAGTTTATTGTTGGTCAAAAGCAAATGGCCGGATCCTCTGAACACGCTCCCATGCAATTAAAAGGATTACATCTGCCTTCCAAAATACTGCCAAGCCATAAAAACCGTGACAGCCTTGTTGGCTGACCATCTTCCTAGTTTATCATTACCTCTCCTTCGGCCTCCCACCCTGCAAAACCAGTTTTTCCAAGTCACTCAGAATTCCCCTCGCAAAACCCTGATTGCAGAGTTTAAACAATTAATGAAAAAAGTCCACCACATGTAGATTTGTAAATTCCCTTTGTGTGTATATCAATGTGCGTGCACTTTTAATAACTGAGTTCTCTCCACAGTTGGTTTTCCATGACAAGTCCCCCTTCCTTGCATGCGCATTATGAAACTCCTCATCGCCCAGCTTCTAGGCACTTCGTAACACACTATATCTAGATCATGTTTATATTTCATTGGCGATTTTGACATTTATCTTGCACGCGTGCAAATCTAAAATGTATCAATTTATAAACGAAGTAACACTTGAAGTAACGCATACCATTTATATTAACTATGCTGGATACATATAAAATAGCAACATCGTGCCAACTTCGATGCACCCCCAGTCACAAATTTGGCGTGCGCAGCGTGAACCACTTTTTCGCAGTGGGACCGTTCTTGCCCACCCAAACACTTACCTTTTTTCTATACTGAAACAATGGGGCTTATGGTCCAGAAACCAGCGCATTACTCTTGCATTTGTATCTTTCCGGAGGTTGAGCCATGTCAGAAGGGAATCATCGGTAACCAACCGAAATTGCCGCCCCATGAGATGGTACTGTAAATATGATGCAGCCCATTTTATGACTAGTGCCTCGAGTTCGATTGTGACATAGTTTCTCTCCATAGGAAAATGTTTTCGACTGACAAAAAGGATTGATTGTTCTATGCCGTCGTATTCCTGGGAGAGAACTGCTTCTAATTCAACTTGAGATGCATCTTTTTACAGTATAAATTCTTTAGTAAAGTAGGCTACTTTTAACACGGGTTCATTACAAAGATTTTTCTTCAGAGTGGTGACACAAGCTTGGTCTTCAGGGCTCCATTTTAATTTCTGGGGTTCAGCATTTTTAGGTTTGTCTGTAAGACCAGCTGTTATAGAAGAATAATTAAGTATAAATCTTCTATAATAACCTACTTTCGAATGGATTGTGTCCTCCAACGTATTCCACATCTTTGACATGAAATGTCCACAGCTGTGCACTTCGGAAACTTTTTCGGCAGAGGGCGTCCTGCGTCGATGACGTTGGGTCGATGTCCCTCAAAGGCCTCCGTCGAGGGCGACGTCACCAGATGTTATAAATAGGACGCATGGCGCCCGTAGCCCAGTTCCATTTTTTTCCGCAAACGTGTTTGCTTCGAGAACTTGGTGCACCTTGTGTGTTTCATCGTAGTGATGTCTTCTTCTTCGATCCCTCCGACTCCGCGGTCTGGCTTCAAGACTTGCAGGGACTGCAAGTCTAAAATGTCGATCACCGACCTGCATCGCATTTGTTTGTGGTGCTTGGGCGAGAGTCACGACACTGACAACTGTTCGAAATGCCAGTCGCTGACTGCCAAGGCCTTGAGGGAGTGTAAAGGGAAGCTTCAGGTGGGGGAGCAGTTGTTGGCGATTTTCCAATCGCAGGGCACTGTTCCGGTTGCACCTTCTAACGAAGCCGACAGGGAACGCTCTCGTACTGTGGCTCACACGTCTTCGGGCTTGGGTCCTCGACGCGACTCGCACCGAGAGCCTTCGAGGTCCCGTTCGGACAAGGCTCAGGAAAGTCGCAAGAGACGTGCCTCCAGGTCTCGGTTCTCATCCCCAGGGAGACCTCAGAAACCTGCTAAAGGTTTGAAGCCTGTGTCGACTCCGTCGGCGCTGTGTCAGTCGGAATCGGACCTCGAGGCTTTGCCTTATCAGCCATCGTCACTGTTGTCGGCATCGACGCCGAAGCCCTCTGCGCTCTCGATGCCGAAGCCCTCGGCGCTCTCGATGCCGAAGCCCCTTGGCGCTCTCGATGCCGAAGCCCTCGGCGCTCTCGATGCCGAAGCCCTCGGCGCTCCCGATGCTGAAGCCTTCGGCGCATTCGACGCCTTCAGGGATTTTTGCCCGAAATGTACCATTGGATCACCCTGATATGGTGGATCCTCCAAGGAAGGCTTCTGCTAAGTCTGTGAGGCCAGTAGTGGACTCCAGGCCTTCTTCTGTCCCTAGACCTGCTTTTCATTTCCCTCTGGATGACATTTATGAGGAGGAAGAAAAGTCTGATTTGGAGGACCCCATTGAGCAGGATTGTCACGATCCCTGGCCCTATAGCAGGTATTTATCCCAATTCCTGCTATTATGCCCACACCTCGGAGATCCCTGGGACCCCCTTTCGGGAACATGAACCCCAGAGAAAGTGTCAGAGGATTCGTGCCTGTTCACATAAAAGCATTAGACCAACTGGGTGCAATCTTGGCGCACCTGGCACAGCACTCATTGCCCAATGGTGGAAGGAGGAAATCAGGATCTACTTCCTGTTTCCCCCCAACATGGGGGAGGACTGAATTGAGCAGCAGTATATGCTGCAGTCTAGTTTTGGGGCATGGTTGGGTGTGGCTGGCTATATAAGCCACACCCAGCTTCGCGTTACACTGCTAATGCAGCGTGACGCTCACCAGCATAGTTCCGTGTGTCCCCTTCATTGCAGCATTTGGCCTGAAGGACTCCGAGGGATCCGTGAGCCCAGCCAAATTCTATACAAACCTGAACTGTGACTAATCCATCTGTTAGCCTCCAGCGTTTTGAGCGTACTGATAAAGAACAATACAGGCAGTAGCACCGGTGTGATCTACCATATACCACCAGCGCTGCAGCAGGACTGGGCATGGATAGTGTATTCAGTGAAGTAACTTATTCTTACCATGTACAAATTGCGCCCCTGCTTGGAGAAGTGGCAGGATGGAGAGCTCTACTTTCATATACAAAAGGTGAGCACAGTCCTAGGGGCCTCGGGTCCCAAGGAGGGTACAGGGCGGTGGATGAGACCTGTTACATTTGTTCCCTAACCTTAGTCGTGTATCTTTACAGACGCAGATCCAGTATTCCCCACAATCCCGAGAGGTTCCAGCGCAGTTCATGGTGCTCCTGCAGAGTCAAGGTGAGCGTTACAAGGATGTGGCTCCTGTCTTTTCTGGAGACAGTCAATTGGAGGAGTTAAGGCAAACTCTCCATGATGCCAGTGGGTTGGACACTTCTCCGTAAGTGAAATTTGACAGGCCTGAGCCTGGGCTCATTCGGAGTCGTCATACAGGCGGCTCATGGCTCGGGCGACGGAGTATCTGGGCTGGTCCAGTCCTCCTGAAGATTTTGTACAAGATGATCTTATGGACATTTTAGACCAAGGTCCGTCCTCTGACCCGGTTTTACCTTTTCATCTTAATTTACAGAAAAGGGTGACGGCTGCTTGGCAGTCACCGGAATCTCTTCCAGGTGTTAATAAATCATTGACAAAGTACTGCCCTTCCATTAGCGACCCCAGCTATTTATCCACTCACCCCACTCCCGAGAGTTTGGTGGTTCAGGTGGCTACGGCCACCTCGAGGCAGGCAGCATACCCTACCATCCCTCCTGATAGGGACGACAGACGCTTCGACGGTTGGGCTAGCAAGGTATTTTCTGTGGGGAGCATGGCATTGAAATCGGCCAACTCCACTTATGCCTTAGCAAGCTTCTCACACACTCTGTGGAACTGTTTCTTTAGTGGCTGAGCATATTCCAGAGGGGGAAGAAAGGGATGGCTTCCTTGCTCCTGTGCAAGATGGCAAGGATGCCATGTGCGTATCCCTTCAGTCGGGTTTGGATACGGCCAACAGTGTTAGCCGGGCCATGTCTCCGAGCACCTTTATACGCAGATTTGCGTGGTTGCGGAAGTCGGGTTTTGCCCCGGATGTGCAAGCCCATCTTTTGAACATGCCCTTTGATGGTGCACATTTGTTTGGCAACAAGGCTGACGAGAGCCTTGAGAGGTTTCAGACCTCGAAAGCTGCGGCAAAATCTTTAAGCACAGTGGACAGCAGTGGAGGGGCGGTTATTTTCGTTACTACTCCTCCTTTGGTCGAAAGAGAGGGGCTGCCAGTCAAGGGGGCCAGCAAAAAAAGTACCCGTGGCGGTCGGGGAAATGGAGGTGCCAAAGCCACTTAGGCAGCTGCCTCTTTGCCTTCAGGCACTGCCGCAGCCGCTCCAAAACAGTCATGAGGCCATGTCCCATGGTTCGCCGGTTTGGGGCAGGCTGTCTCAACATCTCGAAGAGTGGCGAGCCATTACTTCGGATGCGTGGGTTCTGGATACAATAGCCCACAGCTACTGCCTTCCCTTCCTAAAGCGGCCTCGCGACAATCCACCGGGGAAACTCTTTGAAGCTTCCAGATCCGCTCCTTGTGCAGGAAATCTTGACCTTGCTGGAGAAAGGCGCTATAGAACTGGTGCCTGTAGCGGAGAGGAACAAGGGATGGTATTCCCCTTATTTTTTGATCCCGAAGAAAGACGGGGGACTGAGACCCATCCTGGACTTGTGTTGGTTGAACAAACTTCTCAGGAAGGACAAGTTCAAGATGGTCACTCTTTCTCAAGAACTCCAGGCCCTTCAACTTCAGGATTGGTTGGTGTCTGTGGACCTACAGGATGCTTACTTTCATGTGTCGATTCATCCCAAGCACAGAAAATACCTGAGGTTTGCGGCTAGCGACACGCACTTTGTTTCGGGTCCTGCCGTTCGGATTGACCTCCGCCAAAGGGTCTTCACCAAGCTCATGGTGGTGGTGGCAGCATATCTCAGGCCAGGGGGATTCACGTCTACTCCTACCTGGACGACTGACTGATCCGTGCGCGCTCTCCCGAGCAAGCATTGGCTCACCTCAGTGTCACCTGCCACTCCCTCCACAGGCTGGGCTTTTCCCTCAATTTCAAGAAGTCTCATCTGAAACCTTCCCAACAGCTTCAGTACATAGGGGCTGTGTTGGACACGTGTTTGGGGAAGTGCTCACCTCCCAAGGTGAGGGCTCATCACATTGTACAGATGGCGGACAAGTTTCAACGTGCCCAGAGTCTCCCAGCTTTCGAATTCTTAAGGTTGCTCGGCCTCATGGCATCCTGCATTTTTCTGGTGCCAGAAGCCAGACTAAGGATGAGATCCCTGCAATGGGTTCTCAAGATGCATTGGTCGCAGTTCTCAGGCAAGATGTCGGATCCTGTTCATATTCCACTCTCGGTCTCCCAGGATCTTCTGTGGTGGGCCAACGAAGAGAACCTGATGAAGGGGGAGCCGTTTTGGCAACCGTGGCCGGATGTGATTGGAGTGACGGATGCTTCCCTCACAGGATGGGGTGCTCATGCCAATGCCTTGACCGCCAGAGGTCGTTGGTCTCAGAGTCCAAACTCCACATCAACCTGTTAGAGCTGAGGGGCGTCAGGCTTGCCCTGAAGGCTTTTCTGCCTTCTGTGCGGCGGAAGAGTGTCCTGATCATGACGGACAACGCAGTGGCCATCATTACCTCAACAAAAAAGGGGGGGGGGGTAGGTTCACTCCCATTGTGCAGAGAGGCAATGCAGCACTGGTTTTAGGCCATCCACTAGAGAATTTTGATCTCGGCAGTTCATCTGGCCGGAGACGAAAATGCGGCGGTGGATGCTCTGAGCAGGCAGAGTACGGTCTCTCACGAGTGGGGGTTGGCTCAGGAAGTCCTTCAGGAGATCTTCGCCCTTTGGGGAACCCCGCAAGTGGATCTATTCGCCACCATTGCCAACCGGAATTGCGAGAGATTCTGCTCAAGGGAATTTCCTCCAAGAGGAGCCTTAGGAGACGTGTTTGTGGTGGATTAGTCATTCCCACTGCTATACGGGTTTCCTCGAGTCCCCGTAATTCCTCAAGTGTTACAGAGGTTACAGAGGTTCGAGTCCCACATGATCCTCATTGCTCCAGGTTGGGCCAGGAGAGCGTGGTACCCAGACCTTCTTGAAATGTCCATCTGCCCTCCACGCCGTCTTCCCTACCGGGAGGATCTGCTCTCGCGAGAGGAGGGTCAGGTTCTCCATCCAGAGTTCAGGGCTATCCAGGGGCGTAGGAGACACATACAATCTGGGGGGCAGGGAGGGCAGGGGACAGGGTAAATCTTGGGGACTTGGCTTTATTTATTTATTGTGTTTTAGTCAAAGAACTTGACTTTTCACAAAATTAGAATTAAAATAGCAGAACGTATTAAATTACAAATATCACTGTGTAAAACAAGATAAAAGAAAACCGAAGAACATTAAAGGATGCGGCAGCAAAGAACATGTCTTTGTATGTTGCATTTCTGGATTTTTCATCTGACTATGAGCTCATGGTAAGAGAGAGGAAATAACAAGTACTTCCAGTGGGCCACAGCTAGGACGCCAGCTCGTTAAGAGGCAGATCACCTGTAAGTGGGCTCCTGCCAAATAAAGGAGTTGCAGCCTTTTCTACCAACCGGAAGTTGCTACTTTTTTTGTGTGGGGCAAGGAGACGTGTGTCTCTTGGAATGGAAGGGTGGGGGTTTCAAAGAAAGAGGAAATCTTGTTTGTACCTCTGAGTAAGCCCTGTTATGGGAGTAGAGGGACCAGGTGTGTGATGCTGCTGCTTTGACTGTCCTCCGGGGAGGGGGGTGGGGGGGTGTACAGCAAACAAGGAAGATGAGCGATCGCAAGCCCACCTCCTTATAAGCACTCCCCAGGTCCGCGGCCGGATGTGTCGGACTGGGGGGATGCCTAGTAGGTGGGGTGTATGTGGACCCAAGGGGGTGGTCAGAGGGGCAGCCCGCTTTCTGGGGCCAGCCTCTCACGATGAGTCTGGTCCCTCTTATTCCATCTTATGCTGGCTTCAGAGCCTAGCCTTTCTTTGCCTTTGTTATTCTGAATGCAGAGCTGGACTCTGTTCCTTTCTCGTTTAACATTTTCTGCAAAGCCTGATCTATTTGATTCTCTCACATGTTTTACTAGGATGGCAGAGCATGGGTCCTCTAACCTGTTAAATTATTCAAAGAGCCCCCATGGCCTTTATTTCCTCTCCCTTGTCTCACTGCTTGCTTGCTTAATACATACCTCCTTGCTTGAACACTCAACATATTCTCCCTAACACAGCAATGGCAGCTGCAGTCTGTCTTAACTTCTATTTGTTTTGCGTCTTGAATTGGCCTCTTATTTCCGCTTTTCTGCCTGCAGGGGAAAGGCATTTTCCAGTCACTGCCATGATGGTTCTACCTGGCCACAAGAGGGCAACAGCTAGGCAATATTGGAAGAACATGGGCATATTATGCCAGAGGCTGGCAACTGACTTCCTAATGCCTACACAAGAGGCACAACTCTTGCCTTTGTTTCTAAAAGTAATTAAGTGGATGAAGAAACGCAAGAACACACATATTGCTTATAAATGAAGGGGATGATGTCACCACTTGGTTAAGACATTTTGATCACGCCAGGAGCTAATTTCCAGCTGCAATTAAGTCATTACCTTTAAGACTTCTGGCTTTAAATAACGTTAGTATAATCTGGAAAGCACAGAGGTTGCTCATCAGGGTTCCTGAAGCACGAGGGCTACCCTACTCGTGGGCATGGATGATTGGAGGGCATTCTTGCTCGGTTTGGAGGCTGGCCCCTACAGCCATGATGGGGGTAGGGGCCTATTACTTTTGGTTGTACGTACCCTTTGAGGGTGGGCAGACATTGCCTCCTGCTTTAGCTCACTAACAGCTATGCTTTGCAACTTCATCACACATACCTGTCAGGTGGCATGCAACTCAATGCTACTAATGTTATCAGCCTCAGAAGTCTAGAATCCTTTGCCGCATCAACTAGGGTACAGGCTTGCCACCTGAGACTTACCCGTGTCTGAGTCGGCATCTGTCGCCCTGTGGGGAAGACGCACACAGAAAGAGCAGGGCACAGTGCCCTTGTGGGTTTTTCACACTTCTTCCTCAGGGTGGGCACAATTCACTCCGCAGAGAAAGTGGCACATGCTGTGCAACATTCTCCCACTTTGACAATGTCACCCAAAGAGCGAAATTAGCCATTTGAAATACCTCTGTCGACATATTATTGCGCAATCCACACTGATGGGTTTAAGCACCTGCTTAACACGAGATGGCAATTAAGGGCATTTGCCAAAGCACTCAAGAAGCACAGGACACCCTTTTACCAGCGACATGCCATGCTCACTCATTCTGATCATGAATAACCATTTATCGGGGGTCATGTTAAATGTATTTATTCATTTATTACATGTGTAGCATCACACAAAACCCCCAAGCATCAAGGCGCAAAGTAAACTGCATGGAGTGAACCACTTCCATTGGCGCAAGTTTTTACTTTTCCGCCACAAAATGGAAGATTTTAGCGTAAAAGGCAGGTGAAATCACATTGCTTTTCCACTTTGGAAGAGTGTAAATACCTTGCGCAATTAGCGATTGCTGGCGGAATTGACAATGGTTTCCTCTGGACTCCGCCCGCTTTTACCAGGTTTAATTTCCAAGCAGATCCCAGAGGAATCCCTTTCCTTATTTCCAGCATGAGAATCCATGCTGGCAGTAAGGCTGCATTTGTCTGGTGGAGCGGGAAATACAGAAGGTCCTGGTGTGTCCACTCGGCTCCCGAACTCCACCCAGAAAATGCACGAAAATCCTGGCCAATTAGAAAAAGTGACAGTAATAGTGTTTTCCACCACATTTTCTGAACCAATTGACCTGGAAAATGCTGTTTTGCATCAGAAGCTGAATGCATTCATTCTGCCTATTATCCCACCGGAAGATTAAGCCAGCTGCTGAACACAGGTGTTACATATTCCAATGCACAATCTGCATTTGGAGCATTAACTAACTGAGCTACCTTACAAATGATATCTCCTATGGGGCTTTACCGTCTTAACCCCTTAACTGCCATGGGTATTTCCTCCCAGTTCCAAGGGCTTTTTTGGTGATTTTGGTATGTCGCCATTCAATCCCTTGTAACTTCTTTGTTACATGAGATATCTCGGCCAAAGTTGGCCCCTTTTTTCTCACGTGTAGGCGGTCGTAACGCCACCCAGGAATCCTAGTTTGCTGCAGGGGGGTGAGAGACAATGACCAAAAAGGCGAACATTTGTTTTTTTTCTGAAAATGGCAATAAAATGTTGTACAAAGAAGCCTGTGGTGTTTTCCTTGTAAGAGCTAGGAACAAATGGTTTGCTGTGCTGGATTCACCATTTTCCAGGCTTTAAAGAACAGATTGAGTGGAAACCAAAATAACATATTTTGATATGCTAATCAGCCGTTTTGTGAGAGGTAGGCGATTTTGGCGTTTTTTGTCCAATAGGACATGTGTGGACGGAATGCAAGAAAAGGGTAGGAAAGCTGAATGGGAAGCCAGAAAGGCATACATTTCAGAAAAGTAGACAATATTCCAAGTTTAGGAAGGGGTGATTTGTGCAGGTCAGGCAACAACTATGTAGGGAAAGATTCCATAGTTTGGGGGGAAAGTCAGGAAAATGACAGAAAAACCCCCACAATTTCCACACATTTCACTCGGGTCACCAACCGAAACACACAGCCAACAACACATGGCCTACCTTCCCGCGTTCCCACATGTTTCCCAACGAAAACGGTACCTCACATGTGTGGGTGCACCTACCTGGGTGGAAAGGGAAGAGCCTAAAACATTGGTAACCCCAAGTCTTTTCACACAGCAGATTTACAGGAATTTTGGTTATGTGTGCAACCTACAGATTTGGGCCTAGGGGGTCGAAGCCACAAAGGAAAACAGGGAACCCCATGCATTTCCGGAAAGAAGACACGCGTGGGAATCCACAGAGGTCTGACTTGCGCGAATCGCCCCATAATTTATGATCCACAATCCCTGACAAAGTCTGAAATTTGGTGGAAAAAACACAATTTTCACTTTGTCTGGGATTGTGGGTAATAAATTCTGGGGCGATTCGCACAAGTCAGACCTCTGTGGATTCCCACGGGTGTCTTTTCGTAAATGCCTGGGGTACCCTGTTTTCCTTCCTGGCTTCGACACCCTAGGCCCAAATCTGTAGGTTGTCTCCCCAAACCCTTTGGGGGCTACCAGTGGTTTAGCCTTTTCCCTTTCCGGCCAGGTAGGTGCCCCAGACATATGAGGTACCGTTTACGTTAGGACATCTGTGGGAACGTAGGACATGTGGTGTTGGCGGTGTGTTTCGGTGGGTGGCAAGAGGGAAATGTCTGAAAATTGTAGTTTTTTCACCAAATTTCAGACCTTGCCAGGGATTGTGGGTAATACATTCTGGGGCGATTCGCGCAAGTTAGACCTCTGTTGATTCCCACGGGTGTCCTCTTTTTGGAAATGCATGGGGTTCCCTGTTCTCCTTGGTGGCTTTGACACCCTAGGCCCAAATCTGTATGTTGTCCACATGAGCAATTAAGGGCATTTGCCAAAGCACTCAAGAAGCACAGGACACCCTTTTACCAGCGACATGCCATGCTCACTCATTCTGATCATGAATAACCATTTATCGGGGGTCATGTTAAATGTATTTATTCATTTATTACATGTGTAGCATCACACAAAACCCCCAAGCATCAAGGCGCAAAGTAAACTGCATGGAGTGAACCACTTCCATTGGCGCAAGTTTTTACTTTTCCGCCACAAAATGGAAGATTTTAGCGTAAAAGGCAGGTGAAATCACATTGCTTTTCCACTTTGGAAGAGTGTAAATACCTTGCGCAATTAGCGATTGCTGGCGGAATTGACAATGGTTTCCTCTGGACTCCGCCCGCTTTTACCAGGTTTAATTTCCAAGCAGATCCCAGAGGAATCCCTTTCCTTATTTCCAGCATGAGAATCCATGCTGGCAGTAAGGCTGCATTTGTCTGGTGGAGCGGGAAATACAGAAGGTCCTGGTGTGTCCACTCGGCTCCCGAACTCCACCCAGAAAATGCACGAAAATCCTGGCCAATTAGAAAAAGTGACAGTAATAGTGTTTTCCACCACATTTTCTGAACCAATTGACCTGGAAAATGCTGTTTTGCATCAGAAGCTGAATGCATTCATTCTGCCTATTATCCCACCGGAAGATTAAGCCAGCTGCTGAACACAGGTGTTACATATTCCAATGCACAATCTGCATTTGGAGCATTAACTAACTGAGCTACCTTACAAATGATATCTCCTATGGGGCTTTACCGTCTTAACCCCTTAACTGCCATGGGTATTTCCTCCCAGTTCCAAGGGCTTTTTTGGTGATTTTGGTATGTCGCCATTCAATCCCTTGTAACTTCTTTGTTACATGAGATATCTCGGCCAAAGTTGGCCCCTTTTTTCTCACGTGTAGGCGGTCGTAACGCCACCCAGGAATCCTAGTTTGCTGCAGGGGGGTGAGAGACAATGACCAAAAAGGCGAACATTTGTTTTTTTTCTGAAAATGGCAATAAAATGTTGTACAAAGAAGCCTGTGGTGTTTTCCTTGTAAGAGCTAGGAACAAATGGTTTGCTGTGCTGGATTCACCATTTTCCAGGCTTTAAAGAACAGATTGAGTGGAAACCAAAATAACATATTTTGATATGCTAATCAGCCGTTTTGTGAGAGGTAGGCGATTTTGGCGTTTTTTGTCCAATAGGACATGTGTGGACGGAATGCAAGAAAAGGGTAGGAAAGCTGAATGGGAAGCCAGAAAGGCATACATTTCAGAAAAGTAGACAATATTCCAAGTTTAGGAAGGGGTGATTTGTGCAGGTCAGGCAACAACTATGTAGGGAAAGATTCCATAGTTTGGGGGGAAAGTCAGGAAAATGACAGAAAAACCCCCACAATTTCCACACATTTCACTCGGGTCACCAACCGAAACACACAGCCAACAACACATGGCCTACCTTCCCGCGTTCCCACATGTTTCCCAACGAAAACGGTACCTCACATGTGTGGGTGCACCTACCTGGGTGGAAAGGGAAGAGCCTAAAACATTGGTAACCCCAAGTCTTTTCACACAGCAGATTTACAGGAATTTTGGTTATGTGTGCAACCTACAGATTTGGGCCTAGGGGGTCGAAGCCACAAAGGAAAACAGGGAACCCCATGCATTTCCGGAAAGAAGACACGCGTGGGAATCCACAGAGGTCTGACTTGCGCGAATCGCCCCATAATTTATGATCCACAATCCCTGACAAAGTCTGAAATTTGGTGGAAAAAACACAATTTTCACTTTGTCTGGGATTGTGGGTAATAAATTCTGGGGCGATTCGCACAAGTCAGACCTCTGTGGATTCCCACGGGTGTCTTTTCGTAAATGCCTGGGGTACCCTGTTTTCCTTCCTGGCTTCGACACCCTAGGCCCAAATCTGTAGGTTGTCTCCCCAAACCCTTTGGGGGCTACCAGTGGTTTAGCCTTTTCCCTTTCCGGCCAGGTAGGTGCCCCAGACATATGAGGTACCGTTTACGTTAGGACATCTGTGGGAACGTAGGACATGTGGTGTTGGCGGTGTGTTTCGGTGGGTGGCAAGAGGGAAATGTCTGAAAATTGTAGTTTTTTCACCAAATTTCAGACCTTGCCAGGGATTGTGGGTAATACATTCTGGGGCGATTCGCGCAAGTTAGACCTCTGTTGATTCCCACGGGTGTCCTCTTTTTGGAAATGCATGGGGTTCCCTGTTCTCCTTGGTGGCTTTGACACCCTAGGCCCAAATCTGTATGTTGTCCACATGAGCAAAATCTGCTCTGCCGAAAGGCTTGGGGTTACCAGTGGGTTAGCCTTTTCCCTTTGCACCCAGGTAGGTGCACCCACACATGTGAGGTACCATTTTCGTTGGAACACCTGTGGGAACGCAGGATGGTAGGACATGTGGTGGTGGCCAGAGTGAAATGCATTTCAGAGACATTTCCCTCTGTACACCCACCGAAACGCGCCGCCAACAACAGATGTCCCGACAAAAACGGTACCTCACATGTGTGGATGCACCTACGTCAGCGAAAAAGGAAAAGACTAACCCACTGATAACCACAAGCCTTTCGGCAGAGCAGATTTTGCTCATGTGAACAACCTACAGATTTGGGCCAAGGGTGTCGAAGCCACCAAGGAAAACGGAGACCCCTATGCATTTTCGAAAAGATACCTGTGGGCACCCCCCTTTCCACTAAAAACATCCATGGTGGTTTAGTGACCCCCACACCCACCCAAAAAAAGTTATGCTTGTTTTTGTGGTGGTGGCCATCTGCCCCCATGGGGGCTAAACGTACTGCCCCAGGCTTGGGGGGTGGCGCTGCAAATATTTGCAGTGCCCCCCCCCCCCACCCCAAATGGATGGGAACATCTCATGTAACCCTGCCTAGGGGCAGAAATCTTCCCCCCAGGGAAGGCTACATAAGGTGCCCCCATCCTCTTAGGGTGGGGGGAGAGGGCCACTCCCCCTTTCAAACACAAAAAATCCTGGTGGTCTAGTGGGACCCCACACCCACCCAAAACAAGTTATTTGTTTTATTTTTGTTTTGCCCCTTCCCTAGGGGCAGATGGGCACATGTGTGGGACCATCTGCCCCAGGGGGGTGGCTAAACTTACTGCCCCAGGCTTGGGGGCAGAGAGGCTCTGCCAATATTTGCAGTGGCCTCTCCCCTCACCCCAAATGGATGGGGGCATCTCATGTTACCTCTTCCTAGGGGCAGAAATCTGCTGCTGGGAGGGCTACATAAGGTACCCCCATCCATTTAGGGTGAGGGGAGGGCCACCCCCCTTTCAAACACAAAAAAAGCCTGGTGGTCTAGTGGGCCCACCCCACCCCCACCCAAAACAAGTTTTTTTTTTTAAAAAACGTATTTTATTGGCATTTAGACATACAAGCTTGGGTTGTCATGCGACAAAGTAGGATTGTATTGGTTTGTCTAATTTTTGTAAGTAACAACATTTAACAAGAAGGAAAAAGAAAAGGAAAGGTAGAAAAAGAGAAAGAACATAAGTGAAACAAATTAACAAAACAGTCTTCATTTGATGCTATGATGTCTTCGGCATCCGTTCCGGGGCAGAGGTGTTCGGGGTCTCAGGTTCAAGTGCCATGGGTGAACCCTGTCGAGACTCTTCGGGACTTTGGGTGAGTCTTTTTCGGGCGTTGTAGTGGTCCAGGGCTTCCCTTCAGGGGGGTTTGTGGTCTGCAGTGAAAGGTATGTCTCTCAGGAGGGCTTTCCACGCTTCAAGGGTGTTGTTTGTTTCGTCCGCCCCAGAGTTGGCCCCTTCTTGCCATGCTCTAGTCTCAGGCCACTTTTCAAGTTCTTTGATCCAGCGCTTGTATCTCGGGCCCCTTGGGGATTTCCAGGCCATTGCTATGGTTCTTTTCGCAAGGATGCATGCTAAGTCCATCAGCTTGACTATATGTTTGTATTTACTAATTCTGGGGTGAGCACCCAGTAAGCAGTCTTTCGGGTCCCATTCGTATCTAGTGATACCCACGGTCGTGCAGGTCTGTCTGACTTTGGACCAGAGTTTCTCAGTCTTATTGCAAGTCCAGAACATGTGGATCAGGTCAGCTGTGTCGTTGCCACACCAGGGGCAATTCGGTGATGTTTTCTTGTTGAAGCTAGCCACCCGCTGTGGGGTCATGTACGTCCTGTAGAGGGCATTCATTTGAATCTTCCTAAATCTGGTATTGCGGGACACCTCTTTGGGGTATAGCAGAATTCTTTCCCATTTTTTATCTGTTAGTGTAATGGCCAGGTTGGTTTCCCATTTTTCCTTGAGTGCTGTGCTTCTGGGGTTTGGCTTGTCCATCAATCGGCTGTAGAGCCGGGTCACCGGTTTCCAGCCATCAGCCAGTTCGTACATCTCCTGCAGTAGGGGGTCTGGAGCGGGTTCCTCGGGCCAGGTGTCCCAGTGTTTTCTAGCAGTCTGTTTAAGTCGATGATACCACAGGAATTGACCGGTGGAGGGTCCCTCCACCGTCTGCAGTGATTCAAAGTCTCTGAAGTTGTTCTCTTCAAACATGTCGCCCCACACGTAGATCCCGGTTCTCTCCCAAAATCTTGCCACCTTTAGGTCGGCTGTGGTTCTGCATGCATCCACTAGGATAGGAGTGTTGGGTGAATATGGATGGCTAGACTGTAAGATGGAGCGGGTCCTAGTCCAAATCTGTCTGCCCAATTTCGTAATCATGGGGACTTCTTGTACCTGTTTCAGTGGGTTCCAAAGTGCTTCTTTGGGGAACAGGTTGGAAGGTATTTGTTTTAGTAGTTTCGACTCGCTGTTCTGCTCATCTTGGAGCCATCTTGTCACATGGCTGAGTTGCGCAGCCAAGTAATACATTTGAAAGTCAGGGAGCTGCACTCCGCCTTCTTTGTGGCGCAACGTGAGAATCGATAGGGGCAGTTTGTGTCTGGATGGGCCCCATAGGAAGTCCCTGATTATCGATTCCAGCTTCTTGAAAAAGGGTGGGTGGATGTAGTGGCAGATGTTTGTGAAAAAGTAAAGGAAGACGGGGAGGATTATCATCTTGGTGATGGATGCTCTGCCCATCATTGCGAGTGGTAGTTTCGACCAGAATTTAATAGATTTTCGGAGTCCTTTCATTGCTGTTTCGGTGTTGTGGTAGTGTCTGAGTTCTGGGGAATGGTGAATGTTGATTCCCAGGTATCGGAATGCCTCTGGCTGCCATTTTAACCCCACTCCCGGTAGGTCGGTTACTGCCAGGCCTCGAAGTCGTGCCAGCGGGAATGCACAGGATTTCGATCTGCTAAACTTAATCCCAGAGTATAGTGTGTAGTTGTCTAGGACATCTAGCATGGCATGTGCATGCAAGTGTGGGTCTTTCACGTACAAGAGTACATTGTCCGCATACAGGGATATTATAGAATGATGGTTACCTAGTTTGATGCCAGCGTCAAAAAACTGCCTCCTGAAATAGATGGTGATTGGTTCCAGGCCTAGAACATATGGCATTGGCGACAATGGGCATCCCTGCCTGGTACCTCGCTGTATCTCCCAGGGTTTTTAAATGAATCCTCCAGTTTTCACTCTTGCCACCGGCGAGTTATAGAGTACCTTGATCCATCTCACAAATCCTTCGCCAAATCCAAACACCTCCACCAGCCATTCCCAGAATATGGAGTCGAAAGCCTTGATGGCGTCGAGTGAGAACACCGCAAGGTCCTTGTCTCTCGTGTAGGTTTCAGTGTAGGTTGAAGTCTTCTCAGGTTCGCCGTTGTGTTACGTCCCGGAACAAAGCCGTTCTGGTCGTCGTGGATCAGGGTGCCCACCACCTTTGGAAGCCTGTTAGCTAAAATAGTGGTCAGGATCTTGCTATCATAATTTAGCATTGCTAATGGGCGGTATGATTCGCAATCTGTGGGTGGTTTGTTAGGCTTGAGCATGGGAATTATGATTGTCTCCTTCATGGTGTTAGGAAGTATTCCATTCTCGTATGCCTCCATGAAGACCTCATGTAGAATTGGGGTGACGGTGGGTTCGTAGGCTTTGTAAAATTCTGGTGGGAGGCCGTCGGTACCGGGAGTCTTACAAGTAGCCAAAGACCTGATGGCCTCCGTGACATCTTCTGTGGTGATCTCCATTTCTAGCATCTCTCCCTGTTCCTCGGAAAACTTCGGCAGTTCAATCTCCTCTAGGGTAGCCTTGATTTCTTCCCTGGGTATGTGGTTGTCATGGGAGTATAGTCTGGAGTAAAACTCTGCGAAGGCGTTGTTGATAACTGTTCGCGTTTGCACAACCAGGCTAGTAATCTGCCCGGCTTATCGGCTTCTTTGTGGGCCTTGGCGGTGTTCGCTGTAAAGTCAAATTTGGCTAATCTGTCCCAAGCTGTGTGGCATTCATCTCGGAGTTCTTGTAGGGTCGCTTCTAATTCCAAAGTGGCTTCAGAGGAGTTCTCGAGGCGCGATATTTTGGCTTCCCGTTCCTCGAGTGCCGCCGTCAAGTGCTTCCTGCCCCCGATATCACCTCTCCTCGTATCACTACCTTCATGGCCTCCCACAGTGTGCTCCAGCTTGATACAGAACCCTTGTTGTTGTCTACATAGTCTTCGAGTTTGGTGCCGAGGGTTTCCCTGAATTCATGATCGGTGAGAGCTGCGGTGGGCATTCTCCATGTCGGGATCAGTGGTCTGGGCCCCCTGAATGTCCACAGCATAGTTAATGGTGAGTGATCGGATATCGATCTGCCTAGGTATTCTTATTCTGTTACATCTACCATTGAGGTGTGTTCTTTGTTGATAAACAAATAGTCAATCCTAGTCTGGATCTTGTGAGGTGCCGAGTAGTATGAGTAGCTTCTCTCGGTGGGGTGTTGGTCTCTCCAGATGTCTATTAGGTCGAGGTGCTCCAGTGTATTGTTGAGTGCTTGGGTGGCAGCGTTATGTGGTTGCTGGGGAGGATCAGACCTGTCCATGTTCACGTGTCTGACGCAGTTGAAGTCGCCACCCCATATGAATGTCCCTTCTCTGTGGTGTAACATTTTGGCGCATAGTTCTTTGAGATGTGAGGAATTCCGTGTTGTGGGAAGTAGGAATTCACGAGGCAGACCACGGTGCGCTCAATGGTCCCCCACATTATTAGGTACCTGCCTTCTTTGTCAGCCACCGAACCCAATAGTTGGAATGGTACATTCAGGTTCACCCACGTGAAGACTCCTTGAGCGTAGCTAGAGTAGGCTGCTCCCTACGCGGTGCCTCCCCACCGTTCTGCCAACTTGGATGAGGCCTCCCTCGACAGGTGGGTCTCCTGGAGCATTGCGATCGAGATCTTCTTTCTGCGAAGATCAGATTGGATCCGGTTCCTTCTCAAATACGAGCCCATCCCTCTTACGTTCCACGTTATTACTTTCAATTGTGGCGCCATCGGGATGTAGTGTTGCACCATTTGTGTCTGCCCATTCTCCCGTCTCCCAGAGGTCGCTGGTTTTCCCTGGAGACTTCCATTGCTCGATTCGTGGCTCTGGTTCTGCTTAGGATTTGTAGTCGTTAGTGTTATGAAGACTGTGTAACCAGTGGAACTTTTAACAAAACTGGAACTGGTGTGCCCAGCGACTGCGTTTTTCTCGCGGTGCTCAGGCGCTCTCGCGCCGTCAGAACCCATCCGGGTATCGGGCTCGAGCGGGGTCGGACAGGCAACTGGACCGGCAACTGGTCTGTTTATGGTGGTTGAGTCCTGTGCCTGGTGCGAGGCCAAGCGAGAGCCGCATCTATTCAGCTAATTATGGTGTATGTTACCTCCTTGGTTGCAGATGCTCGCGTTCGTATGGGGATTGCGGTATGGTAAGTACTTATATTTCATGCGCGCCGGTGAATAGGTTTCTTTACTTGTCCTGGTGGTGGGCGTCCCCGCCTTCTGCAAGGTTATTGTCTTCCATCCACATATTGGCGGCTGCTGGGGATTCTAAAAAAATCGCACGGCCCTTGAAGATGACCTTCAGTCTTGATGGGTAGAGTAGCATATATTTTAGGTTTAATTGGTGAAGTCGGGCTTTAATTGGTACGAATGAGTTCCTCTCCCTTTGCACCTTTGGGGTGTAGTCTGGGTAGACAGATATTTTGGTATTGCCACGTTCAATGGGGTCCTTCTCCCTGGAGTGCCTCGGGATGATTTCTCGGTCCTGGAAATTGAGTATTTTGGCGATTATCAGACGAGGGTGTGAACCTGGGGGAGGTTTCTTTTGGAGGGACCGGTGTGCCCTCTCAACTTCAAAGCCCTGTGTGAGTTTTCCAGCGCCCATTTCCTGTTGCAGCAGGGACTCTACATATGCTGTTGGGTTCGGGCTCTCATCGCCTTCCGGCATTCCTAGTATCCTGATGTTGCCCCGCCTGGCCCATCCCTCCGCCTCCTCGGCCCTCGCCTCGAGGATGGCACCTTGGCTTTTAATTCGACGGTGTCTCCTGCCGTCTCCTTTATGTTTGCTTCGGTGTTCGCCACTCTCTCTGTTAAGTTCCTGGCATCTTGGCGTACCTGCTGGATGTCTGACCTGAATTCATCTATCTTCGAGTCTATGAACGTGCGCAGCGATGCGATGGCTTCTAGTACTTGGGATTGACTCTCAGTGGTGTCGGCTCCTCTTGCGTGTGTAGGTTCTGGAGTGGAGGGGTGCGTGTTGGCTATGTTCTTAGTCTTGGTGGTGACGAAAGTGTCCATTGTGGAAGGTTTCGATTTACTTCTGGCAGACATGTCAGAGCTTTAATGCTGTGGCGTTCAGCTGGTCTGGGAAGGGTAGCGCTTTAACTCTCACTACTAGACCAGATGAAGCGTCCTGGGGTCTGATAGACCGGTTGTAGTCCCTGGCGAAGTGTGAGCAGCCCGTGGTTTGTAGCGCCAGTGGCACAGTATTTTGGGTGTGCCTAATGAATTAAGTGCGTGACTCGGAATGCCTGCAGTGCTGCAGAATGTAAGTGCCAAATGGTTCAAATGCCCCCTTGGTGCCGCAGCGTGGCTTAGAAAATTAGAAAATGCTCGCGCCTAGGGGTCTGGCGTTTTTCGTACCCACTTGGGGTCAATGGCCACTTTTCCCTAATGAGTGCTGATGGGGGGGATTCCACAAACTTGTGGTTGTGGTGCGTCGGGGTGCAATACGGGGTGGTGGCTTCTGAGGCCCCTCTTTCAAGTTGCGCGCTCCCCAGGTCTCCTCACTTCAGGGTCTCCGGTCTATCTCCCCCCGGGGATCCTCAATGCGGCAGTTAATCAGGAGGCAGCTGGGGGGGTCTTAGGGTTTGGTGAATGTGTGGGAGTTGATCTGTTGCGGTCCTTTGAGTAAAAGCGATATGCCAAACGGCAAGATGTCCCTTTAGTGCCACGGCGTGGCTCAGAGAGTGCCCACACCGGGGGGGGGGGCTGGTGCGTCCCTTACCCTCATAGGATCAGTGTCCAATTTCCCCCAATGAACTATGTCGGGGGGGATCCTGGGTTCGCAGTTGTGGTGCTCCGAGTAGTTCCCGAGGCACCTTTTTCGAATTATTCGCCCCCCAGTCCTCCTCACCTCAGGGTCTTCGGTCTTCCCTTCCACGGTGCTCGTCGTTGCAGCAGTTAACCAGGAGGCAGTGGGCCCTTGCTCTTCCGATGCAGCGGATTCCCAGTGTCTCTTGCCGATGCAGGCTTTTCTTTCGTCCGATGTGCGCTCTCGCACGCTTCTGTCGGACCTGGTCAGCTGTAGGGGTGGTCGCGCTTGGCTTCCCCAGCCGTGCTCTTCGTTAGTGTCCGGCATATTGTGGACAGCTCTCCCTTCTCGCCCAGCCGCAGACAGCGTGTTGTTGAGCGGGTTTAAGCAGCTGGGGTCAAGGGAGCCCAGCGATCATCGGTGCCTCTGAAGGGGTTCTCATTCACCGCCCATCTCTCACCGTGCAGACGCTGCGGTGGGGATATCCGGCTGTTACTCCTCTGATTGTGGCGGCTTCATGCAATGGCCGCCATCTTAGGTGCAGGCGGAGATGGGGGGGGGTAGGGTATTACGGGCGAGGTTATGAGTGTTCCGCAGCTCCGATTCCTCCGCCGAATCGTCTCCCTGTGTTGAGATTCGGTTCCCACACCGTTGTGTTGGACTGCCTTGTGGAAATAGTGTCTGCATCAAACAGGAAAGGATCAAGATGCGGCGTCTCGGCCGGAGCTTGGCGCCTCAGCCTCTATCCACCATGAGCTCCAGGCCATGCCCCCAAAACAAGTTATAATATATATATTTTTGTTTTGCCCTTTCCTAGGGGCAGATGGGCACATGTGTGTGGCCATCTGCCCCCGGGGGGGGAGCAAAAACGTGCTGCCCCAGGCTTGGGGGGTGGTTCTGCCAATATTTGCAGTGCCCCCCCCCACCCCAAATGGATGGGAGCATCTCATGTAACCCTTCATAGGGGCAGAAATCTTCCCCCAGGGAAGGCTACATAAGGTGCCCCCATCCACTTAGGGTGGGGGGAGAGGGCCACCCCCCTTGCAAAAATCCCTGGTGGCTAGTGGTCCCACCTGCACCCACCCCACCCAAAACTAGGTTTAAAAAAAAAAAATCTATTTTTTTTGTTTGCCCCCCTTCCCTGGGGGCAGATGATCACCCATCTGCCCCCAGGGTATTGCCCCCATGCTTTGGAGGCCAGGGGGAGAGGGCATCTTACATAGTAAGCAGCGCCTCCCCCCACTTCAAAAACAGATCCCTGCACAACACACCAACCACATATTCTGGGGGGGATAAATGACTTTACACCCCCCCACTTAAAATTGTGGGGGGGGGATTTGTCCCCCCTGCCCCTCCATGTCCTACGCCCATGGGGCTATCAACCTTCACGCTTGGTATCTGAAAGGTTGAGATATAAGGATTGGGACCTTCCGGATGATGTGATGGAGGTGTTGCTTTCGGCCAGTAGGCCAGCAACAAAATCCCTGTACCGTTGGCGTAAGTTTTGTGACTGGTGCAGAAGACAAAATGTTGATCTTTTTTAGTGTTCCATTCGTATAGTTTTGTCTTTCTTACTTTCTTTGGCCCACAGGGGCCTTCGTGTAGGTACCATTAAAGGTTACCTGGCGGCGCTGTCTATATTTAAGCGCTCGTCTGAAGAATGCTCTTACTTTAAGATTCCTTTGATTTCTCAATTTATTAAAGGACTGACTAATGTACTTTCCAGGTGCCAGTTTGGGATTTGAACTTGGTTTTGAAATTTTTCATGGGTGCTCCGTTTGAACCTTTGCACTCTTGTCCTTTGAGATTGTTGTCCTTCAAGACTGTGTTCTTGGTTGCGGTTACTTCCGCTCGCAGAGTGAGTGAATTGCAGGCACTTTCATCTAAGCCGCCCTTTACTGTGTTCCACAAGGACAGGGTCACCTACGGGTACGTCCTTCCTTTCTACCTAAGGTAGTGTCTGAATGTCATTTGAGTCAGAAAGTGGTTCTTCCTTCTTTCTATCCTCCTTCCCATCTTGTTAAGGAAGAGGAGCAACTCCATAGTTTGGATCCTAGGAGAGCTCTGAGCTTTTATATTTCTAGGATGTCCAGGGTCAGAGTGGACGATCAACTCTTTGTGGGATATGCTGGACACCGTTTGGGCCAGGCTGTTACCAAACAGACCTTGTCCAGGTGGATTATCCTCACCACTCTCCAGCATGGGGTCTGGCATGGATTCACATGCTCATGAATATTCCCCGTCGTCAGGCTGGGAATCCTCGGTAAAGAAAAAATCAGTATCGGTTTCATTTCTGATCTGTCTTTCTTAGTAGTAACCAATCACTGATCTCTGGGTCATACTGCCCCCAGCCAATGACTGCCCTCTCCCTAAGCCCCGCCTCTGGCAACCATCCTCCGATTTTTACCGCACGCTCAAGTGTTGGGAGTCCTCGTGTTTAGCTCTCGAGTTTTTTACTGCGTGTTCACGCTTTTTCAGGAGAATTTCAAATTTTTTCGGTTTAATCGAGCCTCAAGCTCCACCGTTTCTACTTCCGATAACGGGGACCCGTTTGGGAATTCTTCTACGCCCCTCAAGGGGGAAGTTTTCATCAAGTTTACACTTTTTGGAGGATTCCGGAAGATCTGCGGCCTACCTCAACGGACATGGCCCAGGACAAGGGGAGCTCGACGCCCGGATCCAAGCTGTTCAGGAACTGCCCTGGATGCGGATTATATAACGTTTTCAAGGAGGATGAGCATTTGCGATGTCTCTACTGCCTCCATGGGGACAAGACTCACTTGAAGAAGGACTGTGCGTTCTGCAAGAACCTTTCGGAACGGACCAAACAAGATCGTCGTTCCCGCCTCGCCACCTGGCTGGAGAAGGGCACAGCAGGTGAGAAGGCGAAGAAGAAGTCTGAGCGGGCTTATAAGTCCTTTGAGGGCGCCCTGGCGACGGGGGCCCAACAGAAGGCCAAGCACCGCGAGTCCGCGGGCTCCGGGATCGCCGAAAGGTCGGGATCTTCGGTTGCCAAGCAGGGCGCTACTTCCCCAGCATGTTCGACCACGAGCCAGTGCTCTGGTTCAGGGAAGAGGAAGTCCGAGAACCCAGGTAGGCTGCTGGAGCGGACCCGGTCGATCTCGAAGGGGGAGCGAGGTGCTGACCCCCCCCCCCCAGGCAAAGGCCCAGGACGCACCTAAGGTGGTGAGGGCTTTGATCCACCCGGCTAAGGCCTCTACCGAAGTGGTCGCTGCGACCCTGGCGGAGCCGGCTGAGACTACGCCAATGGAAACGGCCTCTGGGCCCAGAGTATCCCTGCCGCCGCGGAGGGAATCCTCTTTCCAGCCCATCGCTAAGACCCCCGTGAAAGCCCCGGCTGAAAAAGAGGGGAGCGGGGGAGCCGGTGGCCATTACAGACTCGGAATCAGCCTCTGAGGAGGAACTGGTGGAGACCGAGAAGGGCCTCAACCAAAGGTCCATGGGCCTCGACGAGAGGTTCACAAACCTCAACGAGAGGTTTGAGAAGGTTCGATCCCAGGGGACGGTCCCTGCTGACGTGATCGAAGATAGCGACAACGACAACGAACAAGGCCCAGTGGAGCGGCCATCCTGTCCGTCGCAGCCATTGCCCGAGCCCCAGGATAGCTCGGCGGCCATTTTGTTGGCAATCCAATCCTTATGTACCGAGATAAGGATGAGATTACCACGCACCCCGACGGAGGAGCCGGAACCAGGCCCGTCGGGAAGCCCTCTGAACAAGCGGAGGAGAGCCCACACCGCTCCGCCCTTCGTGCCTGCGAGACCAGTGGATCCCTCATCCCCCTCGCCGGACCCTAGAGAGGATACGGTGACGGGGACGGACGATGACAGCGGCGATGACACAGCGGACATCCTGTCGTCACCCCTCCCCCCCCGCGGGCGTCCACAACCGACGAGGTTGGCTCTTTCCACACCATGATAACCATGGCATCCGAGCTCTTCCAGCTCTGCCCTGATGAACAGAAAAAGGAGGGGTTTCTGTACCAACGACGAGAGGCTGAGAGGAAGACAGTCCTCGCGGTGCCTTTACTCGTCGACATCTGGGACGAGGGGCTTGCTGTCCTCAAGAACCCTGCCACGACACCCGCCAAGAGGGACAGGTACGAGAAGAAGTACCGAGTCCCCGATGCCGCCCCCTTGTGCCTCAGCGCCCAGCCCACGCCGGACTCGGTCGTCTCGGCAGCGACTAAGAAGAAGGCAGCGGGCGCGGCGGCCTCAACTTCCACTTCCCTGCCAGACAGCGAGGGCAAGAAGTTGGACTCTATGGGACGACGAGTCATCTCGTCGTCGGCGACGACGATTAAGGCGGCCAATGCCTTAGCGATCGTGGCCCGCTACGACAGGGAGCTCTGGTTCAAGATAGCTCCCCTGCTAGATTTCCTGCCTGATGACAAAAGGGCGGAGGCCCTAGAAATTCTGCAGGAGGGCGTGGTGGCGTCGGATCACGCCATAACGGTGGCAACGGACATTGCCGATACCGGATTTCACCAACTGGGCAACAGAGTTTGCCTCCGACGACGAGGATGGCTCAAGGAGACAGACTTTCGCCAGGACGTCCAGACCAGAGTGTTGGACATGCAGTTCGACGGCAACAACCTTTTTGGTAAGGCGGTGGATGAGTCTCTACAGGCCATCAAGACCGACTCAGAGACGGCCCGGGCCCTTGGGGTGCTTCAGCAGCAACGCCCCTTTCGGAGCCCCGGAGGCAGACAGGGTGCCCCCAAAGGATCCAGCGGTGGCTCCTCCACTTACCGCCAGGCGACCCGCTCCTCTTCCCAGGAGGCCTACAGAGGTCGCGGCAAGCAAGGGGGTTCCCGCCGTCGTCGGCAAGGAGGCAAGGCCGCTTCCAAACAAGACTGACCCGGCCGGGTTGTCGGGCCCCCACTGAAGCACCCCGGTGGGAGGCCGGCTGACTAAGTTCGTCAGAGTGTGGGAGTCCATCTCCACCGATCGTTGGGTGTTGGACACCCTGGCCAACGGGCACTCGCTGGAATTCCTAAAGAAGTACCCTTGCATTCCTCCCGTGACCAGGAAGGAGAATCACGTCCCTCAACTGCTGTTGGAAGTAAAGGCGATGCTCAAGAAAGGTGCCATCGAGCTCGTCCCCATGAGGCTCCGGGGCTCCGGAGTGTACTCAAGGTACTTCCTCGTCAGAAGGAAGACAGGCGGTTGGCGCCCCATCCTGGACCTGCGTCGGTTAAACAAATACATCAAGGCGCAGAAATTCAGGATGGTCACCCTCCAGCACGTGCTGGGACAGCTGGAGGAAGGCGACTTCCTATCGTTGTTGGACCTGGAGGATGCTTACTTCCACATCCCCATTCTAAAAAGGCACAGGAAGTTCCTCAGGTTCGTGGTTCAGGGACGCCACTACCAATTCAGAGCCCTACCGTTTGGATTAAAGTCGGCACCCAGGGTTTTCACCAAGTGCCTGGCACCAGTGGCGGCGCGACTGTGCCTGCAGGGGATCCACGTCTACCCCTACCTGGACGACTGGCTAATCTGGGCAAGGTCAAGGGAACTCGCCGCCGATCATACGGCGAGGACCGTCCGGTTGCTCACGGAGCTGGGGTTCGCCATCAACTACCCCAAATCACACATGGTTCCATCGCAAGTAGCACTGTTTTTGGGAGCGTAGCTCGATACAGTGGAGCAGTTTGCCTCCCCTTCAGAGGAGAGGACCAAGACCATCCTGGGCAAGGTGCGGCGCCTGTTAGCCACGGACATGGCCAGGGTGAGGTCCATCAAGTCCCTTCTCGGGATGATGTCCTCATGCATCTACCTTGTGCCCCTTTGCGGAATTTGGATGCATCCGCTACAGGAGTTCCTCGACGCCTGCTGGTTTCAGGTGAGGGGCTGCTTCGAGGACAGATCCCTCTCGACGAGGAGTTCCGTCAGGCGATCCTATGGTGGGGCACCCGGGCTCACCTCACTACAGGCACGGACTTTCAAACCCCGGCGTTTCAGAAGACTGTGACTACGGACGCCTCTCTGGAGGGTTGGGGGGCCCACACCGGAGATCTCCACGCAAGAGGCCTTTGACTCCCGGAGGAGAGGTCTCTTCACATCAACATCTTGGAGCTCCGAGCAGTGTTCTGGGCGCTCAAGTCGTTCTTCCCGTCCCTCAAGGACAAGGTGGTGAGGATCTTCACCGACAACACCACCACGATGTTCTACATACGGAAGCAGGGGGGCACCAGATCCCCAGCCCTATCCAAGGAGGCCCAGGATCTGTGGCACTGGGCCGTCGCCCAGGAGATGTTTCTGGTTCCCTTCCACCTGGCAGGAATAAAAAACACCACTGCTGACTCACTCAGCAGGGAGCTGCGCTCGTGTCACGAGTGGGAACTGCGCCAGGATCAAGTGGATCGACTCTTCCAACGATTGGGGCAAACCCCAGATCGACCTGTTCGCGACGGCGACGAACTCCAAGTGCCATAGGTTCGCCAGCAGGTTCCCACACGAGAGGTACAAAAATTATAGCATACATATGGTCCAAACAAATACGCTGATGTATTGTAAAAATAATCGATTATTTTATAGATACATAGGTAAAGACAATCCTTTAGAAAGGTAAGTACACCCAAATATAAGGCATATACGCAATTATAAAAAGCAACACAATACTTATGGCAAGTAAACCAAAGTATAAACCATATTTAGAATAGAAGTTTGCAGTCCAGGATAAGTAAAACCTAGTGTTACACATTTAGAATATCGGTATACTATCCAAAGGGGGGTAAAACCACATTAGTAGACTTTTAGAATGGCAGTATGCAATTCAAGGTAAGCAGGCCCTATTGGTAGTAAACTATGTTACGTATTCAGTGTCAGGATTAATATCGTTAGATCAACAATGTTACAAGTAAGTACTGTTAGGGGGCAGTAAGCTTTTATTTTTGTCCAAATTAAACATTTTATTACAAGTAAAAAGTGCAAATCAATCCTAACTAAGCCTACTTTAACATAGAGTTCCCTATCTAATCTAAGGGGGTTCTCCTAACATCAACAAAACTGGCTCTCACACTAAACAACAAAACATTCTAAGTAAAACATAAACAATATACTTAATCAAACAACCAACAACCAACAACCACTGATTTGGATGACCGTCACCTGTCCTGGGTAGATCCCTTTCCCAGGATTGCTCAAAGTCAGTTTCTCCCAAATGTTCAAAAAGAAAAGCAAAGTCTTGAACCATTTCTTGCAAGTTCCAAATGAAATAAGTTCACCAAACAAAAATCCACTGATCAACAGTTCTGCAGCTTTCTGTTGAAAAGTTCCCCTTCCAATTCCAGCCAAGAAAAAGGCACCAATGGTAATCCTGGATAACCTCCTTCAAGGATTGGTTTGCCACAGTTGAAAGATTAAAGAAACAGCTTCTGCTTCAACAACTTCCTTTGTATTTCTGACCTCTACAGTGTCTTTGGTATAATTGTCAGGATGCTTCTTCATAGCGTGATATTTTCATTTTCACAACCCCTTCTACTACTGTTACAGTGGAAACAGGCTCCTTTGTTGCACAGTATGCCACTACTTCAGCCAGCTTTAGGGTACGATGCTACACAACTACACTTCTGGTAGTTCTACTCCAACTTGATTCTTTAGAATTGTAAGGTGGTTTAAAGGCAAGACTTCTTTGACCTTCATAGGTAGGCATGGCACTCTTCTTTCCTAGGCTATAAGAAAAGTGCAGCCTTTTTGCCTCTTCTGTCTGTCTTATTGCCACCAATATAACCTACCTCTGCTTCCAGACTGCTCCTCTTTCAATTTAAAAAATCTCAACAGTACAGATTATTGTCTTAATCTTCCTACAAGCACCCAGCTCCCTTCCGCAGCTTTTTTCACACCTTCATTGTTCCAGCAACTACCCTGAAACTGTATTGCCACACTTCCAGCTTTGGATAGCAATGTCCCACTTGTATCGGAGGACACTGGACCTTCAACAACTTTAACAACCTCAAAATGTGGGTGAATAGATCTTAACAGGGCTGGTTTCACTATAGAAAGATTTGCCTACTGGCTTGGGCAATGTTTGTTCTTTTTGTCGGTTCAACAACTTCTATATCTATAGAAGACTTGTTCTATAAACAAGATTAGGTACACGCGACCATTCTTTAAAGAGGATCTTTAAAGTTAAAGACCCAAAAAGAATTGCATTCCCCTTTATTAACACATAGTTATACTGTGGTTTCGGTCGGGAATCACAATTGTTCAGACATGACCACTCTTTGATAGTATATACCTTGCAGCACTTTGTGTAAGTCAGGTTTAGGTTTCTGAGTGCTTTAGAAAGCGTTCCCCTACTTAATTGGAGACACGCGACCACTTCGGTAACGTTTAAACAGTTCAACAATGGAAAATGAAAGCTTTCTTTTATACATGAGCATTCCGAAGTGCACAGGATACGTTTTCATTGTTTTTTTTTTAAAACTGTTTATTAAGGGAACGGTTCACAGCAAGACAATTCTCATAAGCAGTGCGACATAGCATGAGCATAATTTCGACAATGACATATATCTATGGAAATGAGGGAGGCATCGTCACCTAAGTTGAATGAGCAGGTATAACATCAGCATCAAACATCAGATCGCTTTTGGGACGACAGGGTGCCGGGACTGATAAGACAAAAAAGTTCCTCATCGTCATTCACCATACATAAGTCTTTCAGGAAGTTGGATCAGGTAGGCCCTGCAGCGGATTTCCAACATTTAAGGATGCAGCGTTTGGCAATAACACATGAGATATTAAAAAACCTTCTCGTGGTTTTCTTCACCTTTCCAATGTCACCAAACAGGTATTTCAGGGGGGATAGAGCGGCTGGGATCGTCGTTATCTCCTCAAGGAGCTCAGCCACTTCTCGCCAAAAGTCCGCAATAACAGGGCACGACCAATACATATGGTATGCTCCAGCATTGGGGGCGCCACATTTCGAACATGTCCCTGTGCAACCCTCCACAAACTTAGCCAGCCTAGCCGGGGAGTAATGTAACTGATTCAGGATTTTAAATTGAATCAGTCGGAGTCCTGAGTTCATAGAGACCGATTTGGTGAGTTGACAATATCGGGCCCATTTCACGTTCTCAATCTGGGTACCCCCATCCCGTTCCCAGGTTACTCTAATAGTGTTTTGTGAGGGGGAATCTGTTTGCACCAAGGTGTATAGCGACGAGACTCCCTTATTATGACTATCTGTCGTCACCACAGCTCTAATGCATTTGTGTGTCTGGGGTTCTGCCGGGAAGGAAAACCATTTAGCAGCAAAAGCTCTTCTCATACGATAGTATTGAAGGCGCTTAAGCTGGCCACCCCCCACTGCACCCAGGAAATCTGTGAGTTCCCAAAACACGCCATCGGGGAACATGTCTCGCATCCTGAAAAGTTTATTTGGGTCCCAGGTTCGCTGAAGTGCCTTGTCAAAGGTCGGGGGAATACTAGAGAAGTTCCACAGGGGTATATCTGGGTCATAGGGGATCTCCAGGCCAATTCTCCTGTAGATCCTGGACAAAGCTTGTGTGGTGGTGTATACCAGGTCGAATGGGCAGATGTTGCCATAAGTGGGGTTCAGAAGGACTGATCGTATATCGTTGGGGCGGACTGTGTGCTTTTCAAGAAGACTGTGTGGGGCTGTGTCTTCGGGGTCAAACAAATGTTTCACAAATTGTGCATGTGCTGCTATACAATATAATTCAAAATCAGGTGCCGCAATCCCGCCCTGTGAGTATGGCTCCACCATCTTGTCCCAGCCCAGCCTAGCAGTTTTTCCGTTACAAATAAAGGAAGACGCCAATGATTTAAATTTCGCAAAAAAGGGTTTACCAGGCCAGATCAGGATGTTGTTGAAGAAATACAAGAGTTTGGGTAGAACTACCATTTTAAGTAGGGCCACTCTGCCATATAAGGACAGAGGGAGATTAGCCCATAGTTGGAGCTTGTTCGTAAGGGTGAGAAGTAAGTCGCCATGATTATGTGAGTACAGAAGCTTTCTATCTCTGGCCACCAGGATTCCCAGGTATCTTACCTGCGTGGGGGCAGGCTTAAACCCCGTAATATGAGATAGGTCATCTGGATTAGGGGTCAATGGAAATATTTCAGATTTTGGGACATTGATTTTATATCCCGAATATTCCGAGAACTTGTGTATATCAGACATAATGTGTTGCACATTCTCATGTGGGTCCCGGACATATAACATATCATCCGCGTACAGTGATATCATTTGGGGAGGGCAAGTCATCCTGAGACCTCTGTGCAAGTGGTGCTGACGTATGTATTCCGCCATCAGTTCAATAGTGAGTGCAAAGAGAATGGGCAAGAAAGGACAGCCCTGCCTGGTCCCTCTGTGTAATTGGAAAGAAGGGGACAAGGTGTTATTAGTTAGGACCTTGGCAGACGGTTGGGTATATAGCAGCCGGACGTATTTAATAAAATATGGCCCAAGTCCAAACCTCTCGAGTACCAAGAAAAGGTATGTACAGGAGACGGAATTGAAGGTCTTTTCGGCATCTAAGGCCACTACAGCCGCTTTTGCCTCCGGATCTATTTGCGCCAGAACATTAAATAATCGCCTCAGGTTTAAAGCTGTAGATCTGGTTGGTATAAAGCCAGCTTGGTCAGGGTGGACCAGGATTGGCATGTACGGCAGGAGTCTGGTGGTCAGCATTTTGGCGAGGATTTTTGAGCCAGTGTTGATTAGGGAAAGGGGCCTGTAAGAGGCCATATCCTGTGCTGGTCTGCGTGGCTTCAGGAGGACTGTAATGACTGCTTCACGCATCGAGTCTGGAAGGATACCACGATTCATAGCCTCTTCCCACACTTTCAATAATAGTGGGGCCGGCTCACCCTGAAATTCTTTATAAAGTTCGGCGGTCAGGCCGTCTGAGCCGGGGGCGCGGCCACCCGATAAAGATTTAATGGCAGCAGTGAGTTCTTCAATAGTAACGGGTTGATCCAAAATGTTTTGTGTCGTTTGGGTAAGTGTTTGGAGATCGAGGGAGTCTAGGTACCTGAACGTGTCTTCCCTGGTTTTAACATCATGATCAGAGTACAGAGCAGAGTATAAATCAGCAAAAGTAGAGTTAATATCCCTTTCTTTATTGACCGTGACCCCAACCGGGTTCTAGATACTAGCGATTGGGTTAAGGTGCCTGTCTGTTCTAAGCATGTTAGCCAGAAACCTCCCTGCTGTATTACTCTCACCGTACCTGCGGGCCTTAGCCGGGGCAGCCATGTATAAGACTTCCCTGTTGGCTAGTTCATTGAATTCCGTAAGGGAAGCGTGAATCTTAGATAGGGTTTCCTTGTTCAATGTGGCGCTGTATTCCGTCTGTAATGCGTCTATTGTGGCTTCGGCCACACCCAGTTCCCTTCTCACTGCTTTCAGCATACCCGTAGACTTACCCAGTATAGTACCCCGAATCCAAACTTTGAATGCCTCCCATAGGGTAGCATAGGTGCTCACCGATCCCTCGTTCAACTCCAGGAATTCCTCAATTTCAATATGCAGTGTCTCACAGATATTGGGGTCTCTAAGGATCGCAGAGGGCATCTCCACCTTTTAGCCGGAGGTGGGGAGTCATCTAGGCTGATGTCTAGTGTTATCGGCGAGTGGTCTGAGAGCGTGCGGGGGTGTATTGCACAGTCAGTGATCGCCCCAGAGAGGGATGCACTAATGAACCAATAGTATATACGGGAGTGGGAGTCATGAACAGATGAGTAGAAAGTGAATTTCCTCTCATATGGATGTAACGTGCGCCATGCGTCAATTATATCGGTCTGTTCCATCATCTGTCTAACAGTAAGTGCCGCTTTGGACAGGGCCTTGGGGGAGGTAGATGAGCGATCCAGGGAGTGATCAAGTATCATATTAAAATCCCCACCCCATATTATTTGCGCCTCTCCCGATGTGGACAGCATATCAAGGATTGTGCAGTAAAATAGTGGATCATCTATATTAGGACCGTATGTGTTAATCAGTAATATTTGCCGTCTTGCCACCTCCCCCCCATACCAAGACGTATCTACCCAGAGGGTCTATCTTACTAGAAAGATACCTGAAGCATAGCTTGGGATGTATAAGTGTCAGGACTCCCCTGTACTGTGCCGAATACTCTGTGAAGTACCTATGAGGACCCCATCGTGGGAGGAATTTGGTATTGATACTCCCCAGTGCATGTGTTTCCTGTATCAGAAGGATGTGGGGGTTGTGACGTGTAATGTATGCAGCAATTGTCCTTGCCTTGACTGGATTATTGAGACCCCAAATGTTCCAGGAGAGTAGTCTAATGCTTAAGCCACTTTTAGTCTGCGCCATAATTGCCTATCGGAAGGAGTATTTGCCAAGTACGGCGCCATTGTCTTAAGTGATGTAAGAGTCCTGCTGGAAAATAGTCCCCTGATTTTAACTTTATAACATCCCCAACCATGCCTGGGATAACACCAGGACAAACTTTTACCTGTTTCCCCCGCCAACCTCCACCCGCATCATCAACCCCAACCCAATGATATATCCCATTAACCATAACTTGGGAAGTCTCCTGGGGGTGTGAGCTGTACTCCCGTGACCGACCACCATTGGGGGGGGCTCACGGCCCTACGACAACATATGGTGGACAGTGCCACCTCGCCGTCAACGGGTTATTGAACTTGTGGCAAGGAAGTGTGGAGTAAGTCTTATCAGCCAGCATGGTCCTCCGGTTCCGCCATCGGCCGGGGCGGCAAGTTGCGGTTAGTCTCCCGGCTCCCCGGGGGAAGTGGGATGGAGGCCTCGACATAAATCATGGCCTCCGTAGAATTCTCAAAAAAGTGTGCTCGGCCTCCGTGTTGGATGCGCATTTTAGCCGGGAAGACAAGTGCATATGGGACCTGGCATAGCCTCAGCTGTCTCTTGACCGGTTCGTAGGACCTCCTCAGTGTTTGCACAATAGTTGAAGAATCCGGATATACGCGTATCCTGTTGTCTTCATAATGTAGAGAGCCTTTTTCCCCTGGAGGGTATCAGGATAGCGTCTCTGTCTCTATAATTCAGGAGTCGGGCAATGATCGTGCGGGTGGTGCTCCAGGCTTAGGAGGGGGGGGGGGGGTAGGGTGCGATGGGCCTGCTCCACGAGAAAGTGATTGGAGAAAGCATCGGGGCCCAAGAGGGATTTCAGGAGGTTTTCCACCTGGCGTTCCATGGAACCTTTTCTGAAGGATTCGGCTACCCCGACTAGGCAGATGTTGTTTCTCCTGGAACGAGATTCCAAGTCCTTGCACTTACTCAGGGTTTTCTGCAGGTCACCCTTTAACTGGGCGATATCGTGGCTGTATTGTGCTATCGAGTCCTCGTTGACTCCAATTCTGTTCTCCGCCTCCATAGTGCGTGCACTTTCCTTATCAACCCTTGCCTTCAGAGAGCTGATTGTGGCCCCTGTATCGTCCAGTTTGCTTTTATCCTCTAGGAATCCACTCTGGACCATCGATAATAGTTTGTCCACTCTCTCTTTCATTGGAGATTCCGGTTGGCCGCCCAGGGGCTCATTGGGTGCTTCGGCAGACCCATGCGGCTGGGAGCTGGCAAAGGAGTCCATCGGACCAGTTTTCTTGGGGCACATACTTTTCTTTTCGCTGCGGCCCATAAATTAAATCTGTTGGGTTGCGTCCACGCACGTTCTGGTGCCAAGTGGTAGTCGGTGGTCAGCGATCGCCGGCACTTAGGCGTGTGGCTCAATCATCAGCGTAGTTTGTGGGCATACGGGGAGGCGAGGGCAACACTTCTTGTGTGGCAGGTATGTGCGGCGGAAATGTGCCAGAGCGGCCCGGGAGGAGCCACGGCAAGGGCACCCAACTTATGATGTTATCATTAGGCCCCGATGAGCGACCGCAGCTGGCACGCCGCCATTGGCAAGGTCCGACTCGGTTATCAGTTGAAGGATCAGCTCGCAAGGCAGCAATAGCTCAAGAGGCGGGTCGGTGGCCCGCTGAAAAAGAGTAATGCTCCGTCTGGACCGGACTTGCGGTGTACACCCGGGAGGAGAACCGGGGGCCAGCAGGATATATTCACCGGCAACTCTGAAGTGTATCAGGAAGGCACCCGGCAGCAAAAAGGTGCGCATTGCGACTTCTCCCCTCTCCGGCCTGTAGGCGAGCTGATGCCTCCGGCTGTCGCGTGATTTCTCTGGAGCCGTGGTCCGGTTATGTCGCCAACGCGCTCACGGTGTAGGTTTCCAGTCCGATATCTCAGGATTGAGCCAGCGTTTCTGCAGGGAAATCGGTGGAATGATGCCGCTGGTCTTCCGCTGCCGATAGCAGATGTTTATTGGTGTGTAGGTGGCCCTGAACAGGATTAATTTTATGATAGGATATGTTACGGGCCAGAGCTCTCCCTTCAGGCGGCCATCGACGTCGTGCGCAACAGCGTCCCCTCACATTTTCATTGTTTATCAGGACTTCACAGCGACAAACAACTTCTACTCACTGCCACTCTCGGGCACGGTAATATAGAGCTGGTGACAATTACTTGCAGGGGTTTTAAAGTGAACCTGCCCACAGAGCTTCCCTCACCGGCTCCAGAAACACTACGCTTGTGGGCTGCTTCCACTTCTCGACTTTGTTTTCTTCTGCTACTACTTTAGGCACTCTTGGGACCCACACCCCTCAGCAGCTTAGGTGTGTTTGATCTGGCCTTAACCACAAAGAGTCTCCTGCTCTCCTCTGCCCCTCGGCTTGCTTCTTCACACGGGCCGTGGGATGTAGCACAGTCACGACTCTGCAGTTACAGCCACTAGGTGCACCTGGGAAGACTTTTAACCTTGGCACGTCTCTCTCAGTGCTGCCGTGACAAAGCAGGGTTTGTGAACACAGGACTCTCTCAGGACTTGCAGGTGAAAACTGCTTTCCTCTTGCCCCGGCGTCCCTTAATTGATAACACTTCCTGATGAACTGCCAGCCTCGTGCTCTTCTCCTTCTGCTACTACTGCTGCCATTCCAGCTCCTGCTCCAGCTCGATTCTACTTCCCCCTCCTGCTGCAGCCTTTTATGCTTCTTAAGTGGGGCAATTGGTTTCAGGTGCAGGCCCTTATTTTTAATCGCCTGACCCTGGCAAAGACTGTTGGGTCTAATTGCCTGTCCTTCGTTTCCACACACCTCTTCAACCCTCTTCTTTGTCTTAGTTCCTATGGAATTCTGGGACATGTAGTTCACTTCAGTGAAATTAGGGTTTTCTACTTCTTTTATAGAATTAAGGGTAGATTTAATTCCCTTTAGTATTTTCAAAAGAGGAATAGTAGGTTTTAACATTATCAGAGGAAGAAGGGTTAGAGAAGCTAACATTTCCGCCATTCCTTGTAGTATACCTTTTGGTATTGAGGAGGATGTTGGATTTTAGGAATAAAAAAGATTTGTTCTCTTGATGTAATAGGTTTGGATGTTACAGCCTCAGGTTTTACCATCTTAGTTTTAACAGGAGGTTGAGAAATGTTAAGATGACAATAGACCATAACCTCTTCTAGCATAGGGGTAAGAGTATCCCTTAGAGAGGAAAAATATTTTTTCCTATCCCATTGATTCTTCTCACTACCCTGGCCCTGTCTCCACCCAGGTGATCCTCCCGCAGTACACCACCCCCATGATTGGGATCAGGAACCAGGAAGTGTCTGCCCTCTCCTGGCCATATGAGAGAAGACTGTAGGCAGCGTTTTGGTGAGGGATCCACAGGAGTCTTCACAGTACCTTGCAAAATATGTAACTTACTATTCTTTCAGCACTTTTACAGTTACACCCATATTACTTTTTAGCATAGTGGAACACAATTCAAAGGTAAGTAATAACTTATGAATTACTTTTCAGAATTGCAGTATGCACTTCAAAGAACTCATTATTACACATTTAGAATAGCAGTATGCTATTCAAGGTGAGTAAAACCCTATTGTTAGTACACTGTTACTTATTCAGTTTCAGGACTAATATAGTGTTACCAACTAGTTTACTTTCTACAATGGTGGAACACAATTTAAAGGTAAGTAAATAAATGTGTATACTTTTCAGAATGGCAATAAGCAATTCACAGGTAAGAACTTTGTAACACTTTAACTTATTCTATTTCAGAGATAATCAGTTACTGCAGTCACATAGCAAGTCAAGTAAGTACTTTGCAACGCTTGTTCTATTTTCTAGACAGAGTCCTTATACTTTAGACGTCCTTCCCTATTCTAGGGCATGAGTGTTTTCAGAGATAGAAGGGGGACCCTGGTGGTCCAGTGACCAACAGTAGGCGGGTCAGGATAAGGCACAGGTGCAGGAAAGGACAGGCTTCCAGCGTATTTCTCATCTATTAAGTACAGACTTTAGAGTTAGTAGAAAGTGTTCTGGGACTTTATACAAGACTCCCTAGATGCGTTCCAGCGTTTGGCCTGGGCAATCTGTATGGGTGAATTCCCAACTACACGAATCACCACCATAGCCACGCAGAAGCAACACAAGACTTTAGGTAAGTATTACCCTTTACCATTGTTTTGTATTTTTTGTAACCTTGTACCAAGTTCATGCGCCCAGTTACCTGAGGGTTAGGTGCGCTTTATAAATAAATAAACTAAACTAAACACAGTACCTTAGCAGTGATGAAGTGCTTGCTGATGGACGCGTTCACAATGTAGCAGGTTCATAACCCAGTCTCTGGATTCTTGGTTGTGGTGACAAAAGAAAGGACACTGGATGGGAACTTGCAGCAGCAGTTGACACAAAAGGCTCCCAACAAAGGATTTGTTGGTGCTTCTTGCAGCTCTGTGGATTTGGCACTCTTTTCAAGGTACCGGATGTGGAACGGTCATCGTTTGATTCACCTTGCTATCTTGGTCCAGCACTCTGGTGAGGAAACTTTGAGGAGGGAAATCTTGCTTCTGAATATCCAACAGGAGTCCACCGAAGTTTCAGCAAGATTAGTTCACGGAAAGACGTTGCACAAAACTCAGCCTCGAGGTCCCAAGGGTATTGTTGGTTTACAGCCCAGGAAGGTTACGGCTCATTGTGCGATGGCTCGAAAATGCAGGCCTTCTTAAGGCTGATTGGTCCCACCAGTCTAAGGGTTGGAGTCCTTGTTTTCGGGACTCCTCTGTCTCATGGAAGAAGGGGTCCGCACAGGTAGCGGTTACACAGCAGGCCTCTCCGGTCACTGGAATCAGCTACAGCCATCTTCTCTTGTTCTTCCTCATCAGATTCTGCTCCAGTGGTCACCTTATCTTCAGCTTTCAGATCCAGACCATTTATCCAGGAACCCAGACAATCGGCACATCTACTGTATTCAAACTTTGGGGGGTGCCTATCCTTTCAGGAGAGCCAGCCTCCCAGTTAGGGCTGGTTCCAGGCAGGCATGCCAGAAGACAAAGGGCTGCAGGGTTTCAGACTCCTCCCTTGTTTCCTGCCTTCACAGACCCCATGGAGCCTCGGCAAGCTGCACAAACGGTTCCTGCCGAAGACAGAAATTAAACCAGGATCCCCCTTCCAGGATGGCAGAAGAAGGACCAAGAAAGGACAAGCGTGCTAAAAATGGCGAAAAAAGAAAAAAGCCACATGTGAGGAGTCAAGAATAAAATGCAGGCACGAGTTTGACATGGTTTTGGCTAAAGACTATTATTTAAAAGAAAGTGGGGTGGGGAAATGCCTCGCTGTACCTGTCCAGAGGTGTTTACCTACCTAAAACCAAAACTGAGGTTATACCAAAGGTAAAATCAGAGTGGTAAATTTCAGAGTGGTCAAAATAGCGAAAAAATACTGAAATTGTTTATTTTTATTTTTTATTTGGGTTGGTCCCCCCACAAATACCCTGTTTTTCTATCATTTGAATCCAATCCCAACCCCATCCCCACTACTATATACATAGCTCTCAACTCGCATGCTTTTGGCGGGTGTCACCCGCCTTGTAAACAGCTGACTCACCAGCCAAGCCTCCTGCACGCCCATTCATTTCAATGGCCTTCTCACCCGCCAATAATCAAATTGGGTGTTTCCACCCGCCTTTGCAACACAAATGGTTGAGAGCTATGCTATATATCTACGAAAAACGAAAAACCATTATGGTTCACATTAAAACCGAAAAAACCCCAAAATTCGCCAGTTATGGCAGACTGAGCCCCCATACTTCCCATCACCACTGTGCACTGCTAACACTAACACTCAGAACATGAAAGATGTAATCTCAAATATCACTGATGACATCACTGACGATATCACATGTTTAGCCCCTTTGTTTTCGTTCCCTGCCCTATATATATATATATATATATATATATATATATATGTACATTCAGTAAAAAAAGTTTGTTAAAGGGATGTTTTACTTCACAGTGAAACCAAAAAATACTGCACATTCCCCCATTATGAAAAGCCCAGCAACCATAAGTCGCACCATCTACGTGCATTGCTAAGACTAACACCTAGGACATCAAAGATGACATCACAAATATCATTGATGACATCACTGATGACATCACATGTCTGCCTCACTTATTTTGGTGCATTGAAAAATCTAGGCCAGGTGGTTTTATTCACGGACAATCACAATATAAAAATTGAAAAGGTGCTTATATCAAAACGGTAACCTTGTCGTATGTTCTTAAAGTACTTTCCTTAGGGTCTAATGTGAGCTCATGATGCACATGCCTGGGGCAATAGCAGGCCTCAAACACACAATTTGTATACAGGAAGATAAACTTTCTGATGATGCTGTTTCTTTCTTCCTTACTTGAGATTCCCTGTATGTGCCTTTGATTTAAATGCATTGGCTCTTCATATGTATTGTTTGTACTAGCACAAGTGTGTATTAAGTCTTGAATTGTTAGCTAGTTTTTACATGTTTAACATTACACAATCACCCCTGACATCTTGATACCAACATAATAGAAAGAACCCCTTGTAGGTAGGGAGTTTTCGTCAACAGTATTTTCACATGTGCTGTCATCAGCGATGTCATCAATGATATTTGTGATGTCATCTTTGATGTCCTAGGTGTTAGTCTTAGCAATGCACGTAGATGGTGCGACTTATGGTTGCTGAGCTTTTCATAATGGGGGAATGTGCAGTATTTTTTGGTTTCACTGTGAAGTAAAACATCCCTTTAACAAACTTTTTTTACTGAATGTACATATATATATATATATATATATATATCTATAGTGTATATATATATATAGTGTATATATATATATAGTGTATATGTACCATAATGGGGAGGTTGAACATTTTTTTTTTTTTTTTTGGGGAAGTGCACAGGTTTTTCATAGGGCAACTTAACCATAACATCGCCTCAACAAAGCTTTTTTTGTAGTGAATTTTACAGGTTTTGTGGGAGGGCAACATAATCATAACGTCCCTTTAACAAAGGTTTTTTAATTGAATGCCATAGGTTTTTATTGAATGCCATAGGTTTTTAGTAGTGTAAATGCAGCATAACAGTACTTTAACATTTTGCACTACATTTATAAGGGTTCTAATAGTAACACATAAGCATACTACTGTAAAGCAACATTTGAAGTAACTGCCCACCTTCCGAAGAATTCCACATTATCATATGCTGGCGCACAGCAAGGGGACGTGTTTGAAAAGTCATACTCACTTCACAATGACATGTGTAACTGGTTGATAGTGCGGAAGTACATTGTATATTCTTATAGGAACTTGTAACTGGAAATTTCCGGTGCAGAACTCCACAAGGCAAGTGTACAACACAATATAAGCAAGAGTGCATACTGACGTATCTGGATCATTAACCCCCATTCCACCCCAAAGAGTGGGGGATGAATGCCAGTAGCAATTGAGATTTTATAGCAATAACCCGTGGTACCAAGAAAGAGGATTTTTGGTCTTCAACCGGAACGGCTCCGGCGTTCCCGGCTAAAGAAAACAAATCCTTTTTCAAGATGGCCACCATATAAAGGGAAGACGGGTGTTGGATAGAAAGCCTTCTTTGCTTTCCATTGCAGGCCGCAGAAAGCAAAAATGAAACTGTGTGACCGTAAAGGCAGCACCACATTTGTGATCCTTGAGAAATGTATGGTTATGAGCAAGACCTTTACCAGAAAGGCAGTCCCGGGTGGACGTGGCAACCTCAATGCAATGTTTTGTCCCTTCCAGTAATGGCCAGTACCCACATACCCGACATTGTGGCCACTAACCATACATAGAGACTACCCCTCAGAGACGGAAGCTGTACTGTTGATTTGTTATGTACATCACGACACTTGTTAAATATCAAAACACTATCACATGAACAACACAAAGCTTTTCGGGTGTTGTCAATGACCTTTACATACATGTGTTGTACATGTAGTAATTTTTTTCTGTAAAAATGCACGTAAAAAATGCAAAGGAGTAGTCTACTTACTTTTACATAAAATCCCAAACAAACTCTGTGATGGGAAGCGCAGTGACGTTAAAAGTACTGGAAGCAACACCATTACCACTCACCTTTTGACACATAATTTCGTAAGTGGCATAGGTCGAAAGGTATGAAGATATGTTTGTTTGTTTTATTATTTGTAATGCGCGAGCATACCCTAGGGTAACAGGGCGCAGTCTTTACATGAATTTGCGAAGCTTAGTTACAACACCAATAATATATACATAAGCACAATGAAGGTAAGCATGATAATATACATATATACAATTAGGCACACACGGTTACAATGTGTGCAAGTGGCACGAATGGGACAGACTTGGCACCCGAGTGTGTTTGGAAGCCTATGTTTTCAGCCATAAAACTACCTTGGATCGGAAGTTTTGATAGGGCAGGTCCATTCTGAGCATTGGCGGTAAGGAGTTCCACAATTTTGCTGCTTTCACAGGGAAGCTGTTACCCCCTATTGTAGAATGTTTGAAGTTGGGGTTAGAAAGGCAGTCTTTGTAGGCTGTTCTAGTGGGTCTCAAGGAGGACTGTCTATGAAATCTGTCGATCAGATAGATCGGGGCAGCGTTGTTGAGGGATTTATAAGTGAGTAAAGCGTTTTCAGGAGGATTTTGTCTTTGATGGAAAGCCAATTGTTCTGTTGGCTATGTCCTGTGATATGCTCTCTTCTGGATATGCCCAACGCTGCTCTAAGAACTTTGTTCTGAAGAGTTTGTAATTTGCTAGTGGTGGCTTTAGGAGATCCTAGGTAGAGGGCGTTACAATAGTCCAGGCGGGACAGTATGAGCGCTCTAGCGAGGGTAAGGCAGCTGGTGTCGGACAGAAATGGTTTGGCTACACAGATAAATTTGCATGTGTATGCCATGGAGGATGCCAGGGAGCTCACCTGTCTGTTGAAGGAGAATTCGGAGTCCAGGTAAAAGCCTAATGTTTTGACCTCTTGTCCCACTTTAATATTGTTGCCGTCAATCAAGAAAGAGCAGTAGGCAGGGCCTAGTTTCTTTAAGCTGGTGGTCGTGCCTAGGATGATGAGTTCAGTTTTATCAGTATTCAGGCATAGTCCATGTGTGGCCATCCATGCCCGAATGATGATGCACACTCTGTTTAGCAAGGCCAAATCCTTCCCGTAATCTCCAGAAAGCGGAAGGAGGATCTGGGTATCGTCTGCATAGTTGTTGTAGGTGATACCGAGATGATCCAGATCATCGAACAGGGGCTTGGTAAATATATTGTACAATGTGGGGGTATGGGGTCTGCTGCCGCTGTAGGTGAGAAGACCCTCATAGTTCTGCCGTTAAGGAAAGATCTAATCCAAGTGATGGCCTCAGCAGAGAAGTGGGCTGATGTGTGGAGGTGTGTGCATAGGACAGAGTGATCGACCAGGTCGAGCACTGCAGAGAGGTTAAGGAGGAGAAGTAGGGCGGCTTGGCCATTCTCTGAGCATATCGATCTGTGCTTTCAAGTCAATGAGCAGTTTCGGTCCCATGTTGGGGACGAAAGCCTGATTGTCTAGATCCCAAAAGGTGGTGTTCTTCCAGGTACTTCTGTATTTGTGCGTAGGCGACCTTATCCAGGATTTTTAGGAGGAATGGTACGGTCGTTATGGGTCTGTAATTTGTGGGTGTGGCGTGGCTGGGTCGAGTGTGGGTTTTTATAGTAATGGGAGTACCCAAGGTTGTTTTAAGTTAGTGGGGATAGAACCAGTAGAGAAGGAGGCATTGATTTGTTTCGTGATGAACGGGGAGAGGTCGCGGGCTGCATCTTTGATGAGCTGAGCCGGGCATAGATTACCCTGACAATTAGAGAGTTTCAATGACAGGATGATTTTTTCTACTTCAAGTTTGGTGACTTTGGAGAAATTGAAACGAGTAATTTCTCTAAGAGTAGGTTTCTCTGGTAGATTTGAAGGGAGAGGATTGTTTAAGGAAGCTTTTTTGCGAGAGATTTTGTTTTGTAAGGTATCAATCTTATTATCTAGGGCGTTTTGGATTTTTCTTTGGTACAGGTATCTGGTGGTACTATAGGAGTTTCTACTTCTTTAAAGATGGAGAATAGTTCCTTCATGTTTGATTTCGCTTGGGATATGCAGGAGTCAAAGGAGGTTCGTTTAGCCACGTAGATTTCTTTTTTGTAGAGGGTGGCTAGTTTCGAGAGTTTGAGTTTGTTAACTACTGAAGGGAATTTTTAACAGGTGGCCTCGCAGTTTCTTTTTTGCTGCCTTAAGTGTTTAAGGAATGGTGTGTACCATTTGTGTATATGCGTTTTTTCGGTTTGCTTGGTCTAAGTTTGAGCGGGGCAATTAGGTCCAGCGAGGTGGCCATGATTTTATTATATTCTTCAACCAAGGTCTCTGGATCCAAGTTATCAGGAAGTGTGTTAAGTGTGGGGAGTAAGTTAGGGATGAGTCTCTCGGCTGTGATAGTTGTTGCTAATCTCGTGGTGAGGATGCATTTGTGAATAATAGCGACACCCCCCCTCCTCTGAGGTTAGGTCGATCTTGTCTCAGGATAGAGTAATTGTCTGGTACTGCAAGCATAAGCATAGGACCTGCTGCCGGATGAAGGAAGGTCTCAGTGATGGCTAAGAAGTCAAGGTCTTCTTTGAGGATCAAATCGGCAATTTTTGTTGCATGGGCTACTAACGATCTGGCGTTGATCAAGGCTCCCTTAATTTGGGGGCTGGCTGTAGTTTTCCTGGTAGTGGTATGGTAGTAGTCCTTTGTTAATTTAGGAGTGCTCTGATTAGAGGGACTAAGTGGAAGTATGAGTTGGCGTTCTGGGGTGAGTTGTTTTTCCTTGTAGATAAGCTAGATCGAACTGGCAGAGTCTTAGGTTTCTGTATGGTAGGAAATGAACGGGCAAGGGGCTCATAAATTTTAGCTAATCTGGCTCTGAGTCCTAAATTCCTATCAGTAATAGAGCGAGGGAGGCTAGTAAGTAGCAGTGGCTGAGGGTCATTTATATCTATGTGTGAGTTACTAGATGACGTGGTGTTTAGCATAGTCGAATACATCGTGATAGGTAGGTGCGGAACCATCGTAAGATGTGCTGTGGTATTCAAGAGGAGCAGGACATAGGCGAGCAGACTGGCGATCAAAGGACACATGCTAGGTGGTAGTAGCAGGTGTGTTAGGTAAATGGGAGGTTGGCCTCGCGCTTGGAAGGATATTAAGGTAGGGCTGCTGTAAAATGGGGCACTCTTTATACAGAATACAGCAGGGTAGGTATCGGAAGTGGATACAGATTGGCTAATATGCACTGAGGTAGCACAGTTAAGTAGAGTGCAATGGGAAGCACCTAGGTTTGAAATGACACAAATGGGTGAAATGCAGTGGTACAGCATCTAGATATGTGTATTGGGAGGGTGTAACCATGTATTATTTTACAAACATTTCTGTGCAGCAAACACTTTCAGTGCACCTTACCATATTTTTCCTCTTTTAAGAAGATACTAATCATTCTGAACTAATGTTGGTTAATAGGGCATCTGGGTGACAGAAATTGGCCTGACAGTACTAAAGCATATGAGATGGGCCTGACCCTCCCATAGCCAAAGCAAGAGGTATGCATTACCTTTCTCCGTAACGTTCCTTGGCAGCTTAAACAAATGCGTCCATATGGACGTACGTGCCGTGATGTAGCACCTACAAAAGAACACATTACGACCTGCAACATAGCATACCGCATTGTGAAAACAGAGAGTAAATTTGTAAAAAAAAACACTAACATTTCAGAATTAGTACAGTAGTTTTATTTCACAAGAAACTGAGCGAAATTATCGCTTTATGCAATTAGTAAAGTAGTTGTGTTTCACAATGAACTGTGCGAAATGATCGCCCTATTCACATTTCGATAGAAGTAGTAAGATTGTCTCTTTGGTCGATAATGAAAATGTTAATGGCCACATTGGTTTTTTTCACACACAGAAAGTAAGCGTTGCCGCCACAGTAGTCGTTTTCCTCCCACATTGATGTGCAAGATGACGTCAACAGCTGTGATCTACACCACCAGAAAGGATGGAATGTTACTCCTTATTGCGACAGAAGCGTAAGGACACAGAGGTCCGACACGGTCATCCCAGTGAATTATAACACACAGACAACCAGTGAGGAACAGTTGCATTTGACGGTTAAAAAAGACGTCACTTGGCATCTGTAATCCGTGACAATCACAATAGGCAAGGAAGTATCTGAGGGGGAAATGTGAAATAAGGCATGTGTCAATACGCAACCTTTGGATAAACCAAAGTTGTAATACCTAACATTTTCTGTTAAAATTTAATTCAATAGGAGGAAATGTGGGACCCTATGGACGAGGACAATGTGCAATGTCCATAATGGGAAAAAAAAAATTGAATGGCACAGAAAGCTGGAACGTCTTTATTATTAATAACATGTTTGTCTGGAAGTAGCTGAGCGGAAAAAGGGGAAATAAAATGTGTATCAATACGCAACCTCTGCACAAAACAGTTGTAACACATACTTTTTTTACTAAATATTATTTTAATTTGGGGAAATGTAGTGGCACCCTACAAATGGCGACAATGTGCGATGTCCACAATGGGGGAAAAAAAAAATTCAACGGCACATAAACCTTGTAATTCATTAGGAAAAATATATTTTTTTCCCCAAAGTAAAAATGTAATGTCAATTAGGTATATAGGCGGGAAAAATACATTTACATGCAATCACAGTACTGCATGTGGAAGAGTGAGTCTTTGAGAACTAATATTTCATGGTCGGGGCAAACGTTTTTGCAGCATAACCTTATCAAACGATATGTTTTTCTTTTTTTTTTTAAAACATCTTTTTATTAAGGTCTCATCAGTTACATCAGTTACAACATCACTCAGTTAATACATTCCGTGGTCAATTTACAGCAATAGCATCATCACACGGTAAGCAGATCATCGTTCACGTATCTGTTTCGCTGTCCGTAAGCATGTCACATAGATATGTCCTAAAGGGGCCCCAGATGTCCTTCGGTCGGCTTGCGCTGGGTTGGGTGAGCACATATTGTTCCTCACATTCATTGATGTATGTTAGTTCTCGCAAGATAGTGTCCATGGTAGGGGGCTTCGAGCTTTTCCATACCTGCAATATACATTTCTTAGCAATGATACATGATACATTAAACCGTCTTCTGACTTTCTCCGAGCATTTACCGATGTCCACAAACAGATATTTTTGGGGAGACAAATGCGGAGGAATCTGTGACATCAGTCAACATGGCAGCCACCTTCTCCCAAAACCGCGCCACTTCCGGGCACTTCCAATACATGTGATAGGATCCCGCTTGTGGAATCCCACATTTGGGACAATTGCCTGAATCGTCTGGTGTGAATTTAGCAACCTTAGCAGGCGTGTAGTGTAACCTGTTGAGAATCTTGAATTGTATCTGGCGTAGTCCCTCATTGAGGGATACCTTTTTCGTGAGTGCACAATATCTGCCCCATTTGTCGTCAGGTATTTTCATTTCCATCTGTTTCCCATTTCTCTTTCACCCGGTTGGCAGTGGGAGTGTGGATCTGTATTACCTTATACAATTTGGAGATACCCAGACCGTCCTATGTTGTAACCAGTTGTGTGGGTGGGTTTGTCAGGGAATGACGGCCAGCATGCTTGATATGCAGATCTCATTCTATAGTATTGTATATTCACATGTATCTCTGTGTCTTGTATCATAAATGACTGATTTGACATCTGTGGGTGCAGTGGTGTACTCCTCTATCCAGGTGTGTGGTGAATTATCTGCATCATCATACCAGTGCCTTGAGAACTGAGCCTGCGCTACTATGCAGTAGAGCTCAAAATCTGGCGCTGCTATCCCCCCTGTTTCATATGGTTCTGTCATCTTTTCCCAGCTGATCCTGGCCACCCCCCGTTCCAGATAAACGACACCGCCATGGACCTAAGCCTGGAGAAGAATTCCTTTCCCGGCCATATGGAGATATTTACAAATAGGTATAGCAGTTTCGGGAGCACTATCATTTTAAGGATTGCGATTCTGCCGTGCAATGAAATTGGAAGGTGTCTCCAGACCTGTAGTTTGGTGTTGATTGTTTGCAGTGCCATATCATGATTATCCGTATAAAGGGTTTGCTTATTACCTGAAACCAACACCCTCAAGTATCTAATGTTTCGGTCCGCCCACTTGAGGCCGCATGTCACAGCGGGGCTTTCCGTGGAAGGGGTGAGCGGAAATATTTCTGACTTGGAGTTGTTTATCGTGTAGCCGGAATACTCTGCAAATTCGTTAATGTCCGCCATGATGGGGTCAGTGTTTTTTTTGGGTTCTCGGACATAAAGCAGCGTATCGTCCGCGTACAATGATATTATTTGGGTGGCTCCTTTCAGTGTTGTGCCCCTGTTATGTCTCAACCGAACTGCAGCTGCCATGGGTTCTATTGTTAAAGCGAAAAGAATGGGGGAGAAGGGACACCCCTGTCAGGTTCCTCTGCCCAGTTCGAACAGCTCAGATATGGTTCTATTTGTGCATACTTTCGCCCCAGGGGCAGTATATAGCAGTTTGACATACTTGATAAAGTGGGGGCCCACTCCGAACGCCTCAAGCACCAAGAATAGGTATTCCCAGGAGACTGAGTCAAACGCTTTCTCGGCGTCAAGAGACACCGCCACAGCTTGCTTGTTTGGGTTAATTTGTGCCATTATGCCGAATAACCTACGCAGGTTTAAGGCAGTGGACCTTCGGGGAATAAACCCACTTTGGTCTGCATGTACCAGCGTGGGTGTAAAGGGTAGCATGCGGTTCGCCAGCACCTTCGCAAATATCTTAGCATCTACATTTATCAGGGATAAGGGTCTATACGATGCCATATCTTGTGGCGGGTGTATCGGTTTAGGCAATACCGTAATTATAGCCTCTCGCATTGTGGGGGGCAGTATTAGCTTACCCAGGGCCTCCTCCCATAGTTCCAACATCACCGGGACCAGTTCCTCCCGAAACTCTTTATAAAATTCAGCGCTCAGTCCATCCGAGCCCTGCCCTTTGCCAGATGTGAGCTCCTTGATTGCCTCGGTAAGCTCTTCTGCTGTAACGGGCTGTTCTAGTATCAATTTGCTCTCCTCTGGGAGCTTGGGGAGGTCTAGCGTCGCGAGGTAGTGCCTAATCTCAGAAGGGGATTTCCTATCTCTGTTCGTATAGAGATTTTTGTAATATTTAACGAATTTGTCATTAATTCCTTGTTCACTCATAATTATTTCATTCTGCGCCGTTTGGATCGCGGCAATCGGGATTGCTTGTTTCTCCTGTTTGACCAAGTTGGCCAACATTTTCCCTGCTTTATTACCCTCACCATACCTGCGCGCCCGGGTCGGGGCTGCCATGTATTGTATTTCCCGCATTGCTAACTTGTCGAAATCTCTGAGGAGTTTATGTATTTTGGCCAGTGTGTCTCCTCTATGTGTGTGGCTATAAGTTTCTTCCAGTTCTTTCAATTCCCTCTCCACCCCCTCCAGTTCCGTGCGTATGCCCTTCAATAGACCAGTGGTTTTGGATATCAAGGCCCCTCTCACCCAGACTTTAAAGGCTTCCCATACTGTTGATATTTGGACTACCGACCCAACATTGTCTGTAAAGAAGTTAGCGATTTCCTCATGTAGGGTTTTGACAACATTTGGGTCCCTAAGTAAAGCTCTAGGCATCCTCCATCTTCGCGCCGGTCTAGGGGCCTCTTTCAATATAATCTCCAATATAACCGGGGAGTGGTCCGATAGTGTACGGGGTAAGATATTACAATTTTGCAGCGCTGGTGCCATGTCTGAGGACATGAACCAATAATCTATACATGACTCACTGTCATGCACAGAGGAGTAGAATGTATACCGTTTGCTGGCTGGATGGAGTACCCTCCAGGCATCAATCGGGGACAATTGCGAGAGGATCTGTTTCAAGGTCAATGCTACTCTGGGAGGTGGCCTGTTCCCTTTGGAAGATCTATCCAGGGCCTGGTCTATCGCAACGTTGAAGTCTCCCCCCCCATATAACAGTGGTCGCATCATGATTAGCAAGGATCTCAAGCATTTGTAGGTAAAAATCGGGGTCGTCTAAGTTGGGGCCATAGGTATTCACCAAGGTTATTTGTTTCCCTGCGATTTCCCCTCAGACCAGCACATATCTTCCCATTGGGTCCGCTAAGTGGCCCTTTGCAAGAAAGCCCAGCGAGTGGTGTATGAGGGTGCACACGCCTCTGGACTGTGAGGTGTAATTGGTATAGTATCGCAGTTTACCCCATTTAGCCAGTAAGTTCTCATTAACCAATTTCTGTGCATGCTTTTCTTGCACCATCAGTACGTGTGGCCCATGCCTGGTGACATAGTTGCCTACCTTCCTGGCTTTCATTGGATTGTTTAGGCCTCGGACATTCCATGACATTAGTCTTATTTTTAACCCATCACCCATTTTCCATGCGAACATATTGCAGCTTACTGTAGCGACCTCGATTATGCAAATTATTAACATCAGAGTGGCGTTTTAGTTGACGCACAACTTTCAAACATACTTGCTATTCCCCGAGACTTAAACTCGTCTGGGTGGTTGCAATTGTACAAAACATCCCCACCCTCCCCGCCCCTCCCTCCACCCTCATAATCTGCCCCAACTTGACGATGGACCCTGACAACTGTTAGGAACATTCCTGAGGGTAGTACGTTGCATCACAAGGCTACCCGACCGGCTCACGGCCCGCTTCTCATTATATGGAGCCCCCATGGGGGCCAAGAAGTTCCAAAACCAGAAGGATACTTGCATGTGTTGGGTTACGTAGCTGGGTTTCAGTCTGCATCTGCAGGTGGGTGTCTCCCGTTCTGGTCCGGTCCGCGACCTTTAGGAGGCAGCGGAATGGTGGCCTCCACCTAGGCCTGGGCTGCAGCAGGCGTCTCGAAGAAGTGTGCCCTTCCTCCATATTGGATTCGTAACTTGGCTGGGAATATTAATGCATAAGGGACTTGTCTTGCTCTTAGAAGTTTTTTAACTGGCTCATATGACCTACAACTCGCCTGGGCTCAGGTGGCAAAAACCGGGTAAATGTGTATACGTTTTTCCTCGTAGTGTAGTGTCCCATGCTCCCGTGCCAGTCGAAGGATTGTGTCTCTGACCCTATAATTGAGCATTCTTGCATTTATCGTGCGGGGCGGCTCTCCAGGTTTCGGCACTGGTGCCAGTGTACGGTGTGCACGTTCAACTAAGAAGTGATTGGAGAGGGAGTTTGCTCCAAAAAGGGTTCGGAGGAGTGCCTCAACTCGTGTTTCCATTTTGTCTTTGCCGAATGACTCCGGAACCCCAACTATGCGTATGTTGTACCTTCTTGAGCGTGATTCCAAATCCTCGCATTTGTTCTGCAGCCTATTCAAGTTCTCTCTGAGCTGGGCAATGTCTTGGTCATGTCGTACGACTGTGTCTTCCGTTGTTCCAGGTCTATTCTCTGCCTCTGTTAGTCTCAGGTCTCGATACGATGTCGTCCAGTTTCACATTCAGGGATAAAAAGCCACTTTGGACTATATTGGTCAGGTATTCAACCCTGTCTCCATTCTCCACACTCGTCACAGGATTAGTTGTCGGCAGCGGCTCCATCTCGCTGCCCCACCCGTCTGGCCGCTAGTATATAAATCCATTGGCCCTTGCTTCTTAGCTCCTACTCCATCGGCCATCTTGTCTTGCTTCCTCGTGTTCCCCATGCCCCTGTAGTCGTCAGTTCACTGACCTGTGGTTTCAGGTGTTCAGGCAGCCCCGGTACTTCGAGGTCCACAAGTGTAGCTTCAAACGCAGCCAAGTCGTAGCCAAGGCTCAATGACCCATACACCGGGGTCGCTGGAGGAGTTAGTCTGGGATATATCCGCCTCACCTTGTCTCCTCAATGTGTCTGCCTCAAGTAAAGTTCGTAGGGATCTCTGCACCCCCTGCTATCTTGTCTCACTCTCACTCCCGCAGGGAGTCAAGCTGCCCAGCCATCACTCGGCTCGCCGTACAGCTCCAACAGGCAAACGGGGGCATTAGGGAGCTGTGCGGGGCGTCCGCACGAGGGGCCGGTCTTGCCTGAGTTGTGTGTCGTGAGGGCAGGGTGTTACTCGCCTCTAGCCGCAGGTTTCCAGCAGCGCGGTGTGGGAGCCGCCGCTCATCAAGTGGTTGCGACGTCACACCGTTTCTCTGTGGCTGGGTCTGGTATAGGTATGAGAGAGAGAGGGGAGCTGGCCGCTCAAGTTGGGTTGCTCCGCCGCAGCTCCGGTCGTTTTTCGCAGGCTTCGCTCTCTATGACCCTTTGGCTAGAGTGTCAGCGGCTCCCAGCAGTATTCCTCTGGTTCCCGGGGTCGGCGCGTGCCACAGCTCTGCCCCGCTGGAACCGCCGAGCCGTGTATCTCCGCAACCAAGGCCACGCTCGTTCCAGGATTTTCAGTGCAGATGCTGCTACCCTTGACCCACGTTCCGGTGTGCTCAGCTCCCCGTTGCGGGCTCCGAAACCGGATCAATTTAATCAACGGATAATTCTCGGGCCGTAGCGTTCTGATCAGGCAGCCATTTCTGAACGTGCGCAACAGCGCCCACAAACGATATGTTTTTCTAACTGTTACTCCCTGCATTCTTTCTGCTCTTTCCCTGTACCTCAAGGTTAAAAAACAACTGACCCTTATGGGTGTCGACAAATATGCGGCCGTACTGAGCTCGTATTGAAAACAGAAAATGAAGTGGCCTTCACTTCGAATGCAAATTCATTCTCATTTTGCAACAGCATATCAGCGGCTATTCATGAGGACCGCTACTCCCGTGCACGTGCGGAAGTGCTGTGTGTACAAAATAGTGCAGGTGGCTGGCTTAGATTTCAAACAGTAGGACGCCAGTCTGACGGCAGTAATGTTGTTTATATATTGTAAAATGGACGCAGTCAGTTCATTTTGTACAATGAGTAGCAAGTTTCACTGTACCGTATGACAGCGCTAACAACAATACTTCAAGATTTGACTTTCTGCTACCACGTCTCATTAACGCTCACCTTTCGAAACAGTGTTCCATAAGTGTAACAAGTGCATTGGTATCTTCTTTGTTTAGGTATGTTTGCGGCGATGTCCGCGTTCAACAGAAAATGAAATAAACATGGCGGACGTGTGGAAACATTAAGATGCACTTCACGCTGTGCCACAACCAATCGGTGAAAGCGCAACATAGTCGCGGGCAGCACGCCGCGGAATAGCCGATTGCAATCTTCTCCACCTAGCGAACAGGGAAGTGTGACCACGGAGCGGACATAGATATCACTAATTTTTAGAGACATACTTTTTGATAGTTTTTAAGGGCACTCCTGGATGGATTGTCACCAAGCCCCTGCCACTGCCGCAAATTTGGTGCAAATCCATCCAACGGTTTGGCCTGTAGCCGTGCGCAAAGTTTTCCCCCATTCAGTCTATGGGAAAAAAAGACGTTTTGGGACCCTCCCTACAACTGTGCCCCCCCAGGACCACACATCTCCAAACTTTGCAAAAGAATTCAGAGTGGCCCATATACTTCTTTTGCAAAGTTTGGCGAGGATTCGTCCAAGTGGAGCGGAGTTATAAGCTGCCCAAAAAGTGCTCTTCCAATGGAAACAGCAACTTAACCATAACTACACAGCCACTACTTAAAAATCTCTGTATGTTTTCAGTATTTTGACTTTCAGTAAAACTTACCACTCTGATTTATTTTCAGTAAAATCACTGGGTACCCAAAAAGTCTTTCAAGGATAGAGCACCTTGTTCCAGAGGGCACTTCCCTTCCTCTAGATTCTTCTTCTTCACTGTCTTATTTATTCACAAGTAACAGTTCCTGGTGTTTCTCTTGATTCAATAAGGAAAGTTATCTACAAAACTCTTGTTATTTATTTATTTATTTATTGAGCATGTATTATGCGCCTAAACAGCCAATGATGTTTCCAGGCGCCACAAGGCAAGGTGGCGAGGGAAAAAGGGGTGTATTTTTGTATTGTTTGGTTTACAAAAAACCTTAACAAAGCAAAACATTGTAAAACAATACAGATCATTGAAAGGAACAAGACAACTTCTACAAATACAATAAAAAGCAAACGCACCAATCATCATCAGCATAATTATTTCACAGAATTAATACAAATATTGATTTATCCCTATTAATAAAATTAGATGAATTCAAGAAGTATAAAATCAGTAATTCATACAACCGTATGCACATAAATTCCATTATAGGTTCATGGGCAAATATAATGACATCACTTTAACCCACGTTGAAAGACTTCAAAAAAGATGCAACAGCTTTCCCGTCTGAAATGTTGTGTATACTGACACATCGTCACCATCAGGATTCTACTTACAACCATTTTATGTAGTATAATAGTTTCCCCATCAAAATATCCCTATGTGTCTTTAGTGCATCGCATTCCAGCAATAAATGCTTGGTGGTTTCAGAGGTATCCTTCTCACCACAGAATTGACTTTAGGCTTCAGTTGGGAAAATTGCTCTTCTCCTCAGCAAAACCTCTTTAGTTAAAAGCAGGTTCCAACGTAACCTTAGCAGCAATGTACAGTAAAATCGATTTGGAAAGTGATTTAAAATAGTTTAGATTGTGCCATGCTTTTTATGTTCATGTGAAAGCCTCACACCAATCTCCGTCATATAATGTATTCTTAACCTTATCAGGATTTGTCAATAATGTTAGCTGATGCATCGAGAGATCACACAGAATACTATCACAATTCTTAGCAATGGATACAGCCACATCACTGATTTTACCCATGTGTACTTTCTTACTATATTCGCTCAAAGAAGTTCATAATTTGAATCTGGAATATGATTCATCATTTTCCTAAACGAAGCTAAAAGTCTCCAGCGCACACATGCACTGAGCGGAAGGAGGTCCAACTCCAATCTAATCACAGATATTTAACCGGAATTTGAGATGTTTAAAACCCTTCTTGTAATTGTAATTGGTTATTTATTTACCCTGAGGTTTCTAAGTGCGGACCCGGGGATCGAACGTGTGTTGCTCCGTGCCGTCTTGCTTCCAAGGCGAGCACATTGCCCATGAGCTATCCTCTCAGCCCTTTTTCTCCACAATACGCCTTCTATAGTGTCCAGCCACTTAATGCCTCAGGGCGTAGGTGCTTTACAAATGTTATAAATAAATATATACATTTGAGCACAATCTTGCCTTTATAAAAGTCAAGTGCAGGCTTGATCGAGAACCTGCCAAATTTCCGATCGATCTTAACCAATTGATTAGACAAACCAGAAGAGTTTTGTTTCAAAATGTCATGAGCTTTTTTTTTAAAACAGGCTGGGCGGAAACATAAAATCCCAAATAAGTAAGACTGTGTGAACAGTCTATTGGAGTCTTCTCTAAGAACCGCTGACGAGACATCCTCCCTCCCCTCGACAACACCATGATCTTTGTTTTACTAGAATTGATCTTCAGTCCGTTAACCTCAGCATAGTTCGAAAAGCCCTCCAGGATTCTCTGCAGGCCTATCCGGGTATTGTCAAAGAGGAGGACATCGTCAGCATATGGAATCCACGTGACACTGGGGTGTAAATAACAATAGGATCAGTCACTATACAATTGTGGTCCTACTAGGCCTTGCCACATTCAGACATGCAAGTGCAGTAAAAAAGAAGTGCAGGAGATAGGGAGGGATGGGGTGTAGGGGTGGGGGAGAAGGTAGGGCAAGTGCTGGTGGGAGCCTGGTAGGCAAGTGCCAAGGGGTGCCAGGGAGGAGGCCACTGGCTAAGTGCTAGGGTGGAGGAATATCAAGGATGGAGTGCACAGCCACCAGGCAGGGGCCCAAAGGGCAGTGCTGAGGAGGGACAGGGGGTGCTGGTAGCAACTGGGTAGAGGGCCTGGTAACCTGTGAGATTCGTGAAGGACCAGGCTGTTGGTCTCAGCGACAGTGGAGTGATTAGCAGGGGAGGAAGTAGAGAAAAGCAGAGGTTTAAGAAGTTTCCGGAACTTAAGGCGATCCGGCTGAAGTCTGGGAGCGGCAGGGAGGCTGTTCCAAAGAGAGGCACCAGCCGAAGTGAGAGACCTGCCCCCCCACTCTGCTTTTGACAAGCAGAGAGTTGGAGTTAGAGGAGCGGAGGGCTCTGGCAGGGAGGTATTTAGGGAGAGTGTGTTAGAGATATCATGGTCCCAGGCCCCAGAAAGCCTTAAGAAGATTCAGAGGGTCTTGAATTGGATCCTCACTGCCACCGGGAGCCAGTGGCGAGATTTTAGGGCTGGAGAGATACGGTCCCTCGGCTTGAGGTCAAAGATAAGTCTTGCAGCCCTATTCTGGATTAGATGAAAGGGGCATATGGAGGAAAGGGTGACATTGAGGAAGAGGCTCTTGCAGTAGTCCAGCGCAGAGAGGACCAGAGCTCTGGAGACATTGAGCTTCTGGGGAAAGGGAGTATGCCTCTAAGGAGGTGGAGCTGGAAGTGGGCCTTCTTGGCAAGGTCCAAGATGTGAGGGGGGAAGGAGAGAGGAGTCGAAGATCACCCCAAGGTTTTTGGCTTCGCCGGATTGTGACGGTAGAGGGCCCAAGGAGGGCAGCCAGATCGTAGGAGGGAAACAGGACACAGGTGTCCCAATGAGAAGGGTTTCTTACTGGCATTAAGGCAGAGATCATTGGCCACGCACCATGCCTGGATGGCGGTCAGACAATCAGGAATGAGAGAGGGGTAATAGGAGGTAATAGAGGGAAGTTTGAAGAAAAGCTGTGTGTCATCATCATAACACTTCAAATGAGGAGTGAAGGAGGAGATCAGGTGAGCCAGAGGGGCGATATAAATATTGAATAGTATGAGAAAGGCATGGTGCTCAGAAGTAGACACAGACACAAAGATACAAGTTTCAAAAACCTTGATTTAAAAACAAATGGCATTTGGAGAATGCCTAACTTGCCCTATTTCTAAATGAGCGTAGTCTCAACCATTACAATAAAGAAAGAATAGTCCAAAAGTCTGTCTGTCAAAGGTAAAGAATCAGTCTATGTCAAACCTATACTTACCCTCATGTTCCAATTTAGCAATGTGTAGGGTATTGGATAAAGTATATAAATGTCGCAGAAGAATATCAGGATGGCCATGGAGTTTCTTCTCAACTCCCTTTCCCAAGCTTAAGTCACTCGTGATCTCCAAAAGGTTCAGTTCATTACAAACAAAAAGGCAGTTCAATAGTTTTTTATTCAGCCCAGTTGATGTACTTCTCTACGGCTTCCACTCGCCAGATTCAGTGGTCTATAGTATAACAATTACAAACAAGATGGAGACGAGAGGGAATATTTAGAGGGACCTGTCCAAACAATCATCCTCAAAACTTTCAAATTTGGTACATACAATCTGTTTGGACGGTTCTTTGTCTTATCAGATTTCGACCGTGTGACTGTTAGATAGAATTTTGTATTATATGCATGTCTAACCACAATGAACCAACAACAATATCTTTGCATTCATGCAAAAAACAAATTTGGATTATTTGTCTTAAAAACATACTCTAGTGTCATACAAACATCTATAATTAATTTGAATGAGCAATTGTTGAGAATGTATCATTAGTTCTCACTCTCCATTTCACAACCATGATACACAACATATAATAATTATTTTGTTCTTGGAGAGAACCTAGCAGCATTGACAATGATTCTAAAAAGACCAATTGCGTAGGTTTACATTTTTTGACTCACTCAACCTTTTTACTTTCAAATCATTCGTCTCAACATGTTTCATTCCACTTCATTCACTCATTTGCATTCGCTATTCCGGAAATTCTTCAGGGGGATGCATTTCAATATTGATCCAAAAAAGTCTTCTTTCTCTCTGCCATTTTATGATATGATATGTTATTTATAACACGCTTAATACCCAGAGGTTTCTAAGAGTGGACCCGGGGATCGAACCTGTGTTGCTCCGTCTCGTCTTGCTTCCAATGCAAGTATGTTGGCCCTGAGTTTTCTTAGCAAGACAATGGGTAGCGTGGTTCAATTCCTCGCTATTCTTAACTATTGACAATAGTCATAGTGTCTTCCTGAAACAGACAAAGCATTGAGCTTTGTTTAATTTTAACCATGCTTATCACAACTTAATTGTATTTTCAATTATTATAATTTAAATCAACAAAGGAGATAAATTCCCTTAATTTCTTTTACAGCTTGATTCTCCCAGTGCTCATTTTCCCAACATGACACTGATCTTCATATTGGATGTTCCCACTCTATTTTGTTTTATCGTGTGAAGTTCTACAGTAGGGTCTAGCTTCCTATTCCTTACACACACTACTATTAAGGATAAGTCATGTTCCTTCTATACTCAATGTATTTTAAAAAAAAACACACAGCCGAGGCTAACGGCCAACATTTTTTGTTTTTGTCATCACTCAGCAGTGTAGCCCATCTGTTATGGTACCGTACTGCACGAAGTACTTGGTCGGTAGATTACAAGGTCTATTGTGCATATTGTACCAGTAGCTTAATTCTACCCAAATATTCTACATCCTCTATTGGAAGGATGAGCAACAAAACCACCCAAATGTGCATTACTTTCAGCCTGGCTCTTCTATTTCCTCGAATCCCTTTCACTATCATATTACAGGGCTCACCTGTAACTTGTATTGGGAGTCAGGCCAACATTTTATTCAAATATCCGATTTCTTACAGTAAAATTGTAGCGTTGCTTCAGGCTCTTTAGTCTTCCACGTGGAATATTCTACATATACTATTGGGAGAGTAAGACACAAAACACACTATATTTATATAGTTTTCGGCCTAGCCCCTCTGTTCCAAAGAATAGCATTCACTCCCGTCTTACCCAGCTCACCTCCAGTAATATTTGGAGTTGGAACACAATTTAATTAGGTTTCCGATGTGCCACAACTATAGTGTTGCTTCGGGCTCTTTACATTGCTGCGTTCACACAGCTCTGTTTTAACAATGTTCTCTTCCTTAGGCTTCCCTTCCCCTTGCCTGATTCAATACTTTCAAGCATAACACAGTTCTTCTTTAACAATGTTCCTGGGTGGATCTTTCGGGCTTTCCTCACCGGAACTTAGACCCTCTTTACTCGTGTGGAAAACCTGATGGTCTTTCCCTCCCTACTCCTGGGGGATCTTCTACACAGGTGGCCAGGGGAGGGCCATCGCTATTGGATCCCGACCCTGGAGGTGGACGAGCGAGGGAGGATTACCTGGGTGGAGGGTTCTTTGGGACTGGGGAGGGATTACCCGAAGGCGAAACATGATGCCCCCCTTTTTCCAAAACCCCCTACCCGACATTCCCACTTATGCATGACCATAAACGGTCTCCTTTTCCCTTTGATAAAACCTCCCTGCTTTGCTAAAACACGGCAGAATCCAACTGAGGCAATTTTTCATTTCTATCAATGTACTATTAACAAGGACAAGTGAAGTCAGGCACTGAAAACAGAACGAACACACCTGAGGACTGTTGGCACACCACAGGTGTATAAAAGAAGTGAGCCAGAGAAACAGAATGAGCAAGCTGGAGTCCAAGGAGGTCCACGAGTCAGAGTACGAGAGCACAGATGAACTGGGACGCCCAGAGAACCCGAGTGCTGCTGCGGGAGAACGGAGGGCCGAGACGCTGAGAGCCTATGGTGTAAAAGGGTTAACTAAAGCGTGGCGAGGGAGCCATGTCTCCAAAGAGCCAGAAGGGGGTTAAGTGCAAAGCTGCTCTCCAGAGTGAAGTCCTTGGAAGGGCGTTTGTTATCCTGGGCCAGAGAAGCCACCTAGAAGAGTTGGAGGGGATGGCGAGGAGCCCTTGGTCTTCAGTCGATGAGACTGCAACAGTGACGTTAAAGAAATCATAACCAGTACGTTCAAACCCAGAGGGGAACCCGGTTGATGATAGCGGCAAAGCGCAAGGGATAAATGTTGCAAACAGTAAGATAATTGCAAGGATGAGCCTAGGATAAGAAGTACGCTGAAGAGGAAAGCTTTGATTGGCTGTTGTGAAAGTTGAAAGAGAGAAACAAAGTAGCAAACGTTCATATGCACGTTAACACTTGGTGAAAGGAGTTCTAGTGAACAGAGACATTGTGTGCAGGAGTGAAGTTCACAGTGAGAGAGCAAATATGGAAGCAAGTGAAGGGGGACTATGCTTGAGGAAAAAGGCACGCCGAGACCCAGTGAAAACTTGGTGATGAATTGTAAAAAGGTGCCAGAGACACGATATTGAGAAAAGCTCAGTTGAATTGTATAAAAGTGCCTGGGGCACGCTGATGAAAGCAAGCCAAGATTTAACTACAAAAAAGTGCCGGGGCACGATGAGAAGAGAACACTAAAAGCGTGGCCTAAGTATTGAGTGGTCCCACGCAGGGCCAGAAGTACTGTGTGTTCATCGAAGGTCTCTAATGCGTTGAACTGCTGAATAACTGTGTGAGGAGAGCAAAGGTGCCAGAGTGGTCCCACCTGGGGCTGAGTAATACTGGGTGTTGTCGAAAGGCTCTGATATACCAATACACCAACCTGTTGTGAACTGTGAAGGTCTTGTGAACTAATGATAAGTAGCAAACTTCCTGAGGAGAGGTGACATAGAGGAATAGTTACTGAAAGAAACTTTAAACTTGTGCAACCAGAACTGTTTGAACTTTGTAAAAAGAACTTTATGCAGTGCCTTTGAATGCTGAGGAATGCATGTTGATTCCCTAGTGGTTCAAGACTTGGGGAAGGGAGCTGTGGACCAGCTCCAATACTATCCTGACCTTTACTTTGAAGCACCCTTTTTATTTAGTCCAATCCCATGCCCATTATTGTATAAGAAAGTGTGAGGGCGGGTGGCGCTGTGGAGCAGCCCAAGATGGCTGCCTAGCTTTTCAGCTCCCTGCGGCCCAGACATCGATCCGGCTACATCTGCGGTCTCCTTCGCCATCTAACATCGCTGCTTGGCTGTGCTGCTGCCTGCACTGCGGGGCGTGTGTTGTGCAAGTTTTGACCCGATACGACCTTCAAGAGCCTAGATGTGACATCCTTGGTGACTGCTGACCGTGTGCATACCAGGGCCTGGCGCTCGCATGACTTCTGGCTCCCCTTGCCTGGCTCCCTTCCCAGAGGCCGACACCGTAACAACTGCAGAGGCGGCCCGGGCCCCCTCCCTCAGTTACATCGGCGAGGGTGCTGCGGAGACCCGACATAGTCTATTGCGGGGGCTTGTGCGGAGCGAGCGGCGGCGCGGCTGGGCCGCGACCGGGGCCGGCACTGGAGCGCGGCCCGCCTCCCCCTGTACTCGGAGGCTGTGCCTTTTGCTGCGACGGACACCATACCAGCGGCTACGGACTGGCTGCCGCCCAGTTGGGAGGGCGCTGGGGCTCGCACCGTCCGTGCGGCGGTCCAGGTGAGGAGAGGAGGGAGGTGCGCACGGTGTTTCCCCCGTTGGGGCCCAACATGGCGGACCAGATGCAAGAAATCTAAGCACGCGATGTGACAAAGTGCCGTGGCCATCACTGCCCTGTCGCTTAGCGGTATTCCTCAATCCACACCCAATACCTCATACTGCCGCCTCGCCGCAACCTACTGCCTCCGCCACGGCCTGCGCACCCTGCTGACGCGGAGACACTGGCAGGAGACGTCCGGCCCCGCTGAGGCTACTACCCTCCACATCACCATCCTCCCCGCCGGTGAGCCCGCACCATACCACCTTCTTTCTGCTGCAATGCCGAGTAGATCCAAGAGTGCTGCCCAAGGATGTACCATGGACAAGTTTACTAAATCGGTTCCGCGGGATGAGCCCGGCCACACGTCAGCTTCACAGGAAGAATCCGACCCGGACCCTCACCATGGGGTTGTAGCGCCAGATCTCACCACGCTGATGGAATCTATGGCCGAAAATTACACCTCCTTTCATGAAAAACTTGACGACATTAACGCAAATGTTGCCTCACTAAAACGCGGGTGGACCAGGCGGGTTCTAGGATCACTGAGGCCGACAATAGAATCTCCGCCAATGAGGACGAAATACAGACGCTCCAAGACACTGTGGCCTCCCTGTAGCATGACATGAAGTGTTAAGGCGAAATGCGATGACTTGGAGTCTCGCTCCCGCAGAAACAACCTGCGCGTTATCGGAGTTCCCGAGAATGCCCTCAAGGGGCGGATGGAAGATGCAGTGGAAAAACTACTCAAAGACCTGCTGGATAATCCGGACCTCTCACCATATTTTACGGTGGAGCGAGCTCACCGGGCCTTATCACCATGCCCTAGGCCGGGCGACAGCCCCAGGCCCATCATCGCTAAGATACTCAATTAACGCGACAGAGACCTCATTCTTCGTTTGTCACGTGAGAAGGGAGACCTACGACCTGAGGCCCACACTATTAGAATCTTCCCAGACTTCTCAGTGGCGATACAGCAGGAGATGTGTCAATTCCTCGGCGTTAAGAAACTGCTCAGGGAGCGCAACATCCCATATACCATCCTGTTCCCGGCGCGACTCAAAATCACCCACAATGGTAAACTGTATTTCTTCACTGTCCCAGACGAAGCAGTGAAATTTATCGAGTTGCAAATACCGCTACACGGCCCAAGAGACGACCGAGCCAACGACAGCTAATCAGCAACAGCGTGGCTCATGGAGACTTATCATACCCACTGATCCTTGTTTTATGATGTGTCGATGGCAACCTGACTTTATCTACTGAGCAACCATGGCTCCCTATCACATGCATTTGGGTCGCAGGCTGGCTCCTGGATGTTATACACTGGCCATTCTTCCCCTTGATTCCAGGATCTAGCCATGTGTCCTACCCTCTCCTGCGGATTTGCCCAGATCGAGAGTGCTCTCTAGCTCTGGGGGCCGATTGCAAAATCCGTCTACCGCAGTAACATGTCCGGGACAGCACTGCAGCCCTACATCATGCTTAAAATGCCGGCCGCACGGCATCAGCGCTCCCGGCTGCAGTTACAATGTTTAATTTCATTTGGTTGTTGCTAATGTTTGGCCCCTGTTGGGCTGGGATGAGGGCATATCCACGTTGGATCCGGCCCTCCGACCTCCGCCTCCTGGTGGGAATCGGTTCAATTGTTGGCACCTTTGTTGGGGGGTTGAGGGGGTTGCACTGCATATTGGGGTTGGGCAGTGAGGGTGGGGGTGGCACTGTTGGGGTTGGATTAAAGGAAAATGGCATGGCAGGGAGGCACATGACTGCAGCGCAGTGTACCTGTACAGCAAGTGTACGCAAGTTATGGAATGGTAATGAGTACTATTGAAGGGATGTCCCATAATACCACACTGTGTCACTTAATTTCATGACATGTAATATTTGTGGACTGAGTAACTTCACCAAAGCACGCAGGATAACTGCCTATGCCCAGAGGCATGGAATTAAGATACTCTTCCTCCAAGAAACTCCTGCCCTGGGCGCCTAGCGACATGCCTGGGGCAACAATAGATACTATACGCCATATTCGACCCAGTCCAGGGGGGTACTCACCCTAATACACAAATCAGTCCCGTTCTCATTACGCACCAATCACATAGACCCCGAGGGCAGATTTGTAATCCTTCACTGCTCACTCGCCAATATGGAATGCCTCCTGGTGAACACACGTATGCCCCTAATTTTGACACTCCAGATTTCTTTGACGCAATCACTGCCATACTCTTGAAGTATATTGGTGTTTCCATCATATGGGGGGGGGGACATGAACTTAATTCTGGACAATGAGCTGGACAGATCCGGGACTGCCCGCAGAGCCACATCACGTGCTGCCCATAGATTAAATGCACACATGGTCACACTTGGCCTTAAAGACGTGTGATGAGTTCTCAACCAGCAGGCGCAAGAGTATACCTTTTACTCATCGGTACATGATAGCCTATCCAGGATAGATCTGTTTCTCATATCAGGCGGCATAGTGGGCAAGGCCACAGACACTCAGATATTACCGCGCACACTTTCGGATCACTCACCAGTAACACTGCGCCTTACCCTAGGACAGGACCAGCCCCCCCGCTTCTCCTGGAGATTCAAATCAGAAGCCCTCCAAGGTATAGTTTTCAAAGCTGATATTTTGACTGACATCAACACCTTCTTAGACTGCAACAACAGACAAGATACATCTGATGGGGTCCGCTGGGAGGCATTCAAGGTCTACATCAGGGGGATGTGCATCTCTAGAGAAGCCGAGGTCCTCAAAGTCATTAAAAATAGCTTGCAGAGATCTGAAGCTAAAAGAACTTCAGAGGGAATACTGCCCCTTCCCCGACCACGCTGGCACAGATTAGAGAGGAATTGGAAACATTTGAGACCCATGCCCGGAGGGAGATACAATACCACGCCCGTCCCCTAGCAGCCAGGAAATACGGGGAGGGGGACAGACCGGGGAGGACACTATCCAGACTAGTCCGTGCAGAGGGTGGCAGGAACCGCATTGACTGCGTCAAGGACGCAGGGGGGGCGCCCTGTGCTGGTCCGACCAAGGCATCTTTAAGATATTCACCGCGTTCTACACAACTCTATACGGCCCCCAGCAAGAACACAGCCCACAAAACATAGACGTTCTCCTAGACCAAATCCCCATGATCCTCCTCTCCCGCGCGACCAGCTTGATGTTCCATTCACCCTCGATGAGATAACCACAGCCATCTCGAACTGTCCGAAGGGCAAGGCACCAGGCCCAGACAGTCCCACTTCGGAGTTTTATCTGGAGCATGTAGCCGTAGAGGTGTGGAACAAATCACTTAGGTTGAACACCCTACCCCAATCCATGCGCGAGGCGCTCATAACTGTACTTCCCAAGCCGGGCAAACCGCTGGACGAATGCGGCTCCTACAGACCCCTGTCTCTAATTAACACTGACATGAAAATATTTGCTAAGATTATTGCAAATAGATTCCTCCCCATTATGACCCACTTAGTTCACCCTGACCAGAGCGGCTTCGTACCCGGCAGATCCACAGCCCTCAATATCCGCAGGTTATTTAATGTCATGTCCAGAATTGACCCCACCACAAGCGCCGTATCGGTCACCCTCGATGCCGAGAAGGCATTTGACATGGTGTTGTGGCAATATATGTGGGCTGTACTCCACAAAATGGGAATCGGCCCACACATGATATCATATATCAAACTGCTCTACACAAACCCCGTAGCCAGAGTCCTTGTCAATGCCAGGGTCTCCGTCCCCTTCGCCCTACATAGGTGCACCCGCCAAGGCTGCCCGTTCTCCCCGATACTTTTCGCACTTGCTATTGAACCCATTGCGGACAATGTCAGAGACAAACGCATACGTAAAGGCATACGTCTGCGTGACACCCCGGAGATCATCTCATTGTACGCAGATGATGTACTCCTCTACATCAGAGACCCGGCTGTCCACTTGGACCCGATTATACGGGACATAACAAAATTCGGCACATTTTTGGGCTTCACCATAAACTATACCAAATCTGAAATCTTCCCGCTCACACCGACCACTTCTCAACCAGCATGCAAATTCCCCCTCCGCTGGTCACCTAAGGGCATCAGATATCTCAGGATCCAGGTATCCCTCCCAAAATCTTCACTATTGGCCGACAATTCTGTGTCTACGGCGCAGCTTGCAGAGGCCCAAATGTCGAAAAGGCGCAACCTCCCGTTCTCATTATTGGGCAGACTGTCCCTAATCAAAATGATAATTGTCCCTAGGCTGCTCTACTTTTTCGTTAATGTGCCAGTCTGGCCCGGGAAACGATACTTCAAGGGCCTACACACTGCATGCGCCCAATTTTTGTGGCACCCTGGCGCGGTTCGTAAGAAGTGGCAACATATGACTCTTCCATACGAGAATGGGGGCTTCACTGCCCCGGACTTCGCTAAATATTGGACCGCTGGTAAGCCCAACACGCTACACACTGGTACACATTCACTGATCCTCCTCCACAGGTGAAACTCGAAAAACTAGCAAGTGAAGGGGTTAACACCCTCTCTCTCATACTCCATCATACATTTCATTCTGACGCCCCAGCTGACCCCGTAGCGGCAACAACCATGTCTTTGAAACGAATACTACACACACAACCTGGCCACCACCCGTACTACAAATGGCTGCCCATTTGGCAGTTCCCAGGCATCAGCCCCACACACGACAAAGTCCTAATGAAACACTGGTATGACTTGGGATACTGAGCCCTGACTGACTTATACCCTGAAGGGAAGTTTATCACCCCACAGACATGGCGCCCCGGTCACTTTGGCTCTGTGCTGGAACTCTTACAATACTTCAGATTGAGAGCAGTGGTCCGTGCCTGGTGGCCCTCATACCCCGACAAACCCCCAGATTCACCTGAGATCCACTATATAACCAACTTGTCCGGGGCCAGAGGGATAATATCCTCGCTCTACAAAATGCTGATGGCCAACCCTAAGGATGTGCCACAGACGGCACGCGACATGTGGAGCGGTGAGCTAGGCCTGCCCATTACTGATGTAATGTGGAGGAAAATGTGCATACACACCCGCACCACTTCCTTAAACGCCAGATATAGATATATACAATACAGGCTCCTGGACCGATTATATTACACACCGCACAGACTGGATAGATTCGCAAACAGTCAGGCTCACACTTGTCCCATATGCAAATCTACAGAGGTGGATCACATACATATGTTTTGGACTTGCGGCGTACTAGGCCCGTACTGGAAAGCCATAACAGACGCTCTCTCTGAAATAACAGCGACCCATATCCCCCCTGAGCCATTAGCTGTACTGTTCGGCCTGTGGGACGAGCCCGAAGTGAGAAAAGTGTCCAGGTTTTTGAATGTGGCCACCATGGTGGCCAAAAAATGCATATTACAATGTTGGAGGCGCCGCTCCCTCCCCTTCTTTTGAGATGTGGCTGAGGGCCCTTACCTGGACTCAAACGTGTGAGGAGGATTACACCAATACCCTCCCGCTGCCCTCTCGCCCCAAGAATGTATGGACTGAATTTTGTAGCTATCGGAACAGCAAGGAGGACCTAGAACTACTGTCATCCCCCCTCCTGAGGATGTAAGCTAGACCGTTCCTGTGACGCACTGAACTGTAAAATCTGAAAGTCTACCTACATATGTATTCCCCATATACCATATAACCATTCATGTAAATGCATCTGTGTATATCTTGTGCACTGTGTTGATTGTCTGTTCTCTCATCATGCCAATAAAGAAAAGTTTTTAAAAAAAGAAAGTGTTGAGGGCAAGTATAGGTTTAACACAGACACTTTTGTTTTGACTAACTTGACTGACTCTGGACTTATATTTTTATTGATGGTCGAGACTACTCCCATTATAGACACAAGGCAAGTTAGGCAGTCTCCAAACCCCTTTCTTTACAAAATAAATGTTTTCATAAACTTGAGCCATTGTTTCTGTGTTTCTCTCATGATACCATGCCTGTCTCACATTCGTTGCTTTCAACTCTTTAGTATTTTACATTACAATATTTCATGATCTTGATACAGTGTTCTCTTCCTGCTTTCCTCATGTGGTTTATGTTGAAGATATTAAAAACGGCACAGCTTTACTTATTCTCATGCCTGACCACTCCGACACTGTTGCATTCCGGTTATCATATCATGTTAGTTTTTCCTCAACTTGCCTTCTGTCACCACAACAAGTTCTACTTCCTTGTCTCCATCTCAAACATGCTCCTTAGGACCCAGACAAGTTCCACTTTCTTGTCAATTCATTTAATCACTCGGTTCTGGTTCATATGTTCCCCCATCGGGATCGTTCTTCACTCAATATTATCTTCTGTCGCCTTTCCCGTCAGCTTTCACTTCCCTTAACTTTATTCAACTCGGTTTTCATCTCAACAATATTTTGTTTAACTTTAGCAGTTCAGAGACTTTTGACAATACAGTATTTCACAGGACTATGTTACTTGTTTCATCACAGTTCAAAACAATGAAAGCTTTCTTTCAATGCTTCTTGCGTGTAACTTTGCTTGCAACTTGGTAATTTTTTGTGTCGTTACAAACCGGGCTCTCATCAATTTGAACTCACTGGCTGTACTTTAACAACACGTCATTCACAATTCTTTTATCCGAGGTCAGGGTCTCTCCCTTCCTGCCCCTCAGACCTTCCTGGGCGGTGTCGCTGTCCCAGGGAAACAAGCAATCTCTTGGCACCACGTTTGGCGAGATTAACCAGCTTCTCGGCTTCCTTTAATGAATCCTTTCGGCTTCTTGGAGACATGGCTCCCTCGCCAAGCTTTCTCCTGCTTCAAGCTGCAGCCTTGTAGCATCTCGGCATCCCGTTCTCTCAAGCATGGTTCTCACTAGCCTCTGTTCAGCTGCTGTCCATCTCCCCTGCTCTCCTTCTTGAACTCACCTTTGCCTTCCTGGCTTTCCGTGCTCCCTTTGTGAATCTGGGTTCCACCCTTTCATTTATTTTGACAATTGTAAAGTGCACCCAACCCTGAGGCATCTAGGCGCTGAGCTTCTTATGAACAGTATTTCTGATGTTTGTTAATCTGCTTAGAATCACAGGCTGTGCATAGTCCGTCATCCAGTGGTCACTGCGGAGTATTGCATTTTGTTTTTCGTAGTCGAAAAGGGGACGTCGACATAGGCGTGTCTGTAATACTATCCCTATAGTGACGTGCAGTGTACCCAAAATCCCTCATGCGTCGCGGTCCTTCAGATAGTTTTTTTCCGCCCATATATTGGTCGCCTTAATGCAGAGCTCATTAGAGAGAAATTGCAAAACATTTATTTGACCCTTGGTCATTATTCTTTAAATATTACATAAAACCAGATCCCCCCTTCGACGGCAAAGCTGTTTCACCGGCGGTTAAGAACTTCAACGGCGGTGATTTCGACGGAGGCAATCCTTCGGCGCTGCCGAACACGTGGCCCGGCCTCGCCGGCTTAAACAGTAGGGAGAGCGGGGGTCGTGGGATATTTCTGTTTCTTTATAAGAATGCCTTTCTCTTTTACCTCTCTTTCCTTCGGTGTCGTTATCACTTTTAACTGTATCCTCAGCTATGGAGAGGACTCCTTTTAGATTTTGTCCGCGCTGCAAGGGCAAATTCACTTGGAAGGATAAGCACAAGCGGTGTAACCATTGCTTACACCTCGACCACAACGATGACAGCTGTGCGACCTGTAAACTTCTTCGCCCAAAGACCTTAAAGGACCGCAGGGTCAAGAGGTGTGCAGCCTACGCTATGTCTAGAGCTGATTCCTCACCCTCCACCAAGTGTGACGAGGACAGTGATAACCCTACCTCCCTATCGGAGGTTGTAGACCTCTCTAGGGAGCGTTCCCGCTCCTCAGCGTCTGTCCCCAGCCCCGACAAGTTCGGCTTACTCCCTACTAATGGGGATGAACACCCCGGCGACACTGACGCACACAAGAAACATAAACACAAACGCACAACCCATGGCACTTCTTCATCGAAGGCGAAGAAAGCACTAGCGCCAACGGAGACGCCGGGCCTACCGGCGACCTCCACCCACCGTAAGGGTCGCAAGCCCTCCCCGCAACTGCAGACGTGACTAGCGACTGGGCCACCCTCAGATAAGGGTACTACCACCAAAACGCCAGACGACGTGCCTCGTAAGAGAGCGCCCGTCGGCGAGAAGGACTCGACACCGCCAAACACGATACCAGACGAACCCTCGACGGACAATTTAATATTCGAGAGCTTGGCTCGTATAGTCTCCACTGATAGTCGGAGACGGACAGCGAGAGACACGCCGAGCCCCGCTTACAAGGCCAGGGAGATGTCGAGACTGTCGGAAGGCAGGCAGGGACCCCCCCTCCGTCGAAGGAAGGACCTAGCCTACAGAAGGGTTCTCAGAAGGTGAAGGGAGTTTATCCTCGACGTTATGGGATAGATCTAGATGGCTACAGGCGGAGGAGCTTCCCTTTTTGCCTCCAGACCGTTCTGGGTTACCACAATGGACTTTAGAAAGATTCCAATCATGTATGGACAAGCTGGATAGATTTATGTCCACTCCTGAACTTAACACCCAAGAGGTCAAGAGAGGTACTCCATGTGGACTCCAGGGCCAAATACCCAAGACTATTTAACCCCCTTCAAGAGGAGGTTAACACATATGACCTCACTGAAGAAGACTCTCACTTTCAAGAGGATGAGAAGTTCCTAAATAGTGAAGACCAACAAAACCTAGAAGAAGAAGGTTTTGAGGAAAACCCAGACATGGGTGGTGGGGGCTTCGAAGAAGACCCAGATGAAGGTGGCTCACAGCCTTGGCAGTCCCCAGCAGCGTCAACAGACCCTGACGTCCTGAACCTATCCTCTCCTCAAACTTCTCGCCTCAGTAAAGAGACGACTCATTCCATCACTATCAACACCTGCATTGGTTAGAGGGGTCAACCCAAGAATTGAAAAAATGTTTAGTCCCTCTCCTTCGGACCCATTACATATTAAGGTTCACTCAATACCAGATTCCTTGGTAGTAACTACCACAAGGAAAAGGGCAGGGGTTCTGCTATGAACTAGCGAAGCACCCCCAGACAAGGAAGGAAAGAAGCTCTACGTCCTGGGTAAGAGAATTACAGCCTCAGCAGCTTTTTCCACCAGAATTGCCAATAACAATACCTTACTGGCAAGTTATGCTGATGCCCAATGGGGAAAGTTACGCCAGGACCTCCAAGAAGTCCCTGAGCCCTTACAAACTCGCTTGTTAACCACTGTAACAGAAGGAACTCTGGTTAACCAGAGCATCATCAAAAACACACTAGATGCTGCGGAAACGCCTGGCCGTTCTTTAGTCCTGGGCATACTTCTCAAGCGTCATGTCTGGCTCCGGAACTCAGGTTTTAAGCCAGAGACCCAGTCGTCGCTCATCAACAAACCAATCGAGGATTCCAACCTCTTTGGGAAATCGGTGGACAACGTCCTGGAGACTGCTAAGGATTTCGATACCCTAAAGACTCTAGACCAGATCTCAAGGCCTCCCAATAAGCGAGGATACGGCAAAAAAAGCTTTTTTCGAGACCAACGTCAACAACAACAGCAGTACTCTACAGGCAACCGGTCCTCTACTCAAGGAACCAGCGGCCAATACACTCAGAGAGGACAACGTTGTGGCAAGGTAAGAGGTCGGGGCCCCACTCCTAGAGGTCCCCGGCTACCAAAACCAAATGACCCGAAGGTTCGGGTCCCCTCCCATGCATCGCCGGTCGGGGGCTTCTTAACATCTTTTCTACCAGCATGGGAGGGAATAACAACAGACCGCTGGGTATTGTCAACTATAGCCCATACTGCATAGAAGTCAGTCGGTCCCCCACGTACAGACCCCCAAGGGGAATAAGCCTATCACCACAGCACCTCGCCTTCCTTCTTCAAGAAGTCCAACTGCTACTAGAAAAAGGAGCAATAGAGGTCGTGCCCCTATCACAGGTAATGGAAGGTATTTATTCAGTGTACTTCCTTGTACCCAAAAAGGACTTAACCATGCACCCTGTACTAGATCTGCGCCCAGCGAACAAATTTGTCAAACCTAAAAAATTTCGTATGGTGACCTTATAGGAAGTAATCCCCCTGCTTTCACAGGGAGATTACATGACAACACTGGACATGAAAGATGCATACTTTCATATTTTAATGTTGCCAGCGCACAGGAAATACCTCAGGTTCATGATAGAGGGCAAACACTACCAGTTCAGAGTGCTACCCTTCGGCATAGCGTCAGCGCTGAGGGTATTCACGAAAGTACTGGCAGTGGCAGCGGCCCAGCTGCGCAGATTGTCCATCCCAGTATACCCTTACCTCGACAATTGGCTCATAACAGGGGATTCCTACGAGACATGCTTCTCAAATACCCAAAAGACTGTAGACCTTTTGTTCCAACTGGGCTTCTCCAGCAACGAGAAGAAGTCCAGTCTAGACCCCAGCCAGGTCGAGCAATTCCTAGGGGCTCTAATTCGAACAAAGGACGGCCTCGTCTTCTCCTCCGAGAGGGTCCAAAATATGCTGTCCGGTCGGTCGAGAGGTGACGGTACGCAAAGCAATGTGTTTGCTAGGAATGATGGCGTCATGTATATATTTGGTACCTCACGTGCGTCTGCGCTTGCGCCCAATGCAAGAGTGGCTCAACAGCCAGTGGTGTCAGGCCAGCAGACAATGGGACGATCTAGTGGTGGTCTCACAGGCCTTGGTTCTCTCACTGAGGTGGTGGTCAAAGGAAAACCTCGTAATAGGGAAACCATTCGCCACCCCCGCAGTGGAAGCCACTCTAACCACAGACGCATCCCTCACAGGATGGGAGGCTCACCTATCCCATCAGACTGAACACAGAGTTTGGACTCAGAGTGTAGCGTCCAAACACATAAACTTGCTGGAGCTACTAGCGGTCTTCAAGGCACTGAAGGCTTTCCAGGCACACCTGCAAGGGAAGACAGTGATGGTCCTCACAGACAGCACCCCAGCCATGTACTACCTGAACAAGCAAGGGGCGCTCACTCTCCAGGACTGTCCAAGCTGTCCCATAACATCTGGAAGTGGGCTCTCAAACACATGTTCCTGTTGTCACAACATGTACCAGGGGCACTCAATCTGCTAGCAGACGAACTCAGCCGAGACTTCCATCTGCCCTCAGAGTACGAATGGCGATTACAAGAAGACCTCGTCTTCGACATTTTCACACAATGGGGCTTCCCAGAAATAGATCTGTTTGCAACTCTGGAGAACACCCAATGCCAAGATTACGCCTCCAGGTACCCCCAGAACCGCTCCAAGGGGAACGGTCTCTGGATAAAATGGTCAGGGAAACTTGTTTACGCTCCCCCACCCACCCCCCTCGACTCCCCTTCTCAACAAGATAGTGCACAAGATGCACCAGGAACCAGTCACCATGATGCTATTGGTCCGGCAACCATGGTTCGCTCACCTGATGGAGATGTCTCTGTCTCCACCGGTGAAACTATCCTGCCTGTACAACATGCTGTCACAGGACAGGGGCAAGACGCTGCACCCATGCCCACAGACCCTGAATTTAGCAGCCTGGCTCCTGAGGTCATAGAATTTGGACATTTACAGCTCCCTCAAAGATGCATGGACATTCGTAGGGAGGCAAGAAAACCTAACACTCGTTACTGCTATTCTAGCAAGTGCCAAAGAATCGTCATCTGGTGTAGAGGTAAGAGCATCAACCCCGTTGACTGCTCTCCCACACAGATTGTTCTTTACCTGACTCACTTATTAGACTCAGGGTTAGTCTTTAATTCTATAAAAGTTCATCTAGCTGCACTTTCCGCATACACCACGTCTCAACATAAGGTGTCATGGTGGAAAGTCCCAGTTATTAAAGCCTTCATGGAGGGAGTAAAAAGGATCCATCCTCCTATATCTAACCCAGCTCCCGGGTGGGACCTAAATACGGTACTAAACAGGCTTATGGGCTCACCCTTTGAACCCATGCACAAGGCAACACTTAAGAACCTCACTCTTAAAACTGCTTTCTTAATAGCTATCACCTCCATTAGGAGAGTGAGTGAACTACAAGCGCTCTCTATACTAGACCCCTTTGTAACAACCTTTTTGAATGTGGGGCTGAAGCATTCACTTTTTGTCACCCGGTGGGCCGGCGAGCCAAAAGTGAACACCCTCACCCAAAGCACTATATTCAAAAGCGATGGTGTGTGACCTTTGACACAATTTTTTATTTTATTTAAATGAATATCATTTTATATATAGTTTTACAAAAGAAAACTTTTACAAACATGATTTTTAGAACATAAACTTTTTGAAATTTCAGACATAGTCATTAAAATTGCAATCGACAAGAGAGAAGTTATAAAATTGAATTCATCAACCATTCCTTTGTAGAGATTGAACATTATCATTGCTAATAAAAAAGAAATGATATAGTTGTCTTCATAAATAATTTCTTTGGACATGCTTTTCATAGCCAGCAACATATTTAGCCTACCCCAGGAGATTTGATAAACATCACTTTGAAGGCCATAAGATTAACTTGAAGTGGTTGAGTTAACATTTACACTTTCCAGTGCGGTTTCGATTTTACCCAGCAGACGTATTAACGAGATGACAAGTACCATACTCCCACCATACATACAACTGTCCCATAGTGAAGATTTCGAGATATCCATGTCTTTTGGAGCAAATTTCCCCAAAGAGTTTTTTCTGTCATGTTCAAAGAAGATACAATCAACTACAAGATGTTTCAAAGTTTCAGTGGTGCCACAATCACAAAAAGGACAGTGCTGATTAGTAAAAACACTGTTAAAGATTCGCCAATGATAAATTCTTTCAAGTGTGTGGTATTGATTCAACTTGAACTTTAAGTATGCTCTACGTATCTTACTTGACGGACATAACACCAGATAGGAAGGTCTTAGCTCTCTTCTTCGCGGTCTTCTAGCATATTCCACATATAGATTATATGAATTGTTACAATCTAGGGTAGTTGACCAATCACGATCATAAAGATTCCTTTTAACTTTGGGAAGCTGCATAACAAGATCTTAAATCGTGCAGTCACAGTCATCTAGGGTGTGCTTCATGTAGTTGACAAATATGCTCATGGATTTTAATTTAGATGACACAAAGAGCCCATACAGATCCACGTACAAGGAATTCTTGTGAGGGGCCATTATATCTGCATATCGTTATAGTTTTCTCCAAGACATCTGGCTGCTAGAGAAACTAGGCCAAGTTCGTGTCTAATAATAGAGTTTGGGACTGATATAGATGGCCCCAATACACTTTTCCACACATTTCCCTGAATTTGATTTAATATGACCCCTACATCATGAAGATACATGTCCAACCCATATAAAAGGATTGGTTCAACTTTCAACAGATAGAAATTGATCAACGGTTGCAACGAAAATTCGCAGATGGTTCTTAGCATAACCTTCATCATCGATACTAATGGACGGACCTTCATCTTTAAATATGACTGCCAAAATTTGAGAGAGTACTGGATATTTAAGGGATACCCAAGATATCGAATAGAGTTTTCACATTCAATAACAATGCCATTTAGTTGCCACTTGTACGATTTGATTTTTCTAAAATTGCGGAATACAACAATTTGTGATTTTGAAGAATTTGGTGTTAAATTGTGAGATGCTGCATATTTAGCAAATCGGTCCAGTTTTAGTTGTAGTCCACTAGGAGTTTGATCAAATAATAAGATTTCATCTGCGAAACATAACCATGACATTTTCAATTCTCCTAATTTCACCGGAAACATGCCATATTCATTCCACAACATATCCATGTCGCAGAGATCTAGATTAAACAATGTGGCGGCCATGTTGCAGCCTTGCTTAACTCCTGTCATGGTCATAATTGGAGCTGTAAGAGCACCGTCTCTATTTACCCTTATTTGATACGTCGTATGATTGTGTAGCATTGCAACCAATTGAATCATTCTTTTAGGGAAACCAAGTTTTAAAAGTTTTGTCCATAATACTTCTCTTATGACTGAGTCAAACGCACTGCTCATGTCTAGTGCTGCCATATAGACAGCCCCAGACTCTGAGCAAAAATGTGTGAAATAATGAGAGCATTTAACGAGGTCCCCATATGCTTACGAAACCCCGTTTGAAACTTGGAGAATATGCTCTTTGTTTCTATAAAGTTTTGGAGACGCTGAAGTAAAATTATAGAAAAAACTGTTTCAGAAGCGTCCATCAGTGCAATTGGCCTGAAATTCGAAGGTAATTTGGGATTGCCCTTCTTATACAGAGGAATGATTATGGCATTGAGCCAAGACTTTGGGATGGAGTTCGTCGATAGGCACATTTAGTATAAAGAATGGCACCCCAAAAGTAGGGGTCATCTTTTAAAATACAGGCAGGCAGACCATCAGGCCCAGCCGCTTTGGAATAATTAAGTAGATTGATGGCATCAACAATTTCGTTCAAAGAAAAAAAAAAGATGTTCCTTACAATTATACTCGAGTATGCCAGAGTTATACATTTTAAATTGCAAGGGCAGACTGTATTTACATTTAAAATAATCAATCCATGTAGATGAAGCAAGTGGTGAACCAAAGTCATGCAACAGCGCCCCCTTTTTGTTTAGTATTGCCCAAATGTTCCTGGTGTCATGAGTAATGAGATACTTCATCATTTGTTGATTCGCTGAAAGCTTCATTTTAAATTTTATAGATTTTATTTTGTGCCTATAATCGTTTGTAATCTTATTTTTGGCAACGTAATAAAATGAGTGATGCAAGTGTCTCTGCTTTAATGCACGTAGAGATCGTTTTTTGTCCCTCTTAGCCACTGCTATTTCCAAATTGTACCCACTCTCTCCGTTTGAGTTAAGGATTTTAGCTTTTTGGACAAGATATTCAATATGTTCTTTAATTATAAACAAATTCCATTCTTCTCTTCTGCGTGCATTAAAAAGCAAGTTAACAGTATTAGGCATCCGAATCACATCTCTGTGAACCAAGAAGGAAAGCTCTCTACACATTTTTGGATACCATCCCACAGAATTCTGTGCTCGATGGAGGGTCACCAATCCCAGAGCGGCATCTTTATTTAAGGATGCCAAATCGCATCTTACACTTGTACTTAATGGATAATGGTCGCTCAGGGTTTGTTTGTGGATTAATACATTGTTTACCAAAGGCATACAGATAGATGAGACAAAAAAATGATCAATGTAGGAGGAACAAATCCCCCTCTTCCAAGTTCCTTTATGGTCACCAGTCTGATATTCCAACAATTGAATATTCCATTCTTTGAAGTAGGAGACCCAACGCTTCCCCAGAGTTTCTGAGGTATTTGAAGAAGGCTTACACTTATGGATTAACTTAGATGTTGGAGATAAACAAACAGCATTAAAGTCACCCCCAATGACAATCATGGAATTCGAGTTTCTGACCATGGCCTCCTCAAGTAACTCATCCATATTATCAAATGCAGCCTCAATCGAGAGATTGGCGGGATTGTAATACAAACACACAAATAAAAATACACAGGTCGATACACCTGTAAAGACAGACTCAATTGCCAACATTCCATATTTCGCAGAAATGACCTTTGATTTGTGGTTCATGGCATTATTTATAAGTATAGCAATGCCCCCATACGGCCGACCAGTTACACCTCTTACAGCTGGTACACAAAAGTTGGAGAATTCCTCAATATTCAAGTCATTGACACACATAGTTTCCTGTAATAATGTAATTGTGGGAGATCCCATTGAAACATAATGAGAGGACCAATTCTCTAAATTCCTTTTCCCACAACAATTCCAAGATAGTATTTTAAGATTCTGTACATTTGAGGCTATAACATTGTTTGTCTATTGTTTACTTTGCTTATTAGAAAATTCAAGAATAGAGGTCATTAGGGGAGCTAACCAAGAAATGTTAGAGGTGGCTCCCACCAGTCCTGATAGTTTTGATATTAATTCTGCGGTTTGTTCAGAGCCAGCTGATGGAGTCGCTTGTGTGGCTCCCATCACTACCTCAGGTTTTAACACTTTATTTAAGAATTCCTCTGCCTCATCAATCATCCTGAATAGATGTAATGTTAGCCCGCGAGAATTGAAGTCCTCTCTGTGGTCCCATATCAACCTGAGTATCATTGCTGAATATGGGGCACAAATCATTCTGAGATTATTGCGGTTCGCCAATCTCAACCACTCAATGTCATCCTTATGGAGGGTTCTCAAATGAGGACTCTCCTTAAAAATGTTAAACAGAAAAGATCTGTTCAACCTTTGTTTGCCATTAATTGCCCCATCACTGGACCAGCCCAGAAAGTACCTTACATATCTGTTGAAAACATATTTAATTTCTTCTTTTTCAAAGCTTCCTTGGGAATGAAGCTTAATCTCATCAGATTCTCTAATGTCAACAGTTTCCATTGCTACATTGTTGGATGCCCCCTCACATTCACTTGAGTCAACCTGGCTTGCTGGATGAGTATTGTTATTTTCATTCTCCTCAACGGATTGGATGTTGTCCGTGTCCCTTGCAGATCTGTTTTTAATCTTCACGGCACAGGCCTTTTTCTGTTTGGGAACTGCACCCAAGTACATATCCGGAATTTGATCCTTCATTCGCCCTTTCACTGTGGTTTATTTTTTCAATAATAGGATAAAACGTCGATAAACGGCCTTGTACCAACTGTCCCGAGTTACCCAACCCCAATTCATCCAATGCTTTCCTCATATTGGATCCCATTTTATTCATTTGGGAGTGGGTACCGGCTGCAGGAACCACATTTAAGACTACCTTTGATTCTTCATTCAATTGTGTCAGGTCAATCTTTGATTCATTTGCAGAACCTGAGTGTGAATTGGATGACTGCATCTCATCCGAATCATCAGCAGTAGTCTCCCTCTTTTATTTTTTATTTTTTTTGCTATTGTCCTGACTCATTTTTTTTTAATCCAGAATTAATAACTTTTTTTTCAGTTTGTTTTCTCTTTTGGTTGTCCTAATGTTAGCATGCTTCATTTTTCGTGACATAAATAGTGTCTGAGTGCCTTCAGAATCATTAACCTCACAATCACTTCTCACTACATCTCCCTTTTCACTTAATTTAGCCACATTTTCAGCGATAATAGAATTGCTTCTAAGTTGGTCTTCTTCGGCTTCAATGATGACATTTACTAAAGGGGAGGGACTGTTAGGTGCATTCTTTTGTGGAAGTGGCATTGAATCAATTGCATCGACAAACTCCTCAAGACGTCCCCCACCAAATTTTAAGTCCAAATGTTGTCTTGTTAATAAGCAAGCTAACTCATCCAATCTCTGAGAGTTCTGCTTAACTTCATCCAATAGAGTAGGTGACCCAACACATTCCATAGGAGTGCATACCTCCTTGGGGCCTTCCACAACAGCTCTCGCATACGTGCGTGAATCAAATGCCACAATTTCAGGAGATACAGTTGTTTGTGTATATTGATTCCTGCACGTCTGAGCATTAATTGACAGAGCTTTCAATAAACATGCATCTACAAGTGCTTGTTTCTCTGATTGTGCAGCAGATTGAGAAGTCAACATACCCTCAATTTTAGATACCTTGTTGGTAAGGGTCAACACTACTTCTTTTAGGGAGTTAATGTGCATGTGCGTTAAGTCATGACGCTTATCCAATACATTTAGAAGAGAGGAAATCACCGGAAAATTACTTAATTCATCATCATTATTCGGACCCTTGGAATTGCATTGTTGATTTTTGATTGGAATGGAACGCGCCCCTACCTCATAACACATATCTTCATCAAAAGTTTCATTCGCCATTTGTGTGGGTACAGAAATAGGACCTTGAGCATTAGATATTTTACAAAATATGGGGGAGCAGCAGGAGGGTCTCATTGCACGTTCATGGTGGTAGGGTTCGATACCTACAAGTGAATGCATGGAGGGCCATTCTTGTAGATTATGCAAACAAATGCGTTCAACTTCAGATGGCAAAAATACTACCGGTGAATTCAGAGTAAGTGAAATTCTACAGCGTTTCTCCCATTCACCAATCAATGCAGGAGCCAAAAAAGAGACGTCAGAAATGACATTAGATGCCGCATAAGTTTTGACATCTTGCTTTACAAATGCCGAAATCCCTACTGGCTCTTTTTCTATGTTTTTTAAAGTTGCTACATCAGAGGTTTTTACATTTGTAGGCGTTTTAGTTGACTCTCCATCAGCAGATAATACATTAAGTGTTCAGAGAGGAAGCTGTTTGTTTTTGTCATAATTCGGTTCTACTGCCAATGATTGCAGACTATACGGGATGTTTTTTGTATCATTTATACCATCATCATATACCGATGCGTGAGATGCAATTGGGTTTGACTCTATATCAGAGTCATGTAATAGCACCGGATTTGTGGCATTCATCCCTATATGAGAGTTCCCCGCAGCAAGGCTTTTGCTGCTGCGTAAACTGACCACCGTTGTCTATTCAATATTTACCAGATGCCCTAGTCTCCTCTGTCCACAATAGGACGGATCACAAGAAGCCCTGCGGCCCACGCTGCGCACCGCGAACAGCCAACAGTACTTAGCTCGTACTTGGTGCGCTGCGTGGGTGCGCCAGACTGTGAGTTCTTGAAGGGAACGAAAGGCGTCGCACGTCAGAGAAGGCGGAGCCTCCTCAACAGGAAACACCTTCAAGGGATAGAAAGGGGATGTTGTAAACACGGTCTAGCCAGCTAGTACACTATCACAAACACAACTAGCCACACAACTACAATGGCGCACAACTTCACAAGGCTCCAGGCAGGCAGCACAAGGAGCGCGCAATCACCTCAAAGTCAGGCAGGCTGGTGTTACCAGCTTAGACGTCCTCCAAAGGAAAAGTCAGTGATTAGTCCATGCAGCGGCTCCAAAGCTGCTCCGGTCGATAGAGGCTGTGAGGTAGCGTCAATAGCGAGTCCAAAAGATCCAAGGGTGCAGGCAACAGGCAGCCAACAGTACTTAGCTTGTACAGTAGCATCACATGCATAGCTGTGCAGTCCCAAAGATAGCTTTTGGTGTCAGGGGCAGTGATCAAAGGTTAGTTTCTTGTGATTTCTTCCAGTGTGTATGTGTTGATAATGCTCTGAAATAGTGGGGGCGACCGAGCGTAGCGAGGGAACTATAACGATCTAGGGAGGGTTTGGGGGGGGTCCCCCCCAAGATTTATTTTTCCAAATATGGGCCTGAAATTGTGCATTTTACAGCAGGAAAAGTGACCAAAAAAGCCATGAGTTTACAATCAGTTCTAAAGGGGAACATGTACATTCCATGTCACCAGCAGCAGACAAGAACATTGTAGAACACAACAAATTTTAATGATCAATGTGTCCACAGTGTAAGACTGCACTGTCACTGATTTAACACATTGGCATGCTGGTTGTGCCCAAAATATGCCTCTGTAGCAACATGTCTATGCTGGCTGTTCCCAATTTAGGCCAGCATTGTCCTAATCTGCTAATCTACAAGGAACTGGCCAATCCTGCCGCAGTCTCTACCTCTCCTGTTCCTTCCCAGGCCTTCTGTGCAGCACTGGCCTCTCATTTTGTCTCAAAAACTCAGGACATCCTGTCTGCACTCTCCTCTTATCCTTTCCCTCCCCCTACTCCCTGCTCCTCCTCTGGCCATTCTGCAGCCACCCCTCCTCCCTCCTTCTCTTCCTTTCCCCTTTTCTCCGCAGACAAGGTTTCTAGACAAGTCTGATCTATAAAAGTCTTGTTGAAACAGGTTTACCCCTGTTCTTCCAAAACTATGAAGGACCACATTGACTCCCTGGCTCCTGCCCTGGCTGATTTCTGCAACCACTCCTTTGCCACTGGAGTCTTCCCATCCCCCCTGAAGCAATCCCTTGTGCACCCACTTCTTAAGAAACCCTCTGCTGACCCCACTTGCCCGGCTAACTATCGTTCAATCTCCATCACTCCCTTCCTGGGCAAGCTCCTGGAGAAACTGGCCATCTCACAGCTGAATCTCCATACTGAATCTGTTGGTTGTCTTCATGACCATCAGTCTGACTTCAGAGCTGCCAGAAGCACGGAAACGGCTCTCCTGAACATCCGTGAAGACCTGCACTCCAACCTTGATTCTAACACCCCTTGCATCCTCATCCTGCTTGATCTCTCTTCTGCCTTTGATGCTGTCAACCATGCCATCCTTCTCAACCGTCTACGTGATAACCTGGGTATCACTGGTCAGGCTCTGGCGTGGCTGACCTCTTTCCTCTCTGACCGACCCTCCCAGGTCCAACTTGGGTCCTTCCTCTCCTCTGCCTTCTGCTCTACCTCTGGTGTCCCCCAGGGGTCTAACCCCTCTCCTCTGCCTTAATGCCAGCAAGAATAAGATTCTCCTCATTGGCACACTGGCTCCCTCCTTCCCTGTAGCTCTCTGGCCGGCCTCTCTTGGCCCTCCTCCTGCTCCCACCTTTGAGGCTAAAAACCTCAGGGTCATCTTCGACTCCACACTCTCCTTCTCTCCTCACATCTCTGGCGTCTCTAAGAAGTCACACTACCAGCTGCACCTCCCCAGAGGTATTCTTGTATTCTTCCTTGCCTCTCCTTCCCCCAGAAGCTCACTGTCTCCAGAGCCCTGGTTCTCTCTAGGCTGGACTATTGTAACGGCCTCTATCTAAATCTGCCTGCCTGTACTCTCCGCCCTCTGCAACTTATCCAGAACAGGACTGCGAGACTTGTCCTTGGCCTCAAGCCCCAGGGATCGTATCTCTCCAGGACTGAAATCTCTGCACTGGCTCCCAGTGGCTTCGAGGATTAAGTTCAAAACGCTCTGCATTGTCCACAAGGCCTTCTGGGGCCTGGGGCCGCAATACCTTCAACTCTCTCTTCCTAAATACCTTCCTTCCCGAGCCCTTCGCTCATCCGCCTCCAACTCCTCAGGGTCAGTCGCTTCTCCAAGCAACGAGTTGGTGGTGGATCTCTCTCTTCGGCAGGGGCCTCCCTCTGGAACAGCATTCCTACCTCCCTGAAACTTGAGGAGAACCTTCTCTGGTTCCGGAAGCAACTCAAAACCTTCCTCTTTGTTTCTGCTTTCTCTCCCCCTCTCCCCTGCTGAATTCCTGGCTGAAACTGCACTGGTTACCTCGCATCCTGACTGATCTCGGGCCCAGGCACTGCCAGCTGCACACCTGCACTGCCTCCCTGGCAACCCCTGCACTTGGGGACTGTTTTCCGGATCCCTTCAGTCCCCGTACCAGCACTTATGTCTGCACTTACCTTGCACTTGCCACCTGTGGCTGTTTATTATCTTATTTTTTCTACTACCCCTTGTACTGCACTTTCCCCTCTCCCTTCGCCCATGCACTTTTCCCTTTCCCCCTTCTCATGCACTTGTGCAATCTGAATGACACCTGGCCTAGTAAGACCGTTGTCTGTCTTCCCGTTGTTCCCCCTCCCTTGCCTCGTCGCGCCTCGAAACACTTGTGTATAGGCGCGTTATAAATGCCATATCATATCATATCCTCTACAAAGCATGATTGATGCTGCCTGAGCATGTGCAGTGTGCCCATATCTCTGTAATACACATTCATTACTTCTGTGGTAATGAAAGAAGCATAATCGAATTCCAGGGGGCACCTGAGGCAGTAAAAGTCCTCTGCCACGGCCCGGTTTATTGGTCGGACCCAACATTGCAGAAATAAATAAATTGTGTCCACGGACCCGACAAGCATTGAACAAATAAATAAATCGGGAAGGGGAACCGACTTATGAATTTCCCGGGGGGTGCCCAAGTATAGGAAGTACTAAACAAGAAGTGTACCCTTATTAGTTCTGTTGTAAACCACAGAAATTTAAAGAGGACAGGTGCAGTTAATTGCTCAACCTATCCTCTTAGGATATTTAGAGAGAAGGGGAATGGGTTTCTTGATTCTAGCGATCCATGAGAAAAGTCAGCCGCTAAATGCATGTAACCACCCACTATTTCATTATTGAGGGTGTTTCTGAAGGTTATTTCTAAACACAAAAAGAAATGGACAACAACAAAGGAGAATTTGTAAAAAAGGGGAAAATTTCAATTGTGCGTATTCAATACTTAATATAACAATAAAGAGAAAAGTGGAAGAGAATTCACATATTGCATGTAATTATATACATTGCAAGTGATCAACAAAATGCAGACAAATGATTAAGAAAGATGCATATAAGAAAATAAAATAAAACACAAAAGGCAATGCTTTGTAGTTAAATCACTAACAAAGTGGTATTCTAAGGAGAGTATTCAGATGCTAGTGTAAAGTTCAAGATGAGTCCATTGCATCACAAATCCTCACTTGGATGCATTAGTTTATCCTTGATATAGCAGAGTTATTTAATGGAGGAATCGATGAATGATGCAGGGTCTTTAGATGCAAGATATCTGATCTCTGCCGACGTGGTAAAGTACTTATTGGTGACAGAAGTACAAAATAACTGGGTACAGGTTAGCTGATGTTCCCTGTTGTCTTCACTTTTCGGCGGTGGTATATAGAGGTAGGTCCGCCTTCATCAGACTCCTAAACGGGGACCCTGTATGGGGTTACATAGGTGTATGGTGAGTGGGGTTAGTGCTGCGGATGCCCATAATAATGGGGCATTGTTGATACTAATTAGTTCTCATAGCAGCCGGTCAGGGCACTTACCTGGCGGTGCTGGATCCCAAGCGCACTGGTGCGCCCCGCGCAGAAGGAAAATGCCAAATGCCAGGACCAGTTTATGTAAGTGGCAGAAAAATCTGTAGAGCTTCACAGTCAATGCAGGAGTTCACAGAAGGGTGTTTCTATAAAAGGTTGTCGAGGAGAATAGGGGTACAAGAGATAAGTGCCAAAGTTAGATGTGGAGTTGAGCAAACAGCCCAATAGTAAAATAGCAATACTTTGAAAAATGCCTATTTGCATTGAGTTTGGAAAGGGACTAATACCTGAGAAGTTCTGGAGGCTGTAACAGAGAAGACTGTGTGCAGCAAGTGTTGACAATAGCAGGTATTGGTTTCAGTCGTTGCAGTACACTCCTAAAGTGGGGGAGCAAGCACAAAAATCACAGCCATATTTCAGTACAGACGGTGGTGAGTGCTTTTAAGCTAAATTTAAGTTTGGGGATATTACGGTGAGAGGCAATCAACAAGCCTTTATTAAGACCAACATATTGCTGGGATGCAGAATAATTGCACAGAAAATAAAGAATGTTGTGCAAGGGTGGAAGCTACCCACAGCGTTTGTGATTTGTAGCTGAAAAAATGCCAGGGTAGTTCTGCATGCTGTATTAGAATGCTGTTTGTGCAGGCTATGTTACAGGCTGGGCAGTAAGTCTGAAAAGGGGGGAAGCGTGCAGCCAGGCACCCACACACTGACTGGTCCGTAAAGCCGGGCTGTCATGTGTGTGTGCGCGCGGCCGCAAGACCCCTGGGCTTACCTTGCTTCAGTCAGCTGAACTGGCGTGCGAGTCAATCGCAGTAACGCGCCTCTGAGGGGGGGAAAGAGCAATGTGTGCGCGTGGCGTCAGGCGAGCATAAAGCTCGTTACTATGGGGATGAGAGATTCACACTTGCCAAGGGCGTTGTGTTGACGCTCGTTGCCCTGGGGATCGCGCGTAGTGAAAGCAGAGCCCGGGATGTGTCAAAATTCCAGACTGCTGGTTTGGTGAGTAAAGAGCTCAAAGCAGGCCACTCGATCGTGCTGCTGTGAGGTTAAGACAGTTGATAAGTCCAGCAGAGTACATAAAGGGCAAGTATGGTGCTCTGCTCATTTTATAGAACAACTGTTTGAAAAATTAAAGGAGCATGTTATAATGATTGATGGTGCAACCCGGTAAGAATAGGCATAATTAAAACCTCATGGGGTGCAAATGGCGAATGGAGGTGTCTGCTAAAACTGACAGTTGGTGTGGGAGAGGAGTCTTTTTCTACCGCCCAGCCTGTTTGTGTCATATGAGTGCAAGACCACGATGCATTGGTGTGGTCGAAAAGATGTTGCATAATGTTGGGCCGATGTTGAAGCCCTTATAGTAAAGGTTGAAAAATATCATTCAGGCCATGATAGGTGTCGAGCCTATGTATCCAGCGTGCCTCTTTTTTAAGGAGGCTGTGTTGGATGTCGGGGCCTCCCTTAACCTTCTCAACCACCCACCAGATAAATATTATTGGGGGTGTGGTTGGCAGTCAAAAAATGTTCCACCAAAGGTGCTGATATGTTTTTACATTGAATTTTAGACCTGTGTTCAGATATTCTGGTGTTGATTGCTCGTGTTGTCTGACCAATATAGCGGAGGCAGCAGGGACATTCAATGCAGTAAATAACGTTTTTGGCTCTTGCAGTTGGTAAGGTTCTTAAGAGTCCATTTCCGTGCCCCGATTAGAAAAAATCTCATCTTCCTAGTAAATTGGCAAGCAACGCAGTTGCCGCAGGGATGGTGGCCTTGTAGAGGTTGAAGGGTGCGAGTGGCATTTTTGGTTGGTCGGAACAAGGAGTGTACAAGATGTTCTCTGATGTTTTTAGCACGTTTATAGGAGAATCTAGGAGTGGGATCCTCGGGTAAGTTCAAACTGGCTATATTCCAGTGCTTATTGATGATTTGCTTGATTTTCGAGGTATGAGTTCCAAAGGTAACTACATAGGTCAGGCGATCTTCTTGAGAGTCTGTGTTCTCTCGTTGTAATTGGAGGAGTATGTCTCTGTTGCAGTTACGTGCTCGTTTGTTGGCTTGGTCTAACTGTTTTTTAGGGTAACCTCTTGCTAATAATCGTCTAGATAAGCTCTCTGCGTGTTGCTTGTAGTCGTCAGGAGAGGAGCAGTTGCAACGTATTCGTAAGTATTGTCCGTATGGTAAATTGTCTTTGGTATGAGCCGGGTGATTGCTGGCATAGTGTAGAAGGGTGTTGCGAGCTGTTGTTTTACGATATAGGTCACATGTTAGTTTACCAACTTTGGGGCGTATTGACAGATCCAGAAATTTGATTTCAGAATTACTTTGATCAATCGTGAACTGAATGTCAGAGTTACAGGCATAATATAGGAAGTGAAATCACCAGCAGTTATATGACCGCATTTGCATGCAGTCGCCAACTTGGTGCAAGGGGGGCAGGGGGTGCAAAACAGTGGAAACATTGGCTAACATGTACTGCATATACTAAAGTCAAGTAAGAAGGAGGTTTAAGCCTTCCAGTTGCATTCCAGTAGGCCAATACTGCCCCTACTCCATCCCTCTATAATAATCCAGGTTGTAGTAGACCTCAAAAGGCAGAGCAACACAACTAGGATGGGAGAACGAAATGCCATCCCATCCTGTAAGTGTGTCAAACCTCAGAGCAAAGACAGTGCGTGTGCCTCCTACCTTGGAGCACAATCTCACTAATTTGGTGCAAATCTCGCAAGTGGGTGCATGGGAATCCCATGCGCGTGTGTGGGCTGTATACCCTGGTTCACTTGCTCACTTATTCAGTGTGAAACTCTGGCCAAGGCAGTACTGTCCCAATGGTGAGAAATGTAGTATTTTCACATTAACTATGCTTAAGCACTTTGGGTTATTGAATAGTGCTGCTACATTCTTATTAATTCCATCCCTTTAAATATATTAACTCTTGTATAACCACAACAGTGTTGAATTATTCTGATGATGATGAAAATGATGTTAGACTTGCTCAATAGTTCTGGTTCTGTATCATTCAATGTACTTCAGATCTTCATATTCTCGTGAGGATAGCTGAGGGGCAACAGGCTCGCCTTGGAAGCAAGACGAAATGGAGCAACACAGGTTCGATCCCTTTGGGTATATTATGCGCATTATAAATAACCAATAAAAATAAATAAATCTGCTGAGAAGTGCTAGGGCCTTGTCAATGAGAAATAAAGAAGCCCATTAGCTCTGCGCCATTAGGCCCTGCAAGTATTGTCCCATTGAATGCTATTACACTGAACAAGGTCAACAGTATGGCATGGTCCATACTGGGTTCTATGTGATAATTCTGCATTTTGAAGAACAAATACAAAAAAGATTGATTTATTTCGGCTGATTTGTGTGGTCAGAAGGCTGAATTATCACGTTCTACTGCCCACCCACCCCGCTAAACCCCCCAAGAAGGTGATCCCACCTCACCCCACACTGTTACCTTCCTTACAATTCAGGGGAGTTACCTCCCTCAACTCCTCTGTTCCCCGCCCATAGCATAGCATTCACCCTCACCACGTACACACTCAGAAACATGCAAACAGTCTCATTTGCCCTCGCCCTGCCACCTCCCCCCGCAGATGCAATGCAAGAGGGGTGCACAGATGTACAAATACATCCAACACAAAAATATTTTTAGAATTGAGGGACAGACTTGCTTTGCAGCTGTGCCTCCATTTCTAAAAATCGATTTGGGTTTGGTGCTCCTCTACATCTGTGCACCCCTCTTGTCAAGAGGGGTGCACAGATGTACAAATACATCCAACCCAAAACGATTTTTAGAAATTGAGGGACAGACTTGCTTTGCATCTGCGCCTCCATTTCTAAAAATCGTTTCGGGTTGGGTGTACTTCTACATCCGTGCACACAGATGTAGAAGTATACCCCAAACCAAAACGATTTTTAGAAATTGAGGGACAGATGGAAAACAAGAGTCTCTTGCTTTACATCCGTCCCTCAATTTCTAAACATAATTTTTTACCCGGGCCGCCAGAGAGACACAGTATGGATGGAACAAAGGGCCATCCATACTGGTCTCTTCTCTCCGCCTGGGGAGGTAGGGTGGGGGCCAGAGTACCCACGTACTCCGCGCCCCTGAAACCGGGCCGTTTTTTAAAATTTCTGCAATGTTGGTTCGACAACCATTGCAGAAATAAATAAATTGATCGGGTCCACGGACCCGACAAACATTGGGCAAATAAATAAATAAACCGGGCCGTGCCCTGTTACCTTTTAGGGGGCACCAGAGGCAGTAACAGACCTCCGCCACGGCCCGGTTTATTTCTATTAGTTCAATGTTTTCTGTACAGCCTCGCGGGCCACATGAAATGGCTTGGAGGGCCGCATTGTGGCCTGTATGTTGGAGAACCTTGGTTTAACAACTATCTGGGTGTCATCGGCATAGTTGGCAAATTGTATGCCCATGGATTTTAACAGGTCACATAGGTATTTAATATATATATTAAATAGTAATGGAGATGGGCATGATCCCTGAGGAACACCACAATCAACGAGAACTTTCTGGGATTGTGAGGAACCCATGGCTACACACGCACCTCTTGGACCAAGAAATGACTTTAACCACAATACTGCTTCTGGAGAACAAAGGCCTATATTCTGAAATCTCTCTGCCAAAGGATTATGATCAACTAAATCAAACGCAGAGGATAGGTCCAACAAGAGTAGAAGAGCAGGACTACCTTCCTCTATAATTTCTATTCTATTGGCCTTCAGATCCAGAGGAGCTGTCTTGGTTCCATGATTGATTCTGAATCCAGACTGCTCATTTGCCAGGATCTTATTGAATTCAACACATTTTTGGAACTGAGTATAGGAAATTTTGTCCAAGATCTTAAGTATAAACGGGACATTAGTAATGGGTCGACAGTTTTCTGGAGCCATAGGATCCAGATTATCCTTCAAGAGTGGGGTAATCCACGCCTCCTTAATGGCAACAGGAACAGCCGCCTCCTCAAAGGAACAGTTGACGAGTTCTGTAACCCATGGTGTAAGGATGCTAGCAAATTCTTCGAAGAGTGTAGTAGGAAGTATGTCCCCTTTACACGATGTTGGTTTAAGGCTGTCTATAATCACCAAAATCTCCTGTTCTGTCATTTTGGTAAAAGTGAAGGGTTCTATCGTTTGAGCAGGTCCCTCCAAAATTGGGGTCACTGCACCTTCGACTAGACATTGTGACACAATTTGTTCCATAATGCGAGCTTGATGAAGCTGTGTTTTCTTACAGAAACTATCAAGTATATCCTGACACCAGTCATTGTTAATATTTAGTCTGGGTTCGGTGATGGGGCCTTTAAGCTCCTTTAGAACTGAAAAAAGTTCTTTGGACTTGATAGGGGCGTTTTCTATTCTTTCATTGAGAGATAGTTGTTTAGCTTCTAAAGTAGAATCCTTGTACTTCTTAGCTGCCACTTTATAAACTGACAGGGTAATAGGGGAAGGATGATTACACCATTGGCGTTCACATTTTCTTTTATTTTTCCTGGCAGAAATTAATTCAGGATGCTGTCGATTGTAAAAGATTTGAAGGTATTGTCAAATTTGTTTAGGTGGTGTTGTGATGCTATGAGGAGTAATTCCGTCTTTTCATCGTTGAAGCAGAGGCCGTGTTGGGCCATCCGTGCCTGGATCGTTTGGTAGATTTTGTTTAGTGATTTGGTGTCACGGTCATAAATACTTGTTATGGGTATGCATATTTGGGCGTCATCCGTGTAGGTAGTGTAAGTGACACCCAGATCATTGAGAAGGTCGAATAGAGGTTTTCTGAAAATATTGTATAGTGTGGGGGATACGCAGGATCCTTGCGGTACTCCACCTGTGACATGGGCTGGCAACACTGCTGCAGTTGGTGAGAAGGCTCTCGTAGTTCTGTTGGAGAGGAAAGACTGTGTCCAGTGTGTGACATTAGTAGAGAATTGGGCTGCTGAGGCAAGGCGATTACATGATATGTTGTGGGTGACTAAATCGAAGGCCGCTGATAAGCCGAGCAGGAAGAGGAGTGCTAGTTTGCCGTTGTCTTTTCTCGTCCATTTGTATTATTAGATTCAATAAGCCTGTCTCAGTACCATGTGCTGGTCGGAAGCCTGATTGGCAGAGGCCTAAGAGGTTGTTGATTTCAAGATGATTTTGAATTTGCAGGTAGGCTGCTCAGTCCAATATTTTGAGAAGGAAAGGAACTGTTGTTATGGCATGGTAGTTTGTGGATATGTTAGAACCTAAGGTAGGTTTCTTAAGTAGTGGGAGGACCCACATGTCTTTGAGGTTGTTGGGGACAGTGTTTGTTTCAAAGGAGGCGTGGATTAAAGTTGTGATGAAGGGGGTACATTCGGCTGTGCATTCTTTGATGTGAGAGGCTGGGCATATGTCGCCTTGGCATCGGGAGGGTTTGAGGCTTGAGATGATTTTCCATACTTTGTTTGTGACAGGGGCAAAGTCAAAGTAGGTGATAGGGTTCTGTGTAGAGTATATAGGGATCTGCATTGGTTGATTAGGAGAGAGGTACAACTTTTTTTGTTCAATCTTTGACTCGAGCAGGGCAATATTGTCTAGCAGAGCTTTTTGAATATCTGTGCACTAAGCATTGTCTTTGAGGCATGAGTCTTGGGGAGGCACTGGTGATGCAAGCTCGCGTAGGATAGTGAATAGTTCTTTGGTACCAGAATTGGCTTTGGTGATTCTGTCATTATAAGTGGAACTTTTAGTTAGTAGGATAGCCTTTTGTAGTTTTTAGAGGCAGAGGAGAAGATAGCTTTGTTCAGAATAGTGGGAGACGTTTTCCAGTTAGTCTCAGCTGTTTTCTTGGTACTTCGTAAGGTTTTGAGATTAGGGGTGTACCATGAGTTGAGGTGTGCATAAGGTTTAGCTTTACACAGGCTTAGTGGTGCTACTTTGTCTATGGCAGCTAGGCAAGTTTGGTTGTAGAGCTCCATAATAGCAGATGGGTCGTTGTCGGTGTAATTCTGGTGTTCTATGATAGGAAGCATCAGTGGCAGTAGTTTCTCTGGCGTTATGTTGCGAGTGTTTCTGGATGTGGCAGCTGGGGCTATAGTTGGTTGGAGTGTCTATGGTTCTGTTTCTAGGTATCGTGAGTGATATGAGGTGGTGGTCCGACCAGGAACAAGGTGTGTTGGACAGGAAGTTGATGTTGCAGTTTTCCAGCCAATCAAGTGTCCGGCCTTTGGTATGATTGGGGTTGGTAATACGGTGTATAAAACCTAACGTTTCCATTATGTTTGGGAGGGTAGAGGCATTGTCGTCTTTTGAATCATTGAGGCCCAAGTTTAGGTCACCCAGCAAGATAATTTGAGATGAAGACTAGTGTTCATAGAGAGAAGTTGGGCCACATCTTCTTTGAAGAAGCGGACAGCACCTGGTGGTCTGTATATGAGGTGGATGGTCAAGGTGCTAGAATGTATAAGGGGCAATTTGATGGAGAGTAATTCCCCTGAATGGAATGATTGGTTAGGGACTTCCCTTATGACCAGTTGGTTTTTAGCAATGATTGCGGCGCCTTGTCTATCTATTCTGAAGATGGAGTAGCTATCGGGGATGGCTAGGGATAGTGAGGGACCAGCTGCTGCATGGAGCCATGTTTCGGTAATAGCTATGAAGTCTAGATTATTAGTGGTGATTAAGTCTGCGATATCTAACATGCGTGCTAAGAGTGACCTTGCATTGATGAGAGCGCCTTGATAATTGTGGCTTCTGTGTTGGTTGTGTCTTGAGAGGTAGATTTAAGCTCATTGCTTGGCAGTGGCGTCGATGTGTATGAATGTGAGATGCTCTTGGAGGTGACGGTGCACAGGTAATGGTATTGTTCAGGGAATTAGGTGTGGAATCTGTCTGGTTCCGTTTGAGGGCGCTAGAGTCCACAGAAAGGGCCTGCAAAGTGTGTAGGCGAGGAGGCTGGTAAATTCTCCTGGTAGTGTGTTGAGAGGTTCTTGAAGTGAGGTGTACTTTTCTCAATGTAAGTAAAGGGGTGGTTGTTTGCAGTGGAGGTAGGGCTGTGGCTATTCGCGATAGGAGCCTGAAGTTGCGTATGGGGAGTGGGCAAGGTTGGCTACAGCAGTTAGCCAGAAGATTGCGAGTGGTACACTTGATGTCATCCAGCCTTAGTTGATTGAGGTAGGACTTGAGTTTTGGTTTGCTAGGTACTGTAGGTGCAGCCTGGTAGGTGGTCGGTGGTAGGAAGTGCGTGGGAAGGATAGTGTCTGTGTCAGGGAAGGTAGTAGTCATTCTCAGAGTAATGGTAGTTTTAGGCTTAGGACTGTAATGCTGGTGCAAAGTGACTAAACTAGAGGCAGGTTTCAAATGGCTCTGGTTGCCCAGGTTAGAACTCGGGCTGATAATGCAATACTGCTTAGAAGCAGAGGCTGGAGGTGCCATGTTGAATATGGCTATGTAGTGTCTAGGCGGCGTGCTAGGTGGCAAGTGAAGTCGAGGTGGGAGGGCTTCACGGGTAATCCTAAAGTGACTACTACATGTGGTGACTTGGAGGGGCAATCTTGTGTGGTGGCCTAGTGTGATAGTAATGCTGGTTGGGCTTCACCTCCACAGTCGATCATGTCTGAGACCATGTTAGGTAGTCGGCTAGGATACCTGAACAGCCAACAGATGCATGAAGGTGCTAGTCTCTAGTGGGCAGCATGCCATAGTTGGCCGGGGTTTTGTGTGCGTTTGGGCTGCAGACCGGCACATTGGTGTGAAGAATGCTTGCGCAGGAACATGAGATGCTAGTCATAAGTAGATTAGGCGTCCTGCATCTACATCGCATTACAAATCCTTAGCAGGCAAGATAACGTGGTGGCAAGGTAGTAAGAAAGTGCATTAGGCAATATACAGTGTATTAGTCATCATACAGTCACAACGAGATATAGGTCCAGAGCAGATAACATACAGTAATGGGCCAGTGTGAGAGACCTTGCACCTTTGGCAGTGTGCGAACACTTCTGGTACTGGTTGATAACGATGTAGCATATTCAACAGTTCGGATGTAACTATAGGCTGTGCGGATTACAGCTGTAGGTCCTGAATGTATATACAGGCTACTGCGAACTGCAAGCAGGTCAGGAGGTATATACAGTTAGGTAAAAGGTGTTGGGCAAGGTACCGCCGATGCCATGTTGGTAAGGCTGGTTAATTGCGAGACTGCGAGTTTGCAAACCCGGAAAGGTCGGTTTGGTTAAAGGGATATTTCAGCTTTGAGAGCGGAGCAGTCAATGTTCTGTATAAGAGGACTTATCGCTTGTGTCGGATATCGTTACACTAAGAGTGCTGGCCGTCTCTGCAGTCACGGACAGGCACAAACAGGGGCCTTAAAAATGGGGCCTTAAATTTCAGGGGCCGGCTTACGCCTGCCGGCTTTGCTATTGGCTCTAAATAGAGCTCGGTGGCTGGTTGCTGGGCAACAATAACAAGGAAGGAGCCAAGGTAGGAAACCTGGCAAACTGCAGAGGAAACAGCCATTTTGGATAGATACAGGCAACAGTGTTTCCAAAGGCTGTATCAAATAGTTGGAGCCAGGCTGCTCAGCGTCAAACAGTAGCAGTTCGCAACAGTGAATTGCTTCCAAGGGGATTATGCAGTGATGCCGTGTGAGAATCGTATTTCAATTTTAGCACATTAAAAGTATTTTCGAAATCTATGGGGGGGGGTGAGCCCCACCCCAAGACTTAAGGAGGTTACTTAGTTTGGTTCTCATTTGGATTCAGGTGTTTGTGATTATAGCCAAGTGCCTGACTTCGCCTGTCCTCAATAGAGGGACATTCATACAAAGAGAAAAGTCCTTTTGATTGTGGGTGTTCCGTCATAACATTATTAAGAAGGGAGAAGCATTGAGGGCTCTGGGGAAATCGGGGATCTGGTTGACAGTAGGCTGAGGGGATGTCGGTAGGGAGTTATTTGAAATGGGGTATACCATATCTCATCCTTGGGTAATCCCTCACCAATCCCAAGGGACCCTTCACCCACGTGATCCTCCCTCGCTTGTCTGCCCCCTGGGTCGGGATCCAAAATCGATGTTCCTCCCCTGGCCATCTGTTTGGAAGATTCCCCGGGAGTGGGAAGGGAAAAACCCTTAGGTTTTTAACAATAGCCACTGCAATCAGATAGAGCCCTGAGGGACACCTCAGGTAGAGTCATTGGTGTAGGAGGAGAAAGGGCCCAGTTGCAACTGGGAAGGCCGTTTAGTGAGGAAGGTCAGCCAATCTAGTGTCCGATCCGTGATGCTGAGGGTCTTACAGAGCCATTTTATGAGGATTGAATGGTTGACTGTGTCAAAGGCAGAGGAGAGATCAGGGAGTTAAGATTTGCAAGCAGGTCTTCACAGGTGTTGAGGAAAGCAGTTTACATGCCTCTGGATGCCCGGAATCCAGATTGATGGTCATGGAGGCAACCAACAAGTTTGGAATGAAGGATAAGTATAGAGAGGATCAACTTCTGCAAGAGTTTACCCAGGAAGGGGTGGTGGAGATAGGGCGATAGTAAGCCAGACAGGATGAGTCAGCAGATGGATTTTTTTAGGAGAGTGTACACAAGGGAATGCTTGAGGGATAGCGGGAAAGAAACAGTGGCCCTGGAGTGGTTACAGAAGTCGGCAAGGGCCAGGGCGAGAGAGGAGATATTGTCCTTAATGGTTCTAGAAGAGCATGGGAGTACTTGTTTGGATAAGACCTTCATAGAGCGGACAACTCTAGAGACCTCATCAGGTGCAACGGGAGGAGAGTGCAAGGGTAGAAGGAGGGGGGCGAAGGGGGTGGGAACGAGAGTGGAGATGGTGGTGGTGGAGACTGAAGAAAGGATGTACTGGGTTTTAGAAGTGAAATGGACAGCCAATGCGGTGCAGAGAGCCTAAGAAGGAAGAAGAGAGGTGGAGACTGCAGTTGGATTGGCGAGTTCTTTGCAGATTTTGAAAAGTTCTGCTGTGTTATTGGTGGCCGCAGAGATGCAGGCTTGGATGTAGACCCTCTTCTTGGAGCGGATAGAAAACCAATATTGCCTTTGGAGCAGGCAACAGGACAGTTTTTCAGAGGATGAACCTCGGGTCTGCCACTTCTGTTCAACAACTCTGCACTTACATTTCAAAGAAGCTAGCAGAGTCATTCCAGCCACTGGTGACTCTGCTCTATGACTTCAGGTGGATCTTCATGACAGGGGAAAAGGATTTCAAGGATGTTAGAGAGGTGGAGGTTAGCATTCAAAGTAGCTAAGTGAAGCTGATTAACGCCTTTGAAAGTTTTCCGAGGTGGGGTACATGGGTGTGGTACTCAAATCAGTGGTGGTGGAGAGGTTAGAGCGGAGAAAGAGTTAATGAGAGAGGGCAGACACTGGTCAAGAAGGAAGAGTAGGTTGAGAAACATGGGCCATGATAGGGCCATTGTGATGGACATTAATGATGCACCTAGAAGATATGTATGCCAAGAGTACTTCCCATCTAGTGCCACCATTAATGGGTGAAGAGGAGAAGGGGGAGAGAAGAGTGGAGACCAAGTGTGGAGTTCATAGGTCAGGGGAGGGGACAGAAAAGAGGATACCAGTAATAGTCTCCCTGGAGGTGGCGTTGACATATGTATCAGCAATAGGTAGGCCTGGTGTAGAGGCCAGGAGCGATTTTTAAAGCTTTATTCTTCCAGACTTCGAGAGCGAGATAGGCTAGGTGATAGAGTAGCAGTTAGAGTAGATAGGGGAGATAGAGAGTGCCATGCGAGTGGTGGAAAAGGGGGGAGACAGACAGGGGGCTGCACAGTGCACAAATGAACTCACCAGGTGGCCTAGGAGCCAAGCATACACAGATGAAGGAGGTGCTTGAACAGGATGTGTACAAGGTAGCAGATTTGGAAGTACCCAAATGGGGTGAGTGCTAAAATGCAGCTGGAAACAATCAAAGTGAAGGTTTAAGGCACACCTAGATTCAACTTTCACAACACACACTGAAATGCAGCTGAAAACAATCAAAGCTCAGCTTTGCAACCCAACAGAATCAAGATTCAGATGGCACAGAACTAGAGAAGTAAGAAGGGCATCACGAATCAGGGCAAACAGACAGAGCATACACCAGTAAGCCACAGTATATAGTTGAAAAGAGCAGGGCAAATTACAAATGGAGACGCTTTACTCACAGCACACTAAAGTGCAAGGCACAGATTGCAATTAATGACAGAATGAACTAGACTCTGTGTTCGATTTTTCCACATTGGAATTACAGGCCTGGATTGCAATGAGAAGGCAAAGTTGAAAAAGTACATCAAGTTTCCAAAAGGGGAGATTCCAAGATGGCCACCGGCACAGACTAGATGTGCCGACGGCGCTCCAGAGCCTCCGAAGCGTAGTTAAGCTGTCCCACCACCCGGCAACGACTTCCGAACGGTGCAAAGAAAGGAGCGGAACCCCAGGGTACTTATCCAGCTACAGCTCAGAGAAAAGAAAAAGGGGGAACGGAGCCTGCATCCTCTGGGAGGGGAGAAGGAGGATGACAGGCCTGCGCAGGGACGGAGGAGAGGGAAAAGGCCAACAACGGTCTCCCATAGGAAGGAGCCCCACGGGTACCCACAAAGTGAGATTGGAGACAAAGAGGACCAGTTGGGAGCCGAGAGCAATCGCCCCGGAGAACTCATGGGGAGGAGGAGCGGACCAGTGAGACCGGGCGGCGACAGCATTGAAAGGCGAGCCGGGGGACAGAAACCGGGCCTCGCCAACAGGCCCCCCCCCCCCCTAGGAGGATAGAGCTGGTAATCACATCAGGGCCGTCGGAGAGCCAGGCCCGACCCACACAAGGAGGAGAACACGACTGCTGTGTCCCCGAGCCATAGACACAGCCCACACTGAAAGGGTGCCATAGAGGGAGTCTCCGAGAAGGAAATTAAAGAAAAAAACTTTGAAAAGATGTACAATATTTTAGGAGAATACCAAGATGATATTAAATTACGTAAATATCAGGCATTTTACTGTGATGAGAAAGACTACTTGAATGACCGGGTTTACACCTTTCAACCTAAATATGATGGAGACCAATCATCAATCAAAACTCCTACAGTGACACCGGTGACCTCAGATGCAGACTCAGAATCTGAGCCAGGTAATAGTAGTGCTGCAGCCCTAGAACAAGAATCTCCTCTTGAGTCTGCACGTAATTTTAGAAGAGGCTTCCTAGCGGAAATAAAAAGATACAAAAAGGGCAACCTACAAAGTTACAACCCCGGAAACAAACAGGTGCGTTTCCAAAGGATCCCCCCTTTAGGGCCAAATACTACAATGACTCCAACCACTTCAGAGGAAGAAGAGGAAGAGGAGCAAGAAAGAGGAGACAGCGACGATACAACCAAAAGGCTCACGAGATCCAGTCTCAAACATCACAAGAGCAAACCAATACTCAAAAATTAGTGTTTAATCTATATACACCTGCCTCTAAATCAATTCAGATGCTGTTTGTTTAGTGATCCTTCTCATTGTTACCATGAACATAGGCTCCATACTTGACTATCAAGTATATTTGTAATACACAGTTGTCTGAATTTGCTAACACCTTATCCGTAATTAGGAGTCAGCGCAGTCAGGGAGAATACACTTTTCAGGGTAGCTATATAAGAGGGGTATGCATGTCCAAGGAGAAGGGGATTCTCCCAGACATCAGATGAGAACACATGGCTGGGGAATCTCTGATAAAGGCCCTAGAGGGGGAGTACGCAGAAACAGCGGACTCACGAACGCTGGCGCAGCTCTGTGAGGAGTTAGACGGGTTTCGACTCAATGTGGACCGGGAGATTCGATTTCTAGCCCGCAGCCATCGGGTGTGCCAGTACGGTGAAGGGTTGAAGCCAGAGACGCTACTGGCGCGGATGATTGAGGCCGACAGTCAACCACCGCAGATGGATAGTGTGAGCGACCCCCAGGGACGGCCGGTGTACTCCCACGAAGAAATAACAGCAGTATTCCAGTCCTTCTATGAGCAACTGTATGGATCCCAATACTCTGGGGACCCGGAGACCTTACATGACTATCTAGAGGGGGCAGAACTATGTTGGGTGGAGGCTTCCCTACGAGATACTTTGAGTCGAGAGATCTCCCTAGAAGAAATACTAGCAGCAATAAAGAAGCTGCCTGGAGTCTAAGTCGCCGGGCCAGATGGCCTACCGGGTGAGTTTTAGAAGGCCTATGTCCCTATTCTGGCACAGCTGCTTCTCAGGGTGAATGAAGAATCTCTGACATTGGAGACTATGCCCCCCACAATGCAGGAGGCAAATATTGTGCTGATACACAAGCAGGGGAAACCACCCAAAGACTGTGCCTCGTACCGCCCAATCTCCTTAATAAACGTTGATAACAAGATATTTGCTAAGGTCCTTGCAAAGAGGCTGCTTCCTCTGATGCCCGGCCTGGTGCTGGCTGATCAGGCTGGTTTTATTCCCGCCCAGAGCACAACTTCCGGCCTTCACCCTCTCTTCAGGGTGTTTGAGGAACTCGATCCCTCGTCCCAGGCGGTTGCAGTGTTTTTGGATCCTGAAAAAGGCCTTTGACTCAGTCGAATGGCCCTTCTTATTCGCGGTACTCCAGAAGAGGGCTTGGCTCCTACTTCATCAGATTGGTTTCCCTCCTTCTTTATGCTGGCCCTTAAGCGAGAATAATGGTAGGCCGTGCAAGATCTGTTGGCTTTGAGATGGGGAGGGTTCGGCTGGGGTGCCCTCTTTCTCTTTGATTTGCCCTGGTAATGGAAACGCTGGCGCCGTTCCATTGGGACCGGCATATTCAGAGGGGATTGTGTCTAGGCCTGCACAGACTGATAATATCGCTGTATGTGGATGATGTGGCCCTCTTCATCGCTAACCCTGTGGACAACCTATGCCCGGTAATGAGGGAAGTGTTGAGGTTTGGGGTTTTCTCAGGCTTGAGAATAAACCACAGTAGGTCTATGGTGTTCCCACTCACGGAGGAGACCAGGGTATTCACAGATTAATTTGGCCTAAATTGGGAGACCACAGGAGTCCGCTATCTGGGGATCATGGTGTCCCGCAACCGGGAAAATCTCTTCCGGTACATCTGCGGGAGGGTCATTGGGAATATTCATGAGCCTGTAGCGAGATGGCAGCGGCTCCCGCTAATGGGATGTGTCTCTTTGGTCAAGATAGCCATTCTCCCCAAATTCCTTTTATCTCTTCATTAATGTCCCCCTATTGTATCGGATGCCTTTTTTCAAAGGTTATGAGGGCTTATTCTTGACCTGCTGTGGGCCGGGAAACCAGAAAAAGATGGCGAGGAAGCTAGGCATCCCCATTCTGTACTCGCCACTTATACCAGCACAGTACATCCCCGGGTTGGCGATCACTAGCAAATGGGAATATCTGCAGTGGGCAAGTAAACTGGCAATTAAGACTCTCAGCAATCTCTTCATAGAGGCAGTATTCCTTATGGTCCAGCAGACGAGAGAGCGGTGGGGTAGTATGGCGCTGGATGCTTTTTTTTTACTTCCAATTGCACATTGCACTTAAAGACCTCCTTCTCACGTTTCCAGAGCAGCCTCCGGCGTGGCCACTGCTGCAAGGGGTGGTCCAGTCGGAGGGAGAGGGCCACTTGGTCTCACTAATGTATAACAGATTGGTGGTGGACATGCCATGCGAAGGAGAGGTCCCGCGGAGAAGGTGGGAGGGGGCTCTTGGAGGCTTGATCAGGGACGAGAACTGGGCTTATGTGCTAAAGCAAACCCAGAAGGTGTCTTTAAATTCCAAATATAAGCTCATACATTTTAATTTCTTGCACCAGTCATGGAACTCCCCTGCCAGGATTAATCTGAAACCCTTTCCTGCCACTTCGGCCGCATGCGATGGGTGTGTATTCACTCCGGCAGGCTTTCTTCATTTGGCATGGAAGTGCCCACGGATCTACGGGTTCTGGGTGGAGGTGCTAGTGAAAATCTTGTTGATTATTGGGGAACAGCTGGAGCCTGATCCTGTTGGGATGTACAAGGGCCCTGCAGCCCGCACAGAGACGACTAGCTGGACTGCTGCTTGTGGTAGCACGTAGGAGGGTGGCCATGTCCTGGGGAAGGGGGCGCTCACCGAGCACCCAGGGGTGGCTTCAAGATGTTGCCTATTGCTATGATAATGAGACTGCCTTTATCCGGACTCTGCCCCCACATGCTGGCCCCCAGAGATTTGGGCATGTATGTTCAATACTTGATCACAACAGCGGACTGATACCGTTGAATGTTCCAATGACTGCACCGATATTCATGCACTGCGCTCTCTGATTTCTGTTTGAAATCTCTGTCGGCGGGTGGCACCAGGAGGGAATGGTACCATGTGTGTGACTTTTGTTGTTGGTAAAATGCAAAAATAAAGTAAAAAAAAAACATAACTTAGTCCAATGTATGTAGGTACAGTGTCTTTCAAAAGGAGTTCCACTTGATAATGGGATTCCTTGTCCCCTAAGGGGGAGACATTCCCAGTGAGGTCTCACTTACTTAGACACCTAAGGAGGGTCTTGGAGAGTGGGGAATCACCTCCCTAGCCTCACAGGGGGTGGCTCCCCCTGGAGAGAAGGGACAAATAACCCCAATTCATCAGAGATAATAAGATAAGTTATGAGGCGAAGAATGAGGAAACAGTACTCTGTAACAACTCTTGTGCAAGCCCATTAGAGGATTGGTCACAGCAACTGGTAAAGTACAATGTGTAATCAGAATTAGATGAATAGAAATGGTTTAGCTTTTATTATGTATTAACCACCTAGAATTATGAGAAGAGCAGATCCTGTGTTTGAATTGAAAAAGGGGTAAACTGTTGGACAGTTTGAAAATGTTTTGTTTCAATGCTGAATGGGAACGGCCGTAAGCCATGGTTCCAACCTTCACACAAAGAAGGGGGGGACTGTTAAATGGAGAGGTAAGTCACTAGATCAGATCCTTCAAATCAAATGTCCTAGTGCCACCCAATTGAATTGAATTCATATCTTCTCATATGAATAACAGTGTCAACCAGAAATTGTGTCATATCTTATTTTCAACACAATACAACTAAATCATATAGTGTGCAAAAGCATATAAATACGAATATATATGTAGAACAAAACAAAAAAGTCAAGAAAAAAAAATTATAGACAAAATCATTTGTGAGCGAGAGAAAAGAAAACGAACATAATTTTACATTTTGTTTGAAACAAATATATGAGCATCATCGGCTATAATTCGCCGTTATTAGTACAAAAAATTATAAATTTGCACATAGCATAAAGCATATGTCTACAGGAACTATTCCTTTACTAATTAAGCAGGAAGTTTCTTGAACCCAAGCATTGTTGTACATTCAAATGAAAAAACAGGGGGTTAAAGATGGAGAGAAAAAGATAAATCAGTCCTCTAGTTTTCCAGAGCCAAGAAGATTCTTGAACTGGAATCGGGTCTGCCAACGTGGGAGGGGGGCAAGAAAGGGGAAAATCCTTCAACTGTTCGGACCCGTTATTGCTGGTGGCCCAAACGTGTGTTTGAATCTAGTACAAGGATCTTCAGTCCCCTCTCATAACCATACGTTTCGGCGGTATGAACATGTAAGTTCCAATCCTTGATCAGGAAGATCTGCTTTCATCAGGGCAGTGGTAAACAGGACCCTGTGGGAAAAGGGAGGGGGGGAGGGGAGAAAAGACTAATGAGAAAGTGTGGAAAGCGGAAACGAATCACCGCTTGCCTAGGGACGGGTTAACCTATGTAGGGGATGTGAAAATGTACAAGTATAAATATATACCAAAAAAATATCTCTATTGGTATTTTATGATTTGGGACCACTCAAAGACTATATGTTGATATCCCTGAAAGGTGGTGTCCTAACAGCATAAGATGAATACCACCAAACGGAAAAACAATTCCTATCTATATGGACCCTTTTCAGGACAACCACAAAGATTCCAGACCGAGTCCTTTAAAAAAATTATGATTGCCGCATTGGATATTTAAAACAGAGCTACAAGAATAAAAAAGGCGAGAAAATATCCAAGTACCAGGCATGTGATGCAAGAGGAAGAGTACACATTGCAATGCGAGTCTGCTGATGCAGAGATGTCGAGTCGTCATGCATGGCTAGCTGCTATGAACAGTCTAAGGTACCTAGAGTAAAGGAGTGTCAATTTCAATGGCCTACAAGGTTGAGGGAACCCTTATTAAACAGATATAAAATGCCATTGTACCTTGGTAACGGGAGAAAAGTTGTTGCACAATGATCGCCTGCATTGATTCACGCCGCGTCTCAAGTGGAACCAGAAATGTGAGCGGGCACGGGCTGCTCTCACTGTAAAGCACATGTGAAGCACAGACAATACCAAAAATAAGTTTTAAAATAATGGCGTGAAAAGTACCCCTCTCACCGACATGTAAATGAATACATGATTTCTATACGGTCTTGTGCACATGGGCATGTCTGAAGGTCACTGCAAGAGAGCAACAACCGATCTCCGAGGCGGGTCAGGAGACCGAGTGTCGGAAAGCCTGTGCTCTGGACCCGTGCTTAGGAGCGGCTCTCTGCGAGACACAAAAATGCCTACACCAGTAAAAACGCCATGTGTGGAGGTCATACCTTCAATACTCCAAAGACGGTCTCTACCCAGACAAAAGAGAAGCCGCAGGGATACAGCATTTAGTGCAGTGCGGAAGTAAATAAAGGGGTTGCCACAGTAACAAGGTCACGTGTGCATGACGCCATGTCCAACGATTGGTAGACATAGGCAATGCGGCAGGTTGGGCTGGGGAAAACCCGGTGTCCACAGAACGCAGTGTCTTGCAAGTGTAAGAGTACACGAAGAGTTGTCGTGGTAATCATGTAGAAAAAATGCAGCGGCGTGCAGGGTAGTAAATGCAAGGCTGCCGAAGGCAGTGGTATGGGCAGAGCAATTTCAATCCTACTGCATGAGGAAGTAATACAGAGGAATGCCGGCATGTGCCACTGCGGATAGAACTGGAATATATTGTATTCTAGCAAAGGTGGGAAGCCCAGAAGCACGGCCACATCTGTGATGATGGACCAGGACAGCGGAGGGGCACTTTCATTAGAATGGTGATGCCCAACACATTGTGGCTCAGTGAGACCCCTTACTGTCACAGGGGAAACTTGAGGCCATGTCTAGGTCTCTAAAGAGGAGATCGGCAGATTGTAAGTACGAATGCGCGCCGTATGCCTTGCGGTTGCGGTGTGTGCTCACGGGGGATACCCAGTGACGGAAGTCAGAGTCATTCCGTGTACAATGCGTGATAAGATGCTCAAAAGGTGTACCTCAGGGGATAACCCCCTCGGGGGGGGGGGGAGGGCACCGTGGGTGTACTATGGCCTAGGGGCATTCGGTACGTGGGGTGTAGAGGCTGGCCGCCAGGTGTCCTTAACGATGAGGACTGTATGCGGGTGAGTCATATGCTGGTCAAATTTGCCCCATGAGTTTATTAACCAAGAAGAAATTGTTCATTTAGTCCATTTTCAAAGGAATCTAGTCTATGTATCCATCTCTTTTCAATATTGAGTAGTCTGTTCTGTATGTTGGGGCCCTTTTGGATTTTATCCAAAACCCACCAAAGTATATCATCCGGTGTGTGATGTTGGTTCAGGAAGTGTTAACAGAGGGGCTGTTGCATTTTTACATCGGATTCTAGACCGGTGTTCCGAAATACGGGTCCCAACACTGCGCATTCTTTGGCCTACATAGCGGAGGCCACATGGACACTCAATGCAGTAGACCACTTGGTTGCTCTTGCAATTAGATTGGTGTTTGAGAGTCCATAGTATATTGCCAATCTCGAATGTTTGAATCTTTTTAGTAAATTTACATACAGAACATGAACCACATGGATAGTGGCCCGTGACTTTTCCGTAGATTGCAAAGTCCTGTGCGAGGTGTCTCTTGAGTAAATGCTGAGTGTACCAGATGATCCTTAATATTCTTTGCTCTCTTAAAGGCAAATCTTGGTATGGGTTCATCCGGTAGATGCACTCTCACTATGGGCCAGAGTTGGCGGATCACTCTCTTCAGGTCAAAACAAGTTGGGCCATGGGTGATCACACAGGTAACTCTCTCTTCTCTGGGCTGGTTGGTGTTGGCCCGCAGTATTAGGAGTAGGTCACGGTTGGTGAACTTGGCTCTTTTGCTCGCATTCTTTACCAATCTCTTGGGATAGCCTCGTGCCCGTAGCCTTGTTTCTAGGGCACTTGCATTGTCATAGAAATGTTCTAGAGAAGAGCAGTTCCTGCGTAGCCGCAGAAACTGGCCATACGGGAGATTCTGTTTGATATGTTGTGGATGATTGCTTTGGTAATGCAAGAGTGTTCCGTTCAGTAGCTTTCCTAAACAGGTTGCACATAAGTTTGTCCCTTTTCCACAAAATCTGTAAGTCCAAAAAGTGTACTAGGGTATTGCTGTATTCCAGTGTGAATTGGATATTATTGTTGCATGTATTGAGCCATTCCCAGAATTCTTTCAGAGATGTCTCATCACCAGTCCAAATAAATATAATGTCATCGATGTATCGGTGCCAATAATCGATTTTGAGCTCTATCGATTGGTCTGGCTATATATGAACTGATCCTCAAAAGATACCATATAGAGGATTGCTAGACTTGGGGCAAAAGTAGCGCCCATTGATGTGCCTTTTATTTGTAAGTAGAACTGGTTATCAAATGAGAAAGTTTTTGCTAAGTGCCAAAGTGGCTAATTCGATAATGAACTCTGGTGGAACCTGTAGTTGACCATTCTCTATGGTCAGATGTTCATAAATACAATCTATAGCTGCCTCTTGTGGTATAGACGTATATAATGATTTGATATCCATGGTCACCAGGAATTGTTGTTCAGGATCAAAGGGGAGATTCTCAAAAACTTGAATAGTATGCATAGTATCCCTAAGATAAGATTTTGTTTTTATACTTAATGGTTTGAGAAAAAAGTCAATGAATCGGCCAATAGGTTCCAGAATAGATCCACATCCAGAGACAGTGGGTCTCCCTGGTGGATCTAATAAGTTTTTATGAATTTTGGGGAGGTCATATAGACATGGGGTGCGTTCTTGTGATGTGGTCAAAAAAGTGGCTTCCTTGTCCGTGATCCAATTCCTTTCTAAAGCAAAGTTAACCATTTCAGAAATTTCTATTTTGATTTCTTTCGTTGGATCTTTCCTCAGGGTACGGTAGCTCTCAGCGTCATTAAGGAGGGACATCACCATATGAATGTATTGGTCATTGGTCCAAACTTCAACATTGTTTAACATGGAACAGTCCAAGCTGGCTGAGAATAAGAGTTGTAATGGTCATTGCAAAGAAGGTGTCCCAGCTATATGATGGTTTCTCAACCTCAGGGCAACGCAGAGATACCTTTTGTAGTGCTGCCATATCCAGGACCAATAGTAGATAATGCAAGGCATACTTGAGTGTCCTAATTCCACTACTGAGGCTTAGGGGTAACAGTCTTCTGCCTGATTTTCACATATAGCTTACATAAAAAACATAGTGCATTGTATCTTCTTTTACATATTGGCAATAATCATTTCAAAATGTTTCCTTAGTTGTGTGCAATGTATTTTATCTACACTGATGTTATCTTTTTATGTTTTCTTGTGTATTTTAATTTGTTTTTATGTACTTTTAAGGCTTGTGACAAATAAAGTTTTAGGATGGCACATGAGTCCTTTTTGTCCTTTACCTCTTGTTTCCTAAAGATTTTTGAAACAAAAAGCATACAATAATTCAATTTAATTAGAGATTTGTATGTAGGTGATTTATGTAGTGCGAACATTTATGCTAAAGATTCTACAGTCGCATATCCCAACAGTGACTGCAAGCGTGAAGAATATATATATCGGGACCCGACGAAGTCCGCAAAGGGTGAAACGCGTAGTCACTTTCTCTGCATTGTCTGCTGCCCTCTTTGTCCATGGATATTTGAAAAATAAAGGACTGTTTTGCAGCAGATTTTTCCGTTTGGGATTTGCCTTGTTTTTACTTTTCTAGCACTGCCTGAGTGCCGCTGCTATTTTTGGACTGCCAGCGAGCCCGCGCTTATCAAAACAAATATACAGATATATATTCAGTGAAAAAACTTTGTTAAGGGGATGTTATGGTTAAGTTGCACTACTAAAAACCTATGAAATTCAGTGAAAAAACGTTGTTAAAGGGACGTTATGGTTCCAAGTAAAACCGAAAAACCCCTGAAATTCGCCAGTTATGGTAAGCTAAGCAACCATAACTTGCGCACCCACCGTGCACTGCTAAGACTAACACCCACAACATCAAAGATGAAATCACAAATGTCATTGATGACCTCACTGATGACATCACATGTCTGGCTCACTCTTTATTCCTTTACTGAAAAATCTAGGGCACATGTTTTATTCAGTAGCAGGCAGGAAATAACAATTGAAAACGTACTATATTTATAGAGTTATCCCTCAAGTATGTTTTTACAGAAATTCTATTAGGGTCCAGTCATATCATATGAAAAATATACATAAGGGAAGACACAGGCTTGAAAGACCGCAATCCTTTCTGTGCATGAACATAATCACTAGAGTTATCAGCACTTTCTGATAGTTCTGTTTTTTTATTACTGTAGTTTCCCTGTATATGCTCATATTTGTATACATTGTACTCACACTACTTTCCTTAGGGTCCAGTCACTTCATGTGATACATAAACGTAGGGTAAATAGCAGTTTTGAAACAGAGCAATCATTTATTTGCATAAAGATAATCAGTTAGGTTATAAATTCTTTCTGCTCTACTTCCGCTTTTTTGCTTACTTCACTTTCCCTGTATATACCCATATTTGTATGTGTTATTGTGTCTTTGTGTTTTGTCTGTAATAATTCAGTTATGTAATACGTGGGTTTTATTAGCTATTTATTACATATTTCACAGTACACAAAACCTTAATAAGAAAATGGTTATTTCATTATTCAACATAGCAACATTATGAATATTATACCTTTATTATTTATGTTGCACACAATGCCTATGTTTCTGCATGAGTAGCTTGGTATACTGGATAGAACTTCATAATAGAATGCTATTTATATCAATGCATTGCTTAATGCACTAATTAGCTCTTGATATTTATTCCAATGATCTTTGACACTTTTTTCTCACCATTATAATAAGAATCCCTTGTACAGACATTTCATGAAAAGTAATTGCATATGTGATGTCATCAGTGATGACACCAATGACATTTGTGATGTCATCTTTGATGTCGTGGGTGTTAGCCTTAGCAGTGTACGGTGGTGGTGCGAGTTATGGTTGCTTAGCTTACCATAATTGGCGAATTTCAGGGGTTTTTCGGTTTTACTTGGAACCATAACATTCCTTTTACAAAGTTTTTTCACTGAATTTCATAGGTTTTTAGTAGTGCAACTTAATAATAACTCTGGTTTTATGTACATGTAAAATTGAACATACTGAACCTCCTCTGAGTTTGATGTCCACAAACTCTTTTAATGTCCGCGGACATGTTCGGACAACAGCACCACTACCTAAAAACTCTGGTGGGGTATGTTTAATTGTTATATCATAACATATGACCATTTTACAAATTCACAAACCAGCACACATACACATTATATGTAGTAATACATAAGAAGTGTAACCCATATATGTAACGCACTAATCATTCATTTAAATACAATATGTTCTAAAATGGAATATACCAAAAGAAGATAAATAGGCTTCCAACATAATTACCTCACAGGCACTCCACAACCAAGAAGAATGGCAGACCTACAGACTACTCAGAACATACCTTACCTGAAATAGTAAGTGTACTGCATTTTACTCATATATTTATAAACTTTCTGTATTAGATTTTAAAAAATATTATGTTTTTTCTCACAGAAATGTCTAGTACTCTGGCGTGGCTAGAAGAGCATTTTCCACATGAGGAAATGTCAGAAGATAGTGAAACTAATGGCAGACACTTTACAATATAAACCATTTAATTATTATTATTTTATATACATTTAACATATATATTGTTTTTTTGTACAGAGCATACCAAAATAGAAAGTACTTCAGAAAAAGCTGTTATGGATAAGACTCTTCACAGGATACAAGAAAAAATGGATCTATTGTTGGCTAATTTTAATAATTTGAAAACCTTTGTGGAAGATCATTTTAAACAAAAAACTTCGTACCGTTGTCCCACATGTACCTGTACCCCCCTCACCATATCCCAGTCAATTATCCCCAAACCCTTTCCATGAACCAAAACGTTTTGATGAGACTTCCATCCCTTCTTCACCTCATTCAAATCCTGTTGAAACCCCTAATTCTCCTGTTTTTGTTTCGGTTTCTGCCTCACCTTCTCTGTCATAAATTATTCTTATATGTTAAATAAAGTAACATTTTTATATTGTGTTCTAATTCATTTCATTTTTTTTAAAAAAAAACAATTTAGGTGTCCGGGGACACCGTGGGTGTCCAGAATGTCCGTAAAGAAACGAAAATGGAGGTCTCCTGAAGAACACTATACCTGTCTGTACTGTTCGCTAGCAAGTTGAAACTGTTCTAAGAACACATCATGTGCCCTATAATGTTCGTAAATAAACGAAATAGGGGTGTCCTTAGAACACTATACCTCTCCATAATATTTGCATGCAAGTTCAAACTGTTCTAAGAACACACGCTGTGTCCTGAAATATTTGTAAATAAACAAAATGGATGTGTCCTGAGAACGCTATGTCTGTCCGTATTGTTCGCAAGCAAGTTGAAACTGTTCTAAGAACAAACGCCTGTCCGTAACTGTTCGTTTGAGGTCTGACGCACTTTTAATTACTTCAGGACCCGAACAGTGTCCGTAGAACATCAACGCGCATGCGCAAACCAATGTCCGTGCGTTTGGTGTCCTGCGGACAGCTGCTTCCTTCGCGGACATGTTTGCGAAGCGATCATGTGACCGTGCCCACGCTGATCGCGTGTTCTGAATGCGGACACTGTTCGTGTCCCCGAACAATTTAAAAGTACATTTTCAAGTAATCCACAATATTTTTCAATAAAAACTCACCATAGCACAAGTCCCACATACTAATCCTGAGTTTCTACATACTTTTTGAAACTTTTTGAACCTTTTTTTTTTTTGCTCGATCTGTCCGCGGACAGCGCGCATGTCCGCGAACCGCGTACAAGCACTCCTATAAAAGACCACCCCCTAGAGCTTATTCTCATTGTGTTTCTGGCTATTCTACAGAGCACAGCGATTTTTGCTGCCACCTGCAGATTTCCATCTTCAACCTGATGGCATCCATGGCTGCACTGCTGCCACCTGGTGCTGCATCTGCCTCAGCACCACCCCCACCCCCCCCCCCTCCACCACCACCACCTCCCCAAGGGCCTGAAGAGGGGAACAGGTCCTAAGGCTCGTGCGAACCAAGTCACCTGAAATGAGTGCAAAATGGTACTCAGTCGCGGGAGGCATGGTTCTTACAGCTTTGGGATCACTACCATGAAACGACACCTAAGGTCATTTCACTCTGGGGCCATTCGAATGTAGCAGGTTCACTTCCTCTACTTCATCCCCCGTTTCTGATCCTGTCACCACAAGGAACACTCCTGTCGGACAGCGTATTCCTCAAGCTGCCTCACAGGCCATACGCAATGCTGATAACCCATACCTTTTGAGGGTCACAGTTGTGTGTATGTACTGCGACGCAGTACTCTGCAGGGGGGAGCAACTTCGAAGTGCTTTTGAGACTATCGTCCACTACCCAAATAAAACCCATTCTACATCTTCCTCTCTCAGCTCGCCCTTTCTTATCCCTGTGGTTGGTGTCCCCCCCCTTTACCCTCCTTTCCCCTCCTCTCCTAGTGTGTCTTGTATAAAAAACCAACAAAAATCTATGCCCTATCCATAACCATTGCAATTTTCGCTGGGAGGAAGTGGTGGCTCTAAAAAGAGCCTTTTGGTGGTGTTTGTGTTTGAAAAATTATAAATATTCAACACCTACTACAGAATAGATGCTGTAATTCTAAAAAAGGTCGCATTTTGTATATTTCTCAGAAAAATCTGATTGCCAGCATAAGTAAGATGTAATCCATCTCCACGAAAAATGTATGTACTACGAAACATAATATTTTCATTGTGAAAAGAGGACATGCCAAAATCTCTTAGAAAGGCACAAATAGCCTTATTGACATTGCGCCTTGCGATTTGTGGATCAAATGAAGAAGAACGAAGCCACATTTGTCTCTGCGCAATCCGTGAAAAAATTACTTGAGAATTTGGGAACATGTCCATGACCTTCCCAAGTCCTTCTTTCATTGCAAATTGCAAAGAAATTCCAGACACAAGTCCTAAACTGTTCCCTCCACAATGAATTATAAATATATCTGGATGTTGCTCTGTCTCCAAAGTAGCACAGAGAGGTAGCAAGTCCAACCACTTCATTCCACGTACTCCATGCCAGTGTACTTCCACATGTGGGAATCCAAGATCTACAGCTACTCCACAGCTTTCTGCATGCACCTTCAACCAATGTATCCACGAGTCTCCCAAAATCCAAACAATCTGTTTTCTGAAACACACAGCCATAGCTATCTGTTCTTCTCTCAGCAAAAAGAGTATCTGAGAAACTCTCCCCTGGCACAACACACCCACTAAACTTTCCTGACCAATCCCTTTCTATGCTCATTCTCATTTGCAAGGCTTCCCAACCCAAAAATACCCGGATGTAACACCCGATGTCCGCGAACTACCGCCATGTCCGTGGACATATCGTAACATGGACAGCCCTTCTTCCATTTCCACTTCACTCTCTGTGCCATTCCATCATTGGATGTAGCTAAGAAGGCACATGACCATCCACCAATCACATAGAAGACCTCTACATCTAACTGCATCATCATAGATCAGCACTGCACATGGACTGTGAATCTCTCTGAGTACAAGTGTCATTTCATTGGAAAGCACCTTCTACAAGAAATACTGTACAAGTCTCCAAGATTTCTACTTTCAGCTCCATGCATATCCATATGCATGAACACAAACTACAGGTATGCATATTTTCTGTAAAGTACATGTACACATTTTGTGGTTTCATATAAACAGTTGATTTTAGGAGATGGAAAATCGACAGTAAGTTTATATTACAGATTATACAAGGTAAAAGTCAGTTATAAACCTTTATACTATTTAATTTCTTTTTACACACACATAGTCAAATCTTGTAGAACTAACATTTTTTAAATAAAATGTATAGACTACTTATCGTCAAACAAAATTGCATGCACACACTATGTTCAAATCTCAAACAACAATACTTGTACAATAACATAAATATTTTTTTATTTATTAAATTACTTCTATTTATATAGGGCAAGCAGCCCATGACATTGAGGCACTATTACTTGCAAGAGCTTAGTTACAGGAATAGTGGTATTCAGTGGTACATTATGAACTTCACAAGGCATACTAAAGATATTTTGTTTGCTACAGTTAGTCATTGCAATACAGTTTATTCATTAACAACATATGATATATATTCAACTGGTGCGACATATCTTATGTGAATAAGAGTTTTAATGGTTTTGAGGAAGGCGCTGAGGATGTCAATTAAAAAAATCAATGTATAAATTAAAAACAGTGCTATATACAAACAAAATTACTAATTTGTTTCGTTTACAATTGCAGTGAAGACCATTCTCCTGAAAATAAGCAGCCAAATTTGAAGTACAAAGAACAACTAAGAAGTAACCTGCTCATTTTAGAAAAAAAGTAAGTTGAATACCACCATAATATTTGTATTATTACTCAAACAAACTGTAAGGTTAATTCATGCTATTTCTGTGCCTAAAAATAGAGATTGTGCACCATTCTCTTCAAAAATACCCATTTCTTAAACAGCGATTTACAGCCATAATGGTCCACAAATTCCTATTTTTCGACACGCAAATTACCCAACTCAGCTGCTAGAATTTTGATGTTCTAGAACAAACAACTATTTTAATTGTATAGCATTAGATTTACTATTTGTACTTCTCCACACCAATAGCTTATTTTTTCTGTCATCTGAACCCCATTTTAGTAGCACATTAATTCAAGAATACCCTTTCCTACTAGTTGTAGTTGCCCAATGCACAATCACACACCATTACATACATCTTTATCATCTTACTCAAACACTCATGCACACAGCACACATACATTGCAGAACACCCCAACCCATACCTTCTTTATTTTTTCAACATACCCTAAAGAATGCCTACCAAAAATCAAGTCTGTAGAAAGCAACGCAGAAGTAGAGCAAATGAAAATAAGTGTCCAACATAAGCATCCATCTCTAGCAGAATTTGTAAAAAAAAAGTTGAAACAAAACAGCTAATACAGTCATTTAGTGAAACAAAAGAAGTTTCAATTACAAAAACTTTGCCTCCTCTATCAAAATGTAAAACAAACCAGAAAACAATTAACAAAAAATCAGCTATCACTACAGATAAAACTGCTTCTATAAATCTTGATATAGTGCAAAGTAAGCATACCAAGAAAAGTATTTTGGCCAAAATGTTCCGTCACAGAGTCCTTCAAAATCTTATAAAAACAGGAGAGAAACCAGGTTGAACACTTAAAACCTATCGTAGAAAATTAATCTTAGAAGCGTTGAGAGACAGTGCAATTATTCTCAAAAGAAAGCTATTTATTTTAGTGTTGAACAAAATGAAACCACTAACAAAACTAATGACTAAATTACAAAAAAGACTTCTCAATAAACGAAATGTCAACAGAAAGAACTTCTTAAGTATCTGTGGAGGTGAATGGAGTCACACTACAAGCACAGAACCATACTTTAATGAAGAAGCATACAAACAAAAGCAAACAAATACTATTGCCATACAGAGCAGTGGTCCAGGTTATGAAAAAGTTAATAATACCATAATGGAACAAGAAGTACTCCTTACAAAAATATGCCCTGAAAGCTTAGCATTACCCCTCCATTCAACTGAATCACAACGTCTAGTGTACAAATGGCCATGCCCTTCAATGTGTAACATTCCCAAAATAAATGTAAAGTCTTTACGCCAATTCCTCAATCAATATGTGAAAGGCAAAGACAAAATCAAAATTAAACTACTGCAAAATATGGATACATGTCCAGTGCGCAAGTACACAGGACTACAAGGACATTCATTGGCCTGCATTACAGGACCTACTTGCAAAACCACCTTCCATGATATCAAAAGGATATCAACACATCATTCAACTATAAGAAATCTAGTTTATAAACTGTACTATGCTAAAAGTCCTGCTTTAGCACTAGCCAATTTAAATAACATTCTTCTACATGGTACAGCAAAAGACCTACTTGAAGAAATCGACTATATCCAGAAAAAATATTTTGGAAGTGAAAGCCACTTACAGAATTAAATAGCTGTAAACCAAATTAGCAACAATTTTACACATGGCAACCTTTTACTACACACATACAAAAAAGAAATAATAAAATTTAAAGGTACATCAGCTGAAGTACAAAACCATGTGTGTGTATGTTGCCGCAGAACTTTTTATAAAAGTAACACAAAAACTGTAGACCTATCATACAAAATAGACAATGAAGATTCTAAATGGTTTGAATTAGCTCTCTACCTTATAGCAGAAAACAAATACGAAATAACTGACCCCTTAATACTTTGCAGTTACTGCACTACAAAACTTGACAACAGCCAAACTCCTTCACGTGCTATCACAAATAATTTGGAATTATATCCACTACCAAAACCCCTACAACAACTTAATTTATATGAGAGCATCGTAATTCAAACAGTGCACCCATTTCAAGCAATAATACGCCTTCAACCAAAAACAGCAAAATTACGTCCCTCTAAGTTAGTGAAAGGTATTCGTGGAAAAGTAGTGTATTTAGCATTAGATCTAAAAGAAAATGTGCACACTCTACGAGTGCAACGTCCAATGCAGCAATCTTTAATTATCTTAGTAAATGGAGTACCTACAAAAGACAAAATAAATTGGCAACAGCTGGTAGATTTACACAAAGTTAGACAAGCCTTGCAATATCTAAAAGAGAATAATGAATATCACAAAGAAATTAATATTGAAGAAAACTTGAAGGATACAACTGAAATAATTCAAGAGACACAAGAAGCTGGTCAATTTGAGCTCCTAGATCCTGGTACAATATCAACTACTTTAGACCATTATACAATTCATCCATTGCACTCTAATGAAACCATAGAAGATGCACTGGAAACGTACCAAATGCGTCAAACAAAAGGATCACCAATCAGCATATGGGAAAAAAGTATAGAAGCACATGCTTTTCCTCTACTCTTTCCTACTGGCAAAGGAGGAAGGTACGATGATAGACCTATTCAAATATCAGCATCAGAATACCGCTCATTACGGATGTATTCTGACGATCCCAGATTTAGACAAAATGTGGAATATATATTCCACCTACTCTTTGAAAGTGAACTAGCAACTTTATGTTATGGAGTTGCACACACATTAAAATCAGGATCCCACTTTCAGAATATGACAGCTACACAATTATTACAAAAAGTGCAACAAAAAGATGAAGTTTTACAATCAAATATTACAAATCTATTAGGAAACATGCGTGGTACTAAAGAGTACTGGTTTCGACGTCATGGAGATGTACGTTGTATGATCAGAAACCTTGGCCCACCCACTTGGTTTGTTACATTAAGTTGTGCAGAATATGCATGGGAAGATTTACATGATTTCCTATGCATATCAAACAATAACAAAACAAACATAGATATATTAACACCTGGAGAACTTTGTTCTCTGGATCCTGTTAATGTTTCAAGATATTTTCACCATCGCTCCATTGCTATGCTACATTTTATTTGTAATAAAACTGTTCCTTCCCTTGGAGAAGTGCAACACTTCTTTTGGAGAAAAGAATACCAAGCCAGAGGAGCACCACATATCCACATGCTTTTATGGATTAAAGATGCTCCTAAATCTGGTCAAGACAGTGATGCCACTGTTTTACAGTTTATTGAAAAATGTCACTTGTGAAATTCCATCAGAAGCCACAAATAGTGATCTTCATGCACAAATTTTACAATTTCAAAGACACAAATGTGGCAAATATTGTCGTCGCAGATACAAAAACAAAGGGAAATACTATACCAAATGCCGATTTGGTTTCCCTAGACCAGTTACAAAAACAGGTCAAGTGAACAACCTCATGTCTTCAGTTAGACATAGTGTTAAAGGTAAGTCACCTAAAAATACATAATACATCAAAAGAACAGAAGAAGAAAAATATATCAATGATTACAATGCAGTCATTGCCTACTTATGGAATGCAAACATAGATGTGTAGTACATTGCAAACAATTCTACTACAATTGCACAATTTGTCACAGCATACTTAACTAAAGCAGAAAAGACAGAGCTCCAAGACCTCTGGAATGACCTGTCATCAGATAAAACAGTGTCTCAGAAATTATACAGCTTGGGCATAAAAATGCTCTCCCATAGAGAATGTGGATCCTATGAAGCAGCTGATCGTTTAACTGGTACTGCATTGTATGGTAAATCTGAAAATTTAGTATGGCTAAGTCTTGGTCCAGCTAAATCTAGAAAAAGAGTTCTAAAATCATACGAAGATATAGAAACAATAGCCAGACATGATCCCAACAGCCAAGACATTTTAAAAAACAATTTATTGGACACATACTACCCAAACAGAAGTAATATTTTGGAAACCATGAGTCTATACCACATAGCCCAAAACTTCACATACAAAAATAATACAAAACCAGATGAAAAAAAAGGTAAATACAGAGTGACAAACTGGGAAGGCAGCTTAGTAAAACTCACCAAACCAAATTTAATTAATCATATCAAATTGTCATTAAAGACTCCTCAACATAAAGAAGTATATTACATGTCCCTGCTACAACTCTTTAAACCATGGAGAAAAGAAGAAGAAATACTAGATAACTATGACTCATATGAAGACGCTTTCAAAGCAAATGAAAGCACTATAACTGATGTAAACTTTATACAGTGCAAAACAATGTTGCACAATGAACAGCAACACAAAGAAGAACTCCAGGCCCAACTAGATAAGGACACTCCTGACAGTAGTCAACCTTCTGTAACAGGAAGCCAAGAACCACTGGGAGAACCACTAATAACAAATGAGGCAGAATTAGCTTTGACAGAAGTAGAAAACACCATGTGTCAGTATGAAGATAAAGAAGACTTAACTATACTACAATCGAAACTAAACAATGAGCAACGTAGCATTTTTCAAGAAGTAACAAAAGAAATTGCACATGGTGTACAACATGAAAACAAAGAATGCACCTGCCAAAATTACAAACCTATACTACTGTACGTCAGTGGTGAAGCTGGTACTGGCAAAACATTCCTAATCAAAATCATCAGTAAGCTCCTTCAACAATTGACAAACAACAAACTGTCAGCTGTTGCCACTGCCCCCACAGGTTTAGCTGCCTACAACATAGGCGGTGTCACTTTACACCGATTACTACTCCTGCCAGTAGAACACCAAAACAAATTAGACTATTACAAACTTTCTATAGAAGCTGCAATGGAACTACGCAGAGTATTAAAACAAATGAAAATGCTACTAATAGATGAAGTGAGCATGGTGTCCAACCTAATGTTGGCTTTGATTCACCTCAGATTACAAGAAGAACTCAAAACAAACTATGAAGAGCTATTTGCAGGAAAACACATTATAAACACATTATTGTTTTCGGAGATCTTCTTCAATTGACACCAGTAAAAGGTGAGCCTATTTTTAAAACATTAGGACACAAGCTCTGCCATAAAACTGTTGGCATCATTGGAAATGTCAACCTTTAGCAACATTTCTAATACAGAGAATTAACAGAAAACATGCGGCAATCTGCAGATCTCACTTATGCCAACATCTTAAAAAGTATTCGACTTGGTATACTATCTAAAGAAGCACAACCAATATTGAAAACCCGGCACATTCATGCACTTTATGGCGATAATGTATGTGCTACAGATGTTATGGAACAATTAGACCATAAAAATGTTAATTGTATGGCCTTAATGCCAACTCTTGCAAGCTGTTTCAAATTCAATGAAACAATGTTAAATAAAGAAATGCAACCAATAAGAAATTAGCGCCACAGACAAACTAGATGTACATGGTATGACACTACCCATGTGTTAGCAAGCCACAACAAGACTAAATAGTTTAGAAAATTCAATCTTCAACACAGCTGGGTTGGAAAAGATATTAGAATTATCCTTAAATTGCAGAGTAATGCTTAAACTTAACCTTGACGTGGACCAACGACTAGTTAATGGAGCACTGTGTACAGTTGTACAAACATACCGACGTGACAACAAAATTCAGTTTGTCAATATTCTCTTTGACAAACTTTCAGAAGTGAAAAGGATAGGACGCTCAACAGCTCGATTCCTTCTCTTCAAAGACATGTATGTACGCAGAGAACAATTTTCTCTAATTCTTGCACGCAGTCACCATTTATAAATCACAAGGTCTTACCCTAGACAAAGCAATGATAGACATTGGTAACACAATCTTTAAAGAAGGCATGAGCTACGTAGCACTATCACGCTTACGTACACTTGACGGTCTATTTCTAATCAACTTTGATGCAAGTAAAGTAAACGCTGATATTCCTTGCATTTTAGAATACAATAGACTTCGCTCACTATACCCCCCCCATCTAAACACATATTTTGTTCCACAAAAAGTAAAACATTGTAAAAGAAAACTAAATCAAACAGAAATGCAACAGGACATCACTGCAAATCCTCCAAAGAGAGTAAAAGAAACTAAAACTTCATCAAGTACCACAAACATAAAAGAACCAATTAGGGAAAGTAAACCAGGTACTTCATCAAAGAAGGAATACAAACTAAAAAAAAATCAATCAGATACAGAACTACCTCGTCCATTTAAACTCTCAAATGTAGTTCGAGTAAGTTGCTACGCAAATGTAGCAATGAATATTTGCCACCAATTGTTGACAACATTTACTTACACAGTACAGACCAATTGTGTTTGCAAATGTTAGTACTTCACAGAAATGCAACAAACAATCCTGATAACACGTATAGTGTTTATGGAATAAGACAACAATTGGACTACTGTGCTGGAATGGTTAAATTCACTATAAACTCACAGGAAGATCCACAAGAATTTCTAATGTACTTATTACAAGTACTGGAAAATAAAAACATACCTATAAATGTAATCTTCCAGATTTCATACATGTGGAAACATACATGCACTCTCTGCAACAATGTGACACAACAGCAAATCCCCAATGAACGCTTTGTATATATATCAATACCTAATTGTGAATCCATTCCATTTCAGCAACTTATACAAAATGAAAACCATGGTAGATTATGTACTACCTGCAATTCGGATAATCGCTCCACTTTACTAATACAAACACATAGTAAATATGCAATACTAATGCTTCTACATTACAATGCAGATGGTACCCAAAACAACTGCAAGCTGACTGGATTCACACATGGTCAAGTATCACTTGGTAAAAGAAACCTTCACAACAATAGGTATAATCTACCACGCAGGAGCCTCAACCAATTCAGGTCACTACACTGCATATATAAAGAAATGTGGATGGTTTGAATGTAATGATAGTGCCATTACTCTAATGCAGAGATTACCAGCAAATCTTTCAAACGCTTATTTAATGTTCTTAAAACAAAAATGTATTAACTAAACTGTACTTTAACCTTAACTAAACTTGTAGTAAAAAAATATAAACTGTTACAATATTCCAACAGGTATCTAACTGCCCAAAGATTCTACAACAACTAATAAGATAAATGAATACCACTAAATTAGAGCAAAAAATAGATAGTAAGAATACACCAACTGGTATCTAACTAACCCAAAATTTTACAATATCCAAACTGATAATCAATACCACTAAATAATATAAATAAAATAGACAGTTAGAATACGCCACTTGGTATCTAACTGCTACAAAATTTTACAATATCCAAACAAATAAATATGTTACTGCTCCAAAAAATGGCAACAAGCCAATATATACAACATTAGCCAGAAACAAGTGAACACTGAAAACAAACAAACAAATAAACTGTAGCATAACAGAAAAAGGTTTTTTTTTTAATCCACCATGGATTTTTTTTTCTCCCACAGACCCAATGATTTTAGCCACAAACACAGAAACTGAGCAAATTGCACAGTACTCTGGTTTGTAATCTACTAAATATGAGGGTAAAAAAAAAATATATTTATTATTCAATGTTATAAGTCGTTACAAAATACCAATACTAACATGATCTTTTCTTTTATCAGAGAAATGAACAAGAAATACATGTACTCCAGTTACTAAACCAAACAGTAAGTATATTATAATAAGTACAACCATCGCAGCATATCACACCCATAGCATAGTGGCTTGTAACTTTGTTCCTTATAAATTTGTTTTTGGATCCCAAAGTTATAAGCCACTATGGGTGTGAAATGCCATATGGCCATGCTCCCAAGACCCTAGGCTCTGGCCACAACCACCGCAGCATATCACACCCATAGAGTCAAACATTTTAACTATGCCTTATGGGAACTTTTAATGTCCGTGGACATAATGAGTGTTCTTAGAACACTTTCAACTTGCCAGCGAACAATACGGACAGCGCCCTCAGGACACCTCCATACTTGTTTACTTAAGGACATTGCAGGACACAGCGAGTGTTCTTAGAACAGTTTCAGCTTGCTTGCGAAGAACACTGACAAATATTGCGTCCTCAGAATACCCCCATTTAGTTTATTTAGAACATTTCAGAACAGCCGTGTTGTCCGAAGACAAATCGAACACAACAAGAGGGTCTACCACATAAAAAAATACATTTAACCTATCTCATACTCTCCCACCCTCCCCAAACACTCTTAGACACCAACACACTTTACTAAATACAATTTTTAAACCAAGTTTCACTGCGCTGTCCGCGGACGTCCGTGAATCCAAGATGGCAGGCGCTACCGAAAATCTGACGCGCTTCACGCTCTGCGCCGTCCAATCAGCAAACACGTCGCATGTCCGCGGACATGACTTAAGCTGATTGGCCAATCAGATCACTCTCCGCGGAGCGAACAGGGAAGTGTGTCCGCGGACGGAACACAGATATCACTCATTTTTTATGACCTACTTTTTGGTAATTTTTTAAAAAACTAATGGACGGATTTTCACCAAATCTGCAAAAGCATGCTTTCGGGATCAAGCCGCTATTCCTGGTCAAAATTTGGTGAAAATCCGTCCAGCGGTTTGGGCTGTAGGCGTGAGCAAAATTTTTTCTCCATTCAGTCTATGGGAAAAAAGAAATGTTGGGACCCCCCCCTATAACTTTGCCCCCCCTAGACCAAACCTCACCAAACTTTGCAAAAACATTCAGAGTGACCCATAGTGACCCGATTGCAAAGTTTGGTGAAGATTCTTCCAGGGAGAGTGAAGTTATAAGCCGCCCAAAAAGGGCTCTGCCTATGGAAACAGCAACTTAACCATAACTACATGGCCACTACCGTGGCCATGATATATATCTATATATCTATATATATATATATATATATATATATATTGGAGTTTATTTATATACAGGAGGAACAATACCTATATTGTGATTGTATACATGGATTTCATTCAGAAAAGCGATGCATCACTACAGTCCCACTACCTGCACTTGACACCTGCTTTCTGCACTTACCCTTGCACTTGCTACCTGCTGTGCATACTTTTACTTATTGTTCTTTATTATCCCATGTACTGCACTGTCTCCATCCCCCTTCCCATGCACTTGCGCAATCTGAATGTCACCTGGCCTAGTAGGATCGGGGTCTGTCTTCCCTCTGTTCCCCCTCCCTTGCCTCGTCACACCTTGAAACACTTGTGTATAGGCGCGTTATAAATGCCATATCATATCATGTATTTGATTTGTGCTGACATGGTGTTACTTTAATTTTTAAACATGTTGGTATCCTTTTGCTCCTACAGGATGCCTGGCTTGGTGAGATGCCTGCATTGCATGTGTACGGAGAAGGAAATAATGTACTTCCATTAATCCATATAAATGATTTAGCAGGGTAAGCATTTGCTGAAATTATACATTTAATTGAAATGATGTGCCATGAATGTGTCATTTTTTTCCCTGTGAAAGTCATTCCATGGAAAAGCTCTTATTTCATAGTTTACCTCTTGAAAAGTAAATTGATTTGGCATAGTAGTTTAGTATTCATATGTTACATTTTTATGTTTTAAAATAGATAGTTGCTGGTATCATTAAAAATTTTACAAGTCACTTAATCTTATTTCTTAACAGCAAAGAATATCCCACACCTACGTGTTAGAAATACAGAAATTATTTATGTATGCCTTATATCAAAACGTAGTGACACCTTATATGGCAAAAAAAACAAGGTATTATTTGGAGTATTCATTCCTTCACATTACTGCCACATTCATGCACGGGTGCTTTATTAACATTATTTGTCACAGGTGTGGGTGAGTTAAACGTCTCTAAGTTTGTTATCTTTGATGGCAATGAATCAGTAAGAACTGAAAGACATGTTAGATGTGATTGAATTGGGAATTTGACAGGTATTCTCTAGATATACCATATTAGAGCCAAACATTTAAGCTGCAAGCACTATGCACTTTAAGGTAGATTAGTGGACGTACAGCACTTTAGAATTTTGCACTTTATGTTAGTATTGGAGATAGAAATCTGACCCGCTCTCTCTACATACTAGGAACATGGAGTAAAAAAATAAGCTGCTAGCACAATGCACTTTATATCAAATGTTTGGTGAACAATGATGATACACTATGCACTTAATGTACGAAGTTACAGTACTTTGCACTATACATGTGGTATTTGAATGAGAATGAGGAAGAATTGAGGGATTTCCCATTACCAGTTGCACATATGAAAGAGGACAAGTAACAAAGGACTGAGCCATAGAATGATAACGTGTGCGGCAAATATGTATACATGTCACAAGTCTAGGCGGAGAGTGCAGGCAGAGGCTATCTCTCACTGTATGCAAGTAGATTAAGGGAGATTCCGGAGACAATGCTAGAATATAACAGATTAAAGGTACATACCAAGCTGTTAGTTGAAACAGGTATTCACAGGAACTTCAGGAGCAGGCTGTAAACAAAGAAACAAAGAAAAGGCAAAGACAAGCAGGTACACTGGGCAACTTGGATTGATCAGAAATAAGGGTTTCCTGGAATATGATAAGGGGTCTCCAGGGATTAAGGAAAGTCCTTGGGATAGGTACCAGCAGATTACTCTTAACAGTCATACAGCAACGTCATGATTTAGGCGTGCCGAGGAAACTGTTGTATTCAGTGCAAGGGTAAAACTGAAAGACCATATACTGAGGCAGGTACGACTTCAACGGACTAGGTGAAGGCAACAGAAGTCTTCCCTTATTTGATCTGAACGGAGACCAACCCAGGGTCACACTGTAAAACGGATTCAAATGGAGACACCACAATGGACCAAGATGTATACAAGTAGAAAGCAGCGTTGAAAGAAATAACCAGGTAGTGGACAGGACAGGATATCAGAAGCTAGAACAGGCAGGTTGCAAGGCAAGGAGCCCAAAGGAACAGGGCAGAAGGCAGAAGAGTGTGGCAAGGCTGCCAGGCAGGGAAACCCAGAGGAGAAGGGCAGAAGACAGCGGAGTGTGGCAAAGCCGTCAGGCGGGAGCCCAGAGGAGCAGGGCGGAAGGCAGCGTAGTGCGGCAGAGCCGTCAGGCTGGAGCCCAGAGGAGCAGGGCAGAAGGCAGTGGAGTGTGGCAGAGCCGCCAGGTGGGAGCCCAGAGGAGCGGGGCGGAAGGCAGCATAGTATGGCAGAGACATCGGGTGGGAGCCTAGAGGAGCAGGGCAGAAGGCAGCGGAGTGCGGCAGAGCTGTCAGGTGGGAGCCCAGAGGAGCAGGGCGGAAGGCAGCGGAGTGTGGCAGAGCCACCAGGTGGGGGCCCAGAGGAGCAGGGCGGAAGGCAGCGGAGTGTGGCAGAGCCATCAGGTGGGAGCACAGAGGAGCAGGGCAGAAGGCAGCGCAGTGCGGCAGAGCCGCCAGGTGGGAGCCCAGAGGAGCAGGGCAGAAGGCTGCAGCAGAAATGCGTGCTGCTTTCAACCACATTTCAATGTGGAGGGCGTGGATCTTCTTCCGGCCTCCCTCGCGGCTACTCGATTGTACGTCTGCTTCCCTTCAGGATCCGGAATGGAGAACGCCAGCTTCTCGACTCGCTGAGCACCCAGGACCATCCTAGTGGATCTGTGCGATTCAGAAATGAGAGACAGACGCCGAGTGGTAATGTTCTCAACATCAGACATTTATATTAAAATAAAAGGGTTGGATGCAGGCCTCAGTCCCCATCCTGCAATTTCTAGAACGCTTTATGGTGCGCAAGGCATTCTCTGATACATTGGGCTTCATTACGACCCAGTCGGTCTGGTAACATGGGTGCCGGTAGACTCACCGGCACCGTTGTTACCGGAACGGCAGAGTACAAGTTTGCGAGTCTGATGCCCTCCCGCCCGCCACGGGCGGAACGGCACCCGTTTGCAGACTTTGACGGAAGCACCGGCACTCTTGCACACAGTGCTGCTGCTTCTGTCCTCCCCATTCCCATTGAGTCCTATGGAACTCGAATGGGAATGGGGAGTTACATTTTCCGGTGCCTGGCTTCACGGATCACTGGGGCTGTAATGCCCCAATGATTCCCTAAAGCCAAGCGCTGGAAAAAAACACAACTTCGGCAGCAGCCTGCCGTTTTTACCGGCACGGCTACACCCAGAGTTGTAATGAGGGCTGTTGGGTGAACAATAATGGTTGGTGAAGTGTGCAGAGGTGTGCGCTGTGTTACGATTGATCAGGAAGATGCTGAGTGTTCCGCTTGGTTCTACTTGCACTTTCATTTCAGGGTGTATTGCACCGGTACTGATATGTTCATCAGCCCGCTGCAACGTGTTAAGATTTATTAGTATGTAATGTGGAGGAACTTTTTGGTATGGAGATATCTTTGAGGTGTACCTTCGCGACCTGTTTCTGATTGCTTTTTTGGTCCAATTATGTCTTCTTTCTATAATATTTGCTTATTTTTTCATTCTTTAATGTTGGGTTGTCGCACGGGTGTAGGTCAACACGGAGACACTGAGTTCCCCAACTCCGTTTGAGAAATATGAGAAAAAGACAGTTTGTGCCTGCACCTCTTTGCGCCAATTATAACATGTAGTAAGAAGTCACAAAAGACAGTTCACTTGAAAAATATTTTTCTTAATTTATTTGACTCGTCGTTTAGCCCTTGTTGGATGACACGTGTTTCGGCGTGTATCTCGCGCCTTTTTCAAATCCGGGCTTTTCTATTTCGGTTTTAATTCCCCCTCTGGGATAAGTCTCTCATAATTGATCAATTAAACAAAGTCTTAGGGCTCAATCCCTCCTGAAAATTATAGTGCTCACGCCTCACGCATTTGGGCTGCATAAGTTACTTAGCTAATAATTTCCCACTCCATTATGGCTGTTAAGTTTAGCCTGCACATCGACACGTGGTCACACGACGATTGGTCAGCTGACCGGACACAGGAGCGGCAGAGTCTGGTAAACACTGTTGCTGGGATGCGCAGACTAAACCAATCCATTTCGCCTGAGGAAACTCTAGTTTGAGCGGAACACGCAGCGTTTGTTACCCTCAGGTATGAGTACTTCTGTGCCTGGCCTGCCAGTATGGGTATTTCCCAATAGCATGTACTTTTAATGTTGTGATGTTTTGTTCTGAATGTACTGAATACATTGCTTTTTACAATCGTGGCAGGTTTTGAGTGCCTGGGCATTTTCTGTTTTCCCATTTTGCAAGCAGAGGCATATGCCTTTTTGCTGTGGGAGACTTTTAAAAACATATTTTGGAGCTTAGCCCAACCCAGCCCTTTGGCACCAGCTATATAATGAGGCTAGGTGCTGTTGCAGGTGGCTAATGTTTGGACATACAATAGTGTAACACAGCAACCACCTCCCGTGACTCTTGTGAACTCAAATGGGTGCTGAATGACCATGCATTGTGCTTTTCCTCTCATTTGTGTCACGATTTAGCGCCTCAAATGTATGCACCCATGATATTGTCATGTAGTGACATACTGATGGACTTTGGTGAAGTATATGCATTGGGGAAAACCTTTGGTAGTGTTTTACATTGCAGCAGTTTTAGGAGTGTAACTTTGAGGATCATTTATTTTATCCTCTATCTACCAGCATTGGATTAGCAGCTCACAACGTTTGTAGATTGGGCTCATATATCCTTTTAGAGCTTAAGGACAATGGCAGACCAGGTAGAGGCCAAGCGCAGAGCAACAGCACAGATCCTTTTTTCTTTTCTTTTTTTTTTCTTAGTGTTAGGTTAAAAATAATACAAAAGTAAAGGGAAAGAGTGGAAGGGAAAGTGCCTAGGAAGAAAGAAAACAAATCAAATCATCCTCTCAACCTCCTCCCTCCCTCCCTCCCTCCTCCACTACCACTCCCTCCTTTTCCACATTTTCCTCCATAGAATTCCCTGCCGGCCACATCGGGTTTAATTCCAGGCCCTCTGTTAATTGTCATAAAACAGAACTTTCTGAATATCTAATGATTACATTTGTTCCAAACGGATTCAGTCTTCTCTTGTGTAATTCAGAATGGCTTAAGTTATAGCTAGACTCTCCCCCAAAACGAATCGGTCCCATCACTGATCAACAGTCAAAGATGGGAAGGCAAGCATGTAAGAGGCCAACCATTTTGTCCTCTGTTCCGTTAGGGCAGGGCACACAAGGCCCAGGTGCTGCAAGGTTTCAATTGCCCGGGCCGAAGCATACAGTCTACATGTACGATCTGTCTTATCACTTTCTTGGTAGCCCCAACTGCTTGTGATTTCTCTAGTTGGTAAATCATTTAAACGAAATTGCAGAAATTGATTGCAGAAATAACTACTCAGAAATCTAACCAAGTTTTTTGGCAAGGAGTTGAGTGACCAAACCTCTGATGAAGGTCTACCATATACTTTACATGTTGATCTTTCTTCTAATGTTTGAATCCAATCACTCTCGCATAACTTCTTCTTTACTCTGCATGGATTGGTTATAAGTAGATCAACAGTGGCTTCGAGGCTCCTTAAAATCTCCTTACAGATTTCCACCCATTCTCTCAGTACACTCTCAGATCCTTCATGGATGGCCTTTTGTACCAGCTCAAAAGCTCTCGGGGGTGATGGCATTATATATTTCTGGAAAAGAGCCAAAGATTTCCACACCACCGTAGCATAGAGGGAATGTATGCCTAATTCCACTCTAACTGCTTGAATTGGCATTCCCTGCAGCAACTTCAGCACCTTTTTCCAAAAAAGGCCCTACAGACCGGGCCAGATATGAGCCGGAAGCTCAAAGGATGCCTCCGCACCAAAGGTAATGATAGGAACAACCTTAATTTTTTAAAATTGGATTGGAGGTTTTAAGGTGAAATTAAAATATTTTCCTTTGATAATCCTGGCTTGTGAGACCAGGGTCTTCGTTTTGCTCCTTACAATTGCCTGTCTGGGGGTATCCACTATGCTGCTGTTAACACACATTCCCAAGTAGGTCATAGCGCTTACCTGGGGAAGCTTTTGACCATTTAGGAACCAAGAACACCTTCTCTTGCCTCTCCTTCCTGCTTCCTGCGTCAAAATACATTTTTTTTTTTGGTGTTTATGGACAGCCCATTTTCGTTAACATATGCTTGTAAAGCATTCAACTGTCTTTGCAGGCCCACTTAAGTTTGATCAATAAGGACTACATCCTCCGCATAAAGAAGCCCATCAAGAGGGCAGCCAGCCAATTTAGGCGGAAAGCTTCTTATGCTCGTAATTGCATTTTCAATATCCGAAATGAACAGATTAAAGAGAGCAGGTGCCAAGGTGCAGCCTTGCTTCAGGCCTTTCATTGTAAGAATTGAGTTGGAGAGTACACACTTGACGTCCAATGTTACTTGTAATGACGTCCTGGAATAGAGATCTTTTATACCTTCCAGGATATCAGTGGGGCAACTCCAACTCTCGATCTTCTGCCAAAGTTAATTCCGGTCGATGGTATCAAATGCCGGGACGAGATCAATGAAGGTTAGATGGTACTTTGCCACTTTGCTCCTCTTAATTCGGCTTTTCAAGATGTTTATCAAAAATGCGTTTAGCGCCGCGCCCACTCCCTTCACAAAATCTGACAGCCTAATATCATACTTTCCCATTTCCATGCTCCAGTTTGTTAAACCTTGTAATATAAGGTATGCGAAGATCTTTCCTGCCACATCCAATAGGGCAATAGGCCTATAGTTAGATGGGATGGACATGCCCCCTTTTTGAATATGGGAACTATGATCGAGGTTTTCCAGGGTGTTGGTACTCTCCTACCTTCTTAATGTATTCAAAAAGAGCCCACAAAAAGGAAGCACACGCCTCTGGATTTTTCTTCAGCATGACATCAGTCATCCGTCAGGGCCAGGTGCCCTAGAGTTGCTGGCTTTTTTGATCAAATGAAGGATCTCTTCTTGCGAGGTTTCGAACAACCATCCCCCAGACATAATAGGCTTTGGTCCCTCCGCAGTTGATCATTAGGATGAAACGGGGCCCTAAAGTGATTGCGTTCAAAGGCCGAGCCTCTTGCGGGTGGTTTACACCATTCATCCATAACCAGATTTGCGAGGTGTTCTTTGCCTCAATGTTCTTTTTGCATCATTTCAGCATCACACTGCGCAAGCATTTGTTTATATACTCGGATCCAGTTTCGGTAAGACTGTTGGAGCTTTTTACCGTACACAATTGATTCTTATGTTCTCCAGCATGGGGTCTGGCATGGATTCACATGCTCACGAATATTCCCCGTCGTCAGGCTGGGAATCCTCGGTAAAGAAAAAACCAGTATCAGTTTCGTTTCTGATCTGACTTTCGTAGTAATAACCAATCACTGGTCTCTGCGTCATACTGACCACAGCCAATGACTGCCCTCTACCTAAGCCCCACCTCTGGCAGCCATCTTCAGATTTTTACCGCACGTTCATGTGTTGGGATCCTCGTGCTATTGCTCTCGAGCGTTAGTGCTATTTTTTCACGTTTTTTCTCAAAAACTTCGTTTTTTCGGTCAAAAGAGCCTAAAGCTCCACCGATTCTCCATCCGATCAACGGGGACCCGTGTCGGATTCGTCTGCGCCCCTCAAGGGTGAAGATTCGTCGAGCTACGCTTTTGGAGGACTCCAGAAGTTTCTCAGGCCCGGCCATGGCCCAGGAGAAGGGCAGCTCGACGCCCGGAAAGCTGTTCAGGGTCTGCCCTGGATGCCAGCTGCAGAACGTCTTCAAGGAGGACGAACACTCTTTTTGTCTTTACTGCCTACATGAGGACAAAACGCACGTGGAGAAGGACTGTGCGTTTTGCGGCAACATGTCGGAGCGGACCATGAAGGACCGCCATCAACGTCTCGCCAACTGGCTGGGAGGGAAGAGCCCGTCCGGCGAGAAGAAGAGGAAGAAATCTGAGCGGTCTTCTAAGACCTTTGAGGATGCCCCGGCGACGGGGGTCCAACATAAGGCCAAGCACCGCGAGTCCGCTGGCACCGGGAGCGCCGAACGGTCGGGCTCTACGGGCGCCAGGCAGGGCGCACCCTCCCCGGCACCATCAACCACGAGCCAACGCTCTGGGTCGGGTAAGAGGAAGGCCGAGCACCCGGCGAAGCTCCTGGAGAGGCCCCGGTCGAGCTCGAAGGCGGAGGGGGAGCGAGGCAGTGTCCCTCCCCCTCAAGGATAAGGCGGTGAGCGCACCTAAGGTGGTGAAGGCCTTAATCCATCCGGCCAAGCCCTCTATCGAAACTGTTGCGGCGGCCCTGGCTCAGCCTGTGGAGGCTACACCAGTGGTGGCGACCTCGGGGCTCAGAGTCTCCCTGCCACCTCGGAGGGAGTCCTCCTTTGTGCCCATCGATAGGACCCCCGTGAAATCCCCCGTGGGGAAGAAAAAGGGGGGGCAGGGCGTCGTCGTAGATTCGGCCTCAACCTCGGAGGAGGAGCTGGTCGAGGTCTTAAGCCACGGCCTCGGCGTGGAAGAAGACCGGCCCGTCGGGATGGATCCCGACCCAGGTGACGACAACATCGTCGAGGGTACCGACGGGGCCCCTGATCGCCCTTCGGATTCCCCTCTGCCAGCGCCGCGAGACAACTCGGCGGCCATTTTGTTGGCTATACAGTCCTTATGTTCAGAGATAAGGACGAGACTACCGTTGCCGACGGAACCTCTCCCGTCGGGGGACCCAGAACCGGGACCTTCTGGTGTTCCCCCTACCAAGAAAAGAAGGATCCACCCTCCGCCTCCTTTTCAGCCGTCGCACCCCTTCCAGCCCTCCTCCCCGTCCACCCGAGGAGATGATACGGGGACTGACACGGCAGCGACGGGTGCGGACGACGAGGTATACGACGAGGATGTACCGTCGTCGCCTCCCACCAGGGCTTCTCCGCCCGACGAGATTGGATCGTTCCATTCCATGATCACCAGGGCATCTGAGCTTTTCCAACTCTGCCCTGAGGAGAAGAAGAAGGAAGGTTTCTTTTATCAGCGGCGCGAGGCCAAGAGGAAGACGGTCCTCGCAGTGCCTCTATTGGACGACATTTGGGATGAGGGCCTCTCCCTCCTCAAGAACCCTTCCACGACGCCAGCTAGAAGAGACCGGTACGAGAAGAAGTACCGGGTCCCGGACACGGCCCCCCTGTGCCTCCGGGCGCAGCCTACCCCGGACTCCGTCGTCTCCGCGGCGGCCAGGAAAAAAGCGGGGGGGGGTGCGGCCTCCACATCGACTTCCCCACCGGACGGCGAGGGAAAGAAATTGGACGCTATGGGACGCAGAGTCATCTCGTCTGCGGCGACGACGATTAAAGCGGCCAACTCCTTGGCTATCGTGGCCCGATACGACAGGGAGCTCTGGTACAAACTGGCTCCCCTGCTGGACTTCTTGCCGGACGACAAGAGGGCAGAGGCCCTGGAGATCCTGCAGGAAGGTGAGGTGGCTTCGGACCACGCCATTACCGTTGCGACGGACATCGCCGACACTGGGTTCCGCCAGTTGGGCAACGGCGTTTGCCTTAGGCGGCGTGGATGGCTCAAGGCTACGGACTTCCGTCAAGACGTTCAGACCAGAGTCCTGGACATGCCCTTCGATGGGAACAACCTGTTTGGGAAAACAGTGGACGATTCCCTTCAGGCCATTAAAGCGGACACTGAGACGGCCAGGGCCCTTGGAGTTCTGCAACAACGACGGACGCCCTTTCGGAGCAGCGGAGGCAAGGGCGCCTCCAAAAGTTCCGGCGGCGGTTTCTCCACCTACCGTCAAGCGGCCCGCTCGTCGGCTCAGGAGGCCTACAGAGGACGAGGCAAGGCTGGCGGACCCCGCCGTCGTCGCCAAGGAGGTCAAGGCGGCAAAGCCTCGTCGAAGCAAGATTGAACCGGCCGTGGGGTCGGGCCCCCACCGAAGCACCCTGGTGGGAGGCCGGCTGGCGAGCTTCGTCAGCGTGTGGGAGTCCATCTCCACCGACCGTTGGGTGCTGGACGCCTTGGCCCGGGGCCACGCGCTCGAGTTTCAAAGAAGGTGTCCGCGCGTCCCCCCCGTGGCCAGGAAAGAACTTCACGTCCCTCAACTTCTCCTGGAGGTAAAGGCGATGCTCAGGAAGGGCGCCATCGAACTCGTCCCAAAGAGGCTTCGGGGCTCCGGAGTGTACTCGAGATACTTCCTCGTGAAGAAGAAGACGGGGGGATGGCGCCCCATCCTGGACCTGCGACGTCTGAACAAGTTCATCAAGGCGCAAAAGTTCCGGATGGTCACCCTCCAGCACGTCCTGGGTCAGCTGGAGGAAGGAGACTTCCTGTCGTCGTTGGATTTGGAGGATGCTTACTTCCATATTCCCATCCTAAAGGGGCACCGAAAATTCCTCAGGTTTGTGGTCCAAGGGCGTCATTACCAGTTCAAAGCCCTCCCCTTCGGTCTACGGTCGGCACCCAGGGTGTTCACCAAGTGCCTCGCACCGGTGGCGGCGCAGCTGCGCCGCGAGGGGATCCACGTCTACCCCTACCTGGACGACTGGCTCATCCGAGCCAAGACGAGGGAGCTCGCCGTGGTTCACACGGCAAGGACCGTCCAACTTCTCACGGACCTGGGATTCTCCGTGAACTACGCCAAATCCCACCTGGTACCCGCGCAAGACGCTCTGTTTCTGGGAGCGAGGCTCAACACAGTGTCCCTTCTGGCCTCCCCGTCGGAGGAGAGGACCAGGACCATCCTGGGCAAGGTGCAGCGGATGTTGGTGGCCGACGCGGCCAAGGTGAGGTCCATCAAGTCCCTCCTCGGAATGATGTCTTCCTGCATCTACCTCATTCCCATGTGCAGGCTCCGGATGCGCCCGTTGCAGGAGTTCCTGGACGCGCGCTGGATCCAAACGACGGGCAGTTTCGAGGAAAGGATCACACTCGACGAGAGTTTCCGACGAGCGATCCGGTGGTGGGGCACCCGCGCGCATCTGACGGCGGGCATGGACTTCCAGACCCCAGCCCACCAGGAGACAGTGACCACGGATGCCTCCCTGGAAGGGTGGGGAGCGCACACCGAAAATCTGCACGCAAGAGGCCTTTGGCTCCCGACGGAGAAATCCCTACATATCAACGTCCTGGAGCTCCGTGCAGTGTTTTGGGCCCTCAGGTCCTTCCTTCCGTCCCTCAAGGGCAAGGTGGTGAGGATCTTCACCGAGAACACCACCACCATGTTTTACATCAGGAAACAGGGCGGAACCAGGTCCCCAGCACTGTCCAAGGAGGCGCAGGACCTGTGGCATTGGGCCGTCGCCCAAAGGATATTTCTGGTGCCCTTTCATCTGGCAGGGATAAAAAACACCATCGCCGACTCACTCAGCAGGGAGCTGCGCTCGTGCCACGAGTGGGAGCTACGGCAGGATCTAGTGGATCGCCTCTTCCGACGGTGGGGCACACCCCAGATCGACCTGTTCGCGACGGCGACGAACTCCAAGTGCCGGAGGTTCGCCAGCAGGTTTCCCCAGGCGAGGAGCATGGGCGATGCTTTCTCGTTCCCCTGAGAGGGCCTGTTCCTCTACGCGTTCCCTCCTCTGCCACTGCTAATCCGGCTCGTCAACCAGCTCAAGAGGTCACGGTGCAGGATGATCCTCGTCGCACCTGCGTGGCCGAGGCAGATATGGTTCCCGGACCTTCTGGACTTGTCAGCGTCCCCGCCAATCAAGCTGCCGGTGGACGCGGATCTGCTCTCCAGGGAAGGAGGCGCCATCCTCCACCACGACCCGAAATCGCTGAACTTGCAGGCCTGGCTCCTGCAGCGCTAGAGTTTGGAGGATACGACATACCGGCCGACTGCAGAGAGGTTCTTGCAAAGGCCAAGGCGTCCTCGACTCTTAAATGCTACGGACACAAATGGAAGAGGTTCTCTGTCTGGTGCCACGCACAGAAGATTAACCCTCTACGGATTACGGCTCCCCAAGTTCTGCCGTACCTGCTGACGCTGGCCAAAGCTGGACTGGCACACGCGTCCATCAAGATTCATCTTGCTGCGATCTCCCGATACACCAGAACCACGGGACGGACGTCCTTGTGGTCTCATCGTCTGGTGAAAGAGTTCATGAAGGGACTGTTCAGATCGTTCCCGCCGGTGAAGGCCCCGGCCCCGGCGTGGGAGCTCAACGTGGTGCTGACCAAGCTCATGGGACCTCCGTTCGAGCCTCTGCACTCAGCTCCGTTGAAATTTCTGTCGTGGAAAACAGCGTTTCTTGTGGCCATCACCTCCGCACGACGAGTGGGAGAGATCCAGGCCCTTTCCTGCAAGGCCCCGTACTTGACTTTTCACGACACGAGGGTAGTGCTCAGGACGCACCCCTCCTTCATGCCCAAGGTACCGTCGGACTTCCATCTCAACGAACCCTTGGTGTTGCCTGTGTTCTTCCCGTCGCCTTCGTCGCCGGCTGAGAGGACTTTGCACTCGCTGGATGTGGCTAGAGCGCTGAAGTTCTACGTGGACCGCACGAAGTGTTTTCGGAAGACGTCACAACTCTTTGTGAACTTTGGACCTGTCAATCAGGGGAAGGCTCTTTCGAAGGCTTCCATTTCCAGATGGCTCTCCGGCTGTATCATGTACTGTCATCGGTTGGCAAACCGACCGCTGCCTGGCCGTCCGAGAGCCCATTGCACCAGAGCGATCGCAGCTACCACGGCGTTCCTATCTGGTGTGCCCCTGCTGGACATATGCAGGGCTGCTACGTGGAGGTCGACGCACACCTTCACGAAATTCTACTGCGTCAACCGGGATTCCAGGGAGGAGTCCAGGGTCGGCCAAGCAGTGCTGCGCAACCTGTTCGCCTGAGGTGAGCCTGGTGAGGAGGTAAGATGCTTAATGTTGAGTTTGATGTGATGCTTAATATTGAGCCTTTGCCACCTCCCGTGGTTGTGCATGTGTGTACTGCTATGTATTCTTTATTCATGAGCATGTGAATCCATGCCAGACCCCATGCTGGAGAAGGAACAAGTTACTTACCTGTAACTGTTGTTCTCCAGCATGGGTCTGGCATGGATTCACATGCGAACCCTCCCGCCTACCCCTCTGCGGCTCTTCACTTGGTCATACTGCCACTTCACGTGCTTCCAAATCTGAAGATGGCTGCCAGAGGTGGGGCTTAGGTAGAGGGCAGTCATTGGCTGTGGTCAGTATGACGCAGAGACCAGTGATTGGTTATTACTACGAAAGTCAGATCAGAAACGAAACTGATACTGGTTTTTTCTTTACCGAGGATTCCCAGCCTGACGACGGGGAATATTCATGAGCATGTGAATCCATGCCAGACCCATGCTGGAGAACAACAGTTACAGGTAAGTAACTTGTTCCTTCCTTGTTTTTTCAGTTGTCTCAAATTTCTCCTTAATTCTATTTTCTTAAAGGCTACCATCTTATCAAAACAGTGAACAGATTTGAAAGTTCGACCTGGGTGGTCCTTGGTCTTCTCAACAAAGTCCCACATCATGTGGCGATAGTTAACTTCTGGTTCTGTTATCACGGATGGTCCCTTTGCATTAGATTTCCTAGTCTTCTGGTTAGGAGATTGATTTTCAATTTATTAACCACCAGTCTGTTGCAGGCAGAATTTACCCTCAGGGGCAAGGGATAGAAAGTTGCAGTTTGGGCAGTCTGGACAGACCAAAATAATTTCAGTAAGTAATGGTCACTCAGGTTTGTGGGTATAACCAGTAGGTGTTGCAAGTCTCCCAAGGTGTTTTCCGACAAAAAAAATAGTCCTGAATTTTCTCCTCAAAATGTCTGCCCCAGGGGGAACATCTCCCTTGATGTTACCATTGAGCATGTGAATGTTTCTCAGTAGGAGATATTCTCGCCATCGCAAGCCTTTAAGTTCTACTTCTGAGGCTGAAGAGAATGCACCATCTATTAACCCTTTAAGTGCTATGGGTATTTCCCCCCAGTGTCATGGCCTTTTTTGGCGAATTTGGTATGTGGCCATTCAATTCCTTGTAACTTCTTTGTTACATGAGATATCTCGGCCAAATTTGGCTCCTTTTTTTCCCACATGTAGGCGGTCGTAAAGCCACCTAGGAATCATAGGTTGCTGTAGGGGGGTGAGAGAAAATAACCAAAAAGAGCGAAAATGTTGTTTTTTCAAAAAATGCGAATAAATGATGTACAAAGAAGCCTGTGGTTTTTTCCTTGTAAGAGCAAGGAACAAATGGTTTGCTGTGCTGAATTCCCCAATTTCCTGGCTTTCAATAACAGGTTGAGTGGAAACGAAAAAACATTATTTTGATGTGGTTATCAACTGTTTTGTGAGAGGTAGGTGATTTTGGCCATTTTTGCCAATTGGACATGCATGGACGGAATGGAAGAAAAGGGTAGGAAAGCCGAATTGGAGGACAGAAAGGCATATATTTCGGGAAAGTAGAAGAAATTCCAAGTTTAGGAAGGGGTGATTTGCGTAGGTCGGGCAACAACTAGGTAGGGGAAAATGCCATAGATTGGGGGAAAAGCGGGAAAATGACCAAAAAAAGGTATGTGGTGGGCATGGTTGGCTTGGTATGGCAATGGCTTCTATGAATTTTGAGAAAAACAATGCTCTGCTACATTCCCCAGACTCTTGCAGTTAAGAAAGCACACATTTTTTGTAGTGTTTCACAAAACAAGCAATACCACAAGCCAAACACTGAGCCATGGTACACAGGAGTTTTATGCTTACGCCCTGAACAGACGTACTTAGCATGTGTAAATCAGGAAAACCAATGTAGTGAGGAACGGCAAGCATGCATTTTTTGAAAGAGCACAGGCAGACCTTTTCAAGGGTAGGTGACTTGTGCAGGTTACAATAGTGTATGGTGCCTAAAGCAGCAACTAAATGTAGGGCACATTTAGGAAATGAAAGGGTTGTGTGAAAAAGGGCACCAGCAAATGGGTCAAAACTTTATGAAAACCACACAAACACAGGAAATGTCATAGCTACCCGCGTTCCCACACATGTCCCGATGAAAACGGTACCTCACATGTGTGGGTGCACTGTTATGACTGGCTCTTGGTCATAGGGTTCACTCCAAGGGACACTCAGGATACACAGGCCAGGTACGCCTAGTGGTTACTTTATTAGGGTTCTTCTGTTACAAGGATCAGATGTCATCATAGTTATTAGGAGATAAAGAGGAAAGGGACAGGAGCCCACTGGCTCCCACCACCCAGGCTCACATAATCTAACTGCCTGGGTTAGAACCCATTCAACTCTAAACATTCTGACCTCACACTCCACACTCACAGCCTACATTCTGATGACCTCAACCCTGGCTCAGCACACATGCAAGTATAAGAGCCAACCCTAACACCTCCTTTCCTACAACAAACAAACACACCTCAAACATACCTGGAGGAAGCAACCCTAACACCTCCTCCTCTTGCATAAAGAACAACACACTCTTTCAAAACAGCAAGACACACCTCACTCTCAGCAGAGTTCTGCTAACCACAGAGATTGAACAAACAGGCTTAACTAACATCCTACAACAGTCCCAGCCGCCACAACTAACAGTCCTAATCAATCAAAACAGCACAAATCACCTTCTGTTCCCCCCTGCCACAAAGGAACCTCGAACTGCCACTTCCGAGCACTAACTCCCAAAACCGGGAAAAACCAGGTACTGTCGTAACTGCGCAAGATACTTACTAACAACCCAACAATCTACCCGGGTCACCAAGAAACCACAGTCACAACTCATACCTCTGTCAAACCCAATCCAAAATTCAAACAACACAGACACACTAAATCACCAATCACTCACCTCATCACACCAATAAAGAAAGGCAACCAGCTGTCACTAAACAACCACCACCACCAGCCTATCGCTACAAATGTTGGCCAGACAAATGAGCCCTTCAAAACATTTCAAAACACCCCAAAGTGAACACAGCTGCAGATGACACGTTGCCAGGCTTCTGAAATTGATCAAGAAGAACTCATGAACAATACCAGAAACCACCAAAAAGTTCAAGAAAAGATTAAACAAGATGCAGGAACATATGCATCTAAAAGAAAAATAAAAAAAATCCAAAGAAATCCCTGGACCCTAACAACTCTGTAGGATCACCAAAACAACATCAAATCTTCACACAGCTTTAGGCACTAGTCCCCTGCAAGATGCCTCTCGGTTCCGCAGAGCCACAACCTAAAACAACATTAAAGCTTCACAAAGCTTCACGCAAACTCCTCAGAGTCACAAATCATCACAACATACACACCTTCGCAAAGCTTGAGGTACTAGTCTCCTACTAGATACCTTTGGACCCCTCAGCGTCACTAACCAATTTCATCAAAGCTCCAACAAGCTTCTATACTAGCCTACCACTAGTAACATCACTGACCCCGCAGGGCCTCAAAACACCAAACACCTCCAACTCTGCAGAGCCCCTTGACCAACCCTGGTCATGTATATCAATTCAAACACATTCCAAAAACCCCAAAAGATTCCAAAACTAAGAAGTGGTCCTGCACCAACACTAAAACATTCACATACTACTCCAAGCACACATCAGACACAAGATGCTCAAAAATACAGACTACCCCACATAGAATGTTAACTGCTAAGGAGCGCTGCAGTCACTCTAGCAGTCATCATGGGTTGCTCATTCATACACGCACAAACAAAACATCACACCTACAATGCCTCAAAAATGGTTACTCTAAGCATGTCAATAGGTGATACATTAATACAATGTACGTTGCCGGTCAAATTATCTAAAAGTCCACATTGCCTTAGATCAGGCAACTCTAAATGCTGAAATTCCTCAAAGATGTTATACTAAGCATAATAGGATCAACACCCTTTGATTGTCCACCTCAATCAACCTCATATGTGCCACTCACACACAACCCGTCACACCACAAATGTAGAAACCGACTTTAAATGAGACCTAAACGTCAATGTTGCCAACTGGGCCCAACTCTGAAACCAACCTGCAATGCCTCAAAATGGTTACATCTAAAATAAAATGCACCTCCTATTCTCAGTGCAACATCATTCTCACTAATACTTCTCATGTTACTTCACTACTAATGCACAACAGTACTCTTCAGTCACAACTTGTCACATTGTTGCTCAATCCATTATGACATTTTACTTTTTAAATGAAACTCCAAAATTTCTTCTGCAAGTGTAAACTAATCATCCACAAAAGCTACTATCATACTCAAACAGTAACCGTTTTCTCATTGCGTGGTCCCCACTTCAGACCAAATCAGCATAGCGTCTATGCTCATTAAAACCTTTAGCCTTCCAGGTGCATAAAAAGGCACAATTACGCTTACTTGGCATGGAAATTACACTTCCCCTTTTTAAATAATGCTGGCATAGTCACTCAGGAAATGGTGGCACACTTGGGTAGCCTCATGCAACCCTGCCAATGTCTCCTCATGTACCAGGGGGCCTGCTCCTGGTAGACTCCAACAGGCCATCCTTGCCCCAGGCTCCATGGGGCAGGATGCTTCCGACACCCCTGGGTGGCCGCCTCCAACAGCCCTGGGGGCTGACTAAAGCAGTACTGGGTGGCTGACTCTAACAGCCCTGGGTGCTTTCCATTTCTCCAGACTCTTGGACAGCCTCTAATGGCTCCTGGCCTCAAACAGGGCACTCTCCCTTCTTCCCAGGGGACTCCTCTGACAGGCTGTCCCTTCCTGCCCTGAGTGGTGGGCACTGACCAGTCCATGGGGGGCAGTGGGCTCTCCCTCACTTCCAACAGTCACTTTTTATCCCCTTGCCTGCACCCCCCGCAGCAGAGTCTTTCCTCCTCTCTCACATGACATCACACAGGTGTCTGCTTCCTTTTGCTTCACTTGCTGTCCACATCAAGGTCCTCCTTCACCATACCTTGGAGCATCCTCGTCGCCAATTGTTATGACCGGCTCTTGGTCATAGGGTTCACTCCAAGGGACACTCAGGATACACAGGCCAGGTACGTATAGTGGTTACTTTATTAGGGTTCTTTTGTTACAAGGATCAGATGTCATCATAGTTATTAGGAGATAAAGAGGAAAGGGACAGGAGCCCACTGGCTCCCACCACCCAGGCTCACATAATCTAACTGCCTGGGTTAGAACCCATTCAACTCTAAACATTCTGACCTCACACTCCACACTCACAACCTACATTCTGATGATGACATCAATCCTGGCTCAGCACACATGCAAGTATAAGATCCAACCCTAACACCTCCTTTCCTACAACAAACAAACACCTCAAACACACCTGGAGGAAGCAACCCTAACATGCACATACCTGGGCGCCAAGGGGAAAGACGAACATACCCCTAACCCCAGGTTTTTTCCGACATCTGAATTTCACGATTTTTCCAGACGGGCACACCATACAGATATGGGCCTCGGGTGTCCAAGCCACTAAGGAAAACAGGGAACCCCATGCATTTCTGAAAAGAGGACACCCGTGGGAATCTGCAAATCGGCCCAGAATGTATTACCCAGAAAACCCGGCAAAGTCCAAAATTAGGTGAAAAAAACACCCATTTTCCACACATTTCACTCGGCTTACCCATCGAAACACACCACCACCAACACATGGCCTACCATCCCGCGTTCCCACAGGTGTCCCGATGAAAATGGTACCTCACGTGTGGGTGCACCTACCTGGGAGCCAAGGGGTAAGCCTAAAATACTGGTAATCCCAACTCTTTTCGCACAGCAGGATTGTAGGATTTTGACTAACGTGCACACCATACATATTTGGGCCCAGGGTGTCCAAGCCACCAAGGAAAACTCGTAATACCATGCATTTCTGAAAAGAAGACACCCGTGGGAATGCACTGGGGTCTGACTTGCGCGAAGCATCACAGAATTTATTAGCCACAATCCCCGACTAAGTGTGATATTTGGTGGGGGAAAAACAAAATGTTCACTTTGTCTGGGGTTCTGGGTAATAAATTCTGGGCAGCTGCGCGCAAGTCAGACCTCTGCATTCCCACAGGTGTCCTCTTTTGAGAAATGCATGGGGTTCCCTGTGTTCCTTGCTGGCTTCGACACCCTAGGCCCAAATGTGTAGGTTGCCTACATGAACAAAATGTGCTGTGCCGAAAGGCTTGGGGTTACCAGTAGGTTACCCTTTTTCTTTTGCGCCCCGGTAGGTGCACCCACAAATGTGACGGACCGTTTTCGTCGGGACACCTGTGGGAACGCGAGAAGGTATGACATCTGGCGTTCCACCATTTGCACTTTTTTCCTTTGGTAACCCAACTCCCCTTGGCGCAGAGGGGCACATTGGTGTGCCAATCTGGCCCCGGTGTGCCCAAACCTTACTGGCCCACCCACTGGGGGGCCTGTCCCACCATTTTTGGGGGCCCTCTCCTCCCTCACCCCAAATGGGTGGCAGAGGATCCTCATGCATGCCTCCCTGGGCCTCTTAGAAACGGCTGCGTGAGGTACACCCTGCCTCCTTTTGGGGGGGGGGGCACAAATGGTGTGACAGGCCCCCCAGTTGGTAGGGCAGTAAGCTTTGGGCACCCCGGGGCCAGAATGGCACACCAATGTGCCCCTCTGCGCCAAGGCAGGTTTAGTAAACCACAAAAATAATTCAAAATGGCAGGCTGCCCTTTAGCGGGGGCTGAGGGGCCCCCCTACACCGCTGGGGAATTTTCTAATGTGAAGGGGGGTGCACCTCTCCACCCCCACCCCAATTGGAGGGGTGGTGCATCCCATGTAGCCCTCCCTGGGGGCAGATAAGGGAGGGGGCTGTCCTGCACTCCTCCCTGGGCTCAGGCGTCCCTCCCTAGGAGCAGATATCTGGGCCCAGGGAGGGCTGCATGACATGGCCCCCACTCCATTTTGTGTGGGGGGAGACTGAGTCACCACCCCGTCCCATTAGTAAATTCCCCATCCCTTTGGGGTGCCCCACAGCCCCCCCTAAAATGCATTCCACCATTTTCCATTTTTTTCTTTGTTTACGAAACTTGCCTTGCCGCAGAAGGGCACATTGGTGTAACAACCTGGCCCCAGGGTGCCCAACCCTTCCCCACCCACTGGGGGGGCCTGTCCCACAATTTGTGATGGCCCTCCTGAAATACAGCCGGAGATCGGGGGGGAGAAAGGTGGAGACTCACCTTTTATTTTCACCGCAGCAGCCCGAAATGGCTGCTGCGGTGAAAATTACTTTCACTTTCGCGTCGACGTGCTTTACGCACGCCGACGTGAAACTGAAGGTAATCCAGCCCCCTGGCAGTGAGGGGGGACCTCCCCCTCACATAGCCCAGGGGTTGGATTACAGTTTTGTCTGATCCCTGCTTTGCAGGGATCACACAAAATGAAGTGCCAAAAAGGACTAGCTATCTCGTCCTTGGCATTCTGGAGGGAATTCCAAGGATGAAATACCTCGCCCTTGGCACCTAAGGGGTTAAACATTTCGGGTTGTTGAAGCAATGTATGTTCAAGTCCCCACAGATTACAAAAAAGGGATTTGGTCCAGTTTCTAGTGTCTTATCCACCAGATCCATCATTACTTAATTTAAATGGGCACACTCAAGAGCTTTCTGGTTCCAATATAGATTGAGGAGAATCCATTTTGGGGGAGGGGGGATTTCCTCCCCTCATCTCTATTGTAATCATCTGAATGTGGGAATTGATATTTACAGCACTTAAAACATCTAAATTGGCATTATGCTTTACCGCCACAAGAAGACCTGCCCTTTGCCTCCCTTTCAGCACTTTTATAGCTGGATTGAAATGCACAGTGAAACCTTCAAGTACTGGCACCCTCCTCATCCATGTCTCTTGGAGGCAAATGATATCAAGACCATCCACATCAGCGTTCCGCTGGTTTAGCAGATGTTTAAAGCCTTGCATATTCCAGCATCCAATGACTAGATCTTTCCATTCTGTAATCTTAGGCTGTTATGCTCTGCTAGAGTTCCTTGCCAATGCACCAGCCATGTAAATAGATAGAAATCAGGGTGAGAGATCCGAAAACAGCTGTCAAGTTTTTGAAGCTATTTTATTTTGCCTTCAAAAAGATTTTGCACAGATGAGTATTTTTAAACATTTACAAAACTTTCGATAAGCACGAAAGGTTAGGTGGACAGATATTTCTTTTTTTGCGAAATACAAGTGAGTATCGTCCTCTTTTCTTGCAGAGGAACAGTTTTCACAGTGATGCACGAGTATACAGTACAGGTAAGTAATGACAAAGGGTGTCAACACGGTGCGACCCAGGACTGTGATAGGTCCGGGGGTACTAGAACAACAATAGTTAACACAACACTATCTACAAACACATATAGACAGGGGTTGTGCCACAGAAAATCGACACAAAGGTGTTTCGGCCAAGCTGGGCTGGGATTAAGCCCGAGGTTGTGGTGGCCTTCAACAGGATGGTCTCTTAATAAAGGTTCTGTCCGTAAGGGAAATCTATGGGGGAACGGGAGAGCTGTCAGGATCTCAGGTAATTTAGGTTTCATTTACGTATTAATAAATAATGGCTGATTGGTGCCTATAAATACACTAGAAGTGTATTACAATAGAACAGCTTACCGTCTGCTGTGGTGCAGCGGGGACGCTGTGCTAGAGTCCTGTTATGGTTGCCGGACTCTTGGGAGCATGAGAAGACTCGTGTGAATCAGGTCACTCAGGCTACTTACTAAAGCCTATGGTCTCTGGGAGCTGTAGAAACAAAGGTAAGTATACCGTTATCTCCACGTGTGGGGGAGACCGTGTATTTCAAGGAAAAAACAGCACAAGGCCCAAGTACATCCAGCATGGGATGTGTTGGAGTGGTGAGTATTCCACCCTGATCCAGCACAAGTACTCCTTTAGCAATGTCAAGTTACGGACTATAAAAACTGCCACAGCACAATTTTATGGACTTTGCACCCACCACAAAATCATATTGCAATCTCCTCTTGCACGCTCGTGTTACTTTTTTTTTTTTTATAAAGTATTTTATTGTTTTAGACATAATAAAACAATCACAATAAAGCAACAAGCAAACAAATCAACTTAAAGACTGTCATGGTCATTCAGAATCAATGGAGATAGTACCCTAGCATCAGAGGTCGAACGGCTTCCACAGAGCGTGCAGCAGTATGTAATACAAATACATGTCCCAATACAAAACAAAACAAAACACCCAGTACACATTCCTCAGGCTGTGGGGGGAGGGGGGGGGGTTTCTCAGGTCGCTCCTTCTTCCCATCTGCCCCATATTTTCAAGGCTTTGTTGGGACAGCCCCGCGCTAGGTAGATCCTATGCTCCATCATTGCGCATCTGTCCATATCTAATTTCCATTGGTCCAGTGTTGGGGAGTCGGGGGCTCCCCATTTCTGCGCTATGTTGCGCTTGATCAATCCCATCGCCATGTGTAGGAGTAATGTCTCCCATTTATTAGCCTCCAACTCGCCAGGCACACCCAGAAGCAGAGTCTTTGGGTCCTGTGGCAGGGTCCGGTTCAGAACTCGAGAGAGTTCCCTACAGCATGCGTTCCAAAAAGTTTGTATCCGGGGACATGTCCACAGAATATGAATGAAAGTTCCCTCCTCCTCCCCGCATCGCAGACAGTTCGGGTTTGGGGCCCGATTCCAGCCATATAGGCGCGTTCTAGGGTAATAAACCCGATGCAGTATCTTCAACTGCACAAGTCGAAGCCTAGAGGAAATGGCGATTTCTCGGGGGTGCATGAGGACTTGTATCCAGTCCTCTGGATCTATCTCTCCCACATCCGCCTCCCATTTCGCCTTCAGCTCGTTCAGGTCAGGGGTGGCAAAGGAGGACATGGCATTATAGAGGATGGAAGTGCATTTGGTGGGGATGTACGCCGGGAGAATGTTGCGCTCTATAGGAGTATAGTCTGGCAGTTGTGTATCATCTGTTAGGTAGGGACTTAGGGCATGGGCCAGGCGTATATAGTGGTATCGTTCCGTATATGGAATCTGGAATTGCAATTGTAGGTCATCAAACGAGGTCAATCTACCCTGCGTGAGCACATTCCCAACCCTAATAATCCCCGCCTTAACCCATTTGGGCCACGGCTCAAACTTCTGAGTCGCAGCTAGATTATAGTTTTGCCAGAGGGGTTGTGCAGTAGTAACTTTGTTTCCCCACCCAATGAATCGGTGTGCTTGTCTCCACACCGTAATCAAGTGTGTTTTAGTTGTGGGTGGGGGGGTTCTCGGGAGGGGTTGATAAAGGAGGGACAACGGGTCGGTGTTCTGCATAGTGGCTATCTCAGCACGTATGTGGGGCAAGTCTCGGTTTCCGTGGAGAAGATCATTAACCACTACCAGTTGTGATGCCCAGTAGTATGTTTGTAGACGGGGGACTCCTATTCCTCCCTCCCAGATCGATCTCTGAAGTGTGGTTAACGCAATTCGTGGTTGGCCTCCCCCCCATATCAGATCTCTAAGGAGTGTCTCTACCTGGTGAAACTCCAGATCGGGAATTCCAAGTGGGGCATTCTGGAGAACATAAAGGAATCTGGGGAGGGATATCATTTTAAAGAGTGCCGCTCTTCCCATAAGTGTCAGGGGGAGGAGTTTCCAGTGTCGGACATCAATAATGAAGCGGTCCGTGATCGGTCGGAGATTGTGTTGTATATAACTTGATAAGTCCCCAGATATCCATATTCCTAGGTATCGAAAGCCCTGTCGTTCCACCCGATACGGGCACCCCTGGGGAATTGCTTGGTCTCCACCCTTTACCGGAAAGAAGACTGATTTCTCCCAGTTGATTCTAAGTCCGCTAAGTTCCCCAAAGCGGATGAGCAGTTGTGTTACAATGGGGGAAGATCTTGGTGGGTCACCCAGATATACGAGGAGGTCGTCTGCGTACGGGGACGTACGATCCTCGTGACCCTCCGGCCATCTGAATCCTTTCCAGGTGGTGTTTTGGCGAAGCCAAAGAGCCAGTGGTTCAATAGCAAGGGCGAATAAAAGAGGGGACAGTGGGCATCCCTGTCGTGTACCCCGACCCAGGGGGAAGGGCCTGGAGGACCAGCCGTTTACCTTCACTTCAGTTTTGATATTAGTATAAAGTAGCTGTACCCATCCCAGAAAGGCCTCTCCGAACCCCATACGGCGCATGACCTCCCAGAGGCAGTCCCATCGAATGGAATCAAACGCCTTTTCAAAATCGACTGCCAACAGGGCCAAGGGTTCGTTTATGATCGGGGATCTCTCCAACGCTAGATGGAGGCGGCGTAGATTCATCCGAGTCGATTTGCACGGCATAAATCCACATTGGTCCGGGTGTATCAGGGTGGATGCAACTAACTGCAAACGGTTCGCTAGTAGCTTAGCGAGGATCTTAGCTTCCCCGTTGATCAGTGATATAGGCCTATAGGAGGCACAATCATGTGGAGGTTTGCCAGGTTTGGGAATGACTACGATAGTCGCCTTACAAAGATCTGGTGGAAGGGTCCCCTGATCCCGGGCAGTAAGGAACAGTCTGTGTAGAGGAGCCGCCATTTTATCTGCTCCCAACTTTTGCCAAGTTTCGACAGGGAATCCATTCGGGCCCGGGGCCTTCCCTGATTGGAGCTGAGACAGCGCCTCAGAGATCTCAGCCTCCGACAAGGCAGAGTCCAACTGGTCTCTCTGTTGTCCCGAAAGAGTCGGTAACGTTACCGCATCTAGGAGGGAGGGATTTAGTGGTGAGGTCGGGGCTCGGTACAGGTCCGCGTAAAACTCTGCGAAGGCCTCAGCGATCCCAGAGTCCGAATGGTAGCTGTCGCCCTGTGGCGTAACTATTTCACGGACATGGCGTTGTCCTTCGTCCCTCCTCTGTAACCAGGCGAGCAGTTTACCTGCCTTGTCCCCTAGTTCGTACACCCTCGCTCTAGCCTGCCAATGGGCCTGCTTAGCGTCATCCATCGCTCTGTTCCGGAGGCATTCTTGGGCACGCTGGAGGGATCGATGGGTCTTGGGCGTAGGGTCAGAAATATGCTTAGTCTCCCAGTTACTCACTTCCTCTTCGGCTTTTAGTATTTCCCGAAGCCGGGTGTTTCTTTTATGTGTCGTCCAGGAAAGAATCTCACCCCTTAGCACTGTTTTATATGCCTCCCATAGTATCACGTGGTTATCCACCGACTCCTCGTTAATTTCAAAGTATTCGGCAGACACCTCCTCAAGGCGAGCTATCAGCTCCGGGAACCCCAGGTAGTAGTTAAGTCTCCACGTTCTAGGGGGGAGGGGGCCCTGCATACATAATTCAACTGAGAGAGGTGAGTGGTCAGAGACACCCCGGGGGAGTAGAGCTGCGGACATCGCCCTGTAAAGGTCGGTATGTGGCAAAAAGAGGTAATCCAGTCTGGACATGGAGCCGTGAGCGCCGGAGTGGAAGGAATACTCCCTAGCATTCGAGTGTAACTCTCTCCATACATCTCGGAACCCAAGAGCAGATGTAAAATTGGCCAATCTAGTGGGAGTGTTTGGGTTGTGATTTCGGAGATGGGAACGGTCCACACTATCATTCATGGTGTCATTGAAGTCTCCCCCCAGAACAAGTGTATCAGGGTGATGTTTCCCTATAAGGGTAGTAAGGTCGTCCAGTAACTCCTGTCCCAACCCAGGTGGAGAGTAGATTGAGGCGATAGCCACCGTCTGACCCCAGATCGTTCCCATAACGAACACGTATCGGCCCCTCCGATCCCTTTCAACCATTTGCTGGACAAATGGGATACGCTTGTGTATCAGAATGAGGGTGCCCCTGGAGCCCATTGTATACCCCGCCTGAAAGGCAAGTTGGTAGTTAGTCCTCTGAAAAAAAGCACAGTTTGATCCCGCCAGGTGGGTTTCTGTCAGAAGGGCCACATCAGGGGAGTGTCTGTTTAAGAATTGTCTGAGAAGACGCCGTTTGATTCCCGACCCCATCGCATTCACGTTCCAAATAAGGAATTTCAGAGATTTAGTGTGTCGTATGGGTGTCCAGTTAATCTGTGCGGAGGATGATTAGTACACATAGTGGGACTGTCAAGGGTGTAGCAATCAGTAAAAGAAGACAACATGGTATCTGTCTGTATCAAAAGAGCAGGGGTGTTCCGTAAAATTGTACAGAGCGCCTTCAGCCAGAGATAATGATTCGCATGACCTACGAACACATGACAGTCTTGGAATAACAAACAAAACTTTTAAACATTCCCAACTCCCCCCCACCCTATACTCCACCCCAACACGAAGTACCTGTCGCCCCAACATAGCTGAGCCTTCAATTAAGGTAACAGCTCAAAAGCCAGACCCTTGGACAGGGTCTAGATAAGCAAGAGAGAGAAAAGAAAAGAGGGGGGGGGAAATGGAAGGGAGAGGGAAAAAAGACTTAGCTAGGGGGGGGGACGAGAGCCTCCTCCAGAGATCCTTCCCTTGCGCTAATGTCAACATCTTCCATGGTGGACTATTTATGCATGGGGCTCAGGAGTGCGAGAGGTGCACACCCCCCTGTCAGAGCACATCTCCTAGGCCCCAGGAGTAAGGGGGCAATGCTCTGTTTAGTGTCCTTCTTGATCTGCCACCGGCTCCAGGATCTCCTGTCCTTCCCGTTCTGGGTGTCCCCTCGGGGAGGCTCGCCTAGGCCTCGGCCGGGGTCTTCCTCTAGGTCTTCTTGGCCTTGTTGTCCAGTCGCCTTCTATGTGGGCCTCGGCCCATTTCCATGCCTCTTGCGGGTCACTGAAGTAAACAGTAGTTCCTTTATGATAAATCTTTAGTTGGGCCGGTAAGAGCAGGCCGTATTTCACATTCAACTGAGCCAGTTGTCTCTTGAGTGGTTCAAATGATTGTCGTGCCCGCTGCACTTCTCGGGTATAGTCCGGAAAAAAGGCGATTCGGGAGCCGTTATGGGTAATCGACCCTTGTGATCGTGACAGTTGCAGTAGGGCGTCCCTGTCTCGATAGTTGAGTAGGCGGGCGATAATAGTACGTGGCGGAGCGCCCGGGGGTGGTTTACCCGGCGGCACCCTATGAGCCCTCTCCACTGAGAAAAACTTTGAAAAGGATGTGGCCTCGAAGATATCCACGAGCCACTGCTCCAAGAATAGTTCCATGCATTGTCCCTCTTCCCCCTCCGGCAGGCCCAGGATGCGGACGTTGTTACGGCGGGATCTCCCCTCTCCATCCTCCACCCTCGATTCAAGGGTTTTAAGGCGGTTCAAGGCCTGGGACAGTTGGCGATTGATCCCGCCAATGTTGTCCTCCACCTCAGAGATGCGGTGTTCCGCCTCTCCTGTTCTGGAATTTAGTTTCTGCAGGTCGTGGCGCAGGAAGGAAACATCTGCCGCCATACTGTCTATTTTGGTCTCCATGGAGGATCGGGAACTAGCAATGGCCGCCATCACATCGTGTAGGGAAAGAGGGCCGTCCCCCGTGGGGGAGTTCAGACGTGTTGCTGGGTCCACCGGGGCCGGGGTAGTAGCGACAGCAAATTGGTCCATACTGCTCTGTGTGGATGATTTTTTCCCCCTGTCTTTCCCCATGGCTCCGGAGACCGTGGAGCGTCTGGCACAGTGGGCCGAGTGATATTATTTATACCCAGTTGAACCCACTTCGATGTGTCGTGTTGCAGGCCTGCAACGGATCAGATGGAGAGCCGCGGGTCCCCAGAGCGTCCTCCAACCGTATGTATGTGTTCTGGATAGGAGGGACTGTATTGGGGTTTCACGGGGCCTCCAGAGACCGTACAGGCCTCCTCCGTATCTCACAGTCCCTCGCTAGGTGGTGGTCCCCTTATGTCCCTTACGCGACACCCGGCTCCGTCTTCCGTGTGGAGCGGGGGGGGGGAGAGGGGGAACCCACCTACCTCTAGCGCGGCCAAGCCGGGTCGCTGCTGTCCTCCACCGCTCGGCGCTGGGACGAGATGGCCCCAAGAACGGGGGGGGGGCCCGCTTGTCACTGGGCTCGGGTCTGTCCAGGCGTCCTCCGGGTGCCAGCAGGTACAAATGGTGTCCGCCTCGTATACCGCTTCACACTGTACCACGAGCCACAATCATGCAAAGGAGACCTGCCCTCAGGCCCCGGCGGCCATCTTGATCTCGCAGTTCGGACGGCGCCACCGGCCTTCAGCAAAACTGTAGATTTAGCTCGTCGGGTGGACCGTTAAGTGCCCAGATTTCAGTCGATCCTAGCCCAGAGCTTCACGGGCACAATCGCGGCGTTGAAATCGCTCGAAATCCCCAGGAAGCAGGATAAAAGTACAGGATTATATCGGCGCTCACGGGAGCTCACTCGGCTCACGTCCGCGCGCTAGCCACGCCCCCCGCTCGTGTTACTTTTAATCACAGTAAACTGCGTTTTATAGCCCATAGTTCACCATGGCTTCTAAACGTGATTCCTGCCACCGACAGGATACCAAAATGATAGCCCTTACCTGGTGGCTCTGTTGACAAACACCACTCTCACAAGGCACCCACACCACCGGTGTCCCTCATTCCGGGTCCAATACTCGCCACTCCAACACATCCCATGCTGGATGTACTTGGGCCTTGTGTTGTTTTTTCCTTGAAATACACGGTCTCCCCCACACGTGGAGATAACGGTATACTTACCTTTGTTTCTACAGCTCCCAAAGACCATAGGCTTTAGTAAGTAGCCTGAGTGACCCGATTCACACGAGTCTTCTCATGCTCCCAAAAGTCCGGCAACCATAACAGGACTCTAGCACAGCGTCCCCGCTGCACCACAGCAGACGGTAAGCTGTTCTATTGTAATACACTTCTAGTGTATTTTTAGACACCTATCAGCCATTATTTATTAATACGTAAATGAAACCTAAATTACCTGAGATCCTGACAGCTCTCCCCTTCCCCCACAGATTTCCTTTACGGACAGAACCTTTATTAAGAGACCATCCTGATGAAGGCCACCACAACCTCGGGCTTAATCCCAGCCAAGCTTGGCCGAAACACCTTTGTGTCGATTTTCTGTGGCACAACCCCTGTGTATATGTGTTTGTAGATAGTGTTGTGTTCACTATTGTTGTTCTAGTACCCCCGGACCTATCACAGTCCTGGGTCGCACCCTGTTGACACCCTCTGTCATTACTTACCTGTACTTTATACTCGTGCATCACTGTGAAAACTGTTCCTCCGCAAGAAAAGAGGACGATACTCACTTGTATTTCGCAAAGAAATAAATATCTGTCCACCTAACCTTTCGTGCTTATCGAAAGTTTTGTAAATGTTTAAAAATACTCATCTGTGCAAAATCTTTTTGAAGGCAAAATAAAATAGCTTCAAAAACTTGACAGCTGTTTTCGGATCTCTCACCCTGATTTCTATCTATTTACATACAAGTACCCTCCTGGGCATATCAGGACTTCGCCAGGCGCCCTTTACATACTCTTCAATGCACCAGCCAGCCAGCTCCAATTCTCTTCCTCGCAAGGAACTGATTTTGCAGTTGGTGACTGAAGCCTGTTGTTTTCCATGGTTATTGAGTTCAGAGGTTCTCCCATCTTTATACCACCTTCCAATTGGTTTACTTCCTTTGGGACTCTTATCCATTTTAGAGCAGGGTCCTGTCTGAATCCATATTCAGGCTCTTTCACCCTCCTGGGTTTGTCCATCGCCCTCCTTGGGTTGCAATAGAGCCCCTCTTCCCTTGTTGTCAGTTCTTATGTCAAACCCCATTTTCAACAAACCCAGCATAGAATCTATCAATTTATCTTTAATGGGTTTTGAAGACGGATGTAAAATTACCCTGTCAAAGCGCTCTTCTTCAGGGAAGTTTATGGTCTTTAAATCGTAGATGGTTATCTTTTTCTTGAAATTTGGGCGGTGGTATAGCAGCCTCAGGACATTTGCCAGATTCAGGATCAAGCCATCGTTTATGTCCAGCAGCCTTTCCAAAAGCAAGCCCAACATCTCACAAGCTTTCAATTATGACTTGTCCTTTGTCACTCTGGTATCTTTGGCCCTGAGATGAGTTGGTTGGGCAACTTCTTTGGCTTTTGGATCGCTCTTCATAAGAGCCCTTCTGCATTCCTCCATTGTTTTGAAAATGGGTAGGATCTGTTTCCGGTACTCCAAATCTCCGTCCCTATCTTGATTTTTAAAAGATACACAACGCGTAGTTGCCAGTCTCATGGGTATAGTACCATTCTTTTGTCTGGGGTGCCACTCGGGGCGATTTGGTCATGTTGACCTTACGTTGGATTGACCCCCTCTGAATCACAGAATGGTTCCTGATTGGTCTGGTCAATAATGCTCCCAGTTACGTCACCATGAATCTTTAGAGGAGCTGTGCGTAGAGCTAGTTATTGAGACTTAGTTGGTTTTCTCACTATTTGACTGCTTAGTGGGCCTATGATGGCCCCAGATCCAATGTAACCTTCCCCATATTCCTCGTTATCTGATATGTAACAGGTTGATAAGTCCATTAAATCCACATTAGAGTAATACCTACTCAATGGCGATCCGACAGTAGTCTCAGCAATTGAGCTTGTGGGAGGATTCTTTTGTACTGAAGTGGCTTTTGCAGAGTTTAGCAATCCATTTTTACGACTGCCTATTTGGTTACCCGGCAGCGTCAAGTTTTTCACAAAGGATCTGCTGGTTTTTGATCTCGCTTTTGTTGCTGTTTTTATAGTCTGTTTTTTTTATTTAAAAATACCCTTACTTTTCGGGGATTCCTTGAGTCCAACTTCTTAGCTGCAGACGGGTGAGAACTTTCAATTTCAGGCACCTCCTCCTCACCTTGTTGTTTTTTCTCCAGTGTTGTTTTAACGAATAGATTAAAAATCTGTAGCGGAAGGTTCCTGTACTGCCCTGGAGCACCAGTTCCTCAACTGAGCAGAGTTCAATTTCAACCTTGACATCCTCTTTATTACTATCACAAATATTCTCATTCCCTGGGACAATTGTAGTGGCCAGGCTCACACCGTGGACTCTCAGGGTCAAATCAGTTCTCCCCAAACCATGGTACCTAAGGTCTCAATTCCTTTACCTTCCTTAGTCTGGAATTTTGGATCCTTGAGACCCCTTTTTTCACCTCCGTTATTCGAGATCTCTTCTATCGGTTGATCAGTGGGTAGATTCTTTTGACCTTCCTTGTTCTCATTCATATATAACTCCTGCATGGGGGCCGTAGGTCTTGATAGTCTTACCATGAGGCGCTTATCCTTTGCTTGAATAATGGGATCCAGTATTTGATGGAGAATATTTGTAGTTTGGGCTGAATGTGCATCTAGATTTGCTTGGATGGCTGTGACAAAGCCTTCTATAAATAAAAGCTTTGAATGCAGCATGGCAAGTAGAGTAGTGTTATCTTTTAGTTGATTATTCACTGATTCATATCATTTAATTAATGGTGCCATAGTGATGGATAGAGTTGCTAAAATATTGCTATGCAGCACTGGTGATTTCTCCCTCGATATTTTAGATATCGGGATTTCCTTATCCCCTTGCTGTCAAGACTGTTCCATACTACGTTCCTTAGTTTGTTGGACATTCATTCTATCACATGAATCCCTTCTCACAACCAGAGGAGCATTGCCGAGATAGTTTGTTAGGGTTCCAGGGGTCATGGCAAGTATTTGGCAGGGTTGTAGCCACTTGCACACCGGGTAAAGGGCAGCCAGTTTCTTTCAAGATCCTCTGTTCCGTATAATCACCGCCTTACACCCCCCTTCTAAAAGGAACTTCCTCTATCATAACTGTAGATGTCTTATCAATGAGCCTCACAGGCTGAAGTACTGTCAACTGTTCCGCCTCCATAGTTTCCATGCTTTCTAGCAATGCTTCATCAGATCTCTCATTAGGCTCTTTCACTTGCTGATTTTTCTGTGTACCATTGAGAATTGGCCTCGGCGGGAGCTTTCTTGTAAAAAGAAGCATTGATTTAACAACCAATTACTAGGAGTGAAACCAGCCGGCCACCAGATTTGTCTGTCTTTAGTTGCACAAGTTTTCCATTTGCGGGCAGCCTAGTGCCACAGATGGGCCTAATGTAGAAGGAAGCGCCTGTGCCTTTCTATTTTCAACAGCTTTGGAATGGAACATTTTAGGCCTGCTAACCCCTGCCCGGTTCAACTCCTCTGCCAATGAGGTCTCCCTGGAGGGGGGTCCCCATTTAGCATTAGACCCATGTGGAATGGCACGGTGCTCTTCATACCTTGCTTTCCAAAAGGCCTGAGCTGTAGGTGAGGCTGAACAATTTAACACCTCCTCCTCCGAGGAGCCGTTCGCCACACCATTGCTCGCATCCTGCCCCTGTTTCTCCTGGTATTCACCCCCCCCCTTGCTCTCCCCTTCGTTGTCCGACAGAGAGGGGCTCAAAAGGTTCACACCACCCCTGAACATTCAAGGGCAGGGGGAGTGCAATGGTATTGCTCAGGGGCTCCTACTCCTGCTATCTCTGGTGAGCCCTCTGAGTCTTGCTCAGCATAGTCTAGGGGAAAGGCCACCGCAGAATGCTCAAAATGTTCTGTCCGGGACAAAATTGTAACATCCACCTTGAGAGGGAAGGAGATACGGCTTTGACCACTCTCCCTCCCTATCTGGGTTTCCTTCAGTTTCAGTGGTCATTTCCCAAGATTCTGTGCATTCTGAATGATTGGAACAGGCATTCAGTGTTATAATTGTGCCAAACCATCCCCACAGTTTAATGCAGTCATTGGTGTAGTAACGTTAGCGCTCACCTCGCAGTCCCTCGCCGAATCATTTGACTTGCGGGGTGTTTTCTGACGCGCTTGACTCACTGGTCGCTGCAGTTCCTGCTGGAGGGTGGCGAGCAGGGCGGCATTGCATGTGAGCACAACTTGCTGCAAGGAAAGCGCTGCATTGCTTCTGCATCACCCCGCCAAACACAGCCAAACACTTTTGCTCACTTTCCGCCTTGCTTCCGCTCGGAAGACTGTATTTAACTCCTGGTGTGCAATGTTATTGGTGTGGAGTTAAAGGGCCAATAAAGGCAAAGACAAAGTTCTACAATTCAGCTCCACGACAGTCCATCAGAACGCCAAACACTTTCGCTCACAGATCATTTTTGGCAAAGACATGGTGCCCTCAAATGCTTCAGAAAATATTTGTCATCCAGCCAGCCTAACTATACAGCAGAAAATGGACAAATTAGAGCAAATTAAAAAGAAAGAAAGAAATATCTAAATGGCCAGAAGCAATGCCATTAAAGATGTACCTAGAGGTACAGAGAATTCCCAAACGTTTACGCATCCTAACCATTCCGATCTTTTGAAGACCTAGATCGGAAGCTCATAGAAGAAAGGATCAATCATACCAACACCTGCCATACCAACACCTGCTCTTATAAATATAAATAAAATATGCTAAACTGGACAGAGAAACTCATCAGGGATATCGAAGACATGGAAGAACAACTATTCACGTCTGATGATGGTGATGAATGCATTAAGATTATAAATAAAATTGCCATAAAATTGCCAGGCCGAGCCACTGATGTGGTTACCCACTGCAAAGTAATGCCACCATGCATGTCACCAACTACCACAATCCACATACACACCACTGCCACCAGCACTCCTACCCAACCTGCACACCACAACGGAGCCATGCAGCAAAACATACAACAGTTACCATAATCTACAAACAAAGCACTGTCTCTAAAACCCTATGCACTTTCCTTCACCTACTATGGTCTTACCCACTTCCATTCACAAACTATTGTCACTCCCAACCTAACCACATAATGTTCACAACATTGGCCCTACTCCAACCAATGTGCACACACCAGACTATGCAAGCACCACCCTCTACCTGAGGCAGAGTCAAACATGCATTGCTGCAGTAGGTGTGCTGAAGCCCGAGACTCTTGAGTACATGGCCTACAGCCTTCGGCCATGCAGCCAATAGTATAGTCCTTCAACATACCCACCGCAACGTACGCAAGCATGCATGCCACCATGTGCCCTACTACCGCAATCCACCCACATAGCACAGCCACCTGTGCTTCCACCCAATCTATGTCATGTGCAATTCACTCCTCTTCTCAAAATCACCTGCCACCACTGCCATACTTACCCACATTCTGTGATCAAAAAGATGTAGGAGTTTTCACGTTTAAAAAAAGAGAATTGCATAACATTGACATCACAGGAAAATACAAAACAGAGAGTGTTGGCACCATTGAAGCATTCTAAAATGTACCACCCATCAAACAGCACAACATGAAATGATGGTCAAATGTTACACATGTACATTTCTGCATGGTAGGTTAACACCAAATTAAATTACCTAACTTCGCAGAGCTGGTAGGCAACCTTTGCCACTGCTCTGTAGCAGCAGCCTGGCCAATACATATGTACTGCTGCAGTGCAACTTCAGCACTGAATGACATGGAGACTGATACCCCCCTCAGTCTGATAGGCAGATGCTGTGTGATGGTGGTACGCTCGGTCACTTGCCTTCACTGGTAGTTCACCTGAAGGGGTCAGGTAGCTGTCAGGTCAGTGGATTGGTCGGAGCCCAATCAATGTAATCACCTACCAGGCCACTGTACAGACAGACTTCTTAATGTGTTCAATGCTTTGCCCTGCTACCTGCCGTAGAGTCACAGAAATAACCTGCCACTGTAAAAAGCAGTACTATCTGTTACCCAAATCTGTAGGTGGTAGCACTGCTTAAAAAGCAGTAGCCTACTTCCTAAATCTGTTGGTTTGGCAACTCACCAGGGAAAGAAGGTGCTGCACACAGGTCGCCGTACAAGCTATCAGCCCTTTACGAAAGCTGTACCTGCCAATTGGCGCTATATGCACGAATACAGCAGGCGCACCTCCGTCTTCTCCAACCTCATTACATATGTCACATAATCACTTCTCACTCCCCCACCCTTTCCATACCTTCTGACCGCCAACACATGGTGTACGGAATATTTTCTAGTCCCTTTCGGCGCCGCACTGTCCTCTGATACACCATGGCAGTGGTTCCTGAAAACATTGATGCACAGCACGCTTCCCTCCAGCTAACCGCTGGCCGTGTCCAATGTACGCCATCATCACGGCGTACCGCAGGCGGCCAATCACACTTCGATCCGCGGAGAGAACAGGGAAATGGGTCAGCGGAGCAAACCCAGATATCACTAATATTTTGGGATGTACATTTCAGTCCTTTGCAACAAAACTACTGGTCGGATTCCCACCAAACACACAAAAGCATGCTTTCTGACCCAAGCCCCTGCTCTTGGTGCAAATCCGTCCAGCCGTTCGGCCTGTAGCTGAGCGCAAAGTTTTTTTCCCCCTTCAGCCTATGGAAAAAAGAAAATGTTGGCCCCCCCTTATAACTTTGCACCCCCTCCCTCCCCGCACAAAACCTCACCCAACTTGGCGAAAAAATTCTGAGCTGGCCATATATATTCTTGGTAAGGTTTCTTTAAGTTCGTCCACACATTTATATTTCAGATATTCACAGTTCATTGGGGTTTGCCTTTTTGCTTTTTGGTATTCAAACCAGCCTTTCATCGTATTCGCAAGGTTACAATGTTCAAATTGCTGTTGGCCGCCCAAACTCCCCACTGTCTTCGGATAGACCCACCGGCTTTCTCCAGTGTCTCCGGTCGGGATTGCTCTTCTAAGGCGTGCTGCTTTCACCCATATTTCAATGTGGAGGCTGTGGACGTTCTTCCGACCTCCCTCACGGCTACTCAATAGTACGTCTGCTTCCATTCAGGATCCGGAATGGAGAACGCCAGCTTCTCGACTCGCCGAGCACCCAGGACCTTCCTTGCGGATCAGTGTGGGTTCATAAATGAGAGGCAGACACAAAATTGTAATGTTTTCAACATCAGACATCTTTATTAAAATAAAAGAGTTGGATGAAGGCCTCTGTTCTTATCCTAAAGAGAGTTTACCTACCAAGGAAACTAAAACTAAAGATCAGTCTGTGTCTCGTGTTCAAAATTATATACACTGTTCTTGTGTCGAAAACATACTAACCTGACCCTCACACTAGAAGTGAACAATTAAGGGTGTAAGGAAACTATTTCTGATGTAGGTGTGGTGAAAAACTGTTCAAAAACAAGTAGATAAATCCAACAAAAATAACCCTTGGATCCAGAGGGTGGTTCCCTTCTCCTGGATGTGTCAGGTAGCAGGGCAAAAGTGTCTCTTTCAAACAGCCACTTCTTTGGTTCCTTACACCTGATTCAGGAAGTTTCTGTACAAACAATATGTCACACACCATTTAGCCCTTTCTGGGTATCTTGGCACTGAGTTCACAAACCAAAGGGGTCTTATTCACAATGAGATGTTGCAACCAGGGTTCTTTTATGAACCTCTTTGATATTTTAGCAGACTACCTGATGTATTTGTCCATCAGAAATCCTCCTGTGAGCTCTTTAGGGCTCTCCTTGTATCCCTTTGCCTGGTATTTATATTTTTATTTTACATATTTATATTAGTTTCATTGATATGCTATGCAAAAAAAGAAAAACAAAATATCCCAACGTCACCTCTCCCCTCCTCCCCCTAAGCCCCCGCCAGAAGTGAGGTTTGTCTCTTAATTCGATTGAGTGTCGTTAAGTTCACAATATGTCCAACATGCTGATATTGTGCGGGCACCATTGTGCCATATAGCCACTTTGTAAATAAGTCAATACTGAACCCCATTCCTGTTTTGAATGCATCCTGATCCTCCTGGATCCTATATATTAACCATTCCAGTGCTACAAAACTCCAGACTTTTTGTAGGCAGTCCTGGATCATGGGTTCTGACTGCTGTTTCCACTGTTGCGCTATCACCAGCCACGCAGCTATCAGCAGGATCATGAATCCCTGTTTTTGCATCTTTGTGAGTGTGTTCGACCCTGTATCCCACATCCTACACACCCAGATGTTATCCCCCATCAGCTCCACTCTGTGGTACATCTCTTGAATTTGGTTCCCCACCCCCACCCAGAACAGTTGCAACACTGGGCAGTTCCACCAAATGTGTATCCAGTCCCCCACCGCCTTGCATGCCCTCCAACATTCATCTGATGCTTGCGAGAGCATTACCTGTATCCTTTCTGGCATTTAGGGCCATTGTAGGAGCACTTTAATCCACCTTTCCTTTACCTGAATGGAGCAAGTTAGTTTTGGGTTTGCTCCCCAGAGGCACTCCCACTGTCTTTTTGGAATGGTCTCCCCTAGAGTTTTTCCCCATTTCCTCATGTAGTTCCATTGAACAAGCTACTCTTGGTCGTTCAAATATCTATAGAAATTTGAAGCCAACATTTTTGAACCTGTGTGAGTCGTTATATATTTTTCAAAAGATGTCAACTGTCTTGTAGCTGCCTCCTTGATAGCTGGAGTAGTTAACTAGTGTTTCAATTGGTTATATTTAAACCGGTCACTCACCGTCAGGCCTATATCCCAAATACATTCCACAAAAGAACTAAGTGTCTGTCCTGGTACATATCCCATATCTTTTGGCAACCCACTCTTTCCCACTTTGAATGCCCCCTTTTCCATCCCTGGTTGAAATTTCGGTTTCCCAAACATTTGGTAGAATGGAGATGGTTTCACTGTTAGCACCCCACATTCAATTGCTGAGTTCCATACTTCCACCGCTACCCCAATCATCTCACTAATCCTTACATTAGTGTGTCTATTTCATTTATTCAGACACGAGTCCAGAGAAAGAAGATCCTGCTACCGCCCTGTCCTCTCATGTCCATACTTTATGAAGACCTTCAGATAACCATTCCCTCATGACCCGTAGCTGGGCTGCCTCATAATATCTATAAAAATGGGGGAAAGCTAGGCCCCCTCATCCTTTGGAGCCATGTGGACATTGCTACCCTGCTGGGTCTTTTTTTCCAGATATACTATGGTATGGCATTATTGAGGGATCTAAAGAAAGTCTTTGCGATCCTGATGGATAGTGCCTGAAAGTATTATAAATGTTTAAGTAGTACCACCATCTTTACTGTTGTCATTCTCCCCCACCATGTTGTTGTAAGAAGATTCCATTCAATAAGATCTGCTCTCATTTTTCCCAGCAACTGCGGGTAATTTACCCTGTACACTTGCTCTATCTTTTTTGTGAGGGTTAGGATTGAGTATGCTATATCCTTTTCCGCATTTTTTAAGTTGCATTCTCGACCCCAGCCTGTCCATCACTTCGGGGTACACCGATAGGATCAGTATTTCCGATTTCTGCCTATTTATTTTTAATCCTGATATCGCCCCAAATGTTTCCAGTTCTTCATTAGTACCGGCAACGAATGTTCCGGGTCCGACAAAGCTACCAACATATGGTCTGCAAATGCTATTGCCTTATGTGCCTCTCCCGCCATTTCTATTCCTGTCAGACGATCCATCTCCTGAATCCTGATCAATAGGGGTTCCAGGTAGATGGCATATAGCAGCGGGGGTAGTGGGCAGCCTTGTTTATTGCCTCGCCCAAATGTTCCTTTTCCTGAGACTACTCCATTGAGGGATGTGCGAATTGTTGGTGAGTTATAATTAGCCCGCACCATTTGAAGGAATCTCGTACCAAACCCCATGTGTTTCAATATGTGGAACAGAGACCGTTCAACCCTGTTGAACGCTTTTTCCATGTCCAACAACACTAATATTGCAGTATTTTGGGTTATTCCCGTCTTCTCTATTAGATGGCAAATTCTGCAAGTGTTGTCGAACGTTTGCCTGGATGGTATAAAACCTGATTGGTCCTGCCCTATTAATTTCGGCAGCAAGTGTGTTAGCCTATCTGCCGATATCTATGTACATAATTTTGCGTCCATGTTTATCAGCGATATTGGACGATATGATCCTGGCAGTATTGGGTCCTTGCCCTGCTTATGGAACAACACCAGTTTAGCTTCATAAATTGATGACGTGATGGCACCCTTTATCTTAAATGTGTTAAATATTTTCGTGAGATTGGGGGGTCCGGATATCCCGAAATATTTTATAAAAGCTTGCTGGGTATCCACCCGGGGCCAGGGCCTTCTTTTTGGATAATTCTTTAATGGCCTTCTTGACCTCTTCCGGCCTTATTTCCTCTTCTAGAAATACCCTTTCTTCTTCCGATATCTGCGGGAGAGAGAGTTTGGCTAGATATTCCTCTTGTTTGTGGGCTATCTGATGTGTATACCGTCTGGTAATATTCCCTAAAAATGTCCCCAATGTCCTCATTTGTCATCTTATCCTGCCTTGGCTATTTCGAAGTTTTAGAATTGTCTGAGTACCTCTTTTCCTTTAGCTGTCCAGCCAGGTGCCTATCCGCTTTGTTGGCTTTCACATAGTGCCATTGTTTCAAATATAGTACCGCCTTCCTGGCTCGCTTCGTTCTGAACCTCTCTAATTCACCCTGGAGGTGTCTCAGTGCCCTTCTTAGTTTATTGTACAGTTTTTTGACATTTTCCCCTATGTCTCTTAGCTTCCCCTCTAGTTCCTCTTCCCACTGCCGTCTCGGTTTGTCCCTCCCTGCCTTGAGCGCAATCAAGTGCCCCCTCGTTACCGCCTTGAATGCGTCCCATGCCATTTCCTGTGGAACGTCCGCTGTTTCATTATATCTAAAATATTGCTCGATCTTGTCTCTAATGGATTCAACCTGGCCCGGATTGTGTAAGAGATCTGTGGGGAACTTCCATTTCCATGCCCGCCCTTCATATTTCCCATTGTGATGCTCCTCCACAACGGGGCATGGTCTGACCAAGAGATAGATCCTAGCTCTACATCTTACTTTCCCCAACAACCCCGTAGATGTAATCTATATGAGACAAAGAGGAGTGTACATTCGAATAGTAGGTAAATCCCTGCTCCTGACCTCTTACTACCCTCCAAACGTCATGGAGGGCAAGTGTAGCCATCTTACGCCATAGTGCCTTAGATGGGGCCTGCGCTCCCTGTACTGTACTCCCACTCCTATCTTGTCTGGGAACCCACTCCATGTTGAAATCGTTGCTAATATGATATCCCCTCCCTTGGGCTCCAATGGCTGCATTCAGAAACAAGTACCTCCCCTCCTTGTCTGACATGGTGTCCTTCACTTGTGCTCCCAGCCTATCGTGTAGTGCTATCAACACTTCTGCCGATTTCTCACTGCATTTGCCCGATATATTTGAGTATATCCTCTAATTCTGAGTTCCCATTTGTGTTGCTTGCGTATATGTGTTTCTTGATGCATAAGAATGTATAATTCTGACAGCCCCCCACCAGAGGAAGTTTTCCACTTTTTTCCTCTTAACAAGGGTATTGAATCCCCTTATATTATACAGTAACACCTTAAGAACCTTCATCTGGATACCCAGCTTTCCCTCTCCCCCCCCCTAACTCACAGTTCCTTACTCCATGTATTTCCACTTCTGCCCCCCTTCCCTCCCTTCGCCTCCCCGTTCCCCTCCCCTCAATCCGCAACTGTCAACATGAAACCCCAACTTGTAAGACCCCCTCCCACCCTCCCTTCTCCTGAGAAGGGCCCAGGTTCCTATGACCGCTCGGACGATGTGTCCGCTGCGCCTGGCCCTCATAACATCCCAGAGAAGTCATTGTGGTAAATACTAAACCCCACTAAGAATTCCAAGTTGCGCCCGCCCTTCGCAGCTCCTTGGGCCACAAACTTATGACAACGTGTTATAGTCTTAACCCCATCACTGGGGTGCATCATATGTCTGCTTTCCCCCCTGCTCTTGTACACCTTACATCTGATGTTTTCGATCTCAGCCCCTTGCCCCTCCTTCACGTCTTATTTCCATCTTTGCCCTTTTTCGTTTTTCACTCCTACGGTATTTTGCGTCCTCTGTCTCCTCTCCATTGTTCCTTGCTGCCCTCTTCAAGTTCTCCTTGTAGATTTCAAATCTGTTCTCCCTCTTCACAGATCGTAATCCTATGCTGTTGTCCTTTCCATGAGAAGAGTAGACCAAAGGTAAACGGCCACTGATTCTTTATTTGCTTCATTGCCAAGAATTTCACCACTCGGCCCACCCCCCTCTGCGTGGATTGCGCAAGGTCTTTAAATAGTTGCACTTCTCCATTTATTCCCACCTGCCCGCCATCCTCGCTTTCTGCAAAATCTGTTCTTTCTAACCATATGATGTTATTGCCACCAATACGTCTCTTGGACATAAGCCCGGTTCTCCTGTCTCCACGGTCCCACTCGATGCACTCAGACCACCTAGACTAATTCTTCCTTGTCGGTTGCCAGAATTTCTGCAAAGAGCTGCTGGGCTCTACCTTTCAATCCTTGTCCTCCACTGTTTCTGAGAGGTATTTTATCCGGATGTTCGATCTCCGTGAGTGGTTTTCTAGGTCCTCACACTGGATATGCGCAAAAGGTGCTCCAAGGTTTCATCGTTCTTTTGCGTGTCCTCCTCCATGTTTTGCACCACCTTTTCCAGTGTGTCAGTTCTTTGTTCCAGCTTAGCTACATCAATTCTTAGCTCCTGTAATGACTGCTTCATTTCTTATTTGAGTCTCAAATTGTGTTTGGAAGGAAATCATAAATTGGTCTTGGAATTCTTTAAACCACCTCTGGATGCACTCTTCACATAGCACCATTGCTCACCAGCGTTTGTGGGCTTTGACTGGTCCCACATTCCCGGGGTGCTATGTCCTCTCCAAGCTCCACAACTTTTTATGCCCGTAGCTTGTCTTGCTTGTGTGGTCTGTTGGGTTGCCAATACCGCCGTCCCCCTTGTTTTGGACATATGGACACCGCTGGGGTTCCCCCAATATTCCCCTGCTGTGTGATCTCGTGTCCCAATTCTGAACTGGTGCTGGGGTATCCCCCTCTCCCTCCCCCGCAGCTTCCCCCACTTGCAGTTCCACTTACTGCCTTCTTTCTGTTTCTGGGAGGCACTAGTTATTGTTATATATTCCACCGGCACCTTCAGGATCCTGGTCCTTCGGGTCACTCTTTTTATATGCTTCCCTGTTTCTCCAACCTGCTCTTTTGAGGGAGGCCTCTCCTCCATTACTTCGACCACTTCCTGGCTTCCCCGGGCCTTTTGTTTTGTTGCCTTGTTCGCTTCGGGTGGGCTACAGTCTTTCTTCTGTCCTCCAGACTGTGGCCTTGCCCTCCCTGCTGTGTCGATGTGCTACAGGGTGGGGTTCCTATCTCCTCCCGCTCGGTCTCCTGGTACTGTGATCCCTGTGCCTTGTTTTTGGAGTTTCACTCCGGGTCCTCCTCCTTCTCTTCCACCATGGAGTGCTTCATACGTGGGGGGGGCGGGGCGGGCGAGCTCCTCCAATGTTTCCACCAGCCGATTGCCCGTACCCACTCTGTCTTTGCCCCCCCCCCTGAACCTGGCTCATCGCTGTGGGCACCCTCTTCCTGCTCGTAGGGGTCGTCTCTCACCTCAACCTGGCCCGGTTTGTCTCCTCCTTCCGTCCGTCGGGGCGCCGTGTCTTGGTGCGCGGTTCCTTATGCCAAGCTGAGAATGGAGCACTCCGGTAAGGTCTACTTCTTTACCAACACTTCCATGGGTGACTTTGGTTGAACTATGTCAGTGGCCAACTCTACTGGCCGACGCCGGAGAACTAACACAGGATTCAGTATACCTGACGTGCACCGGGCACTCTGTGCCAATTACCATTTTTTCTCTCTTTTGCAAAGGCTCCAACTTCATACTATTGTGTATATCGCACTTGCTACGGTCTACCCTGCTGTGTTGTGAACCGGGCTGCACATCGCGAGCAGTCTCCCCATGCTAAGTTGCAAATGTTGTTGTTCTCATCGTTATGGGGTATTCACCCCCCCCCCTCCCGATTGGGAGGAGGGTGGGGGAGATAGGAGGGAGGGATGGATATGGTCAATACGGTCAATGTAAAATGCTTGACATGTGTGACAGGGCTATTGGAGGACTGCAACTCCCAAAATTGCAGCTGACAAAATGTTTTCTACAGGTCCGTACTGGGCCCAGGACTTGCCACTCACTTCTCCCAGATTCCGGCCTACACACTAGGGGTGCATGAGCTGGAACGTCAGGGGTCTGAGTAGCCATGTAAAGATGCGTAAGATGCAGCTTTATGCTGAACAACACAAGATCCACATCCTTTTTCTGCAAGAAATGCACGCTCTCGTGGCAGGCTGCGAAAGATTTTCCAGAAGCTGGGGTACGCAGCGTTTTTACACACAATAGTCTACCCAGAGCCGAGGTGTCCTGATTCTTATCCACAAGTCATTACAATGTGTGCCCAAAGCCACTCGGGTAGACCCCCTGGGGCGCTATGTACTCCCACACGGCCTACTGTCTGGTCAGGAGGGGTAATGCTCAATATATATGGGCCTAATGCAGATGAACCCGATTTCTACACACAGATAGCAGACCTGCTGGCGAAGTACCCCTTTTTTTTGGCCCATACTTGAGAGACAGACCGGTCTTGGGGTGGAGGATGCTTGGAGACTTGCACTCTAGAATAGATTGATGGCTTGTATTTGGGACACTGATAGGTCGGACAGTTGGGGCGGACATACTTTCCAGGACATACTCTGATCATTCCCCAATCACCCTGACCCAACATGGGGTGAGCGTCTGTTCCCAGGCACCCTTGGAGGTTAAAGCCTCAGGCACTATTAGAGCCCTGTATTCAGGACCGAGATTGGGGACTGTGTGGGTGACTTTTTTTAAGATAAAAATGGGCACAGTGGACTCTCAGGTAACTCTATGGGCGGCTTTCAAAGCTTACATCCGCGGCATGGCTCTGGCTAAAGAATCAGGCATTCTTAGGGTGATACACTGAAGTATTTAAAAATAGCGAGGCCTTCCTCAAGCAGCTCAAAACACAATATGCTATTGATCCGGCCTCCACCACTCTCAGTGAAATCAAGGAGGAACTCGACGGCTTTAGAGAACATGCTGATGGGGAACGTAATGTTCTCGACAACCCCATAACGGCAAGACAATACAGCGAGGGCGAACGCCTGGGCAGATTGCTGGCTAGGGTGGTGCGCCAGGAGGAAGGTGGACGCCACATCCCTTGAGTTGAGGATTCCAATGGGACCCTGATCTATACTGGCGCTGGAGTTAACAAGGTTTTTCGCGCATTCTACCAACACTCTATGCCAATGGCGAGGAGGCATCCGATTCAGACATAGATAGGTTCCTAGATGCACTCCCGTTATCGGTTCTATTTAGCGAGACCTGGGAGGCCCTCGACAGCCCGATGGAGGTCGGGGAGATATCGCGGGCTATAGAAGCTCTGCCTTCTGATAAGTCCCCGGGCCCGGACGGCCTCACCATGGGTTTCTATAAATGTTATAAATCCCTCTTAGCACCTCATCTGTCTGCCTTATGGGAAGAATCCTGTGTGAAAGGGGTGGGGTGCTACCCCCACACGCATAGAGAGGCAGTTATCACTGTACTCCTCAAACCTGGCAATCCTACCACTCAATTTGGCTCATACCGGCCCCTATCGCTCATGAACAGCGATGTTAAAATATTTGCGAAGGTGCTTGCCCTTCGACTTGCTCCCTACATGACGCACCTAGTACACTCTGATCAGTCTAGATTCGTCCCACGGCTCTCAATCTGAGGTGCCTCTTTAATATACTAGCCCGAATCGACCCAGACGTCGGTGCAGTTGTGGCTATACTTAATGTACAGAAGGCATTTGACTCTGTGTCCTGGCGGTTCCTCTGGGTAGTGCTCGAAAAATGCAACTTTGGCCCCCACTTCACCTCATTGGTAAGACTACTTTATACATTCCTGTAGCCAGGGTCTGTGCCACTTGACATCTGCAGGGGAGCCAGACGAGGTTGCCCGCTCTCCCCACTCATCTTTACAGTTGTCATGGAACCCCTGGCTGATTCGATGCGACAATAACACGTGCGCAGGGGTATATGGCTTTCGGGCCGCCTCAAAATCATCTCGCTGTATGCCGACGACACGTTACTTTACATCAACGACCCAGAACGGAACCTTACTCCCATTATGCAGAACGTCCTCCACTTTGGGCACTTGTCTGGACTTTGGGTCAATTGCGCGAAGTCAGAACTTTTCCCTCTGACTGACACCACCACTTGATCTCATGGGATTCATTTGGGCTCCTGAGGAGATTAAATACCTTGGGGTTATAGTTACGAGGCACTAGGTCTCGCTTTATGGCCAGAACTTTGGATTCTACCTACAACAACTCAAGCTGAAGCTGCTCACCTTGGTTAGATTACCCATAACACTGGCCGGTAGGGTGTCACTCCTTAAAAGGATAGTACTATCGCAATTACTGTACCGCTTTTCGAACGTTCCAATATGGCCTGGCACTTCGATGTTTGCGGAGCTAAGATCTGCGGTAAATGGATTCTTATGGCATTCTGGAGCGATAAGACTCAAGTGGGCCAAACTTGTGAGACCCTACAGTCAGGTTGGCCTAGCGACCCTAGACTTCGAGAAATACTGGCTGGCAGCCCAGGCCCAATATGTAGCGTACTGGTTTACTGAGCGCCCTCCTCTCACACATGTGAAAATTGAACGACATGTGTCGGGAAGCGGGGATCTCCGCTCCTTGATACTACCCCCATTATGGAGGGACCCTGGCGCGCCCAGCCCAGCAGCCATCACTGCATTGGCTTGCGACAAAATAAAGAAGCTGACTGATGACCCTTACTTGTTTCATAGGGACCTACCATTATGTAACTTCTACCCGGGATTCCCTAAAATAAGTGAACCCGCTGTGATTGACTGGGCATCTGATGGCTACTCCACCTTGGGTGACATGTTTGATATGGGTTCCTTTGTCGCATGACCGGTCCTGCCTGAACATGATGGAGTGCAGTCTTCCCGCTGGCTGCAGTATACTGGGCTCTGTTGCGCGGATAAGAAAACCTGGAGGAATTCCCTGCGCTGCCCCCAGACGAACCACTGTTAGCATTAATTGCGGGAAGCGTTGTACCTACTGGGGTGGTGGCTAGTCTGTATAGGCTGCTTCCGGTCCGCATTAACAAGCCGCTTGCTAAGCTTCGCGAGGCATGGGGCAGGGACTTAAACTGACATCACAGATGAACGATGGGAGGCTATGTGCAAACGGACCCAAGAAGTCTCCCTAAATGCCAGGTTCCGCCTGGCATTTAGGGAGACTTCAAAGTAATTCAATTCAAAGTACTGCACAGATTTCTGTACACCCCAGCAAGACTACACACCATGTGGCAGGACTACTCCTACCACTGCCCTAGATGCCACACAGACGACTCAGGTTACCTCCACATGATTTGGGCTTGCCCCAGAATTGCTGGGTATTGGGCAGAGGTTTGTACTACTGTATCACCGATGCTTGTCTGCATCATCCAACTAAATCCTATGAATTGCTTGTTTCATCGCAAACTTTCCAGTCTTTGTATGATCCTTGCTGTGCGCTGTATTTTGTTGCTATGTCTAAGACCTGCTAGCCCCACCACTGCACAATGGCTCCAAGACGTAACCTGGGCTACAGATATCGAGGAATGTTGGATCTCTTTACAACCAGCCTGCTGCACGCCCCCGGATATCTGGCCCCCTTTCCGAGCTTACCTCCAAACGACTGCTACTAATGGAACGAGAGACGCTGACTCCCCAGACTCCCCTTCATCCCCAATGAACTCAGACAATATAATGCATCAGTTATACACTTACTACTCGCTACTAAATGTACCACCATTGCTATGCACTGTGTATAATTGTAAAATGTGGTCGCTGTTACAGTCGCATTGCTTTTTGTAATGATATTAATATGATTGCCCTTGTTACCTTGTCAAGTGGTTAATAAACAAAGGTTTTTTTTTAAAAAAAATGTATGCAACTATGCCTGACAAAGAGATTTTAGGGGACATTAAAACCAGACTGAACAAATTCTGGGCACATGCTGATAGGGAACAGAAGTTCCTGGACAGCCCAGGCCTAGCAAGGAAATACGGAGAGGGAAAGTGCTCTGGTAGGCTACTGGCTAGGTTGGTGAAACGGGCACAAGGCAGTCACCACATTACATTAATACAGGACTCATCGGGCCGGTCGGTCCACAATACAGCAGAGGTGAACCATGTGTTCCACTCCTTCTATTCCGCACTGTACGCCAACTCAGACACGGCGACCCTTCCAGATATAGAAATGTTTCTGGACAGCCTTCCATTGTCAATACTATCTGAAGATGCTAGGGCTACTCTCGACCATCCCATTACTGTCGAAAAAATTTCTCGTGCCATCAAAGCCCTCCCTCTCAGCAAGGCCCTTGGTCTGGACGGTCTGACGATGGAGTTCTTTAAACACTTTAAATCCTTCTCGTCCCTAGATTGCTCGCAGTGTGGGAAGAGGCATGCTCCCTCGGAATACTCCCTCACCCCCGCCTCCACCCTCCGAGAGACAGTAATCTCCATCTTACTCAAACCCGATAAACCTCCAGAGCAATGTGGCTCCTACCATCCCCTCTCACTTATAAATTCTGACATCAAAATAATTGCTATTGTACTGGCATTACGGTTAGCTCCGTATATGGACCATATTGTTCACCCAGATCAATCTGGTTTTGTAACCGGCCGCTCCACAGCACTTAACCTGAGACGTCTTTTTAATATCCTAGCACAGATTGACAGAGACACACAGGCGGCTGCCGCAGCCCTAGATATACTAAAGTCCTTTGATTCTGTTTCCTGGTTTCCTGGCAATTTATGTGGGGGGTGTTAGAAAAGTAGAAAAGTACAGCTTCGGCACCCGGTTTATATCATGGGTTCGACTATTGTACATGATGCCCACCGCCAAAGTCAGTGAATGGAGTAATCTCACCCCCTATAGATATCAATAGCGGAACCCTACAAGGCTGTCCACTGTCTCACCTGCTATTCACTGTAGTAATGGAGCCATTCGCAGATGCAATCCGCAGTAGGTATGCTCAGAAGGGGATCCAGCTTTCTGGTGAGCCAGAAATTATTTAGCTTTATGCAGACTATGCCCTGCTGTTCATTCATGACCCAGCGAGGCATCTGGCATCAATTATGCAAGAAGTTCTCTCCTTCAGCATCCTGTCTGGGCTACGGGTTAACTGCGCCAAATCAGAGCTATTTCCACTCACCGATGTAACCACCCCCCCCCCACCAGACCTTATGGGCTTTGCCTGGGCCCCACTGGAAATTAAGTACTTAGGGGTGACTGTGACACGTAATAAGACCTTTATGCCCAGTTTACGGCTAAATTACATACCTGGGCAAAATGCCCACTCGTAATAGCAGGCTGCGTTGCACTCCTTAAAATGATTACTCTTCCCAAATGACTATATTTTTTCTGGAACATACCATTGTGGCCGGGAGCAACATTTTTCGAATCACTTAAGGCGGCAATCAATAACTTCATGTGGCATGCTGGTGCAGTCAGGCTTAAATGGGAGACCTTGACAAGACCCTATATGTAAGGTGGCCTCACCACCTCAAACTTAGTTAAATACAGGGTTGCCGCACAGGCACATTATGCGGCTTACCGGTTCGACGAAGACTCAAACAGCTGCACCTAAAAATCTAGAGACTTGGCAGCAGGAATTCGTGACATCCGATCATTGATACTCCCATCACGGCAGAAGGACCCGGAGGGCATTGATACAACCCACACTACAGTGCTAGCCTGGGGTAAGATATGGAAATTGGTGGTCAAAGCCCACCTATACCGTAGAAATCTTTCATTGTGGAACTTTTTTCCATCACTCCCTGGTATACGTGCAATGGCACTACGACCATCAGTGGCAGACAGATACACGACTATGGGCGATATGTACAGCATGGAATCCTTCATTATGTTCCAGGACCTGCCAGGCCCCCCACACAGACTGGCACAGCCTTGGCTACAGTACGCTGGACTCTGTAGGGCAACGAAAAAGACCTGGGCTGAGTTTCCGATTCAGCCACCTGATGAGCCATTACTTGTGCCATCATGAGGGGAACGCCACGCTGAGAGGGGTGGCCACACTATACACCATGTTCTAAAACAGCAATGACAAGCCCTTGACTAAGCTCTGAGAAGCCTGGGCTAGGGACTTCGAAATGAGCATCACTGACGACATACATTTGGGAATCTTTGTGCCTACAGACTCATGCACTATCCTTCAACTCCAGATTCAGGCTAACACAATTTAAGGTACTGCACATGTTCCATTACACCCCAGCCAGAATATACCGGTTTTCACATGCCCAATCTGATCTGTGCTCTAGATGTCAAACTGAGGGGGCGGGATACCTTCACATGCTCTGGAGCTGTCCGAAATTGGGTCTGTGATGCTATGTCAGTTATGTTTCATTGTACTATAGAACTGATCCTGTTAAACTGTCTATGTCAAGAACTTACCCAATTGTGATGCGGCTTGCTTAAACTGGCAATTCAAAAATATATTGTTGTTATGGCTTCGCCCCTCCTGCCCCACGGTGGCGTAATGGCTGCGGACTGTCACATGGCGTCAGACATGGAAGAACGATGGCCCCTACTGCAACCTATGAACTGTAAACCTAGAGACTTTTTTAAACCCAGAGACATATGGCTCTCCTTCTGCAGCTACCTGCTGTCACCTCAAATGAAACCTCTGGGTATTAACCGCGTTATAAATAACCTATTATGTCATATCATATCATGCAAACAGAGGATGCTCACACACCAACAATAGACTAATTTATTGCTGTTCTTTTCACTAGGCTTGCTACCACACCCAGATGCGGAGTCCTACTCATATCAGATCATGCCATAGCCACTGTATAGCCAAATTTATTTTTAAAATGTAACATACTCATAACTGTGGATGCTGTCTCTACCCATGCACTCAATAAACAATGTTTAAAAAAACAAAAAAACAAGGCCAAATGATAATGAGTTATTATATAGCCCTTACGCTTAAGCGCTTTATATAGAACAAATAAAAATACAGCATTATCCAACCTCTGTTGGTACTCATTTATCAACCTCAGAATGATGAAAGGCTGAGTTGAGGTGTTTAAGAACAGACTAAATAAGTGACTCACTCCCTGAAGTGTGCCTGAAATAAACCTTTAATTAATCTAGCAATTATTGTATAGAATTCCAGCAAGACAAATTATTTGTTATTCCTATTTGTTATTTAGCGTCACTGCTCAAATTGTAACACTTGTGGAACCCCCTTTTTTTTAAGAGGCCTGAACAAGAAAGCCAGTCACTCCAGAAACAGAGCCACATGGTACTGCCTACAGCCACGGAGCTTACATTAATAAAAAAATGTTTTTTAGGCATAGCAAAGGAGAACACGGGGGTAGCAAGGGAGGCCACAGGTGTAGCAAGAGAAACCCCCAAATGATATCCCTGCTCAGAAGGGGATTCCTTGCAGGAGTGCACCAGGTAATCCATCTAGAATATGTGGAAAGAAAGGATATTGTAACAATGTTCCTGGCAGGAGAGCATACCAGGAAACCCTATTTTATAAGTTACTTTGTAGAAGAGACATATTTGCCATCCTGTCAAACACCATTGTTGGGAAAATACACTCTTTCATTTTTCTTAAGAGAGTGTTGTGTAAAAGAGACATTTCTACTCTTAAGGAATCATTGCTTGAAAAATACATGTTTCTCATCATCCTTTAAGTGTTACAACACCATAATTTAAGTTGCTGTGTAGAAAAAACACTTTTTTGCCATTCTTTCCAATACCATTGCTTGGAAAAGACACGTTTCATCATCTTAAAGTGTTATGTGAAAGAGTAATTTCTCCAGCATGGGGTCTGGCATGGATTCACATGCTCAAGAATATTCCCCGTCGTCAGGCCGGGAATCCTCGGTATAGAAAAAAATCAGTATCAGTTTCGTTTCTGATCTGTCTTTCTTAGTAGTAACCAATCACTGGTCTCTGGGTCATACTGCCCCCAGCCAATGACTGCCCTCTCCCTAAGCCCCGCCTCTGGCAGCTATCCTCAGATTTTTACCGCAAGTTAAAGTGTTGGGAGTCCTCGTGCTGTAGCTCTCAAGCTTTTGCTGCGTTTTCGCGCTTTTTCAGGAGCTTTTTCTCATTCTTCGGTTAAATAGAGCCTCAAGCTCCACCGTTTCTACATCCGATCAACGGGGATCCGTTTCGGAGTTTTCTACGCCCCTCAAGGGTGAGGTTTTCGTCGAGTTATGCTTTTGGAGGATTCCAGAAGTTCTGAGGCCTACCCCGGACATGGCCCAGGAGAAAGGAAGCTTGACGCCCGGGAAGCTGTTCAGGACCTGCCCTGGATGCCAGCTTCAGAATGTTTTCAAGGAGGACGAGCATTCGTTATGCCTCTGTCTCCATGAGGACAAGACGCACACGGAGAAGGACTGTGCGTTTTGTGGGAACATGGCGGAGCGGACCATGAAGGATCGCCACCTCCGTCTCACCAACTGGCTGGAAGGGAAGAGCCCGTCAGGCGAGAAGAAGAAAAAGAAGTCTGAGCGGTCTTCTAAGTCCTGTGAGGGCACCCCGGTGACGGGGGCCCAACAAAAGGCTAAGCACCGCGAGTGCGCGGGCACCGGGAGTGCCGAACGGTCGGGCTCCTTGGCTGCCAGGCAGGGCGCATCCTCCCCGGCGCCATCAACCACGAGCCAACGCTCTGGCTCGGGTAAGAGGAAGTCCGAGAACCCGGCGAAGCTTCTGGAGAGGCCCCGGTCAATCTCGAAGATTCCGGCAGAAGGGGAGCGAGGCTCGGACCCTCCCCCCAAGGTGAAGGCCCCAGGCGTCCAGAAGGTGACGATGGCCTTAATTCACCCTGCTGAGACCTCGATTGAGGATGTCGCCGCGGCCCTGGCTCAGCCTGTGGAGGCTACACCAGTGGAGGCGCCCTCAGGACCCAGAGTCTCCCTGCCACCGCAGAGGGAGTCGTCTTTCAGGCCCATTGAGAAGACCCCCACGAAGTCCTTGTTGGAAAAGGTGGGGGAGGGGCTGGTGGCCATCGTGGATACAGACACGACCTCTGAAGAAGAGCTCATCGAAGTCGTGGAAGAGGCCCAGCCCATCGGGAGGGATCCCGACGAGGGCGACGAGAGCGACGGTGTCGCCGACAAGGCTCCTCAAGAGCCCTCGCGCCCGTCGTTTCCGGCGCCGCAGGACACTTCGGTGGTCATTTTGTCAGCGATTCAGTCCTTATGCTCGGAGATAAGGACAAGGTTGCCCCTTCCCCCGACGGAGGTACCTGAGCCAGACCCGACGGGGGAACCGGAGCCAGGACCTTTCGGAAAGTCCACCGCATAAGAGGAGGAGGACGCATCCTACGCCTCCTCTCCCACCTCTGCGGCCTGCTCTGCCTTCCCCCCGGTCTACTACCCACGGGGATGGTACAGGCACGGACACGGCTACGACGGGTACAGATGACGACGGAGGCGACAACGGGACGTGTCCCCTGTCACCCCCTGCTCGGGCGTCCCCGCCCGACGAGATTGGATCCTTTCATGCCATGATTTCCAGGGCATCCAAGCTTTTCCAGCTCTGCCCAGAAGAGAAGAAGAAAGAAGGGTTCCTTTACCAACGGCGCAAGGCTAAAAGGAAGACGGTCCTCGCTGTACCGCTTCTTGATGACATCTGGGATGAGGGGCTCGCCCTCCTCAAGAACCCTGCCACGGCGCCGGCAAAGAGGGACCGGTACGAGAAGTAGTACCGGGTCCCCGACGCTGCCCCCTTGTGCCTTCGGGCACAACCTACCCCGGATTCGGTCGTCTCGGCGGCGGCAAAGAAGAAAGCTGGGGGGGCATCGGCCTCGACATCAACTTCCCCGCCGGACGGCGAGGGCAGGAAGTTGGACACGATGGGACGACGGATCATCTCATCCGCAGCGACGACTATCAAGGTGGCCAACGCCCTGGCTATCGTAGCCCACTACGACAGGGAGTTGTGGTTCAAAATCGCCCCTCTGTTAGACTTCCTTCCGGACGGCTGCATCATGCACTGTCACCGGTTGGCAAACCGACCGCTGCCCGGCCGTCCGAGAGCCCATTCGACCAGAGCGATCGCTGCTACCACGGCGTTCCTGTCTGGTGTGCCCCTGCTAGACATCTGCAGGGCTGCGACGTGGAGGTCGACGCACACCTTCACAAGATTCTACTGCATCGATCGGGACTCCAGAGAATAGTCCAGGGTCGGTCAAGCAGTGCGGCGCAACCTGTTCGCCTAAGGTGAGCCTGGTGAGGAGGTAAGAGATGCTTAATGTTGAGTTGTTGTATTGCTTAATGTTGAGCCTGTTGCCACCTCCCGTGGTTGTGCATGTGTGTACTGCTATGTATTCTCTTATTCGTGAGCATGTGAATCCATGCCAGACCCCATGCTGGAGAAGGAACAAGTTACTTACCTGTAACTGTTGTTCTCCAGCATGGGTCTGGCATGGATTCACATGCGAACCCTCCCACCTACCCCTCTGCGGCTCTTCACTTGGTCATACTGCCACTTTACGTGCTACCAAATCTGAGGATGGCTGCCAGAGGCGGGGCTTAGGGAGAGGGCAGTCATTGGCTGGGGGCAGTATGACCCAGAGACCAGTGATTGGTTACTACTAAGAAAGACAGATCAGAAATGAAACTGATACTGATTTTTTTTCTATACCGAGGATTCCCGGCCTGACGACGGGGAATATTCATGAGCATGTGAATCCATGCCAGACCCATGCTGGAGAACAACAGTTACAGGTAAGTAACTTGTTCCTTCCACTAATCTTAAAGGAACATTGTTTGAATAGAGTATGTTCAACATTCTACCTGAGACCGTTCAGGGGAAGGGAATGAACCCCTGGATACAAGGATTGTTTTGTTGGGTTTATGTATATAGTTTTTGCACACTTTTTGCTGAATCTAAAGCAGAGAGATTTACCTTGCATCTTTTGATTGTATGTTTTAGTGTGAGGGTCAGATACGTTTTGGACACACGGTCAGCTTGCTTTAATTTGAGTTTTCTAGGCAGGGAAATTCTCTTTAGGATAGGGACAGAAAGGCCTTTAACCAAACCCTTTGTATTTGAATAAAATGACTAAAGTTGAAAACATTACAACTTTGTGTCCGCCTCCCATTTCTAACAACTCAAATTACTTACCTTTCAGTAATGGCCTTTCTGATGGACGTCCTCCCCATGGATTCCTTATTGCCCTCCCTACCAACCCTTCTTGTGTTAGTACACCTGAGTGCTGCAGTCCCTCAACGTTAGAGTGCTAGGGAAAAAGGGTGCAACTGAAGTCACATGGCACGGCACCTCCATATATACAGGCCCCAACATAATGTCGGGCACAGGGCTTGTAGAGGCATTGTGCAGAGCTGTGCTGTGCCCCCTGTCAGTGAAAAACGTTTCTGAAGAGTAGCTGGTGCTGGGAGATGGATCTCATAGATGAGGAGTCCATGGGGGAGGTCGGGGGGGGCGTCCATCAGAAAGAACATCACCGAAAATGTAAGTAATTTGTGCTCCTTTTTTGGCAAAGTGTACCTCCTTGCACCAGCTCTCTGTAACCAGAGCCATCCATACGGTGGCCTGAGGCATGTTCCATTATTGGATGGCATGCACACTTAAAAGCTTTTGAACAGCGGTGGCAGGTGGATTTTTTCTCTGGGGTCTATATTTCCACACATGATCATACACGTCCAAGTGTAGCGAAGAATGCTCAAACCACCAAGGAAGGCTTGAAGAGAATTCTTCCTCATTGAAATGTTTTAAAATAATGGGCTAATATGGTGCAGTTTACAGCAATATTGGCAAACAAATTGGTGAAAAGCCACACATTTTGCAATCCGTTCTGTATGGTAACATAAAAAATCCAGTAGATGCGTAGTCACGAACAGTGCACAGGAGCATTTTCCAAAGCAGTGTCCACAGTATAGGCCACTATTGCCCCAGTAAAGCACACATCATGATGCACCGAGTATTCTGTCAATGTAAGAGAATTTTTCATGTTGGCTGTACCGATACATTTCAGAACTGCCTCTCTTTGAACATACTAATTTTGTCTATGCTCAGTACTACCCGTATTTCCACAGCAAGAACACACATCTTCTCTGGGATTTGTGGATAGCACAGAGTCATCTCGCTAGTCTTAGAAACAAGACTATGCTGAGCAGCATGGTTTCGATACCCGGTCCCGTGCTTAGAGGCTGGTGTCGGCATGAAGTGCGATATAAGAAAACAATTTCATTATTTTTTCTCGCTATGTTAAGTAAAGCCTGTGTTGTCTCTGTAAGAACACACATGCTAGCTGTGTCTAATAATACATGTTTTGAACTGAAATACACATTTATTTGCTTTATCCAAAAATGACATCTTGATGACAAAGAAAATTACAAAGAATATATTTTCATGCTGGCTGTGCCAAATACACACAGGCATTGCCACTTTAAGAACACACTCATGTTTGCTGTGCAGATAATGCCAATACTGTCACTGTAAGAATACATTCATGTTTCTGTGCCCAATAATTAAACATTGCTACTGTAAGAAAACATTTGTATACTAGCTGGGCCTAATGATACCAGTACTGTAACTGTAAGAACACACATGTTCGCTGTGCCGAGTACCACTTCTAATGGATTGTGTCCTCCCACGTATTCCTCATCTTTGATATATTCAAGACTGCTTGCAGCTTGCTTCGGAATTTATTTTTCATAGGGTCGAGCATCGTGCAGCGTCGGATCTTGGTACTCAACAGTCTCCATAGCGTCCTTTGTGACATAGACGCTAATATATATTGGCATGCGTGCTGACCGTTACCTCAGTTCTGTGTTTGTCCACATTGCTGTGTGCTTCGGAACTACTCGCCTCAGCGCGCGATTAAACTACATTTTTCACCGAGATATGGCCTCCACACCGAAGACAGGCTTCAATCGGTGTTTGGTTTATTTTATTGGACTGTATGGCCAAGATGTTTATTACAGACCTGTAACGTGTTTGTCTGTGGTGCTTGGGATCGGGCCACAAGGTCGATGACTGTGGCTCATGCCAGTCGATGACGCTTAAGGCCTTGCGGGAAAGGAAGGGGAAACTTGATGCAGGTAAGCCCTCTCCCAAATCCCTGGCCCTTACCCCTTTGAAGAGGAAATCGTCCTCTCACTCGAGAGATGTCTGTCCTGTAAAAACATTCAAAACATAGACGTTTGAGGCGCTAGTCTTCCTATTCCCATAAAAAGGGTAAGAACCCTCATCGCAGGTCCTCGACGTCTTCATCTTCCTCTTCTGAAAGAGTTATTTTCCCAAAAAAAAAAACTCGACTCCAGCGTAGTTAGAAAACTTATGCTTAGAAATGTTAGACATTTTTCAAAAACACGCTCCTCCGAGTGTTCCTCTAAAGGAGTTAGAGAAAAGTGGCCACCCCTCAGTGTTTATTGAGACTGGTAGGGAGTCCTGTGTGTTCTCTTCTAACCTAAGAGCTCGAGAAGAGAGGTTCCTCAACATGAATCGTAGGAATCTTCCTCGACGCACAAGAAAAAGCTGGTGTCTGTTACCTCCAAACCTTCATTAACAGCATCAAAGCCTTCTTCAAAGGAATGTAAACGTTTGTTTGTCACCTGAACCTTTGAGGCATATAATTAATATTGAGCCTTTCAAGCAACATAAGGTATTGACAAGATTGTAAAATCTATTCCTGAGCCTAAATTGTTCCAACCCATTCCAATACCTGATTTCTATAGACACATGGGTTCTATCTTTGAGGATGATGAGGAGGAAGAGGATCAGCCCCCTTTTGGGTATGAATCTGGAACTCCAAATGTTCCAGAACAATTAATTTCAGATGAGTCCAAGATGCAGAATCTTGTGGAAACATTGAAGGAAACCAGTAGTTGGAAAACCTCACCAGAAACAGAATTTGAAATGCTGAGATATCTGGTTATACTGATTCTTTTTATAGGATGGTTATTGGTATAGGAGCTGAATATCTGGGATGGTCCAGATCTACAGCCACTGTGGAAACTGATGACCTCACTGACATCTTAGACAGTGGGCCAATTAGAGAAGCTGTATTACCATTCCATGCAGCCCTGAGAGTAAGGGTAATGGAAAACTGGTTGAATCCAGATTCTGTTCCATCTGTTAATAAGTAACTAACAAATAAAAGAACACTTCGTAGTTCCTCCATTTCTGAACAGGCACCAGCAGCAACAGCATCTTCAAAGGCTGCAGCCTATCCTTCTGCTCCAGTAGATAGGAGGATTGACTCTTTAGGTAAAAGTGTTTATTGCAGGAAGTATGGCATTACAATATGCCAATGCTACCAGTGCATTAGCTAAATAAACACATACACACCCTTTGGGGTGTAGCTGCTTTAGTAGCAGAACACATACCAGAGGGAGAAGAGAGAGAAGGTGTAATGTCTGCCAAAGTCTTACGCTATTTTTTAACCATGTTTCCTTTTTTCCTCTGGAGAAACACAAAAACAACCTTGCAGGCAACAACAAGAAACTTCCTACCTTGTCTTCGGTTTGTAGGAGAGTGCAAAAGTTTACCGGAAGCCCCCTTGCCACACCTTCCAACACAGGTGCCGGAAGGAGGCCTCCGGGAAACCCTCCTGGGGGAAAAAACCAGGTTGTCGAATGTTGGAGTGGCTGGTCTCGCTGATCCTTCGCGATGAATTATGAAGTCTTGCAGGGGAGTGTCGTGGTAAGTCGTCTTGAATGGTCTAGTCGAACAGCCCTTTCTGGAGGGATGGAAAGAATAGTGTTACCCCGGAAGTCTTTGTGAATAACAACTCTTTTAATATGTCGAGAAACAGCGGGGAAGATACCTGAGGGGATTTCCCGAGGGCTATTGTGGAGAGACTCCGGTAGCTAGGAACGTAGTCCAGTCTGTGCAGATTTAAAGAAAAGAAAAAAGGGGTTCTGTAGAAAGTGCAAATGCGGAGGAATTCAGAGTGGAGAAAAAACTGCTAGAGGATCCTACCTGGGAGTATACTGGTGGATGGGCTATGAGGACGCATCCTTGGGGAAATGGTGACCAAACGGGGACGTGACCGGTCTGTGCTGAATACTGCCGGGAGAGAAAGCAAAACAATAGTAGAAGGAAAGTGCAAACTGTTGGTGAATTCAGCGTCAGGGGAAAGAGGTTGCTTACAATGGCCTGAAGAGGATTTGGTCCGTGTAGTCGAGCCGGTGAGTGATGGTGGGACTGAGAAATAGGGAAGGAAAGGCGGAATGTCCCTAAAGAGAAATGTAGGCAAAGGTGAGTAAGGAATAACGGACCAAATACAGAACAGTGTGAAACGCGTATCGCAGATATGATAATTCACTGAGCTTAGCTGTTGAAAACAGTAGCAATGCGCAGCACTCCTGGCGACTCTGATTCAAAATGTGCTTCCGGAGAGAGGAGGAGTCTCGCTCTCGTCCTCCTTCCGATAAGCTACACTGCTCCTTCGTGGTTCGGGCTCCATGTTGGAGGTACAGACCCTCGTTCTTGGCTGTAGCCGCCAATGATGCCAGAGCGAGGTTTTCCGAAGACCCGCCATAACAGAAGGTTTTTTTAAGCCTGATACAAGATGGCAAAGATGATATATTTTATTTATATTGCGTCTATACACAAGTGTTTCAAGGTGCGAGAAAGATGCCATGAGGCAATCTCTTCAATCTAGTTTAGATACAGTGGCCTCAACCAGTAGAGCCATGGCTGCCAGCACAGTACTTAGACGTATGTCTTGGTTACGAAAATCTGGACTTTCGGCAGAGGTTCAGGCAAGTCTGCTAGACATGCCGTTTGATGGTACTTCTCTTTTTGGGGAGAATGCCGACAGCAGTCTAGAAAAACTGCAAGCTTTTAGAGCTGCAGCAAAATCTTTAGGGGCACCAATAAGACAACCTAAACCTACAGGTCAAGGATGGAGAGGTCGTTCTTTTTGTTTCTATTCCTCCATATCTAGAGGAAGAGGTCAGTTTTCACCAAGAGGTCAAAGAAGACCGTATCATGGAAGAGGTAGAGGAGGAAGGACTCCCCGTTCAACACCTGCAGAGTTACGCTCAGCTGCAGGTGGAGCAGTAAAATGACTCCTTCAACCACAAAACTGTGGTAGGGGGCAGACTGTCTTACCATGTCCAGAGTTGGCGTAGCATAACTTCGGATGCATGGGTCCTACAAACAGTAGCAGACGGATACTGCCTACCATTCCTGAAAAGACCTCCCGATTGGCCCCCAAGAGCAAAATCAACGTTGGTTCCAGATCCGCTCCTCTAACAGGAGATTTTCACCCTTTTGGAGAAAGGTGCGATAGAATTGGTACATGTAGCAGAGAGGAACCAAGGTTGGTACTCTCTATTCTAATCCCTAAGAAGGACTGAGGAGTGCGACCCATCTTGGACTTGAGATGCTTGAACAAGTTCCTCAGAAAGGACAAGTTCAAGATGTTAACTCTTTCGCAGATCCTTCAGGCCCTTCGACTCCAGGATTGGTTGGTGTCATTGAACCTTCAGGATGCTTACTTTCATGTGCCAATACATCGGAAGCACAGAAAGTACTTGAGGTTCGTGGTTGGCGGTTCTCATTATCAGTTTCGAGTTCTGCCATTCGGGGTCACCTCAACCCAAGGGGTTTTCACCAATTTATGGCAGTAAGTCTAAGGAGGGGGGATTCATATCTACCCCTACCTGGGTGACTGGCTGATCAGAGCTTTTTGCCCGGAACAGTGTCAGGGTCATCTCAGGAGAACCTGCCATCTCCTCCACGAGCTGGACTTCTCCCTGAACTTTAAGAAGTCCCATTTGACACCCTCTCAGAAGCTTCAATCTATTGGAGCAGTCCTGGATTCGGATGTATACGTTTTGGCTGTGGCACAATTGGTCGTGACCAAATTGACCCGGGTCAATTAGGCTGCGAAGCAAATTTCGCTGCGGCTGAAACAGCCCTGTTTAAAAACACCCACCCCCTACTTGCCTTTTCACCGTCCGGGCCTTTACTGACCCTGCAGCGTCGGATCCTTCCCTCTTACGTGGGTCGGATCCGATGCCGCAGGCTCTGCTTTTCTTTTTTTTGTCACCTGACTCCATACCTCTGGAAGCGGGGGGACACCCCTGCTACCCCCAAAGGCAATCGCTACCAAACATGGAGAGCGGGGGACACCCCTGCTACCCATGTTTGGTAGTGATTACCCGAACTGGTCGTTTTGAAACGGCCAAATGGTACTGGCCGAATTTGGCCAATTGTACTATTCGGTCAATCCAAAACCACCATTTTGGGTAATACCCTGGATTCATCCTCGGGAAAAGCTTTGCCACCCGAGTTAAGGGCTCAACATCTTTTGCAGATGATCCAAAAATGGCAGAGTGCCCAACGCCTGCCGGCCTACGACTTCCTAAGGTTGCACGGCCTCATGGCATCCTGTATTTTTCTGGTGCCAGAAGCCTGTCTGAGAATGAGATCCCTTCAGTGGGCTTTCAGATCCCAGTGGTCTCAATTCTCCGGCAGAATGACAGATCTTCTCCAGGTCTCAACAAAGGTCACCCAGGGTCTCCTGTGGTGGGCCAGCTGGAAGAATGTGATGCAAGGATAACATTTTTGGCAACCATGGCCGGAGACGACAGTTGTGATGGAGGCCTCCCTCTCAGGATGGGGAGCGCACATGAGCGAGCTTTCCATAAGCGGACACTGGTCTCAGTCGGAGTCCAGACTCATTTTGGAGCTGAGGGCAATCAGACTAGCGCTGAAAAGTATCCTGATAATGACGGACTAAACAGAGGCCATGCAGTACCTCAACAAGAGAGGGGGCGTAGGGTCACTGCCCCTGTGCAAAGAGGCAATGCAGCTCTGGTTCTGGGCACTAAGAGAAGGAATAACTCTTCTGACAGTTCATCTAGACGGAGAAAAGAACACACCGGCGGACGCTCTGGGCAGGCAGAGCACAATCTCCCATGAGTGGGACCTAGTTTAGGAAGACCTTCAAGAGATCTTCGCCTTTTGGGGAACCCCTCAAGTGGATCTGTTTGTGACCAGTGTCAACCAGATGTGCGAGCTGTTCTGCTCCAGGGAATTTCCCCAAAGAGGAGCTCTAGGGGACGCATTCGTAGTGGACTGGGAATTTCCACTACTGTACGTGTTTCCACCAGTCCCTGTCATTCCTCATATAATACAGAGGTTGAGGAAGTTCGGGAAAACCATGATCCTCATGCTCCAGATTGGACCAGGAGAACGTGGTACCCGGACCTTCTGGACATGGGCATCTGCCCTCCAATTCGTCTTCCGCAAAGAGAGGATCTACTCTCGAAAGAGGGAGGTCACATTCTTCACCCAGAGATCAGGACTCTGAACCTTCACGCCTGGTATCTGAAAGGGTGAGATATAAGGATTGGGACCTTCCGGAAGACGTAATGGAAGTGGTGCTTTTGACGAGAAGACCTCCCTGTACCACTGCCGTTGGAATAGATTTCGCAGCTGGTGCAGGGAAAAGAAATTAGATCCTTTCTCATGTAAACTTCCCTAGGTTTTATCTTTCCTACTTCACTTGACCCATTCTGGGTTGCAAGTAGCCACTGTGAAGGGTTATTTAGGTCCCTTTCAATTTTCAAAAGATCTGCAGACGACGAGGGATCGTATTTCAAAGTACAGATTGTGACACAATTTCTGAAAGGCTTAACAAATGTGTTCCTGCCTACTCCCTTCATCGTGCCATCATGGGATCTAAACCTGGTACTAAGAGGTTTTATGGGAGCTCCCTTTGAGCTCTTACATTTGTAAGCTTACAAGGAAGCTTACCATAAAAACAGCCTTTTTAGTGGCTTTCACATCTGCACGTAGGGTAAGTGAGTTACAGGCTCTATCTTCCAAACAACCTTTCACGACCTTCTCCAAGGATAAGGTAGTTTTACTGGTTAAGTAATCTTTCTTGCCAGGATTTAATAGGGCATTATGTATTGCACTACCATCTTTTTATTCTCCTCCTCATCCATCTAAGGCGGAAGAGAGACTTCATTGGTTAGACCCAAAGTGGGTTCTAAGTTTCTAGATCACAAGGACTGCAAATATTCGCCAAAATAATCAGCTTTTTATTGGTTATGCTGGTCATAGATTAGGATTAGCTGTCACAAAACAAACCACCTCTAGATGGATTGTTATGTGCATAACTGAGTGTTACTCATTGGCTGGCAATGATTCACCTGAAGGAGCACATTCTACTAGAGGAGTGGCTGCTTCATAGGCTCTTGAAAGAGGTGTACCAGTGAGGGACATTTGCAGAGCAGCAACATGGAAGTCCCTGCATACATTTAGTACATTCTACTGTGTAGATTCTTTTTCAGGAGAGGAAGCCAAATTTGGCAAAGCTGTCCTCCACAACATTAACAAATAAAGTAAATTCTTAGCACCCTCGCCAAACTCAAACTGCTTTGGGAGTCTATCAAAGATGAGGAATAAGTGGGAGGACACAATCCATTTGAAGAACAAGTTACTTACCCCTGGTAACGTTTTTTCGACTGCATGTTCCTCCCACGTATGCCTCATCGCCCACCCATCCATCCCTTCTTGCCTAGAATGTCCATGTTTTACACGTGCCTTTCTCGCAACGTCAAGACTATCTCCTCCTGGAATACAGCATGCTACTTAAGGAGGGGGAAAAACAAAGAACTGAGGTAACGGTTAGCGTGCGTGCCAATATAGATCAGGGTCAACATCACGAAGGACCCTAAGGAGACCGTCGAGGACCAAGATTTGACGCTGCACGATGCTCAGAACATTTTATCATAGCGTTGAAGCAAGCTGCAAGCAGACCTGAATACATCAAAGATGAGGAATACATGGGTGGAACATACAGTCGAAAAGAACGTTACCAGGGGTAAGTAACTTGTTCTTCTCAACTGTGTTCCATTTTGTGAGAGCTCCCCGCTCTTGGAAGACCTGGGTTCTCTGGCTCTGGAAATAAATAAATACATGTTGGAAAAATAATGTATAATCAGTAAAATTGTGTTGGTTCCTTGTACTAAGTTGTACCTTGTACTAGGTTGTACTAATTCCATTGTAAAGTACATAGACACCATCAACCAGGGCTAGAGTTGAACCTGCAAGGGCTGAAGGAGACTGACTGGATTTCCCCTTACACTCTTGCCTTGGGCACTGCGTCGAACCAGACAAAGGACTCGGACCACAGTGGGTCATGATTCATGGTTGTTTATTGAATTGTTCTTTTTTTAAATGCCTATCTTGCCCTATTACTATAGGGAATTTCTCTACCTTCTAAAACAAAACTAAGAGTGCTCATCTGAGTCCACAAATAAACAGTCCTGAGTCCAAATCCTAGCTGACTAACTGGACCTACCATTTTAGAAAACCTAGCTAAAAAGAAAACGAGATTCTTTAGCAACAGTTGGTGTGAGCTTCTGCCTTGCCCAACTCATAGATTACTTAGTTTCAAGTTCCTTTATAGCATAATGACACATTCCCAGTGTTTTTGGTAATTACAATTATGAATCATCTGTATTGTGTTCTTTTGCCCCTTGGAAGAAGAATTCTTAATTACTTTTTCTGATTATTACAAATGTTCAAATCCCTCCAGGATTACTTTTAACACCCTTTTCTGTGTCTCACCTGCGTGGCATGAGTACTCCCCAAAGTCCTGAGGATCTCAGACAGGTATATTTAATTTCCATAGATTTATTAAACGTGGGGTGTCTGCCAACTCAGATATTGCAGGTTCTTGTCACCTAATTGGCTTTGCCAGCCTGGTTGCAGAGTGTTCATACTTCTTGCAATACGTTTCAGGTACACGCATGCTTGTGCAATTTTATCAGTTCCTCCTACCTTGGTCGGATTTCCCAGCCTTGATATAAAGCACCTGTATCCGTTTCACTCCGTTTTACATAGGGTGTGTGCCTGTTACTTTCTTTCAGGCTATCTTACTTTTGTCTGCTTCTCCAGCCTTGATATAGTGTTCTATCCCTTTCACTCCTTTGTATCCAGGCAATATGCCTGTCTGTTCTTTCAGGCTCTCAGACCTTTGTCGGTTTCAGCAACCCTGGAAACCAAAGTTCATAGCCCTCTCTGGCATTCTCTCTTTGGGAGAGCTTTGCTTCTTTGACAGTATTCATCTAAGCAGCAAAGACGCTTGCCATGTGGAGTTTGGTGACCCGGGTGCCTTTGTTTTGTCTGGTCTCTGCATCAGTTGACAGGCACCAGGCTCACCACTGTTTTCCAGTGGTCGCACCACCCGTGAGGATGGTTGTTATCCCATCTCCGTTCCTCTCCTGACCAGAACCTCTTGCTTGGTCAGCACTCCTGCCTGTTGGTATCAAGCTAGAAGGTCTTGCTTCTTCCACACCACCGTTGGTTCTGCGGCTTGGCGTAGCTCTGCCCCTCCAGGACGTCATTGCTACAGAGTCTTGCTTCTGCGTAGCGATTGCTCTCCTCCCTTTTGTAGGAGTCGTCTTCCCATTTGCAGTCCATCCTATTCTTATACACTTCATCAGTATCAAGCGAATTGTGTCTGTCTTTTTTGATTATTGCATTCAGATGATGCTCAGCATTACCTGAAGCCAATAGAGTGCAATAAAGTTATTTGTTGGTTATAGTTGGGGTTTCCGTTTTTTGGGGATTACCGATATTTGCCCCTCATTTACATTATTATATTTCTCGTGGACTCGCGTTGTTAATGAGCTCTGCTTCAGCATTGTCTATTGGAACTGACATTGCTATGAAGTGTCAAATGATTATCCACCATTGCCACCTTGTGGCAGAAGGTAGAATTGACTGCCTAGTCGGAAAACGGACATGAAAAACGAATCGCAACTTCTTTCCATTTCTTTTTAATATTCTAAATGTCATTGTTTAGGCACTACATCAGTTCATACAAACCCACAAAAACCTGCTCAACACGCATATTAACAGGCCCTTATTGTTTTTAAACTGAGCTGTGCTGTTTTGTGCTGGGGTCTTACATTGTTCACTATTAACGCTTTAGTGACAAACGGAGAAGAAAGCAAACACCTTTTCCTTTCATGATCTGACATACAGTCCCATGGGATTTCTTTCCCCTGAAATTGAAACAATGCAAGCAAAAGAACTCTTCGTACATTCAGTGGAGAGGAGCTGTTTTATTGGATCCAAGCTGTAATAATTTGATATCCGCCTTTATTCTTCTGTGTGCCGCCACCTTGTCTGTCGCGACATCAACTAAAAGTTATTTCCCGGTGAAACAAGGGATCTGTAGTTTTGAGCAAAGTACTGCACTGCATTCTTCTGCCTGCGCTGATAAAAGGGCGTGGCTCCATTGAGGCGCCAGCATGGTCCCCTTCTTTGATTTCTTTAGAAAAGTCACCCACTGGTGTTTGCAAGACAAGCAATGGGCCTGTTGCCTAAACATGTGTTTACAGAAATGCGTTTAATGTTGGTGCACTAGGTGGCATGTGACACGGTATAGACGTACATAGTGTATGTAATAGTGTGGCCGTGAGCTTGCTGCAGATTAACATTGCATTTTCGACGGATGCACCATGAATGTAGCAGAGAGATAGTGCAATTATGGTCTTCGTGCTAGTGGCACCATAGTTCTAGCTCTACCTGATCTTAAACAAAACAAGAAACATTAAACCTGCACTCCCATTTCTCGCCACAGTTCCCACTAAATGAAACCTGCACTCCCATTTCTCGCCACAGCTCCCACTAAATGAAAAATGCCTGACTTCAAGAATGGCATTCTGTGATGCACTTATTTGGGCCCAGGGCAGCAGAAAGCACAAATACGCCACTGATTGCCTAAGTGAAAGTATCCCATTTACTGCATTGTGCACGAATTGGAGATGATGAAACATTTGCGCTGTTCCAACCAATCGCAACACAGAGAAAACAATTGAGTGTAATTAGAGCCCTGGTTGGATGAAATCTAGTAACTACCGAGGATTCAGAGAGCACTGTGCAGAGTCCTTCTGTGTCATTTATTAACCATGAACCTGCTTAGTTAAAACATTTTTTCTTAGAAGGATTTGACAGGATTGGGCAAACGTTACTGCGAACTGGAGTGTTCAAGGTTTTTTTGCGATTTGACTCGTCAGCAGCCTCAGTCCAAGATGTTGGCGAATATTTTAAATATCATTGGTTAGGTGCTGCAATTAACCCATTGCTGCCAACTGCCCTGACTTGTAGAAATGCTAGAGATTACTGGAGTAGCATGAAGTGGTTATAACATCTTGCGCTGAGCACGCAATGCAACAATAAAATAAAATTCTGTGTTCACGCTGGAAAAAAAATCTGCTTTTTTTAATGGAGCGACCGCGAAAACACACAGATTTTGAAACATTTTGGAAGCACAGGAAAAAAAAACACGGAAGTAAAAAATGTAAAATAAACCCCTAAAACAGGAAACCCTAGTTATAGTCCTAGCGGTAGATACCAAAATCTTTCCAACAACCATATAGGCAGACAGCGTGTTAAGGACTGGGAGTTCCTTATCAGAATGGGAGTGCTTGTCCCCAAGGGGAGAGTCGCTCCTAGTGAGGGTCCCATTTGCCCAGAACCCCACAGAGGGTCTTGTGTAGCAGGCTCACCTCCCTACCCTCAAAGGGGTGGCTCCCCTATGGTGAGAAGGGATGAATCCCCCAGATTCATCACAGCACATACAGCACAAATCAGCAGACGTCCCTCAATACCTCTTCTCATATGGGGACACCACCACGAAGCAAGGTCAGGGTCTGCTGACCAGGGTGTTTGGCACTTTTCACATCATGGCACCAATTGATGGCTTGTTTTTGGAGGGATTTAGTGGGTAAAAACAAGTGACTCTAATTATTAGAAAGCCCTTCCATGATCATGATATCTTGCTTGTGCTTCCCCCTTTTTGGGATGATTTTGCACCCATTCCTTCAACTCCTCTAGCATATCTTTGGACGCAGTACAAAGACAAATTACATGCTCTAATGCTATGATAGGAATGACAAGTTGGGGCTGCTGAAACCTCCCTGGATTTGCTGGGTTATAGGAATGCCAGCTCCCCTTCCATCTCCTCACGGAGTGCAGCTCTATCTCCTCTTCAAGTCATTAGCAGTACTTCTCTCTAGATGGTAATTGCTTTCTTTCACTCTAACCTTCAGGGTTTCTGGTTTCCAACCTCCTTAATACCTCTCCCGATAATATCTCTCTCCCTCCCGCTTCTTCAACAACTTTCCCTTCAACTTCCTCAATAGCTCTCTCTTCTCTAACCTCATTGCAGCATTCCTATCCAGATGGTGGTAACTCTTTCTACAACCTTCGCAGCAGTTCTCTCTGCCTACAACCTCCAATTTGCCCCAGGAACATTTCCTCTCAAAAAATCCTCTCCACTCGCCACCTTACCCCCTTCTCCAACTCCTGATTGAACTCCCCACTCCAACAGATTGAACTGGCTAGGTGTTAGAGTCCACACTCTGGAGGCACTTGAGGAAAGGATTTGCACTTGGGGTTGCTGGCTGGTAAAGGGCTTTGATTGGCTAAGAGCCTGACAGGCACCTGTGAGTGATTTGGTCTTAGTGCTTGTGTAAGAACTGTCATAAGGCGCATCCATCATTTGGAAATCCACTGTGTCCCCCTCATTGGTGTTTTGAGCCTTTGTGGATTATGTGTCCAGTGTACAGCTTTGAAGACTTAGCAGCCTTCATGAGGTGGTCGATGGTTTCCCCAACGATATCAAATGGATCCGCCAAACTGCAGGCTGGGAATCCTCCTTATACATCCTGAAGAGCCAGCATCCATTAGATTGTGGCGACCCCAGGCCCCTTTCACCACCCTTCTGTTGATCTCCAAATTTAGGCTGGGGATTTTGTCACAGTTGGAATTGAAATGGTTGGTGCTGACCCTCTCTACCATTGCTGAAACTTGTGAACCTCGTACCTGATGAGTTATTTTATGCTCATGAGGGGAGTATGGAGACCAATATTTGTATTGTGTGGGCTGCCAAAGACAGATAAAATATGAAAAAGTTAAAAAGCAAGTTGGTTTGCTTCTGTCATTGGGCTCCGTAGAATAACAATAACCCACGGACTGTGTACCTAGACAATGTAATGTCTTTTGTGTCTAATTTGGCCACAACTGGCACGAAAAATGTGTCTTGTAAACAATATCTTTCAGCTATCGCAACCTGTTTGTACAAGGATTAAAATCTCTTTTCCTTTTAGAATGAAGCCATTACTCATTACTTTGATTGTCTGCTTTACCTTTATCCCCTTGTCAGAAACCCTACACCTAGATGGTATTTGAACTTGGTTCTGGATTATCTAACGAGGAACAATGAATGATCTATGGCTTCCTAGGACCTTGATCTTCTCTCCTGAAAGACTGCCTTCTTGGCACTGGTCACTTTGCCGGTAGGATGAGTGCATTGTTGGCTTTATCGTCTAAGAAAACATTGTGTTTCTCATGATTATAAAGTCATGTCTTACTGCTATATAAACCAGAAATGTACCTTCTTGTTTTGCAGTTAAGTGCACATGTTTTTGAAGTAGAAGAGGTTTAGTACAATTTGGATGTGGTGAGGACCACAACACTTTATTTGAACAGGATAAGACCTTTTTGCTGGTCAAGCAATTTTTGTATTCTGGTTGTGTTTTACCTTGTCACGACTGTGCCTCTTTAACACAGATTGGCACCCATTGTGGACTATCTGGGATGTCGTCATAATCCTCCCCAGACAATACCAGTTCATAATTGTGTTTTTTGTACCGTTTGCAAGACTTGGGTACTTCCTTATTTAATTTCACAAACATTTGGTACTTCCTTGTTTAATTTCACAAACGACATACCCCATAATGCACCTCGTGCTGTTTTTATTTCCCGGCTATTCCTACGCAGGAGTTGTTAGGAAAGATTTCATATTGTAGGTAATTTTTCTTCCTTTTGGCAACCCCCAAACTTTTTGCTGTTGTTTTACACCCCGAGCTAGAATTTGCCAGAGAAGCGCAGCCTTCCGCCGCACTCCTCTGGGCTTTCGCTCCATTCTTAAGGGGAAACTGACATGCCCTTAAAGGGATGGTCTAGTAAAAATTTTTATTTAAAAAATAGATAGGCAACATAAAAAAAAATACTAGCATTCTCCGTTTTAAAACTTCCTATGTAAAATGTTGAGCTATTCAAGCTCAAAATTCGCAAAAGCAAGCACATGGGCGCATCCATTTTGTGAAATGGAGTCCCTCCTGTGCTGGCTTTTGCTTTTGCGGCACTAATGAAGGAAAAGCCAGCCAGCTGTAGTAAACAAAGGCTACCGCTGGGTGGCTTTCCCTTCATTAGTGCTGTAGGCGGAGGACGGGGACCGGAGACCAGAGCAGGAAAGCTGCAGCTGAATCTCGGTAAGTGCTATTTATTTTTTTTAAAAAAATAAGCACTAGCTGCGTTTTTTTTCTAAGTTTTCCGGTCTGGAGGAGCCCAGAAAACTTAGAAATAAAACCGCAGCTTTAAAACATTGTATTTATGTTTGCGGTCGCTTTTGAAGCGACCGCAAACATAAATACAACGTTATTGTGTTGGAAAACGCTGCAGTTTTTCTTTCGAAGTTTCTCAGGCTCCTCCGGCTCGGAGGAGCCTGAGAAACTTGGAAAGAAAAACCGCAGCGTTTTCCAACACAACCGTGTGTGTTTCTGCCTGCTGTGGCTATCACTTTGGGTCTCCGGTGCTCCCAGGAGCACCGGAGACCCAAAGTGAAAGCCACAGCAGGCAGAAACACACGCGGTTATGTTTACATGCCGCGTAGTGTTTCTACCTGCAGCTGATTTCCCATTTGGGGAAAGAGAGCCCCAAATGGGAAAGCAGATTCAGGCAGAAACAACGCGGTTGTTTTCCGCAATGCCGCGTTGTTTCTGCCTGAATCTGCTTTACCATTTGGGGCTCTCGGGAGCCCGAGAGCCCCAAATGGGAAAGCAGATTCAGGCAGAAACAACGCGGTTGTTTTCCGCAATGCCGCGTTGTTTCTGCCTGAATCTGCTTTACCATTTGGGGCTCTCGGGAGCCCGAGAGCCCCAAATGGTAAAGCAGATTCAGGCAGAAACAACGCGGTTGTGTTGGAAAAAGCTGCGGTTTTTCTTTCCGAGTTTATCAGGCTCTTCCGAGCCGGAGGAGCCTGAGAAACTTGGAAAGAAAAACCGCAGCGTTTTCCAACACAATAATGTTGTATTTATGTTTGCGGTCGCTTCAAAAGCTCCTCCAGCCCGGAAAACTTAGAAAAAAAACCGCAGCTAGTGCTTATTTTAAAAAAATAAATAATTAGCACTTACCGAGATTCAGCTGCAGCTTTCCTGCTCTGGTCTCCGGTCCCCGTCCTCCGCCTACAGCACTAATGAAGGGAAAGCCACCCAGCGGTAGCCTTTGTTTACTACAGCTGGCTGGCTTTTCCTTCATTAGTGCCGCAAAAGCCAGCACAGGAGGGCCTCCATTTCACAAAATGGATGTGCCCATGTGCTTGCTTTTGTGAATTTTGAGCTTGAATAGCTCAACATTTTACATAGGAAGTTTTAAAACGGAGAATGCTAGTATTTTTTTTTTTATGTTGCCTATCTATTTTTTAAATAAAAATTTTTACTAGACCATCCCTTTAAGACAGTCAGTACCGGGAAACGTTGTTTTCCGTAGTTCTTTTCTCATGTTGCAACTTTCGCACAACATGGCACAAGAGGGCATTGTAAGCTAAGTTACTGCACTCTTGGGTCTCTAGTCATTCTACAGGCCCTAGAAACTCTCAATGGATTTATAACGAACTGTGCAAGTATGTCACGGACGGGACTGGTGGCAGCGATCGTTTCTTTGTGTTTTGAACTCCCTTTTGCCCTGTTAACCGTCCTTCTCGTGTTTGGCCAAAATGGGTGGCCTGGCTTCCAAAATGGCCAGACCACGAGGTTCTTTGTCCTGTCCGCTGACCGTCTTGCCCCTTCACCTTCCCCAGGTCGAGCCGACCCAGGGCCATCCTTATTTGGGCATGTACTTTCCCGCGAAACACAGATGCTTTTGCGGGCTTCTACAGGCCTGTTTTGAGCCTCCAGGATGTGGGCTGGGATGTCTGGTCCCAATACACATCCTGGGTGCCAGAGAGTCTAGTGTGTCTTGAATGCCTGGGACCACCATGGTCTGTGATAGGTCCACGTATGGTGTGAGTGTTTTGTGAGCAGATCTCCCATTGAGCCCTCTCCGTTTTGGTGCGAAGGGAACCCTGGATAAGAGGCGGCTGGAAACACCACTACCATGTCGATCTCCTGAGTTCTCACGAACAAAGGATAAGGAGCCAAGTATCCTGCAACTAAGAAGCTGAGTCGAGGAATCGTTGGTGACCCGCTGAAGGTTTGGCACCCTGCACTGCTGTCGTCCTGTGAGACCCCTCTGCCTCTGATTGAACGAGAAGGCCTGTACTGGCACTGCGACCCTTTAGAATAGTTGGAACAACTATTCTCGGCACCTTCACCAAATCATGTACGTAAGCCTTCGGAAGCGTCCCTGGGCCATCCAGTGCACTGACCAGCCTACACAGGAACCTTGCTCTGTCACCGCCGTCTGGCTTACTGCTAATCCCATGTCATCGGCACTCTCACACGATTCATACACTTGGCATTCCCAGGTCTGAAGTGAGACGTGTGGTTTGGGACCGGAATACCGGCGGTTGCGGAGTTGCCCTGTTGTGGTAACAAACCTGTGCGTGTTCGCTGCATTTGGGACACCCTCGACCCTGACTCCTGCTGTTGCGGAATCTACACGCGTCGAGACATCCTGCTGATCGCATCTGAACCTGCCAGTACCGAAACAGAACTGGAGAAGCCTGGGTCTGCCTGCATCGGGGATCGGTGAGTAGTCAATACCCTAACCGGTCGCCCTCCCGCAGGAGCCTGTGGCTCTCCACCGCTGTCGTAAACAGCAACCCTTTTCTGCACTCGCGCCCTGCTTCTGCCCACAAGTGGAGGCCGCGCTTGAGTAGCGGGGAACTGTTCATCATCGTTTTGTTCACCTCTCTGAACTGCCGGATCTCCCTGAAGAGACTCTCCTTTGCCCGTTGGCACCCGCGTGTGCAGGTACTTTTGAGCACAAGGCTCCACTCTTCGTAGGGCTCGGACTTCCTTCTAGTTAGGTGGCCTCTGATGTCGAACTGGGTCTAACGATTACTTGCACTGCCTGTTTTCCTCCCCATCTAGGTGGTCTGCATATTTCGTGCTTGTAACTCTTTAGACCCCTTGGTCTTGTATATATATTTTATTGATTGTGATGTGTTGGTTTACTTGAGTTTAATCGTGATTCTTTACTATGGTCGATGTTACAAAGGCCTTGTAATAAATGTGTCTATATTTTTAATATAACACCTGTCTGTAGTAATTTGTAAGCGTCCTTGCTTTGTGTGCTCATTGCAGGCTTTCAGTCAACCTCACCCTCTTGAGACCTAGTCTTGACCGCCGCCATCGCTACCCTGATTGGTCTGGCTTGTCCAGAGGTTACCCTGTTCCAAGAAACTAGGCTGGCCTTCTGAACCTCTGCCCCTCCAGGACAGAGTTCAGAAATCCATCTTAACAGGAGTGTTTGAACTTCAATCCCCAGAAACCTTGGAGACCAGTGCTGCTTTCACTTCCCCAGGACCAGAGAGGGAGGGAGGGAGGAGACAGATTATCTTCAGGTGTGGTGCTCCAAGTGCTGCTGATGAGTCTGCTTCAGAACAGGGCAGGTAATATTTAAGCAGCTACCTGCAGGAGCATAGGGCTCTTGAATTGAGTTCGCTACCAGCGTCTTGTGCTTTGATCCTTGAATTTCTGCTGTGTCCTGTTGCTTACAGAACCTGCCTGTGCTACCTGCATTGTAGCCCTGCTACACTGCATGCCTTCCCCTGTCCCTCTGTGCTTCCTGCACTGCAAACCTGTTCCCCTGCTTGCAGTCTTCTGTTCCCTGTCTGCAGCCCCTTTCTCTCTCAACAATTATCTTGGTCCCTGCCTACAGTTCCTTGTTCTCTGCCCATAATCTGTGTTACCTGGCTTTAGATTCCTAGATTCCAGTCCTGAGTTTTCTTATCTGTCTGCATTCCTGCCCTTGCTATTCCAGTTCATAGCTACAGTTCCTTGTTACCAGTTTGCAGTTCAGTCCTTGTTATCCTAGTCCAGAGTTTTGGTCCTGAGCTTTCTTGTTCCTGGTCTATAGTTAGTCTGCTGTTCCTAGATTCTTGTCCTTAGTTTCTAGTCTGCAGTTCCAGTCTCCTGTCCCCTTGCAATTAGATCCTTGTCTTCTTGCTTTCCTCTTGCTTTCCTCTTCTTCTAGTTCTCTTCCTGAAGCTTGCTCACTTTGACTTTCTATTCTTTCCCTGGATATTTTTGTTATTGTTCTTGTCCTCACTTATGATTTGTTCAGGCTTTGGCTGCTGGCTTTCCCAGCAGGCAATCTCTGCCCCTTTCCTTTGTCGCGTTTCTGTATTGTACGTTGTGCCATATTGTTATCGGTGTGCTGGTTCCCGTTTCAGGAGGCAGTCACTGTTCAGTTCCTGCAGGACCTGTATAGGCTTCAGTCTTGTCAGTACTATTTTCCTTGTTCATACCTTAGGGTCCAGACACAGACACCCAATCCTGCTGCTCCTTCACATGAGCATTCTGAGTAGGGACCTGTAATAGTAACCAGCTCAGAAGGATAGTTTTCCCTAACCCTGTGGGAACCTCTTCCCCCATTCTGTATACACCACAATTGGGAACCTAGCATGTTTCTCTTACTTGTACTCCCTGCCCCTTCTGTTAACTGACTTTGTTGCCTGCCTGTAGTTATTGCCTATCCTTTCTTGACTTTAGGATTATATGCACTTTTCTCCTCTTGGCTTTTTGGGTTCTTCTCTGCTCTGAAGTCCCTCACTCCTGGACTTAATGTGGTCAATGCCACCAATGTCATGCATTTACAAAGCATACTCTTTACATGGTCTTCCTGCTCCAGCGATAATAACCAATAAAAGCCTTAGAGGTTCTCCATAGGCATGTTTCAATTTCTAATATCTGCGGGGCAGCCATGTGGGCTGCTTCTCATGCGTTCTGTAAGAACCATTCCCTGAATGTTTCCTCCAGCCAGGTGGTGCTGCATTACCTATTCACTTGAAGCTCCTGTCCTATGCTGCACCTTCTACACAGTAACTATTTTACTTGTAACTAACAATTTGGAAAGAGAAAGAGTAACAAAAAAATTACCTTCATGGTGAATCAGGCACTCCTAGTCAGTGGCTGCTGTGAGGAGACAGGAATGAGACGTGGACACAGAAGAGTCATCTATTTGGTTATAGACTTTTATTCAATAATAAAGGGGTTGGAAAATGCCTCACTATACCTAATCTAGGAGGTATTTTTCTACCTCAACCAAAAAACTAAGGGTCTGTCCTGTGTCAAGATGTCCAAAGCAAAAATGTCCTGTGTCTGAAATCCTATCCTAGCCCTCGCATTCTAAAAAGTAACTCTAAGGTGTAAAGGGTACTGTCTTTAGCCTTGAAAGTGCACAACATGTTCAAATCCAACAAAAAGGTATACGTCCAACAAAAGCCTCAACTGGTTAATATTCACTGTTCCTGGGAATGACTCCCTTCCCTTGGTTTTGCTCCACCAAAACAAAGGTTTTAAAAATATCAAGTTCTTTGTAGACCAAAAGGATAGATCCCTCCTCCTGGTGTCGCAATCCACTCCCGGGGAAATGACTCCCTCCCCAGATTTCCTTCCACCTTAAATGTAATTCACAATCCTAAAAGCATGTGTCATCCTTGGGATTTTCTTATGCAATAAATTCCCCACAATTGGGTTTGCCTGGCATACTCTCCTACTAGGACTTTCATACATGTCGTTTTCTTTACAAAGCGTATGCGCAGTTCATTCACTTTGATGCACAAAACACCTGGTATGCTCTCCTGCCGGGTCTTAATAATGTCCCTCTGGTTTTCCCTTCATAGTCTGCCCCAAGTTCGTACTGTGTGTCCCGCCTTCCTGGTTTCTCCGCTCGCTGATCAACATGAAAGCTTGAGTTTGAATGTGTGCTTGGATGGAGTCGGAAGCGGCTTCATCCTGTAGTTGTTCTTGCTTCCTGTCTGTAAGAGGTGCGGCTTGAATCAGGGAGCTAGCTGAGGTCCTTTCCTCAAACCCCTCAGTGAGGCTTCAGTGCAGCGCCTGAGAGCTGGCGAGAGAGCTTGTGACGGACGAGCGCCGGTGTAGACGTGAGATGCCGGTATAGAGGGACATAGAGACGATGTGGGCTGTGATAAGCGGTCTGGGGAGCCTGGGAGAATATTTCCGAGGCGGCCCGCTGAGACCCGAGAAAATCCAAGGAAGTCCGTGGTAAGGACTTATTTGCACTTTCTGGCACAGAGTATTTTCTTAAGCTCCCCCTCTAACGTTTTCCGAGCCCCCTGTTAATAGTAAAAGTGCTCAAATCGGGAGCAGCTGTCAGTTGCTGTGGTCTGTATAGTGCCTTTAACACGTTCAAGCACACTGCTTTGGGGGAAAAGACAAAAAGAAAACGTACGTAAAACGTGTGGTGTCTAAAAATATCTGAAATATGCTACGGAAACAAAAGAAGAGGCTACTCCAAATCACCCCTTCGATGACACACCTCTTTCACAATCATTGCTGGAGGAGTTTTTTCGGCTAGCAAATGTAGCTGAAGGAATTGGATAATACCGTGAAAATAACGTCAACAAAACCTGTAGCAGAAGCGGAGAAGCAAAGTGAGGGGGAATCTGGATGGAAACCGGTGCATTGTCAACGGTCAAGAAGCAGAAGAAAAATGAGAAAGTGCCAAGAAGCCAGGAAAAGGTCAAATACTAAGCAACTTCTAAAGATATCAAGAAGAAAGCAAAAAGTAAAGGCACGTCCGTTGCTACTGCTTTAGAGAGATCAGACAAACAAAAGAAAAAGCTAACAGCTAAAGATGTCGATGTAGTAATAACATCAGCGAACAGGACTCGTAATGTGCCAGACTGCCCTGAAGAAGAGGATGAACAAAGCAAAGCACAAATCACGGGGAAGAAGAAAAACAGCAATCAAAAGGTTAATATCAATTCACAAAGCAGTACAAAGGAGAGCATCAAGATCACGAACATAAGCATTGGTTGCCAAACGGAATCAAGTCAAAAATATCATAATACCCTGGAAAAGGATCCAGGGGAGAATAACGTAAATGGATTAAGATTGGGCAAAATGCATCAGACTGAAAGACCTCTGTCTGAACCTCGCAATAAAGACAATTTAGCAAATAAGGTTACACTGGCGCCAATTTTTCTCCAGAAAAGCTTCACTTCGCAGCAGAAAGTCAATATCGTTAGCAAACCACCACCAGCTCAAATCCAAAACAGTTTAATGCTGGCCCAGATTTTCCTCGCAGCCAAGAAAAATGTGAAGGATCTTCCAGCAGCACAGGGAGTTTCACCATCAGTCATGGAACAGGATCTTCCACAGTCCGGATCTCTGCAAACTGGCTGTATTTACAACAGAATCGGGAAAACCGTGGCTCTCATTCTGTAGCAAACTTTAAACAATACTACAGAATACGCCATCCCAAGAGCATGGTTAAGGCTCTGCAACAAAGTCAAACAACATACCGCCCTAAATCGGGCGGTGATCTTGGGAATCATCAAGAAAGTTAAAAACCTTTACCTCTTCTCGTCAAAAGACATTGAAGCTGTAACCTTCCCCTTGGCACAAGACCCCTTCTTAGTAGGGGTAGTCTTTTCATCATCCATACCAAGAAATGCTATTCTAAATGAAGCTGGAAACCTGGAGGTTTATGGCCTGGAAGTCTCAATTAGTGACTCGAAGAGTGTTCTTGAAGTTCCTGGCGTAGCTGCAGAATACATTAGAAATCTAGCCGAGGCCCCTGGAAAGGAAGTGAACAGAAACCAAAAAATCGAATATAAGCTACAGGAAGATGCTCTTTCCCTCCTTCCTGAGATACTTCCTGATGTAGGCTCCCAGCAGCTTTAGGAGGAAAGTCCTACACATTGTCAGTTGGAACACGCAGGGTTCCAGTACATTTAAGGTAAAAAATATGCGAGAATACCTATTTAATCTAGGAGACGTGGTCCTATTGCAAGAAACATGGTTGGTGAATCCCTTGAGTATTGAGGGTTTTAGTGTATTCTGTTTTCCAGCTTTGCAAAAAGCAAAAGGGAGGCCGTCTGGAGGGCTATTGTTAGCCTTGAAAAATCATATTTTCAAGGATATAGTTACTATCTTTGAAAACCCTTTAGGTATTCAGGCATGTAGAGCCAGGTCATTCCATGAAGGCTTAGCCCTCGATTGGGTATTGATTAATGTATACTGGAACCCCGCCTGTTCAAAGCTGTCTTTGTTTTTGGAAGTTTTGGGCTCCCTGTTGGAGACAGTTAAACTGGGTCAAGCAAACAGCAGTATAATCCTGGCTGGCGTCTTCAATGAGGAATGTATGGAATCAAAAAAGGACATGAAAAATTGCCCAACCGCAAATAAGAAAAAAAAATGGGCAATTATGGTTGGACTTTATGGACTCTTGGAATCTTAAAATGATGAATGGTAGCTCAGAGGGAGATTTGGGGATTTCCAAGACATGGCACAGAGGGGATTCCTCCTCGACTCTAGACTATGTATTTGTTTCCCAGAACATGTATGCGTTGCCTTCCACCTTAGTTGTGAAGCATGACGGCGGTAGTGACTATGGAACTATCTTTTCCTGCTCTTTTCAGCCCTCTTCTAAACAGAAATAGGCAGCTGTTGAGTGGGAATAAAGGTAAAGTTAGACTAGTTAAGTATAGAAGTGAAGGCGAAAACCTAAATAGATAGCTGAAGAAGCTTCCACAAGTGATCTGGGAAACAAACTGCCACCCCCACAAGTTTGTCAAATTTCTTTGGGCTACATCTGCTCCCAATGAGCCAGCTCATCAGGTGAAGCAAAGGCATACTCATTCCTTTGATGAAAAAACACAGAAAAGGAAACGAGAATACAGAAAAGCTTTACGGCAAATAAAGCAAGTAGGGTATCCACCAGAATCTTATAAGGTAGAAATGAGCAGAGAAAAGGCAAATTATAGATCATGGTCATTTCTTCAGAGAGCCTCCCGACTTCAAAATGATGGAGAGAAGGTCCTCAAACTTTTCAGAGATGGGAATACCAAAAACCTTTGGACGCTCATCAACCATTTTGAAGGCGGTTCCGGAGGCACACTGTGTAATCTGGTTTCAGAAAAGGGTTGGATAGAGCATTTAACAGAAGTATTTAAAAACATTGACAGTTCCCATTTTGTAGCTACACTACAGATGCCGTGGCGTTTGAAATTCGACGCAGGGAGATATAGAGGAGATAATTATTAAATTGTCTGTTTCGTGGGCAGCAGGCCCTAATGGCCTGACCTACCTAATACTCAAAAAAGAGCCAGTTTTGTGGTCCCAACTTCTCTTTCGTTTGTTTAACGAGATTCTTAAGAGGCTTCTATTTCCAGATTCTTGGAAAATGGCCCTGGTCATCCCATTTTTCAAAGCTGGAGACCGTCGAGCAGCGGCTAATTATCGAACTATAGCACTGCTCGACATAGAGAGTAAAATCTTTATGGAGCTTTTGTTGAATGAGATGACAAAGTGGGTAGAAAATCATGGTATTTTATCCCACTTCCAGAAGGGCTTCAGGAAGGGAATGTAACAATGTTAAATGGCCTCATCTTAAATCTTGTAAGTGAGCAGACCGAAGGCAATAGATCGTTACCCCTTTTTTGGCGCATAGGTCGACCTGTCGAAGCCCTTTGACCAAGTGGACTGGGCCCTTCTTTGGAATAAGTTAAGACAGTGGGGTTTACTAGAAACGCTTCTTTCAATGCTGATGGAGCTACACAGGGACACTAACATAAGGGTACGGATGGACGAACTGGGGCATCTGTCAGAAATGATAGAGGTGCATAGGGGAGTTAGACAAGGGTGCCTAGGGGCATCACTTTTTTTCTACCTCTTTCTGGCAGACGTGGGTATGTCTGAGTTCATCTGCATTGGCCAGCTCTGTGTTAAATGGGAAAAAGATCTTTTGGCTGGCCTATGTGGATGATATAGTGCTGTTAGACAGAACGCCAATAGGCTTGCAGCGCTTACTGACGAAACTCAGTACTTACGCAGAAACTAACAAACTCTACATAAACCCTGCCAAGTTGAACATTGTGATTATTTATTATTATTTATTTATTTATATAGCATCGACCGCCCGCAGGCATCGGGGCGCTTACATGTAGACATGTACATAGCTCAAGGTGGAGCCTGAAGAAGCAACAGGACAAATACATAAAACTGCAGGCTGGCTTATTCATTGGGTCCTAAACATGTGTTACTTGAAAAGCTCTGTTTTTAGTTTTTTGCAGAAGACCAAATGATTGGATTCCAATCTAAGGTACTTCGGCAATTTGTTCCAGTTAGAGGCCGCTCGGTTAGGGAAGGCTCTGCCCATACCAAGTTCCTTCTTGTGTTTCAGAGGCGTTATGAGCCCATTAGCTTCTGATCTTAATGCCCTGGAAGGATGGTAAAAGGTGAGTTTGGACTTCAAATAGGCTGGTGCCTTGCCATATAAACACTTGTGAGTAAGGCACATAGACTTGAATTGTATGCGTTCCTCTATTCTCAGCCAATGGAGGTCCCGCCTAGCTTCACTGATGTGTTCACTTCTTGCTTTCTTTTTGACCATTCTGATCGCATTGTTTTGGACCAGCAGGAATTTTTGGATACTTTGCTTACTAGCTCCTACCAGGAGGGCATTACCATAGTCCAAACGTGACATGATGGTAGCTCTTGCTATTGTGGCGCAGTTTTTCCTCACTCAATAGTGGTCTAATGGCTTTAAGTAGCCGTATGTAATAATTACAGTTTTTACTCACATACGTTGCCTAGGCATCAGAGTTGAGGGATGCTTCCAACGTGATGCCTAGTGTTTTGACGTTATCAGACACTGGAATAAGAGTTTCTTTAATTTGGAAGGCCTGATATTCAGCGGGGAGTTTGGCTCGAGCCTGGATGGATCCGAAAATCATTAATTCGGTTTTATTGCCGTTCAGGCACATCCAGTTATTGTCCATCCAAACTTCGATGTTTCCGTAGAGTGTATTTAGTATCGTACTATCTTAGTGTAGTCCCCACTCAGTTCCAGGACCAGCTGAGTATCGTCAGCATAGTTGGTGAAAAATATCTGGAGTTGTTGTAGTAGCTCACATAGGAATCGGTTGTACAGATTGAAGAGCAGGGGGGATAGACTAGCTCCCTGTGGTACCCCGCAGAAGATGTTAAATTCAGATGAGAATTTGTCCCCCCAGTGTACTCTGGATATTCTGTTTTCAAGGAAGGATGATAACCAACTTATTGATTCCTTGGAGCAATTAGCGACCTTCTCAAGTGCTTGCTGCAAGAGCTGGTGGTCAAGCAGGTCGAAGGCAGCGCTCAGATCCAACAGGACCAGAAGTCCAGCCTTTCCCTTGTCCATAATTTCCAATATTCTGGACTGTAGGTCCAGCATAGCGGTCTCGGTGCTATGCACGGCTCTAAAGCCAGATTGTTGTGGATGTAAGATCTCATGGCTTTCCACGTATTCTTGGAATTGGGCTGTTGCTATTTTGTCCAGTACTTTAAGAGTAAAATTACAATTTGTAATGGGTCTTAGGTTGTTGGGGTCACGAGGGTCAAGAGTAGGCTTTTTTACTAGGGGTGTGATGGTAACCTTTTTTATGTTGTTGGGCACTACTTCGTCCCGGAATGAGGTGTTGACAATTTTAGTAAAAAGTGGCGCAAAGATTTCAGGATATTGTAGGATGATCTTGGGAGGGAGGATATTTTCGGCGCAAGATGATGGTTTCATAGAAGCTAATGTTTTTAACATAGTTTCTGGGGAGATGGAGTGGAATTGAAACTTCTCCTTTCCGACTGTTGTTCGTTGCTCTGCAGGGAGGCTGCATTGAGGTTTATTAGCTTGTGCTAGAGCAATGCGTTCTCTGGCTTTAGATATTTTGTTCGCAAAGGCTGCCTGGGTGTTTTCGCATTCAGATTGTGATGATGTAAAATCAGGGGCCAACGCCTTGGGCTTATCTAAGGATTTCAAAATGTCGAAAAGCTTGCTGGATGAATTGGATGATGCTTCGATTTGGCTATTGAAATAGTTCTTTTTAGCGTCGTTGATCTTAGATTTGTAGGATTTTTCTAGTGACTTCCAGCTTGTTTTGTGGTCATTGGTTTGGTTTTTAAGCCATTCTATTTCACTGCGTTTTCTTTCTTTCTTAAGAGAGATAAGTTCAGGTGTGTACAATTTTTGGTGGTTGAGGTTAGGCCTAACAGTTTTTTCTCGATTAGGTGCTTTCTGGTTGATTAGCATGAGCATCTGCTGATCATATTTTTTGATAATAGTGTCACATGAGTCTGTTTCGTTAATGTCGGCTAGAATGCTGTTGATACAGAATTGTAGGTCTGCTCTATCTATATTTTTAAAGTTCCTGGAAAAAACTTTGCTTGCCTTGTTTGCCAGTTTTTTTACTGGGATAGGTAGGTGTAGGTCAAAAACAATTTTGTAGTGGTCAGACCATATACAAGGGGTGGTAACATAGTTATTGGTCTCTATGTTATTGGAAATGACCCAGTCCAATTGGTGGCCATTTGCCATAGTGGGGTCGAGATTCATGACATTGAAGTGCATTTTTTCCAATGTTTTTTCAAGGGAAATGGCTTCCTTGTCTTTTGGGTCGCCACGCCACCGATTTAAGTCGCCAAGGATGATCGTTGATTTATTTGGGCCAGTAAGTGAATCCGCAAGGATAGCAAGTTCATCGTGATGTTTAAACACCCACAAAAGAAAATTAAGTTTACAAGGTGGTAACTAAATGGTGAAGCAATTCAAGTTGTGGAGTCGGTCAAATACTTGGGATATGTCATCCATGCCTCTCCAGCTCTTTATAAAGTTGAAGCAGAAGTTACAGCAAAGGTAGTGCAGGGAGCTGCACAATTGCTGAAACTAAACCAGAAATGTTGCACATTTTTGATCTCTCCCTTGATTCGGTACTATTTGGCAAAAATAGTGCCAGTCATTCTTTATGGGCTGGAGGCTAGACCACGATTGTGGTCAGTCAATTGGGATGTTTTCGAGGGGCGGATATGGAAAAAAGTATTAGGTCTCCCTGCCTGTACACCTAATTGGAGCCTTAGATACGAACTAAGCTTAAAATCCCTAGGGTGCATGGCCTGTTGGAAACTAATCTCTCTATATCGGGATATCTTGGTTGGTAAAGAAACAACCCTATATAGTGACATTAGATGTCATATGCTGGGGGGCGTGGCCTAAGGTTCATGGAGTGAAGACGTTGACCCCCTGAGCTCCGGCCGAGCCACGCAGCCAGATCCTGTTTTGGGTGCAATAAATCCAACTATTCCACCCATCCTTGGCTGTAGCTGTAAATCAGGCGATTAGCTACATCCAGCGCTTTACCCGACGAAAAACGCTGATCAGGGACCCGCCGAGACGCTCCGACCCGACTCCCCCTACCCCATGCGTGAAACGCCTGCACCTGAGCTGAACCACACAGTCGGACCCCGCTGCGGGAGCCGGGGACCCACCTACACCACCCACCCCTGAGTGCCGCCGTACATCAGGCGATTGGCGGCACTCGGCAACTGCTCCTGGCGAAAATCGGAGGCGGCGGACCCGCCCAGGCACCCCGACGTGGATCCCCCTGCCCCCCGAGGAGGGCCGCCAAAATCCGACGGAGCGGACCGCCCATACTCCGCCCTGAGCACTGCGGACCCAGCAACCCGAAGGTACCAAGGCGTTTGAACGTGCCAGGCGATTTGCTGCACTCGGCGATACATACCGCCGTGTCACGAAGCCCAGGGACCCGCTCTGACATCCTGCCCCGGGGCGCCCCTCACTCCTGGCGGAAGGCACTTAAAATGGCGACCATCTCGGGTTGTCACCGATGAAGTCGCAACCCAACGAGTCCAGACCCACGGTGCCCACACACACACCCCCCGCTGCTCTCCTCTCCCCGAAACAACGGTGCACCCAACGCTGCGCACCGACATCCACACCGACTCACCAGCTGAGAGTCGGGCGCCACTGCGCAGCACCGAAGCGGAGACCACAGCCCCGGACACTAAACACCCGGAACTAATTCTTGACTCCTCGCCCCACCGTTCACCTAGGCACGGCTCAACACCCCACGCCCCATGTGCAGGGATAGCGCACTGGGCCCTTCCAGATCCTCCGAAACCGTGCGCCCACCAGAAACGCCTGTCTGGCGCACACATTGACAGAAGCAGCACGCCACAAACAACTCCATCATAACCCCCGGACTGAGCCCAACCAACCACTCGCTGTCCTCCGGAGGGTCCCTACCCACTACCAACAAATCCGATAGCCCACACTCCATCGCTCCTGGTGCCCTTTCGGTCTCATACTACCCTCATCTTCCCGGCTCCTCTCAGGATACAAAAGAACCAGACTCCTCAACAAACCTAGTCGAAACAGCAGGGGCAAAAACCTCCTCAACACCACAAAAGAGGGAGACCTCATCCACCGAACGCCCGGTCCCTGTACCACATAATCGATGTGAACCCCTCACTTCAACAGGGTACCACAACTGAGCCAAAAAAGCTCGCACAATCACTTGCCTGGTCAGGAAACCTACACCCCCCTGGCCTCCATCCAGGTCAGAAACGCTCCACTATGGCCACTTCAAGGAATAAAACCAAAAATGCCACCCTGGATCCCTTTGTCACGCCAAAACCCAGCTCCACCCCCCAATCTACACCAGATGATTCAACAACGCGAGCCGGCCCGGAGGCAGACACCAGACACAATCAGGTGATGGGGGCAATCGAGGCCCTGAGATCATTCATAGACACGAAGATTGGTGAAGTTAAGGCCGACATCCAATTGATAAGGCAAGATGCTCGTAACCTAACGGAACGTGTCACTACCGTTGAGGCGTCCCAGACCGACATAGTAAGCGATACAACGGCCCTGAAGAATGAAGTAGCAGAGCTCAAAAACAAGGTGTCCTTCCTTGAAGCAAGGTCCGAGGAGGCAGAGGGCCGCTCCAGGCGCAGTAACATCAGAATACTGGGTATTCCGGAAGGGACAGAGACGGCAGACCCAACGGCCTTTATCGAATCACTAATACAACAAGAGATCGGGGCCACAAACCTATCACAAGGCTTCGCCATAGAGAGAGCCCACAGGTCCCTCCAGAAGAAACCCCCCCCAGGCTCCTATCCTCGCCCCATCATAGCGAAGGTCCTCAACTTCCGAGATCGTGAAGTGATCCTGAAATTCTCAAGAGAAGGAGGAGTAATAGAGCGAGGCAATTCAAAAATCACCATATACCCCGATTACACCCAAGCGGTTCAAAGAGCAAGGAACTCCTTTGTCCCAGTCAAGGCCAGGCTAAGGAAGCTAAACCTAAAATACATGCTACTATATCCCTCCAGACTGAAAGTAATCTACAAAGGAAGGGCTATATTCCTCGAGACACCAGCCGCAGCCACCATGTGGATGGAACACAATAACCTGGCCGAGGTGCCCATGGAACCCTCTCAAGGGAAACCTAACCTAGACAGCCAAGGATAAAGACCGAATGCTTCTACCCAACCACCTGCACCCACACAATATACCTAAGAACACAAGAAACCATCATCATCAACGAAGCAAAACTACAACATAAGAACGCTAAAAGGCTGCGGGGCCCACCCGACCTCCCGCACATGGACACAGACCACGCTCCCGCGAAAAATCAGTGCAGGCCGGTTGCCAGCACGCACCTACTCGCGACAGACACCCGGACTGGGATAGACATCGCGAGAGCACCCGAGCACTCCACCCTTGTGTCTGCAGCTGGGTGCACCAGTTATAAACCTTTTCTACAAGTTGTTACTGTTTCGACTGCCCTAACCCTGAAAACCTGCAATCAAACTGGAAAGAACCCAAAACTGAACACCAGACATGACCACCCCGTACAAACAGAACTGGACATGGCATACAACAAGAGGCGATCAAGCTGCAGAAAAAACAGCAATTTCCTCTTGACAATTACCATTACCACGCAATGGCCTCAAAACTCAGGGTGATCACGTGGAACGTCAGGGGGATGGGATCCTACCTCCGGAGAAATCGTATACACTCCTATTTGAAGAGGAAAAAGGTATCATTTGCCCTCCTGCAGGAAACACACCTCTCTGCCGACTCCGCAAATAAGTTATCAAACTACTGGGGAGGCCAAGGCAACGGGTCATCCTACTCAAAGTATGCAAGAGGAGTGTACACATGGGTGAGCCCAAACACTCCATTCCAACAGATGGGAGTAGAATCAAATAACGAAGGCAGATACCTGCTGATGTGGGGCATGCTGGAGAACACTCGAATATGCATAATAAATTCATACTTCCCTCAACACGGCATACCCTCTTACCTCAAGAAACTATGTGCCAAAGTTATGCTACACCGAGACTGCACCCTGCTATGGGGAGGCGACTTCAATTGTGTCTTAAATGTCGAAATGGACAGATCTATCGCCCCACGATCACACAACGATCCCCCCGCTCAGGCTTTACACAGAGCGGTCGAAGACTTGCACATGGTCGACATTTGGCGAGACCTCCACCCCACAGACAGATCCTACTCATTTTACTCAGCCCCCCACAACCTGCACACCAGAATAGACTACCTCTTTGTAAACGACGACTTGATCCCCCAAGTCGAATCTGCGAATTACCTGGGCAGATCAATATCGGACCACTCCCCACTATTAATACAACTCTGCCTGCGACCTCCCCGACCCCCTATCCCGATGTGGCGCATGCCAATCGAGGCATTAACCGACCCCACATTCAAGGAGACCTTGGCCGAGAAATTAATAGAGTTCATAGAGATCAATAAGGGGTCAGTCGATAAATGGAGCACCGTCTGGGAAGCAATGAAGGTGACGACAAGGGGAGAGGTGATTGCCGAGGCAGGCGGGATCAGGAGGCAACTGCAAAGGGAACTGGAAGCCGAGGAGGAAAAGATCAGGCAACTCGACAATGACCCTTCCCCCACAATCGAGACGGAAATCAAATTGAGGGAGATCAGAGACGCCTGCAAAACCTCATGGGAGAGGCTCTCAAAGTTTGACTTCTCTACCCGCACAACAAAGGCTCATAAAGAGGCAGATAAACCAGGCAGGATACTAGCCTGGCTATGTAAGAAAGAACATCCCAGACCGACCCTCACCACGATTGAAGATGACAATGGCATAGTCCACAGAACACAACAGGCAATAAACGATGTTTTCTCAGACTTCTATGCAGAACTATATGCCCACAAAGTCCAAATCCCCGAGGCGGACATCCGAGACACCTTGTCAGAAGTAGGCCTACCCAAACTGTACTTGGAACAGAGAAACACGCTGGGAGCGCCCATCACGATCGAAGACATCACCGAGGCGATTAGATCCCTCTCCACAGGTAAAACTCCCGGAACTGACGGCCTCACCCCAGAGTTTTTCAAGGCCTATGAAGAGATTTTATCCCCTATACTGCACGAAGTCTTCAAAGAGTCATTCGAGACTGGAACATTACCTGGCACCATGAGAGAAACCCTAATAGTCCCAATACTCAAGCCCGGCAAACCACCCGAAAAATGTGACTCATATCGCCCAATTGCACTCCTGAACTACGATAGCAAAATACTAACAACTATATTGGCCAAAAGACTTTCAAGGGTGATAGGATCCCTGGTACACGAGGACCAAAGTGGCTTTATCCCAGGACGCAACACCACAGCCAACCTGAGAAGGCTTCAGCACATAATGGCACAAACAGAAGGATGCAAAGAAGATTTGGCGGTACTCTCGTTGGACGCCATTAAGGCATTCGATTCGATCTTTTGGGAATGGCTGATCGAGACCCTGAGGGAATTTGGACTCGGTGAACAATTCATCCGATGGGTCAAGGTACTCTACTCCAACCCAGTGGCAAGAGTAAAGACCGGGGGCTGGATATCAGGGGCCTGGCCCCTCCAGAGAGGAACTAGGCAGGGATGCCCGCTTTCCCCAATGCTATACATTCTGGGCTTAGAACCACTTGCGATTTATTTCAGGAAACAACATTTCGACGCGGGCATTACCATTGGTGGGACGGACAACATAATCTCCCTCTACGCAGACGACGTTCTCTTATACCTGCGAGACCCCCAGATCAATGCCCCCATAGCCCTAGAAATCCTGGATAATTTCGCGAAATACTCGGGGATAAAATTCAGTCGCCAGAAATCATACGCCTTCCCTCTTGCTGGACTCAGAGGAAAGAGCACAGCAGAACTCCCCGAGATCGGGATACAGTGGCAAACGGAGGCCTTTCGATACCTGGGCCTCACCATCAAACACGCATCAATCTCCACCCACGAGTGCAACACGGAGGCCGCGATGTCTAGAGTAAGAAGATCCATCAAATTTTGGTCGAAACTCCCGCTCTCGGTGATGGGCAGAGCTGCAATATCTAAAATGATAATATTACCCAGATTCCTCTACTACTTCACCAACATCACATACTACATTCCCCCAGCCTTCTTCAGAAAGCTAGAATCCTTAATCAGAGACTTTCTATGGGGGCGAACCAGGCACAGATTTACACTGAACATCCTGACACTTCCCTATGCCTCAGGTGGAATTCAGCTACCCGATTTTCAAAGATACTACTTGGCGGCCCAACTGTCTCATGTCGCCAACTGGCTATCCGACGAACCCTCAGCTGAGACGAACCTCCTCCGCCGACTAACCCCACCCATGCATCCTAAGGAACTTGTCTGGAACACTAGAATAGGCCCCCCAGACCCACCTATGATAGTACAACTGGGGCGGCAAATATGGAAGAAGGTCACCTCCCTGACTGGGCTACAAAACCCGTACTCACCCGAGATTCCCATCCTAGCAGACGCATGCAAAACCCCCCTTGACCTACCGGTAATAAGGAGGTGGGAGAACCTTGGCCTATACACATGGGGAGACATGTTCGAAGACGGGCTATTCAAAGACTTTGAATCTCTCCAGGCGAAAGACGGACTCGCCCCGGGGCAATTTTTATGGTACCAAAGGGTGAAGCTTATTGCCAAGGAGAAATGGAACGTATGGCCCGAAGAACCTGGGACACACCCCCTTGTACAGGAGATCTACGCTGTTAGCGATGGCTGGAAACCGACATCAAGACTATACACCCAAATAAATGACAGACCCAACCCAAGGAGCGCACGCCTGAAGGAGAAATGGGAGTCCGACCTGGGGTCCGAAATCACAGAGGCAGAATGGGCCAGAGCGCTATCGTACCCGAAAGAGGCATCCAGGAACGCCAGATTCAGGCTAATTCAGCTCAATATCCTCTACAGGACTTACATGACCCCACACAGAATATCCACATTCAGTGATAAAGCCAGCTCAACATGCCCATGGTGCCCCTCCGACCGTGCGGACATGATCCATATGTTCTGGACATGCCCCAAATCCCAGAAACTCTGGTACGCCGCCGAACAGACTTGCAGAAAAGCTGGCCTAAAGATATACGAATGGACACCTAAAGAATGCCTCTTGGGCACCCACCCGAGACTGAGCAAAATCAAACATCTAGTGAAGCTCATGGACATGGCATGTATCCTCGTGAAAAGAGCGATTGCCATGGCCTGGAAATCGCCAGCAGGCCCCAGGTACGAACCCTGGATCAAGGAATTGGAAAGGTGGACGGCGGCTGAAACCGGGGCCTGGGAGGAGGGGATCAACCGGGGCGGAGAGGACTCGTGTGCCACACTAGAGGCCTGGAAATCCATCCTGAGAGAAATGATCTCCTCAACAAGCTACAAACCTCCCTGAACCCGCTTCTCTCACTCTGTACGACAGCTCAACACGTGAACTGTAACATCAATGCCACGCGAGCCCCCCCACCTCATCCCACGAAGCCCAGACGGGGCCCAACAAAGTGAATGCCAGGGTTCGAACAAGATCTAGAGACTATAACAGTCAGAGGGTAAAAGGACAGTCAATCTTACCACTGTTACTTGTTTACTTGTTTCCTGTTTAATGTTAAACATAACCTACATGGCATAAGATGTATGTAACGCAAGACATGACCCATACCATAACCGTAATGGTTCTGTATATAACAGTAAATGTCTAAATGCCAATAAAAACATTTAAAAATAAATTAGATGTCATATGCTGAAGACCAAATCCGTGATCCTTCGATTATTGGAGAGTAAGGTAAGAGAGCTTCTCTCTAGTGTTGACCTTGGTGTAGGCAATCTCATATCCAACCCACTAAAAATCAAACAAAAACTTGAGCTCATGGATTGGATAACAACTATTGAAAAAGTGCGCATGGGGTCATCTGTTAACCTGTTTTTGGGTGGCGAAAAAGAATTAGGATGCTCTGCGAACTACCTGATGAAATTTCCAGACAGTTCCCTGCGCAATAACTTCTTAAGATCAGGTTGAACCTGGTTCATTGTGGAGACGTTTTGGCAAGGCGGCATCAGGGTTGTGGTGCAAAACAACTATGTAAAGTCTGCATTGATCCAGTACAGCAAACATTGAGGCATTTACTCATGGAATGCGAGGGGACAGGGAACTCTCACTTGACATACTTTAGGCGTTTTGTCCGAGAAGAAGAAAATATCATCTCAGAGTTCTTCTGGGACAAAATCGTCTGGGGCAGTAACGCCGCACTTTCTTCTGCAGTGATATGTGTGTTGGCAAGCTGTGAGATTATGCTGTGGAACTGCATATGGTGTTGAAGTTAAAAGAAAGGTGAAGTAAAGGCAGATCCTGGCAAAAATTCCAAGGTAGATAGGGATCAGGATAATAGGGTTTTATGTATTTTTGCTTTTGTTCCTTTTCATTACGAATGTATTGCTCTAATGGTATGGTTAAAATGATGAAATATGTTGTTTTATTAACTTTGTAAAGACTTGCGAGTCATAAACAAATAAAGAAAGTTTGAGTACCCCGGCAACACCTAGCTGGTTGGATCTCCGGTTCTTTCAGGGTCCTCAAACTGCACCAGGGTGAAGAAGACTACAAACTCCCTACTTCTATTCCTAGCATAGTTTTAAACCCTGTTTGGCCAATCAGATTCTTCCAGCTACTAGACTGCTGGTGTTGGTTTTCATTGGGAGTAATCATCATTACTCCTTGCCTCTTCCTTTTCTCAGTTTTTGTAACTTTGTTTGTTAACTGATATTAGCATCCTGGCAGGGGGAGCCAGCCAATCAGGTGGCTAGGAATGCAGGCTTAAAACAGCGATGAAACCCCACGTTCAATGCCACCTGAGGGCCGGCTCCCTCCGTCCCCCCTTTTTTTTCCATTCCCCTCCCCCCTACTTACTTTGTCTCGTGGAAGCAAATCTGCAGCCGCTCCTTGCCCTTGGCTACCGCAGGCCGCCATATAAAGGGAAGAGGGGCTCCGTACGGAGCCCTGCCTTCCCTTTGCATGGCGGCCATCTTAAGACAGTATTTTCAGTCATTGAACAGTGCGCACAAGGCATCCTGTTCAATGACTGAAAATACTTTTTTATTAGCACCCCGGGTTACGGCTTTGGTAGCCCGGGGTGCTAATGACCTTAAGCCCCTTCCCAAGTGCTGGAACGGGCGGCAACGGCTCAGAGCACTTGTTAATGGCCCTCGCTTCGCTCGGGCTGTTAACTTGGGCTGCTGGGCCGTTACCCCCCGTTCCATCCCTTGCAACGTGGGCTTAACACCACATTGAAGAGAACTGTCATTGAACGTGGTGAGTTTTTCAGGGGGATTATGGCAATATGCCATTAAGGCATGAGGAATGGTGGGAATATCCATAAAAGCGAAAGGGGGATACCATGTCTCACCTGATGATATCATGTCATCCCCCTGAGGGTCGCCTCCACCCATGTGATCCTGCCTCAATTAGCCGCCCCCAGGATCAGCTAGCGCTGCTGTCCCCTGGCCACATGAGGAGAGGCTACCTCAGAGAAAGGAGTAATGACATCATCAGTTCATCACACTGCATACTAGACTAATTCTTGTTGTAAAAACTGGAGAACTGGATTTTGGTGCAGGGGCTGATATATAGGGAAGCGATGATGGCTGTCTGCGTAATGAAGGGTTTGTATGTCTGTGTTCCATATTTGGAAATAATTTGATGCCTTCCAAACAGAGGGAGAGCCATGTAATAATGTTTCCTGAACATGAAGGTGAGTTTTGTTTTCTCTTTCTCTCTCTATCTCTCACTTTCTCCTCCCCAGTTCCAACCACAAACCACAATATTACTTTTTGGTTCTTTTTTTGCTCATTCAAGGAGTATAATGAAATCTTCAAAATAAACATCACTCTTTTCTCTTTGTTTGCAAAAAGTGCAAAGTATACTAACTTAATGGTAATGTGTGATGCTAAATGTGATTGTCTTAAATAGTATGTTTTCATACCTTTTTCAGCTATTTCTGAAATGGATGTCTGTTTTGCCTTGGTCTTAATCTCATTTACTGTGTTATAGGGTGTTGCAAAACATTGCAGACCACAAGCCAAGGACACATTATCTAGTGGCAGTGGATGATTCAGCTCATACACTTGAGGAAATTGTGAAGGTAAATAATCAATGGATTTGTTGTGCCTTAGCATTCATGTTTTGATTTGATAGCATATTGCAAAATATATTAAAAGTACTGCGTGATCCCCTTTGATAAAAGTTTGAAGGCAATGCTGGAGTCAAAGCAAATAAAATGAGGAGACATTATGTTATTTGTTCATTCATTCATTTCCTTTTATTTAGAAATACATTTCTTTTGACACATATATACAACAGCAAAGAATGAAATTATTACAGTCAGAAATCCATTAAAATGCATAATATATCACTTAATCTAAAATAAGTTCTTAAAAACCGTAACAATAACTGGTCTAGTAAATCCACTTGATAATTTATGTTTCATTCTAAAAAAAACAGGCATTTTTAATATGATTTGGCATCGCCATTACAACCTTAGGAAGAGTAACCAAATTAAAAAACACTAAACCATATCATGGATTTAAAAACACTTTTTGAATTATGGGATTTATACAATAAATGCATTCCTAAACTACAATGGGGATTCCAGCATGACATGTTTTCCATTTTCTTCTATAACTTGCAATATGGACACTTATTTGATGAATTAGGAGACCATGTCGAGGTGTCCGACGTCCCCTCCTCTCCCCCTTCTGTGAGGCAAAAAATCTTGGTGTCATCTTCGACTCCCCTCTCTTCTTCTCTCCTCACATCACAGACCTTGCACACAAGGCCCACTTTCAGCTACCCCTCCTCAGAGGCATTCTCCCTTTCCTCACCTTCCGCCAGAAACTCAATGTCTCCAGAGCTCTGGTCCTCTCCAGTCTGGACTACTGCAACAGCCTCTTCCTCAATCTGCCTAACTTCTCCCTTCGCCCCCTTCAACTAATCCAGAATACGACTGTGAGATTTATCCTTGGCCTCAAGCCCAGGGACCGCATCTCTCCAGCCCTAAAATCTCTCCACTGGCTCTCAATTGCTGCAAGGATTAAGTTCAAGACCCTCTGCATCATCCACAAGGCTTTCTGTGGCCTGGGGCCCCGCTACATCCAACTCTTTCTAAATACCTCCCTGCTCGAGCCCTTCGGTCTTCTAGCTCCAAGTGACTGCAGATCAGATGCTTTTCCAAGCAGAGAGTTAGGGGTAGATCACAGGTGCTTCCATCTGGAATGGCTTCCCTGCCCCTGTCAGACTTGTGCCTGATCTCTGTAAGTTCCGGAAGCTTCTCAAGACCATTTTTCTTTTCCCCGTTCCCTCTTCCCTCCCCTGCTAATGTCCCCCTTTGCCTCTTGACTGGCTGCCTGGTTCCTTCAGATTCTTATAGGCCACCAGGCCTCCTAGACCAGTCTACCCTTGCACTTGGTCTCCTCTGACAACCCCCCAACTTGCACTTGCCCTCCAGACTCCCTCCCCCTGCACTAGCCTGGCTCTGCCTGCAGCCATTGAGCCCTTCCAGGCCTGTCCCTAGCACTTAGCACGTGGACCTTCTTCCCCTGCACTCTCTGCATTCCCCTGGCACTGTCCACCTGGACTAGCCTGGCACTCGCTTTACCCACGGGCCCTTCTGCCCTGAATGGCACTTCTTGTTACTGCAATTATCCAATCCACATGTCACAAGGCCTAGTAGGACCGTTTTTGTTTTTCTTCATCCCTGATTCTTTTCACTCCCCCACCCCCTATCTTGTTGCGCCTTGAAACACCTTGTGTATAGGCGCATTATAAATGCCCAATAAATAAAATTCAAATTCTTGGGTTGGTAGCAGAGGATTGCATATATGTTTTAAACCTAAATGTATAAGACAGTCATGTCTACCATCAGCAATAATACTTTTTTAATGACATTTCAAGGCTACTGGTGTATTAAGTCAGAGCCAAAATACAATGGGATGCAGACAAACCTTATGCTCTAAAGGATGAATGCCTAGTTCCAACTCAAGCAGTTTAGTAGTGCTTGTTTGGGATGTAACATAATTTTTTCTGAAAGCTCTTCTCATCAGTCACCAAATTGGTTAATGGGGCATGGTCCCACAACTCAGCACTATACAAAATTGATGTGTAAGCCTATCCTTTTCCCTCAGTTTACCGACCTCGTAGAATGTGCCCCTCTCCACCATGGCACCCTCATGTACGCCGTGACCTGCACTAACAGTGGATCGAGGTCCACATGAAGATGGCCGCCGCTATGACATACCACCGTGCCTGCTTACATATCAACAGAGCGAAGCACCTGGCAGTCCCAAGCGTCTTGATTGGGTGAACCCTGAAACAAATGGGACTCTGACATCAAGTCGGGAGGTGTAGCCAGGCCCAGCTCGAAGGCCCTGATCTAAGGCTACAGCCCTGTCTTCCCTGGGTTCCAGCGAAATAACACCATCTTTTGGATAAGATCTACTCCTCCTAAGGTGTACCTCCCATCTGTCTCCCCTTCCATACGCTCGGGTAAGAGGTGCACTTATCCCCCTCTCCCCTCCCAGAACTCCAGCCATGCTCTTTCTAATGCATGTGTAATTGCTAACATGATCTGCACTTACCCATCACCCGTCTACCATGAACGTCTGTACTGCGTGGTACTATGTGCAGTTGCTTCCCACAGCTCTCCCCCTCCCTCTGGTCACCCCCCACTAGTTGCAGTATCATTTCGACCTCCACCGCTGAAGCAAGTACCTTGTACTCAAGATCCAGCCCTCTACTTGTGGCGCGCCCCAGTGCCTTTGTCCTTCCATACCTGCGTATTGTTCCTAATTCATGCCACAATACCTCCCTACCTTCCTTTGTTCTGTTTCTCATGTTAGGGCCGGATGCTGGCATGCTCCAATATATGGGTACCTACCGATACCTTCCGGATCCGTTGCTGCACTCAATGTCCTACCTGCTTGCTCATCAGTGCCTAATGTGGTTCCTTGCACGATATGGATTGCCTCATTCCTATCTGGCCTCCCTTATTCTTATTCCTTTTGCCTCACCTTACCAGGGTATTTTATTTCTCCGCACCCTCCCTTCTGTCATCCATATGTGGGCTCCTGGACATTTGAACCCTGGTGTGCTTTACATCTCTGCACCCTTCATCCTGTACTGCATATGTATGCTCCTACTTTTCCTCTCCTACCATCCTCTAGCTCGCTTTCCTGTTCCTCTCATACCCCCTCCAATCTCCTCTTTCTATGTCACAGCACTTGCACTATCTGAAATGTCGTCAGGCCTAGTACGGTAGACCTGTTATATATTTAGTCTGTCTGTTTGTTCATAATTATTGTCCGTACCGTTCCGTGTCTGTACCATTATAACTCTTTAGCACTTGCCCTTTCTAAATGACTCTAGGCCTAGTAAGAATGTTGTTTGATTGCATTTACCCTTGTACCCTCCCTTGCCTTGAAGTGCTTTGAAACAATTTTCCTTGTAAATAGGCGCTATACAAATAACCAATACATAAATAAAAGCCTGTACCACATAAATTTCAGTTGTCAGTAGAACTGCCTTTCCGCCACATCTGTTTGCAAATAAGAGGGTTCACTGCAATTTGCTGTTTAAACATAGATTCTCAATGGTCGAAGTGATCTTTCAAAGAACCGTTATCTGACAATCTCATTCCGAGATAATAAAAATTGTTGGCCTGTTTGACAACACCACCATTAAACGTAAGTCTGACTTTAATGGCTTTAGTTAAATGGCAAGGCATAGGAATGATGGTGCAAAACAAAAAGGTGATGGCTGGAAGGTTTTGAATTAATCATAACCACGGACACAGCTCTGGCCGAAGCATGTCTGTGGATACTTGTGGTCTCCCTTCTGGCTGCTGCCGCATACTGGTGCTGGGGATAGGGAGCTGCTCACGCTCCCTGCTGTGATTTGTGAGAGGCCAGAAATACGAGGCGGACAACTTGATGGAGGTTTTTTACAAGTAGCCATTTTCTTAAAATAGAAGAATCTAATAAACGCCTCGCTTTCCCTAACCTACAGAGGATTTGCCTGCCTATAAAACTAAGATTAACTAAATGAGAATCTGTCCCTCACACATATACATACATCACAATCATATAAGTGAAGAGGAAGTGCCAAGCACCATCCACGCTTCAGCCACCCCCTTCGTAGTACCAGGTACTTTCACGCCAAAATATGTGACATATGATGAACAAATAAACCAGCAAAGAGCAGCAGTTCTCCAGCATGGGGTCTGGCATGGATTCATATGCTCATGAATATTCCCCGTCAGGCTGGGAATCCTCGGTAAAGAAAAATCAGTATCAGTTTTGTTTCTGATCTGTCTTTCGTAGTAGTAACCAATCACTGATCTCTGCGTCATACTGACCACAGCCAATGACTGCCATCTCCCTAAGCCCCGCCTCTAGCAGCCATCTTCAGATTTTTACCGCACGTACAAGTGTTGGGATCCTCGTGTTATTGCTCTCGAGCTTTAGTGCGTTTTCGCGCTTTTTCATAGGTAAATTCTCTCTTTTTTCGGTCAAAAGAGCCTCAAGCTCCACCGTTTCTTTATCCGATCAAAGGGGACCCGTGTCGGATTCTTCTACGCCCCTCAACGGTGAAGATTTCGTCGAGCCACGCTTTTGGAGGACTCCAGAAGTTTCTCAGGCCCATCTCGGACATGGCCCAGGAGAAGGGAAGCTCGACGCCCGTAAAGCTGTTCAGGGTCTGCCCTGGATGCCAGCTTCAGAATGTCTTTAAGGAGGACGAACACTCCCTTTGCCTCTACTGCCTGCATGAGGACAAGACGCACGTGGAGAAGGACTGTGCGTTTTGTGGCAATATGTCGGAGCGGACCATGAAGGACCGCCATGTGCGTCTCGCCAACTGGCTGGAAGGGAAGAGCCCATCAGGCGAGAAAAAGAAGAAGTCCGAGCGGTCATCTAAGACCTTTGAGGGCGCCCCGGCGACGGGGGCCCAACAGAAGGCCAAGCACCGCGAGTCCGCTGGCACCGGGAGCGCCGAACGGTCGGGCTCTACGGTTGCCAGGCAGGGCGCATCCTCCCCGGCGCCATCGACCACGAGCCAACGCTCTGGCTCGGGTAAGAGGAAGGCCGAGCACCCGGCGAAGCTCCTGGAGAGACCCCGGTCGAGCTCGAAGGCCCAATCGGAGGGGGAGCGAGGCGGTGACCCTCCCCCCAAGGAGAAGGCGGTGAGCGCACCTAAGGTGGTGAAAGCCTTGATCCACCCTGCCAAGGCCTCTATCGAGACAGTCGCGGTGGCCCTGGCTCAGCTTGTGGAGGCTACACCAGTGGAGGCGACCTCGGGGTCCAGTCTCCCTGCCACCGCGGAGGGAGTCCTCTTTCAAGCCCATCGACAGGACCCCCGTGAAACCTCCGGCGGAGAAGAAAAAGGGGGGGGGCAGGAGGTCGTCGTGGATTCGGCCTCAACCTCTGAAGAGGAGCTGATCGAAGTCTTAAGCCACGGCATTGGCGTGGAAGAAGACCAGCCCGTCGGGAGGGACCCCGACGTAGGAGACGACGAGAACGTCAAGGGTGCCGACGAGGCTCCTGACAGTCCGTCGGAATCCCCTCAACCAGTGCCGCAAGACAACTCGGCGGCCATTTTGTTGGCTATACAGTCCTTATGCTCGGAGATAAGGACGAGATTGCCTTTACCACCAACGGAGGAACCGCTCCCGATGGGGGACCTGGAGCCAGGCCCTTCTGGGAGCCCTCCTCCTAAGAGAAGAAGGATTCATCCTCCACCTCCTTTTCAGCCATCGCGCCCTGCTCAGCCCTCCTCCCCGTGCACGACCCGTGGGGATGATACGGGGACTGACACGGCCGTGACGAGTACAGACGACGAGGTTTACGACGAGGATCTTCCGTCGTCACCTCCTCCCCGGGCTTCCCCGCCCGACGAGATTGGATCGTTTCATGCCATGATCGCCAGGGCATCCGAGCTTTTCCAGCTCTGCCCGGAAGAAAAGAAGAAGGAAGGTTTCCTTTATCAACGGCGCAAGACCAAGAGGAAGACGGTACTCGCTGTACCTCAGCTGGATGATATCTGGGATGAGGGTCTCGCCCTCCTCAAGAACCCATCCACAAGGCCTGCGAGAAGGGATCGGTACGAGAAGAAGCACCAGGTCCCGGACGCGGCCCCCTTGTGCCTTCGGGCACAGCCGACCCCGGACTCGGTCGTCTCCGCGGCGGCCAGGAAGAAAGCGGGGGGGGCTTCGGCCTCAACGTCAACCCCCCCCCCGGACGGCGAGGGAAAGAAATTGGACACGATGGGACGCAGAGTCATCTCATCGGCAGCGATGACGATTAAGGCTGCCAACGCCTTGGCTATCGTAGCCCGCTACGACAGGGTGTTGTGGTACAAGATCGCCCCCCTGCTGGACTTCCTACCGGACGACAAGAGGCCGGAGGCCCTAGAGATCTTGCAGGAAGAAGTGGCGTTGGACCACGCCATTACGATAGCGACAGACATCGCTGACACTGGATTTCGCCAGTTGGGCAACGGCGTGTGCCTTAGACGGCGTGGATGGCTCAAGGCAACAGACATCCGGCAGGACGTGCAGACCAGAGTTTTGGACATGCCGTACGACGGGAGCAACCTGTTTGGGAAAACAGTGGACAATTCCCTACAAGCCATCAAGACGGACACGGAGACGGCCCGGGCTCTTGGTGTTCTCCAGCAACGACAGCCGCCCTTTCGGAGCACCAGAGTCAAGCAGGGTGCCTCCAAAGGTTCCGGCGGCGGATATTCCACCTACCGTCAAGCGGCCCGTTCGTCGTCACAGGAAGCCTACAGAGGACGAGGCAAGTCGGGCGGAACCCGCCGTCGTCGCCAGGGAGGACAAGGCGGCAAAGCCTCGTCGAAGCAGGACTGAACCGGCCGTGGGGTCGGGCCCCCACCGAAGCATCCCAGTGGGAGGCCGGCTGGCGAACTTCGTCAGCGTGTGGGAGTCCATCTCCACTGACCGTTTGGTGCTGGACGCCCTGGCCCAGGGTCACGCGCTCGAGTTTCTAAAGAAGTGCCCGCGCGTCCCCCCCATGGCCAGGAAGCAACATCACGTCCCTCAACTTCTCTTGGAAGTAAAGGCGATGCTCAAGAAAGGCACCATCGAGCTCGTCCCAAAGAGGCTTCGGGGCTCCGGAGTTTACTCAAGATACTTCCTCGTGAAGAAGAAGACAGGAGGATGGTGTCCCATCCTGGACCTACGACGATTGAACAAATTCATCAAGGCACAGAAGTTCCGGATGGTCACCCTCCAGCATGTCCTGGGTCAGCTGGAGGAGGGCGATTTCCTGTCGTCATTGGATTTGGAGGATGCTTGCTTCCATATCCCCATCCTAAAGGGACACCGAAAGTTTCTCAGATTCGTGGTCCAAGGGCGTCACTACCAGTTCAGAGCCCTTCCCTTCGGATTGAGGTTGGCACCCAGGGTGTTCACCAAGTGCCTCGCACCGGTGGCGGCGCGGCTGCGCCTGGAGGGGATCCACGTCTACCCCTACCTGAACGACTGGCTCACCCGAGCAAAGACAAGGGAGCTCGCCGCGGAGCACACGGCGAGGACCGTCCAACTACTCACGGACCTGGGATTCTCCATAAACTATGCCAAGTCCCACCTGGTGCCCGCGCAAGACGCACTGTTTCTGGGAGCGAAACTCAATACAGTGGCGCTTCTGGCCTCTCCGTCGGAGGAAAGGACGAGGGCCATCTTGGGCAAGGTGCAGCGGATGCTGGTTGCGGACGCGGCCAGGGTGAGGTCCATCAAATCCCTCCTCGGAATGATGTCGTCTTGCATTTATCTCATTTGCCTGTGCAGGCTTCGGATGCGCCCGTTACAGGACGCTCGCTGGATCCAGACGACGGGCAGCTTCGAGGACAGGATCACACTCGACGAGAGCTTCCGATGAGCGATCCGGTGGTGGGGCACCCGCGCATCTGACGGCGGGCATGGACTTCCAGACCCCGGGCCACCAGAAGACAGTGACCACGGATGCCTCCCTGGAAGGGTGGGGAGCACACACCGAAAATCTGCACGCGAGAGGCCTTTGGCTTCCAACGGAGAAGTCCCTCCATATCAACGTCCTGGAGCTCCGTGCAGTGTTTTGGGCCCTCAGGTCCTTTCTTCCGACCCTCAAGGGCAAGGTGGTGAGGATCTTCACCGACAACACCACCACCATGTTCTACATCAGGAAGCAGGGCGGTACCAGATCCCCAGCCCTGTCCAAGGAGGCGCTGGATCTGTGGCATTAGGCCGTCGCCCAAGGGATGTTTCTGGTGCCGTTTCATCTGGCAGGAATAAAAAACACCATCGCCGACTCGCTCAGCAGAGAGCTGCGCTCGTGCCACGAGTGGGAACTACGACAGGATCTAGTGGACCGCCTCTTCCGACGGTGGGGCACACCCCAGATCGATCAGTTCGCGACGGCGGCGAACTCCAAGTGCCGGAGGTTCGCCAGCAGGTTTCCCAAGCCGAGGAGTATGGGTGATGCTTTCTCGTTCCCTGGGGAGGGCCTGTTTCTATACGCGTTCCCTGCATTGCCGTTGCTGATCCGGCTCATGAACCAGCTCAAGAGGTCACGGTGCAGGATGATCCTCGTCGCACCTGCGTGGCCGAGGCAGATATGGTTCCCGGACCTTCTGGACTTGTCAGCGTCCCCGTCAATCAAGCTGCCAGTGGACGCGGATCTTCTCTCCAGGGAAGGAGGCGCCATCCTCCATCACGACCCGAAGTCGCTGAACTTGCAGGCCTGGCTCCTGCAGCGTTAGAGTTTGGAGGTTACGACATACCGGCCGACTGCAGAGAGGTTCTTGCAAAGGCCAGGGCGTCCTCAACTCTTAAATTCTACGGACACAAATGGAAGAGGATCTCTGTCTGGTGCCACACACAGAAGATTAACCCTCTACGGATTACGGCTCCTCAAGTACTGCCGTACCTACTGTCGCTGGCCAAGGCTGGACTGGCGCACGCTTCCATCAAGATTCATCTTGCTGCGATCTCCTGATATACCAGAACCACGGGACGGACGTCTTTGTGGTCTCATCGTCTGGTGAAAGAATTCATGAAGGGACTGTTCAGGTCGTTCGCGCCGGTGAAGGCTGCGGCCCTGGCGTGGGAGCTCAACGTGGTGCTGACCAAGCTCATGGGACCTCCGTTCGAGCCTCTGCACTCAGCTCTGTTGAAGTTCTTGTCGTGGAAAACAGCGTTTCTTGTGGCCATCACCTCCGCACGACGGGTGGGAGAGATCCAGGCCCTTTCCTGCAAGCCCCCGTACTTGACTTTTCAAGACACGAGGGTAGTGCTCAGGACGCACCCCTCCTTCATGCCCAAGTTGCCGTCAGACTTCCACCTCAACGAACCCTTGGTGTTGCCTGTTTTCTTCCCGTCGCCTTAGTCGCTGGCTGAAAGGACTTTGCACTCGCTGGATGTGGCTAGAGCGCTGAAGTTCTACGTGGAGCGCACAAAGGGTTTTCGGAAGACGTCACAACTTTTTGTGAACTTTGGACCTGTCAATCAGGGGAAGGCTCTCTCAAAGGCTTCCATTTCCAGATGGCTCTCCGGCTGTATCATGTACTGTCATCGGTTGGCAAACCGACCTCTGCCCGGCCGTCCGAGAGCCCATTCCAACAGAGCGATTGCAGCTACCACGGCGTTCCTATCTGGTGTGCCCCTGCTGGATATCTGCAGGGCTGCTACGTGGAGGTCGACGCACACCTTCACGAAATTCTACTGCGTCGACCGGGATTCCAGGGAGGAGTCCAGGGTCGGCCAAGCAGTGCTGCGCAACCTGTTCGCCTAAGGTGAGCCTGGTGAGAAAGTAAGAGATGCTTAATGTAGAGTTGTTGTATTGCTTAATGTTGAGCCTGTTGCCGCCTCCCGTGGTTGTGCATGTGTGTACTGCTATGTATTCTTTTATTCATGAGCATGTGAATCCATGCCAGACCCCATGCTGGAGAAGGAACAAGTTACTTACCTGTAACTATTGTTCTCCAGCATGGGTCTGGCATGGATTCACATGCGACCCCTCCCGCCTACCCCTCTGCGGCTCTTCACTTGGTCATACTGCCACTTCACGTACTACCAAATCTGAAGATGGCTGCCAGAGGCGGGGCTTAGGGAGATGGCAGTCATTGGCTGTGGTCAGTATGACGCAGAGATCAGTGATTGGTTACTACTACGAAAGACAGATCAGAAACGAAACTGATACTGATTTTTCTTTACTGAGGATTCCCAGCCTGACGGGGAATATTCATGAGCATGTGAATCCATGCCAGACCCATGCTGGAGAACAAGAGTTACAGGTAAGTAACTTGTTCCTTGTGCTCTACCCAGTGCCTATTCAGAGTAACAGAACCTATTGAAGTACGGACACCTAAGAAAACCTGGACAGTAAGGTACCCATTGAGAACCATATCTACAAGCAAGACAAAATGACGTTTGTCAGAATGGAATAACTGAGGAAGCCAACAAGGTAATAAAGGAAGACGAATGGTGACGTCATAAGAAATCGGATTGACGCACATATAGAAGATATAATGACCTGAGAATACTGACAAGACATGAAATACCATGGATAAGTGACATCTTGAGCCCAAGGTGAAGAAGTTGATGTCAAAATGAAGACACTTATGCCATATGCACGATGAAGATATTCAGTTAGTTTAAACGTGTACAGATGCAAGAAACCGCAAGAAGCAAAGAAATTGTTAAGCTTGCTTATGCTTAGTAGCAAAAAGATTGCAGCCACTTGCCGCAATCTTTTTGCTACTAAGCATAAGCAAGCTTAACAATTTCTTTGCTTCTTGCGGTTTCTTGCATCTGTACACGTTTAAACTAACTGAATATTTTCATCGTGCATATGGCATAAGTGTCTTCATATATATATATATATATACACCCCTCAAAAGCACTTTATAGATGAGTGTAAATCCATTACGCACATAAGCAGAATTGAACAAAGGTTACTAAAGGTCTCAAGAAGAGAGTGTTGCGGCAAACAAATTGAGAATTAAGACGGAGAGAAACCCAGCTGAAGGTAACCATGCCAAGAAGCCAAGGTCGTATCGGGCTGGAAAAGGCCAACAGTGGATACAATGAAAGAGAAAAAGAACAGAGTATCCTGTTCAGAAAGGTCAAGATAAGCCACAGTTGGTAGGAGACTGGCAGAATTAAAACAAATATACAAAATTACACAAGGAAGAGGTCGATTTCACGGTGTCCTAATCACGTGACAAGGCAGGCAGGAAGGGATGAGACTTTCACACCTACGCATGGATCCCTGCCATACCCATACTCCTTAAACTTTCTCAGACCAAGAAGCAGACTCGAGGCCAAATTACAAAGAAGTAATTGACGCATGATCACTGAGGCGATGATTGATTGTGACATAATTAGAGGGAAGCTGGGGTGCAGGCAAACTCCCTTCACCTGCCTGGTTGTTCTGCATGCTGCTAGACGCAAGTGGAAAAGTATGAGTGGGGTTGATGCCAACCCAATCGTAGTGGACCGTGTAATCTAGGGTCCTATAGTGAGTAGAACCAATAAGACGTTGTACTTTTAGTGACATTTATAGTAGCCTTTTTAAAGGAAGGGCTTAGTTGCCCCACCTGACATTGATTATCCAATCCCCTCTCCCCGTTACCACATACAGTCATAGTACCTATGTTAAAGTTAACTTCCTATAACCAATCACGCTGCATGTTAGGTTTTTAAGATTGCGAGTCAGCGATGACGAGTTTTTGATATAAATACTGTTATTTCTGTAATTAAGTGGATTTGAAGGAGAAGGAAGAATGAGCGGTTGCTGATGTTCATTGTACTCCCCGTTTTTTTGTACTTGTCATTAAACGGACTCCCTTTGCCAAACTATTGAGTTGCCTTAGGTATTTGATGCAAGAGTACAAATCTGCATCCCCATCTATCTGGAGGGTGCTGCTACTCATCTTAAAGGGCTGTTTGGAGATCCTCAGTCAAATGGGCCAGCTAGGGTCCATCCAGTTCATAGGTATTTATATGGCTGTTCATATTCAACAAAATAACAGGTATACTCAAACACAAACCTTATAACCAAATATCCTTATGCCCAGGGTCGGATCCCCTTCCCCAAGATTAAAGCTGGATTTTTCAAACAAAGGTTCCAATTAGTAAAGTTCCTTCCAAATAGCCAAGTTCTACTTTCAGCACAAAATTCCTTTACTCCTTGAAGATTTTACTTGGCACTTGGATTTTCTTATATTTTAAACAAGATTCATCATTCTTCAGAATACATTTTTCCACAAACTGTTGTTGTTTCAAACCAAAAAAGGTTTTGTCTTCACACTTACAGTGAATATTTCAATAGAACGTTTCCTCTTTAGAACAGGCAACTACTTCACATATCTTCTTTATAAATAACAATGATTTAATCAGGATGGTTTTACCACAGTACATCAAACATATTGGTGGCCTTGCCATTTTCTTTCCCCCACAACCTTTCACCATAATGTAGTACTTCAATGTCTTCTTCCTGGTCAACTAACCTGCCAGGACTACCACTTATGATCCCTTTCCTGGTGTACTCGACTGTCGGGACAAAACTCCTACCACTAGTGGCTTTAGAGCATCCAGAGGTACAGAAACTGCTCTTCTGAACACCTGTGAAGACCTGCTCTCAAACCTTGACTCTAACCCTCCCTCTGTCCTTATTCTTCTTGACCTCTCCTCTGCTTTCGATACAGAAAACCACAACCTCCTGATCTCCCATCTATGTGAGACCCTGGCATCAAAGATCATGCCCTGGCGTGGCTAGCATCCTTTCTCTCAGACTGTCCTTCCCAGGTAGAACTTTGGTCCTTTCTCTCCGCTATCACTCTCTCTACTTGTGGTGTCCCCAATGGATCTGATCTATCCCCCTGGTTTTTCAATGTCTACATAGTGAGGCAAATAATTTGGGGGTTATCTTCGACTCTACTCTCTCTTACTCTTCTCCCATCTCGGACATGTCCAAAGAGTCCCACCACCAGCTACACCTCGTCAGAGGTATTCTACCTTTTCCGGCCTTCCCCCAGAGGCTCACTGTCTCCAGAGCTCTGGTTCTCCCAAGACTGGACTATTGCAACATTCTCTTCCTCGATCTTTCTAGATCTACTCTCCGGCCTCTTGAACATATCCAGAACAGAATTGCAAGACTTATCCTTGGCCTCAAGCCCAGGGACTGCATCTCTCTGCCGCTGGCATCCCTCCCGTGGCTTCCCGGGGCTAAAAGGATCAAGTTGAAGTCTCTCTGCATAGTCCACAAGGCTTTCGGGGGCCGGGCGCCTTACTGTGTACAATTCTCTCTTCCTAAATGCTCTCCTTCCAGGGCCCTCCACTCGGCCTCCTCCTACTCTCCGCTGGTAAAATGTTTTTCCAAACAGAAATTTGTGGGTAGATCCTTATTTACTGCAGGTGCCTCCCTCAACAGCCTACCTGCCTGTCTCTGTCTTGAGTTGGACTTCCTTAAGTTCCAGAAACTCCTCAAGATCTTCCTCTTCTCTTAGTCTTTCTTCCTCCCTTTCCTTGCTAACCTCCTTTCTCTTGTCTCCTGCTTCCCTCCTTTGTTCTCTTCCACAACCTGCTCAGTTTGCTGACTGGTCGCCTGGTGCACCACCAGAGCCTCACAGGTCCCAGGCTTCCCTGCCAGTACTGCACTTGCCTCTGGGCCTCCGCACTCTGCCTGCAATACTGCACTTGGAATGCGTTTCATGAGAGTGGCAACCACTCTGCGCTTAACCCTGGCCTACGCTGTACTGGGCGCACTTGTCCCTCTACCCCTCCCTCGCACTTCCTGTCAGCACACTTACATGATTTTGAATGTACTAGGCTTAGCAGGTTTGTCTGCCCTGTCCTCCTCTGTGCCCCCTCCCTAGCTTGGTTGTGCCTGAAATACTCTTCCATAGGCGCAATGATGACCAACCTTTTGTCTTTGTATGGCTTCGAACTATGCCATACATATAGAATTAGGACCCCCCCCCCATATAGATGACGAATGGCAAATGGCCCCATTCTTACATTGGTTGGCACTTTGGTCTAATCGAAAAGCTAGTTTAGCTCACTCGATTATTAAAACTTTTAATGCAAGTTTGTTGTGGCACAAAATACCATGGCTAAACCTTATTGCCAAGTGTGCACTACAGTTGAATGCCCAGAGTCTCCATTGCCCGCTGCTCTTTTAACACCTGCTATACTGCAAATAAATGTAAGCAATCGTTTTCTTCCATTATTGTGTCTCATAGAGAAATATTAGAGCTCCAAGTGGAGTCCAATAGAAAACACCTGCTCATTTCAGGTCTAGAGGGTATTCAGCCCTATTTTATGCATAGCAACAACCCAACAGATCGCTGGGCACTGACTAGGGCTCGCTTCAACTCACTATGGTTGAGGGTGAGAACTAAAAACTGGCACAGTGCTAAGCAGTGCACACCCTGCGCAGAGTGTAATTGGCCAGAAGAAGACCTTCTGCATTTTGTTTTATTCTGCCCTGTCTATTATGATATTAGAAAGAGGACCATCGTACCACTGCTCAAAGATGCTGACTTTATTCAAGCCAGACCTGTGTTGATATTTTTATTGTGAGCATAAACCACCCGGCTGGCATGGGGCTGTTTCGAATTTCTGAGAAAAGCCTGGTACCAACGGAAGATGCTGCTTGACGGTTGAAATGGAATCTGCATGTTACTTTAATTTCATTTATATATTTATTTTTCAACATATCGTACAATGTGATGTACAATGCAATTTTATCTGGTCCTTATTTTTAATCTGTTGTGTGTGTTAGTGCAATGTAATTATGTGAATTGTTGTTGTGTATGCTGGTTTATGGATTGTTTTTATCAGAATAAACTTTGATAATGGTATGTCCTTCACCCTCTCACCCCTCTCCCCCCGCACCCACTCTCTCCCCACTCTTTTCTCAACCACTTATACCAGTAGAAATGCCTCTGGCCTAGTATGCTATTTATTGTTGTTTAGATCATTCAGCATCTTGAAGGCTTAAGAATGACAACTATTTTTTATTTTATTTTAATTTTAATGTTTTTATTTTTATTTACTTGTGTGTAATCGCATTGCTATTTTTACAAGGAAGAGCTGTACATGCACAATTCCTTGAGCTGTGGCCCGGCGAAACACCAGAGATTTATGAAATACAGCAACTTCTATGCCTAGAAGAAGATCAATTCAGCAAATTTGAAGATAGGTTGATCTTTTTGAAAGCAGTTTCAAATAATTTCCCTGAGGTGATGGTCCATTTAATATTTTCTCTGGCCATCAGCCTATTCCACCATACAGTCTCTTCAGCAACAGGAAGGTCCGCACATAGCGGGAACAGATACTCTGCTCTTTCTTGTCTCAGCTTGGGACAATGCATAAAGAGGTGCCTTAAGGTTTCAGTTTGGTTTGTCAAGGCACACAGTCTGCACTACTTATTAATTGTCTGCAATCTGATAGCTAGAATTTCACGGGTATGGAGCAGGTTCAGGTGTGCTCTCATGAAGGTTTTCCTTAACCGTTTGTCTGGTAATTTAGCACAATAGGCCAGCAGCGTTTTCGGTTTGTTGAAGTTAGGAGGCAGATGTTTTACAAGTTTGTTGGCTTGTGCTTTGTCAGATGTTTCAATCCAATCTTGGCATTCCATTTTAAACTTAACTCTCAGTGGGTTTGTAATTAGGTCGTCTTCGGTACAGGCTATCTCGCGCAACTTGGTTTTTTGATTCTCTAACCAAGCGTTTAGAGTGTTTGAGTGCCTACTTGCTATTTCTGTGGCGCTGATCTTATAAATTGGGAGTGTGTCAGGAAGCAGAGTTTTCCTGAATAATTGCGTGGAGCTTTGTTCTACTGTTGATTCCAGGGATTACAGACCCAGGTCGCGTTTTATGGTCGCTATCGAGACTGAGTTGGGCAGGCCAAGCACTAATTTCCATTAGTGTCCTTCAAGTTTGGGCCAAATTGTTGCCAGCATGTGGAGTGTCACGCCCATTCCGAAGGTAAGGGTCGGCACCACTTTTCCTTTGTAAAATTGGATAACTAGCACTAATGAAAATTTGCCATATTTATTGTCAATTGCTCTCATTTGCGCCGTGAGGTTCCTCGTTTGTTCCCATAGGGTCTGCTGCATTTTTAGCTCTTTCACGGAATCATCAATTAGCACTGCCAGGTATTTGAAATGCGGAACCACATCGATACTCGCGTTGTCCGAAAACCATTTTCGATTGTTTGTTTTTTTAATGTTGTTTTTCAAGGATCATTATCTTTGTCTTTGATTTGTTTATTTCCAAGTTGTTTGTTTCCATATAGTGTACAAGGTTGGTGAGTTGTCGCTGGAGGCCGATTTGGGTCTGATCCAACAGGATCAGATCATCTGCATAATAAGATACGCGACACGTTGACATTGCCTAACTTGGGCGGGAAGGCCCTGATGGCTGATTCTGTATCCTTGAAGTCACCCAGGAAAGCAACGCAAAGAGCTGGTGCTAGGGGACAGCCCTGTTTTACCCCGCATTCAGATGGAATTTCTTTTGATAGTAAACCTTCAGATGGAATTTCTTTTGATAGTAAATGACGACTATATCCCCTTGTTCCCTTCCTGCCTTAAAGCACTTTGAAGCACTTCACTTGTGTATAAGCGCTTTACAAATAAACAATTACATTACTACAAGTGATGTGGCTTACTTCAAACATTAAAACTGGGAGCAGAATGGACTGGAGACCCAAGCGCTTATACAGTCTACTGAAATGCCAATTTTAGGCATGCATTAAGTCCTAGACAGATCGCAGCAGGTGAGTGTATTACGTGGGGTATACTGCTCAATACACCACATTGGACAATTTATAAAAACACAGATACATTCACACTGCGCATATGTCAAAATATTAAATACTTGGTCGCATATAATTGATTGAATTCTGAGTCAGCCTGACATATGTTTCGAGCAACTGCTCTTCTTCTGAGGCTTGTGCGCTCTTCTATTCCATCACGTATCACTTGGTATTGAAGGTCATAGTAAAGATGTATTGGTTGAAATCTATATCTCCTCGCAATTGCGGTTGAATAAATAACTTGCCTTTCGGCAATGTGTAGCGTTGTCAATGCTACACATCACCGAAAGACTAGATATATGCGACCAAGCATTTAATATTTTGAGAAATGCGCAATGTGAATGTATGTGTTTTGATTACTTATTTATTTTTTATTTATTTATTTATCTATATAGCGCTAAAGCCCGCAGGCATCAAAGCGCATTCCAAAAAGACAAGACGTATAGATGCAGAGATGGGACAATAGAATGGGCAGAGTAGGTCATTTCAAAGTGATTGGATTGTCGTAATTCAAAGACTTATTTGAATAACAGTGTTTTCAGTTTCTTTCTGAAATGAATGTAGTTGGTTTCAAGTTTAAGTGATATGGGTAGTTTGTTCCATTTTTGGATGCTTCTAGTCAAGAAGGCCTTGCCTAGGCCATTTTGCTTTTTCGTTGCGATAGTTTGGAGCAGGCCTTTATTAGATGATCTTGGGCATCTAAATGGCACGCGCCACTTAAACTGTTTCTTTAGGTAAGCAGGGGCTTTGCCATATAGACATCGATGGACCATGGTGAGGGACTTGAAGATAATTCTCTCTTCCATGGCCAACCAGTGTAGATATTTTCTGTCGCCTGTGATGTGTTCCCATCTTGACCTGCCTGTGATGGCATTGTTTCAAGCATTTATTATTAGCTCCTAGGAGCAGAGAGGTTCCGTAATCTAGTCTAGATAGTATTGTTGGTCTGGCAATGATGGTGCTATTCTTTTGATCGAGCAAAGGCCTAATTTTGTCAATAATTTTTGATGATACTGACAACTTTTTTTTTTTTTTTTAAACTTTGTTTATTAATTATGGTGGTACATGTCGCAGCTTGAACATGACATTACATAGAATACAATTGTTCTTATTACAAAGTCGAAACACAATTACAACCAGCATTTTTTACACAGTCTGTTCGTTTTCGTGTCTAGTCGGGCTACTTCCGTCTGAACCCTGTTTACACAAGTAGACTCTGAATGGGGCCCAGATGTCCTTAGGCTTACATGGTCTTGGTAGCGATAATACATACTGTTCTTCACATTCGTTGACCTGAGACAGTTCCCTTAGAAAATGATTGATCCGTGGTGCGTATTCATTCTTCCACTGTTGCAGTATACATTTTTTTTCTACTATACATGCTACATTAAATAAACGCCTGGCCATCTCCGAGGTCTTACCAATATCTCCGAATAGATATTTTCAGGGCGACAGATCTACAGGGATCTGTGTAATGTCCACCAGGATGGATGCAACTTCCCTCCAGAACTCGTATATGGGTGGACAACTCCAATACATATGGAAGGAATCGGCCTGTGCGCTTCCACATTTCGGACAACTGGCCGGGCCATTTCGAGTGAACTTAGCCACCTTCACAGGCGTATAGTGTAATTTATTTAGTGCCTTAAATTGGATCTGGCATAAGCCTGCATTTATAGACACCCGTTTGATGAGGTCACAGTATTTTTCCCATGCCTTGTCCGAGATGTTGTTTCCCAGGTCAGCCTCCCACGAAGCCCTGATACTATTTGTCGTGGGCGTATTCGCCTGTACTACTGCGTAGAGCCCTGAGACACTAACCTTCTGTTGTGTAGACAGTATTGTGAGGCATGGGTGGGCAGGTGGTTCTTCTGGAAACAGGGGCCATTTGGCCTTAAAGGCCATCCGCATCCGGTGGTACTGTAATATCTTCAGTTGATCCTTCCCCATTCCAACTTTAAATTCCTCTAGTGTTATGAATTTACCATTAGGATATATATCTTTGAGTTTGAATTCCTCATCTGGATCCCAGTTTTTTTGGACATCCGGGTCAAAAGATGGTGCTATACCGGGGAAGTCGCAGAAGGGGGCATCCGAGTAATAGGGAGTCTCCAACCCCAGCCTACGAAATAATCTGGACCATGCATGCACTGTTATGCTAACCGGGTGGAATGGGCAGTCATCCTTATGTTTTTTGCTAAAGATTATGGAGCGTAAGTCGGTGGGGCAAACAGCATGTCTTTCAATAACAACATGGGGGGAGGTACACTGTACATCATAAATTGGGCCTGCACATTAGGTAATACAATTCAAAATCTGGGGCTGCTATGTCCCCTTTATTGTAAGGTTCAACCATTTTTTCCCACTTCATTCTGGTTGCGCCCCCTCCCCAAACAAATTCCACCGCCAAGGAGCGAAGGGTCGTAAAGAACTGTGCCCCCGGCCATAGTGGGACGTTTGTGAATATATACCATTTTTAATATGACCACTCGGCCCATGAGCGAAATGGGGAGTTTCGTCCATAAACGGAGCTTGGTGGAAATACCACCTAGGAGATGTTCATGATTGTCAGAATAAAGGGTGGCACCGCCACCGGATACAATAATTCACAGGTATCTCATTTTGCTTGGGGACCATTTTAACCCATATGTGTTGACTGGGCATCTCGTGGCCGGGGTGAGGGGGAAAATCTCCGATTTGGATCTATTTGTTTTATAACCAGAATACTCAGCAAATTCCTGGATGGTCTCGATTGCCGGTTGTTAGGGAGAATTCTCTGTTTAGGCTGAATTTCCCTACCTAGTGAGTCCCCCAGCAGCTTTGCTGGATTTCTGGGGTTTCTTTTTTTCTCCTGCCAAGAGTGGGACTCTTTTACCCTCACTCTTGGACATGTTGAAGTGTGTTTTCTTGGTTAAACCTTGTGTTGAATGGGCTATGGGGTCTTTTACCCCATAGGGCCTCATGTATTTTTGTGATGTGGGTTACACAGCATCCTCTGTGCCGTGACCCAGGGGTGTCCTAGGGACTCCCCAACATAGACTCCATACCCTGGGACTGACTACTGTCTCCCAGGGCATGTAAAGTCACCAAAGACTTTGCTAGTCTTGAATCCTGAACAGAACCAGTACAAATCATCATATTGTGGACGTACTGGCTGGGGCAATTCGATTGCCCCAGGGTCTGTTAGTCGAGGGGGCACGTCTCCGTCCCCCCTGATCGAGTTTTGGCTGGTGGCAGTGGAAACTACGTTTTATATTCGACCGCGAATATTTTCCTATGGGATTTCCCATTGTTTTAGGCTAACACATTTAATTATTTATTTACGGTAGCCTTAAACATACCGCCGGTTTATATATTTATTTTTATAACTCCGGTTGGGACTTTTTGCCAAAACTTGATTCTAAAATGGCGTTGGTGTTCGCCTCTGTAACTCTGACCCAAAGTGGAGCCCTTTGTTCCACTTTTGGCGGGCTTCTCCACAGAAGCCCTCCAAAGTGGTGCCACTCTGTCTGGGGTACTTAGGAGGGGTGGAGGGGGATTTAGGCACCCTGGACTGAGTTACCTTGGTAACTCAAGTCGCACTCCGTCCTGATTGGCCCAAGTGGTGAGCCGGCCGGCTCACCACTTAGCATGTTTGAGTGACAGCTAGGCTGGGTGAATGGGGGTTTGCTGCATAAAAGCAGGGCTTTGGGGACTGGAACTTCAGAAGTCGCCACAGGACCAAGAATCCGACGAGGGAAGAGCTGAGCCGACCTGCTTCGACGACACCACCCGGTGGAGCCCTGCTGAACCGTCTCACCACTTTTCCCGACGACCGAGGAGAACTCTTAACGGAGTGGCTCCTTCCCTTGACTGGTGGGGACAACCAGTTTTCGCCTTCTTTTCGCTTCTCGAGGTATCTCGTGGCCGCCTTGCCAGTGCCAAGCACCCCGGCAACCGGAACCCCACCACTTTTTACCCCAACCACGAAAGTCGGTACAACCCTTTGACCGGAGGACTCCGCGGCTGGTTTCTTCCCGGGCAGTGCAACGACCTTCTTCTTCTGCTCTTCTGCGAGAACTTCTTCTCCCCTGACCGACGTCGAGCCTTGCTGCCACTGCCTGGAACAACTGCCACCGCTGGAGGATCCTTTCCGCTTAAGGTACCGTGTTCCGCCTGGCTTCCCTTGCCACCGACTGTACGGGGTAGATTTAGCCCCCGGCTTTCGAACCTGGGAGTGCCTGGAATACCCTGGCTAAACTTCTAAGCCACTCTAAACTCTTTCTAACTCTTTGCAAGACTTTGAATCCCTAATAACAGTGTGATCTTGGGCACATTTTCGCTCCGGCTACCCTAAGAGTGGGCCCTGCCTAGTGACTTTTGCTCACCTGTGACTTTGTGCTTCTTTGAGCCTATTGCAAGTGTTCTGAACCTTAGAGTGGTGTGTTTAACCCATTTCTGTTTCTTTTTATCCCTTCCTTAAACCTACTAGAGTGTCATCTAACGTTAAGCGCTCACCTCTGTTTTAATTATGTGGAGTTAACTTAGAGTTGTCTAGATAGGAGTAAGGGTTGAAACTGCTTTCATTATAACTGTGTTTGAAGTGTTTTTACTATACTTTGCTAGAGTGTTTTCAACTTATGTGTTCTTAAAAAAATAAATAACTATATACTTTTGAAACCAAGCTCTGGTCAGTGTTTGCTTGTGCTATTGTGTCTGAGTACATATTGTGTATACTTTGCATACTGCCTAACTCTTCTTGAGGGAAGTCTGACTGCTCAGCCACAGCTACCAGGTAAATCTGGGTGGTGCGGACTGCTACCAAGTGGGTTTACTGCTATACCTGTAGTCTTAAATCTTTTGCAGTGTTCCCCAAGGGAACTGCACAGGTTTCTGCCTAACACTGGTGTACAGCGGTGGGATTTGTATTGAGTATACATTTTATTGTGCTTTAGATACCTTAGTGCAACTAACCACAAAGCTTAGCACTGTAAAAGTAATCCTCTAACATGTCAGTTATAGAAAGCTATAGTCAAGAGTCCCTTGCAGCCAAAACTGCTGATTGTTTAAGAGTGCTCTGTAAACATAAGGATCTCCTGACTAAGGGCAAGAAAATGGAGCTGATTGAAAGATTGTTAGCTAACCAAAGCCTGGGTGATGGTTCAGAGGAACCTACCACTCCAGTAACTGTAGATGACAGTATTGAAATTAACATGGAACAAAATGTTGATGATTCTGAGGAAGAGTCAGAAGAGGAGGGTGAGGCTGTTGTGACTGTCCCCCCTAGGCCTCTGCCTGCTCTACCTGCTGTACCTACTGGACCTTTACCAGGTCCCACATTTAGTCCTCAATACTTTGAACTGGAGAAAATGAAATTAGAATTGGAGTATAAGAAACTTAATGCTCAAACTGACAAAGAACTAAGGCTAAGGGAAATGGAGCTCAAGTATGACTTAGAAATGAAGAAATTATCTGTTGAGAATGCTTCTCTCTCTGGCTCCTCTAGAAGTTCCAGTCCTAAAAGACCCCGGATGCCTAAAGAATTGGTTGGTATGTATGAGCCTAAGTTGGATGTGTTGGATTGGTTGTCTCTGTTTGAATATAATCATGGGCTCCAGAACATCACAGGAAATGACTTACTCACCTGGTTGTTCTCTAGGCTTCCCCCTGTTGCAACTGATGTGGTAATGGAGATGGGGGAGGAGGATAGGAAGGACTATGAATGTGTGAAACTAGCTTTGATAGCTAGGTTTGGGAAGACCCCTTCCCAGTATCTTAAGAGGTTTAGGAGCCTCAAAAAGCATGATGGTACCCCTTGGGCTACCTGGGTGAATGAATGTTTGAAAAACTTAGAGGGATGGATTAAGGGTTACAAGGTGAACACTTATGAAGGTATGAAGAATTTGTTTATGTTGGAGACTATTTATGATGCCTGCTCTCCTGAGCTCAGACAACACTTGGCTGATTCCAGGGAATTGGATTCCCGGAAACTAGCTAAGGCTGCTGACTTGTGGGTTGCCAACAGGGCCACTCACAAGGATTCTGGGGCCACTCAGAAGAAGGATGGGGAGAAACAGTCTAAAAAGGACTCTAAAGAGAATTCTAATACTACAAATTCCAAAGAGGGCCCCAAACAAAACTATAAGGGTAAGCCACCAGGGAAACCAAATCAGGCTAGTGTACCTCCTGGTCCCAGACCAGAAGGAGGTCAGAGCAAGCCTCCATTCCAGCGAGCCTTTGGCTCATGCTTTGTTTGTAAGGCTACTGACCATGTGAAAGGAGATCCCAGATGTAAGGGTAAACCTTCAGGGGTCCAGCTTGCCTCCTTAGCCTTCGCTCCAGAAGAGGAAGTACATATGGCAAGTGGAAACTTTCTATTACTAGCTGATGAACCCACTGGAGTCTCAGCTAGTGTTTCTTTAGTCTCTCTGGGGTTGTGGGAACAACAGAATTTAGATGTCTATAACTCTATCCCAGATAATACTAAAGAGTATTATAAGGACAGTGTCCAGGTGAATGGTCAGGAGACTCCTGCCATTAGGGACACTGGAGCCAGCATAACTGTGGTGGATGAATCATTTTTCAAGGCAGAGGATGTTGCTAAGGCACCCAGATGCCTCACCAAGTTAGCTGGTGGGCCTGTGCAGATGTGTCCCCAGTTACCAGTTCTCATCCAATGTAATGATATGGCTGTAAAAATACCTGTCAGTGTACAATGTGAAGTGCCAGGTAGGGTTCTGTTGGGTAATGACCTCAAAGCTCTTGGAGTTGTATCTCATACCCCCAGACCCCCTAGCAAAAGGTTACAGGAACTCACAAAACCTGCAAGAGAGAAAACCCTGAGAGGGTTATCTCAGGAGATGATGACAGAAATCACTCCTCTCCCACTGGAGCAACTTACTGCAGTAACTACCAGAGCAGGAGCAAAGGGGCAACCCAAGACTCCTAGGAAAAAGCCAGCAGCAAGCACCCCAGTGCTTCCAACAAGGACTTCCCCTAGGTTGTCCAAAGTTACACCTGTAACTCCACCTCCAGCTGAGGCTGAGAGGGAGGTACCACCCTGTGTGGTTGAGCTAGACTCTGAGGAAGAGCTAGAAGGAGGCCCCAACCTTATTGGAGATTTGGACCCTGAGGACCATCCTGAGCTGCAGTCTTTACTGGCAGAAGGTGGGCCTAGCAGGGCAGCTTTTCGTAAGGGGCAAAGAGAATGTCCAACTCTGGAGGGTCTCCGCCACCAGGCAGCTTCTCAAGCTGATGGGCAAGAGCCTGGGAAGTATAGGTTACACTGGGAAGATGGCCTCTTCTACAGTGAACCCACTGAGTCTGAACCTGGAGACTACAAACGCCTTGTAGTCCCACAAGAGAACAGACAACAGTTCTTACAACTAGCCCATGAGATACCTTTGGCTGGTCACTTGAGTTTCAAGAAGACCAAGGAAAGGCTCTCACTCTACTTTTATTGGCCAAAGATGGGGGCTGAAGTAGATAGATATTGTAAGAGCTGCCATACCTGCCAGACTTCTGGTAAGGTTGGTTCCAAGAATGTGGCACCTTTAGTGCCTCTCCCAGTTGTGGGAGTCCCATTTGAGAGGGTAGGGATTGATATTGTTGGTCCCCTTGATCCTCCAACCTCCTCAGGCAACAGGTTTATCCTTGTTGTAGTAGACCATGCTACTAGGTACCCTGAGGCAATTCCTATGAGGACTGTTACAGCTCCGGCTGTGGCTAAGGCCCTCCTCGGTATTTTTACCAGGGTTGGGTTTCCTAAGGAGGTAATCTCTGACAGAGGGTCAAACTTTATGTCCCACTACATGAAAGCCATGTGGAAAACCTGTGGAGTTACCTACAAGTTCTCAACCGCTTACCACCCTCAGACAAACGGGTTGGTTGAAAGGTTTAACAGAACCATGAAGAGCATGATAGGTGCTTTAGAAGAACCCCTTAAGAAAAAGTGGGACCTTCTACTGCCATGCCTTCTCTTTGCTTATAGAGAAGTCCCTCAGGAGGGAGTAGGTTATTCTCCCTTTGAGCTTCTCTATGGCCATCCAGTCAGAGGTCCATTGGCCCTGATTAAGGAGGGATTGGAAGGTGCTCCTCCCCTCAAGCCAGTCAGAGTGACTGACTATGTGATAGGTCTCCGGAGGAGAATGTCACACATGATGGCAGAAGCAAGTGACAACTTGAAAGCTGGTCAAGCTCTGGTCAAACATTGGCACGACCAGAAGGCTAACATGGTTGAGTTTACTCAAGACCAGCTAGTTCTAGTTATGCTCCCAACAAGGCAGAGGGCCTTGCAAGACAAATGGATGGGACCCTTCAAGATTGTGGGAAAACTTGGAGAGGTCAACTATCTGGTGGATCTGGGCAGACCCAGGGAAGCTCCTAGAGTCTTCCACACCAACCGACTAAAAGCATACATCTCCAGACCTGATGTAGGAGCCTTGCTTCTAGCTTCAGCTGCAGAGGAAGAAGAGAGTGAATCTCTCCCTGATCTCCTCAGAGGTGTGCCTTTAGACGAAAAAGTTGAAGGAGTCAATCTCTCTTCAGACCTGACACCTGAGCAACAAGAGGAGTGCAAATCTATGTTAAATCAGTTTGCCTCCCTGTTCTCACTGTCACCAGGCTTGACCCCTTGGGGTCAGCATGAGATACTCACTGGTGACTGTCTGCCAGTCAAAAGCAGAGGATACAGAATGTCAGAACATGTCAGAACCCACATCAAAGGAGAGGTCAAGAAGATGCTTGATCTCGGGGTAATAGAGCCCTCTACTAGTCCATGGTCTAGCCCAGTTGTGTTAGTACCAAAGGCAGGATCCAAAGACTTGAGATTCTGTGTGGACTATAGAGCTCTAAATGCAGTCACCAAGACTGATGCCCACCCTTTGCCCAGGACAGATGAGTTGGTGGATAAACTTGGTGCAGCCAAGTACCTCAGCACATTTGACCTGACGTCAGGCTATTGGCAAATAGCCCTGACAGACCATGCCAAGGAGAAAACTGCATTTTCAACCCCAGTTGGCCTGTACCAGTTTAAGGTCATGCCTTTTGGACTAAAAAATGCACCTGCCACATTCCAAAGGATGGTGAACCAGGTTCTGGCTGGGATGGAAGACTTCTGCATGGCATACTTGGATGACATTGCAGTCTTCAGCCACTCCTGGGAAGAACATGTGACCCACCTAGGACATGTGTTGCAGGCTCTGGAACAGGCCCATTTGACAATCAAAGCCAGTAAGTGCCAGATTGGTCAAAGTAAAGTGGTCTACCTTGGACATGAGGTAGGAGGTGGAGAAATAAGGCCTTTGCCCAGCAAGATTGAAGCTGTGCAAAATTGGACAACACCAACTACTCAAACCCAAGTGAGAGCTTTTCTAGGCCTCACTGGATATTACAGGAATTTCATTGAGAACTATGGGACCATAGCTTCTCCACTGAATGTAATCTCCTCTCCCAAATTCCCTAAAAAGGTAAAATGGAATGAGGAGTGCAATCAGGCCTTTGAAAAACTGAAGAGAGCTCTTTGCCAAGCTCCAGTCTTGAGAGCTCCTGACTACCACCAACCTTTCATTGTACAAACTGATGCTTCCAATGTAGGTATAGGTGCAGTTCTAAGCCAACTGGATGAGAAGGGTAGGGAGCACCCCATTTGCTTCATCAGTAGAAAACTGAAGGATCCTGAGACAAGGTGGGCAACTATCGAAAGAGAATGCTTTGCTATTGTGTGGGCACTGAAGAAGTTTAGGCCATACTTGTATGGTTCTACTTTTGTTATTCAGACTGACCACCAACCCTTGAGATGGTTAATGCAAATGAAAGGGGAAAATCCAAAACTATTGAGATGGTCAATCTGCCTGCAAGGGTTTGATTTCACCATTGAGCACAGGTCAGGGTGTCACCATCAAAATGCTGATGGACTCTCTAGGATGTATATCATCGACTAGAGGTATGAGGTTCATCCAGGAGTGGATTAAATCCTCCTGTCCCTTAGTCTGGGGGGGGCGAGTGTTAGGGAGAATTCTCTGTTTAGGCTGAATTTCCCTACCTAGTGAGTCCCCCAGCAGCTTTGCTGGATTTCTGGGGTTTCTTTTTTTCTCCTGCCAAGACTGGGACTCTTTTACCCTCACTCTTGGACATGTTGAAGTGTGTTTTCTTGGTTAAACCTTGTGTTGAATGGGCTATGGGGTCTTTTACCCCATAGGGCCTCATGTATTTTTGTGATGTGGGTTACACAGCATCCTCTGTGCCGTGACCCAGGGGTGTCCTAGGGACTCCCCAACATAGACTCCATACCCTGGGACTGACTACTGTCTCCCAGGGCATGTAAAGTCACCAAAGACTTTGCTAGTCTTGAATCCTGAACAGAACCAGTACAAATCATCATATTGTGGACGTACTGGCTGGGGCAATTCGATTGCCCCAGGGTCTGTTAGTCGAGGGGGCACGTCTCCGTCCCCCCTGATCGAGTTTTGGCTGGTGGCAGTGGAAACTACGTTTTATATTCGACCGCGAATATTTTCCTATGGGATTTCCCATTGTTTTAGGCTAACACATTTAATTATTTATTTACGGTAGCCTTAAACATACCGCCGGTTTATATATTTATTTTTATAACTCCGGTTGGGACTTTTTGCCAAAACTTGATTCTAAAATGGCGTTGGTGTTCGCCTCTGTAACTCTGACCCAAAGTGGAGCCCTTTGTTCCACTTTTGGCGGGCTTCTCCACAGAAGCCCTCCAAAGTGGTGCCACTCTGTCTGGGGTACTTAGGAGGGGTGGAGGGGGATTTAGGCACCCTGGACTGAGTTATCTTGGTAACTCAAGTCGCACTCCGTCCTGATTGGCCCAAGTGGTGAGCCGGCCGGCTCACCACTTAGCATGTTTGAGTGACAGCTAGGCTGGGTGAATGGGGGTTTGCTGCATAAAAGCAGGGCTTTGGGGACTAGAACTTCAGAAGTCGCCACAGGACCAAGAATCCGACGAGGGAAGAGCTGAGCCGACCTGCTTCGACGACACCACCCGGTGGAGCCCTGCTGAACCGTCTCACCACTTTTCCCGACGACCGAGGAGAACTCTTAACGGAGTGGCTCCTTCCCTTGACTGGTGGGGACAACCAGTTTTCGCCTTCTTTTCGCTTCTCGAGGTATCTCGTGGCCGCCTTGCCAGTGCCAAGCACCCCGGCAACCGGAACCCCACCACTTTTTACCCCAACCACGAAAGTCGGTACAACCCTTTGACCGGAGGACTCCGCGGCTGGTTTCTTCCCGGGCAGTGCAACGACCTTCTTCTTCTGCTCTTCTGCGAGAACTTCTTCTCCCCTGACCGACGTCGAGCCTTGCTGCCACTGCCTGGAACAACTGCCACCGCTGGAGGATCCTTTCCGCTTAAGGTACCGTGTTCCGCCTGGCTTCCCTTGCCACCGACTGTACGGGGTAGATTTAGCCCCCGGCTTTCGAACCTGGGAGTGCCTGGAATACCCTGGCTAAACTTCTAAGCCACTCTAAACTCTTTCTAACTCTTTGCAAGACTTTGAATCCCTAATAACAGTGTGATCTTGGGCACATTTTCGCTCCGGCTACCCTAAGAGTGGGCCCTGCCTAGTGACTTTTGCTCACCTGTGACTTTGTGCTTCTTTGAGCCTATTGCAAGTGTTCTGAACCTTAGAGTGGTGTGTTTAACCCATTTCTGTTTCTTTTTATCCCTTCCTTAAACCTACTAGAGTGTCATCTAACGTTAAGCGCTCACCTCTGTTTTAATTATGTGGAGTTAACTTAGAGTTGTCTAGATAGGAGTAAGGGTTGAAACTGCTTTCATTATAACTGTGTTTGAAGTGTTTTTACTATACTTTGCTAGAGTGTTTTCAACTTATGTGTTCTTAAAAAAATAAATAACTATATACTTTTGAAACCAAGCTCTGGTCAGTGTTTGCTTGTGCTATTGTGTCTGAGTACATATTGTGTATACTTTGCATACTGCCTAACTCTTCTTGAGGGAAGTCTGACTGCTCAGCCACAGCTACCAGGTAAATCTGGGTGGTGCGGACTGCTACCAAGTGGGTTTACTGCTATACCTGTAGTCTTAAATCTTTTGCAGTGTTCCCCAAGGGAACTGCACAGGTTTCTGCCTAACACCGGTCCTAAGTGTATATCCGGCTCACGGAAATATAACAACGTGTCATCGGCATAGAGGGATATGGAGTGAGTCAGGCTGGCCATTGTGATACCTCTCTGTCCCTGGTGTTCCCTAATTGCCGCAGCCACTGGTTCAATGGTGAGGGCGAATAGTATTGGGGAGAAAGGGCAACCCTGTCGCGTACCCCTCCCCAGCCCAAACCAGTCGGACATCGTGCGATTGGTCAGTACCATGGCTCCAGGGTCTGAGTACAGCAGACTAACGCATCTCAAAAAGTATGGGCCTATACCAAATTTCTTCAACACTTTAAACAAAAACAACCAAGATACTGAATCAAACGCTTTTTCAGCGTCTAACGACACAGCCACTGCCTGAGCTTCTAGTTTTATCTGGGCCATGATGCCAAACAATCTCCTAAGGTTGAGGGCTGTTGACCTAGTGGGAATAAAGCCGCACTGGTCTGGGTGTATCAATGTGGGCATGTGCGGAAGGAGTCTCGTGGCCAGGATCTTGACAAATATTTTAGCATCACAATTTATTAGGGACAAGGGTCTGTAAGAGGACATCTCGTTGGGCGGCCGCCTGGGCTTCAGCAAGACTGTTATTATGGCCTCTCTAATTGATCGTGGCAGGGTGCCCACCTCAACTGCCTCCTCCCATACCGACAGCAGCACTGGGGATAGTTCCTCACTTAACTCCTTGTATAGTTCCGCCCCCAACCCATCTGAGCCCGGTGCTTTGCCGCTAGCCAGTGACTTGATCGCTTCAGCGATTTCATCCTTGGTCAGGGGCTGCTCCAACGCGAGTCTGTATTCCGCAGGGAGCGTTGGGAAGGGAATGCTGTCGAGGTACGTTTCCACGTCACTCAATTTTGAATCATGGTTGGAATACAGGTCTGTGTAAAAACGAGTGAATTCCCTATTTATCCCTTCTTCGCTAGTGACCGCTGAGCCATCACCCGTTGATATACTGGAGATCATCAAGTGCTGTCTATCTGCTTTAAGGAGGTTGGCCAAGGTGCGTCCAGCTCTGTTGCCCTCGCCGTATCTACGCGCTCTGAGGGGCTGACATATACAGCAGTTCTCTAGCCGCTAGTTTATTAAATTCCAATAGTGCACTATTGATTTCCGCAAGGTTCTCGTTGTCATACTCATCAGTGTATTTCGCTTCTAAACTGCCCAATAATTGTTCCACCACACCAAGTTCTTTCCTGACTGCCTTCAGCAGGCCTGTGGATTTAGAAAGCAATATCCCTCTCACCCACACCTTGAAAGCCTCCCAGAGAGTATGGCGACTATCTACTGATTCTGTATTGGTTTCAAGGAAGTGTTCAACTTCTATATGCAATGCCTCCATTACTGCAGAATCCTTAAGGATGTCCGGTGGCATCCTCCATCGCCTAACCATGGGAGCTGTATCCCTCAATGACATTTCCATTGTAACAGGGGAGTGGTCTGAAAGGGTGCGGGGAAGTATCTCACATATATCTATATGACTCATGAGGCTTGTGGATGCAAGCCAATAATCTATTCTGGACTCCGTGTCATGTACTGTAGAGTAAAATGTGTATTGTTTCTTAGAGGGGTGTAGTGATCTCCATGCGTCTACTATTGTCAATTGCGACAGAATTTGTGACATTACCGCAGCCTTGGAGGGGGATCGAGGTTTTATATTGGACCGATCTAATGTGACGTCAAGGATTGTGTTAAAGTCTCCTCCCATTTACATAAAACTCAGGATCATCAACGTTTGGTCCATAGGTGTTCACAAGTATCATTTCCCTCCCCGCAACACTACCCCACACTATAACATAACGCCCATGAATGTCCACCTTACTTCTACCGAGTCGAAAACCCACAGAAGGGTGTATGAGAGTGAGAACCCCCCCTCGCCCGTGTGGAGTAGTCAGTATAGAATCTATGTTGTCCCCAGTTTTTCAAAAAGTCCATGTTTACCTTTCGGAGTGCATGAGCCTCTTGTAACATAATCACCTGTGGGAGGTGTCTAGTTACGTAAGCCCCAACCTTTCTAGACTTAGCCCGGTTATTTAAACCGCGGACATTCCATGTCAGGAGCTTTAACTTCATTCCGCTATCCGTTGTTCCGGTGTATGCCTTGACTGTGCCTCAATATCATTTCACTTGTATCAGATTGAACCAGATGAATGTCATGTGCAACGACGCCACCAACATTTAAAACCTGTAGAACCCTTTCAACTGGGTCTCCAATGCCCACCCCTCCATCATGAATCCCATATATCTCAACAACCAACAATGTAACATCCCAACTCGTCCCCCCACCCACATCACCCCCAACAAGACGATGCTGCCCCATAACGCTCGGGTGTAAACCGATGGGCATTTTCCCCGATAACTTTGGAACTTTCCTAGGGGTACCTGCTGCATCCATCCGGCTGCCCTTTCGGGGGCTCACGGCTCAAGACTACCTCGAATCTACATCTAGGCCGCTCTAAGCCATTCTTTTAGTTTTCACCCTCCACGTGGTCTCCCGTGCCGGGAATCGGATATTGTAGACCCGCTAGTCCGCTACATCAAGTCTATCTGCTCCAATGATCATTTGCCCTTTCTCTGGGAGGTAGTGGTATAGACGCCTCCACGTAGGACATAGCTTCCGCCGGATTCTCAAAAAAATGGGCTCTGCCGCCATGTTGAATTCTGATTTTAGCGGGGAAGATCAGGGCATAGGGTACATTCCGCATTCGCAGTTGTCTTTGTACGGGTTCATAGGATCAACGTTGCGCCTGTACGCCAGTTGAGAAATCGGGATATATGTGGATTCTTTGGTTATCAAAGTGCAAAGTACCTTTCTCTCTGGAGAGTCGAAGGATAGCATCTCTGTCCCTATAGTTAAGGATGCGTGCTATTATGGTGTGGGGCGGTGCTCCGGGTTTCGGCGGAGGTGCCAGAGTGCGATGGGCTCTCTCCACTAGGAAATGTTCCGAGAAAGATTCAGCCCCCAGAGTATCTTTCAAAAGATGTTCCACTTGCCTCTCCATGTCGCCCTTGCCAAAGGATTCTGCCACACCCACAATCCATATGTTATTTCTACGGGACCTAGACTCTAAATCCTCGCATTTAACCTGGGTTTTACGAAGTTCTGTTTAATTAGGGCTATGTCGCGGCCATGTTGCGTGATGGTGTCCTCGTTTGCACTTATCCTGTTCTCTGTTTCTGTGATCCGCGAGCTTTCTTTCTCAACCCTGGCCTTAAGGGATTCGATCGTCGCCACAATGTCATCAAGTTTGGCTTTTACTGCCATAAAGCCGTTTTGTACTAGTGTTGCCAAGCACTCCAATGGGTCTTCATCCTGCCTATCCGGCTGTTGCTGTGCTTCATCAGGCGCCTTGCTTGGTTGGGAGCTGGCGAAGGAATCCATCGGGCCCATCCTTTTCCCTCCCGTGCCTTTTTTTTCGACGCAGCTCATGTGGAATAGTGTGTAGTCTGGGAATGGGTTATGTCCTCCCACGTGTATTGTCGTTGATAGAGGCAAAATGATATGTTAGCCCAGTGTCTCCCTCGCTCAGTGCCTGGGCCAAGTGGATGTGCTCCTACACTTGCTCTAGATCAAACAGACCGGTATTGCCACCATGCGCCCCCGCCTCCCCCTGCTATTCAGGATGTTTGGAGCGTGTAGTTCTTAGGGGGGTGGTCCGCGTGTCCACTTCGGACGATGCAAAGGGATTTATCGGCCAGTCCCGCTGTTGTGGCCCCTCAGGATGTTGGGGGCCCCCCGATCTCCCAGCAGGGGCAGATATTGAACCAAAGGCCGTATCACTCCAATCAGTGCGGGGCGCTGTCCTCTGCTTCCCTCCGCTTGCCTCTGCTAGTAGCCGCTCGGGCACACACCAACAATGCAGGCCGCAACCCCCGCCTCCAACCACCCACTGCGTTCGTAGGGCCTTGTATCAGAAGTGGAGTCAGGGTCACACAAATTTCGCATCATCCAGGGGTATCGCCTCGGTCGGTCTAGCAGCCCCAGGCAGCTTCACAGCATGGGACCCTCCGATCCAGCTGCACTTACTTGTTTTTGCTGGGTCCGCCCTCGCGCAGCGTTCCAGGCGCTCCCACACCGGCGGTGTCACAAAGCAGGCCCCAGGACAGCCGCCTCACGTCCTTCGCGGCTGCCTCCAGCCTCATACGACACTGGAGCAGCCGGCCAAGCAGGTTTCCCCTCCGAACTCTGCGGTGCCGCAGATCGAGGATGTCGGGTCTCCGTAGCTCCGCTATGAGGGTTCGGCACTGCCACGCGTCGCGCCCCTCCCCCTCAGCCAGCGGATTCCAGCAGGAGTGCCGTGGAGCGGCGACGCCCACACCACGCAGCCGCCTCTCTCCCTCGGGTGTAATTACTCAGCAGCCCGGGCACGGAAATTCTCAATTTTTGCAGGGGACCTTCAGGACGACCTACGGCAGAGAAATCTTTATGTCGTTAGTATAGAGAGCAGCGTAGAGAGGATATTCTTAGATCAGGATGTCTGTATGAGCCGGAGCTCTCCCTTCAAGCGGCCATCTTTGATGCGCGCAACAGCACCCCCCCAAAGGCAATTTCGTTTTAAGTAGGCTGTGTGTGCGCCTCTCCTCCTACGGAGGCTTGTAGGAAGACTCCCAGGGTTTTCACTTTCTCAGATATTAGGATTTGAGAGTTTTTGATATTGAATGAAGAGTATGCTGAATTCAGTTTTTTTCTGGCATGTGGGGATCCGAAGATCATTAGCTCTGTCTTGGTGCTGTTAAGACACATCCAGTTGTCCTTCATCCAACTTTCGATGACGTTATGTATGGTTGTTAGTTTGTCGCTGTCTTGTTTATAATCTCCACTAAGCTCGAAGACCAATTGGGTATCATCGGCGAAGTTGGTAAAAAATATTCCCATTTGGGACAGCATAGTACAAAGGCAACGCATATACAAGTTGAATAGTAATGGGGAGAAGCTAGCTCCCTGTGGGACTCTGCAGTCCACAGGTTTGGTATTAGATGCCTTATTTCCCCAGACAATCCTGGATTGTCTGACGTGTAGGAATGAGGCTATCCACTCAGTTGCCTCTGGTGAACAATTTCCTGAGATTTCTAGGGCTTCTCGAAGTCTTGTATGATCGAGCAGATCAAATGCTGCCGAGAGATCCAATAAAATCAGTAAGCCTGATTTGCCCTTATCTAAGATGGTTAACATTTCGGTCTGAAGGTCTAAAAGTGCCGACTCTGTGCTATGACCGGTTCGGAAGCCGGACTGTTAGGGATGTAGTAAGTTGTTATCGTCCACATAGTCCTGAAGCTGTTCGGTGGCTACTTTGTCTAATGTTTTTAACAGAAAGTTACAATTTGTTATAGGTCTTAAGTTAGCAGGGTCTTGTTGGTCCAGTTCCGGTTTCTTAGGTAGAGGAGAGACCGTGACTGTTTTAATTATGGTGGGTACCGTTTGGTCCCTAAAGGATGCGTTGACCATTCTTCTAAGGAAAGGAGTGAAGATGTCAGGGTTTTCTAGAAAAGTTTTGGGGATAATACATTTTCCGAGCATGAAGTGCATCTCATATTTGACAGTGTTTTCTTCATTTCTTCTAGTGTTATGGGCTTGAATTGAAATTTAGAATTTTCTAAGTCAGTCTTTTTTTCTGTTGGTTAATTCTTAGTCAGTGTGCTGGTGGTCTGACAATTAAGAATGGTCTCTCTAGCTTTAATGATTTTGTTATGGAAGGCCATTTGGACTTTCTCACAGTCTGTTTCTGTGGGCTGGAAAGGTGGGGTAAGTGCCTTAGGTTTGTCTATATAGATTTAAGAATCTGATTTAAGAATGTTTGAATACTTCAAACATTAGTAAAGTCTTTGACTTTCAACAACATTAAGATTCACAACTTCTTACATAAGGATACAACACCCATTGATGCTGTAGGTTCCACTGATTTGTTTGCCACATGCAATGCACGTTATGTTCCTCTCCTCCTTGACGCTTTCCACAAGGAGGGCTTCTCTCCCGCCACCTTTGGACTACTACTGGTAATATTGCTTATTCAAGTTTCTTTCTTTAGGAAAGCTCTTTCCTTTTTTGTTTGTAATTGCCTTTCTTTGACTTAGGCAATGCTGGTTGTTATCTGGCTTAATTATTGCCTACTCTTTGGCAATGTTGGTTACAGTTTGGGTTCAATATTGCCCCCTCTTTACTTGGCAATGATAGTTAGTCTTTCTCAAATATTGCACCCTTTCTAATTGGACAATGATAGTTACAAACTTTCTTCTCTTGTTTCCTCTCAACATGAGTATTGTGCCAGAAATACTTTCTTTCATTAGTTTGGCATTCAAACCGTTCACATGCAGCCAGCAGTTTATCGGGGAGCGCCCCAGGATCACCAATCAAACGCCAAGTCACCAATCTCTCCTACCCTGTCCGCTTAGCCTGCTGCTGCTGTAACTTCTTCTTTGGTCTTTGGGTTCAGAGCTTCTGACGGCTCCAGTTGTATTCCTGTGTCCTACGCCTTTCACAACAGGAGCATACTTTGCTCCTTGCGTTTTCTGGTGTTCACCAGCCACCAGAGTTGGACACTGGATATGGAGAGCTTCTCTCTCCCACGGGGCAGCCTGGTACAGCAACGTTTCTTGCTGCGTGACCTCTGCAATTCAGGCTTCTAACTTCTGTGACTCCCTTAGCACCATAATCTGCTATAAACAGGGTGGCGGTCCAGCATCTTCATTTCTCTGCCTTAGCTGCATACATGTCTGCTGACTACTTCTCCAACTGCTTTTAATGGCCTACACCTGAAGGGGCTTTAAATAATCAAAAGTCCTACTCAGGGTGTGGCCCATTAGAAACACTAGGCTTCATACTGCAGTTCTGTGCCTCTAAGCCCCTCTTCTAAGTCCCAGTACCTAGGGCATTAGGGGACTTGAAGTCCCTAGTGTTCTTATTCCCCTTATTATCAATTTTTCTATTTTAACCTTATCTAACTCATTTTGTTTATAAAATGTACCTCTCGGGAAGGGCTTTAAAGGAATGAATGGTTGATTCTTGATTTCATAGTTCAAATAAAAGGGGGGGTTCACATTTATCGGAAGAAATGGTATTGATGTTCTGATCCTTATCTGTTCTATTCCCCTCCTGACCATAAGCGTTTTTACTGCTAACACTTTGGGTGTTGTTAGAAAGAAGAGTCTTGGGGTGGGGGGTTTTGGAGGTCGCTAGAGAGCCCGATTAACATGGCCACAGGCCCGTGAGCTCCAGCTCACCCTATCAGGATCCGGCATATATATATCAGCCAACCCGTGCAGAGGCCGACACCCCAGACCGTGAGGAGAACGCTGAAACTGGTGGCGCTGCACTGTCCCACCACACCGGTGGCTGTGGTCCACGGCGGATCGGCAACCGACTCGGATGCCGTGTTGTGGCAGCGAGGTCTGAACTGGACTAAGGCCGCCACACCAGCATTACCCGGCGACCGAAGGGGAGTGGGAGCCACTTTGCTGGGAAGAGGCACTTTGCTGGGAAGAGGTCTGAGACAATCGGGCCTCAGAGTCGCCGAATGGAGGAGGCCCTTCTACAGCCATACCCCGGGGGAAGACACAGCAACCACCAGGACCCCTGCGGTGGACGCGGTACAACCAGGACGGACTAGGGTGGCCAACTCTTTGATAGTCTTTCGCGGGACACTTGCCCACAAGGCGGCGATGACGTTGCAACGTAATTCACGTTTGACCCGTCCCTTTTTAAATGTAATTTTTTTTAATGGCTCTTAACACCTGGCTTAATTGAAATGCAAATGGTTTGTCCTTGGGAGGTGATGGTCACGTTTTTTAACTGTAAACATGACATCACGACCCCAGGAACAAAGCATTAGCATTTCAATTAAACCAGGTGTCAGAGTGTTACAGCTCGACCTGGAGGCTCAAAAGGAGCCAGGGCTGCATAGCCGTCCGGAGAAAGAAAGCAGCAGGCGGCAGCGCAGTGCTGTGTCCATGGCCACTTCAGTTTGCAGAGTGGCTGTGCTGAAGGCAGTTTGTCCTGACGAAAGTCGGGACAACCTGTGTCCCGCACAGCCACTCTGCAAACGGCGGGACGGAGTCCCTAATTGCAGGACAATCCCGCGAATTCCGGGACAGTTGGCCACCCTAGGATGGACTGCGCCAGGGTGAGCTCTGTCGCGGCTCGTGGGGGAAACCTTGACGGCCCCCCACCGGACGACCCCACCCCTCTGCCGTGGAGAAACAAGCAGGCCCCGGGGCGCTGTCCTCGGTGACTCCCACCTCTTGTGATTGACGGGACGCTGGAAAGCATGATGGAAGGGAAGAAGCACTGAACTGTCCGGGCTCCACACCAACAGGATCCGGCAGACACTGCATACCCTAAATCACTGGGAACCCAGCTGAAAACAGGGAAGAGATGAGGCGACCTGGCTGAAACCTGGGGGTTGCAAGCGGCATCATTGGCAGGCAAGACTACACGTAGCCTTACATTAGCTGCGAATCATACCACGCTGCAGGACACTGTGGGGGACCTGGCTGGATTGATTCCATGTGTTAAAATCGCAGAAAAAATGTCCGTGAACGCAAAATATTGTGGCAAAAAGGCCATGGTTTTGCTGCTGCAATCCATGTAAAGGATGCAGGGGACACCCCCTGACCCATTACACCATTTAAGGGGAACGGGGGACACCCCCGCAACCCCTGCTCCCCTTACATGGTGTAATGGGGTACACCTTTAACATGCCAAACCACAGCATTTTTGCTGCAATTTTTTTGTTTTGTTCAGGCAACATTTTTGCTGTGATTTTATCACTTCATACCGCTGAACTGCGCGACACCGTCCTGGTCGGTGTACAGACGCAACCGGTGGCAGCGCACGACCTGAGCACTGCTACACTCTGGTCCCCCTGGCAGCACAGCGTCCACAAGATTGTTACAATACGAGGGCGCACCCAGACCAGGCACAATCGGTGCTGAACATTGATGGGGACGAGTTAACTCTTGTTGCCCCCAACACAAAAACACCCTGCCTTCGACTCGGACGCCAGATCCCTACAACAAGTGATTGCGCCACTGGGGGCCGTCTCTCAAGGACAGGACTGACCCAAATCCCGCCAGATACCCATAGGGATAATACAGCAGGGTGATAAATACTGAAAGGGGGAAGCAGCCAATGCAGGCTCGATCCGTATCACCCACACCTCTACATTAACACCACAAGTGTGAGGAGGCAAGGGTGAGGCACATAAGACATCACCACTCACCCGCCCTGAGATTAGCCCTGGATCACACGGCGAAGCTGCCCAGGGCACAGATTTCCTGACCTCAGGTCCCCTGCTCTGTCCAGAATCCCAACCACCAGCATACTACAGCAACCCACGGAGAACGGTCACCACCGGAGGAGGGCAGGAAATGCTGGACTCACACACACTGGGTAGTGCCGCCCTGAGTACTGAGGTCAAGGAAGTCATTATTGGCTTAGCAGAAGGAGTCAGAGGGACACCACTGACTTCCCCTGATGATCATCAACACCACATACAGCTGAGGGCTGCAGCAATAAGCCACCTGTGACCACAATCGACTACAATGTCCAAATCTGGGAAAGGGGGCAAACACCAGGCGAAACTACTATTTGAGGCATCGTTGCAAGCCAAAACAAGCAAAGCAATGGAGGCTTCCCCCCGCAACATGTCCCCAGACGCCAACCCAGGACCCAGACAGGGCATTCCAAGATATGAAGAAGATGTTCTCCCAACTGCAGTCCAGTATCCAATCCTTAGATGGGAAACTTGACTCACTCACCTGCAAGGTGGACCACATGCAGGCCTGGCTGGACAAGCATGGCGAGAGGTTGGACGAATCAGAGAGAAGGGTGTCGGGGGTGGAGGACATGGCGACCTCCACAGCCAGAGAGATGACGGGCATAAACAGAGCGTTGATAGAACTTCTTGACAAGCAGGATGACCTGGAATCTAGGTCAAGGAGGAACAACCTCAGGATCGTCGGAATCCTGGAATCGGCAGACCAGAGGAACATGGAGTCACTTGTGGAAGGGGTGCTGCAGGAGGCGCTGGGCCGCCCGGAGGGGTTCTCCACAGTGTGCATTGTCAAGAGGGCACATTGAATCCCTAGTGGTAGAAGGCCGATCCCAGGAGCATCACCCCATCCCATTATAGCATGTTTATTGAACTATCGGGACAGAGACGTGGCCCTGCGGAATGCCAGAGGAAAGGGCATAGTCATCTACAAAGGCGACAAAATTAAGACTATTTCCGGACTTTTCGGATAAAGTACAGGCGTCAAGGAGGACATTCATTGAAGTCAAGAAACGACTGCGGAAGCGGGGGATACGGTGCACAATGATGTTCCCGGCCAGACTGAGTTGAACATGACGGACGCGCTCTCTTCTTCAATACCTCAGAGGAGGCCACAACCTTTCTAGAAATGCAACCGAAACCTCCTCGGCCGAGGGAAAACAACGACTGATATTGTTTCCAGGTGTTATATCCTTTACTGTAATGTACTGCTTGTGACAACTGGGACATGACTCTGATTGTTGAAGGGAACCATATATAATAGCGGGGTGTGCATGGAGGTTGAGCTCGTAGCTACCCCCCAAGGGAAGCTTGAGTGTGCACACGATTGGGGTAAAGTGGAAGCTGAAAGGTTGGGTCAATCAGCGGGGGGAGGTGGGTGTGGTTCATGTCACTGACGAATGACGGTTGTCGGTGGGGGAGGGGGTGAAACACGAGGGTGCTGAAGGGGGAGAGGGGAAACATGGTACACTCAAGCCACTACACTCACTGTGTTTAACCTCCGCACGACACCTACAGATGTCCTCCAATGCATGTGATGTGCTATACACAAGCGACAAAGATGGCTACACCGAAGCTTTGCATCTGGTATGTCAAGGGGCTGAAGTACCCACTAAATGCCAGAAGTTCCTGTTCCATATGCAACGTGGTACACCCAAGTTAAAATGTCCCCACACTCAACACTTACAATGCCTACAGCGGGCCGTCACGCTGAGGAACACTCCATGTATTAACAGGGGAGTACGCTTAAGCTCTGTACTTGGAACGTTGGGGGGCAAAAATGTCCCACTAAATGCCGGAAGATCCTTCTTCATATGCAATGACACCAGATTGGTATAGTATTCCAACAAGATACCCACTTAACACCTGAATCTGAGTCCAGTTGCGGGAAACCTTGGGGATGTCAGATATTTTTCCTCATACTCCTCATACGCAAGGGGGGTGGGCAACCTAATACGTAGCACAATCGTCTTTCAACAAATAAAGGTGATAAACGATAGCGAGGGGAGAGGCCTTATAATTCAGGGAACTATCCAGGGCAAACTGTACACACTGATCAACTATTATTGCCCTAACCATGATGCAGTGGAGACACTGGACTGGGTGGACCCCGAGCTAGGAGAACTGCCATCTGGAGAAATAATCTGGGTTGGCGACTTTAACGCAGTGATGCAGCCCGAACCTGATCAGACAGGAGGACGCCAGGGGTCTGGGAACAGAGGCACCAGCCGGCACCAAGGCATGACTATCTCATGGGACGTTACGGATGTGTGGCAGTTGAGACACCAAATACAGCAGCAATACACTTGTCACTCAGCGTCACATAACTGCATCGAGGCTGGATTTATTTTTGATATCTTGCTCGCTGCTGGGACAGGTACAGGACGTGGAGATTGCGGCCCGGACCTTGTCAGACCACGCTCCTTTGACGCTGGCGCTTGGGCTACATGGCTGGGAGAGAGGTAGACCCCCATGGCAGTTCAAAAGCGAAGGCTTAACAGACACGGTTTTCTGGGAGGGTATAACAGGGGCCATAGACACTTTTTCGAGATACACAGGATCAGTGAGGTCCGCCAGAGTACTGTGGGAAAGCCACAAATGTGTGATGAGGGTAAAGGCATATCAAAAGAAACAGGGATACTCCGGCAGATTAGGAGGGAGCTGGCGGCTTAGGAGGATGACAGACGCCCGCTACAGATGGCAGCTCCCATTCTGATGATTGGGGAACAGGCCGAAATTCTGAAGCACCTAGAGGAGTACCAGGCCCTAGCACTCGGAGAGGTCAAATACATGGGGAAACCTAACCAAGATACGCCAGTACAGGGAGGGGATTGAACCGAGCCAGGCGCTAGCAAGGGCAACCAGGGTGGATAACCTGGGTGACAGGGTCCAGGCCATAATGGGCGAGCAAGGAGAAGACCGTTTGGATCAATTCTTCCACTTTTACAGTCATCTGTACTCCTCCTAATCCTGGCCACTCAGGCAGATATCGACGAGTACTTAGACCAGGTAGCCCTATAGTGGTGCACAGATGACCAAAGAGAACACCTGAGCCAACCCTTGTCACTAGATGAGGTGCTACACGCTATAAAATCCCTACCAAACGGAAAGTCGCCCGGACCCGATGGGTTGACGGCGGAATTTTATAAACACTACGCTGATGAGCTGTTGGGTATGTTCCAACACAGTCTGGAAGCGGGATGCCTACCCGAAACACTTAGAGAAGCGGTAGTGGTGGTATTACTGAAACAGGACAAACGCAGAAATGACTGCTCCTCCTACCGCCCGATCTCGTTAATCAACATAGACAATAACATCTTTGCTATGATTCTAGCATCTCGCCTAGCCCCAATGATGTTGATAATGGTAAAAGCAGACCAGGCAGGCTTCATCCAGGGTCGTTCCACATCATTTGAACTCCGGAGAATGTTTGGGCTGATTGTGGTGGTGGCGCCCGAGGACTCTGTTGTGGGTGCCCTGTTCAATTCCACAAAGGCGTATGACTCGGTTGAGTGGCCGTTCATGTTCCACTTGATGCAGCGATTGGGGATGGCCGAACAATATATAGCCATTGTCAAACTGCTGTATGCCCGGCCGGTGGTCTGGGTGAAGGTGAACGCTCAACTGGCATGGAGCATGGCGTTTTGGAAGAGGAAGATGACAGGGGTGCCCTCTTTCACTGCTACTCTTCGTGTTAGCGATTGAACTATTCGATGAAAGAATTAGGGAAATACATCTGCACCGTGGGGTCAGACTGCACACCCACAGGGTGATAATATCGTTATACGCCGATGACATGGTGATATTTGTCCAAAGGATAATCTAGACCCAATTATGAGAGATGTCCAGTGCTTCGGGAAATATCGGGGCTAAAGGTTAACGCCTCTAAGTTGGTGATCTTCCCATTAACAGAAAAGGTTGAACAATACCAGGACGGGTGGGGATTTCAGTGGCATGAGACTCAAACTCACTACCTGGGTATCAACATCTCAAGGGACGAAAAAGTAGTATACCACAGCAACTATTTGAGGACCCTAGATCTGGCCCAGGAGGCCATGACGAGATGGAATAATCTTCCCCTTAATCTGTATGGCCGGATATCCGTCTTCAAGATGACACTGCTCTCCAGATTCCTCTACATCTTCCTCAATGCTCTGATAAGGGTCACGGGGGAATTTATCTGCAGACTGAAATCAACAGTTCTTCAATTTATATGGGCTGGCAAACCGACCAGAGTGTCCTGGGACAAACTAACAGCACCCATACACGCGGGGGGACTCACGCTGCCGAATTCGAGATCTATTACACTGCCGCACAAGCAGGGTTTCTTAAGTATTGGTATGATACACATGGAGAGAGGCGACATGTGGAAGTAGAAAGGGCGGTGGCAGCACCGGGTTTGCTCGGGTTGATTATTTTAACAGCATCCGGGCAGAATACCTCACACTCGCAATCTAGTAGAGGTAATCTGCAGGGCCTGGATATACCTGGAGCACAAAAAGAAAGGGGAGGTCCTCTGCTCGTCCCTGCTCCCGGCAATGCACATGCCGGGGGTCCCCATCACAGGCGAGGTAAGATTTGTGGCCATGGTAAAAAGACGAGAGGTGTTGCACTTTGGAGAGCTATTCCTCGGGGGCAGATTTATAACATTGGAAGGCCTGAGAGAGAAAGGGGTATTGTCGGCTTTAGATATATTCTTGTAATATAGATTGAAACTGAGCCTGCAACAGGTGTTCATCACGTTCCCCGACCAACAACGTGTTTCCCACATGCTAGAGTGGCTGCTTTGAGGCACCATAGAGCACAAAGTGAAGTCGATACTATATGCCATGGGTATTCAGACCAAGGTAAAAGCAGGCACCACGCCCAAGGGGAAATGGGAGTTGGCCCTGGGGAGGGAGATCCCAGATGATGTGTGGTGATACTGCTGCATGGGCACCAGGAAAGGGGCAATCGATGCGTGATTTAATTATATATTCATTTCAAATACATACATCAATACATCAAGTCTTCTCCGACCTAGCCTGCGCCCAGCCACACTTAATTAAGTGTGGTGTCCTGCAGGGGTCCTGCATTTCCCCTACACTGTACAACCTTTTCACAAGATCATTATTCAAATACCTCAACACAATGGGCATCACATACACCAACTACGTGGACGACACACAAGTCCTCATCCCTCTTACTGGAGACTACGAGGCCGACCAAAAAACCCTTATCCCCATTTACACCACCATCCAAACCTGGATGGCTGAAAACTGGCTATGCCTCAACAGCGAAAAAACAGAACTACTTCTTATCGGATCACCAACCACAATCAACAAAATGGGGCCCCTATATGACTCCATCATCGACAACTGCCGCATCTCGGTTTCCAAAGCAGTCAAAACCCTAGGAGTCTACCTGGACTCCAACCTCACCATGGACAGACAGGTGAACGCAATCTCCTCATCAGCAGCCTACCACTTGAAACTGATCAATGCCGCAAGGCCCTTCCTCTCGCAGGAAAACTCCCTCACCATCGCGAGAGCAATCATAGGTTCCCGCCTAGATTACTGCAATGCACTCCTACTAGGCACCTCAGCCAAAAACATCAAAAAACTTCAAACGGTGCAGAACAATGCCCTCAGAGCAGCAACTGGTATCTCTAAAAGAGACCACATCTCGGCCACCAGAAAATCCGTCCACTGGCTACCTGTCAAGGAACGGATTCTCTTCAAATCACTGGCACTCACCCACAAATGTCGTCACGACACAGCACCGTGCTACCTTGCTCAGAGATTCTCTGGTCCCCCATCAAACAGACCGACCAGACCAGCCATACTAACCGACTTTCAATTCCAAAAAGCATCAGAACCAGAGCAGGTGACGCTAGCTTCCCAGTCCTCGCAGCCACCAACAGGAACCTGCTACCCGCAGAGATCAGAGGCATTGAATCCCACCTGGGCTTCCGAAAAGCGATACAAACTATGTTGTTTGCATAAACCCCCACTCGGTCCTGTGACTAGACACACTCACATGTCAGTGCTCACCTTGCCAATTGTATAACCTATGTAAAGCAAATGTTAGACACAATGATCACTCTAACACTCACTGTCTACTATCTATGGTACTGTAACTAAGTCATTTTCTTGAAACAGCACCCCGATGCCTCTGGGCTGCGTGGTGCTTTACAAATGCAAAAATAAATAAATAAATAAATCATTAAAGATGTTCAGTCAAAAACCACAGCTCAAGCAATCTGGTTCCAAAAAAGTATAGGTCTCATGGCCCTTGCATCCATGTGGTGTCCTTTTCATGGCTCATGATGCATCAAGTCCAGTTAAAGCTATCCAGCCAGTGGGACTAGCATTAGGACTTTCAACACAAACAACTAGCTGTCTCGCCACAGCTGCTTCAGGCTCTGCTCATCTCATGGAGAGAACCCCCTCTATGGGGTTCCCTTCCAGAGTCGTCGTCCTCCGATTTCTCAGACAACTGATGCTTTGGCAGTCAGTTGGAGGCCCACTGTGGACCATGTAGTAGGTCAGAAGGAGGAGGTGAAAAGTCAGGAACTCATGGTGGCAACAGTAAAGTGAGCACAGTTCAAGGGTGTTTATTAAACTGTATATGCAGGTTGGAAAAAGACCTAATCTAAGCCCAAATCTAAGATGGGAGCAAGCTACGACCATCAAATGATAATAAGGCCGTCCTAGTGGCCGCTTGTCAAATAAAAGGGCCTATACTAAGAAAAACCTATTGCCAATACTTATGCTAAATACAAACAAAGGACATCCTTCGGTCGGGTTTACTCTTGCCAACTTTACGATGCAGGAGTTGCTTCCCTTAGTTTTCACAGTCATCTCTCGGTCAAAGGCTTTCAACTATACAGAGGATTTTACTAAGCCTCTGTTTGACCACTTTGACCCCTTTCTCACCTTCCTTCCAAGGCCTTCTAGTTACGGTAGTTCAACAGGGTAATCGCCTAGAGTTTCTCAAGTGAGCACCCATGTGGTGCTTGAATCTGCTATGCTGGCTTTCCCCTTGCGTATCAATAGTTCTTTGCACTTTCTTAAATCAGCCGCTTGCTACTTTCATTCAACACAGTTCGGTTTCTTATTGGCTCTCCCCTCGACTCACCTGCTGTGATGAACCGCTTGGCTTTCTTGTCTGTTGAGTCCAGGCCGGTCAGCGGAGGAGGCGCCCATATACTGTTGACATCTGCTGCAACACACGCTGGCTATTGTTCGTGGTCTTACGATTCCTTCTCTGGAGGTTTGACAGGCCTCTTTCGATAAGGGCAAGGTAACTTCTCTCCTTGGTATCCTCTCGATTTGCGCTGTCTTTCTCCTCCTCTTGAACTTCTGTGCTGAGTTAGCTCTCTCGTCGTGCAGTCTGCCTTGCTCATATTGTGCTCTCGTGCTACAACTTTTATCCCTGTGGGGAAGGGAAAGGGCTGTCAGGTGTGTGTGATTCAGGGTAATTGCCTGACTTTCCCTGACCATGGCATTGGGAGATGTCAGGTAAATGGCCTTGGTGCTTGTCCGTTGTCTCTCGCAGTGTGCGAAAGTGTTTGTGTCGGAAAGGGGGAGGTAGAGTGTTTGGGGTATCCTACGGGGTAGGATGGGGAAACAATATAACGAGAAGTGGGATACTGTGTCTCACCTGTCGATGTCCCACTTACACTCCCCAAGGACCCCCTATCCAGGTGATCCTCCCTCACTGGTCCACCCCCAGGAACTGGATCCAATAGCGATGGCCGTGTCCTGGCCACCTTGATGACAGATCCCCGGGGACTAATAAGTGAGACACCTTCAGGGTTCTCACAGGAAACAGAGGTGGCATTTCTACCTGTGATTTTATTCAAATAATAAACAAAAGGCCTATCTATATCTACCAAAAAGGGGTTTTCCCAACCTCACTGAAATCTAACTAGGGTGCTCGTCATCACTGCATAAACACAGAACGCTGCCGTCCTGGTAGAAAACCATCGAAAATGAAATAAATGCTATTATAAGGATAATTATCCAGTCTAATTGAACAAATACGCATGACTCCGTTCGTGACAATGCATTAGTGCCCTGTTAGGCAGAAACCTGTGCAGTTCCCTTAGGGACCACTGCAAAAGATTTAAGACTACAGGCGTTAGCAGTAAACCCACTTGGTAGCAGTCTGTACCACCCAGATTTACCTGGTAGCTGTGGCTGAGCAGTCAGACTTCCCTCAAGAAGAGTTAGGCAGTATGCAAAGGATACTCAATAGGCACTTAGATACAATAATATATGCAAACACTGACCAGAGCTTTGGTATCAAAGTATATAATTATTTATTTATAAACACAGTGAAACACTCCAGCACTCTTATTGTAAAATATTCCAAACACAGTTACTATTATGATATATACACCCCTTTTCCCCTTATTAGAAAATCACAGTAAACACTGCTTATTTTCATACAGAGGTGAGCGCTTAACTAGATTGCACTCTACTAAGGTCGTGGAAAAAGACAGAATATGCAGGATTACACCACTCTACGATTCAGGAACACTATTAGCAAGGCAGAGAGCAAAAAGTCACTGGTGAGCCAAAGTCCAACGGCTGGGCCCACTCTTAGAGAGAGCAGAGCACAAATGCGCCCAAGATCACACAGTTACACTAGGCTTAGAAAGTCTTGCAGAGGGTTCAGAAAAGAGTTTAGAGAGGCTTTAGAAAAGTTTAGCCAGGGTGTCCCAGGCTAACCCTGGTTCAAAAGCCGGGGGCTTAATCTACCCCGTACAGTCGGTTGCAAGGGAAGCCGGGCGGGACACGGTACCTTAAGTGGGACGGATCCTCCAGCGGTGGCAGTTGTTCCTGGTAGTGGTTGCAAGTTGCGGCGTCGTCTAGGGGAAGATAAGATCTCGTCGTGGAGGAAAGATGCAGGTCGTTGCACTACCAGGGCAGAAACCAGCCGCAGAGTTTTTCCGGTAAAAGGTGGTACCTTTATCTCGCGGTTGTGGTAAAACGTGGTATCCCGGTTGCCGGGGTGCTTAGCACGGGCAAGGCGGCCACGAGATACGTCGGGAAAGCAAAAAGACGGTGAAACTGGTTATCCCCACCAGTTAAAGGAAGAAGACTCTCCGGCGGGAGATCTCCTCTGTCGTTGGGAAAAGTGGTGAGACGGTCCAGCAGGGCTCCACCGGTCGTGGTGTCGTGGCATGTCGGCTCAGCTTCTCCCTCGTCGGATTCTTAGGTCCTGTGGCGACTTCTGAAGTTCCAGTCCCCCAAAGCCCTGCTTTTATTCAGCAAACCTCCATTCACTCAGCCTAGCTGTCACTCAAACATGCTAAGTGGTGAGCCGGCCGGCTCACCACTTGGGCCAATCAGGACGGAATGCGACTTGAGTTGCCTCGGCAACTCAGTCCAGGGTGCCTAAATTCCCCTCCACCCCGCCTAAGTACCCCAGACATAGTGGCACCACTTTGGAGGGCTTCTGTGGTGAAGCCCGCCAAAAAGTGGAACAAAGGGCTCGACTTGGGTTGGAGTCACAGAAGAGAACACAAACGCCATTTTAGAATCAAGTTTTGGCAAAAAATACCAACCGGAGAATTGATATTAATTAAATAAACCGGAAGTATGTTCTAGGCTACCTTAAATAATTAAATAAAGATAGTAGCCTAAAACAATGGGAAATCCCATAGGAAAATATTCGCGGTTGAATATAAAAAGTAGTATCCACTGCCACCAGCCAAAACTCGATCAGGGGGTACGGAGACGTGCCCTCTCGACTAACAGACCCTGGGGCAATCGAATTGCCCCAGCCAGTACGTCCACAATATGATGGTTTGTACTGGTTCTATTCAGAATTTAAGACTAGTAAAGTCAATGGTGACTTTACATGCTCTGGGAGACAGTAGTCAATCCCAAGGTATGGAGTCTATTCTGGGGGGTCACTATGACACCCCTGTGTTACTGCACGGAGGGTGCTGTGTAACACACATCACAAAAACACATGAAACCCTATGGAGTAAAAGACCCCATAGCCCATTAGACACATCTAGATTCAAAGAAACACACTCAAATCATGTCCAAGAGTGAGGGTAAAAGAATCTCACTCTTGGCAGGAGAAAAAAATAAACCCCAAAAATCCAGCAAAGCTGCTGGGGGACTCACTAGGTTAGGAAATTCAGCCTAAACAGAGAATTCTCCCTAACATGCCCCAAGGATCCGAATTACAGCAGGAGTGAATACAGAACTCTGTTGAATCATGAGAATACCTAAAGAGTAGGAAACTAACCAGTGAAAACACAATTGTATAAATATTGAGATAACATGATACAATAGTCAGTTTAGATGACATGCACTGGAGGAACTGGAGCATCTATACTCTGAAAAGATTCACTATTGTTATGTAATAATCTTAGAGTGACTAATCTGTGGACAGCTATGTAATGTGAAAAAATTAGAAATTCAGATTTATTTGTGGACACTATCTTATTGTGAGGAAACACTTAAAACACAACATACTAAGCACTTTGGAAATAAACCAATAGTGAACTAAGATTAATGGATAATTTATTATTATAGAAACATAGCATAGGTGCAGAACATCTACCTACCTACCCCTACACACTGTTACTAGTCTGTGATGTTGTCCAAATCAGACTGGTCCATCCTCGGTCCAAAAACTACCCAACGCTGATCCTACCACTAAAGATTGTATCAACAAAACAAAAAGGGGTTCCAGGAGAATGACTCCCTTCTCCTGGAACGGTCTTCTCAGCCTTAATAGTCTATCTTGAAATAGTTTCTTGTGACATAGTTAATTAGTTCCTTTAATGCAGGGATGCACAACTGGCTTTGCTGGAGGGCCAGATGTAATTTGCAAGCCTTCTGTGGTGGGCCGGACTGTCTGGGGGGTGGGGTACTGCAGGCTTTTTGTGGTAGAAAAATGTCCAAAAGAAGTGAGAGAAAGGGTACATTCTTAAATGTACTTATTGACTTCATTGTTCTATGTCTTAATTTTCTGTGAAAATCCCATAATATTTCAATAGAACATAATGAAAACATTGATCTTTGTTAGAGGAAAGGACTTGAGGCCTAAGATTAACAAACTTCCGGGCCAGAGTCCTTCAGTCTTCTGGTTCCAACTCTTTGCAGGTCAAAAAGTTCTCCAAGCAGCGAGTGGGAGTTAGATCCCTTTCCTCAGCTGGCTGCTCGCTCGGGAACGGCCTTCAACCCCCCCTCAGACTTGAGACGGATCTTCTTAAGTTCCGGAAACTTCTCAAGACTTTCCTTTTCTCCTCTCCCTTTCCTCTACCCCTCCTGTGCTAACTCTCCATCTGTCACTGCAACAGGGGCCTGGTCCATTCAGAGTCATACAGGGCCAGACCACCCTTACTAGTCCCCCAGCATCCTTTGCCAGCACTTGCCCCATGGCTCCTTTCCCGAGACTAGCCCAACTTGGTCCTCCCTGTCCACCGCACTCATCCTCCCATCCCCCCCTTTACTCCTGGCACTTGCTGCCAGCACTTGCCTGCCTCCACCCTTGGGGGTACCTCACTCCTGCCATTCTCCCACTACCCTCTCCCCCTTGTCCTTACCACCTTGTCATGCACTTGTACAGTAGGATTGTCACAAGGCCAATTTAACATTTTTTTGTTCTACTTTTGTGATTCCCTTGTTCCCTCATCCCCCACCTGCCATCGTGTCTTGTGGCACCTGGAAACATCTGTGTATAGGTGCCGTGAAAAAATCCAAAACAAAAAAAAAACAAGGATGCTGACAAAATAACCCCAAGCCTGAAGTGTACTGTTCGCCTAACTGTGATTGTGTTTTATTTTGGATCAACAATGATATACAATTACCTGAAGAGAAAACACTTTGAGTTTCAAATGCTGTTCCTTTAAAACTTAAGTATTTCTTTTTTTGTTTTATTTGTGCCTAGAGTTATACAACCTTTGCACATACAAAATTGCACATTAATATCATATTCAAGCAATATCTCATATGTTAAAACAGACAATGTATTAGTACATAAAAACAACATTAAATGGTTAAAAGGTTAGAAAAATTAAGAGAACCAGGGTTACCACCTTTGTGAGCAGAACTTATTTAAAACCCATGACACCCCTTTCATAGAAAAATTATCAACAGCAAAGACATCAGAGTTGCAAATTAAGTCAGTCTGTCCCTGACCTGATTCCGTATGTGAAAGGCAGCCGCTGTGATCACAAGTGATTTGGCGCCATATATGGCACTCCAGGTCTGGTCTGAGGTGTAATTCCAAAATTACCCATAGCCTTTTTTGTAGAGCTCAACCAGTAAACAACAGTTGGTGATAACACGTCTCACCGTTTCAACTTCTATTTTACATATTCTGCAAATCCGGTCCTCTCTTGGGATCCCACCCACACCCCCGTATTGCTAAATACAGGTAAACGTTCAAGTCGTAAATATACAATAAAATGTATAAGGGGGAGAATGGTACATGGTTAAGTAGTTGCGCGGGCTATCTGTCAATCCACTCTGGTCTGTGTATCTTTAATATTTGGGTTTGGCCGCAAGCTTTGTTAGAGCCTCTATTCGATCATATTCCAACCGTGTGATCCAAGTCTATGAGCCAATTACTTTGTGAGCGGGTTGTCTGATGTATCATTGTAGCCCTCAACAACTGATTGCTTGTTTCCTCTGGCTATATTAGCCCAAAGTCTAGATGCTGCCATTTTCTGATGGGCAATTAGGGATGTTAGCCCAAGTTCCAATCTAATCGCCTCCACTGGCGTGGAACATGGTAGACCAAGTAGCGAGTGTAGTATTTTGCCCTCCAGGGGTGTCAGCCATTTAATGGTATTTTCAGGGTACACCTCAAAGGCATATAATATGGCTGGGACAACTGAAATTTTGTAGCTTCGGACCATCGCCTCAATTGAGCCTCCACCAATCCTGTTAATCTTTCTCAAAACAAACCACTTCTTCCAGGCTTTAGATTTAATACTGTTAGATAGAGGTTTGCGAGACCGATCATTAGAGAGCAGAATGCCTAAGTATTTTTATTTGCCGTCCTGCTCGATTCGCTAGTCGCCCACCCACCAAATAAACGTGTTATTTTTTTGGTGCCTGATTTCCAAAATATAAGGATCTTGGTTTTAGATGGGTTGATTACCAGCCCATTTTCCTTAGCATATTGGTCTAGTCTGGTTAATGATTGTTCAAGACCAATCAGGGTTCTTGCGAATAATGCTGTATCATCCGCATAGGTGAGACAATGGAGGGGATTAGGACTATAGGTTGGCGGGTGATTATTGGCATCCCTCTCCAGATATTGTGGCAAGTCGGAAACATAGATGTAATATAACAGAGGACCTAGTGGGCAACCTGTTTCAGACTTTTGTTGGTATGAAGGGACTCCGACAATTCTCCCTTCTGTGATAGGCAAATTCTTATCTCTGTATCAGAATATAACATCTTGAGGAAGTACAATAGTGACAGGTCTATGCCCCAGCCACTTAGCGTCCACTAAAGCCTGCTATGGCCAACAAAGTCGAAAGCACACATATAGTCCACAAAACAGACCTAAAGAGGAGACTCCTCATAATGCCAAGAATTGGATATCAGGGTCTGAAAACAATTTGAGTTTCACATGCTGTCCCTTTAAAACTTAAGTATTGGGTGATTTAGAAGATTTTAGAATTTCTTTTAAAGCCACTGCAGTTTAAGATGTTAGAGATTTACATAGGTCAAATTTGCAACCTTTTGCCATTCACCTTTTGTCCAAAACGCAAGGCCTAGATTCTTTTTCATGGTACAATTTAAGCAATCTACATATTTTTTCCACTTGGTTTGGTGATTTTGTTCTTTTGACTTAGATGTATATAAATTGATGAATATGTTACTGTGTTTGCTCTTTAACTTTTAGAGAGGAAATGACCAGAAAAGGGCTGTACCTCATTCTTGAACTCTTCTGTCCTGGAGGACCAAAAACCATGATGTGATGGGCCGCATCTGGGCCGCGGGCTGTATGTTGTGCACCCTTGCTTTAATTCCTCAAGGGGACACGTCCACCTTCTCTCAGGTATCCCGTCTTGGTTTATTTACAGTTCCTTGTTTCCCCACTCGAGGATGTTGTCCTTAATTCCTCTGAATTTCTTTTTTCTTAATCTCTCTCACTTGTACTTGTTTCACAGTCTCTCATTCCATGGAGACCAGTGTCCCTGGTTACTTTTACCACTTCGTTATCTTCAGAATACTTCCTTTTATGGGAACCACCATGTTGGTCCTTCTGTTCCTCATTACTAGTGTCTTGGTCTTCCCAACCACTGTGACAAGTATCAGTCTTTTGACTATCTTCACTATCTTTTCTGCTTTCGCAGTCACTGGGATGAGTGTGAGGAGTCCCCCTGCATGTGATACATACTGTGAAGAATCCTACATATTGTGAAGTATCTTGCGGATCCCTCACCGAAACCCTGCCTTAGTCTCCTCCCAGGTGGCCAGGGGAATTCATAAGCTTCCTGATCCCAACCCTGGGGGTGGTGTACTGTGGGAAGATAGCCTGGGGGAAGACAAGGCCCAGGGAAGTGAGGAGATTCTGTGGGATGAGACACAGTATTTTTCCTCTAATAGGGAGACTCTTACCACTGTACCAGACTATGGGTTACTGTAATTTCAATGTTTCTAAACCTCCTATGTTATCTAAGGTGGTAAACCCTAAAGTTGTAACACCAAAGCATATTATACCAAAAGAAAGAATCTTTATGGCACCTGAAATCTAAAACCCTCTTCACTATCAAAGGTAGACTACAAGGGATAGCGGAAATGTTGTCTTCTCTAAATCATCTTCCTCTAGCACAGTTAAAACATTCAGGCCCTCTGTTACAATTACTAAGAACATTAAATCTACCCTTAAAGATAGTCAATTAGTAGAAAAACCTAACTCTGATAAAGTAAACTACATGTCCCCAAATCTTATAGGGACTGAGACGAAGAAGAGGGCTGAAGAGGCATGTAGGTGTTGTAGACGGGCAATTAAGCCTAATAGCCTTTGCACAGTTCAGGCAATTAAAACCAATGACTCACACCTGAAGCCAATTGCCAAACCTGAGAGGCATAAAAGGCTGCAGCAAGAGAGGAGAGTAGGAAGGAGCTGGAACAGGAGTTGGAAGGCTGGTAGCACAAATACTAAAAGAAGAGCACATGGCTGGCAATTCACGAGAAGTGTGATCATAGTAAGGATGCCGAGATGTGGAGAGAGCAGATTTCACCTCCAAGTTCTGTCAGGGTTCTGTGGTCTCAAACCCTGCATTGCCGTGGCTGAACTGAGGAAGACTTGCTGAGAGTGGAGCTTTCCCCATGTGCGCCGAGTACCTGTGATTGCAGAGCCTTGACAGTGCTGAAGCCCGAGGCCCGTAGCAGAAGGCAAGTCGAGGGTCTGAGGCGTGAAGGAGATTCCTAAATGCCGTGGCCGGACCGAAGACACCCGTGCTGCAGAAGGGTGTGTGTCTCAAGAGTACCTGAAGTAGTAGTAGCAGTTGAAAAAGTCGGGAAAGTGAAGCAGCCCGCAACCGCAGTGTTCCTGAAGCCGGTGAGTGAAGCTCAGCATTCAGGTTCACTTAGCAAGCCATGCCGGCAACTGTTACCAGCTCAGAAGAAGCTTGCGTAAGGTCAAAGCGAGTATAAACTGTTTGTCGTTGTGGAAGTTCCTTTTAATAATGGAAATGTAACACATGCACTATTAGTGAGAGCAATAGTGAGAGCTTAAGAAGAAAAGCCTATTATTTCCATTGTTGAGTAATTCACTGTTGCCAGAGTGGTCGCGTGTGTCTCATTAAAGGAGAATGCCTGTTATAAACCATTCCAAAAACATAACGTTGACTTCCACAAGTGTTACAAGAAATGCAGCATCAAAGGAAGGTCGCGTGTGGCCAATTGTATTTTCTTAAAGGAGTCTGTCTCCGTGATATTGAACAGGAATACAATGACTGGTATTTCTGTAAAGATGAAAATCTATATGAAAGAGTGGTCACGTATACTTAAAACTTCGTTCTTTAAGTTCAGAATTTGTTGTATTGACCAGAAGAACACGCATTAACAAAGCCAAGAGGCGCACCCTTACCATAGTGAAACTAGTAATATTAAGAACTATCCATCTTGTTTATGAGGTTGTTAAATGTCCAGTGTCCTTTCATAGAAGTGTGACATTATTACCGGAGTGATAATACAGCTTCAGGGTAGTTACTGGCACCAAGAAGATGGGGAAGGGAGGTGGGTGCTTGTGAAGGAATCCTGCAGAAGAAGATAATCTGTAATGCTGAAGACTTTTGAAGATGAGAGATAGTCAGTCTTGGAGTAGAGGCAGGTTATACATGTGGCAGTAAAGGCCAAGAGAAGAGGGAAAGAGGCTGCCCTTTTCGCTGAGTATAGGAAAGAAGAGTGCCTGGCATACCGGTAGATGTCGAAGAGCCTTGTCTTCATATGCCTAATAAATCTGAAGTACAAAATTGTATAACACAAAGCAGAAGTACCTGGACTATGGTTGTGTATAAACTGTCAGTGGATGTCACCATGAAGTTGGTTGAAGTAGTAGTATACTGTGAAACAAAGGACTGGTCCCACAGTAACAGTAGTAGAAGGGTGATTGTTAAGAGGAAAGCAACAACCCAAAAAGAATCATCCTGACAATTATACCAAATGTACTGCAGAGGTCTTGATCAATTGTAAATTTGTTGCAGAAGACGACGTTAACCTAATCTTTGAACTTTGGCTATTAATCTTGAAAAGAGGACGTCCAGGATTACCATTGGTGCTATTTTCTTGGCAGAACTTGGAAGGGGATATTTTCAACTGAAAGCTGAAGAATTGTTACTTGTGGATTTTTGTCTGAACTTTTTTATTGACTTGCAACTCATAAGAACTGTTTCAAGACTTTTCTTTTCCTTTGAACATTTGGATAATTGACTTTGAAAAACCCTGGGGAAGGGATTTACCCAGGACAGGTGGAGGTCACCCCAAATAATGGTTAAATGCTGTGTATTATTTTATCTTGTTTTTAATTTCCTTTAAATATTTTGTTGTTTAGTGTGTGGGCCAGTTTGTTTATGATAAGAGGGATTCCCTTCACCTTTAGACCAGGTAGGGAATTCCCTGATAGAGTAGGAGTTGGGAGGTTTTATTTGCCGATTTGTTCCTTAATAAAATGTCTACTCTTGAGCAAAACCCAAGCAGTTGTAAACCTCATATTGCTGAACCCTCACAATACTCTGTTGCTATCACGCGTATTGGGAAGAGTATGAAAGAGTCCCTTGGTATCCTTTATATACTCTTTGCTGTTTTCACAGTTCCTGAACCGAGATGAGTATTTATTTATTTTATTTAATTTTTGCATTTTTAAAGCGATCACACAGCCCGTGGGCATCGAGGCGCTGTTACAAGAATTATAATTTTTTTCTTAATTGCGAGGTTTCTCTTAATTGAGGTTTCGGTATCGAACCTGTGTTGCTTCGTGTCGTCTTGCTTCCAAGGGGACCACGTTGCCGCTGAGCTATCCTCCCGGCCTATAATGAGTCTCTTGGTTTTCGTTTCACTCGATTCAGCTGTTCTAGTTACTGGGACGAGTACGATGGATTTCTCGGTATTCGTGATACTCTTTGCTGTTTAGTGCCTGCCCGTGGCTGCTGTTGAGATGGATTTCTGAACTCTGACCTGATGGGCAGAGGTTCAGAAGGCCAGCCTAGTTTCTTGGGACAGGGTAACGTTCTGGACAAGCCAGACCAATCAAGGTAGCATTGGCAGCGGCCAAGAGTAGGTCTCAGGAGGGGTGATGGTGATCGAAAGCCCACAATGAGCACACACAGCAAACACTACAAATGACTCTCAGTCAGGTGTATATATCAAAAATACATATACATTTATTAAAGGCCTTTTAAATCAAACACAAAGAAAACATCAGAAGTAATAACTAAAACCTCAGAGCGCCATATGTCTGAGGTAGAAGAAGCATTCTCAGAGATTAGTCTCCCCAAGCTGAATGCAGCGGAGAGAGACCAGCTGAAAATCCCCATCATTATAGAAGAACTAGAGTATGTGATAAAGGAACTAACAACGGGCAAAGTCTCAGGAGCGGATGGGCTTCCCAGTGAATTTTATAAAAAATACAAGACGGAAATCCTAGCTCCACTACTGGCAATGCTGTATGAAGCGATGGACATGGGCAGGCTGCCCAGTTCTTTGAGCGAGTCAATAATTGTCCCCCTTCTTAAACCAAATAATCCAGATACAAACTGTAGCTCATATAAGCCCCTTTCACTACTGAACAAAGATGGGAAGATTCTCACAGCTCTAATAGTGCATAGGCTTAGACCGGTCATTGCTAGGCTTATACATTCGGACCGGATGGGATATGTCCTGCACAGAAATATTACACATAACCTGAGAAGATTGCACCATATTATAGATTGTACCCAAGGAGATACAAAGCAGTTGGCAGTGGCATCACTCGATGCAGTCAAGGTGTTTGACTCTGTCAGATGGCTTTGGCTGTGGACGGTATTGTGTAAGTTCGGTATTGGACCACATACATTAAATGGGTGCAGTTGCTGTATAATGAACCGGTAATGAGTCAAAATGGGCACAATGATCTCAGAACAGTGGCAGTTAAGCAAGGGCACGAGGCAGGGATGTCTGTGGTCTCCGATGCTTTTCATTTTAGCATTAGAGCCATTAGCGGTTTATTTGCGCAAGGAATATGGGGAGGCGGGCATAGTCACTCCGGGAGGTAGTCCTCTGATTTCATTGTATGCAGATGACATGCTCCTGTACTTGCAGCATCTCGAGACAAATTTGCAATATATCCTGGATATGATGGAGCGGTATGCAGCTTTGTCAAGCATAACAATAAACCCACAGAAGTTGTCTGTTCCCGTTGGGGGGATACGCTGGGAGGCCCGTACGCATGTTGCCAGTGTTACCAATTCAATGGGAAGTAGACACATTTAGGTACCTGGGGTTGGACATTTATCATGATCCTAAGACAGAACACACGCAGAACACAGTGAAGGCAGTTAAAAAAATTGAAAACTCCATGTATTTCTGGGCAAGGTTGCCGTTGTCTATGATGGGGGAAGCAGCAGTTCTGAAGATGGTGCTGCCGAGACTCCTTCATTATTTTGCAAATGTCCTGTTTGCGATACCAAAAAAGGTTTTTAAGAAGCTGCACAGCATATGCAGGAGCTTCCTGTGGCATAATTCGAGATGTAGAGAGGCTTTGGGGAAGCTCCAGAACTTGTATGAACAAGGAGGAATTAAGTTGTCAAATTTTGAAGTATATTTTGTTGCTAGCCAGTTGCAATTTGTGGCCAAATGGCTGTCGGATGAGCAAACGCCTGAATCACGGTTGCTGCGAACAGCGAGCACTATGTTCTTTTTGAACAAGGTGATATGGATAACTGACCCGTGTGTAACTCTTTCGCACTTGCTGCTATGGCTGGGGTGCGAAATGTGGCGTAGGGCCTGCCAATTGCTGAATAACACAACACAGTATTCCCCGTAGATCCCACTGGTTGTGCTGGAAGGAATAGATGAACAACTGATGTTAAATGTGAGGAAGTACTGGGAACCAAAAGGAGTGGCGACGGTGGGAGATGTGAAGGAGGGGTTACCCGAGGATTTTGGGGAATAGAAGACATTGGGATACACCGGGGGCAACACCTCACATACTCCTGCCAAATGAGGAATTTTAGATGCAGGTGGCTGGAGACCGCGGTTCCCATGCAGTTAGATGAGGTGATAGAGACATTCTATGATATATCAGAAGGAGGACACAAGGTCTCGAGGATATATGAGCGACTGATGTCTAAGATGGGAGATGCGTTAGAGCAGACGAGGCACAGGTCAGAGGCAGACTTGCAGGAACCAATGTCAGATACAATGTGGAACAGAGCTATGGCATACCATAAAAAGGTCTCTAGAAATGCACGGTTACAACTGATTCAATTATACGTGACCCATAGAGCACATCTGACCCCGAACAGAATATCTAAGTTCAGCCAGGCAGCAGTACAATCGTGCCCGAAGTGTGGAGAGATTAACGCAGATCTGGTTCACATGTTTTGGGCCGGCACGGAGATGAGAGGATTCTGGGGAGAAGTAGCCCAAGCGTTACCACGGGCAGATATCACCCTGGATAAAGGATTCTGGGGGGCTTCACTAGGCCCAAGAGGGGTAGACATGTGAGTAAGCTCAAGGATTTGGCATACATACTTGTAAAATGCAGGATAGCGATGGGATGGAAAGCACATAGGAGGCAAGGGGTGCAGGTGTGGTGGAGAGAGCTGTTAAAGTGGCCAAACGCGGAGACCGTGGTGTGGGAAGAGACTCTGGGTCTAGACACAGAACAAGGATTCGTGGAAGCAGTTGATATCGGATTTGGCCACTTCGGAGCAGGGTGCTAGAGACTTCGAGTATATGCCCGAACAAGAGGAGACGGGTGTCAGAGGGATTGCCAAGGAATGAAAGTAGGAAGGGGTGGAATAACTGGGTGCGACGTAGGCCGGGGAAAGGGAGGGAGGATTTGGGGGGAGTGTGGGGAGCAGACGGTCATGACTTGATGTGAAACAAGATGTAAATGTATATGCAATGTCTGTAAATTACTATGTTTAAGTAAAATAATAAAAACTTTAAAAAAAAATAGTAATAACTAAACCAACACAACACTATCATCAATCATATATACAGTTACCAATGGCCTAAGGGAATAGTGCACAGTAAGGGTTCACAACCTGTGAAGAAAGGGAGCATACAATGCAAATAACGTTTAGGCAGTCCTTCACTTATCAAACCCTAACTAAGAGGCAGTCCAGTCCCTATGATGAGTGGAGCCTTGTGCTCAAACGTACGTTCGGTGCTGATGCACGCAATCATGTGGTTGAGCCAAAACGGGGTCTCTTGCAGGGGCTGTAGCAGCTCAGGAATGTGGGTGACGCAGTGAAGAATAAGTTCCCACTATTCGAGGAGGGTCTCCCCAAAAGGGCAGAACAGGATCCAAGAGTTGGGAATAGCTTGGTGGCACAGGCTACCTCGCTAAAGGAGAGTAGCCCTCAGGGCACACTCGTGCTTAAAAATGGATGGATGCGCCAGGGACCACTGGCAAGGGTAGCAAGTACTCACCGACACGCTGCGCACTCCAGACCAAACTTCTGCAGTTGAGTCCACTTCGGTTGTGTGTTTGAATTCTGCAGTTGCGTGGTTCTGCAGCTTTCAGGGGCTGCGTTCCAGGGATGATTCTGTGGTGGGAGAGTGGCGATTTCTTCGCTCCTGATGAAGGGATCAGGCCAATTTGGCTACAGCAGGTCTAAGAGCACAGGGGGCACAGCAGCAAGGCACCCACAAAGTTTGTCACCACAGCTGGACGACACAGCGACCGCATATGCTCGGGTTCAGGCATACTCTCCTAATTCCAAACTTAGGAATGCTAGGTGTACGAAACTCAGCAGGAGAGTGCCTTATACCCAGAGCTTACAGCCTCTAAATACTCAAGCGTCAACTCAAGACGGCAGCGGTTCCAGGGCAGAGGTCCTGTGTAAGCTGGTCAGTTCACTGATTCGCCCAGGAACACTTCCGAAAAGGCTCGTTTACAGGTTAAGGTGGAGGTGCCGAGAATAGTTAGTCCCACTTTTCCAATGGGTCGAAGTGCCTTTGCAGACCTTCTAAGTTCGATCAGAAACAGGGGGTCCAACGGGACAACAGCAGGCTCAGGGTGTCAAACCTTCCAGTGGGCCGTCAGCAGTTCCTCGCCTCTGGTTCTTGCTTTCACAATAGTTGGCTCCTATCCCAAGTTCGGGGAGAACTCAAGAGATCGACCTGGAATGGGTGTAAGCTGCCTTCTCTTACCGAGAATTTCCTTCGCGCAAAAACGAAGTGCACCCAATGAGAGAACTGCTCACATACAGCCATCCTAGAAGTGGACCAATCACAGACCATGGTGGTCCCAGTCATTCCCAGCACACCAGACATCCTGGATGTGTATTGGAACTAGACAGTCCAGCCTACATCCTTGGCGCACACACTCAAGGCATGCAGAAGCCTGCAAAAGCTTCGGTTTGCGCGGGGATCTGCGTGACCAAGTAAGGGTCTGCTCGACCTGGGCAAGGCAAAGGGACAAGATTGCCAAAGGACAGAACAAAGGACCTTGTGGAAGGGCCATTTTGGGGCCAAGCCACTGTCCTGGGCCAAACGCAGTAAACGCAATATGGACCACATGAAAGGGTTAAAAATATATGAAAAATAACAGTTGCCATCAACTCTGTCCAAGGCACGTTTATACTTGTACCGAAAAATCCTTTGAGGGTATCTAGGGCCTTAAAAATGAAAAGACCAGCACACTGTACTGTAAGGTACTTTGTGCACTAATAAAATGTTGCTAAGAACTAGCAACAAAGTGAAAGACTAAGGGAAACAAAGTCTCCCAGTACTGACTGCCTTTAAGGGCATGTCAGTTTCCCCATAACAAAGTGAGTGAAAGCATAAGGCTGGGATCCACTGGCAAAAGTCAGGCTAGGATGGTCGGACAACAGCAAAAAGTTGGGGGGGGTTTACAACTGGAGGAAAAATTACACATAAATGGTCATTTTTCCTAACACTCGCCTCTCGCAGACTGTCATGGTTCCAGGGCATGCACCCCTTTCTCTGACCAGGAACACACCAGCTGCACTAAGTGTCCAAACTCCTCCACTATGCCATTATGCTACACGTCCCCTGTACGTGGCGTGGAAGGCAACACGCACTCTGTTTGGGGCTTGGAAAGCATCTGGAAGGTTGCCATGGTCACGCTGGGCCTGCTCCCGGCACGGCTCGCCCTCTTTGCGTTTCAGGCACACTTGCGCTCATGTGATGTCGCCTCCCCTCCTCTGGCGTAAACGTACCATTCCATTGGACGGATGAAAGAAACACCATCTTCCGGGTTGGTACTTCTGATTGCCTCGGATTCCCGGAGCTGCTGCTGCGATATCCTTACATCACACAGTTTGGCTGTTCTTTTTTGGAATCTCTCGTTATTTGACCCGGCTTCGTTCCTTGGACTCCACTTCTGCTTCCTGATTTGGTTTACCTGCTCCTCTCGTCGCCGAACCCTGCCTTGCTTACGAACTGCCTTCTCTTCCTGATTCTGTTGTGCTCACCGTCCGTTGGCTTTTGACTCTGCTTGTGACCCGGACTGCCTCCGCCTTCTGTCTTTGTCTTTGTTCTGGCCAGCACACATACCGACCCAGACTGCTTTGGATTCCCCATCATTGTGTGTCTATTACCAAACAACCAGCCTTCTTTACCCCCTTGTATATCAACCACCTAGTCTCTCCTCTGAGCTGTACCTTCAGTACCAAGGCTCCCCAACTGCCTTGCTCCTCCAACTCCTACCCTGCTCAACCCGCTCTCACTGGCACAAGAACTTTGAACACTGCGCTGCATATATTGTGCTGCATCACAATCATAGTGCGTCCCTCGTTCCGCCCCGCGTAGCTCCTCTACTAACTTCCCTTCCCTCATTAATTTTTCTCCTTCCCTCTATGGACAAGAACTGAAGTGGATTTACCCACCTTATCACCTGGTAAGAATAGTATCCTGTCAATTGGAACCCTTTGTGTATGTTCAGTACTCTCCACCTTTAGGGGTTTATCATTCATACCATGATATTGTACTTTTCCTCAATGGAAGACTCCGTTGGGGAGCACGTCCAGGTTCTACTAGGATCTTAGCTCTCTGGAATCAGGTTAATCTCCTTGCACTCTACTCTTGTTTTGCTCCTGTTATTCCCTGGTGCACCATCCTAACTAGGGTTTCCGTTTGCATTCCCCAGTTCGCTGACTGAACCTGTGTACTGGGGTCTCATGCCCTTTCGAGTAATCCACTCATCTGACCTGGTTGATCGCTAGGGCAGTAGGGTGCATTACTAGGGAGGACTCCGTCAAGTTGAGGGGGCCTGAATTCCTGTGGGTGAGTAGACGCAATAAGACCAGACATCTGGTTGTCGTCCGCAAAGGCCTCCCGGTGAGTATTATTGGTCTCCTGGTGAGTATCCCTGTTCTGTGGATTTCACTTGTTCACATCCTGGGATTCTGATACAGACCAAGGACAGGGGGAACTAATCCACCCCTGGATGAACTTCTTGTTCCGGTTGGTTAAACATGCTGGACAACCCATCAGCATTGCTATGTTGAACACCCGGCCTATGCTCAATGGTGAAGTCAAACCCTTGCAGGTTTATGGGCGACCTGAGCAATTTAGGATTATCTCCCTTCATGTTCATGAGCCACTTTAAGGGCTTATAGTCAGTTTGCACAGTGAAGTGGGTCCCATAGAGGTAGGGTCTCAGCTTTCTTAGGGCCCACACAACAGAGAAACATTCTTTCTCTACTGTGGACCACCTGAGCTCTCTGTCCTTAAACCGGCGACTTATGAAACCAATAGGCTGTTCCTTACTTTTCCCATCTACTTGTGATAGTACAGCTGCCATCCCAGCCTTAGATGCATCTGTCTGCATAATAAAAGGTATTTGTTAATTGGGGGCCCTAAAAACAGGAGACTGGCAGAAGGAGTCTTTTAAGCCATTGAAGGCCTTCCCGCAATCCTCAGACGAAGAGACCTTCTTGGGTTTCTTTGGAGTTGTGGAGCAGTCAGAGGCAGCTATGGTGCCATAGTCTGCCATAAAGTTTCTGTAGTAATCTGAGAGTCCTAAAAAGGCCCTCACCTGGGTTTGTGTAGTGGGGGTAGGCCAGTCTTTTACTGCTTGTACTTTACTGGTTGGAGGCTGTATCCTCCCTTCACCTACTTCATGCCCAAGGTAGACCTCTGAGTCTTGACCAGTCTGACACTTACTGGCCTTTATGTTATGTTATGTTATGTTATGTTACTTTGCATTTATATAGCGCCTTATATACCATTGGTATGGTCTGAAGGCGCTGGTAGGTTGAACGCCCTTGGGAACCGAAGTTCAAGTCAGTAGAGAGAGTAGAGAGAGTCAAAGGTGCGTGTGAGCACCGGATATGTGTGCAGCTGGTGTGGCATTCGTGTCATAGCTGCTTCTTAGCGGTAGGTGTGGTGGTTGGGAGGTCAATAGTATGTGTTCGTTCTGGCAAGAATTATCCAGACCGATCATGGCTGCGTTACGCCTGAGGAGAACGCCTGGCTGGGGGGTGTGTAACCAGCAGTGTTTAGTTAGAGTGATGGGGAGTATGAGGCAGATGTTGGTATGAGAACAGCTATACCGAATGGTGTCATAGTATCGCTGTGTTCTATTTGAGTGGTGGTGTAAAGAAGAGAGTAAGCGTGGAGATGTGAGTATGGTGGTTTACTGTAGGTGCTTGAGATCGCGCCCACTCCAATACTTCCATGAACTTCATCCGTTCCATGTACTCCAACTGTTCCATGCATTACGACTGTTTCAAGCACTCAGACCATTCCTTTCAGTGTTCTTTCAGACATTCCATGCCCTCCAAACCATTTCATGTACGTCCCGCCATTCTGTGCACTCCAACCCGTTCCACGCACTCCCATCCGTTCCATGCACTCCCATCCGTTCCATGCACTTCAACCATTTTATGCCCTCCACCATTTTATGCACTACTCCCGTCATTCGTTCTAGCCACGTTATCCTTTGTCCATGCATCATCCATACACATAAGTCATCTTCGCACTGATCCTTTCATTCGTTCTACCCATGTTATCCTTACTCCATGCATCATCCATCCACATACATCATCTTCACACGTTCCATTCACTTAACTATTTGTACCACTTCCCTCGTTCCACCCACTCCACTAGTTCCCCCCCACTTCGCTGGTTCCAAGCACATCACCCGTTCATTCACCTACTTCATCCGTTCTACCATTTCACCCGTTCCACCTACTTCACCCATTCTACGTCACTTTTCAGAGGCTTGGAATCATGTCCTTAATGGGTTGGATGAATTCGGTCTTGGCCTTCTGAAGAGCCTGCAACACAATTCTAAGGTGTTTAACATGATGCTCCCATGTGGCACTTAAAACTGCTTTATCATCCAGATATGCAAGACCGAATTCATCCAACCCATTAAGGACATGATTCCAAGCCTCTGAAAAGTGTCAGGTGCATTCTTCAACCCAAAAGGCATTGCCCTGAACTGGTGAAGGCCCTCTGGAGTTGTTGTGAATCCTGTCTTATCCTTGGTGTGTTCTGCTAGGGCTATTTGCCAATACCTTGCAGTGAGTTCAAATGTGCTGAGGTACTTGGAGGCACCCAAAGTATCCACCAGCTCATCAGTTCTAGGTAACGGGTGTGCATCTGTCTTGTTGACAGCATTCAGAGCTCTGTAATCCACACAGAACCTCAACTCAGAGGAACCTGCTTTTGGAACCAAAACCACAGTGCTGAAGCAAGGACTACTGGAGGGTTCAAACACCCCAAGATCTAACATCTTGTTGGCCTCTGTCTTGATGTAAGATCTCACCTTATCTGACATCATGTATCCCCTACTTTTGGTAGGTACACAATCTCCTGTGTCAATGTCATGTTTGCACCAAGGTGTCGAACCAGGAGCTAGGGAAAACAAGGGGGAAAATTGCATCAGCAAACTTCTCACCTCATCTTGTTGAACATAAGTCAGGTGAGGGGCCACATGGACACCCTCAATGGAGCTGTCTGAAGGACTGCCTTGGAACAGATCAGGAACAGGTTCTGACTCTTCCTCCTCTACATCTGAAGCCAACAGCAGTGCAGCTATTTCAACTCTTGTGATGAAAGCCTTCAGCCTATTTACATGTAACACTTTTGGAGCCTGACCAGCCCTTCCAAGATCCACTAAATAGTTAACCTCACCCAGTGACTCCACCACTGTGTAAGGGCCTGCCCATTTATCCTGTAAAGCTCTAGGCCTTATAGGGGTCATAAGGACTTGCTGGCCCGGTGTGAAGTTGATCAGGGTAGCCTTCTGGTCATACCAGTGTTTCACCAGTGCTTGCCCAGCCTTCAACTTCACACTTGCCTGACCCATCAGGAGGACCATCCTCTTCCTTAGACCTAGCACATAGTCCACCACATTGGTAGTGACAGGTGGAGTAGGCATCTCCCACCCCTCCTTGACTATAGCTAAGGGTTCCCTTACAGGGTGACAAAAAGAAGTTCAAAGGGGCTGAAGTTAACCCCCTCTTGAGGTACCTCTCTGTAGGAAAACAAGAAGCATGGTAAAAGGAGATCCAATTTCCTCCTCTGGGGCTCTTCTAGTGCGCCAAACATGCTTTTGAGAGTTCTATTAAACCTCTCAACTAAGCCATTGGTTTGGAGGTGGTATTCTGGGGAAATTGTGTAAATAACCCCACACTCCTTCTACATGGCTTGCATATACTTAGACATGAAGTTGCTGCCCCTACCAGACACTACTTATTTAGGGAAGCCAACCCTAGTAAATATGCCAAGCAAAACTTTTGCAACTGACTTGGCAGTCACAATCTTCAATGGGATGGCCTCTGGATACCTGGTTGCACGGTCGACCAGCACCAGGGTAAACCTATTGCCTGAGGATGTTTCGGGGTCAATGGGACCAACAATGTAATTCCCTGCCCTTTCAAATGGTACACCCACAACTGGGAGTGGTACCAAAGGAGCTTGGATTGTTGTGCCGCTTTTCCCAGATAACTGGCATGTGGCACAACTCCTGCAGTGACTTTCTACTTGCACCCCCATCTTGGGCCAGTAGAAGTGCATGGCTAACCTTTGTTTTGTTCTCTTGATGCCAAGGTGACCAGCAAGGGGGACTGCATGCGCCAGCTGCAAGAGGAAGATTCTTACATGAAGGGGAACCACCAACCTCCTATGGTCTCCTTCAGTAGACTCTGTGGGCTCACTGTAGAGGGGCCCACCTTCAAAATAAATCCTGAGCTTCCCAGGAGGTTCACCCTCCAGCTGGGAGCAGGCCTGCCTCCTTAAGCCTTCCAAAGATGGGCATTCACGTTTGCCCTTACTAAACTCAACCCTATCAGGACCACCTTTAACCAATAAACTTAGAAGTTCAGTATGGTCATGACGATTATAAATTTCAGGCAACACCTCTTCCTCATCAGGTTCAGGTGTTTGGCCAACTACCTCCTCCTCAGTGGTAGGTGAGTTAGGGGGAATGTTCTCATTACCTCTCGTCTTTTTTGACTCCTTTACCCTTGGGTTTCCCCTTTGGCTTGGACTTGGCTTTGGTCTTGGCCAATGCAGCCCTTGTTTGTGACCTTGTGCATGGTCTCTCTGCTGTGTCAACCACAAGACCCAAGTCTCTGAAATCATTCCCCAGCAGGACCTTACCTGGCACTCGCCTCTGTTTGCTCACTGGAATCCTGACCATTGTTCCGTTTTATAGTAAGATTTACAGGCATTACTGGGAACTTGAGAGGGGGGCCATCAGCTAAAATGGTGGGCATCAAAGGAGCTCTGGCAAGTTCCTCTGGATCTACCAAGGTAGAATCCACCACAGTTCTGCTGGCCCCACTATCCCTAAGGACAGTAGTATCTACTCCATTGATTAGTACACTGTCCTTCAAGTAGTGCCCGGTGTTATCTGGAATGCTAGCATAAGCACTAGGACTACCTCAGATTCTATCCTACTGGGGAAGGAGTCTGAAGAGAAGGATGCTCCTGTGATTTCTTCCTCCTCATAGGAGGGGAAGGCCAGACTCAGAGTAGACACCCAAGGTTTTCACTTTACATCTTGGGTCACCCTTCACATGGTCATTTGCTCCAAAAGCCACATAAGATCCACTGGGTCTTGGGACATAGGGAGGCTTACTATAACCAGAGTTCGAAGGGATTGTGTCCTCCGACATATTCCTTATCTTTGATAATACGTTTCCAGCTTGCTGGCCTCAGACATTTTTTCTGTAGAGGGCGCTGCGCGTCGACGTCCGCCGAGTCTATGTCCCTCGACGGCCACTGTATCGGCGCCGACGTCATCATGCCCATAAATAGCCACGCGCTGCGTCCGTTGCTCAGTTCCGTTTTTCTGCGCTTCGTGGGGCCTCGTAACGTTGTTGCTCAGTTCAGTCAGGATAACGAACTATATCTACTCGAATATACCTTATCGTTCTCGATGGCTTCTTCATCGGAACCGACGACGCCGCGATCCGGCTTCAAGAAATGTCGAGACTGCGGTAAATAAATGTCGATAACGGATCCACACAGGATCTGCTTGTGGTGCTTGTGCTGCTTGGGATCCGAGCACCATTGTTCGGAGTGTGAGGACTGCATGCCCATGCCGGTGAAAGCCTTGAAGGAGCGCAAGGGGAAGCTCGAGAGAGGTAAGTCAGTCAAAACCTCCCTGAAAGTTTCGTCGGCTGAGTCGAGGCATTCTTCTCCTCGCCGTCGAAAACATTCCCATTCTAGATCTCGAAGTAGCTCCCACCATTCGTCGAGATCAAGACACTCAAAAAAGAGACGTCGAAGGTCCCCTTCCTCGTCGTCTTCTGTGTCCCCAGAAAGGGTCTCCTGTCCCACTAAACACAGTTCTCAAGCTGAGTGGGAGGAAATCGGAAAGAAAATGTTAAGCGTCTTCGAGAACGCGGCCCCGACCCCCTCGAAGACAGCTGAGGGTGATACCCTGGGTGAAAAACCCAAAAAATCAAAACGCCGTGAGTCGCAGCACCCGGCGAAACATTCCACACGAGAGCGCCATGAGCCATTGGGTAAGAAGGCACCATCTTCAACGCCGTCGTCGAAGATTCCTTCGACGCACGGATCGGCGCCATCGACGCCGTTGTCGAAGGGTTCCTCGACGCATCGGTCGATCGACTCGACGCCATCGTCGACGCCGATGAAAGAGAGGACCAAGGCCACTCCACAGCCAACAGTGATTCCAAGGGCCTCCGGCACGACGCCAAGACCGTCGTCGATGCCCTCGAGTAGGATCCTGTTCCTCTCGAGTTCTTCGAGACCCCTTCCAGTTTTTTCGACGCCGTTCTCCGCGCCTTCGAATTCTGTTACATCGGCGTCGACGACATCGACGTTTTCTCGTCCAATAACGACGAGTTTGGCTCCTTCTGCCTTAGAGATGGGTTTTACACCATTTCAGAGGTCAGAGTACCCTGGACTTTCTTCAATTTATGAAGAGGGGGAAGATTCTGACCAGGAAACATTAGGGTTACAGAGGACCACACTGCCTATTTCAGAGGATTTCACATCTGAGGAAAGAAGGCTGAAGGACCTACAGGAGTCACTACATGAGGCAAGTGGGCTGGACACTTCCCCAGAAGTGGAATTTGTTAAGCCAGACCCAGGGAACATGCCGAAACACCCTATACAACCCTGATGGCAAGAATTATTGAATTTATGGGTTGGTCTGCGCCTTCACCTGTTTTTCAACAGGATGACCTAACAGATATATTCGACAAAGGCCCACAGGAGGACCCGGTGGTCCCCTTCCATGCAGCCTTACAAAGGAAAATTGCATCTAATTGGGAAACTCCTGAAGTTATCCCTGCGGTCAATAAAAGATTGTCAGCCAAGTATAGGGTAGAGGCCGCTGACCCTGAATACTTATCAAAACACCCGACCCCAGAGAGCCTGGTGGTTCAAGCGGCAACTTCATCTCGCAGTAGGACTGCTTACCCTACTGTCCCACAGGATAGAGATGACGAGAGGTACGACTCTATGGTGAAGAAAGTCTTCTCTGCCTGTAGTATGGTGTTGAAGTCTATCAACGCCACCTGTACGCTCGCCAGGTTCAGTCACACACTATGGGAGTGTGCTTCATCAGCGGCTGACTGCATACCCGAAGGAGAGGAAAAGGAAGCCTTCCTTAACATTATTAAGGATGGCAAAGATGCCATGTGCGAATCACTTCAAACTGGCATTGATTCCGCTGACAGTATCAGCAGGGCCATGGCGGCAAGTACAACAATCCGCAGACATGCGTGGTTGCGAAAGTCCGGCTTTGCTCCAGATGTACAGGCCAGCCTTTTGAATATGCCCTTTGATGGCTCTTCATTATTCGGGAAAAAGGCTGATGACAGTCTGGAAAAGTTACAGACTTCTAAAGCAGCAGCAAAATCTTTAGGAGCTGCTATCCGCCAAACTCCTTTTCGCCCCTCAGGAACCTCTGAGAGAGGAAAGTCCTTTCGCTATTATTCCGCATTCGGGAAAGGCAGAGGACAGCTGGTTCAAAGAGGCAAAGAAGACCCACCCGAGGTGGACGGGTCAAACGTACTAAGACCGCAGCAGCAGGTGCCTCTTTACCCTCGGCATCTGCATCAGCCGCCCCCAAACCACTCTGAGGCCTTCCCACACAATGCACCTGTAGGGGGCAGGTTAACTCACCATCTGACGCAATGGCAGGCTATAACGTCAGATGCTTGGGCATTGGAAACAGTTGCCCAAGGTTACTGCCTACCCTTTCTACACATCCCTCAGAGTCATCCACCGGGGAACAGCTCTCTAAAAGTTCCAGATCCGCTCCTCTTGCAGGAAATTATAGACCTTCTAGAGAAAGGTGCCATAGAGCCGGTACCTGTAGCGGACATGAACAAGGGCTGGTACTCCCCCCTACTTTCTCATACCAAAGAAGGACGGAGGACTGAGACCCATCCTGGGCTTACGAGAATTGAACAAGTTCCTCAGGAAGGAGAAGTTCAAGATGGTAACTCTCTTTCAGATCCTTCAGGCCCTCAAGCTCCAGGACTGGCTGGTATCTCTGGACCTTCAGGATGCTTATTTCCATGTGCCAATCCATCTCAAACACAGGAAATACCTGAGGTTCGCAATTGGTGACTCATCAATTTCGAGTTCTGCATTTGGGCTGACCTCTGCCCCGAGGGTCTTCACCAAGCTGATGTCGGTAGTGGCGGCGAGTCTAAGGAGGGAAGGGATCCACGTCTACCCCTACCTGGACGATTGGCTGATCAGGGCTGTATCTTCGGAACAGGCCCACGCCCAGCTAGATTACTTCTGCCACTTGCTTCACAGACTGGGCTTCTCCCTCAATTTAAAGAAGTCACAGATGATACCATCACAGAGACTCAAGTTCATTGGAGCGGTCCTGGACACTTCCCTGGGAAAAGCCTCGCCACCAGAGGTGAGGGCTCAAGATATTCTACAGATGGGCACCAGGTTTCAAAATGCCCAACGTCTCCCAGCCTTCGACTTTTTGAGGTTGCTAGGCCTCATGGCATCCTGCATCTTCCTTGTGCCAGAGGCTCGCCTGAGAATGAGATCTCTTCAGTGGGCACTGAGAAGTCAGTGGTCGCAATTCTCAGGGAGAATGACAGAGCTCCTCTGGATTCCTGACAAGGTAGCCCGCGACCTTCAATGGTGGGCCTATCCAGAGAACATCTTGAAAGGAGAACTGTTTTGGCAACCATGGCTCGAGATAACAGTAGTCACAGACGCCTCACTCACTGGGTGGGGAGCCCATGCCAACGACTTGACCATCAGCGGTCGTTGGTCTCCATCGGAGTCCAGACTACACATCAACCTATTAGAGCTGAGAGCGATCCGACTTGCGCTGAAAGCTTTCCTGCCATCAGTAGAGGGGAGAAATGTCCTGATAATGACGGACAACACGGTGGGCATGCACTACCTCAACAAAAGAGGAGGCGTAGGATCACTGCCACTGTGCAGAGAGGCGATGCAGCTCTTGTTTTGGGCAATCGAAGAAGGAATCTCTCTATCAGCAGTCCACCTAGCCGGAGAGAAGAACTTGACAGCGGAAGCTCTGAGCAGGCAGAGCACAGTCTCCCACGAGTTGGAGCTACCTCAGGAAGTCCTTCAAGAGATCTTCGCCCTCTGGGGAATCCCTCAGGTGGATCTGTTGGCCACAAGCACCAACAGGAAGTGCGATCTGTTCTGTTCAAGGGAATTTGACCTGAGAGGAGCCCTAGGAGATGCGTTCATAGTGGACTGGGAGTTTCCACTCCTTTACGCGTTCCCACCAGTCCCTGTTATTCCTCAAATGATCAGGAGGTTGAGAAGATTCCGGAAGACCATGATCCTAATTGCCCCGGATTGGGCCAGGAGAACGTGATACCCGGACCTTCTAGATATGTCCATCTGTCCTCCAATCCATCGTCCACTCAAAGAGAATCTTCTCTCGCGGAAGGGAGGTCAGGTTCTCCATCCAGACACCAGAACCCTCAACCTTCACGCTTGGCTTCTGAAAGGGTGAGGTACAAGGATTGGGATCTCCCTGATGACGTCATGAAGGTGTTGCTTTCGGTCAGAAGACCGGCAACAAAGTCTTTATACCGCTGCCGTTGGAACAAATTTTGCAGCTGGTGTAGGGAAGAGAATATCAACCCTTTTTCATGTGGTACACCAACGGTGTTATCGTTTCTACTCTACTTGGCAAACTCAGGCCTTCAAGTGGGCACTGTAAAAGGCTATCTCGCAGCGCTTTCTATCTTCAAGCGCACTGCGGAGGAACCATCGTATTTCAAACTTCCTCTAGTGGTACAATTTCTCAAGGGACTAACTAATGTTTACCCTCCAAAACCATTCCAGGTTCCCTTATGGGACTTAAATTTAATCTTAAACTTCCTAATGGGCACTCGTTTCGAACCACTTCACTCTTGCGCGCTGAGATTTCTCACACTTAAAACTGTCCTATTAGTAGCACTAACATCTGCTAGGAGGGTGAGCGAGCTACAAGCTCTCTCCTGTAAACCCCCACATACAATCTTCCACAAGGACAAAGTGGTCCTACACGTGAAGCCTAATTTCCTCCCAAAGGTGGTTTCTGAATTTCATATTACTCAGAAAATTACCTTACCTTCGTTCTACCCTTCTCCCCATCCGGGGAAAGAGGAGGAAAGGCTACACAGGCTGGACCCAAGGCGAGCTCTCAGCTTTTACATCAGCAGAATGGCTAGGATCAGGCAAGCAGACCAACTGTTTGTAGGATACTCAGGTCACAAGTTGGGACTACCTATAACAAAACAAACCATCTCCAGGTGGATTATTTTGGCCATCCTGGAATGTTACAGACTGGCAGGGAAAGAGCCACCCCAAATCAACCAGAGGTATCGCAGCCTCTTCGGCTCTCCAAAGAGGGGTACCAGTCCGGGACATATGTGCGGCTGCCGCATGGTCGTCTGCACGTACATTCACAAAATTTTACAATCTGGATTCCTCCACTGCTCAAGAGACCAGATTTGGCAAGGCCGTATTACATTCGGTCCATCCCTAAAGGGATACATAACATTCTCACTCCCACCTCCAATTACATGCCACTGCTATGGGAGTCTATCAAAGATAAGGAATACATCGGAGGACACAATCCCTCCGAAGAACAAGTTACTTCTTACCTGGTAACGTTCTTTCGACGGGATGTTCCTCCGACGTATTCTTTATCGCCCCTCCCAACCATCCCCGCAGTGATACTTCCCTTGTGGTTGCAATTTACGCTCCTTCAAGGTCAATAACCAATTCAGGCGTGACTTTTCTTATGCTACAAAACGGAACTGAGCAATGGACGCAGCGCGTGGCTATTTATGGGCATGTTGACGTCGGCGCCGATACGGTGGCCATCGAGGGACATCGACTCGGCGGACGTCGACGCGCAGCGCCCTCTACAGAAAAAATTTCCGAGGCCAGCAAGCTGGAAATGTATTATCAAAGATAAGGAATACGTCGGAGGAACATCCCGTTGAAAGAACGTTACCAGGTAAGAAGTAACTTGTTCTTCTGCTTGGGAGGATAACTCCCACTACCCTGAACATTCTCTTGGGACTTACCCTTGAATTTCTTTTTGTGGCTCTTTTTAGAGGAGGCTTTATCAGAACCCCACCCTTGTTATCTTTAGGCTTTTTCCCCCTCCTCCTGCTTACCAGGAGTAGTTGTGTCCTTATGGCACACTCTGTGTGACACCCATAAATCTGCCTTGGCCAACTTCTTGAGATATAACTCCTTTGAATCAGCTAAGTGTTGCTTAGGCTTAGCGGAACAAGATGCAAAAATATGTTCAAGAATGCCTAAACAAATCATACCCTCAAAGGTGGAGACCTTATAGATGTAAACCCAGCCAGTCAAGTTCTTCAAGTAATCAGTAACATAGGACACCCAAGTGTTACCTTCTTTCTTTTTGTACTCTCTAACCTTCTTTAAGTATTGTGCATGAGTCTTCCCAAAGATGAGTTTGCTTTAATTTTGCAAAGTCTACTCTTTCAGCCTTCGACATTTCCATAATAGCACTTCAGCCAGGATGGAGTAGTCGACTGAGCAGCCATGCAATCCTGTCAGCATCCATAACCTCTTGAACTTCAAATACATACTCGAATGCAGTCAACCAGTCCATAATGTCATTCTTGTCATCATATATACTGAGCAGATCTTTAGGAAACTGTGGATGAGAGGAGGACCCAGACCCATGTCCAGACCCCTTAGGGGAGCCATTTGAAACCTGAAGCTTGGCCAGTTCCAACTGGTGATTTCTGTCCTTCTATTTTTCTGCCTGCTCAACTTTCAGCTTTGCAATGTTGAACTGAAGTTCTTGCTTCTTGAATTCAAGCATGGCATCAGCATCAGAGCTGGCAGAGGAAACTTGGGACAACCCCTCATCCCTGTCATCATGGGCACCATGGACAAGTGCAGCGACAGATCTGTCGGTGAGAGCAGCCCCACCACCTTCTGCACTTTCGTCTGTGGTAATGGCATCGAGTTGCAACTCTTGCCAATCTATGATCCTTTGGATCGTTTCACTCGTTGTACCTTGAGCGGGCAAGCCTCTCTCAGTACACATTATACTCAATGTTTCTGACTTGGAAGTGTTTAAGGTTATGTTAGTAATTGTTTCCCTGTCTTAAGATAGGTTTTTAGCCTTTACTGTTACATTACTGCTAAGGTCACTGTTACCTGGGTAAGTGTAATCTGAGTACCTTTACCAGTGCGCAACTCTGGGTACCTTTGATCCTATCCCACCGCTGTACACCAATTTGTTAAGATGGATTTCTGAACTCTGACCTGGTGGGCAGAGGTTAAGAAGGCCAGACAGGGTAACCTTCTGGACAAGCCAGACCAATCAAGGGAGCATTGGCAGTGGTCAAGACTAGGTCTCAGGAGGGGGGGTGAGGGTGATTGAAAGCCCACAATGAGCACTCACAGCAAACAAAACTACAAATGACCCAGTCAGGTGTATATATCAAAATAAATATACATTTATTAAAGGCCTTTTAAAGCAAACATCAGAAGTAATAACTAAAGCCAACAGAACACTACTATCAAACATATATATAGTTATCAAAGGCCTAAAGGAATAGTGCACAGTAAGGGTCCACAAGCTGTGAAGAAAGGGAGCATACAGTGCAAATAACTTTAGGCAGTCCTTCATTTATCAAACCCTAATTAAGAGGCAGTCCAGTCCCTACGATGAGTGGAGACTTGTGCTCAAAAGTACGTTCGGTGCTGATGCACGCAATCGTGCGGTTTAGCCAAAACAGGGTCTCTTGCAGGGGCTGTAGCAGCTCAGGAAGGTGGGTGAGGCAGTGAAGAATAAATTCCCATTTTTCGAGGAGAGTCTTCCCAAGAGGGCAGAACAGGATCCAAGAGTTGGGAATAGCTTGGTAGCACAGGCTACCTCGATAAAGGAGAGTGGCCCTCAGGGGACACTCGTGCGTAAAAATTGATGGATGCGCTGGGGGCCACTAGTAAGGGTTGCAAGTACTCACCGACCCTCAGCGCACTCCGGACCAAACTTCGGCAGTCGAGTCCACTTTGGTTGCAGGTTCGAATCCTGCTGTTGTGCGGTTCTGCGGCTTTCAGGGGCTGCATTCCAGGGATGATTCAGTGGTGGGCAGTGGCATATTCTCCTAATGCCAGACCTAGGAATTCTAGGTGTATGAAACTCGGCGTGGGGCATGCCTTATACCCAGAGCTTAGTCTCCAAATGCTCAAGTTTCATGTCGAGACGGTTCCTAGTGATTGTTTTGAATGCCAAAGTTCAGAAAAATAATGCATCGAAAAAATGCATTTTCTTTTTTTTTTTTAAATGGGGGGGTACCTCCTCCCCCCGTTTTTACCCCTTAAAATCCATGATGGTCCATTATGGTAAAAAAAAAAAAAATTACCTACAATAAAAATGCATTTTTTCGATGCATTTTTAAAAAAACTTTGGCATTCGAAACAGTATTCAAAGCAATGCCTGGATACCACTCGAGACGGCAGTGGTTCCAGGGCAAAGGTCCCGTGCAAGCTGGTCAGTTCACTGGTTGGCCCAGGAACACTTCTGGAAAGGCTAGCTTACAGGTTAAGGTGGAGGTGCTGAGAATAGTTAGTCCCACTATTCCAGTGGGTTGAAGCACCTTTGCAGACCGAAGTTCGATCAGAAACAGGGGGCCAACGGAACGACGCCGGACTCGGGGTGCCAAACCTTCCAGTGGGTCACCAGCGGTTTCTCAGCTCTGCTTCTTGGTTTCACGATACTTGGCTCCTATCCTCAGTTCGGGGAGAACTCAAGAGATCGACCTGGAATGGGTGGAAGATGCCTTCTCTTATCCAGCATCTCCTTTGCGCCAAAACTAAGAGGACCCAATGAGAGCTCTGCTCACATGCAGCCATCCCAGACGTGGACCAATCAGGGACCACGGTGGTCCCAGTCATTCCCAGCACACCAGACATCCTGGCACCCAGTATGTGTATTGGAACTAGACATTCCAGCTCACATCCTGGATGCACACACACAGGGCATGCAGAAGCCCGCAAAAGCTTTGGTTTGTGCGGGGATCTGCATGACCAAATAAGGGTTTTCCCAGGTCTGCTCAACCTGAGGAAGGCAAAGGGACAAGATTGCCAAAGGACAGAACAAAGGACCTTGTGTAATGGCCATTTTGGGGCCAAGCCACTGTCCTGGGCCAAATGCGATAAACGTGATATGGACCACACGAAAGAGTTACAAATATGTAAAAAATAACAGCTGCCACCATCTCTCTCTAAGGCACATTTGTGCTTCTACTGAAAAATCCTTTGAGGGTGTCTAGGGCCTTAAAAATTAAAAGACCCCAGCGCACTGTACTATAAGGCACTTAGTGCACTGACAAAAGGTTGCCAATAACTAGCAAAAAAGTGAAAGACTAAGGGAAACAAAGTTTCCCAGTACTGATTGTTTTAAGGGCATGTCAGTTTCCTCATAACAAAGTGAGCGAAAACCCAGTGGAGTACAGCATAAGGCTGGGCTCCACTGGCAAAAGTGAGGCTAGGATGGTCAGACGACAGCTAAAAGTTGGGGAGGTTCACAACTGGAGGGAAAATTACACATAAATGGAAATCTTTCCTAACAGCCACTCCCAGGTCTCCTGCCATTCTCGTTACCTCTAGCTTGTCAGGGTGGCATCACCATTTCTTTCTGTGGGGTCAGGATTGCGCTGTCTTGATGAACGCTTCCAGCAACATCCCCTCCTTCTCTGTGGCTCTGCAAAGTACTCTGCTGGATGGCCTTGGCGCCGACGTCAGACCACGTGATCCACCTCCTTCAGGTCACATCACCACGCACACGAGTCGGCTCCCTGCTGACTCCTGCACTGCTTTCCTCTGTCGTTCTCGACGTCCTCTTGACCGAGGACCTCCCGGAATGTCATGGCTTCTCTCTCCCAGGTTCGAACTTCCTGGGTTTTCACTGCGTGGTGAATACAACTCTCTAATTTAACACCCTTTTTATGTCTCCGAGCTGGGTCCTGCCCATCTGAGATAATGTGTCCTTCTCTTTTCCTGCAGTATTGTTTCTTATTCCATAGTTCTCACTCTTCACAGTATTCTCTATTTGCCATGGAGAAGTGGTCAGTAATTCTGCTTCTGCTTCTTCTTCTTTTTCTTTTTCTTCTTTTTTCTTTTTCTTTTTCCTCCTCCTTCTCCTCCTCCTCTTCCTCTTCCTCTTCCTCTTCCTCCTCCTCCTCCTATAGCACACAGTGCTCTGTTCACGTTGTGGCTTCTGAGGCAGTGATGGTCTGAGGACTTCAAAGGAAAGTGGGGCAGGGAGTTGCTTCACGGAATGGGAGTCCTTGTCCCCAAAAGGGGAGCCTATCCTTGTGAGGTCCTGCTGACCACCACCCCTAGGGGTAATGTTGCATAGGGGGCTCACCTCCTAGTCTCACAGCGAAGGGTTCCCCTATGGGGAGAAGTAACAAAATCCTGTGAATCATCACACACTCTGCAGATGCTTGACAATTGGTGTCTGCAGGTAAAGAAAGAGCACATCAGTGTGCCGGAACCTAGGCCATTCTTTTGCCCATGAAAGCCTTTATTTCTGTTTTTTCCAGGAAATTGTGCAGATACACACCACCTGTTCTTGTTAACTCTGCTTGAGAACAGTTCAGCTTTAGGTCTGGGCTCAGGCGAACAGAATTTTTGGAGTGGTGGTGCATGTTAAGGGTGTCCTCAACACGATATAGACAGGCTTAGCCATATCTGTCACTCCCCCTTGGGAGCCTCACCAAGATACGATGCAGAATGTTTTCCTACAGTGGCATGCTCATTAAATAGACTTGTTTGCTGCATGACACAACAAGAAGTGTCCGTCCTGTGTTTTCTGGTTGGGGAAAGGTCAGAATTCTTTAGGGATTACCCTATGGCTGATTGGCCAGGCAAGATCCTCTACTCCTTCCCTATGACACAGTTGATCCACATTGTCATGCAATATTTCAGGCACAGTGCGTACTCAACCATGATTCTGATCACCCCTTCGGATCTACTATTGTTATCGGAAAGAACCTTCGAGGATATTGCCTTTAGAAAATATCTTCTATCTGAGGAAAAATAGGTGAGCCTCGACCCTTCCAAACATTACTCTGCTTGAGTGCCTGCTATCTAAGGAGCTAGTTTATGCTCGGGATGCCCAAGACCCAGATCATGTGTACAGTCAAAATAGATTTAAAAGGAAATGTATAACAAAAGCAAGTGGATGCGCTTCTGCCATTGTCCCCCGGCTCTGTGGTTTGCAGCGTGGGCTGGCTCCACCCATTGAGGGGAGGAAGAGGAGGCTTCAAAAGCCACAGCAGGCAACCCTTGCGGCGAAAACCTGTCACTGTCTGTGGCTGTCCGTTGGTGTTCGGACGTGAGAACGGCGCACTTACTGGAGATCTGTTCGAGAGGTGCCCAATGCCCAGCCAGAAGTTTTTGCCTGCTTGCCTGCTCTCCTGCTCATACGGCCACACAGGGTAACGTCAGTGACAGAATGGGTACTGTGACTGCTGTTTATTAAACAACCTACAGTGCAGCGTCCTCTGGGAACTGCAGGTCAGTTGAGAAACCTTTGAATGCCACCTCCTATTTCGATCCTGCAATACTGTCAATATGTACTGCCAATAAAAACGCAACCATGTATGCCTCTAGCAAGCTCAAAGCGGGTTTGTATCCTTTTTTTAGCAGCCCCTTCTGCCTTATTGGTATCCTGCCAGTTCTTTTGCATTGACCGCTTCAAGGGGGTTGATTTATTTTAAAATGTATTTATTGGCATTTGTGATATACATTCACAGTTCGTTCTCTTTGGTACATATGCACGTGAATAACTTTTAAAACAACAAATAACCTTGTAACAAAACAAATGGTCTACAACATTAGCACTTCTTTTGGGGTGCACATCCTTCTGTTCTAAGGGAGGGTGGACATGCAGGGTGACAAGAGTCATCCGGGACCAGAGGGTGACTATTTGAGTTTCCACATTACAGTGGCCCAGTCCTTGACAGAACTGGGCGACTTTAAGTAAGAGTGTGATTTGTTCATGGAGGTTTGTCGTCTGATGGGTGGAACATATCCCAGGTCAGGGCCTTCCAGGCCTCATATGCAGGACTCTCATCCTCTCCGCCCACTGGCTACCCCTTCACGCCATACTCTTGGTTCTGCATTAGACCAGTGCTCGAGATCGCTGTGCCACCTAGTGTATTGTGGGCCCCCAGCTTTTTTCCATGCCATCGCAATAGATCTTTTGGCGAGCACGCACACCATATCCGTTAATTTAACAATATGTCTGTATTTGCTAATCCTCGGTAAGCCCCCAGGAGACATTCTATAGGGGACCATTCATATCTAGTCACTCAAGCTTTTCTACAGGTTTGCTCTATTGTGGCCCAGAAGCGTCATACTTTCGGACATTCCCAAAACATGTGCATCATTCCAGCTCCCTCTGACCCGCACCAGGGGCAACATGGGTTTGTACTTTTACTGAATTTGGCTATTCTACCCGGAGTCATGTAGGTCCTATGCAGGACATTTAGCTGTATCAACCGAAATCGGGCATTTCTTGAAGCTTCACAGGGGTATGCAAGGGCCCTCTCCCACTCCTTCTCAGTGATATTCCTCCCCAGGTCTGTCTCCCACCATTGTTTTAGCTTAGCACTTTCGGGGTTGGGTCTGTCTGCCAGCACATTGTACAACCTGGACACTGGTTTCCACCTGTCTCCCAAATTGTGTAATAGCGTTAACAGTGGGTCTGCCTCCGGTTCCCCGGGCCATTCTTTCCAGCACTTTTTGGCCACCATCCTAATTCTCTGGTACCATAGGAACTGACCCCTGGGCCTGACCCTCTCTCTCATTCATGGATGCAAACTCCCTGAAGACACCATCTTCATATGCCCCCCCCCCCCAGGTATATATGCCATTGCCTTACGGTTGCCAGGTCCGCCCTCGTTGCGCAGACTGCAGCTGTGATTGGGGTCTCAGGCGCATAGGGATGTTTGCATCCTGTCAGATTCAGGGCCCTGTCCCAGATTCTCCTGCCTAATCATACAATCGTTGGGGTGTTGCTCGGGCACCGCAGTGAGATCCACAATGTTTTTTAGGTGCACAGGTGCAACCAGTTGTTTGATCAATTTTGTCTCTGAGGTGGCCTCATCCTCCAGCCATTTAGTCACAAATCTTAGTTGTGCTGCCAGGTAATACCTTTCCAGATCCGGCAGTTGTACCCCGCCCTCCTTATAGGGTAGCGTTCGTGTGGCCAGAGATAACCTGTGTCTAGTGGGGCCCAAAGCAGCTCCCTCAGTAATTTTTCTAGTAACTGAAAGAAGGAAGCTGGGATGTAACGGTGAACATTCTGGAAGAAATATAAAAACTGTGGTAAGACTATAATCTTGACTATGGCGACCTTACCCATCACTGAAAGCGGAAGCCTGGACCAGAACTTCATGGACTTCCTGAGCCCTAGCACCGCTAGTACTGTGTTTCCGTCATGCATTAACTCAGGTATATGCCAGGCATTCACCCCCAGATATCTGAATGAGTGTGGCCGCCAACTGATGCCAACCTCTGGTAGTTCACCCACCGGTTTACCTGCTAGCCCCGCCAGCGGGAATATGCTAGACTTCTCTCTACTGAACGAGATACCCGACACCTTTGCATAGTTCTTTAGTACTTCCAGTATTGTTGGAACATTAAGGTGAGGATCCCGCAGATACAGCAATATGTCATCTGCATGCAGGGACACAACGTGCCACACCCTGCCCACTCTAATACCAGCGTCAAATAATTGCTTCCTGAGGTATATCGCTAAAGGCTCTAATCCCAGGATTTAGAGCATTGGTGACAGTGGGCAACCCTGTCTGGTCCCTCTTTGAATGTCCCATGGTGCCAACACTGTTCAACCTGTCTTTACTTTCGCCACTGGGGCTTCGTACAGTATCTTAATCCACCCAATGAAATATTTGCCCAGCCCAAACTTCCCCAGGACAGTTATCAGCCATTCCCAGTATTTGGAGTCAAACGCCTTTACGTCTAGGGAGACCACAGCATACTTATCCTGCGAGTCTGCTGTTTGTGCGATGATGTGTTGTAGTCTGCGCATGTTTGTTGCCATATTTCTGCCAGGTATAAACCCGGTCTGATCCTTGTGCACTATGGTCCCTATGACTTTTGACAGCTGTTTGGCCAATATGGTTGTCAGTATTTTGATGTCATAGTTCAACATCACTAGCAGCCGATACAAGCCGCACTCATCTGTGGGTTTACCTGGTTTGGGTATTTGGACCACCAGTGTCTCCCTCATGGTCCTCGGTAGCACCTTTGTTTCATATGCCTCCCTAAATACCTTGTGTAGGACCGGGGCTTGTTCAGAGCAGTATGCTTTATAAAACTCAGGGGGTAGTCCATCGCTCCCTGGGGTGTTGCAGGTGGTTAGTGATTTAATCGCGTCATTTATATCATCGACTGACAACTCCCCATTCAGCGTATCCCGTTGGGCTGTATCTAATGAGGGCAGACCTATTTCCTCCAACGTGTCTAGGATTTCTTCCTGGGGCTCTAGCTTGTCATGACAGTACAGTCGGGAGTAGAACTCGCTGAAAGTTTCGTTAATCGACGCCTGTGTTGTGTGCACAGAGCCGAGTTCGTCTTTTAGCTCAGTAGTTAAATGTTTAGGGTTCTCCCTTTTGCACAGCCACGACAACAATCTGCTGGATGTATCCCCCTCCGAGTGTGCCCTGGTGGTTTTTGCAGTGTAATCAAATTTTGTTAGTCTGATCCAGGCATTCTGGGAATCGTCTCTTGTTGTTGCCAGTTCTAATTCCATTTCTCTAGTTTTGTGGGTAACGGCCTCCAGCTGCTTGATCTTCCCCTCGCTCACTTCTAATAAACTTCTCAGTAATTTCCTAATGCCCCCAGCACTAGCAATGACCTCACCCCTGACCACAACTTTCAGTGCCTCCCAGATGGTGTCCCAACGCCTCACACTCCCCACAGTATTATCTTTGTATTCTGCATTTCTGGTCTGAAGGTCCTCTCTGAAGACACCATCGGTCAATGCGTCTGCCGGCAAATGCCATAAAGGTATGGGTGGCCTAGGGCCACGCATCCTCCACTCCATGAGAAGCGGCGAATGATCGGATATCGATCTGGCCAGATATGTTATCGAATCCACTTGGGGTAGGTGTGTTCTGTCCACTAACAGGTAGTCTATCCTAGTAAATACTCCATGGGGGGACGAGAAGTAAGAGTATTCCCTGCTCTCCAGATGCAGCTCCCTCCAAACCTCTGCCAAATCCAGACTCACTATCACCTCGTTAAGTGACGTCTGGGCCCCTCTCGCGCCCTGCGCTGGTGGGCTAGATCTGTCCAGGGCAAGATCACGGACACAATTGAAATCCCCCCCACCCCAAATAAAAAAGCAGTCTAGATAGGGGGTTAACTTTGCACTCAGTTTGGACAGATATGCTGAGGTTCCGCAATTGGGGAGGTAGGAGTTGACTATGCAGACCTCTAGTTGTTCAATGCTTCCCATAAGTATCAGGAATCTCCCCTCTGCGTCTACCTCCTTAGTGAGCAGTCAGAACGGCACCGTGTCACTAATCCACCTGTACACCCCCGTGCGTATTTAGAAAAAGCGGCTCCATATCCCTGTCCGCCCCATTATTCCGCCACTTTGCTATTGCTGGCTGTGGTGAGGTGGGTTTCTTGCAGCAAGGCAGTGGAGATTCTTTTCCTCTTTAGGAAGGATTTAACTCTGTTTCGGCGCATATAGGTGCCCATCCCTCTCACATTCCATGTTAGTATTTTAATGTCGGCTGCCATTATTATATAATTTAACCCCAGTCCACTCCCGACCCATTCTTCGCCACAGGTTAATCAGCACCCCATTTTCACACTGCACGCTATACACTGTGCCTCCCGGTTCTACTGTATTAAGCACCTGGTGCCCCCACTCCTGTAGCGCTGCGTGAGCACTGAGAACTTTCGTACAGCCCCCTTCTTGCACTCTCGTATTTACTATGTTCTTCCGATCAGGTGCCCACCAACATATTTCTGCATGCACTGTGAAGACCATATAACATTTAAAAAAACAAACCAAACTTAACCAACTGCACCTAGCAGTTGCATTGAACAGGCAACGCTCGCGTGCCCCCACACCGTCTTGGCCCATCCGGGACTTTGTGTGTGGGTGAAATTGAGTCAGCAACTGGCTGACTCTGGTCCTTTCGCGGCGGTGCTCCTGGTAGCTCAGGCTGAGTGCCCCAGTATGTACCCCGACCCTTGCAAGGATCGCGTCCAAACTGCAGTGTGTCTAAGGTTTAGTGACCATATGTGATCTCCAGTGGTCTAACCGGGCACTGCAGTTGTCGGGTATATTCCATCTTGATTTATGTCACAGCTACTTCACCTTCTGCCATGTTATGTTCCAGCCACATGTTGGCTACCGCTGCGGTCTACAAAGACGACCGCTCTCCATTTGTACAGCACCTTGAGCCTTTGGGGTACACCAACATGTATTTGAGGTTTAGTTGCCGAAGCCTGGTGTTAACGGGGACAAAAGAGTTTCTTGCTCTCTGCACCGCTGGGGTATAATCTGGGTAGATAGCAATTTTGGCGTGATCTCTCTTTATTTCCTCTCCTTCACTTGAGTAGCACAGTATAAGTTCCCTATCCTGGAAGTTCAGGATCCTTGTTATTATTGGTCTAGGGTGTGATCCAGGCGGTGGCTTTTTTTGAAGGGCTCTGTGGGCCCTCTCGACCACAAAGCCTTGCGACAACTGACCCAAACCAATCTCCTGATGCAGTAGTGTTTAGAGAAAGATCGTGAGATTGGAACCTTCCATCCCTTCCGGGACACCAAGGAGGCGCACATTGTTGCGTCTAGAGCACCCCTAAGCATCTTCTGCCCTGTCCTCCAAGACTTTGTTCCTCTTCAAGTTCCAGGACTCTGGATTGGATGTCCCTCAGTGTCACTGCGGTTTCTTGCTGCCCAGCCTCGGTGGCTGACACACGCTCCGTGAGGTTGCGCATATCTTGACGCATCAGTTGCATGTCTGCCTTGACTTCTTCTATTTTGATGTCACTGAAGCTGTGCAGTCCAGCAATGGCTTCCAGCACTTGTTTGTCTTTGCTGATTTCAGTCGGGGACGTCTGGTCTGAGTTGGCCCGACTGGCGTTCTGTGACCCGTTGCGTGTCTTGGCTGCGGTGAAACACTCCATGATTGTTGAGCAACTTTTCTTTTTGTTTTTGGATGGGGACATACCCCTTCTAGACGAACTGGTATGATGTTAGTCTGTGGGTCGGCAGTGTGTTTTAGTAGATCTTGAGGTCAGCGATCAGGTGTATGTTCAATCCAAGGTCTCCACCCGTGTCGGCCGCTTGTGTCCCAGCTATTGCATGCTCAACCTGGTGGGTTGGTAGAGCTGCGTGCTCATCACTTCCCTTCGTTTGGTTGTTCCATGATTCGCTGTGCGCCACTGGCCGCTATGTGCCTCTATTCAGGGTGATGGTCCCAGGGCCAGCAGAACTCAGTGTTTCCTGTGTCATCGAGTGTCGCTGGCACCCTTCCTTGCTTACAGATCCTGGGGCGCAGCTTAGCGCATGGCGCAATTGAGGGCGGTGTTCTGCAGTGGGGATCCCAGTCGTGCGGGTTTTCAGGCTGTGAGGGGTATGTAGGCTTAATTAAGATCTCAGTAGCTCACTTCATCTACCTTGCGACCCTGTGCCGCAGGACAAGCTAATTGACTGAGTGCATTATGCGCAACGTATGTTGGGGCAGTTTCTGGCTATTGGCTGCCCCACTAGTTGTATGGGACAGCTCCCGACCGACACTTTGCAGGTTGTAGTGGCATTATTAGCCCGCCCAGCTTGAGTTACTTCTTTCGCTTGCCCTCATTGGCAGCCCAGTTTCTCTGGTCTGGTCACATTGCGCGGTAGGGCCAGCAATATCCAGCATCCACTCCTTTCTAGCAAGTGCTCAATGGGAGTGCTAGCCTTCGATGTTGCCCCCACCAAGGTCTCATTCGGCAGCCTGCAGCGCAGCAGCGTACGCAGAATTTACAGTTCTTGTAATCTTCTGCAAGCGGCGACTGGGTGTACGTTACATATGCCACCTTGCTCCACAGCACTCAAGTGGCCCACGCTGGTTCCCTTTGTGATCCACGTTCTCAGTGGCCTGGTCTCACCGCAGCGCCTTAGAGTTCGCTGCACCTACTCGCTAGGCGGGCACGACCCACTCCGTTGGAGGAAGCTGGTTTCATCTAAAGCACACAGCTCCTCAGGTGTTCCAACGTCACACGTTCAGCCACATTGAGTGCGGCGCTGTACCATGTCTCTGTTGGCCTAGTGTCTGTGGTATGTTGCGTATAGAGCGGGCCGATGCCTCACCAATCCGTGCCCCCCCGACCGCTACAGTGACTCAGAGATTGACTTCAACTGCACCAGGCCCCCGGTGATAGTCCGCCTCCTCCGGAGTGCAGATGGCTTGTCACCCCTGTCAGTGGTTGGGCGCCACCTGTTCTGATTGTCACCCTCTGTTCTCCTGCGTCAGCCCCTCCGCCGAGCTTATCTCAGGCTCATCTCCGCTCGGGAGGGATTTTGTGTGTCGGAGGCATCTGGTTCCACGGCCCCTAGCCGAGCCTGTCGGGGTGCGCTGTGCCGTACTGGGTATCCTGCTCCCAAGGCCCCAGTGTGCTGCACTCTGCCGACGCCAGTGTGGGCACGGTCCAGGCAGACGCACGTCCCTCTTCTCAGGAAACCACAGTGTGCCCCAGTGCGAAGCGCTGCCCCTCCCCTCCCCCACCATGTTGTCAGGCTGCGGCCTCGTCCGCCATATTGCAGTGCCAGGGACGCTTGCTCAAAGGCCTGGAGATAGTTTGCCGGCTCTGATACTTTCTAGATTTTGGACGGTTAGGTGCAGGTCCGCTTTCCCCGTACGTAGAGGTGAGTTTGAGCGTAGAATTCTGAAGTCAGCGTTTATCAGGATCATTGTGAGGATCAGGTCAGGAGCTCTACGAAGGCAGCTCCTCACTCCATGAGCCCAGGCCACGCCCCCCCCCTTCAAGTTGTTCGATTCATATAGTGATTGGTGGCCGTATCGCTTTTCTGCCTGGCGTTTGGCTGTACTCCAAAAGGGAATCAGGGGGGGCAGTGTGAATCTTTGTGACCCGACCACTTGATTGATCTCACCGGAACTTCTTTGCCAATTGGGGATGCGATTTTAGCTGGTGAACCTAATGAACTGGCTGCAGCTGTGCGCCCTAACCATTGTGGTCTTGGGGAGATTGCTTGAGCCAGTCCAGTGTTTCCAAGGTGCTCCACATTGCGCATTTGCGCACACACTAACTTTTCAAATGATTAGCTGACCCTGATCACATTGTTATTTCAGTTTCTCCCTTGTAGTGGTTTCAATTCCTCAATGCTTTAGTGGTATGAATTTGATTGGTTTGTATCAGTACAAAGTTGTATTGCTGGTCTGGTATTTTTTGCTTTTACCGTGTTTTGTAACCATGCACATTAACTCTGAATTTGCACATCTGCGTATTTGCACATTCCAAACTAGAATAGTATTTAGGGGGCAAGAAGTTTACTCATGAAATCTTTGCACATCATTTTTGAACTTATTTGACTGCACATTTGCACATGTGTTAGTTGCACATCAGATATATTGGGATAACAAGACAGTTATTTGTTTTAATGTTGTATGGTCGAATGGGATTATCATCATCATCATTTTAGGGCTTTGTCTAATCATGTATTAAGATTGCAAAAGCGAAGTTTGTTCTACATTTTGAGCAGTTAGTGTCTGCCTAGGTTTCAAGATTTTCTCTGATTTATAGATTATCAATATCTAGAGGATCTCTCTGCACTTCAAAACGGTCACCTCAGATGGAGGGAATGGTAAGCGTAAGGCAAAAGATGTGCAGGCACCCGAAAGGAACGTAAAAAAAGAGTAAGAATGTCTTGCACAACAAGGGACAGACATCTGACACTACAGAGTCCTAGCCAACTCTGAATGCTAATTTAAAGCAGATGGCGGGTAAAATAGAAGAACGCAACCAGGATACTGAGAGGGCTATAGAGGCAGTTTCAAATAGTGGGTTGGGACTGGCCATTTCTTTGTCAGGCACCACCATAGTCCCCCCATTCATGTCTCCAACGAAAAACTCTGAGCACCAGGAATTGACACCTAAAGATAGGTTAGCAGGCATTAGCGAGATGGTGCCCGCAACATCCTCGTCTGTTCTCACAATATTACCTATGGTTCAACGGGAGTTGGAAGACACATAGGTGGGAGGTGACAACACAGAGTCCCCTAACATTCTTGTGGACGTTAGATCCTGCTCGGGATCCAGTGATCTCAAGGTACTGGCGGCAGTACTAGACAGGAAATTGAGCCCCCTCATAGATGGAATACAATCCATGAAAAAAGCGTTTTCCACCTCGTTTGTTATTCTGGATGACATTATTAGGGGGATCAAAAAGGATTTATTGGATTTAAAACAAGAGCTAAAGCAAGCTGCCTCTGGTTCTAGTCATACTATAAACTTAGAGGACACAAGACACTGTAGCAGGGAATAGGCAGCCCATGGTACGGGAGGTGGGGGCACAATCTGCCAAATTAATTATGAACTCCTCGTGCACTAATGAGGATCTATGTACCCTCAGGAGTTAAGAAAACCATCTCGCAAACGTGACACCCAAAACAACAAACCATCCGTAGAAACACCCACGTCACTTATCAACAAGGCTGGCCACTGGATCAATACTCGTTTAGCAGGCCCCAAAATCAACTCCTGCTCCATTTTAAGGGCCAGAAGAGTCTGGTGGGTGGGGTCAGACACGTAAATCAGTTCATGGGGACTTTGTGATAGTCACACTGTCTACCCCCGCTATCCAAACATACTTGGTGAATGCACTCGAGAAAAGTTATAATCGGGTGGTGGGGGGGGGGGGAATAACCTTGAACTTGAGTCACTTTGTTCCATTTGCCTTTTTTACCCCTTCCGCCAGGGAGGTGGTCACACTAGGGCACCTCGTAAAGGCAATGATGAGCGAGCACGGACCCTGAATGGTATCTGGCAAAGGGACAAGGAGTGGGATAATGTTAGTATCAAGAAGCAGGACACTGCCAAGGGACGGCACAAGAATCCGGGAGAGGAGTGGTTATAACCTCCAATCGGTTCAATGCTCTCTCCTCTATTGAGGAAATTGATTGACTGGCGACACGTGCCCCAGAGGTCCCCAGTCAACTGGAAAGGGCTTTGCATACTGGTGCACATAACACTCAACTACACCAGGTCACCTCCACCAATTTGTCATCTTCAAACAGTCACTGTTGTAACCTAAACCTTTGGTCAATACATCAAGAGTGTGAATGAGGTGTGCACAACCGAATTACCCTTGCAGTTGTTTGTATAGTGTGCACTTGTGAGGATGTAAACAAATTGTGCACTAGTGTGGTTACCAGTTGCCAACACGTGTTATGACCCTATAATTGTGCACTAGCGTGGTTACCAGTTGCCAACACGTGTTATGACCCTACATGTCCTCGTCAGGCCAAAAGAAAAGCAAAGGACAGAAATGATATATATATGGCCACACAATCCTTGTGTCCAACATATATGACTACACAATCCTTGTATCATCAATACTTTAACAGAATTCTTAAATAAAGCACAATATTGAATATGTTGCATGTATCCCATACTCAAAAAAACATCATGAACAGAAATGAAAAGAGGGGTGGGAAGGAGAGAGACACAAAAGAAAATAAATGTTAACAACATCTCGGTGTCTGAGTAATATTCAAATTCAATACAATATTCAGCACCTACCTTAAGCAGCATTTTTTTTCTTAAAAACGAACGCTTCTGAGCCGTGAAGGGGCTCTTTCTGGTCCTCTGTCCCGTGCCTGCTTCCTGGAGGAGGCGTGGCTTGAGTGACACACGTGAGGCATCACGTGACCCCCAGCTGCCTCAAAATACGGAGACACTCGCCCGAGGGGCGAACGCTGCAGCACCTACCTTAAGCAGCATTTTTTTTCTTAAAACGAACGCTTCTGAGCCGTGAAGGGGCTCTTTCTGGTCCTCTGTCCCGTGCCTGCTTCCTGGAGGAGGCGTGGCTTGAGTGACACACGTGAGGCATCACGTGACCCCCAGCTGCCTCAAAATACGGAGACACTCACCCTCGCGGCGTTAAGCCCGAGAGGAGTAAAGCCCAGGGACTGTTGAGCGACTGTTTGGCGCACTGTGGAAGCACCAGATAGCCGAAGAGCACGTGTCGTCCCAATTCCATCGTATAAACCCCGCAGCCATCCTCTCACCTCACTCACCACACATATGCCTCCTCTATCACCCACGGAGGGCGACATTAGCCGCCGGCTGCGCAGCAGCAGCAAAACAGACCAAGAGAACCTGCAAGATCGCCCTGCCAGTACTAAAACAACCGACAGGCACTGGAAGGGCGAGGCTCGTCCATCCACAACACCTACTACTCCAAAAAAACGTGACCTTGATTCGGATCATGGAAACTTGAAGCCCGCCACACAAGCAGGGGGTCGGGAAAGTCTCGCCACTACAACTGGAAACTCGCACAGTCACCCCAGCCAAACAGCAAGAACGGAGCGACTCCAGCCGCCCAGTCTGACTACCGTCTCGACGAGCGACCCCCTGCCGGTGACCACTGGAGGGTGGGCACGGCAGGGTATTGCAGAGCATGCCAGGCCAAACACGATCCATCTGCAACCTACTCATCCCACTGACGGAAAAAGTGACCTGGAGGCCTCGCCTTGGCCTCCAGGTCACCCTCAATCAGCACCCCAGAAACTGGGGGAAAACCCAGATCGGTCTACCATGCCGGTCAGCAGCGCGGCGCGCGCTGATGCGACCGCAGTACAAAAACACTCACGCGATACAGCCATCAAGGTTCAGGCTCAGGTCCATCAGAGTCGAGCCTATCAGACGAATCCTGAAAAGAGATTTCATTTTAGAAAGGCCCAGCTAACCACGAGACGAGGCACTCCAACTTCCTCATGGGACACGGAATCAGAAGACGACGTATTCACGAACAAAGGGCTGGAGGGGTACTTACCATCAGAAACACCCAGCACCACGGTCCCGGAGCAGGCCCGAAATCAACCAGTAGTAACTCAGTCCGTGGGGTCCACAGGGTCCCCAGAAGGGAACGAATCCCCAGTCCAGGACCTAGACCGACATCTGAGTCCTCAACCATCAAAATCACCAGAAGGTACGCCTTTGGTGCTGGCTGAATCACAGCCGAGCGACAACGATCAACACGGCACAGTCTCAACAAACTCACCCCAGAGAGGAAAGACTCCACGCAAAAAGGAAAACCTTAATCTGAATGCAATAAGGGAGAAAAAAACGATATCAAAGACCCTGAAAAAAAAAGTCACCTCTAAACCATTAGGAGGGTACAAAGGTAACCCTACCCTGACAAACCTAAGCAGCCTAAAGGACTACTTCTTAAAGCAACATAAACGAAAGATTAGCCAAGAGCCTGAGCTATCAGACGCTGAAATCCTAGAGGCTATCCAAGACAAATCTCCACTGAGCAAAGCCAGAAAAACTGACACAAATCTTCAAGACGGATTCAGACGGCATATGCTGTCACCGACCATGAGCCCACGCAATCGGGAGACCTGAATCAAAGGAGACCAGCGCCGCCTGAACTGTCTCAGCAGGAAGAAAGAGAAAAAGACCCGAACAAAAAGAAGGCAGACGAAATAAACAACCTCCCCGAAGTTTCTTTCAGTCTCCCAAAGCTGCCACACGCAAACTTGCAAACTCCTGTGCCCACCTTAGAGGGTCCAAAGCAGACCTACAACTCCTGCCCCAGCCAACAACGAGAAAATTACGTGCGGAACAAGCCGCATGCTTTGGGGAACCTGACCCAATCGTCGGAAAATCCACCTCAGCCTCCCCAAAGGAACGTATCAACGGTAGAAAGAAGATCCTCAGAAAGATTCGCACCACTCTATGCCGCCAAAGACTCAAATACCCCGCAGAAAAGCAGACGCCCTGGAAACACATCAAACATGTCAGAAAACGACTCTTCCGCGACAAAGAAAAAAGACCTTCTGTCAGTGATGTCTGCATTTTCAATAGTGCTAAACCCCTTCACCAAGCTTTACGAACCAATACACGAGGCCTTGACAGACAATACAGCAATGATCAGTGAACTAAAGGACAAGCTAATTTACGTGGAAGGCTATCTTACAGCAATGGAAAGAACGTCAAACTCCAAACATTCAAAATGGGAGGAAAAAATAGACATTGTGATGTCAGAACTACTAAAGAAAGAGGGCACTAAGCATAAAAATGTGGAACCACCAACCAAAACCACACAGTCCACACAGACCGAGAAGAACAAAGAAGTTGCCCCAATCTTCACAAAAATTCCTCCAAAACATAAAACTGACGAGATTACACTAGCACTGTCCCCCTCAAAATCCACAGGTAGGGGCAAAGTCAAAGAAAAGACTAAGAACGGCACCAAACCCTCTGTGTGGCTGCGCCCAAAGGAATCCCCTCAAAAAACCCTTCAAAATCGAAATTGTACTGGGGAAACAGAGACGGGAGCTAACCAAGGGGAAGTGACTACGAACCCCACACTCACAAACTTGAAGCAGTCGACCGCAACAGACAAAACCAGAATAAGTGTAGACTCAACTTCATCCTTAGACTTGTCAAACATATCGTTGTACCCCGACGAACGGGAAACAGATTCCCCACTGCGGTCAAACTGCGACGACGCTCCAAAACAAATGCAAACAAACCCCTTATCTAATGACGAACCTATCCAAGAACAAAAGAAAAAAAATCACTCCGAGATATCAAGGGAGCCGCCCAGACAACGATCTCGCTCAAACTCCCCATCCACTGCCTTAGAAGCCCTGAAAAACTTAAAGGAGACTCATGAATACGTTGGACATGAGCCTCACAGAGACCGAGATCAGAAACACTACAAACCAAACTATCCTGCCAGAGTTCAGTCATCGAAGGATCAAAGAGCAAAAAAGGACACTGCCTCAGACAAAGATAAGATCTCTGAAGGGGGAAAAATCTTCAAGCTAGAACACACCTCATCTAAAGATTCTTACCTGGTCCTAAACCGTAGAACAGTCTTAAATAGACTAGGGAAAATAGGAACACTCTGCCACCTAAGAACGGAAGACTTCACATTGGTCGAACCCTACCACCGGGAACATAAAGCAAAAGCTTACCTCCATTTAAGAAGAAAAACTGCATTGGAGTTAACTCCCGACGTACACAAGGACCTCTAAAAAATGGGCCTAAAAATCCACTGCCTTCAGAAACATGCGAAGGAAAACATCAAGGCGACAAAAGAAAAAATTGAAGACCCAACTCGAGACAGGGAGCGACACAGAGAAAACTACGCACAGAGGCTTCCAAGAAAACAAAATGCGGCACACGGCGACGAAAGGTGGGGGCGGAGAAACCAAATTACCCTTCAAACTACGACCCAAACTAACAACTACGAAGCTTCAAAAACACAAAGTCACAGCGAGAAAAGAGAAACAAGACAATCTAGAACGGAACTCACAAAGGAGAGTAGACCACCAGCACGCAACCCATGGAAATGGATTTCAGAAACCTTTGCGCAAACTCACAAGAAATAGCAACAAAACCAAGGACCACATTCGACGGAGAAACAATACATCGGTCCTTTAAACCCTCTACAAAAATGCTCCATAAACATGGCTTCATGGAATACGAGAGGTCATCAACATCTTACAACGCCTAGTGACACAAATGTAGGTATGTTCGAACTGATCTGCCTTCAAGAAACATGGTTGGTTCACAAACCAGCCATGGACGGATACGTAACAGAGGCCTCGCCCGCCTTTAAATCCATCCTAGGACGTCCCTCCGGAGGCATACTAACAGCTATCCGGATTGGCTCAGGGATTACTCCAAAAGGGAAAACAGCAGAGGGTTACGGAATGCTGACGACGTTGGCCACATGGTGCCATCAAGACTTAACCAGAGACGCTTGGACTAACTCGGACTTAGGCATAATAAACCTCTACTGGAATCCGGCGAAAACCAGCACTACAGAATTCTGCACCATGGTCGCCAACCAAATTGACGACCTAACGGTGGAGCGGAAAGTACCCAACATCATCATTTGCGGCGATCTGAACTCTAAATGTGAGGGGAGAGTGGAAAACAAACGAAGCCCGAACTCGACGATGGACGAAAGAGGTCGAGCCTGGCCCCTCCTAATGAAATCAAGGAACTTCCATAATGTATCATCACTCCAAGATCGAGATTCTCAAATCCCTACGTGGGAAAGACTGAGCTCATCCGCCACGCTGGATTACATATTCATCACGGAAGGGCTGATAGCTTATTTCACCGACTTCACGGTGGTAAAAACGCAGGAAAGCGACCACAACCTTTTAAAAATGTCATGGAACGGAACAGCTCCATCAAGACCTTTCTATCCTGCAGTAGTGGAAACTAACGCACAACAAAACAGGCTTCGCTTAACCCCCGAAAACGTAAAAAACTTTTTTTCTAACATTGCGAGGAAAACCGTCCAAATAATAAAGAGCAAAAGCGACAGACGACCAGAATACGTGTCGCTCTTGGCCGCACACAAAACGAAATTTGCGGGAACAAAAACAGGGAAACCGATCCATACGCATTCCTTCGACACTGATGTGGCAACAAAAAGAAAAAAGCTTAATAAACTGAAAAAAACGGCCATACGAGCTGACTTGCCGGAAATATGGCTCAATTACCAAGCAGAACAAAAGTCCTACAAATCATGGCTAAAACAGCACCGATTGCTCATGTACAAAAACGACGCTGAAGAAATGCTCCACACTTGTGCCACAAGGAACACTCGAGACTTTTGGTCACTACTGAAATCAATTAATGGGCAGAAGGTAAACGTGCTGGCAAACTGTGTCCCAGAGGCAAAGTGGATTCAGCACTTCACAGAGTTATACCGCTGCCCCACCTCCACGTCACTATATCTTCCAGTCCTCTCAGACTCCCCATGGATCACTCTTTCATCGGTCGAGGACATCACAGTAGCAATCAACAATCTTAAATCTTCAAGGGCTCCTGGGCCAGACGGCTTGACTAACACTGACCTTAAGGCAAACCCACTACTATGGGCGCAAGCAATTGGCGAAATATTTACTCAAATTCAGAAAACAAAAGAAATTCCCAAAACCTGGACAGAGGCTGTATTGGTACCCATCTATAAGAAAGGAAACAGAGACACCCCCGCCAATTACAGACCTATTGTCTTACTGGATGTTATAGGGAAGATTTTCGCAGCATTACTCCTCCGCCACTTCAAAGTCTGGGCCAGTGCCTCCCCGGCAGCCGACCTGTTTCAAACAGGATTCCAGAAGGGAGCAGGAACGTCAATCAACCTACTGTTTCTGAACATACTCAAAGCAAATACAAAGAGGGGCACGGGAAAGGTCCATATGGCAATGGTGGACTTGTCCCAGGCCTTTGACCTGGTTGATCGAGAAAGACTGTGGACCAAGTTAGCCAACTGGAACTGTCCAGACTCGATTCTCGCACCAGTAATGGCACTCCATGAAACCACCTCACTCAGAGTCCGCCTAAACCAACAGGGCACACTCTCAGAGCAAATCTTTACAAAACGGGGAGTAAAACAGGGCTGCCCGTTAGCCCCAGCTCTGTTTATCTCGTTTATTGGAGACTTCCAAGACTCAGTGAAATCAGTAAGATCTTTCCCACCGCGAGTGGGTACCTCTAAAGTCCCAAGACTGTGGTATGCCGACGACTTAGTTCTGATTGACCAGACGGCAGTGGGCCTTCAGAGACAGCTAACAAATCTGGCCAAATACATGGAAGAAAATAATCTGCAAATAAACAAAAGCAAAACTAAAATCCTGTCCTTTTCAAAAAGCAAAAAAAAGACAAAGAAGTGTCCGGTATGGTTTCTCGAAGAAGAAAAAATCGAAGTAGTAGATGAGTTTAAGTACCTGGGCATTCAACTAGACAACACTTTAAACGACTCTTCACTTCAAGCCTCGTTATGGGCAAAAATCAAGAACCTGACAGCCCAATCTCGAGCTGTCGACAGTAAATTCAGCAAGTTCTCTTGGACCCCGGTACTGCAATTTTACAAGACAAAGGTAGTACCGGCCATAACATATGGAATGGCAGCCAACTTAACTCTACCTGCTGAATTTTGGCTGAGACTGGAAGGATTTCTATGGAAATCGGTCTTGGGACTTCCTATCGCAGCCCCCATGCCAGCCATTCGGCGCGACCTTGGCCTTCCTTCACTAGCCTCAGTTGTCATGCAAAGCGCGATTCTACTTTACAGGAAAATACGAACCCCTGACTCTCTGCCGATTTTTCGGATATTAGAAAACGAACTGGAAAACGGGAAGTGCACACCATTCACCAACTGGGCGAAGAAAATTGGACAAAAATTAGAAGAAGTCCACTGCACGGACGACCTCCTCATCTCAAATCCTGGGCGTGTGAAGCAAAAACTTTTAGAACAAGATTGGATACGTACCAACGAGAAAATCCTAACGTACACATCCCTAAAAGATTTGCCACCTACTTACAACCGCCCAAAGATTCCGCTGAAATATTGCGAAAAATTTCCTGAAAAAAGGCCGAGAAAAATTCTTCTACGAGCCCGCCTGAATCTTTTGCATACGAGAGAAATTTTGGCCAAAAGGGCACTGGCAAATTCTCCTCACTGCCGGGTCTGTGGACTAGTTGACCAAATAGAATCTGTCCGTCATCTACTCACCTCATGTCCTGGACTGGCGCACGAAAGAGGGGCCTACTTGACACCACTCATCACGTGCCCGCTCACACTCGACGAAGAGACAATAAGGTTTCGGCTAATTGCAGGCGATTCCACCAGATGGTCCAGAGCGGCAGCTAAATTCCTTGAAGTAGCTCTGGCAAAAGCCAGTGACAGTACTTTGTCGCCTGCAATACTAGCAAGAGACCTTCAAGGAAATTTGAGAGTGGTGTCGTAAGTTCTGGGTCTAATTTCTTAGAAGTAGCACAAACACAGTTCACCACAGCACAGATTTGTAAAAAACCTTAAACAGGTTAATAAAAAATAAAAAAAATATTCAATACATAAATGCATCGTATTTTTCATTCTTATTCCTAGGAGTTCCTATATACCCAGTCATATTAATGTTGAAACCGGTTTTGCTGTAAAGTCATTGTATAGAGTGAAGTGTACAGAATAGCCTGCGTCGTCCCTAACTGTTAACCCTCTTGTTTAAATGGCCCACCAAATAATATTCACTAAGGAATAGAACATGATTGAAATGTTCCTCGCAGTGTATTGTTAAATTACCAGTAAAAACTGTGTAATTACCTTCCTCACTTTAATCTGTGTACATCATGCACATCGGAGTGCTGATTAGTTAATTGCTGAGTTTACTAATCACCTGCGGTTCCATGAGTGATCCTTCCTCATATTGATTAGTCCTTTCCCAGTGAACTTAGCAGTATAACTACATGAAAATAATAATGCTCCAATAAGCTACTGATATGGTACTGTTTTGTTTAATGTGTTGAACATCACTAGTCAGCCCGAAAAGTAAAGACTGTGGCCCTCATTATGACCCTGGCGGAGAGGGTTTACGCCAGCGTAAATCATGGCGTACCCTTCCGCCTTACTACGAGATTCCGTAGCGCCATGGAGCCTTTTTCGCCTGCTTTTTCCGGGCGGAAAAATCCATGGCGCTACGGGACCTTGTTGTTAATTACGCCACCGTAATTTACGGTGGCGTAATTAACGCCTTCCCCACTCCCATTATACCCTATGGGGCAAAAATGGGAATGGGGAAGGGCAAAATGGGGATTGGGGATTTACCGCCCCGCCAAGGTCGGAATGGGGCGGTAAATCCGCCAACCCCCATGGCGGTGTTGGCAGCTTTGCGCCATGGTCCATGGTGCAAATTGCACCATGGATCTCCGCCAGGGTCGTAATGAGGGCCTGTGTAATTACCTTCCTCACCTTAATCTGTGTGCATCATGCAAATCGGAGTGCTGATTCATTATTTGCTGAGTTTGCTAATCAGCTGCGGTTCCACGGGTGATCCTTCCTCATATTGCTTAGTCCTTTTCCCGTGAACTGAACAATTTATCTACATGAACATAATAATACTCCAATGAGCTGCTGATATGGAACTCTTTTGTTTGTTGTGTTAAACATCACTGGTCAGCCCAAAAAGCAAACGAGATTCCAGTCCGTGAGGCTGCTCGTAAAGATTAATGGCTCTGCTGAGTATTTCCAGCAATCTGTTCTCAACGTTCAGCCCCTCTTTCACCTAAACCTTAGCAAAACACTCTTTCTGCAGGCCCATCTGGCTGTGCAACGAAGGAGTGCTTCATTACATTCAATTGGCAGAAGTCTCAGCACACTAACATACTAGATACCCCACACTTTTTTGGCTGTATTAATTAAGGCATCCACAAATTATGACATCCAGGTAAAAGATACCCTCACTAACTACATACAGTACATTATAATGACTCCTACTCTGGGACAACTAGTGACCGGTTGTTGTTCGTGAATTTTTATAATGGCGCCCATAGATCTGAAACGAACAGGTGAGAGTAGTTGAAGGACTAGTTGAAGGGCTTAGTGGAAGTAAAGATACTGGATAAACTAGATCCCAAGACTGTATTGATAATGGGGGGAGATTTTAATATCAAACTAGGAGAAGGAACCCCCAGGGATCAGCATGATGTCTTGGAGGACACGGCCTTTGGAACTGCACAACCCAGGTTGATGGACCACAGAACGTGTCCTAAAGGTTGCACACGTGGGTCTGTGGTTGCTTGAATGGGGGCTGCGGTCCATGAATGGACAAGTCGCACCCGATGTACCACGGGCAGTGACATTAAGAAATACTCAAGGGTCCTCTACAATTTACTATTTTTATATGCACGTTCAGCAGAAAGAATCCTTGGAACACCAAATATGAGAAGATCACAGCTGTCTCTACAAATGACTTGAAAAGATTCTGGGAGTTTGTTTCAAGAGGTCCCCCTCTGTCGCAGGCAAAATGTGAGGGAAACCCATGTGGGGGCACAGACATAGGTGGACCACTTCCTTTTACTGTATGAGGTCAATGTGGGAAAGATGACTCCGGGGGAGGATGGCATGCAGCACATTTCACCTTGAAAGAGGTTAAAGCGGCTATTGATTTACAAGCATGCAATTACCCCCCCGGACCAGATGCGGTCCCTGCTGACCTCTGCAAATGGGCTTTGGACCTGTGGCTCCCCTCCCCTGTTGACCAACTGTTTTAATGCATTTACTCAGCTAGGGGACTTTCCACAGTCCTGGAAACATGCTATTATTTGCCCCATTTTTAAAAAGGGTGACCGCAATCACCTGTAGGCCTATTTGCTTTTGGACACCTCATTTAAGATTTTTGGGCGTGTCATACTGGGGCGGATTAAAGAGTGGATCTCAAGCAGTATGGTGCTCTCGGATGTCCAATATGGCTTCAGACCAGATGTGGGAACCTGTGGCCAGGCCCTAAATCTGTACTTGGTAGGGGCACAATCAGTGTTCCTGATGGGTGAACTAATTTAGCTGGGATTCATGGACCTAAGCACCGCTTTGGCAGGTGCTTGGGTCCATGGGTTGTCAAGGTGGATTGCTGAGAGATTTCCAGCTGTTACATCAAGACACAAAGATTTGTGTTCGATATGCAGAGCAGGGACAGTGCACTGGATTCTTTGATGTTAAGACAGGAGTGCACTAGTGCTACGTCCTGACACCGTTCCTGTTCACTGTGTATATATATATATATATCTATCTTTAAACAATCTCTACTGTTACTCACCAACTCACTAGCTGGGGCGTTGGGAGTTGTACTTCAAGGTTTGCCGGATGGAAAGGTGAAGATCAGCAGTTCCTTGGTACTCGAACCGTGAGCCCAGGTTTCCCCAAACCTGCCCTCCTCAACTTGGGGGAGCTCTTTTCTATGATATGCCCCTCTGCTGGATGTACGAAACAGACAGAGGGGCAAATCAATTAAAAGAGCTGGGAACACGCGCACCACCGGAAAGAATAAACAGCAGGTTAAACAAGGGAGGCAGTGGAAAGGTACTCAATATCCCCTAATGCTCTTAGTAGTACCTTAATTAGCGTAGGCAGGGCTTGGAGGAGTATGGTTCCTATGGGAATTAACAACAACCTGAATTACCCCCTGATACTAGGAGAAGATACTAAATGAGACAAGGAGAAGATCAGCTTACCACTGTAGGAAAAGGGATAAGTCACTGAAATGGCTAATGTGTCTGGTAACAACGGCGGTGGGAAAATAACAAATAGGAAGGTTAGTAGGGTGGATACCCCGGGCGGCACGAGGGTCGCACTAGATCCCGGTTGGTGCACTGGTTCTGCAGAGCGTTCTGAGTGCATGCGTTCTTGTAATGTAGAAAATATCCCTTTTTTGTGGAGTTCAGAGGATAGTACGTTTGGTAATGGGATGTTGACCAGCGTGGGTTGACAATAGAGGATATAGAGCAGATAGCAGTATATAAAGCGGAGGAAGGTAAGTAGTATGTGAACCCCTGTATGGTAGAGAAATCAGGAAGTCTGTGGATACAATACAGCAGTACAATGAAGGTTTACCAGGTACCTGGACGAGACGCAGGAATTCGTGAGGCAGTCCGAGGTCGGCAGCGGCAAAGACAATGAGGCAAAATGCAAGGCAGAGGAATCTGGAAATCGGGCTGGAGTTAGCAGCGGCAAGGACCAACAAAGCAAAACGTAAGGCAGAGGAATCCATGAATCATGCTGGAGTCGTCAGCAGCCAGGACCAAAGGAGCAAGGCGTAAGGCAAAGGAAGTCCAATTAGCAGTCCGGGTCAACAGCGGGTCGGAGCGGTACACAACGCGAGGCAAGTGGGAATTCCAAACAAAGCGCAAGGTCGTACCGGAGATATATAGATAATATAAGGTGAAGTAAACGATACAAACAGAAGCAGCGATTGTAAAGAGAAAGCTCTATTTAAACACCCTTCCTGAGGAGGAGCTTGGGAAGCCGAGTAGCAGCCGAAGTCACATGACACGTCACGTGACACGCCATCCATGGAAGCTCCATGGGAACAGACGCGGTGGCTCGTCACCATGGCGAACGCCACTGCTGTAAGAATGGTGCAGCCAGGCGACTTGTTGGAAAGAAAGCATGTACACGGGCACGAGCACAAGAATTCCAGGTACCCCTGGATGTAACGGCATCCGCCCCCAAAGACAGCGGCAACCCCTTGGTGGCATGGAAGGAATGCAGAAGGGCTGGAGAATGAATGTGAGCCAAGGGTTCCCAAGTCCTGTCCTCAGGACTGTATCCCTTCCAATCAACCAGATAGTAAGGAGAATCCTGCCTAAGTTTGTAGTCCAGAATATGAGCCACCTCGTATTCCTCCTCCCCATCCACCAGGATGGGGTCCAGTTGTGAAGGCAGCCGGGTGGCAGGGAGACAGTGTTTAAGCAGGGAAACGTGAAACACTGGGTGTACACGCCAGGAAGCAGGAAGGGATAGCCTGACCACCACCGGATTGACGAGGGACACAATTTTGTAGGGTCCCACAAAGTGAGGCAGTAAAGACATTTTCATGGGTATACGAAAATTACGAGTGGACAATCACACCTGCATACCTGCGCGATAGTCTGGGGTCTGGGTACGACGGGCATCGGCATACCGCTTGGCCCGCACTTGGGCACGCAGAAGGTGCGAACGGACATCTCTGTGTAGCTGGTCCAAGTCGTGAACACAGGATTGCGCGGCAGGGTTGTCGTCAGGAAGAGCCAGATCCAACGGTAAACACTGCGAGTGCTGGCCGTAGAGAGCATAGAAAGGAGACACCCCAGTAGCCGAATGCACCGAGTTGTTAAATGCGAATTCCGCGGAGTGTAGTGCCGACAGCCAATTGCCTAGAAACTGAAGACACAGGCATCTGAGGTACTGCTCCAGAGTGGCATTGGTCCTCTCCGTCTGCCCGTCCGTCTGAGGATGGTGCAATGAAGAATATCTGTCATCTATCAGAAGAGCTGCTGTCAGAGCCTTCCAGAATCAGGATGTAAATTGGGTGCCTCGATCCGAAACAATAATGGAAGGCGGACCGAAATGCCAGAAGATGTTTTCAAGGAAGGGTTTGGCCAGAGCAGGTACCGTCGGGAGACCCAGACAGGGATCTAACACCGCCATTCTCGTAAAATAGTGAACCACTCTTATGATGTTGAACCCGCTGACTGTGGGGAGTTCAACCACAGAATCCAGAGCCAATCTTCCAGGGTTTGTATGGCACACAGAGAGGCTGCAGAAGGCCCACTGGTTTAGACCTGGCAGATTTACATTGCACACAGATGGAGCAAGTAGAGAAGTAGTCGGTGACGTCACGGGACATGGACGACCACCACGACCAGCGGCGCAGGGATTGCAAGGTCTTCTTTTGTCCAGGATGCGCTGCAAGTTTAGAATTGTGAGCCCAGCGAAGAGCGTGTTTGAGGGCCTCCGTGGGTGGCACAAACACCCAACCTTGGATATACAGAAGACCATGGACCATGTCCAAATTGAGTTGAGCGACCTCATTTGGGTGCGACAACACCCATTCCAAAATGAGGGACCGTAGGGACGGTTGAACCGTGCATCCACATATCACTCTGTTAGGCAGAAGGAAGGACGGCTCCCCATGCAATGGGGCGTCTTCAGAGTGTAAACGCGAGAGTGCATCAGCAGAAGTATGGAGCTTGTCAGGCCGGTATGTAATGGAGAACTGGAATTGAGAAAAGGAAAGGTGCCAACGGGCCTGCCTTGCGGTTAAGCATTTCATGGACTGAAAGGCCAGGAGGCTCCGATGGTCGGAGTATACTGTAATCGGATGGCTGGCACCCAATAGGGTGGTACCTGCACTCGAAGAAGGCATCTCTAATTGCCAAGAGTTTACTTTCCATGATTGTATGTTTCCTCTTGGATGTAGTTAATTTTCTGGAATAATAGGCAATAGGATGGATCTCGCCCAAATGGGGACAAGGCTGGGAAAGGATAGCATCTATAGCGAATCCCGAGGCATCAGCCTCCACGAAGAATGGTAGCTCAGGATTTGGGTGCTGCAATACCGGCACTGAAGAGAATGTTTCTTTCAGCACTTCGAAAGCCGTCTGTGCCTCTGGAGACCAAGAGAACAGGACTTTGGCTGTGAGAGGTGCTGAAAAAGAAGGAATGGATAAAATGCTTGTAAAAATTGGCGAATCTGTGGAAGGACTTCAGGGTTTTCAATGATTTTGGCATAGGCCAGTCCAGGACAGCCTTGATTTAGGACAGGCTCATACGGATGCCCTGGTTAGTCAGCTCGTAGCCTAGGAACTCCACTTTAGTAACATGTAAAAACACATTTATTTTTTTTCGGCCTTCACAAACAGGTGATTTTCTCGCAGGCGCTGCAAAACGGTTTGTACATGTTGTATATGGTCTACTACTGAGGGAGAATAGATTAAGATGTGATCAAGGTAGACTACAATGTACTGATCCAAAATGTCATGAAAGACATCATTCATAAATGCTTGGAATGTCGCAGGAGCATTACAGAGCCCAAAGGGCATGACTAAATACTCGTATAGACCAAATCGGGTCTTGAACGCCATTTTCCATTCATCGCCCTCCTTCATTCTTACAAGATTGTATGCGCCCCGAAGATCCAGTTTGGTAAAGATCTGGGATTATCCCAATTGGTCGAGAAGTACCGAAATCAGGGGAAGTGGGTACTGGTTCTTTATAGATACCGCATTTAAGGCCCTATAGTCGATGCAAGGCCAAAAGTCGCCCTCCTTCTTCGGTACAAAAAAGAGTGGAGCGGCTGCCAGGGCTTTTGATGGACGGATAAATCCCATGACCAGCGCCTTATCAATGTACTCTAAGTATCCTGTCTTCTTGGAGAGTAAGGGAATATACCCGTCCCGATAGTATCTTAGCGCCTGGTACCAGATCTATTGGGCAATTGTAGACCCGGTGCGGGGGAAGTGTCGCCGCCATTCCCTTATCAAAAACATCCCAAAAATCTGAATACGCCGGGGGAATGCCAATGCCTGAAATGCCAGAAACGGCCCCAATAAAAGATGTGGCTACAGGGGCCTGACAAGGAGTTCCAGCAGAGAATCCGTGTGAGAGCAGACATTGACTGTTACACACCGTTGAAGGAAACTGAATCAGGCGCAAGGCCCAGTCGATGACAGGATTGTGGTGCTGAAGCCAGGGAAGACCTAGAATGATTTTATACTGAGGGGCCTTGATAAGGTCAAATGAAATATCTTCTGTATGACCCTCAGGAGTACACATAGTAATGCTAGCCGTTTGTGTTACTAAGCCTGAAACAAGGGCAGTGCCATCTACCGCATTAACTGCCTCAGGTTGAGCCTTGGACACTACTGGTATACCCGAAGTAATGGTGAATTGGTAGTCCATATAGTTGCTGGTGGCCCCAGAGTCAATAATAGACTAAGTGGGAAAAGGAACACCGGCTGCGACCATAAACGTTACAGGGAGATGGAAAAGGACAGCAGGACCTGTAATGGAAGAGTTCAGAATGGGCCTTCCCGGCGTAGGGACTCTTTCTACTGCCGGGATTTAGCATTTCCCACCTTCTTTTTAGGCTTTTTTGTACAGTATTGTAACAAGTGTTCGGAGGAGCCACAATACATGATCACGTTGTGGGATCTGCAGTATTCCCTTTGTGCTGGAGTCAGAGGTCGTCGAATGGCCCCGACTTGCATAGGCTCTGGAGCAGGCAGCTGAGGCACCGTAGATTTGTGTGGAGTGAGAACCCAAACTGTCTTCCTTTCTCCCCTTCTCTCACCCCTACAGGCATCAATCTGTGAGACTAGATCCAGCAAGTGCCCAAAAGAGGTAGGAACCCCAGGCACTGTAGACAAGATATCTTTGAGTTCTTCAGATAAATCCTGGTAGAAGACCGCCGACTTCTTTTCATTGGGCCAGTTGGTCTCTGCAGCCAACTGGTTGAACTTGGCTAAGTAGGTTAGAAGAGGAGTGTTCCCTTGTCTAAGTCTCAGAAACTCCAGTTCAGTGGCTTGGGTGGTGTAACGGGTGTCGAATACTCTGTTCATAGCCGTGATTACAGTTGTAAAGGACGTAACTATTGGACTCTAATAGAGGATTTGCCCAGACAGCCGCAGTTCCTCCAAGGTAAGACAAGACAAAAGCCACCTTTATAGTAGAGTTAGGGAATGAGGACGGGCAGCAAAGGAAGTGCAGTTTGCACTGATTGATAAGTGTCTGGTATTGTTTTGTTTCGACAGTAAAGCGCACTGGGGGAGCCAGTGGACATTTTGTGGACATTAATATGGGGGTGGGTTCCTGCTGAGGAAGCGGAAAACCACATCTAGAGGCGTCGCCCCCCGAGGCATCAACCCCCTGTAAACGGGGCAAAGCTACCATGTCCTGGAGGGAGTTGATGCGCTGACCTAATGCCTCATGTGCAGAGGACATGTCTGTCCTAAGGTGAGCAACCATCTGCATGATAGTAGCAAAGGTATCTGGTGATTCCATTGGCTATCTTGTTAAGGCTTCTGTTTCTCACCAACTCACTGACTGGGGCATTGGGAGTTATACTGTAAGGTTTGCTGGATGGAAAGGTGAAGAACAGCAGTCCCTTGGTACTCGAACCGTGAGCCCAGGTTTCCCTAAACCTGGGCCTCCTCAACTTGAGGGAGCTCTTTTCTATGATACGCCCCTCTGCTGGATGTACGTAACAGACCGAGGGGTAAATCAAATAAAAGAGGTGGGAACACACGTACTGCCAGAAACCCAAGCTATAAGGAAAGAATAAACAACAGGTTAAACAAGGCGGGCAGTTGAAAGGTACTCAATATCCCCTAATCCTCTCTTAGTAAGTACCTTAATGAGCGTAGCCAGGGCTTGGAGGAATATGGTTCATATGGGAATTAACAACAACCTGAATTACCCCCTGATACTAGGAGAAGATACTAAATGAGACAATGAGGAGAAGACCAGCTTAACAGTGTAGGAAAAGGGATAAGTCCCTGAAATGGCTAATGTGTCCAATAACAACGGCAGGGAGAAAATAACAAACACGAAGGTTAGTAGGGTGGATACCCCGGGCGGCACGAGGGTCGCACTAGATCCGGGTTGGTGCACTGGTTCCTCTGAGTGTGCGCATTCTTGTAATGTAGTCCGGTAGAAAATATCCCTTTTTTTGGAGTCCGGAGGATAGTAAGTTTGGTAATGGAATGTTGATCAGCATGGGTTGACAATAGAGGATATAGAGCGGATAGCAGTATGTAAAGCGGAGGAAGGTAAGGAGTACGTGAACGCCTGTATGGTAGAGGAATCAGGAAGTCTGTGGATACAATAGAGCGGTTCAATGAAGGCTTACCAGGTACCTGGACGAGACGCAGGAATCCGTGAGGCAGTCCAAGGTCGGCAGCGGCAAGGACCAATGAAGGAAAACGTAAGGCAGAGGAATCCGGGAATCGGGCTGGAGTCAGCAGCAGCAAAGACCAAAGGAGCAAGGCGTAAGGCAAAGGAAGTGCAATTAGCAGTCCGGGTCAACAGCGGTCAGAACGGTACACAACGTGAGGCAAGTGGGAATTCCAAACAAAGAGCAAGGTCGTACCGGAGATATATGGATAAGATAAGGTGAAGTAAACACTACAAACAGAAGCAGTGATTGTAAAGAGAACGCAGTATTTAAACACCCTTCTTGAGGCAGAGATTGTGAAGCCGAGTAGCGCCCGAAGTCACATGACGTGTCACGTGACACGCCGTCCATGCACCATGGGAACAGACACAGTGACTCGTCACCATGGCAAACGCTGTCATGAGCACTGCTCCTGAGAAGCCAAGTCAAGCCCAGCATCCCCGGAAGCAGGCTCACGACCCTCGTCCCCGGCTCCAGCAAACCCCTATTGGGGCCCTTTGGACCATGTCCTGGCGCCTCTGGCGCCAGGCTCATAAGGAACCTCAGTCCCGGCGCCAGGGGCGCCGGGCTCATAATTCTTGCAAAGGTGCTTGGGTGGACCTACCTGTAGAAGACCATGCTGCATACTCACCTTTGCAAATGCTGGCAGGATGAAGTCCCCAGCCTTCTGCTGGGAGGAACTATTCCCTGAACTGGGACTACTTTCTTACCTGGGTGGGGCTGGTGCCACTCCTTAGCTCTGGAACATAGGAACTCTTTTACCTGGGCGAGGCTGAGGAAGAAGACACCCAATCACTCCAACACTATTTAAACCACACCCGATTGGGAAAACGTGCTTCGCGTTATTCTGCATCTGCAGCAGGACGCTCACCGAGTCACCTCCAGCATTCCAGTGACATCTCCAGCTTCAGCTCAGCAACCTGTGGAAGAAAGACACGAGAACTATACTTACCATCCAGGAATCCAGACACCGGCAGAACCTGCAAGCAAAAGAAACATAAGGTTAGCAAGTTGCAACACGTTCGCAGCCGCGCTCGCTTACCTGATCCATCTGTGCTTTCACGGATTCTTCGTGGCCTTCTCTTCAGCAGCCTAACGGCACCTGTAAAGACAAAGAACATTGTTAAGTAGGAATCGGGTGAAGGCGGCCGCGTTTACTTTTCTTACCTGCTTTTGTGCGCGTATTACGATCTCTTCAACCGCAGCAGCCCGGCACCTGAAAACAAGAAAAGACATTATTTAAGTGCCATTAAAGACTGCAAGAAAGCCTAACACTTACGTGTTTCCCCACGTGCATCCGCGACTGGGAAAACGCCCGCAACATCTCAAGACCTGAAAACAGAAAAAACCAGGGACATTATTGAGGTGTCATTGAAATTCCCATACCTACTTACAACCGCACGTGTCGCACTCTCAGTGACCACGCCCTCAGCATCCAGGCACCTGAAAAAGACAATGCAAAGACTTCATTAAAGGTGCCCATCTCTTCAAGACTATAAACTCTTTATACCTACTGGCATCCGCTCGTGCAGTAACGGCGGCATCACCTTTTGGCATCTCAGCACCTGTGCCACTTCTAAGGCCACAAAAGACTTTGAGGATCTCCAGTGACGTAACTGGAACCCACGCACCCCTGCATAAATCGCAGGATGGAGAGCCCAGCATTTATACGCCTAAGGTGAGAGCTCACCAGGACATTGGACTTTCGGAGAGTTGGCGATTAGTGAGGAGGAAGTCCAGCCAAACGGTCATTAACCCTTTTTTCTTCCGCCTGCAGAAACATTACCCTGCAAGCCAGACGGTCAATAAGAGGAAGCCCAGTCCAGAGAGTCATCCGAGCTCTACGCTTCTCAATTGAAGAGACTATAACAGTTCAGCCGGGACCAGCGCCTCTGTGGGAATCAGGTGAGCGTTACAGACGCCACAGCTGCAATAATGGTGCAGCCAGGTAACGTGGCAGAAAGAAAGCATGTACACGGGCACGAGCACAAGAATTCCGGGTACCCCTGGATGTAACATCTACAGGGCCGTGGTTGCCTCAGGCGCAGACTAACCCTGTGTCAGGAATAAACCCTTCCCTCTGTTGGCCTACGCTGATGACACAGTGATCATCGCCCGGATATCAAATGCCCTGCAGAAATTGATCAATGTGTATACAGACTTTATGGCTGCTTTAGATCTGAAAATGAACCCATTGAAGTCTGCCATTATGGTGTGTGCTGACGGACGGAAAAATAAACTAGAAATGCAAAAGATGTATAGCAAGAGTACCATAATACCAAGGGTGAAAGAGTTTGATTAACTGGGCATCAGGTTCTCAGAGAATTGGAAGGGTTCAGCACACATAAACAATAAAAGGAATGAGATGCGCCAGGCATGGGGTGGGGGGGTAAATTGTTTCATGCAAATGTGCAGGGGAAACTGCTCGATCTAATCATGAAGGTATACAATGCACAAACCAGAGCCACAACGAATTATGGGCCATCGCTCTGGGGTGTAAGGAAGGCATGGTATCAATAGTAAAACAGACACAAGTGACCGAAGTTCAAGGGTGTTTATTGAACTGTAACAATGGTGTGATGAATGCCAATCTAATCCTAAATCTATAGATGGGAGCAAGCTACGACCCTCAAATAATAATAATAATGCAGTCCTCGTGGAGACTCATCAAAATAAAAGAGCCTATACTAAAAAATAAACTATTGCCAATCCTTACCTCTAAATACAAATACTGTGGGGTAGTGTTCCTGAAACAGAAATAAGTGTTCACAAAAATGATGTCAGTATGTTCAGGCCATTGACCTCCCTTGTCCACGTTTTCAGCATGGGACAAGGTGGTTCACTCAATCATGGCGCACTCTCAGGCTTCTTCGGCACGAGGACACAGTTCCATTACCAGCATCAGGGCCTTCTGTGCCCAAGTCTCTTGATTCAGAGGGCCTGATGTACCAAAACAAACACAGTTCCTTTCCTCTTACAAGTACTCAAATTAGGTCATTCACTCTTCACCCTGGATCCCCCTCAGCTGGGCTCAGATCCTTCTTCATACGCAATTAGCTCTCTCAGCTTGGCGCGGACCAATTTCAGTTTGTATTAGTTATCGAAGTCTTTCGAATGTACACAGGGTTTAGCTTGACCCGTTGCAGGACCACTTCGATTTCACAATTTCCATTTGCCACCTCCCAGTTGGATACCTAACAGAGACCTTTGAATAAGCACCACGTGATGCCGGACCACTGTGTACGTGGTATCTGACTTGGCTTAAAACGTTCAGTCACTCCTTGGATGTTCAATTAGGTTTGCGTTGCTCATCGCACACGCTTCAACAAACTGTTCTCTTCAGATTTCTTCATACAGTGTTGCTGCTTGCAACCTTGGTTCTAACATGGACCAGTCTGTTATCAGTCTCCCCGACTCACTGGCTGTGCTGACTACTGGCGCTGCTTTGCTGTAGGAGCCAAGGACAGTAACACAGCAGCAATCGCTCCTCCCCACCTTGGCTATTGATGCGTGAGAGCCCCTCAGTACCTGAGAGAACCTCAGACACACAATGCACCTTTCTTCAGCTTTAATTCCTGGTCTTATGTTTCCTATGCTCGAGGGTTCATGAAAGTAGCTTTCTCCGAAAAGGTCAAAGGCACTTCCCTCCTTGCAACCCTCACTAGTCTTGCCGTCCTTCTCCTCATATCAAACTGTCATCTTGGAACTGCTGCTTCCTCGTGTGTTTTGCCTTGCTCAGAGTGTGCTTTCGTGTTCCGCCTTTTATCTGTGTGGGGAAGTGTGATGGAAGTCAGGTGTGTGTAATGATCAGCAATTGCCTGACCCTTCTGTTGGGACATGTCAGGTATACGGCTCGGGTGTTGGTCCAATTTCTCTCACAGTGAGCTGGTGAGAAAGTGTTTGTCAGGAAAGGAGCTGGGTTAAGTTCCTAAGTATCCTACCTGGTAGGATGGGGAAAGGGTGTTACAGGGAAGGGGAAAGAATGCCGTTACATGGTATATCCCAGTATGGGTCTTATGAAGTTCAGAGATTAGCAGCTCAGTTGAAGGTCTTTTTTGTTGAGTTAAGAAAAGTTGCATTTATGCCACCTAAATCACCCGCAACCTATGTGACACTCATCACAAAACAGAAGAAAGCTTCCATGCATATAACAAGGTAGGATATAATGCATTAAGATGGACAATAACTTCTTGGATTTTTTCCTGAAGAACTAGTTGAGGACATTCTAGTGATCCAGTGATTGCTGGAGGATAGCACTCCAGTACTGCTGGCCACCAGTTCTGATGACTGAAATTAAATAGATGTACTGTGGAAAAGTAGATATGCACAGAATTATTCAGTGTTACTATGACGGAATATCTTTGGGGTAAAGCAACACTTGTCAGATTGGTTATCAGGATTGAGCCACACGTTTTCTTAGAACAAGTAGAATATTTCAAACATAGGTCGTATAAGTCTAACAAATGCACATTTGACTGGATGATTCTGATAATTAACACTTCCAAAAGAGTTTCTGAAGAATTCCTCCAACTAATCTATCTAAATAAAACGTTCTCAAATATAATACAATTATTGAGACTGTCAAAATGAAAGTAGACAAACTCTGTGTGCCCATTAACAAATTGATAGAGTTCAAACTTAGGAATGAAGAATCAGATACTCAGAAAAGATCATCAAGTCTACAAACATGGAAATGTGTACCCTCATGTCATAGGTGAATAATACAAGGAAGACATAACACCTGGGTCCCAACAGGTACATCCCAGATGAAGATGGGAGCCTCATAAACCATGCCCTACTGACTGGAATTTTTCTAGCAGTATCAGCGACAATGACACGGTTTCATCCACCTCGATGGGAGCGATAGTACACGTGGAAGGGGACAACCATGGGAGGGGTACACATTCAAGTAGGGCTGCCCAATAACACCTCACTCTTCGGTAAGCAGATGAAGAGGAGGCTAGAACAGAGAGATGGGCTCCCTAGAATAATATGTAGCAGGAGGAAAAACAACACCCAGCAGATGTTTTAGCAGTAGATCTATCACACAAAGCCATGAGTAACCTAGAGATGGACATAATTTACAAAGGTTTATCTTATGTGCTGACCGACACCAATGACACTTTTTAAGTTAGTATTGATCTGACTAAGCTTATGGGTAAAATAAGACTAATGGGCTAATCGCGAATATAGCTGTAGTGATGAAACATCTGGGATTTTGGAAAAACAGATTTTGTATTAGTCTGCTAAATCCCCATATATTTTACTGAAACCTTTTCAAACCCTCTGTTTTTGTTTAGATGGAATTTGGAGAAAGCCCTGTTGGACAAACTTGTTTTTCTAAATTAAAAAAAAAGGCTGGAAGGTAGCTTAAAAAAGGGAGGAAAGGGGTGGGGCTAAGGAAGAGTACAAAACGGGTGCAAAAATATTAGCAGTGATTAGCGGGTAGGTGGGGCAGTGGTCAGGTGACCTCCCACCAGCATCAATGACCAGTCATAAGGAGTAATGCTCAAAACTTTCCAGTCAAGTGTCAACAGTAAATGCCAAATTAAATGTTTACCCATATTCAATTCCATCCCTTCCTCTCCCTCCTTCCCCCTCCTCCCGATGACCTCATATTGGATACTGTAACCACCAGGGGCATAGGACGTCACCTGGGGGCTGCCCCCCTCCCCTTCCCCTCCCTCCTTCCCCCCTTCCTCCCACTCATGCTGATCTGAAATCAGACATTGACACCCCCTTCACCTACCTCCTCCCCCCTGCCCCTCTCTGCCCCTCCTTTTAAGTAAATTGTTCTACATACTGTACCACTGGTTTGTTTCATGTTTATAAATATGCTTCTTTCATTATTGTACCTTGTTGTTATTCTGTAAAGCGCTTTGGAGTAAAGCGCTATATAAACTCAATAAACATAGTGTATATATTGTCTTTATTTCCCCTTCTGAATACTAAATTGGACTGTAAACCGGTGTCTTTGTAGCTAGTTCTTAAATCTGTTAAGGGCACCTAGGGGGCCTTGGAAAGCCAGTTTTTAGCACATCCTCTTTGCTTCATGCCCTCCTACCTGACACATAACCAATGGCATTTTTTTTAAATCATAGCCCTCCATAGAATTTACTATAAGGGACAATATCAATTACTGAGATTCCCTCCTTGTCGTCATCAGTAGAACTTGTACTTTTTCAGTCAAATACTTGAATGTCAATGCTGTTCATGCTGCAAATTCTATGGATGTCTGTCCATGTAAAATTATCATTATCTCATAATTTTCAAACTGAAAAGCAAGTAATAAATTCACTCTTTATATCGTCTCTCTGACAGTCCATCAGCAGTCACCTTGGATCAGGAAAAATCGAGCATGTCCCAAGAGAGAATGTCTTCCTCACTAATGAATTAACGGTAAAGATGATGGTGTTGTTTGCTGAACTATATCTTCTTTTATAAGAGGGAAAACTATTTTTTACATGACCTGTAATTCTAAATCTAAAGATTATTGCTGTAATATTTCTCATTTTGAAAAAGAATGAAAACAGTACAATAAAGAAACCAAAAGGTTTAAATGTTCAAATTGCTAATAGCTGTGCAAAACATTACATACAAAATAGAACAATATATTTTCTTGAATCATGGATTTCACAGATATTGCTAGTCTGATGTATTTCTCCTTTCTCTCTTGATATTACGAACTAAGCACACATTCAGATATTCTTAATTGAGTATAGAATATCAAATTGTTGAAAATGTGTTTTATACTAAGAATTTCAACCTCCTGACTAGCAAGATGAAATCAGAGGGGTTTGTTCTAATATGTCAGCTCTGCAACTCTCGACGAAGCTACCTGGAAGAGGAGTTTAGACACTATAGACCCAATTAGAGGGGTTGTCAATGTTTCAGAGCTCTCATGTTTCCTTTGGCAGTATTTGAGAAGGCCATCCAATTCTGGTATGCTTTGAATTTGGCTCTTAATTTTCTAATGGGGAAAATAACTGCAAGTCAGAAAACAAAGGGGTAAAAACAGCACTGGATGGCCATTTCATGCATGTCCACGGGAAACATTAGATTTCTGAATTGTTTGCACTTTCTGATCATCGTGAATAGTAGGAATAGAACAGTACTCCGGATCCAATTATGGGTTGGCAATACAAAAAAACAGACCACAAGAATTACACAACCCATTTTTCTCAAATGTTCTCAGCTGAAACAGCCGATGAGAACTGTGAGCATCCTTCATTCACGGTGCTTGTGAGTCTTTGGAGCCTCTGTTTGTTATTGTGAACTTGACTTCTCAAAATAGGAGTCCTGCGTGTCCCTGTGTGTGGGCATTTATTTACCAATTACAACAGAAAAGGTTGTTATTGAATCACTGTCACGTGATATTAGTGCCAATACATTCAATAGATACTCTTAAGCAACAAAGATGGTTATCATTGTCTGGTTATTCGACTAGAAAAAAAACAAGACCGGTAACTTTAAAATTCTCATCAGAAACGATTTACATCGGGGTGATTGGGCCAGCAGCATGAAGCATGTCAACATTAACTGCGGGCCAGTTTGGACCACATTGGTCAGGACTATTTGGCTTCTGATAAATCGTTTAATTTAAGCAAAAATCTGGTATGTGAGAAACCTTTTTTTATCTCCAGTTCAAATCAGTCCTCAAAATCCAACAGATAACTTGGGTTCAACACCAGCACCATCTTCTATGAAATCTCTCCATATGGTATTAAAAGGATTACTACTATTGTAAAACACAACTCATCCTTAGATGAGATGAAAAATGTGTTGGATCTACAGTTGAAGCATTGCTTGGACGTTCAGCCTTTCACATGAAATACTGCAAAATTCTCCAGCATGGGGTCTGGCATGGATTCACATGCTCATGAATATTCCCCGTCGTCAGGCTGGGAATCCTCGGTAAAGAAAAATCAGTATCAGTTTTGTTTCTGATCTGTCTTTCATAGTAGTAACCAATCACTGATCTATGCGTCATACTGACCACAGCCAATGACTGCCATCTCCCTAAGCCCCGCCTCTGGCAGCCATCTTCAGATTTTTACCGCACGTTCAAGTGTTGGGATCCTCGTGCTATTGCTCTCGAGCTTTAGTGCGTTTTCGCGCTTTTTCATAGGTAAATTCTCTCTTTTTTCGGTCAAAAGAGCCTCAAGCTCCACCGTTTCTTTATCCGATCAAAGGGGACCCGTGTCGGATTCTTCTACGCCCCTCAAGGGTGAAGATTTCGTCGAGCCACGCTTTTGGAGGACTCCAGAAGTTTCTCAGGCCCATCTCGGACATGGTCCAGGAGAAGGGAAGCTTGACGCCCGGAAAGCTATTCAGGGTCTGCCCTGGATGCCAGCTTCAGAATGTCTTTAAGGAGGACGAACACTCCCTTTGCCTCTACTGCCTGCATGAGGACAAGACGCACGTGGAGAAGGACTGTGCGTTTTGCGGCAATATGTCGGAGCGGACCATGAAGGACCGCCAACTGGCTGGAAGGTAAGAGCCCGACAGGCGAGAAAAAGAAGTAGTAGTCCGAGCGGTCTTCTAAGACCTTTGAGGGCGCCCCGGCGACGGGGGCCCAACAGAAGGCCAAGCACCGCGAGTCCGCTGGCACCGGGAGCGCCGAACGGTCGGGCTCTACGGTTGCCAGCAGGGCGCATCCTCCCCGGTGCCATCGACCACGAGCCAACGCTCTGGCTCGGGTAAGAGGAAGGGCGAGCACCCGGCGAAGCTCCTGGAGAGACCCCGGTCGAGCCCAAAGGCCCCATCGGAGGGGGGGCGAGGTGGTGACCCTCCCCCCAAGGAGAAGGCGGTGAGCGCACCTAAGGTGGTGAAAGCCTTGATCCACCCTGCCAAGGCCTCTATCGAGACAGTCGCGGCGGCCCTGGCTCAGCCTGTGGAGGCTACACCAGTGGAGGCGACCTCGGGGCCCAGGGTCTCCCTGCCACCGTGGAGGGAGTCCTCTTTCAAGCCCATCGACAGGACCCCTGTGAAACCTCCGGCAGAGAAGAAAAAGGGGGTGCAGGAGGTCGTCGTGGATTCGGCCTCAATCTCTGAAGAGGAGCTGATCGAAGTCTTAAACCATGGCATTGGCGTGGAAGAAGACCAGCCTGTCGGGAGGGACCCCGACGTAGGAGACGACGAGAACGTCGAGGGTGCCGACGAGGCTCCAGACCGCCCGTCGGAATCCCCTCAACCAGTGCCGCAAGACAACTCAGTGGCCATTTTGTTGGCTATACAGTCCTTATGTTCGGAGATAAGGACGAGATTGCCTTTACCACCAACGGAGGAACTGTCACGCTCACCTGATTCCCACGGAGGCGCAGGTTTGGCTTCGGGTGCTGATGCTTCTTCTATGGTGAAGCGCAGGACTCTGAAGATGGACTCACTGGCTCGCAGGAATATTCCCCTGTGCGTGAAAAGGGAGTATTACCTACTGACGGAATAATGCTCAAGCCTCCCACTCCCTTCCAGCCCTCCACGATACCCTTCCTCGATTCCCCGTGAAGTCTCACCTTAGGGTCTGGAAGGATGAGTTCTCCATCCTGCTTCAGATGCAGGGGCGCGTTGAAACCCAGTTACTTCACTGGATTGAGGTTTGATGGGAGTTCAAATAAGCTTGACTATTCAGGTAAGGCGCTGTAAGAGTTCTGTAGCAAGTTCAAAAGTTCAAGCCTTATAATAATGTTCATTGCCTTATTGCAGCAAGCGCTAATCGCTTATGTCTTTTTTTTCCCTTAGGGGCCGGGGTTCGGAATGCCGGAGATATGGCGCCGACCCGAAGTGAAACGTGCAGTACCAGTGAATGACAGGTAAGTTCTGGATGAGCGTTCGGGTAATGTCTTTGCATTCGCTCATTCAATGTCTGTCTTTTTTCCCCATAGGGGCCGGGGTCCGGAATGCCAGGAAGCGGCAGGACCCGAAATGAAATGGGAATGACCCAACAGGTAAGTCTTAGAAGGAAACTGAGCTTTTCCTATTCCCTTCCTTCTCTCACCTTGAGTTCTTGTCTTTTTCTCTCTAGGCTCTGGGAAGTGGCTGCGGATCCGGATGATCGCTGCTGAAGATGGAGGTGCCCAGGAAAGGTGAGTGAAATGCAGCACTGCAGCGATCGAAGCGAAATGCTTTTAAAATGATGTCTTCCCTTTCAGGATCGTCGGTGTGAAGTCTCCGTGATGCAGCTTTAGCAGGTAAGGTCTTCTTTCTCTCCAATTCTCTCTTAGCAGGTGACCCAGGATGCTGACAGGCGTGGCTGAAGTCCAGATGCAGGAGCTGACACGGTGAGCATCCAGCTGCGAGGAGCAGAACAACGCGAAGCGTGAGTTGCTGATCGGGCGTGGTTTAAATAGCTTTGGAAGAAGTTCCAGGTATGTATCCTTCCACCGATCAGGTATGTATCCTTCCTCGACCACACCCAGGGGAAAGTAGGTCCACAGGTAAAGTAGTTCCATTCAGGCCTCAAGAGGGCCTGGATGTAGCAGCATGGTCTGCATCAGGTAAGTGCACCTTAAAACACTTGAACACATGTCTAGCTTTATGAGCCTGGCGCCTAAAGCGCCAGGACAGGGGTCCAACATGAGCCTGGCGCCTAAGGCGTCAGGACTGTGTCCAAAGTGCCCCAGCTTGGGCCCGCTGGCACTTCCCTGGGGGAAATGATGCCTGCCTCTGGGGTTGCTGGGTCGGACCTGGCTCCTTGGAGGTAGGCATCATGACAGGAACCGCTCCCGACGGGGGACCCAGAGTCAGGCCCTTCTGGGAGCCCTCCTCCTAAGAGAAGAAGGATTCATCCTCCACCTCCTTTTCAGCCATCGCGCCCTGCTCAGCCCTCCTCCCCGTCCACGACCCGTGGGGATGATACGGGGACGGACAAGGCTGCGACGGGTACAGACGACGAGGTTTACGACGAGGATCTTCCGTCGTCACCTCCTCCCCGGGCTTCCCCGCCCGACGAGATTGGATCGTTTCATGCCATGATCGCCAGGGCATCCGAGCTTTTCCAGCTCTGCCCAGAAGAAAAGAAGAAGGAAGGTTTCCTTTATCAATGGCGCGAGACCAAGAGGAAGACGGTCCTCGCTGTACCTCTACTGGACGATATCTGGGATGAGGGTCTCGCCCTCCTCAAGAACCCATCCACAACGCCTGCGGGAAGGGTTCGGTACGAGAAGAAGTACCGGGTCCCGTACGCGGCCCCCTTGTGCCTTCGGGCACAGCCGACCCCAGACTCGGTCGGTTCCGTGGCGGCCAGGAAGAAAGAGGGGGGCTTCGGCCTCTACGTCAACCTCCCCCCCGGACGGCGAGGGAAAGAAATTGGACACGATGGGATGCAGAGTCATCTCATTGGCAACGACGACGATTAAGGCTGCCAACGCCTTGGCTATCGTAGCCCGCTACGACAGGGAGTTGTGGTACAAGATCGCCCCCCGGCTGGACTTCCTACCGGACGACAAGAGGGCGGAGGCCCTGGAGATCTTGCAGGAAGGAGAATTGGCGTCGGACCACGCCATTACAATAGCGACAGACATCGCTGACACTGGATTTCGCCAGTTGGGCAACGGCGTGTGCCTTAGACGGCGTGGATGGCTCAAGGCAACGGACTTCCGGCAAGACGTGCAGACCAGAGTTTTGGACATGCCGTTCGACGGGAGCAACCTGTTTGGGAAAACAGTGGACGATTCCCTACAAGCCATCAAGATGGACACGGAGACGGCCCGGGCTCTTGGTGTTCTCCAGCAATGACGGACGCCCTTTCGGAGCACCAGAGGCAAGCAGGGTGCCTCCAAAGGTTCCGGCAGCGGATATTCCACCTACCGTCAAGCGGCCCGTTCGTCGTCACAGGAAGCCTACAGGGGACGAGGCAAGTCGGGCGGACCCCGCCGTCGTCGCCAGGGAGGACAAGGCGGCAAAGCCTCGTCGAAGGAGGACTGAACCGGCCGTGGGGTCGGGCCCCCACCGAAGCATCCCGGTGGGATGCCGGCTGGCGAACTTCGTCAGCGTGTGGGCGTCCATCTCCACCAAAAATTGGGTGCTGGACGCCCTGGCCCAGGGTCACGCGCTCGAGTTTCTAAAGAAGTGCCCACGCGTCCCCCCCGTGGCCAGGAAGGAACATCACGTCCCTCAACTTCTCTTGGAGGTAAAGGCGATGCTCAAGAAAGGCGCCATCGAGCTCGTCCCAAAGAGGCTTTGGGGCACCGGAGTTTACTCAAGATACTTCCTCGTGAAGAAGAAGACCGGAGGATGGCGTCCCATCCTGGACCTACGACGGTTGAACAAATTCATCAAGGCACAGAAGTTCCGGATGGTCACCCTCCAGCACGTCCTGGGTCAGCTGGAGGAGGGCGATTTCCTGTCGTCGTTGGATTTTGAGGATGCTTACTTCCATATCCCCATCCTAAAGGGACACCGAAAGTTTCTCAGATTCGTGGTCCAAAGGCGTCACTACCAGTTCAGAGCCCTTCCCTTCGGATTGAGGTCGGCACCCATGGTGTTCACCAAGTGCCTCGCACCGGTGGCGGCGCGGCTGCGCCTGGAGGGGATCCACGTCTACCCCTACCTGGACGACTGGCTCATCCGAGCAAAGACAAGGGAGCTTGCCGCGGAGCACACGGCGAGGACAGTCCAACTACTCACAACCCTGGGATTCTCCATAAACTACGCCAAGTCCCACCTGGTGCCCGCACAAGACGCACTGTTTTCTGGGAGCGAAACTCGATACAGTGGCGCTTCTGGCCTCTCCGTCGGAAGAAAGGACGAGGGCCATCTTGAGCAAGGTGCAGCGAATGCTGGTTGCGGACGCGGCCAGGGTGAGGTCCATCAAATCCCTCCTCGGAATGATGTCTTCTTGCATTTATCTCATCCACCTGTGCAGGCTTCGAATGCGCCCGTTACAGGAGTTCCTGGACGCTCGCTGGATCCAGACGACGGGCAGCTTCGAGGACAGGATCACACTCGACGAGAGCTTCCGACGAGCGATCCGGTGCTGGGGCACCCTCGCGCATCTGACGGCGGGCATGGACTTCCAGACCCCGGGCCACCAGAAGACAGTGACCACGGATGCCTCCCTGGAAGGGTGGGGAGCGCACACCGAAAATATGTACGCGAGAGGCCTTTGGCTTCCGACGGAGAAGTCCCCCCATATCAACGTCCTGAAGCTCCGTGCTGTGTTTCGGGCCCTCAGGTCCTTTCTTCCGTCCCTCAAGGGCAAGGTGGTGAGGATCTTCACCGACAACACCACCACCATGTTCTACATCAGGAAGCAGGGCGGTACCAGATCCCCAGCCCTGTCCAAGGAGCCGCAGGATCTGTGGCATTGGGCCGTCGCCCAAGGGATGTTTCTGGTGCCGTTTCATCTGGCAGGAATAAAAAACACCATCGCCGACTCGCTCAGCAGAGAGCTGCGCTCGTGCCACGAGTGGGAACTGCGACAGGATCTAGTGGATCGCCTCTTCCGACGGTGGGGCACACCCCAGATCGATCTGTTCGCGACGGCGACAAACTCCAAGTGCCAGGGGTTCGCCAGCAGGTTTCCCCAGCCGAGGAGCATGGGCGATGCTTTCTCGTTCCTCTGGGAGGGCCTGTTTCTATATGCGTTCCCTCCATTGCCGTTGCTGATCCGGCTCATCAACCAGCTCAAGAGGTCACGGTGCAGGATGATCCTCGTCGCACCTGTGTGGCCGAGGCAGATATGGTTCCTGGACCTTCTGGACTTGTCAGCGTCCCCGTCAATCAAGCTGCCAGTGGACGCGGATCTTCTCTCCAGGGAAGGAGGCGCCATCCTCCATCACGACCCGAAGTCGCTGAACTTGCAGGCCTGGCTCCTGCAGCGTTAGAGTTTGGAGGTTACGACATACCGGCCGTCTGCAGAGAGGTTCTTGCAAAGGCCAGGGCGTCCTCAACTCTTAAATGGAAGAGGTTCTCTGTCTGGTGCCACGCACAGAAGATTAACCCTCTACGGATTACGGCTCCTCAAGTACTGCCGTACCTACTGTCGCTGGCCAAGGCTGGACTGGCGCACGCTTCCATCAAGATTCATCTTGCTGCGATCTCCCGATATACCAGAACCACGGGACGGACGTCTTTGTGGTCTCATCGTCTGGTGAAAGAATTCATGAAGGGACTGTTCAGGTCGTTCCCGCCGGTGAAGGCTCCGGCCCCGGCGTGGGAGCTCAACGTGGTGCTGACCAAGCTCATGGGACCTCCGTTCGAGCCTCTGCACTCAGCTCCGTTGAAGTTCTTGTAGTTGAAAACAGCGTTTCTTGTGGCCATCACCTCCGCACGACGGGTGGGAGAGATCCAGGCCCTTTCCTGCAAGCCCCCGTACTTGACTTTTCACGACACGAGGGTAGTGCTCAGGACGCACCCCTCCTTCATGCCCAAGGTGCCGTCGGACTTCCACCTCAACGAACCCTTGGTGTTGCCTGTTTTCTTCCCGTCGCCGGCTGAAAGGACTTTGCACTCGCTGGATGTGGCTAGAGCGCTGAAGTTCTACGTGGACCACACGAAGGGTTTTCGGAAGACGTCACAACTTTTTGTGAACTTTGGACCTGTCAATCAGGGGAAGGCTCTCTCAAAGGCTTCCATTTCCAGATGGCTCTCCGGCTGTATCATGTACTGCCATCGGTTGGCAAACCGACCTCTGCCCGGCCGTCCGAGAGCCCATTCCACCAGAGCGATCGCAGCTACCACGGCGTTCCTATCTGGTGTGCCCCTGCTGGACATCTGCAGGGCTGCTACGTGGAGGTCGACGCACACCTTCACGAAATTCTACTGCGTCGACCGGGATTCCAGGGAGGAGTCCAGGGTGGCCAAGCAGTGCTGCGCAACCTGTTCGCCTAAGGTGAGCCTGGTGAGAAGGTAAGAGATGCTTAATGTTGAGTTGTTGTATTGCTTAATGTTGAGCCTGTTGCCACCTCCCGTGGTTGTGCATGTGTGTACTGCTATGTATTCTTTTATTCATGATCATGTGAATCCATGCCAGACCCCATGCTGGAGAAGGAACAAGTTACTTACCTGTAACTGTTGTTCTCCAGCATGGGTCTGGCATGGATTCACATGCGAACCCTCCCGCCTACCCCTCTGCGGCTCTTCACTTGGTCATACTGCCACTTCACGTGCTACCAAATCTGAAGATGGCTGCAAGAGGCGGGGCTTAGGGAGATGGCAGTCATTGGCTGTGGTCAGTATGACGCAGAGATCAGTGATTGGTTACTACTATGAAAGACAGATCAGAAACGAAACTGATACTGATTTTTCTTTACCGAGGATTCCCAGCCTGACGACGGGGAATATTCATGATCGTGTGAATCCATGCCAGACCCATGCTGGAGAACAACAGTTACAGGTAAGTAACTTGTTCCTTCTGCAGCCTGAATTAGTCAATAGCCCTGTAATTGAGGATTGTGTTGTACCGTCAAACAATATTGCGACCACCAGTTGCTGCTTCTTAAATACAGTATCATCCTGCATTCAGCAGATTAGGAGTCTGACACGTTAAGGACATTTTGACTGATGCTTAATAATATGATAAGAATAAGGCCTACTGTTCCCTAATGCTGGATGATTTCTGTGCCTATCTAAATAAACTAAAGTGCTGTTGGTCATCAAAAAGTCCCAAATTATTATGTCCACTGTCCAAACTAGCTCTAACTGACCCTACCACTACGTTAACTAACTTAAATGAGACCAAGAAAATGTCTCTCTCCTCCTGGTTTTTTCTTATAGAAACGCATTTTCTTTATTCCAAGGTTTTCTTGGAAACGTCTCTTTGAACAGTCTCTCGACACCTCCTTGATAAGTTCTTGTAATTTGTTCAGAACATACTTAGGTTTTATTCTCTCTTTAGGGATAGGTTTTCGACAGTTCTCCTTGATACATTTCCTTATACTATGGGCTAAACTTGTACGCTTCTCTGAGTCTTGTAGCCCTGAATTTCTTAGCTTGAGTATGCCTTGTTCCTATGAGACCTTTCCCTTCTCCTGGGGTTTCTCACTCTGATTGTCTCTCCCCTTGTCTTGCTCATAGGATATTTTGATTTCCCATTCGTAGTCACCAGACTTTATCTCTGGCTTTCTCCACTCTTCACTTCTTATGTCATGGGGCACTTCCCCTTCTTCCAATGATAGTCGTGCCAAGTCTCTAATTATTTTGATCTCTGGTTTAGTCGTTATTCTCCTTATCGTGTTTTTACAACTCCAGTTAAAAAGTTTCATATTCAGCATCTCATCTTTCACTCTGACGAGTTCTTCTCATTTCATAATTGTGCCCCGGAAGCCTCCCACTTCTCCCAGTTACCTCTTACTGGTCAGGGGAATGTGGTTGGGCTCGGCACTCGCTCAGGTCTTCTCCTTTTGCTTTGGTCCTTCTGCCTCTGTGTCGCCAGCTTTGTGTTCTGTCATCTCCCTCTTTGCAGCTGTGTATGTGTGCAAACAGGGAGCTGCGCATACTCCCCACTGTGATGGTTTTGGCGCAGTTCACTGGCCGTACCACCCACCACGATATTGTCATGGCCATGCCACCACCGGACCTAGGATTCTCTTCTCCTGGCTCACAACTGCTTTTGCGTTCTCGCAAACACCGGCCCTCCAGCATTTTGGACCAGCTTCCTCTGCTTGCTTGAAAGTCATGGGCTCCGCATCTCCAAGGAATAGTGATGTTAGGGGCTTCCCCTGCTTACAGCACTCTCCAAGGCGCACTGCTGTCGGGGACCTTCCCCTGCTTGCAATCCTCTCTCTCTCGCTTTGTTCACCCTACTTGTCCCTGTTAAATATACATCTCCCCTTAAAGAGACCGGTACCTTTCCTTTTCCAACATTGTTTGTTTCAGCATTGTCTTCAGACAAACACCCAGATGTCAGAGTATTTTTCATAACAGGTATCCCCTGTATGCTGCTATAGTGGAGGGTTTAGAGAGTTCCTAATAGAAACAGGAGTCCTTGTCCCTTAAGAGGGAGTCTCTCTGTGTGGTCCCACTTACCCAGACCCCTAGGGAGGGTCTTGCAGAGCATGCTCACCTCCTTAGCCTCAAAGGGGGAGCTTCCCCCTTGGGGAGAAGGGGCGAATACCCTTGATTCATCACACTACATTTCCTACATCTACCAGTGGCAAATAGGGTAAAAGTAAAGCGAGAAATAGAAATAAATTATCTGCTTAGCAAACTTTACACCAACATAGAAGAACAATGATCTCTGAGAAGTTAGCATGGAAGGAGTCCAAAAATTGTTTTGTGTTTGAAGATTTGTCAAACAAGTCAGTTTCCCAAAAAGCATGGTAAATGTAAGAAAAATACGTCTAAAGTACCCGTCAGCACTAAAAGAAAGAACATTTTAAGGAATAAAAAAAGGTGTAAATCTTCTAACAAGGTAGACATCATTTTAATTTAGAGTAGAGATTGAGAGAATTGTGGGTGTCAGATTTTTGTACATCAAACAATGGGGACACATATAATATATTAATGTTTGCATTGTCACCGCTAAATGTCAGCTCAAGCCCCAGGTACTTATAACTGGTAACATACTCAATGCAGTTCCCATTAACTATGAGTTTGGGCTTTCCAATTTTCCAATTTGAGAAAATGCATCATTTTTGTTTTCTCAAAGTTAATGGTTAGTCCACTTTCGCCTGCGTACTTGTATAGTTTGACCAGCAGTCATTTAACGCCCCCTAAACCTTCCATATGTGTGGTCAGTGATCATAAGGTCGTCAGCATATGACAAACAGCAGACTTTTACACAGCCAAGTCTTGGAGAGCAGTTATCAATTCTACTTTGCAGTGACTGTGCAGATGTTATCTCAGTCAAGCGTAGGAAGGCAGTTGTACTGGCATCCATCATCACTAAATTTGTGAGAGAAACATCAGGCTTCAGTCCTGCGGGAAACCTTATACTGTATAAACAGTGTTTCTGTGCACTGATTCTCTATGGCATCGGCGATGAGGGATTTTGCATGGGTGAAGGTTATCGAGTGCAAATTCTGGAGGAGGATCTTCAGAGTGGCACCATGTGTTCCTGTGGAGCTACTGAGACTAAAGTTGGGATTAATATCTCTCCCAGCTATGGCACTAAAACAGAGAGGTCTCCGATTTATAAAATCAAAAACAAAACCAATGTGCCCATTATTAGAGCTTCTGGGAAAAGTAGCTGATGGGAGGGCAGAATGATAATTATACTTTACTAGTGACCTCTACATTTGAATTGGTCAACGGGCGTCCTAATTGGGAGTGTGTATTCCATGAGTTGAAGAATGCCCGCTCAGCCTACAAACACGCCTCTGACATCTGTCTCCTTCTTGAAGACATTGACCTCGACATTCTCGCTCTTACCAAGACTTGGTTCAATCCCTGCTCAGTCACTGCCTTTGACTCCCTCCTCCCTGTCGGCTTCAAGATCATATCCAAGCCTCGACCTAACTGCTCTGGTTGAGGGGTTGCCTTAATCTTCCCTGAGTGGGTTCTTGCTTCCATCTTCCCTACCCAGACCTATTCCTCTTTTGAAAACCTGGTTTGCAAATTGGTCACCTCTCCCACCTGCACCCTGACCATCGCTACCATCTACCGGCCTCCAGGTGCCTCCTCCCTATTCCTCTGTGATTGGGCTGACTTCTGTTCTTCTTTACTCTCTTCCACCTCTAACCTTCTCCTTCCGGGTGATTTCAACATTCGTCTGGACTATGCTGGCCCTGAATCCACTCTATTCACGGACCTCTGCTCCTCGCTTTCCCTCTCCATTCTCCCTTCTGAGCCAACCCACACAGCTGGACACACTCTGGATGCCCTCATTCACTCTGACCTCTCTCCCCCTACAGTCACCCCTCTCTCCTGGACAGACCACTCTCTCATCCCATCTGGGTCCCACTGGCCCTCTGACTGCCCCCCCAAAAGCCGCTCCAACCTAGTTCACTAACACCCGCCCTATGAAACGAGTGACTGCAGCTGCCATCATCTCCACCTTTACCCCCACCTCTGAATCTGCCCTCAGCAACCGCCATCTTTCCATCACCAATACTCATGACATTCTTGCCCCAGTCATGAGGACCTTTTTGAAACCTGCCTCTAAGCGTAACACCAAACTTGTAGCCCCAAAATGAAAGTGCAGGGCAGCGGAACGGAAGTGGCAAACCTCTGGCTCATCCTCTAACAAACTGGCATGCTGCACGCTGCAAAGGCAATACAGACTCGTCGTCCGTGCAAAGGAAGAGAGTCCAAGTTCAGGCCTGGGTCTCAGGCGATCCAATAACTCAGCAGAACTTTTCAAAATCTGCAGGGAACTAGCCAACCCCTCTGCAGTCTCCCCCTCCCCTTCGCCATCCCATGCCCTCCGCAATGCACTGGCCTCACACTTTGCTACCAAACTCAGGACATTCTGACCACCATCTCTACTCTCCCTCACAACCAATCCATCACCCCACCTCCGCACCCTCCCTCCCCTCTCCTTCCTCCTTTGCCTCCTTCTCCCCTGTCATACCTGAGGAAGTTACCAGAATTGTCCGCTCCATGAAGGTCTCTTCTAAACAGGTATTCCCCTGCTCAACCAGGACCATCAAGGATAACATTGGCGTTCTTGCCCCTGCTCTCGCTGATTTCTGCAATCACTCTTTTATCTCTGGATCCTTCCCCTTCCCTTCAAGCACTCCATTGTATGCCCACTACTCAAAAACCCTTCATCTGGCCCTACCTGCCCTGTCAGCTATCGCCCCATCTCCTTCACCCCCTTCCTGGGGTAGCTTGTTGAGAAGCTGGCCTTGCCCCAGCTTAACTCTCACACTGAACTTGTTGGTGGCCTCCACAGCCATCAATCTGGTTTCCGAGCATCCAGAGGCACGGAAACTGCTCTTTCTGAACACCTGTGAAGAACTGCTCACATCTCTGGATTCCAATTCCCTAGCTGTCCTTATCCTTCTTGATCTCTCCTCTGCATTTGACACAGTTAACCATCCATCCTCCTACAAAGGCTCCACGATACACTTGGTATCTCGGAACGGGCACTGGATTGGCTGTCCTCTTTCCTCATCAACTGCTCTTCCCAGGTCATCCTGGGCCCCTTCTCCTCTCCTACTTCCATCTCCTACTGTGGTGTCCCCCAGGGCTCTATACTCTCCCCCTGGCTCTTTAACATCTACCTTGCTCTCCTTGCACGCCTCATTTCCACCTTCTCCTCAACTTCCAGTGTTACGCAGACGACACACAGCTGTCCTTCAGACTCCCTGGTTACCCTCTTTCACCCTCTATCATCCATGACTGCCTATCTGCCTTCCATTCCTGGCCGCCTCCAATAATCTCTGCCTCAACGCCTTTAAAACTGAGATCCTGGGGGCGTGGCCAGCAGCGCCACCCATGTGGCAGCCTTGCTAACAGCCTCTGTGAGAGGCCCGCTGCCTGGGAGATAATACGCAGATCCCATGGAGCATACATATCCCTGAAACGAAACGCAGTGACCAGAAAATCCCGGGCCTCAGCTGCTCTGACCTGAGAGGCTGAATTGCAGTCCCAATGCCTGAAATCTGCCAGTGACACCGGGACCCCTGCGAAGTTGGAGCACCAAGATGGCGGACGGACACAACGAAGAAGGAAGGAAAGAAAGCCTATCTATCAAGTAGCGAGTGATCGGAGCAACGGAAAGCCAAGCACTGAATGAGCACTTGCCTCCGACCACACTGTGGAAGCCTGGATCTTGAAGGAGAAGACTTGCAACACCTGTGAAAGCACCGGAGCGGTACCCAGCGAAGACGGGAGACGCCCTGCCACTCCCTACGCTGGGCCACGGTGTGGATTCCGGCCACCAGTGGGAATTCCCAATGTGGGTGGCTGCGACCTCGGCGGTCCGGGAGCCCGAAGCCCACGCTGAACAGTGGGCTCCTTAGTGCGGGAGCTGCCACCCAGACCTGCATTCCGGCCCTAGCGGAATCCTACCACTTCCCTGCAGCAGACGCCGACGGTGCCCGTGGTGAGCGCCATGGGACGGCAAGAGATAGTCCGGAGCTCCAGAAGGTGGGGACATTTGCATTTTAGAAAGGGGAGAGGCATGCCCCATGTTGAAAGGGGCCGGGGAACTCGTTGTGGAGCATAACACTATCTATACGCTCCCCCACCTTATCATCCTTACAATGTCGAAAACAGAGTCAGTCCTCAAAACACTGGCCTGACGGAGTATCCAGGAAGGCTGTACACTAACCTTTATCGAGCTAACTGAGCGGATGGGAAGGCTGCCCCCCCGCCACCCCTCCCCCATCACTATGAGCTCTGGTCCTGCTGGGAGCGCAGCTATTCTATACAAGTGACTTTTGACCTGGGAGGGGTTCCTGTTGTGAACTCTCCAAGTTGTCATTCAAGTTGGGCTCAGCACTTGGACACAGACCAGCTGTCGAGCCATTGTATTTTCCAGGTGAAGCGTTATTATACATATGTACAAATGTACATAGACCAGTTTCTCTTGATGTATTTACAGTGGCACATAAGACTGGACAGGAACAGGGATAGGTAGTTTACATGACATACAAAGGAGCAGACCCACCAGCCATCCTATCATACCCAGCTCAGGCCACCAACTGAAATTCATGGAACATCACTCACAGACCCACACAACATTCTCCTGAGCTGCTTGTCATTTATGCATCAACATTCTAATAGCAAGCACTCCTGGTCAGTGATAAAACAAGACTTACAATACAACAGTTCCCCTGCAACAAGACCAGCCAACCTTGCCGTCCTGCTGAAGCCCCACGGAAGCAGATATCACACCAATGGGACCCCAGTGGGGTCCCCCCTCCCCTCTTTTTGCCCCACCCATGGGTGTCTGGGAGGCTGCTGGATCTTCAATAGCCCTCAGGTGATCCCCTTCCCACCATCATGAAGATAGCGGGCCGCCAGGGCGGCAAAGCTTTCTGGCAATCACTCCTGTAGCCTGGATCCGGAATTCAAGAGCCTGACATCAAAAGGTTGAGGAGGGGTGGACGCCTTCTGCCCCAGAGGGGCCTCCAATGGCCCCTGCCTCCTACATCTCAGTGGGAACTCTGCACTGCACAGCGAGACTCCGCTACCATGTCGAAACATCCCAAGACCCCTAAGAGTGGTGATATCTCCACCTGGTGGAGAAAGGAAAGAAGCCAGAGACATCCAAAGCCTCGCCTCAGGCTTCACCTGGGGACGCTGGACAGTTAGCTACCATGGAAGGCATACAGGTGATTATGATGAATCTGAATTCCGCTCCTGTATGTCGGAACTCACCACCAAACTTGAGCGTACAGACCAGTGAGTGCTGGACGTGGAACATGGAGTGGGAGATATGGAGGACCTGACTCAGGAGCATTCAGCTACGCTTCTTGAAGTACAACAAAAGATCCAGGCCCTGACAGATAGGGACAAGATCCTGGAATACAAACAGGAGGACTTAGAGAACCGGGCCCAAAGAAATAACCTGTGGATAAGAGGGGTCCCCTCCTTGATTCCAGATCGGAACCTAGCAGAATACGTGGGATACCTGTTTCAGTCTCTCCTGCCACAATTTGAGAAGTCTCAACGCATGTTGGATCGCACCCACAGTCTATGCCCGCGAAGAGGGCTGGAGACAGAATGCCCCCCCCGGACGTGATCGCCCGTGTTCACTTTTATACGATAAAGGAGGCTATAATGGCGATAGGTCACTCCCAAGATGAACTGTCATTCCAGGGGTCTCCCCTGCAAATCTTCCAGGATCTGGCCGCAGTGACAATACAGAAATGGAGGGCCCTCAGACCACTAACGCTATTCCTACGAGATCAAAAATTCTGGTACCGCTGGCTGTTCCCTACTGTGGTTTAATTCTCCTACAAAGGGGTCTCCCGAGTGACTGCACACCTGGAAGATGCGGAAATTATCCTGAACCCCATCCCACCGGATAGGGGAGATGGCTCCTCTTTTGACTCTCCTCGGATGCAGCAGACCTTCTTCCTAAGGCGGGGCGGACGACCTGGTCAAGGATACAGAAAGGTCGTAATGCAAGATGAACGGTCCTCGCAGTCCGATTCTTCGGATGACTGATGTTGTCGACGTTGCTGAAATCTACAACACTCCATGCCTCAGACGTCCGATCTAGTGGAGATTCAGGAAACGGTGAACATAATGATGCTAATAGTGGCCTCCAACCGGTCCAAGCCCGGCTCCAAGGTGGATGTCACCTGAAAACCCTTGGAGTGTACTGCCGGCAGAGTATGGTTGGTAACCTGCCAGTTCGTTGTTACAGCTTCAAAGTTGGAAGCTCAAGTTGAAACCCTGGTTGCGCTGTGTGGGCTCGAGAGCACAGGACCTAAATGGCAACTGAGTTGGACCAGACTTCTCCCCCTCTCCCGGTGAGTTCAAGAGCTCTTGAGGACCCACCGCACCACCAGAAACTGAACTTCATTTCGCTGAATGTGAAGGGCCTTAATTCTCCCCCCAAACTGAAATATATGGAAAGCTCAATAGTTTTCCTTCAAGAAAACCATTGCTACCACTGGACTTCCAACATCTCCGTAATAGACAGTTCCCTCTTCATTACATAGTATCAAGTGGATCCAAGAAAGGGGGGACGGCCATACTCCTGGCTAAGGGAATTCACTTCAGGGCTTTGGAGACACTATGCTGCCCAAAGGGATGATACACAGCATTCAAAGGCTTCATTTATGGGCAGCGCTATTCACTCATCTCGGTCTACGCCCTCAATGAGGGACAGGAGGCGTTCTACGAAGCGCTGGGGGCCAAGTTCCTTTTTTTCATTGAAAGCTAAAACATTTTTGGAGGGGACTTCAATGAAGTCCCAGACCTCCTGTGGAACAGATCTCATCCGCCAGCCCCCAGGGACCTCAAAATCGCTACTGGGCTTCTCCACTTTTTCAGGACATTGGGGGTGGTGGACTCGCGGAAGGTGTTACATCAGGGCAAAAAGATTTCTCCTTTTTTTCGCATGTGCACCGGACATCCTCCCGGAAAGACTTACTGATGACCTTCCCACAAATTCTCACTTTCGTCGACGAGTTGACCATAGAAACTAAATTGTTTTCGGATCATGCACCAGTCAAACTAACAATTCGAGCCTATAACCCTGAACCCCCCTGAACCCACAGACCCTGCTCGAGCTTATACGATCCGATCCTGAATGACATGGCACTAAGGGATGGTATAGCCAAGGCGATTCAGAGCTACTTTCAGGAGAATCCAGTGGAAGATACATCCCCAGCCAATACCTGGGATGCCATGAAGGCTGTGGCCAGGGGGGAGCTGATAGCCCACGGGTGGCGTATTGAAAACGAAAGTGAGAGACCTGCATGAAGCTGGAAAAAAAACGCCTGAAATGCCGAGATCAAACACAAGAAAACTGGTCGCCAATGGTCCATAGCTCCCTGCAGGTGACCCGAAAGATGTTGGAAGCCCATTATGTAGAGGAAACGGCTCACCTGTTGGCCAAATCTAAACAAGGCTACTATGCCAAAAACAACAAGGTGAACAAACTTCTGGTAGATGAATTGGCCAAGGCGAAGAAAAGGAATACCATAGTGAGCTTACGAGACCCGCACAGCAAGGTCCATTATGCGAAACACGTCAAGCTACAATTGGCAGCGGCTCACCTCTCCGAGACGATGTCGGCGACTCCCCGTAATAATGCTAAGCAAGTAAGCTACCTGCAGGGAGCCTCCCTTCCACATCTGGAAGAGCTTGACAGAGGTATTAGATGCCCCGATCACAGGTAAGGAGGTGGAAGCAGCCATCAAATCTCTGAAACCCAGAGCCCCGGGCCTGGATGGATTCACAAGTTTTTACAAGGTGTTTTGCCCCCAATTGGTAGCCCGGCTGTTTGCCCTCTTTAACTCCTTTGGCCTATCAAGCTCCATTACTCCATCTATGCAGGAATCTGTAACCATCTTCCTGCTCATGCCCGGTAAAAACCCCAGAGAAAACAACTCCTATAGACCCATCTCCCTGCTAAACTTAGATGCCAACATCTATTCAAAAATCTTAGCAAACAGCTTGGCGTCTGTCCTCCCTAAGCTAGTCGATGCTGACCAAACATGGTTTATATCAAGTAGGTCAATCGGGGACAACATTCGGATAGCCCTAAATTTAGTGGACATAGCGACCCAGGATTCACATAAATTGGCTCTGCTGGCATTGGATGCATCCAAAGCCTTTGATAAAGTTGATTGGTCCTTCCTACAGCTCACCCTAGAGGCCTTTCAGTTTGGCCCAAGCTTTCGTAAGATGGTCTGGCCAACTACAGATCCCCAAAAACTTCCCTGCGAGTTAACCATAACCTGTCAGAGCCCATTCCCTTAACCAGTGGAAATAGACAGGGATGCCCCCTGTCCCTCTCTTCTGTTCACCCTGATAATGGAGAATTCGCTCAGCGGGTTTGCATGGTCCCCAACATAAAAGGACTGCCAATTGGCATCTCTCAGCATAAGATCTCTATGCTGATGATGTGTTGCAGTCCATAACAGATGTTCATTCCTCACTAGTGTCCTCCCTCCAAGAACTATGCAAGTTTGGAGAGGTGACTGGGTTCACCATCAATTATGAGAAATCTTCGGCCCTGGGGGTGGGTCTGGTGCCCACGGAGTTGGAGGCCCTCCAACCCCTTTGCCCCATTCATTGGAGAGGGAAATCCATACCTTACTTGGGGGTCCAGATCCCGCCCCATCCGAAGGACGTGCACTCAATGAATTTCCCCTCTCTCTTTAAGAAATTAGAAAAAGATCTTGACCACTGGGCCGCCCAGGAGATATCACTTATCGGCCGGATCACGCCCACAAAATGAATCTTCTTCCACGGTTACTTTATTTCTGTTCCTCTCTGCCCACCACAGTCCCATTACCACCACTCCTACATTTACAAAGGAAAATGCTTTGGCTCATATGGGGAGGGAGAAAAGCAAACAACTATCAAAAAGTAATGATGGACAGCTCTTGCTTGGGAGGCCTGGAGGTCCCTAACCTGCACAAATACCAAGTGGCGGCACAATTGGCGCGCTTCCAGGCTTGGCTCATAGTGACAGGGCCCCCGAAGTGGGTTGAACTGGAACAGTCTAGACTCCTGCTCCCTCTTCGCCTTCTTCTGTATTTTTCGCCCCTGCTGCAGAGGACCTGGCCGAGGATCCATGCTTCCACCAAAAGCACTCAGCATGTGGGATTGGGCACTAAAGTCCAAAGGAATTACACGCAGCCTGGGCCTGAATACCCCGATCCTCCATAATCCAGCCTTTTCTCCTGGGTCTCACCCCTCAAACTTTATACATTTTATTAGTGGAAGCCTGGAATCCCTGGCGCAACTCTTCGAGAATGGCCAACAACGCACATTCGAAAACTGTAAATTCACCTTTCAGTTAGCCGAAACAGATGGATTCTCTTACTCCCAACTTCGTCATTGGTGTACTCACCCCCTGGTCCGACGGGGAAGCCACCCGAAACCTTAGCCCCATCAAACTTACCTTGCAGGGGGCACCAGCGAGAGGCAAGATCTCTAGCCTCTACAAACTGCTACAGGAGGACATGCTCTCCCTTAGGCCCCCGTACATGGCACAGTGGGAAACAGATATAGGGCACTTACTGGAGGACCATACCTGGGTGGACATATGGGCTAGAGGCCATTCCTCTTCGTTTTGCATCACAAACCGAGAATGTGCCTACAAACTGCTCCTGCGCTGGTACTACTCCCCAGTATGCCTCCACCAGTTCCAAAAATCCCTTGCCCCTCAATGCTGGCAGAATTGTGGACAGGGAGCCAGAGGTGATCCTTTTGGGCAGACCAGTGAGCCAGAGGTGATCCTTTTGGGCAGACCAGTGCCAGGGTCATACCCGAGGACAGGGAGGACTGCCAAGCTCATGACAAAACTTTTACTAGCGGGGAAGATCACGATTGCCCGCACTTGGAAGACTGCAGTGGGCCCCTCAGCGACCCTATGGTGGACTAAACTCTGGGATATTCTGGTTGCAGAAAAGGTCACGGCAGCCAAAGCGGGCCTACTGCACAGGTTCAGACATTTGGGCTCCGATTGTAGAGTACGGCCAGAACTTTCCAGCGCAGATTCACAAACCTTGATCGGCATGACTGGCCCTACAGGATGATGCCGAACTAGAGACAAACCACCTCGAGCCACTGGGCTGGGGGATTACGTCAACCTGTGGAGGGGGGTAGACAGAGGGAGGCAGGGGGGGAGCCGGAGGGGAATCATTCAATAATTAATAGCTATTATGTGTTTGTGTTCTGTATACTTGCCTTTGTCTCCACTTGCGCAACCGGATTAAAATAAAATAGTAAAAAAAAAAAAAGAGATCCTTCCCATTGGGACTCCCGCTCCCTCCTTTTTTTAAATTTTTTTTTATTTGTTATAGCTGGTAAACCAACTTTTCAAATTTTTATACACATTATCATTTAGCATACTTAAACATCTTATACTTTACAACAAATATTTACATCCCATTATAGGCAAATATGAAACAAGTAAACATAATAAAACCACATAAAACCACATAAAACAAAATAAACAGAATGATACAAAGTGAAAGTGAGAGCCCTCCTTGAAATTACTTAGAACTGACAATCATCATTCACTTTGAACTCATTTATGCAGAATTCGAGCCGGGGAAAATTATATTAAGAAATTGCACAATTGCAAGTTGTATAGTCATTCTTGGATTAGAAAACAGACGATTCCATATTTGCACAGAACTGGTGCCACTCTGAACCGACAACTTTCCCCCGAAGCATTTCACTCTGATGTCATGTAATGTGGGGCATTCAATGATGAGATGTTGTAATGTTTCACATTGTCCATTAACTTTACAGTGACGACAGAGATTCTGATCCTTCGATATTACTTTTCTTCTAGACAGGATCTCATTTGTCTCATATTGATTGAATCTGAATCTTAGATATTTCTGCCGGCATGCATGTGACGGGAATTTCAGCAGATACTCTGCTATTACCCCATACCTTTTGATGCCAAAAGCTTCGAGGTTAAAGTCTTTAGGTTTTGTGCAAAGTTCCATGTTGAAAATCCAGTCTGCTTGATAAATTTTATTTTTGGCATGATCCGGATTAGTCAACAGAAGCTCAATCGATACTGAGGCATCAGCAGCCGCATTAAGCGTGTGACTTCTCCACATCCTTGACATACCAACTTTTGCAGTAAATAGATTTTGAGCTAGTACATTTAGAAAGGTAGGCCTCCCTAAACCATCCAGCATTTTCCGTAGAAGCGCACACTGCTTCCATAATACATGGGCATATAAGGAGACCAAACCCAGTTCATATCGCAGCATGGCCAGTGGTGTACCTGGGGAGAGTGATAGAACTTTTTTCCAAAATCTAGCTTCTAAGCTATCCCAGAATTTGCGGTTTTGTGGTACCAAAGCCTCGACACCATATAGCAGAATTGGAATTACTTTGGCCTTATAAAAGAGCACAATGTGTTTCACGGTGAACTTCCCATATCTTCTTAACAGAACTAAGTTTAACCCTAATTTCAGCTGTCATGGTACTTAGGGTTTTCTTGTGCTCAATATATACTCCGAGATACTTATATCTGGCAACTTTAGTTAGTACACAATTTTGAAGGGACCACTGCAGATGATATTTTTTTGTAAAATTATTATTACACACTAAAATTTGGGATTTGGCTGTGTTGATCACAAGGTTATTTGATGTTGCATATGAACCTAATTGATTTAGCATGTTTTTTTTAGGCATATGGGAGTACGGGATGGTAATACCAAATCATCTGCGTATAGTAAGTAGGCAACCTTTTGAGATCCTATACGAGACGCATCAGCTACGCAGTTCATTAGTGCAGGGCCTAGATCAAAAATAAAGAAGTTAAATAAGAATGAGGCAAGAGCACAGCCCTGCTTCACTCCTCTATATGTTTGGATAGCTGGTGATAATCTTCCGCCCATATTTAGTTTAAATCGCATAGAGGTAGAGGAGTGTAGTAAGATCACTAAGTTTATAAGGGACATTGGGCACTGATGTTGCCTTAGCTTAGCTGTAAGCATATCTCTATCAATGTAGTCGAAGGAGGATTTAAAGTCAATAAACCCCAAATATAAGGGGAGTCCACCATCAACTTGCTCTGATTGTATCATTGAGAGTGCTAAGATATTCGGTATTGTGCCCATGCCCCTTACAAAGCCTGACTGGAATGGGTCTCTTAGACTATTTTGATCTACCCACTCATTGAGCTCCTTTAATATTATTCTACAAAATATTTTCGCAGGTGCATCCAATAGAGAAATTGGTCGGTAACTCGTTGGTAATTGACGGTCACCCTTTTTATAAATCGGAATTGTAATTGCATCCGTCCATGTTTTTGGTAATTTTTGATGGTTGTTTATTGCAGAAAATATCTTGTAGAGAATTGAGCTCCAGACTTCATGGTGTTTTTTCATCAGAGAGTTCGAAATCCCATCAGGCCCTACTGCACTCGAGTTGCTTGATGTCATAATTAGGTGTTTTATTTCCTTTTGGTCAGTATGTAGCCAGAACCTCAGCACCTCTCGTGTATTTAATGTCGAGACCGTGTTTACGGGTGACGCATATAGGTATCGGAAGTAATCTACCCACTGATGTACCTCAACTGTCGCTGTCTGAAGGTCTAATTGGCGGGCGTTATTAGTTTGATTTATTATTGCCCACATTTTTGTGATATTTTTATCAGCCAAAGTCGACAACATAATTGCACCATCTTTTTTCAGGCAGACGTTTTTTATGAGAGTCAATCTAATGGTGAGAGGAAGCTTTGCCAGACTTCTCACTTCAGCACGATATGCTCTCTTCCTAATGAATATAGAGCTATCAAAAACATGGATGTGCCTTTCTCTTTTGGAATTCACAGCCTTCTGGTGGTAATATAATTGCATTGTATTGGAATATGTTAAACCTATGTCTGATGCTTGCCAGTTAGTTGAGGTGTTTGAGTCATATAAAATTTGATTAAAATGCCACAGGGCGTTCCCCGACCATCAGAGTCGGTTCTTGCCGCCATTTACCACAAAGCAACCACCTTCAATTATCTTATGTTTGATATCATTCGCATTTGCCATTACTTGCCAAGTGGCACACAACATGTTATGATCACTTGTTACAGATGGAGACACACAAAAGGAGCACATTGCTGACCATAAGGCTTGTATTTACATAGATGAAATCAATTGTAGATACAGAATTTCCTCTTTTCCAAGTTGGTGCAGGAGGGATGTCTGTATTAAATGCTCCATTCAACATTTGCAAGTTCCTGTGAGTGACCATTGTGTTCCATTGTACCAGCTTTTCACTCTTTTGCGCCCCATTTGTTGCTAAGCAATTCATATTCAAGTCACCTGCTAAAATGAAGTACAAAATCTTATCATCCACAGATACTATGTCAAATAATTTATTCAAATCCCTAAAGAAACACTCAGTTGTGATAGGCTACTGGGTTCCAGTATATATTCAAAATTGCATAGTTGTCACCATTAATTACCGCCCTTACAAGTAGCATGTATGCATTCGGCATGGCCCACACCTGTGATGATGATCCCGGTTCGTCTTTCAGCGCCACCAGTGGACCTGCAGAGGGTCTGCCTATTGCGGGCTTCCGAGCTGGATTCAAGTGTATTTGATAACCTGACCAGACTATGGGGCTTAGCAGCCAAGTCTCTTGCAGCAGAATTATATGGAATTTGCCTAGGCCACTCTCATCATTGTTTAGCAAATGTTTGAAACCCCGCGAATTCCAGCTGACCAAGGTAAGAGGGGTTAACTTTGCCAGGTTAGATAGCTAGTTCGAATTACTGCTGCAGTTGCATGCACACGAAGTCCTATCCTTCAATGGCTGCTTTAAATCTTGACAATTCGCTGTGACAATTTTTGCCCTTGGCATAGATTCCATATTGCTTGACAACTCAGACTCCAAAACACTGTCGATTTCTAAGTCGAGCAGAAAGCCCAAATCAAATAATGAGTTTTTCGCTTGCCATATCAGATTACGAATTGCTCTAGATTGCATCCACACCCTTACTGAAATTAAGTTCTGATTGGATGTGAATTCTACCAAAGTCAAGTCAGCTGAAGATATATCTTCCAGCAATAGTATATCCGAAAAGATGGCTAATATTGCTCTTCGGTTCAGATCGTATTGAGTACATGGAGCAGGTCTACATTTCAAAATCATGGAACACAGTGCCACTCGAGGAGTAACCTTCCCCATTCCAACAGCCCCTTGTGTTTTAATGCCCTTGGTGGAGGTCACATTATTTCTTTTCTCTTTCAGGTTGGGTGCCAAATCCCCTAAAGCATCTTGAATCAGCGCCAATACATCCTTTGTAAAATCAATGGGTAGGCTCAATTGTGGGGGTGAAGATAGATCAGAGCCGGCCACAGGGGTGGGCACCCTAGGGGTGTTTACATCCAAACTTGCGGCTGGAGTCACAGATGTTACTGTTGCTTGAATCATAGGGACAGACCCTCCCATCTCCGGCCCCTTCTGGGCTTGTTTCGCACTCCCCGTGATTTTGTCAACACCATTAAGTAGTTTGCAATGGGTGGTTGATGACGCTGGATCTATGAGTAGAGGAATAGATAGGCCTTGCATGTAAGCATCTACTGCTCTCCTGATTTCAGATCTGTGGGCTCTTACATCCTCCCCACTATTCCAGCTCGCATCCATAATGTCACATGTGTTGCTCTTTTCAACTGCCAAATTTGCCTCCAGACGCTGTGATCCCTGTAGCTCACTATGCGAGATTTCTTTTACCAAGGTGTCTAGAGGTGAATATGGTTGGGCTCTGACTCGCTTGTTCACATTTGTATTTTCATTTGACTCACATTCGCTGGGTGCTGTAAAGTTCTGTTGGGGGCTATTATTTTTTTTTTTTCAAGAAGATAGGAGCAATCTTAATGTTAAGATTCCTCAACACCGTAGGATCATTATCATTCAGTGACGCATTTGCTCTCGTCTTTTGTTTAGCTTTCAGAAAGATAGGGGCCAAAGGAATTGACTTCTTTGGGTTGGACAGTACTTGGGCCATCTCTGGTTTGTCAGGGAACTTTTCTGTTTGGGATCCTTTCGTGAACATACTTTGGTCGACCTTCTTTTTAGTGATGCCTGCTTTTTTTTTTGTGTTCATCGGTGAGTTGAGAGGATTTTACGTGATTGCAATTCCTCTGTGGGTCTCCCCTCTTAACAGGTGAGCTGTTGGGGGATGTTAATTCCATAATTTCCATATCATCCTCTATCAGAGTCGGATGGTTATTTCCAACTTTCTTTAAGAATGAGTTGGTGGCCGAGTTATTTTGCTTTGTTCCACTCTGATTTTTTTACTTTTTCTCCAAGTTATCCTTTTTCCTTTGAGATTTAATTTCTTTAATTCTTTTGGCCCGTCTTGCTGCCCTCTTTCTCATTTTTTTCCTGTCTTGGTGTGGACTTGAGACACCCACTTCTTCTAATGCAGCCTCTTGGGAGTCCAGCTGACTGCTGGTATTAGTTGCTGAAGACTTCTCCATGGAAGGGATCCACATTCACATTTGCCAGTCTCATGAATTCTTCCAGTGTGGACGCTGAAAGAGATGATTCACAGTCAATTGTAGGATCTGCCTATATAGGCTCTTTTCCCAACTGTTCTTGTGAGTTATGATTGTACAATTGCAATTGGGCCAAAAGACCCTGTTTAAGGGATCTATCTGCCTCTTCAGATTTGAGAATGTCTGCAATGGACCTCTGTATTGCAGAAATGTCCAAACCCTGTTTAGTGCACTCCAACTGCATCAACTGTAATTTCGGCAATACGCAAGAATTAACGGCATTGCAGCAGCCTCCTACGGAGCTGTCCAGTGCGGCTACTTCTTTTGTTAATTCCACCATGGTTACAGATTGAATTTGCACTTCGGATTTCAGAAGTTCAAAAACGGAGACCAGCGAATTCAACACATAACTGAGTGCGGTTAAAGTGTTGACATTCGACTCCGGCCCCTCAACCAGAATTTCTTCCTGTGTTACGTTTGGACTGATAGCAACAGATAATTCGACCGGTTGGTGGGCCTGTACCGGAGTTCCGGGTTCTTGGTTGTCTTCTGTATTTGTAAGATTCAGATGACTCCGAGTTGGATCACCTGTGTGCAGAGCTGAGTGGCAACTGACACATTTGGCCAGTTGACAAACATCTTCTAGGGAGCTTGATGATATATTACTTGGACCATATGTTAATTCATCAGGCACCACTTTATTTGCCCCAAAATGCTCTTCTATTTTTTTCTGAACTTTTGTCGTTGTTGTTGTGTATTCTAAACCTTTTTTCCACTTATCGGCTAGGGTGGGCTCAGGATCCAAGGCCCCCTTACAACTGACAGGCGTGGAGACAAGGGGGAGACATGGGGTTATATGCACTAATGCTTGTATTTGTAACCGCGAGTCCCCCACCTCCATCGCTTGGCCCTTGCCAGGCTCATCTATAGGACAATTAGCGCCACTGTTCAACTGAATCCTTCTCAGTTCTGGGTCCTCCCATTCTGGGGCTCTTGGATCATCCTGTAGTGGGGTACTCCTCAATTTCATGAGTCTGCTTCACACTCAAAGACTGGAGCACTACAATGTTCAGAGATCCTCAGGCAGGAGGAATTACCAAGGAAGAGAGCAGCTGCGTCTTCCTACACGTATCAAAACGAACCCCACCTGTGAGCGCTAAAATGTATTTAAGACAGAGCAGCTCACAAGCTACACTGCCCAAATGCGCTGCTCAACCCTCTGCCCGTTTTTGCAGCAGATAGGCAATTCACAATGGAGCCGACCAGCTCAGTTATTGTGAGCCCCAACAGACGCCAAATAGCGCCCCTCCCACAGCGTGTACGATGATGATGAGGAGCAACACTGCAGCTGAGCAGCTCAAAGGCTACAGAGCCTGCAGTCGCCGCTCAGCCCTTCTCTAGTTTCCCACGCAGAGCTAGAATATGTGCTGAGAACGCGCGGCTAAAAAAGGGCTATGAAGTACACCGTCGTTACGCGAGGTACTTCTTGCTCCTCACTCACGCCGGCTCCCCCAACTATAACTAGCGTGCAGAGGAAGCACCAAAGTATTCCAAAGCTTGCTCCAAATGTTACAAACAGTGGTGAACAGTGACGGTTCTCACAAGTTCCGTTATACTTATTCAGATTGCAATCAAGAATGTCAATGAAGCAGTCACAGTTCGAGTCAATGGGGGTTTACCTGATAAAACAGATGGATAATGCGGCAGGATTCCCCGCCTTGCCTCAGCCGACAGCATAGACTGCAATGACTGCTTCCACTTGCACACCACTTCGCTCCGCTTCGCGGTCCTGGGAGTTTTTAACCCCTGCACAGCCAGAAGTAGTAGACAGTGAAGTAGGACTCCAAACCAGGTTGTTGCACAGAGTTTCAGTCAAAAAGGCTGGAGACTGCAATGACTGCTTCCACTTGCACACCACTTCGCTCCCTCCTTCTTCGCCTCACTCTGGCCGTCCTCCTTGGGCTCTCCCCCTACACCTTCAACTGAAGCCAGAAACCTTAGCGTCATATTCGACTCATCTCTCTCCTTCCTCCCTCACACTCAGGACATTACCAAGAAGTCCAACTATAGGCTCTTCCTTCTCAAAGGAATTCTACCTTTTCTCACTTTCCATCAGAGGCTCAATGTGACTCGAGCCCTGCTTCTCTCTAGACTTGACTACTCTAACAGCCTCCTCCTGAATCTGCCTTCTTCCACCCTGCAACCCCTTCAGCTTATACAGAATAGGGTAGCAAGACTTATCCTTGGCCTTACGACCAGGGACCCCATCTCTCCTGCACTAAAAAGTCTTCACTGGCTCCCGGTTGCTGCATGGATTAAATTCAAATTCCTCTGCATCATCCACAAGGCTGTGTGGGCCAGGGGTTCACACTATCTTCAACTTTATCTCACTAAATACGCTCCCTCTAGACCACTTCGCTCCTCTGGTACCAACTCCTTGTGTATAAAGTGTTTTGCTAAACAGAGGGCAGGAGGCCGCTCTTTCCTCTGCGGGCTCCCTCCTTGGAATAGCCTCCCCTCTCCGTGCGCTTTGAGCAGGATCTTCTCAAATTCCGCAAGCTCCTTAAGACTTTCCACTTTTCCTCCTTCTTCCATCCTTCTCTCCTTTGCTAATCTCAGTTGCTGTATTTTGTTGTCCTTGTCCCTTATGCATCTTTGGGGCCTTGACCGCTCACACCAATTCTCCCCAGCTCCTCTCTATCCACAGCACTTTGCATCTGCACACCCTCCACTCTGGAGACTTGCACTTACACCTCTCGCGGCCCGGGCCGTGTAGCACTCAACATTCGTAGCACTTTGTCCATGGCTCACCCTCGAGCTTGGACACCCCAGCACTTACCCCTTCTTCCTTCTTCCTTGTGCACTTGCACGTTCTAAATACTCCCAAGGCATAGTAGGTTCGTCCCTCCCCCTCTTTCCCCTCTGCACTAATTACGCAATATTGTGTTGTAATTGTATTCCCCAGCCTCCCTCCCCTGTGGGCGCTTCAAAACAGTATATTCCTATTGTATTAGTGCCTAACAAGCAAATAAATAAATTACCAATAAATTGGAAAAATGGTATTGATCGACTAATTACGAACATATGGCCAATTTACAATCATATAAACCTACAGTGGGTGTATGCCATAATTTCAAATAGCCCCAGAGGTATCGTTTGTTGTGCCCAGCACCAGACTTGCATAGATTTATACGTGTTTTATCTGCAGCTTATTTTTTGCTACGACTTCCCCAGCACATCGCCTAACTATATCCATGGAATACATATCAATCTTCCTTGATCCTTTCCATGTTACAGCGCTAAGTACACTTTGAAGAGTACACAAAAAGAAAGGAAAAGCTTGAGGTGTTTTTTCTTTTGTCTATTGTGGGGAAAACCAGACCAAGATGAAAGGGTATAGAAAAGAAATGTGGGGTGCCTTGGATCCCCACCATGATCTCCTTATAAAAAGGCAGAATTGTTAAACGTCCCTTATCTTGGCTGCAGTAGTGCCAACTCTTGAAATCAAATATCCTCCCTTTTATTGTGTTGTATTTGAATGCCCTTTGAGTCCCCAGACTCTCATCTGAAAGTGATGACCTGTTTGAGTTTCTGCAAGCTCTATCCGTGACCAGGCATGTTTCAGATAAATATATGCTGATGCACGCTCTCTCAATGAATGTATTGGTCTGGTGGGTTGCTTGCCAGCGGCTGAGCTGCTTGGTTGGTCTGTCTGCTGAATATTAAACATTTGTTGGTGAGAAAAAAAAAAAGCTACCTGTGTTGACAGTCATAGAACCAGAAAGAGGTATCCCGAAATTAAAAATAACATGTTGATTAAGTAAACTATTAACTATGGAGGAAACCGCAAGAGATGTATTAACAGAATATAGAGAAACGTGTCCTTATATATGTCCGTCCTTGTAGGTTTTGTTAACTGCTATGATAAGAAAAGAGAATACAACTTCTGGCAGTAATGCTTAATTTCTGAGCAGAAAGGCTCTGCACATTGCTTTACACTGTGTATGTAAGCAGATAGATTCTGTTGACCAATCAGTAGGAAAAATAGAATGAATTGTTGTTTCACTCTGAACTAGTTAAATATATTAGATTTGAAGGCAGTAAATGTTTTTTAGTGTTTAGGAAGAAGTTAATATGAATATACGATATATTTTTAGAATTCATTATTGTATATATCTTATTAAAATGTATGTATTTATTGGTAATGGTTGGTTTTCTGATTAATTGTTTTTTAGATACAGTTTGTATTAGATATGTGTAAGTTTTATTATGAATTGATCACATTAATAAATAATAATAGTACATTAACGAACAGCGAAGTGGCTCATACTGGACAACTAACTCTTTCAACAGCAAGAACTTTAAAACGTAGGGAGACGAGATTTCAAGATGGCCACCACTAGGAGTGATTGATGCTCTCCTGAACCTTGGGTCCCTTAACATTCTTAGCGGAGTATCATCGCCCTCCCCAGGCATTGGAAACCGCAGCCGAAGAGCCCAAGCAGGTGGGGGCTAACTGTATTCCCCTCCACCAAAGAAAAATATGCTTTCTAACACAGAGGGATGCTGTCATGACCGCCGGATGGCGGAACCGCTCGCCCACACAGCTGAGGCCATAAAATTGAAGCTGGCGACCTAGCGGAGCAGAGCTAGATTGAGGACCTGAAAAGCGAGGCGGGTGAGTAGGACTAAGGAACTTGCCCAGGAGTGAGTAGAGACACCCGCAGACCTCGCAGAGAGATGACAGGAGGAAGACCGGAAAGGGGGTAAAGAAAAGCAGAGAAGAGCACAGAGGGATTCCACGAAGTCTCACGACCCGAGCACCCAGGAGGGACCGGAATTCCAGATGGGGACCTCTGGAGACCCGTTATCACCAGCTCACCACAACCAGAGACATCACAGGGGTAAGCGGTGAATGGAGAGGAGGAGCACACGCTAGAAGAGAGGCAGTGGGGGGTCAGCCGATGGCAAGGCCCTCATTAGGGTAAATAGGCCTGATCAGGATCCCAGAGCGACCAGGGGGGACGCCCCACGACATGAACGGCACATATTGGTGAGTGGGCAGGGAGAAAGGCCCAGGCTCAAGGCAAGGGTGTACAAGCCCGTAGCGGGGGACAGGCCGAGGGAGCGAGGCCCATGGCAGGCAGCTACGACATCATCAGCAAAGTAGGGGCCCTGACCCCTGATGCTAATCCCACAACCACTTGAAAGGTGGGCTAAGCACTGATCCACAACAACCCAGGAGGCAAGGTAAGAACAAACGCTCTCCCCCAAAGAGTTAAGAGGGCTACATGCAGCAAAAAAACCTCCAGGATATATTGGAAATCCCTCTCAGCAAACAAGCTCTTTACACAGCTTAATACAGGAGCCCAAATTGGAACACATCGGTCCTCGATCACAAGCAAAAGTAGAAGAAACACTAAGGGAATCCGCATACCCATATAGCAAGAAGGAAGCAGTGGCGAGACTCCAGTTGGTAGAATTTTTTGCAGCAGAGAGGGAAAGGGCACTCAGGAGGGAGTGAGGCAAGCGAAAAAAAATGTCCAAGATAGGGGGAAAAGACCCGCCACCAACATCAAAGGGACCCAGGAAACCCCTGAGAGCAGCATTCAGAGGAGCAGCAAAGATGTTAGCTCATGTCAGAGAACGCAACTGGGTCAGGAGCAAACAGAGCAGGGAGATCCCCAAACAGGAGAAGGCCAAGACAAAAACGTGATGCAGGCACTACTTAAGCAATACTTCACCGATTTTGGGGATAGAACCGCTGACACAGTCCAGTAGCAAATGACCATAATGAGAGAGGATCTGTAGTCGGCGCATCAGGAGACAAAGCAGGATGTGAATGAAATGGAGGAAAGGGTGGACATTAACAAAAAAGCTATACAAGAGTTGACAGAGCACTCAAAAAAACTGAAAACCTGGGTAGAACAATTGGCAATCGCGACCCACAATCTCGAGCTACAGACAGAGGACATAGAGACTTGGGCAAGGAGATCAAACATCTAAATAAAAAATCTGCCCGAGGAAGTCCTATACCAAGACCTCAAAGCTGTGGTAAAAGGCATCTTTGTGGACCTACTAGAGGAAAAGTCAGAAGTGAGGATAGACAGAATCCATAGAGTCGGCCCCCGAAGAGCAGAACCAGGGGCACGGCCTAGAGACGTACTGGCAGCCCTGCAAGACTACAAAACCAAGGAACAGATTCAGCATTCATCAAGATGCAAAACAAATAGCCTATAATGGGTCTGAACTCCTGTTTTTCAAAGACTTGTCCCAGATAACTGGTCAAAAGGAGGAACATTTCCCCGGTCTTGTGGGTCCTTCAAGACAAGGATACCCGATATCGTTGGACGTTCCCGTTTGGATTGGTGTTTGAGTGGCAGGGGAAACAATAACAGGTCAAGAGTCAAGGGCCCCTCAGGCAAAGGCCCAAAGCTCACACAAAAGCTTGGAATGGTCAATGGTGGTAAAACCAAAGAGAAACAAGAAAGGGGGTACCACTACCAATTGAAGGGTCCGGCCCCCTGAGAAGAACAGGATAGGAAGCCACTTCCTGCGATGGACAGAACATTTGAAAATGGACAAAAAGGTACAAAGGGCTAATTGATCAGCAAGCCTGGGGAGGGCGAACAATGAGGTTGACTTGGGTGGTCCTGAGGGGACGTAGAGGTGGGGATGGAATCCAGAATGGGTTGGGGGGCACCAGTTGACGCATAGGCTGGGTTGGGTAAGGGGCTCAATTTCCGAGTGAAAGTTTTGGGGGGGGGGGGGCGCGACTAGAGGTCGGTTGAGGTGGTACAGGGGGGAGGGAGTCAGGATTGGGCGAGAAGGCACAAAAATGGTAGACAATCCTACGATAATGGACATTCACAATAAGATAGGCATCATATCCCTGAATATTAAGGGATTAAACTCCCTTTGAAGAGGAGAACATTGGAAAGGTACATACGGAGGGAGGGACCAGATATAATAACATTGCAAGAGACCCACGTACAGACCCAGGACAGGGAACAACTGAGACTGCAAGGCTTTCGCCAAATTTATCAGTCCACAGACAAGAACATGAAAGGAGGAGTGATAGCCTTACAGAACAATCTTGATCTTATAGTTACTGAGATGGATAGGGGTGCCCAGGGGAGATACTTAGCCCTGAATCTGAAGGGGATGGTTACACGGTAGCAACCATTCACGCCCCAAACACAGACAAGATGCCTTCATTCACTACACCCTGGTCAAACTCGAGAAATGTGCGAAGGGACCCATCATTTTGATTGAGGATTTTCATATGGCCTCAGATCCAGAAAAGGATAGATCCACGAAAACCAAAGGAGCTCAGGGGAAACCTTCGAAAGAACTGACAGAGAAAGTGGAGAGGCTAGCACTAGTGGACATATGGAGGGAAAAGGAAGGGTACACATTTTTCTCACACGTCCATCAATCATCATCAAGAATAGACTACGTGTGGGCATTGCAGGTACTCCTGGGACAGGTAAGGGCTAAAGAGGTGGGGGGGGCAATACTCTATTAGACCATGCTCACTTGACAATGAAAATTGGTAGAAGGCCAGGCCCTTTAGGACTCTGGAAACAGAGATACCCGGCATATCTGTTTAAAGGATGAAGCCTTGAGGAAAGAGTTGAAGGAAGCGATCATGCGCTTCTTTGAGGATAACCACTCAGAAGATCCATCCATGCAGACGAGGTGGGACGCCTTTAAGGCTACAATTAGTGGGAAAATAATTGCTATTATGGCCCACAGGGAACTAAGGCTTGTAGAAAAAGATCTAGAAGGAAAATTAAAGAGGGTAATGGACAGGATGGAAGTGGTAGCGAGTGGGGAAATTAGAAAGGAGCATAGAGCTATAAAAGGCCAATTGTAAATTTTACAGGCTAAGGCGGCGAAAGATCTTTGTTGTTTTTAAAACAAAAATATTGGGGGGCGTGGCCTGGAGCGCCGACGATGCAGGCGCTCCTCTGATGGCCTCCGTGGGATGCCCGTTGCCTCGCTGAATTGGGGCAGCAGTAATGCTAAAACAGCAGATGTGAATGCAACAGAGGCTTCATAAGAACCTGGAGCAGGGGTGGCTGCACTCTTGGGGGCCGCTGAGGAGCTCTGCGGCGATACGGATCGATAATCCCTCGCCCGCGTCTCGATCCAAGATGGCGGACGGGCGCTCGGGAGACAGCGGCGGCCTGGCGACGGTGTGAGTGGGGGAGGGGCCCTCGCCCCTGAAAGACATCTCCTTGGCTCCCCGCCACTGCGGACCCCCCCCTCAACCCTACGAACAGCGGCGATTCCGCCAAACGAGAACCTAGCGCGGCCCACGCAACCTTACTACTCGGCTGGCACTCTCCAGCCCCCCGGCCCAAGCTGCAGTGAGCCAGCACCAGAGCGAGGGGGGCCTCCCCTACCTGCGGCTCTCACTGAAGACGCGCCGACCCGGAGTGGAGGTGAGGTGAGTGGGGGTGGAGGGTATCCGCTGCGCTGAACCTCTCCAGGGCCCTTCCACCGGCAAGCCGCCATGGACAGCAGCGTGCGCCCCACCGAGCAGCCCATAGTAATCCCCCACTGGCACGGGGGACCACCAGCTGAAGGGTGCCCAGCCCTACCTCCGTGGCTCTCTCCTCAAGCAGCCACATTTCAGCACAACAGAGGTCCCCCCCACCCCCGCAGCTCCGGCTGGCTACCTAAGGCCCCTGTGAGACAAGTCGTATTGTCCCGGGGGCGAGCTGTGGGAGACAAGCAGACCTAGTGGGGCCCCAGCGGCAATAAAGAAGGGGAGGCCTGGATACCAGCTACTGCCTCCCCACCTGATATACGTGAACATCTCCTGGGGCGCCCCGGCCCACTTTCTGGGACACCTTACCCACCTCCTGTGATCCTCTGCCCCCTTTCACCACTGGAATCAACCCTCCAACCTCCTTGGAGCATAGAACTCTCTCTCTGGCCAGGGAAACAAAATGTCTAAACAATCCAAAGCCGGCAAGACCTCGGACATTGCAACAATGCTGATGTCAACTGACAGAGCCAAGAAACGAGAACCTCTTGGCTCTAACCCTCAGGAGTCCCTTGAGGACAAGAGTACACTCGCAACGAAATTAGGGCATTCATGGCTAACATCAAATCTGAATTTAGATCATGTATGTCGGAATTATCCACCAAACTGGAAAACACTGACCGTAGGGTGACAGATGCTGAACAGAGATTAGGGGAAGTCGAAGACCGGAACCAGGACCAAGCTTCCACCCTGGCGGAGGTCCTGCGCTCAATCAAACTCCTCCAGGATAAATGCGAAATATTAGAGTTTAAACAAGAAGATTTGGAAAATAGGGCCCGATGCAACAACTTACGCATCCGAGGGGTCCCGACCTCAGTCCCAGATAATAACCTGGCGGAATATGTGGGGGATCTATTCCAATCCCTTCTCCCACACCTAGAAAAGTCACAACTCCTCCTAGACCGCACACACAGGATGCGCTCCCGCCGTGGAGTGGAATTGGACGCTCCACCAGACGTCATTACCAGAGTACATTTCTTCACAACAAAAGAAGCCATCTCCGCAATCAGTCGCACCCGTGATGAAATAACCTTTCAGGGCGCCCCCCTCCAAATTTATCAAGATCTATCCATCCTCACCGAGCTCTCCGTCCCCTGGCTGTCTTTTTGCAAGACCAACAAATTTGCTATTGATGGCTCTTCCCCACGGCCTTGCAGTTCTTCTACAAGGGCACCCAGAGAAGGATTAGCTACCTGGAATATGCCCAGAAAATCATGAACCCGACCCCCACTGGGGCTCGGTCACCCATGAATCCTGAGAATACTACCGACTCGGACCTCCCCATGTCGCCTAATGCTAAACCAAATTCCTGGTCAAGAGTCCCGAGGTTCAGAAGAAAGAAATGGCCTCACCCGAGGGAACACTGTCGTCTATGACAAGCGAAAGAACGCCCTGACGATCGAGGAAACGGGCCCTACCCCACGGCCTATGCCCGCTTCCGAGGTACAATCGATCTAAATCCTTGGAAGACTATACCTACAATTTTAGCCATGTTGGCTACGAACATTTATTTGGCCACGTTGGCCGGGGGGCGCTGGACCCACAAATTCCCCCCCCCTCCACCCCCAGTTAAATCTCCGCCTCCCCGTTGGAGGCCGGAGCAAAAACTTCAATGGCAGGGAAGAACACGACCACAGATACTACGAGATGCTGGCTGACGCGCCTACGTTTCCCGCCCCTTCTCCGGACACAGCGATACCCCCGCTTTTCACTCCAGATCACTCCACCCTGAAATCCATCTCATTGGATGTTAGAGGACTGAACTCCCCAGCCAAACGCAAGTCAATATTGCAAAAACTTCAAAACGTAAATGCTGCGGTGGCCCTGTTGCAGGAAACACACTTATTGCCAGCCGATTTCGGGCGCTTACGCTCCCGCCTCTTCCCGAAACAGTTCTGCGCATCTGGAAACACCAAGAAAGGGGGCACTGCCATCCTCTTTAGGAAGGGGCTAGATCCCCAGTTACTGGACACGAAACCCTGCCCAGATGGCAGATTTGTTGCTGTGAAATGCCTGCTACTTGGACAACTGTACTCCATTGTATCAACATACGCTCCTAACACAGCCCAAGCCGCTTTCTATGATGCCCTATGCTCCACCCTCCCCTCCTTCCTGGAGGGCCAAGTTATCATTGGCGGCGACTTCAATGGAGTCCCGGACCCCACAAAAGACAAATCCCACCTTCCATCATCCAGAGACTTCACCTCAGCCCTGGCACTCCTACGGCTATTCAGAACGCTAGAGTTGGTAGACGCATGGAGGGTTCTCCACCCCTCTGAAAAAGACTTTTTATTATATTCTTACGTCCATAGAACATTCTATAGAATTGATCTCCTATTGGTCTCCCCCCAGATTCTCTCGTTCGCCCATGATGTTACCATAGGCCCACAGATTCTGTGGGACCACGGCCCGGTGATCTTAGAAATCCAGATACAGGAACCACCCCGCCCTGCCCAACGTAGATGGACTCTCTATGATCCAATCCTCAACGAAATGCCGCTTAGGGACTCAATTGCGACCACGATCAGCAACTTTTTCCAGGAAAACCCCACATCTGACACTTCTCCCGCCAACACCTGGGATGCCATAAAAGCGGTCGTAGGAGGGGAACTGATGGCTGAAGGCGTAGCTTTCCACAAAGCTAGGCGCCAAACCTGCCTGGCCCTTGAGGACGACCTCCGGAAAGCGGAGCAAACCCATAAAGAAAAAGGATGGTCCCCGAAAACCCAACGTGCCCTTCGCACAGCACAGAAAAAGATCGAAGCCCACTACGCCGAACACACAGCACACCAACTCACAAAAGCCAAGCAATTCTACTATGCTAAAAACAACAAAGCTGTTAAATTACTGGTAGCCAAACTGGCCAAAGCAAAACGAAACAACATGATCATTGGACTCCGGGATGCACAAGGCAGAACCCAATACGCAGAGCAAGGCAAACAGCGCCTGGCAGCGGAGCAACTGAGACAGGTAATGACCGCCCCGCCCACGAGACGTGGGCGAACAAAAGGAATACCTACAAAAAGCAGCACTCCCCCAAATCCCGGAGTCAACCCAAGACCTCCTGGACGCTCCGATCTCCAGTGAGGAGGTAGATGAAGCCATAAAATCCCTTAAATCCCGGGCCCCTGGCCCAGATGGCTACAAAACCAGGTTTTACAGGGTCTTCAAGCACCAGCTACTCGCCCCACTGGTACAGCTATTCAACTCCTTTAGGGAAACTGGCGTCATGCAAGAGTCAATCACAATCCTTCTCCCGAAACCTGGGGGGGATCCGAGAAGCCCAACCTCATACAGACCTATGGCTCTTCTCAACATTGATGCCAATATTTACTCCAAGATTCTGGCAAATCGCCTAGCTCACGTCCTCCCAGAAATAATCCAACCTGACCAATGTGGCTTTCTGAAGAACCGATCTACAGCTGACATCCGCAGAGCCCTGAACCTGGTGGACTTGGCTTCCCGAGACGCGCAAGGGATCGTGCTCATGGCACTAAATGCAACCAAAGCGTTTGACAAGGTGGATTGGACATTCATGAGGCTTACACTGGAGACATTCGGATTTGGGCCGGAATTCCGCACCATGGTCCTAGCCAACTACAAATCACCCAAAACTCTACTCAGGATCAATGGTAATCTCTCGGCCCCCATTACGCTGACCTGCGGAACTAGACGGGGATGCCCGCTGTCCCCGCTTCTATTCGCCTTAATCATGGAGCCCTTTGCCCAACGGATTAGACTGAAACACCTAATTAAGGGTCTCCAAGTGGGCCCTTTGCACCATAAACTGGCCCTCTATGCTGACGACATCCTCCTGACCATCACAAACCCGCGCAACTCTTTGGCACACGTCTTAGCAGAACTAAACAGCTATGGAAAGGTCACAGGATGCACCATTAACTTCAACAAGTTGGCAGCGCTGGGAATAGGGATTTCATCAAGAGAGCGAGAAGACCTGATCCCAATGTGCCCAATACAATGGAAGACGAAGGCTATCAGCTACTTGGGGGTCCAGATCCCAGCCAAACCAACAGACTTTTACCGCATGAGCTTCCCTCCGCTCTTCAAAGAGCTGGAAACCGACCTAAAACGCTGGACGACCAAAGAGATTTCCCTGATGGCCGGATTACAGCGTGTAAAATGAACTTACTCCCAAGATTCTTGTACGCATGCTCTGCCCTCCCAGTGATGATCCCGACTCCTACTCTTCAGAACCTTCAGAGAAAAATGTTACAATTCATTTGAAGGGGGAAAAAAGCCCGAATCCCCAGAGACACGATGCTGGGGAATGCAAAACGTGGCGGCCTGGGGGTCCCAGACTTACAGTAATACCAGATGGCAGCGCAACTAGCATGCATCCAAGCATGGCAAACAATCACTAATCGCTCCAGATGGGTGGACATGGAACAATCGCGCTTGGCTCTCCCCCTACGCTTTCTCCCCCACATCCTACCAGCGATAAGACGGCAATGGCAGAACCTACTATTCGCCACCAAACATACCACTGCCATTTGGGACAAAACTCTAAAGCAAAAGAAGATCCCAAGGGGATTCGGCCCCTCATCCCTGGGTTTTCTGAACCCAGCCTTCTCACCTGGAGCAGCTCCCCAAAACTTCAAAAATTGGATTGAGGGGGGACTGGAGACTGTGGGGCAGCTTTTCGAAGGAGGACAACCACTTTCTTATGAACGATGTAAGGAAACCTTCAACCTCCAAGAAAAGGACAGGTTTACATACCTCCAGCTGCGCCACTGGTGCACAAACCCTCAGACACACGAAGCAGCAACCCGCTCTCCCACCCCCATAGAATTAACTCTCAAGGACCTACCAATTCGGGACAAGATCTCTGTGTTATAAAAGCTCCTCCAGAAAGACTTTCTCACCTCCAAATCGCGGTCCATGGCACAATGGGAGGCGGACCTAGGTCACCCCATAGAGGACCACTCCTGGGTGGACATCTGGACCTGCGCCCAATCGGCATCTACCTGTGTCACTAATAGAGAATGTGCCTATAAAATCTTACTGCGCTGGTACTATCCCCTCTAAAACTCCACCACATGAACCATACTGTAGACCCAGCTTGCTGGAGACGGTGCGGCCAAATAGGATCCTTTCTTCACATGTGGTGGACTTGTCCAAAAGCCCAAAGTTTCTGGAAGGAATGCCTGGCGGTCATTGCAGAAATTACGCACACAAAACTCCCTCCAGAGCCCGAACCTATCCTCCTGGGGACCCCGGTTCCCGGGATTTATTCACGCACGGGCCCTAAAGCCAAACTGTTATCCCAATGTTTGTTGGCGGGTAGAATAGTGGTGGCCCGCACATGGAAATCGGTAGAGGGCCCACTCCTACCTCTCTCGTGGGTGAAGCTGTGGGATGTATTAATTACAGAAAAGGTGACGGCAGCCAGAGCGTGGCTCCTCCACCACTTCCAGAACATTTGGAACCCTGTCCTTGAGTTTGATCGAGACTTCCCAGCATTGACCTTCAAACCCCAGTTGGCCAGGAGGGTGCTAGAGAGCTGGGCTGCCCCACAGGAGCAGGAGGGAGAAAAGGGAACCTGAAAATATGACAGACATGGGGGGGGGAGGGAGAAACATACTCGTATAAGTAATGCATACTAACTGTGGATATTATGTGGATGTATTATTTTTCCTGCCTTGTTCAAAAATAAACATATTTAAAAAAATATATATATATATTAAGGCTAACAAATCAAACGGACTGTTGGCTAGTATGTTGAGAAGGGAAGAGAAGGCCAAAACATTTTTAAAGTAAAGGTGGGAGGAGGGGGGGGGGCAGTATGGATACCAATGGCATTGCCTATGAATTCTCGAGGTTCTACATGGAGCTACACTGCTCAGAAAACCCATCTGAATAGAGTGAAGAGGACTATATAGAAAAAAGGGAATTGACACAAATAACAGAACAGGAGAGAGAAGCACTAGAACTAGATATCACATTGGACGAGGTATGGAGGGTCATTATGGCATTACCCAGTAATAAGTCCCCTGACGTCTGTACTCCAGAACTTTACAGATCCTTAAGGGAAAAATGTATTCCATACCTGGTACCTCTTCTCAATGAAACTGGGGGTAGGGGACATATTACAGCTACCATGGAAGAGGCGAAAGTTGTCCTTCTCACAAAAGAAGGCAAGGAGCAGACTGTATGTGGTTCTTACAGGTCGATAGCCCTAATCAATGCAGACACCAAGATTTATACAAAGGTGCTGGCGAAGCGTTTAGACCATATTCTTCCAAGTATAATTAGCCCAGACCAGGCAGGTTTCATCAGGGGCAGACAGACAAGCTATAACACAAGGAGGATAGCACACCTCATAGAGAAGGTTAATAAAATGAAAGTCCCAGCCATTTTGGTTGTCCTAGATGCCGAAAAGGCCTTTGACAAGGTAGATTTGCGGTTCCTCTTCATCGCAATGAACCAAATGGGCTTTGGTGAGAAGTTTTTAACAAAGATCAAAGCCAACCATCAGAACCCATCCCTAAGGCTGGCAATTAATGGCCAGGTGTGTCAGCCCATTAAGGTCCATAGGGGCACGAAGCAAGGCTGTGTCATGGTCATGAAGTCAGGGGCACAGGCATGCAGGGGTCGCATGCACAGGAGACCTGGGTCTTGGGCGCCAGGCTCATGAACAAAAGTAAACAAGAACATCCATTTAACACCAAAAGACTTTTATTATGGACATAGCACATCAGATGCATTAACCTTGAACATTCCATCCATTAAGCAGGATGTATTAACCTTGAACATTCCATCCATTAAGCAGCTCCAAGTGTATTCTTGGGTGTGGCTGCTAATGGATTGCCTTCACACGTGCTCACTCTCTAGGAGTGGCAGGGGGTGGCTGGTAAACTGGCCCTAATGGGCGTGCCCATGATCTGAGGTATATAAGCTTCCCCGATCCTCAAGACAGACACTTCACGTTATTCTGCACTTGCGTAACGCTCACCGTCGCCTGAGGTCAGATTTACCATTGAAGATCCTGCTTCCTGCCAGCATACTTACCAACTGGGGGAAGCTGTTTTTACCTGTACATCTCTTCGGCGAACCAAGTATTCATCTTTACACTTTCCGGAACGCCGAAATCTTCATCTTGGCACCGCAGCACGAAACACTCCATCGTCGACAGCAGCGCTTGCAAGGAAAAACAGAAGACGAGGTTAGACATCGAAAAAACAGTCCGTTTAAGGTTGCGCTTCACCATACTAAGCGCTTTCCCTTAAACCATCACTTACCTGCTGTCGAGCATTGCGGTTGCATCCATCTTCCATCCGGCCGCATCTCGCGTCTCACAGCTGCATTGAGGCCGCATTTTCATCTAAGGGAAGAAAACAGAAGAGAGACATTATTGTGGGCATAAATAGGAGCAACATATACAGACATTAAAGAGTACGAACAGCATCACAAGAGCTCAAGAAAGACTTACCAATCATAAGGAGAAGCATAGTCGCAGCTGGACTAATCCTTATCAGGGATCAGTGAAGGAACTAGATCCCATTCGACGCGCCCCTGCCAGAAGTAGCAGGACAGAGAGCTTATCTTCCATAATTCACAGGTGAGCTTTATGGGCCGGTGTATCCTCACAGAAACCGTACTTTGGGGTGAAGGGTTCGAGAGGTACAACAATCACAGATTGGCACACTCACACACTCACACACTCTTATCTCCACGCAGGAGCAGTATCACCATGTACCACCGCTCACAGCTTTTCTACTGGGGGAGAGGCCTGAAGGGGGTGATTCAAGTTCAGGGCGGGCTGCAACCGTGTACCAACGCCTCCGCAGAGACCAGGTGAGCATAACAGGCTGCCCCCTCTCCCCCTTGCTCTATGCAATTTATCTGGAGGCACTCTTGACGGCAATAAGAACGAATGGGGAGATTGAGAGGATAACATTTGGGGAAGGGTCCACACTATTGCCGCCTTTGTGGACGACCTCTTGCTGACCTTGATGGATCCATAGAGCTCCCTTAAGGCAATGAAGAGAGAGATGCTATGGTTCGGGTCATTACCAGGTGTAAAAATAAATCCCCACAAAACAGAAATTCTGAACCTGACGATACCAAGAGAGACAGAGGAGGGGCTCAAGTGCACGCTTCCATATAGATGGGTCGAGAAGCCCATAACCGATCTAGGAATACAGCTAACTAAAACAGTGGGCAAGCTTTTTTTCTGCCAATTACTTGGCCATGCAAGAAGTAATAAAGAATAAACGGATCGACTGGGGACCTCATAACGATAACCTGGATGGACAGAATCAATGTTTTAAAGATGGTTAATCTTCCTCACCTGTTGTACTACTTCATGACTCTCCCAATACAGGTCACTGTCTTCTTCTTCCGAGTCCAAAAACACACTGGGAGATTTGTTTGGAAAAATAAAAGACCAAGGATAGCTAGAAGGGTAATGATGACGCTCAGAAGTAGGGGCGGAATGTAAATTCTTAATGATTTACCCCAGGGGCAAACACCTAGTGGGGGGGATATATTCACATATCAAACAGGGAGAGCACCTGGGGGAAAGGAAGTACATGGCTACTTGGGAAGGGGTCACAGGCAAGGTGATAGAGGTAACAGAATGGAAGCAATTGTGGTCCAACATAACCAACCTAATGAAATCTCTGTAAATCCAGGAAATATGGATTAAATGTATGCTACAATGGCATCGAACTCTGGCCAAAATACATACATTCTACCCCTCGGTGCCCAATGTATGCTGGAGGCAATACAGTGCGGACATGGAATCATATTTGGACGGGCTGCCCCTTTATCCAAATGTATTGGAGGGTAATATGGGAGCACTGGCGGACATATTGGGTTTGAAGGGAGGGGCAACAAAGGAATGTCTATCCTGGTGTTAGGGGGTCTATTGGAATAATTGACCACCAGAGAAGAACGTAAAGTATACGTGATCTTAATGAGGGTGGGGGCTTTCGGGGTGGTGCAAAACTGGAAGTCGAAGGCCACTTCCACGGAGCATGGATGGGTGGGTAAAGTTTGGAACTTTGCAGCCCTGGAATGGGCAACCTACTCTCTACAAGGAGACCATCAAGGATTCTTGGCGGATTGGTCTCATGTAGTGGGGTTTTTTCAGAAAGGGGTGAGGGGGAGCTGGTGCCCAAGGAGAAGGAGACTGTTGGGACTTGTTGAATAACTTTGGGCACTCGATTCAAGGAGTCAATGTTTGGGGACACTTCAAAAGGAAGACCTCCCATCCAAGATTGGACTACAGGCGAGGTGCAGGGATGGTTACAAAGTGTTGAATAATTGTGAAAATGTTAATACAAACTTATATGAAAAAAAAACACCTTGTGTGTATGGAACATTGATCAAATGGAGGACCCATACCCATTTGTAAAGATGAGCTACAATTCCCTGGCAGGAGTGTATACCAGGGAGAGGAGAAGTATTAAAGCAAGAAACCATAATGGCCGATGCAGAAAGGGAAGAGCCTTACCCCTTTGAGTAATAAAGGAAACAAGAAAAGTAATAAAACAGTGAAGCCGTAGCTGGACATTAAACCAGCGGTAAGAAGATAATTGAAACAACCTGTAGTTGTGGAATAGTGACAAAAGGGAAAGCCGGATCCCTTGAGAGAGGAACAAAATCAAGAAAGAGAGAGAAAGTACATTTTGAATAGATTGTGTCCTTCCATGTATTCCTCATCTTTAGATATCTTCCCTTCGAGCGTCAGCTCCTTTGGAATTCTTTTTCCGGCATAGGGCGATGTGTATTGTCATGGTCGACTGGATGCCCCTCGAAGGCCTCTGTCTCAAGGTTGACGTCATCAAAGGTATAAATAGCATGCACTGTGCCTGTTACTTCAGTTAAGTTTTCCTGAGTTTTTATGCTTCGGATACGGCACGTCTGGTTTCTCACAAAACTGCATCAAAGCTTCAAGATGGCCTAATCATCTTCTTGTACCCCGAAGACCGGGTTCAAAAAGTGTATCGACTGTGGTGCTAAGATGTTGAACACCAACACACATTGTGTCTGTGATGTCTTGGCTTCATCCACAGAAGGCTCACTGCGAATTTTGCCAAATTATGAAAGGTAAGGTGTTGAAGGAACGCAAGGGGAAACTCGCCGTGGGTAGGCCCCCTCTAAAATCCACGACTCCATCAAAAAGGTGTTCTTCGGATGAGTCGAGAGTTAACTCTCCATAGAGGAAACTGTCGAAGATACGCTCTCGGTCATGAATTGTTCTCAGCATTCCTCATCTTCTTTGAAAAAAACAAAGAAAAGGCACCACAGATCTCCGTCCTCATCCTCAGACTCTTTGCCTGAACGCATGGTAGCCTGCCCAAGTAACTCGGTGACTCCAGCTGAGTGGGAGGCTTTTAGGCAGGAGATGCTAAAGATTTTCGAGAAAACAGCCCAATCCCCTTGAGAGATAAGGCAATGAGCCATGATCCTATCACGCCTTCTAAGACCGACAAGGAGAAGTGCAAGGCTAAAACCGGCATGCCTTAGAGCCCGGGTGAGAAGCCTCCAACCCATCGAGAGCCCTTGAGTCAATGACAGGCCTAGCCAATAGCGTCAAAGCCCTCAATGCCGGCGTGGGAAATTGAATTTATTTTTAAACCTTTTCCTAAGAAGGAATTTTTCAAGTCCCTGTCTTCAATTTTCAAAGAACATGAGCCCTCTGACCAGGAAAGGCACCATTAAGCAAGGGTAAACTGTGTCCAATTGAGCTGGATTCCTAAGTATAGAGTCTACCAGCTGCGAGGCGAGTGATAAATCGTAACCCTTGTGCCACTTGAAACTAAGTAAAGAAAACCCCTCACACTTCGCGCTTGGTAAATGCAGTTCTACAATGTGTTCAACACACTTTTTTAGTAAAGTTTTTAAAGTCTGAGAGTCTTAAGTGTCTAAGGTTATTTATGTCGATCTGATAACGCAGGATAACGTATCAAGAATCTATTAGGTGAGTCCCCAATTAGGGCAGCTTTACTCTACTCATACACAATAAATATGGCATCTGTGCAGCATGAGGACACAATCGGGGTGCTTTTCTAATTGCTATCCAAAATATATCACAATGGCATTGGTTGCAGCACAATTCACTCTGGGAGAATGGTCCGCATAAAATGTTACTCAATATGTTTTGTTCTGAAGATACATGATAATAACAATGCGTATATATGCTTGACAACGCTAATGCTACAAGGCAAGCCTTAACCCTTATTCTAGGGTGACTTATTAACCAAACCTCAAATGGCATCAAAATGTGCTAATACTGTATACATATACTTTTTTTTTTCCTCGATTCAGAATCTTGCCTCTGTGGGGTATGAACATACTGTGAACATACACCTGCTTATGCTTTGTTACATGTAATGTCTTATGCTATATTGTATATACGCTTACCATGCAATTGATTGCTCTAATGTGCAATATAATTTCAAAGCTAATATTGCTATTCTTGCTTAAATTGTCTGTCGAAATATGAACATACAGCCTTGAAAAAGACATTGTGTCAAAACACGTGTTGGCTGGTCTTTTGCACAAGAAAATAAATTGGACTAAATAGCCCACTTAAGACCCTTAAGACTCTGGGACTTTAAAAACTTTACAAAAAAATGGTGTCAAACACGTAGAACTGCATGTACCAAGCCCCATGACCAAGACACACCACATTTTGGGTTAGAGTATGGCACACTCAATGTCCCTAACCCCCTCATATCAGAGGAGTCTAGAATGTGGGATCTTTGTGATAATTTACAATCGGCAAATGGCCTTGACACTCACCAGAGTTAGACTTTGGAAAGCCTGATCCAGCAGAACATGCTGAGGCATCCTACAGGCAACGTATGTGCAACGTGACAAAGTTTCTGGGATGGGGCAGACCAGCTCCACCTTTTGAGTAAGATGACCTCACAGACATCTTAGACAAAGATCCTCAAAAAGACTGTGTTTCCTTTCCATATAGCCCTTCAGAAGTGGCTGAAAGCTGATTGGGAAGCGCCGGAGACAAGCCTGACTGTAAACAAAAATCTTACTAAGAAGTATAGACCTTGGAGCAGTGACCCTAAGTATCTGTCCAGACACCGGAAAGCTTGGTGGACCAAGCTGCAACTTCCACCTCTAGGCAGGCAGCATATCCCACAATACCACCACACAGGGATGACCAGCGTTTCGGCGCTATGGTAAAGAAGGTATTTTCGGCCGGGAGTATGGCTTTGAAGTCAGTCAACGCCATTTGTGCCCTTGCTCCATTTTCCTACCCATTGTGGGATTGTATTTCTATGGTGGCTGAACATATTCCTGAGGGGAGAGAAGAGAGAAGGCTTTCTTAACATTGTGAAGGATGGGAAGGATGCAATATGCGAGTCTTTCCAATCAGGTTTGGACTCTTCTGACATTATTAGCACAGCCATGGCAGGAAGCACTGTTATAAACAGGTTGGCGTGGTTGAGAAAGTCTGGTTTTGCACCTGGTATGCAGTGTAGACTTCTCACCGTGCCCTTTCATGCGTAAGGAAGGCATGGCATCAAAGTAAGACAGACACAAGTAATCACAGTTAAAGGTGTTTATTAAACTGGAAAGTGGGTGAGATAAACACCTAATCTAAACCTAAATCTAAGATGGGAGCAAGCTACGACCATCAAATAATAAGAATACAGTCCTAGTGGAGTCTAGTCAAATAGAAAGGGCCCATACTAAAGAAACCTATTGCCAATCCTTACCGCTATGCTAGAAAAGAGTGTGGGATAATGTTCACAAGAAAAGAAAGAAGTGTTCACAAAATGATAAGTCAGGATGTTATGGCCGGGGTCTCCCTTCCCCACGTTTTAGCACGGGAGAAGGCGGGATTCTCAGGCACAGCACACTAGTGGGCTTCTCCGGCACAAGCTTACAGTTCCTTTTCTCAGTATCAGGGCCTTCTGTGTCCAAGTCTTTCTCATGCAAAGTCCCTCGCTTCAGACGGCCTGATACGCCAAAACAACAAAACACCAGTTCCTTCTGTTAACCTTTACATCGGGTGATTACCTTTCACCCTTGGATCCCTCTTAGCTGGGCTCCGATACTTCTCTCAGTAGTCGGTCTCCCTAAATCGGCTCAGACCAACCAGAGCACTTACCAATCTAAACTCTGAAGGGCGATCTCTTCTCGCTGGGTCACTCAGTTTGCTTACGGCAAGCGCGTTTTTCATACATTCACAGTTCATACAGTGTTTCCTTCAGCCGGGCACAAACGCCTATTTCACAATGTCAAAACCTCAGCAATGGGTTAAGGACTTTCGATTGTACAAGGGATTTGGCTTGACCCTTGTATGATCACCTTAACTCTCTATACCGGCCTTTCCTAAGGCCTCTTGGTACTTGTAGTTTTCTTTCTTGCCAATATTGAATAGTGTCTCTTTATTCATAAGATGGGTACCAGCCAGAGACCTTCAACTGAATGCACACGTGGCGCAGAACCATTCTATCTCTGGTACCAATGTGTTGACAAAAGACCTCTTGTCTAATTCTCTTCTTACTGTTGCCACTGCAATCTTGAGCCCAACATAGTCCGGTTGACTATCAGCTTCTTCCGACTCACCAGCTATGCTGAACTTGTTGGCGGTTACTTTGCCGTGGGAATCAAGGGCAGTACCACAATGGCAAACTTGTCTCCCCGCCCTGGCTATCAGTGCGGGAAGGTGCCATGTACCGCTGACATCCGTCACACAATGGGCTAGCTGCGATACCCGGTCTTAAGTTTCTTTAATCAGAGGTTTCATGGTGTGGTTTGAAAAGGGCATGGGCAACTCCCTCCTTGATATCCTTTCATGTCTTGCCTCTTTTCTTCTCTGTTTGAACTGCCGTCCTGGAATGGCTGCTTTCTCGTGCGTTCAGCCTTGACCTGCGTGTACTCTTGTGCTCTGCCTTTTATCCCTATGGGGAAGGGAAAGGGAAGTCAGGTGTGTAGTTGTCAGTAATTGCCTGACTCTGCCTGACCCTTGTGTTGGGACATGTCTGGTAAACGGCTCGGGTATTAGTCTCTTGTCGTTCACGCTGTGAGAAAGTGTTCGTGTTGGAAAGGGGGCCGGGGAGTAGGGTTTCTAAGTATCCAACTGGGCAGGATGGGGAAAAGGTGTTATAAGGAAGGGGTTACTGCGTCTCAACCTTTAGTGTCCCACTTCCTCTCCCCGAAGACCCCCCATCCAGGTGATCCTCCCGCACTGGTCCACTCCCAGGGACTGGATCCAATAGTGATGGCTGTGTCCTGGCCACCTGGATGACAGATCCCCCGGGACTAGCGGGTGAGACACCTTCAGATTTCTCACAGATGGCACACAACTGTTTGGCAGTAGGGCCGACGAGAGCCTAGAAAAATTACAGATCTCAAAAGCGGCAACCAAGTCACTTGGCGCCACCATCAGACAGCCACAACCTTTGCACCCCAGTGCACCAGCTTGGATGGCTAAGTCCTTTCGTTACCATTCCTCCTTTGGAAGAGCGAGCGGACTGGCCAGTCCAAGAGGTCAAAGGAAATGTCCTTATGGTGGATGAGGAAGATGGGCACAGTCCGCCCAAGCAATGGCTTCTTTACCCTCAGCCGCTGCTTCAGCAGTCTCAAAACCACTCTGAGGCCTTAATACACATGACCCCGGTGGAAGGCAGACTCTCTCAGCATCTGCAAGAATGGCGGGGCATTACTTCAGATACTATGGCTTTGGAAACCGTAGCAAAGGGTTACTGCCTCCCCTTTTTAAGAAGGCCTTGGGATCTGCTTTCTCTCCTCTCCTCTGCTGAACTCCGGGCAAAACTGCACTGGTTACCTGGCCACCCTCTGATCTCGGGCCCAGGTCCCCTCCCCGCCAGTTGCACATCTGCACTGCCTCCCTGGCAACCCCGCGCACTTGGGGACTGTTTTCTGTATCCCTTCAGTCCACCACCAGCACTTGACACCTGATGTCTGCACTTACCCTTGCACGTGCCACCAGCTGGCGTAATTATCTTATGTTTATTTATTCTATTATCCCATGACCTGCACTGTCCCTACCACCCTCGCATCACACACCTTTCCCCTTCCCCCTTCCCCTGCACTTACACGATCTGAATGGCACTTGGCCTAGTAGGATTGTTGTCTCTGTCTTCTCTCTGTCCCCCCTCTCTTGCTGCATTGTGCCTTGAAACATAGTTATGAATGCCATATCATATATGATATATCATCAACCGGGGAGCCACTCGTACAAAACTCTGGATCCGTTCCCCTTGCAGGAAATTTTGAGTCTGCTAAGGAAGGACAAGTTCAAAATGGTTACCCTTTCTTAGATTCTTTATGCCCTTCAGCTTCAGGATTGGATGGTGTCATTGGACCTTCAGGGTGCTTACTTTCATGTGCCTATCCAACACAAGCACAGAAAGTACCTGAGGTTCGCTGTTGGCGGTTCTCATGATCAGTTTTGGGTTCTGCCATTCGGGCTGACCTCCGCCCAAGGGTTTTCACCAAGTTGATGCCAGTGGTGGCAGCGAGTCTCCGGAGAGGGGGGATTCATGTCTACCCCTACCTGGATGATTCTCTGATCAGGGCCCGTTCTCCTGAACAAGCCCTGGAACATCTCAGCGTTACTTGCCACTCTCTCCACAGACTGGGTTTCTTCCTCAATTTCAATAAGTTCCACATGATACCATCTAAAAAGCTTCAGTTCATCGGAGCAGTCCTCAATGTGTCCTGAGGGAAAGCCTCGCCACCCAAGGTGAGGGCTCCACACATTCTGCAGATGATAACAAAAATTACATAATGGCCCAGTGTCTTCCGGCCTTCGACTTTTTGAGGTTGCTCGGACTCATGGCATCCTGAATTTTCCTGGAGCCAGAGACTCGCCTGAGGATGAGATTCCTCCAGTGGGTCCTTAGAACCCAGTGCTCTGTTTTCGGGCAAGATGTCAGATCTGCTTCAAGTTCAGAGCAAGGTCGCACAGGATCTCCTGTGGTGGGCTTGTGAGGACAACGTTCTGAAGGAGGAATATTTTTGGCAGCCATGCCTGGAGATAACAGTAGTACGGAAGCCTCACTCACGGGGTGGGGCGCCCACGCCAACAATCTGAATGTCAGTGGTTGTTGGTCTCTATCGGATTCCAAACTATACATCAACATTTTGGAGCTGAGGGCAATTAGACTAGCACTGAAGGCCTTCCTGCCCTCTGTACGGGGAAGAATGTCCTGATAATGATGGACAACACAGTGGCCATGTACTACCTCAACAAGAGAGGCGGTGTAGGTCATTACCACTGTGCAGAGAGAAAACAGTTTTGATTCTGGGCAATTCAAGAATGTATCTCCCTATCAGCAGTTCACCTAGCCGGAGAGGAGAATACTGCGGCGGGCTCTCTGAGCAGGCAGAGCACAGTTGTCATGATCTCTGCTTCCAAAAGGTCAGGGTTTTCCCAACTCCCTTGGAAGCAGATCCATAACCCAGGTTCCGAGTGCCAACCAGTCCCAATTGGGACCTTTTGGACCCAGTCCTGGCGCCAGTGGCACCAGGCTCATAAATATGCCCAGTCCCAGCGCTGGAAGCGCCGGGCTCATAATGCTTGGGTGGACTTACCTTCAGCAGACCATGCTGCTTACTTGCCTGCCAGTTGAGCCTCTGATCCTCTTCTGTTTGGAACTACTTTTCCTGTTGGGTGGGGCAGGAGCCACTCCCTAGGTTCAGAACACTGGAACTCTTCTGGAAAGCAGGAACTCTTTTCTTACCTAGGCGTGGCTGTGGAAGGAGACACCTAAGCACTACAGGAGGCTATTTAAACCACACCCGATGGATGAATCTTGCTTTGCGTTATTCTGCATCCTCTGCAGCAGAACGCTCATCGTGTCTTCTGCATCTGATCCTGGGCCTAAGGAAAAAGGCTTACCATCCTGAATCCAGTCTTCAGCAACACCTATAAAGACAAGAAAGAACAGGTTAGCATTACGGTCTTCAGTGACAGCTCTTCACTTACCAGGTCCATCGGCTGTCACCAACGCCTTGCGCTGCATTCCGGCATCTGAAAGACAAAGGCTTACCTACTCTTCGTGCGCTCCGGAGGTCTTCGCACTGCATTCCGGCATCTGAAAGACAAAAGCTTACCAACTCTTTGCACGCTCCGGAGGCCTTCGGCGCTGCATCCCGTATCTGAAAGACAAAACAAGGTGCGTTTAAAGACATTGGGGAACTCTAATACTCACGTGCCATTACTCCTTTCCACATCTAACCCAGTGGGTATTCCGGCACCCTGCAGCCGCTCCGAACTTGTACCTGCAAAATAAAAAGACAGTTAGAGCGCATCGTGAAGCAGGCAACAAGCGCTTACTTACGTGCTTCCAGGCGCTTCTATTCATCACACGGGCTCCATCTTCAACTCACTTCAGCCCGTCATCCGCCATCGCCGGAACCCTGCAAAACAAGAGACATCATTACTAAAGACTTTTAAAGACATTAGAATTACTCGAAACTTACCGTTCGTGCAGTAAACGACGGACAGCAGTCCTCTGAAGTCAAGAGGCCTGCTCCCCTTATCCAGTGAAGAAACTGGTTACAGCACCCTGCCCCGAGGCAGATGGAGAGCACGGCGTTCACTTACCTAAGGTGAGAGCGTTAACCTTTGGGGCTCTACAGGAGAAGAGAAAGGGAAGAAGAGAGAGACATTCAATAACCCATTTCATTAATCCCATATTTTCTATCTGCAGACATCTTACCCTTCGAGTCAGACATACAGTGCACAGAGGTCCAGCCCAAAGAGCCAGCCGTGTGTTACACATCACCTTTGAAGATACGGTATACGCCCAGTCAAGACCGGCGCCTCTACGGGAATCAGGTGAGCGTTACAACAGTCTCCTACAAGTGGGAACTAGCTCAGGAAGTCCTTCAAGAGATCTTTGTCCTTTGGGAAACCGCTCAGATGTTTCTGTTTGCCTCCAGTGTCAATCGGAAGTGCAAACTGTTCTGCTCCAGGGAATTTCCCCCAAGAGGAGCTCTCGGGGACATGTTTATAGTGGACTGGGAGTTTTCACTCCTGTACACGTTTTCTGCATTCCCATCATTCCTCAAGTAAGAAGGAGATTGAGAAAATTGAGCAAATCCATGATCCTAATTGCTCTGGATTGGGCCAGGAGGACGTGGTCCCGGACCTTTTGAACATGTCCACCTGCCCTCCAATTCATTTTCCAATCTTCCACAAAGAGAGGACCTTCTTTCACGAAAGGAGGGTAGGGTTCTCCACCCAGAGGTCAAAACACTCAACCATCACGCATGGTTTCTGAGAGGCTGAGATACGATTGGAACCTCCCCGAAGATGTGATGGAGATTTTCCTTACGGCCAGCAACAAAATATCTGTATCGTCACCGTTGGAACAAGTTCTGCAGTTGGTGCAGGGATAAGAATGTGGATCCTTTTCAGTGCTTCAGACCTATGGTGTTGGCTTTCCTACTGCATCTAGCTAATCTGGAGCTCCAGATTGAAACTGTCCTTAGTGGGCAAAGGCAGTGAATTGGCAAGGGAAATGTGCACAAGATCACACAGTGAATAGCTTTGAGTCAGACAACATGCACTCAGGAACAAAGACACATGTACACTAAAACCCAGGATGTACAAGTAGAGCATGATAAGAAAACAAATATATGAAAATGGATGTGGGGTAAGCACTTACAAGCTCCTTATGATTACAAATTAAGTCGGCAAGCTCCTTACTCTCAATTGCTGTTACAGGAACCGTCAGCGCTAAGCCCACATACAGGGCAAGCAACAATAGGATCTGTGAGCTAACACCCTTGATGGTATTGTATAAGGTAACTTAAAGACAATACTAACAAGGATGAGAAATACCACCTGAAATGTCAGCGAAGCCCACAAACCCTGTTGATAAAACAGGGACCCAGAAAGGCTACAGGAGGATAACTTGATACATAAGACTCCTGACAAGGGACGTGTAGGAATAGTGATTACAGAATAGTGAGGAAAACATAAGCATTCACATAGGAGCTGGCTACAACACCACCCCACACCTAATAATCAATAGGGAACAAAGGGAGAAGTGCAAGGGAAAACCTGCAACAGACTCTAAGAGAAAGTAAAGGAACAGGAGCAGGGAAAACGAAATTACAAGAGCAAAACCTCCCCCTCTCCCCACTCAGGGAAGGAAAGGCAAAATGGGACCCAATACTAAATCTATAATCGAGTAGTGCCTAAATGATCAAGGTTTCACTGCAGAATAGTACACCGTCAAAGGAATAAAGAACACAGACAAACTGGGCTCCACAGAAAAAGACACTAAGGTAAGAACCAGGAACAAGGGACCTGTCACAAACAGGAACATTGCATCAATGACCAGCGCTGGGCTGAAGCAAACTAAGGCTTTTAAAGCTGGCTAACGAGCACACGCCTCGGGTGTGCGGCTTGCTGCACCTGCCAGCCACAGGGGCTGCGTATCCTCCACCCAATCTTGTCCTGCAAAGGTGGAGATGAAGCAGTCAGTCAGGCATTCTGTGAAGCATAGTCTTTAGATTAAAGCAGCATAACGGCTGCCAAATACCTGGAATGGATCCTGAAGGGAAGTAACATGTAAAATAAAGATTTAGCGCTCCTAATTCACCACAGCACTGTCGGCTGAGATTCGGAAGGGAAAGTCCAGTAGGGAATAAATCCCAAATCAGGCCCCCCCAAGTGGCTGGAACGGGAGCAGAGGGAGTGAATTGTGACAGGAACCATCAAAGGGTATTTGGCTGCGCTTTCAATTTTTAAGCGCACGTCTGAAGAAGCTTCTTACTTTAAAATGCTGCTGGTTATTCAATTTTTAAAGGGACTCACAAATGTGTTCACTCCAGTTCCATTTGTGGTCCCTGTTTGGGATTTAAATATAGTACTATAATTCCTTATGTGTGCTCCGTTTTAGCCTTTTCACTCCTGCCCTTTGAGGATTTTGACATTTAAGACAATCTTACTGACCACTTTAATATCCACCCGCACAGTGAGTGAATTTCAAGCATTATCATGTAAGCCACCATTCACATTTTATAAGGACAAAGTTGTCTTGAGAGTTAAACCTACTTTTCTACCGAAAGTAGTTACCGACTTTCTCGCCGAACATTTTTTGGCAACTTTCTACTCTCCTCCACACCCTACTAAGGAAGCCGAAAGACTGCATAGACTAGATCCTAAAAGCGTTCTGAGCTTTTACATATCACGTTTACATACAACGTTTTGCTAAATTAAGGCAGAACAACCAACTTTTGTGGGCTACACCGGACATAAGTTGAGTCTGGCAGTTACCAAACAGATGTTATCCAGATGAATAATTCTGTGTATCACAGATGTTAGGCAGAGTTTGTATGCAGTACCCTTTGGGACCACTACACACAACTATGACTACAGCTGTAAGCAAAACCAACCTTTGGTATAAGTCTGTACTACACAGTTTTTGGTAGCGGAGCTGAGCAGCCAGGCTTATCTCAAGAGAGAATGTGAGCTGTAATGATCTTACACCGAGGTCTACAATCACAGGTGTTAAAATAAACGCTTACACTCAAAGTTTCTTGGTTAAACACTTATTAATTTATTCAACAGTCAGTTATAAAACATTCACTAGAAGGAGGCAGTTAAATATCGTACACAAATATACTTCAATACTATACTCATTAAGTTTCTGAGGCATTCAAACTACTTTGAAGGAGAAGCAAAATAGCATTCAGAATACTTTGAAGGAGGAGCAAAAAGGAATAGGTTCAGAACATAAAAGGATTACAATTTCTTAGACAGTGCAGATACTTTGAGTTCATCAGAAGAGTCAATTCAATTCAATAGGCTAGGCCAAAGTCAATGGGCTAGTGTCTTGGATAGGTAAAAGCTGTTCTGTAAGTAAACGGTAAAGTCTCTGTAGAAGTTCTCAGAAGTAGTTTGTAACAAGAAGAATTATATGTTGGGACACAAGCGGATTAGGCCTGCTAGTTGCGAAAATTTCAAGCACTTTCACTACGAGAGTTTAGTACTCTGTTTCGTTTCACAGTACCTTACAAATGAAGAAAAAGATGCAGCTGAAGACTTTCATTCCTGGCAGTTCTTGCAGATCTTGCTGTTCCTGAGCCTCAGTCGTGTGGACAAGAGGGAGGACGTCAGGGGACTCCTGCACTGGGCTGGTCAAAAAGCTGGCACTGGCAAATCTTCAATCTCGGAAGCTGTAGTCAAGCACACAAACTGGTTTCCCTCTTCCTGGTTATTCAGTTTCCTGCAGCACTCTGAGGAAAATACAACCAGCTCCGAGAATGGTATCCAGGTAGCTTAGTGTCAGGTTGATTGGTCCCACCAACTCAAAGGGAGAAGTCGTCCTTGCAGCGCTTCTCTGTCGAGATGAACTTGGCGATTCGGACCTGCAGCAGGGCCTCACTGGGCAAACCAACGGTTCAGGAGTTTCAGCAGCCGTCCTCTTCAAGCTCGTCTTAGGTTCTTTCGTTCCAGTGGTTGACTCTGCCTTCCAAGCCAAGAGACTCGCCTTTTATCCAGTTTCCTCCCATTCGTTCCAGCCTAGCTGCCACTCACCCAACAGGGTGGCTGTCCTTGCCGGACAGTCAGCCAGCCAATCACGCCAGAGTGCATTTGGGTCTCCTAGGAGGCTAAGCACAGGGAGTTATGGGCACCTCCCTCACTCCTGCCCACACCAGAAACCCGGGCGCCAGAGGCAGTCTTCAGTCCTGAAGCCGGACAAAGGTGAATGAACAAAGGAACCAAACCTGGTTTGCCGTGCAGAGCAAAACTCTAGAAGGACCTTTCCACAAAGAAATTGCGAAAAAAGAAGACTGGGACGTATTTAAATGAAGGGGGCTCAGACTCCATCTTGAAAAACATGGCTCCCGCGATTTAACGCTACCAGTGTTCGCGGTCGGGAAAATCATGGTAGTTCGTTGTAAAACCACTGCCACCAGCCATTTCGAGAGGAAAGGGTAGCATTTGACTGCTACATGAGTTTCTAGACACAGGGGGATACTAGTTAACCCCTCTAGCACTCTATTGTTTGATAGGGTGTGCAGGGTCTAGGAATTCAAAGAGACTAGTAAAGTCAATTTCACTTTACTTACTTTGGGAAACAGTAGTTTATCCCAGAGAAGTTATTTAAACCTTGGGGAAGCCTGAAAAGGTTTCCCTCTGCCACTGCACTGAGGGTGCTGTGTGACACACATGAAAAGATGATGCTTATCGAGAAAATAAACACAGAAAACAAACAGAATTAAAAAGTTCAAAGTCCCAAAGTTTAGCAAAAGAGCTGGAGGGCTCGAAGGTGGGAGGAATTGGCACATTTTTGAGAATTCTCCCTAACAGAGTGTTATAGACTAGCAGGGAAGGATGCCCCAGAAGGTTTGCGAGCTCTCGCCACAAGGTGCATGGCTACTTCTTCCGCCTTATAGAGAGAAGTGCCGATTAACTACATCTGTGCGGGAGCCACTTGGTCATCTATAAATACCGTCACAAAGAACTATTGCCTAGAATCTGCTTCAGGACAGAGGCAGGATTTGGAAAGGCTGTCCTACACTCAATTCATGAAAAAATTTGAGATTTATTACTCCTTTCTGAAAATTAGTACTCCCTCCTCCAATTTTATACTGCTTTGGGAGTCTATCTAAAGATAAGGAATACGTGGGAGGACATAATCCATTCAAAGAACAAGTTACTTACCCTTGGTAATGTTTTTTTCGACTGGATGATCCTCCCACGATTTCCTCATCACCCCTCCCATCCTACACCGCAATAGAATTTCTATGCATTACATTGTGCATTCCTTCAGCGTCAAATACTGTCTTGATCACGCCGGTTATCCTGTGGGAAGAAGGCGAGAAAACTGAACTGAATTAACGGGCGCAGTACGTGCTATTTATACCTTCGATGGCGTCAACCTCGAGGGGGGCATCGAGCCAACCACGGCGATGCACAGAGCCCTCAGCCGAAAGAAAATTCCAAGGCAGCTGACTCTGGAAGAGAAGATATCTAAAGATGAGGAATACGTGGGAGGAACATCCAGTCTAAACAAGGTTGCCAGGGGTAAGTAACCTGTTCATCTCAAAGAACTGTAACATTGAAAGAAAATCCCTGTTTCTTCTGCGCAACAAGAATACCATTGAATCAGTGAAGACTGAAGGGATGATTCAAGGGTGGAATCATTCCCCTCTTCCCGCTTTAAACTGTGAGATAACAAAGTGGATAAAAAGGAATATTCAGGGAGAGAGTCATCTCCTTGCGAAACATTGGAACATTATTGACTTTACCGGAAGTGCCGGACGAATTGTGAGAAACCAGAAGAATTCTAGGGGAAGGGAGAACCCCTTTCCTGGTGGAACATTATACCTTTTTGTTTCTGCACTTTAGAACTTTGTATTTGAAACTCCAAGAATAAGCTATAAGTTTATAGCCCATATAAATCCCCTTTTTCACTTTGTATTTAGTTTAGCATGTACGACTCAGTTTAGGGTTTTTTACACAGGACTGAGGACGCTTTATTTATTTAACATCCTGACACACTTCCCTGAGTTTTGTTGAGACAGGGGGAACACCTGGGAGAGTTCGCGATAGACAAGATTTTCCCAGCCCCTCTTATTATTTTGACAATAAAAGTCTATAACCAACATTTAACATGCCACTGTGACCAAGTCTTACTCTTGATCCCTTACAGAAGCAATCATATTCATGACGCTCTCAACCACAATAACACTGTAAATGTAGAGGCATTTATTGATTATTTCTTATCTTGTGGGCGGAGGGGGCAGAAGGAGGACAAGACAAATGATCTTACTAGGCCTTAAGCTATTCAGATTGTGCAAGTGTGAGAGTGCAAGAAAGTGCAGGGGGAAGGGGGAGGGGTAAGTACCAGGGGGAGGGAAAGGGGAAGTGCAATCAGGGCAGCATTGCTCTGATTGAGTGCAGACAGGGCAGCACGGCTTTGGCTAAGTGCAAGGAGGCAGGGGGCTGTAGAGGTTACAGTTACAGCCCCTAAGTGTGTGTTAGGCCCGGAGGCAGTGCAGGGCAGACTGTGCCCTTCACATGACAAAGTGGCTGATCTGTTTTTGGGTGAATTGCAGATTAATGAATTTGGGGGCAGTTTGCAATCTAATATAATGGATAAGCAAGCAACTAATTGTGTAAGGTGACTAGGACTTTGGCAAACAATAATGCCTAACTAGAAATCTAAATGTGACATGCCAGGACATTTCAAGTGGCAGTGGGGTCATTGCAAAGCTACACTTGATTACCTTTTTATTAATTACGGGCTTTTTGAAGTAATAGATTCTTCTATCCAAGACACCCCTTGTAGTGACCATTCTACACTTTCTTTATAACTAGCGCTTGATACTATTACGGGCACTCGTACACAGTTTAAGGGAGATAAAGGAGGTTGGGCATAGCAACTTTTCTCTTTGTTGGACTAACTGTAATAATTTTGTTTGCAATCTTTGCTTGAATCCATTAATTTTAATTGACTTCATCTTGACTGGATAATTTAGCATTTTTTTGTTTTCTATCTTGATTCAAAAATCAATTGGGAACAGGTTTCTTTTTTTAAAAAACCTTTATTTAATCAGACAGGTAGACAGACTGGACTTGGGTCGCACACCCCTTTCATTCTACACAATAGTAATAAGTACTGTATTGGCTTACATTGGCATTGCTTCTTCATACAGTCCCCAATGGTACAGTTCTTAAGTATTCACGGAACGTTCCCATATATTCCTAGGTCTACTCGCCCCAGTTACCGTCATTACATAACCCTCCTCTTTCTCTTTTACATAAGTTAGTTCCTTGAGCCATTCATCACAGGAGGGTGCAACTTTCGATTTCCATTTGAGTAAAATAAATTTCTTTGCAACTATGCAACATACATTAAATAATTTACGTTTTCTAATATAAACCTTTCCAATATCGCCCAATAAATATTTGAGAGGAAGGAGTGTGGGCGGTATCCTCACCATATCATTCAGTACTTCAGAAACCTCCTGCCAAAATCGTGATACCTTAGAACTATTCCAAAACATGTAGATCGAATCGGCTCCTTCCCGCCCACATTTCATACATTTATCTTCTGAAGTTGTAAAATAAAATGCCACTTTGGCAGGCATATAATGTAACCGGTTTAAAACTTTAAATTGGATGAGATGTAATCTTGCATTTAGGGCGACGTCCATCCTGCATTTAAATACTCCTGTTCAGATCCCTCCCCCATTTGGACCTCACTGTATTCCGTGGGGTCTGAGCATCCTGTACGGCCTTATAGAGCCTTGACACCTGCCCCCTTGGTATATCACTCGATGCCATCTGTAAGGAACTCATGCTGGCAACAGTAAAGACAGACACAAGTGATCACAGTTCAAGGGTGTTTATTAAACTGTATGCATGGGTGAGAAAAATGTCTAATCTAAACCTAAAGCTAAAATGGGAGGAAGCTACTACCATCAAATAATAATAAGGGTGATTCTAAAATGGCTGCCGCTTAAGCAGTACGTGCAACAGCTCGCTCCGCCCTTACAATGCGACCAAGTCAGGCAGCAGCGGGTGTAGAAGCCGCCCCCCTCGATTTACATCTATGAGTGAGCAAGTTGTCGGCAACCCCCTCACTGCACTTCCAACGGGGGAATTTAACTGTGGAAGGAGCTCGGAACGCGAGGGACACGCCCTGGCTCCACGGCACAGCTGACAGCTCCGCACGGAAGAGAACAGCCACGGCTTCCTTCCCACAAGCAAAATCGGGGACTGAGCAGGCCAGAACCACACTATATACTCAATGAGGTAAGCAGTTCAGGAGGGGGGACTAAACGGGATACTGACATTGCTGCAAGTGGTGGAGCTGATTCTCCACAATTAAATAACCTGCGCAAGCTAAGTGATACACAGCAACCAAAATAAATTATATTCCACCAGGGGATGGGCTGAACACCTCATGCCAAATACAGCAAAACAATAAGTGCATTAACCTACACCAGCTAGATGCAACAAAAGCGGAGATATTTTGATGCGGCGTAGAAAAATGTACAAATCAGAGAAACTAACCAAGAGGTGAGGGCCGATTAGCAAGACAAAGAAAAAAAAAATCTCACTTTGCAGCTTGCTCTGAACTCTGTATGCCAAAAACAAGCCACAGTGGAGCACATGGATCAGGGCGACTAACTCAATATAAACTCAATATAAAGAGAACCAAGAGGCCGCCACTGTAACTCAGTCCATTAAGTAACACCTAAAGATGAACACTTGAGATGAACTCTTGAGGTTTCAGTTTACATGCTAACAACATATTTGTGACCACTTTCTGAACCACGGCAGATGCAGTACCTCTTATTATTTACAGCTTAACTTGGGGCAAGACCAGTCTACTCATATCTTATTGTGTTATGCTTCCTGAGATATCAAACTTGGAAACAAACCGCTAAAGGAGTGGTTCTATCTCACAATAGGGTCGCCCATACAGTGTATGAAAACAGTGCCATCTGGAGACTAATTATTGCTCTTAGGAAACATCGCCATCAATTGACACATGACTACGAGGTTTTACCACAACAGATACAATTCTCCTTTCCTATCCACAACTAGCCTTTGGGTAAGAGTAATATTTTCACATTGTGTTACTGTCACAAACGTCGGTAATGTCCTCTTCTTCAGACGACAATTCAATTTCTCCCCCTTCCCCCAACTCCTCACCTTCCACTTTCTTCTTTGATTTTTCTTTCTTGAGGCTTGTAGGTCTCTCTTTTTTTAATGAAGATAAGGACGTCCTTGGTAGGATGCCACCGTGCCACCTAAAAAGTGTAACGGGGGTAACCCCTCCGGGAACGCCAATAAGGGGAAAAAGCCAGAGGCACAAAAAACACCTAAGAGACTTCCTTCAGGAAAATGAGGAGAACCTGGCTGGACACGGTGGAGTATGGTAGGATTCTGGCACACGGCTGGTCTGGTAAGTACAAGGGCTGGGCAAAGTCACTCCAGGAAACAGGCAGTAGTCGGGTACACAGCAGATCCAGTAGGCTCGAGGGTCAGACAAGAGCAATCCAAAAGACAGGCTGCGGGCAGGTACACAGCAAATCAGGAGTAAACAGGAAAGGAAAAGGTAAGAAGGATTAAAGGAAGAATGCGGGCTGGGAAAAAAGGGGGGAACCGAAAGAAAATAAGGAATAAGAGAGAGGAGAGGAGCAAAAGAAGGGAAAAGGAGGCTAAGGGAAAGCAGAAAGCCGCGAGGAGCACGAAAGTGCTAAAGATACCAAAAAATATAAACTAAACAAGAGAAAAGCGCAAGACAGAGGGATACAAGCAAGTACACAGAGGGAGCGACAGCAACACAGGGGGAAACCCGGAAACGTTGCAACGTGTCCGAAACCAGGAAGTACGGACCTAAATACTTCGTCTACGTACGCGTGCAACAACTAGAACGATGCGGGAGGAAACAGAAGATGTGCCGGGAAACGCTATGGCGGACAATAACGCCAGCGATTCCACTCCCGCCATCCTTGCCGTGATATGACAGTTACCCATATTTATTGATAGCTGAGGGAACTGAGACTTTATGTACTCGATTAACAGAACTTCATGTACTTAGTGAAATAGAGATTGATGAGGATCTTTTAGACCTCAACTGTACACAAGAGGTCTTGTTATAACATACCTAGAGGTCCACCTATTAGATCATTACAGAATCCATAATATGTTGCATTCAAATAAGCTCAGAAACAATAAGGGGGGATTGCGTTTAATTAGACCATATTTAAACTATGTCTCTTTAACACTTGATTTCCAGATATTATCTCTTAAATTTGGTTAGATGTATCTTGCCTCATTGAAAAACAGGAGATGACTTACTGTTTCCGATTTGGGTTCTGTATACAAGATGTAAAAATGAGAATAATAGGTTTTTTGCTATTGTCTTTTTTTCTTGTAGAAATGTTTTGAAATTAGAATTTTGTGCCCCTGATGAAGAGTGGAATTACTCGAAACACGTTGGGCCCCATTTTGCTAATTAAAGTATTGTTTATACTACACTTGAATTGTCACATTTGTAAATTTCTTTCTCTATGAAATACATATCTACATGCAATTAACTATGTTATTTCTTTGTGAATCACCAAAATCTAACCTATTCTCCTCCTAGTTGAGGACATAGAATAGACATGTATATATAAACATCTTGAAAGCTTAGGCCACAATGTGTGCAGGGGACGCGTGTTTCCTAATTGGAAACCTACGTTACTTATCTTTCCCCCAGCCTAGATACCAAGGCTGAGCCTTTCTCCCCCGCACCTTAAATTACTCAAAACAACTTGCTTACAAAATAATTAAATATGATTTATATACTCCTATTGGTTCAAAATTACACCATATAAATAGGTGTGCTTAGTGTTTCTCATCCCCCCCTTTTATAGAGATTCGACTGTATCAAGATTTATCTAGGTTGACTCTTCAAAAACGCAGAGATATGTACCCGTTAGTAAAAACTCTGCAGGCATGGGACATCAGATACAGATGGACTTTCCCCTTTGGACTACTTTTCAATCTGGATGGCAGGCAACATAGGATCACTTCCAGGGAATTAGGGATGGCGCTACTGCACACTGAGGAAGGCATACAGGTAGGCAGGCCTCCAAGAAGGGGCACAGGTTTCTGCGGAGCAGCAGACAGCGCCCTTGAATACAGCGGAATGGTCTTCCATGGATCGACAAAAAAGGAATTGCAGGGGCTATGAAAGGAAAACTGGAGAGCTCGACTCAGAGGCCCAATCTACAAGTCTGGCACATCGTAGGAAGGAGAACACATGGCATAATACTTTTCCACAAGAAACAAAGACTTGGACAAAAATAGCAGATAAGATCGGAAGGACAGCGACCTCTTGGTTTCTATCTGTTCAGGTAACAGATAGGGGAGTTAGGACTCTCTGCACATTACCCTGGGATAGAGGGTGATTCGCAGCCGGCACTGGTGACCCTGGGATACAATAGGTACTGTGTCTCACACCAGGGAACAGTTCTAGGGAAGGGTAATAGGATGGGTGGGGGGAAGGGCAAAAAAGTTGGTGGGAAAGCTATGGGAATAGATAGGGAAGGGGGAGACAAGTTGGTGAGGGAGGGAGAACTTCTCATTCTGCGGAAAGATTATGATGTTGTAAAAGAAATGTACCTAAAAGTGATGATTTTAAGGTGTAATATAATAATGGAATACATTCAAGTGCCTGTTACGGAATGTAAGGTGGCTTAATACCGCGCAGAAGCGTAGCAAAGAATAATAATTTTGAGGCGTCACCAACATGATTTGGTGGCGCTTCAAGAAACCCATATCCGAAAGGCAGACAGAGGTAGACTTCAACTGCGCCAGTACCCAAGAATAATACAGGCAAATGCCGAATGCAAGGTGGCAGGGGTACTTATAGTGATGAAATGTGGGTCAGAGTTCCCGAATCGTTCACACTAAGACTCATAAGGAGGGTAGATACGTATTTGTAATTCTAAAGCTTGGGACAAGGAAACTTACTGTAGCTTCAATATATGCTCCAAATACAGGCCAAGATTGCTTTTTGAAACATGTCACAGGGCAACCGGAATCCTTCATGTAAGGTGAATTAATGTTAATGGGGGATTTCAATTTAGCGTGAGGCCCAGATTGAGACCGTAGCAGGCTGACTAGATATGCTGCAGCTTCCCCTTCGAACGCCCTGAAAAAGAAGTGTGCACATCTCTCCATTGTAGATGTTTTGCCTATCTTGCAGGAGGAAGAGAAGGGATATACCGTCTACTCACACGTACACAGGACATTCTCCCTGATAGACTATGTATGGATCTCCACCTCAATTGTAGGCGTTGTCACGCAAATAAAGGCCCACACCATTTCCCTCTCAGATCATGCACCAGTTACGATAGATCTTAATATTGCAAAAGAGAGACAAAGCCTTTGGTCTTGGAGGTTTCCAATTACATTAGTACAGGATCAAGTGGTCAGAGGAGAAATCGCACAACAAATAAGGGAATATTTTGACCTAAATCGAGAAGGGGAAATGTCATTGAATACTATCTGGGATGCGTTTAAAGCAACATTAAGAGGTATTCTAATAGCAGCTGAAGCTCAAAGACATGAGAAGAGTATGGCCTTAGAATGGGAACTAGAAGAGGAACTAGCTTTAGTTTAAAAAAAAAGAAGGAAACTGATTCTGGTCCCATGATTCGGAAAAAGTATAGATCATTACCCAGTAAACTAAATCTTCATATTGCTAAGAAGACCAAGAAAGCCCTTATTCTTTTCAAACTAAATTATTATATAAAAGCAAATAAAATGGACCGCCTTCTAGCATCCAAGCTCGGACAACGTGCAGCCTCAAGGACTATACAACAGATCAAATTACCCCCGGGGGAGACCACATCCGAAACCTTGAGCATCCTTACAAAGTTCCACTCCTTCTACACCAATGTATATTAATCTGAAGCTCTGATAACACTCTTACAGAAAACTTATTTAGATTCGGTCAATCTCTCACAACTCACATCAGTTGACATCCAAGCACTAAAAGGGGTCATAACTCAAGATGAGGTGACTCGGGTTATTAAAGAACTTCCCCATAGCAAATCACCAGGCTAGATGGATATCCAGCTAGGTTCAGTAAAACATGTATTAATTTATTAGCCCCCATACTGACTAAATTATAGAACTCCTTCACACACACAGGCCACATTACTCCTTCTATGGAAGAAGCAAAAATAATCCTTTGCCGAAACCCGGAAAAGACCCAACAATTTGCAGGTCATACCGCCCATTGGCATTGATGAACATTGACGCAAAAATGTTTACTATGATTCCTTATGCACCCAAACCAAACAGGCTTTATAAAACTTCGACAGACGCGCAACAATATCCACAAAGTATGCCATATCTTAGAGAAAGTGGAAAAGAAACAGATCTCTGCAGTTCTTGTCTCTTATCGACGCATAAAAAGCTTTTGACCGTGTGGAATGGTCTTTTCTTAACTCTGTATGGCAATGATCAAAGCCAATTATAAAAACCCTACTGCACGATGGTCATATATCCCCCCTTAGCTACGTTCAAAACAGAACCAAACAAGGATGCCCTCTATTGCCCTTGCTATATGTACTTCATTTGGAACCTTTATTGGCTAAGTTCCGACAGACAGGGAATAAAGGAAATACAGTTTGGGGGCATCCCACATAAAATTCTGGCTTACGCTGACGATATGCTACTCATGGCAGCAGACCCCATTAACACTCTACAGTTAGCTGCTCAAGAATTTGAAATCTTTGGTGGGGTAGCAGACCAAAAGATAAATACTGCCAAATCCGAGATTCTAAACTTCTCTTTCACCATCAGAAATGCAGGACCTTCAGGAATAAACGCAACTTGGTCGGGCACACCAGGAATAAAACTGCTTGGGGTAGTAATAACTCCTACACTAACGTGTCTATATGCAGCACATTATCCCACATTGCTTCAAGAAATAGAAACACAGTTAAAAAACAAATGGGAACCTCTCACTATCTTGTGGTTACATAGAATACACTCTTTGAAGATGGTAGCCCTCCCCAAAGCATTGTACATTTTTCAAGCATTACCAATTAGAGTTCACCTAATATTTTTTCACAAAATACACAAAGCTATATCGGCATTCAGATTGCAAAATAAAACTCCACGGATAGCTCTAAACACGTTAATGATCCCAACTGAGCAAGGAGGGCTAGAACTCCCCAGGTTTTTGAAATACTTTCGAGCAGCCCAATTAAGGGTGATAAAAAGAGTGGTCCATGGGCGAGTAGGGAAAAAGATTGGTACATATGGAACAGGCGGTGGGGGAACCTAGGCTACATGAAGTATTGTGGTTACCAAAACAAAATCGCCTAGCAAACATACATGCAAGCAATATAATGTGGGTAGTAGAAGTTACCTGGGACATTTTTTTATGGCATTATGCCCCGTCTTGTCCAAGGAAAATGCAACCAAAACTATCGGATAAATGCTGGAGGGAGTGCGTTCAGGTGGGAAACTGGGAACATATATGGTGGAGCTGCCCTGTCCTTACGCAGTTTTGGGATGGAGTGAATAAACATATGTTAAATATTTCCTTCTCTAAAGTCAAGATCCAAACGCTTGTGTCTTTTGGTGCTGATTGAGGAAGACTTCAGGCGACAACCAAAACCAACACAGAAAGCATACGTAATGCTACATTTGGCCGCACTGTTAGCTAGTGCACAAAAAAGGAAAGTGAAAGAATCCCCACATATCACAGAATGGCTTTCGAAAGTATGGAACTTTCTAGTGATGGAATGAATGACATACTCTTTACATGGGGAACAATCAGCTTTCTCTATAGACAGAAAGGAGGTGCTTGCTTTCTTGCATCAGGACTACAATATTGTATACTGTCCGCAGAACTTATGCATAGTGGACATTGCTTGAGTCTGCAACAACAACTAATGTATACTTGATGATATAAGTTATACAATGGTACTAATGATCAGGCAAAATGGGCAGGGAGGGGGAATTCAACTTAAGGGGTATTCTGTGTGTTGCGGGGGGGGGGTGTTGATGAAAAGCTGTGTATGAGAAATCGTAACAAAAAAGAATTATAATAAGGCAGTCCTAGTGGATGTCTTGTCAAATGAAAAAGGGCATATACTAAAAAAAAGATTGCCAATCCTTACTACTAAGTCACAAAAAGAGTGTGGGATAATGTTCACCAGAATAGAAAGAAGTGTTCACAAAAATGATAAGTCAGGATAGTATGGCTTGGTCTCCCTTCCCCCATGTTTTAAGCACGGGACAAGGTGGGCCTTCTGAGCACAGCACAGTCCTGGGCCTTATTGGGACGAGGTTCACAGTTCCAGTTAAACTATATACAAACCTTATCAGGCTAAGTCTCTTTCCTGCAAAGGTCTCTTGCCTTAGAAGGTCTGCTGATTCAGGGATGTCATTTAACCAAAATGCAAGGGGTAGCGGAAGTGACATCACATTCCCAGCTTCGAGTGATATCACAGGAAGTGCGTGGAGATCCAGATCTAAATAGAGTGGCAAAACACACACTATTACAGCACATAGTTCTACCAAGCGTGGGGTTTTCACTCTGCCCTTAATGAGTATCTGTTCACCAATTCCTCCCACCTCCTCCACCTCAAATATCATCAGTGAAGAGAACCCATCTGCCATCTCCCATTTGGAAACAAAAAGCCTTCCTCCTGCAATGCTTCCTGAACATATGGGCTGCATTTATTTATTTAAATACGCAATTGCCAATAAGAGTTAGAGGTTTATTGCAATTTACAAGAGCTTGCCTGGGATGCCTACTGCTGCTGCCACTGCCCTCTGGTGGGTTCTGCTCGCCATCCTGTGTTTTTATTTTTTAAGAGGCGTCATGCCATTCTCATCAAGGGTTTTTTATTGTTGTTTTGGGGCAAGAGGAGTTGCCGTGAAGTTTGAGCACTGGAGGCTCCTCGTGCATGGACTCCTCAGCACTGGAAGAGGAGAAGAAGGATTGCCGTCTTCTTCCCCTCACTTCTCTCTCCTGCTGCTGTAGCTGCAGATGACCTTAGAGAAGAAAAATAAGCCCCTTGGATTAAGGCGCTATATAAAACAATACAAATACAAAATACAAGATCTGTCTCACTCACACTGTGTTCGCCTCGCTTGCGCTCTCTCTCCTCACTCTGAATAATGAGCAACCAAAGCCTGTGCAGAGAGAGAGGCAAGGAAGACAATCTCACAGTCCTCCTGCTCTCCCACTGCAGAGCAAGCCAGAGCACAAGGGCTGCAAGAAGCCTTACTATCTTCACCACACACAACGGCTGACATGGTGCACCTGATGCTGCTTGGGGGATGGAGAATAAAGCCTATCGGAGGCACACAAAGAGCAGCAGAAGAGGGGGGTGAAGCCAGAAGGACTTGCTGGATAATTTTTTTCCTCAAAGCTCAGTAAATTTGACACTGTTTCTAATGTGATTATGCAGGGTTTAGAAGGAATGATGAGAAATCAGTTGATGGAATGGTTTTCTTTTCTTTTTAAAAATATGACTTTACATGGTTCTGTGTAGAACCACTAATGAATTCATCTTCGTAACATACAGTTACACAATGTCGATTAAAATGGTCATGCCTACACAGTGTATCTGCAGCCGCCCATGCTGTGCGTCTCTTCCACCACGCTAGCTGGCTGCAGGAAGCGGCTGAGGGTGGACGCTGCACGTACGAGCGACCACTCCAGCACGACCAGTGCTGGTGGTGTCCTAACCGTGCCCCCTCAGGTTTCTCGTGAGGATATTGTCCCAGGCGTGCAAGCCAGGGCAGAGCTGACAAGAACCTTTAAAAAAGGTGCAAACACCGAAAGTTGGAGATGTACAGTTCATGTTACAATTCCTGGTTTCAAACCAGCAGGGACTGCTCGAGGCAGAGACGCCTATTGTTATTACGCTGCTCCAAAGTTTTGGAGGGTCATATTGGGAACAGACACAGGCACACACGAAGAGTGCAGAAATTATGCACTGTCTCGAATTCGATACATATACAATTTGCAGGCGGGCTGAGGGTCGCGGGCCAGGTGGATATTATATTTCTGCCTGGCGCCCTGTGCCCAGCCCGCACTAAAATTATTCGACTAGTTGCAGCTAATCCCTAATATCGATCACTCACCTCGGGAATGAGCCCCTCTCTCCACTCATCACTCACCCCTGGCGGGGTGCAGGCCTGCTACTACTCAGCTCACAGATACACACGTTGTGCTCCTCCTGCCTGGCTGGCTGCCAACAAAATGGAGGGAGCCCGGAGCGAACCCAATGGTGCAAACGTGCCTCAATGTGTGGAATTGCCCCATTGCAGTGTCCTGATTGGAGAATTGGATATAGGTAGCAGCCGATTGGTCATGGGTAGCAAGCCAATAGCCAAGGGTAGCACTTGCTACCCCTGGGCACCCCTAAACGACAACCATGTGCTGATTCATAATGACAAACAAACAAAAGTTCCTTTGGTAGTTTTGCACCTGTGTGATTGCTCTTCGCCCCTACGATCTCCCTCCGTTGGTCTTGTATCCTTTCTTGTAATGTGAGCCTCCCTCTGTCGGGTTCACTACGGCCTTTCAACTGCAGCTTGCAATTTTCTAGAGTCATAATGTTCTTTTACACAATTTTTCCTTGTGGACAACCCTCGGCCGGGTTCACTCTTGTACGAAACACTGTTCAACCTGCTTCTCTTGTCAGATACACAGTACGGGATTCACTCTCATTAGCTCTCCCCTTGGCATCCCTCCATCGGCTCATATAGCCGTTCTAACACACTGTTCACAGTTTACTCTGCTTTATCTCATCTTGTCAACTTGGGCCTCCCGCCGTCGGGTTTACTCTGGCCTTCTTTAACACAGGTTAAGTACCTTTTCAACACAGTTAATGATTTGTTTACTTTCATCAGAAAGCGTGGGTTCCCTTCCCCTAGCTTTCATTCGGCATCCCTGTGTCTGGTTCACGCTTGCCTTATTTCACAGTTCACGATCTTATCAGAAAGTGGGGTTCCCTTCCCCTAGCTTTCTCTCCGCCATGGGTCAGACTTTTGATTGTACAAATGTTTGATGTGACCTTTGTAGGACCACTCTGACATCTTACTTCGCCCTTTCCTAAGGCCTTCTGGTATTTTTAGACACAAAATGGGCCAGTGAGAGTCCTTCGACTAAGTACTCTTACGGCGCCTGACCACTCTGCAGCTCGCCCTTCTCTGGGCTTTCACATGAAGTTCAAACGCACACAAGTTCTTTGTTTCAGGTTTCAGCATTCATCTAGTGTTGCCAATTGCAACCTTGGGCTGAACACATGTCGGTTTGCTATCCGCCACCTTCCACTTACTGGCTGTGTTGAACTTAATGGCTGGTCTTGCCTCTGGATTCAAGGACAGTACCACAGTAGCCAGCATGCCTCCCCGCCTGTGCTATCAGTGTGGGAGGTCCCTGTGCACTGTTGACATCTGTTCCTCCACACGCCAGATGTAACTCCTGGTCTTATGATCTTCCTCTCTGAGGCTTTGTGTGTCTGAGTTAAAAAGGGCCAGGGCAGTTCCCCTTTGTTGTCCTACCAGGTCTCGCCACCTTGCTCCTCCATTTGAACTGCCAGTTTGGTGTAGCTGTTTCCTCATGCCTTCGGCCTTGCTCGAAGTGTGCTTTTGTGCTCTGCCTTTTATCCCTGTGGGAAAGGTAAGGGCTGTCAAGTGTGCATGGTTAGTGTCAATTGCCTGACTCTTGCTGACCTGTGTGTTCATGGTCCAGAAGTGCATTGACATGGTGCACATGATAAAGAATCTATATCCCAGGCTATTCAAAGGTATCTGTAAACTCTGCAACAGATTCATCAAGCTACACGTCGAGGAGTCTGTAAGCCTCGTGGCATAACACTACAGAGGCATACCTGTGAACATCCAGAAAAAGGTCGAAGACGAACTGCACAAACTTCTGGAACAGGACATTATAGAGCCGGCGACGGGTCCCACCACTTGGGTCTCGCCCATCATTCCAGTGCCCAAGAAAGGTTCAGACACAATAAGACTCTGCATAGACATGAGGAGGCCGAACCAGGCGATTCAAATAGAGAGACATATGGCTCCCCTTATCACTGACATGATACATCTTCTCAACAGAGCCCGGGTCTTCTCCAAGTTAGACCTAAAGAAAGGATACCACCAGCTGGTTCTTAACTGCGAAAGCCGGAACATCACCACTTTTGTTACCCATCTAGGGTTATTCCGATACAAAAGATTGAGCTTCGAGGTCTCCTCAGTGGCTGAGATATTTCAGGCAGAGGTGCACAACATAATAAAAGACATACCGAACTGTCTGAACTATATTGACGACATTCTAGTCTTCGGAAGCGACGTGAGAAAACATGATGAGACCCTCACCAAGGTATGCGTGGCCCTCTAAGCTGCCAATTTCACACTGAACCAAGAAAAGTGCGAGTTTCGGAAAAACACACTACGCTTCTTCAGACACGTGTTCTCTGAAAATGGCATGACACCTGTTCCCGACAAAGTGGTCCCAATCAACGAAACACCACCTACAACTAACGTCTCAGAACTCAGGTCTTTCTTAGGCCTATCGAGCTACTGCACAAGGCATATAAAAGACTTTGCCACGGTTAGTGAGCCCCTACGAGCCTTGACGAAACAAAATGCAGTATTTGACTGGACAGAGGGATGCCAACGGGCCTTCGAAGTCATCAGAGAAAGGGTGGCCAAGGTGGAAAATATGTCGTACTACGAATCGGATCGTAAGACCGAGCTCACTGTTGACGCAAGTCCGGTGGGATTAGGTGCCATCCTGGCACAGCTTGATGACAAAGACCCGACCCAGTCACACATAGTGGCGTAGTGGCAGAAGCCTCGCTTCTCGCAGGCAGAGAAGGAAAGCCTTGCTGTGGTGTGGGCGTGTGAACACTTTCACCTGTTCCTATATGGCAAGCCATTCCGAGTGGTAACGGACCATCAAGCTCTCTTATTTCAGTATGGCAACCCTCAAGCCAAGATGCCGCCCCAAATTGCACGGTGGAGACTACGGCTGCAGGGTTATGCATTTGAGATCGTCCACAGGCCGGGGAAGGAAGAAAACCCGGCTGACTTCCTATCCCGTCACCCCTGAGAGAAGTGCACTCCAGAACCCTCCTTGGCGGACCGCTACCTGCGGTATCTAATACAACAAGCCGTGCCTGCAGGCATTGAGATGTCCCGTCTGGTGCAGGAAGTGGACGCTGATCAGGCATGTCAAATTGTATACGAAGGTCTCCGCTCCGGTAAGTGGAGAAGGGTCAAGGAACGAGGCTGGCTTGCCCCGGACCAGGAACGCCAGGAAGTAGACCGCTTTCTGAAAGTGAAAGAGGAACTAGCAATTTCCGAGGACAATCTTTTACTCAAAGGCCACAAGGTTGTGATCCCCGCTGTGTTAAAGAGGAAGGTGATAGAACTGGCCCACGAAGGCCACAGAGGTGTGGTCTCCACAAAGCGGATGATGCATTAAAAAGTTTGGTTCCCTCAGCTGGACTCCATGGTGGAGAAGCTCCTGAAGCAATGTCCCACGTGCAGCCTCCTGACGCCAAACCGTCACCCAGAACCACTAAGAATGACGGCCTATTGAAGGGGGAAGGTATGTCCTGGCTGTCATGGACGAGTACTCCAGGTACCCTGAAGCGCAAATTATATCTTCAACCGCTGCCCATCATGTGATACCAGTGCTAGATCGCATCTTCACGGCATATGGCGTCCCAGATCAAGTAAAGACGGACAACTGACCTCCTTTCAATGTACATAGCTTCAGCCACTTTAGCGAGTACATGGAATTCCACCACCGTAAGGTCACTCCACTGTGGCCTCAGGCCAATGGCAGGATTGAATGATTTATGGCCAATCTGAAGAGGGCACTACAAGTGGCAAAGCTCACTGGACAACCCTACGAACAAGTGCTACACCAGCTATTGCAAGACTATCACAGCACCCCTCATAGCACCACAGGGAAAACCCCAGAAGAGATCATGTTTGGAAGGGACATAAGGTCTCGGCTACCCCAGGTCTGCCAACCAGAGGACCGGCCGCCTGCGGACACTGAGGTGAGAGAAAGAGATCAGGCAGCCAAGGACCAAATGAAAGAATATGCAGACTATCGCCAGAAGGCTAGAGACTCTCACCTGGCCGTTAGTGATGTGGTCGCTGTAAAGCAGCCCCAGTCTCATAAGCACACTGCAGCATTCCAAGAGGCGCCTCATCACTGAGAAGGGCTCCATGATCACAGCACAAGGAGACGGGGGCCCGACCACGCGCAATTCGTCACACTTCAAAAAGGTCCCGCTGTCAGGCTCCTGGCTTCTCAGTGGCAGAGTGGAAATACCTCTTGACTATGAGTCGGATGATTCATATCAAGGAGATCAAGAGGACGTAGAAGTATCTGATCCGGAGAGCCTGGACGGTAGATCCGGAACGGGAGGACCTGCTGAATACTCTAGCTCTCAACCTCAGAGAGCCCGAAACATGCCTTGCCACCTCATAGAGGAAATGGCTTAAGGGACCATGTCTTTGTACATTTGACCCCCGTTGGGTAACTGTTTAAATTGGGGGAAGATCATGTTGACATGCTAGTTGTGGGAGCTTGGGAGGTGGGAGGCGGGATGGGAAGTGATGCCACAGAGGCGTAGTTAGTTCTGGAAAGGCGAGGAGGAAATAAAGAAGATGTTTGTTTGTGCAGCTCAGTCTCTGTGTCTCTGTCCTGCGCGGCGAGGGGCGCGCGAGCGAACAGAGGCCGGGCTATAACAGTCCATTGCCGAAAAGTCCAAGAATAGCTGCTGGGGAGTTAACCACTCTGCCACCGCCTGCTTCACTTCATCCCAGATGTCTGCGCCTCTGTGGTTCCAGTCACCAAAGCCTTGCATGTACCATTTGGTTTGTTAGTTGATGCCATGCTGCTGCTGTGATGGCTCATGTCACTCGCCAGTGTTGCCACTAGAGGGGAAGGTCACCTAATGCACTGTTGTTGTCATCCTGGCAGTGCTTTGACTTCTCCTTGACATATGCATCATGCAGTGGCTTTCCTACCCATAGACACTTTGTCAATATTATGTTTCTCGAGTTAGATGGAATCTAAGCCTTATCCATTTACTGATCTTTGCTATGTACTTGCTTGGCTGGTATATTGTAAAGTAATTTTCTGACAGGATATATAATCTAATTGCAATACTAAATAAACATATATGTCTGTATACATTTATTACTTTACAATGAATTATATGGGGGCATTTTATTGTAGAGGTGTTTGAGACTAATTGTACTTTTGCACCAGCCCATCTCCTTCTAAGAGTGAAGCCTGACTGCTCTGCTCTACTATGCTACTCAATTACCCAATGAGATATTGTTGGTCTGACTTTATGGACAGCCTGCTCACCCACATATGATAGGTCTGTTCACCCCTCATCTGTGGAATAATCTCTGTAACAACAGGACTAAGAAGATTGTGGTTTTAATATTCGACACAAGAATTAATAATCCTCTATCATGTATTGTTTTTATCCATATCTTGGCTACTTTTTGTTTCAAACCTTACCATTGACCAGCGACCACGACAGGGTGCCGCATAGCATTTGCTTTGACCTGTGCCCTCCAAAAGCAGATAAATGGGTTTTTGGAAGGGCTATCAATGACAGAGCACAGAGATAAACATGAACAGATAATCTTCATTTATTTAGATTTCGCATCCCTCTCCATGTGTTCAGCATATTAAAAATTAAATACTGAATGTCATAAACCACTCACACTACGAAGATGGTGCTCTAACGGAAAATCCCTCACATTCATTACATACACATTTTTATTTCAGTTGGGTGAGAAGGAATACTTCTGATATAACCATTGTGCCACTGAACTACCCACAACGAGGTCCTGACGACTGGAACCAGAACTCTTTGCGACCTGGAATTATTAGTGGCTAACGGTACCCCGTTGAATGTGTCAACTTTACCTACAGACTTATCGGCAGTTCGTTATCACCGACTTACAGCCTGACATGTTGAGATCTGAGTGCACACTCTCCATTTCAGTTTCTGAGGATTCCTAGTTGCAAATTTGGAAAAGAGCTCAGAAAGCCTCAAAATGTATATTGATTAATGAATGTGCCCACACAATTAATATTCAGTGATACATGACCCCAAAGAATATACATGATCTACCTGGGCTCATAACCAGCTTGTTGGAGGAACTCTGGTGACATCAGGGACTTGAGTCTATTGTGGCTGAAAAGCCTCATAACTCGGCTATAGTGGGAAGGAGGTGTAGCCCTGGCAAAAGAGATATCAAGTTGTCAACTACCTATGGGCCCAGTAAATAAAGGTACAGAGGGGATATACCCGATGCCGGGTTCCTCCGCAACCTTGATCACGCATTTAAACGCTGTCCACTTGATGCTAGCACAGATCTAGAAATCTCTGAATAGCATGTTGTAGTGCACTGGTGGATAAAGGTATGGGAAGGTCCAGCCATGGGAAGATTTTCAACTTAATTACTAATAGACTCCAAACCTACCTTGAAACCTGGCACCCCTTTATCGCATAAATGGAGGAAAGAAAAAACTTGTTCCATAAACCACTGTTGTTAAAGCGATTTTCACTGATCTGTAATGTTTGCCGTCATTATGCATGCAAAATGTTGGTGATTACCTCTGTATGTCTGATGGGCCGGGCCCTTTGTTGTGCTAACAGGACCCTGCAGGGCGCATCTCTCTGAATGTTGTGATTGATTCTTTTCTCTTCCCAGTTCACTACATTTCATTCCTTCAGATTATATCAAGCACATTATATTTATTACAGTTTTTGAGTTGTATTCAAAATTAATGTTTTCGTCTTTTTTTAATTTACCTTTTTCTTTAATGTCTTTGTTACCTATGTCAATATAAAAGAAAATAAAGCTTTGGGAAACAATGGGGGTGTTGATTTGAATCTGAGGTCCTGGGTTAGTTACCACTCCTTTTTAAATCCTCTAACATCTTCTGTTATACAGCTTCTTGGAGGATCTTGCTAAATAGCTCTGGGCTTAAGAGGGTGGCAAATCTCCCCCCAAAACCTCTGTATAGGTCTGGATCTACAAGGTCAAAATGGGTATCTGGTAATTCCTCTTGTAGTTCTGTTATGCAGGTAATAGGTGGGGCATGGTTCAGTTCTTCTTTCTCTCACAAATAAAAGAAGGAATCGTCCTTTAGTCTACAGGGAAAAGAGGAGTTCAGGTGAGTAGACTCCAGCATTTTAGTATCACAATGGAACGTGCCCTTGGGCTTGAAGGGAGAAAATGGCACAATCTTTGTGATTTACACGCTTTCTGCATCCTTTGGAGCTCGCAGTCTTCATGACAGGCCCACTTGGGCTATGCTGCTTTGTTGGGCCCATCCACCGTTCCAAGATGGATGCCTTCATCACAAGCACCAGCGTGCCTTGTGTGCCTAGGCAGCCACAACAGTGATTGGCTGACCATCTTATTTCTCGGCCTATCATGGAGCCGGCAGGCTAACGCCAGCCCGCTACAGCAGGCCATCTCTGACCCTGTACGGGTCTGGGAGGGTCGCAAAGGGGCCCCCTACAACAGTGCTGAGTTCCACCTGCAATGACTTTCACCCCGAGAGCCAGTTAAGCGTCATCCATCATTCACCATGTTTTATTGCCGCATCATTCGTTTGCTGTTGTCCCCACACTTACTCTAATGGGCCTCCGGCCACTTATACCAAGCGGTGCTGGTTCCTGTCCTGTGCCAGCATTCCTGCACTTCAACACCACTCACGCGCAGGAAAGTACTGTTGCACCTTTTCACTGCAGCCTGTAATTGAGTTCCACCAGCTACCCATGATTGACCACTGCACATGTCTTCCTACATGTGTGCATGACTTTCAAATCTTGGTGTTATTAATTATTGCTGCACTTCATCTTGCCCTTCTGGTACCATCTTCTGATGCCCTTTTTCACCTCTGTACTCTCTGCACCCCTTGTAAAGTGAATCTATGTGTGTCTTTGAACCTGCACAGTGTATGTTTTCTACTGCATTTTAGCACTCACCCAGTCTGGGTTTATTTTAAATCTCTGCTACCCTGTGCATATTTTGTTTAAAGCACCTCCTTCTCAAGGTTCTCAGACTACTCTTCCCTTAGCTACTGTGAATGCTTGTTCTACTGTCAAACACTCCTCTGACATCTGTCTCCTTCTTGAAGACTTTGACCATGACGTCATCGCCCTTACCAAGATGTGGTTCAATGCCAGCTCTGTCACTGCTCTTGACACTCTCCTTCCTGAACGCTACACAATCCTCTCCAAATCCACACCCAACAGGCCCAGAGGTGGAGTGGCCCTGATTTTCCTTGAGTGGGTCCTTGCTTCTGTCATGCCTACTCAATCCTACTCCTCCTTTTGGATGCCTCGTCTGTAAGCGCGGGGTTTCACCTGCTCTCTCTCTCTCACCCTTGCTCCATCTACATGCCCCCTGGCCTCATTTCTCTCTTCCTCTCTGAATGGGCAGAACTTGCCTCCTCCCTCTCAACTTCTTCCTCCAAACTCCTCCTACTTGGTGACTTTAATATCCACTTCACCTCCCTTGAATCAGCCACCTCCCAGTTCTGTGTCCTCGGTGACTCCCTCTTGCTCACTATTCTTCCTTCCAGCCCAACCCATGCAGCCGAACACACTCTGGGTGCCCTCATCTCTGGCAACATCCCTATATCTAACCCAGTCACCACCCCCCTCTCCTGGTCTGATCACTCTCTCCTCCCCTCCCGCTTGTGGCCCCTTGGCCCTCTAACTGAGCCACCACCAGTACTGCCAGCCTCCAGTCGCAGCTTTAGCTTTAGCTTCCTCCTCCATCTGCTCTCTGGCTCCTGCTTCTTTTTTTTTTAAAAACTTTTCTTTATTGGCAAGAAGTAGTGGTTGGCATATCACAAGTTACAGTCAAACCAGAACACACTGTTCACATTTAAATCATGAATGAAAAGCACACACTCTACAGAGGGTCACATATAATCTTAACAGAGGTCGAATGCATTGGAGCAATCATCGTGTAGTGCGATCTGACCCCTGGTCGGGAGAAGGGGGAGATGACAAGAGCTCCAGATCCACTTTACGGTTCAAGTAACTACAAAACTCTGTCCATATGTTTTTGGGACGAGCATTGCTGGGCAGCATGTTAATGTAGTCTTCACAAGATTGCGTCCAAGTGAGGGCCTTCAGCCACATTTCCAGAGAAGGGGGGGATCTGCGCTTCCAACATTGCAGAATGCATTTCTTGGCCACAGCCGCCGCCACATTCAGAAACTTAGCCTCCCGTTTCGCCTCAGCTCCCTCCCAGAGCCCAAACAAAAGAGACAGGGGTTCAGGGTCCACACAGAACCCCACTATTTCGGAGAGGGTCTCAAGCACAGCCTTCCAGAACGGGGCCAGAGCCCCACAGGACCAGAACATATGGGCGTGGTCCGCGTCGCTGGATTTGCATCTTTGACAGGGGTGGGATTGATCCCGGGCAAATTTCTCAATAACATGGGGAGTGTAGTACAGGCGATTAAGTAGCTTGTATTGAACACATCTAACTCTGGAGTTAAGAGAAACCTTGCGGGTATGCGCGCACATTTTGGTCCACATACCATCTGCGATGTCCAATCCCAGATCCCTGCTCCAGGCGTCCCTAACAGTGTGGGGGGGCTCTACAGCTCGTGCCATCAACATTTTATAAAGTGAGGATACAATGCCCCTACCACCAGCAGAATTAGAAATGTAGCGGACCTCGGGGGACTCAGGGGGTTCGCCCGGATGTGAAGGCCACATGTCTTGGACCGCCGCTCTAAGTCGAAAGTATTGTAGCAACTCCAGAGAAGACTTGGAGTGGCCAGGCTTCCAGGTGTCTGGGGTGATGAATGCCCCACCAGGGAACAGGTCGGAGAGTGATCTATATCCCAAGTCCGACCAGTGACGCATGAGCAGCTGATCTTGTGTGGGGGTGAGGCCAGGGAAAGACCAGAGGGGGAGCCATTTGTAGTACGGGGGGGAGCCAGAGCCAGGCTTCGGAATCTGCCTCCACGCCCTTATAGTGGAGGCTACTGGTCAGCAGGGGCCTCGAGCGGTACGAGTGAAACAGGATCAGTGACATGACATTCACCCCCTCAGCCGCCAGGATTTCAAGCTTAACATGCGGGGGGGGGTTCCTGGTGATGGTACCAGTATGTAGCATGCTGGGCCTGAGCAGCTATCCAGTACTGGGTGAGATCAGATGCACTGAAGCCGCCCCTCTCATACGGAAGGGTCATATACTGCCACTTTCTGCGCACAGCGCCAGAGTGCCATAGAAAACGGGCGCATTCCGCATGCAGGTCAGCAAAGTACTGTTTACCGGGCCAGAGTGGAACATTAGTGAATATGTAAAGGAGTTCGGAACTATGATCATTTTTATTAGGGACAAATCTCCCTGATAGTGAGAGGGGGAGGTTACGCCATCTTTCCATCCTGGCACCGGCATATTGCGCGGCGGCCCCATAGTTATCGGCCAATAAGGAGGATTTTGAGAGGGATACATGGACCCCCAGGTATTTGATGCCCTCCGGTGCCCATTTGAGAGAAAATTTGCATGCAGGTTGGGGGGTTGCGGGCGTGAGGGGCAGGATTTCTGATTTAGTGTAATTTATGGTGAAGCCCGAGAATGTGCCAATTTTGATAATTTCACGCATGATCGGGTCGAGGTGGACTGAGGGGTCTCTAATGTATAAAAGCACGTCATCAGCGTAAAGTGATATAATTTCGAGGGTATCCCGGAGACGAATCCCTTTGCGCACGTGGTTGTTCCGTATACTATCCGCCATGGGCTCGATAGCCATCGCAAACAGCAAGAGAGAAAACGGGCACCCCTGTCGAGTCCCACGGTGGAGGGAGAAGGGAGCCGACAAGTGAGAGTTAACTAGGACCCGGGCCACGGGGCAAGTGTATAGGAGTTTAATGCAGGACAACATGTATGGGCCAATCCCCATCTTCTCGAGCACCGCCCACAGGTACTGCCACGAGACCATGTCGAACGCCTTTTGGGCATCCAACGTCACGGCCACAGCGTTGGCTTGGGGGCCTATTCTAGAGAGGACGTTAAATAGACGTCGAATGTTTAAGGCAGTGGAGCGGGCCGGGACAAAACCACTTTGGTCTGGGTGAATCAGGTATTTCATGATGGGGAGAAACCTATTTGCGATGACTTTGGCGAATATTTTGGTATCGGTGTTGATAAGCGACAAAGGTCTATAAGCCCCACATTCATCCAGTCGCTTACCCGGCTTGGGGAGCACGGTGATAACAGCCTCACGCAAGGATCGGGGGAGGGTAGCAAGACGTAGCGATTCTTCCCAAACCTCGTGGAGGCGTGGAGCAAGGAGGGCCACATGTTCCCGATAAAACTCGGCGGTCAGGCCATCAGGGCTGGGGGCTTTGCCCTTAGGGAGAGCCGAAATAAAGGTGGTGATTTCTTCAAGGGTAAAGGGAACATCTAATTGTTCTTTGGTGGCTAGAGATATAAGGGGCATAGGGATGCGTTCTAGGAGATCGGCCAGATCTTGCGGGCTGTGCTCCGGTTGCTGGGCATAGAGGGATGCATAGAAATCTACAAAGGTCTCGAGAATGGGCCTGTCAGACCAATGACTTACCCCGTCATTGTCTATGATACTGTCGATTCTAGCTCTACCAACCTCGGCCCGGGCAAGTCGGGCAAGTGTACGGCCCGGTCTCTCTCCTTCACCATACTTCCGGGCCGCAATGGGCCGGGCAAGGTATCTAATCTCACTGCGGGCCAAGGACTCAAACGTATCCAGTTCAATTCTTATCTGTGCAAGCTTAGGTGGTGAGGGGTTGGTCGCATAATCAGGCTCTAATTCCCCGAGTTTGGACTCAGAGCGGCGCAGGGAATTTCTGATATCTTTCAGGACTCCAGCCTCCCTGGATATACACATGCTCCTAATGTAAACCTTAAAGGCCTCCCATCTCACCCCGTCTGTTGTGTCGTGTCGTTTATTATTATCGAAAAACGATGTGATATCAACGAGGATGTCAGCCCTGAAGATAATATCATGCAGTGCATCTGACTTAAACCGCCAGTTAGAATGCTGGGGGAGGGCCGGGTACAAGGCAATGTCCAATGTGACCGGGGCGTGATCAGATAGCGTGCGCTGCAGAATCTGTGTGGTAAGTGTTTTGCCCATGAGCCCTGCGGAGAGAAGGTAGAGGTCTATCCTGGAGTGGCTGTCGTGGACAGAGGAGTAAAATGTAAACTCTTTCGACTTTGGGTGGAGTTCTCTCCAGGCGTCTACCAGACCAGCCGGGAGCATGTGCGCCCGGAGACGGCGAGCGGCTCTGGACAGTGTTCTTGGTGCGACACCCGATCTATCCAAGTCAGAATCCAGGATGAGATTCATGTCCCCCCCCCAGATAATAGGAACCCCCACGTACCCTAGGAGGATGTCAAGGATGTGGTCGAAAAAATCGGGTGCATCAATGCATGGGGCATACGTGTTAACCAGAAGGCACTCTGTATTAGCAAGGGAACCGTGGAGGATCACATATCTACCCAGGGGATCAATATGGCTGGTGCGAAGGGAGAACTCCAAGGACTTGTGAATCAAGGTGAGGACTCCTCTGGACTGTGAGGAGAACACCGTATAGTATCTGTTGGGGCCCCATGCCGGAGCGAGCGAGGTAGAGAGATGTGTGAGGGCATGGGTTTCCTGTAAGAAAAGTATTTTGACCCCGTGCGTCTGGACATAAGCCGTGATCCTACGTGACTTTGTGAAATTGCTGAGCCCTCTAATATTCCATGACATTAGCCTAATGACCATTCAGTAGGGCTTTAGGGCGGATCAAAGTAACGTGTGTCATAGTTTGTCGACCAAGAGCCGGCCACTAATGCAGTGGCCAGATACGTCATACCAGAGGCCACCACTGTCTCACCATTTTTGTTAAAACATTCCCCAACTGAACCACCCCCCTCCCTCACTGCCTTCCCCAACACAGCAGTGCCCAAGAACCCACCCACGGTCTCATGGCTTTCGTGGCGTGCCCAACGGGGCAGGCCAAGCCCCCGCACCCAACAGGGGAGTAACCAATGAACCAAACAAGCCAAACTCGGCGTTGCAACTGCAGTACGGGAAGCTGCTGCCGTGAGCCCGACTAAGATAATCGACGGTGGAGTACACCAAATAACTTGTAGCGGTAACTGAGTAGAATTTTCAAGGAGACAACACAGTAGAGTACAATGAGCAGGGGGTATGGGAATAGAGAATCTCAGCTAAAATGCAATGAACAGTATACCCTGCTTCATTGACCAACATTGCGTTTCATGAAATTGCTCAATGAGTTACAACACTGAGTGAATGCATAGAGGTAAGGATATATGGGATTACAAGAAGAATGCACATAGCAAGAGTGGTAACGATACCATACTAATTTTAGCAATGGATACAAGGAAAGCCGGCTCAGCCCTCATCTACAGGGTCCCCCACCGGCCCTGGGAGCGGAATATGGGCCTCAATGAATTTCACCGCCTCCTCAGGGACTGTGAAAAAATACAGCTTATTGTGGTGAGTGAGCTTCAGCCTTGCAGGGAATAACATGGAGTATTCCACTTTCCTTTCTCTAAGCAATTTTTTCACACCATTGAACTGTCTGCGCTCCATTTGAACATTGATCGAGAAGTCAGGAAAGATGCGGATAGTCTGGGACTCAAATTTCAGTTCCCCTTTTTCGCGGGCCAGGCGTAGAATATGGCCCCGTCCCTGAAGCTGAGGACCTTGGCAATAATTGGTCTGGGGAAATTACCCGGCTTGGGGCGAGGGGCCAGCGAACGGTGGGCTCGCTCGATAGTGAAAAATGGGGAGAGTTTGGATCACCCATGAGGTCTCTCAGAAGAGTCTCGACTGCAAGTTCCATTTTGCCTTTGAGGGCTGTCTCCGGAACCCCAACAATGTGGATATTATTCCTGCGGGATCTGGACTCTAAGTCGTCACACTTCTCCTTGACCTGTTTCATATCCCACACCAAGTCAGAGACCGTATTCCGGAACACATGTATCTCATGCTCAGTGGTCCCAATCCTGGTCTCGGCCTCCACCAGCCTAGTACCATGCTGATCCAATTTGGTGCGCAGTGAGGCCACGTTGGCATTTATGTCGTCAAGTTTTTCATGGAATGCCGCAAAGTTTTTGGCCATAGACTCCATGAGTGCCATAAGGTCAGGCTGAGGAGGGCATGAGGATGCATCGAGGTCGTCCTGGGTTAGGGCAGCCCCACTTAGGTCCTGTTTAGCAAGTGATTTAGCGAACTTGTCCATTGCTCCAGCCTTGTTGGCCCCGCGTGCTTTGCCGGACATGGTTAGCAGGGAGTGCTGTGTAGAAAGACTGCGATGAGGCCCAGGGGGTTTATAGAGGGACCATGGCCAATCTGCAATGAGGCGACAGCCGCTCATGGGACAGGAGCGGGGGGCCCACACAGCAGTTGAGTTAAACGGCAGTAGGACCGCACCAAGGGGGAGGCTGGGTGTCGAAGCAGCAGAGTGGCCCGGAAGGGACAGTACCCGCGGCGCCCGCCCCGGAGCCAGGAGGGCCCCAGTCAGAGGGAGTCAGCAATGGTGGGCGGCACCGTCCAAGGCGCCTGGAGCACTCGGGGCGTAGCAAGTAAACGGACAGTCCAGGCACTCAGAGCCGCACCGGTGGAAGATGAATGGTCGTGGGGGAGCCTGATGCGATTGGGGGCCAGAGATCCTCGTGGAATGGGGGAAGCGCAAACCAAGGATAAGGGTGCAAACTAGGCGTAACTTGCAGCGCTCTACACCCCCAGTCTCCTCACCTCAGGTCTCTGCAGTCCAGCAGGTGAGCGGTGGTCCAGGCAGGAGCGGGCCCCCGCAGGGTATAGCGATCCGGGCAGAAGCACGCCAGGAGTCAGTGGCGGGAGACCGAGCCAAGATGATTCAAGCACCGCAGCCCAGCCCCAGCCACACCACAGGGCCAGCGACGGCCGCGGCAGCCCGCCAGACAGGAGATCCGAAGTGATCACTGGGCAGCGATGTCAGTGGTGGTCCGCCAGGCAGCAAATGGGGAAGGTCCAAGGGCCAGCCCTGCAGGCGGCGGGCCGCGAGGCGAGAACTGCTGAGTGTCCACAGGGCCAGCGATGAAGGCGCCCGGCAGCCAGGCAGGAGACGCAAGGTTAGCAGTGTTGGCGGCGGGCCGCAAGCCGGAAATTACAGGGTGTCCGCAGGATCAGTAATGTTTGTTTGTTTATTTGTTTGTTTATTTATTTATTGTGCGCACCAGACCCTAGGGTAGCAGGGCGCAAGAGAACAAGGAGGTTTACAGCTTAGTTAACGTTTGCAGGTTACAGATTAGTTAACGTTACAGGTTACAGGCATAGTGGACATTTCGAATCTGCAGGGTAGGGCAAGTGCAAGTGCAGATAAGGCGTAGCTAAACAGTCAAATCTATGGCGATCAAACAGTAAAAGCAGGTTAGTACAAACATTATAAGAAGACGTTACGTATAAAGTGACATACGCTATGTCGCATTCTCAATAAGCCATTTTATGGTGTTCTTTCTAAAGTTATTGAAGGTTTGGTCAGATCTGAGTGCAAGGGATAGGGAATTCCATAACTGTGCTGCCTTAACTGGGAAGCTGGAACCTCCAATGGTGGCTAGTTTGAATCTGGGCACTAGGAGGCAGTTGGGGCTGGCTGTCCTTGTGAGTCTCGTTGGATTTTTCCTGTTGAAGCGTTCTGAGAGGTATCGGGGAGCTTTGTTGTTTAGGCATTTGTGGATAAGGGACGCAGATTTAAGGTTGATTTTTTCTTGGGTGGAAAGCCATTTGTGTTTTCGTCTTATTTCTGAAATGTGTGCACTTCTGGGGATACTTAGGGCCGCTCTAAGTGCATTGTTTTGGAGCACTTGGATTCTGTGGATGATTTGTTTGGTAGTCCCTATGTAGAGGGCGTTGCAATAATCTAGTTTCGATAAAATGAGGGCTCTAGCTAGAATAAGACAGCTGTCCTCTGAAAGGAATGGTTTCCCAGCTCGTATTAACTTGCATGTATAGGCAGTGGATGATGACAGTGAGTTCACCTGTTTGGTGAAAGATAGTGTCGCATCAAGGTAAAAACCTAGGGTTTTTACTTCTCTGGCGACCTTGATAGTGTTGCCATCGATGATGAAGGCGGAGTAGTTTTGGTTAAGTTTGGAGATACGGGCTGCCGTGCCCAGGATGATGAGCTCTGTTTTGTCATCGTTCAAGCATAGGCCATGGTTGGCCATCCATGCCTGAACGATGCTGTAGACTCTATTCACCAGAGCCAGATCTTCGACGTAATCCCCAGTAAGTGGTAAGAGAATCTGAGTATCATCTGCATAGTTAGTGTAGGTGATACCCAGATTATCAAGATCGTCAAAGAGTGGCTTGGTGAAGATGTTATAGAGTGTCGGCGAGACGCAGGATCCCTGGGGCACTCCGCAAGTGATTGGGATAGGGTCTGCTGCCGCTGCGGGGGAGAACACCCTCATGGTCCTGTCACTAAGAAATGATTGAATCCAGACTATAGCCTCCTCTGAGAAGTGGGCAGCCGAGTCCAAGTGATTACATAGGACTTTATGGTCCACCAGATCAAAGGCGGCTGAGAGGTCTAGGAGGAGGAGGAGAGCTAGTTTTCCCTCGTCTCTGAGTGAATCTATTTGGGCTTTTAGGTCGATAAGGGCAGTCTCTGTGCCGTGTTGCGGACGGAAACCGGATTGGCGGGTGCCGAGGAGATGGTTCATCTCAAGGAAGTTCTGGATTTGGGTGTATGCTACCTTGTCTAATATTTTTAGTAGGAAGGGAACCGTGGTGATGGGCCTGTAGTTAGTAGGTATGTTGGGGTCCAATGTTTGCTTTTTTAGGAGGGGGAGTACCCAAGATTCCTTTAGATTGCGGGGGATGGTGCCCGTAGTAAAGGAGGCATTGATAAGTTTTGTGATAAAGGGGGCTAAATCCCTAGCCGCATCCTTGATCAGTTGTGCGGGGCATTGGTCGCCTTTGCAATTAGAAGGTTTGAGGGTCAAAATGGTCTTCTCTACCTCAATTACTGAGACCTTGGAGAAACGGAATTGGGTGGATTCTGGGTTGTTGGATGAGGGAATTTTGACTATCAGAGGTTGAGTTGGCAGAGAGGCTTTCTTTAGGGCAATTTTTGTTTGGAGGTTGGATACTTTGTTGGTTAGTGCCAGTTGTATGTCTGTGCACCAAGTTTTGTCTTTGATGGAGTCATCCTGTACTGTGATAGGAGTTTCCAATTCCTTTAGGATGGAGAATAGCTCCTTCATGCTGGAGTTGGATTGGGAGATCCTATTATTATAGGTTTCTTGTTTGGCCAGGATGATGTCTCTTTTGTATTGCGAGGAGATGTTAATTAGGTTAGTTTTATTTTCAGCGGTCGGATGTCGGTTCCAAGCTGTTTCGCATTTTCTCTTCTGTAGTCTTAGGTTTTTTAGGTGGGGTGTAAACCATGAGTTCAAATGCTTTTTGGGTTTACTGATCCGAAGTTTAAATGGAGCAATACTGTCAAGAGCAGAGCACATGGCTGCGTTGAATGCATCCACTAGGATGCCTGGGTCAGAGTGGTCAGGTAGGGAATTTAGTTTGGGTAGGATGTGGGGCAGAATATTGTCGGCTGTAATGTTTTTCTTGTTTCTCGTTAAGGTGGGTGTGGCTGGCGTGGGTGTTAAGACTGTGGGTCTTTTGGTGTTGAGGGTGAAAGAGATAAGGTAATGGTCAGACCATATTTGGGGGGTGATGGCTGTTATAGAGGGGTAGCAGTTGTGACTGGCAATCCAGTCTAGTGTTCTTCCCTTGATATGTGTGGAAGTATTCACGAACTGCGTGAAGCCTAGCACTGACAGAGTATTGCCTGTGGCAGTAGCATGATGGTCGTTGATATCGTTGAGCCCTAGATTGAAATCTCCTAGTACTAGTGTTTGGGAGGATTCTTTTAGCTTCTCAGAGATAACAGTGGTGATGTCTTCAGTGAAGGTGCTGACGGGGCCAGGGGGTCTATAGATAAGGTGGATATTTAATGTTTGGGAGTTTGCAGTCGGTAATTTGATAGAGAGAAGCTCGCAGGATTTGAGGGAGGGTGTGGGTGTGATTCTCATAGAGAGATTAGATTTGGCGATAATTGCAATTCCTCCACCGCGCGAGTCTGGTCTGTCAGCTCTGAGAATGGTATAATTCTCTGGGACTGCCAGAGTGAGAGCCGGACCTGCTGCATCGTGGAGCCAAGATTCTGTAATGGCAATGAAGTCAAGGCTATTATCCCGTATGATATCTGCTATGTCAGTGGCATGGGCGACTAATGATCTGGCATTGATTAGAGCAGCTTTTAGTTCAGGTTCTAGCTGTGCTGTGAGCGGAGGTTTGGCTATAAGTTTATTGATTTTATGGTGTGGTTGGTGTCTGAGAGGGGCGGTGATTACCAGTGGTCGGCATATTTTGGGTCGGAGGTGTTCTAGGTTAATGTTATATTTAGTAATAGGTTCGAATATTTTAGGTAGTCGAGCCCGGAGTCTAAGCTTCCTTTGTTCTAAGTTGCAGGGTTTAGAGATGAGTTGTATGTGGGCACCAAGGCCCTCTGTAGGCAGAACTGTAGGCATGGTCGTGTAGATGATGGTAAGGATAATTGTCAGTTTGGAGAATTGTGCAAGGTGAACTGGGTTGGGCATGTGGAAGTACATACTGTTACTACTAGCTGAGCTAGGTGGGCTGGAATTAGTTGCCGTGGATGGATACGGGGCAGAGTTGGCAGAGTACAGTTCACAAATACTTAGCGAGATTAATGCGGCAGTGACGTACTAGTCTGAGAGTAGCAGTCAGATATTGGGCTAAGTGCGACGGTCAGATGTAGGTCTAAAAACCGAGGTCAGATACTGGGCTGAGAGTGATGGTACAGTGGTCTCTGGGCGACCATAAGGCACTACACAATAATACAGTGGTCTCTGGGCGACCATAAGGCACTACACAATAATACAGTGGTCTCTGGGCGACCATAAGGCACTGCACAATAATACAGTGGTCTCTGGGCGACCATAAGGCACTACACAATAATACAGTGGTCTCTGGGCGACCACAAGGCACTACACAATAATACAGTGGTCTCTGGGCGACCACAAGGCACTACACAATAATACAGTGGTCTCTGGGCGACCATAAGGCACTACACAATAATACAGTGGTCTCTGGGCGACCATAAGGCACTACACAATAATACAGTGGTCTCTGGGCGACCATAAGGCACTACACAATAATACAGTGGTCTCTGGGCGACCATAAGGCACTACACAATAATACAGTGGTCTCTGGGCGACCATAAGGCACTACACAATAATACAGTGGTCTCTGGGCGACCATAAGGCACTACACAATAATACAGTGGTCTCTGGGCGACCACAAGGCACTACACAATAATACAGTGGTCTCTGGGCGACCATAAGGCACAATACAGTGCAGTGGTCAGTTAGCGACCAAAGGGCACGGCCAATAGCAGTCATGAGGCATAAAGCACTAGGGGCTGAAAATGACTGAGCTATTAAAGAGGTGGCAGCAGTAACGCAAAGAGGCGGCGGAGTTGGAAGCATAAGCGTATGTAGCAAACAGTTATCGAGGGTGAAAGAAACTGAGTTCACATGTTTATGAATGCGGAATAGCAGAAGACATACCAGAAAGCACAATAGTGTAAACTGAGGGTATCCCCTTTACTCACAAAAGATTAAAGGTCCGAGTAGACACTGGCTCCGAGGCTCCGGAGGCAAACAAGGTGATTACACACGGTGTTTGTGATGCCTGGAGCAGCACGGGCAGAGTTTGTGGCCCCTGGCTCCTGTGGCTCCGAACAGGCACCCAACAGGCCTTAGAGTGGCCTTGGAGCTGGCCGCCGGCGCGATCCGCCTGCCGGCGGTTACAGCTGATGTTAACGAGGCTCAGCCTCGGTTTCAGGCCGCGCTGCGCCCGGCATGCGCGAGTCAGGCGGCGTGTGGGGACAGGGTCAGGCAGGCCCCTGTCCGTGTTCCTCGTGGTTCCTCTGCTGGGCTGGGGTGCTGGGGGGGCTCCTGCCCTCGCCCCACGATGAGGAAGAGTGGAGTGAGGGGGTGAGCAGGCACCCAACAGGCCTTAGAGTGGCCTTGGAGCTGGCCGCCGGCGCGATCCGCCTGCCGGCGGTTACAGCTGATGTTAACGAGGCTCAGCCTCGGTTTCAGGCCGCGCTGCGCCCGGCATGCGCGAGTCAGGCGGCGTGTGGGGACAGGGTCAGGCAGGCCCCTGTCCGTGTTCCTCGTGGTTCCTCTGCTGGGCTGGGGGGGCTCCTGCCCTCGCCCCACGATGAGGAAGAGTGGAGTGAGGGGGTGAGCAGGCACCCAACAGGCCTTAGAGTGGCCTTGGAGCTGGCCGCCGGCGCGATCCGCCTGCCGGCGGTTACAGCTGATGTTAACGAGGCTCAGCCTCGGTTTCAGGCCGCGCTGCGCCCGGCATGCGCGAGTCAGGCGGCGTGTGGGGACAGGGTCAGGCAGGCCCCTGTCCGTGTTCCTCGTGGTTCCTCTGCTGGGCTGGGGTGCTGGGGGGGCTCCTGCCCTCGCCCCACGATGAGGAAGAGTGGAGTGAGGGGGTGAGCAGGCACCCAACAGGCCTTAGAGTGGCCTTGGAGCTGGCCGCCGGCGCGATCCGCCTGCCGGCGGTTACAGCTGATGTTAACGAGGCTCAGCCTCGGTTTCAGGCCGCGCTGCGCCCGGCATGCGCGAGTCAGGCGGCGTGTGGGGACAGGGTCAGGCAGGCCCCTGTCCGTGTTCCTCGTGGTTCCTCTGCTGGGCTGGGGTGCTGGGGGGGGCTCCTGCCCTCGCCCCACGATGAGGAAGAGTGGAGTGAGGGGGTGAGCAGGCACCCAACAGGCCTTAGAGTGGCCTTGGAGCTGGCCGCCGGCGCGATCCGCCTGCCGGCGGTTACAGCTGATGTTAACGAGGCTCAGCCTCGGTTACAGGCCGCGCTGCGCCCGGCATGCGCGAGTCAGGCGGCGTGTGGGGACAGGGTCAGGCAGGCCCCTGTCCGTGTTCCTCGTGGTTCCTCTGCTGGGCTGGGGTGCTGGGGGGGCTCCTGCCCTCGCCCCACGATGAGGAAGAGTGGAGTGAGGGGGTGAGCAGGCACCCAACAGGCCTTAGAGTGGCCTTGGAGCTGGCCGCCGGCGCGATCCGCCTGCCGGCGGTTACAGCTGATGTTAACGAGGCTCAGCCTCGGTTTCAGGCCGCGCTGCGCCCGGCATGCGCGAGTCAGGCGGCGTGTGGGGACAGGGTCAGGCAGGCCCCTGTCCGTGTTCCTCGTGGTTCCTCTGCTGGGCTGGGGTGCTGGGGGGGCTCCTGCCCTCGCCCCACGATGAGGAAGAGTAATGAAGGAGTCGCAGGATGTGGAGACTATGGGGGGCCGCTCCAGCGGTCCCCGCAATGTCACTGAAGGAGTTGGCCCGCCGAGGGCCGGCGCCACCCCCGCCGCCCAGGAGCGTAAGCGGGCAGGTGAGTGGAGCCATGTTGTAGGCCCGGAAGCCCAGGCGCACCCCCCTCAGGGAGAGCGGGGGGGGGGGCAGAGGACCGCGGCGCTCAGCAGCACCCGATGGCAGAGTCCAGGGCGGAGGGGGGAGGACCGTGGCACTCCAGGCGGCCGCGTCCCTCGCAGGCGGTCAAAGGATCCGGGCGGCCAGCAGCCGCAGCAGTGCGGCTCCCCGAGGCCGAGGGGGGGGGCGGGCCACAGGGGGATCACACGGCCTAAGAGGCCCCAGTTGGCAGCGAAGCCGCGTACAAGCTCCTGTTTCGAACCAAACCCGGTCTCGACAGTGCAGAGGCGCTGGGGAGCGAATGTCCAAGTTCAAGGCTTCACGCAGTCCATATAACCGCTGATTGAGGCGGATTAGTTGCAGTCGGGCCACGGAGCGATTAGACTAGGCAGCCATCTTGCGGGCTGCTCAACAGCGCCCCCCTGACTCCTGCTTCTGACTCTCCTTCTGCCTCTGTCCTTGCTAACATGCACCTCTCATCTCCAACGCCCTCGACATCCTTGCCCCTGTCGTGAGGATCCACCTAAAACCTGCCTCCAAGAGTAACAGCTGGTACGACTCCGATCTAGCATCTCTGAAACGTGAGTGCAAAGTTGCTGATCGGACATGGCAGACCTTGGGTTTACCCTTTGACAAACTGGCCAGCCGCCGGCTCCAAAGGCAATGTCGTTTATCTATGCGCTCCAAGAAGTGGGTCCACATCCAAGCCCACATCGCTGCAGCCATTAACAGCATGGCTGAGATTTTCAAAATCTGCAAGGAACTCCCCATTCCAACTGCGGTCTTCACCTCTCTCCTTCCTTCCCAGGCTCTCTGCACCGCATTGGCCTCGCATTTCTCATCTAAAACTCAGGTCATCCTGTCCTCTCTCTTCCACCCCCATCTCCACTCCCGCTCCTGCCTCCCGTGGCTCCCTTCCTTCTACCCCGCACTCTCCTCCCTCCTGCCCATAGCACCGGAGGAGGTCTCTAAATTTGTCCACTCTATTAAGGTCTACTCCAAACAGGTGCTCCCATGATCTTCTAGGACTATTATGGACAACATCTCCTCTCTCGTCCCGGCTCTTGCTGACTTCTGTAATCACTCTTTCGCCACTGGCTCTTTCCCTCCATCCCTCAAGCACTCCCTTGTGCACCCTCCTAAAAAAGCCATCTGCTGACCCCTCCTGCCTGGCTAACTATCACTTTTCTTGGGTAAACTCTTGGAGAAGCTAGTCCTCCCCTAACTGACCCTCCACACTCAACTTGTTGGTTGCCTACATGACCATCAATCTGGATTTCGGGCATCCAGAAGCATGGAAACTGCTCTCCTGAACACCCGTGAAGACATGCTTGCAAATCTTGACTCTAACTGTCCAGCAGTTATCATTCTCCTAATTCTCTCCTCTGCCTTTGACACAGTCAAACATTCCATCCTCATTAAACGACCCTGTGATACCCTCGGCATCACAAACCGGCACTGGAATGTCTGACCTCTTTCCTCATTAATCACCCTTCCCAGTTGCAACTGGGCCCTTATTCCTCCACCACCACACTCTCGACCTGCAGCGTCCCCCAGGGCTCTATCCCATCGCTGTGGCTCTTCAATATCTATCTGGCCCCTCTTGCTCACCTGATCTCCTCTTTCTCTACTCATTTTAGTAGTATGCTGATGACACACAGCTTTCCTTGAAACTTCCCTCTGCTAACTCTTCTTCCTCCTCTCTCATCCCTGATTGTCTGACCGCCATCTAGGCATGGTGTGCAGCTAACGATCTCTGTCTTAATGCCAGTAAGATGGAGATCCTTCTCATTGTAACACCTGCAACCTGTTTTCACCCTACCCTCTGGCCACCCTCCTTGGGCACTCTACCCTCACCATCCTGTGAGGCCAAAAACCTCAGGGTCATCTTCAACTCTGCTCTCTCCTTCACCTCTCACATCTTGGACCTTGCCAAGAAGGCTCACTTCCAGCTTCACCTTCCCAGAGGCATTCTCCCTTTCCTCACCATGCCCCAGAAGTTCAATGTCTTCAGAGCTCCGGTCCTCTCTAGGCACGAATACTGGAACAGCTTCTTCCTCAAACTCCCTCTCTACTCCCTACGCCCCCTGCAGCTAATCCATAATAGGGCTGCAATACTTATCATTGGCCCCAAGCCTAGGGACCGTATCTCTCCAGCTCTAAGCCGCAAGGATCAAATTCAAGACCCTCTGCATCATCCATAAGGCTTTCTGGGTCCTGGGACTATGCGAGCTCCAACTTTCCCTCCCTAAATACACCCCTTCTAGACCCCTCTTCTCCTCTAATTCCAACTCCCTTGTTCCCCTCCCTTTGCCTGGTCACGCTCTGAAACACTTGTGTACGAGCGCGATACAAATAAAATATCATTTCATTTCAACTCTTTGATTGTCGGGGGTGCGGGGGTGCTCGAGAAACTGAGCAAGATGGCCGCTGGTCCGTGAGGCATGGTGCGGGCCCGATGCTGCGATATGTAACTATCCTGCTCTGACCCTCGGCGAACAGTAGAATTTAAGAAGCAAGAACATATCAGCTTTACCCATGGCAAGTTATAGCCGCCTGCAGTGCCGCCAAACCCCTTTCCAACACTGTTGGCGAGTGGGGCCTAAGAAAAGTGTGAACACGGGACTGAGCTGCGTAAGACGAAGTCCGCCTCCAGCCTTGGCTCCATCGGGGATGAAGAAGGAAGTATAACTACTGAGGTGCCTCCATCGCCCCGTGGAAGTACCAGCCCATGAGTGGAGGAAGCAGGCAATGCTCCCATAGCGCAGCCCACGCAGGGCACCCTGTGCGGGGAGACCAGCGTCAGATAACGCCCAACAGGGAGGCCCACCTGCTTGCTGCGACCCAGTGCCGGGCCCATCCTCGCCAGAGCCGCAGACCACAGACCTACAGTGATGTTGCAGCAACGTAACTCTGTGCGGATGAGGTGAGGAGTGGCGCGGCGGGACGGTTATTGGGTGGTAGGAGACCATGGGCGCGCAAGCCCACATGGGAGAGGCCACGGTTCCAACCATGGGAGCTGTAATATGTACGCTCACGAATAGCCCTCCTGACGGGGCGCTGATTTCAGGTACACTAACGCGCCCCCTCCAGCACCAACCATAGCGCGGGTCATCCCACCAACGCTTAGCACTCCGGCTGGGCCATCCAATAGTACTGCCGGTAGCCAGCCAACCAGCCAAACACACGCGGAGCGAAAATCCACAGGCAACATGGAGAGGGACAGTCGCCCAAGGGCCCCCCAGTCCAGAGGCATCCCAAGGCTGCCTACAGGGCCGACGCACGATCATCACGCCAGGAGGGCCGTGAGTAATCCAGGGGCAACAACGTTACTACCAAGGAGGGCGGCGGATGTCCTGCTGCAGGAGGCACTCCTTCCCCTGCCTCCACACATCCAGCTGGATCCAACGGAGCCAAGCACAACAACGCGGGCACTCGGGCTGAGGAGGTCTCTCCCAACACCCGGTGAGCCCCACCCTCTCAACGCCCACAAGGAGCCGCCTGCTACTACCCGGGGGAGACCGACTCGCCCTAGTGGTGCCCAGCCCCGGCCCTCGAATAACAAACACAGGAGCAGCCTTCAACCACATTACCCTGTAAGCAAAGAGCCAAAACGCCCCCAGGGACTGAGGGCACACATAGTGGAGGCGGAAGGTGACTGCTGCCGCGGTCGGGCCGCAGAGGCCTCACCCCCGACAAGAAACAATACAATTGCACTCCCGGGCCCCCAGGCCGACAAGTAAGCTCAAAGGTGTCCAGCGCTTTACCATTGCGACCCAGCCCAGGCGACCAACCATGCTGCTCGGATGACCCCCATCTGGCAACAGGCCCATCCACGAAACACCTGCCGTCAAACGGAGCCCAGGCTAGAACTGTCATTGGTGGGTCCTCGACACCTCAAGACTCTACAGACCCGCAACACCGGACTCAGGACCCCAGTGGGCCCGGCACACATACGTGCAGGGTGGGGAAATCAGTGGAGCACCACCTATACCGCACTACCACCCTAACTAGCACCCGCCGCACCTCGAGCCATACAGTCTACCTGGGGGGCTATGATAAAAGGGTCAATAGCTAAACAACCAGCTACTGCAGAAGATACCGCCGCCACAACATCCACACCCAGACGCTCCGCCATGCGCAAGACAACCATTGATGTCCCGGCGCAACTTCAAGCCATCTTGGCAGAAATGAAGCTCATCGGCCAGCGAACTCAGGAGACCAATACCATGGTCCAAGATATAAAACGGGATATGCAGGACGTCCAGACCAAGGCTCACTATCTAAGTTGGAAGGATGACAGACAATGAGCAGCGTATCAGCTCCCTCGAAGACAACCAAGAATCGACGTCCACCAAGCTGGAAGGAGTCATCAAGGAGGTTCAGCGCCTGGGCGCTAAGATGGAGGACCAAGAAAATCGGTCCAGACGCAACAACCTTAGGCTGATAGGCCTTCCGGAGAATGCAGAGGTACCGGACCTGGAATCCTTCATGTATAACTTCTTACAGGACGTTCCCCATATTGAAAACCCCAGGGAGCTTACAATAGAAAGAATCCATCGCGCACCCATCCCTAAGCCGGTGGCCGGCGAACGTCCTAGGCCGATAACGCTCAGACTGTTAAATTTCCAACATAAAATGGCGATTCTAAAGTCCTACAGAGCGGTGGGGCAGGTGAACAATGATGGGGTGCCCATCTGGCTCTTTAACGATTACTCGGGTGAGTAGGGGCTTCAATCCTGTATTCGAAGCACTGAGGGGCCACGAGGTGAGACACTATTTGCAATTTCCAGCGGTCTGGTGTGTACAGGTAGACCATCAATTGCATACTTACGACGAACCGGAGTACGCCTGGCGATTCCTGCAGCGCCAGAATCTAGTCTCCACAGAATACCCATGAGAATCCTACCCAGTGACGCAGGCATCACGCGCGACAACCTCTTCCGAATTTCACTCTCCTCAGAACAGCAACAGGAGGCAAAGAATGGGACGAGGCCTAAAGGGACTCGATAGGGGAACGAAGAGAGGCCAATACTTGGACTCTTACACCCGTGGCGCTCAGTGACAATTTACAAGATCCCGGAGGCCCCCAGGGCCACGAACGCCACGCAGGGCCCAACTGCATTCATCTGCACTGGAAACGTGCCATCTGCTTCGATCTTCACTTCATGATCACCATCTTTCCAGCAAATCCCGGGGGGGGCACCACAAACCATCATCAAAGTAGCGGCTTCGGGCCTGTGTGGTCTGCTCAGCCTGCGGCTTCCAATCCCCCACTACTACCTCTTCAGCGATTTTCCTCTTCACCTACACCACAGCCAACTAAGCCTGGAATGTGCCTGCCGGTCCAAACAACAACCCAAACAACAGCAGCACTGATTAGATCACTTGGACCAGGCTCCGCAGTCGCCATACGCGATATCAAGCTTCAGGTGGGAGGGGCCTTCGTCATGCAAGGCAACGAGCGCGGATTTGAGAATTCACACTCAGGCAACATGCATGGGCTTCTTGGCCTAGTATTGGACGTGGTCTACCCATGCCCAAAGTTACAAGAAAGACGGTTCTCTCTACTGTTGTAGTTAATGTTTATTGTTTAGTTTACACCAGGGGAACGAAAAGTGTAAGTGACAGCCGGGAGATTGTTATAGTTAACCCCAGCTAGATAATCACGAAGCCTGATTTACACACTGAGGGACGACAGGATAAGGATCATTAGGTTGGATAGATGGTTAAGGTCACACTAATAACTCTGAATGTGCAGGGGCTGGGACACCCCATCAAGCGCAGGCACGCCCTGAATCACATCAGGGACCTCCAAGGGGATATCATTTTTGTCCAAGAAACTCACCTCAACGAGGGGGAATCCAAGAAACTTGAGAGAGGCTTAGTAGGGGTGGATGCTCACGCCCCCTGTCGGACAAACGAGGGGTGTCTATATTAGTCCACAAACTAGTGCCCCTCCTAATTCAAAACACTATCTCTGACAAAGAAGGGAGATACGTCTTGGTGCAGGGCCTACTACATCAACACCCAATCACGCTTTTCAATCTATATGCCCCAACAACCGATATCCCTTCTTTCTTTACACATACTTTCGCCGAATGTGCACCTTATATGAGACGACTCACATTGGTTGGTAGGGACCTGAATATAGCCCTTGACTCAGAATGTTACGCTCACCTGGTATCCACAGGGACGCCACCGAGCTGGGTTACTCGCTGGTATGCTTCTCAGCTTTGCCCTGATGTGGTCTGCGGGGAAGGTTCTGCCTGAAAATACAGGAGGACTGTGTTCAAGACTGACCGACTGGGGTAAGTATCCTCCCTCCACCCCCGTATGATTTCAGTCCCTCTGGCGCCCTCTCCTCACCTTGTGGTAGAATTAGGCGTGCTCTCCGTCCTGCCTTCTTTGCAGGGGCGCGTTGTCTTTCATGGGCGAGTGCGGTCCAGTTACTTCACTGACGCCGGCCTGTTTGATATTGTTCAGGTAGGTCTTATTGCTGTTCTTTAGTTTTGTTGCTATCCTGCATGCCTTTCTTTGTTTAAAATGTCTCTTTTTTCTCCCTTAGGTATGCAGAGCTCCAGCGCGGCAAACTGGCTTGGTTGAGCCCAGCTGGTAAATCATGGCGCATTAAGAGCGCTATGGTGCGGTAAGTAAGCACTATGCGCAGCGATGCAAAGTCTTGCCTTTGCTAACCTGTGTTTTCCTTCCTTGTAGGTTGCAGTGTTCTTCAGCGCGAGTGGAATGTCCGGAGTGGTGCCAGCCGAGAGGCGACCAGCCAGGTAAGCCTTTTGAGCAGTTCGTAATTGTAAATGTCTCTACTGCTTTCTTTATTTAATGTTGCCTCTATCTTCCTCTTTCAGGTCGTTCTGTCCGGGAGGCGTGCAGATTCGAGGAAGCTGTTCTCAGTAGCTGCGAGTGTTTAAAGATGAAGACTGCAGGTAAGATGCTGCTGCTAATGAGGTTCTGCTTCTTCGAGGTTCGAGGGAATAGCAGGACACAGTGAGTGTCACGTTGCAAGCTGCAAAGTAACGCAAAGCGTGTTGTCTTGCTCAGGTGTGGTTTAAATAGCCCCAACAAAATAGTCCAGGTAAAGTAGTCCCTAGGCTACCACACCCAAAACACTGGACCGCATAGCTTGGTTCTTAGGAACCAAGCTATGTGGATGCCTCCATGTTGGCTGACAATACAATAAAGTAGTTCCCAAGCACATTGTTTTTCATGGTGTATGAGCCTGGCGCCATAGGCGCCAGGACTGGCCCCATGAGGGCTTTTGAAGAGGAAGCCAGGCTCTAGAGGCCCGAGTCCTGACTCCACCTGGCCAATGGGTTTGCCAGAGGGGGTTTTGGGCGAGGGTCGTGACACAGACCTAGATAGACAAACCTCGAGCCAACCTGCCATCAACAGACCGAGAAAACTGGCCGCCCTCACATCCCTGCTCTTAGACTTAGGCCTGGAAGATACATGGAGAGTAAAACATGGTCTCCGCAAAGATTTCAACTTCTACTCATCTAGGCATCGGAGATACTCTAGAATCGACTACTGGCTAACCCCACGATCACTGACGCACGCAGTAGACAAATGCACCATCCTCACTACCACTCTTTCCGACCATGCACCGGTCAAACTCAGGTTGACCGTGCCAGATGCACCACAAAGGATCCCGAACTGCTGACTTAACCTGAGGGCTCTGGCGTATCCTGACTATGTGGAGCATTTTAGGGGGGACATGACAGCTTTCTGGGATACCAACCTCAGCCCTTCCTACACTAACCTCCTATGCTGAGATGCGTTTAAGGTCTTTATTAGGGGACAATGTATCTCCAGGTGGGTGCACAAGCTGAAGCAATGGCGCACCCAAGAAGAGCAACTAACGCAGACCCTTCGAACTCTAGAAAGACAGCACAAAACATTGTCAGACCAACATATTCTCACACAGCTACGCAAAACACGTGCTGACATCAAAGAGATCACAACCACCAGAGTCCAAAAATCCTACTCCAGCTGGACCCAAAAATATTACCTAGACAACGATGGACCCCTGCGCCTTGTGGCGCTGGCCCTGAAACAAAGGCACACGGCCATGACAATCACTACTATACGAGATGAGGAAGGGAATCCAATCGTGGGGGAGGAGGGCATAAACTCTAGATTTGCTGAGTTCTATTCACACCTCTACGCAAAACCAGAAACACTCCCCTCCGCAGCCAATGCAAGGATTTCTAAATGCCATTAAATTGCCCAACATCACCCAGTCCCAATATGAGGTGCTAAATACCCCCTTGACATTGGCCGATATCCGGCTGACAATCCGCACTTTAAACCCGGCGAAAGCCTTGGGTCCCGATGGGATCCCGATAGACATGTATAGAGCCCTGGCCGATGACATAGCCCCGAAACTCCACGCGGTATACTCGGAGGCAGCCGCGGGCGGCCGCCTGCCAAGGTCATTGATGACCGCTAACATAGTGGTGTTCCACAAAAAAGGGATGCCCAATGACAAATGCGGGTCATGCAGACCTATATCTCTAATAAACTCTGACACCAAGATCCTGGTGAAATGTCTGGCCCAGAAACTTGAGACAGTGCTGCCAAGTCTGGTTCACGCAGACCAGACAGGATTCATTCGTAAACGGCACTCGGGGGACAACGTTGGCCGGCTTTTGCACGTCATAGCGGAAAAACCGGAACATGGGGACTCGATCCTCACAATCGATGTGGCGAAGGCCTTCGACAAAGTCCAGTGGGACTTTATGTTCCTCGCTCTCACTGACTTCGGCCTTCCCTGTCTTTGATAGGCATGATCCACATGCTGTATTCAGACCCCGAGGCAATGGTTACCACCAAAAGCCATACATCAGCCCCCTTTGCCTTGTATTTAGGCACGCGCCAAGGCTGCCCGCTGTCACCCCTCCTGTATGCCCTGTCCATCGAACCAGTAGCTAAGATTCTGCGATCAGATCCTCAATGGCAGGGGCTATGGAGGGGAGGCACAGAACATCAAGTTTCTCTCTATGCTGATTACATCCAGCTATACATAGGTGACACCCACACGTCTCTCCCCAGAGTGAGATTTCCCCTATAACGATATGGTCAGATGGCCGGCTACAGGGTCAACTGGGAAAAATCAGAAATCTTACCACTCCGAACTGACATCCCCTGGGATCCGGGGGGTGGGGGGTTTGCACCATACAGACTGCAGACAGGCTATATTAAATACCTAGGTGTAAATATTAGCGCATACACCAAGGACCGGCGAGAACTGAACAACCCCCACATGATTGGGAGGATCCAATCCGACCTCGGCAAATGGGACACCTTACCCCATGACCGGTAGAATCAACGCAATCAAAATGAACTTGATCCCCACACTTATCTACCTAGGGATGATGCTACATTGCGCCCCCATCCCGAAGATGTACAAAACCATAGAGGCCACCTTTTAGAAGTTCATCTGGTGCAGCAGAAGGGCGCGTATCCCTTCTGGGGTCCTCACTGCTTCCAAACAGGATGGCGATCTCGCGCTACCGTTCTGGAGGAGTTATTACAGGGCAGCCCAAATATGTTGGGCCAAGCCCTGGCTTAATCCGGACGATGACTCCAGCTGGAGGGCAATGGAGCTGACATTGATGAACCCTTCCTCCCCACTAGATGTCCTAGGCACTCCTCCAGCGAAACTAACGCGACTGCTCAAAGCGCATCCAGTAGTAGGACCGACAGTAGGCCAGTGGCACAGGCTCTGAGCCCAGCAAGGCATAGATACCAAAGCAACACCCACCTGGATGTCGATTAAAGGCCTCCTCGCACTAGACCGAACACCGACATTTCACCCATTGCAAAATACCTTGTGGGGACGGGTCAAAATACACGACCTATGCGATAGCCCGACAATACAAACTTTATCGGAGGCCACTGACACACTGTCCCTACATGAGGGACACTGGTTGCAATACAGCACGATCCGCGTCGCGATATCTCGGAACACAACAGACCTTTCCAGACAAACATCCCCTGCCCCCTGTGAACTAGAACTTGAGCACTTGACAAACACCCACCTGCGACTCTGAGCTTTCTACACCATGGTCATCCCAAACAACATGAGGAGGAACTCCGCCTTAGCGGAATCATGGTCACAAGACCTTGATACCCTGATTGAGACTGGTGGCATATACCAGTTCTTTGCAGCCGTCCCGGGGATATGAATGAACCTAAAAAACAGGGAAATCCAGTTCCAAATTATTCAATGCATGTACTATACACCTGTTATGTTGTAAGGAAATCAGGCAGAGGCTTAGTTTAGTCGTTGATGCCTTTTAATCGATGAAAGCTAAGTGAACTAAGAGTGATGGAATGAGTCGACATGTTTTAGAAAATACTTCTTTAGTGCTAAGCTTTGTGGTTAGTTGCACTAAGGTATCTATAAGCACACTAAAATGTATACTCAATACAAATCCCACCGCTGTACACCTACACCAGTGTTAGGCAGACACCTGTGCAGTTTCCTTAGGGACCACTGAAAAAGATTTAGGACTACAGGTGTTTGGCAGTAAACCCACTTGGTAGCAGTCTGTACCACACAGAGTCACTTGATAGCTGTGGCTGAGCAGTCAGACTTCCCTCAAGAAGAGTTAGACAGTATATAGAGTATACGCAATAGGTACAGAGATACAGTAGCACAAGCAAACACTGACCAGAGCTTTGGTATAAAAGAATATAATTATTTATTTAAAGACACACTTGTAATTTACACTAGCAACAAAGAGGTAAGTAAATTCAGCACACAGTCACTATTATATATATATATACAACCCTAATTACTTATTGGACAAGTCTTAATGAGAAACACCACTTATTTTCAGACAGGTGAGCGCTTAACATAAGATGGCACTCTTATAAGTTATTAAAAAGGGAGGGAAAAAGACAGAGTTAAGGAAGCACACACATTTCAATACTTTTAAAAGAACCACAGTAAGGCAGGATAGGCAGAGTTCTACTGGAGAGCAAGGAAGTCAATTGCAAGGCCCACTCTTGGAGAGCAAGCAGAAGGGGTCCAGGTTCACACAGTGGGGTTATGCCCAAAGAGTCTTGTAGATAGTTTGCACACAAAGAATGAAATTAAAGTCAGGAAAAGTTAGCTAGGTTGTCCCAGGCCAGCCCAGGTTAGAAAGTCTAGGCTTTACTGTCACCCCGAACGATCTGTCGCAAGGGAAGCCAGGCGGGACACAGTACCTTAAGTGTGAAGGAAGCTCCAGCGGGGGCAGTTGTTCCTGGCAGTGGGTGCAAGTCGGTGTTTCGTCCAGAGGAAGAGGAGGTCTCGCCGTGGAGGAAAGATGAAGGTCGTTGCACTGCCAGGAAAGAAACCAGCCGCAGAGTTCTTCGGTTAAAAGGTACTACCCTTCTCTTCGCGGTAGTGGTAAGCCATGGTATTCCGGTTGCCGGGGTGCTTGGCACGGGCAAGGCAGCCACAAGATGCTCCAGGAAGGTGAAAAGAAGGCAAAACTGGTTATCCCCACCAGTCAAAGGAAGAAGACTCTCTGGACTGGAGATCTCCTCTGTCGTCGGGAAAAGTGGTGAGACGGTTCAGCAGGGCTCCACCAGTAGTGTTGTCGTTGCAGGTCGGCTCAGCTTCTCCCTCCTCGGATTCTTAGGTCCTGTGGCGACTTCTGAAGTTCCAGTCCCCAAAGCCCTGCTTTTATGCAGCAAACCCCCATTCATTCAGCCTAGCTGTCAATCAAACATGCTAAGTGGTGAGCCGGCCGGCTCACCACTTGGGCCAATCACACAAGAGTGCGACTTGGGTTGCCAAGGCAACTCAGTCCAGGGTGCCTAAACCCCCTCCCACACCCCCTGTGGTACCCAGACAGAGTGGCACCACTTTTGGAGGCTTCTGTGGAGAAGCCCGCCAAAAAGTAGAACAAAGGGCTCGACTTGGGTTGGAGTCACTGAAGAGAACACAAACGCCATTTTAGAATCGAGTTCTGGCAAAAAATACCAACCAGTGAATTAATATTAAATAAATAAACCGGCGGTATGCTCGAGGCTATAGGAATTAAATAATTAAAGTTGGTAGCCTCGAACAATGGGAAAATCCCATAGAAATATATTCACGGTCGAATATAAAAATTAGTATCCACTGCCACCAGCCAAAACTCGATCAGGGGGGACGGAGACGTGCCCCCTCGAACAACAGACGCCCGGGGCAATCGAATTGCCCCGACCAGTACGTCCACAATATGATGGTTTGTACTGGTTTCTGTTCATAATTTGGGACTAGTAAAGCCAATGGTGACTTTACATGCCCTGGGAGACAGTAGTCAATCCCAGGGTATGGAGTCTATGTTTGGGGGTCGCTACGACACCCCTGGGTTACGGCACGGAGGGTGCTGTGTAACCCACATCAAAAACACATGAGACCCTATGGAGTAAAAGACCCCATACCCCATAAAACACATGGAAAGACCAAGGAACACCTCAAATCATGTCTAAGAGTGGGAGTAAAAGAGTCTCGCTCTTAGCAGGAGAAAAAAATAAACCCCAAAAATCCAGCAAAGCTGCTGGGTGACTCACTAGGTTTGGGAAATTAGCCTTTTCAGAGAATTCTCCCTAACACTTCCGCAATGTTAAAGCACACAACATACTAATGCAATGAACACAATATTAAAGTGATACTTGTCATGGCAAGTACCTATCCCAACACCTTCTCTCCTTAATCATAACACAAGTAACTGATATGGAGAGGAAATAAACTATACTCTGAGTTACAGGATAAGTAATATTCTAACAAGCAGATAACACAATATTAAAGTGATACTTATCCTATGAAAAAGCCTAATATTCTGAAATGCCCTGAAAACAAGGTTGACAAGTACAATTTGATGTAAATTTGTCCACCTTAATATGCACAGAATTACGTCCACTCATCTCCTTCCACTCATCTACATCTCTCCTTGATTGACCTGAAAATGGCCACTCTCTCCTTGTTCCAAATGCCACCTCCCCTGACTAATACAGAAGATCCCAAATCCTTAACCACTTGTTTGGGCTCAGAAAATAGCGAGGCTCCTTTGCGAACTTTGGTGGGAAGTTTGACCTTAATCCAGTCACCCTCTTCAATTTTAAGTTCTCTACAGCAGTTCTTGGGATACCGCTCTTTGGATCTGGCACCAGATTCAAGCATTTTCTTCTTCACACTTTCCAGATCCACTCCAACCATTTTGGACCTACCCATCCAACCAGGACATAAGTGTGAATTGGGCCTTCTTCCTCTCAAAATCTCGAACAGAGTCACACCTGTGACACTGTGAGGGGTTAACCTATACTGAAACGTCCGTTCCATCACCGTCCTTACCCAATCCCCATCAGTGGCTACTGCAATCCTAATGGCCTCCATAAGAGTCCTGTTGAATCGTTCTACACACCCATTACTCTGGGGATGGTATAAGGATGTGTTGACCTGTTCTATCCCATGTCTATCCAAAAAAATCTCTAAACTCCTTAGACACTAGTTGGGAACCATTGTCCGACAAACACTTCCTGGGGAATCCTTCTCTCCAGAATAGCTGGTCCATAAATGTTATAATGCTACTGCTGGAGATGTCCTTGAGTACACAACCTTCAGGCCATTTTGACAATAGATCCATAACCACCAACAGGTAGATATCTCTTCCACCTCCAATGTGAAATGGACCTAAGAGATCTAAAGCAGTTTCATCCCATGGAACTCGTGGACATTCCCTGACTATCATGGGCACCTTCTGCACTCTTAGCCCTTTATTCCCTTCAAAACATTCCAAACAACCTTTGACCTGTTCCTCCATATCTGTCAATACCAGGCCACTAAAACTCAGATCTCACCAATCCCTTCGTTCTGGCCAGGCCTAGATGTCCAACATGGGCCAAGTCTATTAGAAGTTTTCTCTTTCCTGATGGCGCAACCATCTGCAGTCCTCTATGCATATAGCCATTGTGAGCTCATAATTCTTCCTTCACTCTGGAAAATCAACCCATGTCACCACTGTAATTCCTTATCTTACCTTCCATCACCAGTGCCAGCATCTTTTGATAAACATCATCTTCACTACAAGCAGTGTTCCAATCATCCTTTTTCAATGTCTCATGTACTTGAAATATCTCTGCACTCTCCTCTGAACATGAATAATCATCACTAGTTGAAATTTCTCTCTGAACAGATCTAGACAAGGCGTCTGCGACCACATTGATCTCACCACTGACTTGAAGCATGGTAAATTGTAAACCTTGCAACGGCGTGACCCATTTCATGATGCGCCTTGTGTAACGCCCACCTGGTTCCCATGGGGGTGCTGATCTAGTCTGGATTACTGCGGCCTTTTCTAGCGTTATGCGCAGGACCCGGAACACCGATTGGACAGGACCTCCAAATCGTGCTTCCTTGGCCCGTAGGAATATCCTTCTTATGGTTTGGAAGGTTGAACTCTCCATCCTGCTTCTGGTGCAGGGGCGCGCGTTCGTCCAGTTACTGCACTGGTTTTCAGAATGGCGCTGGCAAAATCCACTTGACTTTCCTGAGCGATGCGCCGTAAGTATGAAAGTTCAAGTGAGGCCCCCTTTATGCTGTCTTTCTCACCTGTGATCTGTCCTTTTTTTCAGGTGCAGAATGAAGGCGATGCGTCGAGGGGTTAACCTGCCGAGGTGAGTAGTAATGAGGGAGATCCCTCTAGATGTCCTTATCATTCCTCTGAAATGTCTCTAGTCCTTTCCCCATAGGGGCCGGGGTACGGTACTTGCCAACGGGGCGGCGCCGACCCGAAATGTGGAAGAAAAGCCGGTAAGTATTATGGCTGTTAATCAGGCTTTTCTTCTGTGTGTCCTTCTGCTCACCTTTTGTTTCTTCCTCTCTCCCCTAGGTGCAGAGATGTGGCGTCCGATGCTGACAGCCGCGATGGAGCCGGGAGATGTCTCGAGGACAGGACAGGTGAGTGAAGCGTGGCGCTGCAGCGAGCAACGCAATGCTTTTAAATTGAAGTCTTCCTTCAGGGATGCTGGCGAGAAGATTCCGGATGCAGGTAAGAAGCTTGAAATAATCCTTGGTTTTCACCTTTCTCTTCTCTTCCTTCCTTGCAGGTCTTCCAGGTTGAAGACGGGCGTGGCTGTAGTCCAGGAGCAGGAGCAGACACGGTGAGCGTTAAGCTGCAGGAAGCAGAACAACGCGAAGCATGAGCTGCTGTCTGGGCGTGACTTAAATAGCCTCCAAAGAAGTCCCAGGTATGTATCCTTCCCCAACTAGGTATGTATCCTTCCCTGGCCACGCCTGAGTGAAAAAATAGTCCCTATGAAAAAATAGTCCCTTTCAGGTCTCAGGGAGGCCTGAAGCGTGCAGCATGGTCTGCATCAGTTAAGTGCACAAAACACCTCCCTTTATGAGCCTGGCGCCTATGGCGCCAGGACTGATGTCCAACATGAGCCTGGCGCCAAAGGCGCCAGGACTGAGTCCAAAGAGTCCCTATAAGGGGCCGCTGGGCTTTTACCCGAGGGCATGATGCCTGCTTCCGGGGGTGCTGGGCCTGGCCTGATGCTCCGGGGGTAGGGATCATGACACCTTGATACGCCTTCCAAACCACCTTTAGTAAAAATCCCAACTAATAGTTTATGGTCAGTGCAAATCGTAAACTCCCTGCCCCACAAAAACCTTTTATAAATGTTCAACTCCCCAGATACATGCCAAAGCTTCTTTTTCTACCACAGAATATCCACCTTCAGGTCCCTTCAATGACCTGGATGCAAAAGCCACCTTATGCAAACCAACTCTGTCTTCTTGCATGAGAACGGCCCCAACGCCATAGTCACTGGCATCTACAAAAAACAATGTACGTTTCCCTTCTTCAAATATTTTCAAGATGGGTGCGTTGACAATGGATTTCTTTATCATCTCAAACTCTTTCCTACAATGATCATTCCATTTAAAAGCCACTCCCTTCCGAGTAAGCATTCTCATGTTTCTTGACATATCTGATAAACCCCTGATAAATTTGCCATAAAACTCAACCAGGCCAAGAAATGACAATATGTCCCCTTTTGACTTGGGCTCTTCCAACCTCCTTATGGCCTCAATGGCTTCCTCTTTGGGCTTGACCGCCTCACCTGTAATCTCATTGCCTAAGTAAACCACTTTGTTGGACTTAAATATGCACTTTTCTAAAGCAACGGTGAGACCAGCTTCTTTCAATATGTCCAGAACTCTCTTCAATCGATGATCATGTTCCATCTCATCACTCCCACACACAAGTACATCATCTTGATAACACAACGCCTTCTCTCCCCCAAGCAATCTGTGCATTATACTCTGAAAAACACTTGCCGCCGAAACTAACCCAAACGGCATGTGCACACATCTGAATAGACCAATTGGTGTGATAAATGCTGTGAGGTCTCTGGAAACGGCATGTAACTCGACTTGATGGTAGGCTGATTTTAGGTCCAATATGGAGAACACCTTGGAGCCAGATACACCCACCAGTAAATCATCTATTCTAGGTAAGGGAAACCTGTCTACTACCACCATACTATTCAAATGCCTTAGATCGATGCATAGTCTCAATGATCCATTGGTTTTCCTGACCACCACTATGGGACTAACCCACTCTGATGCGTCTATCCTTTCAATTACCCCTTCACCTTCCATTCTCCTCAATTCCTTATCTACATCTTCTCTCAGGGCAAGAGGAATGGTTCGCAATTTTGCAATTTTCGGTACCGCACCTCTCTTCAATCAAATTTTATGAACGAACCCCTTCAAACACCCCAACTTGCCAGAAGCATTATCTGCTTGTACATCCGTGGTGTTTTCACCCTTCACAAACAATACTTGCTCCGGATGACTTGCTTCAAGCCTAATTTTCAATTTGGCTTGGTCACTCCGTGAGATCAACTCTCCCCCCTTATTGGTAACATATATATATATGGTCCCTGTAGATTTCCTGTCTTTAAACTGCAGTTCAGCATTAAAACACCCTATGATCTCTATGGGCACATCACCAGATGCATTTGCTCTGACAGTTCTCCCACAGGGTGCAACAATCAAACTTCTCCTTCCATACTTGTACACTTATTAATGTGTAATCAGCCCCACTATCCATGAGCATAGATACCAGTATTCCTCTAACTAGCACAATGGCATAGGGCTTCTTCTTTTTTACCCTGCCATCAATGGCATTTACTGTTAACACAACCTCCCTACCAATCTCACTGTAGGACCCATCCTCATAGTTCGCACTGATCTCATGCGCCTGACCTGAACCAGGATTGAAATTTCTACAACATCGGGCAATATGCCCTCTCATGCCACAATCATTGCATATAATATGTATTGCAAAACATTCCTTATCAGATGCTAAGTGCGATAAACTTCCACATCTATAACACCTCCTTCCTGGAGTACCCCTTGGTGGTCCAGCTTCTCTAAAACCTTTAAAGGAATTTGTTTCTCTAGACATTCCTCTGCTGTCCTTTGCTGGCACCCATTGTCGATTCCAACCCTTGCCAGTTGCTGGCTTACTTTCCTGACGATCCTCAAACCTTTTTCCAAACTGCATAGAGCGTCTTGGAACTCCTGTGCCTTGTCTCTGGGCAACTTTCGACACTTTCTGGCTTGCCCCTTCACACTCCTCCAACTTGGGTTTCTCATTGGTCACACTATCTGCTTGAAGCACTTTTATGCATTTGTCAGTGTTTTCCACCGTCTTTGCAATCTCAATTGCTCTATGTAACATGGGATTTCTCTCTTTCCATAATTCCTTCCTGATGTTGTCATTGGTGCATTTGATCATCAACTGATCCCGTAAGTGCTCATCCTGGCAGTGATTAAACTGCATTTAACTGCTAATCCCCTCAAAGCTGTAACAAAATATTCAATACTTTCACCACTCTTTTGACCCCTCATGGCAAATCTGTACCTCTCCAGTATGATGTTTTCCTCAACACTATAATGTTTATCTAATTTTGCCAACGTCTTCTCATAAAGACCTCCATCTGGCATGTCTATGGGTTCTGGCAATTTCTTCAAAACCTATTGCCCAGCAGTCCCCAAACAATGGAACAGTAATGCTTCTTTACTCTCTTTGGAGAAGTAAGCACCAAAAACTGCTAGAGCATATTTGTGGAAGCCTTCCTTCCAGTCCACCCAGCGCACTCTGAGTTTGTCTGGGACAGGCAAAAAGAAAACAGGGGCAGGTACATTTGCCATGTCTTTAGATTAGGATTGTGTCAAGGTTGCTCCCTTAACTAAGCAGCACTTATGTCCGTGTCCACCCTCTTCCCGGCAAGGTGATGCACCCATAACACTTCCACTGTAAGGTAGAATACTGTAACACTCACCATCCAGCTTCCCTTGCGTGGGAAAACAATTTACAAAACATCCGATGTAAGAACCAGCTGCGATAAATGTACTTCCAGCTGCTCCGTAGCATTGGCAATCAAACGAATTTTAAAATGGCCGCAACGCCGTCGGGTCCTTTCTTCTAAGGCGTGCAGCCGTCTCTAAGTAAACAACGGCTCTAAAATGGCAGCCACGTCGTCGGGTCCTTTTTTCTAGGACTGCGGTAACGCGTGGCTGCTGGCAGCAGTGGAGTGCCTTCAGCTGTGACGTCGTCTCTCCGTATCGGGTAGGTGCGAGCCGGCGGCAGATTTCAAACAAAAGCAAATTGCGTTATGTCACACGCGGGCCAACAGTGGTCGCTTGGATCACAGGGTCCAAAACAAACGGGCAAAAGCGTAAGATCCAATGGGGGTCACTTCCTTTACGATCGGATCAGTCCTTCTGCTCTATCCACCAGGCAGATTAGGATTTGGCTTCCGGCGCTCCACACTTCATTGCTACACTTCAGTGCCTGTCGGAGTGGTCAGGGTCCTCTTATCAGCTTGTCGCTCACCGCCGTGGCCTTCCTCCACCGTGTCTGCAACAGTAGCGCTCCCGTGGATGTGCTGGGGGTCGTCTCATAGGTCTCCGATCCTCTTAGACCTCATTGCCAATTGTTATGTTGTAAGGAAATCAGGCAGAGGCTTAGTTTAGTCGTTGATGCCTTTTATTCAATGAAAGCTTATATCTTGAAACGACCCCCAGCCGGAGGCTGTGCAACCGTCCTCTTTGACTTCACACTCTCACTCCCCTTTGGAACCTAGAACACTCAAAGATGCAGTGTCTATGTACCGATGTAACTAAGAGTGATGGAATGCATATAGCTTCCTCAATGTTAAAGCACACAACATACTAATTGCAATGAACACAATATTAAATTGATACTTGTCATGGCAAGTACCTATCCTAACAAAGGCGTCTAACATTTTAAAAAATGGGTCAGATAACGTCCCCCCATTGCTGGCGTGGCTGTGGAGAGATGGGCACAATTGGTCATGTGCTGTGGTCTTGTCCTAAGGTAATACCCAACTGGAAAATGGTATATCGGCTGATGACCTCCCACATCTCAAATACTAATATCCCACAAACCCCGGAAGAGCTGTTATTTGGGGACAATCATAAAGACTGGCACTCAGACCCACCAGCATGCGAAGCCCTGAGTGTATGGATGTTCGCCGCACGCAAACTCCTGATTATAAACTGGAAAGACACAACACTACCCACTGAAACACATCTAACCGCCTCCCTGTCCAAAATGTGCTCCCTGGAGCACAGTGCACTAAAAAGAACAAACCCGGCCAGGGCCGAACAAACACACAAATAGTGGAATCTCTTTGTCCCCCCCTGAGGAGCCCACCCACTATGGGGGTGACTGACATCGCCAGTATGGCAAGCCCCATCCCTGCACACGCTACCCCGGTCGCTCCGGCCAATCCCTAATGATTTCCAGACTTAGCCCAGCACAGTCACTGGTCCTTAAGCTAACATATGATTAGTGTTCCCCCGGCATCTACCCAGGCACACACACATGACCTCAGATAAGGTCTATCTTGTTCCCCGTAGACTAAGAAATAGGGCTTAAATGTGGGGTTCTGCAGGTACGGGGGAGGAGTTGGGGAGTCGACTTAACATGGTTTTACATTTGGACTCTGCACCGTGCCGGGTCGGGATTTGCCTCAATGGAAGACAATGGACCCATATTAAAGACTCCCCACCTATGGTACTGTGGGGAGAAGGACAGCCCGGTGGGGAGGATCCGGTTCTGGGTAGATTTATATGTCCAAATACCTGATTGTTGTTGTTCACTGAATGTGCTGTAAATTGTTTGCTCTAATAAAAAGAGTTTACACAAAAAAAACTCTTTGATTGTCAAACGGTTCTCCAAGCAGAGAGGGGGGGCAGGTCTCTCTCTTTGGCTGGTGTCTTCCTTTGGTACAGCCTCCCTGCCCCTCTGACTTGAGCCGGACCTCCTTTAGTTCAGAGAACTCCTCAAAACTCTGCTTTTCTCTACCTCTTTTCATCTTTCTCTTCCTTGCTAACCACCCTACTGCCACTGAGACCGGTGGCCTGGTCCTCCTGAATCTCACAGGATACCAGGCCCTCTACCCAGTCGACACCAGCACAGCCCCCCACTGCACTGCCCCCTGTGTGCCCCTGCTTGGCAGCTGTGCATCCCACCCCTTGGATTCGCCCATCCTGTAGCACTTAGCCTGAGGCCTCCTCCTTTGCTCCCCTTGGCAATCTGTGCCAGGCCCCTACTAGCACTTGTCTATATCTTGCCCCTCCCCACCTATCTCTATCTCCTGCACTTCTATTCACTGCACTTGCACGTCCTAATGCCAGTAGTACCACAATTGTATATTTACTGTTTTGCAAATGTTATTAGTTCCCCTTGTAACCTCCCCACTTAGCCTTGTGGCGCCTGGAAACACAATTATGTTGTATAGGTGCCTAACAAATGCTCAATAAATAAATATCCCAGTGTGGTGAGTTGCCTTACCTCCCAATGTTAACCTGTGGGTGAAGTGGGCCGCTAGATTCAGGTTTGGGACGGACACTCTCCGATGTGCCTCCCTGAGGACAAACTAGGTGTGTACATTTTGGCTCGCTGCTGCACCTTTTAAGGTGGAGGAATGTACAGCAGGATTACATAGTACATGGTGCCAACAGATTTGGCAATCCGCAGGTTGCCTACACTTCAGTTGATTCAAGATTATCTTAATATATGAATGGTTTAGTTAGCAAAATGTTTTATGAATAAAATTCCTTTTCCTCTTTTAGCAAATGCACATTGACCAGCTATTGGTGAATCTTCGCATGGAAGCAGTCTACTTGAAAGAGAACTTTAACATCAAATGGGTTGCTCAAACAGGGCTTCTGGAGAATATTGAATCTATCATAAAGGAATACAAGCTAAGCCGAGGACTGCTGGTGAGTCTCTATTGTTTTTAAAATTCACTGGTTGTTTAAAAAAAATGTTGTCCCAAACAACAGACAAGTATGGTGATCAAATAAAATGTGAACTATGAATAAAAATAACATTGAAAGATTGATTTAACATGCAACAGAAAAGCTATTATTTACGGGGAAAAGTATAATACAAGGAATTTAGATCTTAAAAACAATGTTTGAAAAAGATGTAGGTTATAAGTATTTGTGATAATGTTTTGCCACAGAAACAAACTGACCAAGGTTGAGCAGGACGTATTTATACCACAACAAGAATTTGTCGATTTTTCATGTATCTTTTTATTTTTAATTAGCACCCTGTGGGAGGGGGTAGTCTGCCTCCCAGCTAATCGGAGACAGTCAGGCTCCCAGCCAATCAGGGAGCTCACAACGTGGGCTTTATCTCATGGTAAAACCCGGCTTTTGAGTCCCCTGAGCAGCAGGAATCCACAATGTTCCCTATTGGAAAGCAGTTTGGTCCACCACTGCCATCAAAAACCCACCACTGCATCCCAATTGCGACCGCCGCCCTCACACACTTGATGTGACAGTCACGTGTGTGTGCACGAGCACGACGGCGATGTTCACCCATGCGCAATAATAAAGGTGGTGGCCCGTAGCGTTCAGAACGCGCCGGGACCCCGTAACGAGCAGACCTGTGTCCGCGTATTTCCTAAGGTACAGGAGGGCAGGGCCCGCTCAAGGGGGGTTCCGGGGGCATAACAACTACCTAAAACTGGTAACGACGCCGCTGAGTAGGGGAGGTAACCTCTGATTCCTCAATCGATGTCTGGAGGGTTGTCCCGACGCCTACTAGATGCGTCACCCGCGCGGCGCATATTGAACAACCATTTTGTGTCACAGATGGTCGCAGCCCCTCACGGGGTGTTCGTGGGCCGTCTTGGGCAATTTTTGGAGCCTTCCAAGGCTTGCAGAGGTCTGTAGCCGCTGGTGCCACCAGGAGCGGCTGGAGGAGGGGGGAGCACTCAATTATTTTTTTTTAAAAAAAAGAAAAGGAACATACAATAGACATTTCCAACGCCAGAGCTTTAATATTACATGGGGTAAGGAAGCTCGATGGATGGTGCTCAACAAACAAGAGACTGTGGGTTTTGAGAGATTGTTCTCTGCTTCCTCTTTTGTTCCAACGTCCCTAGTACAGGGAAATTTGGTATTACTCTCATCCTTGCCACACCTGCTAAGGAAGAGGGACGCCCTATGCTGGGCCTGGAGGGACACAGCTTCACCAAGACCGTCTGAGGCCTCAGGAAGTCAGTGTCTCTGCGGACTTGCAGCCTCCACGAGTGTGAGAGGTGCCTGTGCGGTCCACAGCCATGAGCAACCTTGCAGATGGCACCCAAGGGCGGTTGCACCGCCTCCAGTCAGGATGATGCCCAGACACCAAGGCACGCTGGCCCGCATGCCAGAATTGTATATGTCGGGCCCTCCATCGAAACTAGGCCAGAAGTGGCTGCTATGGGTCAAGAAGCTGGAAATATTTTTCAGAGCTACTGGGGAGACTGAAGATGATGCCAAGGTGGCGACGCTGCTGTATGCTGCAGGTTATGAAGTACACTGCATATTCGAGTCGCTGAGCACGACGGCTGTCTCATATCAGGCCATGAAAGATGCCCTCAAGGAACATTTCCTACCCCTTTCCAACCAAGACTTCAATCGCTTTGTGATTTGCAGCGAGAAGCAACACGAGGACGAGTCGCTAGAGCACTTCTGCGGGAGACTACGTTACCTGGCCAGCACGTGCCAATGGGAAAATGAGGAGGGGATGGTTCGAAACCAAGTCATACAAGGCTGTAGCTCAGGGAAGCTACGGCGACAGGTACTCCGGGAGCCAGGGCTCACGCTGACGCAGATCCTCGACATGGGCAGGTCCAATGAATTTCCCGAAAGCCGTGCCTCCAGGATGGACGCTGCAGTCAAGTCGGTGAAGGGAGAAGAGGCCTATGCCATTGGACGGGCAACAAACACCGGCCCGCCACGCCCATGGGGACCCAGAAGAAGAGTGACACACCACAGCCATGCCCAAAGTGTGGGTATGACCTTCCACACTCAAGTGAATGCCCCGCAAAAGGGAGGGTGTGTGGATGATGTGGGACAGCCGGCCCCTTCGCCAGAAGCAAATCCAGTCGCCATCCTGCAAGGCCCGAGTATAGCTAGCAATGGGTGGCCACGCAAGTCGAGAAATGTGGCTGTGGTGGAACAGGAGTTCCAAGGGCTGGAAATTGCGGAGGAAGAAGAGGATGAAGAGATGTTCTTCATATCCAACATTGACTCAAAAACCAAGAAGAGAAGGCAGCCCACGTGCGTGGTGGACTTCTGGGAGACTCCGACTCCAGTGTTAATCGGCACAGGGGCGTCAGTATGTTTGATGGTGACAAGACATTGAGTCACTAGCAGGACCACCAGCGTTGGTGGAAACCAAAGCAAAGATCTACTCGTTTGGGGGTGACCATCCACTTCCACTCCAAGGGGTGTTTGTAGCACCAGTCACTCACGCCAGCAACACTATCAAAGCGAAATTCTTTGTGACCGACGTCAGCCCACACACTCGCTCCTTAGTTGGGCCGCATCCGAGGCCCTAGACATTGTGAGTTTTGCGCTCTCGGTGTACAAAGCGGACATCAAAGACGTTACCAACAGATTAGCAGACATTTTTCAGGGAATCGGGAAGCTAAAAGGAGAGCCAATAAAATTGCACATAGATGTGTCAGTGCGCCCAACGGCACTGAAGCACAGACGCATACCCTTCCACCTTTGAGCGCAAGTCGAGCAAGAACTACAGAATCTAGTGGACTCAGACATTATTGAAAAGGTTGACGGCCCTACCCCGTGGGTGTCCCCCATAGTGGTGGCGGCCAAGCCCAAGCAGCCGGGAGCCGTACACATTTGCGTGGATATGAGGCTACCCAACCTCGCCATCAAAAGGGAACGCCACTTTACGCCAAGGCTGGACGATGTGATAGGCAAGCTACAGGGTGCCTAGGTCCTAGGTTTTCTCAAAGCTTGATTTGCGCTCTGGTTATCACCAACTTTAACTGCACCCGGACTCCAGGTATATAACCACATTCACAACCCACAACGGCCTGTACCAGTATAAACGTCTGAGCTTTAGGATATCCTCGGCCGCAGAGGTGTTCCAAAACATCATTAAGGGCGCCCTAGCTGGCCTAGAGGGCGTAATCAACCTAAGTGACAACATCTTGGTGTACGCGACATCCGAAAAGGAACACATGTTCAGGCTCGAGAAGACATTGGAAAGAATCCAAGATCTGGGTTTGACTCTACATCGTGAAAAATTTTAGTTTTTGAAAGGAAGCATTGAATTCTTTGGGTTCATGTTCCACTCTGCAGGGATCTCACCCGACCCACAGAAAGTTTTTTTTTTTAAAACATTTTTATTGAATATTTAAACAAACAATACAAACCAAACTTGCAGTGTATACAATAACATATCCATTTTACATCATTCGATCGGGTTCACTGCTTCCCTTTTCCCACTCCCCGTTAAGAGCCTACTTCCACTAATGTTCTATTCCTGCATCTTGTGATGGGGTATTCCTGTCCGTGATTTTCGACGAGTCTTGCACTGACCCAAATAGTTCTGCTAGCAGCAGTTTCCAGGCCATCAGAGTCTTCCCCACAGCATTACTGGTGTCTTGCCATACCATGGTTTCCGCCTCCGCCCATTTCTGCAGATCTTTCCACCATACCTCCAATCGAGGTTTGTGGCATTTCTTCCACCCCATAGCAATTATCCTCTTTGCAAGCGCATATGCCAGATCCTTCAGCTTGCTTACGTGCCTGTGTTTCCGTGGCCTAGGGAACCCCCCTAACAGGCAGGCCCACACAGTATCCACCACGATCTTAATACCCTTTTCTGCTAATTTATGTGCATCCTCACCCCAGCAGCATTCAATAACCGGGCATGACCAAAACATATGCACCATGCCCGCATTCCCCTCATCACACTTAGGGCATGCCTGCTGTCCTGCGTTTTTGAACTTGGCTATCCTTTGGGGTGTCAGATACGCCCTATGTGTAATATACAATTGCATCTGTTTAAGTCTTGCGTTCCTTGACACCTTCGTGTGATACCCTTGGACTCATTCCCACATCCCATCCTCCATCGGGATACCCACTTCCTCCTCCCATTCCAGTCTCAATTGCACCACCTCCTTTCCTACTTTGGACATCATCATCTCGTATATTCTAGATATATAGATAAGCGCCAAGCACTTAAAAATTGGCAGGCCAACCCATGCGACATCACCAAAGACTTATTCAAAGACACCGCAAAAAAATACAAAACCGCCATCTTCAATGCCAAATCTGAATCATACAACCGTCGAATATCAGACTCGAAGTGCCACTCGAGAGAACTCTTCTCCATCTTTAAAGAGCTCACAGTGCCTCCCACTTCCACTGACAAGATCATTAAGGATGAAGGCTGGTGCAACAGTATCCAAGCCGCCATGCTCAACAAAATAGACCTCCTACAAAACAAAATCCGTGACCACTACAATACCCTGCCGAAACAGAGTCGGCACTCAGATTCTCAATCGTCTAGCAAAACCATTAACATCCCCAAATTTGCCTTTAACGAAGTTTCAGAACTAGAAGTACTGGACATTCTGAAACATTTGAAACCATCGACTTGCAAAGCCGATACATGCCCTCCAAAGCTAATCAAGGACTGCGCTGAAACACTTGCCCCAATCATTACCGCATTCATTAATGCCTCATTCAAGACCTGCTCTGTCCCAGACAGTCTCAAAGAAGCTTGGGTGCGCCCACTTCTAAAAAAGCCCACTCTCGACCCCACGGTGCCTAACAACTACAGACCTATAACAGTCCCCTTCCTTCTCAAGATTTTAGATAAAGTGGCACACAGCCAAATCCAACTATACCTTGAAACTAACTCCATCCTAGGTACCAGACAGTCAGGCTTCCGCAAAGGTCATGGAACAGAGACTGCTCTGCTGGACCTTAAAAACGAAATAACCAAGATACTGGACACAGGTAAACCCGCCCTTTTACTTCTTCTCGACCTCTCAGCGGCAATCGACCTAGTGGACCACAAGAACATCACCTCACACCTCTCCCACTCTGCACACTTCTCTGACCAAGCCACCTCCTGGATAACATCATTTCTTGAAGGGAGGGCCATGAAAGTCTTTTCTAACACTTATAACGCAACACCATCCATAATACACTGCGGTGTCCCTCAAGGCTCTTGTACAGCACCTACGCTATACAACCTATTCACTAAGCCCCTTTTCGATAAACTGGATGCACTTGGAATTGCCTACACCAACTACGCAGACGACACCCAAGTGCTCCTCCCACTAACAGGCTCATACCACAAAGACGCTCTGGCTCTAAAACACATATACGCCACCATTCAAGCTTGGATGGCCACTAATGGCCTATGTCTTAACGGGGATAAGACTGAAATCCTTATCCTCGGCCAAAAATCCACACTGGCCAGGCTAGATAGTCGCTATGCCAATTTCAACATCGACAACTGCACTATCCCAGTCCTATCTTCTGTGAAAACGCTAGGGGTCTACATTGATGCAACCTTGTCTATGGACAAACAAGTTAGTGCCATTGTCTCCGCATCTACACTGAGCACTAAATTCATCAACGCCATCAAACCATTCCTTTCCAAAGAAAACTGCCTATCAATAGCAAGAGCTAACATAGGCGCTAAACTTGACTATTGCAATGCACTCCTCGCCGGCACCTCTGAAAAAAACCTAAACAAACTTCAGGTCACTCAAAATAACGCTCTAAGAGCAGCCTTAAGCATCTCCAAAAGGGACCACATCTCACTGGCAAGACAATCAGTTCACTGGCTCCCTGTCAAAGAATGCATCACCTTCAAGGTACTGACTACAACCCACAAATGTATCCACCACACTGCACCATCATATCTCTCAGACACTATTCGAAGACCGACCTCATCCAGACCTACCAGACTGTGCTACACTAACCAACTCACTGTACCACGCATCAATAAGACTACAGCAGGAGGGCGGGGTTTCCCCTACATAGCACCAAAACTCTGGAACAATCTCCCCCACGCTCTAAGAGCAGAAGGCTCCTTCACAGCGTTTAGAAAAAAACTCAAAACCTCTCTCTTTAACTAAATTTCCTCTACCTACAGCCAAACAGGCACACATTGCTAAATATTGTTATTGTCTAAACCTGTATGCTTGTATGCCTCAATGCTGTAACTAAGTCGCGCTATTCCTGTAACCAGCGCTATCTCTGTAACCAGCGCCACGATGCCTCAGGGCTGATTCTGTGCGCTTAACAAATACGAATAAATAAATAAATAAATATCTCGTGTCCCCCCTCTGCTATGTCATATATTATGTCTATAGTAGCATCTGGTTCTTCCTCAAGCACCAATTCGGACCACGTTCTCTTGATCCATCGCACCAGTCTATAGTACGTGATATACTGGCCAGTGTTTAGCCCAGTTTCCGCCCCCAACTCCCCGAAATCTGTTATGGTCCCCTCCCGCCAGATGTCCCCCATTGTCGCTACACCAGTCTGCTCCCAGTGATTTCTGATTATCATCCTTGGCTGCTCTTCTCCACCCGCCATTGCGACGAGTGGTACCCGAGGGGAGCACGGGCATGGGTTCCCCATCAGTTGACACGCCCTTCGCCACTTCTTCCATCCTAGTCATCTTTGGGCGACCATCCATTGCAGCTTGGGGCAACCACATAATCTCCTTCAAGTAAAATGGGACACAGTCCCGTCTGAACAGCCTGGTTTCAGGGGTCACATCCTCCGAGATCCATTTGGCCACATATTGTAGCTGACTGGCAACATAGTAAACTTCATAATTTCATACCTCCCTTCTCATAAGTGTTCTGTAGTTTCCAGAGGGCCACTCTGTTTTGTGTACCATGCCACAGGAAGTCTCTACACATGCTGGCCAATCTACTAAAGAACTTCTTTGGTATCAAATACGGGATATTCCCGAAGTAGTGCAGGAGCCAAGGCAAGACCACCATCTTTAACATTGCACTACGTCCCATCATTGCTAAGGGCAGTTTTACCCAGAACCGCATGCAATTCTCAATTTTAGTAATGGCTACTTGTCCAGCATGGGGTCTGGCATGGATTCACATGCTCATGAATATTCCCCGTCGTCAGGCTGGGAATCCTCGGTAAAGAAAAAAACCAGTATCAGTTTCGTTTCTGATCTGTCTTTCGTAGTAATAACCAATCACTGGTCTCTGCATCATACTGACCACAGCCAATGACTGCCCTCTACCTAAGCACCGCCTCTGGCAGCCATCTTCAGATTTTTACCGCACATTCATGTGTTGGGATCCTCGTGCTATTGCTCTCGAGCGTTAGTGCTATTTTTTCACGTTTTTTTCTCAAAAACTTCGTTTTTTCCGGTCAAAAGAGCCTCAAGCTCCACCGACTCTCCATCCGATCAACGGGGACCCGTGTCGGATTCGTCTGCGCCCCTCAAGGGTGAAGATTTCGTCGAGCTACGTTTTGGAGGACTCCAGAAGCTTCTCAGGCCCGGACATGGCCCAGGAGAAGGGAAGCTCGACGCCCGGAAAGCTGTTCAGGGTCTGCCCTGGATGCCAGCTGCAGAACGTCTTTAAGGAGGACGAACACTCCTTTTGTCTCTACTGCTTACATGAGGACAAGACGCACGTGGAGAAGGACTGTGCGTTTTGCGGCAATATGTCGGAGCGGACCATGAAGGACCGCCACCAACGCCTCGCCAACTGCCTGGAAGGGAAGAGCCCGTCAGGCGAGAAGAAAAGGAAGAAATCCGAGCGGTCTTCTAAGACCTTTGAGGACTCCCCGGCGACGGGGGTCCAACACAAGGCCAAGCACTGCGAGTCCGCTGGTACCGGGAGCGCCGAACGGTCGGGCTCTACGGGCGCCAGGCAGGGCGCACCCTCCCCGGCACCTTCAGCCACGAGCCAACGCTCTGGGTCGGGTAAGAGGAAGGGCGAGCACCCGGCAAAGCTCCTGGAGAGGCCCCGGTCGAGCTCGAAGGCCCCATCGGAGGGGGAGCGAGGCAGTGTCCCCCCCCTCAAGGATAAGGCGGTGAGCGCACCTAAGGTGGTGAAGGCCTTAATCCATCCGGCCATGCCCTCTATCGATACTGTCGCGGCGGCCCTGGCTCAGCCTGTGGAGGCTACACCAGTGGTGGCGACCTCGGGGCTCAGAGTCTCCCTGCCACCTCGGAGGGAGTCTTCTTTTGTGCCCATCGATAGGACCCCCGTGAAATCCCCGGCGGGGAAGAAAAAGGGGGGGCAGGGCGTCGTCGTAGATTCGGCTTCAACCTCAGAGGAAGAGCTGATCGAGGTCTTAAGCCACGGCCTTGGCGTGGATGAAGACCGGCCCGTCGGGATGGATCCCGACGCAGGTGACGACGACATCGTCGAGGGTGCCGACGGGGTCCCTGATCGCCCGTCGGATTCCCCTCTGCCAGCGCCGCAAGACAACTCGGCGGCCATTTTGTTGGCTATACAGTCCTTATGCTCAGAGATAAGGACGAGACTACCGTTGCCGACGGAGGAACCTCTCCCGTCGGGGGATCCTGAACCGGGACTGTCTGGTGCTCCCCCGCCCAAGAAAAGAAGGATTCACCCTCCACCTCCTTTTCAGCCGCCGCGACCCGTCCAGCCCTCCTCCCCGTCCACCCGAGGGGATGATACGGGGACTGACACGGCAGCGACGGGTACGGACGACGAGGTATACGACGAGGATCTACCGTCGTCACCTCCCACCAGGGCTTCTCCGCCCGACGAGATTGGATCGTTCCACTCCATGATCGCAAGGGCATCCGAGCTTTTCCAACTCTGCCCTGAGGAGAAGAAAAAGGAAGGATTCCTTTATCAACGGCGCGAGGCCAAGAGGAAGACGGTCCTCGCGGTGCCTTTACTGGACGACATTTGGGATGAGGGCCTCACCCTCCTCAAGAACCCTTCCACGACGCCAGCTAGAAGAGACCGGTACGAGAAGAAGTACCGGGTCCCGGACGCGGCCCCCCTGTGCCTCCGGGCGCAGCCTACCCCGGACTCCGTCGTCTCCGCGGCGGCCAGGAAGAAAGCGGGGGGGGGTGCGGCCTCCACATCGACTTCCCCACCGGACGGCGAGGGAAAGAAATTGGACGCTATGGGACGCAGGGTCATCTCGTCTGCAGCGACGACGATTAAAGCGGCCAACGCCTTGGCTATCGTGGCCCGCTACGACAGGGAGCTATGGTACAAACTGGCTCCCCTGCTGGACTTCCTACCGGACGACAAGAGGGCGGATGCCCTGGAGATCCTACAGGAAGGTGAGGTGGCGTCGGACCACGCCATCACTATTACGACGGACATCGCCGACACTGGGTTTCGCCAGTTGGGCAACGGCGTGTGCCTTAGGCGGCGTGGATGGCTCAAGGCTACGGACTTCCGTCAAGACGTACAGACCAGAGTCCTGGACATGCCGTTCGATGGGAACAACCTGTTTGGGAAAACAGTGGACGATTCCCTTCAGGCCATTAAAGCAGAGACGGCCCAGGCCCTTGGGGTTCTACAGCAACGACGGACGCCCTTTCGGAGCAGCGGAGGCAAGGGTGCCTCCAAAGGTTCCGGTGGCGGTTTCTCCACCTACCGTCAAGCGGCCCGCTCGTCGTCTCAGGAGGCCTACAGAGGACGAGGCAAGTCTGGCGGACCCCGCCGTCGTCGCCAAGGAGGTCAAGGCGGCAAAGCCTTGTCGAAACAGGATTGAACCGGCCGTGGGGTCGTGCCCCCACCGAAGCACCCCGGTGGGAGGCCGGCTGGCGAGCTTCGTCAGCGTGTGGGAGTCCATCTCCACCGACCGTTGGGTGCTGGACGCCTTAGCCCGGGGCCACGCGCTCGAGTTTCAAAGAAGGTGCCCGCGCGTCCCCCCCGTGGCCAGGAAAGAGCTTCACGTCCCTCAGCTTCTCCTGGAGGTAAAGGCGATGCTCAGGAAGGGCGCCATCGAACTCGTCCCAAAGAGGCTTCGGGGCTCCGGAGTTTACTCGAGATACTTCCTCGTGAAGAAGAAGACGGGAGGATGGCGCCCCATCCTAGACCTGCGACGTCTGAACAAGTTCATCAAGGCTCAGAAGTTCCGGATGGTCACCCTCCAGCACGTCCTGGGTCAGCTGGAGGAATGAGACTTCCTGTCGTCGTTGGATTTGGAGGATGCCTACTTCCATATTCCCATCCTAAAGGGGCACCGAAAATTCCTCAGGTTTGTTGTCCAAGGGCGTCACTACCAGTTCAAAGCCCTCCCCGTCGGACTACGGTCGGCACCCAGGGTATTTACCAAGTGCCTTGCACCGGTGGCGGCGCAGCTGCGCCGCGAGGGGATCCACGTCTACCCCTACCTGGACGACTGGCTCTTCCGAGCCAAGACGAGGGAGCTCGCCGTGGAGCACACGGCAAGGACCGTCCAACATCTCACGGACCTGGGATTCTCCGTGAACTACGCCAAGTCCCACCTGGTGCCCGTGCAAAACGCACTGTTTCTGGGAGCGGAGCTCGACACAGTGTCCCTTCTGGCCTCCCCGTCGGAGGAAAGGACCAGGTCCATCCTGGGCAAGGTACAGCGGATGTTGGTTTCCGACGCGGCCAAGGTGAGGTCCATCAAGTCCCTCCTCGGAATGATGTCTTCTTGCATCTACCTCATTCCCATGTGCAGGCTCCGGATGCGCCCGTTACAGGAGTTCCTGGACGCGCGCTGGATCCAAACGACGGGCGGCTTCGAGGAGAGGATCACACTCGACGAGAGTTTCCGCCGAGCGGTCCGGTGGTGGGGCACCCGGGCGCATCTGACGGCGGGCATGGACTTCCAGACCCCAGACCACCAGGAGACAGTGACCACGGATGCCTCCCTGGAAGGGTGGGGAGCGCACACCGAAAATCTGCACGCGAGAGGCCTTTGGCTCCCGACAGAGAAGTCCCTCCATATCAACGTCCTGGAGCTCCGTGCAGTGTTCTGGGCCCTCAGGTCCTTCCTTCCGTCCCTCAAGGGCAAGGTGGTGAGGATCTTCACCAACAACACCACCACCATGTTTTACATCAGGAAACAGGGCGGAACCAGGTCCCCAGCACTGTCCAAGGAGGCGCAGGACCTGTGGCATTGGGCCGTCGCCCAAAGGATGTTTCTGGTGCCGTTTCATCTGACAGGGATAAAAAACACCATCGCCGACTCACTCAGCATGGAGCTGCGCTCGTGCCACGAGTGGTAACTACGGCAGGATCTAGTGGATCGCCTCTTCCGACGGTGGGGCACACCCCAGATCGACCTGTTCGCGACGGCGACAAACTCGAAGTGCCGGAGGTTCGCCAGCAGGTTTCCCCAGGCGAGGAGCATGCGCGATGCTTTCTCGTTCCCCTGGGAGGGCCTGTTCCTCTACGCGTTCCCTCCTTTGCCACTGCTAATCCGGCTCGTCAACCAGCTCAAGAGGTCACGGTGCAGGATGATCCTTGTCGCACCTTCGTGCCCGAGGCAGATATGGTTCCTGGACCTTCTGGACTTATCAGCGTCCCCGCCAATCAGGCTGCCGGTGGACGCGGATCTACTCTCCAGGGAAGGAGGCGCCATCCTCCACCATGACCCGAAATCGCTGAACTTGCAGGCCTGGCTCCTGCAGCGCTAGAGTTTGGAGGATACGACATACCGGCCGACTGCAGAGAGGTTCTTGCAAAGGCCAGGGCGTCCTCGACTCTTAAATGCTACGGACACAAATGGAAGAGGTTCTCTGTCTGGTGCCACGCACAGAAGATTAACCCTCTACGGATTACGGCTCCCCAGGTACTGCCGTACCTGCTGACGCTGGCCAAAGCTGGATTGGCACACGCGTCCATCAAGATTCATCTTGCTGCGATCTCCCGATACACCAGAACCACGGGCCGGACGTCCTTGTGGTCTCATCGTCTGGTGAAAGAGTTCATGAAGGGACTGTTCAGATCGTTCCCGCCGGTGAAGGCTCCGGCCCCGGCGTGGGAGCTCAACGTGGTGCTGACCAAGCTCATGGGACCTCCGTTCGAGCCTCTACACTCGGCCCCGTTGAAGTTTCTGTCGTGGAAAACAGCGTTTCTTGTGGCCATCACCTCCGCACGACGGGTGGGAGAGATCCAGGCCCTTTCCTGCAAGGCCCCGTACTTGACTTTTCACGACACGAGGGTAGTGCTCAGGACGCACCCCTCCTTCATTCCCAAGGTACCGTCGGACTTCCATCTCAACGAACCCTTGGTGTTGCCTGTGTTCTTCCCGTCGCCTTCGTCGCCGGCTGTGAGGACTTTGCACTCGCTGGATGTGGCTAGAGCGCTGAAGTTCTACGTGGACCGCACGAAGTGTTTTCGGAAGACGTCACAACTCTTTGTGAATTTTGGACCTGTCAATCAGGGGAAGGCTCTCTCGAAGGCTTCCATTTCCAGATGGCTCTCCGGCTGTATCATGTACTGTCATCGGTTGGCAAACCGACCACTGCCTGGCCGTCCGAGAGCCCATTCCACCAGAGTGATCGCAGCCACCACAGCGTTCCTTTCTGGTGTGCCCCTACTGGACATATGCAGGGCTGCTACGTGGAGGTCGACGCACACCTTCACGAAATTCTACTGCGTCGATCGGGATTCCAGGGAGGAGTCCAGGGTCGGCCAAGCAGTGCTGCGCAACCTGTTCGCCTGAGGTGAGCTTGGTGAGGAGGTAAGATGCTTAATGTTGGGTTTGATGTAATGCTTAATGTTGAGCCTTTGCCACCTCCCGTGGTTGTGCATGTGTGTACTGCTATGTATTCTTTATTCATGAGCATGTGAATCCATGCCAGACCCCATGCTGGAGAAGGAACAAGTTACTTACCTGTAACTGTTGTTCTCCAGCATGGGTCTGGCATGGATTCACATGCGAACCCTCCCGCCTACCCCTCTGCGGCTCTTCACTTGGTCATACTGCCACTTCACGTGCTTCCAAATCTGAAGATGGCTGCCAGAGGCGGTGCTTAGGTAGAGGGCAGTCATTGGCTGTGGTCAGTATGACGCAGAGACCAGTGATTGGTTATTACTACGAAAGACAGATCAGAAACGAAACTGATACTGGTTTTTTCTTTACCGAGGATTCCCAGCCTGACGACTGGGAATATTCATGAGCATGTGAATCCATGCCAGACCCATGCTGGAGAACAACAGTTACAGGTAAGTAACTTGTTCCTTCTGTGTTGCGCTTATGCTCTTCCTCCACTGAGTGGTATATATCTATTCCTAGATGGCGAAATGTACCAGCTGCCCATGGTGCTTGAAACACCGTTAATTGTTTCAGGGGGATCCCTTTGTATCCACCCAATGGGAACATGCTGGACTTCTGAGGGTTCACCGCTGTACCGGACATTCCCGCATATCTACCCATCACCTCCAAAACATATTGGAGGTTTTCCTCTGGGTATCGCAAATACAGTAGTATGTCATCTGCGTATAATGATATCAGGTGTCGTTCACCGCCCACAGGGATGCCTATCATGTCATATTGTTGCCTTAAGTAGATCGCTAGGAGTTCCAGAGCCAATATGTAGAGCATAGGGGACCATGGACAGCCCTGTCTGGTTCCCCTACGAAGTTTCCGCCTTTCTGATACCACTGACCTTGTTTTAACCCTGGCCAGCGAGTCACTATATAACATTTTAGCCCACTGTAGATATCCTGGACCCATCCCATAGCCAGCCAGTGACGCCAACAACCATGGCCATTTGACCGAGTCGAGTCCTGATTAACTCCCTCTTGGGTATCCACCACCTTGCCGTCCTCCCTCGTTATCGATCTATTTTTTTTCTCACTTTTATGCAGCCATGCCAAAATCCTTCCTGGTTTATCTCCTCCCGCATGCTGCCTCTCTATTATACTTTTTATAGTTAAGGTTACACAAGACCCACAGAAAGTTAGACATTCGGGATGCAAGACCACCGGAAAATCCCTCCGAAGTGCGGAGTTTCCTATCGATGGTAAACTATTATGGGAGGTTCTTCCAAAATCTGGCCTCCCTCTCTGAACCTCTCCGGGCCCTCACGAAGAAGGATACGGCCTGGACCTGGTGAGCGGTTGAACAGGCGGCCTTTGACACCATTAAAGCTGCCCTTACGGGAGACGAGACTATGGCTTTCTTCGACCCGGAGAAAGAGTCGTAGCTAGTCGTGGATGCCAGCCCAGTGGGGCTTGGAGCTGTGCTTCTTCAACCCGATTGGCACGGACAAATGAAACCCATCACATACGACACTAACAGACACTGTACAAAGATACTCCCAGATCGAGAGAGAAGCGCTGGCCATACTATGGGGCTGTAGGCATTGTTGCATTTACATTTTGGGCAAGCCCGTCTCTGTCATCACCGACCGCAAGCCACTGATCCCATTCTAACGGGCTCATCAAACCGCCACCGAGGATTGAGAAGTGTATGCTCGCTCTCATGGAGTATGGCGTGAAGCTGCAATACAGACGCAACCCCGCGGACTACCTATGCCGCCATGCCAGTGGCAGCGGCTCCCAGGTACGGAAGTCAGAAGGGGACAGTGAGAAGTACATCCACCAGGTTATAGATGCGGCCATGCCAATAGCCCTGACTCTTGGTGAACTAGCAGAGGCCTCGCAGGCTGATGAATGTTTACAACTGGTCCTGAAAGCGGTTGACAGCGGGGACTGGAGATCAGCGCTCTCAGACATGTCCCGTAGGGATAAAGACACTCACTGCGATTGACAGTCACTGCGGTGCACCCACCGTGAGCTGTCAAGGTCGGACAAAGGCCTGCTACTTCATGGGAGGCAGATTTGTCATACCGAGGCTGCTGGTTGAGAGGGTGCTTGAACTAGCCCACAGTTGCTATCAGGGCACTGCGAAGACCAAGGCAAGACTGAGAACCAAGGTATGGTTCCTGGAACTCGAAGGAAAAGTCGATGCATACATTCGCCAATGCATCTGGTGCCAAGCAGCCGCACCCGTGAATAAAGAGCCGAGCATTGAATCAATGGAGCAGAGTGGTAGTCCATGGAGCACAGTGCATGCTGACTTTGGATCCACAGGGAGGAGCATGTACCTTTTAGTACTAATCAACCAGTGGTCCCGCTACCCAGAGGTGGAGATAGTCGAATCGACTTCAAGTGACCTACAAGCGATGGAAAAAATCTACGCGACCCATGGACTTTTCGGGTCATATGTTTGGACAACGGACCGCTGTTTTACGGCAGGCAGTTCGCGGAATTCATGACCGACTGTGGTATCATGCACAGGAAAGTGACTCCAGCCTGGCCAAGGGCAAATGGGAGGTGGACAGATTCATGCGTACCCTCTTTAAGATATTTCAAATCTCACAGAGCCAACGAGGGGGTACTGAAGAGAAACCTATATCGGTTCCTTCAAGAGTTTCGTTCAACGCCCCATCAGTCTACAGGGGTGGCCCCTGCAGAGGCCATGTTCAACAAATGCCCGAGGGGGCTGATACCCGAGACGGAGGGCTGACCACCAGGGCTCATTAATGATCAAAAGACACTGGAAGACCGGCGGGCGCACAATGACCGAGATAATGCCAGGCGACGTCTGAAACCCTCGGACATTGAAGTAGGGGATACTATCCTAGTGAGAAACCGCCACCCAGAGGGAAGCTATCCCTGAACTATGAGCCCACCCCCATGGGGGTAACCCATGTCAGCAGGTCCATGGTGATGGCGTCAGACCAACGTGGAACGGTTACAAGAAATCATGTTTTTTCAAGAAGATTGACACCCGGGACCCACGACAAGAGCCTGCAGTCGGCGTGCCTCCGGCTCGAGCCGCGGAGAGGGGGATGATGCTCGAGGAGGACTCGGGAGACCCTGAACCAGGAGGAAGCAGCCCTGACAAGGAACGTGGTGAAGAGCGAAACCCCCGCAGTGAGGGCCGCAGGTTCAAGGACTACATTTTGGACCCAAGTGAAAGAAGACCAGAAGGGGACAGTAATTGCCCACGTTGGGCTGTGATTCAGTTGGTGTATTATTTACCAGTTTTTCTATGTCACTTTGACAGCAAGTTAATGGAAAATTGCATATGTTGTTTTGTTATGAAAAAGGAGGGAGTCACGTGTGTGTGCGCCAGCGTGACGGCATGCGCAATAAAAAGGGGGCAGCCCGTAGAGTCCAGAGCGCTCGGGACCCTGTAATGAGCAGACTTGTGTCCATGTATTTCCTACGGTATGGGATGGGTGGGCCTGCTCACGGGGGGTACCTGGGGGCATAACCTCTACCCAACACTTACCTGAAGCGGCCTGGTCCCTCGCCAGCACCTACAACACTCTTGTGTTCCCGGCGCTTCCCCTGCCACTGTAATGCCTGCAGGTGGCTTTATTCGCTCAGGCCTGTAACTGGCATGGCATTAGCTGACCCGGTAAAGCCCCCGCCTGTCAGGCTTTATTGCTTAATTCCTATTGTGCATCATTTTAAAAGGTTTCACAAGTTAGTAATTCATGCAGCTGAAACTAGAATTCAATAGCATATTTTATCAGTTCCATCCAAATTCAATAAAAAAATCTTACATTCACAAATATTTTAAAAACCTCAAATGTCATTTAGTACTTGACTAACAGTACTTTGCCTAGTAGTATACATAAAAAGGCTTTCCTAGAATTATTATTTCCGTGCCTATTTAAGCAGTCATTCCATTTCATGTAAGCTATGTACAATTCTAAAAGGCTGTGAAAAATTGCTGTCCACTAAGCTATTGCCAAAATTGTTTACTTAATATATGGGTTTCTATGTTGTTACAAAATGACCCATGTGAGCTTCTCTTGTATACTCGCATTGTAAATAGATGTCTGAGAGATTCTAGCTCACTCACTAGATTCTAGCTCACTTAGAGACTTACACAAATAGCAGGTTCGTTCTTTTCTTGTAAGTCTTTCAAATGGGATTAGAAATTGAGGAGGGCTCTCGTTAGGGTGTGTGGCCTAAGTACGGGTGTGCTTAGGCCATGCCCCCTATCGAGAGCCCCCAACCCCTCGCCTAAGGTGGGGGGGCTGCTAAAAGCAGAGCTGGGGCACACTGGCATTATTACCTTTTGATGCACCCAGCCCCTCCTTTTAAATAAAAGAAAGGACTGGGCGCACCAAAGGTGTGATACCATTGTGCCCCAGCTCACACCCAGCAGGCAGCCTTTTCATTCAAGGAGCCACGTGGTACAATGCTTTACCTCGGGCTCCTTGAATTAAAGTGCTGCCTGCTGCTGATGGCTCTGTACTCAAACAGGAGGAGGGCTGGACTGCCCAGCTCTTCTTTTGGTTCTGAGTAAATAGCCGTCAGCCAGCGTGAGGAGCCCAGGGGCTTCATGCTGGGTGATGGCTATTTACTCAGAAACAAAAGGAGGGCTGGGCAGCCCAGCCCTCCTCCTGTTTCAGAGTACAGGGCCATCAGGCAGGCCACACTGCACGGTTGCACCTGCTGCTTCCAGGTGTCTGCACTTCGATTTAGGAAAAAATAAAAGGCGATGCCTTTTCTTTTTTTCTAATCCGAAGTGCTGACACCTGCAGGCAGCTCATGTAACCCTGCAGCCGCTACAGGGGCTGCCTCAGGTGTCAGCATGGCTGGGGCTAGTCGGGGGCTGGCCCCGGCAGGGCCCTAGCTCGGGAGCCTTTTCTGGAGACTGCTGGGGCCTGGGCCCCGGCTATCCCCAGCCGCTACCATTTACAAAGTGTCAAGACAATTAAAAAGAAATGCCATAGTGACGGCCATGCTCTACAAAATGTCTTCAATTTTGCCTCATGGTAATTTATGAATGGCACCTGTAAGGAACTCATGGTGGCAACAGTAAAGACAGACACAAGTGATCACAGTTTAAGGGTGGAAAAATGCCTAATCTAAACCTAAATCTAAGATGGGAGCAAGCGTTGACCATCAAATGAAAAATAAGGCAGTCCTTGTGGCATTGTGTCAAAATAAAAGGGCATATGCTAAGAAAAACCTATTGCCAATTCCTTACAACGAATTACCAAAAAGAGTGTGGGACAAGTGTTCAATAGTGAAAGAGGTGTTCACAAATAGTAAGTCGGGATGTGATTGCCCAGGGTCTCCGTTCCCCACCTTTTCAGCACAGGACAAAGTGGGACCTTAGAGCACAGCACACGCTTGAGACTTCTCAGCACAAGCTGACAGTTCCGTTCCAGCTATCAGGTTCTTTATGGTAAAGTCTCTTTCAATAAAAGTCTCTTGCCTTTGAGGGCCTGATGCATTCCACAACAAACAAACACAAAGTTATGCTTCACATATACTTTGGGGGACGGCTTCACCCCTGGGTTCCCCTCTTCTGGGCACAAACGCCTCAGTAATTGTATTCAGCAAATTCGTAAGACAGTTCTCTTCTCAGTGAACTTTGGGTGACAGCTTTCTACCCCTGGATCTTCCTCGGCCGGGCTTGGATCCCAAATGACAAGGGGGACACTTTCCTTCCCCTTGTCTTGCAATACTTCTTGCTCTCACAAATCTTAATGTCTTTTTAAACAGGTTTCTAGCTTTGCCCCTCTTTGTTGGTTTCCCTCTGCCGGATTCACTCTCGACACTTTTCCTATATATAGTTCATGTACTGATTTTCACCATGCAGGATTCAATTCTCTAAGCTTTTGCAATCATCTGCCAGTCAAAGACTTTCAACGGTACAGAGGATTTTACAAGACCCCTGCATGGCCACTTTAACCTCTCTTTGCCTCTTCCCAAGGCCGTCTGGTTACGGTAGTCTTTCTACCATCGGGTAATCAGCCAGAGTTTCCTGCCTAAGTACCCACATGGTGCCGGCCTCCTCTGTTACTGGATTTCCCCTGCTTTATCTTCTCAAAGTTCAAATTAGCGGTTGGCTAATTTAAATTTCTCCAAGGTTTGTGAGAAACGTGAAGGTGTCTCCCTGGCTAGTCCCCAGGGATCTGTCATCCAGGTTTGCCAGGACAGAGCCATCGCTATTGGATCCAGTTCCTGGGGGTGGACCAGTGAGGGAGGATCATCTGGGTGGGGGGGTCCTTAGGCCAGTGGGAGTTGGACACTGATGGGCGAGACGCAGTATCCCCCTTCTTTCAACACCTTTTCCCTATCCTACCATGCAGGATATTGTAAAATACTGCCCCCCTCCCTTTTCCAACGTGAACACTTTCGCACAACACGAAAGACAACGGACTAACACCAGAGCCGTTTACCTGACATGTCCCAATACAAGGGTCATGCAAAGTCAGGCAATTGACCAGAACCACACACACACCTGACGGCCCTTTCCCTTCCACACAGGATTTTCCATTGTTGTAGAATGCATTTTTTGGCCACTGCACACATGACATTGAACAGCCTTCTGATCTTTTCAGAGCACTTTCCTATATCTCAGAATAAATATTTCTGCAGGGTTAATATCGGGGGGATTTGTGTGATTTCTTCAAGTATATCCACCACCTCCCTCCAGGACCCAGCCACCGCCGGGCAGCTCCAGTACATGTGGAACGAGCCAGCGTAATCCGTTTTACATTTGGGGCATTCACCCGGACTATCTGAAACAAACTTGGCTATTTTGGCCGGGGTATAGTGTAATCTGTTAAGAATTTTAAACTGGATTAAGCGTAATCCAGCGTTCAGGGAAACCTTCTTGGTGAGAGAGCAGTACCTGTCCCAAGTCTTATCATCTATAGGGATCTGAAGATCCTTTTCCCATTTGTCTTTGTTCAAGTTAGCCGTGGGTGAGTGTGCTTGTATTATAGCATACAGGCTGGATACCCTTGGAATGTCGAAGCCTGACGGCTATTGCCATTGGTTCTATTGTCAAGGCAAACAGTATGGGCGAAAACGGGCAGCACTGCCTAGTGCCCCTCCCCAATAGAAACATATCCGAGATTGACTGATTGGTCAGTACCCGGGCCCCGCCCCGGGTTCAGTATAAAGCAATTTTACGTACCTAATGAAGTTCGGGCCTACCCAAAATGGCTCCAGTACTGCTAGCAAGTTGGCCCAAGACACAGAGTTGAAGGCCTTCTCTGCATCTAATGATACGGCCACCGCGTTTCTGCCCGGGTCAATCTGGGCCATTATGCCAAAGAGCCTACACAGGTTAAGTGCCGTAGATCTAGCTGGGATAAACCCATTCTGGTCAGGGTGAACAAGTGTGGGGACTGCCGGTAAAAGCTTGTTGGCCAGTACTTTGGTGAATATTTTGGCATCTGTATTAATAAGAGATAGCGGCCTATAGGACGACATATCCTGGGGTGGGCGGCGCGGTTTAGGGAGCACAGTTATTAACGCCTCCCTCATGGACGGGGGCAATATGTTACACTGGAGGGATTCCTCCCAGACTCGTAATAACAATGGAACAAGCTCCGCACTGAACCCCTTGTAGAACTCTGCACCCAGGCCGTCTAACCCTGGAGCTTTATTGGATTTTAAGTCTTTAATCGCCTCAGCAATCTCATCTGTAGTGAGAGGTTGGTCCAGTGCAAGGCGGGTCTCCTCATGGAGTTTCGACATCATCAGTCCCTCTAGGTATGTCCTGATCTCCGTAGCTGATTTAGTGTCTCTATTACTATACAATTGTCCGTAAAACCCAGCAAACTCAGCATTTATCTCGTTCTCATTCAGTAAAACCGCGTCGCTGGGCATCTGTATGCTAGTAATTCGATTAGGGTGTCTGTCCTGTTTAAGTAGATTTGATAGTGTCCTGCCTGCCTTGTTGCCCTCGCCATACCTACGGGCTCGGATCGGTGCCGCCATGTACTGTACTTCCCTAGAGGCTAGATTGCCAAATTCCTGGAGATGTTGCTGTATGTCCGCTAATATGGCCTTATCATGGGTGTGCGAATAAGCGTCCTCCAGTAATTTCAGTTCGCCTTCAGTTAGGGCCAGTTCGGCCCTGATTCCTTTTAGAAGACCCACAGATTTAGACAATAACGTGCCTCTGACCCAGACCTTGAAGGATTCCCATACCGTGGAACATCTATCGACTGAGTCGATGTTGATCTCAAGGAACTCTGAGATTTCAGTGTGCAACCCCTCCACCACCCCGGGGTCCCTCAGCAAACCCTCGGGCATCCTCAACCTCCTAGGGGGTCTAGGGCAATTGTGAAATGTGACCTCAAGTGTTATCGGGGCGTGGTCAGACAGTGTGCGGGACAGTATTTCACATGACTTCGTTACAGCAATCACAGCGGGGAGACAAACCAGTAATCGATTCTGGGCTCGGAATCATGTACCGACGAATAGTACGTGTAACCCCTCACTTTCGGGTGAAGCACTCGCCAGGCATCCTCGAGGAAGAGCTGAGAAAGGACACTTTGCACAGTGAGAACAGCCCTAGTTGGTGCTCTAATAATCGTGCTGGATCTATCAAGTACAGGGTCCATAGCAACATTGAAGTTTCCTCCCCAAACTATAGTATGGATATCAATAGCAGCGATCAATTGGTATACATCGGTATAAAAGGCAGGGTCATCAATGTTCGGCCCATATGTGTTGACCAGCAATATCCGCTTTCCTGCAATCGAGCCCCACACAAGAACATACCTACCATGGGGGTCTAGTTTATGGCCATCAAGCCAGAGTCCAAGATTCGGGTGTATGAGCGTAGCGACACCCCTGGACTGGGATGAGTAGTTGGTACAGAACCTGGACTTGCCCCAACCAGGCATTATGCACTCATTATCGGTACCAACAGTATGTGTTTCCTGCAGCATAACAATTTGGGCACCGTGCCTGACAATGTAATTTCCCACCTTCTTGACCTTCAAACGATTATTCAGTCCCCTTACATTCCACGACACAAGTTTAACCCTCAGTGCGTGAGCAGAGCTTTACACAAAAATGTTCGGATAGTATCGCCAACCTCTTGGATGCAGTATCAGACATTATGGACCGTGTCAGTGCCTCCCAGACCACTTGTTTAAACAGTAACTTATAACCACTTCCCACAAGAACTTTCTCAGAACAGAGAACCATGCAGTGGGGGAACCTTCCCACTTCAAACCATGGGGTATTAAAGAAACAATCCCCCATTTCCAACCCCCTATCCTGCCCGCCACCCTCACCGTCTCCCCCAACTCGACGGTGTCCGACCCTAAACTTGTGGAATACTCCCGGGGTAGCCATGTTGCCTCACATGACCGCCATCCCCGGCCTCCAGCACCACCACTCAAAGAAAATGGCCGACTGCAATATCAGTATATCAGGGCCCCTAAAGTAGGGCCGGCTACCGCTGGATACCAAATTACTAAAGTATGTTCACTTTAGTCCGCCGGCCGAGGTCTATTGTTCGGGGCAGGTCGTTCCCCTCTTGGAGGGAGGGGTATAGAGGACTCAATATGTGAAAGGGCTTCAGATGGATTCTCAAAAAAGTGCGACCTTCCAGCATGGTGGAATTCTCATTTTGGCTGGGAACATCAAGGCGTATGTGATCTGCCGTTCTCTGAGGAGCTTCTTGACCGGTTCATAAGAGCGTCTGCTCGCCTGGACAGAGGTGGAGAAGTCAGGATATATATGTATACGGTTGCCTTCATAGTGCAATGTGCCGGTCTCCCTGGCTAAACGAAGGATTGTGTCTGTCTCTGTAATTCAGGAGACAAGCAATTATTGTTCGAGGCGGTGCTCCTGGTTTGGGCGCCGGTGCTAGAGTGCGGTGCGCTCTCTCCACAAGGAAGTGTTCGGATAGTGCCTCGGGTCCAAATAAGGATTTGAAAAGTTATTCCACATGTTTCTCCATTTGGCCCTTGCCGAAGGATTCGGCCACACCAACCACGCGGACGTAGTTTCTTCTAGACCTGGATTCGAGGTCCTCACACTTACTTTGCAGTTTGCTCATCGTGTCTTTGATGTAGGATATATATCGGCTGTGTTGCCCAATAGTATCTTCGTTCACACTTATCCTGCCTTCAGCCTCGGTGACACGTGCACTTTCCTTATCGATTCTGGCCTTCAAGGAGCCGATGGTGGCAACTATCTCATCCAGCTTGGTATTCACGGCCAGGAATCCGTTCTGAACTAGCGTGGCCAGTTTATCCTCCCTGTCCAACACATCCTGTTCGCCCTGTTCTCCCTTGTCCGACTGCATGCCCGTCACAGCGTGGCTAGCCGTATTAGTGAATGTGTCCATAGGGCCTTTCTTCTTGCCACCAGGGGTCTTGGAGGCTCTGTTTGATTTGCTCGGCTCCCCCATGTTTATATCAAATCTTTTGCGTATATTGGATCTGTCACAGGATCACCGGGACTCCCGGGAGCGGGCACGAGGGGACCTCAACTAAGTGCGGCAAGTCGCCACCGCAGGCCTGTGAGATCAGGATGGATTCTATCCTCCCACGTATATGATGTCCAGTGCACCCAGCCACACGACCAGTATAATGGCACCCAGGGGTCCGCCACAGCCGTCAGGGCGAAACCAGAATGGCCGCGTAGCAATGGCAGTGTGAGGGTGAGTAACCGTCCCGGCCAACACGGATCTACACCTGGTGAAAGTGATAGCTCCGCCCCGCCGCGGCCTGCAGCAGGCAGCCACCACGAATGTCGGGTAAGTTCCCCTGGAGCCGTGTGTCGGCCCGGCAACACCGCCCGTGTCGGCGAAACTTCGCAAGGGCAGACCTTGGCAATGCAGCACTGTGGAGGGCTCAGATTTTCACCACCCGTGTAGGAGCCCAACTGCAACCGGCACAACGGATTACAGCCCACCAGCCAACCAACATAGTTCGGTTTCTTATCGATTCTCCCCTCTACTCACCGGCTGTGATGAACCACTTGTCTTTCTTTATCCTTGGAGTCAAGGTTGGTACCACAGAGACCGACATCCTTCCCTGGCTTGGTAATCAGCGGAGGAGGGACTCGCGTATCATAGACATCTGCTGCAACACACGCTGGCCTTTGTTCGCGGTTTTATGTTTCCGTTTGCAGAGGTTTCACAGGCCTGGCTCGGAAAGGGCAAGGTCACGTCTGTCCTTGTCACCCTCTCGGTATTCGCTGTCTTTCGCCTCCTCTTGAACTGCCGTACTGTGTTAACCCTCACGTCGTGCGGCCTGCCTTGCTTGTCCTGTGATGTCACGCTCCACCTTTTATCCATGTGGGGAAGGGAAAGGGCAATCGGGTGTGTATTTAAAAAAAAAAAAAAAAGAAATTTCATAAGCATTTGTTTAATTGGTTTATCTGGAAGCCTACGTTTGTAGTGTAAAGGGGTTTTACAAAAGGGACACATTTTATGATATTCATCAGTCACGTATTTGTTCATTAGATAATTATAGTTTTACTCCTGATCCGTGTCCCTTTTCCTTTATCGTCCTCGACAGGCTACATTGGACATTTAATTCCTAATTTATTAGCCCCCAAAAAGCAGTGCAACTCGCAAAGATGTGACAAACTGTCACTGTTGCCTAACTTGATTGATTCCTTCAGTATGTAGAGAATTTTATTTTTGCGCCAGACATATTTTCAAGTAAAAAGCATACATTGGCAGGTTCAACAACAAGGTCAATCCTAATTCAATTCTAATCAATGCCATGGGAGTGGACTGTGGCAAACCCAGCAAGGTTTTCCAAAGAGTCTTCCAGCACATGAAGCTATTTCTTGTCAATGTTACTCTTGTTTCAATTCACCGTATTCCGTCCACTCCCCACCTAACTTGAGACTGGGTAATCTGTTTCCCACTGTTTCCTCCGCTGGGTACTGTAAGGAACTCATGGTGGCAACAGTAAAGACAGACACATATCACAGTTCAAGGGTGTTTATAAAACTGAATAATGGGCGAGAAAAACGCCTAATCTAAACCTAAATCTAAGATGGGAGCAAGCTACAACAATCAAATAATAAGGCAGTCCTAGTGTGCCTATACTAAAAACAAAACTATTGCCAATCCTTACCACTAAGTTACAAAATAGTGTGGGATAATATTCACAAGAAAAGAAAGAAGTGTTCACCAAATGATAAGTCAAGATGGTATGGCTGGGGTCTCCCTTCCCCACATTTTCAGCAAGGGACAAGGCAGGACTCTTGAGCACAGCACACTCCTGGGCCTCATGAGCACGAGGTTACAGTTCCTTTCAACAAGTCCAGGACCTTCTGGGGCCAAGTCTCTTTTCTGCAAAGTATCTTGCCTTAGAAGGCCTAATGGACCATAAACAACAAACACAAAGTGTCTTCAATAACTCTTCACATTGGGCGATTACTCTTCGCCTTTGGACCCGCCCCCCCCCCCGCACTCCCCTCCTCAGCCTGGCTTCGATCCTCCTCTGTGTTAGCCTCTCTCAGTCAGGTTCACTACGACCTTTCACTCAAAACGTAACATTCAAAAGTCTCAATGTCTTTCTAAATAACTATTCACTGTGGACATCCCTCAGCCGGGTTCATATGCTTCACCCTGATTCGCAGGCATCCCTCAGCCAAGTTCACATTTGCCATATACACAGTTCACTTTGCTTTATCCCAATAGAGGATTTACTTGCCTTAGTTTCCATTTGGCATCGCTCCATCGGGTTCACATAGCCATTCTAAGACAGTTCATGATTTGCTCATCTCATCAGAAAGCAGGGTTCCCTTCCCCTATCTTTATCTTGGAATCCCTCCGCTGAGTTCACATTGCCATTTTTATACAGTTCAAAAGAAAGTCATCTAGACCCCTAAGGTTCTTCCTTTACCCAAGTCCGGGTCTCTGTTACGGCTCGTTCACGAAGGTGGTCTTTCCTGCGCCGGTGGCGCTTTATGCCTTCTCTTCATGCTATTTCTCCCAAGATGGCATAGTGCGCACGAACGAACAGTCTAGATCCCTTTCAGCCACCTGAGGAATCCCCTCCCTCTATTCTGGTCACGGTACTTGAACCCCCGGAAAGGAAACCTCAGTGCGTTGCTACTGTTTACTGTGGTCACGCTTCGTAAGTCACTGCTTAGGAAACTCCTGGATTTCTGCATCCAAACTTATTCCAAGCTCTTACGAATCCTTCCTCTTTGAACCCTGTTTTTCTCTCCTTCTTTTTTCCTCCCTCTTAGACCAACTACCGCCATTCATCTTCACGCTTGTGAGTTCAGGATCTGTTTCGCCGTGGAATCGGCCACCAGACCCACTTGCATTCCGTAGGTCATATTGTCTCCATTAGTTAAACCTTCTTCTATCACAAGAGATACCATCTCTACACTTACCTCTCATTTTTACTTCCGTATACAGATCATTAGGGAATCCCGGACTACGTCTCCCAGCATTCCTCACAGGGATCTCTCTCTCTCTCATTCCGCATCACACTCGCACTGGGTAGGTTGAACCTTAACCCCTTCTTTCTTTCCTACAACCTGCTCTCTTTACACAAACATTTACCTTGTTTTTGTTTCATCCCCAAGCTACATCGGGTCAGACCCATCAACGGTCCCGCTTCCGGAAAGCGTTGCCCCAACCCGCAATCATTCTGAGGAAAGCTCCCTGGGGAAACCTGATCGCCGATAGTCCACACATCGAGGCATCAGTCGAGACCTTTCCACCACCTGTTGATCCTGCGCTCTCAAGCTGCACAGGTTTTTTTCCCTTCACAAGGGTTTCCCTCAGGCACCCTCCGCTCGCCATGTTGGAGGCGGATAGAGGGTGTAACAGGTGAATTCTCGCTAGCTTCGATCCTTCACCAAAGACAAGGTAGGATTTTTCCATTTGTTGTATTGTTGTGGAAGGAACCTGAGTGTATCTCTACTTTTCGTGACTATAACGCGCTAGAATTATTACAGTCTCAGCCCCCAGTCAGGCTTTCTCTTACGCCTTCAGTCAGGCTTTCCGGCTTCACACAGTTCTATCATTACAGCAAATTCCTCCACGTGCCAAAGACTTTCGAGTGTACAAAGGGTTTTGCTGGACCCTCGTATGACCACCTTGACACTTCATTGCGGCCTCCTCTAAGGCCTCTTGGTTCTCATAGTTTAAATTAAAACAAAAGGGGCTCCAGTCAGAGTCCTTCGAATGAGCGCCCACGCAACGCCGGACCACTCTGCATCTGGACGTTTACTGGTCTTTCTTTATGACTCAAACACACATGTTCTTTGTTCAACAATGCTGCCGCCTGCAACCTTGGGCCCAGCACAATTTGGTTTACTATCTGTCTTCTCTGACTCACCGGCTGTGCTGAAATGTTGGAGTTTCTTGTCTCAAGAGTCAAAGGCGGCACCACAGCGGCAAGTGCTTCTCCCCGCTTTGGCTATCAGCGCGGGAGGGCCCAGTGTGCCATTGACACCTGTCACACCACATGCCAGCTGGAGTTCCCGTTCTTATGATTTCCCTTTCGCAGGCTTCATGGGACTGAGTTGAAAATGGCAAGGGCAATTCCCTCCTCGTCGTCCCTTGAGGTCTCACCACCTTTCTCCTCCATTTGAACTGCTAGTCCGGAATAGCTGCTTCCTCATGCGTTCGGCCTTGCTCAAAGTGTGCTCTCGTGCTCCACCTTCTATCCCTATGGGGAAGAGAAACGCCCGTCAGGTGTGTGCAATTATTGGCAATTGCCTGATTCTGCCTGACCCTTGTGTTGAGACATGCCAGGTAAACGGCTTTGTTGTTAGTCCGTTGTCTGTCACAATGTGAGAAAGCGTTTGTGCCGGAAAAGAGGGGAGCTAGATTTTCTAAGTATCCTACGGGGTAGGATGGGGAAAAGGTGTCATAAGGAAGTGGATGGTTGGTAAATTCGGAAAGGTGAGCTTTGTAGGATTTTTGAATTGAATAGGGGAGACTGTGGGAATGGTAGTGTTTTGTCACAACAGATTGGGAATTCGGGAAATAATAATCAGAGGAACGGGGAGAATTATAACTGGGAGTATTCAGGTAGAACACAGGAAAACAGAGATTCTGGGAGAGATAGTTTTCGAGTGCAACAGGGTTTGGGTTCCTAGGGTATTTGTCATGTACGGAGGGGTTGCTGGATCTGTGCAAGAGAGATTTATTGGGAGGAAGGGAGGTTGATGTGGTACAGCCTACAAAGGTCTCGGGGATCTCGTCCTCTCCTTCTTCCCCGGTATAATACCACGTCTCACCTGGGGTATTCCCATCAGCACAACCCCAGGCTCCCCGACCCAGGTGATCCTCCCTCGCTCATCCGCCCCCAGGGTTGGGATCTGAGAGCCCAGCCCTTCTTTGGCCACCTGAATAAGGGATTCTCGAGGTCTGCTCGGGAGAATACCCTCAGGTTTCTCACAGTACTTTTAGATCCATTGCTAACTATTGCCCTCCCTCCCCTGTTTTTAGATCCCCACTCCCTTATTTCTCTGCTCCCTAACCTTATTCTTCCCCCTATGATTGTAAAGCCCTTCATCGCTCCCCTGAGCTAGGTCTGCGCCCAATGATAATAATAGTAATTCAGTACAATATGGATGTAGACTTTGGGCATTGGTGTCAATGAACCCCTCCCCATCTGTGCAGTTAAAGTTCCTTAAACAGGAGCCACTGGCAGAATTCTATTACTGATTTTCTAGTTTACCTGATTACATTATTTATTCATGGTTATTCAATACGCTAGGTAGAGAAAGTCAGTGTCTTACTCCCCAGGACGTCATATATGTGCCATTTAAAATTCACCTTTTTCTTATTGATCCTTTATCCCAAAACTATTTTCTTTTATTATTTTTTTATTTGTGATCCAGTTTATTCAACTTTACACAATAGAAAAACATCAAACTTTTCCATAAAAAAAGACTTCCATACTAGATAGTATGGCTATCACAATAGAAGTTTTAAAATGTCCTCAACTCTCCTCCAAAACAAGGTAAAATAAATAATACAGGCGTGATTATTCCCATTCATGAATTCGGACCAGAGTTCATTTCCCGATATGTCTACCACCATCCAAGCTGCTTGCCTAGCTTCCACCCTTAGCTTATTAAGAGAACTGCACTCACAAAGCAGGTGTCTGTTTCTAGTAGCTGAGACCCACATAGTCGACAGTCCCTGCTGGCTCTAATGGGTTTATGCCAAGCACCCGCAATCTCCCCGGTTTTAGCTGTGTTAAATTTTAGATGCAAATATTCCCATATCAAGTAGTTACCAACTAACTGTTTTACATTAGTGGGTGTCTCGCCTCTATTGGAGATGTAAAACACAAATTCCTTGGCAGTGTTTTTGGTATGCATATTGACTATGGGTTGTGCCATATCATGTGTTGCTAATATACTTTTCATGGTCTTTTTAAATAGTGGAAGATACATATTTAGTGTAAGTATTGGTATTGGTGCCCCTATTAACCATTTCTTTGCCAAATGATGGATTTTTCCGACCGTGCTGGTTTTCATAGAGGTTGTACGATAGAAATAGGCATTGGCCGTCAAAGCCAACAGGCAGTCTGCCGGTGCGTTATTAAATTTCCAAAGAGTGGCCAGACAGCACATTGTTACCATAGATATTATGGGGAAAATGTTACATTTCAGGTGAATCCTCTCGATCTCCGTGCGTTTAGGTAACCTGAGCAGACTTTTCAATAGGCATCTCTCCAATTTGGCCAGACCTCCCAGCATTGGAGTAGCCCAGACTTCGGCACCATAGAGAACTGTAGGGTATTTTGTGGAGATTTGGGGCCTGACGGTATTTTATTACCGCCGAAAAATAACTTAGCAATAATCACTCTTTGTATTCAGATTTGGCCATGTGCAACAATAATACAATGGACATGCATTATTTCAGCACCCAGACCTGCATATTTGGTATATGTGGTTGGTGGTATTTTGGTGAGCATAATTCCCTTGTTTTATTTGTGGCCCCAAGGTCCAGAATCCCTTATCTTTGCTTAGATTTTTCGTGTGATCACTAGAGAGACCTCAGACCTACATTTTAGGAATACCACATTTTCAGTGATAGTGTTGGTGTGCCACCATGGGCGAACTCACTGACTTATTTACGACAGAGAGCTATATATGGTAGTCTTGTGGTAATTTCCACTACCTTATATACGGTAGGGAGCTATGTTCAGAGAGTCTCTCTTCCCGTTGGCTCATGTACCTCCAACAAGCTATGCTACAGTCACTCACAATTATTCATACTGATTCTGACATGCACACATCTGTCTTAAAATGACCATTGCACTGTTTAAAAATCTCCCCACATCATCGGCATTGTAATGGTAAATAGTCAATACACCACCCGTCTGTTTTCAAATATTTTTCTGTATTATAAAAGTTGCATTTAAACACGATCTCATTCTTTACAGAAATAAATAAAATGGTACAGTAAAAGCATTGTCTATGACACACTGCAAAGAGAGTGGCGGAGAACAGAACTCAAATTGCAACATTAGCATTTGATTAAGGCATGCACAGGAATCCTACACTGACTGCATATTACCGTACACACTCAGCTCCCACACTTCTCATTACCTTATCTTTTTAGTTGTTCTCTTTGGCTGTTCTCTTTGTGAATGTGACTCCCTTGGATTAACTCCAGCAAAAAGGAACGCTTGCCTTCTCAAACCGGGGTCATTGCCTGGAATTCTCAGCTTTTGCAGATAGGAACGCCTCAGCCAGTGGAAAGGTCCTTCTTTCAGCTCTCCCCAATCTCAACTGCCAAATCTTGACTGTAGCAGGACGCAGGGATCTGCATTCAGTCAGGAGTCCCACAGCCAGGTCTTCTCCCCAGTAGTGCAGAAAAATGTCTGCCTGTCTTTTTCCCCGATACTGCCCACTAAAACTTTCATCTCAGCCCTCTGTATGACGTGTCCAAATGAAATCATCATCTCTCATCCTCCTACTCTCAACAATAGCTTCGCTTATACATTTGCAATTGTTGCAAATCTGACTTCCTTCTTCCTGCAGTTACTGTGCACAAAAACACGGAGAAGCAGACAAAGAAGAGAAGAAAAAAAAATCTGCACACACATTTAAATGGCTTTCAGAGTATGCCTAATTCTGCAGTGGAGAACACATTTTATTAGTGGGTTATGTTAAATAAGGTTTTATTAGTCAGGTTAATGGTTAATAGGTTAGCTGTTAATTTTCAAATGTGTCTCTCGCACCATAGGCATTTCAGGTGAAAATAGTGTGCATTTTTAAATGAGCACGTGTGCTTTTAACTGTAAAAATAGATTTGCATCTTATATGTTAAAATCGTTTTTGACTGAATAGTCTGTCTTTCCTTGTTAATCAGGTAACCCATATAGCAATGCACCGCACCCTTGTGGTGGTGCTGCGAAAAAAATTGCTACCTGTGCAGTAGTGCTGTACTCTGTGCTGTTTGCTACCTGTGTAGTAGTGCTGTACTCTGTGCTGTTTGCTACCTGTGCAGTAGTGCTGTACTCTGTACTGTAACACGCCAAATATCCTTACAGAACCATTGTTGTGACCTTAGACTGGTACAGTTGAATCAGTGTAGCAATCAAATACCCCCACGCTTCTGCGCAAAGCAACAAAGTCCCCCTAATGTGGCATTAATTCTCAGGCTAATGTCTTCAAAATGCGTGGCACTATTTAGTCTGCTTTTCAGATGTATTCCTAGATATTTATAGGGATAAACCACATCCAACGGTTTTCCATAAACCTCCCATTTCTGGGTTTTCCTTTTCCCTGAGTGAAATATCATAATTTTCGGTTTTAGTGATATTTATCACAAGGGAGTTTGCCTCTGCGTACACCACATGTTTGTTCAATGTGGCTTGTAGGCCCTGAGGTGTTAGATCTAAAATAACCAGATCGTCTTCAAATCCCAACCACTGCATCAGTACTGATCCTAACTTGGGAGGGAAAGCAGACGGATTCTTCAAGGCCTCACCTAGGTCAGCCAGGTATAAGTTAAAACACATGGGTGCCAATGTACACCCCTGTTTCAAACCCTTGGATGTGGCTATCCAGGCTGTAGTACTACCATGGCTATCCAGCCTGACTTTAACATTAGTTTGTGAATATAATAGGGTAAGCATTTTTAATAGCACGCGCGGTATATTTTTGCTTTCCAATTTGCGCCACAACCTTATTCGATCCACCGTATCGAAAGAGGCGCTAAAATCGATAAATGCTGCATACACCAGAAGTTTGCTAATTTCTGCCTGCTGTATTATGGTGGTTAAGGCGAGGATATTAATATTCATACTTGAATTTTTTCGGAAGCCAGTTTGGTTTAGAGGAATAATATTGACCTCATTTGTCCATGCCTCAAGATCGTGCAACAATGTCCGTGCAAATATTTTTGCCGGCACATATAGCATTGCGAGGAGGCGATAGTTAGTAGGATCCTCAGGTCTACCCTTTTTTTAGTATGGGCACAACTGTGCTATCCCGTCAAGAGCTGGGTATCGTCTGCAGCTTCTCTATAAACCTGAACAGCTGATGTAGTGCCATTGACCACATCAAGATTTTACCAAGGTGCTACATATCCCATCTGGACCCGACGCTCTAGAGGCCTTGCTGTTCCCAATTAGCCCCAAGATGTCACTAGCTTCTAGCTCATTAGACCAATTAGCAACCAGAGTCTTCCACCCTTCATTATCTGCCCTCTCTCCAACCAATACTCGACTAATATGCCCCGTCCAGATGTGTTCTGGCACGGCATTTAGTACCTCCCCACTATGTACTTTTGCATTAACAATGCGCCTAAAGTTTTTTGTGTCATTAGTTAGTGAGGAGTACAGTAATTTCCTCCATGATTGACATTCTTTAGGGTATTTGTGGCTTTTTAGCCATTTTGTATATCTTGATTTGGCAGCTTTGGTTTCTTCGCTATGGGAGGCTGCAGTGATTGGTTTTTTTGCAGTAAGTCACAATTCTTCTCTCAGCTTCCTCTTTCTCTCATGAATGGCACTGTCATACTTGTAGGAAAGAAAGTTTATCCTCCCTACACGTTCCCTCCCCTGTTGACTGATTTTAGTTATGGAACACTCCCCAATTTCCCTCATGGCGTACTCAAAGTGAGCCAGCAGCACTGAGGGGTTTTCTTCTTCCACATTAGTGTATGCCAGCAGAGCATTGTGTGCCAGGGGTATTTCCCTGCTTAGGTTGTGATCTTTCCAGGAAATACGGCTCAAAGCCTTATTGATCTGTAACTTGCCTGCGTTTCCCTCAGTCACCACCTTCAACTGCTGATCGAGGTGAGATCGATAATTGGGTAGTGGTCACTCTCCATACATGGGTGGACACCCATGTCTAGTACAAGAGTAGGTCTATTAGCTAAACACATATAGTCACGGATCCTACAGTTACCATTGCCTACCCCTGTGAAATTGGCGGGGTAGTCAGATGGGCAAGCTCCATTAAGCATTTTAAATCCTTATCTTGCCAACAGGCTAGCCCATTTATGACCCCAGCAGTGAGTTCTGAACCTGGATTCCCTGCCAGCAGTGTCCTCTCTTATCTGGATGTCTCCCACTAGGAAGCAGTATGCCAGCATAGAAATCGCTGCAAAGGATAATTGGCCCAGTGGGCTTCAGTCTGTTCAAGATGTCTTCCATTTCCCAAAGCATTCTGGCAATATCTGCCTCATATGGGGGATCATATATTACTATGATTAGTACCTCAACGTAATCTCCCCATCTCCCAGAAGGGTGACAAGTCGTGCATCTAATAAGGATGCTAGGTGAGGTGCAGCTGTGCTCCTTTAGCCCTATGCAAGCCCTCCTTTAGGCCGTCCCCTAGGCCCTTTTCCGCTTCTCGTGTTATAAAGTTCCCACCCATTCACAATGAGAGGGGCCGTTAACCAGGTTTTCTGGAGCATTACAATGCTCAGCCCATCCAGATACTCAAATCTTCTTTTAAGAACAAGTGTGTATGCCGCCTAGTGTTCCAAGATAGAGACAATACTGGGTCATCACTATTAAGGTTAGTAATCTCATGCCCTCCTCTTTTCCACTAGGTTGGCCAACTATTTCCAGTGGGACTCTTCACTCCTCATTTCCTGCCTCCCATTGCCCAGCTCCTTAGAACTGACCATAGTTTGAGACCCATATACAGGAACAGGAGGAGGGGTCCTATGTATACGGTCCTGCACCCTTCTCCCTATAGGGCTAAGGAGCAGCTCTTTTAATTCTAGCATGGACATTTGGTCATGATTTTTGTGTGAGTACACAGTAGTCACATTGCAATCATAACCTAGTTTAAAGAATGTTTATTGTTGTTCTAGGACAAATGTGAGAGAGTCCTCAGATTGAAAATGAATCTGAGGTAGCAAACTCTGCTTGCTCACATATGTCCACTATCTTTGTCTCTGATAAACCTGAGTGGAATGATGGCATATAACAGATTCAGGAATCGGGCAAGGTTCATGTAAGAGTCCTGGAACTTGTGGAATAAACTTTGAATCCTCATGACCCTATAGGACTGCAGTGGTAAGAGGTCCCCATGCTTCTCCACAGTGGCAGAGGAACTCGCTACTGGTTTGTCAGTTGGATGAGCATTGCCAGTAGTTAAGTTTGCAGCAGGCTTGATATTCGTAGGATCTGCCAACTCTTCTATACACAAACGGTTTCACTGAGCACTTGTGTAATCCTACACAGTGATATAAGGGCGGGGTATGTTGACAACAATCTTGTATGCACTGCAAAAGAATTGTGTACATGCAGAGTAATGACATTCTTAAAATGCACATATGTTGAGGCATTAAATATGCCTTGCTTGCAAAGTATTGTGTGTCTGCAGATATCCCAGTGAGTGTTTACTGCTACCATACCTCACTTTTTACAGTGTTCTCTCAACTAGTATTGGAGGCTAGCACATGGGCCGGGGAAAAGGATGGGTGGAAGAGCACAGGTCATCACTCCTTGCAGGTGATGAACAAAGCAGCACATTTCAAAAACCAAGGCAGACGTTTCAGCAGTACACTGAAAGATGCCTGGGTACTCCCATTGTTAAAAAAAAAACCCTCATTAGACCCAAACAACCCCTCCAACTACAGACCAATCACAACGGCCCCGTTCCTGCTAAAAAAAACTGGACCACTGGACCGTGCAGTCTACCTCCAGATTCAGCATTACTTAGAAGCAAATAATCTGTTGGGACTAAAACAGTCAGGATTCAGACCTAGACACAGGACAGAGATGGCGCTCATTGACTTAAAGACACAAATTCAGATCCTAAAAGACGAGGGGAAATCTGCCTTGCTCCATCTACTTGATTTATCAGCGGCATTTGACTTAGTGAATGATGAAATTCTATGTAAACATTTGTCGTCTGCTGCACACTTCTCGGACCAAGCTAACCTTTGGATTAAATCCTTCCTTAGCAACAGATCTGTGAGGGTCGTTGCACCTTCTGCATCTGCCCTACCATTACCAGTCACTTGTGGAGTCCTTCAAGGATCCTGTGTATCCCCAATGCTCTACAATGTGTTCACCAAACCTCTGTTTGATATACTTGACTATCTGGGTGTCACGTACACTAATTACGCGGACGACACCCAGATACTCATCCCCATCACTGGTGACTACACTGTAGATAGTAAAACCCTTAATGATATCTACAGAACCATTCAAATTTGGATGGCTAAACATGGTTTATGTCTTAACAACGACAAAACCGAATTACTCCTCCTTGGCTCTTCAGCCAATCTGAAAAAAACTAGGGACCCTCTTGAACTCCTTTAACATAGACGGTAACCCCATCAAGGTAGCTAATGATGTGAAAACTTTAGGAATATACATTGACTCAGCACTCACGAGACAGACAAATGCATTAGAATCCTCCACAGCCTATACATGCAAGCTCATTACAGCCTGCCGTCCTTACCTGAACACATCTTACTGCATCTCAGTAGCTAGAGCCTTAGTATTATTTAAGCTCGACTATTGCAATGCGCTTTACTTGGGTACATCCCAACAAAACATGAACAAAATGCAAGTTATGCAAAATAATGCAATCAGATCGGCGTGCAACATCCCCAAGAAACACATTACCGCAACCAGACAGAACATACAATGGCTCAACATTAAGCAGAGAATAGACCTAAAGACTCTCTCACTTACTCACAAGTGTCTCCACAACCAGGCCCCCATCTATCTATCGGACACCTTCTCGCGGCATACATCAACGCGACCCACTAGAACAGCACAATCGCACTGTGTTGTCATCCCACGATCCAACCAACAACGCGCAGGCGGAGCTAGCTTCCCAGTCCTCGCTGCAAAGAAATTGAATAATTTACCCATCTCCATAAGAGAGGACCCGTCCTTTACACTATTCTGTAGCAAGGTTAAAGCTTGGTTTGAGGGGATTGTCTCCTCCGACGTATTACACATCTTTGACATTGATTACCACAGCTGTGCTGCTTCAGAAAACTTTTTTGGCGTGAGTGTCCTCCGTCGATACGCTCCCTCGAGGACCTCCTCCGACGGTCGACGTCACCGGATGTTATATGTAGGACGCACGACACCCGTAGCCTCTGTTCCATTTTTTCCGCGAATGTGTTCGCTTCGAAATCACGGCGCGCCTCGGTTCTCTCTTGTTGAATCGGTTCTTCTATCGTTGTATTGTGAATATGTCTTCGTCTTCTGCTACCCCGAATTCGGGCTTCAAGAAGTGTCGGGACTGTGGTTCCAAGATGTCTCTTACGGACCCGCACAACGTCTGCCTCTGGTGCCTGACTGCGATGAATGCCAGTCTTTGACGTCGAATGCCTTGCGGGAGCGGAAGAAGTTGTTGTCGGCAGGTAGGGTTTCAAAACCCCGAAAATTGAAATCCGCCGGACTTTGGACCAACAATTTGAGTGGAGACTCTCCGCGTCTGCATAAGTCCAGGGGGGTGTCGTTCCAGGAGTGGGTCCCGCCATTCCTCTGCCTCTTCAAGGCATTCACGGAAGCGCCTTCACCGGTTGCCTTCCTCGTCTGAGGACTCTGCCAGACGGCGGGTGGCTTGTCACATGAAACACTCATCGCTGTCCGAATGGGAAGAATTCCGCCGGCAGATGATGGCGATTTTCGAATCGCCGGGCACCGGTCCGTCCGCGCCTTCGAGAGAAGCCGGCAAGGAATGCGCTAGGGCCACTGCTTTGGGCTTGGGTAGTCGGTGGGGACATCGGGAACCGTTGCGGTCCCGATCGGACAAGGATGATCGCCACCATGCTTGTTCCAGGTCCCGGTCCTCGACACCGTCAAGACCGTTGGAGCCTGTGAGGCCTTCGAAGAAGGATTGACGCCATCAGCGCCGAGACAGTCGAAGGACACGCTCGGGGCTCTGGCCTCGATGCCGTTGTCAAAGTCGTCGGCGCCTCGGTCGACGTCGACGCCGACGCCAATCCCATCAACACCCTCGACTCCTTTTGATGAGAACTTGCCAGAGGTGCCCCGGAGAGCTGTGGAAGCTCAGAGAAAGGTGTTCAGCAAGTCTGTGCGGCCTGTGTTTGACCCATACTCTGTTCCTCCTCCCAGGGTGGACTTGTTCCAACCCTTGGAGTACATTTCAGAGGTAGAGGTAGAGGAAGGGTCTGAGGAAGAGGGGGTTGTGCCTACTGAGGTTCCGGATAACCTGTTGTCTGGTCATAGCCAATTGGAAGACCTTTGTCAATCTTTACATGACGCAGTGGTCTTGATACCTCCCCGGCGGTTGTGTTTGGCAGGCCTGAGCCTCGTACACATGCAGACTCCTCGTACAGGCGCCTCATGTCGAGGGTGACGGAGTATCTGGAGTGGTCTGCTCCACCTGTGGATTTTCTGGAGGATGACGTGACAGATATCTTGGAGCAAGGTCCACCCACTGACCCGGTGTTGCCATTTCATATGGCCTTACAAAGAAGGGTGGCAGCGGCTTGCACTGAGTCTCCCAGCAGTGAATAAGTTGTTGCCGAAAAAATACTGCCCAGCCAGTGGTGACCCCTGCTACTTGTCTACGCACCCTACTCCGGAGAGTTTGATGGTGCAGGCGGCTATGGCGTACCCTAAAATCTCTCCTGATAGGGACGACAAACGCTTTGATGGTTGGGCGAAGAAGGTATTTTCTTCTGGGGGTATGGCTTTAAAGGCAGCCAACGCCGTTTGTGCCCTTGCAAGATTCACGCACACTCTGTGGAATTGTGTGTCATTGGCAGCTGAACATATTCCTGAAGGGGAGGAACGGGATGGTTTTCTTACCCTCATTCAGGATGGCAAGGATGTCATGTGTGAAACCGTTCAGTCGGGTTTGGACGTGGCAGACTGGGTCAGCCGGTCCATGGCGGCGAGCACCCTGATGCGCAGGTTTGCGTGGTTGTGGAAGTCAGGGTTTGCTCCTGATGTACAGTCCCGGCTTCTCAACATGCCCTTTGATGGTGTCCATCTGTTTGGCAGCAAGGCTGACGAGAGCCTTGAGAGGTTGCAGACCTCCAAAGCTGCAGCGAAGTCCTTGAGCGCTGCAGTGCGTCAACCTCCGCCTTTTCGGCTTAGGGGAGAGCAATGGAGGGGAGGTTCCTTTTGATACTACTCTTCCCTTGGTAGATCAAGGGGAGCTGCCAGTCAAAGGGGCCACCGTAGGATTACCAGAGGTGGAAAGCAAGGTACTCGAGGTGCCAAAGCCGCTCGGGCAGTTGCCTCCTTGCCCTCTGGCACTGCGGCAGCCGCTTCCGCTCAGTCATGAGGCCATGTCCCATGGTTTGCGGGTGGGGGGGAAGGCGGGCGCAGCATCTTGTAGAATGGTGTGCCATTACTTCAGATGTGTGGGTTCTGGAGATCATAGCCCATGGCTACTGTCTTCCTTTCTGGCAGAGGCCTCACGACAATCCACTGGGGAAGCTCTCTTTGAAGCGTCCGGATCCACTCCTTGCGCAGGAAATGCTATCCCTGCTAGAGAAAGGTGCCATAGAACTGGTACCTGTAGTGGAGAGGAACAAGGGATGGTATTCCCCATATTTTTGGATCCTGAAAAAAGACAGAGGATTGAGACCCATCACTGACTTGTGTGGTTTGAACAAGCTCCTCAGGAAGGACAAGTTCAAGATGGTTACTCTTTCTCAAGTCCTCCAGGCCCTTCAATTCCAGGATTGGTTGGTGTCTCTCGACCTCAAGGATGCTTACTTTCATGTGCCGATCATCCCAAGCACAGGAAGTACCTGAGGTTCGCGGCTCCCGACTCGCATTTTCAGTTTCGGGTCCTGCCGTTCGGATTGACCTCCGCCAGAGGGTCTTCACCAAGCTGATGGTGGTGGTGGCAGCGCATCTCAGGAAAGGGGGATTCATGTCTACCCCTACCTGGACGATTGGTTGATCAGGGCGCGCTCTCCTGAGCAAGTCCTGGATCATCTGTACGTCACCTGCCACTCCCTTCACAAGCTGGGCTTCTCCCTCAACTTAATGAAGTCTCATGTGACACCTACCCAGCGGCTCCAGTACATCGGGGCAGTGCTAGACACATCCCTGGGGCGGTGTTCACCTCCCCAGGTGAGGGCTCACCACATTCTGCAGATGGTGGACAAATTTCAACGTGCCCAGAGTCTCCCAGCATTCAAGTTCTTGAGATTTCTCGGCCTCATGGCATCCTGCATTTTACTGGTGCCAGAGGCCAGGCTGCGGATGTGATCTCTGCAGTGGGCACTCAAGATTCAGTCGTCGCTTTTCTCCGGCAGGATGTCGGACCCCGTTCAGATTCTGCCCTCGGTCGCCCAGGACCTTCTGTGGTGGGCCATCGAAGGAAATCTGTTCAAAGGGGCTCCATTTTGGCAACCGTGGCCGGAGGTGACGATCGTGACGGACGCATCCCTCACGGGTTGGGGAGCTCATGCCAACGAGCTTACAGACAGCGGTCGTTGGTCTCCGTCGGAGTCCAGACTCCACATCAATCTGTTAGAGCTGCAGGCTGTCAGGCTAGCCCTGAAGGCTTTTCTGCCATCTGTGCGGGGGAAGAATGTCCTGATTATGACGGACAAATTCATCTGGCCGGAGACGAAAATGCGGCAGTGGATGCTCTGAGCAGGCAGGGCACAGTCTCTCACGAGTGGGAGCTGGCTCAGGAAGTTCCTTTGGAGATCTTTGCCCTTTGGGGGACCCCACAAGTGAATCTCACAGTGTCAACCGGAAGTGCGAGAGATTCTGCTTTCGGGAATTTCCTCCAAGAGGAGCCTTAGGGGACACGTTCGTAGTGGAGTGGTCCTTCCCACTGCCGTATGCGTTCCCTCCAGTCCCCGTCATTCCTCAGGTGTTGCGGAGGTTCGGTTCCCGGATGATCCTCATTGCTCCAGCATGGGCCAGGAGAGCATGGTACCAGGACCTTCTAGACATGTCCATCTGCCCTCCACGTCGTCTTCCCTACCGAGACGATCTGCTCTCACAGGAGGGGGGTCGAGTTCTCCATCCAGAGGTCAAGTCTCTCAGCCTTCATGCTTGATATCTGTCGTGCTCCGGATGTTCCACGATCTGTCTGGGGGATCACTTGGGCTAGATGCCGCTAAAGTAATTCAGACTTCCTTCCTGAGAGCACAGCATGCCGGGAAAAGAACACCTGTCAGGCCAAGGGCTCAGGCAAAAAAGGCAGAACGCACAGCGGAGCTATAGGGAAGAAAACAAACAAAGCAAATATTACATACCGTTTGTTGACAATTCCAGTCCCTCTACCCTCTCCGAGACCCACAAGCTTACCTGTGTATTCCTTTTTTCCAGCGGAATACCTACTTGTGATAAGACACAAGACTGGGAGTGAGTGAAGGTCAGAGGAAGTGTTCTTTCTCGAAAGGAGGGGGATCAAAGACTTTCCCCCAATAATGGATAAGTAACGTCAACAGCAGAGCGTCCCACAATCCAAGGAGTGAAGCCAGGAGTCAAGTGTCCCAAGGTCCAAAGAGACAGAGCGATTCAGCGAAGCGTCCCAAAAATACCAGCAAATGATGAGCACAGCAAAGCGTCCAACAAAAAAAACAACAAACAAAAAAAAATCAAGCAAAAATCACCAGGTGTAAATAAATAGCGCTGTTCTTGCTAGCGCGGTAAACAACACTTCAGAGAGGACTTAGAAGTGGTGTAAGATTTCTCGAACGCCTGAATGTAGGATGTTTCTTTCTTCACTCGGAGAGCGGATGGCCAGGAGCGTTTGAGGAACACGGGGTTGAAGGGAGCCGGGAGCCAGACATGAGGAGCAGAACCCAAAGCAAGTCCGGTGTGTATTCCGTTGTCGAGCAGGGGAGGAGGTCAAACGGAGGTCTAAGACGGGATCAGGAAAACGCATAACAAGGTCCAAGGCAAAGGTAGGATTCGGCAACCAGGTAAGCAAGGAATCGGGAAAAGAACAACTTATCCCAAGAGTGTAGCTTGCGTAACGCAATGGTTTAGGAGCACCGGCTTACTGGGGGTGTGGCCAGATATAGGAAGTGAATACAAAGGAGGCGTGAAACACACGCAAAAGAAAGTGAAACGTTCCAAGGATCCTTGTAGGCACGGTCCTCTTGGGAGATGTAGTTGTTTACTGGCGGTGGCGTCGGCGTTACTGTAAACGCCAGGTCAAACACCACGGGCTTCTCCCCTGGACATAAGAATGCCCTAGGACATCGGGGGGCGTTACAGTACCCCTCTTCAAAGATGGGCGTCCCCCGGGTCTCGAACCACGAGACCGGAGAAACGCCTGCAAAAGATGCGGAGTGTGGAGATTCGAGGCGGGCTCCCAAGTACGATCTTCTGGGCCATAGCCTTTCCAATCCACTAGATAATGCCGGGTACCCCGGATCACTCGGGTATCCAATATAGCCAGTACCTCATATTCCTCTTCCCACTGAATCGTAATGGGAGCGGGACGATTGCACAAGCGCGTACCGGCAACATAAGGCCGCAATAGGGAGACATGGGACACGGGGTGGATCTTCCAAGGTGAAGGTATGTCCAAGCGATAGGCTACTGCGTTAATGCATCGCGTGATGGTATAGGGACCTACGTAGCGAGGGTTCAGCTTACGTTTGCCCAGTATACGAAGGTGCACAGTGGATAGCCAGACCTTATCCCCCAGATGATACTGCGGGGCTGACCTGCGATGCCTATCAGCATTTCGTTTTGTGCGATCCTGTGCTTGGTGTAGATGCTGAAGCACATTGGCATGGATAGACCGTAACGACTGGGCTGTTGCCTGAGCTGCGGGTACTCGTGCCACCGAAGGAAGGATGGACGGTAGAACTCGAGGATGTAAACCATACATGGCATAGAAAGGTGAACAACCAGCCGATGCATGGCAGGCATTGTTGTAAGCGAATTCCGCAGCCCCCAATACGGACAGCCAGTCCGATTGATATTGCAGACATAAACATCGAAGATACTGCTCCATGGTGGCATTAAGACGTTCTGTCTGCCCGTCCGTCTAAGGATGGTATGCTGAGGACAGGCGAACGTCAATGCCAAGAAAACGGGTATGAGCCAACCAAAAACGCGAGGTGAATTGGGATCCACGGTCTGAGATAAGGACCAGAGGAAGGCCGAATAGGCGGACCACCTGTTCGAAAAACAACTTGGCCAATGCAGGAGTTAAAGGAACACCTTTGCAGGGGATAAACCGGGTCATCTTGGTGAAGGTATCTACTACCACCAGGATAGTGGTTAACCCTTGGACCGGTGGTAGTTCCACCACGAAATCAAGTGACACAGTGTGCCATGGACGTGACGGGATGGGCATTTTCTGGAGAAGCCCCACCGGTTTTCCAGGTACCGTTTTACATTGTGTACATACGGCACATTTGGATACATACTCTGCCACATCCCGTTTCATATTGGGCCACCAACACCACCGGAGGAGTAGGTCAGTTGTCTTAGTTTGTCCTGGATGGGCCGCTAGGCGAGTATCATGGGACCAGTTTAGGGCCTGTAACCGAGTCCGGGCATCGGGGATATATAGGCGTTCCTGTACATAAGGTAATCCTGATATCAACCGTGCTTTTAGCCCTTGAAGAACCTCCCCATGGTCTGCAGCCCAATGGCGGATCCGTTCTAGTAACGAACCGGTTGCAGCATAGACACACATAACAGTGTTGTTTGGCAAAACAGGAAGAACTGCCTCCTCGGAGGGTTATCAACTCCGATGCGAGAGAGTGCATCAGCCTTGCCATGCAAGGGGCCCGGTCAATAAGAAACCGTGAAATTGAATTGTGCAAAAAACAAATGCCACCTGATTTGTCTAGAGTTGGTACATTTCACCGTAGATAGAGCTTGTAGGTTACGGTGGTCCGTATAAACTGTGACAGGGTGTCGTCCCCCCAGTAGATGGTGTCTCCACTCCTTAAAAGCAGCTCGAATAGCCAGTAGCTCTCGTTCCATTATGGTATAATGTCTTTCCGGGGGAGTCAATTTCCTGGAAAAAAAAGCTACAGGGTGTAGCTGCCGAGTCGTGGGGCATTTTTGAGACAAGATAGCCCCAAGGGCAAGGGCAGAGGCATCAGCTTCGATGATAAAAGGCAGTAGGGGGTCTGGATGTAGCAAGACCGGAGCCGTAGTAAACGACTCTTTCAAGGTCTGAAAGGCGGCCTGAGCCTGAGTGTCCCAACAAAAGGGAACTGAAGGACTGGTAAGGCGTGTCAATGGGGCTACGATGGCTGAAAAGGATGCAATGAAACGTCTATAAAAATTAGCAAATCCTAGGAAAGATTGCAAACTCTTAAGCGAAGTGGGAGCAGGCCACTCAAGGACTGCTCGTATCTTTGCATCGTGCATATGAACACCCTGAGAGGATATCACGAACCCTAGAAACTCCACAGAGGAAACGTGAAAGGCACATTTTTCGGCTTTTGCATATAACCCATGTTCCCGAAGACGGAGCAACACCGTCCGAACATGTTCCTCATGTTGTGATAACGTTTCAGAGAATATTAATATATCATCCAGATAAATCACAACAAAAACATCCAACAGATCTCGGTAGATGTCATTGACAAAGTGTTGGAACGTTGCGGGGGCGTTACATAGGCCAAACGGCATTACTAGATATTCAAAAAGGCCGTATTTGCACTTAAAGGCAGTCTTCCATTCGTCGCCCGCACGCACTCTCACCAGATTGTAGGCCCCTCTTAAATCTAGTTTCGTAAAGAGTTTGGCGGTGGAGAGGCGATCCAACAATTCCGAAATGAGGGGTAATGGATACTGATTTTTTACTGTCACAGCGTAAAGTGCACGATAATCTACACAAGGCCGAGATCCCCCTCCTTTTTAGGGACAAATAAAATCGGGGAAGCAGCTGGAGAACGGGAAGGTCTTATATGGCCCAGTCTCAGAGACTTCTCAATGTACTCCTTTAGGTGCTCTTCCTCGGGCCGTGCCAAGGAATATATCCGTCCATGGGGGAGAATGGCATTGGGTACCAAATCAATCGGGCAATCGTATTCCCGATGCAGCGGCAGTTGTTCAGACAAACCCTTGTCAAACACCTCAATCAGGTCCTGATATGCAGAAGGTATTTCCATCGCCGCCCTAGTGGTAGCGTTACAAGTGAGTGTACTCGAAACCAGAGCCCTGCATGGAGAGGGGAGAGATGTCCCTTGAACTGGAAAGCAATCCTCCAAACACAATGGAGAGGAAAAAAGCACTGTTTGTTCCACCCAATCAATGATAGGGTTATGTTTACGCAACCACGGGAGGCCCAAAATGACCCCAAATTGCGGTGCAGAAATGAGATCGAAAGACAGGTATTCTGTATGCCCTTCCGTTGTACTCATTCGCAAGGGTTGTGTTTGTTTTACGACATGACCCGAAACCAAACAGGAGCCATCTACTGCATAGACAAGTTCCGGTGACTCCTTAGGATCTACCGGGATACCATAGGTTGCTGCCAGATGTTCATCCATATAATTACCTGTTGCCCCGGAATCTATCATGACTGGACTAGAAAAAACTTGAGAGTTGGGCAACACAAAAGACATATCTAAGTATATGTGCGCGGCAGCTGCATGGAGGAATGAGCCATTGGAAGGCTGACCCGTCACATCGGCTCGATTTAGGGACGGGCTGTGGCGTTTCCCGCCCGTTTAGCAGGGCGTTTAGGGCAGACACGAATAAAGTGTCCCGTCTGTCCACAATACAGACATAGGTTGTTTTGCATTCTTCTCTCCCTCTCTGCCTTTGAGAGGGGACCTTTTACTGCCCCGATTTGCATGGGTTCTACATCCCCGGAAGCGGGAGAGGATCCCGATTCGGGTTTGCCAGGACGTAGATCAGGGTGACGGCGTTCTCCACGCCTTTGTTGCAGCCGAGCATCGACCTGCAACACCAAATCAAGCAATTCAGGAAATACTGAAGGGACAGAATGGACGACAGATAACGCGTCCTTAAGTTCGTCTGATAATCCCTTATAAAAGACTGCCGCCTTTTTTGATTCAGGCCAAGAGGTTTCTGCGGCCAGCTGATTGAAACGGGCTAAATACGCCAAAAGGGGTTGTTTACCCTGGGATATTGCCAGAAATTCTAAGTCCGAAGCCTGAGCCTTATATCTGGTATCAAAGACCAGATTCATGGCGACTAGTAGGGCATCGAAATCGTACAAAACCGGGTCATCGGACTCCAGCAACGGATTCGCCCAGGCCGCAGCCATACCCCCTAGATGAGAGAGCACAAAAGCTGCTTTTGTTTCAGAATTAGGGAATGCCAAAGGACGGCATAGAAAATGTAAACGACATTGATAGACAAATGTCCTATACATTTTGGGATCTCCCGTGAAGCGTTCCGGTGGTGCCAATGGAAAAGGACCCGGCAACACCACAGGGGCTATGGGTGTCGGAGGAACCGGTGGCGGTACAGAAGCGGGAACATCCCCAAACTCCTCATCCACCGGCAAGGGTTGCACAAAGCTTTGCATGACATCCATGCGTTGGTGCAAAGCGGCATGTGCTGCTGCCATGTCTGTGCGTAAGGTGGTAAAGGCTTGCATCATAGCAGCCATAGGATCCGCATTAGGTTCCATCTTGGACAGACAGGCACCAGTATTAGGCTCCTAAATCTGTCGCGCTCCGGATGTTCCACGATCTGTCTGGGGGATCACTTGGGCTAGATGCCGCTAAAGTAATTCAGACTTCCTTCCTGAGAGCACAGCATGCAGGGAAAAGAACACCTGTCAGGCCAAGGGCTCAGGCAAAAAGGCGGAACGCACCGCGGAGCTAGAGGGAAGAAAACAAACAAAGCAAATATTACATACCGTTTGTTGACAATTCCAGTCCCTCTACCCCCTCCGAGACCCACAAGCTTACCTGTGTATTCCTTTTTTCCAGCGGAATACCTACTTGTGATAAGACACAAGACTGGGAGTGAGTGAAGGTCAGAGGAAGTGTTCTTTCTCGAAAGGAGGGGGGATCAAAGACTTTCCCCCAATAATGGATAAGTAACGTCAACAGCAGAGCGTCCCACAATCCAAGGAGTGAAGCCAGGAGTCAAGTGTCCCAAGGTCCAAAGAGACAGAGCGATTCAGCGAAGCGTCCCAAAAACACCAGCAAATGATGAGCACAGCAAAGCGTCCAACAAAAAAAACAAAAAACAAAAAAAATCAAGCAAAAATCACCAGGTGTAAATAAATAGCGCCGTTCTTGCTAGCGCGGTAAACAACACTTCAGAGAGGACTTAGAAGTGGTGTAAGATTTCTCGAACGCCTGAATGTAGGATGTTTCTTTCTTCGCTCGGAGAGTGGATGGCCAGGAGCGTTTGAGGAACACGGGGTTGAAGGGAGCCGGGAGCCAGACATGAGGAGCAGAACCCAAAGCAAGTCTGGTGTGTATTCCGTGGTCGAACAGGGGAGGAGGTCAAACGGAGGTCTAAGATGGGATCAGGAAAATGGATAACAAGGTCCAAGGCAAAGGTAGGATTCGGCAACCAGGTAAGCAAGGAATCGGGAAAAGAACAACTTATCCCAAGAGTGTAGCTTGCGTAACGCAATGGTTTAGGAGCACCGGCTTACTGGGGGTGTGGCCAGATATAGGAAGTGAATACAAAGGAGGCGTGAAACGCACGCAAAAGAAAGTGAAACGTTCCAAGGATCCTTGTAGGCACGGTCCTCTTGGGAGATGTAGTTGTTTACTGCCGGTGGCGTCGGCGTTGCTGTAAACGCCAGGTCAAACGCCACGGGCTTCTCCCCTGGACATAAGAATGCCCTAGGACACCGGGGGGCGTGACAATATCTGAAAGGCTGAGATATAAGGATTGGGACCTCCCTGAAGACGTAATGGAGGTATTGCTTTCGGCCAGAAGGCCCGCAACGAAATCCCTGTACCGTTGCCGTTGGAGGAAGTTCTGCGACTGGTGCAGGGTACAGAATGTGGATCCTTTCCAATGTTCTATTCCTTTGGTTTTGTCTTTTTTGCTTTCTTTAGCCCACAAGGGCCAGCATGTGGGTACCATTAAGGGTTACCTGGCGGCGCTGTCCATATTTAAGCCCTCGTCTGAGGAATGTTCTTATTTTAAAATCCCTTTGATATCTCATTTTCTAAAAGGGCTAACTCATGTGTTTCCACTGTCGACTTTCCAGGTGCTGGGATGGGATTTGAATTTGGTCTTAAAGTTCCTAATGGGAGCTCCGTTTGAGCCCTTACATTCTTGTCCATTGAGACTGTTGTCCTTTAAAACTGTATTTTTAGTTGCAGTTACTTCCGCGCGCATAATGAGTGAGTTGCAGGCACTTTCCGCCAAACCACCCATCACTGTGTTCCATGAGGACAGGGTTGTCCTTAGGGTATGGCCTTCTTTTCTTCCGAAGCTTGTGTCGGAATTCCATCTGAGCCAGAAGATAATTCTTCTGGCATTCTATGCTCCTCCACATCTTGGTAAGGAAGAGGAGAGGCTCCATAGGTTGGACCCTAGGAGAGCTTTGAGTTTCTATTTCTCACAGATGTCCCGGGTCAGAGTGGACGATCAGCTCTTTATTGGTTATGCTGGAAGGCGTTTAGGTCAGGCTGTTTCCAAGCAGACCTTGTCTAGATGGATAATTTTGATGATCTTGTGTATGAGCGCGATAGAAATAAAATATCAATATCTCTGACTGTTATCGTTTGGCGGGAAAGGACCCTGCTGTAGGGTTACGGGCTCATTCTACTAGGGGTATGGCTGCCTCCACTGCACTACAGAGGGGTGTTTCCGATTTGCAATATTTGCGAAGCAGCCACATGGGCCTCTGTCCATACTTTTGTGAAACATTATTCCCTGGACTCTGTCCATGGGCAAGATTTGGCCTTTGGTAAGGCAGTCCTCTATTTTGCAATTTGATTGGGCATTCTAAAGATTTCTAAATTCTTTTCCCACCGCCTTACGTTGGTACTGCTTTGGGAGTCTGTCAAAGATGTGGAATACATCAGAGGACACAATCCCCTCGAAGAACAAGTTACTTTCTTACCTGGTAACGTTCTTTTGATGGGATGTTCCTCCAACGTATTCCACATCGTACCCTCCCTTCCTGCCCTTCTACAGTATTTCTTATGCGATTGCAGCTTCCGTTTCCGCAAGGCTTTCTGTAGTAATACTGGCGGGAGATTTGTGCCACACGCTCTGGGGGAAAAAACTACAACTGAGGCTACAGGCGTTGTGCATCCTACATATAACATCCGGTGACATTGACTGTCGGAGGAGGTCCTTGAGGGAGCATATCGACGTCATTGACGTAGGACGCCTATGCCGAAAAAGTTTTCTGAAGCAGCACAGCTGTGGTAATCAATGTCAAAGATGTGGAATACGTCGGAGGAACATCCCATCGAAAGAAAGTTACCAGGTAAGAAAGTAACTTGTTCTTCTCTGAGCAGGACCTCACTCCATCCGCAATATAAAACTATACAATCAACTCCTTTAATCAATTGCCATTGCTTGTATATATATGTATATATGTAGCTGCCTTCAAATTGCACAATATTCTGTATATTGTTACCACTCACGTTATCAGACTGTACTCTTTATTTTATGTATGTGTAATTTCCTAATGTTTGTATAGTTTATGCCTGTGCAACATGTAAGATTCAGCACCCAGGTGCCGCAGGGCTTGGCTGCGCTTTACAAATAAAATAAATACAAATACAATGCGGATTTCCTGTCCTGTCTTCTCAGAATTTATTTTACAGACACTATCCTTGTTGACTTTAGCTTTGCTGCTAATATTTGCCCGCTGCTTTCAGGCTGGTAGCTGCGTTTTCCTCATCATCTTCCACCTCCAGATCTACAAAGACCACACAGTTAGAAGTAGGGGTGCCGCCATCAGCCGTCAGTTGGGCACCTTCTACTAGTCCCCCAACTTCTAATGAGTTTATCACAGGTATTTTCGTTTTACTGGTTTTGGCATTGCACCTTTTCTTAGTGGAGAGGTCCACATACATGGCAGCCTGCTTAATTGCCTTCTTCTTCCTCCTTTGATACCAAGAATGGGGGTCCATCATGTATCGAATTGTTGTCCCCACCTCTTTCCTTAGCAGAGAGTGTATATTCCTTAAGGCTTCTTAAGTGGTCATTAACCCACTCATATGTTTGTCAAAATTCCTTGTATGTATATATGAGGTTTTCAAGAGTTAATTAACTGGATGAGCTATTTTTTTCAACCCTTTTATCAAGTGTGTTGAGCTTATATTCAGTCAGTATCATTTTCAGCAGAAGTTGTCTCAACAGGGATTCCAGTATGTTAAAGATTGCAGAAGGGGTCACTGTCGTCCGATGCTACTGAATGATCACTTGCCTCATTGAGAGCGTGTGTGATTAGGTATGCCTCCATCTCACTCCAAACCCCAGAGTTGATAGATCTACATAGTTCAGGGATGGAGTGGAATGAAGAATTAAGAGGTAGGGACGCAGTACTTACCACAGCGGTCTCATACCGTGGTCCGTGCTCTTCTTCAATACTCAGATCTGACGAGTTAATTGTGACCGGAGCAGAGGCCTCATTTGGCCATAATGTTTCATAAGGTTCGGCCTCATTAATTACAGACACTCTTTCTGATGGATCAAGGGAAGCAGGAGTGTGCGAAGCTGTAACGTTTGAGGTGAGTGGGTTGTTGAATGATGTGTTTAGTAGAGATGGGAGCAGTGTAATTAAGGTTTGCACTACCGTCTCAATGTTCTTAGTCCCCAAGCAAGGAACAGAGCTCAATAGATCTTTTGTGTGATATGTGGCAGGTCCTTGCCCTCCTGTACTAAGGGGGGGGAGTAATCAGTCATTTTTTAAACCAGAGAGGATGTCCCCACTGTGTCCTCAAGTATCACTGTGCGTTGAGGACATCCGCGTCCTGAATTCAGCTTCTTCTTCTTTACCTCCAAGGGCACCGCCGGATTAAACTCTGGAGATATCACAACTGCCTCCATGTTTTCAGGTGTTTCCTTAACTATTATTCCCTGAGGTGAGGTTGTGGGTGAATTAGCGTGTAAGCGCCTCTTGCCCATAGCGAGGTGCTTCGCAGTGACTGCAGTGATTGCTGTCGTGGCTGGTGCTACAGCATATTTAGCACTGTTCAGTATAAACTGACTGCGACACAGATATGGGCAAAGACACAATTCAAACCGTAGCACTTGCCCTTTTAGGTGCTGCTATCACATGACCAACCGTCCGGATGAATGAAAAGAAGGATCTGTTACCCTTACTCCAGGGTTGTCAGCAATGTTCCCTCTAAACTATGCTCATGTGCGCTTGCCCAGTTTCTTTCTGGGTGCCGCTCAGAAGATTTTTAGCAGCGCACACAGACAATTCTCAACTATTCAAAAAGATTTAATAAGGCACAAGCCACAGCAATTACCTGAAATTGTCTTTCTTTTAAATTAAGCAACTAGTCTTGATATTCTGCTAATTTGGATCACACTACTATGCAAGGGTGATCGTAAACACCTAAAATCCCTACCAGCAAATGGAATTCACACACAAGAGGTTAAAATGAATATGAAAAATCTGTCTCCATGAACAGAAGAATCTAACGAAGATATGCCTGCACATATTAACCAAATAATGTTCTCTCCCCACTCATGACTCCTAAGCCTGACTACCACACTTTTACCTTATGACTCTAACTTCTGCACCAGAATACATTAAGATACTACCGGACAACCTTGACTCTTCCTCTCTTGGCTCTACGAAAGGTTAGACTTGTACCTACATCCACTTGTTTTATGTTTGTTGTAACATGAATAACGTTCACGCTCCAACATTTCTGTTACTCATTGCGCCTTACCAAAAGTGTCACCCACACCATCAGCTCAAATAAAGGATACTTGACTGCAAGTAAGCAGGCTACTCGGATGTGTAACCTTATCCCATAATTCCTCTTTTTTTCTTTTTACATATGACACGCAAGTGTTTTAAAGCGGCCCCCTTGCAAGTTAACGCATTATAAAACTCAAATATTAATTTGCCCTCTAAAGATTTTGAGAAGACAAATGTGATGCTCAGCGTCTCCTATTTTAGCATTACCAACTTTACCCTGTAAGTGGAGAGCAACATTACAATATCATTTACTTAGCCTATAAGGGATAATGGGTATGGACTATGCCTGGGATTACTCGTCCATAGCATCATGGCACCGGATATTCAGACAGGAGAATGCTTTTCACACAATCTGCATTGTTTCCAAGTGTCCAGAGTTCCTTTGGGTATAGGCCTTCACACATTCACACACATCACACAACTCGCTTCTATACAAAAACGGTTTCAATGAATACTGTGTAATCCTACATAATGATATACGGGTGGGGTATGTTGACCACAATCTTGTATGCACTGCATGCAGAGTAATGACATTCTTAAAATGCACATATGTTGAGGCATTAAATATAAGTATTGTGTGTCTGCAAATATCCCAGTGAGTGTTTACTGCTAACATACCTCACTTTTTACAGTGCTCTATCAACTAGTATTGGAGGCTAGCACAGGGGCCGGGGAATGGTATGGGTAGAAGAGCACAGGTCATCACTCCTTGCAGGTGATGAACAAATCAGCACATTTCAAAAACCAAGGCAGACGTTTCAGCAGTACATTAAAGGAAATGTGTTTCTTGTTTGCTAGAGGATAGGAAATTCTAGTACCCGTCTTAGACAACAGCACCTTCGTTTTCTTTCTATGCTCAGCTGCTGAGGGCATTTCAATATAACCATGTGTTCTGTGCGTATTGTCTCTAGCTGCTCACTGCATCTTATTTAACTGATCACAGAGAATTACAGAAGAGGGATCCATAGTTACAGAAGAAAGAACTGAATAAGTTGCATCTCTGATTAATTGATGCGTTTAACTTAAAAGGCATATATGTGTCATTTTCTTCAGTAAGGCTCTTGTTTAATTGTGTCTAGGAGGTGGTGCGGAAGGGTGCGCAAAACTATACACTTTATGTGCTCTGTCATTTCACTTCCTATATAGGGGTACAATCAGAACTCTAATCAGATTCTGCTCCCTACTTGGAGTCAAATGATTTTTATGGGAGTAAAATAGTAATTAGCTTTGCCAATAGGGGTACTTTCTGCTAATTAAAAGATGTTCTGTCCCCTTAAAATTCCTCTTGACATTGGGCATTAATATTATTAGAGTTCCTTCCTATTCCACTGCACTACTGGTCACTAATTCGAAAACATATCAGTGGAGCTTTGTGGGTTTATGCAATGATAGGTTAATTGTTTCTCTTTTTTGTTTGGCACATTTTCTTATTTTTAGGGAGTAAACACTGATATTTTTTAGACATTTGGATTGTGCAAGTGCAGTAAACAGAAGTGCAGGGGAGGCAGGGAGTGGGGGGGGGGGGGTGGTGAGTGCCTGAGGGTTAAGCAAGTGCAAAGGGAGGACAGGTGGACAGCGTGCAGGGGCAGAAAATCCACGTGCTAAGTGCGAGTAACGGGACTAGAAGGGCTCAGGGGGTGCAGGCCCAGCCAGGCTAGTGCAGGGGGAGGGGCTCAAGAAGGACAAGGGCAAGTGCAGGTGGGGGTGCCTAGGAGACCAAGTGCAGGGGTAGACTGGTAGGGGGGGGGCACCCGGTGCCCTGTAAGAATCTGAAGGAACCAGGCAGCCAGTCAAGACGCAGAGGGGAAACATTAGCTGGGGAGGGAGAGGGGGAGAGGAAAGGAGGAAGAGAAAATGAGGGTCTTGAGAAGCTTCTGGAACGTTAGTGGAGCCAGCTCAAGTCTGAGAGGGGCAGGAAGCCCATTCCAGAGGGAGGCACTTGCGGAGGAGAGAGATCTACCACCCAGTCTCTGCTTGGAAAAACGTCTGATCTGCAGAGAGTTGGAGCTAGAAGGGCACTAGCCGGGAGGTATTTAGGGAGAGAGAGTTGGATGTGCCGGGGTCCCTGGCCTCAGAAGCCTTGTGGATAATGCAGCAGGTTTTGAACCTGATCCTCATAGCAACCAGGAGCCAGTGGACAGATTTTAGGGCTACAGAGATGCGGTCACTGGGCTTGAGGCTAAGGATAACTCTTGCAATCCTATTCTGGATTAGTTGAAGGGAGCAAAGGGAGGAGTTTGGTAGGTTGAGGAGAGGACAGAGCTCTGGAGACATTGAGTTTCTGGGGGAAGGTGTGGAAAGGGAGAATGCTTCTGAGGGGGTGCAGCTATAAATGGGCCTTCTTGGCAAAGTCTGTGATGTGAGCAGAGAAGGAGAGCGTGGAGTCGAAGATGACGCCAAGGTTTTTTGCCTCACAGGAGGGTGAGGGGAGGTTGCCCATGGAGGGCAGACAAGAGTGTAGGAGGGAAGAAGGGATCTGGAGTCCCAATGAGAAGAATCTCAGTCTTAGTGGCATTAAGGTAGAGGTCGTTAGCAGTGCACCATACCTGAATAGCAGACAGTCTGGAATGGGAGAGGAAGAGGAGGCGGCAGAGGAGGGAAGCTTGAAGGAGAGTTGTGTGTCATCTGCATAACACTGGAAGTTAGGAGAGCAGGCAGAGATCAAATGGGCTAGGAGGGCAAGGTAGATGTTGAAAAGCCAAGGGGAGAGAACGTGGTCTTGAGGGACACCACAGGTGTAGAGTGAGATGGAGGAGAGAAAAGGGCCCAGTTGAACATGGGAAGGTCGTTCAGAGAGAAATGAGATCCACCAATCCAGAGTAAGGCCTGTGATGCCAACGGTATCACAGAGCTGATTTATTAGGGTGGCATGATTGAGCATATCAAAGGCAGAGGAAAGGTCAAGAAGGATGAGAACGGAAGGAGAGTTGGAATCTAAATTAGAGAGCAAGTCTTAACGGGTGTTAAGGAGTGCAGTTTTCGTGCCTCAGGCAGCTCTGAAGCCAATCTGGTGGTCGCAGAGACAACCAACAGATTAATTGTGGTTGATAAGCTATGAGATGGCCAGCTTCTCCATGAGTTTGCCCAGGAAGGGGGTAGTGCAGATCGGGCGGTAGTTAGCCGGCAGGAATGGTTGGCAGAAGGCATTTTGAGGAGAGGGTGCACAATGGAGTGCTTGAGGAGTGACGGAAAAGATTCAGTGGCAAAGGAGTGATTGCATAAATCGGCCAGTGCTGGAGCAAGGGAGACAATGTTGTCCTTGATAGTTCTGGAGGAGCACCTGTTTGGATGAGATCTTCATAGAGTGGACTTGTCTAGAAACCTCATCAGGTGATATGGGAGAGAAAGAGGAAAGTAGGAGGGAAGGGGGAGGGATGGCCAAGGGAGACCTGAGAGTGGGTTAGGGAGAAGGGTGTGGTATAGAGGAGAGAGAAGACAGGATGTCCTGCGTTTTAGTAATGAAGTAACAGGCCAGAAAAGTGCACAGGGCTAGGGAAGGCAGAGGAGAAATAGAGACTGCAGTAGGATTGACGAGTTCCTTTCAGATTTTGAAAAGTTCTGCTTTGTTAATAGCCCCAGAGATGTGGGCTTGGATATAGGCCCTCTTCTTCGAGCAGATTGAAAGTCTGTATTGCCTTAAGAGCAGCCAGCAGGCCAATTTGTCCGAGGATGTGCTTGAAGCCTGCCACTTCTGCTCAGCTGCTCTACAATTGCATTTTAGAGAGGCCAGGTCGGAGTCCTACCAGGAGTTGCGCTTGGAGGAAGGTTTCATGCGGATCCTCATGATGGGTGCAAGGATGTCCAGAGTGTTGGAGATGGAGGGTTGAAGGTTAGTAAAGCTGTGACAGAGCTGGCCGTGAACCACGTCTCAGTGAGAATGAGTATGTCAAGGTCCTCAAGGAGGTGGCAGATGTCAGAGGAGTGTTTGACAGCAGAGCAAGAGTTGAGGGTAGCTAAATTGTGCAGGTTGGCACTTTTGAAGGTCTTCCGAGATGAAGTACAGAAGTGTGGTACATCCGTCAGAGGGGCCAGAAGGGTGGAAGAAGGATGAGTGTTAGGAGAAGGGATGAAGTTGATGAGAGACAGAAGACACCTATCAAGAAGTAGGAGGTTGGGCTGAGAGCCCTGGACCATGATAGTGCCATTTAGGTAGTGTAAGGATGGCATGGTATCAACAGTAAGACAGACACAAGTGAAAACATCTCTCTAATCCTAAATCTACAGATGAGAGGAAGCTACGACCATCAAATAATAATAAGGCAGTCCTAGTGGCGTCTTCTCAAATGAAAAGGGCCTATAAAAAAAAGAAACGATTGCCAATCCTTACTACTAAGTTACAAAAAGAGTGCAGGATAATGTTCACCTGAAAAGAAAGGAGTGTTCACAAAAATGATAGGTCAGGATGGTATGGCTGGTTCTCACTTCCCCAGGTTTTGAGCACGGGCCAAGTCGGAACTTCTGAGCACTGCACACTCCTGGGCCTCGTTAGCATGAGGTTTCCAGCTCAACAATATCAAAACCTTCTCAGGCTAAGTCTCTTTCCAGCAAAGGTCTCTTGCCTTAGAACGCCTGCTGATTCACAATGACAAAAAAACAAACAAAAGTTCCATCTGTGGTTTTTGTACCTGGGCTTCTAGGAACTCACTCTGTCGAGCTTGGATCCTCTTTGTAACTCTGTCCGGTTCAATAGAGCCTTTCAACTGCAGCTTGCAATTTTCTAAAGTCTTAATGATTTTTTATACAATTATTCCTTGTGGACAACCCTCTGCCGGGTCCACTCTTGATCGATACACTGTTCAGCAGGCTTCTCTTATCAGATGCACAGTACTCTCACCAGCAGTGAGGAAACTGGCAGGGGTACTACTAACTCTAGCGCGCAGAAGAGTAGCCATGGCAGGGGGCCGAGGACCGGCCCCGACAGTAATAAATTGGGGAAAAGACATTCTCTACTTCCAGGACATGGAGTCAGGCTTCATCAAGACATTGCCCCAACAAGCTCGCCCCCACCGATATCTGGGGCCCGCTTGTGACATACCTGATTAACGAGGCAGACGAGGACACATCATCCTCGTCAGGAAAGCACAGCACCCAGGACGCTGAGGCTTAACTTACCCAGACAATAAAACCAGCGCACCCACTGATGTACTTGGAGGAAGAAACAATCCACCATCAACTCAATAGACAGAGAGGGAAAGAACTGGGGATGGTGGGCGGGGCGAGTCGGACGGCGCATCGGCAACACGCCCTAATGTGGGTGTGATTGTTTGTAAAAGTTTTAAAAATCCAAAAATAAAGTTTAAAAAAAAAAAAATCAGATGCACAGTACGGGATTCACTCTTGTTGGCTGCCTCCTTGGCATTTTTCCGTCGGGTTCATATAGCCATTCTAACACACTGTTCACAGTTTACTCTGATTTAACTCAACTCGTCAACTGGGCCTCCCTCCGTCGGGTTCACTCTGGACTTTTTTTTTTTAATCAGGTTTTATTGGCATTTAGGTTATAACATATAATAACAGTCGTAACATACCTCCTAGTTTCAATTATAACATTTCCTCCCCTTTTCCTCCCCCCTACCTAGCCATGGACCGTTAATCTATTACTGCATCAGGAGTCGAACGCACTTTACATCCCTTCACTTCCCGTTCAGGGTAGCTTTACTACGTACGCTAGAACCTTGGGCATGTCCACCTCCACATTTCATTGTTCATCACAGGCAACATGTCCTTCAAGCACAGTGTCCCCCCCCCAAACATTTACGCTACCAGGTCCCTCCATTAGGCTTTTCCCCAATCACATCAAGCTGACCGTCCGTATTTTTCAAAAAAGGGGAGCCACCTTCAATGTTTGACCTGGATTAATCTATGAGATGAGTTAGAAACTCCATATCGTAAATTGCACAGACTTCCATCTTTGGGCCAGGCAGCACCTAGCCGCCACCTACATGACATGAAACATATGGCCTTGTGCCTCACCGTGGTCCTCCTCCACCCCAACCCCAAAAAAAAAAGCCATGGGGATAGGGCCCTCCTTGCCTCATCCACCCCCTTTATCCAGGACAGGACCTCTTCCCAATACGTCTGCACCACCGGACATTTCCACCACTTGTGTACATAGTCCCCCTTTTCAATGTGACACTTCCAACAATGTGGGTCGTATCCCTCCCTCATCCGGGCTATCCTCTGTGGAGCATAGTGCCATCTGTGCAGCAGTTTCAGAGCCTGATGATGGTACTGGAGCGAGGCAGTTGAGCGATTGGCCTGTATGTACATAATGATCCATCTTCTATCATATATATCCTCACCTAGATCTTCCCCCAATGCTCCTGTGCGTGTGAAGGATCCCTCCGAGCCGCCAGAAGCAGGAGTTTATAGAGTCTAGGTATCACTCCCTTGGATCCCTTTCATGAAATCAGGAATTTTTCAAATTCTGTTAATTCCCTCCTAAGGGTATCCCCCCATATGTCTTCGCTGTGGGCCCCCTTTAGTTGCAAATAACGAAATCTAAGCCCAGGGCCTCCTCCAGCTCCTTTAACATGAAAGTTCCCCCCACCCAAAACTGTCCCACCCTACTGAGACCAGCCTCATACCACTGTTGGAACGCAAGTGGTTCTCCAATCCCGTCCCTGAGCAGGGGAGCCCAAATGCAGCTTAAAGGCGAGGGCCATGTTGTGAGTCACTTCCGCTTCCACACAGACCATAAAACGCCCAATACTGGGTGTCGCATAACCGTCACTGGGATATGTGTCTTGGGAACCCATAGCCACTCATGCAACGTGACTGGGGCTAAGAACTCATTGTCCATTGCCACCCATTGCTTCCCAGTCCCCGGAGTAAAGTGATCCACCAATGATATATTTCGAGGTCCGGGAGTCCCCCTCCCCCTTCCTCCTTCGGCCTCGTCAATACCTCGTAGGAGATTCTATGCTTTTTACTTGCCCAGAGGTAACGTAACAGGGCACGTTTGACCTCCACCAGAAATGGCTTGGGCACCAGTGTCAGGAACATTTGAAACAGGAACAGGAACTTGGGGAATATTACCATTTTCACTGAGTTGAGGCGCGCCATCCATGAGAGTCCTAACCCTGTCCACCGCTCAATATCCTGCTTCACTGCCGACCAAAGAGGAAGGGAAGTTACTGGCAAAGAGGTCTCCAAGGTTCTGTGTCATCTCTAACCCGAGATAACGAAACCTGTCTCTCCATATTTTAAAGGGGAGCCCCGCCACATATTTCCCTTCGATATCCGATGAGTTTCTTTCCATGAATGCCACTGACTTTCCCAGATTAACCTTAAACCCCGACAGGTTTCCATACTGCTCCAAACTTCGCAGCACACGTGGCACCGACTGGGATGGTTTGGTGACGTAAAGTAATGCATTGTCCGCAAACAAGCTGATCTTGCAATGCGTGTCCCCGACCCTTACCCCACTGATCCCCCACATTATTCCGGATAGATATGATATGATATCGCATTTATAACGCGCCTATACACAAGTGTTTCAAGGCGCGACGAGGCAAGGGAGGGGGAACAGAGGGAAGACAGACAGTGATCCTACATGGCCAAGTGTCATTCAGATCGCGCAGGTTCATGGGAAGGGGGAAGGGGCAAAGTGCAGGGGAGAGGAGGAGGGAAAAGTGCAGCAGATAGGATAATAGAATAACAATAAGTAAGTACGGCCGGCTGGTGGCAAGTGCAAGGGCAAGTGCAGACATCCGGTGTCAAGTGCTGGTAGTGGGACTGTAGGGATACAGAGACAGTTCCGAGTGCGGGGGTTGCCCGGAAGGCAGTGCAGGGGTGCGGCTGGCGGTGGAGGGGGAACTGGGCCCGAGATCAGAGGGTGGCCAGGTAACCAGTGCAGTTAAGCCAGGGATTCAGAAGGGGAGAGGAGGAGAAAAAGCAGAAGCAAAGAGAAAGGTTTTGAGGTGCTTCCAGAACCGGAGATGTTTCTCCTCAAGTTTCAGTGAGGCAGGGAGGCTATTCTAGAGGGGAGGCCCTTGCCAAAGCGAGAGATCTACCACCAACTCGTTGCTTGGAGAAGCGACTGACCCTGAGGGCGTTGGAGGCAGAAGAGCTTGAGAAAGAAGATATTTAGGAAAAGAGAGATGAAGGTATTGAGGTCCCAAGCCCCAGAAGGCCTTGTGGACAATGCAGAGGGTTTTGAATTAATCCTCACAGCCACTTTGAGCCAGTGCAGAGATTTCAGTCCTGGAGAGATACGGTCCCTGTGCTTGAGGCCAAGGACAAGTCTTGCAGTCTTGTTCTGGATACGTTGTAGAGGACGGAGAGTAGAGGCAGGAAGATTTAGAAAGAGGCTTTTGCAATAGTCCAGCCTAGAGAGGACCAAAGCTCTGGAGACGTGAGCTTCTGGGGGAAAGTGAAGAAAGGAAGAATACTTCTGAGGAGGTGCAGCTGATAGTTTGACTTCTTAGAGACATCGGAGATGTGAGGAGAGGTTTTTTTTAATCCCAGGAGCACATATTTGATCACAAAATCCATGTATTGTAAGGAATTGGAAGAGTTAATTCAGTGCAACCTCAGTGAGTAAGGGACTTGTGAGGGGATGCTGCGCTGGGGTGCATAGACCATAATATAATATGTTTCCCAATACAAATTGATTGAGTGATTTCTCTAGTTTTAGCTTTAAGGTTGGATAGATTGACGAGTTCTACTGTTAAACTTTATTAATTTTGCAGCATATTAGATATCCCACTCCAAAGAGCAAAAGAAGGGTGAAACATGTCTGTGATTATTTAACAGTTTTTGGAAACATCTGTCCTTGGCCAACAATGAAAAATTAAAGTGCAGTAGCCTTCAATTTGTGAGGACTAATGTTTCTTTAGGGCATATGTGCATACGTTCCGTTACACCCTGTTGCTGTATCCTGTGGCAAACCCTAGATGTAGCAATAAAGAGGATCTTAAAACTACAGATTTTCACAGGACAGGCTTACTGGCCGCTGCATAGCAAAACAAAGAAATTCAGCCAGCATGGAAGTTTTAATCATTAAATGACCGCTTTAGAAAAACTATTAAGCTTTCTTGTCAAATTCGAAGGGAGGGGCCCACTAAGTGTAGAGTCCCATTCTAACTGAATAGCTTGAAAGGCTCTGACGCCAGGCCTGATTCAGAATCACCTTATTATTCAATTTTATCATCTTCAGACTCTGATTCCAGGGTATGGCAATTTATGATGGTGAGACCCAGAAACCCTAGGCTTCCTATGGGTCAGAGTCATGCCCCATTATCACCATGTGAATAACCTCACCAAGTTGGTTGCTTGGTGACTGAGCTGAACTGGTTTGTGGACGTATTTCTAGTTTTTGGAGTACATAGTGGCTGTTGCGGGTGCAATGGAGTCTCCAAGAAGGGCAGGGCAGACCCCTTTCATAAAGCCTGCCCTCACCCCCTTTACCGTTAGACGCACTGAGAAACAGGAGTCCTGGCACTGGGGATGGGCAGCACACAGAATCTGTGTTTGTTACAGATTCTAGTCAGGTGAAATGTGTGCACATTGCATTTAATGCAGGTTGTTGGTTCACATTCGCACCACAATTCCCCCTGCAAGGAACTTTACTCAGGTGTGTCTATTTAGGGCAGGAAAACGGGATGCTTCACTTAAAGAGCTTCTTATATAGAATTAACTTCACTGTTTTATCTTTCTATGGCCTATCATTTTGGACATGTCAAAATACTCAACTTTGATGCTACTGTGGAGTCTCTGGACAAAGGACAAGGCCGTTGCCTGCGGACACCCTCCTGAGTTTTGGGCCGTCTGCCTTGAAAGGACACAAGCCCTGCGAAGAAGCTATGAGGAGTGCCACACAAGCATCATGCAGGGTCCATCTCTTTAAGGACAATTTCGAGACAGTCAAGTCCTCGAACCGCATCCGTCTGCACCATTGACTGTTGTCACACAGCAGTGACCAGAGCCATCCGAGATGCCTCAAATAGTATTCCAGATCCACAATCCAACAAAGAGACGACGATTCTTGGCCCTGAGCTGCCGCGCCAGACAGCCTGCAGACGTCCGTCCAGCCTCACTTGCCGGACTGCCTGCTGCCTGGTACCTGCAGCTGTCTCCCGCCACTAACTCTGTCTCAAGGGCTGCAAAGCGCCCTGGAACCGCCTCGATGCTGTCGAGCGGCAAGAACTTCTTTAGCACCAGGTGCATTGTGGTTCTGCCCCGCTGGTCCTTCTCCAAAGGCCTTACGACCCTTTGATGCTGGAACCGACTAACTTTTAACAGTATGATATGATAGTTTATTTATGTAGCGCCTATACACAATGTGTTTCAAAGCGCTTCAAGGCAAGGGAGGGAACAAGGAAAAATACAACAACATTCTTACAGGCCATGAACAGTAAGGATGTGATATTAACTATCGTACTCTGCCTGACGACATTTCAGATAGGGCAAGAGCTAAGACATAGATGAGGAAGAGAGGGGGAGAGTGGGAAGGAAATGGAAACAGACAGGCGACTACAAACTAGGCCTAATGACATTTCTGGTAGAACCGGAGAAAAACAAAAGGTGAGGGAGAGGGGTGCAGAAAGGGAGGGGAGGAACAAAACAAGCGACTGTCATACTAGGCCTGACAAGGTTTCAGATAGTGCTGGAGGCGGGTGGGGGACATTAAGGGGATGGGGGAGCAGCAGACGAGGTTGCTATCATACTAGGTCCAGGGACAATTCTGATAGAGTAAGTGCATAGAAGAAAGTAAGGGGAGGAGGGGAGGAGATAGGAAAAGGGAGAGGGAGGTGTGAACAGAGAGTAAGCAGTCAAAAAGAGTGGAGTATCAAAGACATGTTGGACCTGATGGATGAAATGGAAATCCCAATAGATCGAATTCACAGAGTGGGTCCGAGGAGAACAGCAGCCCAGGGCACCCGCCCCCGCGATGTCTTGGTGGCCCTCACCATATACTCCCAAAAGGAGCAAATTCTCAGGAAGGCAAGGTCAATGGACCATATAAAAATGAACAGGGAAGACATCTTCCTATTTCAGGATCTAGCACAGTCAACACTTCAAAAGAGACGAGAGATGGCCCAGGTGACGAAGGAATTGACATCACGTCAGATCAGATACAAGTGGACATTCCCCTTCTGTTCACGTGGGAAGGAACGCAAAGAAGAATAACGACAAGGGAAGAAGATTTGAGATTACTGAACCTGCAAGAACAGGAGAATGAGTTCTCACCGGCTAGCGGAACGGACCAACCAGGGAGAAGGACACCGTGGGAATGGAAGACAATCAATAGACAGGTGAGACGCCCCAGCAAAAGGAAATAGAAGGCCGTACACCCAGTACGAAATAACAGACAGACATTTGTGATAATACATCACAGCAAACTCCAGCCGATGCAGAAGGAAGAGAGAGAGATCGTCAGAACAGCAGCTGGGAGGGGAGGGGAGTAGAAGACCCGGATGCCACAGAAGTCATGGTGAAGGGTTTAGGACTCCCTTCAAAGTTATCCCTGAGAGTTCCTGAGGGCACAACGCACAAGGTGACACGCCTGAGCGAACATAGGCCATTGTGCCCTCCTTAGGGCAGTTACAGGGGGGGAGGGATGAGGATGCCAGTTGGGGGCTATGGGAGGGGAAGGGGAAGGGGGAGGGTCAGGGGAAAGATGGGGAATCAAGGGGGGAGAAAAGAATGGGGGGAAAGCAAGGGGAAGTTAAGGGACAGTTGCAAAGGGGACAAGGGGAAACCACCAGCACAGATGGCAATTACGCCAAATCTACCCGACAGAGTCACGAGAGAAAGGTATCACACATAGCACGATGGGGCTGAAAATCCTAACATATAACATTAGAGGATTAAACTCCCCAGTTAAGAGGAAAAAAGTGGAACACTATCTACACAAAGAGAAGTACGATATAATAATGCTTCAAGAAACGCATGTAAAGAAGAAGGAAAAAGGGAAACTCCACCTGAAAAACTACAATCAGATAATCCAAGCTATCGATGGGGAAAAAAAGAAGGGGGTCCTAATAGCATTTGCTAACTCTCTCAATGTGCAAATCCAATAAACACAAGGGGACAAACAAGGAAGATACCTGTTTGTAAATATCCAGATCGAAACCCGCCGGCTGACACTCGCAACACTGTACACTCCAAACACAGACCAGAACGGATTCATAAAGGATACACTGAACAAACTGGATAACTTTACAAAAGGAGAGATTATACTAACAGGAGATTTCAATTTAGCATGGGATCCCAGAGAAGATCGATCAAACCCAAAACTTTCACATCAGGGAACCCCAACGCAATCACTGAAGAACACCATGGGGAAACTGGCGCTAGAAGATGTATGGCAGTGAATCAGGGGCACGACCCTGGGATTCACGTACCACTCCCATGTACCTGGCTGTAACGCTCACCTGATTCCCACGGAGGCGCTGGTCTTGGCAGGGTGGTAACTGTATCTTGAAAAGTGCAGTGCAGGACTCGATTGGCTTCCGGGGCTGGGCCTCTTCGCACTGTGTGTCTAACTCGAAGAGTAAGATGTCTGCAGGTGAAAGAATATGGGGTTAATGACCTGGGATTGTCGGGTGTGTCTCTCTCTCCCCCTCTCACTTTTCCGTGGAGCCCCAAGGTCAACGTGCTCACCTTAGATAGGTGAATGCTGGACTCTCCATCTGCGTCTGGTGCAGGGTGCCATTACCAGTTCCTTCACTGGGTTGAAACGTAGGCCTCTTGTCTTCAGAGGATTGCTAACCGTCGTTAACTGCACGAACGGTGAGTTTCCGGGCACCTTGAATGTCCTTACAGTCTTTAGGTGCATGGGCACGTTAGTATGGAATAGGGCTCTGTATAATGTTCTTTTCAAATGGTGCCTTTTGTCTTGCAGGGCTCTTGAGGCGGAAGATGGTGGTTTGAAGAGAGCCTGCGTTCGAGCCAGCGCATAGGAATGAAGCGCTTGGGAGTGCGTAAGTAAGTGCCTGTTGCCTGCTTTCGAAATGCACTCCAACTGTCTCTTTTCTTTTGCAGGTATGAGTTCGGATGCTGAAGAGACTCTGGAAAACTTTGGGTATTTGCAGGCGCCTAATTGTGGAGGGCGCGATGGCGCGTTAGTAAATAGCCTGCCTAATGTCTCTCCTTTTCTCTTTCAGGTGCAGGAATGCAGCGTTGAAGAAAACCAGAATTCGAGGGGTGCCGGTAAGTAAATTCCCCACAGGAATAATTATGCTTTTGTCTTCACAGGCTTTTATAATGGCGGAGGAGCAGCGCGAAGAGTTGGTAACTGCCGATGGATCAGGTGAGGAAAGCGCTGCGAGTGAAGGTTGCTGTGCTAACCTGTTGTTTCTTTGTCTTTGCAGGTGCTTCTGAAGGCTGGATACAAGAAAGGTAAGCTTTTTGTTCTCACAGGTTCAGGATCGGAAGAATGAAGACTGGAACCGACACGGTGAGCGTTCTGCTGCAGATGCAGAATAACGCGAAGCACGTTGCATCAATCGGGTGTGGTTTAAATAGCCTTGGAGTGATGAGGCGTCTTCCTCCACTGCCTCGCCGAGGAAAGAAAAGAGTTCCTGTTCTAGAAGAGTTCCAGTGTTGTATCCAGGGAGTGGAGCCTGCCCCACCCAGGTAAGAAACTAGTCCCGGCTCGTAGAGGATTCCCATATGGCTGGTAAGTAAGCAGCATGGTCTGCTGCAGGTAAGTCCACACAAGCATCTTTATACATGTTATGAGCCCGGCGCTTCCAGTGCCGGGACCAGTGATTTTGATGAGCCTGGTGCCACCGGCACCAGGACAGGGTCCAAAAGGTCCCAATGGGGACCGGCTGGTGCCTAGGATGAAGGTTAGAGGCCTGCTTCCAAGGACGTTGGGCTGGTCCTAGCCCCTTGGAAGCAGTGATCATGACACTGGCACAAGTTCAAGGATTGACTATAAGTGGGGCTCGGCGAGTCTGGTAGGGGAGATTGAGGATGTAGAGAAGGGACCCATATCACTATCAGACCACACACCTCTGAGCATAACACTCCCCACATGTCGCAAACAATCAGGCTTATGGAGAGGGACACTACCACGGGAAGTCATACAATATCCCGTAATGAGAGAGACGATCAGAGAACAAATAACTGACTATTTCGATCAAAACAACACGCCAGAAGTGACAAAATCTACAATATGGGAAGCATTCAAAGCAGCAATGCGAGGACAGATGATCGTACTCAAAGCACAGAAGGACAGACAATCCCAGAAATGGGAAGAAGAACTGGAAGAAAACTTAGTGAAAATAAGACAGATACAGGGGCAGCTAGCAGCCATTCGAACTAAAAGAGCAGAGAACCAACTACTACATCTGAAACACTGGTACACAACAAAAGCAAACAAAGCGGACAAACTCCTGGCAAGACAAATAAAAGGCAAACAACAAAGCCAGATGGTGAAGGCACTGAGAGATGAGAACTATCAGAGGAAAATGCAATCGAAAGACATAAAAGAAATCTTTAAAGAATACTACCATATTCTGTATACAACAAATAAACCAAAAGAAGAGGACCAGGCGAGCTATCTGAAGAACTTAACACTCCCAAGCACATCACCAGAGGAGAAACTGCTGCTCGATGAACCAATCACGACGGAAGAAGTAACTAAAGCAATTGGAGAACTCCCAAAAAATAAAGCCCCAGGGCCGGACGGCTACACAGCTGCATTCTACAAAACCTATGCCGGAGCCCTCACGCCGATCCTAACAGACCTTTATAATACATTCAAAGATACAGCTAACATCACGAACACCATGAACGAAGCAAAAATTCTGGTCTTCCACAAAAAAGGGAAAGACCCAGAGAATCCGAGCTCGTATCGCCCCATAGCCCTAATAAATTTGGACGCCAAACTGTACACGAAAATACTAGCCAATAGACTCACACCGCTCCTCCCTAAATTGATACACCAGGACCAGTCTGGATTTGTCACTAACAGAACAACCCATGATAATATTAGACGGATCGTCCACCTGATTGAGAAAGTGGGAATCACCAAAACTCCAGCAGCAGTACTGCCGCTAGACACGGAAAAAGCGTTCGACCGAGTTGAGTGGTCTTTACTGTTTCGTATCATGGAGAAAATGGGCATGGGCGAAACATACATAAAAATGATACGGGCCAACTACAAAGCACCCTCGGCCAGAATAGCGGTGAACGGAGAACTATCAGACACGATTAAGATAGAAAGGGGTACAAAACAGGGATGCCCCCTCTCCCTGCTATTATACGCAATATTTTTAGAGCCACTGTTGGTGAAAATTAGAGACACACCCGACATCAAAGGCATATCAATGGGAGGTATTGCCCATAAAACCGCGGCATACGCAGACGACATGATGGTTGGTGGAAACACGGTCTCTTCTCATACATACAATAGATGAATATGGAACGATCTCCGGATTGAAGATCAACAAACAAAAATCAGAGGTAATGGCCCTATATGGAGACGAATCAGAAATACATAAGCGACAAAGAGAACTCCACCTACGAGTGACGAAAGAAGGGGTAAAATACCTGGGCGTCACACTGACCGATACTATCAAAGGCCTGTATGCAGGGAACTATCCAATCCTCATGGAACAAGTGAGAAGCGACTTGGAAAGATGGAACCCACTCTCAATAACATGGTGGGGCAGAATAACAGTCATAAAAATGACGGGGACTCAAGATGGCCGCCGGCACTGAGTAGACATGCTGACGGCGCTCTCCGGACCCAGCAGCATAGGGGTGCCCACCGCCCCTTTCACAGGTGTCCTTGGCGGATAAGACGCCTCCCCGGAGAGAGAGGGGAGTGCGGAGAGCAATTTGGAGCCAGCGCAAACCCTGGGCGGCATCCCTTGGAGGCCTTCGATGTGAGGCTGCCACTTCCTACGGGTCCAGCCGCGGAAGAGGTTGGAGGCCGCGGGTGCAGCTGTTGGTTGGGGGCTCGCGAGGAGGAGCCGCGAGCCGACGAGGATCGGGGGCGGATTAGAGCGGGACCCGCTCTGTGTGCTCCGCGGAGGAGGGGAGAGGAGCTGTGGGGGAGTGTGTGCGTGGCCCCCCCTCTCGCGTGTGAAGAGCGGACGGAGTGGCGGTGGAGCGGCTCCGAGTCGGACCGGGGTGCCGTGCCGAAGAAGATTGCCAACAGTGAGACGCCGTGAAGATAAGGCGGCAGCTGCAGTGATTTTTTTTAAAAAAAATGTTTTTCTTCTTCTCCACGTCGCCATATTCGGAGTGGACACTGTGTAGGGGGAGCAGGCTGGGGGAAGTGCCTGCCTCCCAGTCACTGCAGAGGATCCATTTGCAGAAGGGGGGGTGTTCAGAGCATTGCCCCCTGGTGGAATCACCCCCCTGGCACCAGAAGCGGCAGGTGGAGGGACGGAGGCCGCCTCACAGGGAGCCTGGATCGCGGTCTGCGGTGTCGCACGGCCCACGTGATACCCTTGCCTCCCTGCAGATACAGGCGCTCCTACTACAAGGGACGGGCGGGAGAGCGGCTCTCCCCCAGAGGGAACTATGAGGACTTCAGTGAGGCGTTTGAAGGAGACTGCCACGGGGGTCAGTGTAGTCGGTGGTGCCCCGAGTGGTTCTGCCGTCCTACTGGAGGGGAAGCAGGGGGGCACCTCTGGCGACCGTAAGGATTTAGGGATTTGAAGGACCTCTTGCCTGTTTTTTTTTCTTCACGACACTACCCCTGGTCCCCGGTGGGTTAAGAGGTGGGATCCGTGGACTCAAGCTCATCCACAAGCCCTGTTTGGGTCTGGCAACACAGAGGGGACAGCGGGGACTGCTACAACATGGCCACCAAATCCAAAAACAAAGGTGGGAAGGGGGCGCCAGCCGGAGGTGATTTAGTTGGAACACTACCTGCAATTTGGCCAGCGCATACCCCAAGAGAGGGCCCTGGAGCAGCCCGGGAGAAGTCGGGCGACGATGCAGATCAGGAGATTGGGGAGGGGCGCTCGATGATGACTAGACAGGAATTCTTGGGGGAGCTCCATACCTTACAACTGAATTTAGCCAAGACCTTTCAAGATCAATTTCAACTAATGAGAACAGATCTGAATGAGGGCCTGGGAGAGATAAGGCAGGAAACGCGCCAATTGGGGGAAAGGACAGATACCCTGGAAAAGGGCCTCCAAGAGATGGAGGAGGAAACCGCAGCCAACAGTGAAGCCATAGAGCGATTGGACATGGCTACGAGGTATCTGGAGATCCAACTCGAGGATTTAGAGAACAGATCACGTAGGGTTAACATCAGAGTGAAATCGTTACCAGAATCTGTCTCAGATAAGGATCTAAAGGAGGTTCTCCAGGGCATCTTGGGCGAAGGGAATCCTGAGAAGATCGAGTTGGACAGGGTTCACAAAACCAGGCGGTTGGTCAAAAGCCAGACAGCGAGACCGAGAGACGTTCTGGCGGCGTTTGGTAGATATCCCCAGAAGGAAGCAATCCTACGTGCGACGAGAAGGAGCGAACCCCTTATGTTTGAAGGCCAGCAGATTGCATTGTTTCAGGACTTGGCAGCTAGCACTCTCGTGAAGAGGAGGCAAATGGGACCGCTAGTGAAAGTGTTGAACGAGAAGGGCATTCGATATAAGTGGACTTTTCCGTTTGGGCTACTCTTTGAATGGGAGGGAGCCCAGAAGCGAGTGACAACCCTGCAGGAGGGGACTGACTTACTTCACATTGAACTAGAGGAAACTCCGAAGAGCTCAGGAGCTAGGGGAGCAATAGGACGCAACAGGCCGAAACCATGGAGCTGGTCGACTGTGGGAGAGAGGAAGAGGAAAAGTGGCAAAGATGGTATGAGGAGGCAAAATGGAAATCCTAATGAAGAGCGGCGTAGCTCTCCCAATGTCTTATTAATCTGACTTGAAAGGAGGGGCGATGGGCCTCTAGAAGGAGAAATGAGGACTTGGGTCGGAGGAGGAGCAACCATTTTGGGTACGGTAAGGGCGGAGATGCCCGAGTTGGGAGTGTCGGTCGTAACTATTAACCTCTTAAGTGGATAACGCATAATGTGCGTGGATTAAACTCTCCCCTGAGAAGGAAAAAATTGGAACTCTTTGTGAGAAAGGAGAGACCCGATATTATGGGACTACAAGAAACGCACTTGCTATCCAAAGACCAGGGTCGGTTGAAGCTGAGAGGCTTTGATCAGATATTGCATGCCTCAGGTCATAGTAAAGCAAAGGGGGTAGCACTGGCTATCCGGAACACAGTTAATTTCAGAGTGGGAGCGGTCACGAGAGGTAAAGAGGGGAGATACCTGGTGGTTAGAGGGGAATGCCAGGATACCCCTTACACAATAGCGGTGGTATAAAGTCCCAACTGGGTAGAAGGGGGAGGGGTGTGTGGGGCTGGAAGTTTCCTAGTGTGCTTTTGAGAGACCCGGTAGTTCGGGGAGAAATTGAGGAGAAGATTAAGACCTTCTTTGCTATAAATAGGCTGGAGGACACGGGAGAAGGGATGCGGTGGGACGCTTTTAAGGCGACAATCAGAGGGGATCTAATTGCTGCATCCGCTTTTCGAGTGAAGCAGTTAAGAGCTTTGGAGGTGCAATTGGAGGCGGAGGTTGAGGCAGCTAGGCAGATAGCAGGGGCAACTCCATCCCAGAAAGCTATGCGGGAATATAGGAAGGCGCTGGGCCAGTTAGAATTGCTACGTACCAAGAAGGCGGAAGGGGCACTCCTAGCCGTGAGACAAAAGTATTATGCAAAGGCGAATAAAGCGAGTACGCTTCTGGCACGGCTACTTAGGGGAGCAAGGGCGAAAAATGCCATCACGGCCTTGAAACTGGGCAATGGGGTGAGGATAACTGAGAAGTAAGAATTGAAGGAGGCTATTGCAGAGTTTTATGGCTCCCTTTATACGTCCCAGAACCCCCTTAGTGAGGCGCAAGACAGGTTTCTACAATCCGTCCAGCTGCGGGAAATAGATGGCGACTCGAGGGAAGCCTTAAACAGAGTAATCACAGAGGAGGAAGTAAGGGGGGTGGTCAGGGCTCTTCCAGTAAATAAAGCCCCCGGCCCCGACGGTTATACCGCTGCCTTTTATAAAATGTTTATTACACAATTAGCACCGCAATTGACTCCCCTATTCAACACGTTTCGAAGGACTGGTAAAATTTCCCCGTCGATGGAAGAAGCAAAGGTGACTCTCGTCCTCAAGCTGCATATGGATCTACAAGAGAGAACGGCTTACCGCCCCATTGCTTTGATTAATATAGATGCCAAGATTTATACTAAAATCTTGGCGAATAGGTTGAACACTATTTTGTCCTCTCTCGTGCATCCCGACCAGACAGGTTTTGTCACAGGCCGGCAGAGAGCAGATAATATCAGACGGGTGGCTCACTTAGTTGAAAAAGTCCAAAGGACATCTACCCCAGCGGTTTTGGTGGCGCTTGATGCAGAAAAGGCCTTTGACCGTGTTGAGTGGCCTTTTCTGTTTCGCGTAATGGAAAGGATGGGCATTAGGGAAGAATTTCTCACGATGGTCCAGGCCAATTATCAAGCACCATCCGTTAGAATAATGGTTAACGGGTCAGCTACTAGAAGGATCAATTTACAGAGAGGGACTAAGCAAGGCTGCCCCCTATCCCCTATTCTCTATGCGCTGTACCTGGAACCCCTTCTGCAAGCGATCAGGGAAACACCGGATATACGAGGCATCCCGTTTGGGGGAGAACAGCAGAAGGTTGCAGCTTTTGCTGACAACATGCTGCTGATGTTGACGGTGCCCAAAGAGTCGCCTCAGGTTAGCCTATACCTATTAGAACAATTTGGGGAGGCCTTGGGTCTCAAGGTTAACGTTACCAAGTCAGAAATCCTCAATCTAACGCTTAGGGGACTAGAACTTGAGGAGATGAGGGAAAGTACTCCCCTATTGTGGAGTCTGGGTGGGATTAAATACTTGGGGGTAAAGATTACGGCAACAATCTCAGGGTGGTACTCAGCGAATTTCCCCCCCGCTCATTAGAGCTTTTCGCAGTGAGCTTCGTAGATGGCGGAGCCTTAGAGTGTCGTGGCTAGGGCGGATCGCAACAGTGAAAATGGTTGTGCTCCTGCGGCTGCTGTATTTATTCCAGGCTATCCCACAACCTGTTCCACCTAGCTTCTTGGGGACTCTGAAGAGGGATTTTGTGTGGGAAGGGAAAAAACCGAGAGTGCGGGGCGGCTTGTTAATGGCATCTAGACAGGAGGGGGGCCTGGCTTTGCCGAATTTTCGGCGGTATTATGAGGCCACTCAGTTATGAATCGTCAGGGAATGGCTGCAGGGAGAGGAGAGCCAGCGAGAAAAAATGTGGGTGAGAATGGATAGAGCAGTAGCCCACCGTTGTCTCTCGGAGGTCCTATGGCTCCCGAAGGAGCATAGGCCGCGGCACCTATATGAAAGCACGATCACCAAACTAATGGTGGACATCTGGGATGCCATGGTGCGGGCCAAGGGAATTACTTCTTTCCCGTCTCCATTTACGCCGCTATTTGGAAATGGCGACTTCTCCCCGGCTTGGAGAGAGGGGGGGCTTTTGTGTGTTGGCAGGAAGGGGGATGTGGGAAGTTGTGACATGTTCCGGGAGGGGGCATTGTTATCATTCGAGGACTGCAAGACGGTTTTTGCAATACAGGAGAAGGAAAGATTGCGCTACGCTCAAATAAGACATTGGGTACTACATCCGGGAGTTAGGAAAGCAGCAACTAGGGGTCCGACAAAATTTGAAAGGTTTCTGCTGACCAATGACGGTGCGAAAGGCCTTATCTCCAATATTTATAAGATCCTGAATAGTTCTGATTCCGCTCTTCAGTGGCCATATATGCAGAAATGGGAAAAGGCCCTAGGGAGGGAAATCAGTAGAGGGGAGCGGGAAAGTCTTTGAAAGAAGATACCCAAATTAGCCAGAGCCTCCCAGCTCCAAGAAGCATGGTATAAGCTCCTATTCCGATGGCACTACACCCCAGCCAAACTGCATAAGATGTTTCCCACGAGACCGGATGGGTGCTGGAGGGGGTGTGGGCAGGTAGGCACGGCAGAACACGTTTGGTGGCAATGTCCCAAGATTGCTTCTTTTTGGGCCGAGATACAAAGGGCGCAGGAGAGGCTTTTTGGCCCAGGAGACACACGGACCCCGATGCAGATCCTCCTGGGCGTCCGAGGGAATTCTGATGAGGGGAGGATGGGGGGTAGGGAGAAAGCAAGAGTAATTTTGACGCTGGCAGCCCTTTTGTTGATAACCCAAAGATGGAGGAGCCCAGAGATTCCAAAGGAACAAGACTGGCTGCGGAAAGTTTGGGACATAGTAGCCTTGGAGTGGGCAACATATGCCATGGAAAATGGAGCGCAAAGTTTTGCTGCCGAATGGGGAGAGATTGTCTTTTCTCAAGGATGACTACAGAGTGATATGGTGTCCTCCGCGATTGAGACTTCTTGAGCTACAATAGGGTGAGGGAACTGTCTGGGAGAGGGACTATGAGGGATTTTGAATGCTCGTCGTCCTGGGGATGGGGGGGAATTTTCTTTCTTTTATTGTTGCCTTGATGTTAAAATCTGAATAATTCAATAAAAAGAGTTTAAAAAAAAAAAAAGTCATAAAAATGACGATCTTGCCCAGACTGCTACATCACTTTCAGGCACTCCCCCTACGAATCCTGCCCTCCTTTTTCAAAACACTCTCCAAGATGATATCCAAATACATCTGGCAGAACAAAACCCTGAGACTTTAAAATATCGTACTTACAGCCCCCAAGTCAAAGGGAGGCATGGCACTACCTCATTTTAGAAAATACTACGAGGTGGCGCAGATGTGGGTTCTGAGATAATGGATCCCAAATAGATCTGGGAAGCACAAGATAGGGCAATGGCAAAAACAAACCTGGGGCATCTGTTATGGCTAAGGCTGGAACATAGGCACCCAAATGTTTGCATAAGCGAGATCATGAGCACAACACTAGAAATCTGGAACAGGGCAACAAAAAAAGAAACATTGACAATAGATCCTGCTCCCTTCATGCCGCTATAAGAGAACCCCGAATTCCAACCAGGCACAGAAAAAGGGACATTTCAGAAATGGATAAAAGCGGAGTGCACAAAGGTGGGGGATATGTTCGAAGACCAACAAATTAGAATGTTCACAGAATGCCGGGACCTCCTTGGCCTCACGGAAATAGAGAAATACAAGTATGAACAACTCCACCACTGGCTATCATCCCCAAGAATAACACAGGTGGCAACAAGAGCGCTAGCCCCATTCGAATCATACATCTTGTCACAACCAGGGGATAGGAAATTTGTCTCTACCATGTACAGATTTCTAAATACCCACCCGGAAGAGACAAAATGGCAATACATGAAAAGATGGGAAAAAACATTGGGAAGGGAGATCTCGAGAGAACAATGGACATATGTATGGCAAATAATTCCCAAATGGACACGGGCGATCCAGACAAGAGAAGCATGGACAAAAATAATGATATAATGGCACTACACACAGTAAAGACTGCACAGAATGTTCAACACCATGCAAATCAAATACTGGAGAGGCTGTGATACAGAAGGCAACTGGAGACACCTATGGTAGGACTGCCCAAAACTTCAAGGCTTCTGGTCGGAGGTAAGAGCCCAAATGTAAGTAATGTTTAAGGGAACAGAAAACCTAGGAGAAGAGGTCTGGATGGGCGGGATGTGGGACCCCCGGGATAGAACAATGTCAAAAACGCAAAAGAGAAACTTTATGGGACTGTTAGCAGCTGCATGGCTAGCCATAGCTCACAAATGGAAACAGAAGACACCTCCATCCAACCTAGAATGGCTACAGAGGGTATGGCAACATATAGCAATGGTGCGTATAACATTGAAGGGGCACGCCAAAACTTCATAACAGACTGGGTGTTGGCGCTAGAATATTTACAAAGTGAATATATGCTACAGTGGTGCCCACACAAAATAAGAATATTGGACATGTTAACATAAGACTAGATGAACTCTGAGGGAATATCAATGCACTGTAAAAAAATATTGCCGGTGTGGAAGAGGGCGGGGAATGGAGGGAAGGGACAAGGGGCGATGTTGGATGTCCCAATGTTTAATGTCTAAGAAATGCAAATAAAAATAACTTTACAAAAATGTAAAAAAGAGTGGAGAAGCAAGAGGGGAGAACGAATACAATTGCAGAAGTCAGTAGTAACACATAAGGCCTCATTACGACCCTGGCACTCACGTAATGAAGGGTGCCGGTACGGGACCGGCACCCTTCATTACGTGAGCGCCGATTACGAGGTTCCCTTTGCGGGACCCGGACCAGACGTCTGGTAAAACCAAACGTCTTTTCCCGGTCCCGCGAGGGGAAGAGGGAGGTAATAACGGGACATTTGTAATGTGCCCGTTATGACCTCCCTCCCCATTCCCATTGAGCCCTATGGGGGCTCAAATGGGAATGGGGAATAGTTCCTTCAAGGAAAAATTACCGGGTCCTCCAATGTTGGAATGACCCGGTTATTCCTCATTGAAAGAACCCGGTAATGGAGCCCGGTTGCACCATGGCTGCCTCCAAACTCGTAATGAGGCCCATAATGTTGCATGCCAGGATACAAGATGAAGATGGGAACAGCATTATTCAGGGCCACCTTGAGTACAAGTTGCAAAGGAAGTCCAGCAGGAGAGTTGATAAAGGGTGACGCACCATGAATCAATGAAGTCCATAAAAGTAAAATTCAGCAAGAAAGTGATGGTGAAACCAGAAGGTATCAGGACAGACTCCTGTCTGTGGGAAGGGGGGGGGCCCACAAGGGAACAACACGGGGGGACCAGAGAGGGTGTGGATGGCCTGTGAGGACAGAGGGTGTAAACACATGTTGGTGCATGCATGGGTCGGACCCTGGATCCTCCTGGTCTTAACATGTCCAAACAGGAATTGCCCTTATTAGACTTATTACTTTACCAACTACCCTCCTGTCAGTATCCAGAGTGCATCTCTTTCCCTTGTGAAACTGTCTGTCCTCTGTGTTCCTTTACAGGGTGGATCGTATTTTGTAGTTTGCTGGAACTGACTGTTGTAATAATAATAAAGTAGATATTTGTATACAATCTTGACTGGACAGTCCCTTTTATCATTGGGTAATAATTGTATTTTTACTGTGTTGCAACTAACCAACGATCCACGACTTTGTGCAGATAAGCCTGCCGTTCCGTCCATGTTACCAAAACTGGACAAGGAGGTCTTATAATTCACTTGTATTCCAATCTGTTCGGATCCCTTCGGGTGTACTATAGGTGTGGGGTTGATTGATGGTTTAGAAACCGATATTCATCCCTGGACCACTGCCCCGAAAGTTGATTTATTACAGTATGCATGTGTGCAAGGAGCGTTTATATCATGTATGTGTGAATGGGTGTATGATATATTGGGGGATGGGTCCACATGTAAATGAGAGTGTGTGGTGAATGGGATGGTTAAATGAGTGAGTGAATGTGTAATTGTGTGTGTGCGCTTATGTGTAATGCTGGGATGCTACCATTTGATACTTGGGCCCCACCACGTCAGGCAACCCAGAGCGGGCGGAGCATCCAAATTTGCCCCACCCAGTTTCTGAAGTGAGCCCCTTCCCATCATCAGTTAGCCCCCTGCCCCACCGAAATGTAGGTTTTGTTGTGCCCCTGCTGCACTCAGACACAGGACCTTGCCCTTGTGTTTGGTGTATATATACCCCGATAAATTAAATTAATGTTACAGGGCTGAGTTTTCGTGTCAAAATTGAAGTCTGCTGTTTTACATTAGTTATGCAGCAGCACTGCGTTAGTATTACTCTTCGGGTCAGTCTGCACGGTCCTATAAAGCCCAGGCATGCGCAAAGCTCGTGAAGAACAGAAAAAAAAGTTTGTCGCCGAAAGTAGCCCCAAACTAGCCCAATTGTACGTAAAATAGCCCAAAAGGCAAATCACTATGCAGCTGGTAAATGGTACACCCCGCTGACTTGCAAAGCTGCTGATTGGAGCAGATCTTGTTAGGGAGCTCCTCATTTGTAGTTCAGGGTGAAGAGTTTGGGAAAAGACATTTCATTGAGTTTGGCCATTTCATTCCGTGGCATTGCTGGTCTCTGTTCAGAACCCTGTCTCCCTCTCTTTTTTTTTTTTGTAACAATGGTTTTGACAAATTTGTGGTTTGCACAACAAAGATTCATCAAAACCAATGACAAACTTGACAGAGAGGTAAGTGTGGTGTGTGGCCTGTTTAACTGTGGGCCTGTTGCCCCTTTAAGAAAGAATGTCATGACCACGTCATGACACTCCTCGATAAAAGGGGCTACGCTGGCAACTCGTGTCTGTGTCATTCTTTGGTCCTTGTCTGCCGTGTGACCACAGCCTACTGTAGCAGCCCCGGGATGGGTGCCCCCGAGCCGAGGCTGCATTCTGCTGGGTGCCCCCAGCCACGGTACGAGCACCCAGTGTTCCGGATTCTGCAGGGTGTGCCCCCTGCCTCATGGTCGCTGCAAGCCCGTAGTAACCTTATCCAACCGGGTGCTCCCGGAATCTGGTTCGGCCTGCCCTGGTGACCTGTGGCGGGCCGCTAACATTGGCGACGAGGGCGGTCTGGGCCCCGCATGCGAAAGCGTGCAGGCTGCTGGAAGCCCGTGGGTCAATCCGAGAAGCGGCGTCGTCCGCGTGTGAGGAAAGCCGCGTCGGCCGCTACGGGTGGGCCAGGGCTCTGTGCTGTGTTTGCACGGGCCACCTGGTGCCCGCGGGTGAGATCGAAGTGCCGGGGGGCCACCGAAAAAAGGAAGAACAGCTGAGGCAGCCCGACTAGAAGCAGCGCCAGCTGCATGCATGGGGGAGCAGCGGCCGCCGCACAAAGGAAGTTGGCGGAGCCTGTGAGAGCACGGGCCTGCAGCAGCGCAGAGGATGACCCAGGCCTCGGGCCGCATGAAATGCGGGACGATAGAGGGTCTGGGAGTTTAGGCGCGGGGTGGGGGAAAACGGCGCGAAAGCGTAGGGACGGGCGTCCGAACGGCGCCACAAGAAACAAAAGCCCAGGAAAGGGCAGGAAACAGCACCTGGGAAGGTGCGAAATAGAACAGCAAGGAGTCAGGGGGGTAACCCGGCCGCCCCCAAGAAGGAACAAAAGGCCGGGGGTGTATAAGTAAGCCAGGAAAAGGAGAGGCGGCACAAACCAGGTAAGAGCTCACCTCTCTCGGGTAGGCTCTTAGTGCCTGGATAAGGGGAAGGAAAACGTTTGCTCTTGCGGGCTCACACATTTTCTACCTCTCTGATTTCGTGCTAAATGCAGTGGCTACGCGTCACCCAATGGTGCCGGAGCAGGAGCGACCCAGAAGTACCAGCTGCGAACGAACAAAGCACATTCGCCATGGTCAAACGAGAAGCGTGGCTGACAGGATTCAGACGAGAAGGATGGCGGAAGGAAGAGCAAAAAGGGCCCAAGAATTTTCAGAATGGTCGAGGAAGGCAGAGAAGGAATATGGGGCACAATGGGTGCTGGAGATGATGCAGAAAGAAGAAAAGGCGAAGGCAACGTCACCTCTGCTGTTCATAGAGCACAGCAGCAGCGAAGGAGAAGACGAGGTACCGCAAGGACAGAAAAGGGGAAGAGCGGAGTCGAAGAGATCAGAGGAACAGACAGAGGCACCGACCAAGAGAAAGAAAAAAGATAAAAACAAAGGTACTGTGAATAATAATGTGGGGAATAAAATCGTAAAAATGTTAAATTGCATCACGTTTTCGGGTAAGTCGTCCAGAACCAATGGCAAGAAGAGCAGAAGGGGGAAGGGATCCAGGGAGGAGCAGCAGGGGAGTTCCTCAACTGAAGCAAGCAGTGATGACGAAAGGGATCATCTAAGGGCTTGGGTAAAATGGAGAGGAGTGGTGAGCAGGGAAAAACGGAGAGGGACGGGGGTTTCCCAGGGGCAGAACCCAGGGAAACCCCCGTCCCGGCACCACAAGGGGCACCAGTAGTCCCGGTGCCGCAAGGGGCACCAATAATCCCGGCACCACAAGGTGCACCGGCAGGGCCAAGGGTAGTGGCAGGGGACACACCACCGGGGGCAGGTCAATGAAAGCGATGGCTTGGTACATAAATGACAAAGTAAAGGAAAAAATATGGAGGAAGGAATTGATCGATACCTTTACATTGTTAGAGTGTCAAAAGAGGGGGATGAATGTGACCCTAGAGGACATGAAGGAGGACGAGAAAAGTTTACTAAAAAAGGGGCCAGTAGTAAGGAATTTTGACAACTGGATGTCAGCCTTCACCATAATGTCTACAATTATATTACAAAAATTCCCGGAGGATGGGGTAGCATTAGTAGCGTATCAGCAGAGGGTGCTGAAGGTACACGCAGCGTTTGGGGGTGACGCATGGCTGGAGTATGATCACAAGTTCAGAAAAGAGATGGACTGCTTTCCGGATATGGGTTGGGATGAAGAAAACTTTAATCTCTACATATTTAATGTGCTAAAGGAAAAATGGGATTCCAAGGAGCGTAGAAAAGGGGGACAGCAGAGAAGGCAGTATTGGCAGAATGATTACAAAGCGGATTATAGATTAAATAGCAGAAAGTACGAATCCAGCTATGACAGAAATAGAGACCAGAGTTTTCGGAGCAGAAATTATGGGTCACAGAGAGGGTGGCAGAGCAGCCTGCCCCCGACAACACAGGGTGGGGGCAGTGGAGCAGGGGGACAGCAAGAGCAGAACCTGGACAATGTAGGAGTTTTGAAAAGGGGTTTCCTGTAGCTGGGGATGGAAGTGCAAGTTCAGCCACAAGTGCGAGAGATGTAAGGGGGGGACCACAGCAGCTCCAAGTGCACAAGGGCCGCAGCTCCAAGCGGCAGAAGCGATGAGACGCGGAAATAAGAAATGGGGCGGGAAGGGGGCCACGCCGGTAAAAATCGAGAGGATGGAAAGGTGGCTCCAGAAACACCCAGACCAAGAAACGGCAGACCAGATTAGAGAAGGTTTTAACATCCCGTTTACCGGGCAGGGAGCGCAAGACATTCCTAGGAATCTAAAGTCGGCAACCGAAAACAGAGATATAGTGACCAGTAAGATCAGGAAAGAGGTAGAACTGGGAAGGGTGAAGGGCCCCTTTACGGCCTTACCATTCGAAGAATTTATATGCTCTCCACTAGGGCTGGTGCCGAAAAAAGACGAAGGGGAATACAGGCTGATACACCACCTATCCTACCCCCTGGGGGCCTGAGTGAACGACGGCATCACCCAGAGCGATGCAACAGTATCATATTCAGACTTCGAGGAGGCAGTAGAACTGGTCAGGATAGCGGGAAAAGGGTCAGGGATGGCGAAAGCAGACATTAAATCGGCTTTCCGCCTGTTGCCAGTCAACAGCAGATCGCAAAGATGGTTATGTATGCATTGGGAGGGGGAATACTTCGTCGATAAATGCCTCCCGATGGGGTGCGCCATCTCATGCGCATATTTTGAGAGGGTAAGTTCATTTTTGCAATGGGCAGTAACAGAAGAGATGAGGGAGTCCACGATGGTACATTACCTGGACGATTTCTTATTCGTTGGGCCAAAAGGTTCAGAGCTATGCAGGGCAACCCTGGATATATTTGTGGAAATAACAAACGAGTGGGGTTTTCCTCTGGCGGAGGAGAAAACGATGGGCCCAACGCAGATTATCCAATTTCTAGGAATAGAAATTGACTCAAACAAAGGAAGGTGTCGGATCCCGGAGGACAAGGTGACGGATCTGCTGAAGACAATAAAGGAACTACAAGGGAAAAACAAAGCGACAGTGAGAGAATTGCAAGCGCTGGCAGGAGGCTGAACTTCGCAGGAAGAGTCATACCACAGGGAAGGGTGTTCCAGAGAAGTATTGAACTGAAAACGAGAGGTGCTACAAAGGGGCACCACAGAGTCAGGCTAGGGGGAGGAATCAAGAGAGATCTGGAAGTGTGGGCAGAATTTCTGAAATACTTCAATGGGGCGGTGATATGGCGCTCACCGGTGAACGAGGAAGGTAAAAGGGTGTTGTTCACCAATGCAGCAGGTGGCCTTGGTTTTGGCGCAATACTGGGGAAACAATGGTGTGCAGGCAAGTGGCCAAAAACATGGCAGGTGGCGGAATAGACAAAAAACATAACGCTGCTGGAGCTCTTCCCGATATGGGTCGCGTTATGTGCATGGGGGGAAGAGCTAGGAAACAAGGAGTTGGCAGTATGGTCAGATAACATGGCGGTGGTGCACGTGTTCAACAAAGGAAGTGCGTCATGCATGATAGTGTTGGAATTAATGAGGGCAATCACACTGGAAAGCCTAAAAATGAATACATGCATAAAGGTGAGGCATATTGCTGGGGAAGCAAATGTGGTGGCTGATGCAATCTCTCGCTTTCAGTGGGAGAAATTCAGGGAGCTGAGACCAGACGCGACAAGGAAAGAATGCCCACGCCGCGGAAGGCATGGGTCCCGTTGGAGGCACTAGAAAGGAATGCCCGGTTGGCCACAAGGTCGACTCAAAAGAAGTGGGAGAAGAACGGAGAAAGGAAAGGGTCATCGACAAGCTGACCAGGAACGCCCTAACGTACAAAACAGGTAAGCAGTACGAAAAGCATGTAAAAGATGTGTTGGTGGAAACAGGTGTAAAAGAGGTAAAAAAAAAACAGCTGAGGCAGCCCGACTAGAAGCAGCGCCAGCCGCATGCATGGGGGAGCAGCGGCCGCCGCACAAAGGAAGTTGGCGGAGCCTGTGAGAGCACGGGCCTGCAGCAGCGCAGAGGATAACCCAGCCCCCAGGACGCATGAAATGCGGGACGATAGAGGGTCTGGTAGTTTAGGCGCGGGGTGGGGGAAAACGGCGCGAAAGCGTAGGGAGGGGCGTCCGAACGGCGCCACAAGAAACAAATGCCCAGGAAAGGGCAGGAAACAGCACCTGGTAAGGTGCGAAATATAACAGCAAGGGGTCAGGGGTAACCCGGCCGCCCCCAAGAAGGAACAAAAGGACAGGGGTGTATAAGTAAGCCAGGAAAAGGAGAGGCGGCACAAACCAGGTAAGATCTCACCTCTCTCGGGTAGGCTCTTAGTGCCTGGATAAGGGGAAGGAAAAACGTTTGCCACCCAACCCACCCTACAAGAATAACGGAAGAAGAGGGGTGCAGGCAGGAGCCGGTACGCTGAGTACTCTCTGGGTACACGGTCTAAAAAGGAGCAAGCAGAAGTGAGAACGCAGAGTACTCTTTCGGTGCATGGTCCAAGAAAAAAAGGAGCAGGCATAAGAGGGAACGCTGAGTACTCTTTCGGTACACAGTCCAAGACATGTCGTAGGTGGCATGTGCCCAGGAACAAAGGCCCAGGGATAACAAGGACTCAGGAGGAGCCTTGGGCAACTTCGGGACTGGACAAAAGGTGCCCAAAAGCGTATGGCAGTGTATTTATTTTGTTGTGTTGTATTTACTGTAAGAAAATAAAATGCCTACGGCCTACAACTTTTCCATACACATAAGTTGTCTGTGATTTATTACTTAGGTAGGGATCTGGTAAGAGAAGCAAAGCGAGCCCACACTACTCAGCCTAATGCTGTTGACTCCCTGCGAGCCAGTAGGGACGAGCAGCGGGTCCTCGCGCACCCTCTCATGGTCGCTGCGAGCCTGCAGTAACATTGTCCAGCCGGGTGCTCACGGCATCTGGTGTGGGCCACCCTGGTGACCTGTGGCGTGCCGCTAACATTAAGATGGTTAATCAGAAAAACTGCCTTTCGTAACCCGAAAGTGAATGAAGAAGGTACACTGTGATGGCAATGTATGAATGTTTTGGGAGAGCCGCTCTCAGGTTGCCTTAAAATCGTAATGGTTTTATTGTGACAAATATATTGAAAGATGTTTTTATGGGATTTTAACCATCTGCTAAGAAGGGCGCGTTAATAATTTTGTTTTTGTGTTCCACTTTAGCCAATCAAAATTTGCATCCTTGGGCCACCCGCTGTGGGAAAAACCACGGTATCAACACTACTTTGTGCACATTACAAGCTGCATCATATTCATATTAAACAAGTAATCACAGAAGCCATTGCACGGCTGGTAAGTGTCTCTTTGCACTTTGAAATTACAGAAGTTACATTAAAGCAGATTACTAGATAACTGTATTAATAGAACTTTGGTAACCAGCTAAACATGGAAGACATTTTTGTTATTGGATACCTTGTCCGTTATTGCCATGGTATTACAAATGAATTTGTTTCAGTAAGGGCCCATTATGGGTTATGAACTTACTAACATGTTTGCATGCAACAGTATTTCCCTGACATTTTAACTCATTCCTTACTTACCCTGTGGGCTTATTCTTAGCGAAGAAGTGAAAAGTAATTCCTAGTTTTAAAGGTATCTGAAACTTTCCAGCGAGGACTCCTATTTCACATTCATTCGTTGTTTGGCAGTACTTGGAAATGTTATTGTGAGCTGGTGACAGAGCTGTTTATAGCGAGTAGGGATTGCAAGAAAGAAATGTATGTGTGCTTAAACGTTGGGTTCCATAGTGGTTAGGTCTGTTAAGTTACAGTAGATACAGAGGCTGCGGAAAGTGTGGGTCTTCAGCTTTTGTTTTCTGAAAGCTGGGGGCGTTGGGGTTATATACTGAGTGATGGCCATCCTGAAGCAAATGTGGACTTAGCAATTTCTTTCCACTAGTCGCTGTTTCTTTGCTTTACAAAAACTGAGTAAACCCTTGCACGCTGCTACCTACTATCTATCGGCCACCTGGTCAAATTTCCGCCTTCCTCTCTGAGTGGGCTGACCTCTCCTCCTCACTCCTGTCCTCAACCTCGCAACTCATCTTTCTTGGAGACTTCAGTATCCACCTTGATGCCTCCTGTCCTCCCTCTGGACTCTTTCGCGACCTCTGCGACTCTCTCTCACTCTCTATTCTCCCGTCTGGGCCGACCCATTCTGCAGGGCACACTCTTGATGCTCTGATCTCTTCTGACCTTCCCCTCTCTGTCCCTCTCTCCACTCCTCTCTCCTGGAGTGATCACTTTCTCCTATCCTCCCACCTCACCCTCCCTACCCCACAGGCAAAGCCACCCTCATCACTGCCACCCACCTTCACGGTCATCCGACCCATGAAGCGCGTGTCAGTTAAGGCTTTCGCTACCACCTTCTTGCCCCCTTCGGCTGACTCCCACCCTGACACAGCCCTCTCCACTCTCCTATATCTGATACCCTTGATATCCTTGCCCCTGTCATGAGGATCCGCCTGAAGTCCAAAGCCAAATGTAACTCCTGGTATGGCTCAGATCTCGTCACCCTTAAACGCAAGTGCAGGGTGGCAGAGAGGAAATGGCGTGCTTCATGTTCATCCTCTGACAAACTGGCCTGCCGCCTGCTCCAAAGGCAATACCGGCTCTCCGTTCTCACTAAGAAGAGAGCCCTTATCCAAGCCCGCATCTCTGCGGCATCTAACAATTCGGCCGAACTCTTTAAAATCTGCAAGGAGCTGGCCAACCCTGCTGCAGTCTCCACCTCTCCTGTCCCCTCCCAGGCCCTCTGCACGGCACTGGCCTCTCACTTCATTTCAAAAACTCAGGACATCCTGTCCTCACTCTCCTCCTATCACCTCCCCCCTCTATTCCCTGCTCTCCCTCTGGCCCTTCTGCAGTCACCCCTCCTCCCTCCTTCTCTGCCTTTCCCCTTTTTTCTGCTGACAAGGTTTCGAGACAAGTGCGATCTATGAAAGTCTCGTCAAAACAGGTCCACCTCTGTTCCTCCAAAACTATCAAGGACCACATTGACTCCCTGGCCCCTGCCCTGGCGGACCTCTGCAATCACTCCTTCGCCTCTGGAGTCTTCCCATCCCCCCTCAAGCACTCCCTTGTGCACCCCCTTCTTAAGAAACCCTCTTCCGACCCCTCCCGCCCAATCTCTATCACTCCCTTCCTGGGAAAGCTCCTGGAGGAACTGGCCATCTCCAGCTTAATCTCCATGCTGAATCTGTTGGTAGTCTTCATGACCATCAGTCAGGCTTCAGAGCTGCCAGAAGCACGGAAACTGCTCTCCTGAACATCCGTGAGGACCTGCTCTCTAACCTTGACTCTAACACCCCTTGTGTTCTCATTTTGCTCGACCTCTCTTCTTCCTTTGACACTGTCAACCACACCATCCTGCTCAACCGTCTCCGTGATAACCTGGGTATCACTGGTCAGGCTCCGGCGTGGCTGACCTCCTTACTCTCCAATGAACCCTCCCAGGTCCAACTGGGTTCCTTCCTCTCTGACATCTTTTTCTCTACCTGTGGTGTCCCCCAGGGATCTAACCTCTCCCCCTGGCTGTTCAACCAGTATCTGGCTCTTCTTGCTCACCGCATCGCCGCTCTCTGTCCCAAATGTCAGTGCTACGCGGATGATACCCAGCTCATCTTCAGGCTACCCTCGGCCTCCTCTTCCCCTTCCCTCATCTCTGACTGTCTCTCTGCTATCCAGGAATGGTGTGCCGCCAACGACCTCTGCCTTAATGCCAGTAAGACTGAGATTCTACTTATCGGCACACCCATCCCTCCTTCCCTGCAGCTCTCTGGCCGGCCTCCCTTGGCCCTCTTCCTGCGCCTACCTGCAAGGCAAAAAACCTTGGGGTCATCTTCGACTCCACACTCTTTCTCTCCTCACATATCCGACGTCTCTAAGAAGTCACACTACCAGCTACACCTCCTCAGAGGTATCCTTCCTTTTCTCTCCTTCCCCCAGAAGCTCACTGTCTCCAGAGCCCTGGTTCCCTCGAAGCTGGACTAAATCTTCCTGCCTCTACTCTCTGCCCTTTGCAACTCATCCTGAACAGGACTGCGAGACTTGTCCTTGGCCTCAAGCCCAGGGACAGTATCTCTCCAGGACTGAAATCACTACACTGGCTCCCAGTGGCTGCGAGGATTAAGTTCAAAACCCTCTGCATTGTCCACAAGGCCTTCTGGGGCCTTGGGCCAAAATACCTTCAACTCTCTCTTCCGAAATATCTTCCTTCTCGAGCTCTTCGCTCATCCACCTCCAACTACCTCAGGGTCAGCCGCTTCTCCAATCAACGAGCTGGGGGTAGATCTCTCTCTCCGCAGCAGGGGCCTCCCTCTGGAACAGCCTTCCTGCCTCCCTGAAACTTGAGGAGAACCATCTCCGGTTCCGGAAGCACCTCAAAACCTTCCTCTTTGCCTCTGCTTTCTCTCCCTCTCTCCCCTGCTAAAATCACTGAACCTGCACTGAATCTGCTACTGGGCCACTCACCGATCTCGGTCCCTAGCATAGCCACTCTTCCCTGCGCTGCCTACCTGCACTACGGGACTGTCTCTGTATCCTACAGCCCCTTCTCCCGGCACTTACCTTGCACTTGCCACCAGCTGGCCCTATTATTTATCTTGTATTCTACTAACCATGTACAGCACTTTTCCCCCTCTCCCCTTCCCCTTGCACTTTTCCCAGTCCCCTCTACCCTTGCACTTGCGCAATCTGAATGACACCTGGCCTAGTAGGATCGTTGTCTGTCTCCCCTTGTTCCCCCCCCCGCCTCGTCGCGCCTTGAAACACTTGTGTATAGGCGCGTTACAAATGCCATATCATATCATAGCATATAAACGCCAGCAACTGACAGTGGGAGCCTGCGTCTTTTCATCAGCCTGCAGTATTGATCATTGCCTATTGTGTCAAATGTGGTTGGTGCCTGTGTCGATCAAGAATGTCATGGTTTGTCTCCTTAATTTTATCTCCAATTCAGGGCTAAAGTCTTGTCTGTACTATTATGGCATCAATGCCTTGAGTTTTTCTCCAGGTCATTGTCACTGGACATTCCTGCTTCTGTGCTTAGCCATCTTTCCTCCATGGGCCACATGTGTTGTCTGGTGGATCTTCTGGACTGTTCCGTTATCCATGGTGATGGGTTGTAAGGTCTGCCTCCTCTGCAGACAGTTTGGAAATTATTAATTTGAGCTCATTTATTGCACAGTTGGCCGCTATTGCTGAATACATGTTTTTATGGGAAAATGATAGACCATATCTGAACAAAATATTTTGTGTGGACTTCCTGGACATGCATTCTTTCATTTTTTTATGGGGAGGTCGGTTGAGTTTGTGTTTTTGAGTATTGTGGCAATTATGCTCCTTCCAGGTCTGTTGCTTCTCTGCCACCTCACTCTCTAATTCTTGCTACTTCTAGAACTTCTTCCAGTTCTATTGTTATTAGTTTGGACTATTAGGTGTCGCTTGTGACACCTATAGGCCTAAACTATTGCACTAGAGTACAGATGGGGAGTAATGGCATACGATGAGGGACACCCGGTCTACAGGTATTCTTTGGCCATGAGCCCACCCATTGACTGCCTATGGCCATGCTAATGCCTATGGCCATTCCCACCCATTCCTTCCTCTCCCCGCCCAAAACTCCTCCTCATGGGAACTCTGAGCTCACTTTAATCAAGCCTTACCATCAGACTTTGCACTTGGCTAGGGTTTTTTCAAATCAGCCACCTGATAGTTAATGACTTAATTGGAGTTTTAAACACGCTGCTGGTGTAATTAAAACATCTTACCAGGCCTGACTTCAGCCACTTGATTTATAAGCACTCTGTGTCCTTCACTGAAGTCCTGTTAAAAAAGCCCAAATGATCCAGGGCTGACCAAACATTGGCTGTATGTAAGGAAGTTCCACAGGGGAGCCTCCATCTTCCCCACCACCATTCTTCGGGCCATTCTTACACCTTGTGCAGGGGGGAGGAGAGGGACATCTGAAAATGATGGCTGGGGGCCCTCCTATCTACAGCTGTGAAAACCTGCCTGCATATGTTCTTAATAAAAAGGCATTGATCTGGTATAGTTTTAGGATTTAAAGGGCAGTTGAAAAATGGTAAACACATTTTTTTGGGACACAAGCAATTTCAGTTGCAGAGTTTTTTTTAAATCCCAGGAGCACATATTTTATCACAAAATCCATGTATCATAAGGAATTGGAAGAGTTAATTCAGTGCAACCTCAGTGATTAAAGGACTTGTGAGGGGATACTGCGCTGGGGTGCATAGACCTTAATATAATATGTTTCCCAATACAAATTGACTGAATGATTTCTCTAGTTTTAGCTTGGATAGATTGATGAGTTTCGCTGTTAAACTTTATTAATTTTACAGCATATAAGATATCCCACTCCAAAGAGCAAAAGAAGGGGGTGACATCTCTGTGATTATTGAACTGTTTTTGGAAACGTCTGTCTGTGGCCATCAATGATAAATTAAAGTGCAGTAGCCTTCAATTTGTGAGGGCTAATGTTTCTTTAGGGCATATGTGCATACCTTCCGTTACACCCTGTTGCTGCATCCTCTGGCAATCCCTAGATGTAGCAATAGAGAGGATGTTAAAACTACAGATTTTCACAGGACAGGTTTACTGGCCGCTGCATAGCAAAACAGAGAAATTCAGCCAGCATGGAGGTTTTAATCATTAAATGACCACTTAAGAAAAACTATTAAGCTTTCTTGTCAAATTTGAATGGAGGGGCCCACTAAGTGTAGAATCCCATTCTAACTGAATAGCTTGAAAGGCTCTGACGCCAGGCCTGATTCAGAATCGCCTTATTCAATTTTATCATCTTCAGACTCTGATTCCAGAGTATGGCAATTCATGATGGTGAGATCCAGAAACCCTAGGCTTCCTATGGGTCAGAGTCATGCCCCATTATCACCATGTGAGTAACCTCACCAAGTTGGTTGCTTGGTGACTGAGCAGAACTGGTTTCTGGACGTATTTCTAGTTTTTGGAGTACAGTAGTGGCTGTTGCTGGTGCAATGGAATCTCTAAGAAGGGCAGGGCAGACCCCTTTTATAAAGCCTGCCCTCACCCCCTTTACCGTTCGACGCACTGAGCAACAGGCGCTGGAGATGGGCAGCACACAGAATCTGTGTTTGTTACAGATTCTAGTCAGGTGAAATGTGTGCACATTGCATTTAATGCAGGTTGTTGTTTCACATTCACACCACAATTCCCCCTTTAAGGAACTTTACTCAGGTATGTATTTAGGGCAGGAAAACGGGATGCTTCACTTCAAGAGCTTCTTATATAGAATTAACTACACTGTTTTATCTTTCTATGGCCTATCATTTTGGACATGTCAAAATACTCAACTTTGATGCTACAGTGGTGTAGAGTTTTTCTAATGTTGCAAGAATGTTATTATATCACATGTTTATGTATAGCGCTTCATGCTTGAATCCTCCCACTTCTAAGTGCTGTTACAACTGTGGAATTACTACCAAATGTAATGATACTCAATTTATCAACTGCAGAAGGATGAAGGGCTGATTAGGCGCTGGCAAGGTTTGAACTTGGAAATTGCAGGCAGACACATGTCACAGTTGAGCATTTAACTCACTGAGCTATACACTTGGTGCAGATAAAAAGAAGCCTTTATCACATTTGCCCTGCACCCCCTCCTGAGCCCTGTTCCCTCCAGTCCTTTTTCAATACAACATATAACATTAATATTGCATTTGTAAGAAGTGTGCCGTGACATATTTGCCCTTCTTCTAAGCACTGTAATAAAAAGTGAAATAATAGTTGTTATATAATAAGAAATGTAATCCCCACAGTCAAAACATTACCAAAAAGTGTGGGTATGCACATGTAAGGAGAAATAGCTAAATGTTAGCATCAATGATTCCATACAAAGACTCACAATGATGTCATAGCCTTAAATCAATGTTGTCAGTGTTGAATTAAGTGTGACTGCTGTGATTCTTAGTAAACTTCAAAGATGCCCATAGAAAAAAAGCATATCTCACGCGGTTGCTTTGCTTCCATGAGGTATGCACTAATCTAATTACTTTAGGCTATTATGTGACACTTAAGCCACCTATAAGCTGAAACTATTGTATTATAGTATAGATAGGTAGAAATGCATATGAGAAGGGGCACACAGCTTGTAGGTATTGATTGGTTATGTGCCCACTGTGAAGTAATTATGAAGTAAGACACAGACAACAGATTCAAAGTTCAGACCAAATATGTTTATTAACTTAAATGTCGGGATGGTGTAAAGCCTAACTTGCCCGGTTCCATGTGATGATGTCCCCGCAAAAATGTCACCATGCAAGAATGGTGCAGTTTGTTTGCTGTAGCATTATCATATGGAACCTGCGGGGGGACACCCCAGCAACCCCTGCTCCAATTTACCCCATATATTGTTCCCATATATAATGGCACCTATGCCATTTCCGGGCGACTATATGTATAGCGACATTATATATGGGGATAATATTACCTGCAACCACTTTCTCTATGCTAAGGTGGGATTTCCGTACCTAAAGAAACTAATGATAGTCTGAGTCAGTAAGTTCAACTTAAGTTTGTCTGTGTCCAAAACCTATATTTGCCTTCACAGCTAAAGCTAACAATTGATATTGATATTTTATTTCTATTGCGCTCGTACACAAGTGTTTCAGAGCGCGACAAGGCAGGGGAGGGGAACAGGGGACAACAAAACAACAATCTTACTAGGCCCAGTGACACTGAGAACGCACAAGTGCATGGGAGAGGTGGAGGGGAAAAGTGCATGGAAGGGGGGAGAAGTGGAAAGTACGGAACAAAGGAGAAACAGATCAATAATAATAAATAAATAATAAAGGCAACAAATAGTGGTAGTGCAGCCAGCAATTGGCAAGTGCTGGGTTTAAGGCAGCAGACAGGGTAGGTCTGTTAAGTGCAGGAGGGAAAAGGGGGGGCTGTATGGGTACAGATACAGACCCCAGTGCAAGGGGTGGTCCGGAGGCAGTGCAGGAGGGTGGCAGGGTGAGCAGGTATCTGGGCCCGGAGGACAGAGGGTGGCCAGGTGCACAGTGCCAAGAGAGAACAGATCAGCAGGGGAGAGGGGGAGCGAAGGCAGAAGCAAAGAGGAAGGTCTTGAGGTGCTTCCGGAACTTTAGCTGGTTCTCCTCCGGTTTTAGAGTGGCAGGGAGGCCCCAGCCGAAGACCGAGATCTACCCCCAGCTGGTTTCTTTGAAAAACGACTGACCCTGTGTGTAGGGATGTCAGCAACAAACAAAACAGTGTTCCAAATAACGTTCAGAGCTTCTTCTAGCTCTAGGCATACTTTCTAGCTCCCCTTCCCCAAGTTCAAAACAGTTCCAAAAAGACTTGGGGTTCCCTTCCACAAGTAGACAACGCAGTTCCAAAAAGGCCTCAAGGTACCTTCCCTAAGGTGACAACACAGTTCACAATATCTCCGGTTTCCCTTGCCCAAGACCTTAGCCCTTCCGGCTTGCCAATGTACAATCAGTTCAAGTCTCTTAATTCTCACAACCAGTTCCAGGTCACCTTTACAATCCTTCAGGTTCAGTTGATACAGATTGCTATCTATACCATTCACTTCAGCAATTTTAGTTCACAAGTGGACATTATTTATCTTGACTTTCTTTGGCTTTTTCCAGACAGGGTATTCTTGGTCTTGGCACAGTTGTCGAACCACACAGTCCACCCATTACAAGTCACGCAACCGATAACCCTAGGCTCTCTTGCCCACACAGGTGTCTTTCTCACTGCACCTGGACTTTGGTACAGATTCACTTCAGCTTCTCCTTTACAGTCTTGTGGCTTTGCCACAGTGTGTTCTTCCACACATCTCACTGCGTGGTCCTCACACTATTCCACCACCTTGCTTTCACAATCTTCATAAGTGTTCATCACTTGATTTTCACCTTATTCATAGCTTGCTTTCCACTTTATTCACAACATTTCAGTTCACTGTCACTTGCACATACATTTCCGCTAAACCGGCATCACCAGCGGTAGTCTGAGGAGTACCCGGGTAGGAGTGTTCCCTCTGATTAACTCATTGTTCCTCCTGCCTTCTCTCTCTCTCTCTCTCTCTCTCTCTCTCTCTCTCTCTCTCTCTCTCTCTCTATATTCACACTTATATGCATGTTTGCGAGCAGTTGTGGGTTGCTGGTAGATCTGCCTCTCACTCGCAGATGCTACCGGTGGCCTGCAGCACTTGTGAGTCCTTAGTGCCCCACAGCTCTGGCTGTGGGCACCTGGCAGAGGGGACTCTGTCAACCTTGATCCTTTCATGGCCTGCTCAGGGCCTCGCTGTAAGTTTCTCTTTGGAAAAAACAGCGTTCTGGCCTCCAGTCAGGACTCTCCTTGGCACCCTACCGTGCAGGAATTCTCCCCTCTCAGGCCCATCTCCACCGGCCCAGCGTGTCTTCTGCTGGTGTCCCCTTCCTTAATGTTGGATCCAACTTTTATGCACCTGTGACCTATTAGCAGGTTGCAGGTGCGAGCCCTTGAGTGTAATTGCTCAACTACAATTACTGGTATCCACTGGACATGCCTGACCCTCACAATAGTTTCTTCCTCGTCTCAGTACCAGAGTGGTTTAACTGCATGTTAGTGTGTACAACTCCTAGTCGCCTCTTCCTTGTCCTAGTACTAGAGTTGTATGTTGGGGAGGCATGGTATCGAGTATGACACTGCCACAAAAGGTACCATTTTTAAAACCTTTTTTTGAAGTTTCTGGGTTTGGAAATCTCCTAGGTTGCCCTATAACTAAGATGGGGGTAGTCTCGACCATCAAACTATAAACAAAAAAGTCCTAGTGGAGTCTGTCAAATCAAAATGGCTTATGCTAACAAAACCTAATTACTTAACTATCTCTTGCAGAAAAGGAAAAATTGGTGTTTAAAATAATAAATTGTAATTGTATAAATAAACAGTGCTTATACACAGCTGGAGTGCGTCAAAGCGCTTCAAGGCGGGAAGGGAGCAAGGGAATACAGAAAACATTCTTAGGCCTTGAAGTTTCCCAATGCTCTAACAGAAACAACTAGCATACTAGGCCTGATGGCATTTCTCCTAGTGCAAGTGCTTGAAATATTACAGTTGTGACCATGCTAGAGCGGGGGGGGGGGGCGATGACAGGACAGACGAACTTACTAGTCCTAGTACATTCAGGTGTCATGATGCCTACCCCCGGGGAACCAGACCAGGTCCAGCAACCCCGGAAGCAGGCATCAAGTCATTTTGAGCAAGCCCAAAAAACCCTGCTAGGGGCTGCTTGGGTGCGGTCCTGGCGCCTATGGTGCCAGGCTCATATGGAGAGTCATTCCTGGCGCCATAGGCGCCAGGCTCCTAGAGTAGAACTTACCTGATGCAGACCATGCTGCAAGCTTACCTGATGCAGACCATGCTGCAGAGCTCCAAGCCAAATGAGGCTTGGAAGGGACTATTTTACCTAGGGACTATTTTTTACTCGGGTTGGGCTGGGGAGGAATACTTACTTACCTGGGACTACTTTGGAGGCTATTTAAACCACGCCCGAAGAGCAGCACACGCTTTGCGTTATTCTGCATCCAGCAGCGTAACGCTCACCGTGTCTGCAAGCCTGCATCCAGTCTTCTGCCATGCCCACCTCGAGTCTGCAGCTCCTAGAAAAAGGGAGGAACAGAAGGAGAAGAGGTTAGAATAAGAGCAAAACCTTCAATCCTTACCTGAATTCCAGATCCACCGCGCCTTCGAGCTGGAAGAAAGAAGCATTTTACGCGCGCCGCCTCGCCTGGTGCAGCGCTGCGCAGAACTCACCGGCCTTCGCAGCATCCTCATGATCCACCGCATCCTTCTGCACATTCCCGCCGCACTCTGGCACCCAAGGGGAACACAAGAACAGCAAAGGTGAGCCAAGGGAATAAACAGAGGCAATAGTAATTACCCCATAGACTTACTTGATTACCACCGGGGGTACTATTCCTCTTCACGGGTTGGCGCAGTCTCCATTGCATTCTCGCCGTACCCCGGCCCCTAAGGGGAACAAAAGGACAACAAGGTGAGACAAAGGGACAAACGAGGGGAACTCTTCTCACCACAATAGACTTACCTAATTTTACCGCCGGAGGCATTATTACCCGAACTTCATATTTTCTCCCCACACCTGAATAAGGGAGTAAGCAACAGTTTACATTCTGGCCTTATTTTATTGAACTGTGTAGGATAAGCCAAATCCTTACCTGAACTTCGTCAGCTACCACAAGGAACTCTTCGCTGGGTTCAAGCTGCAAACTGCAGGGAATCGGACAAGAGTGAAAGTCAGACATGTGAACTCTTACGAACTACATACTTTTCGGAGTCAATATTGTTCTGGAACTCACCAATTCCTTCGAGCCAGTGAAGCAACTGGTTATCAACGCGCCCCTGCGCTCAATGCAGGATGGAGAGCTCATCATTTCAAACCATCAGGTGAGACTATAAGAGGGGACATCAAAGGTGATCTGTGGGGAGAACAGCGGGGGTGGGGGGGATTTACGCTCAACTCCACGGGTGGTTAATTCCCTTTCCTACGGGCCAAGCAAACAAAGCTAGGTGGGCCAGTCCAGCCCGTCATCTCGGCCCTATGCGTCACATTGGTGGAGACCGCAGCTGTCCAGTTCAGATCGACGCCTCTGTGGGAGCCAGGTGAGCGTAACATCAGGACATGCATGCTTACAGACAAAGGTGAGGAGGGAATGTGGGGGGGGAACAAATGCGTGAAGTCCAGCAAGGCCCTGGGTTAAGTGCAGAGAGAGGTTTCCCCGCTCTTGCAGCGGAAGCCGAAAGTACTGAAATGCTGAACATAGTGCAGCAGCCCGGAGGCAAGTGCAAAGACTGGCGGGGGAGCCTGGAACCTGTAAGACTCTGGAGGTGAACCAGGCAACCAGTCAGCAAAAACTGAACAGAGTTGAGGAGGAGGAGGAGGAGGAGGAGGAGGAGGAGAAGGAGGAGAAGGAGGAGAAGGAGGAAGGAGGGTGGAGAGAAAAAGAATGGAGGTTAGCAAGGGAGAGGGAGAGAAAAAGAGGAAGAGAAGAGGAAGGTCTTGAGGAGTTTCTGAAACTTAAGGTGCTCAGGCTCAAGACGGAAAGAGGCAGGGAAGTGGTTTCGGAGGGAGGCACCTGCAGAGGATAAAGATCTGCCCCCAAATCTCTGTTTGTGAAAGCAGCTCACCCGCAGAGAGTTGGAGGAGGACGAGTGCAGGACTCGAGAGGGAGAGTATTTAGGAAGAGCGCTTTATGGATAGTGCGGGCCCTGGCCCACGAAAGCCTTGTGAATTATGCAGAGGGTCTTGAACTTGGATCTTGCAGCCACATTGAGCCAGTGGAGGGATTTCAGTGCCGGAATTTCCAATTCACGAGACAAGGTTAGTACCACAGGCTTGGCCTCGCCTCTCCAACTCTGCCGTTCAGCCGGGAGATACGGGGACTGACACGGCAGCGACGGGTACGGACGACGAGGTATACGACGAGGATCTACCGTCGTCACCTCCCACCAGGGCTTCTCCGCCCAACGAGATTGGATCGTTCCACTCCATGATCGCCAGGGCATCCGAGCTTTTCCAACTCTGCCCTGAGGAGAAGAAAAAGGAAGGATTCCTTTATCAACGGCGCGAGGCCAAGAGGAAGACGGTCCTCTACTGGACGACATTTGGGATGAGGGCCTCGCCCTCCTCAAGAACCCTTCCACGTCGCCAGCTAGAAGAGATCGGTACGAGAAGAATTACCGGGTCCCGGACGCGGTGCCTCTGGGCGCAGCCTACCCCGGACTCCGTCGTCTCCGCGGCGGCCAGGAAGAAAGCGGGGGGGGTGCGGCCTCCACATCGACTTCCCCACCGGACGGCGAGGGAAAGAAATTGGACGCTATGGGACGCAGGGTCATCTCGTCTGCAGCGACGACGATTAAAGCGGCCAACGCCCTGGCTATCGTGGCCCGCTACGACAGGGAGCTATGGTACAAACTGGCTCCCCTGCTGGACTTCCTACCGGACGACAAGAGGGCGGATGCCCTGGAGATCCTACAGGAAGGCGAGGTGGCGTCGGACCACGCCATCACTATTGCGACGGACATCGCCGACACTGGGTTTCGCCAGTTGGGCAACGGCGTGTGCCTTAGGCGGTGTGGATGGCTCAAGGCTACGGACTTCCGTCAAGACGTACAGACCAGAGTCCTGGACATGCCGTTCGATGGGAACAACCTGTTTGGGAAAACAGTGGACGATTCCCTTCAGGCCATTAAAGCGGACACTGAGACGGCCCGGGCCCTTGGGGTTCTGCAGCAACGACGGACGCCCTTTCGGAGCAGCGGAGGCAAGGGCGCCTCCAAAGGTTCCGGCGGCGGTTTCTCCACCTACCGTCAAGCAGCCCGCTCGTCGTCTCAGGAGGCCTACAGAGGACGAGGCAAGTCTGGCGGACCCCGCCGTCGTCGCCAAGGAGGTCAAGGCGGCAAAGCCTCGTCGAAACAGGATTGAACCGGCCGTGGGGTCGGGCCCCCACCGAAGCACCCCGGTGGGAGGCCGGCTGGCGAGCTTCGTCAGCGTGTGGGAGTCCATCTCCACCGACCGTTGGGTGCTGGACGCCTTAGCCCGGGGCCACGCGCTCGAGTTTCAAAGAAGGTGCCCGCGCGTCCCCCCCCGTGGCCAGGAAAGAGCTTCACGTCCCTCAGCTTCTCCTGGAGGTAAAGGCGATGCTCTGGAAGGGCGCCATCGAACTCGTCCCAAAGAGGCTTCGGGGCTCCGGGGTTTACTCGAGATACTTCCTCGTGAAGAAGAAGACGGGAGGATGGCGCCCCATCCTAGACCTGCGACGTCTGAACAAGTTCATCAAGGCGCAGAAGTTCCGGATGGTCACCCTCCAGCACGTCCTGGGGCAGCTGGAGGAAGGAGACTTCCTGTCGTCGTTGGATTTGGAGGATGCCTACTTCCATATTCCCATCCTAAAGGGGCACCGAAAATTCCTCAGGTTTGTGGTCCAAGGGCGTCACTACCAGTTCAAAGCCCTCCCCTTCGGACTACGGTCGGTGTTAGGAAAGATTTCGTTATTGTAGGGAACTTTCCTTCCATGTGGCAACCCCTAAACTTTTTGCTATTGTTTTCAACCTGTTTTCTTGACTTTGCCAGAGAAGTGCAGCCTTCTGCTGTACTCCTCTGGGCTTTCGCTCCTTTCTTACGGGGAAACTGACATGCCCTTAAGACAGTCAGTACCGGGGAACGCTGTTTCCCGTAGTTTCTTTTATCGTGTCGCCATTTTAGAGCAACACGACACAAGAGGGCACTGTAACCTAAGTTACAGCTCTCTTGGGTCTCTAGCCTTCTACAGACCCTAGACACTCTTGTAGGATGGTTTTTGGATCGGTGCAAGTCATTCAGGGACTGGGCTGGTGGCAGCGATCATTTGGTTTATTTTGAGCTCCTTTTGCCGTTCTGAGCACGTTTTTGCCGCGAACACAAAAGGGTGGCCCGGCTACACAAAATGGCCGGACCACGAGGCTCCTTTGTCTAGTCCACTGTCCGTCTTGCTCCCTTTACCTTCCCCCGGGTCAGGCGACCCGGGGCCTTCCTTATTTGGGCATGTAGTTTCCCGCGAAACACGGTTGCTTTCGCGGGCTTCTACATGTCGTTTGAGTGCCCCCAGGATGTGGGATGGGCTGTCTGGTCCCAATACACATCCTGGGTGCCAGAGAGTCTAGGGTGGTGTGAATGCCTGGGACCACTGTGGTCCGTGATTGGTCCACGTATGGTATGTGTGTTGATGAGCGGATCTCCCATTGGCTCCCCTCCGTTTTGGCGCGAAGGGAACCGTGGATAAGAGGGAGCTGGAAACACCACTACCATGTCGATCTCCTGAGTTCTTACGAACCCAGGGATACAGGAGCCAAGTATCCTGCGAACACGAGGCTGGACCGAGGAATCGCTGGTGACCCCCTGAAGAACTTCTGCTCCTCATTGCTGTCGTCCGGTGAAGCCCTTTCCACCTAAGATCGAACAAGAAGGCCTGTACTGGCGCTTCGACCTATTGGAATAGCAGGACCAGCTATTCCCGGCACCTTCATCAACTCCTGCTGTAAGCCTTCGGAAGTGTCTCTGGGCCATCCAGTTGACTGACCAGCTTACTAAGGAGGCCTGCTCTGTAATCGCCGACAGGTTGGGTGGTATTCTGAGTCCGGGGCATGCTCACACGCTTCGTTTGCTTAGCAGTCCTAAGCTAGAGGTGAGCAGTGCTCGTTTGGCTTGAATACACCCGGCCGTTCCGTTGCCCTGCTGTGGCGACAAAACTGTGCTTGTTTCTTCGATCGGGACGTCTTTTTACTCTGCACGACGACGAGACGTTCCCTGCTCTTCAGAACCTGCCAGAAGCTGTATCTATCGAGGAGAAGCTCGGGCCTGCTTGCTTCGGGGACCGGTGAGTAGATTAGCTAGGATCTGGTCGCCCTCCTGCAGTGCCCCTTGCTTTTCCCCGCTGTAAATACAGCACCCCTTGTCCGTACTCGCGCCCTGCTTCTGCCTCACAGTGGAGGCTGCGCTAGAGTCGCGGACCGTGTTCTCCTTCATTAGAGCTCCCTACAGAGCTGTTCAACGTCCTCCGAAGAGCTTCACCTTCTGCCCATTGGCACCGGCGTGTGCAGGTACTTTTGAGCGCTAGGCTCCACTCTTCGTAGGGATTGGACTACCATCTAGTTAGGGGCCTCAGAAGGCGGACATATCACACGCATTGGTTCGCACTGCCTGTTTTCCTTCCCCTGCAGGTGGATAACATATTTCGTGCTGCTAATGCTGTGAAACTGTGTATTCTGTATATATATTGGGTGGATAGTGTATGTGTTGGTTTAATATCGTTGTATATTGCTGCTTCTACTGTGGTTATTAGTTTCAAGGCCTTATAATAAATGTGTATCTATTTTTGATATAAACAACTGTTTGGAGTAGTTTGTAAGCGCTCTTGCTTTGTGTGCTCATTGCGGGCTTTCAGTCACCCTCACCCCTCTTGAGACCTAGTCTTGACCGCCGCGATCGCTACCTTGATTGGTCTGGCTTGTCCAGAGGTTACCCTGTTCCAAGTAATTAGGTTGGCCTTCTGAACCTCTGCGCCACCAGGACAGAGTTCAGAAATCCGTCTTAACAAATTGGTGTACAGCGGTGGGATACGACTGAAGGTATCCAGTGTTGCGCACGAGCTAGGGCGTTTTCAGGTTATTCCAACCAGGACACGCAGTAAAGTATTGAATATAACGTTAAAAAGGCCATAGTCCTATCGACAGTATGGAAACGAATACTTTATTAACCTTAAATGCTTCGAAATCTGAAACATTGAAGAAGATGTGTGCGGAGAGAGGGGTTTCCTCTCAAGGCACTAAATTGGAAATGATCCAGAGAATCGTGGCGTGGCAAGAAGCGCAGCTTGACGCTATAACTTCCGAGGACAGTGCAGAAGGTGGTGGGGCTGCTCTCACTGGCAGAACCGACGGTTCTGCCGCTGCACTGATCCATCACGACCACGAGGACAGGGAGGATGTAATGTCTAACGTTTCCTCTGCCAGTGTTGATGGGGAGGCTATGCTTGAATTCAAGAAGCAAGAGCTGCGGTTTAGGCAGCAGGAGCTTGAATTCAGCATAGCCAAACTGAAAATCGACCAGGCAGAAAAACAAAAAGACAGGGATCACCAGTTGGAACTGGCCAAGCTTCAGTTCGCAAATGGGTCCAAGGGTCCTGGACATGGTTCTGGGGCTTCCTCTCATCCACGGTTTCCAAAAGATCTGCTCAGTGTGTATGAGGAACGAAATGACATTATGGACTGGTTAAATGCGTTTGAGTATGCATGCGAGGTTCAAGAGGTTGATAATGCGGATAAGATTGCATGGTTACTCAGCAGACTGCCCCATTCTGGTTGCAGTGCCATTATGGAAATGTCGAAGGCTGAGCGCGCTGATTTTGCAATGTTGAAGCAGACTCTCATTTTAAAGTTTGGGAAGACTCCGACCCAATATTTGAAAAGGTTTAGAGAGTATAAGAAAAAGGAAGGTGGTACTTGGGTGTCGTATGTAGCTGAGTCCCTGAAAAACTTGACTGGCTGGGTTGAAGGTTATAAGGTTTCTACCTTCGAAGGCATGATCAATCTGGTCATGCTGGAACACATTTTTGCTTCTTCTTCCCCGGAGCTTAAGCAGCATTTGGCCGATTCGAAGGAGATAGATCCTAAGAAGCTGGCCATTGCAGCAGACTTATGGGTGTCACATCGAGTGTCCCATAAGGACAAAACTCATCCTGGTAAGCAGGAGGAAGGGAAAAAGTCCAAAGATGTGGAGGGTGGGGAATCTGCTAAATCTTCTTCCCATAAGGGCCACAAAAAGAAAAATAAGGGTAAGCCATCCGAGAACTCACAGGGTAGTGGAGGTTCGCCTCCGAAACAGAACTCTGGTTATAATAAGCCTCCCTACGTAAACAGACCCAATGGGGCTTGTTTTTCTTGTGGAGCAACTGACCATGTGAAGGGGGATCCCCGTTGTAAGGTTAGACCTTTGGGGGTCCACTCCGCTAATCTGGCCTTCTCCTCCTACGAGGAAGAAGAGATTACAGGAGCATCCTTCTCCTCAGACTCATTTCCCAGCGGAATAGAGGCTGAGGTAGTTTTAGTGTCCCTGGGTTCCTGGGAGCCTAAAGTCGCAGAGGCGTATGCTAGGATTCCGGATAATACCAAGCACTACTTTAAAGACAGTGTGCTGATCAATGGAGTGGATACTCCAGCTCTTAGGGATAGTGGGTGCAGTCGAACTGTAGTGGATTCTACCTTGGTAGACTCAGAGGAAGTTGCCAGAGCTACTCTGATGCCCACTAAGTTGGCTGACGGCCCCCTCCGTATGTTTCCCGTGATCCCTGTTAATCTAACTTTAAATGGTACAGCAGTTAGGATTCCAGTGAGCATTCAGAGAAACGTCCCGGGAAAGGTCTTGTTGGGCAATGATCTCAGAGCTCTAGGGCTCGTAGGAGACACTGCCGAAAGACCCTACACACGGTCTCAAGCACGGGCAGCATTGGCCAAGTCCAATACGCCGCCCCAGCCGAAGGGGAAACCCAAGGCGAAAGGAGTCAACAAGTCCCGACGGGGGAAAGAGAATATTCCCCCGAGCTCGCCTACCACTGCGGTGGAGGGAGTTGGTCAATCGCCCGAGCCTGACGAGGAGGTGGCGATGCCTGAAGTGTTCGACCCCAACGACCATCCTGAACTAAAAGACTTGTTAGTTGAAGGAGGTCCTGATAGGGACGACTTCAGTAAGGGCCAACGTGAGTGCCCATCTCTGGAAGGCCTAAGGAGACAGGCCTGCTCCCAGCTTGAGGGTGAACCTCCTGGGAAGCATCGGATTTATTGGGAAGGTGGACTCCTGTACAGTGAGCCCACAGAGTCTACAGAAGGAGACCATAGGAGGTTGGTGGTTCCCCTTTCTGTTAGACCCTTCCTCCTGCAGTTGGCGCATGAAGTTCCCCTTGCTGGTCACCTTGGAATGAAGAGGACCAAGCAAAGGTTATCTATGCACTTCTACTGGCCCAAGATGGGGGTGCAAGTAGAAAGTCACTGCAGGAGTTGTGCCTCCTGCCAGTTGTCTGGTAAGGTTGGCGCGACAATCCAAGCTCCGTTGGTACCGCTCCCAGTTGTGGGGGTACCATTTGAAAGGGTAGGGATCGACATCGTTGGTCCCCTTGACCCGCAAACATCCTCAGGCAATAGGTTTATCCTGGTGCTGGTCGACCATGCAACCAGGTATCCTGAGGCCATCCCATTAAAGACTGTAACTGCCAAGTCAGTTGCAAAAGCGTTACTCGGCATATTTACTAGGGTTGGCTTCCCTAAAGAAGTTGTGTCAGATCGTGGCAGCAACTTTATGTCGAAGTATATGCAGGCTATGTGGAAAGAATGTGGGGTCACCTACAAGTTCTCTTCTGCATACCACCCCCAGACCAATGGTCTGGTGGAGCGTTTCAACAGAACGCTAAAGAGCATGATTGGGGCTCTGGAGGAGCCCCAGAGGAGGAAATGGGACCTTCTTTTACCATGCTTGTTGTTTGCCTACAGAGAGGTACCACAGGAGGGTGTTGGCTTCAGCCCCTTCGAACTTCTGTTCGGTCATCCCGTACGGGGACCCTTAGCCATCGTCAAAGAGGGATGGGAGATGCCCACTCCCCCTGTTACTACCAATGTAGTTGACTATGTGCTAGGGCTCAGAAAACGGATGGTACTCCTGATGGGCTTGGCTAGTGAAAAGTTGAAGGCAGGACAAGCGCTGGTGAAACATTGGTACGACCAGAAAGCTTCCTTAATTCACTTTACCCCTGGTCAGCAAGTCCTGATCATGAACCCTATAAGGCCTCGCGCTTTACAGGACAAATGGTCAGGCCCTTACACAGTGGTGGAGCCCCTGGGTGAGGTGAACTATTTAGTGGACCTTGGAAGGCCTGGACAGGCTCCAAAAGTGTTCCACGTAAATAGGCTGAAGGCTTTCGTCCCAAGAGTCGAAATCGCAGCACTGCTACTGGCGTCAGACGTTGAGGAAGAGGAGTCAGAACCTCTTCCCGACCTGTTCCCAAGCGGTCCTTCAGATAGCTCCGTTGAGGGTGTCCGAGTGGCCCCTCACCTGACTTCTGATCAGCAGGCTGAGGTGAAAAGTTTGCTTAGGCAGTTTTCCCCCCTGTTTTCACAGTCGCCTGGTTTGACACCTTGGTGCAAACATAACATTGACACAGGAGACAGTGTACCTACCAAAAGTAGGGGATACAGGATGTCGGATAAAGTACGGTCTTATATTAAGACCGAGGTCAACAAGATGTTAGACCTTGGGGTGATTGAACCCTCTAGTAGTCCTTGGTCCAGTCCTGTGGTTCTGGTTCCAAAAGCAGGCACTTCTGAATTGAGGTTCTGCGTGGATTACAGGGCTCTGAATGCTGTCACCAAGACAGACGCTCACCCCTTGCCTCGAACTGACGAGCTGGTGGATACCTTGGGTGCCTCCAAGTACCTCAGCACGTTTGACCTGACTGCGGGCTATTGGCAAATAGCTTTAGCAGAACATGCCAAGGAGAAGACAGCATTTTCAACTCCCGACGGGCTTTACCAATTCCGGGTAATGCCGTTCGGATTGAAGAATGCACCTGCCACTTTCCAGAGGCTTGTGAATCATGTGTTGAATGGGTTGGACGAATTCTGTCTTGCATATCTGGACGATATAGCAGTTTTCAGTGCCACCTGGGAAGACCATGTGAAACACCTCGGGATTGTGCTCCAGGCTCTTCAGAAAGCCCACTTGACCATAAAGGCGAGTAAATGCCAGATTGGACAAGGCTCAGTGGTTTACCTTGGGCATGAAGTAGGTGGAGGAAGGATACAGCCTCTCCCCAGTAAAGTACAAGCAGTACAAGACTGGCCTACCCCCACTACACAAACCCAAGTGAGAGCCTTCTTAGGACTCACGGGTTATTACCGCAATTTTATGGCAGACTATGGCACCATAGCTGCTCCTCTGACTGCCCTCACAACTCCGAAGAAACCCAAGAAGGTAACTTGGACTGACGAGTGTGAGAAGGCCTTCAATGGCTTGAAAGACTCCTTGTGCCAGGCCCCTGTGCTCAGGGCCCCTGATTATCAAAGACCTTTTATCGTGCAGACGGATGCCTCTGACACTGGGATAGGAGCTGTACTATCACAAGTAGATGAGAAGGGTAAGGAACACCCTATCGGTTTTATTAGTCGCCAGCTTAAGGACAGAGAGCTCAGATGGTCCACGGTAGAGAAAGAATGTTTCTCTGTTGTGTGGGCCCTAAGGAAGCTGCGGCCCTACCTCTATGGGACCCACTTCACTGTGCAGACTGACCATAAGCCGTTAAAGTGGCTAATGAACATGAAGGGGGAGAATCCAAAGTTGCTTAGGTGGTCCATAAGTCTACAAGGCTTCGACTTCACTATTGAGCATAGGCCAGGTGTCCAACATAGCAATGCTGATGGGTTGTCCAGAATGTTTTACCGACCTGAACAAGAGACTCATCCAGGGGTGGATTAGTTCCCCCTGTCCATAGTCTGGGAGGGGCGAGTGTTAGGAAAGATTTCGTTATTGTAGGGAACTTTCCTTCCATGTGGCAACCCCTAAACTTTTTGCTATTGTTTTCAACCTGTTTTCTTGACTTTGCCAGAGAAGTGCAGCCTTCTGCTGTACTCCTCTGGGCTTTCGCTCCTTTCTTACGGGGAAACTGACATGCCCTTAAGACAGTCAGTACCGGGGAACGCTGTTTCCCGTAGTTTCTTTTATCGTGTCGCCATTTTAGAGCAACACGACACAAGAGGGCACTGTAACCTAAGTTACAGCTCTCTTGGGTCTCTAGCCTTCTACAGACCCTAGACACTCTTGTAGGATGGTTTTTGGATCGGTGCAAGTCATTCAGGGACTGGGCTGGTGGCAGCGATCATTTGGTTTATTTTGAGCTCCTTTTGCCGTTCTGAGCACGTTTTTGCCGCGAACACAAAAGGGTGGCCCGGCTACACAAAATGGCCGGACCACGAGGCTCCTTTGTCTAGTCCACTGTCCGTCTTGCTCCCTTTACCTTCCCCCGGGTCAGGCGACCCGGGGCCTTCCTTATTTGGGCATGTAGTTTCCCGCGAAACACGGTTGCTTTCGCGGGCTTCTACATGTCGTTTGAGTGCCCCCAGGATGTGGGATGGGCTGTCTGGTCCCAATACACATCCTGGGTGCCAGAGAGTCTAGGGTGGTGTGAATGCCTGGGACCACTGTGGTCCGTGATTGGTCCACGTATGGTATGTGTGTTGATGAGCGGATCTCCCATTGGCTCCCCTCCGTTTTGGCGCGAAGGGAACCGTGGATAAGAGGGAGCTGGAAACACCACTACCATGTCGATCTCCTGAGTTCTTACGAACCCAGGGATACAGGAGCCAAGTATCCTGCGAACACGAGGCTGGACCGAGGAATCGCTGGTGACCCCCTGAAGAACTTCTGCTCCTCATTGCTGTCGTCCGGTGAAGCCCTTTCCACCTAAGATCGAACAAGAAGGCCTGTACTGGCGCTTCGACCTATTGGAATAGCAGGACCAGCTATTCCCGGCACCTTCATCAACTCCTGCTGTAAGCCTTCGGAAGTGTCTCTGGGCCATCCAGTTGACTGACCAGCTTACTAAGGAGGCCTGCTCTGTAATCGCCGACAGGTTGGGTGGTATTCTGAGTCCGGGGCATGCTCACACGCTTCGTTTGCTTAGCAGTCCTAAGCTAGAGGTGAGCAGTGCTCGTTTGGCTTGAATACACCCGGCCGTTCCGTTGCCCTGCTGTGGCGACAAAACTGTGCTTGTTTCTTCGATCGGGACGTCTTTTTACTCTGCACGACGACGAGACGTTCCCTGCTCTTCAGAACCTGCCAGAAGCTGTATCTATCGAGGAGAAGCTCGGGCCTGCTTGCTTCGGGGACCGGTGAGTAGATTAGCTAGGATCTGGTCGCCCTCCTGCAGTGCCCCTTGCTTTTCCCCGCTGTAAATACAGCACCCCTTGTCCGTACTCGCGCCCTGCTTCTGCCTCACAGTGGAGGCTGCGCTAGAGTCGCGGACCGTGTTCTCCTTCATTAGAGCTCCCTACAGAGCTGTTCAACGTCCTCCGAAGAGCTTCACCTTCTGCCCATTGGCACCGGCGTGTGCAGGTACTTTTGAGCGCTAGGCTCCACTCTTCGTAGGGATTGGACTACCATCTAGTTAGGGGCCTCAGAAGGCGGACATATCACACGCATTGGTTCGCACTGCCTGTTTTCCTTCCCCTGCAGGTGGATAACATATTTCGTGCTGCTAATGCTGTGAAACTGTGTATTCTGTATATATATTGGGTGGATAGTGTATGTGTTGGTTTAATATCGTTGTATATTGCTGCTTCTACTGTGGTTATTAGTTTCAAGGCCTTATAATAAATGTGTATCTATTTTTGATATAAACAACTGTTTGGAGTAGTTTGTAAGCGCTCTTGCTTTGTGTGCTCATTGCGGGCTTTCAGTCACCCTCACCCCTCTTGAGACCTAGTCTTGACCGCCGCGATCGCTACCTTGATTGGTCTGGCTTGTCCAGAGGTTACCCTGTTCCAAGTAATTAGGTTGGCCTTCTGAACCTCTGCGCCACCAGGACAGAGTTCAGAAATCCGTCTTAACAGTCGGCACCCAGGGTATTCACCAAGTGCCTTGCACCGGTGGCGGCGCAGCTGCGCCGCGAGGGGATCCACGTCTACCCCTACCTGGACGACTGGCTCATCCGAGCCAAGACGAGGGAGCTCGCCGTGGAGCACACGGCAAGGACCGTCCAACTTCTCACGGACCTGGGATTCTCCGTGAACTACGCCAAGTCCCACCTGGTACCCGCGCAAAACGCACTGTTTCTGGGAGCGACGCTCGACACAGTGTCCCTTCTGGCCTCCCCGTAGGAGGAAAGGAGCAGGTCTATCCTGGGCAAGGTACAGCGGATGTTGGTTTCCGACGTGGCCAAGGTGAGGTCCATCAAGTCCCTCCTCGGAATCATGTCTTCTTGCATCTACCTCATTCCCATGTACAGGCTCCAGATGCGCCTGTTGCAGGAGTTCCTGGAAGCGCGCTGGATCCAAACGACGGGCGGCTTCGAGGAGAGGATCACACTCAATGAGAGTTTCCGCCGAGCGGTCCGGTGGTGGGGCAACCGCGTGCATCTGACGGTGGGCATGGACTTCCAGACCACCAGGAGACAGTGACCACGGATGCCTCCCTGGAAGGGTGGGGAGCGCACACCGAAAATCTGCACGCGAGAGGCCTTTGGCTCTCGACGGAGAAGTCCCTCCATATCAACGTCCTGGAGCTCTGTGCAGTGTTCTGGGCCCTCAGGTCCTTCCTTCCGTCCCTCAAGGGCAAGGTGGTGAGGATCTTCACCGACAACACCACCACCATGTTTTACATCAGGAAACAGGGCGGAACCAGGTCTCCAGCGCTGTCCAAGGAGGCGCAGGACCTGTGGCATTGGGCCGTCGCCCAAAGGATGTTTCTGGTGCCGTTTCATCTGGCAGGGATAAAAAACACCATCGCCGACTCACTCAGCAGGGAGCTGCGCTCGTGCCACGAGTGGGAACTACGGCAGGATCTAGTGGATCGCCTCTTCCGACGGTGGGGCACACCCCAGATCGACCTGTTCGCGACGGCGACGAACTCCAAGTGCCGGAGGTTCACCAGCAGGTTTCCCCAGGCGAGGAGCATGGGCGATGCTTTCTCGTTCCCCTGGGAGGGCCTGTTCCTCTACGCGTTCCCTCCCTTGCCACTGCTAATCCGGCTCGTCAACCAGCTCAAGAGGTCACGGTGCAGGATGATCCTCGTCGCACCTGCGTGGCCGAGGCAGATATGGTTCCCGGACCTTCTGGACTTGTCAGCGTCCCCGCCAATCAAGCTGCCGGTGGACGCGGATCTACTCTCCAGGGAAGGAGGCGCCATCCTCCACCACGACCCGAAATCGCTGAACTTGCAGGCCTGGCTCCTGCAGCGCTAGAGTTTGGAGGATACGACATACCGGCCGACTGCAGAGAGGTTCTTGCAAAGGCCAGGGCGTCCTCGACTCTTAAATGCTACGGACACAAATGGAAGAGGTTCTCTGTCTGGTGCCACGCACAGAAGATTAGCCCTCTACGGATTACGGCTCCCCAGGTACTGCCGTACCTGCTGACGCTGGCCAAAGCTGACTGGCACACGCGTCCATCAAGATTCATCTTGCTGCGATCTCCCGATACACCAGAACCACGGGCCGGACGTCCTTGTGGTCTCATCGTCTGGTGTAAGAGTTCATGAAGGGACTGTTCAGATCGTTCCCGCCGGTGAAGGCGCCGGCCCCGGCGTGGGAGCTCAACGTGGTGCTGACCAAGCTCATGGGACCTCCGTTCGAGCCTCTGCACTCGGCCCCGTTGAAGTTTCTGTCGTGGAAAACGGCGTTTCTTGTGGCCATCACCTCCGCACGACGGGTGGGAGAGATCCAGGCCCTTTCCTGCAAGGCCCCGTACTTGACTTTTCACGACACGAGGGTAGTGCTCAGGACGCACCCCTCCTTCATGCCCAAGGTACCGTCGGACTTCCATCTCAACGAACCCTTGGTGTTGCCTGTGTTCTTCCCGTCGCCTTCGTCGCCGGCTGAGAGGACTTTGCACTCGCTGGATGTGGCTAGAGCGCTGAAGTTCTACGTGGACCGCACGAAGTGTTTTCGGAAGACGTCACAACTCTTTGTGAACTTTGGACCTGTCAATCAGGGGAAGGCTCTCTCGAAGGCTTCCATTTCCAGATGGCTTTCCGGCTGTATCATGTACTGTCATCGGTTGGCAAACCGACCGCTGCCTGGCCGTCCGAGAGCCCATTCCACCAGAGCGATCGCAGCTACCACGGCGTTCCTTTCTGGTGTGCCCCTGCTGGACATATGCAGGACTGCTACGTGGAGGTCGACACACACCTTCACGAAATTCTACTGCGTCGATCGGGATTCCAGGGAGGAGTCCAGGGTCGGCCAAGCAGTGCTGCTCAACCTGTTCGCCTGAGGTGAGCCTGGTGAGGAGGTAAGATGCTTAATGTTGAGTTTGATGTACTGCTTAATGTTGAGCCTTTGCCACCTCCCGTGGTTGTGCATGTGTGTACTGCTATGTATTCTTTATTCATGAGCATGTGAATCCATGCCAGACCCCATGCTGGAGAAGGAACAAGTTACTTACCTGTAACTGTTGTTCTCCAGCATGGGTCTGGCATGGATTCACATGCGAACCCTCCCGCCTACCCCTCTGCGGCTCTTCACTTGGTCATACTGCCACTTCACGTGCTTCCAAATCTGAAGATGGCTGCCAGAGGCGGTGCTTAGGTAGAGGGCAGTCATTGGCTGTGGTCAGTATGACGCAGAGACCAGTGATTGGTTATTACTACGAAAGACAGATCAGAAACAAAACTGATACTGGTTTTTTCTTTACCGAGGATTCCCAGTCTGACGACGGGGAATATTCATGAGCATGTGAATCCATGCCAGACCCATGCTGGAGAACAACAGTTACAGGTAAGTAACTTGTTCCTTATAAAAAGGGTCAGAAAGGGCGCAAAAATATCAGGGTGATCTAAAACAATATTAGAAGGGAGAATATCTATTTGACAAGTTGTAGGGCGCATTTCTTTAAGGATCTTGATAAGGGAATCCACAGTGATATTTTCAAATGAAAATGGGGATTTTCTTGAGTTTGGAGCCAAAAGGTAGGGCTCAGAGAGATGGAATTAACAATGATCTCTTTCGTACTTGCAATATTACATTGTGCTTTATATACTTTATCAGCAAAAGCTTTTTGCAGTGCCTCACAATCCAAACTGTTAGGAGTAAACTGTTTGATTTGAGCTTTGGGTTTCTCCAGTGTCCTGACAATCTCAAATAATTTCTTAGTGTCATTGTAGAACTGGAGATTTGGGAGTCAAAGTCCTTTTTGGCCCAGAATTATTTTTCGCTGGTAACTTTTCTCTATAGTTTTCCATTTATATTTACTATCTTGGGATTGAGTTTTTAGCCATAGCCGTTCTGCTTTTCTCTTTTCTTGCTTCAGAGAGGCAAGGTGTGGAGCATACAGTTTTTGGTTGTTTTCTCTTTCCCTAACTTTCTTCTCTTTCAGAGGGGCTATTTGGTCAAGCATCTTGCGGATATGTTGACCATAGCTGGATGCTAGTGAGGTAGGTGAGTCTTGAATAGATGTAGAGGCCACCAATTCATTAATGTATTTCTGTAAATCGTTATATGTAATTTTGTTAAAATTCCTACTGATTACTTTTTGTGGGTTATTCATTTTAGGAGTCACCTTTTTAGGGAGAAGGATGTTGAAGGTCACAGTATAATGGTCTGACCAAACACAGGGTTTGATATGGTGCATTTGTAAATCTAAATTTCTAGTTACAACCCAATCGAGGGCATTGCCATGCATATGTGTTCTTTACTCAGTTGCTCCAAATCGGTTACTTCTGGATCTTTAGGATTACCCAGCCATTTATAAAAATGTCCTAGTATGATTTCATGGCTATGGGGTTTGTTAGAATTCGAGAGGATGCCTGATATCTCATCAATGAACATGGGCATCTTAGTCAGTGGACGATAAATCAGGATGATGTTTAAACAGTCGTTGGGGGTAATTATAGCTTTCAAAAGTATAATTTTGCATCTAGTGCATGAAATAGGTGCTTGAAAAAAGTCTACTCCCTGTTTTGCAATAATTGCCACTCCTCCTCCCCAACCATTTTCTCTATATTCTGCATGCAATGTATATCCATCAGGAGTAGCAAGGTTTATATTAGGCCCACTCGAGTCTCTGAGCCATGTCTCAGTGATACACATGATGTCTATGTGTTCATCCAAGACAATGGGCCTCATTACACGGAAGGCGGTAAGCCATGGCGCTATTAGCGCCATGGCTGCCGCCGGTACCTTACCGGGTCCGCCTTGGTAGATGGCGGAATTAGCGCCATATTCCAAGGTGTGTGGGGGCGCTGATTCCGCCATCCACCATTGCCCCTTCACCATTGCCAGTCAGCCGCATAGGGCTCCATGTTAATGGTGAAGGTGCTAATTACGGTACCGCAAATTGCGGTACCGTAATTAGCGCCAAGGTCCCTTTGCGGGTCCCGTACTTAACGCCTGTAAAAACCAGGCGTTAAGGGAGGACCCGCAAAGGGACCTCGTAGTAAGGTGGTAAGGGTTTACCGGTACCAGTACCCTTACCTATACCGGTAAACCCATACCACCTTCCGTGTAATGAGGCCCATTGTCTTCAATGCTGATAGCATGTTTGTCTAGGGATCTCGAGTTTAATAAGCATATCTTGAGCGATTGCCTCTCTTTAATTTGTATTTCACATGCAATGTCTGCGTGATTCATAATAGTGTCGACATATGGTTTGTAAGGGCCTCGAGGATCAGTTGCTTGGTGTCCAGTCAATTGGTCGACAGCAAACTGGTCGACTGCAATTTGGTCGACACCATTTGGTCGAATGCCAAATGGTCGAATTTTTTTTTTTTTATATATATATATGTGTTTTGTGGGTTTTCGTGTGGGGAAAAAAAATAAAAAATAAAAAAAGGGGGTTGGGGGGGGGACCCCCCCAAAAAAAACCAAAAAAGGGGTAAAAAAAAAAATGCGACCATTTGGCATTCGACCAAATGGTGTCGACCAGTTGTCCTGTCGACCAAATGTTTTCGACCAATTGACTGGGAACCCAGTTGCTTCTCTCTGGTTAAAGCTCGGATAGAGGTTTCCAGTGTGAGGTTGAGTATTATAGTCAATTTCGGGCGGCGGCAGAGACTTCTGTTAAGAGGTCATAAACTCACCCGAAATTCTGATTGCAGGCGGGAGCGTGTTCCATGGCAATCTAGCAGCAGTGAGACTTGGACACGACACGCAGCCCGTCCAGCACAGACACACGCATACTGGCACCTCCCAGACGCGCCAGGTGCTGACGCGCATGCCCAGTACGAAACAGGAGCCGGGAACTACAAAACTGCTGAAAAATGTAGTTTTATATGAACAACGGCGCAGGAAGCTATTTAAACTGAAATTAAATGCGGAAACAGTTGCTATTCAATTCCCCAAGTCTAACAAACTATTTAAAAGATTTCTACCAACATACAGTTGGGTCACTAAGGGAAGGAAGATTAAAAGCGTACAATGAAATTCAAGTTGTTAAAAACTAAATACAAATAAAAACAAATGTACAATAAAAATTGCGATATATATATATATATATATATATATATATTTTTTTTTTTTTAATTTTCTTTATTGGTTTTAACAGTATAACAAACATAGTTGGCATCGCTTGTAATAATCACCGCAAATCAACAGAATTACGCATCCCCCTACCCCTAACTCAAGACCACAGTCAACATTATCGTCCATTCTTATTGGACCGAATTGATGGCAGGACAGTCCGAACCGTCCGAGGTATCGTCCGTATTGTTAGGATGAAGTAGTGGCACTGTTAACGCCACCCAGCGATGCAGTTCCCCACTGGAGTCCAGCCTCTGTTCGAGGATTGCCGTTTCCCACGCGCCAGTCTCAGCCTTTATCCATTTCGTGAGGTCCCCCCACCACTGTGCTTCGATCGGGGCCCTTGGGCTCTTCCATCCCAAGGCTATGCGTCTCTTCGCAGTTATGTATATCAGATCTTTGAGTTTGTTTAGAGGCTTATTTTTGTGGTTACGTTTGCATCTGCCCAAGATGCAGGCTGCGGGATTGTTCACTTCTAGCTCAATATCTGCGTCCGCCACCCTCTCCTGTACCTGTGTCCAGAAATTGCGTATCTCTGGGCAGCCCCAAAACATATGCGTCATTCCCGACCTGGGCTCCTTACATTTGGGGCATACTTGGGCCTCAGCCCCCTTGAATTTAGATATGGCCTCAGGAGTTAGGTATGCTCTGTTGGTGATGTATAATTGAATGAGCTGCAAACAGGCATTCCTAGAAACTTTCTTGTGGTAGTGGGTTATTTTCTCCCATTCTTCGTCCGCAAAGTCCTGGCCTAGTTCGGTTTCCCACTTTACTTTGCTTTTGAGCTCGTTGCTTGTCGTGCCCTGAAGTAGGGTTTCGTAAAGTCGCGAGGTTTCATGGCCACCTTCGGCTGTATTTAACAATGTTTCTATGACCTCGTTTTCCGTCTTTCGGGTAGTAGCCTCTGGCCATCTAGCCATTATGGCTTGTATCACTGCCCTATGGAGCAAGAATTGACCAGCAGGTAATCCCGTGGTCTCAGTGAGATCGGGGAAGGGTATGATCTCTTGGTCTCGTGTTAGGTCTCCTAGGGTAGCCACTCCATAGGGTTCCCACTGGGCGCGCGATTCAAGAGAGCCCCACGGCTGGTTGGCCATAATTGCTGCGATGGGGATTTGTGGGGAGTAGGGATCAGCTGACCCCACTGTTCTGCATGCTCTGTTCCAGAGCTTTATTCCAAGTTTGATTAGGTATGGGAAGGGCTGTAGGAGTCTGTTCTGGACCCAGAGTAGATCCCTTAGGAGCAGATTGGGCAATGCTGGTTGGAGGAGCCTGGTGTCTGTAGAGATCTAGTCGGCCATCCATCGCATCACATGCCTTAGTTGGCTTGCAAGATAGTACAATTCGAAGTTGGGGACATTAATTCCCCCTCTCTTGTAGGATCTTTGGAGTATGTTCAGCGCCACCCTATGTCTGCCTCCCTGCCAGAGAAACCGTCTACATAGTTTATTAATGTTTCTGAAAAAGGAGGGGGGAATGTTGTAGGGAACATTTGTAAAGTTGTATAGTAAGCGGGGGAGTGCAACCATTTTGAGGAGACCTGCCCTTCCGGCCATCGAGAGCGGGAGCTTGCCCCAGAATTCCATAGATTTTTCAAGAGAGTCTTTAGCTCTCACCGTGTTGATTATATGTTGCGTGTATGGGTCCCGGTGTATCGTGATTCCCAGGTACCTAAAGGAGGTCACTTGCCATTTTAGGTCAAGGGGGGGGAAGGGATCTTAGGTCTTCCTTATACAGTGCAGCTAGAGGGTAGAGGCAGGACTTGTCCTTGTTAATTTGGATCCCCCTGTATTTGCTAAATCCATCCAGGGTCTCTAGAATGTAGGGCAGGAGGTGTTCGGGGTTGTGTAGGTACAATAGTGTATCTTCCGCGTACATAGAGACGAGGTGGGTCACTCCGTCTATTACGATGCCCCCATCTCCGTATTCTTGTCTGAGGTATGCGGCTACGGGTTCGGTAGCAATGATGTATAACATCGGGGAGAGTGGGCAGCCCTGACGGGTGCCCCTGTGTAGGGACCATTTGTCTGAGAAGGTCTTGTTTGTGCACACCCTAGCGGTGGGGTTGGTGTAGACTAGCTGGGTCCATTTCAGGAAGGCGGGTCCGATTCCCATTCAAGTCATAATGGCGTATAGCCATTCCCAACGCACTGAATCGAAGGCCTTGGTGGCGTCAAGTGACGCAACCGCGTATCTCTGAGGCCTCTGTTCCGTGCTGTACATGATGTGATGCAACCTGCGCAGGTTCTCTGTTATGGAGCGTCCAGGCGCGTAACCCGTTTGGTCCTGATGGATCAGGTGGGGGATCACCCTTCGCAGTCTATTCGCTAGCAGGGAGGTCAGGATCTTGCAATCAACGTTTAACATGGAGAGGGGCCTGTAGGAACTGCAGTGCGATCCGTCTTTACCGGGTTTCAGGAGGGGAATAATTACAGCTTCCCTCATGGAGTCGGGGAGGGCACCACGCTCGTAAGCTTCGTTAAACACCTGCGCCAACAGTGGGGCCAGGGTCTCTTCATACAATTTATAAAATTCCCCGGGGAGGCCATCAGTGCCAAGGGATTTTCCAGCCGGGAGCGATCTAATGATTACCTTGACCTCATCTGGGGTGATGGGCTCGTCTAGGATGTCTGTCATTTGAGGATCGAGCCTTGGAAGGTCGATGTCGTCCAGGACATCCTCAATGCCGGAGTCTGCCATGGGCGGGGGTTTGGCGTATAATTTGCCGTAAAAGTCGGATATAGCCAAGCCTGGAGTTTACCGGGTTTATCACCTAGGGCATGGGTTCGTTCCATGTGTTTGGCGTAGCTCAGCCTTCCCAGGGACTCCCAGTGCGTAAGGCAGGTTTGTTTTAGATCAATTACTTTCTGTAAGTGTTCTGGGGATGGGTCTAATCTGCCTTATAGTTCTCCCAGCTCCCTCTCTGAGTGTTCTAGGGAGGAAGTAACAGACCTTAGTGCTCCACCCATGGCTGCAATCATCTCACCCCTCATGACCACTTTGTATGCCTCCCAGGCGGTGCCTATGTATTTGACACTGTTGAGGTTTCTTTCCCAATAGTCCTCCGTCCTGTCCGCAATGTGTTCGTGGAGGGCTGTGTCATGGAGGGCCTCAGCCCTAAGTCTCCAGGTGGGGACAGGGGGTCTAGGCGGGTAGACCTCCCAGGCGGCCAGTAGTGGGGAATGATCGGACAGCACCCTGGGCAGGTACTGAGCCCCGCCAAACATTGCCTGTTGTTCTAGGCTTACGAAGAGATAGTCTAGCCTAGTGTGGACCGCGTGTGGAGGGGAGTAAAAGGAGAACTCTCGCAGGTCTGGGTGTTGTTCTCTTCACAAGTCTCGGAGTTGTAACTGCTGTAACAGCCTGGACAGTATTTTGGCCGGTGGAGAAGGGCGTGTATGCTTATCATCTGACCTGTCTTTCTGGGGGTCTAGGGTGCAGTTGTGGTCGCCTCCCCATATCATGATTTGGTCCCTGTAAGGGCTGAGACGTGAATATAGGGAATGAAAGAAGGCTGTTGCGTCGTGGTTGGGTGCATAGGTGCTAACTAGGCATATCTCCCTGCCTTCGATTGTGCCGCATGCTAGTGCCATCCTACCCTCATCGTCTACTTTGGAGCTTGCTAATCTGAAGGGGATAGAGGGGTCTACCCAAATTAGGACACCTCTGGCATAAGAGGAGTAGGAGGATCCTATCAGAGTTCCGCGCCATGCTTTGGCCAATGCCTTCAGTTTGTCCGACGTTAGGTGCGTTTCTTGAAGTAGGGCTATTCTGGTTTTACTTCTTTTGATGTAGGCGAGTATGTGGCGTTGCTTCACGAAGCTATTCATGCCTCTGACGTTCCACGTCATGATTTTTATCGGGTCAGCCATGGGAATCAGGGGTTCCAGTATCTATTTCAGGCTTACCTGGAGGCATTGCATGTGGCGAGAGGCGCGTGGGGCTCGTTTGAGGTCGAGGTGGTTTATGGATGTGGGTCCTAACTGGGGTGCCTGCGTCTTTTGACTTCCACTCCGATAACTGCAATCCCATCCGGCGTAGGGAATGTGCTTCATCCGTGCTGTCTACGATGGTTGTTGGTGGTCTTGGTTTTTCCCGATTCCGGCACCTAACTTCTGTGCCAACTCCCTTTTTCCCTCCCACCCATAACTTTGAACGTCCTAAACATAAACCAGGTCGAGCGAGGTCTCCCTCACTATGACAGTCCCGTTTCCGCTCCTTTAGACCGAGCATCGGTCGAATGGTGCCCTACGGGCGGGTATCTAAGTGCCCTTAACAAGGAAGAGGTTCCGGGGGTAGGAGAGTGTTCGTCCGGGCGTCTCGTTTCGAGGAATCGAGTCAGCTGCGGTGTGTGTAGTCATTCCTTTTGGGGCGTCCCTGAGATACATTGGGGCAAGGTATAGCCATTGAGGGACGAGGCTCAGCGTGGTTGTCGCTTCTTAACTTCGATGTCCGGGATCTGCTCACTGTCCATCCAGTCCCGAGCCTCGGCAGGGGTATCGAAGAGGTAGGATTTGTTGTTGCGTATCACCTTCAATCTGGAGGGGTATAGGAGCATGTAGCGTAGACCGGCAGACTTCAGTCTAGCTTTGGTGTGTATAAACAGTGCCCTCTTCATTTGGACCTGAAAAGTATAGTCCGGATAGATGGATATTTTGGCTGAGCCCCTGCTGATCTGGCCGTCTGATCGCGCGAAGGCGAGAATGGTTTCACGGTCCCTGTAATTAAGTACCTTTGCGATCACTGGTCTGGGTGGGTTGCCAGGGGGGGTTTCGAGGTGAGGGATCGATGAGCCCTTTCGATTGTGAAACTCTGGGAGAGTTTCTCTGCACCTATCTCCTGTAATAGGAGGTTTTCGACGAGGTTCGTGGGGTCCGATCCCTCGATGCCCTCAGGGAGGCCCAGAAGGCGAATGTTGTTACGGCTTGCGCGCCCTTCTGCCTCCTCAGCCCTGTCTTCCAGGTTTTTCACTTTCTGTTGGAGTGCATCTACATCTTTGAGGAGCACAGTTTTAGCTTCGATGTTTTCGCAGACCTGGGCTTCCAGCGTATCTCTCCTGCTGGCCAAAGAGCGGACGTCTTGGCATAGGAGGCCCAGGTCTATGGCGACTGCGTCAATTTTATGTTCCACGGCCGTTTGAGATTGTTTTATGGCTTCGAGGATCTGTGTGTTGCTTGGTTCAGTTGTTGGCCTCGAGGAGTCGAGTAGATCTGCGGCGTGTGCCCCGTTCATGGTCTCAGGCGCTGTGGGCCCCGCCACCGTGAAGGTATCAATGGTGGTCTGGCGTTGCTTGGCCCTTGCCCCTTTGGTGGACATATCAACTGGACCACAGGCGCTTCACTGGTTTAGGGGTGGTCAAGGTGTGATGAGGCGGAGAGGCCGTAAATTCCCAGTGCCCGCTCCAGTGGTTGAGCCGTTGTGCGGCTCGGACCGGACGGGAGCAGCAGTAGAGGGCGGCAGTATGTTGTGGGCCGCTCGGAGGCCCAGATAGATAGCTAATGTGCAGGGGCCAGACCGGCAGTGTTCGTCAGCGTGCGTCTGGGACGTTTCTCTGGGTTTCAGGAGTAGTGGTTAGGTCCCGGCTGGCGAGACACCACTGCGTTTGCTGGGCGCTTCGTGGAGGGGGACACCGTGCCTATGTAGGGTGGAAGAGTGAGGGGGGGGGGCGCTCGCGTGGGCCGGCGGTGACAGCCAGTATACAGCAGTTGGATTTGTCCCCCCCCGCTCACCTTGAGGATTCTCCGACACCCAGGCTCACGGTTCTGCAGTGGGTAGCGCACGTCTCCGGCTCGTATCAGGCTGGGCTCTGCGTCCTGGTTACGCCTCCTCTCGTTCGCGCACCTGGCCGCTCGGGTGCTTCGCAGGTCCCCCTCATCGGTCCGGCCGGGCGCTCTTGTACGACGGAGGGGTCTTCTCCCCTCTGGCAGCTTGGGGGTTGCGGCGCGGATGCAGCCTTAGAGTGCGGGCCGCTGCGCCGTGCTGGGTGTGGGAGCCGCCATTTTGGCTCCGATCCGCTGGGTCGTGTTGCACGGTCTATAAGGCGAAGCCGGTCGCTCAGAGCCACGGGAGTTGGCCCGCAGGTGCAGCAGGGTATCAGCCCTCGGTGAGGCGGTTTGTGGGCTTCTGGACCCCCAAAAAATGTAGTTAATGGCAGCTTATGATGGTCGCATCAGGCGGAGCACGCGGAGCGAACGTCCTTCACATGGCGGTTAGCCACGCCCCCTAAAGATTGCGATATATATATGCGGCACAATTGGCTCCCCTGCTAGATAGTATGGTTGCATGCTGGAATTCTAAACATTTTATGGACTTTGAGTAATCTGTATTTGGAGTCCCCCTACATGAGTGGTGTTGGAGATCGCCTACGGTCAGGAGGAAAGGGGTTCAGCTACTACGGACGTCCAGAATTAGGTTGGAATACTGCGATGGCGCAGCCCATAAATATCCAGGGACCACATTCCGGTCTCCTCTTATACGTATTTGGAACATAGCAGAATTTCTTCCAGGTTGTCAGCGGGGGAGATTTGCTAGATGTGTAGAGGGGGCTTGGAAAGATTAGGCCAATTATTTGAATCCAGTCAACATCTAACCTTTGACAAATTTAAGTAGCTGTTTATGGTTTGAGATATAGACAAATATGGCATGCACAACTTCGGCACTGTACAGCTTGTGGTAAAGTGTCTAATCGGGCAAAGAGAGGAACAACCCCACTAGAAAATCCATTTATTGGTGATACGCCTTCTCGTAGGGTTTCCTCATTGTATAAGGTTCTTAATGCTAGCCGCTTTAAGCCCCCTCAAGCATATATATGAGGAAATGGGAAGAAGACTTGTACACCCGATAGGGGAATTAACATGGTACAATATATAGACATGGGCTGGGAAGTCATCTAGGTGTGTGTAGTTAAAAGAAAATAGTTATAAATTCCTGTTCCAATGGTACTTCACCCCAGTGAGACTTCATAAGATGGATCCCACAACTCCTGACCTATGCTGAAGGCGCACGCAAGTCTGGGGTGTATTTTTCCACATATGGTGATCATGTACTTTGATCCAGTCTTATTGGAAGGAAATATTGGCACAAATTAAGACAATAAGTTGGGTAGACCTACCAATGGAACTCCTAGTAATATTGCTGGGAAATCAAGATTTGGAGGGGCACTATAAACTAGCAACTCAATCAGCTAAATTGACCACTCATATTTTAGTTTCAGCCAGAGTGGTGGTAGCGCGTAATTGGAAGCTCTGAACTGCACCTGATATTAGGGAACAGTGGGTAAAGTTGTGGTTTGTGGAGGTATGTGCAAAGTCGAGGCCACTCTTTAGGATGAAATACCTACATTTCTTGTAGAATGGGAGTCTTTCATTCAATTTGTGAACCAGAATGACAATCCTGTAATACACTGAAACCTCATGATATTGTCTTTTATTTTCTATACATGTTCTACGACAATATACTACGGAATGGTGAGCAGCTATCAGGACTGGCAATATTGGCTACGGGTTTTGCTAGGTGATCAGCTATATCTTCGTCTTCACTCGATTTATAACCCTCCCCAGTCTCTTCCTCCTCACCTGAATAGTCCAGTTTCTTCCGACGGGTAAGTCCTGTGTACGGCTTCTTCTTTTTTAGAAGATATGGTCTACCTCGGAAAGAAGCCACCGTGACTCTCAGACAAAGAAACCCCACGGTGACTCCCCTCCGCGACAGCCAGAGGGGAAAAAGCCACTGGAACGGCAAAAAACCCCTGGATCCAATACAGACGTGAAGATTGTGGGAGTCGTCAGCACAGTCGTAGGTTGAATGATCCTTCACCGAAAAACCCAGACAATAGGTAAGGTCGGCGATTCCGCTAATCGAGGGAATAGGAGATGGCAGTTTACAGGTAGGTACCCCTCGGGGTGGAGGACAAGAGTGAACGGAGAAATCTGAGAGCAGTATCTCTTAGAGCGAAGAAAATCTCAGCAGAGATTCAAACATGGGAACAGAAACACAGGAGAAGGCAAACAGGATACAGAGAAAAAGGGGGGGGCCCGTAGGGAACGGGAGGTGATGAAATAACAGGAAGATAGCAAGTAGACTATCCGAAGGGAAAACTAGCGCAAGCAACAGGGCGTGGAAATAAACACAGTTGCAACGCGCCGAACCGCCGGCAGCCGAGTGATATATATACAAACGGCGGCGGCCATCTTGAAAACAACTAGACCGAGTCTGATAGACGAGGAGGAACGTAATGGAACATTTTAATGGCGTCCTCGCGTCCACCTTCGCCACAAACGCCAGTCGCTGGCGGCCGTGACAGTATGCCCCCTCCGAAGGCTTCTCCCACCCGGCCTTTCTGGATGTAGTCGGTGGAACTTGTGTAACAGTTGAGGAGAGTGAATATGGAACTGTGGTTCCCAGGTGTCTTCTGAGGAAGGATATCCTTTCCAATGAACGAGATACTCAAGACGTCCCCGATGATAACGGGAGTCCCGTATCCGAGAAACTTCATATTCCTCGGAAGCTGGAACTGGCAAAGTACACAGCTTGGGGGATGCTTGTTTCCGGGTATCTGGCACAAAGGGGCGTAAGAGAGATGAGTGAAACACGGGATGAATCCGCCTGAGTCCCTTTGGCAACTTGAGGCGGAAGGCCACAGGATTAACCTTTGAAGTTATCTCAAAGGGTCCGATGTAGCGGGGTGACAGCTTAGAAGGCCGAACCCATCGAGGAAGGAACTTGGTGGACAGCATGACCTTGGAACCTTTGTCCCAGGCAGGAACTTGACTTCGGTGTTTGTCCGTTTGCTCTTTGTAATGACTGCTAGCCTTAGAGAGGCTCTGACTGGCTGTGTTATGGGCCTCCTTGATCTGCGCAAGGGTGTTCTCCAAAGTAGGAACGTTAGTTTCCTCCCAGAAACACGGAACTATGGACTGCGGGTTGTATCCGTAGGTACAAAAGAATGGGCTAGTTCCTGTAGCCGTGTGGACAGCGTTATTGTATGCAAACTCTGCTGTGGGAAGCAGGTCCACCCAGTTGTCTTGCTGTTTATTTATGAAACACCTTAAGTATTGCTCTAAGGTACCGTTTAACCTCTCGGTTTGTCCATTTGTCTGGGGATGAAACCCCGACGAAAGAGCTCTCTCCACGCCCAAGGAATTGCACAATGCTGCCCAGAATCTGGAGGTATACTGGCTGCCCCTGTCTGATACTATCTTTTGTGGAAGCCCATGTAACCTAAAAATGTCCTTTAGGAATACGTCAGCCATGACCGAGGCGGATGGGATCTTAGTCAATGGAGAAAAATGTGCAAGTTTCGAGAAAGCGTCTACGGTTACCATAATGCAGGTACAGCCTCGGGATACCGGCAACTCCACAATAAAATCCGTAGAAATGCATTTCCAGGGGCCAAGCGGAACCGGCTCCTGTTGTAACAGCCCCATAGGTTTCGAGGTGGAATATTTGCTTTGTAAGCATACCATACAGGATTTAACATAGACTTGCGTGTCAGCCTTCATGTTCGGCCAGATGAAAACCCTTTGGAGAAGTTCCAGAGTACCTCGTACTCCTCGGTGACCAGCAGTCTTGGAATCGTGGCACCACTGAGTGACTCGTCTTCTGAGACTACTGGAAGGAATAAACAGTCTTCCGTGGATAAAGTGCAACCCGTCCTTAGTGGTGACCGGTTGATTTCCCATAGTGAGAGCAGGTTCTTGGAGGCAGGCTCCTCGTACTTCATCCAAGAAGTTAGACACTGTAGATATGATCCGGGTATGAGGAAACATAAGCTCCTTTCTGTAAGGGAAGATAACATCGTCTCTGCGGGAGAGAGCATCGGCAACTAGATTTTGAGAGCCAGGGATGAATGTGATGACAAAATCAAACTGGGCGAAAAAATGAGCCCATCTGGCCTGGCGGGTGTTATAACACTCTTGCTGCTTGAGTATTTGCAGATTTTTATGGTCTGTTCGTATCTGGAACGGGTGTAGGCTCCCTTGGAGCAAATGCCTCCATTCCACACAAGCCAATTTCATAGCAAGTAATTCCTTCTCTATGACTGAGTAGTTTCGTTGGCTAGGATTTAGAGTTTTTGAGTAATATGCCACCGGATGCTCTAGGTCCTCGACTCTCTGAAGAAGAACAGCACCTACGGCTGCTGCAGAAGCGTCAGTTTCCAGGATAAAGGGTAGTAGCTGATCTGGTTGTTTCAAGATAGGAGCTGCACAGAACTTGTGCTTTAAGCTGAGGAAGCTTTCTTCAGCCTCACTAGACCAGATGAAGGGGCCTGTGGATTTCTTGAGAAGGGATGTAATAGGAAGAGTGAGTAAGGAAAAACTTGGAATGAACTTCCTATAGAAATTTGCCAGCCCTAGGAAACGTTGAATGTCCTTAACCGAAGAAGGCGATGGCCATGACAAGATGGCATCCACCTTCCTTGGGTCCATAGTAACCCCCTTGTCGGATAGGATAAATCCCAAGTAAGACAATGAGGATTGAGCAAATGCACATTTCTCAGGTTTTACCAGAAGACTGTGATGTTGTAGTCTGCGCAGAACTTCCTTGACATGTCGGGTATGTTCCTCCTGGCTCCGTGAGAAGACCAAAATGTCATCCAGGTAAACCACTGTGTTAAGGTTAAGAAGGTCGGAAAACAATCGGTCCATGAATCTCTGGAAAATAGATGGTGCATTGACTAGGCCAAACGGCATGACTTGGTATTCAAACAACCCATAGGGGGTGCGAAACGCCGTCTTCCACTCATCTCCTGTTCTTATGCGGAGTAGATGATACGCATTCCGTAGATCAAGTTTAGTAAACACAACAGAGCCTTGGACAGCCTCTAGGATCTCTGATATAATGGGCATAGGGTATCGATCTTTTATGGTCACTCTGTTTAACCCCCGATAGTCGATACAGGGCCGCAGCTCCTTGGTATCCCGTTTGGGTATGAAAAACAGAGAGGCCCCAGCGGGGGATTTGGAAGGTCTTATGAGTCCGTTAGCTAAATTATCATCAAGGTAGCATCGGAGTACAGCCTTCTCCGATACTGAGAGGGAATACATCTTCCCAAAGGGGACTAATGCCTTTGGCACTAGGTCGATACCACAATCCTCTGGACGATGTGGAGGGAGTCTAATGGGGGTCTGCTCCTGAAAGACTTCGTTGTATTCTGAAAGACATTTTGGTATGCAATGGATTGTACTGCCTTCGACAGCAGACATGGTCTTTACAGTTGTGTATGTTGGTTCTGGAAGGCATTCTCTTAGGCAAAAGGCGGAATGGAAACTTAGTAGATTCTTAGACCAATCCACCGTTGGGTTGTGTTTCCTGAGCCAGCCTATTCCTAAGATGACAGGGAAATGGGCCACTCGTATAATATCAAACCTTAAGTTTTCAGAATGCTGGTATATGGACACCTGAATCTCCTCAGTGGTGTGGGTAATGAGTCCTGAACATAGGGGTGTACCATCCACTCCTTCAACCTTTTGGTCCTCCTTTTTCTCGATTCTTAGCAGACCCATCTTATCAGCCCAAAAAGTGTCAAGGAAGTTTCCAGCCGCACCACAATCCAGTAGAGCCTGCGTCTCTACCTCTCTGTTCCGGAAGCGGAGTTTGATGGCTATCACCATGAGACGTACATCTTCGCTCATCCGAGAAGAGGCCACCGAAAGTGTAGTGTAGGAACAAGGTGTAGCCCCTCGATAGTCCGTTCCACTGACTATCGAGGGCGGTCGTTTCCCGATCTCCTTGGGGGCACATCGGGACAGTCTCTCAGCAAATGGTTGGCTCCCCCACAATATAAACAAAGGTTCCCTTCACGTCTCCTCTTCTTTTCTTCGGCAGTCAACGGAGATCTGGTGCTTCCGATCTGCATGGGTTCCTCTCTGGCGTGACGCGATACAGGTGAGGAGGAGGCGGGGGGTATATCCAAGAAAGATTGTGGACCTCGAACCTTCTTCCTTTCGTTTCTTCGTTCCATCAGGCGGAAATCGATTCTTAGAACTGCAGTTTGAAGATCTAGAAAGGTGTCTGGGCGCGGGATCCGGGCAAGCTCATCCTTGAGCTCTTCTCGCAAGCCCCGGCGGAATATGGTATACTGGGCCTGCTCTTGCCAACCTGCCTCTGCAGCAAGTTTCTTGAAAGTGGAGATATAGGATAGTAAGTCGGTACTCCCTTGACGTATATCCAGCAGGTCTTCGCTAGCCACGTGTGAGCATTCGGTTCGCAAAAAGGTGTGTCGCAGCAGTTCCTTAAAGGCCGCGTAGTCCTGCAACACTGGGTCTGATAGGGATACCAATGGAGTAGCCCATGCCAAGGCGTTTCCCGTCATGTGCGTGATCATGAACCCCACCTTGGAATGATCTGTGGAAAAGGCATTCCTGCGGAAGGTGAAGTGAATATTACATGCCTCCAGGAATTCCTTAACCTTTCTTTCCGAGCCGTCGAATTTACCTGACACCAGGGGTAGTGGGGGTAAATCAGTTGTCTGTTGTTCTCTTGCAGCTACTCTTTGTTGGAGCGCCACGTTGTCAGCCTTTAGTGTTTGGACCTCTACGTTGAGGGTTTGGACAGCTGTCACCAGCTCTTGCAGTTGTTGTGGCGTAGCCATGTTTTCTGTTTGGCGTTGCAAACTATCAGGACTGGCAATATTGGCTACGGGTTTTGCTAGGTGATCAGCTATATCTTCGTCTTCACTCGATTTATAACCCTCCCCAGTCTCTTCCTCCTCACCTGAATAGTCCAGTTTCTTCCGACGGGTAAGTCCTGTGTACGGCTTCTTCTTTTTTAGAAGATATGGTCTACCTCGGAAAGAAGCCACCGTGACTCTCAGACAAAGAAACCCCACGGTGACTCCCCTCCGCGACAGCCAGAGGGGAAAAAGCCACTGGAACGGCAAAAAACCCCTGGATCCAATACAGACGTGAAGATTGTGGGAGTCGTCAGCACAGTCGTAGGTTGAATGATCCTTCACCGAAAAACCCAGACAATAGGTAAGGTCGGCGATTCCGCTAATCGAGGGAATAGGAGATGGCAGTTTACAGGTAGGTACCCCTCGGGGTGGAGGACAAGAGTGAACGGAGAAATCTGAGAGCAGTATCTCTTAGAGCGAAGAAAATCTCAGCAGAGATTCAAACATGGGAACAGAAACACAGGAGAAGGCAAACAGGATACAGAGAAAAAGGGGGGGGCCCGTAGGGAACGGGAGGTGATGAAATAACAGGAAGATAGCAAGTAGACTATCCGAAGGGAAAACTAGCGCAAGCAACAGGGCGTGGAAATAAACACAGTTGCAACGCGCCGAACCGCCGGCAGCCGAGTGATATATATACAAACGGCGGCGGCCATCTTGAAAACAACTAGACCGAGTCTGATAGACGAGGAGGAACGTAATGGAACATTTTAATGGCGTCCTCGCGTCCACCTTCGCCACAAACGCCAGTCGCTGGCGGCCGTGACAGCAGCAGTGCTGTATAGTTTGTACTATTCAGAAAATTGTTTTTTTTCTTTTCTTCGAACTGCGGGGTAACAGATTTGCAATATATGTGATTTCTGTTCGAAGCTGATGGACACAGATGATGTTATCATGGTTTCATTTGAGATTTTGCTCCGATGTCTGTGTCTTTGCAATGCTATTCTTCAATAACATTTGAATGACAAAAAAGCAAGCATTTGGCAAAGCCAACAGTTTTGGCTTGTGTATAAGTATTAGGAATATGCCAGGCACAGTTATTACATTACCAGGTACTTATACCATGTTGCACCTGCTACCATCAATGGCCAGTTAATACCACTATGGCAGTGCCTGGCAAGTGCCTTTCCTATGCCTACACAAAAGCTCAAACTGTTAGTATTATCAAGGCTTGTTTTTAGTAGTTGTTCCGAACTGTGGATGAGGACAGCCTTTTATGATGAGTATGACTTCTTCATTTGAGAATTTGTGGAGCTCACAATGTAGGATGAGACTTCGAAGTCATGTGAAACTCATCAATGGTATCCTCTTCCTGTTGTTTGCTCTGTTTAAATGTGTACCTTTAATTATCAATGTTTATTTTAATGACACATTTTTTATTAAGGGCACCAGGAGTCATTGGCCCCCATCATGAGTTTGCCGGTAAACTTCCGGTACTACCAGCATGTTACTGGCAAACTCGCCTTACGGTTACCTGTGCCCGATATCCCGGTGTTACTGGGATATTACGGGAGCCAGCAACTGCAGTAAGTTCCCATTCCATGGAGTCCTGGACTCCATGGGATGGAAACTGCTGCCGGTAGTTCAGTGCCCCTAGGGGCAGACTCAGAGTGAGCCGGTAGTACCAGCATTTATTTGCAGCCTTTTTACCAGACCGGCACACCTGTAATCAGGGCCTATGGCCCTTATTACAGTTTTACGGGTATCCTGCCGGTAATTCCAGCCGGATACCGTCAAAACTGCCTTACCATTTCTGCCACCCAATATCGCTGGTAGTGCTGGTGCCAGTGATTCTGGCATTTATTTGCTAGTAGGGGCCTGAACTTCCGGTAGGTCAGGCCTGCTGGTAGTTCACTGCCCCCACCGGCAAACGTGCGTTTCCCCAATCCGGCAAATATTTTGGTGTCGGTATTACTGGCATTTTTGCCTGCATTATTTCCAGACCGGGGAACTCCTAATGAGCCCCTTTTTTCTCAATAATGATTTTGACATCTTTCCTGTCCATGTTCATGAGTGTCAAGAATACCTCCGTCCCTAAGCAACCAACAGCAAGAAAATATTCACTTGCTGTTAGGGGATTAGGGCCACAGGTGGAGAAACAGGATATTCACGTGGTCCAGATGACTGCTGTAGGGGAAAAAGGGATGGGTAAGGTCAAGATCACGTAGGGCAATACAATGCAGAATCTCAAGAAACAGAAGTGTCACCTACCAGGAACCACTAGGTGGAAAGGCAAGAATGGTGGGGCGATGCCTGTTCCCTCAGTGGGCTGAGATCAGGGAAGCCAGGGGAGGAGAGAGGAATTGCAACACTGGAACACCTGAGTAGAATGGTCCTGAAGATTAGAATATAGGAGCACAAGGATGTTAAGAGCAAGTCTGGGTATGTATTTGCCAAAGGAGGTAACTGAAGCTTATCCAAGAGGCAGTCCGTGGTCATTATTCCAAGAAACCAAAAAAGTCCAAGCAAAGTACCAAAAGGGAGTAGCAAAAGGAGTCCTTAATACGTAATCCGAGGTCAAACGGTAGATCAAGGCAACAAGAACGAAGAGCGAGCTCCCAAACGGCATAAGCAAACAGTTGAGAAGCGCTGTGTAGCAAGCTGGAGCTCATTATATACTGTGAGACATATCACGTGGTTTCTGGGGACACGTTACGCATCACGTGATCATTACGTTGGTTGGTAGAAACTTGGGTGTTGCTGGATCCAATATCCAATGGAGACGCTGTTATCAAAAGGGGCGCGGCTGTATTCACGGCAACCCGCGATGCTGTGCTGTGATGACCAGGTGAGACCGTCTGTTGTTTTGAAGTGCGGGCAGCGGGAGCCATATCCTGTGGCCTGCTGACGTTTCGGGCATTGTGCAGTTTTGGCACCCGTAGAAGTTGTCCACCAGAGGCAGCCCGAGACTGCAGTGTGTACATATGCCAGGGCAGCCGCCATTTGTGATAGAAGCAATGCCCCCTCACCTGACGTATTCTCCGATGGCTTCCTCAACTCCTCCCACCAGTGGGAGATCTAATCTTGTAAGTGGAAGTGGGGCGTGGTTGTACGCGAGGACTAGTACCAGGTCTGGAACATGGTCGGGAAGTGGCACATGGAGGGGTCAACAAACGTGTGGGCATGACAATGAGGATGCCTAACAGTATGACTGGGTCATTTTCTCCTAAGGCTTTGAGGACGTCTTCAAAATCTTCTAACTACCTTGGTCCCCATCATGATGCCATTTCAAGGGGAGGGGCTTGTGAAGGAATGAAGGCCTGTGATATGAGATGTGATAGGTGTGCATCAAGTTGTCCACTTGCTCTCCTGGAGCCCCCTCTTCTCCAGTCATTGTGCAAGTAGCTTCAAGAAAGGTTTAACCGATCATTGTCCTTAATAATGCATCTTCCCTTGATATTTTGTATGGTAAGCAATTTAGGAGAGGTGTTGTTCTGGCCGTGAAGTAAATTTAGCACTTTGTATTGGTTCTCTCTCCGCCAGGGCATTTATGATATTATATTTTAATTGTATCGTGAAATTTACATTGATGGAGTACTTTGTGGGCAAAATGATGTGTGTAGGCGTAGCTGTTTGGAAACGCTAATGATCAGAGGCAAACAGTAGGTAATCCGATGGAGCTGCGATGTAGATACCTGGACCAGATTACAGAAACTTTGTACCGGTGCAAGTGCAAAGTTGCACCGTATTAGCACTAGGGCAAAGTTTGCCATAGTACAAAAACATTGTGGCCATATGGTGGCGAGCGCAAAATTAATTAATTTCACCATTGCTGGCTTTCACTTTTTTGCTGCTACGCACCCCTCCAACAACGTGGCTAGTTCATGCTTTGGCTGTGTTTTTGGCCAGTGGCCATGCAGTGCCTTTGTCTTCTTTGCACCTTTAAAGTGGCCGCTTAATTTTTCCATTCACCATGTGCTCAGCTTCCTGCTTCTGCCTCACTCTGATTGGCCTTCCTTCTCCATTTCAAGCCAATCAGGAGCCGGAAGGTGAATAGCGGGACCCCGTTTCAAAGGACCACTTTCTAAGGAGCCTGTCTGTGCCTGTCTGGGCCCTGGAGGGCCTGGAGTGCAATAGAAAACATTGTTCTAACAATGTTCCATCCACCTGACTAATTCCTGGACTGGTCCTCTGTCTCTGGATCAAAGGCCTCCCAAGATTTCTGCAGTAATGATTGTGAGTTTGGCTGTTCTACCATTACTAACTCTCCTGAGGCATTGCCAATGCTGTACTCTCAATCCATTTTCTTAACTAACCTCATTCCTTTTTACTGCATCTACTTCGTTCATACAGTATATCAGTGCTTCTGTTACCCTTGCACCATGCTGCACTGCGTTTCATTCTGCTTTAGCTAAAATCTAACAAGTCTGTGTACTTGCTGTTACCATTTTTTATTTTTTGTATCGCTTTTTGCTGGGTGCCCAACTGTTAGTGTACTACCTTTTAAAAATTGCATTTGCTGCGAGTACATCCTGCATTAATGTCCCACACATCGTACCTTGTCCTCTGTGCCACCCCCCCCTAAACCCACTGTCCCCTACCCCCTGCGTGTTTCCCTGTGTTAGGGAGAATTCTCCGAAATGTGCTAATTCCATTCTACCTTAGAGACCCCCAGCTCTTTTGCTGGACTTTAAAACTTTTAATTTCTAAACTGGAGAGAGTGAGACTTTTTTCCCACTCTCTCATGTATTTGTTCTGTGATTTGGACTCTGTGTTTCTTTTGACTTTGGAGTCTGACAAACTCCATAGGCATTATCTTTACATTGTGACACACAGCACCTTAAGTGCAGTTTCACAGGGAAGTCTCTTAGATTTCCCAAAGGTTTAAATACCTTCTCTTGGTAAAACTAATGTTTCCAAGAGCAGTGAAGGGAAGTTGACTTTACATTTTGTAACTTTCTAGACCCAGCACACACTATCTTACAATAGGGTACTGCAGGGGTTACTTAGTATCCCCTTTGTCTAGTTTCTCATGTAACATTTTGATGTTACCCTTTCTACAATTAATGGCTGTGGCAGTGGTTTACTTGTTCCTACCATTGTGTGATTCTACCGCAGGCTGCAATTTCAGCTGCAGTAAAACAACCATGGGGGCCTATTTTGTCAAAATGGGCCCGGTATTCTTTTTTCGCCACTTCTTGTTGGAAAGGTCCTTCTTGAGATTTAATAGGCACGCCACACCATGTTTGGTCCCTTTGTTTGTTTTGTCTTTGGCGTGATTCACTGGTGAAGCCCGCCTCTGGCTCCAGCATGTCTGGCAGGGGCAGGAAGTGAGGGAGGTGCCCGAAACTCCCTGTGCTTAATCCCCTTGGTTACAGGAATGCACCGAAAGGTGATTGGCCGTCTGGGTGTCCTTGGAGGACAGCCACCCTGCTGTGTGATTGACAGCTAGGCTGCGAATGAATGGGAGAAACCTGCATAAAAGGCGAGGCTTTTTGCTTGGAAGGCAGAGACGACCACTGGATGAAGGAATCCAAAGAACTTGGAAGAAACGCTTGCTGCAACTCCTGGACCGTTGGTTTGCCCGGTAAAGCCCTGGTGCAGTGCTGAAGGTCTGAATTCACCTCGACTAGAGAAGCCCTACAATGGACAACTCTCCGTGGGTTGTTGGGACCAATCAACCCCAAAGCAGACTCGTCTGGACATCCTCTCGGAGCTGGCTGTACTTCCACTGCTGCTGCAGGAACCGATTGCCAGGGAGAGTAACACCAGAATTGAGTGTGTCATTTTTAAGTCAGACCCGAGCTCCAGGAAGATCCTCCGGACTCCCATGAAGCAGGACCGACCAAGCCTGAGCCACTTCAACAGAGTGCTGGACCCCAGATGCGAGGAAAGTCCATTAAGGTATCCGAGAACCACGGCATGCTATTTATGAGAATCACAAGGAGCTGAAACCACGAAGTGCTGCTGACCTTAAGTGTGCCCATTGTTGCCGCTGACCTTCAATTCGTAGTGCAGGAGTCCCCAGACTTCCTCGGTCTTGTCCCCATGACTGAGGCTCAGGAACAACAGGATCTGCAGACCTACACATGAACAGAAGCCAGCTGGAACCAATTTCTTCTAACCAAAGGTACTATAAAACTAAGGGGACTTACCTCTTGTTGTGTCACCTTGCTAGTTCTCAGTTGAGACTTGTCTTGGTTGCTTTGCAGAGTTGCTTGCAGCTTTGCCCCTCACAAGCCTCCCAGCTTGTGGCCCTAGAGTGATTTCATTGTATACAAAAACTTCTAAAACATTGTGCAAGACTTTTTACCTACTTACAAGAAGTGATTGAGCTCACCTAGACTTTTGCTCAACTAACATTGGCTGTCCAGGCTCCCCTGAAAGACTCTTCTTACCTCTGACTTTGTGCCTTACCTTTCCACCAGGAAAGGGTTAATTACTTTGCATTGGAGGGTACAAAAAGTACTTGCCTGCTTAAGAATATTTGTTAACCATTGCTTTTCTTCTTAAAACCCTTTATTTGACACCAGACTCAGTATTGCTCTAAATGCACCAGTTATATATCAACGTCCACAGTGTCCTAGCTATTTAAGTCACCTCAGGGTGCAGGAAGTGTCTGTGTGCCATCCCCAATGGGTATCTACTGATTTACAGAAACTGAGAGTGTGTATTTTGAAGTATATTTTTGTGTTACATATATATTGCTCCCTTCCGAAAAAGGCTTATTGAACTGACTTTTAAATTAATAAATAATTGTTTAATCAAGAACCCTTGAGTGTAATTGTTTATTTGGATACTTGTCACTGTGAATCTCTGTGTGATAACCCTACAGCTCACATTCACCCCTCTTGAGATAAGCCTGGCTGATCAGTAACTCTACCAACATGTGTCGTACATGCTTATACCAAAGGTTAGGTTAACTATTACCAAGAGGACAAGGCTGGTGAAGTCTCCCACAGGGTACTGCATACAATCCTGCCTAACACCCTGCCCCCCTCCTCCCTCCTTGTGCCTCAGTACATTAGACTGGTAAGAGTCCTCCTCACCACTGCTGCCAGCTATGTCGCTATCTATCTCTCCTATCTTCTCTAGCTGCTTCTCTATTCCCTATCCCTCTCCTATCACTAAATCCGTCCGGAAGAAACTTAAGAAGGACATACTGGGCTCCAACCCAGGCCTTCCTATTGCAGACATCCATGTCACTGCTTCCACCAGAGAGATTCTCGCTGACATCCTCTTTGTCGTTCCCTCACCCGACTTGTGGACTCTCCACATGGTCGCCTTTCTCTCTCCTATTGCCTTTTCTCCCATTAACGAGTGCACCCGCTGGGAGGTCCTCCTTGACCTCTTTGCCATTTCCAGGGTCATTATTAATGCCTATCGGAATGGAAAAATCATGGTTCAGGGTCCTCAACCCAACCTTCTCCTCTTTGACAGGTTCCTACCTCACCTCTCAAACATTACCTCTCCCCTTGGACAGGCTCCCTTGCCTACTGGGCCTTCCTCATCCTCTGTACAGGCTCCCTTGCCTGTTGTGCCTTCCTCCTCCTCCGCACAGGCTCCCTTGCTTGTTGTGCCCTCCTACGCCTCTGCACAGGTCCCATCTCTCTTGTCGGCCTTGGCTCCTCTGCCACCCTCCACTATCCCTCTGGCTCTTCTGTCACACTTGAGGGGCGGGCACCTCCTGCAGAAGACCTTAAAAGATGGCAAGCTGCTCCATATTGCCACGCTTAACTCTCGCTCTGTCAAACACTCGTCTGACATCTGCAACCTCCTTGAACTCATGGATCTTGATGTGCTCGCCTTCACAGAGACACAGTTCAAGTACAGCTCTGTCACGAGCTTTGACACACTCCTCCCTGAAGGATACAATATCCTCCCTGTGCCAATGCCCAAGGGTACAGGAGGGGAAGTCGCCCTGATCTTCCCAGAATGGATAACTTTGTCCATGATCCCTACTCAGGCCTATTCCGCCTTCAAGTGCCTAGTCTGCAGGCTCTCACTCTCTCCTAAATCTTCTCTTCATATGGCCACCTTCTATCGGCCACCAGGACAGTCCACTCCCTTCCTCTCTGAATGGGCTGCCCTGGCCTCCTCTCTACTTTCCTCCCCCTCTCAACTCTTTCTGCTGGGTGATCTCCACATCCATCTGGACTCTCCTGACTCTTCAGGACCTTTCCACAACCTATGCCATTTTCTCTCCCTCTCAATCTTACCCTCTGGCTCCACGCACACAGCGGGCCACACTTTGGATGCTTTCATCTCTACCGACATCCCTTGCTCTATCCCTCTCACTACCTCTCTCTCTTGGACGGACCAGTCTCTTCTCTCATCACACTTGAAGCTCTCCTCTCCTCTTGCATCGGCACACCCAGCGCGGCCATTCAGTCTCAAAGTTACCAGACCCATAAAAAGAGTGACTACAGCTGCCTTTGCTTCCACCTACTCTCCGCCTCCTCCTCCTGGGGCTGACTCCCACGCTGACACAGCCCTCGCTAACGTCAATCTCTCTATCTCTAACACCCTTGATACTCTTGCCCCTGTCATGAGGGTCCGACTGAAGCCTTCCAAAAAGTGCAACTCTTGGTACGACTCCGAAATGGCTGCCCTTAAACGCAAGTGTAGGGAAGCTGAGCGGAAATGGAATTCGTCGGGCAGACCCTCTGACAAACTGGCCTGCCACCTCCTTCAAAAGCAATATGGACTGCATCCACACCAAGAAAAGAGTCTTTATTGAAGCCCGCATCTCTGCTGCATCAAACAACACACCTGAACTTTTCAACGTCTGTAAGGAACTGGCCAATTCTGCAGCAGCCTCCTCTTTATTCGGCCCTGGCTGCATACTTCACTGCAAAAACCCAAGACAGCCCATCTTCTCTCCTCCACACCACCTCATTCACCAACACCTCTGGAGCCTCCCTTGGCCCCTCCACCACGTCTCTTCTCTAACTCCCGTCATACCTGATGAGGTCACCAGACACGTCCAGTCTATGAAGGCTTCATCCAAACAGGTGGACCCCTACCCCCGCAGAACCCCTGCACCCACAAAACCATTAAGGACAACATTGACTCTCTCGCTCCAGCCTTGGCTGATCTCTGCAATCTCTCCTTTGCCACTGGAGTTTTCCCAACTTCTCTTAAGGACTCCCTTGTGCAGCCTCTATTTAAGAAACCCTCTGCCGACCCCTCAATTCCAGCAAACTACCACCCTATCTCTATCACCCCTTTCCTGGGCAAACTCCTGGAGAAGCTGCCTATCTTTCAGCTCACCCTCCCCACTGAAACTGCTGGTTGCGTCCACGACCATCTGTCTGGCTTTAGAGTATCCAGAGGCATGGAAACTGCTCTTCTGAACACCTGTGAAGACCTGCTCTCATATCTCAACACCAACACCCCCTCTGCCTCATTCCTCTGCCTTTTACACAGTACACCACAACATCCTGATCGCTTGTCTGCATGACACCCTGGGAATCACAGGTCAGGCTCTGGCATGGTTAACATCCTTCCTTTCCGACCTCCCATCCCAGGTGGAACTTGGGTCCTTTCTCTCTATCACTCTTTCAACCTGTGGCGTTCCCCATGGTTCTAACCTACCCCCCTGGTTCTTCAATGTCTACGTGGCTGCCCTTGCACGTGTGATTGCCACCTTCATCTCTAACTTCCAGTGTTATGCGGATGACACGCAACTCTCCTTCAGGCTACCCTAAACCACCTCCTCGACCTCGCTCCTATCGGACTCTCTGTCCACAATTCAGTCATGATGTGCTGCAGACGACCTCTGCCTCAACGCTAGTAAGACTGAGATCGTTCGTATTGGGACTCCTGCTCCCACTTTCCCACTCTCACTCTGGCCGTCCTCCCTTGGCCCTGCACCCGCACCCACCTGCGAGGCAAAAAACCTTGGGGTTATGTTCAACTTCACTCTCTTGTTCTACACTCACATTTTGGACATCTCTAAAAAGTCCAACTACCAGCTAGACCTCCTCAGAGGTACTCGTTCTTTTCTCACCTTCCCTCAGCGGCTCACTGTCTCCAGAGCCCTGGTCCTCTCAAGGCTAGACTACTGCAACAGCCTCTTTCTCAACCTCCCTGCCACTGCTCTACGCCCTCTGTAACTCATCCAGAACAGAACTGCAAGACTTATCCTTGGCCTCAAGCCCAGGGACCGCATCTCTCTGGTATAGAAATCCCTCCATTGGCACCCTGTGCCTGTAAGGATCAAGTTCAAGACCCTCTGCATTGTCCACACGGCTTTCTGGGGCCTGGGACATACCTATCTGCAAGATTGCCCACAGACATATTGTCCTTCCCAAGCCCTCTGCGATCTACCTGCAACCTTCTGCGAGTGAGCCGGTTCTCCAAGCAGAGTTTTGGAGGGAGATCTTTACCTCTGCAGGGGCCTCCCTCTGGAATAGCCTCCCTGCTGCACTCCGCTTTGAGCGTAATCTCCTTAAGTTCCAAAAACTCCTTAAGAAATTCCTCTTCTCTTCCTTCTCTCTCCCTCTACCCTGGTAACCTTTCTCTCTGCTCTATCCCTCTCTCCCTCCTTTTCCGCGCAGCCTGCTGACTGGCTGCCTGGTGTACCTCAGAGTCTCACAGGTCCCTGGGACCCTCGCCAGTCCCCTTGCACTTGCCTCTGAGCCTTGCACTTGCCTCATCGTTACTGAACTTGGTCAATGAACCTTGAGAGTGGCATCTCTCAGCTCCTACCCCTGCTTCTGACTGATTGGGCGCACTTGGTCCCCTCCCCCACATCCCCTCTCCTGCACCTGTCTGCGCACTTGCACGATCTGAATGCACCATGTGAGGATCGTCTACCTGTTTTTGCTTGTCTCCCCTCCTTGCATGGTGGCGCCTCACTGCACTTGGCAAAACTGCAGAATCCTCGTTAGACCTATTTGCTGTTATCTACACTGTTAATTGCATTATATGCACTTGTTCCATGCACCCACTCTGCCCGTGCAGACTTGTATCGTTCTGAAATTCAACGGCTCTGCATGACTGTTGTTTTCTCCCCTTGTTCCCTCCCTCCTTGAGCGCTTTGAAACACTTGCTTTGTGTATAGGTGCTTTACACATAAACAATACCATACCATATTTGAAAATATTTGCACTGTGACGAATGCAATTGTTCATGGTATAACCATATCATGACAAATTGCACTTGCCACAGTGCAAATGTTTTCTAAAAACACTCCTAATGTTTTTTGCACTTGTGCACAATTTGCCCTGATGCTAATACGGTGCAACTTTGCACTTGTCTTAGTGCAACATTTCTGTAATCTGGCCCCACGAATACAGTGGTAGCTGAAAACTGCAAGGATATCCGGCAGCTGCACCTTGATATTAATTGGCCCTACCAGGCCACAGAATGTGAGCTTGCCTGCGGGCCTGGAGAATTGAAGAGCTTAGAGAGCATGGAGCAGCTCCACGCCTGAGAAGGAGCAGGGCAAAATGCTGGAAATGAGGAGCGACTGGGTGGTTGCGTTGTTTTGGCAGCTCATCTGGAGGCACTCCATGCCGATGAAAAGGCTGCGGCCGGACAACGGCACAGCATGAACCGGAGAGCAGGAATAGAACACACACTGCTCTGTTTGGCAACAGTTGGGGGTTCCAGGAGTATAAACTTGGGCATGGGCCAGAGACACTGTGCATTGGTGGTGGCCATGACTCTGTCTATCCATGCCAGTTATTGGCTATGCTGATAATGACATTCTGAGAGACAGAATACATTCCATAACGTTTAATGCCCACAGCTATTATATCATAGTGCAGATTCTAATGGATTGTGTCCTCGCATGGATTTCTCATCTTGGATATATTCTGCTGCTTTGCAGCACTCTTGGAAAACTTTTCCCAGCAGGGGACACCATGCAGTCTGGTGGCGAGGATCCTCGAGTCGTTGGCTTCAGTACTGGATGTGACGTCGACATTGGTATAAATGGCGCCGACTGTGCCCCTTAACCTCTGTTCCTTGCTTTCTGCATGCTCAGCGCGATACTCCGTAACATGCCTCAGAGAAATTCTCTGACGCATTTATTACAAAAATAATCTTTGAATTTCTTTGTATCAACTTGACCATGATGACTCCAAAACCGTGAGGTTTTAAAAAGTGTTGCGAATGCGGCGCCAGAATGTCATTGACCGACCCCCAAGGTGGAAAGAGAGCCTTCAAATTGTCTTGGGCCAGTCAATGTCAAAGTCGTCGAGTTCTATCCGTCAAAGCGAAATCCCGACGATGGCAAGAACTCCTCGGCCGAGAAATCGCCAGAGAGGGAGAGAAATCTGTCCAAGAAGCACTGAAAGCGATCCCACTCGAGGCAAGACTCCCGTCATTCGTCTTCTAATTCATCCAAGAAGAAGAAGAAAGAGAGATGGAGGAGGCGCTCATCCACAGATTCTTCACCGGACCAGGTACATTTTCCCTCGAAAACCGCTTTGTTGGAAAATGGGAAGAGCGTCACATCAAAATGATGCACGTCTTTGAGAAAGCGGGCCAGTCCGTTCTCCCCTCATGTGAGACTAAGACCGTCAAGCCCACTGAGCCCAAAGCAGCAGGGAGGGACTCTGATCACCAACTTCCTCGTGCGCTTAAAAACCGGGAATGGTGAAGGCCTCAACAAGAATTCGAGACCTTTCAACGTCACCAGCGTCTTCATTAGCTTCATCAGCCCCATTGGCATCGACCTCGAAGGACTGGATCAGTGTCAGTAGTAGAAGACCCCTCAACTTCACAGTTTGCACCAAAGCCGAAACAGGATTTTACGCCTCCTTTTCAAGGCATCTTCGATGAGGATGATGTCTGTTTCCTTCAGGTACGAACATGTGGGTCCCTCTCAACTTCAGAGGAATTTTAGGCTAAGTAAATCAGATTGGCTGATCTGGCTTCCAAGCTGCATGATACAAGTGGCCAAAATACCACTCCTGAGGTAGCTTTTCTTCAAGGAGATCTTCAAGCCACCCCTAGTGGGTCATATAGGAGAATGACCAAGGTGGCTGATGCCTTGGCCTGGGGCCCTACAGCAAGGAAGGTGGCCAAAATACCACTCCTGAGGTAGCTTTTCTTCAAGGAGATGGGGCCCTACAGCAAGGAAGGTAGAGGAATGTGACCTCACAGACATTCTGGATAAGGGCACACATGTGGGACCTGTCCTCCCTCTCCACAATGCCATAAACAATCCACTTTTAGAGTTGTGGAAAACTCCCTGCTTGAGGCCAGCAGTCCATAAGGATTTTACTAGGAACATTAGACCAGCTTCTTCAGACCCTGAGTTACTCACCAGACACCCATTGCATGACAGTCTGGTAGTGCAAGCAGCTGCTGTTGGCACTTAGGCAAGCACCTTCTCCTCTCTGCCCAGACTGAGATGACAAAAGGTATGATGCTTTGTGCAAAAAAGTATTTGCCTCGGGCAGCATGGCACTGAAGGCTGTAAACGCCTTTTGTGCACTTGCAAAATACACACACCCCTGTGGTCTGTGGTGGCTGAGGCGGCAGAACACATCCCTGAAGGGGAAATGAGGAATGGATTCTTTAATATTATTGAAGAGGGTAAGGAAGCCATGTGCCAAGCTTTACAGTCAGGACGCAACACAATTGACTGTGTCAGAAGAATTAGGTTTTGCGAAGGATCTACAGGCAAAGTTGCTTGACCTGCCCTTTGATGGATCACATTTATTTGGTCCAAAGGCAGATGACAGCCTTGAGAAATTGCAGGCTTCCAAGGCTGCGACAAAGTCCCCAGGGGCAGTGGTAAAGCAGCCTGCTCCAACTTCTTCACAACAGATGGGCAATCCTTTTCTCTACTATAACTATAGCCAAAAGGGAATGCAAACGACCAACCACCAAGGTCAGAGATGGTTTTCTTGACCTTCAAGAGGTAGAGATGGTAGAACACAGACCACTTCCATGCCTGTCCCTTCCAGCGCAGCCCCTGCCACAAAACTTCTTTGAGGACTTCTGGCTTTCTATGCTACTAGGGGGATACTGTCATACCATTTTCAAGAATAGTGCGCTACTACTTCAGATGCATAGGCACGTCATGTGGTTTCTCAAGGTTGCTGCCTCCCCTTTTGAAGGTGTCCACCAGATTACCCCTGTCTGTCTAGACCCCCCCTTGTTTCAGATCCACTACTCCAGGAAAAGGTTTCCTTTCTTCTGGAGAAGGGTGCCGTAGAGTTGGTACCAGTACAGGAGAGGAACAGGGGTGTTAATTCCATTATTTGTTGGTCCCAAAAAAGGATGGAGGACTTTGATTCATCTTGGACATGAGGCACTCCAAGTTCAAGATTGTAACACTTTTGCAGATCCTCTAGCCCCTAGAATTCAGTATCTGTTGATGTCACTCGACCAACAGGCACTTGTGTGATGTGTCGATCCATCAGAAGCACACAGAGTACCCAAGGTTCATCATAGCACCTTTAGTCTATGTAAATGGCAGCAATGCCTGGTATAAATCAACTTAAAATAACATATGCAACACTACCTACCAGTTTTTGAGTTCTGCCTTTCAGACTTACCTCTGCCCCAAAGGTCTTCAGCAAGCTGTTGCTGGTAGTGGCAGCCAGTCTCAGGAAAGGGTGGATTAATGTCTTTCCTTACCTGGACGATTGGTTAATCAGAGTGTGGTCTATGGATCAAGCCCTGGATCATCTCAATCGCACCTGCCACCTCCTTCACAGACTAGGCTTTGTCCTCAATGTAAAGAAGTCTCAGATGACACCTCCCCAATGCTTTAATTCATTGCAGCGGTCCTGGATTCTTCAACCAGCAAGGCTTTCCCTCCCGAGGACAGGGCTCTACACATCCAGCAGATGGTTACCAGATTCCACAATGCCCAATACCTGCCAAGCCTAGACTTCCTACGGTTGTTCAGCCTCGTGGCATCCTGCATCTTTCTGGTGCCAGAGGCCCGATTTAAGAATTAGATTGTTACAATGGGCTCTCAGATCTCAATGGTTGCAGTTCTCTGGCAGTTTGACGAACTTGATTCAAAACCCGAGCAGAGTCACTCAGGATCTCCTGTGGTGGACGCGCACAGAGAACGTGATGGTCGAAGAACCGTTTTGGCAACCGTGGCCAGATGCGACTGTAGTAAAGGACGATTGTCGCTGGAAGACTGGGGGGCACATCTGAACGAGTTGACAGTGAGTAGGTTGTGGTCCCTGGCCGAAACAAAACTTCACATAAACCTGTTGGAGCTGAGGGCGAGCAGACTGGTGCTGATGGCCTTTTTGCCCCCCATACAGGAGAAGACTGTCCTGATCATGACAGACAACACAGTGGCCATGCATCAAATCAACAACAAAGAGGATATGTAGGGTCACTCCCCCTGTGCAGAGAGGCCATGCATCTCTGGTTCTGGGCATTACAGAACAAGATCTCCCTGTTGACAATTCACCTCGCAGGGAAGGAGAAAATGACAGCAGATGCCCTGAGCATGCAGGGCTCGGTCTCCCACGAGTGGGAACTGTGCCAGGAAGTGAGATCTTTACCGTCTGGGGAATGCCTCAAGTGGATCTGTTTGCATCCAGTGTGAACAGGAAGTGCAAACCTTTCTGCTCCAGGGAATTTCCCCCAAGAGTAACACTGGGGGATGCATTGGTGGTTGACTGGAACTTCCAGCTCCTATGTGTGTTCCCACATATTCCTATCCTTCCTCAAGTGATCCGGAGGTTGAAGAGGTACGGAGGAACCATGATCCTGATTGCCCCGCATTTGGTCAGGAGAACATGGTACCTGGACCTTCTGGATATGGCCATCTGTCATCCACACCGTCTTCCCCGGAGGCCAAACCTTCTCTTTCAGGAGGGCGGGCTGGTTCTTCAACCGAGCGTATATACGCTCAACCTGCACACCTGGCTTCTGAAAGGCTATGGTACAGGGATTGGGACCTTCCGGAAGACGTGATGGAGGTGTTGTGTTTGGCCAGAAGACCAGCAACTAAGGCTCTATACCGTTGCCAATGGAGGAAGTTTTGCATCTTGTGTAGACCACAGGATGTGGATCCCTTTTTATGCAACATCTCAAGGGTGTTGTCTTTTCTACTTCATCTGGCAAGACCAAGGGCTTCAGGTTGCCACCATCAAGGGCTATTTAGCGGCGCTATCCATTTTTAAGCACACACAAGAAAAAGGATGATACTTCACGATCTCCCTGGTGGATCCATTTTTACAAGGCCTGACAAACACCTTCCTTCCTTCCCCCTTCATGGATACAGCATTGGACTTATATCGTGTACTCAGATTTCTTATGGCTACCCGATTTGAGCCAATGCATTCATGCCCTTTGAGATACTTTCATGGAAGACTGCCTCCTTGGTCGCTATAGTCTCAGCTCGAAGTGTGAGCATATTGCAGGACTTGTCTTGTTTACGATTTTCACCAAGGACAAGGTGACTTTTAGGGATACACCCTTCTTTTCTTCCAAAGGTCATATCAGAATTCCATCTGTCACAACACAGTTGTTGGCCAACTTTCTACCCACTTCTTCATCCATCTAAGGAGAAGGAAAGCCTGCATAGGCTCGGCCTTAAAAGGGCTTTAAGCTCCTATATTTCTAGAGCAAACCAATTTAGACTTGAAGACCAACTCTTGTCTATACTGGCCTGAAAACGGGCAAGGGGGGAGTAACAAAGCAAACCATTTCCAGATGAATAGCGCTTTGAGCCTCTGAATGCTACACTAGAGCAGGTAAGCAAATTCCTGAAGGCTTTAGGGCACACTCGGTTAGGGGTGTGGAAGCTACTTCGGCTCTTCAAATAAGAGTACCTGTAAAGGATACCTGTCAGGCTGCCTCGTGGTTTCCCATACACGCTTTCGCAGACCACTATTGCCTGGATACCCTATCCGCCAATGAGTCTCGTTTTGGCTGAGCTGTCCTCCAACAGGTAATGACATAATTACTCTGGAGTTCGCTCCTGCCCTCCTCCATGATGTCTTACTGCTATAGGAGTATATCTACGATGAGGAATCCGTGGTAGGACACAATCCTTTAGAAGAAGAAATGACTTATCCCATGTAATTTTCTTTCAGATGGATGTTTTTCCCACGAAATACTCATTGACCACATAGCCTACCACATGGTTAAGGAGCTTCCTCCCATGATTCTAAGAGGACTCTCTTTTAACACATAAGCGCCCACTCTTTTGTCTCTAAACCCTAACGCAGCTGTGAAAGGGGGAAAAATGAAAACTGAGGTCACTGAGCACCAAGCGCACAATTTATACCGACATCGATGTCACATCCGGTCCCAAAACTGACGACTCGAGGAACTTCGATGCAGGACTGCATGGTACCGCCAACTGGGAAAAGTTTTCAGAGTGCAGCAAAGCAGGACAATATATCTAAGATGAGGAATCATGAGAGAAACATCCATCAGAAAGAACATTAGCAGGGGTAAGTAATTTGTTCTTCTAGGTGTATTCTTCTGTCTGCTTGGACAGTAAAGTGAGGAACCAATAGGCCCCTCCTTTCATTTATATGTTCAGCCCCATGCGCTTCTTTTCACAACTATGGTTTTCTGCGGGTAACACAACACAACATAGTCGGGCTGCTGATCTACTGTTTCCTTTAAAGTTACAGTGGGCATATTTGATGTAGCTTGCTTCAAACTACTTAATTATATTAACATCAGTGTAACATTGTGTATGTATCCCCATCACCATTACAGGAGAACTTCTTAGCAACATCAGTTTCCAAAATAAATGCTCTTTTCAAAACCGAATTGTTACTGGACTTTGATACTGATCCGAATGGTGGCCAGGAAGGAAAGTGGAGTGTGGAGAAGTGGGTATCCGTGGGGGCTTCGAGAAGTCATTCCTGTTGTAGTTGACGTGACATTGTTTTACCATATTTTTAGTGAGGTCAACTAAAAGTCAATATTGTGGTGTAATACAATGCCTCTCGTTTTTCATTCAGGAAATACTTAGTAAAACAGACGGAGGGGAGGAATCAGAAGAAGAAGAAAGCTCAGAAAACTATCAGGAGCTTTTAGACACAGTCAAGGAGAACATGGAGCAAAGTGGGGGTAATTTGATTTATGTATGGAATAGTATGTTAATTGCTATTTATATGCTTGCGAAATCAGTCACTATTCTGTGACTAATGTTTTTTCACATTTATTAAAATAAAAGATAGGACAGAAAAAAAGAAAAAGGAATATTTGTTATTTTTAATGCAGTGCCCTGGTTTAAGATCTTTGTCAAATTGATCATGAAAGAACTGGAAGTTAAGACTTTGCGTGTATTTATTGTTTAGATGGAAGGTGAATGGGTTATTCTTGTGGCTCAGTACAGAAACCGTAGAATCTAAATAATTGTGAAACGGTAAAGAAAAAGGCAGAATGATCACATGACATAACAGTTGGAAGAATACAATACATGTTTTGATACAACTCATTATTCGTGCCATAAGTTAGCATACTGCGCCAGCAGGCTGAAGCTGCCTGATGAGGCATGCTACGTAGCATAGCACCCCTTGTATATTGGGGTATATTGAACAAAGGTTATTTGGTTCAGAAGTGACAACTTTATAGTTGTAAATCAAGGAAATGTTACCGACCACACCTCTAACACTCTATTTCTTAGCATGTGGCCATCGACGTCATGGTAGATATATGATATGATAGGTTACTTATAACATGCTTAATACCCAGAGGTTTCTAAGCATGGACCTGGGGATCGAACCTGTGTTGCTCTGTATCGTCTTGCTTCCAAGGCGAGCATGTTGCCCCTGAGCTAACCTCCCGAGTAGGTTTTGCCCCAACTGTTGCCCAGGATGTGAACAGTCATAGCCACAGGTGGAGATAGTGCTGTAGCAAAGGCAAGGTCCCACTCCATTGATTCCAGTGATAAGTAGAAATGATGACTTTACTCCTGTGGATATTGAAATGTTCGTTTTTAATTGAGTGCGTGGCTCCTTGACATGAGCAGTATGTCTGGCAGGAATTGTGGAACACTCGCAGGCAGGGCAGCTTTCTAGCCCATTTTTTCAGTAAAGCAAATTCTTTCCTGTATCCCTTGCTTCATTTTACACACATTGTAAATTAGCTGGGGTACCCCGCGTTGCCCGTGTCCTGATCGAGTGGTGTCTCATGTGCCCTTGAGGATGTTGCACTTGTCGGCAAGTCTTGCTTCAGTTTGCTCTGGTGTCTCATTTATTTATTTTATTTATTGTTTGCCTGTTATGCGCTTGTACAATAAGAAAATCCTCATTCAAAGCGCTGGCAGGGAGGGAGTGAGGGTAGGAAATACATTCTATTTAAGAGCAGAGGGGGGAAGAGGGAGAGGGACAAACCTACTATGCCTTGTGAGTATTCAGAACATGCAAGTGCAGAAAGGAAGAGGGAAAAGGGGTTAAGTGCTGCGAAGTCCGAGCTTGTGGGTGAGCCATAGACAAGGGGCTAGGAATGTTGTGTCCTACATGGCCTGGCCGCAGGAGGTTTAGGTGCAAGCCTCCAGAGCAGAGGGTGTGCAGATGCAAAGTACTGTGGATAGACAGGAGCTGTGAAGAATTGATGTGAGAGGTCAAGGCCCCAAAGATGCATAAGGGCCAAGTACACCGATTCAGCAACTGTGGGATTAGCAGAGGAGAGGAGGAGGGGGAAAAGAGATAATTCTTATGGAGCGTCCTGAATTTGAGAAGATCCTGCTCAAAGCTCAGGGGGAGGGCCCTGGAGGATGTTGCTCTTGTCCTCACGTCAGCAAGTTTTGCTTCAGTTTTCTCTGGCATCTCATTTGCCCTGGAGAAAGTTACTCTAGACCTCTGGTCGGCAAGTCATGCTGCTGTTTGTTGTTGTGTTTCTGACGCTCTTTATCGATTTTCGCTTTGCATCAGATGGAGCTTTTTCAAGTGATGTTCGTTTTTTGTGCGGCATGTTTTAGTCACTCAATGGCTTCAGCACATTTCAGAAAATGTCCAAGTAAGATTGATTGTGCTCTCTTCTCGTGAAACTGGAACCATGCCATTTCTCATATTTGGAGTGGCGTGATAAAATTCCCTTTAAAAATGCTTTCATAAACACTTTCGAACTGTATAGAGTAGTAATACATTTCAAAGGAATAACCAACACATCGAACATTTTGCTTCAGACACTTTTCAAAATGTTGCCTCCTTCTAGTGCCTACTGTAGTGAATCCGGGTGAGCATCAGTAAATGAGGGTGTCTTCAGAGTGAATTCTTTGCTTCCAAGCATAGACTACAATCTTACCCCAGACAGAAGAGGAATCCATGCAAACTTTGGTAGACGTGGGCTCAACTGTGTGGATTTGTATAGCCGGACAAACATACACACATGCATACATTCCGCTTTATATATAAAGATAGTAGAATTTGGGAGGGAGAGAAGACGCCCTATGATAGCAGCCCAGGTTATTCTGACGATTCCCAATGCTAAATTGATGTTTGATGACTACACATTTCCAAATTCATGAATGCTATCTGCCTGTATGTTCTTTTCTTGCAACCCTGTACAAATTGCGCCCTGATGCCCCCGGGCCTGATGGTCTGTGCGTTATAAATAAACAAATACAAATACAAATAAACAAGGAAAGTGCTAAGGCAAGTGGAGAAAGCAAAATTGAAATGAAAATTCATGGGATGGAAATGAAAAAAGGAACCAGGAAAACTCAAGCAGGGGAAAGAAAAGTGGGAGGAGTGGTATGGTGCATATTGTGGCAGTGGAAACTGTCATAACAAAAACATGAATGTTGTTAAACTAAAAGGTTGTCAAAGAGGGCTCATGTTTACACATTTTCATCACAATTACTAGTTATTATGGTATGTAACCCAAGCGAGGGGCAACATGTTACCCAGGATGATCGAGCATTTTAAGCAAGTCTGCCGAGACTAGCCTTCGTTGAGGGAGAGGAGTCATGCGGCCACAGTAGGGGCGATAATATTGTCTGACTTCTGTTTGTCTTGCTTATTTGGGCACATCATGTTGGTTAGAGTTATTTGACTTGTATGAACAGTTAAAGCTCAAGTTTCTCTCGTTCGGGATGGATACACACGCACATGGGGTCTGCAAATCGAGTGATACATTTTTTTCAGTTTTCCATGTGGGTGAATTTGCCTTCTCTAGAGAAAGCTAAATGAGGTATTTCACTTGGAACTCTTGTTGGATATACCCTTACATTAAAGAAGTCATAGTGGTTGATTTCTGATGAAAACGATAATAGTCTAACTGTACCATAATTGCTTTTGTATTGATCTTTACAATTGTTAACTTTGCCTGGTGAGCCTCTAACTCGGAGAACCCCAACGTGTAGCTTGCAAGCAACATTTTGTTCTCCTAACCCTACAATGTTGCTCACCAGTTGCTCTGGGACATGGGCTGGGGCTAAATAGAACTGTAGGGATGAGACATCAATGGCAGTGTACCCTGAGCCAGGGTTGTGGAAGCATTAGCTGCGGAGGCATCAGTAGAGTTAGCTGAGTTGTAGGGATGGCCAATAGGGTGCAGGGGGTCAAGCGAGGTGGCTGCTGAAATGAATCTCTTAGGACCTCAGATGAGATGGGCCCCAGTGATTGAAGAGATAGAAACCAGGCCAGCCTGGTCATCCATGTGAATACTATGGTACTTTTGCTGTAAAAATGACTTCCCACTGCACCGATACTTTGGGACAGCTGCAGTCTTCAGCACTATTCAGTGTCTTGGAACTCGGGTACACTATGAGGTGCACCGCTGGCTGGATCAGGTACACAATCGGTGCAGAACACGTTGCTGCCATAGGATCCTTCCCCCGCTACTCTAATTGACTAGAGCTCAACTGTCAACAAAATTCCAATGAGCTTCTTTTGTACATGAAAGATGCACGTTTGTTGCCATAATGTTTTTTTGTGTCCAAAATGTTCCACACAAAATTACATTATCTTTGTAATTAAATGTTTGTTTTCGTTTTCTTTGTCCACAAAGGAAGTGCACCTAGGGCAACACATTTAACCAAATTCCCATGTGAGTGTTCTGGTAAAAAATGCCAACTTCTGTGCCTTTGTACAGCTGGTACCTGCATATAAAACAAATAAGTGGCATGCATGCCCAAACTTTCATTGTTTAACCAATTCACATATGCCAATTTCTTTACATGTGAGGCTTGTGTTTGTGGGCCCTATGCCTAATATGCACAAATGTTACATACTACTTGTATTGCAGTGTCCCGGTGGAAAAATCTCATTGTATGATACTTTGCCTATCTGGCATGTGGCTAATAGGCAATTAAAGTGAATAAGTTTCAAATTGTGCAGGATAAATGAATTAGTGTAGCTAGGATTGAAATTCACTTAAATTTCAGAAAATTATTTCCAAGTGACCAAATTATCATTTTTGCTTTAATATTGCATTTCGTGCTACATTCTTCCTGCATCTAAATGTTGTCAGAACAGATGTTGTTATTACCAAATGTAGTGCACTCAATTTATCGACCAGAAAAGATAATCGGCTAAGTCGGCTTGCCACAGGTTTGAACTTGCGAAGTGCAGGCTGACCCCATGTCAACAGTAAGCACTTGACAGATGAGGTATACACCCATGTAAATATAAAATGCAAAATATAATATCAAGAAATACCCTCACCCCCTTCTGTGAAGTGGTCTTCAAAAATTCCAAGTTGTGTTCTCAGTAAATGGCCTACTAATGTGCGTATAACTATATTTTCCAAAAGATCGCTTGGCGAAAGTGTATCCAAATTCACCAGAAAAATTTTCTTTTTTTATTCCTAATCCCTTATCTTCAATGTAATAGGCCTTCAGTTCTTTGAAAAGCTCTATTTGACACTACCTTTCACAAGAATTCTGAAGGGGATAATCCCCCTTCCACTTTTCCCCAAAGCCTGGTTGAAGTGATCTTTAAATGATACCATATGCTGTCCAGTGTTCCTAAAAATTCACCATTTGCTACTGAAGATCCTGACAATCCCTTCGGGGGAGAACAAAATAAGCCTTTACATTTTGTTTTAAATGCTCCAATTTAGGACTGTTGTTACTGTTCAAACATGCTTAAAATGAAACATTTGCTATTAAATATTAAACATTTCCTTAGAGAACTCCAACCATTCTGTAATATTTCTTGTATGTCCTGCAAAGTTTCTGAACAGTTTTGCGGCCCTCATGTGTCTAAAAATGAAAGATGTGCCACTTAATTTACTAAACCTTCGACTTATATACCAATTTAATGTCAAATCATGTTAAAGGCCGTTATGAATGGCATGGAATAGATTACACCTGGATGAGATTGGTATGAATTACTTATCATTAACTTGTCCTATTAGCAACATTGAGCTTAGTACAGTTTTGTGTTATGCTCACCTGGCTCCCCCCAGAGGCGTCGATCGGAACTGGACAGCTGCGGTCTCCACCAATATGACGCGTAGGGCCGAGATGACGGACTGGACTGGCCCACCTAGCTTCGTTTGCTTGGCCCGTAGGAATATTCTTCTGCAAATGGAGAAAGGGAATTAACCACCCGTGGAGTTGAGCGTAAATCCTCCCACCCCCGCTGTTCTCCCCACAGATCACCTTTGATGTCCCCTCTTATAGTCTCACCTGATGGTTTGAAAAGATGAGCTCTCCATCCTGCATTGAGCGCAGGGGCGCGTTGATAACCAGTTGCTTCACTGGCTTGAAGGAATTGGTGAGTTCCAGAACAATATTGACTCCGAGATTCCGGGCAAGACGCCGTAGCTATAAAGTTCGTAAGAGTTCAAATGCCTGACTTTCACTCTTGTCCGATTCCTTGCAGGTTGCAGCTTGACCCTAATGAAGAGTTCCTGATGGCAACCGGTAGAATTCTGGTAAGGATTTGTATTTTCCAACACAGTTCGATAAAATAATGTCAATATGTAACCTGTTGCTTTCTCCCTTATTCAGGGGCTGAGAGAAAGTATGAAGTCTTGGGGAATAATACCTCCAGCGGTAAAATCAGGTAAGTCTATTGTGGTGAGGAGGGTTCCCCTTCTTAGTCCCTTTGTTTCACCTTGGTGTCCTTTTGTTTCCCCTTAGGGGCCAGGGTTCGACGAAGATGCAGTGGAAGCAGCGCCGACCCGTGAAGAGGAATAGTACCCCCGGCGGTAAAATCAGGTACGTCTATTGGGGGGGGTAACTAATAGTCCTCTGTGTATTCCCTTGGCTCACCTTGCTGTTCTTGTCTTCTCCTTAGGTGCCGGAGTGCGGCGGGAACATGCAGGAGGATGCGGTGGAATGTGAAGATGCTGCGAAGGCCGGTAAATTCAGTGCGGCGCTGCAGCAGGCGAGGCGACGCGCATAAAATAACGTCTTTCTTCCAGCTCAAAGGCGCGATGGATCGGGAATTCAGGTAAGGATTAAAGGTATTGCTCTTGTTCTAACCTTTTCTCCTTCTTTCTCCCTTTTTCTAGGAGCTCCAAACTCGAGGCGGGCGTGGCAGAAGGCTGGATGCAGACTTGCAGGCACGGTGAGCGTTACGCTGCTGGATGCAGAATAACGCTAAGCGTGTGCTGCTCTTCGGGCGTGGTTTAAATAGCCACCAAAGTAGTCCCAGGTAAGTATTCCTCCCCAGCCCCGCCCGCGTAAAAAATAGTCCCTAAGTAAAGTAGTCCCTTCCAAGCCTCTTTTGGCTTGGAGCTCTTGCAGCATGGTCTGCATCAGGTAAATTTGCAGCATGGTCTGCATCAGGTACGTTTTAATCTATGAGCCTGGCGCCTATGGCGCCAGGACTGACTCTCCATATGAGCCTGGCGCCATAGGCGCCAGGACTGGACCCAAATAGCCCCTAGCAGGGGTTGTTGGGCTTGCTTAGGATAACTTGATGCCTGCTTCTGGGGTTGCTGGACGTGGTCTGGGTCCCCGGGGGTAGGCATCATGACATTTTGATTTGTGTTGCAATTTTACCACCAACTGAAGACCCATACATAACATCAAAGTACGGAAGTTGCTCAGCATTCCAGCCGATATGAAAATGTTGCTCATTGGTAACAAAAGGTTTGGGACCCCTGCTCTAGCCCAATCCTACAATGTGCAATGCTGGTTAGCAGAGTCTCAGATCTTTGTGGCTAGAGCAAGACCTTGACACAGAATTTAGTGTCTGGATGCCTCAGGGTGGCCCCTCTAGGGACACACTCTGAGATGCGAGTGCCACCAGAAACTTCCAAAAGGAACCTGGGAAAGGTTGGAGGAAGGAAGGAATGGGCTCATGGTATAGATATAAGCCCTGGGCATTCATCTTAGCCCTCCAAACCATGTCCATTACTGTATAATGGCAGCAGCTGTTCCTCAAGAGTCTGAACCACAGAGCCAGCGGGCACGAGATTATGTAGGGTGCCATGGATGGATTAGTGTCAGTCGAGGTGGGGACTGGGACACAAGTCTGGATATTCAACCGTAGAGTGCAGTCTTCTGCTGGGAACCAGGCCTTGCTGACTTTGTTGTTACCCAGAACCCTACCAGTAAAAGCCTCCTGTGGGCGCAAAGCACTGCGTGGATCACATCATAGAATGCAGTCTTCTGTAGTCTAAGGCCTTTAAAGCCTTCAACATAGGCGGCAACAACATAAAGGTGTCTAAAGAAGTACAAATTCAGGGTTTTTACCTGGACGCACCCTGACACTAACCAAACAAGTTAATGCCACTGCGTTAACGGCAGCCTACACCTCTAAGATTATCAACGCCTGCAGACCCTCCCTGCCTCCTGACAGCTGTATCATTCTGGCCAGAGCACTCCTTCTGACCAGACTGGACTACTGCAATGCCCCCTACGCAGGCACCAAGAACCACAATATCAAAAAACTGCAGGTGATGCAAAACAACACCCTTAGAGCAGCCCTAAATATACCTAAAACCGCACACATCTCCACTATAAAAAGGAATGCCCATTGGCTACCTGTTCAAGAGCGTATTGTCTTCAAAACTCTCACCCTGACACATAAATGCCTACACAAGTCAGCTCCTACCTATCTGGCAGAAAGTCTTGAGATCCCAATCGAAAAGGCCCATGCGTTCTGCACACCAGCATACATTTCTTGGGTTTTTTGGCCTTCGCCTCACGGTAAGAATTTTTGCTATACCTAAGGAGGGGAGAGTCTTATTATTTGGCCAGAACTGTATCTTAATTCTTCACCACAGATTCTATCCCATATTCAGTGCCGCCACCCACACACAGTTCATATAAATATTCACTCCACCCCTCTTTCTCTTCACAGGGTCCTCTAACTCTGCCCTGATGAAGGTGGCTTTAATTGTTTGAACTCGCCACCGAAACGCGATCCCAGCAAGGGAACATAGGTGTTTTTTTAATACCACTTTTCCTGAACAAGCTTCTGTGTTTCACTGCAGTCTACTTGTCAATCTTCTTCCCCTGCCCGCGTAGGCAGACACAATGGGGTTTCCTCTTCTAAAACAAAATTGACTTTGGCATTTTGATGTGAATGAAAACATAAATGTCCCTGAGTTGCACACAAGGAACTCTATTGCTTCTTTCAATTGTCTTTATTTTTGCAATAACACTAGAAAATTGGTTTAAACCACTACATTTGCATATGCAACCCATAACTCTCATGTAAAATGTTAAGAGTATACATTTGGAGTTAACTACTTGTGCTTTGATTGAATCGCAAACAATTTATTGGGTTAACCACAGCTTATGCAGTCTGTTCAACATTTTCAAATTATTTTTTACTTTTTTTATACGAAAAACATTGAGAGTACAACCTTGGAGGTACAACTGTTCATTTGGTTTGCTTTGATTTAATCGCAAACGAATTGCCAGAGAAAGTAAAGTCTATGTAACATCTTTGTTCTACCCTGTGTGACCACTCCAGTGTCACCCCATACTATCTTCACACTGGGTTGTGTCTATCTACTGATCCACACCTTTTCTACTCAAGCGCTTTTTCTTTCACTTTGTCTATAGAGTTTTATATTTCAAAAGTATGACAAATGGTTTTAAGTTTTTTCCTATTACCTTGGTTAAAAATTGAGATTGATCAGCTTTTTGTTTGTTTCTGATTATGGACCACTTCGCGTTTTGTGTTCCTATGTTTTATGTTCACTAATAATATAAAGTACAATTTCCTTAATACAGAAAATAAATAATTTTACATTTTTGTAAACTGTGTTGAGGTGGGTTTTCTGACACAGGATATTTGTTTAGATTGGGATTTGGTGTTGTCCAAACCCACAAGATGATATTTCTCTACTCATTACACGATAACAGTATTTGAGCTATCAACAAATGGCACTTTTTTCTTTCTGACATATCTATACATACGTGCACAGCTGCCTGTCCTATCAGGGCACCCCACCCCTCTGGTTTGTTAGGTTCATAAAGACAACCCAGGTTGTTTGACTTGGGTCTAGGACACCTGACATGAGGTTAGAAAAAATAAGCAACCTACTTGCCAGGCTTTAGTATATAAGTAATTATACTCAGGCAATTTATCCTCTCTATTTACTAATTGCCTCTACCTAATTTTGCGTGCTGGCCCTAACAAAGCCGGCAGACTGTTATATGACGAACTCAATATAAGGGCAGAAAGTGCGACTTTGAGCTACACGGAGGAACAGATTTCAGAAATCACTCGAGGTCCCTCTTTCTTTGACCCCTTGGGGCAAAATCCACCTAGCGGTCTGACCAACAATGGTGAAGATTTATTAAAACTCAAAAGTAAGTGTTTCCGTACGGAATTAAACAGGCACTTTCTCCGTGAGTACCTAAAAGCAAACATCATTCTGGCAGGCCTCATAGTCCGGAACGAACCAGTCCTATTTCTAACTTTAAAGAGTATTTTAGCTTTATAGCAACTAAGTGCAGTAGGGCCCTTTATGGTTCTTATTATCTCTACAGCTCAAAGAATCAGCATTGAAATTAAAAAATCATTAGACATTGAAGAAGCTAAATTCAAGACAAACACCGTTATTACCAATGCAGGGGAACAGTTAAGAGAAATTGATAAACAATTTGATATTTTTAAATCAAACACTTTAACAAGGAAAACTAACAAATTCCAGAAAGATATCAAAGACTTTAAAACAGAAGTTATATACCCCTATATCAAGGATGATTATGTTAAATCCCTAAGTAAACCTGGGGTGCAATCAACACAACGATCAGGAGCAAGGAGGAAGTGGGTCACAATCTCTGGATCGAGCAGCAGCTCTTCAGGCTACGGGTCAGGATACAATTACCAACCCGGCTATATAACCAGTTTGGCCAGCCTCTATTACCTTCTCCCCCCCCTTTTTTAGGCAGAGGTGGGCAAGGGGGAGGATGGGATCCTCCAGTGTGGAACATGGTTCCCTATGGAAATCGACGAAGACCGAGACGCAGGTCGAGGTAGCCCCTCCAGTTGCTGCAGACGAAGATCTCCCTATTTTCAACTTAGCTAAGTTTCAACTTACAACAGCACAAACTTCATTTTTGATGAAGGGACTCTCATTTGTACCAGCGGTTAGCACAGTACAATGCAGAGCTGGAAATAAGACGTTTTTTATGAAGTCAGACTCCATCCTTTTTTTGAAGACCAAAAAGAAACTGAATCCATAACAGACACAGGTCTGCACCCCAAATCATCCTTCTGCCCCACAGACTACCAAGTGCTTAATTAACGTTCAAGAAATGTATTCTTAAATATTTTAAGAAACTAGTTAATGAAAAAGTGACCATCAAACGCAACTGCACAAAGGTTGAAAGAGAGGCATTGGAGGAGTTAACAGAAAATCGAGATGTGGTGATTAAGCCAGCTGACAAAGGCGGAAGGGGTTGTGATCATGTCAACCAAACAATATAAGACTATGGTCCTGTTATTAAGAGACAGGGAAAGTTATCGCACCCTTAAGAAAGATCCTACTAAAGAGATACAAGTGGAAATCTCTGAAATAGTTTCCTTTTGCAGTAGAAAGAAGTTGGATAACAGAAAAGGAATCGGCCTTCCTCACAACAACTCAAGGCAGAACACCATGCTTTTATGCGCTACCTAAAATATACAAGGAGGCAGTAAACCAATGATCACAACTACACACTCGTATTTGAGGGATATGACCCACACCATACAGGTTTTCGAGAAGCTAGTTTTCAACTCTGCGTCTCAACTGCTGGTTACAATGGACATTAAGTCCTTATACACGTCAATCCCCCAGTTGGCCACTCTAGACTGCATCTATGATTACCTCAAAGAGACAAATGTACAGTCCTGCGTTCCGCCTGCCTTCATTATTGAATTAATGACTTTGGCCCTCTACAAGAACTTTTTTATATTTAACAATCAATTTTACTTGCGAACTAAGGGGACCGCCATGGGCACGACTTTAGCCCCCAGAATGGCGATTCTTTACATGGCCGCCTTTGACAAGAAATACATCTCAAACCCATGCAACCCGTGGCAGACCCATTTAAAATGGTGGTGTTGTTTTATCGGTGACATCATCTTTATATGAAGGGAAGTGAAGAAGGCTTTTCCTGGCTTAATAGCTGTGATGTGGACATTCAGTTCACTATGGAGTACAACAAGGAAACTATACATTTACTAGACTTAATAATTAGTCATTTCAATGACAAACTTACATGCAACATTTTACCAGTGACCATTTGGTACACATGAAAGAGAACTTGCCCTACGGGCAATTTCTACGCTTAAGAAGAAATTGCATGTCAATTGACAATTACTATAACAATGCATCAGCTTTGGGGGAAAGACTTAAGCACAGAGGATACCCTAAAAAATGTATTTCCAAGTCCAGTAAGTTTGCCCGAATCACATGTCGAGAAATGATTCTCAACCCTCTAGAACCTCAGCACAAGGGTAAGGAAACCAGGTTTACCTGTGTGGAAGTGTTGAGCAAGTGTGAGCCTTGGAGTATTGGTCAGAAAGAGAAACATTGCCAGAGTCGTCGTGTCAGCCTGTTTCTTTCCTATTATACTGCGGTGCTGTGGATTTAAGGAATGATAGAATAAAAACCCTAGGATACGCGAAGCGTAGCAGAGGTGTTGAGCAGGTGTGAGGCGTGGAGTATTGGTCAGAAAGAGAAACCCTGCCGGAGTCCTTTTGTCAGCCTGTTCTTTCCTCAGCTATACTGCGGTGATGTGGCTTTAAGGAACATTGAGGAACGTAAGAATAAAACCCCGGGCTATGCAAAGCGTAGCGGAAGTGTTGAGCAAGTGTTTGGCAACGTGTTCTGGCTAACGGCGGGGGCCTGTGCGCTACGTGGATTACAGTCACTGGAATATCTGGAGTTTCTGGTCCTGTATGACGGTAACGTCTTCATTTTGAAACATTCAGTATCATCCGTTAACGTCTAGTGTGACGAAAAAAAAAAGGCAAGTACTTTGCCTTCTGTGAATTCAAGACTGCTTTTTTTATTCTTTGGTTCTCCAGAGCTGTCGGCCGTTCCCTGTGTGTGAGAGAGACCATTTGGGTTGGTGTTACCGAAGAATTAAAGTTTTGATCCACATCGCTTAAAGCATAGGATGGGATTGCAACTAGTTTCATTGTCACTGGGGGCATTTACGGGTTGCGAGCAAGTCTCTCCCTTTCTGCCTCTGCTGCCTTCGAAAGACGAACTACGGCAACTGTAACACTCTAATTGCTTACAAAACGGCGACCTGGGCTGCAAGCAAGTCTCTCCCAATTTTTGAGTGCCTTATTTATTTAGATTGAAAGAGCTATGAGTTTCCATAGTATGTGTTTTTGGATGTTGCGTTGTTAGATTTTAATTACTGTAGAATCGTGCAGTCAGAGAAGCTGACACGGAGTACGGAGAGAACTCCTTCTGCGTAAAATGTTTCCATCAGGGGTTGTGAGTTTTTCTCCCCCCTGTGTTTCCATCTGTTAAGGACACAATACGAAACTTCTGGAAGGCTCCTTACAGACTTTGTTTTTTACAGATTCAACATTTTTTAGTGTTAAGAGTTGTATTTTTACTTTTAGTGTGAAGAGCTTACTTTTATTTTTTATTGTGTTGTATCTGCAGCATTCTTGGAAGAAAAAAAGTTTTTTTAGGGGAATAATTGATAAACTGTACTAAAGGTGATCTCGACAATTAAGAGGTACATCCAAAGGTTAGGATTTTGAAAGGTTGTTAGAAATGGGTGTCACGCTCAGAAGAATGAGTGGAATGCCAGGGGGGTCCCGCAGCAGGGATGTAGGGGCCCACCCCAGGTAGTAATTACTCTACCGGCATCTCCCCAACTAATACCACTGGGTGGGGGAGGCCTATTGTTAACAACTGCAAAGGGCATTAGTTCGAGAACCCCAGGTAGTTCCTCCATTTTAGACAAGGAGGTTCATGAGGATTCCACTCAGGACACGATAAAGCAAGTGGACTCGATGGCTGAGGTTGTAGGGGATGTAAACCGGGTTTTGTCTAACATTGAAACAAATATGAATTTTATGGTGGCAGAGGCAGGGATTGTGGAATGTGACCTGGTCTCAGATAATTCACTTCTGGCCCCATTGCTTTTGCATGAATTAGCCAAAAAGGTTTGTCGGCCATTAGATTTTAAAACAAAAGAATGGTTAATCCCGGTATCCCCAGTTCGAGAAGCAAGCCTTACAGAGATTTCATCACACCAACACTTTAGTTGTAAACAAGGCAACCTTGTTGGATATTTAGGTTATGGCTTACCAAGGGTGGACCGGGAAGGCCAAGGGGGGTCCGGGTGTGAAATTTAATAGGAATAACATGGGTACAGGGTTTGAAGCCGAGACATTAGGGGGAGAAGGTATAAAAGATGGTTTCCAACAGGAGCAATTGCCCCCAGTTGATGAATTCTTTTCCAATCCTTTCCAGAATAATGGATTCCACTGACAGAGGCTATGACACGTTGAATTTTGAAATTCTGGATCTTAGGAAATCAGTGAAGGAAGTTTTGAATAAGGTACATTTATTGAAGGGTTGCATAATGGCAGTATCAGTTTTTAACACCCTCCATTTAAAAGGGGATGGCACGGTGGGGGTTGGTATTCCGGAGGGAGGGAGGGCAGAGTTTAAAAACACTGAAGCTCCCTTGGAGAATGAGGGGTTGGGTGGAGGGGCTGGGTTAATACCGAAAGTAGATCAATCTGAAATATCCCCTCCATCTGTGTCATGTTTAGGTCTGGCACATGATCAGGGGAAAAAGCACTTGAGTAGTAGCCCTAAGGGTAAGGTCATTGATGGTGGGAGTAGCTTGGGACAAAAAAAAAAAAATCGCAAGCTCTCCTCTACCCAACAAAACAAGGGGTCTAGGACGTTTCTTCGTAATTTAAGGATGGAAGTGAATAAACATATGCAGGTCGATAGGGAGGTTCTGGAATCGAAAAAAAAGAGATTTCTTTAAAATTAAGAAGGGAGTAGTTAATAAAGAAACTGCAGCGACTCCAGAACCTGGCAAGGCCCCAGTATCCCCAGATAATATGCAGGAGGAGGATGGGCCCTCCTTCGACCTAAGTAATATTTCTGTATACCCTATGGATAGGGACTGCTCAGATTGTGAGAAAGATGTGGTCACTGAGGATGTGTCAAACGTTGATTTTGGTGAAGGGAAGGGTAGGGTATGGGCAAGTGTTGTTTATTGAGGGAGGGCAAGGTGGCTCCCTTGCATGGTCCTGCAGATATGTATGCGGGAAAATCTGTTGTAGGGGGTGGGGGGTCTAAAGAGTCAGCCACCGAAGGTGGAGAAACTTTATGCGATTTTCTCCAAGCCGGTGGTTGTGTAAGATTTACCAGGGGACTTGCCCCCGATTTAAGGTTCATTTGACCATGCCATTATCACCATCGAGGATAGTGGAAGAAGTAGGCTTGGGAGAACCAAAAAGTAAGTTTGCGGAAGTCTTCAGGGGGCCAGTAAGAAGGGAGGAGGAGCAGAAAAGGTCTCCAAAAAAATGGTTATGACAACAGCAGTCCAATCCTCCACAAAAGTTGGTCGTGGAGGATGATCATTTATGTATCTTTTTGAATTGGCTCTTTGAGAGCTCTAATAGATATCCTTTGAATAGACACTGTATTTTGGCTTTAATGCACGAAATTCCTAACTTGAGATTGTTGTCCTCATGGGATATTAGTAAGGTTGAATTTGTAAATGATAACTGTTTGGATACGGTAAAGATCCATCTTAGGTCCCTTTTGGCAAAAGAAATGATCATGGCTCAGAGCGCTTCTTGGCACTGGGGTTCGAGGTAAGCGATACAGGACCCTCGATATTGTCAAGTTTAGCGCCAATTTATCAAGATAAGAAGGGCAAGATGCAAGACTTAAGAGATATTTGTAACCAGGAGATCTATAGTTCAAGAGGCTATACCCAAGACCCGATGAGAAGGAGATGGGAGGGACCTTGGGAGGGGGGGAATACATTCACAATATACATGATGGTCCAAGTGGTCACTTACCACATGGAACACTAGAGGATACAAGAACATTATGAATAATCATGACCTTTTTGCCTCATATGACATAATTTGTTTACAGGAAACGTTCCTGCAGGACACACCGTTATTAGATGGCTTTGATGTTGTATACATTAAGGCTCGCCGGGGAATAAAGGGTAGACCGTATGGTGGTCTAATAACAGCCGTTAAATGGTCTTTGGGAGTCACTATGCAGAAAATTGAAGCAGATAGGCCAGATATTTTGGTGGTGCTGTTAGAATGGCAAGACATTTGGGGGGGGGCTAGAAGTAAATGTTTTTTGGTTAATGTTTATTTTAGCCCAGTAAAGGATCAGTTGGAGGAGGCCCTGACAGCCGTGTCCTTCACACTATTGGGCGAGCTTCCCATTGATGGGGCTTCTGTGATAATAGTGGGAGACTTCAATGCTGAATGTTTAGAGGATAAGTGGTATCTGGACCAAAATAGGAAAACTGTGGGCAAGGAGGCTTGGGAAAGGGGAAGAAGAATTACTGAAGAATTTGAGGCCTGGCATTTAGTAATTGTGAATGGTAACATACAAAAGGATATTCCCCCGGCTTTCACATGGCAAAACGGATTATGGAAGACGACATTGGATTACGTCTTTGTCTCACAAGATCTAGTAGTAAGGGGGGATTGTCATGATGCCTACCTCCAAGGAGCCAGGTCCGACCCAGCAACCCCAGAGGCAGGCATCATTTCCCCCAGGGAAGTGCCAGCGGGCCCAAGCTGGGGCCCTTTGGACACAGTCCTGGCGCCTTAGGCGCCAGGCTCATGTTGGACCCCTGTCCTGGCGCCTTAGGCGCCAGGCTCATAAAGCTAGACATGTGTTCAAGTGTTTTAAGGTGTACTTACCTGACGCAGACCATGCTACTACATCCAGGCCCTCTTGAGGCCTGAATGGAACTACTTTACCTGTGGACCTACTTTCCCCTGGGTGTGGTCGGGGAAGGATACATACCTGATCGGTGGAAGGATACATACCTGGAACTTCTTCCAAAGCTATTTAAACCACGCCCGATCAGCAACTCACGCTTCGCGTTGTTCTGCTCCTCGCAGCTGAACGCTCACCGTGTCAGCTCCTGCATCTGGACTTCAGCCACGCCTGTCAGCATCCTGGGTCACCTGCTAAGAGAGAATTGGAGAGAAAGAAGACCTTACCTGCTAAAGCTGCATCACGGAGACTTCACACCGACGATCCTGAAAGGGAAGACATCATTTTAAAAGCATTTCGCTTTGATCGCTGCAGCGCTGCATTTCACTCACCTTTCCTGGGCACCATCTTCAGCAGCGATCATCCGGATCCGCAGCCACTTCCCAGAGCCTAGAGAGAAAAAGACAAGAACACAAGGTGAGAGAAGGAAGGGAATAGGAAAAGCTCAGTTTCCTTCTAAGACTTACCTGTTGGGTCATTCCCATTTCATTTCGGGTCCTGCCGCTTCCTAGTATTCCGGACCCCGGCCCCTATGGGGAAAAAAGACAGACTTTGAATGAGCGAATGCAAAGACATTACCCGAACGCTCATCCAGAACTTACCTGTCATTTACTGGAACTGCACGTTTCACTTCGGGTCGGCGCCATATCTCCGGCATTCCTAACCCCGGCCCCTAAGGGGAAAAAAGACATAAGCGATTAGCGCTTGCTGCAATAAGACAATGAACATTATTATAAGGCTTGAACTTTTGAACTTGCTACAGAACTCTTACAGCGCCTTACCTGAATAGTCAAGCTTATTTGAACTCCCATCAAACCTCAATCAAACGAAGTAACTTGGTTTGAACGCGCCCCTGCATCTGAAACATGATGGAGAACTCATCCTTCCAGACCCTAAGGTGAGACTTCACAGGGAATCGAGGAAGGGTATCGTGGAGGGCTGGAAGGGAGTGGGAGGCTTGAGCATTATTCCATCAGTAGGTAATACTCCCTTTTCACGCACAGGGGAATATTCCTGCGAGCCAGTGAGTCCATCTTCAGAGTCCTGGGCTTCACCATAGAAGAAGCATCAGCACTCGAAGCCAGACCTGCGCCTCCTTGGGAATCAGGTGAGCATGACAGGGATACTCTGGAAGTCATACCCTTGACCTGGAGTGACCATTCTCTGCTTGTATACAGACTGTTTGGTCCAGTTAAGAAGAGGGAGCCTTGTCAGTGGTAATAAATTCAGGGAAGAATGAGATAAAATGGGTCCCAAGAATAGCAAAATCCTTTCTTTGAAAGATTGCAAATCTCTCTGTAGATAGAATTGCAAATCTCTCTGTAGATAGGATGGCTTTTTTACGTACGGCAGAGGGATTCTCAGGGATGGTTAGGGAGTTGCTGGGTAGGTTAAACACAGATAGAGGCTTAAACTCGGGGATAAAAAAAATGAATGATACTCACGCCTTTGACCTAGAAGTTCAGGCACACAAAAAACAATTGCACCGAAAGGTAAGGTGCCTTAAGAGGTCTGCATCCATTGGTTATAAGGACAAGGTGCAGAGATTAAAACATATATATAGGAATTATGTTAAAGGAAGGAAATATATGTTGTATACTAAGGATGCCGAAAGAATGTTGGCGTGTATGTCAGACAATAAGACTGAATATTTTGGGGAATTGATAAAACCCAGAGGAACTCGGGAATTCCTACAGGCTCAGGCGGTTAGTGATATAGCCTGGGTCAAGCACTTCTCTGACCTATACAGGGTAGAGGGGTTGGGAAGGCCAGTGACCTGGCCCCAGGTGGAGTGGAATGGGGCCTTGGTCTGGGATCTGGAGGATGTTACTTATTTGATAAAGAGAAGTAAGCGGTCTAATGCACCTGGGCCAGATGGTCTTTCAAACTTGACTTACAAAGATAATCTGGGAGTCTGGTCAAAAGTTCTCTCAGATTTATTTAGTAGCATTCTCCTAACCAAATTGTTCCCCAGCACCTGGTCTGCGGCCACTATAATTCTGATTTTTAAGGTGGGGATAGGTCATCACCTCTATATTACAGACCAATATCACTCTTGGGTGCTTCCAACAAAAATGTTGCTAAAATGATATTGAAAGTTCTGCAAAAATGGGCATTAGAATCAGATTTGCTTGATGTTTTTCAGTCAGGCTTCCGCCAAGGTTTGAGCATTGCTACAAATTGTTTTTTTTTAGATTTACTAGCACATCAAGCCAAGACTCAAGCTAGGCCTGTTTTTCTAGCCTTTCAGGATATTAGTAAGGCATTTGATATTGTGAATAGGTCTTTTTTTGTGAAAAAAGTTACATGATCAAGGCTGCCCGGCTGCTTTGTTGGGTATCCTGGAGGCTTTACTCATTCTGGCATCTTGGCAGTAGACATCCTTCCTGGTAACACCCTTCCTCTGCCTCAACATGAGGGTATATTCTGAATGTCTACCTGAGTGCATATCGTCTTTCATACACTCGACGCGGTATAGGATTGTTACATGGATTCATGTATGGGTTCCCAATTGTAGCTCTTCATCTGCTATTCCAATAGGACGGTGGTGAGGGGGCGGGGATCAGAGAAGAGGCATCCACCTGCTCCTCTACACAATGAAGCAGGAGCACAAAACGAGACTCCAATAGCAGGAACACTGAGAAGCACTGGTGTTCTCTTGCCAAGTCTTTTTATATTATCAGCTTCCTGGTTCCTTTTGTAACATGACGTGCATAGATCACGTTAGGGTTGAGTGGCAGTGTCTCTGTGGTGTGGCGTCCTTAAGGCACCATGGCAACCTTCACTAATGCTGCAAGGAGCGTTGTGCGGGCGGACCCCTGGAGAGACGGAGGAACACCTCAGAGGCCAGAGCGGTGCTGCAATGACCTAGAGGCGCGCCGGCAACCCGCACACACGTCGGCGAAAGTGCTGTGCGGGTAGACCCCTGGAGGAAGGGAAGGTATGCCTTCGGACCAGGAGCGGTGGTGAGTGCTTGACAAGGGGGGTTGAATATCTGCATTCTTCATGAAATGGTCAAAAGTTACAACAGACAAATGCTACAAATCTTACAGAAAGGACGCGCTCTAGATTTCAAGAAAAAACCTCCATACATATGACCAGAGTTTGCCCAGTCAAAAAAACAGCTGGTAAATGGAAACCTATCCGAGACTTTGTGAAACTGAACAAGTTTATCAGAAAGCAAACATTCAAGAAGGCGAATCTACGAGACATCAACGACGTTCAGGAAAAGGATTTGTTAATGTCACTAGATCTGCAGCACACATACTTTTACATACCAATTTACAAAAACCAGTGGATGTTCTTTTGTTTTGTGGTAAATGGACAGCATTACCACTCAAAGTACTTCCCTTCGGGCTCCAGTTTGCACCCAGAGTATTCACAAAGTGCCTGGCTGCGAAAGCAGGCCACCTCAGACGCAAGGGTCACCATGTCTATAAGTATTTAGATGATTGGCTAGTTTGGGGGTCCAACGTCAAAACAGACTATGGCATCAGTACAGATAGAAATGCACATGCTGACCAGACTGGGGTTTTCCGTCAATTGCATGAAATCGCAAATTCAACCTAGGAAAACTTTAGTGTTCCTGGGAGCTTGGTTTTACATGACAGTCCCTAGTCAAATCTTCCAAAGACAGATTGGAATCCATCTTCTCAAAAGTTTGCAGGATGCGTGCCAATCTGGTAGTCTTAACCAAAATGTACATTTCACTGCTAGGAAGCATGTCCTCCTGCATTCCCCTAATCCCAGAAGGCAGATTTCGAACAAGACTAATTGTTTATTCATAATTTATATTTTGGGGCACCTCAACTTACTCCTCCCCTTCATTGTATTTTGGTTCCTTGAACGCTTTTTGGAAGCCAGAGGGACTTCACCTGAAGTCCCCTTGCCATTAAGTCACTTTTTACCTTACATAAGTTCTATAATATTGGGTTGCCCCTAAGGTGACCAGCAACAGTGGTGTCTTAGCACCCCATTTCTGCCCTAGCGTAGTTGAATTAATGTGAATTGGTTTTAGGTAATAGGTTGGTTGTAGTTGTGATTTTATTCTGGCTTCACCAAGGGTGCAAGCTATATTACCAGATTGGTTGCCCAATGTAACTTTTTGTTAACCATTGGGGTACCAATGTTTAAAATATATATATGTAAATACTGCTCCCAGCCATTTTGTTTTCTATGGCTTTCCATCATCTAGATTACCATGAAGTAGACTGAAAATTGTCATTCCGAGTATGTCCACAGAGGCAGCCTTCATTACGGCCCTACCTTATTTAGGATAATATAGATCCCTGTACTAGCCCCCTCACCTCTGATGGAGGTGGCTTTGCTGAGTGGCAGTTCCAGGAACTAACCACTGTGGTTATTCATCTGACCGTCTTCCTTGAACTCCTTTTTAGTTTTGGCTACCTTTAAGCCGAAACTATTACCCACCCATTACCTTGCTAATCCCTATCGCCCCTTCCCACCCAGTTCCTGCCCCTCCCAGCCCAAAAATATCTTCAGGATCTCTTTGAGCCAGCAAGTCCTACCATCAAACTTTGCACTCAAAGTACCTGCCAGTGTTTTTCCAAAGCAGTCTTCTTAGAGTTAATGATTTAATTGGACCTGTAAATGTGATACTTGGTTAATAAAAATGTCTTAACCAAGTCTGCCTTCAGCCACTCTATAAGTACTATGGTATCCTTCACAGAAGTCCTGTTGAAAACGAGCATTGGCAAAGCCAACCATTTTGGTTTGTGTACAAGAATTAGGCATTTACCAGGCACTGCTATGCGATGTCCGGCATGATTTTGCAGCTGCTACCATCAATGGCAAGGTAATACTGCTACGGTAGTTCCTGGCAAGTGCCTTTCCCATGCCTACACAAAAGCGCAAATTGTTGGTATTGCCAATGCTTGTTATGATTGCTTTCACAGGGGTATTCAGGTTCTGCCCTGCCCCTAACTCTCTCTTGCTTGTTTGTTTGTGAACTTTGAGGTAGCAGGTCTGCTGGCCATTTTAAAAGCCCTTGCCTGGCAAAACTTGCTAAGTGCAGTGGCGTGGGCATATGGGCGTGGGCATATGCCGTTTGGGTTATTTTCTTCTAGAAGTACTGTCTGGATTTCTTGAAGACTCCAGGTGACTCCCTACATCTGCTGGGTTTAGCCCTGCATTTTGGAATTGTTTCTGGGCCATTTTACCACTGCATGTTGCCGTTTACTGCCAGGATCTTCTGCTTGGCTGTGGGCTGCTACAGACATCCATAGGGATACAGAGGGTCTGCCAGATAATCGCCTTGGAATGTCCAAAGAGTCCTCCAGCCGTTGTACCCATCCTGGGATCATTCGCTGTGGAGCTGCCTTCATCTTTTGTGCGTGAACTACCATGAGCTGTCTGTTTAGGAGGTTTTCCCATCTTCCCGAAGTCTTCAAGCAATCTTTCACATCTGATTGAAGGTAGCTTTCCAGTTAGATGCTCAAAGGTTCAATATGTATTGGTTCCTTTTGTTCAAAGTTGATTGATTTGAAGATGCACCAAATATGAACTTTGCTTGCATTTAAAGTTTCACTCTCTTTTAAGATTGGCACATGGTGCGTTAATTTAAATTGTGAAGCTTCATTCCTTTATAATCTTCACAGGTAACAGTTTTCTTTCAGTGAGGTATTCAATAAATATGAAGATATATTTGTTAAACTTTGCATTCGGTTCGGAATTCAATAATTGACAAAGGTATTAATTTAATTCACTTTGTTGTGATATTTGGTTCCTTTGGTTGTAATATGTCCTTGTTGATTGCTTTCATACAATCATTGTCAAGGTTTTCATTTAGTTCACTTCGTTATATTTAGTTCATTTTGTTTTAATCTATCTTTGTAATGTGCCTAGCACTTGGAGACTTTCTAAAGCATGTCTTTATGTACACGCGACCACTCTGTTACAAAGTATTCTGAATTGTTCAGTGTTTAACAAGTTCCATTGTGCGCTGGTCAACAAGGATTTGGATCAGAGACTTTCAAAAATGTGTCTCATCATTTATGCAACCACTCAGATACAAAATAGCCTTGCATTTAAGATCAAACTCCCGCCTACTGGGTCTCTGCTTTCATAAAAACCCACTGGTTGTTTAGTTGTGAGTTCCCGCAGCGCAGATCTCTCTGCCTTCTGTTCTCCGCCTCAGGTCATGGCTCCACCTCCTGCCCCTGACCCAGAGACGGCGCCGAGAGGAGGGAAGGCGGGCACTCTCTGACGCCGGAAGAAGCCGGGGGATACCATGGGGCCCGGGCCCCGGAATAAGCCCAATCCCCGTTAGGAAGTGTGGACGGCTGCCGGAGTGCCCGCGGCGCCCAGAAAACTGGAGAACGGGGGGAGGAGGCCGCCCTCCCTCCCCATAAGAAAGACACTGAGGAAGGACAACACACTCCGGTAGGCGCTGTGGGGAAGCCGGCAGCTGAAAGGGAGCAGAGGAGGCCACGCGGTCTGCTGGAAGCAGGAGGTGCAGCCCGCGTGAGACACGGAGGAGACCAGGACCTGGAGGATCGCCGTGGGACACTCGAATGAACATAGCGGACAGAGCAGACCTATGGCGAGGTAAAAATCAGCACACGCCAGGAGGCACGGCATCGAAGGGAAACCCTACAACAGAGCAGCCCAAGCAGACAGAGGCAGCACGAGGGGACACTGTCCCTCCCCACATCAAAAGGTACAATACTCCTTGGGCAGCCGGAGAGGGGCAGCAGAAGGGGAGGACAGGGAGAAAAATGGAGCAGAAGAAGGATTAGGATTTAACTTCTAAAAAGAGGTGCGCACAAGGACTGACCAGTATAAGGGGAGGCAGAACCCCCGGGGGAGAAGGAGGAGACAAGCGCACAAAAGCACTGGGGGGGAGGAAACCCTATTAAACCTACCACCACCCCACCCCACCCCCTGGGAAGGGAGACCTCAATCTCAGAGGCCGCACCTAACGCAGTTGCTCCCATCAACTGCGCTAAAGGGCACACATTGTCTCACAGAGAACAACCTAGGAGAGACCCAGGAACAAAAAGATAAGATCCCAGTAAAACAAAAAAGTTGAACCACACGAGCTGCCCATAGCAGGGGCACTACACGCGCCTGGACAGCGGCAACAGGAGAGACCAGTGGGAACACGGTGGCAGTGTGACCCAAATGTATAACTCGATCTATGTCCAGATCCAGGGGCAAAACTGTGCAACAACCACAACCGTCACCTCAGAGAAAACAGGAGCAGCGCCTCCCTCAACTGTGGGGAACAGAAATAAGTACACCAGCAGTCTCAACGAGGAAAAAAAAATCAAGAAGCTCAGAGTGCCAAGGCGGGAAACACTGAGACAGAGCCAGGAGACATGGCAACTAAAGATATGAAAAAGTCGTTTGCGGAATTCCAGGCACAGTTCATGGCCAATGTGCAGACCCAATTCGATACTATAAAAACAGACATGAGAACAATGGTACAAGAACTGAAGACCGAGCTAACTTCTGTGGGGGGAAAAAAACAGACACCCTGGAGAAAATCACGCAAAATCTGGATGAAGAGGTGCAACAGCAGGCGGAAATCCAGGAACAGCTGCTGGGACGGACCCACAATCTAGAACTGCAATGTGATGACTTGGAAAAACGCTCTAGGAGGGCTAACATAAGAATTAAGAACATGTCAGAAATAGTGGAAGAAAGAGATCTAAAAGAAGCAGTCCAACAGGTTGTCCAGGACATTCTAGACGCAAGCGAGGAAGAGGAAATTGCAATTGACAGAATACATAGGGTGGGCCCCAAGAGGACAGGAGAACCAGGTGCAAGACCCCGAGATGTGTTGGTGGCCTTATCCTCCTACCCTCAAAAAGAACAAATTCTCCGGAGAGCCCGGAAAATGGATCATATACGAATGAATGGGGAGGACATCCAACTATATCAGGGCCTGGCTCAGTCCACACTGCAGAAACGAAGGGAAATGGGCCCAGTGGTAAAGGAACTTTGGTCTAAACAAATTAGGTACAATTGGACCTTCCCATTCGGCTTGCTGTTCATGTGGGAAGGGAAACAAAGAAGGGTAACATCATGTGAGGAAGGGAAGCAAATATTGGGAATACAGGACCAGGAAGGACCAAGCCAGAGAGGATGGATAGAAAAGTTCACTCAGAGAAGATCGGAATGGGAATGGAAGAGGATAGACAGGAAGGCGAAAGGGCCTCAACCAAAGGAGTGAGAACCCGATCGAAACAACCAGAAATACAAGTTGCAAAACACCACAGAACCAGCGACACTGCACCCTGCTCAGAATCTAACGGTAATGGGCGGAGCAGGACCAACCTTCACATAGGGGCAGCGGGAGGGGCAGGGAGGAGTTACTGGGTCATTACTTGGAGGGGTTTTAGAATACCCCAAAAATTATCCCTTAGTCTAAGTGGGCATGGCGCAGACGGCGCAATGCCAGAGCGGTCATAGGAACCAGAGTCCACCTCAGGGCAGTTTATGGGGGGAGATGTTTATTGTTTGAGCAGGTTGGGGGTTGCTCAGGTTGGGGGAAGTTTTATACACGGGAATGATCAAACAAATTCAGGTCCTGCCCGACGCAAAAGGAAGCAAAAATCCAAAGCAGAACACTGGGGATAAAAATACTAACATATAATATCCGAGGCCTAAATTCCCCGGTCAAAAGGAAGAAAGTGGAGGCCTTCTTAAGGCAAGGGAACTTTGATATACTGATGCTCCAAGAAACACATATACGGGGACAAGATAAGAATAAAATGAAATTGAAAGGCTACAATGTGATCATACAGGCCAATGCGCACAAGAAAAGAGCAGGGGTCATGATAGCCATTCGCGACTCCCTCAACCCATAGATATTCCAAACAGAAGGAAACAAACAGGGGAGATACTTGTTCATTAATACGAAAATTGACGGAATCCCGATTACCCTACTCGGGCCAAGATGGTTTTCTGAAAGAAATATTAGACAAGTTGGAAAAATTTGCCGGGGGGGAAATCATTATGGGAGGAGACCTGAATATAGCGTGGGATCCGACCCGAGATTTATCTGGACCCAGACAATTGGGACAGGGAACCCCGTCAAATGCATTAAAGCTGAAAATGTCTTACCTATCCCTGGAAGATGTATGGAGGCATACCAACCCCACCCTGCAGGGATACACATACTTCTCACATGTATATGGGACAATGTCAAGGATAGATTATCTTTGGGTCACAGCAGGCCTATTGGGCAAAATACTAGATTCACAAATAGGATCCATCTTGTTATCAGACCATGCCCCCCTCTGGGTAGAGATAGCTATACTTCACATACCACCGGGGCTGTGGAACTGGCGACTTCCGGAGGAAATAATTGGGGACCTGGTGCTAGGAAACACTCTGCGAGAACATATAACAGAATACCTAGAATTAAACAACCTTCAAGAAATCTCCATAGAAACACAATGGGAGGCCCTAAAAGCAGTCACCCGGGGACACATAATAGCCCTAAAGAATCAAAGGGAGAAACAAAATGCCCAATGGGAAAGGGAACTAGAGGATAACAGCAAAGATCCAGGCAGAACTAACTCAGAAATCCACCCCAAAGCTGCACTCAGACACGTCCAGGGCCAGCTAGACTCCCTTCGCACGAAAAAAGCAGAAAGGCAGCTCTTACGACTGAAGCACTGGTACTATGTAAAAGCCAATAAACCTGACACATATCTGGCTAGACAACTTAAAGGGCAAAAACAAGAGCGGGCGGTAAAGGTGTTGAAGGAGGGGAAAGAAAGACACAAACGGAAGACATAGTCCACATATTCGCACAATATTACCAGCCGTTATACACATCTGACCACCCTGAGGAGAGGCTACAAACCACATACTTAGATGGCATCAATCTCCCAACGGTAACGGAATTGGACAGACAAATGCTAGGGAGGAAATCACACAGGAAGAAGTCATGATAGCAATTGGGGATCTCCCAAGGAATAAGGCTCCAGGCCCCGACGGTTTCACCGCACAATTTTATAAATCATATAAGGACATACTCACCCCTATACTAATAAAACTATTCAACTCCTTTAAGAATAAAGGGGATATCACTAGAACAATGAATGAAGTGAAGTTGCTGGTTCTCCAAAAACCGGGAAAGGATCCTCAGCTCCCTAGTTCTTACTGCCCCATTGCCCTAATACATCAAGATGCAAAGTTATACACTAAAATACTGGCCTCCAGACTTAAGCAAGTACTCCCAAAACTCATCCACCAAGCGGGGTTCGTCCCAGGTAGAGTAATACACCTGGTGGAAAAATCTGGAATCAAGCAATCTCCGGCGATAGTTCTCGCACTGGACGCGGAAAAAGCATTCGACCGTGTAGAGTGGTCACTCCTTTTTAATATACTAAGGAAGATGGGGGTGGGGGAGACCTACATCCAGATGGTAAAAGCAAATTACAACCCCCCACCATACGAGCAGCAGTGAACGGGAGCCTAACGAGGAAGATACATATTAGAAGGGGGGACAAAACAAGGATGCCCGCTCTCCCCTCTCTTATACGCCATATTTTTAGAACCATTGCTGGAAAGGATAAGAGCTAAGAGAGACATCAAGGGCATAAACATGGCAGGATACTCGCACAAAATAGCAGCATACGCGGACGACATGCTGGTGACCCTGGGGGATCCGAAGCATTCTCTCCCACTTTTGATGCAGGAAATGTACATATTCTGAGCAATTTCGGGACTGAAAATAAACAGACTAAAATCGGAACTCTTAGCTCTGGCAGGAGATACCGCACAAACCCAAAAAAATGGCGGAGGCTTTACATTCCAAAGTGGCGAAAACTGGGGTGAAATACCTGGGAATAACACTGACAGGGAAAATACAGGACTTATTCCCACAGAACTACCCCGCAACCCTGCAACAAATTAAACAAGAAACAATGAAATGGAATCCCCTATCAATATCATGGTGGGGCAGGATAACGGTAATTAAAATGACTATACTCCCAAGGCTGTTATATCTATTACAAGCCCTCCCAATTAGAATCCCACCAGCCTTTTTCAGAGCCCTAACAAAAACTATCATGACCTATATATGGCAAGGGAAAACCCAGAGAGTATGTAGGACAGTTCTCACTGCCCCAAGAAGTGAAGGTGGATGTGCACTCCCACACATTAAAAGGTACTACGAGGAGGCCAAGATGTGGGTACTAAAGGAATGGATACCAATCGAATCACATAAATGATGGGCAGCCCAGGACAAAGCGGTAGCGACAGCCTCCACCAGACACATGCTCTGGGTAGGGAAGAAAAGCAGACACCCAAACGTACAAATCAGTGAAATCATGAAGGCGGCACTAGAGATATGGGACAATGCCACACAGAAAGGTACACTAACAAAAGATCGGCTGGATGTAAAATGGTTGCTGATATGTACGAAGATCAAACCATAAGATCCTTTGCGGACTGCACATCCCTGCTAAAACTCAGCACCACAGACAAATTCAGGTACAATCAAATATATCACTGGTTGGACACGCAGAGAATCAAAGAAGCAGTGTCACGGGAGCCAACTCCCTTTGAAAATACATTATGACAAACACAGGCTCAAAAAAATGTGTCTCCACCATCTATAAATGTATAAATACCTCTGTAGAAGAAATGAAATGGAACTACATCAAACGACGGGACCGCACTTTAAACAATACCATCACCAAAGGGCACTGGGAATTTAAATGGAAAATGATTCCGAAACTGACAACGGCGATTCAAACTAAAGAGATGTGGATGAAAATCCTCTTGCAATGGCACTACAAGCCGGAAAGGCTAAGTCAAATGTTCCGGAATGCCTCAAATTTATGTTGGAGGGGATGTGGAAGTGAAGGAACTTGGAGACATATATGGTGGGATTGCCCAAAAATACAGCAATTCTGGGGAGAAATCAAGGCACATATGAACTCGATGTTCCCGACAATAGGTACCATAGGGGAAGAGATATGGATGTGTGGTCTGTGGGCCCCCAAGGACAAACAGCTCACCAGGAAACAAAAACTGAACTTTATGGGACTTCTGATAGGCGCATGGCTGGAAATAGCCCATAAATGGAAACAGAGCCATTCGCCCGTGTCCATAGACTGGATAAGGAGGGTATGGAATCATGTGGCAATGGAGAGGCTAACCTACAACATACAAGGGGCCCACCAGAAATTTTGAGATGATTGGGGCGAAATCCTGCAATACCTCCAGAGTGACTATATGGAACTATGGTACCGACACAAGAGAAGGATTTTGGACATGTTTAATTAGAAAAGTAGGTGGAAAACTTCGGACAGGAAGATGCGGACATTCTGGTGGTGGGGAGAGGCGGGAGGGGGGGAAGAAGGGGTGTTGAAAAATGTTGCAAGTAACCTATTGTAAAACCAATAAAAATATTTTAAAGAAAAAATAATAATAATCATTCCCTACTGCAGATTGCCTGATAGGAAGGATGGCCTGTGTGTTCAAAGCCCGAAAAAACCACGTAGTTCGGAAAGTTGGTATTTTCCTCAGAACTCAGGCTTTGTGGGATTGACCCAGAAGGAAAATGTTGGCTGGCCTTTATCCCTTCATTAGTGCAACATGCAGATAGTATAGGTGTACTAGTTTTCTGGCAAGTCATACAGGTCTGCATCGGGGCTTTAATATCAGCCTTCATTCCAAACCAGAAAAACCTTGCTCTTAAATAATGTAGAAGTTTCAAATGGTCTGAATGATCTTTCGTCCAATGGGACTGAGCTTTTTCCATACCATCTTTTTTTGACTTTCTGGAATCACCAATTGTAGTTTTATCTTCCCTTCTGGGGTAGTCTTTCTCCTATAAAGAAATACTTGTTTCAGAAGAAAGAAGGGTTCCCTTCTTTCACATCCCTCCCTTTCTGAAACCACTTGTGAAAATCGTTTTGTTAGAAAGGGGTCCTTTCTCTGGTCCATGGCTAAATCTGGAGGAGCAGTGGGATCTTCATAACCATCTATTTCTGACTCAGAGTGGAGAGGATCATTTGATGCCACCTTCGCTACCACAAAACCCTGGGTCCCGCTTTCAGTATTCTCCTTCTCTACTACTCTGGGAAACATTGCCCTCTCAATTACCTCTTGAGCGATCTTATGCCCTTGGTAGACATGAAAGGGCTTCTTTCCGTGGTTTTGTACCAACACTTTAATATTGCATCTGAAATTTGGGCCAACCACCCCTGCTAAGACATCCATCCCAAATCGACATGCCAACCCTAACCTGGCTGCTAGTCTAATATATGTATCAGGCGGTGGAATCAATATCAAGTCAGTAGGTGTCGGTTTCCTTTCTCCTGGGGGAATCATTTAATCCCTACTACTGCAGATATCAAACCCAATAGAGCCTTTAGAGACTACTGAGGGGTTTGATGCTCTTTCATTCCACTTCTCAAATTGAAGGTTCCCCCAACTTGTATCGGTTGAGCTGAATCCCACGGCTGCCACCATCTTGGAAGGCATCTTGGCGCAAGACACAGTCAACAGATTCTGAATAATACAAATTTATTAACTGAAAAGTCAATATGGAAAAATGCCCATCTTGCTCTATACTATGGTAGGATTTCCCTACCAAACCAAAACTAAGGAAAATCAAAGTCCAAACGTTCAATTTAGGAATCTGTCAGTGTCCAAAACCTATACTTGCTCTCACAACTAATCTATACAATGTGTAGGGATGTCAGCAACCAACAAAACCGTGTTCAACACAAGTTCAGAGCTCTGTTTAGCCTACAGCTTTCTTTCAGCTCCCTTGCTTAAGTATAAAGCAGTTCCAACACAAGTCTCAGGATTGCCTTACGTTCAGGATGATATTTAGAGTTGACCAGTGCTCGGGGTTCCCTCCCCCAAGTTCCAAAACACAGTTCAAACACAATATATCTCGAGGTTCCACCCTCAAGCCAATAAGTGGTTTAAACTCAGGATTCCCTTGCCCAAGATTCACTTTCAATGATATGCTTATGTTTTCCAGTTTTCTTAAAGCTTTGCGCAACAGTTGCACCCTCTGCATGTTGCTGGTCTTCGTACAAAAAAAATATCTTGATTGAAAATTGTAGTTCATTTTGGTTCATTGTTAAAGTTCCATTCAATTTGGACTCCAATGTACATTGGGTTCACTTGCCTTGTTAAAGTTCTATTCAATGTAAGGTTCAATATGTATTGGTTTCTTTGGTTCAAAGTTGATTGATTTGAAGATGCACCAAATATGAACTTTGCTTGCATTTAAAGTTTCATACTCTATTAAGATTGGCACATGATGGGTTTATTTAAATTGTAAAGCTTCATTCCTTTATAATCTTCATAGGTAACAGTTTTCTTTCAGTGCAGCGTTCAATAAATATGAAGATATATTTTAGATTGGCATTCGGTTCAGCATTTAATAATTGACAAAGGTTTTCATTGAATTCACTTTGTTGTGATATTTGGTTCGTTTTGTTATAATATGTCTTTGTAGATTGCTTTTATACAATAATTGTGAAAGATATTTATTTAGTTCACTTCGTTGTTATACTCAGTTAATTTCGCGTTAATATGTCTTTGTAACGTGCTCAGCACTTAGACTTTCGAAAACATGTCTTCATGTACGCGCGACCACTCTGTTACAAAGTATTCTCAATTGTTCAATGTTTAACAACTTCAATTGTGTGCTGGTTAACGAGGATTCGGATTGCAGACCTTCCAAAACGTGTCTCATCGTTCACTCGACCACTCTGATACAAAATAACCCTGCGCTTAAGATCAAACACTCAGTTTCTGCTTTCATAGAAACTCACTGGTTGCTTCATTGCGAGATCTCTCTGCCTTCTGTTCTCCGACTCTGTGCGCCACCTCCTGCCCCTTAGGCACTCCTATGTCGGCTTCTGTCCCCAGGAGAAGGAGCACTTCGAACACCAGAAAAAGAGGCAGCCTCTTTTCACGGCTCTCCTTTCAGTGTTCCTTCAGTTCCACAGAGCCCCAGCTCCCCGGTCGCTCTCCCCTGAACCATTTGCTCCACACGTTCAGATCCAAGCTGTTTCTCTTGGCCTCTCTGCTGCTGCTCCACCATCAACCCCGCTGCTTCTCCTGCTCTGCGCAGACTGGGCCTTTTATACACCTGCAATTTAACAGGCTGCAGGTTCTTATTTACAATTAGCACTGCCTGACCATCATTAAGGGGACATGCTTGACCTCTACTACTCTCAACAGGCCTAGTCTAAGCACCTAGTCTTCTTTACTCCTAGTTGCCTCTACTTATCCGAGTACTTTTAGTGGTTATATATGAGGAAGTCATGGGAGTTGACTCATAATACTCCATGAAGGCGGAGAAAGGGTTGGGTTGGTCATTAGTAGGAAAAGGGGAATGTATCTATCTATCTATCTATCTATCTATCTATCTATCTATCTATTTTATAATGCGCCTAATACCATGCCTGAGTTTGGTTTCTAAGCGAAGATCCAGGATTGAAACCTCTTTTGCCTTTCATGGTCTTGCTTCCAAGACCAGCTCATTGCCCCTGTGCTATCCTCCGTTCATCATGTCTCTTCCAAGGGCATCCCACTCCCAGTCCTCACAGACCCTCCACCCAGGTGATCCTCCCTCGCTTTTCCACCCACCCCCAGGGTCAGGCTCCAAAAGCAATGGCCTTTCCCTGGCCACCTGTGTGGAGGACCTATGTGGGGGACCTATGGGGGAATAGGAGTGAGAATACCCTCCAGTTTCTCACAGTACTGCATAAGAAAACAGGAAGGTATTTGATCGGAGATCATCTCGACAGAAGCACAAACCCTATGGCACTGGGTGTTTTGACATGGGATAACCCTGCATGCTTTCCACTTGGTGGGGAAACAAAATGCAATGGCGTACAAGCTTAACTTAACAACAAAGGAATACCAGACCAACAACTAGGCAGCATATTCCCCAAATGGGGAGATCTACAAATAGATCTCTTTGCCACTCGACAAAACCAAAAAATGCTGCAAATTTAGGAGCCAGGTTCCCAAGGGTCAGAAGGAGTCAGAGCTCCGTCCTGGCGAATATCCTGGTTAAAATATCCTACTCTGGAGCACCCCGCGGACCGGGGAAAAAAAAGCAGAGTGTGCGGCTGAAGACCCTTGCTACCGGCAGAAGAAATCCTGGTGAGGAAGGGTAACGTGGAAAAGAGATACGGCGGATTGAATCGCGAGCGGCGGAGGGAGGTAACGCGAGCAGCATCCCAGAACCACGTGAAAGCAGGAAATAACCGCAGACACTATGGCCAACAGACCATAGAGTTCTAGCGGCCTAACGCTTGAGGACTGGCGGTTCTGGATGCAACCCCTGTAAGCGAGGAGGCACCCGATCAGACATCACCATTCAGCGGAACAATCCTGTGGCGAAAGGGGGAAACAAAGAGGCTTGAAGCAGAGAAGAGAAGGTGAGCGGCGAGAGAGGAAACCCCCAGCATCACAATCCATATGATACCCGACCAACCCGGATTGCGCCCGACACGCAGACAAATTGAGAAGGGCCTAAATCGTGTCGGCGTCTCCTCCAGGAATGCATAAATCTCCAGCGGAAGGAGCGGAACGGCCGCAGCGAGGTAAGGGCGCCAGGCGAACACGCAGCAAACGAGACAGCTGCCCACCTCTAACCTAGATCTGCTACGACGGGGTGCCTGCGGTCGATCCTCTCGCGTCCCTCCCCCCCACCACCCCCTTCAAATGGAACAACATTGGGCTTTAATTACAAGACAAGGGGGAGAAGATAGAACGCTCCTGTGGTGCGACACGGCTGCCCATACCTGGGGGTAACAACCAGACTCCATAACCTGCAGTAATAACGATTGCAAAGGACAAAACTCTTCAAAATACGTGGGAGAACACAACCCACTGACAAATGCAACGAAGATCCCGCTTCCCCTCTTGTAAGCACACCCGTGAGGTGAAAAGGGTAAATAACCCGAAATATAAACACCCTACCTCTGCGGGCAAGAACAATCAACAAACAGCACAAAGTAAAACTAAACGAACCCTGAATCACATGCAGCTTGATGAGCGCTAGGATTGTAGCTGTCGTACACCGTAAGCATCAAGAGATCACGGCCCTCACCTAGCAAAACATGCAACCTTGAACGTAGTGCGAACAGAATATACGCTGCTTTGGGGAAGTAACAAGCTAGCAGGCACACAAAGTGTGGACACTCAGACTAAGGTGGAGAGTATAATACTCGAATAAAATAAGATAAAGCTAGGCTCGTGCCATGACTGGGAAAAGATGAACTAAAAGACACACTACACAATCTCCTGCATAACTAAAGGTGGCACTCTGAAAACACCATAAAACAACCCTGAGAAACAAATCGACCCCTCGCACCGGAAACCTGGGTCTCTGTGCAGAACCATACATGCGATAAACACAACGGGAGCAGAGAATACGCTGAAAATTACTGGAGACTCCTGAGCAACACACTGGGGAAAAAATACATAAGGATAGCGCGAATGCCCGACAAAATGTCAAAAGGAGCAGGGGCCAGGAAGAAAGGGCCAATTGACTCATTCACTAACAGCCAAACGAAAGACTCCGGGCCAGAAACGTCGGCTACCTCAAATTCCCGAAACAAAGCCGAAAACAAAGACGGAATTGACAGGCTAACTACGATCGTCCAAAACGGATTCCTTGCGATAAACGTGAAACTAGATGATATTGTTTCAACTATCGGATCATTGAAGGCAAGGGTAGACAAAGAAAGCTCCAGAATTACAGAAGCAGAAGGCAGAATTAGCACCAACAAAGACACTATTGCTAACCATGATCGCGGCATAATGCAATTGAAAAATGACTTTCTTAAAATACAAACCAAGTGTGAAGATCTCGAATCTTGCTCCAGGCGGAAACACGTCAGGACAGTTGGTGTATCTGAAAAATTTGGTAAAGGGGAAATGGAACAACAAGTCGAAGTCCTCCTGCTCCTCTTTGGGCCTGAAACTTTCTCCGAACACTTCTTAGTTGAGAGAGCACACCGCACACTTGCTCCACCGCTACCCAAATACTGCAGGAATCGAAGCGAACACCATCTACAAAGATGAAACAGAAGAAAACCGTAATAAGCGGAGGTGCACCACAAGCGAATGAAGACGCCGGGACGTGAGTCTGGAACTGATGGCCATACAGCGACAGCATGGCAACCCCATGAGATGTCCAGAAGTTTGTAAGGTTCAATCATCAAGTTGGAGCTGATGATTGGGGTGGTGGGCAGGAGGGATGGGGAGACGGACTACAAGTTGAACTGTTGAAGAGTTATAAAAGTTGTTTTGTGAATGGTCTAACAGAGAATTGCACTATGCATACTAAACTATACTTACACAGCAATGCAAGGGTGAATAGATACAATGACTGGGAATGCTAACCGGGACAGCGGGATGAAAATTAAATTACTATCATGGAATGTGAGAGGCCTGAACAATCCCTCAAAAACCAGAAAAGTCAGAACATATATTAACAGACACTCACCCTGTATAGTTATGCTACCAGAAACACATGCACAGGGCCCCAGCAATGCAAATATACTCTCCACATGGGGCAAGCAGAGATACCACACAGAATACTCCACCCAGGCACAAGGAGTCATAACAATCCTGCATCCATCGCTGGGATTCCAGACTAAAGGACATCAAATTGACCCCCTGGGAAGATATGTGGTGGTTTGGGGAGAAATGGCAGAAAAATCTATTGTATTAGTTAACACAAATGGTTCAAATATAGACGACCCAGGTTTCTACCTCAATATACTGGAATTACTGACAACACTTGACACCTCCAGCATAATATGGGGTAGGGACTTTAACCTGGTGCTAGATCTAGATATGAATAGGTCCTCCAAGGTCAAACGAACGCAATCCAAAGCATTCAATGTATTAGATCAGATCATGCAGCAATTGACACTGAGGGATGCCTGGAGGGCACTACATCCATGTACAAAGGAATATACATATTATTTGAGTGTACACAACTCGGAATCGACTATTGGTTAGTGTCTGAAGACATGCTGAGTATGCTTGAAAACTGCGAGATACACCCTCGAGCAATGTCTGATCACTCCCCAGTGTCCCTAGACCTAATATTTAGAAATGTCCCAAAACCACAAAAGAGATGGAGAATGCCCACGAACATACTTAAAGATCCAAATGTTACAGAAGCATTACATATAGAAATGGAAGAATTCTTTAATAACAATGTGGGGACAGTAGACAGATACTCTACAATATGGGAAACTTTTAAGGTATGGGTAAGGGGGACACTGATTTCCAAATCTACAGGACTGTTGAAATCAGTAAGGCGTGAATTAACCAAATTGGAGGCACAACTCCGTCAGTTGGAAAATTGCTATAGTGAAACCCGGAAAAAACAGACACACTAGCAGAAATAAATCTTCTTCTAAAAGAATTCAACAAACTGGCCGCTAGAGAAGTGCAATACATAGTAGCCCCAGCCAGGGCGCGCAGATACGGGGAAGGGAACAAGGGGGATAGAGACCTGGCCAACATCATCAGAGCAGACCGCCAACATACTCCAATTATAAGCATTGAAGACATGGAGGGAGGGGTTGTCACCGGGAGCCGAGCTATAAATCACAAATTCTTGAAATTCTATCAAACTATATTCAAACGACAAAAAAACTGCACCAGAAATACAAACATACCTAGACGGCCTGGAATTCCCGACCCTCCCACTAGAAGCTAAAATGGCCCTTGAAAGCCCAATTACCGAGGAAGAACTCACAGAAGCCATCAAAGCATTGCACTCTGGAAAGGTCCCAGGCTCCGATGGGTTGGGGGTGGAATTATATAAAGAATTTGGAAAAGAAATGGTCCCAATTATGCTAAATGTATGGGAAGAAGCATTGGAATTGAATGAGCTTCCCGAGTCAATGTGAGAAGTGATAATAACAGCACTGCCGAAACCTCGCCGCCCTCCAAAAGACATGTCATCATACAGACCGCTATCACTCATAAATGTTGACGCCAAGGTTTTCACCAAAGTCCTGGCAAACAGACTGTTACCGAACATGCCGTTTCTGATCCATCCAGATCAGAACGGATTCATTCCCACAAGGTCCACTGCGCTGAATTTACGCAGACTGTTTGCATTAATGGCATTGATTGACCCGGATGCGCAGGCAGTGGCGATATCCCTCGACGCCGAGAAGCCATTCAACTCGGTGACCTGGGTGTATCTCCTTGAAGTACTTGGTAGGTTTGGAATGGGCCCCAATTTCATCAGATATGTTAAATTATTGTACCAAAAAACTGGGGCAAGAGTTCTCACGAACAATACGATCTCTGACATATTCACACTGCGGAGAGGTACCAAACAGGACTGCCCATTCTCACCAATACTATTTGCATTAACAATCAAACCTATGGCTATAATGGTCAGACTAAAACACAGTGATAGAGGAATAAGAATGTCAGGCCCGCCCCAATCGATTTCTCTATATGCGGACGATACATTACTATATGTCCGGGACCTGGACACCAACCTGGCACCCCTAATGCAAGACATATACAAATTCGCCGACTACTCGGGCTATAAAATAAATAATGGAAAATAAGAAATATTACCTCTGACACATGCCCACGGTCCACTGAAATTCTCAAATGGGCAACCGGACACATACGATACTTAGGCATAATGATATCCCGTGACCAACAAACACTGTATACTGAGAACTATGAACTAATAATACAGACACTGAAAGTAAAGTTTCAAACATGGGCCAAGCTTCCTATATCTCTGAATGGCCGGGTTGCCATCCTTAAAATGGTAGTCCTCCCCAAGTTACTCTGTTAATATACCAATCTGGCAAGGTAGGACCTTCTTTGATAAAATAAGAACAATGGCGATATCCTTTGTGTCGGACGGGAAAACCCCCAGGATGAAATGGAAAAAGCTCACTTAACCTTATGGTACTGTAGGGCTAGCAGCACCTGACTTCGAGCTATACTACCTTGAGGCGCAAGCGCAATTTGCGAAACACTGGTATGACCTTGAAGACCGTTCACCCCACATATGGCTCAAAAAGTTTGCTGCCCATCCCATAGACCTCAGCTCCATTATATTCTATTCCCAATACAAAGACTCCTGCCCCTATGATCCAGTGGGAACCACAGTGCGCGCATGGACGACACTGTATAAAAAACTGAAAATAGAAACTCCATGTGACCTGGATGTTCCATTGTGGAAATACCCCGGTATACCGCCCACACTGGACAAAATAATACAAAGACACTGGGACCCGAACAAAGAAATTCGAATTCGAGACATGTTCTCGAACGGGAAATTTGTAACGAGGGAGGAATTGGGGGAGGCAATAGGACGGGGCCCACTGAAAACGCTAGAATATCATAGAATGAAATCGGCATTTAACGCACGCTGGCCACTCTTTCCAGACGAACCACCATCTCACCCATGCATACAAGCCACCACATCGGGGGTGGGATTGGGAGTTTCCAAACTATACTCATTAGTACAATTACACACCCCCACTATGAATCATATCAAAGCCAAATGGGAGGAAGACCTAAATTTGAGCATCCCTGATGAAAGATGGAACAAATACTGTATGCTCACAAAATCGGTGTCCATGAACGCGGGCCTTCGACTTGTCCAGTTCAAGATCCTAAATAGGCTACACTATACCCCCGCGAAGATGGCTAAGTTCTGTGCGGCCCACTCGGGAGAATGCCTGAAATGTAAAACTAATCAGGCAGGATCATACCACATGTACTGGGAATGCCCCATAATTGCTGCATTTTGGAAAGAAGTAGCAGAAATACTCGAAGATATCACGCAGATCCCAGCAAGCATGGCTCCGCAGAAATATCTATTTGGAGACATAGGCAAACAAAATGAAAAGAACAGGAGATTATTTAATGTCTCATGTGCTGTAGCCAAAAGATGCATATTGAAATGCTGGACAAACCCTTTTGCTCCCACAATTGAACACTTTCTTTGGGATTTGGCCTATGTAAACGAATGTGAGGAACAGTACACAATGACTGTGACACAGAGCTGCCGCCCAAAGGACATATGGGTCCTGTTCAGGATGTACCTTTGTGAAATGGCCTCAGATGAGGACACTCCTATGTAATGGAATTGTAAACGATAAAATATGTATCCATTAACATGTGTATTATGTGTATCAATGTATGCAACGTGCAATGTGGTGAATCTGTAATGACCGTCAATAAAAAGAGTTTTAAAAAAAAGAAGGGGAGGTGTTCTCTTTTCTGTGCACAGGGATACTCAATTGTATGTTCCCTCCTGTAACTCTGATCAGGAGAGTAATAGCCAACAACAGACAATACCCTTGTGTAATCATTCTCATATAGCCGCGCATTTGTGGTACTAGTCCAGCTGGCAATAGGCAAACGAATATATCTCACGCCAACATAGGACCTACTCTACAGACACGGGAGTCGTTTATTCCACCACACACCTAAGTCGCTGAACCTGACAGTGTGGTCCCTGACTTATATGAATGGGGACACCTAGACATTCCAAAGGAATGCAAGCTAGTGCTGGAAGCCGCCAGGGCTACCTCCACTACCAAATCTTAAACACTAAAATGGAAGAGATTTCTCATATGATGTGCTGAGAAGGGTTTGTCTTTATCAAATGGTGGACTGAACCATGCATCCTTTAGGGTACATCTGGCAGATTATCAAGATGTACCCAAAAATCTGGAAAACCATCACTGTTCAGTCAAAGACTAATAAAACAGTTTAATAAGGGGCTACTACACTTTTTCAATAGTGAGAAAGGTGGCTGTGACATGGAGTCTTAATAAAGTCGTATCCATAATCATGAAGATACCATTTGAACTTCTACATAGAGCAAACATTAAGCAGCTTTCCTGGAAGGTAGCATTCTTGCTAGCCATCACCTCAGCAAAGAGTGGTCGTTCGTATCAAGGCTTCCAGAGCAGAGATAGCACTTTACTCCTTAGACATCAAGTGGTCCCTTAAATATTATATTGATTGAACAGAATCTTTCAGGAACACATTGCAGAAATGTCTTGCTTTTGGGCCCTCAAAATATGGGATTCCCTATTTTAAAACGGGGAATTACAAGGTGGATAATCTCAGATTTTACTTTGTGTCATAAAAAGGCTGATAGACTTCTAAACAGTAGCATTCACAAGGGCCCTAGCGTCCTCCGCTGCCATGTGGGGAGGGATCCACCTGCAAGACATTTGTCGGACAGCTATCTGGGAGGTGACACACACCTTGGCCAAGCACTTTTGGCTAGAAGCGCAATGTAGGAGCGACGTTAGTGTGGGACGAGCAGTGCTGCATCTTCTGTTCCAGTAAGGTGTATCTTTACTACCTATTACTATTAATACTGTGAAACGGCTCTCGCCTTTAAGAAAAAATACTGCTTTGCAAATCTTTTCAAAGCATGTGAATCTATGAAAAATACCACTGCTGGAGCACTAGAGTTATTGGTGAGTAACTAATTCCTCCAACAAAGATGTCATTTGAAGCATTTTTTGCAGTGGGGATGTTCATCACCTAGTCCTACTTGTTGCAAGGCAACAAGAAAGTGTCAGTCATTTACATCAAAGAAGTGAGAAATAAGGGGAAAAGACAGAATTCCTTGTGGGAGGGCTATCTACTGGATCGACTGGGCATGTTCTTCCCTTTAACACCTTTATTGGAAAGGCTCCACAGACATTCTACTCCAGGAGCTTGTTTATGTTAGAGTGGTTTTCTGGGCCCATGTTTCTAATTGTGTGTGTGGTCAAGAAGGATTAAACTACAAAATAGTACAAAAGAAAGTGGATGTGCATCTGCATTGGACTCTCTGGAAGAATATCAGCGCTATAATTGCAGCTGTAGACAATGTCTTGTCTTTCATGTTTTGTTTGCGCACCACTGGCAGCAAGATCAATACCTATAAATGCTAACTTTCGGCTGTCACTGCCTACTTGAACAGGGGTGAACATATTTCTTTTCAAAGAACAAAGCCATTAAGCATTACTTTGATGGCCTGCTTCACCTTCATCACCTTGTTGGATTCTTTCCTCCTTAGTGGGATTTGTACTTGGCTCTAGATACCTTCAAGAGGAAGCTTTTTCAGTCTGATTTCCTGTAACATTGACCTCCTCTAATGGAATACTGCCTTCCAAGTTTTGGTCACTTCTACCAGGAGGGTGAGTGAGTGTAAGACGACTTAAATGGCATTCCATCTGATATGATATGATATGATATGATATGGCATTTATAACGCACCTATACACAAGTGTTTCAAGGCGCGACGAGGCAAGGGAGGGGAAAACAGTGGAAGACTGACAACGATCTTACTAGGCCAGGTGTCATTCAGATCGTGCAAGTGCGAGGGTAGGGAGAAAGGGAAGAGTGCAAGGGGAAGTGAAAGGGGAAAGTGCAGTGCAGTACATGGGAAGAAGAATAAATACGATAAATAAAAACAGCCTGATGGTGGCAAGTGCAAGGTAAGAGCAGACATAAGTGCTGGTAAGGGGACTGAAGGGATTTCAGAACCAGTCCCCAAGTGCAGGGGGTTGCCAGGGAGGCAGGGCATGTGAACAAATGGCGGGACCTGGCCCCAAGATCAGAGAAAGGGTGGCCAGGTAACCGGTGCAGAATCGGCAGGGAATTTCAGCAGGGGAGGGAGGCAGAGAAAGCAGAAGCAAAGAGGAAGGTTTTGAGGTGTTTCCGGAACCAGAGATGGTTCTCATCGAGTTTCAGGGAGGCAGGAAGGCTGTTCCAGAGGGAGGCTCCAGCCGAGGAGAGAGATTGACCACCAACTCGTTGCTTGGAGAAGCGGCTAACCCTGAGTGAGTTGGAGGCAGATGAGCGAAGAGCCCGAGAAGGAAGGTATTTAGGAAGAGAGAGTTGAAGGTAATGTGATCCCAGGCCCCAGAAGGCCTTGTGGATAATGCAGAGGGTTTTGAACTTAATCCTTGCAGCCTCTGGGAGCCAGTGCAGTGATTTCAGTCCTGGAGAGATACGATCCCTGGGCTTGAGACCAAGGACAAGTCTTGAAGTCCTGTTTTGGATAAGTTGCAGAGGGCGGAGAGTGGAGGCAGGCAGACTTAGATAGAGGCTGTTGCAATAGTCCAGCTTAGAGAGAACCAGGGCTCTGGAGACGGTAAGCTTCTGGGGGAAGGAGAGGAGAGGAGAGGAAGAATACCTCTGATGAGGTGCAGTTGGTAGTGTGACTTCTTAGAGACGTCAGAGATGTGAGGAGAGAAGGAGAGTGTGGAGTCGAAGATGACCCCGAGGTTTTTAGCCTTGCAGGTGGGAGCAGGAAGAGGGCCAAGAGAGGCCGGCCAGAGAGCTGAAGGGAAGGAGGGAGAGGGTGTGCCGATGAGTAGAATCTCGTTCTTACTGGCATTAAGGCAGAGGTCGTTGGCGGCACACCACTCCTGGATAGCAGACAGACAGTCAGAGATGAGGGAAGGAGAGGAGGAGGCCGAGGGTAGCCTGAAAATGAGCTGGGTATCATCCGCATAGCACTGAAAGTTTGGGCAGGGGCTGGCGATGCGGTGGGCAAGGAGTGCCAGGTATTGGTTGAACAGCCAAGGAGAGAGGTTAGAGCCCTGGGGGACGCCACAGGTAGAGAAAAAGATATCGGAGAGGAAGGACCCAAGTTGGATCTGGCAGGGTCGGTCAGAGAGGAAAGAAGTCAGCCACACCAGAGCCTGTCCAGTGATACCTAGGTTATCACGGAGACGGTTGAGCAGGATGGCATGGTTGACAGTGTCAAAGGCAGAAGAGAGATCAAGCAAGATAAGGACACACGGGGTGTTGGAGTCAAGGTTGGAGAGAAGGTCTTCACGAATGTTCAGGAGAGCAGTTTCTGTGCTTCTGGCAGCCCTGAAGCCAGACTGATGGTCATGTAGACAGCCAACAGATTCGGTGTGGGGATTAAGCTGGGAGATGGCCAGTTTCTCCAGGAGCTTGCCCCGGGTATCTGGCTTAGCCAGGTATCTGGCTAAGATAATTCTAAAGAAAGTTGTGTCATTAATTTCTGAAGTCCTGTCGGATTTTCATTTAAACTAGGAAATGTATTTATCTTTTTTTCTGCAAAGTCTACCTAGTTACCCAGCAGGAGAGGCTTTGCATATTTTGGATGTGGCCAGGACTTTGTTTTATTTGTGCAGGACAAGGACCTTTCGTAGGTTGTGCTATCTTTTTGTTAGTGATATTTCATCCTCACTGAACATGGCACAGGCCACCATTGTGCCATGCATTTCAACGGCATACAATTCGTGCACATTCCACCAGATCTAAGGCAAAATCAGTAGATTTCCCAAATCCTGTTCCCATTGCTAAGTTCTGTAGAGCAGCCACTTGGCCAACTCCCCCTGTGTTCAGTAAGCACTATTCCTGGGGTTATCCTTGAGGCAAAATGCTTCTTTTGACCGAAAGGTACTGTGCTAACTAAACCTTTGAAGCCACCCGATATAGGCTTCACTTCCTTTCCAGTAAATAATGTGCTGTGCAATGTCTCAACATGTTGGGAAGGAGAGTGGTGAGTAGCAAAAAAAAAGGACTTCAAGGCGATTCAGGTACTCTTAGTCTATGGGGCTCGCTCCTTCACGTCAGCTCCCATCAGCCAACTCCTTGTTTGGTGCATTTGCCAGCACTTTTACACTACAGCTTGGGATAAACACTTGGGAACTTGTGGTTGGGCCACTGTGGCTGGTGATGTTAAGGGGAATGTGGTTCCATGATGCGTGAGGGAGTGTTTTACATAGCAGGCTTTCCAATTTCTTTTGCTGCATTGTGCAGTATGTTTGGTGGTGTTTTCCAACATGGCCTGCTGCAGGAGTAGGCCTCCCAAGAGGGAGTGAAGGAGGGATAAGTATGGACTAAGAGTGCCTCAATCACTATCAAGATATTTTATTGTATTTACTGAATGTGTTTTAAAATCCTTGGATTGTTTTGAAGAAGAAAATATAGATTAATTAAAATTCAAGAGATTCATGTTTTTATGCTCTGGTTCTTCAGGTCATCTCGATGATGTTTATGTAATAAAATTCATGAAGGAGAAGCTGAAGTCTATGTCTAGTCGAAATCAAGGTTATGTTCTGGATGGATATCCCAAGACCTACGAGCAGGCAAAACAGCTCTTTACTCGTAAGTTGTTATTTTTATTTATACAAACCTTTAATAACCCAGATATTAAGTGCAGAGTTTAGCAGATTTCAGTTTCTCTGGATTTTTTTTAATCAAATCAAGGCTCTGAGTAAAAATGTCAACCTTTAAATGTACTTCTTGAAGAAGATCCTCACATTCCTTAACCCCAAGTACCTTTATCCTCTCAAAAATATATTTTCAATGGATTATGTCCTCCCACGTATTCCTTATCTTTGATATTTCCTAATATCCAGCTAGCTGCTTCGGAAAAATTGTTTTCCCAGTAGAGGGCGCTGTGTGTGTATGCTGTCGAGTCGATGTCCCTCGGATGCCTCCATCTTGACTTCGACGTCATCATAGGTATAAGTAGCGTGTGCAGTGTCCGTTGCTCAGTTCAGTTTTTCCGCGCTTCACAGCTTCACTAACGTAACGCTCGGTTCTGTGTAGTCATCGCATTTCTTCGAATTTCCTGTGAAATTACTCGATGAGATGACCTCCTCATCGGCTCCATCTACTCCTCGGTCCGGTGTAAAAAAATCCATTGATTGCGGGGCTAAGATGTCCATGACGAATCCACACAGGGTCTGTTTGTGGTGCTTAGGGGCAGAGCATCCGTGTTCCGAATGCGACGAATGTACGTCGATGACAGCCAAGGCCCTGAGGGAGCGCAGAGGGAAGATGGAGTGAGGTAAGCCTCAGAAATCCATTACCCGATCCAAACGCAAATCTTCCGACTGGTCGAGGCCTTTGTCTCCTCATCATAAAAAACCCTCCCGATCACGTTCTTGAAGTGGATCGCACCATTCCTCGTCTTGGAGGCATGGAAAGAAAAGGCGCCATAGGTTGCCATCCACTTCTTCATCTAATTCACCTGAGTGGGTCGTTTGCCCCTCGAAATACAGTACCCCGGCACAGTGGGAGGAATTCAGAAAGTGTATGTTAAAGGTGTTCGAGAACGCGGCCTTGCCCCCCTCCAAGACACCTACAGGCGATACCCCAGACGAAACACCTGGGAAGCACAGGAGCCGTGACTCCTCGACTTCAGCTGTGGAATCTCCTCAAGAGCGTGATAAACCCTTGAGTCGAGAGAAAGCCTCCGTGACGTACAAGAAATCATCACTATCGACTCACTCATGGGGTGGGGAGCCCATACCAGTGATTTGACCATCAGCGGTCATTGGTGTCCATCGGAGTCCAAACTAAATATCAACCTTTTAGAGCTGAGGGCAATCAGACTAGCGCTGAAGGCCTTCCTGCCATCTGTCAGGGGAAAGAATGTCATGATAATGACGGACAACACGGTGGCCATGTACTACCTCAACAAGAGAGGAGGTGTAGGGTCAATAGCACTGTGCAGAAAGGCAGTGCGTCTCTTGTTCTGGGCAATCTAAGAAGGAATCTTTCTATCAGCAGTTCATCTACCCGGAGAGAAGAACACATCGGCGGACGCTCTGAGCAGGCAGAGTACAGTCGCTCACAAGTGGGAACTAGCTCAGGTAGTCCTTCAAGAGAGCTTCACCCTTTGGGGAACCGCTCAAGTGGATCTGTTCGCGACCAATGCCAACCGGAAGTGAGAACTATACTGCTCAAGGCAATTTCCTCCGAGAGGAGCTCTAGGGGACGCGTTGGGGGGGACTGGGAATTTCCACTCCTCTGCGCGTTTCCTCCAGTCCCCGTCATTCCTCATGTAATAAGGAGTTTGAGGATGTTCAAGAAAAACATGATCCTAATTGCCCCAGATTGGGCCAGGAGAACGTGGTACCCGGACCTTCTGGACATGTCCATCTGCCCTCCGATTAGTCTTCCACAAAGAGAGGATCTTCTCTCGTGAGAGGGGGGTCGGGTTCTCCATCCGGATATCAGGACTCTCAGCCTTCACACATGGTTTCTGAGAGGCTGAGATACAAAGATTGGGACCTCCCGGACGACGTAATGGAAGTTTTGCTTTCGGCCAAAAGGCCAGCAACCAAATTCGTATACCGCTGCCATTGGAATAAATTCTACAGCTGGTGTACAGTTAAGAATTCCTTTTTATGCAATACACCGATGGTGTTCTCGTTTCTGTTGCATTTAGCAAATCTGGGGCTCCAGATTGGTACGATCAAAGGTTACCTAGCAGCGCTTTCCATATTCAAGCGCACTGCTGAGGAAGTCTCCTACTTTAAAATACCTCTGGTCGTATAGTTCTTGAAGGGGTTAACTAATGTTTATCCCCCAACTCTTTTTCAAGTCCCCCTGTGGGATCTAAATGTAGTCTTAAACTTTTTAACGGGTACCCCTTTTGAGCCTCTTCATTCATGCCCATTAAGACTTCTTACCCTCAAAATAGTCTTTTTAGTGGCCCTAACATCTGCCCGAAGGGTGAGTGAGCTACAGGCTTTATCCTGCAAGTCTCCTCACAATGTCTTTGACAAGGACAGAGTCGTATTAAAGGTGAAGCCTAACTTCCTTTCCAAGGTGGTTTGTGAATTTCACATTACTCAGAAAATAACCTTGCCATCTTTTTACCCTCCTCTACTTCCGGGGAAAGAGGAAGAAATGCTGCATAGACTCAATCCAAAGCGTGCTTTGAGTTTTTATATTAGCAGATTTGCTAAACTGAGACAAACTGACCAATTGTTTGTGGGTTACACAGGTCATAGGTTGGGCCTAGTCATCGCCAAACAAACCATCTCTAGGTGGATTATTTTAACAATTGCAGAATGTTACAAATTGGCCCATAAAGACCCTCCAGGACATAAAAGGGCTCATTCGACCAGGGGTGTCGCAGCTTCATCAGCTCTTCAAAGAGGAGTTCCAATAAAGGATATTTGCGCCGCTGCCACATGGTCATCTGCACACACCTTTACAAGATACTATAGTCTGGATTCCTCCACTAGCCAAGAATCGAAATTTGGAAAGGCAGTACTGCATTCTGTGCATACTTAATGGCTTAAATGTTACTCCACCCTCCTGATTATATTACTGCTTTGGGAGTGTATCAAAGATAAGGAATACATGGGAGGACACAGTCGATTTGAAGAACAAGTTACTTACCCATGGTAACGTTCTTTCGACTGGATGTTCCTCCCACGTATTCCTTATTACCTGTCACATCATTCCCGCAGTAAAACTTCCATTGTGGTTACAGTCTGCGCTTCCTCAAGGGTAGTGACCGTCTAACTCAGGACAATGCTTCGCTCTTCTAAACGGAACTGAGCAACCGACGCTGCGTGCACTCCTTATACCTGTGATGATGTCGACATCAAGACGGGGGCCTCTGAGGGACATCGACTCGACAGGCAACGACGCACAACACCCTATACTGGGAAAAAAATGTTTTCTGAAGCAGCAAGCTGGATGTTAGGAAATATCAAAGATCAGGAATACGTGGGAGGAACATCCAGTCGAAAGAACGTTACCATGGGTAAGTAACTTGTTCTTCTGTAACAGCTTCTAGGGCTGCCTCCTGAAGAAAGACATACAGACATTGCAACAAATCCAGAATAGAGGGACCCACCTAGTTCTTAGTTGGTGCCAACATAAACATACTTCTAAGCCATTAGAAACGCTCAGTTTGCTCACTGGTTAACAAAAACAGACATTCAAATAATTTGTATCATAAATGGGATGTACTGGCAAATTGCCACTAAATACCTTATCGGCTTATCGTTTCACTCCTTCAAAATATCTCTGCTCTTCCTCACAGACTCAATCAACCAACATATTGGAGGAACATAATTGGAGTTATGATGGTATCAATCAGAGGCATGGCGCTTTGGAAAAAGCTCCCTCAAGAACTCGGACTTGAACCGCTTTAGCTTAAATTTAGGAAGATTCTAAACAAATTACTCTTTGAAAAGCCTTCCTGAGCTGATGAGTAATCAAAGCTGATGGAGTCACCTCTAGGGAGACCAACGAGTGGGATTGATTAACTCTTGGGATCAAGGGAAATCATAAGCTGAAGAATATAATCCCTGGATGTGGAATATGAGGGATCTCTAACAGCTTCCCCAGTCTTCCCTGTGTCACCTCTCCCTTTATTCTGCAATGACTCATTGAGAGAACCTTCCTTAGTATGCTCCATCAGGCATGGTATGTCATAAGAAAGGCCTCATAGAATTATGTGCAGAGGGCAAGATTTGAGGGGGAACAAATGCTGAGAAAATCAACCCATGGGAAGCAGTACAAAAGATTGTGTAAACAAGGTGTCCGCTATTTGATCCAGGCGGTCTGTGAGTCGGCTACGCACCATGGACGCCATGACCGTGCAAGACGCAGAGCAGTTTGTGGACCTCAGCTTGATGGGAAACCAATGTCAGTGAAGAAAGGAAAGCCGGCAGATTGTATGTTCACTGTGTAAACTGAACCTGAGCAGGCTGGTGCAACTGCTGGAGATCTCAGCAGCTGGAGCGTAGGACTGTGCGTCTGCCATGGCACTAGCACCTGACCTCAATATAGCAGATAAGCTGTTTGAGCTCACAGGCTGCAAAAGATAGTGCGCTGGCGAAATATTATCATTAGAAAGCCACCTAACCTGAACACACCTGGGGAAAGGGATATACACTTGGGAAAGAGGAGGAATCAATCAACCCACACCAATCACACAACCGCAGGCTGATGGCAAAACAGCTCACCAATCATAACTCTCATTGGAACGATCAGTGCTCAAGGTACAATTTAAAAATAGGCAGCAGAACCAAAAGTGGGGGTGTTAGAACCATGTTCCAGAGAGTAGGTGTTTCAGTGGTGAAAGGAGCAGGAGAAGAACAGTGGGAGATTAGGGTGTGGACCAGCCAAATAAGCCATAACAAAAACTCCCACTATGAGTGAGCTAAGACTTGCGGGAGGGAATAGTTAGAAGCCTGCAGGGTACTGGAATCAGAAGCTGACAGGAGCCAAATGATACTGATGAGAAGAAGTAAAAAAAGAGCGTGCTAAGGAATCTAACTCGTATCATGGTCATAGCTACATAGTCCTCAGAACCAAAAAGTAGTCTGCACCCCAGAGACACTAAGAAGAGCCTGTGGGGAGCTTATGCCCAGAGGTGACCCTCAACTTGTGTTATAATTGCTTCTGCCCGATAACGATCTAGATAGGTTGAGAGAAATTCCTATTTGAAGACACACTCCATGTGTAAGAAGGGGGAAACTGGTTTTGACGCTGGAGGATTTTTCAGGGACGCACATAGAAAGTGGAAAAGGCTTTCACTTGATATTCCTTCACATTTACATGATTTGACAATTGCCCATTTTATGTTTGTTAGATGTTCTACAAGGCAGTGCAGGAATTTCTCTCACTTCATCCTGACTGTGTCAGGGTGTGGGTCAAATGAAACCTGGGGAGTAGTTTGGGAAGAAAACAAAGGAGTACCTCTACAGGGATTATCCCTGTAACAGGGGGTGGAGTATTGCTAGATTGATCATTGTGGTAGGTCAGAAGAAGGAGAAAGACTTATTTTTGTCATATTCAACTAGTGTTTTTTAAAATAAATAATAAGAAAATGACCTGTCTATCCCTATTCTATGGGTTTCCCTAACTAACAAAACTAACTACTATGGTCGCCGTCAGTAGTGAAGTCCAAAAAGTATACAGTCTGTCCTCTGTCTCAAAATTAATCTATACTGGCCCTGCCACTAAGGAAAAACAACAAAAGTACAAGAGAATGACTCCCTTCTCCTGGATAGACTGTTTGGCCCTAATAGGTGATTTTCAAATAGTTCTTGACTATTTCTTGGATACATTCCTTTAGTTCTTCTCTGGGACTTTTCCACCATCCTGGCATCCCCTTTAATTTTGGAGATGATTCTCTTTGGGTTTCTACCCCTTTAGATTGCGTCTTCTTGAAGTGTCTCTGTAAGGTTCCTTTTCACCAATACTTTTGAGGGACCCCACATGTCCCTCCTCTGGACTCAGTATTCTTTTGGTTCCTTACCTTCCCATAAACAACATGTGTTACACAAATCTTCTTTTGGCCTGCTAAGCTGACTTTCGCTTTGGACTGAATCAGGTATTCCAAACCACTGTGAGGGTTTTGTTCCTCAATTTCAGTCTTGCAATACTTAGTGAGGCAGGTTTCAGTATAACTCTCTTTGTTAGGGTTATTCTGTTTTTTAATGATACTTGTCCCCTCACTGGGATGAGTAGACTGAGACCCATGTCTTATAAACTCTCACTCTCATAAACATTTGTTGTCTCACTTGGACGAGCGGGCTGGGGCCTGTAGTTATTCTCAATCTTATAACCACTGATTTTGTTACTGGGACGAGTAGGTTACATGTGTCCCTGCTCCCTCTACCACTTTCTGGGTCTCCCACCTCTCCTATTACCACCTTGTTTACGGGCTAGAGTCACCAGATCTCTCTTCGGAATTGGGATAGCTCTCTCCGTTGGAATGGCTTCTGTGGTCATGTCAACTCCATTTGGTTTCTCAGTGTGGCCCTGCATGGCTGCAGCGGTCTCAGCAATGTTTCTGGACTGGACAGTGCACCTTTCCCAGGTCACACCACCATTCCCTCTGTTCTCCTTTCCTCAGGGTTCTCTTCCCCTGCATCATTTGGTTTTCTGTTTTCTCTGTACCTCTTCGGTACACTCACTGGCCAGGTCCTCACGACTGAAGATCTCTTGGTACTGGGCAGCTTCCAGCACTTCCCAGGTTCGAACATAGCATGCTTCACATACCACCTTAAATCCCTCTTCCTTTTTCTTTTAAATAAACTTTATTTAAAACTTAGGCAGACATGTTACATTGCGACATAGACGAGCACATTTACAATCACAAATAAACACAACGGTCAGTAGCAACTGTCCATCCTCAACGATATTGGTACTTACAAATTGAGCATAACCATAGATACTCCAAACCGCTCACCACCTGTGATATCTTATCTCCTCAACCTGCCGTGGTTCATGAGAGGTAGTCCTGGAATGGCCCCCAAATGTCCTTCGGTCTACATATAGGCACAACCATTGCAATATATCCGTTGTCCCTCTCATTAGCATAAGCCAATTCCTTAAGCCATTCTGTACCTGTGGGTGCTGCTTTGGATTTCCAGTATTTCAGTATGCATTTCTTGGCAATTATACAGGTCACAATAAATGTGACCTTACTATATCACCCAAGAGATACCTAGGAGGAGAGAGCACTGGGGCTATCTGTACCATATGGTGCAGGACATCCGCCACCTCCCGCCTCATCCGCCACCTCAGCGGGCAGTCCCAGAAAATGTGAAAGGTGCCCGCTTCCACTCTCCCACACTTCGGGGAAGCATTACTGACATTTGCTGTAAATCTATAAATGCGCTTCGTTGTGTAACGTAACCTGTTCAAAATCTTAGTGTATCGGTCTGAACCTGACATTGAGTGAGACGTCCCATGTCAGTAAACACCACCTACCCCATTGGTCATCCCGTATCTCAGTGGCCAGATCCCGCTCCATTTCTTCTGTGCCTTGTTCACTAATGGCTGTTTAGCCTGGCTCAATCTATATAACCTTGAGACCAGCCTCCTGGCATCACCACTCAACACTACCGCCTCAATACACTCCTGGGTGTCCGGCTCCTGCGGGAACGATGGCCATCTGCGGCGGACCACAGCCTGCATCCAGAAGTAGTATTATGTTTTAATGGGGCTGTTAGCCAACTTTGCCACAAACTCCTCAAGCGTTACAAACCTTCCACTTGAAAATAAATCCCATAAAACCATCTGCTACTCAGCATCCAAGGACTTCTGAAAGTCAGGGTCATACACGGGGGGGAGCTTGGGGTAATTCCACAGGGGCACTGCTGCACTATATGGAGCCAATGTGCCAAATCTCTTAAACAGTCGAAACCACGCATTCACCGTTTTGCAGACCGGGTCGTATGTACAAGAATCCACGTGTCGATCACTAAAGATGATTGATCTCAAATACGTTGGTGCCACATTGTAGCACTTCAGTGCTTGCACAACAATATAATACAATTCAAAGTCAGGTGCCGCCAGACCCCCCCTGAATATAGGATTCCGCCAGGCCCTCCCAACTCATTCGGACGACTCACCAAACAAACTCAATAGCCAAGGACCAAAGTTTAGCACAAAATAATCGCTGAGGCCAGATCGGAACAGTACTAAAATAATACAATAACTTAGGGACCATCACCATCTTTAGCAAAGACAATCTCCCATATTGAGAGATGGGTAATCTGGCCCACAGCTGCAATTTAACAGCCAGCGAATTTAAATACACCTCATGATTGTCCACGTATAGCGAACAGTGCGAGCGGGACACCAAGATGCCCAGATATTTAAACCCAGCTGGGACTCATCTAAATCCCAGCAAGTTTTCTGGCTGTGGCATATTATCCATAAGTGGAAATAACTATGATGTTGTCGCATTGATTTTATAACCGGAATAATGCGTAAATGTATGGACCTCCGCCATCATCACACCCAGGTTCCGCACCGGGTCTCGAACATACAATAGTGTGTCATCAGCGTATAATGAAGTTACGTGAGGAGGACCTGCTCTCCGAATTCCTCTGTCTATGCCTGTCTCTCATCTGTGTGCAAAGGCCTGTGTCGTTACAGCAAATAGCATGGGAGACAAGGGGCACCCCTGCCTGGTCCCACGTCCCAATTGAAACTCCTCTGATAACATGCCATTAGTGCACACCATGGCGACAGGATTGGCATACAATAGAAGCACACAACTAATAAAATAACCCTGAACCGCAAATGCCACAACACTCCAAACACACATTTTTCAAGATATTAAATCAAAGGCTTTTTTGGCATCGCAAGGAAGCTGCGACTGCCCTGGCCTTCGGATTTATCTGCGATATAACACAGAAAAGTAGTTGTAAATTGTGGACCGGTCAGGAATAAATCCAGACTGATCCGAATGTACCAGCAATTACATATATGGCAACAAACGAGTAGCCAAAACCTGCGCAAACTCCTTTGCCTCTGCATTAATCAATGACAGCGGCCTATGCAAGGCCATTTCATGTGGTGGTCTACCCAGTTTCAACAATACCGAAATGATAGCCTTGGAAAGTGTCGGAGGTAGTCGACCAGACTCTAACGATTCCTCCCATAGCCTCAGAAGTCTCAATGCCACTATTGGGCTCAGCTCCTTATTCAGTTGGATTCCAAACCCATCGGATCCAGGGGCCTTCTCTGATGCCAATGTAGCTATTGCCTCAGCTATTTCCTCCACCATAACAGGTTGATCAAGGGTCACCCGCGCTTCTTCTGGCAATCCCTGGAGTGCCATATCCCCAATGTACCGATCCATCTCCTCATCTGTACATGTATCAGCATTTGCATATAGGCCTACATAGTATTCACGGAACTTCTGGTTTATACCCTCGGTTGAGGTTAAAGTATTCCCGGCCCGCCCCCAGATTCTGGCTATGTACTGTGACCCTCTTTCATCCCAAACGACACCAGCCCGGAAGCGTCCTGGCCTTCTGCCTCCCCATACCTACGTGCCTGAGCCGGCCTTGCCATGCACTGGATCTCCTTATCTGCCTATTCCCAAAACTTCAACAGGTTCCCTTTTATCAATCCCAACAGTGCCCTATCGTTGGATGTGCCATAGTCATTCTCAAGCTGTTTTAGCTGCATTTCCACCTCACGCAACTCCCGGCGAACCTCCGCAATACCCACGCGGTCATAGACATCATTTCCCCCTACAACCATACTTTTAACGCCTTCCGATACCACAGCATATCGAGACACTGATCATTTGTTCCTTTCAAAAAAACGTTCAACATTCTCCTGTAAAGATGATAGCAGACAGCATCTAACAATACCATGGGAGACATCCTCCATAATGGTTGAAGTGCACCGGGACAGTCCCACACTTCTGATAACTCCATGGGCGAGTGATCAGAGAGCGTCTTCGGGTGGATCTTACAATCCCTCCCTCTCGGCATCCACCCCGCCGACACCAACCAATAATCAATCCTGGACTGTGTAAGGAAGGCATGGTATCAAACAGTGAAGACAGACACAAGTGATCACAGTTCAAGAGTGTTTATTGAACTTCAAAGGGTTGGTTGAACGCCTATCTAACCCTAAATTTAAAGATGGGAGCAAGCTACGACCATCAAAGAATAAATAACGCAGTCCTAGTGGAGTCACTGTCAAAATAAAAGGGCCTATACTAAAAAATCTATTGCCAATCCTTACCTCTAAGAACAAATAGTGTGGGAAAATAATGTATACAAAAGAACAGTGTTCAAGAAATAATATGTCATGATAGTTGAGCAGTTAGCTTCCCTTCCCCTCGTTTTCAGCACGGGACAAGGTGGCACACAAGCTTCGTACACACTCTGGCTTCTCTAGCATGAGGATGCAGTTCTGAACATAGATATTCTTCCTTTCTACACCAAAGTCTCTTTCCCAATAAAAGTCTCTTATAAGCAAATGCCAAAATTCCTTTCTCATCAGGTTTTTTCACATTCAACAGTTCTCGGGTTCATTGTTCATCACGGGTCTCCCTTAGTCGGGCTCGGACCCCCTTAAACACAAGTTCACAATAGGTTTCCCTCGCCCGGGCTCATACCTTGTAATCTCACTTTCCTTGCTTTCCACTTTTTATCAAAAATCAAAGACTTTCGACTGTGCAATGGATTTTGCTAAAACCGTTGTAGGACCACTTTGATTCATTGTATTCATAAGTTTCACCTTTACACTTTACTTTCGCTTCTGCCACTTCTTGGCTGGTTACCTCAAACGGAGACCTTCGATTGAGCACACCTGCGGTGCCATAATGCTCTGTTACTTTGATCGTACCTCCTCTGATTCATATTAAATTTCAAACATCCATCGGCAATTGAGCTTTACTTGTGTCTTTCATCCTACGCGTTAATATTCTTTGCTCTTAATACAATGTTGCCGCTTTAAACCTTGCCTTCAACACAGACCGGTCTTGTGTCGGTCTCCCCAACTCACCGCCTGTGTTGATTTCTCTGGTGCTGCTTTGATCCTGGAGCCAAGGATGGTACCACAGTGGCTGCTGCTCCTCCCCGACTCGACCAGTCATGCAGAGGGCCCCAGGTATCTCCGAAACACAATGCAGGATTCTTCATTCAAGTTTCCTTGCCTTACGCCTTTTAATCTGAAGGCTTCTGGAAAGTAACGGTTTCTCGCTGACAAGGTCAAGGGTATCTATATCCTTGTTCTTCCTTCTCGGTCTGCTGCATCTCTCCCCTTGTTCAGCTGCTGCCTGGGAAATGCTGCCCCTTTGTGTGTTTTGCCTCGCTCAGATTGTGCTCTCGTGCTCCGCCTTTTATCTGATTTGGGAAGCTTAATGGAAGTCAGGTGTGAGTTGTCAAAGTAATTGCCGGACTTTGCCTGACCATAGCAGTGGGACATGTCAGGTGCAGTGCTCGGATATGAGTCTGTTTTGTCCCAGAGCGGGCTTTCGGTGGGAAAGTGTCCGTGTAGGAAAGGGGGTGGGGTAAAGTTCCCAGGTATTCTACCTGGTAGGATGGGGTGAAGGTGTTGCGAAGGGGGTATATTGCCTCTCGCCATCAGGTTTCCCACTCCCACTCCCCAAAGACACCCTACCCAGGTGTCCTCCCGCACTGATCCACCCCCAGGAACTGGATCCAAAAGCGATGGCCGTGTCCTGGCCACCTGGATGACAAACCCTCTGGGACAAGTCAGTGTGACATCCTCTGTTTTTTAACAACTGCACGCCATGAACCGACAAGTAATATGTGTACTCAGCTACCCCCTGATTTCGATTTCTCCAGACATCCACTAGGCCCATCTGGGTCATAAGCTGTCTGATCGTACGCACAGCCCCAGACAGTCTTCGATGCGTTGTCCTTGAATGGTCCAGTGCACAGTCCAGAACGGTATTAACGTCCCCTCCCCACACAATTGGGCATTGGCCTCCCTCATAATGATCTCAGAGATATCAACAGAATTCAAGGTAGTCAACATTTGGACCATACATATTAACCAATCCCACCCTTGTGCCAGACAACTTCCCCCAAACTATCACATATTGCCCCTGAGGATCTATGCAGCTTTTATCCACTTGGAAACACAGTTCTCGATGCACCAAGGTGAGCACGCCCCTCGCCTGTGATGAATACTCTGTATAATATCGCTGCTGGCCCCACTTAGGTGAAAACCCTTTAACCAATGGCTCCTGCGCATGAGTTTCCTGGATCATCACAATCTTGGGTCAGTGGTGGTCTAAGTAGGCCAGGACGCTCCGTGCCTTAGCAGGGTTATTGAGGCTACTGACATTCCACAATATCAATGTTATTGTCCTAGCCATTGAATCCTATCGGACACAGAAATGATGCACATCATGTCCCACCAGCCCAAATGGGTCATTACATTGTCATACTCATCCAGCAACATGTCTGCTAACTTTTGAAACATAACAACCCCCTCCTGATCCCACCTGCTGTCATCCCAACCAACAATAGACTCACCAGCATCCAAACCCCCCACTGCCTAATCATCTCCCCCACCCTGATAATGCACCCCTTAGCAACTGTGGAAATCTCCTGGCGTGTGTTGCAAGCAGCAGCGTCACTTCTAGGGCAGCTGCTTGCCCCGGCCAAGCACTCCATCTTCTCTGTGCACCAACATCCAATTATGCTACCATTCGGTCATACAGAATGGCAATTTTTCCATCTCTCCCCCGATCTTCAGTTCGGCAGCCACCACCGGTCCAGGACTTCTGTTGTTACGGCACTCCCTCTGCGACAAAGGAATGGATGCTTCAATGTAGGCAGTGGCATCACCCTGCGTCTCAAAAAAGTGTGCCCGGCCATCATGCTTTATCCACAATTTAGCAGGAAATATAAGGGCATACAGCATTTGGCACGCTCGCAGTAGTCATTTGACTGGGTCGTAGGATCTCGTAGCGCCTGAACCGAACCCCAGCCGTGCAGTCAGGATAAATGTGAATGTTGCTGGCCTCATATCGGAGAATGCCTTGTGCCTGTGATAATATCAAGACCTGATCTCTGTCTCTACAATTAAGCAGCCTAGCTACGATGGTATGTGTGGGATCCCCCGGCTTCGGAGTGGGATGCCAAGGCGTGTTGGGCTCACTCCACCAATAATTGCATCAAGAACTGGTCTGCTCCAAACAACTGTTTCAGGAGACCCTCAACGAATGGCTCCATGGGCCCCTTGACTGCCTTCTCCGGCTCTCCCACTATTTGCACATTATTGCGATGAGAACGCAATTCGAGATCGACACATTTAACCCGAACTGCAGCTAGCTCGACCTTCAGGCCGTTGAGTGTGCGGTCATGCTGTCCCACCCTGTCCTTCACCTCGCCTATCCTTAACTCTGCATCTGTGATACGGTCGCTATCATTTTCTAGTTTGGACTTCAGGGAGCTATTGTTTGCCACTATGTCATCCAGTTTGATGTTCACCGACATAAAGCCACTCTGCATTACTGACAATAATTGATCTTCTCAGCAGCACTCCTTCAGGGCACAGTGGGCACCATCACCCTCAGACTCCTCCATCCTAGGAGCCCTTGCAGGGTTGCTTGCGTACATATCCATGTGTCCTTTCTTTTTTCATGCCCCCTTTGTCATCATGCAACAATAAGCACTGGACCCTTACTCAGCTCGTTCCACGCGATGTGTGCCACCCCAATAATGCACCACCTCCTGCCCACCTCACAGACCAGTTTTAGCTCCACCAACCAAAGTGTGGCGCCAGGGTGCCACAAATATCCAGGTCACTCCACCAGACGTAAGAATCAGACCCGCAGTCGGGGGGACCACCAGTTATGCCAGACCCCCTCTACAGTCCCCAACCCGCTCCACCAGATGTGTGCTGCGCTTGGCAACGCACTCCTTTACTGCACAAATCAATTCCACCACCACCGGCCAAGGCCTGGCACCCGAGTAATTACCTGTGACCAAATTACCTCACTAGGCATAGGAGTCGGGTTCTGTGAACAGGAGGACCAACCACAATGCTAGTCCCCTAATGTAGTCCAGTACTAAAGGTCAGACAGTGCGGGGCACAGGCACCACCTCCTCCTGCCGTTGATCTTCCATTCAATCTCAGTAGGCCGGTAACCAGACGACCCATCAGCCCCAATCCAGGAACCACACAGCAAGAGGAGCACTGAAGAGCTCAGCGGGATAATCAGCTCAGGGCCCACCCGCCAGCGTGCTCCGAGGAACACAGCACCGGATCTCAGCTGGACTAAAGAAACAGAGACATCCAGCATACACCTAGCACTGTTCCATCTAGGTGCAGGGGACTGGACTCCTGTGGCCTAGTGCCCCAATTCTAGGGTCAACAAGGTGAAAGGTAGTTAATTAGGATCCAGCCTGTCAGCCAACACAAGGCCTAGCCCCCCACACCCTCCTGCGGGTCCATCAGACACCTCAGATTGCCTTTTAGAAGTGTCCAGCAGTGCAATAAGCACTCACCCTCCACCTTCTAATGCTGTTGCAGTGAGAGTCCCACAGCTTGCCACGCCTCCCAGCTGCTCACAGCACTGCGCCCTATCGTGGGGCTGCAGTCGGTGCCTGGGACCCCACCAACGTTCAGGCCACTGAGCACTTCCTCAGCCCAGCTGCTGGTTCCACGAATATGGAGGGCGTGCTTTCCAGGTACTCCTAGCTTCACCTAAGCCTGAGGCCCCGCGCTGCGGCAAGAGAGCAGGTCCGGCCCGGGACATTGCAGACAGCAGGAGAGCCGCAAGAGGACATGGCCAGCATGTCTTCAATAATGCAGCGCTCTGGCGCCGAATCTCCCAGACACCCCGCTTCCCTTGATGATCTGTACCACCAAGGATCCCTAGCAGCCCCTCAGGCCTGCAGCTCACAGAGCGCAGTCGTGGACACACCTTCTCCCCACTTTGCCGCTGGCGTACTGGTTCTCTTGGGTTCCGGTCTCCAGCAGCAGCACACCTGCCACCACTATACTGCACCGTTTGGGTTGTGCTAGTCAGCACACAGCATGATTTTTACGGAAAAAGGATTCTGCCGGGGCTGGAGCAATGGGCTCAAGCCGCCATCTTGCTGCAGCTTAGCAGCCCCTACCCTCTTGCAAATCTGGCCCCCCCCCAGCGTAACATCAAAGTCCTTTCTCTCTCTTTGATGAGCATTCTTTCATACTCTAGGCTTCTTTGTCACAGTTTGGTTGACTTTAGACCATGGAGCGATCTGCATTACTCGCTCATTTCTCTTTTGTCTCAATGGTTTTGGCAGGCATTTCTTCAAGATGAATTGAATGGGTAATATTACAATAACAAACAGTGGCTTGCTGTGATGGACGTCTCCTGAAGCATGGATGTTATTGATGGTTCACAAGAGAGTATTGTAGGGAGTTTCTTGCCGTAATGGGAGTCCTTATCCCCAAGAGGGGAGTGTCTCCCTGTGAGGTTCTACTTACCCTCACCCCCGGGGGAGAGGGAGGGGTGTTACATAGCGGGCTCACCTCCCTAGCCTCACAAGTAAAGGCTCCCCTCTGGCGAGAAGTGATGAAACCCTGCGATTCGTCACACCATCCTTTGGGTTTTGAGACCTGTTTTGTTCCATCCTTCTGTCCTGTCTATGAAACAATCCTTTTGTTTATGGAACACTCTTTTCCCTCCCTCTTTCCCCTTTGTTTAACCCATTAAGTGCCAAGGACGAGATATCTCTCCTTGGCACTGAAGGGGTTAATGAAAGAGAAAATGTTAGAAGGCATTGTATGGCGATATACCAAAATCACCAAAAAAGGCCTTGGCACTGGGGGGAAAACCCATGGCAGTTTAGTAATCAAATACACCACTTTCATAGTTCAATTTGCTTCAGTGGGAGTGGTCTGTTCCTTCGACTCTGTGCCATTGCCCTTCATTTATCCTTAAGTGTTTAGGTAGGATATTCCGGGATGCAACTTTGTCTGCTATGAAAGAATCCCAAGTTATGTGTTATTCTCGTCGGCCTCCCCCCCATAACCCCCCTATGTCCATGGTCTTCCTTGGAACTATTTAACTGCTATGCATGTAGCACACAAACGGACATAAAAAAGGCACATTAACTTGTTTTTGACTTATAACAACTGCAAGTAAGAGTTCACTCACAATTCTCCCCTTGAGCACATGCATTAACATTCACCACTTCATTGTGCTAATTTTCCATCATACCTTCCTTTTGATCAGATGCATTGTTGAAAATTGAACAGATTGCAATTGTAATGAAAATGCACATCTCCATTTAAAGATTTGAACTTGAATTTCACTATGAATGTCACCATGTTTACAAAATGTGTGGCCCTTTTTTTGAAACTGCAAAGTAACGTGCAAGCTTTATTCCATTAGTAGAGCCCACAGTGTTCAGGAAGACTAGCTGGTATTTCAAATGCTCAGGAGCAGAATGAGTGCCTAGTTTGTCAAAGTAAGGTAGCTCAACTGGTCGCTTCAAAATGTAGCCATGGTTTTGAATCTCTTCAGGGCAGACTCATAAATTGGGTATTATACATTTGGAAAATAATAACACTGTTACTGCTTTAGAAATGGAAGTTATTTGGCATTGTAAAAAGGTTATTAATCTTATATCTAGATGCTGTACCTTCTTCCTTGCCTGTTCCTGCAGCAGGCCAGGCTGCAAAATTGCTCTAATGATGCTGCACAATGTGGTTGTAGAATTTTGAATTAGAAATAATTTGATACTGGAGGGGGCGCTAGAGAGCCTGAACAAGATGACCACGGGCTGACGGTGCTCCTGCCATCGATGGAACCGAGCAGCAAAAAAAAACAACGTTCACAAGATTCAAATCGCCTTGAGAATGGAGGAATAAGCAATCCGACATAAACAGGATTACCTGGGTGCAACGACTGCTGAAAACGGAGGTCAGAGGGCCGAGATCGCAGCTGGTGGCCTTTCCGTATGTCAGAGCGAAAATCGCCAAAATCACAGGAACGCAGAGCCCGGCAAAGGAGACTATAGCACAGAGCCACAGGCGGCAGACCCCCCCCCCCCTGCCACCACTAGACAAGAGGGAAACCGAACTCGCTACTCACCCAGCAATGCCACCAGAAGACGCACAGGGGCCCCCAGCCACATTCGAGGGGGGAGTAGCAACCAACAAAAGAAGCAAGTGGCCATCACCCACACTGGAGGGGGCCAGCAGCGCCATATCACAGCACACGCTGCAATTGGCAGGCACCCGTCCAAATTGGCGACCTAGTCAGTAAGGGCCACAGCGAAGTAAACGCTCGACCGGAGCAGCTTGCATCCCAGCAGTGCCGCAGGAAAGCCCCAGACAAGGGGCCATCAGCAGCATCCAGCGCACACTCAAACGACGGTCCGGCTGGAGCGAGACACGGCCACGGGACGAATTGGCCAGGCATCGCGGAAGCCCGGAGTGTGAGGGGAGACGCACCAGGGGACAGCCGCAGCCATCACAAAGTGGCACCTACCCCAGAAGCCAAGGGGGAGACGGGGATAAACCCCCCCACAACTCCCTTACAAGAGCGCTGACAAGTTAAGAGACAGAGGCCCCAAAAGCAAGGCGGCGCACCGGCCGCACCCATGCACTCCCTCAGGGACCCTGGGAGTGGGGCCTCAACTCCCCACCCGCCCCCCAACGAAGTGAACAAAATGCCACCACCAGGCCTGTTTGGAGGGAGGGAAAGCAAAGGCGCAGGCCTCTGGACGTAAGGCAATTGCCGAAGCACTAAACAAACGCCACGGCAAGCAGGTGCCTCGGCAAGCAACCCACCCTCCCCTGTAACGACAGCTGCATTGCAAGGCCCTAGGGACCCTAACACCAGTATAGAGTTGTGCCACCACATGGCACAGCAGTCTTAAGGCAGCGACCCTAGCCAAGACAAGGAAGCACACCGAAGCGCCACTCGGACTAACTAGGGGCAGTCCCCTCCGGCAAGGTATACGAACAACCCCGAGGGGCACAGAATCCCAGCACAGATTGCACCACACAGAGGTGAGCGAATCCCAAGGCGCAGCAAGCAGGGTCAGACCCGCCCGCCCACTAGCAGCCTTTAGAAGTCTTCAACAGCCCCTGCTGCATAGACAGACTGCACCGCAGGAACGAGAAGGGCACATGGCCACTCTACAGAGGTCCAGAGGGGACCATGTGCAAAGCATTGCAACCCCGAAGAACTGCACGGAGGCGAGAGGACGACATAAGGCCCCAAAAATTGGCCCATATTTCACATAAACCATGGGCACACAGATGAGCGGGCGAGAACCATGAACCCCGCACCTGAGAAAACGGCATTAAAGACACAGCCTCGCCAGTGCAGAAGAGTCAACAGTATCACCCACTAAGAGGCTTAGTCACATGGTAACCCTGAGGGGAGAAGCGCACTCAGCCTGGTAAATCAAGTTGTCCCATGCACGAGGGACAAAGGAATCACGCACTAAGGTAACGGACCAACACAGCCACACCCTCACCCTCCCCTCCACCAAGCAAGCACATCAAAGAGTGCACAGGGAGGCTGGCCTGAAGGGCATGCACCCAGGAGAACAGGCCCCAGACCTGGAGGATCTGCACCAACCCACACAACACTGCCTACTTAGGAGGTCCAACCGCAACAAGTCGGAGATGGACGTCCAGTCGCAGCTCCAGGCCATACTGGCAGAAATCCGTATAATAGGGCAGCGGACCCAAGGGACTAACACCATCGTGCTAGACATAAAATAAATACTTGCAAGATGTGCAGACCCGCCTGACCGTTCAGGCGGAGAGAATCACTGACAATGAACAGCAAATTAGCGCAATCGAAGACAACCAGACGACCATGCCAGCACACCTGGACTGGGCCACCCGGAAAGTGCAACCCTTAGGGGAAAAACTCGACGACCAAGAAAATCGCTCCTGGCGCAATAACCTACGGGTGGTAGGCCTCCCAGAGAACACAGAAGGGCCAAACCTGGAAACATTTATATATAATTTTCTCCGGGACACCCTGAATATAGACAACACGCGAGATCTCACCATCGAAAGGATGCACAGGGCACCTATACCGAAACCACAGCCAAATGAACGACCGAGGATCATAACCATGCACCACCTCAACTTTCAACACAAGATGGTCATCTTAAAAGCTTACAGAGCGGTGGGCCCCATTCAGGTAGCAGAGGCAGACATACAACTCTTTGACTACTCTATGGAAGTTTCCCGACGGCGCAAAAACTTCAATCCAATCTTTGAAGCACTAAAGGCATCGGACTGCTGACACTACCTAAAATTCCCAGCAACATGGTGCATTAAGCTGAATAAACAATGGCACGCATTTGAAGAACAGGAACAAGCATGACGCTTCCTCCAACAGCACGATCTTGTCACAACAGACTTTGAAAAGCCACCATCAGAAGCCCACCGACCGGAATACCACCCCTAGAGACAGCAAATTAGCAGAAAGTGGAACAAAAGCAGCAGAAGACCCAAATGCTGGGGGTCAACCTGCAGATAAGAGCATACCAATAACACCAAACTATACAGCATTACCCGATAGCAGGCACCCCTCTGTGTGTCAAAGCACAGAAACCAGACACCCTGGATCCATGCGTCTACCGCAATTAACTCACCTCCATTCGGCCAACGATCAATAACGACTGGACCCTGGACGGCAGCTCCTATCCAACCGAGGCAGCCCGCCACCTCTGGCAGAGAGGTGGAGCCCTTGCTGATGTAAAGCAGCATGTTGTCTGCATAGAGGGATACTCAATGTTCTTCCCCGCTTTGATGTAAGCCCGCCCAGCCGCCATCTGCTCGAAGGTTAATGGCTATTGGTTCTATGGATAGGGCATAAAGCAGGGGCACCCCTGCCGTGTGCCTGATTATATCTCAAATGCTGGGAGGTGATGCCGTTTATGACCACCGAGGCGGTTGGGCCAGTGTACAGCCATTTAATCAGTTGGACAAGGCGAGGGGGAAAACCGTAGCGAGGCAGGACCCGGAAATTGAATTCACACTGCACCTTGTCGAATGCCTTTTCTGCGTCAACTGCTAGTATGACATCCCATGGGTGCCTATCTCCTCCGAACAAGTGCAGCAACTGTCTGATGTTGTCGCTCGAATGCCTGCCCCAGGTAAATCCCGTTTTGTCTTTGTGTACAATTAGTGGTGGGCCTGTAGGACCTGCAGAGTTCAGAGTCCCTCCCGCCTTGGTGAAACACTATTATATTTGCCGCAAGCATAGACTGCGGGAGCCGGCCCCGCGTGATCGCCTCGTTAAACACCTCTACCAATCTGGTTGCCATCTCTTCCTCCATGTTTTTATACAGGTCTATGGGGATCCAATCGGTTCCTGAAGCTTTCCCGCAGACAGTGCTGCTATAGCGCCTGCTATTTCTATCGCCGTTATCCGGGCGTCTAGTGCTGCCATGTGATCTGGTGGGATCTTTGGTATATTGATGGAGTCTAAGAAGGACTCAGGGTCCTGGGCTGTACCAGTGTCCAACGCGGTGTATAGGTCTTGATAAAGTTCAGAGAATCGGGCATTGATTCAGCCATCGCCAACCAATGGGTTGCCGGCCTTATCTTTGATTTGAAGCGATGGTTTGCGTGGCTTGTCTCTGCTTAAGTGGCAGGGCCATCAGTTTATCACTCTCTAGATCGTATGTTTGCGACCAGCTAGTATATGATTTCTGGACTCTTTCTATGGTTACTTGTCTGAGTTTTGCCCTTAGCCTGCTCAGCTCGAGACTTAACTGTTTATTTCTGGTTATTTTATAGTTCCCTTCTATCTTTTTGAGATCAACTGTCAGCTGGGTTTCAGCCTCCCCCCATGTTTTCCGTTTATGCGCCCAGCACGAAATGTACTGTCCCCGTGGGAAAGCCTTGAAGGCGTCCCAGCACGCGTATGCTGTGTAGTTCTGCACTAGGTTAGCCTCCCAGAACCCGTCGATATCGTCCGACAGCTGTTCTATGAGATCTGTGTATTGGTGCAGGGTTAAACGCAGCCGGACAGGGCGTGATCAGAGAGAGTGAAGCAGACGAGCCTAGCAGAAGCCGCGAGATATGGGAAAGCTGAGAGGAAGTGTTTGCGTTAAGAAAAGAATCAAAAGACAGTCATCGACTGGCTTCGGGAAAAACCAGAAACACCAACCAGAACTGGTGAGTCCACCCAGACACCGCAGGCATATGCATGGGCTTGACAAATGCAAGTAATTGTAAATGAAGAAGCTGAGAAAAAGAGGGAGAGAACTTATTGTCAAAAGGGGAAATGAACTGCAAGTGAAAGCCTTACAAGTATGTGAATGTATACAGTGCAAGTATATGGGAAACTGGATAGGAAAATATATCAAACATATCAGATGCATACTCTTATGTCCTGTCCCCTTTCCTGCTGCTTCCTTCTGCTGTCGCTGGGTGACCTGTCAGGCCACCGCGTCCCGCGATCTCTGAACCCCTTGAATCGGAAGAATGTTCGAGGTTTGAACTCGGTCCTACCCTGTGATTGAGGGAAGGATTTCTGACCCGGCTTTATCAGGATGGCCAAGTACTTGGCGATTTGAGTGGATGTTTTCTTCTTCGTCAATTCATCATCGGTGGACGAACGAAAAAGATCCATCCCCTCGAAGGGCCGATCTAGGATCCGCTCCTGCACGTCAGATGAAACCTTTGTGGCATGCATCCAGGCAGTCCTTCTCATCTTGACCCCGAGGCACAGCTCTCTGCTGGCTGTGTCGATGTGGGGGACCAAAGACTCCATGAGGTCCTGTACAATGGCCCTGGCATCTGCCAGACCGGCCTTGAAAGAGGCTTGTTTGTCCAAAGGGAGGTCAGGCATAAATTCCCCGAGCTCCCACCACAGCTTCTGGTTAGCCGCAGCCAAGATGGCGTCTGCGATGGCCTGCCACAGATGCAGCCTTCAAATGGAGTAACAGCGCTTTCTCAAGGACACAAGGATTTTGTCCTCCTTGCAGAGGCAACTGGAGTTGGCTCCCGTGGAGGAAGACGACGAAGACGATGGTTTAGAATATAAAGAGGCTGCAGCAACCACCGAGAAATGGGGCTGCGGGTGGGAGGCAAGGCGGAATGGTTCTAGTATATGAGCAAATGGAATAGGTTCTGCCATTGGGCTCTCGATAAGGGTCTCGATCCCGTCACCTGTCCTTTGGATGACATACTGGTCTTTTCAGCACAGTGGCTCATTCTGGAGTGCAGGTGGATACTTTGGCTGCCATCAGGGCTTACAAGAATTCCCCTGAGCATGTGTTTTCAGCAGCTAACCCTGTGGTTAAGGCCCACCTTAAGGGGCTGTCTAGGCTTTATACTCTGGTGCATAGACCTCAATGTGGTTCTGGCGGCTTTGCAATGCAAGCCTTTCAAGTCGATGTCGTCTATGGACATTCACTTGGTGATGCTAAAGACTGCTGTTTTTATTGTTGGCTCTCACCTCTGCAAGCAGGGTTAGCGAGATGCAGGCGTTGTCTTCGTGCAAGCCCTTCACCATGTTTCACAACGACAAGTTATCTAGCGCACTCACCCAATTTTCTTGCCCAAGGTGGTCCCTCCATTTCATCTGAATTAAGAGATCTGTCTGCTGGTGTTCTTCCTGTATCTGTAGTCAGAGGCAAAAAGGACCCTGCATTCTTTGGACCTTCTTACGGTCCTCATGCTTTATCTTTCTCGGACAAATCCTTCAGGATTTCCGAGGTATTGCTTGTGACTTTTGGGGGCTCCTCCCCTGGTTCTCAGGCTTCTAAAGCTTGCATCGCCCGTTGGATGGTTCAGGCCATTTCGGAGGCGTATACGGCCACAGGCAAACCCGTTGCTGAGGGGATTCATACTCATGCGGTCAGAGCCAAGGCCATGGCAGTCGCGTTTCAGAGACATGCTTCTTGGGATGTTATCAGCAAGGCGGCTACATGGACCACTCTGTCGGCCTTCTGTAAGCACTACTCACTGAACACCAGCTTTCGGCACGATGCAGAGTTTGTTTAGGCAGTTCTGAAGAACCTTTTTGCTTCATCTTAGATATGATGAAACTAGAAACATAGGGTGGAGCAGGTTATCACAGCTCCACCCTATGTTTCTAGTTCGTTGGAATCACCCACAAGGATGGAGGAAAGGAGACGGGATGTATGAGTAATTAAAGCTACTCACTGTATTGACTAGAGTACTCGTAGTCCATAATCCCCTTTCCTCCATATGTCCCACCCACCTTCCCCCACTAGTATGCCATGGGCTAGTATGTATAAGTGTAGCCAGGTATCCAAGCGTCTGATGTGGTCAAAGAGGACTGAGGTGAGGTACCGGAGGGCGGGGCCTCTGCGGAGCGTTCCCAGGCCAGAGGCCGCAAACCCAACTGCGCACAACACTACATTTAAAGGGCAGCTCAATTTTTCGCTGTCAAAGTTTCCGGTACCGTCCCCATGTTGGGGGGAAGCCCCACAAAGATGGAGGCAAGGGGACTATGGGCTATGAGTACTCTAGTTACTAACTACTGTGAGTAACTTTAATTTATCAAACAAAGTAAATGTCCATGTCTGGGAAACAGCAGAGAGCCTGTATGAACATAAGCCCTGGCAGGAGGGTATACCATGCAATTACAAGTGTGTGTTTACAAGAAGCCCTGGCAGGAAAGTATACCAGGCAGTTACAAGAAACGTACAAAATTTAAAGAGGTTCTGAGAAGAAATATAAGGACTAGGAAAAGGATTTTGTTTACCAGGAGAGAAGGAGCAAAACCCTGGTAGGAGAGTATAATAGGTATCTGAAAGAGACAAATGTAGAAAACCAGACAGTTTTCTGTGTCAGTGGTGTTGCTGGTCAGGAAAGGCACAGGAACTGTTATTTTTGTGTTGAACAAGGAATCCAGGGGTAGGGAGCCACTCTCTGGAGCAAGGATATTTATCCTTGAGAAGAACCTTTGTATTGGAGTTATTAATTCCTCTCTTTTCAACACTTTTCTAAACCACCCAAGGCTGAAGACATTACCACCTTCACCTTAGAATTTAGTTTGTAGTGTGAAGGTCAGAATAGAACTTTGGACATGGGAAAGTGTTGTTTTGGACATTCTGACACAGACAGATCCTTTGTTTTTGGTTTAGGCAGGGAAACTCATCTTAGAGCAGAGCCAGAGAGGCATTTTACCAACCCCTTTTATTTTCAATAAAGGTCTTTAACCAAAATCATGACTCACTTGTGCACCCAGTTTAATTCCTGATTCCACACACTTCCCTAACTCAGACGGGTTACAAATGCTAGAATACTTAAGGAAGGGGGGCGGAGGGGGTGGCTAAACCCTGCCCATTTTTTGCAGTGCGGGTTCACTGTGCTGGGATAATGGTGGCCCACATTAGAAAGTGTTCCAGTTCTTGTCAGGGGGGCTGTGTCGCTGTTAATGCCACAGAAAATATTGCTATGTCTGATTTTGTCAGGAAGCTGCTCTTTGGCAAGTTTATAGTAGTCAATGTTGGGAGCTTCGCCGCAGCTGCTGGAGCGCGGCGTGTGCTGGTGTCCACTGACAGCGCGCAGTATCCCTTGCAGCCGTGCAGGCTCTTTGCTACTCCACTTAACGGCACTCTCTCTTCTCGTGGGTTAGAATTGGAGAAGTCTGCCTGGAGGCTCTGGTGGGCTATTATCCTTTGCTGTAGGTTGTTGCCTGGAAAGAAACTGATCCACAGTGGTACTGCCCAAACACATGCAGACAATTAGGGAGGGGGACAGTAGCTGGGGCACTCCCAACTGCCACCTTCCCCCTTTGGTGTAGGAAGGGCTCTGGCTTCCACGGAATGGCTCTGGCTTCCACCCTGGTAGGCCATCCACACCAGGCTGAGAGGGATTCCCATCCCCTCTTGACAAGGTCAGTCTACTGACATTGTCATGTACCCGAGACTGGTCATATTTCGATTTCATTGCTACTAAACAAGGAAAAAGGTTTTGAATAAAGCACTAAAACTAATATCTTCTAACGGGAATTATGTCGCATTTCAATGTATCAGGACCTCCCAACTAAAGTGGTTAACGAAAAGAGAGCATTTCATGAAATAACAAAGCTGTCATTAGAGGCCCAAATCAAAACATTCTTTATTTTTCTAGTCATACTAAAAATACATCATAGCATGGGCCCAGAATGATGCAATAATCCAGAGAAGGCCACAAACATCATGAGTGGCTTGAGAATGAAAAGAAATATGTGAAAAGGACACAGCTTGCTTTCTCTAGCCAAGTATTGATGTGGTAGCCCTGGTTACACATGATCAAATGAATAGTCACTATGTCTATGCACTAATGCTTGCTGTGGATAACACTTCAAGAATTTGTTTATTTATATATATATTTTGATAGGTCAGAATCAGGATTCGAGAAACGAGGCATGGTTCAACATTCTTTTTTTTTTCTCTCCAAGTTAAAGTTAAAGTCCTCAGTCAGGAATCTTGCTGTAACCTAACCACTTAACCTATCCTACAAAAGAAAACAACAAGCAACTAATAAAGACTTTAGAGAACTCCCTTCAGGAAAGGATGGCTTCTGTCTTCAGACCCAATCCTGTCCCTCTCGGTCACATGCCCTTGCCTATCTGTTGTAGTTCAGGTTATGCAAGTCTTTATGACTGACCCCTTTTATAGGACCTCCAGCCAAGGTCTTTTTGTGTGTCTACACACACTTGGTTTCTTTCAGTCTCTCTCCACTGTAAGGAAGGCATGGTATCAAAGTAAGACGGACACAAGTGTTCACAGTTCAAGGGTGTTTATTAAACTGTAAAATGGGTGAGATAAATGCCTGATCTAAACCTGAATCTAAGATGGGAGCAAGCTACGACTATCAAATAATAATAATACAGTCCTTGTGGAGTCTAGTTAAATAAACAGGGCTATACTAAAAAAATGATTGCCAATCCTTACCACTATGCTACAAAAGAGTGTGGGATAATGTTCACAAGAAAAGAAAGAAGTGTTCACAAAATGATAAGTCAGGATGTTATGGCCGTGGTCTCCCTTCCCCACGTTTTTAGCATGGGACACGGCAGAACTCTTGAGCAGAGCACACTGCTGGGTTTCTCCAGCACGAGGTTACAGTTCATTTTCTCAATATCAGGACCGTCTGTGTCCAAGTCTCTTTCATGCAAAGTCTCTGGCTTCCGAGGGCCTGATTTATCATAAACAACAAAACAAAAGTTCCTATTTATCTTCATGTCAGGCGATTTTTCTTCACCCTTGGATCTCCCCAGCCAGGCTCCGATCCTTCTCTCAACACTAGCCATCTCAGTCGGGCTCAGACCAACCACTCACTGTGAACATCGCTCAGCCGGTTTCACGTTTGTCACCACAATGTAGTTCACTTAGCTTTTCCACATCGCGTCAAAGACTTTCGACTGTACAAGGGGTTTGGCTTGACCATCGTATGACCATTTTGACCCCTCACGCCGGCCTCCCCTAGGGCCTCTTGGTACTGGTAGTTTCTACAACACATTCTCCTTGTACAGGAGCGGTGTATCACTCAGAGTCCTTCGATTGAGTGCCCACGTGGCGCCAGACCACTCTAACTGATACCTATTTGCTTACAAAAGACCTTTGTGCTTTATTCTTCTTTCTTCATACAATGTTGCTCTTCACAACCTTGAACCCAACACAGTCTGATCTTATTATCAGTTCTTTCCGACTCGCCGGCTGTGCCAAACTCTGTTGGCGTCTCCTGCCTCTGGAGTCAAGGATGGTACCTTGATAGCAACCGCTTCTCCCCGCCCTGCACTATAAGTGCGAGAGGTTTCCATGTACCGCTGACATCCTTCGCCCCATTCGCCAGCTGCAGTTCCCGGTCTTACGTTTCCCTTCTCGGAGACTCTGTGGGTCTGGATTGAAAAGGGCATGGGCAATTCCCTCCTCGTCGTTTGAACTGCTGTCCTGGAATAGCTGCTTCCTCATGCTCCTCATGCGTTTGGCCTTGCTCAAAGTGTGCTTTTGTGCTCCGCCTTTTATCCCTATGGGGAAAGGGAAGGGAAGGGAAGGTAAGGGAAGTCAGGTGTGTGTAATTCCCGGCAATTGCCTGACTCTGCCTGACACTTGTGTTGGGACATGTCCGGTATATGGCTCTGGTCTTAGTCCATCGTGTTTCAGGGTAATCGGTCTGTGAGAAAGTGTTTGTGTCTAGAAGGGAGGGGGGTTCAGTTTCTAGATATCCTATGGGGTCGGATGGGGAAAAGGTGTCCTAAGGAAGGTGGTACCGTGTCTCACCCTTTGGTGTCCCACTTCCACTCCCGAACACCCCTCACCCAGGTGATCCTGCCACACCGATCCACCCACAAGAACTGGATCCAATAGCGATGGCCATGTCCTGGCCACCTGGATGGCAGATCCCCGGTGACTAGCGAGTGAGACATCTTCAGGTTTCTCACACCACTCTGGGGCTTTCTACTTCTTAGTGCCCAATCTGCATTTCTCTGTTTCTTCACAGTCTGAGTTTTTTTCCCTTCTCACTCCCCTCTCTGGAGTGTTCTCAGTCTCTCCCCAATTTGGCCTTTTCCTCCTCCTTAATCTCCACTCTGGGTTTCTCTCTCTGTTCATTCCACTCTAGGATTTCCCCTGTTGCTTCCCACTCCAGGGTTTTCCTCCTTCTCACTTCCCACCCAGATGGTCTTTCAGTGTCTCCCCCTGTAAAGACTGGAAGGGGTTGTCTGTAGTACTAACCACTATATGGTTGGGGTAGAGGCATAGAGGCGTTCCAGCCAAGGCTCTCAATTGGTAGCAATGGAATAAGCAGCCAAGGCTGAGACTCGAGGTGATGCATGCTGGTTCTTGGGTATAGTGAATGCCAAACGCCCCCACAAGGGAATGTTCACGCACTATGTTATGTGCTAACACAGTTCTTTTATTAAAGGGTAAAAAGTCAAGTGGGTATATCAGAAATCTAATCAAATAATTAACTCTATATACAGTCCTTTGTGGTAACACAGTTACCCTTGGATTCAGTTATACTGCACCAACTGCTGACAGTTATTAAAAAGCATTACAATTATTAGGTACTGTTTAACCTTATAGACATTAAAGTAGAATTGTAGGCAATTCTTAGAACATTGACAGAATGCTTTCTTTAAGAATAAAAATGCTATACTGTGTGAGGATCCCCCCACATGGGCAACCCCCACATGGGCAACCTGTAATAAAAAGGTAAGTTACACTTTACTTTTTAAACAATGTCCAGTCCTTATATGTTCAGTAATTGTCTGCATTTGTTTCTACAGATCTGTAAAGATGGCATGGTATCAAAGCAAGACAAGTGATCACAGTTCAAGGGTGTTTATCTCACCCATTTTCACAGTTTAATAAACACCTACTCTAAACCTAAATCTAAGATGGGAGCAAGCTACAGTCCGAGTGGAGTTTAGTCAAATGAAAAAGGTCTATACTAAAATAACTATTGCCAGTCCTTACCTCTAAATACAAAATAGTGTGGGATAATGTTTACAAAGAAAGAAAGAAGTGTTCTCAAAAGGATAAGTCAGGATGTTGTAGCTAGAGTCTTCCCTTCCCCACATTTGAAGCACAAGACAAGGCGAGACTCTTGAGCACAGCACAATTCTGGGCTTCTCCGTCCCGAGTTTACAGTTCCTTTTTTCAATATCGGGGCCTTCTGTGCCCAAGTCTCTTTATGGAAAGTGTCTTGCTTCAGAGGGCCTGATACATCACAAACAAAAAACAAAAGTTCCTTTTGTTTCTTCACGGGCGATTACTCGTCAGCCGGGATCCGATACCTTTCACAACGTCAGCCTCCCTCAATCGGGCTCAGACTAACAACCCACTCGGGACATCCCTCAGTCGGGTTCACGTTTGTCACCACAATGCAGTTCACTTAATTTTCAATTAATCATCGTCTTACAATACTCGGGAATCTCAATGTCTTTTTAAAGAAATCACTGGGTTGCTGGTTTCCCCTTTATTTAGGTCTCCCTCGTCCGGCTCAGACCGCCTTCATCTGCGTTCCAAAACACTTGTCACTTTACACAGAGACTTCCGAAGGGCGGGCAAGTCTTGCTGGGTCACTCTGTGTTTCTATGGCAAGTGTAGGTTTCACTTTATCATAATGTATGCAGTGTTCCCCTCAGTAATGCAGTTCACTTCACAATGTGTCAAAGAATTTTGACCGTACAAGGGGTTTTGACTCAACCCTTGTATGACCACTTTGACTTCACTCGCTGGCCTCCCCTGGGGCCTCTTGGTTCTTGGAGTATTCTTAATTTACCATATTCTCCTTGTTTAGAAGTGGGATCTTTGTCAGAGTCTTTCGAATGAGCGCCCACGTGATGCCGGACCACTCTAACGTGGATACCTCGTTAGTTCACAAAATACCTATGTCTATCTTCTTTTCTTTACGCAAAATGTTGCCACTGCAACCTTGAATTTTAACACAGTCCAGTCCCCTATCCGTTTCTTCTGACTCACCGGCAATGCTGAACTCGTTGGCTTTTCTTCTGCTGGAGTCAAGGACGGTACCACAGCGGCAAGCTCTTTTCCCTGCCCTGGCTATCAGTGCGGGAGGGCCCTGTGTACCGTTGACATCTGTCACACCAATCTCCAGCTACGATTCCCAGTCTTATGGTTCTTTCATCGAAGGCTTTGGGGGTCTGGGTTGAAAAGGGCAAGGGCAATTCCCTTTTTGTCGTCCTTTTGGTTTCCACCGCCTTTCTCCTCCATTTGAACGCCGTCCCAGAATCACTGCTTCCCTGTTTGTTCAGCCTTGCTCAAAGTGTGCTCTCGTGCGCCACCTTTTATCCCTGTGGGGAAGGGAAAGGGCCATCAGGTGTGCGTAGTGATCAGCAATTGCATGACTCTGCCTGACCCTTCTGTTAGGACATGTCAGGTAAACATCTCTGGTGTTAGTCCATTTTCTTTCGCGGTGTGAGAAAGTGTTTGTGTAGTAAAAAGGGGGCTGGGGGTAGAACTTCTGAATACATTATGGGGTATGATGGGGAAATGGTGTTATAAGGAAGGGGTTACTGCGTCTCACCAGTTGGTGTCCCACTTCCAGGTTATCCTCCTGCACTGGTCCATCCCCAGGAACTGGATCCAATAGCGATGGCCCTGTCCTGGACAACTGGATGACTGATCCCCGGGGACTAGTAAGTGAAACACCTTCAGGTTTCTCACAGATTTCACCACCCCAATGTACCTGGGAAGCCACAGGAGCACAGGATCCAAGAAGAATTTGAAACCCTTGGATGATATGATATTTTATTTGTATCGCTCTCGTACACAAGTGTTTCAGAGCGTGACTAGGCAAGGGAGGGGAACAGGGGAGAACACAACGATCTTACTAGGCCCAGTGACATTGAGAAGGCGCAAGTGCATGGGAAAGGGAAAAAGTGCATGGAAGGGGGAAAGTGGAAAGTGCGGAGCAGAGGAGAGCAGATGAATAATAATAAATACCAATAAATAGACAATGGAGGCAATAAACAGTGGTAGTGCAGCCAGCAAGTGCTGTGTATAAGGCAGCAGACTGGGTAAGTCTGATAAGTGCAGAAAAAGAAGAAAATGCGGGGGGCTGTATGGGTACAGATACAGTCCCCAGTGCAAGGGGTGGCCAGGAGGCAGTGCGGGAGGGTGGCAGGGTGAGCAGGTACCTGGACCCTGGGGACAGAGGGTGGCCAGGTACACAGTGCCAAGAGAGAGCAGATCAGCAGGGGAGAGAAGGGCAGCGAAGGCAGAAGCAAAGAGGAAGCTCTTGAGGTTCTTTCGGAACCGGAGATAGTTCTCCTCAAGTTTTATAGTGGCAGGGAGGCTGTTTCCGAGGGAGGCCCCACCCGAAGATAGAGATCTACTCCCAGCTCGTTTCTTTGAAAAACGATTGACCCAGAGGTAGTTAGAGGTAGAGGAGCAGAGAGCTCGAGAGGGGAGGTATTTGCGGAGGGATAGCTGTAGGTATTTTGGACCCAGGCCCCAGAAAGCCTTGTGGACAATGCAGAGGGTTTTGAATGTAATCCTTGCATCCACAGGGAACCAATGGAGAGATTTCAGAGCTTGAGGCCAAGGACAAGTCTAGCAGTCCTGTTCTGGATAAGTTGCAGAGGGCGGTGAGTAGCGGCAGTTAGATTTAGAAAGAGGCTGTTACAATAGTCCAATCTGGAGAAAACCAGAGCTTGGGAGACAGTGAGCTTCTGAGGGAAGGAGAGGAAAGGCAGAGTACCACTGAGGAGGTGCAGTAGGAAGTTTGACTTTTTAGGGACCTCAGAGATATGGGCGGAGAAGGAAAGTGTGGAGTCAAAGATGACCCAGAGGTTCTTAGCCTCGCAGGTAGGGGTATGAGGAGGGCCAAGGGAGGCCGGCCAGAGAGTGAAGGAAAAGGAAGGAGATGGTGTGCCAATGAGGAGGATCTCAGTCTTGCTGGTGTTCAGACAAAGATCATTGGTGGCACACCAATCTTGGATGGCAGTTAGGCAGTCAGAGATGGGAGACGGAGAGGAGGTGGCCGAGGGCAGCCGGAAAATGAGTTGAGTGTCATCAGTGTAGCACTGGAAATTTGAGCAGAAATTGCCAATGCAGTGGGCGATAGTTGCCAGGTATTGGTTAAAGAGCCAGGGTGAGAGGTTAGACCCCTGGGGAACCCCACAGGTAGAGAGGAAGATAGATGATAGGAAGCACCTCAGTTGGACCTGGGAGGGTCGATAAGAAAGAAAAGAGGTCAGCCAGGCCAGAGCCTGATCAGTGATACCCACGTTATCACGAAGACGGTTGAGCAGGATGGTGTGGTTGACCATGTCAAAGGCAAAAGAGAGATCAAGGAGGATGAGGACAGAGGGAATGTTAAAGTCCAGGCTGGAGAGCAGATCTTCATGGATGTTCAGGAGACCAGTTTCCGTGCTTCTGGCTGCTCTGAAGCCAGACTGGTGGTCATGGAGACAGCCAACAGAATCTGAATGAAGGTTAAACTGAGAGATGGCCAGCTTTTCCAGGAGTTTGCCTAGAAAGGCGGTAATGGAAATTGGACGATAGTTACCCGGACAGCAAGGATCAGCTCATGAACCCCGAGGTTGGAAGGCACTCTTCCTCGTCACAGTAACTTAGGTGCCTTGGTAGGCGAAGTGGTGGAGTTGCTCAGTTTGTCTCGATGATGGGCCCCTTCTGGAAGGAGGAGTCACTAGGATGTTTGTGTCGAGCAGGAGAAGGGAACCAAGCAGTGTTGGAAAAGCAGCAGTGAAGGTCTGTCGTCGTAATCTCCTTAGATGGGTTGTTACATCAGCTGTGGCCCTCACTTAGTTCCATAAATTTGCCGTTCCTGAGATCGCTTATGGAGGCCACGACGCATTTGTCTTCAAGGAATGTGGTTCCTGGGGTATTTTGGTTTAGGAGCCTGGACATGCATTCTGACTGGGCATTTTTCCAGCCGGCAATGTGGGCTATTTCGTAGGTGTTTTCTTGAAGGTTTGCAGTGATTCTGGCCAGTCTCAGTGTGGTGGTCTTTGTGCCGCATGGGCTTAACATGTGTGAGGGGTTTGTGGTCAGTGACGAATCAGAATTTTGTACCCCAGACGTATGATCTGAAGTACTCGACGGCCCAGGCACACACCAACATTTCCTTTTCCACTGTGGAGTATTTCTTCTCCGATGCTGACAGGGCCTTTGAGGCGAAAGCTACTATGTTCTCTGTGTCACCCCTTTTTTGGGTTAGAATGGCGCCTAGCCCATAGGCTCTGGCGTCTGTTGCGATACATGTTTCCCATTCAGGGTTGAAAGACTTTAGACAGGGTGCGTGTAGGATCCTCCTTTTGATCCCGGGGAACTCTACGTCCTGCTGGGGCCCCCATGCGTAGATCGCACCCTTCTTCAGGAATTCTCTCATGGGAGTCGTGGTTTCGGAGAATCTCAGGACGAATTTTGCATAGTTCCCTGCGAGTCCCAGGAAAGACCGGAGTTCATCTTTGGATATCAGGGCCGGGGCGTCGGTTATGGCTTCGAGGAGATTCTTCTTGGGGCTCACCCCCTTCTCCGAGATGAGATATCCGAGGTGCTCAACTTCATCCATGCCGAGCACACATTTTTCGTGGTGTAGGTGGACGCCTGCTTCTTGCAGTCTGCTCAATACTGCGGCAAGTGCCTTGTCGTGGGGTCTCTGTGTCCTTGGCGTACACAAGGATGTCCTCTTGAAAGTAGGAGACGTTTGCTATTCCTTACAACAGAGAGCTCATCATCCTCTGGAAACCAGTTCCTGCTGAGGGGAAGCCGAACGGGATGCGTGTGTAGTGGAACATATCGAAAGGGGTGATGAACGCCGTGAGCTGGCGCAAGGCCTTGTGCAAGCTTATCTGGTGGTATGCGTCACGCATATCTGGCTCCGAAAATACGGTTGCTTCTTTCCTCATGAGCACAATTTTGCTGATGCTGGGAAGCGGAAAGCTGTCGGTGATGACTTCTAAGTTGAGACTTCTTAGGTCAATGCATACTCTGAGGTCGTTTGAAGATTTCTTTTCAATTAGTAGTACTGGGCTCAACCATTTTGAGGACTCTTCTGTTTCGATGGTGCCTTCTTCAACCATCTTCTGGAAGTGGGCTTCCAGCGCTGGTCTCGCTGTGGCAGGCACGGACCTGACCTTATGCTTCACGGGCACTGCATTCGGTTTGAGGCGGATCTTGTGGACATAGTTCCTGATTTTCCCCGGAGTTTCGGAGAAGAGGCCAGGAAAGGCTTCTTTCAAACTCGGCGCTCCTCCTGAAGATACCAAGAGCACCTGCTCTGGGGTGCTGGGGTCTAGCCTTATACTGAGCCTGTGTTGATCGTCCTATCCAAGCACAGTGGGGCCTTGGGGAGAGAAGTAAACTTTAGTAGTGGTGGACCTGTCTTTGAATTCGATTCTTGCTTTGATGTAGCCAATCAGATCTACAGTGACTCCGCCAAAGACTGTCGGCTTCTGTCTGATTGTTCTAATTTCCACTTTGTCTTGCCCCATCATCTCTTTATACGTATTTATGAAGAGGATGGTGAGATCTGAACCTGAGTCGGCCATGACTCGTGTCTCCATTCCGTCCACTTTCACTGTGCAGTGAGGTTTTTCTCTCTGGGCGTGGGGGCATTGACCATGAGGACCATGAGTTTGTCATGTAGCTCGCCGTCTTCACTTGACTCTGTCGCCATCGACGCAGGTGGCGTTTTTCCCCGCCATGTGCAGGCCGGGGCCATGTGACCGAAGCGTCGACATTTTGAACACTCCTTGCTCTTGGCTGGGCAGTCGGGATCATAAGCCTTGTGCTTGGTGCTGGCTCATCTGTAGCACTTTGGTGCATCTCTTTGCCTGGGACCTTTGTCTCTAGGGCTGTCGCAGGGCTGTCTTTCTTTGCGCCCTCTCCATTGCAGCGCGGTTAGTTCAGGTACGGGCGATGGACTCCCGACTTCTTTGCGCCTGCTGGTGGTCTCCTCTTCGGCTCTGGCAATTTGGATGGCCTTGTCAAGGTCCACTTCCTTTTCCTGAATGAATTTATCTTGCACCTTCCTGGAATTTTTGTGAACTACCAGCATGTCGCAGATGACTTGTTCCGCGTTGTCACCGAAACCGCATAGAGATGCAAGTTCCCTCATCCTGGTGATGTAGTAGTCTACTGGCTCGTTGCCTTCTTGCTTGCGAATGTAGAACCTCAGTCTGTGCAGCACCACGTTTTCCTTATTGGTGAACCGCTTCATGATGCAGCGGATTGCCTCCTTGTATGCGTCGTCCCCTTCGCCTGTCGCAGGCACGGCCTTTAGTCCTGCAAAGATGCGCTGCCCTTCGACCCCCATTGCGTTCAGCAGCATCGCCTTCTTCCTGGCCGGTGCGTACACCATTCCGCCCATCGCCTCCAGGTATGTGCAGAAAAGTGGTTCCCACTGTTGCCATGGAACTGCCAGGGTTCTGGGCGAGAGGAGGCATGCAGGGGGTGGCGTGGCGCCTTGCATGGTGGGCCCGCGGGGTTCTGGATCCTCGTCGCCAATTATGTGGTGGCCTGAATAAAGACAGGACACAGGCTGTGTTGAACCACAGTGTTTATTTGGACACCTTCAGTAACTTACTCAACTGGGAATGTGCAGAGTACAGAGGCAGGGGCATAACGGTACTCACTCAGGTATGCAGTCTCTTTCATGCAGTTACTTCACTGCAAGCTGTGTGTGTCAGGGATGCGCACATCACACATCCAGAGCACCCAGGTGGCTGCCCTCAGCCATGGCATTACGCTCTGGGTGTGTAGCCATTAGATGTCAGGGCCTGGGAGCAGCTAAGCCCAGATTTAGGAGGAGCGCTGGGGCAGTGCATTCACAAAGCTGTCCACCGTATTCTGAGCTCTGCGCATTCCTCCGCGCTTCTCGCTCGCAAGATCTTGCGAGATCGCCTTCCCGCAATCTCGCGATGGGGAGTCCCCACACTAAGTCAAACAACTTCAGATCAAGTAACAGAACATTCATTTGTGTGAACATTGACAGTTATGCTTTCCATAATTGTTTTTATTTGGTTAGGTAATTCATCTTCAAGCATTGTAACATGTGACTTTGAGGTTACAGACTTTCTTTGCAAAGTTGGATCAATCTCAAGTACTTCTTGGATGCTCAATGTCTGGAGGCTTTTTTTTTGCAATCATTGATTTCACATGTGTTAAATTTCATCAATTACAAACATTTTGAATCTAGAATTATAATTTCACCAGCATTATGTGCATGTCTGAAAGGATACAAGCTCTCATGTATTGCAGAAAGATCATAAATGAAAATGAAGTTTTCTAAACAGTTTCAACATTTGTTTTCATTGTATTTAAGTTGAAGATGCTGATGAAGATGAAGAACCAAGAGGCAAAATACCAAGCTTTGACAAAACATCCTGTCCTGGTGAGTTTTAGATATGCCTACAAGCACCCCAGCACAGATGTGTTTCTTTTGATTGTTACTTAAATTTTACAGACATGCTCAAAGCCTTTCATGTCCGAGAGGTTGCACTGATTTAATTATGTTTTTGTACATGCTAGCTAGGCTCATTTAAGGATGGGTTGTCTTGTTCTGTTATATCGAATTGCTGAAATCTCTACATTAAAATCACAGCCCAGGTTTAAAATGATTCTAGGGTGTACTTGTTTGGCTATCTATCTCAGAGATTCTGACATTGAACCCAACCATTCAAAAAGCATACGGTCCTTCTTAGGTTTTCCTGGGGAAGAAGGATAGCCCAGGGCCAACGTGTTTGTCTTGGAAGCAAGACAACCCAGAGTAACACAGGTTCCGATCCCAGCTTAGAAACCATACGCTACAAAAGAACAATTATATTTACAATGTGATATCATACCCTGTAAATCTTCCCAAAATTGAGTTGTCATGATTTTTAAAATAAGTGAAGTGACGTTGCTAAGAACCTTGAAATCTATTTTATTCCTTCCATAAAATGTCACTTTTTGTCTGATTGTGTATTGCCTAAAATAACCACCTTTCCTTCTGCTATAAATTAGCTGGCTCGAACACATTTTATGTCAATGTTTTCTTTCTTTTTATGCCAACCTTAAAATTCCCCACTGTTTTTTTACACCAACACTTTACTCATTGTACTCCTTCTTCCAAGCAAAGATTTATAGGCTAATTGAGCATGCAGTACTGAAACATGAGGCTCTAGCGGATCGAATTGAATTGTGCGAACAAACCCCCTCACTTCCCACTGCCACGTGTGCCTGCTTTCAAAACCTTGAAAATAATCGGCCAAAGGGCCTCATTTTCTGAAGAAATTGGACAGCAAGTAATACAATTTACAAGCCATTCTAAGAGAGAATACATGAGATATTTCAAAACTTCAGACTCAATGTCTACCATTGTCCGCAATAGCATTTGTCAGCAGCTGCAAATCATATATGCACCAACAGAAATGTCTGTTCCCAATAGAAAAAACAGAAACACGGCCCATTGTCAAATATGTAGGCTGCAACTCTGAAACAGTGCCTAATAAATACATTGTGCCTTCATTAAGAGAAAACGCTTATTGTTAATTGCATGACAGTAAACATTACACCAATTGTAATTATACGGCATGCTAATGTAATGTAAAGTGGTTTTACATCAGGAAAATTCTGCAAACCTTGGCAGCTTCACAGCTCAAGGTGCTCTCGACATATCCAGTTTACTTATAATGTACATCACAGTTTTGCTCAAATAATCCAAAGTCCTGTCAGTAACATCAGCGTGTTTCTCAAAGCCGTTTATTTTCTTTTATCTCTATCCGCAAATCCGTAAAAGTTTATCGTGAGCCACGCGCTGTTCCTTTATGGTACACAGGGTGTTGGTTTTCCTTAAAAGAAGCACTTTTGTCGCATGTTGAACCGCAAGGCTGTTCCATCAGGTAGGCACTAGGCCAGCGTAAAGGTTGATATGTTGCTTCTAGCCGCTAGTACCGCGTAAGGGCATATGGTCCCATGGCGATCGTCCCATAAAATCATCAGGATTGTGCAGTTGTTTACATTAAGCTGCAGCTGGCGGTTAAAAAAAACATCTGCCAGTGTCTGAAACTGGTGGCAGTAGCAAAAGGGAAGGATATACCTGTTTTGAAAACATAAAATGTATAATTAGTCTCACCAGCCGATCTTTATTAATATTATTAATTTTATTTATTACGGCCGAGCTGAAACTATTTGCTTTCAAGGATAGTGCAATGGAGTATGTTCGGCTCTAAAATCAATGCGAAAACTAACTAAATAAATCAAGGTTAGTACAGAATGAGAAACGACTTTTTGTCTACATGCGTGTGGAATGTGGACCTGCATGCCCATGTGCCCGCTACAAGGACGATCCCACAAACGTTTTCCAAGCTCTTCATTCATTCATTTATTCATGCATCTATTCATTAATTCTTCATTCCGGTATAAAAGCGTCTAAAGAGTTACTTACATTATATTTGCAATTTCCATTGTGTCTCTGCGTAATGCAGTCCGTAAATCCCACTGTGCTCTTGACAATGATTTTTCGTATACTGAACTAACATGAAACTCGGTCTAGTTTCAGAATTTTCTGCCTTATCGTCTCTTACGTTATTGCACACCTCCCCCTTCAAATGAAGTTCTTTCGGCATGGTCCCTGTCTCTCAAGGTCAAAAAACAATAGAACCTTATACTGCCAGTGCGAGTTGTGGGCCTCATCAGGGCGCGAGCTGAAAATCAAAGCCGCTGACCTTCACTAGAAATGAGCATACATTCTTTCTTTGCAACATCCCGTAGTAAAGCCATCTGTGAGAAATTGAAGTTTCGAATCCATCTATGTAGTGCGCCGGAATGTGCAAATGCGAACTGGCTTCTCCCATCTGCAACAGCTCGCTTGGCGCGTTCTAAGGCCCCCAATTTTGTCCTCATTGTCTGCAAGCTTTGAAGCCCCAAAGAACCATAACTATTGAGACTTTTAGTTTTTTGGGGAAGGTCAGGGAAAGTATAAAGTATCCGAGGAGTTGAGTTGAAAGTGAGATTTATTGTTTGTTTGTTTTTATTATTTGCAATATGCAAGCCTCCCCTTGGTTAACAGTGCGCAGCATTTTCAAGAGATTGCGGACATTAGTTACATCAACACAAATATATACATACACATATAGACAAGGTCAGCAATATGAGGTGAATAGAGAGAGAATTCAAAGATGACACCAAGGTTGTTCGGCACCCAGGATGGTGAAGGTAGGGGTTAGGGTTAACGTACTTTGTATGCACACTGTACAATAACATTTATTTACAAAAAGACAATCGTATTACAATTATTTAAACCGGGATTTGTACTTCACAACCAGCTCTCCTTTGGGTGGACATGGCACAGTGGCAATGGTCGGTGGCAATGGATCAGTGCTCTGCACAGAAACGTTCAAAATTCCATATCTGTGCTTCTCTAATACAGCAACAATAAGGCTTTTGACAAAGTCGAACTCCATTTCCTCATAGACTGGTTTGATCACTCATTGCTTACTTCTTTTTGAAAAGGCCTTAGTGTAGCGAGGCATCCTTACATTACCCTTAGTCCTGGATTGTTCACGGCCGAGATTCTCGTTATAGGCCAAGACCGCTAGTAGAGTCCTCTGTCTCATGCCCTGTATGCTGAAATGCAAGCGCTTTGGCCTGTACTTTAGGCACATATTGTGGAACACCTCCTAACCTCCTGTGTGACAGAATTCTTTCAGTCCCCTAAAATCTCTTGATAGAGTTTTATCGAAAACCATCTTCTCAATGGCTTTGTGTGTCAGTGAAGATGGATTCAACCACTTCTTCTTCCGTGCCTCCACTGGGGACAAAGGGCCATGTTCACATTGGTGGAAATGTACGTTTTCTGACCAGCGGTGCACATTGGTACAGTGGTGCATCAGTGACTGACATTTTTCAAGTAGTATTTCCACTGACCCTTCACAAGTTTTGGAGCTCCACCAAAGATGGTTGCTGATAGACTGGGACCACTCTGAAATACTTTCCAAACCTTTTTTTTTCCCTGCAGCCGAGATTTTCTTATTGATTGATTTAGCAAGATGCCATACGTCAAAGTGATGTTTAATATGTGGGAACAGCTCTCTCATTGTCTTGGCAATTGAAACGTGTCTGTCCGTGGCTATGAGGTCGATGTGCATTCCCCTCGATTGCAGATATTCCACTGATTTTATAAATCCTAGTTTCTCCATGGCCACTGAGGATGTACATTGTGTTACCTGCACGACCACCAAACTCACAATTTTCTTACTATCCATGTCCTTCCTGAAAGTAGTAGTTGCAGTACTTGGCAGAAAATCCAGGGTTGTCGCACTGTCCATCGCCGGCTAGCCTGAATCGTTTGCCTTAGAATGTACTTGCTAGAGACAATTGTTCAATTTTCCAAGCATCACTAATGGCCGGAAACAGATAATCACGTTGGTATTTGTAGTACTGCGTTTTTGAAATGAAATGGAGTCCCACAAGCTGAAAGAAAGACTCTAACTTTCTAAAACTGGAGCCACTAAAAAGTAATGCAGCTGCACACAGTAGATTGTCTGCTGGCAGTTTCCCCAGCATCGGTTGTGCAGACCATGAAAACGTATGATGTAATGTACAGGCGGCATGTATTGTGACGTTACTGCCTTGTTTTTGACGAGTCACATGAATCAATGGCTTCCCACATACTTTCCCTCTGACGGAATGCCCACATTTCAGCATACTTATAATATCCATCAAACAACTGTCGAATACTATGTATTTGCCCTCTTTCATTAGACTGTCATCCTGCGTCAAAGTTGTTTCGGCCTGTGACGTTGAGGACATATCACCACATTTGAAAGAAATATCGCTGCTATCAAGTTCTGATGCGTCGGTGAATGCTGCTGCTGGTTCATTCTCTGTCATTTCAACATCTGCTACTTCAACATTGATGGGAGAACACAACAATGTCGACAGCTTTTTTGGTGGCAATTTTTTGGCGGGTGTAGATTGTGTTAATTGATCTGCAGCTACTTCGGAGCTATCTTCAATGCATCCAGTATCATGTTGTTGCGGTGGTGCAGTCGTACTGTAGCAATGGTCCAATACAACTTTGCCGGATTCTCCGGACACATTAATTTCATTTTCTGTACATTGGACATGAGCATCCCGAGTCTCAACACGCCGCATCTGCATTAATAGTTCCTCCATAGTGTAAATGGTCTGGCAAGCAACATCTCTCATTCACTTCACTGTCTGTGTATGTATAGTTCGTAGACCCACAGGTAACTAGAGGACAGATTGGAAAAGGGATGTTCAGTTTAAACACAAGATAAAGTATAGTACAATTGACTGGAAAAAAACATAAAATAGTCCCCAGCACAAAAAAAATTCTAAAGTTATTAACTGTTTGTAACTAACCTGATTTTTGTGTCTTTTCTTTGCAACTTTTTTGACTCGACCTTCAACATCTGCATGCTGTTGCTCCGATACGTATCCGCATGTCTCCCCTTCCTCTTGCGCTGCAACAACTATATTTTCTGTATCCGCATAGACAGCACGGAATTAGGCTCCATCGACTCCCTGAAACATAGTATTTTCATTACTGTGTATCAAAATATTGTTAGCATAAAACACACGTGAGGACGAACACACATGTACATCTCAATAGCCAAACACGATTTAAACATTGTGTGGAACAATCAAACGACAAGTATTCGAGCTCTGATGACCTAGTTCGATGGAGCTGTCAGTATCCATACCTCTGGCTCTGCATGGACTGCCACAAATGATTGTATTGAAGAGGAGGCATCAGCAACTCCCTGAAACACAGTACTTGCGTTAGTATGGTTTTCAATATTGTAAACATAACACACACTTGGGGTCGACGGCACAGGTACATATAAAGTGATAACCACAAATGTTGCATTGTCTAAAAGAATCAAGGAATATTTAAATATGATCAGATTTAATCGACTTATTTCTCTGATTTCTTTACATCTGCATCATCTAAATGGGATCTTGTGATTGTAGTGGAAGCTCCTTCGTCTCCCTGAAACACAGTACTTGCATTAATAGGGAAGAAAGTATAGCAAATGGAATCACGTTATATGATCACGCTCGATGGAGCTGTCAGTATCCATACCTCGTGCTGCTGAAGACTATCTAGGGCTGTTGTCAATGTGGTGCGCACTTCCGAAAGCTGTTGCGCCGATTCGTATCCGCATGGTCCGCATCAAGTGCGTGGGTTGATGATTCAACAACTGCCTGAAACATAGTATTTGCATTAGTAAGGATTACAATATTGAAAGCACAACACACTCTTGGGGTCGACCGCACAGGTACATATCAACGGCTAACCACGAATGAAACATGGTGTAGAACAATCAAACAACAAGTGTTCCAGTCCTGATGATCACGGTCGATTGAGCTCTCAGTATCCATACCTCGTGCTGCTGAAGAACATCTAGGGCTGTTGTCAATGTGGTGGACGCTTCAGCATCTCCCTGAAAGACAGTACTTGCATTAGTATGGATAACACTAATTATAACTGAAAACAAACACCAGGTGTATATCAATTGGAACGATAACTAAGGTGTATATCAATTGGAAAGCACTAACCAAACAATTGGTAAAATATCACACGATACATAAAAACTATTACTTGACATGCATATGTTAGGCAGAAACCTGTGCAGTTCCCTTAGGTACCACTGCAAAAGATTTAAGACTACAGGTGTTTGGCAGTAAACCCACTTGGTAGCAGTCTGTACCACACAGATTCACTTGGTAGCTGTGGCTGAGGAGTCAGACTTCCCTCAAGAAGGGTTAGGCAGTATGTAGAGTATACACAATAGGTACAGATATACAGTAGCACAAGCAAACACTGACCAGAGCTTTGGTGTAAAAGTATATAATTATTTATTTAAAGACACACTTGAAAATTACACTAGCACAAAAGAGGTAAGTAAATTCAGCACACAGTCACTATTATATATATACAACCCTAATTACTTATTAGACAAGTCTTAGTGAGAAACACCACTTATTTTCAGACAGAGGTGAGCGCTTAACATAAGATGGCACTCTAATAAATTATTTTAAAAAAAGGGAGGGAAAAAGGCAGAGTTATGGAAGCACACAAGTTTCAATACTTTTAAAAGAACCACAATAAGGCAGGATAGGCAGAGTTCTACTGGAGAGCAAGGAAGTCAATTGCAAGGCCCACTCTTGGAGAGAGCAAGCAGAAGGGGTCCAGGTTCACACAGTGGGGTTATGCCCAAAGAGTCTTGTAGATAGTTTGCACAAAAAGGATGAAATTAAAGTCAGGAAAAGTTAGCTAGGTTGTCCCAGGCGAGCCCAGGTTAGAAAGTCGAGGCTTTACTGTCACCCCGAACAATCTGTCGCAAGGGAAGCCAGGCGGGACACAGTACATTTAGTGTGAAGGAAGCTCCAGCGGGGCAGTTGTTCCTGGCAGCGGGTGCAAGTCGGTGTTTCATCCAGAGGAAGAGGAGGTCTCACCGTGGAGGAAAGAAGAAAGTCGTTGCACTGCTAGGGAAGAAACCAGCCGCGGAGTTCTTTCGGTTAAAAGGTACTACCCCTCTCTTCGCGGCAGTGGTAAGCCGTGGTATTCCGGTTGCCGGGGTGCTTGGCACGGGCAAGGCGGCCACGAGATGCTCCAGGAAGGTGAAAAAAGGTAAAACTGGTTATCCCCACCAGTCAAAGGAAGAAGACTCTCCGGACTGGAGATCTCCTCTGTCATTGGGAAAAGTGGTGAGACGGTTCAGCAGGGCTCCACCGGTGGTGTCGTCGTTTGCAGGTCGGCTCAGCTTCTCCCTCCTCGGATTCTTAGGTCCTGTGGCGACTTCTGAAGTTCCAGTCCCCAAAGCCCTGCTTTTATGCAGCACACCCCCATTCACTCAGCCTAGCTGTCAATCAAACATGCTAAGTGGTGAGCCGGCCGGTTCACCACTTGGGCCAATCACACAAGAGTGCGACTTAAGTTACTCAGTCCAGAGGGCCTAAACCCCCCTCCCACACCCCTTGTGGTACCCAGACAGAGAGGCACTACTTTTGGAGGCTTCTGTGGAGAAGCCCGCCAAAAAGTGGAACAAAGGGCTCGACTTGGGTTGGAGTCACAGAAGAGAACACAAACGCCATTTTAGAATCGAGTTCTGGCAAAAAATACCAACCGGTAAATTAATATTAAATAAATAAACCAGCGGTATGTTCGAGGCTATAAGAATTAAATAATTAAAGTTGGTAGCCTCGAACAATGGGAAAATCCCATAGAGATATATTCGCGGTCGAATATAAAAAGTAGTATCCACTGCCACCAGCCAAAACTCAATCAGGGGGGACGGAGACGTGCCCCCTCGAACAACAGACCCCGGGGCAATTGAATTGCTCCGACCAGTATGTCCACAATATGATGGTTTGTACTGGTTTATGTTCATAATTTGGGACTAGTAAAGCCAATGGTGACTTTACATGCCCTGGGAGACAGTAGTCAGACCCAGGGTATGGAGTCTATGTTGGGGGGGTCGCTACGACACCCCTGGGTTACGGCACGGAGGGTGCTGTGTAACCCACATTAAAAACACATGAGACCCTATGGAGTAAAAGACCTCATAGCCCATAAAACACATGGAAAGATAAAGGAACACCTCAAATCATGTCTAAGAGTGGGAGTAAAAAGAGTCTCACTCTTAGCAGGAGAAAAAATAAACCCCAAAAATCCAGCAGAGCTGCTGGGGGACTCGCTAGGTTTGGGAAATAAGCCTTTACAGAGAATTCTCCCTAACAGCATAAAACAAGTCTGTAGCGGAATAGCCAAGTATGATTACCTGATACGCGCTAGAAGTGGTTGATAACTGCGAGCACGTGACGGAAGTAGAATGTTCTTGCTTCAGATTCAAGGGATAGTCAAGAAGTTGTAAAGGTAAATTATTGTTTGATAATGAAATGCCAATATTTAAAATGGCCATGTAAGGAGACGGAATACTTGAATAATGTGTAATATAGCACAGTTCCCTGTGCCCATATATAGATTTCGTTTGTGGGTTATGAAATCTAAAAATAATATATCGATAAATGTCATTATTCAAAAAGCTATACACTCATATCAATGTCGAATGTATTACAAATTGGAAACAACACCTAAAATGTCAATGAATCCATTTGGCTACCTACACACTACCGCAAGGCCTAAAGCTAAAAACGGACACTTGACTCACCAGTGGCGGAATGTGGACGAATAGAGTGGGAATAGCGTTTGCGAGCAATTTTCGTGTCGATCGCCGTTTATTCTTCTTTGTTACCCAAGATGTGGTGTACTTGTTCGAGGGAAAGTGCCGGCTGCAGATGCGGTATCGATCACCCCTCTTGTCCTCAAAGACTTGTTGGACTCTACTTTCCAGCTCATCCAGTGGATATCCGCAATGTCTGACCCATTCTCTAATTCGATCAACAGTTTTCGGGAATACATGCATTGTAGTGCCTTCAGATTTAGCATGGGTCTTCGAAGGGCAATCGCTAATCGAACAGGCAGGCATTGTTGAAAATTCTGAAAAGTAAATATCAAGATTATTATAAAACCTTGATGAATAAAAATGTCATAAAAAGTAAATGAACCACACCATGCTCAATGCAAGGTTTGTTTTGGTCGCCGGAACTATACCAGTTCATCATGTGCGGCTTAGTATTTGCATAAGTTACAGAAATGTTTTAAATTATGTGACTAAACTCTGAACATGTGACTCGTCCCTTGGATCTTCTGTCTTGCACGAAAAGGAAACATGCTTACATTATAGACTGGACCCCCGAAGGATGCAATTCGATGACAATTGACACAGATGAAAATAAATAGATCTATTGATAGCATAACAATTGAAACTCAAGTCAATAGCAATGCGACCAATGACCATAGATCTATTGGGTACTGTAATCGCAAATAGATTGAAATGTAAAAATGACCGAAATATGACTAGGATACATGGCCTTACCTTGACCAACAAACAGTTGGATTCAGCAGACCGAGCAGTATGTTGCAGGAGAACAGGTAGATGGCCACAGATAGCACACTGACGAGTTTGCTCGAAACAGTCACAGATAGCATGACGACAAGCAGATTAGCATAGATCTCAGTGCTTCTCAGGTAGAAGGTTCAGGAGTTGACTTGCAAAGCACAAAGATGTTCTCATGAGACATATCAAGTGGTTTATAAAGTATTAGAAACAGGGGTGTGTTTGTGAATGAATTACATGTGTATGTCGTGGTATTATGTTTATTGCAGGGGGGCGGCCTGCCTCAGGGGAGGCCTGCCTGGAGACACGGGGTCTGAGGAGACCATGTGAGCGATGGCCCCTGGGCGTGGGATACCTTTTGAAGTGTACATGCTGTTTGCCACCTTGGGCCGTTTGCGCCCGTGACAGCCCCCCATGCCAGCGCTCCTCCCCAGGTGCAAACCGCCTTTGATAGAGGGGGTGGGATGGACGGGCCTGGGGCGTGCAAATAAGCACAGGATGACTGCTGAATGGAGACACATTTATGTGGATTGCAGGGGGGCGGCCTGCCTCAGGGGCGGCCTGCCTGGAGACACTGGGTCTGAGGAGGCCATGTGAGTGATGGCCCCTGGGCGTGGGATACCTTTTGAAGTGTACATGCTGTTTGGCACCTTGGCCGTTTGCGCCCGTGACAGTCCCCCATGCCAACGCTCATCCCCGGGTGCGAACGGCCTTTGATAGAGGGGGGTGGGATGGATGGGCCTGGGGCGTGCAGGCAAGTGTGTGGGAGCGAGGGGCCATCGGGCCCCTCTCCTTTACTTCTCAGTAGAAACTCGTACCAAGTGCCTCCAGTAGTGGGTTCGCCCCTTGCCCTTATGTGATGTTAACTTTGGATGACATTCGCGTAGATGGGAACACTGAGCAGGACACGGGGCATCCATTTTTGTACCCCCTTTCCACTTCATCTTGGTGACCAGGCCTCACTGCGATAGTACAGCACGCAGAGCACATGGCCCACACCCTCGTTCCCACTCTGACTGGAAAACTCCAGAGGTATTTGCAACAGCTAATAAATGTAACACAATACTCTTCCTCTGAGATCACAGTCCTGCATGTGAACTAGCCTGAACCAAGCACATAGCTCGTTCATCTCCACAAACGTGTCCTTGCCCACGCACCCTCGCCAGTGGAAACCTACTGCCATTCTGACCCTGTGTCCCTGCAAGGTATTCTCTTCATGTGCCAGACCACTGACCACGCCATGATGCCTACCTAGCAGATCCCCAACTAACATTAGACCCCTACTGCAGTATATCGTTGCCTATCAATAACAAATGCCACATACCGGAGATTCTTGTGAGCACAGACCCACACTTCAAACAGTGTATTATAGTGGTCAAGACCCTTGACCTAATGCCTGTAAATTCCAATGTTAATTGATAGTATAGATATATGTGTGTCTTTTATAGAGACATAACCGACTGAAAGACTTTGAACAAGTGTTATTTAGTGCATGCATTATTGAGAATATATTATGTTAGCTTAGATAGTGACCACCCTGCTTCACAGCGACCTGACCTTCACCCATTCCGAGCACAGATGTCTGACGTCCATCCTTGAATGGAGACACACTTGATTCATTTAAAAAATCGAAACAACCGTTGTTAAAATATATGTGGTGTTTTATTTTGTATCTTATTTTGATGACACAAAAATACAAGACTTTAAACATTGTACAGGTCAGGTTGCAGCAAAGCGAGAGAAAAACCCCTGTACCGACCGCTGTCACTCGGGAACGTTTCTCTTATGGCACGAACGGCACAGGCGGGTATCACTCTTCGAACGCGCTGTCCAAGCCTCCCGTGAAGCCACCATGTAAAGGAACGATAGGCCACCAGCCTGTACCACCTGTGAAAAAGAATGAAACAAACTGTTTTTAAATGACCAAGATAAGTTTAATAAACGTTTGTTGTCAATGACAATTCTTGTAACTAATGGCATTCTGCTCGGACAAATGCTATCTAGACACTGCACACTATTGAATGACTTTCATGCGTTACAATGATAAGTATATGTAATTTTGGATATAGTAGAAGACCATGAAATAGGAGTGGCATGACAAGCAGAGTATACTTACTCGTTACTCGGATTATGAGGACGAATAGTTGCGCGAAGTTCGTGCATAAGCACCATCATTATCCTCAACACGGGCCGTGTGAGGCAGGCTGCCCTGAAGTCTGGCAGCTTGGTGATGCATTGCGGTCGTGGCTCGCCTTCCGAAATGTAGGCCACGCATCCCGAGTTTTCACAGCAGCAGCAGTTCTCATCCTCGGTTGGCATTAGCTCGCACCGATTGCATGTGTACCAGGTGGAAACACCGTCCATGCGACTAGATCCAGGCTCTTCAGCTGTTGAATCGTCCTCCCAACTGCCGTCCGAAGACCCATCGTTTTCACGTGTTTCCTTTTCCAGTAGTTCCTCCTCTGTATACTCGGGCTCGTACATGTAGGGCATTATTGTAGCCATTGTGTGTTAAGCAAACTAAAATAATTTATAGCGGTGGTACTGGTATCTGTTCACACGGGCTACAAGCAACGAAGGTAGCTGACCAGAGCACAGAAACGAGTCACAGAATACTCAAAGTAACACAGAGAGAGGAATGGAATCGAAAATATGCTGCTGTGTGTTGTGAAACGTTCTGTTTATACTTATTGAGGAAAGAGGCGTCCTGCCATTTCCATGGCGACACGTCATTAACTGAAGCGCGGCGAATGTTGACACGAGACGTGCTTTGGCGTTGTGAAATGGGCGGTACGCGTCTGCTAATGACAGGCTCAGGGGATATGATTTAGTGCCGCAAAAGCAGGTCAGCCAGGGCGATGGGGGAAATGATAGGATTATCACAAAATGGCAGCTCCCTGATGCCTGTTTTCGCGTGCGTTTAATGGACGAAAACTCAGGTAAGGTCCATAGGAAATTTTTCTAAAATCGAGCGACTTAGGCTTAAAAACACATGGCCGACCCGTAGGGGCATTAAACATTTTTGACTGAACCATTCCTTTAATGATCTTGGCCAACGGACCTATGGATTCGGGGAGCGTGTCCTGGCATGCTATCCATGAGCGGTCAATGCCCTTTTCAGGTCCTTGATGTGCTTCACCATGAATGAGTCCACCTCCAGAGTGTCTGCTACTTTATCCGGCAGAGAAGGTCTGGTATATTGTGCCTTCATTTAGACTCTCACCTCCTTATTTAGAGGCTTGCGCAGTCGCTTGCTCAAGTACCTTTTGGCCTTAAGTGGGGGCTTTCCCTCCAAGGATCTTGGGTGGAGTAGCAGGTCTGGATGAAAGGGGTCGACCAGGGAACTAGCTCTGCATTTCTAAACGCTCTTATTGTACCTTTTGCACGGTTCTCCTTCCTGAGGAGTGGCTAAGCTCACAGAAAGATGAGAACTCTCAGTGCTGCTGGAATCCCATTCAGTGCCCTCTTGGTCTTCCTGTGGGCTAAGGGGTATGCATAGCTCTCAACCATTTGTTTTGCAAAAGCGGGTGAAATCACCCGATTTTGTTTTTGGCGGAAGAGACGCCCATTGGAATGAATGGGCGTGCAGGAGGCTTGGCGGGTGAGTCAGCCCTTTACAAGGCCGGTGACACCCGCCAAAAGCGTGTGAGTTGAGAGCTATGGGTATGTCACCTTGTCCCTTCCATCACGCCTTTCCCTTAGCATGCCACTATTTTGTGTGTCCTTTGCATGATTTGGACAGTGGTTTGCCACTGGCCTTATGTTCCTCCTGCCATTGTCTCTTGCAGGCTCTGGGCCTCACAGTTGTCAGCCCTTGTGAAAAGGCGACCCAGCCCAGGAGAAAGTCCAGTTTATGGGATAACGGCCCTAGACCTGCCCATGCTGCTTTCTCCATCAGCTGTCCCAGAGAGGGGTCCTGCAGAATGTTTGAAGGCCCTTCTCTGCTTTACTTGCTGTCAGAGGATTCTACTTCTACCCAGGCCATATTGTGTAATGCACAGGAGACAGACAGCTAGCAGCCGCAAGGTGACAATGGCAGGAGGAATTTTATTATTAAATTTGATTTTTAACATCTCACAATGGTTGTGAGGCTATTTCTTCACTTGTTTAATGTCTTTGAAGTCATGTAAAGTGCACATTTTATATCAGCTAGGCCCGAGATTGGTGACATGCTATGGCATGCTGGAGTTCCAAGTGCTTTAAACCATTCAATTGCTATAAGTTATGAAATATAATACAAGAGCCTAAGAGGTGAGATGCCTGAAGTAATTTTGAAGCAATGAAAAAACGGATTTGAAGCAGAAATAAAGCAATATGTAGGTGGCATGCCACGTTAGAATTAACACTGAAAAGGGACTGCTTTGTGAATAGGTTTTAAAAACTAACACCAATGGTAGCACTTCAGACTACAATGCATAAGGTTGAAATTTCTAGGAAGCAGTCGGATTTCAAATGTATCTTTTTTTTTTATTTGATTTATTAACATTTCACAATGATTGTGAGGCTTTTTAGTCACTTGTTTAATGTCTTTGAAGTCATTTAAACAGTAATTTTGACATCAGCTAGTCCCGAGATTGGTGACATGCTGTGGCATGATAAGTGCTTAAACTATGCATTTGCTGAAAGTGTTTCAATATAAAACAATGCCACAATGATTGAGAGATTATTTTTCACTTGTTGAATGTGTTTGAAATCCTTAAAACTGCACATTTTACATCAGCCAGTCCAGAGATTGGTGGCATGCTGTGGCACGCTGTGGCATGTGCCACATTCGGCTCCTGCCCCTTCTACGTTGCTATGGTCCTTTTCTCATGGGAACTAGTCGCTACACATCTGAAACGGCCATACCTGGACCCAGCACACCATTTGTAAACTTCTACAAGGGCTGCCCATATGCTCCTCAGCGCATGGAAGCTCACGGGTCGCACCGAAGGCAGACATTATTAGCAAGCGCCCCTGCACATGGGATAGATAGCCGCTCCAAGGGCATAATTCATTAATTACAGAAGCGCTGTGATCTTTTTTCAATGTTGCTTTCAATGTAGCTTAAGGGGTGCCCGCACTGCGACTTGTGGGAGCTGCCGACTGCTCCGGCAGACACCTGCACTAACTTTACCAACAGAGTGTTCTGGTAACGAGGGTTTAGGAAATCCTGTGTGCCAGGCTGGAGGCGTTTATTTTATTTACATTTATTTATTTGCATTTTTTTAAAAGCAAAGCGCTCGCACAGCCCGGGGGCATCGAGGCGCTGTTACAAGAGTATGTTGTCTCTTAGTTGCGTATTTATAACACGCTTAATACCCGTCGGATTCTAAGCGCAGACCCGGGATCGAACTTGTGTTGCTTCTTGTCGTCTTGTTTCCAAGGCGAGCATGTTGCCGCTGACATGGCACAGAGTGCGCACATTTATGGTTATTGGGCATCTACAAGAATACGCTCTTAGCTGGAATGTACCTCCTACCATGATGCATAAAACGAAAATGAAAACCTGGTGCTCTGTTAAGTTTCTTTAATAACCCAGTAAATTGTATACTTTTTTTTTCTTCTGTTTATTCATTTATTTTAACCATTTTATCTCGCTTGTTCCGCAATCTGCCCTTGTCTTTTATGTGGTCCCTTTCCACTCCGCTCCCATCTCGAGAGTTCCACAGCACTGCCAAACTTTAGGATTTTGTATTTAGTTTTAGAGATTTCTTTCTGTAGCAGTCTCGTGGAGCACCCGCTCATTCTTGCATCAAGTACACTGTTTACATGGCTTGTTCTGTGGTGGAGTGTTACATTTTAGAGTCGCTCATACATATATGACACGCAATGTAAGAAACCTGCATTTCTTGTAGTTATTGTTGATTTGCTTTATCTTGAGGTTAGAAAATGTTAGTTGATCGAGCTAGACAATTTCTGTAAGATCAACCTCTCCAACAACTGTCAGGGTAAAGAAAATGTATACCATTCAGTCGTTATTCTTGTATCTCTATGTTCTGTGTGCCACCCTCTACATCTCCTCTTTGAATTCCCATAGGAGCTAAAATGACTTGCTTGACATTTCCGGTCAAGAGATGTATTTTGTTATGTTGTTACTTTGCATTTATTTAGTGGCTCTACGTTCAGATGATAGCTGAGAATACTTCAAAGTGCTTTTGATAATGGGAACCATGACAATATGCCATAAAGGTAATATTCCTGTGTTTAAAATTAGCTTTCGCTTTCTGAACTCTTACGTCATTCCCTTTCCTCCATTCGTCACAGACTTTCTATCTTAAATGATGGGATCGGAATACTTTATGTTGTGGCCAAAAAATAAATTGTCATTTGATTTTTAGGTGAGGGCGCTGTCACTCTCTCCCTGCATGTACTGTCACTGGCTCTCTCTGCACAGACTTGGGACATGCCGGGTCCCTATTTCAGAAGAGGGTTGAGTATGTTGTTCTCGTAAAATGCCCTTTCATCTTAAGGCAGGCAGAGAAGTTTATAGTTTTGATGGCAGTGACGTGGGCTTGCCCGGGCTCATGAGGAATAACCCATCCATGTGGGAGTGAGTTTCAGAATGTGAGATTGTGTAATGTAAAAAGACAGGACCAACATATGTGACAGTGCCCGTTATCAGAGAGGATATTCTGCAGGTTTCCTATTGGCCATGAAGAACATTTGGTGTTCAAAGTGATGGATGACCCCGCCCTGGCTTGAATCATAAAGCAGAGAGCAGGTTTGGAGAAAGACATCCTTTTGAACCATTCCACACTTGATATCATGGTGGTTAGGGTGAGCTCTCAACGATCCATCCCATGTGTGAAATCTGAAGTGGAAGGGCTTCGGCAGGGACACTGTTGGTCTCTTTCACTTGTTAAGTAGACAAGCCCTGGCAATGCTAACAGTTTGGGCTTTTGTGTAGGCATGTGAAAGGCAATTCCCGGGCACTACCCTAGTGGTATCAGCTGCCAATTGATAGTAGCAGGTGCAAAATGGTGTCATACCTAAAAATAACAAATTCTTATATAAAAGCCAAAACTGTTTGCTTTGACAATGCTTGTTTATGATTTGACGGAGAAGGGTGGTGCCCCTTCTCAAAAATAAAATAAATAGCTTTATCTGCCCGGATGCATTGAGCATCTGGGTGTTTATAAATGAAAGAGCCGCCGTCTTTTTTTTCTCTTGATGCGAGTGATGGCTGAAGTTATACCCAAGTGTATTGAAAAATAAAACGCAGAAAAAAACATTTGCAGGTAAAAATACATGCAAATGTCATCAGGCTAGAGGTCGGGGTGGAGCAGAGGCAAGAGGAAACCAAGTGGAATGTAGGAGTTGAAGGGGGATTAGCAACCAAATTTGCAACACGAGGCTTAAACATTTTTCACATACCCTCGGGTATAACCTGGGGTATAACTATGGCTACCCAACATTTCAGCTGAAATTGCGTCACAGAAACGAGTGTTGTGGGGGAATGGGAAAGGGCTGGGGCGGTGAGGATGCCATCAGGGGAGTGATGAGAGCAGGCACATATGAGGGGGGCACTTGGTGAGGGTCTGGGAGGGCATTTTATATTTGCAGTTTTCCCCGATAACTGCGGGTATAGTGACTACAAATAACCGAGGGTGTCTGTAGTTCATTGTAATGTACCCACTGTTATAGAAAAGAAAATTAAAAAAAAGAAATTATACATTTTTACAGCTACGTCAAGGATGAAAAATCACTGGCCATGGCCAATGGCATGGTAGCATTTTAAACGGCTGAAGGCCTGGTAGTATTGTAAAACATAATGTGGTTATGGCCAAAGGACGTGGCCGAGCCCTGTTAGTGTCAACAAAAATAGAGAGTAGGCATGGTAGTTTAAAAAAGAATTGCTAGTGGGCACTGTTAGGAAAGATTTCTTAATTGTGGGTAATTTTCCTTCCATGTGGCAACCCCTAAACTTTTTGCTGTTGTTTTCACCATGATCTCGACTTTGCCAGAGAAGTGCAGCCTTCTGCCACACTCCTCTGGGCTTTCGATCCATTCTTACGGGGAAACTGACATGCCCTTAAGACAGTCAGTACCGGGAAACGTTGTTTTCCGTATTTTCTTTATCATGTTGCAGCTTTCGCGCAACATGGCACAAGAGGGCACTGTAAGCTAAGTTACTGCTCTCTTGGGTCTCTAGTCTTCTACAGGCCTTAGATACTCTCTTTGGATTGTAAATGAACGGTGCAAGTGAATCACGGACGGGATTGGTGGCAGCAATCGTTTCTTGTGTTTTTGAGCTCCTTTTGGCGTTTTAAGCGCGTTTCTCGCGCTTAGCCCAAAATGGTGGCCTGGCTTCCAAAATGGCCAGACCACGAGGCTCTTTGTCCTGTCCGCTGACCGTCTTGCCCGCTTCACCTCCCCCAGGTCGAGCCGACCCGGGGCCTTCCTTATTTGGGCATGTACTTTCCCGCGAAACACAGATGCTTTTGCGGGCTTCTACAGGCCTTGCGTGTGCCTCCAGGATGGGGGCTGGGATGTCTGGTCCCAATGCACATCCTGGGCGCCAGAGAGTCTAGGGTGGTGTGAATGCCTGGGACCCCCGTGGTCCGTGATAAGGTCCACATATGGTGTGAGTGTTGATGAGCGGATCTCCCATTGGGTCCCCTCCGTTTTGGCGCAAAGGGAACCGTGGATAAGAGAGGGCTGGAAACGCCACTACCATGTCGATCTCCTGAGTTCTCACGAACAAAGGAATACAGGAGCCAAGTATCCTGCAACCATGAGGCTGAACCAAGGAATCGCTGGTGACCCGCTGAAGGACTGCTCCTCTGCACTGCTGTCGCTTTGTGAAACCCTTTATACCTCTGATCGAACGAGAAGACCTGTACTGGTACTTCGACCCTTGGAATAGTGGGAACAACTATTCTCGGCATCTTTACCATCTCCTGCACGTAAGCCTTCGGAAGTGTCTCTGGGCCATCCAGCAGACTGACCAGCCTACCCAGGAGTCTTGCTCTGTAACCGCCGTCAGGTTGTGTTGTATTACGAGTCCTCTCACACGATTCGTACACTTGGCATTCCCAGGTCTGAAGTGAGTAGTGTACATTTGGCTGAAATACACCCGGCCGCTCCATTGCCCTGCTGTGGTAACAAACTGTGCGGGTTCACTGCGTTTGGGGCATCCTCAACTCAACTTCTGCTGCTGCGGAATCTACACAACGCCGAGACGTCCCCTGCTCGTATCTGAACCTGCCAGCACTGAAACTGACGCGGAGAAGCCTGGGTCTGCCTGCATCGGGGACCGGTGAGTAGCATCGCTAGGAACTGGTCGCCCTCCTGCAGTAGCCCATCGCTTTTCCCCGCTGTGTCTAACAGCACGCCTTTCGGCACTCGTGCTCTGCTTCTGCCCCCAGTGGAGGCTGTGCTTGAGTCGCAGAGCTCTGTTCATCTTCATTTGTTCATCGAACTAAACTGCCTGATTCCCTCGAAGAGACTCCCCTTTTGCCCGTTGGCACCAGCGTGTGCAGGTACTTTTGAGCACAAGGCTCCACTCTTCGTAGGGCTTGGACTTTCTTTTAGTTAGGTGCCTCTGAAGGTGGACTGAGTCTAATTATTATTCGCACTGCCTGTTTTACTCTCCATCTAGGTGGTCTACACATTTTGTGCGTCTAACTCGTTAGACTCGTTTGTATTTGTATATATATTGTATCGGATTGGTATGTGTTGATTTACTTGAGTTTTATTGTGATTTCTCGCTACGGTCAATGTTACAAAGGCCTTGTAATAAATGTGTATATATTTTTAATAAACACCTGCTTGGAGTAATTTGTAAGTGTCCTTGCTTTGTGTGTTCATTGCAGGTTTTCAGTCACCCTCACCCCTCTTGAGACCTAGTCTTGACCGCCGCGATCGCTACCCTGATTGGTCTGGCTTGTCCAGAGGTTACCCTGTTCCAAGAAACTAGGCTGGCCTTCTGAACCTCTGCCCCTCCAGGACAGAGTTCAGAAATCCGTCTTAATAGGCACGGCCGAAGGCTTTGGCCACTGGCCATGGTGAAGGCCATGGGTAGTGAGAAGGGAGTGATTTAAAAAAATAGTGGGCACAGCCAAAGACCATGGTTTGTGGGCAGTTAGTGTCTTAAAATATACCATGGTCACGTTACCCAGGTGTCGATTCCCAAAAGCCCGGAAGTACTCTTACTGGGCATGCCAGTCCCGGGTTTCTATCCGCGGACCGAGAGAACTGCCAAACTCCTCACCCAATTGCTATTAGCAGCAAGGATTATGACGGCCTGCACATTGAAAACGCCCGAGGGCCCCACACTGATCCTATGGTGGACAAATCTCTGGGACATCTTGGTGGCGGAGAAGGTCACTGCGGCCAGGGCCGGTCTCCTGCATCGGTTCACAGATATTTGGGCCCCACTTATAGACTATGACCAGAAGTTCCCGGCTCAAACATACAAGCCTCAACTGGCCCGACGGACCTTACTGGATTCCTGCGAACTAGCTTTGCAGGCCCCCGACTGAGGGGACCGAAGAGAGGCCTCGGGAGGCGGACTGAGGGGGAGAGGAGGGCGGGATGGAGAGGGTGGAGGGGAATCAGAGGGTGGTCTGTGAAGCTACAGAGAAATATGTTATGTCATTTTGATACAATGTATGTTCATGATTACATTTCATCTCTGCTTGTGCAACCGTTTTAAAAAAAAGATGTTAAAAAAAAAAAGAAGAAAATATACCATGACCGAAGACCACGTCCTGTGGCACTGAAAAATATACAGTGGACAGTAGGCACGGTCGAAGGCCCTGGACAGTGGCACTGAAAGTTATACAGTGGGCATTGTGAGGAGCCAGAAATGAGATGATGACACATAGGACTCATGGTTATAAACTTTTATTCAAAACAAAATGCCTCACTATCCCTAATCTAGAAAGCATTTCCCTAACTCAACCAAAACGAATGGATCTGTCCTTTGTCAAGATGTCCAAAGCAAAAATACGTCCTGTGTCTGAAATCCTATTCTGGCCCTCACACACTCTAAAACTAATTCTAAGGTGCAAAGGGTGTTGGTATTGGATCTCAAGGTGCTCACATGTTCGACTTCAACACAAAGATTAAAGGAGCCAACCAAAAGTTCAAAGTGGGCAATGTTCACTATTCCTGGGGATGGTTCCCTTCCCCAGGTTTCACAACAACAAAATGTTCCCAACAAAGAATAATCAAACAACTTCACAGTTCTGGGTAATTGCTCACTTCCCCAGGTTTCTCCTTATGTTTCATACAGTTCAGAAATCCTAAGGGCATGTGACTTCCTATGGTTCTCTTGTTTACGGTATTTCAACTTCGCTTCGAGTCCCAAGCTTGCAGGCCACCTGGTGTATTCTCCTGCCAGGCTCTTTCTCACACTTCAACCATCCACAATCTCAATGGCATGGATCTTCCTTAAGATTCTTTTTCTTTTCCACATATTTGAATGTAACTAGTTTACTCTCCTGCCAGAACTTTCACAATGACTTTTAAATCAAACACTTATCTTCACCTGGTGTATTCTCCTACCAGGACTTTCATACACTGACTTTCCTTTCACCCATGAAACGATATTTGCCCAATACTGTTATATTGTTCCCTGATTGACAATGGGCCTCATTACAAGTCTAGCGGTAGCAGGCTGCTGCCAGACGTGTGCATTTTTCCGACGCCTGGCTTCACGGAAATACAGGGGATTACGACCGGAAAATCGTTAATCCCCATTCCCATTGAGTCCTATGGGACTCAATGGGAATGTGGATGACGGAAGCAGCGGGACCGTTAATAACGGTGCCGGTGCTTCCGTGAAAGTCCATGGGTGGCTGCCGTCCTACCCGCCAGGTCAGACCTGGCAGGCGGGATGGCAGCCGCCCGCAGACTCGGAGTGTGCCGGTCCGGTAACAAGCAGCACACACTTTCAGGCACCCCTGGTAACCCTTCCGACTTCCCTGGGCTTACCTGGTGCTTATAGTGTTCTTCGCACTTCTCTGCTTTGATTTCCTTCTGCTTGCTGGCGCGATGTGCGTCCCGTCACCCGCTTCACCTTCGCTGTGTTTTTCGGTTCCTGCTGCAATGCATGCTCGGGGTGGCAAGCCTTCTGCACTCAGATTTTCTCTTCGGCCACCTTGGTCAGCTGGGATACCATCTCCCGTGGTGTCCCTCTCCTAAGCAAATTGGACGGTGTCCACGTCGATCGCCGTGCCCCCCTGTATCTGCGGCTAACGTGCCTTGCTGTCAGCTGCACTGCTTTTAAAGTTCACAGCAAGATAACCTCCAACGACGATAACGCTGTTGTTCTTTCCCTCTTTCTCATCTCAGTAATTTTAATTGTTTATTTGTAAAGCGCTTAAACACAAGTGAAGTGCTTCAAAGCGCTTCAAGGTGGGAAGGGAACAAGGGAATACAGTCGTCATTCTTAGGCCTTGAAGATTCCAAATGATATAACAACAATAACTAGCATACTAGGCCAGAGGCATATCTACTAGTGTAAGTGCTGACACAGAGTGGGGGGGATAAGGGAGGGTGAGAGAGGGAAAAGGACATACAGAACAACAAACTACCGTACCAGGCCTGCTGACATTTCATATGCATGAGTATTTCAGGTACAACCAAGCTAGGGAGGGGAGACAGAGGGAGGACAGGACAGACAAACCTGCTAGGCCTAGTATATTCAAGGCTGTGCAAGTGCGCAGACAGGAAGTGGGAGGGAGGGACAAGGGGACAAGTGTGCCCAGTTCAGCAGGGGCCTGGGTTACGTACAGAGTGGTTGCCCCTCTCGTGGAATGTATTCCAAGTGCAGTAGTGACAAGCAGAGTATAAGGATCTACCCACAAATATCTGTTTGGAAAAATGGCTCACCCGTAGAGAGTTGGAGGAGGCTGAGCTGAGGGCTCTAGAAGGAAGAGAGCGTTGTAAATATTAAGGGCCCAGCCTCAGAAGGCCTTGTGGACTATGCAGAGAGACTTGAACTTGATCCTTGCAGCCATGGGCAGCCAGTGGAGGGATTTTGGCGCCAGAGAGATGCAGTCCCTGGGTTTGAGGCCAAGGATAATTCTCAATGTTCTGTTCTGGATAAGTTGAAGAGATCTGAGAGTATAAGTAGGAAGATTGAGAAAGAGACTGTTGCCGTAGTCCAGTCCGGAGAGAACTAGGGCTCTGGAGACGGTGATCCTCTGGGGGAAGGTGAGAAAAGGTAGAATACCTGTGAGGAGGCAGAGCTGGTAGTGGGACTTTTTGGACATGTCCGAGATGTGAGAAGAGTAGGAGAGAGTAGAGTCAAAAATGTTTTCCCTTGCTGGTGGGTGAGTGCGCAAGACCAAGGGAGGCTGGCCAGAGTGAGAGAGGGAAAGTGGGATCAGGGGGGTCCCAATGAGTACAATCTCTGTCTTACTGGCTTTAAGGCAGAGATCATTAGCAGCACACCAGGACTGAATTGCGGACAGACAGTCAGGAATGAGCGAGGAGGAAAAAGAGGCCAAGAGTAGCCTGAAAGAGAGCTATTTGTCAACTTCATAACACTGAAAGTTGGAGGTGAAGGCAGAGATCTTGTGGGCCAAAGGTGCCATGTAGACATTGAAAAACCAGGGGATAGATTAGATCCCTGGGGGACACCACAAGTAGAAAGATTGGGAAGGACGGTCAGAGCGAAAGTATGCTAGCCACGCCAGGGCCTGATCTGTGATGCCCAGATTATCACAGAGATGGGAGATCAGGATGTTGTGGTTTACCGTATCGAAAGCAGAGGAGAAGTCTAGAAGAATGAGGACAGAGGGAGAGTTAGAGTCGAGGTTTGAGAGCAGGACTTTACGGGTGTGCAGAAGAGCAGCTTACGTGCCTCTGGATGCTCTAAAGCCAGACTGATGGTCATGGAGATAACCAACAGATTCAGTGTGGAGGTTTAGCTGAGAGATAGCCAAATTCTCCAGGAGTTTGCCCAGGAAAGGAGTGATGGAGATCGGGCGATAGTTTGCCAGAATGGAAGGGTAGTCAGAGTTTTTTGAGCAGAGGGTGCACAAGAGAATACTTAAGAGAAGTGGGAAAAACTCCAGTGGCGAAGGAGAGGTTGCAGAGGTCTGCCAATGCTGGAGCTAGAGAGTCAATGTTGTCCTTGATGGTTTGGACGGGCAAGGGTACACCTGTTTGGAAGAGCCTTTCATAGACCAGACTTGCTTAGAAACCTCCTCAGGTGTGGCAGGGTTGAGGGAGGAGAAAAGAGGGGGTGTGGTGGGGGCGGCCAAGGGGGGCCCAAGAGATGATGGTGCACAAGTGGGTGAAGAGGAGGGTGAGGACAGGATGTCCTGTGTTTTGGCAGTGAAGTGTGCAGCCAGGGCCCAGCAAAGGGCCTGGGTGGGTGCAATAGAGGATGAGGCTGCAGTAGGGTTGGCCAGTTCCTTACAGACTTTGAAAAGTTTGGCCGTGTTGTTGGATGCTGCAGAGATGCAGGTTTGAATGTGGACTCTTTTCTTGAACCGGATGCAGAATCTATATTTCCTTTGCAGAAGGTGGCACCTGAAGATCTGCATTTCCATTCCTGCAATTGCGTTTAAGGTCAGCCAAATCACAGTCGTACCAAGAGCTGCACTTTTTGGCAGGCTTCAGTCGGACCCTCATGACAGGGGCAAGGATGTCGAGAGTAATGCACATGGAAAGGTGAAAGTTAGAGAGGGCTGTGTCAGTGTGGGAGTCAGTCAGTTGATGTATTCACCTTTGTGTTAAGTTTGGGAACACTAAAAGTAGGTCTAGTAAGGGTGCGAGGAAGAGTCTTACAGCATGCTATTAAGGCAGAATGGAGGGAATGTCTGCGTTGGGGAATGGAGAGTATGGGACTTTCTTGAATTATGTCATGTCATTCCCCCAAGGGACACCTCCCCCCAGATGGTCCTCCCTCCTATAGCCGCCCCCAGGGTCAGGATCAGGTAGTGGCTGTCTTTTCCTTGCCACAAAGGGAGAGGCTACCTATGGGAAAGGAGTGATGACATCAGAAGATTCATCACAGCATGAAACAAAACAATGGTATAACAAACTCTTAAAATTCAAGGAAAAATATTAGTTGAAGCACAGTTAAGGTGAGTAAACAAAACACAACAAAACCCTTGGAATTTAGCGCATTGAGAAACTTAGGACCGGGTGAACTCGGCACGTTCCTGTTGCAAAGCCCAAGAGCACATACATATTATAACAGAAGGAATTCACAATGCCATACAAAATGGGATTATGGGAGAAGTCAACAGGAACACGCGGGGTTAAGCCAGTCCTGAGTTTCCCAATTCACTGAATTTCAAGGGTTTTATTGCCTTATGCACTTTAACTAAAGGTTTTTTCTTGAATATATATATATATATATATAATATATCCAAATGCTCCAACCACAATGCTGTCAGGACTATACTGCACTGATGATCCCTAATAAGGGTGAAACCAGGTATGTAGTTGTCCTGGCAGCCTTGCAAATGTCTGTATTGGTTTGATTAAGCAAAGTATAAAGTGGTAGACAAAGACAATTTCTTGGAGGAAAAGGTTTCCATTTGAGCTAATTTGCATACCCACAATGCCTTGCTGTTGTGGCTCAGAACTGGACGTGGACTTCCAGCAATAGCTACTAGGTGGCATTGTGAAATGTGTGACTTGGCTGAAATGGACTTTCCTGTTTTCACATTTCAGGTGAAAGGTTTCTTTTCAAACTTTTGTAACCTTTTTAAATCCACCATAACCTTATATGTATATATATTCACTCACTGAAAAAATTTAATTTAAAGAGCAGTTAAGTTGAGCAGATTTAACGCAACAAACCAATTGAAATTCAGCAGATGTGGGAAGTCATGACCAGCTTAACTCTGAACGTTCACGTTGATGTCCCACATAACGCAATTTTGTATGTCATTGTGAATCCCATCTCTTATAATATGCATGTGCTCATGGGCTTTGCAACAGGAACGTGCTGAGTTAAGCTGGTTATGACTACCCACATCCGCTAAATTTCAAGGGTTTTGCTGTGTTAAATCTGCTCAACTTAACTTCACTTTAAAGTTTTTTTTCAGTAAATTTCAAGGATTTTGTTATACCATAGTTTTTTTTACGGGACGTAGCCTTCGGCCGTGTGCACTGTACATGTTTCCCCAATATGTTTCTTTCAGACCCACTGGGTGGCCACGGCCAAATACATGTCTTTTGAGCCCACTAGCCAGGTCCTTTGGCCCTGGCTGTGCCCACTCTATATTTTAAAATACTAAAGGGCCACTATCCATGGCCTTGGGCCATGTCACTGTACATGTACCCCCAATATGTTTCTTTTGGACCCACTAGGTTGCCACCCATTCGGAAGTGGCCACTATACATGGATTTTAGGTATGTTTTAAAACGCTACCTTTTGGCCGGGTCCGCTTTCCTCCACCCACCCTGCCCCCACCTCCCTGTAGCTGTAAAAACATTTTTTGCATTAATCCAATTTTTTTAACTCTCCTTTTTTTATAACTATTTTGACATAACTACTGCAGTTATCCTGGCAATTCACTACAAATACCTGCGGTTATCTGTAGATGCCCGCTGCCCGTGAATAACTGGGGTTATCTGTAAAATCTTAGAAAAAAGAAAATACTCCCTCCACTCCCAGGCACTTGCCACGTGCCCCCTCCCTGTGCCATGCTCCATCCACCCCTCTCAACTCCTCTTTCCCTCCCTAACCCTCTCCCCTTCCCCCCCAACACTTGTGGCTTGATGTGACGCATTTACATTTCTGCACTTACACTTACAAACCCTTTGCGCCCTGAACTTGGTGCCCAGCCCCCCACTCCCCAATTTCAAATAGTGTCCTCTTTCCCCCTCCCCACCTTTAGCTTGATGCCATTGCAACATTGTCAACCCTTCACATACCATTTATTCCACTTTTCCTATTTGGCTGGCCACAGCTATTCTTGTAATAACCAAGAAAAGAAAATGTTGTGGTTTCATTACTGAAAAGCCTCTCTCCTGCAATGCACCACGGGATATATAGCTATAATTTTGGGAGAATGGGGTGCGCGCTTCTCTGTCAAATATTTTTAAAACTACTGGACACGATAACTGCAGACCCGTCCCATATATCGAGACAACAGTTTGTGCCCAAGTTGTTTATACCTGGCCTAAATCCATCCACCGGGTTTGACTGTGTGCTTGACCAAAAATGTTACTTTCTCAATAACTTTTTAATTTCCAGTCATTGGAGTAGGGGCGGACGAGAGGGGGGGTGGTTTCAGGGCTGGGGCTGTGACAACAATTTTGTTTGCAAAATTTCAGCCAAATCTGTCATACGAATAAAACATTATTAGCAATTCATTTTTCAGGTTTCCTATGTATCTCGCTACTCAGCTTAACTATAGTGCGCTGACTGCCGCACTATAATATATATTGTGGTAGGTCAGAAGAAGGACACAGACCCATTTTTGTCATTCTTATAGATGTTGATTGAAATGATAAGAAAATAAGAAATGCCTTGAGTTTCCCTACTTTGCACAACTAAACTAGGGTGCTCGTCATCTGTGCTAAAGTCCAAAGTAAGGTCTGTCCTCCATCCAAAACCTATCTACGCTAACCCTACCACTTATATCAAACAAATAAAGACAAGGAGAATAACTCCCTTCTCCAGGGGGTCCTTCCAGCAAGTCCTTATTAATACAGGATCTTGGATGTACCAAGGCATTGAGTTCTCTTGAGACTTCTCTGCGCCCCATTGTTTAGTTTCCCTGGGTTTTCCAAATAAGTCCCTCTTGGGTTTTTGACACCTGCGTGTTTGTCCAGTTTTTTATCTTATCAATTGCAGGGTACCAGTCTCTCTTTATCTAATAACAGCACCACAAGTTCTACACCTTTTTTATCTCTGTGCTGTAAGGAAGGCATGGTATCAAAGTAAGACGGACACAAGTGATCACAGTTCAAGGGTGTTTATTAAACTATATAAATGGGTGAGATAAATGCCTAATCTAAACTTAAATCTAAGATGAGAGCAAGCTACGACCATCAAATAATAATATAATCCTTGTGGAGTCTAGTTAAATAAATACGGCCTATACTAAAAAAAACTATTGCTAGTCCTTACCGCTGGGCTACAAAGGAGTATGTGATAATGTTCATAAGAAAAGAAAGAAGTGTTGACAAAATGATAAGTCAGGATTATGGCTGGGGTCTCCCTTCCCCACGTTTTTAGCATGGGACAAGGCGGGACTCTTGAGCACAGCACATTCCTGGGCTTCTCCGGCACAAGGTTACAGTTCCTTTTCTCTGTTGCAATAGTCAAGCCTAGAGAGAACCAGGGGTCTGGAGACAGTGAGCTTCTGGGGGAAGGTGGGAAACGGTAGAATACCTCTGAGGAGTTGCAGTTGGAAATGGGACTTTTTGGAGATGTCTGTGATGTGTGGAGAGAAGGAGAGAGTGGAGTCGAAGATTACTCTGAGGTTTTTTGCCTCACAAGAGGGTGAAGGAACAGAGCCAGGGTGGCCGGCTAACGTGAAAAGGGAAAAGCTGTAGCAGGGGTCCCAATGAGAAGGATCTCTGTCTTACTGGCATTAAGGCAGAGATCATTAGAGGCACACCATGCCCGAATAGCGGAAAGACAGTCGGGGATGAGCGAGGAGGAGGATGAGGCCGAGGGTAGCCTGAAAGAGAGCTGCGTGTCATTGCATAACACTGAAAGTTAGAGGAAAAGGTAGAGATCAGGTCACCGAAGGGGGCCAGATAGACATTGAAAAACCAGGGCGAGAGGATAGATCCTCGGGAACACCACATGTGAGAGTATGATGGAGGAAAGGAAGGACCCAAGTTCAACCTGGGAAGGTCGGTCCAAGAGGAAAGAGGATAGGCATGGCAGAGCCTGATCCGTGATGCCCAGGGTAACTCGGAGACGGGTGATCAGGATGTTGTGGTTCACCGTGTCAAAAGCAGAAGAAGCTCAAGGAGGATGAGGACAGAGGGAGAGTTAGAATTAAGGTTATAGAGCAAATCTTCACGGGTGTTCAGGGGAACAGTTTCCATGCCTCTGGCTGCTCTGAATCCAGACTGATGGTCATGGAGACAACCAACAGATTCTGTCACGACCATAGTCCCTGACCTTGGGACTCGGGGTCTTTGGCCCTCGCCACAGTGTTCCTGCAAGGCCCCAAGGGCCTAATCATGCCTCCCTCGGCTGTCCTGGAGCCAGTCCTGGTGCCTTTGGTGCCAGGCTCATATGGCAGATGGAGTTCCCATTGGGGAACGGATCAACATGGCTGCCCCCACAAGGTTCAGGTCGGAACTGAACCATGCAGTCTAGCATCTAGGGCATGGTCCGCCCTGGAGGCACCTGGGATACCTGCAGGCTATTTAAGCCATGCCCGAGCTGAAGCACGCTCTTTGCATTGTTCTGCACTCAGTGTGACATTCACCGAGACCTGCTGGCAGCATTCCAGGCCTGCATCTATAAGGGAAGAAGAAGAAGAACACCAATATTCCTTCTTACCTGTTCAGCAATCCAGCTCCTCGATCCCTCCGGTGTCTTCCCTGGAGCACATCCTCACCAGCAAGCAACATCCTAGGGAGAAGAAAAGAAGAGGACAATTTAGTAAGCATTTGTCTTTTGATTCCAATGCCTTTCAGACTCAAGCTTATCTACCGAAGCTCTCTTGGAATTCGACAACGGTCCGGACACCTTCCACTCTATGTTCCACTTCTATCTGGCCGCACTTCTTCCAGGAACTTCTCGGCGATCTGCAAGGGAAGAATAGCACAGGTTAGCCTGATTCAAAAGACGCTCATAGCGCCGCGCTCCGCGCATTCACTTACCTTCTCGAGCAACGCCCTCTTCATCAGCTCGACGCCTTCATCATTCCTTCTGCACCTACAAGAGAAGGAGAAGATTAGCAGGGCAACTACAATTACGGACATACTCTCTTTAAGAACTAAAGGCTTACCTCAAGAACGGAGTCGCAGCAGGACTGGACTCCCGAGCCCACCCCAGTGAAGTAACTTGTCTGTAAGGAGCCCAGCCACGACGCGCCCCTGCACAGAATGGCAGGACGGAGAGCGCACCTTATCAAAATACAAGGTGAGGAAGACTCTAAGGGGATCGCTAGGGGGGGGCACTTGGGAGGCGAGCCCTGAGAGAAGGTGATTGTGGCTAAAACAGCACTCCTGTCTTCCAGAATAGATCCACGGCAGAGCGAGTCCCCGGGGGAGGTGAATCCAACTCTGAAGCGATCCAGCCAAGTCAGGTGGCGTCCCTGTGGATACAAGGTGAGCGTTACAGATTCAGTGTGGAAGGTTATCTGCGAGATGGCCAATTTCTCCCAGAGTTTACCCAGGAAAGGAGTGATAGAAATTGGACGATAGTTTACCAGGATGGAGGGGTCGGCAGAAGGCTTTTTGAGCTGAGAGTGCTTGAGAGGAGAGGGGGAAACTCCAGTGGAAAAGGAGTGGTTTCAGAGATCGGCCAAGGCTGGAGCGAGAGAGTCAATGTTGTCCGTAATCTTTCTGCAGGGGCAGGGAGACACCGGTTTGGAGGAGACTTTCATAGACCCGACTTGTCTGGAAACCTCACCCGGTGTGACAGGAGAGAAGAAGGGGAGTAGGCATGGCCAAGGAGGGAGAGAGGTAGAGGGAGGAAGGGGAGCATAAGAGAGTAAGTACAGGCTTGGGTGGGTGTGGTAGAGGAAGATACTGCAGTAGGATTGCTCATATCCTTGTAGATTTTAAAAAGGTTTGGATGTGTTGTTGGATGCTGCGGAGATGGCGATGGCGGCTTGAATATAGACTCTTGTTTTTTTTTTAATTTTTTTTTTTTTTTAGATAGGATGGAGAGTCTATATTGCCTTTGAAGTAGGCGGAAGGCCAGTTTGTCAGAGGGTGAACCTGAAGCTCCCCATTTCCGTTCAGCTGCTCTGCCATTGCGTTTCATGGCAGCCAAGTTAGAGTCGTACCAAGAATTGCACTTTTGAGCCGGCTTCAGGATGCCAAGAGTGTTAAAGATGGAAATGTGAAAGTTGGAAAGTGCTGTGTCAGGATGGGAGTCAGACACAAGAGTAGGTGGAGGAGAGTAAGCGGATGCAAAGCCTTCCACTGACACTCTCTTCATGGGTAGGATGACCGTGAAGGAGGGTGACAGTGCTGGGTGGACTGTAGCCAGGGGAACAGAAAGCTTCAAGTGGGAGGAGAGAAGAAAGTGATCAGATAGAGGTATGTTGGAGATGAGAGCATCCAAGGTGTGTCCGGCAGACTGGGTCAGACCAGAGGGTAGAATGGAAAGGTAGAGAGAGTCGCAGAGGTTGTGGAAAAGCCCTGAGGAGTCAGGAGAGTCCAGGTGGATGTTGAGATCCCAGGGAGGAAAAGCTGGGAGGTAGAAGAGAGGGGAGAAGAAGTGGGGTGAGCCCAGTCAGAGGGAGAGGGTGGCCTGTAGAAGGTGAGCAGGGTCAGACAGGAGCCAGGATAAACGGAGAGCCTGCAGACCAAGCATTGAAAGGAGGAGTAGACTTGAGTGGGAATGATGGAGACAGGAATCCACTCGGGAAAGATCAGAGCCACTCCGCCTCTGGACCTGTTGGCCTGGGCTCGGAGAGGATCTTGTAGCCCACAGGGAGAAGTGTGTCAAAACTTGTGACTGAGCTGGCTTTAAACAATGTCTCAGGCAGAGCAAGAACATCTAGATCCAGCAGTTCAAAGAGGTGACAGATGTCAGAGGAGTGTTTAATAGCAGAGCGACAGTTTAGCTTAGCAATGTGGAGCAGGTTGCCACTTTTGAAAGACTTCCGGGGAGGGAGGGGATACAGGGGTCCCCACCAGATGTGGCAGAGGATCCTGGGAGGTAGAGAGAGAAGGAAGCCGTAGAGCCAAGGAAGACATGGATGGCAGAGGGAGGTGGCGGCCAAGGGAGGCGAGGAGCCAGGAGAGAGGCATCTGGCAAGGGAGCCAGACATGTAGAGGACGAGGGAGGCAAGAGAGCCAGGATAGCCAAGGCTGGCAAGGGAGATGGAGTAGTGGAGGGAGGGGGCGGCAAGGGTGCCAAGCAGGTAGATAGCAAGGGAGCCAGAGTAAGGGAGGGAGGGGGTGGCAAGGGAGCCAGAGTAGAGGATGGAGGGGGTGGCAAGGGAGCCATGGAGGTGGGTGGCAAGGGAGCCAGAGTAGAGGATGGAGGGGGTGGCAAGGGAGCCATGGAAGAGGATGGCAAGGGAACCAGGGTGGTGGACGATACATCTACGGCTGATAGTCATGCTCCATTTTGACTTGTCTAGTCCCGTGCCTGTCCTTCTGAGCCATGGTTCAATGATGACCGACGCCTTCGTAGGCAGGCCGAGTGCAAACAGTGCTTGACGTATAATCCTCCTAATATAATTAGGCTGTGTGAAATCACTACGGCCTACCACAGAGCCATTAAGGAGGCAACATTTTCCTATAATACTACCTCGCTTGAAGGCACACTAAATCAGCCTGAAGAAGTATTTACTCTTGTGTGCTCTGTGAGGGGCCAGCAATGAGGGACAGACACAAGTTGTAATGTTCTCAACATTGGCCATGTTTATTAAAAGAAAAGGGGTTTGGACAAAGGCCTATCTTTCCCTATCCAAAGAGAATGCCCCCGCCTGTGAAGCTAAAACTAAAGCAGATTGACCTTGTGTCCAAAATACATCTGATCCTCACGCTAACATACAGAATCAAAAGAAACAAGGGAAACTTTCTTATTTTCAATTCAACAAAAATGTGCAAAAACATATATATATATTGTAATTTTTCACGGGTGTGTTTTCTTAAAGTCCATACCAAACAATAAAGGACATTTTAATTAATGGAAAATGCACGAGTGGCGTACTTTTTCGAGGAATGCTGGATGGAGGAGTGCCGCTGTGAGCCGCTGCTTTGCGGTTCGTTTTTTGCTTTGAATATATATTTCAACCAAACAAGTCTTGTTTCCAGGGTTTATTCCATTCCCATGAACTGTTTCAAGACAAGTGTTAAGAATGTTCTGTTTCACCAAAGTTCTTTTAAAATTAATGAAAATGTCTCTTTCACTTAATGTTCTCCTCAAGATGGCAAAGCAAACATCCTTTCTACAACAAAGGTTGGTGTATACCGAAAGAAAGTATTTTATGATTTTCAGAATGACCAAACAAATATCTTTTCCACACGCTTGTTGGAATTTAGCAAGTGTGAGTCTTTCCTCATTTTTAGGATGGCAAAGCAAATGTTCCATTTCAACAAAGATTTGACAGGATAAAGTAGCACTCAGCACTACCACGAGAAGGGCAAAATATGCCACACAATGCAGAGCAGTTATGTTTATAAGTAACCTTCACATGAATTAGATTTTAAATACTAGGTTGGACTTTTACTGTGAAACAGTACCTCAAACGACAGCAGAAAATCTATATCTATAACCCACACATCTCAAAATATTCCTATGTATTGTAAGTCCAATCAACTCTGTGAGAAACCTGAAGGTGTCTGCCTGACTAGTCCCCGGGGATCTGTCATCCAGGTGGCCAGGACCCGGCCATCGCTATTGGATCCAGTTCCTGGGGGTGGACCAGTGAGGGAGGATCAGCTGGATGGGGGGGTCCTCAGGGAGTGGAAGTGGAACACCGATGGGTGAGATGCGGAGTCCTCCTTCTTATAACATCTTTTCCCCATTCTACCCCGTAGGATACTCAAACACTCTACCAGCTCCCTTTTCTGACACAAACACTTTCGCACACCACGAAAGATGACAGACAAACACCAGTGCCGGTTACCTGACAAGTCCCAACGCAAGGGTCCGGCAAAGTCAGGCAATTGACCAGAATCACACACACCTGACAGCCCTTTCCCTTCCCCACAGAGATAAATAGTGGAGCACAAGAGCACAATACGAGCAAGGCAGACCGCACAACGAGAGAGCTAACTCAGCACGGCAATTCAAGAGGAGGAGAAAGACAGTGCAAATCGAGTGGGTGACAAGTAGAGAAGCAACCTTGACCTTTCTGACCGAGGCCCGTGAAACCTCTGCAGAAGGAATCGTAAGACCGTGAACAATAGCCAACATGTGTTGCAGCAGATGTCAATGGTACACAGGGCCCTCAATCGCTGATAACCAAGCCGGGGAGAGACTCTTGCCACCGTGGTACCGACATTGACTCCAGAGACAAGCAACGCCAAGCGGTTCATCACAGCCAGTGAGTCGAGGGGAGAGCCGATAAGAAACTGAACTGTGTTGAACAAAAGTAGCAAACGACTAATTGAGGAAAGCACAAACAACTGTTTATGCAAGAGGGGAAAACCAGCTGCAGAGGAGTCAGGCACCACGTGGGTGCTCACTCTGGAGATGCTGGGCAACCACTCTATTGTTGAAACTACTGTTACCAGAAGGCTTCGGGAATGAGGCAAGAAAGGAGTCAAAGTGGTCATACAGTGGTGTAGTAAAATCCTCTCTACAGTCGAAAGTCTTTGACCAGCAGATGATTGTGAAGCTAAGGGGAGTGAATCCCACATCGTACAAACTGTTTAAGGAATTGTCTAAATTGGAAAAGTTGGCAAGAGTGAACCCTGCAGAGGGATGTCCACAGTGAACTATTTAAAAAGACATTAAAATTGATGAAAGTCACAGATGAGATTGTGTTGAAAGCCATAGTGAACCCGGTGGAGGGAGGCTAATATTCAAGAAGGGTCTGAGCCCAGAAGAGGGGGATCCAAGGGTGAAAAGGCATCAACGTGCAAGCAGAACAGAACTTTTGTTTATTATTTTTGGAACACATCAGGTCGGCGGCGGCAAGAGACTTTTTGTAGAAAAGAGACTTAACCACCAAAGGCTCTGCTAGCTGAGAGCGGAACTGTTGGCTCGTGCGGGAAAGCTCGAGCATGTGCTGTGCTCTGGAGTCCTTCCTTGTCCTGTGCTCAAAACGTGGGGAAGGGAGACCCCGACTACTGCATCCTGACTTATTATTTGTGAACACTTCTTTCTTTCCTGTGAATCCGATCCCACACTCAGTTTGTATTTAGCATAAGGAATGGCAATAGGTTTTTCTTAGTATATGCGCTTTTATTTGACAAGACGCCACTAGGACTGCCTTATTATTTGGTGGTTGTAGCTTTCTGCCATCTTAGATTTAGGTATAGATTAGGTGTTTTTACAACCTGCATATACAGTTTAATAAACGCCCTTGAACTGTGATCACTTGTGTCTGTCTTTACTGCAGCCACCAGGAGTTCCTTACATATGGTGTCAGGTGTGGGATGTGACTCAATTGAAACTAATTGGGGAACCCCCTCCAACCCTTCCGTCGCCACCAAGGAATCAATAGGGTTAGAAATCTGCAGTAGTAGGGAAGCTATTATCCCTCCTGGGAAAAGAGGAATGAGTCCTACAGACTTGTTCCTGATACCCCCTCCGGGGTGTTACATATGATTGGCCCCAAAACCTGGCCTAGCATGGACATTTAGGATTAGATGTCTTAGCGGGCGTTATTGTTCCCGACTTCCGGGGAGATGTGAAGGTTCTCTTACAGAATCATGGTGAGATCCCTTTTGAGGTACGTCGGGGAGAACAAATTGCACAGGGAATTTTAAGACGAGCGTTATTCCCTCAGTTTAAAGAAAGTGAACCAGATAAAACGGACAGAGGCAATTTAGGCTTTGAGGAAGCTGATACATCTCTTAACATCGAAGAAAGGAAGGAAGGGAGAAGAGCCCACCATCTATTCCGACCTGGCCTTCGCCCAGCGAAATGATCCCGCGCTCGCTGAAGCTTTTCTACAAGCAATCCCAGGAGAAGGCTTAGAGAACAGAATTCCCTTTTTCTTCTTAAAACAAGGATTGCTTTGGTCTAGTAAAAACACAATTGGTAATACCCAAGAGCCACCGAAAGCTTGTATTGGAGAGTGCACATTCCCACCTTAACCAGGGGGGGCGGGGGATTTAGGGCAATCTTATACCCAGTCTCATATTAGTGGGAGGTTTTACTGCCCAGGTATCCACACTAATATCAAACCTTCATTCAGACATGCGAAATCTGTCAAAAGACCAGCACACACATCCCATTACCTGCTCCTCTGAACCCGTTGCCAACCATAGAAATCCTCTTTTCAAGAATCGGTGTGGACATGATTGGTCCTTTAGAGTCATACTGATTAGGAAATAGATATATCCTTGTAATTGTGGATTATTCAACCAGATATCCTGAGGCCTTCCCAATGAAAAATAATACCACACAGCAGATCTTCAAACATCTTCTACCGTATTTCTCCAGGGTTGGTTTTCCCAAAGAAATACTAACAGACCAGGGCTCAAACTTTATGAGTAACCTTATGGCCGAAGTCAAAGAGTACTCCACATGACCACCCTACGAACTTCTGTGTACTATGCCCAAACCGATGGCTTAGCCTTAGTAGAAAGATTCAGTAAAACCCTGAAACTGATTTTACGAAAACTATTAGACCAGGACGGGAAAGACTGGGATCGAATGATCCAGTGGGTGCTATTTGCGTTGAGGAAATCCCCCTAAGCTTCCACAGGTTTCTCTCCCTTCGAACTGCTCTGTGGTAGGGAGCCCAGAGATGTCCTGGACATTCTCTGGGAAACCTGGGAAGAACGAGAGGAGGCCCCCATTCCCATCTCGCAAACTGCCACCAGAATGCGAGAACATATGAAAGTGGTTTGAAACTTGGTTTGTACACATAGGGAAAAGGCCCAGAGCCAACAAAAATCCACTTATGACAAAAAAATGAATTTAAGATAATTCTCCATAGGACAGAAAGTACTGGTCCTCTTACTCACCTCAGAAAACAAACTTGTCTCCAAGTGGCACGGACCTTATGAAATCGTAGAGCGAACAGGAAACTGTACTTATAAAAGTAGCCCAACCGTACAGAAAACATAACATCCATTTGTATCACGGAAATCTCTTGAAAGAGTGGAAAGTGAACCCGTCAGCCACCCATGCCGAAGTACTAGCCTGTCTCGTTCCCGAAGAGATAAATACTTTGAATGAATTTCTCCAGAGCTATCTATCCAACAACAAGAAGATTTAAAAGACATAGTCTCATTTCCCAATGTATTCTCAGAAAAACCAGGAAGAGTAAAAGGCACATATCACTATATTAGAACACCTAATAGTAAAGTGTTTAATTTATAGCCATTTTGAATCCACAAAGCCTGTAAACAGATTGTGATCAAGGAAGTCAACAAAATGTTGAAAGCCAATATTATTGTACCATCTTCAAGCCATGGTCCCCTGCTATCATGTTGATCACTAAACCTGACTGTTCCTAGAGATTCTGCATAGACGTCCGTCAAGTTAATTCCATATCAGACTTCAATGCATACCCCATGTCTCGCATCGATGACGTAATTGAATAACTCGGAGCAGCCACCTCTCTATCTACCCTAGATTTAACAAAAGGGTACTGGCAAGTCCCTGTACACGGGCAAGATAAGGGAAAAAACATGTTTTCAACGCCTCTAGGATTATTTCAATTTAAAGTCCTGCCTTTTGGCCTCCACAGTGTGCCTGCCACTTTCCAACGTCTCATGGATCAAATTTTACAACCCTACTCTGATTTCTGTGGAGCTTACATTGACAATATCGTCATTTATATCAAAACCTGGGAAGACCATCTCTTCCATCTTTATACCATCATGAAAGTCCTCAGAAACGCGGGCCTAACTGCAAATACAGCTAAGTGCAGATTGGCCCAGTCAGCTGTAAAATACCTATACTTATTCGTAGGCAATGGGAATGTACAACCCCAACACAAGAAGGTAAAAGCTGTCTTAGATACACTAACCCCCAAGACCAAAAGAGATTTTGGAGCTTTTCTCGGGTAAATAAGATATTACTGTAGGTTTATCCCCAACTTTTCGGATAAAAGAGCCCGGCTAACAGATAAACTTAAAAATGCCAAACCCCAGAAACTTCATTGGAGTGACGAGGATGCGATATGCTACAACACTTTGAAATAGACTATGTGCAAGAACCCAATCCTAAAGGTAGTCGACTTTTCTAAAGAGTTAATCTTACAAATGGATGCCTGCCTTACAGGGTTAGGAGCAGTCCTGTCCCAGGTTTAAGATGGACTGGAACACCCCATATTATTCACCAGCCGCAAACTGTTCCCAGCATGAAGAACATTACTCTGTGTTGGAACTAGAGGCCCTGGTCATCATGTGGGCCATAATCCATGTTAGATACTACCTCTTAGGATGAAGGTTCACCCTTATCACAGATCACTCGCCCCTAGTTTGGATTAACCAACGCAAAAACCCCAATCCTTGGGTCATGCAATGGTTTCTAGACCTACAACTCTATTGTTTCACTGCGGAATACCGAAAAGGAAACGACCAGGGAAATGTAGATTTTCTGTCCCGGTTCCCCTGTGAAACAAATGTGGCTACATCGCATGGAGGAAGGTTATGTGAGAAACCTGAAGCTCTCTGCCTGACTAGTCTCCGGGGATCTGTCATCCAGGTGGCCAGGACACAGCCATCGCTATTGGATCCAGTTCCTGGGAGTGGACCAGTGAGGGAGGATCACCTGGATGGGGGGTCCTCGGGGAGAAGAAGTGGGACACCGACGGGTGAGATGCAGTATCCCCCTTCTTATAACACCTTTTCCCCATCCTACCCCATAGGATACTCAAACACTCAGAACTCCCCTCCCCCTCCACCCCCCTTTTATGGACACAAACACTTTTGCACACCATGGAAAATGACAGACAAACACCAGAGCCGTTTACTTGACATGTCCCACCACAAGGGTCAGGCAAAGTCAGGCAATTGACCAGAATCACACACAACTGACGACCGTTTCCCTTCCTCACATGGATAAAAGGTGGAGCACGAGAGCACAGTACAAGCAAAGCAGACAACACGACGATAGAGCTAACTCAGCACGGCTGCACAAGAGGGGAGGAAGATGGCATGAATCGAGTGGGTGACAAGGAGAGAAGCGACCTTGCCCTTTCTGACCGAGGCCCGTGAAACCTCTGCAGAAGGAATCGTAAAACCGCGAACAATAGTCGGCGTGTGTTGCAGCAGATGTCAACGGTTCACAGGGCCCTCCTCCACTGATAACCAAGCTGACTCTGTCTCCATCATCCTCGCCACCCAGTGTTTGTGTAGAAAGGGGGGGGGCACTAGAGAGTCCAGTCAACATGGCCAAAGGCCTGTGAGCTCCCGTGCAGCCCAAGTTATCCAGACAGAATCCTGATATAATTCGACTTGCCGCATCTGTGTTAGGCACCCAGTGTTGAACCAGAACGTGTGGGGGCACCCATAGCAATTTCGGGGGGGCCTGTGTGCCCTGGTGGCGGAGAATGTGACACGAACCCTGGCGGCACAGTGAAAGCGCACCCGGCCTTCCAGGTCCAAAGCGAGGGACAGGAGACTTGCCACTGAGTGAGGGACTGAGGACTCCATCCTGCAGCGCCCTGAGCGACAGCCCAGCGAGGAACGGAGAGCCTAGTCCCGAGTTGGAACGGGAATCTGGAGGCCGGATTGGGGCATCTGGGCGGCCCGTATTAATCACTGGTGACTGTGAGCCTGGGGAACATACTCAGTCGGAGTACACCGCTTGTGGACGTGCCTCGGGCAGCACAACGTCGGAAGCCCTGAACTGCTGCTGGTATACCTGGGAACGACACATACTGGGATTGCAGACCCAGCTTGGGGTAGAGAGCGCAGAGAAAGTCTAGCGCAGTGCTTTGAGTGATGGGGGACAATCAAGCTGGGGCCCCGCTTTCAAACACCGCCCCCCCCCTGAAGTAGACTGAAAGCAGGGCCCACTGTGGTCTGCTAATCCTAGAGGGTTAATCCTGCAATATAGGCCCCAATTCGGGGGTGATGCCCGAACCTGGGACGCCAACAAGCATATATCCGGTAAACAGGAGGGGTTTGGGGGGGGCTACCACCTGGGCAGGAGCCTGCAATCGATGGGGTAAGAGATATCTAATCAAACTCACACTACGATCCCAAGATGGGAGACAGTGCATAGGACTCGGAATCTGTGAGCCTACGGGTGTCCGACCCCTGCTTGTGCCCCCCGCCTCCTCTCATGTGGAGCAGTACTTGGGTGGTGGTGTGCTGGCCCTGAACCTGGGGAAATCAATACACGGACCGTCACCAAGGAAAGTTGGTTTCCGACACCTTGAAGACCCAGAAAGGCAAGGGGCATTGAGAAGGTAGAGGTAGCGAACATCAGAGTAAAAAGGGCCACACCTATCCTTGCTAAGTGGGGCGGCCGCTGGAAGGCATAGAGGACACACACTCGGAACGGAGATAGCATTACGATTGTAAGAGACATCCTGTAGAATTCGCAGAAACCTGGCAAACAACAATCGAAGTTGCAATTCAAGGTTCCCATGTCAGCCAAGATACTAGCCTCAAGGGAGGACTCCCCCGGCGGCACCATTCAGCCCTCAATGATATCAAAACGATGCTTGGTCAGGTGCAGGTGAGTATACAGTCTCTGGATGGGAAGATGGACATGCTGACTTGCAAGGTGGACCATATGGGCAGACATGGAGAGCGCCTTGATATAGTCGAGGGACGTGTATCCACTGTAGAGGATGTATCCCATACCACCAAAAGAGACCTACTCCTGTTTAAGAGAGCGCTCAAGGAGTTGACGAACAAGCAGGACAACTTCAAATCCCAGTCACACAGAAATAACTTGAGAATTATTGGTGTGCCTGAGACGGCAGATCAGCGCAATATGGAGACGATGGTGGAAGACCTGCTGAGGGAAAACTTGGGAAATGAAGATTTCCCGGCTGTATTTATAGTGGAGAGAGACCATCAAATCTCCAGTGGTAAAAGAGCTGTGCCTGGTGCACCAGCGAGACCGATAATTGCTCGACTACTGAATTACCGGGATAGAGACCATGCCCTGCAGAAAGCTAGATAGAAAGGTTTAAACGTTAAAAAAAGATTTCAGGATAGAGACATTAAGTATGCACTGCTATTCCCCGCCAAATTCACAGTGGATTTATTTTTAAATGTTTTTATTGGCATTTATAGGTATACAAAAAAACGTTGAGCAATTGTTTTGGATTGCATCATCCAATGTATATATTGTATGCCAAGTGAACTTCCGAGAACAATAACGAATAAACAAACAATAATAACAACATTGATTGTCCCATCATTTACTGACTTGTAGCGTTCTATGTTTCTTGTGTAGAAGCCCAGGCCCGAAGCCGTCACTCTCCGTTGGCCCTCATAGGGAAGTGGTATGGCAATTTGCGTGGGAATAATTGTCTGATCTATGCACTGTGTTCACATTTGGCATCGGGGGGGGTGGGGTAGATTCAAGGGGGTTTATAGTTTGTCGAGAAGATCATGTCTCTCAGGAGGGCCCTCCAGGACTCCAGTGTGGTGCTCACATCATCCCCTCCCTGACTGTTCCCCTCCTCCCAAGCTCTCGTTTCAGCCGTGGTCCACCTCTCCATCTCCTTAATCCAGAGTTCATATCTGGGGCCTGCTGGCGATTTCCAGGCCATGGCAATCGTCCTCTTAGTTAACACACAAGCCATGTCCATGAGTTTTGCTAAGTGCCTGATTTTACTCAGCCTCGGGTAAGTGCCTAGTAGGCACTCCTTCGGTGTCCATTCATATATCTCCAGTCCAGCATTCCTGGCGGTCTGTTCAGCAGCTAGCCAGAGTTTCTGAGATTTGGGACAAGCCCAAAACATATGGATCATGTCTGCATGATCGGAGGAGCACCATGGACACGTTGGGTCAGCTTTATTATTAAACGTGGATATCCTGTGTGGGGTCATGTAGGTCCTATAAAGGACAGTCAGTTGAATTAATCTGAACCTGACGTTCCGAGACACCTCCTTCGGGTATGCTAGGGCTCTCGACCATTCGCCCTCTGATTTCAGCCCCCAAGTCGGTCTCCCATTTCTCTTTCAGACGTGCACTCCTTGGGTTGGCCCTGTCATTTATTTGGGTGTATAACCTTGATGTCGGCTCCAGCCGTCGCCAAGATCGTACATTTCCTGCACAAGGGGGTGTGTCTCCAGCTCTTCAGGCCATTTGTTCCATTTCTCCTTGGCTACATGTTTTACCTTTTGATACCATAGGAATTGGCCTGGTGGTAGTCCGTCCTTCTCTTGCAGTGATTCAAAGTCTCTGAACAGTCCCTCGTAAAACATATCTCCCCATGTGTAGAGGCCATAGTTCTCCCAGCACCTCAGTGTTAGTAGATCACTGTAGGTTTTGCATACGTCCGCCAGCATGGCGATTTCAGGTGCATATGAGTGTTGTAGTCCAACTAAGGATCTGACCCTGTTCCAGACTTGTCTCCCCACCTGTACTATCATGGGTGGCTCAGATGGCCCAACTCGTGTGTTCCATATTAATTCTTTGTGGTGCATAGGTGAGGTTAGTTGGCGAAGAAGATTCAACTCGGCTGTGGGTTCATCTGATAGCCATTTTGCAAGATGCGTCAATTGAGCCTCCAGATAGTATCTCTGGAAATCGGGAAGTTGGATGCCACCCTCGGTGCAGGTAAGTGTAAGGACATTCAGTGTGAGTCTGTGTCTGGCTCGTCCCCAGAGGAAGTCCCTAATCAAGGATTCCAACTTCCTGAAGAAGGGTAGGGGAATGTAGTACGTTACATTAGTGAAGTAGTAGAGGAATCTAGGAAGTATTATCATTTTGGATATTGCTGCTCTACCCATCATAGAGAGCGGGAGCTTCGACCAGAATTTGATGGATCTACGTACTCCACATATTGCCGCCTCCGTGTTGGACTCATGGGTGGATATTGGCGTGTGCGTGATAGTAAGGCCCAGGTAACGAAAGGCCTCCACCCGCCACTGGATCCTGATCTCAGGAAGCTCATCCGCGGGCTTTCCCCTTAGTCCTGCAAGTGGGAATGAGCATGATTTCTGTCGGCTAAATTTTATCCCCGAGTATTTCGCGAAATTATCCAGGACGTCCAGTGCTGTTGGGGCATTCCTCAAAGGGCCTCGCAGATACAAGAGGACATCATCTGCATATAAAGAAATAATATTGTCCGACCCACCAATGTTAATGCCAGCGTCGAAAAATTGCTTCCTAAAGTAGATTGCACTGGTTCCAGACCCAGGATATACAGCATTGGTGACAGCGGGCATCATTGTCTGGTACCTCTCTGAATAGCCCACGCTCCTGACACCATGGCTCCTGTCTTGACTCTTGCCACCGAGTTGCTGTAAAGCACCTTGACCCATCGGATAAAATGCTCTCCGAGCCCAAACTCCCTCAGAGTCTCAATCAGCCATTCCCAATAAATTGAGTGGAAAGCTTTTATGGCATCAAGTGAGAGCACTGCTAGGTCTTCATTGCACTCAGTTGTTTGTGCCATTATGTGTTGGAGCCTTCTGAGATTGGCTGTAGTATTCCGTCCCGGGACGAAACCGTTTTGATCTTCATGTACCAGGTATCCAATCACCTTCGAGAGCCTCTTAGCCAATATGGTTGTTAATATTTTGCTGTCATAGTTTAGGAGCGCTAGTGGGCGATAAGAGTCACACTAATCAATTGGTTTACCGGGCTTGAGCATTGGGACTATGAGGGTCTCCCTCATGGTACTAGGGAGTGTTCCAGTCTCATATGCCTCCCCGTATACTCCATGCAGTATGAGGGACAGAATCTCATCATAGGCCTTGTAAAACTCTGGGGTAAGACCATCCGTCCCGGGGGACTTGCATGTGGAAAGGGATCTAATCGCATCAGTGATGTCTTCAATCGTGATGGCCTCTCCTAGCATTTCTCGTTGTTCCTGATTCAGTCCTGGGTAGTCCTACTTCTGCCAAGGTGTCCCTTATGTCTGCTTCAGGAATCTGATCCCCATGGGCATATAGCTCGGTATAGAAATCCGAGAAAACATCATTTCTCCAGCATGGGGTCTGGCATGGATTCACATGCTCATGAATATTCCCCGTCGTCAGGCTGGGAATCCTCGGTAAAGAAAAAAAAAAACCAGTATCAGTTTCATTTCTGATCTGACTTTCGTAGTAATAACCAATCACTGGTCTCTGCGTCATACTGACCACAGCCAATGACTGCCCTCTACCTAAGCCCCACCTCTGGCAGCCATCTTCAGATTTTTACCGCACGTTCATGTGTTGGGATCCTCGTGCTATTGCTCTCGAGCGTTAGTGCTATTTTTTCACGTTTTTTCTCAAAAACTTCGTTTTTTCGGTCAAAAGAGCCTCAAGCTCCACCGATTCTCCATCCGATCAACGGGGACCCGTGTCGGATTCGTCTGCGCCCCTCAAGGGTGAAGATTCGTCGAGCTACGCTTTTGGAGGACTCCAGAAGTTTCTCAGGCCCGGCCATGACCCAGGAGAAGGGAAGCTCGACGCCCGGAAAGCTGTTCAGGGTCTGCCCTGGATGCCAGCTGCAGAACGTCTTCAAGGAGGACGAACACTCTTTTTGTCTTTACTGCCTACATGAGGACAAAACGCACGTGGAGAAGGACTGTGCGTTTTGCGGCAACATGTCGGAGCGGAGCGATCTCCCGATACACCAGAACCACGGGACGGACGTCCTTGTGGTCTCATTGTCTGGTGAAAGAGTTCATGAAGGGACTGTTCAGATCGTTCCCGCCGGTGAAGGCCCCGGCCCCGGCCCCGGCTTGGGAGCTCAACGTGGTGCTGACCAAGCTCATGGGACCTCCGTTCGAGCCTCTGCACTCAGCTCCGTTGAAATTTCTGTCGTGGAAAACAGCGTTTCTTGTGGCCATCACCTCCGCACGACAAGTGGGAGAGATCCAGGCCCTTTCCTGCAAGGCCCCGTACTTGACTTTTCACGACACGAGGGTAGTGCTCAGGACGCACCCCTCCTTCATGCCCAAGGTACCGTCGGACTTCCATCTCAACGAACCCTTGGTGTTGCCTGTGTTCTTCCCGTCGCCTTCGTCGCCGGCTGAGAGGACTTTGCACTCGCTGGATGTGGCTAGAGCGCTGAAGTTCTACGTGGACCGCACGAAGTGTTTTCGGAAGACGTCACAACTCTTTGTGAACTTTGGACCTGTCAATCAGGGGAAGGCTCTTTCGAAGGCTTCCATTTCCAGATGGCTCTCCGGCTGTATCATGTACTGTCATCAGTTGGCGAACCGACCGCTGCCTGGCCGTCCGAGAGCCCATTCCACCAGAGCGATCGCATCTACCACGGCGTTCCTATCTGGTGTGCCCCTGCTGGACATATGCAGGGCTGCTACGTGGAGGTCGACGCACACCTTCACGAAATTCTACTGCGTCGACCGGGATTCCAGGGAGGAGTCCAGGGTCGGCCAAGCAGTGCTGCGCAACCTGTTCGCCTGAGGTGAGCCTGGTGAGGAGGTAAGATGCTTAATGTTGAGTTTGATGTGATGCTTGATATTGAGCCTTTGCCACCTCCCGTGGTTGTGCATGTGTGTACTGCTATGTATTCTTTATTCATGAGCATGTGAATCCATGCCAGACCCCATGCTGGAGAAGGAACAAGTTACTTACCTGTAACTGTTGTTCTCCAGCATGGGTCTGGCATGGATTCACATGCGAACCCTCCCGCCTACCCCTCTGCGGCTCTTCACTTGGTCATACTGCCACTTCACGTGCTTCCAAATCTGAAGATGGCTGCCAGAGGTGGGGCTTAGGTAGACGGCAGTCATTGGCTGTGGTCAGTATGACGCAGAGACCAGTGATTGGTTATTACTACGAAAGTCAGATCAGAAATGAAACTGATACTGGTTTTTTTTTTTCTTTACCGAGGATTCCCAGCCTGACGACAGGGAATATTCATGAGCATGTGAATCCATGCCAGACCCATGCTGGAGAACAACAGTTACAGGTAAGTAACTTGTTCCTTATTGCCTGTTGTGTCCTATGGGTTATGCCCTCCCTATCTTTGATCTCCTTGAGGGCTGGTCTCGGGTACTCCTTCCTGCATAGCCATGCGAGTATCCTACCCGGCTTGTCTGCTTCCTTATGTGCCTTCAGGGTGCGTGTAGAGAAGTCGAACTTTGAGAGTCTTTCCCATGCCACCCTACCATCTTCTCTGATCTTTTTCAGTTCGGGCTCCCTCTCGGTGGCCAGTGGGAAGTCGCTTTCGAGGTGCCTGATTTTCTCCTCCGCGGTCCCTAGCTCCCTTCTCAGCTGCCTCCTGATCCCGCCTGCTTCGGCAATTATCTCTCCCCTTGTTACTACCTTCATCGCTTCCCAGAGAGTGCTCCATTTCCCGACTGATCCCATATTGATCCTTATGTATTCTTCTAGTTTCTCCCCTAGGGTTTCCTTAAATGCGGGGTCAGTTAGGGTCTCTACTGGCATGCGCCGCATCGGGATAGGTGGCCTAGGACCCTTTAAGCAGAGCTGTAATAGTAATGGGGAGTGGTCCGAGATCGATCTGCCCATGTAACCTGCCGATTCAACTTGTGGGGTTAGCTCATTGCCAATGAAAAAGTAATCTATCCTAGTGTGTAGGTTATGGGGAGCCGAGTAGAATGAGTGGGATCTGTCGGAGGGGTGAAGGTCCCGCCAAATGTCAGTTAAATGCATGTCTTCAACCATCCTAGAGAGGGACCCGGAGGAAACGTTGTTTGGCATACATGGTGTGATGGATCTGTCTAATTCGATGTTCATGACAGAGTTGAAATCTCCCCCCCATAGAAGAGTATATTCTCTGTAGTGCATAATTTTGGCACATAACTCCTTAATATGAGAGGGTATGCTGTGTTGAGGGAAATATGAGTTCACTACACACAAACGGGAGTTCTCAAGCATGCCCCACACTATCACGTATCTGCCTTCTTTGTCCAATTCTGCCCCCATCTGGTGAAATGGTGTTTCTGGACTCACCCATGTGTACACTCCTCGTGCATACCTTGAGTAGGATGCGCCATTGCCCTGGCCACCCCAGTAGCTTGCCAGCTTGTCTGTGGCTTCTGCGGTAAGGTGTGTTTCTTGGAGGAGGGCAAATGATACCTTTTTTCTCTTCAGGTAGGAGTGTATTCGGTTTCTTCGCATATAGGTTCCCATCCATCTAACATTCCATGTGATCAACTTGAGTCTTGACGCCATTGCATGATTATGTTCCTTATCGTGGGAAGCACCATGTCTTCCGCCTGGGTTATACGTATCAAATCGTAAGTCACATATTGATCCACTTGTGTAGGTTGGGCAGCCCCAGCCTCTGGTCCAGTGTCCGATCCAGCTTGGTTGATGGTCATCTGAGGTAGGACAGTCAAAACAATAAAAACTTGAAAAAAATAACTGTAACTAATGCACCCAGCTTCTGTCACAGGGGTGCAGTGCTCGGGCGCTCTCGCGCTGCCTGTCCCCATCCGGGTTCCTGGCGCGAGTGGGTGTGTGCAGGCAACTGGTCATCTGCGGGTCTGTGGTTTGTGTCCATGTGCAGGAGGTCAGGTGAGCCCTGCAGTCATTTAGCATTCTCATGTCGTAGTTTTGCTTCAGTGGTGATATAGCTTCTTCTTGTTTCAAGGTCTACTACAAGGACCATGGGTGCCCGAGCTGGGGCATCAAACGATCATCCTTGGCTGCTTTCATTGTGCTTCTCGTGTGTGGATTCCATGGGGACCTCGGCCAAGTTGTTATGCTCCATCCACATGTTAGCTGCTTCCGGTGACTCTAAGAATATCGCACGCCCTTTGTAAATTACCTTCAATCGTGAAGGGTATAGCAGCATATATTTTAAGTTTAGTTTCCTCAGCCTAGCCTTGACCGGAATGAAGGAGTTCCTCGCCCTCTGCACCAATTGAGTATAATCAGGGTAGATGGTGATTTTTGAGTTGCCCCGCTCTATTTCTCCCCCCTCACTCGAGAATTTTAGGATTACCTCCCGGTCTCGGAAGTTAAGGACCTTTGCTGTAATAGGACAGGGATAGGAGCCTGGGGGTGGGGGTTTCTTCTGAAGTGATCTGTGAGCCCTCTCTATGGCGAAGCCCTGTGAGAGGTTTGCTGCCCCAATTTCCTGCTGTATTAAGGATTCCACATAGGTTGTCGGGTCCATGGTCTCTGTCCCCTCTGGTATACCCAGAATCCTGATGTTGTTACGCCTAGCACGGCCCTCCGCCTCCTCGGACCTTGCCTCCAGGAAGTTTACCTTGCGTTTAAGGTCTACAACCTCGGTCTTTAGGCCCGTTGTATCATCCAACATGTCCTTCTGGGAGGATTCGATGATGGTGACACGTTCCGTTAGATTACGGGCATATTGTCGTATGAGCTGGATATCGGCCTTAACCTCACCTATTTTCGTGTCGATGAATGATCTCAGGGCTGCGATCGCCTCTAGCACCTGGTTATGCCTTGCATCCTCTTCTGGGCTATCACGTGTTGCTGAGCCTTTCGGCGTAGTCTGGGCAGTAGGGTGAGGCTTGGCTGTTATGAAAGGATCCAAAGTGGTATTTTTGGCTTTATTCCTTGCAGCGGCCATCTCGGAGTTACCTGGTCCCGTTGGTTGATGCAAAGGGTCTAGTGCTCTCCCTCAGAGAAATAGGTTGCGTAACCTTTTACAGCTTGTTACAGTCCGGTGCACGCTGGTGCAGCTCTGCCACTCACAGTGTTGGTCTGGTCTCAAGTTGTGAGGGCGCCTCGATTCAATGACATAAATGGTGCTTAGGTCTGTGTCCTTTCCCCCTCTGCAGTGGTCTATGATGCTGGGGAGCCTCCTTGGGGGCTTATGGAGTAGTACTGTCCAGGCAGGGTATCGTATGTTAGGTACACTGAGGGGGGTGCTACAGTGTAAGTCAGCAGTATGCGGTCGAGTTGCCCCCTGTGGGGTGGCTGTGTTCTGTGACAGGGGCAGAGTTTCTTGGTAGGCAGGGAGCACCAATGGTAGAAACGATGCATGCCCCAAGGGAGGGTCTCGCCACACCAGCATTAGTATATATGGGGAAGACGTTGTTGGGAGAACCGGGGATGTGCCCGTTACCTGAGCGTATTGTTCTGGTTTCGCGGCAATGGGCAGACAGCTGGTGGCCTCTGCCCCGCCGATGGAGGAGGCTCTGTGTCGGGATGTGGCTGCTCGGCTCCCCGGTGCTGAAGGGTCTGTCCGGGAATGCCGTAGATGGTCCCCAAGGGCTGCCGGCTTGATGATCTCTGTTACGCGCCGATCGCGCACCGCTTCCTCGTTGCGGAGCAGCGTCTCCCCCCAATGGGTGTACTGGGCGCTCGGTTCGTGAAGCACGGGGCTTCCGCAGGATCAAGAACTGCCGGATCGATGGTCGCTGCTGTGCGCCAATCGTGCACCGTCTCCTTGCTGCGTAGCGGCACCGCCCCTCAGCGGGTGCACCGGGCACTCATGTCGCGGAGCAGGGGCTTCTACGGGGACGATCCCCCAAGTGCTGCCGGATCAGTGGTCTCCGATATGTGCTGATCGCACACCGTCTCCCCTCTGCGCAGCAGCGTCGCCCCCCAGCGGGTGTCCAGGATGCTCGGGCCGTGGGGCAGGGGCTCACATGGGGGCGTCCTCCGGTTCCCAGCTGGCCAGACCACAGGTACACCCTGCGCCCCCAGGAGGGCAGCGTCCGGAGGAGGAGCGCGCAGCCAACCCGGCTCAGATGTCGCTGGCTCCCGGCGCCGATATGCGCCTCAGGCCGTTGGTACGATATGGCCGCCATCTTGTGGGCGCCGCTCAGGGAACAGGGGGAGCCGGGCCGGATCGTGGTAGTGGGCTCTTAGGCTCCGATTTTCGTCGGTGCAAGAAGCGGAGCGTAGGTCCTCGCCTCGGTCGCAGGTAGGTCACAGTGTGAGTGGTATATATAGACCAGTAGCACCCAAAAAAAGGATCAGACTGCTGTGGCTTGGCTGGAGCTCGGAGACCCTGCGTCCTCACTCCGTGGACATCAGGCCACCCCAAACTCAGAGTGGAATATGATGGTTGTGTAAAAGCAACCCTGGAGGAAGCAAATGCGTGCCTGGAGTTGTTACGTAGAGCACCATGTCGCTGAAGAAGCTATGGACAAGGGGGTAACCCCTCACAAAACTGGAAACATTAGATATCTCAGGCTAGCGGAGAAAAAGACGACACAAGCAAATGGCAGTCAGTCATGTACATTGATAGGGCTGCTTGGGCGACTGGGACGTGAAGCATCCTCATGCGGGAGCACAAGTTTGTTGTTGGGTGGGGGGGTAACTGGCAGGTTGGGTTGCTGGTGGGTGTGGGGGGGGGTACTGGGATTGGGTGGGAAGTTGGGAGAATGCAGTGGTTTTCGGGCCGCCTTACTTCGCAAATCAGTCAGGCGACGCAGGGCTGGAGTCCTCATATTGGGGAACTGGTGAGAAAATGGGGAAAATGTCACAACAATATGGCCAGAACACCCAAGAGTATGATTGGGAATGTCAGGGGCCTGAACTGTCCTTCTAAATGCCGTAAGGGAATGTTGTACATGCAGCGTCGTCAAGTGGACATAGCGTTTCTTCAGGAAACTCACTTGACCCCGGAAGGGAAGCGAAATTCAGACAAGGCTTGCCTTAATAGTACATGGGACAATACATGGCCGAATACTCACCCTGATTCATTTGTATGGCCCCAACATAGATTCAGTGGGAACCCTCGGGTTGATAACACAACAGCTGGAGGTGACCCCACCCGGCGCGATCATTTTGGAAGGGGATTTTAATGCATTAATGTATCCCGATCGGGACAGGACTGGGGGTACCATAAGGAACTCATGGTGGCTACAGTAAAGACAGACACAAGTGATCACAATTCAAGGGTGTTTATTAAACTGTAAATGCACGGTGGAACAACGCCTAACCTAAATCTAAGATGGGGGCAAGCTTTGACCATCAAATGAAAAATAAGGCAGTCCTTGTGGCATCTTGTTGGATTGGTATGATTTGACCATGGCATAATTGTCCGCGGTAGAATTGACCGTAGTCAATTTTTCTGGAAACCCAATTTTGCTGTGTCCAAATCATAACAATCCATGCCCCCTCCCAACTCCCATCCCTGCACTACTGGTCAGAACTGACGCCGCGTGGTTCATTTCTCTGTTTTTTTCCAATGTCCCGGAAAAGGGGGACAACCCCGCAATCCCTGTTCCATTATAGCGAGCAAGGGGGGCGGGGGACACTCCAGTAACCCCTGTTCCTCTTGATCGCTATAATGGAACCATATGGCCTAGCTGACCGAATTTGTGGCTGTATGATCATTTCGTATAGCCTACATTCGGTCAACTAGGCCATACGGTTAAATATTTTCAGTGAAATCGGCCAATTCCGTCTTGTCAAAGTAAAAAGGCCTATACTAAGAAAAACCTGTTGCCAATCCTTAATCTAAATACAAAAAAGAAGTGTGGGATAATTTTCTCAATAAAGAAAGAATTGTTCTCAAATAATAAGTCAGAATGTGATTGCCAGGGGTCTCCCATCCCCAGGGCCGGTCTTACACCAGATTGCACCCCAGGCGGGAAGCATCGTTGGCGCCCCCGAAACCCCAAAAACAACAAAAATTGTATTTTACAAATGCTGTAAATAGGGCATTCAAAAAAGAACTAGATGGAAATACAAATGCGATCGAAAATGCATACTTTAGATACTAGGTTACAGTCTTAGAATGTTACCTGTATTATGTGTTCAAAAAGTAACTTTTCTTGACTTTGCCCTTTGCTGCCAGGGAGCGTAAACATGAAAGGCAAAGAGCTCTAAACCTTCTTTGTCAGCATATAGCTGATGTGGAGGAACCAGTGTTAGAAGGCAATGAGGTGATAACACTCACTGATAACACTTATGTATATCCCGTGGGAGGAGAAAACGCAGCTTGTAATGCAAGCGCTGCAAAGCTCATATTTTAAGCCCCAGAACTAAAATAGAGAAATGATTATATCGAAAGACTGCTGACTGGAAACCTGGTGGCAGTTGCTGGGGACCCCCTGATGTTTGAGGCCCTTTTCATTTGAAAAAGTTGAAAGGCCCTGACACCATCCCTGTAAAACAATTGTGATCACAAAGATACTGGGTCTTCTCTTAGGACCGAACAGATCTTTACATACAAGTAACTCTTTTCCTAAATCTTTAATTAAGCATCTTCAAAAAAGTTATTTCATTAATTTTGGATCAACTGAATGTAAAAATACTTTCAGAGCTAATACAACAATGTCTCCATCAACCAACCGCTGGCTAAAATAGCCATCCCATCACCACCACCACCACCACATGTTGAGAAATCAAAGAAGACTGACAGCATTTTCAACTCGCAGAAACTGCCACCTTGAGCTGAGTAGATTGCTTAGTTCCAACAGGGGGTCACCTCACTGAACCATGGCCCTGAAAGGGGGGTTTGAAAGTGGTGTTTGGGCTGCAACATTGACTACAAAAAATGTTTCCTGGTATGAGCCACTTATAACAACACATTGATGTAACAACGTAAGATTTGTAGTGCGTCTTCTCCTTGCACCATTGTGGCAGGTGCTGAATGGAAAGAACTAGGTAGTGCGCCACTTTTCCACTCTCCGGGGAGGTTCAATGACACAGCTCATTTAAGGTGACTTGTCATCGCCCCAGGCATGCAGACCATGTGGTGTCCCATGAAGACTGCACTGAGGTTGGGTTTGATGTACTGACTCCGCCACTTCTGTTGCTTCAGAATACAACCACCTCAGCAATGAACAGAAAACCTCCACCAGCCGCGCACACGCATGCCTGGCTGCATTTGGAATCCCCTCATCCAGTAACTGCCTAGGCTAATGGAGGTAAGCAGTCAGGCTCCATACACAGTCAAGGCTCACAGGCCAGGCAAGCACCCCAGTCTACCAAACATTGTAGTACATCATTAAAGTTCACAATTCTATTTCACTCCAAAGTGATCTGCACCTGGATGTCTTCAGCCGCTGTTTGGCTCCAGTGTGATTTTGCTCTAGGTGCCGCCTGGTGTCTTTTGCTAAGTGTATTTGCACCCACAGCAGTGTACTCTGGGACTCTCCCCACAGTGACTCTGCTTCAAGAAGCACCACTTCTATGTTGTCCTCATCATGTCTACAGAAGTGAACTGGTAGTGTCCAGTTAGAGAAAATAATTCTGCTTTGTGAATCTATTTCTTTTTTTAAAGTGATGCTGTAATTGCTAATTGTGTGCTTTGTTTGCTACAGGGCATAAATCACTGCCCTGAGCAAACAAGGAATCACCACAGGGTAGCCCTCCTAAAGTGCAGCCGCTGTTAACTTATTTATGGCAATTGTTTTGCTATCACCAACCACGGCCCCGCTTCGAGTCTGTGCTGGCGGTGGCACTGGTCAGAGGCCTCCTTTCCTACAAGGGCAGTGAGGGGGGAGAGTGGTGGCGCAGAGGCCTGCTTTGGGGCGCTGGCTCTCAAGGCATGTTTCAAGTGCTTTCCACTGTGAGGCCAGAGAGAAACAGGCCCCTGAGCCCACGATGACGGCCGACACACCACAAAATTAAACATTTGTAAGTACTTGAATAATACCTTTGTTTACCAGCTCGCCCATTGCTCTCAAGTTTACTAGTTTAATGTGTGAGGAAGCCATCCATTATTTTTCTTGGCATTCTGGTATTTCTATTTATAAAGATAAAAAGGCAAAGACAAAACTACAAGTCCCAGAATTCCAAGAAGAATATTGGACTGGAGTCACTGGATGCGTCCTCATGCATGGAACTGGGAAACTTGAAAGCGCTGCTCGCTTTACTTGGTTTTTGTTTTCCTAGTGCAAATGGCCCTTTTGCCACACAGGCTTCATTTTCCCTTGCATATGTCATGTCTGTCACTGTCCCACTAAACAGCCGGAGTAAAAGAAAGACTCACTCTAAACAGCTGGAGTAAAAGTCTGCGATACCCATCCAAGATCTGTTGGAGTTTGCAAAGGTTGATAAGAACGAAGGAACTCCTTCATATAAGCATGTGGTGCTAGCCTAGCTACTTTGCTGGACAGCAGCAAAAACCAGGGCCCAGGCATCATGCCGTGAATCAGACAGTGCTTTCACTCTCTGTCTTGTCTGATTTCAAATTTGATTGGCATTTTTTCTTTTTTACATAGGCAACGTTACCGCCATACACTGTGTACATAGTACTTTATTAAATGAAATGATGCAAAAGCATCATGAAGCAGTGTGTGTGTTGATCCTCTTGGCGCCCCCTAGATGCTGGCACATCAGGCAGCCGCCTGCACCGCCTTATGCAAAGACCGGCCCTGCCCATCCCCACCTTTTTAGCACAGGACAAGGTGAATCTCCTGAGCACAGCACACACTCGAGCCTTCCGAGCAGGAGGCGACAGTTCTGTATCAGCTATCAGGTTCTTCGATGGCTATGTCTCCTTTCAATAAAAGTCTCTTGCCTTTGAGGGCCTGATGTATTCAACAAACAAACACAAAGTTTAGTTCCACATATATTTTGGGTGACTGTTTCACCCCTGGGTCCGCCTCCTCAGGGTGCAGACCCCTCACAAGTCGTATTCAACAGATCAATTGTACAGTTCCTTTCTCAATGAAATTTGAGTGAAGATTTCCACCCCCGGATCTCCCTCTTCCAGGGTTCAAACTCCTTTTGAAACGCTAGCCTCGATCCTTCGGATTCACAAATGGCTTTTCTTGCATTCACTTAATGTCTTTTTAAACAGTTCATCAGGCTTTGCCCCTGGTTTTCGGCTTCCCTCTGCTGGGTTCACTCTCGCCAACTTTTACAAATGGTTCACTATGGACTTTAGACTTCGCCCCTTCTTGTTAGCATCCCTCCTTCGGGTTCATTCTTGCCAACCTTTACGACACACAATTCATGTGCTAGTTTCACCAAGTGGGATTCATTTCCCTTGCTTTCACAATCATCTGCCGGTCAAAGACTTTCTACCTGTACAGAGGATTTTCCAAGACCCCTGTATGACCACTTTGACCTCTATTCGCCTGTTCCCAAGGCATTCTGGTTATGGTAGTAATGCCCAGAGTTTCCTGTGTAAGCACCCACGTGGTGCTGGACACCACTGTTGCAGGCTTTCCCCCACTTTCATCAATAGTTCCTTTAAACTTTATAAAGTTCAAATTAGCTGTTTGCTACTTTTCATTCAACACAGTCCGGTTTCTTATCGACTCTCCCCTCGACTCACCGGCTGTGATGAACCGCTTGGCTTTCTTCTCCTTCGAGTCAAGGTTGGTAACACAGAGACCAACGTCTCTCCCTGGCTTGGTTAGCAGTGGAGGAGGGTCTCGTGTACCATTGACATCTGCTGCAACACACGCTGGTCTTTGTTTGCGGTCTTATGTTTCAGTCTGCAGAGGTTTCAAAGACCTTGATAGGAAAGTGCAAGGTCACTTCTCTCCTTGTCACCCTCTCAGTATTCGCCGTCTTTCACCTCCTCTTGCCTCCTCTTGAACTGCCGTGGTGAGTTAGCTCTCATGTCGTTCAGTCTGCCTTGCTCGTAGTGTGCTGTCGTGCTACACCTTTTATCCCTGCGGGGAAGGTAAAGGGCTGTCGGGTGCGTGTGATTCTCGTTAATTGCCTGATTTTGCCTGACCCTTGTTTTGTGACATGTCAGGTAAACGACTCTGGTGTTAGTCCGTTGTCTTTGGTGTAGTGCAAAGTGTTTGTGTCGGATAAGGGGGGGGGCAGTGTTTTGGAATATCCTACATGGTAGGATGGGGAAATGGTGTTTAAAAAAGGGGGATACTGGGTCTCACCCATCAGCCCCCATTCCCCCAGGACCCCCCATCCAGGTGATCCTCCTGCACTGGTCCACCCTAGGAACGGTATCCAAAAGCGATGGCCGTGTCCTGGCCACCTGAATGACAGATCCCCGGGCACTAGATAGGGAGACACCTTCAGGTTTCTCACAGTACCCATGGGCCACTGCCTAAAGTGAGATGCAGATTCTGGGATATATGTTTGACTTGGGAAGTAAACAATGTCTGGAGAATAAACACCCAGAGGGGGTGGGGTATACATTTAATTCCTCGGTCCATAACTCAGCCTCACGGTTGGATTATTTTTGGGTTTCTAACACCATTGTAGGCTGGTTATGCGAGGTGACAATCATGGCATGCACGTTGTCGGATCACACACCAGTGGTGATGGCCTTGACAGTGCCTGTCAGATTTGGAGGAAGACCTTCCTGGATGTTTAAGAGTGAAGGCTTGACGGATGGAGTATTCCGGGAAGATAGGGCAGTTGCAAGCAGATGTATCTGCAACTTGGATAGCCAAACTGGCTGAGATTAAAGAACAATTGAAGGTATTTAGAGAGCTGGCTCAGAGGGAAGTGAGGTTTCTTCTTGGGTGGGTGGCAGTGCGACATTATGGAGAGGGCCAGCGCCCTGGGAAGATGCTGCCGAGAGCGGCTATGTCGGATATGCCAAAAGGCCATGTTTTATCTATCTGGAACAAACAGGGAGAGGAGAAATTCGAGAATGCAGATATTGTCCAGGAATTCTGTGCATTTTACAGTTGCTTGTATTCCTCATAGACTCAAGCAATGCAGCATGAGCTGGACGATTACCATGATCAGGTGGTGTTGTATTGGTACACAGCAGAAGAAAGGGAATGGTTAGGCCACCCCATCTCATTGGAGGAGGTCCTGTCACCAATTAAATCACTACCTTCAGGGAGCTACACGGCCGGGTTTTATAAAAACATTGCTGGGAAACTAGCCCCACGCCCGCTAGAGGTGTATCAGCAAAGTCTGAAGGCGGTCCAGCTCCTGGAGTCATTGAGGGAGGCGGTAGTTGTGGTATTATTAAAACTGGACAAATCCTCAGACGACTGCTCCTCCTATCGCCACTTATCACTTATTAATATTGCCAACAAGATCCTGGCTAAAATACTGGCATCCAGACTGGCCACGCTGATGCACAGATGTGTGAAGACGGACCAGTCGGGATTCATACCGGGACGTTTCATGTCCTACGGATTACAAAGGGTCTTTGGACTGATGTCAGTGGTCCAACGGGATGAGTCGATAGTGGCGGCACTGTTGGATGTCACCAAAGCATTCGACTCTGTGGAATGTTCCTTTCTGTTTACAGTTCTGTGCAGGATGGGGGAAGGGTTTTGACGCCCTACTCAGGTTTCTCTACACCCTACCCAGCGCTAGAGTCAGGTAGAATGGCCAGCTCATGTCGTCTAAATCCTTGAGAGAGGCATGCTACGGGGAGGCCCTCTTTCACTGTTGCTGTTCGTGCTAGCGATTGAATGCATAGGTGAATTGATCAGGGAGCGGCAACTTCACAGAAGGATACAACTATACAAACAGAGGGTGGTCATCTCACTTTATGCAAACAATATGGTTCTCTGTCAGGGGCCCATGCCACAGCTTGGGTCCCATTATGAGAGATGTGATGTGATGGTTTTTGGGGACTTTTAGGTGTTTAAAGTTTTAGGTGCCCCTGTCACTCACCAAGGAGTACTTCAGAGAGCTACGCTCAGAAATCCTGAGGTTCATCTGGGTGGAGAAACAATCACGAGTGTCCTGGGGGATGTTGGGTTGGCCCCTTTGGACAGTGGGGGACTGGTGCTGCTAGATTTCAAAATATACTACGAATCTGTCAAGTCAGGGTTTCTCCTCTATTGGTTTGTGGATCAAGGGGATAGCAGACACTTGGAGGCAGATAGTGCTCTGGCAGCCCCATTTCTTCTGAGATTGATTCTGTTGACATTGACCGTTCGGGCCATGAACGTGACCAATATGGTGGAGCTGACTTGCAGGTCGTGGGTCTGTAACAAGGGCAAAACAAAAGGGGAAGTTATCTACCATCAGAGCCTTCCAATTATATACATCCCAGGGTTGCCAATACAAGCGAGTGGGGATATGTGGGTTGCATGAAGTCGTTTGAATATAATCTGCTTTAGAGATCTGTTCCCGAATGGGCAATTTTTGACAATAGATGAGATAAAGAGTAAAGGAGTACTTACGTCCCTAGACCTCTTTCTCTATTTTGGGTACGAGAATATCTGGAAAAATATTCCCCACCTTCCCTGCTGAACCAGAGGTATCTCCTCTGCTAGATAAAATGCTTGGACGAGGCGGCAATAGTAAGGTAGTATCAACTCTGTACAATATGAGTCGGGACATCACGATAGGGCGTGATGACTCATCTCAGAGAAAATGGGAGCAGTCATTTGGGTGTACAATATCAGACGAAACATGGGCTTACTGCTGTTGGGAGGCGAGGAAGGTGTCTCTCAACACCAGATTAAAGTTGATTCATTTGAAATATTTTCATCAATTCTATTACACCCCAGCGACATTGCACAAATTCTTCCCGGATACTACAGATGAGTGCCCGAGATGCACCGTCTCACAGGCGGACTTTCTGCACATAGCATGGTGGTTCCCGAGTATACAACTATTCTGGGAACAGGTGTTTGAGATGCTAAATGGGAGAGAGGGTGGAACCTACACCAATGGTTGCACTACTGGGTTATACCAAGCACATTCCAAAACAAATGAGAAGGTTGGTTGGGTTGCTCTTGCTCCTAGCCAAACGACTAGTGGCAATGGTGTGGGGGAGAGGATTGGTCCCAAAAATGGAGCAGTGGCGGGAGGATATTTTCTACTGTAATGAAATGGACACAGAATATGGCAGACTGATGCACCCCCAGGCTAGACCTAGAGATATTTGGGGCCACATGTGCAGTACCTTATTACACAAGCGCATGAACACAATGGGGTTAACTGAAGTCGACCCCAGAGTAGATATAGTTCCTGGGTGCACCGACAATGAGAGACCCATGAGGACCAGAGATGCAAGGGAAAGTCAGTGAGACACTGACACCACTAAAGGGTCCATATGACGTTGAATGATGTAGGCCCAGATTACTGGGACTGGTGTGGTCCCAATATTGGTAAAACATATCTGTAAAAGGATGTCTGATGGGAGGCAGATTCTCGAAACCACTGCATCATCTCTTTTTTTTTGTATGTGTTGTTTTTCCTTACTATTGTTCGTGAGCGTCAGTCCCTATATTGGCAGTGGGTTGTAACTGTAAATTGACAATAAATAGAGTTTAAAAAAAGAAGATAAAAAAAGACAAATTAAAAAATGAAAAAGAAAGGGGGGGTTGGGACATTGGAGGATCCTATAAAATAGGATGGGGCATGGGTACGGAAAAAGAGGGAATACCGCATCTCACCATCGGCTGCCCCACCCCCACTCCCCCAAAGAACCCTCACCTAGGTGATCCTCCCACACTGGTCCACCCCCAGGGTCTGGATCCAATGGCGCGGGCCGTGCCCTGGCCACCTAAGTGAGAGATCGACGGGGACTAGAAAGTTAGACACCCTCTGGTTTCTCACATACCCTTCCCCTATGCGATGTAGCTGCATCTGTTTCACAGGGAAACCGGGAAAGCAAATCAACGATGCCCTGCACTTTACCTTTTCAGTGTTCCACAGTGAAACAGTAGGGTTGGAGGTCTAAGAACCATAGCATGACTCAGGGGTTAGTCCTTTCGTTGAATGTGGGTGGTTAGTGAGGCGTGTGAATTTTCTCCCTATAAAGTAGTATCAAAGATGGACGATTGCCCATTTGATGGCAAGGGCTTCCAGTTCCAACACAGAGTAGTTCTTCTCTTGGTGAAAGAGTTTATGACTAGTGAATAGGATGGGGTGTTGTAATCCATCATCAGTCTGTAATACGTATTCCTTTAAGAAGTCTACTACTTTTTATATTGGATTTTGGCATATGGTTTGTTTCAGATTAGTGTACCAAGCATTGTCCTCTTCAGTCCAGCAACTATTCTCGGGGTCTCGCATTTCTTAATTTGTCTGTCAGTCTGGCTGTTCTATCTGAAAATTTGGGACAAACCTACGATAATATCCAATCAAATCTAGGAATGCCCTAAGATCTCTCTTGGTCTTGGTGTAGTAGCATCTAGGACGACTTTCACTTTTTCTTGCTGGGGCTGAACACTGCCTTTCCCTACAAAGAAGCCTAGGTATTTCGCTGCTGACTGAGCCAGCTTACATTTTGTTGGGTTGACAGTATAGCGGGCCTCTCTGAGGGATTTCATAATAGTAGACAGATGGAAAAGATAGTCTTCCCAAGTGTTACTATAAATATCAATATACGCTCCACAGAAATCAGAATAAGGCTGTAATATCCTGTCCATGACTTGTTGAAAAGTTTCTGGGTCCCCATGCAATCCATAAGGGAGGACTTTGAATTGGAATAGCCCTATTGGTGTTGAGAAAGCAGTTTTTTCCTTATCAGGTCCATGCACAGAGACCTGCCAATATCTTTTGGTTTAATCTTGGGTTGACAAGAATGTGGCGTTTCCTAGTTTATCTATGCATGGCATAAGATAGGCATCAAAGGCTGGGATGGCGTTGACCTGCCTAAATGCTATGCAAAACCTCCAACGGTGATCGGGTTTAGTCACCAACACAATAGGGGAAGACCATGGACTTGAAGAAGGCTCGATGATGTTTACCTTTAACATTTTTTTACCTCATCAATCACTGTTTTCATGCTTCTGGGAGACTGTATGGCTTCAAATGGACCACTTTCCTCTTTTGAATTCTGATATAGTGGTAGGTACCATGCACTCTCCCTGGTTGGGGGAATAAGTTATCTATCTCCTCTGGTACAAAACAAAACAATATAGAGGAGGTAGTAGCGGAAGGATTTTCTTTCCACTCTTTCAGGAGATGTAAGTTGTAGAGGTGGGTCTTCTGCCTTCTGTTGGGTTGTGCTATTTTATAGGTACAGGTTCCTGTTTGCTCTAGTACCGCATAGGGTCTGTGCCACTTTGAAACACATTTATTTTCAGAGGTAGGTAAAAGGACTAACACTTTCTGACCTACTGAAAATTATCTTCGATTTACCTTCTTGTCATAGGTACGTTTTTGTTGGACTTGGACTTTCTCCATATGATTGTCAACTAGACTTTGGACGAGTTTCAAATGCTCTTGCAATCAGTTAGCTGTCTGTGGGAGGGGTATTGACGCTTCTTGTCTTTCTTCCCATGTCTCCCGGAACATGTCTAAGACATCTCTGGGTACTCTACCGCAGAACAACTCGAAAGGGGAGAAACCGGTGGTTGCCTTGGGGTCTTTCTCACTGCCAACAGGGCCCAATGATCATACGATCCCAGTGCTTCTTATCCTCATCTACTAACTTTCTCAGAATCGTTTTGAGGGTCTTATTAAATCTCTCCACCAATCTGTGTTTTTGGGGGTGGTAAACTGAGATTCTTAAGGTGGTAATGTGTAGTAATTCCTTAACTTCACTCATGAGCTTACTCATGAAATTGGATCCCTGATCTGTTAGAATTTCCTTGGGGAAACCAGCCCTAGAATAGAATGGTAACAGATGTTTTAAAATTAGCTGGGTTGTGTTGTTCCGCATGGGGAAGGCTTCTGGGTATCGCTAGTGTAATCAACGGTTACAAGAACATATTTACTGCTGAGTTTAGAAGTTTCCAACGGTCCAATAATATCAATCCCGATTCTAGAGAAGAAAACTTATGTAATAGGTAGTCGGTTTAGATGGGCAGGTAGGGGAATATGTGAGATGTTTTTTTGGCATATCTCACATGTCTGAATGAAGTTCTTTATGTCAGCATGAATATCCGGCCAATATAATTTCCTACTGATGTGACCTTGGGTTTTAGATTGTCCCAAGTGTCCCTCTGTCAAATGAGAATCTGCAATCTCCTGCACGATCTTACAATGAGTTTTGGGTATTACTAATTGTGTCTTACTTGGGCCTTCTCAGGAGGTTTCCCTTCTATATAGTAATCCCTGTTTCAGGAAGAAAGCAGGACTTCCTTTTTCGTGTCCTTCTCCCTCAGGAATCACTTGCAAAAAAGCCTCTGCGAGTACTGGATCATTTCGCTGGGCGGAGGCTAGGTCAGGAAGGATGGGAAGTTAATCTTCCTCTTTTGCTTCAGTGGCTAAGTTACCTCTCACTTTCCTCAGGTTCAGTTTCATCCTCAAAACAGGAAAATAGAGCTTTCTCAAGAATTCCCTGGGCAATGATGTCCCCAGGACGTTTTCAAACAGGCTCTCACTGTGGTCCTGTAAAATTACTTTTATGTATCCCCGAAACTCTAGATCTATAACGCCTGTTAGGACATCTAGCCCAAATTCCCACGCTATGCCAGATTTTGAGGCCAGTCTTAAATAACAACCCACAGGGGGTATTACAACTAAGTCCGTGGGAATCATCCCTCTTTTCCCGGGAGGGATAGCGGCTTCTCTGTGTCTACATATATTAAAGCCTATGGATTCTTTCTTGGTGGTAGAGGGGGTTGACGATCTGTGCCTAAGTTTCTGGAATTTTAGGGTTTCACAATTTGTCTCAATTGAGTCATATACCACTGTTAACACCATATGTAAGGGAGGCATGGAATCACAAGTATGAAACTGACACAAGAGTTACAAGTTTCAAAACCGTTATTAGATTCTTGGGGCTTGGAGAAACTACTGCTTTGCCCTATAGCTATGACGGGAGTAGTCTCTACCATCAAATAATAAAGTAAACAGAGTCCTAGTCAGTCTTTGTCAACGGCCTATACTAGCAAAACCTAATGCCTGCCCTATCTCTCATACAAAAAGTGTGTAAAGGGTAATATGTATGCAAAGGAAAATCAGTATTATAACATCAAGGATCAAAGTGGCTGAGTCAGCTCTCCTCCCCACGTTGGACAGCATGGAGTATGGCAGCCCCCATAGACTGGATGACCCGCTCGGGCTCGGGTTCTCAAAACAAAGGCAGTTCAAAACGTGGATCGAGGCCCGCCTGGCCTTCCATGTTAAAGTCACTTATTCCAGCGTGCCAAAAGTTCTTTCCCAGTTCAACAAAAAGTTCACATAGGTCTCCCTCCGTCGGGCTCGGACCTCTCAAAGCTTTAACAGTACACATAGATCTCCCTCAGCCAGACTCGGACCTTGCAATCACAGTACTTGAAGGGGTTCGCTTCCCCAAGCTTAATTCACATTTGTTAGGGGTTCCCTTCCCCTAACTTAACACACTTCTGGTCTCCCTGATTCGGGTTCAGACCTTTTACCGATGTCAAAAACATTTGAATGTGCAAGGCTTTTACCATAGACCTCGGCGGACTACTTTGACTTTCTCTTCAGCGCACACTCTTATGTTATTTGCCCGTGTCTCTTGGTCTTGGTAGTTCAGTACCAAAAGCACAAAAGTTCAAAGGAATCTTTCTCTTCATTCATCTTTTTACTTTAAGCTTGACCATTACGCATTTCAGAGTTCCTTCACTTTGTCACTTTATGACAACACATTTCACATTTCACTGAGACTTTCGAGCGGGCTACTTCCTTTCACCAGACCACTCTACTACTCTGAATCACTGGCTTCAGCCACTTAAAAGTTCATGTTTGGTTAGCTTTCTTTTGAGTCTCATCAGCATGTGCGCAACCTTCACTTGTGAGATACACTTTTGCGGCTTCAATCTTTCATTGACACAACCCGGCCTTTCATGTCTTTCATTAACTCACCGGTTGAACACGTTCCTTTCTTGTCTTTGCGCCTTTCATTCATGACTCAAGGTTAATACCACAGGTTTGGCCTCGCCTCCCCAACTCTGTTGTTCACCCGGGAAGGTTGCTGGTGTCCTTGAAACACAATGCAGGGCTCTTCTTGTCTGCAACCTTCTGCAGGGATCTTCAGGGTTTCCATACCCTTTGCTCTAATCCCTCGATTGGTCGTCCTGCTCCAGTAGGTTCGCCTTTGCCCCAGAAGAACTGCTCCTTCTCGCGTTCCACCTTGCTCAGAGTGTGTCGCTATGTTCTGAGCCTTTTATCTGCGTGGAGAGAGCTAATGGGTATCATATGTATGTGATTAAAGTCAAGTGCCTATCCCAATTAGCGGGACATGTCCAATGAGATATATAAGTGTTAGCCCCTTTACTCTGAGTCCCCCTGTTCTTCAGCGCAGTGTTTTTGTAGAAAGTGGGGGGGGGAGTTGGGACGTTGGAGGATCCTATAAAATAGGATGGGGCATGGGTACGGGAAAGGGGGAATACCGCGTCTCGCCATCCGTTACCTCACCCCCACTCCCTGAATACCCCTCACCCAGGTTATCTTCCCGCACTGGTGCACCCCCAGGGTCTGGATCCAAAAGCAATGGCCGTGCCCTGGCCACCTGAGAGAGAGAGATCCCTGGGGACTAGAAAGTGAGACACACCCTGGTTTCTCACACCAGCAACTTTGAAAAGAGGTCTATGTATTTGCACTTTGGTTCCAAGATGGAGTCACATCCCGACATGACGGTGCATCCTGGAGAATTCTGCTGATCCTTATGCATTTTTGGTAGTGTGTAGAATTGTGGGATATGCTTTTTTTAACAGTTCAAGAATTCATACTCAAGTTGAGAAATCCACCCTCATTCTAGTGCAACTGTAGTTGTATCTTGAAGCAACATTATTTTTTGTAGAGTCTCTTGGTAAAAGGCAGTAATGGGTGGTGGGACTGTCTGGTCCCACTCCACATTCTTGGAGCCAGAGGGTCTAGGTGTGGGGCAAGAGTGAAACCCATAGTTGTCCCTCATTTGACAACTACTGGCTGCTTGGTGCAGATCCTTACCAATGGTGGACTTGGACCTACCTCCAGCCTGGATTTTGAATAAGAGGAGGACTCCTGCATCTTCAGATCAGTGTTGGAGCCAAGAATACCTCGTAGAAGAACAGCGGAATGAAGGTCCGAAAAAGACTTCTGAAAATGCCTGGCATTTCTTCCTGCTTCTGGCCTGGTGAATCCCTGTTGGACTAGCTGATCTCCGAAGACCCCGAGCAGTGCTTTAGCCCTTGGACTAGTGGGACCCACTAGTCTAGACTCCTCCTCAAAGATCCAGCTGTCCTGAGCTTCCGGAAGTGTCCCGAGACCACCCGGTGGACTAGCCAGCTCTCTCGTGTCGAGGCTGTCGCTGGGACTTGCACTCCCATGCCATGGGAATTGTCCTGAAGAGGCCTGCATCAGTGAATCCTGAATATCTTCATTGCCAGGGGTTGCATCTTGCTACTTTACCTGACCAGAAGAATCCTTGTACCAGCAGCTCCTGTGCACCTCTCACTGGAACCAACGGCGGAATCTCAACCTCCAGTGACATCAGCAGACCCACAAAGTCATCTGGGAAAATGGGAGTCAGGGGTTAAGTAAACAAAGTGCATCTGTCCACCAGCCCCTCCACCTGTCCTCAGTAGGATAACATTGGAAACAAGTCCCTTTGTCTCCTAATCTTCCATTCCACTGCTCTTTGTTCTTCTTCGTCGAACTTGGGTACTAACTCCTGAAATACAAATTACTATTTACTTATCTCAGAAAAATTGTTGAAGAGGATTTTTCCCCTCGCCAACACAAGTAAATTATAACTTATCTGCAAAGACTCATTCTGGTGTGTAACATTGTGGCTCCTGTTACTTTAGGGGACACTGCCCCATTCATTTTAGGGATTGGACTGCTTAAGTTAGAGAATTTACTTCTGAACTGGTTCCATCATAAACTGCATTATTTTACTTACCTCTTGGGTTGAATGAGCAATTTGAATACATTTATAAGCCTAGGGTGAATGTATATATGCTTATTATTGAGTATTGTGTGATAATATCAACTGTTAGTTTCATTTTTCAGTGTGTGCAAAAGGCCTAAAATAAATGACTATATTGGTATGCTTACCTGTCTAACTTGAATTATTGTGTATTATATTGTGTGGACTCATTGAGGCTTTCCTCCCCTGGGACCTCCCCAAAATATTGGCTATTTCAGTACCTCGCTACCACAAATCTCTGCGAAATTCCCCACCATGAGGATTGTCGACTTTGAAAAAACAGACCACATGAAAAAGCTACGCTCTGGGAAACCCAATCTCGCTCACTGCAAACCTAACCACCTGACGTCTATCACCACAAACTGCAGAGACCAAAAACAAACAAAAAGTCACCCCACGAGGGCTTTAGCCCCTGGACAAAATGACAAATCTGAGACCTCTGCAACAAAGCAAGCCAACACAAACCTATAAGCACTGCACGGCCCCTGCCACTTTGTGTAGCCCCACATCGATGTATCTAGTCCATAATCGTCTAACACCATGGCTTACCCACCTTGATCAAAAACAGGAATATCAATGACAGAGACCCTCCTAACCAGGGAGCCTACTAGAAAAACACACAGCCAGAACTGCAGTAGATTACCGACCCACAACAGTCACAAAACACTGAAACCACAAACATGCCCCGATACAAGTAGGACAAGGAAACACGAGTGGAAAACAGAACAAGTAACCAACCACCCCAAAATGCCAACCACCCCAAAATGAACTAAAGATACGGACAAAGACATCATACATCTCCCGCTACCTCTTCACCTACAATCCCACTATACCGGAAAGCAAACAACCCACAACAAAGGACCCAATGAATACAAGAGTGGACCCCACCAGACTATCAAACCACCAACCAAAACACGCAGAACGGGGCGACATTGAAAACCGCTTTTTCAAGACACCTATAAGAGCCAGAGCTAAGCTAGAATTCCTAACTATACACACCCCTTACATAACCAGAGATTGAAGAAAAAAAATCACACGGACAACCAGACACCCCACTACAACGAATCAGAATAGAGAAACCCATCCCACAACTTAATGGAACTCCTTATTGAAGGGACGGATGATTCAACCATGCACCCAGCAGAAAACAGGCTCACCCAAGAGAGAACCGAAGAACCAACAGTCTCCACCCAACCGAAACTTGAGAAATGCCTCTTAACATTGAACATGAACAAGCCAACTACCACACACTACTCTGCAGCCTACTCAATGTACGATCTATGGCAAAGCACAAAACAAAAATGTATGACCTCTTAAGCAGAGGCAGCACAGACGTGCTCTTCCACACAGAACCATGTCTGACACCTACAAAGTAATTGCCCATGAAACAATACCCAACAAATCCAAACTAATGAACTCTAACCGAGCAAATGGAAGAGGAGGAGGAATCGTCCTAGCGCACAAAAATCACATCTGCTCATCAAACCTTCCCTTCAACTGACAATGTAGACTGCAAACTACTCCTGGTTTGTTTGTTTGTTTGTTTATTTATTTGGTAATGCGCTCCAAGCCCGTGGGCATCTGGGCGCAGCAGTACAAGAGGACTCGAAACTTAGTTACAGTGCCTGACAACAGGCTATTACAGAAAAACAATGGTTGCTTACAGTAGGTGATATAATGCATATAAAATATCAAGTTTAAGCGCATAAGAGCAACATTTTAACAGGTTGTGCCGTTTCCACTAGGGTGAGGGTCGTTGCATGTCGTTGTTGTGCAGCCATTTGAGAGCGTAGGATCTGAATCTTGTGTAGGGTAAAGGGCATCTAAGGTCGGGTGGGAGTGTGTTCCATGATTGTGCAGCTCTAACTGGGAAACTTGCACCGCCCGCTGTGGTAAGTTTGAATCTGGGGACTTCCAGTAGGAAGGTGTTGGCAGATCTCGTCAGTCGGTTAGAGGGTCTCCAGTTGATTCTTTCCGCTAGGTAGGGGGGTGCTTGATTGTTGAGGCATTTAGAAGTGAGGGAAATAGTTTTAAGTAGAATTCTGTCCTTTATCTTTAGCCAATGGGCTTCTAACCGGTGTTTGGAGATATGTTCTCTGCGTGGGATGTTCAGAGCTGCTCTAAGAGCGTTATTTTGCAATCTCTGGAGTTTATCAGTGACCGACTTGTTGGCACCTGAGTATAAGGCGTTGCAATAGTCGAGTCTGGACATGACAAGGGCATTGGCCAAGGTGAGGCAGCTAGCACTGGACAGGAAGGGTCTGGCGGCACGGATGAGTTTACACGTGTAGGTGGTTGAGGAGGCGAGGGAGTTCACTTGCTTTTTGAGGGTGAGAGCTGAGTCGAGGTAAAAACCCAGCGTTTTGACCTCGCGCATAACCTTAATAGTATTGTTATCAATGTTAAATGAGGTGTAGTCCGGGGTGAGTTTGGATAGTTTGTGGTCTGAACCGAGGAGCAGGATTTCAGTTTTATCGTCGTTCAGGCAGAGGCCATGTGTGGCCATCCATGCTTGAATGAGGATGTAAATTTTATTCACCAGAGCCAAGTCCACTTCATAGTTGCCCGAAAGGGGTATGAGGATCTGGGTGTCATCTGCGTAGTTAGTGTAGGTGACGCCCAGTCTGTCCAACTTGTCGAACAATAGCTTGGTGAAGATATTGTACATAGTGGGTGAGACACAGGAGCCCTGTGGGACTCCACATGTGATTTGGATGGGGTCAGCACAGGTGGTGGAGGAGAACACTCTCATAGTCCGGTTGGCTAGAAAGGATTGGACCCATGCTATAGCATCTCCTGTGAAGTTGGCAGCCAGCTTGAGATGGTTGCATAAGACTGCATGGTCCACCAGATCAAAAGCTGCTGACAAGTCCAGTAAGAGTAGCAGCGCTGTTTTCCCATTATCCTTAAATTCCTCCATTTTGGTTTTGAGATCTATCAGGGCAGTTTCCGTACCATGGAGAGGGCGGAAGCCCGATTGGCGCAAGCCTAGTAGATGATTAGCTTCTAGTTACTCTTGAATTTGGAGATAGGCTACTCTGTCGATAATTTTTAGTAGGAAGGGTACCGTGGTAATGGGCCTATAATTAGTCGGGATAGAAGGATCGAGGGTTTGTTTTTTGAGAAGGGGGAGGACCCAGGATTCTTTTAAGTTGGCTGGCACTGTGTTAATCTCAAACTCAACTACCAATCCAACGTACTGTTGCTTCTGATCTACAGACCGCCCACCTACAGTGTCAACTTTGCCACAAATCTCACTGACGCCAAGGCCAGCCTCTGTACACACCATGACAACATAATTGTTCTGGGGGACTTCAACATTTGATTCTAAAGAGAAAATGAAACCACAACAAACGCTCTCAGCACTCTACTGGAACAAATAGTAAACAGTCCCACCCAGAGAGCTGGACACAGTTTAGACGCAATCTTCTGCAGAGATGAACGCCCAGGGCCACTCCACATTCATGAGTCATATGGAGCAACCATTGTATGATCCTGTTCACCGTCAAAATACTGAGCTGCATGATGTCCAGAACCATAAAACTCCCAGCGACAAATTTAAAGTCCATATTCCAACGACTCATCCGCCCCTTTTTTTTCCAAGTATACATCCGGCGATTTCTATGTCCTGAGGGTGTGCATGGCAGCTTCTAATGAGTTTCCAGATGATTTCCACTCATGGACCTCTTTATTCAGCCTCCTGTAACCCTTATTTGACGGGTAATACATGTTTAGTGCTCCATGAATCGCCCGAGTTGAGTCTCTATGGTCTGTCTAAAATCCGGTGGCCATCTTTTAACTTGTTACCACATATGGGCCAGGTATAATCCTTTAGGACTGAGCGTACACTCGATTCTCGGGGAAATAAAATATTTTCTTGGTGAGTACTCCAAAGTGCACCTCTATTGGAAGTATTGGTAATTCTAGAACAAACCCAGGTGATCACTTAGATCTTGTGCCACTCCACCTCTTCATTTAGGCCTGTTCTGTCCTCCTGTGCAGTAGAGAATAAAGCAGCACTACTTCACATCCGTATTTAATGTTCTATACAGGGAAATATGACTCTGTCCTATTGAGACGTCTTTTTACATGTAGAATATGCGCCCTGCCATTTCCCATTTCATGTAAGAGCACAACGTTGTTGGAAGGGCTGCTGGGACTGGTGAGTAAGGAGCATAATTAAAGTGGGTAAGCGAGACACAGGAAGAGAGTAGTAAATATGGTATTTTTCTGTTGTAGCGGTTGCCAAGGGCCATCTGGAGAAACCGAGTGTATGAGAAAGATTGCCATGCTACAAGAGAACCCACCTGAAAGTGTTTAAGTGAGAAGATAATTTGAAGTAGGGCCTGAGTTTTGGGACAGACCCTGAGAATTGGTGGTCAAAGTGGACGAATTGTTGTGTGGACCAGGTGAATGCCCATAATAACGCGTTTGTTGCATTTATATCATAGGTGATAATGCCACAATATCCGTTTGGTGAATGAAACGCCCTTTGGCGGCTGGCTCAGCTCAGGGCTCCCTGAAAGATAACTTTTTGGATCCTATAGAGAGAGGAGATGTGAAAAGACAGGGCATAACTCAGCACATCCATGTGTTTTCTGAAATAGCACTTTTGCGCTAATGGGTGTTTTTGTAGTTTTTTTCAGCAATAAAGGAAGGCATAAGGAGGAAAGTGGTGTATGCAATATAATCCAATCAATGTTTTTTGTTTAAGAGAAATAGTGACTAAAACAACAGCTCCTGACGAATGTTCACAACAATGAGGATGAAAGAACAGACACATATTGGGCAGTAGAAAGGATTGATGATATTTCTGATCACCTTCTGTAACCAGACTCTTATTCTTTAGTGTTGATGGAAAAGCATGGGGGTGTAGAGTAAAACATTCACTGTATCACTTTAATTGGTGCCTTAGACATTCAATTTTAGTTTTTATAAGAATGTGCAGTTATCTGTGAACTGTGTTTTGTGAAATGTCTTCAAATAAAATGTGATGTATTTTTTATTAATTTAAGAGGGATGTGTGGATGCGAGTCCTCTTTTCAAAGTTATATGGCAAGAGTTTGAGTATCCTTTATACTGCAAAGGAAGACAAACACAAGTTCTACCCTTTGTTTTTAAAACAGAGTGTATTTTTCGAGTATGGGGTGGATACTCTGACATCCCCATATATGAGTGGGTCACCCGGAGTTTCTCTTTTTGTACTATTGAATAACTGCATCGTACCATCATATACCCTATGTGACAACATCACGACCCATCTAAAAGCAAAAATAGAAGCAATACAACAGACCACCGATGCAGGCCGCTGTACCATAAACACCTTCCCAGGAACCAGCACTCTAGCAACCACCACAACACTCAATCGATTCGGACCTATAAGCAAGGACATTTTCAACAAACTAATAAAACACACCAACTTGCCGAATTCAAAAGTGACCGATGCACACCAGGTATCTACAAAAAACTTCACAACCACAAAACACCAGCCTTATACATCAGAATACTAATAAATCTATCCCTAAACACAGGAATAATACCAAAATCATTGAAATCAGGTTACATTAACCTCTCCTAAAAGATGATATGGGAAATACAGAAGACCCTACTAACTACAGACCTATATCAAATTACCATATACAGTGAAAATCCTAGAGAACCAGGTCCACAAAGAACTACTCACTCATGTAGAAAGCAACAAAATACTTGACCAATCCCAAGCCAGCTTTAGATCCATGAGAGGAGCTGAAGCAGCACTGTTCTCCATATGGAATGTGAGGGAGGCATGGTATCACAAGTAGACACTGACAAAAGAGCTGCGAGTTTCAAAACCTTTATTAATGGTTTTAGAAGGGTTGGACAATTCCTATCTTGCCCTATAACTAAGATGGGACTATTATCGACCATCAAACAAAAAGAAAATACCATCCTAGTCAGTCTTTAGTCAAAGTAAAATGGCGTATACTAATATACCTAATTCCTTCTGTGAGAAACCAGAGAGTGTCTCACCAGCTAGTCCCCAGGGATAGCTCTCTCAGGTGGCCAGGGCACGGCGGTATTCCCCCCTATTTTGTTTATCCAACCCATCCTTTACTTTTTGGATACTCTGAGGTCCCCCCCCGTTGTTACACAAACACTGGGCCGAGGAAGAGGGTGACTGAGAGTAACAGCATTAACAGTAACAACATTAACTTTCACACATCGTACTGGCCATGTCCCGTTAATCGATCGGGTCAGGCAAGGTCAGGCACCTGATGCTGATTAGCTCTCACGAATAAAAGGCAGAACCCAAAGACATACTCAGAGCAAGACAGAACACGAGAACAAGCAGGGCTTCCGGGACAAAGGCATACCTATTGGAGCAGAGCGACCGACCAAGGGGTGGGAGCAGCGGGTCAGAAAATCCCAGCGTTCCCTACTGAACGTCGTTGCCTCTGACAGGCCGCGAGAGACACGTGGAGAAGGCCAGATTCCACAAGTGACAACTGTGTTGTGTTTCAAGGATGCCAGCGACCCTCCCGGGTGAACGGCAGAGTTGGGGAGGCGAGGCCAAGCCTGTGGTACTAACCTTGACTCATGAATTGGAAATCGTGAAGCAAAGAAGAAACGCACAAAGCCGGTGAGTTGGCAAGCAACATCAAAGACCGATGTGTTTTAAAGTTTGAAATGGCAACATTTTATCACAAGTAAAGGCTGCACACGTGTGAATGAGACGCGAGGAAAGGCAGACCTGTGAATGAACTTTGAAGTAAAAGGCAGCTGCGAGTTCAGCGTGACTAAGTAACGGAGTGGTCCGGAGAAAGGAAGTAGCCCACTCGAAAGTCTCTGTGAAAGGTAAATTGTACGAAGCAAGAAAGCAAATGCACAGCAAAACCAATATGGAAAAGTTAAACTCCTAGAAAGGGGAAAGTAAAAGTTGAATTATACATTTTGAGTCAAAGTGGTCCTGCAGTGGTCTGAAAAGTAAGCCACGCACATTCGAAAGCCTTTGACATCCAAAAGTGGCCCGAACCTGACAGAGGGAGACCCGACCCGAAGTGAAGTAAGCTTGGGGAAGGCAGCCCCCCTTGCAAGTTTGTGTGGAACTTTATCGTGAGAGGTCTGAGCCTGGCAGAGGAGGACCTTTGTGAACCTTTTGGTTGAAACCTTATTTTTGGAAGTCAACAAAAGAGACTTAAATGTGGAAGGCCAGACTGGCCTCGATCCAGTTTCCGGAACTGTATTTGTGTTGGAAGCCGAGCCAGTGTGTGTCATCCTGCCTACAGGGACAGCCTTACTCCGCGAGGTCTAACATGGGGAGCGGAGAGCTGGTTCAACCCCATTTATTCATTTGAACACTGATCTTTTCTTTTGCATACATTTCTCCTTTATTCACCTTTTTGTACAAGATAAAGGACAGGCATTAGGTTTTGTTAGCATAGGCCATTTTGATTTGACAGACTCCACTAGGACTGTGATGTTTATTATTTGATGTTTGAGACTACTCCCATCTTAGTTATAGGGCAGACTAGAAGTTTCTCCAACCCCAACCATTTGAATGAAGGTTTTACAAACTGTACCCATTGTGTCAGTGTCATACTTGTGATACCATACCCCCTCTACACTTCCCTCTTTCTAATACAATACATGTGTAAAGGGGAATGCATTTGGCAAAAAGGAAAAATCAGTGTTCAAAAGAAATGTCAGCATGGCAGAGTACACTCCATTCCCCACTTTTTGTTGCACAGTGTAAGGTGGCGCACTTGGACCTTGTGACAGACTCTGGCTTCAGACACAACGATGCAGTTTGTTTCGTGGACCAGGGCCCACTTGGCCTTCCAGGAAATTAGTTATTTGTTTTATGCTGGACCTCTCACTCCATCCCAGATCACTTTGCAGCTTGCAAAACAGTTCCGCAAAAAGTTAATTTCCTTCTGATTACCAAAGTTCGATGTAGGTTTCCCTCCGACGGGGTGAAACCTTTAAATCACTATTTATGGGGCTCCCTTCCCCTATCTACAATCACATTTTCATAGGCTTCCTTCAGTCGGGCTCAAGCCTCCTTCAAATGTCACTTTTTTACACTCTCCATAGGCTTACCTCCTCCGTACTCGATCCTTGTTTTTTACGTCACTTTTTTACACTGCGTAGGCTTTCGTCAGTCGAGCTCGGGCCCTGTTTTTCAGTTCTTTTCCACTTCAGCCTCCCCAGGCTTTTCACAATTATTCACAAGTTGTTATCTCGCTCACGTTTCCCTTTTCACGTGGTCTTTCACTTTGCATTGCACTTTAATTCGTCGATTAGTCTTTTGAAAACGCAAACGCACCTCGCAGGACCACTCTGTTAATACAGAATCTTCACTTCAAACAGTCTTTAATAAATGTTTGTTTCCATTATTTCAGACTTCTAAGAAATCGTGCAACCTTCAGCTTTGCTCATCACTCACCGGCCGTGTAGTCAAAGTCTTCCCCGCAGTGACACCTCCTCCTCTCTTGTGATGGCCGCCACCTGTGGACTCCGAAATCCTCCCTCGCTTGATTCTCGCCTTGGGGAGGGGTGCATGCTGCTTCCTGCAGCACCTGGCAGGTGCCACCCCTTCTCTCGTTCGCTGACTTCCTGCACGCTTAGTGGTCACTGGGCAATGCGTGCATCCAGCTGATCTCCTTACAACTCGCCATTCCTGGTGATCAGCTCTCTTGATCTCCTGTGTATCACGGCCCTGCTTCAGTGGCTTCAGAGAAAGTACTCTCCTGGTCCCCACCTTATCTCTGGAAGAACTGCTCCTTCTTGTGCCTCTCCTTGCTCAGAGTGTGTCTCAGTGTTCCACCTTTTAACCATGTGGGGTGAGCTAATACGTACCAGGTGTTTATAATTAAGATCAAGTGCTTGACCTTGCCTGATCTCATTACTGGGGCATGTCCAATGTATTGAATGGGTAGTACTCCTTCCAGCCTCAGAACTCCTCTTCCTCATCTCAGTGTTTGTGTAGAAAATGGTGGCGGGGACTTGGAAGCTGGAAGAGCCTATAAAATAGGATGGGACAGCTGTATTTTGGAAGGGAAATACCATGTCTCGCCATCGGGTGCTCCTCCCCCACCCCCCCGAGCACCCCTCACCCAGGTGATTCTCCCACACTTGTCCACGCCCAGGGTCTAGATCCAAAGGTGTAGCCATGCCCAGGCCACCTTAGCAAGGGATCCCCAGGGTCTGGGCAGTGAAACACCCTCTTTTTTCACAGGGACGACTGAAAAGTGAACACAGACAATAGCACTCAATCAGCCATCATACTACTAGACATATAAGCCGCCTTTGACAAAATTAAAAACACAATGCTAACAAAGAGACTTGGGAATGCTGCATTAAAAGCTCTGCACTACAATGGCTGAAAACTTTCCTCACCAACGGAACCGAAAGAACAGATCTACCGCCATTTACATCAAACACTAAAAATATCACTTGCGATGTACCGCAAGGATCAAGCCTCTCCCCACCTCTCTTCAACATCAACATGACTTCCCTAATGAAACTCATTGAAACCTATGGATTGACAGCTCACAACTGCGCAGACGACACCAAACTCATCTTCAAGATAACTTCCAACCGTGACCCTAACAACACCGTCAACAAATGCCTCACTGACATAAATACCTTGATGACAAACAACAATCTCAAGCAAAAGCCAACCAAAACAGAAATAATGATCTCCCCACTGGAAGACAATGATGCAACTCAGCCATACTTGACCTGGCCACCCAACCACAGACATCGACAGTGAGAAAGAAAATCCGTGAATCCTCATGGACAATGGCCTTGCTTTAGAACCACAAGTCAATACAATAGCAACAAAAATGTTTCTACCTCCTGTGATTAATAAGAAGGATCCTTTGTTACCTCAATTTCCCACACAGAACCCTTGCAATCATCTCCTTGGCATCATCAAGAATAAACTATGCAAATATTCTCTACCTTGGAATGCCAGAACGCCTCACCAAAAATGGCAACACATCCAAAATACTGCAGCATGACTACTCTTGAGACTAAATAGAAGAGACCACATCACACCGGCCCTGAGAAGTCTACACAGACTACCAGTAAAGAAACACATTAACTTCAAAGCCCTCTGCATTGCCCATAAATCACTAAACGGACAAAGAGCCAAATTCCTCCACGCTAAAATCACCTACTACCAGCCAGGAAGAGACCTAAGATCAAGCAGCAACCTTCAAACAGCAAAAAGACACTACGAGAAAAGGAAACTCTGAGGAACTGCCGTCTCCTATCTGATAGCAAAATTATGGAACTCGATACCGAAGGAAATAAGAATGATGTAAGACTACCTAACATTCAGAAAACAACTAAAAACCTAGCTATTCCACTTACTGAGATAAACATAGACGTGAGCCTCTGCAAACCATCCACCTGGACTAAAGCACACATGTGGCAATACAGAATGAAGAACTGACAATAAAACTATTCAACACCAAGAGATCACCAGAAACCAACTAACTACTCCCACCTTCTCTTTTCCACATCCTCACACCCATCACCTACTGTACACACCTAGAAGACTAGTGAATCAACCCGCCAAAAATACACAAACCACACACCCCTCTCTAATCATGCTACAGACCCAATTACTTGCAGACAACAAACAATTCAGACACAGGATGTCACACTTCCGGACATAATAAGCCCAGTGCACTGTGATGCTGATAACTTTGTGAAGGATTTTCAAACAATGCCATTTTTATTAACATAAAAGTTTGTATAAACGACTCACTATCCCTACTATGATGAGGATTTCCCTGCCTAAAAAAAACCTAAAGGAAAACTCTAGGAAAAAGGTTTCTGTCCTCCTGTCATGCCACTTACTTGGGCCCAAAAGGCATGGTATCAAACAGTCAGACGGACACAAGGGATCACAGTTCAGGGATTTTTATTGAACTTCAATCAGGTTTGAAAAACGCCTATGTAATCCTAAATCTAAAGATGGCAGCAAGCTACGACCAGCAAACAATAATAAAACAGTCCTAGTCCAGTCTGTCAAAATAAGAGGGCCTATACTAATAAACGTATTGCTAATCCTTACTTCTAAATACAAAATAGTGTAGGAAACAATGTTATGCAAAAGAAAAGTGTTCAAGAAATAATATGTCGGGATATTCAAGTCGTTGTCCTACCTTCCACACGTTTTCAGCACGGGAAAAGGCAGCACACTCGAGCTTAGCACAGTCTCTGGCTTCTATAGCATGACGATGCAGTTCAAATCTCAGTATGAGGGCCTTCTATGTCAAAGTATCTTTTCTAATTCAAAGTCTCTTACTTCAGAGGGCCTGATGCGACAAACAAACATTCAAAAGTTCCTTTCTCCTCATGATTCTCATGTACAACTTCTTTGGTGATTTTCGATTCACCCCAGGTCCCCCTCTGCCGGGATCAGACCCACTTTAACACAGTGTTTTCAATTGATCCCTCTGAAGGGCTCAGACCAAATCCATGTGCTTTTCCAAACTTCCTCTACTTCATCGAAATCTAAGACTTTCGACTGTGTGCAGGATTTGACTAGACCCATTGCAGGACCACTTCAATTCACATTTATTCATTCTATTTCAATTGATCTCCCTCAGCTGGGCTCGGACCAACTATCTACTTTTATCACTTCTCAGCTGGGTACCTTACAGAGACCTTTGATTGAGTACCCACGCGGTGCCGGACCACTCTGTCAAAGGTATTGTAGCTTGCTTTAAAGTTCAATCACTCATCAGCAGTTTAATTTCATTCGCGTCTCTTATTACACGTGTTTTAACAATGTTTGTTCCAGCATTCGCCATACAATGTTGCTGCTTGCTACCTTGGTTTCAACACAGACCGGTCTTCCATCTGTCTCCCCAACTCACCGGCTGTGTTGATTTCACTGACTCTGCTTGGTTCTTGGAGCCAAGGACAGTGACACGGCAGCTGGCGCTTCGTCCTCTCTTGATTATTGATGTGGGAAGGCCCAGAGTCCTCCGACACACAATGCAGGATTCTTCAGCCTGATTTCCTCGACTTACGCTTTCTGTTCTCGAGGTTTTGGGAAATTAACGGTTCCTTGTCAAAAAGGTCAAGGGAACATCCCTCCTTGCGACCCCCTTCTGTTTCGCCGTCTTTCTCCTCTCGTTAAACTGCCATCTTGGAACTGATGTTTCCTCGTGTGCTTTGCCTCAATCAGAGTGTGCTCTCGTGCCCCGCCTTTTATCCGTGAGGGGAAGTGTAATGGAAGTCAGGTGTGAGTGATGGTCAGTAATTGTCTGACCATTGTATTGGGACACATCAGGTAAATGGCTCGGGTGTTAGTCCGTTTTCTCTCATAGCGGCCTGTCTGTGAGAAAGTGTTTGTGTTGTAAAAGGGGGTTCAGGAGGTTGAGTTCTTAAATATCCTACCGGGTAGGATGGATGAAGGTGTTATTACAGGGAAGGGCATACCGTGTCTCACCATCCAGTGTCCCACTCCCACTCCCCGAAGACCCCTCACTCAGGTGATCCTCCAGCACTGTCCACCCCCAGGAACTGGATCCAAAGGCGATGACCATGTCCTGGCCACCTGAATGACAGCTCCCCGGGGACTAGCGGATGAGACACCTTCTGGTTTCTCACAGTAGGGAGGCAGCGGGTCCCGACATGGAGGCTCCACCCTGAGTGGCGCTTGTTGCGGCCGCATTCGGTCCTGATTGACGGCTTCCTGAGTGCAGCCATGTTCGCGGATCTGCAGATGCACGGACGTCTGAGTCCTACCTTCCGAGCAAGCAAGGTCTGCCGACCTTGGGACAGCGCAGGCTTGCATTATAATCCTTGTTTGGGTCCCAGACCCCTATTAGGGTCCTGCTTCCCACAGCACACTGTGTCTCAATGCTGTTAGTTCATTGATCACGGATCGCTCAGAACTCTTCCTGTTCCTTGATCTTCAGTGCTCCTGTTCCTGCCTTGTACCCCTTTGGTGCTGGCTTCCTGGTCTGTTCCTACGTCTCTGTTCTCTGTCCGGGTTCAGCCCTGGTCTCCTGGTTGGTTCCTGTGTTCCCATTCACTGTTTTGGGTTCTCTTTGGGACTCTTCCTGGTTGTGCCTCCTCTTTCCGGACCACCATGGTTCCCTCACTTCCAGTCCTCCACTCCTGTTCCCCGTTTCTAGTTTCTGAGGCCTCTGCCTCTTGTTATTACCATGCCTAGCATCTCTGTTTGGTACCCTGCCTCCTGTTACCAGCGCCTTGCCTCCAAGACCTGCACTCTTCACTTTCATGCAACCTTGTTATTCTGCTGGATCAATTCTACTGGACATCGTGTGGCCTTCCCTGCCAGTGCTTGCACTGTCCTCATGCCATGCTAATCAGGGAAGTGCTGTCCTATGACATTGGGAGCTGGTCCAGCCCCTACCTCTTCAATCACCAGGAGGGTGTTGGGTTGGTGCCGCGTGTTACTAGTTCCTCACTTCAGCATTTATTGACAGACTGGCTACCTCTTCACGTTAATCACCAGGAAGAGCAGGTATGCAGCACCCACGTGACGCTTCATTTAACAGATTGAGACGCCTCCCTTCAGTCTGTACATGGAGGAGATCTAAGAGCTCAGGGATGAATTACAGGCTCTTCATCTGGAAATGACCACTCTACACCAGGAAAACATCACCTTATGGTAAATGGTGGTACAAGGAGCTGGAGCTGCTCCCGAGGCCGAGTGTGCCATGGCTGTTAGGCAGAATCCTGTGCAGTTCCCTTAGGGAACACTGCAAAAAGATTAAGACTACAGGAGTAAGCAATAAACCCAATTTGTAGCAGTCTGCACCACCCAGATTTACCTGGTAGCTGTGGCTGAGCAGTCAGACTTTTCTCAAGAAGAGTAAGGCAGTATGTAGAGTATACACAACAGGGCTAAAAACACAGTAGAGCAAACCAACACTGACCAGAGCTTTGTATCAAAAGTATAGAGTTATTTATTTAAAACACACTATAGGCAATACACTAGCACTCTAAATCAAAAGCAAGTTAAAACACAGTCAGATAAAGTATACACACCTCCCTTAATAACTATTAGACAAGTCAGAGTTAAAACACCACTATTTGTTAAGACAGATGTGAGCGCTTAACTAAGATGGCACTCCAATAGTTTGGTTAGAGGGAGAGAAAAAGGCAGAGCATAAGAATAATACAGTCCCAACACTTTTTAAGAGTCAGAGCAAGGGAATAAGGGCAGACTATACTGTAGAGCTAAAGTTCATAGGCCAGGCCCACTTTAAATGGAGCAAAGCAAAATGTGCCCAGGATCACACTGTTTAAGTTGCACAAAAAGTCTTTGCAGAGTGTTCAAAAGAGGTTGGTTTAGTTCAAGAAACAAAGTTAGAAGGTCTGGGGCCAACCCAGTATAGAAAGCCAAGGATTTAAGGGTCAGCAATCTGTAGAAGAGGAGGCCAGGCAGGACACAGTACCTTATGCACAAAACGAAGATTCCCACTGCGTCTTTGGTCCAGGTGGGTTTCCTGCAGGCTCCGGTGTCCACCACTCAACTCACTTTCACGAGAGGAGGCAGACTTGGAGGGTCCTGCGCCACACGGGACGGTGGATAGCAGCAGAGTTAAGCGTCGGAAAAAGGCTCCGGTCCTCTAAGTGCGGTCTGGGGTCTCTCCGACTGGCTATCCGGCGATGGCAAGACGTTACCAAAGTTCAACCAGGGTGAAGAGGGTCCAGGCACTGAGTAAACTGATTGGTCCCACCAGCTTAAAGGTTTGAAGATTCGGGTGAAGAGCTTCGGACATTGGAGATCAGAAATTTGAACCTGCAGCAGGGCTCCACCGGTGTTGATGTCGTCTGCAGCTGTCCTCTCCATCTCTCTTCGTCGGGTCTTTTGATCCTGTGGCGACTCTCGTTCCAGTCCCAAATGGTGGGTATTTATGCTAAATCCCCCCGTTCAGACAGCCTGGCTGTCAATCATTCAGCAGGGGGTCACTGTCCAGTCCGGATAGTGCCCCAACCAATCACACCAAAGTGCGACTTGGTTCCCAAGGGAACCAAGGGCAGGGGGTCTCAAACCCCTCCCTCATATCCTGCCTACTCTAGACTTCCAGGCGCCTTTGGCAGGGCTTCTGTTCAGAAGCCTGCCAAAAACAGCAAACAAAGAAAACCAAAGTGAGTAAAACTCACAAAGGGAGACTCGAGAAGGAACCCCTAGTAAAGAAAATGGCGAAAAACCAAACCGGAGTAAAGTTATTAACAATATAACCCGGCGGGGTTTAGGGTTAGAGCTAACGTGTAGCTTTTACCGTTACCGCGTATAAATGTAATACGGTAATCAAAAAGAAAAGTAGTAGTACTACTGCCACCAGCCAATTCTTTAAACTATGGGTGCCAAATGTAAGTCAAAAAGGACTTCAGACAAAGGAGGCACGAAGTGACCCCTTCAGCACTCTATAAAAGATAGTGTGTGCTGAGTCTGGCAATTTGAAAAGCAGCCAAGTCTGACAACTTTACCTTTGCTAGGGGACTGTAGTCAGCCCCAGCAATGGAGTCTTGGGAAGTCGAAAAGACAACCCAGTGTCACTGCACTGAGGGTGCGGGGTGACACACAGAAAAAGATGATGCCCCCAGAGTTGGTTAGACTCTGAGTCCATGGAACACATAAAAAGAACAACACTTATCACAAAAAAAATGCAGGTAAGAGTGGGAATAAAAAGGGTCACACTCTTAACATGAAAAAATAAACCCCTGAAATCCAGCAAAGCTGCTGAGGGACTCACTAGGTGAGGGAAATTAGCCACTATGGAGAATTCCTCCCTAACACTGGCACACACTTCCCCCTTAAAATACGACAGTGGTCCCAGACGAGTGGCTGAATTCTGCAATCATTGTAAGATCCACTTTCTTTTCAGACCCATTCATTTCAATCAGGACAAAGCCAAGATTGGATATATCTTGGGCAATTTGACAGGAAATGCACTTGCTTGGGCCGCTCTTCCGTTTCAGCAAACAGCCCCATCCTGAACGACTTTGCGGCATTCGAAAAAATGTTTTTGATGTCTTCAAATCCCCAAACCTGGCCTCAGCATCTCAGAACCAGTTGATGGACATTCAACATGGTTCCAGCGACGTTATAGCCTACATCAGTCGCTTTCGACAATTGGTGACTGGCTCACAATGGCCAGAAGTCACCCAGAAGACCTTGTTCCGTTGAGGCCTAAGAGAGGAGTACAACGATGAGCAATTGCACATACCAGAATCAGAAAACCCTACGGACCCTCGTGGACCGAGTGCTCCGTATTGACTATAGGCTGCCAGAAAGAAGAGGAAAAAGGCAGAGAACTGAGAGAACATACCCCAGACCTCCAGCCGCTCCTATGAGGGCACTGGGTCCTACGGAATCTGGTCCAGAACCTATGCAACTGGGAGCAATAAGGGGCCCTTTGTCTGAGACAGAGAAGAAGCGACGGTGAACCCTTAGTTTATGTTTATACTGTGGAGCCGCCAGTCATTATTTGAGATCCTGTCCTCTGCATCCTCCAAGGATATCGGAAAACTAACAGGCCTGTCGTGTATGGGTAAGGCAATGGCAGGCCCTTCTGTTTCAGTCCTTCTGAATCCCGTTTCGGTCCTTCAACCTATGCAGCCAGTAGCCTTGTTGGTTTGAAGATCTGGATTGTTTGGCAGAACAGGTGTGTGGACACCTTGACCCTTCTTGATTGTGGAGCTCTGGCAACTATATCGATTCTACTTTTGTGACATACATCAGCATACCACCAAATCACAAGGAAAGCGCTACAGTTGTGGAAGTTATTGAAGGGACCCCGAAAGCGCTACAGTTGTGGAAGTTATTGAAGGGACCCCGTTATCTTCCGGTCCCATTTGTCAGCATACTGGGACCCTGCTCATGTGGATATCAAGACACCCTCATAGCCAGCAGTGCTGGGTTTACCCTGGCTGTTGTACACAATTCCCACATCAATTGGGAAACGCAGACCCTGGTGTTTGCATCCTTGCGCTGTGCCCAAGATTACTGTACCTCTGGCATATCTCAGACTACCTTGACTGCTTCTCCTTCTTCCTGAGGAAACAAGGTGACTCGTCTCTGTTCCTTACTAACAGTATCCTAGGTCTATTCTGATTTTCTCAGTGTATTTGCAGAACCTGGGGATATCCCTCTACCACCTCAGACATTTCACATGTGCCATTGATTTGTTGCCTGATGCTGTCATTCCCCATGGGAAGGTTTCTCCAGCATGGGGTTGTTGGGCCTGCCGTACGCATCACTCATGCACACACCATATTAAGGACACGGAGCCTGATGTCCTATCAACTTCTTTATTTCCTCTCTCACACGTTCTGCCTTCCTTCCTCTTGTCCCCTCCCCTTCCGCTTTCCTCCCGCTCCCCTTTCCTTGGTCCTCTTAAAGGGGCCATGTCCTTTTCCATGTACAACACCTCCCCCGTGCTTAACATGAAAGTCCAATTACATCTGTTCGATGAGTCTCATTGGCTTCTTTATTGTCCGAGGGGGTCTCCCTGGTGATTTGCGGCTCTCGCCGGTTAATTCCACTGGGGGCTCTGTTTCTTCTTCCTCACTACTGTTCTCATTAGGTGTTTCTTGTGTCTCGGGTTCCTCTAGATACAATTTCTTGAAGATTGAGGAGTTGCGGGTGATGTCTCCTAGGTCTCCGGTTGCTGTGACCATGGGTCCCTTAATGGCCGTGATGATTCGCGGTTCGGGACTGTACCGGGTGTCTGCTTTCTTGCGCTGCTTTTGCCGCACTAGGACAGTTTGTCCGATCTCTAGCTGTTGTTCTTTCGCTCTCATTCTCGTGTCGGCTCATTGCTTTGCTTTCCTCTTCTTTTCGGCGTCTCGTTCTCTGATGGCTAGGTCTTCTTCTGGTGTATAATCCTCCCATCAGGGAATGCGCGTTCTGGGTTGGTATCTCACCATGAGTTCGGCTGGTGGCTTTCCTGTTGCGTCATGTTGGGTATTCCGATAGCCCCGGAGCATGCTGCAGATGGCCTTCGGATGTAGCGTCTGCTCTGCTACTGCCTTTTGTCTTGTCAGTTTGATGGTAGCCATAAATCGTTCCACCATCCCGTTGGCTTGGGGCCACAGCGGGGTGATCTTTTGGTGGTGGAATCCTAGGTGGCTTGCAAAGTTTAAGCCCGCTACGACAGGGAGTTGTGGTACAAACTGGCCCCCCTGCTGGACTTCCTACCAGACAAGAGGGCGGAAGCCCTAGAGATCTTGCAGGAAGGAGAGGTGGCGTCGGACCACGCCATTACGATTGCGTGGGACATCGCTGACACTGGATTTCGCCAGTTGGGCAACGGCATGTGCCTTAGGTGGCGTGGATGGCTCAAGGCTACTGACTTCCGTCAGGACGTGCAGACCAGAGTCTTGGACATGCCGTTCGATGGAAACAACCTGTTTGGGAAAACAGTGGACGATTCCCATCAAGCCATCAAGGCGAACACGGAGACGGCCCGGGCTCTTGGGGTTCTCCAGCAACGGTGGCCGCCCTTTTGGAGCGGCGGAGGCAAACAGGGTGCCTCCAAAGGTTCCAGCGGCGGATTTTCCTCCTACCGTCAAGCGGCCCGTTCGTCGTCACAGGAAGCTTACAGGGGACAAGGCAAGTCAGGCGGACCCTACCGTCGTCGCCAAGGAGGACAAGGCGGCAAAGCCTCATCGAAGCAGGACTGAACCGGCCGTGGGGTCGGGCCCCCACCGAAGCACCCCGGTGGGAGGCCGGCTGGCGAGCTTCGTCAGCGTGTGGGAGTCCATCTCCACCAACCGTTGGGTGCTGGACACCCTAGCTCAGGGTCACGCGCTCGAGTTTCTAAAGAGGTGCCCGCGCGTCCCCCCTGTGGCCAGGAAAGAACATCACGTCCCTCAACTTCTCTTGGAGGTAAAGGCGATGCTCAAGAAGGGTGCCATCGAGCTCGTCCCAAAGAGGCTTCGGGGCTCCGGAGTTTACTCAAGATACTTCCTCGTGAAGAAGAAGACGGGAGGGTGGCGTCCCATCCTGGACCTACGACGACTGAACAAATTCATCAAGGCACAGAAGTTCCGGATGGTCACCCTCCAACACGTCCTGGGTCAACTGAAGGAGGGCGATTTCCTGTCGTCGTTGGATTTGGAGGATGCCTACTTCCATATTCCCATCCTAAAGGGACACCGAAAGTTTCTCAGGTTTGTGGTCCAAGGGCGTCAATACCAGTTCAGAGCCCTTCCCTTCGGATTGAGGTCATCACCCAGGGTGTTCACCAAGTGCCTCGCACCGGTGGCGGCGCAGCTGCGCCGAGAGGGGATCCACGTCTACCCCTACCTGGACGACTGGCTCATCCGAGCAAAGACGAAGGAGCTCACCGTGGAGCACACGGCAAGGACCGTCCAACTACTCACGGACCTGGGATTCTCCATGAACTACGCCAAGTCCCACCTGGTGCCCGCGCAAGACGCACTGTTTCTGGGAGCGAAGCTCGACACAGTGTCACTTCTGGCCTCTCCGTCGGAGGAAAGGACGAGGGCCAACTTGGGCAAGGTGCAGCGGATGCTGGTTGCGGATGCGGCCAGGGTGAGGTCCATCAAGTTCCTCCTCGGAATGATGTCTTCTTGCATTCATCTCATCCGCCTGTGCAGGCTCCGGATGCGCCCGTTGCAGGAGTTCCTGGACGCGCGCTGGATCCAGACGACGGGCAGCTTCGAGGAGAGGATCACACTCGACGAGAGTTTCCGACGGGCGATCTGGTGGTGGAGCACCCGCGCGCATCTGACGGCGGGCATGGACTTCCAGACCCCCGACCACCAGGAGACAGTGACCACGGATGCCTCCCTGGAAGGGTGGGGAGCGCACACCGAAAATCTGCACGCGAGAGGCCTTTGGCTTCCGACGGAGAAGTCCCTCCATATCAACGTCCTGGAGGTCCGTGCAGTGTTTTGGGCCCTCAGGTCCTTTCTTCCGTCCCTCAAGGGCAAGGTGATGAGGATCTTCACCGACAACACCACCACCACCATGTTCTACATCAGGAAGCAGGGCGGTACCAGATCCCCAGCCCTGTCCAAGGAGGCACAGGATCTGTGGCATTGGGCCGTCGCCCAAGGGATGTTTCTGGTGCCGTTTCATCTGGCAGGGATAAAAAACACCATTGCCGACTCGCTCAGCAGAGAGCTGCGCTCGTGCCACGAGTGGGAACTACGACAGGATCTAGTGGACCGCCTCTTCCGACGGTGGGGCACACCCCAGATCGATCTGTTCGCGACGGCGACGAACTCCAAGTGCCGGAGGTTCGCCAGCAGGTTTCCCCAGCCGAGGAGCATGGGCGATGCTTTCTCGTTCCCCTGGGAGGGCCTGTTTCTCTACTCGTTCCCTCCATTGCCATTGCTGATCCGGCTCATCAACCAGCTCAAGAGGTCACGGTGCAGGATGATCCTCGTCGCACCTGCGTGGCCGAGGCAGATATGGTTCCCGGACCTTCTGGACTTGTCAGCGTCCCCGTCAATCAAGCTGCCAGTGGACGCGGATATTCTCTCCAGGGAAGGAGGCGCCATCCTCCATCAAGACCCGAAGTCGCTGAACTTGCAGGCCTGGCTCCTGCAGCGTTAGAGTTTGGAGGATACGACATACCGGCCGACTGCAGAGAGGTTCTTGCAAAGGCCAGGGCGTCCTCAACTCTTAAATGCTATAGACACAAATGGAAGAGGTTCTCTGTCTGGTGCCACGCACAGAAGATGAACCCTCTACGGATTACTGCTCCCCAGGTACTGCCGTACCTTCTGACGCTGGCCAAGGCTGGACTGGCGCATGCGTCCATCAAGATTCATCTTGCTGCGATCTCCCGATACACCAGAACCATGTGGCGGACGTCTTTGTGGTCTCATCGTCTGGTGAAAGAATTCATGAAGGGACTGTTCAGATCGTTCCCGCCGGTGAAGGCTCCGGCCCCGGCGTGGGAGCTCAACGTGGTGGTGACCAAGCTCATGGGACCTCCGTTCGAGCCTCTGCACTCGGCTCCGTTGAAGTTCTTGTCGTGGAAAACAGCGTTTCTTGTGGCCATCACCTCCGCACGAAGAGTGTGAGAGATCCAGGCCCTTTCCTGCAAGCCCCCGTACTTGACTTTTCATGACACGAGGGTAGTGCTCAGGACGCACCCCTCCTTCATGCCCAAGGTGCCGTCGGACTTCCACCTCAACGAACCCTTGGTGTTGCCTGTTTTCTTCCCGTCGCCTTCGTCGCCGGCCGAAAGGACTTTGCACTCGCTGGATGTGGCTAGAGCGCTGAAGTTTTACGTGGACCGCACAAAGTGTTTTCGGAAGACGTCACAACTTTTTGTGAACTTTGGACCTGTCAATCAGGGGAAGGCTCTCTCAAAGGCCTCCATTTCCAGATGGCTCTCCGGCTGTATCATGTACTGTCATCGGTTGGCAAACCGACCGCTGCCTGGCCGTCCGAGAGCCCATTCCACCAGAGCGATCGCAGCTACCACGGCGTTCCTTTCTGGTGTGCCCTTGCTGGACATCTGCAGGACTGCTACGTGGAGGTCGACGCACACCTTCACGAAATTCTACTGCGTCGATCGGGATTCCAGGGAGGAGTCAAGGGTCGGCCAAGCAGTGCTGCGCAATCTGTTCGCCTAAGGTGAGCCTGGTGAGGAGGTAAGAATTGCTTAATGTTGAGTTTGATGTAATGCTTAATGTTGAGCCTTTGCCACCTCCCGTGGTTGTGCATGTGTGTACTGCTATGTATTCTTTATTCATGAGCATGTGAATCCATGCCGGATCCCATGCTGGAGAAAGGAACAAGTTACTTACCTGTAACTGTTGTTCTCCAGCATGGGTCTGGCATGGATTCACATGCGAACCCTCCCGCCTACCCCTCTGCGGCTCTTCACTTGGTCATACTGCCACTTCACATGCTACCAAATCTGAAGATGGCTGCCAGAGGCGGGGCTTAGGTAGAGGGCAGTCATTGGCTGTGGTCAGTATGACGCAGAGATCAGTGATTGGTTACTACTACGAAAGACAGATCAGAAACGAAACTGATACTGATTTTTTCTTTACCGAGGATTCCCAGCCTGACGACGATGAATATTCATGAGCATGTGAATCCATGCCAGACCCATGCTGGAGAACAACAGTTACAGGTAAGTAACCTGTTCCTTATTCTCTATCCCCATGTATTTATTTATTTATTTATTTTATTTATTTATTGTTTGCTTGTTAGGCGCTTGTACAGCAAGTAAATTCTGTTTCAAAGCACCCACAGGGCAACAGAGAGGGAACATGGGAATGGAACACATTTCAATACATCAAAATATTAAATACATTGGAGTGGGAAAAAAACTACTACGCCTTGTGAGTATTCAGAACGTGGAAGTGCAGCAAGTAAGAGGGCAGTGGGGCTAGGTGCTGGGGTGACAATGCTTGTGGGTAAGCCCCAGATGAAGTGCAAGGTATGGCAAGTGCTACACAGCCTGGAGCTGCGTTGGGTGGAAAGTGCAAGCCTCCTGGGCAGAGGGTGAGCCGATGCAAGTGTTTGAAGGTAGGCAAATGCAACTCTTGGTACGACTCTGACCTCGTCACCCTCAAACGCAAGTGCAGGGTGACTGAGAGGAAGTGGAGGGCAACAGGTGCACCCTCTGACAAACTGGCCTGCTGCCTGCTCCAAAAGCAGTGTAGACTCTCTGTCCTCACCAAGAAGAGAGCACACATCCAGGCACGCGCCTCTGCGGCATCTAACACCTCGGCTGAACTTTTCAAAATCTGCAAGGAGCTGGCCAATCCTGCTGCAATCTCTACCTCTCCTGTCCCCTCCTACGCCCACTGTACGGCCTTGGCTTCTCATTTCATCACTAAAACTCGGGATATCCTATCCACCCTCTCTTCCTCCTCCACTCATGGCCTGCCTGTGGCCGCCTCTCCTCCTCCCTTCCCTTCTGTTCTTTTCCCTTGTTTACCCATGACAATGTTTCTAGACAAGCCTCATCTGTGAAAGTCTCGTAAAAAAAAAAAACAGGTTCTTCCCTGTACATCCAGAACAATTAATGACCACATCAACACCCTTGCTCCAGCCTTGTTCGTTTTCTGCAATCACTCTTTTGTCACTGGAACCCCCCCATTCCCCCCACCCCCTGAAGCTCTCCCTTGTGCACCCCCTCCTAAAGAAGCCCTCTCATTTCCTGGGCAAACTCTTGGAAAAGCTGGCCATCTCCCAGCTTAATCTTCACACGAAATCTGTTGGTTGTCTTCATGACCAGCTTTAGAGCGGCCAGAAGTACGAAAACTGCTCTCCTGAACATCCGTGAAAACCTGCTCTCTAACCTCGACTCTAACCTTCCTTCTGTCCTCATTCTCCTAGATCTTTTGCCTTTGATACAGTCATCCATGCCATCCTGTTCAATCACATCTGTGATAACCTGTGTATAACTGATCAGGCCCTGTCCTGGTTGACCTCCTTACTCACTGATTGACCCGCTCAGTTCCAGCTGGGGTCCTTCCTCTCTTCTAACCCTCTCTCTACCTCTGGTGTTCCCCAGGGGTCTAACCCCTGGCTGTTCAACCAATACCTGGCGCCTCTTGCCCACTGCATCGCTGCCCCCTGCCCCAACTTTCAGTGTTATGCGGATGACACCCAGCTCACTTTCAGGCTCCCCTTGACCGCCTCTACTCCTTCTCTCATTCCAGATTGTCTGTCCGCAATTCAGGAGTGATGTGCTGCCAATGATCTCTGCCTTAATGCCAGTAAGACAGAGATCCTCCTCATTGGAACACTAGCTCCCTCCTTTCCTCTCTCTCTCTCTGGCTTCCCACCCTGGTCCCTCTTCCTGCTCCTACCTGTGTGGCTAAGAACCTTGGGGTCATCTTCGACTCCACCATCTCCTTCTCTCCTCACATCTCCAATGTCTCTAAGAAGTCAAACTATCAGCTGCACCTCCTCAGAAATATTCTTCCTTTCTTCACTTTCCCCCAAAAGCTCACCGTCTCCAGAGCTCTGGTCCTCTCTAGGCTGGACTATTGCAAAAGCCTCTTTCTAAATCTTCCTGCCTCTACTCTCCGTCCTCTAAAACGTATCCAGAACAAGACTGCAAGACTTTTCCTTGGCGTCAAGCCCAGGGTCATATCTCTACAGCTCTGAAATCTATTCATTGGCTCCCAGTGGCAGAAAGGATCAAGTTCAAGACCCTCTGCATCGTCCACAAGGCTTTCTGGGGCCTGGGACTGCACTACCTCCAACTCTCTATCCTAAACATCTCCCTAATGAAGCTCTCCCCTCATCCACCTCCAACTTTGAGGGTTAGTCGCTTTTCCAAGCAGAGAGTTGGGGGACAGATCTCTTTCTTCTGCTGTGGGCCTCCCTCTGGAAGACTCCCAGCCTCTTCCAAACTTGAGCAGAACCACCTCCGGTTCGGGAAGCAACCCAAAACCTTCCTCTTTGCTTCTGCTTTCTCTCTTCCTCTCACCTGCTGATGACCCGTCTGCTCCATGTACTGGTCACTTGGCCACCCTTCTGAACCTGGGCCCAGGTTCCTGCATGTCCAGTTGCACTTTGCACTGCCTCTAGGCTCCCCCATTGCACTTGTGATATGTATCTGTAACCCTACAGTGCCTTCTCTCTGCACTTAAGATCCACCTGTTGGCTGCACTTTCTGATTACCTGCACTGAGCCACTTGCTGGCTGCACTTCTCCCTCCTCACCCCTCCCTTCCCCACTTGGCACTTCTCCCCTTCAACTTCCTTGCACTTGCACAATCTGAATGACACAAGCCCTAGTAAGATTGTTGTTTTAAGCGCCCTCGGACCCCCCCTCCCCCCTGTCTTGTAGCACCTAGAAACACTTGTGTACAGGCGCATTATAAAAGCCATATCATATCATATATCACAGAAGCAGGGACGATTGGGTGTGAGAGGTGAAGGGCCCTGAGGATGCATACGCGCCCTGGACACCAATCACAGCAACTGTGATATTAGCAAACAAGGGAAGGAGGGGGTAAAGAGGAAAGTCTTGAGGATTTTCCGGAATTTAAGAAAGTCCTGCTCAAGACGCAGAGGGAGGGGGAGGATGTTCCATAGGAGGGAGCCAGCTGAGGAAAGCATTCAACCTCCTGCCCTCTGTTTAGCACAATGATTTGCACACGAGTTGATGCCAGAGGAACGTAGAGGTCTAGAGGGAGAGTATTTAGTAAGAGTGAGTTGAAGATTGGGTGATGGGCTCCATGAGGTGAAATAATGCGCATCAGACGTAGAGTGCTATTTGTGTAGTTTTTTCATTTAAGAATAGCTGCCTGCTAATCCTGCCATCCATAGAGGCAGTGCTCTAACCACAGCTTATGTGCACTTTATTTTCTGACTTTGCGGCCTCAAAGGCTATTTGGGCTACGTGATTGTGTGGCCCCCTCCATCAGGGCCGCGACCCGAGGCATACTATGAGTGACTGCTTTCTACTTCTGGCCATCGGTCTGATTGGCCGGCACCATGGGATAGAGCCAATCAGGGAAGCGGTCTGGCGAGGAAGCCGGCCCCCATTCGAGGCCCACAACTAAGGCCCCTGTCTGAGCTTGTCCGGGCCGAGCAGGGCCGTAGGTCCTCTACCCTTTTCCCCTCCTCAAGCTACGATTAGGCCTCCAGACTTATATACAGCTACCCCACGAACTTGGGCACCTCGACCTCTATGCTCCCTGCATATCTACCAGTGAGTGATGGCTGAACTCTCCCATTGCCTCATCCACTAACATTCTGAACCAGTTACTGTACCTGCTCACTCTGCCCTCCTTGCCTCACCTAACCTACTTCGCCTCTGCATTGCATTTGTGCCTTGTTTTTGAAATTCAAATTTAGTTGTGTGCGCTTTATGCATCTCTGCACCTTCTCTGCATTGCATTTGTGCCCTGTTTTTGAAATTCAGATTGAGGTCTGTGCGCTTTTTACATCTCTGCACCTTCTCTGCATTGCATTTGTGACCCGTTTTTGAAATTCAAATTGAGGTGTGTGGGCTTTTTACATCTATGCACCTTCTCTGCATTGCAGAAGCACCTCAAGACCTTCCTCTTTGCCTCTGCCTTTGTACCCTCTCTCCCCTGCTGATCTGTCTTGGCACCGTGCTCCTTGTTACCCTCTGTTTTACGGGCCCAGGAACCTGCTCTCCATGCCACCCTCCCGCACTGCCTTCGGACCACCCATCCACTGGGCCTGTATCTGTACCCATACAGTCCCCCACCCCGTTTTTTATCGCTGTACTTATCAGACATACCCTGTCTGCTACCTCAAACCCAGCACCTGCCACTGGCCGCTCTACCATAGTCACTTTTTTTGCTGCCTTTATGTATTTTATTTATTATTATTGCCCCCTTCGATGCACTTTTCCCCTCTCCCTTTCCCACGCACTTGCGCGTTCTCAATGTCACTGGGTCTAGTAAGATCGTTGTTTTTGTTTTCCTCTGTTCCCCTCCCTTGCCTTGTGGCGCTCTGAAACACTTGTTATGAGTGCAATATAAATAAAATATCAATCAATCAATTTGTGCCCTGGTTTTGAAATTTTAATTTAGGTGTGTGTGCACTTTTTACATCTCTGCACCTTCTCTGCATTGCATTTATGCCCTGTTATTGAAATTCAAATTTCCCTTTGGATTACTTTTGTGCCTTTTGTGTATACTAAGCCACCTGGTGAGTTTAGCTAGAACTTTGCTGTGCAGCCACCCTTCTTTCAATCCTTAACTGACCTCTGTCTATGGTTCTCACCATCTCACCTACCATCTCTAACTGCTACATGATCACCTACCTTCCCTCTCTCACAAAATCTGTAAGAAAAAAGCACAAAATGACATCCTTTCCACAAACCCTGGCCTACTCATCACAGACACACGTCAGCGCAACTTCCAGACAGGTCTTCACTGATATCCTCTTCTCTGTTCCTTCTGCAGATCTATGGACTCCTCATCTCCACTCTCCACCCTTTCACATCCTCTGCCATTAATGGTGGCATCAAGTGGGAAGTCCTCTTGGCCGGCTTCTCATCATCACGCTGCATCAGTAATGTCTACCACACAGGCACCATCTTGGCTCAGGGTGCTCAGTCCAACCTTCTGCTCTTTGACCGGCACCTGCCATCCCTCCTTAACTTCCTTCGTTCACCTGCCTCTCCCCCTACCACTCTCTCTGTCCCTCCCCCACTGACTGGTGTACCATGTCCGTGTACTCCACCTCAGAAAACCTTCAAAGGCGGAGACCTCCTTCACCTGGCTACTCTTAACGACCTCTCAGCCAACAATAACTATGCCAAAATCTGCCTCCTTCTTGAAGACGCTGACCTCGACATTCTCGCTCTTATCGAGACATGGTTGAATGCCAGCTCAGTCACTGCTTTTGACTCCCTTCTCCCTGATGGCTTAAGGATCATCTCCAAGCCGCGACCTCACTGTGCTGGTGGTGGGGTTGCCTTAATTTTCCCTGAGTGGGTCCCTTCCTCTGTCACACCCACCCAGCTCTACTCTTCCTTTGAGAGCCTGGTCTGCAGGCTGGTCATCTCTCCCTCCTCCTCTGACCATTGCTACCTTCTACAGGCCTCCTGCCGCCACCATCCTGTTCCTCTCTGAATGGGCTGATTTCTGTTCCTCCCTACTCTCAACCAACTCTAATCTCCTCCTCATGGTTGACTTCAACATTCAATTGGACTCCCTGGTCACAGAATCCACTCTCTTCCTTGACCTCTGCACATTCCTATCCATTCTGGCCCAACCCACTCGGCTGGACACACTCTGGATGCCCTCATCCATTCTGATCACTCTCTCTCACTCTCCCCACCCCCTCTTGTCACTTCACTCTCATGGTCCGACCATTCTCTCCTCTCCTCGCACCTGGGTCCCCTCGGCCCTTTGACCTCTCCTCCAAAAGCCTTGCCAACCTTGTTCACGAACATCCATCCAATTAATTGAGTGACAGCTGCTGCCTTTGCATCCACCTTCATCCCCCCACCCCCTGACTCTTCCACTGACACTGCTCTCAGCAACCTCCATTTGGCCATTACCAACACCCTGGACGTTCTTGCCCCAGTCATGAGGATCTGTCTGAAACCCGCCTCCAAACATAACACCTGGTACGACTCTGAACTTGCAGCCCTGAAACGCAAGTGCAGAGTTGCGGAATGGAAGTGGCAAACCGAATGGAAGTGGCAAACCTTAGGCTCACCCTCTAACAAATTGGCCTGCCGCCTGCTCCAAAGGCAATACAGACTATCCATTTGTACCAAGAAAAGGGTCCACATCCAAGCACGGGTATCAGGCGCATGCAACAACATGGTTAAACTCTTTAAAATCTGCAGGGAACTAGCCAACCCTTGCGCAGGCTCCTCCTGCCCTCTTCCGTCCCAGGTCCTCTGCAACGCACTGGCCACACACTTCACCACCAAAACTCTTGACACCCTGAGCACCCTTGCTACCCTCTCTCCAAACTGCTCCGTCACTCCCTTGCCTCCTACGGCTTCTCACCCTCCTTTCTCTCTCTCCTCCATTTCCCCTGTCACACCGGAAGAGGTCACCAGAGTTGTCTGCTCCATGAAGGTCTCTTCCAAACAGGTCTCCCCTTGCTCCTCCAGAATCATCAAGGACAACATTGGCCCCCTTGCCCCTGTACTCACTGATTTCTGCAACCACTAGATCTTTCCCATCCACCTTCAAACACTCCTTTGTGCACGCCCTTCTGAAAAAAACCTTCAGCAGACCCTTCCTGTCCAGCCCACTACTGCTCTATTTCTATTACTCCCTCTCTTGGGAAACACATGAATGCAGTGCATAAAAGGATATAAAGCACACCCACATAAATATGATTTTAAAATGGATCACAAATTAATGCAGTGCACAGAAGGATGCACGCTGTAAAGCACATACACCTAGATACAATTTTTAAAATGGATCACAAATGAATGCAATGCACAAAAGGATGCACGGTGTAAAGCACACCCACCTAGATACGGTTTTAAAATGCTGCATAAATGAATGCAGCTTGTGGTGCAATGAAAAAATAAAACCATAGGCAAAGCGAATTTTCATTTGAGGGACACAGAATGCAGTGAGAAAGTACGATGGCTAAGATAGAGAGGCGCATAGGTATAGTTATGGGTCAAGGAGATAGAATGAGGAACCAGTGGAAAGTTCAGCCATCCCTCATTTGTGGAGCAGAAAGGAGCGTGAAGGTGTACTGGTCCAAGTTCATGATGGAGCAGGTTGTTCACAGAAAGCTGTATTATGGGTTGCAGAGGAGGAAGGGGTGGGAGCCCTCCGGTGCCCTTCCTTAACTAGCAGGCCTTGGGAGGCAGACTGGCTAAAACCTACCAGCTTTCCTGATTGGGCCCCTCTTCCTTCTTAGCTCCAATCAGAGCAGGCCTTCTCACTGCAGGGCAAGTACAGGGGCAGGCATGATGGCATGGATGGCCAAAGGATGGATTCATGCAGTGAAGAAACATGCTCCATCTAAGAAAGAGGTCCTACAAAGTTACATCGAGGACTGCCTCAAGAAAGGATATATCACACCTTCCAAATCTCCAGCTGGTCTTCTGTTTTTTGTGCAAAAGAAGGAGGTAACACTATGGTCATGTATTGACTATCATCAGTTGAACAACATTACTTGGAAGGACAAGTATCCTTTACCATTGATTCACAATATCGTGGAATCCCTTCATGCTGCCCGAGTTTTCACTAAGTTGGCTCTCAGGGGGACCTATCATCTGGTGCGGATCAAGGAAGGGGATGAGTGGAAGACATCCTAATTTTTTCCATAAACCTGGATGAACACGTTTGCCATGTCAAAGAAGTGCTGCAAAGATTGTCTCGTAGCCATCTGTTTGTCAAGGCAGAAAAGTGTCTTTTTCACTGTGAAAGAATGGAGTTCCTGGGGTATGTAATTAACAGTACTGGGGTTCTTATGGATCCAGCCAAGTCGCAAGCCATTCAAGACTGGAAACAACCACATGATCTGAAGTCTCTTAGCAGTTTTCGCAATTTTTATAATTTCTCGCATTTAGCAGTGGTTTTGTCTCGCTTAACCAGTAACAAGATATCCTTTCACTGGGTTACCCAGGTGGATGCTGCTTTCAGGAAACTTCAGCATCCTAATGACCAGATGCCTTTCATAGTCGAGGCGGACGCATCTGATTTTGCCATTGGGGCAGTGTTGCTACAACAGGATCCGGGGTTCCGGAACCGAACATCCTATTGCTTACTATTCACGCAAGCTATCCCAGAGTGAACGAAATTACACAGTAATCGAAAAAGAACTGCGTTTGAAGACGGAGACATCACCTATTGGTGGGAAGGTTTTCTGTGAACGTACGCACTGATCACAGGAGTTTGCAGTACCTACGTTCTTTACGGTGTCGCACCTCCCATTACGATTTTATAGTGATCTATATTCCCAGTGTTCAAAACCTGAAGGCCGATGCACTGTCTCGCTCTTTGGTGAACGATGATGAAAGGACTGAGATGGCTGCTCCGCTGATTGCTCTGAAACATTTCTTACTGACTCTCACTCCTCATTTACAGTCAATCTTGCGGCACACCCTGTCAGATCCAGCTATACCAAAGCTATTATGACAGCCCCACGTATGTGAACGTAATGGACTAGTGTTCTTTCAGGATCAACTGTATATTCCCTCTGCCAACCTTCGGACTGCGATTCTGCATGCCTGTCACGATTCTATAGTCCGTGGCCACCGAGGAGTGAAAGCCAACCAGGAATTGATTGCCAGACAGTTTTGGTGGCCGGGATGGGCCAGTGAAGTGAAACAATATTTGGAATCCTGTCCCGTTTGTGCTCAAACCAAGATTTCTAGAAAAAGACCCTTGGGCCTCCTAAAGCCTACTGAAGTGCCACCCTATCTTTGTTATAGTATCCTCACTGTATTTTCGATCTACCTCCTTCCGAATGACACACCTGTATCATGTTGGTTGTGGACTGTTTCTCTAAAATGGCTCACTTTATCCCGTTCCTAAAGATCCCCACTACCTTCCAGATGGCTCGCAGTTTTCTTCACGAGGTGTATCATCTCCATGGTTTACCGGAGAAGATATTGTATGATCGTGGCTACCAGTTTGTTTCTTTCCTTTGGAACAGATTGTGTACTAATCTTGGCATTCAGCGAGCACTGAGCTCGGGCTATCACCCCCAGACCAACGGACAGACGGAGCAAACCAACCAGACACTGGAGCAGTATTTACGGTGTTATGCTAATGCCACACAGGACAATTGGTTGGACCATCTGGATGCTGAAGAGGTGGCGTATAACAATTCAGTACACGCAGTTACTGGTCTTAGCCCTTTTTTTGTTCTTCTGGACAACATCCTAAGCTGCTGCCTTTCTGCCCAGTGTTACCCAGAGCCGTTCTGTCTGCTGATCAAATGGTGACTTCCATCCAGAACCAACACAATCTGGCAGCTGGTACCCTTGCAGAAGCGTGCGAGTGCATGAAACCACAGGCTAACGAGAAATGTTCCCCCGAGCCTAAGCTTTGGGTTGGGGACATGGTTTCGTTGTCTGCAAAAAACCTCCCCCTATGCAATCTGCCTACAAACTTGCGCCCCATTATTTTGGGCCCTCCAAGATCACCAAGAGTTTGTTTCCAGTGGCGTTTCACTTAAAATGACCCTTCACCTGGCGCATTAACACAGTGTTCCATGTTTCCCTTCTGAAACCCTATGTGTCACACTTATGGTCGCTCCTGCTCCCGCCATGCCTCTGTTTGTTTTCAGGGTACCCTGGAGTTTGAAGTACAGGAGATTTGTGATTCATGGATCCAACATGGGGTGCTCCAATTTCAGGTGGATTGGAAGGGCTATCCCGCTTATGATCGCACTTGGGCACCCTGTAGTTTTGTGCATGCCCCTTGTTTGGTTTGTGAGTTCTTTCTCAGGCATGCTTGGAAGCCTGGAGCTCCTGGCCTTCCTGAGAGGGGCATAGTGTCACGCCACTTACTTGGGTAGGGAGGCTGGCCGGACATGGAGGCTCTACCATCGGTGGCAATTGTTACGGCCGCCTTGGGTCCTGATTTCCGGCTTCCTGGTCGCAGCCATGTTCGTGGGTCTGCGCATGCGCAGATGTCCGTGCCCCACCTTCCACGTATACGCAGTCCATCTGGCCTTGGGATTACAAGCCCCATTTGGGTCTGTAGGGGAGGCATGGTATCACAAGTATGACACTGATACACATGATATAATTTGTAAAACCTTTATTAACTTTGTGGGGTTTGGAAAAACTCCTACCTTGCCCTATAACTGGGGTGGGAGACGTCTTGACCATCTAATAATAAAGAAAACAGTCTTAGTCGTGTCTGTCAAATCAAAACGGCCTATGCTAATAAAACCTAATGCCTGCCCTATCTCTTGTACAAAAAAGTGTTTAAAGGAGGTTTGTATATAAAAGGAAAATCAGTGTTCGACAAATAATAAATGGGGCTGAATCAGTTCTCGTTCCCACGTTTAGACAGCACAGAATAAGGCAGTCTCTATAGGCAGGATGACACACTGGCTTGGGCTTTAACACCGAAACAGTTCGGAATGTGGATCGAGGCAAGCCTTCCATGTTAAAGGCTCTTGTTCCAGTCTTCCCCAAATAAAGAAACAAAAATTTCACACGGGTCCCCCTCTTCCAGGTTCAAACCTTTCACACTTAACCGTCGGTCCCACCAGGCTCAGACCTTTCACAGTTCAACAACACTTGCCGGGGCTCCGTTCCCCAAGCTTTTTACACTTTGGGTTTCCCTGAGGCGGGCTCAGACCCCTTTTCGGATGTCAAATACTTTTGAATGTGCGGGCTTCCTTTACAGACCACTGCAGGACCACTTTGACTCAGATTCCACAGCTGTCTTTATCTTAAAGTTCATTTATAGGTCTGCCTTTCCTCGCATCTCACCACACGCGTGTAGTCTTCACTTGCAATATATTGTTGCAAAACCTCAACCTTTCTTAGCACACACCGGTCTCTCAGGTCACTTGCCAACTCACCGGCTGTGTGCGGTTCCTGCTTGCTTTTTTTCAATTTTCAATTCACAAGTCAAGGTTAGAACCACAGGCTTGGCCTCGCCTCCCCAGCTCAACTGTTCACCCAGGAGGGTTGAAGGCATCCTAGAAACACAATGCAGTCTAGATATTGGGATCTGGCCTTCTCCAAGTGTCATTTGTGGCCTTGTGGAGCCAACAACCTCCTGTAGAGAACTTTTGGGGTTTTCGACCCGCTGCTCTCGTCCCTAGGTCCATTGCTGTGCTCCAGTAGGTTCGCCTCTGCCTCAGAACTTCTGCTCGTACTCGTGTTCCACCTTGCTCAGTGTGTCTCTAGGTTGCGCCTTTTATCTGTGTGAGGAGAGCTAATTGGAATCAGTTGTATGTACTTGAAGTCAAGTGCCTGACTTTGCCTGACCCGATTAGCAGGACATGTCCAGTACGATATATGAGAGTGTCTTGTTACTCTCAGTCGCCCTCTTCCTCGGCCTAGTGTGTATGCAGAAAGGGGAGGGGGGGAGTTGGGACATTGTATCCTAAAAAATAGGAGGGCTTGGATGTACAAAAAAGGGGGGAATAGTGCATCTAATCATCAGCTGCCTCACTCTCACTCCCCGAAGACCCCTCACCCAGGTGATCCTCCTGCACTGGTCCACCCCCAGGAACTGAATCCAAAAGCGATGGCCGTGTCCTGGCCACCTGGATGACAAGTTTCCGGGGACTATCGGGCAAGTCACCTTTTGATTTCTCACAGGTCCCAGACCCTTATTAAGGTCCCGCTTCCCACAGCGCACCACATCTCAATGCGGTAAGTTAATTGATCGCGATTCGCTCAGAACTCTTCCTGTTGCTTTTTCTTCAGTGCTCCTGTTCCTGCCTTGTACCCCTGTGGTACTGCCTTCCTTTTACCTGCCTGAACTCCTGGTCTGTTCCTGGGTCTCTGTTCTCTGTATGGGTTCAGCGCTGGTCTCCCGGTTGGTTCCTGGGCACCTGTTCCCTGTTTTGGGTTCTCTTTTTGGGGTTCTCTTCCTGGTTGGGCATCCTCTTTCCGGAACACCTACCCTGGTTCCCTCCCTTACAGTCCTCTGGTCTCCTGACCCCTGTTCCCCGTTTCATGTTACTGGGACCTCTGCCTCTTGTTATTGCCCTGCTTAGTATCTTCGTTTGGTACCCTGCCTCCTGTGACCAGCACCTTACCTCCTGTGACCAGCGCCTTGTTATTCTACTGGAGCAATTATTTTTTGTTGTTGTTGAAATTATTTGTATTAGTTTACATACTGAAGAGAGAAAATGCAAACCCCCCCATATCTCCATGCCAAAGGGACCGTGTCAATTTTTCAATCCCACAATTACAATTTAGCACAGTCACATTATGTCCAAGATCCGAATTCTATGGGGCACCATTGTAGCATATAGTCACTTTGTAAATATCCTAACACAGCATCCCAATTCGCTTGAAGGAGGCGTGATCCCTTTGGATCATGCGGGTAGCCCACTCCAATTAAATATAGGACCATACCTTCTGTAACCAGTCTAAGTTCGTTTGCACCCGTCTTTGTTTCCACTTTGGCACTTATACTACCCATGCTGCTATTACGAGTATCATGAAGCTACTTTTCTGTCTCTTTGATAGAGCTTTTTGTTTCGGGTCCCACAATCCACACAACCATACACTTGTGTCTGATGAATCGATGCTGGGGAATATCCCAACAATTTGTTCCTGAATTTCGGCCCAGTATGGTCTAATGATTGGGCACGCCCACCAAATATGCCTCCAGTTCCCCCTGACTGCACCCCCCTCCAACATAAATCCGAAACCTTTGGGAACATAATGTGAAGTCGCTCGGGGTATAATGCCGCTGGAACATCATTTTATACCACATTTCCCTCATTTGAATAGAGAGGGTGAGTTTCGGAATTGATCCCCATAAATATTCCCATTGTTCTCTTGGTATTATGTCGTCCAATGAGGCCTCCCATTTTTTAAAGGTAGTTCCATTGTACCAAAGTCGTGCCATCATTTAATAATTTATACAAGCTCGAAACTAACATTTTTGAAGCCTGTATGTGTCATAATATACTTTTCAAAGAGAGTCAACTGTTGCGTGCCTGCTGCTTTAATCTTTGGATTTACTAGACAATGTCGCAGTTGGTTATACTAAATCTGCCCCCCCCCACACCCCCAAATAATTTTTGCAATCCTCAAAAGTTCTGAGGTCCTGGCCATGATACTTGTCTCAATTTTTTAAACAGCCTGCTTCCCTCCAAGCTCCGAAAGTCCTGACTTCCATACCTGGGGGAAATTCTGGGTTCTGAAACATAGGGAGAAACGGGCAGGGGGAAGTGGACAGCCCCCCTTTTTCAATTGGTGAGTCCCACACCTCTACAACCAGACCTACAATTTTTCTGAGCTTTACATTAGTGAGCTTATGGTTCTGATGATCTAGCCATAGGAGGCCAGAAAGGGGTGTACCCCGCGACCGCTCTGTCCTGACGCGGCAAAATCTTACAATCCGTCCCCCTTTAACCATTCCCTAATAATCTGCAGTTGTGCAGCTTCAGAATATCAATTTAAATGTGGACGTCCCAGACCCCCCTGTTGTTTTGGTGCCGTCAGAATGGCAGTTGCTACCCTGGGTGATTTATTATGCCATATGTACGATGTTATAAGTTTTGTGATTGAGCTAAAGAAGGATCTGGAAATTCAGAGCAGAAGTGCTTGAAAGTAATATAGAATTCTGGTCAAGAGCATCATTTTAATTACTGTCCATCTCCCCAGCCACGATGTCACAAGTGGATTCCATCTACATAAATCTGCTTCCACCTTTGTTAGTAGTTGTGGATAATTCGTCCCATAAAGTTGTTCTGGTGATTTTTCTTAAGACCCCCCTCCCCAAATATGAGAGCTGAGTTGGGAGGCGCAAGCGCTCTAGGGTTTCTGGGTTAACAGACACATTTAGAATTTTTCATTTCGTCCTATTTATTTTCAGCCTGGACAAAGCACCAAATTCATCCAGCTCCTCCATCAATGAAGGTAATGATGTTTCTTGTTCCGTGATTGCTATAAGCATGTCGTCTGCGAACGCCATTATTTTATGTTCTTTGCCTGCCATAGCTATACCTCTTACCTGATCCGAGTCCCGGAGCCAAGTCCAAAGAGGCTCCAGATAGATATCATATAGGAGAGGGGACAGGGGGCATCCTTGTTTAGTACCCCGTTTTATTGCTACATTGTTCGATAAAATCCCATTTATAGCTAACCTAATTTGTGGAGATTGATAATTTGCCCGCACCATTTTGAGAATCCCTGCACCCATTCCACATGCATACCATGGCCTGGAACCAGAAGGACAATTCGACTCTATCAAATGCCTCCTCGGCATCCAGTGATACCAGTATTGCCGGTGTACCTGTTAAGACGTTTTTTTCCAGTTAATGGCAAACCCTTCGGACATTATCATGTGTCTGTTTCTGTGTGACATATCCGGGCCTATTATTTATGGCAATATTTCCATTATGCGGTTCGCCAAGACTTTGGTACATATTTTGGCGTCTATGTTCATTAACGCTATAGGCCTTTAAGAGCCAGGGGACGTGGGGTAATTGCCTACCTTAAGAAACGCCACCAACTTGGCTTCATTCATTGACTTTGTGATCATGCCCTTTGATCTAAAAGAATTGTAGAGCTTTGTTAGATATGGCGTTAAAACCTCCCAAAATTGTTTCTAAAAGTGTACAGGGTAACCGTCTGGTCCCGTGGCCTTGTTTTTGAGTAGCAATTGGATCACTTTCATTACCTCTCCCTCCTGAATTTCCCCTTCCAACCTTTCCCTGTCCTCTTGTGTGATGCGTGTCAGATACCCTCTTCAGATATTCTGCTTGTTTTATTTCGTCTGGATTGTCAGAGGCATATACTGAGGTGTAAAAATCTCCAAATATTCCCAGGATCCCTTCATTGGTGGTCTCATGTCCCCTTTTTTTTTTTTTTTTTTAAATGTTTTTATTGACAATATACATATAAGGATGGGCGTGACAGCCGACCCAACCAGCAAAACAATCAAAATGAACCAGATCGTCAGTGATATTTTCTCTTTTTTACATTAACTCCCTTCCCCATTTCCCTCCTCCCACCGACCCCCCCAATAGATCAACATGCCAAGTTTTGAGGTGTTGCAAACTTATTGAAACTTAGGGGAGAACACTTGCATACCACATGATTGTTAAAAGTACCACTTGAGACAACGGGGTCCGACCAAAAGACAATTGAACAGGAAACATCTCGGGTCCTTGGGAGATGTGAAAACATGTACCATATCAAAGCAGCTCAGTATTCATTCTACAAGCGCATGCAAATGCAATCATCATGGAGAAGAACTGCAGTCCATTCCTGTAGAAAATCAGCCATAGTATCGTTTGCTATTGCAGTAAGTTTATCGTATATAAAAATCGACCTAAGTTTACAGAGCCATTCCTCCTTGGAGGGGGGGCAGGGCGCTCTTCCATTTTTGGGCGAGCGCCTGCCTCCCCGCTCGCAGCATGGCCCCAATGACCTTGGGATAAACATTCGATTCTGTCTCCGGCATAGGAGTGCCCAGTAGAATTTCCAACGGGTGTAGGGATAGGCCAAACCCCTCGATATCTTTAATCCAGCTGAGTAATTCCGACCAGTAAACCAGTATGACCGGATAACCCCACCACATGTGAAACCAGGTTCCTCGTTGGTGACAGCCCCTAGGGCAAAAGGGGGACACATCTCTAAACATCTTGGACAACAAGGCCGGGGGCGGTGCCACGAATGGAGGATTTTAAAGCTATGTTCCATGGCAGCGGTATACAGAGAACCCGTAAAGATACTTTTAAAGACAGCCCTCCAAGTGTGATCATCCAATGGCATGCCCAGCCTTTCTTCCCATATGTTTTTGAATGGTTGTCTACCCTCTAGGTCCGCTGTTATCAAAACACTATAAAACTTAGACAAGGAACCCTTTCGAGTTGTACTTTTAGCCAGGATAGTTTCAAAAGGAGTGAGGGAGCGTCTAAGCTGATCAGCCCAGCGAGGGTGGGTCAAAATCCCCTTCAAACGTAGATATTCAAAGACCGTGGGGGGTCTATCTACCAGTGCCTCGATCAGGTTGTCATACTCTATGAAGCCCTTTTCATGTGACAGCTGAGAGACCCTCTCCAAGCCCATGTCTGACCAGGCCTGAGTGTCTCGGAAACCCCTAGAGCCCAGGTCAATGGGGGGGCCCCAGAGCAAGGACAAAGGGGAAGGCCATGAAGACAGTTGTTTATTAGCTTTGTTAGGCTTCCATACTGCCCACGGGGCTGCCAGGGTGGGATGTGTTCTGAGCTGAGAAGGGAGAGCTTTAGGAGGGGCCCACAAAAGGTCTCTAACCTTTTTCGGGTGGGTGTGAATGTCCTCGACATAAGTCCAGTATGTTCCCATATCGTCCCGCATATGCTCCAACATCACCCGGAGCTGGGCTGCTTTATAGTAGAGCCGGAAGTCGGGGAGACCAAAACCACCATAAAGCTTTGGGAGGGTCAGGGTGGAGGTTTTAACTCTCGGCCTCTTACCGTTCCAAATGAACTGGAAGACACGGGACTGAAGCACCTCAAAAAAGGTCTCGGGTACCACTACTGGAAGCGCTGTGAAGAGATAGAGGAGGTGGGGCAAGATATTCATCTTCACCGTGACCATGCGTCCAAGCCAGGAAAGCGTGAGGGGTGCCCACCGTCTGAGGTCGCTGCTAACCTGAGCAAGGATCCCCGGGAAATTGCACTGGTATAGTTGGGATAGATCTCTGGGGATGGTGGTGCCCAGGTACCTAGTGGATTTCCGTTCAATTCTAACCCCCAGAATATCACTGTCACTTCCGATGTCTCGATCCCCCAGACCCATGGGCATGATGCTTGATTTGGACGTGTTTATTTTCAGTCCAGAAAAGGAACCGAAGTAGTGTACAAGATCAAATAACCGGATTAGGGAGTCTTGAATATTTCTTAGGTAGCCCAGAATGTCATCTGCAAATAAGGATAACTTAAAGTCACAATCACCACACCGTATTCTCGAGATTTCCGGGTTGTTCCTAACCGCAATGGCTAGGGGCTCCATTGCCAAAGCATACAACGGGGGCGACAGGGGGCATCCCTGCCGGGTGCCTCTAGAGAGGGAAAAGGGCTCTGAAGTGCCTCCGTTGACCAGCACTCTCGCAGAGGGACCATTGTATAGTGCTGCGACCCACCCACAAAAATTGTCTCCCAGACCCATCTTTCGAAGAACCCTGCCCATGTAAGGCCACTCGACGCGGTCGAAGGCCTTTTCTGAGTCTAGCGAGAGAAGGTACCCCTCCACTCCCTGTTTAGATGCCTCGTGCATAAGGTCGAGAGTTTTTCTTATATTATCTGATCCCTGGCGACCCGGGATGAAGCCCACTTGGTCTCCATGTACTAGGGTAGGGAGGAGCTTTGCTAGTCTATTCGCTAGGAGCTTAGCCAATATTTTAACATCGGTGCTAAGGAGGGATATGGGGTGATATGATTGGCAGTAGGAGGGATCCTTGCCCTCTTTAGGCAGAACTACGATTAAAGCAGACATCATCGTGGGTGGGAGGGTGCCTTGATCCAGTGCAGCATTGAACATCTTAGCCATGAATGGGGCGAGCGTGGACCTGTAGGTCTTATAAAACTTAACTGTAAAGCCATCGTCCCCCGGGGCAGTGCAGCTCTTTAAAGAGGATATGGTGTCTATTACTTCTTCCGGGGAAATGGGGTGTTCGAGAGAATCAGCCTTGTCAGGAAGAAGGCCCAGGATGGGAAGGGAGTCCAGGAAACTGTCAACATCATTCCCATCCCCCGTATATTCCGAGCGATACAATTTTTCATAATATAGCCTGAATTGTTCTGCTATCTTGCTATCCCTCACGGTCGAGTCCCCCGGGTGTGTAATGAATTCACCCTCCTACAGTTCCTAAGTTAAGGAGTCTCCAGGCCAATATCTTATCCGCCTTTTCCCCCTTTTCCATATACTTCTGTTTCAGAAATGAGAGCTTCTTTTCCGTTCGTCCCACTTGGAGGTCCGCCAACTTAGATCGCAACCACTGCAGTTCCTCCCATTGCCCAGGAAACATCTGTGTTTTCAACTTCCCCCCGGTTGGATAGCCTCTATCTTTTCCTTTAACCATTTCTACTCACGATCCCTCTCCCTTTTTCTCCCAGACCCTATACCAATAAGGGTGCCTCTAATAGTTGCCTTAAATGCCTCCCATACTCCCATAGTACCAACCTCCCCGTTGTCATTAAGGGTGAAATAATCTTCTATGGCTGCTAGGATGGATTGGCGTATCTCCTTGTCTTGCAGGAGGCGGTCGTTACTCCTCCATCGGGATCCGGTTGCCGGGGCAGGGGGAAGGCCAATCCTAATCTTTACCATATCGTGATCTGTCCAGGGGACAATCTCCACACCCGAGTTCAAGACCTCTCCCTGCAGCGAGGAATCAACCAGGATGTAATCTATACGAGAGAAAACAGCATGTGGCTTTGAATAGTATGTGTAATCGGGGTTCCGACCCCGCTCGGGTATACACGTGTCACACAGACCAAGTTCCCCATTCACTTCCTGGAAGGCCAACACCAATTTCTTGTGGAGACGGATGTTGGGGCAGGGATTATCAGACTTTCTATCCCTCTCTGGGCAAAGCACCATGTTGAAATCCCCACCCACCAGCAGGGTGCCCTCAGAAAATGACATTATTATCCCTTTCATTCCCTCCCAGAAGGTGCCCTGCGCTTCATTCGGAGCGTATATGCAGACCAATGTGAACAAGCGGCCCCGCACTTCCCCCTTTACCATGAGATACCGACCATCCGGATCCGCTTTGGAGGCTTTAAACACAAAATGGGCCCCGGGGGAGACCAACAAAGCTACTCCCCGCTTCTTTGCCTGGGAAGAAGCCGTGAACATCTGATCAATGGTCTTGGCCTTGAGCTTAGGCTCCTTTCCCCGAACCCAATGAGTCTCCTGCACAAAGAGAAAGTGAAGCTGCAGCCTCGCAAATTCCCTCACAATTAGCGACCTCTTTGTAGGCGAGTTAAGCCCACGGACATTCAATGACCCCACTGTCAAGAATTGGAGTGAATCATCCATTAAAGCACGGGTAAAGGCTCATAGCTCCATTCTTAGAACAGCAAGCGTTGTTGCTCCCACAATGCTTCTGCAACCCACTTACAGCTCAAGACAGCCCCAGGGGTGCGGAAAAAACCACAAAACTTGGCGCGCCATAACTGTAACCCCAACAACCCAACTCCCCCTCTTCACCCCCCTCCCCCCTCATCGACTGGTTGTTCCATGGCTTCATCCAATCGCCAGACCAGGCCACCATTGTCTCCCCCCTCCAGGCTCATTAACACTTTATAAACAACAACTTGAGCCCCCCCCCCACCCCCAGGATCAACGCAGTTCACAAACAGTTACATCACCCTCCATTCACAAAGTCAAATGCCAGTTTATTTGTCTGGCGCCAAGAGCTCGATTCAGTTACTCGGAAGGTCTGGGGAGGCTGGGGCCACTCTCCTAAATTTCCTTTGGCCTCAAACTCTGCGCTTTTCCCTTGGAGCTTTGTTCCCTTTTGGGCCTGTCGGGGTTCGCTCACGGTCCTGCTCCCCCATCTCCATGTTTGAATTGTCCAAAGGTTCGCCCGACACTCTCTGGATATCGTCCTCAGTGATCAGGGCATACTTGTAGCCCTCGAACTCGAAAGAGAGTGAGAATGGGTATCCCCACCTGTATGGGACCCCCCTGTACTGGAGCATCTTCGTCAATGGGGAACAGAGGCGGCGTCTTGCAAGGGTGAAGGCCGACAGGTCTTGATACACCGAGATCTGGGCCCCTTCCCACTCCACCGGGCCCTTCTTGCGAGCCAGCTCGAGGATCCTGCTTTTCTCAGAGAAGTAATGAAAGCGAACTAGAACAGATCTGGGGCCTCTGGAGGATGCGCCCGCTCTATGGGCCCTGTCGATGGTGGGTTTGTTGGTGTTGGCCCCCTCGAATAGCACTCCTATTACTGCATTGATAGCCTTGATGATGTCTGCTTGAGTTTCGCCTTCGTGTTCCGGAAAGCCTAGGAAACGTAGGTTAAAGCGGTGTACCCTGTTCTCCAAATCATCCATTTTTAAGGAGCATTTCTCTTCTCTCCTCTCGAGCTCCGACAGGCGCATGTCAAACTGTGTCTCAAAGATGTCACTCGAAGCTGTATTGTTCTCCAGTGCCTGAACCCTGTCATCAATATTGTCCACTTTTTTATCTAAGGTGTCCAGTCGTAGAGCAATATCCGCCCTAAAGCCTCTAATTTCCTCCAGTAGGGCCGCCATGCCCCTGGTGACTGTGCTTGTATCAGCAGATTCCTGTTGCGTCTGGGCTGCCATTTCAGGGGGTATCAGGGGATCGGGGGGGTGCGGCGAAACTTCTGAAGGGATTCCTTCCAGTTCATAGACTCTCCCCAAGCATCACTGCTCCGTGGGGGCCTCCCCCAAAAGCTTGTGCCCGAGGTGACCCGCTATCACACACGCATACAACGCCACAGGGAGCGAGGGCCAATGTCAGCCGAGGGGCAAGGAGCGGAGACCCAGCAACAGGGGTCCGGGTCCCCGACTAATGCACTCCTGTGGGTATAGGTTTCTCTTCCGCAGGGTTCCCACCTCCCCTCTCACCCCCCGAACTGTATAACTTCACTCCCGTCGGAGCAGTGGCAGTACTTAATGTTCCAGAGGGTGGGCGCGGGAAGGACCAATCCCAAAGCCCTTGTGTCTGTACCCCGGTGTGGCCTGCTGGGGCCGATCTCTCCCAACTGGGCCCTGAGTGCCCATTCTGTCTGCCTGGGAGCCACTGTACTCGGGGGACACCCCGCTGCCCGAGACCTCTCCGGGGCTCAGATGTATGCCAGGGGCTCTCCCCAGCCTCACTCCCGCCTCTTCCCGTGACACCTTCAGTCTCCAGGAGGTCGTCCTGCCCGGGCCTGCACCTCCTTACCTCCTTGGTGCAAATTTGCCACTCAGCCTGTGGGAGTCCGTGTGCTGCGTGTGTAGGCCGGTGCGAGGCTTCGCCTGCCTCCCCCGCACTGCCGACACCAATTCCTGGAGCTCCAGTTCGCCCTACACGGGTTCACCAAGCACCGCTCACTCCTGTGGGGGCCCCCACGCTCCTTCCTTCTCCTTGTACTATAGGCCTCGCCCAGGCCTGCAACTCTGCGGCGCTTTCGTAGTGCCGCCTCCGGTTCCCGGATCAGCTGCAGGTGCCCCCGGATGCGTCCCGCCGCTACCGATGCGCACTGGGCAGTGGGGGGGGGAGCCGCCAGTCAGGGTAGCCAAGCCCCACCACAGGCCTCGCTCGGGCCCGGGTTCGCCGTAGATTCTCGCGGCGCCGCAGGGGGGAGGGGCTTCTGTCCCTCTAAACTCGGAAGCTTTTATCTCTGGGACGGTTCCCCCTCGAGGGCTCAAATTTGGGCCAGGGGTGCCCGGCTCCCTCAGATGGGTGGGGGTGGTGCCAGCTTCTCAGTCCGGGGGTGTTCGGGGGTGGGGGGCTCAGGTTCCGCGATCAGTGCCCTGTAGAGGAGACGAGCCGAGATGCGTTAGAACATCTCTGCGCCCCCTGGTGGATCCATGTCCCCCTTTTTTGCTCTTTAATTTCAAAATTGTTTGGGTTCGGGTCCTATCTTTTAGTTGTCTGGCAAGCAGCTGGTCAGCTTCATCAGCTTTTACATAATGATGTTGTTTCATAAATAACAAAGCCTTCTCGGAGCGTTTCATGCAGAACAATTTGAGTTGGCCCTGAATATGTTTCATCGCCCTCTGGAGTTCCCGAGTGGGGCCTTTTGCCATCTCCTCCTGTATATTTCTTAATTTATTTTCTAATTCCTCCTCCCATTGTTGCCTTTACCTGTCCCGTTCTGCTTTAATTGCTATCAGATGTCCTCTCAGGACAGTTTTGAAGGCGTCCCATACCATTTCACATGCCACCTCATGTGTATGATTTTCGATAAAGTATTTATTTTATCTTTAATGGAGGTTACTAAAATTGGATCCTGAATAAGGTCAGCCGGAAATTGCCATTTCCAAACCCGGTCTGGAGCGCCTCCCACCTTTATTGACATTGAAAGCAGGGCATGATCTGAAAGTGAAATAGCGCCCAGATCCATATCTGAGACTCTTCCCACTAAGCGCGTGGAGACCCAGATGCAATCAATCCTTGATAGTGATGAATGTTCATGGGAATAATAAGAATATCCCTTGGCCTGCCCCTTGATCGCTCGCCAAATGTTGTGAAGGGCCAGCATGGTAATTTCTTCCCCTTGAGTGACTTGAATGGTGCTAATATGTGATTTGTGGCTAGTGTACTCCTATCCTCCTGAGGGACCCACACCATATTGAAGTCCCCGGTTGATATGATGTCCCTCTTGGCGTACCCCTCTAGTTGTCAAAGCACACCCTCAAGAACCCATTGTGTCCCGTATTTGGAGCATATAACGTTGCTGATGTATATATGTGTGGTCCCAGCTTTACATTAAGAAAAAGAGATTACCCACCTGAGTCTGGTCTACTATCCAGGACCTGTAGCACTAGCATATTTTTTATTGCTATAAGAACCACAGCGGTTTTATCTGCGGCGTTAGCTTGGTATAATAATGAGTACCCCCGCAGTTTAAGCTTCCCTTTATCTATCCTTCTAATATGCGTCTCCTGATATATCAGAAAATCTGGTTTCATCCTTTTCAAAAATTCCTCTAATTTTTTCTTAATTGAGGAATTCGTGCCTCTCACATTATGGGACAATACTTTAACAGTAAACATTTAAAGTCTGGGCCCACCTGCATCCCCTTCTCCTCATGCCCCTGTTCCAGTTTTACTGATCGTGACCTCACCTCTGCGAGGTCTGAACTTTCCCACCCCTAAATCCCCCCAGCCCCCCCCCAACTGAACACAACCAACCTCAAACAACAGTCTACCCACCTAACTTTACCCCCAGCATGTGAGGGGGCCCAGGTTCCTAAGATCGCTGAGGCGCAGTGCCCAACGCCATTGGCCCCCTAAGATACCCATAGAGATGTTGCGGGGAATCCTAAACACCACTCTGTGATTCCAATTGACCAACCACTGTTAAATAGTCCCCTGGGCTGCAATCTTACTTGATGTTGCGTGTTATCTCCACCATTAGCACCCAGGTTAGTCTCCACCATTGTGTTGCTCTCCGCAGTTTACTCAAGGTAAGTTCTCAACATTTTCTCGATACTGTGAAGAACCAAAGAAAGTACACGTCCTGGGATCCTGACTCTTTATCCTTTCCCATTATCCTTATTAGTCGACAATTTCCACTCCCGGGGTCTTCTGCCCTTCCTTTTCAGCCCTTCCATCTTCGTGGCAATAGTTGAAGTCTCACTTTCCTCCTCTTGCAATTGTAGGATCTGTAGGGCCTCTTCGCAGGTCATTGTTCGATGTTGATGATCATTCCATTTAAAAAGCAGTCCAAAGGGGAATCTCCATTTATATCTTATTTGTTTCTGTGCTAGAACTCGTTCTACTGAGCCCATTGCTCTCCTCTTCTGGAGTGTTGACTGGGCTAAATCCTGGTATAGTTGCACTTCAAAGCCATTAATACTTATCGTTCCCGAGGTTCATACTGCTTTCAGTATTGACTCCTTCTGGGAAGTGATGGCCGCCACCACATCCCTTACGCCATGCGCCTGGCTCTGTTCGTCTCAGGCCCACCCTATGTATCCAAACAATCCGGATTGCTTCCTCGTCCTCCCCTGTGAGCAGGTCAGCAAATAGCTGTTGTGCGGTTGCTTTCAGGGTTTTGTCACCAAGTCCTTGCACTGTAGTTCCAAATTGTGTGAGATGCGGGAAAGGTGTTCCAGCTCCTCATCATTCTTTTTTTAATCGTCAGCTATCTCCTGTAGTGCTTGTTCCAATCTATTGACGCTCTCCTCAAGTTTGTTGACTTCAAACTTCACTTCCTGCAATGCTTCCTTCAGCTCAGTCTTCAGTTGAGTAAACTGCGTTTGAAATTTCACCATGAAGTGCTCCTGAAATTCCTTAAAGCACTGCTGAAAGTTCTCTTTCTGTATAGCCAGGTTCTCCCTTTTCCAGGTTGGACAGTCGCTCTGTGTGCTACGTTTCGTGCCTCGTTCCACCAACCCTGCTATGGTCTGCGGGGGTGTCTCTGGGGTCCACAATTATTTAATGCTACTGTTCGTCCCCCCGCTCCACGGGAGGTATTTTGCGCTGCCGCTGATGTTTTCCCCCTGCCCTTGGAGATGATGGTATCTTTCCTGTCTTTTGTGTATAGGCGCAGTCACTGCTACAAGCTCTCCATCCACATATATAGGAAGACTCTACTTGAGTAATGCATGGGTCGGTCTGGGGAGCCCCCTATTGCATGGCCTTATTCATTGCTGGCCTCCCCTGGGCCTTAGCTAGTCCACTGGTGAGTTAGATACATTTCAAGTCAGTAAATCTGCAGCTCTCAAGCACTCGGGACAAGGGGGGGGTATGCGGCCACCCCCCGCTTATTGATACGGCTCACCTTCAAACACCACTAGGTCCCTTCCGCCCACTTCAGCGGTGTGTGGTGAAGATGTCCCCTTGTATGCTCGTTCTCTCCCTTTTCCTGGTGTCCCTTGTGGAATGGAGGCAACAGTTTCTCACTCAGGTTGGTGTGCGCGATGATGCACAGAGGATCTTATTGCCTCACGTTTCCTGAGCGGGCTTCCCTCTTCTCTCTTTTCGGCTTTGATGAAATCGAGTCCCCTTTTCTTCTTACCAATGCCGGTCTCTGGAGACTCGGGGGAGTTCGTTACCAGTTCCCACTTGATGCCTGTTTAAGTGAGGTAGACAAGGCCCCTCTTGCCGGTTACCTTCCTTTCCTCAAATCCCCAACAAATTCAAAGTGGTGCCACTGTCCTCCACTAAGATCAAGAGTATTCACCCCGAGCTTTGTGGGCAAAGTTTACCTGACTTATTTTTTCCCCCTGCTAGGCTCAGTCGAGCCGTGAATCAGGAGATCCTCTAATGCTTCTGCTGTGCCCTTCCGTGACTCACCTGCCTTCAAACTTCTGCATCTGCCGCCGGGATACTGTTCTCGATCCTGCACCAATTGCTGGATTGAAGAGTTGTCCCTCACTCATGATAATTCTGCATCAGGCGAAACACGTTTGCTTTAGAGACTGCTCATGATGGGGCCAGATGGGGATGGAGTAGTTTTAAACACGTCCTGCACCGCCCAAAGCCATTTTGGAATCAATGGATCAATTCTACTGGACATCATGTGGCCTTCCCTGCAAGTGCTTGCACTGTCCTGATGTCACGCTAATCGGGGAAAGGGCCACGGTCACGGGGTGACTGTGCCCCACTTTGGAGAATCATAAAGATGGTTCTCTCCCCTCCCCCAAATTTGGGAAGGACTTGTGCTTTGGAGGGGTGTCGGTTGCTGGTCACCTGAACAGAAAAAAATGTTTTCACTACAGCTACCAGAATCCTTTGAGTCTAATTAGACACACCTGCTCAACAGCCTCCCTGATGATTATTTGAGATAAGAAAGCGCTAGGAGGAGAACAACTACAGACCACAGAACTGCAGCTGAGGGATTTAACCCTGTTATTACTGAGTACCTGATTTGCAGCAAGGGATCTAACCCTGTTATTACTGAGTACCTGATTTGCAGCAGAAGGGATCTAACCCTGTGAATATTTGTCCATTTTGGGATTTGACCCAGCTACTTATTATATTTTTTGCAACAGGTTCAATTGACCAGGACCGGGAGTGCGCGCCTCACCCACCTTCTTTTTTGTACTGACTATTATTAATCTGGACCTTATTTCATCTTTTGACTCGCTTCCTGAGCAAAATTCCTCATTTGAGCCATGGAAGCTCTTTCAGGCCAAAATTATTTCTTAACTTAACAAATGTACTACCTTTTAATGACTTTACGGTCCTGGTTGGAACATGTACAGAAATCTGTGAAGAGCCATCATCTGTTTAAAGCTGGTAAATCTTCTTTTTCTGACCCCCATGCTTCTTTATTAGTACATGACGCCACTAACAAAGTGGATAGCTTCTGTCAAACTGATCTGTCTCCTGAGAATTCAGAGAATCGGGGACAAGCCACACTGGGTCGGTCCACATGTTTGAAGTGTTCTGTAACATCGGCGGTGTCTGTTTCCGCCTCGACGGCTACTTTTGGAATTGACTTCTCACAGTCTGCCAACACTGTTCCTCTTGTTCCCATTAGGAAAGCTAAGTCGTGTTTGGCTGGCATGCCTGGGCCTCTGGATAGTGTTCACAAACCAGCTAACTTACGGAGTATACATTTAAGAAAGTCCATTATGTCAACCCCTAAGGATGGCCCAATAAGAGACCTGGTCACTGACCATAGGAACTTTATCATCACTAATGTTGACGAAGGGTGCTGGTCCTTGGGATGCCAGAAATAGCAGAAGTTGTGTCCGAAGTCGTAGAAGTTGGTCAATCCGCAGAACAAGGATCACAGAAACCAGTGAGTCAAACCAGGCAATTTGATTCCTTATGCGAACATTGTCGGTAACAGTATCCAGTTCCAATATTCACTTGTGAAAGGAAGGCATGACACAAGTGATGACAGTTCAAGGGAATTTATTGAACTTCAATTGGGTTTGAAATATCACCTACCTAAGCCTAAATCTAAAAATAAAGCTATGACCATCAAATAATAATAACGCATTCCTAGTAGAGTCTGGTAAAAATAAAAGGACCTATACTAATAAACCTATTGCCAATCCTGACTTCTAAATACAAATGGTGTGGGAAACAGTGTTATACAAAAGAAAGTGTTCAAGAAATGATATGTCAGCATAGTTGAGCATTTAGCTTGCCTTCCCCACGTTTTCAGCACAGGACAAGGCGGCACACTGCTTAGCATATACTCTGGCTTTTCTAGCACGAGGATGCAGTTCAAAATTTCAGTATCGGGACCTTCTATGGCAAAGTCTTTTCCTTTCAAAGTCTCTTATTTCAGAGGGCCTGCCGCGACAAACACACATTCAAAGTTCCTTTCTCTTCAGGATTCTCATATGCACAACTTCTCTGGTGATTTACTGTTCACCCTGCCCCCCCTCTGCAGGGCTCAGACCCTCTTTAACACTAAACCTTCAATTTGTCTCCCTCCGCCGGGCTTGTGCCAAATTTATCTAATTTTCCAAACTTTCTTTGCTGTATCAAAACCGAAGAATTTTGACTGTGCACAGGATTTTGGCTTGATCCGTCAGAGGACCGCTTCGATTCACAATTCTTTGTTCTATTCTTAATATAACCCTTTAACTTTCACTTTTGTACTTCTCAGCTGGATACCTTACAGAGACCTTCGATTGAGCACCCACGCGGTGCCGGACCACTCTGTCAAAGGTATTGTATCGAAGTCTTTTCAAAGTTCAAACACTCATCAGCAGTTCAACTTTACTTGAACTTTACTTGCGTCTTTTATCATACGCGTTTTAACAAAGTTCGTTCCAGCGCTCGCCATACAATGTTCTGCTTGCAACCTTGGCTTCAACACAGAGTCTTGTATCGGTCTCCCCAACTCACTGGCTGTGTTGCTTTCACTGACGCTGCTATGTTCTTTGAGCAAAGGACGGTACCACAGTGGCTGCTGCTTCTGCCCGCCTTGATTAGTGACACGGGAGGGCCCTGGGTATCTCCGACACACAATGCAGGATTCTTCAGCCTGGTTACCTGGTTTTATGCTTTCTAATCTCAGGGGTTCTTGAAAGTAACGGTTTCCTGTCGGAAAGGTCAAGAGAACTTCCCTCCTGGTTTTCCATCTTTCTTGAGCTGCCATCTCAAAACTACTGTTTCCTCGTGTGCTTTACCTCGCTCAGAGTGTGCTTTTATGCTCTGCCTTCTGGGGAACCTTAATGGAAGTCAGGTGTGAGTGAGTAATTGCATGACCTCGCCTGACCACTGTATTGGGACACGTTAGGTATACTACTCGGGGATTCGTCTGTTTTCTCCCAGAGCGGCTGTCCGTATGAGATTGTTTGTGTAGGAAAAGGCATGGGGGTAGAGTTCCTACATATCCTATCTGATAGGATGGGGGAGAGGTTTTACAGGGAAGGGGATACCACGTCTCGCCATCCGGTGTCCCACTCCCTGAAGACCCCTCACCCAGGTGATCCTCCCCCCCCCCGGAACTGGATCCAATAGCAATGGCCATGTCCTGGCCACCTGGATGACAGATCCCCGGGGACTAGTGGGTTTCTCACACTCGTTTATAAGCTAAAGTGAGCTGAAGTGTTTGTTGATGTCTTTAAACAAAGGGACAATGGGAAAGTAGCACTCGCATGTGAACACGTAATTCACATTTCACTCATGTGAAGAGCAAACATTACAAAGACCATTTTTAAACTCTTAAAGCTCACACATTTTATAAAGAAGTGGTTGTGTGTCGTCCCTTACACAAAATAACGTTGTGAAAGACATTGTTGAACCTCTAACCTTTGTAAAAACCCATTAAGAAGTGGTCGCGTGTGCCTAATTTCAATTACAAAAGGAATACTGAACTCTAATCCTTTATTCACATGGACAATCACAACTCGTATAAGACGTCAAGTGGTTAAACATTGTATCATTGCATATGCCGCTGAAGAGAGAGAGCAAGCATTGCCCAAGCCAAGAGTCTTTCCCTAATTAACACTGAAAGCAGCCTTTCTCAGAGCCAGAACGCTATCATATCCATACTGTAAGACCAAAAGAAGTATAATCCTGCTTAAGACATCAATGTGCAATTACTACCTGAAGTCTAGAAAGTGGCACTGAGAGTTTTGGGTCATTGTTGGCTACCAGTTGGCAGAGAAAGTGAAGGCACATTTGGGAAGGGAAACTTGCTTCTCATAAAAATGGTTGAAGTTGACACAACCTATGTTGCCAAAGACTGTGAGAGAGAAGTGGGTCTTAAAGGCACATTCGAGTTGTTACTGTGGCAAACAGACAAGAGAGGCAAACAGGCTGCTCCTTCTGAAGAGAGACATTCAGAAGATGATTGCCGTGCCTGTATGAAGGTGTTGAAGTATCATGAAGGGAGTATTGTCAAATTGTGTCTTCAGTCTTAATACTACTGAAGCAGTGTTGGTGTATATGATTGCCAATTGATGCAAACTTTCAGTGACCCAAGTGAAGTGTAATGCTATGAGGTCAAGGAGAATGTCATCATGATAAACTATAGCAGAGGTGAAGTCGTTGAAGTGGAAGTAGTAGTAGCACTGTGAAGTCATCCTGACAAATCTACCAGTTGTGAAGTTGAATACTGAAGCTGTGGTTGTATCACAAAGTATTGACATTGTGGCTTATATTACAAAGTACTGAAGCTGGGGTTACATCTCAAATTTAACAGAAGAGAAAGTACTGTAAACCAAGAATCATGTTCCAGTAACCTTCAAGAAGTAGTATATCTTTTGAACTGTATCAAGTCTTCTTGTAAGTGATGAAAAAACACCACGAAGGGAGTATTGTCAAATTGTGTCTTCAGTCTTAATACTACTGAAGCAGTGTTGGTGTATATGATTGCCAATTGATGCAAACTTTCAGTGACCCAAGTGAAGTGTAATGCTATGAGGTCAAGGAGAATGTCATCATGATAAACTATAGCAGAGGTGAAGTCGTTGAAGTGGAAGTAGTAGTAGCACTGTGAAGTCATCCTGACAAATCTACCAGTTGTGAAGTTGAATACTGAAGCTGTGGTTGTATCACAAAGTATTGACATTGTGGCTTATATTACAAAGTACTGAAGCTGGGGTTACATCTCAAATTTAACAGAAGAGAAAGTACTGTAAACCAAGAATCATGTTCCAGTAACCTTCAAGAAGTAGTATATCTTTTGAACTGTATCAAGTCTTCTTGTAAGTGATGAAAAAACATTGTGGCTGGGAATAACATTGATGCTATTGTGAGGAAGTGGAAAGTCTGTATTTCTTCAGGAAGAAGAACCCTGTTGTTGGAATTTTGGTTAGCAAATCTTTACCTTGCTATTGGAATTTCAAGAACTGAATTAAGATTTCGCTGCCTATGTGGATTTTGTTCCTTTTCTTTTAATGAACAGTGGAGTTAAGCTCACCTTGAATCCTGGGGGTAGGGATTTCACCCAGTTACTGAGAAGATTCATGAGAAACTGTAACTATTCTGGTTAATGTTAATTGAATTGCCATATATTTTATTTTGTATTGTATGTTTAAGTGTGAGAGCCAGACATCCGGTGTTAGTGTTTCCCCTTAGTTTTGGTAGGCAGGGAAATCCTCAGCAGAGTAGGGATAGTGAGGCATTTACTATTATTTTCATCTTAATAAAATGGCATGTTTTGAACAATCATCTAGCAGTTGTCTGCCTCGCATTGCTGGCCCCTCACAGTATGTTTCTGCTAGAACAGCACCAACGGTGGTTTCAAATGCTCTTGGTCTGGTAAACTCTCTTGACAGCCAAGATAAACTACTGCAGTCTTCTGTGCGGGTATAGTCTCCTGCCTTAACAGAACCAATTGGCCCACAATTTTAGGACCTGGTGCATTCCATTGCCAGGCCTAACTACTACCTCTAAGTACTTCTGTGGTAAGGGTCAACTTCAAAGGTTTTAACAATGTCTTCTGCTTCACCGAATTAAGTTTAGGACTGTCTTCAAGTGATAAAAGAATCACAGTGGTGCTATTTATTACACCTGAGTGTTTGCCACATGCAAGACAGGCAATGTTCCTTCCTCCTGAACCCCTTTTATCAGAAGGGCAGCCCTCCTGACAATTTTGTTCCACCTTTGTATTATTAACCAAATACTGATAATAACGCTTTCTCTTCATCACACTTCTTTGGCTTTGGCAATGTGGGTTTAAAACGTTCTCTACATCTGGGCAATATTCTTCACATGCATTATTAGGCCCAAGTATCTTCTTTTGGCTTTGTCAACCCTGATTGTTTCTCAATTGCCTTAATGTGCATCCCTTTCGGCTTTGGCACTGTTAATTTATGTTCTCCTTCTGAGAAACTGCCCCTTCGTGTGATTGGTTGTTATAATCACCCACTATATCACAATCGCATCCTTCTGGTGGGACCTTTAATGTCTCTTTATGCCCTCTGCCTTGTGTTATATCAGTTTGGTATGCGTCATCATCAGTAACTTGTTTTGCAGCAGTTCGGTATTCAAAAGGGTGTCTGGATTCAAACAACAGGTAATCTCTTGCCACTCTGGTGCCGGCGTCTTGGCTCTTCTATGATTTCTTCCTCTGCTGCTTCGTGGAGATTCCAAAACTCCTCTAACTGCTACTGCTACTACTCTCGTGCTGCCTCTGCTTCAGCTGCCGTCTTCCACCTTGGTCTTATGGCCTGCACCTGAGGGTGCCTTGTATGCCTCTCAGCCATCCTCAGGTGTGGGTCATTAATCTCAATGGACTGCACTATGCAACCTTGTGCCTCTGCAGCCCCCTTCTTTGTCCCACTACTATAGCAATTCTGGGATTTGAAGTCCCTAACACAAAAGTTAGGTTTCTCAATCTTATTTTCCCTACCAAATTCAATTTTCTCCTTAAGCATATCCCTTAAAAGAGTATCACAAGGATACAAAGATAAATTTTGTTTTATAGAGGATTGAGGTTTTTCCAGTTTCAGATTGGTAGTTTTTAAAGACCTTGTTGCATGCTTTTCGTGAGACATAAAGGATTTCCTATTCCTGGGAGTGTTATAGTTTTTGTAAGAGCTTTTCTTACGCTTAATACATGACCAGTTATAATTGTCTTCACTCACATTGTTACCATTAACTTTAGGGAGTTCCCGTTCTTTTTGACAACATGCCATTACATGTACTGGCATTAATGGTATTCACTTCATGGAGGTATACAAGTACCGCGTCTCATCCCATAAAGTGCTACCGTTTCCCTGTGGCCCTTCTCCTCCTATGTGATCCTCCCGGCTAACACCTCCCCCAGGGTCCGGAAGTATCTGCTTTTCCCTGGCCACCTGAGAGGAAACATTAGGTAGGGTTTTTGTGAGGACTCCATAGGATTCATCACATCACATAACGAAGCACACCTAGAAAGCTCACACCCACAGATGCCAGTTTCTCCTGGCTCTGCATGCACCAACAGAGCAGCACAGCCTCTATCTTATCCCACTCTCCCTCATTTACCAACCCTACCCACTTTTTTTGTAGAGCCATGTGTGCGCCTGGAGACCATGTAAATGGCAGCAAGGCGCAATAGAAATCAACGTAACATAACCTAATTATCTGGAGATTCTGGTCTCAAAAAACGGTAGCGGGTTCCACACCTTGGAATAGTGGAAAAAAGGCTTTGGGCGGGACTAGGATGTCTGCCTAGATTTTATTATAAGTTTGGGGGTTGTATAAAGTGTGTTAAGGTCCTGAGGGCAAAAGTATATTCCGCGGTTCTCTATAGCTGTGAAATTTGGGGCCATATGGATTGTGCTATATTGGACCTTATACAAAACTGTTTCCTGAGGAAGGTACTTTGTCTTGAGCCTAGCACGTCATGTGAGGCACTGCAAATGGAGCTGGGAGTATCTAGTATTAGGCTCTTAGAGGAACAATCATTTTTAGAATTCTTCTTAAAAGTATCCACCACTAGCTCAGACAACCCAAATATTAGAAATGTAGGCCCAACTTCCACATTTAAAGTGCCTATGGTTTAAAAAGTGTGTAGCCATGTGTAAGAAATGGGGTGTGGATTTTAAGCAAGTTAGTAATGTTGAAATAAATAAGCTGGACTTAAAGATGAGAGCCAAGATCTTAGAAAATGATTATGCGATAATGCGTATTTCGAACCAGAGTTCTTTGAGATTTTTTGTGGACTCTCGCTGTAGGGCCCCTGTAGATAATATTACAATTAACTTGAGGTCTGCAGAACATAGGTTGATTATTTTAATGTTGAGACTGAATGTTTTACTATTAATGTGCTGGCTAGGTAATTCTAGGCTCTGTTCTTGTGGTTTTGGGTCACCTAAGACTTATTGCATTTTATAGCGATTGGCAGCTTGCTGACTGATTTTAGGAGATGGTGGCTTAGGGGCTATTTTATTTATTATAATGTTAGAATTACAGTGGAGGTGATGTTCTGTTTAATGTGTTGGTATGGTATGTTTTGTTTATTTATATAGCGGCTATGAACAGGCACATTTTTAAAAGTGCTCAAATGTAAATGACATTAGTTTTATGATGGATATTTGTGAATATGTCAGCTGATTTTGAAAGATATGATTTGCACTTTTAACCCGATTATGCAAATTCTTATAGGCTGTAGCAAGGTATTTTTATGGACATATTTATTGTGTTGTATTGTGTATTTTCATGTTAATGGCGAATACAATCGATTTCCCTCCTTCCCCTTTTATGTCTTTTGATGATTGTACCGCCTCCTCCCAGGAGTGGACAAAAGGGAATGATGCGCCGTGAGAACCAGTCGGGAAGATTAGCCAATAGACAGGAAAGTGGTAGGATAAAAAGAGACCTAGGCGGCAGGAAATTGTGGGTTGTTCAGGTGATATCAGAGGAGGTAGAGGGCGGTTCAGAGCCCAAGCAGAGGAAGAATGATGCAGAGGAGCACGGAGGGGATTATTCATGCTGTGTGCAAAGTGAGATTAGTTGTTGAGAGGAAGTTGTACTAGAAGTGAAAGAGCTTGTGTGTGAGTGAAGTGGTAGGATAGAGTAGGAACTGAAGTGAGAAGGTGACTGTGAGAGTGAAAAGGGGGTGGTTGAGAAAGAAAGGGTGAGGTAGAAGTAGTGGTGTGGAGAGAGGAGACTTTCAGTTGTTTTGGGGAAAGGAGGAGTGATAGTGGTGTGGAGTGGGGAAGACTAGTGATAGTGTGGAGCGGGAAAGGACAGTAGTGGTGTGGGGAGGGAAGAGTAGTAGTATTGTGGTAAAGGGAGAGTAGTAGTGAGGAGAGGCAATGGAGAGCAGTGGTGAGTACGATGATTAGGCGTCGATAAGCAGTAACGAGAGAGAGGACCATTGGAGGGACATAAGAGGATAAGAGGGAGCATGAGGGAGGGAGAAGAGAGGCCGTGGAGATTAGAAGGTGATAAGGGGGAGTAGTAGAGAGATTTAGCAAGAGGAATGTGTTAGGGCAGAAGGACGAGGAGATAGGAGTGTCTGAACGGCACACACCATAAGTCTTCGTTTGGGGAAGTCATTGAGCAGGAACCCCTACATTGTTCCTTAAGTAGATAAGGCACTTGCCTTTAGGCCATCACCAGTAGGCAGACAGCTTGTGTATGTGAGGGGTTACCGATCTCATGTACAAGCCTGGGGTTAAGATTCACCAGGACTAGATTTGGACTATACCCATTTGGGGGGGGGGCGAGGAGGAGGAGAAGGAGAGAGGGAGAGGGAGAGGGAGAGACACGCAGATGCATGTGCTGAGTTGAAAATAAAAATACTTGACTTAAACTCCAGAGAAACTGACAACTATCCTAAACAAATAAGTTACCTTAAACTAGAAATCCTTCCATGTGTCATTTCAAATTATTTGTGGCAGTATATAGATTGAGTCATGTCTTATCCGTGAAATGGCCAAAGGATGTCTTAAACCAGGGTGGGGCCCTCTGAGTGGTACTGAGACACTGTGTAAAACAAAAATAAAATGTAAGCAAGTCATGTATATCTGCATCAAGGGTGCCTGTGCTTTGCGGGCAGATTATGAGCAGTATACGCTGAATCAAACTGAAAGTGCAATGTTTGACAAATCCTCGGATGTCGTCCCTTCTCCCCTAGAGGGAGCCCCTTCCCATGAGGCCAGGGAGGAGAGGCTACTACCGGATAGTCCACCTGGGGGTGGTACTCAGTGGGAGGATCTCATGATGGGGGCAACTTCTCTGGGACAATGCAGTATGTCCATAATACATCCCAATCTCCCTCACCCTCATTCTCTGAACACAATACACTAGTCCTCCACACTTACTTATGCTTGGGCCAAGTAGATAATACAACCTTTGTGAGAACCACTGAGACGAGGAAAAGTAGGGACTGCTTGCCCGAAGTATGCTGGAAAACTGGCAGGAAGAAGAGTCCAGCAAATCCAATAGAGAGTGATCATAATCATACTGGGGTGAGGAAGATGTGTGGAGTTATGAAGAGCACTCCGTGGAACCAAAGTGAGCATCCCAGTCTATATGGACATTTTAAGAGCATAAAAACTAATGAAGAACAACAGGAGAGAGAGAATAAGCAGCAGCCAATCGGTGCGAGACACTGGAAAACCTGGCAAGGGCGAACAGAGAATCTGGCAAGGCAGAGGGAGAGCCGAAAGAGGGATAGCCGAGAGCAGTCCACTTCCGGTATTGCAGGAATATCCAAACTCCTTTCCCCAAAGACGCTGTTGAAGTCCGGCAAAGAAAGGGAAACTGTGGGACAACAGTGTTGCGAGCGAGAGTGCTGTAGACACCATCCAGAACGAAACAAAGCATGAGAAGCGGCAAGGACAGGCAATGGGAAGCAATGGGAAGCAGAGACGCTGCACAACAAAGGAAGAGGACTGCGACAACAACTGCTGAGCACCCAACAAACACTGAAGGTAATGGGCAATGCTCAGGGAGCGGCAGGGGCAAGCTAACGCGGGAGGCGATGATGCGGTATGGGTATGATGAATCGAAATACCCACTTCCTCTTCACAGTACTTATTTTATTTTTACGTTTGTGACAACACCCAGACCCAAGGTTATCACAGCATTAAGTCCAGTAAATCGGTAAGGACAATATAGTTCATAACAGGCAGAGGAGGAGAGTGCCAGAAAACTGTGTTGTACATATTTGTGGAACAACCAGGTTGTAACTTTTTTTTTAAAGTATTGTAGGATTGTTCGTTTCCGATTGGTGCTGGGAGGAAGTTCTAGAGAGATGGCGCTGTGATGCAAAAACTGACCCTACCAACTCTTTTGCTCTTGAAGTGGGGGGTGACCAGAAGGGTGCTACAGCTGGATTTTAGTACCCGGGCTGGATATGTTGAGTAATGCAATTGTTGAGGTAGAGGGGTGCCTCCTTGTTAGATACATTGTTAGGCAATAGAAAGTTAACCTGTGCTGTGATCAGAGTGTTTTAATCCGAGGGCTGCCTAAAGTGTTTTATTTTGTAGTAATTTTGTAGTAATTGAAGTTTGGACATGTTGACAGCAATTGCCCATGAACAGGGCGTTGCCGTAATCCAGTTTTGAGAGGATCAATGCTGGAGTGAGTGTGAGGCAGTTGTTCGGGACAAGCAATTGCCTACTCAGCGAGATGAGCCTTGCAGTATATGCAGTAGAAGACGTAAGGGCATTGAGGTGCCTAGTCATGGATAAATCTGCTTCCAGGTGGAAGAATATGCCAAGTCAATTGAGAAAAGAAACCATGGTCGGGGAACCGAATAGAAATAGTACAAATCAATAAGCTAAAAACAGTACTTGGCAGGAGAGTATACCAAGTCTGTGTAAAAGAGAAACCAGGGTCGGGAACCCAACTAAAAATATTGAATATCAATCAGCTTATAAGAGTTACTGGGACCCAAAGAGAAGAAAGAGGAAGAAGTGGGGAAAAGCCTATACTCGGCAGGATAGTGGACCGGTATAGGGGAAGCACAGAAAAGGGAAAGATACTTCCTCCAAAGTGCATCTTCCTTGTGGCAGTACCTGGTAGGGAAATACACCAGGTCTGCCCATAAAAAGTCCCTGGGTAAGGCACAAATAAAGCATGAGAAAGGCCAGGGGAAGGGAGTCATTCTCCCTGGTGTTGATGAACATTGTGAAAGAAGCCAAGAGAAGGGAGTGATTCTCTTGGCATCGTGACAAGCCTGAGAAATGCCAGGGAAAGGGAATCGTCCCACTGTGGTGTTTGTGAACATTGTGTGAAAAGCCAAAGGAAGGGAGTAATTTCCTTGGCATTGTGAGAAGCCTAAGAAAGACCAGGTGAAGGGAGTTGTTCACCATGACATTGTGAATTGCAATGTAAAGGCCAGGAGATGGAAACCATTCATCCTGACACTGTGTAAAGTATTGAGAACCCTGAGGAAGGTTAGGGGGAGAGGGAGTCATCCCCTCTAACACTCTGGAGATACAAGACTTTCTTTTTCCATGTGTGTTGGTAGAGTAACAAACCATGAAGGCTTTTGAGAGTTTTGGTTTTGACCTATCTGATCACACAAAAATGAATTGTGGTCTAGAAGAAGGGAGCCATTCTTCTGGACAAAGAAGATCACCAGTTACTTAGTTTGATTTAGAGTGTAAGGGAAGGAAAAAGGTTTTGACACATGATGGTGGACTACTTGTTTTGACGGACATCCTGACAGAGTCCTTGGTATTTGGTTGAGACAGGGAACTCTCTCTTAGTAACATGGCCAGGTAGGGTTTTCTCTTTTATTTTTGACTAAATAAAAGTCTATAGCCAAAATTATGCCACCTGTGTGTCAGTCTCCTACTTTTACACCGTAACACATAATTTCCCGGAATGGGGATTGCAGCGGATACATCAAAGATTTTGGCAAGTACTGAGCGTCAGGAGAAGGCAGTTTAAATTCTGTGCCGTATGCACCTGACCTGGAAGTTCTACTTATTCAAATTCTGGGTCATTCTGTGCTGGCTTTAATTGTGGTTGCCATCTCAGAATAAGGAAGCTATTCTATTTTTCTTCTGACGTCCACGGTTTACTATTTCCTGTGCGCCTGTTGGGCCACATTGTTGTCCCCCCCCAATTCCAAAAATACCACCTTATCCACTAGCTCACCTGAGCACTCTTCCTTGTGGCCTTCCTGTAGCAAGTAAATGCGTATTGCGCTCCATGAAAAGGATTTAGAATTCCATAGAAAAGGCTTTGCTCAATCTAGGAGACTGCCCACACTGGAAACAAGTTATTGCCTTTGCAAAAGTAAAGGGTTCCCATTTCAAACATATGAATAATGCTTATATACATCATCTGTCACTGAAGTTAGCTATTATTTCTGCTAGGAGTGAAACAGGCTCCCTGTACCCACAATCCATATTGAGTCTTGTAAATTAGTATGGTGCTAATTAGAACATGCACTAAATTCCCTCCTAGAGTTAGTTTTGATTTTAATATAAATCATACCATATCTCTTTCCTTCTTGTTTTCCAATGTCTTCTCCAGAAGAGAAATCCTTTCAGACCTTGGCTGTGAGCAGGGTTCTTGCTCACGATTTAGAAAGTGTGAAGATGAGTGGGGAAATAAACAAAAGAGCTATTTGTAAACTAGTAAAGGCAGAATTTTCAGCTAATAGGCAATTAATTTCAAGGTGAACAGAATCCTGCATCTCAATGTACTATAGGAAAGTCAATAAATCACTCTGAAGTCAACTCAAAGCTCATTCCATGAGTGGTAAAGCGACTACCACAGCTCTTCTCAGACACATCCCAATTGCTGGAATTGTCTAAGCAGCAGCATGAAAATCAGTCTTCATACTTTTCTATTTGGTTTCAGATGCGAATGTAGATGCTGAACTGGAGCAAGCATCCTTAAGCATCCTTTTTCAATAGTGGTTTTTAGAGTTGAGACACGCTTTGTCCTTTCTTGTCCTCTATCCCAAGGATGGGAGATTACCTTGCTATTCTATCCGTTTTTTAAAATACATTTTAATGTAGATTTCATCATTGAGCAAGACAACTAATGTACGTTTAATTAAGTGCTAGGGCCTGCACTAGTAGGGCTCTTTTGTGTGGTAGTGACTGCACACCCAGGTTAGTGGTCCCCAGCTGAAGACCAGATACACTTTCCTTCTCTCTGATAGAAAAATAAAGTAATGCTTACGGTCACTAAACTGCATGGTGGGATGCTTTAGAGGTCAGGAGCCAGGTCAGTTATTCTCTTGTTGTCATTGAGTGCCTATCTGATTCTTTTAAAATGATTTTTCTTATGAGGATTGACATTACCATGTTTGGACATATGTTAAAAAAGTTGGATAAATGGCATACAAGTCAGAAAGGCATCCTTATTTATTAATTTGGAAATCAGATTTATAATCCTTTTTGATGTTTGAAGTAATTTTTTTTAAAGTTTTTTTTTAACTTGTTTATTTTTGATCAGCACACAGAAAAGCATTACATTACAAACAATTTCGGCACATACCGAGAATCAAGCCCAATACACTGTCCTATAATAGTTCCTCCCCCACCCACTATTCCTGGCTGCACTCCGGGCCTGCCTCCTCTGCGCGTGGAGCCAGAGCTCTGTTCTCTGCCCGTAGGGCATTCACCACAGAGCGTGGTTTGTATGTTAGAGCAGGGTAGCTCTGGTCATAGTTGATCACGGGTGACCAAATGTTTGTAAAGCGAAGGTGGCCCCTGCTTGCCGCCATGATCTTTTCAGCGATAAAGATATCCCAGAGTATCAGCCACCACAGGATCATTAGGGGGACCTCCGAGGATTTCTAGGTTTGTGCCACTGTGATTTTAGCGGCTAGGAGCAGCTGTGTTATGAGGGTCGCCTGCTTACCAGATCTGGGATATATGCCCGGGACCGGGGCTCCCAACAGTATTGGTTCTGGCTCCAGTGGTAACGTTGTCTGAGTGGTGTCAGCTATGGTGGCTATACATTGGGACCAGAAGTTCGCCACCATTGGGCATGTCCACCACATATGTAGGTAGGAGCCCGTCACGCCACAGCAGCGCCAGCATAGCGGGTCCAGGGACTGGTTCAAATGGTGCAGCTGGAGCGGTGGGTAGTAGCATCTCAGCAAAAGTTTGTGCGCGCACTCCCGGTTGGTTATACAAAAGGAGGATGAGTGAGTTTGCGACCAAATGTCTGCCCAAGTCTGGTCTTGAATCGGATGCCCTAGATCTGTTTCCCACTGCGACATATAAGATGCTTTGGTGTCAAGGAGGTTTGACTGCAATAGTTTATACAGCGTCGAGATTCGCCCTCGGTTCGGTGGATCTGCTGCTGTCAACTCAAGGGAATCCAGTTCCTGAGTAGCCGCCGTGCGGGTCTGGGGATGTGTGCACCAGTGTCGGATTTGGGCATAGGTGAACATGTCGGTCTCCGATAGGCCGAAGGTGCTTTTACATTGGGCGAAGGTCAGTGGCTCAGTCCCTTCAAATAGCTGATTGAGGGAGATGAAGCCCCCGGCGATCCAGTTTTTGAAGTTCAAGGGGCAGGTTCCAGGCGAGAAGGCCGGGTTATAGAACACTGGGGCGGCTGGGCTCAAGTCTCTCGGGATGCCTCTGAATTTATGCGCCCAATCCCACGCTCTTAGTGTTTGGTTGACGATAGGATAGATGGCCATGTCTGCCACACGGAGGCGGGGAGATGTAAGAGAAAATGGAGGGGGAGGGGTAATCGAGATTCTCCAGCATGGGGTCTGGCATGGATTCACATGCTCATGAATATTCCCCGTCGTCAGGCTGGGAATCCTCGGTAAAGAAAAAATCAGTATCAGTTTTGTTTCTGATCTGTCTTTCGTAGTAGTAACCAATCACTGATCTCTGCGTCATACTGACCACAGCCAATGACTGCCCTCTACCTAAGCCCCGCCTCTGGCAGCCATCTTCAGATTTTTACCGCACGTTGAAGTGTTGGGATCCTCGTGCTATTGCTCTCGAGCGTTAGTGCTTTTTTTCACGTTTTTTCTCAGAAATATTGCTCTTTTTTTCGGTCAAAAGAGCCTCAAGCTCCACCGTTTCTTCATCCGATCAACGGGGACCCGTGTCGGATTAGTCTATGCCCCTCAAGGGTGAAGATTTCGTCGAGCCACGCTTTTGGAGGACTCCAGAAGTTTCTCAGTCCCATCTCGGACATGGCCCAGGAGAAGGGAAGCTCGACGCCCGGAAAGCTGTTCAGGGTCTGCCCTGGATGCCAGCTTCAGAATGTCTTTAAGGAGGACCAACACTCCCTTTGCCTTTACTGCCTACATGAGGACAAGACGCACGTGGAGAAGGACTGTGTGTTTTGCAGCAATATGTCGGAGCGGACCATGAAGGACCGCCATCAACGTCTCGCCAACTGGCTGGAAGGAAAGAGCCCGTCAGGCGAGAAGAAGAAGAAGTCCGAGCGGTCTTCTAAGACCTTTGAGGGCGCCAACAGAAGGCCAGGCACCGCGAGTCCGCTGGCACCGGGAGCGCCGAACGGTCGGGCTCTACGGGCGCCAGGCAGGGCGCATCCTCCCCGGCGCCATCAACCACGAGCCAATGCTCTGGCTCGGGTAAGAGGAAGGCCGAGCACCCGGCGAAACTCCTGGAGAGACCCCGGTCGTGCCCTAAGGCCCCATCGGAGGGGGAGAGAGGTGGTGACCCTCCCCCCAAGGAGAAGTCAGTGAGCGCACCTAAGGTGGTGAAAGCCTTGATCCATCCGGCCAAGGCCTCTATCGAGACAGTCGCGGCGGCCCTGGCTCAGCCTGTGGAGGATACACCAGTGGTGGCGACCCCGGGGCCCAGAATCTCCCTGCCACCGCAGAGGGAGTCCTCTTTCATGCCCATCGACAGGACCCCCGTGAAACCTCCGACGGAGAAGAAAAAGGGGGGGCAGGAGGTCGTCGTGGAGTCGGCCTCAACCTCTGAGGAGGAGCTGATCGAAGTCTTAGGCCACGGCTCTGGCGTGGAAGAAGGCCATCCTGTCGGGAGGGACCCCGACGTGGAAGACGACGAGGGCGTCGAGGATGCCGACGGGGCTCCTGATCGCCCGTCGGATCTCCCTCAACCAGTGCCGCAAGACGACTCGGTGGCCATTTTGTTGGCTATACAGTCCTTATGCTCGGAGATAAGGACGAGACTGCCGTTACCACCAACGGAGGAACCGCTCCCGACGGGGGACCCGGATCCAGGCCCTTCTGGGAGCCCTCCCCCTAAGAGAAGAAGGTTTCATCCTCCACCTCCTTTTCAGCCATCGCGCCCTGTTCAGCCCTCCTCCCCGTCCACGACACGTGGGGATGATACGGGGACTGACACGGCCGCGACGGGTACAGACGACGAGGTTTACGACAAGGATCTCCCGTCGTCACCTCCCACCCGGGCTTCCCCGCCCGACGAGATTGGATCGTTTCACTCCATGATCGCCAGGGCATCCAAGCTTTTCCAGCTCTGCCCGGAAGAGAAGAAGAAGGAAGGTTTCCTTTATCAACTGCGCGAGACCAAGAGGAAGACGGTCCTCGCTGTACCTCTACTAGAGGATATTTGGGATGAGGGTCTCGCCCTCCTCAAGAACCCATCCACGACGCCGGCTAGAAGGGATCGGTACGAGAAGAAGTACCGGGTCCCGGACGCGGCCCCCTTGTGCCTTCGGGCACAGCCGACCCCGGACTCAGTCGTCTCCGCGGCGGCCAGGAAGAAAGCGGGGGCGGGCGCGGCCTCTACGTCAACCTCCCTGCCGGACGGCGAGGGAAAGAAATTGGACACGATGGGACGCAGAGTCATCTTGTCGGCAGCGACGACGATTAAGGCGGCCAACGCCTTGGCTATCGTAGCCCGCTACGACAGGGAGTTGTGGTACAAACTGGCCCCCCTGCTGGACTTCCTACCAGACGACAAGAGGGCGGAAGCCCTAGAGATCTTGCAGGAAGGAGAGGTTGCGTCGGACCATGCCATTGCGATTGCGACTGACATCGCTGACACTGGATTTCGCCAGTTGGGCAACGGTGTGTGCCTTAGGCGGCGTGGATGGCTCAAGGCTACTGACTTCCGTCAGGACGTGCAGACCAGAGTCTTGGACATGCCGTTCGACAGAAACAACCTGTTTGGGAAAACAGTGGACGATTCCCTTCAAGCCATCAAGGCGGACACGGAGACGGCCCGGGCTCTTGGGGTTCTCCAGCAACGGCGGCCGCCCTTTCGGAGCGGCGGAGGCAAACAGGGTGCCTCCAAAGGTTCCAGCGGCGGATTTTCCACCTACCGTCAAGCGGCCCGTTCGTCGTCACAGGAAGCTTACAGGGGACGAGGCAAGTCAGGCGGACCCCACCGTCGTCGCCAAGGAGGACAAGGCGGCAAAGCCTCGTCGAAGCAGGACTGAACCGGCCGTGGGGTCGGGCCCCCACTGAAGCACCTCGGTGGGAGGCCGGCTGGCGAGCTTCGTCAACGTGTGGGAGTCCATCTCCACCGACCGTTGGGTGCTGGACGCCCTAGCTCAGGGTCACGCGCTCGAGTTTCTAAAGAGGTGCTCGCGCGTCCCCCCTGTGGCTAGGAAAGAACATCACGTCCCTCAACTTCTCTTGGAGGTAAAGGCGATGCTCAAGAAGGGCGCCATCGAGCTCGTCCCAAAGAGGCTTCGGGGCTCCGGAGTTTACTCAAGATACTTCCTCGTGAAGAAGAAGACTGGAGGATGGCGTCCCATCCTGGACCTACGACGACTGAACAAATTCATCAAGGCACAGAAGTTCCAGATGGTCACCCTCCAACACGTCCTGGGTCAACTGGAGTAGGGCGATTTCCTGTCGTCGTTGGATTTGGAGGATGCCTACTTCTATATTCCCATCCTAAAGGGACACCGAAAGTTTCTCAGGTTCGTGGTCCAAGGGCGTCACTACCAGTTCAGAGCCCTTCCCTTCGGATTGAGGTCGGCACCCAGGGTGTTCACCAAGTGCCTCGCACCGATGGCGGCGCAGCTGCGCCGAGAGGGGATCCACGTCTACCCCTACCTGGACGACTGGCTCATCCGAGCAAAGACGAAGGAGCTCGCCGTGGAGCACACGGCAAGGACCATCCAACTACTCACGGACCTGGGATTCTCCATAAACTACGCCAAGTCCCACCTGGTGCCCGCGCAAGACGCACTGTTTCTGGGAGCGAAGCTCGACACAGTGTCGCTTCTGGCCTCTCCGTCGGAGGAAAGGACGAGGGCCATCTTGGGCAAGGTGCAGCGGATGCTGGTTGCGGACGCGGCCAGGGTGAGGTCCATCGAGTCCCTCCTCGGAATGATGTCTTCTTGCATTTATCTCATCCGCCTGTGCAGGCTCCGGAGGCGCCCGTTGCAGGAGTTCCTGGACGCGTGCTGGATCCAGACGACAGGCAGCTTCGAGGAGAGGATCACACTCGACGAGAGTTTCCAACGAGCGATCCGGTGGTGGGGCACCTGCGCGCATCTGATGGCGGGCATGGACTTCCAGACCCCCGGCCACCAGGAGACAGTGACCACGGATGCCTCCCTGGAAGGGTGGGGAGCGCACACCGAAAATCTGCACGCGAGAGGCCTTTGGCTTCCGACCGAGAAGTCCCTCCATATCAACGTCCTGGAGGTCCGTGCAGTGTTTTGGGCCATCAGGTCCTTTCTTCCGTCCCTCAAGGGCGGCAAGGTGGTGAGGATCTTCACCGACAACACCACCACCATGTTCTACATCAGGAAGCAGGGCGGTACCAGATCCCCAGCCCTGTCCAAGGAGGCGAAGGATCTGTGGCATTGGGCCGTCGCCCAAGGGATGTTTCTGGTGCCGTTTCATCTGGCAGGGATAAAAAATACCATTCCCGACTCGCTCAGCAGAGAGCTGCGCTCGTGCCACGAGTGGGAACTACGACAGGATCTAGTGGACCGCCTCTTCCGACGGTCGGGCACACCCCAGATCGATCTGTTCGCGACGGCGACGAACTCCAAGTGCCGGAGGTTCGCCAGCAAGTTTCCCCAGCCGAGGAGCATGGGAGATGCTTTCTCGTTCCCCTGGGAGGGCCTGTTTCTATACGCGTTCCCTCCATTGCCATTGCTGATCCGGCTCATCAACCAGCTCAAGAGGTCACGGTGCAGGATGATCCTCGTCGCACCTGTGTGGCCGAGGCAGATATGGTTCCCGGACCTTCTGGACTTGTCAGCGTCCCCGTCAATCAAGCTGCCAGTAGACGCGGATCTTCTCTCCAGGGAAGGAGGCGCCATCTCCTGGTGGCCGGGGGTCTGGAAGCCGAGGAGCGAAGGCCAGGAGAAAAGGCCTCCCGTACTCTTTGCAGCTCAGCTGCGAGCACGTATGATCCCCTTCCAGCTGGATGCCAGATCAGCTGCTCCTTTGTGTTTCGGAGCCGACGTGTGCCCCGTGTTACTGCCTGCCGCGTGTCCCGTGGTCGAGGAAGCACCCAAAATGGCGGACCTCGTTGCCATGGAGACCACAACAACAAAACATGCCGCCAAAATCACCGCCTCAAGCCCAGGATCCGATTTGCTGCGCCCGCCTGCCTGCCCCTCCCATCCTGCATTGAATAGAGGGGGTGAGGACCGAGAGGCGCAGCCGAGGAGCGAAGGCCAGGAGAAAAGGCCTCCCGTACTCTTTGCAGCTCTTCGCTGCTCGCCGACATCAGCCAGGAACGTTCTGCTCTCACCGCCTAGAGGTAAGAGGATCCATCCATCCCCTCCCATCCAGCTCCTCATAACTCAACCTAGACATGATCGGCTACGCGCCCGCACCTTCTGTGCTCCACACAGATCTATTCCACAATCTACTAGCATGCGGAATACTCGTTTACCATTGAGACCCATTGCAACCTCCACATCATCCACAACAGGTACGCTCCTGCGCACCAGACCCCTTTGTACCTCCCCACAGATGAACTCCCTCCATGGCCCCCACCCTTCATCCAGCACAGCCATCAGATCTGTATCGAGGGCAACAGACACAATAACTAGAGCTAAACTTCTCGCACCCCCTAAGGCCAAATCTGAGGTCTACAAAACCGCGACCTTAACGCCTATGACCCCTGAAAATGGGACCCCCACTATTGCCAATTCTTCTACCTCACCAGTTGAATGTATTGATGTACCTGCCTTTGTTACCATGCCTATGACCCCTGAAAATGGGACCCCCACTATTGCCAATTCTTCTACCTCACCAGTTGAATGTATTGATGTACCTGCCTTTGTTACCATGCCTATGACCCCTGAAAATGGGACCCCCACTATTGCCAATTCTTCTACCTCACCAGTTGAATGTATTGATGTACCTGCCTTTGTTACCATGCCTATGACCCCTGAAAATGGGACCCCCACTATTGCCAATTCTTCTACCTCACCAGTTGAATGTATTGATGTGCCTGCCACTGTTACCTTACATATGAGCCCGGAACCCCCACCAGAATCTCCGAAGCCAACTCCAACACCAAAGAAATGTTCTCCATATTCAGGGAACTTGAAACCCCTACCCCTACACCCCAGAACTTCACTAAAGACAAAGCCTGGTGTGACGGCATCCAAACTGCCATGCGCAACAAACTAGACCTCCTTCAAGCCAAAATCTTGAACTCCAGACTCTCTCTTCCCACCCCCCCACTCCCGCCCCCTCCCCCTCTCCAGAGGCCACCCCCACCTTCTCCTTCAAAACCATCCAAGAGAAAGACATCATCACCCTAATGAAAGGAATCAAACCCTCCAACTGCAAAGGAGACCCCTGCCCCGCCACCATTATCAAGGACTGTGCAGAGTCCCTCGCCCCATTTCTCACAGCTTTTGTAAACGCATCCTTCACCACAGGCATTGTACCCTCCTCCCTCAAGGAAGCTTGGGTCAGGCCCCTCATAAAAAAAAACACACTTGACCCCACCTCACCCAACAACTACAGACCCATCACCACCGTCCCCTTCCTTCTTAAAATTCTGGACAAAGCAGCCTACCTGCAAGTCCAACACTTCATCGAAGAGAACCAACTCCTAGGCCTGAGACAATCTGGTTTCCGCCCAAAACACGGAACCGAGACCGCCTTATTGGAATTAAAAAACCAGATGGATGATGCCAGAGACCTGGGCAAACCTGTCCTGCTCCTCCTCCTCGATCTCTCTGCTGCGTTTGACCTCGTGGATCACGACGTCTTATGCCACCACCTAACCTCCACTGCAAACTTCTCAGCCCACGCTAGTGCCTGGATCACTTCTTTCCTACATGGAAGGACCATGCAGGTCTTCTCTGATCTAGCTACGGCATCCCCAACCATTATGCTGTGTGGTGTCCCTCAAGGCTCCTGCCTCTCTCCTACCCTCTACAACATATTCACTCGCCCTCTCTTCCTCATCCTTGACGCCATGGGGATCTCGTACACAAATTACGCGGACGACACGCAGATCCTCGTGACCCTGACAGGTGACTATGAGACTGATTCCAAGGCCCTTAACACCATCTATAACGCAATCCAAACTTGGATGGCCGCCAACAGCCTCTGTCTCAACTCTGACAAAACTGAACTCCTACTTGTAGGCTCCCCCGCCACTCTTAAAAAACTTGACGCTCAGTTCTCCCACTTCACCATTGACTCTATCACCATTCCAGTATCTGAGTCAGTGAAAACCCTAGGCGTCTTCCTGGACTCCAATTTGTCCATGACTAGACAGGTGAATGCCATTGCCTCCTCAGCTGCCTACCAGGCCAAACTCCTCAATGCAGTTAGACCCTACCTCTCCAGCGACACCTGCACAAACATAGCTAGGGCTATCACTGGATCTCGGCTGGACTACTGTAATGTCCTCTTCCTAGGGACCTCCACAAAAAACCTTGAGAAACTGCAAGTTACTCAAAACAACGCCTTACGCGCAGCACAAGGCATCTCCAAAAGAGAACATATATCTACTGCAAGAAGAGCCTCCCACTGGCTACCTATAAAAGAGAGGATCATCTTCAAAACCTTGACCCTCACCCCCAAATGTATCCACTCTGCAGCCCCAGCCTACCTTACACAAAGGATCCACCTGGCCATATCCGCAAGACCAACCAGGACCCCCTATACCAACCTACTCACAGTACCCATTATAAAAAAATCAAGAGCAGGGGGTTCTAGCTTCCCCTACCTTGCGGCTCTACACTGGAATGCCCTCCCCACTGCCCTGCGAGCTGAACCTTCCCTGACCACCTTCCGCAAAACCTTGAAAACCACCCTGTTTGCTTGATTCCCTACCGTTTATCACCTACACTCGCCACATGTATACCTGACCTTTGTACGCCTCCATGCATAATATCTGTTACACCTAAATGTCAATGCCAAATGATGTAACCTATGCATAATGTAACTAAGCTTTCTGCAAGTAACAGCGCCAAAATGCCCCTGGGCTGCCTGCGCGCTATACAAATGTAAAAAATAAAAAAATAAATCCTCCATCACGACCCGAAGTCGCTGAACTTGCAGGCCTGGCTCCTGCAGCGTTAGAGTTTGGAGGATACGACATACCGGCCGACTGCAGAGAGGTTCTTGCAAAGGCCAGGGCGTCCTCAACTCTTAAATGCTATGGACACAAATGGAAGAGGTTCTCTGTCTGGTGCCACGCACAGAAGATTAACCCTCTACGGATTACGGCTCCCCAGGTACTGCCGTACCTTCTGACGCTGGCCAAGGCTGGACTGGCGCACGCGTCCATCAAGATTCATCTTGCTGCGATCTCCCGATACACCAGAACCACGGGGGGGACGTCTTTGTGGTCTCATCGTCTGGTGTAAGAATTCATGAAGGGACTGTTCAGATCGTTCCCGCCGGTGAAGGCTCCGGCCCCGGCGTGGGAGCTCAACGTGGTTCTGACCAAGCTCATGGGACCTCCGTTCGAGCCTCTGCACTCGGCTCCGTTGAAGTTCTTGTCATGGAAAACAGCGTTTCTTGTGGCCATCACCTCCGCACGAAGAGTGGGAGAGATCCAGGCCCTTTCCTGCAAGCCCCCGTACTTGACTTTTCACGACACGAGGGTAGTGCTCAGGACGCACCCCTCCTTCATGCCCAAGGTGCCGTCGGACTTCCACCTCAACGAACCCTTGGTGTTGCCTGTTTTCTTCCCATCGCCTTCGTCGCCGGCTGAAAGGACTTTGCACTCGCTGGATGTGGCTAGAGCGCTGAAGTTTTACGTGGACCGCACGAAGTGTTTTCGGAAGACGTCACAACTTTTTGTGAACTTTGGACCTGTCAATCAGGGGAAGGCTCTCTCAAAGGCCTCCATTTCCAGATGGCTCTCCGGCTGTATCATGTACTGTCATCGGTTGGCAAACCGACCGCTGCCTGGCCGTCCGAGAGCCCATTCCACCAGAGTGATCGCAGCTACCACGGCGTTCCTATCTGGTGTGCCCTTGCTGGACATCTGCAGGGCTGCTACGTGGAGGTCGACGCACACCTTCACGAAATTCTACTGCGTCGATCGGGATTCCAGGGTCGGCCAAGCAGTGCTGCGCAATCTGTTAGCCTAAGGTGAGCCTGGTGAGGAGGTAAGAATAGCTTAATGTTGAGTTTGATGTAATGCTTAATGTTGAGCCTTTGCCACCTCCCATGGTTGTGCATGTGTGTACTGCTATGTATTCTTTATTCATGAGCATGTGAATCCATGCCAGACCCCATGCTGGAGAAGGAACAAGTTACTTACCTGTAACTGTTGTTCTCCAGCATGGGTCTGGCATGGATTCACATGCGAACCCTCCCGCCTACCCCTCTGCGGCTCTTCACTTGGTCATACTGCCACTTCACGTGCTACCAAATCTGAAGATGGCTGCCAGAGGCGGGGCTTAGGTAGAGGGCAGTCATTGGCTGTGGTCAGTATGACGCAGAGATCAGTGATTGGTTACTACTACGAAAGACAAATCAGAAACGAAACTGATACTGATTTTTTCTTTACCGAGGATTCCCAGCCTGACGACGGGGAATATTCATGAGCATGTGAATCCATGCCAGACCCATGGTGGAGAACAACAGTTACAGGTAAGTAACTTGTTCCATGTTCTATTTCAGTCCATTTGGGGCGCCCGATACCATGGTCCAGGCTCGAGTGTGGGCTATCTGCTCCGCCATGTGATAATTTTGGATATCGGGGACCCCGAGATCTCCCAAGTTTGGGGCGCTCAGCATGGTCTTCCGTGGGATTTGCGACTTTTTCCCCCCTCCAAATGAAGCCAAATATCTTCCTCTGGAGGCACTGGAGCGGGGGGTGGGGGATTATGGTGGGGAGGGCTGAGCAAGCGTACAGAAATCGTGGCAGGAGATTCATTTTACAGGCCGCGATGCGACCCAGTAGCGAAATATCCTGTGTAAGCCAGAGGTCCAGGTCTTTCTCCAGAGTCTTGAACAGCGGTGGAAAGTTTATCCGGTATGTGTCTCCGGGACAGGCGGAGATCTGGACCCCGAGATAGGGAATTGACTTTTCGCTCAATGGGATCAAGCAGTGGGCACTAAAGGACTCTTTATCTTTTAATTCCAGCCCTATCCCCAGGGCTGCGGATTTTGCAAAGTTAATGAAAAATCCTGAGACCGTTCCAAATCTATGGATTTCTGCCAGGGCGGCCCTCAGTGACTGGGAAGTGTCCGTTATGGTCAGCATCACATCGTCTGCATATAATGCAATCTTATGTTGGGAAGGGCCCGCTCGGAGGCCTTTGATTCTGTTGTTGAGGCGGATGCGTTGGGGTAGGGGCTCCATAACCAGAGCGAAGAGTAGAGGGGAGGGAGGGCACCCCTGCCTGGTGCCACATGTTAGGGGGATCGAGCTAGATAGTAGGCCGTTCATCTGGAGGAGGGTAGTCGGTGATTGGTAGTTCGCTAGTACGAGTTTCGAGAAGGAGGGCCCAAAGTGGAAGGACTCTAGGGTGAGTCGGAGGAACGACCAATCCACCTTGTCAAAGGCCTTAGTTGCATCCAAAGCGAGGAGGGCTAATTTTTGCGCGTCTCGTTTAGCTATCTCAATCAAATTGAGGAGCCTATGTGTGTTATCTGCGGTGGCTCTGTTCAATATAAAGCCCGTCTGGTCTGGATCTACCAGATCTGGGAGTACTCCCGCCAGTCGGTTTGCCAGGACCTTCGAACAGATGTTCGCGTCTAGGTTTAATAAAGAGATGGGCCTGTATGCTGCAATATCTCTGGGGTTTTTCCCGGGCTTGAGGGCCAACACCGTAATTGATTCTTGCATCGACTGGGTGACCGATCCAGAAATGGCAAAGGAATTGAAGAGCGTCGTCATCGGGGCTAGTAATTGGGGCCGAAATAGTTTATAAAATCGGGTCGTGAACCCATCTGGTACGGGGGCTCTTGGTTTGAGGCTTTTAATGGCTGCGTCAACCTCCTCATGGTTGATCGGGGCCTCCAACTCTTCCCTCTTCGTAGTTGTGATGTGAGGTAAGGCTTCCTCCTGCAGATATGTCTGCTGCTCCCCGCCAGTTCTTCTGGCTGCCGACATCGTGGCTGCAAGGTGGGCCTCTGCTATCCGAAGTTTATCACCATCGGCAAATTGCACTCTACCCTGCGGATCACACAAGCCTATGATCGTATTTCTCTTCTTGACTCTCGCCAACTTCTCCACCAAAAATGTGTTCACCTTATTACCTCTGGTATAATAGCTTTGTGGGCCGTGTCCTCGGCATAGTGGGCCTCCAGCTTCTTCCGGGCCATCTGCAAAGCTCGGTAGGTCTTGGGGGTCCAGTTTTTGGCTTTACATACTGTCTCCGCCTCCTGTACCTTGTTCTCCAGGTCCTGGCAGATCCGTCGCTTTTGTTTGATAGGCTGCTCCTTGGGAGATTAGCACCCCCCTCACCACTGCCTTCATGGCGTCCCAAGTGTTGGCTGGGGAGGTATCTTCATTCTTATTTTCTTTAAATAACTCCTTGATCGCTTTTGCCACCACGTCTCTCAACGACATATCCCTCAAAATCGGGTCATAGAGGGACCATCTGCGTCGCGGGGCGGGGTCTGGGTCGTGGGCTCTAATCATTAGCATTATCGGGGCGTGATCTGAAAGGATTCTGGAACCAGTAGCCACTCCATCCGTAAATGCCAAGACCTGTGGGGAGGCCAGGAGAAGGTTGATGCGTGAATATGTTCTGTGTACGTAGCAGTAGAATGAGTAGTCTCGAACCTCAGGATGCAGGACTCTCCAGGTGTCTACAACGTCTAAGGTTCTGAATAATTGGAGTAGCGCTGCTGCCAGGTTGAAATCCCTTCGCGCCGGGGGTGCGATTAGTCTGTCAATGGATCAGGGACTCCATTGAAATCTCCCCCGAGGATGGTCTGGCCCTCAGCAAATTGTGGGAGGACTCCTTCCAGCGCTGAGTAGAACTCCTCCTGCTTGTCATTAGGAGCATAGACCGAAATGAGAGTGTAGAGTTGGCCGTAGATTCAGCATTTTACTGCAATGAAGCAGCCATCCGGGCACAGCAAGGAGTCTAGGATCTGCGGCCGGAGGGCCTTAGCAAACAGGATTGCCGCCCCACCTTTCTTTGTGCCATTTGAAGCCAGGAATTGTAGATGGGAATTGCCTATCACGGAGCCGGACAAAGTCAGCCGGGGTCAGGTGTGTCTCCTGGAGAAAGGCTATGGAAGTCTCCTCATTCTGTAAGCGGTGCAGAATGGATTTCCTTTTTTGTGGGGCGTTCAAACCTCTGACGTTCATTGTCGGGAACTTCAGTTTTTGATGCGGGGGGTCTCCTGGACGCTCTCTGGCGGGAGGAGCCCGTCTGGGGGGGGGATGATGAATCTCAGGTATCATCTAAGGGCTTTGCTTCGAATGTTTTAAGTTTTACACTCCCTCCAATGGGAAGGTGAACTTGTAATCTGGTAGAGAACCGGATTTTCTTGTGCAGTCTCACCCTTGGCCAACTGGGCCGTAACTGTCTTCCCAGCCAACGGGACCAGGATCAAACCATGGAACTGGGTTCGCCTCCAAGGGGTGGGTTGGTGACATACTCCTCGGAGTGGGGTATGGCCGCACGAGGCCCGCGGCACCGTTGTTTTCTTCTTCAGTTATGGGATCGGTCTTATCACGATCCTCATCTTCCGGCGTCTCTGTGCTTTGGCCCAGGGGAGTTGCTGCTGTCTCTGGGGCAGTTGGTCTGGTTCCTCTGGCAGATGGAGCGGACTGGGTGTGAGCGAGGCCCCCGGAGAGTCCTGGTGGAGGATGGGCTCCGCATCTGCTAGGTGGCTAATTTTGCGCAGCGTTCCTTGGTAAGTGAATCGGAGGGTGGAGGGGAACAGCCACCGATAGCGGATCTGCTGATTCTGTAGGAACAGGGTCAAAGGTTTAAGTGCTCTTCTTTTCTGTAGGGTTATTAAGGAGAGGTCTTGGAAAATCTGGAGAGGATTGTCCATAAGTGAGAGCTCGTCCTTGGTACGGCTGATAGCCAAGATGGCTTCTTTAGTAGCATAGTAGTGGACCCTGGTATTTACATCCGGGGGAGCGTCTGAATCTACTCCTCTTCTTGGGCGAAGCCTATGGGTACGATCCAGCATGAGTTGGGCCTTGTCCGTGAGCGGAAGAAGGGCTTGAAAGAAGTTGCCTATGTACTCTGGCAGGTCTTTGTCTTGGATGGATGACGGGACCCCTCAAATGCACAGGTTGTTTCGTCGCGCCCTGTTTTCCAGCTCCTCCTGCTTAAACTCCAGCACCTCACTCCTATTCTACAGCGTCTGAATCTTGCGCCGCATTTCTATGAGCGTTGCGTCATGACTCTGGGTTAAATCCTCAACCTCTCCTAGTCTCTGTTCTGCTTCTGTGAGTCGTTGGTCCGTTTGTTCCATCAGTCATGCAGGACCTGAACTCAGCTTTGATGTCCCGCATGAAGGCCTGAATGTCTTCTTTGGTGGCTAGTTTTCCCTGCTCCTCAGGGGACTTCTGTGGGGTGAGTTTAGGGGTGGGGTCCGGTTTCTTTGTCTTGTCCGCTGCCAGCAGCATGGTGGAAATGTCTGAGGATTTGGATGCTTTAGTCAGCTTCGACATCCTGCGAGACGGCTTCCCCGGGCTTCCTTCATTCGCCTTGGTTCTGTTGGGGGGTCAGCTGGTCTCCAAGGGCATCCAGGAGCTATCGGGTCGTCAGGTGACGGCAGCTCGGAGGTCCCTGGGAAATTTCGGTGTGTTGGTTACTTGATGAGAGGGGGGGAGGGGATGGGTCCCCACACCGACAGCCAAGGTTCGCAGATAGCGTGATAGGCCTCCTCGCCACAAAGGTTGTGTCTCAGAGCTTCTCGAGGAATAATGGGCAGGGGCGCCCCAGGAAGTCGCCGTGTGAACCCAATATTAGACTCCTGTGGTAGCGGGGTTACACCCTGGTGACCGTGCCTCCTGTGCCTTGTCGGGACGTTGAAGCAGGCGGGAAGTAATGCGAGGCAGCTGGGAGGAGTTATTAGGGCTTCGCAGGAGGACCTCCAGGAATGGCGGTGCTGGTAGTGGATTTAGAGACAGTTCTTAGCTAGGGGATGTGGGCCGGAGCGCCCCAGGTGGCCGGTGGGTGGGGAGGCCTGAAATATGCAGGGCCCGGGAATGTGCAGATATCCCCAGACACCCTGAGTAGCAGTTACTAACTCCCCGCTTCGCTTGCCACGCAGCAGGGCTCACACCGTCACTGGGCTGGCCTCTGCTCCAACGGTGTCCGTCACTCCTCCAGGTCCACTTCTCATGCGGGGCAGGCTGTCCTCCCCTCAGTCATCACCGCTGGCAGCCGCAGTCCTCACCTCGGCCAGACACATGGAGGGATGTCGGGGAAATGGGCTCCCCGCCTTTCCGCTGCTGCTGTGGGGAGCCGCAGTCCACGCTCCTGGAAGCTGGTAGCGGGATGGGGACCGGGCTCGCTCTCCCTTCGCTGCCACTGTGGGGAAGTCGCCGCCCTCGCCTGGGAGGGGGAGGGGAGGGGCTGACCGCTACTCGGCTCCGATGCCTCCGCTCCGGGTCCCTCCAGAACCTGGCAGGTCACTCTTACTCCGCCGGAGGCCAGGCACTGTGGCTTAGTTCTGGGCGACCGAGCAGGGCTCCCCCTTCACTCCGCTCCCCGCCCGCACGCAAACTGGATCCCGGCCGCCATCTTGGCAGGGCCACCTCGGGACAGCGGGCGCGAAAAGGTTTAGCTCATTTCAGGGCTGATCCGGGGGGTATCGAGGTCTCACCGAACGCCAGCGGGTGCCCCTGCTGCTGAGGTTAGCATAGATCCGAAGATCGGGTCGACTCGATCGCCGAGGATTATTTTGTAGCTGGAAGCCGCGGGTCTCGGACGGAGGCCATCAGGGAAGCGGCCGCATCGATGGCGCTCCTGGCCACGCCCCTTTCTTTTAGTTTTAAAGTTCCAAAACAAAGTAATAATATCATTACTTCAAGAAGTAATAAGGGAATTCCAATAGCTCTTCCCTGTCTTGCTCCAGTCACCCATCTCTCATGAGCACTGCAATCCGAGACAAAGATTATGCAACACGTATAAATCACATTTCTCTAATTTTTAAATATTGTTTCAATCAGACATTATAAACCAAGCGGGCAAATTCTGCTCTATTCACAAAGTTGTTTTGGGTGTCTCATTCATAGCATTTTGGAGTTCAAGCTGTCCAAGAGTTTGAAGTCCAGGAGGAGAGTATCAGCCTTTATTTGATCAAACATTATGTAAGAAGTTACCCAATATTTTTAAAGATCTGGTGAATTCCCCTCTAATCTAGTTTTTCATACATAAAATAATTCCTTCTTTTGGGATATCAGTTATTAAAATCTGGTGCGTTCACTGCCCTCCAAAAGCAAACAGTGGCGTGCCTGGCTGCTAGCGGTAATGGTCACTTGACTCTCCTTTTGGGATGTAGGGTAAGCTACCTCAAGGATTTGCACAAGAGGCAGACACCTGACTTTCACGGGACAACCAATCCAATACTGTTTGTGATCGCTTTGGTTGCTCCTTGTAATATTCTGTTAACTTAACAAACACTGGAGAGACCACCAGGGGGCGCTTGATGCTGGTCTAGCTCTCCGTCGGTCTGCCTGGGCCCCCCGAATCCTGCAAAATCCTGGCAGAACCCTGATGGGAAGATAACCCGATAAAGAAAAATTGGGTAGGGGATCGCACCCGTGCCCACCCTCATGAAAGTCAGACGAAAATCAGAGCGTTTTGAGGCCGACTGCACCCTTGACAGAATCAAGTGAGGCCGACCACGAAACCCGACTGTAGAAAATGGCCACCGGGCCCCGGTAGCCGAGGAACCTGCGGAGCTCATGAACTGCTGCTCCGTGCGGACGGCCGCAACACACCAGCACAAGACCAGCATAAGAGGGCCCCCCTCCCCAGCGCCCGCCGTGTGCGCTGTGAGCGAGCGGTGGGGCGCTCGGGTCAAGGGGTGCCCACACCCGCGACCCACATAATGTCCTGACCCAGGGACAGGTAGGCAGAGCGGCCCCCGTCTCCTCCCCCGCCCCAGCGACCACCAACACACAACCACTGCGAGGGGGAACCCCCTCCCCGTTGCCCGCCGCCGTGTGCGCTGTGTGCGAGCGGCAGGGCGCTCGGGTCGAGGGGGGCCCCACAGATACGCCCACGCAGGGAGGCGACAAGAAGGGGACCGGGACACTGAGGGACCTCTCTCTCTTTTCCTGCCACCCATGCCCCCACCGGCTACAACTGCAGGGGGCTTTCTCTGTTCCCCCCCACACCTCTTGCCTCCCCCGTGAGAAGCAGTGGGGGGATTCAGTCCCCAAAGCTTAAGGTCCACCCCCCACTGGCAGTTGGGGACCCCCACGGAGCGGCAGAAGCCCCACCCAACATTCATCACCGCAGGGGTGCCATAAGCCCTCATATTTGAGCACCCCAAAACTGGGCCGCCATAAGACTGCCGGACTCCAGCACATGACTGGGTGAAGAGAGGCCCCGCCATTTGACAGCGGGGGGAAACTTTCTGAGGAACAAGCCTGGGGACCTGGCCACCCGTGGGCAGTAATAAAGGTGGCCACAACACACTGGGACAGCAGCCATCCCAGGGACCACGTGGGAGGCATCCTGGATAGATAGGCATAGACCTTGCGACACATACCACGCAGACCTGGGATCCAGGACATTAAAAACCCCACAGTATTGCTAACAAACCATCGGCATATATACCAATATACCAAGCCCGTGACAAAGGCGCATACCCCACGCAGGAAATCCCCCAGACGCGAGTGAAGAAAGGAGACAGCACTTTAGAGAAAATCTGAGAAATAACAACTCACAACCTTTGGGGACGACCTGGTGAGGGAAACAACGAAGGTACTAACCATGGGGAAAGATCTGCCCCGCAGAGGGGCAACGCAGAACATGATGGATAAATACACAACTTGTACACCAGCAAGGCTCCCCAGACCGGCAAACAATGGGGTGGAGGAGGACAGGGGTGGCGACACGGACCTTGCGTTGTCACTCACGGACATTATGGCAGCGATAAACAACTCCCAGACCTCGGTGGAGCAAAAATTGATGGCCTGACCTCTGAGGTGTCATTTCTGAGACAGGATCTGAGGAACCTAACCTCCAGGGTAGGAGACGCAGAACAAAGAATATCTGAATCAGAGGACATGGTTAAGAACCTCGGGGACAGATTGGAACAAGTGGAAAAGAAAATCACCCTTCTGGAACACAGAGCTGAGGACAGCAAGGGAAGATCCCGCCGCAACAACCTCCGCATTCTCAGCCTGCCCGAGAGGGAAGAGGGACCCTCCATGGAACTCTTCCTGGAAGACTGGTTAACAGATCTGATGGCCCCTAAAAAACTCTCAAAATTCTTTTCTATTGAAAGAGCGCACAGGGTCCCGACAGGCAGACCACTCCCCGAGGCCCCCCCGCGTAAAGTGATCGCCAAACTTATGAACTATAGAGACCGAGAGACACTCCTACAGATGGCGAGGGCAACGGGCCCAATTACTTACAATGGCAACCGGATCGGCTTCTTCCCCGACTACTCAAGAGTAGTCCAGAAGTCACGGCAATCGTACGACTCAGTTAAGAAGAAGCTAATGTCCCTGAATATTAAATATGCACTATTCTTCCCGGCAACCTTCAAAGTTTATCACAAAGGGGTGGCCCAGGTGTTCCACAACCCCTGGGAAACCTGGGACTGGCTCGAAACACAGGTTCTCTCGGACCCACACCCCGCAAGCCCAAGAAAAGACACACCCCGAGGAAGCGACAAAGGCGCCCGCCATCCCCCCGAGCAGTCGACACCACCAATGAGGACGGACGAGATGCATGGGACTCTGGCTGAAAGCGGGCCCACCTGAGAACCCATCCAAATAAAACAAAGCCCACAAGAATCAAGGAGTAACTTTGAAGCGGGCGGAGAGGAACCAAAATAAGCACGCCCCCCCATCCACCTGAGGGCAGAGTGGCTACAGACTGCACGAGTTGGGACACTTGGTCCTCCTGACCACCCACAGTATTTAGTTTATGGTTCGGTTGGCTTGGGCGACAGGTACTTCAAGTTGGGGGGGAAGTGCGGGGTTGGGGGAGTTTAGGAGTTTCAGTTACTAAAGGAAATGGCTCTCTGACAATAAACACACCACTGATCTGCGACATGCCACACCGGAAATATCCTCGCTGCAGAAGTAAAGGAAATGGGTGTACCACTCCTAGGGACGCAAGCATGTCCACTCACACTCAAACTGAGCCGGCCTCAAGTTCATTGTTCAACGTTTCAAGGTTTGCACGCGAAGAACATCATAATGAAAATACAGCGAGAGGGACCACAAAGGGGCACCAGAGCCCAGAACAGCACACCGCAAGTGACAAAGACATGGAAGTCGCATCACATCCTTCAGTACCATCACACAGGAGGACACAAGCAGACGTAGCCAAAACAAGACAGATCTCCCTATTGACCTGGAATGTGAACGGTTTAGGGACAAGCATAAAATGGAAATTGGTGCGTCAATACCTCAACAGGCATTCCCCGGATGTTGCATTCATCACGGAAACCCACCTCATAGGTACTACCATCGGCTTCTTCAGGAAATCCAACTACCCACACACATACATGGCAGGGTTCTCTAGAGGCTCCAGAGGAGTCATGATCCTCCTACACAAGCGGGTCCCATTTAAGACCAATAAAGTGATATCAGACCCTCGGGGCAGGTTTGTGGTAGTGCTGGGAGAGATGTGTGGAGAGACCTGGGGCCTCATCGCAGTGTACACACCCCCCACGCTTAGGACGGAGCTCCTCACCGAGCTCCAACCCATCATGCTGAAGCAACAGGCGGACGCGTGGGCAATCGGAGGAGACTTTAATGAGGTCATGGACATTGGGTAGGACAGAACGCACAGAGGCAACAGGATCGCAGACACCCCGACCAAGCTGTCCACCTGTGCGGACGCAATGGGACTATCGGACACGTGGAGGACAATCCACACATCAGAGAAGGGCTACTTGTTATATTCCAACGCGCATAGAACCCTCTCCAGACTGGACTACATCTTCACCCCAAGGAACATGACCCATCGACTAACAGCCGCAGAATTCCTGGCGAGAGGGATCTCGGATCACTCCCCCCTACTGATCAAACTCAAAGGGAAACAGAAGCAGGACCCCACCTGGCGTCTAAGCACCTACTATCTGGGAATACTGGAAATAATGAAAGGACTCACGGATAAAACGTCAGAATACTTCGACCTAAATGTAGAAGGAGTCGCCTGCCCAACTGTGCGGTGGGAAGCATACAAAGCTGTCCTGCGAGGGGAGGCAATTTCCCTGGTATCTGCACACAGAAAACAGCATAGCGAGGCAATCATAGAAGCAGAGACCCAAGTAACCCGGCGAGAGGAGCAACGGTTGGAAGAGGGAACTCAAGAGACACAGGATACCCCAACGACAGCTCAGACAATCCTAAAGGACCGGGCTCTAGACAACGGCCAAACTGCCCAATGGCAAACCTGAAGCCAGTTATATGAAAGGGGGGGACAGGCCGGCAAGACCCTGGCCTGGCTAGAACGACGAGAACAGAGTAGGGGTCAAGTCTGGCCATTCAAACCCAAGTCGGGGAAATTCTAACGGGCGATTCCGAGATCGCGGAGGCCTTCGCCGATTTTTACGAATGACTATACTCTCCACCCGACCCCCCACCAAACGCTCCATGCTTCTTTGAACAGAACGAGATCCCCCAACTCTCCAGAGCACAAACAGAACAACTAGACACTGAGATTACAGAAAAAGAAATTGAGGAAGCACTATCACAGCTACAGACGGGGAAGACCCCAGGCCTCAACGGCTTCCCGGTAGAAATCTGGAAGCGATTAGGTGCAACCACAACGAAACACATGCATAGCATGTTCCTCCGCAGCAGAGAGCAGGGCTACCTCCCCCCGGACCTCAGGAAAAAAAATATTTTAGTCATCCCCAAAGCCGGGAAACCCCCTGAACACTGTGCCTCGTTCAGGCCTATATCATTAATTAATGGGGAAGCCAAAATACTAGCTAGAGTTCTGGCCCACAGGCTGCTTGGGGTGATCAAATATCTGGTCCACCTGGACTAATGCGGCTTTATGCCTGAAAAATCCACAAGAATGAATCTCCGTAGGGTCCGGGTGGCCTTAGACAGTGCGGCAGAGATCCCAGAACCGCTCGGCCTTCTTGCGGTTGACTTCGAAAAGGCCTTCGACTCGGTGGGATGGGAGGCCCTATGGGGCATAATGCAATGCATGAGATTCGGGCACCACTATATGTCATGGACAAAACTTCTATACACCCTCCCCGTAGCATCTGTGCGGGTCAACGGGAAATCCCAGTAACCTCCTGCCTGATGGGAACCAGGCCCCTGGAGGAGTACCAACACTTCATGGGCCTTCGGGTAAATGCACATAAATCGATATATATCCCAGTTCAAGGGGGAGAGGAAGCGATCCCAAACCCCTGCATGTACTCAGTCTCGATACTAGACTTCACCTACCTGGGTATACAGATAACCACCACACCAGACGACTTCCTCAAACTGAACCTACGCCCAATAATGGATAGATTTGAAAACTATGTTTCTCACTGGCAAACTCTTCCTCTCTCACTGCTGGGCAGGGCCACACTATTGAAAATGCTGGCACTCCCGAGATTTCTATACGTCCTCCAAAACGCCCCACTCCCAATCCTGGCTGCCACATTCACAGACATTGACAAGTCCCTACGCACGTTGTTATGGGGCGGGAAACAAGCCCACATTGCCCTCCAAAACACTCCGCCGGTCGGTGTGGGAGGGAGGCATAGGATTGCCCAATATGCGCATATACTACTGGGCTGCACAAGCAGGGGTGGCAAATGACTGGCTACACAGGGACCCAACGCTCCCACACATCCGGATCGAAACAATAGACACCGGCCTTCCACCTCCTCTACAAAAAATATACGACAACAAAGAAAACTTGAAGGGGGTCTCCAGGAGGTCACTGCACACCCGCCAAATCTGGAAGGAGATACGCAGTCATATTGGCTGGGAGGGCAAACCAACCCTGATCCAGCCCCTGTGGCACAATGCACACCTTCCCAAAATCCTGCGAATGGGCCACTTTGATACCTGGGAGAGGAGAGGGATATCTACACTGGGAGACATAATCCAAGAGGGCCGGCTGAGAGACTTTGACGCGCTGAATGCAATACATGGACTAAGGCCTATGGACCACTTCAGATATCTCCAACTCACACACGCCATCAACACCCAATTAAAGAACCTCACCGACATAGCCGAATGCCCCCCCTAGAAACAAACACCCTTCCACACCGAATCCCCTCCAAGGTTACGTCCACCCTCTACCAGGTGATCAACTCCTTTGGCTCCTGGGGAACTCGCACACCTCAGAGGGAATTGGGAGCAAGATCTGGGGGCATTGGAAACAGAAGAATGGGTGGAGGCACTGATGTCCCCACGTGAGATTGGAATAGATGCAAAAATCAGACTGATATAACTCAGGATCCTGCACAGATCGTACTACGCCAGAACACAAACATCCAGATGGGGGGAGATGACGATGCAACCTGCCTCCGCTGCAAGAGGGCAGAGGGCAGCTTTTACCATATGATCTGGGAATGTGGGGTATTGCAGGAATTTTGGACAGCGTGCCTGTCGCGCCTCTGCAGAGTGCTGGGAGTCCCAATCCCACATGACCCCAAACTCATCCTATTGGGAATAGGCGTAGAAACTGATTTTACCAAATATGAAAGGACATTTCTAAGTGTGGCACTAGGGCTGGGGAAGAGGCTAACGGCAAGCACCTGGGGCTCTGCAGACAGGATAGGCATTGACCGATCGACCAATGAAATGGACAGGTGTGCCTCCCTAGAAAGACGCATCTACGCGGCAAGGGGGTGCCCCCGGAAGTTCCTAAAGGTATGGGGGAAGTGGGAGGAATAGGAATTAAATCAGGAACCGAGGAGAGCCCGGACATGCCCCGCACCGCCACACGACACGGCACGCCTACTCTCCTCCCCTGTTGAAGGACTTACCACCAACTGTTATGTCATGTGTTAGGCTCTCGCTGTTAAGTCAAAGAGGCAGAAGAGCGGGGTGTGAGGGATCAGAAATGTGAGGCGGACAACTTTCAGATGACTTATCAACCAATGCCATTTTATTAAATTCAAAAAGTCAACCAAACGCCTCACTTGCCTATTCTAATGGGGACTTCCCAGTCTAAATATACAAAGGGAAATATTCTATCATAACATTTCTGGCCTTCACACTTGTACATAAACATAAACAAGAAAATATGTGGCAATTCATAATGTCAATATGTATATTCACAGACTTTTCAAAATCTCTGATTGTAACCTGAGCGAAATCCCCTTCCGCAGGTTTTAAGTCAGTCAATCCTGTGGATGAACACAAAATAGCGAGGAAATCCGGGGTTGAAACAGAGTTCCAACACCTTTCTTGACAAAGTCAGGATGTTAAAGAAAAAACTCCCACAACTCCCCAGTTCAACATAGGAAGGATTCCTCTCTTCAGGGAATATAGATATTCCAATTTTCCTTAAACAGTACAAAAGGAATTCTTTGTCAGGATGATCTCTGTTGAAACTTAAATGCTTCACAAAACACGAATAGTTTGAGATTGGCCTCTCTTCATAGTTCCTCCCTCTCAGCCTCATGAAACCAAAACAACAACTTTTGTTTGAGGATGGCCAGAGTGTTTCTTTTTCAGCACCATAAACACCAGTGGCTCTCTTCACAGTGCTTCCCTCCCAGCACCATTAAACAAAGACATTTTTCCATTTATTCAACTTCTAATGGAGTGGGTCACACCCAGTGCTCTACTTCTGTCTGGGCCACTCTCCTGCCCAGACCCACTCCTACAATGATAGAACATGCAACCTCACTTCTCTGCTCACAGTGTTTTACTTCTACTGCTTTTGAAGTCTCAGTCCCACTGATACATCTAAAGTTTGCCACTTCTTCAACGTTAAACAGCTTTAACCAACTCTTCAAAACAACAAGATTCATGCCACACTCTTCAGTTATTTCCACAGAAACCTTTCCTTTCAGCCTCTTTTGACTGATGGCAATGCATGTTCAATTCTGGGCTTAAGGCAATGCTTTTTTTTCTCTTTAGTTCCCAATACTGAGGTTTAACACTTGGTTTTACAGGATACAATGTTATTGCGGCTTTACTTACGCTCTGTCTTTGTGTTAGAATGAAGCAACCATTATTAGCGTTGTTAAAGCTGTTTCTGTAATTTAAAATGTTCGAAAACTTTCTCCAAAGTGTATTTCGAAGGGATTGTGTCCTCCGACGTATTCCACATCTATGACATGTAATGTCCACAGCTATGCATTTCGGAAACCTTTCAGCAGAGGGCATCTTGCATCGATGGCATCGAGCCCATGTCCCTCGAGGGCCTCCGTCGAGGGGCGACGTCACCGCATGTTATACATAGGATGCACGGCGCCCGTTGTCTCTGTTCCATTTTTTCCAACAGCGAAGTGTGTTTGCTTCGTAAATCTCGGCACGCCTCGTGTGTTCATTGAACTTCATGATGTCTCTTTCTTCAACCCCTCCGCTCCAAGGTCCGGGTGCAAGACTTGCAATTCCAAGATATCGTTGACCAACCTGCATCCTATTTGTTTATGGTGTCTGGGGGAGTCACACGACACCGACGACTGTTCGAAATGCCAGTCTCTAATCGCCAAGGCCTTGCGTGAAAGTAAGGGTAAGCTCCAGGTAGGTAGGGGGCTCTCGAATTCCCGTAAGTCGGGATCAAAGTCTAGGGTTTCCACCGATGACTCGAGGGGCGACTCTCCGCGTCGGGAGGAGGCTCGAGGTTCTCGGTCCCGGAGTTGTTCCCACCATTCCTCATCCTCGCGGCACTCTCGGAAGTGCTGGCACCGGTCGCCTTCCCCTTCCTCCTTGCACAGTCCCTCCATGATGAAAGTGGCCTGGATACTTCTCCGGAAGTGGAGTTTGGGAGGCCTGAACTGGGGGCTCATGCAGATTCTTCCTACAGGCGGCTCATGTCTAGGGTCTCCAAGTACCTGGGTTGGTCCAATCTTCCTGATGATTTTATTCAGGATGACCTTCCTGACATCTTGGGCCAAGGTCCCCCCTCTGACTCGGTTTTACCGTTTCATCTGACATTGCAAAAAAGAGTGTCATTGGCTTGGCAGTCCCCGGAATCTCTTCCGGCGGTGAATAAGAATTTGTTAAAAAAGTACTGCCCATCTGTTAGTGACCCCAGCTATTTGTCCACTCACCCCACTCCTGAGAGTTTGGTGGGTCAGGCGGCTACGGCCACCTCGAGGCAGCAGGCGTACCCTACCATCCCTCCGGATAGGGATGACAAGCGCTTCGACGGATGGGCTCGGAAGGTCTTCTCTTCAGGGAGCATTGCACTGAAAGCTGTCAACTCCACATGTGCCTTGGCAAGATTTACACACACTCTGTGGAACTGTGCTTCCTTAGTGGCTGAGCATATTCCCGAGGGGGAGGAAAGGAATGGCTTCCTTGCCCTCGCAAGAGACAGCAAGGATGCTATGTGCGAATCCCTTCAGTCGGGTTTGGACACAGCAGACTGTGTCAGCCGGTTCATGGCTGCGAGCACCGTGATACGCAGGTTTGCGTGGTTGAGGAAGTCAAGGTTTACTCCTGATGTGCATGCCCGTCTTCTGAACATGCCCTTTGATGGTGTTCATTTATTTGGCAGCAAGGCTGACGAGAGCCTTGAGAGGTTGCAGACCTCCAAAGCTGCGGTGAAGTCGTTGAGCACTGCAGTACATCAACCTCCGCCTTTTCGTCCTAGGAGACAGCAATGGAGGGGAGGTTCCTTTCGTTTCTACTCCTCCGTTGGTAGATCAAGAGGGGCTGCCAGTCAAAGGTGCCAACACAAGAGTACCTGTGGTGGTCGGGGAACATGTGGTGCCAAACCACTCGGGTAGTTGCCTCTTTGCCTTCAGGCACTGCCGCAGCCTCTCCATCTCAGTCATGAGGCCACGTCCCATGGTTCGCCGGTTGGGGGCAGACTTGCACAGCATCTTGGAGAATGGCGTACCATTACTTCTGATGTGTGGGTTCTGGATACCATAGCCCACAGCTACTTCCTTCCTTCAGCGGCCTCACGACAATCCACCGGGGAAGCTCTCTTTGAAGCGTCCGGATCCGTTCCTTGCGCTGGAAATCCTATACCTGCTGGAGAAAGGCGCCATAGAACTGGTGCCTCTAGCGGAGAGGAACAAGGGATGGTATTCCCCTTATTTTTTTATCCCAAAGAAAGACGGGGATTGAGACCCATCATGGACTTGCGTTGGTTGAACCAGTTTCTCAGAAAAGACAAGTTCAAGATGGTTGCTCTTTCTCAAATCCTCCAGGCCCTGCAACTACAGGATTGGTTGGTGTCTCTGGACCTACGGGATGCTTACTTTCATGTGCCGAGTCATCCCAAGCACAGGAAGTACCTGAGGTTCGCGGCTGGCGACTCGCACTTTCAGTTTCGGGGTCCTGCCATTCGGATTGACCTCCGCCCGAGCGTCTTCACCAAGCTGATGGTGGTGGTGGCAACGTACCTCAGGAAAGGGGGGATTCACGTCTACCCCTACCTGGACGATTGGCTGATCAGGGCGCGTTCTCCCGAGCAAACCTTGGATGATCTCAATGTCACCTGCCATTCCCTTCACAAGCTGGGCTTCTCCCTGAATTTGAAGAAGTCGGATTAGACACCTTCTCCAGTACATCGGAGCAGTGCTCGACACATCCTTGAGGCAGTTTTCGCCTCCCCAGATGAGGGTTCATCACATTGTGCAGATGGTGGACAAGTTTCGACGTGCCCAGAGTCTCCCGGCTTTCGAATTCTTAAGGTTGCCTGGCCTCATGGTTTCCTGCATTCTTCTGGTTCCGGAGGCCAGACTGCGGATGAGATCCCTGCAGTGGGCTCTCAAGATACAGTGGTTGCAGTTCTCCGGCAAGATGTCGGATCCCGTTCAGATTCCGCTCTAGGTCGCCCAGGATCTTCTATGGTGGGCCGACGAAGGAAACCTGATGAAGGGGGAACCATTTTGGCAACCATGGCCAGAGGTGACCATCGTGACGGATGCTTCCCTCACAGGATGGGGTGCTCATGCCAATGAGTTGAAAGCTAGCGACCGTTGGTCTCTGTCGGAGTCCAGACTCCACAACAATCTGTTAGAGCTGCGAGCCATCAGGCTGGCCCTGAAGGCTTTTCTGCCGTCTATGCGGGGCAAGACTGTCCTGATTATGATGGACAATACAGTGGCCATGCATTACCTCAACAGAAAGGGCGGGGGCAGGGTCACTCCCGTTACGCAGAGAGGCGATGCATCTCTGTTTCTGTGCCATCCAACATGAAATTTCGATCTCAGCAGTTCATCTGGCCGGTGATGAAAACGTGGCGGCGGACGCTCTGAGCAGGCAGAGCGCGGTCTCTCACGAGTGGGAGTTGGCTCAGGACGTCCTTTTGGAGATCTTTGCCCTTTGAGGAACCCCTCAAGTGGATCTCTTCGCCACCAGTGTCAACCGGAAGTGCTAGAGGTTTTGTTTGCGGGAATTTTCCCTGAGAGGAGCCTGAGGGGATGCGTTCATAGTGGTGTGGTCATTCCCACTACTGTACGTGTTTCCTCCAGTCCCCGTCATTCCTCAGGTGTTGCGGAGGTTCGGTTCCTGCATGATCCTCATTGCTCCGGATTGGGCCAGGAGAGCGTGGTACCCAGACCTTCTCGTTATGTCCATCTGCTCTCCACACCGGCTTCCCTACTGAGACGATCTGCTCTTACAGGCGGGGGGAGGGGGGAAAGTTGTCCATCCAGAGGTCAGGTCTCTAAACCTTCACGCTTGGTATCTGAAAGGTTGAGATACAAGGATTGGGACCTCCCAGATGACTTGATGGAGGTGTTGCTTTCGGCCAGGCTGCCCGCAACAAAATCCCTGTACCGTTGGCGCAAGTTCTGCGACTGGTGCAGGGGACAGAATGTGGATCCTTTCTAATGTTCCATTCCTCTGTTGTTATCTTTTCTACTTTCTTTAGCCCACAAGGGCCTTTAAGTGGGTACCATTAAGGGTTACCTGGTGGCGCTGTCCCTATTTAAGTGCTCATCTGAGGAGTGTTCTTACTTTGACTCCTTTAGTTTCACAGTTTCTGAAAGGGCTGACTAATGTGTTTCCACCGTCCCCGTTGCCGGGTTGGGATTTGAATTTGGTTTTAAAGTTTCTCATGGGGGCTCCGTTTGAGCCCTTGCACTCTTGTCCTTTGAGACTGTTGTCTTTCAAGACTGTGTTTTTAGTTGCGGTCACTTCCGCACGCAAATTGAGTGATTGCAGGCACTTTCTGCCAAGCCACCCTTTACTGTTTTCCATAAGGACAGGGTTGTCCTGAGGGTGCAACCTTCTTTTCTTCCAAAGGTTGTGTCTGATTTTCATTTGAGCCAGAAGATAACTCTTCTGGCATTTTATCCTCCTCCGCATCCTGGTAAGGAAGAAGAGGCTCCATAGGTTGGATCCTAGGAGAGCTTTGAGCGTTTATCTTTCACGGATATCCCGGGTCAGAGTGGATTATCAGCTCTTTGTAGGTTATGCTCAAACACTGCTTGGGTCAGGCTGTTTCCAAACAGACCTTGTCCAGATGGATTATCCTCACTATCACTGAGTGCTATCATTTGGCGGGGAAGGACCCTCCAGTAGGTTTACGGGCTCACTCCACTAGGGGTGTGGCTGCTTTCACTGCTCTCCAACGGGGGGTTCCTATTCAGAATATTTGTGAAGCAGCCACATGGGCCTCTCTCCATACATTTGTTAAACACCACTCCCTGGATTCTATCCATGGGAAGGAGTTGGCCATTTGATTGGGTAATCTAAATTTTACATTCTAAATTCTTTTCCCTCCTCCATAGTCTGGTACTGCTTTGGGAGTCTATCATCCATGTGGAATACGTCGGAGGACACAATCCCTTCGAAGAACAAGTTACTTACCAATCTGGTAACGTTCTTTCGATAGGATATTCCTCCGACATATTTCACGTCCCCCTCCCAGCCTGCCCCTCTGGAGAATTTCCTCTGTGATTGCAGCTTCTGTTTCCGAAAGTCTGTAGGCAGTTATACTGGCAGGAGACTGGTGCCACACGTTCTGGGGGAAAAAACTAAACTGAGGCAACGGGTGCAGTGCGTCCAATATATAACATCCGGTGACATCAACCCTCGACGGAGGCCCTCGAAGGACATGGGCTCGACGCCATCGATGCAAACCGTCCTCTGCTGAAAAGTTTCCGAAGTGCACAGCTGTGGACATTGCATGTCATAGATGTGGAATACGTCAGAGGAACATCCCATCGAAAGAACGTTACCAGATTGGTAACTAACTTGTTCTTCTCTATACCCGAAAGCTACAATTGTTACTCTATTGTCTGACATGCTCAGTCAGCTTCAGTCAATTTCACTCCTTCATGAGTGAAAAGCCACTGGTTACAGTTGCCCGCCTGCAATGCTTAGGGCTTGGGAATGCACAGAGTTTGGCTCACTGCGACCCCCCCCTGGAGCACGCCATCCTTCAGACACAGTCTGCTGTATGTTTCTCACTGCAAATGCTCTGCAATCGGGTTCAAATGGGGGAAAGCTTTCAAACCTTATGCTTCCTGCTGCACAGCCTCTGCAATCCCAAACTTGGGAGAACAGGACCTACTTAGGACTGGTAACTGGAATAAACTGATGGAAAATACTGGCGTCCTTCCATTCCTCCCACTTCTGTGGATTCTGCCAACAACGTGCTTTCTTCTGCCACTTTCTACTGCTCCATCTGCTTCTGCTACAACTGCTACTACTCCTCCAACGACAACCACAACTAGGCACAGTGCAATATTAGTCATCTTGCAGAAATTGTAGTACCACCGCCCATTCTTTCGTAAAAGCCTGATGCACTCCCTGTATGTTGTATGTCAACCACTCCAAAGCAACATAGTTCCAAACTGTCACAAACCAATCATGAACATGTGGAGGATTTTTATCTTTCCAATGTTGTGCGATCACCACTAAGGCTGCTAACCTTAGAATAGTCTGTGCTTTTCGTATTTGTTTCTTTCCTACGGGGTGGCAATTCCAAACAGAGTGGCTTTTATCTGTAACTGTACCTGTTTAGCGAATATGCTTTGCATATACCTTTTTATAGTTCCCCCGTAGCTAGTCAATTTAGGGCATTCTAGCCATAAATGTCGCCAGTCTCCTTTCCCATTGCAATCCCTCCAACATTTATCTGTGCTGATCAGTTTCATTTTGTATAGCCTCTGTGGGGTGTAATACCCTTGTACCAAGATGCTCTAATCTGTAGGGAATGTGTTAATTTTGGAATATTCTTCCACAGCACATGCCATCCTTCATTAGATACCGGTATTCTCAATGTCTGTTGCCAGTTCTGAACATATTTCAAGTTCCTGTCTTGAAATTCCTCTTGTAATGGGCAATACAGATTAGATATGAGGGATTTCTCCCCTGGGTTTGAAATTAGACATTTCTCAAATGCTGTTAGTGCTCCTAGGGCTGCTGCTTTATTCAATGGGGCCATCAACCAGTGTAGTATCTGTATCTGAAGATATTGATATCTATCTGATTCCTTTAGCCCCAGCTCCGTCTTACATTGTTCAAACAATACAAATTCCTTTCCTCGAAACATATACCTAATTTTGTTGCAATTCTTGTCTTTCCATTTGAAAAAAGGCTCCCTCTTCCAAGCCAGGTTTAAATTGTGGATTATTGAACATAGGAGAGAAATGGGAAGGGTATGTCGTTATTTTGCTCTGACACACTGCTTTTGCCCATATTTTTTCTACTAGATTTGTAATTTGACTACCATGCATATGTTTTGGGCAGTCCTGTTTAGGGAGCCAGAGCAATTCCGCAATATGAGGGCCACACATGGCTTTCTCCATTCCGGCCCATATTTTGTCAGATGATATGGAGAACCATTCCCAACACCTGTAGCTGTGCTTCCTGGTAATTTTGCAAAGTTAGGAATCCCCAGACACCCCGCATCTGACCGCATCATTAGGGTTTTCATTGCTGCCCGTGGGGTTTTATTGTGCCATATAAATTTCAATATCACACTTTGTAGCTCAGTGGGAAAAAAAAGCGGTACATAGATCAGTTGAGCCTGAAATTAAGAAAAACACCTTGGGCAGTATTGACATTTTCACTGCATTTATTAGCACCAACCAGGAAATCGTTAATGGGCCCCACCGTGCCAGCAGCCAACGGATTTCCACCACCAGAGTAGGGGGGAAATTTACCTTATATATTAATTGCATCGAATTAGTTACATACACGCCCAATAATCAAATTGTGTCTTTTGCCCAAGCAAATTTAGTGTTCAAATACACTTGTGCTACTAGGGGAGGGGTACGGGTCAGGTTCAGTATTTCGGATTTTGTAAAATTTATTTTTAGCCCTGTCACCCTTTCAAATTCTGCCAGTTCCCGTGTAACCCCTCTCAGTGATTCAACCAGCTCTACCACCGTAACCAACATATCATCCGTGTATGCCATTACTGTATGATGATTTGATCCAAATGGTATCCCTTTAATTTGGCCTGATTGTCTCATTCTTGCTAATAGCGATTCCAAATGTATTGCGTACAAAACAGGGGAAAGAGGACAACCCTGCTTCGTTAATCTTATAATCTTCTTTTGGGTTCAATATAATTAATTTGAATCATTTTTATAAAGCTGGGGCCAAATCCCATAATCTCTGTTTTAAACAAGAAAGACCATTCTACCCTATCGAACGCTTTCTGTGCGTCTAATGCTAGAAAAACCGCTGGATGTCGTTTTTGGGTCGTTTTTTTCAATCAAGTGGCAAGCCCTTCTAATATTATCATGGGTTTGACGATGTTTAATAAACCCAGATTGGTCCAGGTGAAACATTGAGTGGAGTATTTCTGTTAATTTGTTGGCTAGTGTTTTTGTGTAGATTTTTGCATCGATGTTCATCAAGGCGATGGGACGGTATGACGCACATAATTTGGGATCCTTATTTAGTTTTGGAAACAGAATAATTTTAGCTTCCTCCATAGACGATGTGATATTTCCAGATTCTTCAAATGAGTTAAATACTTTCACTAATTTAGAGGCCAGTATTGATTGGTAAGTTTTGTAAAATAAGGTAGAATATCCATCTGGGCCTGGGGCTTTGTTTAAGGGAGATCTCTGATTACCTGGGATATTTCTTCTACAGTTATTTCCTGATCTAAATGTTCACGTTCCGCAAGCGAATCTGTGAAAGCTCGGAGTGTAAATATGTATATTGGGCTGTATCATCAGGATTGTCCGATTGATATAGTGTATGATAGAACTCCACAAATTGGGGAGTATTTGTGGGGTAGTTGTGACCAAATCCCTGTGGGTGTCTTTCACTCCGATAATTGTACGCAATGCTTGTTTTTGTCGCAACTTCCTTGCCAATAACCGGTCGGCTTTATTCGCCTGCGTGTAATATTTTTGTTTAGCATATAAAAGGCTTTTTTCTGCCTTTGATGTTAGCATGAGTTGGAGTCCTCCCCCTAACATTCCTATATGCCTTTTTAATTGCTAGCTCACCATCCATTTCAATTTTTTTCATATCTTTGAGCTCACCTTCTAGCTCGACTCAGTAGCCGCTCTTTGTTTATGTCTGTGGGCCTCCTCTGAAATAAGGATCCCACGGAATGTTTCAATCTCACCTGAATCGTTTAACTCGACAAATTCTATGATCTTGCCTCCTAACCTTTCCTTTATTATTGTGTCCGAAAGAGAGTCGATAGACATGTCAAGGACCACAGCCCCAGGGCTGGCCTAGGGAGATAAAACTCCAATTCTAAGGGCTCATGATCTGACAACGCAATAGGAAGAATTACTCATTTAGTGACATCGCCCATCAGTTTGGCAGATGCTCAGATGGTGTCCAGTCATTGGTCGACTACAAACTGGTCGACTGCAATTTGGTCGACGTCATTTGGTCGAAAACCAAATGGTCGAATTTTTTTTTTATTATTTATATATGTGTTTTGTGGGTTTTCGTGTAGAAAAAAAAGGAAAAAAGGGAGTTGGGGGGGACCCCCCAAAAAAAACCAAAAAAGGGGTAAAAATAAAAAATAAAAAAAATTCGACCATTTGGTTTTCGACCAAATTGATTCGACCAGTTGTCCAGTCGACCAATTGTTTTCGACCAAATGACTGGCAACCGCTCAGATGTAGTCAATGCGTGAAAATTATTTGTGAACATGAGAGTAATGTGTAAATCCTTTTTCTGTTCCATGCATTGTAATCCATACATCCGAGATTGCTAACTGTTCTATCTTACTACATAGCCCATGTGATGTGGGTGCGGGGGGTGGGCATATTGAGTTCTGCCGCTTCTTTCTCTACGTGGATCCCTCGCCAAAATAAGTTTGCCGAATATCAGCCGTTCCCAGCCATAAACAGTTCTACTTCTGCCAAAGTCTTCGTCAAAAACCTAGCCTGACCCGTATTTGGGGCATAAATCAATACTAGGGTTAGCGTAGTAGAACCAAGGTCAGCCACTATGAAAAGGTGGCAGCCTTCCCTATCTGCCTTGATTTTATTTATTTTAATTTGTACCCCCTTCCCTATTGCTATAAACACGCCAGCCGTTTTATTAATTGCATTAGCTTGGATTATTGTAGGATAATGCTGTATTTGAAATGTGGCTTTGTCTTGCTGTCTAATATGGGTTTCCTACAAAGCTAGTATTTCTGAGTGATGTCGTCTTAGAAACTCTTCTAGTTTCGTAGGTTTTACTGGGGCATTTAGCCCCTGAATAGGAAGAGATATGCACCTAAGTGCCATTAGATCTGTACCATCCAATATATACACCTACCCGCCTCCTTGACTTCAAACCATACAGTATGTATTCAAGCATTTGTGGTTTGTCCCCACCCTCATCCCCAAAATGTTGAGCCCCCCCCAACTCTAACACGTTTCAACCCCCCTCCCTTCCGCTCCCCCTATTCTGCTGCGCCCCACTGTTCCTAGAGTACCCTACACCACCGGATCTCCAACTTGGATTGCCACTTCTTCCAGGGATCCCCATAGGGTATCCTAAAACCTTCTTCACCTCCATGCTGCAGATTCCAAAATGGGGTAACTAGTCTCAAATCTTGCAGTCCCGGCACAGCATCCACTTATTTCCCATCCATTTACCTGGTTGCCGATCAACTGATATCAATTTTTGAATGTACGTTGCGGACCTCTGAGAGAGGACCCCAGCAATCCCATTTTGCACCTTTAGTGTATACTTCTCCAGCGTCACGCGCTGACCCTGCTGTTGACTGTGCTGAGGTAGGGCGAACCAGTTGAAAATGGTGACTCTGATAGCTGCTTCTACAGTTTTTAACAGTTCCATACCTTCTTCTCTGGAAGTTATTCTCTGTTGTTTCCCGTTGAGCATAAATACCACGCTGAACGGTAATGTCCATCTATATCTTATCTTTTTAGCTTGCAACGTTTTCACCACTATTTGCATTTCTCTACGCTTCTGAAGTGTGAGAGGGGACAGATCTTGAAATAGCTGAATGTGCGAGTGATTGTATATAATAGGTTCCAGCTGTCTTGCAGCCCCTCAGTATTTGTTCCTTTTTGCAGGTACTCCCCGCATGCTGCCAACACATCCCTAGGGTGCGTTAATGGATCTGATCTCTTAGGACCCACTCTGTGTCTAATCGTATTTCTTCTTCTTCTTCCGCGCCAAGTAGTTCCTTAAAGATTGATGTTATTGCTTCATTTAAGTCGGGATCACCAACAGATTCTGGGAGGTTTCTGACTCGAATATTTGACCTGTGAGATCTATTTTCTAAGTCTTCATATTGTAGCTCCAAATTATGTATAGATCTCGCAAGGTGTTGCATCAATTCTTCCGATTGCCTGCTGTCCTGGGTCAATTCTTGTATGGCACGTTCGTTTGCATCAGTTCGTTCTCCCAGAGCCGTCAGATCTTTCCTAAAGTCTGTAAGCGCCTGTTTTAGCTCAGTTGTAAAAGCTGTGAACTGTGTTTGGAATGTCGCCGTAAATTAACTTTGAAAGTCTTGGAAACTTTTCGTAAAATCCTCTTTGGCTCCTGCCATTTCCGCTGCAGCAGCACTTGTGTGAGTAGGAGTGCCTGGATTCTGGGGTTTAGAGGTTCTGGCACAGATATCTTGTAATGGGCTTTCTTTGGTTGCTTGAGACACTATTTGACCTTTCAAAACAACTTTTTTCTTTGTTAGCGGCATAAAATGAATGCCGCTTGCCGGCCTCTCCACAGTTGACGTGTATGGCTTAAGGTGATGATTGCGTCTGTAGGCAGCCCCACCCAGTGCTGGTCGAGGTACCCAGTGTTCAGTATATTTGAGTATCCCAGGCCTTGCTTCACTGTTACTCCTGTTCCCAAGATCTGCCGATAGTTTACTGTCCACCTGAATGATACTGCTGGCAGTTTTATAAGATTAAATGAAACAATGTGGTGTGACTGCTTGTGTGTATCTCACTGTTTATGGAATGCCTACGTTGTGGGTCTGCGGGTCCCTCTGCATTCTCCGAGTGTCTAGTATACTTGGGTATCGAATTAGGCCTTGAATATCTGCACCTTGTAGCTGAAGTAACCTTTGCACTTGCGCAGATGCTATTAGAAAATGTCTGTTGTTCAGGGTAAGGGTTCCGCTGTAACAAAACATTCCCCAACAGATGTGCTATTGATTTAGCTGTTTCCTGGTTTCCATTTCCCAAATTCGGAGGCAGTTTATATGAGGTTCTTCACACTCTCCTTCTGTGTTGCTGTGTGTGCTTTAACCAAACCTCCCTCAATGTCTATGCCGGTATCTTTTTCCCTGCCTTTCAAGTTGCAGGGATCAAATTAAGCAAAGTGCACGTCTTGCATTGGCAAATCTGTGTCCGAGTCATCCAACGCCGTATTGCTGTGGGTGCGTATTTCTAAATGTTCATAAATGTTTCCAGCATCCCGCACTTTAAACTATTCTCAGCTTCAGCATTTATGTCACTATCTCCTGGCCAGGGTTATTTTATTATTCCGCTGCGTTCCCTTCCCCTCCAATATATAAATCAGCACGTTTCCTTCCAGGTGGCCATCCCGTGCACTTGCTGTGTCCTGCACTCCCCTGGCAATGAGCAACGCATTCAACCGCTCCGGTTACCTTGATTTATGTGTCAGGATACCATAGCTGTCTGCCTCCCATGTCACGTGCCCCATCGGGGTGGATTACTCCCTGCGGTCTCTGCACTGTTCCTCTGCTGATGATGGAGCACCATGTGGGCGTTGGATGCCTCGCTATGAACCCAAATATCCAGGGGGGTGGAGGGTAGAGGGTTAGCCAAACGTTTTCTTGGTGCATGGGTATTGTAGTCCTATGCTGATCCTTCCTCCGTCTCTGCAGTCAGTGCTGTAGGTCCCCTCTTCCTGTTGCCGATCGGGCATTGCCTGTTTGTGTTACACCTACACTTTCAGCTGTTTACGAGCCGTGATCTGCTTATTCTTGTCACATTTGACACTGGATCCTCCGAAGCTTCTTTTGGACGCATGAACTCGGGAAATGTCTGCAAAGGAAGCCGCTTGCTGTGCAAGTGTTAAACTATTCCAGACGAGCTGCGCCTGCGCTCCTTTCACCCTCACCCCCTAGAATATTACTTATGACATTTAGCCATTTACTGTGTGTGAGATGCACGAAGGTGTTTGCCACATAGTACTAACTAATGCAGCACATAGGCTTTGACCATGGCTTGCAAAATCCATTTGCCCACTATCGTAGTCAAGTACTTTTTCTGAGAGTCGAGTACCATTTTTATGGTATTCAACCATGTGAATAAGCGTCCCTTTTGAAATGTTTGTACGTACTAATTGCACTGCCTGCAGTAGGCTTCCCATGCCCTAGAATCATCACAGTTAGTCTGAAGTCAATTTGTGGTAGTCTGCTATTCAAGCAGCTCTGAAGTGAATGTGTACTGAGAACCAGTAAGTCTGCCTGCCTGGGAATCGGTCTGCTTCTAAGAAGAGATCACAGAGGAGCGGTCACTGAGCCTTGTAAGTAGTTAACACAACAAATGTATAAATGAGGCCTAGAACTGGTGGGGAAGAATTATTATCTTGCATTACAACAGTCCAAATACTCAACATCAGACCTCTCAATGTCCACACTGCAACTATCCGGGTAACGTTTTTGGCTACACAGTCCAGTCCTGCATAGCATTCATTAGATTTTGTAAATGTGTCTTGTTATAGCATTCATAATTATTCAGAAAAATGATATTTATCTATGTATGTATAGTTGAAAATGATAAGCTTGAACACCAGAGTGTGGCAGGTTTGGTAGCCCAAGTTCTGGGGTTAAGCAAGAGAAGCATTTCTAGGGGGTTGTAAAATGCCCATATTGTCTGTAACGGAGTTGTTTATTGGTCTTCGGTTTGTGGGGCACAGAGCTGGAAGGTGCCAAAGCTCAGGATGGGACCTGGGCTGTGAGGCGAGCACAGATGCTGGAAGCAGTCTAGTTGGTAACAACCAGACCATAGGTAAGGCAGAGAGTGACAATGCAGGCTTTCTAGGCTCCAAGCTCAACAGCTTCAGCAGCAAGCATTGGATGGACCTTTGCAGGTTCACTGTAGGGAGCAAAAACCCAGCACCGAGTCTAGCTAACCTTCCAAAGTACTTTGCCATAGAGAGAATATAAGAAATCTGAGGAAGTGGTAAGGACAATGCAATGACCACACAGACGTCAAATATATGGGCTCATTTGTTTTACATTCCGGACAGGACAGACCAGAAGTGAGGTGTTGGAGAGGATGGTCAACTCCATTGGAGCCCAGTGCCTGTGGTATCCATGTCTGCTGTTGCCAAATTCAAGCCCAGCTCCTCCGCTGGTGATAGGGCAGACAAGGTACCCAATGATGAGCCTTAAAACAGATATGTAAAGTGTTGCCCTTCAAGTAAAGATTTGAGATGGCCGACTCTGAACATATTTATATTCATGAATGGCCATGCTCATCCATTATGAGTGCATATTTAGCCAGCATTAGGCAGCTGCCTGTAGCACCTTCTATATATGCTGAGAAGGGGGTTTGTCCTGGCTGTAGTAGTCAAAGTATTTTGCAACTTATTTCCATGCAATTTGAATCTACTGTGTATTGGCTATCCATAGATGGCGCTATCTTTTGCCAATTCATGGATATGTGTACATTGAGAAAACACAACATACACTTTCTTTTTAGTGAAGTTGGGTACAGCCTTTAATATATTGCCGACCTATTAACTGTTATATACCTTTTTTTACATGTTCATGAAATACCACAACTATTTAAATCTGTGCAGAAGTGAAATTATCCTACACATCGACAATCGTGACCAATGAGTACAAAAACTATATTACAAGCATAACCAAAGTTAAACAAATTGATACAAGGATATACTTCATAGTGAAAAATAGAAGGAACAGAGAACCACATACATGAAAATTCTTCTAGTATATGTTGGTGTCCTAATTGTACATCATGGTTTTTTAACACGTTTTACCAATCAGTTAGAGCTTAGATTTTTGTTGTTACTCTAGGTGAAAGACCTTGGGGTAGGTCTGTCATAGCCAGGCTAAAGGGTGACCAAATGGTGGGTCGCCGTCACTGAGATAAATCAACAAACAGATTTTTGAAATAAAGACCATGGAGCACCAATGGGTAGATTGGTTCTTGGACGTTTCGGCTTTCTGTGGGTAACAGCCTTCTTCTGGAGCCAAGGCGTGGTCTCTCCTGTAGAAAATTAAGGGGAGCTGAGTTAAAACACAGGTTTGAAAGAGTAGGGGGCTGCAAAGCGCAGTGAGTTTAATAACATGTACTAAACATGTATACACAGAAAAGATAGGACACAATAATTAAAAACACTAGTTTTCACAAATTAATGGTCAAGCACTGACCTTTCACAGGGCTGGGTCCTGAGTAGAAGCCCGATCACAGGTGTTTAAGAGATGGGTGGAACCCTTAACGAGGTGGCGTGGGTACACAAGTGTTCTTAATGCAGGGCTATATATAAGGGGGAGAGAGCAAGAAATATGTCTATCTGTATATGCCCTTAACAAGCACCAGAGAATCCAATGTGAGTCTGTTAGGTATTAAAAAACTGTAGCCCCTTCTGCATGTCTGTCATTGCCGTGGTGCAATAAGACACCAATCGGGAGAATCCGATCCCCCTACAAATGGCATGACTCGAACCTGATGGGACGGAGCAAAGTCTCCCATCATTAATGAGCAATCATGGTAGAGATGAAGCCCGTACTACCTCGTTTTACATCAAATTCTGGAAGAATAGCTTTTAAGATGGATTTCTGAACTCTGACCTGGTGGGCAGAGGTTCAGATGGCCACCCTAGTTTCATGGAACAGGGTAACCTTCTGGACAAACTGACCACAAAAGTGATGGGTGGAAGGTTTCGAATGAATCTAAACCACTGGCAATTGCTCTGGGCCAACCTTCCACACCACCGTTTTTTAGCCCGTCTGCGCCATTTATAAAAGGGGACCAGCCATGTGCAAATCAGTCAGTGTCATGATCTCTGCTTCCAAAAGGTCAGGGTTTTCCCAACTCCCTTGGAAGCAGATCCATAACCCGGGTTCCGAGTGCCAACCAGTCCCAATTGGGACCTTTTGGACCCAGTCCTGGCGCCAGTGGCACCAGGCTCATAAATATGCCCAGTCCCAGCGCTGGAAGCGCCGGGCTCATAATGCTTGGGTGGACTTACCTGCAGCAGACCATGCTGCTTACTTGCCTGCCAGTTGAGCCTCTGATCCTCTTCTGTTTGGAACTACTTTTCCTGTTGGGTGGGGCTGGAGCCACTCCCTAGATTCAGAACACTGGAACCCTTCTGGAAGGCAGGAACTCTTTTCTTACCAGGAACTCTTTTCTTACCTAGGCGTGGCTGTGGAAGGAGACACCTAAGCACTACAGGAGGCTATTTAAACCACACCCGGTGGATGAATCTTGCTTTGCGTTATTCTGCAACCTCTGCAGCAGAACGCTCATCGTGTCTTCTGCATCCGGTCCTGGGCCTAAGGAAAAAGGCTTACCATCCTGAATCCAGTCTTCAGCAACACCTATAAAGACAAGAAAGAACTGGTTAGCATTCCGGCATCTGAAAGGCAAAGGAAGGCAAAGGCTTACCTACTCTTTGTGCGCTCCGGAGGTCTTCACACTGCATTCCGGCATCTGAAAGACAAAAGCTTACCATCTCTTCGCACGCTCCGGAGGCCTTCGGCGCTGCATCCCGCATCTGAAAGACAAAACAAGGTGCGTTTAAAGACATTGGGGAACTTTAATACTCACGTGCCATTACTCCTTTCCACATCTAATCCAGTGGGTATTTCGGCACCCTGCAGCCGCTCCGAACTCGTACCTGCAAAATAAAAAGACAGTTAGAGCGCATCGTGAAGCAGGCAACAAGCGCTTACTTACGTGCTTCCAGGCGTTTCTATTCATCACACGGGCTCCATCTTCAACTCACTTCAGCCCGTCATCCGCCATCGCCGGAACCCTGCAAAACAAGAGACATCATTACTAAAGACTTTAAAGACATTTGAATGACTCGAAACTTACCGTTCGTGCAGTAAACGACGGACAGCAGTCCTCTGAAGTCAAGAGGCCTGCGCTACCTATCCAGTGAAGAAACTGGTTACAGCACCCTGCCCCGAGGCAGATGGAGAGCTCGGCATTCACTTACCTAAGGTGAGAGCGTTAACCTTTGGGGTCTACAGGAGAGGAGAAGAGGAAAGAGATAGGGACACCCCAATAACCCCAGTTCATTAACCCCATATTTTCTATCTGCAGACATCTTACTCTACACGTCAGGCATACAGTGCACAGAGGTCCAGCCCAAAGAGCCAACCGGGTGCTACACATCACCTTTGAAGATACGGTAGTCGCCCAGTCAAGACCGGCGCCTCTGCGAGAATCAGGTGAGCGTTACAGAACGCAAAGCCTACCGCAAAACTCTCGCCCAGGCGCTATGGAAACCTCGGATACTGACCCCCTAGCCCGGTTACTTGGGGAACTAAGGGCAGAAGTGCATGCAGCTCGTCAGGAAACGAATGCTCTAAGAAGGGAACTAATTATTTCCATGGAGAGAACAGACAATCTTGCTAGACAAGTGCTACAGTCACAAGCCGGACAGACCCCGTTACCCGCACCAGGGGCAAATCTTCCTTCAACAGCCTCTATGAATCCAGTGCAGATCAACCTACCTGGGAATGTACCTCTGGCTCCGCCCGAACGATTTTCTGGTGACCCAAAGAGGTTTGCAGTATTTATCAATCAGTGCCGGTTGCACTTCTTATGCCGGCCAGCAGCCTTTCCAACTGATCAAGCTAAAGTAGCTTTTGTACTTTCGTACCTTAGTGGCAATGCGGCAGACTGGTCGATCCCTCTAGTTAATCAAGATGATCCGGTTCTCCATGATTTTCAAGCCTTTCAGCTTAGTATGGAAAAACTGTTCGCAAGACATTCACAGGGGCAGGCCTTGGACAATGAGCTTCTTTCGTTGCGACAGGGTAATCAAGACCTTTTGGCTTATATTGCATCTTTCAATAGACTAATAGTGGAAACTCAATGGCCTGAGGACAAAAGGATTACGCTGTTTTATAGAGGTCTACGTGGAGAGCTCAAAGACGTTTTAGCCCAAGTAGTGAATCCCCCACAAGACTGTTCGGATTATATAGACTTGGTCGTTCAAATAGATCACAGGCTGCAGAACAGGAAGGCCGATCGTTCCAAGTTTGATGCTCGAGTACTTTCCAAACCAGCAACTCCTTTCAAAGGAGTAGACTCCGGGGAACCCATGCAAATAGGGGGTCTGAAAGGTCCTCTAACACAAAGGGAGCGGGAAAGGAGGAAACAGTTGCAATTATGCCTATATTGCGGAAACTCAGGGCACTTTCTTCGAGACTGTCCGGTGAAACCTGCCAAGAAGGCAGTAGGAGCTGCAGTTACCAAAGTTACAAACTCTGAGCAGGGAAACGACCTCGCCCGACAAGAATAGAGGTCCTCTTGCCGAGCGTGAAAACCAGTTCCGTGACCTCGCATTTCGTGATACCTATGGTCCTCATTAGCCCTGATAATCCGGATCGATTACATGCAATTGAAGCTTACGTCGACAGCGGTGCCATCGGCAATTATGTGGATCATGAAATGGTTTTGAGGATGAATCTAACTCTTTGTCCCAAGGCTGTAAAGGACGTCATTACTACGGTGGATGGTACGGAGATAGCCTCCGGGCCAGTAACGCATACCACTCAAGAGGTGACGCTAGTAAGTCAAGATGGACACCATGAGAAGATCGTGTTCGATGTGATCAAGGCCTCTCAGTTTCAGATTATTCTAGGAATACCTTGGTTAGAGAAACACAATCCTCTGATCGATTGGCGAGCAAGAACGGTCCAGTTTCCAGAATGTGTCTCAACTTGTCACCCTCCACCTGGTGTTGCACTGGCCGCAATTTCTTCAGAGACTTCCCAGTTACCTCCCGAATACCTAGAATACCAAGATGTTTTCCGGAAGGATCAGGCTAACTCTCTACCTCCTCATAGGTCTTATGACTGCCAGATAGACCTGATACCTGGATCTACTCCTCCTTGTAGTAGAATTTATGCCCTTACCGAGCCTGAGAACCTTCACCTTCGACAATACCTGGATCAATACCTGGCAAACGGGTTTATTCGTCCTTCCACGTCCCCTGCTTCTTCAGCTTTGTTCTTCGTTCCAAAAAAGGAAGGAGACCTTAGAACTTGTATCGATTATCGCTCCCTGAACCAGATCACCTTTAAGAATAGATATCCATTACCTTTGATCCCTGAACTCCTGGACCAAGTCAGAAAAGCATGCATATATACAAAGCTGGATCTTAGAGGAGCTTACCACTTGGTACGAGTAAAAGAGGGCGATGAATGGAAGACGGCCTTCCGCACCAAGTACGGGCTATTTGAATATCAGGTCATGCCCTTCGGACTTTGCAATGCCCCGGCCGCCTTTCAATATTTTATGAACGATGTCCTCAGAGAGCTCATAGATGTATGTGTTGTTGTTTACATTGACGACATCCTCGTTTATTCTTCATCGGAATCTGAACATCGGAAACACGTGAAAATGGTCCTCGAAAGATTGCGTCAACACAAACTTTTCGCTAAGTTGGAAAAATGTGTTTTCAACATGACTGAAGTTGAATTCTTGGGATTCATATTATCACCTGGCGGAGTACGTATGGATTCAAAGAAGGTCGATGCAGTTCTCAAATGGCCATCACCATCCTCCGTAAAAGGTGTGCAAAGCATGTTAGGCTTCGCTAACTTTTATCGCAGGTTTATCCCCGAATTCTCTCGAATAGTCCAGCCCATCACTGCCTTGTTAAAGAAAAACAAACGTTTTGAATGGTCTACCGAGGCGGAACAAGCTTTCCAGGATTTGAAGACTAAATTTATCTCTGCACCAATCTTAAAACACCCTCGCCCCGAACTCCCCTACATCGTGGAAACTGATGCTTCAAGCCTTGCCATGGGGGCAGTTCTATCACAAAAGGACCCGGTAACCAATCAGTTGCATCCCGTGGCATTTTGGTCCCGCAAATTCTCGCCTCCTGAAATCAATTACACGATTACTGACAAGGAACTTCTGGCTATCAAGTCTGCCTTTAAGGCTTGGCGGCATTATCTGCTGGGGGCCCGACACACCGTTACTGTGATTACGGATCACCGAAACCTGCAATATTTGAAAACCGCAAAAGCCCAATCCTCTAGACAACTCTGTTGGGCATTATTCTTTGCCGAGTTTGACTTCATAATTACCTATCGACCTGGTACAAAGAACGGTAAAGCTGATGCCCTTTCTCGGATGGGAGTGGAAGAACACTTGATCAACCCTAAACCTGTACCAATCATTCCGGAACAAAGAATTCTGGGTGTAATCGCCACCGAATCCATAGAGGAAGTTAAGGATAAAGCCAGGCAACTTGTAACTCCAGCAGACATACAGAATTGGCATCTGCAGGGAAAGGACTTTGCAGTAAAGGACAACTTATTGTATTTCCAAGAACGATTATACCTACCCAGCACAGATTTACAGAAAAAGGTAATCTCTTGTTATCACGACTCTTTAATGGAAGGTCATCCCGGTATGGCCAAGACCTCAGAAAAGATCAAGCGCTACTTCTGGTGGCCGTCTTGGAAGAAAGATATCAGAGACTTTATAATGTCCTGTGGAGTATGCGCCCAAAACAAGAGTCAAAAGGAAAGACCAGCCGGCCTCTTACGCCCTATTGACATCCCACCTCGCCCTTGACATACGCTTTCTATGGACTTCATCACCGATCTACCTCCATGCTCCGGATACAATACGATTCTAGTAATCGTGGACTTATTCTCCAAGATGGCGCATTTCATTCCGCTCAAAGGCTTGCCAACAGCAGCAACTCTGGCCCGAGAATTTCTCGAAAACATCGTCCGACTGCACGGTTTTCCTTCGGTTCTAATTTCGGATCGAGGTAGTCAATTTATTTCTCATTTTTGGCGAAGTTGCTGTCGGTCGGCTCAAATTGATGTGAGACTATCGACCAGTCACCACCCTCAGACCGACGGACAAACCGAGAGGACCAATCAAACTCTGGAATAGTATTTACGCTGCATGCTGCAACAAACTGAAAAAACTTGGAAAGATATCCTTTGGATAGCCGAATATGCCTACAATAACTCTGTCCATTCGGGAACTGGGAAAACCCCGTTTTTTCTTTTGTACGGCAATCACCCCCGAACCTCGGAGTTGGATCCCCTCCAAGATCTTGAAACACCAGCAGTAGACTACCTGCATTCTACAATCACCCAAGCCTTTAAGGAAGCTGTTTCTCACCTTCAAAGGGCTAAAGAACAATACAAGAAATGAGCAGATCAACATCGGAAGGAAGCCCCTCACTATCAAGTAGGGGATCAAGTCTGGTTATCCACCAAATATCTATCTCTAAAAGGGCCACGCACATTCAACCCAAGATACCTTGGTCCCTATTCCATCACTACCATAGTAAACCCAGTAGCGGTCAAGTTGGACTTGCCCCCGCACATGAAGATACATCCGATCTTCCACGTCTCTCTATTAAAACCCGTGCAACCTCAAACCCGACTAACCAAATCTCCAAAACCTATCCTAGTTGATGGAGAACTCGAGTTTGAAGTCAAAAGCATTCTAGACTCCAAGATCTCCAAATCTAAACTATTCTACCTAATTGACTGGAAAGGCTACGGCCCCCAAGAGAGATCCTGGGAACCTGCTGAATATGTCCACGCTCCTCGCCTAATCAAAAGATTTCATCGAACATTTCCTGACAAGCCAAAACCCCCGGAGAAGCCCGGTTTGGGAGGGGCCTTGAGGGGGGGTACTGTCATGATCTCTGCTTCCAAAAGGTCAGGGTTTTCCCAACTCCCTTGGAAGCAGATCCATAACCCGGGTTCCGAGTGCCAACCAGTCCCAATTGGGACCTTTTGGACCCAGTCCTGGCGCCAGTGGCACCAGGCTCATAAATATGCCCAGTCCCAGCGCTGGAAGCGCCGGGCTCATAATGCTTGGGTGGACTTACCTGCAGCAGACCATGCTGCTTACTTGCCTGCCAGTTGAGCCTCTGATCCTCTTCTGTTTGGAACTACTTTTCCTGTTGGGTGGGGCTGGAGCCACTCCCTAGATTCAGAACACTGGAACTCTTCTGGAAGGCAGGAACTCTTTTCTTACCAGGAACTCTTTTCTTACCTAGGCGTGGCTGTGGAAGGAGACACCTAAGCACTACAGGAGGCTATTTAAACCACACCCGGTGGATGAATCTTGCTTTGCGTTATTCTGCAACCTCTGCAGCAGAACGCTCATCGTGTCTTCTGCATCCGGTCCTGGGCCTAAGGAAAAAGGCTTACCATCCTGAATCCAGTCTTCAGCAACACCTATAAAGACAAGAAAGAACTGGTTAGCATTCCGGCATCTGAAAGGCAAAGGAAGGCAAAGGCTTACCTACTCTTTGTGCGCTCCGGAGGTCTTCACACTGCATTCCGGCATCTGAAAGACAAAAGCTTACCATCTCTTCGCACGCTCCGGAGGCCTTCGGCGCTGCATCCCGCATCTGAAAGACAAAACAAGGTGCGTTTAAAGACATTGGGGAACTTTAATACTCACGTGCCATTACTCCTTTCCACATCTAATCCAGTGGGTATTTCGGCACCCTGCAGCCGCTCCGAACTCGTACCTGCAAAATAAAAAGACAGTTAGAGCGCATCGTGAAGCAGGCAACAAGCGCTTACTTACGTGCTTCCAGGCGCTTCTATTCATCACACGGGCTCCATCTTCAACTCACTTCAGCCCGTCATCCGCCATCGCCGGAACCCTGCAAAACAAGAGACATCATTACTAAAGACTTTAAAGACATTTGAATGACTCGAAACTTACCGTTCGTGCAGTAAACGACGGACAGCAGTCCTCTGAAGTCAAGAGGCCTGCGCTACCTATCCAGTGAAGAAACTGGTTACAGCACCCTGCCCCGAGGCAGATGGAGAGCTCGGCATTCACTTACCTAAGGTGAGAGCATTAACCTTTGGGGTCTACAGGAGAGGAGAAGAGGAAAGAGATAGGGACACCCCAATAACCCCAGTTCATTAACCCCATATTTTCTATCTGCAGACATCTTACTCTACACGTCAGGCATACAGTGCACAGAGGTCCAGCCCAAAGAGCCAACCGGGTGCTACACATCACCTTTGAAGATACGGTAGTCGCCCAGTCAAGACCGGCGCCTCTGCGAGAATCAGGTGAGCGTTACAGTCAGCAGCTGCCGCCACCGAAGGTAGCAGCCCAGCCCGAACTGCTAGGCCAGGTCCCCTCTGCACAGAAAACCAAGCAACCCCAGACATGTTTCGGCCTTGTTGGACCTCCTCAGTGAGGTGCAGCCTGGTTCCCTGTGGAGCAGCGAGCAAGGGACCCACGTCTGGGCATACCCTCTCTCACAAGGAGAAACAAACTGACCACAAAGTGATGGGTGGAAGGTTTCGAATGAATCTAAACCACTGGCAATTGCTCTGGGCCAACCTTCCACACCACCGTTTTTTAGCCCGTCTGCGCCATTGCAAAAGGGGGCCAGCCATGTGCAAATCAGTCAGCAGCTGCCGCCACCGAAGGTAGCAGCCCAGCCCGAACTGCTAGGCCAGGTCCCCTCTGCACAGAAAACCAAGCAACCCCAGACATGTTTCGGCCTTGTTGGACCTCCTCAGTGAGGTGCAGCCTGGTTCCCTGTGGCGCAGCGAGCAAGGGACCCACATCTGGGCATACCCTCTCTCACAAGGAGAAACAAACTGACCACAAAAGTGATGGGTGGAAGGTTTCGAATGAATCTAAACCACTGTTTTGTTAAAGTCACCCCGAGTGGGACGGGTATGCCCAGACGTGGGTCCCGAGTCTGCCGGGCCTAGAGACCCAAGCTACTCCTCACTGATGACGCCCAACAAGAATGAAACATGTCTGGGGAAGCTTGTGGTCTCGTGCAGAAGGGATGTGACCTAGCAGTTCGGGCTGGACTGCCCCTTTTGGGGTAGGACCAAGACGGATTTGCATATGGTTTTTCCCCTTCTGTAATGGCTTGGCAGGCTGAAAAACGATTGTCTGGAGGGTTGCCCAGAGCTTTGCCCGTGGTTATGATTAATTCAAAACCTTCCAGCCATCACCTTTCTGTTTTGTTAACCTTCTGGACAAGCCAGACCAATCAAGTTAACATTGGCAGTGGTCAAGACTAGGTCTCAGGAGGGGTGTGGGTGACTGAAAGCCCACAATGAGCACACACAGTAAAGGACACAACTAATCACTCCCAGTCAGATATATATATATATATACATTTATTCAAGGCCTTTGAAATCCAACACAAAGCAATTGTCTACAGTAATACTTCAAACCAATACAACATTACTATAGCACATATATACAATACCAAGTGGCCTAAAGGATTAGTGCACAGAATGGGTCCACCACCTAAAAGGAAAGGGAGCAGGAAGTGCAAATAGACTTTAGGCAGTTCTCCATCAATCAATCCCTAACTGAGAGGCAATACAGTCCCTACGAAGAGTGGAGCTTAATGCTCAAAAGTACTTTCAAATGCTGGTCCACGCGATAGTGCAGAAGGGCGAAAACAGGGTCTCTTGCAGAGGCTGTTGCAGCTCAGGAAGGTGGGTGAGGCGATGAAGAACAAGTTCCCACTATTCGTGGAGGGTCTCCCCAAGAGGGCAGATGAGGTTCCAGGAGTTAGGAATGGGTCGGTAGCACAGGCCACCTGAGGAAAGGTGAGTGGATGCGCTAGGGGCCACTGGTAAACAAAGATCGGTTTATTCCGATAACAATCCTTTTCAAGACCATAAAAGATCATGGCACGTTATATAAATGACGTTTTTATTTATTTATTTATTTATAGAGCGCTTTACACCAAGGCGCTGTACAATGGAACAACAAAATACAGAGTAATAACAACAAATAACAATGTGAGCAAAGTGGCAACTTGAATCATTCAACAACAAAACAGTGCAAAGAGCAATTGACTGAGAGGGGGGAGAAGTGGACTGGGAACAGGAGAGTTAAGGGAGGGGTGGGGAAGGATTGAGTGAGTGTAGAAAGAAGGGAGAGAGAGTGTAAAATAGAAAGGGAAGGTGGTAAGGGAGGGGAGGGATTAGAAGAGGGGAAAGACGTGGGGAGTAGAGAGGGCAGGGGGCTTCAAGGTGGGGATTGGAGGAGGAAGGATTTAAGGGAAGTGCAAAATGAGATGAGGGTAGTGGAAGAGCGGATTGAGAGGGGGAGAGAGTTCCAATGCAGAACTTTAATTCGTTTTCTCTCATGGTTGAACATGCAAGAACAATTTATAAAGTTCACCATGACAATGAATAAAGAAAAAATTGCTTTCTTGGATCTTGAAATCTACAGTTCCATAGATAACAAATTAGGCACAAACTTATTTAAGAAAACAACCGACAAGAACACTGTATTGCTTTTCAGCAGCTTTCATCCACAGAGTCTGTGGGAAAACTTACCCTTCAGTCAATTTCTCGGAATCAGGCAGGGCTGTAGCAAAACGTAGGACTATGAGGCAAATAGTAAGCAACTAAGTCTGAGATTGAAAGATCGTTGGTACACTCCCACACGATTAGAAGGTCGCTGAAACATGCTCGCCACATTAGTAAGCAGATGTGTCTCACCAAACAAATTAAAACACAGGTTGAGAAAATAACACGTGTGACCTCCTTCAAAGGGATTGTGTCCTCCGTTGTATTCCTTATCTTTGATAATTCGTCTCCAGCTTGCTGGCCTCGGAAATTTTTTTTCTCAGTATAGGGCGCTGCGCATCGACGTCCGTCGAGTTGGTGTCCTTCGACAGCCACTGTATCTGCGCCGATGTCACCATGCCCATAAATAGCCACGCGCAGCGTCCGTTGCTCAGTTCCATTTTTCCGCGCTTCGTGGTGCCTCGGAATATCGTTGCTCAGTTCTTCAGTCAAATATACTTCATTATTCCTCGAGAATACCGACTCGTACTCGATGGCTTCCTCATCCGAACCGACGACTCCACGGTCCGGCTTTAAAAAATCTCGAGACTGTGGAAAGAAAATGTGATTGACGGATCCTCACAGGATCTGTTTGTAGTGCCTGGGAGTCGAGCACCATTGTTCGGAGTGCGAAGAATGCATGTCCATGATGGCGAAAGCCTTGAAGGAGCGTAAGGGGAAGCTCGAGAGAGGTAAGGCAGTTAAAACTTCTTCAAAAGTTTTCTCGGCGGAGTCGAGACATTCGTCTCCTCGCCATCACAAAAGACATTCTCGCTCTAGGTCTCAAAGCAGTTCCCATCACTCTTCGAGATCTAAGCATTCAAAAAAGAGACGTCGAAGATCCCCTTCCTTGTCGTCGTCTTCTTCCGTTTCCCCGAAAAGGGTCTCCTGCCCCACAAAACATAGCTCTCAGGCTGAGTGGGAGGAATTCAGGAAAAAGATGCTTAGCGTCTTCGAGAAAGCGGCCTCAACCCCCTCGAAGACTGCTGAGGGTGATACCCTGGGTGAAAAACCCGAAAAATCAAAACACTGCGAGTCGCAGCACCCGGCGAAAGAAGCTACTCGAGAGCGTCACGAACCCTCGAGTAAAGGCAAGGTCGCATCTTGGACGCTGTCGTCAAAAATCCCTTCGACGCATAGATCTGCGTCTTCAACGCCATTATCGAAGGGTTCTTCGATGCACAGGTCAGTCGATTCGACGCCGACATTGACGCCGAGAAAGGACAAACCCACAGCCACCTCACAGCCAGTGGTCATACCCAGAGCCTCGATCACGAGAATGTCGTCGACAACCTCGAGTAGAATTCCGATACTCTCGAGTTCCTTGAGGCCACTACCAACTTTCTTGACGCCTTTTACGATGGCTTCGAAGGCTTTAACGTCCGCGTCGACGACGTCTACGTTTTCTCAGCCAATTATGATGAATTTGGCCCCTTCTGCTCTGGAAATGGGATTTATACCATTTCCAAGATCTGATCACTCCAGAGCCTTAGCATCTATTTATGAAGAAGGGGAGAATTTGGATCAGGAGAGACCTTTTGAGTTGCAGGGATCTGCAACTCCTGTACCAGAGGAATTTACCTCTGAAGAAAGTAGGTTTAAGGACCTCCAAGAATCCTTACATGAAGCAAGTGGGTTGGACACTTCCCCAGAAGTGGAATTTGACAAACCAGACCCAGGGTAACATGCCAAAACCCCTTATAGAACCTTGATGGCAAGGATAATCGAGTTTATGGGGTGGTCTACACCCTCACCTTCTTTTAAGCAAGACAACGTCAGACATTTTGGTTAAAGGTCCACAGGAGGATCCTGTGGTGCCATTTCATGCGGCATTACAAAGGAAAATATTGCCAAACTGGGAAACCCCTTAGGTTATCCCGGCGGTTAACAAAAAATTATCAGCCAAGTATAGAGTGTCTACTTCTGACCCTGAATATTTATCCAGACACCCAACTCCGGAGAGTCTGGTTTTGCAGGCAGCAACTTCATCAGGTAGTAAATCGTCTTACCCTACTGTTCCACAGGACAGGGATGACAAGAGATATGATTCTACAGCCAAAAAAGTCTTTTCTGCATGTAGCATGGCGTTGAAATCCATCAATGCTACTTGTACGCTCGTAAGGTTCATCCACACACTTTGGGAGTGTGCTTCATCAGCGGCTGACTGCCTTCCGGAGGGAGAAGAAAGGGAAGTGTTTCCAAACATCATTAAGGATGGTAAAGACGCAATGTGCGAATCCCTTCAAACTGGCATTGATTCTGCTGACAGCATCAGCAGGGCCATGGCGGCAAGTACAACAACCAGGAGATTTGCTTGGTTGCGAAGTCTGGTTTTGCTCCAGATGTGCAAAACAGACTCTTGAATATGCCCTTTGACGGCTCTTCCTTTGTTTGGTAAGAAGGCGGATGACAGTTTAGAAAAGCTTCAAACATCAAAGGCAGCAGCAAAATCCCTGGGAGCTGCAATCCTTCAGACACCATATCGCCCCTCAGGAACCTCTTGGAGAGGTAAGTCCTTTCGCTTCTATTCCACATTCGGAAGAGGCAGAGGACAGCCGGTTCAAAGGGGTCAGAAAAAATTCACCCCAGGTGGACGGGTTAAAAATACAAAAGCCGCAGCAGCAGCAGGTGCCTCTTTACCCTCGGCATCTGCATCAGCCGCCTCCAAACCGCTCTGAGGACTCTCCTCACAAGACACCAGTAGGGGGCAGGTTAACATCTGACAGAATGGCAGGCTATTACGTCAGATGCTTGGGCATTGGAGACAGTTGCCCAAGGTTACTGCCTGCCTTTTCTATGCATCCCTGAGAGTCATCCACCAGGGAACAGCTCTCTGAAAGTTCCAGATTCGCTCCTCTTGCAGGAAATTGTAGACCTGCTAGAGAAAGGTGCCATAGAACCGGCACCTGTAGCGGAGAGGAACACGGCTGGTACTCCCCCTACTTTCTCATACCGAAGAAAGACAGAGGACTTAGACCTATCTTGGACTTACGAGAATTGAACAAGTTCCTCAGGAAGGACAAGTTCAAGATGGTAACTCTCTCTCAGATGCTTCAGGCCCTCCAGCTACAGGACTGGCTGGTATCTCTGGACCTCCAGGATGCTTATTTCCATGTGCCAATCCATCTCAAACACAGGAAATACCTGAGGTTCGCAATTGGCGGTTCTCATTATCAATTTCGAGTTCTGCCATTTGGGCTGACCTCCGCCCGAGTGTCTTCACCAAGTTAATGTCGGTAGTGGCGGCAAGTCTAAGGAGGGGAGGGATTCACGTCTACCCCTACCTGGACGATTGGCTGATCAGGGCTGTATCTTCGGAACAAGCTCAGAGCCAGCTAGATTATGTCTGCCACTTCCTTCACAAACTGGGCTTCTCCCTCAATTTAAAGAAGTCACAGATGATACCATCACAGAGACTCCAGTTCATCAGAGCGGTCCTGGACACTTCTCTGGGAAAAGCCTCACCACCAGAGGTGAGGGCTCAAGATATTCTGCAGATGGTCACCAAGTTTCAAAATGCCCAACATCTCCCAGCCTTCGACTTTTTGAGGTTGCTAGGCCTCATGGCATCCTGCATCTTCCTTGTGCCAGAGGCTCGCCTGAGAATGAGAACTCTCCAGTGGGCACTAAGAACCCAGTGGGCACAGTTCTCAGGAAAAATGACAGATCTCCTTCGGATTCCGGACAAGGTAGCCCGAGACCTTCAATGGTGGGCTTATCGAGAGAACATTTTGAAAGGAGAACTGTTTTGGCAACCATGGCCGGAGGGAACAGTAGTCACGGACCCCTCACTCACGGGGTGGGGAGCCCATGCCAATGACTTCACCATCAACGGTCGTTGGTCTCCATCGGAGTCCAGACTGCACATCAACCAATTGGAGCTGAGAGCGATCAGACTAGCGCTGAAAGCTTTCCTGCCATCAGTTCAGGGAAAAAATGTCCTGATAATGACGGACAACACAGTGGCCATGCACTACCTCAACAAAAGAGGAGGCGTGGAATCACTGCCACTGTGCAGAGAGGCAATGCAGCTCTGGTTTTGGGCAATTCAAGAAGGAATCTCTCTATCGGCAGTTCACCTAGCCGTAGAGAAGAACTTGACGGCGGACGCTCTGAGCAGGCAGGGCACAGTCTCCCACGAGTGGGAACTAGCTCAGGAAGTCCTTCAGGAGATCTTTGCCCTTTGGGGAACCCCTCAAGTGGATCTGTTCGCCACCAGTGCCAACAGGAAGTGCGATCTGTTTTGTTCAAGGGAATTTCCCCCGAGAGGAGCTCTAGGGGACGCGTTCGTAGTGGACTGGGAGTTTCCACTCCTGTACGCGTTTGCACCAGTCCCCGTCATTCCTCAAATGATCAGGAGGTTGAGAAGATTCCGGAGGACCATGATCCTAATTGCCCCAGACTGGGCCAGGAGAACGTGGCACCCGGACCTTCTGGACATGTCCATCTGCCCTCCAATTCGCCTTCCACTCAAGGAGAATCTTCTCTCACAGAAGGGAGGTCAGGTTCTCCATCCAGACATCAGAACCCTCAACCTTCACGCTTGGCTTCTGAAAGGTTGAGATACAAGGATTGGGACCTCCATGATGACGTCATGGAGGTGTTGCTTTCAGCCAGAAGGCCAGCAACAAAGTCTTTATACCACTGCCGTTGGAACAAATTTTGCAGCTTGTGTAGAGAAGAGAATATCGACCCCTTTTCATGTGGTACACCAACGGTGTTCTCCTTTCTACTCTACTTGGCAAATTCAGGCCTTCAAGTTGGCACTATCAAGGGCTATCTCGCAGCACTATCGATCTTCAAGCGCACTGCAGAGGAGCCATTGTATTTCAAATTACCCTTAGTAATACAATTTCTAAAGGGATTAACTAATGTCTATCCTCCAAGACCTTTCCAAGTTCCCTGATGGGTACTCCTTTCAAACCACTCCACTCTTGTTCGTTAAGATTTCTCACCCTTAAAACTGTCTTATTAGTGGCACTATCATCTGCTAGAAGGGTGAGTGAATTACAAGCTCTATCTTGTAAACCCCTTCATACAATTTTTCATAAAGACAAAGTTGTCCTACAGGTGAAGCCTAATTTCCTCCCAAAGGAGGTTTCTGAATTCCACATCACTCAGAAAATTACCTTACCTTCATTCTATCCTCCTCCCCATCCGGGGAAAGAGGAAGAAAGGCTGCACAGGCTGGACCCAAGGCAGGGTTTTAGCTTTTACATCAGCAGACTTGCTAGGATTAGGCAAGCAGACCAACTGTTTGTAGGTTACTCAGGGCACAAATTGGGACTACCGATAACAAAACAGACCATTTCCAGATGGATTGTTTTGGCCATTCTGGAATGTTACAAACTAGCAGGGAAAGAGCCTCGTAAAAATCTTAGGGCTCATTCAACCGGGGGTATCGCAGCCTCTTCGGCCCTCCAAAGAGGGGTTCCGGTTCGAGACATATGTGCGGCTGCCACATAGTCATCCGCACATACCTTCACAAGATTTTGCAACCTGGATTCCTCCTCTAGTCAAGAGACTAGGTTTGGCAAAGCCGTATTACATTCTGTTCATTCCTAAAGGGAAACATGGCGTTTTTACACCTCCAATTACACACCACTGCTATGGGAGTCTATCAAAGATAAGGAATACGTCGGAGGACACAATCCCTTCGAAGAACAAGTTACTTCTTACCTGGTAACGTCCTTTTGATGGGATGTTCCTCCGACGTATTCCTTATCGCCCCTCCCATCCATCCCCACAAAATTGATTTTTATTCTCGACACTGTTAAGAACGGTTTAAATGTTTACATTGATGGAATCTTTTCATCCACTAGTCCAATGTGCATTTTACTACTCTATACACACTTTAGCTTCCTTCAGTCGAACACAGAATGTGACATCACAGGGGAAACAGCACAGATCAGCATATGATCTGACAATATTTTCCATTGCCAATGACGTGTTAAGTAAATGCCCCCAGGTGTTAGTAAGAAAATCAATAAACTAAATTGAAGTCAGCCGTGAGTGCTAGACACAATGTGACTTGTAAATGACATACTAAAATGAGTCTGTCATTTAAAAACAACTGAAGTAAAAAAAGAAAGAACTAGGCTAGTATTACTCAGATCCTGAACACGATCTGACTGATGTGTGCACTTGTTTACCAGCTTGGTTGTTTCTTAGACCCTTTCCTGTGTATGCTTGAGCCTGTGGTTAAACCATGCTATGTATGTCCGAACTGGATTTGTAGACCACGGATGGGCCCTGAACAGCAGCAACTCTCTGGGCCTCACAGCAATTAAAATTACCAGCAGAAATACACTGCTTAAGGTAATCATTCTGACAGATGTATATGAAACGCAAAGGCCATCTAATAATATGGGAACATAAGAGTACAAATGGTGTTTGCTTGATCTGCAAGTTGGAAATAAAACCCTGCTGTATTGTTGCTGTTGACATGAATAGTTGCCATAGTCGGGGCACCTTCAATTGATTGTTATAAATGAACATTAATTAATAGATGACTGCTCAGGGAACAGCTAGCTAGCTAGCTACCTGTAAGCCAAATACTAGCTGAGACTCCCAGGTAGAAGAATTAAATGAAGTTCTCCTTTCCTTTACAGTTTGGAATAAGACAATGCACTGAATAGCCTCATTCAATGACGCATCCGTTGAATCAGCTTTACACACAGCTAAGAAATTGATGGTTAGTTTAATTTGGGCACAGCTCATCTCAGTATAATATCAATAGTCAAGGTCAGGTTTTTTAAACATGTTTGTATACTTTTTTTTTCCCAAACTTCTTTTTATTGGTTTTATACAAGCAATCAGGCATTGCAGCATTATATTACATGCGCCGAAAACAGCGCTCCGTTGCTTGTTATTAAAAAAAGACAATAAACATGAACAAAAACAACAAGTCTGTAAGGTCTCAGTGGGGACGAGGGGGGGGGAGAAGGGAGGGGAGAAGATGGCTTATTTATGTATCAGGAGTAAGAACCAGAGGACGCTGTCTGCACTGCAGGATTACATTGGGAGGGGATTGGACCTGCATGGTACTGAGGCTTCATTAGTTGGTATAAAGATTTGCTCTCGCGAGTGTGAGAGTCGGGGGAGGGGGAAGGCGGAGGTAGTTCCGGGCCCTTATGTCTTTCCCGTTGGCTTCCCCTGTCTGTGACTTGTGTCCTGCGTTTCCAGCCTTCTCTTTAATCATGTTTGTCCATCCATCGGAGGGAGGGAGGCTGTCGGGGCAGGCCTGGGTATTTCTGTGTGTAGTCCAGGAATGGGGCCCAGGTTTGGTAAAATTTGTCTCTGTTTCCAAACCGGAGGGCTGTTATTTTCTCAGCTGCTATTATGTCCCAATACTTTATCCACCACATCTGGACTGCCGGACCCTCTGGGTTCTTCCAGAGCCTGGCTACTGAGATTTTAGCAGCCGTCAGCAGGTGGGCACATAGTTCAGCTCTGTGTCCCGACAGAGGGAATTGGCCCTCGCCGCTTGCTCCCAGTAGGACAATACCAGGGTCTAATGGGATTGTGAGGCCCGTGATCGTGTTGACTTGGTCTAGCACGGCTCTCCAGAATTAGGTATCCTTGGGGCATGTCCACAGTAGGTGGTACAGTGTACCTTTGTCCGGGCATCCTCTCCAACACAGCGAGGGAATCGTGGGGTTACATTTATTGAGCGTCTCTGGAGTTCGATACCACCTATAGCATACTTTGAATGCTCCCTCCTTGTAAGTTACGCGTTTGGAGCTTCTGTGCACTCTGGTCCAGATGTGGTCCCATTCCTCAGGTTCAATGGGCTTCCCTATGTCTTTATCCCAACTCAGCATGTATGGCTCTTTGCAGGTTGGGTCAGTTCTGTTGAGGATATTGGAGACGGTTGATATTCTTCCCTTAGGGGGTGTCGCTGTGAGGGTTTGCTCCAGGGCTGTCAGGTCTCTGCTCCCGAGGCTTTTCATGATACTGCATGAGAGCCAGTGTCTAAACTGTGAATATCCAAACCTCTCCGCTTCTAGTTGCCCCCAGGTAACTTAGGGTTACCAACCCCAGGAGGGCAACCAGACGTGGACTCCCTGCTCACTGTGCTCAGAGAGGCACAGCTTCACCTCACTGATGAGGCCCAACAAGGCTGAAACACGTGTATGGGGTTGCTGTTGGTACTCCTGTTCAGAGAGGAATTGTCATAGCATTTCGGTGCTGGACTGACTGCCCATGTGGACGGGACAAAGACTGATATGCAAATGGATATTTCCCATCTGTGAAGGATAGTGAGTAAAAAGCGTGTGCTGCAAACTCTCATCTCAGAACAGGTTATCATGCCATGTTCTTTCTGGAGAGGAGCGCCTGTTACCTTTTTTGAAATATTTGCTTTGTAAAATGTATCTATTACATTGTCCATCAGTAATTGTGGGACAAATTTGGATTTGGTTTTTAGTTCCTTTGTCGTTGGGAGATCTGGTTGAATCCGTAGTTCATGTATCAAATTTCGTAGCTCAAAATGTTCATCCTCTGTCAATGAACGTAACATGTATGTGTCCTCTATGTCTTGTATCGAAAGATCACTGATTACTGGGGAAGATTATTTTCTAACATAGTATCCTGGTGCTTTAGTGGCAAAGAATTTCTTTAATTTGAGTTTCCCACTTAATATAACTTGATGCAGGCAGCACCCACAACATTTAGTCATTTTGTTTCCTAACCTCACCTAAACAAGGTTTGTCATCATTTTTTCAGTGCCTTCAATTTATCGGGTACTGCATACAACTGCCTCTGTTCTCCAGCCTCATACCTGGAAAACATTTTCTGACTAAGTTACCCCTTTCTTTTAAATTATCACCACATTGTGAATTTATTTGAACAAAGATAACCAACTGTTATCCATTTTACCCCTGTAGACTGCGGCTACAGTGCTTCGCCTAGCAAACTGCGCAGCCCTTCTTGAAATACTTTCCAGTCTAACCACTGATATTTGATAAGGTAGGCTCTGACCCTGCAGGTTTTGTGGTTCCCCGTTTTTCAAAACACTATTCTAAATCTTCCTATCTTCTTTTAGAAATCCAATCTCTTGAACCATGTCCTGATGAAAGTCCGGACCCTTCACGAAACTATTTCACTACGCTCAAGTGAAGGCTCATTTCCACCCCGGACTGGAAACATATTTTGTGTCGGCAACCAATACTACTATATGTTCAAAGTAGTAATGTAAACCCTTTTTCACACAATATGTTACTAAGCTCCACCTACTTCAAACTGTGATGTTTAAAAACATTTCCAATTTTGTGTTGAGGCTTGGCTCAAGTAAACTCTTAAATAGGTTTTGTGTTTATACCTATTGTTTTAATAGTGTGCAACAATGTTTTGAATAAATTGATAATTTTGCTGAAATTTCCTCTACTGGTCCCTCTTTTTGCCAGTATTTATACACTGGCTTCTTGCTTCCTCTCAGCCTACCTTTTACATTCGGTTAGAATAGGGGTAGCCTATGACTCTTCTCTTCCTACTATGATTGTGTCGACTGCCAGTCACTTATGTTCAAGGCCTTGCGGGAACGTAAAAAGAAGCTGTCGGTCGGTAAGGTGTCCAAGCCCCGGAAGGCGAGGCCCACTGGACTTTCAATGGACGATTCGAGGGGCGACTCTCGCATCGTAGTCGTAAGTCTAGGGGGTCTCGGTCCCGGAGTGGGTCCCGCCATTCCTCTGCCTCTTCGAGGCTCTCCCGGAAGCGCCGTCATCGGTCACCTTCCCCGTCCTCATCCGAGGACTCTGCCTGTCGGCAGGTTTCTTATCCCACCAAGCGTTCCTCTCCGGAGGAATAGACTCCCTTCGGGAAGAAACTGTTGGTGATTCTTGAATCGCAGGGCTCCGGTCCGTCCGCGCCTCCGAGGGGGGTCGGTCGTGACCGTACTGGAGACACCGCTTGTGCACCTTCGGGCTCGGGTGGTCGGCACGATTCGCGGGAGAGGTCCCGCTCGGACAAGGCAAGGGGAATCGTTACAGTCATGCCAGTTCCAGGTCCTCGACGCGCTGGAGCCCGTGTGCACCTGTGAAGTCTTCGAAGAAGACGTTGACGCCAGTGGCGCCGAGGTCGTCGATGGACTCTCGAGGCTCCGCCTCCAAGGAAGTCGACGCCATCGGCGCCCAAGCTGCCGAAGGACACGCTTAGGGCTCCGCCCTCGAGGCCTGTGTCAAAGCCGTCGATGCTGTCGGCTCCGCACTCTACGTCGACGCTGTTTCACTCGACGCCTTTCGAGGCTGTGGTGTCCGAGGTACCCCGTGGCACGGGGGAACCCCCTGGAAAGGCTCTGGCCAAGGCAAAACATGTCTTTCTCCCTTATTCATTGCCCACTTTCCAGCCTATGGAGTATATTTCCGAGGTGGAAGAGGGTTCTGAAGATGGGTTCCGGACACAGTACCAGATGATCTTCTTTCTGGTCATAGCCAGATTGAGGACTTGTGTCAGTCACTGCATGATGCCAGTGGTCTGGACACCTCTCCGGAGGTGGAGTTCTGTAGGCCTGAGCCTGGCACCCATGCCGAGTCATCGTACCGGCGCCTTATGTCGAGGGTCACGGACTACTTGGGGTGGTCGGTGCCCCCAGTTGATTTTGTGCAGGATGACCTGACGGATATCCTCGACCAAGGTCCACTCACTGACCCGGTACTGCCATTCCATATGGCTCTGCAAAGAAGGGTGGCAGCGGCTTGGACTGCTCCAGAGAGTCTCCCCGCAATGGGCAAGTCTTTGCCGTGAAAATACCACCCAGCCAGTAGTGACCCCTGCTACTTGACTGTGCACCCCACTAAGGAGAGTTTGGTGGTGCAGGCAGCTACGGCCCCAGCTAAGCAGGCGTCGTATCCTACCATCCCTCCTGATAGGGACGACGAGCGTTTTGATGGCTGGGCGAAGAAAGTGTTTTCCTAAGGGGGTATGGCTCTTCAAGCGGCCAACTCCGTATGTGCCTTGTCACGTTTCACGCACACTCTGTGGAACTGTATTTCCTTAGCGGCTGAACATATTCCCGAATGGGACGAACGGGATGATTTTCTTGCTATTATTCAGGATGCCATGTGTGAGTCCGTTCAGTCGGGTTTGGACATGGCAGACTGTCAGCCGGTCCATAGCGGCGAGCACCGTAATACGCAGGTTTGCGTGGTTGAGGAAGTCGGGGTTTGCTCCTGATATGCAAGCCAGGCTCCTCAACATGCCCTTTGATGGTGAACATCTTTTTGGCAGCAAGGCTGACGAGAGTCTTGAGAGGTTGCAGACCTCCAAAGCTTCAGCGAAGTCGTTGGGTGCTGCAGTTCGCCAACCTCCAGCTTTTCGTCCTAGGGGACAGCAATGGAGGGGAGGTTCCTTTCGTTATTACTCATCCTTTAGTAAAGCGAGAGGAGCTGTAAGTCAAAGTGGCAACCGTAAGAGTGCCAGAGGTGGAAAACAAGGTACTCGAGGTGCCAAGGCCGCGTGTGCAGTTGCCTCTTTACCCTCAGGCAACGCCGCAGCCGCTTCTGCTCAGTTGTGAGGCCACATGCTTCACCGGTTGGGGGAAGGCTGGCACAGCATCTTGTAGAATGGTGTGCCATTATTTCAGATGTGTGGGTTCTGGAAATCATAGCCCACGGCTGTTGTCTTCCATTCCGGCAGAGGCCTCACGACAATCCACCAGGGAATCTCTCTTTGTAGAGTCCGGATCCGCTCCTTGCCCAGGAAATTCAATCCCTTCTGGAGAAAGGCGCCATTGAACTAGTGCCTGTAGCGAAGAGGAACAAGGGATGGTATTGCCCTTATTTTTTGATTTCGAAGAAAGACGGGGATTGAGACCACTCATGGACTTGCGCGGTTTGAACAAACTCCTCAGGAAGGACAAGTTCAAGATGGTTACTCTCTCTCAAGTCCTCCAGGCCCTTCAACTTCAGGACTGGTTGGTGTCTCTCGACCTCAAGAACGCTTATTTTCATGTGCCGATCCATCCCAAGCACAAGACGTACCTGAGGTTCGCAGTTGGCGACTCGCACTTTCAGTTTTGGGTCCTGCCATTCGAATTGACCTCCGCCCGAGGGTCTTCACCAAGCTCATGGTAGTGGTGGCAGCGCATCTTAGGAAAGGGGGGATTCACGTCTACCCCTACATGGACGATGGGTTGATCAGGGCGCACTCTCCCGAGCAAGTCCTGGATCATCTGTCCGTCACCTGCCACTACCTCCACAAGCTGGGCTTCTCCCTCAACTTAAATAAGTCCCACTTGACACCAACTCAGAGGCTCCAGTACATCGGAGCAGTGCTCGACATGTCCCTGGGGCAGTGTTTTCCTCCCCAGGTGAGGGCTCATCACATTCAGCAGATGGTACACAAGTTCCAACATGCCCAGAGTCTCCCTGCATTCGAGTTCTTGAGTTTGGTCGGCCTCTTGGCATCCTGCATTCTTCTGGTGCCAGAGGCCAGGTTGCGGATGAGATCTTTGCAATGGGCACTCAAGCTCCAGTGGTCTCAGTCCTCCGGGAGGATGTCGGACCCTGTTCAGGTGCTGTCCTCGGTTGCCCAGGACCTTCTGTGGTGGGCCGTCAAAGGCAATCTGATGAAGGGGTCTCCTTTTTGGCTACCCTGGCCAGAGGTGACGATCGTGACTGACGCATCCCTCACAGGATGGGGAGCTCATGCCAACGAGTTGACAGTCAGCGGTCGTTGGTCTCCGTCGGAGTCCAGACTCCATATCAATCTGTTGGAGCTGAGGGCCGTCAGGCTTGCCCTGAAGGCTTTTCTGCCGACTGTGCGAGGAAAGAATGTCCTGATTCCGACAGACAACACAGTGGCCATGCACTACCTCAACAAAAAGGGGGGGGGGGCAGGGTCACTTCCTCTGTGCAGCGAGGCGATGCAGCTCTGGTTCTGGGCCATCCAGCAGGAAATTTCGATCTCGGCAGTTCATCTGGCCGGAGACGAAAACGTAACGGCGGACGCTCTGAGTAGGCAGAGCGCGATCTCTCACGAGTGGGAGCTGGCTCAGGAGATTCTCCTGGAGATCTTCGCCCTCTGGGGGACCCCTCAAGTGGATCTCTTCGCCTCCAGTGTCAACCGGAAGTGCGAAAGGTTCTGCTCGCGGGAATAACCTCCAAGAGGAGCCTTAGGAGACGCGTTCGTGGTGGAGTGGTCCTTCCCACTGCTGTACGCGTTTCCTCCAGTCCCCGTCATTCCGCAAGTGCTGAAGTGCTGCAAGGTTACGGAGGTTCGGTTCCTGGATGATCGGAGGACATGGTACCCGGACCTTCTCGACTTGTCCATCTGCCCTCCACGTCGTCTTCCCTACTGAGACAATCTGCTCTCACGGGAGGGGGGGTCAGGTTCTCCATCCAGAGTTCAGGTCCCTCAACCTTCACGCTTGGCTTCTGAAAGGTTGAGATATAAGGATTGGGACCTCCCTGAAGACGTGATGGAGGTGTTGCTTTCGGCCAGATTGCCGTCGGAGAAAGTTCTGCGACTGGTGCAGGGTTAAGAATGTGGATCCTTTTTCATGTGACATTCCTATGGTTCTGTCTTTTTTGCTTTCTTTGGCCCACAGGGGCCTGCAAGTGGGTACCATCAAAGGTTACCTGGCGGCGCTGTCTATATTTAAGCGCTCGTCTGAGGAGTGTTCTTATTTTAAAATCCCTTTGATTTCTCAGTTTCTGAAAGGGCTCACTAATGTGTTCCCTCTGTCACCTTTCCAGGTGCCCAGTTGGGATCTGAACCTTGTTCCCAAGTTTCTAATGGGTGCTCCCTTTGAGCCTTTGCATTCTTGTCCTTTGAGACTGTAAACACTTAAAACAGTGTTTTTAGTTGTGGTCACTTCCGCTCGCAGAGTGAGTGAGTTACAGGCACTTTCAGTTAAGCCACCCTTCACTGTGTTTCATAAGGACAGGGTTGTCCTTAGAGTTCGTCCTTCCTTTCTTCCAAAGGTGGTCTCGGAATTTCATTTAAGCCAGAAGGTTATTCTTCCGGCATTTTATCCTCCTCCACATCCTGGTAATGAAGAGGAGAGGCTCCATAGGCTGCATTCTAGGAGAGCTTTAAGCTTCTACATTTCCTGCATGTCCCGGGTCAGAGTGGACGATCAACTCTTTATTGGTTACGCTGGAAGGCGTTTGGGACAAGCTGTTACTAAGCAGACTTTGTCTCAATGGATCATCTTGGCAATTTCCGAATGTTACCGCTTGGTGGGTAAAGACCATTCGGTAGGCTTACGGGCCCATTCTACCAGGGGTATGGCTGCCTCTACTGCCCTGCAGAGGGGTGTTCCCATTCGTAACATATGTGATGCAGCCACCTGGGCTTCGGTCCATACTTTTGTACGTCACTACTCCCTCGATTCTATCCGGGGGTAGGATCTGGCCTTTGGCAAGGCGGTCCTTTACTATGCAATTTGATTGGGCATTCTAAATTTGTATATTCTAAATTATTTTCCCTCTTCCTTACGTTGGTACTGCTTTGGGAGTCTGTCATAGATGTGGAATACTTCGGAGGACCCAATCCCCTTGAAGAACAAGTTACTCTCTTACCTGGTAACGTTCTTTCAATGGGATGGTCTGACAACGTATTCCATATCGCTCCCTCCCTCCCTACCCCGCTACAGAATTTCTTATGTGATTGCAGCTTACGTTTCCGCAGGGCTTTCTGTGGTCATACTGGCAGAAGATTGGTGCCACATGTTCTGGGGAAAAAACTACAACTGAGGCTTTGGGTGTCGTGCATCCTACTTATAACATCTGGTGACGTCGGCCGTCGTAGGAGGTCCTCGAGGATGGCGTATCGACATCATCGACGCAGACGCCGAAAGAATTTCCGAAGCAGCACAGCTGTGGTGATTACTGTCATAGATATGGAATACGTCGTCGGACCATCCCATCGAAAGAACATTACCAGGTAAGAGAGTAACTTGTTCTTCTGGGGTGCGCTGGAATTATCACATGCGATAGGGCTTGGGCGGGCGGGGTACGTGTATTTCTGGGGGGCATGGGATGTTTCACAGCCGATAGGCCTTGGGCGAGCGGGGTACGTGTATTTCTGGGGTGCTCAGGAAGTGTCACACTCGATAGGCCTTGGGCGAGCAGGGTACTTGTATTCTGTGGGGTGTGCAGGCAGTTTCACACGCGATTTCGCTTGCAGAGTGGGGTACGTGTATTCTGAGGGGTGCGCGGGGAGCTTCACACGAAATGTCACTGTCTGAGCGGGGTACGTGTATTTCTGGGGGGAGCGGGAAGTTTCACAGGTGATAGGCCTTGGCCGAGCGGGGTACGTGTATTTCTGGGGTGCGCGGGAAGTGTCACATGCGATAGGCCTTGGGCGAGCGGGGTACGTGTATTTCTGGGGGGAGCGGGAAGTTTCACAGGTGATAGGCCTTGGGCGAGCGGGGTACGTATATTTCTGGAGTGCGCGGGAAGTGTCACATGCGATAGGCCTTGGGCGAGCGGGGTATGTGTATTCTGTGGGGTGCACAGGCAGTTTCACACACGATTTCTCTTGCCCAGCGGGGTACGTGGATTCTGAGGGGTGCGCGGGGAGCTTCACACATGAATTGGCAGTGTGGGTCCTCCCAGGTGTGCCCTCCACCCCCTCCCAGTCCCTGCAGGCAGCCCACACCACAGGGTACTACCCTGCACCCCTGGTCATGTCCCGTAGGCAGCCCATCCACCATGGGCATGCCCTGCTGCAGGAAGCCCATCCACCCTGGGCATGCCTCCAGCCAGCCCACATGTCATCATACACTAGTGAGCACCGACTCATGTGCCCCTGCACCCCCACCCATCCAGCATTGATGGGCACCTGCCAGCAGGTCCTGACTCATGTCCCCCTGCACCCTAACCCATCCAGCATTGACGGGCACCTGCCAGCAGGCCCCGACTCATGTCCCCCTGCATCCCCACCCATCCAGCATTGACGAGCACCTGCCAGCAGGCCCCGACTCATGTCCCCCCCCCAACATGTCATAAAGATGCACATTCATGGGCCTCATGTCCACCAAAATCCCACTGCACGCCACCCCAGTCTTGAGACCCAATCAAGTTTCCCATCCACCCCACACTCAAAGGCCTATTACATGGCACAAACCAAAAGTCAACTATGTACATCAACACATGTTTGTCACACACACACACAATGGGGGCCAGTGATTGTGTAAATCCACATTGTGACATGCAGTAAACCAATGAGCGAATACCACACATGGAAGTAATAAATCAAAATGTATTTTGCACAAAATGAAGGTAATGGAATGAAAACATGAAAAATATTTTAAACAAGAAAAGAAATGCATGTCCAAAAATGAAAAAAAGAAATGAAGTCTCAATCCAAAGTAATTCAAAAGAAAGTTCGTCCAAACTCTACGTCCACCAAAGCAAATCCAAAGGAAACCGTAAATTCTAAAATCCATTGATCCATGGTGATTAGAAAAAATTTGTTTTCATAAATCCACAGTTCAACTATGTACAACGATTCAACCCAGGGTCCATGAGCCCAACGAATGAAATGCAACCTATAAAAAAAAGACCTAAGAAATAACTATATACAAAAGGGTGGGGCATTGTCCAAGCACCCCAAAATAAAGCAAAACGAAAATTAAACCTAACACTACAAACTATATACAATGGCGGCAGGCTAGTCCGATGGCTCACTTTTTGATTTCCCGGGCCAGGGCATCATCAAACTCCTCGTCTATGTCCTGGAGGCGGGTCTCTTCCATGGCCCTGAGGTTTCGCAGGGACGATGCCATGTTCAACTCCAACTTCCTGCGAATTGCCTCGAGGCACTCGGCCCGCCTCAGCGCCCTGCGCATGGAGTTCTCCGCCCTGACCATTGTGAACCGTGCCTCTTCCGCCCGCCGCTGCACCGCATCTATGGCCTGGCCCAACCGCTGCCACACGGAAGACCCTCCCAATCCAGGGTCCCTCTGCCCTCCGACCGATGCCTGCCCCTCTGATGTTGTTGGCCCGAGCCATCAACGCTCCCGCCTTCAGCCTGCTTCTGCCGTACATGTGCCCTGCCCGTTGTTGCCTGCACGTCATCCTCCCACTGGGGTCCAGTTGTTGGGGAGGCCACCCCTGCTGGACCACCGACTCCCGACTGTGGCAGGGATGTGTCCTCCACCAGCCACAGGGTGATACATGGGCGGGAAGATGGCACGGAGGATGACTGGCGCATAGGTGGTTCAGGTGAGGAGGGGTTCGGAAGAAGATCCAGCACACAGAAGAATCCAGCACTGGTGACCCGTTCTAGTAGTAGTAGATCAACGCGGTCAAAGAGGCAGGGAGAGGAAGGCCAGTTGTGCGCTCACTCCCTCCCTGAAAATGGGTCTGGACGTAAGCATCCCTGTTGGTGCGGGATGATGCAGTCACAGGATCGGTGACAGGATTACACACAGGCACCTCCGCAGCGGCCTGTGCTGCCTCCTGTTCCTGCCCCTGGACTGCACCACTAGCACCAGTGGAATCCCCCCTCCAGACCCTGTGTGTGTCCCTTCCACGGCCTCCTCCTCCACCAAACCCCCGACCAACCTGGATGACTCCGTGCCATCTTGCTCCGTCGGACCCTGTGGGGTCTCAGCTGCCCCTTCTGCTGCCGAGGAGTCCACCTCCGATCTCCGCCTCTTGGACCTACCCTCAGCAGCTGCGGCCTGGGACGCGGCACCAGACTCCTCACTCCCCGACGAGATGACAACATGAGAGGGGAGCTGGGCCTTACGTCTCCGGCTGGCGGTGCGATCCCTGCCGCATTTGCTCCACAGCACCCTCTCCGCCCTCTTCATCAGTTGACGCTGCAGACAGGGAGAGATAGAACACAGGCATCAGGGCACTGTACAATGGTCTGATACACACATGACAGTTGTACATGAGTGGCAGTGTCAAACTTCAGACATGGCATCACACTCCCCAACACACATGTCATTTCAACTCACACACATGAGCAAATCAACAGGAATGTTGCACCAGGCAACACCATCCATACACAAGCAACAGCTTGAGCAGCCGGAGGTGAGCCTGACGTCACATGCAACACGGGGAGTGCAGAACACATGCACACACGCCACCAGATTTACATGCATCTGTACATCTCCACCACCTGTCGCAGTGATAACATCGCCATCCATGTCACATCTGGCAATCAGCCTCCTACATGTCAGTGTCACATGCATCCATGTTGTATCACAGTTGCACACTTGTCAAATACGCACACTTGTCAAATACACACACATGCACATGCACATAGTGCAGATGCATGCAGCTGGAACCAGCATCCATGTGTGACACCATAACTATGCCACAGTACATACACAGACATTTTTACTTGTGTGCACCCACACATGCATTTGCCCAGCATGCATTTGAACACATACACCATTGATGTGTCTCACACATGACAGGACTCACATGCGGCAGCCTCATGTCCCTGTACATACACAACCATACATGGGCCTACAAAGACATTTGTTGAACCTGCACACTCCTGGCACACCTCAACATGCACAGCGTCCAATCAGTACGCATGTACACTTACCGCTCAACTCCAGATGGGTCTGCGTCTCCACGACCTGGATGTGGAGCACTGGGTGTATACGTTCCAGGACGCTCATCTAGTTGTTAGGCGGACCCTGCACCCCTCAGCATCCGCTGCCTTCAAGAGGCGCCGGGCCTTGTTGAGGGGCCTGGACCTGAAAGTCCTCCCAGCGCTTCCGGACATGTTGAATGTCGCGGGCTGCCACCCCCTCCACGTTGATGGCAGCCACAATGTCCATCCAGATCCTCTTCCGTCCTTCATTGTCGGCGCGCAAACTTCCAAAGAGGGCATCATATTGCCCCAGGACTTGCTCCACCAGGATACCAACTTCATTGGCACTGAAGCTGTTAGCCCTCTGCCTCTCTGGCTGGGGGTTGCCAGTGGTGCCAGATGGTGTTGTGTCCGACATGGCAACCCCAGAGGCAGGTGTGGGTGGGCAACTGGGTCCTGGGGCTGGGCTGTGGAGCGATGGTATCCCAGTGGGGAGTCTTCTGTTCCAGCAGGGCTGGTCACAGCAACTGGACCCCTGCAGATGGCTGACGTGCAGGCACCAAACAGCAGGGCACGTGGGCAGCAGGCAGTCAGCAGCAGATGGCAGGTGTGAGCATGCTCGGGGCTCTGGGGGCAGGAAAATGGCCTTCTGGGCAGGAGCGTGGTCTTCCATGTGTTGTCGCGTGGCCAGCTTGATACGGAGTGATTTGGCACGTGAAAAAACTGCACGTCAGCATGTAATTTGAGGAGAGGCCCTTAGCGCATAAGCGCGTCTGTGACATTACGCGTTTCCCACAACACGGGTGCATGTTCATTGTACACGTGAAAAAACTGCATGTCCGGGTGTCACTACGTGTAAGTGGAGGAAAGGCTCTTAGCGCGTACGCGCGTAAGTGACATGGCACGTGTGGGCTGGCTTAAATGTATGCCTAGGACGCCATTTTCTTGTATATGCTTTTTGTGGAGAGCGAGCGGGTGATTCTTGTACTTCTTGTCGGCTCACACACGATTACTTCACAACGGTTCCAGTTCGTACTCCCTGTTTACTCAGACAGCATTCAATTCTTCTTTCGGCGGGGTTGTTGCCAACGCACACACGCGTGTCTTTTTCACGTTCTTTTTCCAGGCAGACGGTGAGTCGCGCATGTATTTTCAAACTGTGGTTGCCCCCGTGTGTCGCGTACCCCTTCACAGGTCATTGTAGGCTGCATGTATCACGCGTACGCTTTTTTTTGTGTTTCTGGGTGCCACAGCGTAGTGCGTGTTCATTTTTCCACACATGTGGTCTACCAGGGGTTGTGTGCACTTTTGATTTTGTTTTCGGGGTGTCTGTGCGTTGCGTGACCCGTCATCTTCCCCCAGGGTTCACTGACAGCCTTGCTAGAGCACTAGGCTAAGAATTCCATCTATTACCCTACCCCTTTTGCCCCAATTGCCCAGGACAATTATTTACTGCAACTCCCATACGCACATCAACATCAGTGCCATGGTTGGGAGGCAACCAAGCAGTAAGGGACGCAAAGGTGGCCGAGCTCAAGGAGGTGGGCACGGTAGGGGATGTGGCCAGGATGTGCAGGGTGCCCAAGAGGCCAGTGTGTGGAGGACCAATCAGGGCCACCTATCCCCCCCCATGGTTGGGGGAAATGTAGCTGACACCATCCCAGCTCAGCCCTTGTTAAACAGGTCCATATTGTCAACTGACCCGGCACAGGATGACTCCCAGGCTGACTTCCGTGTCACCAAGTCTAAGCCACGTGTGGCGGTGAAAGTTGGTGTCACCAGGCCACGTGGATCTGGGGCAGCAATGTCATCTGCTGCCCCAAGTAGCTAGGATGAGGAGGGTGCAGGGGCAGCGGCAGCTAAATCCACCCCATCTCTGAGTCTCCCAGCCGGGACAGTGTCGGTCCAAGTCCATCACACCGAGGTTGGTCCTGCCAACATCACCCTGCAGCCAATGCCTGCACCAAGACCTTTGGTCATTGTGCCTTTGCAAACTTCCAGTACCCATTCCACCTGCACTTCTGCCCCTACCAACCAGAGCTTTTGTAAGCCACTCAGGATCCGCACCACCTTCCAAGAAGAAGGGTGCTCTTGCACTACAGGCTGGGACCACAGACACGGCTACACACTCTGGCACGTCAAGGAAGCCTAGTTTCAATGACGCTGAACTTGATGCACTTGTGGCCTATGTGTTGGCACCTAGCTGTGAAATGGTGGTGACTGCAGGGTGCAAGACTACGCCTGCTCAACGTAGGGCCCACTGGCAGACCATCGCGACCCGCATTAGTTCCCTTGGATTCGTGAAGCGCACAGCTGATGACTGCTATAAGCGGTGGAATGACCTGAAACGCAGAGCAAAGAACAAGCTGGCTTCTAATCATGCATCTACTCTGGTGACTGGCGGTGGGTCTCCACCAGAGGATGACCAACTCACTGGAGCTTTCATCACAGAGGATCAGATCCGAGGCGTGGGAGACCTACCAGATCTTGAAGCATTGTCCGGTGAGTGCCCATACGTGTGTGTGCAATCCATGTGTATGTTGCTTGGGCGATGTGTTCTGATTGAGTGCCAAGTGAGGCTGTGTAGTCATGACGGGTATGGGTCACCCATGTGGTCCCTCCAAACCATTCCCGGGCCTTGGGTTTGGGTATGACAGTATCCCTTCTGACCACAGTTGCCAATTTGCACCAGATTACTGCAGTTGCTCTTCAACTGTCATCTTGCAACAACATTGTTCAAAATGATTTCCTGTTAATTCAGCCTTATTGTTTCAATCCTTGCCATTTTTACGACGCATTTTTTTCCCGTACTGCCACAAATGTAACATAATTCTGTCATAGATTACACCCACAATGGCCCACATTTATTAACTTGTTATGGGAATGATTTAACCATTCAGGCTGAGTAATGGCCTGCACACAATCATTTTTGGGCCCTGTTCGAATGTTCAACATGACTGTTGTCTTCTGTCATGTTGAAGTGACCAACCTTTGATGTATTCATCTGCCTGCCATCACTGTATCAGTTGCAGCTTGTGGCACATGCGTGTTTTGTCACACTATTTTGCATGTTTTATCTCATTATGTCCATCTCACATGGATGGGTGACAGTACTGATTTCCTACCATATGGCTGTACTTGTCAAATGTACCATGGCTATGCTACATGCCACCTGTGTGATGGCATGTGACATGTATGTGTATTGGACATGCCACTCACAGGCTAATGTGTGATGGCAGTGCTATCGAGCATGCTGCACATGTGTTGCTTTTCCATCTTGGACTCCTCAGTGTCTGCTTTTTTGCCTCCCCTTCCAACTCATTGACAGTGCATGCATGCCAGGGTTATAGTCATGTGGGACATGTGCAATTTATATACTGGATCTCTACCTCGTCAGGCCTATGTGTGTGCTATGGTGCTCATGCCTGTTTCCATTTGTTATCTTTTTGCAGGTGATGAGGCACTTGATGCTGTTGAGGAGGAGGAGATGGTGCAGACCCAGGAGGAATCACAGGCACAGTCGGGCACCAGTGGAGGACGTGGGGTGGTGGTGGGTGAAAACCCAATCCTCCTGTAGACCATACTGTCCACGGGTGTCTCTGGGTAAACCTCCGCAGACCTCTATGAATCAAGTGCTGAATCGGACAGTGAGACATATGTGCCGTTGCAGGTGAGTGTTTCTGGCAGGGATGCTGTTCTGTCCAACCCACCTGAACCGGGGGTAGACTCCTCTATGGGGATTTCAGCGATGGTAAGTCTGCCTTTGGCGGTTACGGATGCAGGGTCACACTCCACAATATTTGCTCTTGTTCCTGGGCCAGCAGATCAAAGGAGGAATGCAGTCCTGCAGCCTCAGGCAGTGCTAGCACAGCAAGGTGCAGATCGCCTTGCCCCAAACAGGTGTGGTGCCCGCCAACGCGGTGGCCGTGCGCCACCAGGCAATACTGTGTGGGAGAACTCCATATACAGTATAGCAGCACAATAGGGGGCATCATGTGAAATGATGGCTCAGGCAATGGATAGGGTGGCCACTTGCATTCTCCCCCCTGAAAGGCAGATGGAGCTCCAGCAGCAGGCAACAGACTCCATTTGCCACTCACACAGGGAGGACATATTGGCGTCCAACAGGGACCGACTGGCTGCACTGGAGACTCTGCGCGCAGCCATATCTGTAAAGTCACAGGCCCACAGGGAAGCCCTGAGGTTAGAACACGGGTCCCTCAGAGATACTCTGGGTGAACTTGAGGTTTCCTGGAATTTTAGGTCAGAACAGCAGCTGGAGCAGCTCACACGTTCACTCTCAGCTGAGCTCCAAGCAACCCGTCAGGAGATACGGGTATCACGCGAGGCCATGCAGGCAGAAATGCGTGCTACCTGTGAGGTGCTGCATGGGGATCTCCGTACCATCATCCTGCAGAACCAAACCTTCCAGACCTGCATGCTTGCTGCTATGAAGGACCATATCAGGGCTGCCTCCCATATCACGGCCACCTCCTGATGTAGCAGCAGAGGGTGATGACAGCGATGGCAGTTCTCCCACTGTAGCGTAGCCGTGCAGGCCATGAGCCCATGGAGGTTTTTTTTTTCCTCAACATCCACGCATGTGGGTGTTGGGGTGCACCCTATACCTTGTCCCTCCTGGGTGGCCTCCCTCCCGGTCCACACATGGCCATTTTTGATGTTTTTTTTTACAGTGTGTTCCTTTGTGTGGCACCCGTGGGCATCCACTGTGTATTCCAGCTGGGCACATGCAGGCTTGTCCTGTTTTGGGTTAGATGCTTGGTTTCCTGACGCGCACACACCCCTCCTGCTTCCCCTTTCCATGGGCTTGCAAAGGGTGTGACCAAGTGACAGTAACTTACACAGTGACATTGGGCTCCCATGAGTTGTTTGGACAGTCTGTAGTCAAAACTGTGTGTACATACCTAGTGGGGATTGTTGTTGGATTATACACTGCAGTGTGTATTGATATGTGCTTGTGCATCCATGTCTTTCTCCTTATATACATGTAGGTTCTTCATGTCTTCACAAGGCCGTCTCCTTTGCAGATGCAGTTCATGTTGTATGCAGTACACTGAGACATTTACCTGACAGCAACACCATGCAGTTGGAAGGGGTCAATGTGCTGCCTTAGTCAGGTTGTGAGACTTGCACTACTTTAATTTTTTTCTGTCATATATTGCCACGGTTTCATCCTGTACTGATGTTTTGTGTTGCTTTTAAGTATTTGTTTGTGTGCTGTTTCTTCTTGATTACTGAGAGCGTATTGTCTGTGGCCTGTTTACATTAAGGACAGTGCACTTTGTGACACTTGTGTCATGTGTTGTGCATTAATTTGGTTGCTTTCACATTGCATGCCATGCCATGGTGTGTTGGGTAGCTGAGATGGGGAGAGGTTGGGTGACATGGCACTATATTGATGTGGTATTGTGCAAGGGGGTAGTCATTCCTGCTGCATGAATGTGTGTCTTTTTGTGACACAGCATTGGGTGTCTTTAAGTAGGTAGGGATGCACACAATGTAACACTTCCAGGTGAACAATCTCAGGCTGGTATGGTTGTGACAGTTGACTGTCCCTTTTTTGTCATCATCATTGATTGTCAGCTGGTATGTGCCAGGCATGTGTGCACTCCGCAGGGCTGGGATTTTAGGTGAAGTAATTTGCCACAAGCTGGGTACGGGCTGCCTTACCACGTGCCCTTTCACCTCCCATGCGCAGCAGCCGTGCATGTGGTTGGGGATGTGGGGGCACCACCAATGTCCACCGGCACGCCCCGGCAGGTTGCAACATTGTGCAGGACACATGCTGCCACTATGATCCTGCTCACTACGGGGGCGCGTATAGCAGCTTCCCACCAGAGCGGTCAAGGGAGCGAAAGTGTGACTTGAGGACTCTGAATGCGCGCTCCACTATGCCCCGGGTTGCAATATGGGCTGTGTTGTATCTTACCTCGGGTGGTGTGGTGGGGTTCCGAATTGGCGTCGTCATGTAGGTGCTCAGAGGGTAGGCACTGTCCCCTGAGGAGGTGATGATGGCTGTCATTAGTGGGGTTGTCACATTACTCAGTATCGGACATGCATGCATGTGCAGAGGCATTTATACTCACCAATCAGCCATGTGTCTCCATGCTGCCCAGCTTCCAGGTCCCGGTTTAGGGGTGACATTCTGAAAATGAAACTATCATGGCTTGACCCTAGATAGTTGGCATATACTGAAGTGATGATTACCTTGCCATTACATACTACCTGCACGTTGATTGAATGCCAGTGCTAGTGGTTTCGATAGATGTGCTCAGTGGCCCTGGGAGGACGTAGAGCCACATGGGTGCAATCAATGGCACCTAGCACTTTGGGGAAGTGTGCCCCCTTGTAAAAGTCCTAGACCACAGCCTGCCTTTCTGCAGGTGTTCTGGGCATGTATGTGTGCCTGCGGACTGAGGGGCGTGCAGTCATGATGGCCAACACCTGGTATAGGCAGCGTGACTGCGTGGCCTGTGACACACCCCCCACTATGGCACTTGTCCGCTGAAATGAACCAGTAGCCAAGAAGTGCAGTACATTGAGCACCTTTTCCAAGGGGCTCAGTTCTTGCGAGCACAGGGTGGGTGATGTGCGGTCATCCTCCCACTCACTCATCAGGTCGAGGATTATTTGTGGTGGAAACCTGTACCTCCCATACACCTGGTCATTGGGCATCCAAAAAAGGCTGGTCCTGGGTAAGAAAATGCGGGGCCTGGCTATCCTCCTCCTCCTGCGGTGTCCCACGACCACTGCTGCGAGGAACGGTATATTCATCATAGCGTCTGAGCTTGTTTGTTGTTTGCGTGCACTTTTATGCTGCGCGGGGTCGCTTACGCCTGCTTCCTGCTGGCGTACGTGTTTCCGAATTAACATGTCTTTTTTGGCGCATGCCTTTCCCCTGTTCGATTCCATGAACACGTGTTGTTGACGCGTGTGCGGGCGTTGCAAGCATTTACCTCCGGGACTTCCCCTGAAACGCCCACATTTTCACGCTTTGTTTCCCATTCCGCGTGTTACGCCCTGTGTTCCGCCCACTTTTGTTGTGTGTGCTGTGCTATGTGCGCTTTCCCTGTGCGCGTAGTGCACGCCGTTTAATGACGTGTGCGCCACCCACGGGTTTAGCGCACATCCCAGGATTTACATGCGCACTGAATTCCATGAATCGATGTACGCGGCTTTGGCACGCGTGCGCTGCGATTTTCATGCTTGCGCTCCCCTTTTCGGCGCACATTTATTCCATGAATCGGCCTTAACTCTTCTACTGTTTGGTCTTGTTGGCCTCTTTCGAGCTGGCCCTTGTTTGTCTTTTGTTGTCTGTTGTCATATCTGGATTCCCTCTGTTTTCTTCTCCCCCTCCTTCCTCTCCTCCATGAGTTGGATTGGTGATACCTGTTGTTGCTGGTAATTGAAAACGGACTGTTTTCTGTATAGTATTTCTGTTGCCCTTTTTGTATAGTTTAATTTGATTCATGTATCCCTTGTCCACTTTGTCTGGAATCACTCCCAAATCAGCATTATCTGGATCAGATTCAGCATCTGAACTTGCTGACGAGGTGTTGGGTGTAGAGCAGGGGTGCACAACTGATTTTGACAGAGGGCCGAAAGTACCTTACATGAGGGCTAAAGTGGGCCGAAAAGTAAAAGTGGGCGGGGCGGTAGGCGGGACATGTCAGGAGGCTTTTTCAACCCCCAATTTGTATTAAACACACGGAAAAAGAATGTTTTTGAGGGGTGACGATTTTTTTTGCATTTCAAACTTAAATTTTGTACTATACATTTTCCATTGTTATCATTTATTTCGATTTAGTTATTGTATATCGTCTGTTTAATTAAATTATATATATTTTATTGAACCTTGATTGGACATTCTGTTATTTTGGACTGCTATAGTTTGCTGTTTGGGTTGCCCAAGAGGAGTATGGCCTTCGTTGAGTCAGGTTTCCTCAAAAAAGCAAAGGATGTACATCTCCTAACTGCGCCTGTTTTAGCTTTATTATTGAGTTCACTCTTGGAGTGCAACACTATGACCCATGGCTCCCACCCCCAACCAAACACTATGCCCCATGGCCCCCTGACCCCCAACCAAACACTATGCCCCATCACCCCCAACCAAACACTATGCCCCATGGCTCCCGCAGCCAACCAAACACTATGCCCCCTGTCCCTCAACCCCCAAGCAAACACTATGCCCCCGTCCCTCACCCCCCAAGCAAACACTATGCCCCCGTCCCTCTTCCCCCAAGCAAACACTATGCCCCCTGTCCCTCACCCACAACCAAACACTATGCCCCAAACACACTCTCAAGCATGCACCCATACAGAACCGAACCCCCCCACCCCCTAACTCAGCACACACACTCTCAAGCATGCACCCATACAGACCCGAACCCCCATCCCCCAAATCAGCACACTCTCAAACATGCACCCATACAGACCCGAACCCCCCCATCCCCCAACTCAGCACACACACTCTCAAGCATGCACCCATACAGACCCAAACCCCCCAACTCAGCACTCAAACTCTGAAGCATGCACCCATACATGCATCTCAACATACACAACACTAACACTCAAAAACAAACCTTCATGCACAACCGACACCCCACCACCCCCCATCTCAACATACACAACACAAACACTCAAAAACAAACATTCATACACATCCGACACGCCCCCCACACCCCCATCTCAACATACACAACACAAACACTCAAAAACAAACATTCATACACATCCGCCACATCCCCTCCCACCCCCCCATCTCAACATACACAACACACTCAGAAACAAACATTCATACACATCCGACACACCCCCCCACCCCTCCATCTCAACATACACAACACAAACATACAGCAGAACAGACCCGACACACAAACCACTTACCGGACGTGCTGGAAGGCAGGTAAGCTGGAACGCTGGAGAGGTGAGTGGTACTACGGCTGTCATGGCCGGCAAGGCTGAAATGCCTTCTGGCATCAAGCCTTACTGGCCACGCCAGCCGTAGTGCTGGCACTCCATTGGTGCAGCACACACGCACTACGAGGCTCGTGGGAGCGACGTGGTGCGTGTGTGCTGAGCCAATGACGGCCAGTGTTTTGTTCGGCCCGGAAGACAACAAAGACTTTCCTAATGGAAGGCGGCCGATGCTGCTTGCGGGCCGCCCTCCATTAGGAAAGTGTTTGTGCCTCGCGGGCCGGACAAAACAGCATGGCGGGCCGCAACTGGCCCGCGGGCCGTATGTTGTGCACTCATGGTGTAGAGGTCTTAGACGACCCTTTGGAATTGGCGTCGTATTTAGCCTGGAAGGTGTAGACTGGGTCCTCTTTGTAATCTCGGTCATCTCGTTAACTTTTCCTTAATTTCCTTATTTTAACATCATCTTGATAAATTTGCAAGATTTCATACATTTTGTAATCATTTTTAAGTTTGGTTGCTTCATTTGATTTCATCTAAGTTATTTCTTTTTTAATGATCTCAATCCCTTCCACTGATATTTTATGTTCTCTCGAGGCATGCTCAATTAGTAGGTCCAACATCTTCATGGAGCTGTTACTTAAGTTAGCCTCCTAGGCTTCAGCCAAATCTTTGTTTTCATCATTATTAAAGTTGTGGAATATCAGTATTCGAAGACCCATAGGAACTTGATCATTCTGGACGTAATCTTCAAGTGACACCTTCTCCCTGTTCTATTTCTTTTTTGGACATTCTCTCCAAACGAATACATTTGGTACGTAAATCTTCATGTTTCTTCCCTAAATTGGAGAAGGCATGTGTCATGTCTCCTTTTTTGGTAAAGAGATTTTTTGTTTGTTCCTCACGGTTTTTAAGGTATACTGCAATTTCTGTGATTGTTAGTGCTGAGTCAACCTAAATGCCAAGCTGTGAAGTTCTGACTTAATGAAAAAGTTTGGCTTTTTGCACAGCTTGTCTGCTGGCCGACTCATTAATCACAAAGATATCTTGGTGACCACAGGATATAAATTATCAGCAATGAAATTGTTTAAAGTTATGTTATATTGCCATCTGTCAGAGTGTCGCAGTTCTCTGGATTGTACGGTATAAAGCCTAACCCGTTAGTTAAGATGAAAAGAAAAGACAAAATCCAGGACTCTGCGCAAAAATAGTAGCAAAAATGTGTTTGTGTATTTATTCTGTACAAGTGCCCCTAGTGATAACACGTGTTTTGGCTCAGCAGAGCCTTTCTCAAATTTGGGCTAATAAAAACAACTAATAATTGGAAAAATGTATTCGAAAAATCATATCAAACATGCAGTATGACCCCAATGTCCAAACATTCCACTGTTTATAAACCATAAATAGGAAAGAAATCAAATCATGTGGTTAAAATTAATTGACATAAGATGCAAAATTCAAAACAAATCATGTGGTTGTTATTAATCGGCATAACATGCATAAGGCAATTATGGTGACAGAGAATGAGGCTTGGCATTGGGGAGGATTGTATAGGTATTGAGAAAATCATGTATAAATCATCAAGTGGGGAGGGAGGAAATGGGAAAGAAAGCAGGAAAACATGATAAAACAAAACAGAATAGAATAGGAGAAAGCAAAAAAGAGAAATTTTGCGCGTTGGTAAATTATTCCAGCCAAAAATATCATTAATAATTAATATGTGGATAGGTCCTACATAAGGACTGGGTAACTTACCCAATGTAATATCACGGCTTTTTCGCCCATTCAATCAGTAGTTTCTTTTATAAATGGGATTGGTCCCATAATTCGTTCCTATAAGTGATTGATTAACAATTGTTTCGATTATAGGCAGAGGCAAGACTTATCTGTTTTCTAAACTCAACGGTTACAGGTCTCAATACCGACAATGAGATGGCATCGTTCCACTATGTGTAAGGGGGAAGAAAATAATCTCTTTTCTAAATGTTTGTAAGCATTATGCCAAACTTGTTATAATAGTCTTTTTTTGTCAATGCAAGAAAACACACTGTAGTAAGATTGAAGTGTTTAAATAGTATTGGGGAATCTAACTATTGAGATCATGCATGAACAAATTGTGGCTATATTACTTGCCTGCATCATATTGTTTGCCTTTTCTTTTTCTCTCTAAGAGGAACAATGTACGCTTTAAATGGGTACAGCTAGTCATCACATATTTAGCAACTGAGCAGACAGGATTTTTCCTTTGGGTTTTACTTGTCCAAATGGCTGGCTGCCTATCAGCCCACCTTAATGTTAGAACAGGAGCTCTTAATCAGTAGCAAATATTTATTCGATTTACTGTAAACTAAATAGCCTAATGCCCTATTACTAGTAATAGAGGCGATTTGCTATGAAGTTAGGGTAATTCCCTAACATATAATCTGGCCGAGTTTATAATGTATATCTAGTATTCTGAGTAATTACTGTTAGCTAGTTTAAACAATCACCACACAGCGTTGTCATGCCAACACGACAACAAAGAGCCACAAGATGACAGCGGTTTCCATGACTATGTTTTAAACCAAGGTATTGCAATTTGCAGAGTGCCGGCAGATCTGCGACCATGCCCGCGCATAAGTGGACATGACAAGAATATCAGGAATCATAGTCTATAACAGACCAATACGCTTATAACACCAAGATATCAGCTTGTTTGACGCGCTACGGTTGGTAGTACACAGTGTATACGACCGCGGAATGTTGTCATTGTAACTCCATAACAAGAGTTCCAAAATGGCGCCGGCTGCACTTCCAGTTCGAGTAAAGCCGACGTGAGTGATTCTCTTCCAATACGTTAAGCGACTAATAGAATATCCATGTAGCTCAAATACTCATACCTAAGTTTAGGTAACATCGACCAATTCTAAGATATCTATAAACTTACTATGGATGGTTGGATACGATTTCTTTTCAGCAAACACAATGAGGATTTTACAACACGCTAAAATTTTGATTTGAATAATGCCAGGTACCATTAATGTAACATAGTGGATACTAATCAGTGAAATGTAGTGGACAGTTAGTGCAGGTAGACAATCATGGAATGGCAGAACTAGCCTATAATTGAAACAATTGTTAATCTATCACTTATAGGAACGAATTATGGGATTAATCCCATTCCTAAAAGAAACTACTGATTGAATGGGCAAAAAAGAAGTGATATTACATTGGGTAAGTTACCCAGTCCTTATGTAGGACCTATCCACATATTAATTAATGATATTTTTGGCTGGAATAATTTACCAACACGCTAAATTTCTCTTTTTTGCTTTCTCCTATTCTGTTCTGTTTTATCATGTTTTCCTGCTTTCTTTCCCATTTTCTCCCTCCTCACTTGATGATTTATACATGATTTTCTCAATAACTATACAATCCTCCCCAATGCCAACCCTTATTCTCTGTCACCATAATTGCATTATGCATGCCAGTTAATAACAACCACATGATTTGTTTTGAATTTTGCATCTTATGTCAATTAATTTTAACCACATGATCTGAATTGTTTCCGATTTATGGCTTATAATCCTCTGAATGTTTGGACATTGTGGTCATACTCCATGTTTGATATGATTTTTCGAATGCATTTTTCCAATTATTATTTGTTATTATTAGTCCAGATTTGAGAAAGGCTCTGCTGAGCCGAAACACGTGTTATCACTAACGGCACTTGTACAGAATAAATACACAAACACATTTTTGCTACTATTTTGGCGCAGAGTCCTGGATTTTTTCTTTTCTTTTCACTCTTAACTTATGGGTTAGGCTTTATACCGTTACAATCCAGAGAACTGCGACACTCTGACACATGGCAATATAACATAACTTTAAACAATTTCATTGCTGATAATTGATATACTGTGGTCATCAAGATATCTTTGTGATTAATGAGTCGCCCAGCAGACCAGCTGTGCAAAAAGCCAAACTTTTTCACAATGTGAACTTACTTTGGCTAGGGTGGTCGATGCCAACCTGGGTTGTAACCCTGATCCCATCCAATCTCTAGGGGATTTTGAGCACCCTAGCGCCTCAGAACCAGCATCTGGGTCCCATTGGCCACAGCCCCTTCTGGCAATATACAGATGGTCCAGGTCTCTGTGACATTAACTGCGGAAACTGAGGAGCAATTGCTGCGCTACGCAATGAGCTGTTGATGATAGAGGGCCCCCCTTGGGCAGGCAAAAGGAAAAAACTGTGACTAAGGCACTAGCCGCCGAATAAGCTATGTACAGCCGGCTGCCCTGAAGCAACTGTTTCTACCACCCCTCGGCACCACCCTGACCCGGTCCCTTGGAAACCACCTTCCATCCCTTCTGAGTATACATTGGTCACCAGAGACCAAGGTGACGGCACTACTAGACAGGTGGTTCTGCACGGGTCCATGGACAAATGGCTCCACCTAGGTGTCATTAATGCAACCCCACCTGCGATGGTGCCATCCCGAATGGTTCCAAAGATCGGGAAGCCATTGCTAAACCAGGGTGCCTCCTCTCAGCCCTCTACCATGCTAACTGGCTCAACACAACGCAAGGGCTAATTTCCCCTCTTAACTCCCTGTGTTAATTCGAACATATCAATTGCGCCTAGAAGATCTTCTTGTAATATACCAAATATACTCCATCCAGATCTTTACGTTCCTCCGGCACCAACTCTCTGCGTGTCAAGCGAGCTGCTAAACAGCAAGCTGCTGGACGATCTCTTTCCTCTGCTGGCTCCATCTTTTAGAACAGACTCCCTCTTCCTCTGCGTCTTGAGACTGATTTCCTCAAATTCCAGAAGCTCCTTGAGCCATTCCTCTTCACCTCCTCCACCCACTGCTCCCTTCTTTGCTGAACCCACAGCTGCTGAGATTGGTGACCATGGCCTTTATGTGTCTACCCGGGTCCTGGCCTCCACCCCCAATCACTTGCAGCCTCTGCCCATGCCCAGCACTTGCCTAGGCGCCCACTTGCCTTTGCTATCATAGACATGCACTTAATTATTTTGTGGCAGTTGACCACTTTTACCTAGTGATCTCTGCCAATCACTTCACAATTTGCAACTTACTGCCTAGCACTTCCCTCCTGGCACTCCTAGCACTTACCCCCCCTCTCTCCCCACCTCCCTCATTCCTCTCTCTCTGCACTTGCACGCTCTGAATGCTCATGAGGCCTAGTAGGACCGCCTCTCTCTTTCATTGTTATATTTGCATTTCACTCCCATGTTCCCTCCCTGTTGCCCTGTGCACACTTTGAAACACAATTTACTTGATGTATAAGCGCCTTACAAATGCACATTAAAGAAATAAAGAAATGAATAATGAGTTTGGAATTGCGCCATCATGGGGGAGATTAGTCAGAATTGAGGAAATGTACCCGACAGCTGAGCCCCTTTTCTTAATCTATCTTTTCTGTTAGCCCTATGGAAGCTGTTTCCTGGTCTCTCGGCTATCACAAGCGAAGACATTTTACGAGTTGAACTCCCGGTTCTGTATAGCCCCACAAACTGGGTCCTTCTAGAATTTGGATCTCCTGCAGTAACTTCTGTTCTATACATGTGCTCTCTTCGCTGCGCAATATGGGTTTCCAACTTACTGTATGCCGCAAGAGATTGATTAAATTCTATGATGACGTTAGCTGCCTGGGCCATGCAAATACTCAATCTGTGGTTAATCCTGTTATCCCCCAACTGCCCGAGAGTTCCAGCTGGACGTCCTCATCGGTAGAAACCCTTTATAATCCTATATAGGTAGCAGGGCCCCGCTCTACAAGGAACATGGCATGTTAACCTGTTCTTTGGGTTTTACCCACTTTGAGAGTCCGCAGCCATCCCTTTATGCTCACTGTACTTTTCACAAAGGAGGACTATCCATTTGCATATCGGTCTTTGCCCCCCCCCCCTAGCCCCCCCCACAAGGGCAGGCCAGCACCAAAATGCCTGCCAAACCTCCTTTGAACCCCCGCAAACTACCGCCCAATTTCTTTACTGGACGGCGTGTGAAAGTTATTTTGTAAAATCATTCTGAAGCACCTCCAAGACTGAGCAGACTGCAACAATATAATAACCGATTTTCAGGTGGGGTTAAGAAACAGGGGCACAAGGATCACTGTTTGATTCTATCCCTGTTGACAACAAAAGTATACATTCCTGTGGGGAATTAATGTTTATGTGGTATTCCTTGACTTAAGCACCATTTTTGATTCAGTTTCCAGGGGAATGCAGTGGCAAATTCTTTTAACTGGGTTAAATCTGATTCATGTTTGAATTCAATTGTTTAAAAAAACGAGTGCTTTTGTTCGCTGTGGGGAGTCAACGACTATGTCTGAAGTATCCATGGGTGTAAGACAAGGTTGTATTGTGGCTGCGCTCCTTTTTTAACATCTGTATACAGGAAATAATTGATGCACTATTGACTGGGTGTCAGGACGGCCTGAAATTAGCCTCATGTAAATACCCAGCACTTTTCTACAAGGATGACATGGTCCTAATCTCAACCCCTCCACAGGGCCTAGAAAAAGCTCTATCTATTTTTCTGGCCAAGTGTTCTGAGCTTCACCTAAAACTGAATGTGGGTAAATCAAAATCGATGGCGTTTAGCTCCCAACCCTCCAAACACAGTGTGATCAATCTGAAAGTGGTAGGCGATATGATTGAACAATTTGACCGTTTCAACTATCTTGGGGTGAGGTTCCAGGAGCATCTGGGCTGGGTTGCTCAGGATGATAAAACGGCCATCAATCTGGTCAAATTAAGTGGCACCGTCAGGTCGTATTTCTGCAGCCATGGAAGTGGTGCTCTGTCCCCGGCTCTGGACCTATATAGCAAGCAGGTTCAACCTGCATTGCTGTTTGGGTCAGTGCTCTGGGGCCATGCAAAGGCTTGCCAACTGAATATAAAAGAAGACACAGTTTTAATACAGCTATTGCTTCTTCCCAGGAGTGCTCCTTCTGCCTGACTCATTTCGAGTTTGACATAATTCCCATGGGCACCCTGGCCATGTTCAACACTGCCTTTTGGATAAAGGTCTGATCTCAACCGGGCCTGGAAAAGTGCTGGGAGGCATTATCTCACCTTATGTCGCTGAGCTGAGGTAAAAGCCTCAAATGGTTTGCTCATATCAGGAAGATGCTGCATAGGCTATATGTCAATGTACTCTGGAATGATCCACGGGGGAGTAGAAGCTCAGCCTTGATTTAAAGCAAAGATCTCTGCTAAGCAGATTGCAATGAAGCTTCTCCTTGAGGATGCCACCAAGTGTTAGCTCAGTCGTGTCTATATTGCCTACTTTAGTGAGCCAGGCTTTAGGCAGTACCTCTATGAAATTTCGCCCCCATTCCAAAGATCTTTGTGTGGCAGCATAAGAGAAACAGTCCCACACTTCTTTCTGTTCTGTGAAAATTCAGAGTCTGAGACACCTTCTCCAAAAGCCGGTTCTTAGAGACTCCGGAATCCGTCTAGTTAATCAGGTGATGGTGTTTTTAATCTATTCTCTCTCCCCTACTGTGTTATTTGCATCAGCTTGATACAGTCACAGGTTATGGCTGATGAGAGAGACATTTTGGGCTAGTAATTAGGATAATGGTGCCTTCCCTCTTTTCCTTTGTACGCGTCAAGACTGCGAGCACTGCTCTTCTTGTTTTAATAATTAGTGGGAGGCACACACTATTGCAATGTATTGTAATCTGTTCTCTTTTTCTTTTACCAATCAAACAGTTCTCTTTTAATGATTATGTATTTTGTAATGTTTTATGATGCAATTCATGCATTTTATAGCAATGAATTATGATGACATTGTATTCTTTTTAATCTAAATGGATTGCTTGTAAATGTTGGTTTTATGGCCTGCGCCAAATAAAACTCTTTTGATTGATTGAATCCCAGCTGTTCTGTTCTTTTCTTGAGCTTTTGTTTCTTAGTTAGCCATCTGTTTGTTTTTGCTTGCCAAAAAGACACATTGTGTAGGGATGGTACCTAACTGTTCTTCATTTTTTGTCTGCAGACCATATTATCTCTCTAGATGCCTCTGACGGATTTCTTAAGAATCGTGTAATTAATCTTCCTGAAAGTGTTGTTGCTGGAACTCATTACACCCAGGATCGATACTCGAGGAATCTTGCCTTGTTCAGGGATTTAAACACAGAAGACGAGACTGTTCTCAATTATTTTGATGAACTTGAAATCCACCCAGAGCACATAGGTAAGGAATGCATACATCAGTAAACAAACAGTATTTGTATTTTAATTCATAGTATGACCTTTGTGGGTGAATTTCATCTTTAAATTGCATGTAATGAATACTTGTTTTTAATACTGCAAGGCCTTGAGAGCATACCACGTTGCTGTGTTGAGTAGCCCTTGCCCTTTTATCCCTTCCGCTCGCCATTGATCGTTATTTTATTTACCTATGCTATTCCCACTCGCCATCTGTCACTATTGTTTATTTGCTTAACCCCTGTCACTGCCGTTCCTGGTTGCCATCCACCGCCTTTATGATTTATTCCCCCCCCCCCTCCATACTGTACTCTAGTTAAACCCCACCACTCTTATTGCCTAAAATTCCATACCTAATGGAATCTAGCGTATTTGGGTAATTGATTTATTCTGCCAAAGTTGAATCTGGATGGGTCTTTCATTGAAGTCTACAAGATGGTCAGTTAGATGTGTTGGGAGTTACGGACATGGGTCCCTTGCTCGCTGCGTCATAGGGAACCAAGCTGCACCTCACTGAGGAGGCCCAACATGGCCGAAACATGTCTGGGGTTGCTTGTGTTTCCGTGCAGAGGGGACCTGGCCTAGCAGTTCGGGCTGGGCTGCTACCATTGGTGGCAGTACCTGACTTATTTGCATATGGCTGGACCCCTTTTGCAATGGCGCAGACGGGCTAAAAAACGGTGGTGTTAGGTTGCCCAGAGCAGTGCCAGTGGCACAGATTCATTCAAAACCTTCCACCCATCACTTTTGTGGTCACAGTTTGTCTCACTACGTGAGAGAGGGTATGCCCAGACGTGGGTCCCTTGTTCACTGCGCCATAGGGAACCAAGCTGCACCTCAGTGAGGAGGCCCAACAAGGGTGAAACCTGTCTGGAGTTGCTTGTGTTTCCGTGCAGAGGGGACCTGGCCTAGCAGTTCAGACTGGGCTGGTACCATTGGTGGCAGTGCCTGACTTATTTGCATATGACTGGACCCCTTTTGCAATGGCGCAGACGGGCTAAAAAACGGTGGTGTGGAAGGTTGCCCAGAGCATTGCCAGTGGTACAGATTCATTGAAAACTTTCCACCCATCACCTTTGTGGGAGTTACCTGTATACTGCACTTAGATGGATTTTGGGGTTAGGAAATGAGTTGCACTTGGATGGATTTTGGAGGTAGGATATGAGCTGCACTTAGATGGATTTTGGGGGTAGGAAATTACTTGCACTTAGATGGTTTTTGGGGACAGGAAATGAGTTGTACTTAGATGGATTGTTGGGGGTGGGAAGGTTGGTGCACCTTTCGTTAGCCTTACCATTTATGCAGATGTTTAGGATGATGTCCTGTCCCCAGCACTCTGAAGATCATAGGGAGAACTGGCCCAATATGCCTAAAGCCCTTTGAGGACAGACTGTAAATTGCACCAAGAAAATATATTCGGATTGGCACTTTAGTGCTTAAAATTCCGTCAGGATACCTTGCCACTGCCCCCAGGGCCTTGGTACTGGGCCTGTCAGTTTGATATTAGCATACCTGTAAGGACAGCCATGGGGTTGTACCTAGTTATGTGTGCAGCATGGCATTGCAACTAGAAGAAAGCACATGCAGTTTAACACATGTAGTACACTTAGAGCATTTATGCCTACAAGGTTTAGCCCGTCATGACACTCGAATATATATGTTAGCCATTGTAACGCACAGTGTTTACATGCAGCTATCCTTGATATCGCACGTATTAGACCTCTTTTGTTAGCGTTTGTAGAAAGTGGAAGATATGTAGTCAGACTATAAAGGTAACCTGTCTATTGTGCTCAGAGAATCCCGTTAGCCTAGTTGCTATGGTAGCCTGTCGGTGCCACCTAGAAGATGTTCTAGGACAACCAGTCTATTGCACTTGGTAGACTTAAGGGTAGCCTGTCCATAGTGCCTAGAAAGGTTTACGAAGGTAGCTGGCTTTTTCTTCCCCATAGAAGATCAAATGACACAGCAACACCAAAGATGAGCTTAATCTGAGCTTAAGGTATGTATAAACGCACCACTTCTGTGGGCATCCGCTGCAGCCACGGCTATCCATCCACTCACTCTAGAATGCAGCTATGACTATGACAAATTTTGTTTGATGGTCACATATCCTATTCACACTGAAACACCAAACTTGCTTCAACACCTCTGCAATAATAATGCAGCGACACCCTATGATAAATTTGCGGTCTAGCTGGGTACATATGGAGTCTCCTGCACTAGCGTTCTGTCGTGACCTCCCTGAGCATCAGCCCACATGCCTGATCTCTTGGGTTGCTTAATGGTGTCTTGCCAGCTCTCCTAAATCCTAATCTTGGCCAAATGCACACACCTATCTTAAGCCTCCTCTTAGAACTTTCCCATACCTGGACTTTGGTCCCGAGGGCGTTGCTTCCACCAAGCGCTTTGAGACCATACAAATGGGAAAAGGCGCTATATAAATAACTACTACAATACAATACAACACAATACAATTCTTAGGGTATACTTCAGTGGATTGTCTTCATTTCACATTAAAAGAGGCACCATGAAGCAAACACTGTCGTAGTGGGCACTTTATGATTTAACAATAAATAAATGTTTCCTCTGGCAGATTTTAGCAACTGAAGTTGAACACTATCTCTCAACCCATTCTACCACCCCACTAACCTTCCCTACCAGTTTAATAGAAGAAACAATCTTCTGCATCTACCCCTCAGATTCCATTGGACTCTTCACAGACAGCCTGCTCCCCCTTTTTCTGTGATAGGAATTTTTCTTGTGATCCTCCCACTTCATGGGAAGGGAGTTTGGTTGCACCTTGCTGCCTTTTGTATACAGTTCTGTCAGGGAAGGATGTCTGTCCCAGTATTCTATTCCAGATACTCAAGCCCATCACTTTTTTTCAATTTCGAACTCTTTCTCAAACTACACACTGTCGCTTTTTAGCCAGTCAGAGCCACTGGGCTTTTTTCCATTATCAACAGTACCAGCCATGCTGGCACTCCCCCATTATGCCACCTTCGTCTTGCTCGTGTTAGGAGCCTGCAGCCACAATCAGAAGTCACACTCTTTAGGCTGCTCAACATTTGTGCCCTTAAGAGCTCATCAACCATAATCTCTGTGACTCAGCTGGTAAGCTTTTGTCAAAAAAACATAATCTTTTAGAGAATACTCATTTATCCCCATTAATGATATGCCCTGCCTCACAATCTAAAAGTAAAGATTTGATTTGACAAAACAATCAACACTATGGTGGCACAGTGCAAGACAATCTAGTAAAATATAGGAAAACACCAAAATAATTACAAGAAAAAGGAACTGACAATCTCATCTCACATTACAGGGACTTTTTGTGAGATTTTCTGTAAAGCCGGTGATCGGAGTCTTCAGGTATGTCTTCCCGGCATATGTACCAGTGAGTCTCTTAACCCTTTAAGTGCCATGGGTATTTCCCCCCAGTGCCGGGCAGGGTCGGACTGGGACAAGAAATAGGCCCGGACAACAAAAAATAAGTGGCCCACCCCTCGCCTCAAAAAAGAGGGCCACCCCTCGCCTCAAAAAAAGTGGCCCTCAAACCATCATCCGTGAATCACGTCAATTCATGACTTTTACAGAAAATGCTACATATTGAGGGTTCATGTGTCTGTTACATTACACACAACTCATAAAATAACATTACTTTGCCTGCAGTTCTCTGACAGGGTCCGTCCACAGCTCCGAGGCGGAGGAGTGGCATGAACCAACCACCCCCATTGCGGTTTTGGGACCTGCTGCAAGTCAATGCTTATACAGGGCTCCGCAACGCCAGCAGGGAAGGAGGGTTAGGGTGACGATGGTTGGATAGGAGGGGGGGGGTAGGGAAACCGGAATGAGGTTTCGGGAGAGGTCAGAAAATGCTACATATGGAGGGTTCATGTGCCTGTTACATTACAACACAACTCATAAAATAACATGACTTTGCATACAGTTCTGTGACAGGGTCCATCCACAGCTCCGAGGCGCAGGAGTGGCATGAACTAACCACCCCCACTGCGGTTTTGGGACCTGCTGCAAGTCCATGCTTATACAGGGCTCCGCAACCCCAGCAGGGAAGGAGGGTTAGGGTAGGGTGACAATGGTTGGATAGGAGTGGGGGTAGGGAAACCGGAATTATTTAGGGAGAGGTTATGGATAGGTTGGGGATGTTAGGGTAAGGTTTTGATCACTGCGCATGCTTCCAGCTAGCTGTTACACTCATAGAAACAGACGTCTCTGCTTCTGACTCTATACACATATACAATATCACTATAGCAGTATACAAAGGCACAACAACATAATAAATACACATGAGGTAGTGCAGCACTTAGCTTAGGTTAGTTGTCACCAGGGTGTCCCTTGTTGCCTCTTGCGATTTCGTTGTGCCAGGATGTGTCGTAGTAGCTGTTCAAATGCTGCAATAAAGTGCTACAATTAGTGCACATATCAAACACTGCCACATGTTGCTGTTCACATGCTTGTACACATGCAAGAGATTTAGAGAGGCGCCGAACGCACGTGGCTACTAGACATGCACAGTAGGGCCACATGTGGCTCTGGTAAGTGGTGGTAAAGTGTAAGTGCATGCTGGAGTAAGCAGTAATAGTAACGCCTTAGGAAGGTGTTCTGAAATTGTGTTCACACACCTAGCAAGCCGGCCCGCTATCCAATGATTTATGGTGCTGCGCATGGCTGGGAAGCACTGATTAGTGTTGTGCTCTGTTATGTGGCATGCAGTGTCTTACTGGTACAGTTACCTTAGCAGGAAGCAGGCGCCAGTTGTCTCTGTCTGGTGGGGCTGGCTGGGCCCCCCTGCGCGACCCCTCTGCTCCCTGTGGTTATGCAGAGCGTTGCAGCACTTATCTGTGTCAGGCGAGGGGCCGGGATGTTGATCCGGTGGGGCGTGGCCCGTCGCAATGATATGAAGCCGGAGTTGCTCTGAGACATGTCTTCTCAGCAAGAGGACATGAGCACAAACCCTGTGCCTTTGCTCCTGGGCACGAACAATGATGTGCCACTCCCAACGTTGCCTTCCTGTAGTTCTGGGGCCAGGTGCTCGTGGTGCTGGGAAACAGTTTGCTAGGTGGTTGCCATAGAAAAATGGCAGAGAGAAGTATTTTAAAAGTCTGGATTGTCCATTTGGGGTGCTTTTTAGTTGTTGCCGTGTCTTTGGCACTATTACAATGTCTTTGGACTGACTATATATTGCATGCTTGCCTTTCTTGCTTGTTGGGTGGCACCTCATCTTGGCCCCCAGCCCTATCATCTGTGGAAAGTCTTTTTCTGTTGAAAGTCATGTAGCTGGCCTGGACTCCAAATCTGATGATACACTAAGATGTAAAGCTGATTGATTCATATATTGTCCTCACTGATGTTAACACTGTCTTGATGAACGGTACCGTCTTCACAGACACTTTGATTCTAAGTACTGTGTCACCTTTCCCACTTTGGTCTTTGATTGGACACATCATCATGGTTTCAGAATCAGAGTACATGATGTATTGCACATTTCAACTGAACCAAGTCAAGGTTCTAGTGATTGAAGTGATGATGGTCAAATGTGAGTCCTGAAGGTGCCATACAGTAAGTTTTTAAGATGTTATTTGGTGACTTATCCAAACTTAAATGTTTTCTTTTACTTTAAAAGACGATATTCGGACCCATTGCGGAGGACACCTATAATCCCAGATGAGTGGTGTTCTATAACACAATCCCCACCTACCGGCTACCCCCGGTGAGAGACAAGCCACAAACACACTGCACAACGAAGAAGAGGCCACGGGGTAGAGGCGCCAGTGCGGACACCGACCCCAGCTGGAGGCCAGCGACTCGCTGCGACTGTCCATGCGGTATTGATCCCTCCACCTCAACGCTAAACGCACACTGAGATGGGAAAAGACAGACAAAAGAAAACATCAACCCAAAGCAGCATGGACCAATTTGCGGTCGCTGCCACACCGTCTCAGACGGGAGTGGTTGCACAATCGACCGCCCTGCTGGATGAAGCACCCCTCTCTTTACGAGACATCATGGCTGCCATCGCTAGCTCCCGCTCTGCCATGGAAATCAAGATGGATAGCATCGCAGCGGATGTCTCCTTCCTGCGGCATGACTTACAGAAACTAACGTCCAGAACTGTTGAAGCCGAGCACCGTATTTCAGAAGCGGAAGACAACATCAGTGGGATAAACAGACAACTGTCCCAAGCCATGTCCCGCTTGAAAACCCTGGAAACCAGTGTGGATGAAGGAGAAGGAAGGTCTCGTCGCAACAAAGTCTGCATTTTGGGCCTGCCGGAGGGGGAGGAGGGACCGTGCCTAGAGTTGTTCCTTGAACAGTGGTTGACTGACATTTTTGACCCCCACTCTTTCTCGAAATTTTTCTCTGTAGAGAGGGCCCACAGAATACCATCAGGCAAACCGGCCCCAGGTACTCCACCTCGGACAATAATAGCTAGATTTCTAAACTATCGCGACAGAGACGCTCTCCTGTAAATGTCGCGCTCACATGGGTCAGTCACACACAATGGATCACGAATAGCCTTTTTCCCAGACTATACCCGGGAGGTGCAACGCGCAAGACAATCCTTTGAGCCACTGAAGAAGCAATTGGCGCAGATGAAAGTGAAATACGGCCTGCTTTTCCCAGCCCAACTCAAGATCTATCACAAGGGATCGACAGTTCATTTTACAGACCCGCAGGAGGCATGGAGATGGGCCGAGGCTCATATCGAAGGAGATTGGTCCACAAGACCAGGAACAAGAAGAGGAAGACCCATGCCTGGACCACAACGGGCCTCCCCAAGGAGAAATCCGGAACGAAACGAACAACGGGCTCCAGAACCTGCTGCGGAACCGGTAGTGCACTGAACAAATTAACAACCTGCAGTGAAGAAACGGAATGCCCCACTAAACCATATGAACGCACTGTTGCTACACCACCAGCTGTAGCATGTGTACCACCCCACTATGCAAAACACTAAAATTCGGCACAAGCAAGAGGGGCCACCCCCCCCCTGAAAAGGACCCTCTCTTAAAACTTATTTAGAAACTAGTTTGAGTTTGAGTTACTATTGAGCGACAGATGCTTCAGTTGGGGGTGAAGTATAGGGAGGGGGGAGTTGGGTATCTGTTTTCATGTTTAAAGGATGGACAAAATAGATGGAACATCAAAATACTCAGGACACAGAATGTAGAACGAAATGGACTGTTGTTCTATGCCACGGCACGCATGCACTTAATGATCAGTATCAGCGGAACACCGTCGCCACCTATCCACAAATGCTTAAATGAACTCACAAGCCACTAAAACTCGGACTTTAAAACTCCTCACCTGGAACGTAAATGGTCTAGGAAGCAGTCTGAAAAGATGATTAGTGCGGCAACTTCTCAACAGACACAGCCCAGACATAGCTTTCTTAACTGAGACCCACCTAGCTGGCACAACCAATGCTCTATTTAAACGATCCAATTACCGTACGGCAATACAGGCAGGATTCAGGATGGGAGCCAGAGGGGTAATAATCCTGATTCACAAAAGACTTCCTTTCATACTCACGAGCATGAATCAAGACACTGGTGGCAGGTACACGTATGTCACGGGCACGCTATGGAACAAAACGATTTCCCTACTGGCGATCTATGCCCCACCCGCACTACAAGCCACGCTGATAGCAGACATAACGCCACTGCTTACGTTGGACACGGCAGACATCCTGATCATGGGAGGAGATTTCAACGACATAATGGATAACGTTCAAGATCGCACACATCTGCGCAGTAGAGATCCGAATCGCCGGACTAACCTAGCCAGCTTTGTAGAAACCTTTGGAATCAGAGACGTGTGGCGGGATCTCCACCCGGAAGGCAGGGAATTCTCCTACCACTCTGGGGTACATGCGTCCTTGTCACGCCTGGACTATTTTTTCATACCGGCATCAATAATCCATACAGCGACACAGGCAGAATACCTCCCAAGAGGCATCTCGGATCACTCCCCCCCTGCTCATGTCCATTGCAACATACAAACCACTCCCACCTCCAGTATGGAGATTGAACAATTACCATCTGGGATCCCCGGAACTGGTAGAGCGACTACAGAACGCTAGCACAACATACTTCGAATTGAATGAAGGTACTGTGGACTCCCCCATCACTCTGTGGGAAGCTTACAAAACTGTGATTCGTGGAGAAATTATCTCCTGGACCTCGGCACAAAAGAAAGCACACTTGCAATCGACGAGGGAAGCAGAAGCAACTGTCAGATCAGCGGAGGAAACGCATCTAATCCAGGACAACCCTGGCGCGAATAGAGCCCTGATCCTAGCTCAGAAAAAACTGCAGAATATCGCTCTGGACAATGCTAAAGAGGCACACGGAGCGATGAGAGCCAGAATTTACGAAACAGGAGATAAAGCTGGGAAGATGCTAGCGTGGCTTGAGCGAAGGGACGAGGGCCACAATCAAGTGAGAGCGATCAGAACACAAAACGCTGAAATAAAGTCAACAGATGCAGACATCGCGGAGGAATTTGCTAAATGTTATGAGAAGTTATACAGCGCACCTCAGCTCCCCACCGAAACTTCGGTATTGGAAGGGATCGTCCTTCCTTCTCTCACTGCAGAACAAACAGCCATGCTGGAAGTGGAAATCACAGAGGACGAGATAGTGGCAGCTATGATGCACCTACAATCTGGAAAGACACCTGGTCCGAACGGCTTCCCCATTGAAACTTGGAAGAAGATAGGCGGAACTGAAGTGGCCCCACATTTACTTAAATTGTATTTACGTGCCCGAGACGAAGGCAGCCTACCAGCAGACTTAAGGAAGGCGACAATAATTGTCTTACCCAAAGCAGACAAACCTCCGGACGACTGCGGCTCCTATCGGCCAATATCTCTGATTAACAGCGAAACAAAGGTACTGGCGAAGCTGTTGGCCACACGACTACAACAGGTCATAACATCCCTAATACACCCAGATCAATGTGGCTTTATGCCTGGTAGATCCACGAGAATGAACATACGCAGGCTACACCTGGCCATTGAGCGTGCCCGGACACTGGATGCCCCTGTGGGAGTACTCGCAGTGGACTTTGAGAAGGCCTTCGACTCGATCCACTGGGAGGCGCTCTGGGCGATCATGCGCAAAATGGGGATTGGCGAACGCTTCATCACCTGGGTCCAACTGCTATATGAGGCACCGATGGCAGAGGTGAAGGTGAATGGTTGGACATCGCGATCCTTTACACTAGGGAAGGGGACGCGACAAGGCTGTCCACTATCGGCCCTCCTTTTCGCTCTGGCCATGGAACCACTGGCCCAATGGCTACGAGAGACGCGAACTTGGGATGGCATCCCTGGAGGAACAGAATGGGAAGACAGTCTCCCTATATGTGGACGACCTACTGATATACTTCCAGCACCCTAAAACAGCATGCCCAGTAGTAACAAAGCTGCTACAGGAATACGGAACATTCAGTGGCCTGAGGGTGAACCGATCTAAATCTACATTGTTCGCTTTGAATCATCTTGGAAACGAGACCCCTGAGCCCTGCCCATACAAAGTCGCGCATGAACAGTTCCGATATCTGGGTGTCCAGATCACAAGAAATCTCGACGACTACACATTGAACAACCTACAACCTATTACGGACAGGTTCACAAGGGATGTGCAACATTGGAAGTCCCTACCCTTGACCCTTTTAAGGCGCGCTGCACTGTTCAAGATGCTAACACTTCCACGGTACTTGTATGTACTACAGGCTGCTCCACTGCACATACCGACCAGGACGTTCCAGGAGATAGATTGTGTGCTCAGGCAACTACTGTGGGGAGGCGGACACCCGAGAATAGCCCTTCAAACATTACAAAGGTCAATTTGGGAAGGAGGCATCGGTCTACCAAGATTGCAGACGTACTATTGGGCCAGCCAGATGGCGATAATAAACGATGCTTTACACGCCAACCCAACACTACCACATGTGAGAACGTCCCGCCCCATGGAACTGTACGCAGGAACACGTAGAGCAGCCCCTAGAGACATGACCTCACATATACCACGCATCTGGGCAGACACACATACCTTTATAGGCTGGGGGGACAAAATCACTCCGCTACAGCCATTGTGGAATAATAGGAACCTCTCTGAAGTAACTAAACTACCGAAATGGCCAGCGTGGAAGAGACACGGTATAGAAAAAGTACAGGACATTCTGGAGGAGGGAGTCGTAACACCTTTTGATGAACTAGTCTCGACCTTCGGCCTTCCGGAAACAGAGAGATACCACTACACACAGGTTCGACATGCTCTACAGCAGTACCTCCCCGCCCTCTCCAACATGGCAGACTCTACCCCACTGGAGAGGAACATTGTGGTAGACCATATTCCAGCCAAAGTCACTACTGTCATGTATAGTGTCATCACCTCCTTTGCCACGCCAGAACTGGAGCGACTAAAGTTGAGATGGGAGACTGACGTAGGAGAAATTATGCCTGAAGACTGGGTCCAGATCCTAATGTACCCCAGGGAAGTCACCATATCAACCAGATTACGCCTAGTACAACTGAAGATACTACACAGGATTTATTATCCGAGAGTAGCCCTGTACCAATGGGGCAAAATAACTGAGCCCAACTGTCTGCGATGCCGGGAGGAGGGAGGAACCTTCTTTCATATACTGTGGGAATGCCCGGTGATCTGTCAATACTGGCAGCAATGCTGCGATGTGCTGTCGAGGGTACTGCACCAGACGATTCCCAGAGAGCCCAAACTCCTGATACTGGGAGTAGACAGCAAGATAGACTTGTCAAAATATGAGAAACTCTGTCTCATGACTACAACAGCAATATGCAAAAGGAACATAGCACGCCTATGGGGAGCTGCGGAACCCCCGCAAGTGGAGCAGTGGATAAATGACGTAGAAATTTGCATTGCGATAGAAAGGAGGGTTTACAGAGCAAGGGGCTGCCCTGAAAAACCACATAAAGTATGGCAGCGTTGGGAAGACACGATGTGACCCACTGAACCGCTAATATCATGATATCAGGTATCAGGAGTTGTGGACATTACGGCAAGTAACTTGTTACTGTGCCAAAACCCATTACGCTGTGTATCGGAGATTAAATGATAGTATGTAGTATGTGTCCCATATGAATGTTCTTCTTTTTCCATCCAATGTTACTCTTATTTCTGTTATCGTTAGTATTGTCATTGTCGAAAGGCTGGCCACAGGGAGCCCAGCGGTTGTATGTTATAAAATCAATAAAAATGTGTTATTAAAAAAAAAAAAGACGATATTCGGCTGTTTGCCTTCAAGAACATTGTTGCATGCATTGACAAGCTGGCTCTAAAGTCTTTGTGGAAATCCTGAAAAATAACTCAATCAAGAGTCCCTTCAACAATGCACTTTTCTGTGCAATCAGGTCGATTATGTCTGAATTTTGCAATTGGACAAGCAAATTCCGCTCCATAGACATGAGCATAAAGGATTCGAGGTTGTCCTGGCTGAGGTGGTTTCTTAGGCGGGTTTTAATATTCTTCAATTTCGAAAAACTTCTTTCACATGCTACCTGTGTGCAAGATAAGGTCAAGATGAACTTGTATGCCAAATACAATTGCCAGTAAGCACTACTATAAAGTTCATACTTTTTTAGAATTGCGTAGCAACATACTGCACAGTTACGGCATGTATTGCATTTCTGTACTAAATGTTTAGGTAGCTCTCCATATTCTTCTTGTAGTGCTGGATCTTCACCATGTAGGGCGTCAAAGGCATACTCTTCTGGTAGTGTCCTCTTCATTTTAGTCCACTTGCTTGCAAAGTCTGAGAGCGCTTCCCTTAGCCCCTGTAGTGTTATGGAGTCATCCAGTCTTTCAAGCAAGGAGCACATATTTGTAAGAGCATTGCGGGTAGACTTTCATTGAAGTTTTTGGGATCCAGGCATGCTATATCTGCGGCAAGAGATGAGTGGGGTTTAAAACAACTAGTTAGGCTTTGAAGAATGTTGTCCATAATGGCATTATGTACAGTAACTCTAAACCGGTCTTTAGCCAAGGTGATTGGCTCATCCCTTGCACTCATTCCAGGCATCCTCTTTTTGTGGGACACTCTCCCCTCTGGAAGGGCAGCTTCCACTCCTTTATCATAGCCTCTCTCTTCCAATCCCACATTGGCCCATTCTGCAAATTTTTCTGCTGCACAGTACACAGAATCAAAATTTCTTGACTGTGCAGCAAGCGTTTTTGTAGTGTCCGAGACCATTCTTTGTGCCTGGAGGATGTCCATTCCACTTGTCTGGAGGTACTTAGATAATGGGGTTGTCGAATTAAATACTCAGAGATATAACTGGGCTGTGAGCATGGTTTGGAATTTGAACAGAGCCTCAGAAAGGCATAAAGCTTGGTAACGGATGTTTGTATTGAATGTATCTGTATTTGAGCAAATATTACTGAGTGCTACAACCACATCGATGAACATTGCTTTGTTTGGGTTATTAAAGGAGCCAAAAACTTTCCGTAGTGCTGCATCCTTTGCCCACCACCTTGTTTCTCCTATTATTTGGATTGTGCGGCCTTCCACAGACGGCTCACGCCACACAATCATCCTTTTGTAGGACTCACGGAAAAAAACGGCACAGGAATTTAACAGGCCAAACAAAGACGTGGATTCATTTGATACTTGTGTCCCTTCTACAAGTACAAGATTTAATACATGTGCATAGCACCAGACATGTATTTGACCAGGGGATTCCTTACAGAGCCAGAATGTGAGACCATTGCACTGGCCCTGCATATTGGATGCACCATCGGTTGAATTTCCAATGCACTTGCGTAGGTCAAGACCATTATCTTTAATAACACTCTGCACCAACTCAAACAGCCCCTTTCCAGTAGACAAAGTGCAGTTGGTTACTGCTAGCAGGCGTTCATGTACAGTGTCTGTAACATATCTAATAATTATAGAGCACTGATCGGTAACACTCACATCTTGGGTTGAGTCTATCTGAATGGAAAATAGTCCTGCTTCCTTTATTTCTTGACTGATTACCAATTTAATCAGTTTGGAAATGGCTTCAATCACATACCCAACTGTAGTCTTTGACATGAAGGTCACAGAAGCACCCCGTCCTTTCCCGGTTTTCTTTTTGGACTTGGTTTGAATGGCCTCAATATGTTCATTTAGAGGTCTGTCAAATTTACTTAGGAGCCGAAGCATTTCAAGAAAGTTGCCATGATCCAGGTCTTCGTTATCCAGCTCAAATATGGACTCTGATTTCCCACGAAAACTGAGCCCCCTTTTCCCAATGACTTTTACAACTTCAATGACGCGCTCCAATACTTCTCTCCTTTTTCTGATTTTCTCACTTCGAGCTAATTTCTGTTGGTGAAAGAGTAGACCGCCTATGTCGACCCCTGAAAAGGTCATCATATATGAATCCGTGCACCTCAGATGACCTTGGCCTGCCTCATGTTCTGCAATGCGCTGGTAATTTTCATCCCAGTTTTTTATCCCGTTGATGAAAAGACCCCTCTCTCCACGTTTAGTAAAGGCTAAACAAACTGTGCAAAAAAGGGCATTTTGTATTTCAGAGTAACTTAACCAATGCCGTTTACTCCCATCTTTTCTCCAAAATGCTAACTCTGCTTTAATGTGTCTATATTTGGGAGGTTGAATTGGATGGTGCTGAAAGAAATCAGAAAGTTGATCTGGTTTTGGACGTTGAAACAAATAGTCTGCCACCTGTGGATCATCTTTCTGTGCTCTGTGCTGCACACCCCAGTTCCCTGAGTCTTCAGTATGTGGTAAAGCAGATAAAGATTCTTCTGTATTACTAGAACCTGCCACTTCCTCTGGGCGGGGTGATGTTTTCCCCAATTATTTCAGGCACACTGGTTTCCAACACTTCCTCCTTGGGGGAATCTTCAATTGTTTGTGGCAGACTGGTACCACCACTGGCTGCCACACCCTCAAGACGGACATCCTCAATTATTTCTGGCACACTGGTTTCCAACACTTCCTCTCGGGGGCACCTTCAATGATTGCTGACATTGTAGTTGCTGCTGCATCTGCCTCTGTTGAGATGTCACCAATAACTGCAGAGACGCCGGCTTCTGTCACTTCCTCTGTTCTCACATCTTGAGCTCTTGATGGCTTCAGTGAAGAACCAGGTTTAAGTTGTACCTGAAGATGATGCCTGGTCACCCTCCTCCACTTTTCTCCCAGCAATACCATGTGACATTTTGGTAGTCTGACCTGTAAACAGAGTAGCCAAAAAGGAAAACTGCATTGGAATTTAACTTATGAAAAACACCAATGATACATGCAGCAATACATACTTACAGCAAATGAATTCCTGCGGAGTGCACACAAATGCACACCATAGTGTAATCATCCTACCCTCCACCCGTGTTTGTGAGAGGTGTAATCCAAGTTTTCCTTTTGTCCGAAAAAACATTAGGTCTGAAATTTGCAAATTCACAATAACAAAACTTGACCAGATTGAAAGAGGAGAGCGACTGATTGTCTAACTCTAATTTGGGTGCAGAGGAATAGGATAGGAGTCCTGCCTGGTCACTGCTGATTATAGGCTGCACTGGACCCTAGGGAGGCTGTGCTCCTGGGGGGGAGACAAAAGGTGTGCATAATGAAGGTCGCCCAAGTGGTTTGAGTGTGCCAAACAGGACCACCTTACATTACACTGCATTAAAGATATACAGTCACAAGTGGTTACTTACCCACAGGGATGAGCTAGCCTGGCTGGCTGTTGGTACCTCTGCTAAGGCTTGACTAGAGTGGATACTTGAACAGCGACCTGCCTGCAACAAGAAACAAAGTTAAGATGATGAAAACCCAATAAACACAGTATATTTCATATAAATACTAATAGAATATTGCTAAAGCTAGGCACGCGGAACACCTGTGTCAGGTGCCTTGCAAAAGGGAGACTGGTAGTATGGAACAGACCATATGGGAGGTTCTGAAAACAATATGAAACCTTACCCTTCCCATCCCCTTCCAGCGCAGGATCGAAGGATTTCTCCCTTCTCTGGCAGCTTTGGTTTAAGTTTCTGTCTGAAATAGCCCATAGGCCATTCTCTCTTATGCATTGTACACAGTAGAGGTGCCAGGACTTGGTCTCCAGTAGCCCCCAGTAAGTCAGTAACTCCCCTCATCGCCCTAGGTGCAGCGTTTGGGGGATCTGGAAGCATGGACCTGTTTACATACAACAAGAACACCAACCCCGGTACCATTTTTAGTTTGCGCTATTGGGCAGAGGTGTTGCTAGCGGGGGACTGGAAAAGATCCAGGGGCAGGCTGTGATAATGTCGGGACTGGCGGGACTCTGGGCTAGCTACCATTTTGGTTGTAGGCAGCCCTGCCCCCTAAGCTTCTATCCAGGGATGCTAACTTTCAGGACCACACAGGTCTCTTCCTCGTGTGGCCTGAGTATTCAAGCAGCTAAGCCCGCCACACAGAAATCCCACCCAAAAGAAAGCGAGGGGGGTCGAACCCATCCCCAGGTACAACCAACACATTGTACAGAACATTTTGCAGCAGGAATTGGAAAACAGCCATGGGATTCACAGTCGGTTCTAAACATATAACATCTCAGCAACATTCGCTTAACCTGCTGAGCTGTCTTTACATCATTCGGCTTTAGGATGACATAATTTTCCCACACCCAAGGCCATACAACTTTGGGTTGTTCGCCTGTTCTCATCTTATCCGCTCCCCTCCCTGACCGTCCTCTCTAAATCAAGGCTCAGGTAGTCATTGTTGATTCAGTTGCAGGGTTTGCTAATCGTGCAAGATGCATGCTAACACTTCACCAAGCCTGAGCCCAGCAGGCGAGGAGTCAGAACCCCTGTAATGCACATGGATGTAGAACAGCACGCCACGCAATAGGATTTTTTTTTTGTTTTCTTTTTTTGGTCACGCCATACAAATATTTGCAGAATCTCCACAAATGGGCAAAATGATACTCCTTCCTCAGTTGTTGAAGTAGAACTGGGGCAATTGCCCGCTTTACCCCCCCCCCCCATATACTCAGTGTTTATGCGTGCAGCAATACCTTCTAGCCAATCCCACCCAGTTTCCAGTTTCAATTTTGCTGTCATGCTGTCATTCTCTGGAGCGCCACATGACGCATTCTGGCGCAGCATGCATAACATATGCCTATGTGTTGACATAATAATCTATAGTAACCTGACTGCCACTGCTTCATCCAGGGCAGAGGATGCCAGGACCGAAATATGCAATTACGCATTCCCAGACAAGCATACACAAGAGCAACTGGCACTAGGTGCTTTACAAATACCATTAACGAGATAGGACAGGTTGGTCAATGCAGTCCTTTGACTCTCAAGTGGCTGCATCCCAGCCTTGTTAACCGGCAGCTGCACCAATCAACTTTGCAGTTTTAAAACCAAAAGAAAAGTTTAGAAATTAATAGCACGTGTAACATCGCCTCTCTTCCACTAAAACATGGTCACAAAATCCAGAAGAGAATGATAAAAATGCATAAAACCAAAGGCATCTAAAAAGTCTATAGAACAATTCCTATTTTTCTGACAGACCCAAAGGAAAGTAATCATTTTCCTAAAGCGCTGCAGGCACTTTCATTATCGCTTGTAAAAGTGCCCCGGCCCACAAAGTTACCCTATGAGCATCAAACATCCAACTCGTGCAACGGGCCTTATTAACCCCACAATCCATGCATATATCAGATAGAAAGTTCAAAAGCTGACATATGATTGACTACTTATGATCAATGACAATGTACTTTCAAGACAATCATGCACATATGTGAAAAATATGATGTATATTTCGGGGACAATCACATCTATTTTGCTCCAAAGCCATTACTCAATTACTCACTCTGGATACCTCCTTATGTACACTTACAACAATCTCCCTCCTCCCCCCCATTGCGGGAGGATAGCTCAGGGGCAAGTTGGCAGCATGCTCACCTTGGAAGCAACAGACACAGAGCAACACAGGTTCGTCCGCGGGCCTGCACTTAGAAACCGCTGGGTATTAAGCGCGTTATAAATAACCTATCATGTCATATCAGCAATCAATGAGTGCCAAGAGCCACGTAAGCCTTCTACGTTTGTGGTGCACTCGGTGGGATTTTCATTGTGTGCTGACCGGGGGAAATAGAAGGTGCAGGAATTCGGGTAGCCCTGGCTTCCATGCCTTTTTACACCTCTCATCCAGTAAACACACGGCTTAGCTGCCGTTCACGTGCACGGAGGAGGCCGGCATTATATAAAGCCCCACGGCTTCTGTCACCATGTTGGAAAGCAGGCGCTATCCACCGCAGGGGGCTCAAACTTCTTCGCGTGCATCAAACCTACACGTGGCCCACGGCGCTGGCAATTTTCTGCACGGAGCACTGGGAGCAGATGTTTTTGATATGGGTCAGGTTGACACAAAAGAGTCCACCCACAGCAGGTCTATTGATGAAACACATCCCTTTCCCCCAAACTAATGACATTTTCGGCTCTCCGATAGTGGAGTTAATAACGTGTGCCACACATCTCCTAGGGACCGCTTGCCGAATAAAGCATCGCAGTTCAATTTTGAGATCACTGACATAAAGTCTGATTGGCGTCCTACGAGTACGCAGCGTGGGAGCAAATTAAGAAGTGCAGCACAGTAAGTGAGAGAGAAATCCCATAGCTGGACAGAGAAGGACAAGCCTCGCTATCAAACACAAAATGCGAACTAAATTGCCACGCAGAGGGACTTCCAGACATTATGAATGTATAAGAAAGAAAATGGTAAGGCCCTTTCAGAGGAAAGTGAAAGGGGCCTGCCCTTTGTGTTTGTGCAGAAGGCGCTCAGGCCATAAGGCAGGGTGAGAAAGGGCCGCATGCTTCACATAGCTGTGGTGGTCCAACATGTCAATGCCATCTTTGCCACACAATCCACGTTCCACAACGCATGTGTCGCCTTTTGTCTAAACCAAGATCTGCCCCTTTGCTATTGACTTGTTTTTACAACTTCATAATGCAGGCATTTATTGATTTTCAATTATTCATAATTGGGAAAGTTGTGCATATAAAATATCGCCACATGTTATAGGTAATTAAATGAAACCATGGCATAAATTACATTTTCTGGCGGATGCGAATTCTCCGACTATCTTGTGTGTCCGTACAATATAGTCCTGCATATAACGCGCACGGCCTGATTTACAGAAGCTTTTTTGCAATCGCGCCCTCCCATTGAAAAAGCCCCTTGTAAATCAGGCCCGCAATGATGATCCTAAATGAGAAAATGTCCAAATGCTCGACAGTAATTTCCATGATTTGAATTTATAATGAGCGGTATTCATGTAAACACTGGTACAATTTTACATTGCACCCTATGGATAGGCGAGGTAAACGATATATGAGGCGCTTTTCAAAAGCCTTCCCTATATAATAAATAATCTTCGGTCTATAAATAATGTCGCCCCCCCTCGTCCTTGCTGCCACACCATGCTCACGTTATGCCTGTAGAGCCGAGCCAGGGATGATGCCTGGACACGTGGTGAAGAAAACCTCACAAGTCTAATGGATTTCTGAAAGACTTACGTTTTACGATTTATTTTTATTTTTACTTGGCACTTCAGAAAAAAGAAAAAAAAGATGTTTAAACATCACATCAGGGAAACGGCCACCAGGGGGCGCAGAGATCAGAATGCTTTCTGTGAGCTCCGTAACCAGCACCCCGGAAGATGAGATGGATTTCGCCGTGTGAACGTCTCCCCCACCCCGAGGAAAAATCCCGATGAAAATCGGCCTTCCACGGCCTCAGAAAGCGCAAGAGAAAATCGGGGCCTCCGAGGCACATGGAAATCGAAACCAACTGCGTGCGTCTCACCGTTGGAAAGACGGAAAGCGTGTGTTTGGCTCCCGGAGTGCAACACCCTCACACGAGGACGTGAGATCAGCCTCCCGACCCGGTGAGTGCGAATAAGCGCTGCAAGAAGGAGTGAACTGCTGATCACTACCATACCAATTTGTGACGGAGTGACATTGGTGAAAACCGCCGACTGGTGCCCTCAGAGATCTGCGACTTCCCGAGTGAACCCAACGGCGGAGTTGTCCAGGCCAAAAAAAGGTGCACCTACTCCACCAGAGACGAAATTCATAATCAGAACCGACAGGGGACAGTGCCTACCACCCCTCGGAGCCGACTACCTAGCACGACTCCCCGCCTGCCCACAACACCACCCCAGGCCTACACAAGAACTTACACCGCCCCATCCGTAAACTACCCGCAACGCAACTCGAGGGAGTAGGGCGTCGTCATCCACCTCGATCGAGTGAGTCGTGGATTATTACAGCACACGCAGCTTCTACCCAGGCCCACCATCGGTGATCTGTATGAGTACTAAGCATAAACTAGCTCACTTCGCCTACATCCCCACCTTGCTTACAACCGCTGGCGCCAAGATGGCGAACTGCGCCACTACAGGATACAACCTGGCTACAGCTACGAAAGGAGACATAGCCGCCCTACTGGGGGAGATTAAGAACCTGGGAACAAATATAGGTGGCAAAAAAGATGGGATCACTCAACGGCTTGATAGCATGAAGGACAGACTCGAGGGAGTTGAAAACAATCAGGCCTCCATTGACACACTGGAAGGGCAACTCGACCATAGAATGATGGAACTGGAACAACGTGAATACGAGTTTAAACTTAAGCTCGATGATTTGGAGCACAGAGAAAGGAGGAATAATATACACATTTTTGGTATTCCGGAGAGAGAGGGGCAAACGGAAGCGACACTTCACAACATCATTAAACTTCTGACAATGGATGATGAGGTGGACGAACCGGTAACCGAACAAATTCATAGGGCAGGAGGCCCAGCGAGTGGACCACGCTCAGTCCTCGCCCGATTTCACTGATTCAGAGACAAAGCTAGAATTCTTGAGAAAGCCAGAATGAGCAAGAAGACTACGCTATGCGGAGCACAAATCTCCATTTACCAAGATCTCTCCTCCTTGACCCTAGCCCTCAGAAAAATGTGCGGACCTCTAATGAAGATGCTCAAGGAAAAGAACGTTCGATATAGATGGGGTTATCCCTTATGCCTCACATTCTAATACGAGGGGACCAGATTCAGACTGCGATCGGAGAATGAGATAAAATCGTGCATATCTGACCTCTTAGGGTCACAAGGAGAAGAGGCAAGTCAAGAAGCGACAAATAAGGAAGGAAGAGAATGGCGACTCCAAGGCCCCCAGAGAAAGAGAGTAAAGGGGTCGCGAAAATTCAGGAGGGGCAATCTCTCCCCAGAAACGGATAACTGACACCAGATGATACCGGTAAGACAATTCCAATCAAAGTATTTAAATGGTGTGATATGGATGCACAAATGCACACACATTCCCTGGACTCTAATGAAGATAATTAGGGGGGACCCATCAGGGGGCTCGCTCTGGACTACGATGACTTATTCTGGTCAAGGGGCGTGAAGTAACGACCCCCGGAAGTGGTCCGATGTCGACCTGGGACAACCGACAGGGCTCGACCGGATGCCATCAATTAGGAAGGAGAGGGGGAGGGAAAATTGAAAGAAACAAAGAAGGTCAGAGCAGCGAACATAATGAACCACAACAGCCAAATCAGCATGCGGCTCGTGAGCATAGAGCATCGCCGAGTGTATACAAAGAGACAACTCCCAGAGAGAAAGAACTATGGCTACGAACGTTAATATAAGGGAGCCGGTCTCCTTAAGAACTCAATGTTAAAGGGCTCAACTCACTGACGAAACGGTCCCTTGTAGCCAGAGAATTTCGTAGAAGCGGACTAGACATTATTCTACTCCAGGAAACAAAATACATAAAAGGAGATGAACGACGGATTCTTGGAAAACGAGTGGGAACTGAATTTTGGGGCTCGGGCCCAGTCAGAAAGGGAGGGGTGGGAATCCTCATTAGAAAAGGCATAGATTTTGTGCTGACCAAGGCATGGTCAGACGTTGAAGGACGAGCAATGCTAGTAAATGGGCAACTAGGTAATCTGAACGTCACAATTGCCACCTTCTACGCTCCGAACACAGGCCAGTCTAGATTTCTCTCCAGAACAATCCCTAAAATGGTACTTGAAGCCACTGGGCACATCATCTTGGGGGGGGTGGGATTTTAACCAATGGGCGAACCCGGCCACAGACTGAAATCCTGGGATCCCTACCACGACTCATCAGAATAGACCTGAACCGACTGAGCTAGCTAATATGATGGAACTGTATAACATGGTAGATGCATGGAGAGCTCTTCATCCGGAAGAACAAGGCTACACTTTCTATTCCGCTCACCATAATACGTACACCCGTATAGATTACATGTATCTCTCCAGAGAGCTCTCTGAAGTAACGTCACAGGCAAAGATAACCCCGATTACTTGGTCCGACCACAACATGGTCCTCACAGACATCCAGTGGGCCGACCTACCTAAAAATAGTGGGAAATGGCGCTGCAACGAGAGCCTTTGGAAGGATGTCGTTTTCAGAACTGAAATGGAGACAGAAATCTCCGAATTCTTTAAAACAAACGACAATTGACGAGGTACCCAAACAAACAGTGTGCGAGGCCGGGAAGGCCATCTGGAGAGGGATCTTGACAAGGGAAGGCTCATCAAAGAAGAGAGAACGCAATCTTATTGAACAAAGGCTCCGAACTGAAATCTCCCAATTAGAATGCACACCCAAAATAGGCAAAGAAGTGGATCCTCAGAAGATGAACGAAGCCAGAGAGAAAAGAAACAAGCTGAAACTATTGGAGCATGAACAGGTCGTGCTAAACTAAGATTTTTAAAACAAAAATTCTACGAGAAGGGCGATAAGGCTGACGCACTTCTCGCTGCCAGGCTGCGAGAACAAAGAGTGGAGCGAAGAGTGTTAGAAATTAAAGCCGATCCCTCCCCCGCATCACACGCCCACACCGCCATCCCAGAACATTTTGCTGACTTTTATGAAACTTTATATTCTTCTGAGGTAGACTCTGAACGATCACAGACAGAGTCCTATCGGTCCTAAATAGATGTACCCCGTATTCCTGACTTAAAGATCGAATCATTAGAATCCCCTATTACGGAACTAGAGGTCCAAGCCGCCATAAAAAGATTAACATTGGGCAAGTCCCCGGGCGAAGACGGCTACACCGCCGGATTTTATAAAACTTTCATCACCGCGCTGGCCCCCTTCCTAACTAACACTCCTCTTCAATGAAATAATGGACACAGGGAAACCCCCAGACTCTTTTACCAAGGCATTGATCACCGTTATCCCCAAGGCTGGGAGGGATCCTACGAAATGTTCCTCATACCACCCCATCTCTCTAGTCATCCTTGATGCAAAGATATACACCAGAATCTTGGCAGCAAGACTCGAAACCCTCATCCCTCAACTTATACACTCCGATCAGGTTGGGTTCATACTGGGCAGACAAGGGGCAGACACAATCCGTAAAACCTTACACCTGATCCACGCATCCCAGACCATGGAGAATGACCCGGCCCTGCTTTCCATCGATGCGGAAAAGGCCTTTGATAGGGTGGAATGGGGGTTCCTTGAGGCAGTACTCCGAAAGGTGTGAATGGGCACTATATTTAGGAGAGCGATACACGCAGTTTATACAGACCCCAAGGCATCTATATTTGTGAACGGGGAATACTCACAATGGTTCAACCTGCAGCGTGGAACCCGACAAGGATGCCCCCTCTCAGCGATTCTCTTTGCCCTCTCCTTAGAACCCCTGGCAATCGCAATAAGAGCAGACCCTACACTAAAAGGTATTCGACTGGGGACAATAGAATACAAAATTGCCCTCTACGCAGATGACATCCTCCTCCACATCACGAACCCCTCCGTCTCCATCCCCTGTGCTCTCTCCGTGATAGAGGAATATGGTAAACTCTCTGGGTTCAAAATAAATAAAACAAAGTCCACACTCTTTCCCCTCCAAGGTCAAAAAGACGAGAATGCCATCAGATTCTCCCCATTTGGTCTCAATATCGAACACTCACAACTAAAATACCTGGGGATACAACTAACGAAGAATCTAAGTGACTTATTTGAAGCAAACTTCCCTCCCCTATTGAAACAATTTAGGTTAGACTTGACAAGATGGGATAAGCTCACAATATCCTGGCTAGGCCGGCTTAATGCAATTAAGATGATATCCCTGCCCCGGTTCCTATATCCTTTTCAAGCGATACACATTAGGATTCCAAAAAACGTTTTTTACTGAGATCAAAAGGGCCATGCTCCAATTCCTATGGCAAAGGAAAAAAGCAAGAATTCCATATAAGACCCTAACGCTCCCAAAAGATAAAGGTGGAGTTGGGCTCCCCAATTTTCAAAAATATTACGAGGCCTCCCAACTTAGGGTACTGATTGCACACCTCCGTAACCAAACAGACACCCAGTGGGTCAATATGGACAACAATTACTTTACACCAGCTACAGTATCTGAATGGTTATGGGCACCTAAAAAAGAATCTATAGAAAACTCAAAGACCACCCGATACTAATGACCATCTGGGACATCTGGACACATGGCAAAAACATGCAAAACATTACTATCTGGCCGGCCCCTCTCAGCCATTTATGGTCCCCAAAAATCAATGACCACATCCCGGGAGTCGAAAGGTGGCAATCATGGTATGAGGCTGGATTAGAGAGAGTAGGGCAACTGCAATGGAAAGACTCCTTCATTTCTCTCCCTGAACTAACGAAAGCCCTCGGAATAGGCCCATTATCCACCTTTCAATACTTGCAGATAAAAGGGGTTTTGACAAGAGCCATGTGGAAACCCAAATTAATGAGAGAACTCGCCCCTTTTGAGAAAATACTGGACCCAAGAACTGTAATGAAAGGCCTAATCTCCGATATGTACAAAACACTGATAGAAGGGGAGGGGGTGAACACGGACTCATTGAAAAGCAGATGGGAAATAGATTTCTCCGAACAGTTCACTCCAGACCTATGGGATACCATATGCCAGGCAGCCATACGAATATCCATTTCAAATCGATACAAACTCCATGCAATCAAATTATTACATAGATGGCAATATGATCCAGTCAGATTATCTAAAATGTTTCAGACTACGAGCCTGGATTGCTGGCGTGGATGCGGAAACAGAGCAGACTACTGGCACATGTGGTGGGGATGTCCCAGAATACAAGTGCTCTGGTCGGAGGTCCTGGGCTGGATCAAAGAAGTCGATGGTATCGACAGAACACCTACTCCCTACCTCATATTGTTTGGCCTCGAGAAAGATGAGGATGACTGGGTCAAGATCAAGCATCTAGCACCACAATTGCTATTAGCCGCTAGAGCAACACTAGTAATGAGGTGGAAAGCGCCCACTACTCCCACGAAAAATGAATGGATCCATGTTTCCAATAATATATGCATAATGGAACATATAACAGCGTTGCTACATGGAAAACTACCTCAGACTGAAATCTTATGGATGGAATATAAAAGTATATACCTGCCCATCGGCTTATCTCATAACAATGCCCCTACCACGACCATGGAGGCACAAGAATTGACCTAGGCAACGTATGAGTTGAACTCTCCAACTGACACTTTTATAACCAACACAACTCACTTTTATAACCAACACAACTTCGGCATTGAACACTGACGCTGCTCGCCACGCGATGAACGCTGCTCGACCTGCAATACAGGTTCTGATCAGGGGGGAGAGGGGCGGGAAAGGGAGGGGGGCAAGGTCATGTTTTTGCACGAACCCTATGTATGAAGAAGGTGTTTGCAGGACAGACACTAAATACGCCGAATTTTATGGGTTCGCTTCTCTATTACGAGATAGTTAATTGTGTACTCAAATGTATCTTTTCTTTGCATGACTTGTATCTGTAAAAACTAATAAAACCAAATTTACAAAAAAAAACATCACATCAGAGTGGGAAATACGGGCTCTGGTTTTGGCAGACCTCTCTGAGAAGTAGCGAGGCATTTTTCCTGTTTTAAGTAGAGGATCAATGAATTCACTACTTTTACCCGTTGTGCAGTATAACGCTTTGTCAGCGACAGGGCACGATTTCTGTAAGGCAGTCCCTGTGTATATGAACACGTCTGCGGCAAGGCAGGGCAGAATCTGGCCTGCTTTACTGTCTTCACTGCCCTTGACTGTTTATCTGCCTCATCCCACTGACTTGTTCAAATAAACCCACCCGAGAGTCACTGAGTGAAGAGGGCTTCTGATGCTGGAGCCCCTCGCATGTCTTTCAGTAACACACATGGCTGTCATGTCACCGGCAGCAATTTGCAAGTGTGTCATTGTTTGCTTTAATGAATCACTCTGCAAGGATCGTGTTTTATATAAAACAGGTGAACTTTTTTTTTTGCTAATGGAGTGAACATGTTGACAGGAGGCGGGGCGGTTAGTGGTTACACTATGGCCCCTCTGCTCCATCTCGAAAATCCCATTACAATTAACCGTAACGTAAAAAAACAGGCTTACCTCACTTCTCCTGTTCTTTCAGTTCCTGGCCTTTTAGAATCTCAATTAAAAAGAGGCAGTTAGCTGCTTCACTGGGGAGAGGCTCGAGATGTTAACCAGCCATGTCCTCAGCTGGTCTTCCTCACTCACTCAACCTAAAACCATGCCTCTTCAGTGCCTCGATCCACCCTGTTTCATTACGTGGGGAAACAGGACAAGGACACAGGGACTGATTAACAAAGCGTTTCCCTTTAAAAAACACTTATTACATCAGGACCATGATAGAGTCTTGCTGTCGTAAGGACTCACCTGCTGCCTGGTGGTCCTCCTCTGCGGTGGTGCTCTACTCTGCTCTGTGGCTGGGCACTGGGCTGGCAGCAGCGGGCCGGCGGCCTCCAAGTTGTCTGAGGTCCACAGTGGTGAGTGGTGGCGGTGTGCTTCTGGGGCTCAGAGCTGGTGCCTGGTAGTGGTGGCTCTCTGCCTCTCTCGTCTCAGTAGTCTTACTCTCTCTGCCCGGGTCTGTGTTGCCTCAGCTGCGCGCTGTGTCGGTCTGACTGCGCAGTGCGTGCCCAAATAAATCATGCCCAAGTGGGTCAGAGGCCCAAGGGCAGGCAATTAAAGCCCAAAGAAATACAATTGGCACTGGGCGGGCAGGGGGCAGCCTGCCCGCCCAGCCGAATTTTCATTGTCTTGTTGTTCCGGCACGGCGGCCCCTGGGCCCCAGCCCCCAGGCACAAGTCAGCAGTTGCAAAGTGAAGCAACTAGTCTAGTAGACTAGTGTGATAAATGTCACTGAAGTGCCGCGGCCCCAGCTCAGCCTCAGGCCCTCGGCCCGGCTGCAGGCAGGCTGCCTGCCCCCCCAAACCCCCCCAGGGTCAGGACTCGGAGGGAGGCAGGTGTTAAAATTGCTTTAGTGTCAATTGCTTCAGCCTGCCTCCCTCCCAGATCAAAGTAACATTCTGGCCGCCGCGGCGCCGGCCAGAGCGGAGCACGAGCCAGCCGAGCACACAAGGCACCGGCCCCCTGCAGTGGCGGCCCGGTGGGCCACGTGGCCCCACGTCCGTAATTAATTATTTATGCACATGCATCTGCATCTGCATGCATCATAAATTATGATGCATGCATGATGCAGATGCAATCTTCAAAGCAAGGTAACATCTAGTGTTACCTTGCATGAAGATTGTGTGCAGACCGCAGTCTGCAGACAGTGCCGCGTGCCGGCATGCGGCGCCTCCCTCCTGGCTCCCTCTGCCCTGCTGCAGACCAGCTCATAGGTGGCCCAGCCCCCCCTTCGTCCCCCTCCACTCTGAATTCCCGGCCGCGAGCGGCCGCGGCCCGCTTGAGTCACACAGTACTCGCGATGCAAGCTGCGCCTGCTGCTGCTCTGCACGGCGTGATGCGCACAACACAATAAAATCACATAATTGAAAAAAAAAACGGTCCAGAGGTGGCTGCGCAAAAGCGGCCCCAGGGACCCCCAAAGTCGTTCGGCCACCGACCGAAAGGGCCAGTCCAACCCTGGTGCCAGGCCTTTTTTGGTGATCTCGGTATGTGGCCATTCAATGGCTTGTAACCTTTTTGTTACATGAGATATCTCTTTCCCACATGTAGGCGGTTGTAACGCTACCCAGGAATCCTAGGTTCCTGTAGGGGGGTGAGAAAAAATAAGCAAAAAGGGCAGACATTTTGGGTTTTTTCAAAAAATGCCAATAAAATGATGTACAAAGAAACCTGTGGTTTTTTCCTTGTAAGAGCTAGGAACAAATGGTTTGCTGTGCTGAGTTCCTCAATTCCCTGGCTTTCAAGAACAGGTTGAGTGGAAAAGAAGAAAAAATATTTTGATATGGTTATCAACTGTTTTGTGAGAGGTAGGTCGATGTTGGCCATTTTGCCAATTGGACATGCATGGACGGAATGGAAGAAAAGGGTAGGAAAGCCGAAGTGGAGGACAGAAAGACATAGATTTCTGAAAAGTAGACAAAATTCCAAGTTTAGGAAGGGGTGATTTGCGTAGGTCAGGCAACAACTAGGTAGGGGAAAATGCCATAGATTGGGGGAAAAGCGGGAAAATGACCGAAAAAAGGGTATGTGTTGGACATGGTTGGCTTGGTACGACAATGGCTTCTATGAATTTTGAGAAAAGCAATGCTCCACTACATTCCCCCGACTCTTGCAGTTAGGAATGCACACATTTTTTGTAGTGTTTTACCAAACAGCAATACCACAAGCCAAACACTGAGCCATGGTAAACAAGAGTTTTATGCTCACGGCCTGAACAGACGCACTTAGCATGTGTAAATCGGGGAAAACCAATGTGGTGATGAACGGCAAGCATCCATTTTTTGAAAGAGCACAGGCAGACCTTTTCAAGGGTAGGAGACTTGTGCAGGTTACAAAAGTGTATGATGCCTAAAGCAGCGACTAAATGTAGGTCACATTTGGGAAATGAAAGGGTTGTGTGACAAAGGGCACCAGCAAATGGATCAAAACATTATGAAAACCACACAAACACAACAAATGTTATACCTTTCTGCGTTCCCACAGGTGTCCCGATGAAAACGGTACCTCACATGTGTGAGTGCACCTTCCTGGGTGCCAAGGGGAAAGCCTAAAACACAAGTAACCCCAAGTCTGTTTTCACACCTGAATTTCACTTTTTCCAGACAAGCGCAACATACAGATATGGGCCTCGGGTGTCCAAGCCATCAAGGAAAACAGGGAACCCCATGCATTTCCCAAAAGAGGACACCTGTGGGAATCCGCAGTGGTATGATTTGCGCACATCGGCCCAGCATATATTACCCAGACACCCCCGCAAAGTCCGAAATGTGGGAAAAAACCAGAGTTTTCTGCACATTTCACTCGGCGCACCCATTTAAACACGCCGCCAACAACACATGGCCTACCGTCCCGTGTTCCCACAGGTGTCCTGATGAAAACGGTACCTCACATGTGTGGGTGCACCTACCTGGGCACCAAGGGGAAAGCCTAAACCACAGGTAACCCCAAGTCTGTTTCGACACCTGAATTTGACACTTTCTCTAGACAAGCACAACATACAGATATTGGCCTCGGGTGTCCAAGCCACCAAGGAAAATGGGGAACCCCATGCATTTCCCAAAAGAGGACACCCGTGGGAATCCACACATGGCCAAATTGGAGGAGCGGCCCATCTCATGTATCCCTCCCCAGGGGCAGATAAGGGGGGGGGCTGTCCTGCACTCCTCCCTGGGCTCAGGCGTCCGTTCCTAGGAGCAGATATCTGGTCCCAGGGAGGGCTGCATGACATGGCACCCACTCCATTGCGGCTGGGGGGGGTCAACGCCTCATCCCATTAGAAAATTCCCAGACCCTTTGGGGTGCCCCACAGCCCCCCTAAAAAGCGTTCCACCATTTTCACTTTTTTTCCTTTGGTAACCCAACTCCCCTTGGTGCAGAGAGGCACATTGATGTGCCAATCTGGCCCTGGGGTGCCCAAACCCTACTGCCCCACCCACTGGGGGGCCTGTCCCACCATTTTGGGGGGCTCTCTCCCCCCTCACCCCAAATGGGTGTCAGGGGCACCTCATGCAGGCATCCCTGGGCCTCCTTGGGCCTCCTACAAACAGCTGCGTGAGGTACAACCCCCCCCTCCATTTGGGATGGAGGGGGAGGGCCCCCAAAAATTGTGGGATAGGCCCCCCCCAGTGGATGGAGCAGTAAGGTTTGGGCACCCTGGCGCCAGATTGGCACACCAATGTGCCCCTCTGCGCCAAAGCAAGTTTTGTAAACAAAGAAAAACATGGAAAAGGTACACTACACTTTAGGGCAGGCTGAGGGGCACCCTAAACCGCCAGGTAATTTTCTAATGTAATGGGGGGTGACCCTCTACCCCCCCACACCAAATGCAGGGGGGGCATCTCATTCAGCCCTCCCTGGGGGCAGATAAGAGGGGGGCATCTCATGCAGCCCTCCCTGGGGACAGATACCCCTTCCTAGGAGTAGATACCTCCCCCCAGGCAGGGCTGCAAGGGGTGCCCCCATTTCCGCTTGGGGGGAGGGGGAGAGGGCCACCCCCCTTTTCTGCACAATATATCCCTGGTGGCTAGTGGCCCTTCCTATCCCACCCAACATTCCCTTTCGTTATTTTCATTTTTTTTGTTTTTGTTTTGCCCCCTTCCCTGGGGGGCAAAACAAAAACAACCTGCAGGCCCCATCCTTTGGGGGCCTGCACACTAATTCCTGGTGGCTCTCCCCCCGACCCCCCAAATGGATGGGGGCCCACCTCATGTACTCCTGCCTGGGGGCATAAATCTGCCCCCCAGGGAGGGCTACAAGGGGTGTGCCCCCCTTTCCACTTGGTGTGGGAGGGGGAGGGCCACCACCATTTCATGGGGGCAAAAAAATCCCAGGCCCCCCCCCCCACCCCCACCCCCGTTCTATTTTTATTTTATTTTATTTTTTATTTTTGTCCCCTTCCCTGGGGGCAGATGATCAGCCATCTGCCTCCAGGGTTGTGCACATATGTGCCCCCATGCTTTGGAGGCCGTGGGGGGAGAGGGGCTGCTTACTTGAAGCAGCCCCCCTCACCCCCACGTCACAAACTAATCCATGGTGGTCCAGTGGGTTGCTGGTCACGGATCAAGCGCTCTGCGCTGATCCGTGACCAGCAATGCGTCATATACGTGGTGTCCTTGGAAAGGGGAGAACCTCCCCTTTCCAAGGATACCACCTTTTCCTATATCCCTGGTGACCTAGTGGGACCTAGTGGCACTGCACATGCAATTCCAAGGACGAGATATCTCGTCCTTGGCACTGTAGGGGTTAAGCTTACCAGAATCTCTAAGTGATAGTGTCCCAGAGAAATCCAGACCTAGCTCTCAGGTGGTGGAGTGGTTAATAGGTACTGTACCCACGTTTTACTTTTGCAGTCCACAATCCAGGGGCTGCCCATATGGCTATGCTGACCGATCCATACCAATCACAAAACATCAACACCAAAGATTCCTGCATCTGACTTCCTGCTATCTGACTAATACACCCTTCCCCCTTTATTACAGAGCAAGCAAGGCCAGTATTATTGGCCGAAGGGCACTATATAAGAGCATTTTACATTACAGTACACTACAAATACCAAATATGAGAAAGTCCAATTTATTTTTAACAAAACATCATTTTTATATAAGAACATGCAAGGGATAAAACACTACACTAAGTGGCAAGTGATCTTCATAAGAACCAATGTGTAACACTCTGAAAAGGTACCTAAAAACAATTTCAAAAGAGTTCTTAAAAGTTCAATAAAGAAGGGAAAATGCATGTACAGTTAAGTAAAACACATTTCCTATCTAGACCAGAGAGTTTTTAGGGAGACCAAGGGAGGGAGACCATTATGCGGATTTGGTAAGGAATTTACAGAAAAGAGATATCTTTTTCTAAAAAAAAAAAGTCCAAAAGAGCAGTGTATGGAGTTCCGGTGGGGCTTGAAGCCACCTTTGTGATGAACAGAACCCAAAGATGAAGCGCAGAAAGAATTTACCAGCAGTTTATGAGAGCGAGGCGAGGAAAAAGGCGAGCAAAGACGTGGGTCTGGAAAGCAGTTCTGAACCAGGCTGTTTGCTGGTTTCCAGAGGTGGTCACTGTTCACATTGTTTGGTGACAATCATGGGTTGCAGTAATGACTCACTGGCGCAGGAGAGACCCCAAGACCTTTGGTCTGGAGTCTGCTTGAGAAGACCCAAAAAGAAGAATGTTTATTAGAGATGTGCTCTAGCAACAAGTCTTCCAGACAAGAAGAATGGGTACGAAGGACAGGAGAACTGATCCCCCCATGGGATGTGTCTCTCGTTCTGGTTGGTTGTAAATTCTAGAAAGACCATCTTCCTTGTCATGATGGAGACTAGGCCTGAGATCAGTAGTGTAGTCCATTCCTATTGTTAGGGGTCAGAAGGAGAGTTGGACATAAGAGATTCATATTCTCAAGTAAAGACATGTATTGAAACAAAAACGGGTTCGGAAACTGCATAACTTGCCCTATTCTAAAAGGAATTCCCCTACCTAAAAATCAAAACTAAGGATCAGTCTGTCAGGAAGTCAGAAACTGAAAAGACATAAAGTCCTATCTTGACCTTCACACTAAAATAAAACAACAAAGGGAGCAAGGAAATGTATTTTTCTTGGTGTTGGCAAAAAGTGTTCAAAACCAAAAACGTAATAATGACTCCAACAAAAATGGTCTCCAGGGTAAAGGACCCTTGGATCCAGGGGATGGTTCCCTTCCCCTGGTTTCTTGGATATGATGGTAATGTTCCACTTGAATGAACAGCTCTTTTGTTTCTTTACTGGACTCGAACATTTCTCGTTTAAATCACATGTTTTGCAACAGTCTTTCTGTAAGATTTCCTTTACCACTGCAGATTGCCTGGTGTACTCTGCTGCCAGGAATCTATACTCAATCTTACCCACCTGGTATACTCAGCTGCCAGTTGCTTTTTTTATAGTTCCTTTAATCAATCTCCTTTACCTGTTATACCCGCCTGCCAGGATTTCTTTTATAGTTCCTTTCACATCCCCTGGTATACTCTCCTGCCAGGAATCTTTACTAAGCTTGAACTATCTGGTGTACTTGCCTGCCAGGACTTCTCTTAATTGATTAACAGTTCCTTGGTTATTCAGAAATGGCTTGTATCCTGATGTACTTGGTATATTTACCTAAGGAAGTACTTGCTCAAACCTCTCCCCTATACTGGTATTGCATGCCCTTGTATTGGGTTGGGGTTTCTCTTGGCACTGCCCTGTCTGCATACAAACATTCTTCTTATTGGGTATTGCAAAAATACTTTGTCTTGGCTACATTCAAATATTCTTCTTATGCTCTTTTCATCATTAACAACCTCATATTCATGAAACACGGGCTGGCGTGCTTGCCACAATATCCTGAGGTCCCCAGCTGCTTTGGGTAGACTCACCAGTCTTTCCTAGTGTCTCTGACTCTGCCCGTGCCTTTGCGGAACAGCTGTTTCATTCACTTTCCACCTGGGAGTCAACTGAGGTCTCCCCAGCATTCTGTGCGGCTCCTCGGTCACGCGCTGGCATCCTCTCTTGTTCCGGACGGATGAATGCTGCTTCCACGAGCAGCCTGAACCCCAGAAGCTTCTGCGCAGCTCCTTGCATCTTCACTACTTTTCCTGCTCGTATGCGGTGTCCCTTCTTCTGTCCCGGCAAGCTTTTCTGTGTGTCTCGCGTTTGCAAGCCTCCACCTGGAGTGTACTGTACCCTTCTGTACTGCTGCTGGTCTTCGGAGTGTGGACACCATCTTTAAATGTCCAGCGCAATGTAGGCTTTGAAAAACAACTAGCCTGCGCGTTGTACTTTGGGCACTGTTCACTTTGCACAAACTCTCATCCTCCTTCTCATCTCAGTACTTGAGTGATTATGGGAGTTGTAGTACATAGATGGTATTCGGCTTCTACTTTTCTCAGGATGTTTACAGTAAGGCATATCGGAAACAGAAGGTGGTATGTATGAGTTATCAGTGTTTGGGGCAAAGGTGGAGACCTGACTAGAATGACAATATGCCAATAGGAACCCAGGCATCAGAGCGTCTTCCTAATCGGTGATGACTCAATTGGATTCATCACACATCCTTCCCCTAATGTCACTGGTTATCTCAGCACCTATTGGAAAACGGGAAATGAAGTCCACATTACCCTGTTCCTTTCCTGTGTTCCACTGTGAAACAATAGGGCTGTAACTCCAAGAACCAGCGCATGACTCTTGCATTAGTGTCTTTGCAGAGGCTCATCCATGTTAATGGGGCATGGATTTGACCAGTTTGAAATTTCTACCTGTTTGATAGTATTTGAGGTAGGCTATGGCCCAACTAATGGCTTAAGGTCTCTAGTTGAAGAGCTGCATCATTGTTCTCTCTTGGGACTAACTTCCTAGTTATATAGAGGATGGGATGCTCTATACCGTCATGATCCTGTGAAAGAACTGCACCCAGGTGAATGTGCGAGGCATATGTTTGTAGGATGAATTCCCAGTTGAAATATGCCACCTTCTACACAGGCTTGCTGCACAAAATGTGTTTAAGTTTGTCAAAACGCAATTCATCTCTGTTGTGCCTTTTTAATTCCCTGGGGCTCAGCATTCTTGAGTTTATCAGTAAGAGGAGATGTTATAGATGAAACATTAGGGCAAAAACATCAGTAATATCCTACAAAACCCCAAAAGGCTTGCAGATCTCTCTTCGATTTAGGAGTGGGAGTTTCTTTAACTACTTTGGCTTTTTCCATCTGGGGCTGAACTAGTCTGTTTTCTACGAAACACCCAAGGTATTTAACGGCTGATCTAGCTAAATGGCATTTCTTTGGGTTTGCTGTAAGCCCCACTTTTCTGAGGGCCCTGGTAGCCAAATACAAGTGGCAAACATGTTCCTTCCAAGACTTACCATGGATGATATAATCAATGTATGCTCCACAGAAAAAGGTATTGGGTCGGAGGATTTCATCCATTAACCTTTGAAAGGTAGCTGGTGCCCCATGCAAGCCAAAGGCAACATTTTGAATTAAAAAAAAGCCCAAGGGGTGTAGAAAAAGCAGTCTTTTGTTTATCTACTAGATGTATAGGAATTTGCCAGTACTCCTTTGTCATATCAATCGTGGAGAGGTAAACGGCAGTCCCCAATCGATCAATAAGATCATCAATTCTGAGCATGGGGTAGCTATCGAACTGGGAGACTGCATTTACCTTCCTGAAATCAATGCAGAATCTCCACAATTGATCTGGCTTGGTGTAAGAGAGTACCTCGGTGGGAACCACAGGAGGAAAGGTGCACACCTAAGACTGACGGCATGGAGGGGCTGAGTAGCGGGAGAGCCCGACTAATTGCGGCAGCCAATGTCAACAATAGAGTAATGTCAGGAAACGCTGCGTACAGCGGCGGCCACACCATACTTCACTTACCTCCCAGACGAGCCGAGCCGGACCAGGGGGGGGGGGGGACCCTCACTGACACTCTGAGACGGAGTGAGGGAAGGGTTGGATCAGTTCCACACAGCATCCCGCGGCGGCCGCGCAGCAGGACGCAGCTGGCGAGGGATACCTGACGCCAGGATGCCCCCATATTTGGCATGGCCACGAACCCGTGACATAGGCGGTCTTCCCCCAGAACTCCGGAGGCAGGGATTACTGCACGCCGCGACGGCAGCCCTTGAGGGAGGCAGGATGAAGCCTCAAGAACCAATGGATGGAGGGCTAGGCAGGGCCCATGATGATTGGTGGGGTTTTGAAACTAGGGAAAAGAACAAAAGCACACCAAATCACGCTGATGGTGTTGTTTCTTTTCATAGTACACGGAAGAGAGAAGAGAAGGAAGACCGGAGTGGTGGGCCTATCTGGACACCACCGGATAGGACAAAACTGGGAATTACACCAGTGTATTTTGGAAGGACAAAGCACCGGTGAAGAAACCGGTTGAACTTTTATACTTTGTTGAATTTGAAGATCCCTTTCCTATTAGAAATAAATATTGTTTCAGCATCCGCCTGTCTCCTGAGTCATAATTCCACAAGTGGCGACAAAGGTGGGATCCCAACAACGTTATGGAGACATTGATCAAAACTCTATCAGAAGGGCAACAGCAGTTGCAGCAATTGATACAGCTGCAAAACCAGCAAGCAGCTGCTGACCGACAAGCCTTCCAACAGGCTATTCAATTGCAAAGCACTGTACAAGCCACTGCCCAGGACAAACAACATGAGACCATCTCCCAACTCACGGATGTGGTGGCCAGCTCAAGAAACCAACCAATGGTGCCATCAGCGTTGCTCCAGAAATACAAAGACAGAGAGGACCCTGCTTTCTTTTTTTACCAGTTTCGAAAGAATCGCTAGGAATGCGCACTGGCCCCCAGAACGATGGGGGCAATATGTTGCTCCCCTTGTATCTGAAGTAATGCAGGGAGCCTACCAGGCGGTAAACCCCAATGGCAGCACTCCATATGGGGAAATTAAGGCTGCAGTCCTAGATCGCCTAGGCCTGGATGAAGAACCCTATAGGATCCAGTTGAGAGAGACCAATCTCAGGGCTGGGAAAAGCCAGTGACATTTGTACTATCGAATAAAGGACTTGGTTGAGAAATGGCTATCGAATCCAACACCGGCGAACCAGCCACTATTCGATAAAGTAATCCTGGAACAATTCATTGAAGCCCTGCCAGGATAGATGCAGAGGTGGGTCAGATAACGCCATCAAACCACCTTAACTGAAGTAGTAAATATTGCCTCGGCATACCAGAAGGTGGGCTACCACAAAATGCAGCCTGCAGGGGTAACAGCCCGCATAGCGATACCGATATCTGACCCTCACATGTTTAGGGGTGGCAGAACCCTACCTTCTAGATGGAGACAATCCGAAGAAAGTACCAGAAAGCTAGAGGACAAAAAACCGGGAGTTGAAGAAAAAACCTCGATGGCATCACCAGGATATACGCAACCGCAATGCTTTGATTGCAACGAATGGGGACATATCGCCTGATTTTGTCCCAGGAGACGAACAGCCGAGCCAATGGACATCGGATACCAAACCCTGTGTCTGAAGAAACATCCCCGGGCCATACGTTGTGGATATCCGAGTGGATGGCAGACCATCGCACGCTCTACTCGACAGCGGCAGCAGGCAGACCGCCATATCTCCAACCGTAAGTAACACTCCCAACTTATCTAATATATCGGTGCCTATTAAATGTATTCATGGGGACATAAAGTGTTATCTAATGAAGGATGTGGTGATAGAACTAGACAACACCACCACTCCTTTGAGGGCTGCTGTCCTACCACCGACCTACCCAACTTTGAACAGGCCTTGATAACCCTGGAGGAAGGGAAGAAGACCCCGTCCGAATCCGATGTCACAGGAACGGACTCTGCTTCCCTAAAACTCCTACCAGGAAGGAAAAGATGAACCCGTATGGCATGGTGTCAGGCTAGCTATATGACCCAACCCATCGACTTGAATATGGAGGATAACGAAGACACCATTAGGGGAGAGACCCTAACTGACCCCACCCTCCGGGAAGCTCGAGAAAGGGCAACCCAAGAAGCGGAACCAGATGTATCCAGGGGACCAGGATTCTTACTAAGTCAGGGTTTATTATACCGAAGGTATAAGGGTGACTATGGGATTGTTAAAGAACAACTGGTGTTACCAAAGAAACACCGAGCCATACTTATACAATTAGCACCCAACCATCCCTGTGGTGGCCATATGGCTTCCCAGAAAACTCAGCAAAACCTACTGAAGAGGTTTTACTGACCAGGCATTTATGGAGCGGTGGCGCAGTTCTGTAAAAGCTGTCCTACCTATCAGTTGTCCAGTGGAGTTTTACCAGCGAAAGCACCACTACAGAAAATGCCCCTCATAGCAGTGCTGTTTCAGAGGATCGGCATGGATATAGTTTGACCTTTGGAACCCGCAAGCAGGGGATATAAATATTTGCTAGTGATAGTCGACTATGCCACCCGATACCCGGAAGCCTTCCCCTTGAAAGGGAAATCAGCCAGACTATTGTGTGATCAACTTATCCCATTTTTTGCACGAGTGGGGCTACCTTCAGAAGTCATCACGGACCAAGGAACAAATTTCATGTCCAACCTCTTACATCAAGTATGTGAACGTCTCCAAATCAAACAATTTAGAACCTCATTGTACCATCCCCAAACAGATGGGCTGGTCGAACGATATAATAAAACAATCAAGAAAATGGTGAAAAGAGTGACGGGACCAGACGGAAACAATTGGGATTGGGTGATACCTTTGGTGTTGATGGTATTAAGGGATACACCTCAATCATCCACAGGCTTTTCCCCCTTCGAGCTTTTATTCGGAAGACAACCCCGGATGATATTGGACCTGGTTAAAGAGGAATGGGAAGCCTCTGAAGACGTATCCTTAAACGAATATACCGAGGAGTTAAAGGAACATTTGACAGCGTTACGTACCTTGGCCAAAGCGAATCTCAGCCAAGCTCAAACGACCCAAGAGAAGAACTACAATAAGGGGAGCCGAATGAGGACCTTCAACACGGGAGACAAGGTACTGGTACTGGTACTCCTGCCTACCAGCGCTAACAAACATGGGGAGATGCCCTATACCCGGACATGAAGTTGGACGTATTGAACAGGCTGTCTCCCTATGCCAGTGCCTTTTCTATGTTACCAGGACGGACCAGTATGTTGGAACACGGGATCAATACCCGGACAGACCGTAAGGCTTAGGCCCTATCGAATATCCAAAGACAGGTGAAAGGTCATCAATTTAGAGGTGGAAGAAATGTTACGGATGGATATCATCAAGCCATCCATCAGTGTATGGTCATCTCCCATAGTACTGGTCCCTAAACCGGACGGTTCAGTTTGCTTCTTTATGGACTACAGACAACTGAACGCGGTGTCTCGAGATGAGGCTTATCCAATGCCACGAATGGATGAACTCATAGAAAACCTGGGAGCTGCCCTCTTCCTAAGCGCCTTGGATTTAACCAAGGGCTATTGGCAGATTCCCTTGCGTTCCCAGGATAAGGAGAAAACTGCCTTTTCCACACCGCAAGGACTCTACCAGTACAAAGTTCTGCCCTTTGAACTACATGGGGAAACCGCCACGTTTCAAAAGTTAATGGACATAATATTGCAACCGCATGACGGATATGCGGCCGCCTACCTGGATTGACATCGTAGAGTATAGCAGGTCCTGGGAAACACATCTGAACCATCTAGAATTTGTTGTGGCTGATTTACATAAGGCGGGTTTGCACATAAACCCCAAAAGACCACGATGGGAACCCATAAAACCAAATATCTAGGACACATAGTGGGTGGAGGAGTCTTAAAACCACAAATTTCCAAGACCCAGGCCATACAAGATATTCCGACTCCCACTAACAGGAAACAGAGTCGAGCATTTTTGGGACTCATTGGGTATTACAGGAGGTTCATCCAGACTTCTCCTCTGTTGCCGCCCTCTTAACCAATGCCTTAAGACACAAAGGTGTTCCGAATCTAACTAACAATAAGAATGCTCTGAATGACATAGCCCTCCTGAAGCAAAGGATTATATCAGACCCTGTTCTATGTTGCCCGGACTTTCAAAAACACTTCTTTTTGCAAACCGACGCTTCGAACCAGGGTTTGGGTGCCGTACTCTCAAAGGACTAAGGGGGTGACCTACAACCTATATGCTTTATCAGCCGAAAGCTAATGCCTCATGAATCGGCGTATTCCACTATTGAGAGAGTGTTTGGCCATCAAATGGGCCATTGACTCCCTCAGATACTATCTTTTGGGTCATCGTTTCACATTATATACAGACCACGCACCCTTGCAATGGCTAGCTCGGCACAAGGACACAACCAGAGGGTCATCCGCTGGTTCCTCTCCCTCCAACCTTTCAACTTCTTCACTTTGCACAAACCGGCCAGTTTTCAGCTGGTAGCCGACTACCTGTCCAGGTGTGCACCCTGGCCCGATCGGCCTGGAACTGGGGTGGGAATGTGTAAGAGAGTACCTTGGTGGGAACCACAGGAGGAAAGGTGCACACCTAGGACTGACGGCATGGAGGGGCTGAGTAGCGGGAGAGCCCGACTAATTGCGGCAGCCAACATCAACAATAGAGTAATGTCAGGAAACGCCACGTACAGCGGCGGCCACACCATACTTCACTTACTTCTCCAGCATGGGGTCTGGCATGGATTCACATGCTCATGAATATTCCCCGTCGTCAGGCTGGGAATCCTCGGTAAAGAAAAATCAGTATCAGTTTCGTTTCTGATCTGTCTTTCGTAGTAGTAACCAATCACTGATCTCTGCGTCATACTGACCACAGCCAATGACTGCCCTCTCCCTAAGCCCCGCCTCTGGCAGCCATCCTCAGATTTTTACCGCACGTTCAAGTGTTGGGATCCTCGTGCTATTGCTCTCGAGCTTTAGTGCGTTTTCGTGCTTTTTCATAGGAAAATCTCTCTTTTTTCGGTCAAAAGAGCCTCAAGCTCCACCGTTTCTTTATCCGATCAACGGGGACCCGTGTCGGATTCTTCTACGCCCCTCAAGGGTGAAGATTTTGTCGAGCCACGCTTTTGGAGGACTCCAGAAGTTTCTCAGGCCCATCTCGGACATGGCCCAGGAGAAGGGAAGCTCGACGCCCGGAAAGCTGTTCAGGGTCTGCCCTGGATGCCAGTTTCAGAATGTCTTCAAGGAGGACGAACACTCCCTTTGCCTCTACTGCCTGCATGAGGACAAGACGCACGTGAAGAAGGACTGTGCGTTTTGCGGGAACATGTCGGAGCGGACCATGAAGGACCGCCATCTGCGTCTCGCCAACTGGCTGGAAGGGAAGAGCCCGTCAGGCGAGAAAAAGAAGTCGTCCGAGCGGTCTTCTAAGACCTTTGAGGGCGCCCCGGCAACGGGGGCCCAACAGAAGGCCAAGCACCGCGAGTCTGCTGGCACCGGGAGCGCCGAACGGTCAGGCTCTTCGGCTGCCAGGCAGGGCGCAACCTCCCCGGCGCCATCAACCACGAGCCAACGCTCTGGCTCGGGTAAGAGGAAGTCCGAGCACCCGGCGAAGCTTCTGGAGGGGCCCCGGTCGAGCTCGAAGGCCCCATCGGATGGGGAGCGAGGTGGTGACCCCCCCCCCCCAAGGAGAAGGCACCTAAGGTGGTGAAAGCCTTGATCCACCCGGCCAAGGCCTCTATCGAGAGAGTCGCGGCGGCCCTGGCTCAGCCTGTGGAGGCTACACCAGTGGAGGCGACCTCGGGGCCCAGAGTCTCCCTGCCACCGCGGAGGGAGTCCTCTTTCAAGCCCATCGACAGGACCCCCGTGAAACCTCCGACAGAGAAGAAAAAGGGGGGGCAGGAGGCCATCGTGGATTCAGCCTCAACCTCTGAAGAGGAGCTGATCGAAGTCTTAAGCCACGGCATTGGTGTGGAAGACCACCAGCCCGTCGGGAGGGACCCCGACGTAGGAGACGACGAGAACGTCGAGGGTGCCGACGAGGTTCCTGACCGCCCGTCGGAATCCCCTCAACCAGTGCCGCAAGACAACTCGGCGGCCATTTTGTTGGCTATACAGTCCTTATGCTCGGAGATAAAGACGAGATTGCCGTTACCACCAACGGAGGAACAGCTCCCGACGGGGGACCCGGAGCCAGGCCCTTCTGGGAGCCCTCCTCCTAAGAGAAGGAGGATTCATCCTCCACCTCCTTTTCAACCATCGCGCCCTGCTCAGCCCTCCTCCCCGTCCACGACCCGTGGGGATGATACGGGGACGGACACGGCCGCGACGGGTACAGACGACGAAGTTTACGACGAGGATCTTCCGTCGTCACCTCCTCCCCGGGTGTCATGATCTCTGCTTCCAAAAGATCAGGACTTGCCCGACTCCCTTGGAAGCAGACCCATAACCCCGGTTCCGAGTGCCAGCCAGTCCCAATTGGGACCTTTTGGACCCTGTCCTGGCGCCAGTGGCACCAGGCTCATAAAGATGCCCAGTCCCAGCGCTGGAAGCGCCGGGCTCATAATGCTTGGGTGGACTTACCTGCAGCAGACCATGCTGCTTACTTACCTGCCAGTTGAACCCCTGATCCTCTTCTGTTTGGGACTACTTTTCCTGTTGGGTGGGGCAGGAGCCACTCCCTAGGTTCAGAACACTGGAACTCTTCTGGAAAGCAGGAACTCTTTTCTTACCTAGGCGTGGCTGTGGAAGGAGACACCTAAGCACTACAGGAGGCTATTTAAACCACACCCGATGGATGAATCTTGCTTTGTGTTATTCTGCATTCTCTGCTGCAGAACGCTCATCGTGTCTTCTGCTTCTGATCCTGGGCCTAAGGGAACAAAGGCTTACCATCCTGGAATCCAGTCTTCAGCAGCACCTGTAAAGACAAAGAAAGAACAGGTTAGCACTACGGTCTTCAGTGGCAGCGCATCTCTTACCTGGTCCATCGGCTGTCACCAACGCCTCGCTCTGCATTCCGGCATCTGAAAGACAAAGGCTTACCTACTCTTCGCACGCTCCAGAGGCCTTCGGCGCTGCATCCCGCATCTGAAAGACAAAAGAAGGTGCGTTTAAAGACATTGGGCAACTTTATTACTCACATGCCATTACTCCTTCCCACGCCGAATCCAGTGGGTATTCCAGCACCCTTCAGCTTCTCTAAAGCTCCGAACTTGTACCTGCAAGATAAAAGGGACAGTGCGCATCGTGAAGCAGGCTACAAGCGCTTACTTACGTGCTTCCAGGTGCTTCTATTCCTCATGCGGGTTCGATTCTCAACTCTCATCAGCCCGCCATCCGCCATCGCCGGAACCCTGCAAAACAAGAGATATCATTACAAAAGACGTTTAAGACATTTGAAGTGCCCAGAACTTAACGTTCGTGCAGTTAACGACGGACAGCAGTCCTCTGAGGTCAAGAGGCCTGCACCCTTATCCAGTGAAGAAACTGGTTACGGCACCCTGCCCCGAGGCAGATGGAGAGCTCGGCGTTCACTTACCTAAGGTGAGGGCGTTAACCTTTGGGGTTCTACAGGAGAAGAGAAAGGGAAGAGGAGAGAGGCACCCAATAACCCCAGTTCATTAATCCCATATTTTCTATCTGCAGACATCTTACTCTTCAAGTCAGACATACAGTGCACAGAGGTCCAGCCCAAAGAGCCAACCGTGTGTTACACATCACCTTTGAAGATACGGCATTCACCCAGTCAAGACCGGCGCCTCTGCAGGAATCAGGTGAGCGTTACACCGGGCTTCCCGGCACGACGAGATTGGATCGTTTCATGCCATGATCGCCAGGGCATCCGAGCTTTTCCAGCTCTGCCCGGAAGAGAAGAAGGAAGGTTTCCTTTATCAACGGCGCGAGACCAAGAGGAAGACGGTCCTCGCTGTACCTCTACTGGACGATATCTGGGATGAGGGTCTCGCCCTCCTCAAGAACCCATCCACAACGCCTACGAGAAGGGACCGGTACGAGAAGAAGTTCCGAGTCCCAGACGCGTCCCCCTTGTGCCTTCGGGTACAGCCGACCCCGGACTCGGTCGTCTCCGCGGCGGCCAGGAAGAAAGCGTGGAGCATCGGCCTCTACGTCAACCTCCCCCCCGGACGGCGAGGGAAAGAAATTGGACACGATGGGACGCAGAGTCATCTCATCGGCAGCGACGACGATTAAGGCCGCCAACGCCTTGGCTATCGTAGCCCGCTACGACAGGGAGTTGTGGTACAAGATCGCCCCCCCCTGCTGGACTTCCTACCGGACGACAAGAGGGCGGAGGCCCTAGAGATCTTGCAGGAAGGAGAAGTGGCGTCGGACCACGCCATTACGATAGCGACAGACATCGCTGACACTGGGTTTCGCCAGTTGGGCAACGGGGTGTGCCTTAGACGGCGTGGATGGCTCAAGGCAACAGACTTCCGGCAGGACATGCAGACCAGAGTTTTGGACATGCCGTTCGACGGGAGCAACCTGTTTGGGAAAACAGTGGACGATTCCCTGCAAGCCATCAAGACGGACAGAGAGAGGGCCCGGGCTCTTGGTGTTCTCCAGCAACGACGGCCGCCCTTTCGGAGCACCGGAGGCAAGCAGGGTGCCTCCAAAGGTTCCGGCGGCGGATATTCCACCTACCGTCAAGCGGCCCGTTCGTCGTCACAGGAAGCCTACAGGGGACGAGGCAAGTCGGGCGGACCCCGCCGTCGTCGTCAGGGAGGACAAGGCGGCAAGGCCTCGTCGAAGCAGGATTGAACCGGCCGTGGGGTCGGGCCCCCACCGAAGCACCCCGGTGGGAGGCCGGCTGGCGAACTTCGTCAGCGTGTGGGAGTCCATCTCCACCGACCGTTGGGTGCTGGACGCCCTGGCCCAAGGTCACGCGCTCGAGTTTCTATAGAAGTGCCTGCGCGTCCCCCCCCGTGGCCAGGAAAGAACATCACATCCCTCAACTTCTCTTGGAGGTAAAGGCGATGCTCAAGAAAGGCGCCATCAAGCTCGTCCCAAAGAGGCTTCGGGGCTCCGGAGTTTACTCAAGATACTTCCTCGTGAAGAAGACAGGAGGATGGCGTCCCATCCTGGACCTACGACGACTGAACAAATTCATCAAGGCACAGAAGTTCCGGATGGTCACCCTCCAGCACGTGCTGGGACAGCTGGAGGAGGGCGATTTCCTGTCGTCGTTGGATTTGGAGGATGCTTACTTCCATATCCCCATCCTAAAGGGACACCGAAAGTTTCTCAGATTCGTGGTCCAAGGGCGTCACTACCAGTTCAGAGCCCTTCCCTTCGGATTGAGGTCGGCACCCAGGGTGTTCACCAAGTGCCTCGTACCGGTGACGGCGCGGCTGCGCCTGGAGGGGATCCACGTCTACCCCTACCTGGACGACTGGCTCATCCGAGCAAAGACAAGGGTATTTGCCGCGGAGCACACGGCGAGGACCGTCCAAATACTCACGGACCTGGGTTTCTCCATAAACTACGCCAAGTCCCACCTGGTGCCCGCGCAAGACGCACTGTTTCTGGGAGCGAAACTCGACACAGTGGCGCTTCTGGCCTCGCCGTCGGAGGAAAGGACGAGGGCCATCTTGGGCAAGGTGCAGCGGATGCTGGTTGCGGACGCGGCCAGGGTGAGGTCCATCAAATCCCTCCTCGGAATGATGTCTTCTTGCATTTATCTCATCCGCCTGTGCAGGCCTCGGATGCGCCCGTTACAGGAGTTCCTGGACGCTCGCTGGATCCAGACGATGGGCAGCTTCGAGGACAGGATCACACTCGACGAGAGTTTCCGACGAGCGATCCGGTGGTGGGGCACCCGCACGCATCTGACGGCGGGCATGGACTTCCAGACCCCGGGCCACCAGAAGACAGTGACCACGGATGCCACCGAGAATCTGCACGCGAGAGGCCTTTGGCTTCCGACGGAGAAGTCCCTCCATATCAACGTCCTGGAGCTCCGTGCAGTGTTTTGGGCCCTCAGGTCTTTTCATCCGTCCCTCAAGGGCAAGGTGATGAGGATCTTCACCGACAACACCACCACCATGTTCTACATCAGGAAGCAGGGCGGTACCAGATCCCCAGCCCTGTCCAAGGAGGCGCAGGATCTGTGGCATTGGGCCGTCGCCCAAGGGATGTTTCTGGTGCTGTTTCATCTGGCAGGAATAAAAAACACCATCTCCGACTCGCTCAGCAGAGAGCTACGCTCGTGCCTCGAGTGGGAACTACGACAGGATCTAGTGGACCGCCTCTTCCGACGGTGGGGCACACCCCAGATCGATCTGTTCGCGACGGCGACGAACTCCAAGTGCCGGAGGTTCACCAGTAGGTTTCCCCAGCCGAGGAGCATGGGCGATGCTTTCTCGTTCCCCTGGGAGGGCCTGTTTCTATACGCGTTCCCTCCGTTGCCGTTGCTGATCCGGCTCATCAACCAGCTCAAGAGGTCACGGTGCAGGATGATCCTCGTCGCACCTGCATGGCCGAGGCAGATATGGTTCCCGGACCTTCTGGACTTGTCAGTGTCCCCGTCAATCAAGCTGCCAGTGGACGCGGATCTTCTCTCCAGGGAAGGAGGCGCCATCCTCCATCACGACCTGAAGTAGCTGAACTTGCAGGCCTGGCTCCTGCAGCGTTAGAGTTTGGAGGTTACGACATACCGGCCGACTGCAGAGAGGTTCTAGCAAAGGCCAGGGCGTCCTCAACTCTTAAATGCAACGGACACAAATGGAAGAGGTTCTCTGTCTGGTGACACGCACAGAAGATTAACCCTCTACGGATTACGGCCCCTCAAGTACTGCCGTACCTACTGACGCTGGCCAAGGCTGGACTGGCGCACGCTTCCATCAAGATTCATCTTGCTGCGATCTCCCGATACACCAGAACCACGGGACGGACGTCTTTATGGTCTCATCGTCTGGTGAAAGAATTCATGAAGGGACTGTTCAGATCGTTCCCGTCGGTGAAGGCTCCGGCCCCGGCGTGGGAGCTCAACGTGGTGCTGACCAAGCTCATGGGACCTCCGTTCGAGCCTCTGCACTCAGCTCCGTTGAAGTTCCTGTCGTGGAAAACAGCGTTTCTTGTGGCCATCACCTCCGCACGACGGGCGGGAGAGATCCATGCCCTTTACTGCAAGCCCCCGTATTTGACTTTTCACGACACAAGGGTAGTGCTCAAGACGCACCCCTCCTTCATGCCCAAGGTGCCGTCGGACTTCCACCTCAACGAACCCTTGGTGTTGCCTGTTTTCTTCCCGTCGCCTTCGTCGCCGGCTGAAAGGACTTTGCACTCGCTGGATGTGGCTAGAGCGCTGAAGTTCTACGTGGACCGCACAAAGAGTTTTCGGAAGACGTCACAACTTTTTGTGAACTTTGGACATGTCAATCAGGGGAAGGCTCTCTCAAAGGCTTCCATTTCCAGATGGCTCTCCGGCTGTATCATGTACTGTCATCGGTTGGCAAACCGACCGCTGCCCGGCCGTCCGAGAGCCCATTCCACCAGAGCGATCGCAGCTACCACGGCGTTCCTATCTGGTGTGCCCCTGCTGGATATCTGCAAGGCTGCTACGTGGAGGTCGACGCACACCTTCACGAAATTCTACTGCGTCAACCGGGATTCCAGGGAGGAGTCCAGGGTCGGCCAGGCAGTGCTGCGCAACCTGTTCGCTTGAAGTGAGCCTGGTGAGGAGGTAAGAGATGCTTAATGTTGAGTTGTTTTATTGCTTAATGTTGAGCCTGTTGCCACCTCCCATGGTTGTGCATGTGTGTACTGCTATGTATTCTTTTATTCATGAGCATGTGAATCCATGCCAGACCCCATGCTGGAGAAGGAACAAGTTACTTACCTGTAACTGTTGTTCTCCAGCATGGGTCTGGCATGGATTCAAATGCGAACCCTCCCGCCTACCCCTCTGCGGCTCTTCACTTGGTCATACTGCCACTTTACGTGCTACCAAATCTGAGGATGGCTGCCAGAGGCGGGGCTTAGGGAGAGGGCAGTCATTGGCTCTGGTCAGTATAACGCAGAGATCAGTGATTGGTTAATACTACGAAAGACAGATCAGAAACAAAACTGATACTGATTTTTCTTTACAGAGGATTCCCAGCCTGACGACGGGGAATATTCATGAGCATGTGAATCCATGCCAGACCCATGCTGGAGAACAACAGTTACAGGTAAGTAAATTGTTCCTTCCCAGATGCGCCAAGCCGGACCAAGGGGGGGGACCCTCGCTGACACTCTGAGACAGAGTGAGGTAAGGGTTGGATCGGTGCCACACAGCATCCCACGGCGGCCGTGGAGCAAGACGCAGCTGGCGAGGGATACCTGATGCCAGGATGCACCCATATTCGGCATGGCCACGAACCCGTGACAGACGCGGTCTTCCCCCAGAACTCAGGAAGCAGGGATTACTGCACGCCGGGACGGCAGCCCTTGAGTGAGGCGGGACGAAGCTTCAGGAACCAATGGATGGAGGGCTAGGCAGGGCCCATGATGATTGGTGGGGTTTTGAAACTAGGGAAAATAACAAAAGCGCGCCAAATCACGCTGATGGTGTCCTTTCTTTTCATAGGAGACGGAAGAGAGAAGAGAAGGAAGACCGGAGTGGTGGGTCTATCCGGACACCACTTGATAGGACAAAACTGGGAATTACACCAGTGTATTTTGGAAGGACAAAGCACCGGTGAAGAAACCGGTTGAACTTTTATACTTTGTTGACATTTGAAGATCCCTTCCCTATTAGAAATAAATGTTGTTTCAGCATCCGCCTGTCTCCTGAGTCATAATACCACACTCTGCTACGAACAAAATATCAGCCCTTAACATATTTTCGAATTGATTGTGTCCTCCCACGGATTCCTTATTAAGTATTTCAACAAGGCGATGCACCCTGGGATATGTGTACACAATGTTATGTTTGCAACATTAATACTTTCCGCGCAATCGGTCATTCTTTATAACTTCTGTTCCTTAGGCAGTACTGAGACCTACCAAGTCTTCAAATTAATAGCATTAAATTAGATTTAAAACTACCAACTTTCAGATTTTTCCTCATTCTTGTGACAAAGTTAAATGTCTTGAAAGTTCAGTTACAAATAGGCTTTTTAAACACCAAATGTCATTTGTCCGTTTTTTTTTCTTTTTTCCAAGTGTAAGCAAATGTCAATTCCTTTAAAGCAGAATGAGGGGCCTCTCCCTTGTGAGTGAAGCTTCCTGCCCCTCCCACTGGAAGGGTGAGTGTCTTAGCCTGCTATTGTTTTAGCCTTGGGCAAAGACGAATGTCTGATGCCGATGGGAAGTCCCTTTGTCCTGGGTATTCAAGCCTCCAATCTAGCAATTAGCCTTTTCCTGTTCCAGCAGTTGAGGTGTCGCCCTTTCTCAAAGCTAGCAACTTGCAGAGCAGGTTTTTTTTTTAATATAGTTTACCAACTCAGACTGGGTTTAGCTTTGAGTTTCACCTTTTAAATCTTTACTTTAAACCTATGGAATTAAAACAGTTTATAAGTGGATTTTTAACAGTAGCAAATCCTTTTACATTCTTAAATAATCAAGCCTTTACACAATAATATACTTTAAAAATTGGTGAGTTTGCTCTTCATTCAGGAAAAAGCACATTAAACTTATTTCTTTAACGTCGGTTTTCATCTGCAGCAAATACACATTTTAGTCAGCTCTAGTCCTTTCCTTGAGTGCTGTAATTGTTTGCAGCATGGATAAATGTATCAAGCATCTGTTTAGAGTCTTTCTCTGGACAGCTGTTTCTTGATACTTGTTGCAAAGAAATAGCTGTGTTTCCCGTGGAAATGAAAACACAGTCCCTGGGTTGCTTTTTCAAAGATACTTTTGGTAGGAGCTGTCATTCAAATGATGCCTGGTTCCTCTGAGACTTAAGACAGATCCTGAGCATTGCAGGGCCCTTTAATCACAGTGGTTCATAAGAAATTAATGGATTTAGCGTCAAAACAGCACTTTTTAAGGTTGAAAAGATGACATTTTAAAGAGGTATTTTGTGTTTACAGAAAAGTAATGCTGTTTCTTTCCTTTGCTCCATGTAAAATGTTGCAGAGCACACTGGCGTACTCCTGCAGTGAGTACTCTATTCCACCCCACCTGAAATGTGTGTTGGCAGGGCGGTGCAGCTGTTTTCTGGTTATTGCAAAGCGCAGTTTCAAGATCTTGGTGCACACAGGGGTCAGCACAGCCATTGTGTGCTGTTTCTGGCATCAGTGCAGCAAAGTGGTGCAGCATAGCACAGCTGAGTGGATCAAAATATCCCACAGAATCATCCCCCCACGACTTCGTCTGGACTTCCAGTCGTGGGGGAGTCGGGCAAGTGGGATTTTTCTTTCTTGAAAAAGCAGGTTCAGTTGGGCATAAGTCCTTGTCTCATCAGCGAATGATGCGACACGCTCTCCTTGGTGCCTCTGTTTGGAATGTGGAACGATACCCCTGCCTTCTCTCAGGTTTTCTTTTCTGGTGTGGACCGACACTCCGGATTTCTTTGGGTTTTTCCTTCCGGGTCCCCGAGGAGGTCCTCCTTGGCAATGCCAGTGCAATTAGTGCAAATCTATAAAATAGAACACAAACCGGTTATGACAATTTTCGATTTCAGCAGTGGGCTATACATGCATTCAGTGAACATTGCAATATTGCTATGCTTCAGAAGTATCCCCCACTGGGTTTTCTATGTCCTCCTCTATTTGCTGCAAAGTGTGCCTGGGGTGGCAACTCTTTAGCTGATTAATGTGGACCCACCTTTCTTCTGTCAAATCACCCATGGGGATTCAGATTCTGTAGGCGACTGGTAAGATTTTGTCCACAATTTCAAAAGGTCCCAGCCAGCTAGGCAAAAATGTGCATTCTTTGGTTTGGTTCCTTTGGAAATTGTACAAATAGACCCTGTCTCCTATTTGATATTCTTTTTTGGTTGTTTTTAGATCATAGTGGGTCTTCATGCTGTCTGCAGATCTTTCTAGATTCCGCTGAGCATACGCAAAAGCATGTTGAAGGTGTTTTCTCAGATTCTCAAATACTCATGAGTTGTGGAGGCATTTATCAATGTCTGCTCTTGGGTTCTATAGAGCACATTCTGGGTAGCAGCATCCTTCGTCCAGTCATCAGCTCAAATGGAGACATTTTAGTTGCAGAAGAAGGGGTAGATCTGCTGGCCATCAGGACATGTGGTAATTCACTATCCCAACTTGGTCCAGAGTCTGCCACAAACTTTTTGTTACGCTGCGACAGCTCGGTTCTCGCCAGCCTCCCTCGGCAGTTACACCGGCTTACACCGTCCGGGGAAAGACATCGTTGTGGCAGCGTTATCGGTTTCCATGGAGACTGTATGGACGTCGGTATCAGTATCGACCGCGTCAGCTGACACGTGCATTACGCACTACGCGTACACCGATGCCCCGCCCTTTGCAATCTTAATCCGGTTCCGCTCGGGGATCAGTGCTGCTAATTGTAGTCTACACGTACTCTTACGTGTTTAGCCCTTGAGCTAATTCCTTCTTCATACCTTCCAACTTAGAATTCCTGGTTTTCGACCTCGCCTTCCACTTGGGACTGTTCATGGATTGCCCAGCTGATTTTGGGTCTACACGCTGTTACGACTCAGAACGTTTCCTGGATTGCCTACGGCTATCAAAAGTCGTTTTCCTATGCTTTGTAGCTTTTTGGTTCCTTCCGCAAGGGCTACATTAAAACAATCATCGTCTGACACTAGTTGCTTAAGACTGTCTACTCCCGTTGTGAAGAAATTACCCTCCTTGGACATTGTACTGGATTTGTATTTTTACATTGCAAGTGCAGTTCAGGACGCTTTCCAGTTACCTGCACCAACCCGTATCTAGTGCGTCCCTCGTGCCGTTCGGGTGTTTCCTTCCTAACTAACCTTCCTGTTTATTATTTTCTCCTGTTGTTCTGTCCTTGGAACTGGATTTCCCTCTTGGCTCCTCAACCATCTCCTTCCAGGTCAGTTGTGCATTCCCTAGGCGTTCAAGGGGATTCGTTTACTCAGTAGTTAGTTCCTTATTGTCCTTTGCATTGTTCTTTTAGGCTCTGTATCTGCTCTGCTATTCAAACCAACTTATTAATCAGGGTAGCTGAGGTTGAGACTGGTTGATTAATCAGGGTAGCTGAGGTTGAGACTGGTTGATCTGAGAGTTTCACCACTTCAGCCCTCCGAATCTTGGTGTGGTGAGTAACACTTTTTTAGTATGCTCACAATGGTTTTATTGTACCTCTCACCCCACCACTAGAGGGCGGCGGTATGCAATGTGTAGTTTCCTTTTTACCCCAAGTATCTCCCACATCTTTGTCATCACTTCGCTGGTGAAGTGACTACCTCGGTCTGAGTCAATCCTTTGGGGTAGTCCAAAACGAGAGAAGATGTGATTCAACAGGGCAGCTGCTGTTTCTGCCTTGCAATTTGGGGCCGGGAGACATTCCACCCATTTAGTAAACAAGCATGTTAAGGTTAACATGTACTTGTTCCCCCTAGAGGAGCGCATCAAGGGCCTGATGAAATCTACTTGTAAATCTGACCAAGGCAGTGTCATCCCCTATTTTGGAGGGGAGCTCGGTGTGTGAGTGATGTTGGCTGAAATTGTGCACACACAAGACACCCCTTCAAGTACTGGTCGAGGTCCTGCCCCATGTGTGGCCAGTATGCAACCTTTCGCAAGATTTCTAATGTAGTATGAAACCCCCGATGACCGGCTGTGGCCGCATCATGGGCTTGACTTAGCATCAGGCTTCGGAATGAACTAGGGACCATACACTGGTCACAGCCCGATATGGATCTCCTCACCAACAAACCGTCTTGAATTAGGAACATTTTTGGACATTTCATCAACAATCTGAGGTCCTCTTTCCCAATGCAATCGGATCCGTCAGGGGAAAGTTCTCAAGTTCCTCAATGTGTTGATAAAATTTACCAATGATTGGATCCCCTTTTTGAGCTCAGATTAAATCAGCATCTGGGGTCTCCTTACTCCAATGGACAGTTGAGAGTTCATTGTGAGCATTTGTCGATTGATAGCAGTGACCTGGATTTCCCCCAACAGGGACTCGAATTTCCCCCAACAGGGACTTGATCTCAAGGAGATCCCCTTGTATGGCTATGGTTTTGGCCAATTTATCAGCTAGGTCATTTCTAGTTTTGTCTGGTCCCTCTATTCTGGAATGACCCTTGATCTTTTTCCAGTAGATGGTCATCCCAGTAGTGGTGACCAGATCATCAATATTTATTAGCTTGCCATGTTTTAGTTGTTTGTTGTTAGCACATAGCATTCCTCTGGTTTTCCAATTTATCAGGTGCTCCACGAACCCGTGCCGGACATAATCTGAATCAGTGATTATGACCAGTTTGTAGAGTTGGTGTTGGACAGCAGTGAGGATGGCTTGATGAACTGCCATCAGTTCTTCTACCTGACTACTACAGGGACCGAATTTGTACCCAGCGGAGGGTTCCTGGCCACCATTCACCCAGGCATTCCCCATGCCGGCCACCAGTTCCTTTTCCCCGTTGTTCTCAATATGGTAGGAGCACCCATCCGCATAAACAGTGGGCATTCCCTCGCCCTTGTCTTCTTCATAGACTTTGTGTGTCGAATTCAGGTACGCCTCCATGTTGTCCTGGTTGTTAAGACTTTCATCCTCGAGACAGTTTTCTCTGGCACAATCGTGCAAGTCAGCCAGACCTTGCGCGAGGGGACTCTTCTTGTTTTGGCCATATCTGACCTCCACAGGAAAGCCTTGCATTGACAGGATCCAGAAAGTAATTCTGAAATTACTCACATTTCCAGCCCAGATTCTGTCACTTTGAAGATATTGCAAAGGCTGGTGAGGAGTCTCCACTTTGATGTGTTCCCCCTGGATGAACGGGCAGTAAATTTTCAATGCCCACACCGTTGCCAGGAGTGCCTTCTCACAATCGTTGAATTTTTCCTCCAGAGAGGATAAAGTCTTACTTGCATACGAGATGACTTTATTGACCTTGTCATGCTTTTGGTATAATACTGCAGTCAAGCATGTATTTGAGATCCACACAGCGCTTGTGAGAGGCTTCTTTTGAGTTGCTTTACTGCCTCGGCTTGTTCTGGACCCCACTCCCACTTGACTTCCCACTTCAACAGATGGATCAGGGGTCTTGTGATCGCTGCGTAATCCTCATACTGTAATTAGTCAGTCCAAGGAGGCTCCTTAGCTCACGCAGAGCTGTGGGGTTTTTTAGTTTCAGGAGTGCTTCCACTTTCTTTTCTTGGGGACAGAGACCCTCAGGAGTTCTCATGCCCCAGGAAATTGACACGGGTCCTGCACCACTGTGCCTTTTGGAACGATAGTTTTGCTCCGGCAACCCTCAACTGGGTCAGAACATAACAGATTTCCGCTATGTGTTCCTCCACAGTTGAGCTTTTGATCAGAACATCTACATAGGCCAGGTTACCCCTTTCACCCAAGTCGGGCATGGCCTTGTGTAAGAATATGTTAAATTAACTGCTGTAGTTGATTTATCTGAAGGGAGTCCGGGTCCATGTGCATTGCTGCCCCCCGAAGGTAAAGGCCAGCTTGTATTGGTCCTTCCTACTGACAGGTACGGTCCAGTACCCGTTGGTCAGGTCAATGGCACTGTATGCCTTTGACCCCTGGATCTGGGCCAGCCCTTGGTCAATGTAGGGGAGAGGCCATAAGGACATGTAGACACGTTTGTTTAGCTCCCTTAGGTCAGCACAGAGTCTCCAGTGGCCGTTGGGTTTTAAAATCCCCAGCACTGGATTATTGAAGGTGGTGTGGACTGGATGAATTATCACACGGCACTCAAGGTTTTTTATTATTTCTGTGAGGGACTCCATGGATGCGAGAGGCAAGCGGTATTGCTTCACAAACACTGGAGTCATACCAGGGTCCGTGGGAGTTGTTGTATGGATTTCGGTGCGACCACAGTCATGAGTCCACTGCAAAGAGATCTTGAAACTCTAAGAAAACTTGTTTAAACTTTTGCTTTTGCTCCAGGGTCTCACAGGCATCAGCTAGGTTGACTCTCTCTTCAACCATTTGCCTGAAGCCCGGAAAGACTTCTGGTTTGGCTATTTCACTGGCCTCCTCCAGCTGGGTGGAGAGGTCCCTGGTTAGGGTATTGACCTGGACAGAGGGTTCCAGGCAGGGGAGGCCGTCCTTGTGGACCTGGAAGATCACCTCATCCCTCCTGATGTCACAGGTCACCTCTTCCTTACCATAGGGGCAGGAAGAATACACCAGGAAATTCCCCCCATGCCGGGTGAAGATCCTGTCTGGTGTTATGTCATTGTCGCTATCATTGTCAAAACAGTCATTGGGGATTGGTCCTATCGGTTCATTACCTAAATCTATGGAAAAATGTCGGTCATCAACCGCCATTCCAAAAATTGTGCCTGCACCCAAAAATCATACTCCTAAGGTCGCTGTTATCCATCAATATTGGAATGGTGTTGTGTTCTACATTGACTAATGGTGTTGGGTTTAACCCCTTTAATTCAAGTGGGAATAGTCATGTCCGTCCTGGGATGGTGACTTCCTCTCCCATTTGATCTTCAACTGCATACGGCAGCAATTGGGCTAACCGAAATGCTTTTTATGAATCATAAAAGTCCATGGGATTACCCCCTAATCGGGACCAGGCTTTGTAGTTTATCAGGACCAAATTAATGGCAAAGCGATTGCGAATGTGACAGCCTAAATAGAAGGCAGCAGGGACATCTTGCACAACCCAACAGTTATGTATTATGCTTTTGTTGCCTATAGAAATTTTGGCATTAACCTAGGCAGGAGGTATTTGGAATTGGGAGTTTCCAGGTCCATCTTCCATTTGTCAATTAATTTAAATGTGGGAATGGCTGGATATTTTGGGAGTTTTCAGAACATGGCTTCGCTGATGAAGCTCTTACCGTTGTGCACGCACACTTGGACGAGAACAGATTCCTTCCCCTCATTTAACTGAATAGGGGTGAATAACTGTTCTCTAATCTTCGGAATGTCAGCTAAGCTTTGAGCTGGTTTCTCATAATTTTGGACTATGGAATGGGAATTTTCCGATTGTGAATTAGTATAGAATTTCAGAGTATTTCCTTCGAGTGTGGAATGCCACTTAAAACTGGAAGGAAGGTTGATTTTCAGAAATAGAGAGGAATTCCCATCACCAGTTTGTTGTCCTACAGAAATTACTGTCACGTCAGATGTTTGGTTATTTTGAAAATGGAACTCAATATGATCATGTTTTTGTTCAACCATGTGGCATGCGTCATTTAAACTAACATGGTTGACACTATATTTTAATTGTATTGGCCGGTTAGACTGGGTCCAGAGGACCTTGTTCAAACAGTCTATTAGGGTGGACAACCTTTGCAGGATGTCATTCCCTAGTAGACAGGGTGTGCCCTCCGGCGTCATGACTATGACCGTGTGCTTCATCTTGTGTCGACCTATTTTAATTTCCAGCTCTGCAGACCCCTCGACAGGAATTTCCTTCCCGTCGAATTTCTGGAGTTGTCCAGGAGAGTTGTCCACGAAGAGGGGATAGAGGGATCTGGTATCTCTCCTCCCTTCCCGAATTTAGCTGCTCAAAGGTCCTTCTTGACAGAAGAGTGGCTTGGGATCCAGTGCCCACCAGTGCTGGAATTGCACATTGCCCTTGCACTTGGACGAGGCGTAGAATCTACCTTCTTTCTCCTCCAAGGGGCAAAGGTAATGGGCATTCTGGGTAAGCTTGGTGGTCAATTCCCTTATTTCTGACTCTGACACAGGGATACTTTGTTCAGGATTCGGTGTTGGAGTTGGGGGATCTGACAAAAAGTTTTGACACACCGCTATTTGGGGAGTTTCGGGCTCCCCCTTTTCTGATTCTGGGCTGCCCCCCTTTTTGGAGGCAGTCAACAGGAGTGGTTGGTGAGGTTTGTGGTTCCTCTTGTGCTGGTTCTGGGCTGCCCCCCCTTCTAGGAGGCGGTCCCCAGAATGGAGTTGGGTAGTTTGGGAACCTGCAGGTAAAATTTCACTCTCAGGGATTTGAGGAGTCTCTGGCTCCTCCTTTTCTGATTCTGGGCTGCCACCCCCATCCCCCTTTTTTGGAGGTAGTCACCAGCATACGTTTGGGCAGTGTGGTTTCCTAGATCATCATTCTGGGGTTCAATGATGGGCGATTCTAACTCAGTCCCCACATTCACCCAGTCTTCATTAGGATCTCTTGGGACCCATTTTTCTTTGGGAGGAGTTCCCCCCATCCCTGAAGGAGAATATCTTTTTTTCCAGAATCCTCTGAGTACCCCTCGCCTTCAAATTTGAGGACACTAACCTCCCACAAAATGGGTCTTTTTGGATTCTTTATTTCTCCTACCCACCCTCTGTTCCTTGGGTTTCAGACTTTCGGGGGTAGGAGGTTTTGGTTCTGGTTTCTGGGTTTCCAGGTGCTTTTCCAAGCTGGGGAAGGAAGCTTCCTCTAAGGCTTTACACCTCCCTTCCCCCCGTGCTTCCTCCTCTGGAACCAGTGAGTTGTCGGGGTTCTCTCCCCGTCAGTGTTCTGGAGTACCAGACCCTTGGTTTGTGGGGTTCTGAGCCGCCATGTTCATCTGAGGGTTCTGCTGAGCCCTCAACATGCAACCCAGATCCTAGGACCGGTTCTGGACCTGGTGCTCGAGTTGAGACACCCGTCCTGGCTGGTACGGGGTCTCTGGTCCATCCTAGGTGAATCACGGGAAGGGTAACTATCCCTTCTCCCATAGTACCCTGGGTTTGGAAAATTGGGGTAACCCTCCACCCTTGGCCTCCCCTCTCCCGCATTGGGCTGTCTGGGCTCAGGAAAGTGGGAAAAGAAAGGAGGGTTGTTCTGTAGGTTGAAGTTTTGGAGGTTACCGGGGAAAGAAACTCAACCCGGCATTTGGGGGATTACTGCCCTCCTGGGGAAAGTTCGGAGGGAAGTTTCCTGGGGTGGTACCTACCTGGTTTGATCCCCCCCTTGGCTTGGGGAGTCCACACATACCCCAGGATGGGTTTGGTACCCTTGTATCGGGGGCTAATATAATCAGGGGAGTTGGGGGTCCCATTTGTGGGATTACCTCCTTGACTACCGCCTGTCTGGGATTGGCCCGAAGGCCTTCTGGTTCCTTGATTGGATGGATTTTGTACAGGTATATTTTTAGGCCCTCCCCCCATCTCCAGATCTAAAATGGGGGCAACCTTCACCTCCGCCACCTTAGCAGCAGCAGGGGTGTTGGTTGGTTTGGGTTTTTTATTTGTGTTCTTGTTATCTACAGGTTTTTGTACCTCCATAAATACGGGTCGCCTGTTCTATGACCCAGTCCAGTGATCTCTTCTCATGAAAGTCCCTCGCCAGCTGGGTCATTGTATATTTGGCGAGTGCGTGGAAGGTGGTGTTGATGAACTCCCTACTATCTGTGTGCACCCTCCTGGTGGTCTGCGCAAAGGCACGTTTGATCTCCTGCACAAATACTTGTGGGGCCTGATCTTCCCCGCACTGCAAATTGTAGGCCACCTTGCGGGCCTCTTGGAGGTTTCTGTGTGCAGAGAAGTGTTTTAAGATGGCCGCCCTGTAGGTGGACCATCTTGAGTGGTTCTGATCCTCCAGGAGAGAATGTCCACTTCACATACTGTATGCAATGCTGGCTGTCTTTCAGATGAAAAGTGTCCATCTGTTCATATAATTCAAGGTGTTCCCAGACTGAATACTTTGCATTTTTATAATAGGGAGTTATAACACCCCTAATGGCCTTGATCTGCTTAAGGGGATCTTTTTGCATAGCTCTCTTAATTTTGTTTGCCTTTTTGGTTTTAGTCACCCGAGTCCACTCGTCCTCTGATTCAGAGTGGAGGTGGCTTCTTGATCCTCTAGACACTCCCTGATTCTGCGAGCTTGAGAAGGGCTTTCAGAATGCAGGGGCCTAGTTTCCCTATTCTTGTGGTGCTCAGAAGAGCCATCTGACTCTTCCCTGCTCCCAGGATTGGCAGAATACCCCCCACCCCCACTGCCCTAACTGGGTAGAGGTCTTCAGGATACTCTTTTTGGGCTTTATTTCCAGGAGTTCCCCACCAAATTTAACAAACTGATCTTTTGGAAGGCAGTATTTTTATGGATCCAGTTCCCTGACTCTCCCCTCATAGGAGTGTTCCTAGTCAGAGATATTAGCACTAACGTTTGGGGATCTGTGCAGGGACGCCCGTCCATCAATTTCTGGGGGGCGCTGATCTGTCAGTCCAATCTTACCAGCTCTATTGAATTCTACCATCCCCATGGCCTCTGGTTCATATGAGCCAGTGCACATGAAGGTGGCAGAGTTCATGATATTGAAGGGGTTTGAGTCCCTCAGTAGAGGGGTCCTGATGTTAGGATCAGGGGTTGCTCTGTCCCTCTCTACCTTTTCTCTTTCAGCCCCCATTCCCTGGTGATAAGCAAACATCGGAGCATTTTGTTCCTCTATCAAGGCCTTACTGATCTCCATGATACACTCTTGCATCGCTTCTTGTTGTTGGAGCACATCATTCTTTTCACAGAGAGCCTCATTGTCTCTCTGCACTTCCTGCCTGGTCTGGGAATACTGGGCCAATTTCTGCTGCAGGAGACTCACCTCCTGGTTTTAGCATCTTTGGTCTGGGTGTTCTCTTCCAGAACACCTTCTACCCGTCTGGTGTGCTCTAGTAGCTTCCCATACTGTCTTTAATTCCTTGAGCTCCTGGAGGGCCAACTTTCTTCCCCCTAACTCGGTTTTTAATTGGCTTACTACCTGGCCTAAGGCATCTCTCTCCTGACTTAGGGTGCCTCTCTGTTCAGCCAGGTCGTCCCTTTGTTTTTTTAATGCATTGGATTTCTGGCGCTCCTCATCAAAGTTCTGTTTGAGAGTGTAGGTCTCTCATAATGAATTTATTATTTTCCTCTTCCAAGGTTTCTGTCTGGTTTTGTAGGGTAACTATCTGCTCTGCGCAGACCCTATTATATTTTATCTGTTGATTTAACTTCTGGTGACTCTCTTGCAGAGAGTCAACCTTTTCCCTACACTCCTCTTTAAGTGCCTGTAATTGGGTGTCTTGCTCTGCATTCTCTTTCTATAGGAGAGCGAGATCTTCTTTTAATTTTGTGACATACTGACTAGATTCTGCCTCTAATTCTTCAGTAGCCTTTGTTCTGCAGAGTCTAGATCATTCTGGATTCTCTCTAGTGATTCAATTTGATTCTGTGCCAGAACTATGTTTTCAGCTTGCTTTTCCCGCATCACTCTTATGTGGAGGTATAGGTAGGCTGCAATTCTGGCAATTTTACTCTGCCCCTCTTTAACTTTTGGGGCCATGTACAATTCACTGAGACCTTGGTGTAATGGGCCCGTGTCCTGTCATGTATCCGGGTCCATAGCAGTGACCTGTTCTGTGATTTCCTGCAGCCAGACCTGTTCATTCTGTTCTGGCCACTCACCCCTGACAAAAAGCTTGTGCAGGAGGTGCTCCCTAGCCATTTTGATTTCTACTGAGATCGCCATTTTGGAACTATCAATTTCTTTATGAATTATTTTGGGGTTGATTTACTTTTACAGACCGGCCTGGTATTGGAGTATTTGTTTCGGGGGGGGCTTGTACAGTGTAGCACAGTACACCAACCGAGCACGGTGTCACTACCCTGCAGGTTAGTCTGCTGTGTTAGACTGTCACAGGTGGTAACTCGGACTCAAAATCACAGCACGAGCCCCCAAATGTGTTAAGTATTTCAATCAGGCGATACACCCTGGGATATGTGTACACAATAATGTTATGTTTGCAACATTAATACTTTCTGCGCAATCGGTCATTCTTTATAACTTCTGTTCTTTAGGCAGTACTGAGTCCTACCAAGTCTTCAAATGAATTGCATGAAATTAGATTTAAAACTACCAACTTTCAGATTTTTCCTCATTCTTGTGGCAAAGTTAAATGTCTTGAAAGTTCAGTTAGAAATTGGCTTTTTAAACACCAAATGTCACTTGTCCGTTTTTTTTTCTTTTTCCCAAGTGTAAGCAAATGTCAATTCCTTTGAAGCAGAATGAGGGGCCTCTCCCTTGTGAGTGAAGCTTCCTGCCCCTCCTACTGGAAGGGTGAGTGTCTTAGCCTGCTATTGTCTTAGCATGGGGCAAAGGCGAATGTCTGATGCCGACTGGGAAGTCCCATTGTCCTGGGTATTCAAGCCTCCAATCTAGCAATTAGCCTTTTCCTGTTCCAGCAGTTGAGGTGTCACCCTTTCTCAGGGCTAGCAACTTGCAGAGCAGTTTTATTTTTATATAGTTTACTAACTCAGACTGGGTTTAGTTTTGACTTTCACCTTTTAAATCTTTACTTTAAACCTATGGAATTAAAAAAGTTTATAGGTGGATTTTTAACAGTAGCAAATCCTTTTACATTCTTAAATAATCAAGCCTTTACACAATAATATACTTTAAAAATAGGGGATTTTGCTCTTCATTCAGGAAAAAGCACATTAAACTTATTTCTTTAAATTCGGTTTTCATCTGCAGCAAATACAAATTTAAGTCAGCTCTAGTCCTTTCCATGAGTGCTGGAATTGTTTGCAGCATGGATAAATGTATCAAGTATCTGTTTAGAGTCTTTCTCTGGACTGCTGTTTCGTGATACTTGTTGCAAAGAAATAGCTGTGTTTCCCTTGGAAAATGAAAACACAGTCCATGGGTTGTTTTTTCAAAGATACTTTTGGTAGGCACTGTCATTTAAATGCGGCCCGGTTCCTTTGAGACTCAAGCCTGATCCTGGGCATTGCAGAGCCCTTTAATCACAGTGGTTCATAAGAATTGAATGGATTTAGCGCCAAAACAGTACTTTTTAAGGTTGAAAAGATGACATTTTTAAGAGGCAGTTTGGGTTTACAGCAAAGTAATGCTGCTTCTTTCCTTTGCTCCATGTAAGAGCACACTGGCGTACTCCTGTAGTGAGTACTTTGTTCCACCCCACCTGAAATGTGTGTTGGCAGGGCGGTGCAGCCATTTTCTGGTTATTGCAAAGCGCAGTTTCAAGATTTCGGCGTGCACAGTGGTCAGCACAGCCATTTTGTGCTGTTTCTGGCTTCAATGCAGCAAAGTGGTGTAGCATAGCACAGCTTAGTGGGTCAAAATATCCCACATTATCTTCCATGTTTTCTAATATCCAGCTTGCTGCTTCGGAAAAAATAAATTCCCAGTAGAATGCACTGTGCGTCGATACCTGTCGAGCCGATGTCCCTCAGAGGCCTCTGTGCCAATATCGATTTCATCACAGGTATAAGTAGCGCGAGTTTTTGGGCTGGATTCATCGGCTAGCAAGCTGGTTAACGCTACTGTAGTGTCTTCAATAGGGCTTTCTTTCCATTCCTTTATAAGATTTACAATATAAATGTGAGCCTTAGTTTTCCTGTCTGGCTGTGATACTCAGTAATTATAAGGCCCTCTCTGATCTATTATCTCGTTAGGACCAAGCCACCTAGAGAGCATCTTGTTTTTGGAAGAGGGGAGAAGAACTAGGACTCTGTCCAATAGAAAAATATCTTAATACAGCTTTTCTATCATGATAGCCCTTCTGATGTTCCTATTTGTTGATCATGTTAGTCTGTACTATAGACCTAACGGCAGCCATGTGTTCTTTTAGTCTCTGAGCAGTCTGGGATATTAGTAAAGTTGCTTTCTCTCATTCCTCACAGGTTTCACGCAACATATCTAAGACATCTTGTGGTTCACGCCGCTATAAGAGTTCAAAGGGAGAAAATCCTGTGGGAGATTGGGGTGTCTTTCTTAAGGTTGAAAAGTGCCCAGGATTTCTTAACCCAATTTTTCCATAAACTTCAGCCAGTTTCTTTAAGATGTGCTTTAAAGTCTGGTAGAACCGTTCAACTAAACCATCCGTTTGCAGGTGTTATATGGAAGTATGCAAGGTTTTAATCTGAAGAATTTCTTTTACCTCACACATGAATTTAGTCATAAAGGTAGATCCTTGGTCTGGTAAGACCTCCCTTCAGAACTCAACTCTTGAGAAAATAGAATTAAGTGCTTAAGATTCTGTTGAGTTGTATTGTTCTGCAAAGGAAAGGCTTCACTGTAACGAGTTGCATAATTTAATGTCATCCGAATGTAGTGTTTTCCCAGCTTTGATGGTTCTAGGAGTCCTACTACATCCATACCTATGCGGGAAAAAGGCATGTCTATTACAGGTAGGGACTGTAAGGGAGATGGAGGGGGCATTTAGATACTGGTCTTCTGACATAGGGAACACATGGCCACAAAGTTAGTTATATATTGCAAGCCAATAGAACCTGTTCAGGATCTGAACATGTGTTTTGGTTTTCCCTAGATGTCCACCTGTCAGGTGGGAATGTGCAATCTCCAGCACAATATTATTATGACTAATGGGCACCACAACTTGTGACCTAGGGTTACCATCAGGTCCATTATCCTCCCTATACATCAGCCCGGTCTTCAAGAAGAAAAAAATGGTCCACCCTTCTTCCTTCCCTCCTCCTCTGGTAAAACCTGAAGAAAAGGCTCAGCAAGCAAGGGATCATTCCTCTGGACAAAGTCTTAATCAGGGATAACGTCAGGTTCTTCTTCTGTTAGAGGAAGTGGGACTTCCTCTGGTGTAACATGAGGTTCTATGTTTGCCTCCCCAAAACCCTTGGTTCCTCTTTCTGCTTTAATAGACCTCTTAACTTCCTGGGGTTTAGGGAACAAAGCCTTCTCCAAAATTCCTTGTGCTATACTTTGCATGACCTTGATTTGATAGACCCCTTTGCCATTGTATTATATTAACACCTTGATATCTCCTCTGTAGTCGGGGTTTATGGCGCCTGTCTAGGCCATACCGCCAGGCTAAATCCAACTTTGAGGCCAGTGTAATTTAAGTCCCTCCAGGGGAGCGGGGGAATGAGAACTAAATCTGTAGGTAACAGCATTCGGTTCCCAGCTTGAATTTGTTCCCCCCTGCTGTTGCATAACTCAAATCAGATAGAGTTTTCAGTGGCAATTCTTGGAGCGGAAGTTCGGTTACTGAGTTTCTCAAACCTAAGGGTTCTCCACTTTGTCAACTGAGCAGAATCCCACTTCAGACACCATATGTGAGTGGTCACAAATGAGATTTGGTCACTAGGGATTCATATTCTCAAGTAAAGACATTTATTGAAACTAAAATAGTTTGGGAAACTGCCTAACTGGCCCTATTCTAAGAGGAATTTCCCTACCTAAAAATTAAAACTAAGGATCAGTCTATGTCAGGAAGTCAGTAACTAAAAAGCCATCCTTGTGTCCAAAACATCCTCTCCTGACCCTCACATCAAAACAAAACATCAAAGTGTGCAAGGAAATGTCATTTTCTTGGTGTAAAATGTGTACAAAACCAAAAATGTTTGGGCCAAAGCCGGAGACCTGACTAGAATGACAATAGGCCATTACGAAATTGGGTATCAAAGGTTCTTCCTCATGGGGAAATTGGGGATACCAATCTTGACCAATGAAGCCAAAGCCGCTCCCCAGTAGTTGTCTCCTCCCATGTGATCCTCCCTCATAAAACCACCCTCGGGGTCAGGATCAGGGAACGGCTGCTGTTCCCTGGCCACATGGGAGGAGGTTATCAGTGGGGAATCAGTGAGACCTCCATTGGATTCATCATACTATACACTGATGGACAAACCTGAGCAGCATTGCGTTTTTCTACTTCATGTTCCTTAACCACTTGAGTGGTTTTTGGTCTCTTTGGATCCTAAAGCTGGATGCATCAATGGTCAGTTGGGATGCTATGAAGACCTGCTTCATCTGCCTGAGGTGGGTTATATACTCCTCCTATGTCCCAGGTAAGTGACAGTTCTCAACACCACTGAGTACATAATTCACTAGCACATGAAAATATGCAAGTACATTCTTTAGTCCACTACACATGACTCTGAACACGTCTTCTGGGGTGGTCCATGCTGTTTCCACCTTGACACAATCTGACCATTCTATTTGCCAGTAGCCTGAAGTGAGGTTGTGACAAAATGGCTTCTGCTCAGCAGAAGTATAATGGTAAGTATTACTCAGCCACCACACTTCTACAAACCAACAGTTATCCCAATCATGAAGCTAAAACAGACACAGCTAGGAGATCTACCTCCTTCTTTTGTGGTAACATAGTCCAAGGCAAGGCTTTACTCTCAGAAGGGTGTGGATGTGATTCAGTAGCAACCCAAACAGCAAAGTACAACAGTCCAAAATAAAGGACTGTTCAATCAAGGATCTATCAAAATATATATACTTTAATTAAACACACCAATGTACAGCTATTAAAAACACTACAAAAAAACACACCCTTGCAAAGAAAGACAGAGAAATGCAGAATGTAAGAGATGCAAGCGTTCTAGATATTAAGCAGGGAGGAAAAAGGCAATAACTACCACAATGTTCAAAAGGATAAGCTTCTTGGTGAAAAGGGTGCAATAAAGGGGCTTAGCTAGTCTCTAGGGTCCTAACAAATAGAACAAGGGCCTTGCAACTGTACCTTATTCCTTTTTTGGTGGTTTAAAGTAATCAAACCGGGCTTCTTATCCATATTCAAGCAGATAGAAGTAGGTTCGGGTGCTGGGAGTTGTGTAGATCCAAGCAGCGAGCTTCCATCGAGTTGGTTTGAAGCAGTAGCTCAGCAGAGGCGTAGACAGGGTAGGGCCTGACCAGGCAAGGCCCACCCAAAATCTGTAAATGCCCTCTAAGCAGCGCTGTGTGGTCATTTACCGATGTTAATGTCACCACAGTGGGCCCAACTACATTAGCTTCAGGCCCCACTTGTTAGACAATCCTGGCAATGCCTCAGCAGCTCAGAGCAGCTCGAATGTGGCTTTTGAGTGATGCTGTTCAGAGTGTTCACAGGGTCCGTTTGAAGATAGACCCATTTGAGTCTTGGTAACTGCTGAAAAAGATCCACGAGTGACGCTCCAGTGGTTCGAGTCAAGGTCTGGTGATGGTTCAAAGCTGTGATCCTGATGGTCCAATGTGTGGTTTGCCAAGGCGGTAGTTCGATGTCGAGCAGCTTCCATTAGTTGGTAACCACTGGTTCGGGTCGATGTGTTACACAATGCTTTCAGTGATCTCAGGTGAGTTCCAGGGATGAGCGGTTGGTTCAAGCCGAACAGGTGACAGGCTCTGCTTGATATTAGACAGCTTCAATCTGGTTCGAAGGTGCAAGCAGAGCAGTTCAAAGGTTGTGATTAATACCAAAATAAGCACTGGCAGGTCCCATTGGTTTGACGACTGTCACACATAGTCCGAAGATTTCTTGAAGTGGTTCAGCAGTGAAAAACAGGGATCCTGGCTGTTCAAGCCCTCAGGATGCTGAGAGTCTTAATCCAGGGGCTTACGGACAAGTCATTGTTCTCGTTCTCCCGACATGGGTTGAAGCTAGCAAACACCTTCAAGGGTCCTTCACCTCCAGTGAAGTCCTGGTTACTGGTACAGCTGGCAGAGAGGCAGGTGTTGCTCCAGCAGCAGGCCACCCCCCCAATGTGCCCTGACAGTGGTTAGGGGGCAGCGCATGCCTCTGCCTTGTAACACTCAGTCTTATGGAGGGCTCTGGTAAGAGCAGGTCTCCCAAAACGGGTCCAAATGAAGTCTTCCTTGCGGCCTGAATGGCCCGGAAGTGAATTAAAGAAGGGGGTTGGAACCCGTCTTTTTTTATAGGCAAAAGCCCAGAGCGGATTGGACAAAAGCAACCCTGCTTTAAGTGGTCCAATCCCTGTCCTTGTGACAAGTGGTCTTGCATCATACACAACGTGCTTTGTTCTAAGGAATATGGAGGAGACGGGAAGGAAGGAAAGGCACAGAGGGAAACAAGATGATGGAATCATTCCCCAACTGTGCTGAGCTACCTCTGACTACACTAGCCCCGCCCCCATATCAGACGCATAGCATCAAAAGACCTTTGGTATGCAACACCCTGGTGGGAGGCTTGTCCTTTTTGTTTAGTGTGTAACCTTTGATTTCTGTTTCCCAGGACAGCTCCTGCTGAGGGGCTGTCCTGCTGGAGAGATGTATTACCCAACCTCATAAAGGATCAAACAAGGAGCATAGTCTTTCAGTCTCTTATCCTGCTAGCTTGCAGGGACAGGCTGTCTGACCAGAATACACACAACCCTTCCACAGCTGGCTGTAAGGGTGTGGAAGGAGGAGACTGACACACAGGTTTCATGCTTTTGGGCAAAGACTTTTATTTTTAGCAAAAAAAAGAAAAGAAAACTGTGCCTGTCCCTAACTCTGAGGGGTTTTCCTGGCTCAACAAAATACAAAGGAAACATCAGACTGTCCGTAGTTAAAATGTCCACCGTCCTGTGTCAAAAACCCTTCTTCTATCCCTTATACTTATAACAGAACTAAACTGAATTTGTCTCTTCTGGCCCTGTGAGAAACCAGAAGGTGTCTCACCCACTAGTCCCCGGGGACCTGTCATTCAGATGGCCAGGACACAGCCATCGCTTTTGGATCCAGTTCCTGGGGGTGGACCAGTGTGGGAGGATCACCTGGATTAGTGGTCTTTGGGGAGTAGGAGTGGGACACTGGATGGCGAGACACAGTATCCCCTTCCCTGTAACACCTTTACCCCATCCTACCAGGTAGGATACTTAGGAACTCTACCTCTTCCCTCCCTACACAAACACGTTCACACAGACAGCTCGCTCTGGGAGAAAACAAGCTTACACCTGAGCAGTATACCTGACGTGTCCCAATACAATGGTCAGGCAAGGTCAGGCAATTACTGACCGGCACTCAGACCTGACTTCCATTAAGCTTCCCCACATGGATAAAAGGCAGAGCAGGAAAGCACACTCTGAGCGAGACAACGCACACGAGGAGATAGCCGCTGAATGAGAGCTGAAAAACCGCAAACTACGAGGGGTTTACAAGGAGGGAAATACTCTTCACCTTTCTGAAAAGAAACTGTTATGTTGAAGAGAGCCCGGAATTGGACAGCTTAAGGCGCAGAGACAAGTCTGAAAAATCCTGCATTGTGTGTCGGAGGTACCCGCACTTCGCCTACACGACTAAATGAGTTGGGGAGGCAAAGTAGCCGCCATGGTACTGTCCTTGGCTCGAAGAACAAAGTAGCAACAGAGAAATCAACACAGCTGGTGCGTTGGGGAGACCGATACAAGACCAGTCTGTGTTGCAGACAAGGTTGTAAGCAGCAACATTGTATACCGAGCGCTGGAACGAACATTGTTAAAACGTGTGTGATGAAAGACGCAAGTAAAGTTGTGCTGCTGATGAATGTTTAAACTTTCAAAGGATACGATATCGTTGACGGAGTGGTCCGGCACCGCGTACGTGCTCAGTCGAAGGTCTCTGTAAGGTATCCAGCTGAGTGGTGGCAGAAGTGAACATAAAGAATTGTAAAGAGAAAGATTTTGAGAATCTAAGGGGTCCTGCAGAGGGTCAAGCAAAATCCTGTCCACAATCGAAAGATTGGAAAATGAGATAAAATGGTCCGAGCCCAATCAAGGGAGATCAATGAAGAACATTGTGTTGAAGTGGGTCTGAGCCCGGGGAGGAGGACCCAGGGTGAACAGTAAATCACCTGAGAAATTGTGCATGTGAAAATCCTGAGAGAAGTGGGTCTGAGCCCGGCAGAGGGGGATCTGGGGTGAACAATAAATCACCCTAGAAATTGTGTGCATGAAATCCTGAGAAGAAAGGAACTTTGGTGTTTGTCGCATCAGGTACTCTGAAATAAGAGACTTTGAATGGCAAAGAGACTTTGGCACAGAAGGCCCTGATGCTAAGGTTTTGAACTGCATCCTTGTGCCAGAGAAGCCAGAGTGTGTGCTAAGCTTGAGTGTGCCGCCTTGTCCTGTGCTGAAAACGTGGGGATGGGGAGCAAATGGCTCAGTCCTCACATATCATTTCTTGAACACTTTTCTTTTGTATAACATTGTTTCCCACACTATTTGTATTTAGAAGTAAAATTTGGCAATAGGTTTATTAGTATAGGCCCTTTTTATTCTGCCAATACTCTACTAGGACTGCATTATTATTATTTGATTGTCGTAGCTTCTCCCATTTTTAGATTTAGCATTAGAAAGGTGTTTTACCAACCCATTTGAAAGTTCAATAAACACCCTTGAACTGTGATTAGTTGTGTCTGTCTTAGTGTTTGATACCATGCCTTCCTTACAGCCCGGAAGAATGGCTCCCTTCTTCTGGACGGGTATAGTTCACAAAGTAAGGGGAATTCACAAAGTAAGGGGAATGTCTCCCTTCTTCTGGTCTTTCACAGGCTGTTTTTCACAGTTCCACAAAGTAGGAGGAATGTCTCCCTTCGCCTGGCCTTTCTCAGGCCCTTGATGAGCTTCTCCAGTGGCTCAGTTGGGCACACATGGTATTCTCTCATGCCAGGTACTGCCACAAAGATGTACATCTCAGGAACTCCTCCTCAGTCGAGGCGGGTCCTTGACCCTGTATTTATCCAACTGGTTTTTATCCAGTATACCTAGTATACTCCCCTGCCAGGTATACTGTTTCTTCAATTGAGGGTTCTTAACCCCATTACAACGGCTTCTCTCTCTGTCGGGTCCTAGACTCCTTTGTATTGGGTTCTCTTGCCCCCCCTCTAGGTTCCCAAGCTTATATGTATCTTCCGACGGTTCTTCAAAGTTGCTTCCTGTTTGCACGCTGCCGTACATGGCTCCCCAGCACTTCCTGGGAGTAGGGCTGCATGTGCTGGACGTCTACCACGGCGCTGCTCTGCATCAGAAGCCTCAGCATTTTCTGGCTTCAGTTCCTCTGTCTCCTCTGGAGCTGGTATGGACACTAACTTCCCCAGCCATGTTCCGGTCAGCAGCTGCAGGATCAGCTCCTCCATTTGCGGTACAGTTCTTTTGCTCGCGTTGCCTCTGGGGAGGAACTGACCCCATGGTTAGTCCCTCTTCCATTTTTAAGTCTCATCTCATGCGAGAACCAGACTGTTCAGTGAGATTGTCTTGAGAGTTCTTCATGCCTCCAAGCTTCTTCCTCGTCCCAGTTTGTTGAGATGATAGGTTAGTGGACTCAACCCTATTCTTCCTCGTCCCAGTACTACTAGTACTTTTGGTGTGGCATAAGCACATGGGGTAAGAGGAAGGTAATGAAGGCGAAGGGAGAAAGGTGGATGAGGGCTGATTATACCATGTTGGCCCATGAGTCCTCCCTGTATCCCAGACGGGGAATCCCTCCCCATGCGATCCTTTCCGCTGAGTACCACATCCAGGGAACTATCGGGTAGCAGCCTCACCTCCCTGGCCTCATGGAAAGAGTCTCTTTCGTCACATGGCTTGGGCTCACAGTGTTGACCCATGTATGATGCAGATCAGATGTGGCTCTAATAATTATATGAATTCCAGCCACCGTACCCCAAACTCAGCTATGGATGGTTTATGTTTAAATATTAAACTGCCACCAGGATGGTAACTCTCATAATTATGTAGTTTTGAAACAGAGGTGCAGATTTTAAATGCAGCCTCTGCGCTGCAGTGAACTGGCTGTCACAGGAACTGCCAAAAGGGCACCTCTGGCCTCTGCACCTGCTCTGTGGTGCTCAAGAGGGTAGGCGCTGCAGATCAGGATCCTGATGCAGTGGGGTACATGTGGCACTATGCTTTTGGTGTAGAACTTAGGAAAAGGGGATCTGATTAACAGACCACCCTTTCTGAGATGGAATTACTGCATTTCCTTTTATTAATTCATAAAATACAAAAAGGCAGGGCTTCTACAACCTTGCCAGATGGCAATTCTCCAAAGTTGCTTAAGAATTTGGCTGCACCTGGTTTGTCTACCAACACATTTACTCTTGGTAGAGAGTGTGCATCATTCTTTTGTTCTGAATGTAGAGCAATGTTGTCCACAGAGAATCTCAATTCCTTAGTACCCCCTGTAGGAAGGTATCAGCAACTGCTAGAGTGCTCTCTCTAAATCCAACATCTTGACAACCTCAGTCTGGATGTGGTCTCTGACTTTGTCAGACATCCTGAAGTGACTTGCTTTAACAGACACACTATCCCTAGTCTCTGTATCATGTTGACACCGTGATTATATTTGTATTTATTGTGCTTATATAGCCCTTTAATCCAAAGCGCTTTATATTATAACAACAAGATACATAGAGATTATATACCTTGCTGAAGTGAGATCAGGAAGGCGTATTGTTGGAAGAATTGGTACAATCTCACTGCTTCTGGGGAGTCAACAGTACAGGAGTTTTGTACCTTCCACTGAGCTGTATTTGGGCTTGATTTCGAGAAGGTCTGAGAGAGGCTAATTTCCCTCCCTCCTCCTGATAGTATGCCAAACACAAGACAGCGACTTCTCCAGAGAAGTATGGTTTCAACTTGTGGATGTCAAAGACTCTGAACGCCTCCTTGGGAATCCACAAATTAATCAGGTACTTCACTTCTTTGTAGGAGCCAGTCATTTTGTCCCCAATACCTCTAGGCTTGGTAGTCCTTTTTTTTTTAAACTTTGTTTTATTAGCATTTTTTATAATATAACAAAAGGGCTCAAGGCAAATTCAAAAAGATATACAAATAGCTGGCCCAGCAACCCTCCCCCCCTCCCCTCTCCCACCCCAAACAGACCCCCCCCCTGAAACTTTGACCCAGATGGGTCTCCTTATTTGGGGAGACGCTACGGGAGCTTTATATGTCCGGAGCACGAGAAAAAAGTTGAACGTTGACTACGTTTGTGGCTGTACATCGTCCACCGTACTCCGGGCGCCCGATCCCTCCTTCTTTCCTCCTCGTGGGTCAGTGAACGTCCCATCCCCAGGTCTGCTGTACCCCGAACCAGTTTGCTTGGAATGTGCCCAACTTGTTATTCATCATTGCCGTTAGTTTGTCCATCAGAAACATGTTCTTAACCTTTTTCAACCAGACCTCCTTCGATGGGGTCTCCGGGCTCTTCCATTTTTGTGCCAGGGCCACCCACCCCACCCTCAACATGGTTTCCCACATCCTTGGGTATCTGGATATGTTTGTGTCCTCTGGGGGGAGGGCCAGCAACATTGTTAGCGGGTTCTGGGGGAGTAGTCCCTCAGTAACTTCAGCGATCCAGCCCCGTACCTCCTCCCAGTATGTCTGGACTTTCGGGCAGTGCCACCACATGTGACCTCTTGTACCGACCTGATCACACCCCCTTGGACATGCGGGGGACACTCCCGTGAACATTTTCGCCAACTTCGCAGGATCCCTGTGCCACCCCTGCAAGATCTTGAAATTGTGTTCCATGTCCGCTGTAAATAAGTTCCCATGGAAAGATATCTTAAATATCCTTGCCCAGGCATCCTCAGAGATCTCCTCCCCCGCCAAATCGTTCCAGAAGGTACGGAACCTCCTCCTCTCCCCCAGGTTGACAGTGTTCAGTATTCTATACATCCCTGATACCGCCCCTTCCTGGAGGTCGCTGTGTCCACAAGTTTTTCGAAGGGGGTCAACTGTCTTTTCAAGTTCTGTCCCCAGGATTGGTCGCACAAAATCCCCTTCAGGCGGAGATATTCGAAAATGGAGAGGGTCCCCCGCCCCAGGGCTTCTCTCATTTCCTCATAGGGGCGGAATTCCCCCTCCTTGAACATTTGCCCCGCCCATTCCATCCCCGAATCAGACCAGGATTGAGCGTTGCGGAACCCCCTACTTCCCAGACTGAGGGGGTGACCCCAGAGCGATGACATCGGTGACGGCCATGACGTTAGGTGCGCCCTCTGGGGGCTTTCCCGCCAGATCGACCAGAGGACTCCCAACGTTGGGTGTGATTTTAGTCTATTCAGAATGAACTTGCTTGGGGCCCACAGGAGGTCCCTGACCTTGAGTGGGTGGGCGTCCATGTCCTCCAAGTACGTCCAGTATGTACCCATCCCCTCCTTCATATGTTCGAGAAGTACGCGCAACTGGGCAGTGCGAAAGTAGAGTTGGAAGTCCGGCAGCCCGAACCCTCCCTCCTCCCTCGGAAGGGTCAGGATTGCTCTTGCTGTCCTCGGGGTCCTACCCTGCCATATAAACTCACGCACCGCATTCTGAAGGACCCTGAAGGTTTGGTCGGGAACACAGGTTGGGAGGGCAGTGAAGAGATATAGTAAGCGCGGGAGTATGTTCATCTTCACAGCCGTCATGCGGCCGTACCAAGACAGGATCATTGACCCCCATCTCCTCAGATCTGCAGTGACCCTTGCCATTACGGGGTCATAGTTAGCTAGGGCGAGGTTGGAGAGGTCCCGGGTGAGGAGGACGCCCAGGTATCGAATGGAAGCCTTACCCACTTTTATCCCTCCCAGGCTGATCGGGGGGTTCAGGGCCGGGTCCCTCGTTCTCATGGGGAGCAGGACTGATTTAGAGGCATTGATCTTGAGCCCCGAGAGGCGACCATATGCAGCCATCAGGGACATGAGGGGGGGGAGCGAGGATCCCGGTTCCACCAGGTAGGCCAGGATGTCATCGGCAAACAGGAAGAGTTTAAATTCTACTTCGCCTCTCTGGATCCCCTTGATGTCTGGGTGTGCTCTGACCGCTATGGCCAGGGGTTCCATGGTGAGGACATAGATGAGGGGGGAGAGCGGGCAACCCTGCCGCGTTCCCCGCGAGAGGGGGAAAGGCTCCGACAGCTTGCCATTCACCTGAACCCTGGCCTTTGGGGCCCTGTATAGCGCCGCCACCCAATGCCCAATGCCCATTTTCTGGAGGGTGAGTTCCATGAATCTCCACTCCACCTGTCGAATGCCTTTTCTGAGTCGAGCGACAAGACGCACGCATCTAGGTCTGACACCTGGGTTTTTCGGATATTGTCAGAGCCCTGTCTCTCCCTAATGAACCCCACCTGGTCTCCGTGGACCAGCTTTGGCAGGATCCCCTCCATTCGCCCCCCGATCACCTTAGCCAGGATCTTTACATCGGTGTTCAGCAAAGAAATTGGGCGGTAGGAGGAGCACTCCGAGGGATCCCTACCGTCCTTGGGGAGCACCACTATAATTGCCTCCATCATGGAGTCCGGGAGGGGTCCCCCTTCCAGCACTGCATTGAATACCCTAACCAAGTAGGGAGATAGGGTTGAGCAGAACCTCTTATAAAAATAGACCGAGTAGCCGTCCTCGCCGGGGGAAGTACCCACTTTCATCCCGCTGATCATGCGCTCCACCTCCTCCTCTGTCACCGGGCCCTTCAACCCCTCTGCCATCTCCCTTGATAGGGCCGGGATCTGTTTTGAGTTCAGAAACCCCTCAATCTCCGCCTCCCTCCCGTTGAATTCGGACGAGTATAATTTCTCATAGTATTGGCGGAAGGCCTCCCCAATGTGGGTTGTGTCGTAACCTATCTCCCCCCCCCCCTCGTTCCTCACTGCTTTCACTAATCTGCTTCTCTGTACCTCCCTCAACTTCCAAGATAAAATCCTGCCCGCCCTGTCCCCTTTTTCGTAATACTTTTGTTCAACCAATTGAAGGCTTTTCTCTGTCTGGTGGAGGAGGAGGTCCCTCAGCTGGAGTCTACAGTCCTCCAGGGCGGCCACCTGGCCTCGGTCCAAGGGGACCTTGGGGAGCCCCCCCGGTTGGAGTTGGGCTATTTTCTCCCTCAGTAGTCTTTCCTGGGCCTCCCTCTCCCTCTTTTTCTGGGCTCCCATTTTGATCAGGACTCCTCGTAGGGTGGCCTTAAAGGCGTCCCATAGGGTATGCATGCCTACCTCCCCATTATCGTTAAGGTTGAAGAAATCCGTGATGGCCTCAAGAACTTCCTGGGCTAGTACCTCATCCTTTAACAGGGAGTCGTTGCACTTCCACCTCCCCCTGCGTTCGCTCAATCCTCCCCTTGCTATCGTGATTTGGACCAGGTCGTGGTCGGACCAGGGAATGGGGTCAACCCTATGGCCTGAGGTAAATTGGTGCAGGATCTCGTCCACCAAGATATAATCTATCCTGGAGAACGACGCATGGGTAGCTGAGTAATATGTGAAGGGGGGGTGTTCGTTCTGGGGATCGGGATCGTGTCCATCAGTGCCAAGTCTTGATTAACCCCTTGGAAGTTACGCGCCATGGTCTCGTCTGACGCCCTGGAGGGCTGCGGGCCTGTGCGTTTTCTGTCCCGGGTTGGGTCCAGGACCATGTTGAAGTCCCCCCCCACCACCACCGAACCTTGAACAAAGTGCTTGAGTTTGTCCCCTACCTCTTCCCAAAATAGGATTTGGCCTTCATTTGGGGCATAGATTACAGCTAGGGTGAGCGGGGCCCCATTAAGGTAACATCAGGTAGCGGCCCTCTGGGTCTTTCATCGTGGCCTCGATCTCGAAGCCTGTATTCCTCGATACTAAGATGGCAACCCCTCTCTTTTTGCCTTTATGGGAAGCACTGAAGACCTCCCCTATTCCTCCTCCCTGCATTTTGGGCTTGTTACCCCGCGGCCAATGAGTCTCTTGCACAAAGAGAAAGTCGAGGTTGGTCCTTCTAAATTCCCTGAAGACCAGGGGTCTCTTTGTGGGGGTGTTTAAGCCCCGTACATTTAGGGAGCCCACACCCAGGGGGGGCAGACTGTCAGCCATAAGATTTCCTCTCTCTCAGTCAACATTCTCAACATGCTCTTCCTGACGTGCTCCCTTGGTTCAACTTTTCGTTCCCCGACTCCCCCCTCCCCTTCCCTCCGGGTGGGCCAAGAACAAGACCCCAACTGCCCCCCTTCCCCAAACCGTAACTGAACTACCCCAACTTTGTGTCCCCCCCTCCCCCTTCCCCGGCGTCCGGCCAAATAGTTCTGCCATCCCTGGCTACTGGCCGAACCACCAGTTTACCCACTGCAGCCGGGCATTCTGTGGAAAGCGTGTTTCTGTGAGCCCCCCCTCCCTCCATGCCCTGCCGTCCCCCTCATGGCTCCCCCATACTTGCTGTTCGTAGGGACGCTATTAATGGTGAATCCGCTGGCTTTTCTGTGTATCCCACATGACTCGGTGGGTTTCCCCAGGTCTCAATCCTCGGGATCGTTCCGCTCCCCCTCCTTGACTGGCGATGGGGTATTCCTTTTCCTGTATTTCCTTGTGCCAGTTTTTCGTCGCCTGTCTTTCGGCGGGCCCGGGCTCCCCGGGGTTTCCCTCCCCGGCTCCGACGGAGCCCTCCTGGGATCCGAGTCCACAACGTAGTCCTGGATGGCTCCTCGTATGTCGTCTTCCGTAGTCAGAGTTGACCGCTGGCCCATGTACTCAAAGGTCAAAGATAAGGGATAGCCCCAGCGGTAGCGGACCCCCTTCTCTTTCAGCAGGAGTGTTAGTGGGCGACACATCCTGCGTTTGGCCAGGGTGTAGGCGGAGAGATCTTGGTAGATTGAAATCTGGGCGTTGTTGTAGGTGATCTCCCGAGCCTTCCTGGCTTCCTCCAACACCTTTGTTTTTTCGGAGTAATAGTGGAACCGGACCAGGATAGAACGGGGGCCCCCTGCTCTCCTCCCAGCCCTGTGCACTCTATCGAACGTGGGTTCTGTGGTCATTTCTTCGGCAAAGAGGAGGGTGATGATGTCTCTCACCGTGCGGGTAATGTCTCTCTCCGTTTCCCCTTCCTGTTCCGGTACCCCAAAAATTCTGAGATTGTTCCTCCTTTCCCTATTTTCAAAGTCGTCCATCTGCCTGGACCTTTCCTCCTCCCTTTTCTCCAGGGCCGCTATCCTCAGTCCTAGATCCATCTCTAGGGACGTCGATGATGTCTGGTTGGCCTCAACCTGCAACAGTCTGTCTTCGACCTTGTCCACTCTATGATCTATTTTTTCAAATTTCTGGGCAATGTCAGATCGCATGTCCCTGATCTCCTGTAATATGGAGGCGAAGCCTCTTTCCATGGCAGACGTGGGGGGTCCTGGGGTCTCCGACTGTGCAAGTCCCTTCGGGGGGGCTTGGGGTTCTCTTGCTGGACGCCATCTCCTGGAAGCGGAATTCCTGTAGGGTTTGCCGCCAGTCCATCGGGCTTCCCTCCCTGGGTTAGCCAGTGATTCCCCTCCTGGGGCCCTCAGATCGGGGACGTGGTGGCGGGTGGGGAGGGGGCCCCCGGGCGAGGCGCGCCCCTCCCTTACCGCCGTGTGCTGCTGCAGGGGGTTTTCACCGGGCGGGCACACGCCCGGGCCGAAGGGGCCGCAGTCCGCTTAGGCTGCTGCTGGTCTTTATGGGCCACAGGATACGTGGACTCTCCCCTCCCCCCTCAATATACCACACCTTCGTCCCCAAGTGTGGGGGGGGAAACAATGTCGTCCCCGGGCGGGCACAAGCCCCACCAAGGTCTGGCGGGGGCCTTGCTCCCGGGGACCGTGCGTAGCTGCCGAGACTCTCCTCGTGGGGGCGGCGGGGCCCCGGGCACAATCCGGAGGGAGCACCACACTTGCCTGTCCCAGATGGATCTTCCCGCTCCGGGCCTTCCTTCTTCACGGCGTGCGGGCGAGAGCCATCTCGCCCGCCCAGTAGAACCACGCCTGGGCTCTATCCGTTGTGGCGTGGGGCCAGCTGTCCTGCTGGGGGCGGCCCCCCGGTGCTCTGGGGTTCCCGCACCTCTCCAGAGGGGTCATCAGCGCGGGTCCTCCAAGCGCTGGTTTCTTTCCATCAACGGGGGTGGGGGGGAGGGGCGCGGGTCCGTGGCACGGATCGAACCGGCCCCCGCGAACCGCCCCGACCGCGGGACCAAGTGCTCGATCGGGTCGAGGGATCCGTCAGGGGAGGTGGGAGAAGAGGGAGCCCTCTCCGTGTGCGCGCGGCTTCCCTGGGGCTCTTCTACGCTTCTTCGGCGCCACGGCCGCCGAGGCTTGGAGCGGCCTCGCCCCCGCCTGACACTGCGGGTCTCATTCTCGCTGTTCCCGGGGGCCCCGAGCGTCGCTCCTTCGCTCGTTAGGCGCCCGGAAGGTTCCTCGCGCCCCTCCGTCCTGCTTGTTCCACCTGGGGGGCTTCGGGAGGGCTCAATCCCCTGATACAGCCCTGCTACGGCGGGAGCAGCACAATCAGGCAGCCATTGCCTGCGCGCCCCCTGGTGGCCTCCCCCTGCGCGCCCCCTGGTGGCCTCCCCTTGGTAGTCTCCCCTTGGTAGTCTTAATGACAATGGGCCTCATTACGAGTTGGGTGGTGAAACCGGTGCTGATAATGTGGGATGGAATGACTGTTACCCCCATGGTGTCCAGCAGAATTAGCACCACATTATAAGTTGATTGGTGCGTGCATCAACAATTGGCGGTAACAGTAATTGTGTCTGGCAGAATTAGCGTCGAAAAACAACTCAATCAGTAAATCTGCCAATTTTATGTGGAATTACCCTTTCTGCTGGAAAATTGCAAGAATTACTGAATCATAATTCCTCTGGCGGATTTACTGCCAGGAGGACATTGCATCATTTGGCAAACAGGAAGCTCCAGAACGGCCATCTTTAAAACATCAATCCATTCAGAATCACCCCTTTTGTGTTGTCACCCACCCCAGAAGGTATGACGAACTTGCCTGGTGACAAAGGTAAAAGGAAGGTGCCTGTCCTGTAGTTGGGGAAACCAAAATCCAGTGAAGCAGATCTCCAGGTCCTTGTAGATGAGGTAGTTAGCCATTCTAAAGAGCTATTTGGAGCACAATAAAAGAAAACCTCTGTCCATAGTAAAAATGCCATTTAGACAAAGATAAGGGAGAAGGTTGTAGCGGTTAGCACAGTACCCTGGGACACCAAAGTTTGGTGAAATCAGTGAATGACCTGAAGAGCTGGGCTTGCAGCCTACTCTCCATTCACCAGTGGTAAGCAGCTGCCACAGGAGGTGGCACAGTGGAGTCACTCACCCCTGGCACCCTGGGAGGAACAGGCCAACAGTGTCCTTCATATGGCAGACACTATGGGAATTGGAGAAGCAGAAGTCGGAACAGCCAATCATAGAGCAGATGTCAGAGCAGCTAGTCAACCTGAGACTGGCGAGTATGAATGTGAATGCATGACCTGCTCCCTAGCCTGGGTATGTGCCATGCTGCAGATATTGAAGCCACCGCCCTGCTAAAAGGCAATGGGACCAATGCTAGGGTAACATGCATGTGCTATCCATGGTGGAATACCATGTCCACATTACTTTGAAAATAGAAACATGCCATTGCATATATGGACATGTGACCTCATGCAAGCTAGAGATGCTCCTTTCAGGACCCCCCATGGTCATGCACCCAACTGTAACTCCTTTAACAACCCGAATTCCAATTGACTCATATTGAAAACACATGTGCCAACTACTGACCTAGCACCTGTAAATGTCATGTAATTCATCTGCCAATGAGGGCATGCACACATGACTGGCCAATTGCAATGTCTCACTGCCTTAGTGCAACTTTGCAAGGACCTGACAAAAAACCCTGCCCATATGGTACATTCCCATGCTGGTTCCACATGGCAATCCACATGGTGGACATTCCAGCAAACACCACGACACACAATAGTCAACCCTCTTATCCTGCAAACTGGTGTGCACCTCTGAAGCCATATGTACCAATGATTCAGTAGACCTCCTCTTGCATGTGAACCTGCCCTAACCCCATTATCCTTGCTCAGCATTCTCCAAAATGGATGAGCCTCTTGCGATGCTATATAACACTGTGCATGATGAGTGACTGCATATCATTAATCACTGAATAAGTTCTCGGCCAGTCCAGGCAGATGAAGCTGGGACCAGTATAGAACCACTTACAATACCACACCGGCCACCCATGGCGTGACACTGTCAACCACTCTCCTGGCCCGTGACTCCCCCTCCTCACCTGTTCCATCTATCCAATGCCAGCAGCATCAGGACACAGGCACAGGGACTTATGAGGATGGCATTGGACCAATGGGAGCAGGTGGTCAGGGGGACAGGTACTTGAGCAAGACCCCTAGCCCTGTCCACACCCTTGAAGCATGGCTTGTACACCCTTGAAAGCATCTGAAGGACGCTCAACAAAACAAAATAAAGCAGCGCCAAGAGTGCTTAAAAAGAATATTGTAACACAGCAACTGCACCCACCTGCAGACAGTTAAGGATACCATGCAGGGATCATCCCGCTGTATGGCAAGGGCTATGGAAAGGCAGTGCTACCACCTGTCTGAAGCAACAGCATTGAATACAGTCATCGTCACAGTGCTCACAGAGGCAATCTCAGTTGGTACAGAGACCATGCAAAGTATCCTGCTCCTCACTTTGCAACATGTCTGGACCAGGAATCAGAACTTTCAACCTCAGTCACCCCCTAAGAAGGCTTATTACCTGGAAGCACCACATCATCGGTCACAGAGCAGTGTGGCACACACACAGACTGAGCAAAATGAGCAAACTGCCCTGCCAAAAAAGGTACGACAAGGAGACTGCACAATGCAGGACTCTAATGCCTGGCACAAGAGAGATGGAAGGGCATGGGTGTTGAGGATGAGGAAGGTGTGTGGGCACAGTATGTTTTCGGGATGGGGAGATGGGAGGGCATGGGTGTTTTTTCAATTGCAAAGAAAATTCATATACACGTAAACAGATGCGAGACAGGCATTTTTGATTGGGTGTGACAGATTGACTATGTGACTAAGTACAATTGTGTGAGGTATGTGAAATCAATTGTCCTTAAAAGAAATTCTCAATCAGTTCTTACCTCATAAGGCGTCTGTCCCTACCTTCATCATGGTCACTGCGTGGCAGCAAGTGGTCCCCAGCATGTGTGTCATCATCCTCCTCTGGAGGGGTATGTTGGCATCCTGGGGGGGCAGGCATTATGCCACACACAATGACCTTTTTGCCCAATTTGTCTGGCTTGTACATTAGGTACCTAATTTAGATATGAGCAGGATTGTGGCTGAAAGAGAAATTCCACTGCACATTGAGAAATGGTTGACTGGCCTTGAGTGTAATGGACCCTTACCAATACAAGAGTTCTTGGCTCTGATTTTCTGCATCAAGGAAGTAACAAAAAGAAAAGAAGCTACAAGAGTTCATGTAAGCTTTTGAACCAAGATATTATTATGGGCCGATGCTATGATCACAGAATAAAAGCTGCTAAAAAGAATGGCAACATGACATTGCTCGGGTACTGTATGCTGTGTCAGGTGAACAGACAGCCTCTGCTATTAACAAGAATATTAAATCACTAAAAGCATACTATCGTGGTTGACTAAGGGGAGATTGTTTTAGGTGTGAGAGTGATGTTTGGATGCAGCTAGATAACTATGCTAGGACCAACAATAACACAGGAATAGGGATGGTGGTCAGGGCAGCTGTAAAGAAGGCCCTCGCTATTAAAAGTGTGTCTGAGGAGTCTTGGAGCACCCACATAGGGAACACACTGGGGTCTGTTGAACCAGCTGATTCAGTTGGCATAAACATCTTTGAGACCTGGACATGTAAATCTTCAGTGTTGAACCTTACCAGAATCATTGAGAGATTGCATACTTCTTGGGCTGCTGGCCCAGACGGGACATGTAATGTTCTGGGTGGGTTGTCCCTGAGTGTATGGGCCCAAGCATTACACCTACTTTTTGTGAATATTGGACAATATGGCCAGGTTCCGTCTTCCTGGAGGGAGAGTAAGAGTCTCCCTGTACACAAAAAAGGTTGCTCGAAGAACCCAACCAACTATTGCATGCTAGTAATGCTAGACATAACAGCCAAAATATTTGCGAGAGTCCTTTTAAATGAGCTAAACCAATGGATAGTAGATTTCAAGATTTGACTGCCTAATCAGATTGGCTTTAGAGGTCATTCTAGCACCATACATAATACGCCTGGACTAGATGACATCTCCCGATGTATGGTGCATTTATTGATTTTAGTGCAGCATTTGACACAGTCCTGAGGAATTGCCTATGGAATAAATTAGTTGCGTGGAACATTTCTCATGGCCTGTTGACAATGATTATGCTGTTGCACCGAGACACCAGTGTAAGAGTACGGCTAAATGGGGAGGGTTGTATATTGGCCTCGACCCTCTTTAACCTATATCTTGCAGATTTGGCATAGGATTTAAACCAATCTACTGCCTGTCCAGTTAAAGTCGGGGCATTAAAAATAGGTTTGCTAGGCTATGCAGATAACTGCTTTTATTAGACCATACTCCAAGAGGGCTTCGAAAAATGCTTGACACCCTTCAATGGGTTACGTATTAACATTGAAAAAACAAAAATCACAGCTCTTACGGGGAAAAGAAATTGCATCTCTAAATTCGTGTGGAAGATTGACCTGAAACCTGTTGAAACAGTTAGATGCTATAAATACCTGGGCGTACTAATTGATAAGTTCAAATGGGCCTCACATTGAGAGGGGGATCAGGCCATTTGTATGAGGATTTCATGTGCTTTGAGTACTTTTATTAGTAGGCAGGGAGGATGTTCCATTAAGACCATTTTACTTTTGTACTTGACCAAAATGGTAACCTGCATGTTGTATGGAGTGGAAGTGTGGGGTGACAAATTGACAGTAGAAATGAGGAAACTTGAAGGTAATATTTTGCGTATATTGTTTAGAATGCCTAAGATACTACCAGTGCAATATTTACGTTTGGAGTTTGACCTTATAAGCACGATGGCAGAAATGTATAGTAAATTGGCAATGTGCTATAACAAAGTATTGAGTCTTGACAATGGGACTATAATGGTTGATGTCTTCCTTGCCTTCAGAGGATTGAATGAATTTGATCCTTTTTTTACCTTGGGAAGGCTGTTGGCCAAACATAATATCTGGATGTCAGGGCTCGAACAAAATATTTATGGATCTACTCAGTTGGAGCATAAAAGATGGGTTTAGCGGAAATGATGTGCTTATAGTAAGGAAGGCAGATATTGCACGGTTAGCGTCTAATGTCAACAGTGGCCCTTTTATCCAATATTGGATGGTGTACAGACAGTTGCTGAGTTAAATTGAAGCGTTTCCAAGTAGTACCATAATTAGGCAGGATCTTCTGTTCAAATGTAATGCTACTAAAGTCTTGGAGATTGAAGGTGCTAAAATTGGCGTTCCACAGTCGGTTTGCTTGTGAGAAATGGAAATTTAATCCTCAGAGCATATTATGTTTTACTGTGCTAGTTTGAATGTTCTTAGAAATAAATACATGACATTGTATAGTAATAAGATGAATTGTGATGACATTTCCATTTTATGGAGAATGCTAATTGAAGGCAATGATGTACATTTTATCTATTATATGGTTAGATTTGCTCAGATATGTATTGTGATTTTAGGTGAATTGTCACAGGGACTTTTATAATAGATTTGAATTGCCCGCCTATGAAGTAATGATGTACACAATGTTTTTAATTATTTTTTGTAATTTTTGTGTGCAAGTCTATGTGTATACAAAATCATTTTGGCTGTAAGTATATTAATAAAAAATACAAATTAGGATGACTTCAGTCTTTTGGAGACATCAGAACTATCCCTTCCTCAAGCCAAAAGTATGTTTTATGCAAGGCCTGAGCTGTCTGTGGGTTCAGGACATGTGTTATCAGCCACTGGAGCTGGGGATAGCCAGAGTGACCTGGAAAGGCACTGGCGATAAGTGTTTACAGAATTATAAGCAAGTGTAATAATTGGTTTTGACTAATGTGCCTGCTACTGTGCATATAGCACATTTGAAATTCTCAGGTTGTCGCTCCCTACATTTAATAATGCCTCATGGGTATTGGTTAATGTTACTTGGGAAATCCCCCAATTCACAGATTACTGACCCTCCAGAATTAAGTCACACACTGTAAGTGGATTGCCCATAAACAGTTTGGCTGTGATGTAAGGGAGGCATGGTATCACAAGTATGACACTGACATAGAGGTACAAGTTTCAAAACATTTATTCAATTTTCAGGGTTTGGAAAAACTCCTGCTTTGCTCTATAGTTATGATGGGAGTATTCTCTACCATCAAATAATAAAGAAAAAACACAGTCCTAGTCTGACTGTCAATTCAAAATGGCCTATACAAACAAAACCTAATACCTGTCTTTTCTCTTATACAAAATGTGTGTAAAGTGGAATATGTATGTAACGGAAGATCAATCTTATAACATAAAGAATCAAAGTGACTGAGTCAGCTCTCCTCCCACGTTCGATAGCACAGAGTAAAGCGGCTCCCATATACAGGATGACACACTCTAGCTCAGGTTTTCAAAACAAAGGCCGTTCAAAACGTGGATTGTGGCCCGCCTGGCCTTCAACGTCAAAGTCACTTATTCCAGCGTTCCAAAAGTTCTTTCACAGTTCAACCAAAAAAGTTCACATAGGTCTCCCTCCGTCGGGCTTGGACCTCTCAATCACAGCACTTGTACGGGTTCCCTTCCCCAAGCTTAATTCACATTTGTTAGGGATTCCCTTCCCCTAACCTTTCACACTTCTGGTCTCTCTGTCGGGCTTGGACCTTTTATCGATGTCAAAGACTTTCAAATGTGTGAGGCTTTCACTACAGACCTCCGAAGGACCATTTCAACTTTCTCTTCAGCTCACACTCTTATGTTAATTGTCCCAGTATCTCTTGGTCTTGGTAGTCCAGTACCATAAAAACAAAAGTTAAAATAAATCTTTCTCTTCAGAGGTTCACCTTTTCAATTACCTTTTTGCCTGGGTTAATCTTGACCATTACACATTTCAGAGTTTGTTCACTTTTCCGCTTTATAACAAAACCTTTAACGTTTTGCGCAGACTTTCGAGTGGGCTAATTCCTTTCGCCGGACCACTCTGCTTCTCTGCATCACTGGCTTCAGTTATCAGCCACTTAAAAGTTAATCACTAGTTAGCTTTCTCTCACGTCTCATTAGCATGTGCGCAACCTTCACTTGTGAGATACACTGTTGCGGCTTCAATCTTTCCTTGACACAAACCGGCCTTTCATGTCTTTCACTAATTCACCGGTTGTTCGCGTTCCTTTTTTGTCTCTGCGGCTTTGATTCACGAGTCAAGGTTAATACCATCGGCTTGGACTCGCCTCCCCAACTCTGCCGTTCACTCAGACGGGTTGCGGGCGTCCTTGAAATATAATAGAGGTTTCTTCTTGTCTGCGATTTGGCTTTCTCCACATCTCCTTCACGGTTTCCTGGATGCAACAACCACCTGCAGGGAACTTCAGGATTTCTCTACACTTTGCTCTAGTCCCTCGGCCGGTTGTCCTGCTCCATTAGGTTCGTCTTCGCCCCCGAAGATCTGCTCCTTCTCGTGTTCCACCTTGCTCGGAGTGTGTCTCTATGTTCCGCTTTTTTAAAAAAAAAACTTTATTTAACTCGTTTGCATTGGGGTAAAGAGAGATCAACTCAGCATTTTCACATATGTATGCATTCCCATGGGTATATTGTGCTTTATTTTCCTACTTTTCCATCATTACAGTTTATGCATTAAATTCAGTTCTGTCATACACATTTCTATTTTCTAGGCATTTTTGTTGCCATGCCCATTTGTCTAATTTTGTTGGTTATTCATATATCTTCGGTACGGTTCCCATATGTCCTTGGGTCTACTTGTCATAACTACAGTACTCACATATCCCTCCTCTTTCATTAGCAAGTGCTAGTTCCTTTAGCCACTGTTGGATTATAGGTGCTTGTTTCGATTTCCAATTTAATAAATAACACATCCCATGTTGAAAAGTCTTCTGATTTTTATATTTGTCTTACCTATATCCCCTAGTAAGTATTTCAGGGGGAGGAGGAGTGTTGGAGGATTATCTGTCATGTTACTTAATATTTCTCCCACCTGCTGCCAGTAACCTTGTATTAAAGGGCAGTTCTAAAACATATGTATAGTGTCCGCCTCTTCATTTACACACTTCAGGCATTTCTGAGGGTTGTCGGGGGTAAATCTCGATGTTTGTGCTGGCGTATAATGTAGTCTGTTCAGCACTTTAAATTGTATTAAACAGAGTCTTCCGTTAAGAGACACCACTTTGGTAAGATTGCACATTTTCTGCCATTTCACATCATCTATTACAGTATATGTATCTCTTTCTCATTTTAATCTCACATAGTTCTGCTGTGCAGTCTCATCCTGCACTTTGGCATATATCCTTGCTAGCAATCCCCTCCTACAGTTGCCCTGTGCTACCATATCAACACACCAGTTTGTTTTGTGTTCTGATCGGAAAATTGGCCATTCATTTTTGACGTCTGCATGCATTCGGTAGTATTGTAGTGTGCACATTGGGTTGTTTCCCATTTTGTCTTTAAACTCCTCAAGAGTGACAAATCTGCCCCCCCCTCCCCAGATATAAATCACCCATGGTCATTTCTCTATGCAGGTCCCATGACACCTGGGTATCCCTGTCCTATGTTGGGGGAGATCTGGGCAATCCCGCAGTGGAATGCTTTTACAGTATAGATTTTTATTATTCACTCTGTCATTTATCCTCCTCCATACGTCCACTGTAGTGCGGACCAGATCATACTGACATGTTTCTATATATCGATCAGTTAGAATTACCGATTTTAAGTCAATCGGGGATGCTTCATATGCCTCTAGTTTCAGGTGTGCTATGTCGGCCTCTTGGCCATACCAATATCCCGCATAGTGTGCCTGAGCCGCAAGATAGTACAGCTCAAAATCTGGGGCAGCAATGCCCCCCTTATCGTATGGCTCACTGAGGGATCCCGATTTCATACGGGCTGTGCCATTGCCCCAAACGATTGCTATTGCTAGTGATCGCAGCTTAACGAAGAACTTGCGCCCAGGTCATACCGGGATGGTGGTGAAGTAGTATAATAATTTGGGCACTACTATCATTTTTAGAACTGCAACTCTGCCATACAGTGACATAGGGTGTTTAGTCCATAAGTTCAGTTTATGTTTCAGTATATTAAGGTATTCTTCATGATTATTTTCTAATAGTAATGTATGTGTACGTGCTATCTTTACCCCCAAGTGCTTGACTGTGTTGTCTGCCCATCGCATCCCGTGGAGGTCTTCGGGTTTTGTGGTGCCATCAGTTAGGGGGAATAGTTCTGACTTTGCTGTGTTTATTTTATACCCAGAGTATTGTGTGAATTTGATTTACTTACTTCTTCAAGTATAGGTTTTATATTTTCTTTGGAGTTTCTGAGATACAGCATTGTATCATCTGCATATAATAAGATCACTTGAGGGAGTACCCATATATGTATTCCCCTATGGCTGTGGTATTTTCTTATCCGGCATGCAAATGGTTCAGTGGTTAATGCAAAGAGCAGTGGGGAAAAATGGCAACCCTGCCGTGTGCCTCTAGCTAGTTTTATAGTATTAGAGTAGCTTCTATTAGTTTGTACCTTGGCCCTCGGTTCGACGTAGAGTAGTTTTACAAAGTTGACGAACCCCTCGCCCAGTCCAAGCGTCGTACCGCTCCAAACAGGAAGTTCCAAGAGACCGACTTGAAGGCCTTCTCAGCATCTAATATTACTGCAAATGTTGACGCTTCGGGGGCTATCTGGGCCCTTGTTCCAAACAGCCGGCGTAGGTTAAGGGCTGTTGATCTGCCAGGAATTAACCCTGATTGGTTCGAGTGTACCAATTCGGGCATGTGTGGGAGCAGTCTATTTGCCAATGCCTTGGCAAATATTTTTGTGTCTGTATTTATAAGTGAGAGTGGTCTGTATGAGGACATCTCATTAGGGGGTATAATTCTTGATAGAATTTCATAAACATGTTTATTTCCCTTGCATCCTTAGTGTGACTGCTGTCTGTTCTAGTGATAATGGTAATATGATGCGTTTCCCTCTCCCCTTTAAATATCCCGGCCATTAGGCGGCCCGGTCTGTCTCCCTCACCATACTTTCATGCTTGTACATTTGTGACTATGAACCGCGTCTCATGCCCTGCCAAATCAACACATTTTTATAGATTTCCCTTGATCCCAAGAGGTCTCTATTGCTTGTTTCGGCATATTTATTCTCCAATTTCTTTAGGGTGTCTTCCAATTCGCCCATCTCCTTTCGTGTGCTCTTAAGTATGCCTGTTGTGGAAGTTATCATTGTCCCTCGGAACCACACTTTAAATGACTCCCATACCGTGGCGTATTTCGCTACAGATCCCCTGTTATTCTCAAAAAAGGATTTGATGTCTATTCTCAGCGTTTCCACCAGTATGACATCTGTAACTGCTGCCAGAGTCATTCACCACAGTATTGTAGACTTGTGTTTAGGTAGCAGCTTCGCCTGGAACACCACCGGAGAGTGTTCAGACCAAGTGTGTGGCAGTATTGCGGAGCTATAGGTATCCACCCACGTGTTTATCAACCAGAAGACTATCCTGGACAATGCATCATGTGCCGTAGGGTAATATGTCAATTCTGTTTGATCTGGGTGTTCCTCCATCCAAGCGTCTATCAATGAGTACTGAGCCATGAACTGGTGTATAATCTGGGCTGCTTTCGTATTCCAGCGGCTTCTGGTAATGGATCTGTCTTACATTATCAAAGATTGTGTTGAAATCTCCTCCCCATAATACTGGAGCCTCGAAGGTTTGCCCAATCAGTGTAGCTATTTGTGCATAAAAAGTGGGATTGTCCATATTCGGGCCATATATATTAACCAGCTTTATTCCCTCATTATTTATGGTTCCTGTTGCAATGACGTACCTGCCGTCTGGATCTATGTGTGTGGACACAGCACTTATCCAACTGATTTGTGAATTAATGTGATTACTCCTCTCGATTGTGATGTTTTTTTTTCCCCCACTTTGATGCAATATCTCTATGCGTCACTTCCAGTGCGTGAGTCTCTTGTAGCATGACTATGTTGGAGGCGTATTTTTCTAGATAGGCCCATATTTTCCTAACTTTTATCGGATTATTTAATCCATGCACATTCCACAATATTAATTTCAAGTTGTCAGTCATTTTGGCGTATTGTGTGATTATTTCTTGCCTTCGATACCATGTACAACTTGTAGGTACTTAGGACAATGCATTTTACATAATCTTTGCTTCATCTGATCTTCCCCATCACCCACATGCAACCTTTCACTCTATTTCGCTTACCCATTACTCTTGAGTCCCGTTGGGTTCCATTCACCCATCTTCCCGCTTTCGATATCAATACAACTTGTTGAACCCTCCCAAGCCATCTGACCCAACTTGATGATAACATTGCCCAACAAACATGGAAACTCCTCGGGACGCTGCTTTGACTGCCATGTCCGTCCGGCTTGGCCACAAAGTGCCCCATCTCTTTTCATATATCTTGTTCTTGCATCTCTAGTTTCCTTGTCCCTCTTCAGGGCATTCATTAAATTCCCCTCTCCAGCTCAGCCATTATTTACAGCACGGTTTCCGCCTCCAGCCAAAAGGGGTCTCTGTTCCTCATTTTGGCGAGGCTGGGGCGGGAAATTGAGGCCTCCACATAACTAAGTCCCTCTGCTGTGTTTTCAAAGAAATGGGCTCTTCCCCCATGCTGGTTCCTCAGTTTTGCAGGGAAGATCAAGGATTATGGGACCAAGCGTGCCCTAAGGAGGCGTTTGCACTTGCACTCTGGCGGAGAAGTTGGGGTATATATGTACATTGCTGAATTCATAGCGTGGAGAGCTTTGGGCTGGTATTTCGATCTCTATAGTTCAGTAACTTGGTGGTTATCGTTCATGGGGGCATGCCAGGGTGCTGCAGGGGGTGAGGGTCCGTTTTGCCCTTTCCACCAGGAATTGAGAGGAGAATTTGGTGGGTTCAAACAGGGTTTTTAGTACGTTCTCAAGAAACAGTTCCATCGGGCCTCTACATGCCGCCTCAGGCACCCCAACCACTCGGATGTTGTTGCGTCTGGATCTAGACTCTAAGTCATCACATTTATTCCTCATATTGTTGAGTTAATAGTTGCAATGTCTTGGTTATGTCGTTCGAGAGTGTCCTCTGTATTGCTGACTCTGTCTTCCACCTCGTTGATTCTACCAGTCACTTTCGCGAGCTTTGCCTTCAACGACCTCATCGTCGAGACAATGTTGTCAAATTTCACATTTATTAACATAAAGCCACTTTGCATAGTGTTCAACAGATGATCCTCCCATATGTTGTCTTCAGCCGTTCCTGTCTGACTTGAGCTTGGCATGATGGGCATTTCAGGAGGTGAGGTCTGGGGACCGGTAAACAAATCCACGGGGTCTTTTTTCTGTTTAGCTCCTTTCATCATCTTCTTGGTACACTGTGGACCTGGCCTGTGGCACACCCTTGTAGGTGGTTTCTGTACTTCCTCTGTATCCCCCTGTTCAATCTGTAATCAGGTTTATATTCAGGGCAATGTGATTTGATGGGTATGCTAGGACTGTCCAATACATAGGTCTTTTCACTGTTCCATATTGATCTTGTCCCTCTTCCAGTATGTTCGGCTTCCCTTTCACATTAATCATTTGTTTATGTATTGTATTGCTTGCAGTATTATATCAGTGTATTTCGAGGGTGGTGGTTGTACCCGGTTGTTCGGTGTAAAGTTCTTGAGAGGTGGACCTTGTCTGGATGGTCTAAATCTTTTTGTCCGATGTGATCTTGTGGCATGATCCTTTCCAGGCCCCCTCCCTTATTAATGCCCTGTTTAGGATTACTGTCTATTCATGGATGCCTGTCACCCTTATCAATGTGGTTTCAGCGCTGTGTCTTCTGGCTGTTACTTTCTTCACAGGGTTAATTGGGGTTATTTGCTCGTTATCTTAGTGCGGCTGTACCTGCAGTGGTGTTGTGCTAGGTTGCCGCTCCTCTCCTTGCAAGCGTAGGTATCTCCCCATTTTCTTTCTTTGGGCTACTGTGTCTGCAGTGCCTTGATACATTCAAGTCTTTGCTGGTTTAATAATATTATGACCTTTTTAGTGCCCATCTTTGGGATTCAGTGTTTTATTCTTCTCACCCTCGTCCACCACGCTTGTTCACTACGTGGGTTGTTGAGGTTCGCTTTGTTGCTCACTAATCGGCTGTGTCCCTGGCCAGAGCACCCTCCTTCCTTCACTACATATTTTTGTTTTGGCCCCGTAGCCACCAGCGCACGTGTGTCCCTTCTCATTTGTGGGATCTAACTGGCACAGGGATCCCAGGAGCAAGGCGGGACACGGCGTTCCTGTGCAGGACTCAGGACACACCCAGGATGAGTGGCTGGCGCTCAAATGGGATTGGGGTCCTCCCTGCAATAGTTTCTCCCATCCAGGGGAGAGCCGACAGCCTTGCTGTTTGTTTGTTTATCCCTGGTTTGCTGCAGAGCTATGGGGTGGAGGGGGAGGGAGAGCGGTATGCATCTAAAACCCGCTTATCCCTCTTGGTGTCTTCTCCAGCGGGTTGGGGCGAGGGGGGGCTCTATTCACCCGACTCTGTGTTTCGGGCGTCCCTCGCATATGTCTCGCTCCGGCCGTTGATGTAAGCAGCAGCCAGCACTGGCGTCGGCGTTCTCTCTCGCCGCTCCTTCCATTACGAGCTGCAGAGGGTTTGTTTCTCTCCGGGGATTCGCCTACATCTTGGTGGACACCACTTCGTGCCCCATCCTCATCCCGTCGCCCAGCAGCTCTGTATCTGAAGCTCAGGCAATGCAGTGGCGTCTTTTCCGCTCTTCTGGTCACTGTGCATTAGATAGAGCGGGTGATGGCTCCTCCCTTCTCTAGGCTGTCCCACGGATGTCCCGCACAGCACTATTTCTTCCGTGCTGGTATGTCCATTATCGTTCAGGAGAGCAGGCTCATTTTTGGAACGCTGGTGCTCGGACCTGTCTCCTTACTGAATTTCTGCTCAGAATCTAAATTGATGGCGTGCAAGAGGATCTATTTTACCAAGGATTATCGATGGGGCCGGAGCCTTACACTCAGGTGGCCATTACCAACAGCTGCTCAACAGCGCCCCTCTATGTTCCGCCTTCTATCCGTGTGGGAGAGCTAATGGATATCAGATGTATGTGATTAAAGTCAAGTGCCTGACTTTGCCTAACCCGATTATCGGGGCATGTCTAATAAGATAGCTTTTCTACTCTGTCGCCCTCTTCCCCATCCCAGTGTTTGTGCCGAAAGGGGGGGTTGTGACATTGGAGAATCCTATAATGTAGGATCGGTCATGGGTACGGGAAAGGGGGGAATACTGTATCTCACCATCGGTTGCCTCACCCCCTGTCCCCGAAGACCTCTCTCCCAGGTGATCCTCCCGCACTGGTCCAACCCCATGGTCTGGATCCAAAGGCAATGGCTGTGCCCTGGCCACCTGGCAGAGAGATTACATGGAACTAGTAGATGAGACACCCTTTGGTTTCTGACAGTGGATATTCAGTACTGGACACTCATGCATGTGCTCCAATTAGCTTTCTGATAAACTTGTGCACCTTTTGATAGTGCTCATGCTCTTGAGAAATGGCATTCATGGGTTGCAGCCTTCATGCCATCGCTGCCTGTCTGTGTTATCCTGTCATCTTGCACAAGAGAACTGTGCTGTATTCTGTCTAGGTATGGTTTCCCATTGTCATTTTTGTACCTGTAGCTACGCTTTGTACATTTGGATTTTGCATTTCTGGCATGCCCTGAAGTTGTCCTGCAGGGCCTTGTCCAGTAGGGTAATGCTTCTAATGTGTTGTGTCAGTGGGCATGTTCTTCATGCACAGTGAGCGTCAGGGCATGCATTGCATTTGGCATCAAATTGATGATTGCCCCCTCCCCCATTGCTGCTACCCTTCGCACCAGAGAAGACTGTATCTGTTGTTTGATGGTGATTGTACTTACCAAGCATCCAGGTCTGTTGCCCACTGTGGGTCTCCATATATGCTGGCAGTGTACTGTTTGGCAGGACCATGGCATCATGGGTGTAACGTACCAAGTGGGCACAGCAGTGGGTCACATGAGGTCTGTGTGAAATGCCACTTGTGCCTTAGGGAATGTTGTTGTTTGCTATTCTATAATACCGCTTCTGATGCCTGGGGCCCACCAATGTCACATGGGTGCAGTCCGAGGCTGTGATCATGTTAGAGAAGTGGGCAGCTGCATAGAAACTTGCATTTGTTGCATTGTCGTGGGCAGGGAGATCAGATGCATAGACAGGCTTGTCTAACAAATGGGTCCTCAAGCAAATTGTAGTTAGGCCCACTGCAGTGACATTAACATCTGTAAATGCTGTGAGAAACCCAAAGGTGTCTCACATACTACTCTCCGGTGATCTGTCATCCAGGTGGCCAGGACACAGCCATCGCTATTGGATCCAGTTCCTGGGGGTGGACCAGTGGGGGAGGATCACCTGAGCGAGGGGTCTTCGAAGAGTTGAAGTGGGACACTGAGGGTTGAGATGCGGTTTCCCCTTCCCTGTAACACCTTTTCCCCTTCCTACCCTCTAGGATATTTAGAAGATCTACCTCCCCCTTTTCCCACACAAACACTTACTTACACTTTAACAAACAATGAAACAATGGACTAACACCAGCGTCGTTTACCTGACATGTCCCAACCCTCGGGTCAGGCAGAATCAGGCAATTGACCATAACCATGCACACCTGACGGGCCTTTACCTTCCCCAAAGGGATAAAAGGTGGAGCACAACAGCACATTTCGAGCAAGACTGAACGCACAAGGAGACCGCTACACCAAACCGGCAGTACAAAGGGAGGAGAAAAGCGGTGAGGCGAGGAAGGACGATGAAGGGGGAATTGCCTTTGCCCTTTACATCTCAGACCTGCGAAGCCTCCGAAAGGCCAATCCTAAAACCGGGAGTTACAGCAGGCGTGCGGAGCAGCAGATGTCAATGGTACACGGGGGCCTCCCGCATTGATAATGCAGGCAGAGAGTCAGGCTGGCTACCATGGCACTATCCTTGACTCCAGAGAACAAAGAAGCCAACGGATTCAGCACAGCCGATGAGTCGGAGGAAACTGATAGAAAACCAAACTGCGTTAAGCCCAAGGTCGAAGTAGCAACATTTTTTAAAGCAAGGAATTTACAAGAAGAACTTGTGTGTGTGTTTGAACTTTAAAGAAAGCCCATTTGGGTCCAGATGCTGAGGGGTCCGGCGCCAGGTGGGCGTTAATTCGAAAGACTCGGCCCGGGACCAGTTTTGAAACTACAAGTCCCAGAAGGCCCTAGAAAGGGTGGCATGAGGCATCACAGTGTTCACGTCAAATTCCTTGTACAATCGAAAGTCTCTGACCCGTTGCCAGAGGAAAGTTAGGGGAAGGGAACCCCACTTTGCACTATGATTGTGAACTGTGATAATTGGCAAGTGGGAACCCGACAGTGGGATGCTGAAAGAATGCTAGGTGAAGCAAACCCTGCTTTTCACTACGTTTGTGAACTGTGATAATTGGCAAATGTGAGCCCAGCAGAGTGAGAGCCTAGGGCTGAAGAGCAATCGCCAAAGGTGCAAGATCACTGAGAGAACTTTTGTTTGTTGTTTATAAATCAAGAGTAATACACTGTGAACATTGTGTCGACAAGAGTGAACCCGGTCGAGGGTTGTCCGCACTGGGAAGGTGTTTAAAAAGGACATTTGAATATTACAAGCAGTATCTGAAAGGCCGTAGTAAACCCCGATGGAGTGAGGCCTGTTTTTGAAAGGAGGATCTGAGCCCGGCAGAGCGAGATCCTAGGGTCGAAGATCGAACGCCCAAGGTGCAAGATCACTGAGAAAACCTTTGTTTGTTTGTCATTGGGAAACAGCAGGCCTTCTAAGGCAAGACACTTTTACAGGAAAGAGAAGTAGCCTCTGAAGGTTTCTGATATCGTTGAACCTCGTGCTGCCGAGGCCCAGGAGTGTGCTGTGCTCGAGAGTCCCGCCTTGTCACGTGCTACAAACGTGGGCAAAAGGAGACCCACCCATACCATCTTGATTTATCATTTGCGAACAATTCTTTCTTTTCTGGTCAACATTATCCCACACTCTTTTTGTAATTTAGTGGTAATGATTGGCAATAGGTTTTTCTGAGTATAGGCCTTTTTTATTTGACACGATGCCACTAGGACTGCCTTCTTATTATTTGATGGTTGTAACTTGCTCCTATCTTAGATTTAGGTTTAAATTGGGCATTTATCTCAGCTATTATAAAGTTAAATAAACACCCTTCAACTGTAATCACTTGTGTCTGTCTTTACGTTGCCACCATGAGTTCCTTACAATGCCCACACAGCGCTGCCGAGTGGGCATTCACAGATTTTGCATGGCTGTTGCCCTCTCAGCCCCTACCCTGTCTATGCCACTGAGGGAGATGCACTGGGGTGCATTCTGTATGAGCGTGTCCAGGACCTGGCCATGCGCAATAGAAAAAGTGTGCTGTGAGATGCCGTGCAGCATGCCCACAGTGTGCTGGAGTGTGCATGTGGCAAAAACATGCAGCACAGACAAAAGCTTCAGCAGTGGTGGGATGAACTAGTCTTAGAATTATCCTGCTTTGTAGTACATCCTGTAAGAGGGACAATAGCTGTGCTGTGATCTCCGTGTTAAGGCGGTAGTGTTATCAGCTGCCAATCAGTTAGTGCCAAGGGTGATGGACTCATCCGAGGAAGGAACACACTCCTTGCAAGGCATCTCTACCTTTCTGCTGCTTGCACTCTATGGTACAGCTCAGGATGCCTTTGCAGCTCAATGTAGAGCAGGAGGTCCTGGATCTCACGGTTTGCTACTGCTAGTGGTTGCATGGTGTTGCAAAGTGTGTTTGGGGAAGTTATGGGCCTTGCACACCCTTTCTGGGCCAATTGGATGCATCTGTGGCTTAATTTCCATCACCAGTATGCATTTACCTCTTTGATGTGGAACTAACTGCACTGTATTTTTTGCAGAATTAGTGCCTATTGTTGGCAGTATTTTCAGTGTTTCCATTTGTAATGTGGGGGAATTACCATTTTTGTTTCTGGGTGCTAATTCCTCTAGCGGTATTAGCCCTGGGGCAATTACTGCTAGTTTTCGGCAGTAAGTCCACCCGTGCTAATTCCTCTGGGGCTAATTCTACCAGAGGAATTAGTGCCCATTTTCGGTGACCCTTAATTCGGCACAGTGGTAAACGTGAGAGTAATTCAGTTAACATCAATTTTCCACTTATCGCTGAACTCATAATGAGGCCCAATGCCCTTCTGCAACACCAAACTAAGAAGTCTTCTGATCAAATTAGTGTTTCATCAGATGACTGACCTTCCCTCCAAACACACCCATGCACTCAGGAATGGCTCTCGCACAAAGGGAGCAAATTCCCATTATCCCAGATAGTCGGAACTTGTTTCAGGGAGACTACTACAACCTGAGTCGTGCGATACAGATATCCATTCACCAAAGGTCTACCCACTCTACCGACTCTCACAGATGGACAAGGGAAAGTCATGCTATTTATTTTTATTTTATTATTTAGAGTCGGACCTAGCTCGAGCGCAGCGGAGTACTGTACAGAGGTGGGTAATGTCACGACCCTCGCCCAAAACCCCCTCTGGCAAACCCATTGGCCAGGTGGAGTTAGGACTCGGGCCTCTAGAGCCTGGCATCCTCTTCAAAAGCCCTCATGGGGCCAATCGTGGCGCCTTTGGCGCCAGGCTCATACACCATGAAAAACAATGTGTTTGGGAACTACTTTATTGTATTGTCAGCCAAAATGGAGGCATCCACATAGCTTGGTTCCAAGCTATGCGGTCTAGTGTTTTGGGTGTGGCAGCCTAGGGACTACTTTACCTGGACTATTTTGTTGGGGCTATTTAAACCACACCCGAGCAAGAAAACACGCTTTGCGTTACTTTGCAGCTTGCAATGTGACGCTCACCGTGTCCAGCTATTCCCTCGAACCTCGGAGAAGCAGAACCTACAAGGAGACAAAAGGAACATCATTAGCAGCAGCATCTTACCTGCAGTCTTCATCTTTAGCCACTCGCAGCTACTGAGAACAGCTTCCTCGAATCTGCACGCCTTCCGGGCTGAACGACCTGAAAGAGGAAGATAGAGGCAACATTAAAGAAAGCAGTAGAGACATTTACAAATTACAAACTGCTCAAAAGGCTTACCTGGCTGGTCGCCTCTCGGCTGGCACCACTCTGGACATTCCACTCACGCTGAAGAACACCACGACCTACAAGGAAGGAAAACACAGGTTAGCAAAGGCAAGACTTCGGAGCGCTGCACATAGCGCTTACTTACCGCATCATAGGGCTCTTAATGCGCCATCATTTACCAGCGGGGCTCAACCAAGCCAGTTCGCCGCGGTGAAGCTCCGCATACCTAAGGGAGAAAAAAGAGACATTTTAAACAAAGAAAGGCATGCAGGATAACAACAAAACTAAAGAACAGCAATAAGACCTACCTGAACAATATCAAACGGGCCGGCGTCAGTGAAGTAACTGGACCGCACTCGCCCATGAAAGACAACGTGCCCCTGCAAAGAAGGCAGGACGGAGAGCACGCCTAATTCTACCACAAGGTGAGGAGAGGGCGCCAGAGGGACTGAAATCATACGGAGGTGGAGGGAGGATACTTACCCCAGTCGGTCAGTCTTGAACACAGTCCTCCTGTATTTTCAGGCAGAACCTTCCCCGCAGACCACATCAGGGCAAAGCTGAGAAGCATACCAGCGAGTAACCCGCCTGGGTGGCGTCCCTGTGGATACCAGGTGAGCCTAACAGGTAGCCAGAATTTGGTCTGGCATCTTTAACAGTAGAGGAGTACTGTGAGGTCTGTGCGTCAGTATGTGCGTCCTTTGGTTTTAGTCCTTGGTCATGTGTTGTTGCAAGAGCCATGTTTTGAGATATTTGTGAAATTGAGAATTGTTGGGGCATTTCGAGTCGACACAGATCTATTTCCAGAGGGTGGGTGCATGACAAGAGAAGGATTGTTTGCGGGTCCTCCCTTTGCGGATGAGTCCGGATGTTACCCCTTTGATCTTCGAGGCAAACAAAGCCAACTTGCATTTTGGGAAATTGAGGAGAGGGTCAAAAGGAACTCAGCCAGGTAAAATGATTTCCACCAAATGAAGCCATTTCACACAAATCAAAACGCTACCACCAGCCTCGCCACATGACTAACAGGGAGGGGGTCCAAATCTGTTAAAGGAAGCCCCCTGTACTTCGGGCAAGTGAATCGTTTGAAAAAATAATGTTTTTAGCAAAATGCCCCCCCCCCCGTCTTCTTTTTTTGCCATTTTCGCACCTCTTGTCCCTTCTTGGTCTTTCCTGTGTCCTCCAGGGCAGGAAATTCTTTTTTGTGATTTTTAAATCAAGATTACTTTTTCTTTCCAGTATTTTGGCTTGATTTTGTTGGCGATTCAGCTTTAATCCTTACGATTTGGATTTTTATTAAAGTTAGTTAGACTTCCAATTTCTTGAAAGCCGATTAGGCAAAAGACGATTGCAGAAGAGAGGGCTTCCTTCTCTCCCTGGCTGTGCGCCCAAATCTAAATCATAAGGATTAAAGTTGAAGCGCAAACAAAATCAAGCCGAAATACTGGAAAGAAAAAGTAATCTTGATTTGAAAATGATTAATCTCCTGAAGATCCACATGTTAAGTGGTGAAACACGCGTTGATGTTATTTCTTTTTCACAACGGAGACTTGTATCATAATAAAGAAACGCAAACAATTGAAATCTGAATAGTATTGTTATCCTTTGCGCATGAACAACGAAGATCAATTTTTTCTGTTTTTATAACGTTTTTATGACTCTGTGACAAAGTTCTTACCCCAAGACTTAACTTGGCCTTACTGTATTTATAGTAAACCTTTATTCATTAATTTCCACTTCATTTCGATAGAAAATATTTGCCATAAAAACCAAAAAGAACATGGACATATAAAATCAAAATTACAGTAAATAACAGCAAGAAGTAGACATTGTGACCAATGAATACAGTGGAGTTTACCAATACTAATATCAAAACAATTGTTGATCAGTGCCAAATCAGAAGAGAAAAGGGTTCATGTGCAGGCAGTGGATAAAGATTTTGGTTTTGGCATGCGTCAGACATGAATATCAATACATCTCTTCAGGCCCCCAAACCGGGCAGACATTCTTTTTTACATAAACTAGCATGGGCAGAGAGAGAGAGATGAAGAAATATAATTACAGTTTATGGAAGACGATTAATTAGTATTGTTCTCTTATAACAAGCCCTTAGCAAAAAACATCCTGTGGTAAATGTGGCCAGGGGTACCATAGCTCCTAAACAGAGTCTAATGGCCTCAATGACAGTTGAGACCTGATTCTGCAAAAAAATATATTTTAAGGACATTCTTCTAAGGTCCCTGTAAAGGGGACGGAGAAGCAAAAAAGCGAAATCAATCTTCTCTGATCCCTGGGCAAAAAGGACAATAGGGGCTGGTGTTGGCATTCCATCTTGACTTTACAGATGCCAGAGGGGGATGCCAAAATGAAGCTTAAGGAACAAAGAGCGCATTGCTTTGGGGCTCATAGGGTCCAGATAGTCTTCATAGCCATGGACCTGGTTAAAAGCCCAATAGGTACTGAACTGGGATGATATTTCAATTTTCCTGCCTATTTCTATTGCCCTTTCCAGCTTAAGTGCATGTTGGACTTTGGCTTTTGAGTTTACATCAATAGTCATAGGGTGGGCTCAAAGATCCAAAAGACTGAAGGCTAGGAATTCGCTCTTCACATGCATCATCCAAGGAAGGGCTAGTGCACCCTCCTAGGCCATTACATTTTCCAGAGCTCTCCGATATTGCACACGATTCTAATTTTTCCACAGCCTAATCCAATATAGGAGCAGTTTGACTCTAACAAGATGTTTGATGGGATGTATTTCTAGCTCCAAAAGAATCTGAAAAGTTGGGCCACTATTTGGAAGCCCCCGTATATTTTTAAGAAAGACATTCTTGCCCACAGACAGATGTATTGTGTTGCTCCCCCACCACCCCCATAGTTCTGCGCCATAAACAGCAGCTTGCCTTGCTTGGGCCTTGTAGGCCTCTAATGCCGCAAAGACCTGCTCTCCAAACTTGACTCTAACATCCCTTCTGTCCTCATCCTACTTCTGCTTTTGACACGGTCAACAATGCTACCCTGTTCAACCGTCTCCGTGATAACCTGGACATCACCTATCAGGCCCTGCCCTGTCTGACCTCTTTCCTCTCTGATCGACCCTCCCAGGTCCAACTTGGATCCTTCCTTTCCTCCATCTTACTCTCTACTTGTAATGTTCCCCAGGGGTCTAACCTCTCTCCCTAGCTGTTCAGCCAATACCAGGCACCCCTTTGCCACTACATTGTCTCTCTCTGCTCCATCTTTCAGTGCTATGCGGATGACACTCAGCTCGTTTTCAGGCTTCCCTCCGCCACCTCTTCTCCCTCTCTCATCTCTGTCTATCTGCCATCCAGGAGTGGTGTGCCGCCAATGATCTCTGCCTTAATGCCAATAAGACGGAGATTCTCCTCATCGGCACACCTGCACCCTCCTTTCCTGTCACCCTCTGGCCAACCTCCCTTGGCCCTCTTCCTGCTCCCACGTGTGAGGCTAAGAACCTCGGGGTCATCTTCAACTCCACACTCTCCTTTTCTCCTCACATCTGTGACGTCTCTAAGAAGTCTAACCATCAACTTCACCTCCTCAGAGGTATTCTTCCTTTCCTCCCCCCAGAAGCTTACTGTCTCTAGAGCTCTGGTTCTCCCTAGGCTAGACTACTGTAACAACCTTTCTAAATCTGCCTGCTTCTACTCTCCACCCTCTACAACTCATCCAGAACAGGACTGCAAGACTTGTCCTGGGCCTTAAGCCCTGCGATCGTATCTCTCCAGCCCTGAAATCTCTTCATTGGCTTCCAGTGGCTGTAAGGGTTAAATTCAAGACCCTCTGCATTGTCCCCAAGGCTTTCTGGGGCCTGGGTCAAAAATGCCTTCAACTCTCCCTCCGTAAATACATTCCCACTCAAGCTCTTCGCTCCTCCACCTCCAGCTCCCTCAGGGTCAGTCGTTTCTCCAAGCAACGAGTTGGGGGTAGATCGCTTTCCTCGGCTGGGGCCTCCCTGCCTCTCTGAAACTAAAGGAGAACCATCTTGGGTTCCGGAAGCACCTCAAGACCTTCCTCTTTGCATTCTGCTTTTGCTCGTCCTCACTCCTGCAGATTTGTCTGCTTTGGCTCTGTGCACCCGAGTACCCTCCGATTTCGGGCCCAGGTGCCTGCCCACCCAGCCACACACCCGCACTGCCTCCTGGCAACCCTTGCACTTGGATCTGTATTTGTAACCCTTCAGTCTCCTTACCTGCACTTATCAGACACTCCTTGTCTGCGCTTTAAACCGCACTTGCCACTGAAAATGAGTGTCCCCAAAAAGGCATTTAAAACTCTACAATAGGAGTCAATAATGAACGCACCCCAGCAGGGAATGAGACCAAGACCAAGTGCGGGTGAAGTATAAAACGTTTTATCTAAATTAATATAGGGCATGCAGAACACTCTGCAAACTCCGAGAGCGCTCAGCCAGATAATAGAAAGACATTTATATTTATTACAGAAACACGTCATTGGTGAGGTAAGCTATAGGGGGCACATAGTTGTGGGGATTGGGTGGTGAAGACCAGCTACTATGGATGGTGTAGGGGCGATGCTCCATGATTGGCAGAGATCCACGTGGTGCCAGCACAGGGTGTTCGGGTCAGCTGGGCTCCTCGGGGTGGAGTATCAGGTCAAGAGCTATCCGAGTTGATACATCTCGGCTGCACTAACATTTTGCCCTTGTGGCCACAGACACACACATTCATTACTAACTTCTGCTTCAATCTGTCATATAAATCCTACAAGTGGTTCATCTAACATCACAAAAGAAATAGCATATAACTCTGGGTTATCTCAATCCATCATCATAAAAATCATTGTTAGCAAACGGTGCAGTATCATGAGTCCAGGTGTCTTATCAGGGGGCATGGGTTGGGGCACCTTTATCCTTCTACCTTGTTAGATGTAGTGAGTGACATTTTTATAATATGTTAGTACAAGAGTGAATAACTACCGCCATGACAAGTTGAGGTTGGGGTGGACTGGAACACCACTAGGTCGGGGGGCGGCACATAGCTGGTACATCAAAAGGTGGCGGCATGTGGGGCCTTACGGCTCATAATTCTTCTGATCAGAACGGGGAGGTACACAGTGATTTCATGGTGGCATCGGGTGTCAGGGAGAGTGGGGGGAAGGCAAATACCTTGTGTGGTTTCAGCAGGAAGGCAAGGAGGTGTATCTGTGTTATTCTAACATCAATAAACCAAGGACTTTTAATCACCAGCCGGGCCTTGGAGGAAGGACAGTGGGGGCTGAGTACGCGACTCTCCAGGGGAAGGGGGGAGATGGCCTTGTGACTTCTCGCGTGTCTGTGTTTCAGGGTTGCATGCACATCATTATAAATGGAAACCTGAGTTATACCAATGCAATTGCGTGAATGCACATATATATATATATATATATATATATATATATCAACGATCATGTGAGCTTATGAACACCATTTGTGTTATACTTTTTCGTATCATTCACTGGGCTATAGTATTGGATCTGGGTGCTGGGACAAATGGGAAAAGCTAGCATAAAAACGCGAGGTAGACCCAGGTTGGCGTATACATCAACATCAGTAAAAGCCTGCAACATTCTGCTTATAATCAGACTTGTGTACATGCTAATGGGTTAAACAATTACTTCAAATGACATTTCTTTAATAAAGTGGTGCTCATTACTTTAGAAAGACTTGTGCATATTGCAACACCTAATTGTCCACGTACAAACTAGCGTATTCATGGGAAATCATATGGGCATGGGGATACTACACATCACTTTTTTAAAATATTGTGCAACAACCCTAACCTGTGATTAATAACGGCAAGTTCGGAATTACATCCGTTGGATAACTTTACATGTGGGTGCTCTGGGATAGGCAGAGGTTGTCCCATTTTGACATGTACCATCAGCCTTATGGATTAGAGGCTATTTCATACAAATGGCTTGGCAGCACAGAAAGAGCTGGGTGGCACAAGGGCTTAACATTCATGTCTGACACTTCAAACGTGGATCAGGGTTGGGGGTTATTCACTACATATATTATGGATGCAGAGGTCTGTGAGGAGACAGAGCATGTTTTATAGAGGCTGCTTTGTTTTTCTCAGACCCCAGTTTATGGCTCGGTCATTGTCAGGTCAACTGATTTACTGCACAAGGTGAAAGATACAGTGTTTGTACTGTTACTTGTTTGCGCCTTGTCTCTCGTGAGAACAGGCCTTCAGCTGAGCCGCCATGGGGAGGAGGGTGAAGGGAATGCTGGCTCACTGTGCGCAATCGGGTGGGGGAGATCTGCAGCCCTGCAGGCCTCTAGTGCCCTTGAGGCCCAGATTGTTATGTTCAAAATGGAACCTAGGTGTATTTCAAAATGGAGTCTGCATCATGCTGCAGGGTGAGTCGTGCGGTCTCATTTGTCGGCCCGCAGCCATCCCACATCCCGAGCCCAGGTGCATAGATGGCTGCCGGCGAGTCATAAGCTCCACGGGGGGAGAAATATGGGGGAGGGGGGTCCTGGAGAGACCCTTCCTCCCATACACCACCCTACTGCTTGCACTACCAGTTGTTTTTTGTATCCCTTGCTCAGCACTTTCCACCTCTTCCCCTCTCCCTTGCACTTCCCCCTTCCTTCTCCCCTGCACTTGTGCGTTCTCAGTGTCACTGGGCTTAGTAAGATCGCTGTTTTCCCCTCCCTTGTTCCCCTCACTTTCCTCGTCGTGCTCTAAAACACGTGTGTATATGTACGATACAAATACGATATCATATCATATATCGCACTGCACCGCCCCCATAGGATTTAGCAAAGCTAGCTATTGAGCCACTGTATCTGGATAGAATCAACCCCGCATTTTTGGTTTGTTCACTCCAATAACAATCTTCATGCATTTCTGTATAAGAACCCATTTAAAATGCCTATTGTAGGTTCAGAAGTTGTGCCAGCTGCACATGCAAACATCGTGTTCGAACCTTGCCTTCAGCCGAGTCGATCAGTGGATCAGAAGTCAGCTGCCAAAAATCTGCAGACTACACATCTGTTCAAGCCCTCATCGATATCAGCTGTGGAAGGAAGGGCCATGCGGCCGGGCGCCATTTGTTAATCCCCAAATCTACCTCGGGGGGTGTGGATCACTATGCCCCCCCTGCTCTTGTATCTCAGGGCGATTGTGCACAGTGTTACTCCTAAATTACTATACTATGGACACAAACATAACCTAACACTTAAGAAATGACACGAATAAAAACACACAAGTCAGTTCCAATTATAACAAAAGAATAGATTTATTTATGCACAGCAAGGCATGATGCAAACACTACTATAATGCAAATATCAAATTTGCACCTTTATGCTCTGGGTGCAAATCTACAATGCAATGCAATAACTGTAAGCCTTAAAGGCTTCTAATGCAAGCAATCTAATAGCAACTCCAATCCACACTATCCCTCTCCAATCCACACCACACTTCACACTCTCTCTCTAAGACAATCACTGTCTGATTTCCCCATCTATCATGTCAGCCAAAGCTCTATGTGAGTGTCTGTCCTAATTCCGCATTGGCACGTGTCTTATTCAGATCAATCAATACTCCCCTCTTGCCATGACTCTCCTCTCCAGCTAACTCTGCAACCAGCCAGTCAGACAGGGACAGGCCTCTCAGTGGTCTGGTGTTCCTGCCAACTCTCTCTGCCAGTCTGGTCACTCGAACTGCCTCAGTGCCTCTGCCAAGCTCTCAAACTCTCCCAAGCTGATCTGCCAAGGCTGCATGCCAATGCCATACCAAACACCTCTGAGTAAGAGAGCAGCTCCATCCAAAACTCCCTCAATCTCAGCGAGCTCCATCCATCTCTCGATCTCTCAGTGTCAGCATACACTCCTACTGCTCAGTTATAGTGTCCAATGACGTACATACATTCTATGGTTCATTCACTCGTACCTCTGTCAGCATTTCTAAATCTGAGCAGTGCCTGAAAGTCTGTGTTGCACTGCGTGTTCTTGTCAATTACTGCGTGTTCTTGACATCGTGACATTTGTACATCATATCTATACCCTGGCCTTCCCCTGTCTGTGTTACAAAACACCATCCTACCATCTCCCCATATTTCTCTATTCACTCCACTGAAATCCCTCTCTTCTGTCTCTCTGTGAGACAAAGCACTCCCTGCATGGCCCCACCATCTCTGTCTGCGAACACCAGCCAGGCAGGCCAGATAAGCCAGCCCTTCTCTGTTCTCTACTAAGGCAAGAGTCACGTTATCTGTATCTGAACAACCAAACTGTTTATGCATTCCAATATTTCACAGTGTACCATAACATCTTCGCACAGAACTTCTGTCTCAATGGAATGGCTTCAGAATGCCAGCTACATGCTTTCTATCCTCGAATGTAGTGCCTAACGCATTCACTCGTTCCAAGCACTATCTATAATGCAGACACTCGTGTGTGTCTCTAAATGCATACATATAAAATATCTACATGTCTCTACCAATATATCATGTGTCTCCACATGGCACTAGCAAGGCATTTCAAATATATCAGGCCTCGTTCTATATCAAATGCAAATGGCTACTTATATGTGGATAATGGATAACTAATATCACACAAATCAGAATGATGGATAACTAAATCCCTAAATGGGTAATGATTCTCTAATGATAACAAACCGGGCTTCTCCATACAATATGGTTTCAAAGTCACAACTTCTGAGGGACTGTTAGATCAGTTCCCCAATAAGCTAGACAAGAGAAACGTGCCCAACAATACTCGTAGGACATATAGTTTGCAAAGGAGTGTTAAAAAAGTTTTTCTGAAGTCCAACTAGCGGCTTAGTAAAAACCATTCATCCGAGACAGTACAAGACTCCACTCTTAGTATAAGGCTCTACCACCTGAGTATAAGGTAGTGTAGACCGAGTAGCAAGGCTTATCTTAGGAGGGAGAGAGGGCTGTAGGAAGGTACAAAGAACTTGTGGTATACCAAGGGTTCAACAGAAACACCAACCGTTTTCCTTCCCAAAATTAATTATCTTATATGTTTATGCTGACTAAATGTAATTACTGTATTACTTTGTGGGTGCGCGTTATTAGTGATAGTACGGAAGACCTCTCAAACTCCTGTAACAATTGTATGCGTTCAGCAACTACCAATCAAGAAGTGGCATTTTGAAAGTAATTAAAAGTATACCTATGTGCGTTGGTTTATTGTGCTTATTGTGCTAAGTATTTAACTGTGACACTTGTGTAAATATAATAAACTTCTATTTTAATATAAATGTATGTGTAAGTGTTTCTTTGATGTGTATTTATAACTGGGTTCAGTGTACTTACCTACAGCTCACATCTTCCTCTTAAGATAAGCCTGACTGCTGTGCCACTCTACCAAGGTTCCTGAGTAATACAGACTGATACTAAGAGTTGAGCATCTACAAATCACTGGGATAGCTTACTAAAGTCTTACCTCCAAGTGGAACTGTAGGAAAACTCCCCTAACACTGGTGATGTCACTTGTAACAGATGGACGGATCACACGTTGTGTCAGCCATTTTGTATAGAAAAATAGATACATTGTGAAATAAACCAATAATAATAATAATAATTGCAAGGCAGAGGTGAATAAGAAGTCTGGTCTATATCATTCTGTTGGTATATTGGTTGTGGGTGAGGGTCCTTCTCTAACTGTGTCTGGTCAAACAAGGGAGATTGTAGGGAGGTCCCCATAAGAAGCAGAGAACTCCCAAGCAGCCTGCTTGACGGCAGTCCCTTACAAAGGTACCGCAGTAGAGTTTGTACCACAAGTTGTGAAAATCCCGTCCGTGGTGGCTCTGACATTGTATGAGGTTGCTTGTATTCAGGCTGCTCAAGACTTCCATGTAATTGAGGGGGGGCATTGGTAACTAGAAATTATGTGGTACATATGGATCTGGTATTTATGACGTTGGAAGAAAGAAGAAGGCAGATAGATCAACCTGAGACAAAGGGGTGCCCTAGGAAGGAGAATTTCAATATGACCCTTATCCTCGAAAGATTGATGGGATAGAGTGCAATTAACCTTAAATAGGTGTTGTTTTGATTCTGTTGAAAAAAGTACCAACCCTAACTCACATCACCTCTACAGATATTAAGGTGGTGGAGTTTTTGAATATTGTGCAATTGGATAAAGTGTTTTAGCATTTTAATTCCAGGTTGGTGTAGGAGCAAGTCCTACAAGCTGCTCCACACTTAAGGTTGTTGGGGTTTTCTGTTACACTAAGTAATCTTAAGGAAGTTACTCCTAGTTCTGTAATGGAACCTAAGGTGCAGAGAGTTGCGGATTGTGGATGATCCCAACCTGCAACCCCTATGATAAGATGTGGGGTGGATTAATCCACTAAAAGTCAAGTTGTGGATCCAATGGAAGGAACGGATAAAATGAGATGGGGAGAGGATTGGAGTTGGTTGACCGCAACACTAAATTTGAATAAATATTATCCTTTAGCCTCCCCTCATTGGACTTTTTCTATGATCTTAAATTTGTTTCATGTAATAGTAGGAGTCACTCCCATCTGCTTTCAGAGTCGGGCTCTGTTATCTGGTGTGGATATTTTCTGTCTCCAGGAGACTTGGTTACTTAATCCTTTGGTTATGGACAGGTATACAACTCTACTTTCCCCAGCCTATAAGGGAGATAAGGGGCATCTATAATTGGGATTGCTGTTTGGAGTGAGGAATGATATTGGTGTATCTGCAATTGACCTGGTCCCGTCTAACCCTTTTTTTTATGCAACCGGTGGAATTGGAGTAGAATGCACAGAAGTACCCTGAAATGAGGTTCACCCTAACATTAAATCTTTATTGGAACCCTGGGGCTACGGAACAAGCCGCGTTCTTCAAACTCATTGATAACCAATTTTCTTGTGGCAAATTAAGAGGAATTCTAACTATTTTGATCTGTGGGGATATTAATGCTATGTGCCCCCAGCTGGTGGCACAACATGCAGATACCAAAATAACCAGGAGCTTATTGCAGAGGAAAAGCTTGGTTACCGTTAATGAGGTTTGGGGGCTTAATATCCTGAACGGAATACTACCTAGGAACTGTCCACCTAGTCATGCATGGCAGAGAGGTGAATAAAAAAGTATCCTGGATTATGTCTTTGTTTCAGGGGGAATTTTCCAGGATATAACTCATCTTTTGGTCTTGTGTGCGAGTATGGGGTGATCATTTTCCTCTTCTAATGAACTGGCGATTGGTGAATACAGGATCTCTTCATCTTTGTTACCCTGCAAAATTGGAGGTTAACGTGGGTAAAAATGAACTGGTTTGGAACAGATACAGCATACAGGCATTTTATCGCACCTTAAACAGCTTGCACTTACCCAAAGAACTGAAGGCAGAGCTGTTGCCGGTTCCTTCCTTGTTATTGTTATTTTGCATTTATATAGCACCTTATATACCATTGGTATGGTCTGAAGGCGCTGGTAGGTTGAACGCCCTTGGGAACCGAAGTTCGGGTCAGTAGAGAGAGTCCAAAGGTGCGAGTGCACACCAGGTATGTGTGCAGCTGGTGCGGAATTCGAGTGGTAGCTGCTTCTTAGCGGTAGGTGTGGTGGTTGAGAGATCAGGAGTATGTGTTCACTCTGGCCGGGTTTATCCAGACCGAGTGTGGCTGCGTTAGGCCTGAGGAGAACGCCTGGCTGGGGTGTGTGAAACCAGCAGTGTTTACTTAGAGTGATGGGGAGTAAGCGGGAGATGTTGATATGAGAACAGTTATACCGAATGGTGTCATAGTATCTCTGTGTTCTAGTTGAGTAGTGGTGTAAAGGAGAGAGTAAGCGTGGGGTGTGGTATGATGAATGCTCTTTCAAATGTTCCCTGTATTCCAAAGCATATTATGTACATCACACAATTTTGTGCGGTCATGTCCGTTCTATGCATTTTTGTTCATTTCAGGCGTTCAAGATTGCCCTACACACTCCTGTCTGCTCGACACACTCATGCACTCTAGTTCACCTTGCGTGCTCTAGTCTATCCTTCATTCTCCAGTGTGCCCCACGCATGCTCTCATGTATTCCATATGCATGCACTCCGTCTACCCCGCGCATGCACTCCTGTCTGCCTATGCACTCATCCGCTCTGTATACTCGTACGCTCTGTATACACATCCGTTCTGTACGCTCATCCGCTCAGTACGCTCATCCGCTCAGTACGCTCATCTGATCTACACACTCATCTGGTCCACACACTCATCAGGTCCACACACTCATCCGCTCAACATACTCATCCGCTCAACGTACTACTCGTCCGCTCTATGTACTATTCATCCGCTCTACGTACTCATCCGTTCAGCATACTCATTCGTTCAGCATACTCATCCGCTCTACATACCCATCCGCTCCATACACTCATTCGTTCCATGCGTTCATCCGCTCCACACACTCGTCCGCTCCACACACTCATACGCACCACATACACTCGTCCGCTCCACACTCTCGTCCGCTCCACACACTCGTCCGCTCCACACTCTCGTCCGCCCCACACTCTCGTCCGCCCCACACTCTCGTCCGCCCCACACTCTCGTCCGCCCCACACTCCCGTCCAGTCTACACACTCGTCCAGTCTACACACTCGTCCAGTCTACACACTCGTCCAGTCTACACACTCATCCAATCTACACACGCATTCGGTCTACCGACTCATCGGCACAACATACTACTCGTCCGCTTGACATACTACTCGTCTGCTCTACGTATTCATCCGTTCCACACACTCATCCGCTCTGTGTATTTATCTGCTCCACACACTCATCTGTTCCACACACTCATCCGCACCATACATTCATCCGCTTCACACACTCATCCGCTCCACACATTCATCCGCACCACAGACTCATCCTTTCCGCACAATCATCCGCTCCACCTACTCATCCACTCCACACATTCGTCTGCTCCACACATTCGTCTGCTCCACACATTCGTCTGCTCCACACATTCGTCCGTTCTACATACTCGTTCGCTCTACGTACTCGTCCGTTCCACACACTCATCCGCTCCACACACTCATCCGCTCCACACACTCATCCGCTCCACACACTCATCCGCTCCACACACTCATCCGCTCCACGCACTCATCTGCTCCACACACTCATCTGCTCCACACACTCATCTGCTCCACACACTCATCTGCTCCACACACTCATCTGCTCCACACACTCATCTGCTCCACACACTCATCTGCTCCACACACTCATCTGCTCTCCACACTCAGTCGCTCTCCACACTCAGTCGCTCTCCACACTCAGCTTCTCCCCACACTCACCCATTCTCCACGCCCCTCCGCTCTCCACGCCCCTCCGCTCTCCACGCCCCTCCGCTCTCCACGCCCCTCCGCTCTCCACGCCCCTCCGCTCTCCACGCCCCTCCGCTCTCCACGCCCCTCCGCTCTCCCCACTCATCCATTCCCCACACTCAGTCGCTCTCTACACTCCTCCGCTCCCCACACTCCTCCGCTCCCCTCACTCCTCCGCTCTCCACACTCCTCCGCTCTCCACACTCCTCCGCTCTCCACACTCCTCCGCTCTCCACGCTCATCCTCTCTACACGCTCGTTTGCTCTTACACGTTCGTCTGGTCAAACATTCATCCAGTCTGTTAGTTCAGTATAGTCATCAGTTCTACGCCCTCCTGCGTTCTATTCGCTTCTCTGTATTTGCGTACTCGTCAACTCTACACGTACTCATCAACTCTACACGCTCGTCTGCTCTACACACCCAACCACTCTACACACTCTTTGGCTTTAGTATGTTCATCTATTTCATCCGATCTCCATAATCATTTGATCTTTCTAGTCGTCTGTTCTTCCACATATGCACTCTTCCACTTAGTGTATTCATCTGTTCTATGCGCTTCATCCATTCTAACTATTTCATCTATGTCATTCACTACGTTCCCTCCTCATTCATAATGTCCATTTAATCAGTTTAGATCTCCTTACTTTCCCAATGATTTATTCCTATTATCCACTTCACTGTTTTGATCTACATTACTCGTTTAGTTCTGTTTGTCTTTCTAGTTTACATTCAAGTTTATTAGCTGTCCATTTCTTGCTTCAGCTAGTTTGTTGGGTCGGTGTTATTGTGATGATGCTAGTTTGGAAAATCGGTTGGTTTTAGGGGAAGAGCCAGGTTTTCAGTAGTTTGAGGAAGGACGTTAAGTCCTCAGTTAGGCGGATGTGGGGTGGGAGCGAGTTCCACAGGGTTGGGGCCAGGGCTGAGAATGATGATCCGCCTAACCTGACTGAGTTTGTCTTAGGAATTACTAGGAGGCCGGCTGAGCTTGATCTTAGGGTGCGAGTGGGATGATAAGGTATTAGCTTGTCTTGAAGATATTGAGGTCCAGTTTTATGCAGTGCTCGATGCGAGAGGCATAAGGTTTTGAAAGCCACCCTACGGGCTACTGGAAGCCAGTGCAGTGTCTTAAGGGCTGGGGATACGTGGTCTCTTGGACTAGAGCGCAAGTAGCATTTTGGCTGCCGCGTTTTGTGCGCTTTGGAGTTTATTCAGTTGGTAGGCATGAATTCCGAGGTATAGGGGGTTTCCGTAGTCCAGTCTTGATATAACGATTGATTGGACCGCGGAGAGTCTTTTGGGGAATGAGAGGTATGGAAAGATGCACCTAAGGGTTTTAAAGTGGTAGTGGCAGGACTTTGAGACATTGTTGACTTGGCGGGAGAGTGTTAGGTCAGAGTCCAGGGTGCATCCAAGATTTTTCACTGTGTTGGAGGGTGTCGGTGAGTTGGCCAAGGCGGGTGGCCAGGGTAGTGGGTGTGGAAGAAGGTCGGAGTTGCCGCAAACCATGATTTCTGTTTTGGAGGGGTTTAACAAGAGGTGGCTTTGGGTCATCCAGAGTTCTATGTTAAGGAGGCAAGATGCCAGGTCAGGTCGGGAGTTGGGTTTCGAGTTCAGGAATTTTAGAATTAGTTGAGTGTCGTCGGCGTAGTTGTAACACAGGATGTTGTGTGAACGAATTATTGGTGGGAGGGAGATCAGGTAGAGATTGAACAGGAGGGCGGATAGACATGCTCCTTGAGGGACCCCTGTGTCAACTGGTCGGGCTTGGGAGGTAAAGCTGGAGAGTGTCGTTATTTGGTGCCTGTCTTTGAGGAATGAAGCTATCCATTTAAGAGCGGTTCCACGGATTCCTAGGGAGTGGAGGCGGTCTAGGAGGATTGAGTGATTGATCGTGTCAACGGCGGCCGATAGGTCGAGAAGGATTAGTGCGGCGCATCCCGCGGAGTCTGCTGTCATTTTAAGGTCATCCCAGATCGAGGTTAGGGTGGTTTCAGTTCCGTGACGTGTTCTGAAGCCTGATTGGGTGGGGTCTAGGAGATTGTTGGCTTCGACAAAGGCATTTAGTTGAGAGTAGACGGTTCGGTCAATGAGTTTGGCAAGGAACCTGGTGTTTGAGATTGGGCGGTAGTTTTTTGGGCCCAAGAGGGTCGAGCAAAGGTTTTTCAATAAGAGGTTTGACATGCACCATTTTGAATGCGTCGGGAAAGATACCGGAAGAAAGGGAGGTATTTAGATAGATCTTGCGTGTTCTCCTGCGCAGGTGGAAGCAAACATTTCTTTAAGGGTTGTGGCTGGGCAAGGGTCCAGTGGTGATCCAGATGGTTTGCGGGCAGATAGAAGTTTGAGAAATTGTTATGGTGATATTGGACTAAAGGATTTGAACGTTGGTTGCGTAGAGGTCGCAGCTGATGGGCTGGCTGGTACGGGCGGAGGATTGCCTGGTGGCTGTAAGAGAGCCAGTTTGGTGTTTAGAGTTTTTGTCCTTTCGATAGCCGCGGTGTAAAAGTGGAGGGGAGAGTGAGTCGCACAGTGATTGTGACGGGGTCGGGACGGTTGTATTACAAGCCAGATTGGTGAATTCAGAGATGATTTTGTGAAGTTGGGTTTTTGCAGTTTAGGATTCGGGTGTTGTAGTGGGCTTTTTTTGCTTTCCGGATTTCAGCCTTGTACCGATACAAGTGTCGGGCCAAGGTGGTCCTGCTCTCATGGGTTTTCTCTTTCTGCCATTTGCGTTCTAGGTATTTATGATGTCGTTTAGTGGTCTTCAGCTCAGGAGTGAACCATCTGGGGAAAAGGCCACGGCGGGTTTATGGTTTGCACGGGGGGGGGTGAGTTGCATCAGAGATGCGTTGAGCCATGAGTCAAAGGCCTCAGGGGTTAGTTGGTTGTTGAGACGGCAGGTAGGTGGTGGAGACTGGAGGAGTGCCTCGGCTAGGTCCGGGGTGATTATTAGTTTTTTCCAGCATTTGCGTAGATTAGGAGGTTCAGATGCGAGTACGGGAAGGGGGTCGGGTGAGTGGATGGCGAACGAGAGAATGAAGTTATCAGACCAGATGATAGGGGTGGGGGGCTTTAAATGAATCAGGGTGTTGGAGCTAAAGATGGCATCAAGAGTGTGTCCTTTATAGTGAGTCGGGCCGTTTATGTGGGGTTGGAGATTAATTGCATCTAAACCGTCAACCAGGGAGTGTGTCATAGGGTTGGTGGGGATGTCGAGCCATATGTTGAAGTCTCCAAGAAGGGTGAGGTTGGGATGGTTTAGTTGGAGGGTGGCAATAGAATCGCAAAGGTTGTTTGCGACTTGTCTATCGTAGCCAGGGGGCCTGTAGATTTTTACGAAGCTGTGTGAGAGCGACGGGGAGAGGGATAGTTTAACGAGGAGAGATTCGCAGGATGGAATTGAGGGTTGGTTGTCGATGATTGAGGTGCGGAAGAGAGATTTGAAGACGAATGCTACCCCCCCCCCTCCTCTGGACGGACGGTTCAGTGGGATGAGGGAGTAGTCAGGGGGAAAGGCTTCATTAGCGATTGGGCCGAAGTCGTCAGAGAACCAGGTTTCAGTGATGAAAACTAGGTCTGGTTTGACAGAGGCGAGGAGGTCAAAGATGCAATGTCTGTTTTTTGCTACATTTCGGGCGTTAAATAGGATACAGTTCACATCGGCAGGCAAGGTTGGTCTCGGTGCTGGAGCGGGATGGGGCGGTGGCGGAGAGAGTGGAGGGAGAGCGGTAAGGTGGGTGATGCTAGATGGGAATAGTGGGCGAGCAGAACATTTGGCAGGCTTCGGGCGGGGTTGGGTGGCTGCATGTGATAGGATGATCTGGTTTGGGATGGGGGATTTGAAGGTGGGGTGTGGGCGGTTAGGGGTTTCAGTTGCAGTTGATGAGAAATCGAGGGAGAGGGGTTTCAGGAAGGGAGAAGCCACGGGGGAAGGAGGAGATTGCGGGAGAGAGGTGGTGGGTCAAGACAGGTGAGGCGAGGAGTGCTGAGAGATTGAGGGGGGGGACCAGGAACGTTTCCTCTTTAGTTTCTTTGCTGCGACTGGTGTGTGAGAGATGGTAGGTGGGTCAAAGGGGGAGAGGGAGGCAGCTTCGGTTCTTGCTAGGGCTAGGCACGCCGTTTTTAGAGAGGGGAAAGGGTGCGGTCGGGGGGGAAGGTGGCAGGGTATGAGGGCAAGGCGGGGGGGGTGGGTGATTGCCGGGTGGGGTGTGCCAGGTATGATAGTGAGGGGAGCAGGTATGGGTAATGCTGGTGGGTCAGGGGTGGGGTTCAGGGGATGAGTGGTCTTAAGATGAGTGGCTCGTCATCGTGCCCCCCCTGGCTTGGTGTTTGGAGAGGGGAATGGTAGGGAGTGCCAGGGAGGGTGGGGTGATTTGGGAGGGGGGGCGGGAGGGAAGGCAGATCGGAGAGTGGGGGTGGACTACGGGGGTCGTTCCTGACAGACTCTGGTGGAGTGGGTGCGCTCATGATTGGTGTGAGCTTTTAGGTTGATTTAGGAGGGTTTTCTGATTGTAGTTCTAAGATCGGTGGTGTCACGCTTTTAGGCACACTTCCAGGTTCAACTGCTCAAAGACGATACTAGACTATTTGGTGCTTTTCTAGATACAATTGTAGACAGAGATGATATTAGTTTATTAGGTACACTTCTAAGTTCACCTGTACACAGAGAAGATATTCGGTCAGCCTCTAGATTCAATTTGCTTAGAGGGGTATTAGATTATTAGTCGCCGTTTTAGGTTCTACATTACACAGCTATACTGTTAGTTAAACTAATAGGATTGAGTAGGGCACGCTAGTGGGTGGACTTCTTTCAATTCGACTTTATACAGGGAGGGTATTAGGGACTTTGTACTGAGAGGTTATTAGGGAGATTGATTGGTTCGGTCCGGCATGGTATTACACTATTGCAATTTTCACAGAGAGGCTATTGTGGTCACTTCAAAATGTAACTTTCCACAGAAAGGCTATTGGGAACACTTTCTAAGTTCACCGAGAGGCTAATGGGCACACTTCTAAATGCAACTTTCACAGAGAGGCTATTGGGCACACTTCTAAATTCAGAGAGAGGCTATTGGGCACACTTCTAAATGCAGTTGGGCACACTTCTAAATGCAACTTTTCCTCAGAGAGGTTGTTGGTTACAGCTTCTAAGTGCAGTTGGGTATACTTCTAAATACAATTGGCCACACTTCTAAATGCAACTTTTCTCAGGGAGGCTATTGGTCATGACTTCTAGATGCAACTTTCAGAGAGAGGCTATTGGGCACACTTCTAAATTCACAGAGAGGCTATTGGGCACACTTCTGAATGCAACTTTCAAAGAGAGGCTATTGGGCACAACTTATAAATGCAACTTTTCTCAGAGGGACTATTGGGCGCAACTTCTAAATGCAATTGGGTACACTTCTAAATTCAACTTTTCTCAGAGAGGCTATTGGTCATAACTTCTAAATGCAATTGGGGACACTTCTAAATGCAACTTTTCTCAGAGAGACTATTGGGCGCAACTTCTAAATGCAATTGGGTACACTTCTAAATTCAACTTTTCTCAGAGAGGCTATTGGTCATAACTTCTAAATGCAATTGGGTACACTTCTAAATGCAATTGGGCACACTTCTAAATGCAACTTTTCTCAGAGGGACTATTGGGCGCAACTTCTAAATGCAATTGGGTACACTTCTAAATTCAACTTTTCTCAGAGGGACTATTGGGCACAACTTCTAAATGCAGTTGGGTACACTTCTAAATGCAACTTTTCGCAGAGAGACTATTGGGCACAACTTCTAAATGCAATTGGGTACACTTCGAAATGCAATTGGGCACAATTCTAAATGCAATTGGGGACCGTTCTAATTGAAACTTTTCTCAGAGAGGCTATTGGGCACAGCTTCTAAATGCAATTGGGGACACTTCTAAATGCAATTGGGGACACTTCTAAATACAACTTTTCTCAGAGGGACTAATGGGCGCAACTTCTAAATGCAATTGGGGACACGTCTAAATGCAAGTTTTCTCAGAGGGACTATTGGGCACAACTTCTAAATGCAATTGGGTACACTTCTAAATGCAATTGGGCACACTTCTAAATGCAACTTTTCTCAGAGGGACTATTGGGCACAACTTCTAAATGCAATTGGGGACACTTCTAAATTCAACTTTTCTCAGAGGGACTAATGGGCACAACTTCTAAATGCAATTGGGTACACTTCTAAATGCAATTGGGCACACTTCTAAATGCAACTTTCCTTAGAGGGACTTTTGGGCACAACTTCTAAATGCAATTGGGCACACTTCTAAATGCAACTTTTCTCAGAGGGACTAATGGGCGCAACTTCTAAATGCAATTGGGTACACTTCTAAATGCAATTGGGCACACTTCTAAATGCAACTTTTTTCAGAGGGACTATTGGGCACAACTTCTAAATGCAATTGGGTACACTTCTAAATGCAATTGGGTACACTTCTAAATGCAATTGGGCACACTTCTAAATGCAACTTTTCTCAGAGGGACTATTGGGCACAACTTCTAAATGCAATTGGGCACACTTCTAAATGCAATTGGGCACACTTCTAAATGCAACTTTTCTCAGAGGGACTAATGGGCGCAACTTCTAAATGCAATTGGGTACACTTCTTTTTTTTTTTTAACTTCTTTTTATTAACTTGACAGCACAACAAAGAAAACAGAGGGAGTCACATGGCACCAGTGCAGAAAGCACGCAATGAGAATTTTAGGCAATACAAAATGTACCAAAATATGACGTTTTGGAAGAATGGAGAGTACAAGTTATTAATACATACATTTTAACAGGACATCCACTATGGAGGACTGCCTGGGGAAGCAGAGGCGGAAGTTGATGGTGAGGCCAGGGCAGAGATATAGGGCCTCATCACGACTTGGGCGGTAACGGTAACGCTATTAGCGCGGGCGGTATTAGCCCTACCGCCGAACTCCCCGGCGCTAATAGCGCCGGATCACGAGTTCGGCGGTAATGTCAATCCCCATTCCCCATTGAGCCCATTCGGGAATGCCCCATTCCCCATTGGGCTCAATGGGGAAATTTCACACTAATACCGCCGGCGGATTTCCCGCCGGCGGTAATAGCGTGAATTTTCGGCGGATTTCCCCCCAGCTCAGAGCTGGGGAGAAATCCGCCTAAGTCCTGCTTTGGCGGACCCTTAAATCCGGAGGTAATAGCGCTACCGCTGGATTTAAGGGTTACCGCCAAAGTCGTGATGAGGCCCATAGTCTCGAAATCTCGGCCAGACATCCCTCGGCCTGGAGCGGGAACACTGCATCGCACTCCATGACTGCTCGGTGTCATGAGCCCATGTGACCGAACTAAGCCATTGTGTATAGGTAGGCGCTCTAGGGCGGAGCCAACATAATAATATACAGCGAACTGCCAGCAGCATGCAGAGACCTGCCAGTTTCTTAGAATCTCGAGGCAACTGAGGGAAGTCATGGAAAAAGCAATGCAGTGGGGTAGGGGTTATCGGGTGTTCCAGAATGTCAGACAATGTAGAGCAAATGTCTAGCCAAAATTGGGATAACCGGGGACAGAGCCACAACATGTGCATGTAGGAAGCTTGGTCTGTGCCACACCTGGGACAAGAGGGGAGGTTAGCATCGGACGTACGATGAAGTCTCATAGGTGTATAATGATACCTGTGCAGGATTTTGAACTGGATGAGTTTAAATTTAGTATTGTAGGAGACCTCGTGGGTACGGGCGCACATCCGAGCCCACCTCTCATCAGTGATCTCTGAGCCAAGATCCCTCTCCCATTTGCGTCGCAGCTCGGTGAAGTGGGGGGCCGCTCTGGACTGTAGTAAGGAGTAAAGCCTCGACACTTTGCCTCTGAAGGAAAGATAGGAGCAGAGCTCCTCCACTATCGGTTCATCAGGGGGCAAGGCAGGGAAGTCTGAGTATCTGGCCTTAAGATGTCCGCGGAGTGACGAGTACTATAGCCACACCGAGGGTCGGCGCCTAAGTGAGGGGGGAAGGTCAGACCATTCTATAAAGTTCCCCTGCTCAAAGGCATTACGCAGAGTCAAGAAGCCCGCAGTAGCCCAGCGAGTGACCACTGAAAGTGGAACGTGCGGAACATCGGGCAGGAAGTTCCACAGTGGGAGATCCCCGTGGAACGGACAGGGAGTGTCAACCATGGACCAGAATTTGGACAAGGCCAGGGATGTGCTGGCCACTGGATTCGCAGAGTTCAAATCAGGGGGGATCGGTTGGAGGATCAGGGAGCCGATCACACGGTCACAGACAGACAGCTTCTCGAGGCAAACGTGTGGGGGGGGGGGTCAACAGTATTGAACCAAAATGCAGCAAACTGTGACTGGGCCACCACCCAGTATCTGACAAAATCGGGTGCGCTAAAACCGCCCAACGCCTTAGGGGCGGATAGTGTGGAAAATTTGAGGCGGACAGCCCCGGAGTGCCACAGGAAGGTGTTACATATGCTGCGAAGCGTTCGAAAAAAATTGTCCCCTGGCCATAAAGGCAGATTAGTAAATCGGTACAGTAATTGAGGCAATACAATCATTTTGAGTATTCCAATCCTGCCTGCAAGCGAGAGGGGAAGTTTAGTCCAGCTGGCGGCCTTAGCCTCCAGGGTAGTTAGATAAGTATGGAAGTTATCATCGCGCAACTGAGGTGTGTGCCGGGAGACCACCACCCCTAAGGAGGTGAAGCTATTAGGACACCAGTTGAACCCATGTAGCTCGGGGGGAGCCTGTGTGGAGTCTGTGAGTGGAAACAATACAGATTTAGAACAGTTAATCCTCAGACCGGATATGTCACCAAAACGAGCCACATCCGTCAGTATAGGCAAAAGGTTGACTACAGGCGATCGAACATACAGCAGGGTATCGTCAGCGTAGAGGGAGATTATGTCGGTCTGGCCAGATGTGCGCAACCCCCTGTGCGAGTGGCAATTGGGTACACTTCTAAATGCAATTGGGCACACTTCTAAATGCAACTTTTCTCAGAGGGACTAATGGGGGCAACTTCTAAATGCAATTGGGCACACTTCTAAATGCAATTGGGCACACTTCTAAATGCAACTTTTCCCAGAGGGACTATTGGGCACAACTTCTAAATGCAATTGGGCACACTTCTAAATGCAACTTTTCTCAGAGGGACTAATGGGCGCAACTTCTAAATGCAATTGGGCACACTTCTAAATGCAACTTTTCTCAGAGGGACTATTGGGCACAACTTCTAAATGCAATTGGGCACACTTCTAAATGCAACTTTTTTCAGAGGGACTATTGGGCACAACTTCTGAATGCAATTGGGTACACCTTTCACATGCAAAGGACAGAGTTTCTGAGTGCAACTATAATGAATTTACGGTGGAGATGCTTCGTTAGATGAGTGGTAGGGTAGTATGGCCTGAAGTAGTTGCATCTGGCCCCGCCCTTGCCACACTTACTTGGAGTTGGCTTCTTGCTTCTCCTGCGGATACCTGCAGATATGATCTGGAGTCGTCCCTGAAGGAGTCGTCCTTTGCCTCGGTCCTTAGCCGCAGGGCTGCCAGGCAGAGGGCTGAATTGGGAGGACCAGCAAAGAAATGGGGAGCTTCTCGTCTGCACCAATGGGGGTTAAGGAGGAAGCGGTCCGGCCAATCAGGGGAGGCGGGAGGAGATACAAACATGGAAGGGAAACGGTCTGGGGGGAGGGAGGGCTGAACTGGGTGGATGCGGGCAGGGGACACCAGGAAATAGGCCCAAGAGGCCTAAATTTGGGGCTAGATCTTTGATTTACCTGCCGAGCTGCTCCGATGTAAATGGGGCTCGACCGCAGGAGCGGGTTGCTACACCGCGCGAGGCAGAGGCCTAAGGACCAATCAGATGGGGGGCGGGCGGTCCGGGAGGCGGGAGGGCGGCGAGACCAGGAAACGGGTGCAGGGAGGGAGCAGAGAGCGTGGGAAGGGGGGTAGGGGCCTGGGGGCTCACAATACTCTCTTCACAGCAAATTGGGGCTAGATCTTTGATTTACCTGCCGAGCTGCTCCGATGCACAGTATTTGATCAGATTTATGTGTTAATGCCACGGCAACAGTTAAAGGGCTGTGTGGTGCGGAACCATGAGTATGAATACGAAGTGCAGTTGAAGAAGAGTGTAGAGGAGGAGCCAAGTACTTTTCTTCAGACCTAAAGGCCTGGATGTGAAGGATGATGAGAGAGTGGTCGATAGATCGCCCAGAGGGGGTAGTGTAGAGGAGGAGCCAAGTACCCCCACCTTAACCGTTCAGCCCCTTTTACCTGCATGTTGGAAACCAGAGTATGTGACATACAGGGAACAGTTGAACTAACAAAGGGCAGAGTATGGACTCTGTGCGGTACCAGTGAAAATACCGATATCAAAGAGAATCCTGGAGGCAAGGTTCTCATTGAGAAAATCATACCTGCATAAAAGAAAATATGATGCCCATTTGAATGAAATCCCGGAAGAAGCAGAGCAAATAAACGGCAAAGAAGAATGGTAACGTCACCAACCATTGCAGTATATGTCAAACAGAGCTGAGAATATGTACCTCGAAGAGATGCAGAGACCAGAGAATGCAGATATTCTATAAGGCATCAAGAGAGTATCAAGGATAAGTGACATCTTGGGATCAAGGTGAAGAAACTTATGCCACAGAAACAGATGAAGACATCGAGTCATTTTACTCATATACAGATGCAAAAGAAACGCAAGCAGACAAAGTAATCTTGAGGCTAGCTTATAGTGAATAGATTGTGGCAAGCGCCAATATATACACATAAACCTATGGCCAAGTAAAGGATGGATGTTTCCACTACGCATTATAGAAGTGCTGTACAGTAGCAAGAAAGCCTCATTTCTCGTGCGTCGCAGTTAAAAAACAAATTGAATTACAAAGTGAATCTCAGAAGACAAGGCTGGATAAGCCAAGAAGCCAATGTCTTATCAAACTGGAGTAAACTGACATTGGATACAATTTGTGTGAAAGAACAGAAGGCATGAACATAACAAGGAACATATTAGAGGTCTATTAAAAAACAGTATTAAATGCACAAAAAAGGCTCGATTCCATGGTCTCTAGTCACATGGAAGGATGAAGTTGGACGAACGAGATGGTCACACCTACGCACGAGGGCAGACCATGCTTTTCACTCCCTAAATTTCTCAGAGCTAAGAACACTCTCAGAGCTAAGAACACTCTCAAGGCTGAGCTTCAAAGCCTAATTGACAGTAGACCACTGAGGTGATGATGTCTTGACATGCTAATGGGTGGGAAGCAATGGTTAAAGCGAGCTCACCAGCACCTGGATGGCCAGCATGCAGGCTGCTAGACCTAGATGGAAAAGTACTGACGGAGGTTAGAGTGCCAACAAATTGTAGAGGACTGCGTATTTAGGGGTCCTATAGTTGTTTAAACCAATGGGACATTGTGTATTTAGTGATATTCATAGTGGACATTTTTAGGGGAGGGCTTAGTTGCCCCACCTGATGTTAAATAACCAATCACATATTCACCCTTTTTTAGACTAGTATGGATCGTATACTTAGATGTTCACTCAGAGCCAATCGCCCATATTCATAGGTTTTTGTAGTTTGCCATGTAGGATGACGTTAGTAAACGTAAGTTAACGTCATCAATTTTCTGCTATATAAGATTTTTTTTTTTGTAATGCATTGTGAGAATTTGCGCTGAGACGTCCGTTGATGTCAGTTGTACTCCCTGTTTTAGATAATTGATATTAAAACAGTCTTCCTTTTGCCAACTACCCGAGTCGTTTCGATTATTGATGTATGAATAAAATTCTGCATCCCCATCCATCTCCAGGGTAATCGATACTCATCTTAAAGGGCTGGGCTATCCAGTTCACTTGGTAGTGGAGAGGATGGTTCAGAGCCATCGACATGAGTAAACTTTAGAGTCCTGGAAATATCGAACAACCTTTGCCATTCGGCTGAAAGGACATGAAGCTCCCCGTAGATGGTGGTTAGTGTAATTTGGAAGAAGCCTTGCAAGCTGGGTGTGACGGGTCCCCTGATTTCAGACAGAATCCACTCCCATGTCTACGAGAAGCGGATCGATCAGAAGGTTGAAGAGGCGGAAAAAAGGCGTACGATCCCTAGAGTCGGAAGAGGAAAATGAGAGCGGTGAGTAAAAACTGAGAGAGTTGGCAAAACATATGGGTGATGAGTGAAGAAAAAAAGTGAGTAGCAGAGGGTGGCGGGATAAAACGTAGCGTGAGAATAAGAGAGTTATAATATATATGGGGAATGAGATATTGACTTGAGTGTGGCCAAGCAATAGAATATCGTGCGAGAGGCCACGATAAGAGAATACGCCCTGGACTGTGTTTTAAACAAACGCATCAGAAGAAATTTGAACCTAGAGTCCCGTAGCGGATGACGTAGAAAAGGTATTTGATTAAAGGCGAATCTAAAGAGGTTTATTTACACTCTGTATGGACTATTTTAGAGGGCAAAACAGGTCTTAGAGAAGACTGTAGAGAAGAATATATGTGGCCGGTCGAGTTTGTCTGTCTGTTTTATGTGATTTTGAAAATTATGTCATAAACGGAAAAATTAATTGATTGTTTTTAATTGAACTTGGTGGTTGTTTTTAGCAAGATTAAAGTAAAAATTATGATTAACAGGATTGGAGCCTGCGACGAGTGGTGCACGCTCATATTATGTTATTTTTCTGAAACGTACTTTTTAAATCTGTGATTAAAGCAAGCTAGTGTCAAAATGGTTAAGAATAGACAAGTTGAGAATGGAGGATATTACTCCACTTGTGCATCTCTGCAAGCAGTTGCCGAAACATGCACCTAAGCTTAGACAGTACAGTGCGGAATGGGTTAAAGGAACCGCAGTTAAAATATTTATGCCATGGCCGCAAGGAGGGTCACTATCGAAGGCAGTCCTGCAGCACATGACGACATATTTGCATGCAGCATACACGGAAAAAAAGCTAGACAAGCGACTAGCTAGCTTAGAGCTTTGGAAGATGTACCAAGAGGAGCGAGATGACCCACCTCCTGTAGATTGGATACTTAATATATGCAAAGAGGGGGGTGAGGAGCCCTCTGCTCCACCACCCCAGCTGAAACAGAAGACGAGAACAAGAAAGACAATGGTTTATACCCATTGAGGGAGCTTAAGGCAGCAACGGGGTATAGCAACCAGGCATATGAGTCGCCTTCGCAAAGCAGTGACGAGGGTCCAGACAAAAATACTGAGAGAGATGTCATCTCTAAAGTCCCGAAGGACAGGGAGAGACGCGATAAAGAGAGAAGTGATCGAGCAAGCACATATCTAGATATAGGAAGAGAAATAAAGAGATGGAAGGGAGAAAGAGATGGATCTGATGAGAGAGCACTTCTACAGAACGAATGGATGGGTGGCCAGATTTTGCTCAAACTCGATGGTAAAGGCATCGAGGGTGTAAGACAAAGGGAAGATCAAGACGAGCAAGATTAAAAAAGGGAGGAACGATCGAAAGACGAAGGAGCGAAAAGGAAGGATGGGCAAAGACGAGAGCAGTTATATCAAGAGGAGCAGTCAAAACAGAGCAGAAGAGCAAAGAAAACATGATAATAGACAAAGAGCAATCGATGAGCAGGAAAGGCTAGAACGAAAAAGAATAGAAGAGGAGGAACAGAAGTTAAAAGATAAGAGAATATAGACACGAAAGGATGAGGAGATACACAGGGCAAACGAGAGAAGGGATATGAAGATTAAAGAGGAAGACAGAGTCAGAGAGGAAGCAAGGAAACAAAGAGACTTTGACAATGATATGGAACGTAAAAGAAGACAGAGAGAACACAATCTTGATCACCTTTAAAAGGAGATCTGGGATCCCGAACTAGAAGTAGCATGGGAGGACATAGAGGAATTCTTCCCAGATTACGAGTCATTACCAGGCCCGCCTAGAGTAAATCTAGAGGACGAGTCTGACTCTAGGAGCATTGGGGTTGTGATCGATAAAGTATATCATGACATGGCAGCTCAGAAAGAATCAAAGGGGAAGGAAAAAAATGGACTCGAGAGCACTCAGTTGTATGACACAGAGGGAGCCTCATGTAGTACGAAGCATAAGGAGCTGTCTCTAGATAAACTTACTCTGAACAGAGATGAAGAGGAGAGAAGTTGTACGAGTGGGGCACAAGAAATGTCAGACGAAGACAGAGATACCTTCCATGGGCAAGAGAGAGGGAACGTATGTGGTCCTGAGGGATGTTTTTCAATGGAGAAAGAAGTCAGATGGTCCGGATTAAACGTACCTATACCTTTGGCGTCAGAACCATTGACACAGTCAGACCGACCTAAAGGGCAACTCCATGGTGAGAGGGGGGGAGTTGCTGCCTTATGTGAGCAGATTAAGATCGCTAGCAGGAAGAAGGCGATGTGGGAATATTGTCCCTGCTGTGGACAGACAAATTATGAGAGATGAGAATGAGTTTGGGGCTTTGCAGTTTCCCTTATTGGAAAAAGGAGGGGCCAGACCACAGTATATACTTCGGCCCCAGATGGACCAGGATAATTTAAGGTATAAACTCACGAGTTTAACTTCTGGCGCTGGGAAATGGATACATGAGTTAGAATTACTTTTGAGAGGAAACACATTAGCTATAGGGGACATGAAGGGTCTCCTGATCGCCATACTTGGTGAGAGAGCTGATGACGTACGGACAAGGGCAGGTTATGCTGGTGTTATTACAGTTAACACTGCTCACAATGGAGCACCATTCAATAATTGCAGGGCGGCTATCTGGAAAGCGCTTAGAGAACTGTATCCAGACACATCCAATATGGGAGCTATAATGACGAAAAAGATGCCGGATGGAGATGATCCGCTTGTTTACATTCAGAATTTTAAGGAACAGTGGAGCTTGGAGAAAATCTATACCTGTGTTCTATCATATATTGTGCCAAGGGCTGCTAGACCCTGTACAGAAGCAGCTCAAGAAGTTAGTTAGTAGGTGCCTCTCGCACGATATTCTATTGCTTGGCCACACTCAAGTCAATATCTCATTCCCCATATATATTATAACTCTCTTATTCTCACGCTACGTTTTATCCCGCCACCCTCTGCTACTCACTTTTTTTTCTTCACTCATCACCCATACGTTTTGCCAACTCTCTCAGTTTTTACTCACCGCTCTCATTTTCGTCTTCCGACTCTAGGGATCGTACGCCTTTTTTCCGCCTCTTCAACCTTCTGATCGATCCGCTTCTCGTAGACGTGGTCGGAGGTTCAGCTGACCATTGCGCATTATTGTAGACTCTTGCAGGAAAAGAATCACTAAAAAGATGAGGCTAGAAAAAGCGAAGAGGCAAAATTAGTACAGAAGAAACTGTCCAAATATGCCATTGAAGGGGCAATGTTGACTAGTCTAGATGGATCGAATTCACAGCAGATTGCGAATATGCCGCAGGTGAATAACCAAAGGCAGTTTGATCAGAGCAATAATGGATTTGCTCTGCGAGGAAGGGGAGGATTTCGAGGAAGAGGTTTCCAGAATAATCAAGGCAATTGGCAGAATAATCAGGGAAGCTTCCAGAACAATCAAGGTGGGTTGATATATATGCAGAATGACGGTCAAAACATACAGGATGGGTAGATTAGGAAGCCACCTATATGTTGGACGTGCGGGGTGACCGGGCATTTTGCTCATATGTGTAGAAGTCAAGGATTTGTGCAAACCGGCCAGTTTTTAAGAGGGGGGACTTCAAACCCGCCTGTGTATTCACAGCAAAGTGGAGATGGAGTTGCCCAGAATCAAACGATGCAGCAACAGCCGACGCTGAGAGTGCAGCAGGGCTTGCGAACACAGCAGATAGCAGTCAATCCGCTGAAGGGCAGTCGTAGCACTCACCCACGTAGATTCAGCAGAGTACAAGTACAGGACAGCTCATGACTCCTAGAGTAGGGGGTGTCACTGTCAATGGAGGGAATCCTTTTACAGGTAACGGAATGAGGCTGTACCCACGATAGGACAGCTCACTGGGAGACTTGATGTGTTCAGTATTATCTGTGATGCCTAATCCTCCTGAGGAACCGAGGGTAGACGTCAATATAGGAGGCAAACGTTTTTCGTTTTTAGTAGACACAGGTGCAACGCACTCATGTATACGAGAGGGAAAGTTTTCAATGTCTGGTATGCCATAAATACTCAAGGTTTTTCAGGAGCTACAAGTAGAGTTCCTTTCACTGAAGAATTACCAGTCTCCATAGGAGAGTGTGACATGTCGGTGCCATTGCTGTATTCAAGGCGATATATATAATATACCTGTCGATATATTAGGTTGAGATCTAATGACAAAGTTGAACATTACAATCTCATTTACCGATGAAGGCATAGTGTGTTCAACTCCAGGAATGCATTATTTAAACGTGAGCGAATTTATTATGACATTTGCAGTACAAATGACCAATGCGGGCAACGCCTTTAGAACCAGAGGTTTTCCATTGTGGAGTACACATTTTATTGACATGGCTACCAGGCCTAGTAGGCAGAACGATGAGAATACCTGATGATTTCTGTTTAGACCAAAAATACCTATGTGTGAAGAAGATGGAGACGTTTTTCCCTTAGAGCTGCAAGCCGCCATAGTGCAAGGCAAAATGGCTTTGCTTGATGGAAATGATGATAGAGGCAGACGATGGTGTGCAGTAATTGCCATCGGGGAAGGTTACAGATTAACTGACGTCACTGATGACGATCTATTTGGAGATCATCCATCTGATGACAAAGTGATATTTGATATGAGTATTACTTATTGGGTAAGAGCAATCAAACAAGAGGTTCCTCATAAAATGATGTTAGCACAAAAACGTCCTGAGTATTTTGACAAAGACATGGCGAAGTGCCAACCTCATTATGGACTACAGGTCCCTATGACGTAGGCCTGTTGAAGGGGGTTGGAGAAATGAAGAATAAATTAAAACCAGGAGCAATTTTACCTCGAGTACGATATTATCCCATGTCTCTAGAGGCAGATGAAGGTATTTTTAAGACGATTTCTACCATGATGGATCAGGGTATCTTAGTGACGTCAGAGTCACTGTGTAATACCACAGTGTACCCTATCAAAAAATCTAAGAGGGGGTCGTGGAGACTAATTCAAGATTTAAGTCTGATAAACCAGATTGTAGAGGCAGAGTTCCCTCTAGTTCCTAATCCTGCTACAATCTTATGAAATATACATGTTGAAGCACGATATTTCACTGTGATTGATTTGAAAAATGTGTTTTTCTCAATCCCATTAAACAAAGACTTGCAGGATCTGCCGTCATTCACATTCAGACAGACTAAGTTAAAAAGCACGAGATTACCTTAAGGTTATTGTGAGTCTCCATCGATTTTCATTAGAGTCCTGCAGATGGATTTAAGCAATATCGATTTAGGAAGTGTTGTGTTGCAATACATAGATGACATTTTAGTATGCAGCACTTCAGAGGAAGAGTGCAGACGCGATTCCGTTGAGCTGATTACACTTGCTAATAAAGGATATAAGGTTGACAAAGAGAAGTTACAGTATTGTCAACAAGCGGTGTTGTATATTGCCCAATTGATTTCACATCCTGAGGGAGCCAAGGCTATTTTGAAAACCACACACACAATAAAACACATGCAGAGATTTCTAGGATTGTGTAACTATATCAGAGCATGGGTCTTTGATTACAGCTCATATATAAGGCCTTTATTGCAGGCTTTAAAGAAAGCAGAGGCAACACAGGAAAACATTGGGCCTCATTACGAGTCTGCGACCAGGACTTAACGCCACCGGTAAAACCATACCGCCGTTGTTTCTGTGACCGTGCAATCACGACCCACGGACCCGGAAAAAGCACCACCACAAACCGCCGGCGCGGAGGTAAGGGATCCGTAGAATGCGACGGCGGCGAAACCACTCAGTTACCGGCAACACGAAACACCATGGGCATGACGAGTACCACAGACATGGAAACACCGCCACAAAAATGGTGGAAAAACCGTGGTCACGGAGGCAGTATCGACGCCACCGCGAACATGACGTTAAACAGTACCAGGTGATGTGAATCAGGCCACAGGTGCCCCAAATGAGGCCAGCCGGACCCAGCAGGTCACTGGGAGGGTACAAAAGGGCCACACCCACACCCAGGTCAACTCCAAACACAACAATGCAGGCAGCAGCAGCATTGGGACTGGGACTACTGAACCTACAGGCAGCAGTGCACATGGTGGCAGCAATGGTGCAGAGGAGGATGAGGCAGAGGCGGAGCAGGCGCAGGCGTCAGTTAGAAAACCCTGCACCCATGCCAAACCCAATTGCGCAGCTGGCACGACCCCGCAGGCAGCCTGCAATACCCTGCATCAGGGCCTCACCCTGGAACCTGACCCCAGGACAGATCCACACATTATACCGGCTGGACCGTCAACAATCATGTACATCACTGCCATGATTGAGGACGACATCAGCAGCCACATTGCCATCTCGACCACAACCCCCCCCCCTCCTGAACGTGATGTCAGTACTGCATTTCCTAGGCACCGGAACTTATCAGCACACAGTTGGTGAGCTGCACGGGCTCTCACAACCCTGTTTTTCAAAAATATTGGGACAGGTACTGGATGCTCTGCTGCGCCATGTGTCGGAACACATCGCCCTACCCCGTACACTTGCAGAGGTCATTGCAACCAAGTTGGCATTCCATGCCATTGCAGCCATGCCAAATTGCGTAGGTGCATTAGACTGCACCCACATAGAGCTGACAGTACCACGTGCAATGTAGATGGTGTACCGCAATAGGAAACAGTACCACTCACTGAATGTACAGATGGTATGTGATGCCAGACTGCTGATTACACATTGCTGCGCACGTTTTCCGGGGTCAACACATGACTCAATGGTCCTGCGGAATTCCACATTGCCACGCTACATGGAACGCTACGCTAGACAAAGCACATGGCTATTGGGCGAGTACAACTGCCAATGCATAGGCCCTGTTGAAGTGTGTTGAGTGCCCAGGCCAATGACCTGTGTAAGTGGGCTGCTACAACTGCACATGCATCACCCCCTCGGCCATGTAATGAACGGTCAGCATAACCCACACATCACATATCTACAAATGACCGGTTGCCACAGTACACACCCTGCCTAAGGAGATATACGACCAAAGCTACCAACAGGCCATACAAGTTGATCCACTCAATCCAGCCATCCACACTTAGGACCACTTCCCCCCCCACAGCACATGACGGCTACACATGAGACATCCTGCAAGAGCCAAATCATCACAGGCCATGGAATGACTCCCCCATGTGTGCTCGTCATTGCACAGTGCCTTACTTACCAACCACTATCGTGTATAAAGTCCACTTCATATGCACAGCAAGTAATAGTGCAATGTCCAAATGCCACCATCTGCAACAATTACCCATGGATGGCAATCACCCGCCCTTCCGACCACGGCTAGGCCCATATGGATGAATGTATGATGATACAATATTGCATTGCATCAGATCGTGAGATGAACAACAAACACTGACATACGTCACAGATTTACATCCCATGTAGGTGATGCTGGATATGCACTCACGCCATGGCTGATGACACCTGTACGGAGGACAAGAAACAGGCATGAGGAGACATACAACAGGGCACACGTCTGCATACGTGGCATGATTGAGAGGACATTTGGCCTATTGAAGGCCAGGTGCCGCTGCTTGAGCAGATCTGGAGGATCACTGCTCTACAACCCAGTGAAGACAGGTAAAATTGTGCTTGTGTGTGCCATGCTGCACAATCTGTGCTTGCGCAGGAACATTCCGCTGCCCCCAGACACAGTAGATGAAGATGAAGATGGAGATGGGGATTGCGATGAGGGTGGGGTGGCAGCACAACCTCCCAGGGGTGCGCAAGATGGCCAACAAGCACGGGATGCACTCATTTGAATTTACTTTTGAGAGACTGCACATTGACAGCAAAGTATGGATATGACGATGCCAGTGAATAAATGATTTTTGTCTGCTGATGAAATGACTGATGTCCACTCATTATGGTAGTTTTCAAAGGTTTTGTATTATCAATTAAACAGGGAAGAAAGTGCATTGGGTAGGGAAGCTGTACACCCATGCCCACCCACCACCCAAACCACCCAAACATTCCCACCCCCAACCAGGCTCCTAACAACTAACCACCTAATGGGCAACCCTCACCACCCCCACCACCCAAACGTTCCCACCCCTCCAGCACCCATGGTGTCCCTAAATGTCATGTTGACTGGCATCCCCACATGCCACTATTTGTGGGGGTGCTTGTGCGCAGGTGTGTCCTTGCTGGTGGATCCAGTCAACCGACTTGAACGCCTCCGTGGGCTGCCAGTGGCAGAGCTGGATGGGGTGGTGCTGCCTGAGGTGACTGTCAGTGTAACTATGGGCAAGGGTCCTTGAAACGCCTGCTGGGCTACCAACATCGACTCAGCAATGCTGGACTGAACACTGTTCCCTTCCCTGACATGGTGTGCCAGGGTGAGAATTGTTGCTGCAAATCGTCCAATCGAACTGGTGAGCCGACGCACCGACGTGGCATTGCTCTCCCACTGTTGCATGGCCTCCTCACGCTGCAGCCTGGCCTCCTCCAGCTGTCTTTCCACCAGCTGCGTCAGGGTGGCCTGTTGCTCGATGTGCTGCAATTGTGTACAGAGGTTGCCCATGGATGGAGTTGGGGAGCGCATGGGGCTGTGCAGTTCTGGGGGGCTGAACTGTAGGCCATGGATGGGTGACAGGCCATCCATGTTGTCCCCCTCACCCTGTTGTACTGCTTCGGCCTGCATGGCCGGGGCACTCCCATCACTTGATGCAGCCTCCTCAGCTGTGCAGAGGGGTTGCGAATCATCATCCGGGGCCAGGGTGAGTGGCTGCATGGGGATGGTGTCGTCTGCTGGTGTGCCTGCTGCAGCCGGTGTGCCTGATGTTGCCGGTGTGCCTGCTGCAGCCGGTGCCTGTGTGCCAGAGCAGCTCGCATCATCCTCCTGGACATGAGTGCTGCGTTGTGCGCCTGCAGGTGGCCGCTGCATAGCCTCTTGTCCGTCATCGCTGTCACTTGTCACGACTGTGGGGATACAGAGGGCATGCGGTTAGTTGTGTGGTGTTACGTAATGTGTCCATCACATGCATCAAACATCACAATCCATGTCCACTTGCAATTCAACAGTTTTGACTATTGATACACACAGGTGTGTGTCTCTGCTTCCAGTCAGGCACGCACTGTGTGAATTTCGAGGGATTGTGCTTTGGGGATGTGATAATCGTCGTTTGGCCAGTCAGTGGGTCCATTGGGTCACTCCCAATCACACGTATGGCTTTGTACTCTGTGCACTTACCAGCATCTGCAGGTGGGCTCACTCCTGCCTCTGCCTCTCCTATGCCGTGGATGCCTTCGAGGTGCATGACACTGCTGCAGCGCTCCTCCCACGATTGCAGTTTCAGAGGGGATGCAGGGCCTCCACCAGTGCTGTGTTGGCGGTGTGCTGCGATGAGGTTGCGCACCCGGAGCCTGAGGTCATCCCACCTCTTGTGGCACTCCTTCACTGAGCATGTGGTCACGCCAACCGCTGTGCACTTGCGTGCTGCCTCTGCCCACACCTCCTTGCGGCGTTGCTGAACAATGCTCAACAATGTGCTCCACCAGTACTGTGAGCTCAGCCTGACTGAAGCGCTGCTTTCTCTGTCTGCGTGCTGGTATCCTGCATGTCATGATGGTGTTGGATGGTTTGTCAGTCTCGGGGAGGTGATCTGACATGTGGTGTCTGAGGATGGCAGTGGATTGTGCTTTATATAATGGCTGCCTCTCTGCTTCCATTTTTTTCCCCCGTGGTCATGGTATTTCCGTGTTACGCTCACCTGGACTCCACAGGGGTGTCGATCGGACCCGGACAGCTGCGGTCTCCTTCAATGTGATGCGTAGTGCAGAGATGACTGTCTGGACTGGCCCGCCTAGTCTTGTCTGCTGGACCCGAAGAAGTATTTTCCTGCAAGTGGAGACAGGGATTAACCACCTGTGGGTTTTAGTGATGGCCTCCCAACTGTCTCGCTCTCCCACACTAATCACCTCCGATATCCCCTTAGTAACCTCACATTATGTTTGTAAAAGATGAGCTCTCCATCCTGCGTGTCTTGCAGGGGCGCGTAGATACCAGTTACTTCACTGGTTTGAAGGCGTTGGGAGAGTTCCGGTAAGTATTGACTCTGAAGTCCCTGGCGGGATTGGGAAGTATCAAGTTCAAAGAGTTTAATGTGCCCGATGTTCACTCTTGTCCCTTTCCTTCCTTAAGTTGCAGCTGAGTTTGTGAGAAGAAGGTCTCGTAGCTGCTGCTGGAGTTCAGGTAAGAGTCTGTGTTACCCAACGCTGTCCGGTAACTATTGCATGCGTTAACGTGTTGTTTTTCTCCCTCTTTACAGATGCGGCATAGGAAAATGTGGAGAGTTATGGAATAATACCGCCGGTGGTAAGTCTATGGTGGTAAGAGGTTGTATTTGTTGATTCCCTTAGCTCACCTTGTTTTTTCTTGTGTCCCCTAGGTGCCGGATTACGGCGAAGAAATGATGGAGACAGTGCCAGAACTAAAGGTGCTGTGAGAACTGGTGAGTATGGCGCCGTGCTGGAGATGGCGAAGCGACGCGTGCAGGACTGATGTACTGTCCAGGTCCGGAGATGAAATGGTTCCGGAATTAGGTGAGGAATTTGAAATAAGTTTGTTTTCTAACCTTGTCCTTTTCTTCTTCTTTATTCTAGGAGCTCCGGATTCGAGGCGGGCGTGGCAGAAGACTGGATGCTGGCTGCAGGCACGTGGGCGTGGCAGAAGACTGGATGCTGGCTGCAGGCACGGTGAGCGTCACGCTGCTGGATGCAGAATAACACGAAGCATGTGCTGCTGTTCGGGTGTGGTTTAAATAGCCTCCAAAGTAGTTCCAGGTAAGAAGTTCCCTAGAGCCACGCCCGAGTAAAAAATAGTCCCTGCAACAAAATAGTCCCATCCAGGCCTCATGTAGGCTTGGACTCTTTTGCAGCATGGTCTGCATCAGGTAAGTAAAGTCTTTGTGCCTGGCGCCTATGGCGCCAGGACTGATTTTTATGATGAGCCTGGCCCCTAAGGCGCCAGGACTGAATCCAGACAGCCCCTAGCCGGGGCTGCTGAGGTTTAAACAAATGTCTGGATGCCTGCTCCCGGAGCTGAGGGCCTTGGTCCTGATGCCCGGGGGTAGGCATCATGACGTTCCGCTTCCGGTGTTTCCGTGTCGGCGGGGGCGGACATGGTTCTAGAGCTGTTTTCTGTGGCGCTAAGTCCGCGCGAGTAGGTGTTTACGTGACGGCGGTGACTCCGTTTCCGCCTCAGTGTGTTGCGTGCGACCCACCTGCCGTAATCGGCCCTTCTTTCCGCAACCTTGCGGTCGCGGAAGCAGAGTCACCGTCGACATGAAATCACCGCATTCCAGCAAAGCGGACTCGTAATGAGGCCCATTGTGTGGACTAGGAAATGGAAGAAGGGTTTGACCAGTTGAAAAAAGCAATTTGCACACCTCCAGTTTTAGGGATTCCCAATTATGCTGAGGAATTATTTATATTTTCGCATACAGGTGGCACTGTTATGACAGCAGTCCTTATACAGAGAACCACATTGGGGTACAAGCCCCTTGCATATTACAGTGGGATTTTGGACCCAGTAATGAGGGGTTACTTTCCATGCTTACAATCGCTGGCAGCCGCTACGTTCGATATAGAAAAAGCTGCAAGCATAGTGATGGGATGCTCTATGACATTATTTGTTGAGCATGTACTATTTGCCATTTTAGAGAAACCAAAAGGCACGTTGACTTCTCAAAGGGCTTCTGCCTACGAGGTAGTCATAGCAAATCCGGCGATCAAAATAGTTTGATGCAGAATAGTCAATCCTGCCATGTTTGTAGCTGAACCACTGGCAGAGGAAGAGCATGTGCATGATTGTTCGAACTATGAAGAGTTCTATGACGAAATTCCTAGGATAAAAGAAAATGCCTTGACAGATGGAGAAATTGTTTTTATTAACGGTTCCTCAAGAATTGATCAAAATGATGGACAGAGATACACAGGTGCCACTGTGATAAAACACACAGCCAATGGGGAGTTTCATACATTGGTAAGTGCACGACTCCCGTCTCACTATTCAGCACAGGCTGCAGAGTTAGTGGCGCTGATTGTCGCACTCGAGAATCATGCAGACCAAGAAGTAACAGTGTACAGCTATTCCGCCTATGTGACGTCATTGGTGCAAACAGGGTTAGCACGTTGGAAAAGGAGGGGTTACCTCTGAGCGGATAGCATGCCAGTGCAGCATGCCGCCTTATTGGACAGGCTTATTAAGGCAATGCAACTCCCTAGTTAAATGTGCAGCAATACTAAAAGAGCAGACTTTATCTCACGTGGAAACAAAGCAGCAGATGATGAAGCAAAACTTGCTGCATGTTCAGAAAATGTAATGACATTTGGTACGCCTGATGTAAATGAGAACAAGGTTGCAATGATGAAGGTGTCTGAAAGATAGTAATTTGTCAAAAACACAGCTAATGCAATTTCATGGGGAGCACCGCAAGATGAGAAGGATTTGTGGACGCGAAGAGGGTGGCCTTTAAACCTCTCTGAAGCATTGTGGTGACAAGACAGCACTGGTAAACCAGTGATGCCTGTAGCCTTATTAAGGGTGGCACTGGAACAGCTACACTACCCTGCACACACAACTAGAGAGAACCTCGCTGCAACTATTGCAGAGGATTGGTTTGTACCAAATTTGATAAAACATGTTGCGTTCTATGTAGTGAACTGCATCGTGTGTCAAAAATATACGGCTGGGCACACACTGCACACAGGTAGGGGAGTTATTCCAAGACCTACTGGCCCTTTTATCATTTGCATATCGACTATGTCGGCGTGCTGCAAGTATGTAATGGATATAGATACATGATTGTTGTGGTTTGTCCCTTTTCACAGTGGATTGAGCCTAGTCCGTATACACACCCAGACTCTACCTGTGCAGCCAAATTCCTAGTGCGGGAAGGGTTTCCCAGATGGGGAGTATGTCAAGTAATGAGGTCAGACAATGGCCCACATTTTGTGAACCAAACATTTGAGCAGATCAGCTTGTTGTTTGGTGTAAAGCACAAGTTGTCTTTGGCCTATCACCAACAAGGAAATGGGATCTGCGAACGACTCAACGGCTTGCTTAAAGAAAGAATAGCCAAGTTGAAGGTTGCATTGCCTACCACTGCCATTATATGCATTGAGGAACCAACCAGGTTCGGACCACCATCTCACCTCCCCATGAGATGGTGACAGGGAGACGCATGAGGACACCCCTCATGGCTCCATCCAGAGTTAGAAGTGATGATCAGCCCACAGCAGAACTGTTAGGAATGGAGCTACGTGAATATCTTATGTGTATGACTTCAAGCATCTCTGCCATTTCAGGTCAGCTACGGCAAAAATGGTGTGGGGCAGTACAGAACACAGAAGGAGATGAGATGCTTCAACAAGTAGTGTTCAAGAATTATGTTTTCCCCAATTATTCCCCAGAGATGCGGTCCTAATCCGCAACGTCACGAGGAAGTGGCACGAGCCAAGATTTAAGGGCCCTTTCATTGTGGAAGACGTCACACCATCTGCAGTCAGAGTGCAAGGCAGACGCGCTTGGACTTTTTCAGGCGACGTCAAAATTTACACTGGAGAAACCCCTCTGCCCCCACCCCCTTCAGAAGCAAGTTTCTGGGAAGAACCTCAGCAAATACAGACAAGGGGGGTCATTACGAGGTAGGGGGTAAGGGGTTAACGGCGCCGGTAAAGGTGCCTGGAGCCGTCAACCCCTTACCGCCCCATTACGAGTCTACTCGTGGGAACCCGCTAAGGACGCCTGGTTTTACCAGTTATTAACAGGCCCGTTGTTAGCACCCTCCCCATTCCCATTGAGCCCTGTGGGAGCTCGAATGGGGATGGGTTCCTTGAATGAGGAATTACCGGTACCTCCAAGTTCGGAATGGCCCGGTAATTCCTCATTCAAGGAACCCGGATCCAGTACCCAGTAAGGGGGTAGCCATGCCGCTAGTAGCGGCATGGTTACCTGCTACCTCGTAATGACCCCCAAGGTCTATGAGGAGGAAGAAGGACACAGAGGCTGTTGAATAAAAGAAAAGATTTCATTGGACTGTGGCTTGGTTTGGGACACTCTTTTAGTCACTTCTGGAAGAGTTAAGGGAAGCTGATGCGAACACTCTGTGCAGTCATTTCAGGGTGAAAGAAAAATCTTTTTTTCTTAAAGCCACAGGAGCTTGTTAACTTTGGACTGAGGCATGCTTTAAGCCTTGATAAGAAGAGAAGTATGCCAAATTCCAAGTTCATTTTGGACAATTGGAAGAGGGTGCAGTACCCTGATTCATTTCTCGCTGAGTTCCTGTTTGGATTCGCCCACGGTGATTCCCAATGACAACATCTCAAGGATCATATTTGAAGTTTTTCTCTTCATTCTGCGCACGTATCCGGCTATTGTGGGGAGAACTACTAGTGTTTGTTTTTCTGCAAGATCCTAAGAATGGTTCAATCATAAGAAGATTGCTCCCTGCAATTATTGAGCAAATTCTGCAGAATATATTGTGGAAAGGACAAATACCCCTATCTGCTGATGATGCTCACATACTACTCAGGGTGGTTTTCTATCGTCTGATTGAAGAATACCTGCATCTTGTTGGAAGACACACTGATGTGCATACATTTCTAAGGGACCCGAGAAACAGTGTAGCACTAAACTGAATCTTGAGAGGCGTCATACTGCAAGTGAATGCCTATTCGGCGAGAAATCTGAGATCAAAGTGAAACTTTTCTTCAAGGGACAGATCGAGAAGTTGCTGTTCAGACAGAACTTTTTGTTTCATGCTGAAAGAAATTCATCATGTCGTCTGGTCTAAGGCAGATTCAAGGAATAGTGTATGTCGTTGAACTTGTGTAGGCTTACTGAAATTGGTTTTCCTCTTGCTCGAGAGGCATCTACATTTCGTCTGGTTAAAGACTGGTTCCAGGGAGACATCGAGAATTTGTTCTTGGTATCTAAGAAAGCAGACAGCTGATCGAGGATAAATTGCTGAGTCAAGACAGCAGCTTCCAGAAGCGGTACATAATGCTGATGTATTAAAGTTACTGTTTCCTTCCTTAGGCAATTAAGATGGGAAGCATAAGCAGTAACATTGTTATGCCAGATGCAGAGACGTCCATGTTGTCCATGAAATCGATGATGCAGATTGATATAACTCTGTTATTTATGCTTGCATTTTGTTCATAATCATACTGCTTTCACTCACAGTACGCACATCGTATTATATATTGATGTACATGGAGCTAAGAATCCTGTGAATCTTCCTGAGCAGAAGGAAGGTGCAATTGTGGCAACTACTAGGCACCCAAGACCCTATGTAGTTATTCCTGTTCCAAAGAAAGATGATAAATTACCTTAGTCTGAGATAAGTGTCACTAACAATCATTCCCATGCCAAAAGTGTCTTAGACACCCTTTTAGGACACAAGAGGCAGGCTTGGCAAGACGGGCAGGAAAAGAGGTTTTTAGACGGTGAGCCTATACAGGTGCAAACATACCTGGTCCTGGGGTAAATGACCCAAAGATGATCCCTAAAAGACAGTCACAAATGGAGATCTTGCGAGACATTTTAATTCCCAAATGGTATGTTGAGCGGATGAAACTTTCTGAACTTTCTGAACTTTCTCCTGCTCAGACAACACATGTAGGTGTACCCAGTCCACTGATCGATGTGCCTATGATTTATCCAGTCAGAAGGAGTTATTCCTGCACACTTCATGAAAGGATTATGGAAGGTCACATGAGGAGAATGAGGACTACAAGAAGCACCCAAGAAGATGATTTCGAAATGAATGATTACCTGGACAGTACAGCTCACTTGGGAAATAACATCTGGTATTAGCATATCAAAGAAGTGGGAAGAAGGCCTCAAACGAGGAATGCTTTGTGTGTGCACTCCTGCCTTAAAGTATGGGGAAGTCTAAAATCTTCATAGCTATTGAAATAGATGGCCAGACAGCACATTGTCTTTCGAACGTAGCACTTTGCAAAACCAGAGGCCAGTTCATGGTTCGAGATGCCTTCCTCAAATGGGCAACTGAATGGACAGATCCAGATGAAGATGACTGTATCCAGGATACAAAGACAAGAAACAGAGCCCATACTAAGAATCATGTGATCAGATAAGAGAAGCCTGGAGTGAAAGGAGCTGGAATCAGATGGGAGATAAACAAAAAATTGGAGAGTCCAGGAAAATCTGCAGAGGACATTCGAAGATGGAAGGACAGATACATATCTGGGGATCAGTGTTATCACGGGACGGATGGGAAGGAGTGGTGATCTGCAGAGCCTGGGTGGTCTTTGGTTGTTACAAACCTGCCATTGACATTGTACAGAAATGCTGCAAACCATTATGGCCAAAACCTGCTAAGCTACTGATTTGGGTCGAAGATAGAGGAGGACCCTTGCAGATAGTGCCATTGGAAAGTTCAAAGCTGTGCTTCAGAAATAATGGCACAAGAAAAGTTGGAGGGAATCAGAGCTGTGGTTGAATCTTTGACGTACCAGGAATGATACATGGAACAGCAGTTATCATGGATCATTATTGGGCGTGTGGATCCAGGGCATACAAGAAGCTAGTTTTGCAAAGGTAGCGGGCGCCCCTCTCTCGAAAGAACAGACTTGATAACCTGTTCAGTGATTATTAACCACTTGAGAGTTCACAGCCACTGCTTTTTCTCACCGTGCCTTTCACAGATGGGAAATATCCATTTGCATATCAGTCTTTGTCCTGCCCAGGGGCAGTCCAGCACCGAAATGCAATGGCAATTCCAACCTGAACGAGAGTACCACCAGCAACCCCATACACGTGTTTCACCCTTGTTGGGGATCATCAGTGAGGTGAAGCTGATGCCTCTCTAAACACAGTGAGAGGAAGACCACGTCTGGTTGCCCCCAGGAGACTGCAAACTCTCAAGTGGTTAATAACCACTGAACAGGTTATCAAGCCTTGTTCTATCGAGAGAGGGGCGCCCGCTACCTTTGCCAACCAAATTTCAAGGAACCTGGGATTGGTAACCCTAGGTCTCCTGGGAGCAACCAGACGTGGTCTCCCTCTCACTGTGCTTAGAGAGGCATCAGCTTCACCTCACTGATGATCCCCAACAAGGGTGAAACACGTGTATGGGGTTGCTGGTGGTACTCTCGTTCAGGTTGGAATTGCCATTGCATTTCGGTGCTGGACTGCCCCTGGGCAGGACAAAGACTGATATGCAAATGGATATTTCCCATCTGTGAAAGGCACGGTGAGAAAAAGCAGTGGCTGCGAACTCTCAAGTGGTTAATAACCACTGAACATGTTATCAAGCCTTGTTCTATTGAGAGAGGGGCGCCCGCTACCTTTGCAAACCAAATTTCAAGGAACCTGGGATTGGTAACCCTAGGTCTCCTGGGGGCAACCAGACGTGGTCTCCCTCTCACTGTGCTTAGAGAGGCATCAGCTTCACCTCACTGATGATCCCCAACAAGGGTGAAACACGTGTATGGGGTTGCTGGTGGTACTCTCGTTCAGGTTGGAATTGCCATTGCATTTCGGTGCTGGACTGCCCCTGGGCAGGACAAAGACTGATATGCAAATGGATATTTCCCATCTGTGAAAGGCACGGTGAGAAAAAGCAGTGGCTGCGAACTCTCAAGTGGTTAATAACCACTGAACAGGTTATCAAGCCTTGTTCTATCGAGAGAGGGGTGCCCGCTACCTTTGCGAACCAAATTTCAAGGAACCTGGGATTGGTAACCCTAGGTCTCCTGGGGGCAACCAGACGTGGTCTCCCTCTCACTGTGCTTAGAGAGGCATCAGCTTCACCTCACTGATGATCCCCAACAAGGGTGAAACACGTGTATGGGGTTGCTGGTGGTACTCTCGTTCAGGTTGGAATTGCCATTGCATTTCGGTGCTGGACTGCCCCTGGGCAGGACAAAGACTGATATGCAAATGGATATTTCCCATCTGTGAAAGGCACGGTGAGAAAAAGCAGTGGCTGCGAACTCTCAAGTGGTTAATAACCACTGAACATGTTATCAAGCCTTGTTCTATTGAGAGAGGGGCGCCCGCTACCTTTGCAAACCAAATTTCAAGGAACCTGGGATTGGTAACCCTAGGTCTCCTGGGGGCAACCAGACGTGGTCTCCCTCTCACTGTGCTTAGAGAGGCATCAGCTTCACCTCACTGATGATCCCCAACAAGGGTGAAACATGTGTATGGGGTTGCTGGTGGTACTCTCGTTCAGGTTGGAATTGCCATTGCATTTCGGTGCTGGACTGCCCCTGGGCAGGACAAAGACTGATATGCAAATGGATATTTCCCATCTTTGAAAGGCACGGTGAGAAAAAGCAGTGGCTGCGAACTCTCAAGTGGTTAATAACCACTGAACAGGTTATCAAGCCTTGTTCTATCGAGAGAGGGGCGCCCGCTACCTTTGCAAACCAAATTTCAAGGAACCTGGGATTGGTAACCCTAGGTCTCCTGGGGGCAACCAGACGTGGTCTCCCTCTCACTGTGCTAGAGAGGCATCAGCTTCACCTCACTGATGATCCCCAACAAGGGTGAAACACGTGTATGGGGTTGCTGGTTGTACTCTCGTTCAGGTTGGAATTGCCATTGCATTTCGGTGCTGGACTGCCCCTGGGCAGGACAAAGACTGATATGCAAATGGATATTTCCCATCTGTGAAAGGCACGGTGAGAAAAAGCAGTGGCTGCGAACTCTCAAGTGGTTAATAACCACTGAACAGGTTATCAAGCCTTGTTCTATCGAGAGAGGGGTGCCCGCTACCTTTGCAAACCATACAAGAAGCTACCCAATGTCATGATGCCTACCCCCGGGCATCCAGACCAAGTCCATCAACCCCGGAAGCAGGCATCATGTTACCTGGAGCAAACCCAGCAACCCCTGTTAGGGGCTATCTGGGTACAGTCCTGGTGCCTATGGCGCCAGGCTCATATGTTAAAACTTACCTGATGCAGACCATGCTGCAAGGGATCCAAGCATCCAAGCCCATGTGAGGCTTGAAGGGACTATTTTATCTTAGGGACTATTTTGTTACTCGGTTGTGGCTGTGGAGGAATACTTACCTGGGACTACTTTGAAGGCTATTTAAACCACGCCCGAAGAGCAGCACATGCTTTGCGTTATTCTGCATCCAGCAGCGTAACGCTCACTGTGTCTGCAGTCAGCATCAGCATCCTGCCACGCCCACCTCGAGTCCAGAGCGCCTAGAAAGAAGGGAAAGAAGAAGAAAGGTTAGAACAAGAACTTTACTGGATTTCTTACCTGATTTCGGATTCAGCGCATCTTCGAACCAGAAACAGACTTCATTTTAAAAGCGTTGCATCGCCAGCAGCAGCGCCGCGCCATACTCACCGTTCCTCGCAGCATCTCTACGATCCAATGCTGTCTCCATCACCTGGTTGCCGCATTCCAGCACCTAAGGGGGACACGAAAACAACAAGGTGAGCCAAGGGAACAAACAAGGACAATCTCTTGCCACCATATGCTTACCTGATTTTACCACAGGAGTTATTATCCACCAGCACGCCAAATCTTCCTACGCTGCACCTGCAAGAAAAGAGAAAGCAGCGAGTTAAACCATTGCATCATTTACCGGACATTGTTACAAAACACAGACTCTTACCTGAACGCTTTCAGCTGCCACAAGACGATCATCTTTTGGGTCTAAGCTGCAAAAGAAACAAGGAATTGGACAAGAGTGATTAATCAGACATGTTGAACTCATTAAATCTATATACTTACGGCCCTTCGCCCGGAGGTTTGGAGCCAAGATTTGTCCAGAACTCTTCCAATATCCTCAAGCCAGTGAAGTAACTGGCCATCAACGCGCCCCTGCATTCTTCACAGGATGGAGGGCTCATCATACAAAACTATAAGGTGAGCTTTGTGAAAGGGAATGTCAAAAGTGATAAGTGGGGACGCAGTGAGGTGTTAATACTCAAATCCACGGGTGGCTAATTCCCTTTCCCCGTCTTTAGGAGACTACTTCTACGGGTCAAGCAGACGAAGCTAGGTGGGCCAGTCCAGTCAGTCATCTCTGCACTATGCATCACGTTGCTGGAGACCGTGGCTGTCCAGTTCCGCTCGACACCCCTGTGGGAGCCAGGTGAGCGTAACACCCAAGGATTGGGAAGGACGATGCCCATTAGTGAATGTCCATGTTCCAGCATTGGTGATTCCAAAAAGTGATCTAGATCTTGACAGTTTCCCAAAAGCAGATGCCCACCTGAGGAAGAAGAGATCTGTGGAGCTGATAAAGAGGATGAAGAGGGAGAACTATTTCTCAACTAAGTCAATAGAAGCCGTTGACTGCATTCCATATGAGCACAGGCTGTTCAGCCAGACCTCATCAGTGTTTACCTTAATTTTCATGCCTAGATTCCAGGTTAGAGCAAATACCAAGTGGCTACAGATCACCAGATGGGAATTGCTGCAGATTATCAACACTTCCATAAAGGGGTTCAATGCTATTCGAGAAGAGATGAGAGCCATACGACTGATGACCCATCAGAACAGATATGTCTTGGACATGATTTCAGCAATGGATGGAGGTGTTTGTGCAAAAATCGGAGAATCATGTTGCACATTTATACCTTCTCATGATGACGAGAATTTGCTCCTTGACAGAGGCCATAGACATGCTGACCAAGCTCCATGGTCAGATGATAGATGAAGTAGAAGACATTGCTGATGACGGCTGGTTTGGATCACTCTTCTTTTGGATTCCACAATGGACAGCAGACATGTGCAAGTTTCTTGGAGCCCTGATCGTGTTGGTGTTGCTTGGATTTTGTGTGATCAAGATAATAATCTCACAATGTAAGAAGACAGCAAAGAAATATATAGGGATGAACATCATGATCGATTTCGAATCAGGATGGAAAGCCAGAGACCTGACAGATGAAGAAATCGGAGGCTTTGTGCAAGCCAGTATCCATGTACCTGAGGGCACAAAGTTCCTGTATCCAAAGAATCACAAGAAGTATGTAGGAAGATGGATCTATTTGGACAATGTAGTCTCATGACATGGAACAAAGATGAGCACATCAAATCAGCAGGATGCCTGAAGGGAGTCATCAAAATATGGATCCCAAAGAAACTTTTCTTCAGACCTAAATGCCTGGATGTGAAGGATGATGAGAGAGTGGTCGATAAATCGTCCAGACGGAGGACTGTAGTGGAGGAGCCAAGTAGCCCCACGTCAACCGTTCAGCCCCTTTTACCTGCATGTTGGAAATCAGAGTACACGGACATACACGGAACAGTTGAACCAACAAAGGGCAGAGTTGTAACGCTTACCTGAGCTCTGCGGGGACACATACTCTTGTCTGCTGAACCTTAGGTTTTTCTCTGTTAGCGTTGTTTCTCCTTTCAAGATTCTTCACAATACTGCAACAGTAACTCTGTGTGATACACAGTAATTCTCAATAATGCCTTTCATGAACAACAGAACTAAATTAGCTTTTCCCAACTGGATTTCTGGTCATCCTCTCTCTCTCCAATTATTACTTTGAGTTTTTGTTTAATGGGCTCTCCATCCTGCTTCGGCGCAGGGGTGCTAGTTCTGAAGAGTGGAGTCCTGCTGTAGTGAAGCCACTGGGAAGAATGGAACTACTTCCTAACTTAATGATGACTAACTGAAAAGGTTATGGAGGGAATGCACAGATGGAAGGAATGGCTAATCCCAGGAGGTTAACTATCCCTGAACACCCAATAACTAACTAATGGGTTAATGAATACTATTCTAGCTGTGTGCTGCAATACAGTGATTCACCTAGCCAGATGTGGTTGCTTAAAGACTCTGAGCAGAGAGCGTGGAAAAGGAATATGGGAAGGGAACCACCCTGTCACCTTAATGCTGCTTACAAACGTGTGCCCTCACAGAACTTAAGATATTCAATTAAATTCAATCGCAGCAAGCGTATCAAGAAAGAAAACAACGTAATGCAGGAGACTTGCAATGTCTTTTAACTTTTGGCATGCAAAGGGCATTCAACCGCAGCAAGCGTAACAAAAGGAAAGAATGTAATGCAGACAACTCATAAATGACTGTTTACAGTTTGGGCATGTGAATGATACTTGTGGTGAGGAGGCGTGGAGCCGAGGTGCTTGGATAAGTGAAGCTACCTGACAACAAGCGTGCGGCTTCCCGAATACTGCCGTAACAGAAAATATCAAATTATGTCGGAAAACCTAGCGGAACACTCCCTAGGTGAAAACTATAAATAAGCTGAAGGAAACTGTGGAAAATAACACATAGGAAGGTTTTATGGGCTATAACTGAAGAGAATTCCAATCCGCGGTAAGCGTTTTCTACAACTGTAGAAACGAACGCGAAGCGCGTAACCGCAGAGGGGAGGGGCTTAAGTAGACAAGGAATTAAAACCACTAGAATGCACAGCCGCTTCCTAGAATGGAAACTAGGCGGCCATGTTGGGCAAGGAGGAAGTTACTGTAGACCCTTAGCCAAAGCCCAAGAATGGAATGCTGCAGTCCACGAACTTCTGGAGGTCTTTTTAAGGGCATGACAAGGAACACGACCTGTGCTCATGACAAGAGTATGGACTCTGTGCGGTACCAGTGAAAATACTGACATCAAAGAGAATCCTAGAGGCAAGGTTCCCATTCAGAAACATAATATATTAGAAGGAAACCCTTCAGAAAACAATTACGCCCTACGGTAGTAAAAGGAACCTCTACCTTCAAGAAGGGATTATAGAGACAAAATACAATAGCACAAGGTAGAGAAAAAGTAGTCAGCAGCGACCAAATATTATCACAAAATACAGCTTTTATTAATAATTATTAAAAAACATCATAAAAAACATACAGATATTAAAACCTAGTAAAAATAAAGTGCAAGTGACACCAAACTAAATACTCGCAATCAAATTGTAACAATTCATCTCTAGTTATCCAATAGACTAGGTACAAAACTCCTATTGACACATTAATGTAGTATATACAGGAGGAAGGAAAAAATATCGGTCAATGACGACCCAAATACATAGACCAGTAGATCTAATCCCTGGTAGTATGCCTCGACATGTTTCAGTTCATGTGATTTCTTGAGAACTTTCTTCAGGAGGAAGTATTTTGATCCCTCACTTTCTTTTTAGCATTCACTGCAGCACTTCATAATTCTAAAGTGCTTAACCCAAAAGGAGGTGCTGCTGAAAGATATTTAAAACGCTCTGTAAATCTACAAATTAAATACAGGGAAAAACAGAATAGATCTGAATAGGCCGGGTAATCAGAGAAACAAATACATCTTATACCTAGCCTTTAGGTTCGAAGTAGTATAGGGGAAAGCTGGACAATGTTCTGTCTTCAAGCACAAAATGCACCCATTGCAGATTTAAATTCAGTGGAAATAAATACATACATATCATATCAGAACCTACTCTTTTGAACCTACATCAGCTGACTGTCAATTTTGAGTCTGTGTTCACGTCTACATTACACATATATCGACTTACAATAGGTCTCTGGATTTTTTAAAAAAACAAACAGAAAAAACCCACACAGATATCACCTCGGGTGGGGTTAAAGTATTCCCAAAAAAATATAACTATAAACACTAGGAAAACAGAACCCTTAGTACCATGATGACTCGGGTCGCTGTGGGAAAAACAACAGAAGGAGGAGACTTAAAATGTCTCTTACCTCAAGGTAAAGCAAGTGGCGCCAGAAAATATAGATCTAGTCTTGGCGGGCAATGCAATCGGGGCGTAATCCTTTTCACTCCTCTCCATACAGTTTAGAGAGAATCAGAATGGGGGATAGAATCCACTAAAAGGAAAACAGAGAAAGAGAGGGGCTTTCAAAAAAACAAACAAACCAAGTATACACAAACAAAATATAGACACACTCGGACTATCAGGTGTGCCAAGTGGCAACAAAGGGCTAATTCACAACCTTAAAATAACTAGTGACCCAGAATAAACCGAGTTGAAAATGTACAGGACAAACAACTGACTCCGTAGTAAGGTATAATGCGTGTTCGTGCTTACCTGTGCTGGCGTTAGTTAAATCGGAGATAGACGAGTCCTTTCTTAGTGTCTATGAATGGGCTGGGTCTGTTACTAAAAAACTCAGACCCCTTGCCATTTTGGAATGGTCCCCACAAAAGATAGACAAGTCCTTTGTTAGTGTCTATGAACAGGCTAAGTCTGTTACTGAAGAACTCGGGCCCCTAGTGGTGAAAGAGCATATTACACAATAAAAGGTAAACAATAGAAAGCTTATTGTTAACAGGATACACGCACCATCTAAGCTTATTTAATTTTATGCCACTCAATTGCATCATTTTAAGAGATCACTACGGGTTTGGAAAATAAGCTGTTGTTCTTTTTGTAGGAGTTTAGAATTTTGAATTGATAAGGTATCAGCTCTAACCACCAACAGTACTGTCCAAGTAAAGCTTTCAAAATTGTGGGCTTTATCAATGAAGTGTTTTACCAAGGGTGCCTGGAGAGTTTTATTCTTAATGCAACTTTTATGTTCATTAATTCGAAATTTGATTTTACGATTTGTCTTACCAATAATGGAGACCACAAGGGCATGTGACCATGTATACTACATGGTCAGTATTGCAATTTGAAAAGGATTTCTGAGTCCAGATTAAGTCACGACCTATGTTGACTTCATGAGATTTAGATGGGGTTTTACATGCCACACATTGTCCACAAGGATAGTGGCCTGTGATGGGAGGAAGGCCCCATTGACTAGTAATGCTGGTTTTAGGTACAGAAGGGTTACGAAATCTGCTTTGGCTATCTCGATTACCTATAGAGGTGGGTTTGGTATAAGCAAAAAGGGGTAGAACATGCGTTATACCTTACTACGGAGCCAGTTGTTTGTCCTGTATATTTTCAACTCGGTTTATTCTGGGTCACTAGTTATTTTAAGGTTGTGAATTAGCCCTTTGTTGCCACCTGGCACACCTGATAGTCTGAGTGTGTCTATGTTTTGGTTGTGTATACTTGGTTTGTTTGTTTTTTGAAAGCCCCTCTCTTTCACTGTTTTCCTTTTAGTGGATTCTCTCTAAACTGTATGGAGAGGAGTGAAAAGGATTACGCCCGATTGCATTGCCCGCCAAGACTAGATCTATATTTTCTGGCGCCACTTGCTTTACCCTGAGGTAAGAGACATTTTAAGTCTCCTCCTTCTTTTGTTTTTCCCACAGCGACCTGAGTCATCATGGTACTAAGGGTTCTGTTTTCCTAGTGTTTATAGTTATATTTTTTTGGGAATACTTTAACCCCACCTGAGGCGATATCTGTGTGGGCTTTTTCTGTTCGTTTTTTTTTAAAAATCCAGAGACCTATTGTAAATCGATATATGTGTAATGTAGACGTGAAAACGGACTCAAAATTGACAGTCAGCTGACGTAGGTTCAAAAGAGTAGGTTCTGATATGATATGTATGTATTTCCACAGAATTTAAATCTGCAATGGGTGCATTTTGTGCTTGAAGACGGAACATTGTCCAGCTTTCCCCTATACTACTTCGAACCTAAAGGCTAGGTATAAGATGTATTTTTTTCTCTGATTACCCTGCCTATTCAGATCTATTCTGTTTTTCCCTGTATTTAATTTGTAGATTTACACAGCATTTTAAATGTCTTTCAGCAGCACCTCCTTTTGGGTTAAGCACTTTAGAATTATGAAGTGCTGCAGTGAATGCTAAAAAGAAAGTGACGGATCAAAATACTTCCTCCTGAAGAAAGTTCTCAAGAAATCACATGAACTGAAACATTTCGAGGCATACTACCAGGGATTAGATCTACTGGTCTATGTATTTGGGTCGCCATTGACCGATATTTTTTCCTCCTGTATATACTACATTAATGTGTCAATAGGAGTTTTGTACCTAGTCTATTGGATGACTAGAGATGAATTGTTACAATTTGATTGTGAGTATTTAGTTTGGTGTCACTTGCATTTTATTGTTACTAGGTTTTAACATCTGTATGTTTTTTATGATGTTTTTTAATAATTATTAATAAAAGCTGTATTTTGCGATAATATTTGGTCGCTGCTGACTACTTTTTCTCTACCTTGTGCTATTGTATTTTGTCCCATTGAGAAAACCATACCTGCATACAAGAAAATATGATGGCCATTTGAATGAAATCCCGGAAGAAGCGGAGCAAATAAACGGCAAGGAAGAATGGTAATGTCACCAACCATCACCAATATACGTCAAACAGAGCTGAGATAAAGTACCTAGAAGAGATGCATAGACCATAGAATGCAGATATTCTATAAAGCATCAAGAGAGTATCAAGGATAAGTGACATCTTGGGGTCAATCTGAAGAAGCTTATGCAACAGGAATAGATGAAGACATTGAGTCATTTTACACGTGTACAGATGCAAAAGACACGCAGGCAGACAAAGTAATCTTGAAGCTAGCTTATAGTGAATAGATTGCAGCAAGCACCAATATATACATATATACCTATGGACAAGTAAAGGATGGATGTTACCACTATGCATTATAGCAGTGCTGGACAGTAGCAAGAAGGCCTAATTTCTCGTGTGTCGCAGTTAAAAAGCAAATTGAATTACAAAGTGAATCTCAGTAGACAAGGCTGGATGAGCCAAGAAGCCAAGGTCTTCTCAAACTGGAGTAAACTGACATTGGATACAAATCGTGTGAAAGAACAAAACTCCTGTTCAGAAGGCATGAACATAACAAGGAAGACGTCGGAGGTCTATTAAAAAATAGTATTAAATGCACCAAAAGGCTCGACTCCATGGTCTCTAGTCACATGGCAGGATGAAGTTAGACGAATGAGATGGTCACACAAGGGCAGACCGTGCTTTTCACTCGCTAAATTTCTCAGAGGTAAGAACACTCAAGGCCGAGCTTCAAAGCCTAATTGACAGTAGACCACTGAGGTGATGATGGATTGATATGCTAATTGGTGGGAAGCGATGGCCAGCCTGCAAAACGTAGATGGAAAAGTACTGACGGAGGTTAGAGTGCCAACCAATTGTAGAGGGCTGCATATTTAGGGGTCCTATAGTTGTGTAAACTAATGGGACGTGTATTTAGTGACATGCATAGTGGTCATTTTTAGGGGAGGGCTTATTTGCCCCACCTGATGTTAAGTAACCAATCACATATTCACAGTTTTTAGACTAGTACGGATCGTATATTTAGATGTTCACTCAGAGCCAATCACCCATACTCATAGGTTTTTGTAGTTTTCCACATAGGATGACGTTAGTGATACGTAGGGTAACGTCATCAATGAAGATTTTTTGCTACATAAGATTGCTTTTTTTGTAATGCATTCAGAGAATTTGCGCTGAGATGTCCGTTGATATCCGTGTACTCCCTGTTTTAGATAATTGATATTAAAACAGTCTTCCTTTTGCCAACTACTTCAGTCGTTTTGATTATTGATGTATGAATACAAATCTGCATCCCCCTCCATCTCCAGGGTAATTTCTACTCATCTTAAAGGGCTGGGCTATCCAGTCCACTATGGAGTTGAGGAAACTACTCTGTGGCACTAGGGGGTTGAATGAAGTGAGCATACTTAACACTGCACATAGGGAATGGCTGAGGTTTCATCGTTATGCAATGGTGTGTTGAGAGATTCCCAAAAGATGCTGCAGCGGATAGTATCCCGAGATGCCCAGCTGATCTGGAGATTGATCAACAAAGCAACAACATTGCTAGCATATACTCATGTTAAACCGATCTCGGAAGCAGCATGGATAGAGCATTTGTTGTGGGTCTATTCAGGGAGTGGCAGTGGCAGTGATGGGCAATGGACAGTTGAGCTTAATACTGAACCCTGAAAGCTGGACTTTGATGAAGACGGCACTGGGTTGATTCTTAGCCGTAGTAAGAATTCACAGGCTCCTGGTCCAGACGGACTATCTAACGTGGTCCTGAAGGCAGATTCAATTCTCTGGGCCTGTTTTTTGGCCAGTATATTTGAGGTGATGCTATCAACCCAGTGCTTGCCTAAATCTTGTACGGAATCAATTATAGTACTCATACAAAAGAAGGGGTTAAGGACGATTGCAGGTAATCATCGCACAATAGCGTTATTGGATATTCCAGCAAAGAAATGTGCCTCTCTGTGCCTGAGATACATATACTTATGGGCTAAGAGAGCGGGGCGGCTGGATTTGATTCAAAGCGGGTTTCGGAAGGGTACTGATACTCACGCAAATGCTTTTCTTTTGGGATTGTTAAAACAAGAGGCCATGGTGCAGTCTAAGCCTGCTTATGTAGCGCTTATTGACTTCACCATGGCCTTTGACAGTGTGGAGAGGAACCTCCTTTGGAGAAAACTACAACTGTGGGGTTGTCCTGTAAGCCTCCTGCAGATGATCATGGCATTGCATTCCAACACTTTTGTGCATGTTAGATTGAACAATCAGGGAAAATTATCATCATCAATTGTTACAAGGCACATCCTTAAACAAGGCTGTGTTTCGGCCCTGCTTCTTTTCAGTTTGTTCATCTCGGATATCAACAAGGTGTTTGAAAACGTGCGTTGCTTTCCTCCGTGTTTTGGAAATTCGAGCTTGCATTATCTATCATACGCAAATGATTTAGCAATGTTCGATTAAACCCTGAATGGTCTGCAACATAAACTGGAGGCCCTGGACTCATATGATGGGTCTAATAATCTGTTATTAAATGGTAGTAAATCAAAGGTATTCCATTTAAGACCTGGAATGAAGAAGAAATATAAAGAATTCCATTGGTTTCGGAGAACCGTAAAATTGGAATGTGTCCCGAAGATTTTGTATTTGGCGGTACAATTGTTTGAACTGCGAAATGAGCCTGAATTGCATGGATACTACAGAGCAAAATGTCCGCCTTAGCTGCTCAAGTTATTTTTATTAATCGTAGGTATGGTCAATTCTCACTCACTCTTGGAATTTTATAAAATGTAGGTTCTACCCACAATAACATATGGGGCTGAAAATCTTTGTCTCCCAGTCCTGCTGGATTGCGAGGCGCTGCAGGGCCATTTTTGGCGTAAGGTCTTGAAATTCCCAAGTGGGGTTTTTGAACTGCTGTAATCCAGTTTGAGATGGGTTAACCTACAATTAGATCGGTAATCCTATGGAAGAACTTCTGGGAGGAACTGAAAGCGTTATTGGAGAAGGATTACTGGCCTTCTTTAACTAAGTGGGTTAAAGAGTGTGAGAAAATATATCAGGGAGTATGTTGTACGGAACTACTCTGAAAGCAAAAAGAAAGCTCTGTGAAACTGATTGGATTCATACAATCGAGACGGTCTGAACATATAGTTTATATGTTGACTTACTTCTTGATGTGAGACCTATTGGAGTATGTCTGGCCTACTTGATTAAGTCTCCAAGTGCTTTGTGGAGAGCTCAGGTAATGAAATTAAGATTGAATTTGGTACTGACCCATGAAATAACTGGAATAAGAGAGAAGATACCTAGGGATCAAAGGACTTGTAGGTTTTGCAGTGGAATTGATGAATTGGAAACTCTGAAACATATGTTATTACATTGTCAAGCACTGAAAGATCAGCAAGATTTTTATTTTGGACACCTGCTGGAGAAATATGAAGTGTTATCAGCAGAGGTGGTATGGCAGCTTATTATGTTTTCATATGGACAGAATCAGTGGGTCACGGCACCTGTGCATTTTTTAAACAAAATGTTTGACATTTTTCTTTTGAAGGTAAAGCATTAATTAAATATGTAATGTATTGAACTGATGTGTGATTTTGTGTTAAATGGATGTATTTAAGGGTTAAGTATAACCATGTAACAAATAATAAAAAATACAAAAATAAACTATTACATAACAATTATTTGGTTAACAATATTTATATTATTTGCATTTATTTTTCATAATAAATGGTGGTTTACTCAAATCTGTAATAGACCCCTGGATAGTCTATCACTCATTGCTCAATTATGTCCAATCTCCTTTTTCCAAATAGTGTCTACCACTATTGAAAAAAAAATAATAATAAATAAAAAAAATAATAATAATATACTAATAACTCTAGAATAATTTGCAGGGTGGTTTGTAAAGCTAATGTCACTAGATCCCCTTTTACTAATAATCATTGTACACCATTACATATAACAATTAAGATAATACATTAGATTTACATCAGTGCTTGAGTTCAAGAGGTGGGGCCTGTGAGGGAAAAGCTCTACTCCTGGATCTAACCTTCTTAAAATTAGAGGTACAGCAAGGCCAGGTCCTCAAAACAAAGTGGGGGGACTTCTTAACATACCAATTGAATGTGGCGTCACTCCTTTGTAGATGACTATTTAGCAATTTTTCGCAATGTCTGTGCATCAAACAGAACCGTGACTGTCTTTCTATGTCTCCAACTGTAACTGGTGGGTATTTGTGAGGGTAGGGAGGCATATTGTTATGAGGAGTCCTTGTGAAGGAATGATGTGAGACTCCAAGCTTCCAGGCGCAGGAGTGGTATGAACCAACCACCCCACTGCCGTCTTGGCACCTGCAAGACTAAGCTTACACAGGCCTCCGCTACCCCATTAGGGAAGGAGGGTTAGGGACACGTTGATTGGATAGGTACGGGTGGTGAGAGTAACCGAAAAAGAGTTTTAGGGAAAGGTAGTGGATGGGTTGGGGGACATAGGGTAAAGGTAACAACTGTACAACATAAACATGCACCCATATGCATACATTCCCCACTGTATTCAGCAGAATGCAGCACAAGATAACCAGTAAGGCACTTAGCTCTGGGTGTGAGTGCTGGCGTCCTGCTTGCACACTCTCTGGTCCGATAACTGGAGCAGTTCAAATGGTGCAAAGAGAGCTTGCATTAGTGATTGCACCGTATGCTGCACATGGCTCACATAAGTACATGCAGCAGTACATGCAGCTATGACTGGTGACACCCCCCCAGGGCAAGGCTCATGCAACGTGGTTGTCTAGGCGTCTGTTTACACTCATTCAAGCTTACAAAGGCAAATGCACGTGTTGTTTCACATGCAAGTCTTTTCTAACCACAGGTGGCTTAAAACATGCAGCAAAAGTGATCCGCAGCACGTGGCTGTAGATATGCGGCTTCTAAACATGGTCACACATTGCAAAATGCATGCAGTTCGTTATGATATGATATGATATGGCATATGGGTTAACCACACGTGCTTAACAGCATGCGATTCATGAAGGGTTACTGCCTGTAGCGTTCAATGCAGCGTAATCAGCTGGCCGCCCATGGTTCTAATGCTTATGCATGCAGGACGTTGCTTGCAGCATTCAATGATTGTCTGAATAGATTGCCGGTGTGCGCATCATGCTGTAAGTGGTGTTGCTGCAGGCAACAAGATGCGCAGCACACTTAGCTTTTATGAGGGCAGGGGCGAAATAAGTCCCTGACGGACCCAACAGATGCAGGACCGGGGAGAGTGGTCCGGGGGTGGGGATTGGTAGTGTTGGAGGTTATAACTTGTGCAATGTTAGTAATAAGTTTGTTACAATAAAACCCCCAAAAAGTTGAAAACAAAATAGAATGAAGGCAGGGGGACGTGGTCTGTTGGACTGTGCCACTTGCGCGTGCTGCACATGCTTCCCCGGTGCTCTGCTTCCCCGGTGCTCTGCTTCCCCCCTCTGCCTCAGCGCTGCTTATCTTTTGCCAGCGAGGGGCGGAATGAAGTTTCCTTGGGGCATGGCCCCTTGCGTGAATCCCCTTGCTGATACAACTGCTCTGGTTGAGTTCTCAAGCACAAGCCCCGTGCTTTTGCTTTAGCGCATGCACGCGCACGTGCCACTCCCAGTGTGGCTTGAAATCTGTAGTTCCTGGCCCAGAGGCTGCTGGGAAACATAGTTTGCAGGGCTTTTCTCCTGCAATGAGGACAAAGAAGCCTTTTATAAGGCTGGAATGTTTTTCTTGGCTTTTGGCTTTCTTGGCTGCTCTTGCCTGGGGCCTTTGTGCTTGCCCCTTGAACACACTCCCACATCCAACCCACACATACTCACACGGTGTGCCCTGACAAATGAGCTGCTTCATGTTGAAGTCTTTTGATGTTTGTTCAGCATGTTAATCAAGAATGGAAGAAATCAAAGATAACAAAAAGGCAACAACTTTTTAAGCTAATCATAAAAATTACAAATCCAGCGTCAGAGCCATAGCTAAAGTTAATGTAACTTCACTCTCAAGAACCATTTTGTCAAGCTGATAACATACATAGGAACCAAGTAGAATGCCAAGACAAGTATTCCAAGTTTAAAGATTTTAATTAGGGACTATATACTATGTGGGCCAACTTAAATACAAGCCAGATTTTCCCCAAATAAAAAATCACAAAACTTAGGATGGCCTTCTTCCACAAATGCCTCTTATGGCGGCTTTCCCAATTTCAAGATGAGTGGCCAGGCTTTCTAGTATGATATGGCATTTGTAACCCGCTTATACACAAGTATTTCAAGGCGCGACAAGGCAGGGGGGGAACAAGGGGAGACAGACAAAGATCCTAGGCCAGGTGTCATTCAGATCGCGCAAGTGCAAGTGTAGAGGGAAGGGAAAAGTGCATGGGGGAAAGGGAGTGGGGAAAGTGCAGTACAGGGTTATTGGCATACAGCATACAGGATAAATAACAAGGGCCAGCTCGTGGCAAGTGCGAGGTAAGTGCAGACAAGTGCTGGGAAGGGGGGCTGTAGGGATACAGACACAGTCCCGCAGTGCAGGGGTTGCCGGGGAGGCAGTGCAGGGGAGAGTGGCTGGGCCAAGGACAGAGAACAGTGAGTGGCCCAGTTGCAGATTGCAGATTCAGTGCAGTTTCAGTAGTATTAGCAGGGGAGAGGAGGAGAGGAGGAGAGGGGGAGAGAAAGCAGAGTCAAAGAGGAAGGTTTTGAGCTGCTTCCGGAACCAGAGATGGTTCTCCTCAAGTTTCAGGGAGGCAGGAAGGCTGTTCCAGAGGGAGGCCCCTGCAGCGGAGAGAGATCTCTTCTCTCAAATCTTATCTTTTCCACTCACCTCCCTAACACCCTTCGTTTCCTCTCGCTCTTCCCCCTCCCCCTCTTTCCTCACCTCCTACCACTACTCTCCCTATCCCGCCCTACCTCCTTCCCCCCACTCCCTCCTCTCTTCTAGTCCTGCTCTTCTCTCTCCTCTTCCTCTCACACTCATACATTCCCTCTTACTCCTGATCTTACCCCCACTAACATCTCCCTTTCCCTCTCTCTCTCCTCTGCCCCTCCATACTCCCTCCTCACCTCTACATTATTGTAAATTGTTCTTTACACTGTTTTCATGTTATGATTCAATTTCTATATTATGCTTGATGTATTTTGCGTGTTCTCATGTAAAGCACTTTGGATTAAAGGGCTATATAAATTCAATAAAATACAAATACAATACAAATCTTCCCCCAACTCGTTGTTTGGAGAAGCGGCTGACCCTGAGGGAGTTGGAGGCGGATGAGCGAAGAGCTCGAGAAGGAAGATATTTAGGAAGAGAGAGTTGAAGGTATTTTGGCCCAAGGCCCCAGACGGCCTTGTGGACAATGCAGAGGGTTTTGAACTTGATCCTCGCAGTCACTGGGAGCCAGTGTAGTGATTTCAGTCCTGGAGAGATACGGTCCCTGGGTTTGAGGCCAAGGACAAGTCTCGCAGTCTTGTTCTGGATGAGTTGCAAAGGGCGGAGAGTAGAGGCGGTCCAGCTTCGAGAGAACCAGGGCTCTAGAGACAGTGAGCTTTGGGGGAAGGAGAGGAAAGGAAGGATAACTCTGAGGAGGTGTAGCTGGTAGTGTGACTTCTTAGAGACGTTTGATATGTGAGGAGAGAAGGAGAGTGTGGAGTGGAAGATGACCCTGAGGTTTTTTGCCTTGCAGGTAGGAGCAGGAAGAAGGCCCAGAGAGGCCGGCCAAAGAGCTGCAGGGAAGTATCAGACATCAATGTTCCAAAGTCATGGAGGAGTTACCCCACTCCTCCCTGCAGGCTCTACATTGTACCAAACCATTCTTCTGCCCCGTTTGACCATAGGCGCAAATGTTCCAGGGTCCTGCACCCCCAAGTGTATGCCAGTACTTGATGTTCTTCAGGACCCTCTGGGTTCTCTCGCAGATGGTGTTGGGATCAGCCAGGAGAGAGGCAGAAGGACCAATCCCTGCTAGCCTTCCTTCCTGATTCTGCCTCCTCTCTAAGGTATCACAATGCTCCCTGGCCCCCGCTGGAACCTCCTCCCACATGATGGCCCTGCCTAGTGCTTGACCTATCCCTCTGGAACCTCCTGTCTGTAGCTTACTAACCTGCATCTGGCTCTTTACCTCTCATTTCAATACCTTAATAAAGTCCATATCTCCTAATTCTAGTGATTTCTTTGTTCTCTTTAATTCATCATCCACCTCTGGCAAATCTGTTTCACTCTCCTCGTCTGATGACATATCGTCCCCAGTCTCCTCTCTCTCGCCTACCTCCTCCTCTTGCTGATATTTCACTGTCTCCTTACCACCACCTTGACCTGTTGTTGTTGTCTCTTTTGATCTTACGCCTTCCTCCCCTCTAGTCTTAACAACCTATATGACCACATTCTCCTTGTCGCCTCTCACCTCCACTTAGTTACTGTTGCCACCTCCAATTCCACTTTTGGTCTTACTTCCTCCCTCCAGCCTTCTAATGTCACTCCTTCCTTCAACTCCTCTCCAGGTTGTATTTCGTCTTTCCTATCCTCTGTGCTCGTCTCCTCTTGCTCCTTCACACCTGGTTTTACTTCCTCCCTCCTTTCCTCTGTTCCTACTACCGCCTTCACCCCTAAAGCTGGTTTTGCCGGCTCCCTCCTTTCCCCCGTTCCTTCTTTTGCCTTCCAACTTCCCTCTTTCCTGCCTTCCTCTCCCCTTGAACTCTCACCACTTATCTTCTGAAGAGATCATTTCTACCTCTCTCCTTCTGCCACCTCTCCAGTTCCTCTATACAGTACCCTCTAGTCTCCAAGTTATCTGTTGTACCTCTTGTTAGGGAGAATTCTCTGTTTAGGCTGAATTTCCTAACCTAGTGAGTCCCCCAGCAGCTTTGCTGGATTTCTAGAGTTTGTTTTTTTCTCCTGCCAAGAGTGAGACTCTTTTTTTTCTCCCACTCTTGGACATGATTTGTGGTGTTCCTTTGAATGTTAATGTGTTTCATGGGCTATGGGGTCCTTTACTCCATATGGTCTCATGTGTTTTTCCTATATGTGTTACACAGCACCCTCCGTGCAGTAACACCGGGGTGTCATAGTGACCCCCCACCGTAGACTCCATACCATGGGACTGACTACTGTCTCCCAGGGCATGTAAAGTCACCATTGGCTTTACTAGTCCCAAATTACTAACAGAACCAGTACAAACCATCATATTGTGGACGTGCTGGTAGGGGCAATTCGATTGCCTCTGAGTCTGTTGTTCGAGGGGGTCACTGTCCCGTCCCCCCTCGTCGAGTTTTGGCTCGTGGCAGTGGATACTACTTTTTATATTCAACCGCGAATATATCTCTATGGGATTTTCCCATTGTTCGAGGCTAATACTTTTTTTACATAGCCTCTAACATACCGCCCGTTTATTTATTTAATATTAATTCACCTGTTGGTATTTTCTGCCAAAACTCGGTTTTAAAATGGCGTTTGTGTTCGCCTCTGTAACTCCAAACCACAGGGGGTGTGGGAGGGGGTTTAGGCACCTTGGACTAAGTTGCCTTGCCAACCCAAGTCGCACTCTTAAGTGATTGGCCCAAGTGGTGAGCCATCCTGCTCACCATTTAGCATGTTTGGTTGACAGCTAGGCTGAATGAATGGGGGTTTTCTGCATAAAAGCAGGGCTTTGGGGACTGGAACTTCAGAAGTCGCCACAGGACCTGAAAATCTGACTAGGGAGAAGCTGAGCCGACCTGCTACGACGACACCACCGGTGGAGCCCTGCTGAGCCGACTCACCACTTCCCAACGACAGAGAAGATCTCCCTTTTGGAGAGTCTTCTTCCCTTGACTGGTGGGCACAACCAGTTTACCTTCTTTTCTCGCATCCCAGGATGTCTTGTGGTCGAATTGCCCGTGCCAAGAACCCCGGCAACCGGATAGCCACTTACCACTGGACCGCAAATAAAAGGACCTCTCTTTTAATTGAGAACTCTTCCCTGGTTTCTTCCCTGGCAGTGCAACGGACTCCTGTTTTCCTCCCCGACGAGATCCTCTCTTCCCCCGGACGAAGCACTGACCTGCACCCGCTGCCAGGAACAACTGCCCCCGCTGGAGCGTTCTCACCATTTTAAGGTACCGTGTCCGCCAGGCCTCCCTTTCTAAAGATTGCTACAAGGTAACAATAACCCCTTAACCTTTTGGACTGGGCTGGCCGCCTTGACCATCTAAGTGGTCCCTTTCTGTTGGTCCAACTCTTTCTGAACCTTTTGCGAGACTTTTTGGCACTTTCAACCGTGTGACCTAGGACACATTTCGACCGGAGCCTCTTAAAGTGGGTCTGGCCTTTTTAACTTTGACTGTACGGTTTTAACCTGCCTTCTTCTCCTACTGTGTTCTCCGAAAGTGTTGGGATCTGTTGCTATCTTTGCTCTGCCTTTCTCTCCCTCTTAAACCGATTGATTAGAGTGCCATCTTCGTTAAGCGCTCACCGCTGTCTGAAAATAAGTGTTGCTTTACTTAAGACTGGTCTAATAATCTTTGAAGGGAGTGTATATCTTTTAGTGACCGTGTTTTTGAACTGCTTGATATTAGTGCCAGTGTGTTTTACTAGATGTGTGTTTAAATAAATAATTATATCTCTTTTACACCAAGCTCTGGTAATTGTTTGCTTGTTCTACTGTGTTCCATTGACCTATTGTGAATACTCTGTATACTGCCTAACTCTTCTTGAGAGAAGCCTGACTGCTCAGCCACAGCTAACAGGTAAATCTGAGTGGTACAGACTGCTACCAATTGGGTTTACTGCCAACCACCTGTAGTCTTAAATCTTTTGCAGTGGTCCCAGAGGGAACTGCACAGGTTTCTGCCTAACACCTCTCGTATCCAGCAGTCTTCCCTCTCCAAACTTCCCCAAACAGGAGCCATCTGCTCCTGTCTGCCACCACACTAGACTGGGCTGCCTGGCTTATATAGTAGCATACCCCGCCCCAATTGGAATAAAGGCTGATGGTCTGCAGATGGGAGCCTAAAGCTTGTGAGGGTTGGCATTGGCTAGGATCTCTAACTTCCTGATGGTCAGAATGAGACTGAAATGGCTGGCTAAACCTATAGGAGCCCTGGATGACATTTTGAAAGTCTGTGTGCATGGAGAGGCTGAACAAGCTGCTTTTGTGGAGGATATCCTGCTATACTGCTGGTGGGAAGGCAAATGTGTTAGGGGTGCTCTAGGAATTTGTAGGTTTCCCCAAGGGCCTTCCTGTCCTTGAAAGGTTTTCCTTTGGCCTCCCCATCCTAGAAGGGATGATTTAATTTCCCAGCCCCATTCCGGTTTTCCCATTGAGAGGAAAGGGTATCGTGGGAGATATAGTCCACATTAGGGTGGATTGCCTCTGCAATTTCCATGTATGGACACTGAGACAGATTTTCTGATGTTAAGTGACCTGACTGGGTATTTTGTCCATAATGCTATATCCTGGATCTGGTTCATTTTGTTGAATGTATTTTTGTCTAACTGGCTTGGCTAGGTATCTAGCTCCCTGAGTCACCTGGCTTGTGGTCACTACACAAAGTTCCAGGCAGGGAACCTTCAACATGGGGTACATGTAGAACTGTATGAGAAAAAATGGTGGGGTATGCTGGGTTCCGCTGTGCTTAGGGAACTAAAATGATGTGGCACCTACTGTTGGCGCTAGTCCTCAAAGTTTCATAAATCCCAGTGGTTTATTATTAGGTTCAATCGGTGGTGTGAACTAGCAGTTAGAGTAGTTTTGTATGCCAACCAGCCCTACAGATAAGGGGCTGTATCGGCCACTTTTACTCCCTAAAAATAGGCATATACTCCCAAAAAATAAAAATAGGGTGTAAAAATACACCCAACAAAAAATAAAAAAAGTCATGCAGAACCATGTGCCCCTGTTTTCACCTCACTGCTGCATGGATATGTTTGGACCAGTAGTGCACGAAGTATCATACGAATTAACTACTATTATTATTATTTATTTTTTTACATCTCATCTATTCAGCTTTTCTGTTAGCCAGGTTACTCTTTAAAACATTCATCACATCAAGTATGTGTATCACAAACACGACTGTCCAAAATTATGTTTTTGTGATTAATCGATTATTTGTCAAATGAACGGTTGATTCCTTAATTTATTGAGGTAGGTCCTCACTTAGCATGTTGTCTACAAAATCACAAACTGCACATGTGAAAGACACGTTTGTTCCTGAGAGTATCCCAAACCACCAGTTGTTCATATCTTCATCAGCTGGGGCAAAGGCTTCAAGATATCGTGTTCGTTGTTGTGTGATTTTGAGGCACTCAGTGATCAGATGTTTGATTGGTTCCACCGCACGTCCACAGAACCTGCAAAGATTGTTCTCAATATTGTTCGCTCTTCCTCTCCAAAGAATCTCCTTGGTTTTATATGTGTTCAGACGTAATCTCATGAATTGGTTTCGATGTTTCCTCGATGGAAATTTTTGTAAATATCTGGGCAGACAATCTAAACAGTTTGTTACCGGGCCCAAATCAATTGACGAGGTTAGGCAGTTTCTTTGTTCTAAGTTCTGGATCCAATTCCACTTCCTTAGTTTCTTTTTAGCCATCTGTGGTGTTTCTATAAGTGTCTCCCACTTTATCTCTGCTGACTCAAGAACTTTTATTAAACCACTGGACCAGTTTAGCATTATACTACAGTGCTGTTGTTGAACCATATTCGTAAAAATATGATATGCTGGTGCCTGGACCTTCAGTGACATGGCTAACGATTTCCATATGACTATATTGTGCATCGATTCAAGCCCAAGTTCATATCTTATAGCAATCATTGATACACTCTTTGCTAATTTAAGGATACGTCTCCAGATAATGCCTTCAAGGGTGGGCCAAAGCCGGTAATCTAGATTCCAGCCCGCCTCTGCTTCAAACGTGATTGAGGGCACTACCTTTTGTGAATAAAAGGTTACCACCGGTTTTAGTGAGAATTTGCCATATTCAGCGTGGAGTTTGGCTCCTTGCAGCGCAAAAGTCAGCATGCGTTGTTTGAGGTCACAAATCCAGTCGTGTTCTCTGATTGAAGTATTAAACATGATACCTAGATATCGTATACAGGGTGTAAGTTCGATCCGCACAGCCTCAAGATTCTATCTAAAATTCTTCATCAGTCTTTTAGATGAGTGCCCAATTATCATTATCTTTGTTTTCTCCACATTTATTTGCAGTGAATTGTCACTCAGGTACCTCTCCAGTGCAGATAAGGATCTCTGCAGCCCAATTGGTGTTTCATCAATTAGGACAATATCGTCTGCATATATAGTCCAACTGATATTATTGTTATCAATCTTAGGGGGAAAGCATCGAGTCTGAGAGAAGGCTTCAGATACGTCAGATATGAAAAGTTTAAATAACAGGGCGGCTAAGGGGCAGCCCTGCTTGACTCCTTTGTTGGTATATATCTTCTCAGTGAGCTCGCCGGCTTCATTAATTCGCACCCTGATTGATGTCTCTTCATATAACGCCATAATGGGCTGCAGTAATTCAGGCGGACAGGACCACCTCGACAATTTTTGCCACAATTTTGTTCTGTTTAGGGAGTCGAATGCTTGTTTCATGTCGATGAAAGCAATGAAAAGGTTTTTCGCCCGGTGTAAGGCTTTTAATTTCAGCAGGTTTAGTATCGTCAGGTTCACTTCTGTTCCGACTCCTTTGGTAAAACCTGTCTGACGAATGTCAGTGACCAGAGCTAATCGCCCACTTGGATAGCTTCTGCTGCAAAAAGGATGCGAAGATCTTCCCCAGAATGTCTAAAAGGGCAATTGGTCGATAATTGGCCGGATCAACACGGCTCCCCTTTTTGAAGATGGGTATTATGATGGCTGTGTTCCATGATTTGCGGTACCCTCTTGATCGTTGCTATTATATGAAGTAGATGGTATATAAAGGTGGTCCAAAGCTCATTGTTTGCTTTTAATGTGATGTTGGAAAGGCCATCGGGTCTGGCTAAATGGGAGTTTTTTAGTTTTCTGATTGCTATAGAAATATCTGCTCTGGATTCGATGACATCCCAATTCTGACTAAATACCGGCGTTTTCTCATTCAGCTGGGTTACAGAACTTCCAAAAACTTTGGAAAAGTGTTGTTTCCAAGTTGCCTTACAGATGCCATGATGGATCTTTGCCTGCTGGGATATTTGTTTGTTATTTATAATGTTCCAGATGTCCTTTGTTTGATGACAGATCATCAGCTTCAGAATACGTTCTCCTCGTTCTTGGTCTCTCATTATTTTAAAGCTTTTCAGCCAATTTCGATATTTTGCCTTAAGCTGTTTCATTAGCACCCATTTTTTTTGACCCATCTCTTTTTTTAGTTTTCGCAGGTCTCGTTGTAGTTGTTTTATTTTAGAGGACACTAATGGACTGAAGTCGTGTGTGTTTGTGTAAGAACAAAACTTTGGATGTTTATAGTTGGTCTGATATTCTGCCAACAGCGCCGAGTAGTTTATTTTCTCATCTGGTGCTATCTCCTCAGAGGTTATCATTTCATTTAAGGCCTTCAGTTGTTTGGTGTTTATTTTTAATCTATTTCCTCTTTGATTCGCTTCTAATGCTTGATTGAACAATTCAACATTTCTTGTTAAGTGTGCCTTTAAGGACAATTCAAGTGGGAAATGATCGCTACTTGATGATTTCCGAACCGTCAACTGTGTGATCTCATTTTGCAAGGTGTTTGAGGCCCAAAAGTAATCAATTGTTCTTTCTGAAACATCACGCCTCCATGTGTAATTTGGCGGGCAGTCTCCCTTTGTTTGCCCATTAAGCATGAAACGGTTTCTTGCAGTCATAGCTGACTGGAATTGGAAACCTCGGCAGATTGAATGAGGATGGTTCATATGTTTTTTTTATTTTCAGATTTTCATCGAACCAGGAGAAGTTAAAGTCCCCGCAGATAATCACCTGTAAATCTGCCAACGACTCCATATTATCATCGATCAAGTCTGTTATTGATTGAATGAACTTGGACGACGAAATCATGGCTGTATTCCAATATATATTAAGTAATAGTAAATGTTTAAATGTCGAGTTAGGTCTTCTGTTGTTTGTAATAAGTGTTCCTAGAACGAACAAATTTGGAGAGAACGATTTAATGATCTCCCAACCCGAGGAATTATTTATCATCGTCAGAAGACCAGAGAAGGGTCGGCCGTAATGATTTTTCCCCGCTGGATTTAACGTGATAGAATAGCCATCTCTTATTGGCACCTCCCGAAGCCATGTTTCCTGCAAACACACCGCAATGTTGTTTTCCAGCGAGATGTCAAACTTCTGGAACAGATGCTGGAACCCTCTGGTATTCCATGATATCACACCATTTTCCTCCTCCTTTTTGAATTGCGATAGCTAAGATCTATTTGCATGGTTTTGGATAGTGGCTTTCGGGAGAGTATTTCGACTTTCTGCCGAACTTTCTTTAATGTGGAAGTGTTTCTTTAAGGCTTCTCAACAATGTTCTTGCGTTTGCCCTTTGTTCACCCGCATTACTTTTCCATTTCCTTCTCTTTGGTTTTTTTTGCATTGTTCATGTCCAAGCCATATAACATCAGCTCCTCTTTTGCTGCTAAAAGGGTATTTTCCACTGCTTAAGATGTGATGTGCAAATAGACCATGTCGAGAGAATCTTCATTGATATATTCGACAATGGCTATATCGTTGGTGGTTATCGTTCTCAGAGAAGGAAAGGTATGCAAGGGGCGGATCACATTATGCCGGTTTAGATTCACTTCGTTTTCATCAGAGAAAATATTTTCGAGTCTTATTTTCCAGGATTTTTGTTTGCGTACTGGGTTGTCAGGCCTCGGTTCTTGTGAATTCTTTTGTTTTTGCCATTGTGCCTTCGTCATCCTAGGATTTAACTTTAAGGTGGTCAGTTTTGGTTGTTGTTGAACACCAACATTGGAGTCCTGTGTGTGTAAGCTCTCAACCTGGGCTTATTTGAGTCTGCGCCCTTCACTCTTTGGTCATCAAACAATTTTCTCTGCTCTATAGCAGATCTTGGAGCAGGACAAGACCCTGCATTAAGTTGATGAGACTGCGGCCACTCCTCTGAGTAAACTGAATAGGTTGATAGATCGCATAAGTCAGTGACACTCTTATCAGAAATCTTTGATCCAGAACCCGATTCAATTCTTTGCCTTTTATTTGGATTAGACGGTCCTACCACATTAGTTTTTGAAAGTTCATGCGATGCCCGTTTTCTTGTGGGAGCACTTGCAGGATCCTCTAATTGCATATTTGTTTGTTTGCGTGCAAAGAGCCCCAGCTTTTGAGGTGTTGAAAGGTTTCTCACAAACTGTTTGGTTTTGTTTCTAGCAGCACTTATTGGCATATGTTGCTTGTTTATTTTTCGGTTTTTCTCCTGGATTTTTGTGGATCTATCATTTGTTTCGGAGTTAATCGAGGGAACAAACAGTTTGGCTGCCCCAGTGAAGATGTCAAAGGAGGGTCCCTTTCCTTTTGCCGTCGGCGCAAGCACATGATTTGGCGTATTTGCTTCCACCATCGCAGCTTCAGGTAGGTTGTTATTTTTTTTAGCTGTATTAGTGCTACCAAGAGATATAGTGGGAAGAGAGGCACCAGCTTGTTGTTCTAAGATGGAATTTTGTTAAGAATCTGTAGGACTGGAAGAGTCGGTGTTTGTTTTTCTAGGCTGCGATGTATCAAAGCCATTTAAAGTGTCCACATTTGACGTCGAGGTGGTGATTGCCTCACCTTGATTTACACATTGCTTTGGGACAGGGGTAGTTCTTCCTGGGGGAGGCCGCACTCTCTCTCTGTGTGGGCCTTCCGGATCACCTATACTGTGGGGTAGTGAGTGACGACACCACTTAATCATTTCTAAAATGGCTTCCATTTGATCGTTTTTATCTATGTGGTCTTTTGCAGCCAGATCGCCATTGTAAAGAGATATCCGCTTCTCTTTCAACTCTTGATGTCAATCTTGTATTGTTTTCTTCTAGTGAAGTCATTTTGTTTGTCAAATTGTGTAGTAGGGCATTTTGACCCTTAACAGACTCATTTAGTGATTCAATGAGTTTGATGAAAGGGATCAAAGCTAATGATGTTGCAGCCAGAACGTTATTATGGATCTGGATTCCTGCTGCCACTGAAAGAATTTCTTTACTGTGAGTCGTTGACTCCAGCTCTGGAATTGATGTGTCATCAAGTTTGCCAGGACCACCATCGTTTCTTGATGCTTGGAGCAACACTTTTGTGTTACAATGAAAACGCCTGTGTTCAATCGGATCTTTAGAGAAACACGCTTGTGTTTTGTTAATTACGGCCGTGTTACTGCTATTATAACTACTTGATCGGAAGAAACAAACATGTATCTATTAATGTGCATGAATAACTAGGTGCAAAGAAATAATTATTATAAAAACATTTCCGTTTTCCTGGTAACACATATGTTTACTTGCTTATAAAATTCTCCCATTGGGAATTGGACTTACATTTTTACTCCCTAAAAATCATTTTACTCCCAACTTTAAAAAATATGGAGTAAAATACACCGACATCCAAATCTTATCTGGAGCACAGATTACAACCCATAGATTCCAAAAAAGAAAAAAGCGGTCTTTGTTGCAGTTCAATAACATGTTTATTGGGAGATCCCACAAGTGGCTTTTCAAAGTTCAAGTGCCCAAATGTCAGAAAGTTCCCAAATTTCCAATTGCTAACACGTAGTTTGACCTTTGCTAGGTCCATCTCAAGGCTGGGCTGATTATATTAGTTATAACACAAAGAAATAATAGTAATAAAAAAAACACATAAGAACAAAGAACCATAAAACAATATATATCCCAAATAGCACATTTTGACATTTTGATTCATACAAGTTATATATAATAGTGGGCGGGAGAAAGTCAGGGAAGGTGAAGGGAGAGAGGAACAGAGGGAAAGAAAAACGAAAAAAATCACAGTGAGTATATCTTGTTGGCTTGTCACAATTCAATACTTTAATGTATCAGGTAACGATTATTGCATTCCCTGGTAATGGCTTTACCAAGGTAATTTACACACCTAGTGTCTTGTTACTCATGTTTGTCCCAAATCACCCTTGAGTGTACACCAATAATGTGAAACAAATTCCTTCGAGTGCCTTTCACTTTGTCTTTTCAGACCAATCGCAGGTCCCTTACTTCTCAGCCTGCTTGTCACGCTCTGCCTTTGCCTTCTAGCTTGGACTTTCAGCGTCTCCCACTGAATAGTTGAATGTATCTTTAATCCCTGATACTCCACCAGAATGGACTCTTCCAGACCATTATATTCTATATGGGGCTTCCTCCCAGACCTCCGGATTCTTGTTTGTGGGTCTTGCTAAAATCTTGCTTTCAGGGTTCACTTATGCGGTCCTCAATGAGACCTCAATGGTTATCTATTCTTGATCAGGTCTTGGTCGGTTCACCATTTACTTTGGCAGGTCTCAACCCAACCTTGGGTTTCAGGATTCACTTTGACACATCTCTCCATTATCTGTAGTTCAACATTCCCTTATCTGGTCTCTACACGATCTGAGGTTCAACATTCACCTTTGGCAGGTCTGTCCTGCACACGGGGCTGGATTGGCCCCATGCAATTTGGCAGGTCTTTTCCTGGACATGGGGCCAGTTTGGTACCCTTGGGCCAGAACTCAAATATCTAATATTACCTCTTGCAAAGCCACAAACCTAACTTAGGTAGTATTTTCTCTGCTCCTACAACAATTGGTGAGGAGCACGTCCTCTGTCACCCTCACTGTGAATTCCACTCCATATGGCTTCACTAAGAATTTACTTTTCCAGCCTCTATTGTGCTGCTTGTGTTTTTGCTGCCTATGTGTCAGCGCTGTTAATTTATCAAGCTAGTTAGAGGTTTGTACCCTAGTTCAGGATGGGTTGGTCATCAACGGTTGTTGAATGCTTTCAGTTGAACCTCTGTCGTTGCCAATTGACAATTTCATCTTATCTGTTTGGTTAGCTGTTTTATTTTATATGGTGCCATCACATCAGCGCCGCCTTGGAAGTACTACTGAACATGCTCGCCAGCTGACAGTATACCCTGACTGTAGGAGGGCATTTGTACCTGACCAATTGGGCCACCTTTTCCTGACCCACCCACATCGAACAAGTACTTTTGTGACGTTATGCCCTTTCTTTCACAGGCTTTGCATATGTTTTGTTCAACATGGGGCATTTACAATTGATGTTTAGAGATTCTAGGTATGGTGAGTCTTTCTCCCGATTAGTTAGGATCAGAGATTTGCTGTCCTGTACCCATACTGTGAGGGACTTAGAGCATTTTGATAGCACATTTTGAGAGAATCGGAAGGATGGTCCTCAAGGTCCCTGTTAATAGGCCCACAAGCACTCTTCAGGGTAAAATATCACATCTTGTTGGGGATGGTGAGCCTGCAGGAAACCACTCCATGCACCCTCTTGGAGTCGCATCAGGTTGTCGCCAGACCAGCCCGGACCTTAGTAATCTGCCGACTACAAGGCAAGATGGGGTGGTCTTCCATCGCACCATAGTAAGTCAAATAACCGAAGAGGAAAGGGTGTTCTCCAAATGACATTAGAATGACATTAGAAAAGAATATTTAATTGTGGTTTTTATCAAATAGTGTTGCCCAAACAACACAATTACGTTTTTCCAATGCACTTAAAGGGATTTATTTTGTGGTTACGGTTCTGTCCGATCTGCTGTTTGTTGAATTGTCTTTTTTTTCATCCTGATACAGATGTAGAAACAGACGACGATGCCCAATACAGAACGGTGCTAAAACAGATTGTCCAATCTGTTGGGGAACCACGGAACTATGGCTTGACACCTGAAGAAATGACTAAACAAGAACAAAAGGCAGCAGAGGATCACTTGACACAAGAAGCAAGATTAAAGGCAGAATATGAGAGAAAGGAGGCTGAAGAAACAGCAGAAAAGCTTGCACATTGGGAAGAGTGGGTATGTCCCTCACTTATGCATATTCAGATATATTTATTTTGGCTTGAAGTCAGGAAATGGTAAGAACTATTTTTGTACAGCTTCAATTTCAAATATTCCAGGGTACAGGTTTCTTCCTTCTGCTGTGGGGATGGCAGGCAGACATCTATCAAACCCCCCCCAACTTTTTGCTGTTGTTTTGAACCTGTGTTGACTTTTGGAGGCAAGTCAGGCCTATTGATTTCACTTGCCTTGCTAAGCTCATCTGTTTTTGAGTCACTGATCAGTGCCTATGGCTATCAATGCATGGGAACTCTGTTCTTCATTGAGAAAGTCCCTGTTTGTTTTAAACTGTGCACATCATCTTACAGTGAGGTACAGTAGGGATACGTTGTGTCCCTATAACTTTGTTTCTTTTGCCACTTTATGGTTACTTGCATGATGTGTCCAAGATGGCTGGGGGCAGCAGATACTTTGCTACTGTGTTTTTCTTTTAATGCTTGCATGCACTTTTGCATTTTACCACTTAATTACTTTTATTGTGGCATATACTCTAAAATGGCTGTGCCGTGAGATTTTTGCCTATCCTTTGGCAATCTTGTCTTTTGGCTGTCTTCATGCTCGCTCGGGACCAGATTTGCCATATATGGTAAGCCCTTTACCAGGCAAAGCCTCAGCTTTCCTGGCCAAAGCGACAGTCTGTTTGTGGTTGGATGTGGGAGCTGGGACTGCCTGGTCCCAGGTCACATCTTGGCCAAAGTGTGTCTGTTGCTGGGCAGATGGGGTGGCAGGAGGTTGGCCATGATTGGACAGCACCAGCCAGTTTGATTGTTGCAGCGCCTTACCATTGGTGGGCTTTATGGAAATCCAATTTGAATCCTGGATAAAACAGGGACTCCTGCAGCCATTCTTCAGATCATGATTGGAGCCAAGACCCCTCCAAAGAGGAACATCTCACTGAAGACCCAGAACTCATCATTGCAGCGATCCACATTGTCTTCTTAAATCATGCTGGTGAAGCCCTGCTCCTTTGCTTATCTCCAGAATGCCTTTGTTCTTCGACTCCTGGACCGGTGGTAACAACCACTCTCGATCCCTGCTTGAGGATCCTGCCCTTGGAAGCCTTTAGAAGTGTCCTGGAACCATCCTATGGGCTTACCAGCTTTCTCATGGGCTACCTCGCTGCATCGATTGCCATCCTGAGTTCGTACTTTGGACTCCGTGGAGCCTCAACTTGTGAAACTAGAGGACTCCCTCTGCAGTTGCAGTTCTCCAGCATGCAGTCGGGCCCCAGAGAACCAGCTTTTTTCTTTCGGCCATGAGGTTCCATCACTGATCTTCCCCTGCATTGTTTCCTTGGGAGTCATCTGAGTTCATCAACACCATGGTGGTTTATTCTAAATCATGCCAGGGTTGTCCTCCTGTCTAGTTCCAGGAACCATCTCACCAGAGCATGGAACCGCTAACTAGGCAGACCTTAATCATGACACTGACAAGTGACCTCTGCATCAGCGACCACAAGACCCCTTCCAATAGAACCAAGACACAGAGAACAGGGAACCAGCCATTTCAGGAGCCTCTGCAGTGTTCCCTGAGTGATTCAGAGAACAGAGGTGAATAAACATACATGTTCCTACCCCCACCTCGATAAGGTTTAATGGGCGTAATGTCCTTGCTTTACCTCTCCAATATCCTGACTGTGATTGATGAAGCTCTGATCAAGGAATAGGGTTGGCGTTTGAGGCAGGTGAAAAGATGAACTCTGACTTTGAAGTGTTGAACATAAGAGAACTATACAGTGATCGAGGGGCAGATGGCTTTTAGGCATTTGGTTACATGCTCAGAGATTTGCAGGGCAAAAGGAGGGGAAGGAGAATATCTCCTTATTGTCAGCAAAGAGGTGATTGCTAAAGCCAAAGGAAAAAATGTGCTTGCTGAGGGGAAAAGGTTTATTATGTGAAGAGAAGTGGACCTAGGGCAGATCCTTGAGGAATGCCCAATGGGAGGGCTGTTAGGTGGAGGTGCTGGAGTCCCATGAGATGGAAAATGACTGGTCATAGATAAGAGGGCATCCAGTTCAGTACTGTTTCATTGAAGCCAAAGAGGGAAAGAGTTTGACAGATGGAGGGCTGATCCACAGTGTCAAATGTAGCATTCAGATAAAAAAGGTTGGAAAAAGTGGGGAGGCAACAGTAGTAAGAGAATTCTTAATGTGTTTGAGAGCAGTCTCAGTGAAGTGTTTGAACTGGAATCCAGATTAGAGGGGCTCAGCAAGTGAAGTCACATCGAGATAGTTGACTGTGCAGTTGAAGTTAACCTTCTTGAGTATTTTATAGCGGTAGGGTAGGAGAGGTGGTTCTGGCGGTTTTGTAACACGCTGGGAAAAAAACAGTTGAGAGAGAGATTGAATAAGGTAGATAAGTGAGCGGACCTGCCAGGTACAGGTTTCTTAGCAATTTGTGGTGCTAGGGGTCAATTGGAGTCAGGATGGTGTGACCAATCAGACGTAGGAGTTTTATTAACCCCTTAATTTATTGGCTATTGTGCATATCTATGCAAATAGGACGAGCATACTTGTCCTCAGCACTTAACAGGTTAAAGGAAAGAATGCCTCACCTAATTTTGATGATGGTTTTCCCTAAGCTTCAAGATAATTAAACAACTAGTGCTCGTCAGGATGTCTTATAAAAACTCAGTCCTCTGTCTGAGCCTAATATTCACCTAGTATCTAACCCTAATGCTAATAACAAAGGAAACATAAACTTAACCTAGGAAAGCATTACTTCCCCCTATTCTTAGCTTGTGGTGACAGGTTCCTGGACCCCACCCAATTGTGTCTTTGATTCTCTATTTCTCTTGCAGGCCTCAGCCTGCTGATACAGTTCAAATAAGTCTTTTATCCTTTCTCTCTTTCCCAAAAAGATGACTCCGAACCCAAACAAATACTGTTGTCAGTTCAAAGAGTTTGATCCTCAATTGGACTGACTGTTCCTGTAAGCCGACTACTTGTCTAGTACAACATGTTCTAGACTTTTCATTAGAATCTGGTTCTTGTTCACCCCTCTAGGGCAGTGGTCGTCAAACATGTTTGGGCTGGGCCCCCCGTGAGCAAAATGTGGGCAAGCTTGGTCCCCCCAAAATGCCAAATGGACAGTAGGTTTAAATAGCTATGAACTCTTGCGTGCCATTGCTGCACCACGCTCCCAGTATAGTCCCTGGGCTCCCCCACCTGCTCCCATCACAGTCTCTGGGCTGCCTCATTACACTTCTAGCATAGTCCCTGGGCTATTGCCACCCCACCACAGTCTCTGGGGTCCCCCCACCCCGCTCCCACCACAGTTTCTGGCCTCCCCCACCCCACTCCCAACAGAATCCCTGGTCTCTCCCACCCGATCCAAGCACATTCCCAAGGCTTCCCACTGCCCCACTCCTCCTACCCACTCCCTGTATAGTCCCGAGGCTCCCCCACCCTGCCTAGTCCCAGGGCACCAAAAAAAAACTTTGGGCTCCCCCACCCACTCCTAAAACAACCCCAGGTACCCCTACTTGCCTCGTATAATCCCGGTCCTGTTTCATTACTGCAACTGGATTCAAACACCCTGGAAGCGTGCTCTCTGGAAAGGGGCAGAGAGCGCTCCTCCAGTGTGTCTATTTCCTGGGTCAGCCATTCCCACTGACCTTAGGCCTGCCCCCATCAAATTCAGCATGTGTGGTGGGGGCCATCTTGGGATGGGATATGCTCCCTTTTTATTTATTTTTGTGGATATTTCAGGCTGATGTCCTGCTCCCCCCGGGAAGAATGCCCTCCTGTGTGAAGACCTCTGCTCTAGGGTGTGCTAGTCTCTCATGTGTTATTGTATCTCTTAGCCTGGCATGGGCCTTCTGGCTCATCAGCCTGTCTCGGCTTGGCACTGTTCTCATCCCTGCCTGGGACTCGTGCTTTCTCAGCCCTGCGTGTGCTATCCGGTGTCTCAGACCATCTGGGCTTCTTTTGGCCTTCACCCCCTCTTGGAGTATCTGGTAACTCAGCCCATCGTGGGCTATTCGGCCTTCCAGGCCATCTGGGTTCTGGATCACTCACTCCCTTTTGAGGTATCTTGTTGCTTAGCCAAGTGTTGGTTATTTGGCCTCTCAGGCTACCTGGATTTCATATCGCTCTCACCCCCTCATGGGGTATCTTTTGGCTCTGCCTGGCGTGGGCTATTCGGCCTCTCAGGCTGTCTGTAATTTGTATTGCTCCTACCCCCTCATGGGTGGGGGGTGCATGTTGCTAAGCCCAGCATGTGATATTCTCAGGCCATCTGAATTTTGGATCACTTTCACCCCAATGTGGGGTATTTTGTAGATTAGTCCAGCATGGGCTATACAGCCTTTCAGGGCATCTGGATTTTGTACTGTTCCCACCCACTTGAATCGGGGGTCGCCTCATAGAACTCACAACCAAATTACAAAAGTAGTCAAAAAACAGTGTACGCCGTTGCAAGAAGCAACGCATTTTTATTCAGGGCCCCAGATGCATCTGGGACAGCATATTCAAACAGAACACGGAACAGAACTGCATGAAAAGGCGCTGTCAAAGAACCGCCCTTAAAATGAAAACTTTTATAGAAAGCAAAATATTTAGCATTTGCGTTTGTGCAACATAAAACAAATCTCATCACACAAAAATGATTGGACCTCGCATTTTGGAGCCATATAGGAATACATAAATTGCAATTGATCATTGGGTCCATGAACCTTCCCACACCGCCATCACTTACATTGTTGTGATGTCACAATCCACCCCCAATTCCCAGAGCACAATATTATGTGATTGAAACATTTGAGACGACCAGCAGAACTTTGTTATTCTGCCCTGGTCATCTCTTTATTATTCTCATGTGAACGGCTACCCATCATGACACCATCAGAGCTTTGAACCACGGATATACTGCTGCATAAATGTTGCATATTGAGAACAGTGTAACACTTTTCACAGGGAAAACTTAGCGGACGATTTGAAACTGCCATGGTTCTTGTCGGCCGCACTAGAAAATCACATTTCATAAATGATTTTGAATTATGAAATGGTCATATATTCATCTTTCACTGGTGGACCTTGTGAGCTCTAATCAGTTGACCTTGAAAAATAACTACCACTGTATGCTTCTCTTAACATTGGCCTGGGATCTCATGCGCTGTATGAATGAACCAGCTGCAGCGGCCTTTGCCGCAAACAAAATGCTTGCACACTTTGAAAGCAGAAGCAAGCTTTTGGGGCCTATTTACTGCGTTTTATTCTACCACTAAGTTTGATTAAACTTACCTGTGCCCCAGGATTGATGGATTTGTTTTATTAAGCTTTTAATTTTACAGATATCAGAAAGAGTCCCATTTCCCTTCATACTGCGCTGAACTTGCACTTTTATTACATTATTCCCCCTTTTATTAATTCATTAATAACTACATCTTTTTGAGCCTCTCGTTCTTTTTTAACATCTTCATCTTTATGGATCCATATTTTTTCTAACTGTGTCATGTCTCCACAGTCTCCTCCCAGCTGTTCAGATCTTCCCCAACCCAGGCACATCCTGTCCCATCTTTTAGGCATTGGATCCAGTATTGATTATAATTTTCAACATCAGCAGGTTGTATAAAGACCCATCCATCAGGATCCTCCACTTCATTTTCCCCAATTATTTTCTTCCTGCTTTTCATTTCAATATTGTTTTTATCAACACTCAAGGGTAACATCAAATGTCCTTTTTGCTTATTAAATACTTTAAAAATGTTCTTAACAACGCAGAAGGTTATGTGAAGCAGCACACGCACTGGGAAACTCACTCCAAACAATCCAGAAAGCCAGGTGGGCACCAAAGCGAATACTCTGTTCAACCAGTCTTTTGCTTGCACTCCATTGACCTTGCTTGTCGTCTTTCCCTGGGGTGTCCTTATCTCTTGTATAGCTGCAATTAAAGTTCCATTAGAGACCTCACCATCAGGAATTGCAGTACGACCCACATCTAGCGCACACACCTCCTTCAATGGCTGTTACGAGGTCCAAAACTAAATGATTTTGAAGGGCTACCAAACTCAAAGCCCTCATATCTTCTTTTATTGTGTTTAACCCTATCCCAGTTGAATTAGCCAGTTGCAAAGTTGCAATAGCGCATAGCGTGTCAGCAGAAGCCACTTAGAATTGGCTGCAGCCTGCACTCCGGGAAGTAGCAACAAAGTAAAACATGTTGCAGCCGAAGAGAACAGACTCATCCAGGATAGCAGCCAGGTTGTCTGAACTCTTCCTGGAGAAGTAGTTGCTTTCTCTTTTCCTTCTCCACATTATTTCTCCTTGCTCATTTTGATGTGCCATATTCCCACCTCACTCCAGTCAGGTGGAAGCTGGGCATAGGCTTTGGACCCACAGGACCACCAAAGATCCATCAGTGCTGCAGTTGACAGTGCCACATTCTGCATGACCTTGGCGCAGCCCAAACGAGTTCCCAGGAAAATGGACCTATTTGACCTGAAACACAACGGGAATAGTTTAAAGCTCCTTATGTCAAACTGTTGATGTTTTTCATGTAACCAAGTTAAGGCATGAACATACTTTGCCAAAGTGACTGCAGTTTTCATTAACCTTGGCTATGACGTTTTGCTCAAAACCCACCAGTCCTTCAGCACGGCATTTCATTATTCCCCCCTCCCATTTGTCCCCATACCATACTGCTCCCTCAATCTGCATCAGCTGTCTCGTTTGACACCAGGGGACACTTAAGCCTTCTTTAGTTGCGCATTGTAATCTTTTATGATATTTTATTTGTAATTCTCCCTCCTTGTACTCCACTACTTTAGGCTTTGTTTCCATATTTTGGAGCATTCGCGTTAATTTCACATAGTTGTCTTCATAGTCATTTGCCCCTTCATTCACCCAGTCAATAGCTACCTTGTTCCCTTGGAATACATTTCGAATTCTACAGAGAGACAGGTCCATCAGGCATCCTGCCTGCTCATAGGACACAGCCTGGGGAAGAACAACTTTGGACATGCCTACTATCTGTGGAATAATGAGAGAGCACACATAGCATGTGCCATTTACTCTCTCTTCCCACACGCATCATGTCTTCATATCAAATATTGCCTTTCAATGAATTATGCTCTTCCTCTGTGTCATGGTGGATGCCCTCCCCATTCATCACACTTCTTCCCAATTTTCTTTTTGCATTCGATTGCGTTTCACTTTTTTCTTTGAAAAACATATAAATCTAAGGTAGTAACTATACTAAAACATATCAACATCATAACACTCCAAAAACATGAAAATGTCTTTTTCTTGGTCACTTTTTTTACAGTACAACCTTCTTCGGCTCCCTCTTTCACTGGTTTTTGATAACATCTAAAGGCAGTTAGAAAATAGAAAAGAAAACTTGCTTAAACTTCCCATTATGTTGTGCTTTGGGAGACAGTACTTTTGTCTCAGCGAACTTCGTAATGTGGACCTTTCCACGTCATCCCTGTAATTTCAGTGCAGTCGGAGTTGAATGATGACGGTATGTGGGCCAGTGAAACGTTCCTCTTTCCAGTTCCTCACATGTTTCCACACAAAGACGTGGCCCCCTGGAAAAAGAGGTTCAGCTTGAGGGAAATGTCAGTTTGGATCACTTGATTGTCCATATTGATTTTTAGGCCTTTTCTGCAATGATATGTATTTAAAGGACTTGTTAAGTTCTTTGAGGTACAAATCAAATTCGACTTCCATAATAGCAGAAGTAGAGCGAGCATCAGAGATTATACGTGATGCAGAATTGGGACATGCATTCTACGCCCTGTAGCAATCTCATGAGGAGTCAGATGGTGATCTCTTCCAGGCGTGTTTCTCAATGCAAATATAGCAATCGGCAAGCAGTGCACCCATGGGTTTTTCAAGCGTTTGCATAAGCTTAGCCAATCACATTTTTAACAGTCCATTCATTTTCTCTACCAAACCATTGACTTGAGGATTGTAAATCGTTCATAGTTTGTTTTATCCCAGGAGAGTTGTTATTTCCTTTATTAACTCGATGGCAAAATGCTGCCCATTATCAGAGCAAATTGTAGCTGGAATCCCCCACCTCAGGAACACCTCCCTCACCAGAAATGTGGCAGCAGAGCTGGCATCATTGTGAGCACAGAGACCTGCCTCAAACCAACGTGACAATGGACACACCACTACAAGCATGTACTTGTAAGAAGTACATCTCTCTTCCATATCAACGTAATCGATATTCAAGTGTCTGAATGGACCCTCCGGTCTTGACAGTGTTCCCTGTACACTCTCCATGTGTGACCTGGTAGAAATGTCTGGCACACCATACAATTACTTACATTCTCAGAAACATACTAATACAGATTTGGCACAAACCAGTCTTCACTTATCCCTGCAGCCACATTTGCCACCATGTTGCCCAACCAAATCAGTTGGAGAGAGAGAGCATCCTCTTTTCCACAGCTCTTTTTCAACATCTGATGCTTATCCCTGAAACTCAATTATCTGCAACATTGGGATTGCATTGAAACTTTCTGGCAATGCATCTTTCTCTTTGCTCACTTTCACTACCGCTATTAGGGATATTTTTCTTCCTTGCTAGGGTACAGCACATGTGATCTCTCTGGCATATATGCTGCTTCTTTCGCTGCTCTGTCTGCCCTTTTGTTTCCTAGTGAGATAAAATCTTGCCCTCCTTAATGGGCTTTGCACTTTATTAATGCTAATTCTACCGGCAGTGATAACATTTCCAATAGTTCTCTCAACAATGCTATATATTGAACGGGTGTACCATCACTTCTTTTAAACCCTCTCCTTTTCGATCTTGCTAATCCTGAGTGTATTGTAGAGGTGACATAAGCCGAGTTAGAGAAGATGTTCATTGCTTGGCCCTCAGACATGTTTAGTGCTTTAATTAGAGCCACTGATTCAGCTGCTTGTGATGCAGTAATGATTTGGCAATCGTGTCTGTGAGTACTGTGAGAAACTAGAAGTGTCTCACCCGCTAATCTTCAGGGGTCTCTCTCTCAGGGGGCCAGGGAATGGCCATCGCCTTCAGATCCAGACCATGGGGGTGGATCACTGCTGGAGGGTCACCTGGGTGAGGGGTCCTCAGGGAGTGGGACACCTTGTGGCGAGATGCAGTATCCCCCCTGGAATCCCTTTGATCCATCCTACCAGGTAGGATATTTGGGGACTATACCTCCCCCCTCCCTTCACGAACACTGCTACACAGACAGCCAGCTCTGGGAGAAAACAGACAAGTACCCGAACAATGTAGCGACATGTCCCATTAACATGGTAAGGCAAAGTCAGGCAATCTCCGTTAATGACTTGTACCTGATCTCCATAACTTCCCCACATGGATAAAAGGCGGCGCATGAGAGCCCACTTTTAGGGAGGCAGAGCCCATGAAGGAGCAGTTTCTTCCAGGCCATGGCTGAATCGATGGAGAAAGACGACAGGTCGAGAAGAGAGAGAAGGGAGGGAGATGCCCTTGAGCTTTTCGACCAGTGATTGTTATACTCTTGAGGATTTGAAAGCAGCACGTGTAGAGCCAGGAAGTGAAGCAAGAGAATCCTATTCTGTTTGTCCGAGATACCCGGGGCCCTCCTACATGACTGGCCGAGTCAGGGAGGAACAGCAGCTACAGTGGTATCGTCCTTGGCTCCCGGATCAAAGCCGAAAACAGAACCTTCCACATAGCATGTGAGTCAGTAGAAACTGCACGAGGCCGGTCTTTGTTTAAATGAAGGTTACGAGTGGCGACAATGTATCCTCAGAGTGCGAGCATTAAAGCGTTTGATGAAAGACTCAAGTAAAATACAGAAAGCTGATAAGTGAATTGAACATTTTGAGAGCAACAAAAGATACAAGTTTGCAGAGTGGTCCTGCACCATGTGGGTGCTCAATCGAAGGTCTCTGGCGAAAGGTGTCTTACAAAGAAACAAAGCAGCAAAACTTTGATATTTGAATAGCAACATTTCTAAATGAAAATCTGATACGAGAACATCGAAGTGGTCATGCTAGGGTCTGAGAAAAATCCTTTGCACAATCGAAAGTCTTCGATACAAGTGAACTACTCATTAAAGTGAACTCTACCAATGCCTGACCCTGGCTGAGGGAGGCCTATTGAGGTTGCAAGTCACAACTGGGTCCAAGCCTGGCTGAGGGAGACCCAAAGTGAATGTTATGCTTGAAAACGAAGGACAGTGAACTTTTTAGGTAAGAGAGTGTTGTTTTGGTAACCTGTGATATTCTGCGAGCTAGAGACTTGTGGAGAACGAGAGACTTTATCGCAGAAGGTCCTATTTGAATTTTGACCTGCATCCTGGTGCTCAAAGAAGCTAGAGTGTGTCCAAGCTCAGGTGTGGCACCTTGTCCCGTGATGAAACGTGGGGAAGGGGAGCTTATCACTCATCTGTCCTGACATATTATTTCTTGAAAACTTTCTTTTACGTACATCATTTTCCCACACCATTTGTATTAAGAAGTAAGGTTTGACAATAGGTTTATTAGTATAGGCCCTTTTTATTTGACAAGACTGCACTTAGACTATGTTATTTTGACTTTGATGGTTATAGCTTGCTCCCATCTTTAGATGTAGGGTTAGATAGGCGTTCGTCCAACCCATTGAAGTTCAATAAACGCCCTTAAACTGTGATCACTTGTCTGTCTTCACTGTTTGATACCATGCCTTCCTTACAGTACACTATTAACCCCTCCCTTTTTGTACTCCCCGTCCATACCCCACTACTGCGCACCCTGAGTGCATTTGCCCCATGGTTTGATCAATGCTGGAACTCCCGTCAATAAAAATCATGCCCCGCCCCCTTCAATCACTTCTTCCTTAACTAAGGGGTTACCTTTATTCCTTTTAATGCTTGCTACACAGTCATGCACATAATGTAATTCTTCTACTTTTTCTGCAATGAACTCTGCTGGGTTTATTGTTCTGCACTTCACTACTTCTATTGCTGGGTTTGTTGGTATCACCTCATACCCAGAAGACCTCTGTGTTGTCAGTGTAGATCTTGTTTTCTCGAGTATTGCAAATAATGCATGTTCCACGTACAGAACTAGTGGGCACTGATTGGTTATTGTGGAAGCCTTTTCAATAGCTAATGCAGCAGTAGCAGCAGCAAGTGCCTGCTCACATGGGAAGTGTCCCTGCATAACTGCATCCAGTGACTGTAAGGAACTCATGGTGGCAACAGTAAAGAAAGACACAAATGATCACAGTTCAAGGGTGTTTATTAAACTGTATAAATGGGTGAGAAAAACACCTAATCTAGCCCTAAATCTAAGATGGAAGCATAGTACGGCCATCAAATAATAATAAAGCAGTCTTAGTGGTGAGTTGGCAAATAAAAATAGCTTATACTAAAACAAAAACTATTGTCAATCCTTACCGCTAAGTTACAAAATAGTGTGGGATAATGTTCACCAGAAAAGAAAGAAGTGTTCACAAAATGATAAGTCATGATGGTACAGCTGGGGTCTCCCTTCCTCACGTTTTTAGCACGGCACAAGGCGGGACCCCAGAGCACAACACACAACTGGGCCTCTCCAGCACTGTTACAGTTCTTTTCAGCGATATCAGGACCGTCTGTGGCCAAGTCTCTTTCATACAAAGTCTCTTGCCTCCGAGCCCCTGATGTGTCAACAATAACAAAACAAAGTTTCCTTTCCATAATCTCTTACGTTGGGTGATGACTCTTCACCCCTGGATCCCCCTCAACCGGGCTCTGATCCTTCTTTAATGTTAGACTCCCTCAGTTGGGTTCACTACGGCCAGATACACAGTTCACTTTGCTTTATCACAAATGCGGGATTCACTTCCCTTAGCTTTCCTCTTGGCTATGTGCCAAAGACTTTTGATTGTACAAGGGGTTTTACTCGACCCTTGTATGACAACTTTGACCTCTTATGTTGGGCTCTCCAAGGGCCTTGTGGCATTTGAAGTTTCAACAAAAGGGGACCAGCCAGAGTCCTTCAAATGAGCGCCCACGTGGTGCCAGACCACTCTGCAGCTGGTCTTTCCCTGGGCTTTAAAAGTTCAGTAACACACAAGTTCTTTGTTCGTATGTTCTTTAAATTCATATCATGTCGCCGTTTGCAACCTTTGTTCAACACAGTCCGGTTTACTATTGGTTCTCCCTCCGACTCACCAGCTGTGCTGAACTCCTTGGCGTATCTTGTCTCTGGAGTCAAGGACGGTACCACGGTAGCAAGCGCATCTCACCGCCTTGGTTATCAGTGCAGGAGGGCCGTGTGCACCATTGACATCTGTTACACCACATGCCAGCTGTAGTTCCCGGTCTTATGATTCCTTTCACGGAGGCTTTGCGGGTCTGGGTCAAAAAGGGCAAGGGCACTTCCTTCCTTGTCGTCCTTTCAGGTCTCGCCGCCTTTCTCCTCCTTTTGAACTGCCATCCTGGAATAGCTGCTTCCTCGTGCGTTTTTCCTTGCTCAAAGTGTGCTGTTGTGCGCCGCCTTTTATCCCTGTGGGGATGGGAAAGGGCTGTGAGGTGTGTGTAGTTATTGTCCATCTCCTGACTCTACCTTACCCTTGTGTTGGAACATGTCATGTAAACTGCTCTGGTGTTAGTCCATTGTCTTTCACGGTGTAAGAAAGTGTTTGTGTCAGAAAGGAGGAGGTAGAGCTTCTAAGTATCCTACAGAGTAGGATGGTGAAAAGGTGTTATAAGGAAGGGGTACCGTGTCTCACCCGTCGGTGTCCCACTTCCACTCCCCGAAACCCCCCATCTAGGTGATCCTCCCCCACTGGTCCACCCTCAGGAACTGGATCCAATAGCCTGGCCACCTGAATGACAGATCTCTGGGGACTAGCGGATGAGACACCTTCAGGTTTCTCACAGACCCACTGTACTATGCAAGTGGCTTGTGTCCATGTCACTTTTTCTGTGTCAGTACTGCTGTCATTACTTTTCCATCTGAATGTGAGAACAGGAGGCATTTGTCCTTTTAGTTGGGAGTTGTTAACACTGGTGCATGTGCTAACTCATTTTTCAGCCCATCAAACATTCTCGCCCATTTCAGCTGTCCATTTTATGTGTGTTTTGTTTTTCTGTGCTTCATTTAGTGCTTGCAACAATGGCCTCCTGCATGTGGAGTAATCAAAGACATGTGCTCTGCAATAGTTGCATAAACCCAACAATTGCTGCTTCTCTTTCACTGTTTTTGGTTGTGGAGTCTTGTGTATGGCCTCTACTCTTTTTGGTGTTATTTTTCTCCCATCTGCTGACACAATCTGACCCAAGTACAACATCCCTTTTTGACAGTATTGCAATTTCTCCCTGTCCACCTTGTATCCTTTGTTTGCTAACAGTATCAGTAGTGTCACTGAGTCTTTTCTACACTCTTAAACATGTCCTTTCAAATCACTACTTCCTCCAAGTACAGCAGAGTTGTGTGTGCCTGAGCTAACTGAGGAGAGAAACTGAGGCCTGAACAAGAACTTGTTGAACAGCCGGCACACCTTCCCCTCGATCCCTAGCAACCATCCCAACAACATGTGTGCTCCGTATAGCAACACCTCTATGTGTGTAGGTATCCCTCTCCTTGCGCTGTGTGCATGGTATGCCTGAATCAGTACTGCCACCCGGGTTGGGTACATTACCGGTGTGGAGCACACAATCCCTTTCTCTGAAAATGAAATCATGGTGTTCAATTTGTTGAGTAGGTCCCTCACCAGAATATTGATGGGAGTGTCTTTTGAATACAGCATTGGTGCTACAATATGCTGCATCCCTATCGTTAAGGGCGAATCTTTTGTCAGAGGAACTTTCAAAATTGTCCCCGAAAGGCCCTGTGTGTTAAACTTTTGTTAGATAATGGAACTCATTCTTCCTTGATGCATGATCTGGTTGCCCCAGTATCCATAAGAAAAGAAAATCCCTTCTGCCCTATCTGAACTGCTACCTCCGGATCCTCCTCTGGGTCTTCAGTTATTGCTAGAACAGGACACACTTGCGCTCCCTGTGGGCATCCCTATTGGGAAAATGTGTTTGCGGAGGACGCAAATGGGTTACTGCCCACCATTGTCACTCCAGTGTATTGGAGCATGGTGTTCTACCCCAATATTGTCACCATTTCGGGTTTCTGTGTCTGCGCTGGCACCTGAAGTACGCTCACTGTACCTTGAGTTCCTGTCATTTCCCAATTTCTTACCTGCTTTTGTCCTTGGGTAGTAATTTCCTGTGTCTGTGAGGGCTGTATCTGCAATTGCTGTTGCTGAGGTATTACCTATACTTGCTGTGGAGTCTGCAGGATGTATGTCTGCTGTTGTTGTGGTCTGACCTGCACCTGTTGAGGAGTCTGCTGCATGTATGTCTGCTGTGATTGCCCTGCCTGTGCAACAAGTGGGCATGTTCATACGACATGTCCAAAATTCCCACATGCGTAGCACTGCACTCCAAAACGTGGAGTCATTCCCCTGTATCCCATTCCCCTTCCACGTGCGTAGTATCCTTTCCCTGTTTTATACTGTCCCATGTTTACATCTCCTCCGCCTGCCTGCTTAACCCCGGGCTGCGGCACCTTTATGAATGGGGGTTGTTGTTGCATCTGTACTGTGCCTCATTGCTTTTGCTGCCTTGTCTTTCTTTTTATGTGTTCCTTCCTTGTCTTGAGATGCTAATTTAGGATTTGTATACCCAGCAGCTGGTTTTAATAATGGGTATATTGTATAGGGTGGTGGCGGTGCACTTCCTTGCTCCTCCTCCTCCTCCTCCTCTTTCCCTTTCTCAGTTTCTTTCTCTTCGTACAATTTCCAAAGCCCCAGAATGTTCTGTCTTTTTTTACGTTTTGCTCCTTTATATGTAACTACTAGATACAAGTACATATTTTCTATAATATCTTTATCGAACATTCCTTCCCATTCTTCAAAACACTTACCCACTGTGTCGTGCACCTACTCAAAATGGTACTTTGATATTTTATCGTGGTATTGGGGCAACTTCCTACACATGTGGTTAAATAGAGCATCCATCCAGTAGGACGTCATTGCCTCAGCTTATTTATTTCCTATTAAAATATTCTTCTCTCCCTACCCTTTATGAATTCGAAACCTTTGAAAATGTCACTCTCTCTTCAGACAATCCCACTCACTCAGCGTTTATACTTACCCCTTTGCACGGTCGCCCTATTTTCATTCACTCCGGCCTTCTTCACAGGCCCCGCCCTTTCACACCTCACACTCAACGCTTGAACGCAATGGCCTTCTCCACAGGCCCACCTTGTTAGATTGTAATAGTATAGAAGTGGCTTCCTCCACAGGCCCACCACCTTAACAACAAAGACCTTTATTAGTGCGTTAGAAAAAGCTGCTACTCCTCCTCTCGCTCAGCTATACCAGCGACTCGCGCTATGCGTCTTTGCTGTATTTACTTGTTAATTTGGCTCTTGCTCTTCCGTCCCTTCCACAGCCACATAAAACGAACACTACGATCACTTTTCGTAACACTGAAAAAGAAACTCCTGCCACTCAAACACGTGCGCGCATAGACCCGAATAAACTCTTCCCCAAGGAAAATAAAATGACACAACTATACCAATTGCCTGTACTAAGCTCAACTCTTGTCTAACAAGGTACGCAACTTACTACGCATCCCTCTGCTCTAGCACAGATGTGCCTCCATCTACCTGCTCCCTATAGGAATGGCAGACCCAATAATCTGCTACTAGCACGGCCAATCACCCTCTTCACCACTAACAAGGGTGCATCATATACGCCATAGAAAAGTCCCTCCCGCCCCTGGTGCTTTCAAGCACGGGTACACTCGCGTATCTTTTTAGGAGATTCTCCACTACTTTCAATCTCAAAGTCTCCCTTTAAAGGCCTGCACTTTCGGTTGGAGTGAAGGCAGCGCCAGACCGGGCGGACTTTTGGGAAGTGGCATCCACAAACCTCTCTTGGCTTGAGCGCTTTATACTGGCCAACGGATGCTGTCCCGCACTCATCCGTGTTGTGCTCTTTCCTGACCCTTATTGGGGAACACCTCGGATTTACAAGTGCCCGGTCGTTACCGCACAATAAACAGTTGGACTCAGATAGGCAAAAAATAAGACTCAGAACAACCAATGAAGATCATTATAAAAGGCTTGTTATAGGCCGTGTGTTATACCAGACACAAGTTTAGATATCTCTACATTTGTAAATGTTTGTATACTTATGAATATGTATATAAAACACCAGTCAACATGTAGTTAGTTATATCGGAATATAGAAATGAATGTACTTCACCGTCAATGCTTTTATTGTAGACACCTTCATCTTAGCCATTACAACACTGCTTAGTCCCACAGCAGGTAGGCAAAGGGATCACGCGCAATAACAGGGTCTGGAGCGGAACGTCCTCACTTCCAAAGAGACTACTTCACCCGGGGATGCAGGTTTTGACTCCTCTCCAGCTTACAAGCCTCTTTATTCTTATAGGGTCTATTCCCTGCTTCCCTCCATTATGCCTACCCTCGGCCGAAGAGCAGATCATAAGTGAAAGTGGCAAAGAGTGGAAAAACCCAACTCTCTTCTCCTCACATTAATTCCCTGGACTCCTTATCACTGCACTTGCCATGCACTCTGACTCCCTTTTCAGTTTGTGCTTCAGTGGACAATACCATAACTATTCCTCGCAGTGAGCTCCTTCGATAACACTATTTATGTGACCTTACTCTTCCTTCACTACCAAGTTGGCTGCATGTTCTGCTGAGCTTGCAAAACCTGCCAAAGGCCTATGCATTATTAGTCAGATGAAAAGTGAGTGTCCAAAATGGCTGCAGACCGGCGTCATGTTATTTTAGCGCATAAGCATTACACTCCGAACACGGCTGGAATTCTCATGCCTCGGTCAAACAGCAAAGATATCTCGATAGGGCCTCCAAAGATGTATCGCGGGTCACCTTGAAGAACTCACCAAAAAATTACAAAAGTAGTATTCAGGGCCCCAGACGCAGCTGGGACAGCAAATTCAAACAGAACTCAGAACATATCTGCATGAAAAGACGCTTTCAAAAAACCGCCCTTAAAATGAAAACGTTTATAGAAAGCAAAATCATTAGCATTTACGATTGTGCGACATAAAAAAAATCTCCCCAAACAAAAATGATTGGACCTCGCATTTTGGACCCATAAAGGCATACATGCATTGCAATTGATCATTGGGTCCATGAACCTTGCCACACCACCCTCAATTACAGAGTTGTGACGTCACAATCTACCCCCAGTTCCCACAGTGCATAATTATGTGATTGAAAAATTTGAGATGATCAGCAGAACGTTATTATTCTACCCTGGTTGCCTCTTCCTGACTCTCATGGGAACGGTTACCCATCATGACACCATCAGTTGACCTTGAAAAATAACAACCACTGTGTGCTTCTTTTAATGCTGGCCTAGGATTGCATGCTCTGTACTAATGAACCAGCTGCATCAGCCTTTTCCACGTACAAAATGCTTGCACATGTTTAAAGCAGAAGCAAGCTTTTGGAACCTATTTACCGTGTTTCATTCTACCACTAAGTTTGATTACACTTACCTGTGCCCCAGGATTTATGGATTAGTTTTATTAAACTTTTAATTTCACAGATATACGAAAGAGCGCCCGTCCTCTTTTATAGTGCTACTCTTGCAGCTGATAAGTGCACTCCTTCATACCGTGCTGAACTTGCATTTTTATTACACCTCCTCGGGTATTTTGTGGCTCAGCCCGGCATGGGCTGTTTCTGTGCCTCGCCGCCATCCTCCCACTCCTCTGTCAACTGCTTACCTGTTTCTCAGCGGCAGTGCTCACTGTAGAAGATGACTTCTCCATTCGCTGTGGAGCTGTGCTTCTGACATCTTCATGGTCGGGTCTCCAACTGCAATTCATCCTGTCTGTGACTGAACGGACCTCAGCGTTGTAGCTGCTGTATGCTCTTATGCTGAGTCTGTGGCAGCGTGATCTCTTGCTTTCTCGGGATATCTGAGCTGTTCGGGCTGTCTGTCTTCCTTCCTGGACTCTGCAATGTTCCATTGGCTCCGGGTTTTGTCGTCCCACCACATTGTCTGCGTGGGCCTGCCTCCAGGTTCAGTCTTCTCCCCTGCGCTCCAGCGCAGGTTTCCATTTTGCACCCTCAAGCTGGCCCTCAGCATGGGCCTTGACTCCTTTTTATTCCTCCCTGGAATGAGAGAAGAGATGCCATTGGCTCCAGTCTTCAGGTATAGATGTCAACACAGTGGAGTCAGTGACAGGGCCATTCACTTTTAAAGAGCCCTGCACTTTATTATTCTGTTCAGTCATCATATAACCAACAAATACTTGGGATTCGGCTTTCAAGGTAGGTGTAGTAAAATTGTTACCTGGGGATTCCTTGTCCCGTAAAGAGGAATCACCCCCAGGGCAATCCTGTTAGCCCTTTCCCCTACTGGGTGTTCAGCATTGCTGGCTCACCCCCCTTGTCCCAAAGGGGGTGGCTCTCTCTTGGGGAGAAAGGACAAATTCCCAGAATTCATCACAATGGGTAGAAATCCAGTTGGGGGAGTGGAGGAGAAGTGGGATAGATAGAAAGAAGAGTGTGGGAAAAATGGGAGGAGGCGAGAATGAGAGAGGGGACTGGAGAGATAGAAGCCTGGACAAGGCTTCCTGTATTTTGGTGATTTTAGCAGAGATGTACGAAGGGAAGTCATCAACATACAGAAACAGCTGTTCAGTTCTGTGATTGTTTGCAAGGTTGTGAGCAGAGCGAGGAATCAATACTAGTCTACTGAAGGTGTCTCCCCCAGCTAGTCCACAGAGGTTTGTCATCCAGGTGGCCAGGATACGGCCATCGCTATTGGATCCAGTTCGTGGGGGAGGATCACCTGGAGGGGGGGGACAGGCGGTCTTCGGAGAGTGGAAGTGGGACACGGACGGGTGAGATGCGGTATCCCCTTCCTTGTAACACCTTTTCCCCATCCCACCCTGTAGGACATTTAAAAGCTCTCCGCCCCCCCCCTTTTCCCACACAAACCCTTTCTTACACTGTAACAGTCAGTGGACTAACACCAAAGCCGTTTACCTGACATGTCCCAACACACAGGTCTGGCAGAGTCAGGCAACTGACAATAACCACGCACACCTGACAGCCCTTCACCTTCCCCACAAGGATAAAAGGCGGCGCACGAGAGCACACTACGAGCAAGGCCAAACGTACAAGGACACAGCTGTACTGGACTGGCAATTCAAACAGAGGAAAAAGGTGGCGAGACCTGGAGGGACAACGAAGGGGGAACTGTCCTTGCCCTTTTCAACCCAGAACCACAAAGCCTCCGAAAGGGAATTCATAGGACCGGGAGTCACAGCTGGTGTGTGGAGGAACAGATGTCAACGATGCACGGGGCCACCCACATTGATAACACAGGTGGGAAGGCATGCTGGCTTCTTTGTACCATCCTTGTCTCCAGAAGCAAGACAAGCCAACTGGTTCAACACAGCCGGGGAGTCAGAGGAGGCTGATAGCAAACTGAACTGTGTTGAGCCCAAGGTTGCAAGTGGCAAAATTATATGAACACAAGGAACTTGAGAAGAAAGAACTTGTGTGTGTGTGTTAGATCTTTTGGGGAAATCCCAGACAAGGGCCAGCGGCAGATGGTCAGGCGCCGCAGGAGTGCTCATTCGAAGGACTTGTGATGGCTCCTTTGTGTATTGAAACTGCAAATACCAGAAGGCCCTATGAAAGGGCGGCGTGAGATGTCAGAGTGGTCCTACAAGGGTCCCATCAAATCCCTTGTACAATCAAACGTCTAACCCATTGCCAAGAAGAAAGCTAGGGGAAGGGAACCCCGCTTTCTGATAACATTGTGAACTGTGGAATAAGGGAAGTGTGAACCCGACAGAGAAATACCGAACGAAGGCTAGGAGAAGGAAACTCACGCTTTCTGATGAAAATGAGCAAATGATGAACTGTGTTTAAATTCATGAACTGTGTTAAAGAAAGGCCGTAGTGAACACGACGGAGGGAAGCCCATTTTACAAAGAGGATCTGTGCCCAGTGGAGGGACGGCCTACGGGCGAAGAGCAATCGTCCAAAGATGCAAGACCACTGAAGGAACTTTTGTTTGTTTGTTGTTTTGATCCACCAGGCCTTCTAAGGGAAGAGACTCTGAGGAAAGTGATTTGACCCTTGAAGGTACTGGTATCGTGAAATAGACTTTTGAACCTCGTGCTGGAGAGGCCCAGGAGTTTGCTGTGCTCAGGAGTTCCACCTTGTCCCGTGCTAAAAACATGGGGAAGGGAGACCCCACCATACCATCCTTATTTGTGAACACTTCTTTCTTTTTTGGTGAACATTATCCCACACTCTTTTTGTAACTTAGTGGTAAGGGTTGGCAGTAGTTATTTTTTTAGTATAGGCCCTTTTTATTTGACAAGATGCTACTAGGACTGCCTTACTATTGTTTGATGGTCGTAGCATGCTCCCATCTTAGCTTTAGGTTTAGATTAGGCGTTTTTCTCACCCATTATAAGGTTCAATAAACACCCTTGAACTGTGATCACTTGTCTGTCTTTACTGTGGCCACCATGAGTTCCTTACACCTACTACTGCTGAACCAGTATGTCTCCCCTGAATTTGGGTCGATACTTGATGAACCATCAATGAAAATCATGTCCACACCTTCAATCACTTCCTCCTTTACCATGGGGTACCTTTCATTTCTGTCCATGCATGCCACACAGTCATGTGTATAGTCTCCTTCCTCCATTGGTTCTGCAATGAATTCTGCTAGGTTAACTGTCCTGCATCTGACAATTTTGATTGCAGGATTTGTTAATTTTAATGTTAAAGGTATTTATACCGCGCACTATCACCACCGGAAGGGGTCCCCAGGCGCTCTGGTGGTTCTCAAAAGGGAGGGAGATGAGGAACAGAGTGTAGTAGGAATAGGATAGTGAGAGTAGTGAGGTTCTGTTGGCCGCTTTGGTTTCGTTTGCACCGTTCGGCCAGGTTAAGTGCGTTTTGCGATTGGTGCGAATTCCCATGTGCTGTTGTGCTGGGTTATGTGTTGTTCTCCTGTTGTTGCAATGTGGTGAAGTATGTGCGGATTGCTGTGCAGAGAAGTGGTTGTGTGAGTTTCAGTATGAGGAGTGTATACGGAAAGTTGAGGTTTTACAGTTTGGTTAGAAGACTTTTCTTACATTTTTCTTTGTGTTTCTGCGTTCCACATTTATGGTTATCCCGTGTGTCTGGCATTTGTAAATTGTTCCTCTAGTTAGCAGGCACGTTGCAAAGTGGCAGTTTTCTTTGTATTACTTTAGTGAGATGTGTACCTTGCTGATGCTGGTGAGTTCCCTCTTTCCGGGTTGGAGAGATTTAGCTTGGGTTATTCTGGTCTTTCCCTGCCCATCCAGTGTGGGGTCTTTATCTAAGTTCCTCTGGGAGATAGTCGCAATACGGACAAGGCTTGGGAGGACGTTCCCTCCCCCCCCCCAACCTCTGGTTAGGGAGGATTAAGTGGATGCTATGGGTTCCTTTGTATTACTCTAGTTGTATGTGTATCTGGCTAGTGCAGGCGTGTTCCTGTTCAGGGTTTGCGCGGTATAGGTCAGAGGATTTTGGTGATTCCCTGCCTATCATTGTGGGGGTTCTTGCCTATCTAGGGTTCCTCTGTGTTAGTGGTATGTGGACATGTGTTGAAAGGGTGTCCTCCTCCCCCTCTGGATCAGGAGGATTAAGTGAAGTTGTTGGTTCCTTGTTGGGAGTCTAGTTTCCTGATGGGTTTATGGTTCCTAGTTGTTTCCTTCTGGTTCTGGAGCAAATAGCCAGATTTTGAGTAATTTCCTGAAATCCAGATGATCCCTTGTGTTGCATATGTTTTTTGGTAGGTTATTCCAGGTTATTGCTGCCAGGTGAGAGAAAGATGATACTCTGAATTTTCTTTTGTTGTATGGCTTTGGTTCCAGGCGAATGTTGTTGCTTGATCGGAGTGGTCTTGTCGGGTGGCAGATGGTTATTTTCTTATTCTGCTCCTTGGTTGTGGATTGCTCTGTGTGTTATGCACATTGTTTTGAACTTTATTAGCTGTTTTATTGGTGGCCAATGTAGCATTTTCAGCGCTGGGGTAATGTGTTCTCTTCGTTGTAGTCTGACCAGAAGTCTCGCCGCAGTGTTTTGGATGCGCTGAAGTTTCTCAAGTAATCGCTCTGGCATTCCTAGGTATAGGCTGTTGGCATAGTGTACTCTGGACATGATGAGAGCGATGATGGTGATTATTTTATGGGTGAAAGATAGAAAAGGTAGGATCCTTTTACTGCATGTAGGGGAAAGAATCATTTATTGATTATAGCGTTTACCTGTGGCTCCAGTGTTAGTTTGTTGTCCATAAGGACTCCCAGGTTCTTTACTATCGCTGATGGGGTTTGTGCTGTTCCTAGCTCCGTCAGCGATGGGATGTAGTGTTTGGTTTCCCTGCTTTGGGATAGGATCATTATTTCTGTTTCGCCCGGATTGAGTATGAGACTTTTGGTGTTCATCCAGCCGTAGAGTTCTTGTAGACAGCTTTCCAGCATTTTGTTTCCTTCCTGGGTATCTTGTAGACGTTCTGGGTAGCTTGTGAGGCCGTGTCTTTTTAATGAGGCTGATTACCGGAGCCAGGTATATGTTGAAGAGCAATGGGAATAGGGATGATCCTTGTGGAACTCCACAGGTGGATTCCCTTGGAGTGGATTTGAAAGGTTTCATCTATATGGTTTCTGTTCTGTGTGTTAGGAAGGACTTCATCCATAGTAAGGCTTCATCGATGATTCCTATTTCTACCAATCTCCCGATGCGGATGTAGTGGTTGATTGCGTCGAATGCTGCAGAGAGATCCAGAAGTATTAGCGCTATGTTTTTGTCTGAGCCTGGGTTCGCTTTTAGGTTGTACCAGATTAGAGCAGTGCTGTTTCCATTCCTCATCGGTCTGAAACCTACTTGTGCGGTTCCATGTAATAATGTCCCCTCAAAAAAAAAAATATATATATATTTCTGATGTTTGTTAATCTGCTTAGAATCACATGCTGTGCATAGGTCCGACATCCAGTGGTCACTGCGGAGTATTGCATTTTGTTTTTCGTAGTCGAAAAGGGGACGTCGACAAGGCGTGTCTGTAACACTATCCCTATAGTGACGTGCGTTGTACCCACAATCCCTCACGCGTCGAGGTCCCTCAGATTGTTTTTTTCCGCCCAGCTTATGGTCGCCTTACGCGGAGCTCCTAGAGAGACATTGCAAAACAATTACTACGGACCTCGGTCCTTAATATATACTTATTGTAAAGATCCCTCCCCTCGACGTTAGCTGTGAAGCTGTTTCTCCGCCGTGCAAGTTTTCGACGGAGGGGAAGAGACGGAGGAGATCCCTCGGCGCTGCCGAACACGTGGCCAGGCCTCGCCGGCCAACATACAGTAGGGAGAGTGGGGGTTCGAACTTTTTTCTTCTCGTCGAGAATGTCTTTCTTTCTCCCCTATCTTTCCCTTGGGTTCAGTTTTTATTGCCTCAGCTATGGAGAGGACACCTTTTAAGTTTTGCCCACGCTGTAGGGGCAAATACACTTGGAAGGACAAACACAAGCTCTGTAATCGTTGCTTGCCCCTCGATCATAAAGAGGACAGCTGCGCGGCCTGTAAGCTCTTGAAACCAAGAACACTTAAAGAACAAAGTTAAGAGGTGGGCGGACTACGCTATGTCGAAGTCAGTTTCCTCACCCGCTGCCGCTGTTACAGAAAGTGACGAGGAGGGTGATAACTCGACGTCCGTTACGGAAGTCATTAACCCCCAGAAGGAGCGCTCGCGCTCCTCGACGTCCGTCCCCGGCCCCGACGGGCTCGGCTCACGCCCTGCTTATGGGGATGAACACCCCGGCGACAAGGACGCACACAGACCCCATAGGCCTAAGCACACAACCCACGGCTCTTCTTCGTCGAGGACGAAGGATCCACCAGCGCCGAAGGGGACGCAGGGCACTCCGGCGTCGACCTCAGACCGCAAGGGTCTCAAGCCCCACCCGCAAACGCAGCCGCGACCAGCGATTGGGCTTTCATCTAACACGGGCGCTACCTCAAAAACATCCGACGTAACGCTCCATAGAGCGGCCGTCGAAAAACAACGCGCAGCGCAGGCAACGCCGACTCCAGAACCCTCGACTGACGAACTCGTCGTCGAGAGTCTGGCGAGAATTGTTTCCGAGGATAAACGTAAGCGGACGACGAAACAGACGTCGAATACCGCACCCAAGGAAATAGAAACTCCGAAAAAGCACAAGAGTAGCCAGGAACTGCCCCATTCATCTAAAGGCACTTCTGAACTACCGGAGGGCTTTTCTGAGGGCGACGGAAACCTTTCGTCGACGTTGTGGGAGCGTTTGAAGCGTTTTGAAGGTGATAACACTGATTTCCCCCCTCTAGACTATTCAGGGGTTCCCCATGAGACCATGGAAAGACTCCATTCTTGTATGGAAAGGATGGAGAGGTTTTTGGGTAGCCAAAACCCACCCACACCCAAAAGACCAAGGGAATGGACCCAGGATGACCCTAGGGTCAAGATTCCTAGGCTGTTTCCCCCTTCTACAGATGCATATGACCTCACTGAAGAGGAGCAATACCTCCAGGAAGATGAGGAGTGTTTAGGTGGAGAGGAAGAACATGAGGAGGAGAGGTTTGAGGAAGACCCTTACATTAGCGCAGGAGCTTTTGAGGACGATACAGCTACCTCACAGCCCTGGCACTCCCCATCAGTGCAGCCTTGGCAATCCCCATCAGTGCACTCAGACCCTGATGTCTTTCACCCTTCTCCTCCCAAGGACTCACCTATTGGGAACACCTCCCCCATAGATGACCAGCCTTCACTTAATGCACTATTGCGCAAGGCAGCAGCGCATTTTGAAATAGACACAGGGGAGACTCTTCCGGACATAGACTTTGTAGAAAAAGTTATTAAAGAAAAAGCCCCGGTCAGTCAGTCCATTCCGCTCCTGGCTTCTATAAGGAGAAGAATAACTCCTCCCCTTTCCAATCCGGCCTTAGTCAGAGGGGTCAACCCTCGGCTAGAAAAGCTCTTCAGCCCTTCGTCTTCTGACCCTTTGTACATCAGGGGACATTCTATTCCGGACTCTCTGGTAGTTACTAACGCAAGAAAGAGAGCGGGGGTACCACTATCTACTAGTGAGGCACCACCTGACAAAGAGGGCAAGAAGCTCTATGCACTTGGGAAGAGAATCACGACCTCCGCCGCCTTCTCAACTAGGATTGCGAATAACAATTCCCTATTAGCTAGCTACGCAGATGCACAGTGGAGCAAGCTGCGCAGCGAAGCAGAGGACGCACCAGAACCCCTGCGTTCACGCCTGTTGGCTACTATATCAGAGGGAACTCTTGTAAACCAGGGCATCGTAAAGAACTCCTTGGATGCCGCAGAGACAGCTCGACGTTCCCTGGTTCAGGGAATACTTCTCAAACGCCATGTCTGGCTGCGCAATTCGGGATTTAAGCCAGAAACCCAGGCTTCCCTAATAAATAAGCCCATAGAGCAAACACATCTGTTTGGGAAAGCAGTTGATGAGGCCCTAGAACATGCGAAGAAGGAGTTTGATACCATCAAGACTCTTGACCAAATTTCTAGGCCACCTAACAGACGCAGCTATGGCAATAGACGCTCCTTTCGTGGCCAACGCCAGCAGCAAAGCCAACAACAATTTTACTCTGCTACCAACTGGCCCTCTAACCAAAGCACCCAGTTCAGTCAAAGAGGCCAACGTCGTGGCAAAGGAAGAGGGCGCGGCTCCAGTCCTAAAGGCCCCACGCCCAATACCAACAAATGACCCAAAGATTCGGGTCCCCTCCCATGCATCACCGGTCGGGGGCCGGCTAACATCGTTCCTTTCAGCATGGGAGGGAATAACGTCAGACCGCTGGGTATTATCCACCATAGCCCACGGATACTGCATCGAATTCAACGGTTCCCCAAAATACAGACCCCCACGGAACCGGCGCATGACACCGGAACACCTCACTATTCTTCTTCAAGAAGTAGAAGAGCTACTGAAAAAAGAAGCTATAGAGGCTGTCCCCCTATCGCAGGTAACAGAAGGTATTTATTCAGTGTACTTCCTTGTACCCAAAAAGGATTTAACCATGCGCCCTGTATTAGATCTGCGTCCAGCGAACAATTTTGTCAAACCCCAAAAGTTCCGTATGGTAACCTTGCAGGACGTAATCCCACTGTTATCACAGGGGGATTACATGACAACACTAGACATGAAAGATGCATACTTTCATATTTTAATGTTGCCAGCGCACAGAAAATACCTCAGGTTCAAGATAGAGAACAAACACTACCAGTTCAGAGTACTACCCTTCGGGATAGCATCTGCACCAAGGGTATTCACGAAAGTAGTGGCAGCGGCCCACCTGCGCAGATTATCCATCCCGGTTTACCCGTACCTCGACGACTGGCTCATAACAGGGGATTCTTACGAAACATGCTTCTCCAATACCCAAAGGACCGTAGACCTTTTGTCCCAACTGGGCTTCTCCATCAACGAAAAGAAGTCCAGTTTAGACCCCAGCCAAATCAAACAATTCCTAGGGGCTCTAATTCGAACAAAGGACGGCCTCGTCTTCCCCTCCAACAAGAGGGTCCAAAACATGCTGTTTCAGATCCCCCATTATGTGGCAGGTCGAGAGGTTACGGTACGCAAAGCAATGCGTTTGCTAGGGATGATGGCGTCATGTATTTATTTGGTACCTCACGCGCGCCTGCGCATGCGCCCAATGCAAGAGTGGCTCTACAGCCAGTGGTGTCAGGCCAGCGGACAATGGGACGATCTAGTGGTGGTCTCGCAGGCCTTGGTTCTCTCGCTACGGTGGTGGACAAAGGAAAACCTGTTATTAGGGAAAACCTTTGCCACACCCGCAGTGGAAGCCACTCTAACCACAGACGCATCCCTTACAGGATGGGGGGCTCACCTATCCCATCAGACTGCTCACGGAGTGTGGACTCCGAGCTTAGCATCCAAACATATAAACCTGCTGGAACTATTAGCAGTGTTCAAAGCACTGAAAGCCTTTCAGGAACACTTACAAGGAAAGACAGTGATGGTCCTCACAGACAGCACCACAGCCATGTACTATCTCAACAAGCAAGGGGGCACTCACTCTCCAGGACTGTCCAAGCTGTCCCAGAATATATGGAAGTGGGCTCTCAAACACAACATGTTCCTACTATCACAACATGTACCAGGGGAACTCAATCTGCTAGCAGACAAACTCAGCAGAGACTTCCCCCTACCCAAAGAGTACGAATGGCAATTGCAAGAAGACATCGTCTTAAACGTCTTCACGCAATGGGGTTTCCCGGAAATAGACCTGTTCGCAACCTTGGAGAACTCACAATGCCAAAGTTACACCTCCAGGTACCCCCAGAACCAATCCAAGGGGATCGGTCTGTTGATTCAATGGTCACGGAAATTTGTTTACGCCTTTCCCCCGACTCCCCTCCTCAACAAGGTGGTGCACAAGATGCACCAAGAGCAGGTGACCATGATACTAGTGGCCCCAATGTGGGCCCGGCAGCCATGGTTCGCTCACTTGATGGAGATGTCCCTATCTCCCCCAATGAAACTTCCTTGCCCGTACAACATGCTGTCACAAGACAAGGGCAGGACACTGCATCCATGCCCTCAGACCATGAACTTAGCAGCCTGGCTCCTGAGATCATAGAATTTGGACATTTACATCTCCCTCAGAGATGTATGGACATCCTCAGGGAAGCCAGAAAACCTAATACTCGCCACTGCTATTCTAGCAAGTGGAAAAGATTTGTCATCTGGTGTAGAAGTAAGAACATCATCCCGGTTGACTGCTCTGCCACTAACATTATTCTGTACTTGACCCATTTACTGGATTCAGGTCTAGTGTTTAATTCCATTAAAGTCCACCTAGCGGCACTTTCTGCATACACCACTTCCCAACTTAAAGTGTTGTGGTGGAAGATACCAGTTATAAAGGCCTTCATGGAAGGGGTAAAGAGAATACACCCCCCAATAGCTAGCCCAGCTCCCGGATGGGACTTAAACGTGGTACTTTCTAGACTCATGGACACTCCTTTCGAACCCATGCACAAGGCAACTCTTAAATACCTCACTCTTAAGACTGCTTTCCTAATAGCTATCACCTCCATTAGGAGAGTAAGTGAACTACAGGCTCTTTCTGTATTAGACCCCTTCGTATCAGTTCACAAGGATAAGGTGGTTCTTCGCACACAACCAAGGTTTGCACCAAAATTCATCTCTAAATTTCATGTAAACCAATCTATAGAACTACCAACGTTCTTTCAAAACCCTTCCAACTTGGGAGAAAAAAGTCTGCATACACTAGATGTACGCAGAGCTGTCATGTTCTACATGGAAAGAACCAGATCACTGAGAAAGACTAATCAGTTCTTTGTCTCGGTGGCAGCAGGAAGAGAAGGAGATGCAGTCTCTAAGTCCACTATATCTAGATGGATTGTACAATGCATCACTCTCTGTTACACTCTTGCTAAGAGAGAACTACCCTTCAAGCCAAGAGCACATTCCACTCGAGGCACTGGGGCATCCATAGCATTCATTGCAAATGTTCCCCTTGAGTCCATCTGCAAAGCGGCTACCTGGAGTTCTGTGCACACCTTTACAAAACATTACTGTCTAGATGCACACTCAAGATCTGACTCCCAGGTGGGACAGGCAGTATTAAGACATCTTTTCTCTACTGTTCCTTCTCATAACCCACCGCCAACTCCGGGTACTGCTCGCTAGTCTATGCACAGCATGTGATTCTAAGCAGATTAACAAACATCAGAAGACAATGCATTACTTACCGTAAAAGCATTTCTGATGGTTGTATCTGCTTAGATTCACATGCGCCCACCCTTCCTCCCCACTCGGATGGAAGGAACATAGACTTCCTTTTATATCTCTCTTTTCTGTACTCACTCACGTCTCGAAGGCTCCCTCAGGGCAGAAAAATACAAACAGAGGGACCTCGACGCGTGAGGGATTGTGGGTACAACGCACGTCACTATAGGGATAGTGTTACAGACACGCCTTGTCGACGTCCCCTTTTCGACTACGAAAAACAAAATGCAATACTCCGCAGTGACCACTGGATGTCGGACCTATGCACAGCATGTGAATCTAAGCAGATACAACCATCAGAAATGCTTTTACGGTAAGTAATGCATTGTCATATATATATATATATATATATATATATATATATATATATATTTCTGAGGCTTGTGGAATCTGCTTAGATCACATGCTGTGCATAGGCCGACATCTAGTGGAAGCTGTGGAGTATTACAGTTTGTTTTTCGAAACCCGAAAATGGGCGTCGACACAGGGTGTGCCAGTAATACTATCCCTAGTGTGACGTCCACTGTACCCAAGATCCCTCACGCGTCTAAGATCCTCAGATTGTTTTTTTCCGCCGTACTGGAAGGAGTCCCCTGGCCTTAGCCATACTTTTGCTAAAAATTTAAAAGATTAATCTATTGACATCCTTCCCCACCCCAACGTCGAACTTCGACACTCGACGCCGGCTGGAGAAGAAATCGACCGTCGGCTGCTGCACGACGGATTTGGGCCTCGGAAGGCCGCTTGCCTCGGCCCGGGCCTTGGAAGGCTTCTGGCCTCGGCCCTGCAAGTAGGGAGAGTGGGGGGTGGTACATACTCTACACTCTTGGTATATAGGTACACCTTATACATTTCCTACACTTAACTGCCCGCTGCCTCAAGGTGCGTATGGAGGGTACCCCTTTTCAATTCTGCCCCAAGTGCAATCGCAAATACCCTTGGGTCGACAGGCACGCCACGTGCAATCTCTGCTTGCCGAGGGACCACCCCGAAGCGAACTGCAGAGCGTGTAGTAAGTTTAAACCTAAGACACTTAAGGACCGTTCAACGAAGCGTTGGGCCCACCACGACAGGCAGGTGGCCATGGCAGCGGAGGGCGCCTTCAGCGATGGCAGCGACGCCGTACTTTCGGACGGCGAGGGCATTACGGTGTCGAAAGACAGCCGAGCGCAGGTCACCGACCTCGGAAGGTCGTCCGGCAGGGCGGCTATGGGGAAGACCCCCGGCGACACAAGCGCTTCACATACTACACACACTAAACACACCACGTCCAACCGAGACTCGATGATGTCGAGTTCTCGGAAAGAGGCACAAACAGAACGGTCCTATTCGGTGTCCTCTGGGCGCTCTCGATCAAGATCGCCGCATGACTCCAGGCAATCATCCACTCTTGCCAAGAGTGCCTCGCTCACTAGGCTAACAGAAGTTCGATCGTCGGAAGACGAAGACGACTTCCACCCCCAGGCCGCGCTCCAGGAGTCAGAGCCCGCAGTTAAAGCTAGCGAGGCCCCACGCTTGAAGGACAGGGACACCACCCCCGATCCTCGACGCCAGGCGCCGAAAAGCTCCGGAGCCGCTAAAGGACAGGGAAAACATTTTTCCAAGCACGGGGAGGGGGGAAAACAGCAGAAGAAACTACCTGTGCATTCTTCCACACCTGTGAAACACTCCACTCCCCCTAAACAGACAGACAAAACCAGGTCTGCTGATAGGTCTATAACCAGCAAAGCTACTCAAGATAAATCCCATAGACTTGCTGAGAGAGTCATTCCCAGTTCCAAAAAATGGTCCAGTGAAGACATAGATAGGGTCATGTCAAGAATGTCTTCTTTGGCTGATTTTTATGATAAAAATCCAGAACATTTCCTCTCATATGATCCACAAGGGGCCACACCCTCAGGCTCTACTGATCCTATCCCCCCGAGTAAAAAGCCCCGGTTTGAAACTCCGATGAGGTCAGAACCCTTCGAGGTACAACCTTACGCAAGACCATACTCACGGTATCAAGGAGAGGCTTCCTTTGGTGAGGACCAAGAATTTGGTATGATAGAAGAGCAAACCGGGACGGGCTACTATGGGGATGATGAGGACCAGGAAGAAGAAGAGGAGGACCCGGAAACATACAGAGTAGATTCCCCGGTAGAGAACGAAGCCCCGGTTACCGACTCCCCGGTCGATAACCAACCCCTCCTAAATGAGGTTCTCGCTCGCGCAGCTTCCACATTGACACCCACGGTGTCCAGGAGGAAAGGGACTTCACAGAAGAGTTAGTGGGAGAAAGGAGGCCTGTTGCCCAGACCATCCCTATCCTTAAGTCCATTCAGCGGAGAATAGATCCGTCCCTGGTGAACCCGAACCTCACCAGAGCAGTCAATCCCAGGGTTGAAAAACTTTTCAGGGCGGCCCAGTCTGACCCTCTCTATATAAGAGGACATATGAAGCCAGACTCCCTAGTTGTCACCAACACTCGTAAGAGGGCTGGAACAACCTTGTCATCGTCCAAAGCTCCTCCCGACAAGGAGAGCAAAAAAACTATACTGTTTCGGCAGGAAAGTAGCCTCAACGTCCGCCTATCAAGCAAGGATTGCTAACTCCACCACCCTGTTGGCCAGCTACAACTGCCATCAGTGGGAAGAAGTCGCGGCACTCATAGCCTCTGCTCCTGAACCTTTAAAGGGCCAGTTAGCTCGGATTTCCGCAGAGGGTAGAGCCGTGTCTGGTTGCATTTTGAAAGCAACCTTCGACGCCGCGGACAACGCAGGCAGATTGATAGCGGAGGGCACTATTATCAAAAGACATGCGTGGTTATGGCAGTCTGGTTTTAAGGCAGAAACCCAGGCATCATTGTTGGACAAACCGGTGGAAACCGATCTGTTTGGTAAGGCAGTCGAAGACGCACTGAAAAATGCCAAGGACGAATACGAAACACTCAAGTCCCTTGGCCAGTTAACCAATAAACCCCCTAACCAGAGAGGGAATAGTAATTTTCGTCGCCCACACGGCCAAAATTCCCAGAGAGGATCTAACTATTCCCAGGGGCAGGGTACACAGTGGAACAACAACCAACAGTCTACCCAGGGTTACGGCAGGGGTAATAGGAGAGGTCGTGGTAAAGGCAGAGGGCAGCCCCAGCAAGGGAGGCGGCACGCCTCCACCAAAGCAGTGACGCTCAGTTCAGGGTCCCTTCTCACGCAACCCCAGTAGGGGGACGCATTTCCAACTTCACCCAGGCTTGAGAAGGGATCACATCAGACAGGTGGGTGCTGTCAACAGTATCCACAGGATATTGTATAGAGCTACTGCAGCGTCCCCGGAACCATCCTCCACGACAAAGAGTACACTCCTTAGAACATCAGAAGATTCTCCTCGAGGAGATCGCCATTCTGCTACAAAAGGACGCGATAGAACTCGTCCCGGGACACCATGTAAACAAGGGTATTTATTCAACTTACTTTTTTGTGCCAAAGAAAGACTTGACAATGCACCCAGTATTGAACTTAAGGCCTGCCAACAAGTATGTCAAGCCCCAAAAATTTCGTATGACCACGCTACAAGAGGTAATCCCCCTCCTAAAAAAGGGGGATTACATGGTAACCTTGGATATGAAAGATGCTTATTTTCATATTTCCATGTTCCCAGCGCACAGAAAGTACTTGCACTTCAAGGTGGACAGTCGACACTACCAATTCAAGGTACTGCCCTTCGGGATAGCTTCAGCTCCAAGGGTATTCACCAAGGTACTGGCGGTGGCAGCTGCACGCCTACGCAGGGAGGCAATCCCAGTGTACCCTTATCTGGACGACTGGCTCATAACGGGGGAAACCCCAGGAATTTGCAGGACAAACATTCAAAGGACTATCGACCTCCTCCACGAGTTAGGCTTCTCAATCAACGAGAAAAAGTCAAGCCTGGTGCCAAGCGCCTCAAAACAATTCCTAGGAGCAATCCTATATACCCTAGAGGGGTTGACCTTTCCCTCAGAAGAAAGAATTCGGAATATACTACTGCAAATTCTGCATTATCAGTCCGGTCAACAAATAACGGTACGCAAAGCAATGCGTTTACTGGGCATGATGGCGTCATGTATTTACCTGGTCCTCCACGCGCGCCTGCGCATGCGTCCCATGCAGGAATGGTTGGCGAAACAGTGGTCTCAGGCAAGTGGTCAGTGGGACGATCTAGTGGTCGTTTCGCCAACACTGGTACAAAGCCTTCACTGGTGGACAAGAGAGAATCTTGCACAGGGGAAACCCTTTTAAGATCCCGAAGTACAGGCAGTAGTCACTACAGATGCATGTCTGACGGGGTGGGGAGCTCACCATCTCCACCACACAGCTCAGGGTCTCTGGTCTCACTCAGTGGCCAAGAACCACATCAACCTGCTAGAGGTTCTGGCAGTATTCAGAGCGCTTCAGGCGTTCAAGCCCCACCTACTAAACCTGTCAGTGCAAATCCGGACGGACAGCACAACAGCCATGTTCTACCTGAACAAGCAAGGAGGGACTCGCTCGTCAAATCTGTCCAAGCTTGCCCAGAAAATCTGGATATGGGCACTCAGACGGAACATCTTCCTGTCATCACAACATGTTCCAGGGGAGCTCAATTCCCTAGCGGATGCTCTGAGCAGAGACTCCCTCCCAGAGGAACACGAATGGGTTCTACACAGAGAGGTCGTAGAAGATATCTTCTCTCAGTGGGGTTTCCCCACTATAGATTTATTCGCCACAAGCGAAAACAGACAATGCCCAAGATTTGCATCCAGGTTCCCCCAACCAGACTCTCAGGGGAACGCCCTGTGGATGAACTGGTCAGGTATGTTTGCGTACGCTTTTCCACCAACTCCTCTCATCAGGAAAGTGGTGAACAAGATGAACAGGGAATCAATGACGCTCGTCCTAGTTGCTCCCATGTGGGCAAGACAACCGCGGTTCCCACACCTACGCAGGATGACGGTGTGCGAGCCCATCAAACTTCCAGCCTGGTACAACCTACTGTCCCAGCACCAAGGTCAAACAGTGCACCAGCAACCCAACTCAATGAACCTGGCAGCATGGCTACTGAGGTCATAGAGTTTGGACATCTCAATTTGCCACAGCGGTGTATGGACATCCTAAAGGAATCTAGGAAACCAAACACAAGGCACTGTTACTTTGACAAGTGGAAGAGGTTCGTTATCTGGTGCCAGAGTAGACAAATCAACCCGGTTGATTGCACTCCTTCCATGCATGCTCCACCTGCTAGATGCAGGATTGGTTTTTAACTCACTGAAAGTACACCTGGCAGCTCTGTCGGCTTACACCACTTCCCATAGCAAGGTTTCATGGTGGAAAGTACCAGTAGTTAAAGCCTTCATGGAAGGAGTAAAGAGACTTCAGCCTCCTATTTCAAACCCACCACCAGGGTGGGACCTTAATGTGGTGCTAGCCAAGCTCATGGGCCCCCCTTTCGAACCCATGCATAAAAGAAGTCTCAAACACCGGACTTATAAGACGGCCTTCTTAGTAGCTATTACTTCTATAAGAAGGGTCAGTGAAATTCAGGCTCTGTCAGTGCAGGATCCCTTCTTTACTGTCCATAAAGACAAACTGGTTTTACGCACACACCCTAGGTTCTCACCTAAATTTATATCAAAATTCCATGTAAACCAGTCCATCGAGCTTCCGGCTTTCTTCCAGGACCCGCAAAGCTCGGCTGAGATGAAACAATACACCCTAGATGTGCGTAGGGCGGTCCTCTACTATGTAAATAAAACCAGACCGCTAAGAAAAACAGATCAACTGTTTGTCTCCGTAGCTACAGGCAGAGAGGGGTATCGCGTCTCTAAAGGTGCCATCTCTGAGAGAAGGCGCATGATTGCTTGTAGTCTTACCTTTCTGTCTATCTGCTTGGATTATCTGTACTCGCGCTACTCCTCATGCTACCTCATGTCAGAAAAAATACAATCTGAGGATCCTAGACGCGTGAGGGATCTTGGGTACAGTGGACGTCACACTAGGGATAGTATTACTGGCACGCCCTGTGTCGACGCCCATTTTCGAGTTTCGAAAAAAAAACTAATACTCCGCAGCTTCCACTAGATGTCGGCCTATGCACAGCATGTGAATCTAAGCAGATACAAGCATCAGAAATACGATTACGGTGAGTAATGTATCATATATATATATATATATATATATATAATTATTTTTTTTTGGCTGCCCTTGTCCCCATATATATGGTCACCCTTATAATATCGCCACAACCTTTTCCCGGCGATATTATGTACGGCGGCCATATATATGGGGATAATATTACCTGATACCACTTGTGCCTGTTCCAGCAGTAGATGTTTTTCTAAGAATTCTTGTGTTATTCTATAGACTTATGTTTAGAGTAGTTTTGCAGGGTATGGGATGTTGGAGATGGGTCTGTAGTTTGAGAGCTCCTCCACGTTGCCTGTTGTGTCCTTGAGGAGTGGCTTGATGTTTGTCGATTTGAATAGTTGCTGTACTTTCCCTGTTGAGAACGATTGATTGACGAGGTTTCTGTAGTATTCCATAGGTGTTCCTTGTGAGAGAATTGATTTGTGTATGTCTGGGGGCAGGGATCCATGGGGGATCCTGCACTGTTGCTATTGCTTACTAGCTTGACGAATGTCTCTGGTGAAATTTCAGGGAAGCTTCAGAGTTTGTTCTCGCGTTCCTCAGTTGACTGGATGGATTGCATGTTATGGCTGCTTGATGTGCTTTGTATGATCTGTTGGATAGTGCTGGTTTTGTTTTTGAAGTGATCGGCGAGGTTGTTGCATAGTTTTAGTGAGGGTATCAGTGTGTTGATGCAGCCAGGGGGTTTCTCATTTCGTGTATGATTTTAAACAGTTCTTTTTTGGTGTTGGTGGCTTTGGTCATTCTGTTGTCATAGTATTTCTTTTTAGCCTTTTGGATTTCCTTTTGGTATGAGTGGAATTGTCGTTGGAACTATAGTTTCTTCACCTGGTCATTCCTATTTCTCCATTCTAGTTCAAGCGTCCTGTTTTTTCTTTTCATGGCGTTGAGTATCGGGCTAAACCATTTTGCTGTCGCTCTTTTGCGTGATGGTGTGAATTTTAATTCCATGGAGATTTTTTCTATTTTTCTGGTGATCCACTAGCAAAGTAGGTCTGCTTTAATGTCAAGGTCAGCTAAATCCATTGTTGTTGCTGATGGTTTGTTGATTTCCAGCAGTTCTACTAAGTTACTATTTTTGATTGTCCTCCAGTTTCTTTTCATGATGGTTGACAGTTTGTCAGGTTGTTTGGTTGTTGATGTAGCTAGCGTGATTACGAAGGGGATGATGAGGTGGTCGCTCCAGAGAATCTGTATTGGTGGTGCCGTTGTGATGAGGCTTTTGCTGGTGAAGATCACGTCTAGTGTATGTCCCGCCTCATGAGTTGCTTCTTTGACTAGTTGATGTAGATTCATTGTCTTCAGTTGTTTGGCTAGTGATTTTTGTGTTAGCGTTTTCTTCCTCAAACCAGATATTGAGGTCTCCAAGGATTATCAGGTGCTCCTGTTCGATGGCTAGGTTAGTGATGCTTCAGTGAAAGCGTTTACGAAGTTTGCATCATATGTCGGTGGTCTCTATGCCAGAAATAATTTGTGGTTTGTTTTTGGGTTTGTAGTTAGGCGAAGGATTAGGGATTTGCAGTTTTCGATGCTTAGTGGTTCTTCCGTTTTAATTTCCAGGTATTGCTTGCATGCTATCTCTAGTCCTGCTTTTTTGTTTTTCCTGTTTGCTTGTAAGGCCTTGAAATTGTCAGGGAGGTAGTAAAGGAGTGTAATTTTGTAGTTGTCGTCTAGCCATGTTTTGATTATGAATAAGATGTCGATACCTCCGTCACACAGAAGCTCATAAATCTCTGTGGCATGTTTGGACATTGATCTAGCGTTGACTAGGCCATTGTGGATCTTTTTTTCTCTTCAATATTTGCATTTTTTTTTATTGAAGATTCAAACCACTTACAATATATAACACACATTCCAGAGTTGCAGGAACTCTCTTGAGCCCCAAAGGCCACAGAGTGTTGAACAACATGAAATAACGTCCCACCCCCTCCTCTAGTCCCCCCTTGGTTCTTCCCCCTCCTGTACACATAAGACAGCTTTGTTCCTTCAGGCACATGACACATCGAGATTTAAAGCCTTTGAGTCTGCATTTTAGTCCCTCCAGTCACATTAGCAGCTCATTATTTCCCTAATTTAACATTTCATCCTATGAGAGCCCCCCCCGTTGAAGTCTATAAACTGCGATCCTTGGCTCAAGTAAGTTCCTTTATTATCTCCATCATCCCCACATTCCCCCTACGGCACATCTACAGATCATGTATATAAGAACTACAGAGCCAGGTTCATATGTTTCTCAGTGAATTCGGCCCATTCCATATCAAAAGGACCTCCCTGGCCATGAAGGCACGCTGTAATTCTCTCCATTGCATACAAGTTCCTAGCCACATTAATCCATTCACTCATACAGTGGGGGGTCTCGTTCTTCCATTTGGTTGCTATGCATGCCCTTGCAGCTAGCAGCAGTGATGCAGCCATTTTGGGGAGCCTTGTATATTCCCCCTCCTTCTCCTCAATCCCAAACAAAATCATAAGGGGAGATTACGGGCGGGCTATCCCGTCTGTCTTTTATTGACCCCAAGACCTTGTCTCAAAAGACCTGCACCATTGGGCAGTCCCACCACATATGCCAGTTGTCGGCGTTCCTCTTGCACCCCTTCCAACACTTGGGACTTGTATTAGGGAACATCATAGAAAGTCTGACCGGGTCTTAGTGACATCTATGGAGTAGCTTAATAGAGTGGAGTTTATATTGACAAGAGATAGATGTCTGCGCTACACCCCTGCACAGTCTGTCTCAAAGGTCATTTTCAATGTTGGTCCCAAAGTCCCGTCCCCATCGACCCCTTAGTTTATCAGTTTATCCCCTACTCCGCCCAACCAAAGCCCCATACATAGCAGAGATCAGCCCCCTAATTTCTGTCCTTTAATCTAGGAGAGATATGAAGGGCGGGAGTTTCTTTGTATCTTTTCCCTCAGGTCCGCCCCTGTGAGGGCACCTTTTAACTGTAGGTAAGTGAATACAGAGAGTTTGCCTATGCCCAGTGCTCCTCCAAATCAGTTCAAACCATTTCTGGAATCTTTCAGGGATTGGTATCATGTCCCGCTCCCCAGGGACCCACATGTCCCAGCGGGGAGGGCCATGTAGTGACCCCCTTCACGTTTCCTCTTGTTGCCAGATGTCCTACAGAGTTCCAACAATAGGGTGATCAGAATCATCCTTAGGATTCTGTTTCTAGGGACCCATAACCATTCAGCCACTGTGGCAGGGTGCAGCTGTAGATTATCCAGCACAATCCACTACAGGTCACGCTGGGATCGAAGATGAGGTATGAGGACTCTGACCTGCGCCGCCTGGTAATAAAACTTCATGTCTGGGAGGCCCAACCCCCCTTCCTCTTTTGGTAATACCAATGTCGCTTCTTCCCCTGCCACAGAAACCGTGAGATGGAGTACTGAATCTCTCTGGAGAACCCCTGTGGAATGCAAATGGGAAGCATCTGGAACACATAAAGTACCACCATTTTGAGTACATTGCAACAGCCCAACCAAGAGCTAGTTAGCTTACCCCACTTTAGGAAGTCTTCCTTTATTTTGTTCATCAGGGGGGGAAGTTTGCCTCAAATAGTTCCCCACAAGTTCTCGTAACATGTATGCCCAAGTATTTCATCTTATCCAGGCTTCTCTGCATCCCCAGCGGTGTGAACCTTTCTATTTCCCCGTCCCTTTTGTCCCTTTTCCGATCTAAGGGGAGGGGAAAAGCACTGATTTAGGCCTGTTCATTTGCAATCCTGCCCTACGACCATATTGGTCTATCAAGGAGAGCGCCACAGGTATGGATTGCAGTGGATCCCTGACGTGCAGGAGCATATTGTCGGCATATAATGCAGTTTTATATTCCACTCCCCCGCCACCCCCCCAAACCAGAAATCCTGCCACCCCTGGGTCATCCCTAATCCTTTGGGCCAAGGGTTCTATAGAAAGTGCAAACAGTATCAGGGATAGAGGACAGCTCTGCCTCGTTCCTCTCCCCAGTTTAAACCAACTGGAGTATCCGTTGTTCACCATAACACTCAGACTGGGGTACACATGGAGGGCCATTATACCCTGGAGAAGGGTCCCCCCATTCTGAATTTGACGAGGACAGCCTTGAGAATGTCCCGCTCCACCCTTTTAGCACCGGCATATACCCTTCCAGTCTGATCACCAAGATCAGTGTGTATATTTTCGCATCTATGTTCAATAGGGAAATCAAGCGGTAGGAAGCGCATCCGTGGTGGTTCCTCCCTTCCTTATGTATTACTGTAATGAGTGCCCTCCCGAATGATTCCGGGACCTTGCCCGTATTGAGTATTTCATTAAACAATTCCGTCATAAATGGTGACAGGGCAGAAAGAAAAGACTTATAAAACCCTGCTGTAAATCCGTCCTGCCCCAGAGCTCTACCGAGTGGTACTCTACCCACTCCTCTCCTGACTTCTTCCTCAGTTATGGGCGTGTCTAATGCCTCTGATTCTGTAGGGCAGAGTTTGGGTTGGTGAGTCTCTGCAAGGTACCGGTCAGGGTCATCCGCTTCCTGGTCCACCTCTGAGGCGTACAATGACTCATAAAAGGACGCAAAGGCTTCTGCAATCCTGTCACCCGGTTAGTGTCTCTGCCTGCCCCATCAATTCCCGTAACCCACCTTTCGGCACGTTGCCCCTCAGCCTAGCTGCCAGTAATGCATCCGTTTTATCCCCCTTCTCATAGAACTTTTGCTTCAAATACTGGAGGTTTCGGATAATCTTCCCCTCTTCCAATAAACGTAATTCCTCCCGTTTACACCTTTGCAGCCGCTATGTGTTCCTCTTGTTTTCCTGACTGCTCATGTGCTGTTTTGTCCAACCTTTCTTCCCGCAGTCTACGTTTGCCCGTTCCTTCTTTCTCCTCGCTCCTTCTCTAATTAGAATCCCTCTCCACGTGGCCATACCCTCCTCCCATACAATATCCTGTGCAACCTCCCCAGTATGATTTGTTCTGAAGTTTTCCCTAATTTCCTCACCTAACTTGGTGTGAAATGCGGGGTCGTTCCAAAGTGACTCGTTCCACTTCCACTTCGTCTCAATAGGCATCATTGGAGTTCCACTGTGAACATATCGTGGCCAGACCACAAAATCGGGGTAATCTCTGAGTCTATCGCCTCTCCCCACAATTCCCTAGAAATGACTGTACCTAGCCCTATTGAGTTAATTGCATCTAGCCCTATTAAATCAATTGCATCTAGCCCTATTGAATCAATTGCATCTAGCCATATTGAATCAAGTGCATCCAGCCCTTCTGAATTGATTGCACCCAGCTCTACTGAATCAATTACATCTAGCCCTGCTGAATGGAATGCTCCTAGCCCTGCTGAATTGATTGCGCCTAGCCCTATTGAATTAATTGTATCTAGCCCTATTGATTTAATTGCATCTAGCCCTATTGAGTTAATTGCATCTAGCCCTATTGAATCAATTGCATCTAGCCCTGCTGAATTGATTGCGCCCAGCCCTATTGAATTAATTGCATCTAGCCCTGCTGAATTGATTGCGCCCAGCCCTATTGAATTAATTGCATCTAGCTCTGCTGAACTAATTGTTCCTCATCCATCTGAAATGACTGTACCTAGCCCTATTGAATTAGTTGTATCTAGCCCTGCTGAATGGAATGCACCTAGCCCTGCTCAATTGATTGTGTCTAGCCCTAATGAATTAATTGCATCTAGCCAAATTGAATTAATTGCATAAAGCTCTGCAGAATCAATTGTGGCTGGCCCTGCTGAGTCAATCAGACCTAACCCTACTGAATCAATTGGGTTGCCCAACCCTGCTAATCCTAACGGGTTGCCCATCCTTAGTGAGCGTGACCAATTTCCCATAAACCCTGCTGAGCCCAATGCACTGCCTAGCTCTACTGATTCATTTGTGTTGCCTAGCCCTAATGAGTATGGCCATTTGTTCTTTGCCCCTGCTGAGTCAAATGCGCTGCCCGGACCCAGTAAATAGGGCCAACGGCATATTACAACATCCAAGCCCAATGTCATACCCAGCCTCATCAACACCATTCAACGCTTAGCAATCCTACGGAACCAAATGCTGCACCCACCCTTACTATTAACTCCCCGGCATACACCGCCCTGAAAGACATACAGACTACCACCAATAGCGTCACTGCCATCAAGGGCAGTCTTATCAACGCTAGATCAGTTCTAGCACACGCCCTTGACATATCTGACCTCATAACCACAAACCAACTTTACCTCCTAGCGGTCACAGAAACATGGCTGCACCCCGCAGCAGGCCCTGCACTCTTGTTAGCCATACAGAATGATTCTACTTACAGAAAAGATAGAACCTCTGCCAAAGGAGGTGGGGTTGCCCTGATTGCTAAATCTGACCTATCCATCAAATCAAACCTTCCTCTCGGGGGAACTACTCTCAAACTATTCTTCCCTAATACTGCGACTATATCATATACAGACCACCAGGCCCACTCCAAACCTTCGACAAGGATATAACCCTCCTCCTCTCAAAAAACACTAAACCATCTACCAGAGTTATCATTCTAGGTCAATGCAACCTCGGCCTTCACGACAGCCTAGATCCAAATGCCACGATCATTCAAAGCAAAATGGGCGCCCTAACACTTACTCAACGCATTGAACAAGCTACGCATGATAAAGGCTGCACTTTAGACTGGCTTGCCGACCTCAATGTCTCAACCAGCATTACAGCCAACTCCCCTTGCCCCTGGTTAGACCATAACATCATCACCTTCACTACTCCTAGACAAACCGAACCTAAAATTGTACCGTACCTAACCCCAGCTCTCTCGCAAGAAACACTCGCAACATCAAACGCACAAACTTGCTCCTATTATTAGGCCCCATCACACCTACTCCCTGGCCAACCCATCAGCCATGGTAAAACTCTATAACACTACTATCCTCCAAGCCATTGATAACATTTCCCCTCTCAAGCACCGCAAAACAAAACCTACAGCTCACCTGAACTCTTGGTTCACACCTGACCTTAAAAATCTTAGATCCAATAAACGTGCCCCCGAAACTCTTTGGAAAGCCTCGCCATCCAAAAATATTAGAAGCCTATTTATCTCCTCTGACAAAAAATATAAACAAGCTACAATGCTAGCAAAGAACGTCACGTGCAACGAGCGCATAGCAAACGCCAAATCTGGCAGTTAGGAACTATTCACCATCCTGAGGTCCCCTACCAGCCCGCCAGATACCTGTCAGAAAGATGAAACATGGTGCACTAACATACAGCATACATTTCTGGACAAAATAGCAATGCTCCAAACTAAAATCGCTAACAAACAAGACTAGGTAATTATGCCAGTCAAGAACACCGACCTTCCAACCACAAGTAACCCAGTCCCCCATCCATTCGAATTTAAGTCAGTCTCCACTACTGAGGTTAGCAAAATCATCTCAAGTTTAAAACCTTCCAGATGTCAAGGCGACACATGCCCTGCCCCAGTCATCAAAGAGTGTGTTACAGAACTTGCCCCTTTTATTACATCTCTCATCAATAACGCCTTTTCACAAGGTACAGTCCCCAAGAACCCGAAAGAAGCATGGGTCTGCCTTCTTCTAAAAAAAAAAAAACAACCCTTGACCCCAGCATCCCAACCAATTACCGTCCCATTACGACGGTCCCCTGCCTCCTGAAAATCCTCAACCTCACTGCCTACCTCCACATACAGGAACATCTTGAAACTAACAATCTCTTGGGCCTACGCCAATCAGGCTTCAGACCTAAACACGCCACAGAAACAGCACTCTTCGACCTTAACAACCAAATGGACACCATAATTGACAACAGAAACTTAGCCATACTACTTCTCCTAGACCTCTCAGCAGCATTTGATATAGTGAATTACAAAATACTGTGCCATCACCTGGATAGTGTGTCCCAATTCTCACCTAAAGCCATTATCTGGATAAAATTCTTCCTCTCGGAGCGAACTATGAGAGTTTTCTCCAACCTAGCTAATGCGGCCCAGCCCCCATTCTCTGCGGTGTATCCCAAGGATCATGCGTGTCACCTGCGCTCTGCAATATTTTTACCAAGCCTCTATTTGACAGCCTAGATGAACGCAGAGTTTCCTATACAAACTGTGGTCGATAGGCAGATACTTCTGCATCTCTCTGGAGATTACCACTTCCACTCTTTTTTTAACAATTTTTATTTTAATCCGGTTGCGCAAATGGAGACAAAGGCATATATACAGGACACAATAATGCAATAGCTGTTAATGATTCCGCTCTGGCTCTCCTCCTCCCTCACCCCGTCCACCCCCCCTTCCAAAGGTTCACCTGATCCCCTTGCCCAGTGGCTTGAGGTTATTAGTCTCTAGTTCGCCATTATCCCATAGGGCCAGTCGTGCAGATCGAGGTTTGTGAGTCTGCGCTGGAAAGTTCAGGTCGTACTCTATAATTGGAGCCCAAATGTCCGTGAATCTGTCCAGTAGGCCTGCTTTGGCTGCCGTGACCTTTTCTGCAATCAGAATATCCCAGAGTTTAGTCCACCATAGGGTTACTGAGGGGCCCTCTGTGGTCTTCCAAGTGCGAGCAATCCTGATCCTCCCTGCTAGTAGAAGTTGTGCCATAAGATTGGCGGCCCTCCCTGTCCTCGGGTATGACCCTGGCACTAGTGCACTCAAAAGGATCACCTCTGGCACCCTGGGGATTGCAACTTGGGTAATAGTTTCTATGGCAGATATGCAGTGGTCCCAGAAGATTTGCACGGTGGGTCGGGTCCACCACATATGAAAGTACGAACCAAGTTGTCCACAATTCCTTCAGCATTGAGGGGTAAAGGATTTTTGGAACTGGTGGAGGCGTACTGGTGGTTAGTACCAGTGTAGGAGCAGCTTATGGGCACATTCTCGGTTTGTTAAGCAAAACGAAGAAGAGTGGCATCTAATCCATATGTCCACCCAGGTATGGTCCTCCAGTGAGTGCCCCATATCGGTTTCCCACTGTGCCATGTAGAGCATGTCCTCTTGTAGCAGTTCTTAGAGGCTAGAGAGCTTGCCTCCTGCTGGTGCCTCCTGCAAAGTAAGTTTGATGGGGCTAAGAGTTCTGGTGGCTTCCCGTCGGACCAGGGCGTGAGTACACCAATGACGAAGTTGGGAGTAAGAGAATCTATCGGTTTCGGCTAACTGAAAGGTTAATTTACAGTTTTGGAATGTGTGTGGTTGGCCATTCTCAAAGAGTTGCGCCAGGGATTCTAGCCCTCCTCTAACCCAATTTTTAAATTTTTAAGGATGAGACCCTGGAGAAAAGGATGGATTATGGAGGATTGGGGTGTTGGGGCCCAGGCCGCGTGTAATTCCATTGGATTTTAGTGCCCAATCCCACATGCTGAGAGTGCTCTTGGTTGAAGTAAGGATCCCCGGCCAGGTCCTCCGCTGCGGGGTCGAAACATATGGAAGAAAGTGAAAAAGGAGCGGGACTCTAGACTGCTCCAATTCCACCCACTTCGGGGGCCCTGTCACTACGAGCCAAGCCTGGAAACACGTCAGTCGTGCCGCCACTTGTTATTTACACAGGTTAAGGACCCTCAGGCCAGTGAGAGCTGCCCATCATTACTTTTTGAGAGCTTCTTGCTTTCTTCCCTCTCCATACGAACTGAAGCATTTGCCTTTGTAAATGTTGGAGGGGGTAATAGGATTGTGGCGGTCAGAGAGGAGCAGAAATAAAGAAACCATGGAAGAAAATTCATCCTGCAGGCCGTGATCCGCCCGACAAGTGATATCTCCTGGGAGGTCCAGCAGTCGAGATCTTTCTGTAATTCCTTAAAGAGAGAAGGGGGGAAATTCATTGAATACACGACCTTTGGATGGGCCGGGATCTGGACCCCCAGGTAAGGTATGGATTTCCTATTCCAAAGAATGGGGCAGAGGGGTTTGAGGGCCTCCAACTCCGTAGGCACCAGGCCCACCCCCAGGGCCGAGGATTTCTCATAGTTAATGGTGAACCCTGTCATCTCTCCAAACTTATGTAGTTCTTGGAGGGAGGAAACTAGTGAGGATCGAATATCTGTTATGGACAGTAACACATCATGGGCATAGAGCGAGATCTTATGCTGAGAGGCGCCAATTGGCAGTCCTTTGATGTTGGGGTCCATGCGAACCCGCTGAGCGAATGGTTCCACTATCAGGGCGAACAGGAGGGGGGACACGGGGCATCCCTGTCTAGTTCCACAGGTTAGGGGAATGGGTTCAGATGGGTTATGGTTAACTTTCAGGGAGGTTTTCGGGGATTGGTAGAGTTGGCCAGAACCATTTTACAAAAACTTGGGCCAAAAGGAAAGGCCTCTCGGATGAGCTTTAGGATGGACAAATCTATTTTATCAAAGACTTTGGATGCATCCAATGCCAGCAGAGCCAATTTATGAGTGTCCTGGGCCGCTATGTCCACTAAATTTAAGGCTCTCCAAATGCTGTCCCCGGTTGACCTATTTGATATGAATCCTGTTTTGTCGACATCGACTAGCTTAGGGAGGACCGACGCCAAGTGGTTTGCCAAAATATTTGAATAGATGTTGGCATCTAAGTTTAGTAGGGAGATGGGTCTATAGGAATTGTTTTCTCTGGGGTCTTTACCAGGCTTGAGCAGGAGGATGGTTACAGATTCCTGCATGGATGGAGTAATGGAGCCCAATGAGCTAAATGAGTAAAGGAGGGCCGTCAGTGGGGCTACCAATTGGGGGCGAAACACCATGTAAAACCTTGTTGTGAATCCATCCTGGCCCGGGGATCTGGGTTTTAAAGATTTGATGGTTGCTTCCACCTCCTCACCTGTGATCAGAGCATCCAGTCCCTCCCTGTCGGTCTCTTCGAGATGTGGAAGGGAAGCTCCCTGAAGGTATCCTACTTGCTCTGCTTTATAACGGGGAGTCGCTGACATTGTCTCCGAGAGGTGATCCACTGCCAATTGTAGCTTGAGGTGTTCCGCATAGTGGACCTTGCCGTGAGGGTCTCGTAAGCTCGCTATGGTATTCCTTTTCTTCGCCTTGGCCAATTTGTCTACCAGGAGTTTGTTTGCCTTGTTGTTTTTGGCGTAGTAGTCCTGTTTAGATTTGGCTAACAGATGAGCCATTTCCTCTACGAAATAGGCTTCCAACTTCTTACGGGCTAACTACTGGGAGCGATGGACCCTTGGCGACCAGCCTTTCTTGTTTGACCTCAGCATTTCGGACGTTTTCTTCCAGCTTCATGCAGGTTTCTCGCTTTCGCTTTCAGTACGCCGCCCCATAGGCTATCAGCTCCCCCCTGACAACAGCCTTCATGGTATCCCAGATGTTGGCTGGGGATGTGTCTTTTACTGGATTCTCCTGAAAATAGTTCTGGATCGCCTTGGCTATAGTGTCTCTTAGTGCCATGTCGTTCGAGATCGGGTCGTATAGGCTCCAGCGGGGTCTTCAGGTGGGGGGTTCAGGTTTGTAGTCTCGAATTGTAAGCTTGACTGGTGCATGATCTGATAACAATTTCGTTTCTATGGTCACCTCGTCGACGAAAGTAAGAATTTGTGGGGAGGTCAGCAATAGGTCTATCTTTTCGCCATGATGCAGCATCCCCCCGAGTCCATAACCCCTATCTTCTGAAAAGATGGAGAAGTCAAGTAGCAATTTTCAAGTCCCTGGGGGCTGGCGGGTGAGCTCTGTCCCACAGGGGGTCCGGGACTCCATTGAAATCCCCTCTGATAATCGTTTGGCCTTTGGTAAAGAGAAGGAGCTTGGCCCCCAGCACTTCGCAGAACGTCTCCTGTCCCTCATTGGTTGCGTAGACGGAGATGAGTTAATAGAGCGGCCCATAAATGAAGCCTTTGACTGCTATGCATCGTCCCTCTGGGCAGCATAGTGTCTCCAGCGCCCTGAAGTGAATTCCCTAGCAAGGAGAATGGCTGTCCCCCCTTTCTTAGATCCACTTGAAGCCATGTATTGAAGGAGGAACTGTCTATTACGGAGACGTGAGGAGTCCAGTGGCAGCAAATGAGTTTCTTGTAGGAAAACTATTGAGCCGTCCATTTCTTGGAGGCGTTGCAGTGTTGATTTCCGTTTGAGAGGAGAATTAAGGCCCTTCACATTCAGCAAAATGAAATACAATTTCTGATGCGGCCGCAGGTCCTCAAGGGCGCTTAAACTTGCCTGGAGAGGGGGGGGCGGGGTCTAACCCAGTCGCCATTTATATCCTGTGCTGCCATTTATGTCCTGTGCTCCCGAGGCCTCACATCGCAACCAGGGTTTTAATTTGAGCTTCCAACTTTGAAGCTGTAACAACGATCTGGCTGGTTAACAACCATACTCTTCCTGCAACTTCCTTAAAAAACTGAAACAAAACTGGCAGCAGTACACTCCAAGGGTATTCAAGTGGCATCCACCTTGGAGCTGGGCTCAGACTGTGTGAAGCCCGCTATTAACATCATTGTGTTCTCTGTTTCCTCGGTCTCCGCTTGCTCGGATGTCAGAGGCATTTAGCGTGGGGTATTGTAGGTTTCAGCAACGTCGACAGCATCTGGCAATCGAAGAGTCAGGCCGCGGGGTGTCAAGACCGGTGGGGGGGTCTGTACTTCCGCTCTCTATATGGTAGAGGAGAGGCACAGAAGACCCCAGCCAAGATTCTCGATTACGGTAGCGATGGACGAGCAATCAAGGCCTAGCTTCTCAGGAGGTGATGCAGGCTGGTTCTTAAGTACAGTGTATCCCCAAGCCCCCACAAAGGAATGTCCACACACTGTATTACTGAAAACACAGTCTTTATATAATTAGTTCAAAGGTTATGTACACTTATCACAATAACGCACTTTGTGCTCAGGAAAATCAATAATGGTAAATATCTACAATTTCTAAAGTGGTACCACTAATATTAGACCTCATTAAAGTGCATTCACAATACTGTAGAAATGGCACACAGATCAATAAGAAGGAAACCAGCAATAGAGAGAGGAGAGATAAAAGATGGTTGAAGCAATAGGCAGAATACTGGCCCTAGCTACTGGACACAGTTCTGTGTGGAGATCCCCCCCACCTGGGCAACCTGTAAAATAAAGAGATATGACACAAGCCCAGTCCATATATTGTTCAATAGTCTTATTCTCTCCTGCAATGTTTTTACCCCCCCAATGTACCTGGTGGAGTCGAGTCCTTCGAAGAGGCGTCGACAGATCCTTCTTGAGCGACCCCCTTCCAAGCGGGAGTCACGGATCGTCGAGAGGCGTCGAGAAACGTCGAAGACCTCGGGGTTCGGCGACGGGGAATCGACGGCCCTTCTTGAATGCCTTCCCTTTCAAGCGGGAGGCACGGGGCGTCGAACGTCCGTCGACGAACGAGGTAGAACGATGTCGAAGAGGCGGCAGCTTCGTCCGAGCGGTGCTCGTCGGCGTCGGGGCGTCGGCGTCCTGCAAGGCGGAGGTGTGCGGGGCACCTCGATGACAATAGTTCTGGACCGCAAAGATTGTAGAGACGGGAGCCCAGCAAGGGCGTCGAGTCGCTCGAGTCTTTGGGATCGTGAGGTGGCGGGAAACCCACCGGCGGATTCTCCTCGGCGCGTTGGTCGTCCTCGACTTTCTCCGGCAGGGCAAAAGCGGTCGACGGTGCGGACGAGGGAGTCCTTCGAGTCAAATGTTCTTAGGCAAGGAGCGGACGGCTCCGGTCGTCGGCGGCACGGCGTCAAGTGGTTCCCACGGCTGGGCAACACAACTTCGACGGGCCTCCAGCGGTTACACAGACCTGCGAACCCTGGTCGACGGCAATGGACTTCGACAGCGTCGAGGTCCGGGTGCTTCACTTCGATCTCCTCGGCGGTCCCGTCTCGGGTCGGCAGCCTTTCGAGGGTCTGACTTCCAGGGCGCTTCGGCGAAGATTCAGCGGTGCTCGATGGTCCCTCGGAGCACGGGAAGAGGGCGCCTTACCAGGTCCTCTCTCGGGTCAGTCCTCGACGATTTCGACAACCTTCAGTTCCGTCGAAGCAAATGCCACAGCAAGTCTTCTTCTTCCAGCTGGACGTCGAGGATCAGCAAATCCAGTTACTCTTGAGTGGAGACTCAGCTTCTGAATGCTTCTGAACAATTTCCAGTGGTGAGAGGTCCCCAGATATACTATTCTGTCTCTCATCCACACTGCTGGCACACACACAGCAGCCAATCACACAGAAGGGCATTCATGCAGTCAGTCAGCCAATCAGGCACACAGTGCATTCAGGCCACACTCCTCCCTTTCAGACACTCACAACAAGGAATGTGGATTGGGACAAGTACCCAGCCATTCAACACTACACACTGCATTCAGGCCAGTTTCGGGCAGGGCTGTCTCAGTCTTTGTCTCTCATGCCAGAAACCAGACAACCACAACAAGGAGTGTATATTGGTCACACACTCCATTCACCCAGGTCCCACCCACAGGAGGTACCCATAACATACAGTCACTGGGAAGGCTCCAGTCAGTCTAGCTGGGCCTTTACAACAACACCATATATGGAACTTCCACCCAACAGCCAGTCAGGGGGAAGGGACAGAGTCAGGGCTTCCCAGGACTTTGGGAAAAACAAGATAACAGGCAATAGAAAGCAAGAGGCCACAGGGGCCATCTTGTTTCCTATCAGGAATCAACTGATTCCAATGGCAGGGCCTGGGTATCCCAAAATGGAGGACACCCAGAGCACCTGTCAAATTCAGCATGGAGCTGCCACCAGCCCATACCCTGCTCTGTGGGCCACCCACAGGTGCCCAAAAACATACACTAGGGACACAGGGTTGTACCCCTACCCATGGGTGCCATAAGGGTATCCCATGGGTCTGTTCACCAAACCAAAAGAGAGCTGCACTGCCAGGAGTCCCTCATGGACTCCTGGGCAGAAAACATGACAGAACACACGGTAAAAACAGAAAAAGGACAAGGATTCAGAGGCCCTGTCCCTCAGATGCATTTCCGGCATCACAGTCGCCCCCCCCAGACTGAGGTGGAGGGTGCCTAATCTCCCACGGGATAGACACCCTCATCCAGACGGTCAACATACCTTCTGGAAAGGCCATCTGCATTATCGTGACTCTTCCCTGGTCTGTGCTCTATGGTGAAGTCTAGCCCTTGTAGGCTAATCGACCACCGGAGCAATTTCGGATTCTCACCCTTCATCTGCATAAGCCACTTCAGGGGCTTATGATCTGTTTGGACCTTGAAGGTGGACCCCGTAAGGTAGGGCCTAAAACGCCTAAGGCTCCAAACTATACTAAAACATTCCTTTTCAACAGTAGCCCACCTAAGTTCTCTACCCTTGAGTTGTCTACTGATGAATATGATAGGATGTTCTCTCCCTTTGTCATCTAACTGGGACAAGACAGCTCCAATTCCGGTGTCGCAGGCATCCGTCTGGACGATAAAGGGTCGGCTGTAGTCAGGCGCACTCAACACAGGTGCCCTACACAGACTTTCTTTCAAGCCATCAAAGGCCCTCTGACAGTCTTCAGTCCAATTAACCTTCCTAGGCTGTTTGGGTGAAGTTAGAGCTGTCAGGGGTGCAGCTATGGTTCCATAGTCTGCCATGAAATTGCGATAGTACCCAGTGAGGCCCAAAAAGGCTCTCACCTGGGTTTGAGTAGTGGGAGTCTCCCAGTTCTGTACGTCCTGTACTTTACTGGAGAGAGGTTGGATTTGACCCCCTCCTACCTCATGACCAAGATAGGTAACTTTCCCCTGAGCTATCTGGCACTTGGTGGCCTTGATAGTGAGGTTAGCCCTTTTCAAGGCCTGCAACACCTTATCCAGATGTGTCAAATGCTCTTCCCAGGTGGAACTGTAGACGGCAATGTCGTCTAAGTAAGCCACACAAAAGGCTTCCAGCCCACTGAGCGCATGGTTGACCAATCTCTGGAAGGTGGCAGGGGCATTCTTCAACCCAAAGGGCATGACCCTAAACTGGTAGAGTCCCTCAGGTGTGGAGAATGCCGTCTTTTCCTTGGCATGGTCCGTCAGAGCTATTTGCCAATAGCCTGAGGTAAGGTCAAAGGTGCTCACAAATTTGGCAGCACCTATAGTGTCCACGAGCTCATCAGCCCTGGGCAATGGGTGCGCGTCAGTTTTGGTGACGGCATTGACTCCTCGGTAGTCCACACAGAACCTCCAATCCTTGGTACCCGCCGGGGAACTTGCCTTGGGGACAAGGACCACTGGACTGGACCAGGGACTGGTGGAGGGTTCAATAACACCCAGATCCAACATCTTGGCGACCTCAGCCTGGATGTGGTTTTTGACGGTATCTGACATACGATAGCTCCTGCTTTTGACAGGCACACTGTCACCAGTGTCAATTTCGTGCTTACACCACGGTGTAAGGCCCGGTGTCAGTGAAAACAGAGGGGCATACTGCTGGAGCAAAGCCCGGCAGGCCCTCTGCTGCTCTGTTGTCAAATCGGGAGAGAGTTGTACTCCCTCCACTGAGCCATCCTGAGGGTTGCTATGCAGCAAATCAGGAAGGGGCTCACTCTCATCCTCTTCTTGCCCTGAAGCTAGCAAGAGACATGAGACCTCTGCTCGCCTGTGGAAAGGCTTGAGCCTGTTGACATGGAATACCTGGGGGGCTACCCCAGAGGCTCCCATGTCCACCAGATAATTGACTTCGCCCATCTTGGAGATGATCCTGAAGGGTCCAGTCCACTTGTCTGCCAAAGCTCTAGGCTTGGTAGGCTCCATCACAAGGATTTCCTGTCCCGGAGTCCAATCCACTTGCGAAGCTTTCAGGTCATGCCAGTACTTATTCAATTCCTGGCTGGCCTTGAGATTTGCTGTTGCCTGACCCATCATTTGTGTCATCCTCCGCCTGAGGCCTAACACATAGTCCCCCACTTGCTTGGCGGGACCTGGAGGGGTGGCTTCCAAGCCTTCTCGGATCAAGGCGAGGGGCCCCCTCACGGGATGTCCAAAGAGTAACTCAAAGGGGCTGAAACCAACACCCTCTTGAGGTACCTCTCTGTAAGCAAACAGCAGGCATGGCAGGAGGAGATCCCATTTCCTCCTTAGGGGCTCTTCCAAAGCACCTAGCATGCCCTTGAGAGTTTTGTTAAATCTCTCAACCAGACCATTGGTCTGGGGGTGGTAAGAGGTGGAGAACTTGTAGGTTACCCCGCACTCTTTCCACATGGTTTTCATGTAACTAGACATGAAGTTGGATCCTCGGTCAGAGACAACCTCCTTGGGGAATCCAACACGGGTGAAAATGCCCAGGAGAGCCCTGGCAACCACCTTGGCAGTAACAGTCCGAAGGGGTATTGCCTCAGGGTACCTGGTGGCATGATCTACCAAGACCAGGATGAACCGATGTCCACCTGAAGTGGGAGGGTCAAGGGGACCGACGATGTCGATGCCCACCCTCTCAAATGGTGTGCCAACCACTGGTAATGGCTGCAGTGGGGCAATGACCCTGCCTCCAGTCTTGCCAGACAACTGACAAGTTGGGCAGGTCCTGCAGTGGGACTCCACCTCTACTCCCATCCGTGGCCAGTAGAAATGGGCAGAGAGCCTCTGCTTAGTCTTCTTGGTCCCAAGATGACCAGCCAAGGGCACCTCATGCGCCAACTGCAGTAGGAAGGGCCTGTAAACCTGGGGTACCACCAACCTCTTGCGGGCACCAGGTTCGGGCTTAGTGGGCTCACTAACAAGGAGCTCACCCTCCCAATAAATCTTGAATGTCCTAGGCACTTCACCTTGTGCCTGGGACAGGGCCTGTTTCCTCAGGCCCTCGAGAGAGTGGCACTCTCTCTGTCCCTTACAGAAGTCTGCCCGGGAGGGTCCCCCTTCAGCTAACAAGCATTGAAGGTCGGGATGATCCTCCGGGTTGAGAACCTCTCCCACAGGAGAGTCTTCTGTCTCTTCTCCCACAGGAGTTGAGTTTGGGTTTTCCGCTGGACCCAGCCCGTCCGGAGCATGGATCCCATTGGGTGCTGTCGGAACAGCAGGAAGAGAAGGTGTTCCCTCCACAGAGGTGGCCTTCTTGGTCTTCCTTCTTCTTGCCTTAGGCCTCGCCTTTGGCTCGGATACCTGACTCACAGCCAGACCCGGTGTCACCTGTGACCTAGTGACTGCAGCAGCAGTCATGGGAAGACCATCCGAGATCAACCCCAACTCTACTAGATCATTTCCTAACAGAATGTTAGCAGGGACATTGTCCTGAACCAGGACAGGAAGCTTTGCTGTCTTGTCTCCAATCATGAGTGTGACTAGGGCTACAGGCGATAATTTGGGAGGCCCACCAGCTAACCTGGTGGTTTGCAGAGGAGCACCTTCATAGTCCTCTGGCTTGAGCAGGGTCCTGTCCACCACTGTCATGCTTGCCCCAGTGTCTCTCAAACCAGTAGAAGGCTGGCCATTCAAGAGGACACTTCTCAAAAATCTACGGGTGTTCTGTGGGATAGTCGCCAGTACTTCTGCGTACTGGTCCCAGGCCCCAAGGGACACTAAGGAAATCTCTACTGGAGCACCAAATGTGATTCCTGTAGAGGAGGGGAGGACAGTGGCCTCCACCTCAGACACGGGGTAAGGGTAGGTCAGGCTGACAGCCTGTACTCCAAGTGCCTTACCTTTACACTTGGGGTCACCCCTTTTGTGATCCAGAGCCCCACAATCCCAACAAGTGCCAGGAGTGCGGGGTACGGTACTGGAACCACTGGGAGCCTGCTTTGCAGCAGGTGGACCACTACTCTTATTCCCACCCACAGAGGACTTATCCCCACTAGATTTTTGGGTCTTAGGAGAGGAAGGTTTTGGTTTACCCGACTGTGACTGCTTTTGGGACTCCTCAGCTTTCTGAGAGGCCCCCTTTTCTTTGTCCTTGTCCTTCCCACTGGAGTCCTTAGGGGACACCCGGTGGGAGACCCACTTGTCAGCCAACCTAGCCAGCTTAAAGGGGTCCAAAATGTTCTGGTCAGCCACATACTGACGCAGCTCTGGTGAACAGGCTTCAGAAAAATGCTCAAAAAACAAGAGGTGGGACAACTCAACAAAAGTTTTCACCTTGTATCCATCAATCCACCCCATCATGTTCATGTGCGCAGTACTCACCCAGTCAACCCAAGACACATTCTCTCTTTTCTTAAATTCCCTGAACCTTTTAAGGTATTGGGCAGGTGTCTTGCCAAACTTGGCAATCAAAGCAGACTTCATACACTCATACTGACCCCTTTCTTCCACACTCAGCTTCAGAATACAGTCATATCCAGTTTGAGGCACTCTGCTTAACAAACACTTAGCCCAATCTCTTTTATCTACATCATGAATTGCACAAGCCATTTCAAACGCTTCAATCCATTGGAGGATATCTGAACCCTCCACAAACACACCAACCAAATCTTTCATAAACTTGGTGGCTGGGGACCTGCCACTCTCAATTGGTCTAGCTGAAGTCTCCACTCTAGCTCTCTCTAGCTGGATTCTCTGACATTCAGTGTCCTTGTCTTTGAGCGCAAGATCCCTATTCTTGAGTTCCACTTGCTGTGCCAGCTCCTCTTTCTTAAGCTCAGCTTCTATTTCCAACTTGCGATATTCAAAGGCCAATTTCATCCTTAATAACTCAAGTTCCATGGAATTGCTGGGGTTTGGAACAGAGGCAGCAGGAATGGTGGCATTCCCAGAAACAGATTCAGCGACAACCCCAGGGGCAGAGTCCTCACTGGTTGCATCCCCCCCTTCATCAAGGGTTTCACCATCAGTCTGGTAGTCCACCAGGGCAGCTATCAGCTCAGCCCTAGACTTATCCACAAAGTCCAACTCCCTGGCTTCACAAGCACTCTGGAGAGCCTCTAAGCTCATCCGAGTCAATTTACCATTTGCAATGGGCTCCATTGCCTGTAATGCAGTTATTTGGTACACACCCAAACCTTAATCTAATAAAGTGCGGATATTTTGTAAGTGGCACGGTTATACACTGAGTCTTAAAACCATAAGCATCCCACCGCTGCCACCAGCTTGTCAAGACCGGTGGGGGGGTCTGTACTTCCGCTCTCTATATGGTAGAGGAGAGGCACAGAAGACCCCAGCCAAGATTCTCGATTACGGTAGCGATGGACGAGCAATCAAGGCCTAGCTTCTCAGGAGGTGATGCAGGCTGGTTCTTAAGTACAGTGTATCCCCAAGCCCCCACAAAGGAATGTCCACACACTGTATTACTGAAAACACAGTCTTTATATAATTAGTTCAAAGGTTATGTACACTTATCACAATAACGCACTTTGTGCTCAGGAAAATCAATAATGGTAAATATCTACAATTTCTAAAGTGGTACCACTAATATTAGACCTCATTAAAGTGCATTCACAATACTGTAGAAATGGCACACAGATCAATAAGAAGGAAACCAGCAATAGAGAGAGGAGAGATAAAAGATGGTTGAAGCAATAGGCAGAATACTGGCCCTAGCTACTGGACACAGTTCTGTGTGGAGATCCCCCCCACCTGGGCAACCTGTAAAATAAAGAGATATGACACAAGCCCAGTCCATATATTGTTCAATAGTCTTATTCTCTCCTGCAATGTTTTTACCCCCCCAATGTACCTGGTGGAGTCGAGTCCTTCGAAGAGGCGTCGACAGATCCTTCTTGAGCGACCCCCTTCCAAGCGGGAGTCACGGATCGTCGAGAGGCGTCGAGAAACGTCGAAGACCTCGGGGTTCGGCGACGGGGAATCGACGGCCCTTCTTGAATGCCTTCCCTTTCAAGCGGGAGGCACGGGGCGTCGAACGTCCGTCGACGAACGAGGTAGAACGATGTCGAAGAGGCGGCAGCTTCGTCCGAGCGGTGCTCGTCGGCGTCGGGGCGTCGGCGTCCTGCAAGGCGGAGGTGTGCGGGGCACCTCGATGACAATAGTTCTGGACCGCAAAGATTGTAGAGACGGGAGCCCAGCAAGGGCGTCGAGTCGCTCGAGTCTTTGGGATCGTGAGGTGGCGGGAAACCCACCGGCGGATTCTCCTCGGCGCGTTGGTCGTCCTCGACTTTCTCCGGCAGGGCAAAAGCGGTCGACGGTGCGGACGAGGGAGTCCTTCGAGTCAAATGTTCTTAGGCAAGGAGCGGACGGCTCCGGTCGTCGGCGGCACGGCGTCAAGTGGTTCCCACGGCTGGGCAACACAACTTCGACGGGCCTCCAGCGGTTACACAGACCTGCGAACCCTGGTCGACGGCAATGGACTTCGACAGCGTCGAGGTCCGGGTGCTTCACTTCGATCTCCTCGGCGGTCCCGTCTCGGGTCGGCAGCCTTTCGAGGGTCTGACTTCCAGGGCGCTTCGGCGAAGATTCAGCGGTGCTCGATGGTCCCTCGGAGCACGGGAAGAGGGCGCCTTACCAGGTCCTCTCTCGGGTCAGTCCTCGACGATTTCGACAACCTTCAGTTCCGTCGAAGCAAATGCCACAGCAAGTCTTCTTCTTCCAGCTGGACGTCGAGGATCAGCAAATCCAGTTACTCTTGAGTGGAGACTCAGCTTCTGAATGCTTCTGAACAATTTCCAGTGGTGAGAGGTCCCCAGATATACTATTCTGTCTCTCATCCACACTGCTGGCACACACACAGCAGCCAATCACACAGAAGGGCATTCATGCAGTCAGTCAGCCAATCAGGCACACAGTGCATTCAGGCCACACTCCTCCCTTTCAGACACTCACAACAAGGAATGTGGATTGGGACAAGTACCCAGCCATTCAACACTACACACTGCATTCAGGCCAGTTTCGGGCAGGGCTGTCTCAGTCTTTGTCTCTCATGCCAGAAACCAGACAACCACAACAAGGAGTGTATATTGGTCACACACTCCATTCACCCAGGTCCCACCCACAGGAGGTACCCATAACATACAGTCACTGGGAAGGCTCCAGTCAGTCTAGCTGGGCCTTTACAACAACACCATATATGGAACTTCCACCCAACAGCCAGTCAGGGGGAAGGGACAGAGTCAGGGCTTCCCAGGACTTTGGGAAAAACAAGATAACAGGCAATAGAAAGCAAGAGGCCACAGGGGCCATCTTGTTTCCTATCAGGAATCAACTGATTCCAATGGCAGGGCCTGGGTATCCCAAAATGGAGGACACCCAGAGCACCTGTCAAATTCAGCATGGAGCTGCCACCAGCCCATACCCTGCTCTGTGGGCCACCCACAGGTGCCCAAAAACATACACTAGGGACACAGGGTTGTACCCCTACCCATGGGTGCCATAAGGGTATCCCATGGGTCTGTTCACCAAACCAAAAGAGAGCTGCACTGCCAGGAGTCCCTCATGGACTCCTGGGCAGAAAACATGACAGAACACACGGTAAAAACAGAAAAAGGACAAGGATTCAGAGGCCCTGTCCCTCAGATGCATTTCCGGCATCACACGGGGTTCGTTCATCTTGCCTTACGCCCTTTCTGTATCCTTGACCAGACCGTCGGCTTCGTCTTAGGAAGGAAGTCTTCCGCACCCCCAGGAGAGTTGAGAGAGGAGCCACCTCCCCTATCCAGCAGATTGGGGTTCAGGATAATTTCTGTGCAATCGTTCGGGAGACCCCTTTGTTAGGAGCATTGAACCGCAGTAGGGAACAGCGAGTGGTCCCTGATTTTTTGATCCTGTATGAATAGCGTTAGTGGCCTGAGTGCCCTCGGCTTCTGTTTTGTGACTGCGGCCAGATCTTTGCAAGGTGGACCCCTGGAACGACAGTTTGTCTTGCGAGCGGCCGATCACCATTATAGCCTCCTCTGTCGTGTTAAAGTGAACACGGGTGATCACGTCCGGGGGGGGATTCTGTCTCCAGCCCTCTTCGTGGGTGCAGCCTGTGGGTGCGATCCAACATGAGTTCAGACTTTACAAAATGTGGCAGGAGAGACTGAAGTAGGTCCCCCACGTATTCTGCCAGGTTCCGATCTGGAATCGAGAAGGGGACACCCCTTATCCGCGGGTTATTTCGTCAGGCTCTGTTTTCCAAGTCCTCCTGTTTGTATGCCAGGATCTCGTTCCTATCTGTCAGGGCCTGGATCTTCTGTTGTACCTCAAGAAGTGTATCTGAATGCTCATGCCCTCCATCTCTCCCACGCTCTGCTCCACCTCCAGCACTCTTTGGATTGTAAGTTCAAGTTTGGTGGTGAGTTCCAACATACAGGAGCTGAATTCCAATGATTTGATGTCCATCATAAACCCTTGGATGTCTTCCTTGGTAGCTAACTCTCCAGTGCCCCCAGGTGAAGCCTGAGGTGAGGATTTGGATGTCTCTGGCTTATTTCCTTTCTTCCCCCGGGAGCAGCTTGGTGGAGATATCACCACTCTTGGGGGTCGTGGGATGTTTCTACATGGTAGCAGAGTTTTGCTGTGCAGCGCAGAGTTCCCACTGAGGTGTAGGAGGTAGAGGCCATTGGAGGCCCCTCTGGGGCAGGAGGTGTCTACCCCTCTTCGCCCTTGTGTTGTCGGGCTCTTGAACTTCGGATCCAGGCTACAGGAGTGGTTGCTAGAAATCTTTGTCGCCTCGGCAGCCGTTATATTCAAGGTGTGGGCAAGGGAATCCCCTGAAGGCTGTTGAAGGTCCAGCGGCTTCCCAACCACACCTGGGTGGGGCAAAAAGATTGAGGGGGTCCCCTCTGGTGTCTGAACGGTGTGGCCTTTGCTGGGTTTCAGCAGAAGTGGCAAGATTGGCTGGCTTTGTTGCGGAGGAACCCCTCCCAGGTGCAAAATCACTTATATGGAGGAGCCGCGCTTCCAGCAGGACCAGAGCTCACAGTGCAGGGGGAGAGCAGCCCTCCCACCCCCTCAGTTAACTCAATATAAGTTAATGTACTGCCTTCTTGGATACTCTGTCAGGCCAGTGTTTTGCCAGTGTTTTGCAGACTGCCTCTGTTTTTCAGCATTACAAAGATACTAAGGTGGGGGTGGGGGAGCGTATAGACTGTGTTATGCTCCGCGAATTCCCCAGTTCCTTCCACGTGAGGCAGGCCTCCCCCGCCCCCTCCAGAGTACATGTGTCGCCACTTGCTGGGGCTCAGGATATTCTCTCACCTTCCCGCAGAGCTCCTTGAAGCACAGCCGGTTTCTGCTGTGGGGAAAATGGGAGGATTCTGCTTGGGCCGGAATGCAGGTTAGGATGGCTGCTCCTGCACAAAGGAATCCACTTTGCAGCAGGGCTCTCGGTTCCTGGTCCGCTGAGGCCTCAGCTGCCCACGTCGTGAGTCCCCCCCCCCCCTGTGGGACCCACAACCCGGCCCAATGTGGGGGAGGGGCAGGTCGCTTCCCGTCTCCGTTTGGCAATGCTCCAATGCCTCCAGGAGTGCTGCGAGTCCTCCACTGTTAAAAGTCAGGCTTGCACAGTGTAATCGGGCACAGTGCTCACTTGTTGCTGCGTGGCTCTGCGTTGCTCAGATCACTTGCTACTCAATAAATAGCCCTCCTCCCTTCCTTCTTCATTGTGTCCGTCCGCCATCTTGGCGTTCCGACGCTGCCAGGTTTCACCAGCAGATTTGAGGCATTGAGACTGCAAGCCAACCTCTCAAGTCAACGCAGCTGAAGCACAGGATTCTCCGGTCACCGCAGAACTTTTCAAGAACATGTATGCTCCATGGGAACTGTGTATTATCACCCAGGCAGTGGGCTTCTCACGGCAGCCATTAGCAGGGCAGCCACATCGGTGGCGCTGCTGGCCATGCCCCCCGACTCTTCCACTCTTAACGACATAAACCAGATGATCCAATCCTGGATGGCCCAACATGAACTTTGTCTAAACGATGACAAAACGGAGCAACTTCTGGTCGGCACTTAAACACGCCTAAATAAACGTGACCCCAAATACAAACACTTCATAATAGACGGGAATACCATCACCCTCTCCAAAGAAGTCCATATGCTATGCGTGCATCCCTGACTCCTCCTTAACCTTCTCCATACAAGTCAACTCAATGGTCTCATCAGCAGCCTACACTGCCAAGCTCATTAAGGCTTACAGACCCTACTTATCAACCGACAGCTGCCTAACCTTAGCAAGAGCGCTCATCCTGTCGAAACTCAACTACTGTAATATTCTCTTGGCTGGCACAGCGACTAGCAGTATCAAAAAACTTCAGGTTACTCAAAACAACGCCTTACGGGCAGCCCTATACATACCAAGAAAAGAACATATCTCCGAAATCAGACGCAAAGTGCACTGGCTACCGGTTCAGGAACGAATCAAATTCAAAACAATGGCAATCACCCACAAATGCCTTACTAATATAGCTCCCAAATATCTCACAAACGTGCTTCCCAGTTGGGGCAGCCAAAGGCTGAAACGCCCTACCTCTAGCCATTAGAGCTGACCCCTCCCACGCCTCATTCCTCAGAAAAGGCCTTGTTCCTCACATCCAACTTGTAGTCCCCCTTCAGCAAGAGTATTCACCAGACCCTGCCTCTATTTCTACAGTATCACCACTATACATTAATACTGCATCTGTAAATACTTATGGGAATATGACTATCTGTAAATATGATTACTATATCTGTAAATACATATGGGATTACTGTATATGTAAATACCTATTGACTGTAAATATACTCAACCTGGCTACATGTCAAGCCTATGTCTTCCAGTGTTGCCCGTGGTCACTCCTGTAAATTGTATTACCTCCTTCCAGTGTCCAGATGCCCACAGGTTAGGCGCGCTCTACAAATTCTAAATAAATAAATAAAATAAAAATATACATGGAATCTCTTCTGGTATATGTACCGTGTGGGGATGAGTAACACGTCTAACCCCTTTCACAGGGGTGGAAGTGTCTCCATATATCTCTCAACCCAAATCCCACTAGTGTTTCTTGGAATTTGCAGTGTGCTGGTCCAGACGGATCCTGTTCTGTATCCTGTAATGTCTGCCTGTCTAGTTCCTTATCAGCCCACATGTTAAAGTCCCCGCCAGTGATGAGGTGGCCCTTGCTCTCAACCAGTATCTTCACTAACACATTCTTCAAAAATCTAAGCTGGCCCTGGTTTGGGGCATAGACCGTTGCAAACGAGAACCACACTCCCCTTATGTTACCCGAGACCACCAAGGCCCTACCCTACCAGACCCTAGTAAATTCCATTCTTAGCGATCTGTTCTCCAGGATCCCCACTCCTGCCTTCCTCAATAGATCTAAACCCCAGTATTGACTGCCTATCTGCCCACTTGGTATCCTCCTCTCCTCCCCCCTGGACAATTTAGTTTCCTGCAGGAACAGTATGTCCAGTCCCGATCACCGGAATTCCCTTGACACTAATTACCTCTTTTTGGGCGAGTTAAGCCATTTTTCCATTAAGGGGGCCCACTTTCAACATATCACCTCGGGGGACCACTTGAGCCATAGCCATCACGTTATCCCTATTAGGAGCCTCCATACTTGCCACCCCCAAGGGATGCAGACTTCGTAGTAACCCGTGCTGTGAGGTTCTGAACTAAGGAGTAGGGCCTGTACCAACGGTCCCCCCCTTCACTCGCTCCTCACCCTCCTCACCCCTCCCCAACCCCCACTCTTAGGGCATCCGGTCCCTCCCTGGAAAAGGCCCAAGGTTAGGACCGAACCACCAGAGCTCCCAGACACCTGGGCCCAGGCTCAACAAATCACTTACCCCATCCCCCCCTGCCGATCTCGTAATAGAACAAACCTTGTCCCCCCCCCCTTTAGAAGACCCCCTTTAATTAGCAATTGGAAGGAAACCACTGTTGGTGTAATCCAAACAACATTAGCTCCTGGGCCCCCACCATGGCCCTCTCCGAATGTAAACCCCCTCACCACATAGCCACTCACTGAACTGTGGGTCTTTATAGGGTTAAGGCTCAGCCCCCGGTGGGGTGCCCAGCTTCCTGTACTTTTGGGACCCCCGAATATGTCTCCTTCTCTGACCTTTCAATTGCCAGCGACCCTCCTCGTTATTTTCTCTCGAAGTATGCAGATCCTCCTCAGTGCCTGTGAGCTCCCTGGTGACCATGTGTATGTCCTCCGCCGCGGAGAGTCGGTATTTGTGGCCCTCAATCTCAAAGGAAAGGGCGAATGGGAACCCCCATCTGTATCCTACACCTTTCTCATTGAGCCACCTGGTTAGCAGAGACGTCTCTACGCGAGGGTAAACGAGGAGAGATCTTGAAAGACTGTGATCCTTGCAGAACCATATGGCACAGATCCCTTTGTTCTAGCCCTTTCACAGACCACTATGTTCTACATCAGGAAGCAGAGCAGAACCAGATCCCCAGCCCTGTCCAAGGAGGCGCAGGATCTGTGGCATTGGGCCGTCGCCCAAGGGATGTTTCTGGTGCCATTTCATCTGGCAGGAATAAAAAACACCATTGCCGACTTGCTCAGCAGAGAGCTGTGCTCGTGCCACGAGTGGGAACTACGACAGGATCTAGTGGACCGCCTCTTCCGACGGTGGGGCACACCCCAGATCGATCTGTTTGCGACGGCAACGAACTCCAAGTGCCGGAGGTTCGCCAGCAGGTTTCCCCAGCCGAGGAGCATGGGCGATGCTTTCTCGTTCCCCTGGGAGGGCCTGTTTCTATACGCGTTCCCTCCATTGCCATTGCTGATCCGGCTCATCAACCAGCTCAAGAGGTCACGGTGCAGGATGATCCTCGTCGCACCTGCGTGGCCGAGGCAGATATGGTTCCCAGACCTTCTAGACTTGTCAGCGTCCCCGTCAATCAAGCTGCCAGTGGACGCGGATCTTCTCTCCAGGGAAGGAGACGCCATCCTCCATCACGACCCGAAGTCGCTGAACTTGCAGGCCTGGCTCCTGCAGCGTTAGAGTTTGGAGGTTACGACATACCAGCCGACTGCAGAGAGGTTCTTGCAAAGGCCAGGGCATCCTCAACTCTTAAATGCTACGGACACAAATGGAAGAGGTTCTCTGTCTGGTGCCACGCACAGAAGATTAACCCTCTACGGATTACGGCTCCTCAAGTACTGCCATACCTACTGTCGCTGGCCAAGGCTGGACTGGCGCACGCTTCGATCAAGATTCATCTTGCTGCGATCTCCCGATATACCAGAACCACGGGACGGACGTCTTTGTGGTCTCATCGTCTGGTGAAAGAATTCATGAAGGGACTGTTCAGGTCGTTCCCGCCGGTGAAGGCTCCAGCCCCGGCGTGGGAGCTCAACGTGGTGCCGACCAAGCTCATGGGACCTCTGTTCGAGCCTCTGCACTCGGCTCCTTTGAAGTTCTTGTGGAAAACAGCGTTTCTAGTGGCCATCACCTCCGCACGACGGGTGGGAGAGATCCAGGCCCTTTACTGCAAGCTCAGGACGCACCCCTCCTTCATGCCCAAGGTGCCGTCGGACTTCCACCTCAACCAACCCTTGGTGTTGCCTGTTTTCTTCCCGTCGGCTGAAAGGACTTTGCACTCGCTGGATGTGGCTAGAGCGCTGAAGTTCTACGTGGACCGCACAAAGGGTTTTCGGAAGACGTCACAACTTTTTGTGAACTTTGGACCTGTCAATCAGGGGAAGGCTCTCTCAAAGGCTTCCATTTCCAGATGGCTCTACGGCTGTATCATGTACTGTCATCGGTTGGCAAACCGACCTCTGCCCGGCCGTCCGAGAGCCCATTCCACCAGAGCGATCGCAGCTACCACGGCGTTCCTATCTGGTGTGCCCCTGCTGGACATCTGCAGGGCTGCTACGTGGAGGTCGACGCACACCTTCACGAAGTTCTACTGCGTCGACCGGGATTCCAGGGAGGAGTCCAGAGTCGGCCAAGCAGTGCTGCGCAACCTGTTCGCCTAAGGTGAGCCTGGTGAGAAGGTAAGAGATGCTTAATGTTGAGTTGTTGTATTGCTTAATGTTGAGCCTGTTGCCACCTCCCGTGGTTGTGCATGTGTGTACTGCTATGTATTCTTTTATTCATGAGCATGTGAATCCATGCCAGACCCCATGCTGGAGAAGGAACAAGTTACTTACCTGTAACTGTTGTTCTCCAGCATGGGTCTGGCATGGATTCACATGCGAACCCTCCCGCCTACCCCTCTGCGGCTCTTCACTTGGTCATACTGCCACTTCACGTGCTACCAAATCTGAAGATGGCTGCCAGAGGCGGGGCTTAGGGAGATGGCAGTCATTGGCTGTGGTCAGTATGACGCAGAGATCAGTGATTGGTTACTACTACGAAAGACCGATCAGAAACGAAACTGATACTGATTTTTCTTTACCGAGGATTCCCAGCCTGACGACGGAGAATATTCATGAGCATGTGAATCCATGCCAGACCCATGCTGGAGAACAACAGTTACAGGTAAGTAACTTGTTCCTTGCACCCACCTAATAAAATTCGGGCCGAATCCATAGTTATAGAGCACTCTGAACAGGAATGGCCAGTATACTCTGTCAAAGGCTTTCTGCATGTCTAAGGATATAGCTACTCCTTCGGTGTCTTGAGGAATTCTTGCCAGTATATTATAAAACCTCCTTATGTTGGACATTGTCGACCTCGTGTATAAACCCAGCCTGGTCTTCATACACCATGTAGGATATTAACGGATTAAGCCGAGAGGCTTATACTTTTGCAAAAATGTTCACGTCCGTGTTGATAAGAGATAGCGGTCGGTACGACCCGCAGTCCTTGGGTGGCTTCCCAGGTTTCAGCAGTAGGGTTACGACCACCTCTCGCATAGTTTCTGTTAAAATACCAGATTTCAGGGCTTGTAAGGACACCCACCTGGGTTGGGAGGCAGGGGGGTCCTTTGCGGCGAGCCCAGGCCTAGCGGTTGTACCCATGGTTTCGAGTCTGGGCAAGACGCGCTGTTTTGCACTCCCTGTCTTGCAGAACAACATCCCGTTCTGCACGGGCTTGTGCGCATGCGCTGGCCTCGCGGGTCGTTAGGAGACAGGCTTGCGTTCCAGGCCTCGTTCTCACATCTGCTTTGCCGGCGCCAGATCTCTGTTTCATGCCGAGTTCCTTATCTAGCGGTCGGGTCCGGGATCAATCGTGTCTCAACGAGGTTTGGTTCCTGACCCTCCGCTACGCTCCTGGAATTTGGCTTGCCTGAATTCTGTGCTCTTGCCCCTTGTTATTTGTACTTTGCCTTCCTTGTGGCTCTGCTCCCCGGTCCCTGTTCCCTTTCCTCCTTGTTCCCTTTCCTGTTCCTTGGGCTCCACTCCTGCCCCCTGTCCTGGTTCCTCCCGTCACTGCCCTTCGGGTTCTTGGGTCCTTGCCTTGCTGGTTCCCTTGGTTGGCTGATCCTTGCCTTGCTGGTTCCCTTGGTTGGCTGGGTCCTTGTCTTGCTGGTTCCCTTGGTTGGCTGGGTCCTATTTTCGCTTAGCCAGTACCTTTGCTCTCCTGGTCTGACTGCCTGCATTTCCTTGGAGCTCTTCTCCTCTCCGTTCTGCCTCGCCTGCTTCCTGCCTTGCTTGGGTACCAGTGCCTTGTGGACATTTCCGCCTTCTACACAGCGGACTGGACTGCTTTTCATATTCTGTCCAGCATGCCAACTGCTGCTGACCTTCCCTGTCAGTGCCTGCGTTGTTCTGGCGTCATGTTAATCCACAGGGACGAGTCCTTCCGTGGCGTCATGAGCTGGTCCCCTTCCAACCCTTTGTCTTCTGGGCGGAATTAGGCCTGGTTCTTTGCGTTGCCTTTCATCATCCAGCCAACGGATCAAACAGTCTGGCGACTCCAGTGCGCACATCTCCTGGGAGCTCAGGTACACAGCGTCCATGGAACGCATACCTTAACAGGGCTTCGGTCCACACAGACAGGAGGCAGGGGGTCAAAGCGTACACAAACTCTGTATAAATTTCCACGCCCCGACCATCTGTGCCTGGGGCTTAAAGCCCCCCCCTGCCCCGGGCAGGACCTTTATCGCCTCTTTTATTTCACTGAGCTTTATGGGAGTTTCTAATGTATCGTGTGCGTCTACTGAGAGTAGCGTCATAGGTATATTGGCCAGATATTCATCTATTTCACTGCTCGTGGCCGTGATCTGAGGTGAGTGCCCCGTAAGTCATAGAATACCCTGCTAACCTCAGCCTTAGTGACCACCACTCCATCTCGCCTGGTGATGAACAGGATGGCTGAATTGCCCCTTTTGCTTTGTACCGTATGTGCTAGCAATTTCTCAGGCCTCTCCTGCTCCCCATATCTGCGTGCCTCTGCCGATCTATCGTAATAGTGTATTTCCCTGTTCGCTGCCTCTTGGTAACCGTCTAGTGGTGCTTTAATTTCAGCATTGATTTGCGCTGATGGATCCCTTGGATAATCTGACTGCAGTTTTGCTAGATCGTCCTCTCGCCTCTTAAGTTCCCTCTTAATATCACAGAGTACGCCAAACTCGGTAGACATTGCCACCCCTGCATGTAAAGTTTCAATGCTTGCTATAATACTGCTTGTTTGCTGACCGATCCCTTGTTGATCTCAAAGAAGTCGGTACCATGCTGTGCCATGTTTGACTTAAACACTGGGTCTAGTAGAGATGTAGATTTGAACCGCCATTGGGTTTTCTGGGGGTACCCTCTGGAATGTCCAGCACTAGTGACACATGAGTGGTCTGATAATGTTCTGGGCAATATCTGTGTTTCTGTCACCTGATTTAGGACCCTATGTGAAGTCAACCAAAGGTCTATGCAGGAGTGCAGGTCGTCTACCAACAAGTAGAAAGTGAATGCCCTCTGGGTGCCATGCAATGAGTGCCACGCATCCATCAGGTCCAGGTCTAGGTCTATAATATATGTGTGTGTACTGTGTGTGCTGTGTTCGTAAGGGTAAGGATTCTACTCGCAGTGGAGGAGCGATCTAGATCTGTTTCTAATATGGTGTTAAAATCTCCACCGCAAATCAGTTGTACGGTCGGGTACCTGGAACATTTATGAAACACTTCATCATAGAATTCGGAATCATCTATGTTGGGGGCCGTATATGTTCATCAATAGCACCTCAGCACTTCCCAGTTTCCCATGTACCATCACGTACCTACCACAGACATCACCGTCTGTCGAGTAATGTGTGAACGGGAGTGACTTGTGGACCCGAATCATAACCCCTCACGCTCTGTTCGAATAATAACTGTAGAAGCGTTGGTCTTGCCAGCCCTGGACAATTTTACGCGCTTGTTGCTCTAATAGGTGTGTTTCTTGTAAAAACATTTTATTTTGGGCCCCTTGTTTGTTTACGTATGCCATCACCTTACGTGTTTTCATGGGTATGCCCAGGCCCCTTACGTTCCAGCCCAGTAATTGAATCCCAGTGGGTCCATTCTTAGCCGTCATCTCTCACAGGTTTCCGATATGTTCTAGTGTCCCAGTACATGTTTGCAGTTTGGTCTTGGCATGGTGAACCTAATCTGTGTAGTTTTGTAATATTTTCCCGCAACTTTCCCCTGATTCCACTGCCCCACCCTCATAGTACCCCAAACTTTGACCATGCTCCCTTCCCCCCCCACACACCTCCCCCACCTATACTAAATTTAACAAAACTGTGCACTCGCATTGGGAACGACTGCTTCCATGGTGCTTGGAGACCCGGAAATGATAAAAGGGCCTTATTATTATGGACACCTTAATCACACGTTCCTAAAGCACATTATGAATTCACTGTGTGATGTACAAGAGTACATTACAACTTTGCATCATGGAATCAGCACAGGTGCAGTACACACTCTCCACACTCACCACACCGCACATGTCCAAGATCGTATCTCATGCAGCCTTCAAGAGGAGGCACCCAAAGCTCACGTTGTGATGTCGTTACATTAGGGTAGCCCTAGTGTGCTACCTGGTCGGTGCCCCTGAAGGTACTTCACATACTGTTGACGTATTCACTCCTCTTCGTCGGCTGGTTGTCGGGCAGAGGGATGTTGGCCTCCACAAATGAGGCCGTTTCTTCCGGGAACGTGAAGAAATATGTTTTATACTTGACCTGCATGCAAAGGCGAGCTGGGTACAGCATTGCGTAGGGTATGTTCCGCTCCCTCAACAGCTTCTTCACCCCGACGAACATGCGTCCCTCATGCTGGACCGCCAGAGTGTAATCGGGAAAAATGCAGATAACATCAGAGCCCATTTTCAGATCCTGTTTTTCTCTTGCAGCCTTCAACTCCTTACCCCTAATTACGAGTCCGGCTGTAGCCTTGCTGATAAAACCGGCAAGGCTGCCGCCGGACCGGTAGTGAATTACTGGCGCCAGACTTGCTGGATTTACTGGAGCGTTACAACCGCGGTGGTCCGGTAAATCCAGCGCCGACAATTCTGTTAATCCCCATTCCCGTGGAGTCCATTAGGACTCCACGGGAATGGGGACCGCGGAAACACCGGCACCATGTTGTAATGGTGCTGGTGTTTCAGTGCATCTATGCGGCTGGGTGGTACGGCACCCCGCGGGACCTGGCGGGAGGTACGGCACCCAGCTGCAGAAATCGTAGTTTGTCAGTCCGGAAAACGGTGCTGGTATGGTTTTACCGGCACCGTTCATTCCGGACTGGCAAACTTGTAATGAGGGCCCTTGTCTTTGTCTCTATAGTTCATTGGCCGGGCTGTGATCGGCCAGGGGAACGCACCCAGTTTAGGTATTGCCGCCAATGTCCGATGAGCATGCTCGACTGCGAACATTTGAGACCAGCCGGGATCGCACATCAGGTCTTTCAGTAGTGCCTCGACTGCCACCTCTATGGGTCCCTTCAGGGCGTCCTCGGGTACACCTATAATGCGAATAGTATTCCGTTGTGACCTCGCCTCTAGATCCTCGCACTTCATTTTCATGATGCCCAGGTCCTTTGCCATAGTTGTCACAATATTCTGCAGTGCTTCTATGGCTTCCTCCGCAGCGCTTATTCGCATTTATCGTCTCTGTGGTGCGTTGTGTGGCTTTCTCCAGTTGAGCCCAGTTCGTAGTGACGTTGATAGTGATGCCGTCTAGCTTCTCATTAATGACAGCAAAGCCCTGCTGCATGACAGTCAGGACTCCTTGCAGATCAGTGGACGGTGATGACAGGGTCGTCGCCACTTCATGGCCGCTAGCTTCTGTGCTTCCCACATCTGTGGATTTAGTGGTTGGCTTGGTGTTTTTGTCCATGGCGCCACTCTTTTTGGATGTTGCGCCTTTGGGCATTATATTGCAGGGCTCGGGCTGCTGTATCCTTGCATTAGTGCGTCCAATGTCCCTGTTAGGGAGAATTCTCTTCTAGGGCTAATTTCCCTTACCTATAGAGTCTCCCAGCAGTTTTGCTGAGTTTTAAGAGGTTTATTTTCTTCTCCTGCTAAGAGTGAGACCCTTTTTTCCCACTCTTAGACAGATTGTTAGTGTATGTTTTAGGCTATCTTGTGTGCTTATGGTCTATGGGGTTTTTCTCACCCTCATAGGAATCATCTTTTTAACATGTGTGGTACACAGCACCCTCTGTGCCGTACCACAGGGGTGTCGTAGCGACCCCCAAACATAAACTCCATACCCTGGGACTGACTACTGTCTCCCAGGGCATGTAAAATCCCCATTGACTTTACTAGTCAATAATCATGAACTAAACCAGTACAACCCATTTTACTATAGAAGTACTGGAAAGGGTTAATAGTTTTTCCCGGGTGTTCATTTTCGAGGGGGTAACCTACAGTCCCATTCTGTCTTCAAAAGCAGACATAGAAACAATAATGCAATTTCTAGGCAAGATTTGTTTCAACAAGACATTTCCTCCCTGAGAAAACCTTTTTTTACTGCAACATCCTATTTAAGACACGAAAGACAAAGTTAAAACCATTTACTATTACATGACAACAAATTAACTCAGCTGTCTACTTATTTTACCGCTGTTAAACTAAATTTGTTACTTTATAGCAAAACTCCAAAACATGCAATGCTACTACTACTATGTGCTAATAGCATTATATACCTCGGTAGGGGTCATTATCGTTGAGAAAATTACTGTTCAACCCCTACCTCAGTCTATAAAGCTATACTATATAGATATTCTGATGGGCAACTAACCTTAAAAAAGGGATGTGAGAGAAACTCTGAAAATCAAGACACTCGTAAAAAGAGTTCTTTATAACGAATGGACTACCTTAACCTGGGTGCCCACTAGAACCTAGGGTAGCCAACTACAATAATACTGGGCCAAACATATGCTCACTGAAGTACTGTACAAATAAGAGCAGGCTAGACCTACCTAGCCCTTTTCATACATTCCATGTGGGACGGATGAAATTGAAACCATGTACTAAAACCTAACGGAAACCTCTGTTAGGACATAAAACATCATGAATGGAGCAAACAATGTATTGAAAACACACTTTCTGAAATGTCTGTTATCCTAAATCTTGTAATAGAATACCAACCATCCAAATGGAAACTCTTTGGAAACGTAATATTTATTATTTCCTGAATCATAGAATGAATTAGTTAGTTAAGGCTGAGCCATGTGCCCATGAAGAACAACAGAAACTCTGTGCTGACTAACGTACAGCTAACTGTGGTCTGGGACCCTCCTCATATGGCCAGGGAAAGGCAGACATTTCCTGATCCTGACCGGAGTTGGTGTACTGTGGGAGGATCACATGGGGAGGGGGGAATCAGACCAGGAAGACTGGGACCACCCCCTATTTAACTTTCACCGTAATCCCACCCTTTTGATGGCTGTTTGTCAAACAGCAGAAGTGAAAAAACCTAACTTTGTTGAAAGAAACTACAAGTCCCAGAATCCTACAGGTACTGAGACGGGGAAGAGGGCTGAAAAAGGCATGCAGATTTAGCAGTCGGGCAATTAAGCCTAGTAGCCATTGCAGTAGTCAAGCAATCAAGGCTAATAGCCTACACCTGAAGCCCATTAATGAGCCTGGGAGGGATAAAAGGCCCCCCTCAAGAAGGAAGGAGTAGAAGGAGCTGGAACGTGAGCTGGAGTGCAGGCTGTCGCAGTAGAAGCAGACAGAACTCACAAGGATGGCAAACCATGCAAAAGTGGGAGAACAAGAGGGACGACGGAACATGGAAACAGCAGATTTCAGATGCAAGTTCTGAGAGAGTCTGTTCTCCCAATATCGGAGGTACAGAGGCTGCGCAGCATAAAACGTGCAGGAGAAAACGTTTTTCCCCATGTGTGCCTGATTGCAGTGGTCGCCGAGCTGCAGACATGCAGGAGACTAAAGCAAGAAGCAAGAGGTAAGCTGAGAGTCTCGGCAGCAGAAGGAACTCTCAATATGAGTGGCCAGACCGGAGACACCTGTTCAAGAGAAGGGTGTGGACCCCCAGTGAACCAGAAGCAGTAGAAGTGGAAGTTGGGAAAGCAGTACAACCCCCAAAGCAAGTGTCTGAGAAACTGGTGATTGAAGCACAGCGTTCTAACACCTTTGCGCGAGCCTTGCCAATAACGGTATCCAGCTCCTTGTTCACTCACGTATGGTTTTATGCAAGTAGAAGTTGTTCGTTGCATTCACAATAGTATTGACAATTAAAATGTAGCACTCACGTCTATCGTGAAAGACCTAACACTCGCGTATGAAGCTAACGTTGTTGAAATCCATTGTTGCATGACGTAAAGACTGTTGCTGTCTAACGGAGTGGTTGTGTATCCCTAATTAAGAAAAGGCAACGCTTTGAAAACCATTACTGAATACCTAATTTTGACAATACAACAAGTTATAAAGTGGGAAAACAACATCAAAAAGAGGTTGCGTGTGCTTAATTGTGATTCCCAAAGGAAGTGAGAACTCTATCCTTTGCGGTTACATGGGAATACAATTCTCTATTCATCTTTAAACCTTTATTTTAACTTGCACAGATACATCATCATATCTTCCACTTTACATTGTACATTTTATTATTGCTCACCATCACGTTTTTAGGGTACACTTTATACACATAACTACAGTGATTCCGAGTTCGCCTCTTCCATGCTTTTATCAGCGAGATATTGCCTGTATCTGCCCATTATACATATGCGGCGACTCTGAGTGGGTAATAGCTCAGCATACACTTCTTCACAATCATTTGCCCATGTCATATCTCTCTCCCAGTCATTCTTGGTAGGAAGTTCTTTGCATTTCCACAGCATTAAGATCGCTTGCTTCGCCATTAGTAGACTACGTTTGAGCAGTTTACGCCATGTGGGATTCATTGCCCCCAGCAGGCACATAGTTGGATTCCATACAATGGGTTGGTCTGACATGTCATCTAATGTGTTACACACGTCCACCCAGTATACAGTTAGACGAGTGCATGTCCACAACATGTGAAATATGTCTGCATCTTCATTCCCGCATCTGGGACATGTACGGTCAGTCGTGGGATATATGCTCTTTAGCCTAGTCGGGGTATAATGCGTTCTATGTATTATCTTATAATGTACCAGCCGGTATCGTGAATTACATGAGATGTTCTTCGTCAGTCCACAAAACTGTGCCCATTGCTTGTCCGTGATGGTATGAACCAAGTCCTGTTCCCATCTCCCTCTGGCTCCCTGTGTTGGTGGTTCTCGGGTTGTAGATATCATTTTATATAGTGTGGAGGCAGATTATTTGTCACCCCTGCAGTGAATATATAACCCAAGCCCAAATGTGCTGTTGGTTCGGCCGGAAATGTCTCCCATACATTCGCCATGGCTGATCGTATATGCAAATAGTACAATTTCTGCAGTGGACTGTCCCTCACTATCACTTTGACTTTCTCCCAACTGATAAATTGTTTATCCGGGAAGAGGTCTCCGAATCGATTGAGTCCTTTGCTCCCCCAGTATGTAGCTAGTTTTGTGTCTTGTGTAGGTGGGGAAGTAGGGTGTTTCCCACAATGGCATATTTGGATTATATAGAACCTCATTTCCAGGTCTCCCTGCCATCCTGGTCCAATCAGTGCATGTTACCATTGCTGGATCGGTGGTATTATCGTGTCTGGTGTTCTCTTCTGCCACTTTGTGTAGGAGTTTCATTGAGCTCCGTGTATGTGTGTCGGTCGTTGTGAGTTGCCTGTGGGTTGGCTCCCGTCCATTGTGTTGCATAGTGTGCCCGTGCTGCCAGGTAATATAATTCAAAGTCGAGGGCGGTTATCCCCCCTTTGAATAAGGTCTATTAAGTTTCTGCCAGCTCACCCTGGGTTGGCCGTTCCACACAAATGTTGTGCATGCTTCTTGAATTTTAGAGAAGAATGATCTACCCTGCCATACAGGAACAGTACTCAATATGTAAAATAATTTGGGTTAGACTATCATTTTAACCAGTGCGAGTCTGCCCATGAGGGAGATTGGAAGTGACCGCCAATGCACAAGCTTGGTACATTTATCACCTGATTGGGGTTCCACAGCAGGCCATGTAATTCTGTGGGCTTTTGGGTAGCTTCTGTAAGGGGAAATATCTCAGATTTGGCTGAATTTAACTTCATACCGGAATATTCCCCCAACTTCCTAACTGCGCCTAATATTTTCCCCAAATTGATTTCGGGATTTCTCAATGATAACATTATATCATCTGCATATAAGGTGATCATCTCTATTTTGTCTGTTAGGGGGATCCCTGCCCTGCTGTGTCTGGCCCTCAATAGGTTTGCAAGTGGTTCTATGACCAATGCAAACAGGAGGGGTGATAGCAGACAGCCCTGGCGGGTGCCACCTGCCAACTCTTGTATCGCCGATAATGCCCCATTGCCGCATACTCTTGCATATGGTTGCCTATATAATAATCTAACCCAGCTTATAAAGTTCGGTCCGAACCCGTAATTATGCAGAACCCTAAATAGGAATGGCCAGTAGACTATGTCAAAGGCTTTTTGCATGTCTAATGCCAGTGCCAGCCCTTGCATGCCCTTGTGGATCGAGGACAGTATTTTAAAGCAGCGGCGAATGTTTGTTGCCGTGGACCTGCCCCGTCACGAAGCCCGCTTGGTCTTCATGGACCATGTGTGGCATCAAAGGGGCCAGGCGTGTAGCAAGGATTTTTGCAAATATTTTCTCATCTGTATTTATCAACGAGAGCGGTTTATAAGAACCGCAGTCCAGGTTTAAGTAACAGTGTTATAATCACTTCCTGAGTTGTCTCAGGGAGTGCGCCTATACCCTGGGCTTCTGTCCAGGCAGAGTGAAGTCGGGGCACCAAGATTTCTGCAAATTCTTTGTAAAACTCGGCTCCAAGGCCGTCGGACACCGGTGCCTTCCCCTTTGGTAAGGATTTGACAGCTTCCGCTATCTCAGACTGTGTGAGCGGGGTTTCTAATGCTTCTTTTGCCTCAGTGGAAAGGAGTGTGGTGGGTATTTTCGCTAAGTAGCTTTCTATTTCTTCCTCTGTGGCTGCACTCTGGGGAGAATACAGCCGGGAATAAAGCCATCAAAGACTTTCTCTATCTCTTTTTGGTCAGTCACCACTATCCCATCCGCCCGTATTATACAAGGAATGATAGTTCCCCCCTGCTCACCTCTCACCATCTTTGCTAGGAGCCTGCCAGGCCGTTCTTGCTCACCATATCACCTTGCAGCGGCAGGTCTGTCGAAATAGCGAATCTCACGATCCGCTGCCGCTCTATATTCCTCCAGTTGGGTCATAATATCAAGCTTAGTTTGTGCTGTGCGGTCTGTGGTGTACTTTTCCTTTAATTTCGCTAGTTCCCCTTCTGCCTTTTCAGCTCCCTACGGATATCTTTGAGTACCCCAAGTTCTGTTGACATGGCTATGCCTCTAATATATACTTTAAAGGCCTGCCACGGTATCATCTGGCTCCCCACCGTGCAGTCATTATTCTCAAAATATTCGCTGATATTTTGTGTCATGCTGGTCTTGTACACATGGTCTGACAATGCAGCTGCCTAGAACCTCCATGGGGGTCTTTGTGGGGAGACTTTGGGAATGTGCATGGTTAACAAAATTGGTGAGTGGTCTGACAATGTTCTAGGGTGTATCTTAGCCTTTGTAACCCAGTTTAGGGCCCTTTGTGATAGCAACCAGATGTCAATCCTCGAATGCATATCATGCATGGACGAATAAAAGGTGTAGGCACGCTGCAGTCCAAGTAAGGATCGCCATACATCGCAAAGGCCCAGGTCTGTTACATACGTTTGTATCATACGGGCTGCATTAGTGAGTATCAAATATAGTGTTAAAATCACCCCCGTAATTATTTGTGCTGTAGAATATTTGGTGCTCCTCTGAAACAGCCCAGAGTAGAACACAGGGTCATCTATATTTGGGCCATATAGATTCAAGAGTAGTACTTCCACCTCGGCCAGCATCCCGTGAACCACCACGAGGGCGTCCCTCTGAATCGCTTTCCGTGGCATAGTGTATAAACGGTATTGATCTATGTATCAGCGTTGGCACACCTCGAACTCTACTAGAGTATGATGTGTAAAAGCGGTGGTTCCCCCATCCTGGTGCTATCTTTTTGGCTTGGTGTCCCAGCAAGTAGGTCTCCTGTAGGTATACAATTTGGCCCCCAGCCTGTTAATGTATGCCATAATCTTCCTCCTTTTCACTGGCATCCCCAGGCATCGTACATTGCAGCTTAATAGTGTGATCCCATGTGGATCCTTCTTAGCCATATTTGACACCATTAAATACATTTTGTACAAGTGTCCCTTAATGTTCTCATGAGTCCATTTGAATCGTAGCTGTGCCTTTTTAACTTTAATTCCCCGACCAACATCCCTTCCCCTCTCCCCCACCCTCGTAGTTCCCCAAACTTCAAATATGTCGTTGCCCATATCCCCTCGCCTCCCTCTTCCCTGAGTCATCCATGTAGTTTGTGCACCCGCATTGCAGGTCGCTGCTGTGGTGGCCGAGGCCAAAGACGTCACATGTCTGCCCACGTCATCTCTTAACTTGTTAGTTTCCAGGACACATAATAAAACTGAGGCATCATATGTTGCATGTGTCTAGCGATCTGTCATTAACTTTGATCCTGCCTCACATCTATTGTTCCTTGTGTCGTCTTCTGTTCCATTGTTCCTTCAATCTTGACCTTGAATCAGTGATGTGCTTCTGCTGTTGTCTTTGGAGTTCGGGGTCTGGGCAATGCTGGAATGTTTGCCTCCACAAAGCTAGCTGCCTCCTCTGGAAAGGTGAAGAAGTATGTCTTATTGTTGTGTTGCAGGCGGAGTCTAGCCGGGTACAGCATCACATAGGGAAGCTTTCGCTCGTGGAGCATTTTCTTGACAGCCGTGAAAGAACGCCTTTCCGGTTGAAGCGCAAGCGTATAATCCGGGAAGATCTGAATCACATTGGAGCCCAGCATCAGCTTCTGTTTGTCTCTAGCATCATGCAGGACCAGATCTCTATCTCTATAATTCATCAGTCTTGCAATGATCGGCATAAGATATGCACACGGTTTGGGGCGCGGCGCCAGAGACCTGGGTGCTCTCTCTACGACAAACATGGAGGACCAGCCCGGATCCCAGAGTAGTTCCTTGAGCAATTCCTCTACTGCAAGTTCCATAGGGCCTTTGAGTGCTCCCTCCGGGACCCCCACTATGCGTACATTATTACGGCGAGACCTAGCTTCCAAGTCTTCACATTTGAGTTTCACTGTAACCAGGTCCTTGGCCATCTCCGTCACAGTATTGTGCAATGCTTCTAATGTGTCCTCCGTTGTGCTGATTCGTGTCTCAGCTTCCGTGATGCGATTAGTGGCTTTTTCGAGTTGGTTTCCGATAGTCGTAACGTTCGTGTTGATACATTCCAGTCTCTCATTCAGGGCGGCGAAGCCCTGCTGCATTGATGCAAATGCTGCCTGAGGGTCCATAGTGGTTACCAGTGACATGGACATGGGTTGCAGGATCTGCTCAGTGTTTGTGTTGCTCATGGTGCTTACCTTGGCAACTGTTGTCATGAACTTGTGTATAGTGCCTTTTCCCTTCTGGGGCCTGCCCCTTTGGGCATTGTACTCTGGCTTGTTCCTATCTCTTTTGTTTTTCCTTTTCCCTGATGCCTCCTCCAATGACGGATGAGTGACCAGTATGTGCTGCGGGTTGCCTCAGTCGTAATTCCCTACAAGTTCAGGCCCGTCTACCGCCAAATGCACGGCTGCGGGTAATGCTTTGAGTTTAGGCAGCACAGATTCCCTGGTTCATGACTGTTATTGGCGTTATCTTAGTGCGGCCGTCTTCACTTGCCATGTGCCTGTAATTTGTCCCAATAATATAACTAATTCCTCGTTCAGCATCTAGGGTGTCAGGCTTATTGTTGGAGTCATGCAGTGTACGATTGGCAGATTGCGTGGTATTGGCGTGGCTTCTTAAGGGGTTGCCTCCCGGATCTCTATTTGTATACCTGTTCTCTCCTCAGTGGCGGGGCTCTCTGGGTATTCATGACTCCTCCCCCGGTATCAGGGTCCTCTATGTGGGCCGGTTAGTCTTGGCTGGGGGATCCACGGTCCCAGTACGACCACCAGGCACCCGTTCTACCTGGTCTGTTGGTGTCAACTCTGTTCCCTCGTGTCTTCCGTGTCCTTGTGTGCCCAATGCCACTCAGGGCTGATTCCTCCAATCCTCTTCCCTGATATTGCATAGTTTAGGGCAGACAGAGCAAGGCGTGATGCGTCACAATAGTAGTACACCGTTGTTTATTTATGCTGGCAGTGATTTGATGCCTTCTGTGTATCAAAGTGGCAACCTTTTCTGTCTGGGTCTCGGATGTTTGGGCTGAGGTGCCTAGAGGCACTGCTGGTAATTGGGCTCAGGTTGCTCCATCATGTGTGTCTCCTGGCCTAGCTTCACTATGTGAGGCCTGGGTTAGCCTGGTAGCAGCCCTGGTTCGGGCACTCCAAACGCTCCCTCTGGTGCCCAAGTGTTCACTTTTCCACCAGCCTCGTGTTGTTGCCAACGTGCAGATGTTCAGTCACCTGAGCTGGGAGGCCCTGTGGCGTCACACGATAGCCGCGTCAGCGTGCGTATTATGTCTGAAGGCGGGAGGACTACCCGCCCCGAGTCGCAGCGCCCCACAGGGTCGGGGCCTCCCCCCGGGCTCACAGCTTATCCTCAATGTCCCTTATGCGTACAGATCTCGATTTTGGCGCGGGCTAGTCCATTGCCGCGCACATTGCTTACCAGTTGACCGCAGGCTCGAGGTCTGTAATATGGCTCCTCCTCATGCCTGGGCAAGCCTCTCGGTCCGCTAGCACTTGACGGTTCTCACCCGGAGCACCAGTGAATTTGCATGGGGGAGGAAGATGTTGTTACGCTGCTGGCTTCTTGCAGTGATTCAGCGCTCCCGCCTCTCGCCTGGCAATCCGCACGGGGGGCTGGTGGTGGGAGCGTGCCCGGTATCTGTGCTCTTTGTCTGCTCTGCTTCTCGCGCCTTCCAGGGTTAAGGCAGCACGTCACATGGGGCACCTCATATCACACGGAGTATCTCCAGGCTCCTTGTTCCAATTCCGCTTCGATATTGTTGCAGCAAACCGGGCTATATTCAGCGAGTTATTACATCTTTGGCCTCTGCTTCACACGGAGCTTACACACAGTGCTGCATCAGGCAGTGTGCGCAACAGCACCCCCCTTTGAAATCTACTTTTAAGAGAGGTTGTGTGTGCCTAATTGTGTTTTCAACTGAAAGACTGAATCTTATACTGTATCTAGAAGTGACATTCTTTCCATTTATACAAAGTGAAGAGGCTAAACTATTGAAGAGAAGAACACTCATTATCCAAGCCAAGAGGCACCCCCTTATTATAGTGAAAGCAACCTTTCCAGGAATTAAAAAAACTTCCAACTGCATTGTGAAGTTGCTAACACTAAAGTGGCTTAGGATACAAGTGTGGCAGTATTACCTTAAGATGAGAGAGTGGCACCAAGGCTTCTGGGTAATTACTTTGGCTGATAACTGGCAGAAAGGTATGAGTAAAGCTGTCAAAGGGAACTAATTGCTTGTTAAGAATATTCTGAAGTAGACACAACCTGTGGTACCAAAAACTGCGGAAACCAAAAGAGAAGTTTGTTGTATGGGCAGAACTAGGTTGTTATTGTGGTAGACAGACAGGAGAAGCAACAAGGCTACCCCTTTTGAGAAAGTAATTGAAAGGAAAACCTCTTCAGGTACCTTGCCAGCTTGATGTTCTCATCTTTTCAGACATCCCCCCTCTGTAACCCTCTCACCACTCCTCTCTTGGACTGACCACTTTCTTCTCTCCTCCCATCTGTCGCTCTCTGTCCCCCAGTTGAAGCCGACCTCAGCACTGCCACCCACCATCTCGGTCATCCAGCCCATGAAGCGTGCGTCAGTGGAGGCTTTTGCCACTACTTTCTCTCCTCCTCCTATGCCTGCGGCTGACTCACACTCTGACACAGCCCTCTTCAACCTGCATCTCCCTATCTCTTGATGTCCTTGCCCCTGTCATCAGGATCTGTTGGTATAACTCCGATCTCGCCACCCTTAAACGCAAGTGTAGGGTGGCTGAGAGGAAGTGGAGGGCCTCAGTCTCATCCTCTGACAAACTGACCTGCTGCCTTCTGCATAGGTAATACAGGCTCTCTGTCCTGTCCAAGAAGAGAGCTTACATTCAAGCCTGCATCTCTGCGGCCTTAACAACATGGCCAAACTCTTCAAAGTTTGCAAGGAACTGGCCAATCCTGCTGCAGTCTCCACACTCCTGTTCCCTCCGAGGCCCTTTGCACAGCACTCACTTGTCACTTCACCACTAAAACTCAGGACATCCAACCCTGAAATCACTCCACTGACTCCTGGTGACTGCAATGATCAAGTTTAAGACCCTCTGCATTGGCACCAAGGCTTTCTGGGGCCGGGGACCACACTACATCCAACTCTCTCTTCCTAAGACTTTTCATTCTCGATCCCTCCGCTCATCCACCTCCAACTCTCTGAGGTTCAGATGCTTCTCCAGGCAGAGGGTAGGGGGTAGATCTCTGTCCTCAGCTGGGGCTTCCCTCTGGAACATCCTCCCTGCCTCTTTCAAACTTGAGTAGGACCAACTAAGGTTCCGGAAGCAACTCAAGACCTTCCTTTTTGCTTCTGCTTTCTCTCTCTCTCTCTGTCTATCCCCTGATGATTTACCTGTCTGCTGCGCTAACTGGTTACCTGGCCACCCTCTGAACCTTAATGGTCACTAGGCTCCTTCATGACCACTAGCCCCATGCACTGCCTCCAGGCCTCCCACACATTTAGGGATTGTATCTGCAACCCTACAGTCCCCTGCCTCCTTGCACTTAATTGAGTCGGCCACCCCGTTAGCACTTACTTGAACTTACCTATTGCACTCTTCCCCCCTCCCTCTCCTGGCACTTCTCTCCTTTCCCCTTCCCACTTGAACGATTTGAATGGTACAAGGCCTAGTAAGATCTTTTGTTTTGTCCTCCCTTTGTCTCCCCTTCCTTGTCTTGTCGCGCCTAGAGGCACTTGTGTACAGCGCGTTCTAAATGACTTATCATAGCATATCATGATTCTTCACAGGAAAAGTAAATTAGCAAGGACTGAGGGGAACCCCTTTTATGAGACTATTGGAGGCTGTGACGAATCACAGTGTTTAGTCATTCTATCCAGAGGGGAGCTTTTCCTGTCGGGCTGGAGAGGTGAGCCTGCTACACAACATTCCCCCTAGGTAAGCGGGTCCTTACAGGAAGATACTCCCCACTTGGGGATAAGGACTCCAATTCCTGCAAGGAACTCCCCGAAATCCTCTCTTGTGAACCATCAATAACATCCATGCTTCAGAGAAGTACATTAGAGCAAGCCACTGTTTGTTATTGTATTGGTATTTGCCCTAACATTCATCTTGAAGAAATGTCTGCCAGAATCACTGAGACAAAGAAGAGAAATGAGAGAATATTACAGATCACTCCATGGTCTAAAGTCAACCAAACTGTGACGAAGAAGCCTATATTCTCATCAAAGAGAGAGAAAGGACTTTGATGTTACAGTGGGGAGGACCTAGAGGGATTTATGGCAGAGTGTGAAGCCTAGAAAATTCGAACCTGGGAAGAGCTGGGAGTTGCCGAGTACCGAGAGATCCTCGGTCATGAGGTCCTGGCTAGTGGGCATACCAAAGAGGCACAGAGAAAACAGAGAACTGTGTTGTGCAGGAGAAGTGAACCCTGAGGAAAGGAGAAATGAGGGAGCAGTGGCTTGTCCTTGGAAAGGTGGACTGTCCAGTCCAGAAAAAGCACAGAGACTGTTGCAGCCATGGCTACGCAGGGCCACACCAAAGAACCAAGAAGAGTCGGTGGGACCACAGAACCCGTTTCAATGCAGAGAGCTATCCCAATCACAAAGGGAGATCTGCTGATGCTAGCCTGTAAACAAGAAGGAAACTGGAGAGGCAAGAGTCCTCGAAAGGGGTACAGAGATCCAGGACACATGCAGCCCACTCATCCTAGTGAAACAACCAGTCTTTATAAGAGTATGACTAACTATGGGACTAAGCCTACTCATCCTAGTGAGACATGTGTTTATCAGAGTGAGAATAACTACCGGACTCCGTCTCCTCGTCCCAGTGAGGGGACAAGTATCATTATGAAAAAGAATAACCCTAAGAGAGTTATACTGGAACCTTTCTCGCTAAGCATTGCAAGACAGAAATTGAGGAACGAAACCCTCACAGTGCTTTGGAATACCTGATTCAGTACAAAGCAAAAGTCAGTTTAGCAGACCAAGAGAAGATTTGTGTAAAACATGTTGTTTATGAGGAGATAAGGAATCAAAGGAATGCAGACAGTGAAGACCCAGAGAAGGGTCATTGGGGTCCCTCAAAAGTATTGGGGAAAAGGAACCTTACCGAGACAATTCAAGAAGATGCAATCCAAAGGGGTATAAAACCCAAATACAGTGAGGAGAAAAGTTCATCTCCAAAAGGAAAGGGGATGCCAGGAGGGTAGAAAGGTACCTGAGACGAACTAAAGGAATTAACCCAAGTAATAGCCAAGAACTATTTGAAAATCACCTATTAGTGCTGCACAGCCCACCCAGTAGAAGGGAGTAATTCTCCTGGACTTTTGTTGTTTGTCTTAGTGGTAGGACCAGAATCGATTCAATTTGAGATGTAGGACAGACTGATTACCTTTTGGACTTAACTACGGATGTGGCACACACTAGTTAGTTTTCTTAGTTAGGGAAACCTATGGAATAGGGATAAATAGGCAATTTTCTTATTATTTAAATAAACTGCTTGGTGCATCTGACAAGATCTAGTCTGTCCCCTTCTTCTGACCCACCACAGGCCACTGTGCCAAAACGTGACCTGCCTGCGTTACTTACAAGCATAAAAAGATGTCACCATGACACATATAAAAGAAACATGAAGGTCCATGTGTGGAGATATGCCTTCATTTCCCTTTGATCAGAGCAAGCTGCTCTTCATCCCTATGTCTTCAATTGGGAGGTAACTACTATAATGAAGGAAATTACAATCCGTTGTATTTAAAGCTGCAATGATAATTCATGTTCCGCCCATCCCATGCAACGTAACCCGTAGGCCCCTTGAAATTACCATAGCCCTGAAGAGACATGAATGCAGAAAAGAAGGATAAAAGGGTCAGCCAAACACCCCCCAAGAAAGAAAATTAGAAATATATGTTCATGAGTGGTATAGACAACATAATGGCATTGCCAACTCATATCTTGACATTATTATAAATATACATACATGTGTAAATCAACCAGTAACCCAAGAAATGGGTCCACAAAGCATGGTGGTCATGGTCTAGGTGTGACAACCAGAGTGAGCCTGAGGCCGCATTATATGTTGCTGATACTGCAACCTGCATTACGCGCGAGCAGCACATGCCCAGGATCATGGGGAAATTATATCCCTCACTGCTTTTCAGGAAGCACCATCCACTGCCGATTCTGCAAAATATTGCTCCTCTTGCCTATAGTACGCATCTGCCAAACGGGCAGAGGGTGCAACCACACAGTCACATTTTTAAGTGGGTCTTTCTGCCGAGCAAGCATGACGGGCAAGGCAATTCAAAATAAGCAGAGTTTACTGGGCTTTGATATGCGCGCACATTTCTTTTCAAGCAGGTACGTTATTGTAAATTGAGAATTGCGCATAGACCTGTGGAATAAAATGCACCAGAGGAGAGTGCAGGTCCTGAGCTGGGCCTGTGGATCGCAACGCTCCTTAAACCATATTGGAGTGTCCAAACTTTATTGTTGTGACAGCTGTGAGCAGCAAAATAGAGGACTTGAAATACCGTCCTGCTGTCTCTTTAGGTTTATGCTAATTCACCCAGCAGGCAGACAGGGCTTGCAACGATTATACATACATTCTAATGGATTCTTTCCTGGCATGGATTCCTTGTCTATGATATCCCTATCCCAGAGCAGCTGTTATCCGGAAGCCTTTCCGTTGCCAGGGTTCGCAGCACCGCCCTGCGTCGGTTCTGTCCGTCACTTCTACGTGCCTCGTGTCGGATATGACATCAGGGCGAGCATATACAGCGGCACTGTACCGCATGACCTCAGTTCCTTTTTCCCACACACTCAGGGTGCTAATCTGGAACACGCCCGCCAAGCTTCTTATTTTTGAAAATGTCATACCGACTGCATCGAAAGTCTCCGGTTTCAAACCATGCACTGTGTAGATTGCGGCCAGCAGATGTTGGTCTCAGATCCACACTGAATATGCTTGTACTGTATGGGGGAGGACCACAAGGCCCAGAGTTGAGTCTCATGTCAGTCCATGCACCTGAAGGCCCTATGGGAATGGGCAGCAAAGATCTTCATGTGCGAACTTAAGTGGAAGGGCAAGGTTCTGCGGTCTCAGTCGAGGTCGAACGGCATGGATCAACGCTCCGAAGATCAGGCGGCTCCGCGCAGGGAGAAGGAGAATTGGAAGAAGTCGCGCTCCCTGAGCGAGTCCTCTCAGCGCCACTTTTCTCCCTCCTCAAAGAAAAAGAGCCACCGCGGCCAGCACAAGTGCCTTTTCCAACCCAGTCCTCCACACCTCAGGAATGGGATAACTACTGCCTGAAGATGCTTGACATCTTTGCCACGGCACCAGCGGCTCTGGCCCCGGCACTTGTGACACAGGTAGCAGTGCCATCAGCTGCAGCACTGATGGGTCCCTCTGCATCTTGCACAACCAACAGGGTTCTGTGAGGGGTCAGTAAAGTGAGACTCGCAACTGTTTCGTTTTCTCAAGGTTTGACATTTTTTATTTAAAAAATAAAATTAGAAAATAACCCTTAACTAAGCCTACTAGCCTACACAAAAGTAACTCTCACGTTGAACAGAAACATTCAAAGCAACATAGAAACACAAATAAAAGGTTACCAAACAACCAGTGTCTTGGATCACTTCTACTCGTCCTGGGCAGATCCTGCTCCACCAGGAATGCCCAAAGTCAATTTCTTCCAATTTCTCGTGAGTGAATTCCTTTTTATTCCGTCTAGCTTTTACTGCTTCTCAGCGGGCTGTTCCTGACTCCTGATTCCTTCATCCCCTGCAATACCGCCTCCAACTCTGCTCTATTCTTCTCTTACCTGACTACTGGATTCTACAGGGGGTCTTCTACAGTTGTTCTGTCTACCGAGAGTCTAGTTCTAAAATGCCAGCTGAATCATCAAATTCACTGGTGATACTTCCTGAGGGTTTTTCTGGCATTATCCTTTTCCCTCAGTGTACAGTGCTGAGTTCTTGGGATGGAGTCTGTTCACATCCAGATTCTGTTTCGAGCCAAGCGCTGATTCCCATTACTTCTACCGCATCTCGCACCTCCTAATAAGCGGTAAGTGGGCAATAATTATATAAATCTCACAGCTTGAGATGCCCACAAACTTGCATTATGGCACAGATGCAAGATCGTGTTAATGCAATCCTTGTCACAGGAGGTACAAGCCTTAAAGGCTGAAAATGGCACTCTGCGACAAATCATGGCTGTAAGAGAAACCTTGGGTGTAGAACCTCCTATGTCTTATGCCAATATGGAGAAGTTTGATGGAAATCCTAAAATCATGCAGGACTTCCTTAATGCCTGCTCTGTGTATTTCTCTTTCCGATCACTCTTTTTCCTCTGACAAACAAGGCATAAAATAAGCAATGTCGCATAGCAATTTGCTATGCAATTCTGTAGGTCTGCTAATTGAATTGAGACTTGTGCAGCACAGCAAGCCATTTAAATTACCTTGTTCAATGAAAGCACTGCTCACCCGGCATTCCTCTAATGCCCTCAGGGCTCCCACCACCATCTTTTATCTGTTCACTGCAAGTGCAAAGAGGCTAATGGGAGATAGAGGAGAGGATTTCTGCTGCACTATTAGAATTGCCAAACTCCTGTTTGGGAGTGCTAGGTAAGAAACATGCTCTCTTTTTTCAAATAATTGCAAACCAGAAGTAATCACGATTATACGTTTATTAAACTAACTATATCCTGTTTGGCAAAGACCAGTATGTGTGATTTGTATTTCTTTAATTAAAAACATGTAAAAGGCAGTCCGGCAATTTCCTTCCTAAAAATGTAAGTTTTTAAATAATGCATAATTACAGTATTGTGACAATGCATTATCTACATGTTTTTCAGTAAAGTTTAAGTAATTATTTCTCAATCTCATACTGTGAACTATATTTAATTTTGTTGCGGAAAATTCATCATATTGACATGTGAACACTTTTGAAAATGTACTTGATCACATGGCCAAATACCTTTGATGGAAAACCTAGTACTATGACCTGCTGATTGCATAATCTGTGCAACTGGTGCTTAACCAATCAGCTGATCTCAGATTCCTTGTCATCCTATTGTTTCACCCTGTTGCTATATACCAACTCCCCTGAAAGTGAGATGGTTGCAAAACGACAGTATGTCACCTACTTTGCCCAGTTCTCTGCCTGCTACACCATCCACTCTGCTTAGTCCTTTACATTATTTCCTCTTGCACAATGAATGCAAAGCTAACTAGAAGTTTACACAAAGTAGTGATCAATTCCATCCAGTATGTGCAGCTACAGATCTACTGCTCCCAGTGCTAGTAGCGATATATATTGCTTTCATGGATGCGTAGGGCTGGAATGCTGCGCTTGTGCTTACCTGACTAGGGCTTGGGGACCGTTAGCGGCCCTGCCCTCTCCCTGAAAGTCATAATTAACACTCCATTGAAAACAGTCGTTATCAATGACAGGCAAGGGCCATCTTGTCAACCTGAAGTTGACATTACTCTCCCTGCCGCAAAACAGTACTATGTCTTAGGATATGACTTTTCATAAACATTGTGAACTTTTTGGTTTTATGAAACTTCTAAACTTCTTACACAGAAAATGAAGAGTCAAGTGTACAATTTGAAGGAAACTGCCCTGTACAACACTAACTGCACCCAGCCACACACAGCCTTGCACTGAAATGTTTTCAAAGCCTTTTTATCGCATCTACCTTCTTTTGTCCATTCATGCAGCTAACCTTTAAATTTTACAGACACTCACCACATTAATGTATTACTTCAGAGGTACATAGAAATTCTGTATTCTTGCTAATGTTAGGTCATGGGTCCAAATAACTTTCGGTGACATTTAAAATATTAGTACAAAATTGCTAATCTGATATGTTTGTTGGCTAATCAAGAACATTTTAATTAGCAAATTCTGCTAATCCATTTGAACAAACTCATGTATGCCTAGACAGAGCAAAAATAGGTTTTATTGTTTCTAACCTAACTAAGAGTGTTTTTGCGTGGGCCACCACAATGGTTACAGCCGATAGCCCTGTGATCCGGGACCTGCAATCTTTCAAGTAAATGTTTGGTAGACCTGAGCTTACCTACACTACACAGGAATCCCTATTGGATATCACGCAAGGTTCTTCGGACATCATGTCCTACGTTACCAAGTTTAAACATTTGGCATCCGAATACGGGTGGCAGTAGTCCGCACAATTCACATTGTTCAGAAGGGGTTGGAATGAAGACCTTAAAGACGAGTTAACAAGGATACCACATCCAGACTCCTTCTCTGAATTGATAGCTCTTGTTTTCCAAATGGATTATCGGATGTTGGAAAGAAAAGTCGAAAAGAAGAAATCATGTACTCTCCGACAGCGTTTTACCGTTGGCGATGGTTGTGCACCTGAACAGGAACCTATGCAATTAGGAACCACTAGAGGTCCCCTCTCTGACTAAGAAAGAAAATGAAGAAAAGGCAAAGGACTATGTATGTATTGTGCCTCTGCAACACATCTCCTTCGAGACTGTCCAGTAATACCCCCAAGATGTCAGGGAAGCGAGAGATCCCGCCCAAAGTAGGGACTATGGATTGGGGAGAAGTCATTGAATGTCCCTTTAAACCTCTTTGTGCTACCAATGATACTGCTGTTTCCTTTTTGGTTTTGTGTGTCATCCTTGAAATACTCTCTGCATCTATAGAAACAGCTGCCCTCATTGATTGCAGGGCAGCCGGTTTATTCATGGATACAGAAGGGGCCCAAAAACACACCATCCCATGGAAAGAAAAAGCTGTAGCACAACAGGTAGAAGGCATAAACCTGCTCAGTTCTGCTCTATCACTGCCCACATGCTTCCGATATCTATGAAGATCAACAACCATTGTGAGACTGTGGTGCTTGATCTAATCAGGGCTGCTCATTACCCTCTTGTCTTAGGAATTACATGGCTTCAGATGCACAACCCCACCATTGACTGGACGGCTCATGTTGCACATCTATGTTCACCCACTGTATGGATCACTGCTACCCTCCTGTTCAGAATAGCCAACCAGATGGTATTCCATCTACTAATCAAAAACCTACGACTGTTACTATTGGAAACATTTATATGGTTCCTCCTGAATACCAGGAATATATAGATATTTTAGGAGAACAAACAGTGCAATTTCTTATACCACATCGTGCATACGACTGCGCTATAGACCTACAACCGGAAGCAATTGTTCCCTTTTGTAGAATGTTTGTATTGTCTGAAACAGAGAGGGCTGCCCTGAAAGAATACCTTCAGAAGAACCTACACAAAGTGGCCTAATAAGGGAATCCAAAGCACCTTGTGGGCCTCTCTCTTTTTCGTCCCAAAAAAGGACTGCAAGGAATTACGCCTGTGCCTTGATTAGAGGGATTTGAATGCTGCTCATCGAAGATAAATACCTGCTACCCCTCATCGATGACATTCTAGAGGCGGCCCGAGGGGCAGTTCGGTTTACAAAATGTGATCTTCGAGGAGCGTACCATTGAATCCAGATACTCAATGGTGATAAATGGAAAACAGCATTCAGAGCCCCTTTTGGTCAATACGAATATCGGATTATGCCATTTGACTTAACTGATGCTCCCTCCGTAATTCAACGCTTTGTAGACCACATATTCTCTGACCTGCTCTTTCAAACAGTCATTATTTATCTGGACAAAATACTGATCTACTCTGATTCTGCTGACAAGCATGTTGATCACATCAAAGAAGTTCTCGCCAGGCTACGAAAACACCAGCTATTGGTCAAACCAGAAACATTTCTCTTCTCTGTAACCAGTGTTCCCTACCTCAGTTATATACTAACTCCAGACTGCATAGAAATGGATCCCCCAAAAAATCAAGACAATACTTGACTGGCCTGTTCCTCGTTCGGTAAAAGAAATACGCTTCCTTGGACTATGCAACTTCTATCAAAGATTCATAGCACAGTATGCTAACCTGATTCTGCCCATTACTCATCTGCTAAAGAAAGACATCCCTTTTGAGTGGAGTGATTTACAAAACACTGCCTTCCATACTTTAAAGGACTCCTTCACCTCTGCTCCTGTATTGATTCAACCTGACGTCCAAAAGCCCTTTATTGTCGAGGCAGACACATCAGAAGATGCCTTGGGTGCCATACTGTTATAAGAACAACCTGATCAACTGGAACACCCACATCGCTTACCTTTCACACACCTCTCTGACAGTGAAAGGAACTATACAGTTCTCGAAAAAGAGCGGTTAGCTATCAAAACAGCGTTCAAAGAGTGGAGGCACTTCTTACTTGGAGCATGGTATCCTGTTGAAGTAAGAACTGACCATAAAAATCAAAAGGTCTCACAGAACATGGAATGTAAAAACAGCCGACAAGCATGATGGGCATAATTCTTTGCACAATATCAGTTTTGTATCACTTACATTCCAGGTTCTTAAAATATCGTGACAGATGCTCTGTCTCGTAGAAACATAAATATTCCTTGCAATTGCTCTAAATGACATATGTTCAGTCCCTACACCGTTGTACTACACGTCAATACTTTACCTCAGGATCTTAAAGTACCAATACATTCCTTCAAGCCAATCCAAAGGAGGAATCGCTCCTACTTACTAAGAAATACTCATAAAAGGAAATCAGGTCTTTATACCAACTGCAAAATTACAACAGCAAGTCATGATTCTCTGCCACAACAGTAAAAGCACTGGATATAGAGGGTTGGGAACCACTCAAGACTTAGCTCTTCCGATATTTCTGGTGGCCCACTCTATGACCTGGTATTCATCTATATTCTATTTATTTATTTATTGTTCACTTGTTAGTTATTGTTCAATATGTAACCACATACCCTGTATGTGCTCAAAACAAATGACCTACTATGGCTTTAGTTGGTAAACTTTATCAACCAACCCTTCCTTCTAGGCCTTGGGAAATAATCACCGCTGATTTCATTACAGATCTTCCAGAATCCCAGGGACACACCACCATCATGGTGACAGTGGATACATTTACCAAGCAAGCACATTTCACACCGCTGCCTAAGTTCCGAATGCATGTCAAATGGCAAACGTATTTCTCAAGGATATCTTCCGTCTACATGGTTTGCCATCCACTATAATATTCAATAGAGGAACGCAGTGTAGGTCTCGTTTTTGGTCTGTTGTATGTTATAGTTTGGGTGTCCAAGATGCATTGTCTTCAGGGTCCCATCCTCAAAGCAATGGTCTCACCGAAAGGACCAATCAAACTATGGAACAATACCTCTGATGTTTCTCTGCCTCTGTTCACGATGATTGGGTTTCCTTATTACCAACGGCAGAATTTGCATACAACAATTCATTACACTCTTCTTTACGGACTCCACCCTTCTTTTGTGCCTATAGATACCACCCATCAGCCTTTCCCATACCAAACGTTGCAGTCACTTGCGTACCTTCCATAGATCAACACATCTCCACCATCCAAGAAGGACACAGAGTAGCTCTTGAACATCTGCAAAGGTCACGAGAACAGGTCAAGTGCTGTCAGCGATAAAATTTGTTAGTCTACAAAACACCTATCCTGAAGATTTAAATCTTCCAAACTTTCCCTGTTGTATTTGGGACCATTCCATGTAATTAAAGTTATCAATCCTGTTGCCTATAGACTCTCTTTACCACCATCGTGGCAAAGGATTCATCCTGTTTTACAGACTTCACTCCCAATGCCTTTTTGTCTGTCCAGAAAAGAAAACGCCAAAGCAATAGCCCCTCCAGTCTTGGTTGACTGTATTCCTGAATACGTTGTTAAGATCTGTGATTCACTGTATTATAGAGGAATTCTACAATACATGGTCGATTGGGAAGGATATGACCCATCTGAACGCTCCCAGGAACCGGCATCCCATATGCATGCCCCCAAGTTTGTGTGGAGATTCCATCAATTTCACGCTTGGAAATCCGGTCCTGCAAGTCCTGGGAGTGGGCATACTGTCAGATTGTGGCATTGGTTGCTATGGCGACTCTGGTGTTTACCGCAGCCTGTGGCACCATTATGCCGTCTCTGTAGCAGTCTAGTTTTCAACCAAGATGGCAGCTTTTACTGCCAGCACAAGGTACAAGTCAAGAACAGAATGCTAGAGAGGTGCATCTGAACTCCTGTGAGTACCAACGCTGTTTAACTTTAGTTGTTTGCTTCAAGTTCCATCTTTGACATTTCATCTAGCTCCCGCTCCTGATTTGAATGTCCTGCTGTCTCCTCAGTTCATTCCTTTTTATTCATTCTAGCTTTTACTGCTTCTCGGCGGGCTGTTCCTGACTGCTGATTCCTTCATCCTCCGCAATACCTCCTCCAACTCTGCTCTATTTTTCTCTTACCTGACTACTGGATTCTACAGAGGGTCTTCTAGAGTCGTTCTGTCCACCAAGAGACTGCTTCTAAACTGCCTGCTGGATCTTCAAATTCATTGGTGATACTTCTTGAGGGTTTTTCTGCCATTGCGCTTTTCCCTCAGGGTACAGCACTGAGCTCTTGGCATGCAGTCTGTTCACATCCAGACTCCGTTTCAAGTGCCACGCGCTGATTCCCATTACTTCTACTGCTTCTCACACCTCCTAATAAGCGGTAAGTGGGCTAAAATTATATAAAATCTCACAGAAGGCGACCGAGTTTTACGACTGGGGGTTTCCAAGAGCACTGAAAGCGACGCAGATATGAAACACTAAGAGAACTTAATGGGCACACAGCCATACTTATCCAGAGAGAAAGGGATACAAACCACATTATGCAAGTCTGGAATAGCTGCCAAAAGTCTGTAAAGTCAAGAGCACGTAATGGGCAAACAGCCCCACTATCTGTGAGATAAAGGGATATAAACACCCTGATGCAAGGCTGGAATAGCCAACAAAAGTATGAAAAGTTAAGAGAACATGAAGGGAACACGGCCCCACGGTATGATAGGAAATATATGGACTCTGTATATCAAAGCTGAAATTACCACTAAGAACCAAGGAAACCCAAGGCTAGGTCCTATGTTGAAACCGAGTAAAGTGAGGTTGAATACTCTGTAAATACAGACAGCAAAGTGCATGAAATCACAGGAAACTATAAAGACACATTTTGTCACAAGAAATAAGACATTTTTCAGTTACTTGACTTTGGGAATCCCAACACTACAAAGGTGGGAAATGAAGTATATTTTTAAAGTCTTCCTGGAGGGATTGGTATGTTGAAAAACAGGTATGTTTCCTTATCGAAGGAAGGGAGAAATCCATACTGGCGATAATAATTTTCCAAAAGGATTTGATACTAAAGCTGTGAAGACAAGCTACAAGAAACTTAAGACTGACAACCTACAAGTGGACCAGGCAGAAGTCCATAACAAGACTATCATACAAGCCCCTCTTTTCGTTTTAGTCCGGTGTTTTTCCAAAGTGATAGGGCCAGTTAGTTGCTTAGGATTTGAACGAAAGACTTTTTATTTGGACTGGACATGCACCCTTAGCTTTACTTTTTTTAGGTAGGCAAGTGCCCTCATAGCTATAGGGCAAGTTAGGCATTTTTATTTTATTTTGAATGAAACCCTTTTGAAAATGCCATTAAGTTGTCTGACTCCTTCTTCTGGTTCACCATATATGGTGTTAGAAGTGGGATGTACACCAGTTAATACCAACTGGGGACCCCTTCTTTTTTTACAAAAATCATTGGGAGCGCTAAAGCCTTAACCCTGGCCACTCACCAATCCATTGTTTTTGACTTGTATAGTGTGGGAACCATCTCCATACTACCGAAGGAGAGACATCTAATACCCACAGGTATGTCGTTCCCTGCCACCTAGGACCAATATCAGGCTGGCAACAAAGTCTGGATGGGCCTGGCCATATGCCCTAGATGTTGCCATTGGGGTAGTAAATCACGATTATAGGGGAGAGGTGAAGTATATCCTCCATAACCATGCAACCTCTAAGTATTTAGTTAAAAAGGGGGAACCCATAGCCCATGGAATCCCTGAGAGAGGTGCAATGAATCCTACAGAATTCTCACTAAATCTCTGCCTAAAGTCTCCTCCCAGGTCACCAGGGAAAGGCAGACACTTTCTGTTCCTGACCTTGGGGCTGATGTTCTACAGGAGGATCACCTGGGAAGAGAACATTCCCAGGGGAATGAGAGGACTCCATGGGATGAGACGCAGTATTTGTCTTTCTCTAGGGAGGATGTCTCCTCAATGCCAAAGTATGTAATGGCTTGTTGTAATAACCATTATTTTTGTTCCTGTTCCACAAGATACACATATAAATAGGGGTGAAAACAATCACAAAATCCTAGGCCTTAGTGGGGAGGTGGGGAGGAATATAAATCCTGGAGACTTGTAAAACTAAAGACCTCCCTAACATACAAAGGCACAGTGAAAGGAAATCTGTGAATAATAATGGCTTAAAAGAACTGCCTGCCTCTTTCAATCAAGTCTGGTGACTAATTCTTGTGATGTTCCTTTAAAGAATATTATAAGACACAGACTTGGATTTCAAAATAAAAATCAAACTCGAAAACCTAACTTTGGCATTAGGGGACTGCAAGTCCCATAGTTCCCTAAGTACTGGGACGAAGAAGAGGGCTAAAGAGGTACAGTGTTGCAGGAGTCAGATTGTTAATTCAGGTGACCCACACCTAAGCGAGACAGAGAGGCTTAAAATGCTCACTCAGGTGCAGGCCATAGAGTGGAGCAGAGGGAGCAAGAAGCAGAAACAGTGTGGATTGTGCGGGCAGCCCAGGCAGAAGCTGTACGAGAGAGAAGACGCCAGGACTACTGTTCGGCAGAAATCAGCTTCTGGTCCTGAGAGGGTCTGTGTCTCCCAAAACCTTTAAGTGCAGAGGTCGTGCAGCGGAAAGCAAAAGCGAGGGAAGCTTTTCTTCTGAGGAAGCTGTCTGAGTTGGCTGACTTGCATCCGAGGGCCGCAAGGCTGTCTCCGGTGACTGGAGCAAAAGGAGCTCCTATTGCAGGTGGCGCGGGCGAAGACGGACTAAGAGAAGCAGTTTAACAGGTCACGAGAAGCTTGCAAGTGGTGGGCGGATTGGAAGCGCACACCTTACCAGTTGAGTTCACAAGCTGGTAGTGACCCCACTTGCGTGGTCGAGGCAGGCCTTCAGCGAGTAAGCAGACCTTGCATATTAGTGAAAGTACTTTTGAAAGTACTTTTGAATACCGAACTATTGAAAAGCAGCGAAAGCGGCACTAGCATATGAGTGAAAGTGGTTCTCAAAGTAATTTTGAATATCAAACTATTGAAAAGCAGCAAAAGCTTTATGTAACAAAACCAAATGACTGTAACTTTAAACTGTGTGAGTCTGTGAAAAACCCAGCATCCCAGTAATATTGTTAAGAATGAATACCTACAAGCATTGCCCAATCCAAGAGAGACTAAAAACAAGGAAAATACAATCCAGCAGATATTGCCAACGGCAGAAAGAGGCTAATGAAAGGTCCGGAAGCTGTGTACATTGTTGCACATACTTTGTCCATCATATGGTAAAAGCTGGTATAAACTCACATTGACAAAGTGAAGGGAGACCCTATCCATATCAGTATTTGGTTTCTTGTGCAGTGGGAAAATGAGTGTTAAAAAGGTTACCCTTGTGGAAAAGGATATTCAGAAGGAGAGGAGCATTGCTTGCAGGAGAGTATTAAAGACCACCAATGTGGATCTTGTTTTCCCTCAAAAGTTGTTAAATGTTTTGAAGCTGTAAACTGTTGAATACTGTAAAGCGTTTGTGAATCTTTTGTCAGTTGATCTAACCACAAAAGCACTTGTTGCGAAATGCTGTTCGGACAGGGGAGTATAGCCGAATGGGAAATCTTTGGAAGAGTAGGCCTGGTATGGCATTATACCAGGTGGAAGTTGACGAAGTGCCACAAAGTGGTCCTGGCAGACAATTTATGTTTGTGGTGCTGAAGGAAGAACTGTGTAAATCTGTTACAAAGCAGTTGTACTTCCTTAGAACTTATCAGCTGTGGCAAATCATCCTGATCAAGACATTTAGTTTTGCTATTGATGAACTGAGAAACTATCCTTTATCTAGGAGGATAAATCGTATACTTGTTCAAGGAAGAGTAAGAGCCGTCTATATTCTTCGTTCAATCACTGGCGTGTTGGAACTTTCTGTTGATAAATTGAAGTTGCAAAGAACTGTTTAAAGAGACTTTCAGCCTTTGGGACAGTGTTGGCGCCCACTTGGGTTGGTCAACTAAAGGTTAGGTCTATAACACATCTAAAACGCAATACCCCAAGGTGGTGCTTCTCTGTGTAATGAATAATTAGTACAAGTTTGAAATTTGAAAATATGGATTAAGTTTTAATGGTGGTCATATGAAGAGCCTTGACATTAAAGAAACAAAGTTGTAAAAAAACAAATAACAGTATAGTTGAATTCACTATCTCAAAAAGAAAAACAAAGAAAATAATAGTAGTTGCTCAGACTTGGTCTTTGCTGATTGTCATGATGCCTACCCCTGGGCATCCGGATCAAGCCCATCAGCCCCGGGAGCAGGCATCCAGATATTTAATAAAACCTCAGCAGCCCCGGCTGGGGGCTGTCTGGGTTCAGTCCTGGCACCATAGGCGCCAGGCTCATAGACTTTACTTACCTCATGCAGACCATGCTGCAAATGAATCCAAGACAACATGAGGCCTGGATGGGACTATTTTACTACAGGGACTATTTTTTACTCGGGTGTGGTTCTAGGGACTTCTTACCTGGAACTACTTTGGAGGCTATTTAAACCACGCCCGAACAGAAGCACATGCTTCGCGTTATTCTGCATCCAGCAGCGTAACGCTCACCGTGCCTGCAGTCGGCATCCAGTCTTCAGCCACGCCCGTCTCGAATCCAGAGATCCTAGCAATAGAAGAAAGAAGAAGGAAAGGTTAGAAAACAGATATTATTTCGATCCTTACCTGAATTCCGGATCCATCATGTCTTCAAACTTGAAAAGGACATTATTCTACACGCGTCGCATCGCCAGCTGCAGCGCCGGCCATACTCGCCAGTCCTCAAAGCATTTTTCAATCCGGCGCGGCCTCCATCCTTTTCTCCGCCGAATTCCACCATCTAGGGGACAAAAACATAAGGTGAGCCGAGATAGCCAACAAATACAACCTCTCCACCATAGATTTACCTGATTAACAACCAAAGGCATTATTCCGCAACTTCTTACGCCACACCTGTAAGGCGAGTGAAACCAGAAATTTAAACACACGCATCTTTTGCCGGACAGTGTTGGGTAATACAGACTCTTACCTGAACACCATCAGCTGCCACAGACAATCTTCCCTTGGACCCAGCTGCAACACAAGAAAGGAAGGTACAAGAGTGAACATCGGACATAGTGAACTCTGAGAGCTTTATACTTACGGGTTCTCGCCTGGAACCTCAGAGTCAATATTCATCTGGAACTCTTCCAACGCCTTCAAACCAGTGAAGTAACTGGTATCTATGCGCCCCTGCATTCCACGCAGGATGGAGAGCTCATCATTTACAAACATAAGGTGAGCTTACTGAAAGTGAATATCGGTGGTAATTAGTGGGGAGAACAGTGGGGTACCATTACAAAAATCCACGGGTGGCTAAATCCCTATCTCCACTTGCAGAAGAATACTTCTACGGGTCAAGCAGAGGAGTTTAGGCGGTCCAGTCCAGTCTGTCATCTCTGCACTATGCTTCACGTTGGAGGAGGTCGCAGCTGTCCGGGTCCGATCGACGCCCCTGTGGGAGCCAGGTGAGCGTAATACTGATGTCCAGGCTCTTAGTTCAATAGAGTTTTGTTAAATTGTTATCGGGATGCTTTTATTCCAAATGATTGTGTAGGCTGATGCAAAGGTGCCTTGATTGTTACAAACTCCTTGATTCGGATATTGAATTTTCTGATGTCCAGACTCCTAATTCGTTCTAGTTCCCAAGAAGATCCTTAAGTTTTCATGTCTTTAAGATTTTTGTTGGAAAATCCTTAAATAGGTGTAGGTCAAGGCTCCTGGTTGGTGAAGGGTTCTCAAAAAGGTCCTCAAGTCCTCTACACGTGTTTCCCCACTCTAGATTTGGAGTGGTTCATCGGGAGGAAAATTGGTAATAGTTTGAGGGTACAGTAATTTCAATTAGGATCTCCATTTGGGAGAATGGTAGCTATAATATATTTAGATTATTCGTTACATGGTCTTGATTTATTCAAGTTTTTGCATGGAAAATGGTTCGACTTGGTCTCCTGTTCTATGTTTCTTCTATCTCCAGTGTAATGTTTCCTAAACAAATGCTGGTAGCGCTGCTTAGTCCCTTCTGAGATGGTCCAATTGCCAACTACTATTATTTTCTCAGTTTTTCTTTTTGAGATGGTGAATTCAACTATACTGTTATTTGTTTTTTCCAACTTGGTTTCTTTAATGGCAAGGCTCTTCATATGACCACCATTAAAACTTAATCCATATCTTCAAATTTCAAACTTGTACTAATTATTCATTACACCTAGAAGCGCAACCTTGGGGTATTGAGTTTTAGGTGCAAAGAACTGTGTTGGAACTTTTTTACAAATCAGGATTTCCTTATTTTCTTGTCTTGAACTGTGAAGCAGAATCCAACTTGAATCTGAGGGGAATTCGCCCAGGTTATAAGAAGAGACTGTGGTTACATTACGAATTCAATCATTATTGTTTTGAACTGCCATGCATTTCCTTATTTATTTATTGTATGCATAAGTGTGAGGTACAGATATCCTTTCTTAGAGTGTTTACTTTAGTTTATTTTAGGCAGGGAAATCCTCATGAGGGTAGAGATAATGAGGCATGTATCCAACCTTCTAATTTAATGAAATGGCGTCTGTTAAGAAACCTTTACAAAGTTGTCTGCCTCACATTTTTGACCCCTCACAGAGCCCATCCCAATACCCCAAGAAAAAGAAACTTTACTCGAAACAGAGAGGGGATCAATGGGTTTTGGAGAGGTCGACCTTGTTGGAGAGAAGCCTGAGGGGAGAGAGAGGCAGAAGAGATAGACCCGCCACCAGATCTTGCCTTCACACAAAGGAACAACCCTGACTTAGTGGTCACCTTTGGGAGGGTAACCTCGGAGGAGCAGGGTCGTAGAAAAACCAGTCCCTTTTCTTTCCTTAAAAAAGGAATACTGTACAGAGGAGACATAGGAAAAGATATGCTTCACCAGACTTAACTAGTGGTTCCTCACAGTCAAGTATAGTGCTGGAGTTGTCCCACTCCCATCTCACAGCCATCCCCAAGGGGATAAGGAAGACTCAAACCCAGGTGATATCCAGGTTTTACTGGCCGGGAGTGTTCGCAGATGTGAAGAACTCTGTCGCCACATGGGAAATCAGCCAGAAAACCAAAGCCACTCCCATATCCCCGGCCCCACTACAACCACTCCCCTTGTTTAGAATAGCCATGTACATAATGGGCACACTAAAACCATCAAAATTGGGGAATAAGTACATCTTAGTGATCGTTGACTATGCAACCCACTACCCCGAGGCATTTCCCATCTGGAACAATACTAGTCAACAGATCCTGAAGCATCTCATTCCTTTTCTGTGAAAGTTAAGGTTTCCAAGGAAATCCTCACTGATCAGGTTACCACTTTTCTGTCGAAGATCATGAACGGCGTAAAAGAGATGTTACTCATCAAAACTTTGCGGTAGATGAAGATGGCAGAACCTGGGGCATTATGATCCTGTGGCCGTTATTTGTGGTTAGAATAACACCTCAGTCATCACTAGGCGTTTCACCTTTTGAATAACTACATGGGCGAGAACCGCAAGACGTATTAGATATGTTGAATGAGACCTGGGAAGAAAGAGTTGAAGCAATCCTACCCATTTCCCAGACGGGCCAGTAATCAAAGTCACATATGGATGCTGTAATGAAATCACCTAGGTAGGGCCCAAGAACATCAAAAATCCCTATACGATAGGCAAGCGGGAGACAGGTATTTTTCCCTTGCAGAATCTATCCTAGTTCTCCTTCCCACCTCTGAGAACAACATTATTTCTAAGTGGAATGGTCCCTACAAACTTCTTGAAAAAAAGGTCCAGTGAATTATGTAGTGGCCCAACCAGACAGACAGAAAACCCAGATCTATCAAATAAACCCTTTGAAAGAGTGGAAGGTTGATCCCATGCACAAGACTACAGTGACTATGGCCACCCTCAATCCAGTCCCCAACCTCGACAAACAGCAAGTACCTCAACATCCACCACTCTCCTAACAGGAACATTTTCAAGATCTTTTAGACCAGTTTCCAGAGGTCTTTTCTGAGCAACCCGGTAAAGTGCAGAATTTCTTTAACTACATCCTCACAACCGGGCAAATAGTAAATCTTAAACCTTACCAAAAGCCAGAAGAAAGGTGAAAGATGATGGAGACCAAACCACATAAGATGCTCAAGGTCAACATCACCACAATACCTTCAGCCGGCAGTACCGCTTTCAGCCGGCAGTACCGCTTGGACTCGATGGCTCACCTTGCTGCACAAGTCAGACAGGCAGTGATGAGAAACCTGTGTTGTTGAGAGGCCCCCTACCTTCCCACCCACGTAAGGAAGCAATTGTTGGTTTCTCATTTCCTTCCTCGTTGTGTGATCTGTTTGAATTTATTTGTATTGTTTCCTTGAATGTTTATTATTCTGTATTCTAAATGATCCATATACCAAACGATCCAATACTGGGGACGGTTTACTTACCTGTTTTTTTGGGAGTCGGCGGGGGGGGATGCTTGTGGCCTCGTGCAGAAGGGTTGTCACCAAGCAATTCAAGCTGTACTGCCCCCTATGGGGTGGGACCAAGCCTTATTTGCATGTGGTCTTTCCCCTTTTGTAAAGGCTTAGCAAGTGAAGAACAATGGTCTGGAGGGTTGCCCAGAGCAATGCCAGAGGTTAAGATTAAATCTAAACCTTCCAGCCACCACCCCTTTTGTTTTGCTTGGGTTTACTTCCCTGTAAGTGTACCTCACCCGTATTGGTGTCTTTTATAGATTTGCATACTCTGCCCTCTCCGTAATAGGCTGAGGTTAAATGATGTATTGTATGAAAAGCGCGTGTATCATGAATGTTATAGTGAAACCGTAATCTATAGCATGAGGGTTGGCAGCACCCAGTGTGTCACAGTGGCCTGGTTGTGCACGATCTCTTAAAGCAGCAGGAACCTTCCATTCAGGCTCATCGTGATTTTAAATGTGTTTAAATAGAATGTGGTTTCCTGGACTATTCAAAATTATGTGAATCAATAATACACCAATGCAAGAGATATACACTTAAAGGTAAGTAAATGAATCAGGTATTTTAGCAATGTCCCAACTCCTTTGTTTGTACTAAATGTGTTGGCATTGCCACCTGTTTTGAGTTTCAAGGTGTCTTTTGATCCCGCACTGTGTAACACCAGCCATTTGCGATACCTGAAGTATGCAAATCTGATTTACATAGATCTCAACTTTGTTTTAGCTGAATGATAGAGCTATGGAAGTGGTGGCATTAGAGGGTTGCAGCTGTGTATAGTGGCTGAGTATGTTGATGGCCTTTCCAGTATCATGCACCCGTAACCTTTTGAGTATCTCCCCTATGTACAGCATTACGTAGCTTAACACATAGGTTCACGCTCTATAAATACCTTACATATATACAAGTGTGAAAATAACCTCATACTATATATGACATTTTTATGTAATTGCAGAATAAACGTTTGGATGAAGTAAAGAGACAAGAACAGGAGCTTCTCGAGGCACAGACCATTCCCCTGAGGAACTATTTAATGAAGAATGTCATGCCAACGCTCATGGAAGGTTTGAACGAATGCTGCAAAGTTAGGCCTGATGACCCCGTCGACTATCTGGTAGGAAGACCACACTAGTATTTCATCTAAGCTGAAATTAGCCCCTACGAAGTGTTCAATTCTAAATCTGCTGCTTCATGGTGTCACACTTTCTTTTCATATATCATTTTCTAATGGCGCGTGTCCTCTGTAAGGAACTCATGGTGACAACAGTAAAGACAGACACAAGTGATCACAGTTCAAGGGTGTTTATTAAACTGCAAGTCCCGGGTGGAAAAACGTCTAACCTAAATCTAAGATGGGAGCAAGCGTCTACCAGCAAATGAAAAATAAGGCGGTACTTGTGGTGTCTTGTCAAAGTAAAAAGCATATACTACAAAAAAAAATGATTGCCAATTCCTTACAACTAATTACAGAAAGAGTGTGGGATAGGATAGTCAATATAAAGAAGAAAGCATTCACAAATAATACGTCAATGTGATTGCCTCGAGGTCTCCCTTTCCCAAATTTTTAGCATGGTACAAGGTGGGACTTTAGAGCAAAGTACACGCTCGAGCCATCCCAGTACAAGCTAACAGTTCTGTATCAGCTATCAGGTTCTTCGATGGTTAAGTCTCTTTGTAATGAAAAGTCTCTTGCCTCCGAGGCCTGATGCTCTCAACAAACAAACACAAAGTTCTGTTCTGCGAACACTTTGGGTGATGGCTTCACCCTTGGGTCCCCCTCTTCTGGACGCAGACCCCTCAGAAGTCGTATTCAACAAAATAACAAGACAGTTCCTTTCTCAGTGAACTTTGGGTGATAACTTTCCACCCCTGGATCTGCCTCGGCCAGGATCGGACCCCAAATGACAAGGGGGACACTTCCCTTCCCATTGTCTTGCAATGCTTCTTGCTTTCACAAATCTTAATGTCTTTTTAAACAGGTTTTTGGCCTTTGCCCCCAGTTGTCAGCTTCCCTCTGCCGTGTTCACTCTCGCCGACTTTTGGTTGTCGGCTTCCATCTGCCGGGTTCACTCTCGTCAACCTTTGTAACACAATGTTCATGTACACACCCCTTGGCCGAGTTCACCGCGTTCCACACACTATTCTGGATTGTTGGCTTCCCTCTGCTGGGCTCACTCTTGGCAGCCTTTACCAACAATTCCTCATAGGACTTTTAGACTCCTTCCCTTTTCATTTGCATCTCTTGTCCAAGTTCACTCTTGCTAATTTCTACGAAACACAGTTTATGTGCTAATTTATTAACACGCAGGAGTCACTTCCCTTAGCTTTCACAGTTCTCGGTCAGTCAAAGACTTTCGACGGTACAGAGGATTTTACGAGACCCCTTTATGACCACTTTGACTGTTCTCTGCCTCTTCCCAAGGCCTTTGGTTACGGTAGTCTTTACCTTTGGGTAATCGCCTAGAATTTCCTGTGTGAGCACCCACGGGTTGCTGGACTCCTCTGTATCTAGTTTTCCCCTTTTTTCTTTAATAGTGTCTTTTTGCTTTTCAAAGTTCAATTTAGCCTCTGGCTACTTTTAATTCAACACAGTTTGGTTTCTTATTGCCACTCCCGTTGACTCATCGGCTGTGATGAACTGCTTGGCTGTCTTTCGCCTCAGAGTCATGGTTGGTACCACAGAGACAAGCATCTCTCCCAGACTTGGCAATCAGCGGAGGAGTGTCTTGTGTACCATTGACCTCTGGTGCAATACTCGCTGGCTATTGTTCACGGACTTATCATTCCCTCTGCAGAGATTTTGCGGGCCTTGGTCGGAAAGGGCAAGATCGACTCTCTCCTTGTCACCCTCTCGATCTGTGCCGTCTTTCTCCTCCTTTTGAACTGCCATGCTGAGTTAGCTCTTATGATGTTCGGTCTGCCTTGCTCGTCTTCTGCTCCATCTTTTATCCCTGTGGGAAAGGGCAGGTAGGTAGGTAGGGGGGGAGGGGGGAGGAGGTGGAGGAGGAGGGGGAGGGTGTGTGTGTGTGTGTGTTGAACATGTCAGGTCAACAGCTCTGGTGTTAGTCCGTTGTTCTTCGTGTTGTGCAAAAGTGTTCATGTGAAAAGGGGGGGGTGCAGTATTTTGGAATATCCTATGGGGTAGGATGGGGAAAAGGTGTCAAATGAAGGGGAATACCACGTCTTGCCCGTCAGTCTCCCACTGCCCAAGGACCCCCCATCCAGGCGATCCTCCCTCTCTGGCCCATCACCAGGAACTAGATCCAATAGCGATGGCCGTGTCCGCTCGACCTGGATGACAGATCCCTGGGGACTAGCCAGGGAGACACTGTCAGGTTTCTCGCACTTCCCACGGATTCCTCATATTAGATATTATTTCCTGCTTTAACAGATCTTGGGGAAAAAGATTTGGTAGCAGGGGGCTCTGTGCATCTTTGACGTCCGAGTCCCTCAAAGCTCTTCCCACCAGCGTCCGGATCTGCCATTGAGGTCGATATAAATGGCTTGCACGTAACATGTTGCCTCAGTTCTGTTTGTCTGCATGCTCAGCACGCTTCACGGAAAGTTCACCTTACCTCAGAAATTAATTCAACGAAAGCTGGTTATTTCTTTCAGCATTTTTTCTAAAATGTCCACTCTAGAGTCTACAGGCTTCGAAACAGGTGAGGACTGTGACTCAAAGATATAAATCACAGATCCCTGCACAATATGTCTCTGGTGCCTCAGCACAGGGCATGATGTCACTGAATATGGCTCCTGCCAATTGATGGCTAGTATGGCCTTGAAGGAGAGAAACATTGAAATTCGCCTGTTGTTGCTTATCTTCTAAATCCCCAGTACCACACTTTTGAAGAGAAAATTCTGCGAGGGTCTTAATTCCGTGGCTGATAAATCTCCTGAGAGACTCAATGGGAGCCAGGATTTTTTTTTTTAACTTTGTGTTTATTCCATTTATAACATAAGGAACCATTGCAAAGCTTTACATGTTATCAACAGCGTGTGTTCCCATTTCGTCCCACACCCTTGCAATCCAACTTGCACAACACAGGGTAACAGCTTTCGCCTCTTCATATTTGTACTTGTTGCGTTCTTTGAGCAAGGATTCTGGGAGCCCCAAGTATATAGGCGTTTAGGCTCTTTAATTTACTGTTTCTTCCCCATAGAGGCCTCTTCCATGTTTTCCGTTAGTCTGAACCAGACTGCTCTGTCTGAGGCGCCTGCTTACAAATTATGGTCTGCTATCACCCCATTTCAATATAAACATGCCCCAATCCCTATGGAACACTTATCATTTACCATTGCTGTAAGTTTTTCAAAATAAAAATGTCCCAAAGTTTGTTTGACCAGTCCGCGATTGAGTGGATGGAGCTGATCTTCGATTTTAGCGCTATCTCTACCCGCGTCGCTCTTAAAATTGCCTCCCACATTCTTGGCAGTCAGCTTACCGCTCTGTCTCCCTCCGGTACCCCCAGTAGCACTTGCAGTAGATCTGGGCACAGGACTGGCTATGACCACCACATCCTTCGTCCAACTAAGGCCCTCCATCCAGTACACCTGGATTTTGGGACAGGACCACCACATGTGATAGGATGAGCCTAGCATACCACACTCCCTGGGAAGAAGTGGGGACATTTTCTGGAGGGGGTTAAGTGCCAACCGTGTAACATTTTAAAGTTATGTTCCATTGTCGTCATGAACAGATTCCAATGAAACATAATCTGATATACCTGATCCCAAGTCTCCCCAGCTATTTCCCTCCTGGTCTCCCCCTCCCAGAATTGCTTGAACCTTTGTCTCCCTTCCAGATTTGCTGTATCTATTGCTCTGTACATCTTAGATACGATCCCTTTCATGGAAGTGGCCTCGTTAATGACTTGTTCAAAGGCTGTCAATTGGCGGGAGAGTTTAGGCAGGATCCTGGGATCTGTACATATGCCCTTTAACCGCAAATAGTCAAACACTGTGACCCCCTTCTCACCCAGAATCTCCCTCACTGCTGGGGAAGGAGGGGTTGTCCCACCCTCTCCAGGCCATTGTCAGACCACATGTGTGCTCTTTTTAAATCCCCTTTTACCCAGATCTATAGGGGGGTCCCCATATTGAGCTCAGAGGGGATGGCCAGGAGGAGAGGCATTCATTTCGTCCATCGTTCCTCCACAATGACCATATTACCCTCAGCACTGGATGTTCCCTGATTCTCACTGTTACAGTCCTAATCGGGGACCACAGCAGGTCTCTCACTTTCTTGGGGTGGAGTACATATCCTCCAGGTAGGACCAGAATGTGTTCATGTCGTCTCTTGTGAGCTCTAACAATATTCGCAGTATAAAAAGAAATCTGGGAGGGCGAATCCTCAAGTCTCTGTGGGGGGGTGAGGCGGGGCAATGTGGTTCTTTTGACTCTTGGTCTTTTCCCTTGCCATATGAATCGGGAGATCATGGAATTAAGCTTCCCAAAGAAGGAATCTGGGAGGCGTGTGGGGATCGCTGTGAGTAAGTATAATCGGCATGGGAGGACCGACATTTTAATTTAGGTCATCCTGCCATACCACGAAAGAGTCAAAGGGGCCCAGCGAGTAAGGTCTGCACCTAGTTCATTTAGGGCTGGGGTGAAGTTAACTTCTATCAGGCGGGTCAGGTCTCGAGAGAGACAAATTCCCCAATAGGTTATTTGTTTGTTTTCAAGCCTCATCCCTCTGTGTTCCCTGGACTATCGTGGGTGTGTACTCTTGCTGTAGTGGCATTAGACTTTGTGTTGTTAATTTTTAGGGCCGTTTAGGCCCCAAAGGAGGTTATTTGGTCTAGTAGTTTTGGGAGTGAGTGTTGCATATCGGATAGGTAGCATAAAATGTCATCTGCGAACAGCAACAATTTAAACTCAACTTCACCACACTGTATCCCTTTGATGTCCGAATTGTTCCTAATCGATATCGCAAGAGGTTCTGTGGTGAGGGCGTATAAAAGTGGGGAAAAAGGACAGCCCTGTCTAGTTCCCCTGGTTTAGTGAAAGGACTGTGGCATAGTGCCATTAACTAGAACCTTGGCCGTCAGGTCTCTATATAGAGCTGAGATCCATTTGCGAAAGTCGGGGCTAAGCCCCATTTTTTCAACTACCTTCCTCATGTACTCCCACTCCACCCTGTCGAAAGCTTTTTCAGAGTCGATGGAGACCAGGTAACCATCCAGGTTCTGATCGTGAGCCAGGTGCATTAAATCAATTGTTTTTCGGATATTGTCTGTTCCCTGTCATCCAGCAATAAATCCGACCTGGTCTCCATGGACTAGTCATGGCATGTGTGTCTCCAGTCTGATAGCCAGCGCTTTAGTGAAAATCTTTGCATCTGTGTTTAACAGGGAGATGGATCTATATGATTGGCACTGTGTCGGGTCCCTGCCTTCCTTTGGAAGCACTACTATCAGGGCCCCTAGTTGGGAGTCAGGAAGGGCCCCTGTTTCCAGCGCTTTGTTAAGCACTTTAGCCAGGAAGGGTGCTAGGGTTGAGCAATAGGTTTTGAAGAAACGGACAGTGAAGCCATCTTCCCCTGGAGAAGTTCCCAATTTCATCTTCACTATCAACGAGATTATTTCGTCGGCCGTGAATAGGGCGTCCAGTATTTCTGTTTTTTCTGGTGGGACATTGGGAGCATCTAGGAATTTTTCTATCTGAGATCTGTCCCCCTTGTATTCAGACGTATGAAGGCCCTCATAGTATTTGCAGAACTCCTCTGCTATATGTTGGTCTCTTTATACACTTTCGGAGCCTGCTTAGCGTATCGACCCTACTCTCTTGGCATTCCTCTGAGCCCATAGTTTCCAGGCTAATATTTTATCCGCACGTTCGCCCTTCTCCATATATTTTTGCTTGAGGAACGCAAGCTTCCTCTTTGTTTGGTACAGGAGAAGGTCCCTCAGCTGTGCTCTATACTTTTGCCAATTTATCTGGGGTAATAGGGGTTTTAAGCGTGGCCTTAGGTTTTAGTGCTTCTACGTTACTCCTCAGATCCAACTCTTCTTTTTCTCTTTCCCTTTCCTTTTTACCTCCCAGACGGATTAATTCCCCTCTTATTGTGGCCTTAAATGCCTCCCATACTGTCATCAACCCCACCTCACCGTTATCGTTGAACTGGATGTACTCTTTTATCGATTGCAGCAAGCCCTGGGCCACCTCTTTGTCTTTCAACAAGAGATCATTGCACATCCATCTCCCCTTTGTCTGCTCTGGAGTCCAATCGCCCAATTCTACACTGACCAGATCAGGGTCCGACCAAGGAACCAGTTCTATGTTTGATTTCGAAACCCTATGTATCAGGTCGGAGTCTACGAGAACATAGTCTATCCTTGAAAAGGTGTCATGGACCTTTTTAGTGAACAGTGTATGATGGGTGGCATTTCCTCCTCGATTTAGGGCATCCACCACCCCCAGTTCGTTATTTATTTGATCAAAGTGTCGAGCCATCTTATGCTGTGTGTTGGACCCCTTGACAGGGTTGCTCCCTTCCTGTCCATTGTTGGATCCAAGACCATATTTAAATCCCCTCCAATGAGCAAGTACCCCTCCACAAATGTTTGGATTTTCCCTTTTACCTTATCCCATTGCTGGTTCTGTCACACATTTGTATTTTTTATATTTGTATTTGTATTTATTTTAATTTATATAGCGCTTTAATCAAAGGCACTTTACATGAGGAACAAGAAAATACAAGCAATACATGACATTAAATCTAAACCAGAAAACTGTACAAGGAACCATTTACATTATTTATGAGGTTAATTGCAAATGGAGAGGGACCAGTGCAAGAAAGGGGGGTAGGAGGTGAAGGTGGAGGTGACCTCAATGGAGAAAAGGAAAAAAAGAAGCTAATGGGGTGAGTGGAAGAGATCGGATTTTAGGGAAGTGCGAAATGAAGGGTAGGAGGTAATAGAGAGGATGGGGAGAGGAAGGCGGTTCCAAAGGAAAGGAGCGAGAAGTTGGAAGGAGCGGAAGCGGGAAGGGGCACAGGGTGAAGGAGGAGAAGAGAGAAGGAAGTGATCTGCAGAGCGGAGAGAACGAGCATAGAAATTAAGAAGGGAGGATAGATAGGGAGGGGCAAGACAATAGAGGGCTTTGAAAACTAGGCACAGGAAGTTGAGTTTGAGCTGGGAGTGAAATGGTAGCCCTCCTAAAGAGTTAAGAGAAGAGGAGATGGAGTCGTGAGGTGAGAAAAGGCAGTGGGAGCGGATGGCAGAGTGGTAGATGGATTGAGGCGGGAGAGGTGAGAGGAGGGGAGTCTGAGGAAAAGAGCAGTAGAAGAGTCTGGAGAAGATGAGGGAGGAGATTAGGAGTTTAGTGGCATGAAAGGTTAGGAAAGGGCGAATTTTACGGATGTTGTTGAGGTGGAAGCGGCAAGATCTGGCAGTGAGAGAGATGTGGTTAGATAAAGAGAGGTGAGGGTCAATGTGGAGACCAAGGTTGCGGGCGTGAGGGGAGTTGGGAGGGAGGAAAGAGAATGAAAGGAGGAGGGGAGGGAGGAGGGAGAGTGTTAGCAGGTAAGAATAGGAGCTTGGTTTTATCAGTGTTAAGTAAGGAGTAACGAAGTGAGAGGACATCCAAGACTTAATAGCAGAGAGGCAAGAAGTAAGCTTAAGGTGGATTTCAACGGGCAGTAGACTGAGGCTAAGGACACTTTTTATCCTTTTATCCACCCCTTAACCAGTATGTAGCCTCCCTCTAGGTCTCTAAGGGTGGAGAGCTCCATGAAGCCAGGCTTAATAGCAATAACAGCTACCCCTCTCTTTTTGGATTCACACGAAGCATGCTATATTTTTTAAATTGCCCTTGCTTTCATGGCTGGTTCCTCCCCCCTCCACCATTGGGTCCCCTGGAAGAACATAACATCAAGTTCAGACAGTTAAATTCTCAGATCGTTAGGGAACTTTTCAATGGGGAGTTAAGGCCTCTAGCATTCAGTGAGCCCAATGATATCTCAGTGTTCAGATCAGACATTCGGGGTCCCGTTTAATATCGAATGAAATCGCTGTCCCAGTGGTTCCCTTTGTACCAGCCAGAATATCTCCTTTCCTTGCATTTCTGGTGTTTCGTTATCCCCCTTGTCTTGTGTCGAGCTATGGATATTATTAACCCCAATCGCAAAAACCAATGACAAAACTTTAACTTACCCCCCCTTGCCAACTTTTGATTGTGTCTAAGCCTCTGATGCGATGTATGCCACCTTTGGTCCAGACCATCAGTCTTCCCTCCTTCTCCAGGCATAATGTATACCCTTAATAGCATTCCCTTGAGCCCCCCTTCTATACTGCCATGTTGTACTTTGTATGCTAGACCCTGCCTCGCCCTCCGCACACCTGCACCAGCATATGGATTATGGTCTCTGTTCTCGCTGACCTCTCCCTGGGAGTCGGGCCTCCCCCACCTGCTGGGCGAGAGTTCTGGACGTCAGTCTTTGCCCCATACCGCCTTGTAATGTTTCTTCTACAATCAACTGTGTGCAGAGAAGGTACCCCTCCCGAGATACAAATAGGTCCCTTGATTACCGCTTCAAGGTTGTGCTGGGGATGGCGGGTTTAACTTCTTCAACTTGCAGTATCCCCTAATCCGTTGCCTGTCTTTGATTTTTTCCATCTTTGGGTTCTTTCCCTATCTCCCGTACTTCCATGGATGCCTCATTCTGTGGTGACTCTCTGAATAGTTGTTGTGATACCCTGGCAAGGTCTTCTGTTATCAAATTGTACTTAAAGTTCAGGGAGAAGGCAAATCCCCATCTATAGTGGGTGCCTTTCATGTTGAGCCATTTCATCAAGGGGGCATAGAGGCGTCGTCTGGAGAGGGTGAATGTGGATAAGTCCTGGTAGATGCAGACTCAGGATTTTCCCAATTCTATTGGACCCATCGCCCTTTCCTTTTCAAGAATGTTGGTTTTCTTCGGGTAGCAATGTAACCTCGCCAGTACAGAGTGTGGACCTCAGTTTCCTCCACCCGCTTTGTGAGCTCTGTCAATGGTGGATTCCGTGGTGTTTTCATCGTTGAAATGTTTTTTGATGACTGCATTGATTGCCAGGACGATGTCTCGTCGTGTTTCCCCTTCTTTTTCGGAAAAACCCCAAAAAAACAGAAGTTGTTTCGCCATTCCCGATTCTCAAAACCATCAATTTTTAGGGCACATTCTTCTTCCCTTCTTTCTAGTTCTGAAATCTGCATGTCGAGTTGGGTTTCCAGGACATCTACTGAGGACTGGCTGGCCTCTAGCCCTGGGATTCTCGCATCCATGTGGTCCACCTTCTTGTCTAGGCCATCTAGTCTGTGTGATGTCAGACCTGAAACCTTTGAGTTCTTCCAGGATTGCTGCCATGTCCCTCCTCATGGATGTTACATCATCTTTCATCGCTGCGTCCACTGAGACCGAAAGTTCCACTGTTGGCCTGAAGGTCGAGTTGAACTGAAATTTCTGGAGCGGGACCACCCAGCTCATGAATGTGTGGGTGAAACTCTTTCTCTGGTAGCTGGGCACATGCAGGTCCAAGGGGCTCTGGGAACAGCCCTCTTCCATGTCTGCTTACTCTCATGCATTCTGCTCGATTGAGTTGTATAGGCTCGGGTGCCCAAGGCCTCCCCCGCGCTGGGGACCCAAACACTGGTGTCAAAGCTGGCTTGCTCTCAACCTAGGGCCACCTGGCGTTCCCGGCCCTCCCTTTGGGGCTGCGTTGGGCTAGGGTTAGGGACTTGCATGTCCTGGTCCTTTTAGGGGCCCCTTGTGTCAGGCGCTCACAATACTTGGGCCGCTGATCGCCGAACGCTGTCAGGTGATGTGGGTGCGCTGCTGGTACCTCTTGTCCTGCCTCAGGCCATCCCCTTGCTATATAGGCCAGGGTGCCGTCGGTTGGAGGGCTTTCTGCACTGCCTTATCCTCCTTGAGAAATCCCTCCTTGCTTCCGCTTGGGGAGGTTATCTAGTTCCTAGGGAACAGAACGTTGATGCTCCCCACAGACTGAGTGCTCCGGCGTTTGTGGATGGGGGGGAGCCCTCGTGTATAGATGGCGGTATTTGTCTGGGGACATGGGAGACTGGGGGTTTACCTTTTCCCCTCCACACCTCGCTGCTTGCTTGGCCCTTTGACTGAGCGTGGGGGCACAGGATTTTCAGACCCCTCCCTGGGCCCTTGGATTCTTCAGTACACCACGGGCAGGACGCTCTGGTACTCACCCATGCCACGTGTGCTTGCTTTCGCGAGGAGCGCCCCCATTGTTTCTTGTTGTCTCTGATGGGGGTGGCGAGGCAGATGTTCTGTGGGGGCATCTCAGGGAGGGATAGGCTGTTCTGTATGCTTTGCCACAGATGGCGTTGTATAACATCCGCAGCCTCACGTAATAATAGTCTGGAGCCGCGAGGCAGCTCGGAGTTGGTGCCTCTTCCACCACGGCTTCCCAGCAGATTTTCTATACAATTCCGGGGGTTTTCCGGTCCATTGTTTCACCCCCACTGTGTCCTCGGTCTAAGCTGGGTCAGGCAGACGGTGGTGCAGCTCTCTGGGGGTTAATTGGGGGGGGGACTCAGTCCCTGTTTAAGCCCTGCTGGAGGGGAGTGACACAGATGAGTTAACACATCACTGCGCCCCCTGGTCGACTATCCACTTCAGGAAACATTTTAAACGGTTGTGCTTTAGGAGCAACTCCCATCATTCCTCTTCGTCCACGAAGAAAAAGAAAGAGACATCACTGCTCTTCCTCGACCGATTCGTCAGCTGACTCGTGCCAGGTACGGTTCCCTTAAAAATCTGCCTCAGCAGAGAAATGGGAACAATTTAGAATTAATATGTTAGATGTTTTCTCGAAGACAACACCTTTGATTCCGCCGAAAAACCAAGATAAAATGGTACACACCATGTCTTCCAAAACTGGCAGGGTCTCTGAAAAGACCTTGACCCGTGCACCTAAGAGCCCAGCGAGAGAACACCACTGAAAGCTGCCAGTACAGCGTTGACATCTTCGACCGCCAGAGCTCATCTTTCGACTGAAGTTGACTCAATCCCGCCTTCGTCGTCTGCGTCGGCTTCAACATCAATGTATGCACCCTGGTCCGATTTCTTTCAGTCGTTTGATTCCATCTACGAATATGATATGCCATATGGTCTTGAGCCCCTCAGGGTGTTGAACGTTCCTGAGGAATTAATTTTAGAGGCAGCACCGAAAGGACAATTTAAAGAGTTTAGTTGGCTTGACACTTTCGCTGACGTCAAATTGAGCAACCTGCTGCTCATTCACATCCCAATGCTGCTTTTAGGAAGGTGTTTGGGGTGGGGGAATCTTCGAAGGACCCCAACGAATACGGCCTCACTGACATTTTAGACAAAGGCCATCCTAAGGAACCTGTCTTACATTTCCATGCAACTCTAAAAGATCCTATTCTTGATGTATGTAAGAAACCGGATACAGCATCAGCAGTCCTTAAAGACCTAATCTAGAATTATGAGCCCTCCTCCGTCGCTCCAGAGTTCCCATCAAAACGTCCTACTCCAGAATGCCTTGTAGTTCAGGCGGCCACTTACACAAAATCCACAGTTTATCCATCCAAGCCACCAGACAGTGACAATAAGAATATGATGCCTTAGCAAAACATGTATGTGCAGCTGGCAGCATGTTCCTAAAAGCTATTACTGTTACAAGTGCCCAGGCTAAATATTCCTATACTTTGTAGAATATAGTGGCAGAGGCAGCAGAAAATATACTGACGGGGGAGATGAGAGAAAGGTTTCTGAGTTCAATTTCAGATGCTAAGGATGTCAATCCCTCCAGTTGGGGTTGGTTGTTGCAAATTGTGTGGGAAGATTAATGGGCTCCAGCACAGTGAACAGAAGGTTTGCGTGGTTCATGAAATTCAGGTTTGCACCTGATGTTAAGGCCAGATTATTAGATATGCCCTTTGATGGTGCAAATTTGTTTGGCCCTAACGCTGATGACAGCCTTGTGAAATTACAAGCATCTAAGGCAGCAACGAAATCACTAGGTACTGCGATTCGCTAACAGCAGCAGCAAGCACCATCGCAAGGCTGGAAAGGCAAATCCTTTCACTACTTCTCCTCCCTTAACCATAGAGTTAGAGGACAGAGCTCCCAAAGAGGGTAGAGAATATTCCCATGCCCCAACAAGAGGTCAATGTTGTAAGCCTGCTGCCCAGACAACTGTTGCATTCTTACCTTCTGCCACTCCCACAGCCACAAAACCACCTTAAAAACTCATCAGTCCCCAGTGGAAGGGAGATTAACCAAACATTTAGAAGAATGGTTAACCTTTACTTTGTATGCATGAGTGCCCCAAATAATAGGCCTGGGGCATAGTCTCCCCTTCCTAAGGAGACCCCCTCTAGTCTCCACTTGTACATTCTGTCAGGGTTCCAGATCTGCTTCTCCAACACGAGATATTCTCACTCTTGGAGAAAGATGCCATAGAAACAGTACCCCTGGCAGAGAGGAACCAGGTATTCTTTTCTCTATACTTCCTGATAACCAAAAAATACAGGGATCTGTGCCCCATCTTGGGCCTCAGGTGCTTGAACAAGTTTCTCAGGAATGACAAATTCAAGATGGTTACTCTTTCGCAAATCCTCTAGGCACTTCAGCCCCAGGACTGGTTGGTGTCACTAGATCTTCAAGACACTTACTTCCATGTACCTACCCACACCAAGGACAGAAAGTACCTGTGATTCGTCATTGGCAGTACTCTTTACCAATTTTGAGTTGGACCTTTCGGGCTAACCTCTACCCAAGGGTTTTCACCAAGTTGATAGCAGTAGTGGCAGGGACTCTGAGAAGAGGGGAGATTCACATGTTCCCTTACCTAGATGATTGGCTGATTAGAGCACGTTCCCCGGAACAGGCTATGGAACATCTCAACCGCACCTGCCACCTAGTACACAAACTTGGCTTCTGCCTCAACTTTAAGAAGTCTCAGGTGACTCCTTCTTAAATGCTCCAGTTCATAGGACGACTCCTCAGGGAAAGCTTTTCCTCCTGAGTTAAGGGCTCTGCATATTTTGCAGATGGTCATGAAATTTCAGACCACCCAATATCTGACATCCTTCGATTTTCTAGGGTTGCTGGATATCATGGCATCATTCATTTTCCTGGTGCCGGAGGCCCAACAGAGAAGGAGGTCTCTTCAGTGGTCCCCTCAGATCTCAGTGGTCATAGTTCTCAGGCAGAATGATGGTTGGTTCAGGTCCCGAGCAGGGTAGCACAGGACATTCTGTGGCGGAACTGCAGAGAGAATTTGTTGGCAGAAGAGCTTTTTTTGGCAACCATGCGCAGAGATCACTGTAGTCATGGACGCCTCCCTCAAAGGCTGGGGCGCACATCTGAACAAATTGACAATGAGTGGACTATGGTCCCCAATGGAAACAATACTACACTAAAGCAGAGGGCAATTAGACTAGAGCGTATGGCCTTCTTGCCTTCCATTCAGGGGAAAAATGTCCTGATCATTACTCTGGATTGTGCCACGAGGACGTGGTACCCAGAACCCCTGGACATGTCCATCTGGCCTCTAATTCGCCTTACTCAGAGTGGATTTGCTCTCACAGGAGGGAGGCCTTGTTCTCTACCCATGAATCGGGACTTTGAACCTTCACGCCTGGTTTTTGAAAGGTAAAGATGCAAGAACTGGGACCTTCCGGAAGACGTAATAAGGTGTTGCTTTCGGCCAGAAGACCAGCAACTAAAGCTCTATACCGCTGCTGTTGGAAGAAATGTTGCAGCTGGTGTAGGGCAAAGGATATAGACCCCCTTTTATGCAGCACAGCCATGGTGTTCCCTTTTCTGTTGCACCTGACCCGGCAGGGTTTCCAGGAGGCTATTGTGAAAGGCTACTTAGGTGCACTTTCTATTTTTAAGGGCACTCGCGGTCAAGGATCCTATTTCAAAATGCCATTAGTAATGGTAATCCATTTTAATCCATGGTAATTGATTAAAATGTAAAAATGTTAAAAAGGATCACCATCCACTTACAAAGTCCTGCCACATAGCCATATAAACCTTCAACTCTGTAATGTCATCTTGACCAACTAGCTTGGCATAAACTGAAGTTTAATCAGCTTGGCCCTCCTCAACCAAGCCCTGTGATATACTTGGGCACAAAATAGACTACACTTGGTTCATCAGCGGACTTGCAAATTATTCTTCCAGACCCCCGATACCTGACACTCTAAATAATGGCAACAAATATGTGCACCGCAACATTCTATAACCTTCACAGAAAAGTACGAAATGAGCGACAGATTCCTCATCCTTGCTACAGACTTGACAACAAGCAGTGCTAGTGCCTAGTAATTTCTAGAGGGCTTAATGAATATGTTTCTATCAGTCCCTTTGCTAGTACCAACCTGGGACTTGGACATAGTTTTAACTTTTTAATGGAGGTTCCTTTTGACCCTCTCAATTCTTTTCGCCTCAGGCTTCTAACATGGAAAATTACATTCTTAACAGCTACCCTGTCCATGGGCAGAGTGAGCGAGTTACAAGCTCTCATGCAAGCAACCTTTCATGGCCTTCTCCAGGGAGAAGGGAGTACTTGGAGTACTTGGAGTACAACCATCCTTCCTTCCAAAGATTGTTTTAGAATTCCACCTTTCTCAAAAGATCAGTTTACCTGCATTCTACCCTCCATCTCATCTCATCCTTCCAAGGAGGAGGAAAGATTACGTAGGTTAGACTCAAAAAGAGCTCTGAGTTTTATATTACAAGAATCAATAACTTTAGGTTTAGGTTAAAAAATCCACTTCATCACCTGTGCCAGTCACAGGTTGGGTAAAGGAGTGATTAAGCAAATGTTATGTAGATGGGTAATTCTTTGCATTTCAGAACGTTTTTTTTTGTTTTTTTTATATTGCGCCGGTAGCTCGCGAGCCTCGGGGCGCAGAAACAAGGACACGAGAACGGACGGAACAGATAGTGATTAGACAGAGCAGACGGGACAGTCACATAGAATTAAGCTAACTGAGGCATATGCCGTGATGCCCGTTTATTTGAAGATATGGGTTTTTACCTGTTTGCGAAAACGCGAGTAGTTGGTTTCCAGTCTAAGGTGGTCTGGTAGGTTGTTCCAAAGGTTGGCTGCAAGGGTTGGAAAGGCTCTACCTAAGCCACTTTTGAGTTTGTGAGGTGACGTAGCAATTTTAACAAGTTGGGACGAAATGAGCGACAGATTCCTCATCCTTGCTACAGACTTGACATTTTTATGGTTTGGTTACGTTATGGAACGTATGGTTTGATCCTAGTTTTTAAGTAGATTGGTGCCTTTCCGTAGATGCATCTGTGAACAATGGTTAAGGTTTTGAAATGCACCCTATTTTCGATTTTCAGCCAATGAAGCTCTCTTCTGGAGTTGCTGATATGTTCTGTTTTAGTTTTGAGCTTGACAATTCTTACCGCGTTGTTCTGTACAATTTGGTAGCTTTGTAGGCATTGCTTGGAGGCACCCAGGACTAGAGCGTTGCCATAGTCAAGGCGCGATAAGATGGTGGCTCTTGCTATGGTCGCACAATTTTCCTCGGATATGAAAGGTCTGATGGCTTTTATTAGACGGAGGTGGTAGGCACAGTTTTTTTTGATGAACTGTACTTGGGCGTCCGCACCCAACGATGCTTCTAGCAGCATACCTAGGGTTTTAACCTTGCTTAGGACCGGAATGGGGGTATCTTTAATGTGGAAGGATGTGTAAGATGAGGGTAGCTTAGCACGAGCAGAGGATGAGCCGAAAATCATGAGTTCCGTTTTTTTTCCGTTTAGGCACATCCAATTGGAGTCCACCCATTGCTCCACGTGGTTGTATATCGTGGTAAGTTGCTCGCTATCTTTCTGATAATTGCCACTTAGTTCGAATACAAGCTGTGTGTCGTCAGCATAGTTAGTGAAATAGGTGTTTATGTGGTCTAGAACAAGGCATAGGTATTTTAAGTAAAGATTGAACAGTAGGGGTGACATACTGGCCCCTTGGGGAACTCCACAGAGGATTTCTTTTTCAAGGGAGAACTTGTCCCCCCAGTGCACTCTGGATATTCTGTTTTTTAGAAAGGACATTATCCATCTGATGGCTTCATCAGAGCAGTTGGTGGTCTTTTTTAGCGCATTCTGGAGTAGGTTATGGTCGAGGAGATCAAATGCGGCGCTGAGGTCGAGTAGAACGAGGAGGCCTGTCTTACCCTTGTCAATAATACCGAGCATTTTGGTCTGCAGATCTAACATGGCCGTCTCGGTACTGTGTGCGGGGCGAAAACCAGACTGCTGTGGGTGGAGGGAATTAGATTCCTCTACGTGTGCCTGGAGCTGCATGGTGGCGATCTTATCCATGATTTTGAGGATGAAGTTGCAGTTTGTTATGGGTCTGAGATTATTCGGATCGCGTTGGTCGAGATTGGGTTTTTTTTACCAGAGGGGTTACTGTGACTTTTTTGATGGCATTAGGGACTTCCTGATCTCTAAAAGAGGCATTAATGATCTTTGTCAGGATAGGGGCGAAAATGTCTATGTTGTCCAATATTATCTTAGGTGGAATGATATTCTCTGCACAGGTAGTGGGTTTCATGGTCGCCAGTACTTTGATCATTTCGCTGTTGTTGATCTCTGTGAACTTGAAAGTTCCAATACCTGCTGTTGCAGTCTCAGCTGGCAGAGTAACTGTCGTTTTTTTGTTGGTCAGGGAATTTATGATGGCGTCCCTGGCTTTTGAAATTTTGTTGAAGAAGGCGATCTGGGTGGCATCGCATTCTTCTTGAGAGGGTAGGAAAGGAGGGGTAATGGCTTTGGGTTTTTCTATGGATTTGAGGATATTGAATAGTTTGCTGGTGGAATTGGTGGCTGTAGAAATCTGTTCGTTATAGAAGTTTTTTTTGGCCTCGGTTATCATATGTTTATATATTATTTCGCTTTCCTTCCAGCGGGCTTTATTGGCTGATGAAGGATTTTTTAGCCATACATTTTCTCTGTTTCGTTTGTCCTTTTTTTGTTCTGCAAGTTCTTTGGAGAACCATTGTGGTTTTTTTTGGGTGGGTCTAGTTGATTTAGTTTGAAGGGGGGCAATTTGGTCCGTGAGTTTCTCGAGGTGACTAAGTAGATTTGCTAACGTTGTTTCGCAACGTTACAGGAAGGGATGTGACTACATCTGCGCTACACAGAGGGATACCAATTCAGGACATATGCCAAGTTGCAATATGTGTTGGTCTTCTCTACACACGCAACGTTACAGGAAGGGATGTGACTACATCTGCGCTACACAGAGGGATACCAATTCAGGACATATGCCAAGTTGCAATATGTGTTGGTCTTCTCTACACACCTTTTCAAAACACTATTGCCTAGACACCCTGTCAGGTCATGATGTACATTTTGGAAGAACAGTTGTTTAAAGTTTTGTACGATAAATTATGTGTGCTTGCTCTCCCTTCACCATTATTGCTATGAGAGTCTATCTGAGAAATCCGTTGAAGGACACAATCCGTTAGAAGAGCAAATTACTTACTGCTCTTTGTGATGGATGTTCCTCCCACGGATGCCTCATCGTCCTCCCACCTTACCCCGCTAACAAAGCGCAATCTCTCGTTTCTTCTCTCCTTCAATGTTCACCATGATTATTTGTGCGCTCCCCCAAAATAACTGAGCATGCAGGGGAAAACAAGGCACTGTGGCAACGGGGTCCAGTGCAAGCTATTTATAGTGACGTCACGTCCTGACGCTGGTGTGAAGAGCGTTGAGGGGCTCCAACACCGAAGATACACGTCAGCCCCAGCTGTCGAAAATGTTTTCAGAGATCTACTAAAGCAGGAAATGATATTTAAGGTGAGGAATTTGTGAAGGGAACATCCATTAGAAAGAACATTACCAGGGGTAAGTAATTTGTTCTTCCCATCTTAACACCTGTTATTAATTATAAACACCCATGCACAAAGTAGTGACAGGACTGAATTTGTTTCTCTGTACAGAAGTTTCCTTAGCAATGTTGCAAATATGCGTAAATCAAAATGTAAGCAGTTACAATGTAGGGTTTACATGAGTCGGAGATCATTCTAAGTGAAATGCTCATGGTGGTGAAGTTCATTTTCCTTTTTACTATTTCAAAAATTCCCATCTGAAGGACTGGTATCTCCTCCCAATAGTACTGCTCTCAGCAATTTATTGGTGCTCCCTGCGGTTTATTAGGAGCCTCTTTCTCCCCTTTCTAGTAAGAATATTTTAGATTGTGTCCTCTTTCACTGCTGCATGTGGCTTTATATATATGCTAAGAGAACTTGCGTCCTGTTTAGGTCTGTCTCCTGCGGAGGTACTTCTGGGTAGTACTTCTGGGTTACTTTGGGAATTTAAGAGCTTTCCTTGCAGCGTCCACTCTCCTGTGCGTCCAGAACAAAGAGCTGACAGAGCTAAGGGGTCTTGCAATTATCTTTTACCTTTTTCATTCTTTGTTTCTGTTAGTCCCTGTTTGCCACTAAACATGACACAAACAAAGCACACAAACAACATTAAAATCAAACTCCACCACAGCAATCCAATGAAACATCTAGCTGCATACACCTGCATTCTGCTTATCTACCTCTACAGCTGCTCACACTCATGAAATCAATGAACTCATTAGCACACCCTCCTCAGGCAATACTCTTCCTTATAGAAAAATGTCTCAAACAACACCACACACCTATTATCCCTGACTTTCTTGAATTTTTTATTTATTTATTGTGCAATAGTTCATTTTAAACTTTTAGCACATATAAAAGAATCATTAAAAGAAAAAAAACAAATCTGCACAATTCATATATTAACAGCAAGAATAAGAAAAGAAATAAAGAAAAAACACATCTATATTTCAAATATATAAAACCATTAAAATAGTGATCAAGGGTATATAAAATCAGAAACTCTTTTGTGCTTCTTTCCATATTGCAAGTTCCGCTGCAGAAATAACCATAGACTCTGCTCAAATTAACATAGATCAGAATGTGTCATTGCTAATATCCTCAATCTGTGCAACATATTCAAAGTAACCTTTGCGATATTGATCTTTTAAAAGTATACAGTTTGTCAATAGATGTCGACTGGTCTCCCCGCCAGATGACAAAGATGGCAAGTATTCTCAGACAAATGGATTTTTTGCTATTTACCGATATACTCCATTGTTGGTAAAAGATTGAGTCATTATTGCAATACAAAACATTTTAATTCCATGGAGCAGAGCTTACTCAAATAGCTGCATGGTTTGTACATGGGTAAACTCTGATGAGAGAATTCATTATACCTTTTCTTGGTGTGTAAATTGTCAATGGTTCTGGCCCTATCCCATAGCTTTAATTTATTTTTAATTATCATTTGAAAATTTGGCTCAATGGAAAAGATGTCCATCTTGGGGTCTAATACGTAAGGTGTTTCATAACAGAGCATTTCGGCTCTATGATGAATCCATTCCCCTCACTGGTATTCATCTTTTGACCCAAAGGTTTATACAATTGGTTCGAGTTTTGATTGGTTTGCATGACTTTAGCGTAGAGTAAGGCTCTCTGTACTTGCCAAAAGGTCACAGGGAGGTATGTCCAAATTCCAGTCTAAGTGCCTCAACCGTCACAGAGTTGGGCAGATTTATGACCGTGTGTAAAAATCTAAATCTTGAGGCGGTCGAGCCACTCTACCTGCCTGTGTGGCAGCGCCACTTAGGCATATAATATGCCATGTATGATGGTTGTACAGTAGATTTCAAGTAAACCTTGCACATTATAGCCGCAGTGGTGCACTAAGTAATGTCTTATGGCCAACTATTTTTTCCAGATTTTGTCACTAACTCACTCCTTATAGTAATGGAGGGGTGTGTTTACTCTAATGGGGAAGCCCAGGTAAATATTCTTTTAGCTTCCATATCTTGCTCCCCTTCGTTATAGTATTTTTTCCCATGGGAAAGGTTTTTGTTTTATGTATATAAATAATCATGTTGTTCTTAGCATCATAGTCAGCCAAAGTATACAGGGAACGCTGGAGTCCGGTCTGTGTTTGGTCCAACAATATAATATTGTCCGTGTAGGAAAGCCATGGTACATGTACCCTGTTAATTTTAAGAGGAAGGTTTTGGGTTGAGCTGAGAATTTGGGCCAGGTCAGCTGTGTATAAATTGGACAGTATAGGAGCAAGTTTCAATCCGCGGTTTGTACAATAATAATTTGTATGTAGCATTTATGCCCCAATACATAAGCTTCCTCCAAAGTAAAGGACAGGATACAAAATCAAACACTTTGCTGAAATCGATGTAACACTAATACAAATTAGATGTGAATTTGTTGCTAGTTTAAGCAATCAAATATTGAAGGGTGCAGATGTTAGTGAGCATGTTATAAGCTTTTCGGAAACCTGTCTGACATGGGCTTAAATTATAGTTTTTTTCAGCCCAGCTGGTGAGTTCTCTTAAGAGAAGTGTTGCGAAGATTTTTAGACTAGAGTCGATCATAACTAGGAGGCGAGAGTTGGCAGGGTCCAATCGATCGCCCCTTCTAAAGATCGGCACCAGCACAGATTTGTGCCAACTGGCCGGGATCAGGCCAGTTTGTTTTATATGCGTATATAGTTTTGTTAATATTTTTGCCCACAGAGCGGGTTTCGTTTTCATCACAATATTAGGTATACCGTCATGGCCCGGGGCACTAGAGCTCTTTAGTTTAGTGATGATATTCGTTACAGTATATTCCTCAATGTCTAACTTAGTAAATTCTAGGTCTGCATATTTCAAGGTCTCTTTTGTGTTGGTAGAATTAAATTAATTATATGTTTCAGTAATATATGTAGATCTTGTGTCCTCGGGAACTAGGTTTTGGTCAACAGGGGAGAAACTCCTTTCATGATAACTATCCCGACATGCTTCCAGCACACTATCTCATCCACCACAGGGACCGGTCACATAAACTAAGTGGTGGAATTGCCATCATATATAAAGATTAATTTACGCATAGCAATTCCACAAACCCCATAAATCCTTTGAAGCCCTCTCATTTGCTCCCCTCCATTGCACCATTCGAACTAAGAGGAACATAAGAACTGCATATAAAGACTGTAAATCAGCAAACCTACGGAGTCGCAGCAGGCCTGGATTCCCACAGGGGGGGCTTGCACCAGTGAAGTAACTTGGTCACTGCTCGCCCCCCACATCTACGCGCTTCTGCCACGAGAAGCAGGACGGAGAATCCACCTTTTACAATATTAAGGTGAGGAGAGGGCCCAAGGGGGAGGAAGGAGTTGAGGCCAAGGGAGGTGGGAAAACATAAAAACAATCTGGTATTGAATCCAGCTCTCCTGTATTGCAGACCCATTTTTAACAAGAGGCCTTACCAAGGGACCGGGAGAGGGTTTGAGAGTGCAAATCATCCAACCAGGGCTGGGTGGCGTCCCCATGGATAACAGGTGAGCGTAACAATTCAAGGGTGAAAAAGCATCCTCCAACGTACAAGCAGAAAGGAACTATTGTTATTTTGAATGCATCAGGCCCTCAAAGGAAAGAGACTTTTTACAGAGCAAGAGACTTTGCCATCGAAGATCCTGATAGCTGAAAACGGAACTGTCGTCTCGTGCTGGGAAAGCACAAACGTGTGCTGTGCTCCAGAGTCCCGCCTTGTCCCATGCTCAAAACGTGGGGAAGGGAGACCATGACTACTGCATCCTGACTTAAACACGTCTTAATTTCTTGTGATCCCTATCCCACACTTTTGTATTTAGCATAAGGATTGGCAATATGTTTTTTCTTAGCATGGGCCTTTTTATTTGACAAGATGTCACTAGGACTGCCTTATTTTTGATTTGATGGTCATAGCTTGCTCCCATTTTAGGTTTAGACTAGGTGTTTTTCCACCCTACCTATACAGTTTAATAAACACCCTTGAACTGTGATCGCTTGTGTCGTCTATTCTTGACACCATGCCTTCCTTACAGGTAGACATACACTCACTTCCGACAAAGGAACGCCACCACAATGGGGATAGGCATTTGGTGAACACCCTAGGGGCTGATTTGAGGCCAAAGGGTAACGCCTTCAATTGGTAATGTCTTGCTTGGACGACAAACCTTAGGAACGTCTGATGTTTTGGGTGAATGGGGATGTGGAAATATGCATCCTCCAGATCCAGCGTCGTCAGGAAATCTCCCTCTTCTAGTTGGCTGAGCATCTGCTGTAATGTGACCATCCTGAATTTCTGGAACTTTAGGAATTTGTTGAGATGACACATGTCCCGAATGGGCCTCCACCCACCTTTCTTCCTGCGAAACAGAAAGTATCTGGAGTATACTCTGGAGCCCCATAGGCACAGGGGGACAGGCTCTATAGCCCCTTTTAGCAGGGTAGTCTGAACTTCTGTGATGAGTTGGGCTCTGTGCTGTTCTTGTATTGGAACTCCAGAGAGTGTCCCAGCTCAATGACGTTGAGCACCCATTTGTCCGTTGAGATGTTGCGCCATATGTCTACAAACTCAGATAGCTGGCCTTCCACTGCAGTGCTGAAATGGGTGATCTGGACCTGGGCCTGGTCGGGCTTCCTTCGGCATCTGCGTCCTGATTGCTTGTTTACGATAGTGCTGGGTACCTCCTCTATAGGCCTGGGAATGGCCTCTATATGCCTCCTCCCGCGTGTAGCGAGAGGGTTGGCGGTAGGAAGGGCTGAGCACCTTGGAAGTTAAGCAAACCTTTCCTTTTTGGGAGTGAACATTCTCCCTCCTTTGTTGCAATGTGCCCAGTGAGTGTGCTGTGTCTCTGTCCATCTTGATGGCGAGAAGAGATTCGTCCACTGCCTTGTCGAAAAGGTTATCCCCATCGAAAGGCATGTATAACACCTTGGCTTGGACGTCCTGTCTGATGTTTGTTGCCCTGAGCTAACGTTGACAGTGTAGGGCAACCACGTTGCCCATCTGCTGGAAACCGGAGTCAGCAATGTCAGAGGCAACCGTGATTGTATGGTCAGATGCCACTTCACCCTCCTGAAAGATGGCAGTGGCCTCTGCTTTTTTGTCCTCTGGCAGGAAATCGAGAATGGGTCCCAACTTATACCAGAGTTCTCTATCGTAGCGTGCAAGGATGGTTAGGGCGTTGGCAGCTTTGACTGTAGACGCTGCAGTGGAAGTTATGTGCTTTCCAGCCGTATCCAGTGTCCTTCCCTCCAGGTCAGGGGGGACTGAGCAAGAAGATGGATTAGTCAACAACTTCTTTGCAGCAGCCAAGACTACTATGGCCTCCGAGGCATTTAGGATCCAAATCCGGGTCACTATATTTCTTCTCCAGACTCTCCTTTTCAGTTGGTGCAGAAAAAGGTTTTTTCATCAACACTAACCCGTCCTGCCAGAGAAGTAATCCCTCCTTCTTTTCCTCCAGGACCAGGCTGAAAAGCTTGGCTGCCCAGGAAATCATTGCATGGAACGATCTCACTTCATCCGGGGGAGAGTCACAAAATGGTAGCTCTATATCTGGCGGCTCACCGTCTGCAGGGACGTAGTCCTCAAACTCATCCGTACTCTGGGTACCATCTGTGTCCGGGTTGGTGTCCCTATTTGTGTCCGTCCCTGTGAGGTCCAACTCCTCTACAATAGGGGGCCATGGAACAGGAGGTGGCTGCGGGCTCGCAGGCACTAGAGGAAGTGGCACCAGGCGAGGCCGAGACGGTCCCGGACTGCCGACTGGAGCCGGGCCCGGAACCATAGGAGGACCAGGAGCCACCGGTGGTAGGTGCTGCTGATTCTCTGTGACAAGACAATTAGTATGAAATAACATGTACAAGGTTAATGAAGGTGGAGAAAGAATAATAATAATACAAAATAAAAACTTCAGTTTGAAAAAGTTAAAATATGCACCAATAAACAATGATATTGGTTGATAATATTTAGCTCCATGAATTAATTTTTTCATTAATTGAAATTAACTAAAAATGTAATTGAAAAAAATGCAGTAAAACACTGTTGGGTACACCATTGTCAAAATAAAAGAATCTCTGTGACTGGACTGTGGAGAGTTGACAAAATGTCGAAAGAAACATCTCTTGGAGGTAGATCTCTCAGAACCTGAGGCATCAAGATTGGTTCATGATGCCAGGGGCCCATATGGCGAGCCAGTTGATACGGTTGCGCAGGCCGCGGAGCCGGCCGTGGTAGCAGGTCAACACCACCTTCCATAGGATATGGGCTGACGTCTTGAAAAAACATCTTCCTCCTCCGATAGGATAGAAGGAGCAGAGACAGGGGCTGGAGACACAACCGTGGGAGGCCTCACAGGGGATATGGCAGGTAGCTAAGGCACCCTTGTGGGCTATGGCAGAAAAGAGAGATCTGGTGGGGCCTCCCTCTCTCTGCTAGAACCTCTTGAGAAGGTGCCTAACACAGACGCACCTGGAGAAGGTAGTGCCGACAGAACAGACCCAGCTGGTGCTACCCTTGAGAAAGCCACTGTTTCCATAGAGATGATGCCTGAAGTCGGCAACGAGCATGTAGACGTAACAAAAACCGGTACCACCAGCCTGACGGACTGTGTCGTCGACGGAGACTTTAGCAACAATGATTTAGTCGACTATCTTGGGGTCGTCAATGAGGATGCCTTTGGGGATATCGACGATGATGCTGCTGACGACGATGAGTGATGCTTTGTTGATGGGGTTGATGATGGAGTGGGCAATCTCCGGTCCTCTGAAGATGGTGTTCCCTTCATGGCCTTTGCCGATCCAGATGACTGAGGCGCCGCAGCCACGGTGCTCGTCGACGAGTAAGTCGGAGCGTGCAAAGACTTCACCTTTTTATGTACCTTCCCCTTGGAAGCGTCCTCAAAGGATCTCGACCTGTTGCCAGAGGGAGTACGCTCCTGGGGTGTGCTAGCCCTGGCAGAGGCATGATTGCGCACAGACGCCGAGTCAGAGGCCTTACCTTCATCCAGCCATGAGACCAGCCGCCGATGGCAATTCTTGCTCGTCTTACTGGAGATGGGGCATCCTTCCAAATCGTTGTCCAGGTGCAGGCAGTAAATACAGTTTTGGTGTTGGTCTTCGATGAAGACATTCTTCTGACCACATCTGGAGCTGGCCTTGAAGAGGCTCTTCATCTCAGCCTCGGACATGGGACGTGTACTATGCCCAAAACTCAGCTTGTGGTCTCACACGACGTAGCTATCCGACAAACGGTGGGATCGAGACTGGCAACGGATCCCTGCTGCCAACAAGTCACATTGGTGACAGATTAAGGAAACCTTTAGATTAAAAACTATCAAAAATAGCTAATACAGAAAATGCTTGACATGCTGGTGTTCTTTAACAGAAGCAGCACTATATAGTTAGGGCTCCATTGCACAGTCTGAAACTGGCCCATATAGGGTGCATGGCTTATCTTATTTGCTGGTTTAATGGTGGTTGAGCCCTTGCAATTCATGAGATGGAATGTACGTGGGCTTGGCAATCCGACTAAAATGCGGCGCTTGCAGCTATATGCTGAAAGGCACGGGCGCGTATCCTATTTCTACAAGAAACAAATGCACTGGCTGTGGGCTGCAAGAGGTTCGTCAGAAGTTGGGGCCCACAACGATATTTTACCACTTACTAGACCCAAAGTAGGGGAGTAATGATCCTTATTCATCAGTCCATACAATATGTCCACAAGCGGGCACACTTATATCCACTTGGGCGTTATGTACTACTGCAAGGCATAACGTGGACGACCCTAAATTCTATTTGGATGTGTTCGAGGTACTGGCATTATACCCCCTAGTCCTGTGGGGTGGTGACTTTAATACAGTAGTGGACGTAGAGCAAGATAGGTCCAGAAATAGGCCTCGAAAACTAACCAGAGTTGCCCAGTGGATACAAAAGGGCCTAGCCAATCATGAAATGGTAGATGCCTGGAGGATGCTCAACGTGACATCCCGCAAATACTCTTTTTATTCCACAGTACACGACTGCCACTCCTGAATAGAAATGTGGTGGTTATCTTTTGCCCTCATAACCCACCTTATAGCGGCACTGACATACTAGCTAAAACCTTCTCAGACCATTCCCCAGTTACACTGACGTTAACACTGGGGGGGGGGGGGGAGATACACTTGTTGCTAAAAGGGTACGGTGGTTTAAACCTCAGGCATTACTAGACCCAATATTCAAAGCTGGAATGGCGAGATAGATGCGTGGATGACTACTTCGAGATAAACACTGGCTCGTTAGGCACACATGCAACACTGTGGGAGGCCTTAAAGTCTGCGTATGGGGTATGGCTATGGCTGCAGAGTCAGGATTACTCAAGGTTATACGACAAGGTATCCTTACTAGCGAACTAACATGGGGAGACTGGAGCTGCAGTATGTGTCCACACATAGTGATGTCACTCTGGTAAACGTTAAGGCAGAGCTCGACAGATTCCAGGCACTCGCGGACAGAGAACAGAAATTCCTTGACAATTCGACTCTGGCAAGACAATATGGGGAAGGTGAGCGCCCTGGAAGGCTGCTAGCTAGTATGACACGACAAGCTGTGGGACACCGTCATATTTCATTCATGAGGGATGCAATGGAGGCACTGGCTCACACCTCTCCCGAGGTGACCAAGGTGTTCCACTCCTTTTACACAACACAATATGCCAATACAGACACGCCAAACCCCCCCCCTCCTCCCTCCAGATAGACAAATACTTAGATAAATAACCATTAACGATGTTATCCGATGAGACTCAGGAGGTACTTCACCGGCCCATCTCTTCACACAAGAGCTCCACTGCCATTGAATCACTCCCGCCTGGAAAGGCCCCCGGCCCAGACGGCCTCACTATGGACTTCTTTAAGCACTTTAAATCCCACCTTGCCCCCGAATTGACCGCCTTGTGGGAAGAATCCTGCACATTGAACACATTCTCCCCCCACACTTTTCGAGGCTGTGATTACAGTCCTGCTGAACCCTGGCAAGCCAGCCGAACAGTGTGACTACCATCCCCTCACCCTCATAAACTCAGACATTAAAATATTTGCCAAAGTCCTTTCCCTTAGACTTTCCCCTTACATAAGACACATTATCCACCCAGACCAATCCGGGTTTTGTCCCCAGCCGCTCTACATTGCTCCATTTAAGATGTCTTTTCAGTGTCCTGGCCCAGATAAACCCGGAAGCACAAGCAGTCGCTGCAGCCCTAGATGTACGAAAGGCCTTCGATTCGGTATCCTGTTAATTCATGTAACAATACATTTTGACGCCAATTTATATCATGGGTACAACGTCTATATACTTCACCCATTGCTACAGTTAATATAAATGAATCACTCTCGGATCCCATTGACAATGACATTTGCAGCGGGACCCGACAGGGATGCCCACTGTCTCCTTTAGTATTCAATATAGTGATGGAACACCTTGCAGATGCGATCCGACATAGACCTGCTCAGAGGGGGATCAGACTCCTGTGGTAGCCCGAAATGATCTCGCTATACGTGGACGACGCACTTCCATTCGTACGAGACCCACACTGAATCTAGCCCCAATAATGCAGGAAGTCTGATCTTTCAGAATCCTATCCGGGCTTCAGGTCAACTGTGCTAAATCCAAATTATTCCCTCTCGCTGATGCTATGGTTGCCCCGCTTGACCTAATGGATTCGCCTGGGCACCCCTTGAAATCAAATACCTTGGGTTTGTCGTGACAAGATACCCAGCACCACTCTATGCCCACAACCACGGGGTGTATTTACCCCACTCACGTTGGCGTGTCGTTTCTTAAAATGATCACCCTTTTGAAGCTCTTGTACTACTTTCTAAATATACCAATGTGGCCTGGCGCTACGTTCTTTGAGACACTGAAGGTAGCAATTAAGAACAATTATGGCAAGCTGTAGTGGTCAGACTAAAATTAGATACACTAACAAGACTTTATATACTGGTCGGTCTTGCCACCCCAGACTTTGAGAAATACTGGGTAGCAGCACAAGCGTCCCATGCAGCATACTGGTTTGATACTGACGCAAGCCACCCACATGTTAAGATTGAGCGACGCGCTGCAGGTACCGACGACGTGCGCTCACTAATATTACCACCGGTATGGAAGGATTCCACCACTAGCAACCCCAGCGCTGCAACAGCACTGGCTTGGGGCAAAATATGGAGTATGCTGGACAAACCCCACCCCTTCCATGGAGACTTACCATTATGGAATTTCTTTTGGTCATTCCCTAAAGTAGAGAAAAGCAGCCGCACAGCAATGGGCAGGGGATGGCTATGCAGTCATGAGAAGTTTACAGCATGGGGTCCTCCATTACACTCCAAGACCTGCCAGGGCCCACACAGAGACTCTCCACACGCTGGCAACAATATGCGGGGCTCCGCTGAGCTGCTAAAACAGCTTGGGCGGAATTCCCTCCTTTGGCTCCTGATGAACCAGTGCTGAGTGCTGTTATGGCCGGAACCTCGGCACGTGGCGGTGTGGCCAGACTATATGATTTACTACAGTGCCACAGCAATAAACCGCTCATGAAACTCTGTGAAGCCTGGGCCAAAGACCTGTCCATAGACATTACTGACGAGATGTGGGAAGCGGTGTGCAGTCATAAAGTCGAATTAATAGTCGAATTACAATAAAATCGAAAACAAAATGTTGAAAAAATAAAAATCGTAGATATTTTTTTTTATTTATGTTTTTTTTGGGTTCCGCGATTAAAAAAAAAGGGGTAAAACAAAAAAAAAGGGTGGGGGGGGAACCACCCCCCCCATTTCGAATAAAAAATGTAGTAAAAAAGAAATTTGATTTTTTTTTCTTTTTTTTTCTCTCGATTTTAGGACTTTCGATTTTGACATTCAACGTAATGACTATAAACCGTGGGAAGCTATGTGCCTACAAATTCAGGCTGTTTTGTTTAACTCCAAGTTTTGCCTAAAACAATTTAAAGTCCTTCACAGGTTCCCACTACACCCTGGCCAGGCTACTCCTCTTTGCCCGCAACCACCCCTCCCAGTGCCCCAGATGTAACGCTGACAGGGCGGCATATCTCCACGTGCTATGGGACTGCCCTGAACTAAGAGTGTTTTGTGGAGAGCTATGTCGCTACATGTCTGTGATTTTTGATTGCAGAATTGAGCCCACCCCACTGAACTACTGAACTGTTTATTCCACAGGTTCGACTGATTGCAACATGGTTTCCGTAAACTGGCGAGCCTCTTTACGTTGCTGGAAATTAGATGTATACTGTTACTATGGCTACGCCCACCACACTGTCCGTGACACAATGGCTTCAGAACATCACATCGGCCTCTGACTGGGAAGAACGTTGGTCCTGGCAACAACCCATGACCTGTAAACCAATAGACATTTGCCCACCATTTCATAATTATCTACTATCTATGCAGGAGAACGCTCGAAACAATGGGGACTCAACAAACAGTTACTAGCCTTTCTCTCCCCTCATATATCCTCTCTAAGACAAAATGTATATACCTATTCCACTATCTAATTTATACTATGCCTCAACCTGTATCAAACCAATGTGAGTAAAACCAAATGTAAGATCGTGTTTCAACCCTTTTTCCGCAACGGCTATTTCGAGGGGATTGGGTCCTCCGACGTATTCCATATCTATGACATGTAATCACCACAGCTGTGCTGCTTCGGAAACTTTTTTCGGCGTCTGCGTCCTGCGTCGATGACGTCGATGCGCCATCGTCGAGGACCTCCTCCGACGTCCGACGTCATCCGATGTGATAAGTAGGACGCACGACGCCGTAGCCTCAGTTCCGTTTTTTCTGCGAACGTGTTGCTTCGTGAATCTCGGTTAACACCTCGACTCTTTGGAGTTCTGTTCTTCTCGGTTCTTCGAACCCGTTCGTTTTTGTGAAAATCCTTCGTGTGAAGATGTCTTCTACTTCGTCTTCGACCCCGCCTCCGGGCTTCAAGAAGAGCGGGGAGTGTGGGTCGCGGATGTCGGTGACGGACTCGCACGATGCCTGCCTCTGGTGCCTCGGGGAGGCCCACGACACGGATGACTGTATCGACTGCCAGTCGTTCACGTCCAAAGCCTTACGCGAACGTAAGAAGAAGTTGTCGGTAGGTCGGGTGTCCAAGCCCCGGAAGTCGAAGTCTGCGGGGCTTTCGACGGATGATTCGAGGGGTGACTCTCCGCGTCATCGTCGGAAGTCTCGTGGGTCTCCTTCTAGGAGTCGGTCTCGCCACTCCTCAGCCTCTTCGAGGCATTCTCGGAAGCGCCGACACCAGTCGTCTTCCAGGTCCTCTTCGGAGGACTCTGCCCGGCACGTCGCTTACCCCACCAGCCGTGCGACGCCGGAGGAATGGGCTTCCTTCGGGAAGAAAATGCTGGCAATTCTTGAGTCGCAGGGTACGAAGCCGTCCGCGCCCCCGAGTGGGGTCGGTCGTGAGAGGTCGAGAGACACCGCTCGCAAGAGTGGTCGGCACGAGTCACGGGAGAGGTCCCGTTCGGACAAGGAGACTCGTTCTCGACGTACCCGTTCCAGGTCCCGGTCCTCGACGCGTTCGAGACCGTGTGCACCTGTGAGGTCTTCGAGGAAGACATCGACGTCTGAGGCATCAAGGGCATCGACAGGCTTTCTCGAAGGACACGCTCGGGGCTCCGGCTTCGAGGGCTGTGTCGACGCCGCCGATGCTGGCGGCGCTGCATCTGACGTCGACGGCGATTTCCTTGATGTCGATCCTCTCGGCGCCGATGCCTGTTCTCTCGATGCCGGCGCCGATTCGCTAGACGCCATCGACGCCTTTCGTGTCGGAGGTACCCCGTGGCACGGGAGAACCCCCTAGGAAGGCTCTGGTTAAGAGCAAGCACTCTCGGGTGCTTTCTTTTCGCCACCTGGAATATATTTCAGAGGCGGATGAGGATTCTGATGGCCTGGTTCCTAGTCAGGTTCCAGATGAAATTGTCTCGCGCCATAGTCAGTTTGACGATTTGAGGCAGTCACTGCATGATGCCAGTGGACTGGACACCTCTCCGGAGGTGGAGTTTTGTAGGCCTGAGCCTGGCTCTCATGCCGATTCCTCGTACCAGCGCCTTATGGCTAGGGTTTCTGAGTACTTGGGGTGGTCTGCTCCCCCAGGGGAGTTTGTGCAGGATGATTTAACGGACATCCTTGATGTTGGTCCCCCAACTGACCCGGTACTGCCGTTCCATATGGCTCTACAGAGAAGGGTGGCGGCGGCGGCTTGGACTGCTCCGGAGAGTCTCCCGCCGGTGGGCAGATCCTTGTCGCGAAAATACCGTCCAGCCAGTAGCGACCCCTGCTACTTGACCAGGCACCCCACTCCGGAAAGTTTGGTGGTGCAGGCGGCCACGGCCCCGGCGAAGCAGGCGTCCTACCCTACCATCCCTCCTGATAGGGACGACAAACGTTTTGATGGCTGGGCGAAGAAAGTGTTTTCTTCTGGTGGTATGGTGCTTCAGGCGGCCAACTCCATTTGTGCCTTGTCTCGTTTCACACACACTCTGTGGAACTGTGTTGCGTTAGCGGCTGAACATATTCCCGAAGGGGACGAACGGGATGGTTTCCTTGCTATGGTCCAGGATGGTAAGGTTGCCATGTGTGAGTCCGTTCAGTCGGGTTTGGACTTAGCTGAATGCGTCAGTAGGTCCATGGCGGCGAGCACCGTGATACGCAGGTTTGCGTGGTTGCGGAAGTCGGGGTTTGCTCCTGATGTGCAGTCCCGGCTCCTCAACATGCCCTTTGATGGTGAACACCTTTTTGGCAGCAAGGCTGACGAGAGCCTTGAGAGGTTGCAGACTTCAAAAGCTGCAGCGAAGTCGTTGGGCGCTGCAGTTCGCCAACCTCCGCCTTTTCGTCCTAGGGGACATCAGTGGAGGGGTGGTTCCTTTCGCTATTACTCGTCCTTCGGTAAAGCGAGAGGAGCTGGCAGTCAAAGAGGCCAATGCAGGGGTACCAGAGGTGGACGACAGGGTACCCGTGGTGCCAAGGCCGCTCGGGCAGTTGCCTCTTTGCCCTCAGGTAACGCCGCAGCCGCTCCCACTCAGTCATGAGGCCATGTCCGATGGTTCGCCGGTTGGGGGAAGGCTGGCGCAGCATCTTGTAGAGTGGCAAGCCATTACTTCAGATGTGTGGGTTCTGGAGATCATAGCCCACGGCTACTGTCTTCCCTTTCGGCACAGGCCTCGCGACAATCCACCAGGGAACCTCTCTTTGCAGAGTCTGGATCCGCTCCTTGCGCAGGAAATTCAAGCCCTGTTGGAGAAAGGCGCCATAGAACTGGTGCCTGTAGCGGAGAGGAACAAGGGATGGTATTCCCCTTATTTTTTGATTTCGAAGAAAGAAGGGGGCTTGAGACCCATCATGGACTTGCGCGGTTTGAACAAACGCCTCAGGAAGGACAAGTTCAAGATGGTTACTCTCTCTCAAGTTCTCCAGGCCCTTCAGCTTCAGGACTGGTTGGTGTCACTCGACCTCAAGGATGCTTACTTCCATGTGCCGATCCATCCCAAGCACAAGAAGTACCTGAGGTTCGCGGTTGGCGACTCGCACTTTCAGTTTCGGGTCCTGCCGTTCGGATTGACCTCCGCCCGAGGGTTTTCACCAAGCTCATGGTGGTGGTGGCAGCGCATCTCAGGCAAGGGGGGATTCATGTCTACCCCTACCTGGACGATTGGTTGATCAGGGGGAGCTCTCCCGAGCAAGTCCTGGATCATCTGTCCGTCACCTGCCACCCCCTTCACAGGCTGGGCTTCTCCCTCAATTTAAAGAAGTCCCATTTGACGCCAACACAGCGGCTCCAGTACATCGGAGCAGTGCTCGACACTTCCCTGGGGCAGTGTTTTCCTCCCCAGGTGAGGGCTCTTCACATTCAGCAGATGGTGCACAAGTTTCAGCATGCCCAGACGCTCCCATGCGGATGAGATCTTTGCAGTGGGCACTCAAGATGCAATGGTCGCAGTCCTCCGGATGTCGGACCCGGTTCAGGTGCCGCCCTCGGTCGCCCGGGACCTTCTGTGGTGGGCCGTCGAAGGCAACTTGATGAAGGGGGCTCCATTTTGGCTTCCCTGGGCGGAGGTGACTATCGTGACGGATGCATCCCTCACGGGATGGGGAGCTCATGCCAACGGGCTGACAGTCAGCGGTCGTTGGTCTCCGTCAGAGTCCAGACTCCAAATCAATCTGTTGGAGCTGAGGGCCGTCAGGCTAGCCCTGAAGGCTTTTCTGCCGACTGTGCGAGGAAAGAGTGTCCTGATCCTGACGGACAACACAGTGGCCATGCACTACCTCAACAAAAAGGGGGGGGCAGGGTCACTTCCTCTGTGCAGGGAGGCGATGCAGCTCAAGTTCTGGGCCATCCAGCAGGAAGTTTCGATCTCGGCAGTTCATCTGGCCGGAGACGAAAACGTGACGGCGGAGGCTCTGAGCAGGCAGAGCGCGATCTCTCACGAGTGGGAGTTGGCTCAGGAGATTCTCCTGGAGATCTTCGCCCTTTGGGGGACCCCTCGAGTGGATCTCTTTGCCTCCAGTGTCAAACGGAAGTGCGAAAGGTTTTGCTCGCGGGAATTTCCTCCAAAAGGAGCCTTAGGAGACGCGTTCGTGGTGGAGTGGTCATTCCCGCTGCTGTACACGTTTCCTCCAGTCCCCGTCATCCCGCAAGTGCTGCGGAGGTTACGGAAGTTCGGTTCCCGAATGATCCTCATTGCTCCGGCGTGGGCTCGGAGGACGTGGTACCCGGACCTTCTCGACTTGTCCATCTGCCCTCCACGTCGTCTTCCCTACCGAGACGATCTGCTCTCACGGGAGGGGTGTCAGGTTCTCCATCCAGAGGTCAGATCTCTCAACCTTCACGCTTGGCTTCTGAAAGGTTGAGGTATAAGGATTGGGACCTCCCTGAAGACGTGATGGAGGTGTTGCTTTCGGCCCGAAGGCCAGCAACAAAGTCTCTGTACCGTTGCCGTTGGCGTAAGTTCTGCGACTGGTGCAGAGTTCAGAATGTGGATCCTTTTGCATGTGACATCCCCATGGTTCTGTCCTTTTTACTTTCTTTGGCCCACAGGGGCTTGCAAGTGGGTACCATTAAAGGTTACCTGGCGGCGCTGTCCATCTTTAAGCGCTCGTCTGAAGAGTGTTCTTACTTTAAAATCCCTTTAATTTCACAGTTTCTGAAAGGGCTCACTAATGTGTTCCCTCCGTCACCTTTCCTGGTGCCCGGTTGGGATTTAAACCTTGTTCTTAAGTTTCTTATGGGTGCTCCGTTTGAGCCTTTACATTCTTGCCCTTTGAGGCTGTTAACTCTGAAAACTGTGTTTTTAGTTGCGGTAACTCTTTATTGGTTACGCTGGAAAGCGTTTGGGGCAAGCTGTGACGAAACAGACTTTGTCTCGCTGGATTATTTTGGCCATCTCGGAGTGCTACCGCTTGGCGGGTAAGGACCCACCGGCTGGCTTGCGGGCCCATTCTACCAGGGGTATGGCTGCGTCTACTGCCCTGCAGAGGGGTGTTCCTATTCGCAACATCTGTGATGCAGCCACCTGGGCTTCAGTACATACATTTGTACGTCACTATTCCCTCGATTCCATCCGAGCACAGGATCTGGCCTTTGGCAAGGCGGTCCTTTGCTCTGCTATTTGATTGGCTATTCTAAATTTTGATTCTAAATTCTTTCCCTCCTCCTTGCTCTGGTACTGCTTTGGGAGTCTGTCATAGATATGGAATACGTCGGAGGACCCAATCCCCTCGAAGAACAAGTTACTTTCGTACCTGGTAACGTTCTTTCGATGGGATGGTCCGACGACGTATTCCATATCGCTCCCGCCCTGCCTTCCCCGCTGCAGAATTTCTTTTGCAATTGCAGCTTACGTTCCGCAAGGCTTTGTGTCTGACTGGCAGTTGACTAATGTCACACGTTCTGGGGGAAAAAACTACAACTGAGGCTACGGGCGTCGTGCGTCTACTTATCACATCGGATGACGTCTGATGTCGGAGGAGGTCCTCGACGACGGCGCATCGACGTCATCGACGCAGGACGCAGACGCCGAAAAAAGTTTCCGAAGCAGCACAGCTGTGGTGATTACATGTCATAAATATGGAATACGTCATCGGACCATCCCATCGAAAGAACGTTACCAGGTAAGAAAGTAACTTGTTCTTCTGTCTTCTGCTGTAATGTCAAGCACCTTTTAAGTAAAGTTTAACAACAACAAAAAATAGCTAATACTCGAGGAAGTCGAGGAGCGAAACTCGAACTCCCAACACGAAAACGTGCGATACAAAATCTGAAAATGTCACTAGGGGTGGACTTAAGGAGGATGAATGCCATTGGCTGGGGCAGTATTACCCAAAGTGACAGCAATAGGTTATTCAAGTGACAATACAGTTTTTAGCCTAAAGCTAAACTGCTTTATTTTACAGAGGATTCCCAGCCTGAGGACAGGGAATCTTCATAGCATGTGAATCCATTTAAGACCCCAAACTGGAGAATGTTTTGAACTTTAAATTCTGTATTTTCAAGGTATTCCTTTTCTGTCCAATTTTACGCTTCTCTGTATACTTGTGTTTCATATATTTGAACCCTTCTGGTTCGTTCCCACTTGTTACTTCAATGGGGTCCTCCAGACCCTGTGGCTACTTTATATCTAAAACTGTTTGCTAAGGGTTTCTTGGGTGTGTAGGCAAGGTTATGAGCTAAAGTATTTGTGCAGCATATTCTGTGTGTAGTTTATTACATGGGTTCCTAACATTTAGTATTGGGAAGAACAAGGGGGTGGCATTGGTTACTAATACTTAGCATACGGGTGAATTGAGTGGGTTATGTTTGTTAGGCCACATGCCTATTGAGTGTACTAATATTGCAGCAGGCACACAAACATTATCACTGATCATCACCAGTTTTGGAAAGTAATGCAAAATTGAAAGCACAAGCAGAATCACAGGGGACAGGGTGAGGCTATGGCACGGGGTGTGACAGGTGACAGGTAACAACACGGAAGAAGCTCGGAAAATGGCAAATAAAATGTACGGAGCCATAGATTAAAAGGCGGTTTTCACTGAGAGGTTAAAAAGAGGGAGGAAGGAGGGGTATTTTGGTCTTTTTCTGGGAGCTGTTTGGTGAGAGTGAGGCTGCTGGCTGACTGAAAGGAGAGGCTGTTCTGCGTAGCTGTCTCTGGAGGTTTCAGTGGTGTAGTTGCAGTGGGTGTTCCTTGAAGGCCGTATTTTGAATCGGGGGCAGTGTCCTGGCAGAAACTGGCCAAATCATACTTGAATGCCAGAAGGGCCTGACTAGTCAAGGGCGTGACGATTATTCTGAAAAGCAGACAGCTCAGTGTGAGTATTGTGATCAATCCTATGGAGTCATCACTGAAACCCAGGCTCAAGTCTCTTTCCTTGTGGCGAGGGGAGGGCAGCCACTACCTGATCCTGACCCTGGGGCTGGTATTATGAGGGAGGATCACGTGGGAGGTGATGGCTGCAAGGGAGATGTGGTGACTCCATTAGGAAAGACTCAATATTCTTCTGTTCCCTGTGAAGAGGACCCTATAATTACTAGATTCCTGATGGCGCGTCTCTTTACCAAGACCATCTCTTATTAGACACCCCCAGCAGGATACCATTCACACCTCATATGTACATTAAACAGATGTAACATCTCCTATTTCCAATGGTCTTTATTTTTGGAAACAATTACAACCTTAAGGTGACTAAAAGTCCTATGGACTCCCATAGGTGTCAAGTACTGAGATGACGAAGATGAAGACGGATTTAATAACGAATGAAAGAAACGTTGATCCAAACGTGCAGACTAGTTGTCATGATTGAACTCAGCTGAGCGGGACATTTAATCCTGCTGAGCATCTGCAGGTGAGGAGAGGAGAAGCTAGCTGCAGGTTGAATGGAGCAGGAAGCCGCAGAGGCAGCAGAAGCGGACGTGAAGAGGTGAATTGTGTGGGACGGAGCAGATGCTTAACAGCCTCTGTGTGGAAGCCCACCTACATGGAGAGATGCGAGACCGGGAGATATGCTGCAGAGGGATCGCTGGGAGTGCAACAGCAAACCCTTCACTTTCACCGACGCACAAACGCAGAGAAGATGCTGGAACCGAATGAGGACGCTCACCAGGAGTTGCTGCTTCACTGGAGCAGCGTGCCACGGTCCAAAGACGCCAATCAATACCTGTTAGTGTGCCCAAAGGTCCTGGGGTGCCCGGGGTGTATGGACAGGCATATGGACAAATAAATGAATCTTTTGAATACCAAGCCAGTAAATGGAAGAGACAGAATTTATACAAATCCTCATGTGAAAGACAGCCATATAGGGAAAACTGGAGTAAATTGTATCTGCAGCAGATGAACATTAAGGAGAAAGTTCAAAGGCAGAGCTTATACAAGTCCCTTTATATTAGAGGTCAATTCGTGGGAAATTGTAAAACTCATTGTCACATGCTGAAACGTATTAATGTAAACATTAAGGAGGAAGTAGGAAGGCAGAATTTGTACAAGTCTCCTTATATGCGAGGTCATTTGGGAGAAGGTTGGAACAAGCATCGCCACAAGCTACCAATATATAAGCAGTGAAGAGGAATGATTGTGTTATACCGAAAAGGAAAGTGAACTTTGTAGAAAGTCCTGGTGAAAGGAACCATCAGGCAGACAACGCTTTTGGGAAAATATACCTGGTGGCAGGAGAGTACAACAGGGGATCTGCGAGACCCAGAAGGGGGGGCGGATTCCTGGCAGGGGAGTGTACCAGGAGTTTGAAAACTTTATTAAAGAAGAAAAGAGACTTTTTGCCACACCAAGAAAGAGACAATTTATCTACTCTTAAAAAGCTCATTAAAATATTGTTCCATCCTGAAGAAAGACTCATTAAGCGAGACATTCCATACTGAAGAAAGACTCATTAAGAAATAGGCATTTCATCTATTCTTAAAGACTCATTGACTGAGATAGACAGTCTCGCTATCCTTCCTGAAATAATCCAGGGGAAGGGAACCAGACCTTTGATGCAGAGACTATTTGTTGGACTTTCATGTTTGGTTTTTGTACACTTTTTATTCGATCAAAACTGAAACACTCACCACACACATTTAATTATTCATTTATAGTGAGAGCATCAGATACCTTTTGTACACAAGGACCATTAGTATATTTTTGACGACAAGACAGACTGATCTTTAGTTTTAGTTTCCTAGGTAGGCAAACACTCTTTTGGGTAGGGACAGAAAGGCCTTCATCCAACCGTTTTTATTTTAATAAAGATGTCTGATGTTGAAAATGTTACAACTTTGTGCCTGCTTTTCATTTCTGACCCCTGACAGTATAAATAGGTCAGCAATCAACAATGGCTTCTTCTGCAGGGTATTTCAATTGGCAAGGTTTCCGAACTTTTTTAATCCTTCAGGAACCAAAGGATAAACAAAGTAGCCAGAATCCAATGTATTACCTGGGAGTTTAGTCATTCACGGAGAGGGGGTAAGAATCTCATAATCACCAATCTCATAAGCCTGCTACTAATCCAACATTAGGCCAGGGTAGGGAAGTAACTGAGAGTTGAAACTGTCTTCATAGTGTATTGCTTTCATAGCCAAAGAGTGCCAGCTAGGATGTCTTAGGCTAGAGGGAAAAACCCTTACATTTGAATTGCTATGCTGACCCAATGTAAACTGATTTTTGATGCAAAGTGTGTTTTCTTATATTCTCACATGTGCCCCATGTAAAATGCTTATTGTTGCAGATTGTGTTTTTCTGGCTGATGAAATGTATTTTAATGTTTTTTATTAGAGTTGTTTTTAGTTTGTAAACAAACTTTTACAACATAAAACATGTGCATTGTACAGAGTATAAGAGTGACATCAACAATTAATCATGTAATCTGCTGGACAACTTTGCATACAAATGACTTAAGAATATTTAGATGAAACTATTTAAACTTAAAATAATGAAGGTTAAAACAACGTGCTTCTTTCATACAGTCACCTTGTAGCTCGAGTGAATACACTATTAAGTTAAAGAAATGCAGTTTGCTTTAGAGATAGTAGATATGCAGATGTAATTGCCAATTAATCCGAAGTAAAAATGTTGCATCATAGTATGCAAATAGGAAGTATATACATAAATTATGGTACCAGGCAAAGTACAGCCAGTGTTACATAATGAATTCATTGCATGCGATTCAACAGAGAGAACTTATGTTTAAGACAGCAATTTTGGACAAATGTAGGTAGATGCAAAAAAACATTCAGGGTAACAGTGATGGACGTTACATGTTAGTGATATTACATTCGCTGTATATGAATTTTTTAAGGCGACTGTAACCACATGCTTGAAACAACAATTTTGTCTGTCAATTTCCTCTAGAATACCCATAATTTGATTGAAAGCTCTTCCTTGATAATTGCTATTAGTCGAGTTAATGAGAGAACAAGACTGGGGCTAGTGCCCCACATGCATGTTATCCATAACCAGTCTCTTGACATTTCAGTGGAGCCAATGTTGCTTCTACCAAAGATTTTAATTCTGTGCAATTCAAAAAAATCGCAAAAAATAACTAAATGTTTGAGAGTTTCTTTTTGTGATTTACTGATACAAAACCTACAGGCGTCCTTGATTGCATCTCTCATGTGGGACAAGTGTTTAAATATTTTGTAGGTGCCAACTTGGTTCAGTTTAAATCTAAGATAAAGGTCATGCGCCTTATTGCAGGGAAAATGAATAAGATAAGGCTGTTGGGGCAAGCTTTTAGTGATGAACTGTGCTGTTTCCTTGTAGCTACGATATGTACTTATCATTTCAACTGTGTGACACCAGTCGAGTTTGTATAGTTTATTTTTTACATATCCTGGCCGGAGTTGAAGGTCATCAACATTTGAGTCAATTGCATGCAGCAAATGTAACCTTCTGTCATGATATTTCGCAACTGATGGTAGATTGCGCTCTTTTATCATAATGCCAATGTCCTCATATAAGGAGTTGAGAGAAGAAGAGATAATTTTGGCAAAATTATTGAGGAGTCTCCACTTGTATCTTGCTGACAATGCAGAGATTCCCAATTCATGGTGCAGTATTGCATTTGGTAAAGAGCTTGCTAGTCTCAAAGTTTGTTTCCATAAGCACCCTTGGATTTGATCAAGAGTAGCTTCAATATTTATCACACACATATCCAGTACATAGAGAATGATTGCCTCTACTTTCAAAATGTAGAAGTCGATTAGGTGCAGCATGGAGTATTTGCAATATTTGCTATATACCATTTGCATTTGTGATATTAAAGGATTGATTTTTCTGCAAAGCGAAATTCTTCATAGTTGTTGAGTTAGTATAACCTAAATCATATCCCAGCTGTTTGACAGATATTGCACGTTCAATGTGCAGTTCATCAATGTACCAATTAAATGCAGATATTTGTTGTTGTTGTGATTATTGGAAAATTATGATTCTAGATTTGCTAACATTGAAGTGAAGGTTGAGATTCTGTGAGTATTGTGCGAAGAGTTCTAGTTGCAGTCTGAATGGCGTTCTGTCAAAAATCAGAACATTGTCGGCGAAGGCCTACCAGTGTAGCTGTAATTTCCCAGATTTGGCTGGAAAGCTGTTTTTCCATAGGTTGTCCATGTCGCACAAATACAAATTGAACAACAATGAGTATAAATTACAGCCCGGCTTGACGCCGACACAGGTGGATATTGGCTGAGTTAAGGCACCGTATTGGTTGATTTTCACCAGGAAGGTGGTAGTCTGATGTAATTTAGATAATAGTAGAATAATTTGCAGAGGGAAACCAAGTTTGAGCATTTTATTCCATAGCAAGTTGCCAATCACGCAGTCGAATGCCGCTGACAGGTCTATGGGTGCCATATATATTGGCCAGAATTGCATATTTTACTTTTCACAAGTAAGTTGGCCAATATAGTTGCATTTAGTGGAGTACCCATCTGCCTGCGGAAGCCGACTTGAAAGCGTGACAGGATGTGATTGTGTTTAATGTGACTTTTGAATTCTCGTAAAATCAAGATGTAAAAAACCTTTGCTGGGACGTCCAGCAATGCAATGGGGCGAAATGTTTCTGGTACCGCAGGATTGCTCTTTTTAAAAATTGGGACAATAATGGATCCAAGCCAAGATCGAGGTAGTGTACTTGTAAGATAGATGTTATCAAATTTTGTTTTTAAAACAGAGGCCCAAGAACCTTTTTTAAGCACACAGGCTGGGATACCATCCGGTCCTGGAGCTTTCAAGTAGATTGCCCATTCAACGTTTGTCACAGACCAAGGGCATAGAGTAGAATTAAGTTTAATACTATTAGTAGTCCTCACATTAGCAAATTTGGGAGGCATTTGAAATATGTTAGTACAATATGTCGTCCACAGCTCCGCATAAGTTTTAGTAAGCGAATCTCAGAGCTGTACAAGTGAATATGTTGCCGCTTAGAAGTTACTTGAGATATCGTTAATTTCGAGGGGATTGGGTCCTTCGACGTATTCCATATCTATGACATGTAATCACCACAGCTGTGCTGCTTCGGAAACTTTTTTCGGCGTCTGCGTCCTGCGTCGATGCGCCGTCGTCGAGGGCCTCCTCCGACGTCCGACGTCATCCGATGTGATAAGTAGGACGCACGACGCCCGTAGCCTCAGTTCCGTTTTTTCCGCGAACTTGTTGCTTCGTGATTCTCGGTTCACGCCTCGACTCTTTGGAGTTCTGTTCTTCTCGGTTCTTCGAACCTGTTCGTTTTGTGCAAATCCTTCGTGTGAAGATGTCTTCTACTTCGTCTTCGACCCCGCGTCCGGGTTTCAAGAAGTGCGGGGAGTGTGGGTCCAAGATGTCGGTGACGGACTCGCACGACGCCTGCCTCTGGTGCCTCGGGGAGGCCCACGACACGGATGACTGTATCGACTGCCAGTCGCTCACGTCCAAAGCCTTACGCGAACGTAAGAAGAAGTTGTCGGTAGGTCGGGTGTCCAAGCCCAGGAAGTCGAAGTCTGCGGGGCTTTCGACAGATGATTCGAGGGGTGACTCTCCGCGTCATCGTCGGAAGTCTCGTGGGTCTCCTTCTAGGAGTCGGTCTCGCCACTCCTCAGCCTCTTCGAGGCGTTCTCGGAAGCACCGACACCGGTCGTCTTCCAGGTCCTCCTCGGAGGACTCTGCCCGGCACGTCGCTTACCCCACCAGCCGTGCGACGCCGGAGGAATGGGCTTCCTTCGGGAAGAAAATGCTGGCGATTCTTGAGTCGCAGGGTACTAAGCCGTCCGCGCCCCCGAGTGGGGTCGGTCGTGTGAGGTCGAGAGACACCGCTCGCAAGAGTGGTCGGCACGAGTCACGGGAGAGGTCCCGTTCGGACAAGGAGACTCGTTCCCGCCGTACCCGTTCCAGGTCCCGGTCCTCGACGCGTTCGAGACCGTGTGCACCTGTGAAGTCTTCGAGGAAGACATCGACGTCTGAGGCGTCGAGGGCGTCGACAGGCTTTCTCGAGGCTCCGGCTTCGAGGAAGTCGTCGAGGCCGTCGACGCTCGGGTCGTCGAGGGACACGCTCGGGGCTCCGGCCTCGAGGGCTGTGTCGACGCCGCCGATGCTGGAGGCGCTGCGTCTGACGTCGACGCCGATTTCCTCGGCGCCGATCCTCTCGGCGCCGATGCCGGTTCTCTCGACGCCGGCGCCGATTCGCTCGACGCCTTTCGTGTCGGAGGTACCCCGTGGCACGGGAGAACCCCCTAGGAAGGCTCTGGTTAAGAGCAAGCACTCTCGGGTGCCTTCTTTTCGCCACCTGGACTATATTTCAGAGGCGGATGAGGATTCTGATGGCCTGGTTCCTAGTCAGGTTCCTGATGAAATTGTCTCGGGCCATAGTCAGTTTGACGATTTGAGACAGTCACTGCATGATGCCAGTGGACTGGACACCTCTCCGGAGGTGGAGTTTTGTAGGCCTGAGCCTGGCTCTCATGCCGATTCCTCGTACCGGCGCCTTATGGCTAGGGTTTCTGAGTACTTGGGATGGTCTGCTCCCCCAGGGGAGTTTGTGCAGGATGATCTGACGGACATCCTTGATGTTGGTCCCCCAACTGACCCGGTACTGCCGTTCCATATGGCTTTACAGAGAAGGGTGGAGGCGGCTTGGACTGCTCCGGAGAGTCTCCCGGCGGTGGGCAGATCCTTGTCGCGAAAATACCGTCCAGCCAGTAGCGACCCCTGCTACTTGACCAGGCACCCCACTCCGGAGAGTTTGGTGGTGCAGGCGGCCACGGCCCCGGCAAAGCAGGCGTCGTACCCTACCATCCCTCCTGATAGGGACGACAAACGTTTTGATGGCTGGGAGAAGAAAGTGTTTTCTTCTGGTGGTATGGCGCTTCAGGCGGCCAACTCCATTTGTGCCTTGTCTCGTTTCACACACACTCTGTGGAACTGTGTTGCATTGGCGGCTGAACATATTCCCGAAGGGGACGAACGGGATGGTTTCCTTGCTATGGTCCAGGATGGTAAGGATGCCATGTGTGAGTCCGTTCAGTCGGGTTTGGATTTAGCTGAATGCGTCAGTAGGTCCATGGCGGCGAGCACCGTGATACGCAGGTTTGCGTGGTTGCAGAAGTCGGGGTTTGCTCCTGATGTGCACTCCCGGCTCCTCAACATGCCCTTTGACGGTGAACACCTTTTTGGCAGCAAGGCTGACGAGAGCCTTGAGAGGTTGCAGACCTCAAAAGCTGCAGCAAAGTCGTTGGGCGCTGCAGTTCGCCAACCTCCGCCTTTTCGTCCTAGGGGACAGCAGTGGAGGGGTGGTTCCTTTGGCTATTACTCATCCTTCAGTAAAGCGAGAGGAGCTGGCAGTCAAAGAGGCCAACGCAGGGGTACCAGAGGTGGACGACAGGGTACCCGTGGTGCCAAGGCCGCTCGGGCAGTTGCCTCTTTGCCCTCAGGTAACACCGCAGCCGCTCCGACTCAGTCGTGAGGCCATGTCCCATGGTTCGCCGGTTGGGGGAAGGCTGGCGCAGCATCTTGTAGAGTGGCAAGCCATTAATTCAGATGTGTGGGTTCTGGAGATCATAACCCACGGCTACTGTCTTCCCTTTCGGCACAAGCCTCGCGACAATCCACCGGGGAACCTCTCTTTGCAGAGTCCGGATCCGCTCCTTGCGCAGGAAATTCAAGCCTTGCTGGAGAAAGGCGCCATAGAACTGGTGCCTGTAGCGGAGAGGAACAAGGGATGGTATTCCCCTTATTTTTTGATTTCGAAGAAAGACGGGGGATTGAGACCCATCATGGACTTGCGCGGTTTGAACAAACTCCTCAGGAAGGACAAGTTCAAGATGGTTACTCTCTCTCAAGTCCTCCAGGCCCTTCAGCTTCAGGACTGGTTGGTGTCACTCGACCTCAAGTATGCTTACTTCCATGTGCCGATCCATCCCAAGCACAAGAAGTACCTGAGGTTCGCGGTTGGCGACTGGCACTTTCAGTTTCGGGTCCTGCCGTTCGGATTGACCTCCGCCCCGAGGGTTTTCACCAAGCTCATGGTGGTGGTGGCAGCGCATCTCAGGCAAGGGGGGGATTCACGTCTACCCCTACCTGGACAATTGGTTGATCAGGGGGTGCTCTCCCGAGCAAGTCCTGGATCATCTGTCCGTCACCTGCCGCTCCCTTCAGAGGCTGGGCTTCTCCCTCAATTTAAAGAAGTCCCATTTGACGCCAACACAGCGGCTCCAGTACATCGGAGCAGTGCTCGACAATTCCCTGGGGCAGTGTTTTCCTCCCCAGGTGAGGGCTCTTCACATTCAGCAGATGGTGCACAAGTTTCAGCATGCCCAGACGCTCCCTGCGTTCGAGTTCTTGAGGTTGCTCGGCCTCATGGCATCCTGCATTCTTCTGGTGCCAGAGGCTCGCCTGCGGATGAGATCTTTGCAGTGGGCACTCAAGTCGCAATGGTCGCAGTCCTCCGGCAGGATGTCGGATCCGGTTCAGGTGCCGCCCTCGGTCGCCCGGGATCTTCTGTGGTGGGCCGTCGAAGGCAACTTGATGAAGGGGGCTCCATTTTGGCTTCCCTGGCCGGAGGTGACGATCGTGACGGATGCATCCCTCACGGGATGGGGAGCTCATGCCCAACGGGCTGACAGTCAGCGGTCGTTGGTCTCCGTCGGAGTCCAGACTCCATATCAATCTTTTGGAGCTGAGGGCCATCAGGCTAGCCCTGAAGGCTTTTCTGCCGACTGTGCGAGGAAAGAGTGTCCTGATCCTGACGGACAATACAGTGGCCATGCACTACCTCAACAAAAAGGGGGGGCAGGGTCACTTCCTCTGTGCAGGGAGGCGATGCAGCTCGAGTTCTGGGCCATCCAGCAGGAAGTTTCGATCTCGGCAGTTCATCTGGCCGGAGACGAGAACGTGACGGCGGACGCTCTGAGCAGGCAGAGCGCAATCTCTCACGAGTGGGAGGTGGCTCAGGAGATTCTCCTGGAGATCTTCGCCCTTTGGGGGACCCCTCAAGTGGATCTCTTCGCCTCCAGTGTCAACCGGAAGTACGAAAGGTTTTGCTCGCGGGAATTTCCTCCAAAAGGAGCCTTAGGAGACGCGTTCGTGGTGGAGTGGTCATTCCCGTTGCTGTACGCGTTTCCTCCAGTCCCCGTCATCCCGCAAGTGCTGCGGAGGTTACGGAAGTTCGGTTCCCGGATGATCCTCATTGCCCCGGCGTGGGCTCGGAGGACGTGGTACCCGGACCTTTTCGACTTATCCATCTGCCCTCCACGTCGTCTTCCCTACCGAGACGATCTGCTCTCACGGGAGGGGGGTCAGGTTCTCCATCCAGAGGTCAGATCCCTCAACCTTCACGCTTGGCTTCTGAAAGGTTGAGGTATAAGGATTGGGACCTCCCTGAGGACGTGATGGAGGTGTTGCTTTCGGCCTGAAGGCCAGCAACAAAGTCTCTGTACCGTTGCCGTTGGCGTAAGTTCTGCGACTGGTGCAGAGTTCAGAATGTGGATCCTTTTGCATGTGACATCCCCATGGTTCTGTCCTTTTTACTTTCTTTGGCCCACAGGGGCTTGCAAGAGGGTACCGTTAAAGGTTACCTGGCGGCGCTGTCCATCTTTAAGCGCTCGTCTGAAGAGTGTTCTTACTTTAAAATCCCTTTGATTTCACAGTTTCTGAAAGGGCTCACTAATGTGTTCCCTCCGTCACCTTTCCTGGTGCCCGGTTGGGATTTAAACCTTGGTCTTAAGTTTCTTATGGGTGCTCCGTTTGAGCCTTTACATTCTTGCCCTTTGAGGCTGTTAACTCTGAAAACTGTGTTTTTAGTTGCGGTTACTTCCGCTCGCAGAGTGAGTGAGTTACAGGCACTTTCAGTTAAGCCTCCCTTCACTGCATTTCACAAGGACAGGGTTGTCCTTAGAGTTCGTCCTTCTTTTCTTCCGAAGGTAGTGACGGAATTTCATTTGGCCCAGAAGGTTGTTCTTCCGGCATTCTATCCTCCTCCGCATCCTGGTAAGGAAGAGGAGAGGCTCCATAGGCTTGATCCTAGGAGAGCTTTAAGCTTTTATGTTTCACGCATGTCCCGGGTCAGAGTGGACGATCAACTCTTTATTGGTTACGCTGGAAAGCGTTTGGGGCAAGCTGTGACGAAACAGACTTTGTCTCGCTGGATTATTTTGGCCATCTCGGAGTGCTACCGCTTGGCGGGTAAGGACCCACCGGCTGGCTTGCGGGCCCATTCTACCAGGGGTATGGCTGCGTCTACTGCCCTGCAGAGGGGTGTTCCTATTCGCAACATCTGTGATGCAGCCACCTGGGCTTCAGTACATACATTTGTACGTCACTATTCCCTCGATTCCATCCGAGCACAGGATCTGGCCTTTGGCAAGGCGGTCCTTTGCTCTGCTATTTGATTGGCTATTCTAAATCTTGATTCTAAATTCTTTCCCTCCTCCTTGCTCTGGTACTGCTTTGGGAGTCTGTCATAGATATGGAATACGTCGGAGGACCCAATCCCCTCGAAGAACAAGTTACTTTCTTACCTGGTAACGTTCTTTCGATGGGATGGTCCGACGACGTATTCCATATCGCTCCCGCCCTGCCTTCCCCGCTGCAGAATTTCTTTTGCGATTGCAGCTTACGTTCCGCAAGGCTTTGTGTCTGACTGGCAGTTGACTAGTGTCACACGTTCTGGGGGAAAAAACTACAACTGAGGCTACCGGCGTCGTGCGTCCTACTTATCACATCGGATGACGTCGGACGTCGGAGGAGGCCCTCGACGATGGCGCATTGATGTCATTGACGCAGGACGCAGACGCCGAAAAAAGTTTCCGAAGCAGCACAGCTGTGGTGATTACATGTCATAGATATGGAATACGTCGTCGGACCATCCCATCGAAAGAACGTTACCAGGTAAGAAAGTAACTTGTTCTTCTTAAGCATAGAGTAAATTATGTGATTGTTCCTGTCTTCCATTTTCTGGATACTTAACTTTTTGGTAGATGCATAAGAGTCTGCTTTAGGCTGTTTTTAGGTATTACCCAATTTGACCTTTTACAATTGACCTTCTGCACAATTGACCTTTATATTATTTTAGTTATTTTATATATGTATTGGGTTGGTTTGGATTATAAATAATATAAGGGGATTGGGTGGCGGGTTGTGGGGGGCTTTGGCTTGCGTGGGGGGTTGCGTGGGGTCATTTTTGAAAAGGTCAATTAGTATACAACCGTTTATTAATCATTGTAATTAGCTTGATGCACAAGTACGAATTCCAATGTACAGAAAGACAGGGACGATCGCATTCAAGAAGTTTAAATTAGAATCAGTCTGTAAAGAAAGAGCAGCTATTTCAATAGAAGTGGAGATGATTAGGTGATCACCAATGCCAGGATTCATGGTCAACACAGGTCTAGAAGAAACTAATAGATTCAAGGATATTGCAAAAAAGTCTATGCATGAGGATTTGTTGCCACTATGCCATGTGAACTGAGAAGCTTGTGGGTCAAATCCTACTATACAGATATCCCATTGAGCTAGATAATCAATCCATAGTTTGCCTCTGGTGGTGGAGATTGAATTGTGTTCGAATGACAGCATGTTTCCCGATGTAGCAACTTGGGAGAGACAGCAGGCATTAAAGTCCCCTCCTAAAAGAATCCTGCAATTAGGATTGTTCAAAAATTGCCTCTTCAAATATCACTGTAAACTGAGAAAATGTTAGACGAAGCAGTTTCCTAGCTGGATTCCAATAAAGGGAAATTATTAAGTATGGGACGTGATGCATTCCGGCAAATGTTACTTCAATGGCTAAGATGTCTGCTGATGCCGTGAGTATTTTAGACGTGGCCTGTAATCCGTTGTTAACTAAAATAGCTAAACATCCATATGGCCTTCCCGAGTAGCCCCTTTCAGCAATTACGGAATATGATGTAAAGCCATTGATGTGGAATTTTTGCAGCTTCATAGTTTCCTGGCATAAAATGATGGAGAATTGATCATTAAAAGACGTGAAATTCAGCCAGGAAAAAAGGTTGCTGTATCCACAAGAGTTCCACAAGGCAATTGAGAGGGCAGGTTGGCTACGCTGGTGCAATATGTTCCTTGACAGCATTAAGACTGTTTGCCAAGGTTGCCAGCCACGACCAATCTTTGATGACATTAGACAAAGCTGCAAGTTGTGCAATCACAGAAGCATCGGGAAGAGTTGCAGATGAGTTGCAAGAAGATGGTTTAGTGATCTCTGTAGGAATACTATCATAGGTTTCAATAAAGCTGCCTGCAGCTTCTTTAGATTTAAATAGGTGCAGCATTAAACCTATCTGTACGAGATCTGGTCTGTGCTCCCATACCAATCTGGTTATAATTGGAGAATGAAACTGACAAATCACACAGTTATTATTGATGGTGGTGAGTGTAATTCAATCGATATCCTCAGTATTGAGACTTCTCAACGCAGGAATGTTATTAAATGCCTGGAGGATGAAAGAGCGATTGAGTCTATGCCTCCCCATTGATGGATAGGTTACTCACCAACCAATAATATTAGACATATCAGCAGTAAAGTCAGTAGCAGAGGTAGCATTTGGTTGAAGACCTTGCTGTTTCTCCTTATTAGGAGGCTCTTGTTGTAATCCATTGCACAATGCTCCTTTCTGAGGAGACATTATAGTTTTAATGTCTGATGTACGATCTGAGGAGTTACCAGATGGCAGATTGTTATTTGCTACAGAGGGGGGGGGAATCCAGAGTGTGTGGCAAAGGCCGTGGATGGAAGCATACCTCGTTAGTGTATTTTACATTGATGATTGATTTTTTGTTTGATATGTGCGGTAAGAATGTGTAAAGTTGAGTCTGCTTAGTAGCTGCAATTGCTGCCAATGAGTCCAATGACATATTCATTGCCCCATTGACATCAGCCTTGCTAACTTCAGTAGAATTCACCTCCACATTACCTGTCACTTCACACAGAGTTTTTTTTGTTTTTAGGTTAGTGTCGAAGCCTTTTGATTGATTGTTGAACGCTAGCACGCCCACTATTTTGAGTACCACTTGCAGAGATTCCTTTCTCTCTTCATTGAACTGGCTGAGGTCTAAGATCACATCTTCATTCGACAAGTTGCATATGTTTTTAATGTGTGAATTATGTCCTTTGAACTTAGGTGATGTAAGATTTAATTTTTTGCCTGAATCCTTTTGTTGTATTTTTCTATGAGCGCTTCTCTTAAGTGCTCTGAGATGAAGCCGTTCGTCTCTACGCGATAAAAATTGCTTTGAAGAACACGTTTTCACCGGCTCAGCAGAAGCCTCGGAGTGTCTATGCCACGAAGACTGCCTCCTAAGTCCTGGTCAATTAAATTGGTTAAGGCTGAAGGGCTGCCTAGATTGTCACAAGTGTGCAGAGCTTCAATAGTTGTATCCTGAGGCCGTACGCAGCAATTGGATTGATCAGGATTAGATGGAAAGGGTAAAGTTTTAATAAGTGTTTGAAGCTGTTCAATATTTGCAGTATTGGTAGTAACATTATGACATAATTTGAGGTAGTCGACATGTTCATTGCTTTGGTGTGTAATTGCCGACTTGAGAAGAGCCTGCGCATAAGATTGAGAAGCTTAATTGCTATGTTGCTCAACCCAAGATGCTTTTATTGCCTTTGAGGAAACCATAGTCTCTGTGGTTTGAGATCCCAACGACCTTGCAGACAACTGCTGTGGTTTAATGAATTTAGCTGAGTTGAGGGCCATGATAGTTCTTTCAGCACACATAAATCCGTCAAGCTTGTTTAACTTTGCCAATATGTCGGACATCAATGTTTTTAGTTCTCCAAGCTCATAATGTGTGAAGTCATGCCCCTTGTCCAGCAGGTTCAAAATACGCTTAAGTACAGGAAATGAAAATTCAAGGTTATGTAAATCATGCGATAAGCGTAAATTACTGGTCGAAGTATTCGGAAAGGCATCATGCATGTTCAAAAGTACTTGTTGGGATTGCGATAAATTAAGATAGTCGGAAGGTGCTTGAGTGCAATCTGCATTAAGCTGCATATCCTTAAGATCATTAGACATGGGGGAACTTGCTATTGGCATCGAAAAGATTGAAGAATTTTGTGCATCATCTATGTAAGTAGTATTTGCATCAGCCACCATCCCAGGCCTATTATTATAGAGATGCACATTGTCAATGCCACCAACAGCCGCCACTCCTGGCGTGGATGGACCAAGAGAAAGGGGCACTCTTTTCTCCAAATCAGTCATTAATGCAGGGGCAAGGATAGAAACGTTAGATGGAGGATCATTCAAGAAGTCAGTTAGTGGTGCGCTGGAACAGGTATGCAGATGCTCGCGCATGCTAAGAAAAGCTGATGTGAGAGATCAATGTCAAAAGCCTTTTGAAGGGGGAATGAGTGCGTCTTTCGAGCAGCATCCAAAGGTGTATGCATTTGTGCATATATATGTGCAAGCGCTATTTCATGTATGGTGGCATCATCCTCCCTATGCTGAGTAGCATTATTCATAATAGAGTCCTGTGCTGCAGTAACAAATAAATGTGGTACAATTGGTAGCTCAGGTGAGTTGTCAGCAGCCTTCTGTGCAACTGTACCTTGCGAGGAAGTAGTAGTCATGATGTTATCTTTTTTAACTTGGTTTTTGCAGATCCTACCACTTCTAAGGCTTTCAACCATGCTAAGATAGCTACCCTAATAGAAGTCACAGATGAGTCGATGCTAGATGTGCAAATAGGCTATCCTCCTAATAAGAGTTACACAAATACAGACGTATGGAGCACTAAGAGGTTAGTCCATTGAAGTTAGAGCTTGCTAGGCTTCAACAGCAGCATGTGTTGATAATTAGACAGCAATACCATCTGCTGAGAGCGGGCGCGTTAGTAAGCAGTTATGAAGTGCCCGAGAACATAGGTGTTGTCAAAAGCAATGCTTGCCAAGCCGACACCCACACTAAGAGATGTGGGTGTCAAAGACCGTAATCTATAAATTCCACAGTGTCATTAAATGGAGGATGCTTACATCCTACGTCAATACCAACACACGTCGGCTATCTTAAAAGTGCTTAATGGGAGCAATCGGTCAAATTTAGAGTTTTAATCTGCCTCATTACGAGTTTGGCGGTGTGGTAAGAAACAGTGGTAATGCAGACATTATATGATCAAAACCATTTGTAGTATGCACTCCTATAAATCTCAAAATCATAATGTACGGGGAACATAAAAATGTGGGGGTATTAGCCCTGTACCCTGTAATATATCCCAATAAGAGGACTAGGCAATGTTTTATGCGTTTTAGATTTAATCATCCTCCAAGCAGGGTTCTTCTGGTTAAATACAGCCTGTTGACGCCTCTGTCAACATGTCGGTTTTGTACATTGGAAACTGAACCGAAACGCTCAAATATTTGTTAAATTCGTGTAGTGTGCTGCAATGGAAAAGTTTGGTCTACCTTAAGAAGTTCTCTAACTTGTTTTATTTGGGTGACTATGAATTTGTATGGTGGTGCTGTTTGGCTGAATGGACTACCTCCACGGTACTTGCCATGACTGGTTTCTTGGAATCTTTGCAGTTAGAATCAAATTGTGTGGACAGTGATAATCAATAAGTTCAAACAATCTGCTATTGATTTTGATTGTTTTATGTTGTCAATGCTGTTAAAGTGGAAGTTGTCTTCCTCCTATGTCATGATGTATCGTTAGATAGGGAGAGTCAATTGTCCTAACTAATCGTTTTCCTTTCCTCCTTGTGCTGTCATCATTGCCTAATGGAATTAGTCATTGTTTGATAGGATTCATTTTATCGAAGATTTGGCATAACTAACGTTTCTATGTTTTTTTTCTATGAAATTCTCTTTTTTATTAATTTTAATAATGGATGGAATTGATAAGATTATTCTTTTTTTATCTTAGTTTTATTCTAAAAAAAAACAGTTGTTTAATGTACATGATTTTTTAACTGTGATGGATGTTGTCTTATTGGTTTTCTAATTGTTAAAGGTTATTTTATAACCATATAACAAGATTTTTTTTTTTAAAGTGGTGGTAATGGTAACACCGTTTGGTGGTATCTCAGTGATATTACCGCTGGGATACCACTAAATCCGTAATGACGCTGAATGTTTCACTTTACGTATGGGCAATGGCAATTGCATAAAGCCATTGTAAGTGCCCGAATGCGGTTACTAAATGAAGTTGCACCTTTGTACAGGGCGTTCATTACATTATTTTACAAAATGTTACTTTCCATACTTACTGTACAAAAGGAAAAATAATTATTCATTTGGACAAAAGTCACTTTAATCAATTAATTTCAACTAATATGCCTATAGCCAGGATTGGCGTTATTTTGAAAACACCATTTACAAACAGTTCAGTATCTTTTTAGCAGTTGTCTGGTGGTTTCTGGTACAAGGAAATGCATGTCTGCTGTGAGAAACCTGAGGGTATTCTCCCAAGTAGACCGCAGGAGTCCCTTATTCAGGTGGCCAGCGACGGGCTGGTGCTCTCAGATCCCAACCTTGGGGGTGGACGAGCAAGGGAGAATCACCTGGGTGGGAGAAATATCCAAGGTCAGACGCTGTATTATGCCAGAGAAAGGGACGAGGAAGATGAGCTTCCTCAAGCTTTTATAGGTTGCGCCAACTCAACCGCCCTTTCTCCCAAAATATCTCCCTTATTCCAATCTCACGTACCCTCTGTATCTGATAGATACACTAGGAGCTCAAACCTCATTACACTGAAAAACCCACAACTCCCAAAATCCTTGTTTTCCTGCTTTCCGCTCATACTGCCCATCCTTCGTCTCCACGTCCTTCTGGTTGTTGTTTTTCAAACTGCCACTCTACTGGGAAAAAACATTACCGTTCCCACAACCCCCCCTTATTTATTTCAAGATAGTAGAGCCGGTCATTCCCGTCTGTCTCACTAATTCTATCAATTTCACCCTTATAAGTTTGTCAAACCCTCTGGTACAAACACTATAATTTAATATAACACCTCTATCCCTTTCTGCCCCGTAAAATACTCAAGCCCTCTAACTCCCCCCACCCACTTTCCGACACAAACACCTTCGCACAACACAAAAGACAACAGACGGATTCAGATGGATTTTAAAACTGTTTACCTGTCATGTCCCAACCTAAGGGTCAGGCAATGGACCAAAATCACACACACACACACCTGACTAGCTTTTTCTTTCCCCACAGGGATAAAGGGTGAGCACAAGAGCACATGACGAGCAAGGCAGACCGCAAAACATGAGGGCTAACTCAGCACAGAAGTTCAAGAGTAGGCGAAAGACGGCGAATACTGAGAGGGGGACAAGGAGAGATGTGACATTGCCCTTCCCGATCCAGGTCCATGAAGCCTCCGCAATCGGAAACATAAGACTGTAAACAAAGGCCAGCGTGTGTTGCAGCAGATGTGGATGGTACACAAGACCCTCCTCCGCTGATAAACAAGCCGGGCGAGACGCTTGTCTCGGTGGTACCAACCTTGAGTCGAAGGAGAAGAAAGCCAAGCAGTTCATCACAGGCGATGAGTCGAGGGGAGGATCCAAAAGAAACCGGGCTGTGTTGAACGAAAAGTAGCAAACCGATAATTTGAACTTTGGAAAGTGTAAATTAACTATTAAGAAAGTGGGGGAAAAGCCTGCAACAGAGGTGTCTGGCTCCACGTGGGTGCTCACGCAGAACACTTTGGGCGATTACCCGAAGGTAGAGACTACCATAACCAGAAGGCCTTGGGAAGATGCGAAGCGAGGTCATAAGGAGCATATACAGGGGTCTTGTAAAATCCTCTGTACCGTTGAAAGGCTTTGACCGACAGATGATTGTGAAGAAAGGAAAGTGAATCTCGCATGATGAAGATTAGCAAGAGTGAACCCGGCAGAGGGATTCTAACGAAAAGGGGCGACGTCTAAAAGTCCCGTGAGGAATTGTTGGTGAAAGTCGACAAGAGTGAACCCGGCAGCGGGAAGGAACTGTTTAATTATTTTGTGGAATACATTTGGTGAGGCGTCTGCGCCCAGAAGAGGGGGACCCATGGGTGAAGCCGTCACCCAAACTATATGTGGAACAGAACTTTGTGTTTGTTTGTTGAATGTATCAGGCCCTCGAAGGCAAGAAACTTTTACTGAAAGGAGACTTAACTGTCGAATAACCTATAGCTGACAAGGAACTCTTGGCTCGTGCTGAGAAGGCTCGAGAGTGTGGTGTGCTCCAACATCCCGCCTTGTCCTGTGCTTAAAACATGGGGAAAGGAGACCCCTGGCAATCATTTTCTGACTTATTATTTGTGAACACTTCTTTCTTTATTGAAAACCCTATCCCACACTATTTCTGTAATTAGTTAGAAGGAATTGGCAATCGTTTTTATTTTTAGTATAGGCCTTTTTATTTTGAAAAATGCCCCGTGGACTGCCTTATTTTCCTTTGATGGTCGACGCTTGCTCCCATCTTAGTTCTAGGTTTAGGTTAGGTGTTTTTCCACCCTGCATTTACAGTTTAATAAACACCCCTGAACTGTGATCCCTTGTATTTGTCTTTACTGTTGCCACCATGAGTTTCTTACACTGCGCACATATAATATTTTGCTTCTCAATTTGTCTGGATCATATACATCATAACCAGTATAATGAAAGCAGGCAATATATATTTTTTTTTAAACACTTGATCTGATAAATAAAAAATGGCGAAATTGCCCAACAAAATGGTTAAAACTTGTATGGCAGTGATGGTGCATTGAACTGGTTTGATAGAAATTAAGAAATATGTACCTGCAAGAGTCTTAAAGTTTATTAACGCTAATGTCACTGACACACCATGTTTCCTGTACAGACTTCATTTTTATAAACAATTTGTTCTTTGTGTTATGTGAGTTTGGTTCAATTACAGTGAAACAAGACTAAGACTCACATGATTTACTATTGGTTAAATCAAAATCCAATGCTGAAACCCTAGCATCCCAGTGGGTAGTTTCTATCTGGTTACGATATGCTTATGTGATTGTGCTTTATATATTCGATGGATGAGTGCTATACTCTTAATTTACAATATTCTTATTTTCTCTTACAGGCAGAATTTCTTTTCAAGAAGAATCCGCAAATGGAATAATCAATGAAATTCCAGCTTTTCAGCAAAATAAAATATTAGATACATATGTTTATGCAATTATTGAATAAAGTCTATTCTGTTTTGAATCTTTTGCCCTATTGTGTTCTCTGGCATAGGTACAGTGTGTGGGACACAAGATAGAAATGTCTTCCCATGTGCATATAGTGGTCGGAAAGCTTTTGTATTCTGAACACAGTGATTAAACCATACATTCAGTGACCACCAAAGTGCATTTGCATATGAGTAATTGGTCTTTGATATATATAAGTGACACATCTGCTTTTGTTACTGCAGGCGTCTAGTGTTGTAAGTCTTCTTACTGTACCTCACTGAAATAAGGAAGCTGCATACTGAGCCATGTTTAAGGTGCCTAGGGTGCAAGATTCATTGTATGTGAACTGGTTTTGCCTGCCCTTTGCCTGAGACAAAATCGGTCCCAAATGTTAATTGGTGGGGACAAAGGTGACTAAAAGCTATACCTTCATCATCGCTCATACTCCTCAAATTTGTAGACAGTATTTCACTATATATAGTATCCATCAGATCATATTGCATCTATTATCGCGATTGAGACCACTCTACGTGTGCCTCTCACGTACAGTAGATAAAGAGGGGGAGCCAAAATCTGACTTTGGAAGGAGGAAGAGTAAATCATAATTATTGGTTATTATTATTGGGCGTATGTATGTTTATGGATTTGTGTATCATATTGACAATACAAAATAACTGAAAGAAGGCTTACAAATAAACGTGACAGGGGTAAAAACTTTGAACACAACATTGCAGGATTTCACACTTTAGTCGACAGTTGTCATTTTAGATGTCACCATTATGGATCAATTCATATTGTAAAGTCGAAATGAGAAGATGAGGGACGACATTTCACTGAGGTGACGCTTTCTCTTTCGCTGGACAACATGGCTAATGAAGTGAGGGGAGCATATGTGTTGTGTGTGTAAGAGTTATGGGGTGGGAACACAATTGGAAAAAGCGTCATGCTAATGTGATCCTACCAATGTTAACAAAGGTAAACAAACAACAATGATTTCGTTTGTAGTTCCAATCATATTACCTTTTGTGAGGTAGGATCGACACAACACACAGAGATATGCCGACTGGCACTTTATTATATCTTAAAAGTGGACTCAGTTCATATAACATGGGCCCTGCTAATCTTTTTTTTTTCTTTTTTTAAATATGTTTATTTTAAACCAAGGCAGGGTGACAATAGTACAACATGTTTCAAGATAAAATGATCATCATATAACAAACCCATTCAATCCCCTCCCTGCCTCCCTCCAACGATCGCCAGTTTGAGCCGATGTTTTATTACTCTGTGTTCTCTGCGTCCAGTTCGGCTGGCATTCCCCCTGGAGGGATGCCCCCATCGCCCAGGGCCCATCTGGCATTACGAGGCTTGTAGGTTAGGACCGGAAAGTTTTGGTCATTGTCTAAAAATGGGGCCCAGATGTTCTGAAAGCGGTGAAGAAACCCTGCTCTAGCGGCTGTTATTTTTTCTGCAATCAATATGTCCCATATTTTCTCCCACCAATGGAACATAAGGGGGCCGTCCGCAGATTTCCAAGAGCAGGCGATAGCTATTTTTCCTGCCAAAAGGCATTTGGTTAGCAGTTTGGCTTTGTTTCCGGAACGTGGATAGATTCCTGGGATGTGGGTCCCCAAAAGGATAGGCTCAGGCTCTAATGGGAGTGCTGTCTGGGTGATCTGTTCAATGATGGCTAGACATAGTCTCCAGAACTGTTGGGTTCTAGGGCATGCCCACCACATGTGGAAATAGGAGCCTGGCAAGCCACATCGTCTCCAGCAAGTGGGGCCAAGTGCCTGGTTCATGTGGTGGAGACTGAGGGGGGATAGTACCAGCGTAGCAAGATTTTGTAAGCACATTCTCTATTAGTAATACAGAGGGATGATTTATGCGTTTGGGTCCATATATCCACCCAGGCCTGGTCCTCTATAGGATGTCCCAGATCTGCCTCCCAGTGAGCCATGGATAGAGTTTTTGAGGCCAGGAAGTCTCCTAGAAAGTGTTTGTATAAGGTGGAGGTCCTGCCTCGGCCGGGAGATCACTGAGAGTCAATTCGAGGGGTGTGAGATTGTGGGTGGCAGCCTGAGGCGTTTGAGGGTGAGAACACCAGTGACATAGTTGGATATAGGAGATTCTGTCTCTTTCTTGCAGCTGAAAGGATTCCTTACATTGTTCAAAGGTGCGAGGTAGGCCTCCCACAAATAGTTGACCCAAGATTTCGAGGCCTCCTGCAATCCAGTTCTTAAAGTTCTGGGGGTTTGCTTCAGGTGAGAAGGCTGGGTTGAAAAAGACTGGGGATAGGGGGCCTAGCCCTCTCAGGATTCTCTTACGTCTCAGGGCCCAATCCCAGGAGTTCATATTGTGTTTAGTAGCTAACAGGAGTCTTTCCCATTGCCTTTGTAAGGGGGGGATGGAATGTATGGGAGAAACCGCAAGGGGAGAGGGAGACGTGATTATTCCAATTCAACCCATCTGGGACGGTTGGTAGTTACCTGCCATGCTTGGACGTGTGCCAGTTGTGCTGCCACCTGATAGGCCTGGAGGTTAGGGACTCCCAGTCCCCCAACCTGGCATTGGTCTTTGGGGGAATCCTAGCTTTCTTCCCTCTCAAGATGAATTGGAGCATTTTCCTCTGCAGATTCCGGAGGGCGAAAGCCGGGATTGCAACAGGGAGAGATGAACAGGCGTATAAAAATCTGGGGAGAAGGTTCATTTTACAAGCAGTAATACGTCCCATTAGTGAGATTTCCTGGGACGTCCGAGTTTCAGATCGCCTTCTAGTTCTTTGAGGAGCGGGGGGAAGTTCACAGAATATGTGTCCCTTGGATTTGCAGACACTTGGACTCCTAGCTAGTGTATCGCCTTCGTTTTCCATCGGATGGTACATATCAGGGCTAAGGATTCTCGTTCAGCCGAGGACAGGCATATTACCCAGGGCTACCGATTTATCAAAGTTAATGGAAAAGCCATAACGATTTATTTCAGAGAGGGCCTGCCTTAATGAAGAGCGGGCCTCCGAGATGATGAGTAGGACGTCGTCCGCAAATAGGGCGATTTTATGTTGGGAAGGACCCACCTGGGGGCCCTTGATGTGATCATTCAGTTTGATTTTCTGGGCGGAGGGTACCATGATTAGCGCAAATAGAATCGGGGATAACAGGAAGCCCTGTCTGGTCCCGCAGGTTAGGGGAATTGGGGCGGAGAGTGAGCCATTGATCCTAAGGGGGGTCTTTGGTGACTTATAGTTGGCGAGGACCATTGCTCGGAACGCCGGTCCAAACCCGTATGCTTCCAGGGTAAGACTCATAAAGGACCAATTGACTTGATCAAACGGCCATCAACACTAGTCTCTGAGAACCTCTGGAAGCGAGGTCCACCAAGTTTAGGGTTCTGCGAGTATTATCACCTGCAGACCTATTTTAATAAAGCCAGCTTGGTCGGGGTGAATTATGTCAGGCAATATGTGTGCTAGGCGATTCGCAAAAATCTTGGAATAAATGTTGGCGTCTATATTCAGAAGGGCTATTGGCCTGTAGGAAGCGGTGTCCCTTGGGTCTTTTCCCGGTTTGGGTAAGAGGACAGTGATTGATTCCTGCATAGAGGGGGTCACTGTTCCTGTTTCCCTAAAGGAGTTGAATAATGCCACTAGGGGGGCCACCAGCTGGGGCCTAAAGATTTTATAGAATCTGGAGGAATATCCATCGGGGCCTAGGGCTCGGGATTTAAGAGACTTAATGGCTTCCTCAACTTCCTCACCTGAGATCGGAGTGTCCAGGTTGTCCCGGGCAAAGTCTTGTAGCTGGGGGAGTGCTGCTTCCTGCAGGTATTCTTTTTGTTCATTCATGTCACGTGGTGGTGCGGTCATCACTTGAGCCAGGTGGTCCGCTGCCAGTCGTTGCTTATCTGGTTCTGCATAGTGTATTACACCTTGTGGGTCTCGCAGCCCAATGATGGTATTGCTCCTTTTGACTTTAGCCAGTTTGGCCACTAGCAACTTGTTCGCTTTGTTATTCTCCACGTAGTAGAATTGCTTGGCTTTAGTCAAAAGCTGAGCCATGTGCTCAGCGTAGTGGGCCTTGAGTTTCTTTCGTGCATTGCGGATGGCTCGCTGCATTTCAGGCGAGTCTGTCGTCTCCCACTATAGAATGCCACTCCTTGTGCAATTAGTTCTTCCCGAATCAACGCTTTCAGGGCGTCCCAGGTGTTTGCGGTGGAGGTATCTTCGCTGGGATTTTCTCTGCAGAAGTTTTTAATTGCTGTTGCAATCCTGTCTCATAGCTGCATTTCGTTAAGGATCGGGTCATATAAGGTCCATCTACGCTGGGTGTTCATGTTGGTTCATGTGCTGGGATTTCTAGAGTTACTGCAGCGTGGTCAGACAAGATCCTTGATCCTATAGATACGTCATTAGCATAGGCAAGCACCTGAGGAGAGGTCAGGAGGAGGTCAATCCTCGAAAGTTCTGTGAACATAGGAGTAGAAGAAGTCCCTCTCAGAAGGGTAAGCACCCGCCACGAGTACACCACCTCTAGGGATCTGAACTGATGCAGAAGACTAAGCGCGAGAGTGAAGTCCCCATGGGGGTGGGGTGGGATCTGTCTTTTGTGGGGTTCTGGAACTCAGTTAAAGTCTCCTCCGATTATAGTCTGGCGTTCCGCGAAGGAAGGGAGGGAAGAGCTCAGCGCTTCATAGAAAGCGGCTTGACTGGTGTTGGAGGCATATACTGAAATAAAGGTATATAACTGTCCTAGCAGCAGACATTTGACCGCCACATATCGGCCTTCTAGACAAGTTTTCGTTTCCAGGACCTGGGGGTTCAGTCCCTTCATGAAAAGGATTGCTGTGCTCCCTTTCTTGGTGCCACTACCGGCGATGAGTTGAAGTGGGTAGTGTCAGGAGCGAAGTCGCCCAAAGTCTGGTCTGCTGGCAGTAAGTGAGTTTCTTGTAGCAGAGCTACAGCTGCATCATCATCCTTAAGCTTTTGTAAAATAGACTTACGCTTAGCGGGAGAGTTTAGTCCTCTAACATTGAGGGAGAGAAATTTCAGGGTTTGGTGTTCTTGGGTTAACTCTGGAGCCACTGCAGGGTCAGACGGTGGTGATGGGGCAAATGCGAATCAGCCTTCATTTCAAGGGGTTGTTAGGCGTGTCATCCTGCTCTCAGGGTTTTAACTCAGGCCAGAACTGTAACTGGTGGGGCGGCCGAAGTTGTGGGTGCGGCAACCCCCCAGGCCTACTAGGCCAAACAAATACCTCCAGCCGCAGTGGCTGGGGTTTGGAATAAGAACTGTATAACATTCCAAGGACTCATAGGTGGAATGTGCCTTGGAAATGGGCATGGACCGTGAAAGGGGGCCTGCTGCATCATTTATAGCTGAACGTTTACTTTTTGCAGGATCAGTGAGGATTCCATGGGATGAAATAAAGTTCCCAATGAAGAGGGAAGCTGGGTTCTGTTATTTGAGGCCGCAGTGGGTCACGGGACCCGGGTCTGAGCGGTTCATCTTTTCCTGCTGTTTTTGGAACCTTCGACCAGGATGCCCGTCTGGGTTTCGGTGAGATCGGCCCTCTGTCTGCCATGTCCTCCGGGGTTAGCGATACGGTTTCTCCAGCTGCGGTCGAGAGCATGATCTTTTTGGCGTCTTCAAGGTGGCTGATTCTACGCGGAGTGCCTTTGTAAAAATACTCTAGGGCTGTCGGGAAGAGCCATCTGTATCGAATCTGGTGGTCTTGAAGGAAGAGGGTTAGAGGTATAAGGGATTTCCTCTTCTGAAGTGTGAGGAGAGAGAGGTGTTGATAGATCTGGAGGGGAGAGCCCTGGAAGGATAGTTCGTCCCGGGAACGGATGATGGCTGAGATAGCTTCCTTCGTGGTGAAAAAGTGCACCCTGGTTATTACGTCTGGGGGCGGGGGAGTCCGATTCCACCCCCATACGCGGGCGCAGCCTATGGGTGCGGTCTAAAAGGAGTTGAGGTTTGTCCAGCTGTGGGAGTAAAGATTCGAAGAAGTCTCCCACGTATTCCGTCAGGTCTTTGTCTGGGACTGAGGTTGGGATCCCCTGGATCCGAAGGATGTTGTGCTGGGCCCTGTTTTCAAGATCTTCCTGTTTGAATTCGAGGATTTCACACTTATCTTGTAGGGTTCTGATCGAGCGTTGGATTTCCCCCAAAGTGGGAATCTTGGGAGCGATCTTCAACCTCCCCCAGCCCCTGCTCCACCTCCGTCACCCTCTGGTTCGTGTGTTCCAGCTTTGTGGTGAGCTCGGTCATGCATGACCTAAATTCTGATTTGATGTCCGCCATAAAGGCTAGTATGTCGTCCTTGCTCCTTTATCCTCCAGAGATTTCTGCAGAGTGAGCTTGAGGGGATCATTTTTCTTTCCCTTGTCCGACAACATTAGCATTGTGGAAATGTTTTTTACCAGATCTTAGTTGCTTAGCCATGGCTCCTGCTGAAGCATGAGATAAGTAGTGCAGCAGTGTCCGAGCGAAGGGTGGATGTGGGATAGGCGAGGCTGTTATTTGAATTTAGTACACTGCCGACAACTAGGCTGAGGGTCCGCAGTCCTGGCCTTGTTAGTGGGTGCCTCTGCAACTGTGGTCGCCACCTGTGCAGTGAGGAAGAGGGGGGAGGTCTTCCAGTCCTCCCCGTTAAGTGCGGAGATGATATACGCTCCTTAGTTCCGCTTGAGGAGAGGCGGGGTGACGCGTGGGCTGGGGCGCCCCTGGAAGTGAGTGGAGAAAGAGGAAGAGTGGAACAGGACCGGAGCTTGGAGGAAGAGGGGGTCACCCCAGTAGACACTCGCTAAGTAGGGTGGTTGAGCTACCCTGTTTTAGGTGATAGTACCAGGCTGATGGCAGTGAGAGTAGCTTTGTCATTTTTTATGGTGTTTCCTCTTGGAGGCCCAAGATGGGATTGGGACCAAAACAGTTAAGCCTCTCATGGCGAGGGGAACAGTGCAGCCACAAGGAAGAGAGCGGGTGAGCCGCTCCGTGTGAAGCACGGAGCGTTCTGATCTCCTGCCGCCGGCCGAGTTGTTGGGCGTTGTTGGGAGCAGGGAGGAGAGAAGGCGGCTCTCTGTGGTTTTCAGCTGCTCCGGAGCTCCAGACGCCTTGCCGCGGGTGCTGCTGAAGGAGAGAGGGGGGAGCAACACCTCACGTTATAATGTTGTGGGGTGGGGAGGAGCCCACAGGCCCTGGATCACTGCGCCTTGGGAGAGCGCTTTGGGCCAGGCGGGCTGAGACCCGCAGCTGCATCGAGAATCGTTGTGGAAGGTAGGTGGGGTTTCCAGGCCAGGACCGCGTCCTCTCCAACAACCATCCGGGAGCGGTAGACAGTGCAGGAAGACCTGTCGGGGTCAGCGAGGCCAGCCATCCGGTCTCAGTCCAGCGCCGACGTGGGTTTCTCTAGTTCCGCCCGCCATTTTGGATGAGGCGAGCAGCGGGCCCCTGGAATCTGCAGCTCATAGTGTAGCTTCCGGGTGCCAATACTCCTCGTTTCGTTCTCTGCGGATGCCGCAGAGGTTCCGGCGCCCTAATCCGGGTTTCATTTTTAGTTTAATGGGCTGCAACCTCCCCAAGTCGATTGCGCAGCGGGTCCCTCACAGAGGCCATCACGAGAGCATCCACATAGCCGGCGCTCCAGGCCATGCCACCTGCTAACCTTTTTACGTATTGCCCTTAGAATTAGGAATTCCTGTATGAAACAAATGATGTATTGGCACATTCAAATCTGAGTTTACAAATTGTTGTTTACAGTGACTTTTATCTAACTCGTTTTTATTTATTATGATGAAATATTTTGTATTCACACATGATTTTACAGGGGCATGTTGTATGATGTTTTATTTACACACAATCTCTTGTATGTTTTGCTTTTCTCTTTTTGTAATTGTGCACTGTTGTGGAAACATGGTTTTCTGAATAAAGAGATTGATTGACAAGTCAGAGATGTATCATTCAACACAATTATTCACAAGCACCAAAATTGTTGGGCATAGGGTTCCAACTAAAATACAAGAGGGATAACTATACTAAATGTGTCCTGATGCATTTACTCAAAATTCTTACAGGGTCTTTCAAAGAGACAAATGTTCTTTCAGGATTCTCTAATCCAATATGCATACTCTATGGTACAGCACCCAGCTCACTTCTTGATTTCGAAGTCCTAGGGATAAAGCACCCAACTCTTTTCTAGACTACAACTACTAGTAAGTATGTGCAGGAAAACAGAGCCCATACAATACATATGGATAGTGTAGCAAGAGACAGTGGGCCTCATCACAAGTCTGGCAGTAACCCTTAAATGCAGAGGTAGCACTACTACCGCCGCATTTAAGGGTTTGCCAGATCATGGCTTTGGTGGATTTCCCCCCAGCTCTGAGCTGGGGGGAAATCTGTGGCAAAATTGCTGATTTCCGGCGCGGTTACCGCCGGCAGGAAATCTGCCGGCGGTAATAGCGCAAATTTTCCCCATTGGGCCCAAATGGTGAATGAGGAATTCCCGAATGGGCCCAATGGGGAATGGGCAATAACCCTTCCGCCAAACCTGTGATCCAGCGCTAATAGCGCCGGGGGTTTGGCGGTAGGGCTATTAGCGCCGGCGCTAATTGCGCCGGCCTTAACACCCAACTCATGATGAGGCCCTGTGAGTTTATTACATTGCAATGCAACACAATCACTTGCATCACATCATGTCCCCTTCTAAACTAAAAGCGGCAACTACCCCCATTGAATACATTGGTGTCCATTTTCACTTTTTTTTGTATTATGTTATTGTTCTAAAATACACCTTACACAAAAACACACACCATACAAAATGAATTTCACTCAGTATAACAAATGCTATGTGAACTTGATTGTATATCAATAAACTCAATAAAACAATTTTTTTTAAAAAAGAACATCAAATATTGGATAAAATCCAAATCAAATTTAAACAACCTTACGATTAATACAATTTGAGTACATTTACTTCATCCAGATATCTGACCATGACCAATGTAAGAGCGAATTGTTTCCCCCAAAGTGGATGTCATCAAATGTTGTCGGATAAGGAAACTGGATTGGGTATAGGCGCATTACAAATGCCATATCATATCATTATACACCTTTTAAAGTGCAAATTGTGCACAATATGCACAATAGGACAAGCGAGCATCAGGTGTTTTTAGAGTATCAATTTCACCGAAGATATTACAATATCTAGAAATGTGAGCCTTGAGCTCATGTTTTCCTCAAATTCCTAAGATCTCCTAAGTCAGGACCAAATGAAACCTGAATCTCATATTATGAGACCTCTATGTAGCATTCAGGAACTTTCCCGAGTGGTGGTGACTCCTCCAATCTTTTTATGCTTATAGGCTATGTCGATAAAATGTGTATAGTTCTTAATGGTGGAACAGGTTTCACACCAATCCTGCCAAAGTAATCATTGATGAGATTGATTTTAATGACATTTTGAACTAATGTAGTATGGGTCATTTCTAAGGCCGAAAGAAGTTTAAGATACTTGTCGATAGCATACAGATGCCCACCTCGGTATCCTTCTCAACTTCACGTTGCAGATCATGAAATAGAGAATCTGGGGGAGAATCAAGAAATGTCATATACAAAAGTAGGTAGTTTCATGCAACACAGGTTTTTATGGACAATAGGCTCAATTCATAACAAAACACTGCAGTAGGTACACAGGCAATAGCAACGCTTGTCACCATAGGATCCAAAGCATCTGCTTACCTGCTCCGGATCATCCTGCTTCAGTTTACCTGCTCCGGATCATCCTACTTCTGCTTACCCGCTCCGGATCATTCAGCTTCAGCTTACCTGGTTCTTACTCCACGCCGCAGCTATCTCCAGTCAAGAGGGGACTTCTACACCGGCACCCGTAAGAACAAAGAAGAACAGCATTAACACGCGCACATCGGTGACGCTGCGCATACTCACCGAATCTTCCATGACGCTGGAATCCAGGTTAGTTGTACGAGCGCACAAACCCCTGTAAAAGAAAGAAGAGACATTATTCATTGCGCTCGCTCCAATAACGCAGACACTTATTTCACTGCGCTCTCTCTCTACGCGGTTCATACTTACCAAAAGCCTCTTTGCAAACTTACCTAACCACCAAGTCTCCAGTAGCGCTGAACCCCGACTCGAGGCGCTAATACCACATAATTTCTCCTGCAAAGGAAAGGGAGAGACATTACCAGGTGCGCTCGAATTGAAGGCGCTGCGCAAACCTACCAGCAGCTAGCTTCTACACGCAGCGCTACTCACCCACAAAAATACTAGCAAACAAAGACAATACAGACAATTTTGGACACTCAAAATTCTCTGCGCAACGTTCACTTGTGGGAAGGACTTTCTAGCCAGTGAAGAAACTGGCGCCTTGAACTCTCTGCCTCGCTGTGAAGGGATAAAACAACGTTTGGCATCTGAACTCAGCCTACAGACATTGGCACCAATCACATGAGTGAATCACACCCTTGCGAATGCAGGATGGAGTGCACACCCTACTAAAAATCAAGGTAAGCCCATAGGGGGGACATCACAGCACACAGTAAAGAGAAGGGAAGGGCCCAGGGGAATTGGGGGAATTCAGGTCTGAGTATACACCTTGTATTTGACAGGTATTCCTCCGGGTGAAACAGGGGAAGTGAAGACTAGGGGTCAAGGGAGGCTCGTCCATCGCTCCTGCACAAACACAGGTGAGGGTAACAGTATGTCAGCACTGCTACAACCTTTGCTCTATAAAGCTTAATCATATGTAGCAAGGAGAACCTGCCATATTTACTATTGATTTTTCTTCATATGGGTGCTCAAAAAAGAGCCTTTCCTGTATAACGTTAGTATGATGACCTCTTTATGTGGTTTGGCAGAAATGGGATAACCCAAATATATCATGCCATTTGCAATTTCTACCTTATTGTCAATTGATCATTGTGAGAAACCTTAAGGTGTCTAACCCGCTAGTTCCCGGGGATCTGTCATCCAGGTGGCCAGGACACAGCCATCGCTTTTGGATCCAGTTCCTCAGGGTGGACCATTGCGGGAGGATCACCTGGATGAGAGGTCCTTGGGGAGTGGAAGTGGGACACCGGAGGGTGAGACATAGTATCCCCTTCCCAATAACACCTTTTTGCCATCATACCAGGTAGGATACCTAGGAATTTACCCCCCCCCCTTTCTGACACAAACGTTCTCACAGACAGTTCACCATGAGCGACAATGGACTTACACCAGAGCCGTATACCTGACGTGTCCCAAAACCATGGACAGGCAAGATCAGGCAATTACAGATTACTACACACACCTGACTTCCATTACGCTTCCCCACACAGATAAAAGTCGAAACACGAAAGCACACACTGAGCAAGGCAAAGCACACGAGGAAACGGCAGTACCAAAATGGCAGTTTAATACAAGGAGAAAGACGGCAAGATCAGAGAGAGTCGCAAGGAGGGAAGTACCTACCCGTGACCTCTGAAGACTTATTTTCGTGAGCCTTGGAAAGTGAGAAAGCAAAGACCAGGAACTAAGGCTGATCAAACCTGCACAGTGTTGCGGAGGTACCCGGGCTCTCCTGCGTCGATAACAAAGACGGGGAGGAGTAATTGCTGCCGTGGTACTGTCCTTGGCTCCTACAACAAAGCAGTGTCAGAAGAAACAGCACAGCCGGTGAGTCGGGGAGACTGATATTAAACCAGCTTGTAGTTGATCCAAGGTTGCAAGCAGCAACATTGTACAAAGAGAACAGTGTGTGAGGCGTTTGCAAAGAGGGACGCAAAAATAATTGGAACAAAAGGAGTAATTGAACTTTACATTTTGAACTTTGGGAGGCCAACAAAAGATACCATACACAGAGTGGTCCGGCGCCACGTGGGCGCTCATTCGACAGTCTCCGCCAGGTATCCAATTAATGCTGAGTGTAAGAAAAAGGAATAACAAAATCGAAATGGTCATGCAATGAATCAAGCTAAACCCTGTGCACATTCAAAAGTCTTCCATACTTTAAGATAAATCACAATTGGTCCGAGCTTGGCTGAGGGAGACTAATTGACCAAAAGAAAGGTATCTGTGCCCGGCAGAGCGGTATCTGGGGTGAACCATGAGTCACTCGAGAAAGAATTCTCTGAACATTGGTTTAAATGGGATCTGAGCCCAGAAGAGGTTGATCCTACTTGGAACTTATGAAAAGGATCTGAGCCCGGCTGAGGGGGATCTAGGGTGAACATCCAACTTTGAATACATTTGAAAGGAAAAGAACGTTTACGTATTGTTTTTGCTAGGCAGGCCCTTTTGAGTCTAGAGACTTACAAGTCGTAAAGAGGCTTCGACCCAGTAGGTCCTGAACTGCGAAGATTGAACTGTAACCTCGCGCCGCAGAAGCCAGAGTGTGCGCTTTGCTCGAGTGAACCCCCTTGCCCTGTGCTGAAAACATGGGTGAGGGAGGCCAACGGCACAATTATCCTGACTTATCATTTTGTGAACACTTCTTTCTTTTTCATGAACTTCATCCTGCACTATTTGTATTAAGCAGTAAGGATTGGCAATAGGTTTTTTTAGTATAGGCCCTTTTATTTTGACGAGACTCCACCAGGACTGCATTATTATTATTTGATGGTCGTAGCTTGCTCCCATTTTAGATTTAGGTTTAGATAGGCGTTTATCACACCCTTGATAAAGTTCAATAAACACCCTTGGACTGTGGTCACTTGTGTCTGTCTTACTTTAATAACATGCCTTCTTTACATATGGTGTCAGAGTGGGATATGATTCAATTGATAAAAATTGAGACTCCATGCTGATAATTGTCGTACCACCAGAAGGGGAAAATAGAATCATTGAACTCCTTGACTCTGATCGTGTATCCACTCTTAAAGAGGTTTTGCTCTCTCAACTACATATCCCAACTAATCATCAAGACCTGTTTTTTAAAACTGAAGTGCTAGTGGATACCCTCCCGCTCTCTTATTAATTATAATATCCAACAGTGGCATCGGACACTATTGAGAATCTGACCAGCCTTTACCTTCAGTAGGCCTAGTGCTCTAAACCCCCACACCCTGCTCCCAAAACGTTTTTTTTGGTACCCAATTACCATCGGTCGCAGGGCCATCAGGGTTAGAGACCAACCTACCTAAATCACTCCCTTCAGCGGAATCAGACTGAGAAGGAACTGATGACTTCAAAACGTTATCCGAAGGAGTCAAAACCTGTTTTTCTTTCTGATTCTGAAAAGGCCACTGAAGGAACCCTTAACCCACCAGAAGAAATGGCTGACCTAGCAAATGTCATAGCCCAGTTGGCGGCTCATCAAATACAGGCCGAAACTAGGGTCCAAGAAAACTTGACAAAATTGGTTGAGTTGCAAGCCAGATCCCTACTAGGACACGGGATACTTCAACCATACCTAGAAGGCAAAGATCTAGGGAACTTCTTTCTGAATTTTGAACGATTAGCCGAACAGATAGGATGGGAAGAACACCTTCAAATATGTTATTTGGGGCCCGTTTGTCATGGCCACGGGTCATGGGGCCAGTCCTTCCTCATCTCCAGGGTCTCATTGGACCCATTCCTGGCGCCTCTGGCACCGGGCTCATGTTAAAGTGTGCTTTGCACACTCTAGGCCTAGGGCGTGTGCAACTGGGCCGGGCGTGGCCCAAGGATCGGAACTGGAAGGCACGTGCTACAGGCCCAAAGAAGGACAAGGTGGAGTTTGTGGGCGGAGCTATGGAGGGGCCTGAACCAGCCTATATAAGGCCAGCTCATCCACGTGCCCTCGCTTTGCGTTATTCTGCTTCCAAGCAGCGTAACACTCTCCACTGTACCTACCTGAGCCTTGCTGGAATCCAGCCTCATCTTCGAGATTTCCAGGGAACGCTTCTTACCAGCAGTTTTCCGCCTCATCGCCGCAAGCGTCTCCTCTTCAGCTACTCCGTCGCTGTGGGCGAGTCTTACCTGCTACCAGCCTCTTCATTGCCGAGTGTGCATCTTACCTGCTACCAGCCTCTTCATCGCTGAGCATGCATCTTACCTGTCATCAGCCGCTTCATTGCTGAGCACGCACCTTACCTCTTGTCAGCCTCCACATCGCTGGCGCTCCAGCTTCTGCATCATTTAATGCGCCTCTTACCTGCAACTCTTTGTGGCCTGTGCCGGACTATTCTACTTACCTCCATTTCATTACAGGCTGAGCTGAGCCTTCTTCCGGGCTGACGTCCCTGCACGGTAGGAGCCGGGGACGCCCTCTTACCACCACGAACCTGTCATGATGCCCGCTCCCGGGGAGCCGGTTCAAGCCCTGCGTCCCCGAAAGCGGACATCCAGTCCCCAAGGAAGGACCCAGCAACCCCATATAGGGGCCCTTTGGACAGTGTCTTGGTGCCTATGGCGCCAGGCTCATAAAAGACATCAGTCCTGGCGCCATAGGCACCAGGCTCATTATGGGTGTGTTTGGGTGCACTTACCTGATGCAGACCATGCTGCAGGATCCCGGCCTCCTTGAGGCCTGAAAGGAACTACTTTACCTGTGGGACTAATTTACCATCCGGGCGTGGTCGGGGAAGGATACATACCTGATTGGAGGAAGGATACATACCTGGAACTTCTTCCAAGGCTATTTAAACCCCACCCGAACAGCCACACGTGCTTCGCGTTGTTCTGCATCTAGCAGCTGGACGCTCACCGTGTCTGCTCTTGCAAAGTGACTTCTGCCACGCCTGCCAGCATCCTGGATCACCTGCAAAGGAAGAGAAGAAGAGAACAGAAGAAGGAAAAGTCCTTACCTGCTAAATCCGCATCCCGGAGACATCTCGCCGACAATCCTGAAAAGGAAGACTTTTATTTAAAAGCTCATTGCGTCGATCGCTGCAGCGCCGCATTTCACTCACCTTTACAGGGCGCCTCCATGTTCAGCAGCGATCATCCGGATTCGCAGTCATGCCCCAGCGCCTAGGGAGAAAAAGACAAGAACAAAAGGTGAGAGAGAAGGGAATAAGGAAAGCTAAATCTCCATGTTAAGACTTACCTGTTGATTCATTCCCTCTTCATTTTGGGTACGTGCCGCATCCTGGCATTTCCGGACCCCGGCCCCTAAGGGGAAAAAGAGACATCAGCGTTAATGAGCGAATGAAAAGACATTACCAAAAAACGCTCATTAAAGACTTACCTGATTTCTACAAGGATTTCACCTCTCATCTCGGGTCGGTGCCTGTTCCCCGGCATTCCGTACCCCGACCCCTATGGGGAAAAAGACGCTAGCATTAGTACATTAATGCATGGACACAAGGGGAACCTCTTATCAAAAAACTTACCTGGAAGCCAAGCAAGTTTGGTTCTCACCAATCCGAAAATCCAGTGAAGTAACTGGATACCAACGCGCCCCTGCATCAGAAGCAGGATGGAGAGCTCGTCCTTCCAGACCCTAAGGTGAGACGCTACGGGGAATCACAGAAAGGTTTCGAGGAGGGTGAGAGGGGAAAGTGGGAGGCCGATTGCATTACCCCGCAGACAGTTAATCCCCTATTTTCGCCTACAGAAGGATACTTCTGCGAACCAGACAAGGCAGATTTGGGGGCCCGGTCCAGTCTGTCTTCCGAACCCTGCGCATCACCTTAGAAGAGGTCACAACAGCGCGAACCAGGCCAGCGCCTCCGTGGGAGTCAGGTGAGCGTTACAGAACCATCATCGAAGGCCCAGACGCTGTTCATCATCGGCCTGCATCTACGAGGGAAAAAAGGACAAACAGGTTAGAATTTATAGATGCTCACACAGCGCATATATACATGAGACATTGCAAGAATTAACGCTAGACGGAATACAGTCATTCCGATCGAACTATACTCTAAAGACTTACTCCATAATTGGATTGGTGGCAGCCGGTCTGCATCAACCTACACACTGGCCAGTGAAGTTAACTCGGCCCGATCTTCGCGCCCTTGCCAGGAAAGGCAGGACGGATAGCTCAACATTACAAAGCTACAGGTGAGCGTCTATGGGAAAGCGCTTGCCCACCATATTCTGGCACGAAAGGGTTGTGGGAAGTCACGGGGTCCCCACTCCGTTCTCATTGCCTCTCCTCTTCACACAGGGGCAACATCCATCTCCTGAGCTGCAGGTCCAACCACTCTCGGAGGGGGAAGGTGATTCTGAAAAATCTGATCAAGGGAGGGCTCCAACCGTGCCACAACGCCGCTGCGGAACCCAGGTGAGCGTTACCCCGTGTTGAAAGGTAAACTACCGAACACCTACCGACTGCTTAATCTTGCCCAGGGAGCCACCTTTGCATCCATAAAAGAAGGGCTATTAAAGCGAGTGGGCCAAACTTCTAACTTCTGTCGGCAACAGTTGAGGGCCATTAGATTTAATCCTGGAGAAACCCCCCTTGAAATATGTGAGTGTATCAAAAATACTGTAGCCCTTTGGATCAATAACAAATCCCTGGAAGAATTGATAGAAATGATAACGTTGGAACAGTTCACCAATTCCTTACCCCCTTTTCTGCAAAAGGCTGTATTACAATTAAATCAAGCTACCCTAGCCATAACCATTGTAACTGCACAAAACCACTCGGATGCAGCCAAACACTTCCACTCGGTACATTGAGGCGAGGAATGGAAAGATTACAAACCTACCCACCAACCCCAACCTCAGGGAGTAGATAAACAAGGAGGTTGATATAAAATCAAGGAATGTATATGGAAGGAAAGAATAGAAGCCAAAAGATCTGACCCTAAAAGTAGAGAAGAAAGTAAAAGGGAGGAACACAAAGGAAGCAGACCACCTCCCACACCCTCGTATCTGCTTTTCATATAGAGCAACTGGGCATTTGGCCAGGCACTGTCCCAAACATTTTAAAAAAAGAACCTATGGAAATAGGCTGTTTAAAGGGAGAAGAGTGGGAAGAATCTGAAGAAGATCTAGAGTCCTTCAGCATATATGTTTGTTAGTCTTCTGCTGACTTCACATATGAAAAAGCTTGGGTGAATAGGAAGCAAGTGAAGGCGTTAATAGACTCAGGTAGCAAGCAAATCACCATAAGAGCTGACTTGATCACAACAACAGATCTCGAGAATGCTTTACTAGTTAGATTTACTTGTGCACAGTGGGACAATGAAATATACCCCAAAATACCTGTGTGCGTTAACATCAGGGGCGAGTCATGTTTAAAATCTTCAGCCATCATTCCTGGACTCCCTGAGGAAGTCATTGTGGGTCGGGATTTCCCTACATTTTCCACTCTTTTGCTGGGCACGCCACCTCCCTATAGAGAATTGTCACCCCGGGACTCCTGGCACTCTAATTACTATTACCAAAGCTCTGCAATATGGGACTGGGAAAAGACAGAATCCCATGAACTCCCAACAAGATTTAGAGAACCAATAAAACCAGCGTCAACCTCTAGAGACCAGTTCATTGGTTGTTTTCGAGAGACCAATAAGACCACCTCACCTCTACCTACCCAGTCACAATAAAATCAGTGGAATATGTGAGTCCTTGGATATATCTCATCTCTGTTCTTTCCCAGCTCTTAACAATGAAGAACCTGGACAAAGACCAATCATATCCACCTTGCATAGGAGAAGGGTATGTGAGAAACCTGAAGGTGTCTCACCCACTAGTTCCCGGGGATCTGTCATCCTGGTGGCCAGGACACGGCCATCGCCTTTTTATCCAGTTCCTGGGGGTGGACCAGTGCGGGAGGATCACCTGGATGAGGGGTCCTCTGGTAAAGGAAGTGGGACACCGGAGGATGAGACATGGTATCCCCTTCCCAATAACACAAATCCCCTTCCCAATAACACCTTTTGCCCCATCCTACCAGGTAGGATAGCTAGGAATTCAACCCCCCACCCCTTTCCAATGCACACTTTCTCACAGACAGTTCACTGTGAGCAACAACGGACTAACACCAGAGCCGTATACCTGACATGTCCCAAAATCATGGACAGGCAAGATCAGGCAATTACAGATTACTACACACATCTGACTTCATTACACTTCCCCACACAGATAAAAGGTGGAGCACAAAAGCACAATCTGCACGAGGCAAAGTACACAAGGAAACAACAGTACCAAGATGGCAGTTTAATACAAGGAGAAAGACGGCCAGATCAGAGAGAGTCGCAAAGAGGGAAGTACCTACCCGTGACCTCTGAAGACTGTTATTTTCATGAGCCTTAGAAATTGAGAAACAAAGGACCAGGAACTAAGGCTGATCAAACATGCACAGTGTGTCAGAGGTACCCGGGACTCTCCCGCGTCGATAACCAAGGCGGGGAGGAGTGATTGCCGCTGTGATATTGTCCTTGGCTCCTACAACAAAGCAGTGTCAGAAGAGACAGCACAGCCGGTGAGTCGGTGTGACTCATATCAAACCAGCTTGTATTTGATTCAAGATTGCAAGCAGCAACATTGTACAAAGAGAACAGTGTTTGAGGCGTTTGCAATGAGCAACGCGAATATAATTGGAACCAAAGTAGTAATTGAACTTTACATTTTGAACTTTGGGAGGCCAATAAAAGATACCATTACAAAAGATACAAAAAAGCTACAAAAGATGAAACACGTGTATAGGCGCCATATCATATCATATCACACATAGTGGTCCGGCGCCAAGTGTGCGCTCATTCGAAAGTCTCTGTCAAGTATCCAATTAATGCTGAGTGTGAGAAAAAGGAATAACGGGTGCAACGGGTCAAGCTAAACCATGTGCGCATTCGAAAGTCTTCCATACTGCAAGGTAAATCACACTTGGTCTGAACCCAGCTGAGGGAGACTAACTGACAAAGAAAGGGATCTGAGCCCGGCAGAGCGGGATCCGGGGTGAACCGTGACTCACCTGAGAAATAATTCTCTGAGCATTGGTGTAAATGGGATCTGAAGAGGGTGATCCTACTTGGAACTTTTGAAAAGGATCTGAGCCCGGCTGAGGGGGATCTAGGGTGAACACCCAACTTTGAATATATTTGAAAGGAAAATAACGTTTACGTATTGTTTTTGCACAGCAGGCCCTTTTGAGTCTAGAGACTTACAAGTACTAAAGAGTCTCTTCGACCCAGAAGGTGCTGAACTACGAAGATTGAACTGTAACCTCGTGCCGCAGTGCTGAAAACGTGAGTATGGGAGGCAAACGGCCCAATTATCCTGATTTATCTTTTTGTGAACAATTCTTTATTTTTCATGAACTGCTCCCCACACTATTTGTATTTAGCGGTAAGGATTGGCAATAGGTTTTTTATTATAGGCCCTTTAATTTTGACGAGACACCACTAGGACTGCATTATTATTATTTGATGGTCGTAGCTTGCTCCCATTATGTTTAAATGGGGGTTTATCACACCCTTGATAAAGCTCAATAAACACCCTTGAGCTGTGTTCACTTGTGTGTCTTACTTTGATACCATGCCTTTTCCAGCATGGGGTCTGGCATGGATTCACATGCTCATGAATATTTCCCGTCAGGCTGGGAATCCTCGGTAAAGAAAAAATCAGTATCAGTTTCGTTTCTGACCTGTCTTCCTTAGTAGTAACCAATCGCTGGTCTCTCCCGAAGCCCCGCCTCTGGCAGCCATCTTCAGATTTGTACTGCACGCTCAAGTGTTGGGAGTCCTCGTGTTTAGCTCTCGAGCTTTTTGCTGCGTTTTCACACTTTTTCAAAGTGATTTTCTAATTTTTCTGTCAAATTGAGCCTCAAGCTCCACTGTTTCTACATCCGATCAACGAGGACCCGTTTCGGATTTTTCTATGCCACTCAAGGGTGAGGTTTTCGTCGAGTTGCGCTTCTTGGAGGAGTCCAAAAATGTCTGTGGCCTACCCCGGACATGGCCCAGGAGAAAGGAAGCTCGACGCCCGGAAAGCTGTTCAGGGTTTGCCCTGGATGCCAGCTGCAGAATGTGTTCAAAGAGGACGAGCATTTGAAGTGCCTCTACTGCCTTCATGAGGACAAAACGCACGCGGAGAAGGACTGTGCATTTTGTGGGAACATGTCGGAAAGGACCATCAAGGATCGACATCAACGTCTCTCCAACTGGCTGGAAGGAAAGAGCCCGTCAGATGAGAAGAAGAAGAAGAAGTCTGAGCGGTCTTCTAAGTCCTGTGAGGGCGCCCCAGCGACGGGGGCCCAACAGAAGGCAAAGCACCGCGAGTCCGTGGGCACCGGGAGCGCCGAACGGTCGGGCTCCTCGGCTGCCAGGCAGGGCGCACCCTCTCCAGCACCATCAGCCACGAGCCAACACTCTGGCTCAGGGAAGAAGAAAGCCGAGAACCCGGCGAAGCTTCTGGAGAAACCCCGGTCAATCTCAAAGGATCCAGCCGAGGGGGACCGAGGCGGTGACCCTCCCCCCAAGGTGAAGGCCACAGGTCTGCCGAAAGCGGTGAAGGCCTTGATTCACCCGGCTAAGGCCTCTATCGAGGAAGTCGCGGCGGCCCTGGCGCAGCCTGGGGAGACTACACCAGTGGAAGCGACCTTGGGGCCCAGAGTTTCTCTGCCACCGTGGAGGGAAGCCTCTTTCAGGTCCATCGAGAAGACCCCCGTGAAGACCCCAGCGGAAAAAAGAGGGGGTGGGGCTGGTGGCCATTGTGGACACGGACACAGCCTCTGAGGAGGAACTGGGCGAAGTCTTGGAGGGCCTCGATGAGGGCGTCGAAGAGGCCCGGTCCTACGGGAGGGATCCCGACGAAGGGGACGACGAGAGCGACTCCGGCGAGAGTCCTAGTCAACCGTTGCGCCCGTCGCTTCCGGAGCCGCAGGATAACTCGCGGCCATTTTGTTGGCAATACAATCCTTATGTTCGGGGATCAGGACGAGATTGCCCCTACCACTGAAGGGCGAGCCGGAACCAGGCCCGACGGAGGAGCCAGAGCCAGGCCCGTCGGGAAGTCCCCCAAACAAGAGAAGACGGACCCATCCAGCCCCGCCTTTTCAGCCCTCGCGGCCTGCTCAACCTTTGCCCACATCCCCGGACCTGGGGATGACACGGGAACTGACACGGCCACGACGGGTACGGATGACGACAGCGGTGACAACGGGACGGAGCTCCCACCGCCTTCAGCCCGGGCCTCCTCGCCCAACGAGATTGGGTCTTTCCACGCTATGATTGCCAGGGCAACTGAGCTTTTCCAGCTCTGCCCCGAAGAAAAGAAGGAAGGTTTCCTTTACCAACGGTGCGAGGTCAAGAGGAAGACAGTCCTCGCCGTGCCTCTGTTGGATGACATCTGGGACGAGGGTCTCACCCTTCTCAAGAACCCGTCTACGACGCCTGCCAAGAGGGATCGGTACGAGAAGAAGTACCGGGTCCCCGACGCAGCCCCTTTGTGCCTTGGGGCGCAACCAACCCCTGACTTGGTCGTCTCAGCGGCGGCCAAGAAGAAAGCAGGGGGGCATTGGCCTCAACTCAACTTCCCCACCGGACGGCGAAGGAAAGAAGCTGGATGCAATGGGACGACGTGTTATCTCGTCGGCGGCTACAACGATTAAGGCGGCCAATGCCCTCACGATCGTGGCCCGCTACGACAGGGAGTTATGGTACAAGATCGCCCCCCTGTTGGACTTCCTACCGGACGACAAGAGAGCGGTGGCTCCTCTATGTACCGCCAAGCGGGCTGCTCTTCGTAGCAGGAAGCCTATAGAGGACGAGGCAAGTCGGGTGGACGCCGTCGTCGCCAGGGAGGCCAAGGCGGCAAGGCGCCCTCCAAGCAAGATTGAACCGACTCTGGCGTCGGGCCCCCACCGAGGCACCCCGGTGGGAGGTCAGCTGGCGAAGTTCGTCAGCGGGTGGGAGTCCATCTCCACCGACCGTTGGGTGCTGGACGCCCTGGCACAGGGGCACTCCCTCGAATTTCTAAAAAAGTGCCCCCGCATTCCTCCCGTGGCCAGGAAGGAAAACCACGTCCCTCAACTACTGTTGGAGGTAAGGGCGATGCTCAAGAAAGGTGCCATCGAGTTCGTCCCAAAGAGGCTCCGGGGCTCCAGAGTATACTCAAGGTACTTCCTCGTGAAAAAGAAGACAGGAGGGTGGCGACCCACCTGCGACGACTGAACAAGTACATCAAGGCACAGAAGTTCCGGATGGTCAACCTCCAGCACATGCTGGGACAGCTGGAGGAGGGCGATTTCCTGTCGTCGTTGGTTTTGGAGGATGCATACTTTCACATTCCCATTCTAAAAGGACACCGGAAGTTCTTCGGGTTTGTGATCCAAGGGCGGCACTACCAGCTCAAGGCCCTCCTGTTCGGATTGAAGTCGGCACCCAGGGTTTTCACCAAGTGCCTCGCTCCAGTGGCGGCGCGGCTGCGCCTGCAGGGGATCCATGTCTACCCCTACCTGGACGATTGGCATTGGCTCATCCGCGCAAGGACAAGAGAGCTCGCCATAGAACACACAGCGAAGACCGACTAGCTGCTCACGGACCTGGGGTTCTCCATCAACTTCCCCAAGTCCCACCAGGTCCCCGCTGAAGTCGCACTGTTTCTGGGAGCCAAGCTCGACACAGTGGCGCGTCTGGCCTCGCCATCGGAGGAAAGGACAAAGGCCATCCTAGGCAAGGTGCAGCGTCTTCTGGCCATGGACGTGGCCAGGGTGAGGTCCATCAAGTCCCTCCTCGGGATGATGTCCTCTTGCATTTATCTCATGCGCCTGTGCAGGCTGCGGATGCGCCCTCTTCAGGAGTTCCTCGACACCCGCTGGATTCAAGCGACAGGCAGCTTCGAGGACAGGATCCCTCTCAACGAGACCTTGCGACAAGCGATCCGGTGGTGGGGCACCCACGCTCATCTAGCAGCAGGGACAGACTTTCAGACCCCGGCCCACCAGGTGATGACGGATTCCTCCCTGAAGGGGTGGGGAGCACACACCAGAGATCTTCACGCGAGAGGCCTTTGGCTCCCGGAGGAGAAGCCGCTCCACATCAACATCCTGGAGCTCCGGGCAGTGTTCTGGGCCCTCAGGTCCTTTCTCCCGTGCCTCAAGGGCAAGGTGGTGAGGATCTTCACCGACAACACCACAACGATGTTCTACATCCGGAAGCAGGGCGGAACCAGATCCCCAGGCCTATCCAAGGAAGCCCAGGATCTGTGGCATTGGTGCCTTGGGGCGCAACCAACCCCTGACTTGGTCGTCTCAGCGGCGGCCAAGAAGAAAGCAGGGGGGCATTGGCCTCAACTCAACTTCCCCAGATTGACCTGTTCACGACAGCGACGAACTCCAAGTGCCAGAGGTTCGCCAGCAGGTTTCCCTCACCGAGGAGCATGGGCGATGCTTTCTCGTTCCGTTGGGACGGCATGTTCCTTTATGCGTTCCCTCCGTTGTCGTTGCTGCTCCGACTCATCAACCAGCTCAAGAGGTCACGGTGCAGGATGATCCTCATCGCACCGGCGTGGCCAAGGCAGATCTGGTTCCCGGACCTTCTGGACTTGTCGGCGTCCTTACCGGTCAAGCTGCCGACGGACGCAGATCTTCTTTCCAGAGAAGGAGGCGCCATCCTTCATCACGACCCAGAGTCGCTGAACTTGCAGGCCTGGCTCCTGCAGCACTAGAGTTTGGAGGGTACGATATCCCGGCTGACTGCAGAGAGGTTCTTGCAAAGGCCAGGGCGTCCTCAACTCTCAAGTGCTACGGACATAAGTGGAAGAGGTTCTCTGTCTGGTGCCGTGCACAGAAGATTAGCCCTCTGTGGATTACGGCCCCTCAAGTACTGCCGTACCTACTGTCGCTGGCCAAGGCTGGTCTAGCTCACGCTTCCATCAAGATACATCTGGCTGCGATCTCCCAATACACCAGAACTACAGGACGGGCGTCCTTGTGGTCTCATCGCCTGGTGAAGGAATTTATGAAGGGACAGTTCCGATCGTTCCCGCCGGTGAAGGCTCCTGTCCCGGCATGGGAGCTGAACGTGGTGCTGTCTAGGCTCATGGGGGCCCCATTCGAGCCTCTGCATTTAGCACCGTTGAAGTTCCTGTCGTGGAAGACAACTTTTCTTGTGGCCATCACCTCCGCATGACGAGTGGGAGAGATCCAGGCCCTATCCTGCAAGCCTCCATACTTGACTTTTCACGACACGAGGGTGGTGCTAAGGACGCACCCCTCCTTTATGCCCAAGGTGCCGTCGGACTTCCACCTCAACGAGCCCTTGGTGTTACCAGTTTTCTTCCCGTCGCCTTTGTCGCCGGCCGAGAGGACTTTGCACTCGCTGGATGTGGCTAGAGCGCTGAAGTTCTACGTGGACCGCACAAAGAGTTTTTGGAAGACGTTACAGCTGTTTGTGAACTTTGGGCCTGTGAACCAAGGGAAGGCTCTCTCGAAGGCTTCCATTTCCAGATGGCTCTCCGGCTGCATCATGCACTGTCACTGGTTGGCAAACCAACCGTTGCCCAGCCGTCCGAGAGCCCATTCGACCAGAGCGATCGCTGCTACCACGACGTTCTTGTCTGGTGTGCCCCTGCTGGACATCTGCAGGGCTGCTATGTGGAGGTCAACGCACACCTTCGCGAGATTCTACTGCGTCGACCGGGATTCCAGGGAGGAGTCCAGAGTCGGCAAAGCAGTGCTGCGCAACCTGTTCGCCTGAAGACCTGGTGGGAAGGTAAGAGTTGCTTAATGTTGAGTTTATGTAATGCTTAATGTTGAGCCTTTTGCCACCCCCCGTGGTTGTGCATGTGTGTACTACTATGTATTCTTATATTCATGAGCATGTGAATCCATGCCAGACTCCATGCTGGAGAAGGAACAAGTTACTTACCTGTAACTGTTGTTCTCCAGCATGGATCTGGCATGGATTCACATGCGAACCCTCCCTCCTACCCCTCTGCGGCTCTTCACTTGGTCATACTGCCACTTTATGTGCTACCAAATCTGAAGATGGCTGCCAGAGGCAGGGCTTAGGGAGAGGGCAGTCATTGGCTGGGGGCAGTATGACCCAGAGACCAGTGATTGGTTACTACTAAGGAAGACAGATCAGAAACGAAACTGATACTGATTTTTTCTTTACCGAGGATTCCCAGCCTGACGACGGGGAATATTCATGAGCATGTGAATCCATGCCAGACCCATGCTGGAGAACAACAGTGACAGGTAAGTAACTTGTTCCTTCCTTACACCATACAAAGCATTAATGTTTCCTAGAAATCGACAGCCCAATCATTTTCTAGCATATTTTGGTAAAAGGAACTAATAACGTGTTGTAGTCCAACTTGAGCATTATCAAGAAGTACTACGTCGTCTATGTATGCAAACCATCTTTGAAAGGCATGCTAAAATACAAGCAGAATGGTCTGCTAAATTATTGGGAAAGAAATCCCAGTAATGTGGTTATATAGATCTTTAATGAGAGAAATCGCAAAGGACATTTACCATTTACTTTCGGTATTGACCAATGTACCCCACTTGATAAGGTACAGCGGGATTGGCTATCAACAGTTTTACCAACCAGAGAATCACTTAGGTCCTAACATTAATGATGACCATGCAATATCTGTCTTTACCTGGAACACCAGATGTCACTCACATTATGCATAACATGGTGGATGTTTTGATTGTGGTAATTTATATGATGACATTGCATTACAAAAGACATGGATGATGGAATAAGTACTCTAGATGTACTAAATACCATTCAGAAGCCAGCTAGCAAGGGGGCGATGGGAAGATCCAAAGGTGGCCTCAGGATTAGCATTAAATACTCTTACATCCTCAGTGAATGTAAGAGTGAATAATCTACTGACTGCGTTAGTTACCTGGCTCAGGCTATCTGGAAATTATACCCAGATGATGATGATAATTGTTAATGATCCACCTAGTCTTGGGTGTACAGAGATTAACAGGCTGATTGTTGAATAGCTTATCCAGTCTGATGGTCTCCACTGGGGGACTTCAGCCCTGATGGTTGTTCGAGAATGTAACACTAAAATTCCTCCCACGTTGGATTACTGTGCTACCGATACTGTGGCATAATCCCCATGCATTTCTAAAACAAAAGGATGTCAATACCATGGGCAATTTATGTTAAATAATTTGTTCCCTTAGGCTTGGATATGTTGAACAGACCTGTCGATGATATTGCAGGCATTTATACCAGAATAACCAATACATCTGCATCCACAATTGTTGATATTCTTCTTCATTTATTATTATTATTATTATTATTATTAGGGTATTTACCAACGTTCGCGACAAAATGTTTGTGTAAAGAGGGTTCTAGGAAAAAAAAGTTATTATCATCCCATCAGCATGAACTCGGGTGGTGATTCCAGGATAGAACTTGCATATGGCAGAACAGATATGGTGGAGGTTAACCAAGGTGCCAACTGAATCAGATGGACTGCGCACAATATTAATCTGATTAATGCTAAGGCAATTGAGCTGGGTCAACTGTATGGTTTATTAGATATCAATCCGCATGAGATCTATATGAGGCGGTAGAACAAGTTTGTGTACATTTTGATTAAATCATGTGGATGTTGGGGCCTTCAAGCAAAGTTGGGAGAAGCACATTGTTACCACTTTGGGCGCTAAGTCTACGACTGTATTTGACTATTCTGCTATTACAACTGCAAGCGGGCTATATACTAGCAGTGTGGATGTGATCACAAAATTGTTGAAAAGCCTTAAATAGTTTTATGAGCGGTCCAACAAGCCTAATACATTGCTAGCTAGAGCGCTAAAAGCCGAGAAACTCAAGGGGCAGATTATATCGCTAAAAGACTCAAAGGAAGAGTATAAATATGATGCCTTCCGGAGTTTCTGTGAAAAACTATGCACGGCACAAACAGAGGTAGAGCAGGCCTGCACAGATATAGATGCAGCATCGCTAAGGCGAATCAACAACGCAGCAAAAGCAAGAATTGGAACATGCCATTACTGTTGAAGAGGCTATCTGTGCAATTAAGATGTTGAAGCTCAACAAGGTCCCAGGAAAAGACAGTCTGACAAAACTTTCCTATAAAACATTCTCAAGGTCATTGATTAAACCATTGACTAACCTTTATCATTCCTGCTTAACTTCAGGTGTCATATCGGATACAATGAATATGGCCATGATCAGCGTGATCCACAAGCCAGGTAAAGACCCAGAGAACTGTGGCTCTTACCGCCCAATTGCTCTTTTAAACACAGATGAGATTTTTTTTTTTATAATATAACACCAAGGCTAGAGAGTGCTTCCTGGCTTGTTCATAGTAGGGCATCAGACATTTGATAATGTCCGGAAATTCACCCACCTTATAGATAAAACGGCTAGATTTAAAAAGGACCAAACGCTATTGCTTTCTTTAGATGCATAGAAAACCTTTGCCACAGTCCACTGGGGTTTTCCAAAAGAGGTGAAGGGGAGGGGTTTGTGTCCCAATTGGATCAGGTGGATACATATAATAAGCCTAGAGTGAGAATTAGAGCTAACAGTGTCTGCTCTGCACTCTTAGTACTAGGTAGGGGAACTAGACAAGGTTGTCCCCTATCACCCTTCCACTTTGCGTTCGTAATGGAGCTGTTTGCACAGAGGGTGACGACTCAGACAGATATCCAGGGAATACAATTTGGAGGAACAGAGTATACATTTGCTCTGTTTGCAGACAATGTCATTCTTTCAATGTGCAATCCTCTTCACTCTCTTCTGGCGGTGCAAGAGGAACTTGCCAGTTATGGAGGTGTTACAGCGTTTAAAGCTAACCTTAACAAGTCTGAGATTTTTAACTTAACTACGCCCCCTCCATCTGGTGTGTAATAGGCTTAAGACAGACTTGCCATTTCTGATTTAGGCAAACTATATAGTATAAATTATCCTACTCTAATAGAACAAATAAAGGCTGACCTGCGGAGGTGGAGCAAAGGCACCTTCTCCTGGTGTGGGTGCTGATTAATGTGTTAAATAATGTACTTCCTCTCTTCTTATTCTTCGTTCAGGCCTTCCCAGTAAAAATCCCTAGGCAGACTCTCTTAGAGCTGCAGAGCGCAGGCACATCATTCATTTGCAAGGGAAGAGAGGTAGATTGGCGAGCTCTATATTAAGGGCTGGCACAGTACAAGGTGGACTGCAAGCGCTAAACTTCATGGCATTATCTGGCAGCACAGTTGCGGATAGTGAAGAAATGGTGCCAAACAGAATCCGAAAAGCGGTGGTGGGCTATGGATATTGCAGTTGCTGGCATTCCTTTATGGAGAGTGCTCTAGCAATCAAAAGGTAAAAGACCGACATCAGTTTATAGGACTAGGGTAACAAAGGCAGCGCTTGAGACGTGGAATACAATGGCTGTATGGGGGAACCTAATCTCACCCTAATCTTCTCCTTCTTGACCGACGCATTCCTTCTTTCATTGACTTCCTCCCTTCTCCTCCTTTGTCCTCCCCTCTAACCTCTTCGCCACCTCTGATGGGAGTACCACACCCCTGTATCCCCCCTCGGAAAACCTTCAAAGCTGGTGACCAGCTCCACTTTGCTACTCGAAATACTCGCTCTGCTGTCACACTCCTCCGACATCTGTCTCCTTCTTGAAGACTTTGACCTCGACATTCCAGAGGGTGTCTCACACGCTAGTCCCCGGGGATCTTTTAGGCGGCCAAGGCACGGGCATCGCCTTTCGATTCAGACACTGGGGTGGTCCAGTGCGGGAGGCTCACCTGGGTGAGGGGTCTTCGGGAGTTGGGGTGAGATTGCTGATGGTGAGACACGGTAGTCCCCCTTTTTTGTTCATCTACCCAATCTATTTTTTAGGATTTTCCAAAGTCCCAACTTCCCCACCACCCCCCCTTTTTACACAATCACTGGACAGGGGAAGAGAGAGACTGAGAGTAACCAGACTAACTCTCTCACATCATACTGGATATGTCCCGTTAATTGGGTCAGGCAAAGTCAGGCACTTTACCCTAAGTGCATACACCTGATACTAATTAACTCTCCTCACATGATGAAAAGGCAACACCTAAAGACACACTCTGAGCAAGGTGAAACACAAGTACAAGCAGAACTTCCAGGATGAAGGCACACCTACTGGAGCAACAACAGACCACCGGACGAGAGCAGCAGGCCGAAAACCCCAAGGCTTCCCTACTGCAGGTTGTTGCCTATGACAGGCCGCAAAAGACACGCGGAGAAGGCCAGATCCCACAAGTGAAGATTGCATTGTGTTTGAAGGATGCCAGCGACCCTCGACTCGAAAATCAGAAAAGGCAAAACAAGAATGAAGCGCACACAGCCGGTGAGTTGGCAAGCGACCTGAGAGACCGGTGTGTGTTAAAGTGAATGAAGTAGCAAAATCATATCACAAGTGAAGGCTGCACACGTGTGGAAGAGATGCAAAAAAAGGAAGACTCGTGAATGAACTTTAAAGGGAAATGCAGTTGCAAGATCAGCGATACTAAGTAACGGGTGTGGTCCGGTGGAAAAAAGTAATCCATTCGAAAATCTCTGTGAAAGGTACATTGTTCGAAACTAAAAAGGTGAACAAACGGCAAGAGTGAAAGTAAAATAGTGAACATTGAGTCAAAGTGGTCCTGCAGTGATCTGTAACGAAAGCCACGCACATTCGAAAGACTTTGACATCCAAAAGTGGTCCGAGCCCAACTGAGGGAGACCCAAAGTATAATAAGCTTGGTGAAGGGAGCCCCCTTGCAACTTTTGTGTTGAACTTTATTGTGAGAGGTCTGAGTCCGGCAGAGGGGGACCTTTGTAAACAGTTTGGTTGAAACATTATTTTGGAAGTCAGAGAAAGAGACTATAATGTGGAAGCGCAAGCAGGGCTCGATCCACGGTTTTGAACTTCGTATTATGTTGGAAACCGAGCCAGAGTGTGTCATCTTGCCTACGTCTTACTTTGTGAGGCCTAACGTGGGGAGGAGAGCTGGTTCAGTCGCGTTAACATTTTAACACAGATTTTTCTTCATGCATACATTTCTTCTTTTTACACTTTTTGTATAAAAGATAGGGCAGGCATTAGGTTTTGTTAGCATAGGTCATTTTGATATGATGGACTCCACTAGGACTGTTTTGTTTATCGTTTGATGGTCAAGACTACTCCCATCTTAGTTATAGGCAAAGTAGAAGTTTCTCCACTCCTAACATTTTCAATAAAGGTTTTACAAATTGTATCCATTGTGTCAGTGTCAATACCTGTGATACCATGCCTTCCCTACACCTCTCCCTTACCATTCTTCCTCCCGGTCCGACCCACCCAGCCAGACATACTCTGGATGTGCTCATCTCTTCAGACATCCCTATCTTTAACCCGCTCACTACTCCCCTCGCCTGGTCTGGCCACTCTCTCCTCTCCTTCCGCCTAGTGCCCCAAAGTCCTCTATCCCAGCCACCTTCCACACTACCGACCTCCTCCTCCATCATTCGACCGATAAAGTGAGTGTCAATCGCTGCTTTCGCTTCCACTTTCATCCCACCCCCACTCCTGACTTCCTCTGTTTCTGTCCTTGCTAAGCTTCACCTCTCCATCTCACACACCCTTGAAATCCTTGCCCCTGTCATGGCAATATCGCTTCTCTGTCCGCTCCAAGATGAGGGCCCACATTCAAGCCTGCATCTCTGGAGCCACTAACAATACGACTGAAATGTTCAAAATCTGCAAGGAACTCACCAACCCTAATGCAGTTTCTACCTCTCTCCCTCACTCCCAGGCCTTATGCACTGCCCTATCCTCCTATTTCACATCCAAAAATCTGGACATCCTGTCCACATTTTCCACCACTCCTACCCCTACCCCCTCTCCCGCTCTCTTGCCCCCATTGGCCCCCCTCCCACTCAGTGCACTCTCTTCCTTCTTACCCATAGTACCTGATGAGGTCTCTAAAGTTGTCTGCTCTGTGAAGGTCTCATCCAAACAGATGAATCCCTGCTCTTCCATAACTATCAAGGACAACATCTCCTCTCTCGCCCTGGCTCTTGCTGATCTCTGCAACCACTCCTTCGCCTCTGGCTCTTTCCCTCTATCCCTCAAGCAGTTCTTGTGCACCTTCTCCTAAAAAAGCCATCTGCTGACCCTTCTTGCCTGGCTAACTACCGCCCCATCTCTACCACCCCCTTCCTGGGCAAACTCTATGAAAAAATTGATCTTCCCTCAACTGATCCGTTATACTGAACTTGCTGGTTGCCTCCACGACCATCAATCTGGATTCCGGGCATCCAGAGGCACAGAAACTGCACTCCTGAACACCTGTGAAGATCTGCCCACTAGTCCAGACTCCACCTCACCTTCTGCTCTCATTCTCCTCTCTCTTTCCTCTGTCTTTGACACGGTCCATCATTCCATCCTCATAACAAGGCTCCTTGACACCCTCGCCATCGCAGACCGGGCACTGGACTGGCTGACCTCCTTCCTAACTAACCACCCTTGCATAGTCCGACTGGGCACTTTCTCCTTCACCACCTCATTCCCCACCTGTGGCATCCCCCAGCGCTCTATCCTGTCCCCTTGGCTTTCAAATATTGTGAGAATCCTGAGGATATTCTCCCAAGCGAGCCTCGAGGAGCCCTTATTCAGGTGGCCAAAGGAAGCTTGACATGCTCAGATCCCAGCCCTGGAGAGCGAAAGGGATCACCTGGATGGGGGAACCCGGGGTTGTGCTCGGGAGATTGCTCCAGGTGAGATGCAGTATTACACCGGAGAAAGGGATGAGAAAGACGAGATCCCTGAAGCTTTCAAGGGCTGTATCAACTAAACTTCCCTTCCATCTGATAAACTTCCTTTTCAAGAATCCATCATCCCATCTGCCTCGGATGAATCCATTACACGCCTCACTGTCTTCAGAAACTATCTTTTCCAAAAGCTCTGTTTTTCTGTTCCCTATCCGAATACTCCCAATCATTCTTCTTCCCATCCCTCTAATTATTATTTTCCGCACTCCCAACCTACTCAGGTAAAATTCCTACAATTCCCCTTGTTTATTTCACGATCCTAGCTATGCCCGTTTATCCCGCAAACCCTACCAATCCCGTCCCTCTGATTGTCACTTTCTGAACTCCCAGTCGAACATGACCCACAATTACAATTCCCACCATCCTATTCACAATCCCGGTAATTCTCATCCATTTCACAAACCTTACCCATTTAGTTTTTCTCAAAATACCAACTAACCCCCTTCTTATAATAGCACTATCCCGCGGGACATCGCGACACTCCAACCCCTCCTCTTTCCGACATGAATATTGGTTTACGACAGACTTGCAATAAGACTGCGTACCTGACATGTCCTGCTAAGAAGGTCAGGCAAAGTCAGGCAATTGACTCAAATCACACACACCTGATGACTCTTCCTTTTCACCACAGGGATAAAAGGTGAAGCAGGAGAGCACAGGAAGATCAAGGCAAGCACAGTAGATAGCAGGATGACACGGCTATGCAGGCGCAGCAGTTCAAACAAAGGAGAAAGGTGGCAGGAATCAGGATGGTGGTGAGGAGAGAATGACCTTGCCCTTTTCATCCCCGGCCCGCAGAACTTTTGTGGAGCTTGCAACAGATGTCAACGGTACAGTGGGCAAGCCTGCGCCAATAAGTAGTAGCGAGGGAAGGTCCTGCGACCGTGGTACTGTCCTTGACTCCAATGAAGAGGATAGCCAAGCTGTTCATCACAGCCGGTGAGTCGAGTGGAGAGCCGACAAGAACCGGGCTGTGTTAATTGATAATCGCAGTGTGGCAAGTTTTCAACCAAATTGGAGGAACTATGAAAGTACTGTAACAAGTATTGAAGGGGAGACCAGCTGCAGAAGGAAACCGGCACCATGTGGGTGCTAACTCAAGAGACCTTGGTCAAGCCCCATATGAGAGAAACTACACATATCAGAAGGCCAAAGGAGAGCCAGTGGAATAGATAAAGGTGGTCATACGGAGGGCAAAGCAAAATTCCCTGTACAATTGAAAAACTTTGATCTAAAAACTGTTGAAAAGCAAGGGAAGTGAATCGTGCAAATATTGAACTGTGCAAAAATTAAACTGTGAAACTAAACAGGGGTCAGTGCCCAGAAGAGGAGGAGCCAGGGGTGAGTCACTATTACCCTGATTGAGAGCCACAGTAAACCCGGTGAAGGGAGGCTATGAAGCGAGACGGGTTGGAGCCCGGCAGAGGGGGATCCAAGCGTGAAAAGTTGTCACCCTAAGATTGAAAGTGAAAGCAAAAGTTAAGAGATGGTAAGAGTGAACCCAAAGGAGGGATGCGAGAGAAGAAGAGTCCGAGCCCAGCAGAGGGAGATACAGGGGTGAAGACATCACCCAAGTACCGCCAGTCAAGAGGGGTCCAAGCCGACGGCGGTAGATCCAGGGATGAAGCTATCATCCAAATATCAAGTAAGAAAATACCTGACAGGTAAATTGAGAAACACTATACGTGAAGGGTCAGCGCCCAAAAGAGGCGGACCCAGGGGTAACCCCATCACACAGCGAACATTGGAAACAAACTTTAATTTGTTAAAGGAACTTTTGTTTTGTTATTTGAATACGTCGGGTCCTCGAAGGCAAGAAACTTTCAAGTGAAGTGAGACTTGGCCATCAATGGCCCTCATAGCTGAAGGCTCGAGAGTTATAAGCTGAACTGTCATCTCGCAATGGAAGAGCTCGAGAGTGTGTCCTGAGAGCTGCCAATGCAACTGTTGCCTGGTGCTGGAGAAGCCTGAGACTGTACTCTGCTCCGAGCTCCCATCTTACCCCTTGTTCAAAACGTGGGGAAGGGAGACCCAAGATGCCAAATCCTGACATATTATTTGAGAACACTGCTTTCTTTTCTTGAGAGCTATCCCCACGCCCCTTTTTTGTATTCGTTGTGAGGTTTGGCAATAGGTTTCTTAGTATAGGCCCTTTTTATTTTGACACAGCGCATTTAGGACTGCCTTATTTTTCATTTGATGGTCGATGCTTGCTCCCATCTTAGATATAGGTTTAGAATAGGCGTTTTTCCAACCTGCATACAGCATTCATTGTTCAATAAACACTGTTTGCCACCATGAGTTTCTCCCAATATCTTCCTCGCCTCTCTTGCCCACCTTTTTTATTTTTTAAAAACATTTTATTGATTAAATAACTCAAGCAAACAATACAAACCAAACAGGCAGTGCATATATCAACAGTTTCATTATACTTCCTTGACTTCTAACCACTGCTTCCCTTATCCCACCCCCCCCTTACGAGTCTATTACTTTACACATTCTGTTTCTGCATCCTGTGGTACAGTCTCCCCTTCTACAGGTTCTGCCGGGTCTGCTATTGACCCAAACAGCTCGGCTATCCATGATTTCCAGGCCATCAGGGACTTAGTCTCCTCCTCCCCCCCTGCATTACTCGTTTCTTGCCATACCATGGTTTCTGCTTCCGCCCATTTCTGCAAATCTCTCCACCACACCTCCACACTTGGTTTGTGGCATGTCTTCCACCCCATGTAAATTCTCCTCTTTGCAGGCACATAAGCCAGATCCTTCAGTTTACTCACATGCTTGAGCTTCTGTGATCTTGGGAACCCCCCCAACAGACAGGCCCACACTGTGTCCACTACAATCTTGATCCCCTTTTTCCCCAGTTTCCCTTTCACTTCACTCCAGAAGCGTTCTATGACTGGGCATGACCAGAACATATGCACCATGCCCGCGTTGTCCTCATCACACTTGAGGCATGCTTGCCGTCCTGCATGCTCAAACCTCGATATCCTCTGAGGTGTCATATATGCCCTATGCGTGATATACAGTTATATCTGTTTCAGTCTCGCATTTCTAGATACCTTCTTATGATACCCCTGCGCCCGTTCCCACATCTCGTCCTCCATCGGGGCTCCAACTTCCGTTTCCCAATCTAGTCTCAACTGCGTGACCTCCTTCCCCACTTTGAACATCGACATTTCATATATTCTGGATATCTCATGCCCCCCTTCTGCTATGTTGTATATCATATCTATGGTTCCTCCTCCAGCACAGTTTCGGGCCATATTCCCTGCACCATTCTGTAATATGTAATATACTGGCCCTCGTGCAACCCAGTTTCTTCCCGAAGCCCCTCAAAAGTAATACTGGAGCCCTCCCGCCAAATGTCACCCATTGTTGCTACCCCAACCGGTTCCCAGTGATTTCTGATTATCATTCTTAGCTGTACATCTGCCCCTGTCAATGCAACCAGTGGTACCTGCAGAGAGCATGGGGACAGGTTCTCCATCATCTGGCATGCCCTATGCCACATCTTCCACCCTTCTAGCATCATTTTAGGGCGCCCCATCATTTCCGCCTTGGGTACCCACATCATCTCTTTCAAATAAAATGGTGCACAATCGCGCCCAAAGAGCCTGGATTCGGATGTCTCCTCATCAGAGAGCCATTTAGAAACATATTGCAACTGGCTTGCCACATAATACACCTCATAGTTGGGCAATTTTATCCCTCTTTTGTCATGGAAATTCTGTAGCTTCCATAATGCCACTCTATTCCGCGTGCCATGCCACAAGAAATCCCTACACATGCTATTCAGTTTGGTGAAGAACTTCTTAGGAATCAGGTACGGTATATTTCCAAAGTAGTGTAGAAGCCTTGGCAGAACCACCATCTTTAGCATTGCTCCCCGCCCCATCATTGCTAAGGGTAGCTTTGCCCAGAATTGCATGCACTTCTCAATTTTTTTAATGGCTACTTCTGTGTTGCACCTATGCTCCTCCTCCACGGTGTGGTATATGTTTATCCCCAAGTACCGAAACGTGCTGACTGCCCATGGTACTTGCAATACAGGCAATCGCTCCGATGGAATCCCTATATACCCCCCTAATGGGAACATGCTGGACTTCTGGAGGTTCACCGCTATACCGGACAACTCAGCATATCTCTCCATAACTTCTAGAATGTACTGGAGATTTTCTTCAGGGTATCGCAAGTACAGTAACATGTCATCTGCATATAGGGATATCAGATGTCGCTCCCCTTTCACCTATGGTGTCATATTGTTGTCTCAAGTATATTGCTAGAGGTTACAGGGCCAGAATGTAGAGCATCGGAGACCACGGACATCCCTGCCTGGTGCCCATGCTGAGCTGCCACCTTCTCGATATCACAGATCCTGTCGTAACTCTAGCCAGTGGTTTGCTATACAAAATGTTTGCCCACCTCACATATCCAGGCCCCAACCCGTAGCACTTCAGGGCCGCAAGCAGCCATGGCCATTTAACTGAATCAAAGGCCTTTATTGCGTCCAAAGACACAATTGCCATTTCATCATCATTTTCACTGCCGCTCTCAATAATTCTTTGGAGTCGTCTATGGTTATTGGTGATGTTTCTGTTTGGGACATAGCCCGTTTGATCAGGGTGTATTAGTTTGCCAATAACCTTCTTCAGTCTATTTGCTAAGACAGCAGTCAATATCTTGCTGTCTTGATTCAGCATCGACAAGGGTCTATAGGAGCTGCAGCTGTGCCCAGGCTTATTAGGTTTGGGAAGCGGTATTATCATTGCCTCTGTCAGTGACTCTGGTAAGCTTCCAGTCTCAAACGCTTCGTTTAACATTTCTAACAGTGGGGGAAGGACCTCTTCCATATATACTTTATAAAACTCACTTGGGAGTCCATCTGTCCCTGGGGTTTTGCTAGTAGGCAACTGCCTCACCTAGTTATTCTAGGGTAATTGGTGAATCTAGCTCCTCTTTCTCTTCCTTTGGCAATCCTATTTCCTCCAGCGTTTCTCTCATCATAGCACGACTACTCTTACCATCGTCTCCATATAATACCATATAAAAGTTTGCAAATTCTTGATTAACTCCATCTTGGGTGTCTGCTACGCTACCGTCTTCTCTCTCTAAAGTCCTGATTGTGACTCTGGGGGTCTCGCTCTTAAATAACCACGCCAAAAGTCTCCCTGGTTTATCACCTCTCGCATGCTGTCTCGCTACATATTTATTATAATTGAGGTTACACAATCTGTCCCAATATTCTGCCCATTTTTGCTGTAGCCTGAGTATCAATTCTAACTTCTCTGCTGTATCATCTTCGCCCCTTTAAGCCTCTTCTAGTTTCTCCTCCGTCTCCTGTAGATCAGCTACAATCCCACCTTTTAGACACTTAGATTTTGCTATGGCTACTCCGCTCATCACAACTTTAAAGGCCTCCCATAGTGTTCCTGCCGAGTCCACACTCCCAGTATTCGTTTCAAAATAATTTACAATCTCCTCCCTCAAGTCCTCCCTAAAGAAGGGGTCTCTCAATGCTTCCGCTCGTAGACGCCATGTCGGGATCCTCGCTCTCGGGGGGCAGTATTGCCATTCGAGAATCAGCAGCAAGTGGTCCGAAAGGACCCTAGCTTTGTACTCTATTTGTGTGATCTCCGCTATCATTTCAGATGAAGTGAAGACATAGTCCAACCTCGTGAATAACTGCTGTGGGGCAGAATAATGTGAGTATTGCCTCTCCTGGGGGTGTCTCACTCTCCATTTATCCTCCAAGCCAAAGTCACTCAGCAATGTCTGTAACGCTTTGGCTGCAGGGGCAGGTCTATCCTTCTTCCCATTCGATCTGTCTACCCTTGGGTTCAGTACGCAGTTGAAGTCCCCTCCCCAGATCATCGCGCTTCCCACACATGCGCTCAGATTAGTACACAATGTTCTAATGTACGCCGCTGTGTTCTGGTTCGGGGCATACGTATTGACTATGCTTATCTCCCTATTTTCCACCAGTCCCCTCAGTATAACCGTCCTCCCATCTGTCTCAGCTACCACTTGCAATCGCGGGAAAGGGACAGTTGGCGCCACCCAAATAAGCACTCCCCTGGCATAAGCAGAGTACGATGAGCCCACCAACACGCCCTTCCATTTCCCACCAATAGTATCCATTCTCTCCCGTGTAAGGTGGGTTTCTTGCAGCAGTGCAATATCTATTTTTTGCCTACGCAGGTACAACATAACTTTATTCCTCTTTAAGTAACTGTTGAGCCCTCGCACGTTCCATGTAACTATTTTAAGGTCTCCCATGGCCTATTCGAATTCCATTCCCCCTCCCACAGGTGCAGTCTAACTCTAAGTTCCAATCCAATCTGTATAGGCTCGTTCCCCAATTTAAACTCCCTGTTACCCCCACCACCTCCCGTCCTTTCCCCAACTTCACTACCCTTAATTGTTGCCCAGCTCCATCCCTGGATCTCAGGCTCACCCGCATCTAGCTCTTTCCGACCCTCGCCTGTACTTGAAGCTCCGCATGGCGAGGCCGCCCTAGTGGCTAACCTCCTACTACTACAACTATAATTCGGGGGGTAGGTTGCTTTTGCCCTGCCGCTCCTATGTTACTTCAGTTCAACTACACATTGCTACACAATTTGCATATATATACTTGCTGCTATATTCCAGTTCATTAAGTTCGTAACAGTGAATGGTATCCTAACAACATATCAGCCTTACTCAGCCGCTCCCCTTAATGTTAATCTTTATCTAGGCACTACTGGGGTGCTCGCTCTGCGCCTTATCAGTATGCATACAGTGTACCAGTCACTTATCATGTTCCTCTTGAGCCTGCTCCGTGTCTCGTTCCGGGCAGCCCTGCAGGTCCAGCCATGTCATTGCTTCTTCCGGAGTATCAAAAAAATACATTTTGCTCTTGTGCACCACCTTCAATTTCGCGGGGTAAAGAAGCATGTATTTTATCCCAGCCATGCGTAGCCTCCTTTTGATTGCCACATAGCTGTACCGTTGCCTCTGGACCAGCATTGTATAGTCCGGGTACGCCGTGATGGTGCTTGAAGCCTTTTCAATCGTTCCTCCCTTTCGAAAGTACTCCAGTATCTTCTCGCAATCTTTATAGTTCAGTATTTTTGCAATTATAGCCCGGGGGGGGCCGCCAGGCCTCGGCTTCCTCATAAGGGCTCTGTGTGCACGCTCCACTGCAAATCCTTGCGAGAGTTTTTCAGCCCCTATTTCTTGTAAGAGTAGGTTCTCAAAGTAGTCCGTCGGGTCTTGTCCTTCCTCCCCCTCCGGCAGGCCTACCACGCGGATGTTGTTCCTTCTTGCTCTCCCTTCCGCTTCCTCCGCCCGATTCTCCAGGTTAGCTACCTGTTGTTTAAGCACCTGGATCTCCTTTGCGTTGTTGGTGCTAGTGTCCGTGTTGATTTTCACCGCACTCTCCAGGCTGCTCGTTCTCTCCGCCAACCCCCTAACATCTTGCCTCAGCAGGGTGACTTCTATGCCTACTGCGTCTATTTTAGCCTCCAGGGAAGTGCGCAGGTCTGACATCGCTATCCCCCATGAGTCTCTAAGCTCCGTAATGGCTGCCAATATCTGATGATTCTCAGTCGCTGCAGTGCTCTCCGCTGGTGCTATCAAGCCTTTGGGCGCTATGGCCACAGGAGATAGTTGCGTTTTGGCGAATGCCTCCATTGTGGATTGCTTGTTCTTGTTCTTGCTCACAGCCCCTCGCCCCGTCATCTTGCGGCCTCAGTTGTGCGCCCGAGGTTGTCTGGCCTCAGATGTGTCGGTCCTGCTTCCCTGTGTTGATTCGGGTATGGGGAAATTGTCCTAGAGGATCCCTGGCGTTAGCTTATGTCTGCTTGGCTCTTACTCAGAGTGGGTTGTGTCCTCCAACGTTTCCAAGTGTCTCACCGTGTCCTAGAGATCACGCTTTCCATTGATGTGACCACCTAGCTTCCAGGCTCTTTGTATTCTGCACATCACTGTCTGTGTCCCCATCTGCTTGAACTCGCCCTACATGCCGTGCCTCTATGTGGTGGCGTCCACTGTTTATTTCTTTGACTTCTCATAGGCCATCTGCCTCTTTTCAGCCCCCCAGAGTACCCACAGCTCCTATTGTTATATTGCTCTTTGTTGCCAGGAGCACAAGAGCACCTTCAATAGAACCAGTTCAGTGTTTTTCCCTGTGTCTTCCAGTAGTCATTACTGCCGGGTGTCCTTTTCCACCCTTATCAGCCACTTTTCTCATCCTTAAGCAGCCGTCCTGCACTATTCGCCGCCTCTTTCTGCAGTCTTCCGCTCATTGATCTGTGCCGGCACGAGCGCTTCATGTGTCTAATGCAGCACGGCCCGTCCGTTTCAGTGGCGCTGCACAAGGTTCGCTCCGTCCGCCTGGAACGTGGGCGCGCACCTCGCGCCACTGTTGCATCCCGGCGCTCGCAGCTTGATTTATTCACGGGATCACCCCGCTAGCACACTCATCAGTGCACCGCTTGGGCACCCGCTGTGTGCGATCGGGGACTGCACAGCACTGTGTGCCAGTCCCTCGCCTCGCGCTCCCACTGCCCCCGGACACTTGCCTTCTGGGTCGGCCCGCCTTCGTTAAAGTCCGTGTCGCAGGCCAGCGTTTTTCGGTGCAATCACTCAGCTTGCAGCCGCAGAGGCTCCGATTTACTTCCGCAAGCCAGCATCATTCGTTTCACACGGCTGCCAGCTCTATTCAGCCGCTCCGGTTGCATCAGCTGTAGTTCCTTTGTTGACGGTCATTTTGTATTTCATTGTATCTAGCAGCCGCATTCTTCGCCGAGCGATTCCTTCAGAACGCTGCACACAATTCGCCCGATCCTTGTACTGTGTGCTGAGCACATGTTCCCACGCCTGTGCTGTCAATCCTGGAACCAATAGAGCGTTTTTAAAAGTAGTTTCACGGATCATTTGTCGGATCCTCCGGAGCTGCACAGGAAGCGTGTCCTACTTCATGGCTGCCCAAGCCACGCCCCCCCTCTCTTGCCCACCTTATGTTGTCCTTCTCTCCTCACTTCCAGTGCTATGCTGATGACACTCAACTTTCCTTCAAATTTCCCTCCTCTCCCGCCCTCATTCCTGATTGTCTGACTGCTATTCAGAAATGGTGTGCTCCAATGGCCTATGTCTCAATGCCAGTACGACTGAGATCCTTCTTATTGGGACACCTGTTCCCTGTGTCCCTCCTGCCATCTGGCCACCCTTCTTGGGCCCTCTACCCTCACCATCCAGTGAGGCCAAAAATCTCAGTCATCTTCAACTCCTCTCTCTCTCTCTCTCTCACACCTCACATCTTCAAACTTGCCAGGAAGGCCCACTTTCAGCTTCATCTCCTTAGAGGCATTCTTCCTTTCCTCACCTTTCCCCAGAAGCTCAATGTCTCCAGAGCTCTGGTCCTCTCCCGGCTGGACTACTGCAACAGCCTCTTCCTCAATCTGCCAATTTCCTCCCTCCACCCTCTTCAACTATTCCAGAATAGTGCTGCAAGAAATATCCTTGGCCTTAAACCCAGGGACTGCATCCCTCCAGCCCTAAATTCTCTCCACTGGCTCCTGGTGGCCGTGAGCATCAAATTCAAGACCCTCTGCATAATTCACAAGGCTTTCTGGGATCCCTGCTATCTTCAACTCTCCCCAAAATACCTCCTTGCTAGAGCCCTCCGCTCCTGTTGCTCAAGCTCTCTGCTGATCAAATGCTTCTACAAGCATAGAGTGGGGGCAGGTTTCACTCCTCGATTGCCGCCCCTCTCTGGAACTGCCTCCCTGCTACCCTCAGACTTGATCCGGACCTCCTTAAGTTCCGGAAACTGCTAAAAACTCTTCTCTACCTCCTTCCCTCTCATCCTCCCCTGCTAACCACACCCACTGCCACTAAGACTGGTGGCCTGGTCCCCATGAGTCTCACTGGTTACCAGGCCCTCTGCCCAGTCGACACCGGCAGCCTCAGCACTTCGCTCTGAACACTTCCTGGACAGAGGTGCACCCTCTTGGGACACCCCCAACTCTGCACTTAGCCAGTAGTCCCCAGCAGCCCTTGGCACGTCCCCTCCTGGGCCCACTCTACAGTTGCCCTACCCCCCCACACTCTCCCTTCCTGTAGTTGTTGTTTGATTACTTACTGTTTTTACTATCGTTTATTACTCCCCTGTTCCCTCCTCATGTTTGCCTTGAGGTGCCTAGAAACCCCATTGGGTTGTATAGGCGCCTAATAAATGCACAATAAAATAAAAATTAAAAAACCTAACCACATTCCCTTTTCCATTTACACCAATACACAACAGCCCAGATTTCACAGCAGGCATGCAGGGAGGTTCATTCATGGGGTGGAGGGAGAACAAAAGAGGGTGCATAGTTGACATATTTAACAAAGAGGTGATTAAATCTTTCGTGGAGTGCAAACAGGAACACAGACTCAAGGAAAGTGACCGATTCCAGTACTTTCAATTGCATCGCTTGGTGATGGGAAGGGTAGTCAAAAAAGCTGCTACCAGAGAATTACTACCAATTGAGAAGTTTGTAACCGAGGCTAATACCACCAGAGGGCTCATTTCTACTATTAGAGCCTTCTGCTTAATATGATGGGTGGGAAGAGATGGGCTTACATGAGTGTGTGGGAAAGATAGTTGGGGAGGCCAATCTCTGACAAGGAATGGGAAGGTATTTGGTGGAGAACCAAAAAAGCAGCATCTGCAGTACAATTGAAGGAGGCGTCCTATAAAGTGTTGTCAAGATGGTACCTAGCGCCAGATAGATTGCAGCATATCTATCCGGATTCTACAGGTGCCTGCTTGGGAGACTGTGGGAACAGAGGAACAATGTTGCACATATGGTGGGAATGCCGGAAGTTAAACCATTTTGGGAGCAAGTACTTGCCTATTTTTCTAGAATCATTGAACAGTCCTTTCCATTTGACCTGACATGGTGCTACTAGGCATACCGCACAAATCCCACTGCCCCTTATACTCCATCAAGGGTAGGATAGTAACGATATTAATTCTTACTCCAAAGATGGTGATAGCAGCCCACTGGAAAAACAAAGACACTCCCCATATCAACCTTTGGTGGGCTAGACTATGGTCTGTCTTAGCAATGGAAAATATCTCTTCAGACCTAAGGGATGAGAGCATGATCTGTAACTTGAAACGTGGGCTGTTACTGCCATTTATAACATCTGAATTTATATACAATATCTGTCCCCAAATGCTCAGTGCATTGAACCTGTTTGATCCTTTGGACCTGCGATCGGTCCCACGTGAACATGTAAACTACGAGTCAACTGAACTCCCTATGCTGAAACATTTAGAACACAGACTTTGGTGACACGATTTGTTTATTTTAGATTTCATTCTTGATTCTACTCTGTGGGGTGGGGGAGAGTGGGGTGTCTGGGGGAGGAGGTGGGTCGGGAGCGGAATGTTGTGTTTTTGGTTAGCAGTAGGATGGGATTACTCAACTTTTATACTGTGTTTTTCATGCGTGTTGGAAATATTCCATGCCACTAATGACTTTTTATCTTAATATCAATAAAATTGCTTTGGAAAGAAAAGCATTACATAATCTACTGCTCTAGGCCATGATGGCCTAAGTAATGCTCTGCACGGTTCTAATATTTGGGGACATATATTACATCGGCTGTTTGTTTCTATTAGTGATACTGGAATATTGCCTGACAGCTGGAGACATTGGGCCTCTTTACAAGTGTGGAGGTCCGGAAATAAGGGTGCCGGTAACAACGTACTGGCACCCTTTCTGGACTGCCACAATACAAGTCTGCCTGCAGGGGCCGTTACGCCCGGCAGGTCTGACCTTTCGGGCGCAACGGTCCTTGTAGGCAGACTTGTCATGGAAGTACTGGCACCATTAGCAATCGTGTCAGCGTTTCCATCTCATCACTCCCATGGAGTCCTATGGACCTCCACGGGAATGGGGAACAACATTTTCCGGTGCCTGACTTCCCGATCTGCTGGGACTTGTAATGTCCTGTTGGCACCAGGATATCAGGCGCCGGAAAAAGTGCTACGAGTCCGGCGGCAACCCGCCGGACTCGTAATGAGGCCCAAAATATCATTGTCCCAGTATACATAAACGTGGTTACAGTTAGATGATTTTAGCTATACTGGACGCACCTGCCAAGGTGTTCTGCCGCATCCTACAACTGGATGAAGCATCATTATATATTGGCTGTTATCCAAACGGATTTTAGAAAGGGATCTGCCATGTTAATATGGCATTAGTCACCGTCATAGAATGTGTTAAGGACACTTTTAATAGGCCACTGTATGTGGTATTCATCAATCTTAGTGCATTTGGAATAGCTAATTGGCCGCTAATTACTGTGGTGCATACAGGATGTACTCTTGAAAATGCTGATTTCACTACATGAGAATACTACAGTGGCTGTTAGACTGAATGGGTACTGATTACTGAGTGAACAGATATACATGCACCAGTCTAAAACGTGGCTATGTTCTGGCTCCCACACGGTTCAACTTGTATTTAGCAGATTTGCCCTCTGCATTGGTATTGGCCAATGCTAATACTCCTATATTGTGTTCGTACTAGTTGCAGTGGTTGGGATCTGCTAAAGATCTATTCTTTTTGGATCGAACATGTGGTGGTTTGCAGATGCAGTCAGATGCTTTTCAGCAATACACAACAAAACACTCTGATTATTAACACAAGGAAGACCAAGGTTATGACTTTTAATGGATCAACTACATCTAAAAAATAAAGATGGCATAGAGTGGAAGCTGTTTCCAAATAGAAATATATTGGTGTACATACTTATTGATCAAAGATATATGTGGAAAGATCATTTGTACTTTACATGATGCACAAAACAAAATCTTCCTGCATTTGGAACATTCATGATAAAGCAATGTGCCTTCTCCCTGAAACCCTAAATCGATCTTTCTACAAACTAAAACTGGCTCAAATTATGTTTTATGGGTCAGAAATCTGAGGACTGCCACAGGTTAAGAATTGATGTAATATAGATTCTAGAATGCAGGCAGCAGAGGCAGCAGCATAATCCTGCAGCTCCTGGCCCTCTCCTTTATGGATTATGAAAAGATATGAACTCAACAAAAAAGAAGATTGAAGTGGCTGATAACCCCATCCCTAAGAAGCCTAAATCAACCTCTGAGATGGTAGAAGTACCCAGCCCACAGGATATTTATTCTCTCCTTTTAAAGATGGCACAGACTTGAGTAAAGTGGCACAAGATGTGGGAGATGTCAAAGCTTCTATGGAAGATCTCACCATGAAAGTTTCCCAGATTGATGGTTGCGTTTCGCCCTGGAAAAGGGGGCAGCCTCTATGTCTTCTGAGATCTCTGGTAGCTACAGGGCCTATAAAAACCTATGGAATGACTTCCACAAAGGAACTGTGAAGACTATGGAGATTGATCTCAAGATCAGAGGCAAGAATCTGCGGATAGTGGGCATTGAAGAATCAACAGAGCAGAACTTGATCCAAACTGTACTGGATGTATTTACGACTACCTACAGATGTGATCATATTACCTCCATTGACATTGACAATGCTTACAGAGTGGGAAAGAAATTGGGTTCCAAGTCAAGACAGATCCTGGTTTCTTTTATGAGCTCTAGAAGCAAGGAAGATATACTAAGAGCAGCTAGGAGCAGAGAAACTGCCTTTTTCAAAGGTAACAGAGTCTCAATCTACTCGGATTATCCCAAAGAGGTGCTCGAGATTAGGTAATCTTTTAAAGGTTCCAAAGATCTGGCAAAATCAATGGGTATAAAGGCTTTTTTAAACAGGAAGAACCTGTTGACATTGGTGTTTTCTGATGGTGAGAAGACAACATCAGACCCCGCTGGGGCTATGAAATGGTTAAATGCGTCGAAAAATGCCTCTACTACTACTATGGGTTAATTCCTTTCTGATGTCATCCCTGTTGTGAGAAGATTACTTTTATATATTTTCATTTTGGAACATTTCATCTGTTTTTCGCTCATTAAAATGGCGCTGCATTGTTATTACAGTTCAACATTTTTTTTTCAATTCGAAGAATGCTTACTTTCATCAGTCTTTTCGTTCTGATCCACTCTGGTCTGCAGACTTCGAGGATGGAGTAAAGGACCTCGCCTTGTTCGCGTACGTGTGTAATGAATCAGCTGTTTTTCTTTCTCGGCTCGCATGTGGCTGGTAGGCCGTAAGCGGCATAGTCGGCATAGCGCAGATGACGCTGGTCAGGTGTTGATGTTATGATTATGATTCATCGGAGCTCTGCCATCTGTTCCGTACATCACCTCCCGGAATGCCAGTCACAATGTTTCGTGCGGTAAGAACATTGGAGCCGCGTATGCATGGACAGGACTGATTTTCAATAGAATGGATAAGTCTCTATATTTACCATCTTTTTTTAAGCCCTTGAACTTGAACACGTTACCGAGGCTGACATTGAAATTGTTGCCTGCAGTTGTTGCTCGTACTTGCTTCTGCAGTATATTATTTGCTGCGCATGCCATCATCCCTGGCCGGGACGCAGCGTGTTTTTATTGTATTGGCTTGGCAATAACTAGTGTAAACCCAGAAACATATTTAAATGCATACATGCTGCTGCAGAACAAGAGCGCAATCACCTGCATACCTTGCAGCAGTGCACTCCAGACTATGACAGACTGTGCTGGTCTTAAATATATGTGTGATTTCGATGGGATTCCTGTACATAACTTATCTTGGGTGACGTGAGGATCTTGTTTTCTGATTGAACTCACATCTAAGGTATGACAACATGTGCATGAATGTCGTCTTTCCCCATGAAATTACTTTGTTGACAGGAATTCCGCTGCTCTGGTGATACAATTGAAGACTTTATTCAATTTCTTACTGGTAGTGATGGCCGGGGACTGTAATGGTTTCTGTGTATGGTGGTCATGTGTGGAATAGTTATTTTGACTTTTATCCGTTTTGTATCTGGTGCCACACAATCAGCACACATATGGGACCAGTTATAAGATTTAGTCTTGCTCTGTCTCATGAGCTTAATCTTTCAATTGATGTTGATGTGTTTGTCAGATAACCATCCTATAATCCCATGATGGAATGGTTGTAAACTCTCCTGTGGTTCGCTTATATATATTATTGACCCCATACCATGTAGGGAGGTGATAAACTGAACTTGATTTATGAAATATAAATGATTCATGTTTGATGGTTATTCATAGGATGATTTTGGGATTCTCTGAGCTCACTCTTATTGACGGATGGGTATGGGCATTGAGGTATTGGAATGTGCGGGAGTCGGGCATGGGACTAGGTTGTTTGGAGAAAGGATGGGCTATAAAATGTCACTTGATTAATGTTCATTGGATTGGTTCCAGATTTACAATTTGAGTAGGTTTTTTCAACAACACTTGGTTGGGTTGATAGTACTAGAGGGATGGGTGATGACCTTTTGGGCTTATGTTTTATAGTGGACGAAAATGTATATTTATTTACATCTATAGTGTGTTTAATTTCTATTGCATGGTTGTTCAATGGATCGATATGAGATCATAACTATGTGAAAGGCTGTCTTCACTTGTTTTTGGATGAATGCAATGGGGATGACATTGTTCTTTAAGGAATTACTTTTGGCATGGGTTTGGGATATTGTATTTCTTTTTTTTATTATTGTTTCTAAGGTGTTTAAGACTTTAGATAAATTAAGGAGAGGTATCCAGGGCGTCGGACATCTGGATATGTGGTATACGAACACATATGCAAGAGATGCATCTAATTAAGGAAGATCTTGATGTTCTGAAGAAGGGATGGGTTGGAAGAGTGTATAGGTCAATGTTCAACTCAAGAGATAGGGGTGTAAGGTTCTTGATTAGAAAAAATGCCCCTATAAAAGTTTTTGAAGGCAAAGATGGTAGGATTAATACTGATTAATATTCAAGGTACTGAAGTAATTTGCTGTAATATTTATGCACCTACGGTTGATGATGGCTCCTTTTTTAGGAAGGTGGCTCAAATTATTCAAGATCTGGGATCGAGAAATATTGTCCTGGGTGGGAATTTTAATGTAGTTCTTGATCAGAATGTGGATAGATCGAGCTCATGATATGGCAAGCCTACTGACATGCACTCTAGAGCTCTGAGAGACCTTTTAAAAGATCACAATTTAACAGATGGGTGGAGGGTTGAGAATCCAATGACCAGGGATTACACCTTTTATTCAGGGGCACATATGAAATATTCAAGGCTGGATATGTTGCTGACATCCAGAAAGATTAACGAAAATGATTTAAAGTCCAATATTGGAAATATTGTATTGTCAGACCGTGCTCATGTTATCATGGATATGAAGCTTGACTTTGCTTTGAACAAAAACTATACATGGAGGATGAACACTAGGGTTTTGGACAATGAAAAAGGCATGGAGAAAATTGCCACAGAAATAGATTACTTTGTGTAAGAGAATTGCACAGGGGAGGTCTGTCATAGCATAGTCTGGGAAGCTTTTAAATGTACAGTGCGTGGTATGCTCATCAGTTTGGCAAGTGGATTGAAGAAGAGATCTGATTGTAGACATCAGGAATTGGAGACAAGTATTAAGGACATCACTAAAGATTTGATGTTTAATCCTGGAAATTCAATTTTGATTCAAAAACTTAAATACTTGCCTCTGGAATTGAGAAACCTGATTTCAGACGAAGCAGACAAAAAATTGTTTCAACAGAAATGTACATATTTTGAGAAAGGGCAAGAATGTGATCGTTGGTTGGCATTTAGATTGAGAAGAAGGGAGTCAGAAAGATCTATTACTTCCATTCGAGGACAAGATTACCAGATTACTTTCAAACCTAAAGAAATCAACACGGTTTTCCAGAATTTTTATTCTGACCTGTACAAAAACGAAACCTATATTTCCTCAGATGATGGTGGGTTCCTGTCGGGATTGCCAATCCCAACAATTACAAGAGTGGAATCAGTTTTCTTAGATGAAGATATATCATTGGATGAGGTGAAAAAAGCAATCAGTAAACTGAATACGGGAAAGTCTCCTGGACCGGATGGTCTACCAGTGGAGTTTTACAAGTGGCTGCCTAATTCTGCTTTGTCTCTCTTGTTGGACATGTTCAAATCATCCCACTTGAATGGTTCACTTCCGCCTACTACACGGCATGCTATGTTATCAGTGTTCTTGAAAAAAGGAAAAGATGAGACTTTAACATCCAGTTACAGGCCGATTAGTTTGCTCAACATCGATAACAAAATATTGGCAAAAATTCTGGCTCTAAGATTAGAAAACTTATTACCAAAATTGATTCATCCTGATCAATTGGGTTTCGTAAAGGAGAGGAATACCGCAAGCAACATAAGGAAACTATTGCGCACTATTTCTGTAGCTACTGAGTCAACGGAAGACACTGCAGTTCTGTCCCTGGATGCAGAAAAAGCCTTTGACAGGGTAAACTGGCAATTCTTGTTCAAGGTCCTGGAGAAGATGGGAATTGGTCCAAATTATATTTCCTGGATTAAACTTCTTTACAACAAACCAATGGCTGATGTGAATACTAATGGTCTAAGGTCTGGAACATTTGAATTGGACAGAGGAATGAGACAGGGATGTCCCCTCTCCCGACTGCTTTTCGTCATTAGTATTGAACCTCTGGCGATGGCGCTAAGGCTGGAGGAAAATCTACAGGGTGTGAGCTGTTGGGGTGTACAACAAAAGGTGTGGTTTTATGCAGACGACTCGTTGTTGGTCCTTAAAAATCTTCAGCTTTCAATTGCAACTCTTATGAGCATTTTGACAAACTATAATCGACTTTCAGGTTATAAAATAAATTGGTCCAAGTCAGAAGTTCTACCTTGGTACCGTTTTGTGATAAGAACTTTGTTACACAGTGGGGATTTAAATGGTGTACAAGTAAATTGCTGTATTTAGGTGTTTGTATCTTGCCGAATATATGTGAATATGTAACGGAAAACATGAATATGGTCTGTACTGCATATAAGTTTGATTTAGAGAGATGGAGTGCTTTACATTTTTCCTTTTGGGGGAAAGTTAACGCACTGAAAATGGTCTCCACGCCAAGAATTCATTATATACTTAGCATGATCCCTCTGGATATTGGAAAGAAATTTTGGCAGGAATTGGATAGGCTAACCCAGGGATTTTTATGGGATCATAAAACGCTGAGGTTGAAGCTATGTAAATTACAATTGCCCTGCAAAAGGGTGGACTGGGTTTGCCAAATTATAGATCTTACCACTTGGCTTATATGTCGCAAACATTAATGGAATTTATTAAGCCAATTCCGGATGAATGGTTGTGTGCTGAGAGTAGTTATTTTGGTCCTTTACTCCCTAGAGCTCTGTTGACAACTGTATCAAAATTACCAGGTGTAGCTGACCCATTGACAAAATGCCTGTGTAGTTCATGGATGAGTCTGAATGATTGTTTGGGGTACAACGCTTTGAAGTATCCTAATGCTTCAATTTGGTTAAATCTGGGTATTAGATGTGATGGGAAAACCTTGTTTTGGTCGGAATGGTTTCTGGCGGGAGTGCAATGGGTGAGCAACCTCTTTGAGAATGGAAATTGGTTGACTGCAAGGGAATTGCAATCAAAATTCAATATTTCACATTTCTGTACGAGTGATTACCGTAAAATCCGAAGAGCTGTTGGAGATGTTGATTTAGAGCAAAGTCTAGATATTAACTTGTTATGGCAGAAACCTAAAGTAGGTGGAGGTGGTCAGGTGAGTCGAATCTATGGTTTGATTGCAGGAAAGTTTGAAAGCAATGCTTTGTTGAGGGAGGAATGGAGTAGAAGGATTGGGAGTACTATTGAAGAAGATCACTGGTTACGTATATGTGCTAATACAAGACTATGCTCTCTAAGCTTGGTGGAGAGGTCCCGACAGATTAAAATAATCAATAGAGTATACTGGACTTCTGAAAGGCTGTTCAATAGAGGAATGTCAGACAGCTCAGGTTGTTGGTCGTGTGTTCATCATATGGGTACATTTGAGCATATGCTTTGGAGGTGCACCAGAGTGCAAAGCTTTTGGTTTGAATTTGGTAGGATTTGTGATGCAGTGTTGGATGAGAAAATAAACTTTGATTTTAAGACTTTGATACTCGGTAGTGACGTTCTTTTGGAGGATCTACCAATATCTCAAAGGAAGTGGGTCTATCGAGGTGCGATGATAGGTAAGAAAATTATTTTGAGAGGGTGGAAGACTATAAATCCTGTTCTGATTGAAGTTTCGATTGATGAAATGCATGATATGGCTGAGATGGAGAGGGTTATATTTCGTAGGAACAGGAAACTTATTGTATTTCAGAAAATATGGGGGAAATTCCTCGCCATGTATTGATTTCTAATTGATGATTTGATGTGAACCCTGGTTGTGGGTGGGGGAGGGGGAGGTTTTGTAAATATGAACAGCTTACATGCTGTGAGCTAATTTGTATTTAGAATATTGTTGTTCTTTTGAATGTTTCGTATTTGTTACTGTTATAATCTTAAAATAAAGTTTAAAAAAAAAAAGAATTGATGTAATATAGATAATGCCTGTATCAGAGTCTCTTTTCTTGCTCACACAAATTTCCAGCAGAATATATCGTAGCAGAGTTTGGTATATCCGCTATACAATTGCAGCTGATCAAGTGGCAACTTAATTTTTTAATAAGTTGCATATGATAAAAACATTTCTGTAATAAAAACTGGTGGCTTGTATTAAAGAGCTAATGGGACAAATGTGCACTACGTTTGGGGTACTATATAGTAATGAAAACTACTGTTTTTCCTGCTTTAATAATGATTTTTTGCGATCAATGTTACGGATCTGAAGACCTGGCTATTAAAAGATTAATTTCGGAATTTGTTTATGAACAGAATAGGGTTCACTTGGGTTCCCGAGAATATATTCTATATGTGCACCTAGTCGACAAGCTTCCTAAATATGTGCTAGAATTTCCGAATGATAAAATCAGATGGGATTTTTTCTGATTTAAATTTAACACATTACTGACGTTTGAAGTCGTTGGTGCTTGGCACGCTATATCTATTGAACACATTTGCCTAAAGGAAAGTTGGGAAACATTTATTTTTATATTGTGCTGGAGTTAGCTGAATTCTGACTGGGCATCCTTCTCCTTGCTAAATTTACCAAATATTAGGGGAAGGGAATGTCTGCTTTTTGCCCAGCATGTGTGATATTAGAAAATGATTTGCATTTTATGCCGTCTTGTCCCCTATATTGGACATTGATATGATATATGTAATTTATAACACACCTCTACACAAGTGTTTCGAGACAAACCTTCTCTGGACTATCTATCTACTACAAGTGCCCCACGTTTGGTAAGAACACGCCCTTTAAGATTAGGATGCAGATGGGCAGAATTCAATTGGCATGAAGGAATTGGTCCAATTGGGCTTTGAATAAAGGTATATATGAAGCTTTGAGATGTAAGTGGCTAAAACCATTGCTCAACCTATATCTGCTGAAACCAGGAGAGAGGCTCTTATATTAATTACACGATGGTCTTCAACTAGGCTTTTGAATTGCGGTATCAATGTTTTTGTTTACTGCTTTTAGAAAGAGGGAGTGTTTTTTTTTTTTATTGAAATCTTTTTTTTGGCCTTTATAAATTGTGAAACAAACTGTGCTCATATTGCAGCTTCATATTTGAGCTTGCAAACATGTGAGAGGGTTTGCAAAGGAAATCAGACAAAGTAATCACAAAAACAACCTATACAGACGCATTAACCAATGTACTTACTTGTACATGGTATCTGAGATCAGAAAACAGCAAGAGGGGTTAATAAGTCCCAACAAATCAACGTCGGGGTTATTACCACCACCTAGGAGCATTCAAGCAATCCCATGGCTCGCAGTCTAGATGGGCATGTAAAGTCTCTATTGTGAGTCCACACGTATGCCAAGAACTCTCCCCACTTCCAGAAGAAAGCCTGTACATCATTCTCGGAGAAGTAGACCACCTTCTCTGACGCCCCTAACCACCACATACGTGACCACCAGTCATCCACAGTTAGGGGCATCGGGTATCTCCAGAAAGAGGTTATTGTGGCCTTTGCTATGAGAAGCATAATGTGGCTCAAGGAGATGTTGAGACTATGTCCGATGCTTACTTGCCCCTTGAAAGCCCCCAGAAGACAGACAACCAGATCCAGTGTCAGCAATGCTCCCACAATGCAGTTGTGCGTGTGCACTTCATCAGACTAATGCCATGTGAGTTTGGGGCAGCACCACCACACATGCAGGTAAGTGCCCGTGCCCGTGCAGCCTCTCCAACACATTCCATTACCTCCACCACTCCCCATGTGTCGCCTCCTATCGGGTGTGAGATACCCTCTAGCCAAGAACCGGAACCCCCTTTCTGCATATTGGACACTCCTAGTGGCTTTTTTATGTCCTCTCCACACCTACTTCCATGCCTTTAGTCGGATTGCGAACCCTTGTGCATCGTGGCAGGCACGAGAGTAAGATGGAACGGAACTATCCCGCTCCCCACCCAGAAAAGTATAAAGGCTGAACACAAGTCCCCTGGGGGCAATAGGTGAAACATTATTTTTTCATACCCTGTGAGCGTCCTGGTGGCCGCCTGCCGGATGTTTGGCTGCATCGCCCAATGTCACAGCTACCGATATCGGAACCTGTCCCTCTCCCCTATGCCACATGTTTCCTTGCACGATTCAAAGGACCAGATCTGGCCATCCACAAACGTGTGTAAGGAATTCACACACCCCCCACCTTCCAGTTGGAAAACCTGACCCCATCATAGGCCAGGAGAAATCTAGGGTTGAAGTGGACAGGGTTAAGTGGGGAAGGGAATGAAGACAGCCCCAGGCCCCTCACCACAGAGTAACAATGGGGACCAAGGTCAGTACACCTTTGGTGCAGGTTGCACACCCTTGATCTAGTTCGAAGACTAAACATTCAATTCAAGGTATTCAAACCACACCACAGAGTCCCAGACCTGCATAGTTACCCTTGTGGCTGGTAGATAATATACACTCAGTGGCCTATCCTGTTTTAGCAGCCATGGGATGTAGCGAAGTGATTTACCCACCACGTCCTCCTCCAGCCTGCAGCACCACTTAATCATGAAGGGATTAATCAAGTCATGTATGATCCTAAACTGAGCTGCACGATAGTACCTTCGAATGTCGAGTAGAGCCATATCCCCCTCATCCTGGGTCTTTACAGAGTAGTTTTAGAGATTCAGGCCTTCCCCCGCCTTGCAGACATACATCATGATCTCCTGATGCAAACTGGGCCACGGAACTCTCTGGAATTGCAACGGGGAGAGCCTGAAAATGGCTCAGCGGCCTCGGTAGGATGTACATAGCTGAGACCCTCCCAAACCACAAAATATCTTTCATCCCCCACGATCACAGGTCCACCTTTATTGCGTCAAACAGGGAAAGGTAGTTGGCACAGTATAGATCACCACATAGGCCTCTCTTGGCCCTCTTCCTGCTACCACCTGTGAGGCTAAAAACCTTGGGGTCATCTTCGACTCCACACTCTCATTCTCTCCTCACATCTCTGCAATCTCTAAGAAGTCACACTACCAGCTGCACCACCTCAGAGGTATTCTTCATTTCCTCTCCTTCACCCAGAAGCTCACTGTCTCCAGAGCTCTGGTTCTATCTTGGGTAGACTACTCTCCGCCCTCTGCAACTCATCTAGAACAGGACCTCAAGCCCAGGGATCATATCTCTCCAGGACTGAAATCTCTGCACTGGCTCCCAGTGGCGGCAAGGATTGAGTTCAAAACCCTCTACATTGTCCTCAAGCCCTTCTGGGGCCTCAATACCTTCAACTCTCTCTTCCTAAATATCTTCCTTCTCGAGCTCTTCGCTCATCCGCCTCCAACTCCCTCAGGGCCAGTCGCTTCTCCAAGCAACAAGTTGGTGGTAGATATTTCTTCGGCTGGGGCCGCCCTCTGGAACAGCCTCCATGCCTCCCTGAAACTTGAGAAGAATCATCTTCGTTTCCGGAAGCACTTCAAAACCCTTGTCTTTGCTTCTGCTTTTTCTCCTCCTCTCCCCTGCTGACCGCCTGGCTAAAACTGCACTGGTTACCTGGCCATCCTCTGATCTCTGGCCCAGGTCCCTCCCCACCAGTCACACACCTGCACTGCCTTCTGGGCAACCCCGCACTTGGGGACTGTTTTCTGTATCCCTACAGTACCACAACCAGGACTCGACACCTGATGTCTGCACTTACCCTTGCACTTGCCACCTGCTGTCTGTACTTTACTATTGTTATTTATTCAATTATCCCATGTACTGCACTGTCCCCTTCCCCCCCCCGCTCCATCCCCATTTCCCCCTTCCCATGTACTTGCGCAAACTGAATGTCACCTGGCCTAGTAGGATCGTTGTCTGTCTTCCCTCTGTTCCCCCTCCCTTGCCCCGTCACGCCTTGAAACACTTGTGTATAGGCGCGTTATAAATGCCATATCATATCATATTATATCAGGGGGTAAGATAAATCCCCATATACTTGAGCTTCTGATTCGCTCTGTTAAAGGAAGCCACCTGCTTCACAAAGTCAGTGCCTAACTTTTACCTAGGTTCACCTTGAACCCAGACACCTGGCAAAAAGAGTCCTACATTCCCAAGAGCTCGGGTACCGTGGTCTCGGCCCTCAAAAGAATCAAGATGACGTAATCCGCAAAGAGGGCAATTTTGTGTGCTATGCCCCTATGCGGTATGCCCTGAATCACTCGGCTGACTTAATCCGCTCCGCGAGTGGCTCTACCGCCAATGGAAAAAAAGCAGTAGAAAAGGGGACACTCCTGCCTAGTGCCTCTAGAGAGTGTAAATCCCTGGGATATCCCACCATTGACAGAGATTTGTGCCGAAGGGCATGTGTACAAGGAGAGCACCCCTTTTATAAACCCCTCACCTAAGTTACAACTCTTGAGGACTTCCTGGAGAAAAGCCCATTCAATGCGATTAAACGCCTTTTCGGCGTCTAATCCCAGCAATATGGCTGGTGTAACTTTGCGATGGGCTACATGAGGTTTACAATGTTCTGGACATTCTCTGCCCCCTGGCGACCCTGAACAAGCCCACCTGGTCCTCCCCCCACCAACAATGGTAGAACCATGTCAAGCCGTAGCACCACAAGAATTTTAGCATACATTTTTATGTCAGTGTTCAGCACTGCAATGGGCCTGTACAAGGTGCAAGACCCAGGATCTTTACCTGGATTAGCAATGAGTTATATCCTAGCCTGCCCCATGGTCTGAGACAAGATACCCTGTGAGAATATCCAATTGAAAAGCATATGAAGGGGTTCCAGGACGCTATCGGAGAACTTCTTGAAAAAGAATGTTGTCAGCCCATCCATGCCGGGGGCCCTCCCAACCCTCAGGATTGAGATCGCCTGCAGGATTTCCTTCTTAGTGATCTCCCTGTCAAGGAAGTCCTACTGTTCCGCCGAAAGCTTAGGGAAGGGACATTGCTCTGGGAACTCTCGTTTTGAAGTTAGGTCAAACTGATCAGATGTATACAAAGTTTTATGGAAGTCATCAAACTCCCCCAAAATGTCCTTAGTGGTACAGAGACTTTTACCTGACCTATTGAGGATTCCAGCAATCCTACCTGAGCTGTCCCTTGGCTTAAGCTTCCGTGCCAGTATTTTCCCAGCTTTGTTACTCTCTTCACAGTATTTCTACTTGGCCTGTATGATCCTAAATTCTGCCCTTGAGGTCTCAAACATATTGACCTGTCTCTGTGCTGTTGTAAGGCACAGAAGGCCTTGTGGGAAACCATGCCCCTGTAGTATAGTTCTGTAGCCTGCAGTTCCTAGGTAAGCAAGGAGCCCTCCTCCCTCCTTAGCCTAGTAAGCACTGCAGCCTTTGAGATGAAAATGGCCCTTCTATATGTCTTAAAGACATCCCACCGGACTTCCTCTGGGGCGTGGCCCACTGGGTTATACTGGAAAACCTATTTTATCGCTACGCTAATCTCATAGTACGGGGTCATGCACTAGAGCCTGATTGAGCTTCCACTATCTATGCTGAACTTCTCCGGGTGGAAGCAACAAACTCATACTTAGTGGGGCATGGTCCAAGAAATCAATAGTGCCTATGTCAGTGTTGCCCACCGTTGAGATTAGCGCCTCCCCCACCCAGAAGTAGTCTATTCTCACGTACATGTGATGAGCGTGTGAGAAAAACGTACAGTCCCTCATGTTTGGATGCAGGCGGCAGCAGGCGTCAACAAATTGTGAGTCAGCGATCTGCTTAAGAAGAACATTAGAGGTCCGTACAGTTCCCCAGTAATCCCTCTTAGACTTGTCCTGGTTCGGGTCCATGGGTAGATTAAAGTCACTCCTGAGAATGAAATGCCCCGTAGAGAACGCTAGCAGCTCTCCAAGTACTGCATAGAGGAAATCATTCTGCCCCACATTATGCCCATAAATAGACACTGTAGTGATGTGAGAGCCCCCAAGTACACCTGCCACGAAGAGAAAGCGCCCCTCCCTACCCTCTCAACCTGGAGCGGGCCCTCTTCCCAATTAGGATACCCAACCCCCGCTTCTTAAATCGGTGCATGGAGAAAAACTGTTGTGGGAATTCCCTAGTGCTTAATCTACCCACATCTGCCCTGCACAGGTGCGTCTCTTGAATGAACGCATTATCCACCTGCTGACGCTGCAGCCTATGCAACAAAACACTTATTTTTCTTGGGGAATGCAGACCCCTAACATTGCGTGTCAAACATCGCAATTCCACAATGTCTAGAGAGCGACATAATGCCTACTACCTGCCCCCATCCAAACCACAAACGAGCCCCTGCTCAGAGTTCCCTATCACCAGTACTGTGACCATACCCTGAAAGTGCTTCCTCTAACACAAGCAAAAAGCATGAACCATACCCAAGCTTTTAGAAGCAGTTTTGCCCTGTCTGGAACCAATTTCCCAAAACAGACAGGCCCACCACCCCCTTATCCAAGCAAGAGGCGCCCGACCATCAGCCAGAGCTCAGGTTTACACACCGCAAGAAGAGAGGCCCAGAGACCCAGACCCCAGGTGCACCTCCTCAAAGTGCCGCCTTGTCACCCCGTAGGACCCTGTCCTGAGCCCCCCATCCCCACAGACCCCTGCCTCGCACCTCTACCCATCTTCTCTCAATGTCCTCATCTTCTTCTGATCCAGTGAAATCCCTAGGACCTTGACTGCCTTTTCAGGTATGGCACAACAACATTGTTTCCCCTCCCAAGTGAAAAGCAGGCCAAACGGAAATGCTCACCAGTACTGAACATGCTCCTGTCTTAGTTTCGCTGTAATTGCCCTGAACGCTACACGCTAGATGCTTCTGAAGTGTAAGAACAGCCAAGTCCTAGAAAATGAGACTCTTCTGTGTGCCATATGTGATCTCCCCCATTGATTTAGATGCCCTCATAATCTCTTCATTGATAGTGAAAGCGTGGAATTTCATTAAGATGTCTCCGGGTTGCCCATGCAAATTCTTCCTGAGGGGCCCGACTCTATGGACCCTGTCCAGAATAGTGGGGTCCACGGATATGTTGCGGAAGGTATCTTTGAAAAAGCGTAGGACCCATGCCTTTAAGTCAGTCTCTTCTGCCACTTCCTCAAGGCCCCAAATTCTGAGGTTCTTGCGCTTGTGCCTATTTTCCAAGTCTTCAATAGTGGAGATGAGTTTTTCAATTCCCTGTTTGGCTCCAGCTAGCTCCCCCTACATGTGTATGACGTCCTCCTGTTGGGAGTGTAACGACTCCTCTGCATCTCCCACTCTTGTGTTGATCTGTCTCATGTCCCAAGAGAGCCCCTCAAAAGATTTCTGCAACTCCTCTGTTGCGGCAGCGATATCCTTTTTGACAGAGGTAGCAAACTTCTCTACCAGGATGGCCATGCACTCCAGCAGATCCACATTCATGAGAGGGGAGACAATAGATGGTCTATCTGTGAAGCACTTGAAGTATATTGATTATGGTCTTTGTCTGTTGGCTTTAAGATATTCTCTGAATTATGTACTTATTACACTTCCCAGAATCGTACACACTGCGATGTCTTTTAAATTTTAATATTTTGACATTTATACCTCGTGAACTAAGTCAAGATTGGGTGTAATATTGCTGAAACTGTGCAACTTGTTTGTTTTTGAAATTTGTAATGATACTTTTTGTATTTGATTTGTTTGATTTTATGGTGTACAGCCTAAATAAAATTGAATTGAATTGACGAATGAAATACTTTTGTGTATGTTATTCTCTGCATATCGATGAAGAAATCATAACGAGCATTTGGCATTGGATAATGGTGGGGAATTAATTGTATACAATTTTTTTAACGTGTGTATTTAAATAATTATTGAAAATTGTCTTTTTATGTTTGAATAATATGTATAAAAAGCAATGTAACTACATAGCTGTTGTATATTAATAAAAAACTAAGATCATAGCCTAAAAAGATGGGCGACAAGAAATCAACATCTCCACATGGATTTCAAGACATTGATTGCCGTTTTTGATATTGGACATTGATATGATATATGTAATTTATAACGCACCTCTACACAAGTGTTTCGAGACAAACCTTCTCTGGACTATCTATCTACTGCAAGTGCCCCACGTTTGGTAAGAACACGCCCTTTAAGATTAGGATGCAGATGGGCAGAATTCAATTGGCATGAAGGAATTGGTCCAATTGGGCTTTGAATAAAGGTTCTATTGATTTAAGATTAGTCTTGCATGGCAAAGATACAGCAAAGCTAGGACATATCTAGTTAAAGTAGTATTTATGTGAGGTTGGAATCTTGCTGACCCACAACTGCTTATTTGGGTGCAAAATTAAAGTACATCTAACAGGTTAATTATGCATAGGGTTGGTTGGGCCTCCTACTAATAATGGTGTGTCTAACTTAACATACTAAGATGGTTTGGGGGAGGGGAGGGAGGAACCACAAAAGTGTTTAAATAACGAACGATATAGTTTGATAAGGTTACATTTTGTGAACTCAAAACCCAACCCACGTATACCAAATTGATTTATTTTGAGTTGTCAGAGTTACAAAAGGAAGTGTGTAAGTGGTGCAACTATGGATGTATAATATCAGAAGTTGGAATATTTGTATTTATCGATTTATACAGTGCTTTCGCCAAAATGCTTCACATGGAATAAAACACAGTACAAATTAAAAGTATTAAGCTAAAATACTCATTGCTATAAAGAATGTCAGTCAGTGTTTAGGTGCTAGTACTTAAGAGGAACACAAGTGGGATGGAGCACAGGAGATTTAGGAACTGACAGAAGCTGAAGTGATTCAGAGCATAAAGAATGAGAAGGAATATACATAGAAATTAGAGAAGATGGGCAGGGAGAGACCAGACCATGGATATGGTTAATAATACTACATAGGAAATGGAAAAGCAGACGTGAAGCAAAGGAACGCCAGTGAATAGATTGAGGAGAAGAAAATATGGAAGTGCGAGAGGAAAGATAATACTGAGTACTTACAGTAGAGATAAAGATAGATTGCAGAGGAAAAAGACGATGGACGTGAAGGCCAAATAGTAAGGCAGAGCAATAATCAAGATGTAAAAGAACCAAAGAAGGGTACGTTTAGAAGCCTGGAAGGAAAGGACGGCCTTTACGGATGTTAGTGTGGGAAGTGACAGGAGCAAGATATCTTAAAAGGAGAGAGAGACGACTCAAAAATAACTGCAGAATTCTGAGCAGATTGACTGAAGCGAATAGTGAAAGGAGGGAAGCAAATGGAAGAAGAGGGGGCGTAAATAGAAGAGATGGATAAAGCAGGAAAGCATGTCATTTCATTTTTGGAAGCATTTAAATTGAGGAAATTGAAATGCATCCAAGTTTGGATGGTCAGTAAACAAGCAGACATAGTAGAACATATAGTCAGAGAAAGAGGAAAATGAAACCAAGATTTCCTTTTGGTTGATATAGAAATAACAGGAAAGGCCAAACTTTTAAAAAAATGAAGCAGGAGAGGAAGTATAGACGGAAAATGGAGGGTACAAGGAACAGAGCCTTGAGGAACATTGTGCAATAGTGAAAACATATCAGACATTTTACCAAACCAAGAAAGAATGATTCGATAGATAGAACTGGAAACACTGACTGAGACAGAAAACCCAAAGAAGAAAGAGGAGTTAGAAGTGCAGTATGATCAACAGCATCAAATTCAGCTAATAAATCAAGAAGAAAAAGGATAGAAGAATATCTAAAATGAGCAGAGCGGATAGAATAAGTAACAGAAAGAAGAGTGGTTTCTATAGAGTGCAGAGGACGAAACCCGAAGTAGAGCTAGAAAAGAATGATTGTGAAGGTAAGTTCAGCTCTGTGTATAAACAACCTGTTCTAAGAGTTTAGATGGGTAAGGAAGAAGTGAAAATGGACAAAAGGTATCAGGAATGGGCACAACAAGAGTAGGACATTTTTTACGAATGGCAAAATGGCAGCATGTTTGACATCTGTACGAAATATAGAAGTGGACAAAAAAGTGTTCAAAAGTGAAATAGTAATAAAAGTGGAAAGACCTTGGGTATTGGGGTAGAAGGAAATCATATTTGCTGGAAAAGACACACAGGGGTGCATGAGCTAAAATGAGCGGGTATAGGAGCCTGTATAAAAAAGAAAAAACAGAAAGGTTAAGTGAGGAAAACAACTGGCAAGATGTAAAAGTTAAGCCGCACAGTGTTGAAAACTATGCGCAAGGCCTGAATGGTGGTGATAGGCAGGCAGCAGCCATAGATGGAAGACAGCTGAGCAAGAGATGGAAACAAACCAAGAGATATTGCATAGCCGCCCCAGCCAGTTCCAAACAAGACCTAAGTAAACCACTTGCAATCAGTTCCCTCGGTAAAGGACGTCCAAAAAGAAAGGAATAATAGGCGGTTAGTGTCAAGTTAAGTGACCAGTCCAATGTTACTGGAGGTTGGATAGGCAGCAGGATTCCTCATAGGAATAGCTGGTAGGTGCACATCAGGGACCATGCTCTGTCTTGTCTTCAGGGATGGTGGTACACGACCAGTCCTATGTTCCTGGACATAGGCAGGACTAACTCGACCGCAGAGATTATCTTCCCACCCATTGAGGTGGAAAGAACGGTTTGGAGGGCAAGCAATAGAATTCCTCACCCTCGATAAGGCAAGCGCTCTTCTTGAAATCATCTAAGGAACTGATATTGTATGCCTATAAGAAACTAACTTGAGGGTAGAAGACCAGCATAGGCTCACACAAGAGTACACCACTCTGCTCCATGCAGGTATAAAAGAGAAGAAGGTGTGAGTTGCGATTAGGGTCAGCAGAAATGTTGCCTTTTGCCTTAAGTGACGAGCAAAAAAGGAGGTAGATATTGTATTATGGTGGGCTCTGTAGGTTCAGGCCTCATCACTGTTTGTCACGTTGACGTCCCCATGGACACGGAGAGGCGGATGGTAGGGGCAGGAGAAATGACGTGGGGAAACTGAAGTGACGGGCTGGGGGGAGGCGGGACAAGTTAGTTACGTTGTGAGGCTTAATAAAATAAAACGTGTACTGCAGCTCTGTGTCCTCCATTTATTGGCAGTGCGTCATCGGCCCTGCTAGGCCCACCCACGGCCTCAACACTGGCGACGAGGCGGGCGGCCTTTGTAGGGGTGCAGTCATGGGCGGGTGTCTGGAGGCACCACCCCTACAACCTACGCCAGAGCGCAGTGGCGACCATGTGTTTCAGGTGCCGGTGCGCCGAGCAGACCAGCTGTACACACCGCGGGATGGGCGGAAAACAGGCCCAGGCTGCAGCGGCGAGTAACCCGCCTGGGCAAGATGAAAAGAAGTTAATCCCCGACCGCGGCTGTGAGAGTGAGTCAGCTGGTGCCTACACAAGAGCAAGAAAGTGGGAGGCCACGACAGGCCCCATAAATCAAATGCCCATGACGGATGGTGCTCGTGCCCAGGAGAGGCGGCCATCCCGTCGTGTCACGGTCTAGAAAGGGAAGTGAGAATATTTGGCACCCCGGGCAGAAGGCCCCAGAACATTTGGCACCCAGTGAGTGCACCCAGGACAGAAGGCAACATCTCCGATTCCCTCAAAGAATGGTGCTCGTGCCTAAGATAGACGGCCACCCCAGAGCAAGGTGAGTGTGCAGGTGCGCAGGGACTAACGGCACCCATTGTTACAAGGCTGTGAAGCAGAGATGTCTGGACAAGAGGACAATCAAGGGGTGCAACCCCAGGGTCAAGCACCACCCGTGCTGGGTCCACAAGGGGGGGATCAGACCCCATACAGGCTAACAGGCACGCTGGCAGCCCAGATGCCAGGTGCATTCAAAGTCACCGACACCAGCAATATGGGTCCTAGGTGAACCAAATGGATCAGAGACTTTGATCTCTACATGGGAGCCACAGGGCCCATAGAGGATGCCCGTCAAATGTGTCTCTTGAAGTTGGCAGTGGGCTCCGCCGCCCGGGACATCATTGATGAGATGCCTCCTGACTCCATCGACTCTATCCAAGACCTCAAAGACGTGCTGGCAGCATACTTCACCCTGCACACCAATGTGGACTATGAGAGGCACCTTTTCCACAGCACCAAGCAAATCAAAGGTGAGACCATGGACACCTACGTCATGAGACTCCGCACGAAAATTAAGCATTGTGACTTTGCCACCTACTCCAACACCGAGGCGCTTAAATCACAAATCATAGTGGGGTGTGAATCTCAGACGTTCAGAAGGAAATTACTGCAGAAACAATGCACCCTGGATGAGATACTCACGCTGGCCCGAGCCAAGAGGGCCATAGACTCACAGGTGGAGAGCTTCAACAACTCATCCCCAGGTGAAAACGTCCACCGACTCCAGGGAGAGAGGAGATCCGAAGAGCTGTACTGCTACAAATGTGGGTTTGAATACCCTCACAACAGCATTTGCCCTTCCATAGGCCAGCGCTGTACCACATGTGGCGAAGAAGGTCATTTCAAATCAGTTTGCAGACTCTTCCAGGACAAAGGGAGAGACTGAGCTAGAGATACACCACGAGATCCAAAGCGAAGGCCTTCCCTTCATCCGGGAGCCACCCTGGCCCCACATCACAAGGACCGTCAAGTCAGCCCCTCCCGGAGTCAAGAGATAGGGACTCAGGGGAGGACAAACAGAGGAAGGAGAGGAGAGACAGAAGGAGATATGTCATGCGCTCGAGGCCAGAAAGAAGGTCACGGCGCCACGTGCGCTACCTGGTGGAGCAATTGCCTTCTGACTCAGATCCCAGCTCATCGGGAAGTCACCAAAAGAAAAAGGGATACGTATATGCCCTAGGCAATCCCACGCACACTGCACACAGCCCTACCTTAATCATCAAACTGAACTAGCAACCCACAGAGTTCCTGATTGACACAGGGGCCAAGGTGAACGTGGTCAGCGAACATGTCTTCTGCCACAGAACAGTGGACATATACGCCTATGGCGCCAAGACACCCCTTAAGCGCCTAGGTCAATTTGATGGCACCTGCCGGTACAAGGGCCACGAGAAGAAGGTATCAATTCACGCCCTGGTGACCGAAACAGACAGTGGATGCGTCCTATGCTTCAGGGCCGCTGTCGACATGGGACTCATTCACATCTTATACAACATCATGGTCCATAAGTACATTGACCCCGTCGAAATGATAAACAACATCTATCCACACCTATTCCAGGGCATCGGCAAACTAAAGAATGACAATTAAAACTACACATAGACGAGTCCATACGCCCCGGAGCGCAACACTACCGAGGGATCCCCGTCAACATCCAACGAAAGGTAGAAGACGAATTGTACAAATTACTCGAGCAGGACATCATTGAGCCTGCCACCGTCCCCACCACCTGGGTATCCCCAATAGTGCCAGTGCCCAAGAAAGGGTCGGATGCAATTCGGTTATGTGTGGATATGCGGCGCCCAACCAGCAATACAGAGGGAGAGACACCTGGCCCCGCGCATCACAGACATGATTCACCTCTTGAACGGAGCCAAGGTGTTTTCCAAACTGGACCTTCAAAAGGGTTATCATCAACTCGTCCTGAGCTCTGAGAGCAGGAACATCACCACCTTTGTCACTCACCTGGGTCTCTTCCGCTATAACTAACTATAGGCTAAACTTCGGAGTGTCCTCGGCCGCAGAAATATTTCAAACCAAGGTACACAACATCATTAAACACATACCAAACTGCCTCAACTACAGTGACGACATCCTGGTCTTCGGCACAGATGTCAACAAACATGACGAGGCTCTTATGAAGGGCTGCAAGGTGCTAGAAGCCAATCTTACACTAAACCGCGACAAGTGCAAGTTTCGGAAAGGTCCATTGAAATTCTTCGGACACATCTTCTTGGAGTCGGGCATGACACCAGATCCCGACAAGGTAGCCGCATTAAATGAAACTGCACCCCCAGCAAACTTGTCAGAACTGCGCTCATTTCTAGGGCTAGCCAACTACTGTACACGCTACATCAAGGACTTTGTGACAGTGAGTGAGCCGTTAAGACTGTTAACCAAACAAGACGCCACCTTCCACTGGACCGACAAGTGCCAGGAAGCGTTTGAAACCATCAGAGTTAACAGTGGCACTGGGGGCCATCCTGGCTCAAGTGGACCTGAGAGACCCCTCTCAAACACATGTAGTAGCCTATGCCAGCCGGAGCCTCACCAACACTGAGCAGGCCTACGTCCAGGCCGAGAAAGAAGGCCTTGCGCTGGTATGGTCCTGTGAACATTTCCACCTCTTCCGAAGTGGCAAGCCATTTCGGGTCGTCACGGACCATCAGGCTCTACTATTCCTGTATGGAAATCCCCAGGCCAAAATGCCACCTCGAATAGCCAGATGGGGGCTACGGCTGCAAGACTACGCCTTCCAGATTGTGCATCGGCCAGGAAAAGGGGAAAACCCGGCCGACTTTCTCTCTAGAAGGCTGCGGGAGGGGTTCACACCCGAACCCTCCGTGACGGACCGGTATCTTCGATACCTCATTCAGCAGACTACCCCAGAGGGGATAGATGACGGAATGATCGCTCGGGAGACCGAAAATGACAGGGCGTGCCAAATCATTTGTGAAGGACTGGAGTCCGGCCTATGGAGAAAGGCGAGAGAGAAAGGGAGAGCTGCTGGTGATCTGGTGCACAACCAGGTAGAACTCTTGGTAGGACGCCGGTACAGGTGAGGGACGAGCTGGCAATTTTGGATGATCACCTCCTCCTTAAAGACTGCAAGCTGGTAATTCCATCATCATTACGGGCGAAAGTCATTCAGTTTGCCCTCGAAAATCGCAGAGGAAAGGCGTCAACCGAGTGCATGCTTCGCCAAAAGATCTGGTTCCCCAGCATGGACTCCATGGTCAAGGAAACGTTAAAGGCCTGCCCCACGTGCAGCCTCATCACGCCCAAATGACACCCGGAGCCCTTGAACATGTCAGAACTCTCCCAAGGAATATGGGAAGCGGTGGCTGCAGATTTCTTCGGGCCCATCGAAGGAGGGAAGTACGTGCTCGCGGTAATTGATGAATATTCCTGATATCCTGAGGCTCAGCTAATCTCCTCAACAGCCGCTCATCACGTCATCCCAGCACTAGACTGCATCTTCTCCGCTTACGGGATTCCAAGAGTGCTCAAGACGGACAATGGTCCCCCATTCAATGGGCATCAGTTTGCCCAGTTCGCAAACTACATAGGGTTTCATCATCGGAAGATAACCCCCTTGTGGCCACAGGCCAATGGAATGAAAGAACGGTTCTATTTAAGAGAGCGCTCCAGATAGCAAAGCTCACGGGACAGCCCTACGAACAAGTATTGAACCAGCTGATGTGGGACTACCCGGGCACCCCTCACAGTACCACCAGGAAGACATCTGCTAAAGTGATGTTCGGAAGAGACACCCAAACAAGGATCCCGCAGGCCCAAACGGGTGACCCTGTGCTGGACCTAGTCAAGGAAATGAGGGAACGAGACAATGCAGCCAAGGAGCGCATGAAAGAATACGTGGACCTCCACCAGGGAGCCAGGATGCCTCGGCTCGAGGTGGGAGATGTTGTGGCTGTGAAGCAACCCCATACTCACAAAAACACCTCTATCTTCCAAGATGAGCCGCTGCTCGTCACTCAGAAGACAGGATCCATGGTCATGGCGCAAGGCTTGGGGGGGTCCCATTTCAAGGGGATCCCATTGTTGGGGTCACAACGGTTAAGTGGGCGAGTGGTTGTCTCCATCGACTACGCCTCAGACGAACCATATCACGGAGACCACAGAGACACGGGGGTATCAGACCTGGACAGCCCTGGCGAGTGTGAAGCTACGGGGGGCCCTCCAGAGTCCATCAGTTCACATCCGCAGCGTGCTCAGAACAAGCCACACCACTGGATTGAAGAAATTGGTTAGAAACCCTACCAGCCGTCCACCTGTTGTGAAGGTTTGGTGACTGTTTAAAAAGGGGGGAGATGTCACGTTGACATCCCCATTTTAATTGCCTTTCTTTGAATCTTTGGGCAAAAGGTTCAAGGGGAGGTTATTTATTCAGGTGATTTCAACCTAGTCATAGATCCGCTGAAAGATAGGACCAACATATCAATCTATGGCGGTTGTGGAGAAATGTCAAGTGAGCTGAAATTGAGCCTTAAAAAAGCAGGACGTTTTGATGCTTGCTTAACCAATGACCCATCAGATAGAGAATATACGTTCTATTCACACGTTCATGAGTCATACTCTCGGGTTGACCACATCTTTCTCTCCCCAACCCTACTAAAATAAAAGATTAATAGAAACAGATGTTATCTCAGTTTCAGATCATGCTCTGATTGATTAAAATTGATTTGGGTTGCTTGGGCTGGGGTGGGGAGAGGAGGACGTGGACATTAGAAGAGTAAGTCCTTACAGACCTAATTCATGAAAAACATTTTACAAGTATTGAAGGACTATTGGGCTAGCAACGATACACCAGAACCAGCAATGCATAGGTAATGCAATTAATGTGATGGTAAGGAGAGAGCTGATTAAAACAGCTGTGTAATATAAAAGAACAAGGGTTTTGGTCGAGTCTCAATTGCACAAAGAGCTGTAGACCTTTGAACAGCAAAATTATCACGGAGGTTCAAGATCCATTTACCGAATACTCACAACTGTAAGAAGACAACTTACCTCACTATAAACTAATCAGGTGGAGGGAAGGCTCTTGAAGGCAAATAGGTATTTCTACAAACATGTAAATAAACCTAGTATTGTTCTAGCGCTGGCCAATAAGAGACAGACGGGCCAAGCTTTTATATCCACTATTCAGGGGGTAATGGGAGGAAATAGTGAGAGAGAAGGGAAAGAGAAAATTGTTCCATTTATTTGATCACATTCTAGAAGAGACTACTCCGTGTGATATAGAGAAACAGAAAAAAGTGCAAGAGACAAATATCCCCTATATATATCAAAGAGCAGAAGCAGAAATGCAACAGGCCTATTGAGTTCGAGAAGACCATGGGCTTCATTACAAGTTGGCTAGTAATGTGGTGGTAATGACCATTACCGCTGTGGTGTCTGGCGGACTTACTGCTGTTTTTAAGTTGTCGGGATTGCGCACACAACATTGGCAGTTGCCATAATTCCATCTGGCAGAATTACTGTTGTAAATGAGTTTCAGACGGTAATTCCGCCCAGCATCGGTGGAATTTCTGTTACCACCACCCAACTCAGCGCTAATTCCATCCTCCGAAGGGGATATTGTCAAAATGTACATATATCCAAAAGTGTGATCATGTTAAAAGTAATGTGTCTATAAAATAAATGTAATTCAGTTCTTTACGCACCAGACATCCGTCCCTGGCTTCCTCATGCTCACTGGGCAGCAGCAGTGCATCTGCGGACAGTGCTTTATTGTCTGCACAGGGAGGCATATCCACATCCGGGGGCAGGGTGACATTTTGCCTGAGGCATATGTTGTGTAGCCGGCAAATGCAACAAATATCTGACCAGCCTTCTGTGGCTTGTACATCAAGCCGCATCCAGTACGGTCCAGGCCATGCCTGGCAACAACTTGCTTGTGAGCTGTGTGCACAGTGTATCTCCAAGTGACAATTCACATGTACCCCTGTAAGGAACCCATGGTGGCAACAGTAAAGACAGACGCAAGTGATCACAGTTCAAGGGTGTTTATTAAACTGTAAATGCAGGGAGGAAAAATGTCTAAGCTAAACCTAAATCTAAGATTGGAGCAAGCGTCGACCATCAAATGAAAAATAAGGCAGTCCTTGTGTCAAAATAAAAAGGCCTATACTAAAAAACCTATTGCCAATTCCTTACAACTAATTACAGAAAGAATGTGGGATTGGGTTTCAATAAAAAAAGAAGTGTTCACAAATAAGAAGTCAGGATGCGATTGCCAGGGTTCTCCCTTCCCCACGTTTTCCGCACGGGACAAGGTGGGTTTCTTGAGCATAGCACACTCTCAAGCTTTCCCAGCACAAGCCGACAGTTCCACATCAGCTGTCGGGTTCTTCAAGGGCCATGTCTCTTTTCAACAAAAAGTCTCTTGCCTTCGAGGCCTGATGTATCCAACAAACAAAAAGATCTGCTTCACGTATATGTTGAGTGTTGGTTTGTCCCCTGGGTTCCCCTCTTCCGGACGTAAAACCTTCACAAAATCATATTCAACAAATCGATTCTACAGTTTCCTTTTTCAATTAACTTTGGGTTGTTTCAAAAAAGGTAGCAGGCGCTCCTCTCCAGAAAGAACATGGCATGATAACCTGTTCTGAGATGAGAGTTTGCTGCACACGCTTTTTGCTCACTGTACCTTTCACAGATGGGAAATATCCATTTGCATATCAGTCTTTGTCCCGCCCACATGGGCAGTCCAGCACCGAAATGCTATGGCAATTCCTCTCTGAACAAGAGTACCAAAAGCAACCCCATACACGTGTTTCAGCCTTGTTGGGCCTCATCAGTGAGGTGAAGCTTTGTCACTCTGAGCACAGTGAGCAGGGAGTCCACGTCTGGTTGCCCCCAGGTAACTCAGGGTGACCAACCCCAAGTTCCTTTCAAATATTTCAAAAAAGGTAGCAGGCGCTCCTCTCCAGAAAGAACATGGCATGATAACCTGTTCTGAGATGAGAGTTTGCTGAACACGCTTTTTGCTCACTGTACCTTTCACAGATGGGAAATATCCATTTGCATATCAGTCCAGCACCGAAATGCTATGCCAATTCCTCTCTGAACTTTGGGTTGTAACTTTCCACCCCTGGATCTCCCACTCCCGGGTTCGGACCAAAATGACAAGGAGCACAGTTCACTTTCCCCGGTCTTCTAATACTTCTTGTATTCACAAATCTTAATGCCTTTTCAAACAATCCAGTGTGGACATCCTTCGATTGAGTTCACTCTTCCCAACCTTTGCAACACTGTTCATATACTCATTTCACAATGCAGGATTCATTTTTTTTAGCTTCTCAATTATCTTTCGGTTGGTACCACAGAGACAAGTGTCTCTTCCCCGGCTTTGCAATCAGCGGATGAGGGGCTTGTGTATCGTTGACATCTGGTGCAAGACACGCTGGCTATTGTTCGCAGACTTATCATTCCCTCTGCAGAGGTTTCACAGGCCTTTTATCAGAAAGGGCAATGTCGGCTCTCTCCTTGTCACCCTCTCGGTCTGTGCCGTCTTTCTCGTTCTCTTGACCTGCCGTGCTGAGTTAGCTCTTACGTCGTGCTGTCTGCCTTGCTAGTAGGGTGCTGTCATGTTCCACCTTTTATCCGTGTGGGGGAAGGGAAAGGGCCGTCAGGTGTGTGTGTGTGTGATTCTGGTCAATTGCATAACTTTGCATGACCCTTGTATTGGGACATGTCAGGTAAACAGCTCTGGTGTTAGTCCGTTGTCTTTCGTGTTGTGTGAAAGTGTTTGTGTCAGAAAAGGGATGGGGGGGCAGTGTTTTGTATTCTCCTATATTGTAGGATGGGGAAAAGGTGTTGGAAGAAGGGGCATACTGTGTCTCACCCGTCATTGTCCCACTCCCACTCCCCAAGGACCCCCATCCAGGTGATCCTCTCGCACTGGTCCACCCCCAGGACCTGGATCCAAAAGCGATGGCCGTGCCCTGGCCACCTGGATGACAAATCCCTGGGGACAAGACAGGGAGACACCTTCAGGTTTCTCACAATGAACTGTGACTTAAGCAACCCAAAGGTCAGCTCAATGCAGAGTCTGGTCCTGACGTGTGCCTCATTGCAGGCCACCTCCTGTGGCGTACTTGGATTGTGCATAGGGGCCATCAGCCATGGGAGTAACCAGAGTCACCTACAAGAGCATAGGACACGGGTGTCAGTCACAGTACATTGAGGATGCGTAGCATGTTACAAATCTTGTTGATGGACACTATCTGGATGCAGTTATGTTGCATTTGTACTACATGGTTTGCATTCCCAGTTATTCAATGATGTGTGATTTACTATGGGGGTTCATGTTCATTGTCACTTGGAGATACACTGTGCACTGTGATGAATCCTGCACAGCCATCACTGATTCCACCACCTGATCCTGACCCTGGGGGTGGTATTATGAGGGAGGGTCATGTGGGAGGGGACGAATATCGGGAGGAGGTGATGACCCCATTAAGAGAGACATGATATAACCCCTTTTTGAAGGAAACCCTATAACATCTAAAGTGCTAATAGCTTAATGCTATTCTGAGCAGAATACCATTACACGCGATGCTCATTTAGCTTCTCCTGTCTCTGATCATTTTGATTGCAACAAAGATCCAAAAAATACATTTTTGAAAAACCTAAATTTCATATGGACTCCAACTCCCACAAAGCCTCAAGAACTGAGACGAGGTAGAGGAAAAAGGAGTTAATGTGGATTAAAGGAAACACCAAGCTAAATGTGCAGCCTAGTTGTTGTGATGGCAATCGGCTGTACGGGACATTTAAAAATGGTGTGCCTCTTCAAGTTAAATGGGAAGGTCGAGACGAGAGATGCAGAGCGGGCGAAGTGGGAAGCAGAACCGAAGGCAGACACCCGAAAGCAGACTGTGCTGAAGGAGGCAGGTGCTTCCTACCATAAAGGCGAGAGACCGGGAGAAGCACAACGGGTCATGGAGGAGGAACACTGGGGAGCCGGCAGCAGAGGAGAGGCTTTCAGGGATGCTGTCACATTGAAGAGCAGCAGTACAACCAGCAGGTGAATGAGAAGCCAACTGGAGAACTGCAAAAGGGTCTGTAGAGCAGAAAACGCTTTCCAGAAGTAAGGACTTTGCAACGACCATATGCCGCAGTTTGGAAATGTCAGCAAACACTGACGAGTCTACACACAGGTTTTGGGAAGCCTGAGGCGTACCAACCGGCATACAAACAATTGGGAACTTTTTTTTAATATCAGCCAAGTAATATAGAAACACAAAATTGACACACAAGTCTCCCACTGGCGTAACGGGGGCCCCTGCATTCTCTGTGGTGCGGGGGCCCCGCAACCACATGTCCTGCGAGGGGGGCCCCCTTGGACTTTAAAAAAAGAAAAGTTAAACATTTTTTTCTTCTTTTTTTAGTCTCTCTGCCTTTATAAAGAAATTATTTCTGTTAGAGCGTAAGAGACATAATTTCTTTATGAAGGCAGAGTGACTACAAAAAGAAACTATTTATTTTTGAAGTCTGAGGTGTACCCTGATCCCGTGACATCGAAGCCTCTAGGCTGGAGGCCTCCATGGCCTGGGGTTTGGGGAGATGTATGACTTCAAAAAGAAATCATTTATTTTCGAAGTCACTCTGCCTTCATAAAGAAATTATTTCTATTCTGTTTCGGTCCTTAACAGAAATCATTTCTTTATGAAGTCGTAGAGACTTAAAAAAGAAACCATTTCTTTTTGAGGTAATAGGGCTCCCCTCAAACCCATGACATGTGGGTGTGAGAGTACCCACTTAAATGTATAGGTGGCTGCCTATGTGAGTGTATGGTGAAAGGGAGCGCAATTAAATGTATGGGTGGCTGGGTGTGCATGTCGAATGTATGGTGAAAGGGTGCACACTTAAATGTATGTGTGGCTGCCTGAGTGTGCCTGAATGATGAAAGAGTGCACACTTAAATGTATAGGTGGCTGTTTGTGTGAGTGTATGGTGAAAAAATACACACTTAAATGCCTAGGTGGCTTCCTGTGTGAGTGTATGGTGAAAGGGTGCACACTTAAATGTCTGGATGGCTGCCTGGGTGTATGTGCCTGTATGGTAAAAAAAAGTTGCACACTTAAATGTATGGGTGGCTGCCTGGGTGTGTGTGCCTGTATGGTGAAAAGGTGCACACTTAAATGTATGGGTGGCTAGGTGTGCATGTGTGTGCATGGTGAATGGTGTGTGGGCTTGTGTTCAGGGGCACAATGAAACCTACATATGGTGGGCTAACCCTTCTAACTTCTTTATGCATTCTAATGAGACCATTCTAGTGCAGCTTCAATGTTACAACCAGTTAATGCTTTCCTTTAAGTCCCACTCTTTTTCTGCACTTATCAAATACACCCTATCTGACTAACCTTGCACTTGGCTACTCACAGGCTGCACTACCACTGTTTTTGATCACCTTATTATTTACTTATTATTTATCTTGTCCTCGCCTATGCTCTGCACTTTCCAATTTCTCCCCCCTCCCATGCACTTTTCCCCTTTTCCCTTCCCCATGCATTTGCGCGTTCTCAATGTCACTAGGCCTAGTAAGATCGTAGTTTCTGTTTTCTCCCCTATTCCACTCCCTTTGCCTGTTCGCGCTCTGAAACACCTGTGTACGAGCACGATATAAATAAAATATCATATATCATATCTGAAAGCACCAATTTATGAACTGCTGTGAGAATAAGCAGTCTCCTGTCCCCTCTTTACCCTCCTTCCTTTCACTTCCCTAGCATGCAAGTACTAAACCCACATCAAGATTTCAATTGCCTAAAAAATTATGCATTTGAATGCAGGTACTAACAGTGAAATGCTTTACGTTAGTAATTGCCGGACTTTTGTTAACAGCAAATCCCAGGTGCCGTTTAACATATGTGTCCTATTCTGTAGGTCAGCCAGGTCGAGTCAACATAGCCCAAAATTTCAGAAGAGGTGAAGGGTGGACCTGAAGCCCAGTCAGCTCAGTAATGTAGCGCCACTACTTGTGTTTAATCCTTTGATTACTTATTGTTAATCTTCATTACTCAGCCCTATTCTTCCTCATCACAGTACTTGTGTATGAGGCAATTTGCCTCATACACAACTACTCGGATGAGGTAGAGGGTCATGGAGGTAATGCCTGGGTTATTTACATGTAATCTTCATTACTCCTAGTCTGACTCTTCCTCATCCCAGTACTTACGAGGAGGCAAGGAGCCTGAGACTTAAGCACTGGGACAAGGAAAAGGGATGAAGAGGTAATTCAGGGGCAAGAAGCTGATTTTGGGGGTTGGGGCAGGGGGTGAGAGGGAGCGGGATGACCATTATTTATTTTATTTTTTTATTTTTTTACATTTATAAAGCGCTCACACAGCCCGCAGGCATCGAGGCGTTGTTACAGGAATTGTTTGTTTTTGTAATTGTGTATGTTTTTTTTTTGTCTTAGTTACGTATTTATAACGCGCTTAAACACCCAGAGGTTTCTAAGCGCGGACCCGAGGATTGAACCTGTTGTTGCTTTGTGTCGTCTTGCTTCCAAGACACGCACGCTGCCGCTGAGCTGTCCTCCCGGGACATTATGATTTATTTTGCAATAAATCATATTGGTCATCCATGTCCAGACTAAGCAGGCATGATATGTGGTATTAGTGGCTAGAGAGGCATTTTGGTGCAGCCAGTCTAGTCATTTCTTAGTTTGGCTTTACTTTTTTTTAACTGGGCATCTCTGATAAAGCCGTCCTGCTAAGTGTAATTACCTGGCTGGACTGGCATTTGGGTGCTGCGAGTCTAGCCGTTTTTATCACTGCGTCAATGTATATTTTTCTCGGCATCTGTGATAAAATAACTGTTGGTAAGTGTTATTGCTTCGACTGACATTTTGGTACAACAAGTCTCGGTATGTATAAATGTGGCCTGGCATGCTTCACTGTAAAATGTTATTATGTGTCTAGACTGATCTACATTGTGCAGCCAGTTGGGCATGTTTTCATTGTGGCATGGGATTTTTAATAGCAAAGCATATTAATTAAAGCATTAATGTTCCTGTGCACTGTTGGTTATATGTATTGGATTTTTGCATTAGTGTTACCCTGCAAAACAATTGCAAACGCTCTGGCCTTTTAGCCAATTTTTCTCAGAAAGTTTGCTGTATAATGCATTAAAACACATATTTATATATTTCTCCTAGTGCAGTGTGCGGTGTACCCCTGCAGCAGCACATACATGCGTGTATTGTGCATCTAGGCCGGCCCAGAGTGTGGCGCGACCCGTGATTTGTTGCTGAGTTGGAGGCCTGCGTTACAGCTTCACCCTCTGGGAAAATATGGGGACCCTACCGGGGCTCCCTGGGACTGCTGCTGTGCTTGGAGACAGTAGACCCACATGGGAGACGGATGTCCAAGACTGGGGGCCTCACCTCCAACCATACTGGAGTTCTGGCTGGGCTGCGTTACAGCTTTTCTCTCCGGGTAGGTATTTGCACACTGCCGGGGCTCCCTGGTGGGGAAAAGCTGTACCACAGGCCAGCCAGAGCTCCAGGATGGTCAGGGTGATTCCCCAGTCTTGGGCAGCTGTCTCCCATGTGTGGCACTATCACCAAGTGCAGCAGCTGTCCCAGGGAGCCCCAGAGAGAATAGCTGGAACGCAGGCCAGACAGAATTCTAGGATGGTCGGAGGAGATGTCTCCGGCCTTGGGCACCTGTCTCCCATGTCAGTCGACTGTCCCTAAGCCAGGCAGAAGATCCAGGGAGCCCCGGCAGGGTCACCATTCTTCCCCCCAGTGGGAATGTGGGAAGGTAGGACATGTGTTGTTGGCGGCATGAGACAGGTGCCCAAGGCCAGGGACATGATCCCCTACCACCCTGGAGCTCTGACTGGGTTGTGTTACAGCTTCTCACTCCCAGAAAGGATGGGGACTCTGCCCGGGCTTCCTGGCACTGCTGCTCTGCTTGAGAATGTTCGACCCACATGGGAGACAGCGACCCAAGGCTGGGGACATCACCCCGACCATCCTGGAGCTCTGGCTCGCCTGTGTTACAGCTTTTCCCCACCAGGGAACCCTGGCAGTGTGCCAATACCTCCCCAGAGGGAAAAGCTGTAACGCAGCCCAGCCAGAACTCCAAGACGGTTGGAGGTGATGTCCCTGGCCTTGGGCATCCGACCCCCGTGTAGGTCTACCGTCCCCAAGTACAGCGGCAGTCCCAGGGAGCCCGGCAGGGTCCCCATCCTTTCCCAGAGGGAGAAACTATAATGCAGGCCAGCCAAAGCTCCAGGATAGTCTGGGGGGATGTTCCTGGCCTTGGCTGGCTGTCTCCCATGTGGGTTAAATGTCCCCAAACCCAGCGTGGGTTCCGGGAGGCCTGGCAGGGTCCCTATCCATTCACGGAGGGAAATTCTGTAATGCAGCCCAGCCAGAGCTCCAGGATGGTCGGGTGATGTCCCAGGCCTTGGGCACTCATCTCCCATGTGGGTCGACCATCCCTAAGCCCAGCCTGTAGCTCTAGCTGGGTTGAGTTACAGCTTTTCCCTCCAGGAAGGAGCTGGGACCCTGCCAGGGTTTCCAAGGACAGCCATTGAGCTTGGGTGCTATCCACCCAAATAGGAGACAGGCACCCAAGTCCAGTGACATCACCCGACCGTCGTGGAGCTCTAGTTGCGCTGCGTTGGAGCTGTTCACTCCGGGTAGGGATGGGAACCCTGCCGGGACTACCTGGTACTGGCGTTGGACTTGTGGAGGGTCAACACTTTTTCTTTTCCACCCAGGTAGGTGCACCCACACATTTGAGACACCTGTGGGAATGTGGGAAGGTAGGACATGTGTTGTTGGCGGCATGATTCTGTGGTTTCGTAGTGGCAAATGTCTGAAATGTTTTTTTCCCAAAATGTTGGTCTTTGCAGGGCCTTGTGGGTAATACATTCTTGGGTGTTTTGCGCAAGTCAGACCCCTGTGGATTTCCACAGGTGTCTTCAGAAATGCATGGGGTTCCCCGTTTTCCTAAATCCTAAACATTTTCTTTTCCCTTTGCGCCCAGGTAGGTGCACCCACACATGTGAGAGTTTGGGATGGTAGGACATGTGTTGTTGCTTGCGTGCTTTGGTGGTTTCCTGGTGGCAAATGTCTGAAAATGGTGTTTGTTTCCCTAAATTTTGGACTTTGCCGGGCCCTGTGGGTAATACATTCTAGGGTGATTCCTGCAAGTCAGACCTCTGTGGATTCCCACGGTGTCTTCTTTTCAGAAATGCATGGGTTCCCTGTTTTCCTTACTGGCTGCGACACCCCAGGTCCAAATCTGTAGGTTGTCCACAAGACCAAAATCCTAAAAATGTTCTCCTCTCAAACCGTTTGGGATACCAGTGGTGTAGCCCTTTCCCTTTGCAGTGGGTTGAATAAGAAAATTGAGGTGAGCAGTTTTACCGTAGCCCATAAAGGCCAGGGTAGGGTTAGGTTGGTTCTCAGAAGGGAAAGGGGGATACCATGTCTGTGGAGGTACCCTTTACTCAATCCCCAAGGACCCTCCACCCAGGTCATCTTCCCTCGCTTCTCCACCCCCCAGGGTCAGGATCCAAAACTGATGGCCTTTCCCTGGCTACCTGTGAAGAGGATCTAGGGGGAGTAGGAGTGAGGATACCCTCAGGTTTCTCACAACTGTCATGTGAGCAGTAAGAAAAGCAGGTCTAACCACGAACCCCTGAAAATGTTAGTGGTTCTTGACACTCCCATGCCAAAAACAAAAAAAGTATCTAAGAGCCTTTTTGGGGTTAATCGGCTACTACTGCTGGTTTATTCCAAAATTTTCAAGGAAGACCTCCTGACTTATTGAAGAATGCAGAACCACAAATGATCAGATGGGATGAGGAAGCAGACTCTGTGTCAAAGCCCCATTTTGAAAATAGCAGATTTCTCTGAGGAATTTATTTTGCAGACTGATGCTTCCTTGATCCTTCCTTGTCTCGGGAGGATAGCTTAGGGGCAACCTGCTCGCCTTGGAAGCAAGACGACATGGAGCACCACAGGTTCGATCTCCGGGTCTGTGCTTAGAAACCTCTGGGTATTAAGTGCGTTATAAATAACCTATCATATCATATATCATTGTTGGGTGTAGGGGCCGTCCTTTCTCAAAATCATGACAGACTAGAACACCCTATTTTATACATCAGCAAGATGTTATTTCCTAGGGAAAATACCTACTCATCCAGCTTGGTTATTAAATGGGTTGTTGTGAGAGGTATTTTGTGATATTTCTGGTGAACTTGTTGGGGTATTTCGCGGTATGGTGGGGAGCTCTAAATACAGAATTGCCTTTTATTTTTTATACCAGGATCATAAACGGTAAGCCAAGACCGGACTGCCATTCATATAAACAGCCCCTGAGAAGGACCCAATTCACAGTGACCATTTTTGTTCTGCGCCTTACCACAAGTGGTAATAGGACGTTACCGCCTGTGGTAAAATGCAATTACCACCCACTACACAGTTGTCTGGGTGTTATCACAAGAAACCAAAATACAAAATAATTAGTCAGAGGCTTATGTACCTTTCTCTTTTCATTCTTATGAAGCATTAGGATTATGCAAAATATCAAAAACAAGACTTGCAATGCACAATGTTCTCACATGAGATTTATTTTATGTGATTCAAAAAATGTAAAGGAAATATCCACAAACACAACCCATTTGCAGTTGCTTTCCCCGCAATAAATGATCTTTTCCCCACAATGGGCTTTAACCACCCTTTTTCGAGGGCAGTTCAAAACAAGGTTATCTAATAACCTTGGAAGATAGCATTTGCTTTTTGCAGCTTACAGAAAGCTCCAACTATATTTGCCACTTTTTACATAGAATGAGTAACACAAGAAAAACACTGCATTTATAACTGTGACCATACATTTCCTGGCTGTAACTGTTTAAAAATACACTCATCCATAACACCCACGTTTGTTAATTTTATGACAACATTTTCGACACACTCAACGCTCCTCAAATTAATTGGAAGTCACCCAAGAATGCACTTGGTTCTGTGTGCTCCGGACTGCAAACACCTTATCTGGTTTTCTTCCCACTCGTCACAGAATGATCTTAGCCCAGTTTTCTGTGCTAGCCTTTCTGCCTGCAAGTGCAATACAATTCCCCAAAGGACGGCGAGTGCTTGAGATCAGAGAGCAAGAGAGACAGTGCACCAGCCAGAGAGAGCCAGCCATCTGATTGCAACTCTTATTAAACCCTCTGTTTATCACCTCCCATAAATGTATCTCTGGCTTACATAAAATCTAATAAAATACAGCATCCGAAGGTGATGTCATGTGTCCATCCAAACCACCTCCCTTTAACAATGAACAAACCATCTCGAACGTCCTGGTGCCACGTGTCCATCCTGCACTGTTAGAAATAGCAACTTAAATAAAGTGTTACATCTATCCTGCGCTGCACTCCTGTTCTGTAAATTAACAATAGGCCTACTTTGAGCCACATTGTATTCACCGCGATATGAAACTAATACTTCATATTTATTTTCTTGCACTTCCAGTTAACCTTGCACAGCCTCCATTCAGCTTACCAAATTGCACCAAAAAGCCATGGACTGAGCTGCATTGAATATTAGTAGTAGGACATGTTAGTGGATTTAGTGGTTAATAATAGTCTTTATGCTTCACTGCAACTCAGTCCATATTTCTGTGGTGTAGTGCAAAATGATAATACCAGCTGTTATGCAGTGCCAAATGTAAACCTTTCTTTTTCTGGCATGTGCTCTGTGCATTCACAATACTGACATGTACTAGATTCAACCCAGAGCCTCATGCCTTATTTTTGTTGAAATGCTGACCTGGCTAACATTCTGATCCTCCTTTCTTTCTACATACTCCCTCCTTTTCTTCTGCTAGAACCTACCCAAAAATCACTGCAGAAAAACAAAATTGAATTTTCCCTTTCCCCATTGTCACAAATGTAAACATCATCATATGCATTTTAACTGCAAGTGTGATCAACCAAACCAAAATGATTACCAGTGATATCGTCACAATTACCAATGCTCTTTCTATCCAGGTATCCCAAGTGAATATATCAGTCTCTATCAGGCCTAAGTCACTCATAGTAATATAATTTATATTTAAATTCATCTTAATTGTGTGTTTGCTTTTATGTTTCAGTAAGTATTGAATGTCAGGATCAATAGGAAATTTGAAAGAAATCCATCTTTTCCACCTTTCCTTCCCACAAATCGCCATCCACATGAAATAAGGTCAACCCCGCAATTGATACCACTGTATCTTTAGAGACATCCATTTAAAAAACGTTATGCTGTAATGGCTTAACAATAACTGTATCATGATTGAGGTGTGTAACTGTATAATTGTTTACCAGCGTACTAACTAACCAACCACCTGTGTTTAATTAATTTAGCATAGGCCCATTCATCATTCTTTGGCTTACTTATAGCCACTTCACATCCTTCTGAGATCCCGTAATCTGCCGTTAACCCACAAATGGCACCCGCTGCATCAGGGATAAATAGTTGTATAGGGCATATGTAGTTCTGCTCCTTAAACTTTACACAGGTATCTAATTTTGGGACCAGGTTCCCAAGCTTGAAAAGCCACGAATTGAGGAGTCACACTTTTGACAATTTGTCTTTTTGCCAAAAACCTACATTATGTACTAACTCAGTTTGGTTACTAGTCTTTCCATCTAATGTTTTCCATCGAGAGTTTGTTCCATCAAATCATTTCCATTGAAAGATGTTTAATCGAATTCCCACACATAAAGTGCGAAGAGTTTATGCATCGAAACCCTTTCATCGAATAGGGTTTCATTATATGAACACTTTACATTTTTTGCATGGAAAGTCTATGGGCCTCATTCCGAGTCGGGCGGTAGGGGATACCGGCACCAGTAAGTAGACCGGTGCCGGTAATCTCCTAAAGCCCGATTCCGAGGTCCCTTTACGGGTCCCATTAGGGGACCAGGGTGCAAATAACAGGCTTGCCATTCGCGAGCCCGTTATTTGCACCCTCCCCATTTTCATTGAGCCCTATGCGGGCTCAAATGGGAATGGGGAATGGTTTGTTCAATGGGGACTTACTGGTCCCTCCAGGGTCGGAATGGACCGGTAAGTCCCCATTGAACGAGACCGGAGTCGGTACCGGTTTGGGAGGCAGCCATGGAGCTAATTGCCCCATGGCTACCACCATACTCGGAATGACCCCCTGTGAAAGATGCATAACATTTTAACATTACAGGGAGCTGTCCAGAGCTGAAATCTATAAAGTATTTCAGCACTGGCTAGCTTCCTCTAACTTGTGGTGTTTATCGTTTATTGGGGGTCCTCCTCCCCAAACCCCCCCAACCCGCAGGGGTCCCCCAAACCCACACCACCCCCATTTTCAAGATGTAACCATTGTCCAGTGCTGAAATATATAATGTATTTCAGCACTGGACAGCTCCCGCTAACTTGTAGTGTTTATTGTTTATTGAAGGGGGTCCCCCCAAACCACTCCCAACCCCCAATCGTCAACCCATTGAATTATCAACAAAATGTACCCTTTCCTCAACCTATTGAATTACCAACCCAAACATCCATACATCTATTTTAAAGGTATGTTTGAGTTGGAAATCCATCGAAATTCATTCAATGAATATGCTTTTCGATGGAAAATCATTTCAATGAATGCATTTTGATGGATAATGATTCGATGGAAATTAATTTGATTGAAAGACTGCATACCACTTAGTTTGATGAATGAACTCCGGAGTAACAAAGAGGATGCACAGTAGAAAACCTGATTACATTCTTTCGACATCAATGTATAATGGAATTGCACTCCCCATTTCAAGCGCAATTTTTCTGGGATCTTTTCTACCTCTCTTTGTGTAATCGGTGCCATCATTTGACGAATGATATCACATGACACAAAATACAGGGGTATATGGCCTTGAATCTATTGGGACACCGCTTTCTGAACTTCTTGTAGAAACTTTGTTAAAATATTTTCTAAAGTATTTACCACATTCAAAATGTCATGCAGCAGTTTATCATGTTTCACAATAATGTTGGTACTATGTTCTGATATCGCGGCCTGCTCATTGAGGGTCAAAATTGTTTGATTCACATAACAAATCACTTAACTCTGTTCACCCTTAAGTCCATCTAAAGCCTGCTGTAATATTTTTAAATCATGTCCTAATTCTTGAGCCTTGCAACCTAATGTGTTTACAGATATGGCGTTCGCTGTTGATATGTCGTACCCACCACAGCTTCAATTATGGTCATTACAATTGTTGCAACCAAAAGACTGGCCACTCTTTTCCCCCTCCTTTTCTTGACACTAGCTGAACTCATGAAGGTTTTTTCAATTGTAAAATAATTTCCTTTACCACTCTTTGAGTCCACTCTTTGCGGCTTTGCACCAAGTCTTTCACTTGAACAGTTTTCACATCTGACACATTAAGAAACTTTTCAAAGACCAAATCCGGATTAAAAAACATGGATCCTCTTCCACTGCAATCCCTGAAACTGGTCCCGGTCTGTTAGAACCTGTCATTCCACTAAAGTGATACAAAGTGTATCCATCGTAACTGAGTACTGTACATACAGAAATCATTTCTCCTAAGAGTTACCATATTGGTTTGCTTCAGCAAGACTAAATCATTGTTCACATTATAGCATTATGTCCATGTTAAACCAACTGCTCTTTTGTGGCTATGCACAAGCTCTAGGGTTTTGCCTTGAGCATGCATCACTCATAGATTTAGGAATGTCCCCTCTGCTTGAAATTCCTATAAATGCATACATAACAGCATCTGTTAGCACTATTTTGCTTCCCTTCCCACAATGTGCGGCCTGCAAGTGAGCATGTGTTCACCGACCTTTGAGTCTCTTTTCATGAATAATGATTGTTCAGTATCCACACTAACATAAGCATAAACCCATCTATATTTGGCATTGTTATTTCCTGGAATGTGTGTGAAGGAGAGTTTTGTCCGGCGCTCGTGCGTCACCCTCTAAAATATATGTCCTGCCTTTGTTTAACAGCCCATAGAAGCAAATGATTATTGCTGCCTCAGTGAAATATGCATTGGTTTGCAAAATTCCCCACTATATCAAGTTTGAGATGCTTGTTTTGAACGACCATGCATGCCAAGGTCACATCTGCCTCCTGCACATGTTATGACTTACCCAGATAAGTCATATGAATTAATAGCCGTTAGCAATGTCCGGCCTTTGTGTATGTCACCGCAATGTCTAGGATTACAGCCAAAGGTATTTTAGCAGGAAATTGTATGTCTGGAAGTGTCTCGTTTTGTTGCCAGCCATAGAGCTAAATGTTAGCATTTCCCTATAAAATGGATCAGCTCTGTAATGTTAGTAGCTCACTCAAGACAGCATCCCTATGGATGAGTTCCTGCAGCCGGCCCTTCCGCGGAAGCCTTTTTCTTGATGGAAATAATTGTTGGACTCACTTACTGGTGTGTTTATTTGACGGAGACCTCCGCCTGATAAATTAGCATTTACAAAATTGACGTCCCTGTGCTGGCTTTGCGTTTGCAGTCCTTCGCTTTGATGCGTGCCTTCCACTGAGCCGTGTCTTCAGACGATGACTCCTGGGCCCAAACATCTATCGCACCTTTGATACAAACAGCGCAGCCCTCGTCTTAAAACGGGGATCAGGAAAAAGGAGAGAAGACTGCTCTGCCGAAGAATAGAACCAGACAGAGGAAGGAGGTCTCCTTGGTGCGGTGAGTGAATTGTATCTGCAGAAATTCTATTGGTGGATGGTAAGCCACATTGGTATCAGTTTTATGGTACATATTATTTAATCTTGGTAAGGATATATTATTAATAATGGGACATTTGTGTGACAAAAATAAGAATGAGGAACCTATGTATACGCCTGCTGAAGGCACTCCGTGTTATACCATGTTAACAAATTATGGCCTGGGAGCGGTACAGTTTTGTAAAAATTGGGAAGACTATACCAAGATGTCCATTCAGTTCAAATGGCCTAAGGCAGGAACTTTTGATGTACAAGCGCTTGAACACTTAGAATTGGTATTGTTAAGAAAAAAGGTACGCCCCGCTCAACCCGATGCTGTTCGCCAGTGGCGAACAGAAGCAATAAAGCAGAAAATGGCCCAAGATAAAAAGGATAGGAAAAGACAAAAAAACAAACCATACAGAAGAAGGCCTGTGAACTAGATAACCAAGAGTTTGAGCATCTGTTGGATGTGGGAGACAGAGCTGCATTAATAAACTTCAGCAAAGGGATGTACCCCGTCCTGACAGATCAGTCAAAGGACAACCATAGGCTGTGTAACAGTAGTGACCAAGAGAACAAGAAAACAAATGAGAGCCTTCTGCGATTAGTAACCCCGGCCACAGTGGTCACAGCCCCGCCCCCTTATGATGGGGCAGTAACAAAAGTGATGATGGATGAGGACACCCTAGAAGAGGAGGAAAAACGATTTAGTAAGAGCGGGAGAGTGGCCCCACAGAGGTTGCGGGAATTACAACAAATAGCACAGCATGTTTTTGACAAAGCAGGTAATGACCCCGAGTTATTGGCGGAACTAAAGGAACTCACAAAAAGGGAATTTAGGCAGGTGATGGCATTGCATGGCGGTATAGTTCACGAATGGTTCAAGGAGACCCCCCATAAATGGACTCCTCCATTGACAGAGCTTTACGATCACCTCAGTACTGAAACTGATCGATCGTATTTATGGGATCTATATACACAAATCCACATAGCGATAGAGAAATTGAAAAAAACAATACCAAGAGGAACAAGAAGGGGAACAATTGGACCAGCAGAGAAGGGAGGCGCTATTGAACCAGGCTAGGGGAAAGGGGGAACAGTTTGCCAAGCAGGTGATGGACAAAACCGAAGGAAAGACAGCAAAAGAGTAGATGGGTATATACAAGAGCCAGGATTTGGTGATGCAAGTCAGGTGGTTGATGAGTTTAATAGAATTGGTAGAATCAGAATGTGATGAGACAAGTGACGAGGGAATCTGTAGAACAGCACGAGAATGTGAACAAGAGATGAAAAGGATCGATCAAGAGTGGGAAAGAAGAGGAAAGAGAATAGGTAAACTATTCCAGGACTTAATAGAATCCATGATTCCAACAATCATTTCCATCTCCCTTCGGGAATGCGCCCCAACAATAATGAATGATGAACACGGGACACAAATACTGACCAAAACCTATGTGTATGTCCCTCTGAATTAATTAGCATTGCCAAAAGCACCCTGACCCCAAAAAAAATGCAGCAGGATTTTATAAAGAATTAAGAACATTGTTTAAAGCAGTGACTTTAATCTTTGAGGATGTGAACACCATTATGGCCATGGTGACCCCTAGTGAAATTTGGGAACCTTTTAGAAGCAGGGACCACGACACTCTGAACTGGGCTGCATTGCAGACAGCCAGTGACGACCGCCTCCCAACCGAACCTCTTCCCAAAGATCTAAAAAGCCTAGGTACACGCATTCTGACAGTACTTACCACAGTCTTACCTGAAACAGATGTCAATGTTGAAAAACTAGATGCTCTAGTACAGGGGCCCAGTGAAGGTGTAGGGGAATATTTCCTGAAATTCGAAGGAGCCTTTCAAGCACACAGTGGGCAAACGACCAGTAATGTCACCGGCCAGAGGTACTTTGCTATGGAGCTTGTGAAAGGGTTAAGGAAAGAAATTAAAGGCCCCTTGAAGTTGGGGGAGAGGACATGGCAGGCTTGTACTCCTCACCAAATTCTGGAAATGGTGAAATATTATGGGCAGCAGGAAGCAGACGAAGAGGAGGGAAAGAAACAAACTGAAAAGGCTCTTAAGCACAAAGTGTTAATGCAACAATTGGTACAGACACCTTATAATAAACCAAAGGGCCAGAAACCCCAGGTGAAAAACCCTGCAGGTAACGCTTCACACCCCCATGAATAGATTAGTGCTCATTTGTAGGCAGATGGGGCATTGGAAAAACAATTGTCCCACATTAATGGCATGGGGCGGTCAACCGGCGGGTGGGAGAGGAAAAGGTTGAGGTGGACCTCCTACGGGGCCACCCCAAGGACAGGGAAGGTTTGTAAACCCCAAAAATAATGTATTCTCAACTGACGCAGCGCAGCGACAAATGGTTGGAGTGAATGGTAATGGGTTTGTGGAAGATGAATTGAGTGGAGTGATGTTCTTTGATAATACAGCAGCAATGAGTTGAAACGCCCCTAGTGAACCTGAGGAGGCGGTGTCTGTTCCTATAGACCAGAAAGGACCTTATGCTAAATTACAAATAGGACAGCACCCCACCGTTAAATGCTTGGTTGATACCAGAGCAGGTAACAGCTCCACTATCGGGTGAAAATAAGGTTTCTGTAGGGTTTGGTGGGGAGCCCATATGTACTCCAGTATCCCGCAAAATTGAGACATCTATATGTGGAGTGAAATTGACAAATGGTTACTCACCAACAGGTGTCCTGAGAATCTCCTTGGGCTGGATCTTTTGAAGGCTTTGAATGCAACCATTTATTGTTCCCCAAAAGGTGTTCGCATGACTATATGTAAATCCAAAGTTGGAGGTTGTTATCTGACTGAACCTTTGCCACCAGTTTTACAGGTGTTACCTGCAGAGCTTTGCGCTGCTGGCAGTAATGATGTAGGTGTTCTGAACATTCCTCCTGTTGTGATCAAGGTGAAACATGGGGTCCCTCTACCCCGGACCCCCCAATATAGAATATCACCAGAAGGGGAAGCAGCGTTGGTCAGGATTGTACAGGATTTGATACGGCTTGGGGTTGTTGAGGTATGCGATGACAGCCCATGTAATTCTCTGTTGCTCCCAGTTCATAAAAAAGGAGATGAAGTGACCCCGTACAGGTTTATTATTGACCTTAGAAGGATTAACAAAATTGTAGACTCTAGGTATCCAGTTGTCCCCAGTGTGACCAGTATTCTCACTATGGTCCCCCCCCACAGCCACTTATTTTAGTGTCGTGGATTTGAAAAACGCCCTTTTCTCCATTCCCATAGCTGAAGAATCTAGACACCTTTTCTCCTTTGTATTAGCACAATGACAATAGAGGTTTTGTCGAGCACCCCAAGGTTACACAGAAAGCCCGGCCATTTTTAGTCAAGCACTAAAACAACAATTGTATGAGATTCTGTTACACCCTGGAGTGATGCTCATCCAGTACGTGGATGACATCCTCATTTGTGGAGATACTGAATTGAATTGTAAAGAAGGTACCTTAATTGTGTTACAGCATTTGGCATACCATGGTCACAAAGTGTCACTTAAGAAAATGCAATATGTACAACCAAAGGTTGATTATTTGGGATATGTCCTCACTGCAGAGGGTCGATCGCTGTCACCTGAAAGGGTACAAGTAATCCAAGAAATAGCCTATCCTAGTACCTTTAAAGAATTGAGACGCCTGTTAGGTATCACCTCATATTGCCGTCATTGGGTCCCTGAGTTCTCCCTGGTAGCTAAGCCCCTGCTACAATGTTTGAAAACAGAAAAGGATCAGATACCCTTCATTTGCACACAAGAAATGAGAGAGGCCTGTGACGCTCTAAAAAGTGCCTTGTGCAGTGCCCCAGGGCTTGGGACACCCAATTACGGCAAACCATTTACCCTTTTTGTACATGAACAACAAGGTTGTGCCCTATCTGTATTAAAGCAGGAACAAAATGGCAGGCAAAGGACTGTGTGGCTGCAGAGCTTCCCCCGTGTATGCGATCAGTTGCTGCAGCAGCGGTAGCTCTTAAACAAAGCGCTGGTTTAGTGTTGGGAACTGTAGAAAAACATGGGGCTGAGGTGGGCACTACTCTTATCTGATTTGGTTCGTACTCAACAAGTATATTCAATATTTCTATATATGCTTTTGGTTGTATATGGAGCTCCTGGGTTGAAAAGAGCCCAATGACACTCTGGCTCTGTAACTGAAATGTCCAAAAAGAAACAGAGTGGAAGCCACCCCGTCAAACCCTGTGCTCCTCCTCGCTACTCATTTAGGAGCTTCAATTTATTTATCCGTCTCTAGTGAACTGTAGATTCATACTCCATCCGTGAATTCTGTATTTCAATGGGTATTCTTGAATCGAAATCCTTCGAAATGATTATGGTAATAAACATTCAAGTATTTTCTTCACAAACGTAATATAAATAATTTGTCTTTTATTCACACAATTCTTTTAACGAATAAATAATTCCTCAATTCAGAGTGCAAACTAATTTTGCCACTGCATTCCGGTGCTGGGCACCACCGCCAGGGCTATAGTTCACAGAAATAATACATTACAATTTAACAGTAATTATGTAGAAATCCATTTCAAACATTGCATTAATTAACCGAATGTACATACCACCAGGTAGATGAATGAGCAAATAATGGATCCATCCATTCATGCAAATAGGTAAAGAAGGAAAGGAAAGGAAAGAGAATGCGTTCATTAATATCATTATTATCAGTGAAATACACTGCCAGGCATCTGCGTGTGTGTCGAAGTACTGATATACTTTAGCTTTCTTTCAAAACACCTGTGTTGCCTCGTCTATGAGTGCGTGATTCGGGAGAGGCTCCCTGTTAAGAGAAGCGTAAAATCAGATTCCCTGTCTTTTTCTACAAAGAAGTACGTACTCATTGTGCCCGACGTGCGAGCACAAAGCTGCTTACCTGCACACCACCCCAGCTTCGCGTCTGATGGACCGGGTCGCGAATAGGTGTATGTGCAGGAAGCCTCCGTTTTACCGTTGCCATGGCAATTGCGTCGTCACTCGTCCGGGATTGGACACAGTGAACGCGCCTCCAGACCCACCCTCCCACGGACAGTGGGTGGGCGGGACTGAGCACCATGGCAACCTCTAGTTTACGTGTTGTGTGCGCGTAACACTTGCACAATGACTTGCATTTTCAGCTCCATGTGGAAACATCCTATTTAAGAGCGGTACGTAGAGCACATGCCCTGTTATTTGTACTCGCAGCTCCAGATGGACCATCAAATCCCTAACCATGAGAGTTGGTTAGTGACCTCCACTCGACATATAACACAATCGATCCATACTTCAAAAATGTAAAGTATCTATAGCCGTGACATGGTCAATACACCCATGTTTACGGCTTTGTCTCTTAAAGCTGCAGTGTACCCGCATTATCTGGTAACAATACTAAACTAATTGTAAATGTTCGATAAATTACCCATTGGAAAACCTAAATGTTATGCTCAATACTGGATCATACCTCCTGTCAATGCTGCTAAGCCATTAACTAGTTCTTCCTTCTTATATTCTACATACGTACCGCAGGAAACCCCTCTATTATCTACAAATTGACTCAATCTTGTTCAGCCAATTCATACATTCCTTTCACCGACTAAATGGCCAAAACCCTCATTTTTCAATATATTTCTTATTTAGTACTTGATGACCATTTTACATATACTTTACATTTTCTGGTATATTCCAGTGCATCATTATGGTGGTTTCTCTTTTTCATATGCCTTCATCATCTCATCCAATGCCTACAGGTTGAATTGTTAAAACACCTTTCAAACTCTTGGTTAAATTTAGGCCCCACAGATTAGTTATTAAAGAAAACAAGCATCATTGATCTCTTCATTCAATCCTTTAGGTGTCAGTGTTCCAAGCTTGTCGATCCAGAAGGATTCCCTCTGGTCAAGCCTTTGCTGTAAATTCATGTGTGGTTCTCTTCTCTTTACCAATTCTAGTATTTGAATCTTATCTGAGACAGATTATGCTTCTTCAGACCCCAGTGTCTTGCCACCGCCGAATTCTTGTTGTGGTTTCGTATACATGAGCAATGCTCATTCCATCTCACCTTCGCAGTCCGTGTTGATTGTCCCACGTAATATAGTCCACGTAGGCATGTTATTGAGTAAATGATATTGTTTGAATTGCAGGTCCCAAAATCTCTGAGGTTTATCTTTTCACCAGTGTGTGGATGGTTGATTATGTTCCCTTTGAGTATATATCCACAATTGAAGCAACTAAGACACGGGAATATTCCAGTTTTGGTTGTGTTCTGCTTAGTCTTAAAATCCCTTGTTCCTACCCATTTGTCTTTTAGATTCTGGCTCCTCTTATAAGCAAAGGTGGGTAGTTCCTTAAATAATTTTTCAACTCTCTCATCTAAGGTCAGAATATTCCAGCTCTTTCTGATTTTCTTTGATGCGTTTACTTTGCTTTGAATATTTGGAAACAAACACTATTGGGTGTGTCTCCTTGATTTTCTCTTTTGGTATAAGAAGCTCTTCCCTCTTCTTTTTTCTCGAGTCTCACTTCGGCTTCTTCAATGTCCAATGTAGTGTAACCTCTATTCAGAAATCTCTCTCCCATCTTATTTATTGCTTCTTCAAAGTCTGTGGGGTCACTAACAATCCTTTTCACTCTTAGCATCTGACTGTAGGGTAGGTTTTTTTATCAAACTTGGTTGGTGGAAGCTCAACTTGTGTAAAATGTTGTTTCTATCAGTAGGCTTTTGATAAATATTGGTTCTGTATCCTGAGATTCCCTTGTTGACCTCTACATCCAAAAAATGTATGGTTTCTCTAGAAAATTCTGATGTGAACTGGATTCTTTGATCTGTGTTGTTCAAATACTCCAAAAAATGTGTTAGTTCTTCTTCGTTTCCATGCCATGTTCCGAAAATGTCATCAATGTAACAAATCCATAATCCGATTTTGCTTTTCCACTCATCATGTTTCAATACGCGATCCACTTCAAATGTATGCATGAATGCATTGGCATAGGATGGTGCCATCGTCGCACCCATCGAAGTTCCAGCTGTCTGTAAGAAGAATTCTTCTTTATATTGAAAGTAAGAGTTTTCACTAATAAATTCCAATAGTGTCATTATAAATTCTTTTTGAGCCGAATGTCACCTTCTTGGAGTAACAACCACTCCACTGCTGCTCTTCCTTGATCATGCGGGATCGACGTTAAAGGCTCTTCACGTCTATCGTGAACAAAATATCAGTTTCAGTATGTTCTGTTTCTCTTAAGTATTTCAAAAAATGTGTGGTGTCCTTCACATAAGTACTGGTTTTCTGTATTAGGGGTTGCAAAAAATAGTCAATATATATTTCCAATGGTTGTAATATGCTGTCGGTGCCGGCAACAATCGGTCTGCCTGGTGGATTCGTGAGACCTTTATGTACTTTTGGTAGCGTGTAAAAATGGGGAATTTTAGGAAAATTGTTGGTCAAAAACTTCTTGGTGTGATGGTTGATCCAGCTGAGTTCTTCAGCTTTAGTGAGTAGCTCCTCCAAGTTTTTCTTAATTTCCACAGTAGGGTCTTTATCCAATCTCGCGCATGTATTATGGTCATTCAACTGTCTCCTACATTCTGCATCGCAGTTTTCTGTATCTAAGATTAGCAATGCTCCTCCTTTGTCGCCACTTCTTATAGTTAGTTTTTCATCGCTATAGAGTCTCTTAATCAACACCCATTCGTGTGTTTTTATGTTCCCCCCTCCTTTGGATTTGAAGTTGATTTTTTTCAAGGTCTTTAATGGTCTGCTTTCTAAAAATTTCAATGGATGGTACACTAATCGGTGGGATAAATCTGCTCTTTCCTCTGAATTCTTTATTTTTCTTCTTCAACTTCTCTCTCCTCTGATGTTTCCAATTCATTGAAAAATACTTTCAGCTTCATTTTCCTCACGAGTCTATAAAGTTCTATCCATGTGTCAAACAAGGAGCTGTTGTATGTTGGCACAAAGCTTAGACCTTTGTGCAATGTTTTTATTTCTTGTTCTGTTAATCCTCTTGAAGAGAGATTCAATACTAGACTTTTCTCTGCTTCTGCCGTGTTTCTGGTCCGTCTCTTGGCTTTCCTCTTCCCCCTCCTGGTTCTTTTTGCTCTTTCCGGCCTCTCTCTAAAAAAGAGGAAGAATCACTTGTAGAGGTACTTGCTCTTTGTGTGGGACTCGCGTTACGGGTTCCCTCTTCTTACTCCCTTTCTGTTTGTGATGGAGTGCTCTCTGATCCAGAGCTTGATGTTTCACTAGTGTTCCCAGGTCTAGGTCTGGATTTAGGTTTGCCTAATGATGGCCCATATTTCTCCATCCAGCTGTATGTACACTGTACAAATAGTCATATGTACCTCTGCGAAACTTACTTACTTTCTTTGCTTCTAATTCGGATGTGTATTCTCCCAGCTTCTTGTTTGTCATCAAGGATCGTTTGTACCTCTTCTTTTTTCAGTATTTTTACCAATTCTTTCTCTATTTCTTCTATTTCGATGTGTACTGTGGTTAAATCATTTGCCAGTTCTTGTATCATGAGAAGTATCAGATCAAGGGAGCATTTATTCAGGATGGCCTCCCATTTTCTTATGAATTCTTTACTCTCCTTACAGAGTGTGGGGCGCAATTGTATACGTAAACCACATGGTATCCTTTGATTTTTGTGGTATATACTTAAGGTTATTGCGTGCAGTTTTCGATGAATTTCTTTCCTAATCAAGTATTCCAATTGTTTGATTTTTCTAGCGAGATCCTGTCCAGCTATTGAGCTTGTACTGAATGAGGAATCGGTGATTAAACCCAAAATCTTATTCGCCTCTTCTGCAGAAAATCCTAAGGTTTCTGCCTTGTTGCTTGTGAGTGCCTCGATATCTGCAAACAACATGTCCTTATCGCGTCTCTTTTTCAATAGTTTATATTCTTTCAATGTTTTTTCGTGTGTGCCTCCACCTCCTTGTGTCAAGAAGAAACTGTACAAAAATGTGGGGCTGAGGTGGGCACTACTCTTATCTGATTCCGTTCGTATTCAACAAGTATATTCAATATTTCTATATATGCTTTTGGTTGTATATGGAGCTACTGGGTTGAAAAGAGCCCAATGACACTCAGGCTCTGTAACTGAAATGTCCAAAAAGTATTGAGCGTAACATTTAGGTTTTCCAATGGGTAATTTATCGAACATTTACCATTAGTTTAGTATTGTTACCAGATAATGCGGGTACACTGCAGCTTTAAGAGACAAAGCCGTAAACATGGGTGTATTGACCACGTCACGGCTATAGATACTTTACATTTTTGAAGTATGGATCGATTGTGTTATATGTCGAGTGGAGGTCACTAACCAACTCTCATGGTTAGAGAGCTGCGAGTACAAATAACAGGGCATGCGCTCTATGTACCGCTCTTAAATAGGAGGTTTTCACATGGAGCTGAAAATGCAAGTCATTGTGCAAGTGTTACGCGCACACAACACGTAAACTAGAGTTTGGCATGGCGCTCAGTCCCGGCCACCCACTGTCCGTAGGAGGGTGGGACTGGAGGCGCGTTCACTCGGTCCAATACCGGACGAATGACGATGCCGCGATTGCCATGGCAACGGTAAAATGGAGGCTTTCTGCACATACACCCATTCACAACTCGGTCCACAATACGCAAAGATGGGGTGGTGTGCAGGTAAGCAGCTTTGTGCTCGCACGTCGGGCACAATGAGTACGTACTTCTTTGTAGAAAAAGACAGGGAATCTGATTTTAAGCTTCTCTTAACAGGGAGCCCCTCCCGGATCACGCTCTCATAGACGAGGTGACACGGGTGTTTTGAAAGAAAGCTATGGTAAATCAGTACTTCGACACGCACGCAGATGCCTGGCAGTGTATTTCACTGATAATAACAATGATATTAATGAACGCACTCTCTTTCCTTTCCTTTTTTACCTATTTGCACGAATGGATGGATCCATTATTTGCTCATTCATCTACCTGGTGGTATGTACATTTGGTTAATTAATGCAATGTTTGAAATGGATTTCTACATGATTACTGTTAGATTGTAATGTATTAATTCTGTGAACTATAGCCCTGACGATGGTGCCCAGCACCGAAATGGATTGGCAAAATTAGCTTACACTCTGAATTGAGGAATGATTTATTTGTTTAAAGAATTGTGTGAATAAAACACAAATTATTTATATTATGTTTGTGAAGAAAATACTTGAAAGTTTATTACTATAATCATTTTGAAGGATTTCGATTCAAGAATACCCATTGAAATACAGAATTCAAGGATGGAGTATGAATCTACAGTTCACTAGAGACTGATAAATAAATTGAAGCTCCTTAGTGTTGGGAACTGCCATAATTGTAAGAGTCCCCCATGCCGTGGATGTGTTGCTCAATAGAACTCAGACTCAGGCAGCCCGTCTAACCCAGTATGAACTGACATTGTTTGCACCAAATGTGACCATCATGAGGTGCAACACTTTGAACCCAGCTTCCCTTTTACCCTTGCCAAGTGGGGAGGGAGATCAAGACATGCACGATTGCTTAATACGCACAGATGAACAGACCCGAGGTAGGGTCGACCTGAGTGACCTTCTCTTGGAGGGAGGTGATGGGATTCTATTTTGTGATGGCTCATGTTGCAAATTGGAAAGTGGGGAGACAGTCGCTGGGTACGCGATAACAACTGAAAGTGAAATTGTCCATATGGAACCCATACCCTAGTTATCAGTGCAAGCTGCAGAATTAAGGGCATTAACAAAGGCTCTGGAACTAGCAAAGACTTAGCTGTAACCATCTATACGGATTCAGCCTATGTGCATGGTGTGGCCTTTAATTTTGGAATGCTATGGAAAGAAAGAGGGTTGTTTCTCACCTCACATGGAACCAAAATAAAACATGGTAATTTGATAAGCAAATTGTTAGCAGCATTGGCTGAACCCACTCAGGTGGCTATAGTGAAGTGCTCCGCCCATAGAAAGATAGATTTTGTGGGACAGGGAAATGATTTGGCAGACCAGGTGACTAAATATGCTGCAGAACATTGCCAATTACCCCTTCCAGAATGTAACATGATGCAGAGGGATGTGGAAGGGAAGGGGAATAGTGAACTGGGAAGAGACATTGAAGAACTAGTAAGAGACATTCAAAGAGAAGCAGCAGATTGTGAAGCTAAAGCATGGACTAAGAACAGTAACAATGAACAAACGTCCAAGGCTGTGTGGTTGGATAAAATTAAAATGAGGTGGCTGTTCCCTGACATTTATTTACCCATGATAGTAGACATGGCACATGGGAATGCCCACGTTAATGCAAGCGCAATGGAGGACATTCTGAGCAAGGTATGGAAGAATCGAAAAATTGGATCCTATTGCAGGAGGTGGGTGGCACTGTGCTATCTGCCTCCAGCATAATGTGGGTAAATCTGTGAAGGTGCAGGCAGGTCATAGCAGGCTCCCTACGCAGCCATTTGAGGTGGTGTACATGGACTTTATACAGATGGAACCAGTTGCCAAATTAAAATATTGTCTTGTGATGAGGTGTGGATTTTCCGGCTGGACAGATGCCTACCCCCTGAGAGATAACACTGCTATTTCCACAGCGAAATGTATTTTGAAATACTGGGTGTCCCAGTACACGTTGCCTAGTCTTTTGTATTCTGACAATGGATTGCATTTTACTGGCCAAGTTGTGAAGTATGTCTGTACTGCTTTAGGAATCGATCAGAGATTCCATTCAATATATCACCCAAAGTCAGCCGGAATTATGCAACGAGCCAATTCCGTGGTGAAGAATAAGCTGGCAAATATCTGTGCCTCCACAAATCTAAAGTGGCCAGATGCCCTTCCTTTGGCATTGCACAGCATGCCTACCACTCCAAAGGGGACACACAAATTGTCCCAGTTTGAAATAGTTATGGGCAGCCCTCCAAGTGCCTGGTCCATCCCTAAACCAAAAGCTATTGGTGATATTGAGCAGCCATTGTTGAGAGAATGCTGTGCTGATCTCACGCATAAACTGTGTATTATCCATCAACCGGTGAAAGAAGCAGCTCTGTCGGGCCTAGCAGGAGAGGGCCACTCTATCAAACCTGGGGAGTATGTCCTCGTGAGAAGTTTTGATCGGACCAATTGCTTGCAGGCCCGGTGGAAAGGGCCTTACTTGGTCCTATTGGCGACACAGACTGCAGTGAAGATCGCTGGCCATAAAACATGGATCCACGCCAACCATCTGAAAAGGGCACCACCTCAGATATTCCACCCCCCAACTAAGGATATGGACCATTTTGCAGCCGAAGCAACAGAGGACACTCCAAGGTATAATCTGCGCCCTAGGAAGTAGCATTGATTGCCTATGTTTGAACTCTGACACCTGGCTGAAAAAAGTATTGGTAAAGGGTCGGAACAAGCAAGGACAATTGAACATACAGATGAAGTGGCCTCAGCAGCCCCTCCTGGGTAAGGAAGTAGCCTCACCGAGACGTGTCAAGGTAGGTGCTAGAAGCGGTGACAGCAGAACGGGTTATACTGTGCAACCCTTGCGATCTAGCGCATAAACGGACGGCACCGTTAGGGTAATTGTTAGGGATTCTAGACTTTTTGTAAATATATACTGTAAGTAACGTGTAACATTTGACAGCCAAGTTCCGGAACTCAGCCATCTGGGATTAGCCCTGTGCGAGGGAACCAAGTAGGTTGTTGCAATGAAAAACGATGATGCAGGACAAAGGTGTCCACGAGTTGATGGGTATGCATGCACCCCGAAGGAGAAACTCATTATATCCATTATTTGTGTTTCTATAGCAGTGGGATTCGCTATATTCTTTTGGTACCTTGAACACCATGATATTTATGTTGCTCGTAACCTGTTACCCGCCACAATGCAGCCCCCAATACCAGAACTGGTAACTATTCCCCACGTAGATCAGGAGTATCGGAAAAAGCACCCCAGGAATAGTATCCTGACATGGATGAATGATACAAACCAGATCCTAAATAAGACCAACTGTTACATCTGCACGTATGTTCCCCATAGCCACCAAAGCGGACCCGACTGGTATGCAACTCCCGCTACAAATGATACACGTGTGCCCCTGCAAGATCTTATCTTGCGCTCCTCCACTAACATTATCACACCTAACGCAACTCGGTTCTTTAAAAAAACAATCTGCATTGCCCTGACACCCAACGCAACCCGGTTTCTAAAAAATTCCACTCCTTGCCAAGCAAAGAAATAGACACAATCCAGCTTTTTGCAGTACGACGAGGAGAAAAATTGCCCCTCCCAATCTCTGTACATAATATAGTCCGAAAAGCCCCCTTCTTTTATCAACGAAATAGAACATATGACGAAGGCAAAAGCATAAATCATGACGATGGCAAAGCCAGGTTTAAAGGCGTATCTGATGTTGAAGGTAAGGGTATGTTTATGGGTTTGCACAACTGCCAGATTACGGTAGATATGAATGATAGTCCAGCGCCCTTTCTTCCTCCAAAGGGGTCAATGTTTATTTGTGGACAGAACGCCTTTCTTTGGTTGCCCCGCTTCTGGAAAGGTAGATGTACCGTTGGTTATATAATGTTAGGTTTGCATTATAAACCTTTGGAGGGAGTGAACTTAAGACAAGAAACAAGGAGAACAAAATTGAATATGGGTAATTACGGGCGAAGGAAAAGAGGTGTTTTTGATGAAGAAGACACCACTTGGAATTAATTTTTTGATTTCTTCAAGGGTATAGTGATGCCAATGGGAATAGTTATAAACTCCCAAAGCATTAGACATTTGGCTAGATTAGTGGAAAAGGAACTCAATGTGACCAGTGAAATACTCACTAACATCACCAAAGAAGTACAGGCAGTTTGAATGGTCGCATTACAAAATCATCTGGTACTGGACACTATGCTGGCAGAGGTAGGAGGAGCTTGTAAAATTATTGGAACTTCCTGTTGTACCTTCACACCTGATAATAGCACCGACATCTTTAAAGGGATTGATGAAATGCATAAAATGACAGCTCAACTACATTCTGAATGGGGTCCGGGGATGGGACATCCTGGTTCTGGGACCTATTAAGGAGCTGGGGCTGGAAGCTTCTTACCCCTCTCCTTGTCATAGGAGGATTGAAAGCTGCTTGCTGCTGTTGCATACAGTGCTTTCCATTATGTGTATCTGTCATAGGAGATTGCTGCAGGAAAATGATGGGAGCACTGGCACCCAAACCCACTAATGCTATGGCAACCAATGAGATGATAAAATTGGAAGAGACAATAGAAAATCTACAAAAGATTGATGTTTCTGACAATGAAAGAAAAAAGAGGAAAACATTCAAGATGAAATATGTAACGTATACTGAACAAGTGAACCAACAGAAAGCCGCAGTTGGGCTCTGTCCAGTGCCTGACAGAGAGCCACAGCCAGCACCTGTTAAAAGAATGAATAAATATTAGGCACACCAAGTTTATTGTTGATATAGTCTTGCTGACCGAAAAGCGTCGTTTGTAAATACAGAAATCATTTCCCCTAAGAGTTGCCATATTGGTTTGCTTCAGCAAGACTAAATCATTGTTCACATTATAGCATTATGTCCATGTTAAACCAGCTGCTCTTTTGTGTCCATGCACAAGCTCTAGGGTTTCGCCTTGAGCACACATTACTCATAGATTTAGGATGTCCCCTCTGCTTGAAATTCCTGTAAATGCGTACATAACATCATCTGTTAGCACTCTTTTGCTTCCCTTCCCACAATGTGCGTCCTGCAAGTCAGCATGTGTTCACCGACCTTTGAGTCTCTTTTCATGAATAATGATTATTCAACATCCGCGCTCTTTCCCGCTAACATAAGCATAAACCCATCTATATTTGGCATTGTTATTTTCTGGAATGTGTGTGAAGGAGGGTTTTGTCCGGCGCGCGTACATCACCCTGTAAAATGTATGTCCTGCCTTTGTTTAACAGCCCATAGAAGGAAATGATTATTGCTGCCTCAGTAAGATATGCCTTGGTTTGCAAAATTCCCCACTATATCAAGTTTGATGAGATGCCCGTTTTGAACGACCATGCATGCCAAGGTCACATCTGCATCCTGCACATGTTATGATTTACCCAGATAAGTCATATGAATTAATAGCCGTTAGCAATATCCGGCCTTTGTGTTTCTCACTGCAATGTCTAGGATTACAAAAGTATTTTGGCAGGAAATTGCATGTCTGGAAGTGTCTCGTTTAGTTGCCAGCCATAGAGCTAAATGTTAGCATTTCCCTATAAAATGTATCAGCTCTGTAATGTTAGTAGCTCACTCAAGACAGCATCCCTATGATGAGGTCCTGCAGTCGGCCCTTCAGCGGAAGCCTTTGTCTTGATTGAAATAAATAATTGTTGAACTCACTTACTGGTGCGTTTATTTGCCAGAGACCTCCGCCTGGTAAATTGGCATTTACAGTACCAAAAAGGACCAGAAAATGTGCTGTCTTATTCCGCAGTGAGTGGAATGCAGGCACCTCATATTTCCTCAGCAAGTGTGGCTTCCTTCTGGGGTCACCATCTTCTGCCTCTTCTTTGGTCCAGGGGGCTTTTCCCAGACTCCAGTTCTAAGATGGTCTCCTCTGGATCCGGCGAACTCCAAGGGTCCCCTCCGACGATACCCAGCACCAGGGGCAATGGTTGAGCAATTTGTAGCAATGTGTAAATATCTAGGTTGCGGGTGAAATGGACAGATTAAGTACCAAGTAAAATACCAATTTATTTGTATTGCTGTTGCTCCATTGTGCCATTCCTTGCCCTAGAATAATATTCGGTATTATACAGTATATAAATACATTATTATTATTCTTTTCCTGCAAACAAAAGCCTGTGTTGAACAACATCCAAACAGCTTTGCCACTCTGTAAAAATAAAAGTATGTATTAAACATAATGCAAACATATAAATTCAATCACATCCCCTATTTGTTCCATCTATTTGGAATATACATCTAAAACATTTAATAATATTACAAGCCTACATGCTTCTAATAATGCTCCTTTTTAAAAATTATATTTTACTTATTTTCACTCCTCATACACATACTCCCACCTACTTACCTGATGTATCCCCCCTTTTACCCCACTTCTCTTAACAATTTCATTCACGCCTACTTTCCTGTTACGGTGCAGCTACATACCTTTACGGTGAACCACTTCAGAGTAAATATGCTTTCATTTCAGTATACAACTACACCTTTCATTCTCTACTGTTTTCTCTAGCCCACAGGATCAAGAGTGCAGGAGTGGCCGTGCCATGTATCAAGAACCAGGAGGGCCCCCATACTTTTCCTGAGGCAGCAAAATCACCCCCCCCCCCCAGATTTTAAAAACGTTCCAGGTCCTGTTGGGAGTTACGCAACAGAGGGGAGGGCAGGGTTGCCCTCCTGTTTCTAGCCTGCTGCTCCTGATATGCAGTGACTGCCCCACAGGCGTGGAGAATGTCTGAAGGGAATTGACTTAACTTTGCCCAAACACTGGAGGGTGAAGTTGGAGCTGGATAGACGGAGTTGGCAGTGGTGTGTCGTAAAGAGGTGAATGGCTGTGACGGCTTTGTTAATCACCCTCTGTCAGTTGCTCCCGATTGTGAATCTCGGGTACTGTAGTCTGGGTAACCCTCAATTTTCTACTTTTCTTCTTTTCTTTACCCTGTATTTACAATGGTCAAAAGGAAGGGTGAAGGAATCGTGACTGAGGGGTGAGTCAACAGAAAATGTCAAGACTGTTCAGACCGATTAGTGATGTTAACAACTTCATTATTGAGATCAAGGATCTGCTCTTAGACCTTGGTGGAACTGATGGAACCAATGCAGGGGCCCTTCTGGAGCACAGGAAATTGGTAGCAACCATATGCCAGCTAGCAAGTGCACATAATCAGCAAATGTCCTCTCAATGGCTCCTTTGTTTATGAGATCAAACTGTGTGGCCCCGGCTGGCAAGGAGGATTTAATATCCTTTTGTGATAATGATGAGCCTATTATTAAGCAGAACGAACACCATAAAGGACTACATCTTCACATTACCAAGGACGAATCCCTAAGCCATTTTGAAACTGCACTTAAGCCTGGCCAAATTGGAGGCAGAAATGTTTCCTGCGGCATCCCAAGTGACCATCTGGAGAGAGTGTCTTCTGATCCCATTACTACTGAACCCCCTGTGCAGAATAAACCCCCCTCCCTTGTGACTGGAACGGGCACTGGTGGTGAAACCCTATTGCAGTGTCTATCTTGCAATTGCCAGTGCAAGGCAAGGTTTCAGAGGGAAAGTGCCGGCCGCATACGCTTTCCCCACAATTTCCATCTGTGCTGCCACTGCTTCCCCGGGCCAACCGTTCCATGGCCATCTCCGAAGAAAATGTTGGTGCAGACTGTCCATTTTAGCCTTTGGCCGACCTTAAAGCTGGCCACCAGTGGAAGATTGTTAGACGTAAGAGAAGGGGCAGAGCGGCTAAGATTCCTACAGCGATTAGTAAAAAATTGGTGGTGGGCCCCACAGCAGCTGCTAAGAAAGTGGGTGATCCACAGTTAAGATCCATCAAAGCCTCCCACAAAGTAGGAACACAGACATGTCTCCTTGACAATGGCTCTCTTGCCCAGGGATTGAACGACAGTAAACAAACTAATGTGAAAATAGAAGAGAACCTGGTAGATTTGAAAGAATCAATAGCACACATTACTAACATTTGGTGGAAAGATTATTGGGAGAAATTAAGAAAATTAAAGAAAAGGTGGATACTATGACCCAATTACCAAACTCGCCCAGAATTAGCGGGTGGAACTTTAGGCGCTGTTAAGCCACCAAGAGGAAATGCTGTTTTGGCTTTAACAGGACCATCTCCAAATAAGGAATGTATAATTCATGACATAAAGGGTGGATTTAGGGCAAACTGGGGCACCATTGACCAGTGTTTTATGTTCTCTCTTTTAAAATAAAAATATAAAATTCTGAGGAAAATGAATTTCTACGTGGCCTTTCTAGATCTCCGGACGGCATTCGATTCAGTTTGCACAAAAACGCTTTGGCAAATTCTCATGGCACTCAATGCCCCTCAGAATTTGATTCATATAATTTCTCAGCTGTATCCGATAATAGGGCATATGTAAGATACAGCTTAGAAGGTGATTTATCATGTCCATTTAATGTAGGGAAAGGGGTCAGACAATGGTGTGCCCTGCCAACCCCCCTCCTGTTCAACTTTTACTTTCAGGAAATCATTGATAAGTTAGTTAGCGAATGTCAAGATAGCCCTTAATTGGCCATAAAAAAATACCCAGCAATGTTGTATGCAGACAATGCTATCCTTATTATCCTTATTTCTACAACACCTCAAGGTTTAAAAGAATACCTCTCAATCTTTTTTTATAAATGCGAAGAACTGGGCCTCTCGCTGAATGTGGGCAAATCAAAAGGTCATGGTGTTTAAAGCTCCCCACACAACATGTAAATGATTGAGATTGGAAGCTAGTGGTGATACTTGAACAGGTGAAACACTATGATTATTTAGGTCTGAGATTTCAGTAAACAGGTGGTTGGGCGTCTCAAATCCTAAAAGCTTCCATCACCTTGCAGAAGATGGGTGGTGCTATATTGTCTTTCTACATAAGGCATGGAGGCAGAGCTATCTCCCCTGCTTTAGATCTTTTTTGAAAAAGGCTCTCTCTGTAGCCTTATTTGTCCTAAGATTAAAATTTATGAGCAGATGTTTCTAAAAAATAACTATTGATGTTGCTGGGTTAATGTGTCCACAGCCTTGGTCTACTTGGAACTGGATTTGAGCCCGGCTCTGTCTATGATCAAGACTTGGCCAGATTTATTTTGGGACATAATCTAGGAACAATGTGATCTGAAAACCCATACGGCTGCATTGACATCTTTTTTGGATTTGGAAGGTGGCAAAAGTACTAAGAGGGCTCGGCATGTTAAGGCCATCTGCCTAGACCTAGATGTTCCAGGCTTATGGGAAAACCCACATGTACGTGTTGTTCAGCCCAAGTATTGGCTATGCAAGCTAACCTAAAGTTGTAGAGCAGTGAGGATCTAGTACTAACCTAAAGTTGCAGAGCAGTGAGGATCTAGTACTAGATGCTGCTAAATTGAAATTAGGCTTAGAATACTTGGAGGTACGGGCGTTGTTTGGTTTTAAAGAATATAGTGATATCGTAATTCCTGCATTCAAAAGGTCCCCATTTTTAAGGTTTAGACTGGGCATATTACAAGTTGCTTCTTTTACTAAAAAATGGCGACCTGCTAACTCAAGTGAATGCCCATTATGTAGGGCTCCCAAAGAATGAATCTGTCACTTTCTGCTGATTTGTCCCAAACTAATGAATTTGAGAAGAATGTATTTAAGACAGATTTTGAGGCATGCAGGGATTCGCCAATTAGAATTGTCTGTCAAAATTGCATGTAGACTGAGATTTGTTGATCCAGATGGTGTTGGCCTAATAGCCATTAACACCAAAGGAATACGCAGATACTAGCTAGATCCTGCTTCTGCTACAAATGTTTTTAACATATCTATGATTGATCTGTTATACCGTTCCACTCCCTGTGAAGAGGAGGGCTCGTATGAAGTGTGCAAATTCCTCTTCACACCCATGATTTGCCACACTTTTGTCGTTACTGCACTGGTGAAATGGCTTCCATAGTCTGATTCTATTCTCTGAGGTAAACCAAATCTTGAAAGTATATGATTGACTAGCATTGTGGCCACAGTTTGTGCACTGCAATCTGGGGCTGGGATGTATTCCACCCATTTAGACATTAAACAAGTGAAAGTCAACATATACCAGTTTCCTGTTACGCTCACCTGGTATCCACAGGGACGCCACCCAGCCGGGTTACTCGCTGATATGCTTCTCAGATTTGCCCTGATGTGGTCTGCGGGGAAGGTTATGATATGTTATGGCATTTATAACGCGTCTATACACAAGTGTTTCAAGGCGCGACGAGGCAGCGGGGGGACAAAGGGAGACAGACAACGATCCTACTAGGCCAGGTGTCATTCAGATTGCGCAAGTGCAAGGGAAAAGGGGAGGAGAAAGTGCAAGGGGGAGAGGGAGAGAGGAAGTGCAGTACAGGGTTAATAGTATAACAAAATAAATAATAAATAAGGGCCAGCTGGTGGCAAGTGCAAGGCAAGTGCATACAAGTGCTGGGAAGGGGTGCTGTAGGGATACAGAGGCAGTCCCGCAGTGCAGGGGTTGCCAGGGAGGCAGTGTAGGGGAGAGTGGCTGGGCCAAGCACCGAATTTCAGTGAGTGGCCCACTTGCAGATTCAGTGCAGTTTCAGTAATTTTAGCAGGGGAGAGGGGGAGAGGAAGCGGAGGCAAAGAGGAAGGTTTTGAGGTGCTTCCGGAACCGGAGGTGGTTCTTCTCAAGTTTCAGGGAGGCTGGGAGGCTGTTCCAGAGGGATGCCCCTGCTGCGGCTAGAGATCTACCCCCAACTCGTTGCTTAGAGAAGCGGCTGACCCTGAGGGAGTTGGAGGCGGATGGGCGAAGGGCTCGAGAAGGAAGATATTTAGGAAGAAAGAGTTGGAGGTATTTTGGCCCAAAGCCCCTGAAGGCCTTGTGGACAACGCAGAGGGTTTTGAACTTAATCCTCGAGACCACTGCGAGCCAGTGTAGCGATTTCAGTCCTGGAGAGATACGGTCCCTGGGCTTGAGGCCAAGGACAAGTCTTGCAGTCCTGTTCTGGATGAGTTGCAAAGGGCGGAGAGTAGAAGCCGGCAGATTTAGATAGAGGCTGTTACAGTAGTCCAGCTTCGAGAGAACCAGGGCTCTAGAGACAGCGAGCTTCTGGGGGAAGGAGAGGAAAGGAAGGATACCTCTGAGGAAGTGTAGCTGGTAGTGTGACTTCTTAGAGATGTCAGATATGTGAGGAGAGAACGAGTGTGTGGAGTCGAAGATGACCCCGAGTTTTTTGCCTTGCAGGTAGGAGCAGGAAGAGGGCCAAGAGAGGCCGGCCAGAGAGCTGCAGGGAAGTAGGGAGCGGGTGTGCCGAAGAGTAAGATCTCAGTCTTACTTGCATCAAGGCAGAGGTCATTGGCGGCACACCATTCCTGGATAGCAGAAAGACAGTCAGAGATGAGGGAAGGAGAAGAGGAGGCCGAGGGTAGCCTGAAAATGAGCTGAGTATCATCCGCATAGCACTAGAAGTAGGAGCAGAGAGCGGCGATGCGGTGGGCAAGAAGTGCCAGGTACTGGTTGAACAGCCAGGGAGAGAGGTTAGATCCCTGGGGGACACCACAGGTAGAGAAAAAGATGTCAGAGAGGAAGGAACCTAGTTGGACCTGGGAGGGTCGATTGGAAAGGAAAGAGGTCAGCCACACCAGAGCCTGACCAGTGATCCCCAGGTTCTGCCTGAAAATGCAGGAGGACTGTGTTCAAGACTGACCGACTGGGGTAAGTATCCTCCCTCCACCCCTGTATGATTTCAGTCCCTCTGGCGCCCTCTCCTCACCTTGTGGTAGAATTAGGTGTGCTCTCCGTCCTGCCTTCTTTGCAGGTGCGTGTTGTCTTTCATGGGCGAATGCGGTCCAGTTACTTCACTGACGCTGGCCCGTTTGATATTGTTCAGGTAGGTCTTATTGCTCTTCTTTAATTTTGTTGCTATCTTGCATGCCTTTCTTTGTTTAAAATGTCTCTTTTTTTTCCCCTAGGTATGCGGAGCTTCAGCGCGGCGAACTGGCTTGGTTGAGCCCCGCTAGTAAATGATGGCGCATTAAGAGCGCTATGATGCGTTAAGTAAGCGCTATGAGCAGCGCTGCGAAGTCTTGCCTTTGCTAAGTTGTGTTTTCCTTCTTTGTAGGTCACAGTGTTCGTCAGCGCGAGTTGAATGTCCGGAGTGGTGCCAGCTGAGAGGCGACCAGCCAGGTAAGCCTTTTGAGCAGTTCGTAATTTGTAAATGTCTCTACTGCTTTCTTTAATGTTGCCTCTATCTTCCTCTTTTAGGTCATTCTGTCCGGGAGCCGTGTGGATTCGAGGAAGATGTTCTCAGTAGCTGCGAGTGTTTAAAGATGAAGACTGCAGGTAAGATGCTGCTGCTAATGATGTTCCCTTTCCCTCCTTGCAGGTTCTGCTTCTCCGATGTTCGAGGGAATAGCTGGACACAGTGAGCGTCACGTTGCAAGCTGCAAAGTAACGCAAAGCGTGTTGTCTTGGTCAGGTGTGGTTTAAATAGCCCCAACAAAATAGTCCAGGTAAGGTAGTCCCTAGGCTACCACACCCAAAACACTAGACCGCATAGCTTGGTTCTTAGGAAACAAGTTATGTGGATGCCCCCATGTTGGCTGACAATACAATAAAGTAGTTCCCAAGCACATTGTTTTTCATGGTGTATGAGCCTGGCGCCATAGGCGCCAGGACTGGCCCCATGAGGGCTTTTGAAGAGGATGCCGGGCTCTAGAGGCCCGAGTCCTGACTCCACCTGGCCAATGGGTTTGCCAGAGGGGGTTTTGGGCGAGGGTCGTGACAGCACTCCCCCTAAGGCTCCTCCCATGGTGTTCCTTCTGTCTGGCCCAGGTTTGGTTGGGAAGTTCCGATGGAATTTCCTGATTAGACGTGGTGCATGGATATTCTCACTGGGCTCTCGGGATCTATCATGTGGTCCAAATCCTTTCCAATCGACGAGATAATATAGCTTGGTCCTAGAGTATTTAGAGTCCAAGATATCTTTGACCTCGAATTCCGGTTCTCCGTTGTTAAGACGGATTTCGGAACTCTGTCCGGGAGGGGCAGAGGTTCAGAAGGCCAGCCCAATTTCTTGGAACAGGGTAACCTCTGGACAAGCCAGACCAATCAGGGTAGCGATCGCGGCGGTCAAGACTAGGTCTCAAGAGGGGTGAGGGTGACTGAAAGCCCGCAATGAGCACACACAGCAAGGACACTTACAGATTACTCCAAACAGGTGTTATATTAAAAATATAGACACATTTATTCCAAGGCCTTTGCAACAATGACCGTAGCGAGAAATCACAATAAAACTCAAGTAAACCAACACATACCAAACCAATACAATATATATACAAATACAAACGAGTCTAACGAATCAGACATACGAAATGTGTAGACCACCTAGATGGGGAGGAAAACAGGCAGTGCGAATAATAATCAGACCCAGTCCATCTTCAGAGGCACCTAACTAAAAGGAAGTCCAAACCCTACGAAGAGTGGAGCCTTGTGCTCAAAAGTACCTGCACACGCTGGTGCCAACGGGCAAAAAGGGGGGTCTCTTCGAGGGAATCAGGCAGTTCAGTTTGGTGAACAAATGAAGATGAACAGAGCTCTGCGACTCAAGCGCAGCCTCCACTGTGGGCAGAAGCAGAGCGCGAGTACGGAAAGGCGTGCTGTTTGACACAGCGAGGATAGGCTATGGGCTACTGCAGGATGGCAACCAGTTCCTAGCTATGCTACTCACCGGTCCCCGATGCAGGCAGACCCAGGCTTCTCCGCGTCAGTTTCAGTGCTGGCAGGTTCAGATAGGAGCAGGAGCCGTCTCGTCGTCGTGTAGATTCCGCAGCAGCAGAGTTGAGTTGAGGGTGTCCCAAACGCAGTGAACCCGCACAGTTTGTTACCACAGCAGGGCAACGGAGCGGCCGTGTGTATCTCAGCCAAATGTACACTACTCACTTCAGACCTGGGAATGCCAAGTGTACGAATCGTGTGAGAGTGGCAAGGACTCGAAATACAACACAACCTGACGGCGGTTACAGAGCAAGACTCCTGGGTAGGCTGGTCAGTCTGCTGGATGGCCCAGAGACACTTCCGAAGGCTTACATGCAGGAGATGGTGAAGATGCCGAGAATAGTTGTTCCCACTATTCCAAGGGTCGAAGTACCAGTACAGGCCTTCTCGTTCGATCCGAGGTAGAGAGGGTTTCACAAAGCGACAGCAGTGCAGAGGAGCAGTCCTTCAGTGGGTCACCAGCGATTCCTCGGTTCAGCCTCTTGGTTGCAGGATACTTGCCTCCTGTATCCCTTTGTTCGTGAGAACTCAGGAGATCGACATGCTAGTGGTGTTTCCAGCCTCCTCTTATCCACGGTTCCCTTCGCGCCAAAACGGAGAGGACCCAATGGGAGATCTGCTCATAAAACACTCACACCATACGTGGACCTGTCACGGACCACGGTGGTCCCAGTCATTCATACCACACTAGACTCTCTGGCACCCAGGATGTGTATTGGGACCAGACATCCCAGCCCACATCCTGGAGGCACACACAAGGCCTGTAGAAGCCCGCGAAAGTATCTGTGTTTCGCGGGAAAGTACATGCTCAAATAAGGAAGGCCCCGGGTCGGCTCGACCTGGGGAAGGTGAAGGGGGCAAGCCGGTCAGCGGACAGGACAAAGAGCCTCGTGGTCTGGCCATTTTGGGAGCCAGGCCACCATTTTGGGCTAAGCGCGAGAAACGCGCTTAAAACGCCAAAAGGAGCTCAAAAACACAAGAAACGATAGCTGCCACCAGTCCCGTCTGTGATTCACTTGCACCGATCACTTACAATCCAAAAAGAGTATCTAGGGCCTGTAGAAGACTAGAGACCCAAGAGAGCAGTAACTTAGCTTATAGTGCCCTCTTGTGTCATGTTGCACGAAAGCTGCAACATGATAAAGAAACTACGGAAAACACTGTTTCCCGGTACTGACTGTCTTAAGGGCATGTCAGTTTCCCCGTAAGAATGGAGCGAAAGCCCAGAGGAGTGCAGCTGAGGGCTGCACTTCTCTGGCAATGTCTAGATCCTGGTGAAAACAACAGCAAAATGTTTGGGGGTTGCCACATGGAAGGAAAATTACCCACAATTAAGAAATCTTTCCTAACATCCGTCAACAAGTATGGGCTTAGGTGGTGTCCCAATCCGTGTGCCGGTTTGCATTGGTTTCAGGAGGGACACATGGAATACCGGGTGGATGTGTAGATTAGGTGGTAAATCCAGTTTCACGGCAGCTGGGTTGATAATTGCCTTAATGGTATAGGGTCCTAAGAATCTGGGATGAAAGGTCTGGGTTCCCTTGATGGGTACGAATTTAGCGGCTAACCAAACTTTGTCTCCTACTTGATAATCAGGGGCCTTTTTCCGGTGTTGGTCGGCAAATCTCTTTTGTTTTTCTTGGGCATGAATAAGGTGTTCCTTTGCCCTTTTGAAAGCCTGAGTAATGGTTGTGCGTAGAGTCTTTACCGCTGGCATTTCCAAGCTGGCTGGAAGGTCTAGTTCAGAGGTATGTGGATGTCTGCCAAAAAGGGTATAAAAAGGCGTTTGTCCCGTGCTTGAATGCAAAGAATTGTTATATGCATATTCGGCTATCCATAGTAGGTCTTTCCAATTCCTTTGTTCGTGGTGCAGCATGCACCGTAAATATTACTCGAGTGTCTGATTGGTTCTCTCGATTTGGCCGTCCGTTTGGGGGTGGTGACTGGTAGGTAGCCGAACGTTTATCTGCGCCATTGCACAAAATCTTTTCCAGACGTTTGAAACAAACTGGCTGCCTCGATCAGAGACCAGAACCGAAGGGAAGCCATGTAGCTTAACCACGCCCTCCAGGAACACTTTTGCTAAAGTGGCTGCGTCTGAGAGGCCATTGAGAGGAATAAAATGGGCTATCTTCGAGAATAGGTCCACAGCTACAAGGATGGTGTTGAACCCTTGGCTTGGAGGTAGATCAGTGATGAGGTCAAGGGAAAGAGTGTGCCATGGAACTGGAGGAATGTCCAATGGTTGTAGGAGACCAGATGGTTTTTGTTTCTGTGATTTATTTTGTGCGCAGACACCGCAGGACTGAATATACTGAATGATGTCCTTACGCCAGGTAGGCCACCAAAAGTTCTCTTTCACCTTAGCTAGGGTTTTGGCGATCCCAGGATGCCCCTCGATCAGTGAATCGTGATAGTTTGAAATAATATGCTGTTGTAATTCCTTCTTGGGTACATATAGGCGATACCTAAAAAAGGGTAGATGGTCCTTGATGGTATATTGTTCTCCTTGAGTATGCCATACGAGGTAGGCATCAGGATTCATTGTCCGTTGGATTTCTTTTCGTAGTTCTGCCTGTGTTAAGGCTGTCGTGATACCCAGAGTTTGTCTTCAGGTATAATAGGTACTGGGCCTCGAGTTGTATATACTATTTTATCTATGCCCATGCAAGATAAGGCATCCGCCTTTCCGTTTCTGACTCCTGGTCAAAATGTGATTACATAATCATATTCGGTGAAGAAAAGGGCCCACCGTAATTGGCACGAGGACTGGGCCTTGGCTGTTTTGAGATATTGCAGGTTTCGGTGGTCTGTGATGACTGTAATGGTGTGTCTGGCCCCCAGAAGGTAGTGCCTCCAGGCTTTAAAGGTGGATTTGATAGCCAGGAGTTCCTTGTCCGTGAGGTGAAAACTTTTTTGACCAGAAGGCCACAGGATGTAGCTGGCCGGTTTCCGGGTCTCTCTGTGAAAGGACAGCCCCCATTGCGAGACTGGACGCATCAGTTTCAACGACATAAGGGAGGTCTGGACGAGGATGTTGCAGGATTGGAGCAGAGGTAAACCTTTGTTTTTACGTTCCTGAAAGGCTTCTTCTGCTTCTTCGGTCCAAGCAAACTTTTTATTGTTTTTTTGTGATAGTACTGTGATTGGGTGCACAACCTAAGAGAATTCTGGGATGAACCGGCAGTAGAAGTTCGCAAAGCCCAGCATACTTTTAACCCCTTTCAGAGACGTCGGTGACGGCCATTTCAGAATGGCATCTACCTTGTGCACGTCCATTCTGATGCCTCCTGGAGTAAGGATAAAACCAAGAAATTCTACTTAGGTGACGTGAAAAAAGCATTTTTCAAGCTTTAGAAACAAGCGATGTTGACGGAGCTTGGTGAGGACTGAACGAACGTGCCTGACATGATCTTGTTCCGAGGCTTAGTATACTAAGATGTCGTCTATGTACACTAAGGCGCACACATCAATTAACTCCCTTAAGATGTCATTCATGAAATATTGGAATGCCGCAGGAGTGTTGCATAACCCGAAGGGCATGACTTGATATTCAAACAAGCTGTACTTAGTACGGAAGGCGGTTTTCCATTCATCTCCTTTTCTGACTCGGACCAGGTGGTACGCTCCTCGAAGGTCCAATTTGGTATAAATCTGGGCATCTTTAACTTGGTCTAGCATCTCAGTGATAAGTGGCAAGGGGTAGCGGTTCTTCACAGTGATCTGGTTCAATGCGCGGTAGTCAATACAGGTTCTCAAGTCTCCTTCCTTTTTCGGTATGAAGAACAAAGGACTGGCTGCGGGGGACTTCGAAGGACGGATAAATCCGTTTGCAAGGTACTGGTCTAAATAGGATTTCAAATGAAGGTTTTCTGGTTCTGTGAGAGCATAGATCCTGCCGCAAGGAATTTGTGCACCAGGAACAAGGTCGATCTGACAGTCATAAGGCCTGTGCGGCGGCAATGTACTGGCTTGGTCCTTTTGGAAAACATTCTGGAAATCATGGTATTCACTTGGCAAGGTATTAGTTGCTCCCAGTGTTCATACTGTCGCTCCAGGAGTCATGGGGATACAGACGTTGGGTTTCTCCTCTTGGTAATAGCAGGCAGGGGAGCAGTCACCGGTGAAGGTTAATTTTCATGCCTGCCAGTCTATCAAAGGGTTGTGAGCAACCAACCATGGCATCCCTAGTATTAGCCTGAACTGAGGTGCCTTGATGAGTTCGAATGAAATAGACTCCCGATGTCCGTCCTGGCACAGCAAGGTTACCCTGGCTGTGCACTGGGTTACTGGTCCGGAAGCGATTTCTGTCCCATCCACGGTGGTTACCTTGTCCATAGTTGGCTTAGAACACAAAGGAAGCCCCATCTCTGCTGCCAGTTCTTGATCAATATAATTTCCAATTGCTCCGCTATTGATGTATGCTTCAACGGCATGCATTCTTGATGACTGTTGGTGGTTAATTAAGATCACTGGTATTGCAAAGTGCGAGGTCAGCAACTCTTTCTTCTCACTCGACAAACTGACCTCTACGTTTGTCAAGCTTGGTAGTTTTCCAATTCCTTAGCTTCATCCTGCTCTGTGGCCCCGACTGTGCTTCTTGGGGGTTTTACTGGAGAGTCCTTCAGGAAATGTCCTGGTTTCCCACAATACAAACAAAGATGTTGTTGTCTTCTTTTGTCCCGCTCTTGTTTTGTTAATGGAGGCCGTATCCCTCCAATCTGCATGGGTTCTACATCATTTTCAGGTACACAGGGTGTGTTTTCCCTTGGTCGAACATACACGGTCCGAGGGTCCGTCTTAGACCAGTCTGCCTTTCGGTCATGCAACCGGTGGTCTAGCTGCACGACCAGATTTATGAATTCTGCACAGTTTCTGGGTGGATCAACCACCTGGGCTAAGACGCCCTTTAATTCGCTTTGTAAGCCTCGATGGAATAACGTGGTTCTTTTGTTTTCTGGCCACCTAGCTTCGGCAACCAGTCTGTTGAAGGTAGCAATGTACGTTAACAAGTCCTGATTCCCCTGTCGGAGGGACAAGAGTTCATTGTCTACTGCTTGTTCCTGGGTATGGCGAGCAAAAGTTTTTCCATTTCTCTCTGGAACCCCCCAAAGTCATGTAATAGAGGATTGTCATGGGTTACCAATGGCACCGACCAATCTGCTACACTTCCACTCAGGTATGATAAAACAAAAGCTACCCAAGCTTGGTCGTTTGGAAATGCTCCAGGCCTACAAAGAAAATGAAGGCGGCACTGATTGATGAATGCCGCATACTCCCATGGGTCGCCTGAGAACCTTTCTGGTGGTGCCAGGGGCACTGTTCCAGGTAACGTGATCTGTACCGGAGTGGGTGGTATGGCGGGGTTTTGCATCGTTGGATTGCTTCCAGGTAGAGGCGTCTGTCCTCCCTGTGATTGCAAGTATTGCCTGCTAATCTCTTCAGTGTGTTCTTTGGTCACTATTGGGTCTCTCCGGAGGGCATTAGTCTCTTGTCGGGCAGAATGAACCTCAGCACAAAGCTCTCCTAGTAATTGGGACAATTGGTCCATTTCTGATGTCTCCATGGCGCCAAGGTGGATTTGTTATGGTACACTTCGTGTTCTGTTACGCTCACCTGGTATCCACAGGGACGCCACACAGCCGGGTTACTCGCTGGTATGCTTCTCAGCTTTGCCCTGATGTGGTCTGCGGGGAAGGTTCTGCCTGAAAATACAGGAGGACTGTGTTCAAGACTGACCGACTGGGGTAAGTATCCTCCCTCCACCCCCGTATGATTTCAGTCCCTCTGGCACCCTCTCCTCACCTTGTGGTAGAATTAGACGTGCTCTCCGTCCTGCCTTCTTTTGCAGGGGCACGTTGTCTTTCATGGGCGAATACGGTCCAGTTACTTCACTGTCGCCGGCCCGTTTGATATTGTTCAGGTAGGTCTTATTGCTGTTCTTTAGTTTTGTTGCTATCTTGCATGCCTTTCTTTGTTTAAAATGTCTCTTTTTTTCCCTTAGGTATGCAGAGCTTCAGTGCGGTGAACTGGCTTGGTTGAGCCCCGCTGGTAAATGATGGGGCATTAAGAGCGCTATGATGCGGTAAGTAAGCGCTATGCGCAGCACTGCAAAGTCTTGCCTTTGCTAACCTCTGTTTTCCTTCCTTGTAGGTTGCGGTGTTCTTCAGAGCGAGTGGAATGTCCGGAGTGGTGCCAGCTGAGAGGCGACCAGCCAGGTAAGCCTTTTGAGCAGTTCCTAATTTGTAAATGTCTCTACTGCTTTCTTTAATGTTGCCTCTACCTTCCTCTTTCAGGTCGTTATGTCCGGGAGGCGTGCAGATTCGAGGAAGCTGTTCTCAGTAGCTGCGAGTGTTTAACGATGAAGACTGCAGGTAAGATGCTGCTGCTAATGATGTTCCTTTTGTCTCCTTTCAGGTTCTGCTTCTCCGAGGTTCGAGGGAATAGCAGGACACGGTGAGCGTCACATTGCAAGCTGCAAAGTAACGCAAAGCGTGTTGTCTTGCTTGGGTGTGGTTTAAATAGCCCCAACAAAATAGTCCAGGTAAAGTAGTCCCTAAGCTACCACACTCAAAACACTTGACCGCATAGCTTGGTTCTTAGGAACCAAGCTATGTGGATGCCTCCATGTTGGCTGACAATACAATAAAGTAGTTCCCAAGCACATTGTTTTTCATGGTGTATGAGCCTGGCGCCATGAGGGCTTTTGTAGAGGATGCCAGGCTCTAGAGGCCCGAGTCCTGACTCCACCTGGCCAATGGGTTTGCAGAGGGGGTTTTGGGCGAGGGTCATGACATTTCCCCTTGCTGGCCTTTGCACAGGGCCTACAAAATCGATTTGAAAATGTGACCATGGGAGTGTCAAACCCCTTTTCATCAATGGCGCTCTGTGGGTTGGGGAGGCAGGTTGAAATTGTGCACACACCAAGCATCCCCTTGAATAGAGTTCTACATCCTGTGACATGTGTGGCCAATAAGCACCATTTTTTTGAATGTCCAAAAGTTTTCTTGGAACCTCTGTGGCCCGCATTGTGGGAATGATGTAACATACATCCCTGAAATGACAAAGGTACTACCCATTGGATTTGGCCAGACACAGATTCCCGAATCATCAGCCCATCTTGCAACCAAATTCTCTTTTCTTTTTACAACACCCTCAGTTCTTCTTTCCCTTTGCAGTCCTCTTCAGTCAGAGGATTTTGTTCTGCATCTAGCAAATGGTTCTAAAATGGGCCTAAAAAATGATCCTTCTGTGTCTTAATCATGTCTTCGATCAGGAGTATCAAAGCTCCACTATGCCACAGGCTGATAAACTGTTTTCTGAGTTCTGGAGCATCTTATCGCATCCACCTGGTTTTCACAAAGCAGGTGCTCAATAGGAAATAACTCCCCCATTACAGATCCAATTTTGGCTAATTGATCTGCTTTGTCATCATTTCCTTCCTTATCTTCCTCTGGTGTTTTCAAATGATCATGTATCTTCCTCCAATGGATAATCATGTCATTTTCTGAAACAAGTTTGTCTATGGCTCGAATCATTTTGCCATGTTTAAGCAATTTCTTGCTATATGTGATCATTCCTCTTAATTTCCACCCAGGTAAATATTCCACAAAACTATTTTGTACATAATCGGAATCAGTGATTGAAACTATGTCTTTTAATTTATTTGCTACTGCTGAATATATTGCCTTATGTAGCAAATAAATTAAAAGACATAGGAATTGGCCAATTCCGCAACTTGACAGCTTTTGGGTCCTAACCTCATGCTTATTCGTGCGATGTCATTGTATTTAACCATAACATTTCCTATTCCTGCCATGAGTTCTTTTTCAGAATCATCTCCCACGTGATATGCACATTCATCTACATACACGGTTGAGAGATCCTTCCATGCTTCTTCATTGAAAGCATTTTGAGGGGATTGCTCAAATTCATTTAAATGTGTTTCTAATTCTGTGTCGTGAGGTGCGCAAACAGCTGCACAATCATGTAATTCTGCTAGCCCTTGAGCAGCTGGGCTCTTTTTGTTCTGTTGTTATCTTACTTCCACTGGGAATCCCTGCAATGCTAACGTCCATGAAGTTATTCTTGACTGTGCAAAATTCCCCTATCTGATCCTTTTATTTTCAAGAATTGTAGAGGCTGATGATTTGTTTCAACAATCACTTGCTCCCCTTGAATTATGGGACGGAAATGTTGCAATGCCCACACAGTGGTCAAAAGTGCCTTTTCACATTCGCTAAATTTGGTCTCTAGCTGTGACAATGCTTTGCTAGCATATGCAATGGTTTTGTTATTTGCATCATGTTTTTGGTATAGCACTGCTGACATACATTGATCTGTGAATCCTATTACTACAAAGACATCTTGTTTTTTTTATTGGATATGCCAAACATTGCGCTTACATCAGTCTCTTAACTTGGCCATTGCCTCGCTTTGACCCTTTTCCCATTTCCAGGGTACACACTGCTTCAGGAAGCTGGTCAAAGGTTGTGTAATCTCTGCATACTTTTCAATACTTTTCCATTATAACTTGTCATTCCTAGCAAGCTTTTTTACATTTTTCAAATTAGTGAGATCTTTTAGTTTCTGAATTGCTTCCACTTTTTTCTTTTGTGGGTTTAATTCATGTTCTGTCACTTTATGGCCTAGAAAATGCACCCTTTTTCTACACCACTGTTAGGAAAGATTTCTTAATTGTGGGTCATTTTCCTTCCATGTGGCAACCCCTAAACTTTTTGCTGTTGTTTTCACCATGATCTAGACTTTGCCAGAGAAGTGCAGCCTTCTGCCGCACTCCTCTGGGCTTTCGCTCCATTCTTACGGGGACACTGACATGCCCTTAAGACAGTCAGTACTGGGAAACGCTGTTTTCCGTAGTTTCTTTATCATGTTGCAGCTTTCGTGCAACATGACACAAGACGGCACTGTAAGCTAAGTTACTGCTCTCTTGGGTCTCTAGCCTTTTACAGGCCATAGATTCTCTTTTTGGATTGTAACTGATCGGTGCAAGTGAATCACGGCCGGGAATGGTGGCAGTGATCGTTTCTTGTGTTATTGAGCTCCTTTTGGCGTTTTAAGCGCGTTTTTCCCGCTTAGCCCAAAATGGTGGCCTGGCTCCCAAAATGGCCAGACCACGAGGCTCCTTTGTCCTGTCCGCTGACCGTCTTGCCCCCTTCACCTTCCCCAGGTCGAGCCGACCTGGGGCCTTCCTTATTTGGGCATGTACTTTCCCGCGAAACACAGATGCTTTTGTGGGCTTCTACAGGCCTTGTGTGTGCCTCCAGGATGTGGGCTGGGATGTCTGGTCCCAATACACATCCTGGGTGCCAGAGAGTCTAGTGTGGTGTGAATGCCTGGGACCACCGTGGTCCGTGATAGGTCCTGAAGATGAGCGTCCCCCAGATAGCACGATCCTTCCCACAATGAGAGACAATAATGGACTCTCCCAAGATGGGAATAAGGCTAAGACAAAGTGCGGGTGAGCTTAAATGGGAGTTTATCGATCAGAATAGGGCATGTAAAGGACTCTGCAAACTCCGAGAGCGCTCTGTCTGACAATAGCAAAGACAGGCGTATATATTTACAAAAAACGTCTTAAGAACCTACATGCTATAGGGGGCACAAGTTCGTGGGGATTGGGTGGCGACGACTAACTATAGGTGCTGCTGCGATGTGGTTTGCCGTGGTCGGTGGACGTCACTGGTTACCCTCGTGGGCTGGGCTGGGCTGGGCAGGTCAGCTGGGTTCATCCGGACGGTGTTGTTGTGCCAGCCGTGACCAGTGTCAGTGATGAACGTCTTCCCTGGCTTTCTGCCCTAAGGCCACGCACACCGCAGTCCTTCAACATTGCAATATTATCCTCCCCGATAAATCTTCCAATAGGTTATTCTACAGGTTAATGCAACACAGGAGGAATGCACCTAGCGTGGGGTCTTTTGGTGATACATCAATACATGGTTACCATCGTCCTGTTGACCGGGTATCATAGGTCATGAGGTTGGGTCTCAGGGCAAGGGACGGACTGCCCGAGTTATCATGTCTCGTTAGAAGTCATTATGAATGTGTTCCTGTAGTGTTGCTATAATATTGGGTGTCCTAATTTTACAGGGGCCATTAACCTAAGGTGAGCCGGTGGGTCGTGGAGCCTAAGAAAGGGCGCCTTCGGATCTGTGTTTAAGGCCGGGGTTTACTGCTGGGTTGTAAATAATTCAGGTGGCAGGCTGTGGCCTTGGGTGCTGCGGGGGGAATGTGAATGTTTGAAGCGGCTCCAGCCGAATTGGGGGAGGTGGAGCAGATCGGCACAGGCCTCTGCTTTTTCGTCTGGCAGGCTTCAATGGGGAGGAAGGGGGAATGGCCTTGCATATGCTCACAAAGGTATTTTCCTCGTGTGTTGCAGATTTAAGTGGAAGAGGCATAAACATTCATATAATATACAATACTCATTGAGTCTTTTCAAAGCTTATGTATTTGACATTGTTAGTGCCTTTTACATGGCCATTTCAAATGCGTTACCTATATGCTAAGTATTTAACAACCACAACATTTTGTTATATTTCTATACATGTGCGGTAAGCGAGGTAGTAGTGAGGTTGGTGGAGCACGCAGGAACAACCCGCTAATAAGACTGATGGCAGTGACAATGACACATGGTGAGCTTGGACATACATATTGTGCATTTTCGTGCACCACTTACATGAGCTCCCAATAGGGCTGTATTTGTTTTCCTTTGCACTCTAGCAGCATTAGTTCAGTTATGGCATGGGACCTTGGGGTGCAGTCTTCTCGGCGAAACATATAGCATGAAAACCCCGGGACACTTTTACCATTTGCGCATAGCTACGGGGATGTGGGTACTTCACCCCGAATGTCATATAAGCACACATTCTGCCATCTTCATGGAGGTTTACAGGTTTGTAGTCAGAAAGGTCATGGAGAGGAGGGTTTCATCACAAGTAGTTTGCTCATTTTTGGGGGCTCTGCTTTTGTCAGGGGACCATTTTACAGTTCTTTTCCACCCTGGCCCCGCTGGCCGGGTCATACTGAGAACAGTGATACACTGCGGAAGGTGAATGTTACAATGTTTGCATCTTGCGCTAGCTCATGTCCGTCTGTTCGTGGGAACGGGCTCTCAGCGGATCTGTCGGAGAGCTGCGGCCACAGGGAATAAGTGAGACTCTCCAAGGGTGGTGGCCGCGCTGTGGTGCACAGGGCTCAGACCATCTTGATTTCACAAAATGGTTTCCAGGGCCTAGCTAAATACAGCATGTTTGGTCAATGTCTTCAGCCAGTGGCCCACCCACCACCTGGGCCCTGGTGGCAGGGGGAACCCCTGACAAGCCATGGACTTCACAAGGGGGAGGGGCTGCAGGGGAGGGGGGCCTCTTGGACCAATCCTCCCATACAGTCCACGTATGGTGTGAGTGTTTTATGAGCGGATCTCCCATTGGGTCCCCTCCGTTTTGGCGCAAAGAGAACCATGGATAAGAGGGGGCTGGAAACGCCACTACCATGTCGATCTCCTGAGCTCTCACGAACAAAGGAATACAGGAGCCAAGTATCCTGCAACCACGCGGCTGAACCGAGGAATCGCTGGTGACCCGCTGAAGGACTGCTCCTCTGCACTGCTGTCGCTTTGTGAAACCCTTTCTACCTCTGATTGAACCAGAAGGCCTGTACTGGTACTTCGACCCTTGGAATAGCGGGGACAGCTATTCTCGGCATCTTCACCATCTCCTGCACGTAAGCCTTCAGAAGTGTCTCTGGGCCATCCAGCAGACTGACAAGCCTACCCAGGAATCTTGCTCTGTAACCGCCGCCAGGCTGTGTTGTATTTCGAGTCCTTGTCACTCTCACACGATTCGTACACTTGGCATTCCCAGGTCTGAAGTGAGTAGTGTACATTTGGCTGAGATACACACGGTCGCTCCGTTGCCCTGCTGTGGTAACAAACTGTGCGGGTTCACTGCGTTTGGGACGCCCTCAACTCAACTCTGCTGCTGCAGAATCTACACGACGACGAGACGTCCCCTGCTCCTATCTGAACCTGCCAGCACTGAAACTGATGCGGAGAAGCCTGGGTCTGCCTGCATCGGGGACAGGTGAGTAGCATAGCTAGGAACTGGTCGCCCTCCTGCAGGAGCCCATAGCTTTTCCCCGCTGTGTCAAACAGCACGCCTTTCCGTACTCGCGCTCTGCTTCTGCCCACAGTGGAGTCTGCGCTTGAGTCGCGAAACTCTGTTCATCATCTTTTGTGGACCAAACTGAACTGCCTGATTCCCTCGAAGAGACTCCCCTTTTTGCCCGTTGGCACCAGCGTGTGCAGGTACTTTTGAGCACAAGGCTCCACTCTTCGTAGGGCTTGGACTTACTTTTAGTTAGGTGCCTCTGAAGGCGGACTGGGTCTAATCATTATTTCGCACTGCCTGTTTTCCTCCCCTTCTAGGTGGACTACACATTTCGTGCATCTAACGCTTTAGACTCGTTTGTATTTGTATATATATTGTATTGGTTTGGTATGTGTTGGTTTACTAGTTTTATCGTGATTTCTCGCTATGGTCATTGTTGCAAAGGCCTTGGAATAAATGTGTATATATTTTTAATATAACACCTGTTTGGAGTAATTTGTAAGTGTCCTTGCTTTGTGTGCTCATTGCGGGCTTTCAGTCACCCTCACCCCTCTTGAGACCTAGTCTTAACCGCCGCGATCGCTACCCTGATTGGTCTGGCTTGTCCAGAGGTTACCCTGTTCCAAGTAATTAGGTTGGCCTTCTGAACCTCTGCGCCTCCAGGACAGAGTTCAGAAATCCGTCTTAACAAATTGGTGTACAGCGGTGGGATACGACTGAAGGTATCCAGTGTTGCGCACAAGCGATGGCATTTCAAGTTATTCCTACCAGGACACGTAGTGAATTGTCGTAGTATAACTTTAAAAAGTCCATAGTCCCATCTAATAGTATGGAAACAAATACCTTGTTAACTTTAAATGCTTCCAAATCCGAAACATTGAAAAAGATGTGTGCGGAGAGAGGTGTTTCCTCTCAAGGCACCAAATTGGATATGATCCAAAGAATCGTGGCGTGGCAAGAAGCGCAGCTTGACGCTATAACTTCTGAGGACAGTGCGGAAGGAGGTGGGGCTGCTCTCACTGGTAGAACCGACGGTTCTGCCGCTGCACTGATCCATCGCGACCACGAGGGCAGGGAGGATGTGATGTCTAATGTTTCCTCTGCCAGTGTCGATGGGAGGCCATGCTTGAATCCAAGAAGCAAGAGCTGCTCTTTAGTCAGAAGGAGCTTGAGTTCAATATGGCCAAACTACAGGAAGAGCTTGAGTTCAATAGGGTCAAGCTAAAAATCGAACAGGCAGAAAAACAGAAAGACAGGGATCACCAGTTGGAACTGGCCAAGCTTCAGGTTGCAAATGGGTCCAAGGGTCCTGGACATGGGTCAGGGGCCTCCTCTCATCCACGCTTTCCGACAGATCTGCTCAGTGTGTACGAGGAAAGGAATGACATTATGGACTGGCTGAATACGTTTGAGTATGCATGTGAAGTTCAACAAGTTGACAATGCTGATAAGATTGCCTGGTTACTCAGCAGACTGCCCCATTCTGGCTGTAGTGCCATTATGGAAATGTCGAAGGCTGAGCGAGCTGATTTCACAATGTTAAAGCAAACTCTAATTTTAAAGTTTGGAAAGACTCCTGCCCAATATTTAAAACGATTCCGAGAGTACAAGAAAAAAGAAGGTGGTACTTGGGTATCTTATGTAACCGAATCCTTAAAAAACTTGACCAGCTGGGTCAAAGGTTATAAGGTTTCTACCTTTGAAGGCATGATAAATCTTGTCATGCTGGAACACATTTTTGCATCTTCTTCCCCGGAGCTTAAGCAGCATTTGGCCGATTCGAAGGAGATAGATCCTAAGAAGCTGGCCCTTGCAGCAGACTTATGGGTGTCACATCGAGTGTCCCATAAGGACAAAACTCATCCTGGTAAGCAGGAGGAAGGGAAAAAGTCCAGAGATAAGGAGGGTGGAGAATCTGATAAATCTTCTTCTCAAAAGGGCCACAAAAAGAAAAATAAGGGTAAGACACAAGAGAACTCACAGGGTAGTGGAGGTCAGCCTCCGAAACAGAACTCTGGTTACAATAAGCCTCCCTATGTAAACAGACCCAATGGATCTTGTTTTGCTTGTGGAGCAACTGACCATGTGAAGGGGGATCCCCCGTGTAAGGTTAAACTTTTGGGGGTCCATTCCGCTAATCTGGCCTTCTCCTCCTACAAGGAAGAAGAGATTACAGGAGCATCCTTCTCCTCAGACTCCTTCCCCAGTGGGATAGAAGCTGAGGTAGTTTTAGTTTCCCTGGGTTCCTGGGAGCCTAAAGTCACAGAGGCTTATGCTAGGATTCCAGATAATACCAAGCACTACTTTAAAGACAATGTGCTGATCAATGGAGTAGACACTCCAGCTCTTAGGGATAGTGGGTGCAGTCGAAATGTAGTGGATTCTACCTTGGTAGACTCAGAGGAAGTTGCCAGAGCTACTCTGATGCCCACTAAGTTGGCTGACGGGCCACCTCGCATGTTTCCAGTAATACCTGTAAATCTTACTTTAAATGGTACAGCAGTCAGGATTCCAGTGAGCATTCAGAGAAACGTCCCAGGAAACGTCTTGTTAGGCAATGATCTCAGTGCTTTAGGGCTCGTAGGAGACACGGCCGACAGACCCTGCACACGGTCTCAAACACGGGCCGCCCCAGCCGAAGGGGAAACCCAAGGCGAAAGGAGTAAACAAGTCAAGATGAGGGAAAGAGAACATTCCTCCGAGCTCGCCTACCACTGCGGTGGCGGAAGTTGGTCAATCGCCCGGGCCTGACGAGGAGGTGGCGATGCCTGAAGTATTTGACCCCAACGACCATCCTGAACTAAAAGACTTGTTAGTAGAAGGTGGTCCTGACAGGGAAGAATTCAGTAAAGGCCAACGTGAGTGCCCATCTCTGGAAGGCCTAAGGAGACAGGCCTGCTCCCAGCTTGAGGGTGAACCTCCTGGGACGCATCGGATTTATTGGGAAGGTGGACTCCTGTATAGTGAGCCCACAGAGTCTACAGAAGGAGACCATAGGAGGTTGGTGGTTCCCCTTGTTGTAAGACCCTTCCTCCTGCAGTTGGCGCATGAAGTGCCCCTTGCTGGTCACCTTGGTATTAAGAGGACCAAGCAAAGGTTATCCATGCACTTCTACTGGCCCAAGATGGGGGTGCAAGTAGAAAGTCACTGCAGGAGTTGTGCCTCCTGCCAGTTATCTGGTAAGGTTGGCTCGACAATCCAAGCTCCATTGGTACCACTCCCAGTTGTGGGAATACTATTCGAAAGGGTAGGGATCGACATCGTTGGTCCCCTTGACCCGCCAACATCCTCAGGCAATAGGTTTATCCATGTGCTGGTCGACCATGCTACCAGATATCCTGAGGCCATCCCATTGAAAACTGTAACTGCCAAGTCAGTTGCAAAAGCGTTACTTGGCATATTTACTAGGGTTGGCTTCCCTAAAGAAGTTGTGTCGGATCGTGGCAGCAACTTTATGTCGAAGTATATGCAGGCTATGTGGAAAGAATGTGGGGTCACCTACAAGTTCTCTTCTGCATACCACCCCCAGACCAATGGTCTGGTGGAACGTTTCAACAGAACGTTAAAGAGCATGATTGGGGCTCTGGAAGAACCTCAGAGAAGAAAATGGGATCTTCTTTTACCATGCTTACTGTTTGCCTACCGAGAGGTACCACAGGAGGGTGTTGGCTTCAGCCCCTTCGAACTTCTGTTCGGTCATCCTGTACGGGGACCCTTAGCCATAGTCAAAGAGGGATGGGAGATGCCCACTCCCCCTGTTACTACCAACGTAGTAGATTATGTGCTGGGGCTCAGAAAACGGATGGTACTTCTGATGGGCTTGACTAGTGATAAATTGAAGGCAGGACAAGCGCTGGTGGAACATTGGTACGACCAGAAAGCTTCCCTCATCAACTTTACACCTGGTCAGCAAGTCCTGATCATGAATCCCATAAGGCCTCAAGCTTTACAGGACAAATGGTCAGGCCCTTACACCGTGGTGGAGCCCCTGGGTGAGGTTAACTATTTAGTGGACCTTGGAAGGCCTGGACAGGCTCCAAAAGTGTTTCATGTAAATAGGCTGAAGGCTTTCGTCCCAAGAGTCGAAATCGCAGCACTGCTACTGGCTTCAGATGTTGAGGAAGAGGAGTCTGAACCTCTCCCCGACCTGTTCCAAAGCGGTCCTTCAGATAGCTCCTTTGAGGGTGTCCGAGTGGCCCCTCACCTGACTTCTAATCAGCAGGCTGAGGTGAAAAGTTTGCTTAGGCAGTTTTCCCCCCTGTTTTCACAGTCGCCTGGTTTGACACCTTGGTGCAAACATAACATAGACACAGGAGACAGTGTACCTACCAAAAGTAGGGGATACAGGATGTCAGACAAAGTACGGTTTTATATTAAGACCGAGGTCAACAAGATGTTAGACCTTGGGGTGATTGAACCCTCTAGTAGTCCTTGGTCCAGCCCTGTGGTTTTGGTTCCAAAGGCAGGCACTTCTGAATTGAGGTTCTGCGTGGATTACAGGGCTCTGTATGCTGTCACCAAGACAGATGCACACACCTTGCCTCGAACAGATGATCTGGTGGATACTTTGGGTGCCTCCAAGTATCTCAGCACGTTTGACCTCACTGCTGGCTATTGGCAAATACCTTTAGCAGAACATGCCAAGGAGAAGACAGCGTTTTCTACTCCAGACGGCCTTTACCAATTCAGGGTAATGCCGTTCAGGTTGAAGAATGCACCTGCCACTTTCCAGAGGCTTGTGAATCATGTGTTGAATGGGTTGGATGAATTCTGTCTTGCATATCTGGACGATATAGCAGTTTTCAGTGCCACCTGGGAAGACCATGTGAAACACCTCGAGATTGTGCTCCAGGCTCTTCAGAAAGCACACTTGACCATAAAGGCTAGTAAATGCCAGATTGGATAAGGCTCAGTGGTTTACCTTGGACATGAAGTAGGTGGAGGGAGGATACAGCCTCTTCCCAGTAAACTACAAGCAGTACAAGACTGGCCTAACCCCACTACACAGACCCAGGTGAGAGCCTTCTTAGGACTCACGGGGTATTACCGCAACTTCGTGGCAGACTATGGCACCATAGCTGCCCCTCTGACTGCCCTCACCACTCCGAAGAAACCCAAGAAGGTAACTTGGACCGACGAGTGTGAGAAGGCCTTCAATGGCTTAAGACTCCTTGTGCCAGGCCCCTGTCCTCAGGGCCCCTGATTATCAAAGACCTTTTATTGTGCAGACGGACGCCTCTGACACTGGGATAGGAACTGTACTATCGCAAGTAGATGAGAAGGGTAAGGAACACCCTATTGGTTTTAATAGTCGCCAGCTTAAGGACAGAGAGCTCAGATGGTCCACAGTGGAGAAAGAATGTTTCTCTGTTGTGTGGGCCCTACGGAAGCTGAGGCCCTACCTCTATGGGACCCACTTCACTGTGCAAACTGACCATAAGCCCTTAAAGTGGCTAATGAACATGAAGGGAGAGAATCCAAAGTTGCTTAGGTGGTCCATAAATCTACAAGGCTTCGACTTCACTATTGAGCATAGGCCAGGTGTCCAACATAGCAATGCTGATGGGTTGTCCAGAATGTTTAACCGACCTGAACAAGAGACTCATCCAGGGGTGTATTAGTTCCCCCTGTCCATAGTCTGGGTGGGGCGAGTGTTGGGAAAGATTTCTTAATTGTGGGTAATTTTCCTTCCATGTGGCAAACCCTAAACCTTTTGCTGTTGTTTTCACCATGATCTAGACTTTGCCACAGAAGTGCAGCCTTCTGCCGCACTCCTCTGGGCTTTCGCTCCATTCTTACGGGGACACTGACATGCCCTTAAGACAGTCAGTACCGGGAAACGCTGTTTTCCGTAGTTTCTTTATCATGTTGCAGCTTTCGTGCAACATGACACAAGAGGGCACTGTAAGCTAAGTTACTGCTCTCTTGAAGCTAAGTTACTGCTCTCTTGGGTCTCTAGCCTTCTACAGGCCCTAGATACTCTTTTTGGATTGTAACTGATCGGTGCAAGTGAATCACGGACGGGAATGGTGGCAGTGATCGTTTCTTGTGTTTTTGAGCTCCTTTTGGCGTTTTAAGCACGTTTCTCGTGCTTAGCCCAAAATGGTGGCCTGGCTCCCAAAATGGCCAGACCACGAGGCTCCTTTGTCCTGTCCGCTGACCGTCTTGCCCCCTTCACCTTCCCCAGGTCGAGCCGACCCGGGGCCTTCCTTATTTGGGCATGTACTTTCCCGCGAAACACAGATGCTTTCGCGGGCTTCTACAGGCCTTGTTTGTGCCTCCAGGATGTGGGCTGGGATGTCTGGTCCCAATACACATCCTGGGTGCCAGAGAGTCTAGTGTGGTGTGAATGCCTGGGACCACCGTGGTCCGTGATAGGTCCACGTATGGTGTGAGTGTTTTATGAGCGGATCTCCCATTGGGTCCTCTCCGTTTTGGCGCGAAGGGAACCGTGGATAAGAGGGGGCTGGAAACTCCACTACCATGTCGATCTCCTGAGTTCTCACGAACAAAGGAATACAGGAGCCAAGTATCCTGCAACCACGAGGCTGAACCGAGGAATCGCTGGTGACCCGCTGAAGGACTGCTCCTCTGCACTGCTGTCGCTTTGTGAAACCCTTTCTACCTCTGATCGAACCAGAAGGCCTGTACTGGTACTTCGACCCTTGGAATAGCGGGGACAGCTATTCTCGGCATCTTCACCATCTCGTGCACGTAACCCTTCGGAAGTGTCTCTGGGCCATCCAGCAGACTGACCAGCCTACCCAGGCGTCTTGCTCTGTAACCGCCGTCACGCTGTGTTGTATTTCGAGTCCTTGTCACTCTCACACGATTCGTACACTTGGCATTCCCAGGTCTGAAGTGAGTAGTGTACATATGGCTGAGATACACACGGCCGCTCCGTTGCCCTGCTGTGGTAACAAACTGTGCGGGTTCACTGCGTTTGGGACGCCCTCAACTCAACTCTGCTGCTGCAGAATCTACACGACGACGAGACGTCCCCTGCTCCTATCTGAACCTGCCAGCACTGAAACTGATGCGGAGAAGCCTGGGTCTGCCTGCATCGGGGACAGGTGAGTAGCATAGCTAGGAACTGGTCGCCCTCCTGCAGGAGCCCATAGCTTTTCCCCGCTGTGTCAAACAGCACGCCTTTCCGTACTCGCGCTCTGCTTCTGCCCACAGTGGAGTCTGCGCTTGAGTCGCGAAACTCTGTTCATCATCTTTTGTGGACCAAACTGAACTGCCTGATTCCCTCGAAGAGACTCCCCTTTTTGCCCGTTGGCACCAGCGTGTGCAGGTACTTTTGAGCACAAGGCTCCACTCTTCGTAGGGCTTGGACTTACTTTTAGTTAGGTGCCTCTGAAGGCGGACTGGGTCTAATCATTATTTCGCACTGCCTGTTTTCCTCCCCTTCTAGGTGGACTACACATTTCGTGCATCTAACGCTTTAGACTCGTTTGTATTTGTATATATATTGTATTGGTTTGGTATGTGTTGGTTTACTAGAGTTTTATCGTGATTTCTTGCTACGGTCATTGTTGCAAAGGCCTTGGAATAAATGTGTATATATTTTTAATATAACACCTGTTTGGAGTAATTTGTAAGTGTCCTTGCTTTGTGTGCTCATTGCGGGCTTTCAGTCACCCTCACCCCTCTTGAGACCTAGTCTTGACCGCCGCGATCGCTACCCTGATTGGTCTGGCTTGTCCAGAGGTTACCCTGTTCCAAGTAATTAGGTTGGCCTTCTGAACCTCTGCGCCTCCAGGACAGAGTTCAGAAATCCGTCTTAACAACCACTTTGCTTTCTGTATGAATATTTTTCCCCAGCCTTTTGTAGTTGACTGAGCACATGCCTAATCCCATTAAAGTGACCTTTTAAATCTTCATTTTTGATTACCACACCATCCACATAAATTATGGTTCCACTCTAAGCTTCATCTGGGAGTGCCTTGCTCAGTAATATACCAAATTCACTCCCACTATTGACATACCCAAAAGGGTGTCAGAACCACACATATTGTGATTTGTCAAAAGAAAATGCAAATACATTTTGTATATCTTCAGCTAGTGGTACACACCAGTACCCAGCTGTAAGATCCAAGGTGGTAAATACCTTTGATCCCTGAACCGGTGCAAGGCCTTGATCAATAAATGGAAGGGCCCACCTTGAAACAGGTCTTGTTCAATTCTCTCAAATCTGCACACAAGCGCCATTGGGCTTTAGCACACCTAATATAGGAGTATTTGATGTACTATCAATAGGCCTAATAATGCCTCTAGATTCCAGTTTTTTAATTATTTTAACCAGTGATTCCAGGCATGCCAGGGGTAACCTATATTGTCGCACAAATGTCCTTCTGGTAGTGTGGCAACATGTAGATCGGTCAGCTCACAGTCACAGGCATCTTTGGCAAAAACCTGTTTGAACTCCATAAATATTTTCCTCAATTGATCTCTCTCTCTTCTTCATTTGCATCTGCAGCCTGAATCTGCTCTTCTATCATTTTAGAAAATTCTGGGAAATCCTCCAAAGGAGGGACTTATGTTCATTCCTCTAACTGAGTGCCAGAGTCTCTTTGCAGAGCCGCTACCCTCAAATATTTTGGAATATTGACCTCCAATAACAATATGCTGCTTTTCTCTTTTGGATTCACCCAATTCAAATAGAACACAATTATCCTGATGATAGCATATCACTTAATTTGGCGCATAAGGGTACACAGACTGAATTCAAAACATTTCCATTGGTTTAGAATCCAATGACTGAGGTAATTCACCCTGTGAGGTCACACACATTTCAGGGATATTCCCAATCACTGGGTTGCTGAAATCAACAGTGTAGTAAGATTCCTGCAACACCATCCCTAATGCTGTATTTTCTTCAAAATGAATGTCCTGACACGCTTTGTTATCCACCAGTACTCAAATGGGGCCATCCCCAATCTCCACCAATGGTGTGTATTCGCATTCTATCCCCTGCTGTTTCATGGATTCATTTAGGCACACACATGCATCAGGACCTTTCATCTGTTGCACCTTTCTGTACTTTAATGCTACTGTAAATTGTCTGGTAAATGCAGGAATAATGACATCCTTCTTCACTTGAAGCTCAATTGCATTTTGCATCTATTGAGCATTTTGGAAGCTTGCCTTTTGTTTTCAAATTTCGATGCAGCTCCACCCAATCTAGAACAGACCTTCTGATTTAAGAAATGTAACACCATACACACTCTGTGCATAATGTTATTTCTCAAATAGAATTAATGTTGTGTTCCACTTACAATCCAAACATTGTGATGAATGCTTATAGAGCCAATTGGAATCTTTAGTATGCATCTTCCAACCATTCTTTGCCCCCCAATTTAGGGTCATCCAGCACAAACCTCCATTGATTTTTAATTTTAAAACTTGGTATTTCCTCTCTGTCAAGTATTTGTTTAAACACCTTTTCATTAATGAAACATTTTCCTGCTCCAGTGCCAAAGTGGCTCCAATCATCTCAGGATGCCCATTTACATGGATAGGGATCCATGGCTGCCCTTCTCCCATGTGTATTTCTGCAATTGCTGAAATTTATTTTTCCTGATCTGATTCTGCAGCAATATTTGGCTTGAAGTTTTCTTCAACTAGATAAAAGTGCAATGTGTTTTCATCTATCTCTGTTTGCTAGTTTTTCTTAGGATCCAAACAAGTCTCTAAATATTGCTTCTCTTTTTTTTCTTGCATTTCATCCTGACACATGAGAATGACAGTAATACTAGGCACACAGCCATTCTGAAGAAATACTTCCACTGCTCTTTCTGATTTAGCAATGGTGTGGCATTATTTTACACTGTTGCTCTGGGTCATTATTTTCTTAGGTTTCAGTGTTTTTTTGGCTAGGACCACAACATTCCATTTACCCCATCATTGAGGGGTGACAGCCTCCTCAGGTGATGTGTTCCTGTAAGGAGGGGTATTCCATTCATGTGTGTGACCAACACTTCCTGTTTCATACTTTGCTTTCCTATCCTGGTCCACCTCAGAGACACATTCAACAGGTATTTCTTCCCCATTGAAGTTATGCGCAGGGCCTTCACTCTGTCTCAACTTTACAGAATTTTGTGGGGTTCTCCCCTCATTGATGCTTTGCATTAGTTCCATTGATATCATTGTTGCTCGGGCACCTGTGTCAATCATTGCAAATGCATTACATTTCTCTTCAATAGTGATAGGAGTATAAAACCTGCCCTAACTTTCATTTTAGTATACACAGTAAATGTGAATTGTTACTGATCTCAGGATTTACCTTCCTCAGACCAGTCTGGCACTTTGCTAGACAAAGGGGCATATGAAATGACATTTTACCCCCCCCCCCGTTTGCCCTTTTCCTTTTTAACTTATGTATCTGTTCTCCTGGGCTCAGCGCCCATTTGAAGTGTAGCCACTGATTGCCCCTCTGACCTGGGACCACTAGTGTTCACTCCCCATTTCTTCATTTTTCTTTCCCCATTGCCTGGGTCCTTTCCACTTACCTCTACTCTGGAACATATTGATTGTGTATTTTCACAAGTGTCAGGTGACAGAATGTCAGTTTCCTGTCTGTGACACTTACCTCCATTTTGCACGGTACCTGCCATTTCTGTCTCTTGGAATACCTGTGGTTCAAAATACTCCTCGGGTGACTGACCTGGATCTGCCTTTTGGTACATTTTAATTTCTGTGGGGGTATAAACAGTGTTTTGGTTATCAAGTAAGGATAAACTGTCTGTTGATCCTGACTCTTCATTTTGTGTTTCATTTTCATGTTGCATATTCTTTTTACATTGCCATCTAGGGCCCTGCGCTTTTGGTGTTTCCTGTTCATATCTTTTTTCCTGCTCCTGATTTCCACACACCAGAATGGTCTGGTTCAAATCTAAGTTAAGTCACACTCCCTTTTTGTGTTTGTTGCTGTTCCCTGTCTCACTTTCATTCATTTGTTTTCTTGGTTTTAACTTGTTAGACAACTCAGTGTTCTTTATTTATTGTTACATTTGTAGAGCACACTAACCCCTGAGGCATCAAGGCGCTGTTGAAAGAGCAGGTTACATAAAATGATGTGCCGCACGGGTTACATAGGACAGTGTACTGTTCGGGTCAAGTGTGTTGCGTGAGCAAAAGGTATTGTTGTGATGATGCCAAGTTCAGTGTTCTTGAAAGAACCAAGTTTTCAGTTATTTGCAGAAGTCCCAGTACGATTGTTCGGCTCTCAGGTTCTTCAAAGGTAATTCATGGGCATCTGCATTCTCATTGTGACAGAGGTCACTAACTAGTCACTTGGAGTCGCTGCGCGCAAGATCACTCCTATGACCTTCTGTACTTTCATTTGGTTGTTGATTTTGAACTGCACATAGTAAACCTATTTGCTCAGACAACATTTTTACCTGGGCCTCTAAGCATTGGAACCTGTCCATGGGCTTCATCACAACCCTGTCGGTCCGGAATGAACGGTGGTGGTAAATCCTCCACCACTGTTCTTTCCGGACCGGCTGATTAAGAGTCCTGCAGTTAACACCACCCACCTGCAGGCGGACATGGAAACACCGGCTCCGTCATTGAAGGAGCCGGTGTTTCCATGGTCCCCATCCCCATGGAGTCCTATGGGGCTCCATGGGAATGGGGACTTACACAATTCTGCCTCTGGAATTCCTGGGCCACTGGGGTCGTAATGCCCCGGTGATTTCGGAAATCACGGAGGCGAAATGGTAATACGAGTCCGGCGGTAACCTGCCGGTTTTTCCGGCTCGGTTACCAGCGGACTCGTAATGAGGCCCCATGTCTCTGAATTCATCCTTTTGTGGTCTGGGCCGGTAATGGTTAAATTCACCCTGATTATGCCTGTTCTGGTATCTTTCAGGAGATTGTTTTCTATTTCTGTTTCCCCTGAATTCTCGTGACACAGGAGGTAGGCAACGTGGGGTGACCATCCTCTGACCATGGTCAACCTGTGGTGGGACTGACTATATTGGCGAGGGACATAATTCACATTTTGTTTTTATGTGTTGGAAATTGTTCCCTGTGCTGATTTCCATTCTCAACTAACCTATCCACATATCTTGATCTTTCTTGATGGCGATACACCATTGTCTTTGGGTTAAATCTACTCCGGGCCCCTAGTGTCTGATATGGACCGTTGTTCAACCTGATTCTAGTTGTCATTCAGCCCTGGCATATCATAGCAAAATCCCACTTTTGGAGCATTAACAAGGTGCCGAGGATTAATGTAAAAATCACTGGGATAAATTGATTGGAACATGGCAGTCCGGGGTGGTGTTCTCTGTTGAGCCACGCCCCTTTGATTGTGTGTTATATCATTCTTTTCCTGAGTTTGGGCTGATTCTAGTGGCATCTTTACAGACTTTACCTCTAGAATTGCTGGTGTGGATTCTTTAGTCTTTGATTTGGTTTCTTTATTTTTAGCTGTCTCCTATTTTTCATTCAATACTCTCTCATATACCTTAGTTGCCTGTTCAGTGTTCCATTCTAGTGGTTTTTCCCTGTCAAACTCATGGATTAGCTGAGAGACAATGGGCCTCATTACGAGTTCGCCGGTCCGGAATGTGGTGATTCCGTGACGACGGTGATAGTTTCCGCGTCCGCAAGGTTGAGAAAAGAGCAGCTGATTATGACCTGTCGTTCGCGCGCACCACACAGACGTGGAAACGGTGTCACCGTCGCCACATAAACACCCACGGAAATGGACATACCGGCCCCATAAGCAGTGTAAAAACTGTGCCCGCCGCAGTCCTCACGGACATGGAAGCGGAAATACCATGACCGCCAAAACCGGAAAGAGATAGGCGGCCATTACATAAACCACAATCCACTGCCATCCAGAGTCAGCACAGGCTAAATCTCCACACTGAGAAGCTAAAAAGGACCACCATCATTGCAGCCAGGATCCCTGCACAGAGACAGCGCAAACAGCGCTTTAGCGAGGCGGAGCTCACTGTACTAGTGGACCACATCGTGCAGCTGTCATGACCCTTGCCTCTGGCCCTCACTGGCAAGACAGCCTTCCAGTTGGGGCCAGGTCAAAGGCCTTAAAACCTCATCCAAGACTCTCTTGGAGCCAGTCCTGGCGCCTTTGGTGCCAGGCTCATAACAATCATGAAGACCAACATTAGAATAGGACTATTTACTTGGGACTATTTAACTTGGGGGAGGGGGGGAGTCAGCCAACATGGAGGCACACACATAGCTCAGTTACAAGGAACTGAGCTATGCAGTCTAGTCTTTTGGGTGTGGCAGGCCTGGGACTACTTTACCTGGACTACTTTGGGTGTGGCAGGCCTGGGACTATTTTACCTGGACTACTTTACCTGAGACTATTTAAACCACACCCAAACAGCAGAACATGCTTTGTGTTATTCTGCTGTGGGCAGCGTAACGCTCACCGTGTCCAGTTCTTTGATGCCAGCTTGCCTGAAACCAAGGACCTGCAGAAAGAACACTACAAAGCTTGCCTGGAACAGTATCCTGTCTTCAATTCAATCGCTGACTTCAGTTCCACTCACCTGAAGGTACGAACTCCATCATCCGGCAGCGCATGCATCCTCGAATACCATAACCTGGAAAGAGGAGAAAGAAAGACAGCATTAGTAAGCGTTTACTCACGTTTCCTCCCGAATGAAGAAAGCCACACAATTCTTACCTAGGTAGTCATCCATTGCTGGAACATTACGGCGCTCGGCCAGGAACATCGCAACCTGCAAGGAGATAAAAGACACAGGTTAGCAATATAAAAGGTGAAACAGCGCAGCGCATCGCGCATCACTCACCGCACAGCAACGCGCACACCGCGCTTTCGCCTACCGGCCCATGCTCATCTTCAAACTGCATGACAACACCAAAATACCTTTCCATACCTAAAAGGAAAAAAGCAAGACATTATTATTCGAACTAAGAGGAACATAAGAACTGCATATAAAGACTGTAAAGCAGCAAACCTGCGGAGTCGCAGCAGGCCTGGATTCCCACAGGGGGGCTTGCACCAATGAAGTAACTTGGTCGCTGCTCGCCCCCCACATCTACACACCCCTGCCATGAGGAGCAGGACAGAGAATCCGCCTATTACAATATTAAGGTGAGGAGAAGGCCCAAGGGGGAGGAAGGAGTTGAGGCCAAGGGAGGTGGGAAAACATAAAGACAATCTGGTATTGAATCCATCTCTCCTATATTGCCGACCCATCTTTAACCAGAAGCCTTACCATGGGACCGGGAGAGGGTTCGAGAGTGCAAATCATCCAACCAGGGCTGGGTGGCATCCCTGTGGATACCAGGTGAGCTTAACACTCTTGCAGCTTTTTCTTTACCCCGTTCACCGGGGGTTTGGTCAGGTTCTTTCCCCCTGCTATTGGACATTATGTTAATCGGTCTGCTTGTGTGTTGGGGGGGGTGGGGTTCTTGCTGGCTCCTGGCTCTCTTCTATTGGAGGGTATGGGGTGCAGCTCCCCAGCCTGGCCCCCGAGACCATCTTCCCTTCTGTTCCTGCAAGAATGCCTGTCTCCTCTGAGGCACCAGCTCCCTGCTTGGGGCCCTGGTCTTGGTTTTCCAGAGTCAGTCACTTGATATGGGACCTTCTCTCGGGTGGCCGGTCTGCTCCTCATAGAAAAGAGACCAGGACCCAAGCTCAGGGAAGAAATGAAGAGATAATAGATTAGTACACCAAAACCCTTCATTTTACATGCTTTCCTGTAGCGAACCAGGACAACTAGAAATCGTTCCCTAAACATAAATGAGGAACCCATGGAGATTGGGTGTATGGAGGGGGGAAAATGGGACTACCTTGAAAATAATGAGGAGATAGAAGTCCAAAGTAATTTCTTTTGTGGTTCATCTGCTTAATCCACCTATGAACCAGCAATTGTTAATTGAATCCCAGTACAGGCTTTAGTGGATTCAGGTAGTAAACAAACAGCAGTTAGGGCTGACCTAGTGCCCCCTGAAAGGTTGAAGGGAGCTTCCCTCATGAAGAAATATGCATACATGGGGATCAGGACATCTACCCTAAAGCAAATGTCCATATTCAAGTGACAGGAATAACTACCAATTTTTTTTTTTCCTTCTGCCACTATCCCTGGGTTACTGGAAGAAACTATTATAGGAACTGACTTCCTGAATTTTTCATCATTATTACACAAAGTCTGTCCTTCCCAGACCTCTTTTTTCCCCTCTAAAACTTGGCCAAAAGGTCAATTTGAAGCAAATAATGGTATATTGGACTGGACTGAGATCCAGAAAAGATTACAACATGAACCACCACCTCAGACCCCTACAACATCAGTCCCTTGTGCGGGGGGGGCATTTTTATAGGGGAAGGGTATGTAAGAAACCTGAGGGTATTCACACACCTACTCCTTCGAGATTCTCTACACAGGTGGCCAGGGAAAGGCCATCTCTCTTGGATCCCGACCCTGGGGATGAAGAAGCACGGCAGGATCACATGGGTGGAGGGTTCTTGAGGGTCCTTGAGAATTGGGATCTGAGATATACTCGGGTGAGGCACAGTGTTCCTCATGTCCCTTCCAGGAAGAACTCTCTAATCCATGGGCAGTTATGGGATATTGTTATCCATGTCCCATTGACCAAGAAAAGGGTATGAGATACCGCGAGTCCAGACGTACCAGAAAGAGGGCAAAACGGGTTAAATGTAAGGGGACCGAGACATGGTATTCGCCTTTTCCTATTGATGACCAACCTAACCCTCCCGCAACCTTTATGGGCTATTATAAGCTAGGCACCATCATTTCCCCTCATTTTCCCATATGTAACACTTGACAGTACTGGGACGAAGAAGAGGCAACTAAGAGTGATGAAGACTACACCTTTTCACCACTTTGGTACTGGGACGAGGAAGATGCCTGCAAGGAGCTTTGAGGGTCAGGCATGTCCCTTTAATTATGGTCAGGCAGGGCTAATGAAACATGCACACCTGCAGCGTCTGAAGGGGCTGCAGGTGTATAAAAAGAAACTAGCCTAGCAAGAGAGAGAGAAGCAACTGGGACCCCTGTGTGTGGAAGAACAGCAGGAGACCCTTGTGAGGAGGCATCTGTGGTGGGCCAGGAGAAAGAAACAGGACATCAGCAGTTATCCCAGAAGACTGGTGGGACCCAATCTGAGTAGGCTATGTACTTCCCACAGGTCTAGGAGCCTCCATAGCCCAGCGTGAGCAGCAGGAGCTGCTGAGGAACCCGGAGAGCAGAAGATGGTGTTTGCGTTCAGGAAGAAGCAATGGAGGTGCCGGTGTGAGGGAGGAAACATGCAGCGAATGAGCGGAACTCGCGCTGGTGGATTTCCTGGCTTCAGAAGCCGAGAGGAAGTCGCGGGAACCACCAGAAAGAGGCAAAGAAGGCTGGTGAGTGTTGGAAAGGCCTCCAGCACCGGGGCGCTCCCATAGGACCGCGAGGGAACAACGGTCCATGAAATTAAGTAAATCAATACATATTGAATACCAAACTAAGTGGAAACTTAACATTAAAATAAACAAATGCGTATTGAATACCGAATTAAATGGAAACATAACATTGAAGCAAACAAGCGCATATTGAATACCGAATATAATTAAGTAACATAAGTGCACTTTAAACACTGAACTGAAATTACCAATATTGAATATATGTTGCACAACAATTTAACTCAAACCTTCAAGTCAAGTACATTAAAGACTGAAGGGAGTCAAACAGTGAACTTTAATGAGTGAATGCAGTGTGGCAACGCCACAGTTTGGCAAGAGCTGTGTGATACATGGGGGCAGAGCCACAAGGCTACCAAGGAGAAGTCAGAGGAGCGCAAGATTACACATTAAGCCAAAATGCCAAAAAAAGGAATTAAATGAAGGTCACTTGGTGCACAGGAGCAAGTGCCAGGGAACCTGTGTGGGTTAAGGAGCCTATGGATCCTGGTAGTGCGACCTGTGATGGGTGGATCATGTGGTCTGACAACTGTGCCTAGACCAGAGAGCCCTGAATGGTGAAAGATAAGGACACCGTGAAAAAGCCCATTGAAACCACTGCAAATGAACTGGCATAGTAAGCCAGAAAAAGGGTCTGGTTGACCTGGTGTTTTGTTAAGGCTTTTTGAAAGACTGAAGCAAGTATAAGTGGCAAAGTTGACGTCTTGGTGAAGGGAACCCTGAGACTTGACGGACTACACTTGTCGTCTTGGGAACTGAGTCTTAAGAACCTTTTGTTTTGGATTGTGTTAATTGAAACTTGCAGAAGGGTACCCCAAGGATCGGTTCTGAACTATATTGCCTTGAACTGGAGAAAGGTAAACTTTGAGACTTTTTCATGGAACTTTCTTATGCTTGGGCAAGGGGAGCTGAAAAGAAACTGTGAGCTGTAAGAAACTCTGAACTTTGAGTTGAGCACTATCAGCCTCATCGCGAGTTGGGCGCTAACCCCGGCAGTATTACCACCGGGGCTATTAGCCCTACCGCCAACCCTCCCGGTGCTATTAGCGCCGGATCACAGGTTTGGCAGAACGGTAAGTCCCCATTCCCCATTGAGCCCATTCGGGAATTTCCCATTCCCCGTAAGGCCCAATGGTGAATGTTCGGCGCTATTACCGCTGGCGGTAATAGAGCCAAAAATCAGTAAAATCGCAGCAGATTTTCCCCCAGTCAGAGCTGGGGGTAAATCCGCCAAGCCCGTCATTTGGCGGACCCTTAAATGTGCCGGTAATATCGTTACTGCTGCATTTAAGGGTTACCGCCAAACTCGTGATGAGGCAGTATGTCTTTTAACTTTGACATTCCTACACACTTTTTAGCTTTAGTTGTGAGGGCAAGAAAAGGTTTTGGACACAGACAGACTTTTAAGTTCAACTCTTTCACTCAGACCTTTTTTTGTTTCGTGTAGGTAGGGAGATCTCACCTTACCATAGAGCAAGTTAGGCCTTCAACCATCCTGCATTTAAGTTAATAAATATCTTTTGTTTGGACTTTAAGTCTGTTGTCTGTGTCTTACTTCACAATGCCTTAACATCTCTCATATCTTTCCCTGCCTATCCAGTTCCTACCTGACACTCTCCCCTACTCTTCTACAGCTTGAAACCTCAGTGACATATATGACCCTTCTCACACATGCTCTACTTTCATTTAAAAAACTGCAACGGTGCTTTGCCTCAACCTCCTAAATATTAGGAAAATCAGGCACGTCCTTCCTTTCAACAACGCCAAACATCTCTTAGCCACTCTTGTCTTCTCTAAACTAGACTACTTTGTCAGTATCCTCTTTAGTCTCCCCAACTATGCTTTCTGTACTCTTGACAAGATCATTTACTTACTACCAGGACTCTCTATGAAGTCCCTCACTTCACACCTACTTCCTCGCTTCCTAGTCCTGGCACCAGACTGGAGGGCTGATGTTGCAAAACAGGGCTCGATTTAATCTTCTCCTGCTTCAAAAAATCTATCCATGGTACGGCACCACTGTATCTGTCCTCTTATATCCAACTCTACAAGCCTTCTCGTAATCTCTGCTCTGCCTTCTCGAAGACACTTGTGGCACCACACCCTCCCTATCTGCTTCCTCTCGCTTCCATTCTTTCCCTCATCTTGCGCCACTTGCATGGAATTCTCTCTGTCCAACATGATTTGTTCAAATCCAAACTAAAAGCCTACCTCCTTGACTCTGAGTACCCTCTTAACCTACCTCTCTTCCTTCTTGCTACCATTTTTCATTAACATACCTCTGTCCCTCACTTCCTCTGCCTCATAGTCACATCCTTAACACAGCTGGCCATACCACCTAACTGAACTTAAAAATGTCTAATGTTGGTTGTCCTTAACCTATATGTATCCACCCATGTATTGTCCCCAGTGACTGTACCATTCACTCCCTCCACAACCTTGTCAGAATGTCATTCAAACTCGCCCCATTGTAAGAAGCTGACTGTTTCCCGTCAATTCTGATTTCTTATCTATTGTATGTTCTTTTATGATCAAAAGAGCAATGTTCCTCCCTGTACATAAATAAATAAATAAATACAACCAGTAAATCTGTTCCCGATGTTCCCTAAGGGGTGTCATTTTGCAGCCTGAAGCCCCCCAATACACATCCACCTTATTAACCCCAAACCTGGACTGTATTACTTGATTGTATTCTGTCTCTCATCCAGGGGTGGGCTGGCCTATAGGGAACTCTAGAGATTTCCCTGTAGGACTTTGCATCCTGAGCCTCTTTTTTGGGGTAACCTACTTTATTTCTTTTTTTGAAAATCAAATGTTATTGGCATTTTAGTTATAGCAATAGAAAACAGTATCAATAAATTCCTCAATAAAGTCATCCTTGATACCCCATCCACCCCCCTGCCATGGACTTTTGATCATATATCCATCAAAACATAATGGGCACCAAATATCATCTTTTCCAAGTCTGGGTTCTCCTCATGGGTAGGCCTGAACCCCGGGTAGATGAATCACTCCCCCCGCTCCTCACCATATGTCCCCCCACCCCCGACACCATTACTACCCCTTCAATGACCCTAAAGACCTACACGCCTTAACAGTGGCCAACATTCTGATTGACCTTGGCCTTACACAGAGAGTGCACCAGCCTACCCACAATAAAGGGAGAACACTTGATTGGGTGGTAGACCATAATTGCAATGAGACTATCTTGTCGATCTCCCCTCAAATTTGGTCAGATCATCACCTTGTGACATTCTCTCTATCTACTAAACGCCATACCTCTACCCCCACCTAGGTGGCCCCTCCCTTACCCACAAGGAACAAAAAGAACATTACCCCTGACAACTTACACCCTTTGATCCTTCCCACTCTCAATTCTCTTCCTGAAAACTTGAACCCCGAAACTTTGGTGAACGAGTATAATAAAATCATGTCCACTTCTTTAGACTCCATCGCGCCCCTTAAAATGCGACCAAGTAAGCCTGAAGCTCACCTTAACTCATGGTACACACCACACCTCAAAACATTACGCACAAAAAGAAGACAATGCAAGGCATCTTGGAGACCATTACCTTCCGGGGAAAATAAAATTAACCTCCAGACGATATCTGCTCTATACAAAAGCAAAATAATTGCTGCCAAACGCGGAACTTATAATACCAGAATTTCACAAGCCATTTCAAGTATAAAGGAATTGTTTATTATCCTGAAGGAATTAGAAGCCCTTATTCCAATACCTGACAATTATGTTAAAGATAAACCTTGGTGCTCTAACATACAACAAGCATTATCCAACAAAGTCACAACCTTACAAGCCAAAATTGCCACAAAAAAGCATCACTAATTCCTACTACTACCCCTAAAACTTCTACCACACCAGCGATAGATATTGATTGCCCCCCCCCCGCTTTAAGTTCTCCAAAGTCTCCATCATTGAGACAGAAAAAACTAGTCTATCGCTCAAACCTTCTAACTATCAGGGAGATCAATGCCCTGCCCAACTGATAAAGGACGCTGCCAGAGATCTGTCCCCCTTCATTTCGAAACTTATCAATGCCTCATTCTCGTCTGGCACCATACCAAGTAACCTTAAAGAATCTTGGGTGGTCCCTTTACTTAAAAAACAGACGCTAGACCCGGCCATCCCCACCAACTACCGATCGATCACAACAGTGGCCTTCCTTCTGAAAATTATAGATAAAATGGCCTATATACAAATTCAGAAACACCTGGATTTTTACCGTCTGCTGGGTGCTCGACAGTCAGGCTTTCGGCCCCATCACGGGACCGAAACAGCCTTAATAGACCTAAAAGCCCAGATTGATGAGCTCAGAGACAAAGGGAAATCAGCCCTCCTCCTTCTTTTGGACTTATCGGCTGCATTCGACCTTGTGGATCACGGGGTCCTCTGCAGCCATCTGGACTCAGTGGCTCACTTTTCTAAAGAAGCGATAGTATGGATAGAATGCTTTCTTAACAACAGGATTATGAGAGTCTTCTGCCCTACTGCAGCTGCGGACCCCATGCCCATCACTTGCGGAGTGCTCCAGGGCTCTTGCGTCTCTCCTACCTTGTACAACATTTTCACGAAGCCCCTTTTCGATGATCTGGACCATCTTGGTATCACCTACACTAACTATACAGATGATACTCAGATTCTCCTACCACTTACTGGTGATTATGATAAGGATTTGGCCTTGGTGAACAAGGTATATCTCATCATCCAGGCATGGATGGCTTCCCATGGACTATGCCTGAATGATGACAAGACCGAGATCAGTATCCTGGGCACCTTTTAACCATCAAAAATTGGGACCCAAATATTCAACCTTCAACATTGATAGCAACCTTATCACGGTCGCTAGTGAGTTCAAAACATTGGGTTTCTACTTGGACTCGACCCTTTCCTTCAATAAAAAGGTTATGCAATGGCATCTGCCACAGCATACACCTGCAAATTGATCAGAGCAGGTAAACCTTTCCTGTCTAATAACAGTTGTATTACCTTGGCCAGAGTACTTATTCTGTTGAAGCTGGACTATTGCAACGCTCTTTACATTGGGTCCAACAAGGAAACTATCAAGAAAATCCAGCTTCTCCAGAATAATGCTCTTAGAGCTGCACTCAGAATCTCTAGGAGAGAACATATCTCTGAAACGAGAAAATCAAACAACTGTCTCTCTACACATGATAACATACATCTGAAAGTGGCCTCTCTCACATACAAATGTCTAAATAACGCTGCACCATGTTATCTTAGTGTGAGACTCACTAGAAAAACCCTTATAAAACCTACCAGATCAATGAGTACCAACTGCCTCTTAGTCCCAATATTTAAACTCTCCAGAGTTGGGGGAGGTAGCTTCCCGGTGAAGGCAGTTCAACTGTGGAACTCCTTACCCCCTCCCCTGCGAGCTGATCAATACTACTTACAATTCCGACAGATCCTCAAAAGATGCTTCAAAGACTCTGACAAGTAAACCCCTCAGCTCTCGCTAGACTACCTTTTATTCCCTTCACCTGTTATACCACTTTGTACATATTATTGAGCACTTTGTCCTTCACTAGGCTATATACCACCTTTACTCTTCCAACCCCTATCTAGGGTGATCTTTTTGCTTTCAATGTATAACCGAATCTGTATTTCATATTGTATGTCTATATTTTATTTTGTACTCTGCATATGTGCCCATCACCCTACTCTGTATCGTTACTTTGTATTATGTATTTGTACTTTCCTGTAACCAAGCTGTAAGCTGTCTTGTGCAATGCGCCCTGATACCTACGGGTCTGGTGCGCAATACAAGTAATAAAATAAACAAACAAACAACGGGTTTGTCCTTTTTCACCACAGCCATCCCTGTTCCTCTACCCTTCCAGTTCTACCTCTCATACTTCTCAAAAAAGGGAGCCAGACACTTTCAATATTAAACCTGGATTCAGCCAGGATGTGGGTTAAATATTCCATATCATATATGGCACGGAGCTTGGAGACCCATTCCTTCTCATCCGGCATTCGCGGGTTCTTCTACATTTGGGCCAAACAACATCTCGCTGCAACCAACATAACCTGAAACATATGGCCCTGTTCCATTTCAGGTTTTTCCTCCGTGGTCACACCAAAAGGAACGAGCCATGGGGAGAGGTCCCTGTGAATCCCATCCACTCCCCTAATCTAAGACAAGACCTCCCTCTAGTACGTCCGCACCTTGGAACAACCCCACCACATATGTATGTACTCTCCCCTTTCACTGTGGTATTTCCAGCAGTGGGGATCATATACATCTCTCATCCGGGCTATCCTCACAGGGGGATAGTGCCACCTATGCAACAGTTTCAGGGCCTGATGTCTATACTGAAGGGATGCAGTGGAACGGGAAGCCCGCCTGCACATTTGCGCCCACAGAGTGTCTTCAATTTCTCTGCCCAGATCCTGCTCCCATTTGATTCTTGAAGATGGGGATCACTCGGGGCCGCGAAGAAAAGCAATCTGTATAGTCTGGCTATCAGCCCCCGCACCCCCCTCTGCATAATCATGAATCGCTCAAAATCAGTCAATTCCCTCCTGAGGTTCTCCCCACACCTCTCCTCAGACAGGGCTCCCTTTAATTGTAGGAAACAAAGGGGTGAAAGCTTGTGCAGACTCAGGGCCTTCTCCAGTTACCCCAGAGATATAAAGGTCTTCCCTACCCACATTTGTCCTGCCCTGCTGAGTCCCGCCTCATACCATGGTTGAAATGCAAGTGGTTCCTCGATCCCATCCCATAGTGGCGGCGCCCAAATGCAGCTTAAAGGTGATGGCCGCGTTGTAAGCCATCTATTGTCCCCCCCCTCTTCCCAGAGAGAACCCAGAACCTCCAGGACCGGATGGAGCAGGACCTTATTCGGGATGCAGACCCTGGGAACCCATAACCACTTGCCCAAGGTGCCCGGAGCCAGCACCTCGTTATCCATTGCCACCCATTGTTTCGCCGTCTCCGGGTTACAGTGATCCACCAGAACACACAACTGAGTTGCTTTATAGTAAGGTGCCATATCTGGGAAACCCACTTCCCCCTCCTCCTTCGGCTGGATTAATGTCTCATAGGCAATCCTGTGGTTCATCCCCGCCCAGAGAAACCGCAGCATGGTTCGCTTAACCTCCGTTAGAAAGGACACGGTTATGGGAATCAGTAACATTTGGAACAAAAATAAGAATTTGGGGAGAACCACCATCTTTATAGCCTTCAGCCGCGCCATCCAAGACAAACCCACCCCCGCCCATCTCTCCATGTCTCTTTTCACTGCAGCCCAGAGGGGGAGAAAATTACTGGGGACGAGATCTCCCGGGTGCCCCGTCACCTGAATCCCCAGATGGCGGAAGCTCTCCTTTTGCACCCTAAACGGGAGCCCAGACACATAATCCATCTCCCCATCGGACAGCCTCCCTATTGGAAACACCACTGACTTCCCCAAGATTATTTTGAAGTCCGACAACTTCCCATAGTTTTCCAAACTTTCCAGCACCTGAAGGACCGAGTGAGAAGGGTGTGTGACATAAAGCAAGGTGTTGTCTGCAGAGAGGCTTATCTTATAGTGTATCCCACCCACCTCAACCCCCTCAATATCCCCACTGTTTCTAATAGCTGCCGCCCAGGGCTCCATCACCAGGGTACAGATCAATGGAAACAGGGGGCACCCCTGGCACATTCCCCTGTCCATCATGGGCCCATCCCCAGGGACCCAAAGACCTCCCCCATAAGGGCCCAGCTCACCCGATCGAAAGCCTTCTCGGCTTCTAGGAACAGGAGGAGAGCCCCCTTCTCCCCTAGCACCTGCAAGCTCATGCTGTGGAGAGTCTTTTGCATACTGTCAGCTCCCTGCCTATTCAACACAAAACCCACCTGATTCGGGTGGATCAGTCGGGGAAGACACACCTCCAAACGCGAGGCCATGACTCTGGCAAAAATATTTGCGTCCACATTAAGGAGGGAGATAGGTCTATATGAAGCACACTCGGCTAAGTCCTTCCTGGGTTTTGGTATGGCTGGTATCAAGGCTTGGAGAAAAGATGGTGGTATTGTATCCCATCCCCCTATGTGGTTAAACATTTTGGCCAAAGGCCCCGCCAGTAAGGATTGATATTGCTTATAAAAATCGTCCGGAAAGCTGTCTTCTCCTGGGACCTTCCCTACCTTAAACCTCTGAATAGCTTCCAGCACCTCCTCCCCAGTCACCTCCAGCTCCAAAACCTCCCTTTCTGACCCTGTAAGCTTGGGGAGATTGCGCTCAGCCAGATACCGCTGCATGTTCTCCACTGGTTGCTCCAGTGGTCTGGCATATAGTTCTTTGTAAAACTCAGCAAAGCAGCCCGCTGTCTCCCCCCCCCCCCTTCTGAATCAGTCCCCCTTCACCTCAAACCCCCTCTACCCTCCTTTCTACTCTGCAACCTCTGACCCTATTCGCCAGGAGGGTCCCCAACTTGTCACCCCTCTCATAATATCTTTGTCGGGTGTATCTCATCCTTTTGACAACCTCCGCGATTAAGACCGTGTGGAGTTCCTGCCTCTTGTCCCTCATATCGCTCAGCAAAGCTTCTCTGTCCACGACCCCCTGGTTGAGCTGCACGTGCATATCCTCAAGTCGCCTCAGATCTTAGTTTCTATCAGCGCCCTTTCCCACTTTTTACGAGCCCCTTCTGCAATGAGCAAGCCCCGGATGGTGGCCTTAGCTGCCTCCCAGACCATTGCCATACCCCACTCCCCATTGTTGTTGGTCTCGAAGTAGGCCTCAATTTCCCCCCTCAAAAATTCCCAGAACACCTGATCTCTCAGCAAGTTATCGTTACATCTCCATCTATAGTTCTGCAGGGCCTCCGGTAACTGCCAACTCGCCATCACAAGTTCATGGTCTGACCACGTAATAGCTTCCACCAGTGGGATCCCAACCTCACCCTCCTGCTCCCTTGGAATCAGCAGGAAGTCGATCCTTGTATATGACTGATGTGGGGGGAGAAAAAAGTGTAACCCCTGGCTCCCGGCCACACATCCACCCAAAAGTGATCCTGCAAGAGATCCCTCAGGGCAAGATTATCTCTCGTCACCCCCCTCGGCACCAGCCCCTTTGCTGACCATCAGTCCAGCTGGGGGTCTAGTATCAAAATAAAATCCCCCCCAGCAGCATTGCCCCTTCTGCCCAATCGTCCATCACTCTAAATACCTGGCGTAAGAATCCCACCTGGCCCACATTGTGTGCATAAATGGTGGCAAGTGTGATTCGCCTACCCTCATACGTATCTTTTATCCCCAAGAACCTCCCCCACAACCACTCTTAGTCTCAATCTCCTTCAGACAAAATGACTTGCCAAGCAGTATTCCCACCCCCTCCTTCCTGGAGGATCTATGAGAAGCCCAGAGGTTTCCGCCTATCTCTTTCCCCCTTTATTGGCATTTCTGCCCCCTGTCGGTAGTGCGTTTCTTGCACAAAGAGGACCACTAGCTTCTGCTTACGGAACATGTTACTGGTGAGGGATTGTTTATTTCAGAATTCAAACCCTTGATGTTAAGTGCACCAACCAGTCCCTCAACCATTATTCCTCTTCACCCTACGCCCTTTACTCCTCTCGTGCCCTGCAAGGCCGACTGTCGTCCCCATACTTGGGATACATGGCATACCCTGTCTTCTTCCCATCCTCCCTTTCCCCTTCCTTCTCCCCTCTTCTCCCACTCTCTCCTCCCTCCCTTTCCTTAAAGTGAGGCGTCCGTCTTCATCTCCCAGTCGTGCTGGGCATGGTCAATGAACCATCATGGACTCGTCCCCTGCCTCGGGTATCGTGTCAAGCAGAGCTGCTGCTCCCATATCCCTGAGCCATTCTGGGGGGATGTTTAAACCCCATTAACACAAGCCGAGACTCCAAACCCCTCCTCCTGACACCCCGTTACCCCCTTCTCAACAATGCATGATCAAATCCCAAAACCTTACAACAAGTGCACCACTTGCCCCCTTCATGCCAGCGACAAACAGCCTAACAGTGGCAATTCTATGATCAACCACCACCAACCGGGCCCCCAGGGATGTCAAAGGCATCCCTTAGAGAGTGTGACTAAGCAATAATTTAGCGCCTCAATTCTTCAAGAGTCCTCGTTCCGCAGGGGGAGGGGGTGTTCAACTTCTGAAATGTTTGACCTCCTTTCGCCCTTCGCTTTCCGTGAGTTGATTCTGGACCTCTGGGCCCCCGGGTAGGGTCTAAGCCCCCCCACCATGCTCCAGCGCAGGGCTCTCCCGACTTCCAACCAAGTCCTCCATGATCCTCTGAATGTCCTCTTCTGCCTCTCCCCTTCCCATTCGAACGCCAGTGAGAATGGGTATATCAAACGGTACTTAACCCCCTTCTCCAGCCATTTAGTGTGGGCCCCACACTTTTTCCATCTCAGCAGCGTGTGGGCCGAGAGGTCCTAGAAGATGGCCCTTTTTGAGTCACCATATTGTACTTCCCTTAGGCTTAGCTTTCTCCAGGATCCTCACCTTATCTTCATAGTAGTGCATTTGTGCTGAGACCGTACCGGTCACGCGCTCCTCCACCTGCACGATGCACTTTGTCTATCGTGACCCTCTCACCGGCCTCCGTTCCGAGGACCATTCTTATGTCCTGCACCTTATGTTCCAGGCCTACAGGGGTCTCGCCCTCTGCCTCCAGCAGTCCGAAAAAATGAAGATCGTTCCTCCTCTCGTGATTTTCAATATCGTCCACCTTGAGGCGCAGCTCCTCTTCCTGACGTTCCATTTCCATGAAGAGCGTGCCTCCATCTGTGTCTCCAGGAGCCCAGTGGATGTTTGATTAGTCTTGACCCGTCCATCCTGTCCTCCATCGTAGAAACCTTAACTGACAGATCGGCCAGTCTCGCCCCCGTATCTGTTCTCATCCCCCGGATTTCCTCTAGAATGGTCTGAATGTCAGTTTTTGTAGAACCCAGCTCTGCCGGTGCCACAGGAGCACTCCCGGGTTTGATCGCATCGTCCTCAGCTTAGAACTGAAATGATGCCAAAGCCCCCTTCCAGCCAATGGATTGCCCGAATCACCCCCTTCCTTTAATCTCCAGGAGTCTCAGAAATGGTGTAATCAGTCCACAGGCTTCGCTCTCAGTGGTAGGACCTATGCCCGTGGGCAGAGCGACAGCTTATTCACGGAGGCGGGGGGCAGCAATATGGCCAGGCGGCACCTCATAACTCAGAGGGACTATTCCCCATTTTGTCCGCTCTACTGGGGCGTCCCCCTGGTATGACCTTGTCTCCAGTTCGGGTTTCTGGACCCCTTCTGCTGTCCAACCGAGGGATGGGCCTCCCCTACAGAGCATGTGCCAGACAGTTTCCTTTCCCTGGGGTTGATGGGGGGGGCCCTCCAGCGGCGGGACCTGCCGCCCACCTCAACGGGACCTATTGTAGGTGCCTGGCCTAAAAATAGGCGTAGCATTTATCTGTCCATTCCCTGATACACAGTGTACTGCAGGGGGGCTGTGATTGAGTCTTTATAAGCCTCCCCCAGGGGGCTCCAATCCTCTTTTTCTCTTCCTCCCTAAAGGGGCAGTGTCCCCAAGCACCAGTCTCTGCCCAGATCAACGTGGGTGGGGCACCCCTGAGCTTGGGCAACCTCCCGCGGGTTCATTAGCACTCTCAGCCCCCAGCCGGTGTGCACGGAGTATCCAGGGATTACTGCGGCTCAAGTCCCCTTCCCTAGGCACCCTTGATCCCCCGGTGCTCATACCCGACCTCTGGCGTGATCCACAGGCAACGTATCCGGCTCTGCACACCCGCGGGGTGCCAAAGTCTCCCCCTCACCTCCTCAGTATCAGCCGGAAGCTCTGGCCGTTTCCCCCACTGTCCAACGACCGGAATTGGCGCGCTCCTGCGTCAGCCTCGGCGGGGGACACCATGCTAGGGGGAAGCCTCCTCACTTCACTCAGCAGTCATTCTAGGCTCACCCAATGCTGGCACACCTCAGCCTCGGAAGCGGTCACGGGTTCCCCCTGGCCGCAGTGCGGAGCTCCATGCAGTTTCACTTTACTCCTTTCCCTATACATGGCACGGCCAGTGGTAAGGATGCCCATGCACACCAGTCTTCGTTGAGAGTGCCGGGGCAGCCTTAGGACCTCATTCCAGGTCCCCCCAGTTGGCTTCAGGTTCCAGCACAAGATTTTCAATATTTTGAGCATAGATAAACCTGCTCTTCACATTAACGCCACAGTATTCCCGAGGCTAGGGACAAAGCACAGCCCTCAGGTAGCCATCTTGCCTGCGCACCCTAGTGGCCTCCACCTATTTTATTTCTATATGTTCTCATAGGAAAAGGGTGGGGCTTGCTCAAAATGTGTAATAAGGGGGGGGCGCTGTTGCGCACAACCAAGATGGCCGCCTGATGTGACAGCTCCGACCCAACAGAATTCCGAACTACATTTGAATCCTGTTTCGGAGCGCAAAGCGGATAGTGGAGTCGAGCAGAGGGTTCGGGAAAGGCGCTATGGAACAGCAAGTGGAAAACCTACTTAAGACTCTTTTTGGAACAGAATCCTTTTCAAGCCAATTCCTGGTTGAGCGAGCGCCTCGCACTCTGGCCCCCGCGCCGAAGCCTGGAGCCCCGCCGCGTACTATCATCGCCAGACTGTTGAATTACAGGGACAGAGATGCAATACTTAGGAAGGCCAGAGAAATTGGGACACTACAATATGAGGAGAACCGCATACATGTCTATCCGGACTTTGCTGCGGGAGTACAGGCCAGCAAGAGATCATATGAGCCGGTCAAACGGCTACTGAGGGCGCGCCAGGTCCCGTATGCGCTGATATTCCCGGCTAAAATGCAAATCCAGTATGGAGGAAGAGCACACTTTTTTGAAACTCCGTCTGCCGCTCTGGCATATGTGGAAGCAAATATACCCCTACCACCTAGAGGCCGTGGACCGGACCAGAACGGAAGATCACCTCCGGGAGAGGGAGACCGGGGTGCTGTTGACTGAACTTGGTTGCGCACTTATCCTATGCAGCTGTTTTGTCGATGTTTAAAGGGATTCTGCTCCCACTGGGGGGCACTGAGTAACCTTCGAAACAGGTCATGAGCCCGCTCGGGTGGCCTCGTGACGACAACGTGGCACCCACAGGAAAGTTCCAAAAAAGTTTAAGGGTACATCGTCAAGTTGGGGTGGATGATGTGGGTGGAGGGTGGGGTTGGGGAAGTCTGGAAGTTACAGATTGTTATTGCTGCCAGGGCATGTTTGGGACCTGGGATTTAGATTGGTTTAATTTCAGTTCCAGGTTGGTTGAAATGAGGTCTGGCGGGTGCACGATGCGGCTACAGCAGATAAACACTAGACATGGTGGAAGCAATGGCACGGCATGGATTCTATATATGGAGAAATGGGTAACGGGGTGAAAATAACTTTATTATCTTGGAATGTCCGAGGGCTAAACAACCCGATGAAAGCCAGAAAGGTAGGAAATTATTTCACCAGACACGGTCCTCAAATCCTAATGCTCCAGGAGACACACGCCCAGGGAGCGGTTAACCGTAACATAATGGCTAAATGGGGCAAGCTATGTTATTATACAGAATATTCTTCACAATCCAGGGGGGGTCATAACACTCATACTTCCTGCGCTGGGATTCCGCACTGAGGGGCACGAGGCCGATCCAATGGGAAGATATGTGTTGGTGTTGGTGTTGGGGGAAATGGCCGGCAGACGAGTGACCCTGGTTAACACCTACGGCCCTAACGTAGATTACCCGGATTTCTATCTGAAAATGTTCGACACTCTCAACAAACACGACACAGAAATCATTATATGGGGCGGCGATTTCAATGTTGCACTCGACCCCATGTTGGATAGGTCAACCAGTTTAGTGAGGGCTCCCACTAAAACAGCGATAACCCTGAACCAACTCCTCCCACAGTTGTCACTGATAGACGCTTGGCGGGTGCTGCACCCAGATGATAGGCAATATACATATTACTCAACAGTGCATGACAGTGAATCGCGTATAGACTACTAGTTCATATCCTCTGACATCTCGAATACGCTGCAACACTGCACGATCCTTCCCCGCACACTGTCCGATCACTCTCCGGTCTTATTGAGCTTCGTTTTCCAAGATGTTCCTAGACAGGCCAGGAGGTGGAGAATGCCGGGGGGACTGTTGGGAGATGCAAACGTGGCCGAATCACTACATGAAGAGATAACCAACTTCTTTGCAGACAATCTGGGGACGGTGGACCGGATATCCACGGTCTGGGAAACCTTTAAGGTTTGGGTTAGAGGGATCCTTATGTCCAAATCAACAGGACTCTTGAAGGGGGTGAGACGGGACCTTGAAGGGGTGGAACGGGAACTGAAAGAGCTGGAAGAGATATATAGCCGCACCCATGATAGGGACACCCTTGCTGAAATTCATAGACTCCTTAGGACCTTTGACAATTTAGCCACGAGGGAGGTACGATACATTGCGGCCCCCATGCGGGCGCGTCGCTATGGGGAGGGGAATAAGACGGGGAAAATGCTGGCCAACCTGCTTCGAAATGAAACAAATAACGCCCCAATAGCCGCTATTCAAACAGCTCCAACTGTAATGGTCACAAGCGATAAAGGTATTAACAATGAATTTGTTGAATATTACAAAACACTCTACACGAATAGAGACCAGAAAACCCCCATTGAGACGAAAGAATACCTGGCCTCACTGGGTTTCCCGACACTCCCAGATGAAGATAGATTGGCTTTGGAGCTACCTGTCACAATAGAAGAGATCACTGAAGCCATCAAGGATCTCACGTCGGGTAAAGCTCCGGGTTCTGATGGACTGGGGACCGAATTTTATAAGGAGTTCCATGAGGAGCTGGCCCCTATTCTACTCAGAACCTGGGAGGAGGCCCTCGAACAGCACGAACTGCCCCCTACAATGAGGGAAGCTATTATTACGGTGCTTCTCATGCCCAGACGCCCACCCCAGGATATGTCCTCTTACAGGCCCCTCTCGCTCATAAATACCGACGCAAAAGTTTTCGCGAAGGTCATGGCCAATCGTATGTTACCCATGGTTCCAGCACTGGCTCATCCGGACCAAAATGGGTTAATTCCCAAAAGGTCTACAGCGCTAAACCTCCGTAGGCTGTTTGGAGTCATGGCACAAATAGACCCGGGCAGGCAGGCGGTTGTGGTGTCCCTCGACGCCGAGAAGGCATTTGATTCAGTCTCATGGGAGTACCTCTTCTCGGTGCTGGAGGCGTTCGGGGTGGGACCCAATTTTATCAGATATGTCCGCCTACTCTACACAAAGCCCGGGGCGAGAGTATACACTAACAGAACCATGTCTGACATGTTCGAACTGGGGAAGGGCACAAGACCGGGATGCCCGTTCTCGCCAATCCTATTTGCTCTTACAATAGAGCCCATGGCTGCTGCAGTCAGATTGTGCCATAAAGATAAAGGCATAGTCATGAAGGGCTCTAATCAGCTGATTTCGCTTTATGCGGACGACACGCTGTTATATATCCGTGAACCCGACAAAAACCTGGCGCCCATAATGGCAGATATACACAAATTTGCTGATTACTCTGGTTGCACTGTGAATAGTTCTAAGTCGGAAATCTTCCTACTCACCCCTTGTACTAAATGCCTGGAAACGACGGAGGGCCTTAAATGGACGGAGAGATATATTAGATACCTGGGCGTTCTGGTCTCCGGGAACAGACAATCTCTACTTACCGATAACCACGAAGGGGCGCTACAGTCAATTAATGCGAAGCTTGCGATATGGAGGCACCTCCCTATCTCACTGCATGGCAGGATAGCAGTGCTAAAAATGACCGTCCTTCCTAGACTGCAGTACCTGTTTGTGAATATCCCGATATGGCCAGACAGGGAATTCTTCTCCAGGCTGCGATCAATGGTGACCACATTTCTATGGAACGGGAAGACTGCTAGAATGGGATGGGAGAAAATGGTGGAAGCATACAGTACCGGAGGCATAGCAGCCCCGCACTTTGAACTTTATTATTAAGTTACCCAGGCGCAGTTCGTGAGATACTGGTATGAGAAGGCAGAAGAAGCACCGCATGCATGGGTGGAGACACACACAGTTGCACCCTCGGATGTGAGATCAATTTTCTTCACCCCACGACATAGAGACGTGTGTGAATACGACCCGGCGAGCTGCACTGTCCGGGCTTGGGGGGGCAATATGCCGGAGACTTAAAATTGAATGGCCCTATAACCCACAGATTCCCTTGTGGAACTTTCCCGGCATTCCTCCCATATTCGACACGGACATACAGGAAGCATGGGACCCCAATAGGGAAATGGTGTTAGGGGACATGTTCATAGAGGGGAAATTTGTTAACTTAACAGATATTTTAAGGGCACTGGGGAGAGGACCGCTCCGAACGCTCCAATACTACCGAATGAGATCAGCATTCCAGGCGAGATGGCCCCTATTTCCTGATGAGCCACTCTTGCACCCTTGTTTACAAATGATCACGACTCAGGGGGGTCTCGGAGTCTCCAAATTATATGCATCGGTGCAGGCCAACACCCCCACGATCAATAATGTGAAAACAAAATGGGAAGCAGATTTGCTGATGAGAAATGGGTAAAGTATTGTACACTCACTAAAAGGGTTTCGCTCAATGCAGGGCTGCGCCAGATACAATTTAAAATTCTGAACAGACTGCACTATACACCGGCCACAGTAGCGAGGTTTGTACCAGACTCCTCGAGCGAATGCCCCAAATGCGGCGCCCCACAAGCAGGGTCTTTCCACATGTATTGGGACTGCCCTGAGCTGCAGCGGTTCTGGGGGAGGGTGGCTGAGTTACTGGCGGAACTAACACAAATATCCCCATTTCTGTCCCCACATAAATACCTGTTTGGTGATATTGGGAAGTGCTCGGAGAGAACTGGAAGACTCTTTAATGTTTCTTGCGCAGTTGCTAAAAAATGCATCCTCCAGGCTTGGAAAAGCCCCACGCCTCCGAGCATGAACACCTTTTTACGAGAATTGACGTATGTGAATGAGAACGAGGAACAATATGCACTGACTCAGCCGAGAATGAGCCGACCGAAAGATATCTGGGGCCCGTTCAGGACATACTTATGTGAACTGCCGTCGGACAATGAAGACCCCATGTAAATATGTATCACTTGTGAAAATGCATAGTGCCACTGTATACTTTTTTCTTGTTATGATGTTGGGATGGGTTGTGAACCTGCCACTACCTCAATAAAAAGATGTTTAAAAAAAAAAAAAAAATGTGTAATAAGCGATCAGTTTGAAATTTATTTCGAGGGCCTCTTTTGGTTCCCAGTTAACCTCTGCTCTCACCCATAGGTAGGGCTGGATTGTCCCCCCCCAACCCTTAGTGAAGCCAGTGTTCAGCCTGAAGCCTCAAATACACTCGAGCCAGTGGCACTTTTTAAACCCGGGTCTGGACTGAACTTGACTGTATTGGTATTGGTATTAGATAATCCTGCCTGTAATACGCGTACCTGTACTCCGGCAGTAGCTCCCGTACCATGAAGCGTAGCTCTGCCATAAACCATAACCTAAGCACTGAGAGTAACTTGTATGTAACAGCGCCTTGATGCCTAAGAGTTTGGTGCGCTTTACAAATGTAAAAATAAATAATAAAGTGGACTCGCCGCCTCTGAGGCACTAGCAATATCAAGAGACAACACAACAGCTATCCAACCCTTGTCAGACTGTCATCACACCCCCGTCTTGGGAACAGCAAAGTCTTCAGTTTACATGAAAACTCAATATGACTCGAAACAGCTCAAAGGGTGGGCGGGAGACTGTTCCATAATTTGGGAGCGACAAAGCCAAAGGATGTGCCACACCATTGCTGATATTTGATCTTCAACACTACCAGCAAATTAGTCGAAGACAATCTCAGCTGTCTGTCTGATGGCCTTTTCTAGCTGATCTACTCCGCCTTCTAAATTTGACCCTTTGTAGATACCCTACTTTGCAAGAGTCATGTTAGCTCTATTCCACATTTTATCAAATAGTCCCCTTTTCTGTCATCCTCCAAAACGCTCTTCTCCCTGTTGCTCCATCCAAATACCAGAGTAGTAACCTGAAAAGCAGACAGGGGAACAGTAAATAACTGGTCCTCATTCAGAGTTTGCCGGTCCGGAAAAAACGGTGGCGGTAAACCCACTGCCACCATCGTTTCCGGACCAGCAAACTACGTGTTCTGCAGGTGGGTGGTGTTACTCGCACCAGGTCTGACCTGGCAGGAGTAACGCCACCCGCATGCAGACAGACGTGGAAACACCGGCACCATTACAGCATGGTGCCAGTGTTTCCACTTCCTCATTCCCATAGAGTCCTATGGGATGCCAGGGGAATGGGGAATTACAGAATGCTGGCTCCGGAATTACCAGATGACCAGGGCTGTAATGCCCCGGTAATTCTGGCAAGTCCGGAGCCGGTAATTCATTCCAGGTCCGGCGGCAACCTGCCGGTTTTTCCAGCACGGTTACTGCCGGACTTGGAATGAGGCCCAGTATCTACCGTCACATTTAACACCAAATACCTGTAACCAGTCTTATCCAATTTTGACACTGTATTGTACCACAGATTCTGATTATATACTTGAAATATTTCATAAATTCCTCTATATCCATCTCTGGAGATGCAAATGCTAAACCATGGTACATGTTCTATTATCTAGGTCCCCTGAAAACAGACACTGCATCGGTTGAATTGGAACATACTTTCACCATCCAGGTACCATTTCTCGAATCTAAGGTAGTAAATAGTTAGCACTCTAAATGTATTGGTCGGTTTCTGTGATGTGGAAATAATCTTTACACTCGATAAAGGTTAAAGGGTCCCCCCTTGGTATAGTTTTATTTTTATAACATATTTTATTGTATTTTCGTCCTAGAATACAAAAACATTCAATTCACAAACATATAACTTTGCATACATGTGGTAGAGCTGTGTGAGCAAATACTGCATATATGTGTACTAATATAGAAACACAAGTGAGGATAGAGATGCAGGGAACGATAAAAATATCAAATGACACTTTCTTGTTTGGCTCCTCCGGGTGATGAGAGGTATTGTTGTTATACACCGGGACAGCGACAGGGCTGTACATCGAGGTCCATTAGTTCATCCTGTATGCGTCTTACAGCGTTAGCTCCCATTTCCCCCAGAGTTTGTCTGCCTTGCCCGGGCAGCCCCTTGCTCGGTAGACATGACGCTCCATTAGGATGATTGCATCTATGTCTGATATCCATTGGTCATATTGGGGAGTGATTTCTGAGCCCCACAGTTGCGCAATGTTTCTTTTAGCTATTCCTGTGGACGTTGAGAGTAACAGCTTTTCGAAGCGCGATAGGTTTCCTTCCGCTTTAATACCCAGGAGAAGGAGTTTGGGGTCTATTGGGATTGGACGGCCCATGACCCTTGAGTCTTTCACAACATTTTCGCCAGAAGTGTTGTATTCGTGTGCATTGCCATAGGATGTGGTAGAAGGTCCCTTCCTCTTGCTTGCAACATAAGCATTTAGGGTCAGCCGTTTTGCCCCAGTTGTACAGTGCCACTCGGGGGTAATATATTCTGTGGAGTATCTTCAGCTGAATGAGCCTGATTCTAGCCGAGATTGCTGTGTCTCTGGGATACATCAGGGTCTCAATCCATTCTTCGGGTAGAATTGGGCCCACGTCCCTCTCTCATTTCAATTTCAGGCTCAACAGTTCTTTTGTGGTAAACGAGGAGATAGCGTTGTACATGGTGGATGTGATCTTGTTTTTCACGCTGTCAATGACTATATTCCGTTCTATTGGCGTGCACTCCGGCATGTCCAGCAGGAGGGCTCTCTGTTCCGTGAGTGCATGATGCAATTGACCATAGTGATAGCTTTCAGTGGCTGGGAGACTGTGTGGCCGAGATCCCAGCAGACGGAATTATTTGGCTATTTACATATATTTGATGGATGGTATGAATACCAGCTGCTGTCCAGATTGTTCATTTAGGGAGATTGCCGAGACCCGTAAGGTGGGCGTTATTCCAGATAGGCTGGACTGGGGTGAGTTTGTTGTCCCAGCCTATGTGCTTATGAGCTTCCCTCCATATTTGGGCTGTATGTGCTGTCATCGTGCTTCCGGGGGGGCGGCTCTCCCTGTTGTAAAGACTTTCAATCGGGGACATACCATGTCGTGCAGCTATTTCGGCCAGTATGAGGGGAAGTTTCGGGTTCCCATGCAGAATGTCGTTTACCGTCGCCATTTGGGTCGCCCAGTAGTAGACCTGAATGTTCGGGAGTCCTATTCCCCCTTCCCAGACTGAGCGTTGGAGAGTTTTAAGTGCTATCCTCGGATGTTTCCCTCCACACAGGAGCTTACGTATACGGAACTCTGCAGTGGGGATGTGGAGAGGAGCGTTCTGGAGGATGTATAAGAACCGGGGTAGGGCCAGCATCTTGAAGAGCGCTGCTCTGCCTAACAGTGTTAGTGGCAATGATTCCCAGTGAACTACATCTTGCGCGTATCTTTTGACTAGTGGATGTAAGTTTTGGGTCACATAGCTGTCCAGCTTGTTTTCGATTAGAATGCCGAGATATCGAAACTATGTGAGTTCGATTTGATATGGGGAGCCGAGTGGCGGTATGCAGTCTACCCCCTTCACCGGAAAGAGCACGGATTTTGACCAGTTCACCCTGAGTCCGCTAAAGGCTCCATAGTCTATCAGTATTTGAGTTACTATAGGGCATGAGACTGCCGGGTCACCCAGATATACTAGGAGGTCGTCTGCGTATAGGGATATCTTGTCTTCCCAGTCCGAGTTCCACCGGAAACCAGTCCACGTGGTCGTCCCCCGCAGAATGATTGCTAGCGGTTCTATTATTAATGTGAACAGCATAGCCGAAAGCGGGCAGCCTTGCCTGGTGCCCTTTCCCAGTTGGATATCGCGGGAAGGCCACCCATTCACCCTGACCTCTGCCAATGGGTTGTTGTAAAGGAGCTGTACCCATTTTATAAAGGAATCACCAAATTGCATCTTCCTCATGATTGCCCATAGAGCCTCCCAGTAAACTGAATCAAAGGCCTTTTCAAAGTCTATGGCCAGTAATGCCAATGATTGTTGTAGTACAGGTGCTCTCTCTAGTGCGCGGTGCAACCTGCAAATGTTCATTCTCGTTGACCTTTGGGGCATGAAGCCGCATTGGTCCGGATGTACCAGTGTTGTAATGACCGTTTGGAGCCTGTTAGCTAGTATTTTGGCTAGTATTTTAGCTTTGCTGTTGATTAGGGATATGGGCCTGTAGGAGCTGCACTCATCTGGGGGTTTGCCATTTTTGGGGATCACTATTGTGGTGGCCTTGCGGAGGTCTGGTGGGAGCCTACCCTTTGTTAAGGAGTATTCGAACATGTTGAGAAGGTGGGTGGATATGTCTAGGTGGTTCCGTTTTTTTCAGATGTCGATTGGGAACCCGTTGGGGCCTGGGGTTTTACCTGTTTGGAGTTGGGAGATGGCCGCTGATATTTAATACACTGTTATTTTGTTATCTAACATATTTGCCTGCTCCGTGGTGAGTGTTGGGAGATCAGTACTATCAAGTATGCCGCTGGCTATTGTGTCGGTTGGGGGTTTGTAGAGATCTTCGTAGAAATCAGCAAAACGTTCTGCTATCTCTGCATCGGTGGAGACTAGTTCTGCATGCACTGTTTTAATACTCTTCACCTTCTGTTGCCCCTCCTCACGTCTTTCCAACCATGCGAGCATTCTCCCAGCTTTTTCCCCCGTTTCATAAAGGCGTGCCTTGATGGCGTGATGTGCTTTTCTGGTGCAGCCCAGAGATAGATTATGCAATTTCTTTTGCGCCAGTATTAGGGCTCTGTTCGTCTCAGGGGTATCGTTGGTGATATGCTCTGCTTCCTTGCTCATAGCTTCTCTTTCGGCTTCTTTGATCAGTTCACACTGTGCCTTTTTCTTTGCCGACGTCCACAAGATGATTTTGCCTCTTAGGACTGGCTTGTAGGCCTCCCAAAGTATGTTGGGGTCATCAACCGAGTCTGCATTTAACTCGAAGTAGTTTGAGGTGGCTGCCTCTATCTTTTCCTGTAGATCTGGGAACCCCAGGTAGTAGGAGTTCAATCTCCATGTAGGTGGAGGACGTGGTCTCTCTGTTTCCAGTTCGAGTAATAATGGGGAGTGATCAGAGATTCCCCGTGGAAGGAAGGATGCACTGCATGCTTTGTGCACATTCTGATTTGGCAGGAAGAAATAGTCTATTCTGGACATAGAGGCGTGCACACCAGAGTGGAAGGAATATTCACGTACATCATTGTGTAAGCCTCACCACGTATCTCGGAGCCCCAGTTCGGACACGAAGGCTGCCAGTTTGGTATTGGCGGCAGGGTTCCTGGCTCTCAAGTGTGAGCGGTCTAAGGCATTGTCCATGACTTTGTTGAAGTCCCCTCCAATTACCCACGTGTCTGTGGCGTTTGCTGCCAGGATGGGGGTAATGTCGGTTAGCAGACCACTGAGTAGGGATGGAGGGGAGTATATTGCCATGAGCGCCATGGTTTGGTTCCAGAGCATTGCCTGAATTTATACATAGCGACGACCTCTATCTTGCGTGGTGTGCGTGATCTCCAGTGGAAGCCTTTTATGAATCAGTATCGGCATCCCTCTCGCACCCATGGAGAAACCTGCATGCACCGCTGTGCGGTAATTGGATCTTTGGAAGAACTTGCAGGTGGGTTTCGGTCAGGAGCGCTATGTCCGGGGAGTGCCTGTTTAAGTGCTGCAGTACCAGTCTTCTTTTGATACTGGAACCTAGCCCATTTACATTCCATGTCATGAGCGTTAGGCACCTTTTGATTGGACCATTCTCAGGTGCCAACGGGTGTATAGATTTTAGGCTTGCGGGTGTGTTTCATTGGATGCATTTGCAGCGAGATTACAGCATTTGGCGTGTACATTGTGCTCATAATACCTTTGTATGCTAAACATTGTAAACAAACGTTAGCTCCAACTCCCCCCTCCCTATACTCCACCCCCAACTGAAGCATCTGTCGACCCAACATGAACTCTTGAATAGGTAAACCTTATAGCACCTCTGTGTGGTGCTAGAGTTTGGGCCTCATTAAGAGTCCGGCGGTAACCGCGGCGGTAAAACCATTCCGCCTCCGTGATTCCCGGAATTACTGGGGCATTACAACCCTGGTTTTCAGGGAATCACGGAGGCGGAATGGTGTTAATCCCCATTCCCATTGAGTCCTATGGGACTCGATGGGAATGGGGATCATGGAAACACCGGCAGCATCTCGTAATGCTGCCGGTGTTTCCTCGGCCGCCTGCGGGCGGGCGGTGTTAAACCCGCCAGGTCAGACCTGGTGGGAACATCACCTCCCGCCTGCAGGAGTCGGGATCAGGCGGTCCGGAAACAACGGTGGCGGCGCGTTTACCGCCACCGTTATTTCCGGACCGCCTGAGTTGTAATGAGGCCCTTTGAGTCCTAGTCCGGGGGCGGGTGTTTGGTTGGCCACTGGCCTTGATATGCTCTGTGATTAGATTGCGATGTGGAGCATGAGCTCCCTTGCGTTTCTCTTTACTGTGACTCAGATATCTTGAGTGCTGCTGCACCTATTTTATACGTTTCCTTGCTGCAGATTCCCTAATTGTGGTTGCTGCTGCGGTTCCATTTCCGGCGGTCGCTCAGGGTGTGGTCTGTTGCGTTCCCCTCTTCTTTTCCCCTCCGCGCTCCAATCACCATCTATGTGTCTCTCAGCCCAACTCTATGCTTCCTTAGGGTCTGTGAAGTGCACCGTTGTGCCATTATGGAATATCTTGAGCTGGGCAGGGAAGATTAGCCCATATTGGACTCCTTTTGACTGCAGACGTTTTTTGAGCGGGTCAAATGATTGGCGTGCTTTCTGTACCTCCCTGGTAAAGTCAGGGAAGAAGGCGATTCTTGATCCTTTAAATGTGACTGTCTCTTTTGATCTCGCCAGCTGAAGTACAGTGTCTCCGTCCCCGTTATTCAGGAATCACGCGATGACTGTGCGCGGTGGTGCTCCTGGTGTGACTTTGCCGGTTGGAATACGGTGGGCCCGCTTAATGGAGAAGAACCTGGAAAAGGACTCTGCATCATAGGTGTTTGTCAGCCATTTCTCAAGAAATAGTTCCATGCAATCCCCTTCTGCTTTCTCAGGGAGGCCGATTATGCGAATGTTGTTACGCCTGGATCTGCCTTCACTGTCGTCTACTCTTGATTCCAGGATTTAATGCGTGCCAGCATGCCAGACACGTGTCGATTTACTCCTCGTAAGCTCCGCAGGCCCAGTCCAGCCTCTCCGGTCGCCGCCTACAGGCTCCACAACAGGCTTGATGAGGATGAGTCGCTGGGTGTTTCCCCTGGGGCGGGAGTGCCCCTGTAGCGCTGCGCGGCATGGCGGGCGCACGGCGGGGAGCGGGCGAGACCCGCCCTCGGCTGCCTCACGGCTTCTTCGCTAGAAACAGTTTAATGGGCGTGAATCTTCCTCCCCTCGCCAACCCGCAGCCGGTGCCCTCCTTGTTTCCTCCCACGGCTGGGGACTCGTCTTCTCCTGCCGCGCTCTCTGTCTACAGTACGCCCGCGGTGGCCATCTTGGCAGCAGCACCAGTTTCAGCTTCTGTGTCTTTCACACGCCAGAAACTCCGGATCTCGCTCCGATTTTGCTCCGTTTCAAAACGATTCGGTGCAGCAGGATTTCTTGTAACAGTGCGATGTTTTGGGTCATCTCACAGATGCATTTTGGGGAAGGATGAGTTCAGGATGTGGCCGGTGGCGCGGGAGCCGTAAAGCTCACGTCTTCATCGTTCGGCTGCTGGCCCGAACCCCCCCCATGGGTATAGTTGAGAGGGATGTGTGATGCCCTTGCAGCGCCAGGTCACAAAGGCATTCGCTATGACCCCAGGTCACCCAAAATTGGTGAGAAGGCACCCTGCCCGGGTGGGGTTTTGAATTGACGTAATACCCTATCCAGTAACATAAGGAAGTGAGCATGGACAAAAGGAGGGGACCCGACCGATTTTTGGAGGAATAGTCAAGAAAAGGAAGAGCGTCCAAGGTCAGACTGGTGACTGACTGTTCTATCCCTTTCCAATGAACAAGGGGAGACTCTGGAGAACAATCCAGAATGTGCGCCAGGTTCGCCGCCATGATATAATTCCAAAGGGTCTGTGAACCCTACGTCCAACCCTAGATTTCCATCCCGCCCAGATCAAAATCGGCAATTTCTTTTGGCGAGCATGGACTTGAGAGGAGGGAATCCGAACCGGCAGAACCGGGACTCCATAAAGAAAGCGCAGGAAAATATTTATTTAGCATTTTGATAGTTGTAGTTTGATCCAGCCCCAATATTTCCAAGTTCTCCTGCCATTTTATATCATGACCCAGAGCACAAAACAGAGGGGGGAAATGTGCCCCATAAAGCGAATTAAAGGAAGGTGTTTGGTTGGGGTCAATAATAGAGGGTCATACCTCCATCAGTCTAAGAAACAATACTTTATCTTAAATCATTGCGTCTATGTTGAGCAAAGAGATCGAGCAATATGAGTTGCATTCAGAAGGGTTTTCCGCTGGCTTCAAGATAAACGCCATCACGGATTCCCCCCTAATACCCATAACTGCGCCCGAGTCCAGAAAGGAATTAATCAGAGACCAGAGGGGATGCCAGCTGGTCCTGAAACATTTTGTAGAATAGGGCCAAAAAACAACCAGGCCCCTGGGTCTTCGTGGGAGAGAGGGTTTGTATGGCTCTCTGGACCTCCTTTTCCGTAGTGGGGTTCTCCAAATCATCATGAATCTTACAGTGTTATCTTAAGGAGGTCAACTTTCGTAACAAAATATAGTTGGGCCTCTACGGATAGAGCTTCCAAAGTCAGAAGACTGTGATAAAATGACAAAAAAGCCTCAAGCTTCACGTCCTCAGTCGTCTGAAGAAAGCCATCTGCATCTATGATATACAAAAAACTTCTTGTCGATTAGAGCCGACTTGGCTCGTAGGCCACCAGCCTATTGCTGTTATTACCTTGTCAATAATAGTCATTTAGTATGGAGTAGTGAAGTGACTGTCTCGGCAGCCAAAAGCACCTCTAGGTCGACTCTGACTAATAGCACCTCCCTGTATTTATGGGTCCTTGGAGCCCAATCATGAATGAATGTTCTCTTTCTGGCGGATCACAGCTTCCAGGTGCCTTCTTGGTGGAAAAATGGGCTGCTGAGGACAACTGCCTTTAAAGCGTTCCAAGTTACCCCCTGAGGAGAACCACATTTGGCATTTTCTAGGAAATAATCAATTTTTTTTTTTTCAAATTTAAGTTTTATTAGGCGTTCAACATCATTTGCATTTGTGTATAGAGTTCAAATACTTATCATGTTTTCCTGTTACCGTGGACTTCAACCGTTTAACATAACCCTCCAACTGATTTGTTTTCCCCCCTCCCGCACCCTCTTCCCCACCCTATCCCGGAGCAGATCCTCAATAGGGAGTTGTACATTTCGCATTAAACAGGTGCATTTGGTTAGTAATGAAAGCCGTGAGTCTGCATTCTTTTTAATGTCCATACAGTTTGAGAACAATGAGGTCAGTAATTTCGTGGACAAGGGCCATCCAGGGGCACATCTCAGATCGAAGAGAGTTATAGGGATGCTTAGAAGAGTCTACCCATATTCCCGTGATTCATTCACTGGAGAGGGTTCAGTTAAATATTTGCTTACAAAATCACACCACATAATTTCATTCTAGGCTGCTTTTCCGTGGAGAGCAGCGTTAATCCGTTCCATTGTGTATATGTTGGTCGTCACTGTAATCCACTCCGTCAGGCTAGGGAGTGTGGCCGCTTTCCATTTGGTGGCCAAACATGCTCTGCGGCTAATAGTAGCATGGCCGCTATGCCTCTTAGTTTATTCATCTCCCCCACAGACTGCTCGAGGCCAAATAGAACCAGAAGTGGGGCTGTTTCTCTGGAGATCCCATCAACCCTTTTGATCCGGCTAAGGACATCATTCCAGTATGTCTGGGCCCTGGGGCATGGCCACCACATGTGCCAGTAGTCCGCTCGCTCCCCACATTGATGCCAACAGAGTGGGCTTCCAGCCTGGTACATTTTAGATAGACTATGGGGGTCGTATTGCCACCTATGGAGGAGCTTAATGGCGTGGAGCTTGTATTGTGCTGCTATTGATACCTGGCCTGCTCCCCCACAGATGATATTCCAATTGCTTGGGTCTAGATCTATGCCCAGGTCCCTTTCCCATTTGTGTATGAGATTATCGGTCGAGCCCCTGCCCACCTCTAATAGTGTTTTATACATGCATGATATCATGCCCTTGGTCTCAGACATCGTGTCCAAAAGCTTTTCAAAGGGAGTGAGCTGTCTTTGGATTTTTTCAGCCCATTCTTTCCTCATGAGGGTACCCTTTAGTTGTAGGAAGAGGAAGACTGGTGGTGGGTGGATCCCCAGTGCTTCCTCGAGTTCAGTGATCGTAATGTATGTCCCGTTTCTCCATAATTTCCCAACCCTTTCCAAGCCTGCATCGTACCATGATTGGAATCTAGGATGATCGTGGATTTCCTCTCTTATACCCGGGAACCATATGTGGCTCGGTGGGGAGGGCCACGTAGTGACTCCTTTCATGCCTGCACCCTCCATCCAAATATTCCATATTGTACCTAGTATTGGGTGGGTCTGTAGTCGTCGGCGTGTGAGTTTGCGTCTGGGAACCCATAGCCATTCTGCTAGTGTTACCGGGGTCAAGTTATGGTTATCTAAATGTACCCATTGTAGTTCCTTCTTTTCTCTCAGGTGGAGGATTAGTATTCTCAGTTGCACTGTGTTGTAATACAGTCGAAGGTAGAGGAAACCTACGCCTCCTTTTTCTTTGGGCAGGGTGAGGGTGTCATAAGATATTCTTGTTTTTTTCCCTAGCCACAGGGATCTAACAATAGCTCTTTTTACTTCCTTAAAGAATGTGTCTGGGATTTTTATGGGGAGCATTTGGAATGGGTATAAGAACCTCGGAAGGCAGACCATCTTAATCGCATTCAGTCTCCCCATCCAGGACATCGTGAGTTTTTGCAATTTCGCTAGGTCGCTATGGAAGCCTTTCAAGAGTTGGGGAAAGTTTGCCTCATGCAAATGGTCTAATTTTTGTGTAAGGTTTATACCTAAGTATCGGAGGTCGTTACTTTCCATTACCAATCCGAGTGCAGAGAGGGTGTGGGTGTCTGCAGGGGTAAGTTCCTTCAGTGGGAATACTACTGATTTTGACGTGTTAATTTTGGAGCCCGAGAGGGCACCATATTTTTCGATCAGTAGTATGGCCCTTGGTATGGTCTTAAGGGTATTTTGACTGTGGAGTAGTATATCGTCTGCGTAGAGGGCTATTTTGCATTCTCTGCCGGCTGTCCAGAGGCCTTCAACTCTGGGATCCGCCCTGAGGACTTGGGCAAGAGGTTCTACTGATGGGGCGAATAGGATAGCAGATAGCGGGCAGCCCTGTCTCGTTCCTCTACTTAAGTCAAACCACCTTGCATATTCAGAATTTACCATTACCGAGGCCTTTGTGTATACTGTCTTGATTCCTCTACCTAGGGTGGGACCTATTCCAATCTTGGTCAGGACTACTTCCAAGAAGCTCCACTCCACTCTGTCAAATGCTTTCTCAGCATCTAAGGACAGGAACGCTGGGCTGTCCGCCATTTTCTGTGACTCATGAATAAGGTGTAAAGTTTTCCTCATCGTCTCCGCCCCCTGTCGCCCTAGTATGAATCCTACTTGATCTGGGTGGATTATGGAGGCCATATGAGTTTCCAACCTGGCAGCTAGGACTCTAATGTATATTTTTGCATCTATATTAAGAAGGGAGATAATACGATAGGAGCCACAATGTTTGGGGTCCTTCCCTTCTTTTGGAATTACGGAGATCAAGGCCTGGGAGAAGGATTCAGGGGCTAGTCCTGTTCACAAGATGTCATTGAATATCTCTACCATGAAGGGAAGGAGGGGGGTTATGAAGGTTTTATAAAACCCTGCAGTATAGCCATCGTTTACGGGTGCGTTCCCCTGTGGAAGTCGTTTAATTGCTCTTTCAACTTCCTCTGCTGTGATTGGTGAGTCTATCCCTTCTGCTGTGTCTTGGGGAAGTCTAGGCATGTCTATTCCCTCTAGGTATTGGTCGATCTCCTCCTGGGCTTGTCCTATTTCTGATGTGTAAAGGCGTTCGTAGAATTTCGCAAATGCCTCAGAGATCCCTCCTGGGTCCGATATCTGCATTCCATTCTCCACCTCAATAGCCTTGACCCATGTCACGTCTCCCGTTGCTCGTCCCATTAGGAATCACACGAGCACACGCCCCACACCACACCTAACCACAAGAGCAGTCCCTACACACAGAAAGAACCAGCAGTTTGCCTGGCGTAGGAGGACACCAGCCTGTAGCCCCGGCGCCTACCGTCCTTTGTTTCGCTGGCAGTTGCCATGGAGGCGCACTCACGGCTGGTCACGCCCACGGAGACTCCCACGGCAACTCCGAACATCCGGCGTCCCGTGACCACGTGATCATGTCACGTCTCGCACGTCCATGGGACACATCACGTGACTACTTAATCAGTTTAAAAGCATCTTGGCAACATGGGTAAAGCTCTTCACAGCTGATCTCTTGAGGATTGTTTAGCGCTCTGGTTTACCTGCTTATGATCACGGACTTTGCGACCTCGGACTGTTCTTCGGATTTGTCTTGCCTGCCCCTCGGATTTCTGCCTCTTGGATTCCGCCTTGTTTCCCCGGCTCCTTGACCTTGGAACTCTCTCTTGGACTGCCTTTGGATTATCCTTTCTGAACCTTGAATCTTGGAACTTGGTTTTTGACCTTCTTGCCTTACTGGTCCATCTACATCAGACCCAGGTGTGACTCACCTACGAGCCGTGCAGAACGCCTCTTCACCACCATCAGCAATTTGTGGCTCTCGCCACGTTTAGGACCCCACCTACAGCACTCCTGGGTAAGCCTTGTTAATACTGATTGTTACCCGTACCAATTGCACTGCTCCTGTTTAACCATTAACCATTGCCTTGCAGAGGTCAGGGGTCCTTCCGGCGTTCCTGCTACCTGATTGACGGCTCAACACACCTGTGGCCTCAAAGATTGCACAGACAGTGTATCCTTTCTGTCTGTGCGGTACTTGGGGACGGAGGTACAATAATCTGCACGACCATCAAGATCAGAACAGACTGTGAAGCCTTCCTGGTCTTCCAGATTATGGATACCTCCTCCGGGGACCCTGTGGCCGCTCTAATGCAAGCGGTTGCTGCCCTTAGGACCGACATGGCCACAGCCACAACGGCCATCCACCATAGACTCGATGCCCTACACAGTACACGTGCCCCTTTACCCGCAGATGCCGAGTTCGGCGACCCCACCCCTCCAGCTCCGTCTCCACCTCCACCCACAGCACCTACAGTCCCCACTCCAGTGGTCGTTCCATCCTCCTTTCCTCTTGCTGCCCCCGAACGCTATCAGGGGGATCCCAGGAAATATCGTACCTTCCTCAACCAGTGCAAACTTCACTTCTTGTGTAGACCCCAACTTTTTCCTGACTCCGTTACCAAGGCAGCTTTCCTTCTTTCTCACCTGTCAGGTGTAGCGGCCATTTGGGCGAACCCATTATTAGAGAGCGATCACCCTGCCCTATATAATTTCGACCTACTGGTGACGGAGATGGCAAAGGTTTTTGACACCAGGTATTAGGCACAATCCCGAGACCTGGAATTGCTTGATCTTACACAGGGAAAACAAACTCTGATTGATTACATCACCCGTTTCAATCAACTGGCTGCAGAGACCTCGTGGCCTGAAGAAAAGAAAGCCATAGTGTTCTACCGTGGTCTCTGTACCCACATGAAAGACGCTCTTTCTGTAGTGCCGGCTCTTCCCTCAGTCTTCCCTGAGCTAGTGGACCTGGCTCTACAGGTGGACGCTCGCAGGTCCGAGAGGAGAGCAGAGACGGCTTTTTCCAACCAGACACTCCCAGCCCCGTCCGTCTCTGCTCCGGAACCCATGCAAATCGGAGGGATCCGGAGTCCCATCACCCAGGCCGAACGGGAGCGTCGGAGAACCGATAACGCCTGTTTCTACTGTGGTACTTTAGGGCACTACGTTAAAGAATGTCCCCGCCGCCCAAAAAATAAAACATCGGGTTTTCAGAAGGCTCGCCCCTAAGTATGGGGGTACGGGCGAGTCCTTCTCTGACCCTCAATGAACCTGCATTTGGTCCCATCAGACCGATTGCGGTCCAGGCCCAGCTGAAACCAGCCGGAGATCTGGCCCACTCAGTACAGATTGTGATCGACTCCGGGGCCACTGGCTGTTTTATTGATATCTCGCTGGCTCACGACCTCAATCTACCCTTGATCAAGAAAAAGTACCCGGAGCCGGTACAAGCGGTCGATGGTACCTCACTTGTCTCTGGTCCCATTGAGTACCAGACCGCTCCCATGTTAGTGGTGATTCAGAGCACGCACCAAGAGACGCTAGCATTTGATCTTATTTCCACTCCGCAGTTTGGTATCATTTTAGGCATTCCGTGGCTCAAACAGCACAATCCCTTGATTAACTGGGGGAATGGGCGGGTCACATTTGAATCTGAAGTTTGCCAACACTTCTGTTTGATCAAGTCCACTACGATTTCATCCCCGGCCACCGTCCTTGGGGGCTATGGCTTCCGCCAGCCTTGAGGAGACAGATCCATCTACGAACGTCCCACACACTGTGGGGCCCATTACAGCGGTGATCCCCGCTGTCTATCATGAATTCCGAGAGTTGTTTGACAAAGTCACGGCAGAAGGCCTACAACCACATCGACCCTATGATTGCCCCAATGATTTGGTCCCTGGGGCAACTATACCAAAGGGCAGGATCTACTCCTTATCTCCATCGGAAGAGTTGGTACTCAAGGAATACATCCAACAAGCCCTACGCTTAGGTCACATACGACCCTCTTGCTCTCCAGCTGCTAGTCCGATCTTCTTCGTGCCCAAGAAGGAGGGTGACTTACGTCCCTCTGTTGATTACAGACGTTTGAACGCCGTTACCATCAAGAATCGGTATCCCTTACCCCTCATCTCCACGCTTTTAGACCGATTAACCAAGGCATCCATCTTTACTAAGTTGAATCTTCGGGGGGTGTACAACTTGGTTCGTATGCGTATCGGAGACGAGTGGAAGACGGCATTTTGTACTCGACAAGGGCTGTTCGAGTATACTGTAATGCCTTTCTGTCTCTGCAATGCTCCTGCTACGTTTCAACGCTTTGTTAGCGAAGTGTTCTCTGACGTCGTAGACGTTTTTGTTGTGGCCTACCTAGACGATATATTGATATTTTCGTCCTCACTGGAGGAACACATAAGCCATGTCACAGAAGTACTACCTCGGCTAAAAAAACATTCCTTGTACGCCAAACTCGAGAAATGTGTGTTTCATACTAGGGAAGTAGAGTTCCTAGGCTTTCTTATTACGCCTGGAGGTCTATCCATGAACATGTCCAAAGTCCGTGCCATCATCGACTGGCCCGCTCCAACCTGTCTCAAACAGCTCCAGTCGTTTCTGGGCTTTGCCAACTTTTATCGGTGTTTTATTGCCGGTTTTTCATCCATTGTTTCACCACTGACTGCCTTGACCAGTCCTCGGGTCCAGTTTTGTTGGACCTCAGAGCATCAGCGTTCTTTTGAGACATTCAAAGCTAGATTCACCACAGCTCCTGTACTACAGCATCCCGACCCCGAAATCCCGTTTGTGGTGGAGGCCAATGCCTCTTCCTATGCATTAGGCGCAGTGCTATCCCAACCCTGTCCCTCCACGGGTCAGTTGCACCCCGTAGCATTCCACTCAAGGAAATTCACACCTCCCGAGTCCCACTATACAGTCACTGAGAAGGAGTTACTGGCCATTAAGGATGCACTACTGACCTGGCGACACCATCTCATTGGGGCCAAACATCAAACCGTGGTTTACACAGATCACAAAAACCTGCAGGACCTGGCCTCCCTTAAGTGCCTGAACAGCAGACAAGTGCGTTGGTACCTGTTTTTTGCCGCCTATGACTTTGTGGTAAAACATAGACCAGGGCTTTCACATGGTAAGGCCGATGCTTTATCCTGCTCGCCCGGAGGGGATTCTTTGCCCCTATACCCAGATACTCTTCTAAACGAAGGTCATGTCATATACATGTGTACTCGTCCTCCCTCCATGCTAACTCTCATCCGACAGTGGGTTTCACACCATCCACAAGCACTAGCAGAATGGGATTTGGTACTCCAGGAAGGGTTGCCCTTCATACAAGATAAGCTATTCCTCCCCACTAGCGATGTACGTAACCAGGCACTTGCCTGGTCCCACGACGCGGCCATCAATGGGCACCCTGGACAGCACCACACCTTGGAGTTACTAAAGCAATGGTGTTGGTGGCCATCTATGAGGCGCGACGTTCAACATTATGTAAACACTTGCTCCATCTGTGCACAGTGCAAGACACGCAGGGGTCGTCCCGTGGGTCTCCTTCAGCCCCTACCTATTCCTCCCAGACCATGGCATACGGTCTCTATGGACCTCATTACAGATTTGCCTCGCAGACAAGGTTACGACTCCATCTGGGTGGTGGTCGATTCTTACACAAAGATGGCCCGTTTCATTCCTTGTCACGGGATTCCCTCAGCCCCTGCTCTGGCCCAACTATTCTTCAAGTCGATCTTCTGTCTCTTTGGTCTTCCACAAGTCATTGTGTCCGATCGCAGTCCGCAGTTCACATCCCGTTTTTGGCAGGCCCTTACCAAAATCCTTGGCATTGATGCCCGCTTCTCCTCAGCCTACCACCCGGAGAGCGATGGCCAAATCGAACAGTACCTGCGTTGCCTGACCCTTCAATATCAGGATACATGGCTGAACCTGCTCCATTTGGCCAAATTCGCATACAACAATGCCTGGCATTCCTCCACCGGGTTCTCCCCCTTCTATTCACTCTATGGGCAGCACCCTCGTTCTCTTCCTCTCCCTGATTTTTCTTCTTCCTCCACTCCCGCCGCCAATTTCTGTGCTCGTGATCTGCACTCTATCCATGCCCAGACACTGGTCCATTTGCGGGAAGCACAGGCCTCTATGAAAACCAAGGCTGACAGGAAACGGGTAGCGGCTCCTGTTTATCAGGTTGGGGACCGTGTTTGGCTGTCGACTCGCCATTTGCGGATCCCTGGTTGCCGGAAACTGTTGCGCCGATTTGTCGGTCCCTACAAGATTTCACATGTTTTGAACCTGGTAGCCCTACGGCTCTCTATTCCCTCTACCTGGCATATCCACCCAGTGTTCCACACTTCCTTACTCAAGCCTTGTCTTTCTACCACCCGGATGGTCCAATCTCCTGCCCCTGTTTCTGTGTCCGACCCGGATACGTATGAGGTCAGTGCTATTCTGGGTTCTCGTCTCTGCAGGGGTCGCCTCCAATATCTGGTTGACTGGTTGGGGTATGGCCCTGAAGAACGCTCCTGGGTTCCCTCCCGGGACGTCCATGCCCAGCGTCTGGTTGCTCGCTTTCATCGGGATAACCCGTCCAGCCCACGGGGTCATGGGCCTTTGAGGGGGGGCTCTGTCACATCTCCCGTTGCTCGTCCCATTAGGAATCACATGAGCACACGCCCCACACCACACCTAACCACAAGAGCAGTCCCTACACACAGAAAGAACCAGCAGTTTGCCTGGCGTAGGAGGACACCAGCCTGTAGCCCCGGCGTCTACCGTCCTTTGTTTCGCTGGCAGTTTCCATGGAGGTGCACTCACGGCTGGTCACGCCCACGGAGACTCCCACGGCAACCCCGAACATCCGGCGTCCCGTGACCACGTGATCACATCACGTCTCGCACGTCCATGGGACACATCACGTGACTACTTAATCAGTTTAAAAGCATCTTGGCAACGTGGGTTCAGCGCTTCACAGCTGATCTCTTGAGGATTGTTTAGCGCTCTGGTTTACCTGCTTATGATCACAGACTCTGCGACCTCGGACTGTTCTTCGGATTTGTCTTGCCTGCCCCTCGGATTTCTGCCTCTTGGATTCCGCCTTGTTTCCCCGGCTCCTTGACCTTGGAACTCTCTCTTGGACTGCCTTTGGATTATCCTTTCTGAACCTTGAATCTTGGAACTTGGTTTTTGACCTTCTTGCCTTACTGGTCCATCTACATCAGACCCAGGTGTGACTCACCTACGAGCCGTGCAGAACGCCTCTTCACCACCATCAGCAATTTGTGGCTCTCGCCACGTTTAGGACCCCACCTACAGCACTCCTGGGTAAGCCTTGTTAATACTGATTGTTACCCGTACCAATTGCACTGCTCCTGTTTAACCATTAACCATTGCCTTGCAGCGGTCAGGGGTCCTTCCGGCGTTCCTGCTACCTGATTGACGGCTCAACACACCTGTGGCCTCAAAGATTGCACAGACAGTGTATCCTTTCTGTCTGTGCGGTACTTGAGGACCGAGGTACAATAATCTGCACGACCATCAAGATCAGAACAACCCACCTTTCTGCCCGCTGTCCCCCTAGTCTGGCCGCCAGTAAGGCGTCGACCTTATCTCCCTTTTCATGATGTTTCTGTTTGAGGAATTGGAGTTTGCGGACCACTAGGCCTTCCTCTAAGCGTTTTAATTCTTCCCTTTTCTGCATTGCCTCTGTGACTTTTGCAGCCCTATCGGTATCATTATTCCACGCTATTGTATCTAGTTGTGTGATCTCGTTTCTCAACCTTTTCTCTATTATGGCCCTTTCCCTCTTTTTAGCCGCCCCCCCTCCCTGATTAAGATGCCCCTCCATGTCGCCTTGCCCTCCTCCCATACTGTTCTTTTTGAGATGTGACCCGTGTCGTTTATTTTGAAATATTCTTCAATTTCGTGGGTCATTTCAGTACGGAAAATTGGGTCTTTCCAAAGTGATTTATTACATCACCATTTTGTATTTTTGGGTGGTAAGGTGTCCAGACTAATGCTGACCCTTACCAAGTCACGGTCGGATCATGAGATTGGGATTATGTCAGCTGTGTCGGTGACTTCGAGAATGTCCTTCGTTAAGTATATGCAGTCTATCCTAGTGTATGTTAAATGTGGGGCTGAATAGAAAGTGAATCCTTTTTCCCCAGGGTGTAGGAGCCGCCAGGTATCATGTAAAACCATAGATTTGCAACATCTCTACCACTTCTGCGCGGCCTCCGTCTGATAGAGGGCCGCCGTCTGGGTTGCCTGCCTGTCTGTCTGTTTATGGTGGGATCATCCCATAGATTGAAGTCCCCTCCTAGGATGGTATGTCCAGCTGCCTCTAGCATTATCTTTGGGACAGTGTGCTTCAAAAAGCGGATCTGACCTGTGTTAGGGGAATATAGTGTGGCTAAGGTAAGAGTAATATTGTGGATTCTGCCCACCAATGAGATGACCCTCCCTTCCTGATCGGTCCATGTCTTGGAGACCTCCAGGTTCACCCCTTCCTTATCAATATGCCTACGCCAGCCTTTCCCAAGAGGCCAGCGCTTCAGTATTCTGAGCCCATTCTGGTATGTAAAACTTTTCGTTCTTCTCCCTGTATATATTTTGTTTCATGTAAAAAGAGCATGTCTAGGCGCGCTCTCCTGTATTCTCTGCACACCAGGGATCTTTTGTTTGGTGAGTTTAAGCCCTTCACATTCAGCGTGCCAATCCTGAGCAGCCCATGTGCATTAACTCGGGGTGGTGCCTTCATTGTACTCCTGTTTGTTTTCGTCGCTATGCAGAGTTTTCATGCACCTATGAACCTTTAGTTGCTCTGTATCCTTGCTCCCGTCTGTAGACCCCCCTGATTCTGCTTGCTTCCTTTCCCCATCCCCCCCTCCCTCCCTCCTCTTTGGCATCCGATCTAGCTGGAACATCTTACCCAGGCAGACTCGGACCACCAGTGCGGAACGTGCAACCCACGGTCCACATTTTAAACATCTCTAATAACTGTGAGCCCCTCTGACCCCCCTCAACCCTCCCTTCTTATGTGTTCATTTCCGGAAGTCCTTTTGTATTCTGCCAATTATTTGTGTGAAGCCCACCTTCCTGGTAAACGCCCAACTGGTAGTGTCATGGCTAGGTTCAAATGGTTTGACTCACCATGTCGATGCTTGACCCATTGATCATCTGAGAATCAGTACTGGCATCTGCTGTATTATTTATCTGTGGTGTTCTGAGCTTCAACATTCTCTGAGGTAGTGCTTCCCTAGACCCCTTCTGTTCGACGTTTACCACTCTTACTGTTCCAAACCCGGTGACGTGTTAATTCTCCTGTATTTCCTTGATCCCGGGATTTTCCTACATCTGTGACCATGTAATTTCCATTGTCGGTCATCACGGGGACTTTCATCCGGATTTTCTTAATTGGGGAGGTTGCCTACTAGGTAGGCTATGCAGTTCTGTATGTCCTTTTCTGTTTGCAGTCTAACAGTGCTTCCTTCATGTTCAAATGTGAGGGAGAAGGGGTATCCCCACCAATATCAGATTCCTTTTTCTTTAAGCCATTTGGTCAGTGGTATGCATTTCCTTTGCATGGCTAGGGTGAGTTAGATGAAAGGATAAGTGGGTGAAACCCTCTTTTTTGTAAACGGGGGCCTGACTCTAGAGGGTGGGAGCAATGAGAGAGAGAGAAGTAGAGTCAAAGGCTACCCTAACCCAAAACGTGACATGGGGTCACAAAATTGAAGCGGAGCTAGTTAGTTACTAGCTTAGAACACACAATCACCTTGTGATACAAAAAGATTTTTTAACAAAGATTTTTTTTTTATTTACACTAACAAAAAGACATAATTACAAAAAGTGGTGTGGCACTGAAAGTATGCATTATTAAGCACATGGTGATCTGCACATTCGTGGGTTAGTAGGCAGAGTGATAAAGTTGTTACATGTATTGCTTAGGATCACAATACATTCATATTGTCGACACACAGATTGGTGTTTCTGGTTCGGTATTTTGATGACAAATAGCAGTGGCTGTGAAGAGTGAAAACAGCGCTGCTGGGCTGTACCGAACGGTCTTCAGGACATTTGGTTCTGGTCAGAACAATGTTAGGGATGCGCGTCCAGCATGGTCGGGTAAGTAATCGCCTGGTCCCGTGGACTTCCAAGAAGTGACACAGCTTCTTTTCGTGCCACGGGACAGAGCTCCGTACACAGCACAGCTCCTTTATGGATTAAATCAGCTCCTGGTAGCTGACTTATTGCAGACTGCTACCCAGTCCTAAACAGTATTAATGGATTTCAAGAGCAATTACTTACCCAACCATGCTGGACGCACATCCCTAACACTGTTCCGACCAAAACCAACTATCCTGAAGACCGTTCGGTACAGCCCAGCAGCGCTGTTTTCACTCTTCACAGCCACTGCTATTTGTCATCAAAATACCGAACCAGAAACACCAATCTGTGTGTCGACAATATGAACGTATTGTGATCCTAAGCAATACATGTAACAACTTTATCACTCTGCCTACTAACCCACAAATGTGCAGATTACCATGTGCTTAATAATGCATACTTTCAGTGCCACAGCACTTTTTGTAATTATGTCTTTTTTGTTAGTGTAAATAAAAAAAATGTCTTTGTTAAAAAATCTTTTTGTATCACAAGGTGATTTTGTGTTCTAAGCTAGTAACTATCTAGCTCTGCTGCAATTTTGTGACCCCATGTCACGTTTTGGGTTAGGGTAGCCTTTGACTCTGCTTCTCTCTCTCTCTAGGGTGAGTTAGGACAGGTCTTGAAAGATCATCACGTTGGCCGTGTCATGAACTATTTGGTGGTTGTTTTTGGCTTTATCTAGTATTCTCGCTCTGTCCGAGTAATTGCGGAATCTCTCGAGTACTGTCTTCGGACAACCTGGAGATCCCCCAGCTCTGTGTATACGGTCTATTTTGGGTTCATCTACCGTATCGTCCTCGAATAATACTTTGAGGATTGCATGCAGGGATTTTTTCAAGTCTTGCTGTTTCCCCTTCCCTCACTGGTATTCCAACGATTCTTAAATTGTTACGCCTTTCGCGGTTTTCCAAATCATCGATTTTCAAACGATATTCTTCTTCTTTTGTCTCGATGTCCATGAGCCTCTGGTCTATTTGGGAATCAAGTGTCTAGTGAGGTTTGGTTAGTGTCACACTCACCTGTGTCTCTGTAGGAGCGATGGATGAGCCTCCTTTCGCCCCAAGTTCTCACTTCCCCTGTTTCACCCGGAGGAACATCTGTTAAATACAAGATGTACACTCAGACCTGAATTCGCCTGATTCCCCTGGGCCCTTCCCTTCTCTTTACTGTGTGCGGTGATGTCCCATAAGGGCTTACCTTGGTTTTTAGTGGGGTGTGCACTCCATCCTGCATTTGCAGGGGCGCGATTCACTCGTAGGAATGATGCCAATGTCTGTTTGCTGAGTCCTGATGCCACACGCTGTTATATGCCTTCACAGCGAGGCAGAGTGTTCAATGTGCTAGTTTTTTCACTAGCAAGAAAGTCCTTTTCACAAGGTGAATGTTGCACGGTGGATGTTGAGTGTCTGGAATTGTCCGTATTGTATTTATTTTGCCAAGGTATCTTTGGGTGAGTAGTGATGCGTGTAGAAGTCAGAGCCGCTGGTAGGTATGCGCAGCGTCATAGGTTCGAGTGCACCTAGTAATGTCTCTCCTTTCCCTTGCAGGAGTGGATTATGGAGTGCCTGCGTCTCAAGTCTGGGTTCAGCGCTACTGGAGAGCCTTGGTGGTCTGGTAAGTATGCACAGAGGCTTCGGTAAGTATGCACCGTGTTATTGGAGCGAGCGCAGTGAATAATGTCTCTCCTTTCTTTTGCAAGGCTTTGGGGTGCTCAGACTACGAACCTGAATCCCAGCGTAGCGGGAAGATTCAGTGAGTATGCGCAGCTTTACTGGAGTGCGCATGCTAATGAAAGTTCTTCTTTGTGCCTTCAGGTGCCGGTGTAGGATTCACCTTGTGACCGGACAAAGCTGCGGCCTGGAGAAAGCACAGAGATGGAGCAGGTAAACTGAAGCAGGATGATCCGAAGCAGAAGCAGGATGATCCGGAGCAGGCAAGCAGAAGCAGGATTATCCGGAGCAGGTAAGCAGAAGCACGATGAATGTGTTGCTGATGCAGCTTACAGAAGCAACACGAAGCACTGGAAAAATCTTGGATGTGGCTTATATAGCCAGCCACACCCAAACACTAGAGAGCTCATGGACTTTAATGCACTTCCTGTTTGGCAACAGGAAGTGGTAACCAGGAAGTTACTACAAACACCTGGAATTAATTAAAAGAAGGTATCTGCTATGGATTTTTGTGTGCCTATGCCAGGCCTGCCAGGCCTCCACCCAGCTTTCCCCGACTACATGCCTGGTACCCATTGTCAGTCCAGAAAAACTAAGCACCCCTTGAGGGTCCGGAAATTAATGACAATTGGTTGGCCGAAGACCAACCGCCTCATTTACAGTGTAAGAATATATATTCATTCAGATGGCCCCCCTGACGTCATCACTAAGGGTGTACTTCTTTACCACGAAGGAAGCCATCTCGGCGATAAGCCGCTCTAAGGATGAAATTACATTCCAAGGGACCTCCCTCCAGATCTTTCAGGATCTTTCCCCTCTTACTCTCCAAAAGAGGCGAGCCCTCCACCCACTAACCACTCTTCTTCACGCCCAAAAAATCCACTACAGATGGCTCTTTCCCACAGCCTTGCAATTTTCCTATAAGGGCTCACTAAGGAAAATTAGCTACCTGGAAGATGCTGAAAACATCCTGCGCCCAGATGCTTCAAGGCCTTCGCCTCCCCTGCCCTCCGAGGCAACGGCTGACTCAGACCTTGTGGCCTCCCCTAACCCCACACAAAATTCCTGGTCGAGGGTTCCCAGATTCCGGAGGAGGAAGTAGCCGGATGCGGTCCCATGATGGAGCCACCACTTTCTGTCCCGGCTCGTCAGTCCGGCACCATGAAGCCGATCAGCACCCACAGGAACACAGATGAGCTCGAACCCCAAAGCAGCGGGCATTATTCCACTGCCCATGCCCGGTTCCAAGGCACAGTCCACCTATGAGTCCTTGGAACGATCCACTGAGGCTACCTGTAAGATTAGCCATGTTGGCTACATACTGTTCTGTGGCCCCGTTGGCCAGGGGAGGCTCTAGACCTACAAAAGGCCCGCCACCCCCAGTTAAAACTCGGCCCTCCCGTTGGCGGCCCGAGAAAAAACCCCATAGGCAGGTTAATGAATGGCCATACACACCGCGACATGATGGCTGATCCCTCTACTTCCCCCCCTCTCCTCCAGGACTTGTCAGCGGCCCCGGAACTAGCCCCGGAACATCGGACTTTGAGGTTCGTCACCCTGAATGTCAAGGGACTGAATTCACCTGCCAAACGCAAGTCCATCCTACAGAAGCTTCAGAACGACGATGCAGCAGTAGCTATGCTACAGGAAACCCATCTGCTGCCGGCAGACCACAGCCGCCTACGCTCCCGAAACTTCCCGAAGCAACTCTTCGCATCTGGGAACTCCAAGAGGGGTGGCACGGCTATCCTATTTGGGAGGGGACTGAACCCTCAGATTCTAGACTCCATAAGCTGCCCGGAGGGGTGGTACATGGTGGTGAAATGCCTGTTGCTGGGACAACTCTACTCTATAATCTCTGTATACGCACCCAACTCAGGCCAGGCGCTGTTCTATGAGTCCCTGAGTACGACTCTCTCTCCTTTTCTGGAGGGCCAGATAGTGATAGGTGGGGACGTCAATGGGGTCCCGGACCCCACGAAAGACAAATCGCACCCGCCCAGTGCCGGAGACCTCACTATAGCCCTGGCTCTCCTGCAACTCTTCAGAACTTTGGGGGTGGTGGACTCATGGAGGGTACTCCATCCATCCGAAAGAGACTTTTCCTTTTATTCTTATGTCCACAGAACCTTCTCCAGGATTGATCTTCTCCTAGTATCCCCGCAAATCTTCACATTCACCAACAATGTGACAATCAGCTCCAGAATTTTGTCTGATCACGCCCCGGTGACCCTAGAAATCCAAGTGCAGGAACCGCCTAACTCCCAACAGCGCAGATGGACACTATATGATCCGATTCTTAACGAGATGCCACTCAGACGCAATCGCAACCACGATCACCAACTTTTTTAAGGAGAACCCCAGCGAAGACACCTCCATCTCCAACAATTGGGACGCAATGAAGGCAGTAGTGCGGTGAGAACTGTTGCGCAAGGAGCTGACTCGGCAGGGTCTTGAGGAAGAACTTAAAAAAGCAGAAAGGACCCATAAGGAGAAGGGCTGGACCCCTAAAATGCAGCGGGCCATCCAGATAGCGCAAAAAAAAAGATCGAGGCCCACTACGCCGAACACACTGCCCACCAAATGGCAAAAGCTAAACAGTTTTATTATGCTAAGAACAACAAAGCGAATAAGTTACTGGTGGCCAAACTTGCCAAGGCGAAGAGGAACAACACGATTGTGGGCCTGCGGGACCAACAAGGCAAGGTCCATTACGCTGACCAGGACAAATTACAACTCGCAACGGCCCACCTGACCCAGGTGATGACCGCTCCGGTATGGGACATGAAGGAACAGAGGGAATACCTACGGAGTGCAGCGCTTCCCCGGCTAAAAAGAACAGCCCGTGACTCTCTGGAGGCGCTGATTACCGACAAGGAAGTGGACGAGGCAATAAAAGCCCTTAAGTCCCGAGCCCCCGGCCCTGATGGATATACAACCAGGTTTTACAAGATTTTCAAACCCCAATTATTAGCGCCTCTGGTACAGTTGTTTAACTCGTTCAGGACCACGGGCACTATAACCCCGTCCATGCAGGGGTCAATTACGGTCTTACTACCTAAACCTGGAAGTGATCCGAAGAACCCTGCGTCATATAGACCCGTTGCCCTGCTCAACATAGATGCTAATATATACTCTAAAATCTTAGCAACACGACTTTCTCAGTTCTTGCCGGAGATAATCAGCGCGGATCAGAGTGGCTTTCTCAGACACCGCTCCACGGCCGACAACATTCGAAGGGCCTTAGACCTGGTGGAACTTGCCTCCCGAGACTCCCGGGAGCTGGTGCTTCTGGCCCTGGACGCAACCAAGGCGTTCGACAAAGTGGATTGGACTTTTATGAGGCTCACCCTTGAGGCCTTTGGATTTGGCCCGGAATTCTGCACTATGACGCTGGCAAACTACAAAGCTCCCAAAACCCTTCTCAGAGTTAATGGCACCCTTTCCTCCGCTATCAACCTAACTTGCGGAACCAGACAGGGATGCCCACTGTCGCTGCTCCTCTTCGCACTAATCATGGAACCGTTTGCCCAATGGATCAGGTTGAACCCTGCAATCGAAGGCTTTCAAGCATGCCCGGCACACCACAAGCTGGCCCTCTATGCAGACGATGTCTCCTGACTATCACAAAGCCTCGTTCCTCCCTCCCTTAAGCCCTGGCTGAGATAACGAGCTATGGAAGGGTCACGGGCTTTGCCATCAACTTCCGGAAATCAGCTGCCATGGGAGTGGGTCTGACCCGGGAAGACCGAGAAGCCCTAATCCCTCTGTGCCCAATACAATGGACAACCAAGGGAATCAGCTACTTAGGAGTCCAGATCCCAGCCAACCCAAGCGTGGTCTATCGGGCTAATTTCCCCCCACTATTTACAAACTTGGAGGCAGATTTAAAGCGCTGGGAGGCACAAGAGATAACGCTGATGGGCCGTATTACAGCCTGTAAAATGAACTTACTACCGAGATTTCTGTACACTTGCTCCTCACTCCCGGTACCGGTTCCGGCGCCAGCCCTTCAACACCTACAGAAGAAAATGCTGCAGTTTATTTGGAGGGGGAAAAAACCCAGAATCCCTAAATCCACGATGCTGGGCAGTGCGAAACTCGGTGGCCTCGGGGTTCCAGACCTACAGAAATACCAAATGGCGGCTCAGCTGTCCTGTATCCAATCGTGGCAAATCCTTACCAACCTCCCTAGATGGGTGGACCTCGAACAGGCGCAACTACCCCTCCCGCTGCACTTTCTCCCACATATCCCCCCTCCGGAACGGCGACAGTGGCGGAATCTTCTGGCGACCACCAAACACACCATTTCGGTATGGGACAAGGCGTTGAAACAGAAGAGGATCCCGACGGGGCTCAGCCCCCTCTCCCCGGTGTTTATGAACCCGACCTTTTCACCTGGTCTGTCTGCCCGGAATTTTAAGTCCTGTATTACAGGAGGCCTGGAGACCCTGGGACAACTTTTTGAAGGGGGCCAACCCTGCACCTTTGAGCGATGCAAATAACTCTTTGGGATCAAGGAACAGGATAGATTCACATATACCCAGCTGCGCCACTGGTGCACCCATCCACAGACTCGCCAGGCAGCTATTCGCCCCCCCACAGCCATCGAATTGACCCTTAATGAGCTCCCGCCCGAGGGAGAATCTCCACTCTATATAAACGCCTCCAAACGGATTTCTTAACCTCCAAGACTCGGTATATGGCCCTATCGGAGGCGGACCTGGGCCGTCCGATTGAAGACCAACAGTGGGTTGACGTCTGGTCCCGGGCTCACACCTCCTCATCCTGCATCACAAACAGAGAATGTGCCTATAAGATCCTCCTCCATTGGTACTACCCTCCCCTAAGACTTCATCACATGAACCCCACACTCGACCCACAACGTTGGAGACAATGCGGCCAAATAGGGTCCTTCTTCCACATGTGGTGGTCCTGCCCCAAGGCTCAAGCCTTTTGGAAACAATGCTTAGCGACGATAGCAGACATCACTCAGGTGCGACTGCCCTTGGACCCCGAACCTATTCTCCTTGGAGCACCGATCCCCGGGATCTACCCAAGGTCTGGTGCTAAGGCCAAACTATTATCCCAATGCTTACTGGCAGGCAGGAACGTGATAGCCCGCACCTGGAAAACGATGGAAGGCCCGCTCATGCCTTTCTGGTGGATGAAAGTCTGGGATATCTTGATCGCTGAGAAGGTGATGGCTGCCGGGGCAGGCATTTTACATCGCTTTCACAACATCTGGGGTCCGGTTTTGGACTTTGACCAAAGATTGCCGGCCCTGACATTCAAGCCCCAACTGGCCAGGAGAACTATTCAAGATGGAGATCCCCAGCGGGGGCGTGAAGACGTAACTTAAGACCTGAGGGTGGGGTGGGAAGAGCGTCAAATGGTATTGCTTCATGCTTCATGTCGCAAGTGATTAAGCTTTGTATTGTCATAACCTGCCTGTTTAAAATAAACATGTTTAAAAAAAAAAGAATATATATTCATTAGTCATTAGTTATTACGTAGCTATTAGCTTAACAAGAGTAAAGTCATTTTAAGATGACCAGAATCGCCATTTTGTTTTCTCTCTCTGCTCTCTCTAATGTTGCCACTTTGCCTCATGTAAAACTGCTTTGCTGTAGATATTATTTCACTTCAATGGTCCAAGGCTAAGAAACATGTTGAAACATTACACTGGAGAGCCAGACAGGAATGCCCGATTCCCTCCCTCACGTATCCTTGAAGACAGGGAGCAAGGCATGTAATCAGTATACGAATGCCAGCGAGTCTCCTGAAAGAATAGCAATGTACAAAACTAGCATTTAAAGAGTTGAATTATGATCTTCTTTACGGCCCCCCTTTCTGAGCCCAGTGAGGCCCTGGAGAGCGGGCTGACTTCTAGAGCGAGAATCGAAACTTAGAGATAGTGAGGCCTGGTATGTGCCAGTCTCCTACGCGCAGCTTGCCCATGAAAAACAGAAACGCTGTGTTCTCGCAAACAAAGAATGGTGTCTGTAAAATTGGAGATTGCAAACTGTTATTAAATATGGTGGTCTAAGGTGTCATATTTGTCACGATGGTCAATCATCGCCTCTAATTCAAAGGGAAATGAATTGGGGGCGGCATCAAATGTGTCATTACTGATTGTAAGATGCTCCGTTCGTATATATGTAACTGATGTACGTTTCACGCTCTCTTGCGTTGCCCGAGGTCTGTTAGACACACGTCACGGGGCGTGGGACCACTTGGCCAACTGGGACTATTTTGTATTGCAATAAACCCTAGATTTTGGGAACAGAACCTCGTGTCTGGCGTATCTATTCGTGTGTGGTGACTGTGCCTTGTTTCCACATCCGAGGGTCCCCCAGGGGCCCCTTCACCATGACAGTCTTCCCCCACAAGACCCCTCCCAATGGTGTGTGTGTGGGTTTTGGTTTATCACGATTGTCTCGATGGAATCTTCACACCAATTGGTGGACATGCACGTGTGTGCTGGGTTCCCATGATCTTTCCTGGGGTCCGTACCCCTTCCAGTCAATCAAGTAATATAGGGTCTTTTGTACTAGTTTGGAATCCAATATGTTCTTTACCTCATATTCTGGTGCTTCTTCACCCACTTGTATGGGTGCGGGAGGAGTGGAGGTTTGGGTTCCTGGGTGTACTGGTTTTAACAGTGACACATGGAATACGGGATGTATACGCATATGTTGAGGGTAACGCAAGTCTCATGGCTGCTGGATTAATCACTGTTTCAATCGTATATGGGCCGATGTATCTAGGCTGGAATTTTTTGGGACCTTTTAAAGCAATGTGTCTAGCTGCCAGCGAGACCGAGTCTCCCACTTGATAATCTGGGGCTTTTCATCAATGGCGATCAGCGTTTTTTTTGTGTTTCTCTGGCTGCTTTCATGATGCTGGCGTGCAGATTCTTCACAGCGGGCATCTCAATGTTTTCTGGCGGGTCATAGACAGATGTTCTGGGGTTTCGACCATATATAGTAAAAAAAGGTGTTGCTTGGGTTGATGAGTGTGTTGAATTGTTGTAGGCATACTCTGCCATCGATAGTATTTAAGTCCGGCTTTGGCTTTTTGATGTAATAGACAGCGCAAATACTGTTCCATGGTCTGGTTCGTGCGCTCGGTTTGACCGTCCGTTTGAGGATGGTGACTAGAGGACAGACAGATTTTACCAGGGCACAACATTTCTTCCAAAAACGAGATACAAATTGGCTCCCTCTGTCAAACGATTACGGTAGGGAATCCGTGTAATTTGACGATTCGGTCTAGAAAAACCTGCGCCAGAGTCAGAGCTGAAGGAATACCTTTCAGGGCAATGAAATGGGCTATTTTGGAGAAGAGGTCAACTACTACGAGGATGGTATTATAACCTGAGTTGGGAGGTAAGTCAGTGACAAAGTCCATTGATACTGTGTGCCAGGGCGCTGGTGGAATGGTGATTGGCTGAAGGAGGCTTGCTGGTTTTTGCCTGGATGTCTTGTATTGTGCACACAGCTCACAGGTGCCTATGTAGGTAGCAATATCCTCTCGCCAAGTTGGCCACCAATAAAATGTGCTTATTTTCTTCATGGTTTTAGCTATACCTGGATGGGCTTCCAATAGCGAGTCGTGGTAGTCAGACATAGTCAGGTTGTTGCAGATCCTTTGTTGGAACGTAGAGACGTTTTTGGTAATATGGTAGTTTGCTTTGAATGGTGAACTGTTCTCCCTTCTTGTCCCAAGCTAGTAGGTCTTTTTCAGACATTTTTCTTATTGCTTCATGCAGTGTGTTGAACGGAGATGGGCCAATGCAGAAGCCGAGAATGTTATGGCTAGGTATGATCTCCACCGGGTTAGGGGCATTATAGACTTCCTCTCCTGTGCCAATGCGGGATAACGCATCCGCTTTCCCATTCTTAACTCCGGGGCAGTAGTTGATCACAAAGTCATATTCCATTAAGGATAGGGCCCAACAGAGTTGTCTTGAAGACTGAGCTTTTGTTGAGCGTAAGTATTGCAAGTTCCGATGATCTGTTATTATTGTGATGGTGTGTTTTGCTCCAAGTAACTAATGTCGCCATTCGCACAGTGCACTCTTGATTGCTAGGAGTTCTTTCTCAGAAATCGCATAGTTCAATTCTGCTGGGGAAAATTTTATCGACCAAAAAGCAATGGGATGAAGGTATCCCGTCTTGGGATTCTGTTGAGACAATACGGCCCCCTTGGCAATGCTTGAAGCATCCGTTTCCATGATGTACAGTAAATCGGGCTGCGGGTGTTGTAGTATTGGGGCTGAGGTGAATTTTTCCTTGAGGGCTCGGAAGGCTTCTTCAGCCGCTGGTGTCCATTCGAACTTTCGGTGTTTACGCAGCAAGGACGTAATTGGGTGTACAATATGTGAGAATCCTGGTATGAAGCGTCGATAGAAATTCGCAAAACCTAAGAAACTCTGTACTCCTTTTACAGACGTGGGTGAGGACCAAGTGAGGATTGCCTCCACTTTTCTATTGTCCATCTTGATTCCCTGCGGTGTCAGTACATATCCCAGAAACTCTACCTCGGTGACGTGGAAGGAACATTTTTCAAGTTTTGCATACAGTTGGTTTTCACGCAGTTTGCAGAGTACTGCTCGCACATGGGTTACATGTTCTTGGGGAGTGGTGTAGTAAATCAGAATGTCATCGATGTAGACTACTGCGCATTGCAAAGCCCAAAGGGCATGACCTGGTATTCATACAGGCCATAACGGGTACGGAACGCATTCTTCCACTCATCCTCTTTCTTCATGCGTACCAGGTGATATGCGCCACGTAAGTCTAGTTTTGTGAACATCTTCGCTTGTCTCATTTGGTCTATGAGTACTGGTATCAGAGGTAATGGGTACTTGTTTTTTATGGTGACTTGATTTAGGGCCCGGTAATCAATACACGTTCTTAAATCCCCCTCTTTCTTCGGTACGAAGAAAAGTGGGGAGGCGGCTGGTGACTTAGATGGCCTAATGAAACCGTTGGCCAGATATTGGTCCAAGTAAGTCCATAGATGAGTGTTTTCTTCCTCGGTTAATGCATAAATGCGGCTGCACGGTACTTGTGCCCCTGGTAGCAGATCGATCTGGCAGTCATAAACTCAATGTGGTGGTAGTGTATTAGCTTGCTCCTTCGTGAACACGTCCTGGAACTCCTGGTATTCCACTGGTACGGACCCCACCAATCCTAAACCTGCTATCTTTTCCTGTGAAGCTAACAATGGGCTTCTTTGGATCCCTTTGTTGTCGTAGCAAGAGGCGCATTCCGTGGGAAAGAGTAAGGTTCAGGCTCGCCAATCTATCTTTGGGCTGTGCGTCTCTAGCCACGGTATCCCAAGAATCAGCTGGAATTGGGGTGCTGCGATAAGGGTGAATCTAATATCTTCTCTATGACCATCTTGGCAGATTAAGGTGAGAGTGGAAGTACACTGTGTTACTGGTCCCAAAAGGAGTTGTGTGCCATCCACAGCTGTCACACTTTGAACGGTGTCCTTACGGTGGAATGCCAATCCCAAGGCCTTTGCGGTGTTTATGTCCAAGTAGTTCCCAATAGCCCCACTGTATATGAAAACCTTGAGGGCATGCATTCGGGTGGGTTGTGAAGGATCTACCAGAACCACAGGAATGCTGAAATGTGAGATCTGAGTGCCCCGTTCCTGGCTCGACAAACCGATCTTTACTTCTGCCGGGCGTTGGAGTTTTCTGCTTCAGTGTCTTCCCTTGTGTTATCTAGTACCCCCATTGTCTTCCGTGGAGGTTTAACCGTGCAGTTCCGGAGGAAGTGACCATATTGGCCGCAATATAAACTAAGTTTTTCCTGACGCCTCCGTTCTCTCTCTGCTTGGGTGAGTGGTCCCCTGAGGACACCCAATTGCATGGGTTCTGAGTGTGTTTCGGAGGCCTGTCGATTTGACGCTTCTTTCAGTCGGACATATGTTCTGATTTGGTTCGGTCGGCCTTGCGATCCTGTAACCGGTGGTCTAGTTGCATAGTCAGATCGATGTATTCACTACAATCTTCAGGAGGATTAACTACTTGTGCCAAGACATCTTTTAATTCACTTCTCAGTCCCCGATAAAATAACGTTATTCGTTTCTCTTCTGGCCAACCTGATTCGGCTATTAGACGATTGAATGTGGCGACATACGAAATAAGGTCCTGACCACCGTGTCGCAGAGAGAGTAGCTCATCATCAAGGCTTCACCACGAGTCCTATGGGCAAATAGTTTTTCCAGTTCACGTTGAAAACCTGGGTAATTTCTCAGTAAGCACTAACGGGACAGACCAGTCCACCGCTTACGCCCTCCTAAATAGGAGAGGACGAAAGCTACTTTAGCCTGGTCGTTCAGAAAAGAGTCTGGTTTGCATATGAAGTGTAGGCGGCATTGATTCATGAACGCTCCAAATTTCTTAGGATTCCCAGAGAAGCATTCCGGGGGTGCTAAGGGGATATTGCCTGGAAGCAATACTTGAACGGGTGTGACTACAGGTGCCACGGTAGGCTGCCCCTGAGGGACTCCACCTGGTAGGGGTGCTAGACCGGCTTGGGTCTGTAAGAGCTGTCTTGCCAAGTCATTTGTTTTGTCCCTGTTGACTACCAGTTCGCGCCTTCAGCCATTAGTCTCTGAGCGGGCTGCATGCACCTCGGCCCGTAGTTCACCTAACAATAGGGAAAGCTGATCTACCTCAGAGGTTTCCATTGCTTGGGCAGAGTTGTTGAGAACGGCTTCGTGTTCTGTCACACTCACCTGTGTCTCTGCAGGAGCGATGGATGAGCCTCCCTTGACACAGAGTTCTCACTTCCCCTGTTTCACCCGGAGGAACACCTGTTAAATACAAGATGTACACTCAGACCTGAATTCGCCTGATTCCCCTGGGCCCTTCCCTTCTCTTTACTGTGTGCTGTGATGTCCCCTAAGGGCTTACCTTGGTTTTTAGTGGGGTGTGCACTCCATCCTGCATTTGCAGGAGCACGGTTCACTCGTAGGGATGATGCCAATGTCTGTTTACTGAGTCATGATGCCACACGCTGTTATATGCCTTCACAGCGAGGCAGAGTGTTCAATGTGCTAGTTTCTTCACGAGCAAGAAAGTCCTTTCCACGAGGTGAACGTTGCATGGTGGATGTTGAGTGTCCGGAATTGTCCATATTGCCTTTATTTTGCCAAGGTATCTTTGGGTGAGTAGCGCTGCGTGTAGAAGTCAGAGCCGCTGGTAGGTATGAGCAGCGTCATAGGTTCGAGCGCACCTAGTAATGTCTCTCCTTTCCCTTGCAGGAGTGGATTATGTAGTGTCTGCGCCTCGAGTCTGGGTTCAGCACTACTGGAGAGCCTTAGTGGTCTGGTAAGTATGCACAGAGGCTTCAGTAACTATGCACCGCGTTATTGGAGCGAGCGCAGTGAATAATGTCTCTCCTTTCTTTTGCAGGACTTTGGGCGCTCAGACTACAAACCTGAATCCCATCGTAGCGGGAAGATTTGGTAAATATGTGCAGCGTTACTGGAGTGCGCGCGCTAACAAAAGTTCTTCTTTGTGCCTTCAGGTGCCGGTGTAGGATTCACCTTGTGACTGGAGAAAGCTGCGGCGTGGAGAAAGCACGGAGGTTGATCCGGTGCAGGTAAGCTGAAGCAGGACGATCCGAAGCAGTAAGCAGAAGCAGGATGATCCGGAGCAGGTAAGCAGAAGCAGGATGATCCGGAGCAGGTAAGAGTAAGCACAGTGAATGTGTTGCTTATGCAGCTTACAGAAGCAACACGAAGCACTGGAAAAATCTTGGGTGTGGCTTATATAGCCAGCCACACCCGAACACTAGAGAGCTCAAGGACTGTAATGCACTTCCTGTTTGGCAACAGGAAGTGGTAACCAGGAAGTTACTACAAACACCAGGAATTAATCAAAAGAAGGTATCTGCTATGGCTTTTTTGTGTGCCTATGCCAGGTCTGCCAGGCCTCCACCCAGCTTGCCCCGACTACATGACTCGTACCCATGACACTTAGTCTACACTCCCTCCAGCCTCTCTTCAAGCTTATCTATTCTGTTCGTGATCCTGTCGATTTTGCCTCCGATGTCTGCTCTCATACTCTTCATTTCAGAAAGAAGGGCCGCTATGTCGCTCTTTGTTGCGGCAGCTTCTGTTCCCGATGTCGCCATGCTAGATGCCGATTTGGGATCCAATTCAGAGTCAGGTGGGGAGTATTGGTATTTAGCAAGTTTCTGTTGTGTGCCCATGCGCTTTCTCTACAGCTGTGAGGCTGAGATGTTTCTTCTCGCTAGGTTTCGTTGGTGTATAGTTGTCTGGGCAGGTCTCCTGCGGTAGCGATCCGTGTGTGGGGTGCGATTACTCTCTTTTCGTGCCCAAGGGCCCTCTTCTTCCGTTCTTAGTTGGTTGGTATGTAGGCCCAAGAGAGGCACACGCCTCTCTGTTTTCTGAGAGGGCCCAACCCCTTGGTACATTCAGTTCTGTTGTGGAGCCTAGGTAATTCTTATCATTGGGGTGGAGGGTCCATGGATTGAGTAAATGCGTAGTGAACCATTCAACAGGCCTGTTGGGAGCTGGTACCAGGCTGTTCGGAGTGCTGGGGTTTGCTTCTTCGAAGTGGGGGACCAATTTCAGCACATTGTCATAGGGCTGGCCGGGGAACTTCCACCTTGGCCGAGTGGATCTGTATACACCAACCCAGGAGGAGAGACCTCGGATTGAGAGTGGAACTTAGTCCTCCTTGCAACTTAAGGGGGCTAGACGAGTTCTTCATGTGGGTGGGGATACCTGTAAACGTGATGTTCTTTCTTACAGGTTGTACCTAATGATGCTGTCTTTTTATTCCCACTTCAGGTCTTCCCTGCTTCTGTGTCCATAGGTAATTATGAAATCCCTAACCGTGGTCGTGAGGGGCTGTGTTCAGGTGCACTCCAGCATGATTCCAGGAACAGTTAGTGCGCCACTAAGCACTTAGATTCTAAGAGGGATACATTCTCCCTGTTTCACTCACCAGCAGCCACTTTGTCGTTAATTATGGGTTCTCCTTCCATCCACCATGCGGAGGCTGCCCTCACTGTATCAGCCCCTTCAGACTGCTCCATTGGCCAGGGGAGCCCATGGGTGGTGGTAAGGTTCAGCTGTGATCCGCGCTGTAAATGGCAACATGGCTGTGTGGTTCGTATTGTGTGCAAGAGTTGGCCTTAATTTTCAGCAGAGGTGATAGGGGCAAAGGGCGTTGTAGGCAACAAGTCCGTTGGGGGCTGGCGGGTTGTTAAGTGTTGGTCGTGGTCCGTGTCCTCCACGAGAGAACACTCCTCATGATGCAATGGTACTACTGATGGGACTGATCGACGTTCGGTCCAGCTGGATTTCAGATCATTGGGAGGTAGTTAGGACTACAGGTGCTCGGGCCAGAGCAGAGTTTCAAGCAGGGGCGTTTGGTAGCAGGAGAGGGAAAGGAAAAATGTCTCGTCGCTCACAGTGGTTCGCGGGGTGGTATCCCAACGTGTCTGCTGTGGGTTCACAGGCTGCCTCCAGTAGTGCAATCAGTGGGAGCGGGGTGCTCAGGCCTGTGGTATCAGGGAAGGGCCATCCGTCGCCACCTGCTCCTGTGACGTGGGCACTCCTCAACGTTGCTGGGTGGTGTCCCTAAGCGGCTTCCGTGTCAGCGGTCTCAGGAGGCCAGACTCCCAGGGTCACTTTTGTAGGTCAGTTGGATCCGGATTGATATTGGCGCTTCAGGGCTTCACTACCCACCACGATCCAGACCGGGTCCTGCCTCGGATCGTAGGGCAGCCTGGTGTACGTCGTTGGTCTCGTGTGATTTGCACTAGCGTCCCCAGTCTTTGTGATGGGGCATCACCAGGTGGTCGGAGGCCGCCGAGTCGTGGGTAGCGGGTCAGCTGGTGTCGCTGCGTTGGTCTTTTCAAAATGCGGGAGAGTGGGGTTTCATATGTGTCCTGGGTGCGTTCGCCCTCCGGAGGTGGCCTTTGAGGATGCCCCAGCACTGGGGGCCCACGTCTCAAGGGGGGGGCACACAGCCGTTTGGTTTGTGGGGGGCGTGCTCGTATGGTGCCTGGGCGTGTGGGTGGGGTTCTGAGTCGCCGCAGGGAAAGTCTGTGGAACGGAAGGGCCGCTTAATTAAATTGGAGGCGCTACTTAGCTGAGGCGCCCTGCCCACGTGTTGCCGGTCCCTTATAGTGAAGAGGGGGGGCCAGTGTGGAGGGGTACCTTGTGATCGTGGTCCTCAGGAGTCTGTCCCCTTTGCTCAGGGTTGGAGGTTGAGTGCTCTCGTGGACACGGGAAGTCACAAGGATGCCTTGTTGCTGCGTGTGTCCATAGCTTGCTACGCGGTATCGCGTCTCCTCTCAGCACTCCGTTTGGGATCCGGATTGCTCCTTGTGTGTGCCAACTGGGGGCTAAGCCTTTGGTGGGGGGGTTCCAAGTGTGCCAATACCGTGGGTGCACAGGTGCGGATTAGTCCCGTGTCGGACAGTTAGGAGGCTGTGAGATGTTACGCGGCGCCTCTGGGACGTGGTGCTGCTCCCCCCTTCAGAGGCTCACAACTCGGTCGTTCAGCGTCCGTTTTCTGTTGGATTTTCTCCCAGCACGTCCTAGGCACCTTTAGCCTTGTGAATCCGTCGAGTGCTAACCTGGGGGGGTTCAACAGTGGGGGCTCATTCCACTCTAACAGACCTCGGGACGGAGCTTACACAGAGGAGCTTGCCATCCGTGCACCCGCTGGTGCCCAGTGGAAATTATTCTTAATCACTTCCGCTATTTCCCACGAAAAACAGGATCCTGAAAAAGAGGATTGTACAACCACCATTCTCTGGCAGGCAGAAGAGTTTCCCCTAAGTATTCTAATCGAGGAAGAAACCAAAGCCTAATCGGAAAATTATTTGGGGCCAATAGTGACACCCTACACAAAAGGGACCAGCGAAGAAAAGAACAGAAAGATATCAATCCAGGAGTGACCCCCATGCACATGAGAAAAATGCATATACTCTATTTCCGTGTTGTGAGAGAACTTTAAAATCAGACCCAACTCCCACATCACACTCACTAGGGCATTGGCATTTTTAAAATCCAACCGGGAAGGGCACACTGTCTTGTAGGGTCAGGTTGAAATCACCTCCAATAAGGATCTCGCCTTTGGCAAAAGAGGCCAGGGATGGGAGCAGAGAGAATAGATGATTAGACTGCTCCTTATTAGCAAGGGCAACATATATAAGGCTCCTCAAATGGCCAAACAAGTGACCCTTCACTAAAAGGTATCTACCCTGGGGATTCCTCAACACTTCCTATGTTTTAGAAAGAGCAGCAGTGGAGAACATGATAATTATGCCCCTCATTTTGGAAGAACAAGAAGTGAAATAATGGTTTTTAAAATACGTTTTACAGAGCCTCTCTTCATCTTTTGGAGCAGATGGATCTCCTGAAGCAACACTATATCAATCCTGAGCACCGAAACTGGTCTAATAATGATTTCCTTTTAACCAGGGTGTTCATGCCCTGGGCATTGAGGGTAATTACCCCAAACGTTTTCATCTGTACACCCGAAACCGAATCATACCAGAAGCTAATAAAGCAAAAGACCCAGAGTTAGATACCACAAAATCCCAGAGGAGACACCCACCTCCACCACAAGGCCTATTAATCTCAAGTGACATTTTTCAAAATCGAAATACTAACCTCCCACATAAGTGAAAACGAAATACTAACACCTAACTAAACAACCTGTCACGGCTTGAGGGAGTAGAGCCAGACTACCCTGCAGACTACCCTACCAGACTCCAACCTATCACCCCAGCAACTAAACCCCCCCATTAAACTGTTTAATGCTAGTCCACGAACTCCACTAGAATAGGCCACATCCATCTCAGGCGAGATGCGGTATCCCCTTTTTTGCGACACACCCCTACCCAACAACCCCTTAGTCTTTATGGGATCATGCCACCACAGTCCCATCCTACCCCAGTACTTTCCTTCAAGAAAAGGCAGGAGAAAACATATTCATCCACGATACACCTGTTTTCCCCTTTCTGACAATAACCTGCCCTCCTCTTCAGTGAAACACTACAAACCCCATAATCCCTGTTTTTTTGTTGACAACCCTTTTTATAATTATTCAACCGACTTTCTCCAGAGATGTACAACTCACTACATTTCCCAGAATCCCCTTCATTCAATCTGTCCTCCAAATACTGTGAAGAAGAAGCAGCAAGAAGGAATGAGCATTACCCATGGGAATCCCTGGGCCATTGACTACTATGGAAGACCGCCTTTTTGTCACACTAACGAGGCCAGGCAGAGTCAGGCAGGCCCAACCCTAATCACACACCTGCAGCCTGCTAATATCACACAGGTGCTTAAAAAGGGGCTGCAAAGAGAGAGAAGGAAGTTGCTCTTGGGAACAGAGGAAGCAGTGGTGAGTACCCAGAGGAGGAGGAAGGGTGAGGTGCTGAGCCAGTACCTGTTGGGGCTACATCCCAGATAAGTAGCCTTACCTCCCTAAGGCTAAAGAAGGCAGACTGCTGGTCGTGTTTACTGCAAAGCTTGCTTCCCCTAGGCATGTGAGAGGAAGTCCAGGTGCAGGAGGGGCAGGTGGTGAGACCCTGGCCTCCTACCAAAACTCTTCCCCCCCCCCAGGGAGCTACCCACCTGCGCCACGCTAGCTGAGTAAGTGTCACGGCGGATGAAGAGAGGAACCCGGTTAGTGTATGGGTGGCTGGAACGGGGGAGCGAAGCAGAAGGAGTACTTGAGTGTGAGAAAGGGAAACCCTGAGTAAATATAGAGTAACTACAAGTCCCAAGAGGCATTGGGGTGAACGTGAAAACCAGTACAGCTCGAGCCCCGTCTGAGGAAAGCGTGCAAAAGGAATGATGAGAGAGGAATAATGGTCAGAGTGGTCAGGCTGGGGTTCCCGTAAAAGTGCTCGCCCATTCGAAAGTCTCTGACCCAACAAACCATGGAAGGCCACACGGCTCAAGCCCGACAGAGGAAAGCCAAGGCGTAAGAGCCACTGGAAAAGGTTTTAGCCCGACAGAGGGGAACTTTATGAGATGATAGAACCGTGTGAAGCCTGACTGGAGGTTTAAGCGGAAGCCTGACTGGGGGGCTTAAGGGAAAGCCTGACTGAGACCTAGACTTGGGTAAGGGAAGAACCTAAGGGGTCTAGGATGACTTTCTTTTGAACTGTGTTAAAATGACAATGTGAACCCGACTGAGGGATGTCAAGAAGGAAAGTAAGGGAGGTGAATCCTGTACTGTGATAAAGCCAAGAGAACGCTAAGGGAAGTGAATCCCACATTGTGATAAAACCCAAGTGAACTGTGTTGTTGAGGCAAATGTGAACCCAACGGATGGATGCCTGCGAATTAGGGTGAATAGTAACACACCCGTGAACATAGTGGTAACAAACCTGAACCCGACTGAGGGATGTCCACAGGGAGTGGTTAGTCTGACCCTTGCTGAGAGAGGTTAACGTTGAGAGAAGGATCGGAGCCTGGCTGAGGGGGATCCAAGGATAAAGAGTAATTGCCTGTTGTGAAGATTAGTGAAAGGAACTTTTGTTTTGTTGTTTATGCTACATTAGCCCCTCTGAAGCCAGAGACTTTGTATAAAAGAGACTTGGGCACAGAAGGCCCCGCTATTGATGAAAGGAACTGTAACCTCATGCTGGAGAAGCCCAGGAGTGTGCTGTGCTGAAGAGTCCCACCTTGTCCCATGCTAAAAAGGTGGGGAAGGGAGACCCCGGCCATAACATCGTGACTTATAATTTTGTGAACACTATCCCTAAATATGTTGTAGCATAGCAGTAAGGATTGGTATCTTTTTTTTTAGTATAGGCCCTTTTTATTTGACTAGACTCCACTCAGACTGTATTATTATTATTTGATAGTCGTAGCTTGCTCCCATCTTAGATTTAGGTTTAGATTAGGTGTTCATCTCACCCATTTTACAGTTTAATAAACACCCTTGAACTGTGATCACTTGTGTGTCTTACTTTGATACCATGCCTTCCTTACAGCAACGGATATTCTAGAATCCTTATTTTTGTGATTGATGATGATGCAAAGATGTTTAAAAAGAAATAGGATTGTTCCTTTTCACTGGAAAGCCTCTAACTGGGGAAAACGACATTGGACAAGATCTGATATTACAAGCAGACACCTTTTAAAAACAGATGCATTCTAAAATTCTCATCAGTAATGATATAGATTAGGCTTAAGAAACCTTGTTTTAACATTCTTATTTTCACTACCCCCTTAAAAATGAAAAGATTAACAGTTAGTTGGTTGATTTCAAACCCGTGACAAATGTCTGCTTCCCACCCTGCACTGAAGAGGAATCCTCCACCAGGCACGTATTCCAACTGGGACAAATTTCCAAGTAGACACAGTAATTATTATCTCTCCTGCACTCTCCTGTAGCTGTTAGAGTGCAAGCTCCCGGTAATATACACTCCCGTTTCTCATGAAACCCACAGGGTGTGAGAGATGTACGGTAACTGTGCAGCAAGGCTGCATGCACAACGGACAGACATTATCCCTTCGCCCCTCTTCCTCATCCCAGTCCACAACAAACAAGTTGATCCACCTCCCAGACAGGTTTTACAGTAAAAATACCACACTTTTACTACCCTACCCAGGTGAAGAAGGCTCTTCCCCCTAATCATGTGGGGCTGCGGTTAGCTGGGTGCCCCCGGCTATGGTGTATGGCTCTGGTGACCCGAATGCCGCAGGGTGCATTTGGCTTTGAAATAACCTGATTCCTGTGTCTCTGTGATCTCTTGTTATATTTTGTTTCCACATCGTGATCGCAGCGCAGCTGTGAAACCGGGTGATCCTGGTATTTGGTGCGGCCCGCCCTGGTGACTGGTGGCAGGCCGCCACATTGGCGACAAGGGCCGGTCAGGGCGTTGGCCGTGTGTGAGGAGGCGGCGGTGGCCGCAAAGGAAAGGAGGTGGGAGCGGTGCAAGTGTGGAGGCCAGCTGGCATCTCCCAGCGCTTCCGGGAGGGAAGAAATGAAGCAGGGAGGGGCTCTGTGTCCTCGTGTGCCCGCTCCAAGGAGATCCGCAGCAGGGTGAGTGAGGCTGCAGAGAGTGGGGGCGTGGCCTGCTAAAACCGGCCCGCGGCAGAGGAAAATAAGGAAAAGAACGTTTGTGCAAGGAAAAGAGAGGCCTTGAACTAAGCTTGCAGAAGCCCGAAAAGAGGGGGCATGGCCCAGCAAGAACCAGGCCTGCCACGGAGGAAAGAAAAAACAGGATAGTGAGGCCCGCAGCGGCCCGAAAAGAGGGGGTGTGGTCCAGCAAGACCCGGGCCGGCCGCGGTGCAAAGGAAAGCGGGACATGGAGGCCTGCTGCGGCCCCGGAGAAGAGGCATGGCCCAGCAAGACCCAGCCCGCCACAGTGAGAAGAACTGAGGGACAAAGGCTTGTGTTAGGCAGAGAGGGAGGCTCTGCAAGTCATTAAGTGGGGTGGGGAAGCAGATTATAACACCTCACAGCACTCTATCTGTTTTGCCACCAAGAGCTTGTTCAGTCCAGGGTTAATCGGACGGTGAGGTGGCCCGTGCTCACCGTCGAGCAAGGACAAGGTAAAGAGAGGACCAGTGAAGACCTCAGGCCAGCTGGGGCTGATGATCTGTGTGCTCCATGTTGGAGGTGTTGAAAGCAAATGGGGCAGTGATATTGGTAGAACCCCGGGCCGCATGTGCAGGAGCGGCAGTACAATCATCCCACTCGATCGGGACTGTGCAAATAGAGGCCCCAATGTGATCTGGGGTCGAGTAGTGGTGGCGGGCATGTCCGAAAACAAAAGATCGGGGTGGGGAAGAAAAAGGCTGCTGCTCTGCCGGCCCAATGAACCGGGGTGCTGGCTGCAGGCTCCGGGTAGGAGCAATATCATGCACGGTGAAGACATGGAATGGCTGCCCATGCTCACCATACAGGAGCAGGCCCCATGCCAGCATGAACCGACCATGCTTTTGCCACCGTAGGGCCAGGGGGGCTGTAATTCTCATGAGAAAAGAAAAGGGAAAGTGCGGAGGAGGGTTGCAGGTCTTGTGAATGCTTGTGCACCCTCTGCTGTTAGCAGCAGCCCCTAAGTGAAGGAAGTGGCCTGTCATCCTGCCACCAACCCAGCACCCTGCCACGGTTTGCCCCACTAGCTAAGGACTAGGCCGATGTGGCCCCTGGTGCCCCCAGGTGCGGCTTTGCCAGCCCTTGAACTCTGAACTGTCCTGAAGAGATCCTAATGGAAGTCGGACTGGTATCCTGCGGGCCTGCAAGTGCTTAAAGTGAACCCAGTAGTCATACACATGAGGCTGGGAGGCGCAGATCCTGGACATGCTTAAAATGGCCCTGCCAAGATAGTGTGTGAAGCTTTGCTGCTGCACTTGTGGGGTTTTGTGTCGAGGGGTGCCAGGCGCGAGCGTTGGTATTTTGTCAGTGGTGTATTTTGCCACAACTGGCCTTACCATTAGAGGTACTTCAGTATTACCCTATTTTGGTGACACCGCATAACTGATAACCGCCATATTACACCACCACGCTTACTCTCTCCTATACACCAACACTCAACTAGAACACAGCGATACTATGACACATTCGGTATAGCTGTTTTCATACTAACACCCGCCACATACTCCACATCATCATGACTAAACATCAGCTGAGCAAACCGCTAGCTTAAGCGTCTCCTCAGGCCTAACGCAGCCACAATCAGTCTGGGCGTCATCCCCCAGAATGAACACATATGCCTAACCTCTGAACCGCTACACCAACCGCTAAAAAGCAGCCAACACGCAACTGCCACTTCGGTTGCACACATAGCCGGTGCGCACACGCACCTTATGACCCTTTCTCTCTCTACTAATTTCCGAGGGCGTTCAACCTACCAGCGCTTTGAGATCATACCAGTGATACATAAGGCGCTATATAAATGGCAAGTAACATAACATAACATAATATAGTGTTAGCTTATATTGGCGGCAATTTTTAGTGGTTTAGTGGCAACTTATTTTTGTGGTATAGTGATGGGCATGTCCTTTATACTACAAACTTCCCTTGCCATAATTGGGATACCCCTTGGCTGACTATGAAGAACCTCTGGACCTAGCACACTTTCAGGGAACCCAGTGAGTTTATTCAGAATGCCACTTATTGCAAGTATCTCACTTATTTACATCCAGTAACCTATGTGCCTTAGATGACACCACTTTCTCTTCAGCATGCAGAGAAAGCCCATGCACACACCCTCTATCTGTCTCATCTGTATGTATTTACTCTTTTCCTAACATTGTCCCAGATGATATATGAGGCAGCACATTTTTTACCACAGTGGTATGACACTAGGATCATCCACTGACTTTGCCATTAACACAGCGATCGTCGGAGGCAAAAATAAAACACAAAAAGCAAACAACAGCCTTGTTCTGTTTTCTTTTTGCATGCTATTATGGTTTGATTACCACTATTATGTTGCACTAATATAAAGATAAAACAATATATCACATAATCTCAGAGTTACATGTTCTTACCAACAGCGAGCCCAGCACACCGACTCTCTGAGAGATAGAAAGAAAACAACACATGGCAGCATTGAAGAAATAAAAACAGTGTATGCAATTTTTCTGAAACAATTTCAGCAAGAAAGAGATCAAAATAAAACACATCCAAAATGAACTTAGTGTGCATCACTTTCTCACCCAGTGCAAAAATGCAGAGAGAAACATGAACCATTTCTTTTAAATCTAACTCACTACACTGTCTGCCAATAAGTACATCATCTTTCATTCATTTTGTTTTACGCACATCTCAATTATGACCTAACTCACCAATATGTGCGAAGTCTGAATCTCTTGCTGCCGGAGCTTTAGCTATGCAAACCTCCCTCACACAGCCCCTAGGTGTGCAGCCTTTGTAATTCCTTCTACTTCGATGCCAGCAGCCCGACACCCCTTCTACATGGCCTACCAGCTGTCTTCAAAACTGCATTCGCGGAGCCCACGTCCAGAGGGGCACCGACAGCATTCGAATCTCTGGAAGCACTGACTACACCCCCCAATCCAGCTGATTAAATTACCTCTCCCTGTCTGTAAAACTTAGATCAGCCTCTTCTGACGTGGTTCTGCCACCCCTTGATTTTTACCAATCACATTACAAGGGTTTTTATGTAACAAGTCATTTCCTGCGAGGACAATGGGAGTTCTCAGCCTGCACAAAAAATAACTTGCACAAAACAAACAGCCCTTCCGCTTTTTTTCTATTGTGCATCTCCCCATGGAAAAACACAAAATGAAATGACTTTCAAACTGTGTCTACCAAACGGCATTATAAAGTTAATTGGGACAGTTAATTGGTTAGTGGACTTTTTATTACTTGTTAGTTGGTTACATATTTCCAATGCAGTTACACACAGATATAAAAGCATTCAATTTGTAAATGTGCACATTTTTTGCATTTTAAAATGACCGCACACTTTTACTACGTCTTTGAAACTAAACCCCATTTTGCTAGCTTGCTTCTAAAAACGTTTTGCTAAATGCTTTTAAAAATAATACTCATTTTACTGGCTTGTTGCTGAGAAAAGCTGTCCCTTACCATTTCGAAATAGCTGCTTTTAAACACTGCCAATGAAACACCCATTTTGCTTCCTTTGGAATCTGTACACATGTGCTGTTATTTACATGTATGAATATATCCTTACTGTGCCCCCGGCTATGGTGTATGGCTCCGGTTGCCCGGATGCCGCAGGGTCCTCTGTGCGGCCAATGCGCTGCGTGATCGCAGAGCAGCTGTGAAACCGTGTGATCCCAGTATTTGGTGCGGCCCGCCCTGGTGACTGGTGGTGGGCCGCCACAGCACCCTGGAGGGAAGGCTTTGTTCAGGTTGGTGGCACTGCAGTGCTTTGCAACGCAGGGTGAGACTTGCTTATGCTCCAGCCTGCATGGCGGTGTGGGCTCCTGAGGTTGCTGGTGCCCTTCTCCAGCACTTTTCTCTTGCTGTGCAGACACGAAAGCTCCGGGGTATTCTCCCCTGGTTGGAGTGGCCGGAGTGCAGAGGGAAAGTTCTCTGTAGCAATGTTTGCCACTATGCTCCCTGCCTCCTCCAACGGCTCACCCTATTCAGTGGGACCCTTCTGGGGCGTTTGGCACATGGTGAGAACACCTGTCCATCGGCCAACTCCCCCCACCCTCCTCAGGCAGGTTGTGCCTGCGGTTCCTGCTGTGCCAGAGGGATCCTATCAAGGGGGACCCGCTTGGAGCTGGGGAATCGGGGGCTTGTTTGCATGACTAACCTTGTTGGAATGTAGCATGAGTGGAGATATTGAACTGCCTCTGAATTCCAGGCTCCGGTATCCTGGCTACCTGAGGCACTGTGCTCTGGGAGAATACTGTAGGGGGCGGCATTCCCCGAGACTTTGGTCACAGACGATCCTCCGCTAGAGGTTGCATTGGCACATGCATTTTCCTCTGTAGTCTTGTGCTGCCTCTGGGACGATGAGTTCCAAGTTTGGCATGTCCTGATTCCTGCCTGTGCCCTGGACCCTTGAGGTTGTTCATGGCTGGGAGGTGTTGGCCCTCCCCATTGAGGTAACCCTTTCTGTCAGGCAATGTTTCAGCTGTCAGCTTTCCGGTACTGTCTTTTCTGACTGTTTAGGAGCCGGCACCCGCCTCATCCGTCTGCTCTTCAGTCTGGGATTGGCAGCCTTGTGGCACACTGAGTGCAGGTCCTTCAGTGGCGAGAACATTTTCACCCAGCAGCTACAGGGCAGAAGTATGTTATGTATTGCAATTCTTGCATGGCTGCTTCTCAGCTCTGGTTGGAGTTTCTCCTCCCCATGCTTTCAGCTCTGCCCTGGCCCTGTGGGGCTGGGTTGCAGACATCTAATGTTTAGGCGGTCTTGTGGGCCGTGGCACCCCTTGATCCTGTGGTGCTCTTTAGGAGTTCCTGAGGGTTCTGACTCAGCCTCAGGCCTCGTGGAGCCTGCATGGTTTGCTTGAAACCAACTATTTGCCAGGAGCTGCTTTTGGGCTCCCTAGCCCGGCTGGTGCATTACAAACATGCCTGTGTGACGTTGTCCCTATAAATAAAAGGGGCGTTCCCTGCTGCGTCAGAACGACCGTGGAGCCCGAACCGACCACACCAGCACCAGCCTGAGTCTGTAGGCGGGAGGGGGCTCACGGGCACTCCGGGTCAAACCGGATACTTGTAACAGTGGCGACAGAGATCGGATCAGTCACCTGGACACACAGCGGTGAAGGCAGTGATTTTTTTTTTTCTATCCTAAATTAATATTCACCGTCCTGAATGCCGCGGAGAGGCGACAGACCACGTGGTTTGCCAGCCATTTTGTGTGTAGGGCTTGGGATGGTCGCGGCTCTATTTTAGAGCACCTGTGCGCCATCCGGGCTCAATTTTTGGAACATTCATCAGCGAACAGCTGATATTGCACGTGATGTGCTTTGTGAAGTTCTTTTCTGCAGAATTTCGTCGAGTTTGAGGTGAGGAGCCAGGGGAGGCCTGCTGTTCTTTTGTTTGATTCCCTGGGCCCACCCATCTCAATTTTTGGAGCCACTGAATGGCCTTTTGTTTTTGGCTGTGTAATCTGCCATCCTGTGCAATGTGGACTGTGGTGCTTTGCTGAGGACTCTTCCAGTTCTTCTTTTTGGACATTTTGGAGGCGCTCAAGACGGTGCTGCAGCAGACTAGTGGAGTGGTGTGTGCTGAGGCCCGCCAACATCGCCCACCTAACGTTGCCCAGGTGGATCAAGGGGAGGAAGGTGCCGCCAAGGACGATGATGAAGAAGAAGAAGAGGAGGAGAATGTCTTTTTCGTGTCCAGTGTGGGTGTCCCAAGGTCCAAGACTAGGCTTCAACCAAAGAGCCTAGTGCTAGAGAATGAATCATTGGTTCCGGTGCTGCTGGGCACAGGGGCTTCGGTGAACGTCATGGCGCGGGAGCACTATGATGCCATGGAGTGTCCGCCGGGGCTAACAACGCCGAAGCCACGCATATTCACTTTTGGTGGGGCACAGCCAATCCCGCTGAATGGAGCCTTCGTGGCTGATGTGAGGCATGGTGGTTCAGCGATTAGAGCACGTTTCTACGTCACTGCAGTTAGCAGTAACACACTGCTGAGCTATGCGGCTGCGGAAACGCTGGGCATTGTCAGTTTTGCATTCTCAGTGTATGTGGAGGACATTCAGATGCTGCTGGAGAAGTACGCTTGCCTGTTTGAAGGGATCGGGCGCATGGCTGGTGATCCAGTGAGACTGCATATAGATGAGTCAATCCAACCGGTTGCCCTGAAACATCGGCGGGTAACGTTCCATCTGCGAGACCTGGTCAAGCAGGATTTGGACAACCTTGTCAAACTAGACATCATTGAGAAGGTGGAGGGCCCGATTCCGTGGGTCTCTCCGATTGTCATCGCGAGAAAGCCTAAGCAGCCTGATTCCGTCAGAATATGTGTTGACATGACCCTCCCTAACAAAGCGATCAAGAGGGAGCGACATCTGAAGCCCACCATTGATGACATCATCACGGAGTTGCAAGGAGCCCGTTTCTTTTCGAAGCTGGATTTACAGGCCGGGTACCATCAGTTGGTGCTGCACCCTGAGTCAAGGTACATTACCACGTTCACCACCCATCTTAGCCTGTACCACTACAAGAGACTGAGCTTCGGGGTGTCATCCGCAGCTGAGGTGTTCCAAAACATCATCCGTGGGGCCCTCACTGACCTGCAAGGTGTGCTCAATATTAGCGATGATATTTTGGTATTCGCCAAGTCCGAGGCTGAGCATTTGAACAAACTAGCAAAGAAAGACTTTTGAGCGGCTCCAGCCGCTGGGCTTAACATTGCACCGAGACAAATGCGAATTCCTAGAAACTCCTGTTGAGTTCTTTGGATTCGTATTCAAAGGGGGGGGGGGGTGTCACCTGACCCACGAAAGGTGAAGGACATAATGGAGGCCCGACCACCGGAAAACGTCTCAGAGGTGTGCAGTATTCTGGGAATGGTCACGTATTGTGGCCGGTTCATCAGGAACCTTGCGTCCCAGTCTGAGCCACTCCGGGCCCTTACTAAGAAGGATGTCACTTGGCAGTGGGGACCACTCGAGCAGGCTGCGTTTGAGGACATCAAGGGGGCTCTGATGGCGGAGGACACCATGGCCTTTTTTGACTCCCGCCCTTCAGTCAGAGATCGTGGTGGACGCCAGCCCGTTTGGTCTAGGTGCAGTGCTCGCACAGGTTGACGCAAACTTGAAAGTCCGTCCAGTCACATACGCCAGCAAAGCCTTATCGGAAACAGAACAACAGTATTCGTAGATTGAGTGAGAGGCCTTGGCGGTCCTGTGGGGCTGTCGACATTTCAGGCTGTATGTGCTGGGGACACCGGTGACGTTGGTCACGGACCACAAGCCCCTGCTGCCGATCCTGGCAGGGTCTTCCTCCAAGCGGCCAGCAAGGATTGAACGATTGATGTTGGCTTTGTTGGAGTATGGGGTCTCCCTGGTGTACCGACCTGGCAGCAACAACGTGGCTGATTACCTCTCTAGACATCTGAGGGGTGAGCCAGAAGGGCCACATAATGTCTGTGCAGAAGAGGCGGACGAGCACATTGCGCTCGTGGTGGAAGCAGCTACTTCCAACTCGGTGCCGGTGGGCGAGTTGGAGCAGACCTCAGTGGAGGATGAATGTTTCCTCATTCTCAAGATGGCCGTTCAGCAGGGTTCGTGGGGCGGGACTGGACACGCTGGCCCTGAGGACTCATGAAGCCAAAGTCAAGCTGCAACAACTCTGGAGGGTGAGGGATGAACTGACATTCTCTGAGACTGGTTTGCTGCTCAGAGGGGACCGGATAGTGATCCCACAAGGGAGGATACAGCAAATCATCAAGCTGGCCCACCAGGGGCAACAGGGCACTGCCAAGACAAAGGGCTGTCTTTGCCAGAAAGTCTGGTTTCCGGATCTGGAGAGGCAGGTGGAGGAGTTTGTGGCAGCATGTGTGTGGTGCCAGGCGGCGTCACCAGCGCAGAAGGAGCCAGCAATAGAGACAATGCCTCAGGGTGTGAAATCAAAAAGAAGATATCGAGGCTGAGTACCCCAAAAGGAAATACACCAAACGTGCGTTACAAAGAAAGATACAAAGATCTTTATTCTATGCTGAACAGTTTCAAAGGACAAAACAACAGATGGCTATCGGCCCGCAGTACAACACAGCGAATTCCAGCTCGGTTCGGTGTGCTCAGTGAGTAGGCTGTACATTAGAATAGTCGTGCCTTTTATGCACTCTAAAACATGATGTTGATGTTCAGCCAACCTACAAGTTAATACAAGTTAATACATCACGGATCTAGGGTTCGTGCAAAGTTCATGTATCTAAACATTTAGGGTTTACCTTTAATACATTCATCAACAAGTCACAATGGCGACAGTATGTCTTAGGATTCCTCGTTAAGCCTTCTCATACATTTCTGTACAATATAGTTAAACAAATGTTCACATTTCAGTATTTGAATATATTGTGTTCAACATGTGCTTGCGGATTAGCTTCGTTGACACAGGTAACCCTCTACACACAGGTCAGCGAAGGACAAGGTCTCAGTTCATGACTCTAACATGTGGCCTGCAGGCAGGTTACATATTAGCTCATACACAGAGGTCAAGACGGCCATGTTACATTCCGAATGACACTGTCCACCATATTAGAACACAGGGTGACTTTAGAGAGAGAATCTAAAATGGCGGATAGCCCTAAAATGGCGGATTACTCAGATCTAAGGTGAAGACCTTGCAATGCGGATTTCTTCGTATTGACTGAGTGCCATTCCTTTGTATGCAGAAAGAAACTGAATCGGGGCTATGGTTAACAGTGTAAGAAGGAGGCGTGGCATCCTTATTGCCTATAGGTGCCATCTTAAAAGAAATCAAAGATTGAAAAGGACGAGACAGTCTATCAGAAGGCCTAATAGAAGCAACGTTGAGCTTGCTCCTATTCGCGAAGAGTGAGCATCCCAGGGGCGTAAGAACACGTTTCTCAAAACTATTCAAATTAGTACTGTTAAAGTTCCCCGATATGCTATCGTTCCATCGGCCAAAGAACAGTGCTCTAAGAGAAGCATAACAAGCAGTTGTCAAAGGTAAAGGATGAATATACCAACCTAGCCCCTTATCCCCGTGTTGTGGTAAATGCGAACAAACCCAACAGTTGGACTTATTAAAAATGGCATGTGTAGCATTCATGATGAGTAATAATGTATTGTTGTAGTATCTCTGTCTGTGCTGAGAGTCTCTAGGAGATAAAGTATGCAGATGCACAAAAGGAGTAGAAACAGTAGGTACATTTTCAGTCAGTAACACATTTTCTAACGGATGTACTTCTTCTAGGTACCAAAAGCCTAGAACAATGACTATTATAAAACCAATTATCATTATGAAAAGACAGCAGTACGTTCTCGGGGCCCAAATAGTTTGTCCATTCTCACTGCTAGTCACATGTTCATTTATCAGTCCTGTATGAGCGGCAGCGGTTGCAGGCATTGCAGTCTTCAAACGGAAAAACCCCAGTGTTTTTGGCTGGCGACCTCCCGGCCGAGCGACTTCTTAGTCCTTCCATAACCTTAGCCAACGGAATCCCCTTTTTCAAACAATTACTTGGGCAAAAAGCAAGCCCTTAATGATTTTTCCTCCTCCTTCGAATGCACAGCCGAACCGTGCCGTAAGTCTATTTCCTTGGACGCAAATTGTACCTCGTTGTCCCTGGTACTGATTGATCCAAGAACAACGTGTCATCACTTCCCGTTGTAAGCGACGTATCAAGAGCGAGTGAAGATGCAAGATCCGGAACAACAGTTTCCGGAAGCAAAACTTTTGGAGAGAGTGGAGACAAGATGGCTGTTTCCCCAGGCCTCACAGGCTAAGAGAGAATCTCTGATGCACTCTCAGTGCTGTTTACTGCTTCGGGATCATTGGTTGCAGTATTGATGAGGGGTTCTGTTTCTTCTGTACCGCATGGCACCGGGTGTGGAATCCTCTTGACGTGCGTCGTGTGGATCCAGTTTTTCCTGCCTGCGACCTGCACCGCAGTTTGTGTGACCAGCAGGACCTGGAATGGGCCCCACCACCGAGGTGCAAGGCAAGAGGATTGCTCAAATGCCTTCGTCAACACCCAGTCACCGGGCCGAATGATATGACCTGGGCCCTCGTATCGTACAGGTAAAGCCTCTGGCACCTGGTGATAAATCAAATACAGGTTTTTAGTCAACTGGCTACAATAGTCTGAAAGAAGTACATTTTCAACATTTCTCAAAGACCGGCATTTTGGAAGGTTCCAGATATTAGCAGGTCTCCCCATTAACACCTCAAATGGAGAGAGCCCAGTCTTAGTTTGAGGGGTTGTACGCATGGCTAGCAACACGATCGGTAAGGCGTCCGGCCATTTTAGTTTGGTGCCGGCACATGTCTTAGCGAGCTTGTTCTTGATGATGCCGGTGTGTCTTTCTACTAATCCGGCACTCTGGGCGTGTCTGGCCGGATGGAACCGTTTGTCGATCTGTAGTGCCGCACATATCTGCAGAATTACAGCAGCGACAAAGTGTGGACCATTGTCCAACCAGATGACTCTTGGTAGCCCGAACCTGGGAAAGTGCTCCTTTAACATAGTTTTTGCAGTAGTCATGGCTGTAGCGTCTTTAACAGGAAAAGCCTCAACCCATTTGCTGAAAGCACAGATGACAACTAACACATATTTCAAATTATTGCACCGTTGCATTTCAATAAAATCAAAGTGTATGACCTCAAAGGGGGCAGAAGGTGGACCAAAACTTCCCCTGGGAGTTGATGTTGCCTTTCCCACATTGTGCTGTAAACAGATCTTACAGTCCTGAACATATCGCTTAGCTATTTTAGAGATTTTGTCATTTGCCCAAACTTTCTCCAACATTTTTGTAAGTTTCCGGGCACATATATGTGTAGGGCCATGAGCCATGATGACCATCATCATTATGTATGCTTCAGGAAGTAGCCATTTCTCTTCAACTGCATCCACCCAACACCCATCATCATCGAATTTCCCCAAGCCTTCAGCCCATTTCTTGGACTCCTCTAGTGTGGCATCGGCTTGGATGTCTCTTACAGAGTCAACATCCTCATCCATTACATAGGCATTTACAGTCTCTCTTGAAATGTATACGTTTGCAGAGATCTCGGTGGCAGTCTGTTTAGCTATCTGATCAGCGAAAGCGTTCCCCTTTCCTATATCATCTACAATCTGTTGATGTGCTGCCCATTTTACAACAGCTAACTGAGTGGGAAGTGCAAGCGCTGAGAGCAGTTGTACTATTAGGGAGCCATGCTGGATCTTTGTACCATGTGAAGTTAAGAACCCTCTTTCTGACCAAAGTCTACCAAAGTTGTGAACCACCCCAAAGGCATACTGACTGTCAGTGTATATGTTCACTGTAAGCCCTTCGGACAATTCACAAGCTCGGTTCAATGCTATAATCTCTGCGGCCTGCGCGGAGTTATGCGTGATTCTCTTGGTTTCCACGACCGTGCTTAATGTGGTGATTGCATAAGCAGCTGTGGGTGTACCAACCGGATGTTTGAAGCAGGAGCCATCGCAAAACAGCTCCTCTTGTGGATTGTTCAAAGGAGTGTCTTTTAGATCAATTCTACCCTTTGTCTCTTGTTCGGTAGTGTACAGGCAATCATGTGACTCTTCGTCACTGCAAGCAGTACCTTGCGGGAAAGGTAAGAGTTCAGCCGGATTAAGAACACAACACCTCTTAATTTGTATGTGAGGAGCAAACAAGATCAATTCTTATCTCGTCAACCATGCGGAAGCGAGGTGTTGCGTTTGAGTTCTGTTCAATAGAACATCTACAGAGTGAGGCACCATCAGAGTTAGAGGATGGTCTAGGACCATTCCCTCACTCTGTTTTACAGACGCAGCAGCAGCAGCGACAGCTCGCAAACATCTTGGCAAAGTACATGCTACAGGATCAAGGGCGGAAGAAAAGTAACCGCATGGCCTATTCTTCCTCCATGTTCCTGCGTTAACACAGCCAAAGCACATCCATCACATTCATGCACAAACGACACAAAGGCCTTTTCATAGTTTGGTGTGCCCAAAACCGGTGCCGAGCACAATGCAGTCTTGAGCAAATCAAATGCTTGCTGGTGCTCCATGTTCCAAAGAGATGGGCACCGGCAAAGAAAACCGGACAAACAACTGGTGTGCCAGAAAACCCCACAGACACATTGTTTTGCCCTGACAGTGGAATGTTTGGAACCCGAGAATGATCAATGGAACACTTTTGTGCCCCTGTATCTATCAAGAATAGATGTTTCCTATTTCCCACTATCATTTCCACGTAGGGGCCTTTCTGATCAACAGGAATAGGCGTAGGTTCCAAACCCTGCTTTGGGCAATCCTAACGAAACAGAATATCATCAAATGGGAGTTCTTCAGAGAGGTAAGCAGCAGAAAGATGGTTGAATATGTTTCTAGTATCCACACTTGGTGCCTGATTATCCTGCGAAAAAGGTTGCTGTGAATCTTGTGCAAACTGACCTCTACCAGGGCCCCCTACACCCGGGCGACCTCTGGATCGTCTACCCATATTTCCAAATGTGTTATTCGACCTTTGTCGAAGGACCAGGCATTGTGCACGCCAATGACCTTCTTGCCTACAATAGGCACACTGGTTAATGTTTACAGGACCCAAGGGCACATTTCCTTGTGGAACATACTGACCTCTAAACTGCGAATTACCCCCTCTTGGGCCTCTAACAATTTGTTGTAATAATACTTTTGTCTTTAAATCACCTTTTCTCTTTTCGATTCTTTCCTTTTCATTATTGACACGATTCTCATAGTACTGAGCCATGTGCAGTATTTCTGATTGAGACTTTGCTTGCTAAGCGCTCTCAGAAGACATAATTGGCGACTGGATGTCAGGCAGCAATCCACGCACAAATTTGTCTACGAATAATCTTTTCCCAGACTCCGTGCCTAAGTCTTGTCCACTGAAATCTGAGAATACTTGTTCGAACCGATTAAAGAACTCGGTCGCACCCTCAGACTTCCCTTGGACACAGGCCGTAAGTTTGTCCCAAATAATTCTTTTTTCGGGAATTATAGTTTTCAATTTCGCAACGATTCTATCAGGCAAAGTTATTATCACCTGAGGCGGTCTCTCGCCAGCTGGCCTTTCTCCATCGAGTCTAATTATGTTAGCCAATGTATCTCCTAACTCTGCTACATCATCTATAGTCCTAACCTGTTTCCACAAATCTACGGGTAGGAGTACAGGAAATAACAGATCAATATCACTTAAGATGAATACTGAGGATTGCAAAACAGACTCTATTTCTTTATAGGACCCTGTCGGATTTTTCTTAATATCGGGAATAGATTGTCTAATAGTGTTCACTTGAGAACGGGACATGAACAAACTGCGACATATAATGTGCGGGAATATCTCGAGCAGGTGCACCTGCTGCAGCATCAGCCGGAATCTCAACTTTTGGGACAAATGTCGGAGGAACCTCTTTCATAGGCAACTGAGATGTAGGCAACTCCGAACGCTTACTAAGCAACAGAGCCAAATCGAGCGCTAAAGCAGCCGAAGAAGTGTCAAGTGAAAAAGCTCTCTTATAAATACTCAATAACTCTCTGGGACAACAAATCTTTCTTTTTACGCACTCATCCTGTAGGTACTCTACCATTACCTGTATCACTTTCCTCTGCATTTCTGGCATATACTGACTATAGGTATCATATACTTCAACTGGAGTTATCGACATATCTGTGATCCATCTAATTGCATCCTTTGTGCAAATTCATATTTCCTCAGATATCGATTTACGACAAGGAAGGAACCGTTTCTGTACATACATACTACCCTCGTCGTCATCCTCATTCTGTAACCTTTCCAACTCCTTTCTATACTCAAATATTCTCTCAACATGCTCTTGTACTTTCTCCACAGTGTCTCTAGAAAGTGCTAAGGTGTTCAGATCCCTCAACCCTTGTGGGAGATCTGTATTGTTTAATCAGTCCCACATTACGCATAAGTGAATCCCTAATCCCTCAATAAAAACATTTTTCTCAGGAAAATTGTCCATATTAGAAAGTGTGGCAAAAACATTAGCTCGATCATCTCTCTCCATACAATGTTTAGCCCACGCAATCAAGTTACGTTTCTTCTCTGGAGGTACAGTATTGCGAGTGACAACCCGTGATCCCGCTCCCTGATCTACTACAAGCGGTGCAGGACCACTTGGAAGAGGGAGAGTAGGCATGTTCAACGGAGGTGTTATCACAGGTAAAATAGGAAAAGGTGGAGGAGCAGGTGGACGAGCAGCAACAAAAGGAGGAACAACTACTGGAGGAAGAGGAACAACAGGGGGTGGGAGGAACAGCAAGAGGAGCAGGAAGAGCAGGAATAACAGCAGGAAGAGGCAAACCAACAGGAAGAGGAACATACAGAGGTGGTGCAGTGGCACCAGGCCTTCGTTCATTTAACAATTTGTCGATAAGTTCGTCGGAAACATGAAAGTCTTTAGAAGGATAGATTTTCTGAATGCCAAGTGAGAAAGCCCTATCCATATTCCCAGCTGACTCAGACTGTTTATCTTGGTCATATAACAACGCTTTTTCAGCGTTCGTCTTATGATGGCGCGCATGTTTTTCCCTACTCTGTAAAGCTTCTTTTTTCCAATTCTGTAATACATCAGATGCTGCAGGTCTAGCCTTTTTCTTTAATAAAATTGACTCTAAATACTCAATACGAGGGATTTCAAAACTACCATTGATCGGCCACTGAAGTTCGGAAGCATGTCTAGTTTGTCTGTGCCAAATATCATTAAACAATACTACCAATGCCATGCTTACAGTACATAGTACAAGCTGGCGACCCCTCCTGTGGTGCCGGACGGCTAAATTCCAAAGATTGTCTGTCGCTGCGGAATAACACCCTGAAGCAGGTAGACAATTTCCCAGGCATATCAGAATACTGGTGTAACCTGGTCAATAATTGTATTTGCAGATACAATGCACCAAAACAAATGATCAGGATACTTAAGAATCGGGGCACGACTCACCTGATCAATCCTAAGGAGATCCGATCGGATTACAAAATTCCTTTCTAACTAATTATACCTCGTGTTTGGTGATTGCAGCAAATCTGCCCGCCTCGATAAGTGCACCCTTGTCAAGATGCCGACTCGGACCGCAAGCTCACCGCCCAGGGATTGGGCATTGCAGCACTGTTGAGGTGTTGCGTCTCTTTCAGAAAGGGACCCCTTTTTGTCACACCATCCGATCCCGGTCCGATAGCGTGCGTCAACCTTCAACGAGCTGGCATCAATCTTGAGGGTCCCTATTCAGGCGCCATCTGTGAAATCAAAAAGAAGATATCGAGGCTGAGTACCCCAAAAGGAAATACACCAAACGCGGGTTACAAAGAAAGATACAAAGATCTTTATTCTATACTGAACAGTTTCAAAGGACAAAACAACAGATAGCTATCGGCCCTCAGTACAACACAGCGAACTCCAGCTCAGTTCGGTGTGCTCAGTGAGTGGGCTGTACATTAGAATAGTCGTGCCTTTGATGCAGTCCAAAACATGATGTTCAGCCCACCTACAAGTTAATACAAGTTAATACATCACGGATCTAGAGTTCGTGCCGAGTTCATGTATCTATACATTTAGGATTTACCTTTAATACATTCATCAACAAGTCACAATGGCGACAGTATGTCTTAGGATTCCTCGTTAAGCCTTCTCATACATTTCTGTACAATATAGTTAAACAAGTGTTCACATTTCAGTATTTGAATATATTGTGTTCAACATGTGCTCGTGGATAGCTTCGTTGACACAGGTAATCCTCTACACACAGGTCAGCGAAGGACAAGGTCTCAGTTCATGACCCTAACATGTGGCCTGCAGGCAGGTTACATATTAGCTTATACACAGAGGTCAAGACGGCCATGTTACATTCGGAATGACACTGTCCACCATCTTAGAACACAGGGTGACTTTAGAGAGAGAATCTAAAATGGCAGATAGACATAAAATGGCGGCTTACTCAGATCTAAGGTCAAGACCTTGCAACTGTCATGATGCCTACCCCCGGGGACCTAGACCAAGTCCAGCAACCCCGGAAGCAGGCATCAAGTTATCCCAAGCAAGCCCAACAACCCTTTCTAGGGGCTATTTGGGTGCGGTCCTGGCGTCTATGGCGCCAGGCTCATATGGAGAGTCAGTCCTGGCACCACAGGCGCCAGGCTAATAGATTAAAACTTACCTGATGCAGACCATGCTGCAAACTTACCTGATGCAGACCATGCTGCAAGAGCTTCAAGCCAAAAGAGGCTTGGAAGGGACTACTTTACCTAGGGACTATTTTTTTACTCGGGTGGGGCTGGGGAGGAATACTTACCTGGGACTACTTTGGGGGCTATTTAAACTACGCCCGAAGAGCAGCACACGCTTCGCGTTATTCTGCATCCAGCAGCATAACGCTCACCTTGCCTGCAAGTCTGCATCCAGTCTTATGCCACGCCCACCTCGAGTTTGGAGCTCCTAGAAAAAGGGAGAAAGAAGGAGAAAAGGTTAGAACAAGAGTAATACCTTTGATCCTTACCTGAATTCCCAATCCATCGCGCCTTCGAGCTGGAAGAAAGGAGTTATTCCCAGACAAGGTGGGTCTGCGTAGAATTGAGTGCAAAGAAGTTCAAAAGGTTGAAGGGGTTGACGGTAGCCCTCTTAGCTCTGGACCCATTACTCAGACCACCGAGGACCTACAGGTCACCTACAGGTCACCATTCACCAACATACAGAAATGCTCGGATTCAATATCATCCGGGCAGCACACTTTCCAGTGATCCTAGGAATCACTTGGTTACGCAAACCCAACCCCCGGATCGATTGGTCTACCAATCAGCTAAGTTTCGACTCTGCCCACTGCAAGCAGAATTGCCTTCATGGTTTCAAACATCACATAGTGCACACCATTTGGCTATTGAAGCTGTGTTTTCCGACAAGGCGCCATTGGCTTTACCACCCCATAGACCAGAGGACTGTGCCATTGACTTGGTGCCGAATGCCTTCGGTCCTTTCGGAAGAATGTTCTCCCTATCGCAGATTGAAAAAAAAGCCCTTTGTTCCTACCTGGACAATAACCTGTGCAATGGTCTCATCCAGCCCTCTAAATCCCGACAGGCTCACTCTTCTTTTTCATACCGAAGCGGGACTCAACAGAGCTAAGGCCCTGTATTGACTTTAGGGGGTTGAACAAAGTAACGATCAGAGACCATTATCCCATGCCACTCATCACTGATATCATCGAGGCGGTTCGGGGAGCCAGGATATTTTCCAAGTTAGATCTTTGCAGTGCATACCACCTGCTGAGAATCCGCTCTGGTGATGAGTGGAAGACGGCCTTCTGTATACCATATGGGTTGTACGAGTACTGCGTTATGCCGTTCGGCCTTGTCAATGCCCCTGCGATTTTCCAAAGGTTCATGGACTGCATCTTTTCCGACCTAATGTAGAACTCAGTCATAATATACCTGGACGACATCCTGGTCTTCTCTCGCGACGACCCGCAGGAACACCAAGTCAATCTTCATGAAGTCCTGAGTTGGTTGCAGACACCTCATCTTTTGGCCAAGAAAGAGAAATGCGTATTTGGAGTGGCCTCCGTACCCTTTTTAGTGTTCATACTATCGGTGAACGGCGTACAAATGGAGGAGAAGAAGGTTGCAGCTATACTATAATGGGCTACTCCTACTTCCGTCAAAGAGGTACAAAGATTCCTCAGGCTGGCACATTCTTATTGCCGCTTAATACCCCAATTCTCAGAGGTAGTCCTGCCCATAACCAGTCTGCTAAAAAAAAGTCCTCCTCACCTTTCAGCTGGAATCCTCAAGCAGATGAGAGCTTCAAGCGCCTTGAACACCTGTTTTGCAGTGCTCTGATCCTGCGACATCCCGATCGAGGAAAACCTTTTATCCTGGAAACAGACGCCTCCGCCGCCACCATAGGAGCCGTTCTACTACAAGAACACGAACAGAAAGAACACACCATTGCTTACCTCTCCCGAACCCTCAACGAAAGCCAACGGAATTACTTGGTTATCGAGAGAGAACTCTTGGCCATGAAATTGGCCTGTGAGGAGTGGCACCATCTTCTGCAAGGGGCGGGGGGGCTTACCCATTCACAATAAGGATGGATCATGAAAACATACAGGTGTTACAATCAATTGATTGCATAAATTCTCGCCAAGCCAGATAGGCATATTTTTTTGCCCAATACGTCTTTCAGATTACCTTTATCCTAGGCAGTCAGAACACCCTGGCGGATGCTCTCTCACGCATGACTGTCTTTCAGCCAACCTATTCCCACAATCGGGACAATCTCTTCCCCAGAAACCGTGTTGTAGCACAGGAGTCGTCTTTCCTGCAATTGGTCAAGGAGACATTGCTCACAGAAAGGCTCCCCGACTCAGCCAAACCTCTTACCTCTAGGGTGTCCTCTTGCTTTGGGCTATCTGTCTTTATGTACCCAAAGCCTCGCTCAGAAAAAGAGTCCTGACATGGTGTCACGACCATAAGACAGCTGGACATCGGGGACAACCCGGTACCCTAGACCTACTAAGAAGATCTTTCTACTGGCCAGGTCTAAAGGAGGATGTAAGAAGGCATGTGCAATCATGTCTAGTCTGAGCAATAAGCGAATATATCACCTCCAGACCCATTGGGTTGCTAGAACAAGGAACTCTGCCTACCCGACCTTGGAGACAGATTACAGATGACTTTATCGTGGACTTGCTTGAATCACAGTCCTGCACCTGTATAATGGTTACGGTGGATTCTTTGTCCAAGTTAGCTCACTTCTCTCCCTTGCCGGGCATTCCCACAGCTGCTGGTATGGCCAAGGTGTTTCTCAAGTATGTGTTCCGCCTACATGGCCTTCCGGAAAAGATAACATCGCACCGTGGGAGCCAATACACCTCCAGGTTCCGGAAGTCCTTGTGTGCCAAGTTGGGTATCGAACGGGCCCTTTCTTCGGGTTAACACACCCAAACGAATGGGCAAACTGAGAGTCTAAACAGCACATTAGAGCAATACCTGAGATGATACATCAACAAGAACAGGACAACTGGGTATCCCTATTACCCACCTCTGAGTTTGTGTACAAAAACTCCTGACACACAGCCACCGGCCTTACTCCATTTTATTGTACGTATGGTCAACACCGGAATACTTTCCTTCCAACAACCTCGATCCAGTCTAATCTACCCGCTATCGAGGAAGTCCTCACCAGATTGACGGAGGTTTACAAGACAGCTAAACTCAGCCTCGATGACAGCCAGAAGACATACAAGACTCAAGCAGACCAACATCGTCGGAAGGATCCTGAATGGAAGGTGGGCTCCAGAGTCTGGCTCTCGACCAAATACCTACCACGCTGGGCTCGGCCCTCTAAGATGTCCCCACGATACATAGGTCCCTACACCATCCTAGCCCAGATGAATCCAGTTACTTTCCGGTTACGGCTGCCACCAAGCCTACACCGCATACACCCGGTGTTTCATTCCTCTCTCCTCAAGCCGGCTGTCCAGGGACATGGCCTCTGTGCCTCTCCACAACAGATACGCACCAGTCCCACAGCGGAATGCGAGGTATCTCAAATTTACGATTCCCGATACAGGCGAGGCCAGTTGGATTACCTGGTCAGTTGGAAGGGATATGCAAGATCTGAGGATTCTTGGGAGCCTGTTTCAAACATCTCTGCCCCATTTCCATCGAGCTCATCCGGGGAAGCCTGGTGGTGCCCGGCTTGGTGGGGGGCATACTGTCATGTACCGCTCTCCGTGGCGCTTGTGGTCCAGGGTACGCTTGGGTGGCCATTAGGCTGTTACAACACGTTCCGCCCAGCGTCCCGCAGCAGTCTAGTTGTTAGCAACGGCGGCTGCTGGAGGTACTTAGCTCTGCCCCTTCCAGCTGCCGACACGTTGCAACCGTTGTAGTCAGATTCCACTACCTTTGGTCCGCTGCGCTAGTTTTCTCTCAGTTCCTTGTTGGAACCCTGTTTTTCTCCTCTGTTTCTCCGCCGCAGCTGCTTGCGGCCACCGGCCCTTGCGCCGGCGCTCCCTCTCTCTCTCCCTCTCGATTCCGCTCTCTCTGCCTTCTCCCTTCCTCCCACATCGGAGCTGTTCCAGCGTTGTTTTCAAGGTCCTCTACCGAACCGCCCTTGGCTCGGCTGTTTCTTCCTATGCACTTCCCGCACCTTGGCAGTGCTTTCTTCTTACTTTCCCTTTCATCCCCCTACCGTCCAGCCTACCTTCATATCTGGAGTACCAGCTCCCTCCGGTCCTTGTCCGGTGTTTCCCTCATTTGTATCACTGCCGTTTAGTGAGTTCTCAGTTTCCTTACGTCTTGACACCAGTGGACCCCACCTTCCTTCGGATCCTTCGGATCCTTCGGCGTGATGCAACTTAAAGAAGTCAGATTCTACATCAGTCCTGCAGTCCACAGGGTTTTTTTGTGCCATGAAGAGGCTTTTTCCCCAACAGTCGATCCCAGAAGAGGAGTCACAGGTCTGCATTGGGGAAAGCATTCACTGTGGCTTCCTCCCGGGGTAGACCTTTACTTCATAAAAAAAAGGACTACCGATCCCGGCGCCCCCTGGCCCAAAGCAGTCCGGATTCCAGTCTCTCAGGTGAGGAGGAGGAGGAGAGTGGGGAATCCGGGGAGGTTCTCGACGAGAGGATTTGACAGTGGCACCAGCAGAGGCAATGTTTCAGCGATGTCCAAGGGGTCTCTTGCCGGAAACGGGCAATCGTGAGCCCACCGTTATAGACAATGAGCAGGTGGAAAGAGAGAGGAAGAGAGAACAGAGCAGGAGAACATTCAGAGGGGACTCGGGCCTCAGCATTTTGCCCCGGCGATGAGGTGCTGGTAAGGAACCGGCACCCCCATGGAAAGTTGTCACTTACATATGAGCCGGGGCCCATGGACGTGGTGGCAGTGAAGGGGTCAATGGTGACTGCATCTGATAGGACTGCGTCTGTCATTCGCAACGCCAGTTTCTTCAAGAGGCTGGGCGAGTTCAGGGCAGCGCAGACCAAGGACATGACACTGGTGCCCTATGAGGGCGGTGGCCCTGCTCTTCTGCCAATCTCTCTCCGGCTCGAGAGAGTTCAGGTGAAGGAGTTCCACTCCGGGAGGCCGGCAGGAGGTACCCCCAGAGGACTGGGCGAGGGAAACCTGCCCGCTTCACTGACTATGTGCTGGAGTACTGAACTGGTAGCAACACCCGGGGGACCGACAGTCATGAGGAGAACCAGGGTGGCTGTCATTAAAGGAGTTTCTCTGGGAATGTTGGTGTGCAGTGTGCTTATATGTTTGGTAGGCAGTAATCCTTTGTTGTTGTTATATAAAAGGAGGAGTGTGGTATTGCCCCTTTACGGGCACACGCATGCCGCGGAGTGACGTTACACTCTGCCACGTGCCCTATAAGTAAAATGGGCGTTCCCAGCCGTGTCAGAGTGACCGGGGTGCCCGAACACACCAGCGTCAGCCTAAGTCTGTAGACGGGAGGGGGATCACATGCACTCCGGAGACTTGTAACAGTTTTGGACGCATCTGGGACATGTTTAATGTAATGGCGTATGCATTACAGGCCTGCCTACTGGGTGCTGCCCGGTACCCGGGAGCTGGTCTTAGCTCCTGCTCATCGTTCACCCTGGCTCTCAGTTCCATGTTGCTAATCGCGTTTGCGGGGCCTTGGATTTTGGCCAGCACTGGGCCTTAGTTTGCTGCCAGGGTGTGAATCTCTGCTGTTTTTGTTCATGTTGATCCTACGGGCCCTGCTCTACATTGGTTGCCCCCTGGCAGTCTGTCTCTGCTGGTCTGGCCAGGCCCCTGGAGGTCTTGGGGGTGCTATTCTCATCTGGGGCTGGGGGTCTTATCCTAGTGCAGGTAGCTCCCGGACGATCTCCTGGGCAGCGATGCGTCCTTTCTCAGGGGAGAAATATTTCCCCTGTCCTTTCCTTTGCATCCGGTGTGGTAATATCGCTAACTCAGATCCCCTTTGGCTCTTTGTAGGGGTAGCTGGGGCATTCCATCTGCAATTTGGCTGTTTAATGCCATTGCTCCATCTCCGTACTGTGGCTTCTGAGCTCAACTTGGCACTGGTTGTTTTCCCAACCCGGTGGCTTTTGGGACTCGCTTTCACTTCTTCTTTTTCCTTTCTGATCCAGTTCTGCAAATCCGGCATCAGTCATGCTGGGGCCAGTAGGGGCCAGTGAGGGGTTGCTTCTGTTGCTGTCAGTGGGATCTTCTGAGTCCTCCTGGATTTCCTCTGGCCCCCTGCCCCTCTGGTCTTCCGCATCCTTGCTCCTTGGCTCTGGATAGTCTCCTGTTGCCAGCCGGGTGGTCACTTTTATCATTATTAGTATGATATGTATTGAGCGCGGACCTAGCTTTAAGAAGCAACAGAGCTCTTTGCAGAGGTAAATAACAATACAGATACACAACAGAGTGCTTTACAAAGTTATACAAAAGTACAGATACATAGCAGGGGGTAGGATACAGAGGGGCACAGAGGAGAGGTAGAGCTGTACCGGGTGGGGGGAGGAGAGGGCGGGCAGCATCTAGCAAGTCAGGTGGCGGAGGGGCCGATATGATGGCCTAGGTGTTGAGGAGGAGAGACTCCTTGAAGAGATGGGACTTGAGTTATTTTCTGAATTTTAGGAGTGTGGGTGCAAGTCTGATGCTTGTGGGGAGGAGGTTGCATAGTCCTGAGGTGTAGGCAGAGAAGGCTTCTTTTCTGGTCCTTTCCTTTTTGCAGTGGCGGATTTCATGCCCTGCTGCTGGTGATGCGCTGTCCAGCGGAGATGCAGAGTTTCTCTGTAAGTTATCTGGGTGACTTGAGGGCAATTGCTTTATAGATGATGTAGCAATAATTGAAGGTGATTCATGCGTGCAGTGGGAGCCAGTGAAGGTTGATGAGGGCCGTGGTGATGTGGTCATATTTGTGTAGACCCTTGATGGGGGTGCAGCCGCGTTTACAACACTTCTCAGGGGCACAAAGGAGGACGACGGGAGGCCTTCGAGGAGTGCATTGCCCCCATCCAGATGGTATAGCACCAGTGCTTAAAGGATGGATCTAAAGCTTTCCGGATGGAGGAAGGGCTTGACTTTCCACAGGAGGCAGAGCTGATACCAAGTTGTCTGAGGTTTCTTAGCTATGTGTGACTTGAAGGATAGGTGTTTGTCGTTGTGGAACTTGAGAGACTTGGCGCAGGAGGTGAACTCTGTGTGAAGCCCTTAGAGTTCATGGTTGACAGCCAGGTCTGTATGTCTGGGTGTTCAGTGTTTTGGTGAGGAGTAGGAATTCGGTCTTGGAGGGGTTGAGCTTCAAGTATGCACTGGATATCCAAGACTGGATCAGCAAAAGGCATGTTTTGAGCCTATGGCTGTCCATGATGGAGTTGATCTTGATATATAGCTGTGTGTCATTGGCGAATTGGTGGATGTTTTGTGTGACTAGGAGGGCTCCCAGCGGCTCCATGTATAGATTGAAGATCACTGGGGAGCGGATGGAACCCTGCAGGACTCCACAGGTGACAGGTAGGATTGGTGATCTTGAGGAGTCCCTCTGAACAAACTGCTGGCGGTTGGCGAGGGAGGACTTGGAACCAGCATAGGACAAGGTTGCAGATTCCCATGCGCCGATGTAGGGTGTCCGTAAGTACCTGGTGGTCTACTGTTTTGAAAGCGGCCGGGAGGTCAAGTAGTACCAGGAGGCAGAGGTGGCCGTCATCAATGATGTTGAGGGCGTTGTCGACCACCTGTATCGTTGATGTCTATGTGCTGCATCTGTGTGTGAACCCAGATTGGTAGGTTTGGAAAAGATTGTTGGTTTTGAGGTGTTGCTGCAGGTGTGCAGCTACTCCTTTCTCGATGATCTTACCTAGGAAGGGAAGATGGGTGATGGGGCGTTAGTTACTTAGGTTTTCGGAATCCAGGGTGGGTTTCTTTAGTAGAGCGAGGATGTGTCCTATCTTTAGGTTCAATGGAAGGTGCCTTAAATTAGGTCACATGGGGGAGGCTCTTGCATAGGTGCAGTGCTCAGGGGATGACTGTAGCTGTCTGGTATGGTTGTGTTCCAGCCCCTCTTTTTTTATTGTGTGGTGGTTGACGAGCCTTCTTCCTGCGGGGGTCTGTCCTTCTCTGAGCTTCCTCGAGATATTCTGGTTCATGATCCTGACATGGCCTTCCTTCCTACTCTTCCTGGTCCCAGTCTTAGTTCCCAACCACCCCCTACCCGTCCCGAAGGTTGAATGTACAGGTGGAATGGGGAGGATATTCCTCTTATCTGGTCACGTAATTAGGGGGAGGAGCCTGCTTCCCCTAGGGCGGGCAGCAAAGGTGTGGTATTTTTACTGTGAGACCTGTCTGGTAGGTGGGATCACCTAGTTTGTGTGGACTGGGACGAGGAAGAGTAGGATTCGGGGTAATGAATATTACCGGAAAATATTCACGGCATTGTGGTCTTCCCGCTATGAGACGGGCAGTCAGTTCCACATTTGGTGAGGCAGCGTCCTGTGGGTTTTAGTCAACTATCTCTGATTTCCCCGAGCGAGCTGCAGCCAAACCTCGCCCATAAAAACCCTCTTGGAGTGTGCTGATGACATCACCAGGAGATGGGAACATGCTTTTCGCTGAAGAGTTCAGGGACAGTACAGAAAAGGTTCGTCCTCTAGACGGAGCCGTCGACACGGGCGCGTCTTGCCGTACGTTTTTGCAGACTAGCGTCTAAAGGTATGTGGTCACTTTCGAAGGTGGGGAAATGAAACCGGACATGCTTTGTTTAACTGAGATCTTGTTTGCATACCTTCCTGCGCTCTCTACATTGCAGTTTTTGATTTAAAATGAATAGTGCTACACAAGAAATACTCCTTAATTATTCCCCTTTACTGCATTTAGGGTGAATATAGACGTCTTTTTCTCCATAGAAAATCAGTGAAGTATCGGCAGTGAAAGGGGTTTAACAAAGTGACTAGTCCACTCGTATAACGGGCACTACAACCAGAATGATCGCTAGGCGCTGTTTAGAAGTGTTAAAGTATGGAACTTATAGTAAAGGTGTTTAGGAGTGTAAATGGTCGCAAAGAGGAAAGATGATAATATTTGTGAAGTGTGTGTATTGTTTATTTTGTATAGTGCTAAACCACCTTGATAACCTCCTCAAGGCGCTTTAAAACAAGCTTGTAAATAGAGTATGAGAGGTTGGGGGATACGGGGTTTGCCCCCCTCGTCTTTTAATAGACAGACCAGGACTGTTTGCATCGGGACACCTGTGCACAACAGGAGAGGTGTCTCCCTGTCAGGACAATGTCCTGCCTCTGGACAGCAGGGCGGCTGTCCGAGGACCTGCCACTTTGTCTGAACAGAGCACTAAAAAGGGAGCCATTAGGCACTGGTGAGGAGGCGGGGACTATTAGGAGGACACATGTGAATGAGGGTGATCAGAGGTGAGATGATTGATGTGTACATAATGTTGCATGCTTTCTGAAATAATGCCCATGACTTTAAAACCTGAGGGGGATTTGTTAGGCTACATTAACCTGCACGATGCTTTTGTGACTTTTCATGCAGAATGGGGAGAATAAAACTTAAATCCATAATCTTATTGCTCAACACATTTCTGTTAGTTTATTGTGAAAGGCTAGTTTATTATTATTTTTTTTTATTTTTTTTTTAATTTTATTTGTAATTTACAGTTTTGTTTTACAAACTTTTATTACAAAATCCTCAAAAGAATCACGTCTCCTTGTTGAGTTCATCTTTGTCATCAGAGGTCCAACAGCATCCCATCAAAAAGAGATGACAAAGGAATTTACATGATTAAACACGCAAGAAGAGTGGAGAACAAGAAGATTTACAAGAAAAGCGTAACAGAGCAGCCTCCATTCTATTCACTAATCGGCTTCTCTGTTGTAGATATAACACTGTCCAACAGGTTTATAGTCGCACAAATTAAATGAACTGAGTTCCCACTTAGGATTCGCATCCATAGGTCTTCTGGGTTTCCGGTCAATGGTGCAAATTGGCCCATAAGTAGGGATCTACTTTCTTTTAGAGATTGACATTCTGTTAATAAGTGTTTTACTGTTTCAGTGTTAAGCCCACAGAGCCTACATGCATCGTCTTTGATGTTTTCCATATGTCTTACAAGCAACATGTTACGTGTCTTGTAGATATTAGTTTGTAGACGGAAAAAGCGGTCTCTATGGAGTCAAGATGGAAATTGACAAAGATATTTTGGTGGGTTGTCTAATTTGTTAATTGTCGGTCCCAAGTCCATTGCAGTTGCCAGCTCGTAGTATTTGTCTAAATTTTGTATCCATAGCCACTGCCTCAGTTTTTTCTTTGCAGTTTGTGGCCACTTCAATAGCATCTCCATTGTGATGTTTGCAGATTGCATATAGATTTTTGTTCTTTGAGACCATTCTTTCAGTAAGTTTGCTTGATTTGTTTCCCCATGCAGAGCAAAGATTTTGTATGCAGGTTCTACATTGTTGAGTTCCATCTTTCTTAGCATCGCCATCGATTTCCAAATAACTGTGTCGTACAAAGGCTCCATAGCAAGTTCATGCCAAATTATTGTCATTGATAGGTATTTTGGTAGATGTAACACACGTCGCCAAAAAATACCTTCAAGTTTTGACCAGATTTTTTGGTCAATGTTCCAGCCTGCCTCTGCACCAAATGTGATAGCTGGAATGACTTTTTGGAGCTAGAAAGTGCGGACTGGGGCAAGCGTAAATTTTCCATATAGCATGTGGATTCTTGCTCCTTGTAGTACCAAGGTTCGCGTTCGCTTGTCAAGTTCATTAACCCAGCTTTGTTCTCTGATTGAGGTGCTTATTGAGATTCCCAAGTAACGGATCACATTGACTTCGTCTATTGGAACCTTATTAATATGCCACTTGAAGTTCTTGTTTCTTGCTCCCTCTGTGTGACTAAATTTCATGATCTTCGTTTTTCCCACGTTGATCTTGAGGTCATTTGCTTCCATGTATCCTTCCAGGGCACTTAATAGACGTAGGCCGATTTGTGTTCTATCGGCTAGCACCAAGTCATCCGCATAGATCAAGCAACGTATTTGATGACCATTTATTTTAGGCGGAAATGAATGTGTGCTGGCTAAGACTTCCGAGACATCAGCAATGTATAACTTAAATAAGACCGCAGCTAAGGGGCAGCCTTGTTTCACTCCTTTATTTGTTGCGATCGCTTCTGAGAGATCCCCATTTTCATTAAGCCTTATTCTTATTGTGGTGGATTCATGTAAGGCTTGTATTGGGTTTAACAGAGAGAGCGGGCATTTCCATTTCTTTAATTTTGCCCAAAGCATCTCTCTGTTTATGGTGTCGAATGCTTGTTGCATATCAATAAAGGCGAAATACAGGTTTTCCCTCTTCCGAATGGCTTCAAGCTTCAGGATGTTCACTATAACGAGGTTGTTTTCTGTGCCCACTCCTTTCGTGAAGCCTGTTTGTCTGTTGTCATCTATTTTAGATCTCCGGGCCCATGCTGTTATTTTTTTTTGTAAGAACATTGCAAATACCTTCCCAATAGTATCTAATAAAGCGATTGGGCGGTAATTGACAGGATCTTCTCTGTTGCCTTTCTTATATATTGGAACAATTATAGCTTCCAACCATGATGCTGGGATTTTCCTTGTTTTGGCAATCTCCTTGAACAGCTCCGAGATGAACGCTGACCATTCGTGTTTATGTTCGTTTAGCATCACGTTGGTGATGCAATCGGGACCGGCTGCTCTTGAGTTTTTCAGTTTGGATATTACACTTGCTATGTCCTCTTCGGATTCGATTATGTCCCAGGGAGTGGAACATATCTCGTTTTTATCTTCGAACTCGGTTGGTTGTGACGCAAGTAGTTGTTTAAAATGCCTCACCCAGTTGGCTTCCGATACACCATTGGCCATAGTACTTGCGTGTTTTATACTGCCTTGGTTCAAGATGTTCCATATATCTCTGGTGTTGTTTGTTTTAATCAGAGCCAACATTGCCTCCCCTCGTTCTTGATCGCGCTGCATGTTGAAGGTCTTTGACCAATTGCGATAAACTTGTTTCCTGTGTTTTATCATGGTAACTATATTTGTGTTGCTTCCAGACCTCAGCTTTCGTAGGTCTTTTCTTAATTTCATCTTTTCCTTTTTCACAGTATTACTCCAGATGTGTAGATGATCATGTTCTTGATGGTGTTGTCTTTTTTTTGTTATGTTAGTATACGGCAGTAAAGCAGTGTAGTTTGGTGTTTCCTGATTATCTTTGGTTTGTGATTGAAAAACCGCAGTTAGGTTCAGGATTTGCTTTGCTTTTATCCTCAGTCTGTTTCGTCCGGAATTTACTTCTAGCTCTGAACATGCCGAGCCTATTAATGTCTTACAGCTCGGATGCCAAGACATGATCAGGAGTGAGTGATCACTGTTATTTGATGGAATTATCGTCAGGTTATGAATTAGTTTTGTCACGTTGTTAGACGTCCAAATATAGTCTAAAGTTTTTTCATAACCCATATTTCGCCAAGTGACCTGTGGCGGCATGTCTCCCTTCACGTTTCCGTTGATCATTGTACAGTCTCGTGCCTCCATTGCGTCATTCCATCTTACTTGCCTGGAGCTAGTTTTATGATCTTCAGCTCGGGATACTTTGATTAATTCTTTTTTTCCATTAAACCATGCTAGGTTTAAATCTCCGCATATAATGATCCATACATTTTGATGGGACGACTGGTTCTGGTCTATTAATGCTGTTATAGACCTAATGAATTGGCTACTAGTGATCTTATTTGGGTTCCAGTAGACATTCAATAGCAATAGTTTTTGAACTTTATCTTTTTCTCCACTCTTTCTTTCAAGTAAGGTCGCTTGTACATACTGATTTGGGTTAGCTGATTCAGTGACTTCCCAGTTTGTTCCAATTTTTATCAGCGTTAAGAGACCGGAAAATGGACGACCTGTTGTGTTTTTAACGGCAGGGTTGATCAATATTTGATAACCGTCCTTTATCGGCAATTTCCGCATCCAAGTTTCCTGTAGGCATATAGCAAAGTTGTTGGTTAGGTCCAATGGGAAGCCGTTGTATAAATGACTGAATCCCCTGGTATTCCAGGAAATAAGGGTGACATCAGCATCCTGTCCGGTTGTAACTAGTTAAAGTCTTCTTTTAGCCTGCGATCGCCGCTCTTCCTTTGTCCCAGTTGATGAGTAAGTACTCAAGTGGGATCGTATTTGAGGTCGGCGTTGGGTCAGGGATCTTTTTTTTGATTCAATTTCTTTCTTGCGAGCTTCAGCCAACGGTGTTGACATCTCGAGTTGTTCCGAAATCTCGAACCCCAGGCGTAGCAGTTCCTCTTTCGCGGTCAATATAATCTTTCTGATCGCTTGAGAGTTGATGTGTAAGAGAACACTATCAGCTCGTTCTTCTGACGTGTATTCTACAATTCGTATATCATCAGACTTAATGATCCTTAGTGTCGGAACCGCATGAAATAGTCGCATAACATTGCCTCGGTTCAAATTTACCTCTGAGTCATCGTCCAATACATTGATTATTTTTATTTTTCCTGAGGCACCTGTGCTTTGTCCAGTCCGGGTTTTTGACATTTCTTTTCTTATTTGATTTTGAGCTAACGTTTGTTTTGGGTTTAATGCCGTTTCCAGTTTCTTTTTAATGAAACGGTTATCATTCTGGTGTCCGTCAGCCATTTTTGTGGCTGCTGCCTGAGGCAATAACTTTTTACTGTCTCCCATTTGTTTTTCGACAGCTCTCGAATGTTTCGTTTTGCCTCCCTGCCTACCTTGATGTTTTTGGGTGGAAACTTCCATAATGCTCAGACTTTCGGATAAAGAAATGTTGGTTTCGTCTTGAGTTTCTTCTTCTCCTGAAACATCGGAATATGTGGAGAGGTTGCACAGTTCCTGAATGTCATCAGAAGATGAATCACTACTTGTGTCTGAGTCGATTCTTATCCGTTTTTTTGGATTTAATTTACCAGTTTTGTGTTCTCTTAGAGCACAGAGATCTTTAGGACCTATTTCGCTGTCTTTTTCCTTTTCCTTTTCCAAAGTGTCCACATTTGCTTCTTTTGTACCATTTACGATCGCCGATTTGTTGGCCATTTTGCCCACTGCGTTATCTCGAGCAAATAGCTTTGGTTTCGGGGGTGTGGTTAGGTTTCTAATAAATTTTCTTGAGATCGAAGTTTGGTTGTTGGCTGTTATATGTTTTTTCTTTTCCTTTTGTTTTTTTCGGATAACTATTGTTGAGGTGCCAGGGACCATCGACTGTTTTGGTTCAGGCATTTGTCCTGATCGGATGTTTTTTGCTCGTCCATGGAAGATCCCAAACGATGCCTTGACGGCTAAACAACTTGGTATACCTGACAAAGGCTCCGCAGCTTGTTTCTTCGTGATCTCTTCATTTTTCTCTTGGACGTTAGTAGAGCGCTTTTCTATTGCCGTCGCAGAGGGGGCTGTGGCACTTGCCTCTTGGCAGCTAGGTACAGTTTGAGTATTTGTATTTGCGTTTGCCGAATGGAGGATTGCGACGTTTGAAGCTTTTTGAGACATTATTTCCTCTCCTTTAAGTTCTGATCCAATAGGTATAGTAGTAGTATTGGGCCCCTCGTTCTTTTTAACTGCACATAAGTTTGCCACGTTTAGATCCGAGAAGGACTTTTTCATGAAGTCTAACAAATCATCCATTTGTTTTTTTCCATCATTTGTCTGTTTTTCGATTAGCTCTTAAATCTTACTGAGACCATCATCTATCTCCGTGTATTGATTGTCTTTTTGTTGTTGTTGTATTTGTACTAGAGTTTCCATTTTCGAAACTTTTTCCACCAGATTGCCCAAGCAGGCTGCATTGTTTTGTGTGGCTTCATTCAAGTTATCGTATAATTTTATGAAAGGAATTAGGGCCAAGGAGGTTGCAGCAAGTACATTGTTATGTATCTGGATTGCTGCTGCTACAGATAGGTTAGATTTTGCTTCATGTTCTTTTTCGACAGCATTTGGTGATTTATCTTTGGCTGGCATTTTTGAATCCATATAGTCGCAGACCAGATGTAGGTCTTGAGGCTTTTGTGAATGCAAAGCGGTTTCACTTGCACCGTGATTTGCTGGAGTAGAACAATTTGGTGCAGTTCTATCCTTTTTGTTTTGCCATTTCTTCCCATATCTGAGTGATTCACTTGGAGAGTTCCCAGAATTTTCACCAAATGCGAGGCTCTGTGGAAGATGATAAACTGGTCTCTCAATAATCAACTCGGGATCCACTGTGTAATCTTTGTTCAGCTGACAATGTTCTTTACCTTGTAAATTTACGCGGCTTGAGTCTGTGTCAGTTACTGACTCTGCAGGTACTAGAGTTCTACAGCTATTTTTGTTGTCTTTCGTTTTATTCATATAGCTGTCTGATAGTTTTGTTTTAATATTTTCAAAATCGGCTTGTAGTCTCAGGGTAAGCCTTGCCCCTCGTCCTGCTAAATCAATGCCACTATATTTTAGACTCTCCGTTGTATTTATTTGTGGAGCCGCTTTTGAATGGCAACTATATTCAGTAGGCAACATGAGTCGCAGTGGTTGTATTGAGTTTGTTAAACGTGCAATATCTTCTCGATTACTACCGCATGGTTCCTGTTGGTGAGTGTCGAAGTTAAATATTTTAGAATTTGATGGAATTTGTGTTGTTTCAATGTTTAGTAATTCTGCATCCGTCACGTCGAATGGTGATTGAAACAGGTCTTCGCCTGCTTCAGTTCTTCCTTTTTCTGATTGTAATTGTTGTACTGCCGCTATTTTCGTGTTACCAACTGTTTCGCGTGCCATAGGCTCATTTTTTTCATTTTTCTCATCTTGATTCACTTGTGTTGTAGTCGGCGCCATTGAATTTGTTTTGCCAAACAAGTCCATCTGACTGGGCGAGACCAACAAGCCTGGTACCTGTGCAAAACTTGTTTCGCTGACATTCTTTGGTAATTCAGTTCTTTCGTTTTTACTACGCTTGTTTTCTTTATTTTTCATTTCATATGTCCTCTGATTTGATGTTATTATGGATTCTGTACTGATGGGTGTTGTGGTCGCGGGATTGATTTCCACGGCGGCCAGCTGTAATTCATTCATCTGAGACCAAGGCTTTTCTTTCATTGATCTTGCTCCTGTTTGTATAAACACAGGTTCGGGGAGGCAACAGGCAGCCAAGTAAGCGAGCGCTGCCGGGCCATTAGTACTTTCAGAGGACGTGTGTGGTCGGGAATGCATGTGGATGGTAGGAAGCTGCGGCGTGGACTGGTCAAATATGCGCACGGTAGTAAGGTGAGCTGGAGAAACCACAGCTTCACCGCGCAGTCTCTCACTCCCCCTCCCCACTTCCTGCTCACGTGGTTTGTTTGCTGACAAAAAAATGTCATATGTCATTTTTGCACTGGTGCATGCGGTTGAAGCCTGTTTTGCTTTAAGACGTGTTTGAGGACCCGTGTCCATGATTTTAATGTAATTGTAAAGTCTTACCTTCTTCCTGACGTCCTGCCGCGGACTGCAGCAGACTGAAACTCTGCACGAAACTCCGCGCGCGCTCCGCGCTAGATCGGAGTATTTAAAGGAAAGTTGGGTTTGTATTCCTTAAAGCCACAGTTCCAGTTCCACAAGCAAAACGAGCAAAGCAATAAGTAGCAGCAGCTCCTCTCTCACTGCAGCAGACTGAAACTCTGCACGAAACTTATTATGTAATGTGGTTTGCTTCCAAGGCATTGCAATAAACAACGTGTTTTAAGTACATTAAATGCAAAGTGACACCTTAACACATATCTATATCAACTAAACCTTGGAAGATGTGTTCAGTTTCTTAAACAGTCCACACCCTGATTTCACCATTTAACCAAAGTGTATGATCCTGGGCAAATCATTTAATCGAATTGCGTCTTATCTGCAACTCCATGAGTGATTCATTTTATAGCTTATATTAATATATCATGCTATCATAAAAAGCCTATTTACTATAGAGATGCTTCATATAATTGCGCAATTTAGGTATTTTGCACTACAAAGTTATTTGCCACTTGGCTTACTTATGGCAACCTATTCTAAACTCACTTTCATGGTGCCTCCCAGTATCAAAAACTGATGATGCTCCTTGCAATGTCCTTTTCTGTGAAGTCACTTCTGTTGGTGCAATCCATATGCAAATGGGATTTGCATTTACTTTGCCCCACGCAGCTCTAGTAGATGAGTTTTGTGCCTCTGTAATGCTCCTGCAGTTTTATTTTTTGTTATCTGTATGTGTTAAAATGCCAGCTGTCACTAATGTTACCAGAAAAGTTGATTGGCCGGGTACAAATGATACAGTATGGAATTGCGCGCACTGCATTGGGGATGGGGGGGGGGGCTGACAGTAGAACTCTTTTTTTTGTGGCTCGCCCCCTCTCTTGCAATGCTGTATACTCCCCTGCTTCCTGGGTAATCTTAATGACTCCTAGTCCTACTCTTCCTCGTTACAGTACTGTGTAAATGTGAGGTGTCCCAACTCCCCAGGAATCCTTTCTTCTTTCTAAACTCTTTTGGGTCCCGCCCCTCCCTGGGGGAAATGTAGGCATCGGCCACCTGACAGGCCTCAGCTAACCATACGCAAGCAGAGCCCCATTCATTCAAATCAGGGGGGAAAGGCGGGACTACAGTACTGTAACGGGGAAGAGTAGGGGTAATGAAGATTACCGGCAAGCAACCCCCACATCGCCTCCACATCCCTTTTCCTCGTTCCAGTACTTGCGTGTGAGGTATACCAAAGCATCAAGCTGAGTGGGCAAGAACCAGACACACCAGAAAAATGGTATGCAAGAGCCCAGCACCATTCTATGCAGCACAAAACAAGTGAGCCAGAAGGCCCCGACTCCAAGAACACCGGTACAAGTGACCCTGAAGGCCCCAGCACCCACACTGCGCAAAGTCAACTAATAGTGCCGGAGAAAGGTATGAGGAGAGGCTCATGTGGCAGCCCCACAAACCTCTGCAATTGAGATCCGTGAGCCCTGATAGCCCTGTCGTCAGAGGACCTGCCCTGTATCCCGGTGGGAAAGGGAACACCCCACGGACTGATAAGCCATAAAAAATAGCCACCCGGACCCAAAGGCATATGGATGGGGCCAAGGCTGCCAGCCCCGGCCTAAGGACCCTCAAACGTGACAAAGAGAACGTCCACCCTGCTCAGAGCCATGGGACGGACCAAGGAAGCCAACACAGTCCTACGGACACCCAGATGATACCTCCCCCATGCCTCAGAGGAGCCTAGAGAGGGACAAAATGCAGGAAGCACCACTACCTGAGACAGTTGAAACTGAGAGGACACATTAGGTTGAAAAGAGGGATCACACCCGATAAAAAGAGCCAACGCCTGAATTGCCTAAAAGGGTGGTCCACACAAAAGTGTGCAAAGCACCCCCAAGCACATGGCAGATGTGACAGCCAACAGAAAGGCAGACCGGAAGGCGAGAACATCCAAGGGCACAACCCCAGTCGGCTCAAAGGAGACAATTTAGGGCTCTGAGCACCAGAGGAAGATCCCAGGGAGGCATGCGTGAAACCACCAAAGGCCTATGGAATGAAAAAAAAACATCAAGAGTCCAGAAACCAATGTGCCATCCTGAGCCCCCCCAACCAGAGGAGCCACAAAAGGACAGACATCAGCCGAGTAGGCCTTCAAGGAGGATACCGCCAGACCCAGGCCACAACCGCCCTGCAAGAACTGCAAGACCCCCGAAACAAAGCCCTGAACCACCCCAACCCCCTGGGGAACTGTTAAGACGGATTTCTGAACTCTGTCCTGGTGGCGCAGAGGTTCAGAAGGCCAACCTAATTACTTGGAACAGGGTAACCTCTGGACAAGCCAGACCAATCAAGGTAGCGATCGCGGCGGTCAAGACTAGGTCTCAAGAGGGGTGAGGGTGACTGAAAGCCCGCAATGAGCACACAAAGCAAGAGCGCTTACAAACTACTCCAAACAGTTGTTTATATCAAAAATAGATACACATTTATTATAAGGCCTTGAAACTAATAACTACAGTAAAAGCAGCAATATACAACGATATTAAACCAACACATACACTATCCACCCAATATATATACAGAATACACAGTTTCACAGCATTAGCAGCACGAAATATGTTATCCACCTGCAGGGGAAGGAAAACAGGCAGTGCGAACCAATGCGTGTGATATGTCCGCCTTCTGAGGCCCCTAACTGGATGGTAGTCCAATCCCTACGAAGAGTGGAGCCTAGCGCTCAAAAGTACCTGCACACGCCGGTGCCAATGGGCAGAAGGTGAAGCTCTTCGGAGGACGTTGGACAGCTCTGTAGGGTGCCCTAATGAAGGAGAACACGGTCCGCGACTCTAGCGCAGCCTCCACTGTGAGGCAGAAGCAGGGCGCGAGTACGGACAAGGGGTGCTGTATTTACAGCGGGGAAAAGCAAGGGGCACTGCAGGAGGGCGACCAGATCCTAGCTAATCTACTCACCGGTCCCCGAAGCAAGCAGGCCCGAGCTTCTCCTCGATAGATACAGCTTCTGGCAGGTTCTGAAGAGCAGGGAACGTCTCGTCGTCGTGCAGAGTAAAAAGACGTCCCGATCGAAGAAACAAGCACAGTTTTGTCGCCACAGCAGGGCAACGGAACGGCCGGGTGTATTCAAGCCAAACGAGCACTGCTCACCTCTAGCTTAGGACTGCTAAGCAAACGAAGCGTGTGAGCATGCCCCGGACTCAGAATACCACCCAACCTGTCGGCGATTACAGAGCAGGCCTCCTTAGTAAGCTGGTCAGTCAACTGGATGGCCCAGAGACACTTCCGAAGGCTTACAGCAGGAGTTGATGAAGGTGCCGGGAATAGCTGGTCCTGCTATTCCAATAGGTCGAAGCGCCAGTACAGGCCTTCTTGTTCGATCTTAGGTGGAAAGGGCTTCACCGGACGACAGCAATGAGGAGCAGAAGTTCTTCAGGGGGTCACCAGCGATTCCTCGGTCCAGCCTCGTGTTCGCAGGATACTTGGCTCCTGTATCCCTGGGTTCGTAAGAACTCAGGAGATCGACATGGTAGTGGTGTTTCCAGCTCCCTCTTATCCACGGTTCCCTTCGCGCCAAAACGGAGGGGAGCCAATGGGAGATCCGCTCATCAACACACATACCATACGTGGACCAATCACGGACCACAGTGGTCCCAGGCATTCACACCACCCTAGACTCTCTGGCACCCAGGATGTGTATTGGGACCAGACAGCCCAGCCCACATCCTGGGGGCACTCAAACGACATGTAGAAGCCCGCGAAAGCAACCGTGTTTCGCGGGAAACTACATGCCCAAATAAGGAAGGCCCCGGGTCGCCTGACCCGGGGGAAGGTAAAGGGAGCAAGACGGACAGTGGACGAGACAAAGGAGCCTCGTGGTCCGGCCATTTTGGGTAGCCGGGCCACCCTTTTGTGTTCGCGGCAAAAAGGTGCTCAGAACGGCAAAAGGAGCTCAAAATAAACCAAATGATCGCTGCCACCAGCCCAGTCCCTGAATGACTTGCACCGATCCAAAAACCATCCTATAAGAGTGTCTAGGGTCTGTAGAAGGCTAGAGACCCAAGAGAGCTGTAACTTAGCTTACAGTGCCCTCTTGTGTTGTGTTGCACTAAAATGGCGACACGATAAAAGAAACTACGGGAAACAGCGTTCCCCGGTACTGACTGTCTTAAGGGCATGTCAGTTTCCCCGTAAGAAAGGAGCGAAAGCCCAGAGGAGTACAGCAGAAGGCTGCACTTCTCTGGCAAAGTCAAGAAAACAGGTTGAAAACAATAGCAAAAAGTTTAGGGGTTGCCACATGGAAGGAAAGTTCCCTACAATAATGAAATCTTTCCTAACACTCGCCCCTACCAGACTATGGACAGGGGGAACTAATCCACCCCTGGATGAGTCTCTTGTTCAGGTCGGTAAAACATTCTGGACAACCCATCAGCATTGCTATGTTGGACACCTGGCCTATGCTCAATAGTGAAGTCGAAGCCTTGTAGACTTATGGACCACCTAAGCAACTTTGGATTCTCCCCCTTCATGTTCATTAGCCACTTTAACGGCTTATGGTCAGTCTGCACAGTGAAGTGGGTCCCATAGAGGTAGGGCCGCAGCTTCCTTAGGGCCCACACAACAGAGAAACATTCTTTCTCTACCGTGGACCATCTGAGCTCTCTGTCCTTAAGCTGGCGACTAATAAAACCGATAGGGTGTTCCTTACCCTTCTCATCTACTTGTGATAGTACAGCTCCTATCCCAGTGTCAGAGGCATCCGTCTGCACGATAAAAGGTCTTTGATAATCAGGGGCCCTGAGCACAGGGGCCTGGCACAAGGAGTCTTTCAAGCCATTGAAGGCCTTCTCACACTCGTCAGTCCAAGTTACCTTCTTGGGTTTCTTCGGAGTTGTGAGGGCAGTCAGAGGAGCAGCTATGGTGCCATAGTCTGCTACAAAATTGCGGTAATAACCCGTGAGTCCTAAAAAGGCTCTCACTTGGGTTTGCGTAGTGGGGGTAGGCCAGTCTTGTACCGCTGGTACCTTACTGGATAGAGGCTGTCTCCTCCCTCCACCTACTTCATGTCCAAGGCAAACCACTGAGCCTTGTCCATTTTGGTGAGGGGCCACTCGGACACCCTCAAAAGAGCTTTCTGAAGGACTGCTTTGGAACAGGTCAGGGAGAGGTTCAGACTCCTCTTCCTCAACGTCTGAAGCCAATAGCAGTGCTGCGATTTCGCCGCTTGGGACGAAAGCCTTCAGCCTATTCACGTGAAACACTTTTAGAGCCTGTCCAGGCCTTCCAAGGTCCACTGAATAGCTAACCTCACCCAGGGGCTCCACCACTGGGTAAGGGCCTGACCATTTGTCCTGTAAAGCTCGAGGCCTTATGGGATTCACGATCAGGACTTGCTGGCCATGTGTAAAGTTGATGAGGGAAGCTTTCTGGTCGTACCAATGTTTCACCAGCGCTTGCCCTGCCTTTAATTTAGCACTAGCCAAGCCCATCAGAAGTACCATCCGTTTTCTGAGCCCTAGCACATAATCAACTACATTGGTAGTAACAGGGGGAGTGGGCATCTCCCATCCCTCCTTGACAATGGCTAAGGGTCCCCGTACGGGATGACCGAACAGAAGTTCGAAGGGGCTGAAGCCAACACCCTCCTGTGGTACCTCTCGGTAGGCAAACAGTAAGCATGAAACAAGAAGATCCCATTCTCTTCTCTGAGGCTCCTCCAGAGCCCCAATCATGCTCGTTAACGTCCTGTTGAAACGCCCCCCCAGACCATCGGTCTGGGGGTGGTATGCAGAAGAGAACCTGTAGGTGACCCCACATTCTTTCCACATAGCCTGCCTATACTTCGACATAAAGTTGCTGCCATGATCCGACACAACTTCTTTAGGGAAGCCAACCCTAGTGAATATGCCGAGTAACGCTTTTGCAACTGACTTGGCAGTTACAGTCTTTAATGGGATGGCCTCAGGATACCTGGTTGCATGGTCGACCAGCACCAGGATAAACCTATTGCCTGAGGATGTTTGCGGGTCAAGGGGACCAACGATGTCGATCCCTACCCTTTCAAATGGTACCCCCACAACTGGGAGCGGTACCAACGGAGCTCGGATTGTCGCGCCAACCTTACCAGACAACTGGCAGGAGGCACAACTCCTGCAGTGACTTTCTACTTGCACCCCCATCTTGGGCCAGTAGAAGTGCATAGATAACCTCTGCTTGGTCCTCTTCATTCCAAGGTGACCAGCAAGGGGAACTTCATGCGCCAACTGCAGGAGGAAGGGTCTAACAGAAAGGGGAACCACCAACCTCCTATGGTCTCCTTCTGTAGACTCTGTGGGCTCACTGTACAGGAGTCCACCTTCCCAATAAATCCGATGCTTCCCAGGAGGTTCACCCTCAAGCTGGGAGCAGGCCTGTCTCCTTAGGCCTTCCAGAGATGGGCACTCACGTTGGCCCTTACTGAAGTCGTCCCTATCAGGACCTCCTTCAACTAACAAGTCTTTTAGTTCAGGATGGTCGTTGGGGTCGAACACTTCAGGCATCGCCACCTCCTCGTCAGGCTCGGGCGATTGACCAACTCCCTCCACCGCAGTGGTAGGCGAGTTCGGGGGAATATTCTCTTTCCCCCGTCGGGACTTGTTGACTCCTTTCGCCTTGGGTTTCCCCTTCGGCTGGGGCGGCGTATTGGACTTGGCCAATGCTGCCCGTGCTTGAGACCGTGTGTAGGGTCTTTCGGCAGTGTCTCCTACGAGCCCTAGAGCTCTGAGATCATTGCCCAACAAGACCTTTCCCGGGACGTTTCTCTGAATGCTCACTGGAATCCTAACTGCTGTACCATTTAAAGTTAGATTAACAGGGATCACGGGAAACATACGGAGGGGGCCGTCAGCCAACTTAGTGGGCATCAGAGTAGCTCTGGCAACTTCCTCTGAGTCTACCAAGGTAGAATCCACTACAGTTCGACTGCACCCACTATCCCTAAGAGCTGGAGTATCCACTCCATTGATCAGCACACTGTCTTTAAAGTAGTGCTTGGTATTATCCGGAATCCTAGCATACGCCTCTGCGACTTTAGGCTCCCAGGAACCCAGGGACACTAAAACTACCTCAGCCTCTATTCCGCTGGGAAATGAGTCTGAGGAGAAGGATGCTCCTGTAATCTCTTCTTCCTCGTAGGAGGAGAAGGCCAGATTAGCGGAGTGGACCCCCAAAGGTCTAACCTTACAACGGGGATCCCCCTTCACATGGTCAGTTGCTCCACAAGAAAAACAAGCCCCATTGGGTCTGTTTACGTAGGGAGGCTTATTATAACCAGAGTTCTGTTTCGGAGGCGAACCTCCACTACCCTGTGAGTTCTCGGATGGCTTACCCTTATTTTTCTTTTTGTGGCCCTTATGGGAAGAAGATTTAGCAGATTCCCCACCCTCCACATCTTTGGACTTTTTCCCTTCCTCCTGCTTACCAGGATGAGTTTTGTCCTTATGGGACACTCGATGTGACACCCATAAATCTGCTGCAATGGCCAGCTTCTTAGGATCTATCTCCTTCGAATCGGCCAAATGCTGCTTAAGCTCCGGGGAAGAAGAAGCAAAAATGTGTTCCAGCATGACCAGATTGATCATGCCTTCGAAGGTAGAAACCTTATAACCTTCAACCCAGCCAGTCAAGTTTTTCAGGGACTCAGCTACATACGACACCCAAGTACCACCTTCCTTTTTCTTATACTCTCTAAACCTTTTCAAATATTGGGTCGGAGTCTTCCCAAACTTTAAAATGAGAGTCTGCTTCAACATTGCAAAATCAGCGCGCTCAGCCTTCGACATTTCCATAATGGCACTGCAACCAGAATGGGGCAGTCTGCTGAGTAACCATGCAATCTTATCCGCATTATCAACCTCTTGAACCTCGCATGCATACTCAAACGCATTTAACCAGTCCATAATGTCATTTCGTTCCTCATACACACTGAGCAGATCTTTTGGAAACCGTGGATGAGAGGAAGCCCCAGAACCATGTCCAGGACCCTTGGACCCATTTGCGAACTGAAGCTTGGCCAGTTCCAACTGGTGATCCCTGTCTTTTTGTTTTTCTGCCTGGTCGATTTTCAGTTTGGCTATGCTGAATTCAAGCTCCTGCTGCCTAAACCGCAGCTCTTGCTTCTTGAATTCAAGCATAGCCTCCCCATCAACACTGGCAGAGGAAACGTTAGACATTACATCCTCCCTGTCCTCGTGGTCGTGATGGATCAGTGCAGCGGCAGAACCGTCGGTTCTGCCAGTGAGAGCAGCCCCACCACCTTCTGCACTGTCCTCGGAAGTTATAGCGTCAAGCTGCGCTTCTTGCCACGCCACGATTCTCTGGATCATTTCCAATTTAGTGCCTTGAGAGGAAACCCCTCTCTCCGCACACATCTTCTTCAATGTTTCAGATTTCGAAGCATTTAAGGTTAATAAAGTATTCGTTTCCATACTGTCGATAGGACTATGGCCTTTTTAACGTTATATTCAATACTTTACTGCGTGTCCTGGTTGGAATAACCTGAAAACGCCTTAGCTCGTGCGCAACACTGGATACCTTCAGTCGTATCCCACCGCTGTACACCAATTTGTTAAGACGGATTTCTGAACTCTGTCCTGGTGGCGCAGAGGTTCAGAAGGCCAACCTAATTACTTGGAACAGGGTAACCTCTGGACAAGCCAGACCAATCAAGGTAGCGATCGCGGCGGTCAAGACTAGGTCTCAAGAGGGGTGAGGGTGACTGAAAGCCCGCAATGAGCACACAAAGCAAGAGCGCTTACAAACTACTCCAAACAGTTGTTTATATCAAAAATAGATACACATTTATTATAAGGCCTTGAAACTAATAACTACAGTAAAAGCAGCAATATACAACGATATTAAACCAACACATACACTATCCACCCAATATATATACAGAATACACAGTTTCACAGCATTAGCAGCACGAAATATGTTATCCACCTGCAGGGGAAGGAAAACAGGCAGTGCGAACCAATGCGTGTGATATGTCCGCCTTCTGAGGCCCCTAACTGGATGGTAGTCCAATCCCTACGAAGAGTGGAGCCTAGCGCTCAAAAGTACCTGCACACGCCGGTGCCAATGGGCAGAAGGTGAAGCTCTTCGGAGGACGTTGGACAGCTCTGTAGGGTGCCCTAATGAAGGAGAACACGGTCCGCGACTCTAGCGCAGCCTCCACTGTGAGGCAGAAGCAGGGCGCGAGTACGGACAAGGGGTGCTGTATTTACAGCGGGGAAAAGCAAGGGGCACTGCAGGAGGGCGACCAGATCCTAGCTAATCTACTCACCGGTCCCCGAAGCAAGCAGGCCCGAGCTTCTCCTCGATAGATACAGCTTCTGGCAGGTTCTGAAGAGCAGGGAACGTCTCGTCGTCGTGCAGAGTAAAAAGACGTCCCGATCGAAGAAACAAGCACAGTTTTGTCGCCACAGCAGGGCAACGGAACGGCCGGGTGTATTCAAGCCAAACGAGCACTGCTCACCTCTAGCTTAGGACTGCTAAGCAAACGAAGCGTGTGAGCATGCCCCGGACTCAGAATACCACCCAACCTGTCGGCGATTACAGAGCAGGCCTCCTTAGTAAGCTGGTCAGTCAACTGGATGGCCCAGAGACACTTCCGAAGGCTTACAGCAGGAGTTGATGAAGGTGCCGGGAATAGCTGGTCCTGCTATTCCAATAGGTCGAAGCGCCAGTACAGGCCTTCTTGTTCGATCTTAGGTGGAAAGGGCTTCACCGGACGACAGCAATGAGGAGCAGAAGTTCTTCAGGGGGTCACCAGCGATTCCTCGGTCCAGCCTCGTGTTCGCAGGATACTTGGCTCCTGTATCCCTGGGTTCGTAAGAACTCAGGAGATCGACATGGTAGTGGTGTTTCCTGCTCCCTCTTATCCACGGTTCCCTTCGCGCCAAAACGGAGGGGAGCCAATGGGAGATCCGCTCATCAACACACATACCATACGTGGACCAATCACGGACCACAGTGGTCCCAGGCATTCACACCACCCTAGACTCTCTGGCACCCAGGATGTGTATTGGGACCAGACAGCCCAGCCCACATCCTGGGGGCACTCAAACGACATGTAGAAGCCCGCGAAAGCAACCGTGTTTCGCGGGAAACTACATGCCCAAATAAGGAAGGCCCCGGGTCGCCTGACCCGGGGGAAGGTAAAGGGAGCAAGACGGACAGTGGACGAGACAAAGGAGCCTCGTGGTCCGGCCATTTTGGGTAGCCGGGCCACCCTTTTGTGTTCGCGGCAAAAAGGTGCTCAGAACGGCAAAAGGAGCTCAAAATAAACCAAATGATCGCTGCCACCAGCCCAGTCCCTGAATGACTTGCACCGATCCAAAAACCATCCTATAAGAGTGTCTAGGGTCTGTAGAAGGCTAGAGACCCAAGAGAGCTGTAACTTAGCTTACAGTGCCCTCTTGTGTCGTGTTGCACTAAAATGGCGACACGATAAAAGAAACTACGGGAAACAGCGTTCCCCGGTACTGACTGTCTTAAGGGCATGTCAGTTTCCCCGTAAGAAAGGAGCGAAAGCCCAGAGGAGTACAGCAGAAGGCTGCACTTCTCTGGCAAAGTCAAGAAAACAGGTTGAAAACAATAGCAAAAAGTTTAGGGGTTGCCACATGGAAGGAAAGTTCCCTACAATAACGAAATCTTTCCTAACAGGAACCATGAACCGGATCGTAGAGCCTAGAGTACGACCTCATTGGGGACGGCCGTAGGACGCCCTGGACCGAGACCACCACTTCTACGGAAAGTCCCAAGCCTGCAGCCAACTCGGCCAAACCACCCAGGCAAACACCTACCTGTGATCATGAAGCAGCAAGGCCGGAAATTGCGACAGTGAAAGAACCATCGCCATCTCCAACAAAAGGGAAATCCAGCCCCTGCGCGGCCAGACAGGAGCGATCAGGAACACCACCACTCCCGAGTCCCTGTAATCGAAGAAGACTGGTGGGATCAGGGGGAGCGGGGGGAAGCGCAAAGGAGACCCTTCGGCAACAGGAAGGATAATGCAAGGACCCCCCACACCCACTGGCAAGGAAACGGGGGAGCAGAACCGGGCCGTCTGGGGAGAAGCGAACAGATCCAACCACGGGACTCCCCACATCCTGCAGAGACACCAGAAGAACGGAATGGCCCAGAATTGCAAAAGGATTCCCCCCACCAAAAACCATACGAAGCCAGCGAGACGCCCCCAGATTGGAATGTGAAAACAAACATCCTGGAGTACGAGAGACCTCAAAAAGTCCCTGGTTCGGGGAGAGAACCTGCCACAAGCATTCCAGCACGAAGTAGCTGGCAACAACATGATGACACAGCTCCAACAGGTACAGGAACAAGCAAAACCTTTGCCCTCTCTTGGGACCAGTAAGATGATAGCAGAAGAACCGTGGACCCTCTAGTGGCGTGGGACCATCGCCACCACAGTCTTCTCGAGCAGAATCATGACAGCCCGCTGCACGGCAGAACCCACCTGGGCAACGGCGTCATGGAAACCCCCGAGGGATCGGGGGTGGGTGGGCTAAACTCCAGACAGTATCCCCACTGCACAGTCCGTTCTGCTTGGCAGGTCCCATGAGATGCTCCATAGGCCAACCAGCTCTGCCTCAGCAACATAGGAGGAACCAGCAGCCAAGCTCAAAGACAAGTTAGCCAATCCGCAGGCACCATTGGTTGCATCCGTAATGGTGTTCTCCAGGGCCATGGAAGAATGATCCACCAAACAAGGCAGCATGGCAACGACTCGCACCCTCTGCGGTAAGAGCTCCTCCCCTGGAGCAAAAAAAGTGTGGACGGGAATCGCAAGACCGCCCGTCAAGGCATGCAAGCCCGCCATACCCTGAGCTCAGTAGGACACAGTGTTGCCACGGTCAACGATGCCCCGACAGCTATGCAGTATGCCGTGCCCGTGCAACATTGCCCCCTCTAGCCCGGCTAGCTGAGGGTCAGAATTTCCACAAGGAAGGCAAATTCCTGACTGGGGCAGGGCACTATCGGGTGGGCAATGTGTAAATCTGCCCAGGGAGGGGTGGGACCTCGAAAGAAAGGATTGCTGGGGCAGGTGGGACATCTCATATGTAAGTACTGTAACGAGAACGAGGGACGTGGCGGTAATAGGGGGTTACTGCAAGTTCTGTGGAAGAGCTATGGACTATAGAGGTATTAGCCTATGCGCTCATGTTCCATAGCCTCGAGTAAGGCTTTAACGCATTCCATTAACATCGCGCCTCATTTTCAATCTTCTTTTTTTTTGTTTAATGTTATTTTAAAAGTGTATGTGGTTTACATTAAGAAACCCTTTTATACAGCTAATCGCATTAAAAAAACAATTATCAATTCCTTATAAACAATGTCAAACATTACAGCTATTACAATACATGAAAAATAATGATCAAATGAATTTAATCTGTGACAGTAATAGCAAGTATGCTATCTCGTCTTAGAAAAGAAGACTAAGAATAATGCCCAAGTATACAGAGCAAGTAAAGGTTTTTCCATTTCTAATGTGAAATGCTGCCGCGGTCACTACCACTGACTCAGCCGAGATCACACAGGACCAAAACTGGCCTGTTTGCCTCTGTGTTGAGTCACAGACAAACTTCATATATCCTGCAATTTAGAGTTTTTTCAATTTAACACAAAGAGATAAAATGTGGCGAGGCGCTTCTAACCCAATCTGGCTAAACCAACACATTGTGAGTTCATGTGGAATGTTTTCCTATGCGCCAGTATGGGAGAGAGTTGGCAGCATATTGAGGTGGAGGCGCATGACGAAACGTCTCAATAGTCAGTTGTTTGCTTTGATAATATAAGAGAATGGTGCAAGGTAAGAAAAAGCCTGCTGAATATACTCAATATAACACTTTTTGGTAGCTATTAACGGTGTCCCAGGTCAGTGCTTTATTTTTTCATTTCCTTCAAAAATACACCATAATTAGCGGTACGGAAGGAGACCAGCCAATGTTTGTATGAAAGCTCACATGTTTCAACAAACTCTTTAATAGTCTCAGATGATATATGCTCTTTATTGATCATGTTTACAACAAGACTATACAAGGAATTAGGATTGTCTTGTTCAGCCAAGATTTTCAAATAGAGGCTGCTACGCTCTATCTTGATATGATATGGCATTTATAACGCACCTATATACAAGTGTTTTGAGGCGAGAAGAGGCAGGGAAGGGGGAACAGAGGGAAGACAGACAACGATCATACTAGGCCAGGTGTCATTCAGATCGCGCAAGTGCATGGGAGGGGGGAAGTGGGAAAGTGCGTGGGGGAATGGAGAGGGGAAAGTGCAGTACATGGGATAGTAGAATAAGTAGATAAATATAACAGCCGGATGGTGGTAAGTGCAAGGTAAGTGGAGAGTGAAGTAAGGCCAAGCTCACAGCGTATTGCTTCGATATGAACTGATTTGGGAAGACCAAGTGCGGGGCGCCAGAGCTTGCCCTCTCTTAGGTTAAGCCAAGAAACTTGCTAATCGGGGAAACTTTCCAACTCATAAAGAATACCTGAGATAATACTAGTCTTATATATTTTCAGAAGGCCTTCAGTGGAAAAGCCTCATTTTCGAAGTAATATAACCTTTAATGGCTCTGAACTTCTTCAAGGCCTTGGGAACCAAGTTGTTTTCAGCACACTGCTTACGGGTATTCATATTGAGGGGAACTCCAAGATAAATTAATATCTTACCTCCTCAATCGGAGTACCCTCAATCTTCCACGTGAAGTTCATAGTATTCTTTTTTTCTACGATCTTCGATTCGTTTTTTGTCTCTGAGATCGTGGCAACATCTTTAATGAAGCGCCCACAGTAAGTCACCATCCCCAGGTAGCTCTGCACTACAGAGACATTCTCCGGGGGGCTTGCTTCTTGGACATCCTTCGGCTTGGCTGGATCACCCAAGATGCCTCCTTCTTGGAAAACAAAACCAAAAAACTTGAGTTTCCAGAAACTCACATTTTTCCCTGTGAAGGTTGGGTCCAAGAGAGCAGATGCGCTCTAGCACCTTTTCCAGCCTCTCCAGATGTTCTCCTGACCTTGCAAAAAACAGAATGTCATCACTAATGTTCAGTATACGCTGGATGCCATCCAACATGCTGCCCCTAATCGAGTTCTGAAACACCTCTGCTGCAGAGTAGACCCCAAAACAGAGCCTCTTGTATCTATACTCTTAGGTCCAGTTTGAAGAAAAACAATGCCCCTTGCAGATCTGCTACAAGGTTGTCTATGGTAGGTGTTATATGCCTCTCCTGCTTGATGGCTTTGCTGGGGAGGCGCATATCTACCAAGATGCAAACCGAGTCAGGTTGCTTCAGTTTCCGAGCCACCACGATCAGGCAGGCCGATGGGGTGGGACCATCCACCGGCTCGATGATATTGAGCTTGGCAAGATAGGCCAGTTCTCTTAAAATCTGTTCCCTCAGGTTGAAAGGGATTCTCTGATGTTTTAGAGCCACAGGCTATACTGATCTTTCTATATGTAGGCAAATTGGTTTGCCTTTTAGTTTTCTGATCCCAGAAAACACATCTGCAGATTTTGTCAGCAGTTACTCTACGTCCTCCATATACGTTATACATATAATTGGCCGTATTGACTTTCTGTTCCCTGTAACGTCCCTGCTGCACAAGGCGGTCGCCATTCCACATTGGCTGAGCGGGTGACTGCAGGCAGCGTGATTGTGGCGGTGAGACCCTCCTTGGGCCTTTTTTAAAATTACTTTGGGTTTCTTTGTGTGCTGTGCCCCCTCACTCCCCTCTCCTCTCCGTGTTGCCTTCTTGTTTGTTCCCCTCCCTCCCTCCTGCCTTCCAGCCCGCCCACCAACCTGATTGGCCGCCCCCTCTGCCATCACTGACATTCCCAGGGCAGCCCCTGCCTGGCAGCCCCACGGCTAATGGCCCCTAGGCAAAGGGCGGCTCCTTTAGAGGCGGCTCCTGGTTGTGTCTGCAGGTGTCCGCAGGGGAAGCCAGTTGCCAGCCATCTACCAGGGCTGACCCACACGCTAGCATGCATGCCCCTGTCCACCTAGCAGACTCTCAAATTTAGGTGCGTTTTTCTCCTGTTTTTAAAACTGAATTGAGAAAGTATTTAAATTGCACTGTGTAAGTATTTAAAACATTGCATTGTGAAACCTAGGCCCTTTTCCCCTCTATTCAGGACTCTCAAATTTAGGTGTGTTTTTCCCCTGTTTTAAAAAAAATTGCATTGTGATAGTCTTTTAATCTGAGTCTCTGTTGTCCTGTCCAATTGTTCAACTTGCCTCGCCTCTGTCTCGTCTGCTTGCACCCTTCCCTGTGTCCTTCCCTCTCCCTTCCTCGTCTCTCCTCTCCCTACCTACTCTATGGTGCTCTCTCTCTTCTCTAACTGCTTCTCTATCGACTATCCTGCTCTCCTCACTAAATCTGGTAGGAAGAAGTTTAAAAATGACATCCTGGCCTCCCTATCGCTGACACCTATACCAGTGCCTCATCCAGGCAAACTTTCACCGACATCCTCTTTGTCGTTCCCTCACCAGACCTATGGACCCTACATATGGTCTCTGTTCTCTCTCCCTTCTCCTCCTCTCCCATTAATGGTGGCACCCACTGGGATGCCCTCCTGGCCTCCTTCAACTCCGCTAAGGTCATCATTAATGTGTATTTGAATGGTACCGTCTTGGGCCAAGGCCCTCAGGCCAACCTTCTCCTCTTCGATAGACGCTTCCCATGCATCACCAATTTCCTTTCTTTTCCTGCTGTCTCCTCTCCCAACCCCACGGCCTCCTCGCCTCCCCCTGCTGCCTCCTCCTGGACTACCTTTCCCTCGCCTCCTTCCCTTTCTGCCCCCCCTCAGGCTTCTTCTACAACTCCGCAGGGCGTAACCCTGATTTGTACACCTCCCTGGAAGTCTCTTCAAGGACAGCAACCTTCTCCATATTGCCACTCTTAACTCTCGCTCAGCTGTCACACTCCTCCACAATCTGCCGCCTTCTGGAGGAACTTGACCTAGATGTCCTCGGTCTCACCGAGACATGGTTCACGGCCAGTTCTGTCACAAGCTCTGACACTCTCCTCCCTGACGACTACAAGATCCTCTCCATGCCCAGGCCCAACCGTTCTTGAGGGGGTGTAGCCCTGATCTTCCCCGAGTGGATTCCTGCCTCTGTCATTCCTACGCAGGCCTACTCCTCTTTCGAATGCCTCGTCTGCAGGTTCTCTCTCACTCCTAGCCATTTCCTTACTGTGGCTACTAACTATCAGCCACCTGGTCAGATCTCTGCCTTCCTCTCCAAGTGGGCGGATCTCTCCTCTTCCCTCCTGGTCTCGACCACTCAACTCCTCCTTCTTGGAGACTTCAACATCCACCTGAATGCTTCCTGTCCTTCCTCTGGACTTTTTTCGCGACCTTTGCGACTCTCTCACTCTCTTTTCTCCCCTCTGGCCCGACTGACTCTGCAGGGCACACTCTGGATGTTCTGATCTCCTCAGACCTTCCCCTTTCTATCCCTCTCACTACTCCTCTCTCTTGGAGTGATCACTTTATCCTTTCCTCCCAGCTCACCCTCTCTACCCCTCGGGCCAAGCCAACTCCATCACTGCCCCCCACCTACTTGGTCATCCGACTCATGAAGCGCGTGTCTGTTAAAGCTTTCTCCGCCTGCTAATTGGCTGACTCACACCCTGACACAGCCCTTTCAATGCTCCACTCTGCTATATCTGATACTCTCGATGTTCTTGCCCCTGTCATGAGGATCCGCCTGAAGCCCAAAGCCAAGTGAAACTCCTGGTACAACTCAGACCTCGTCACCCTTAAACGCAAGTTCAGGGTGGCTGAGAGGAAATGGCGTGCTTCATGTACATCTTCTGACAAACTGGCCTGCCGCCTGCTCCAAAGGCAATACCGGCTCTCTCTCCTCAACAAAAAGAGAGCTCACATTCAAGCCTGCGTCTCTGCGGCATCTAACAACTCGCTGAACTCTTTAAAATCTGCAAGGAACTGGCCAATCCTGCTGTAGTCTCTACCTCTCCTGTCCCTTCCCAGGCCCTCTGCACAGCACTGGATTCTCATTTCTTCTCTAAAACTCAGGACATTCTGTCCTCTCTCTCCACCTCTCCCCCTCCTCCCTCCTTCTCTGCCTTTCCCATGTTTTCCCTAGACGAGGTTTCTAGACAAGTCCGATCTATGAAAGTCTTGTCAAAACAGGTTCATCCTTGTTCCTCCAAAACCATCAAGGACCACATTGACTCCCTGGCTCCTGCTTTGGCCGACTTCTGCAACCACTCCTTCGCCACTGGAGTCTTCCCTTCCCCCTGAAGCACTCCCTTGTGCACCCTCTTCTTAAGAAACCATCCGCCAACGCGTCCTGCCCATCACTCCTTTCCTGGGAAAATTCTTGGAAAAGCTGGCCATCTCCCAGCTCAATCTTCACACTGAATCTGTTGGTTGTCTCCATGATCATCAGTCTGGCTTCAGAGCTGCCAGAACACAGACACTGCTCTCCTGAACATCTGTGAAGAACTGCTCTCCAACCTTGATTCCAACACCCCCTGTGTCCTCATCTTACTTGATCTCTCTTCTGCCTTTGACCCGGTCAACCATGCCATCCTGCTCAACCGCCTCCGCGATAACCTGGGTATCACCGGTCAGGCCCTGGCGTGGCTGACTTCTTTCCTCTCTGATCGACCCTTCCAGGTTCAACTTGGGTCCTTCCTCTCCTCTATCTCTATCTCTACCTGTGGTGTTCCCCAGGGATCTAACCTCTCCCTGGCTCTTCAACCAATACCTGGCTTGCCCACTGCATTGCTGCCCTCTGCCCAACTTCCAGTGCTTTGCGGTTGACACTCAGCTCATTTTCAGGCTACCCTCAGCCACCTCTTCTCCCTCTCTCATCTCTGTCTGTCCGCCATCCAGGAGTGGTGCGCCACCAATGATCCCCGCCTTAATGCCAATAAAACCGAGAATCTCCTCATCGGCATACCCGCTCCCTCCTTTCCTGTCACTCTCTGGCCTGCCTCTCTTGGCCCTGTTCCTGCTCCCTCCTGTGAGGCTAAAAACCTTGGGGTCATCTTCAATTCCACACGCTCCTTCTTTCCTCACATCCGTGACATCTCTAAGAAGTCACACTACCAGCTGCACCTCCTCAGAGGTATTCTTCCTATCCTCTCCTTCCCCCAGAAGCTCACTGTCTCGGGAGCTCTGGTTCTCTCTAGGCTGGACTACTGCAACAGCCTCTTTCTAAATCTGCCTGCTTCTACTCTCCGCCCTCTGCAACTCATCCAGAACAGGACTGCAAGACGTGTCCTTGTCCTCAAGCCCAGGGATTGTATCTCTCCAGGGCTGAAATCTCTCCATTGGCTCCCAGTGGCTGTGAGGATTAAGTTAAAAACACTCTGCATTGTCCAGAAGGCGTCTGGGGCCTGGGGCCTCAATACCTTCAACTCTCTTTTCCTAAATATCTCCCTTCTCGAGCTCTTCGCTCATCCACCTCCAACTCCCTCAGGGTGAATCACTTCTCCAAACAACAAGCTGGTGGTAGATCTCTTTCTTCGGCTTGGACCTCCCTCTGGAATAGTCTCCCTGCTTCCATGAAACTTGAGGAGAATCATCTCCGGTTCCAGAAACACCTAAAAACTTTTCTCTTTGCTTCTGCTTTTTCTCCTCCTCTTCCCTACTGACTTCCTGGCGGAAACTGAAAATGCACTGGGTACCTGGCCACCTTCTGATCTCGGGCCCAAGTCCCCTCCCCCCCAGTCGCACACCTGGACTGCCTACCTGGCAACCCCCGCACTTGGGGACTGTTCTGTACCCCTACAGTCCCACTACCCGAACTTGACACCTGATGTCTGCACTTACCCTTGCACTTGCCACCTGCTGGCCGTACTTTTACTTATTGTTTTATTATTCTATTGTCCCATGTACTACACTTTCCCCTTCCCCTTACCCCCGCACTTTCCCACGTCCCCCCTCCCATGCACTTGCGCAATCTGAATGACACCAGGCCTAGTAGGATCATTGTCTGTCTTCCCTCTGTTCCCCCTCCCTTGCCTCGTCTCGTTACAAATGCCATATCATATCACCCCAAATGCAAATCTTACTATGGTTAGGGCTTCAGCATCAGCCCAACACAGGAGCGTGTCCTCACAGACTTTTGTGACAAAGAATCTTGCCTTTATCATATTCCCTTCATGAACAACATCCGACACAAACATCCTCTCTAGCGTTAGAGGAGTCTTACCACCAAACATAAATATGCGCACTTTTCAGTCACTCAACACTGGAGGAGTGTCTATCTTGTAATGCTTGACAGGGCCATTACATTAACCAGCACTCTAGTGTCAATGAGGATAGGGACATTGGTCCCATTTACACACACCACACACCTGAGCTGGCGTTTCCTCTTCTGGTTGATTCACACTGGATAAGAAAAGCACATCCTCTTCATCATCCTCATCCTTGCAAAACTGCTCCTTCTGCTCTTCAACAGATTCTACCTGTGCTACCTTCTGTGGCTGCCATGGGGTGAATGACAGAGGTTTGGCTGGGCCTCTAGATAAAGTACCTGGCATAGGAGCATGGCACACTCTTGCAAAGAGGTTGGTAACCCTGTACCTTCTGCACGTGTGTCCTTTAGCTGGACAGTCCATGGAGTGTGGCAAGTTGTATCCATACTGCGGGCAAGGTAGTAGCGCTTCAGCCCTTTTCTATTTCCTAGGCAACGTGTTTTTCCTGGCGTACCTGGACGGTTGTCGGCCAACGGCACACGCGTCTTCAAGTTTAATCGTCTTCATGGCAGCATCTATTTGGGATGCGCAAACCTCTGCCAGCTCACGGGATCGGCCTAGCTCGAGGATGCGATCCAATATGACGCCAGGCTGTTTAAATATCTGTCTCCTCATCTTGCTAGACGGACAGCCTCCTCCTCATCATTACACACACACACGAGATGGGCAGTTTCCTCAAGCTACCATGAAATGCATCTAGTGATTCGTCATCCTTTTGTTTGGCTGAGCACATAACAAAGCGTTCCTAGCCAAGGTTCTCCAACGGGCTGAAATATTCCCTTAAAACAGCTTGTGCCGCCACGTATGAGTTGTCTGCCGGTCGCAAATTCTTAAAGATCTTATGCACTGCCTGGCCAGCAGAATACAGCATTGTGGATTTCATAGCATGATCATTTATTTCACCCACAGCGTTGAAATACATTTCCAGTCTCTGCATCCAGAGACTCCACCTTGGGGCCAGGTTGAATGGGGCACCAGAATCATCAATCTCCACAAGCGGGGGCCAGTGATGCATGTTGTATGGGTGCCAATGCAGGCCCTGGTGGTGTTCCAGCCTCATTAACCATCTTGAATTGTTACAAATGGTACAGTTCCAGTACCAACTCACTGCTTCAGCATACATGCTCTGTGTCCACTGAGTGCACAAACGCTCCTTATAGGAGCCAGAACTTGGGGTGATGGGCACTTCCAGGTGTGCCACACCCACAAAGGGGTGAAACGGATGAGACAAAGGAACGAGCACTCCCAGTTGGAGCCGCAACCAAGTGAAAAAGAAGAGCAGTCCGACTTGTGCCAAGATGAAGCCGGAGCTTCTATACACAGTGAGTTCACTAACCGCGGGGCACTGTGCCACCGCTTGGAGCAAGCAGGGGTTTGTGCATACCACCCCACGTCCGGTCAACCGATGAGCAGCGTCGCCGGAGACACCCTGGCGGGTTTGTCGTGAGATGAGAAATTGTCACCTGCTCGTCGCCAATGTTCTGAGGCTGCAGAGACACGGTTATTAGCTTCGGGCTCCGCTTTTGCACAACTACGTGCCTAGAACTGAATATTAGCATGTCCACACTTAGATAGAACTGTGAATATTAGCACGTCCACACTAAGATAGAACTGTGAATATTAGCACGTCCACACTTAGATAGAACTGTGAATATTAGCATGTCCACACTTAGATAGAACTGTGAATATTAGCATGCCCACACTTAGATAGAACTGAATATTAGCATGTCCACACTTAGATAGAAAATATTAGCACGTCCACACTTAGATAGAACTGTGAATATTAGCATGTCCACACTTAGATGGAATTGTAAATATTAGCATGTCCACACTTAGATAGAATCCTGAACATTAGCCTGCGTCGCATCTATTTGGAATTGTGAACATTAGCCTGCGTTGCATCTAGGTGGAATTGTGAACATTAGCCTGCATCGCATCTAGATGGAATTGTGAGTATTGGCACGTCCACACTTAGATAGAATTGTGAACACAAGCCTGCGTCACATCTAGATAGGACTTTGATTGAAGGAAAGCATGCCCACGCATAGATGAAACTTGAATGTTAACATGTGCCACACTTAGAACTGTGAACACCAGCCGGCACCGCATCTAGATAGGATTGTGAAGACCAAAAAGTGCAACACTTAGACAAAACTGTGAATGTTAGCAGGCTAAAGGTCAGGTAACCCACTAACCAATATAACCTCAAACTCTGCATACCTATCTCACCCAAAAACTCACACAACCATCTCTCGCACCACAAGCCGCACGCACTTCACAACACTGCAACAACACATAAGCCGGAGCAACAGCACACGCGGACTGACACCGATCCAATACCTGTACCAAAGCTCAGCACCCGGTGTATACCGAGTTGAAGCTGCCAACAGAACACCACTCCTCTCACTATCCTACTCCCTCTTCACCTACCAACCCATCCACCTTATCGTTTGCAGATCCGCCAGAGCGCCTGGGGACCAATTCCGTTGGTGACGGTGCGCGGTACAAATACCTTTAACATTTGTATGACACCCTATTGACATGGAACACCCCTTGACACAGAACAGCTTCATTCTCTTAAAGGGACCTCAGCCCAGTGGTCGAGTGCAACCCGTGACAAATGTCTGCTTTCTATCCTGCACTGAAGAGGAATACTCCACCAGGGACTCACTGCAAACCGGGATTGGGATTTCCAAGTACACACACATTTTATTTCCTATGCTTCCAACGGGGTCCGTGAGGCGTACGGTAACGGTGCACCAAAGCAACATGCACACCAGGGGCCAGGTTACAGAAACGATTCACTGGTGAAAGTGCACATTTGCAGAGTAAGAGCACTAGGGCAAAGTTTTTACTGGTGAAAACATTCGTTAAAAATGTATGTTTTTGCACAAGGGCAATTTTTGCCCTGTGCCTATAACATGCCAAACTGCACTTTTCACGGTGCAAAGGTTTTCTAATATGTCTGTGTTTTTAAGCATAGTGTATCCTAGTGCTAAAGGAAATCTAGGACTTCTACTACCTGAAAATCTTAGCAAACCTCTACATTAAGACTAGAGTGGTTGGCTAGCAGAAAATCACCCTGGATTGAATAAAGACTCAACCCATAAGTCTTCACATTTTTAATTATACTATAAAAAGATTCACCTCCTGCGCGAAAAACCACATATTAAATCACATATATATCTGCTTTAGTATGACATTAAGAGGTGGCCGTTAAGGTAATTGAACTGTTAAGCGTTCAGTGGTGTCCTTGATCCTAATAAGAGCTGTATTTGGTTAACCGAAAATAGATTGTAGAGAGTTACTGTAACTAATGGAAATGCCTTTTTGGCTTTTGTTCCTGGTTTTCTTTTTGTTCTGCCTTCCTTCCCCTCTCCATGGGCCCTGCCCCTTGTTTTTCTACATCCCCAATGTTATTCTTGAATCAACTATTGCAATATTTGACTATTGTTGACATGTGTATAGTTAACAAATGGGGATGTTTTTTTTTATTTGCTATGATATTAATGGAACTATGGAAATGATGTAACTCAGCCCTGAAGAAAACCTGCGAAAGGTTGAAACACGTGTTGGCTTTTTTGTTAAACAAAAAGAAATTTGTATCTTTTTTTTTAATTCTCTTTATTAGCATGTTCAACAAAATAAACATAAAAAAGAAAAACCATTCCATGCGGAAGACCGAAACAGACTAACAGCTGCACGCCTTCCGAGCAAAGTCTGTGGGAGTGAATGTTTAATTCCCAGTTTCTGCAGTGTCTTCAATGTGTCTACGTACAATACACCCGTTAGTCTTTTTCTTTTAAACTTGTGTCTGATGTCCCCACTCAGGTCTTGTGGTCTGTGTTTGCCCACAGTGAAACCCGGGCTGAACGGCCCAAACTACTAAACATTCAAAAAACAGAACAAATGCATATAAACCCATCCCCCTCAAGCTACTTTTCCCCCCTCCTCATCCCTGATCATGCATTCCACCGTGCCCTCAGTCCTATTACTTAAAAATACAGGCTTCACAGTGGCATATCATCAGAGGGCGCAACCATTTGCTGAACCAATGCATTCCATGCCATGACGTCAGTGCTGGTTTCCCTTAGGCTGCTATACACCACCCTGTGCCATACCACCGTTTTCTGCCTCTGCCCACTTCTGGTGGTCACCCCACCATGCCTCTATGCAGGGACTCCCAGGAGACTTCCAAGCGAGTGCTATTCTGCGCTTTTCTAGAGGTTTTTCATTTTCGTTACGTGCGTCTCCGATCGCTGCCTCGGCAACAGCCCCAGCAGGCATGCCTCCGGTGGCCACTCATGCATTGCTATACCTTCCTTGGAAGCCCTATTCGCCAGAACTACCGGGCATGACCAAAACATATGTAATATGTCCGCTGGCTTGCTTGTGCATCTTGGCCAGCTCTGCTCTCCTGCTCCCGGGAACAGTGAAATGGCCTGTGAGGTCATGTAACCTTTGTGTGTGATAAAGAGCTGTAACTGTTTATATCTGACATTCCAAGATACCCTACGCATATGTACATCCTTACCCTTTCCCATTCGCCTTCCGTGAAGGTCTAGCCTACCCTCTCCTCCCATTTGGCCTGGACTGCGAGGTCTGATTTACAGAGCGAGTCCATTATCCAATTGCAGAGCCATGGCCCCTCTCCGTCAGGTCATATAGGGAGTCCAGCTTATCGTCCCCTGCAAATCCCTCCCTGATATCCGGACATCTAGTCACAACCACCCTAGACAGTCTGTTGTATGTCAAGAATTTTCCTTTTGATATACCACAAGTTTCAATCAGCTTGTGAAAGCCCAGCATGACCCGTTCCTTGCACAGGTCGCCCAGAGTGATGACTCAGTTTGGTTTTTAATGTAGTCTAATGTGTTTAACCACCTCCTGACACCCTCTGCTGATTGTAGCTAGCGATACATTGGCAGAATATGCGTCCCGCTTGCCCACCAATCTCCATGATCTGTCTCACAGCTTCCTGCCAAGTGTGACCAAGGCACAAGTTCCCGCTCGACCAGCTCCGGTCACCCAGAGAACCGCCCTCAAGTAGAATGGTGTAACTTCGCTCTGTAGCAGCTCAATGTCCAGGGAGGCCTTGTCAGCTAACCAGGTCTCTACAAACTGCAGTTGTCCGGCTAGATAGTGTGCCTCAAAATGCAGCAGCTTAATTCCCCCCTCCTTATGGTCCCTCCTAAGTGCATCCAGCGATATTCTGCTCTCCCATTCCACCCCCCGCCTCAGATAAACCCTCTCACTACTGAATCAAGTTTGTGGAAAAATAGTCCCAGGATCTCATATGGTATATTCGTCACACAGTGATAGAGCCGGAGCGGCAACACAACCATTCTAAGCAGCGCTGTGCGGCCCATCATGGATAGCCTCTGCCAGAACCCCATCTATTTCTCAACACCACAGAGAGCCCTCAGTGTGTATACTCGTGTTCCCTTCTAGTGTCATGGTAAATATCCACCCCCAAGTATTGAAAGGAGTCCACCGCCCACAGTATCCTAAGATACAGTAGGTGCTGCTGCCCCAGCGTCGCCAGACCCGCCAGCGGAAACTGCTTAAATTTTGTTTTGCTTATGGTTATGCCAGACAGCCTTGCAAAGCCGTCCAGTACGTCTAGTATGTAAGGTAGGTTGAATCCCAGGTCCTGCACATAAAGCAGTACGTTGTCTGCGTACTGCAAAACCATGTGCGTGTGCCCCTCAATTGGCATGCCTGCATCCCTAAAGTCAGCTCTAAGAAAGGCTGCCAGCGGCTCTAGTGCCAAGATGAACAGCATGGGGAGAGCAGGCACCCCCTGTCTAGTTCCCTTGCCCAGTTCCCATGCATCTGAGATATGTCTCCCAGTTTTCACTCATGCCAGCGGCTTCTCATTCAATAAGTGTACCCATCACGCAAATCGTGGCCCCACTCCGAAGCGCCTCAGCACAGCATGCAGCCAATCCCATCATACTGAGTTGAATGCCTTTATGGCATCGAGCGAGGCCACTGCGTACTCTGTCTCCTCCTGGGTTTATCTATGACATGTTGCAGCCTGCGCAGGTTCCAGGGCGTGTTCCTCCCGGGGACATAACTAGTTTGATCAGAGTGTATCAAAGTACCAATTACCCCCCTCAGCCTATTTGCCAGCATTGTAGAGAAGCTTGCAATCCTGATTGATCATCAAGAGCTGTCTGTACAATCTTCACTCCAGCGGCGGCTTTCCTGATTTCAGTATCAGCACTATAACGGATTCTCAGAGGCTTGCTGGCAGTTGGCCCGCCTTATATACCTCCTCTAGCATCTCCAAGAGGGGCGGTGCAAGTTCTCCCGAGAACTCCTTGTAGAATTCTCCCGGGAACCCGTCTGCGCTTGGCGTCTTGCCCGAGGGCACCATGCACACAATGGCCTGCAACTCCTCCAAAATGAACAGAGCATCTAGCATGCATCTCTGCCTGTTCCTGCTCCAGACGAGGCAAGGCAAACTCTGTCCATACATTGTATTTGTATTTGTTTATTTGTATTGCGCACCCTGCCCACGGACATCAGGGCGCATGTTTGGAAAAGGTAGTTATAGAAATGTGTTACATAGATAGGTACATATTACATTGTATAGACATATTTACATCAGGGATAAGAACATGAATCAGAAATATTACATAGAATGGCAGAATGGTCAAATATACAGTATATGCAGTGAGTAGCCTGATTGCAGGTGACCGCTGCATGCATTACAAAGCGAAGGCCAGTGCATCCTGCTTGTTCAGCCAGCGTTTAGTTCTGTTTTTGAAGGATTGGATGGCTGGCACATTCCTTAGATCATTGGGTAGGGAGTTCCAAAGATTAGCAGCCAGGACTGGGAAACTCGAGCCTCTAGCTGTCTGAAGCTTGAAACTACGAATGGTTAGTGTGTGCGCCTCTGCAGATCTTAGGGGTCTGGATGCTGTATGTTGCGTGAAGCGCGTGGACAGGTTAGCAGGCACAGCATTATTTTCTGCCTTGTGGGTTAGAACAAGTGCTTTGAGGGAGATGCGAAGTGTGATGGGTAGCCAGTGTAGATTGCGCCTGGTAGCGGAGATGTGGGAGCGCCTGGGGATGTTGAGAGCAGCCCTAATGGCATTGTTCTGGGTGACCTGGAGTTTATCAAGGTTTCTTTGACTAGTCCCTAACTAAAGGGCGTTGCAATAGTCAATTTTGGACATGATGAGGGTTCTGGCTAGGGTCAGGCAGTTGTCCGTTGTCAGGAAGGGGCGACAAGCTGTAATGAGTTTACATGTGTACAATGATGCTGAGACTACTGAGTTGGTTTGTCTGTTGAGAGAGAGAGTGGAGTCTAAGTAAATTCCAAGTGTTTTTGTGACGTTGGTGACTTTAATAACATTTCCATCAATGATGAAGGTGTTATATTTGGGGTCAAGTTTCGTGAGTTTGGACTGAGAGCCTAGGATGAGTAACTCGGTTTTCTCATCATTAAGGCAAAGCCCATGGTGTGCCATCCAAGTCTGGATGACCGAGTAGACTGAGTTGAGTGCATTGACATCGGTTACATAGTCACCAGTGATAGGGATGAGTATCTGGGTGTCATCCGCATAATTCGTGTAGGAGACACCCAGATAGTCAAGAATATCAAAGAGCGGTTTAGTAAACACGTTGTACAATGTGGGCGATACACAAGAGCCTTGTGGGACTCCGCAGGGGACATGTGCTGGGTCAGCCGCGGCTAAGGGAGAGAAGACCCTCATGGATCTATTTGCCAGAAAGGAGCTGATCCAGGAGGTAGCTGCGTCAGAGAAGTGAGCGGCTATCTTAAGGTGATGGCAGAGGATTTCCAAATCGAAAGCGGCAGAGGGGTCAAGGAGGAGCAAGAGAGCTTGTCTTTCAGGTCCTCAATTTGGGTTTTCAAGTCGATCAGGGCTGTCTCCGTACCATGTCTAGGACGGAAGCTCGATTGTCTAAGCCCTAATAGGTTGTTACTATCAAGGTAATCCTGGATTTGGAGATAGGCTGCACGATCTAGAATTTTGAGTAGGTAGGGCACCGTGGTGATGGGCCGGTAGTTGGAGGGAGTGCTAGGGTCGAGGTTAGGTTTTTTAATTAGGGGGATGACCCACGCATTCTTGAGGTTGTCGGGTACTGTGCCCGATTTGAATGATGAATTGATAAAGGAGGTAATGAATGGGGCGAGGTCATGAGCCGCTTCCTTTACGACCGGCGCAGGGCAGGCGTAGCCTTGGCAGTTGGAAGGCTTAAGCTTCAAGATGATGTTTTCAACTTCCTTGATGGTAAGGGGTGAGAAGCTGAAGGGTTTGAATAAGTGCTTCGGAACGGGGGTATTGTAAGACTGGGGGTTGCCCGCTGAGTCAGAAAGGTGGCTTTTTTTGGTATTAATCTTGGCTTGGAGCAGGGCAATTTTGTTTAGTAGCGCTTTTTGTATATTGGAGCACCATTCAGCGTCAGGGGTGCATGTATCCAAAGTAGCGACTGGGGACTCGAGTTCCTTAAGGATCTTAAAGAGTTCCTTCGTGTTGGATTGAGCTTGTGTGATCCAAACATTGTATACTTCTTTTTTGGTGGCTAAAATAGCTTCTTTGTACATTAAGGGAGGCTGTTGTAAGGTTATTTCTATTGACTAGTGTCGGTGAGCTTTTCCAGTGTGACTCAGCTTTTCTTTTTGTTTTACGCAGTTTGCGTAAGTGAGGGGTGAACCATGAATTAAGATGGTTGTAAGGTTTCTTTTTGTGCAGTTTGAGTGGGGCAATAGTGTTGAGAGCTTTTAACATGACACGGTGGTAGGTATCAACTAGGGCAGTAGGGTCCGAGCAAGTGGAGGAGGCCGAGTTCAGTAACGGGAGGATAAGGGGGAGTAGTTTCTCAACCGTAATATCCTTCTTGTTAAGTGTATAAGTGGGCCGGGTGGGCAAGGTTGGGTTTGTCAGTGGGTGGGCTAGAATTAATGGAAAATATTATTTTATGGTGATCAGACCACGCACATGGTGTCACAGAGGTTACCTTTAGTGCACAGTTCATGTCTGAGATTCAGTCAAGGGTGCGACCCTTGGTATGGGTAGGTTCATTAACATGTTGGGTGAGGCTGAAGTCAGCCAGAACACTGGCTACGTCATTGGCTTTGGCATCATTCGAGTCCTGGTATCCCAAGTTGAGGTCACAAAGTATGATTATTTGAGATTTAGGCTTTGTGCTAGAGGCTAAGATGGATGTGGATGCCCTCTACAAATGTGGAGGTAGGGGCCGGGTGGCCTGTATATGAGATGCACTGAGGCGGTGTGATTGGGTGAAATCGGTAGTTTAATAGAGAGTAGTTCAGCTGATGGGAGCTGTAAGGTGTTGGCAGCTCTAAGATTAAGCGAACTCTTGAATATAAATGCTGATCCACCCCCCATAGTTTAGTTTGTTTTCCCTGTCGCATCTGATGATGGAGTAGTTATCGGGGATGGCTAGAGTCAGGGCAGGGCCCGAGGCAGCATGCAACCAGGTTTCTGTGATAGCAAGAAAGTCAAGATTTTCTGTCACAATGAAATCTGCAATATCTAAGGCGTGAGCAGGGACAGAGCGTGCATTAATAAGTGCACCTTTGAGTTTGGTCACAATGTTGGAATGATTGGTAGTGGGAGTTGCGACAATTATCGGAGCCACAGGGGCAGTGGTGTTTTTTGTTTTTTCCATACTAAGGATTTTCATGTGATAGGACCAGTGGTGACATCTGGATGCTAATCTTTGGTTTCTAACTGATGTGTCACAAGGTTGACTCGGGAGGTTGGGTGATATCAAACTAGACAGTAGAGACAGTGTGGGTTTATGCGTAGCAGCATTCCGTATGCCTGTAACAGACAAAGTGTGGTGACAGGCAGTTGTGCTGATGCTATTGTACAGGCGCGAGCCAAGCCTGGCGTTCCTGATGCTAGTAGGGCTAAGTCCCTGGCATTGTCCCTCTCCTCTGTGGCATTTAAGCGCCGCTAATACTGACTAAATACTTCATTGATCTTACCTTGGGCTCTACATTCTTCCCCACACATCTTTAATGGAACATATCATGTTCCTTCTCTCCTCTGCACGACACAGCCATGCAAGCAGCCTTCCTGGTTTGCCTCTGGTCTCGTGAAGTCTCTCCACATATTTGCTATAGTCATGCTTACCCAAACGCTCCCAGGTTGCTATGCAGCCCTGCCGGAGCTTGATCAACTCCTTCTCGAACTCCCCTCATCATTTCCCCCTTCCCTGCCAGCACATCCATCTGTGCTTCCGCGTTGACAATATCCTGCAACAGGCCTTTCCATGTCCCCCCCCCATCTTCCCAATTGCTTCCCCTCTCATCGCCACCTTGCAGGACTCTCAGAGAGTTCCCGCACTATCTACACTCCCTTCATTGAGATTTAAAAAACTTCTATCCCATCCCCCATGTGGGCCCTGAACTGCCCATCCAACAGTGCCTCTGCTGTGAGCTGCCATGTCGGGATTGGGGGCGTGCCCATTGTCCGCTGACACAAAACCACAAGAGGCACATGATCTGAGAGGACTCTTGCCCTGTAATCAGCCGCAATAAATTCACTGAGGGTTTCAGTACCGTTGAACATGTAGTCTATGCATGTATGCACCCCTTGAGGACTCAAATACAGGGAGTAGTCTTTCTTGTCTCTGTGCAGCTGCCTCCAAATATCACCCATCTCCAACTCCTGCAACAACTCCTACAACAATGTCCCTAGCGCCTTAGCCAGTAGTGCCTGTTTCCACACCCACCATCAGACCTGTCTAACACTGGGTCCAAGGTGCAATTAAAATGACCTCCCCAGAGCCACAGGGCTCCTCTGTATGGCGCCAACCTGGGGCCGAAGGATCTGAAATAATTGCCAGCCTCTTGGTTAGGGGCATACAAATTGATGATGGAAATCTCCCTTCCAGAAACCCACGTACTATAGTCGGCCTACCTTCACTGTCACATTTGCGTTCCACTGGCCTAAAAGGCACTGAGGGAGCCACCCATACCAGGGTACCATGGGCATATACTGAATACACAGACCTGTGCACCAATCCCCCACTCTTTGGCAATCGTGGTTTGTTTGGCCGCCACGAGATGCGTCTCTTGCAGTTGGGCTACGTGCACTCCCTTGCTTAGCAAATACGTATGTACCCTGTTCTGGTTGATATAACTATTGTTGCTCCTCACATTCCATTCCAGGAGACAATCCTAATGTCACTCATCCAGCTGTGTAGCCCCCAGGCCCGGGCATCCCACTGGCCCCCCCTGTCGGCTCCCCATCCCGTACACCCACTTCCAGTCGGAGCCCACATGTCTCACCCTCCCAGCTCTGAAGTTGCCACAATTCCCCTCCTTTCCCTCTCACTGGGTCCCAGCCTAGCAACCCTTCCCCACGCAAAAATGCCCAGTGTGCCAGCACCGTTTCCTGGGGTGCAGAGCAGATCAGCATGCAGTCCAACCGAACAAATATCTTCCCCAACATTCCCAACAAATGCCCAAAAGCTACTAGGCCATTCAGGCTCAGCTGCTTCTCACACTTAACTGGTGTCTCCCGCCTCACCCACCAGTCTCGAATGCAGCAGCATGGTACCCCTAAAGGGCACCCCTAGAACAGAACAACAGTCAATAACTAGGGCAAGGCTCCTGCCCTTGGACCACCCAACAGCGACCCCAAAGGCAATGTGTGACAGTCCTTCTCCTCCAGTTAGGCTTGCCGTTTCCGCCTCCTGCCAACTGCAAATAGCCTTCCACTCTGCTACTAACGCCTGAAGACAGGAATATCAGACCCGTTGCGACTCATTGTTGGTCAGCAGCTTGCCAAGGGGGCTTCTCCAATCGAGTCCATCCATGCGTGCACCCCCACTGTTCTGTTTTAAGAAATGAGAGGTGCTGTTATGCAGAATTTAGCTGGGTAAATCGACATGTACTTCAGGCCCGCCTCTCTGTCTTGCCTTTGTGGGTCCAAAAGGTGCACTCTGTCTTTGTACCTTTAGGGTGTAATCTGGCTACACTGTGATATTGCTGGACTCCCTCTCAATAATCCCTTCCTGTCTGGTGAAAGCCTGTATCGTTTCACTGTGCCTGTAGATCAGGAGCTTGGCAATCAGTGGCCTCAGAGGCACCCCTGGCGGGGGTCATCTGGCTAGGGACCTATGCGACCGCTCCACCGGGGACCACTGCGACAGGATCCCTGCTCCAATCTCCTGCAGCTGCATGTTTTCCACATATGTCGTATGTTCCGCTCTGCTCTCCAGCGCGGCCACTTTCAGCTTTAACTCCTGCACCTAGGACTGGGCCCCAGCTATATTCTGCCTGTTTTCATCAGCCTGCGTCTCCACGGTCTGCACCCTGTCCGCCAATGCGCGAACATTCTGGCTGTGCGCGCGCGGCCGTCTGTCGGGGTTTCGCCTCTGCCCCTCTCCTTGCTTGCAAACACCTCCCTCTTAGTCTGTCTAGATTCACCCTTACTCTGCCTGTCAGGCCGGTGTCAGGTGTGTCCCCACTCGTGTCGCTGCACCAACAAACCATCTTATATCCAGTTCCTCCAGCGGGTCGCAGCTGATCCTTGTTCTTGGTGTGGGCCTCCTTATCCCAACCAGTTGTGGACGTGGTGCTGGGGTCTGTGCCCACCGGTGTGTACCCCGGATGTTGAAGCGATGCACCGCAGGGTTCTTCCGTCCTCTGCCCGCATTGCACCCCCTCTCGCAGGACTGTCCTCGTGCCACCTGGGGGTTTGCTAGCCCAGATCACCTTCTTCAGGGGGACCAACCCTGCTCCACTCTCACTGCAGCCCCCACAAGGCCAGGCCACCACCCCTCGCCTGCGCCCTGCCCATCCAGCGCTAGTGGTCTTTTCAAGCGCCTCTCAGCTCGTGTCACAGGTGGGATAGGCGATCCAGGTCCTAGCTGCGTTCCAACTTTACATGCCCCCCAACCCCGGAGGTGGGAGGCCCAGGGGCATAAGATGGGAGGTGGAATTGTAGTGGGTCCAGGTCATGGGTAGCACCTAACATGTGCTTGCCCATTAGCATGTGTGTGTGTGCAGGGTGGGCCACCAGGCCCCAGTAACAAAAGGGACCCAGACTTCTGGGCGCCCGTACTGCAAGTAGGTGACAGGGGGCAGGTGACAGCTTGACAGCCCCTGCCCCTGACACCCACATCAAAGGCCCTGCTCCTATCCGGGTATTGGCCTATATCGGAGGAGGGCAGGCAGCCCCCAGTCTTCTTCCCCCCTGTCCTCAGCACGTGCTGGAGCAGTGCCTGCCGCCGTCCTCTCAGTGAGAGAGAGGCGGCAATAATACAAAAAAAAACTCCCTCCCTCCCTCTAAAAGGACATACTATCGAATTGTGAATGGGGGCTAAACTAGGACAGGCTCCAATTGAAAAATAAAAAAGTCACAGAATAGAGCATGCACCAATCAAAAAGGTACATGTTCACAGGTAGGCTCAAAGAAGGAAGTTATCACTTGCCCCACTGGAATTAATTAATTAACCAAATCACATGGGCAGGTTGCCAAACCTGCGGTAAAAGTATGAGGGAAACTGATGCGCAAATGACCCATGGGAGTTAAATAAATAACCAAACCACATGGCCAGGTTGCCAAACTTGAGGTCAGGTTTGATTATGACTGAAGCCTTGTAAATGCTTCGCTGGAATTAATTAAAATAACCAAATCACACGGGCAGATTGCCAAACTTGAGGTAAAAGTATAATGGAAGCTGACGCCCAGTAAACGCCACACTGGAGTAATTAAATAAGCAAACCACAGGGGTGGGTTGCAAAATGCCAACTCGAATCAAGCTCGAAAGCTGAAGCTCAAGAATCCACCTCTGAGGATAAATAATTAACAACGCCTCATAAGGGGCCATATCCCAAGTGGATCAGAGAGCAAAAGGAATGCCTACATTCAGTGGGAAAAGGCAAAATGCCTACCATAAAGGGTTCTCAGTGATACCAGATTGGGGGGCAGGTGCTGTCTACAGGAGGTCCGAGGGCAGCCCAAGCGGCAGGCACTGACCAGGGGCTGGATCAGCATACACTCTCACCACTCAGTCTGGCCGCAGATGTTTCCTCGTCCTCCATGGGCCAGGAGCTGTGCGGTGGGGGGCGTTAGCTCACCGCTGCCTCTATCAGCCGCTCAGGCCACAGGTGCCATTTTCCCCATCTCCTTCCCACTCTGCGTCAGCTGTGGCTGTGCCGCTTCTTCTCTGCGTCAGCTGTGGCTGTGCCGCTTCTTCTCCGCTCGGACGTACTTCGCGCCTCTGTCGGGTGCACCCCCTTTCCCCCCCACCCCCCGCAGCAGGACTCGATGCACAGAGCTTTTTAGGAAAATTTCAAAACATTTAAGGTAGCTGGGCTAATCATTTAGGCGGATCAGGCAGGCGCTGATGGGGCTTAAGACTTTACTTCATGGCCACACCCTCCTCCAGATAAAAAGAAATTGATCATATTATATTTGAGTATTCATTTTGTGTAGTACAAAACTTTTTTCAGTTGTAAACTATATATGTGATTGAATTGAATATCTGGTTTTTGGCGCGTTAGGTGGCTCTTTCAAAATGGATCCTAGTGCTAATGCCGTGTAAACTTGGTCTTGCACCCGTGCAAGGTTTCTGTAATCTGCCCGCATGAGACATATGCGAGACAGCTTCCTGTGGGTTTTAGTCAGCTATCTCTGATTTCCCCGAGCGAGCTGCAGCCAAACCTCGCCCATAAAAAGACTGAAAAAACGCTGGAGTGTGCTGATCACATCCCCAGGCGAGGAGTACGCGTTTTTCGCTCAAGAGAACGTTTGTCCTCAGCCTACTCCCAGACTCCCAAAGGGAGGCGTTGACTCGACCCCTTCGTGCGTTCATGTTGGCGACTTCTCAAGTCTAAAGGTATGTGGTTGCTTTATTCGAAGTTAGGGAAAAGAATCAGGCAAGGCTTTGTTAATATGAGATCGTGGTTGCATACATCCCTTCGCTTTCGGAATTGCAGTTCGTTTTGTACAGTGTTAACGCAAGAACTACGCATTAACATCACATTCTGAATTATTTCCCTTTACTGACTTTACGGTTAATATAAATGTCCTTTTCCCCAAAGGAATTCTGGGAAGTCTCGGCAGTGAACGATTAGTCCACTCCCATAAGGTACACTAACACGGAATGATCGCCAGGCGTTGTTTAGAAGTGTGGTGAGGGTGTTCGGGAGGGTAAAGAGAAACGTTAATCTTTGGGAAGTGTATTTTTTGTTTATTTTTCTATTGCCAAACCCCTTAATAACCTCCGTAATGCGCTTAGCCTTTAACACAAACTGCTATTATAGGAGTGGGCGGAGGTGGGGCGTTATGGTATATGGAGGTATTAGACACTCTGAGATTATGTTGAGTAATTGTCGTGGAGGGCAATGAGACAAAGCTGTGTAAAAAAAAAAAAGGATACTTCTCTGGCTGCACTGGTATCTTGCTAAGGAACATTTGATCATGTTCAGGCAGAGCACTACATACGATTTTTAGGTTTAAGTATTTTACCGCGACTTATTTTAAATTGTGAGTAAATAAACGTTCTAGGAAGTAAAAAAGCAATTGCTATTCCATTGAACAGAAGTCCTTGAAAAATAAATGGCGAACTAAAAACAATATGCAACAGGAAGTGATGAAAGTGCACACATCAAAGTGAAATATACAAATTTCATTCAATTGGCTTTTCCTAACAAAAAAAGGGTATGGGATTTGCCTTTCAGAAATACTACAATAGGCACCTGGAAAAATAATCTTAAAATGTTCTTGCATGATTTCTGTAAGAGTAAAAAGGGTTCCTAGAAATGAATAGTCCATGCAGAGCAGAATGCCAATATCTTCCACATCCGATCATAACATTTTTCTGTGGTCGTGTGAGTTAAGTGTCTGGCCTGGAAACCTCAGGCCTATTTTCGTTCATATACAGGGTGGCTCTAGGATTTGCAGGGCCATGTGTGGCAAAAGATGTGCAGGGCTCCCTTATTTGCATATGTGGTGATATCACAGAAAGTTATGTCACCAAATGAGTCGTTAATACTCGAGGGGATCATTATATGACATGATAGTCCTTTATAACGCGGCTGCACGCAAGTGTTTCTAAGCGCGGCAAGACAAGGGAGGGAAGACAGAGGGAGGACAAGACAAACAATCTTACTAGGCCTTGACTTGTGATCGTGCAAGTGCGAGAACAAGAAGTGTAAGGCGAGAGGGAGGAGGGGAAGTGAAGAATAAGTTCCTATTCCTATAGGAGGGTCTACCCTTGCAGATAGAGTGACTTTTGGAGTTCGGAAACAGCTGGGGGGTGCAGGCTAGCCAAGGTGAGTATCTTTTAAGGGATTCTTGTGCGTAAAATAGGATGGTTGTGCCAGGGGTCCACTGGTACGTATTGAAAGTACTCATCGACCCTCTGCACAGTTCGGACCAAACTTTGGCAGTGTAGCCCACTTCGCTCGTAGGTGTTAACCCTGCAGTTTCAGGATGCTCCGGCTCTCGGTGGCTGCGGGACGGGACGATCGTCCCTGGCGGGACAATAGCCTTTACTCAGCTCTCGAAGAAACGAAAAGGATAGTTCTGCTGCAGCACATCTCATGACACCGTAGGGCAGAGCTGCAGGCACTTACAGTGACGGTTACAACAGCGGGGCGACACAAGGACTGCAACTGCTTGCGGCGTGTGGCACTCTCATAAATCGTGACCCAGAGGGGCTAGTGCAAGTTTTGGTGGGATAGGGTCCAGGACTAAAAACTAGCGATTAAGTCTTGAGTCTCAACTCCCGACGGCAGCGTTCCTGTGCGATACCCTGGGTTCGAGCTGGACAGTTCACTGGATGGCCCAGGAACACTTGCTGAAGAGACTCTTTGCAAGGGTAAGTAGGAGGTGCGAGAGTAGTTCCCACTACTCCAAAGGGGCAAAGCATCCTTGCAGGTCTTCTTGGTTCCATTCAAAAGCAGGGATCTGACGGGACCACAGCAGGGTCAGGGTGCCAAACCTTCCTAGCACGTCACTGGCGATTCCTCAAGTCTGCTCTCTCGTTAAGGATACTTGGCTCCTTATGAAGTTTGGTGTGAACTTCAGTAGATCGACCTGGAATGGTGGATGCAGAGCCCCTTCTCTTGGTTCCATGTAATAATGTCGCCACAAAAATCTCGCCATGCAAAAATATCGCCGAAAAATGGCTGTTTTTTGTGGTGACATTATTGCATGGAACATGCGGGAGACACCCCTGCAACCCCCAAACTTTTTTTTTGTGGGATTTTTTTTTTTGCACCCCTGTCCCCATATATATGGTCACCCATATAATATCGCCGCGACCTTTTCCCGGCGATATTATTTACGGCGACCATATATATGGGGATAATATTACCTGATACCCTTCTCTTATCCAAGATGCAGTTTGCGCTCACTTCTCAGATAGCCAATGCAAGATCTGCTCCCTTGCATGCACGCCATTTGTGGGCCACAGTGGTTACAGCCATTCATGACTACCAGACATACTTGCACCAGTAGTGCGGATCGGGACCAGACAGTGCCAAACCTCTTCCTGGACACTAGCACACATGACATGCAGGAGCCCGCGAAAGAAGCGGTTTTCGCGGGAGGCTGAATGTCCAAATATGGAATACCCGGGTGTATCGACCTGGGGGGAAGGCAAAGGGACAAAATGTCCAAAGGACAGAACAAAAAACTTTGTGGCACTGCCATTTTCGGCACTGGCCACAGTCTTGGGCCAAACACAGTAAACACGGTATGGTCCATACAAATGAAGTAAAAATACCTTAAAAGTAAACTGTTGCCACCATTTTGTCCTAAGCACACTTGTGCAGAAATCAAAAAATCCTTAGACGGCGGCAAGGGCCATAAAACAAAAGGACCCCTATGCACAGTACTAAGGTACTTGGCACATAGATGAAAAGTTGCCAAGAAATGGCAAAAAAGACTAAGGGAAACCTAGTTTCCCAGTACTGACAGCCTGTAATACCTGTCAGTTTCCCCATAACAAATGAGCGAAAGCCCAGAGGAGTTCATCTGAAGGCTGTGCTGCACTGAAAAAAGTCAGGTTAGGTAAGCCGAACAAAAGCAAAAAGTTTTCGGGGGGGGGGGGGGGGGGGGGTTCACAAATGGAGGGAAAATGTCACTTAACGGAAATCCTTCCTAACAGGTTGTAGTTATTGTCCCCCATCTTGAATGCAAAACTACAAACACCAGAATGCAATTTATCTGAAGGCTAAAATAAATTGTTTCTGGGTTTTGTAAATGTACTTTCAAGGCTTAGATGCGCAACAAAAAGTAATGTGTGAAAATGTAACCCAGCTGTTTTTCACTGTTTGACAAATATATGCTTTATATATGATGTGCAGAAAATGTGACATTCTACAAAAAAATCAACACTTTTCATATCAAATAAGAAAACATGAATGTAAGGGATATAATTTTACACTTTTTCTGTGGTATAGTTTAATTGTCTTGGAAGAAGGCATAGATGTGGACAGCTACCTGGGGCTTTGTGTGTGCTTTCAGAATAAAATGCCCCCTTTTCAGTTCTGATCACTGAAACTTTAAGAACTATTCCAAAACGATGGTGTCTTAAAAGATGTATCACTTATGAATACCTTCCACTTTAAATGTTCTGCCGAAGCAAAGAGTGATAAGAAGCACCTACTCGGCCCTCCCACTTCTACAAACCGAGAGCCAACACAATCTTAAAGGTAAATCAGATATAGTTAAAAGATATGCATCCTTCGCTTTTTGTGGTAACGTGGGCAGGGGGGAAGTGTGAGGGGTCAGTTATGTGAGGCGCATAACTGGTTGTGATTTTCTTGACATTAGACATTTTTATTGATACCAAAAAGTGGAAAGAAAACCTAACTAAACCTATCCCTACCAGGGAGTTTCCTACCTAGTCTAGGTTATAAAGGAAATTCCCCTAGCATACACAAAACTGGTCCTCACACTAAACAACAAAACATACAAAGCAAATAATAAACAGCATAAGTAAATGATTATCAAACAACCAATGACTTGGATAACCTTCACCTGTCCTGGGTAGATCCCTTTCCCAGGATTGTCCGGAGTCACTCTATCCAAGTGTTCATAAAAGTCTTTAATCAGTTCTTCAAAGTTCTAAAAGAATCCCAAGTTCACCCAAATAAAAATCCACTGGCAACAGTTCTTTATTAGTCATTTGAAAAGTTCCCTTTCCAAAAAAAAAACGCTTTCAGCTTGAAGGGAAGGTTTTAAGATCCTTGTTGGGTCTCCCGGCCTCAGTTCCGGTTGAGGTCATCAGATTGGAACTTGGATTGGCCTCTTTAAATGTCTGAGGGGTGTTGGCAGTGCCTAACTGATGGACTACTATATGATTTATTGACCCAGAAAAAGGAAGACTCCTAAATTTAACAATGCACCATGGCCACCAATGTGTACGCAGTGTATGGTTTGCCGATATGCAAAAACCTCTTCGAAAACACTGTGTGAACATGGGTATGAAGGGACTGCCTGATTCATTGGAGGTAGTATATGTGACTGACTTCGAAGGGAAATCAAGGATTATGATCGCATTCAATCTATCGACGTGTCTCACAAAAAAGCAGAATACTATCTATTTTCCACTCCGGGAATGAATATAAGTTCCCTGTTTAATTACTTACTCAAAGTCTATTCTCAATAGGTGCACTTTATTCTAGTTTTGCATTTTGGAAGTATTACCTGTGTATGAAAATACAGGGGACTCGGATCGGTCTCAAGCGGGATGAGCGTATTTGTTGTATATGTAACTTTGCTGTTGAAACTTCTAGGCATTTACTTACGCAATGCAGTATGCTCCACGGTTTATACGAGAAGGGTTATCAGGCATTTCCGGTCTACACATCAGATCAGTTTTGGAGTACCGTTTATGGGGCTAAATCCCTGGTCGTGATGTCTGCTGCATATCACATCTGGCAACAGGTAGAAAAAAGACTTGGTATATTAAAGGGCTAATCTCAAACTCTTCTGGCTCTATATAGTTAGAGCGATCTGATTTCTGAGGGAAATAGCTCAAAGTGAATTTAATTTATTTAAATAAGTCTCTTTGGAATTTACATATTTATATATTCGTTTCTTGATTTGTTTTTTGTTATTAAACCTGGTGATGCATTATTTAATTGTTTTTAAATCAAATTAAATTATTCTTTGTTGTTTTTAACATTTTTACTTTATTCTCTCTTTATGAATGTTTTATTTATTGTATTCTGAATTGTTTTACTTGATTTGATAGTCCAAACGTCAAATCTTGACTATAGACAATTAAAAAAAAAGAATGAAAGAAAATCGCACCAATGGTAATCCTGGATATCCTCTTTCCAGGATGGACTAGATACAGTTCAAAAGACAAAAGTACCACTTCTACTTCAAAAACTGTACATATGTTCGTAGCCTCTGCAGTGTCTTTAGTATACATTTTCAGGATGCTTCTTCTTAAGCTGTTGCTCTCCACCCACCAACCCCCTTTTCTGCTACTGCCCCTGTGGAAGCAGGCTCCTTTGCTCCACAGTGGTCTACTGCTTCAACAATCTTCAACACAACGTTCTCTGACAATATTATAGACAACCACAGTTCTGTTAGCTCAGCTTCAACTTGGTACTTAATGATTGTTAGGCAACCTAAAGACAAGACTCTTCGAACTCCACAGGTAGGCAAGTCACTCTTCCTGCTATTTGCCTATTCTGTCTGTCTTACTGCAACCATTATAATCTGTCTTTGCTTCCAGACTGGTTCTTTCTTAGCTTCAACAGTCTCAGCCTTACAGATTATGTATCTTCTTACAAGCACCCACCTCCTTTCCCCCAGCGTCATGCACGCCCCGCTTGGTTCCAGTAGCTACCAAAGAGCTGTATTGTCACTCGTCCAGCTTTGGATAACCCTGTCACCGTTGTATCGGAGGACACTGGACCGCACAACAACTTTTACAACTTCAAAAGACAGGGGGTTAGATTTGAATAGGGCTGGCTTCACTGTAGAAAGGATAAGTCTACTGGCTTCAGTAATGCTTGCTCTTCTCTTTACTTCAGCAACTTCTACAAATATAGAGTACTTGTTCTGGATGTTACAAGATTCAAGTTTCACAAGAGAAACAGATTTAGGTAAACGCTCTTTGATAAAGATTTTTAGCTTCAAAGGACTGTAAGGACTTGCATTCCCTTTCATTCATACAGTGATATTTTGACTCTTGTCGGGAACCATAATTGTCCATAGGCAGCCTCACTTTGATGTGTTAATACTTGTAACAATTCATCAGTTTTAAACTTCTGAGTGATTTCAAACCACGTTCTCCCTCTCAATTGGAGACACGTGACCACTAGAGTAAAAGTTATTGAGTCAACAGTGGAAAAAAGGAAAGCTTTTTGTTGAAACAAGCACTCTAATGGGTATTAAATGTGCACATGTTACTTTTTCTTTGTTGTTAGGACTTCATATATCAATAAACAACGTTTACTTGCTTCCACATCTACTCTAGTTGTATTTGAGCTGGTTACAGTTACCGTCAAGGGCTTTCAGTGAATCTGGGTACAGAGCTTAACTCACTGGCGCGGCTCCAGAAACAGTGTGGTTGCGGGCAGCTTCCACTTCCCGACTTTTCTTGTTGCTACTACTACTTCAGGCACTCTTGTCACCCACACTCCTCTGCAGCTTGGGATCTTCGGTCTGGCCTCGACCACTGGGAGTCTCCTACACTCCCCTGTCCCTTGATTTGCTTCTGCACACAGGTCCTGGGTTTCCGCACAATCTCAGCTCTGCAGTCACAGCTACTAGGCACATCTGGGAAGACCTTTAAGTTCAGCACCTCTCTCTGAGTGCAGCCACTGCCAGACAGGGTTTGTGAACACAGGGCCAACTCAGAACCTGCAGGTGAAATCTGCTCTTCTCTCGTCCTGGCGTCCTTTGAGTGATCACACTTCCTCATGAACTGCCAGCCTTGTGCTCTTCTCTTTCTCTGTGCTCCTTCCTGCTGCAGCCTTTTATGTCTCTCAGTTGGGGAAATTGACTTCAGTTGCAGGCCCTTAATGCCAACTGCCTGACCCTGGCAAAGGCTGTTAGGCCTACTTGCCTATCCTTTATTTCTGCATGCCTCCCCAGCCATTTTCTTCATCACAATCCCTGTGGGATTCTGTGACACATAGTTAATTTTAAGGAAATTAGTTTTTTCCACTTCTTGGAGCTGGCAAAGGGCCATCAAAAGGGAGGGATTACGGGGAAAGTTAGAAAGAGGTTCCTCCCAGTCTGATTTGACCACCCCCATATGATCCTCCCGCAGTGCACCAGCCCCAGGGTCGGGATCAGAGAGCGCTTGCCTTTCCCTGGCCACACGAGAAAGGTCCCAGACCAGGTTCCTGGGGGGAATCCCATCGGATTCTCCACAGAAGGCTATAATCTCAAGAGGGGTGTGAATGTGATTGAGTTGTGACCCAAACAGCAAAGTGTAACAGTTCAAAAGAAGGGAATGTCCAATCAAGTTATATACAATATAATTCAACACACCATCTTAAAGAATAACTAAATAAAAAACACCCCTGTGGAAAGAACAGAGAATATACAAAGAAAGATGCAGCACTCTGCATAATAATACAGGGGTGATTAGGCAATTCAACAACCATCATTTTCTTTGAAAGGATATATTCTTGGTGCAAACAGAGATTAACTGTCACCTAACCAGTATCTAGGACTGATGGACCTGTGGCCAGTTAGTAGTCAATAATAAGTGCACTATTTTTGGTGATTCGACAGCACCAAACCAGGCTTCAAACTGTTGGTTAATGGTTCGAGTCCAATTCGAAATGCAGCGAGTTGTGTTGGTCCAAGCGGTGACCTGGTGTCAAGGCAGTTCGAATGCGGTGGCTCAGAGCAGTTTGAAGAGGCTTTCACACAATGCACGTCATAGTGCTCCACAGGATCGGTTCTTAGGCCAATTTAAGAACATGTAGTAATCGCTGGTTAGGGTCGATGTGTGATGCTGCAGCAGTTCCAGTTGAGGGTCAGTAATAGTTCTAAGCGGTGATCCTGATGTTCTGGCGTGTTGTTCATTGAAGTGTAGGTTTGAGGTCAAGCCTGGTCGAGTTGGCGAGTGACACTCCAGCAGTTGGAGTTGGTGTCCAGTAGTGAGCTGTTGATTCTAGCCGAGCAGGTGACAGGCTCTTTGAAGTATGCTGCGCATTGAGCTAATTCAAAGTTGCAAGCACGCTGGTGCGAAAGGTTTGGTCAAGTGCCAAAGGCAGCACCGGCGGGTTCTTCTGTCGTTCGAAAGCAGCAAACCCGCTTCGACAGAAGTTTGATCGGTTTCGGGCAGTAAAGGCAGGGATCCTAGCTGCCTTGGCTCTCAGGATGCTGTAAGACTCAATCCAGGTGCTTAGGGTTAAGATTAGTCTTTCTCAGGCTCCTGACATATGGGAGGCTGGCACACACCTCCAGGGGTCCTACAACACTGTGAGGATCTGGGTACCTGTGTGGCTAGTAGAGAGACGTGTCTTGCTCCAGCAACAGGTTACCCCTAATGTGCCCTAGGGTGGTTAAGGAGCAGAGTTTGGCTCTACCTTTAACAATCAGTCATCACCTACAGTGCAGAGCTTTGGAAAGTCAAGGTCGAATGAATACTTTCTCAGGTTTTTGTTCGAGTGAATTAAAAAACGAGTGAGACCCCTTCTTTTAAATGCAAAAAAAAGTCCACAGGCGATAGGACAAACGCAGGCTCACTTTAAGGTGTACATTCCCTGTTCCTGAGACAAGTGGTCATTGATTTTGACATCATACATAAAGTGCTAAAGGAAGTAGAGAGGACAGGAAGGAAGAGAGCTATAGAGAGAAACAAGAAAGTGGAATCTTTCCCCACCTGTGCAGAGGTCTCTCTGCCTTCACTAACTCTGCCCCTTCCCTTGTCAATAGCATCAAAGACCCTTTTTGGTATGCAGCACCCTAGTATGAGGCTAGTCCTTTGGTGATGGGCATGCCATTTGATTCCTGTTTCTGAGGCCATCTGCTGCTGGGAGGCTGGCTCACTGGAGAGAGGTCTTATCAACCCTCACAAATGATCAAAAGGAGCAGTATAGCCATCCAGTCTCCTGCCTTGTCACTTGGCAGGGCCAAGCTGGCTGACCAGAATACTTATAACTCTTTCACAGCTGAGCTCACAGTGCTGACTCATGTATGATATCAAATTGTTGTGGTTGTAATAAGTATATGAGATGCTATCCACCATACCCTAAACTCAGGTATTGCTTATATTTAAAGTTTACAACTGCTACCATGATGTTAACTCGCATAGTTATGTAGTTTGGAAAGAGAGGGGCATATCTTTGGGCAATGCAGGCAGAACGGCCAGTGAGGTACACAACACATGTCCACTTGGAAGGCAATAGGCTGCATTTATTACATGTCTTGCATCACAAAAATGTGGCAAAGGCCATACATGAATTACATCATCCAATGGTTACGTCATTGGTACGTCATAAATAGCGTTATCATTATCTCATCAATTATGTCCACATTACATACTATAGCGTGGGGGGAGTGACCATGTCCAACTCCCCCCACGCACCGGGATGGGCTTGAGGGAAATATGTGACCCCCTAAACCACCGACCAAACCCGCTCACCCCTTGCATAGACCGGTGAGGACCGCTCTAGGAGCCCCTGGCCTGCCACCTCACCCTTCCGTCCCGAACCTAGGACCCTAATGTAAATCAGCAATCAATTTCCCTTCCAATGACCCAAAAGGTTGAGGCCCTTGGTCAATTCAATGTGCTCCATCCAACCTACCGCCACAGGCCCACTGGTCTACCGGCCAGGGGCACTCCCTACCTCTTCCTCTCATTACTTATGCTCGTCACTTAGGACTGAATACAGCCAGACATCATCTTCTCCGACCGCACAGGACCCTGGGCACTACCAGAACTACCTTATTTCAATGCTGATTAGTCCCCCACCCACCACTGGAAGCCCCTGCAGATGATTCCTTACATTGACATGCAGCCCTTCAATCGTACATATATAGAACCATTTTGTCCGTGGCATGAGCCATCCGGAAATTCTTGGACACTTGTTTCGGGTTGGCCGACCACCGCATTCTTCTCCGGCTGTAGTGAGGCACGCAGCTACTATTAACCACCCAAAGCGGTACCCTTATTAGATCAGATGGCGCTTCCCCGGCTAGCATGGCTGGAGTAATTCTCCCCCTTGATGGGTGTCATCTAAAGGTACAAAACAGGGCATCTTATATACATATCGGAAGTTAGACCCACCACAAAACCACCTATCCAACCATGGAACAGCCTACAGTCCCCCCACACCCAAACTACTCCTGCGACCATCTGTTATTGGCACGAAGGCCACTCTCCCTATTCACTTGTTCTCCACTAAACCACTCAAGAACCAGGACCACCCTGATCCCTGTACCGCCAAGGGGTGTGTCCCGGCGACCACAGGGACCAAACCATCATGGTCCTGGCGCAACCAAGTGGGGTGGGTTTCGCTGGCCCCATCCCACCTTGGGGAACCCCAGACCCATCGTATGGCGACCTTACCAGAAACTCAAGACCACCAGGACAATTCTCAAACAATGGCGACCACACCATGACAACACCACACACTCCTGTGCACCTCCAAAGACACCCACCTGTGCATCCCAGTAGCCTCTCATCTTCCGATGGCAGCCTAGCCACCTGCCACCAGACACATCTGGGCCTGGCCCAGAGTCGTGATACCCTGGGAGCCCCACCGACCCGTTGCCCGTGTCCAGCAGCTCTGTTTCCCGAAGCCGCCCCCACCCCAATTCAGACCGCACATACCAATGGCTCTGGGCACCAGGGCCACTGCCAGGGGACCGACATCCATCTCACAAGTCCCCCAGAAAAATCCAACTGATGACCTGTCATGCAATAAGGGCACTGCCCTGCCAAGGGGGTGAACCCTCATCCGCCATCCTTTTGAGAAACGATACCCAGTGGGCCCCTGGACTCTCAACCTGCATCCAGTTCCCCCAATCTCCCAGCCCCTGTAGACTCTGCCTGCCCGCAGCCCCTCGCCCCCCTACAGTGGGGACCTTGCCAACCATGGCTCTGGACACCAGTACTGCCCCTAGGGGGCAATCTTCAAACAACACAGCCCTAAAGAAACAATAACCAACAAAAGATCTGACTGTCAAAATGGGCCCCCATCCAGCCAAAGGATGACGCTCCACACCCGCCACTTACCTTGGCAGAGGATAATACCTTAGGAGCTCCCACCCCATTGGTTCTCGTGGACTGAATAACCCCGGTTTCCCTGCCCACACCGGCCATATCTGCCTGAAGCCCCCCTACCCGCCTGATTACACCAAAAAAAGGGGGGTGCATCCCCCAACCGCGCTCAGCCATGTATCTCAACACTGAATGGCTCTGAACCAGAGGCCCCCAAAAACCACAATAGAGACCTGTCTTACCGGGGACCCATGAGCACCCCACTTCCCCCCCCGAGACAGCCATTCCCTATTGTGTGCTCAGGTCTGTCACTGGGGGGTAATAAATATTCCAGAGGGCCGGCCACCATGGACAAACCACACCTGCTACCATAGCCCCATGACACAGTGCCCTTCCCTACTGGTCCACATCCCCCAAACATTGTTCAGCTATGCTGATATGCCGGAGTAGCTGGCATAGTGCCATCGTTCCTACCTTGGTTGGACCTCCACAATACCCCTGTGTACTTTGGCACCCCCTTGGGAGGGCCAGCAAACCTCTGCCCACGAACCCCAGTACCATGATACACCAACGCGACCACATAACGTCCAAACACTGTACCCAATTATCATTCTCACCAAAGTCCTACTTCCCCTGCACTGGTGCAGAGTTTCTGTAAGACACTCTGTGGTACCAGCTGTGAGCTACATTTATCCCAAACCACGTTGCCAAGTCACGGACTACAACCACATTCTGCTAGCCCGACTCCCTGAGACGACACCCTGCATTACTCTCTATGTCCCCTCTGTGCTCACGCAACGAGAAAATATACCATTCCAACGAGAGCCGCTGGGGAAAATACCCAATGCTGCAATATAATACCGACATAACACAATGAGATACCCCAGCTACCATACACTCCTCAACTGCGACCCCCCCCTCTCTTAACACCCAATGGTACTCGGACCACGTTCCCCCAGCCGGGAGCGTCCCACCGACATATCCCCCCTTGCATCAGTCTAGTCCCCCCCGCCCCACCCCAAGTACTGCCACACCTTAACCGCCTCGTAGGAATAGACGAGTCTCCACATCCTGGGAGTCAAGGAAGACCTTATTATGCGATATTCCCACTTACCATGCCTCTACAGGCTACCAAGTGCCCTTGCCCAAATTATGGGATTCTATGTCAAGACGGAGGTGAGCATTATGCTTCACCTTCAATTTATTCCTGTCTCCAGCAGTTTCAACAACAAGACAAATTTTGTAACTTCCCATATGGGAAAAATGTTTTTTTTTCTTTTTCAACAAAAAAAACTACATTTCCCTTTTGCTGCAGACTAACTGTAGTCCCAATCTCCTGACCACGTGATCATAGTCCTTCCACCTCCTGTTATCTCCCTCTTCTTTCCTGCTCTTCAAGCAGATAAGTTGCATGTTTTCATAGCTGCGTAGTGGTATGCCTAAGTGTAGCTGTGTGAATATTAAGGAAGCACGCAACGATGAGCAGAAAGCATCTGCGTTCTAATTTTACATAAATATATGTGCACAAAGTATATTCGGTTAGCCCGTTACACTAAATTATATTAATTTGCCATCCTCCACTAACAGTTCAAGAACAGCCCCCACCCTTGGGGAAGCGGAGCCGAGCGGTGCGAGTCGGCTCGACGCACAGTGACAGCGTGAGAGGAGCGCAAAGCTCATTGGCAGGAGGAGGCGGCCCCACCTATGGCCCGAAGCGTTGTACAGCATTAACTGTACGCGCTACGCTCCGGATGAACACAGCGACTATCGTAAAGAGATTAATTACATCTGCAGAGGCGGGGAGAGGTCGCATATATCTTGAGAGTGTCCGGAGCCCTCGACTAACACACAGAAGCGGGAGGAACGCTCCCAATTAACACAGCAAGACACACACTGTAAAATACTAAACTCAAAGTGCATTTACTGAAGCCTGCTCAGCATGCCACTACACCTGACCAGGTACCTAAAGCACAATTACAGCACAGAAGGATGTCTGAGTTTGAATGTAGCGAGGAGGAACAAGAGGCCGCCAGTTCCCAAGTACCTAGCCTATAGTTCCAAGGAACGCACTAGTAGAAGCAGTGGCTCAAGGGGTGAAACCCCTACAGGAAAGACTGGCAACCATTGAGAAATATTTGAGCCAGGAGAAGAAAAGCACCATAGCCAAAGAAAGCACGTCCACAAGGGTCATGCCGGAGGGCCCACAGGGGTGTAAGAAGACCCGGAAGCAAAAGAACTCATCTGACCGACCCCCCCCCCCGGGTCAACAAGACAGGGGCAGAACAAGAGGTCCCTGAGGCTACCGACACATTTGTAAAACTGTGAGACGCATTTATGCACAAGTGGGGAGTGCCGAGCCTCACAGCCCCCAACCCAGGAAAATAAAATATGGAGAATGAGGAGCAGGACTCAGAGGAGGAGCCCGCAGAGACCCAACGGTCCTCACAAGATGAGGACAATAGGGGGGACGAAGATGATGTACAACCCTTACCTAAGCAAATTTGAGGAAACTCAACAATGCAGAGGACGATGAGGAAATCTTGGATATGTTCGAGCCAGAGGACATCCGGAACCCTAAGTCCTCAGACTGGTTACCGTCACCAAGAGTCACGAAATACATGACTCAAAGATTGCATAATTCCCTCGAAAGAGAGGCAAGACAGCGAATGCAGGCAGAATGTCCTAAACCAGAGCTGCCAGGGAAGGTGGCCGAAATGCCAGAGCTCGACCCGAAGATGCTGGCCTTTGTGTCAAAGACCTCCAGAGACCCCAGAAAGGGGATAGACAGGTCCTGGAGGAGTTTCCAGGAATAGGTGCTCGATATCGCAGGACCTCTGGCAATGATTATGGACTTAGCGGAACGAGCATGAGATACAGGGGAAGAGGTGGACCGAGATGTCCTTGCTAACTGGATGCAAAGGGCAGTATGCTTCCTGGCCAACACTAATTGCACCATATCATTGGAGCACATGAGAGGTTTGCTCCTCAAAATAGACCCCAAGTTAGGGGATCTGGCTTCTTACAAAGCAGGTGAAGCTGCCTAGGGACTACTATTCGGAGAGACCTCCGGGAAGGAAATGGGGAGGTTCATAGGTACCTATACCTCCTTGGAGAAAGCTCGGGCATCAATAAGGAAAATATTTCCAGGAAGATTTTTCGCCGGGACCAGTCTGTATCGAGGCCGAGCGACCCGTCGTTATCAAGCCGCAAGAAGGCCTCAGAACAACAGGGCCCGTTCCAGGCATCTGTCAGATTCCAGCGCCTGGATGCTGGACAAAGCTATTTTCCGCCAAATAGAGGAATTATGGGGACCAGTACACACAGATCTATTAGCGTCCAGACTGAATGCGCAAAAGAGCAGATACTTCAGCTGGACACTGGATCCGACAGTGGTGGGAGTAGATGCTTTCCTCCAGGATTGGAGGGGGACACGCACTACGCCTTCCCACCATTTATAATGATGAACAGAGTACTGGCGAAAGTTCGCAGAGAGAGAGAGCGAAGATGATAGTGGTGGCGCCAATATGGAAGTCCCAAGTATGGTTCCCGACGTTGATGGAACTAGTGACCGATTACTTGAGAGTGCTACTCCTAGGAAACCACAGGAACCAAGGTATGGCGCCTTATGGGACGTCTCTGTAGTCCAAAGACTATTGGCCAGCTGGCCAGGGAACAGGTACCTTTCTCTGAAGCAACTGTCAGGGAAACTGGCGATGCTCTTGTGCCAAGTTTCATGTAGGAGAGTAGCAGATGTCAGAGCCCTAGATGTAAAAAGGAAAGTGTATGGACCAGAAGGAGTGACCTTTACCCCGGTCAGGAGAACAAAGATAGATTCCATGACTATACTCTATCCCTATCTGCAGGAAAACCCCAAGTGGTGCATAGCAGCCTGCATAAAAGAATACAAGCACAGGACCGAGGAGATGAGACCAATGGGGACGACACAATTACTCATAGCGCGTAGAAAACCGCACAAGGCGGTGGTAATAGCCATCATAGCAAAATGGGTGAGAGAAGTGATACAGTTGGCAGGAATAGATATGGTTAAGTTTGGAGCGCATTCTGTCAGGGGCTTGATGGCTTTAATCATGCTAGCGCAAGGCGCAATGTTGCAAGATATCCTGCATGCGGCCGACTGGGCCAGTGATACTACCTTTAGAACATTCTATTTCAAGCCTGGGTAATCAGTGGCATCGACAGTGATGACAAGCTTTGAACAAGCATAATGCTCGTCTCCGTCTTGACATAGAATGAAGATTACCCCTGCTAATAGCACAGGGAGTCTTTATTCTATTAAAGACAAGGAGGCGAGCATTATGCTTCATCTTCAATTTATTCCTGTCTCCAGCAGTTTCAACAACAAAACACATTTTGTTACGTCCCATGTGGGAAAACATGTCACATTCCCCTTTTGCCACTGAAAATCAAACTAAGAAACAGTGACTGTCTTTTTTTTGTCAACTTGTGAATTGACACCATTTTCGGCACTCGAACTGCAATTGCATGTGCAGTGCCGGCGACTGCACCGGGCAAGCAACGCGACATTGCGACCCATGCTGGCATATGCCCGTACAAACAACTCCATTACAAATACTTTTCCCTTTCCCATTAAGATAAGGTGGCATCAGTTTGAAACTAATAATTTGCACGCAAATCCTGCCCCAAACCTGTCGTGATGGCGGCAAGACCAATTTCACAATTATGAGACTCCATGGGGCGATTGTAGCAATCTCAAAACCACCACGTGTGTTCGGCTGCTCACCAGACCCTATGGTAATCTATATAGCAATGGCAAATTACTCTTCGTTCCCCTTCCACTTTTGAATGGATGATTGCGGCCGTTATAATGGCCGAAGCAACCGCCTGCTTTGTGTGGAGCAGGCTGTTCTGACCCACATTCAATCATTGACTTCTCAGCTGACCCGACCACAGAGTGCCGCTCCCTTCAATGCTCTGAGCCCCGTCACTGCCTCCAGCTCTATTTTGGCCACTCTTCCGGCATCCAAGTGTCTGGACCAGCCGCAATACCATATGTCCAACAGAGGTTCTGGAGACCGCTATACAAAGAAAGGCCACTGTGCCGCCCACAACACGTTAAACAAAGGCACATTCCAGTACTGAATCAACCTTATCTATCCCGTCCCCCTTCCCTATACCTTATCATTTCTGCGGCACAGAGGTGGACACCCGCAGACCACAATCCGTCAAAATACAAATACTGCAGCTCCCGATCTCTCAGAGCCAAACCATGCAGCATCCAACTTGTCCCTGCCCCCATGCTGAAACAGCAGTCTTGCCAGACCTTACTGCTCCCAGGTGGCAGACCAGCCTAATCCCTGAGCACAAAGAGCAGTATCACCCGCGCCATGCAAAGCCCTCACAGTAACCAGCACAAGTGGCCGCCACCAAACTCACCGACTGCACATAGAGCAACACACTGACGGCCATGTTGCTCCTGCAGCTCCCAAGCTCGCAGAGGACAAAGAACCAACGAGAAAACAGAACATGCTGCGGTAAGCAGCACTATGCTCCCGGGTGGCGAAAAGAGAGGCAGGGCTCACTCTGTCTTCTTATTGCTGATAGATGTTATCCATCAGCTGTGATTTTTGGATAACGAGGCTTGAGCCTCATTACTCCATCTTCTCGGGTTGAGTATGCAGTCGTGGGTTAGGATTCTTCTTGGTCTGTGTGGACTTGTCACAGTAGGACTGGTTTCACAGGGTCTTTGCTGTGATGGGCCGCGGGTAGCGGTCAAAGGGGTTTGCAGTGATGGCAGTGAGACTTCTGATCAGAGGGCTCAGGTTCTGATCCACTCCTTGGCAGACGTTCTTACTCAGCTTTGCTAGATGTTCGTCCAGCATCTCGATGTTCAGTTCTCTGTGAAGGTCAGCTATCCTTGTGAAGAATGGAGCTCCAGGCAATATATCCACAGGGCCTTGTTCTGGACAATCTGAAGACTCTTCCGGTGTCGCTCATGGCAGATCATCCATGCTGGGGGGCATACGTCAGGGTAGGTCTGATAATCGCCTTGTAGACGTTGATCTTTGTCCAGAGGGGCATGGACTTGGTCTTCAGGAGTGGGTACAGTGCTGCCATCTTTCCTGTAGCGAGGGCTCATTGCACCCCCCCTCTCTTTATACCCGCCTGGCACCCCTAGCCGCCTCACTATTTCTGGCACCGGCGCCTGCCCATGACGCCGCCAGGCTCTGTGGAGGAGCCTCCCACTACGGGTGTCCCTCCCCTCTGGCCCGCCTCCGCGCCTCTTAACCCACTGTCTGGGCTATGTTGGCCGGGGCGCTTTTGAAATGCAGTCCCGGCCTGCACTGCAATGACTTGGTGTCACAGCAGCTATCAGATTGCTATCTGTGCCCTTTGAGCCTTGATTGATTAGATAAAATAGATGGCACAATTTGGAGATTCTTTCGGACTGTGCCTCTCGGGGTCCATATACCACTACTCTGGGGTGAATTAGGACTTGCTCCCGTTATGATTTATTTTAATAATTATTAATAATTCTGTATCCTAAAAACAGTTTCCCAATGACAATGTATTAGGCACAATAAAATTGGCATTAAATGGAAGTGAAAATCAGTTTCTACTATAGCAATACCGCTCGAGCCGCTAGGCCAGATTGGGTGGAAAAGGCTTGAGGCCCAAGTTACAGGCCTGAGTGAAGGGAAGGCCTTAATGATGGTCCCTGGTGCCGTTACTACCCAATCCGGGCTGCTACAAATTGTATTATTGTTATTAGCAGGGGGGGCTTGGCCAGCATCCATGCAGTAATTGAGGCTGCAATATCTGTGAGCTCCCGCCGGATGCTTGATTTTATGTGCTTTAAAATTGAGTGTTTTATGCCATGGTCACAAGGGGAGAGGTCAGAAGGAACCCTGGTGGTGCCACTGCTGCAGGAACAAGAGGATGAGCAAAGGTATAGCTTGTGTAATTGCCTTAACTCTGCAGGCAAGATGGTGACTGCCACTCCATCGCGGGCCGCATAGGGCCCCCTGGGGAGGCATTGTGTGCTTGGTGCCATCCGCCAGGGTAAGGGGTGATAGCGGCTGGTCTGGGAGGCACCTGGGCAGAAGCAGCCATGGAGAATGCGAGATATTGCAGGGTGCGTCAGCGCCGCCGAATGAGCGGGGACGCCGACGGAGCTTGCTGGACGGTGGAGGTGGGATATGCCCAGTTTCGAAAAGGTGCTCAAAATGTCCTGTTTAAATAGTGGCAGGATGGTTAATCTTGGTGGTTTGTTTCTCTTTCACTACAACTGTGCTATTATATGGTTACGTCCGTTCTGAGCGTGCTATAAATACTCAAAATCAAATATAATTGCCCCACTTCGAGTCATACTATATGGCGGGTTAGCTGCAGTTCGTTGTGGGCTGGCTGATGAGACCACCCTGGATTTGGTGCTTTTGCAGCTGTTCCTCCAGCTGTGTTTCCTGAAGGAGGTCCTGTGGGTCACGGACACCGGTCTCTTGCCTGAGCCCTGGCTCCTTCGGTTAGGGAGGACCCTGTGGAAAAGAGTTTGGAGGAGGTTGGGCGCCCCGGACCCCTATTCTCCAAATATTCCTCTTGTGATGTTTGCCGGGAAGGGGTCTGACTATGTGACTAGGATTAGGAAATATTGGGAGAGCCACGGGCTAGTCACACTGGGCGACCTGTGGGAGGAGGAGAGGCTGATGGTCTTTGCAAGCCTGAGGCAATGCTCAGGCATACCTGCGGGCCAATTTTTTATGTACTAGAGCCTGGTGAGGAATATTGAAGCCTCATGGCTCATCTCACGTTGGAAATCGAGGGGGATTGAACACTGGAGTCAATGTATGATGTGGCTGAAGGGGGGTCATACGGTTTCTCAATTGTACAAATTGCGTTTAAACAAGCACAGGGAGGCGTCTCTGGGAGTGCGCATGCGATGGGAGGTGGATCTAGGCAGACCACTCACTGACGCTGAATGGGCACGTGCACTGGCGTACACCAAGAGAGTTTCAAGAGACTCCAGATTCAAGCTTATCTAACTGTACATTACACACGGTCTACATGACCCCTCACAGGACTTCCAGATTTGGGAGGGCATGGATGCTGAAGTGCCCGAGATGTGAGCAGGAGGTTGCAGACTTTCAACATGTTTTGATCCTGCCCGGTTATTGGCAGATTTTGGTTGGGGGCGAGGGATAAAGCTGCAAGGGGGGGGGCAATACGGATGCATGCATGCCTGGCTGGCAGAGCCCTTTTTGTTGGGCCTATTTCCAAAGCAGAGGAATCTTGTGATGCGTAGAGCTTGAGTGGCAGAGCAGGGGTTCATTTGGTTGATTCCTTGAGCTTTCAGATGATGTGATGTTGCAGCCACCATTGGAGGTCTTTGGACTGTATGTATCCATGGGACCTGATGGCATTTCACCGCAGCCTTAGAGAATGAGGCATTTAAACTCCTTAGACGGGCCGATGTGATGATTGGGACTTGATGGGCGGCGGGCGGGTTGGTGCTGGGATACCTGGTTGATATTAGTGGGTTGGACTCGGGCGCTCCATTATTGTAGGCATTCTGTGTATTCTTCCTGGAGGGTTATGGGGTTGCGCTTTGTGTTTTCCCAAATGTTAATAAAACGTTCCCCAAAAAATTATTAGCACTCTGGGTTTGTAATCTGAAAACATGGGGTCCTGATGGCAATCTTTCCCATTCATTCAAACAATTGGTCATCTAAGGTGGCAGCCATGGAAATAGAAGGCATGGCTCCCTGCGGAGCCCCTCTTTCATTTCAATGGCACAGGATTTGGAACGGGTGGCGCTGCCGCAAGAGGTATATGGTGGGTGGGGTGAGGTAGAGAGTGAGAGAGTGGAAGGTGGGGGGAAATGGCAGGGTGGGTGCTTGTATTTAGCCAACTACATGAGCAAGCTGATTGGCTGTGGTGCCGCCCGAAGATATGATATGATAGTTTATTTATATAGCGCATATACACAATGTGTTTCAAAGCGCTTCACGGCAAGGCAGGGAACAAGGGAAAAATACAGTGACATTCTTACGTGCCATGAAAAACAAGAATGTGAACTTAACTATCGTACTCGGCCTGGCGATATTTCAGATAGAGCAAGTGCAAAGACACAGCTAGGAAGGAATGAGAAACAGACAGGCGACTACCGTACTAGGCCTGACAACATTTCTAGTAGAGCCTGAATTTTACAAGAGGAGAGGGAGAAGGGATGAGGAGGAGGGAGTGGAACAAAACAAGTGACTATCGTACTAGGCCTGACAACATTTCAGATAGTGCTGGAATGGGGGGAGGAGAACAAGTATTGAACGGGGGAGGAGTCAAACGTTGTTGCTATCATACTAGGTCATGGGACAATTCTGATAGAATAAGTGCATAGAAAATAAAGGAGGAGGGAGGGAAAAGGGAGGGCAGGAGAGAACAGAATAAACAGTGATGAGGAGCAGAGAGGCAGAGGGGAGAGTGAATACAGTTGCAGAGGTCAGTAAAACCACTAAGGGGTCGATTCATGGAACCAACGTGCGCCAGAAAAAGTAGCGCAAGCAGGCGCAAGCGTGAAAAAACAGGCGCACGCGCACGCGTGTGATTCATGGAAGTCCCTACGCGTGTTTTCCTCGGGATGTGCGCCAAACCCGTGCATGGCGCACACGTCACTGCAACATCCCGAACGGCGTGCGCGACGCTCACAGTGAAAGCGCACAACCTCGGCGCAGACACCAAAAAGGGGGCGGAACACGGGGCGTAACGCGCGGAATGGGGAACAACGCGCGAAAATAAGGGCGTAACTGGGATGTACTGCTGGGAAGCAGACGTAACAGCCACACGCACACGAACTACACGTATTCATGGAATCGAATAGGGCAAAGCCGTGCACGGCCAAAGACACGCACAGGCCTAAACACGTCCGCCACACGAAGGCAGGCGGTAGCGTCCCTGCGCATCACAAAAGCGCCAATATACAGCAATGATGAATGTCCCATTCTGCTATTGTGCCTGTGCGAGCGGGCTACGTGTATTTCATGGGTTCGCGTGAAGTAACCCTGTGAAGTTTTTCACGCGATCTGGCCTGGGGGAGCGGGCTACGTTAATTTCAGGGGTTCGCGTGAAGTTTTACACGCGATCGGGCTTGGGGGAGCGGGCTACGTGTATTTCAGGGGTTCGCGTGAAGTTTTTCACGCGATCGGGCCTGGGGGAGCGGGCTATGTGTATTTCAGGGGTTCGCGTGAAGTTTTACACGCAATCGGGCCTGGGGGAGCGGGCTACGTGTATTTCAGGGGTTCGCTTGAAGTTTTTCACGCGATCGGGTTCGCTTGAAGTTTTTCACGCGATCGGGCCTGGGGGAGCGGGCTAACACTCACCGTCTGCCTTGCGTGTAGAAGAACGCGTAGCCAACACCCGCTGTGAAGTAATAGCGTGTGAACCCCAACGGCTGGAAAACACATGCACCGCACCCCACGAAAAGCACGTACAGAGCAATGTAAAGGCACGTGGGATCTACAAGCCCTGCCAGGGAAACGCCGTGCGCGAAACGTCAGACGCGCTTACGCGCTAAGGGCCTTTGGTCCAATGAAATCGCGTATTACACGCAGACGTGCAAGATTTTCACGTGCCAAATCACTCCGTATCAAGCTGGCCACGCGTAAGCACACGGAAGACCACGCTCCTGCCCAAAAGGCCGAATTACTGCCCCCCAGAGCCCCGAGCAGCCTCCCACGAGCCATCTGCTGCTGCTGCCTGCCTGCCTGCCTGCTGCCACCGTGCCCTGCCATTTGGTGCCTGCACATCAGCCATCTGCAGGGGTCCATTTGCTGTGTCCACCCCTGCTGGAACAGAAGACTCCCGACTGGGATACCATCGCTCCACAGCCCAGCCCCAGGACCCAGTTGCCCACCCACTCCTGTCTCTGGGGTTGCCATGTCGGGCACTGCAACATCTGGCACCACTGGCAACCCCCGGCCAGAGAGGCAGAGGGGCACCAGCTTCACTGCCACCGAAGTTGGTGTCCTGGGGCAGTATGATGCCCTCTTCGGAAGTACGCGCGCCAACAAGGAAGGACGGACTCGGATCTGGACGGACATCGTGACTGCCATCAAAGCGGAGGGGGTGGCAGTCTGCGACTACCAACATGTCAAGAAGCGCTGGGATGACTGCAGGTCCAGGACCCTCTTGAAGGCCCGGCGCCTCGTGGAGGGGGGCCGGGGCTGCATGAGTACCATCCAGATGAGGGTCCTGGAACGCGTACACCCAGCGCTCCACGCCCAGATCCTTGAGAGGCAGACCCGTCTGGAGTTGAGCGGTAAGTGGCCAAGCATTGCTGTGTGAGACAGGGCATGTCGCAGTGTGCTGGTTGTCTGATACTTGCCTGTATGTGTGACATACGCCATGTATGCATGTGTGTGTGCAGGGATGTCATGCATGTGAGACCAGTAATGTGTGAACCACACGGTTGGTGCATGTGTTCAAATGCAACATGGGGTGCCCTATGCGGAATGGCCACATGAGAGCATGCCAGTCTCTGTTCCTGGACATGGGTGGGGGTGAGGGATGGGTGCTGATTCCATGTACATGTATGCTGTCCATGTCTGTGTCTGACCTGCGTGTCTGTGACTTGTGAATGCCAGGGATGCATGACACATGTCTGTCGCAATGTTCAGGTTTACTGATGCAGCCTAGTCATCCTTGTATCCACTGTGTCTGTGGTGTACGAGGCCAGATGGATGAGACTAGGGTGAAGTGTGTGCATGTGATAGGCATGGCCCATGATGCATGTGAGTTCCAAAACAACATTGCATGTTTCAAGAATCCCTTGGGCATGTATGCTAATGTCCATAGCATGCGCCATGCCTGTTACTACATGTGTTTTACCTGCACTGACTCGTGTTGTGGAGGGACATGATGGAAGTGATCTTTGACAGTGCCACTCATCTGCTATTGCTTCCTGTCTAGGGGACCATTGTACAGTACCCTGATGCTTGTGTTCTATGTCTCCCTCTACACAGCGCCAAGTGAAGAAGAGGGCGGAGACGGCGCTGTGGAGCAAAGCGGCGGGGATGCCCCCACGGCTGCAGCGGAAGGGGTGGGTGAGCCCCCACAGGGGGTTGCAACGGCGGAAGACGGTGTGGAGCCATCCAGGTTGGTGGTTTCCACAGAGGAGGAGGAGGCCGCTACTGAGGCGCACATGGGGCCTGGTGGGGGCATCACTGCTGGTGCAAGTGTTGCAGTCCAGGGGCAGGAGGCAGCACAGGTCGCCGTGGAGGGGTCTGTGCATGTCACTGTCCCTGACACTGTGACTGCACCACCATGCACCAGCAGGGATGCCCCATCCCAGGCCCGTCCGCAAGTAGGGGGGATGTCCATGTTATCTGACTCCCCTCCACCTGCAGACGAGGGGACCCCTGGCCGTATGGAGAAGGTCCTGATTGGTGTCGCGTTGCGCACAGGTGCAATTCGTGATGAGGTGCGTGCTTCCTGGGAGGAGCATGCACGTCATCACGGAGAGCACCGTGCCGACGTGGCCCAGTTGGGATCGGCCATGGTCGGGGGTTTCCTACATGTGTCGGCCAATCTGGCGACCCTCTCCTCCTCTGTGGAGACTATGCACCAGTCGTACTCCATGCCGTCTTCCGGCCCAGATGCCACCAGGGCCCCCTGTGGACTTGCCCCGACCAATGCAGCCAGCTCGGTGGGGATCCCTTCCCTGCCACAGTCGGGAGTCGGAGGTCCAGCAGGGGTGGACACACCAGCAACTGGACCCCAGCAGATGGAGGATGTGACGGCATCATCGGGCAGGGCACGTGCATGACGGCGTCGGTGGATTCCATCAGCCTGGATGCCGTTGTGCTGGCACAGGCAGTTGCGTCGGAGGCAGCGGCAGGCTCGACGTGGGAGGCATCATGGCTCGGGGCCATCACCATCAGGGGTGCAGGCATCGGCCGGAGGGCAGGAGAACCCTGGAATGGGAGTGGCTTCCGTGTGGGAGCGGTTGGGCCAGCAGATAGGTGCGGAGCGGCAGCGGGCAGAGGAGGAACGGCTCACAATGGTCAGGGCGGAGAACTCCATGCGGAGGGCGCTGAGGCGGGCTGAGTGCCTCGAGGGTCTTTGCAGTGAGTTGGAGCTGGACACTGCTTTATCCCTGCGAGACCTCGGGGCCAGGGAACATGCCCGCCTCCAAGCCATTGAACAGGAGTTCGATGATGCCCTGGCCCATGACAACATCCAGTGAGCTGTTGGACTAGCCCGCTGCCCTTGTAAATAGTTATGTAGTTAGTGTTAGGTTTCCTTTGCTTTTTTCTTGATTTTAGACCTTTTGGACAATGGCCAACATTTTTGTATATAGTTTTTTTATTACGTAGTATTTTTAGATAGGTTTCATTTCTTCAGTTGGGATCATGGACCCTGGATTGTTTATCTGTATATAGTTGACTGTTGGATTATGTTTTTTTTTTTTTGATTTACCCATGGAGCAATGGTTTTTGGTTTTGTTTTTCCCTTGGATGTACTTTTTTGAACTGTGACTTTGGACACCTTTCCTTTGGATTATGATTTGTGGTTTTTCATTATTTTACGGACATGCTGCTTTTTTGTTTTTAATTCCCATTGTCGTTTGTTTATTTTTAATCCCATTTATGTTGCTTTTAATACATTTTTTTCATCAAACTTCAATGTGTAGTATCATATCATTGGTTTCATGCATGTCATGATATGGGTTTTGACATTCACTTACACCCATTGTGTGTATGTGAGGGACATGTGTTCATTTACATACTTGCCATTGGGGTTGTATCATGTAATTGGCAATTCTGAGTGGGTGGATGCAATACTTGGGTGGGTGTTTGGCATGTGGAGGCTGCCCATAAGGGCCAGGGATCTAGATTGTGATGACGTGTTGGCTGGGGGACATGTGTGAGACATGAGTGGGGGCCTGCTGGCAGGTGCCTCGCAATGCTGGGGGGTGGGGGTGCAGGTGCAGGGGGACATGAGTGGGACATGAGTGGGGGCCTGCTGGCAGGTGCCTCGCAATGCTGGGGGGGTGGGGTGCAGGGGGACATGAGTGGGGGCCTGCTGGCAGGTGCCTCGCAATGCTGGGGGGGTGTGGGTGCAGGGGGACATGAGTGGGACATGTGTGGGGGCCTGGTGGAGGGTGCCCCTGACGGGTGGGGGTGCAGGGAGACAGGAGTGGGGGCCTGGTGGAGGGTGCCCCTGACTGGTGGGGGGTGGGGGTGCAGGGAGACAGGAGTGGGGGCCTGGTGAGGGTGCCCTGCACTGCTGGTGGGTGGGGGTGCTGGGAGACATGCATTGTTGATCAGTAGTGCAAGGTGACATGTGGCTTGGCTGGGGGGCATGCCCATGGTGGATGGGCTGCCTGCGGGACATGTGCAGGGGTGCAGGGTAGTCCCCCGTGGTGTGGGCTGCCTGCAGGGGTTGTGGAGGTTGTAGAGCGAACACCTGGGTGGACCCACACGGCCAATTCACGTGTAGTACTCCCCGGAACCCCTGAAATACACGTACCCCGCTCGCACAGGGCCAATCGCGTGTGAAACTTCCCGCGCACCCCTGAAATACACGTACCCTGCTGAATTTGCATGTGAAACTGCCCACGCACCCCAGTAATACACGTACCCCGGTCGCACAGGGCCAATCGCGTGTGAAACTTCCCGCGCACCCCTGAAATACACGTACCCTGCTGAATTTGCGTGTGAAACTTCCCGCGCACCCCAGTGATACACGTACCCCGCTTGCCGTGCTGGTACAGGGTTAGCGCAGCCCTTTGCGCTGGATTGGGGTTTTTGATGGCTTTTCCCAGCGCAAGGGGCGTTCTTGGGGGCGTAACTGGCGCTGGGTCGCTGCACCACTGTGCGCCACGGCTGGTTTTGGTAGCTGGAATCCATGAATACGCTGTGCGCGGAAATGTATTTTAGCGCACGCGGCTGGTGCAGGGATTCGCACGCGCACACTGTGCGCCAACCGCGTGCGCCACTTGTGCGCTGAATTCTATGAATTACCCCCATAATGTTGCAGGGAACAGAGAATGTAGGCAAGGAATCAAGAAGGGCGCAGCATGATTCAGGGCCACCGTGAGTGCGAGATCCCGGTGAGGTCCAGCATGAGAGTTGAGAAGGTAAAACACCAAGTCAATGTGTCCATAAAGTCAAATCCAAGCGTTGGCAACAGGTTGTGATGGTGAGGCAATAGTGAATCGAGACAATTCTGTAGTGAAAGAGGTGTAGGGGACAGGGGTGGCAGAAAGCATAAGGGAGAAGGGTGCTAATAAATTAGACAACCAGTTGGGAAGCTGTAATTCATTCTTGGTCCTTCAATTGGGATACGTTGGAAAAACTAGGAACAGCAATGCTGAAACTTGAGAAAAAGGATAAGTTGTGAGACTGTACAATATCATACATCAACTAGAGAAAGGATCATTGCATCATGACTGTTGAAATTTCCCTCCATAGTTCTATGGACTCCCAAACTTTTTGCTTTTGTTTTTGAACCTGTCCTGACTTTTTACATTGAAGTGACACCTTCAGCTTCACTCCCTTGGCCTTTTGCTCATTTTGATATGGGGAAAATGATCAGCCCTTCAGACTATTAGTACAGGGAAATTGTTTGCCTTTTGACTTTTGTAACTTTTTAACCTTGCACACAGCATCTAACAATGCAGTGAAAAATAAGGGTGTACCGAACTTCGGCTTCGAGTAAGTATTCGGCAAGAATTTAGCTGAAATACAGGTATTCGGCTTTGGCCGAAAATTTACTGTAATCGTTACTCAAAGCCGAAGTTACACCCCTAGTCCAAATGGCATCATGTCATATAACATCCTCCTGATGAGGGAAGCGATTGGAGCGGACCCCACTGTCCCCACCCTGCTCAGTAATGCCCTCACCTCTGTGATTCATCGTAATGCTGCCACACACTTCAGCTGACTGCAACACTTTATTACAGTGGTGAATTTTAGGGAAGCAGCGTGGCAGCTCTCTGGTGAAGGGATTAGGTATTCCAGATTGTGTGGACAAAATACAACCCCATATTAACGAGTTGAGTGGGCAGGACAAGAACATGCTTAAAATGTGCACTAACTTGTTTATTTTTTATATTATTTCATGGGAATTTGAATCGTGCTATATGCAAACACAGTTTTGCTTAAAGGAAACGATGCTGGATCGAAAAACGTTTTCAATGGGAGTCACCCGTTGAAAACATGTTGTGACACTTTGTAAATCAGGCGATCGATCTCCCTGGCTTTGCGGTGTCCTGAATACATTATGCTTTTATTAAACTTTCCTTCCCGCTTTCTCAGTGAACACCTGCATTTTGTTGACCTCTGTATTTGCTGCTCGTGGCACTCCTGCTCCCGGCCAACATAAGAAAGAGTCACTTCTATAGGAAAACAATATTATTGATAATTAGTGGAATCCGGGTTTTTGCGAATCTTTCCGCAAGCTTTATTTTTTTGTGTGTGCCAAATTCGAATTCAAAACGTATTCACCACTTGCTAAAAAAGACATACGCGTGCTTGATAAAATGACCACCTGAATGATTAATGCAAACATTACGTTAATGCGTCTAATAAAAAAGTACAACATGTAAATGTTTTTCCTATTTAAGATAGTATGCAAGTTGGGCCCAGGTTAATCCTCCCCCATGCTCTGCTTTCACCCATGCATGGCCGCAGCTCCCCCGTATATGCGCCCCATTTAAAGCCGGTCACTAACTGTACACATAACTAGGCTGACAGCTTGGCATTTAGCATCTGCAATTCTTCATGAGGAAAGCAGGTTTGCCAGAAATTGCTCACAGCCACCCTTTGAGCAAAGCCGATTGAGCTGCCAGAAACTTAATGTTTTGTAGAAAAATAGCAGCGCTCTGTAATTCTGTGAGCTTCTCGTTAATTCCGGGGGCGCTGCTTGTAAATTGGGGGTGGGGAGAAGGGGGGGGGGGGCTTCCTTCGTGTGTTGGGGTTATTTATCTATGTTTGAGGTTTATGCCAGTTTCTCTTTTCAAAATACACCCATGGGCCACTAAACACCAGGAGAGGTAAATTAAGGGGATGTTTGAAAAGGGTGTAATTATAAAACACATGGAGGGGATCCCACTTTGAAGGTCGTCGCCCAAGTGAAGTGTTGCCGTTAGTACATTTTTAAAAATGGTCTTGCTGCGCTTGTGCCACAGAGTAGGCGGCCACCTGCTAGGACTACCTCTGCTGCCTCGTGAGCTGGATCAGCCCTGCTTGTACCTCGTGGTGCTGAATTGCTGGAGTACTCAATATGTGCCTTTTCATTGCGCAGCAGTTTTGTACATCAGCGCTGCACTGACTGGAAATGCAGGTGGAGCACGCAGTTTGCTGTCTCCACTCTTTGCCAGACCTCAAAACCTTGATTCCGAGCAGGAAGTCATGAGTGCAGGGGGATTTGTAACTGGAAGGGGAGCTGAAAGCAGGGCTCTCCCCCTCCTCCTCTCTCCACCACCCGCAGTGCCCATAATGTCCTCTTCAGGGCCCACCCTGCAGAACAAAAGGACAAACACACGTTCATCTACTGTCCTCTCAGCACACTAGGCCCGGAACACTATTTCGCCAAGTGGGCTTCACCTTTTATTTGATGAGCAGGGGGGGGGATTGGGGGGGGGGACATTGCGAAAGACAGGATAATTACCTTTTTAAGGTTTCTTTGTTATTAGCAGTGCCTATTCTAATGTGTAAATGTTTATGTACAGCTATGATCTATTTATAAGCAATATGCATGTCCTTCACTTAAGTACTGTTAAAACATGCATTGTCAAAGCCAATCGTTTTGGCTTGCTAGGCACTGCCTTTATATGCCCAAGTACTTTCACCATTTTGCACCTGCAAATGTGATAGCCAGTTAATATTCGGCTCACTATTCGCCTGCGCCCGAATACTTACGCCAGTTATTTGGTATCCGGCTGAATAGTACATTTACTATTCGGTACACCCCTAGTGAAAAAGGGATACTTTTGTATCACCCTAGTCTTTCACACTTGGTATTTTTGATTACTTGTATATGTGCCTCAAAACAATCTGGCGGCAGCAATTATATTGTTACCATGTTTGTGTTGTTGTTAGTGTGCACATTTGTGTTTACAACATATGTCTACTAAACGTGGCTAGTGCTCTAAAATGACCACGCCACGAGATTTTCACTTGTTCTTTGGCCATGTTGTTGTTTGGCCTTCTTCCTTCCTTGCCAGGTCAGGAAATCCTACATTCAGTCATGCACTTGCCCAGAACAGCTGCTGCTTTAGCGGGCTATTGATGCCTTTGTGTGTGCATGGCTCAGGAAGTCAAAGGGACTGTCTGGTTCCATTCTACATTCCTGGAGCCAGGGCGTCTAGGTGTGGGGAATGAGTAATACCAATAGTTGTCCCTGATTGGACAACTACTGGCTGTTTTAATGGTGCTGATCCTTACTATTGGTGGGCTTGGGCTTGCTTCCAGACTGAATATTGAATAAGAGGAAAACTCCGGCAGCCATTTCTTCAGGTCAGGATTGGAGCCAAGAATCCTATATAGAAGAATAGCTGACTGAAGATCCGAAGAAGACGCCTGAAAAAGGGCCAGCCTCCCCTCCTGCGTCTGGACTGGTGAAGGTCTGTTGGACTACCTAATCTACAAAGTCCCTGTGTGGTGCTTACTTCAACCCCTGGACTGGTGGGACTAACGAGACTGCTCTCAAGGATTCAGTCGCCCTGAGCCTTCGGATGTGTCCCTGGACCACCCGGTGGACTAACCAGCTCTCCAGTGAACTAGCTTGCAAGAACTGTTGCTGTTCCACATTTGCAGCAAGAATTTCGGTGGTCACCAGTGTGTGGTGTAAGTCACCTTCCTGACAAATTTCAGCCTCCCAGCTTCAAGGAATCTGCTAGGGAAGGACGCCTACCATCATTTGTGTGTGGTCGTCATTGCTGGAACTCACTTCCCCCGTCTTGTGACTTGTTCTGAAGAGGTCTGCATTGGTGCTTTCTGTATTTCTCAATCACCAACGCATGCACTTTGCTCCTGGACCTGACCGGAAGAATCCTTGCACCTGCATTACCTGCGCACATCTCACTGAAACCAACCATGGGAAAACCAATCTCCAAAGACATCTCCTCCCCACGCCCCATTCAGCCCATCCAGTCCTCTGGGAAAATCATTGTCAGGGGGGTAAGTAAACATAAAGCGCTTGTCTCCTCCTGTTCTCCCTAGGATAACACTGAGAACAAGTCTCTGTGTATCCTTCCATTCCACGGTTTTCTGGTCATCACACCTGAGCAGTGTATCCTGAAAGATAAGTACACATTTATACTTACCAGTAACTTTGTTGCATCGTTTCTCTTGAACAATCGCCAACACAAGTACTTCACCAGCATCAGATACATTCTGGGGAGAAGCATTGTGACTTTTGGGCACCAAGCCCCCCCTCTTTATAGGGATTGGACTTCTGAAGCTACGGCAGGGTTCAAAATTGATGGGTGCTGGGAACTATTTTTGCTCCTGCTTGTAGCCTAGAAGAGTCTAGTTAGCTTGTCACCAACAGCTACAAGAAGCTACTTTTGGCTCCTCAGGCCAACTGATGCTCACCTATGTGAATGTAACTGTAAGCATCAGAACTCATCTATATTACATTTGAAGCAAGGTCATAAAAAATACGCAAATGTTAAGTTTGAATCTTATTTAGAAGTTAGATTTGCGAAACGCTATGTCCTAGCTCCTGGTTCGCCTGTCGGAGCTCCTTCCCACTGTGTGATGCCTACTACCCAGGAGCTGCTTTTTGCTCCTGTCCATCTAATCTTAATTTCGATATCTGTAGGGCATATTTCGTGTGACTTGGTTATATCTTACTTCATCACTTACTTACTTTTTGATTTAAGTCATTTAATGCATTTTAAGAACCTTCTGATGACTGTGTATGTATGTTTATTATTTATTATTTTTTTCCCAAATTTGAAGTTCCTCAACCCTATAAAAATTTCCAGACACAATCTATGATATCGATCTATGCTGGTTACATTAAATCTTATGGACACTTATAAAATAACAATCGCACACAGGGGGTTGCTCTTAATTTTTTATATCTATGTTTTTGTAGGAATAATGGTGATATTGAAACACTGAAACATTACTTATTGAATGTGGTTATATTAAACAAATTAAACATAGACTATTTTCTTGATATTTTCATTAAAATGTTACCATTAACCCATCTGAATTTTGTAGAAGGATGTTTTTATGCACACAGGTATGGGTTATAGTAGCAGCAGTACACATTTGTAACATTTGAACGCGCTTCTGTTAGTATGCAAAGATGTTGTATTTAAACGTACATCTACTTTTCTTTTACCCTAATGTAATCAGTATTTTTGCTTCTCATTTATTGTTCATTGTTATTAAAAGGTGTGTAAGATTTTCTGTAAACTAGATACAAATAAATAGATACATGTTTTTAAGAAATTGAAAACCATTTCCGTCTACTGTCCCACTCACTGCCCCACCCCGTAGGAGTTGCTATAAGAAAGGAGCTGCATAGTAAATCCACCTGCTTGTAGCTGAAGGTCACCAGTAGGTGTAAGCCCCCTCTACTCCAGGTGGAAGGGAGAGATTGTAATGTAATGTGGTCTTATATTACGCCTTTTTGCCAATAATGTTGGCCTTGCTGTACATTGCTCTGTAAGAAAGGGGGGCTGGGTGTTAGTCGGATAGCAGGAAGGAAGATGCAGAAACTTTTGGTGTTGATGGGTGTAGGTCAGAAGTACTCGTTATATGTATGCTGATATGAAAATCTCTTTGTTTGTGGTTGGTACAGACTGGGCACATTAGCCATAGGGGCAGCCCTCGGATTATGTAGTGCAAACATTGACAGCATGGGCAGGGATAGAAGATGGATAGGATCTGAATCTGTTTAGTACACTAGACCTGGAGGTTGTATGAAGCAGTGTGGTAGGTGCAAGCATGCAAGAAGTGAGGAGTTAGCTGAGGGGATACAGGGGTGGAGATGGATGAGGGTTGGGGTAGTGAGAGTGTTGTTGCTTCCTGGCTTTTGGTTGTGGATTTCACTGTGTTTAAGGTGCAGATCTGTGTCATGCAGCAGAGGTTCCATGAATCAAATTGGCTTCCCACAGAGGATGGCGCCAACATTTTTGGAAATTGCTTATTGTAAATTAGCCCACGTTTCTAGTGCACAGTTTTTAGTCGGTTGCTATTATTTTCATTTCTTCAAAGTGTTTTTGTCTTTATCTGTTTCCTGAAAGTCAAATGGTTCACTTCCAGGCGGAGAGGTTTGGATACGATGTGGCAAATTACCCACTCCCCATCCTATGTTCTGATGGGGTCAAGCCACAGGGAACTGGGTTGGTCCTACCAGACTACACACCTGCATCCCAGATGGAGCGGGAACCCCAAGGCTCTGGACTTCCTCTGAGATGCAGAAGTGTTCTTTCACCAGTTCTGGGAGGCACGAGCGAATGATGAGCAGACTCACGAGCTTCACAGGTCAAAACACTTTGGCGAACACGAGAACTACTCTCATTACCAACGTGACCCACTAACATAGAAAATTCATGAGCAAACCAGGTACGGAGCAGATGTACAACATGCAGACCAAATGCATTCCCTGATACAGAGTGAAGGGTATCAGGAGTGGAAAGGATAAGCAAAACAGGAAGGCTCTTTTCATCAATAGCCTTCACCATGAGAGATTGTGTTTTGCTGCAGCTCTGCAGTGTTTCACAATGAAATTCCAAGATGGTGCCAACGGCTTGGTGTGACTTTATGGGTTGAGATCCAGTGGAAAAGCCTGTTCTACGGCTGACCAATCACCATACCGCTTGCTACCCTAGTCTCCAAGGCCAGTGTATAAAAAAGGCTGGAGAACAAGAGAAGGTAGAGCCGGGCAAGCTAGAGGCATTATGGTATGCTCTCTTCCTGACCCAAGGCAACTGCGATCACATGGGTCAGTGGTCAATCTCAGGGGAAGCAGGAGAGAATCCTCCACCCTATAGAAAGACAGAGAAGTATGAAGAAGGGCCCAGAAACAGACCCCTCCCAGTAAAACCCTCAGTGCATATAAAGGAGGTGACCCTTGGCAGGAGAGTCATAAACAATATTGTTTGCCTGAAGAGGGCTTTGAATGCGGGAGAAATGGCAATTCCAAAGAAAATGATAGGTCTAGAAGAGGCCTTGAGAGAAAACCTGCACAAACCAGGGTATGAGGAACCCACTTCGAAAGAGAAATCGAGAGAGAGAGAAAGAAACTGCAATCCCAAATGACCTGAGCCAACGGGCAACAGGAGAGAATAACATCTGCAAATCCAAACAGTGAGTTCAAGATAATTTCTAGTTGCAGTTCTCACTTCCAAGGGATGTATAGACCTATCCTCCCTCAAAAAGATACACATGATAATCTCCTGTTCCTTATGGAAGGAAGAAGACACTTTGGGCCAAACTAAGGGGAGGGAGATATAAGCATAGGTCATGGGTGAAAGCTGAAGCCACAGTGAAGAACACAGAGCCCAATCTCTCCCAGCTATCTGCCGGCAGTAACTTCTAGCAGAAAACAGACATTCTGGGAAAGTAGCTATAAGGCCACCTCTGTCAAACGAATAAAAGGAATACTCTGTAAAGCTGAGAATTTGAGGGGGAAATCCCAGGTAGGCACTCTTTTCTTATCAAGAGGGCAGGAAGAAAGAAAGTCCTTCAGCATGCCAGAAGCATTGCCCACAATGGGACTGCTGCTGTGACAGAATGCCATATCTGAGGGTGGTATAGCCTGAGCTTTTTTGATTTTTATTTAGCAAAGTGATGTTGGTACTTCTGACTCTGATGGTGAATTCTGCTAATCCTACGCACCTTCATAAATGGTACATGCCAAAAACTATAGTGTACATGTGTGACCCTTCTGGAAACAGTCTCCCAAGAACCCCCAGCAACTGCCTTGCAATGGCAACAGGGCAGGCCAAAGGTCACACTGTGCATTCCTTATAGAGCCCAAAGTTCCAGCAGGTAAGAGGGCACAGGGGTGTTGCCTTTGTAATCGCAGACACCCCTTTCCTGAAATGATAACTGTGGCAAGTGGGCTTCATAGCAGAGAGTGATCTAAAGATCATCCATGTCTGGTTTTATATGGCACCTCCTGAGATTTATTTATGTATACATATATTCATTTTAATATGTATAAAGTGCAACACACCTAAAGGCATGATAGCACAATGTAAAACAGATAAGAAACAAACAGTTAATCTAGAAGTAAAAGCCAACAAAGCCAGATCAAACAAAAAAACCTAATAGAAACTTGCAGACATAAGCAGAAATAAGCATTCCATACTGTGGCTGAGGTACTAGAGGAACCCTAATTGATTACATAGTTCTGCTTCCACTAGCATTTGATGCAAATTAATTGTCATCTTGGTGGACAGTGACCCTTGTATGCCAGGGATGGGTGTGTATTCAGTTTGCCTTGGCTGAGTTTCAGCTAGGCACCAACTGGATGTCGTCCAGGAAGCCCCCTGTTTGATGCTGCTGAGAATGGTTGCATCGCCTCTCCAGACCAGGAAACCTCCCTGGGGGCTTAGCTAGAAACTTGTGTTTCAAAGGTAGCCTGCCAGGATTAAATGGCTGCCCCCCATCAAGGTGCTGATTACCAGAGACTTTTTAAAGTAGACATCTGGATATGACATAGCTGGGCAAATTACATTTGTCAAAGCATCCCTCATTGGAGCCCTTGCAAAAGGGTAGAATTGAACCAATCGACTTTGCCATTTTTCCTATGTTAGAGGAGGAAGCCCTCCCCTTAAGGGATTCATCTTTAGACTCTTGAGGGAAGGCGTATTGCATAGAACGTGTTTAAGACTACAGTCTTATTCTAAAGCCCACTGCTAGAGAGTTAAAGAACCGAGACTTCCAAGCAGGAGGCACACTCCTGACCTCAAACATTCCAGAGGAAATGTTGGAGTGAAGCTGCTGTGTACCAAGATCTATCTGACGGCTGAGAACTGGAACCAGGATCCTGTCTGCTCACTGGAGGTGAAGGACCCCTGTAGGTGCCAGACACCTTCCTAGATTTAAAGTGCTGATCTAAGGACTTAACCTGGGCCCTGGATACAGTGGACTGGGTCTCCACATCAGAAGCCCTGTTTTCACCCAAGATGGTTTTTGTTAGTCCGCTTGAGCATGCTCGACACACTTTGATCCCCCAAAGGGCCTGCAGTGATTCAGTTTGCACTCGTAAGTGCTTCAAGCTGCTTACCCGCATCTTTGAGTCATTTCAATACTGACTGTCCCCACAGAAGATACTTGCTCAACTTGCTACCTGGCTCAACTCCGTATAAGGAGTGGTCTTGTCGCATCTTGACCGCCAACTTGATTCAGTGGAAGCCAATGTCTTGACATGTCTCAATGCTGGACTCGGACCACTGGAAACCATATTTTCGATGCCTCTTTGATCCATTGGGGAGTCCAATCTGGAATCATCTCGACAGTGGCTCACAATTGGGAAGACCATCTCAACAATGTCTTGACAAGCAGTGCAGCACTTAGCAGCCTGGCCCAGCACTGAGCCCCAAGGACAAGTAAACACGGTATTTGAGATGTTCCTGGCCCACAAGCCTACATTTGAGGGCATTAGTGACCTGTAAGACTACACTCTAAACCAAAGACATATCATTCAACAACAGACGGTTGTTTTGCTGAAACCAATTACTAGAGTCGGATATACATAAGGACCTGCCTGTGAAATTAGCCACTAGCAACCAAGCTGCCAATAAAATGACATCAATAGGGTTTGTCCAGAATGATTGGACATTTCCAGAGGGCACCATGGCAAAAGTAGACATGGCCTGTATTGAGAGTTCCATCTGACACCAGGCTCTGGGAGCACGCAATTATAGAATGTTTGACCAGAGCTGTCTGCTCTTTAAGGCAGACCCTGGTTGCTGGAAGTTTGGGTTCCTTCAGGTGATAGACAGGAATGTAATAAATAACAACTAGAGTCACAGAGCTAGCACATTCTATCTGAACCCATCTACAGATTAACATAACACAGACAGAATCTATTAAGTTACCACTTCTAAAACTAAAGTCACCTACATCCGACTAAATGTAAAAAAAATCTCACTATCCCTCAAATAGATGTTATATCCCTAGTAAGCGTTGGTGTAATGCCTATCTAGGTTAGGGGATAGATGAGAGACTTATGTCTTGTTCTCCATTTTCCTGATCAGGGGAGAGCGTCTCGTGTTTCCTTATGTGGACGTCTTTAATCTCCAAGTTCCCTAAAAGGAAATACATAGAAAAGGAAAACCATCGCTTTTTGTCTCTGAGTGTATCTAATCTGGGCATCTACAGTAAACCTGTGTGCTGCACAGGTATTCTTACCTGTCCTCGCTTGTTTAGAGATTCTTCTTTTTTGTCCGTCCAGTTCTTCAAATTGTATCACCTACTGTGAATAATCACCCTGTAAGTGATTAATCAAGGGCTTAGTCTGTCTGGTTGTTAACAGTGAGATAAAGTGCTTATTGTATTCCAAAACTCCATCAATTCTGCTTACCAATTCGTGTAGCTGTGCTTGCTCAATGGGCCACAGGTTGTAATCTAGATGGTGGATATGGGTAAAGACTGTTCTTTCTTTCCGCTTCCCACAGTGTTCTTTTGTAGGTTGTTGAATGACCTGCTCGAGAAACGCATATGCAGAATTACTTGCAGTCCTAAAGTATCTGGCTGACCTTCTTGCTCAGCACCTATGTCCCTGTTTTGGGAGTTGTTGCTCTATTTCTAGACTGTCCTCCGAGTTTAACAGCTGTCAAACGTCAACTATGTATTATCAAAAGGGGGTCTTTTTCCCTCGGGCCATCCTGCTCCCTATTTAAGGAATCACTGTTCGTTGGTCGCGTCTTCTACCATTGCTGACTCTGTTTTCCCTCTTTTTTTTGCTGAAATGCCTCGCGATTCGTCTTAAGGACCTTCCGATTCAATTCTGTGCCCGAATCACATCTTACATTAGTCGATGCATTTGGGACGCTCTCTCCTTTCTTTCTGCTTTCCAAATGGGTGCGGCCATCTTAGAGATGGCGCGTACATATATTGTAAATCGTGTGACACCGAGATCTTGATCTTGTTAGTCCTCTTTCTATTGCCATACAGTTACAATATTATATCAACGCACCGTTCTGCCATTATTCAAGGCATGACTACCAAATAGTGTGGAGATATAGGGGTCATAGCCTCTGCATATGGCCCCAGTTGCTCCGCTGTATGTCTTGTGCCTAATCTCTGGTACGACAGCTTTGCTAGACCGTCTTACCCTGGCACCAGGCCAGTGCCGTACTCCGATTCAACTAGCAGGTACCCAAGCTTAGCTGAGGTTTTATCTCAGCACAGACAAAAAAACAGGAGGAGTTGCTATGCTGCTCTCTTCTTTATAGCCACACGTGGGGGGGTGAGGCGATGAGTGAGGTGACTGAAGAAAGAACTTTTAAACTGACATTTTCAGAGGACCAGTGCCCCCTCACTATGTATGAGATTGGTATGGAAGATCGGACAAGGATGTGATCTAAAGTCTTTGGTGATTGCAGATTTAATTTGACTACGGTACAGTGACCAGCTGACTCTAAGTGATTGACACCACATTCCCAGTCCTTTGCTTTAACTGCAGAAATGAACATAATCTGGAAGTAGAATGTGGTATATGAATTAGAAAGACAATTATGTTTTCAGCAGTGTAGCAAACGAGTGTAAGCGGTCTAGTGGCTAAATTAGTAACTTTGCAATCCGGGGATGAGGGTTCTAATTCCAGTGTTGTCACTTGTTCAAAGAAGCTGCGTGAGTTTGTGCAAATCACTGAATTTGTGAAAGATTATCCTCATGTAAAATGCTGCACTAAATGCTCTCTATAAATTGGTCTGCTGCTACATAGATTGGACACCTACTCTCTTCCCGCCTCAATGGTAAATGAATCCCCAATGCCACGTCCTCTCCTACCTCTTTTGAATTCACCATCTCTACTATTGCTCTGCATCACTCGGTTCACATCTCCATCTGTTGCCCTCCTGGTCCCACTCCCGGTCTTTGATGATCTTGCCACCTCCTTGATTTCTCTTTCCACTAAACATCACCTCATTCTCTTAAGTGACTTCCCTCTCCAACCACTTTTCAGAAATCTGAACTTCATTCTTTTCTTAGTGACAATGCACTCCTCTCTATCCATGACCTACCTACCCATACAGGGGTAACTTTTTGGATCTCTTATTCATCTCCACCTCTCTCTCAGCCACTAATATTACTGTCACACCATCCATATCTGATCACTCAAGTGTTTCCACCACCATCTCCTTTCCATCTCCTGGCCTTTCCACACCACTTGCTTCAGCTATTACTAAAAAGAAATGTAAACCTTTTGCCATTTCCCCAACCTACAGTTCTCACTCTCCTCCTTCACACCCGATGCCTCTTCGACCAACACTGCCTTCTTCTACTTCCAGTCCCTACTATATGACTCATTCTCCTCACTTGCCACTGCTTACTTTCACCCCTCCTTAAGTCTCAGCATCCTCAACCATTCATGCTCTCTCTCTGCACACACAATCATCGGCTGCTGCGCAAATGGAGGCATGCCTACTTTCGTGGGGACCTGCAACTCTACCTCTGTGCCCTGAACTCTCTCAAGTCCACTCTTGATAAAGCGAGATGGGAATTCTACCTAACTCTCATTGACTCTCATGCCAACCATCCTCGCCGGACACAGGGCACCCTAAACTCAGTCCTCACTAGTCCTACTGTCAGCTCCACTCTCACAGCTAATGACCAAGCTGAATGCTTTGCTGCACAAATTAAAAAAATTATAGACTCTCTCCTGACCTTCCTCACGCTCCCTCCTCCTACATTTTACATTCTGCCTTGTCTACATCATCCTCTGCCTCTATCTCCCACTTTAGTAACACTAATACTGACAAAGTGCTATCTTTACTGTTGAAGGCTAACCCCTCTTGTGCCCCATCGGAACCCTCTTGCTCCTCAGCTAGTGAAGCCTATTGCCCCTTTAGTGGCCTCTCACCTCACTGAACTCTTCAACCTGTCCATCGATTCAGCTTGTTTTCCGTCTGTTTTCAAAAAAAGCCACTGTCATCCCTCTACTAAAAAGCAAGGGTCTGATCCAAACCTATGGGCTAACCTTTGCCCTGTGTCTCCTTCCACACTGCTCTAAAGTGCTCAAAAGGATTGTCTCCAACTGTCTCACCAATTTCCTAGACATCCACAATCTTCGAGACCCCCTACAAGCAGGTTTCCGCTCCTGTCACTCCATAGAAACTGCTCTCATGAATGTGTCCAACTTCATTGCCTCTGCTAAGCACTCCAACCTGTCCTCTATCCTAATTCTCCTTGACCTTTCTGCTGTCTTTGACACTGCCGATCACTCTGATCTGCTTAATACTATCTTTCTTCTTGGAATTCGCAGTCAAGCCCTTGCTTGGATTGAATCCTACCTTGCACCTTGCTAATTCTCTGTCTCCTGGAGCAACAACACCTCTGAACTTACTCCTCTCACTGTTGGTGTTCAACAAGGCTCTGTCTTGGGTCTGCTCTACTTTAGACTCCACACTAATCTCCTCCTTTGGGCTCTCGTGCCAACTCTTCGCGGAAGACACCCAAATCTTCTTCTCTTTTCCTGAACTCTCCTCTGATCCCTCTATCAACATTTCCAACTGTCTCTCTGCTGTTAAATATTGAATGGCTTTGCACTATGTGTTGTTAAACTCTACCAAAACAGAGGTGCTCTTCTTCCCTGCCAAAAGCTCTCTCTCATCTCTTCCTCTGCCTATCCAGTCCCCACATGACACTTTCCGTCACTCTTCTTCAGCTAGAAACCTCTGTCTCATCTATGGCCCTATTCACAGCTTCTTTAATTCCATCTCCAAAACTGGAACAGTTGGTCGCCTCAACCTCCTAAATATTAGGAATATCGGGCACCTCCTTCCTATCAACACAGCCAAGCATCTCTCAACCACTCTCGCCTTCTCTACTGTGAAAGCATCCTCTTTGGTCTCCACAACTAGGCTTTCTGTCCTCTCTACAAGATCATGAACTTCGCTACCAGAACTCTGTTTGAACTCCCTCACTTCACACCTGCTTCCTCGTACCGTCACCAGGCTGAATGGCTGATGCTGCAAAACAGGGCCAGATTTAAATTTCTTCTTCTTGCTCACAAATCTATTTACGGTAAGGCACCACTGTTTATATCCTCCTCTATCCAACTCTACGAGCCCTCTCATAATCTCTGCTTTGCCTCCTCGACTACCCTTGTGACTCCTCACCCTCCTGTGCTTCCTTTCGCTTCTGCTCTTTCTTCTTGCATGACTTCCATGGAATTCTCTTCCCCGGGACAGCTGAGATACATTCCACACAGATTTGTTCAAAGCCAAACTAAAAGCCTACCTCCTCACCTCTAACCTACCTCTCATCTGCCTGCTAGCTAACATTTTTCTCTTGCCCCTAACCTGCCACTGTCCCTCACTTTCTCTGCCTCCACTCTAGAACTTCACCCACCATGGTCACATGCCGAGCACAGCTGGCCATACCGCCTACCTGCACTCAAAAATGTCCAATGTTCGTTGTCCTTAATGTATGAATGTCCACTTATGTATTGTACCCAGTGACTGTTCCATTTACTCCCCACCACAACCTGGTCACAATATCCTGACTTCTTATCTATTGTACGTTCTTTTGTGATTAAAATAGCATTGTTCCTCGTGTATATAAATAAAATAGGTCCATGCTACATCAAATTTAATAATAAAGGAGGGCATAGAGGAGTGCTTCTAAAATATTCAGTGCTAGCTCTGTATTTCACATTTTAGCCAGCACAGGCCCAGCCTAGCTTGCACGTTATCATTAATGCATGCCTACTAGGAAATATTCCTGACATGTAGGGGAAGTTGAAAGAGCGCAATGATGTTGTGCTTGCAGCCAACAGCCTCTAACTAATGCACTTGAGGCGATGGCTATGGCAACATACAAATGCAATGCATTGTGCATTTGCACTAATTATACCATATGTTGGAAAATGCATTGCCTGCTTTATTGTAACTTTTTTATGGAGTGGAGTTGAAACCAGAGCTGCCAAGCCTGTAAGGGGACTCTTAAACCAATGACCATAATGACTGACCCCTATCAAGCACTTTCCGAGGAGCCATTGTGACCTGCCTGTCCCACCCAATACCATTCTGCCATATATTTGTACCCGCATCTCTGTTAAGGAGCAGAGCTTTAAGTGGGATTAGAAATTGAGTGGGCTGTTACGCGTCATGGTGCAACATTTGGGTGCGGGCCCTAAAAAGGGTCTGGCATAGCCTCAAATCGCAAGTAGCCAGTGCACCTTTAAAAGAGATCTGGCCTATGTAATTTTCGGAGTGACCTAACATACCAAATTGAGTTATTATATGGCAATGCAAGGGTGTAATTCTACTTTAAAAGGTGTAATATAACTAATCTGCTGTAAAATATTGATTAAAATAAAAATATACAAATGTAAAATAGAACATCACATCAAAATAGGTCAGTGCTGCATGAAGTCCCATAGTTCTTTTGAAAGAAATCCGTGATTTCTATGCACGAAATAAAATAATTGTAATTAGAATGCTTTATTTCAATGTGTTGCAGAATTTAAACAATGCATTGTCTGTATTGTCTTATAATTTACCTTACGTGTTTGAAAGAATAAGCCATGTAAGCCAAGACACACACGCTAGCCACGCTGCCAAACGGTAGCGTTCACTGGAATTTCACCTCCAGTTGAAAAAAACGAATTCCTTCAAAATGTCTTTAACTGAAGTTGTGATTGTCAAACATGGTTGATAGTAATATCTACTATCAAAGAGCAGCATTGCCACTCATTTTATTTACACTACTGCAAAATGAAATCTGCAGAAGTTCTAACAACTAGGTTTCTGTTTGTCTTTTGCATGTATACACATTCTTTTAAAACAAAATAACAACACATATGATGTTATGTTTGGTTTTTCAGTACATATTTGTATTTATTTTTTTCTCTTTTCGTTCTCAAACAATTGGCATTTATGTTGTACTAATAACATATGACAAATTATCTTCTTTATACATTTAATTGTTTGTGTTATGATTTACAATGCATGTTTCATTTTTGACTAGTTTTTGTGTCAACATACGAACAGGCCATAGGAAGCTTTTTAAGCGAAACCCGTGTAGGCCTATGAAGAGATTACTTTTTAAATGTTTTTGTTGCTTTAATTGTGAATAAATCACTCTGAAGAAACACTCACTGATCAATTCGTCCAAACAAAAATGTTTTTGGGAGAGTTTTTGGTTGTACAATATTAAGTGTGAACAAATCACTACTATTTAATAACTCATCAATCTATTTCTGCCCATGATACATGTGCATAGGGAACTGGACAGTTCACAATGATCTAGTGCGACTCGCTATAGGTTATAGGCACCAGTCGAGTGCCCGGGCTTCAGTATCAACACTAATAGCAACAGTATCAAGCATTGGGTTAGTGCTCCAGTCCCTCCTTCAGTATATCCCCACTCATTTAGTGACATGTAACATTTTTCAAGAGTACAGAATAACATCATACTGGGAGTTTTATGCCAGATTCCTCCCTTCAAAGGGATGTGGAAGAGGGGGAGAGGGTAGGAGGAGCAGAACACTAGGACACTGTGAAGGCATCATGAATTAAGACACAGACACCAGATTCAACTTTCTAATCAAAAGCTTTATTTTACTTGAAGGTCAGGATGGAGTAAGGCCTAACTTGCCCTGTACTAAGGTGGGATTTCCATACCTAAGGAAAACTAAGGATAGTCTGTGTCAATAAGTTCAAATCAAAAGTCTGTCTGTGTCCAAAACCTATACTTACCCTCACAATTAACTCTATGTAAGGTGTAGGGATGTCAGCAGCAAAAGGAATAGTGTTTAAAATAAAGTTCAGAGCTTCTTCCAGCTCTTGGCTTCTACTCAGCTTCACCTTCCCCAAGTTCAGAGCAGTTCCGAAAAGGCCTCTGGCTTCCCTTCCCCAAGAGTTCAAATCTTCCAGCTTTCAAAACCAATACCAGTTCATATCTTCTAGCTTTCAAAACAATACCAATTCAAATCTTTGGTCAGTGTGTGGGTATGTTGGGTAGTTTGCGCAAAGCTCTTACCATAAAGTAGTTAATCTTACAATTGGAGAGTTTTAACAATTATAAGTTTCTTGGTTCTAAACCAAAGTGATGCTGTAACAGGTTACACAGTATTTAGTTTATACAATTTGTCATAATTATACTCCATTTGGAGGCACGCGTGACTGTTTGGCCCTTTCCCGGGCTTTGTCTATGGACCCATAGGATGGCATGCTAATGGGCTTCTAATACTGTATATAGGTGGCATAACACCACGTGTGAATGAAGGAAATCTATTGTCCTTGATCTGGTTGTGTCCCTCCCGCCATCAAGCACTAAAGCACACAGATGTATGGCCCGTTTACCTTTGGCCCCCCTGCTAAAAACAACTTATTCGATCGTTGGTTAACAGATGAATGTTCATTGAAGTCACACCGATAAAAGGAGATGTAATAAAAGGCGATTCGCCAGCTAATTGCCTGAAAGAAAAAGAAACTGTCCGGAATCTGGCATGGACATGATCAAGGCATCGTTCAGAAACGTTATAGCCATGTAATAAAATGAATGTAACAAAAAGAGCATGATCCAATACTATATGTACACTGTGGAAGAACCACGAAGCTGCTCTTTTTTCCTAGCATGTTTCTGGTGCGGATGTATTGGTTGTAGATGTATTTGAAATGCATATTTTATGCTGTTTCACCTTTTGTGTCTTTATCCTCCTCCCAAACCTGATGTTTTATCATATGAGCAATAAGAACCCACTCTGATTGTGCCTGAGCAAATCTGTGGTCGTAGTGCAGAAAATGAACAGATGGTACTCGGGCTGCATCCGAAAATTATCAAGTGGGATGGTGCCAAGGCGGGCCCGGGCAGGACGGGCTTAACTTATGGTTTGTCATCTTCAATGGCATTGTGGCTAGACTAGACATTGCCTAGAATAATAAAACCAGCATTGGCAAAGGCGATAGTTTGGGCATTTTTATATAGCACTAAGTGAGCATTTGTCAGGCATTAGAATTTATAATTGGTTATTTATAAGGCACTTAATACTCAGAGGTTTATCTAAGCACAGACCCGTGGATCGAACCTGTGTTGCTCTTCATCGTCTTGCTTCCATGGCGAGCACTTTGCCCCTGAGCTATCCTCTAGAGACATTACAATCATATGGCCATTCACCAACACTGTTCGGCAGGTTTTGCCATGATATGTCTAAGTACTTTTACCATCCCACGCTAAGCCACAAAATGTCCAGGTACACATTCCATTGCTAGGTACTGTCAACAAACACCCAGGTCCGACCACCATTGGCAACAGAGCTTGTCATGCATTGTCTGAGTACTAAGCCCATGGCTAGGGATTGTAATACATTGTATGGGTACTCGCACCATTGCCAGATGTTACCAACACATGTGACCATACTGATACAATCATCATGGATTGCCATAAGATGTCTAGGTCCTCCCCCTATTAAGGATGGTGATTTAATGGTCAGATATTCCCCCTTATGATTGCCAATGTGTGGGAGCCTTTGCTCACAAAAAAATGGTGATATAGAGGAAATAGCCGATAGTACCTTTTCACTTAAGTCACACCGTGCTTCACAGTGCAAGGGACAAGAGTGAGGTAAAGAGACGGTATTAATAAAGTGGCCAAATACCCTTAGTGTATATACACAGACCAATGTGAGAACAAGTTTTCATCAGATAGCCCAAGATGAAAAAGGAAGGCGTCACCAAGGTAGAGATGATTGGATTGTATGTGCCTTGTAATTTGTTTTAGGCGTACATCAATTTGTATTTTGGTAATTGAAGACTTTAATTGCAAAGAAATCTATGATAATCCTTCTTTTGCCTAATCGGTTTCTATTAGGTTTATTTTTTAAATATTTTAAATATTGTTATGTTGGTTTATCATATGATATTTGCTCTTTCCAAGTCAGGTCCATAGAACAGGGCATTATTTGAAAACTGGGAAACTATGTGGTCAAGTTCCTAAATTGCTCAAATCTCAGCTTCACCACTTAACCAAATTGTGTGATCCTGGGCAACTAATTTAATCTCATAGTGCTTAACTTGCCAAAAGTCCCAGTTCCTAAACACCCCCAAAAAGTCTTAGCCCCTAAGGGTGTTTTAGTTCTCGCATTACGTTTTTAAAAAAAAACACAGGCATGGTTTGCCTGGCTGTAGTATTTCTTCATATACAAAATATGAACACATTCAAGTGATTATAGACCTCAACTGAGCCAATCAGAATGCAATCAATGAATGCTGTTATTGACAAAACCTGTGCATTCTGATATAAGAAGCAGACAGGAACCCTGCAGAAAGCATTTCTCTGTATTAAAGACGTTTCCTAGTAAGATTTTATTCAGCAAGACACTAAACTTTCACTGCACCAATGTGACAAGCAACATCCAATTTAATGCAATAAATTGTAAGGTAAGACATGCAAAAATGCTTCCATGTATAGAAACCACTTTACTTAACACCAAGTGACAGCTCATGTTAAAAACGCTTCAGTTCAACTGAGCTTACAGTTGAAATGCTTACATTTTAAAGACAACCTCAGTATTTAAATATTACTAAGTAAATCCACATTTAATGTACTTACACATTTTGTCCATTTACTTTGTTCCCCATTAAAGTAGTGTTGTTTACTATACCATTGCAACTGTTAAACATGTGTTGCCGTTACCTACTATGGGCTAACAACCATATATAGACCTCTGTGTTTGCCTTCAATGCAAGATAATGAAATGGCTCAGTAATCTGAGTCTTCAGAAGTTTATAAAATGATGTCACTGGAGTTGGGGGAAATTGTTTGTGTTATTAAAGCTTCAAGCATCAATGCAGGGTATATACTTTATAAATTGACAATATCGATAATCTTTGTCTTTCACACTAAGTACATACGACCGAGATCTAGAATTTGTAACCCCCCAATGGGCGTTTTGGCTCCTTTCATCCTTCCAAGGACAAAGCCCTAGTTAAGTGAGGAATAGCAGTACTTGTGATTAACACTAAGATGTTTTGTTTTAGTGTACGCTGGGATTTTTCTGTGACCCCGTGCATTGTTTCCTTCTTCCTTCCTTCTATGAAACAAATGTAACTCATTACACAAAAAACAAATACTTCAGTGCTACATTTGCGCTGTGGACATAACCTCTAGATGATTAACGGATAGCGTTTTCTTCAGGTCTATTCAATGCTTAGCCTCTCTGCTGAGACTCAAAATGTAAGCAGTAATGTAGGATTGATTCTATTAAAGACAAGCAGGTGAGCATTATGCTTCATCTTCAATTTATTCCGGTCTCCATCAGTTTCAACAACAAACGACTTTTTTTGTAACTTCCCATCTGCGAAAAAACATATATACATACATATATATATATTCTTTTTCGACCCAAAAAAACGACATTTCCCTTTGTTCCAGGACAACTGTAGAACCAATGTCCTGGCCAGGTGATCCTAGTCCTTCCACTTCCTGTTCTCTCCCTCTTCATTAATGCTCTTAATTGCACTCCAACTTGAACTGAACTTGTCCAAACATGGTTTGTGTCCTTTACACTGCACTGTCCTGCGAATCCTCTGCATTAAAACTGGCGGTATCGGTGATCCACCAGCGCTGCCTCTGCCGGACGCGCCGCGTACCAGGGGGGCCCCGACTGGAGCCGTGCAGAGACTGAGATTCACTGCGAAACATGTAACTTTGCAATCGGGGTCTCGTGGCCGCAGCAACATCCTGCTTTATGGCCGAGTACACCACTCCCAGCAACCTCTGAAACGGTACCTGCTTACCAAGCCCAGTTCGCAGCATACTGTAATCTCTCACCTTGTACCCAGCGGCTGCCCTTCTGAAAAAGACCTGTGAGTGCCGGGAGACCCGCAGGGAATGCGTCGCATGTCCTCTGGCCTCCAGCCCGGGAGATTGGGTGCACGCCCTGCCGCACCGGTGGAGAGGCCTCCGCCTGTACTTCACACCCTTGTGGCCGGTCCAGAGGGCGCCCCGTGGAGTCCATCCTTCACACCGAAGACCACAACGGGAACATGGTGCCCTCTCCCTGACATAATCCACCTCTGGGTCTGAACTTGGTGGCCCACCCCGGCGGTGCGCTCCCTCTGGAGGAACCGGCCCAAAAATCCAAGCAACGCCAGCTCGACGACACGGGGATCGGATGCACCAAACGTGCCAACATGTGTGACCCAGGTAACGGTGCATGTACTAGATCCTCAACAACAGTCTGGTGCAAGAGATTCAATCGCTGTACAGTAAGCCCCCCCTGCACGCAACCACGAACACTATCCTTCCTTTGCTTACCGACTGGGGTGGCTACTTAGGACACCTCGCGCCTAGATACGCTAGCACAGGCCCCCTTACAGCAGCTAGCTGGTGTCACCAGACTGCTCCACTACACATCTTGTATTGCTGCCTTCAGTGTTGGACTCATAAGCAGCCTCCCACTCCTTGCATGGCATTGGAACACATCACACAAACTTGCACGGCGAACTAGAGGGACCGGGAATGTGTCACCAGGCTCTATCCAGCGTGATCCCAGGCCACATCCCCACGAGCCACATCGGAGGTCGCCCTCCAACCCCCTTCAAGTAGGGGACTGGAATTGGCAAGGTGATATACCCGTGGACCCCTGGACCATTGGGAGGCACCCTGACGGATCCATTACACCTTGCAAAAACTTGCTGAGCCGACTGCTTACCCGTGGGATCGGCTCCCCCGTCCTCTGTCTCTGCGCGGTAGGGTGGGGTGGTTGCGGACAGAACAAGCACTGCAGAGGGGTATAGCAGCTGACACGTTACGAACTGGTTTCAGACTTCCTCTGGCGACGATAATAATATAGAGCCCCTGATGTACTAGATAACATGGGGTTGATGTTCAGTCCAGTCCGTGCTTAGAAATAGATGCTAAGAAAGGTTGCAACACAGAAAGTAAATCACATCTGATAATCATACACCCCCCACTCGATTGTTTTCTTGGCATTCCCGAATCGACTGCAATCGATAACATGGAAAAGTTTGTAGAGACCCTACTGGTGGAGATCTTGGATAACCCCCCTCACCCAGATGTTCATGGTGGAGAGGGCACATCAGTCACTGGCGGCGACGACCCCCCCGGGCACCCCAGAGATCCCGATCATAGCCAAGATCTTTAGCTACAGAGACCGAGACATCATCCTTTGCTCCGCCAGAGAAAAGTGGGAGCTGTGCTGGGGCCCCTCCACGATCCGATTGTTCCCGGACTTCAGCCCAAGGGTGCAGGACCTGCGCAAGACGTTTCAAATGGCCAGAAACACCCTCCACAAAAAAAGCATGAAGTACGCTATGTTATATACTGCCAAACTCTGAGTACAACATAACAGATCTACTGTCTTCTTCACCTCTCCAGAGGCCGCAGAGCGCTATGCCTCAAACCTCCCTGACCCTGGTGGCTCCGCCAGTCGCTCACCACACCATCCCTGAGCAACTATGGCATCAGAATGGCTTCCACTTCGCAATCCTGACTATGGTATCAAAGCGGCTCCAGGGTGCTATGCGCGTGGCCCAGAAGCGGCGCAATATGGCCGCAGCCAATTGGAGCGCACTGGCCGCCCTTAGCGCTCCATTACCCGCAGCCACTGCAGGACTCTTCTGTTGACTGTTGGAGGATTAGTTATGATCTGGGGGAGATGTGGGAGCCTGTAGGTTATCGTTTCTGGCATGGGTGGGACTGGGAGGGGGGTTCACAACATGGGCTGATTTGTTCAATGTTAATGGTTATTAAGGGAATTAGTCGTTTTTCAGAGACACATGCGACTCACAAGGGTATAGTATACTCTGCCGGACTAGACTTTATAACACCTATCCACACTACTCGAACAATGGCATCATACGCTAAGGCTCTACATGTAACATCGCTATGCCTATGATAGGGGACAAGCCGGGGGCATCACCGTCAATTGTGTCCTGGAATGTTAGGGGGCTCACTAATCAAAAGAAACTACGACTCATAACAAACTACAGTAGGAACCACAGGAAAACATATTGTGTCTACAAGAGATGCACCTTACCCGGGGTGCCCCCCCCCCCCAGGCTAACAGGTTGGGGTATTCATAGATATGAGTCATCCTACACCTTACACTCTAGAGGAGTAGCTACCTATATATATGGGACCCTGCAATATAGACTGCACAAGCAGATCAAGGACACAAAAGGATGGTACTGGCTGGGGAGCTATATGGCACTAAGCTCCTCCTTATTAACATATATGCTTCCAACACGCACTCCCTTGAGTTTTTTCATCAGTGCGCCAAGCACATTCATAAGTTCCCAGGCTATGAGACCATGTGGGTGGGTGATTTTGATTTGGCCCTTACGCTAGAATTGGATAGGTCTGCAACGACACAACCAGCCCTCCCGCAAGCCATCAGGGCATGGTCCGCCATTGCCCAATATCACGACCAACATGACGAATGACATAACGTACACCCGAAAGACAGAGTACACGTTCTTCTCTGGGGCACACGGTAGTTCATCCAGCATTGGCTATATAATGGTCACAACCCCTGTTCTCATAGACGTAACTGAGGTGACCATTCTTCCCCGTACTGTATCCGACCACTCACCGGTATTAGTTTGCATCACGGTTACCACACGCCCTCCTAGTCTACTCCGCTGGCGCTTCAGGGCTGCTGCCCTGGAAGACATTGCGTTTAGATCTGAGATAGAGCAGGACATTCGGACCTACTTCGAGGCCAACGAAGGGTCGATTCCCGATCAAGCCTATGGGAAGCCTTTAAAGTTTGTATAAGGGGGTGCTGCATCTCAAAAGCTTTGCGGCAGTCGATGCGAGTATTGGAAGACGACATCCGCGCAGGAGAGAACAGTCAGGGCACCTCAGACACGCCCAAGCTCTGTCGTGAGCTACAGGCACACAGGGAAGAGCTATTGAAGCTGGCAATTAGCGAAAAGAGAGATTCATTGGAGATCCTATACTGGCGACAAGGTGCGGGGAGGGTGATCAGCCGAGTAAAATTCTAGCTTGGGCCATTAGAAAGGAACATAAATCTACCAATATGGTAGAGATTGAAAATCAGAATGGGGTCCTGATTAAAGACCTACAGGGTATCAATGAATTTAGGGAATACTATGATCAATTATTAACATCACGCCCTAACCCCGGGCATGATGAACTGACATGATACCTTGACATGGTCGCGCTGGGTTGGATAGACCAGGATCAAGGAAGCTCTCTCAATAACCCTATTACTGAAGAAGAGATTCACAATGCAATAAAGTCACTCCCCAATGGTAATGCTCCCGGGCCAGACTGGATAACTGCAGAATTTTATAAAGTGTACCCAGATCTGGTGATTCCCCACCTGATGGTCGTGTATGAATGCGGAAACCACCAGATCTGCTTTAGTGACTCTGCTTCTGAAACCAGGAAAAAACTCTTGACAACTCTCTTCATACAGGCCGTTATCACTAATCAACACAGACAATAACATTTTAGCAGAGATACTTACAGAGTGTATACTCCCATATATGTTGGCTTTGGTTCTTCCAGACCAAGCAGGATTCATCCCTGGTCGATCCACCCAAAATAACTTCCAATGTCTGTTCACCTTATGTATAATGTTGATCCCGAAGTGCCGATGGTAATTGCTGCTCTTGATGCCGAAAAGGTGTTTGATTCTGTCCAGTGGCCTTTCCTGAAGTACTTCGGCGCTCCAGTGTCGGGTTAACATGTATCCGCTGGGTTAAGCTAATGTACACAGCCCCCAGAGCAACTAAATACACAAACGGTGTATCCTTGGCGCACATCTTCCCGTCGCGTGGCACCCGCCAAGGTTGCCCTTTCTCCCTGGTCCTGTTTGCTCTCGTGATGGAGCCCCTGGATTGCCATGTCTGGGAAATGCATGCACGCCGAGGGATTCATATTCATATATATATATGTATATATATATATATTTCTGAGGCTTGTGGAATCTGCTTAGATCACATGCTGTGCATAGGCCGACATCTAGTGGAAGCTGCGGAGTATTACAGTTTGTTTTTTCGAAACTCGAAAATGGGCGTCGACACAGGCGTGCCAGTAATACTATCCCTAGTGTGACGTCCACTGTACCCAAGATCCCTCACGCGTCTAGGATCCTCAGATTGTTTTTTTCCGCCATACTGGTCGGAAGCATCTTGCGGAGTCCCCTGGCCTTAGCCATACTTTTGCTAATTATTGAAGTTTAAAATTAATTAATTATTGACATCCTTCCCCACCCCAACGTCGACCCTCGACACTCGACGACGGCTGGAGAAGACATCGACCGTCGGCTGCTGCACGACGGATCTGGGCCTCGGAAGGCCGCTGGCCTCGGCCCGGGCCTAGTAGGCCGCTGGCCTCGGCCCTGCAAGTAGGGAGAGTGGGGGGTGGTACATACTCTTCACTCTTGGTATATAGGTACACCTTATATATTTCCTACACTTACCAGCCCGCTGCCTCAAGGTGCGTATGGAGGGTACCCCTTTCCAATTCTGCCCCAAGTGCAACCGCAAATACCCTTGGGTCGACAGGCACGCCATGTGCAATCTCTGCTTGCCGAGGGACCACCCCGAAGCGAACTGCAGAGCGTGTAGTAGGTTTAAGCCTAAGACACTTAAGGACCGTTCGACAAAGCGTTGGGCCCACCACGCCAGGCAGGCGGCCATACATATGTAACATATTTCTATGTTTAGAAAAGATGGCCTGCAAAGTACACAAACCATAGTAAGGTACGCACACAGATATATAACATGTATATATATTTGTGTGCGTACCTTACGGTTTGCCTAGTTTTCAGGCCATGTTTTCGGGTTTATAAAAGATGGCTTTGAAAGTACACAATTCAAGCCATCTTTTATAAAGCTTTGACTACGGACAAAATTGTCCGTCCGCAAAGCTTTATAAAAGATGGCTTGAAATGTGTACTTTCAAAGCCATCTTTTATAAACCTCGAAATATGTCGAGGAATCCCCAGGTTCGCCGAGGGTTAAAGACGCCTCGGCGACCTGGGGAAACAAAGGAACAGTAACTGCCTCTGGTGACCTCTCGCGCGAGGGGTCACCAGATGCAGTTACTATGACTGACAGAAGTGGCAGCCAGTCACAGCATCGCTGTGGCTGGCTGCCACTTCTGTCAGATCGCCTGACTTCATGGCAGGCGCATGCATTATCCCGTTGCGGCTGCGGCTGCGGCCGCGACGGGATAATGCATCCTGCCAATGTAGCGGGCGGTGGGACGGGGCCCCGGCAGGGCCCCGGCTCAGCCCCACTTTTTGGAGACTGCCGGGGCCCGGCCCCGGTAGCCCCCGGCCCACTTAAAGCACTGCACAGGATATTGTATAGAATTACTGCAGCGTCCCCGGAACCACCCTCCACGACAAAGAATACACTCCTTAGAACATCAGAAGATCCTTCTCGAGGAGATCGCCATTCTGCTAGAAAAGGACGCGATAGAACTCGTCCCAGGACACCAGGTAAACAAGGGTATCTATTCAATTTACTTCCTTGTGCCAAAGAAAGATTTGACAATGCGCCCAGTATTGGACTTACGGCCTGCCAACAAGTATGTCAAGCCCCAAAAATTCCGTATGACCACGCTACAAGAGGTAATCCCCCTCCTAAAAAAGGGGGATTACATGGCAACCTTGGATATGAAAGATGCTTATTTTCATATTTCCATGCTCCCAGCGCACAGAAAATACTTGCGCTTCAAGGTGGACAGTCGCCACTACCAATTCAAGGTACTGCCCTTCGGGATAGCTTCAGCACCAAGGGTATTCACCAAGGTACTGGCGGTGGCAGCTGCACACCTACGCAGGGAGGCAATCCCAGTGTACCCTTATCTGGACGACTGGCTCATAACGGGGGAAACCCCAGGGATTTGCAGGTCAAACATTCAAAGGACTATCGACCTCCTCCACGAATTAGGCTTCTCTATCAACGAGAAGAAGTCAAGTCTGGTGCCAAGCACCTCAAAACAGTTCCTAGGAGCAATCCTAGATACTCAAAAAGGGTTGACCTTCCCTTCGGAAGAGAGAATTCGGAATACACTACTGCAAATTCCACATTATCAGTCAGGTCAACAAATAACGGTACGCAAAGCAATGCGGTTACTGGGCATGATGGCGTCATGCATTTACCTGGTCCCCCACGCGCGTCTGCGCATGCGTCCCATGCAGGAATGGTTGGCGAAACAGTGGTCTCAGGCAAGTGGTCAGTGGGACGATCTAGTGGTTGTTTCGCCAACACTCGTACAGAGCTTACACTGGTGGAAAAGAGAGAATCTCGCAAGGGTAAAACCCTTTTACGATCCCGAAGTACAGGCAGTGGTGACTACAGATGCATGCCTGACTGGGTGGGGAGCTCACCATCTCCACCACACAGCTCAGGGTCTCTGGTCTCACTCAGTAGCCAAGAACCACATCAACCTGCTAGAGCTTCTGGCAGTATTCCGAGCGCTTCGGGCGTTCGAGCCCCATCTGCTAAACTTGTCGGTGCAGATCCGGACGGACAGCACGACAGCCATGTTCTATCTGAACAAACAAGGAGGGACTCGTTCGCCAAATCTGTCCAAGCTTGCCCAGAAAATCTGGATATGGGCACTCAGACGGAACATCTTCCTGTCATCACAATATGTTCCAGGGGAGCTCAACCATGGTTTCCACACCTACGCAGGATGGCGGTGTGCGAGCCCATCAAACTCCCAGCCTGGTACAACCTACTATCCCAGCAACAAGGTCAAACAGTGCACCAAGAACCCAACTCAATGAACCTGGCAGCATGGCTCCTGAGGTCATAGAGTTTAGGCATCTCAATTTACCTCAGAGGTGTATGGACATCCTAAAAGAATCAAGGAAACCAAACACAAGGCACTGTTACTCTGACAAGTGGAAGAGATTCGTTATTTAGTGCCAGAATAAACAAATCAACCCAATTGATTGCACTCCTTCCAACGTTATAACATACATGCTCCACCTGCTGGACGCAGGTTTGGTTTTTAACTCTCTGAAGGTACACCTGGCAGCCCTCTCGGCTTACACCACATCCCATAACAAAGTATCGTGGTGGAAAGTACCAGTAGTTAAAGCCTTCATGGAAGGAGTAAAGAGACTTCACCCTCCTATTTCGAACCCACCGCCAGGATGGGACCTCAATGTGGTGCTAGCTAAGCTCATGGGCCCCCCTTTCGAACCCATGCATAAAAGTAGTCTCAAACACCTGACTTCTAAAACGGCCTTCTTAGTAGCCATTACCTCTATAAGAAGGGTCAGTGAAATTCAGGCTCTGTCAGTGCCGGATCCTTTCTTTACTATCCACAAAAACAAACTGGTTTTACGCACACACCCTAGGTTCTCACCTAAATTTATATCTAAGTTCCATGTAAACCAGTCCATCGAGCTTCCGGCTTTCTTCCAGAACCCGCAAAGCTCAGCTGAGGTGAAACTACACACCCTTGATGTGCGTAGGGCGGTCCTCTACTATGTAAATAAAACCAGACCGCTAAGGAAAACAGATCAACTGTTTGTCTCCGTAGCTACAGGCAGAGAGGGGGATCGCGTCTCTAAGGGCGCGATCTCGAAGTGGATTATCAACTGTATACAGCTGTGTTATCTCTTTCTGAAAAAACTCTGCCTTTTACGCCAAGGGCCCATTCTACTAGAGGCATTGGGGCCACTCTGGCTTTCATTGCAAATGTTCCCTTTGACACCATTTGCAAAGCAGCTACTTGGAGCTCTATTCACACTTTTACTCAGCATTACTGCATTGACACTCATTCCAAGACAGATACACAAGTGGGACAAGCGGTTCTAAGACACCTGTTTGCTCATGACCCTTCTCACATCCCACCTCCTTCTGCTACTGCTCGCTAATCTATGCACAGCATGTGATCTAAGCAGATTCCACAAGCCTCAGAAGGGATACATTACTCACCGTAATCGTATTTCTGATGCTTGTATCTGCTTAGATTCACATGCGACCCACCCTTCCTCCCCTCCGAGAGAAGGCGCATGATTGCTTGTAGTCTTACCTTTCTGTCTATCTGCTTGGATTATCTGTACTCACGCTACTCCTCATGCTTCCTCATGTCAGAAAAAATACAATCTGAGGATCCTAGACGCGTGAGGGATCTTGGGTACAGTGGACGTCACACTAGGGATAGTATTACTGGCACGCCTGTGTCGACGCCCATTTTCGAGTTTCGAAAAAACAAACTGTAATACTCCGCAGCTTCCACTAGATGTCGGCCTATGCACAGCATGTGAATCTAAGCAGATACAAGCATCAGAAATACGATTACGGTGAGTAATGTATCCCATATACACACACACACCCACACACACCCACCCACCCACCCACCCACCCACCCACCAACCCACCAACCTCCCACCCCCCTAGTCCGCCATTTCTTTATACGCTGACGATAACCTGTTGTACGTCAAGCACCCCCGTCAGAACTTAACCCTGATAACACAAGAGGTGGTTAGATTTGGCGAATTCTCTGGGCTCCGGATTAATTTGGACAAATCCGAGGTCCTTCCCTTGACCCCAGTAGTACAACAGTCCGATGTAGGCAATGATTTCTGGTGGTGTCCCCAGGGGATACGGTATCTAGGCATACGTGTCTCCACCACACGCAATGGCCTATCCAGAGACAACTGTACAACTCCATTGGAGATCTTAGAACAGAAAGTAGAAGCTTGGATATGACTCCCTATCTCGCAGGCTGCCCGCATAGCGCTAGCCAAGATGGTGATGCTCCCTAAATTGCTATACGTCTTCAATAACGTACCAATATGGCCCCCCACCTGCTACTGGACCCACATTCGGAAACTGATGGCAAGACTGGTGTGGGCCGGTAGACAACCTAGGATAGCCTACAACACCCTAACATGCCCATATGAACACAGCGGCCTCGAGTACCCTGATATGTACTTATATTACCTTGCTGCCCAAGTCCAATACATAGCCGGATGGAACCCCTGAGTCCTGACTCTCCACACTCCCAGCTGGCGAAAGCAGTTGCCTATCCAAAATCCTTATTGGGCCTGATCTGGTGCGATAGAGATATGACCCTGAGAGGTGAGGTTCAACCCATAGCCGTGACCTGCAGAGTCTGGGACCGGATTAGCCAACTACTGGGAACTAACCCCTACTACCTACCAGAGCTACCAATATACAGCGTAATTGGACTCCCGCTTACACACGAAAGAACCTTCAGGGATCTTTTTTCAACTCTGGGTGTACAGACACTAGGCGACCTGGTTCAAGATGGTCGATTCTTTCTCTAGGAGGAGCTGAGATCTAGGGGGGAGCACAATGCTGTGACCTTGCTTCACTATTACAGACTACAGGGGATTTTGAGGAACAAATGGCTTGATTTTCCACAAGCCCCACCCCCTCACCCAGCTCAAAGCTACATGATCAAACCTTTATCCACCAGGAGACTAGTCTCTACTATAGATAGATAGATTTAGTAGAAGCAGGAGAAGGGTACAGAAACAAACATATAATGCCACTTGGGAGGCATCACTAGGGGAACCACTGAGTGAGGATCAATGGAAACTTGTCTGTATGCAAACTCAATATATATCTCTGAACTGTCAGTACAGATTGATCCATTACAAATTCATCCATCAGGTTTATTACTCCCCCCTCAAATTCAGTAAGTTCTTTCCCAAGAGGCCCTCTACCTGTAAGCGCTGTGGTGCAGAACTGGTGGACTTTTGCCATGTTGCCTGGCACTGCCCCCGCATTAGAACATTTTTGGTTAATGTTGCGGAGGCAATGTCTGAAATGCTATCCCGGCCGAGAGAATACTCACTGGCACTCTGGCTACTGGCTTTGATTGAAGGGTGTACCTGTACCGAAAAGAGACTTTTAAGCATGGCTTCAGTGCTAGCCAGATACCTGGTGGCGAGATCTTGGGGGAAGGCCAACCCCCCACATTTACAAAGTGGTTGGAGAGTATGAACTCATGTGAGCAAAGGGAAACCAGATACGCCTCAACACTACCAGCCACCAGCTGCTCTATCGACTACTGGTCCCCCTTCAGACAATACCAGTCTTATGCTGGGCAGCTGACCCAGTCCCCCAGCTCTACCTCAGGACAATGACGTAGGAGTGAATGTATAATTCCCCCGGCAGCGACCGTAAGGCGTAATGGGACGTCATGTTAAGACGATCAAACTCCTTCTTTATGTGAAATATGCAAACATAGTCTGCGTGGCCATGTATTTGACTGTATCTTTGTGAGTTGGGAGGGAGGATGGGGTTATTTTAGGGGCAACGTGGGCATTGTTGCTTTCCCCTGTTTATTGTGAAACAATAAAGAACTTTTTTAAAAGAACATAAAGAGCATGTTAGGGAGGCGATACACACCCTTTTCAGGGAGAAATCCATAGTAAATACATTATTATACAATAAAAATAACCCTCCCATGTATCTAGGGCGGGAAAGTAATGCTCGCCTCCTTGTCTTTAATAGAATCAAGACTCCCTGCGCTATTAGCAGGGGTAATCTTCATTCTATGTCAAGGCGGAGGCAAGCATTATGCTTGTTCAAAGCTTGTCATCACTGTCGCTGCTACTGATTGTACATGCTTGAAATAGAATGTTCTAAAAGTAGTATCACTGGCTCAGTCGGCCGCACGCAAAATATCATGCAACATCGCACCCTGTGCTAACGCCTTTGAAGCCATCGCGCCCCTAACAGAATGCGCTCCAAATTTAGCCATATCTATTGCTGCTAGCTGCACGACTTCTCTCACCCATCTTGCTATGGTTGTCCCCACTATAATCAATTGTGTCATACCCATTGGCCTCATCTCCACAGTTCTATGCTCATATTCCCTTATGCAGGCTGCCATACACTACTTGGGGTGTTCCTGCAGATAAGGGTAGACTATCGTCGCTGAATCTGACTTTGTTCTTCTGGTCAGGGTGAAGGTTACCTCTTCTGGCCCATACTTTTCGTATTCACATCTAGGGCTCTGACGTTTGCTACTCTCCTACATGACACTAGACACAAAAGCATTGCTAGTTTCCCTGACAGTTGCTTCAGGGAAAGGTATCTGTTCCCTGGCCAGCTGGCTAATAGTCTCAGGACTACCCAAACATCCCATAAGGTATCGTACCTTGGCTTTGGCAGCTTCCTAAATTTTATTCCCTTAAGTAGACAAACCACTGCTGTGTTCTCCCCTATGGGCAATCCCTCTATGGGTACGTGCCCCGAAGATATTGCAGATCTGTATACTGAAATCGTTCGGTATGCTTTCCTGTCTTGGAGTAACTACGCAAAGAAATTGAGTATCTCTTCTAGAGGGGCTGAAACGGGATGAAGATTTCTCCCTTTGCACCACCCTGACCATCTTCTCCAAGCTGCGTCGTAGCTCCTTCTAGTCGATGGTGCCCACGACTCCGCGATGAGGCGAGCAGCCTCTGCCGAAATTCCTTGGAGATTCCAGTGTCTTTTGCTATCATGCACACCATCAGCAGAAACGTCCCTCTCACTCTCAGAGGATGATATGACCCAACTGGGTCCGTGAGAAGGTTGTCTCCTGGAGCTAGTACTCTCGGGTGATCGGTCACTAGTTCCATCAATGACCATACTTGCGACTTCCAAATCAGGGCCACCACTATCATTGTCGCTCTCTCTCTCTCTGCAAACTTTCGCTAGTTTTCTGTTCATCATAAATGGTGGGAAGGCGTAGTATGTCTCTCCCCTCCAATCTTGGAGAAAAGCATCTACTCCTGCCGCTGTCGGATCTAGTCTCCAGCTGAAGTATCTGCTTTTTTACGTGTTCAATCTGGATGCAAACAGATCTGTGTGAATTGGCCTCCAAAGATCCTCTATCTGACGGAATATAGTCTTGTCCAGCATCCAGTCGCTGGAGTCTACCAGGCATCTGGAGTTCCAGTCCGCTACTACATTTAGCGAACCCGTGAGATATTCTGCTACCACCGAGGTCCCTGACTCTAGGCAAAAGTGCCAGAAGTCCTTGGCTAGTTCCGCTAATAATTTGGACTTTGTCCCTCCGAAATAAAAATATCAATATCAAATGATTGATGTATCTGACTGCTGATATGTTGTCCATCTTCAGCAGGATACAAGAATGTACTCTGCCTTTTGTAAATGCCTTGATCGCAAACGACCCGGCTAGTAGTTCTAGACAGTTGATTTGCAACTTGAGCTCTTCCGTGCTCCATTTGTCCCCTGTCTCTAGCTTTCCGCAGCAAGCTCCCCAGCCTGCTCTGCTGGCATCTGATTCTATCACTAGATCGGATGATCCCCAAATATGGCTTTCCTGTTCCAGGTTTCCATATTTTACAACCACCATTCTAGTTCCGTCTTCGAATCTATATCTAGGGTTATCGCCTGGTGGTATCTCAGGCCTTGTTGTAGGTGTCTGATGTTCAATCGTTGGAGGGATTGATAATGTAGTGGCCCTGGGAATATCGCCTGAATCGACGCTGCTAGCAGACCCACTACTCTCGCTATTTTCTGCAGCGAGATTACGCTTTTGCTGAGGCAACTTCTTATTTCTCTCTTTATATCTCTTATTTTCCTGCATGGCAATTCCAGTGTAGCTGTCCTGGTGTCTATGACGAACTGTGTTCTCCTCGCTGGTAACACCTCTGTTTTTTCTTGATTTACTAGGAACCCTAGAGACGTTAGAAGATCCGTTACCCAGCCTTTCTGGTATCGGAGCATCTCTCTGCTACTTGCAATCAGCAGAATGTCGTCCAGATATATTATCATTCTTATTCCTTTCTCTCTGATTGCCGCTGCTATCGGCCTCATTAGTTTTGTGAATGCACATGGTGCAGAGGCTAGCCGAAAGGCATTGTCGCAAATTGCCAAAATTGTCCGCCCCAGTCGAACGCTAGGAAAGGGCGATACTCCTCTTGGACTAGTATCGTGAGGAATGCGTCCTTCAGATCGATTCTCATGAGCCAATCGCCCTGTCTGAGGGTATCTCTGAGCTGGCGAATTCCTTCCATCTTGAAGTGATGGTAAATCACCCAGCTGTTCATATCTTTCAAATTTATTACGGCCTCACTTTGTCTTTTCTGTGTACCAGGAACATGTTGCTTATGAACTTCAGAGTTGTAGCGCAGGGCTCTCTCGCTCTTTTGAGTGCTGAACTTTGCAGCTCTGTGTGTTAAATCTCCTTCTCTACCTGCGCTGAGTGTATAGGCCGGGGAGGGAGGAAATTGCGTGGGTATCTGCGTAAATTCTAGCTGCAGCCTCTTGACTGTCTGCAATACCTAGGTGTCGCTGGAAAGCGCATGCCAGTTCTCCCAACAATGTAATGTTCTCCCCCCACTGGCAGATACAGGTTCTGTCTCACCTGTGGGGAAGCTTTGTCCTCTTCCCTGTCCTCTGCCTCGCCTTCCTCTCGGGTAGTGTCCTCTTTGGGGAAAGAAAGTGTCTTGCTGCTTGTTTCCCCAATAGTGGGCCCTGTTTTTCTGAGGCGTTCTTGCGGCTTGGTAGCGAGAAATGTTGAGGGCTCCAGTGTTCTTTTCCTGCTCCGCGGGTGTAAAATTAACTGTAAAAGTATACATTTGCTCTCTGGAGCGAAGCGCGTACGTTAATAAGTGTACAAATGCTCCGATCTGTTGTCCCTGGGCGGAGGCCCCTCCTTTCCAAGCGTGGGGGAGCCTCTCCCACAAATGAGGTTTCCTCTCTATTTCACGCTGCTGTAGCGCGTCAGCTGGCTCACGTGAGCCTGGCTCCGCCCCCCCTCTGAGGGTGGGAGTTGCCTGAAGAGTGCCCCACAGTCTGGCTTTCAGGGCTGCGTTCTGCCACTAGTTAGATTTCAGTGCCCCCCCAAATTAACCCTTTGTACTCTGATATCTGATTCAATTTCCAATGGTCAATGAGAAAGATGATGCCACTCTGCAGTCAGCTCCTTAATAGCCCCCTTCCAACACGCTGTATACCCAGCGATGTCTTAATGAGTCCCAACTATGCGATGCAAAGAAGTCAGTGCACAACGAACAAAACAAATACCACATCGTGATTTTTTTGTAATGAACTGTTGAGGCTCTGAGTGAGCCGTGTCTGGCTGCTGGGAAAACTAAATTACGATCTGATCAATTTTGTCCTGTAATGTAACCTGCATAGTGGTTTCATTTTTCCTTGAGGAATGTACTGAGTGCTACCATGGTATAGAAAATAGCTCAGTGCGCTAAACAGTTGTTGCAGAGTTCTGCGCTCACATGTCTGATCACAGTGCAAAATACGGGCAAATCAGAATTAGCCTTTCCTCTGTCTGGGGCAAATAAACTTTATTATAGAAGCTGGTTATGGCATAAAGTAAATGGCTTAATGAAAAGCTTTTCAGGGCTACAACGGTTTTAAAATAAGTGCATTTTTCTGACTAAAGTAGGTAAGCCATCGTCATAATAAAATGAGAAGTCAATTCGTTTTAAAATGTGTTTTTGGCGTACAAATTACAACAAAATTACAAGAAACGTCTGACAAATATGTAATGTTGAATTTGATGCCATGTCCTTCATTACTGTTGGTCGAACGTGTGTAGTGTTGGTTGAGTGGATGACGCAACAAGGATGCAGTAAGATGTGTACAGGTACACCTTAAATCAACAAAGCCAAAAGGCCAACTGCGTTGTGGACGGGGAACAGAAGAAGGACGCTGCACCTCCTCCTCTCCCATGTTTGAACCCGATGGGGGAATGGAAAGGACATTCTCTGGCAGTTCAGAGCAGAGGGCCTGCTGGCTTGCCAGCGTCTCGTGGCTACCAGGGTGGGCTCGGTAAAGTAAAGTGTTTACTTTAACGGCAAAGGGCGATAACATATGGTTTTATGCACAGATGTACACAAGATGGCATGCTGTTTTTCACGCTCCATAGTTCACGTTGATCATGCCCAGAACGTGTTATGATCATTTCTTCCCTGCTGTGGGTGGGTGTCAGAGTGCTGTGGCTCAGATTCGAACATGTGCAATTTACTGGGGTCAATAAAGCATGCTTGGGGCACAGCTTGCCAGTGTGTGTGAGTCCAAGACCTCAGCAAAGTGACACCCGCTGAAGCCACGTCCACAACTTGGACTAGGAGGGAAAGTTGGCCAGTGGGCTCATGTGTACTTAGGCAATATAACCCGAGGAGGGGGGTGTTACCGGAAGGGTAATGTCCCCCGGGGCATAGTTGGAAGCCCGAGCGAAGCAAGGTAATGCCCCCTCACCCCCCAAGGGTTATATTGCTACACCGGCACATCTTACCAGGGTACTAATAGCAGTTTTTCTCGAGTTGAGAAACGGCGCTGTGGCCGTATCTCGACTTGAGAAAAAAAAGCAAAACAAAAATGTCCGACAGGGATCAGAGAGAAGGGACTACACGTAATCCCTATCCATGGCGGCCATTAAAAACGAATGTAAAAAAAAAAAGTAAACAAAATGGGCGCCATGGAAGTGGCAAAGGGACTACACATTGGCCCTCATTACAAGTCAGGCGGTGGACCATGGTGCTATTAGCACCATGGTCCATGCCGGATTCCGCCATGGTGGATGGCGGAATTACCGCCCCATTCCAAGGTCAGTGGGGCGGTAATTCCCCATTCACCATTTGCCCTTCATCATTCACATTTTTGCCCCATAGGGCATAATGGGGATGGGGAAGGCGCTAATTACGGCACCGTAAATTACGGTGCCGTAATTAGCACCAAGGTCGCTTAGCGCCTTGGACTTTAACGCCTGCAAAAAGCAGGCGTTAAAGTGTGAATCAGGCGTTAAGGGTTTAACGGTGCCGACGCTGTTTACGGCGTCGTTAATCCCTTAACGCCTGACTTGTAATGAGGGCCATTGTCCATTCTCCCTTTCCATGACAGCCACTCGCGGAAAAATCTGAAAGACGCAGCAGCGCTCGAAGCATTGTCGAGCAGGTAAGGTCCGGTTGAGGGCCAATGAGCTTGTTTTTTACAAACTCATTGACCCTCACCGGGTACTAATATTCATAGTGAAACAGTGCTTCTGGAATTCGAACTCCAATTATATTGTGTATGAAACATTAAAAAATGAGCATAGCACATCTTGAGACCGTCGCAAGGTATGATATGTTCACTTCAAATGCGTTAATTTAAAACATTGTATTAGTTAATCTGATTCAGATTAGACCCAATTTCTCCGATTCTGAATCTGCACTCAATGAGAATACATATTTTGCAAAATAAATGCGAAATGCATGCACTTTGCAGCATTCACACTGGGCTCACGGCAAAGCCCAGCCAAAGGGTCCCATTTCAATACTAACGAACTTGGACAATAGTTTTTTTCTTTTTTTTTTAAGACTTTTTTTATTGCCGTTTTATAACTCAACCGGCTCGCAGTGCCAACATTAACAATACCCCGAAACCCCACAGAGCATTCTGGCGTGTTACTCCATAATGTCACAGTGTATTGGCGGTTTTATCAGATCACATTCATACATATGTCTTCGGTATCACAGATTAAACCTTTAAAAAACGTGTATGTGTTCTTTTTCCTCCTATCGGATCTTGTTCTTCCCCTTTTATCTGTGATGTCTTTCCAATGAATCATCTTGATGTCCTTTTATTTCCAGGTGTCTGTACCGGACTTTCATTTGTGTCCTTCATTTATACAGAACTATCGGGTCTCTGGCAATATCAACCCCTAGATACCGGGTATGGTCCTTGTGCCACTGGAACCCCCACCCATCTTTGTATTGGTCGGTTTTCCCCGTTAGCGGGAACAGGACCGATTCAGTGGCATTTAACCTGAGTCCTGAGAAGTCCCCAAATTGAACAACCTCCTGCTTCACTGGGTCTAGGTTGAGTTTGGGATCTTTGACAAACAGCACCATATCGTTGGTTTAGAGGGAGATGACAACTTTGTGATTGTCTAACTGAACTCCTCTGTGCCGGTGCCTCTCCCTTATTATCACCGCCAGGAGCTCTTTCGCCAGCGTGAATAGCAGCGGCGACAGGTGGCAGCCCTGTCATGTGCCTCTCTCCAGCTTTATATTCCGCATGAACTGTTTGTTCACCCTTATCTTGGCTGTCGGTAGTGAATACAGCAGTGACACCATGGAAATAAATGGTTCCCCCGTCCCCATCTGATGCAGTATGAAGTGGATCGGCCCGGGATGAATCCCTGCTTGGGCTGCTTTAACCATTTTTTGCATCAGTGCTGCTAACCGAGATGCCACTATTTTGGCCAGGATTTTATTGTCTTTGTTAATGAGGGATATAGGTCTGTAAGAGGAGCAGTCATTTGGGTCTTTATCTGGTTTAAGTAGCACCACTACCACCTCTTCTCTTAGAGACTCCGGTAGTCGGCCGTACTGTAAGCTCTGGTGAAACATCTGAAATAAATAAGGAGCAAGTTTCCCAGCATATTGCTTATAAAACTCTGCTGTGAATCCATCAGACCCAGGGGATTTCCCAGAGAGCAGAGACTTTATAGCTCCATGTATTTCGTCCAGGGACACCTGGCAACACAGCCACCCCCTTTCTTCTTGAGTACACCAATATAGGGCCACCTGATCTCGGTAATTATTGACTTCTTGTTGGGGAACTTGAATATGGGAAGAATATAACTGAGTGTAGAACCGGCAAAACACCTGGACTATCTCCACGTCTGTGTGTATCTATCCTCCCCTTGAGTGTCTTTCATGGAGAGGACCCAGTCCTTAAGGTTGTTTAGCTTGGCAGCCCTTGCGAGCGTCCTACCCGGTTTCTGACCCTCCCCATATTGCCTCACTCCCGCTCTCCTTGCGAGGAACTTGGCCTCCCTAAGCGCTAGATCGTTAAACAGCTGTAGATGTTTCTTAATCTCTACTTGTTCCGATAATTTAGGTGTAGGTGCCCTGGATTGCAATTCCCTGATGTGGGTCTCTGAGTCGGCTAGTACCCTCCTTATCTGTTTCAGTAGCCCTAGTTACCGCGATATACATTCCCCTATTATTACACATTTGAAGCTTTCCCACAGTACCCCCAGTGATTTCACTGACCCTTCATTAATCCTGAAGAACGTATCTATTGCACCATCCAGTCCCTCTCGGAATAATGCATCCGTTAGCCCCTTGCTCTTAAATAGCCAGGATGTTCTCTCTTTCTTGCGGCCTACTAGTTCGACCGCTAGCAGTATAGGGGCGCGGTCTGATAACGTGTGCCCTGAAATATTCACATCTGTTGCTTTACCCACCAGTGAGTGAGAGATCAAAAAGAAATCCAGCCGAAATGCTGAATTTCGGACTGAGGAATGATATGTATGCTCTGCTGTTTCCAGATTTCGAACTCTCCACATGTCACTAACCTCCCACGTCAGGCACGGGCCTTGTCATTTGCCGGTCCCTTTAGATGCTTTCCGGTGGAGCCCCCAGTGCGATCCCGGGCCTGGTCCATAACCGCATTAAAGTCTCCTGTCCAGATTAATTCTCCTGGTGAAAGCTTGCCTAGTTGGGCATCAATCCAGTCAAACGTCTCTATGGTGTCTTCATCCGGGCCATAGTAGTTGACCAGCATGTACAGTCTATCTTGTATGATACCTTGTACCATCAGGCCCCGCCCCTCCCGGTATCTACTTGTGGAGACCAATCTGAACCCAACAGACTTGTGGATTAGTATACACCCCCCCCCCTGGCATATGTCGAGTATGAGGAGAAGTAGCAGTGGCATCCCCATTCCTTTCCGAATTTGTGGTCTATCTCTGGTGAGAGATGTGTTTCTTTTAGAAACGTGATTCCCACCTGGTGTCTTTGAATATATGGCTGGACTTTGACATTTGGACGGGCCATTTAGACCTCTCACGTTCCACGTTATGTTTAAGTGATCCAGACATTATTTTCCCATATCAACATACCTATTCCCAATCTCATGGTTTGCGTAACATTTCTACCTATAATTCCACATGGCCGACACATCGAGGTATTAATTGATACCCCTGTATGCTGCCAGTTCTGTTCCCCCCTTCTCATCTTATCTCCCCCTCCCCGCTTCTCTGGTGTCCCCCCTGTCGATGACCCCCTCTGATCCTCCGTCATTCCCTCCGTGCCTCCCTCCTCCCACACCAACAACCCCAACATGTCAGTTACTTCCTCTACCCACCCCTTTTAACGCGCTTAAGCTTTTGCTTCAGGGGCAACTCGGTGCCCAGCCATCCCTCACACCCTCATAACATTACCACTCGTGCCCAGGCATCGTCGACTCGGACTTCATATTGATCGTTGCTCTTTTTCGACCAGTGCAGACGAGTGACAGTGAACTTAATGTCATCCGTTGTTCCCCTTTGTCTGGGCTTCTGTGACAATTGTTCAAGAAAGGCATTGGCCTCCCCTGGGTTGTGAAAGATCACTCGTCCCTCGTGTTCTACTCTCAGTTTAGCGGGGAACATCATAGCATAACGTATGTCTCTTTCCAGCAGCCTTTCCTTGACCTCTATCAAGATCCTCTGCGATGCCTGCACCCTGTCCAAAAAGTATGGGATGATTTTGATGGTGTCTCCTTTGTAGGTCACGGTTCCCTTTTCTCTGGCTTTGTGGAGGGCAAGATCCCTATCTCGATAATTCAGCATTCGAGCTATAATTGGTCTTGTTGGGTCCCCTGGTATCGGTTTCCTTCCGCTTGGAACTCGGTGCACTCGTTCCACTATAAACACAGCTGAGAAATCTTCTGTGCCCAATGCTTCTCGTAGCATCTCCTCAACCAGGGGTTCCAGGAATCTCCGTTCCACCGATTCGGGCACTCCCACAATTAATTCTTAGGTTGTTCCTCTGCAATCTGGTTTCTAGATCATCCTGCTTATCAGTCCGTTTTTTTAAGCCTGTTTTACTTGGGTAAGTTCTCTGGACTTGGATGACGATTTATCTTCTACAGTAGATACGCAGCACTCCACTTTGTCAAGTCTCTCCCCATGTTTGTCGAGTCGGGCCTGCATGTGGTCCACCTTGCATGTTAGGGTGTCCATCTTCCCGTCTAGTGATGGTATACTGTTTTGCAGTTGGTTGAAAATGTCTTTAATGTCAATGAATGCTCCTGAAGTGTCTTGGGAGGAGGACTGACCGTTCCTGTCCAGAGACTGTTCCAGTATCCAGTGGTTCTTGGATTGAGTAAGTATCGAATTGCAGCTTTGACTGTTGCTTTTGCCATGATGTTATGTGCCCGGACAGCCCTTGCCGTTCTTCCTCTGGGCTACCCGGGAGGCAGTTGCCACCGTAGTGCCGCAATCCGTGTTTGCTGCCATCTCAGGCTCTGCCCCCCCTTTAATCCTAGTGTCAGTCACATTGCTGCTGCTTCTCTCCAAGATGCCTTTTTTTTACTGCCAGTGTCCGATGTCTCAGATGGCTATCTCCACTGGTTTTGCCCTTCCCACATGTACCCTCTTCTCAGGGCGGTGATCTTTCTGGTGCTGATACGGTTAGAATACTCCGTACAATGGGTGCTCTGCCCAGGAGTGCTTCTCTGCTATCACTGCAGAGCCACTGGTTGGGGGGAAGGGGGGCACCTTTGGTTACAGGGTTCACTTATAACCGCTGGGTCCTTTGCCTGCGGTGGGGATTGGGAGCCCCACCCCCCGTGCTGGGGTTTCTGCTTCCTCTGGGGGTGGACCCGGTGAGCCAATGATCCTCCAGTGCGACTGTGGCCAGAACTCGCCAACTGGTAGAGCTCCATTCGGGAGCACCTCTTTATATTTGCTGCAGAGCCACAAGTTGGGGGGGGGGGGCTTCCTCGGCCAATGAGCTGGCCTGCGCTCGTCTGGTCCTCTGCCTGTTGTGGGAGCCGGGAACTCCGCCTCCCACGCTGGGGATTCTGCTTCCTCCGGCTGGGCCAGTGGTCCGGTATCTGGTTGTGTGGAGCCTTCTGTCAGGGGGTGCTAGTGCTCCTGAGGCAGCACTGCAGTTCGTGTTCCACCGCAGGTACCTTCCCACTGTCCTACAGTCTCTGGGCACAAAGCAAAGGTTCAGCTGGCGAGTCTCCTGTCCCTCGGCCTCTCGCCAACTGGGTTCAGGAAGACACTGCTCATTCTTCTCTCTCCAGATATCAGGCAACACCAAATTGGGATATTTTCTGGGTGACCATGTAGCGAAACAGTCTGCCAAGAATGGGAGCTCAAAGCAGCCTAGGGACGCAGGATTCTGTCCGGATCGGGTTAGGGTGTAAAGGAGCTCACGGGCTTGCAGGCATCTTGGCCGGGCTCTCTAGCGCCCCTCGACCTGGACAATAGTTAGTGATTATAAATCACAGCAGCACACAGATAACTTGACTTGAAATTGGCTGCACTCAGCTTCCAGAGATCTCTGTTTTTAAAGCTTTTATTTTATTTTTTACAAAGCACGACTCAACTCAAGATGAAAGGACTACTTCTTCGTCAATGTGTGCACTTCATATCCCAGATCCTCTCCAGCGTTGCCCTGCCCAGAGGGGGAGTGGGGGAAAAGGGGGAACAGAAAAAGTCCTCACCTAGATCCACCCACAGGACTGGCTTTGTAAAGCTTATGTTCCAGCTTAAAAAAAAGGAAAGTAGCGGGCTCAGATGGGTTATTGTCAAATGTGTTTGTGGGTCACACTGACTGGTGAGTACCAATACTGGTAAACCTTTCTAAGGGTATTCGGGTAGCTGAGAAATTCCCACATGGTGGAGGTGCAGCATAATAGTCCCAATCTTTAAGAAAGGGGACCTGGAGGACCCTCACTTTTATAGACCCATATCGCTGCTGGATTTCTCAAGGACATCTCGGCTACGATCTATGCTAGCAAAATGTATTCTGGGCAGACTGGAAGACTGGGTTTCAGAGAACATCTTGGAACCTTCACGGGCAGGTTGCAGGCGAAGTTTCACAATGATAGACCACACTTTATTTTGTCTACAATTATAGACCAATATTGCAGACTTTAGGGTAGAGCCGTGTATGCTGCATTTTTAGATCCTGAAAAGGCCATTGATGCAATCGATAGGGGCATACTGTGGAGGAAACTTGACACATTGGGGATCCTATATAATCTACTAAGATTGGTTCAGCTCTGCTATGACCAGACCATTACTGCAGTAAGATACAGAGGAGTAGGAAACCACACACCCTTCTTTAAGACTTAAAGGGGGGTAAAACAGCAGTGCCTGCTTGCGCCACTCCTTTTAATAATCTTTGTCAGACTTTGAGCCTGTGAGGAAGTCATGGTATCGAGCAGTAGACACAGAAACATCGGATACAAGTTTTGAAAACCTTTAATATTTTGGTGGGGATGGTTGAATTCATAACTGGCACTAACTGTAAAATGGGAGTAATCTCGAACATTAAACAATAACAAATATGTCCAAGTCAGTCTGGTCAAAATAAAAAGGCCTATACTAAGAAAACCTAACCTTGCCCTCCTTCTCAAAATAACAAATGTGTTAAGGGACTTCAAAAGGAAAATAGTGTCTCAAAAGAAATGTCAGAATGGCTTCAGTACCAACTCCCTTCCCCAGGTTCACCCCACAGGGTCTACAGATTATCTTAAAAAACGAAAGATAGGTGGATGGGACAGTTCTATCACTCTTGCACACTTTGGCTTACTGGTACAATTCAACAGTTCAATCTTAGGCTGTCAACTTCTGGTAGTTCAATCACTTCCTTAGGCTTTACGTGGCTTGCCATCAATACTCAATTCATATGTTCACAATTTCTTACAGTTCTGCACAGGCTTCCCTCTGCCGGGCTCGAGCCTGTCTCGTTTTTCCTTCAAGAGGGTTCCCTTCCCCATGTTTTATCTACAGTAGCTTTTCACTGTTGAACACTTTCGAAACTGCAAGGAATTTACATAGGCCTCTGCATGACCACTTCAATCTTTCTTTCAATACTCCTTCAATTCACAATCAATACGCATCTTGTGGCACCAATACTTCTTGGTTCTTATGATTCTCACTCTCTTGGCCTTTTTCGAACGTTTGTGTGTAACACCAATACCTCTTGGTACTTGTAGTTCTTATTCTCTTTTGTCTTTTGCAAAGTTCATATTTAACACTAATACTTCTTGGCTTTTTCCAACGTTGTTATATTTCACTTTTACCCTCTTGGCATATTTTACAGTTCATATGTTTCACTTTCCTCTTTTTCAACTTTCTTTCCTTTGGTCTCTGCTTGTAATATCTTTCAAAATCCATAACATTTCACAGAGACTTTCGAATGTGCAACTTCCTCTCGGATGGCCACTCTGTTACTTTGTATCCTTTTCTTTCAACAATTGTTCTCTTCATTTGCATTTAATCAGCACACGCGCAACCTTCAATTTTCAAATTACAGTCACTTTCCCTTTAACATCAACCAGATGTTTGTTGCTTTCATTAACTCACTGGTTGCATTATTTGGATTTCTTTCATCTTTTTTCTGTGCTCCAGGCCGTTAACAATGCCTCTTCCGCTCCTCCACAACTCTGCCATTCACCGGGAGGGTCAACGGCTGCTTCCTGGCAACGTGAAGGTCTCTTTTCTCCGCTTGCTCGGCTCTGCTCTTCGAACACTCATGGCTTCCCGAAAGCTTGGAAATCTTGCCTGGCTTTCCCTTGATCCTCTCAGCTGTTGATCAGCCCGTTGGCCTTCCAACTTCCACGGCCTGGTTTGCATCAGCCTCGGAAGAGCTGTTTATTCTCGTACCCAGCCTCGCTCAAAGGGTGCAGGTGCGCACCACCTTGTAGGGAGTGTTAAAAAGTGGCAGGCGTACAATGTTAGAGCTACGTGCCTGACTCTGCCTTGCCTCATTACAGGGACAGGGCCAATGCAAGTCAGGGGAGGTAATCCTTCTGACCTCACTCCTCATCTTCCTCGGCGCAGTACTTTTGTCACGACACAGTGGGGAGGAATTATGGGAGTTTTAGTTTCACATAAAATAAGCAGGGATAGGGGTTGGATGGGTTGTGGGAAAAGGGGGATACCATGTCTCACCTTTGGGGGCTTTTTCCCCACCTCCTGAGGACCAACAAGGCTAGGCAATATGGAATATAGTGCATTACTTTATGCCGATAACTGTCATCTTGGTGCGAACCCCAATGGGCCTTAATCAAGGGCTCAACTATGCTGTAGACTTCCTGGAAACCCACTAATTAAAGTTAAATGAATATAAAACCAATATTTTAATTTTTGGGAAAAAGAAGACCTTTCCAAGATTGGGAATAAAAGGGGAACCCATTGGAATATCTACCTGGGTCTAAAGTTGGCAAAGAATGGTTTTTGGCAGATCATATTAAATACCAGGCAGACTGGAACAATGCTAGCCTTCTGGACCTACGAAGATTTTATTACAAATATGGAACCTGTAGGTTAGATTGTCATGACCAATGTGAGGGGGCACAAGTCGTGCCACAAGCAGGCTCCCCCCAGAACCCTGAGGGCCTTAAAACCACTGCAAAAGGGCTCCTGGAGCCAGTCCTGGCGCCTTTGGCATCAGGCTCATATGTAGGAAGGAAGGGCTGTTCAAACTAGGTCCCATTTATGTACAAGGGCCTTTAAATCCAACATGGAAGCACCCACACCGTCTAGTTCTAAGAACCAAGCCATGCAGTCTAGTGTTTTGGGTGTGGCAGGCCTGGACCTACTCTCCCTGGTATTACTTTACCTGGGCTATATAAACCACACCCTGACTGCAGAACACGCTTCGTGTTATTCTGCAACCCGCAGTGTGACGCTCACCATGTCCAGCTCCTGGTCTTCAGCATCTTCCTGTAATCCTGCAAGAACAAGATTATTCTGTTTTACCTGAGAAAACACCATCCAACACTCAGCATCTCAACTGGGCTACAGTCTGTGGAAACCGAGAGAAGAAGAAACATCACTCACCTGTGAGTACTATCTTAAGGACTTCCGGCTAACCGCTAGCACAGCTGCTGTTCGATCATTGTGACTGGCAATAACGAGAAAGGGAAAAACAATAATAGAAGGCGCGCTTCCAAAACATCGAATTGCATCAGTCTTACCTGAATTCCATTGCGCTACGCCACGCTTCCATCCGGAGCACCACAGCAACATCTGCAAAGGAAAAGAGACATATTCAGGTTCGCTTTCAATATTAAACAACCGCACAGTGCTGTACTTAATAACGGATTCCGGGGGCCTGTTTTTCATCGCTCTCTCATCCACTCGCAGCACCACAACGGCCTGTGAGGAGAAGAAGAAGAAAACACAGGTTAGCTTTAAAAGACAATAAAGGCGCTGCGCTACGTGCTTTCTCTTACCTAGAAAACGTGCCTCTCCATCCGGCATACCAGCATCAAGACATTCGCACCTGAAAAGAAGGAGATAAAGACATTAACGAATTCCCACCATAAACAGAACAAAGACTTACAATTAACAAACCTACCTGCCTACCAGCATATTCGGGGTCACAGCAGGCCTGGGCCCAAGGAAGGCGTACTGCACCAGTGAAGCAACTCGGCCAGCTCGCCAACAAATGTCAAGCACCCCTGCACAAGAAACGCAGGACGGGTAGCTCACCCTAAAAATAACTAAAATTCATTTTTTAGCACTGGGCAACTACGCATCCAGGGTTCCAGATCTCAAAGCCTTCCAGACGCCCCCGGGGATATCAGGTGAGCGTAACAAGATAGGTGTATAGCGGTTTTTAAACTCAAGGTGACAGCGCAGATATTGTATGGCAGCTAAATAGGGTTCATATTCACTGGAAACCTTTGGAGGCAGTCCAGTCGTATTTCTGGGCCGCAAATGTTGTGCCTACCACCAGGGTGCCCGAGCAGTGCTCTAGGAATCGAACTGGGACAACAGATGGCACAAACTAGACACCTGACTTATTATTATTGTATTTATTGAGCGCCGACCTACCTTTGAGAAGCAACAGAGCGATTTACAGAGGTATACAACAATACAGATACATATCGGAGCGCTCTACAGAGGTATACAACAGTACAGATGCATAGCAGAGTTCTTTTCAGAAGTAACAACAGAACAGATATATAGCGGGGGTAGGATACAGAGGAGGGGTACAGCTGTACCGGGTGGTGGAGAAGGTGAGGGATGGGCAGTGTCTAGCGAGTCAGGTGGCGCGAGGGACGATGTGATGGCCTAGGTGTTGAGGAGGAAAGACTCCTTGAAGAGGTGGGTAATGAGTTATTTTCTGAATTGTAGGAGCGTGGGGGCTCCCATACATTTCTACACTAAAACTGGTGCACTTGGATAACCCAAATGTACAGCTGGGTTTTACATTAATGGAGGCTGCCGCAGGTGTGCACAAGCACACATGGTACGACATAGGGTGTAGTCTTTGGGGCCGGTTTTCAGTCGGAAGAAGGCTGGATAATTTGGCACAAGTCAAATCGGGAATTAGAATCTGGTCAAAAGATAGATTGTTAGCGGAGGATGTAAAAAGCATTCAAGCTCTGCCTTTGCTTGCGTTGTATGTGGAGGCCAAAAGGGAGCCTCTCAGCCACTGACCCTATTATTGGCCTCAAGTCACCTGCAGGGAGAAGGCTACTAATTATGACCATGTTAAACCTGATGCCGATGGCCAAAATAACTAGCTGGCTTAAGGCCAATGTGACATGGGGCTGGACAAGGACCTGGTACTTTTCATTTTGATTTGGCCATTTTATAAAGCTGACAGGGTGAGATGGTTAAAACCAGACTTTCTGGCCTATGATACCAGATCTTGTAAGAAATTATATGATATTTTATTTATATCGTGCTCATACACGAGTGTTTCAGAGCGCGACCAAGCAAAGGGAGGGGAACAAGGGAGAATAAAAACAACTGTTTTACTAGGCCCAGTGATATTAAGAACGTGCAAGTGCATGGAAAAGGGAAAAAGGGGGAAGTGCGAGGAAGGGGGAGAAGTGGAAAAGTGCGGTGCAAAGGAGAGAACAGAATAAATAATACATGCAAAAAAATAAATAAATGCAATAAATAAATAAAGGCAGAGGCAAGTGCGTGATTTGTCAGATAAGTGCAGAAGACAAATGGGGGACTGTATGGGGGACTGTATGGGTACAGTATGGGTACAGATACAGATCCCAGTGCAAGGGGTGGCTCGGAGGCAGTGCAGGAGGGAGAGCAGTTACCTGGGCTCGAGGGTGGTCAGGAGAATGGTGCCAAGAGAGAAAACAGATCAGCAGGGGAGAAGAGGAGCACAGGCAGAAGTAAAGAGTAAGGTCTTGAGGTGCTTCCGGAACCGGAGATGGTTCTCCTCAAATTTCAAAGTGGCCAGGAGGCTGTTCCAAAAGGAAGCCCCCGCCGAAGACAGGGATCTGCCCCTAGCTCATTTCTTTGAAAAACGACTGACCCTGAGGGAGTTGGAAGTAGAGGAGCGAAGGGCTCGAGAGGGGAGATATTTACGGAGGGATAGTTGAAGGTATTTTGGACCCAGGCCCCAGAAAGCCTTGTGGACAATAAAGAGGGTTTTAAATGTAATCATTGCATCCACTGGGAGCCAATGAAGGGATTTCAGAGCTGGAGAGATACGATCCCAGGTCTTGAGGCCAAGGACAAGTCTCGCAGTCCTGTTCTGGACTAGTTGTAAAGGGCGGAGAGTAGAGGCAGGTAGATTGAGAAGGAGGCTGTTACAGTTGTCCAACCTAGAGAGAACCAGAGCTTGGGAGACTGAGCTTCTGTGGGAAGGGGAGGAAAGGCAGAGTACCTCTAAGGAGGTGCAGTAGGAAATATGACATTTTAGAGACGTCAAAGATGTGTGCAGAGAAGGAAAGTGTGGAGTCAAAGATGACCCGAGATTCTTAGCTTCGCAGGAAGGGGTAAGTGGAGGGCCAAGGGAGGCCGGCCAGAGAGTGAGGGGAAAGGATGGTGCAGGTGTACCAATGAGGAAAATCTCTGTCTTGTTGGCATTTAGATAAAGATCGTTGGCGGCACAGCAATTTTGAATGGCGATTAGGCAATCGAAGATGAGGGAAGGACAGGAGGTGTCTGAAGGAAGCCTGAAAAGGAGTTGGGTGTTTTCAGCATAGCACTGGAGTTTGAGCAGAAAATGGAAATGCAATAGGCGAGAGTAGCTAGGTATTGGTTGAAAAGCCAGGGCGAGTGGTTAGACCCCTAGGGAACACCGCAAGTAGAGAGGGAGATAGAGGAAAGGAAGGGCCCAAGTTGTACTTGGGAGGGTCGATCAGAAAGGAAAGAGGTCAGTCAGGCCAGAGCCTGATCAGTGATACCCAGGTTGTCACGGAGACGATTGAGCAGCATGGTATGGTTTACTGTGTCGATAGCAGAGGAGAGATCGAGTAGGATGAGGATAGTGGGAATGTTAGAGTCAAGGTTGAAGAGCAGGTCTTCACGGATGTTCAGGGGAGCAGTTTCTTTGCTTCTGGCAGCTCTGAAACCAGATTGGTGGTCATGGAGAGAGCCAACAGAGTCAGAATGAAGATTTAGCAATGAGATGGCCAGCTTTTCCAGGAGCTTCCCCAAAAAGGGAGTAATGAAATTTGGGCGATAGCTGGACATGAGGGATCAGCTGTAGGTTTCTTGAGGAGAGGATGCACAAGGGAGTGCTTGAGAGGGGAGGGGAAATATCCAGAGGCAAAGGAATGGTTACAGAAATCGGCAAGGGCCGGAGCAAGGGTATTGATGTGGCTATGGCCTTAATTTTCAATTGTATAGAGCCCTAGTTACTTTTTGATTTAATCAAATATTTAAACATGGCTTTAATTGTGAGACTGTTCAAAACCAAAATGGTGTGCATGGACTGACGATACATTTTAAATATCGGATTGTGGCTTTTGGGCTAAATCTCATGACATTTTTTCAGACTGTGGTTTATATGTATTTTGTCCTATTGTTTTACCTGATTGTAAATAAGTCATTTTTTGTCTGTTTAAGAATTGAGCAAAATGTGAATTGGTTTTATTTGTATGTATTGTTAATGGAGGAATCCGAATAAACTTTTAAAAGAAGATTCAGATTGGACCCAATTGTTCCGATCCTGAATCTGCCCTCACTGAAAATGCATATTTTACAGAATAAATGTGCAATGGATGCAATATTGCAGTATTCACACTGGGCTCACAGCCAAGCCCACCAATCGTGATTTTGATTGCAGCGGCAAACTTTGAAGGACGACTTTCATTGCGCTTGCTTGCCTCAGCCTAAATTGTAAAAATATGTTAGAAAGGAAATGAAACGAGTTCTCTGGGAGATGTGTTTTAGGAGATGCTGGGTGGGAATGGGAGTGAATTCAGAGGTGTTTAATGACAGTAGGCATTGAATGGGTGAGTGGATAACCAAAGGACACCTGCAGGCCATGTGTTACTCCGCAGGTGCCTTTTTCGCTTCTCTGTATTCCTATGCCAATAGTTTAGACGTATAGGTGGCGCTAGCCATCTATCAGCCAAAACTAATACAAATGGCACTAGTTTCGTGCCAACAGAAATATGAAAACAATATATTAACAAACAGAAATCTTTGATCCAACAGTGCATGTAAATTAAACAAGAAAACATATAACACGCATCTCTCTTTAGAAGGTGTTTATAAGTGTTATCTCTTAATTATCATTAAACACTGAAACACACAATTACAAACATATTCTGATTGCCACTAAATTAGAACTGCACAGTGCTCTAAACAGAGCCTGGAGGTACAAATGTAATGTTCCTACATGATTAGTAGAAGAAGTAAATCCAGCTATTAGAGGAGATGCTTTAGTGTTTATTTCATATTGATGTACCCTTTTCATTTGAAAAAATGTATGTATAAATAAAAGTAATTGGGCAAAACAGAAATTAAATAATTTGGACGAGCCCATACCAACACCTTACGCTCAGACACTCTGAGGTTGTCAGTAATCATCTGGCTGCAGTTATTTCAACTGAATCCAAGAATAAGTGTTTGTGGAGGCATGGAATAGGCATTTGCAATTCAATGCCATAATGGTACTACTTAGAAATAAGATGGAAAAAGCTGGAAAATGGTGCGAGTACGTAGGCATACAATGGCAATGCCTGGAATATGTCTATCTAATGCCTGTACACAAGCCAAAACAGTTGGCTTTGTGAATGGTTGTTTACAGAGGACTTCAGTGCAAGGAACAGATATAAATCAAGTGGTTGAACGCAAACTTGGTTAAGACATTTTTATTTACCAGTAAATGTTTCACCATCTAAAGATATTTTCGCCGTGCACCGTCACCAGCGGAGTGGTCTCCAGGCGCTCTGGCGGATCTGAAAAGGGGGGAGTGAAGAAAGGGAGAAAGCAGGGGGTTAGTACGGTGTAGTGGGAATATGAACGTGAGAGTTGCGATGTCCTGTTGGCAGCTTCAGTTCGGTTTGCAACGTTTGCTGAGCTTAAGTGTGGTTTTCTGGTCTGTGCGAATTCCCATTTGCTGTTGTGCCAGGTTACGTGTTGTTAGTCTGTTGTTGCAATGTGGTGAAGTGTGTGCGTATTGCTGTGCTGAGAGGTGGTTGTGTGAGTTTCTGTATGAGAAGGGTATGCAGAAAGTTGAGAATTGGGTTTGCAGGATTTCCTTACCTCTTTGTCTTCGCATTTCTGTGTTCAACATATATGATTATCCTGTGTATTTGAGATTGTAGTTTGTCTGCCCAGTTGGCAGGCCTGTTGAGGAGTGGCAGTTTTCTTCTATGTTACTCTAGTGGTATGTGTACCTGGCTTATGCCGGCCTATTCCCCCACCATGGGGTTGGGGATGTTTACGTTAGAAGATTCTGGTCCTTCTTGCCCATCCTGTGTGGGGATCTTACCTACCTAGGTTTCCTTTGTGGATTAGCGATATGTGGGCATGGATGGTCGGGGCGCCCCCCCCACCCCACCCCCTGCCTTCTGGATAGAGAAGATAAACTTAGGGTTCATGGTTTCCTCCATGAGATTCTTGTTTCCCATTGGGTCTATGCTTCCTAGTCGTTACCTCCTGTTTCTGGAGCAAAGAGTCAAGTTTTGAGTAGTTTTCGGAATTCCAGTTGATCCTTTGTGTTGCATATGTTTTTTGGTAGGCGATTCCAGGTTATTGCTGCCAGGTGAGAGAAGGATGACCCTCCAAATTTTATTTTATTGTATGGTTTTGGTTCAAAGCAAATGTTGTTGCTTGATCTGTGAGGTCTTGTCGGATGGTAGATGGTTATTTTCTCCTTTAGGAACTGTGCTCCCTGGCCGTAGATTGCTCTGTGTGTTTATGCACATAATTTTGACCTTTATTCACTATTTTATTGGTTGCTAGTGTAGCAGTTTCAGCGCTGGGATAATGTGTTGTCTTCGTGGTATTTTCAGCAGGAGTCTGGGCGCAGCTTTTTGAATGCCCTGAAGTTTTTTTAATAGTCATTCTGGCATTCCTAGCTTTTGGCGCAGTCTACTCTGGGCATGAGTACGATGATGGTGAGTGTTTTGTGGGTGAAAGAGAAGAATGGTAAGATCTTTTTTAGTGTGTGTAGGAGGAAGAAACATTTCTTGATTATAGCGTTTACTTGTGGCACAAGTGTCAGTTCGTTGTCCATTAAGACTCCCAGGTCCTTTACTATCATTGAAGGAGTCAGTGCTGTTCCCAGTTCCGTCGGCCATGGGATGTAGTGATTCTTTTCCCCGCTTTTGGATATGATCATTATTTCTGTTTTGTCCGGGTTGCGTTTGAGGCTGTTAGTGTTCATCCAGCTGTAGAGTTCTTGTAGGTAGTCTTCCAGTGTTTCCTTCATGTGTATCTTGTATTTTGCAGATGATCTGTGTGTCATTGGCATAGTTGTAGCAAGTGAGGCTGTGTTTTTCAATGAGCTTGATTAGTGGCATCAGGTATATGTTGAAGAGCAGTGGGGAGAAGGAGGATCCTTGTGGTACTTGACAGGTGGATTCCCTTATAGTGGATTTGATTTTGATCCATTTGGTTTCTGTTCTGTTAGTTAAGAAGGATTTAATCCATAGCAGGGATAGGTCGGTGATTCCTATTTCTTCCAATCTCCCGATGAGAATTTCATGGATGACTGTGGCAAATGCTGCGGAGAGAGAAGTATAAGAGCTGTGCTTTTGTCTCTATTTGCATTAGCTTTTAGATCGTCCCAGATTGAAAGCAGCACCGTTTCCATTTCTCTTATTGGTCTGAAGCCTATTTGTGCTTGCTCCAGCAGTTGGTGTTCGTCTATGAATTCTTGCGTTATTCTGTAAATGTATGTTTAGAGTATTTTCGCTGGGTTTGGGATGTTGGAGATGGGTCTATAGTTGGGAGAGGTCCTCCACTTTTCCTGCTGGCTCCTTGAGGAGTGGTTTGATGTATGCTGATTTGAGAGATCGCTGAACTTTCCCTGTTGAAAGCGATTGGTTCAAAAGGTTTCTGTAGTATTCCATGGGTGTTCCTTGTGTGCGGATTGACTTCTGTATGTCTGGGGGGGAATGGATCCATGGGGGAGCCTGCTTTGTTGCTATTGCTTACCAGCTTGACGAATGTCTCTGCTGATATTTGGTGGATGCTTCAGAGTTTGTTCTGGCGGTCCTTGGGTGGCTGGGTGGGTTGCATGCTGTATTTGCTTGGTCTGCTTTGTATGATCTGTTGGATCATGCTGATTTTGTTTTTAAAGTGGTCTGCAAGGTCATTGCATAGATTCAGCGAAGATATTGATGCGTGTCTGCAGTCAGTCGTGTTTCTTTTTGGGTGTTGGCGGCTTTGGTGATTCTGTTATCGTAGTATTTCTTTATTGGACTTAAGGATTTCCTTTTTTGTATGAGTGAAACTGTCGTTGGAGTTGTAATTTCTTCACCTGATCTTTTTTTGTTTCTCCATTCTAGTTCCAACTTCCTGTTCTTTCTTTTCAAGGTGATGAGTAAGTGGGGTAAACCATTTCGCTGTCGCTCTTTTGCATGATGGGGTGAAAGGTTTATCCTTGGAGATCTCGTCTAATGTTCCGGTGATCCATTTATGAAGTAGTTCTGTATTTCTGTCAAGTCCCGCTCGTCCAGGGTTGTTGTTGTTGGTGGTTTGTTGCTTTCTAATTGTTCGGCTAAGTTGCTGTCTTTGATGGCCCTCCAGTTTCTTTTCATGGTAGTCATCAGTTTGTCAGGTTGTTTCTGTCGTCGTGGGCAGCATGATTACAAAGGGGATGATGAAGTGGTCGCCCCAGAGGATCTGTAGTGGTGGCGTCGTGGTAATGAGGTTTTTGTTGGCAAAGATTGCGTCTGGTGTATGTCCCGCTTTGCGGGTTGCTTTTTTGACTAGCTGATGCAGTTTCATTGTTTTCAGTTGGCTCAAAGCAAATGGCATTGCTTGATCTGTTGGCTAGTGATATTTGTGAGTTAGCTGTTACTGCATCAAACCAGATGTTAAAGTCTCCCAGGATTATCAGGTGTTCCTGCTTGATAGTTAGGTTGGTGATGGCTTCAGTGAAAGCATTGACAAAGGTTGCATCGTATGTTGGTGGTCTGTATGCCAGAACAAATTTGAGGTTTGGTGTGGGGATTGCTGTTAGGTGAAGGATTAGGGTTTCACAGTTTTTGATGTTTAGCGGTTCATCCGTTTTGATTTTCAGGTGTTCTTTGTATGCTACCGCCAGTCCTCCTCCTCTTTTGTTTTTCCTGTTTGCTTGTGACCACTTTAAGTTGTCAGGGATGCTTTTATGCAGTGTGATTTTGCAGTTGTCGCCTAGACATGTTTCGGTTATGAATAAGATGTTGATCCCTCCGTCGGACAAGAGGTTGAAAATCTCTGTGGCATGTTTGGACATTGATCTAGCGTTTATTCGGTGGCAATGGATCTTTTTGACATGGTTGGTTTTGTTTTTTAAACATTGTTTTGTCTTGTGATTGTTCTGTTGTGGTTCTTCTGTGTTGTTGTCACCAATTGGTTGGTGGTCCGTGTATTCTACTTGATCGCTGAAGCGATCTGTTAGATTATTGGGTAGATGAATGTGTCTGCTTCTTCATCTTTTATGTTTTGATGTGGTTGCTTTCTCTGCCCTTGTGATAAAAGGGTTGAGGGTGTTGGTTTCGTTCCTTTCTCTTCTCTGGTCTTCTCTTCTTTTTTTACAGGGTTCTAGTGAGTTTTTGGCAGGCCTGGACATGTCGGTGGGGTTAAGGTGTTGAGGTGGTGAGGGGGTTGCAAGCTACAGTGTTAGATATAGGGATTTTTCTCTTCTTGTGATGTTTGTTCTTTTGCCTGGGGTGTTTTTAGGGATGTGTTATGCATTTGTGGCAGTTTCTGCTGGTAGAGGACGTGCATCTGTTGGGGTTGTTCTTTGTTCCGTTTCTCTTTGGCGGCGTCCAGCTCTGTGTTGGGACATCTTGGGGTCCTTGCTGGTAGGAAGGTTAGAAGTTTGGGTTACAGGGGCTGAAACCGCCTGGAGGACCTTGTGTGCTTTGGATGGTATTGAGTCTTATCCTTTCTCGCTGTGATAGCGGAGTGCACTCTGTGGGCTTGTGTCTTTATACGTTGGTTATGATCCAGAGGTGGTGGTGATATTGAGGCTGCTGATGTAGGTAGGCTGGGGTGTCTGCGTAAGAATGAGTTGCAGATGTTGGGGGTGGGTTCCGGGTTTGGGTTGTTCTAGGGTGCGGGTAGTTAGCTCAGGGTTCAAGGCGGTTGGCCAAGTAGAGGATTACGGTTTTGGTCTTCTTCCTTCTGTGGCTGGATGTTCTGAACAGGGCAGTGTCTGAGTTCTAAGCGTTGGGAAGGTAGCGCAGTTAGTATGACTGTAGGTTTTTTAAATTACACAACGGGTTTGTATTTAACTGAGGCAGTAACCTAGCTGTAGGTAATTGCTTTCAGCGGTTAGCTGGGTGACCTGGACAATGGGGAAGGTCTGGGTTTCAAGGTGGCACACAAGAGGGACCACACCTTGATTTGAGATTCCTGTATAGTCAGAGAAAGGTCTAGGTTTCACAAAAGGCAGATATGAGCGACAAACTTGGGTTTGAGATTTCTGTATAGTGGGAGGAGGGCCTAGGTTTCACAATACAAAGGGCTGATATTGGAGAAAGGCCTAGGTTTCACAATACAATGGGCTGATATTGGAGAAAGGCCTAGGTTTCACAAAACAATGGGCTGATATGGGGGAAAGGCCTAGGTTTGATATTCCTGTGTAGTCGGAAAAAGGCCTCGTTTTCACAATACAATAGGCTAATAGAGGAGAGAACACCTAGATTCAAGATTCCTATATAGTGGGAGAAAGGTCTAGGTTTCAAAATGCAATAGGCTGATAAGGGAGGAACTAGAAGCTCTGGTGTACTGACTGCCTGTCAAATCAGGTGATATGGGACATGTTGTCCCTACCATCATTCAATCTACCCGGATCTCTTTTTTTAAATGGTGTGAACGTAGTTATAAGGACTGTATTTTTTTCTTTAAATCGGAGTGAGGTTGAAATATATGCCCAGAATCACACACTTTGGATGAACAGTAAAACAGGGATTTTAACCCCCACGTAACAGAATGCAAAATAATGCATAAAGAAACAGGTTGTGTGATATACTCAGTTAGGTATGGAGATTCTTTGTTTCCAACTTCTCCCGCTTTTTTATGCATGAAAATAACTATTTGATTATCGAAATGAACGCACATCTTTATTTTTGGAATGCCAAGCTAGTAGGCATTGATATAAACACATCTTTAAAGGGGGGGTTTATTGTGTTACTGCATTTAATTGTGACAGATTTGCTTGGTAATGGGGCTGGCATGTACGAAGAAAGTGATTCAAGACACCCGCATCTCTAATAGGCTGGTAGGGCAGGAGAAGAGCCAGTCGCGTGCTTGTATACCTGTGGTGGAGGTAAGAGAGGGGTGGGGTGGCACAGCTCTGTAGCACTCCAATCCCTCTCGCAGGACACTGGCACCACTGCTTTTATGGATGCAGCCAGGCAGGGTCGAACTGGGGCATAAAATCGTCTCGTACAACAATGAAAAAGTGGCACACAGTTACAAATGGAAATTCATTCCTTTTGGGAAAGACTCTTTGCGTAGTACCGAAGGGGGTCGGGGGGGGGCAGAGAGGGGAAATAAAATGTGATGCAAATTGTACATTTAAAATAACATGTATTCAGTAATACGGGTCAAAACTACGAAGTAACTTGTAACTTATTAAACTGGCACACGCAGCCCAAAAAAGGGTGCCCAAGTTCACCCAAAATAGTGGCCCACACTAGCATTTTGTGTCTTTGTTTTGGGCATTGCCCTATAGGCCAGTCCGAACCTGCAGGCAGTTGGAACTGGTATGCCATCCTTCTATCTGATTCCTCTCCGTCGGAGAGAGGATTGGGCGCAGTGCAAGAAAGTCACAGAATTGTTTTCCTCTTGGAATAACTCTCTCATTGCACTGGAGAGTGAAGGGACTGAGTAGGGTGAGGAAAGTGGGAGTGGTCAGAGCTGTGTAGGTGAGACTGAGGGCTGGAGCACAAGCCAGTTCGACAGTGTCCCACATCAAGTGCAACTACAAACTAGGCGCTGCGCATTTCATTTTTCACAATACTCATCCCAACATTAAAATGATGGTAAACTACAAGCCATACAGACTCATTTGGAAAGTGCTTGTTTACAGATGTGAGGCATGGGCTGTTCCCCCTGAGCGGAGGACATCTTATTTTCCTAAATGCTAGACAGAGCCTGTCAATCATTCACACACTCCCCGTCGCTTATCGCGAGTCTCCTGAAATGTGCCTCCAGACTAAGGAGACCCGTGTACTGGAGTAATCAATTGGGCTGGTTATTAGTGCCAGATATGGGAGACTTAGGCCAGGGTTTTGGGCTGCAAAGAGACAGATTTTGCCAAAGTGCAGGTCCATCTTGGTGTGGCCCAAATCCTCCCCTGAATCAGGGAGAGGATCAGTACCTGCCAGCTCCCACTTTTTTTGAAAATGGTATGAGTCTTTAAAAAAAAAAAAAAGTTTAGTGCTGACCCTACCCAGAGGGTCACATAGGGCCTCATTACAAGTGCGGCGGTAGCCGTGCCGGTAAAACCGGCAGGCTGCCGCAGGAGTTGTGCATTTTTCCGGCACCTGGTTTCACGGAAATGCCAGGGGATTACAATTTGGAAATCGTGCGCCGGAAAATCGTTAATCCCCATTCCCATTTGAGTCTTATAGCACTCAAATGGGAATGGGGATGATGGAAGCACTGGCACTGCTAATAACGGTGCCGGTGCTTCCCTGAAAGACTGCGAGCGGCTGCTGTGCCGCCCGCCAGGTCAAACTTGGGGGGTGGGATGGCAGCCGCCCGCAGACTCTGAGTGTGCCGGTCCAGTAACAACGGTGCTGGTAGGCTTACCGGCACCGTTGTTACCGGACTGCAGTGCCGGTAGGCTTACCGGCACCTTGTTACCGGACCGGCACACTCCTAATGAGGCCCACAGTGTCTTACAGGGTTCAAAGGGTGGGAGGTGACACATAAGTTACAAAATGCTTTTAGGATAGGCTAGAAAGATTAGGATAGACCAGCGGTAGCAGAGGAGTTATAGGGGCTGTGCTACCTAAGTATTTGATGGTAGTACCCGACAAAGGATGCGTGTACCTGGGCATTTGATGGTTGGCTTGGGAGGTGGGATGTGAGAGCAAATATCCGTCCCCTTCCATTCTGCTAATGACTTTGCTCACTACTTCCTGCTAAATCTTCTAAAAGTCTTGATAACTCCTCTCGTCCTCCTCCTTTCCACCACCTCTCCCCCTTACTGCTTCTACTATCGATTACTTCTCACCTACCTCTTCTATTGATTTAGCACCCACCCTTCACGGTGCCAACATACCTTGTGCTCCCATCTACCCCTTTCCCCTCAAATGGCCAAAGACATATACTCAATCATTTGCCCTTATCTCTCTGAGCTCTTTAACCTCTCGCCCTCCCTTTTCACTGGACTCTTACCTGCCTACTTAAAATCCGTAACTCTCTTACCCTTATGGAAGAACCCCTCGGGTGACTTGAACGTCCAAGCAAACTATCACTGAGGTTCTCTCCTTCCCATTATTCAAAAGTCCTTGAGTGGGTGGTCTTTGACCGCATCACTAAGTAAAGTAGCTTGAGGATAATGGCCGTGGAGCTCCACTTCAATCTGGCTTCCTTAGTAAGCACTCCACTAAGACACTCATGCATGTCTCCAGCATTCTCTCTTAATGCTCCCCGCTCCAATATCTGTTCTATACTCATCCTTTTAGGTCTTTCAGCTGCTTTTGACACTGTTGACCACTCCCCTCTCCATGACCTTGGACTTTGCAAATCAGCTCTTGCCTGGAAAACCTGAAAGGTCAATCTTTTGAAATCTCTTTTGAACTTACAAAGTTCTGAACACACTCCTCTTTCTGTTGGCTACCTCAAGGATCAATCATCGGACCTCTGCTTTTCACCCTATATACCTCTGTGGTAGAAAGTCCTTTTGATATGATATGATTTGGTATTTATTTCGCACCTCTACACAAGTGTTTCTAGGCGCCACAAGACGGGAGGGGAACAGAGGAATGACAAGACAAACAATCTTACTAAGCCTTGTGACATTCAGATTGTAAGTGCAAACGGGAAGTGGAGGGGAGTGGGTGCGGGGGGGAGTGCAGAGAAGGGGGTGAACGGGAAGTGCAGTCAAGGGAGCAGGGCTCTGAGTAAGTGCAAGGACTACTCACATGTGCAAACCCTGACCGGGAGCAATGGGTAGGCCAGGAGGCAGTGCAGGGTGACTAGTCGAGGGGGCTGGGGGGCATGGTACCCTGTGTGAGTCTGAGGGCAACCACGCAACCAGTCAGGGTGAGCAGACAGATAGATTAGCAAGGGAGAGAGAAGGAAGACGAAAAAAGGAAGGTCTTGAGCAGAACTTCAGGTGGTCCGGGTCAAGTCTGAGAGGCTATTCCATAGGGAGGCACCTGCAGAGGAGAGACATTTACCCCCACCTCTCTGCTTGGAGAAGCGTCTGACCCGCAGAGAGTTGTAGGTAGCTGAGCGGAGGGCTCTAGAAGGAAGGTATTTAGGAAGAGAGAGTTAGATATAATGAGGACCATGGCCTCAGAAGGCCTTGTGGATGATGCAGAGGGTCTTAAACTTGATTCTCGTGGCCACCGAGAGCCAGTGTAGAGATTTCAGAGCTGGAGAGATGCAGTCCCTGGGCTTGAAGCCAAGAATAAGTCTTGCAGTCCTGTTCTGGATTAGTTGAAGAGGGCGAAGAGTAGAGTTGGGAAGATTGAGAAAGAGGCAGATGCAATAGTCTAGCCCGGAGAGAACCTTTGGCTTTGACTTTCACAATCAACTTGTTGCAGATGACACTCAAATATTTAATCTCAGAATGGATTGCAAACTGCCTCACTGTAATTTGTCCGTGGATGGCCCTCCCCTGCCTCATGCAGAACTCTTCAAAAACAGAAGCCCTCTTTCTCCCTGCTTCCAAAGCTATCCTTCCCTCTCCTATCTCTTTCCTTCCTGACCTTCTTTCTCCCTCACCCAAGGCTCAAAATCTTGTGGTACTCTTTGAAAGCCACCTACAACTGCAACAATTCATCAATGCCACTGCCGCTGCTAGTATCTGGCCTTTTCTTACTGACCACGCTACAAAAACTCTAATTTCTAATCTCCACGCCTACTGCTTGGCCTTCCTATCTGCTCTTTTCTTCCTCTAGACAAAGTTGTCAACTTTCCCACCTGCACTCTCTACAACCTATCCAGATTCTCCTCCACTTTTACCTACAGACAACATGTTGGTTGGTTTTCCATGCACAACTGCTCTCTTTTCAAGTTTCTACTCTTAGTCTAAAAAGCTACCAATGGCCTAAACAACTGCCTGACTGTATCTCAGTTTACTCACCATCTTGTTCCCTCTGATCCTCCTCTGCACTCAATCTCACTGACCGATATCCTCCCTGTCCCTCCTGTCACTTATGCTCTTTTTTCCCTACTCACCCCACTCCACTCGAACCCTGCTGCCCTTAACAATAAATTCCAGCCCAACTGTGGAGCGCTTCAAAGCTCAGCTTAAACCTCACGTACTTAGTAAAGCGAGAGCTCCGCTTGCATTGTTTCCCACTCCTCTCTACCTGGACCCACCACTGCCTCCAGTGACACTTAATAATGTAATTAAATATATTTAAATAGTTCCCTTCATTAGTTTGAAGCGCTTCCCCCCTTAGGTTAGTGTTACCTTTGCAAGTCACCTGTTTTCTTGTATACATTTTCTGTTTGTTTTTTTCTATGCTATATGGCCCACTTTTTTGCACCCTCATAAACTGGCTCACCAATGTTATCATTGTGCTACCGTATAGGCACCCTTCGTGGGAATGCCTCCACCATCTGTAAATGTGTTATTGTAAGTAATTTCTGTTTGAAATTGAACTCTGTGCTCTTCAAATAATACACAATACAAATATACGTGAGCATATGATAAACATCACTTCAAAATGTTGCGAGTACCATGCCATATAATGGTAATATTTCACAAATGGTCTGTGTCCCGGGGCATACAATGCAAATGCCTTGCAAATAGTGTGGCAGGGCATTTAATGGAAATATATGGAAAATGGTGCACCTGGTTATAGCATGTCAATAGCTTGAAAATGGCATGCATAGCTGGCCATACAATACCTGATTCAGGGTGCACCTATTAATACGATGGCATAGCAGTCAAATTATTTGATTACTTGGGTGTATCAATATCTGGCAAATAATGGCAATGCTGGGAATATGATGTAAGTACCTGGGCAAATTATTGCAATCCCTGGCAAATGGTGTGAGTAGTTGGCCATCCAATGGGGAAGAAAAAGCAAATAGAACAAGAAACTGCTTTATAAGTATAGCAATAGCCTGCATTGATATGCATGCATTTTCATAAAATGGCAGGATCTAGTTCTAGATAGCAGTATTTATCATATGATGTGAGTAAATACAGATATCATGGCAATACATAATATATGGCTTGCGTTCCTGGGCATATGATTACAAAGCCTGGTAACACAAACTCTTCTCCTGGTCAATTATTGCTTCCCTTTGTCCGCCAGATGAATCGCATCTCCCTTCCTTCACAGCACAATGGGCATTTCACCAGCTAATAATTGCATCTATTTATTTTCATGCTTTCAGTAGTTAATGAACCCCATCTGCTACCAGATCATTTCTAATCCTAAAACGCTCTTCAGTCTAGATGGCATTCTGACTTCATGGCATGCAATATGCAGCATGTAAAGCAATATGTTATTTTTTGTTTTGGCTATTAGGTGGTGCTAAAGCAGCACCTCTAAGCCAAAACGATTGCTTTGCAGTACAGCAAGGAGGGAGATGGGACTTGGGAATTGATGCACAGTGTGATGCTTTGTAGGTGTTGTTTAGGTATTTATCAACCATTGACTGCTGTCCCCATGAATGGAACCCAAAAACAATCAACTAAAGCAAGAAGCACCGAATAGCTGCACTGTTTCTTCAAATGTTGCACATATGATTGAATTGTAGGGAGAAATATTTCATCAAAAAAGCAAATAAGTAGGTGCCGGCTCATGTAAAGGACAGCACCTAACAAGACAAGGGGGGGTCATTTTGACCCTGGTGGTAGCCATGCCGGTAAATACCGGCACGGCTCCCGCTGGAGTCATGAATTTTCCGGCGCACGCGAATGGGCGATTACCGGGGCATTAAAGCCCCAGCGGACCCAGTAATTGCCCATTCCCGGGCGCTGGAAAAATATTACTCTCCATTCCCATTTGAGTTCCATTGGACTCAAATAGGAATGGGGAAGCCGGACATAGTTCTAAAGAAGGAGGCCCAAGTCCTTGCTCACTGTAAAGATGTTGATCGCCCGTCCTCCCTGACACCTTATGTAGAATTCAGCAAACAGGGCTTTGGCAGAAATGTTCCCTGCACATATTTAAGCAAACTTTACTCGGCATCAATAAGGAGATTCATCACCTCTTTGCATGAACATCTTACCTACTCTTGCTTGTAAAAAAGAAAGTTGTTAAAATACTTCACAAAACAAAAATTATCTGACGTGGCATCTACATTCTCCAGATCATCGTCAGACTCTAACAGTGCTCCTTGTGCAAATGCTTCTAGCTTGGCCCTCAACTCCTTATATAGGTGTCAGAGACATGCATCTGAGATTCATGTCACACTATCCTAGATTCGTCTGTCATTGATAGTGTATGTACCTGGCGTTGCATACTAGGCCCATTGTAGGTTCTATACTGGCGTGTCCAAAATTAACCGCAATCAGGTGGGTATATGCTAATTTGTGTGAGACCCCACCCCGACTGGCAGCCTGCACCTCCCTCTTGTGTAGTGTATGTGCTAAGGCTGAAGTTGACATTTTCAACTGTCTTCTGATTTTTGGGATCTTCATTGGAATTAAAAAAGTGTCCCGAAGCCAATAGGACAAAAGCTCAGAAGACTTATTCACAGCAAAGTGTACACCAGGATTACAGTTCTTGTAGCATTGTGAACGGTGAAAAACCTTCAGGATGGACCTTGCACTTGGCTTTATTTCTGGCCTTGTTTATGGCTCATCTGTTCCAGAAAAAAAAAATGTTCTCAGAGGTTGAGGAGGTGTCTTGATTATTTGTTAACATGATGTGTTCATTTACTCTTGCCTGGTTGTCAGGTATTTAAAGATAGTCTCCTTCCTCGGGAATAGGCGAGTAAGCATCTGGAGCTGGCTTAAGGTGGTCTGCCGACACTTGACACATACCTTTTTGAGGAGGCAGAGCTGGCAGGACGGCTGTTCTTAAGCCAATGAGTTCAGTACCTTCACAGGCGGTCTCCGACACATAGTCGCCAGACATCAAGGTGCTGTGTGACTTGTCTTTATTTTGGTGCTGTGGTAAGACTTCTTCACCATGGATGGAGTCCCTCAGGAGATTTATTTGTATCAGCTAGTCTGGCCTGGTCAGAGAACTACAAGGATTGTATAAATCAGGCATAAACTATGGAGTGCCAAATAACAACTCATAAGGTGTTTTACCCTCACATTGAGAAAGGCGAGGAAAGTTATTATGCTACGCTACACTAAAGGTAGATGATTTACCCAGTTACCTCGAGAAGAGAGAATTAATTTAGTCAAGGCTTGCTTTATTATCCCATTGGCTCCCATTTGACTTTGGTTAAAACTAGTTTGAGAAATGCAGAGTAGAACCCCAGCTAGAGAGTGCCTCTCTTAAGGCTTTGGAGTAATTTAAGTGCAATCATAGCTACTAAGGCCATCTACTTATGACCTCTTTAAAATCAGCTTTCTTCAGGAGAATTAACAAGGTAAATCTGGTGCACAAGTGCACCATGACTAACAAATATTTGTACTTGTTGACAGGTTGTCAGAGCACCTATGTGATCCATATACATACATTCCAATGGCACCAACACTTTTATTAGTGTGCTCTCTTGTGGTTTTCAGTAATTGCCCACAGTTTCCAAACATGTGAACAATTTGCTATGTACTACCGCACTTCTTTACTTAGCCCTGGGACCAATATCTGTCTTGCAAGAGCTGTGTAGTAGCCAGCACCCAAAAGTGGGTTGTGGATACACTGGTTTGTGATGCACAGCTTATTTCCAATCAATCCTGCTTATTTGGGAGTGCCCTGTTAGCATGGGCTCCCTTTGACCTAGGGATAGTGGCCATCACTGTATAAACATTTTACAGTGTAGGTATAAGTAGTGGGGAACCCTTGTGGGTTAGGACTGTTTGCATTCAAACATTCTCTTATGTCCTCATCTTATATGTAGTGGAGCGTGTCAATGCTGCCACCACAGTTTTATATTGCGCTGTCTTGCAGAATGATCAGCAAATGCATTGCTTGCACTGTGCACAGAATTCTTTGTGTGCTTTTGTATGCATAACGTAGATGAGGGGTCTAGCCTCTTTAACTCTTGACAAAGTTGCTTTGACACTAGGTTTGCCTTTGGAATCTCTGAGTTTGCTTGCCACCATTGTAACCTCTTACTGCATAGTTGGAATCGAACACAATGTGAGCCAACTTGTCGCAGTGCAAGGAAAAGGTATATGTAGCTCACCAACCTGAGCTGATGTATCATCTAAATGCTTTTTTGTGTATCCTGCTGTTCAAACTCATTCTTATGTTTGAAACGACCTTTTAGAGCAGCACAGGCAGCAGAATATTTAGAGCGGGTTCCAACTGCCAAAACTGCACTGCCATCACAATATATCACATTTGCAAACATCCAAAGTGGGATGGTTAGTGCTGCTGCATTTTCTTCTGTTTTTAAAGACCATTCCAGTTCGTACATCTGTTGTAGTTCTGGCTTGTAATGATACTTTATATCTGTTGCTGGTTGAGTGGTTGCCCATTGAAACCACCTTGGGGTAATGCCCTTGCATTTAAAATACTAAACCGTGTAGCTGCTTTTAACTGCACTAACAGTTTGTTTATGTACATGATTTTGCTTGCAGCTAGAGTGCGTTCCTTCTGCACTATTATTTTAAATGCAGCCAGAATCTTTTAAATCCTTTTCAGTGTTTTTTTCCTGAAGAGGACTACTCTGAGTCATTTGCTGGTAAATGTAGTGCAAAGTGCATGTGTGCTCCCCCTTACAGTCTGATGGACGGAATTTGGGTTTCAACAGGTCATATTGTGGTTTCACTAAAGCTGCATACTCTGCAACGTATGACCACAAATAATTCAAAAGGTCAAACAATGGCTGTAACTTTAAGTGTGCGTGAGCTCTGCAAGTGTGCACATTTCTCCTGGAAATTAGGTGCAATTCCCCTTCCCTCATCAAATGATGAGAACCCCAGAAGTATGATTTCTCTATGGACTATCTTAGATTTCTTAAAATTGAAAATGTAGTCTTTAGCTGCTAGTGCACTTATGATCAAATCCACCCTTTCTAAGTGTTCATTTAAATCATCATCTGTACAATAGATACTATCTACATAAGTCCAGCAAATCAGAATGCCTTCTAAAAGGGATTCTATCCTGCTTGAAAAATCCCTGGACTATTTTTGTACGCTTGTGGTAGTCTTGTGAAACAAATCGGTTTCCCTCTGCATGTTATAGCTGTCTATTTGTTGCTCTCTCGTTGCAAAGTTTGTGCAAAAAATCCATTACCCAGATCCAATACTGTTTTATTCTTATGTCTGTGTATGTTACTCAAAAGGCCTGAACTACGATTGTTCTGAACAACCTTTGTGCATGTGTTTGCATTAAGAATTCTAAAGTCAGTTACCAGACAATAGGAACCATTTGGCTTGGACAGTGGAAGTAGTGGTCTGCTGTGTGGGCTTGCTTGTTGTACAAGAACCCCCTAGTCTACTACTGATCCATTATTACCTTTAAATGTGGAATAGCATTTGCTTTGATTGGATACGGTCTGAGGCTTTGGTGTTGCAAACACTGGCATTCTATATGGAGGGCAATCTGTCATGTCCTACATGATTCTTGAATAATTGTACTGCACCTAGAACAGCCCATGATGCTGCTCAAGTGTTCACTCAGTGTTCTTCAACCTCTCCTGAAAAGGCTGGCTTAATGATCTCTTCCTGAGTAGGGCTTTCAGTAACAAAGCCTGGGCCAGTATTGTTTCTGCTAAAAGGCTTTCCTGTGTTATGTGCAACTTAGGCCAAACTAGTGCTTATATTTCTTTTGGGTGTTCCCATTCAACTTATATTGTAACCAAGGACACTTCATTGCCCTCAACCATTTGTCCAGTGGGAGCAATAATTTCTACTTTCTGACCAGTAGTACCGTGATGTAAGAGCTTCTTGTGTCTTTCTCTGAAAATGGAGATGTGTGCCAGAATCCAACATTCCTACTAGCCAATCTTGTGTTATCCGGTGGGTCTGGTTTAGTGCTTTTGCCATTGTCCACTCTTAAAGCTGCAGTTTTCTTACTTTCTCCTTTCCTCTCCTCCCTCTTGTCAGACTTCTGCTCTCCATTGGGTGCTGAGCCCTGTTTTTTGTCTTTCTGTTAAGGAGAAGAATCGTCTTCATCTCTATCTTTGTGGTTGCCTAAGCTTTGCCCTATCCCTTAGCCTTCTGCCCTCATAGGATCTTCTACCCCAACCAGCTTCCTGCATGGTGTCGGTACTATCCCACTCTATAGTTACTGCTCTGCTATGAAAGGCCTCTCTCTCTTCCTCTCCTATGTGGGGTAAGGCTGGAATCATGTGTCCTTCCCTTTCTATCTCCAGCTGAGGAGGTGTTTCTGCCTGGTTTCGGCCTGGTACCAGTAGTGTCAGTAGGTGGTGCCCTTTTAGTTTGCTTACTCTCACTTAATTCCTTCTTTGTCCCCTCCTCAAGGTGTTACCCAGCTGATCTTTACCTAGGGACCTATTGGTAGCTGTCACAATTTGACCAAATTGGAGTTTTGTTCACCGGCAACATGGCAAGGCGCCTAAAGACTTCTAGTCTCACTGATTCTCCTTTTATTAGTGGCATGATGTCTCCCTCTATCATGGGATAGTTGCCCCCAGCTATTCCTAGTCCTAAACACATTGCTGCTTCTGCTTCCTGTGTGCTCAGTATCTTTCCTAGAATGGAGGTTAATTTTGTAATTAAAGGAGTCCCAATTAGGTGAAGGGATAGCCAACAATAAACTAAAATCCAGCTGTCACAATGTCCTATAAGGCGATTACAGCCTGCTGGCATTATGATTGCTAAAGTCCTCTGCCTCTGCTGAGGAGTGACTTGAGAGTAGGCAACATCTAGCTGGCCAATTTTAGTAGAACACTATTTAGGGATTTTCTCTTGCTCTGTGGGGCAGGTGGAATGGAACTTCTCCTTCTTCCCCAGGTAATGCAGGTATTGGTGTTGCTGGTACAGCCCCCATAGCTCTGAACTCTACAGCCTGAGCATCAACAGTGTCAGTGTCTCCTCAAAATGTTATAATGTTCTCTGTGTGAGGGGTCAGAAATGCGAGACTGGCACAAAGGTTTTGTTTTCTCAATGTTTGCTATTTATTATAATAGAAAGAGGTGAGAAAAGCACCTATCTTTTGATATCCTAACGAAGATGTCCCTACCTAGCAGGCTAACAAAAGATGACGTAGTGTCCAAAAAGTATCTGACCCTCACACTAACACATACAACAAAAATAAACAAGGAATATTTGGCTGTCTTCTGTTCAACAAAACAGTGAAAAAGTACAAAAGTATAGATTTTCGAAAGTACTGCTTGTGACCAAGCTTGGGCTCCCTTCCCCTGGATCAATTCATGAATACCTTTGGTAAAGTTCTGAATTAACAAAATTCTGTTCAATTCAAAGGGACAAAATGTCTTTCCCCTCCACTGCTTCTTTCAACTTGGTAAAGTAAATGTCTCTTTCACAAACATTTGTTCAAAAGGCGAAGCAATTGTTGTCCTCCACAGTATCCTTCTTGATAAGGCAAATGTCTCTCACAAAACAAAAGTTCATAAACCAAGGCAATTGTTTTTCACACGATGCGAAGCAATTATTAGCATTTCATACTTATTCTTCAAATTGAACACTTTTGTCAGGATAGCACAGAAACTACTTTTGGCGATGCAACCGTTTGTCAAAATTATAATAAAGTTAACAAGTTCTTTCCACCACACCTTTTTGCCACAACCTCACTTTTTCTTTGCTGGTATACTCCGCAGCCAGGACTAACTACTACTGATCTCTTCTCTGGTTTACTCGCCTGCCAGGAATAAAACTCCTACAACTATAATTGGTCTGAATGGCAATGTTTGTTCGAAGGTTCTCCACACCAGTATCCCCTGTGAGCAGGACTGAATAATGGCTGCTTCTTTGAATAGTCTCTTGACAATGTGGGTTACAGGTTTCCCCAAACTGGATATTCAAGAAAGGAGAATTGCGCCCAAGTTGCCTCTTGACTACTTCTTGATAGCCCCTTGGGTGTTGGTAATGTGGGTTACAGGGTTCCCCAAGTTGGTATCCCATAAAAGGGGATTTGTGCCCTTGTCGACTTTGTATTGCTTCTTTACAGCCTCTTGGCTGTTGTCAATGTGGGTTACAGGTTTTTCCAACTTGTTATCCCATAAATGGGAATAGCAACCTTGTCGCTGTCCTTTATTTGTTCGGCATTCATAATTATGGGTTATTGCCAAATGTCCTGCTCGGAGTGCCCCGGGGTAACCTTTAGCTTCAGGCAAATCACCAGTCTCCTTTGGCGTCCCGCTTCACTTTGAGTTGCTGCGGTGGACCTTCTGCGTTCTACCCACACCATTGGCAACTCCTGCGTAACGTCACTGGTCTGCCCGGCTCTTCTTCAGAGTTCTGCCAGCTCCGTTGGACCTCCACATGCTCCCGCACATGCAAGCAATACACGTCGGGTTGGGAGGACGTCTCCCATATGGCTGAGCTTCTCGTCTCATTGCCGTCCACGATGCTACTTCCTGCTGCGCGCACTCTGCAATACTGCACTCCTTCTCTTCCTGCATTGGCTTCAGCTGGCGCTCTTCCTTATGGGGCAATCCCAAAACTCTGGACTGCTTCTGCCTCTACTACCCTTCTTTACAACAACTACACAGTACATTCTGTTCACACCTTTGGTCTTTACTTTTAGAGACTTCCTCGTCCCAGTACCTCAGGCATTATGGATCCTGAAGTCCACAGTGGTTTTGGTCATTTGACATATTTTATTAGTTTTGATTGGTTTGAACTGAGAGTTGTCAGAATGAGGTGATGTTATGTAAAAGGTACGTGATTTAACATTGGGGTTAGGACCTCTACCTAAGACAGAATCATGACAATCAGAGGATGCCATATTTAATTCCTGAACTTCCAAGGTGCATACCTTATTCTATTTAGATAACTTTTCATAGCATTTTCTTTGGGTAGTTTCATGGGAGGGACTTGTGCACTGACAGCATGCCATTAGGTATTCGGTAATTATAGGACTGCCATCCTCACAAGGAGATGAATACCTATTCTCTCTCAAAAGAGTCACCACTTCCCCCTGACAGCCATCTCCTACCATGTGATCCTCCCTCATTATACCACCCCCAGGATTAGGATCAGGTTGCGGCTCCCTTTGCCTGGTGTGGCCAGGGGAGGGCTGGCACTCTCAGATACAAACCCTTGGGGTGGACGAGAGAGGGAGGATCACCTGCGTAGGGGAGCTCAGGGGAATGCCCCTAGGTGAGACGCTGTGTTGTGCTGAGAAAGAAGGAAAAGCGAGCGAGATATCTGAGGCTTTTATAGGCTATCTGCCTCACCTCTTCCCACTAAATCTCTCCTATTTCGATCCAATGACCCCTCCGTACAGAACACGCATGCTCTTGGCCCTTCTTTTCTGCACCCTTCTAGTCATCATTGTTTTCCACACTCCCAACAGGATCAAGTAAAATCCTACAGTTCCCACAATCCCCCTTGTTTATTTCACAATCCCAATTTTTCCTCTTTACCACGCAAACCCTACAAAACCTGTCCCTCTGATTTTCACTTTCTGAACTCCCAGTCGAAAGCAACCAACAATTAAAATTCCCACCATCTATGTCTTGTTCACAGTCCCGGTCATTCTCGTCCATTTCACAAACTGTACCCATTTTGTCCTTCTCAATCTACCAACCGACACCCTTCTTATAATAGCACCTCTTCCCCTTCATGTCCCATAGGATGCTCTGACACTTCAACCCTTTTCCTTTCAAACCCGAACACCTTAGCACCACACAATAGATAACAAACTAATGTTACTCCTGTGTATCTGACATGTCCCAACCCGAGGGTCGGGCAAAGTCAGGCAATTGACTCCAATCACACACACCTGATGCCCCTTCCTTTTCCCCACAGGAATAAAAGGTGGAGCAAGAGAGCACAGTACGAGAAAGGCGAGCACGCCAGACTGCACAATGAGACGGCTATCACACGGCAGTTCAAGAGAAGGAGAAAGGCGGCAGGAGTCGATAGGCTGGCGAGGAGAGAAGTGATCTTGCACATTTCATCCTAGACCCACGGAACCTTCATGGAAGAGAGCCTAAGAACGTGTACAATAGCAGGAGTGTCTTGCAGAAGATGTCAACGGTACACAGGGCAAGCTTATGCTGGTAAGCAGGACCGATGGAAGCTCCCGCGCCCGTGGTACCGACCTTGACTCCCAGAAAGCCAAAGGCCAGGAGGTACATCACAGCTGGTGAGACGAGGGGAGAACCGATAAGAACCGGGCTGTGTGGAGTGAGAATTGCAAAGTGGCAAGTTTTGAACCAAAGATGATAACTTTGAATGAACTGTAAAAAGTGTGAAGGGGAGACCAGCTGCACAGGGAAACCTGCACCACGTGGGTGTTAACTCAAGAGACTCTGGTGGAGCCCCATAGGATAGAACCTACAGATACCAGAAGGCCATAGGAGGGCCAGCGAAATAGGTCAAGGTGGTCATACAGAGGGTCAAGCAAAATCCCTGTACAATTGAAAGACTTTGATCTACAAGCAGTGTGAGAACCAAGGGAACTGAATCCCGCTAAAGTCAAGAGGGGTCCGAACCCGCCCGAGGGAGATCCAGGGGTGAAGCCATCACCCAAGCAAAAGACATTGAGAAATTGATGGAGGAGAAATCCTGCAAAAGAGAATAGGGGTCCGAGCCTGACCGAGGGAGATCCAGGGGGAGCCTATCACCCAAAGTTGATTGATAAAGGAACTGTGATATTTCGTGGAATACAATACGTGAAGGGTCAGCGCCCAGAAGAAGGGGACCCAGGGGTGAAACAGCACACTACGCAAAACTGTGATAAACAATTCAGAAGGGTCAGCGCCCAGAACAGGGGTTTCAGGGGTGATCATTAGAAACGAACTTTCATTTATTAAAGGAACTTTTGTTTTTGTTATATGAACACATCAGGCCCCGAAGGCAAGAGACTTTCTAAGGAAGCAAGACTTGACCATCGACGGTCCTGAGAACTGCCATTGGAACTGTTGTCTCGTGCTCGAGCAGCCAGAGACCGTACTGTGCTCCAAACTCCGGTCTTATCCCATGTCCAAAACATGGCCAAGGGAGGCACAGGCTATTGCATCCTGACATATTATTTGAGAACACTTCTTTCTTTTCAGCGGAGTTGCTGCAGAGTTGCAGTTCTCGGCAGGTTACTCTGCCCTTTGATTGCTGGCTTCCTGGCACTGCTGACAGTCTTTCTACGCTTTTCACAGTGAGAGTGGGAGGACCGATCTTAAGCACTGTTTGGCCGTGGAGCGGCCACTGAGTTGCTGCAGAGTTGCAGTCTTTGGCAGATTACTCTGTCTTACTTTTATTCCTGGCTTCCTGGCACTGCTGACAGTCTTTCTATGCTTTTCACAGTGAGAGTGGGAGGACCCATTATTAAGCACTATATGGCCGCGAAGCGGCTGCGCAGTTGCTGCAGAGTTGCAGTCTTACTTTGATTCCTGGCTTCTTGGCACTGCTGACAGTCTTTCTATGCTTTTCACAGTGAGAGTGGGAGGACATATTCTTAAACACTGTTTGGCCGCGGAGCGGCAGTGGAGTTGCTGCAGAGTTGCAGTATTCGGCAGTCTATGGCAGCAAAATCTCAAAGGGTGAATAAGGAAGAAGAAGGCTGGTGTATGCAGAGCATGCAGTCCAGACACGAGAAGAGTGGAAGCCTGGAGCCTCGGAGCCTGACACAATCTTCTCCCAACCTCTCCGATCTGCCGGGAAGGAAACCCGCAACAAGCAAAGACCCTAGCGGCGGTGAAATATCAACAGCAGGTAGGAGTTCAAACCAGGTTTTTCTGACACCCCCCCGCTTTATAACACCGTCGCTCCACTGCTCTCTGGGTACCGGCTTACCCTTCAAATTTAAAGACAGTGTCCCACAGCGTTTACACTTGCATGAAACGCTAAACGAAAATGGGAACAACAACATAAGTGACAGCTCATCACCTACCGTGAAGGACGGTTTCCCTCTGCTGCATCCTTCAGTGTTGGGGGATCGCGAGGCCGTGGTGTCCCTCCCTGTAGCCCCGTCGATACTGCTGCCTTCCTGTGGTGACGGCGGTGAGATCTCCGCGACCGCCCAGTCTAGCTGGAACCCTTTGGTTGAGCCTGGTGGGTTGGCGACTCTCGCCGCTGTAGACACCCCAGAGCTTGGACTGGAGACGGGCGGTGAAAGTGGAAAGCTTCACCTGAAAGGGGCCGAGTTTCCAGGTACCGCTGTCAGTGTTTTCCAAACAGCTGACCCCCACTGAAGCAACAAAACCGTTCGAAAGATCCACAGAAAACGGCCTCGAAAATTACCTCAAACTGAGCACAGATTTAGGAGGAACAACAATGCCACTTCCCCTAGTGGTGGAAATTGAAGTCTACCCTACAGACCAGAGAGAGGATTTGATGTGTCCTCCTGCCCCCTCCTCCCTCGACCTAGGGCAAAGCCCTATAGACTGTACTATTACACCAGACGGAGTAGAAATAACAGGGGTAGTGGACGGCGAGGCTTCGTTTGACATGGCCACAAACAACTCGACTGAAGGAGACCCAGTTCCACCTCAGCAACTTGAGTCTAGCCCGCTGTCTCCACTCAATAAAGACCTTTTGACCCCACAAGGAAAGAAACAAATACAATCAACCAACCGTTATTCTGGTAAAAAAACAGAAGACTGAACGAGTGTTCCAGACAACAAGCAAAAATAAACCCATACTCAGATTCAAGACTTCCCAAGTTCCTAAAACCAATCTCGGATGAACCATGTAAAAGGGTTGACCAAGAAATATTGCCAAAACCAGCATTGCAAAGATGGCACTTTGGCTGACCACAAACCTTGAAGCCCCCCCCCCCCCAACTTTGATAATTCTGCAGGGAATATAAGTGGGTCGGTTGACCAAATGCCGGTACTGCTCTCACCTATAATTGGGGAGACACGTACACGGACTACTCAACTATTCAGGGCTCGGGGTGCTATACAAATAAATAAATAAATATTTTAAAAAACACTCAAATGAGCACAAACCAGAAAGTACATAGAGCAATTTCGAAAACTAATGAAAGGGAAGAAACAGAAACGCCAGGAAAAGGATATCCCAAACAAACTCCTAACAGCACTGACCCCGTACGTGAGACCGTGAGACTGCTGTTTCAATCGAGCAAGAGCCTATACAAAGGCGAGGATCCATCCCTCAAAGTGAACCAGGGGAGCCTGTGACATCGAAAAAGACCATCGTCGAGAAGCGAGAAACAGACGATCTTGCCTGAAAAACCCAGAGAATTTAATTGCGATCATTACCAAACTCCTCCACCATCACATCCACATCCCCAATCCCTTCATTCTTGAGAGATAGAAGATCATCGGAATACTTACAAGGTCATGGAAAAGATACGCCAGGAAAAAAACCAGACCTTTTCGCAATAATGTCTGCAGTAACAATTGCGCTTGCACCATTCAGCAAACTGTATGAACAGGTTATCATGCCTTGTTCTTTCTGGAGAGGAGCGCCAGCTACCTTTTTTGAGCAAACTGTATGAAGCAGTGAACATAGAGGGCTACATAATGGCTACTACATTGAAAAACCAAGAGACGCCGGATTAAAAATCATTGAATGTCAGCCAACAGGTCCCGGATCTTCGCAAACTCAGACAACTTCTGAGCACAGCAACGAAAACGGCCACGACTCACCAAGTGCACACATACAACGTGAACATAACAGAGCGAACATGAGAGACCCTCAGAGTTCTAAAGGTCAGTCATCGCAGCAATTGCTAACGATCAGGATGACCAAGAGCACTAAAAATCCACCTAGAAACTAGGTGATGTAAATCTGGGTAAAAATCCGAAATCACACAAGAACCCATGTAACGGCTCTATACTGTTTGAAATTTCTGGACCGGACCAAAACATGAAATCGGGGGACCCCTCGTCTAACAATGGAATAAGTAACATGTCAAGCAAAGCCTCTAATTTCGCCATCTTTACTCAAAAAAAGGAATAAAACTCAAGAAGAAAATAGAGTTCTGGCACCCAAAGGTGTCACGAGTGAAAACATCACACCGTTAATGAAAAGCGGCAAATGTAAAACAGTGTATGAGAAACCCATACCAGCACCAACGAAAACCAATACTGAACGCCTTCAGGAAGAAAGGGCTGAAATCATAAAGGCTAGTAACCCAGAGCCCTTAAGAAAACGTGCAATAACCATTGAAGAATCAGAAGACGACACAGATCTGTTGAGCTGAACCCAATACTCAATAGAATATTCGGAATCAGAGTTGATAAATATCGCATTAGGATCAAAACCATCAGAAGCCGAAACTCAGGGGCCGCCAACACCTGAAGAAATGCATAACCTCTTACCCAAAGAGTCAGACTTTTATAATCTTTTCTGACCTTAGACGGGCGCGTCGTCATAATGGCTGCGGTCTCAAGGGCCTGTCTGCGGCTGTTCGTGACGGTACGTTGACCGTCGAGCAGACCGACTGACACCATTCTTTTCAGATCCCTGTGAGTACATTGCAAGATATCCCACTACACCATATGTTTGGTCCCTCGACCATTTCACTCTAAACACTGTAGCTGAAGTAAGTTATGTATTCACACCGCTGCAACCCCCTTCACACATGCCTTGCAACCGTGTCTGAACCCATCCGTCGCCTCCACGCGGTATCACAGCCATAAGAAGCGTTCAGTGCTGTTACGCTCGCCTGGCTCCCACAGAGGCATCGATCGGAACTGGACAGCTGCGGTCTCCACCAATGTGACGCATAGGGCTGAGATGACGGACTGGACTGGTCCACCTAGCTTAGTTTGCTTGGCCCGTAGGAATATTCTTCTGCAAATGGAGAAAGGGAATTAACCACCCGTGGAGTTGAGCGTAAATCCTCCCACCCCCCACTGTTCTCCCCACAGATCGCCTTTGATGTCCCCTCTTATAGTCTCACCTGATGGTTTGAAAAGATGAGCTCTCCATCCTGCATTGAGCACAGGGGCGCGTTGATAACCAGTTGCTTCACTGGCTCGAAGGAATTGGTGAGTTCCAGAACAATATTGACTCTTGAGATTCCCGGCAAGATGCCGTAAGTATAAAGTTCATAAGAGTTCAAAGGCCTGACTTTCACTCTTGTCCGATTCCTTGCAGGTTGCAGCTTGACCCTAATGAAGAGTTCCTCGTGGCAACCGGTAGTATTCTGGTAAGGATTTGTATTTTCCAACACAGTTCGATAAAATAATGTCCATATGTAACCTGTTGCTTTCTCCCTTATTCGGGCGCTGAGAGAAAGTATGAAGTCTTGGGGAATAATACCTCCGGCGGTAAAATCAGGTAAGTCTATTGTGGTGAGGAGGGTTCCCCTTATTAGTCCCTTTGTTTCACCTTGCTGTCCTTTTGTTTCCCCTTAGGGGCCGGGGTTCGGCGAAGATGCAGTGGAAGCTGCGCCGACCCGTGAAGAGGAATAGTACCCCCGGTGGTAAAATCAGGTAAGTCTATGGGGGGGTAACTAATATCCCTCTGTGTATTCCCTTGGCTCACCTTGCTGTTCTTGTCTTCTCCTTAGGTGCCGGAGTGCGGCAGGAACATGCAGGAGGATGCAGTGGAATGTGAAGATGCTGCAAAGGCCGGTGAGTTCAGCGTGGCGCTGCGGCAGGCGAGGCGACGCGCATAAAATAACTTCTTTTTTCCAGCTCGAAGGCGCGATGGATCAGGAATTCAGGTAAGGATTAAAGGTATTGCTCTTGTTCTAACCTTTTCTCCTTCTTTCTCCCTTTTTCTAGAAGCTCCAAACTCGAGACAGGCGTGGCAGAAGGCTGGATGCAGACTTGCAGGCACGGTGAGCGTTACGCTGCTGGATGCAGAATAACGCGAAGCGTGTGCTGCTCTTCGGGCGTGGTTTAAATAGCCCCCAAAGTAGTCCCAGGTAAGTATTCCTCCCCAGCCCCGCCCGAATAAAAAATAGTCCCTAAGTAAATTAGTCCCTTCCAAGTCTCTTTTGGCTTGGAGCTCTTGCAGCATGGTCTGCATCAGGTAAGTTTGCAGCATGGTCTGCATCAGGTAAGTTTTAATCTATGAGCCTGGCCCCTATGGCGCCAGGACTGACTCTCCATATGAGCGTGGCGCCATAGGCGCCAAGACTGGACCCAAATAGCCCCTAGCAGGGGTTGTTGGGCTTGCTTAGGATAACTTGATGCCTGCTTCCGGGGTTGCTGGACGTGGTCTGGGTTCCCGGGGGTAGGCATCATGACAAGTGCCTCTGCACACAGCAATAACAATTACTCTATTACGCGCACACCATCCAACGCTATGAGCAGCTCACTCTACATTTGTATAGCACCTCTTTTTTAATTCAGCAAAACAGAATTAGCTCATGCCCTACTATTACTGCCATGCTCAATATTTGCGTATGAAATGAGTAGAGCATTGTTACCTACCATACATCACCCAATAGCAGCAAACAGATCTGCATAAGCCTACCTTGCCACCCACACTGTGTACTTCTACCCTATTGGTAGTAAATTGTATTAGCCCACCTTGTCACACTGTGTATTTCTACCCTATTGGTAGTAAATTGTGTTAGCCTACCTTGTCACACTGTGTATTTCTACCCTATTGGTAGTAAATTGTATTAGCCTACCCTGCCATATTGCGCTTTCTCTACTCTATCAGTAGTAATCTAGCCTAGCCTACTCCGCCAAACTGTGCTTGCCCACACCTTCAATAGCACTCCTAATCTAGTCAACCACCCATACTGTATTATTTCACACACTGGTGACACCAAGTGCGAGCCAATTGTCCCAAACCACTTTACCTCTGTACTCACTATGTATATAACAGACTTATACACAGTCCTACTAAGGGTCATACTAGACCTGATTTCTATGACTAGCTCCACAAGACTAAACCTCCCACCAGTTCCTCACTCAACCCCGACCGATCATCCATCAGCACTCATGGTTAACCCTTTGATACTACCACTATCTAGTAACCTGAGACATGTACAAACTGTAACCTCTAACGTTCACATCCGGGACCTACCCAAAACTGCTAGACCATGCAGTTCCACTACCAGAAATCATAGACTCTGTTCTAGATTACCTAAAATATTCGAACCCCTCGCCAGGTCTATTATCAATACAAAGATTAAGAAAATATGGCCACCTACCAAAAGGTCCAACACCATATTAAACACCACTAATTTCACTCACCTACTAACTAGTAATGAAAATTGCCAGCAGAGCAATACATCCAATGCACCTCTCGAAAATGAAATAATTAACCAAATTCCACTAAAATTACCAACAGAGAACAATGCCCCACACCTCAAAGCAGCCTTAATAAATGCTTGCTCCTTAGTGGCACATGCCACAGAGATAGCTGATCTTATACAGGCCAGAAAGTTTGACTTCCTAACCATCACCGAATCATGGCCTCATACGGCAGCTGGCCCCGCCGTCATGCTTGCAGTTCCAGAGGACTACACAATACTTAGATCAGACAAATTAGAGGCCTGTAGTGGAGGCTTAGCTATAATAGCCAAAACCAACCTAGCCATGAGACCAGTCCCTTCTTCTGATGTTAAATCTTGCGAATCCTTGTTCGCCAAACTACCGATCTCCCGATCCAAAACTCTCACCATCAACTTATTATACAGGTCCCCTGGCCCCATTGGGTCATTTATTTGAGAAGGACCTAATCACCATCCTCCCCGACAACCTAAAAAATACATCACATGTCCTGCTGCTAGTGGATCTCAATCTGGGGTTTAAAGACCCTAAAGACCATCAAGCAGCACTAATCGCTGACGCTCTCACTGAACTAGGCTTCAGTCAAAAAGCAACCCTTCCAACCCACAGCAAAGGTGGAACTCTCGATTGGGTAGCAGACTAATCCATCACTTCCATCACCCCACAGTCATGGAAGGACCACCACCTCCTAGCATTCCCACTAGAAGCCATAACACTATCCACAAAAAAACAACCCATTGCCCCCCCACCCCTATTCCCACCAGGAATATAAAAAATATTACGGTCGTGAAACTTGTACCTCTAATACTACCAACACTAAATTCGGGGCGTGGCTAGCTGGCCATGTAGGAGGATGGGGATCTCCGGAGCTCCTGTCGATCCGAAATATATCCTGGTATTACCTGCCTTCCCGGCGGCAAAATCCTGGCCCCAAACACAGGATGATGGATGGGAAGATTAGCGGCATGCATTGCGAGCTTCAATGACTCCAATGACAGTTTGGTGATGATATTCGCTGTTCTCTTCGCGATCGCCATGAGGAGCGCAACCCAAAATGGCCGCTGCTCTCCAGGACAATGGCTCTGAGATGGGGCTTAGTAGTGAGGAAACAGGCACACCCTGCGGTTCCTGATTGCGGACCCGTTGGGAATGAAAACTCCAGCACGGAGATGGTACGGCTGCCGAAGGGGTGCGCACGTAATACTGCGAGCGGGCGCCAGTGACGGCGGTGCGCCTGGTACGCCCCTGGATGAGAAAGAGGGACGGAGTCGGGCAGATCGAGGTGAGGACAACGGGAGCAGCGGACCCTCCGCTGCAATTGGTGTTTCGGGCCGCAGTCGTGGCAGGTCACAGAGGCACACGCACAAGCAATTAGGACGCATGGCGTCCTGGAAGCTGTCGGGCACTCCTGAAGGGGCGCACGGACACTGAGGGCGACGAGAGGAAGTGGTAGCACAGAGCAGCGCCGGCGGTCCCCCCGAGCACAGGCGGGTCGCGGGCCGCCTGCGTGATAAGAGGGCTGGGGTCTGAAGCCCCAGATTGAGACCTGGTGCGGGGCCGAGTGAGGACCCCCCTCACCGCTGGATCTGCATATAGGTCGAGCGCAGGCACGCTCTGCCCTTACAAAGGAGCACCCTGACCCTATGGGAGGGGGCTACGTTAAGTCAATACAATCAGGCCAGGGGGTGCTGGTGTACCAGCTACGAGCGTGCAGGAGCTGATGCTGCGGGGGCCCCCCATGCTGTGAGAGCTGGGAAGCCACAGGAGTCTGTGAGACCACATAGTGACTGGAACCGCCGCACTGAAGTATGTCCGGGGGACACAGCTCGGGCCAGCCAAGCTGAGACCAGTGGACGGATCCTGGGCCCTATACAGATCGGTGCTCCCCTTGCAGACACGGAAGGGTAAGGTCCTGACATATGTAGTCCACATGAGAACTGCACAAGATTTTCCCACAAGTGAGACTGCGGCAGCATATAGTAGTTGAAGAGGACTTCTGCCCTACAAGCGGGCTACCTGGCCGCCCGTGCTCACTAACCTAAGCCCCGAGGGTGGCATCATACTGTAAAACCTGAAGCAAGCTGCCCACTTGTCCAGCGGAGCGATAGACATGGCGTCTAAGCTCATCAAAACCAAAGGGAAACAGCCCACGATGGAGGATTACACCAAGACCCCGCGGAGGGCACCAGGAGCAAGGACAGAAGCGCCCAGCAAGCAGCTTCCCCAGCAAGGGAAGACCGGCATATCCTGGAGGCTATCGCAGACCTGAAAGCCTCATGGGAGACTAAATTGGAAGCCGCCATGTCTACATTGAAGGTGGCGCTGGAATCAAAAATAGACGCAGTGCAAATAGATTTGAACCTCCTTCGACAAGATGTAAGGTTGATAGCTGATCGCACAGGGGAACTGGAAAAGGGAGTGGTGGCCAACACAGCGGCTTGTGCTTCGCACGCCCGGGAGTTCCACGCGTTACGACAGCAGGTGGGTAACCTAGAGAGCAGAGCTGAGGAGGCGGAGGGCAGAGCGCGCAGAAACAACATACGCATCGTGGGACTTCCTGAAGGAGAAGAGGGAGCGAACCCCACAGAATATGTGGAATCTCTGCTCCTGCAGGAGATCGAAGGGGGCACTCAGTCTCAGGGATTCCCTGTGGAGAGGGCGCCCAGGGCCCTGGCAAGGAGACCCCCCCGGGAGCCCACCCGAGACCCATCATTGCCAAAATATTAAACTACTGCGACAGGGAACGCATACTGGAATACTTCCGCAATGGTGGCACAGTCGAGAGGGCGTCCGCCTCAATTACAGCATACCCTGACTACACTCTTCAGGTACAACGAAAGAGACTACATTTTGGTGCAGTTAAGAGGAGGCTACGGGACTCGGGCCATAAGTACATGCTGATGTATCCAGCAAGGCTGAAGATATTTCATAAGAGCAGAACACTGTTTTTTTCGACACTCCAGAGGAAGCGTCGGACTGGCTGGATGCTCAAAACTGCCCGGAGGAAAGGGAGGACCAGAAAGGAAGCAGCGCGGAGAAATGATGCAGCGATCCAACGAGTAAGGTGCCATATAAGGACGCGCCAATGGGACTTGATTATAGTTGAGCTGAATAATGGGAAGGCAGAGTTTGATGATGCATGACCGGGAGCAGAAGAGCACCTGACCTCATACCCCCCTTAGATAGGTTAGTCCGGTTGCCACTAGTGTGGTAACTTCCTGCTGGGTGTCCGATACCGGAATAGCTGGACGGATCCAAATGCGGGATCGCCTGAGATCCAGGGATGGAGCTGGGCAATTGTTGGGGTTGGGAAGGGAGGGGGGAGGGAAGGGAGTTGGGGTGTGTGTTGGGGTAGTAGTTGGGGAACAAGCATGTACCCGCGCACCTCTGCGCATAATCCAAGATGAGCACCCCCGAGCCGGGAATCTCGGAGGGAGAGATAAGAGGAGAGACCGAAAGGGTGATGGGTGACCTTAGGGTGGTAACCTGGAACGTCAGGGGGCTCAATACTTACCTGAAGAGGAATAAAGTGATGATGTACTTGAGGAGGCAAAAAATAGATATAGCTCTGTTGCAAGATGCCCACCTCACGAAGGAGTAACAGGAGGTAATAAAGAAGAAATGGAAGGGCACTATGGTGAGCGCTACTTACTCAGTTTATGCCAGGGGGGTGATTATTTGGGTGGCACCTCAGGTCCCTATTCAGATATTACAGACTGTGGCGGAGCCTGATGGGAGGATGGTGGCACTTTGGGGACTTCTGGAAAACAGGGAAATAAGCATCATAAATACATATGCCCCTAATCAAGATACTGTGTCATATTATAAATCACTGCACAGGAAACTTAGCCCTTTTATAGACGAGCTGGTCATTTGGGGTGGGGAGATTTTAATTGCACATTAGACCCTACACTAGATAGATCGGACTCGAAATTTGATAGACCGACACCCGCAGCGAGAGCACTACGGGCCCTCCTGAGGGATTTTGGGCTCAAAGACACAGGGAGGCAGCAGCACCGACAGCAAGACACCACTCCCACTACACAGCCCGACATAACCTTTCCACAAGGTTGGATTACATGTTCACCACCCCCAGAGTGTCTAGGGAGGTAGTGCGCTCTGAGTACAAAGCCAGAATTCTGTCGGATCACTCCCCCATTGTCCTAGAGTGGAGACACCAGCCCCCAAGAGCCAGAGTTCCCACATGGAGACTCAGAGCTGAGGCCCTGAGAGACGCTTCATTTCGTGAGGACCTCTGGGAGGAGATAATCAACTATTTTGAATTTAACACGGGAAGTGTGGAATCGGATGGGACCCTGTGGGAGGCTTTTAAGGTGGTAATCAGAGGGGCAGCCATTGCCAAATCTAAAGGGCTCCAAAGAGACATAGAGCGGGAGTTGCAAGAAATCGAAAAGAGATTGGAAACGATAATGGAGAAGTAGGGGACCTCGCAGGTACTCTGAAGGGGCGAGCCAGCTTCAATTGGCAGGAATAGAGCTATGGGATAGGCTCAGCAACCTAAATGATAAGAAATGCATTGAACGGCAACATGCAGGGCGGGGACAAACCGGGGAGGCTGCTAGCGTGGCTATATAAAAACGAAGAACATAGACCCGTGATTAGAGAGATAATGGGGGAGGCGGGTCAGATCTGGAACACCAAGGAGACGGTGAACGAGAGATTCCTCGAATTTTACAAACACCTCTACGCAGACGTGGGGGAGAACATGGAAAGAGAAACTCTCGAGGTCCTAGTGGACATAGGGTTGCCCAAACTAGGCACAGAAGATAGGGAAAGCTTAGAAGCCCAGATCACGTTGGAGGAACTAGAGGCAGTGGTGACTCATCTTCCCACGTGTAAAGCTCCTGTCATGGACGGGCTCCCCAGCGAGTTTTATAAAACATACAGACAGGAGATCCTACCCCCACTGTTGAACATGTTGAATGAGAGTTATGAGATTGGAGGACTACCGGTGTCCCTGAGAGAGGCGATGATCATCTCCCTCCTCAAGCCTGGCAAACCCAGTGTGGTCTGCGGGTCGTAAAGACCACTGTCCATGCTGAACCAAGACAGCAAGATCCTTACTACAGTACTCGCTAATAGACTTAAACCAATGATAAATAAATTAATACACCCCGACCAAACAGGTTATGTTCCAGGTAGGAGCATATCCGACAACCATAGGAGGCTCCATCATATCATAGAGCAGACAGAGGGCGACCCAGACGGCAGTAGTTTCACTGGATGCAGTTAAGGCATTTGATTCTGTCCGGTGGCCATGGCTAATGGTGGCCCTAAAGGGATTCAGGATGGGACCTGGGTATTTGCGGTGGGTGAAAATGCTTTATAGCTCCCCCATAGCCAGAGTAAGAACGGGGAAGATCATATCGGAAAGATGGCAGCTGGGTAGGGGCACGAGGCAGGGCTGTCCATGGGTACCAATGTTGTATATATTAGCCCTTGAGCACCTGGCCATCTATCTCAGACAACAGTATGGCGATATAGGGGTGCGTACCAAAGGGGGACTGCACCTAATATCGATATATGCAGATGATGTGCTTCTATACCTGTGTTACCCGGAGGAGAACTTGCAATATATTTTGGAAGTGATGGAGCGCTATGCGGCCTTCTCCGGGATTAAGGTCAACCCTGTTAAGTCTACCATGTTCCCCTTGAGCAGATACAAAGACAATCCACAAATAAACCTGCCCACCCTGCAAATAGCATGGCAGACCGATACGTTTAGATACCTGGGGATTAACATCTACCACACTAACAGCTGAGCACAAACATAACACTGAGAAAGCGGTGGATGGAGTAAAAAACAGCATGGATTTTTGGGCCAAGTTACCCCTGGCTATGGTGGTTAGGGCGGCCCTGCTGAAGATGGTGGTTCTGCCCAGGCTACTGCACTATTTTACAAACATCCCATACATGGTGCCCAAGCGCTTCTTTACTAAACTGCACAGTCTGTGCAGGGGTTTCCTGTGGCATAACACTAGAAACAGAGTGGCCCTGTGGAAGCTTCAGAACGCATATGATAAAGGGGGGATTAAGTTACCAAATTTTGAGATATACCACTTAGCGGTGCAATTACAATATGTAGCCAGGTGGTTGGTGGAAAACGAGGCGGCGGAATCCAGGCTGCTGCAAGAGGACAGTGCCCCTTATTTTTTACGAGAACTAATCTGGCTCCCCAAATCTGAGATGCGAAGGAGACCAGGACTGCTCAGATTGGGATGGGAGGTAGGGCATAAAGCATGCCGGTCCATGGGGGGCGAGACCCCGTGCTCCCCGCAGGCACCACTGGTGGCGCTATGTGGAGCAGATGTCCAATTCAGGAGAATGATCCGAAAATTCTGGGAGCCCGTGGGCCTGGCCACCCTGGGGGACATTTGGCAGGAGGGAGAAGCAGTAGATTTCCAAACATTACTAAAGGAGACCGGGGTACAGCTTGGACAGTATATCACATATAACAGAATTGTCAAAAGTGAAAGAAACGTGGTCCGAGCTAGAGTTGGCAGAGCTCCGGGTCACGGCCATCGAAACAATGTATGACATTTCAGAGGGGGGCACGAAATATCCACGATTTACGAATTAGCTATGCTGAATGTGGGGAAGGATCTTGCCGATCTAAGGTGGGATTGGGAGGAGGAGGCAGGAGAAACCTTGCAAGACGGGCAATGGAGAGGGCCCTAAAATATCCCAAGAAGGTGTCTAGGAATGCCAGGTTACAACAAATCAATCCAACTATATGTCACTCATAGAGCATACATGACCCCGTATGATAGCAAAATTTGAAAACACAGAGGCACAAAAATGCCCCAAGTGTGGGGAAGAGAGAGCCGGGATGATCCATATGTTCTGGGCATGTCCGGAGATCGGGAAATTTTGGGGGGAGGTGAAACTCAAGCTATCCGAGAAGGGGATTACGTTAGACGTAGAATCCATCTGGGCATGCATGCTAAGGGGATTTACCAGGCCGCGTACATTGAAACAAGTATGCAAGCTCAAAGTATTAGCATACATCCTGAGCAAGAGGAGAATTGCCATAAGCTGGACAGCCGCTCACAGACCTAGGGTGGAGAGGTGGTGGGAGGACCTCCTCAAATGGGCAGATGCAGAGACAATGGCATGGTACGATGCAGCTAGCAAAGGAGAGGGAGAGGAAGTAGAACCACCGATGGAATGGAGACAAATGATTGCATCGCTTCATGGGTGCACCCCTAGTGACCCCAGTGACGAGGACCTGCTTGAGAACCTTGAGGAGGACTTACCCTGAGTAACTGTTATCGGAGGTACAAGGAGTAGTGCTCGAGTTTTTTTTTCTTTATTGGGGTTGGAGGGGGGAAGACATTGTAGAAGATAAATATGTAATGCATATGTTGGAACACATGTAACTGGAAATGTCGGGAATGTTGTTATATGTTGAGTGTGAAATTTATAAAATAAAAAAAAAACACTAAATTCCCTACCTGAGTGTACCGACCCCGCTACCTTAGTCAAGGAATACAACAAAACAATGACCAAAGCTCTAGACTCCATTGCCCCACTAAAACTCAGAAAGAGTAAACCTAAAATGCTTCTCGCCATACCTCAAATCACAGACTAGAAAAAAGAAAAAGTGAAGCCATATGGAGACAACTACCATCAGACAACAACAGATCCAACCTTAGCAACATATCCTCCCACTATAAGAAGGAAATACGGCTAGCTAAACAAGACACCTACAACAAGAGAATCCAGCAAGCCAACTTCAGCATAAAAGAATTATTCTGATGCTTGTTAATCTGCTTAGAATCACATGCTGTGCATATAGTCCGACATCCAGTGGCAACCGCGGAGTATTGCATCTTGTCTTTTGGGGACCGAAAGGGACGTCGGCATAGGCGTGTCTGTAACACTATCGTGACGTGTGTAGTACCCAAAATCCCTCACGCACCGAGGTCCCTCAGATTGTTTTTTTCCGCCCAGATAACTGGTCGCCCTATAGAGACATTGTTTATCTTACCGAATTGTCGGTTTATTCCCCGTTAAGTCACTTCGTCTAACAAGAACATCTTCGATGAAGACTACGGGGGATACGTCTCGGCTGTGGATTTCGCCGCCTAAGATCCGGTGGGCGGATTTTCAACGTGGTCGGGCCCTCTGGCCGGGCTATACAGAAGGGAGAGTGGGGTCGGGTTGGCCATACTGTTTTAGTATGTCTTTCCTCCTTTCCCCTTTTTTCCCTTTCGGTCTGGTCATCCTTCCCTTTTGCTATGGAAAGGACTCCCTTTAGATTCTGCCCTAAGTGTAGGGTCGGATATCGTTGGAAGGACGAGCACAGGACGTGTAACGCCTGTTTGCCCCTAGAGCACGACGAGAAGCGGTGTGTGGCGTGCAAACTCCTTCGACCCAAGGCCCTTAAGGAGCGCCGTGTAAAGCGGTGGGCCGCATACGGCATGTCACGCGTGGAGCCCCTCTCCCCCCCCCACCGCCACACCAGCCGAAAGTGGCAGGGGTACTTCTGATGACCAAACGTCCAACGCAGATGTTATAGACCTTGAGGCGGACACTTCTAGGTCGGCCACGCCCGTCCCCGACCCTTTCAGGCTCGACTCTGGTCTTGCTACAGGGACCACACCACCGGCGACAGGGGTGTACAATCGCACCGCAACACTAAGCACACAGCCCCTACGCCAATTTCGACGGTTGCGTCGAAAAAGGCAAAAGCTCTAACAGGGCCGCCGAAATCTTCGCCGGTTCCCACGGATCGCTCTGATCCAAGGCCTTCCCCGCATTCGCAGCAGCGCATGGCGACTGGGCAATCAAAAAAGACTAAGGGCGCTACTCCTAATCTTACCACGGTCGAAAGTCGGGAACCCGACGTTTCGATGGGTCCCAAGGCCTCTATAGGCCTTACGACTAGGCCTCTACCCGGAAACCTGTCCGCTGAACCTCCTGGTGGCACGGATGGTCTTTCTTTGTCTCTCGACGATTCAGCATCTATTCAAGGTAGCATCGGAAGGATTGCGGCGGCGGTGGGTCTTATCCCGGCCCCGCCAAAAATTATGGGTCAATCTGTGGGAAAGTTTCTGGCGGATTATGTTCCAGATTGCGATGGGACTTACGTAGATAGTCAAGAGACTCTCTCCGACACCCGTAGAGGTTCCCGGCAAAGCCAAAGGGCGGAGAATGGCACTTCTCCTAGCGCCGGCCCGTTTGGGTCCTCTAAATGGACTACAGAAGAGTTTGAGGGGTGTATGGATCGGTTGGAGCAGATTATCGCCTCTTCAGATCATCCACCCCCGAAAAAAGCACGGATAGACCCTAACCTTCAAGTTCAGATAGACCAGTCTCAGGTTTCCCAACAAGAAGACTTGGTCCATATAGATACTTATAGAGATATCTATAATGAGGAAGAGGAACTGTCCGTTCTCAAAAACTATGAGGAGGACCAACAGGACACGACAGACACCTGGGAGGAGGCCCAGCAGGAAGATGAAAACCCTTGGACACAAGATCAAGACACTGATATTGTAATCCTGGACTCTCCTCCCTCCACCCTGGCTCGCCAGGCCTCCCTTGTGGATGACCAAATGGCTTTCAACTCCATGTTGAAAAAAACGGCAGAATTTTTCAAGATTGCCACCCAAGAGGCGGTACCGGAGCAGGATTTCGTGGAGGATATTATCAAATAAAAACATCCAGCGAGTCAATCCATCCCCCTCTTTAACTCTGTTCGGAGGCGGGTAGCCCCATCTTTGGTTACACCTGCTCGGACATGGGCAGTGAACACAAGAGTCGAAAAATCCGACCGACCCTCTGTATATCAAAGGGCACGCCATTCCGGACTCACTGGCCGTGACTACCACTCAAAAGAGGGCAGGGGTACCCCTTGTCACTTGAGAATCACCGCCGGACAAGGAGTCTAAGAGGTTGTATGCCCTGGGCAAACGTGTCACATCAGCAGCTCCATACACCATTCGGGTTGCTAATAATACTACCCTATTAGCAGGCTATGCTGATGCCCAATGGAACTTACTCCAAGAAGGCCTCCAGGAGGTTCTTGAACCCACCAGAACAAAGCTTCTCGCCATTATTTCGGAGGGAAAACTGATTCAAAATGTGGTCAAGAACACCCTGGACACTGCAGAAACAGCAGGCAGGTCTCTTGCGCAAGGCACTCTTTTGAAAAGACACGGATGGCTGCGGACATCGGGCTTCAGACCTGAGACTCAGGCCTCTATTATTAATAAACCCATTGAGGAGACTAACCTCTTCGGGAAAGCAGTGGATGAAGCGTTGGAGACGGCCAAGAAGGAGCACGAGACTATAAGGTCTTTGCACCAGATTACACAAAAACCAGAGGGGCAATAATTCTCGGCGGTTCTTTCGAGGACACGCCCGTGCCGGCCAAAACAACTACGGCACGGGTAACTCCAACACGAACCAAACATCCGGAAGCCCTACCTACTACCCCCAAAGGGGTTAGAAACGCGGCAAAGGTAGAGGCAGAGGCCCCAATCCCAGAGGAGCCTCAGCCGCTGGTCAGAAATGACCACCATGTCCAGATCCCCTCCCATGTCTCCCCGGTCGGGGGGCGATTAACATCTTTCCTCAAGGCATGGGAGGGGATAACTTCAGACCAGTGGGTCTTAAAGGCGGTCGCCCACGGTTATTGCGTGGAATTCGCCGACCTCCACAGTTCAGACTGCCGCGATCATGACGCCTTTCACCGGCCCATCTGCAGATCCTGATCCAAGAGGTGGAAGCTCTGCTGGGAAAGGACGCCATAGAAGCTGTCCCGATTCCTCAGGTAAATGAGGGTATCTATTCAGTGTACTTCCTTGTACCCAAAAAGTATCTCACCATGCGTCCTGTTCTAGACCTGCGCCCACCGAACAAGTTCATAAAACCCCAGAAGTTTTGCATGGTAACATTGCAGGAGGTGATCCCATTGCTGAAACAGGGGGACTTCATGGCAACATTGGATATGAAAGATGCATACTTTCATATTTCAATGTTGCCAGTGCACAGAAAATACCCAAGGTTCATGATCCAGGACAAACACTACCAATTCAAGGTACTCCCCTTTGGCATCGCCTCAGCGCCAAGAGTGTTTACCAAAGTCCTGGCAGTGGCAGCAGCACACCTGCGCAGACTATCAGTCCCAGTTTACCCTAACCTCGACGACTGGCTCATCATGGGGGACTCGTTTGACGTTTGCTTTTCGAACACCCAAAAAACAGCGGATCTCCTCTTCAGCCTGGGGTTTTCAATCAACGAAAAAAAATCCAGTTTTGTCCCCAGCCAAGTAAAACAATTTCTGGGAGCGCTAATTCGGACGGAAGACGGTCTTGTCTTCTCCTCCAGCAAGAGGGTTCAGAACATGCTCTCTCAGATTCCTCTATATGTAGCCAGTCGGGAGGTGACGGTACGCAAAGCCATGCATTTGCTAGGGATGATGGCATCATGCATATACTTGGTTCCCCACGCGCGGCAGCGCATGCGTCCCATGGCTACAGCCAGTGGTGTCAGGCCAGCGGACAATAGGAAGATCTGTTAGTTGTCTCGCCAGCTCTCATTCTCTCTCTGCAGTGGTGGTCAAGACAAAACCTCTTGAAGGGGAAGACCTTCACCACCCCTGCAGTGGAAGCCACTCTCACGACAGACGCATCTCTCACGGGGTGGGGGGCTCACCTGCTTCAGCAGACAGCACACAGAGTGTGGTCCCCTCAAGTAGCGTCCAACCAAATAAACTTACTGGAGCTACTAGCGGTATTCAAAGCATTGAAAGCCTTTCAGGTGCAACTACAAGGGAAGACAGTGCTGATCCTAACCGACAGCACTACAGCAATGTATTACCTGAACAAACAGGGGGGCATTCACTCTCCAGGGCTATCCAAGCTGTCCCAAAACATTTGGATATGGGCTCTCAAACACAAGATGTTTTTGTTGTCCCAACATGTTCCAGGGGAACTCAATCTTCTGGCAGACGTGCTCAGCAGAGATTTTCCTTTGCCAGAAGAGTACGAATGGCGACTGCACGAAGACATTGTGTCCAACGTCTTCGCAGAATGGGGTTTCCGAGAGATCGACCTGTTCGCTACTCAGGAGAACGCCCAATGCCAAGACTACGCCTCCAGGTACCCCCAGAACCGATCAAAGGGGAACAGTCTCTGGATAACTTAGTCGGGGAAATTTGTCTACGCTTTTCCCCCCCGACTCCCCTTCTCAACAAGATAGTGCACAAGATGCACCAGGAACCAGTCACCATGATACTGGTGGCCCCCATGTGGGCCCGCCAACCCTGGTTCGCTCACCTGATGGAAATGTCCCTCTCCCCACCAGTCAAGCTGCCCTGAACTTACAAAATGTTGTCTCAGGACAGGGGGGAGACCCTACACCCATGCCCACAAACTCTGAATTTAGCAGCCTGGCTCCTGAGATCATAGAGTTTGGACACCTGCAACTCCCTCAGAGATGCATGGATATACTCAGGGAAGCGAGAAAACCTAATACACGTTATTGCTATGCCAGCAAATGGAAACGGTTTGTCATCTGGTGCAATTCCAAGGGCGTCAATCCCATCGATTGCTCACCCTCACACATTGTGTTGTTTCTAACCCACCTGTTGGACTCTGGGTTAGTCTTCAATTCCCTAAAGGTTCATCTGGCTGCTCTGTCAGCCTACACCACATCACAACAAAAAGTATCGTGGTGGAAAATACCAGTAATTAAAGCCTTTATGGAAGGGGTTTATAGGATGTATCCTCCCATCTCTCATCCTGCCTCTGGATGGGATCTGAATGTGGTTCTGACCAGGCTCATGGGAGCCCCCTTCGAGCCTATGCATAAAGCAAGTCTGAAAGACCTGACTTATAAGACAGCCTTCCTAGTGGCTATCACTTCTATCAGAAGGGTTAGCGAACTACAGGCTCTTTCTGTTCTAGACCCCTTTGTTACAGTCCACAAAGACAATGTAGTTCTGCGCACACATCTCAGGTTTGCGCCTAAATTCATTTCGAAGTTCTATGTGAACCAGTCAATCGAACTACCCACTTTCTTCCAGGACCCTACTAACATGGCCGAAAGAAGCCTTCACACATTAGACGTGCTCAGGGCAGTCAAGTTTTACCTGGAAAAAACTAAACCACCAAGGAAGACTAAACAATTCTTTGTTTCAGTGGCAGCTGGTAGAGAAGGGGATCCTGTCTCTAAATCAGCTATCTCAAGGTGGATTGTCAAATGCATCACATTATGTTACACTCTTGCGAAGAGAGAACTGCCCTTCAAGCCTAGAGCACACTCTACTCGGGGCACTGGGGCGTCCATAGCATTCATTGCAAATGTTCCCCTAGAGTCCATTTGCAAAGCGGCAACCTGGAGTTCTGTACACACCTTTACAAAACACTATTGCCTAGACACTAATTCTAGGTCTGATTCTCAGGTGGGACAAGCAGTACTAAGACATCTTTTCTCTACTGTTCCTTCTCACAACCCGCCTCCAACTCCAGGTACTGCTCGCTAGTCTATGCACAGCATGTGATTCTAAGCAGATTAACAAGCATCAGAAGACATGCATTACTTACCGTAAAAGTATTTCTGATCATTGTATCTGCTTAGATTCACATGTGCCCTCCCTGCCTCCCCGCTCGGGGTGGAAGGAACATAGACTTCTTACTACTTTCTCTCTTATGTACTCACTCACTATAGTCTTGGGCTCCCTCATGGCAGAAAAAATACAATCGGAGGGACCTCGGCGCGTGAGGGATTTTGGGTACTACACACGTCACGATAGGGATAGTGTTACAGACACGCCTATGCCGACATCCCCTTTCGGTCCCCGAAAGACAAGATGCAATACTCTGCGGTTACCACTGGATGTCGGACCATATGCACAGCATGTGAATCTAAGCAGATACAATCATCAGAAATGCTTTTAAGGTAAGTAATGCATGTCTTCACAATCCTCAAAGAACTCGAAACTCCTATCGCTGTGCCAGACATCTGTGTGAAGGACAAAAATGGGTGCACTAGCATACAAAAAGCCTTAGCTAACAAAGTAGCAATCCTCCAGGATAAGATTGCCGTAAAAAAAAGACCACCTTCACAACTCAATCCCACAAATTAGCCTGCCCGCACCCACACACAAACCCACACACCGCTTTAGCTTCACCAAAGTGTCTATCCTAGAGGTTGACAAAGTGATCCTCACCCTCAAACCCTCCAATTGCAAACAAGACCCATGCCCAGCACAAATGATTAAAGATGCTTCCAGAGACCTATCACCCTTCATCTCAAAGCTAATGAACGCATCTTTTTCCACTGGCACTATCCCTAGCAACCTTAAGGAGTCCTGGGTACTCCCACTCCTCAACAACTGTCACTAGAACCCACCATACCCACAAACTATAGAGCCATCACCACAGTTCCCTTCCTGTTAAAAATCTTAGACAGGATAGCATACTTCCAAATCCAGAAGTTTCTAGAACAAAACCATCTCTTAGGAGTCCGCCAGTCAGGCTTCATGCCCCAACACGGGACCAAAACTTCATTGATAGACCTTAAGCCTCAAATTGACGCTCTTAGGGACAACAGAAAGACCGCCCTGCTACTCTTGCTTGATCTGTCAGCGGCATTGAACTTGGTAGACCACAAAGTCCTCTGTAACCATCTGGATTCAGCTGCACACTTCTTGCAGGAAGCAATGGGCTGTATATAGTCCTTCCTGAACAATAGGTCCATGCGTGTCTTCTCACCATTTGCATCTGCCGACCCCATCCCAATCATCTGTGGGGTGCCACAGGGCTCATGTGTTTCTCCTACATTGTACGACTTTTCACTAAGCCCCTTTTCAATGATCTTGGTATCACCTACTCTAACTATATGGATGATACCCAGATCCTCATTCCGTTGACGGGAGATTATGACAAGGATTTGGCCTTGGTGAATAAGGTTTACCTCATCATCCAGGCATGGATGGCCAACCATGGTCTATGCCTGAATGATGACAAAACTGAGCTCATCATCCTTGGCACCACCCCTAATCTTAATAAACTTGGCCACAAATACACCAGCTTCAACATCGATCGCAACACCATCAAAGTTGCCAAAGAAGTCAAAACATTAGGTTTTCACCTAGATGCCACCCTTTCACTCACCAAACAGGTTAGCTCCATGGCCTCCACCACTGCTTACACCTGTAAGCTAATTAGAGCTGCTAAGCCCTTCCTCTCCACGCAAAGCTGCATCACCTTGGTCAGAGCCCTAATACTATCGAAACTGGACTACTGTAACGCCCTATATCTGGGGGCCAACAAATACATCATTAATAAAATCAAGATTCTACAAAACAAAGCCCTTAGAGCGGCGCTGGGTATAGCTAAACAAGACCACATCTCAGAGACAAGGAGAATGAACAACTGGCTCACTACCAACGATAAAATCATGCTAAAAATGGCCTCACTCACACATAAGTGCCTAAACAACGCTGCCCCTTGCTGTCTTATAGACAGATTTAAGAGGCAATCCTCCAACCGTCCAACAAGAACGGCCAACACCAATCTCCTGATGGTACCTAGGTTTAAACTATCCAGAACTGGATGGTGTAGCTTCCCAGTTAAAGCCACCCAACTGTGGAATTTCCTACCCCTTGACATAAGAGCGGACCAAACATACCCACTTTTCAGATACAATATCATTAACTGGATCAAAAATAAATGACCACTAAACACTGAGCGCTTCTGGCTCATCTCCATTTCTACCTGTGTATATTTTCCAAGGTCTGCCACTACACTCTACCACTCACATCGGCTACACTTCTGTCTGTATATAACTCCCAAACACTTTTACCTCCCGTCTGCTCTGAACCTATTGACTCCTATCCTCGTTGTATATACCTTTTAACTTTATCCTTATTATATTGTATTGTATATAACTCCTAAATGCTTTTACCCCTGTCTGCTCTGAACCCATTGATTCTTATCCCTATGGTACATACCTTTTGACTCTATCCTTATTGTATCGTTGTGTACAGCACTGTAACCAAGCTGAAAATATTCTTGTTGCTTTCTGCGCCCTGATACCCCCGGGTCCGTTGCGCATTATAAATAATAAAACAAACAAACAATCCCCTTTGCGTCAATAACCTCCTGCTCAACACCTTGTCAACAGAAAGCAAAAAGAAAAGCAAGAGAGCCAACTACCTTAACATTGGACTCTGTACATCAATCTACGAGGAACAGAAGAGCCCCAGAACTCTCAGGTGTTTGTCTATTAAGTAATAATTCGCACAGTCGGGAGTATGGCGCTTCAGATGACACAAGAAGGAATCCCAACTATAACAAGATTCCCTAAATATAGGTCTAAAGCCAAGAGGCCCTTTACCAAAACTACTGGTGACTTTCAACCCTATGATAACAGAGGGCCCCCAAAAGGAACCTACTGATAATCCTGCAAAAAGACTAAAAGAGCAAGATCAAGAAACCTGGGCCTGGATTCCAGAGGCCCTTGCAAACCAACCAAGAAGATAGCCATTTACAGGTTTCCCTGCTTGTCAAGGCGAAAGGGCAAGCAAGGAACCACGGACGGAACAGATCGGCTTAATAACCATGGGCTCATGGAACAATAGCGGCTTTAGTCACCACACAGCCCAGAGTGACGTTAATCTTGGAGACTTTGACATCTTATGTCTCCAAGAGACTTGGCTCATGGAAAAGCCACACTTGGACGGTTATGAAACCGTTATTTCCCCCGCCCGAAAAAGGGCCAAAGGGACGCCTTACCTCCGGATTAATTACGACCATAAGATCTGGTAGTGGAATTGATTTTAGCAAAGCTCTAATCTCAAACCAATTCTTCCAAGTCTTACTCATGAAATGGAACCAACAAGGGTCTAGTGTGGAAGAATATTCTGAAGACCTTATGGTGATAATAAATACATATTGGAATCCTCTCACAACGACCAACGTAAAATTCCTTACAATGGCTCAAACCATAATTGACGACCTGAATGCCGATTATCAACCAAAGTTCATAATCATCTGTGGCGATTTAAACGTGACATGTCCAAGACAACGTGGAGGAAAGATTCGATCTATAAAGCACTTTCTTCCAGCTCAGAGAGGAATCGTATGGTCCGCCCTAATAGATTTGCGGGACTTCTACAATCTTAATGCAATAACGGGACAACACGTAACGAACACACCAACCTGGAAGTCGGACGGGAAATCGGCTTCAATCTACCACATCTACGTCTGTAGAGAGTTCCTTCCTTTGACTTCTATCGTAGTAGTACGGACAGAACATAGAGACCACAACCTGTTAACAACATCATGGAAAGCTATAAGAATTCCTAGAAACAAAATGATGGTGGTAGTTTCGGAATGCATTCGCGGCACTCGTCTAAGACTGAATGCAAAATCTATTAAAAGTGTCACGAGTAAATACATGACCACCACCGATGGTGAAATTGATGATCTTGGAAACCTCATGGTAGACTACCAACCCCTTTTTTCCTACTTTGTTTTTATTAAGCATTTTGACATACAAAACCAATAAACATGGTACAAACTGTTTGAAGCGCAAGTAAGCTGCAGTTCATTTACCATCCACCCTCACCCCCGCCTCCCCCCCTGCTTTAACACTACCAGTCCCAACCGATTGTTGGGGCAAGTAACACCAAAATAATGAGACCGAATATTCAATCATGACTGACGTAATGAGTTCGACAATTAGTGCCAAAGTAGGTACAGGTTTCCAAGTCTCAGTGAGCCAAGTGGGTCTTACAGTAGTAGATTATTAGTCTCAAGGCACTGCATTCCTCGCTCAAGAGGACCATGTTCCAATTCAACAAAAAGGAGTCCATATTATTGTGGGTGATTGCTGACAGTTTCTCATATGTAAAGATAGCCCATGACTTAGTGAGCCACTCAGTTCTGGATGGGGCGGAGGAGTGCTTCCATTTCTGGGCAAGGGCTAATCTCCATGCTCTCAGCATCACTTCGATCACCCTTGGGAAGGCACTCTATTCCGAATCGGGGGACGGAGTGCCAAGAAGAAGCTTGAGGGGATGTAGGGAGGGTGAGATGCCCACAGTATCTTTGATCCAACTGAAAAGCTCAGTCCAATATATCTGGACGGACGGACATTCCCACCACATGTGATACCAAGTTCCACGATGGGCACAATCCTAGGCAGAGAGGGGAAGTCCGCGTAAACATGTTTGAGAGCCTAGCAGGGGGAAGGTGCCAGGCGTGAAGGATCTTAAAATTGTGCTCCATAGCCGAGGTATACAGAGTCCCCGAGAATAGAGCTCTATAGACAGCCCCCCCATGTCCCCTCATCCAGTATCGTTCCCAATTTTTCCTCCCAGAAGCGTCTAAAATTCTGCCTCCCTTCTAAATTCGCTGTGATCAAGATTCTGTAAATCCTAGACAATGACCCCTTCCTTGCGGAGGATTCTACAATTATTTTTTCAAAGGGTTTGAGGGGACGAAGAAACTCAGCACACCATTTGGGATTAGTAAAGATCCCTTTGAGGCGGAGATATTCAAAGACTGTGAGCGATTTCTCCCCCATGACTTCAGCTAATTGGTCTTATTCAACGAAGGCGTTCTGGCAAAATAATTGTTCGGCTCTCTCCAAACCCATATCCAACCACGTCTGAGTATCTTGTAGGCCCTTATTGCCCAGGTCGAAAGAGGGGCCCCATAAGGAAGACAAGGGGGACGCCCAGGAGTACAGGATCCTGTTCCCCCTACCACACTTACAGGACGCCCCTAGCACTGCGAGGGTTGGATGGGTCTTCAGGTGACCGGGAAGGTCTTTAATTGGGGTCCACAGGAGATCTCATACTTCCCTAGGGTGAGTGTGGAGGTCCTCAATGTATGTGCAGTAGGTGCCCATCACGTCTCTCATGTGTTCCAACATCACCCTGAGCTGGGCTGCCTTGTGGTATTGCCTAAATTCCAGGAGCCCAAATCCTCTGAAAGATTTCGGGAGCGTTGGGGTAGAATGCTTAACCCTTGGTCTTTTCCCATTCCAAATAAACCATTGGACCAGACCGTGCAGGGTCGAGAAAAAAGTCTCTGGGATAATGATGGGGAGGGCCGAGAACAGGTAGAGGAGGCGGGGGGTTATTAATTTTAATCGAGACCGTGCGGCCAAACCATGAGAGAGTTAGAGGAGCCCAGCGCAAGAGATACACTTTTATTTTGGCTAGTATCGGGGAGATGTTTAATTCAAAGAGGGCTCCCTGGTCCCTAGGGAGGAGTATTCCCAGGTTCGGGGAGGCTCTACGTTCGACTTTCATTCCTGCTAGTTCTATTTTTCCCCTAATTTCTAGTTCTCTTTCACCCATGGGCATTATGCATAACTTGGAGAGGTTAACCTTTAGCCCGGAGAAGACTCAAAAAGTGCGTATCAGCTAAAGGAGCTTTGGGAGAGAATTGTGTAGGTTAGTCATATAGGTGAGGATGTCGTCGGCAAAGAGTGAAAGTTTGAAGTCGTGGTCCCCGCAGCGAACTCCAGTGATGTTATGATCTAGCCTGATGGCGATGGCTAGGGGCTCCATCGCCAGGGAGTAAAAGAGGGGAGAGATGGGACAGCCCTGTCTCGTTCCTCTCGAGAGGAGGAGGGGGGCTGAAACAGAGCCGTTTACCTCTACTCTTGCCGAGGGGCCATTGTACAATGACGCAATCCACCCACAAAATGTATCGCCCAGGCCCATCTTTTACAGGACTTTACCCATGTAAGGCCATTCGACGTGGTCAAAGGCCTCTTCTGAGTCTAACGAGAGTAGGTAGGCCTCCAAGTCCTTACTTGAAGCGTCATGCATGAGGTGAAGAGTCTTTCTTATATTGTCCGCTCCCTGTCTGCCTGGGATAAATCCAATCTGATACCCGTGGACCAGCGAGGGGAGATGTTTGGCTAAACTATTATCCAGTAACTTCGCTAGGATTTTTACATCCGTATTTAGGAGGGAAATAGGGCGATAGGATTGGCACTGTGTTGGATCTTTTACCTCTTTAGGAATAACCACGATAAGAGCCGACAACATGGATTGGGGCAGGGATCCTGTTTCCAGGGCTGAATTAAACAATTTGGTCATGAATAGAGCCAGGGTGGAGCGGAAAGACTTGTAGAAGCGGACCGTGAAACCATCATCTCCCGGCATGGTGCCCCCTTTCAGAGTTACAATGGTATCTATTACCTCATGAGGAGAATTGGGCAGTTCGAGGGGGTCAGCCTTCTCGGGGGAGAGACAGGGAATTGGAAGGGAGTCCAGAAAGGGGTCAGCATCTGTCCCATCTCCAGTGTATTCCGACTTATATATTCGCTCGTAATACTGGTGGAACTGTTCCGCTTTCAAGGCGTCGCCAATACATTTATCTTCTTCAGGGGAGAGAAGTGAGTCTACTCTATTATTCATGAGCTCCCTCAACCTCCAGGCGAGAATCCTGTCCGCCTTCTCCCCCTTTTTCTTTTATATCTTTGTTTTAAGAAGGCAAGTTTTCTTTCTTTGTCCTACCAGAAGAGCCGCCAGTTTTGCCTCAAGCTGCTGGAGCTCTGCCCATCTACCCGGGAATATTTGAGACTTTAATTTACCCCCTGGCTGGATAGCTTCTATTTTTTCTCTTAGCAGTCTCTCTTCTTCAGCCTGTTCTTTCTTCCTCCTCAAGCCCATCCCTATGAGGACACCCCTGATTCTGGCTTTAAATGCTTCCCAGACTCCCATTACGACCACCGCCCCATTGTCGTTAATTGCGAAATATTCTTTTATGGCGGCTAGGAGGGTTTGGTACAGTTCTTTATCTTGCAGCAGAAGGTCATTACACGACCAAGGCGATCCATCGGGGGGTTCAGGGGTATTCCTATTTGGGCCCCTAACTAAGTCATGGTCCTACCACGGGACAGGCTCTACATTGAAGTCAGTTATTCGTTCCCAAACGGAGGCGTCCACCAGAATATAGTCTAACCTGGAGAACGTGGCATGTGGTTTAGAGAAGAACGTGAATAAGGGGTCGTGTCCCTGCCGAGTCGTATGCGAGTCAGAAAGCCCCAGTTCTTCATTAACCCTTTGAAAAGTGGCAGCCATCTTTCTCTGCGCGTGTGTCCCCGTGTGTGGATTCCCTGACCACCTGTCGCTTCCAGGGAGGAGAACCATGTTAAAGTCTCCACCCACCAGTAAAGTGCCTTCTTTGAATGCCATGATCTTAGGTTTCGTCTCCTCCCAGAATTGGTCTTGAGCCTCATTTGGGCAGTAAATTGAGACCGCTGTTACCATGTTGCCTTTTATTTTCCCCTTACCATTAGGTAGCGACCCTCGTGGGTCTTTACGCTGGGCCTTGGGAGTAAAATGGGCCCTGGGGAACACCATGGGCGCCACTCCTCGTTTTATAGCTGTGTATGAGGCATGGAGAACATCCTGTATGGATTTGGCCCTAAGTAATGGTTCCCTTCCCCTCATCCATTGAGTTTCCTGAAGGAAAAGGAAATGTAATTGAAGCCTATTGAATTCTCTTACCACCAGAGTTCTTTTATTAGGGGAGTTCAACCTGCGCATATTTAACAAACCCAACGTCAGTGTTGGATTTGTGTCAACCATTGGGGCATTGTGTTTCTCTCAAGGACCCTCTCGTGGTGAACATATTACCCACATCCCTGTGTAGTCTCAGTGAGCACAAATTCCACACAAAGGTAAACCTGTCCCTGTGAAAGTCCAATCATAGCCTGGTAGATGGGTAAAACAATAACCCAAGAACAACCAGAACAAAACAACCAAAGAACCCCCCTCCGCCCTCAACGTCTACCTCCTCTGGGCTTTTAAACGCAACACAATAGAATCTGTGAGCTCCCCCCACATCTTTAAACCAAAACATTGTGCATTGTCACCCAATCCTCCTCCCCACAGGAGAAGCCTCTGATCAACTCCGTTCACCCATCAAAAGGACCAGCCGTGAGCAAGATACAAAACCCCCAGCCTGGGGCTTCTGGTGTGGGTGCCGAGACAAGATCCTCCCAATCCGGCAAACCAACACAAGCCGAGAGAGACCCGGGTTAGTCGTTGGACGATCTGGGGGAGGCCGGGCCATTCTCCTAAATTTCCTTTGGCCTTGAACCCTACACCTCTCTGTGAAGCCCTTGGCTTTTTGGGATTCAGCCAGCTCTTTACCCTGGGTTATCAGCTTCCGAGGTGGGCTCACCCAGGAGTTCCCGGGACACTCTGTGTATGTCATCTTCCGTGACTAGGGCATAGTTGTAACCTTCATATTCAAACGAGAGGGAGAACGCTTATCCCCATATATATCTCACTGCCTTGGATTGAAGCATTTTTGTCAAGGGGCCACACAGGCGTTGTCTTGCCAGGGTGAAGGCCGATGGGTCCTGGTAAATCGAGATTTGCACGTTCTCCCAGTCGATTGGGGCCCTTTCTTCGTGCCAGTTCCAGGATCTTGCTCTTTTCCGAGAAGTAGTGAAATCTCACTAGAACCGACCTGGGGCCCCCTGGTGGACACCCCACACTCTCTGCCCTATCGATCGTCGGTTCATTGGCTTTGCCCTCATCAGAGTTTCCTGATCACTGGGTTGACAACTCTTATGATGTCCGCCTGAGTCTCGCCTTCTTGCTCCTGAAAGCCCAGGAATCTCAGGTTGCTGCGGTGCTCCCTGTTTTCTAAATCGTCCAGCTTAAGAGTACACTTCTCCTCTCTTCTTTCCAATTTGGAGAGGCGCCTATCAATCTGGGTCTCTAGGAGGTCCATCGAGGTAATGTTCGCTTTTAGAGCTTGGACACGGTCGTCCATGGTATCCACTTTCTTGTCCAGGTTGTCTAACCTTTTGCCAATGTCCGCTCTGAAGTCTCTGATTTCCTCCAGCAGGGCCACCATGCCCTTAGTCACTTATTGGGTATCCAGCGGTTCTGACTGTGTGGGGGCAGACATTGGAAGACACCGGAGCCGAGGCTGGAGTGCGGCAGAACTTTTGTAGGGATTCAGCCCAGTTCATGAGGAATTTGCTTGTGCCGGAGCCTATTTTGGTTAACTTGTGAGCTTAATCAGGGGAGGGGCCGCAGAGCCCGATAGGGGGAGCAGGGGCGAAGTGTCGAGGGTCCCTGGGAACGGCCCCACAGCGATCCCAGTGGGGAGAGGGCACTGAGGTGGCTGCAAAAATCTCAGCTGTAGCTGTGTGCGAAGGCATCCAATGCGACAGTTAGCGGTTCCCTTTTCTCTCCCACACAAAGAGAAGCAGCATAGAGACCTCCCAGTTCCCAAGGCCCCGGTAGATTATAGTTTGAATAGATTCCCCATACCACTTTTTTCACAGGGTCCGGCCGTGCTTGCTTCCTCTGTCCAGACACTACAAGGAGCGGGTCCCTCTTTCTGCGTTGGGCCATGCTGGGCAAGGGTAGGCCAAGGATACCGTCCAGGCAAGCAGATGCCAGTTGAGGAGTGACTTGGGCCTGCAGAGAGGGGTGCGGAAGACAGCTGCGGCGCAGAAGAGGCTGCTAGTGGTGATCCGCTGCAGCTGTCAGGCTGAGGCAATATAGGCTGCACAGCGTCTGGTGGCTGCTCGGCTGTGCCGCAGTATGCAGCGCCAGCGCTCCGTGGTGGCGCTGCAGGCGGAGGCGCTGGCTGCTTGTGAGGGCAGTTAAGGATGGGCTCTGCAGCGTCGAGCTTGATGGTCCCTTATGCGTGTTGTGGCCCAATGGAGGAAGGCCAGGGTAAAGAAGGTTGGTGCCCACCTTAACCGAGGGAATGCTGGTCTGTAGAAATCACCAGAGCGTGACTGGACCCCCCGCATCAGTGGTCCACTATGCGGTGATGCAGCAAGTCTCTATAAAGCGGGATACCTTAATGCGAGGTCTCGCGTCCGGGGCCCGCCACGAGGGGGAGAGCATCAAGATAGTCCGGGGTGCAATTCAGGGGGCGGGGGGAGAGCAAAGCACATACCCGCAGACCACTGGCCAAGTCTATGTTCAGGAGCCCCCCCAGCGAGGGCTTCAGGACAGATGGGGCACTAAGCCCGTGCGCTCCCCTACGGCCCCCCCGCTGCAGATACTTCTTTGTATGCTTGGAGTGGGCTGCGGGCTGTGTGTCCGATGCAGGGATGGCGTCAGCGTCTCTGTTGCTCCCTCTGCCCGGTCCACAACGCGAAGGGGGGATGCGAGGTCTAGCAGGGTGCGCCGGGTTGGCAGCGGGGGGCACCTGATCTCCGTCCTCCTCAACGGACCGCTCTTCTCTGCTCGCCCCTCACCACAAGCTCCTTGGCGGGAAGCCTTGAGGCCCAGAGGGTCCCAGTGATCGGTAGTGGTGGAGGCTGGGTAGTGAGTGCCCCACTGGAACACAATTCTGGGAGGCGAGTAGGCTACGTGCCTCCTTCTTCACCCCTGACACTCGAATGTAAAGATGAGGTGAGCAAACTGTAGGCGGCTTGGGGCAAGCCGTCCCAAAGCCACGGAGCGGTCAAGACAGCGCAGGAGGTCCGCCTACTCTTTTAAAGGCTCGTATCTCCGGTTCTATGAGGAGTAGCCGGGGTACTTTCGCTCTGTGTCCTGGGGGTACGGATGGCTCCTGGGGGGTTGGGTCTTTCCTCCTGGGGGCTGGGGAGGCTCAGTTCCCTTCAGTCCAACCTGCTGGAGGAGACCGACAGAGATGTGTTAACACAACTCTGTGCCCTACCAACCCCTTTTAACAATCCACCATGTAAAGAGAAGAAGAGCCGGAACAAAAAGCAGCGAAAAACTAAATATGCATTCCTACGATCGGCTTCTGGTGGATAAAAGAAAAGTCTTAAGAGCAGCAAGACGTATGGCACATAAGACTAAAAACAGCAATGATATCGAAAAGGCCAGGCGTGTGGAAAAAACGTACAAGAGATGGCTAAAAGCCTACCGAATCCAAATGTATCAAGCCGATTCGGGAGAAATGCTCAAGGTAATTTGTGGCAGAACATCCAGAGAGTTTTGGTCCCTGATTAAAGCATCTACCAACGGAACTAATGCTACCCTGCACAACAACGTGGGGGCACAGCAATGGGTGAGCCATTTCTCGAATTTGTTTCAAAAGCCGGCTGGGGAAACGCGCCCTTTACAAATTCAGAGGCTAACTTCTTGGAATTTACTGCACAATGTAGAAACAATCGTAACTAAGATAGCAAAACTTAACACCTCGAGGGCCCCAGGCCCGGATGGAATAACTAATGCTGATCTTAAGGAATATCCAAACGAATGGGCAACATTTATTCATGTAGTCCTTTTTTTTTAACATTTGTATTGGTTTTAACAACATAACCACACAAAACAACCAAACAATAAACTACAGTCATAGGTACGATTCTTAGTATAGCAGGTACAACTCCTTTTTCAGCACCCTCCACCCTCCCGTCCTTCCTCCGTTACTTCATCATTAATCGTGTCCCCTAAAGGTGTGCCTTGTCCTGCACTCATCGAGGAGTCATCTCCGCCCGTGTCGGTTTGAGCCGGCTCAAACATAGTAGAGACCAAGTGCCTCCAAGCCATCAGTGACTCGCCCGGGTCATCCCCCCATCTGCCTCGCTCCACACCACCCTCTCCGCCTCCACCCACTTCTGGAGGTTGCGCCACCACACCTCTATCCCTGGTCTATTGACAGTTTTCCAGCCCATGGCAATTCTGCGTTTGGCTGTTATATATGCCAAGTCCTTCAATTTACACACATGTTTCATTTTGCGTCGCCGGGGAATCCCTCCCACCATGCATGCCCGTACCGAACCCACTTTCCGCTTAACCCCTTTGTCCTCTTAGCTTTGGGCTACCTCTCTCCAAAATCTCCTTATTTCAGGGCATGCCCAAAACATATGTATCATACCCGCATTCACCTCTCTACATTTAGGGCATGTTTGTATCCCGGCATTCTTAAAGGGATGGTCTAGTAAAAAAAAAAATTTATTTAAAAAATAGATAGGCCACATAAAAAAAAAATACTAGCATCCTCTGTTTTAAAACTTCCTATGTAAAATTTTGAGCTATTCAAGCTCAAAATTCGAAAAGGTTTTTCTTTCCAAGTTTCTCAGGCTCCTCCGGCTCGGAGGAGCCTGAGAAACTTGGAAAGAAAAACCGCAGCGTTTTCCAACACAACCGCGTTGTGTCTGCCTGAATCTGCTTTACCATTTGGGGCTCTCGGGCTCCCCACGGGGAGCCCGAGAGCCCCAAATGGTAAAGCAGATTCAGGCAGACACAACGCGGCATTGCGGAAAACAACCGCGTTGTGTCTGCCTGAATCTGCTTTTCCATTTGGGGCTCTCGGGCTCCCCACGGGGAGCCCGAGAGCCCCAAATGGTAAAGTAGATTCAGGCAGACAACGCGGCATTGCGGAAAACAACCGCGTTGTCTGCCTGAATCTGCTTTTCCATTTGGGGCTCTCGGGCTCCCCACGGGGAGCCCGAGAGCCCCAAATGGAAAAGCAGATTCAGGCAGACACAACTCGGCATTGCGGAAAACAACCGCGTTGTGTCTGCCTGAATCTGCTTTCCTATTTGGGGCTCTCGGGCTCCTCGCGGGGAGCCCGAGAGCCCCAAATGTAAAATCAGCTGCAGGTAGAAACACTACGCGGCATGTAAACATAACCACGTGTGTTTCTGCCTGCTGTGGCTTTCACTTTGGGTCTCCGGAGACCCAAAGTGATAGCCACAGCAGGCAGAAACACACGCGGTTGTGTTGGAAAACGCTGCGGTTTTTCTTTCAAAGTTTCTCAGGCTCCTCCGAGCCGGAGGAGCCTGAGAAACTTGGAAAGAAAAACCGCAGCGTTTTCCAACACAATAACGTTGTATTTATGTTTGCGGTCGCTTCAAAAGCGACCGCAAACATAAATACAACGTTTTTAAAGCTGCGGTTCTATTTCTAAGTTTTCCGGGCTCCTCCAGCCCGGAAAACTTAGAAAAAATACCACAGCTAGTGCTTATTTTTTGTAAAAAAAATAAATAGCACTTACCGAGATTCAGATGCAGCTTTCCTGCTCTGGTCTCCGGTCCGCGTCCTCCGAGTCCCGGCACTAATGAAGGGAAAGCCACCCAGCGGTAGACTTTGTTTACTACAGCTGGCTGGCTTTTCCTTCATTAGTGCCGCAAAAGCAAAAGCCAGCACAGGAGGGCCTCCATTTCACAAAATGGCTGCGCCCCTGTGCTTGCTTTTTCGATTTTTGAACTTGAATAGCTCAAAATTTTACATAGGAAGTTTTAAAACTGAGGATGCTAGTATTTTTTTTTTATGTGGCCTATCTATTTTTTAAATAAACATTTTTACTAGACCATCCCTTTAAATGTTGCAATCCTTTGGGGGGGTCATATACACCCTATATGTAATATACAACTAGATTTGCTGCAATCTCGCATTTCTGGACACTTTCTTGTGATACCGCTGGACCCTCAACCCATCACTCATAGACTCCCCAGCATCTTCTTCCCAGTCCCTTCTCAGTTGGAGCATCTCTTTGCCAGCCCTGGACATGAGGTGTTCGTAAATCCGGGAGACCTCATGACCACCTTCTGATACGTCATAGATTGTTTCAATGGTTGTGTCGGGCTGACCTTCCAGCACTGCCTGCGTCCATGTGTCATCCATACCAGCCTGGAGTAAGTGATATATTGTCCCTGGTGCAGCCCGGTGTCCTCCACTAGCGTATCAAATTCCACCACCTTCCCCTTTTGCCATATGTCCCCCAGCGTAGCGATGCTCACCGGTTTCCAATGTCTCCTGAGCACCTTACATAGTTGCGCATCACCCCATTCAGAGCAACCAGCGGTATCTGTGGGGAGCACGGTGCGGGACTCTCCATAGCCCGGCACGCTTTATGCCATATCTTAACACCCAAGTCTAACATCCCCGTGCACCCTCTCTGCTGAGACCTTGGCAGCCAAATCCACTCCTTCAGATAAAACTGGGTACACTATGCCTTCAGTAGCCTAGACTCTGGTGTTGAGTCGTCCGATAGCCATCTAGCCACATACTGCAGTTGGCTCGCTAAAAAGTACATCTCAAAGTTCGGCAACTTAATGCCTCCCCTGTCCTGTGTTTTTCAGTTTCCATAGTGCTACCCTGTTCCTGGGATCACGCCATATGAACCCCCTGCACAGGCTTTGGAGGTTGACAAAGAATCGCTTGGGTATCATGTAGGGTATATCCCCAACCAAGATATTTCTTGTGATGACCACCTCCGTAAGGATTCTTTAGCTTCTTTCAATAAGGTGGGAACGTTGGCCTTCTGCAGACCCGCAAAGGTCGGGGTTAAGTGTATTCCAAGATAAGTGATAGTTGTGCTCCTCCAATTAAGGGGGTTAGTATCCTTTAGGGAATTCAGGGTGTCAGCTTTTTTCTGACAGATTCAGTCCCATTGATTTGGCCATATTTATTGAGAATCCCGAGATCATTGCGAATTGGGCAAGCAGGTCCATAAGGGGAGGGATTGAGGTCTGGGCTTCTCTCAGGAAGCAGAGGACGTCACCCGCGTATAACGCAACTGTATGACATTGTTTTCCTACCTCTAATCCCTTAATCGTCGGGTGGAGACGGATGTGCTGGGCTAGGGGTTCCATAGCTAACGAAAATACTAATGGGGATAGGGGGCAACCTTGTCTAGTTCCTTTGCCCAGGGAATTTGGGCCGTCCATTGCGAGTTCACTCGTATTTGGGTTGAAGGGATGTGAAAGTTTGACAGGATTAGTTTAGAGAATTTCGGGCCAAATCCAAAGCCATTCAACACTAGCTTCAAGTAGTCCCAGGACATGCTATCAGATGCCTTATGGGCGTCTAAGGACAGGAGCGATAGAGGGCCAGGGGTTGCAGGAGCAAGGGAGATCAAGTTTATTACTCTGCAGATATTATCATGTGCAGAGCGACCCAGGATGAACCCAGTCTGATCTCTATCTATAATAAATGGTAAAATCTCCCCTAATCGCCGGGATATAATTCTGCTAATAATTTTGCGTCAGTATTGAGCAAAGCTATAGGGCGGTATGAAGTACACTCAGTTGGGTTCTTTCCAGGCTTTAAGATTAGGGTCGTAGAAGACGCAGCCATTGATTGTGTGACAGAACCTGTTTCCCATAAATAAATAGTTTTGTAAGGTGGGGCGTAAGATCAGAAGAAAAGATCTTATAAAATGTATTTGTAAAGCTGTCTGGGCCAGGGGCCTTACCCAAGGGGAGGGCTTTGATAGCCATTTTGACTTCCTGTGTGGTTATCGGGTCTTCCAGGGCCTGTGGAAGTTGTGGGAGATTTGCTCTTACTATAAAATCTTTGGAGGCTTGTGAGTTCGCCGAGTGAGGGGAGGCTTGTTCCCTGAAATATTTCTCAATGATCTGGAGTTTGCCCTCTTCTGTATGGATACACCTACCCGCCTCATCTCGCAAGGTATCTATCCTGTTTTGTCTATTCTGTTTCTTTAATTTAGCCGCTAGTAGTTTATTAGCTTTGTTCCCCCTCGTGTAAAAGTATTGCTTGGTGAGCATCATGGAGTAGGCCGCCTTTCCCATGTGGTGTGCCTCCAGATCTCTCTTAGCCACCCGCAAGTCTCTTAAGGAGCGTCGCAAGAGCTTTCCTTTATGTAGCTCTTCAAGCCTGCGGGCTTCATTCTCTAGCTGCACTTGCAATAATTTCCTGGCTTTCCCTCTGTGCTGCCTGCTCAATCAAGTGCCCCCTGATTACTGCTTTACTTGCATCCCATAGTGTGCCCCGATTCATGTCACCTGTATCGTTTTCATTGTAATATAATTCCAAAGTCTCCCTTATATGGGTACGAATCAATGAGTCTTCTAGTAAAAAGTAATTCAGCCTCCAGGGGGGCTATCAGGGTGGGGTCGCCCGGAGCGGAGAGATTATTAGCCTCACCGGTGCATGATCTGAAGGAGCCTCCGGAAGGCTCTCTACCTCTTTCACCAAAGGGGTTAGTGAGTCAGAGATAAGAAACATGTTCAACCTGGAGAATCCCCCATGCACTGCCGAGAAGTAAGTGTAGTCTCGCTCATTTTGGTGGCAATATCGCCAGATCTCAATGAGGGAGTGCTCCCGTAGCACTGTGGTAAGGGCCCTGAAATTGCTCTTATCGACGGCTGTTGGGGGTAAGGTTTTATCTACTAGAGGATTTATTACGGCCTCTGCATGGTCAAATAAAGCTTTAGACAGTTTTGCGAAGAAGATGTCTTGTTTGGCATTCGGGGCATATATTGAGACCAATGTAATTTTGCGCCCGTCTATTATGGCTATCACTAGCAAGAACCACCCCTCCCCCTCTCGGACCACCTCCAATGTCTTGAAGGGAGTACCTTTGCGAACCAAGATGGCGACGCCTCGTTTTTTAAGACCGCTGGAATCAAAGAATTTCGTGGGGTACAGCTTATTATTAAGGTGAGGTTCATCAGCAGGACATAAATGAGTTTCCTGAAGGAATAAGAGTGTTGCCTCTAGGGATGCTAGTCTGTAAAACAATGCTTTATGCTTTAGGGGGGAGTTTAGGCCTTGCACATTGAGAGTAACACATGTAACATTCGGCGCCGCCATCTCGAGTTCGGTCCGACCTCCGTGCCCCGTTTGGAAACATTCATTTGTCCCCATCACAGCCATTTGTAGGTGTAATCCAACAGGATGGGTCCGGGGGAGACCTCCCGCAAAATCTGCCACTGTGGCGTTGGGTATGAGTATTACGTGGTGTGTGGGGTCGGGACTCAGACTTATCAAGATCGTAAGGAGGGGGGAAGCAAAAAAAGGAAACAAAAAACATATGTAATACAAAGAAATAGTCAGAACAAATTGGGATAACAACATCCTTGAGAATCTAACCATCCTCAATTCCCAAATTAATTTTAGCCAACCAGTAAACATTTCGGGTGCAATCCGCTCCGGCGCCCAAATCCGCTAAGTAAAACGAACTTCAACAACCCTTAGTCACCCTGGATCTAACTTTTAGGAGTTACAGGGAACTGGCATGCCCTGCTGGATGGGCGGTGAGTGAAATCAAACTGAAAGAAGAAGCGAGACTGCAGGTCAGAGCCTCCCAGATCATTCATCCAGAGGGCTTCACGCCCAGGGGAGTACACCATGGAGAGTTTATGTAAGGAAGAAACCATTTTTCCGCAAGGGGCGCAACATTAGCTCAGGTAACTTTCCGGCTCAGCCATTCGCAAGATTATCTCCCTCCGGCTCCGGGGAGATCTCAGATACGTCTCGTTCCTCAGCTCCTCCCATGACTTTCGCTTCTTGCTGTGAGGTTGATTCTAGATGGCGCCACCCGCGGGGCTTTCTCCGCTTATCTTTTGGCGTGGGGCTGAAGGTCAGCTCCGTCAGCTCCCGGGTGCAGGAGTCCGAGGGGTTTGTCTTAGATGTCTCCGCCATCAACCCTTTGGCTTCATCCTCTCAGGAGATTGCGTAGTGTTGGTTCTGGATGTCAAAAAGTAGTTTACATGGGTAGCCCCAACGATATTGGATCTGTTGAGATCTCAACCAGGCCGTCACCCGGTGTAGCCGTCTTCTGCTAGCTAAGGTGTATGGAGAAAGATCTTGAAAGAGCTGCACCGTCGCTCCCCGAAATTGTATTGAGGCCAAGTTCCTGGCAGCTGACATGATCTCCTTCTGTCGAAATAAGTGCACACGTGTGAGGATATCTGGCAGAAGGTTTCTTTTAAGCTGGATCGAGGAATAGACTCGATGGGTTCTGTCCATCAACAGATCTTCAGATGAGGAAATGTCCAGAATGGGTCTAAACAGCGCCTCCACATAATCAGGCAAGTCCTGGTTCAGGACCTGCCGGGGAATGCCGCAAAGTTGCACATTGTTTCTCCTTGACCTATTTTCAAGGTCTGCTTTTTTTGCCCAAATGTCCTCTAGTTGTTCCTCAATGCTCCTCACTCTCTCAGCCCGAACCTCGGTGTCATGTGTGTGCTTGCATGTTATATTTTCCAGCTCGTTGACTCTAGCCTCTAAGCCACCAAGGTGTGCTGTCAGGTCTGCCAGTGACCGGGCCAGAGAGTCCTTAGAGGTTTTAATCTCCGTTTTAATTTCTTGGGTGATATCTTGTTTAAAGGACCTTAACATTACTTCAAAGTCCTCTCTGGAAAAAGCCATGTTCAGATCTTGCCCCGGGACCAGGGGTGGATGTATGTCTGCTATAACAGTGCGTGAGCAGGACGAACGCTGGCTGCGATGTCAAGAAAGCTTGGATCCCCTGTGCTTTCCGCTTTGCAGCTGCATTAGGCATTGCCAGTGGATTCACAAATTGGTTGCACCAGTGATTTCAGCGCCAGTGTTCGTATTAACTTCGAGAAGGGAGGGCGAGCTTCCTCCAGCCGGGACTGGGGCTGGTTCCTCAGCTTAGGCTGTGAGCGACAGTGGACGTTCTCCCTTTATCCTTTCACTCCTTTCCCCTCTTTTCTTTATCTTTCTTTTGGTCTTGACCTCCTTTTCTCCTTTATCCCTCTCCTCTCTTTCCTCCACTCCTCTCTTTCTTTCTTCCTTCCTCCTTTACTCCTCTTTTCCTTCCTCTTTTCCCTTTCTTCTTTTGCTTTTGCTGTAGCCTTTTTTTCCCTGCAGCTCCTTTATGGCAAATGTTGATGTCTCAGCTCAGGCAGGTGACACACGCCATGTCGCCGGGGAATTCAGGGCAGATACTCTCACACACCGTCCCAGTGCACCCGGGGCCTCGGCAGAGCGTGGGTGTGAGGCAAGAGTAAGGCACACCCCCAGGGGCCCTCTGCGTCTTCTCCCGGGTTCACTAACCTTCGCCTTGCTCCGAAGTCACTTGGCCGCCGGCAGGAGGGTGCAGCGGTTTCGCGGGGTCCCGCAGCTCACCATTCCCGCTCCAGCACCAGATCTCCTCGGCACTGGGTCGTGCGGGATCCTGAATTGGGCATCAGGGGGGTCGGACTCGAGGACATCGCCGCCGGGGAAGTGGTCCAGCTCTGCCGTGTGCCCTGATCGGAGCTCCGCCCCGCCCCGCCTCCTATTCCTCTCCACCAGGGGGCGGGAAGCTCCGGTGTCCGCACTCCATGTTATGCGTTCACCGCATGGGCTCAGCGAGGGATATCAAGATGTTCCTCCTTTCTCCACACTGCACGTGATCGACTCGGCAGAGTTAACATCTCCCGGGTCTGGCTGGCGGCCCGCAGGCTGCAGCAGCATATCGTAGTGCTCAAGTCACCAACGGTTAGGGCCGCCAGTGTATGCCGCCATTTTCCTCACTAGCCGCGCGTTACCTCTCCACAAGAAATGTCTGCTCCTATGGGTCATCCAGCACTGCAGATCGCACCTCGCTAGCGCCGCACCTTCAGACATGTCCCAGAGGTAGAAATCGGACGAGAAGTCTTCATTTAGAGCATGTGTAGTTCTTGATTTGGGCGCCTGGCTACGGAGCTCACAACAAACATAGCCGCATGGCGTGCCGCTTAGGCATGCCCCTCATGGCACCGATTTTTAAACACATTGTGATACAGTAATTGAAACTCGGAAGAACCTGAAAACAAATAAAGGGAGATACCTATCAATGGACAGAAGGATCAAATGTCTCTTTTTTATTAAAAAGGTGTTGTACAAATTGTAAAACAATTGAAACAATAAAAAAGAAATGTAAAAAATTATTTGAGAACACTTCTTTCTTTTCTTAAGAACTATCCCACACTCCTTTTTTGTATTAATTGTAAGGTTTGGCAATAGGTTTCTTAGTATAGGCCCTTTATTTTGACACTATGCCACTAGAACTGCCTTATTTTTCATTTGATGGTCGACGCGTGCTACCATGTTAGATTTAGTTTTAGATTAGTCTATTACTTGCCAAAAAGTGCACAGACAGACATATCTTTTGTATAACCAGTACACTGAAGGGCAAACCTTGGACGGAGGTAGGCAATGATTCTCTCTCTCTCTCTCTCTCTCTCTCTCTCTCTCTCTCTCTCTCTCTCTCTCTCTCTCTCTCTCTCTCTCTCTCTCTCTCTCTCTCTCTCGGCTGGAGGGGGATTATCTGTACTCCTGCCCTCTATATGGCAGAGTAGAAGCATGGAGCACCCCAGCCAAGATTTTCTAAGCGGTAGCAATGGACGAGCAATCAAGGGTTAAGCTCTGAGGAGGTGATGCGGGCTGGTTCTTAAGCACAGTGGACCCACAAAGGAATGTCCACACACTGTTAGTGATAACACAGTTCTTTATATAAAAAAGTTTCAAGTTATATACACACACAATAACACACTTTGTGCTCAGGCAATACTATAATGATAAATATGTATAATATCTATGTGGTACCACAATTCAATCTTGACTGCTTTAAAATGCTCCACCTGCTGACAGTTGCAATGACATACAAGTCTAATAGCAATGTGAATCAACACTAGACATAGGAGGGAATCAAGTGATCAAACAATTGGCAGAATACAGGTTCCTACCAAAGACACAGTTCTGTGTGAGGATCCCCCCTCCTGGGCAACCTGTAAATAAAGTATATTGACAAGCCCAGTACATATATTGTTTAGCAGAGTATTGTTCCCTTCTAAAAAGGTTCTACTACCACAATGTATCTGGTTTAGCAGAGTTCTTCGATGGGTCGTCGACAGATCCTTCTTGAGTGAACTCCCTTTAAGGCAGGAGCCACGGATCGTCGAGATTCCTCCAGGAAAAGGTGAACAATGTCATTGAGGCAGCAGCTTCGTTTCTTATGGTGCTCGTCGACGATCGGTCATGGACGTCCTGCGAAGATGAGGTGTGTGGTGCACCTCGAAGATGAGTGTTCGTTGCTGCAAAGAGTACTGAATGAAGAACGTAGGCCTAGCAAGGGCGTCGGGTCGTCGGCATCGACGATCAGGACTTGACCACGGCTGGCTTTCGGATCTTCGTCAGCGTCTTTGTGGACTTCGGTGGTGGGAAACCCACTGGCGGATTCTCCTCTATTTGTCAGCGACCATGACTTTCTCCGGCGGGACAAAGCGGTCGACGGTAATGGGCAATGGAGTCCTTGATTTCAAAGTGTCTTAGGCAATGGAGCCTTGCGGCTCCGGTCGATGAGGTTACAGCGGTCCCCTGAACCTCGGTCGATGGTGGCCTCAACGTCCTGGCGCTTAACTTCAGATTCCTTGGCGGTCCCTGTCTCCGGTCAGCAGCCTTTTGAGGACTGGCTTCCAGGGAGCCTTGGTGAAGGTTAGCTGGTGCACGATGGTCCCTCATAGCTCGGGAAGAGGTCTGCTTGCCAGGTCCTCTCTTGGATCAGTTCTTGGAGACACGACAGCTTTCGGGTTGCGTCGAAGGAAAGCGGCAGCATAGCCTTCTTCTTCCAGCTGGGCTTCAAGGTTAAGCATCAAGTTTCGACTTCAGGTTCTGAACAATTCCAGTAAGTGAGAGGTCCCCAGATATACTGTTCTGTCTCTCATTCAAAGTGCTGAGCCAGGCCCAGACAGCCAATCATTCAGAAGGGCTTTCAGCAGGCAGGCAGCCAATCCGGCTCACAGTGCATTCCGGCCATTCTTCTCCATCCAGACACTCACAGCAAGGAATGTGAATTGGTGCAAGTACCCAGCCATTCAGCACTCCACACTGCATTCATACCATTTTCGGCAGGGCTGTCTCATTTATTGTGTCACACACCAGAAACCAGACACCCATAACACGAAATGTATATTGGTCACACACTCCATTCACCCACGTCCCACCCCAAGGGTGTACCCACAACATACAGTCACTGGGACGGCTCCAGCCAGTCTGGCCTGGACTTGCCCACAATACCATATATGAAACATGCACCCAACAGCCAGTCGGGGGAAGGGACAGAGTCAGGGCTTCCCAGGTCTTTGGGAAAACAAGGAAACAAGCAATAGAAAGCAAGTAGCCACAGCGGACATCTTGTCCTCTATCTGGAATCAACTGATTCCAATGGCAGGGCCTGGGTATCCCAAAATGGAGGATGCTCAGAGCCCTGTCAAATTCAGCATGGAACTGCCACCAGCCCATACCCTACTCTGTGGGCCACACACAGGTGTCCAAAAACATACACTAGGGATACAGGGGTGTACCCCCCTCCCATGGGTGCCATAAGGATATCCCAAGGGTCTATTCACCACAACCAAAAAGAGGAAGTGCTGCACTGCCCAGAGTCCCACATGGACTCCTGTACAGAAAACAACACAGAACACACATGAAAAAGGAGTACAGGACAAGGACATGGAGGCCCTGTCCCTCCAATGCATTTCCAGTATCACACACATCAGTTGGAAGATTAGTTAGCTCTTGTACAGCTATTTATTCACAAAAGGCATACATGAATGACTAAACTGCAACAGAAATAAATCACAGAAAATAAAGTAATCTAAAGAGAATACATCACCGTTGGTGCAACTTCATTAAACATCTTCATCTCGCCAGAAGCAGCTGGAATGCCCCGGAAACAGCCAGGCCGAGGGCACATCAACCAACAAGCCCGGAGCGAAGTGCCCCCCTCCGACTGAGGCCTTTGCTTTGTTTCTGATCTTTCCAGAGTAATGCATTATAAGCACTACACAAAGGCAGGTGGCATTTTCTCGAACCTTCTGGCACGAGCGTCTGCGCATTGGTGGATTACTGCTTGTCCCCGGTCGGAGTGACCTACAGTAACTTCAAGGAGCAGAGCTTTCCCTTTCTCAAAACAGCCAAGAAAACAACTCTGTAACTCACCCTCAACTTTGACAGTGTCCATGGTAACCTTATCAGGTACCAGCCTGCACCTGCGGATCGCCGTCTTGTCGCCCCCTGTGTCCTTGGATGAGCAATGCAAACCAACATAAGCAATAAATAATGTTGAAAACATTTATTCCAGTAAAATAATGCTAACGATGCTGAAAATCTGTGTACAGTTCACAGCAAGAGCAGCTTTCACCCAGGCATAGAGCAAATATCCATTATGGCTCCAAGCGCACCAGAATGCACTGTGGGCGCCATATTTTAGCTCAAGCATTACAATTAGGCATTTTCCCAACATGCATACAACATTCATTGATCAATAAACACCCTTGAACTGTGATCCCTTGTGTCTGTCTTACTGGTTGTCACCATGAGTTTATCACACTGGCCACATGGAAGGAGATACTAGGCTGGAGTTCAGTGATGACTGCGGGATTCATCACATCTGATATAGGGGTCATTTGCCTCCATATTTGTTTGGCATTTAAGGATGTGTTCTAAGGTTAACGCTCGCAGAGCAAAAGGACCATTCCCAGCCCTGGTATTGGGATATGTCAAATCCCCTTGAAACAAGTTCTGTGGTCTATACGCTGCAAAGCTAACTTGGGATGCCTATAAGGTGCATACTGTATTTGTTGTAGGTCCCTCCTAAAGTGTAGAGTTTCAAACCTGACCCCTGGCTTGTCACCAGTTGTCTTCATGTGTGTAAAAAGAGTTTCTCCAGGTCATCCTCCACACACAGCCAAAGTGAAATTGGTGTTAACATTCCTAACACCTCCTTCGTGTAACTATTTGGTTACTGCTTGGCTGCAAACTACAGGTATAGGAACATCAACAAGTGGATTAGCCATTATAGTATATTTTAGCTAGATAGCTATTAAGATAATTTGCTAAATAAAGACACGCTGCTCTTCACTAGGGCGTTTTTAAGATTTTTAACAAAATACTTTGTATTGCCAGGCCTGTAGCATCCCTCTTAGCACGTCATCAGTAACTAAGTAGGGAGACTATTTTAGGGTGTGGAATTGTTTAAGCAGTAGGTCCATTTGTGGTCGCCAAATGATGCTGTTCTTATCCCTTCTACCTCACACAGCCTTTCCTTCAACCCAAGTGGAGTATGCTAGACTCCTCCCCCCCAGTAGGGTCTGTGGTAGTATTAGAGATAGAGAAAAGCATGTACTTGTCACTAAGCATCACAATAGACAGTAGGCAACAAACCCCTGCATTGGGTTATCAATCCTCACCCATCCAGACAGGACTGCTTTACTAATCTCATGTATTTTATTTTTTGAGGGTCTACTGTTAACCTCTTCCTTATGAAATTCATGTTACGTATGCAGTAAGACACAATATTCAGTACTTTAAATGGATGCCCCACAGTTAGTACAAAAGCACAAATGCTTCTAACTTGATACACTCAATGAAGGTCGGATCTGCCGGGCTGACAGGCACCCGCGAGCAGACCTCGTAGTTTGTTGGCCCGGTAACAACAGTACCGGCAAGTTTACGGGTACCGTTGTTACCGGACCGGTAACCTTGTAATGAGGCCCCAAAGGCCCCACCTATGCAATAACCAAATAACAGCCTCATTCAAGAGAGAATCTTAGTGAATGGAAATCCGACAGACATCACCCAACCGAGACACAGAAAAGGATATGCAAGAATAAACAAGGAAAAGCACACACACTACACTGCAGCCTACTCAACATAAGATCCATGATCAAACACAAAACAGAAATGTATGACCTCCTAAGTGAGGGCGGTGCTAACTCCCTCTTCTTGACAGAAACACGGCTATTGGACAAATAAAAAAACGATTGCCCACAAAGCCATACCAGACAACTTTAAACAAATACACTCCAACAGAAAACTGAAGAGGAGGTGGAATCACAATAGTTGACAAAGACCACATTAGCACCACAGCACTCGCCCCATTTGACATAGAAGACTGCAAATCACTCCTAATCAACATCAAGTTCAATGACCAAGCCAACCTACTGTTCCTCCTGATCTACAGACCACCATCCTTTGAACAAATCTCACAGCCACCATTGCCAACCCCTCCACTTATCATGATAACTTAATTGTTCGGGGGGACTTCAACATCTGGTTTGAAAGAGAAAACAAAAACTCCCCCAGCACCCTACTGGAAACCCTCCACTTCAAACAAATAGTAAACAGACCCACCATCTGTACTGGATGCAGTTTTCTGCAGAGATGGACTCTCGACTTCCGTCCCACCGGTACCGATCATATCGAATGATCACCACTTGATCCCATTCACCATCAAAATCCCGAACAACGCATTGCCCGTAAACGCAATAGTACATGCTACTAACAAAAGAAACTGTAATAGTCTTGATGTTGAAGCCCTAACAGAACTAAGGGAATCAACCAAACCAAACATTTCCCAGTGAAACAGAATGAATCCAGACTCTGCGGAAGACAAACATGACACGTGGTACATAGAGGGCCTTAACCAATTAGCACCTGGAAAACTATTCAAAGGCACTGCAAAAAAAATGGCAGTAAGATGGTTTACAGAAGAACAGAGGGAACTAAAAAAATACCTGCAAACTAGAAAAACAATGGAGAAACTTATTACAATCAATCTGACAATAGCAAATACTGATGACAACTCAGAATGTACAAATTAGCAGTCCTAAAAGCAAAAAAAGCATACTACACCATAAGAATCCAATCGGCAATGAATCCACAAAAAACTATTCAAAATCCTTAACGAAAATCAAAACCCAACATTGTGCAACACATGCATCGTACTATCAAAACCCCTATGTGTGAATCAGACCCAATGTGTTCTAATAGAAAGCTTCATGTAGGACAAGGCATAAGTGTCGTAAACACAAAGTGGCAAACAGTCTGTTATTGAGCAGGGATGTCGATGTATGAAAGCTCTCCTGGAATCCAATGTGTCGGCTTGCCCGTTTAATGGCACAGCCCATTAATTGTTCAATGCAATCCCTAACATCATAAACTATCCGGATAGACTGTACTTAAAGCAGGATCTATTTCAACATTCCAATAGGCTGGTTTGTGGTGATATTTTGTCACAGCACAAATTGAACCTCTTGTTCTTAGGCACTGTTAAATACCCTTCTGCAGCACAACACCTGGCATTATCAGTGGTCGAAGTGGGGGGGGGGGCGGTTGGGAGCGGTGCTCCTCTACTTAAAAAAAAAAGTGTTACTGTTCCTATACATTTATTTTAAAAAGAAACTCTTCCGAAATGGTTTAGTTGTAAAATAAGTGTATGTGTTTGTTTGGGGGTATGGATTGCGCGTAGGAAGAGGCGTGGCGATGGGGGTTGTGGGGAGCTTGGGCAGGCCATAGGGAACATAGTTCCACTACTTCTTTTCTTACAATCGATCACTGATCAATATGCAGAAGGGTATTTTTTCTGAAATGTGGTTATGCCCTGAGTTGCGTCTACATAATATATTAGTGATTGTCGCTGCTCCTCTTGGTAGGCCCCATGGTTGACCTATTTTCCTCTCTGTAGGTCTGTTTCCCTAACTACTTCTCTTTTCTTCTGTTAGGCTGCTTTTTCCGTCAAAGCTCTACAGACTTGAGTAACCTACATCCTGTTTCATGCTGAATACTGTCTGTGATGATTGTAAAACATTTTCCAGGATCCTATATGAGTCAGCAACTATAGGTTCATCTCCGCTGTAGAAATTGGCTATCTGAAGAATGTTTTTTTTCCAAAAATTGTAGCACATCACAAGGTGGCACATTATAATCTCAAACATCAAGAAAATAATACAGATGGGTAAAAACTATCATGGTTATCAAAACTTGGAGCCACATTACAGAAACGTTGCATCTGTGCAAGTGCAATTAGCACGAAGGCAAACATTACCCTAGAGCAAAAAACATATATTTTAACTGCATTTTTACACCAGGGTAAGCACTAGGGCAAACTGTGCATTAGTGCACTTTGTTGCCCTCGTAATAGTTGCACTTGCACTGATGCAACGTTTTTGGTTTTCATCCCTAATATCTAATTAGTTAGTCATGGGGATGATCGAAACAGATTGGATTGTCCCAATACTGGGATCAGGTACTTAGAATGTGTAGCCAATCATTCAGATGGCAGGGACAAATTGCCAGCAATTGTACTCATTATGCTCTTCCTTGAAACGTCTATGCCTACCCTTTATCTGCCTTTGTGAGATTTTGAAGTTATTGATTAGTGCAAACTGTAATTTGTATCCTTTTCCTTTATTTACATTCGGGTTAAAGGTTCTGTGATGTCATTTGTGTCAGAGGTCATGTGATGCCATTTTCTATGATGTCAGTGCTACAGAATACAATCTAGCATTTCAGAATGTTATATAAAATGATGTGGCTAACTCTGTTTTCTGAAAGCGCGATCTGTTAAAACAGACCCCTCCAATATTGAAATGCTCAATGCTGAAATTCTAGTTCACACAGGTGCATTATATTAACCAGTCTACTGACACGACGGTGGCAGCACTGCTCTGATACAGAGCAGGTTCAAAGGTCACTTGTGCATCCCTGACAAATGCTCAGACAGAAGTCACTGCAACAGGCTGAGGAAGCAATTTAACTTCTGCACCTCTGATCTAAATTATAATAATTTTCTGCCTTAATTAGTCTGGTGGCACATCAATTTGATATCACACTGGTGTGTCAACTCTAAGCAATGCTTAAACTGATGTATATTGGTGTCTAGTCTGTATGTCTCCACAGCTGCCTTGTGGATCAATAGCCAGAAAGCAGCCTCTTTTGATTCTTCAGAAGGAAGGGACAAACCTTTCCCCAGGGCAAAGAAAGGTTAGATTAAGCCAGCCACACACTAAGGTGTCAACTACTGGAATGTCTTTAAAGTAAGCAGGCATAGAGAAGGGTTCAGTTTTAGGGTAGACAGATGGGGAAGGTAGGTCTGGTGAAGAGGTCCATTACCCTGCTTTCTTTCTAGGGTTCCCTTTATTTCGTGCAAGCAAGGCACTCTGGATATAATTGTAACTGTTTATTTATACAGTGCTTATTCACAGGTGGAGTGCATCAAAGCGTTTCAAGGCGGGAAGGAAACACGGGACTACAGTAGTCATTCTTGGGCTTTGAAGTTTCAGAATGATCTAACAGGAAACTATCATACTAGGCCTGACAGCATTTCTCCTAGTGCAAGTGCATGAAGTGTTACAGTTGTGACCAAGCTGGGGGGGACACAAATCAGGAAAGGGAGGGGGGGGCAGGACAGACAAACAAACTAGTCATAGTACATTTAGGTCATGCATGAGTACAGACAGAGGTGCAAGGAAGGGGTTTGGGGGGAACAAACAAGTCCAGTTCAGCAGGGCCATGGCTTAAGTGCAGAGAGGTTGCCCCACTCATGGAGCGTAAGCTGAAAGTGCAGTAATGCTGAACATAGTGCAGCGGGCCAGAGGCAAGTGCAGTAATTCTGAACATAGTGCAGCGGCCCAGAGACAAGTGCAAAAGACTGGTGGAGTAGCCAGGGACCTGTAAGGCTCTGGAGGTGAACCAGAACACCAGTCAGCAAAACCTGTACAGAGTTAGTGAGGAGAAGGAGGGTGGAGAAAGGACAGAGGTTAGCAGTGGAGAGGGAGAGGGGAGGAAGAGAAGAGGAAGGTCTTGAGGAGGTTCCGGCCCAAGACAGAGAGAGGCAGGGAGACTGTTCCAGAGGGAGGCCCCTGCAGACAATAAAGATCTACCCCAAATTTGTTTGTGAAAGCAGCTCACCCGCAGAGAGTGGGATGTCTGTGGAGATGAGAGCATCCAAGGTGCGGCCAGCAGTATGCGTTGGACCAGATGGTAGAATGGAAAGAGAAAGGGAGTCACACAGGTTGTGGAAAGGTCCTGAAGAGTCAGGAGAGTCAAGATGGATGTTAAGATCCCCCAGCAGGAGGAGTTGGGAAGAGGAGGAGAGAAGAGGCTAGGTCAGCCCATTCCGAGAGGAAGAGGGCTGACTAGAAGGTGGCCAGAGTAAGAGAGGCGACAGGCGAGAGAGAGAGCCTGTAGACCAGGCATTCAAAAGAGGAGTCGATCTGAGTGGGAATCATAGAAACAGGGATCCACGCAGGAAAGATCAAGGCAACTCCACCTCCTGGCCTTTTGGGCCTGGGCACAGAGAGTATCTTGTAGCCTTCAGGGAGGACTGGGTCAAAACTTGTGACAGAGCTGACCTTAAACCTTGTCTCAGTAAGAGCAAGAACATCAAGGTCCAGAAGTTCAAGGAGGGGGCAGATGTCAGAGGAGTGCTTGACAGCAGGGCGAGAATTTAGTGTGGCAACATGGAGCAGGTTGCCACTTTTGAAGGACTTTCGTGGGCCTGAGAAATCGAGGTAGTAGGAGGTAGAGGAGGCAAGGATGACAAGGGTGTCAATGAGGAAGGTGCAGGCAAGGGAGCCAGTGTGGGAGGGGCCGCTGGAGGCAAGGGAGCTGCAGATGCAGCGGCAGTCCAGGGTAGCAGGGTGGAAGAGCCTGACGAGGTTGTCAGTGTAGTGCGAGTAGGCAAGGGAGCCTGTACAGTTGAAAGCGGCAAGGGGGGGGTTGTGAGGGAGGTGTAGGTAGGAGGTAGGGTAGCCAAGGTGGGCATAGTTGGCAAGGGAGCCTGGGCGGCCGTAGAGGCAGATGGCAAGGGAGCCCATGAGGAGGAAGCAGGAAAATTGATAAGGCGAGGAAGAAGTCTATAAGAAAGTAAGAGGTTGGGTTGAGCCCCTTGTACCACAATAGTACTATTTCGATAGACATGTATGATGGCCGTAGAAGTGGAAGAGGAGGCAAGAAGTGCCTCCTAGCGGCTGCCACCATTTATATGTGAGGAAGAGTAAGGACAGAGAAGAGCAGCCATATGGAGAGTCCATAGGTCGGGTCAGGGAACGACAAAGAGGATGCCGGTTAGAGTCTCTCTGGTGGAAGCACTGACGTAGGTGTCAGCGATAGGAAGGCCTGGGTTGAAGGCCAGTGTGTCCTTTTTGAGTTTCTTCCTGCTAGACTTAGTGAGAGGTGAAGGATAGGCGATGGAGAAACAGAGAAAATGGGGGAGACGGAAAGCGCCATAGAGGGTCACAGTGTGGTACACTTAATCAGATAGAGCTGTTGAGGTGCGTGGAAGAGGTATGCAAGGAGGGAGCAATCGCACAGGGAGACACAAACAGGATAGGGAAGAAACAATGGGAGATGAACATTGGGAGATAACAGACCAGAACAGAGGGCAGAGGGGGTAGCCAGTCAGCACATTGCCATGGGCAGTGTGGGTAGCCAGTAAGAACATTGCCATGAAAATCAGGATGTAAATACAGCCAAATTCGATTTTTAAAAACAGCGGCAAAACCAATATAGGATGCGAACACAGCTAATTCGATTTTTAAAAACGGCAGCAAAACCAATGCAAGATGTGAAATGATGTCTTAAGGCAAAGGGGACTTGTTACAATAACAGGCTTTGGACCACTCACAACAGGCTTTCTTTGGACCAATTCCCTGTGGCATTTTGCCTATAAAGGGAGAGAGGTACCCCCTCATTCATTGATTCATTCCTACACTTTAATAAGAACAACAACAAAACACTTTTGGAGTTCTGTTGGGAGTGCAGTCCTCTGCCAGCGAGGTGAAAACCGAAGGTTTCCAAGACGGAGGCAAGCTTGACCCCATAATTCTCCCCTGTGAACAGTGGGGGTGAATACTGTTGGACCAAAGCCCTCCTGTGGGTGGACCGGAACCAGGACCATATTACTGGAGGCGATGGAACCCCTGTAAGTTTCAGCAAAGCTCCTTGGATTGGGAGTACAACATAATGACTCACCTTGATTGAGACTCTCATCAACCACAGACCATAAGAAGCAGTTCCCAGCTCTCGCTGCATCTCTGAACTACCGTAACACTGGTTTGGACACCTTTGACGATGTCCAAGCTGCTGCCATGGATCCTCTGGGGTCATCTTTGATCTTGAAACTCGATTGCCTGATCATCTCTGAGTCCACTCAACATGGCTGCCAAAGCTACGCCATCTCCACATCTGAGGCTCTTCAAGTCTTCTAGCGTCCACAACACAACACTGTCATCTGGTCACCAGCCTCTTCGATCTCATAGCCGATCCTGCTATAGTCGAAAGCAAGTCACTGCTTCTCCATCCCCGAAGTCACTGAGTTTTCCTGCGCCACCAACCTAATGCCTCTTGCAATTCCAAACATCTTGAATCACAAACCCATGCAACTGCTGCACAGTACCACATCATTGGTAGCTGCCGCTGCAGACCCACAACTCGACCTCGACCCAAAGGCGAAAGTGTCCAGACTCCTGGTTCAATTGCAAAAAGCTTGTCTCAGCGGTGTCCAGTCCAAAAGAAAGAAATAAGTTACTGTGAAGAGGTCCTGTCTACCTGATCCACTTTTTGAGACGATAGTGACTTTCAAGCCCACCTTCTTGCCTTTTTTTTTTTAACAAGATATTTTCTTGAACATATTGTGCCAATTGAGTGCCCGAACACCCCTGCTCATCTACCCAAAAAGCTATTGTTTAAAAGCTTGTGTTTTTTGTGTTTCTATACAGGTCAGGGGAAGGGGTTGCTTGTGTTTTTAATTGGGTATTTTTATTTGTATTGTTTTATTAAAAAGTCTAAATGTTTACAGAACCTTGATTAGACATTCTTTTAATGTGGCGTCTTTGCACCCGTTTGTGTTGCTATTGTTTTCTGCTCATAACCCTTCTCAAGATATAGCATGCCCTCGGCCTGCGCTACCACACAAAGCGAAGGTGGTATACCTTTCCAGCTGAGCCTGTCTTGCCTTTATGATTGGCATAACTGCTGGCTTAGTAACAGTGTGCGGTTGAGTAGGCGGTTTAGCCACTATTCATCCCTAAACTCTTGCAGAGGAGTAGTCAATTCTTACCACTGGTGGGCAGCTGTTAGACCTGATGCAGACAGCCAACAGCTTAATCACTCAAAAAAACAACTCCGGCGGTAGCCATGCCAGTAAAAATGGCGTGCTGCCGCCGGAGTTGTGCTTTGTTTCCGGTGCCGGAAAAAGTAACTCCCCATTCCCATTCGAGTTCCATAGGACTCAATGGGAATAGGGAGGACAGATGCACCGGCACTGTGTGCAACAGTGTCAGTGCATCCGTCAAAGTCTGCGGGCGGGTGCCGTTCCGCGCCCCAGGTCAGACCTGGCGGGCAGAAGGGCATCCCGCCCGCAAACTTCTACATTGTAAACCTACCGGCACTGTTGTTACCGGACCAGCAATGTTATAGTGAGGCCCACTGTTTTCAATGTTGGAAACACAAACATGCATGTTTTGATTGTTACCACTCAACCCTGTACTCCTGCATAGCAATAGTCATTTTTTCACAATCATTGATGTTCAAGATCTAGAGATGTTTCTTCTATTGCCTATTTTGGCGAAATTATGGCAGTGATCACCCACAAATTAAGTCAATATTTAACTTAATCTGTAGCAAGTCAATAGGTTGAGAGGACTTTTTGATCCTGAAAAATAGCTGAAGAAATCTAGTTTGCATTTCGAATCACATTTAATTTAGCACATTTAGATTTTGAGGACCAGTGGTGGACTGGGCTTCAGGAAACTTTGGAGATTTCCAGGTGGCCCTCTAATCCCGTGGATTTTTTCTGTATGTAATCCGAGTTTCTGCTTCTTTTACCCACTCTCTGTCGCGCAAATATCTTCATTCCACCTCTGCTCATTCCCAACATTCCTTTGAAGAACAGAATTTGTTATGAAGCGTTCAGTATGTTATTCTTCACTTGTAACAAATGTCCGTTTTTTTTTGTTATGTTTACTACTTGTTAATACTGATATAGCAACACATACATTTTTCAAATGCCTTTTTAAAATTAAATATTTGACTCATTTTCCAGATGTTTTTGTATGGAGAATCCTCGAAGCATACTTCGAGGGGTTGGGCTAGCCCGCTACCGTGGCTTGCACAGTACAATAGAAGACAACTTTGGAAAAACATTTCCAGGGCCACTTTTGGTTCCCAACCCACTCCTGTTCCTCTCAAACATCTTCAGAAAATGTACTAGAAGGGACATGAACACACAAAAAGCCAACTTCATAAATGTGTTTTTTAAGGGAGCTAAGTAATAGCAGCTTTCTTAGCCGCAAGATCATTTTCTTTGTGGAAAGTCTGAAAGGTCGCACACTTCTGAATGTAAAAAGCTAAATTCTGCAGAACATGTGAACTGTCCCTGATCTTCAGCATCTCGCTCAAGATGGACGTTAGTGACATTTTAGCTCTCTAACAGGTCTATGTTTTCCCGTGAGCCCCGGCGAATGAACATGACCGCTACTCCCACTGGGATTGGCTCATTCATTCGAATTCAGGTGATTCACCACAGGCAGAGCTGAAAGGCACAAGAATATAGACTGGTCAAAAATGCCAAAATTCAGTTGCCCCGACTAAATTGAATGAAGATAAATGGTGAACATTAGAGCACTCACAGAAGACTGCAGTTTAATTGATTGACAAACGATACGTTGAATTAATGATGGTTTTATTTTTACCAAGTCTTGTTTAACAAATTGCACACTAGGCGTTAGATTCCACATTTGCTGTTAAACGGGAGCAGCAATTGTTTATGCATTGCAAGACAGCAGTTCTTCATCTGGATGGGGGCATTCAACGGGCAAATGTGGCCCTCTTCTTTGGGTTTCTGCTTGCTCCCAGTATGGAATCATGCTGATACAAAGGAGTCTGAGATGCATAGGGTGGTAAACATAAGCGCCCAATAGTGAGACGCTTTGACGGAATCGCTATGGGGCAATTCATGGTCTACGCGGGGTGGTGGTGGGGGGTGTTAATGGGCATTATCCTTTCATGTGTGCATACTAGCCCCGTTCTAAAGAGGGTCTGACAGCCCTCATTGGAAATATCATCATTATGGTGTGACCACCCTCACTGGATATATCTGTTTGCATCCTGCCCTCACCCCTCAAGAAGAGTGTCCAACCCCCATGAAGGTGGGTTGTATCTAAAACTGCACCTACCCTTGTGAAGGTTTTGGTGCTTTCATCAAGTGCAGGGCAAAGCACTTGCCGGCTCGTGGAGCAGAGGGTAATTAATTCAGGATGGTCTGTTCTTGTTTGTAATAAATTGAAAGGAAATGTTTTGCACATTAACACGTATCATTTGTGTGTTACAACTCTGCTACTATACACCTCCCCTGTGAATTGCCCAAGAAAAGGAAGAATGGGATGAAAAAGTCACTTGTGCAAGCAGCGTTGGAATGCTAGGAGAGAAAAGCACATTGCTACTCTGCCACCCAGGCTCAGTTTTGATCTGGCCTTTATGTGGACTGGTCTAGTGGGAGGGAGAGGGGCCAAGGTGCAAAGCTGCACGCTATCTGTATACTGGGACATCTGTAGTGGCAGATTTCCAACCTACCATAACATAACTCGGAGCCCAGAGAGGCAAACGAGGACTAATGAATGGTGCACTTGGGATTCTTTTACTACTACAAGGAAGAGCAGAGGCTTAAGCGCCTACACGTCCATCACACTTCTACAAACCAAGAGCCAACACAATCATAAAGATAAAATGGGCACAGTTAAGAGATATACCTTCTTTGCCTTTTGTGGTAATGTGGGTTGAGGAAATACTCTCAAGAGGGGTGTGCATGTGATTCAGTAGTGATGCAAACAGCGAAGTATAACAATTCAAAATAAAGGAATGTTCAAATAAGGTTTTATAAAAAATATACACTTTAATCAAATACACCATATGCAATGATAACTAACTAGAGTAAACTACACAAAACACACCGCTGAGGAAAGAACACAGAATCAAGAAAAGGTAGAAAGATGCAGCTTAATAATGAATCGGTGGTGAAAGCAAATAAAAGCCACAATGTTCTTTAAAAGCATATGTTCTTTGGTACAAAAGCGATAAGTGACCTAACCAAACGCTAGGGCCCAAAAATGGCCCACGGGGGCAGTTAGCAGTCAATAGTAGCTTTGTGGTTCTTGGTGGTTCAACAGCAACAGGCTTTGACGGGATGTGTAAACTGTTTGATCCAAGTTCAGGTGTTGCGAGTCGTGTTGCTCCAAGCAGTGAGCTGCTGTCGAACTGGGGTGAATCTGGAGCTTAGGGAGGTTTCGAAGGCAGTGTTCGAGCGATGCAGGTTGGAGAGTTCATCAGAATCGGTCGAGTCTGGTTTGTAGCCTCTGGGTAGGGTCGGTGAGTGACGATCCTGTGGTTCGAGTCGAGGGTTGGGGATGGTCCCAAGAAGTGATCCTGATGCTCAGCTTTGCGGTTCAATGAGGCGGCTGTCGGAGGTCCAGCTGGGTTGAGTCATTTCTGTAACAGCTTGTTTGAGTCAGCTAATGACACTCTAGCGGTTCGAGACAGGGTCCGGCGTAAAGTAGTTGATTGCAGCCAAGCAGGAGACAGGCTCTGCGAGCCAAGATGCAGTGCCTAGCTGGTTCAAGGTGCAAGCAGTCTGGCTTGAAGAGTTTGGTTGAGTGCCAAAGGCAGTACCAGCAGGTCCTGTTGTTCGAGATGCGGTGAACCTGGTTCGAAAGCAGTTCAGCAGGTTTGATGTGATGAAAACTGGGTGTCTAGGCTCTCAGGATGCTGTGAATCCCAATCCAGAGATTGAAGGAGCAGATTGGCCCTTATTATCTGGCTTTCAAACACAGACGGGAGGGCTGGTGCACAACTGCAGAGGTCCTTCAACACATGGAGGTCCTGGGTGCTATTGTAGCTGGCAGAGAGGCATGTCTTGTTACAACAGCAGTTCACTCCCACTGGTCCCTGGGTATGGTTGGCGGACACAGCTTTCCCATACTTTGGGCACTCTTCACCGCAGTTGGGGGAGGACTTTGGATAGATCAACTGTCCCAACAGAGGTCCAAAGAATTCTTTCTTAGGTGTTGGTCCAAATATGAATCAAATTAGTCATGGGAGACACCTTTTTCTAAAGGAACCCCCACCCCCCCCAACCCTCCAGGTAGGTAATTGGACTAAAGCTAGCCTGCTTTAGGGGTCCTACTTCTTTGCCTTCTGACATCACACTCAAAGTGCTTTGTACTCCAGGAAGTGGGGGGGGGGCAGGAAAGAAAGATAGAGGCTGAGAGAAACAAGATTGTGGAACCTTCCTCCAGCTATAAAGAGCTCACTCTGTCTGTGTGCCCTATGGTTCCTGATCCAGGACAGTTTCCTGTGGAGTGACTGTCTCTCTGGGGAGGGTGTTACCCACCCTCCCAAAAAAAAGAGAAGCAATCCTCAAGGCTATAGTACTGCCAGCAGTGGCCAGGTCCAACCTGTCTGAGGAAAATACACATAATCCTTTCACAACTAAGCTGGGCTCACAGCAATAAAAATTGCTGTGCCTGAAATAAGGATGAAATATACTATCCACCATACCATAACTCAGGTATGGCTTACATTTAAAAGCTAGGGCTTGCACACCCTTGCCAGATGACAACTCTTCACACTTGCCAATGTAACTAATATAATCAAACTAGCCTTAGCATGAGGTCACTGATGGACTGCCTTGTGATTAGATGTTTTTAACACCCAGTTAAGTTCATTGGAGTAAGAGGTTGCCCTCTGTAAGGTTCTGAGTGTGGGGGCGAGGAGGAGCGCTCATGTAGCATGGCTTGCACAGCGGCAACAAACAGACGCGACACGCTATGGGCAGCTCACCATACAACTGACTTAATTTACACGCCGAGCGCGCTCGCGTTAACTAGGGTCAGCTGACCTGACTACGCGTCGCTGTGTCCCTCATCAGGTGACTACGCGCAACACTACATATTCCCCCAAAATAATATTGTCCTACCCCATTGCCTCGATCCACCATCTGGGTTTTCGAATGATGTAACAGGGTCTATTATTGGACGCCTCGTTGCTTTCCGTGGCTCCTTCACCGGAACTCTGTTCTCCCCTTTCTGATTCGTCTTCATCTGCTGAGTAGCAGGATGCCTCTCTCACAAAGTCCTCTTCTTGGCTCCACTTCAGACTGACCTGTAGACTCTTCTCACCCGCCTTTCTGAATAGTGAGCTATTTCTCGTTACAGTCCATCCTTCTCTTTCCGCTGTCACCATGGACCCCTTGACATGGGTGGTGGTCAGGGGCCATGGGTCAAAAGGTGGGATATCCTTGTGGGATTGGGCCTGACATACTAAAACTGAATCTCCTACTGTCAAACCGGCCTCACAGACTTTCCTCCTTCTGTCAGCATATACTTTCATTCTTTCCTTGTCTCCGCCATCTCTCTTCCTGATTTCATCCGTGTCCTCGTACTCTTCAGGCGCTTGACCTTCCTGTGGCACCCTCGAGCGCACAGGGCAGCCAAACATCATTCCTGCCGGGCAGGTTCCCGTAGAGTCATGCAGAGTGCTCCGGTAGTCCTGTAAGAGTTGGTATAGAGGCTGTTCAACCGGCATGTGTGATAGTTGCAATGTGTATGGCCCTCTTTACATTGGCCATGAATCGCTCTATAACCCCATTTGCCTGGGGCCAGAGGGGAGTGATCTTGCGATGTTGGAAGCCCAGGTATTTGGTGAAGTCTCTAAAGTCCCCACTCGTGAACGGGGGCTGATTGTCTGACTTGACCACTTTTGGTACTCCGAATGCTGAAAATATATGATCTAGTACCAGTATTCTGGCCGTAGCAGCTGTGGAGGACACTAGTTCAGCTTCAGATTTCTCGAGTGCTCGTCCAGCACTATCAGTACATACTCCCCCGATCTTAGAGAGACGAAAAAGTCTATGGCCACCTCCTCCCATACCCCTACCGGGGAGGGGTGTCCTGTGTAGTGGTTCTGTGAACGCAGGGGGCTGCAAGCTGAGACAGATATGGCATGACTTCAGTGTCATTTTAATAATCTTGTCAATGCCCGGGAACCATACATTCATCCGGAGCATGCTTTTTGTGGACCCCATGCACCGGTGACTTTGATGTGCAATGTCCACGGTGCATTGATGGAGGGATGCTGGTAACACAATGCGGTCCCCTTTCAGTATTAGAGACGAGGGGGATATGGACAACTCGTTTTTTGACTTGACAAGTGTTCTGAACAATTGTAAGTCCATATCCCCCTTGTGTTTCCAGCAGCCCTCCATCAATGCACTGTGGACATTGCACATGAAAGTCACTGGGGTATCATGTCCACAAAACGCATGCTCCGGATGAAAGGATGGTTCCTGGGCATGGACAAGATGATTGAAACGACACTGAAGTCCTGCCATATCTGTCTCTGCTTGCAACCCCCTGGGTTCCCAGAACCTCTTCACATGACACCCCTCCCGGTTCGAGTATGGGAGGAGGTGGCCATAGACTTCTTTCGAATGACCAAAGATTAGGATATTGTCACTGTAGTTTATACAGTTTGGTATGTAACATATGATTCTGCGTATTTCTTTCTGAAATATTTCTGCTGCCGATGATATCCCAAAACCAACCGAAAACCTAAAGACCTTGATGGGTGATGAGTGTCGGTATATATCTCGACTCTTCGCTGAGCTCAATTTGTGGCAGCCGTTATTCAAATCTAGGTGGGAGAAAACGGTGGCCCCATTGAGTAGGTCGAACATGTCAGTGATGCGCGTTGACTGGTGATGTTCCCTGAGGATGGATTGATTGGTTGCATGTGTGTCCACACACAGTCTTATTTGCCCTTCGGTGCCCCTTTTTGGCACTGAGACCACTGGTGAGACCCATGGTGTCGGTCCTGATGCTGGTTCAATTATGTCTGCCTCGACTAGCGCCATTAGATCCTTCTCTACCTGATGTTGAATGTTGAAAAGGATGCCTCTGAAGTTTTGTGCAATGGGTTTCATGACTGGGTCAATTTGTAGCCGGATCTTGCGTCCCTTGAGCTTCCTGATCCCTTTGAATAGTGGGGGAATTTGGATGTTACCTTGGCGGCCGCAGAAATGTATTTGTTCGCCATGATTTGGTATAATATGTGTATCAATCCCATTTGGAAAGCACACTTAAAGCTAAGGACGCACCTGCTTGCGGCCTCTGTCGCAAGGACGTGTATCAGTATGCAGTCCTTCTTGTCCTTGTGTCGACACACTGTTTTGAAAGCGCCCAGGCACGGGAGGGTTTCCTTTGCCGCATAGGTATAGATGGCCACTTGCGCTTTTCTCAGTCTGGGTCTGTTCTTGAGCTTCAGATATTCAGATTTCGGCATGGCATTTATAGTGGCTCCTGAGTCAACTAGGAACTCAAATTCTTGCTCCTAGATGGACATTGACAGAGTGGGACTGTGTTCCGATGCAGTGGGATTTCCTGAGGCATACAGGTATCCCCTTCTCTTTCTGTCAGTGCTGGAATGTGATTCGGTCTCACTGGTGGATGGCGTGAATGTGTAGAGTCAGTGAATCCTCCTCTGACCCTTTCGGCGGTTGTCCGGTGATGGTGAATGTTTTCCCCTCGTGTGTCGTCTTTCCTTGTGGTGATGTCTTTCCGAGCATTTCGAGCTATCTTCCCATTGAAGCCAGGGCGGGGACCTGTGACGGTGTATCCCTTGTTCCGACATGCTGGCTTTCGCAGCGTTTGGATTTGAACATATTACTCGAAAATGATCTTCACCCACTCAAGCCGAGCATGTTTGTCCAAAGGCCGGGCACGACCCGTCATGAGGGAGGTCATCCCTGCATCGAAAGCATTTCCGTTTTTCTTGTCGGGTGTCTTGCGAGGTGTGCGGCTGAGTCATGAGTTTGTTCTTCCTTGATGGTGTGAGTGGAATTTGGGGCTTGCTCAGCGTGGATAACATTCAGTGCTCCTCAAGTATGATGCCCTCATAGGTATGGTAAGGAGTGCCAAATCGAGCAAACGTGTTTTAAAAATATATAACGTGGGAAATGGAGTGGAAACGCTCAATCAAAATCAGGCCTTCAACTTCAAGTTGGGTGGTGCTTATGAGACGGCATATTAAATCAGTGGTTGAACAATATCCCTGACTACTGTACCATACTTGCATTTTGTGCTGTGATGCTCCTCCGCCACAATTCCACCCACATATGGTGGCATCCCAACCTTTTAATTTAAAGTATTACCATAATAAAGTAGTTTGAAATTTTGAAATTTCTCTCCACTTAAACATTCCTAATTTCTATATATCTGGTATGAGTTGCAGATAACTCTTTGTAAAATATGATGCTGCCACTCCGTTGCTCTCTTCGTAGGAACAGTGGCCATCTCGGCGCACGCACACACCCACTGTGCACAAACGATGCACCCTTTCCCTGTAAATGCAATGCCATATCTACTGACTTTTGTCAATGCTTGTTTTTTTACAACAGCAAAATGAAGTCCGCTTGGCCGTATAGACTCTGATCAGCTCCTAAGTCTATTATCCTTAAAGTCATGGAACGACCAGAGATGCAGTCTGGTCTAGCGTGCCTTGTCATTTGACAGCAGGACCTATTCCCACAGGAAGGGACAAAGGAAGGGCAGCAGACTAACAGACGATGGTATTAGCTGGATCCCAAAATACCTTTGAAATCGAAAAAATAGGAAAGCAGAACAGGAAACATGGGAGGAAGGAAACTGTTCAAACAGTGGATAAAGGCATGCTACGAAACAAGTTGGCATGGCAACAGAGTAACAGAGGACAAGTGGAGGACACGTTAGTGACAACAGACGGTGAAAGGAAATGAAGGAAAAAACAGATGCAAAGAAAGAAAAAGCGCTATATAGATGTTGAGGCAATGCAGAGAATGCATAATGAAATTAATAGCTAACTGAAGAAACAAACCTAGCGGAACAGTCTAGAGCAAGAACGGGCATTGATATCCCCGGCTGGCACCGTGTAAGTTTCCTTTACAGGTGTTCCGCACATGAACAGATTCTAAACGGCTCTGGACATTTTTTTCAGGTTAACTTACTCTGCCGTTATTTATTTTAGAAAGGGTTGAGCCCATAGATGTCTAAGCGCGTGCAAAGGCCACCTCGAGGCAGTACAAAGATAACGCCCTAGCTCCACACCTGATGCCTTGCAATTGTTGTGATGATGTTTTCGGCCGCAGAACTAGGAGCCACCGCCTTTCCCTTTGGCTCTGGCACTTTTGCTGCGTGCTTTCTTCCAGAGTATTTGTCACACGGCTGTGCGCCTATTGTGTTGTTTGAATTTGTCCGACATCCTGCTGTGCCTATGGGAGCATGTGTCTTCCTCATGAAAAAATCGAATCCGTTGACAAATGCATATGAACTGATCTTCTATGGCTTACACTCATGCGCTTACCAAACCCCACTCTTGCCTAGCCTCCTGTCCACTAGACTTCTGAGCAAGCTTTTGTCGAATCGATTCTACAGAAAAAGGCAGTCTGCAAAGCAGGCTCACTTTTCTGAAAGGCCCTGTGCCTAAAACTGGATGTTCGTGGTTTCTGCCTTGAAGAGCTTGCTGCCCCTGGGGTCATAATTGACTGGCATCCCAACATTGACTGGCATCCCAACATGGACACAGGAGCACTAGTGTTGCTGTGCTCCATCTACTGTCAACAGGCAAATTTTCAGCAACATGGCCACGTTTTGGGAATAACATGACATGCCGTTGAGGCATTGGCACATGAAATACTGGAATAGAAGAATTCGTGTACGTTCATGCATTAGGAAAGTAAATATTAAGCAGTAGTCCCTTGGCAATCCAGGCAGTATTCGCGCCAATGCTAACAGGAAAAGAAAGTACATTGTTAATCCATATAACTCGAAGGCCCAAAACGGGGCCTAAGCAGAATGGGGTTCATTTTCTAAAAGGAAGCACCCTTGTAAAACTCGATTGCTCTTTTGTTTATTCTGTCACATATGATGTATGTAATGCAGATATACATGTAAAGATGCGTATCCCCAAAGGGCTTTGCTGTGTAAGGAAAAATAAAATATTACAGACAATCCCGTTTTTATCATTTAAAAGTGGTCAAACGTGCCTATCTTTGATTAGAGCCAAGATATTGTGCAGGTGAGTCTCATAACTGAAACCAGCCGGCTTAGGCCAACCCAGGAGGACCTTTTTTCTCCCTATAGCCAATTGTACCGGTTCATTCACATGTTAAAAAAAGGGAGAAGCGAATGGCGGGACTATACCTTAAACTGACTATTTGAGTCCGAGCAGCAGGGCTGAGTAGGGCAAGGAAGACCATTACATTTAGTATCCTTTATTCTTAGTAAGATGCAAACATCCAAAGTGCAGCAGTGAAAGCAGAGGAAGCAACTACATTCACTGGTGGTTTCTTTACCTAGCAGGCATTTAAAGCACTTGCCGTTATTCTTCGGGAGAGGCTAAAGTTTAAACTACTGGTTTATCTATTTTTGTGGCGACGGTATCAAAGTGCTGGTGAAAGAGTGTGTACAGAAGTAGGAGGGGCTGAGTGTGTGTTAGGCTGCGGAGGCCGGGTGGATTTGGTTAACTTTGGCACATTGATCACAGAAAGTAGTTCTACTGGAGTACAGAAAAACCTTTGTATAATGAAAGAGTATAATTTGTGTAGTAAAATGACCACCAGCACAGTGCCCTTGCAAGGCCTCACCCAGTGCTCTACTGTTCCTACTATAAAACGAGGTGATGAACCTTGGCTAGTTTTGTCAAGCAATCTGTCATCTATTCGAGTTTCGGTGACTCCTATCAGCCTGATTGCACAATCACATCTATTAACATAAAAAACAAATACTGACTTCTTTCCATCAAGAAGTGCTAGCGTTGGTGACTTGCCTAGATCAAATATAGCGCTGTTGGTTGCAGTGTCCCCTTTAAGACAGATGGGGGTGGCTGAGCACACAGCAGTACTTGACGTGCATCTAAACCAACAATCTCCCAGCCTACAAGCACGATAATTGATATTAGTAGAGAAGCTGAGTCACCATTATCTAATACTCTGGCGCAATTTAAAACTAATGACTCTATTGTCTCAGACTCCTTATCGGATTCTTTAGTATCTTCAAAAGACATTCCAAGATCTGGTTTGGTCCTCATAATATTGTAGCACTTTCATGGGCTGCATTAAACTTTGCACTTAACGCTTTAGTTAAAGTTTTTGAATTGCTAATGGATGAAGTAAAGGACCATAGCATGCCGTTTTTTTGGGATACATCTAAAAATGGATGCGTGTGTGACACTGCTTAGACAGCAGACATGTGAAAAAGTAGTTCAGGGCTTAGAGAATGTACCAAACTTTCCGAAAATGTCCTCTCCGTCGGACTCGATCATGCAAGAATTTGAAAGGCTGAGTTCATTAGCATGCGAATGGGAAGTAATTCTTACCTCTCCCCCAACAAGACCTAGATTTAGAACTAAATGTCATCATTCTCAATTCCCAGTTCACAATGGTGCAATTTATTCGCAAATGGGTAAAAAAAAAAACTATCTGGGGAAAAATGGAAGAAAAATTCCTCTTGCAGAACAAAGAGAAAGAAAAAACATCCTGTACATCCCTTGTTTGTGTCTAAACAAAAGAAAGACAAACAAGTAATATTGCAAGATCTAATTACTCAGAAGGTAGAACTAGGGGCAGCAAAGAAGAAAAAAAAGAGCAACACGACATTAATTGAAAAAGTCTCTGCGGAAATAACTGTTCAGGAAATAGTGTGTTGCACTAATTCTGCTAAACAGACAATGCCCATTACATCTCATTTCTCTCTTCTGCCATGTCGATTAGATTGAACCACTGAACTGAGTTCACAACATTATGATGATTCCTGAAAGCCTGAGCGTAATTCCAAAAAGAGGAACGAAGTACAAGTTAACATTATACAAACCTTGTCATTTTATGACCTAGACACACAAGGTTGTATAGATAAATCTAGTCTTGTGTTGGAGAATGTTTCACTGGGAGGAAAAGCTAATTATGAACCGACAAGAAGTTCTTTCACTGTTTCAACGAATCCCGGTCCTCCAACGAGTCTCAACTAAGGACATCACATTAGTTACCCTTTTTTACCTGGATTGTTTAGACATTGTGAAGTTGGACATTCCTTCTGCAGTGGTACGATCGTTATTGTCTGCTGTGGATGAATTGAGACTCCAAGGATTTCTGGGATTGAGTGGCCGTATAATTACCACAACGAAACAAGAATGGTGTCTTTACCCCCTACCTAATTTCCTAAAAGGCCTCACTAATAGATCAAGAATGGGTTGTAGACTGGGACTGGCTACCTGGGTGAATGAATAAGGGGCCCTAAAGGGGCTTTTAGCATTGATAATGTTGAGAAGATTCTTGAAATTTTCGAGGCCATCACTAACCTAAAGTTTGTGCAATTGGATGAGGGATGTGTTATTGTTTGAAGGTTAATGTGGGAGTGGATATCATCCAGTGCGCCTACCCTTGATGTCTAAGAATAGTGCAGGTTTGTACTTTGGAGTAACATTTTTTGACCCGGCCCACTAGTCAGTCAGTCATTAAATTAAAAGATGTGTGTTTGTTGGATTTCTTGCGCCTAGCTCTTTATTTAATTGGTTTTAAACCGGTGTCAAAATAAATTGTTTAGAAGGTGCTAATATTCTCCATTTGGAGGCACGTGCGATTGTTTCGCCCTTATCCAGGCTTTTTCAAGGCACAGTTACAGTAATAGTGTTTGTGATACAATAATATGTGTGTAGTTCAATTGATATACTTCTGTACATAGTTTACATACACTTCATACATCAATACATTGGGTTCATAGTCTCATAGTGAACACGCATAGTCTTTATCATACATTAGTGCGCATTCTAAGCAACTGCTAACAAAAGCTTAAATTCAATAGGTCTATGTGGTTCTGGTCGACATTATTTTTGAAAGTATGGGATTTTTAGGTATTCTGTAACTCTCACGGTCTGCTTGTTAATCTTGTATAGACTTTGCATGAGAAATCCTAGCAGTTGCCTCTTAGTATTACTTTCAAACAATCCTCATTTGGCTATGTCTTGTGGAAACTGGAAGTTTCCTTTCTTGACTTCTTTTTTTCAGGGTGGCGGCAATCCACTTCTAGCTTGTGTTATTGTTTGTTTGCAAACAACTTTCTTAATGTCAGATTTAGTCTTAGACAGATATTTTATAATCAGTCAAAAAGCAGTTAGGGGATGACATGCAGACCCTCGGGAAGATTGATATTTGCAATAAAGACTGCTTGGGCTAGTGAAATGTCTCTCTTCTCGAATTCAATCCCCAGGATTTTAGTAGTTCATCTTAATTTGCAAGCGGGGGTCCTCAGTTGTTTAATTATACAAATGTATTGGAACAAGACTATCATGCCATTGAGAGAGTTCCTTCTCCAACTGGATCAGGTTTTGGGGAAATGGAGAGAGAGCTCTCTCCCAGGAAATATCATACTTATGGGAGATCTTAACGAAAATTGTCTATGCAACGTTTTGGCCTCTGGTAGTTGTGTACCACACACCTTATCAACAACATTTGCGCGAAAAAGGGAAGTATTGATCAGATTTCTTGCACGATTGGGATTTATATAGGCTGAGTGGGAACATAGATGATGATTTGCATGGAGGGGCTACTTGGTCTAGAGGCAGACAAACCTCAAGCCTTGATTTTATTTACACCTCAGGAAATGTTTTATCTCAGTGTTCCAGGTTGGAAAATGTGAATACCACATTGAGTGATCAGATCTTCAAATATGCTACATTATAGTGTTGGCCTTCCCTCCCAAGAAAACAAGGTGCATTCAATTTGATTATAACGAGACAGAAGAACAGGTTAACATGGCATCCTGGTCTGTTAAAAAGTGTAATGATTATATTGCAAAACACAAAAGGTGATGGCTGGAAGGTTTAAAATAAATCTTAACCTCTGGCATTGCTCTGGGCAACCCTCTAGACACCATTGTTCTTTGCCGCCAAGCCATTACACAAGGGGAAAGATCATATGCCAATCAGGCTGGGTTCCACAAGGCATAAATTAGTTTTCAAAAATAGATTAGCAGAGTTTTCTAATACATTTTTTCTTGATTAGCAAACAACCCCATTTGATTAGCAATTTTGTACTAATGTTTTTAATGCCACCAGAAGATACTTGTACCCAAGATATAAAATGAATAACAATACAGCCGTTTTGTGTTCCTGCTGAAGTAAGACATTAGTGAGATAAGTCAGGTCTGGCAAATTCTTTAAAATTCCACTAGACCTGCAGGTTGAGTAACTTAGTTTACCCACTCGACTGAAGAGACATGCACTAGACCCATGGCAACGGATGACAACAAATTTAAATTCACTTTCTGTAAAATGGTGCATGTCACCACAAACCCACTTTAGTTTGGCATACTGCTGCCACCCAGAGGCCAGCCATACACAGTTAAACGTTTTTGACATTTACTGCAAGCAAAGTAAAGTTTATTTAAATGTTTCCAACATCCCCTGCAATTGGTACTGGCCCTTCAAAATCTACTCGACTATGCAAGTGGGCGGAAATTGTTTGCGAGCCCTGGATGAGTGTCTGTAAAAAGGTTAGCTGCATGAATGGACACAAATAAATAGATATGATAAAAGGCTCTGAAACAGTTCTCTCTGTTCTCTCTACTGTAGGTGCAAATATATAATGCAATCATAATCATAGAGCAAAGTGAGCTCTGGAGGCCAACTACAGTGTGCAGTTTTGAATTGGGTCTGTAGATGTGCAGACTGATTGAAACTATTGATCACTACTTATCAAGTTAGCTTTGTGTATTCATTATGTAAAAGACTAAGCAGTGTGGATGGCGTAGCAGGCAGAGAACTCGGAAAACTAGGCAGAATATTGTAGTTTGTGGCCATCTCACTTTCAGGGTTATGGGTACGATATGATATTTTATTTATATCACGCTCATACACAAGTGTTTCAGAGCGCGACCAAGCAAAGGGAGGGGAACAAGGGAGAACCAAAAAAAAATAAAAAAACGATCTTACTAGGCACAGTGACATTAAGAATGCGCAAGTGCATAGAGAATGGAAAAGCGGTAAAGTGCGTGGAAGGGGGAGAAGTGGAAAGTGCAGAACAGAGGAGAGAAAATAATAAATAATAAGTGAAATAAATAAATAAATACAGGCAATGAAGAGGTGGTAGTGCAGCCAGCAAGTGGCAAGTGTATGATTGATCAGATAGGGTATATCTGATAAGTGCAGAAGAAACGTGGGGGGCTGTATGGGTACAGATACAGATCCCAGTGCAGTGGGTGGACCGTAGGCAGTGCAGGAGGGAGGCAGGATAAGCAGGTACCTGGGCCAGAAAGACAGTGGGTGGCCAGGTGAACAGTGCCAAGAGAGAAAACAGGTCAGCAGGGGAGAAGAGGGGTAAAGGAAGAAGCGAAGAGGAAGATCCTTAGGTGCTTCCGGAACCGGAGATGGTTCTCCTCAAGTATAAAGCAATATGGTAAGATAGAATGTCAAGGAGTATGGGATCAGCTCATGGGTTGAGCACCAGTTGCAAGTGGTATGTAACCAGCAGGCCACAGAACTAGGTTTGCCCCCAAAGCATTTGGCTGTGTGGTCATGTACATTTTCAAAAGTGTCCACTCGCCATGTGATATGATAGTTTATATATATAGCGTCTATACACAATGTGTTCAAAGCGCTTGCATATGATGCATCTTCGCCATCAAAATGAAATCTAGTTGACACTGAATTTTAGATACACTTAACTGTAAAGCATGGAGACGATGTAGTGTTTTACAGTAGCAATACTGTAATTATGCATTATGCAACCAATTACATTTTTAGAAAAGGAATTGAAAGCCTTTTGAAAAATAATAACTAACACATACTGGTCTTTGGCAGACAGGATACAGTTAGCTTAATAACAGTATTATCCCGATTATTTGTGGTTTGCAATTATTTGAAAATAAATGTGCGTAGCACTCCCACACAGGCCTTTTGGCACATGAGTGAAGGGGATGATCACTGCTGCACTCTCTCTCCTTTAGCCCCTTTGAACTTGCAGTCAACAGAGAAGCGAGGGTGGAGAGAGCTCTGAAGGCAAGAGAGGAATGCTGGGTGAGCTGTGCTTTCATTGAACAGGGTAACAGAAATAGCTAGCTTTGATACACAAGTGCCAATTTAATTAGCAAACCTACAGAATTGCATAGCAAATTGCTCTGCGACACTGCTTATTTTATGCCTTGGTCCCACCCCCAAAGGGGCAGTTCATCCCGAACTGCTAGGTCACATCCCTTCTGCACAAGACCACAAGCATCCCCAGACATGTTTCAGCCTTGTAGGGCCTACTCAGTGATGAGTAGCTTGGGTCTCTAGGCCCAGCATGCACAGGACACACGACCCACGTTTGGGCATACCCGTCCCACTCGGGGTGACTATAGAATACATCCTAACCTCTGGCATTGCTCTGGGCACCCCTCCAAGCCATTACATGTGCCATAGGGAACCAAGCTGCACCTCACTGATGAGGCCCAACAAGGCCGAAACATGTCTGAGGTTGCTTGTGCAGTGGGGTCCTGGTTTAGCAGTTCAGGGTGGGCTGCTCCCATTGGTGGCCGTACCTTACTGATTTTCATATGGCTGGACCCCTTTTGCAATGTCGCAGACCGGCTAAAAAACAGTGGTATGGAAGGTTGCCCAGAGCAGTGTCGGCGGTTCAGATGAATTTAAAAACTTCCACTCATCCCTTTTCTGGCTATAGTTTGTCTCCCTATCTGAGAGAGGGTATACCCAGACGTAGGTCCCTTGCTCGCTGTGCCTTAGGAAACCAAGCTGAATCTCACTCATGAGGCCAAACAAGGCTGAATCATGTCTGTGGTTGCGTGTGTTTCCATTCAGAGGGGACTGGGCCTAGCAGTTTGGGCTGGACTGCTCCCATTGGTGGTAGTACCTGACTGATTTGCATATGGCTGAACCCCTTTTTGCAAGGGTGCAGACGGGCAAACAAATGGTGGCGTGGAAGGTTGCTCAGAGCAGTTCCAGTGGTTCATATTCAAAACCTTCCACTTTCTGGGTTATGATTATATTGCTGACAAATTGGATGCCTGCTCCTGTGGGAACAGAGAGATATTTTTGTCCACCTGCCCTTTTCTGGCATCCGTAAAAAAATGTATTTGTGACGTTACCATACAGACTAAAACATTTTCCACCCGTCCGCAACAATATGTTTATGAGATTCAAAAAGCCAAGAAGGAAATAAGATCACAGGTCAGACAGTTGAAAACGCTGGCTGAAAATGGAGTCAATATTGTGCATAGATCAAAAAAATGTAAACAATGGTATGAAAATAAAGGGAAGCAAGTTAAATCCTCTGAATTTCAGGTAAATGGGGAAAAAAAGGTAAAATGTATTATGGCAAAATCGAATAGTCACTATTGGAAAATGATGAATAGTCAAGACAATTTCCAACTATGACATGCAGGAGAATCCGATTCAAGCTCCTGACTGGGAGGCCCATTTTACTTCTCTGTTTGCCTGCCCAACCTGCAAGACGAATAATAAAATAACTATAGGGCCATGGTCCTTTCCCCTTGACAGAGATGATATTGTTTATATGATTAATAAGGCTAGTCCTTCTAGGGCTCCCGGACCTGGTGGCCTCAGCGATTGTGTTTTGAAAGGGAGCCCTGAGGCCTGGGCCACAAATGTATTATATGCACTCTATTTAAAAATCTTAGAAGCCCAACAACTAACCGATTCTTAGTTTATGGCCTACATTGTCCCTATTTTTAAAAAGGCCAATCAATTAGACCCTTGCATTTATCGACCGATTGCGTTATTGGATGAAGAATCCAAAATATTTGCTTCTTTGATTTTGAGGCATCTCATAACATGGACAGAAGATAGATGCCAGGATTTTAAAACCCTTACCGGTGGGTTTCAGAAGATTGCTGGTCTGCACTTCGGGGTATCATTATGTACTTGTTTCAACATATGACAGGTGCAAAAGGGTTGCATAATATCTATGTGGCAGGCAATACACCCGGGTCTCAGCCTAGCATGCAATGCACAAATGAAATACTTATTTATTGTGTCTATAGGTTCAATATTCTGAGTGATATACCACTCATATCACACCCCTTCTCAAAATATCCCCAGGTCACAATGGACCAGGAATCAGGCTGGTTGGTAAAGTTAATATTTATTTATTTAATTAAAATTAAAATCAAACACACATTTTAATATATATGGGGCAGCAATCACCAATGTGGTGACAAAACAAATCAGAAAGTAGGTAAGGCAGTTGAATTCACTTATAGCAGCACAGAATATAAAACACAGGGCAAAGACAATTTTGGCTTGTTGAAAAGATAGCGCTTAGGCTAAGATTTCCCCCCTGAAAATTTCTCTACTCACAAAGAAGCAATTCTACACAGATGTAAGTAAGCAGCAGCTATTCAGGAATATAGAACAGTGTACAAGATTTAGATACAATCTTCCCTCCCCAAACAAGAGAGAAAAAACGGTAATGAAATTTTACACTTTTTTAAAATGACATTCGAAAATGGCTGTGTGAAACAATGAAAAGTGTGCAAAAATCCTTAATTTGATATAAATTCCTATGGGAGCAACACTGAAAAGATCCTAACAAACATAAACTATAATATGAGCAACAGTACACAGTTTGAATCAGAATGGAAGTTTGGAAATACTTTGAATGGGGAAACACACGTGTAAAACCTTTGCAAAATTGTGAATTCCCGCCTAAATGTACCTATGCGATTTGTGAGAAAAACAGGTCCAACACACTGTTTTTCTGGATGCAGTTTTTAGGTAGGGATGTAGCTAAAGGTCTTAGGTTTAAGTTAGAGTTGAAATTAAGTCTGTAGCTATGAATTTGAGGAAGCTATGCACGTTTGAATGAGAGGTGTTTTTAGAAAAATAGAACAGAGCAAAGCAGAATATCAGTTTTAAAATGACAGGTTGATTTTTTCTTAAACTAGGTTAAACTAGAGAATGCCACCCGTGAATCTCCACAGTTACGCACAGCCGCTTGTGACCCTTCACGTGGTGGATACCCCTTTTCTTTATGGGAATTACTTTAGTTACTCCAAATCACTAATGGCTTATAGTCTAGTAAAACAAAAATGAGATGCGGTTGGTGCTAACACTAAGAATTACAGACAGAGTTGCAAGAATGGTTCTGACAATATTATAGGTTCTTAAGTTAAAGATGGGATAGGTTATAGGTTGGGATAGGACAAAACACTATATGCTATGGTTAACGATGATTCCTATTGATTCTTACAGTCCCCTTTAATTTAAAATTTGGACCGTCAGGTTCTGGTCCTCATGGATCGGGTCTACAGGCAGCAGGGCACCTCTGGCGGGATGGTCAGCTGGGTGGTTCTGGTCAACTGGGCTGGCACCCCAGTCTGGACTGGATTGGATTGGATTGGATTGGCCCTTCTGGTTACTGGACACTGTAGATCAGCGGGATGGCGAGTTTCAGCAGGCAAGCATGAATGGTAGCAAGCCAGACGGGATCAGAATTATTTCCCTTAAGTTTTTGGGATGGTTTCAGGATTTGGGCCTAGCTGAAGAAGAGTTCAGCAATGCTGATGCTTTGGCTTGGTAAAGAAATCTGGAATCAGGAACAAGATGAAGAATTCAGGAACAAAGCATCACACGGAAATCAGGATGGAATAAGTGTCTCTATGTGTGTTGTGAGGCTCCCTTATTTGTCCTGCCAAATGACATCACTCAGTTTATGGTAAGGGCAGACATATAACCCACACCCACAAGGCTATGATTGGTCAAAGGCACAGTTCCCGCCTTGCTTTTTGCTGGTAGGATGACAGAAACGGTTGTCATATTTTATGATGTGACTTGGAAGCTCCCACAGTTATTTGGACTAACATTTAACTTTCCCACAAATATATATTTATATAATTATGCCCTCTAATAAAATCGGACACATATATTACATATTTTGTGGGTTACATTTACATCCAACTCCCAAGTCGGTGGGACCTGGCTTTGTCTTTCTGTGGAATTTTGTCAATTTTAATCATAAAGGTTTGGCCTAACAATTCCTAATTTGGTACATATATGTGCAATCACCCCTAGCACATGGGTACACTATTAGATTTGCAGCATTAATAGTTTCTGCGCAATTAATAATTTTTCATAACTTCAGTTCCTTACGCAGTAAGAAATCCTACCAAGTCTTCACATGTCTGTCATAAATTCAGATTTCAATGTAGGTACATTTCATTCCTTTGCTTATTTTTGCTGCCAAGTTAAATGTCATGAAGTTCTATGGCAAAATAAGCAATTTAAATTCAAAATCACAGTTTTTTCTTCTTGCTTCCCAAGTGTGAGCGAATGGCCAGTCCTTTGAAGTTCACTGAGAAGCCTCTCCCAGCATCCTGCCCCTCCCCTGTAGGGATGAGTGTTCAAGCCTGCCATTGTCTTTGCCTGGGCCACAGACGAATTAATGTCTAATGAGTCCTTTGGCATGAGTATGCGAGGCCTCCCAGCAGCAATTAGTCCTTTCCAGCCAGCAGTGCAGTGTCAATCTTTCCCAGGCTGACGATTGTGAAGGCAGAATTGTTTTTTTTTTAAAATAGTTAATTAACTCCAACTGGGTTACTTTAAGATTCACCTACATCTTTCATTAAACATATAAAATGAACACAGTTTATAGGTGGATTTTTACATTAGCAATCCTTTGACATTTCTTAAAGAATTAGGCCTTTCAACAAAAACATGCTTTCAAAACAGGCGATTTTGCACTTTCTTCTTGGAAAAACTCCTTAAACTGAGATCTTTTAATCTGATTTTCCTATGCAGCACATGCTCCTTTTATTCATCGTTCTTTCTTCCCTTGAGTGCTGGGATTGTTTGCAGTCTGGATACATGTATCCTGCTTTTGTTTAAAGTTTCGGTCTGCTCAGCTGATTTTGTTACTTGTTGCACTTTTAGCAGCGTTTTCGCCCCGTGGAAATGAAAACAATGTTCCTGGGCTGCCTTTTCCTTAGATACATTTCATTACTGCTGTCAGCCAATGAGGCCCGGTTCCTCTGAGCCACACTAAGTGATCCTGGCATTTCAGTACCCTTTTAATCTCAATGGTACAATGGAAATGAATGGATCTAGTGTCATATATACTGGAGTGCAGGAAGTGGCAAGATGGGTTAGAGCCCGGCAGACTAAACAAGCCTTGCAAGCATCCAACACTCCTTTTCCACACTCTCAAAATCAGGTACACATCCCAGTTATCCCCGGCCCCCTTGGGGGAATCTGATTGGTTCAGCCACACTTCCTGTACACCCAAGATGGCCCCTGGCAGCCTTCCTGTGAATACAGTAGCCCGTTCTAGCCTCTGGGCGTGGTTGGCTATATAAGCCATGTCCAAAGGCAGACCCGTGCTTCGTGTTCGATCTGTGGCTTCGAGCAACACGCTCACCGCGATCCTCAACCTGCACCTACCTTGGCTTCCTCCTCCCCATGTTCCTGAACTCAGCATCTGAGGGAAAAAGCAAACACAAGAAAGTCAGAACCCGTAAGCGCTCGCACTGAAAACCAACTTCTTCTTGCAAGCGTACACGCAATCTACAGCATCACTTACCCAATCTTCTTGGAAACTTCAAAGCAGCATTCAGAGTTCTCGCGCACATCTTCTTTCAGCAGACTCTTCTGAAAACAACCTGTGGAGAAAGAACAGGATTAGAATTAGCATCCGCAATTTCCTTCCGCACGCAGGACTCGCTGCATTGTAAGAATTCGCAGCGAACATGCAGAATAACCAGAATTTACCTGCCAATGCACCAGATACAGTGAATCAACTGGAATCAGAACTTACCTGCAAATGTACCAGATCCAGTGAAGCAACTGGAATTAGAATCTACCTGCAAATGTACCAGATTTAGTGAAGCAGCTGGAAATCAGAACTTACCCGCAAACAGCATCAGTGAAGCAACTGGAATCCGAACTTATCAGCTATATCACCACTGGGTGAATGAACACAGTGAGTGGCAGAACAGAGACTTGCCCAGGGTATAACGAAGTACCGATCTGAGGGTCCCAGAGACATAGCGCCCCTGCCTAGTTCAGGATGGAGAGTTTCCCTAATCAATCCTAAAGGTGAGCCATACTCCTACACTTCACCATCAAAGTGCACACAAGGGGAGGAGGGAGAAAGCGGGTTCGGGGTCCAAATCCAGGTAGACTAAGCATCTCACCTCTCTCTCTTGACAGGTACCTGTAGTACCACTCTACTAACCCCGGGAAAGTAGGGAAGGGGTCCGGAAGGCTTCATCGCTCCCGCATAGACCCAGGTGAGTGTGACATCTAGCGCCAAAAACAGCACTTTTTCAGGTTGCAAAGCTAACATTTTAAAAGGCATTTTCGGTTTTCAGCAAAATTCTGCTGCTTTTCTCCATGTTGAATGTGGCAAAGCCCACTGGCATGATCCTGCAGTGACTGTGCGTGGCAGGGTGTGCAGCCTTTTCTTGGTTGTGACCCAAACGCACTTTTGAAGATTTTGGCGCGCACAGGAGTCAGCGCATCCATTTTGGGCTCTGTTTCTTTCACCATTTGTAAAGTGATGCAGTGGGGCACATTGGAATGGGTCAAAATATCCCAAATAAGGCTAGTCCTTCTAGGGCTCCCGGACCTGGTGGCCTCAGCGATTGTGTTTTGAAAGGGAACCCTGAGGCCTGGGCCACAAATGTGTTATATGCCCTCTATTTAAAAATCTTTGAAACCCAACAACTAACCGATTCTTAGTTTATGGCCTACATTGTCCCTATTTTTAAAAAGGCCAATAAATAGACCCTTGCAATTATCGACCGATTGCGTTATTGGACACAGAATCCAAAATATTTGCTTCTTTGATTTTGAGGCATCTCACAACATGGGCAGAAGATAGATGCCAGGATTTTAAAACCCTTACAGGTGGGTTTCAGAAGAGGGGTGGGGTCTGCACTTCTGGGTATCATTATGGACTTGTTTCAACATATGACAAGTGCAAAAGGGTTGCATAATATCTATGTGGTCAGCATAGATCTTTCGGTGGCGTTCGATACTATAAGTAGAGACACCCTGTGTCTCATTACAAACCTGGTGGTAGCCGTGCCCATAAAACGGTACGGCTACCCCCAGGGTCCGTTTTTTTCCCCTGGCGCCTGGCAATGGGGAATTACCGGGGCATTACAGCCCCAGCGGTCCCGGTAATTCCCCATAGCCAGGCACCGGGAAAAATTACTCCCCATTCCCATTTGAGTGCCATAGAACTCAATGGGGAGGATGGATGCACCGGCACTGTGTGCAACAGTGCCAGCGCATCCGTCAAGTTCTGCGAACGGGTGCCTTTCCGCCCGCAAGATCATACCTGGCGGGCGGAAAGGCACCCGCTCTCAGAACTCGGAGTATGCCGGTCCGGTAACAACAGTGCCGGTAGCTTACCGGCACCATTGTTACGGGGCCGGCATACTCATAATGAGGCCCTCTGTTGCAAAAGTTAAAAAAAACTGGAATATCCCTCTTTTGAATATTTTAATTAAGTTGCATACAGGTACCAAACTGCATGTCAGATTACATTTAAATGGTGATTTATTCAGTCCTGTTAACACTCATAGAGGACTCGGGCAAAGATGTATATTAGCCCCCCTTTTGTTTAATGCATGTTTGTCGGACTTGAATGACTACTTGATCCCTGCCTCTTGAACTTCCCCTAGAGTGTTTGGTTTGTATTTCCTGTGGATCTCATACATTGATTACATTCTATTATTTGATTTGACAAAAGTAGGACTTCAACGTATGATAGTAGCTTTTTCTAACTTTGCAGCCGAACGCAGTTTAGTTATAAATGAGAGAAAGTCAAAAGTTATACATTTTTTGGCTGGAAGGCTAAAGATAGTTATGGATTGGTGGTTAATGAATAATAAATTAGAGGGAGTGGAGGCACTTATTTGGCTTTCACTGTAACGGCAAAACTGTGTAAAAAGCCCTCTTCTCACTATTTGAGTAAAGCAAATCAAATATCACACCAAAAGAAATATTTCCTGAATACATTTTGGTAAGTTTACATTGGAGGTAAGGTAGTCCGAGCTTTGCTCTGTGGATTGGAAGTCCATCAATCTTTATTCTCAGCAGATTTGACTACTGTTGAGGATCTCATTTGGAAACGTGTCCTTTCACTCCCAGGATGTGTTCCGATGGTACGTTTGCACCACGAGTTAGGTCTTGTTTCATTAAATACAAGAATGTAGAAGAGGTTGTGAGCTAAAGAATGTGTGCAGCACATGCTGTGTGTAGTGTAGTAGTCGATGGGTACTAACATTTTGTATTGGGGACAACACGACGGGGTGACATTGGGTACTAAGAACTAGTATAGGGATGAATTCAGTGGGCCAGATCTGTTAGGCCACAGGCTCCGAGTGTACTGTGTAGTGCAGCAGGTGCACAAACACTGACTGATCTTTTCCAGTTTCAGAAAAAATGCAAAATTGAGAGCTGACAGCAGTACTTTGCAAGGCAGAGCATGCAGCGCGGTGGGCTTTGAGAATAAAGCAGGACGAGAAGAAAGACGAATAAGCAACATTATGGGGAGGTGTTATGCCAAATACTGTCCAAAGGTCATTTAAGCCTGGGCTGGAAAGTTACACTAACGGAATTAGAAGGGGTTCGGATGAGTGCTGGAAAGTTCTGGCATGTGGTATGACTGATGACAGCTGATGCCATGAAAGAGGCTGGAAAATGATAAAGAAAATATATGAAAACATAGTTTGAGAGGCCGTTCTCTGGGAAAGGCTTAAAAGAGGGAGAAATGAGGAAGGAGGGGTGCTTTTGCTGGGCTTCTGCTGGGTTTGAGCTTCCTGGTTATTGATATTGATATTTTATTTCTATCACGTTCATACACAAGTATTTCAGAGCGCGACAAGGCAAGGGAGGAGAACAGGGGAGAACAAAACGGCGATCTTACTAGTCCCAGTGACATTGAGAACGCGCAAGTGCATGGGAGAGGGGGAGAGGAAAAGGGCATTGAAGGGGGGAGAAGTGGAAAGTGCGAAGCAACGGAGAAACAGTTAAATTATAATAAATAATAAAGTCAACGAATAGTGGTAGTACAGCCAGCAATTGGCAAGTGCTAGGTTTAAGGCAGCAGACAGGGTAGATCTGATAAGTGCAGGAAGAAAAAGGGGGTGCTGTATGGGTTCAGATACAGACCCCAGTGCAGGGGGGGGGCCGGAGGCAGTGCTGGAGGGTGGCAGGGTGAGCAGGTACCTGGGCCCAGAGGACAGAGGGTGGCCAGGTGCACGGTGCCAAGAGAGAACTGATCAGTACGGGAGGGGGGTAGCGAAGGCAGAAGAAAAGAGGAAGGTCATGAGGTGCTTCCGGAACCGGACATGGTTCTCCTCAAGTCTTAGAGTGGCATGGAGGCTGTTCCAGAGGGAGGCCCCAGCCGAAGACAGATCTACCCCAAGCTCGTTTCTTTGAAAAACGACTGACCATGAGGGAGTTAGAGGCAGAGGAGCGAGAGGGGAGGTATTTGCGGAAGGATAGCTGGAGATATTTTGGACCCAGTCCCCAGAAAGCCTTGTGGACAATGCAGAGGGTTTTGAATTTAATCCTTTCATCCACTGTGAGCCAATGGAGGGATTTCAGAGCTGGAGAGATACGATCCCAGGGCTTGAGGCCAAGGACAAGTCTCGCAGTCCTGTTCTGGATTAGTTGCAGAGGGCGGAGAGTAGAGGCAGGTAGATTTAGAAAGAGGCTTTTACAATAGTCCAACCTAGAGAGAACCAAAGCTTGGGAGACCATGAGCTTCTGGGGGAAGGAGAGGAAAGGCAGAGTACCTCTGAGGAGGTGCAGTAGGAAGTTTGACTTTTTAGAGACATCAGAGATGTGGGCGGAGAAGGAAAGTGTGGAGTCAAAGATGACCCGTGGTTCTTAGCCTCACAGGTGGGGGTAGGAGGAGGGCTAAGGGAGGCTGGCCAGAGAGTGAAGGTGTGCCGATGAGGAGGATCTTTGTCTTGCTGGCATTCAGCCAAAGATCATTGGCAGCACACCAATCTTGAATGGCAGTTAGGCAATCAGAGATGAGAGAGGGAGAGGAGGTGGTTTCTGCTGGTTTGAGATTGCTGGCCTTTGGAGCTTCCTGGAGAGAGTGAGGTGCTATTTATGGCCGGTTGGAGAAAGAGGGCTGTCCTCCATAGCTGTCTCTGAAGTGCCTGACTAGGCTGGAGACCAATGTAGCTGAGAGGGAGTGCTTTGAAGGCTGTGTTTCGAATCGGGGGCAGTGTCCTGGCAGATATGGGCCTGAATTGCACTTGTCTGCAAAAAGGGTTTGACAAGTCAGAGACGAGGCGGTTTGAAAAGAAAAGGGCTCAGTCTGAGTATAAATAGGGCGACGATCAATCGGAACCCCCTTCTGCAGGGTATTGTAATTGGCAAAGTGTTCGACTGGGCACAGAAGGCAGAACATTTTTAATCCTTCTGGTACCAAAGGATTAACAAAGTAGCCAAAATCCAAAATATTAGCTGGGGGCTGCCTCTTTCATGCAAAGGGGGTCACAATCTTGTAATCTTACAATATCGTAACCTTGCTAGTGATCCCACTTAGATGAGAGTAGGGGAGTAAGTGAGAACTGAACCTGTTTTCATAATGCATTGCTTTCGTAGCCAAAACGTGGCAGCTAGGATGTCTCAGGTTAGATGGAAATCACTTACATTTGAGTGCTATGCTGATCCAATGCAAAGTAATTATTGATACAAAGTGTGCTTTCCTGTTTCTCACATGTGTCCAATGCAAACACTTAGCACAACTGTTCCCATGTTCCAAACTATTCCAAAGGCTCCCTCCTTTGGAATAGCCTCCCCCTGCGCCTGGAGCAGGATCTTCTCAAATTCGGGAAGCTCCTTAATTCTTTCCTCTTTTCCTCCTCCTTCCATCCTCTCCTCTGCTAATCTCACAGTTGCTAAATCGGTGTTCTGGGCCTTGACCTCCCACTCCAATTCTTCCCAGCTCCTGTCTTTCCACAGCACTTTGCATCTGCATTCCCTCTGCTCTCGAGACTCACACTTACACCTCATGTTGCCCAGGCCATGTAGCACTCAACATTCTAGCACTTCATCCATGGCTCACCCACAGGCTCAGCCTCTCTAGCACTTACCCCCTCTTCCTTCTACACTTGCATGTTCTGAATACACAGAAGGCATAGTAGGTTGGTCCCCCTCCCTCTTTGCCCTCTGCTCTTAAATATTGTGTTGTAATCGTTTTAATATACTTCCCACTCTCCCTCCTCCTTACCCTGTGGGCGCTTTGAAACAGTATATTCTTATTGTATAAGCGCCTTACAAGCAAACAATAAAAAAAAAAAAATGATGAAAAGACATTTCAAAAAGGTAGTCTCGTCAGATTAGGTGCCAAGCTTTGGTTCCTTCTACACAGAGTACTAGAAATTAGAAAAGATGAAAAGATGATGACAAAATATGCAGAAATATCAGGGTGAAGTGGCAGAATTATGTAAAATGATTCAGGTAGACGGTGTCTCAGAGGAGGCGCTGGTCACCACTGCAAGTTAGATGTGATGACTTGATGGATCAATTGTCGCATTTAAGAGCAACACCACAACATTGTGAAATATTAGAATATGGTTTGGAAGCTAAGATAAAGCAGGCGCAGGAAGTTTCAGAAAAGATAGACCATTTAAAAAGTGAATTAACTCTGGTTAAAATAGATGGGGATTTTGCAATAACAGAGATGGAGTCATTGCACAAAACCAATAGACAGTCTGTGCAGGACATGCAATCCTTGGAAAGCAAACTCTTTCTTTTAATGTCGGAGGGCGATAAAAGCTTAAAAGTAATCACAGATTAGAAAACACAGGTTACAGAAATGAACGGTTTAATATTAAAACTGAGAAAAGAACAGTCCACATTTGATGATCAAACCCAGATTCTGCACTTACAGCTGATAGAATTAAAAGAACCGAACTCTGATTTAATGAGACAGGCACTGCGTTCACAGCACTGAGAGCTACAGAATAGGCCACTTAGTAGAGCTGTGCCAAGCCACAATCTGGGAGATGCGCCAGGCGAGGCACGCTTACTAGAGCTGGTCTGCTTCCAGAGTTGGAAAGTGAAAGTCAAGCTGTATGACAGATGCCCTCCTGCACTCGGAAGAGAGACATGCGAGAGAATCAAATCTCATATACTGCAGGGGTGCATTGAAAGGCACACATAATAGCTGTGCATGAGAAAGTGAGGTGTATTTCGACCCTCTTAAGATTATGAAGTTGCTTAAAGGTTTAGTGAAGTCCTTTAAAAAGGATTCAAATGTATCAATTGAAGAATTTGGATGTTGTGCAGATTTATCAAACTTTAAAAACCGAAAAAGAGCAGTATAGTTGTTTCTTTCATTTAACTATTGGTCAAGCACATACATGTTTTCTGCGAAGTCTCAGTGAACAACACATTTTACTATGGGGTGATTACCAGCAGAAGGTAAGGAGATTCTTCTCCCCATATAAATCGATCCAGGAAGCTAAGAGGGCAGCATATGTCTTATCTGCAGCTCCAGAAGAGTCACCACGACAATTCTTACAAACATTGAAAAGGGCCTTCATGAGTTTTGATGTGAATTGTGATGTTAGCTCAGTAGAGTTCAAAAGCACGTTTTTCCGTGGTCTCCATAAGGAAATAATTGCCCAGCTAGACTGCAAATTTTCAAGTGTTTAAAGTAAACATTGTACTCTGGAAAGGCCATGAACATTTGGGAGGTGATTTCTCACAATGAAAATAAGTGCAAGGAGCCAAAGCATAAAACAAAATAGACAATATTTCCTGCAGTTTCAGAAGTTAGGTCAGGGAGAAATATGACACTGGAGACAGGCCAAATAAAAAATGACACAATGCAGAACCAGAAAAGTGTGGCGACTCAAGGACCGACAACATTACACATGCTAGTATTTCAATCAGCATATCCCAGTCAAAGGGATACCCATGTTAGTCCCTGGTACCTTGGCAACTTACCACAAGTAGGGTTTCGGTACAGCATGGCAGAATCCAATAATGCCCCATCTCAATCACATGCTGATGCCATATGAGGTATTGTTAGCATAGAGTATATTTAATCCTGTAACAATGACATATGGGAACAGCAATCAAATTAAACCAAGATATATAGATACATTTATTGAAGCAAGTGCTCAACGTAGGAAGCAATATCAAGCATATGAGACATAATGTGACCTATAGCCCTCATCCTTCTGTCCAGGCCTAAAGTGCAAGGGGATTATGGACAGATAATGATCCCAAGTTCTCCACCTCCTGTGTCAAGGGAGTTCAGGGGAAGCACTAATAGAATTCCATTGGCTGAATGTGACCAAAACAGGACAGGTCAGTTTTAATCTAACCAGTACATGCCTAGAGCAAAGAGATACGATTATAGGGATCAAGAAAGATTTCTTGCTGATCAATGAAGGCTGTGCGCTGGTCAAAATCGACAGGTGACAACTCGGAATGAAGAGCACATGAATGACCTTGCACAAGGAACCAGCAAATGACTAATCAGACACACATCCCACACCGGGGGTCCAAATGATTCCCCATTAGCTAAAAACCCATAGCTTCGCGCAGTGACTTACGGTTGGAAAAACAAAGTGGCGATAACATAGGACATAAAAACACACAAAAGAAAGGAGTGTGATTTAACCTAGAGTTAAACCACAGTATTGACCCAATTCAGGTGTGTGAAGCTAGGGAAAAGGAAAGGAAAAATGCACAGGAGGAACCCAAAGAAAAGCGGGTTAAAAGATAGGTTAAAAATAAACATATTGTAAATGAAAAGGATGAGAACCATACAAATGAACAATTGGTAGGCAGTGAGGAAATGGGTGAACACATGGTTAATGGTGCAATGAACACATCAGAAGTAAATGAAAAACGAGATAAAGTGACTCGAAAGAATACAAAAACAGGTGAATGGGTTTCATTACCTGATTGTAAAGACTGGAGGGGGGTAACTGTACTTCTTCCCTCTATATGGTTGGGAAAGAGGCACAGAGCACCCCAACCAAGGTTCTCTTTATGGTAGCTTTGATGAGCAACCAAGGCTTAAGCTCTCAGGAGGTTATGTAGGCTGGTTCTTAAGTACAGGGTTTCCCCAAGCCCCCACAAAGGAATGTCAACACACTATGTTAGATGATAATACAGCTTCTTTATATAAAAAAAGGTTCAGTAAAATAAATACATATAAACAGTAACACTTTGTACTCAGGCAGTTCTATTCACATATGTACACACTCTGTCGTAACATACAATACTTCAGATTCACTTTAAAATGCAGTTTAAAAAGCATTGCAATCATAAGCAAGGCGTAACTGCATAGATTAAGGAAGAAAGGCAGGTTAGTGTCAGAACCTAGGCAGCATAACTTAGTGAGACTCAAATAGTAATACTGTGTGAGTATCCCCCACCTGGGCAACCTGTAATGGAAAAGTTAGGGAGTACCTTATCTTGTCTTTTACAGCCCAGTCCAAAAATGTTCAATAAAGCGCTGCTTTTTTTCTATAGATTCTACCACCGCAATGTACCAGAGATGCCACAAAAGAACAGGATCCAAGATGACTCTGGGACCCCTGGACAACTCCTGAGGCTGGAAGATGCTCTTGCTCATCACAGTACCTTTGATGCCTTGGCAGGTGAAGCAGCTGAGTTTCTCAGGTTTGCTTGATGGGACCCCTCGAGCACCCTTGCAGGAAGGAGTCATAGGAATGTCGAGTCCAAGAGGAAAAAGCGATCCAAATACTCTGTGAAGGACAGCAGTTTCGGTCTTTGCAGTGGTCTCTGTTGGTCGATTATCTCTGACTGTGGATGTTCTAGGAAGATGAAACTTGCTGTGGTCTCCGAAAGGGCTTCGAAGGTGAATATATGGCTTTTGTGGATCTTGGATGACTTTCGGCTGCGACGGGTGCAGTGCCTGAAGTAGGTGGCGGGTTGCAGTATTTTGCGGTTCACTGTCATTTTGACCTTTGTTTCCGCAGCCGCATCATTGACCTCTGGATGGCTCCTGGTGACCTGGACTGGACCACTGGACTGCACTGCAGACCCTCTCATTAAGTCTGGACCCTCGGGATGTCTTCGTGGGATTCTGGTGGCAGGAAACCCACCGGCGGACCTTCCTCTGCACACAGCGAACTGGGATCTTTGGTTGGGAAAGGTGGTCAGCTGTCATGGCAGGGATTTCCCTTGAAGGATTCTCAAGAGTTTTGGAACTTTCGCAGCTCCAGGTGCCTAGCAGCACTATGCCATGGTACCCCCTCTTCTGGGCGATGGACAGCAATCTGACTTCCTGCAGTCACGAACACTCCTTGAACACTGGGTGACACAAGTGGACTTCTTCGACTTAATAGATCCAAGCACTCCTCTCTGGACTCACAAAGACCCCTTCTCCGGATAGGGTACTTCGGATGAAGAGCATCAGGTTGCACAATGATTCCTCATAGCTCAGGGAAAGTTCTCCTATCTATCAAAGCTGACCAAAGTCCTCGCTTGGATCTGTCCTTTGGTCAGCTTTGCAGTTTTCTGATTCCTTGAAGAGATGCAGCCGCAGGCATGTTCCTCCAACTGGACCCAGGATACTTGCTTCGGTTTCGATTTCAGCTTCAGTTTCCAGACAAGAACAAATTGGTGAGTTAAGGGTCCCTTCATATACACATGCATCCCACATTCACTCAGACTGAGCCAGGCTCAGTCAGCCAAACATCCACAAGTGCATTCATGCAGACAGGCAGCCAATCAGGCTCACAGGCATTCAGGCCATTCACTCCACCCAGACACCCATAACACAGAATGCGAATTGAAATAAGTACCCAGCCTTTCAGACCACTACACTGTATTCACCCCAGTTTCAGTCAGGGCTGTCTCAGGCATTGTCATAAAACCCAAAACCAGACACCCATAACACAGAATGTGAGTTGACTTCACACTCCATTCACACAGGTCCCACCCCAAGGGTTTACTCAGAAAACACAGTCCCTGGGAAGGCTCCAGTCAGTCTGACAGGAAGAAGCCCAAGAGCCATATATTGTTCTTCCACCCAACAGCCAGTCAGGGAGAAGGGGCTGAGTCAGGGCTTTAAAGGACTTTTTGGGAAACAAGGGGTAAAGGCAATAGAAACCAAGAGGCTACATGGCCATCTTCCCTTTTTCAGGAATCGTTTGATTCCTATGGCAGGGACTGGGTGTTTAAAAAATGGAGGACACTCTGAGCCACTGCCAAGTCAGCATGTAGCTGTCACCAGCCTATATCCTGCTATGTGGATATCCCATGGGTGTTGATCACCAAAAGGAAATAGGAAGAGCTGCATGGCCAGAGGTCCAGGCTGGGCCTCAGAGGCAGAAAACACAAGGACAACACACACAGCGAAGTGGTAGGACAAGGACTAGGAGTCCCAGTCCCTCCAAAAGGCATTTCCAGCATTGCACTGATGAATCTAATAATGCTCATATCTCTACAGAGATGAAAACTTCTCAAGGGACCCTTGCATGTGAGCTCCCAGAGGAATATTTGAGCCAGAGATGTTCAATGAGGTGCAAGAAACAGGCAAAGTACAATTTGAGTTCCAAACACAAAATATTGCTATCCTGCCACATGAAAAAGGTGCTAATGAAAACACAAATCAAGGTAAGTGAAGAAAATCAAAACAATGTGGAAAAAGCAGATACGGAAGTGGATCAAAACTCAGGTGAGCCCCCTATGCAGGGAGGTCAATCAATGGCAAAGCTTCAAATAGAATCTCAGGATAGAAAAATAAACAGGGAAGTTGAAAATGAAATGGGCAAAAGGGGGGGGGGGCAGGGTATAATTCCACATGCCCCTTTGTTTAGCAAGAGGTCAGACAGGCCTAAGGAAAATCAGCCACGAGATCAGTAACAATTCACATTTCCTATGTATACTTGAAGAATGTGAAGACGGGTATTATGCCACTATCACAGTGGAAGAGCAATGCAATGTGTTTGCAATGGTGGATACAGGTGCTCAGGCTACTAAAATGTCAAGGAAAATGCTGGATAGCATAAATGAAGGGCAACCACAACGGAACATTTTGAAGTTAAGACAGATTGAGGGCCCTGTGCATAATTTCAGTGGTGAAGAGATACCAGTGGAAGGTGCGTCTGAAGTTAACATCAAAGTAGGGAAACATAGACTGAGACAAGAAGTAGTAGTCACGCATATTGAGGAGACACCATTCCTATTGGGCATGAATTGTCTGAAGAGACTGTCACCGCTGATTGATGGGGTAAATGGTGTTTTGTGGTGTTTGGCCAAGAAGCCCCTGAAGCCTCAAAACGTGCCAAGTCAGAGTGAGCGGTAGAGGTATATCGTCAAAATGGCTGTCTACCTAGTGTTACTGTCAGCCGGTCAAGTGGCACAGAGAGTAGAGCGCTCGCTTTGACATCAGTGCAGAGCCCGCCGACGCAGTTTCGAATCCCGGCAGGGCCAAACTCAGCCTTTCATCCTTGCGAGGTCGATAAATGAGCACCACACACTGTGGGTAATAATAAGTAGCGCTCAGATACCTGAGGGTTCGTAGCGCTATATAAATGCGAAATTATTATTATTATTTTTATTATTCTCATATGCCAGGATGCAAGGGGAAGAAGAAGACATTGACATTCATCTAGATCCCAAGGAAAATTGGCAAACACAGGTAGCTGAGAACACATTACGATTCTATCTAAGTGATGAAGATTTTAAACAATGTGACGCTTCAGTGTCAGATCAGGAAAAATATATTTCAACCATTGCAGAGATACACATGAATGAAAGTCATGCATAGATATCGGCGCACATGAATGGGCATCCGGAAATGATTGAGGTAGTGCTGGCCCTAGAACAGAAGAGGAGTTTCATTAATGAGAAAGTGTTCAATGAAATGCCAGGAAAGAAATACCAAGTTTTAAAATAAAAAATGAACAACTATTCAGATTAAATAGTCCTGATTTGGGATTTAGGATTGTGGGAAGATGCATGTTGAAAATAAATATAGGATCCAAAAGCATCCATCACAATATATGGATTGTAAGTGGAACTAAAGCCAAATTCTATTTTGGGAATGACATCATGCACAGTATGGTTTTAGATTTTTTAAATCAAAATATTTGGTCCAGACTGGGTAGGGGAGCACTTGAATATGAGAATAGAAAGAAAGCATACAATTGTGCACAAATAATGCCATATGCAGTTGAACTGCAAGTAAAGAAAGATGTTACTATTCTGGCATTCACAAGGCCGTTTACAATAGCACTGAAGTACACAAAGGGGAAGAAAATTGTGCATTTGTGTGTCTCAATGAACCACGAGACTGCAGGGGCTAGAATGTGAATACACACCTGAACTGAATAACCTCAGCCCTTTAAGATGAGTAGTAATTACCCTGGAGATGGATGGGGATGCAGATTTTATTCATACATCAATAATCAAAACGACTCAGGTAGTTGTCAAAAAGGAAAACAGTTTTAATATCAATTATCTAAAATAGAGTACAACGGACATCTCAGTGCAAATTCTCTCAATGCATTACAAAAAAGCAGTCTTTTATAACAAAAAATCGACATTGATTACGTTAACCTACGTATTACTAATGTCATCCTGCGTGGCAAACTACAAAAACCTAGTGGCAATTGTGATAGGCTTTTAGTGAACATCTAAGTATATGATCCATACTTGTCTAAGGCAGTAAAGAAAAGTGATAGGTTTCTTAACATCAGGTGAGGCAACTAAGCCCTCCCTTCAAAATGGCCCGTATGAACGTCACTAAATACACAACGCCACATTGGCTACACAAACTATAGGACCCTTAATTACACGGTCCCCTACAATTGGTTAGCACTCTAACCAGTGCTTAATTTGTGGGGGTGGTTGCCGGTGCCCAACACCGGCACTCTTTTTTGGGCACCGGAATGTCATGATGCCTACCTCCAAGGAGCCAGGTCCGACCCAGCAACCCCAGAGGCAGGCATCATTCCCCCCAGGGAAGTTCCAGCGGGCCCAAGCTGGGGCCCTTTGGACGCAGTCCTGGCGCCTTAGGCGCCAGGCTCATTTTGGACCCCAGTCCTGGCGCCTTAGGCGCCAGGCTCATAAAGCTGGACATGTGTTCAAGTGTTTTTATGTGCACTTACCTGATGCAGACCATGCTGCTACATCCAGGCCCTCTTGAGGCCTGAATGGGACTACTTTACCTGTGGGACTACTTTCCACCCGGGTGTGGTCGGAGAAGGATACATATCTGATCGGTGGAAGGATACATACCTGGAACTTCTTCCAAAGCTATTTAAACCCCACCCGAACAGCCACACGTGCTTCGCGTTGTTCTGCACCTAGCAGCTGGACGCTCACCGTGTCAGCTCCTGCTTCTGGACTTCAGCCACGCCTGTCAGCATCCTGGGACACCTGCAAAGGGTGATAAGAAGAGAATTGGAGAGGAAGAAGGCCTTACCTGCTAAACCTGCATCACGGAGACATCTCACCGACGATCCTGAAAAGGAAGACATCATTTTTAAAAGCATTTCGCTCCGATCGCTGCAGCGCTGCATTTCACTCACCTTTCTTGGGCGCCTCCATCTTCAGCAGCGATCATCCGGATTCGCAGCCACTTCCCAGAGCCTAGAGAGAAAAAGACAATGAACATTATTATTTAAAGCTTGAACTTTTGAACTTGCAACAGAACTTTTACAGCGCCTTACCACTATAATCAAGCTTACCTGAACTCCCATCCAACCTCAATCCAGTGAAGTAACTGGGTTCAACGCGCCCCTGCGTCAGAAGCAGGATGGAGAGCTCGTCCTTTCAGACCTTAAGGTGAGACTTCACGGGGGATCGTGGAAGGGTATCGAGGAGGGTTGGAAGGAAGTGGGAGGCTCGAGCTTTATTCCGCCAGATTGTAATACTCCCTTTTCACGTACAGGAGGATATTCCTGCGAGCCAGATTAGCCAGAGTAGAGGGGCCCGTCCTATCCATCTTCAGAGCCCTGCGCTTCACCATTGAAGAGGCATCAGCACTCGAAACCAGGCCAGCGCCCCCGTGGGAATCAGGTGAGCGTGACAGAACGCAAAGCCTACCCACAATTTCCCACCCGGGCGCTATGGAGACTTCCGAGACTGACCAGCTGGCTCAGCTTTTGGGGGAATTACGGGCAGAGGTGCACTCAGCCCGCCAGGAGACTAACACTCTCAAAAGAGAACTGATCCTATCCAAGGAAAGAACAGATGACCTGGCCAAAAGGTTATTGCAGGCCCAGGCAGGGCACATTCCTTTACCGAATTCCGGTGGTACTTCCACATCAATGGGTTTGAATAACCCGGTACAAATCAATCTACCTGGACACATGCCTTTGGCCCCGCCTGAACGTTTTGCGGGGGATCCCAAGAAATATGCCGTCTTTATGAACCAATGTCATTTACATTTTCTATGCAGACCCGGGGCCTTCCCTAACGACCAGACCAAGGTAGCCTTTATACTATCTTACCTCAGTGGCAGTGCTGCCGATTGGTCTATTCCTTTGGTAAATCAGGATGATCCCATTCTCCAGGATTTTCAGAGCTTCAGGGCCAGCATGGAAAGATTGTTTGCTCGACACTCTCAAGGACAGGCCCTTGATAACAAACTGCTATCCTTACGACAAGGTAATCAGGATCTCCTGTCCTACATTGCCACCTTTAATAGACTGGTTGTGGAAACTGGATGGCCAGAAAATAAAAGGATCACATTGTTTCATCGAGGCCTGCGCGGAGAGCTTAAAGATGTTCTAGCTCAGATAGTAAATCCACCCCAGGTCTGCGCAGACTACATAGACTTTGTGGTTCAACTTGATCACAGACTTCAAAATAGAAAAGCAGATCGGTTCAAGTACGAAACTTGAGTACCGATCAAAACCCACGCTAACTCCAAGAGCGCCGATGTATCCGAACCTATGCAAATCGGCGGTGTTAAAGGACCATTAACGCAGAAGGAACGAGAGAGAAGGCGGCAAATGCAACTTTGTCTGTATTGCGGGGCTTCCGGTCACTTTCTTCGAAATTGTCCGGTTAAACCACCCAAGAAGGTGGTTGGAGCCACTGATAACGATTTATTGACACCTGATTCGCGAAACGACCTAGCCTGACAAGCGTAGGGGTCCGCTTGCCGAGCTTGAAAACAAACTCTTTGACCTCGCATTTTGTCATGCCAATGGTGCTCGTGGACCCAAAACAGCCTCAGCAGTTGCATGCTATAAAAGCATACATCGACAGTGGAGCTATTGGAAATTACGTAGACCGTGAATTGGCTTCCAGGATTAAGCTCCCTCTCCGCCCGAAAGTAACCCAAGATGTCATTACTACAGTAGATGGAACCGAAATAGCCTCAGGGCCTGTAACGCATTCCACTGTTGAATTGACACTGGTGGGTCAGGATGGACATCGGGAAGCAATCGTGTTTGATGTGATCAAGGCCCTACAATTTCAAGTAATTCTTGGAATTCCTTGGTTAGAAACACATAATCCAAGAATAGACTGGCGAGCAAAGAAGATAAGTTTTCCTGATTGTGAACCAACTTGTTATCCAAGAAATCCAGCTATGGGTTTAGCCTCAGCAACTTCCACCTCTGTACAGCTACCGTCAGAATACCAAGAATTCCAAGACGTTTTTCAGAAAGAACAGGCTAACACGTTACCTCCCCATCGATCTTATGATTGCCAAATCGATCTGGTACCCAGTGCTCAACTACCTTGTAGTAGGATTTATGCTCTTACGGAACCTGAGAACCTGCATTTGCGTCAGTATTTAGATCAGTACCTAGCCAATGGTTTTATTCGCCCGTCCAAGTCTCCTGTCTCTTCAGCTTTGTTCTTCGTGCCGGAAAAAGAGGGCGACCTTAGAACATGTATAGACTACCGCGCCCTAAACCAAATAACGATTAAGAATCGTTATCCTCTGCCCCTGATCCCTGAGCTTATCGACCAGGTGAAAGACGCTAGTGTGTACACCAAGTTAGATCTCCGAGGAGCTTATCACCTGGTGCGTATAAAAGAAGGTGACGAATGGAAGACTGCATTCCGCACCAAATTTGGGCTCTTCGAATATCAGGTGATGCCCTTCAGTTTGTGCAATGCACCTGCCGCCTTTCAGTACTTTATGAATGATGTTTTTCGGGAATTTATTGATGTCTGTGTCATTGTTTATATTGATGACATGCTGGTGTACTCTTCTTCAGAAGCCGATCACAGAAAACATGTTAGGGCAGTTCTTGAGAAATTGCGCCAGCACAAACTATTTGCCAAGCTCGAAAAATGCGTTTTTCATACCACAGAAGTTGAGTTTCTCGGATTCATCCTGACACCTCAAGGAGTCCGAATGGACTCGCGAAAGGTGGGCGCCATCCTCAAATGGCCATCTCCTAGCTCGGTGAAGGGAGTTCAGAGCATGCTTGGCTTTGCCAATTTCTATCGAAGATTCATCCCGGAATTTTCCCGAACAGTCCAACCCATCACAGCTCTCCTAAAGAAAAATAAACGCTTCGAATGGACTCTTGAGGCCGAACAAGCCTTTCAGGATCTGAAAACCAAATTCACCTCTGCACCTGTATTGAGGCACCCACACCCAGATCTCCCTTACACTGTGGAAACCGATGCATCCAGTTCGGCCATGGGAGCTGTCCTGTCGCAAAGAGACCCAGAAACTAACCAACTACACCCTGTGGCCTTTTGGTCCAGAAAATTCTCTCCTCCTGAAATCAACTACGCAATTACCGACAAAGAGTTACTGGCTATTAAATCTGCTTTCAAGGCTTGGCGTCACTACCTTCTCGGGGCAAGACACACCATCACCGTAATTACGGACCACAGAAATTTGCAGTATTTAAAGACGGCTAGAGCTCAATCTTCACGACAACTCCGATGGGCTCTATTCTTTGCGGAATTTGATTTTGTAATTACCTATCGCCCTGGCTGCAAGAATGGTAAAGCAGACGCCTTATCCCGGATTGGCATGGAAGAACCCAATTCGAGTTTAGAACCTGTGCCAATCATACCTGAACAAAGAATCTTAGGCTTAACTTCATTGCAAACTATTGAGGATATCCAAACGCAAGTAAAACAACTTCTAGACTCTTCAGCCTTACTGGAATGGAGTCAAAAGGGTCCTCATTACACCGTTAAGGATGATTTACCCTACTTCCAGGAGCGGTTGTTTCTGCCAAGTAAAGAATTGCAGGAACTTGTTATTGCCCATCATCATGAATCATTAATGGAAGGACACCCTGGTATCGCTAAAACGGAGGAAAAAATCAAACGCCACTTCTGGTGGCCTTCTTGGAGAAAAGACATGAAGTCTTTTGTGTTGTCTTGCGGAATTTGCGCCCAAAACAAGGGTCAAAAGAAAAGGCCAGCCGGCCTACTTCAACCCTTGGATATTCCACCGGCACCATGGCACACCTTGTCAATGGACTTTATAACTGACCTGCCTCCTTGTGGTGGTTACAACACTATTCTTGTAATTGTGGATCTATTCTCCAAAATGGCCCACTTTATCCCTTTAAAAGGGTTGCCTTCAGCTTCCACCTTGGCCAAGGAATTTCTGGAGAATATAGTTCGCATACATGGTTTCCCTTCCATATTAGTCTCGGATCGTGGAAGTCAATTTATCTCCCATTTTTGGAAGAAGTGTTGTCAACTAGCACAACAAGATGTGCGGTTATCCACCAGCCACCACCCCCAGACCGACGGACAAACCGAGAGAACCAATTAGACTCTCGAGCAATATCTTCGGTGCATGTTACACCAATCCGAGTTGAATTGGAAAGACATCCTTTGGATCGCAGAATATGCATACAACAATTCAGTGCATTCTGGAACCAGACAAACTCCTTTTTATACTTTGTATGGTCACCATCCTCGGACCTCTGACCTAGATCCACCTCTGACCCTGGAAATGCCCGCAGTAAATCATCTGCATTCCACAATAACCCGAGCCTTCAAAGAAGCTGCAACTCATTTACAGCAAGCCAAGAAAAAGTATAAAGAAAACGCTGATTTGCACCGAAGTAAAACTCCTCCTTACCAAGTAGGAGACCAGGTATGGCTAGCAACTAAACATTTACCCCTCAAGGGCCCGCGAACCTTCAATCCCAGATTCATAGGACCTTATCCCATCAAAGCTATAATCAACCCAGTGGCCTTTAAACTGGATTTACCGTCCAACATGCGTATTCATCCAGTTTTTCATGCGTCACTTTTGAAGCCAGTACAACCAGGAACCCGACTGTCCAAGCCTCCAGACCCAGTTCAAATTGAAGGGGAATTAGAATTCGAAGTTAAAGACATTTTAGACTCCAAGGTGTTAAAGTCGAAACTTTTCTATCTTGTTGACTGGAAGGGATATGGACCTCAGGAGAGATCGTGGGAGCCTAGTAACCATGTTCACGCACCTCGATTAATACAAAGGTTCCACCGGAGATTTCCGAACAAGCCAAAACCCCCGGAGGGAACAACCTTTGGAGGGGCCTTGAGGGGGGGTACTGTCATGATGCCTACCTCCAAGGAGCCAGGTCCGACCCAGCAACCCCAGAGGCAGGCATCATTCCCCCCAGGGAAGTCCCAGCGGGCCCAAGCTGGGGCCCTTTGGACGCAGTCCTGGCGCCTTAGGCGCCAGGCTCATGTTGGACCCCAGTCCTGGCGCCTTAGGCGCCAGGCTCATAAAGCTGGACATGTGTTCAAGTGTTTTTATGTGCACTTACCTGATGCAGACAATGCTGCTACATCCAGGCCGTCTTGAGGCCTGAATGGGACTACTTTACCTGTGGGACTACTTTCCACCCGGGTGTGGTCAGGGAAGGATACATACCTGATCGGTGGAAGGATACATACCTGGAACTTCTTCCAAAGCTATTTAAACCCCACCCGAACAGCCACACGTGCTTCGCGTTGTTCTGCACCTAGCAGCTGGACGCTCACCGTGTCAGCTCCTGCTTCTGGACTTCAGCCACGCCTGTCAGCATCCTGGGACACCTGCAAAGGGTGATAAGAAGAGAATTGGAGAGGAAGAAGGCCTTACCTGCTAAACCTGCATCATGGAGACATCTCACCGACGATCCTGAAAAGGAAGACATCATTTTTAAAAGCATTTCGCTCCGATCGCTGCAGCGCTGCATTTCACTCACCTTTCTTGGGCGCCTCCATCTTCAGCAGCGATCATCCGGATTCGCAGCCACTTCCCAGAGCCTAGAGAGAAAAAGACAATGAACATTATTATTTAAAGCTTGAACTTTTGAACTTGCAACAGAACTTTTACAGCGCCTTACCAGTATAATCAAGCTTACCTGAACTCCCATCCAACCTCAATCCAGTGAAGTAACTGGGTTCAACGCGCCCCTGCGTCAGAAGCAGGATGGAGAGCTTGTCCTTTCAGACCTTAACGTGAGACTTCACGGGGGATCGTGGAAGGGTATCGAGGAGGGTTGGAAGGAAGTGGGAGGCTCGAGCATTATTCCGCCAGATTGTAATACTCCCTTTTCACGTACAGGAGGATATTCCTGCGAGCCAGATTAGCCAGAGTAGAGGGGCCCGTCCTATCCAACTTCAGAGCCCTGCGCTTCACCATTGAAGAGGCATCAGCACTCGAAACCAGGCCAGCGCCCCCGTGGGAATCAGGTGATCGTGACACGGAACTAATCATGGGGGGCCAGCGCACGTGCATTTGCTTTCTTTGTTCTTCCACTTCACTTTGTTTCATTATAAATCATTGGGTTTGTTTGTCATTGTGATCTCTCGTGCTTGCAGGTGCAGGCCATGGCTGGCTGGGCCTGGGAGGGGCCAGCAATAGCAATGAACAACAAGTTACAAACAGCCAATGAAAACTGCCATTCAGTTGTTACTATCCAGTTTTTGATACATTCTGTATAGTAACCGAGAATGTGCAGTTTTCATTGGCTGTTCTTCTGGGCCAGTGAAATTACATGGTGACATGTTGTTGTTACAGGAGGTAGTGCGGCGCCACCTTCATTTCACGAGTTGCTGTGAAGTGAAGGTGTCTAGGCATAGCGTGTGAGAGAGAGAGCCTGCCCTGCTGCACTGCGTGGTGCGGCCTAGTTGCTTCCTTGGGCCCCCCTCTGCCTGCTTTTTCATTTGTGCGTGCCAGTATGTGCCGCCCCACCGCCCACCCTGAGGCCCCGAAAGGAGAGAAGACCAAGTCCCAGTCGGCAAAGCAGGTAAGTCTGAGCCTGTCACAGTGATCAGGCAGGGAAGGGCCAGGTCGGGGCCCAGGCGGCGGCGCGGTCCCCTGGTGGTGTCCTGACTTGCCAAGAGTCAGGACCCCACCAGGGGCCCATCCGCACCCGGGATTCTGTCTGTGTGACCTGTGTGCTGCTGACCGGAGTGCCACGCCCAGGCCAATTTCTGAGACCACCAGGCAGGGCTGCCGCAGCCCATACTGAGTTGGATGACTCTGCTGCGGCGCGGGCACGTGGATTTATTTGTGCCCAAATTAGTATGTTTTTAACTTTTTTCTTCTAAAACCTGACCTTCCGTGGGGCCGGTGGCCAGGACCCTGCCCCACGGAAGGTTGGTTTTAAAAGAAATAAGTATTTTTGAGTGGTGGCTGGGGCCCATCACTTCAAAAGTGATGGGCCCAGCTGCCCAAATATACGTTTTTTCTTTTAAAATCTTACCTTCCATGGGGCCGCTGCGCACCTATTTTATCATCAGCATGGCCGCGGTGGCTGTGGCGGGCGGCCCCACGGAAGGTATCCTAAAGTGATTGAGGCAGCTCAGCTCAGGCAGCAAGACCCAGGACCGGGCGGGGCACGGGCGGCGGCATGGTCTTCGTCCCTGGTGGAGTCCTGCTGGGTCCGAGCGGTGAGTTCAATGTGGCCGTGGCTGCCCCTTTGGGTTAGCATGTGGTGAGTATGGTCATACAAAGCACCCGGTAGGAGGAGGGGGGGACCTTGTTGATGGTGGCAGTTTACCAGTTTTTATCGGTTTGTTATCTGCCACCTGCCTCCCGCTCATACACTACTGTTTCTAAGATTGAATAAAAAGACTGTCCCCTGGTGCTGGTACACTGCGTACTGACTAGTATCATTCTGTGTTTTACTTAACACTTTTAATGAGGGTGGCAGTGGTGACCGTTGGGTTTATGCTCTTGGAACCACTTTTGGTGGAGTGAACTGACTGTTCTTGGGATTGGTTGTGTGGGTGTAAAGAGGTCTACCTTTCTTCTTGTTATTGAGGCCCGGCTTGGACTTGGGTTGTAATTCCTTTCTTGCCCTTCACTCCCTGTCTTCTGAGAGCTTCATCCACCAATATTTTACCTCTGGAAAACGGCAGGTTTGCCTCATACTCATCACAGCTATTGTTATTTTTGTGGCAGTTGGAATCATTAAATTTGTGTGACAGAGTACATATGGTCTTTGTTGTGGACCTGTCAATACGGGTAAGCGTCCTCAGAGCCCAGGAAGGCACCCTGATGGGTCAAAAGATGCACCATGTCTGAAAAAAAGGTAAAAGGGACACATTTGGAAACCTTGATACAACCAGCGAACGGCAGCCTAAAAACACTGCGCTTTTGACAAAAGCTACGCCCCCTCCTTCTGCAACCGTATTGGTGCCGGAGGAACTTCCCACTATGGAACAACCTATACATTCTGACTCAAACGATCTGTGTTACTCACCCACGATTGATAATACTGGCTCCTTACTAGAATTATGTTTAAATTTAAAATGTAATTCCTTGGGGCTGAGCTGTCAAACTATGCCAACATTACTGTGACCTCTTTGTGTTAGAGTCCGACTGGGGTGGCCGTGGCCGGGTGGCCCTTGTGTCTCGGGGAAGTTGTGAGTATTGAACATGGGATGGGTGCATTTTATTCATTTACACATATGTAAATGGGTGCATTTTATTCTATTTATAAACATATGTGGATGGGTGCATTTTGGAATCTGCTCTTTAGGCAAGTGTCCCAGCTGTTAAGCCTTTTCTGTCCCAGGGAGGCGGGGGTGAAATCACCCGATTTTTGTTCTCTGCACTTTGGCATGACAACCCATTGAAGTGTGTGGGCGGCAGCTGGCGGGTGAGTAAACTGATTAATTTACAAAGTGACACCCCCAAGGCTTGTGAGTTGAGATGCGTCACGTGTGAGTTGAGAGAGGCATGGGCAGGTTTTACCGGTGGTCCTGGTTGTCAAAATTAAAGATTTGGGCAATATGAAAACAAGAGCCTTTCTCTCCTCTGCAACAGCCCCCTGTCCCCTACCAGGTTTGCAGAAAACTGCCCCCCCCACCCCAAAGCTCTCATCACCCTGTGCTTGCCATGCCTGTCTGGACCCTCAGGCCCCTGCAACACCCCCCTAACTGCCCAGTAACCCAATAGATTCTCACTGGGCAGGCTTTCATCCCTTCCTCCGAGGGGGAGCCCAGCCAAGCACTGAGGCTGTTGCTGTTCCCTTCAGCAGCTTGCATCTCATTCCCGGGGGACCCTCCTGGCGCCGCAGCCCTACACAGCAAGTGGGAGTTCCTCGGAGAAGCAGTCATGCAGGACTTACCCTCGGGCCTTAACACATCAGCCCAGGACCCTGCGTGCAAAGCCCCCCAGGACACTACGTGCACAGCCTCCAGGTCACCATAAGCGCAGCCCTGGGACACTGTGAGCACAGCCCTCCCATACCCTCTGGACTTCATGAGCACAGCCAAAGACCCCTGAAACAATGTGAGCGCAGCCCACCAGAACACTACGTGCACAGGCAGCCAAAGGGATCAATAATGCACAGCCCCACAAGACACTGCATGCACAGCCCCCTAGGACACTGCATGTACAGCCCCCCAGGGCCCCAGGTCACCACATGCACGGCCCCCCAGGGCCCCAGGTCACTGCATGCACAGCCCCCCCCAGGACACAGCATACACAGCCCCTCAGGACATTGGGTGCTCTCAGCCTCCAGGACAACGCGTGCACAGCCCCTCAGGACAGCATGTGCACAGACAGCCCTCCGGGACACTGTGTGCACAGCACAGGCCCTCAGGACTGCACAGCACATGCAGCTTCGTTTGTGTCAGTTAGCAATCCAGCCCCACATCACCTGAGCGGAGCTGCAATATCCTGGGGGGAGGGCGGGTGGGGGTCCCGAAATCCTTGGCCCAAGTGACGTGCGTTTAGCCCCCCTTCACAACGCGGTACACCACATGGCCATGTGCAGGTTTTTACACTTAAATATTTGGGATTTTTCCAGAATTTCTATCCTTCGGGCTCCCGTCTGCCCGTTTGACACCATTTTGATTGCAGGCAGTAGCAGCCATGCTCTTGTCACCTATGCCTCTCTCCACTGCACTAACATGCAGTGGAGAGAATCCTATCAAGAGGTCCTATCAAGAATTTCATAGAAGACTTAACTACCATCCTATCAGAAAACCTCAAAGATACTACTCGATCAATACTACTAGGTGACCTCAATATTGGCTTCAATGATATCAACGACGTACACGCCACATCAGCATCCAACACCCTAACAGAACTGGGATACACCCAAAGAGTATTTGAGCCCACCCATATCAAAGGGAGAACCCTTGATTGGATTGCTGACCACAATGCAATATATCCACTCTCACCATCTCACCCCAAATCTGGTCAGATCACCATCTAATCTCATTCTCCTTAGACACTGTCACCTAAACTGCAACAACCGTGTGCACCACCTGCACTTACCAGAAACAAAAAAAACATGACACTAGACAAACTACTTCCCGGCATCATGCCCACTCTGGACGCTTTACCTGACAACCTTAACCCTAACAGCCTGTTGGAAGAATTTAACAACATCATGAACAAAACCCTTGACAACATCGCACCACTAAAGCTCAGAAACAGCAAACCACAGAGCCACCTGAACAACTGGTTCACCCCTCTCCTAAAAAATCTGAGATTAGAGAAAAGGAAATGGGAAAATACGTGGAAAACTAACCCGACTCCAGAAAATAAACTGAAACTAGTTAACATCTCTTCTCACTATAAAAAAGAAATCATTTTAGCTAAACAAGAGACTTACAATAACAGAATTACACAAGCTAATTCAAGCACAAAAGAACTGTTCGCCATACTCAGAGAACTGGAAAACCCAATAACACCTCAAGATAACTGTCTTAAAGACAAAAAATGGTGCTCTGAAATCCAGCACGCTCTCTCTAACGAAGTCCGAAACCTTCAAAAGAAAATAGAACTAAAACGTGAGACATTAGCGTCCAATATATTACCGCCTACTAAGACACTCCCTAACTTCAAACCCACTACGCAATTCCACTTCTCCAAAGTCTCCATACTAGAAATAGAGAAAGTAATACTCGGTCTAAAACCCTCCAACTGCAAAGGAGACCTATGTCCAGCACAACTCATCAAAGATGCCGCACGAGATCTAGCACCATTTATCACTAAGTTAATTAATGCCTCCTTTACCTCAGGCATTATCCCCAGTAACTTAAAAGAGTCTTGGGTGCTCCCACTCTTAAAAAAGGCTACTTTAGACCCCACTATACCTACCAATTATAGACCTATTACTACGGTACCGTTCCTTTTGAAGATCCTGGACAAGGTGGCATATATCCAAATCCAGAATTTCCTGGAACAAAACCAACTATTAGGCTCCCGACAATCTGGGTTCCGCCCTCTTCACGGCACAGAAACTGCATTGATTGACCTTAAAGCTCAAATAGACAAAGTACGAGATTCTGGAAAACCAGCACTCCTCCTGCTACTAGACCTATCGGCCGCTTTTGATTTAGTGGACCATAAAATCCTATGTAACCACCTAGCCTCTGCAGCACACTTCTCCACCGAGGCCATAGCATGGATACAATCTTTCCTTAGTGACCGCACCATGAGGGTTTTCTCACCTACAGCAGCTGCAGACCCCATCCCTATTACCTGCGGTGTGCCACAGGGATTGTGCGTTTCACCAACGCTATATAACATATTCACCAAGCCCCTGTTTGATGATTTGGACCATCTGGGTATCACGTATACTAACTACGCTGACGATACCCAGATCCTCCTCCCACTCACGGGGGTGTACGAAAAAGATCTAGCACTGGTGAACAAAATATACAGCATCGTTCAGGCATGGATGGCAACCCATGGATTATGCCTGAACGATGATAAAACTGAGCTTCTTATCCTAGGCACAGCACCCCTCATCAATAAACTAAGTACAAATTACTCCTCCTTTATCATAGATGGGAACTGCATACAAGTTGCTAAAGAAGTCAAAACATTAGGGTTCTACCTTGATTCTACCTTATCATTCTCCAAACAGGTAAATTCCCTAGCTTCCTCAACAGCCTACACATGCAAGCTCATTAGAGCAGGAAAACAATTCCTATCCCAGCACAGTTGTCTAACACTAGCCAGAGCCCTTATCATCTCTAAATTAGATTATTGTAACGCACTGTACATAGGAGCCACTAAATCCATCATCAACAAAATCCAGATACAGCAAAACAAGGCCCTCCGAGCAGCATTGAACATCCCCAGGAGAGAACACATTACAGAAACAAGAAGGAAACACAAATGGCTTTCCACCCATGAGAAAATCAGACTTAAAACTGCATCCCTCACATACAAATCTCTACACAACAAAGCCCCACAATACCTTAAGGACAGATTCACCAGATCACACTCCACAAGACAAACCAGACTTGCTTACACCAATCGCCTCCAAGTACCTTGTTTTAAACTGACCACCATAGGCGGAGCTAGTTTCCCAGTCAAAGCTGCTCAAGTGTGGAACGAATTACCTACTACCGCGAGGCTAGAACATTCTTTTTCCAAATTCAGGCAAATTGTAATTAACTGGCTGACGACAGCTACTGCCAAATGAATATATGAAAATGCGTACGCCTGTCTGCTACACAGCATCTGTACCATATGATTGTAAACTTGTATTTGTAAACTTGCATCTGTAACTGGTAATTATCTGTAACATGTAACTGTAACCCGTAATTTATGCTCCAAGCTGTACATCTTCTTACTTTCTGCGCCCTTATACCCCAGGGTCCGGTGCGCATAATAAATACTAAACAAACAAACAAACATACTGCACTGCTTCCTTCACCCCAAAACACACACCCGGCAGAGTACCGGAAAGGCTTTGGGCGATGCAGGGGCTGAGTGTTTTGTTTTCATTGAAAAGATAGCACCGGCTCAGACTTGTCTATAGGGCAATGCACGAACCAAAAACACAAAATGCTACTGTGGGCCACTTTTTTGGTCCATGTGGGCCACTTTTTTGTCCCATGTGGGCCGGTTTGATAAGTTACTTCACCATTCGGCTAGTAGTTTGGGCCAGTGTCACTGAAAAAATACTCTTTAAAATGCACAATTTGCCTCATATTTTATCAAAAATCCTCCCCCGTGAGTACTACTCAAGACAGCAAGTATGGTCCAGACGTCTAACAAGTGTGGTCTAGAACTTAGATATGTGTTCAAATGCACTCTTTTGCCTCTGGGTTTGCCAGAATGCTGGAACCACTACACCTACCATAACAAGTGTTTTTCCAACTTTAAAGAATTATACTTTCTCAACCCATGTGTGCCCTTCCCCATCCATCCGCCAACTAGCCTGTGCCAGCAGTTGCTGCAGCACCAAACATGTGACATGGAGCAGCAGCAGAGTGATGGGCCGATCTAGGTCTAGCACTGAACTGGTGCGGGCCGCGCGCCATCACTGCGGGTGGCACCGCGCGCCCTCACTGCGAGCAGCGCCCCGCGCTGCATTATGGGGCCAATATTTTTTGGGCACTGGCACTTATTTTTTTTACAAATTAAGCACTGACTCTAACCTTCATCAGTACTTTTCCACCTACGTCTAGCAGCACGCAGATTGGACCTCCAGGTGCTGGTGAGCTTGTCTAAAACAGAGTTTCCCACCAATTAACATATCAATCCTTCATCACCTCAGTGGTCTGCTGGCAATTAAGACTTTGAACTTGTCCTTGGAAGTGTTCTTAACTTTGGAGAATTCAGGGGAGTGAAAGCACGCTCTGCCCTCATGCGTAGGGGTGAGCATCTTGCTCGTCCAACTTCATCTGTCCACGTGACTGTAGACCAGGATTTCAAGCCTTTTAGCTTATTAAAATATGATTTTCTAATAGACCTCTGGCGTCTTCCTTGTTTTGTTCATGCCTTCGGTACAGGAGCTTGTTCTTTCACACGATTTTGTATCCAATGTCAGCTCACTCCAGCCTGATAAAACCTTGGCTTCTTGGCTTGGCTTCATGGCTCATCCAGCCTCGTCTTTTCGAGATTCACTTTTAATTCATATGTTTTCTTACTGCGACTCACTGAGAATGAGGCCTTCCATTTTTTGTCCAACTCTGCTATAACACGTAGTGGAAACATCCATCTTTTACGCTTTACGAATATATGTATATATCGGCGCATGCCGCAATCTATTCACTATAAAGCTAGCCTCAAGAATACGTAGTCTGCTTGCGTTTCTTTTGCATCTTTACACGTGTTAACTGACTTGATATCTTCATCCATTTTATGGAATAAGCTTCTTCACCTTGATCCCAAGATGTCACTTATCCTTGATACTTTCTTGATGCTTTTATAGAATATCTGCATTCTCTAGTCCCTTCATCTTTTCTAGGCACGTCAACTCAGCTCTGTGTGACGTCACCATTCATCTTGACCATTCATTTGCTCTGGGTTTTCATTCAAATGGCCATCATATTTTCTTGTATGCAGGTACGGTTTTCTAAATGGGAACCTTGCCTCCAGGATTCTCCTAGCTATTGGTATTTTCACTGGTACTGCATGGTTTTTGCATTCGGGCTCCCAACATATGGGCAATATAGGTGAAGTGGTTGAGCTGGGGGTACTTGGCTCCTCCTCTACACTTCCCACTCTGGGTGATTTATCGACCACTCTCTCATCATCCTTCACATCCAGACATCTTGGTCTGAAGAAGAGCTTCCTTGGGATCCATATCTTTATGACTCCCTTCAGGCATCCTGATGATTTCACATGCTCATCCTTGTTCCATGTCATGAGCCTGCACTCCGCACTTGGACTGCAATAGATCCATCTTCCCACATACTTCTTATGATTCTTTGGATACAGGAACGTTGTCCCTTCAGGTGCATGGATACCGGCCTTCACAAAGTCTCTAATTTCTTCATCTGTCACGTCTTTGGCCTTCCATCCTGATTCAACATCGATCATGATTTTCATCCCTATGGCTTTATTGGCTGTTTTCTTGCATTGGGAGATTATTATCTTGATCACACAGAATCCAAGCAATATCATTATTATCAGAGGTCCAAGGAACGTAAAATGTCTGCCATCTATTGTGGAACCCAAGAGAAGAGTGACCCAAACCAGCTGTCATCAATAATATCTTCTACTTCATCGATCATCTGACCGTGGAGCTTTGTCAGCATACTTATGACCTCCGTGTCAAGGTTCCATTCTCGTCATTATGAGAAGGTATGAATGTGCAACATGATTCTCCGATATTTGCAAAAACACCTCCATCCATTGCTGTGATCATGTCCAAGACATATCTGTTCTGGAGAGTCATCAGTCGTATGGCTCTCATCTCTTCTCTAATTGCGTTGAATCCCTTTATAGTCGTGTTTATTGTCTATAGCAATTCCCATCTGGTAATCTGCAGCCATTTGGTATTTGCTCCAACCTGGACACTTGGCATGAAGATCAATGAAAACACTGAAGCTGTCTAGCTAAACAGTCTGTGCTCGTAAGGAATACCATCAAAAGCTTCTATAGATTTTGCTGAGAAATAGTTCTCTCCTTCAGTCTTCTTATCAGCTCCACAGATCTCTTCTTTCGCAGGTGAGCATCTGCTTTCGGGAAACTGTCAAGGTTTAAGTCCCTTTTCGGAATCCGCAGTGCTGGAACATGAACATTCAATAATGAGCATCGTCCTCCCCAATCCTTGGGTAGCCTCATATATGCTCTGGATCCACAAGCCCAATAGTGATCCACGATTACTGCTGTTCCAAGTACCATTCCTGGTACATCAAAGATTCGGCCACAGTTCTGATATTCTCCAACTTTTCTTGTGCCATTATTTCTGAAGCGCAGCTTTATACTCTCCAAAGGCACTATCTGCAAGGGTCCCCACCTGTCTTCGACCCAAGTCAGTAGTTTAGCAAGTCTTGGCCATAGTGGCATGCAGCCATTGTCTACTATGTCATTGGCAGGTGTATAACAACCAATGTTAATGTTAATGTTAAAGGATATTTGTACCGCGCAATATCACCACCGGAGTGGTCCCCTGGCGCTCTTGCGGCTCAGAAAAAAAAAAGGAGAGGGGAGGTTGAGTTAGTGGGAATGAGCTGGAAAAGTGCAAGAAAGGAGTGATGTGCTATTGGCAGCCTCAGCCCGGTGGGTCCGTTGGCTGCGCTTGGTGTTTTACAGTCGGTAGTCGTCGTGTTCTGTTGTGCAATTCTATGTGGAGTTTGTTTTATTGTTGCAGTGTGGTGAAGTTTGTGCGGTTTGCTGCGTTTAAGGCTTGTGGTTGTGTTTGGTTAGAGTTTGAGAGGTGTATGCAGACAGATGAAATTGTTAGTGGATTGGTTAGTTGGCAATATTCACTATTGCATCAACCGTGGCACATGATAACATTCACAACTCTATCTAGATGTGACCAAAGCTAACACTCACAAATTCTTTCTAGGTGTGACGCATGCTAAGGTTAAGATTTTCACACATGCTAACATTCACAATTCCATCTGGATGTGACGCAAGCTAACATTCACCAATGACCACCCAGGCTCTGCAGATCACCACTCCTTCTTCCCATTCTTCTGGTGACAGTTCTGATCCCCAGATCTGCATTTGGCCTCTGTTCTTCCATCTACAAATTTCTTCTGCAGATTTTCCTGGACTCTCCAGTCTTTTGTTTACTTCCCAACTGATTCCAGCTCCTTCTATTCCAGGCTTCTTGTACTTGATCACATGATTCTTAGTGCGAGCTATGTTTCTTGTCTTTGTGTCCTGGACATAATCATCTTCATCTGGATCTGTCCATTCAGTTGCCCATTTGAGATAGGCATCTCGGCCCATAAACTGGTCTCTTGTTCGACAAAGTGCTATGTGGGAAAGACAATGTGCTGTCTGGAAGTCTATTTCAATAGCTATGAAAATCTTGGACTTCACCAAGGCAGGAGTGCACATACAGAGCATTCCTCCTTTGAGGTTCTTCTTCCTACTTCCCTCATATGTTGATACCATATGTTGTTTCCCAAATGTGCTGTACTATCCAAGTAATCATTTAGCTCAAAGTCATGCACCCTGGTATCTCTTTTAGGTCTCATTTTTCTCTTATGACTTTCTACTGTCATTTCATGGAGTACATCAACATAATTTCCCCTAACTGGACCAATCCCAGGAACACTCGTCAGTGGACTAGGTGTATTTGCATTCATTAACTGAATAGGTTCATCTTTCAACACCCATTTCTTTTGTCTCTCTTGTAAAGCCTGTCTCTGGTGTCCAAAAACAATCTCTAAGACACTTTTCGCATGTGACTGACTGTCAGTAACATTTACCTCAGACTTAGGTGATTCCTCATCATTCTTTGGAACAGGGATAAATACGTAGGGTCTTGTTTGCCTAGTAGTTGCCACGTTTATACCTTCCTTCTGCTTAGGAATATTCTCATGAGTTTTTGCTCCTTGTACATCTATGTAATAGGTTGTGTGCACAGTGAGTGAAAGCAGTATTATTATGAACAGAATCCAAGCATAAATAACAGAGATATGGGAGCATGCATCATTGATTTGTTGCACAACATGGATGTCTCTCTGGATCTGGCATGATGATATTGCTACGAATGCTACCCATTTTATTGTCTAAGGAAGGAAAAAAGAAACCTTTAATATGGCAACATTATGCACTGTTTCTGGAAACTGCTGATCTCACTCGATAAACCTTTTTCGATCAACCGACTGTTTACTGGACGATGAACACAAATTCCCAGTGGATCCCACGAAACAGCCTTTCACCAGACGACACAATGATTTTCTTTCAGCATGAAACAAGGGTTCTTTTTAGCTAGCAATCCCTCAATCTGTTCCTCGATCTGTCCCTCAAAGGAAAAACCTCACTCCGATCCGAGAGTTCTCTCGGAATAAGCATGTAGTTGTACTATAATGTCTCTCAAAATCTCATTCAATGCTGCATTATTTCTTGGGTCCCTTAGAAACGTGCAGACATCTGTGTGCCCATTAACAAGCTGTGGACACTCTTCAATCAGGTAGTAAAATACTAAACTGACCAGTCTGTGCATGTTATCGGCTGATAGGGGCATTTGTACTTTTCCCGCTGTATTCAGGAAGCTGCAGAACTTGCTCAATAATCGCTGCAAGCAATCTCCTTACGATCGTACCATTTTTAGGATCTTGCAGGAAAACATGAACGCTAGTAGTTCTCCCCACAATTGCAGGATATGTGCGCAACACAAAAAGAAAAACTTCAAATATGATCAGTGAAACGTTGTCATTGGGTACCACCAAGAGCAAATCCAAACAGGAACTCCGTGAGAAATGAATCAGGGTACTGAACCCTCTTCCGGTTGTCAAAAACGAAATCAAGATCTGGCATATTTTTCTTCTTATCAAGGCTTAAGCATGCTTCAGTCCAATGTCAACAAAACTCCTGTGGCTCAGGAATAACTATCTTCCCTTGACTCTTTCCCAAATTACTAAAAGAGTATTAGAAATAAACCACAGTCCAATGAACTCTTTGTCTTTACTTGACAGCTTCTGCATCCTTCTTCCTCGTCATAGACCTAGTCTGCACGTGCTGAGGTTCTTCCCCGATGCTTGCGTGATGACTCAACTGCCTTGTTGCCTAAAAAGGGTCTGCCTCCCTCAGAGAAACATTAGCAGCATCATGCCATCAGCGTTCTCCTAAACTCAGAACTCCTTACAACATGGCCGCTGCATCCACAGGTGCCGCTCTATTGCTACAGCCTGATCCAGTTCCTGTTCCTTGAACCATGCCACCAGCTTTTGTGAGTGTTTATCCGGTGCCAGGCACAACGCAACCTTGCGTTGCTACTCTTAGAGTTTTCCACGCAATGTAAGTGTGTTATTTCTTGTTAGCCATATTCAGATTTCCCAATACTTTCGCAGCTACTCCCAACCTTCTTATGTCCTTTCCTTCTAGCTCTCTTTCTGAACTTCCCTGGTTTACCGCAAGCCCGCTAGTCGCTTCGCATTCGAGTCGCTTACGCTCAGAGGTCGAGGACGTATGTATTTCTGACGGCGTTGACTTAAACGCTGCCGGTATGTGAACGGAGTTCATAGGGGCGACTGTAGTGTTAGATCTGGGGAAAACTCCATATATTAAGACCGACTCTCTTGTAGGAGTTTGCCGCATTACTACCTGTACGGAAGCCAGATGGTGCTGCTGCGGCACACACCTCGGGAATCCGTAGGGACCAGAGACTGTCACGGTACGTGCCCAGAACCAACAGATTGGCTTTTATTCTCTTTTCTATTCCTCTACTCTTCTAAAAAAGTCTCTTGTTACTTTTGGCTCCTCAAGTTAGGTACGCCACAGTTCTGCTCCTTATCCTGCATCCAGGTGAAGCAGTATTCTCATTCCATATATGCGAAAGCATAAGGCATACATCATAAAGGGGTCGGTTTCAAGATCCATACGCCCGCTCCTATAGCATTCTGTTTAAGAGTGGATGCTAACCTCTGTCTGTTCTGAAATCCATCTCGTGAAGAGTTACCCAGAACCTTAGAAAAGACCAGCCAGCTCTCTAGACTGAACACCTTCCGGAATCTTCGCTCCCTTGCAGCCCTTCTAGGGTTTTCTTCCCCAAGAGGGTTTCCCTGGGGATCATTCACCACTCCCAGTTTCTTGGCAGCGGGCAATGGTTGTCGGGTGAATTCTCATATCTTCTAAACCGCCTCCTATAACCCAGGTTAGTGCACTGTTTCCATTTTGACCATTGAAATTGTAAGTGTTTTAAAGTCTGCCAGAACAGCTTGCTTCCCAAGGGTGAAGGGGTGATGTGGTCTCTCCAGCATAGATGTTTACATCTCCCAAAAAAGTCCAAGCGTGTCTGCCCTGCACTCTGACTGCAGACGGCGTGACATCCTCTACGATAAAAGGGCCGTTGAAGCGGGGCTCGTTCCACTTCTTCCTTGTAAAGTTGCGGATTAGGACCGTATATCCAGGGAATCCTTTATGAACACATAGTTCTTGTAATCCACTTGTTGAAGCATCTCCTTCTGTGTTCTGTACTGCCCCACACCCTTTTCGCTGTAGCTGATCTGAAATGACAGAGATACTTGAAGTCATACAAGTAAGGTAGTCACATAACTCCATTTCTAACAGTTCTGACGTTGGCTGGGCATCACTTCTAACTCTGGATGGAGGCATGAGGGGTGTCCACCCTTTCTTCAAGATAAGCTTCAATTTGGCTATTCTTTCTTTAAGCAAGCCGTTGAGCCTCTCACAGATTCCATTTCCTTGTGGATGATAAGCCGAAGAAAACTTGTGCTTTATACCAAGCAACAAGCTAATCTGTTCAAAGATTTGATTCACGAAATGAGGACCATTATCTGATCTTAATACTTCACATATTCCCCATCTAGGAAATACATCTCGCACTAAGAATTTTGCTGCACAGGTGGAGTCTGGGTGTGTACATGGACCAGCTTCAATCCACCTTGAAAAGGGACAGACTACTACAATCATGTATCTATATCCATTACATACTCGCAACATACTAACATAGTCAATATGCAAATGCTGAAAGGGGCCATTAGGTCTCAGGATAACTCTTCTAACTGTGCACAGTGTGTGCCCAGCGGTGAACTTTTGACAAACGATGCAATTCACTACATAGAATGCAACATGTTGTAACACATTTGGTACAAACCATTCCTCTGCAATAGTTGCAGCAAGGTTTTCTCCAGTTGTATGCGCAGGGTAGTGTAGCTGTTCCAGCGCCACCCTTAATAAGGCTATAGGCATTACTGGTTTACCAGTGCTGTCTTATCGCCATAATGCTTCAGAGAGGTTTAAAGAACACCCTTTTCGCGTCCACAGATCCTTCTCATCTTGAGGCGCTTCCCCTTGGACCTCTATTAACTGTGTCTTTGAAAGATTACTATAGGATTCAGACACACTCATCATCACCACCATTTTGTCATCTACATCAGGCGTATCAAATGACATGATAATTTCTGAACATGCAGTGCGTTTGGCTTCATCGTCTGCTGCTTGATTTCCATGTGAGATAAAGTCTGTCTTTTTGGTGTGAGATGCGCATTTAACGACTGCGATGGCTACTGGGAGTTGTAGTGCCTTAATAAGCCTGGCCAGTAAAGCGGCATGCTGCACTGGAGTGCCAACCGCTCAGAGGTAGCTCCTCCTTTTCCAACGTGCTAATCCTGCATGCACTGTCAACGTCACATTGGCGGAGTCACTGTACACTGCTCTTCCGGGTCTGCATGATTCTCGAGCGCGACTATCAGCGCCTCTAACTGTGCAGCCTGTGCTGAATAGTGAGAAGGGAGTCGTGCACCTACACCTGTTTGAAACTCCCCATTGGCCATGTGTTTTACCACAGCGGCACCTGTATATCGCTGTCCATCATTTTGATCGATCCTTGAAGAACTGTCAATTAAAACAATTTCTCCCCCTGCTAAAGCATTTTCTTTTACCCTAGGGATTTCATCATAGAACTCTTCATAGTTCGAACAGTCGTGCGCATGCTCACCCTCTGCCAGTGTCTCAGCTACAAACATGGCAGGAATCACTAGTTTGCATTGAACTTTTTTAATCGCCGGATTTGATATGATTACCTCATAGGCAGAAGCCCTTTGAGAAGTCAACATCCCTTTTGGTTTCTCCAAGATGGCAAATCATGCATGCTCAACAAACAACGTCATAGAGCACCCCATCACTAGACTTGCAGCCTTTTCAATGGCGAACGCGGCAGCTGCCAAAGATTGTTCGCAAGGAAAATGACCTCTCATTGCTGGGTCCAGAATCCCACTGTAATATGCAAGGGGCTTGTATCCCAATGTAGTTCTTTGTGTGAGGACTGCCGTCATAACGGTACCATCCGTATGCGAGAATAAAAAGAATTCCTCAGCATAATTAGGAATTCCGAAAACTGGAGCTGTACAGATTACTTTTTTCACTTCATCAGACCCTTCTTCCATTTCCTCAGTCCAGACAACTTTCTCTTGTGTTCCTGTGCTTTCTTTAGAGCTTGTAATAAAGGCCTTGTATATGAACTGTAATCAAAGTCCCATGCTCTGACATAGGTACATAGTTCCAGAAATCTTTGCATGTTCTTTATCGTGTGTGGCTTCGTAGTTTTCAAGATAGCCTCAGCTCTTTCAGGAGTAACTTTTTTCCCTTCATGCGAAATCAACTGACCTATATACAGCACTTCCTGTTGACAATACTGTAATTTCTCCTTGTCAACTTTATATCCTTTGTTAGCGAGTGTAATCATCAACTTAATAGAATCACGTCTGCACCCTTCCTGTGAAGTACTGCAAACTAAAATGTCATCTACGTATTGCAACACAACACTTTCCAGATTAATATTGCTCAAATCCATCTGGAGAACTCGATTGTCATGATGCCTACCCCCGGGCATCCGGATCAAGCCCATCAGCCCCGGGAGCAGGCATCCAGGTATTTAATAAAAGCCCAGCAGCCCCGGCTGGGGGCTTTCTGGGTTCAGTCCTGGCGCCTTAGGCGCCAGGCTCATAATAGAAATTAGTCCTGGCGCCATAGGCGCCAGGCTCATAGACTTTACTTAACTCATGCAGACCATGCTGCAAATGAATCCAAGCCAACGTGAGGCCTGGATGGGACTATTTTTCTACAGGGACTATTTTTTACTTGGGTGTGGTTCTAGGGACTTCTTACCTGGAACTACTTTGGAGGCTATTTAAACCACGCCCGAACAGCAGCACATGCTTCGTGTTATTCTGCATCCAGCAGCGTAACGCTCACCGTGCCTGCAGTCAGCATCCAGTCTTTAGCCACGCCCGTCTCGAATCCAGAGCTCCTAGCAATAGAAGAAAGAAGAAGGAAAGGTTAGAAAACAGATATTATTTCAATCCTTACCTGAATTCCGGATCCATCACGTCTTCGAACTTTAAAAGGACATTATTCTACACGCGTCGCATCGCCAGCTGCAGCGCCGCGCCATACTCACCAGTCCTCACAGCATTTTTCGATCCGGCGCAGCCTCCATCATTTTCTCCACCGAATTCCACCATCTAGGGGACAAATGAAACACAAGGTGAGCCGAGAGAGCCAACAAATACAACCTCTCCACCATAGACTTACCTGATTAACAACCGAAGATTTTATTCTGTAACAAACCGCAACTTCTTACGCCGCACCTGTAAGGAGAGAGAAACCAGCAATTTAAACACACGCATCTTTTGCCGGACAGTGTTGGGTAATACAGACTCTTACCTCAACACCATCAGCTGCCACAAGACAATCTTCCCTTGGTCCCAGCTGCAACACAACAAAGGAATGTACAAGAGTGAACATCGGACATATTGAACTCTTTGAACTTTATACTTACGGGTTCTCGCCTGGAACCTCTGAGTCAATATTCATCCGGAACTCTTCCAACGCCCTCAAACCAGTGAAGTAACTGGTATCTACGCGCCCCTGCATACCACGCAGGATGGAGAGCTCATCATTTACAAACATAAGGTGAGCTCACAGAAAGTGAATATTGGTGGTGATTAGTGGGGAGAACAGTGGGGTGCCATTACTAAAATCCACGGGTGGCTGAATCCCTTTCTCCATTTGCAGGAGAATATTTCTACGGGTCAAGCAGACGGGATTAGGCGGTCCAGTCCAGTCTGTCATCTCTGCACTACGCTTCACGTTGGAGGAGGTCGCAGCTGCCCGGGTCCGATCGACGCCCCTGTGGGAGCCAGGTGAGCGTAACATCGATTGAAAATCGATGGAGACTCACAATACCCTTGAGGTAATCTTGTGCTTTTTAATTTCGTCTGTCTGAACGTAAATGAAGTCAGATCCTGCAAGTCTTTGTGTAAGGTGATTGAGAAAAACGCATTTTTCAAATCAATCACAGTGAAATATCATGCCTCAACAGGTATGTTACATAAGATTGTAGCATGATTAGGAACTAAAGGGAACTCTGCCTCTAAAATCTGGTTAATCGTGCGAAGGTCTTGAATTAGCCTCCATGATCCCCCGCCCCTTAGATTTCTTGATAGGGTACACTGACATATTACATGGTGACTCTGACGTCACCAAGATGCCTTGATCCATCATGGCAGCAATTGTTTTTAAAAGTACCTTCATCTGCCTCTCGAGACATAGGATGCACCCAGATGCCCAAGGGTTAGGCGCGCCTTACAAATGTAATAATAAATAAATAAATAAATAGGATACTGTCGTGCTAGAGGTAAAATTCTCCTGGCTTCAATTTAATCTTTACTTCTCCAACCCCATTTAATAGGCCTACATCATAGGGGCCTGTAGTCCATAATGAAGCTGGCACTTTTGCCATGTCTTCATCAAAATAATCGGGACACTTTTGTGCTATCATCATTTTTTGAGAAACCTCTCGTTTGATGGCTCGTACTCAATAAGAAATGCTCATTTCAAACACTACTTCGTCGTCAGATGGGTGATATCCAAACAGATCTTCATCAGTGACATAAGTCAATCTGTATCCTTCCTCGATGGCGATTACTGTGCACCATCGTCTTCCTTAATAATCATTCCCATCAAGCAAAGCCATTTCTCCTCACTCTATGGCTGCTTGTAGTTCTAAAGGAAAGATTTGCCCTTCCTCTTCATCCATGGGTATATTTGGCCTGAATAGAAATTCATCAGGTATTCTCACAGTTCTTCCTAGTAAGCCTGGTAGCCATGTCAACAAAAGGCATACCCCATAATGAAAAACGTCAGGTTCAAGTGGAACTGCTCGTATGGTCACTTGTCCTGCAAATGCCATAATAAATTCACTCATGTTTCAATAATGCATTCCTGGTGTTGAACACACTATACCTTCATCAGTAAACAAGATTGTCATATTCAACTTTGTTATCAAATCTCAACCTAATATATTGACAGGTGTCTGCCTTGAATACAGCAATGCCACCACATTCTCCTATAGAGACTGGTAATTCTTCAGTAAAAGGGACTCTGCTTGTAGCTCCTGTGAAACCTTGAGTATTCATGGCACTGCCAGACATTGAAAATGTTCCCTCTTTTATACATGAGCGTGTTGCACCTGTGTCTACTAAAAACAAAAAACGTTTGCCTCCTATACTGACATCTACCCTCGGTTCCTCGTGAGGATTAGGCGTCACGGATAGTATTGAACACATCAAGTCTCCCACTGAGCTGTCCTATTGTGGATATAGCCTCATTCCTGTACCTGTAAAAGGATTCCCTTCTTCTACAGTAACACCCCCTATCCTCAGAGTCATTAACTGTCCCGTGCTTGTGATTTGCTGTATCTGCATAGGTGAATGCTGCGACTGCCCTTGCAGCAGATTAACTGCTGCTTGCTGCGTTGGCAAACCTTGCTGCATTCTCGGCGCTTGTGCCTGTTGCACTGTTTGATTCTGAGCAAACCCATCTCCACTCTGCTGTGAATATGCAAGCGGGTTTGAAGTCCCCCTCTTGAAAATTTACCATTCTGCACAAACCCTTGACTTCTACACATACAAGTTAATGCCCTGTCATTCCACATGCCCAACATATAGGAGGCGGAAATCTCCTATTCTCATCATGCATATCTTGATTGTCATTCTGCATATTTTGAAAACTTCCTTGATTGCTCTGAAAGGTTCCCTGATTGTCCTGCCAATTCCCTTGATTATATTGAACATTTCTACCTCGAAATCCTCCTCTTCCTCGTGGAGCAAATCCTTTATTGCCCTGATCGAACTGCCTTTGATTAGTCATCTGAGGCATGTTTGTCACCTGCTGTGAACTCGATCCGTCTCCACTAGTTATCACTGCCCCTTCAATTGTGTATTTATGTAACTTCTTTTGCACTAACTTTGCCTCTTCGCCTTTCCTGACATCATCCTTTTTTGCGATTCTTTTCTTGCAAGAGTCTTCAATAATGTGTGATGGTCAGCTGAATTTCTGACCACGGTTTTGCCTCCATACCCACTAACTTCTTGAGCTGCTTCTGTAACGGGTCTGGCAGCCCTTGGCATAATATATGATAGAACACAGGTATAGATTTCCCCCAAGTCTCTCATGTCTCCAAGGCCCATTGCTCTTGGAAATTCTGAATGTAAACAAGCGGGTGTTCTTCCTGCATCTTTTTTGCCGTTATAGCTCCCATATCGGACGTGTCTGGATACAGTACTCTAAGCGCTTTCCAGACTGCCTCACTATAGCTATTGACCGATGCTCCATCATGAGCAGTGTTAACCGTAGTTTCACGGATGGCAATAAGGAGACCCTTAATGTCCCCTATAGACAAGGTATTCCATCCTGTCATCTTTTCTAATTCATGTATCCATTACCCAGCGCCAGAAGTTAAACTCTGTAGTTTACACCTTAAATTATCCTTGTCCATCTGGGGCCAAGGTACATACTGTGCTCTAGCTCCCGCTTTCGCTAGCAAGGGAAACTGTGAAACCCCAAACTCACTCTCATTTCCCATCGTCTGTTTATTCAAGGCAGGAACAACATTTCCGCACTGCCTTCTTCCTGGCAGCGACCTTAATCTGCTCACATATGGTGGTGACTCCCCCCTCTCACCATGGGGTTGCCCATTAGGTTGATATGACGGCATCAATGATTTTGACGCCCGAGGTATAGGTGCGTCTAAATCTGACCATCTCACTTCCTTATCCATTGTAAAACAACCCTTAGGACCACATACGTCACGTTCTCTTCTGCACGGAAGGTGCCTCTGTCTTCATCTGACATTTCCTGTGCCCAACTCGCATAACTTCTCTCTTCTTCATCTCTGTGTAGAGTCAATCTATCTAAAGACAACTTCTTGGGCCTCGTGCTACATGAGGCTCCCTATATTTCGTACAACTGTGTACTCTCGAGCTGATCATTTTTTCCCTTCCCTTTTCATTCTTTCTGGGCTCTCATGTCATGATAAACTTTATCAATCGCTCCCCAATGCTTCTAGTGTCAAACACATCCTCTAGATTTACTCTAGATGGGCCTGGTAATGACTCGTATTCCAAGAAGAACTCCTCTATGTCCTCCCATGCTACTTCTGGATCGGGATTCCTTACCTCCTTCTCCAGGTGATCGAGATTGCATGCTCTTTGCCTTTGTTTTCGTTCTATGTCATCATCAAACTCTCTACACTTTCTTGTTTCCTCTCTCAGCCTGTCTTCCTCTTTTTTCTACATATCCCTTCTTTCATTTGCCCTTCGTGTCTCCTCATCCTTTCATCTTTGCATTCTCTTAGCCCTTAACTTCTGTTCTTCATCTTCTATTCTTTTTCTTTCTAACCTTTCCCGCTCATCGATTGCCCTTTGTCTATTATCTCATTTTCTCTGCTCCTCTGCTCTTTCCTGCTTCTTCAATTGTTCATCTTGATATAATTGCTCCCGTCTTTGTCTATCTTTCCTTTTCGCCTCTTCTTCTTTCGATCGTTCTTCTTTTTCTTTATCCTTTTTTTCTTGCTCATCTTGATCTTCTCTTTGTCTTACATCCGCGATGCATTTACCATTGAGTTTGAGCAAAATCTGACCACCCATCCATTCATTCTGTAGAAGTGCTAGCTCATCAGCCTTATCTCTTTCTCCTTTCCATCTCTTTATTTCTCTTCCTATATCTAAGGATGTACTTGCTTGATCACTTCTCTCCTTGTCTCTCAGGACTTTAGGGATTACATCTTTTTTAGTATTTCTCTCCGAGCCCTCATCACTGCAGGCGACTCATATGCCGGGTTGCAATACCCTGTTGCTGCCTTAAACTCCCTCAATGGGTATAACCCATTGTCTTTCTTGTTTACGCCGTCTATTTCCGGTGGGGTGGAGGGAGCAGAAGGCTCCTCACCCCCCTCTTTGCATATATTAAGGATCCAATCTATAGGAGGCGGCTCTTCTCTTTCCTCCTGGTACATTTTCCAAAGTTCTAAGCTTGCTAGTCGCTTGTCTAGCTTTTTTCCCGTATATGCTGCATGCAAATATGTCATCATATGCTGCAGGACTACCTTCAATAGTGACCCTCCTTGCGGCCACGGCATAAACATTTTATTTGGGGTTCCCTTAACCCATTCCACACTTTACTGCCTAAGCTTAGGTGCATGTTTTGGCAACTGCTTGAAGAGGTGCACAAGTGGAGTAAAATCCTCCATTTTTGACTCGTCACTCTTGACTATCAATATTCGTTTACTTTTGTAACAGGTTTAGAAGAAATAAGTTTCAGAAAAATAATATAATATGAGCGTGCACCAATCGCCGCATTCTCCAATCCTTTTAAAACATGTTTTTAACTTTAATCTTGCTAAAAAACACCATGAACTTAAATTCAAACAATCAATTAAATTTTCCAACCCTGTGTTTCTCCTTTTTTTTTCTCAATCACTTTTGACTATTATGTCATCACCAACACATAAATACATAAAACAACCAGACAAATGGACGTACTCTACCAGTCACATATATCTCTTATCTCTTACAATCTTTTCTCTAAGACTCATCTTGCCCTCTAAATCAACAGTCCTACGAGTTTAAATCAACCTCTTAAGTTACGTCTTTAACCAAACTCGTCTACTGCTTCCAGTATGGGATTTTAGGTTAAGATTGCTTCTGTTATGTTCTTTAAAACGCAGGCACAGGGCATATTCTATTATCGTGGCATTCTCCTCACAATAACTCTTAATTACTTGGCCCCTCACAAGTCAATTTCTATTCAATATTTAACACTCTTACTCTCAAGTTACGTTTGCCCCACCTCCCTCCGTTACACTTCTTTCCCTTATCACTTCTCGTCACTCATTGCCCATACACAGTTTTGCCACCTCGCTCAATTTTTACTCACCATCGCATGTTTGCCCTCTGACTCTCGGGATTGTACGCCTCTTTTACTGCCTCTTCAACTTCCCGTTCGTTCAGCTTCTCGTAGACTGTGGGAAGGGAATCAGTCTGAAACCGGAGGGACCCGTCACACCCTGCTTGCAATATTTTTAGCAATTGAAACTGAACCACTATCCACAGGGATCTTCACGTCCTGTTAGCCGAATGGCAGAGGTCGTGTGATATTGCCGGGACTCCAAAGTTTACTTATGTCAATGGATTTTTTAAACCATCCTCTCTGCTACCAAGTGAACTGAATAACCTCAGCCCTTTAAGATGAGTAGCAATTACCCTGGATGCAGATTTTATTCATACATCAATAATCAAAATGACTCAGGTAGTTGGCAAAAAGGAAAACCGTTTTAATATCAATTATCTAAAACAAGGAGTACAACGGACATCAAAGGACGTCTCAGCACAAATTCTCTCAATGCATTACAATAAAAAGCAGTCTTTTGTAACAAAAAATCGTCATTGATGACGTTAACCTACGTATTACTAATGTCATCCTACTTGGCAAACTACAAAAACCTAGTGGCAACTGTGATAGGCTTTTAGTGAACATCTAAGTATACGATCCATACTCGTCTAGGGCAGTGAAGAAAAGTGATAGGTTTCTTAACATCAGGTGAGGCAATTAAGCCCTCCCTTCAAAATGGCCACTATGAACGTCACTAAATACACAGCGTCCCATTGGCTACACAAACTATAAGACCCTTAATATGCAGTCCCCTACAATTGGTTGGCACTCTAACCTTCGTCAGTACTTTTCCACCTACGTCTAGCAGCATGCAGATTGGACCTCCAGGTGCTGGTGAGCTTGTCTAAAACAGAGCTTCTCACCAATTATCATCTCAATCCTTCATTATCTCAGAGGTCTGCTGGCAATTAAGACTTTGAACGTGTCCTTGGAAGTGTTCTTAGCTCTGGAGAATTCAGGGCAGTGAAAGCACGCTCTGCCCTCGTGCGTAGGTGTGAGCATCTTGCTCGTCCAACTTTATCTGTCCACGTGACAGTAGACCATGATTTCAAGCCTTTTAGCTTATTAAAATACTATTTTCTAATAGACCTCTGACGTCTTCCTTGTTTTGTTCATGCCTTCTGAACAGGAGCTTGTTCTTTCACACAATTTTGTTTCCAATGTCAGCTCACTAAAGCCTGATAAGATCTTGGCTTCTTGGCTTGGCTTCATGGCTCATCCAGCCTCGTCTTTTCGAGATTCAATTTTAATTCATATGTATTCTTACTGCGACTCACTGAGAATGAGGCCTTCCATTTTTAGTCCAACTCTGCTATAACACGTAGTGGAAACATCCATCTTTTACTCTCTATGAATATATGTATATATTGGCGCATGCCGCAATCTATTCACTATAAAGCTAGCCTCAAGAATACGTAGTCTGCTTGCGTTTCTTTTGCATCTTTACACGTGTAAACTGACTTGATATCTTCATCCATTTTATGGAATAAGCTTCTTCACCTTGATCCCAAGATGTCACTTATCCTTGATACTTTCTTGATGCTTTTATAGAATATCTGCATTCTCTAGTCTCTGAATCTTTTCTAGGCATGTCAGCTTAGCTCTGTGTGACGTCACCATTCGTCTTGACCATTAATTTGCTCTGCTTCTTCTGGGATTTCATTCAAACGGCCATCATATTCTCTTGTATGCAGGTACGGTGTTCTCAATGGGAACCTTGCCTCTAGGATTCTCCTAGGTATTGGTATTTTCACTGGTACTGCACGGTTTTCGCATTCAGGCTCCCAAAATATGGGCAATATAGGTGAAGTGTTTGAGGTGGGGGTACTTGGCTCCTCCTCTACACACCCGTGGTGGAAGTTGGGATACTAGTAGATAACAATGGATGTCAGGATATTTACTTGGAGGACGGTACACCATTAGGTATTAGCACACTTGGTCAAAAACATTTGACCTTTTACTTTTGACTGCATTTTTTTTATTGTTTTTTTGGTCGAATTTCAGTCAAATTGAATTAAATATATATATATATATATGGGTGGGGTAAGGGAATAAGGGGAGTGGTTGCGAGGGGGCTCCCCCCGCATTTTCGACCAAAAAAAGTGCAAAGAAAATTCGGTCAAATGTGAAAAGGTCAAATATTTTCAACCAAATAGACCCAAACCCACCATTAGGGATGGAGATGCAAAAATAATATTGCACTACAGATTTAAACAAACCATTTATTGGGAATATACCTGAAAGCTATGTCAATAAACAGGGTGATCTAGTCTTTAGTCTCCAAACCAAAAGGTATCTTCAGAATTCATTCAGTGTATCCTTGTGAACCAAAAGATTTAATTTGCCATTATCAGGATGAATGCATTCTGTTTAGGTGGATGAAAATGAGACAGAAGAAAAACAGTAAATTGAGGTGGAGGCTGAAATGTCAAGATACCTTTATTGTTTTTTAAACTTTATTTGTAAGACGGTCAAAACATGAAGATCAATAAAGATCAATAGACCAAGCCTCTCTCATCCACCTCCTTTCTGACAACCTCAAAAATCAATCAAAAGCCATTCTCCTTGGGGATGTTAACCTAGGTCTCCTGGACAGGAAGGACCCAGCAGCCAAATCCCTTGACTCAGCCCTCAAGGCTCTGGGGTACAATAACACCATCTTTAGCCCAACCCACACCCAGGGCAGAACCCTTGACTGGATTGCGCAACATAACTGCCCACTCATCATCACTGGAAACTCTCCCACCCCATGGTCAGACCAACACATCATCACCTTCAGCATCCTCACCACCTGCTCCACCACCCCCCCCACCCCAACCACTGCCACCCTGCCTTGCCAGAAGCTCCCGCCAACTCACTAAGGAAAAGCTACTGCCTTTCCTCCAAGGCCCAGCCTTCAGACCCCCTTTCTCCACAGACCCAGAAACACTCGCAACAGCCTACGAAGTTGCCATCAAAGCAGCCATTAATTCCATTGCCCCCTTAAACCCAGTAAGTCCAAACCCACCACCCACTCCAACTCCTGGTTCACCCCGGACCTCCTCGCACTCCGCATTGAAAAAAAGGCCGCTCTCACTCAGTGGCAAATTTCTCACTCCGACAAAGACAAGATGACTTTTAAATCATGCTCCACTAGATCTAAAAAAGCAATCACCCGAGCTAAGGCCAACTCCTTTGAATCCAGAATCTCTGAAGCGCAATCCAGCACTAAAGAAATCTTTGCCATTTTTAGGGAGCTTGAAACACCTACGCTCGCCCCCCAGAACTTCACCAAAGACAAGGCCTGGTGTGATGATATACAAACAGCCATGAAAAATAAATTGAGCCTGGTCCAAAACAAAATACTAGCCACGAAGCAAGCCCTACCCAACACACACACCCCTGCCCCACCACCAGCCCCGGACCCCCCCTAACCTTTCTCATTCAAACCCATTCTAGAAAAAGACATCACCAACATAATGAGGAACATCAAACCCTCCAATTGCAAAGGTGATGCATGCCCAGCCACCATTATCAAAGACTGCGCTGAAGCGCTAGCTCCTTTCCTTACAGCCTTTGTAAACGCCTCCTTTGCTACTGGGAAAGTCACTGCCTCCCTCAAGGAAGCCTGGGTCCGCCCTCTCTTAAAAAAACCAACTCTCGACCCCACATCCCCCAACAACTATAGACCTATCACCACTGTCCCTTTCCTCCTCAAAATACTGGACAAAGCAGCCTACCTGCAGGTTCAACACTTTATTGAAGAGAACAAACTCCTAGGACTCCGCCAATCAGGCTTCCGCCCCAGACACGGGACTGAAACCGCCCTACTTGACCTGAAAAACCAAATGGACGATGCCAGAGACATGGGTAAACCAGCACTTCTCTTACTTCTTGACCTATCCGCGGCTTTCGACCTCGTGGATCATGACGTCCTATGCCACCACCTCTCCTCTACTGCCAAATTCTCCCCTGAAGCCACAGCATGGATCACTTCCTTCCTACAAGACAGAACCATGCAAGTATTCTCGGACTTAGCATCCGCATCACCAACTATCATTCTCTGCGGTGTGCCCCAAGGCTCCTGCCTTTCACCCACCCTCTACAACATCTTCACACGACCACTTTTTCTCATCCTCGATGCCATGGGCATTTCATACACTAACTACGCCGACGACACACAGATCCTCCTCACCCTCACTGGCAACTATGACACTGACTCGTTGACCCTCAACAACCTCTACAACACCATCCAAGCCTGGATGGCAGACAATGGACTATGCCTCAACTCAGACAAGACTGAACTCCTTTTGGTAGGCTCAGCCGACACGCTGAAAAATCTAGACTCCCAATTCAGTCATTTCACCATAGACTCCATCAAAATACCTGTCTCAGAATCCGTCAAAACCCTTGGAGTCTACTTGGATTCCAACCTATCCATGGATAAACAAGTCAACGCTATAGCCCCTGCAGCTGCATACCATGCCAAACTGATCAACGCAGTCAGGCCCTTTCTCTCCAAAGAGAACTGCACTAACATAGCCAGAGCCATCACTGGATCTAGGCTTGACTATTGTAATGAACTCTTTCTAGGCACCTCTAACAAATACCTAGAGAGGTTACAAATCATTCAGAATAGTGCTCTTAGGGCAGCCCAAGGCATTGCCAAAAGAGAACACATCTCGGAGGCCAGAAAACTAGCACACTGGCTCCCAATAAAAGAAAGGATCATCTTCAAGAGTCTGACACTGACCCACAAGTGCATTCACCTTACTGCCCCTGACTACCTCTCCCAAAGGATCCATCCCGTCTCTTCTACGAGGCCAACCAGATCACCATATACTAACATGCTCTCTGTGCCAATAGTAAAAAAAGTCAGGGCGGGCGGATCCAGCTTCCCATATCTCGCACCCACTCACTGGAACGCCCTACCTCCCACTATCCGAGGTGAGGCCTCCCTCAGCACCTTCCGCAAAACCATGAAAACCATCTTATTCACATAAGATGCCTCGCACCAGTCGAATACATCTCATATGTTCCTAATGCATAAACTGTATTGTAATGACCAACTGTACCAACCAAAATGTCAGCTCTATGCTTTGTCGAATTCATAATGTACCACTCAATGACTCTATGCCTGTAACTAAGCTCTTGCAAGTAACAGCGCCTCAATGCCCATGGGTTACTTGTGCGCTATATAAATATAAATAAATAAATAAATAAATAAAATTTGGTCAATTCATGACATGTCATTGGTACATTTGTTAATACAGTTTTATCAAATTCATTAGTCACTTTACATAGTTCTCAGGTGGTATATAGGAACATGGTCACAAATTTAGCAAGAAAAGATCTAAATGCTGCCCAAATGTCTTTTGGTCGGTTTGTGGGAGAAACGTTTTGGACAAAGCTTTTTTCATATTCGTTCACATATATCATGTCCTTGATCCAGCAGTTCCAAGTGGGCGCAGTTTTAGCTTTCCAACATTTAAGTATATTTCTTTTTGTCACCGCACAGGCCAAGTTGAATAATCTGTGTGTCTAAACAGGGACCTTTCCAATGTCTCCAAGTACGTATTTGATAGGGACAAGGGGAATGGGGATATCAAGGATGTCCTCTACAGTCCCAGCCACCTCCCTCCAGAATTCAAGTATATGAGGGCATGCCCATACATATGAAAAGAGTGTGCTTGTTTGGCCGAACGCTTAGGGCAGCCAGGTGATATATCGGGAGAAGATTTCACTATTTATATAGGAGCGAGGTGCAGATGGTTCAGGATCTTGAATTGGATCAATCTTAGGTTGGCGGTAATTGACACTGTTTTGGTAAGTTGGCAGTATTTGGCCCACTGCATTTCGTTAATGGTGAAGCCCAGGTCTCGTGCCCCTACACCTAACATGGAGTTGCTAGAAGGGGCATGGGTCTGTATTGTTTTGTACAATTTGGAGGTTGCACAATTTACCCCATTAGGTGTCATAATGCTGGTCATAAATGGGTGTGTCTCTGGCTCATCCGGAAAGGAGGGCCACCGTCCACGAAAGGCTGCCCTCATTCTGTGGTATTGAAGGGACCGCAACGGTCCGTGTCCTAGCTTTGCCACAAAGTCTGCTAGTGACACAAACTTCCCTTTGGGGCACATGTCACCTATTTTTAGCTGAGCATGGGAGTCGCAGGCGTTCCTGATGGCCGGGTCATATGTAGGGCCTATCCCAGGGTAACGCCATGAGGGGGAAGTGCTGCTGTAGGGTAAACTGATATTAAGCCTTTTAAATATTTTGGCCCAGGCATTTACTGTGGTCTTAACTGGGTCAAAAGAACTAGTATCCAAATAGCGGACAGAAAATAAGACTGAGCGAAGGTCAGTAGGGGATGCAGCATACCTTTCTATCCTGAGATGAGCAAGGTCATCAGAGTTGGAGAACCAGTGCCTCGCGTATTGGGCTTGAACGGCCAAGTAGTAAACCTAAAAGTCAGGTGCCGAGAGGCCACCAGTATCGTATTGTTCGGTTATTTGTTGCCCAACTCATTCTGCCCGTCCCTCAAATCCAAGCAAATGAGGAGACTATGGATTGCAATTTGGAAAACCCTGCTGGGCTATATGGGTATGTTGTTGAACAGGTATAACAGTTTAGGTAGAACAATAATTTTCAACAATGATATCCGCCCATAGATTGATATTGGGAGGTTGTTCCAAATCTTAAGCTTGGCTTCTAGTTGATGTAAATATAGTTTGTGATTGTTTGCATACAGAGATCGGTGATCAATAGATACTGCTGCGCCCAGATAGAGAATAGATGCAGTGGACGAGCGGAAACCCATTAAGTCTTCAGGCTGTGTTGTGGCTTGTGTGAGTGGTAATAATTCAGATTTGGTGTTGTTTGTTCTATATCCGGAGTACATTGAGAATTCGTGGACATCTTTTATGATGGGGCAAGGTTGATTTCAGCGTCACAAATGTACAATAGGGTATCATCTGCATATAATGAGATCAGATGTGGGTGGGGGGCATTAATACAAACCCCTGTATGTAAGTGTTTGTCGCGAACCAGTGCAACAAGGTATTCAATTGTGAGGGAAAATAATAGGGGGGAAAGAGGGCATCCCAGTTGCGTACCTTGACCCAGGAGGAATTTATTCAAAAGGGTATAGTTAGTCCGGACCACAGCCCTGGGGTCGGTGTAGAGGATTTTAATTTAGCTCCGGAATCGTGGGCCGTACCCAAAGCATTTGAGAATGGCGAACATATATTGCCACAACACTGTTCCAAACACTTTCTCAGCATCTAATGATGCAGCCACAACTTTGGCCTTGGAGTCTAATTGGGCTATGATAGCGAAAAGTCTGCATAAGTTTCAGAAGGTCGATGTGGTGGTATAAATCCTGATTGATTAGGGTGTATCAGATGAGTCATAAAGGGTTGTGTAGTTAGCAATGACTTTGGCAAATATTTTGGTGTCTGAATTAATTAAAGAGAGCGGGCGGTGTGAAGCAACTTCCTGTGGGGGCCTCTGGGGTTTGAGTAAGACAGAGATGACCGCTTCTCGAAGTGATGGTGGAAGGGCACTTGTTTTTAGAGGCTCGTTCCATAATGCTAGGAGTTTAGGGGCAAGCTCATGTGTGTAGCATTTGTATAAATCAATTCTCAATCCCCTTCCCAGCAACTAGACCCTTGATAGCAGATGTAATTTCAACAGTGGTAAAGGGGGTCTCTAGGGTTTCAGATGTCTCTGATGACAAAGAGAGAAGCAGAATCTCAGATCAGTAATTGGTGAGATCACCAACAGACATGGTGTCAATATTGGTACAAAGTGAAGAATAGTATTAAAAAACACTTTGTTAATTGCAGTTTCTCCCACACATATTTTCCTATGTTGGTCACATATACTAACGATTGGTTGTCTAATGTTTTCAGCCTTGATTAGTCTCGCTAATGACTTGCTGGTTTTATCTCCCTCGCCATATTCCCTCGCCCTGATGGGTTTAGTGACATAAATGGATCTCTCTGTCTGCTAGTTTATAAAACTTGTCAAGGTGTATGTGGATTTGAGCCAGCGTTGATTCCTCAGGCACCAGTGCATAGTCATTTTCCAATGTGCATATTTGTGATTCAGTCGTTTGGAGGTTTTGGCGGATGGTGCGAAGAGAGCCATGTGTCTTGGATATAATCTGTCCTTGCAGCCAGACTTTAAAAGTCTCCCATACCGTGGACAGAGAATCCATTGTAACCTAATTGCGTTAAAAAAATCTATTATCTCTACCCTCATTGGGATCACCACAGTGGTATTGTGAAGGAAGGCTGGGAGCATTTTCCAGAGTTGTAGGCTCTTACTTAAGTTTATCTGCTTAATTTCAAGGAGTACAGGGAGTGATCTGAGATTATGCCGAGGGATGATTGTACAGTCAGTAATGTGTGTGGTCCAGTTGGGCATGATTAACCATAAATTGATACGCGATCCAGAGTAATGTATGTATGAGTGGAAAGTGAATTCCTCGCCGCGAGGGTGTAATTCTTGCGATATGTCTATCAGGGGTAGGTATCTCATTGATTGGGTAACAGCCAGAGCCGATTTGGTTAGTGTACGGGGGATCCTGAAAGTCTGTCACACATTGGGTCCAGGATGGTGTTGAAGTTGTCACCCCACAGTACCCAAGTATTGGCTATGGGGGATATAAAATTTATAATGTTAAAATAAAACTCTGGATCATCTATGTTTGGCCCATATGTGTTATTGAGTACAATGGGTTGTCATTGCAAGTCACAACAGACAATGACATACCTGCCTAGCAGATCCACTGTAGTTTTAAGGACATAATAACCCAAAGTATGGTGGATGAAAATGAGAACCCCCTTTTTTTTTGTAAGGAGTAATTGGTTGCAAATTTCTGGGGGCCCAAGCTGCGCGCAATGCAGTCGACCACTCTGCTCAAAGAATGGGTATCTTGTAGCATCAAGATTTGTATTCTGTGTCTTTTGGCATATCATTGTATTTTCCTGGATTTAATGGGATTATTTAGACCACATATATTCCATGTAAGCATCCTAATGAACTGATTACCGCTCCCCATTACGTAATAAAAAGGAATCTATTTCCCCGGTGACCATGCAACAGCCGACCAACAAATGCTCCCCACGTGTGACCGTCAATTATTGTGCTTTAAACCCTTAAACATCCCAACCCCCACCCTTGCTGTACTTCAAACATGACAGTGTTGCCCCATAACCAAAAACACCATCTTTAAACAGTGGAAGACATCCTGCGAACATCAGCAAGAACTTTGGAACATTGTCAGGTGCTCTCACACACCACAAAAGGGAGAAATCCCAAGGTTTAGCTTGTGGTATAATGGTAAAATGAAACCAGCACCCAGGTGTTTCATTGTGGTAGCAATCATGGAACTGGCTATAATGTCTGACAGACAATAGTTCACATGGTGCGGTAATGAAATGCCATGTGGATCAAGTCAATTAGTGTCGGGAGGCATCTGAATGGTCTGTTCGATGTAGGATGAGGAGGCGTCTGGAGTTTGAAAGAAGTGGGATCTGCCCACATGTTGTTTTCAGAGTCGGCAGGGAAGATCATGGCATATGGTATTTTCCTGTCTCCTAAGGTGCGCTTGACTTGGTCGACCATCAGGACTCCAGATGAAAAATCCAGATATATATGAATTCTGGTCAAATCGAATTGTAGTGAGCCTATTTCTTGTGATAGTCGGAGTATCAGGTCATGGTCACAGTAGTTGATGGCGGGTAATAATTGTGCGGGGGGGCTCCAGGTTTGGGGGCTGGAACCAAGGAGCGGTGTGCCCTTTCCACTAGGAATTGCACAAAGAATTGTGCCTCTGGGAACAGGGAGTGTAACATGTCCTCCGCAAAAAAAAGTCTCTATGAAGACATTCAGTTGTTTCTCCACCACGCCCACTATTGTAATGTTATTGCAGCATGACCGCGATTCTAGGTCATCACATTTCACTCTTACTGTTTTCAGTTCTGTTAATCTGTTCAATATCCTTTCCCTGTGTGATAACCTGTCTTCTAGGTCTCCAACATGTATTCGGCCTGTGTGATGCGTCCACTCTCCTTTTCGAGTTTTGCCTTTAGCAAATTCACTGTTGAACCAATGTCGTCCAACTTGGCGTTCACTGCCGTGAAGCCTGCCTGCATTGCGGTCATATATGGATCCATGGGCAAATTAGTTGGACAGCTGGCATCAAAAGCCTGGTCCTGTGGGCAGGCGGGTTTGGCGCCTGGCCGGGATGTGCCTGCAAATGCATCGATGGATCCATTCTTGCTCCTCTTGGCTCCTCCTTGGGTCATTACCAACAGGAGATCCCAGACAGTAGGTGCTTTGTTTGTTGTTGGAGTGGCAGTGTTGTTGGTGCTCTGGTGTCGGCTGGGGTTAATATGAACTCCCCACATGATGGGCAACACAGATAGAGGGTAAGTTGGTAGGGCTTTGGGCCTGCATGCCGGGGCTGTGGTATGCTCAGAGCACTGCCTCTCTGGGTGACTGACCTACACTCCGCCGATGTTATGCTTCAATGTTTTCAGTTTGCTGTCTGTCTGTAGTTAGCGGGTTCTGCAGGCCTTGCCTATTGTAACTGATAGGGCCAGTGTCAACCCAGTCTTGCGGTGGAGCCGGGGTAGTGCTTGAGGCAGACGGCAGGAGAATTGCTGTTGGGCCGGTTGGCGTGTAGGGCTCCACCTCACGGTGCTGTTAAATATACCAGTTATGTTGGCTTTGGGACCCGTATCACTGGTGGGGGCTGGCGTTGGCAAGGCAGCATGTGGTACCGCAGTGCGGATGATCTGATGGGCGTGCTGTGCTCCGTCTCACTGCCCTCCGTACTGTGGTGTTATATTTCCTTATTGCATTGGCTCTGGCACTTGTATCACTGGAGGGCCGGTGCTGGCTTAGGGTAGCATGTGGCAATGTGCTTCTGATGTTTGGGCAGGCGTGCTGGAGGCTGTCCCATCACCGCTTGGAACTCCAACTGAGATTATCCCTCAGTTGCCGACTCTGTCTCCCGCGTATGCCAGCAGCGGCTGTATGCCCGCATGGATTTCAGGCCTGTTCTGTTTTCAGCCCTCAAGCCCACGCTTAATTCCGAGGGGGATTTTGTACCCGAGTATGATGTGGTTTTCATCCATACTTGCTCCAGCTGTGCTGCATATATTCTCAAACGTTGTGCTGCATTCAATTCAGAGGTTTGAAGCCTTGGTGGTCAGGATTGTTCATACAGGATGTGTGTGGTAACGGAGCTCATGAGTCAGGCAGCCATTCCAGTTGCTGCTCAGCAGCGCCCCCTGAAATGCCAAGATACTTGAGAGTGGCGTCTTCAAAGAGATACTGCCACAAAACCAGAAGAAAGCACAGACATTACTCCTTTGGAAGATTTTCCAGAATTGTCTAAAATGGTAGAGGAACAAGTCCAAGCTGTGGATGCATGCTCAAATGAATTGGAGAAAGATCAGTTGGGAAAAACATTATTTGAAATCAAGGATGTATTCGCCAGAGATTCCTATGATTGTTGGTGCACTGATCTTCCATAAGGTTATGGTAGGGAACATGTTGTTGTGTAACCCTTGGCCTGTTTTACAGGTTTTGTCAGAAGTAATCAAACAATTGGACTCTAGAGGAGTCCTTAGACCCATTAACAGTACCTCAAACATGCCTATATTAGGCGTGTTGAAGCTCGACGGTCAGGTGGCGGTTATGTGGATAAGAGGGTACCTGTGTCAAGGTGGCCCCTGCCGTTCATTGACCAAGGCCTTGCACAAATCTAAGGGTCAAAGGTCTTTACCACCTTAGATTTGACATCTGGGTATTGGTGTGTGCCATTAGCAAAGAACATAGAAAATCTATTTGCATTTACCTTCCAAGGGAAACAGTAGGCATGGGAAATCTTTCTGAATAAAGCACTCCCGGATGCAGCCAAGAGAGGAACTGTGGTTTATGTGGATGATGTTCTGATTAAGAATGAGCACATAAAAAGCCATATCGGTGAAATCAGACATGTACTCAGCCAGTTGCAAACAGCTGTGTGAAAGGTGTCATTGCAGAAGGCACAGTGGTGTAGGAAAAGGGTACATTTCTTGAGACATGAAGTCACAGCCCAGGGATTAAACCCACAGAAGAAAAAGGTAGAAGCCAATTCAAAAGTTGAAGGATCCCACAAATCTGAAGGGTTTGAAGAGCTTGTTAGGGATGACGAGTTACAATAGAAAATTCATTGAAGAAATCACTCAACTGTTGACTAAATTATTGAAACAGGGTGTGCCCTGGAAATGGGGACAGGAACAGCGTGAGGCGGAAGCCAAGTTGAAGGATTGTTTAGTAAGGACCCCATGTTTGGCTTATTGGAAGAAGAATCAGGATTTCTTCCTAGAAATAGGGTTCACAGACCTCTGCATGTCAGCGGTCTTGTATCAAAAGCATGATTCGAGTAACAAAATCATTGCGTATGCCAGCCAAACATTGTCTCAGGTGGAAACCAAATTTAATGAATGTGAAAAAGCACTATTGATGACTGTTTGGACATTAAAACATTTTCACCCCATTGTTCAAGCGGAGCGGGTGATGGTTGACACTAATCATCAACGCCTGCAATTTTTACAGAGTAAGAGGATCAGATCAGGAAACCTACCCCAGTCAAGAATTACATCATGGACATTGGCATTACAGGGGTTGCCTGCAAAAGTGAGATATGGGCAGAATAAAAGAAGTCCAGTAGCTCAGGGGCTGGCAGAGTTGCATGACTGTGCATTTGCAGGTAATGCAGATAGTACAGAATTAAAAACAGATTTGACTGAATTTGAACAATCACCACACCAGGCCTTTGATGAAGAAAAGTGTAGAAATGTCCCAACTTTATATGTGGATGGGTTAACCCTGAAAAGGAATTGGTGGCAGGAATTGGGAATTTGTGGGCAAAATGTGAAGGTATCCCACGAGTGAGCATGAGGATAGGGCCCAGGGGTAGTCAGATAGCAGAGTTGGCTGAAATGTAAAAGGCAATATCCACAGCAGTAGAAAACCAGTTCAAAGAAGTAGTGTTGGTTACCAATTCTGTCTATGCCTGGAATAGTTTTGTGGAATACTTACCGGGTGGAAGCTGAGACGGATGATCACTTGTAACAAAAGAACACTCAAACATGGAAAGATGATTCAGGCCATCGACAATCTTATTTCAGAGAATGGGATGAACATTGATTGGAGGAAGATAAGAGGGCACTCCAAAACACCAGGAGAAGATAAGGAAGGGAATGATAAGGCTGATCAATTGGTCAACATTGATGCAGTGATGGGCAAACTGTTTCCAATTGAACACTTGCTCAATGAGATCCAAGTGGATGTGGTGACACGTTCCAAATCTCAAGGGACAGGTAATTGACCAGTAGTTCAGTGGAGCTTTGACAAGCCCTATCAGGACTTGATCAAAGCACAAAAAGAAGACCCAGTCGTGGGTATGTTGTACATTCATTTGTTAGATGCAGAAAAGAACCCCTTGACGGGGGAGGACTGCAAGGGAAGAGAGGAATTGAGTGATGTTGAAGATTAAAAAACAATTTCAGCTGGAAGACAGACTGTTGGTCTGAAAATCAATTTCAGGTCAGATCCAATGGTTGGTCCGTGTGTCATTTCGGGGGTTAATGTTACATCATGCATGTGATGCGATGACAGCGGGGTATAGAAGTTTGCAGAAAACATTGGAAATATTAAAAGAATATGCTTTATGTCCCAATTGGTGGAATTGTATACCTGAGGGTGTTTAGTGTTTTTGCAATTTCAGCCCGTCTCACCAACACGTAGAGCACCGTTAATGAAGAGAGGTTTGAGACATCCCTGGTCAGGTTTGCAAATCGATTTCATTGGCCGGTCCAGAGTTCATCATGGGGAAACAAGTACACGCTAACAGTTACTTCTCCACCATGGGGTCTGGCATGGATTCACATGCTCATGAATATTCCCCCTCGTCAGACACTGGGCATCCTCGGTAAAAGAAAAAACTGTTTCACTTTCACTTACAAACTGTATTTCACCTCTAAACCAATCACTGTACTCTGTGTCATACTGTCCCCAGCCAATGACTACACTCTCCCTAAGCCCCTCCTCTGGCAGCCATCTTCAGATTTTTATCACATGCTCAAGTGTTGGGAGTGCTCGAGTTTTGCTCTGTGAGCTATTATTCATTTTTTTGCACTTTTTCAAGAAAAAGTCCTATTTTTGTCAAACAGAGCCTGTGTGCTCTTTCTCTCAATCGGCCGACAAGCTCATGGGCAAGGATCGTAGAGGTTCGTCAAAGTTTCCAGAAGGCCATCGGGCCTATTCCGCACTGTGGACCATGTTCGATTAGAAGAAAGAGGGAAGCTCCCTTTTCAAGCTCTGCTTCAGCTGCGGACTGTGCAACATGTTTGTGGAGGACAAACACCTTCCGTGCCTCTACTGTCTCCATCCGGACCACAGGGAAGGAGATTTAAGAAATCTGCCTCGGGTTCACCAAGGGAACCATGAAGCATAGATTACTGGCGTGGCTCAACGCAAGGCCTCTGACCCGTGCCCCAATCAGGGGCATGCCTCACCCAGGACCGGCCGATCCGAGAAGTGGGCTTCTAAGTCCTTTGAGGGCACCCCATCCGTGGGGGCCCAAGACAGGCCAAGCACCGCAAGTCCGTTTCCATTGGGGTCACTGCCCACGCGGGTCCTGTGATGGGCAGGGCACAATCAACCTCACCATCTGCCTCCATCTCCAGCCATCGCTCAAGCTTCTCCTCCAAGAGGAAATCAGCCAACACAGCTAAACTGCGGGAGAAGCCTAAGAAGCCTAAGGTGCAAGAAAAGGCGACTGACCTACCTAGGCAGCGCAGGAAAAATCGGTGTCGACGATCGAGATGGTGGCGCCCGTCTCTCACGAAGGCCAAAGGGACTGAACTGGTGAAAGGTAGCCCCGACTGCACCCAGAGTATCCCTGCCCCCAAGGCGGGAGGCCTCAGCCAGGGTGGTGGAGAGGACACCGGAAAAGAGGATGCTGTTGCTAAACCGGAATCCCACCACACAGGATGCAAAAAAGGGCAGGCGAGGAGGCCTCAGGGCAGGCCATACTCCAAGGCACGGAGGTTTCTTCCTCGGACGAGGAAGACCAGGTGTCCATATACACGATCCACAAGGAAGTGGGGGCGACGACGGCGTAAGTGACGATGGGGATGAGGGCGTAAATGCCGACGACGAGGGCGCGTGGCCTACTGCTCCGACTCTGCCGAGAGATGTATCGTTGGACATCCTTTCGACCCTGCACACGTTATTTATTTATTAACATTCATAAAGCGCGCCACAGCCCTGAGGCATCGGGCGCTGTTACAAGACAACATACTTTTCTTTTTAAAAACAAGTTTTATTGGGCGTGGCTTGGAGCGCCATCGATGTGGTCGCTCCTCTGAGGCCGCCCGTGGGATGTCCGCCGCCGCCGTCGAATTCTGGTGGTTCTAGGCGGGGTTTCGTGTCGCTAATGCCATCTACAGCGACCGGAACCGACATGGCATAACCTGGCTAAACATCGTCTTCGACCGTGGCGGCGTTCTACTAGAAATTTGAAGCTGAACTTCTCTCCCGTACCCGACGGACGAAACTAAGATGGCCGCCATACCGGGGCTCAGAAGCACGCTCCGCACCTGCCGGTAGCGGGACCTTGGGAGGCAGAAGAACCGGAGAGGGGGAGCGGTACCTAATATAGAATCCCCTGATTTCGGTTGGGCAGCTTGGATTCCTCCTGGGTTGCTACCGAGAGCAGGCCTCCACTCCTCTCCCTACTTTGCAGATCAAGTCGGGACCACTGCGGCCATCTTGGATCAGCCCTGCCGAAGTCCTTCTCCCCGTTCCACCCTTCCTGGGGCGCCCCTGCCCACCCACCTACACCTGACCCGGAGCGGAGGCCAGGGTGACGGAGTTCTCCAGCTGCCATCTCCCACCGTCCTGGGCCTTGCCGCTAGTCTCCCGACTAGAACTGTTTGGCGTGAGCAACATGTCGAGACAAACGAAAGTGAGCAAAGGCACGGATATCTCCGCCATGTTTACGGCTACAGAGAAACCCAAGAAACAGGAACCTCCCAAACTGACCCCACAGAAACAGCAAGAGGACAGGGGCGAGCTTGCCACTAAAGGAGACCTGATAGCCTTCATGGCGGACATCAAATCTGAGTTCCGCGCTTGCCTCTCGGAACTCGCCACCAAAGTTGACCAAACAGATCAGAGAGTCACAGAACTCGAGCAGAGGTTTGGAGAGATCGAAGATCATGCCCAGGAGCACACCACCGCTCTGGGGGAAATGCAAAAATCGATCGATTCCCTGCATCACAAATGCGAGATTATGGAATTTAAACAGGAAGATCTCGAAAATAGGGCCCGGCGCAATAATCTCCGCATCCGGGGCATTCCAACCTCCGTCCCCGATAACAAGCTAGCGGACTACGTGGCAAATTTCTTTGAGGCTCTACTTCCAGATCTGGACAAATCTCAGCTCATATTGGACCGCACCCACAGGCTTCGCCAGCGCCGCGGGACAGATTCGGACCCCCTTCCAGACGTGATCACCAGGGTCCACTTCTTTACAACGAAAGAAGCGATATCAGCGATCAGCCGCCAAGATGAAGAGATCACTTTCCAGGGCACCCCTCTTCAAATTTACCAGGACCTTTCGCCACTTATGCTCCAGAAAAGAAGAGCACTTCGGCCTCTGACATTATTCCTCCAGGAGCAACAGATCCGTTACAGATGGCTGTTCCCGACAGCTCTTCAATTCACATATAATGGCACCCTACGCCGAATCAGCCACCTGGAAGATGCAGAGAAAATCTTGCATTCGACCGCTCCCCGGGACCCTTCCACGCCACTCTTAGAGGGGACTGAGAACCCTGGTCCGCCTCCCTCCCCAAAAGCTAAACGCACGCCTTGGTCGTCGATACAACGAAACAACAAGAAGTGATGAACGTGGACGCCTCCACGGTCCCAGGCTCCGTCAACGAGCTAGCCGGGACACAGATATGCTCGTCTGAATTAGAACCCGCTCCCTACTTGCCAACCTCTTTTAAGTACACGACGACGGCGGGGCATTTCCATCGCTCATACCCACCCCAAGGATACTTTTCATCTTCTGTTCCTTGGGAACCCACAGTATGGGACAATTGGCCCTGTTGGCCTTAGGTACGACCGTACTGACAAAGTCGGTCTACCGCCCTGTTAAAGTTGCGATCCCCCGTTGGGATTTCGCGTTAAAACCTCAAGTGCAGAATGATTTTGTGAGTGCTTCCATCAGTCATGGCAGTTGAACATCCACCCCAGGACCCCCCCCCCTAACGCAGGGAACGGAGAGTGAGCCTTCAGAGGACCTTCAGTCGCTTCGGATCCTCTCCCTGAATGTTAATGGCTTGAATTCTCCCAACAAGCGAAAGGCAATTCTATTAAAACTCCGCGACGAGGAGGCCGCGATTGCTATGCTTCAAGAGACTCATCTGTTGCCCGCTGATGTATCCCGCCTTCGGTCTCGGCTATTTCCGCTTCAATTTTTTGCCTCCGGCACAAGCAAAAAACGAGGCACGGCGATTCTCTTCAGGAAAGACTTGAACCCACAGATTCTGGAAACAAAGACATGCCCAGAAGGCCGATTTATAGCGATCAAATGTCTCCTGATGGGAGACTTGTACACCCTCGTTTCAGTATACGCCCCCAACTCTGGACAATCACATTTTTATGACGCCTTGGGCACATCGCTCGCCAACTTCGTGGAGGGCCAAACGATCGTCGGTGGGGACTTCAACGGGGTCCCTGACCCCACTAAAGACCGATCACACCCCCCGACCCCAGGCGACTTCGCCCAAGCACTCAGCCTCCTTCGTCTCTTTAGTACCCTGGAGATAATAGACTCATGGCGGGTGTTTCACCCTGATGAAAAGGACTTCTCCTTTTACTCGTATGTCCACCGCACCTTCTCAAGGATTGACCTATTCCTGATTTCACCTCACACGTTCCCCTCAGTTAAGAAGGTCACTATCGGCACAAGAGCGATCTCCGACCACGCCCCAGTGCTCCTGGAACTTCGGGTTCAGAACCCTGACCCCACCACCCCGCGCAAATGGATGCTATACGACCCAATCCTCAACGACATGGCCACCAGAGACAAGATCGCAACGGAAATAAAGAACTTCTTCATGGAAAACCCGGCCTCAGACACCTCATTAGCAAACAACTGGGACGCCATGAAGGCAGTAATCAGGGGCTCCCTGATAGCCCAGGGTGCGGCCTACCATCGAGATAGACGACGAACCCGGAAGGCCCTGGAGCTTGAATTGAGAGAGGCCGAGGCACTCCACAAGGAGAAAGGCTGGTCCCCCAGAACACAACGGGCCATTCGCATGGCACGGAAAAGACTGGAAGCCCATTACGCGGAACAAACCGCCCAACTAATGGCGAAGGTCAAACAGTCATATTATGCGAAGGGCAACAAAGCGAACAGGTTCCTGGTGGCCAAACTAGCCAAGCAGAGACGCAGCATCGCGATCATGGGCCTGCGAGACACCAACGGGGTCATACTATACTCAGAACCCGAGAAGCAACGCCTCGCGATTGAGCACTTGGCCCAAATCATGAAGGCAACCCCACGAAACCCAGCACAACAGAAGGAATACCTTCGGCAGGCAGAGGTGCCCCAGCTCTCCGACGCAATGAGAGATGAACTGGAGGAGCCCATCACGGGGGAGGAAATTGAGGATGCCATCAAATCTCTCAAAACACGGGCCCCTGGCCCGGATGGCTTCTCAACCAGGTTCTACAAGCTATTCAGGTCGCAACTGACCCCCCATCTCACCACCCTATTCAACTCCTTCAGGGAAACGGGGGCGGTGACCCCATCGATGCAGGAATCGACCACCATCCTTCTGCCCAAACCTGGAAAAGACCCAAGAAGCATAACTTCTTATAGACCCATCGCACTCTTGAACATAGATGCGAACATTTACTCGAAAATTTTGACGACCCGCTTGAATCGCATCCTGCCGAACATCATTCATCCAGACCAGGCTGGGTTTATCCGGCACCGGACAGCAGGCGATAATATCCGGAGAACCCTGAACCTGGTGGACCTCGCCTCCCGGAACTCCCAAAAACTAATCCTGGTGGCCCTCGATGCAGCTAAGGCGTTTGATAGGGTGGATTGGACGTTTATGGGACACACTTTAGGGGCCTTCGGCTTCGGACCGGCGTTCCGAACGATGGCGCTGGCCAACTATGATCGACCTACAACAAGCCTGAGGATCAACGGCCACTTCTCGGCCCCAATCCCCTTGTCATGCGGGACTCGGCAGGGCTGTCCGCTGTCGCCCTTACTTTTTGCACTCACCATGGAGCCCTTCGCACAAAAAATTAGGCGGAATGACCAAATCAAGGGCATAACAAGCGGCCCTTCACATCATAAACTTGCCCTATATGCGGATGACATTTTACTTACGATCTCGGAGGCCCCCTCATCGCTTGAACATGCGATTCGCGAAATCACCAGCTATGGCGAAGTCTCGGGCCTCACCATAAACTTCGATAAATCTTCCGCCTTGGGCATTGGCCTCACCCCAGTAGAGCGAGAACCGCTGACTAGGATGTGCCCGATAGTATGGGAAAGGAGCGCCATCCCCTATTTGGGGGTTTACATTCCGGCTGATCCAAAAGAAACGTACAAATCCAATTTTCCCCGACTTCTCAAGGAACTGGAGGGCGACTTGAAGCGATGGGGGACCCAGGAGATTTCGCTGCTTGGACGCATCACGGCATGCAAGATGAACCTTCTCCCGAGATTTTTATACATATGCGCCTCACTGCCAGTGGCAATCCCCACGCCGATTCTCCGAGGGATCCAGAGGAAAATGCTGAACTTTATCTGGAGAGGTAAGAAAGCGAGAATCCCTCTCAGAACTATGTTGGGGAGTCCCAAACTGGGGGGACTGGGGGTTCCAGACCTTCAGGCCTACAGAGTGGCAGCCCAACTGGCCCGGGTCCAGGCCTGGCAAAATACGACAGACCGCCCGAGATGGGTGGAGCTGGAACAGTCGCGGACCCCCCTGCCTCTGCGATTTCTGCCACACATCCCGCCCCCCCTCAGGTCCCATGGGGGAGAGCTCCTGCTTTCGACCAAACACACCCTTAGCACTTGGGACTGGGCGCTGAAACGAAAGGGAGTGCCAAGAGGACTGAGCCCACACTCCCCGGTCTTTCTCAACCCAATGTTCGCACCGGGCATGCATCCCCGCAATTTCCAAAATTGGACCAAAGGTGGGCTAGAAACCATAGACCAGCTGTATACAGGGGAGAAACCGCTCACTTTCGCCCAATGTAAGGAGAAGTTCCAACTTCGGGAACGTGACAGATTTACTTACATCCAACTACGCCACTGGTGCTCACACCCCCAAACCTTGCAAGCAGCGACCCGTCCTCCCACTGCCCTGGAACTCACCCTAGGAGACCCTCCGACTCGCGGCAGCGTATCCACCCTCTACAGACGCTTCTTAAGCGACTTCCTAACCACAAGAACCCGATGTATGGCCCAATGGGAAGCGGACCTGGGACACCCGATAGAGGATCGAACCTGGGTGGACATATGGACCCGAACATATACCGCATCCACCTGCATCACCAACAGAGAATGCGCATACAAAATCATGCTGCGGTGGTACTATTCGCCCCTCAGACTCCACCATATGAACCCCCAGATAGACCACGCTTGCTGGAGAGGATGCGGCCTCCCTGGCTCTTTCTTCCATATGTGGTGGGACTGCCCGAAGATCCGACCATTCTGGAAAGCTTGTCTAGAGTCTATTTCGCTGATTACCGGAACAATGATTCCCTTGAAACCAGAACCGATCCTGTTAGGAGCTCCAATTCCCGGGATCTACCCGCGCTCCGGACCCAGAGCGAAACTATTGACTCATTGCCTACTGGCAGGGAAAACGGTGGTGGCCCGAACCTGGAAATCCCCGGAAGGCCCCCACATTGCCCAATGGTGGACCAAAGTATGGGACATTCTGATAGCGGAGAAGGTAACGGCAGCACGAGCGGGGATGCTACATCGCTTTCAGAACATCTGGGCCCCAGTCCTGGAATTCGACCAGCGCTTCCCCGCCCTGACCTATAAGCCCGCCAGAGCCCTCTGGATCTTGATGAACCAGGAGAGCCCGGAGGAAGACTCATGACCGCTGAGGCTCCAGCCGGACCGCCCGGGCGGGAGGAGCCTGCTCGCAGAGCCTGTGGGACTGATAACCCAGGGAGGAGGATAGAGAGAGAAGACACAGGGGGGGTCTAAAGACTGGGTGTCAACATGCTGAGATAACCTTTGCATATAATGTCTGTATTTATCATTCTGCCTTGATTTAAAATAAACAAAGTTAAAAAAAAAAAAAAACAAGTTTTATTGGTTTTCGAACATGTAACCATACAGTACACCATTCGTAGTACACAATACTTTATACATACAGTTTCATGTTTCCTATTTCTCCCATCCCAACCCATAACTCCCCCTACACCCGGCCTACACATCCCACCGCACTCTACTGCCCCTCATTCCGCTAAGCATATCCACTCTTATTCCTCCCCTGCAGGACTATCCTGATCAGATATGGATAGTGCAGCTACTAAATGTCTCCCGGCGACCAATGTTTCAGCGTCTGATCCCCTCCTCCACCGACTTCTCTTGCCATACGCTAGTTTCCGCATTCGCCCATTTCTTTAGATCTTGCCACCACACACATGCTGGCGGTTTTATGCGCGCTTTACAGCTCATTGCTATTCTGCGTTTGCCCAATATATCTGCTAGGTCTTTAGGTTTGCCTACATGTTTAGTTCTGCGAGGTCTAGGGAACCCCCCCAAAAGGCACGCCCTCTGGGTGCTCACGTCTAGGTTAATCTCCACTTGTGTCATGATTTGGGCTACCTCCCTCCAAAAAACGTCCTATTTCAGGGCATGACCAAAATATGTGTACCATTCCTGCATCCACTTCCCCACATTTCGGGCATGTCTGTATGTCTACATGGTTGACCTGGCTATTTTCATAGGGGCCATATATGCTCTGTGGGTAACGTAGGGTTGAATCTGTTGCAATTCCGTGTTTCTTGACACCTTTTTATGGTATCCTTGTGCTCTAATCCACAGCCCGTCGTCCATTGCTTCCCCCACATCTTCCTCCCAGTTCAATCACGTTTGGACAATCTCTTTCCCTAGCTTCGACATCAGTAACTCATATATGCGGGAAATCTCGTGGCCTCCTTCAGACACATCATAAAACGTTTCTGTCGTTGCATCTGGCCTTGGGCCATGTGTCTTTTATGATCCTCACCAGCCGAGAATATGTGATATACTGTGCCTGATGTAATCCCGTGCCCTCCATCAATCTTTTGAACTCCTTGGGCTTCCCTTCTACCCACACATCGCCTACCGTCGCTATGCCCACTGGCTCCCACCTCCTTCTGATGCTCAACCGAATTTGTTCATCTACACCATCTAGCGCCACTAGCGGTATCTGTGGGGAACACTGGATCAGATTGCCTATCAGTTGGCAAGCTCTCTGCCACATTCTCTCTCCCAAGCACAGCAATCTGCCCTCTCCCACCCTCCTTCGTTTCGGTAACCACATCCTTTTGTTCAAGAAATAAGGGGTGCTTTCAGTCCTCTGCAGCTTAGACTCCTCTGTGTGTTCTTCCGATAGCCACCTCGCTACAAATTGGAGATGGCTAGCCAGATAGTATACTTCAAAGTTAGGCAATCTAATGCCCCCTTGCTCATATGAATTTTGTAGCTTCCACAATGCTAATCTGTTCCTTGAGATATGCCAGATAAAGCCTCGGCATATACTCTGTAATTTCAAGAAAAACCGTTTGGGTATTGCATGCGGGATGTTTGCAAAATAATGTAAAAGCCTGGGCAGCACCACCATCTTTAATAATGCCGCTCTCCCCATCATAGTCAATGGTAGTTTGGCACAGAATACTGTACTTTTTACTATTTTGTTCAATGCCTTTTCAGTATGTGTTCTTCAATATTGTGGTATACATCTGTACCTAAATATATGAATGTCACAGTTTCCCATCTTATCGGTAATACAGGCAGATTGCACTCAGGCGTTCCTACATACTTGACTTTGTGGGTTGACTGTTATTCCTAATGGCACGGTATGCAATGTTATACCTGATAACATCGCATACTGTGCCATTACTTCCAGAATGTACTGTAGGTTCTCTTCTGGGTATTGCAAGTACAATAGCATATCATCCGCATACAGTGATATCAAGTGTTGCCCTCTTTTGGTGCTGATTCCTACTTCCTCATATTGCTGCCTCAGGTACACCGCTAAGGGTTCCAAAGCTAGGATAAAAAGCATCAGGGACCATGGGCATCCCTGTCTGGTGCCCTTACTTAGTTGCCACTGTTCTGAAATACTAGAGCCCATCTTGACCCTTGCCACCGGCCTACTGTACTGTACAGCAACGCACCCATCTCAGGCATGTAGGCCCCACCCCGTATTCCTCCAGAACCGCCAGAAGCCAAGACCACAGTTTCACAGCGTCTAGTGAAATTATTGCCACCTCTTGCGTACTCCACTGGGTATGATCTATGACTTGGTGAAGTCTCTGCAAGTTATCGGTTATGTTCCTATATGGAACATAACCCATTTGGTCTGGGTATATAAGTTTGCTTATTATTGGGCTTAACCTATTAGCCATCACTGCCGTCAGGATCTTACAGACTTGATTAAGCAGTGAGAGCGGCCTATAGGACCCGCACTCTGTGTCTGGTTAATTAGGCTTAAGGAGCAGTATAATAATCGCCTCTCGTAGAGTCTCTGGCAGTGTGCCTATATGTAGCGCCTCGTTGAGCATCGTCAGCAGTGGGGGGATTATTTCTGTTTTATAAGCTTTATAAAATTCACTGGAGAGTCCGTCTGCACCTGGGGCCTTGCTGGTAGGCAATAGTTTGATTACTTGCTCTAGCTCTTCTGCCGTTATCTGGACTTCTAAGCTTTCCTTCTCCACTTCCCCGAGTTTGGGGAGCATGATCTCTGTTAATGCCTCCCGTATATCTATCTCTTCTTTTTCAATGGAATCTGCATATAGCCGCTTATAATATTCCAAAAAGCATTCATTAACCCCTTCCTGGGTTTCCTGGATCTGCTCATCTTCCTCTTGCATCGCTCTAATAGTCTGTCTAGAGGTCTAGCTTTTATATAACCAGGCCAGTAATCTGTCTGGTGTATCGCCTTCTGCATGCTGTCTCTCCACATATTTCTTATAGCTTAGGTTGCCTAACTTCTCACAGAGGTCTCTGCATTCTTGTTGAACTTGGATTATGGTCTTGACCTCCTCTGGGGATCTCGTACCCTCCCGCATCATTATTTCTAACTTCTGTTCTGCTTTTTGCAGTTCAAGTGTTATGCCACCTTGCAACCCCTTAAATTTAGACATTGCCGCTCCCCTCATTACTACCTTAAATGCCTTCCATAAAGTCCCAGCCAAGTCCACACTGTCCGTGTTGTGTTGGAAATACTCCACCATCTCCCTCCTCAGGTCCTCTCTGAACACTGTGTCTTTTAATGCTTCCACCCTGAGTCTCCATGTCAGGATTCTGGGTCTAAGTGGCAGGATCTTCCATGTTCCCACCAGCGGGGCATGATCCGAAAGGAACATATCTTTGTATACTGTGTGTGTCGCTTCCTTTATTGAATCTGCTCCTATGACTATATAGTCTAGTCTTGTATACAGGTCTTGTGGGGCGGAATAGTGTGAATATTCTCTGTCTTGTGGGTGGCGCAGCCTCCATACATTTACCAACTGAAATGCTTGTAACAGGGTTACTAGGGCTTTAGCCGCCGGTGTCGGATGGGTCCACTTTTAATCCTATCTGTCCTTCTCTGGATCTAGGGTACGATTAAAGTCTCCTCCCCACACCACCGCCCCATCCATATATGGGCTAATCTTGGTATACAGGGTTCTGAAGTAGGCTGTAGTCTCTTGGTTCAGGGCATACACATCGATAATACATATTTATTTCTTTTCCACCAACCCCCTTATCAATACCATCCTTCCGTCTTTGTCTATGGTGGACTGAAGTAGCTTAAACAGGACATGGGGCGCTATCCATGTTTAAACCCCTCTGGCGTATGCCGAGTAGGTTGATCCCAGGGTTGTCCCTTCCAATTTCTTTATTATCACATTCTGCTTTTCCTTGGGCAGGTGAGTTTCTTGCAACAATGCTATATCTATTTTTTGTCGTTTCAAGTCCATCATAACCCTATTACGTTTGATATAGTTATTTAGCCCCCTCACATTCCATGTTATTAACTTTATATCTCCCATCTTAACCAGTTCCACCCTTCCCCTCCCAGCTACCATCATCCTTCCCTCTCTTCCTGGTGCGTGTCTGTAGGCCTGTCCCCCTATAACTTCCCCAACTTCCCCCCTCCCGCCACTCTACTCTAACCCCAACAATTGCCCAGCTCCAAAATTGAATCTCAGGCATCCCTGCTTCTCCCTCTTTTCCTGGCTTATTGCAAGTACATCAAGCGCAGTAGGTAGATAGTGTGCTACCAGTATCACTACTAACTAACCTACTGGGGGTAAGAGTGTTTCCTGCATTTCCTGTTTTCCTGCAACGCACGTGACTCCCGCTTTCTGTTAATAGTCATATGTCCCAAAGCACTCTTATCTAATAGTCCAAATGTCTCTATCACCCTCGCTTTTTTGCCCCCTCTTCTGGGTCATACATTAGGGTCCCATCACCGTATCACTTATCACTCTCCTCGTCATTACGATTCTACTGCTCTGCCGGCATGTTCTGGGCATCCAACCAACTGTCGACATCTTCTGGGGTTTCAAAAACAGGGCCCAATCTCTGTACAACACCTTCATCTTTGCCGGGTACAGTAGCATAAACTTGAGTTGGGCTGTGCGCAGTCTTCTTTTCACCGCCCTGTAGTTCATGCGTTGTTTTTGTACTAAGAAGGTGTAGTCCGGGTACGCTATGATGGTTGTGTTATGCTCACCTGGTCTCTGCGGAGGCGTTGGGGCACGGTTGCAGCCCTACCGCGGGTGACGTCGCTCGAAGCTGACTGCGCCCTCTACGCTTATTTGGTGACTGGTGGTAATAGGTGATGCTGCTCGGGACTGCTCCTGTGTGGAGAATAGGGGGCGTGAGTATGCCAGCTTGTGCGCCTGATCCCCTTCCAGACCCCTTCTCCCAAACCGTGGTACCCGTGGGATGCGCTGTCCCTGGAAAGCTCACCTGTTGATTAGTTTTGGCGAGCCCTCCTTCCTGCTGCTTCTGGCAGGGGCGCTTGTATGATCTGGACCGAGTTCCTTCACTGGTCCCTTGCACATGGTAGTCCAGTCCTGCTGCGGCTAAGCCACTATACTTCAGGTAAGTGTTCCTGTTTGCCTTTGTCTTTCCTCGTCTGTTTTTGTTGTATTGTAAAGTTTGTTGTCTTGTTTTGCTGTCTGTTCCACTTTTGATGTTTGCTCTTTTGCTTTCTTCCCTTGCAGGTGATGTTGCCGGCCCGGCAGAAGCTGCAGAGCTCGAGGCGACAACTGGAGGGAATGAGGAATGAAGCTGCAGCGGTAGAGTAGCTGGTAAATTGCTAACTAGGGGGCGCGCGAGGTTCAAATGCGGCGCGGCCCTCGGACGGATGTTCTAACCTTGTCTTTCTTCTTCTTCACAGGGTCCGAGTTCGTGGATGCGGAGTGCGGTGCTGCGGCATCGGGATCAAGATCAGTGGATGTCAGGAGATGAGTCTGCAGATGAAGCGATGAAGCACCGGTTTCCTGGAGGTGAGTATGCAGGAGAACACCTGGTTTCAAAGGTATGTAAACTGATCCAAGTGGCGGTGAGCGTCACGTTGCACGCGAGTGCACAGTAACGCGAAGCACCGGCCTTAAGGATGGAGTAGCTTATATAGCTGAGCTTCTGAAGCCACGGCCACCAGGTTCAGCCTGCCTGCCACACCCTGCCACACCCGATGAGTCAGCACATGAAGACCAGGCCTAGGGAGCCACACCCGATTAGTCAGCACATGAGGATGTCCTCTGGAATAAAGGCTTTCAGCTCCTGGAAAGTTCTTGTAAAATAAAAGCACTCCTGCACTGAAATAAAGTGTTCCTGCTCACATCTCTATATGAGCCTGGTGCCAAGGGTGCCAGGACTGAGTCCAGCCAGTGTTTATAGGTCCCGAAGTGACATAAGTGAGTCAAGTGGCCCATTGCCCATCCCTAGATGGTGTGGTTTTTGTGTTCTGGGGCCTGTGGCCATGACACGTTGCTGACGCTCTATTGATGGTGCCGCCTTTCCGAAAATGTTCCAGTATTTTCTCCCTATCCTTATAATTCAATATCTTGGCTATGGCTATTATTGGCCTCGGCGTGGCACTGGGTTGCAGTCTCCTCGTCAGTGCTTTGTGTGCCCTTTTGACATTGAATCCCTGGGTGAGTTTGCCTGCTCCTATTTCTTGCAGGAACATATCCTCTATGTAGTTGGTTGGGTTCTGCCCTTCCTCACCTTCTGGGAGCCCAATGATCCACACGTTGTTGCGCCTGGCACAGCCTTCTGCTTCCTCTGCTCTGTTCTCTAGGTTATGTACTTGCTGTTTCAAGATGGAGACTTCCGAGGCGTCCTTGCAACTGCTGGTGTTATCCTTCACCTCTTTTTCTAGCGCCCCGGCGCGTTCAGACAACGCCCTGACATCTTGCCTCAAGAGGTCCATGTCGATCTGAATTGCATCTATTTTAAATTCTAAGGACGTCTTCAGTTCTGCTATTGCCACCAATATGTGTTTGTCCATTCGACCTTGTGTTTCTTCATCTTTTGGTTCTGGTGGCTGCGACTTTGCACCGTTCATCTCTTGAGCGGGTCTGGTAAACGTGTCCAGTGATGTCTGCTTCACTTTATGATTATTTGCCTTAGACGACATCGCTATCGCCTCTCTCTGGTGTTCTTTTTTTCTTCCTGGCATCCGCGGTGGTACTGACTATTGGCGCCGTACTCGGTGGGGACACTGCTTCCTGACGGTTTGTGCAGGGCCTTGTTGATTGTCTCTTCCCAATGTCTTGTATTCCTCCCCTGGGTCCATGTCCCAGTTGTTACGTCCGTGCTCTTTGCTTGTCTCACTCATCCTTGTCACCTCACCCTGCTCTCGTCTCCGTTCCTTGGCCCGAGGCATACTACAGCACTGTCCCCTTTGCATTGCTTCTCACCACTGTCCCCTACTGCGTGAATGGGAATTTCACTCCCTTGTTGATATTCCTTCTGGAGTCACTGCAGTGCCGAAGCGCCTTCTTAGGCTTGAGTTGCGAGCCCCTGTGGAGCTTAGGTCGCTACCCCAAAGTCAGCTGGAATAACGTTACGTTGCGCGTGGGAAGCAATTGTGCCAAGGATTCAGCAGAACACTGCACAGCGTTCTTTCAAGGAGCTCGCAGAGTGCACATATGATTAGATTTGTTCAGTACAGCTGAGCGGTCGTTCCCACCTGTACACAGGTTGCGTGTGACGGAAGGATGCCGGGATGCTGTGATTTGCATGTGCATTCAGGGGCCCGCAGTGGGCCTTATTCAGTCTAGCCTGTCTCCTCTTCCCAGTCTCTGTGATTAATGTATGAGCTTTCAGGCCGCCCACCGCCAGGCCGATGCAACCCCACTGGTCCTCCCTATATAGGCTTGTGCTTACTGCTGTACAAAATACAGGATTGTAGAATGTGCCACTCTGGTGCTCCAACTGCGGTGTGATATGTGGAAACCACGTGATTTTGGTTGCTGCTATGTGGTGTGTTCCAGAGCTTGTCGTGGGTAATGCAAAAATCACCTACTTTGACTTTTACTTCCTTTTTCTTGCAGCCTTTAAGTATGCTTGTATTCCGTTATTCCCGGAGCTCGATCTGCTCACTCTGAGCCAGGAAAGAGGCAGGCAAACTAGTATGTATTGTTTATTATGTAAAATGTTCTTCTCTGCACTGGACTGTGCAGCTGGGGCAGAGCTGTTTATTTGCCTAATCCGGTGTGTGTGGGGTGCTCACCTCTGCATTGCTCGCTAAGCAGAGGTGAGTTCTTATTTGATCTCGGGAGCGCTCGTGCTGCGTTCCAGCTAAACATTGTTAGGATTACCGTCGAGACCCCCTTAGTAATCGCTTGTGCTTACGTGCTACAATATCCTGCCACAAAGTAGCTTCTAAGCCCTCATCTGGTCCGCTGCTGTTGCAAGCTCCTTTGTCTGTTGCCACGCGCAGTTTCGCAGTTGTGACAATCTTTCCGACCTCCGCCACCGCTCCGGGTCTGCTTCCCCTGGAGGACTGGGCTTCACGCTATTCACCCACTCAGTCCAGAACAGGCATATTCTTTGTTATTTCCTGACGGTTTCGCTTTACCTCTGCAAGCGCCCTCTGTCAATCCTCCCTCGCAGAATCAGATCAGGTGGACTTGCGGGCGAATCCTCACTTTACATTGCTCAAGTCGCATCCATCAGCCGTTCCCTTTGTTCTGCGATTGTCGCCATTTTTCTGCTGCTTTCCCAGGGAACCCTCCAACTTTGTGGTCACTATACTCTCTTCTCCTTACACTATTTTGGTCGGACTTATCATCACTGCATGCCCATTAGCTTCATAGTGCCATAGCTTTACTTCCACACTTCCTAGTTGGCTTATAAGTTGCAGTATTGTTTACCTAGTTTGGCTAACGTTTAGGGCCAATAACGATAATCTCTGTTTTATCTCCATTGAGACATAGCCCGTTTGCCACCATCCAGGCTTTGATGGTAGAGTATATCAAATGGAGGGCCGCAGAGTCTTGGTCATAAATGCCCGAGAGTGGCAGGAGTACCTGCGTATCATCGGCATAATTGGTGTATGCTATGCCAAAGGTGTCCAGTTTATCAAATAACAGTTTTGTGAACATATTTTAGAGAGTAGGAGCTGTGCAGGAGCCCTGGAAGACTCTGCAGGGAATAGTAGTTGGGGCTGCACTAGCCTGGTTTGAGAAAACCTTCATGGCTCTTCCCTTTTGGAAGGATGTGATCCACGTGGAGGCCTCTTTAGAAAATTGTGCAGCATGGGTGAGATGTGATGTGAGAATCTTGTGATCAACAAGATCAAAGGTTGCCGAGAGATCCAAGAGTAGGAAGAGGGCTGGCTTACTTTTGTCCATAATTTCTGTTATTTGGTTTTTAAGGTCTAAGAGGGCGGTCTCTGTGCCGTGGCCTTTGCGGAATCCTGATTGTCTTTTACCTAGGATGGAATTGGATTAGAGGAAGTGCTGAATCTGGTTATGGGCCGCCTTGTCCAGGATTTTTAGGAGAAACGGGACAGTGGTGATTGGGCGGTAGTTATTGGGGGAGGTGGGATCTAGGGAAGGCTTTTTTAGTAGTGAGCGCACCCATGCTTCTTTGAGGCTAGATGGAACTGTGCCTGTTGCAAATGATGCATTAATGAATGCTGTTATAGGAGGTGCTAGTGAGCATTCTTTAATGATGCTTGGAGGACAAATGTCCTTTATTTGAATAGCATACTGTCAGCACTAGGCCCACTGAGTGGATACATTCCGTTTTTCTAGTCTATCCATTTTTGATCCTTGTGTCATATGATCCTTCTATGACAAGTAGCTCCTTTTGAATGAATCAAATTCATATAAGAAAATACTATCTAAAGCATTATTCACAAATAAACTGTTGTGCCCACCTAATCCACAAAAGTAATTAATTTACTGCCAAAAAATTGAGTAATGGAATTACCGGCACTTTTTTACCACACCGCCAAACTTGTAATGAGTCCCACTGACTTTTAATCGGAATGTCCCCTGCATCTCCATGCCAAACTCTGTGTAGGTGTGGGTACAATATATCAGTTGAGTATCATTAAACTGGGTAATACCAATAGTGTTTGTTACAGTGTTATGAAGTGGAAGCAACCCTGGGGTGAGGGAGAGGGGCGGGTGAAGGGCTGAAATCCCAGAAATCCTAAATAAAATGCTTTTCTATATGAAAAACCTGCTAGCATTAGTATTAGTTTTAGAATTCAGTGGTGACGACTACCTGGGGGATGATGATTTTCAGACACCTGCACTGGAAAATCTGGAAGGAACAGAGCCCCTGCCCCAGAAACAGCAACTTATCTGCCGTTGATTGCAAGGTTTGAGGAGCAGCCAGGAATACACCTTAAGCTTTACTTTGTTTTCTTTTACCTCTGATTATTTTACACAGAGAACAAAGAAGAGTCATCAGTTGTGTGATGGAGAGCCAGTAACATGTCAGTTGGGACATTTTCCCCCTGTTGTCACACACTGTTACCCAATGCAGAGAAAGTGTATACAGTAATCTCTAAAGACCCTGTTATTTTGCTTAAAACATTGTATTTAAATAAAAAATAAGAAACGTTGCTGCTTGATATACTAACCAAATGCAGATGATTTTGTCACATGTGCATAATAGAGACACTCCACAGAGTGCCTGCAGAGTGTCAGGGCAACACAGTTGTACAGAAGAGCTTTGGTGGAGTATGGTATCGATCTGTTGTCTATCTATACTAATAGAGGCAGCGATCCAAACGAGGCAGACCGGCAGACCAGTAAAGCCACGCTTGAAATGTTCGTGCTGAGTTTCTGCAGAATGTCAGGGTAACACAGTTGCATAGAAGTGCCTTGGTGGAAGATGGTATTGATCTTTTGTCTATCTTTACTCTTGGAGCAAACACATAGGGGAGTGTTCCTGGTTGACTTATGTCAATCTAATATTGAGGTAACCTATATGTAAGGAATAGACATACATCTAACACAATATTTAGTAGGTATCAGCAGATAAGGTAGGAGTAGCTTATTTACTGATATTAGTAACATCAGTTAGTTAAAACATATCACATTACACGATATCACATGTAAGATCGGTTCAGAAGTGACTTAATCTGACTCAATTCATCAAATTGAAAAAATGCATCAAATTGAAAACAATGCAGTAGAGAAGACAACTCCAACAACTATTGTAGAGAAGGAACAGATAGCCATAAGTGCACGAAAAGTGTTTAGAAGATGGACATTGCTTTATTCAACAGCACAAAGTGAGAAACCAAAATTTGAAAAAAACAGGCTAAATGCTAAAGACAAAATTCTATGAGCCATAGAACATCATAATGGCACATAAAAGCGGTTTGGTGTGCTATATCAATTCACCTTCCTCAGGAAGCCCTGGTAGAAAAAGATGACAATTACTATTAAAAAAAATGAATGACTGGTCAGTTAAAAGATACCTTGTGAAAAACAAAGGTGCTGCAACTCACCTTAAAGTTCAGAAGGGGATTGTATTTAACCAATGAGGAGCCTCATCATCTTCAGTAGAACAAGGGTCTATGTTAGCTCAGCAAATGGTTGAACTAGAGCTTCACAACAGGTAACCTATATGGGCAAAAAGTACAAAACCAAATTATATTTCATAATGCAACTGCCCACTAAGTGTGTCATGGTTTAAGAAACCAATAAGCAAAAAAATAAGCGAGTAACAGATACCTACTAAATTAATTAAAAAGCTCAGGTTTGGGATTGCAATAAACATAATGATGCACAGACACATGCAACGTCTGCATAAACACAAACTGACAGCAGAGCAGAGGGAGCTAGTCAAAAATAGATCCAGGGAATAGAAAATGTGTGGCTGCTAATGTAAAAGCCCACAAGTAAAAGACATTTTAACTCACCAACTACAGTTCGGAGGCAATCAAAGAAAATGCCAGTTACTGCATGGTATGAAATGAAGAGGGTACAGCAACTACAACTAAAATGAAATGTTTTAATTAGAAATATGTACGTGCAGAAAGGCACGAGGCTCATAGGTTGGCAGCCCATAGTGAGGAGAAAAGGATATTAACTTACCGAAAGAAGTCGGCAATTGTACAACAAGAACTCCAGCTCACGCGTCAAAATCAAGTAGCGAGCGGCATCTGTAGGAATGCCATATATCCGTTGGGGTAATTGATTATATCATCAGGTGCAAATGTGGCACAATTACATCATAATTCAAAAAGCATAGTCTGCGGTCAGAGCCAGATATCCAAGGGAATTGGTAAAATAAAGGAACTTGTCAGACATAAGTATGATATGATATGGCATTTATAACGCACATATACACAAGTGTTTCAAGGCGTGATAAGGCAAGGGAGGGGGAACAGAGGGAAGACAGAGACCGCGATCATACTAGGCAAGGTGACATTGAGATCGCGCAAGTGCAGGGGCGGGGGAAGGCAAAAGTGCAGGGGGAAGTGGGAGAGGGCAGTGCAGTACATAGGATAACAGTAAAATAAATAAAGACGATAAATAAAAAGTGCGGCCGTCAGGTGGTAAGTGCAAGGGTAAGTGCAGACATCAGGTGTCAAGTGCTGGTAGGGGGCTGTAGGGATACAGAGACAGTCCCGAGTGCAAGGGTTACCATGGGGGCAGTGCAGGTGTGCAACTGGCAGGGAGGGGACTGGGGCCGGAGATCAGAGGGTAGCCAGGTAATCAGTGCAGTATCAGCCAGGAGATCAGCAGGGGAGAGGAGGAGAGAAAGCAAAAGCAAAGAGGAAGGTCTTGAGGTGCTTCTGGAACCAGAGATGGTTTTCCTCAAGTTTCAGAGAGGCAGCGAGGCTGTTCCAAAGGGAGGCCCCAGCAGAAGAAAGAGATCTACCACCAACGGCTTTGCTTGGAGAAGCGACTGACCCTAAGGGAGTTGGAGGTTGGATGAGTGAAGAGCTCGAGAAGGAATATATTTAGGAAGAGAGAGTTGAAGGTATTGAGGCCCCAGGCCCAAGAAGGCCTTGTGGACAATGCAGAGGGTTTTTAACTTAATCCTCGCCACCACTGGAAGCCAGTGCTGAGATTTCAGTCCTGGAGACATACGATCCCTGGGCTTGAGGCCAAGGACAAGTGTTGCAGTCTTGTTTTGGATGAGTTGCAGAGGGCAAAGAGTAGAGGCAGGCAGATTTAGAAAGAGGCTGTTGCAGTAGTCCAACCTTGAGAGAACCAGAGGTCTGGAGACAGTGAGCTTCTGGGGGAAGTAGAGGAAAGGAAGAATACCTCTGAGGAGGTGCAGCTGGTAGTGTGACTTCTTAGAGATCTCAGAGATGTGAGAAGAGAAGGAAAGTGTGGAGTCGAAGATGACCCCGAGGTTATTAGCCTCACAGGTGGGAGCAGGAAGAGGACAAAGAGAGGACGGCCAGACAGTGACAGGAAAGGAGGGAGCAGGTGTGCTGATGAGGATAATTTCGGTCTTACCGGCATTAAGGCAGAGATCATTGGCGGCACACCACTCCTGGATAGTAGACAAACAGTTAGAGATGAGAGAAGGAGAAGAGGTGGCGGAAGGGAGCCTGAAAAAAATTAGTTGCGTGTCATCCGCATAGCACTGAAAGTTGGGGCAGAGAGTGGCAATGCGGTGTGCAAGAAGTGGCAGGTATTGGTTGAACAGCCAGGGAGAGAGGTTAGACCCCTGGGGAACACCAATGCTAGAGATAGAGGAGAGGAAGGACCCAAGTTGGACCTGGGAGTGTCAATCCGAGAGAAAAGAAGTCAGCCGAGCCAGGGCTTGATCAGTGATACCCAGGTTATCACGGAGGCAGTTGAGCAGGATGGCATGGTTGACCGTGTCAAAGGCAGAAGAAAAGATGGATCCAAATGAAAAGAACAAATACACCCCAACTCTCCGGGGAACTTGAAAAGTGTTAGTTGTAGCCCTCATCAAGGAAAGAGTGTGTAACAGATGACAAGAGTGCATCTTTAGTGCAATCCAAACCAATAATTCATGACACAATACAGATTAATTGCCTGGCTGAATGAATTAAGGCTTCAGCAGGCGTAAAATGCAGAGATGGTACACCATATTTTTTACAAATATTGTATTTCACAGTCCATAATTGGTTAACAAGATGGGCAGTTATATTAATAGATAATCAATTGGTGGTTATAGTATTGTTTAAAGTAAAAATGTGACAACTGATCACAGTGAACATAATACGGTCCTCAACAGAATGACGATGAAAAAAGCATCACAACATAGTGTGAAGGGTCAGTAACATGAGACTCACAACTGTGTTTAATTTTCTCAAGGTTTGACATTTTATTTCAAACGAAATTATAAAATAAGCCCTAACTAAACATATTCTACCAGGGGATTCCCTACCAAGTCTAGGATCTAAGGGAACACCTCCTAGCATACACAAAACGAACCCTCACACTACACAACATAAACATTGAAAGCATCATAAAACAACATAAATGAAAGGTTACCAAACAACCAGTGTCTTGGATGACTTCTACTTGTCCTGGGCAGATCTTGATCCCACAGGAATGTCCCAAAGTCAGTATCTTCCAAAGAAAAAGAAAGTCTTGAAAAGGTCCAAAGAAACAAAAGTTCACACAAATAAAACTCCACTGGTAACAGTTCCTTCTCATGTGATGAAAAGATTCCCTTTCCAAGTCACACAAAGAAAACAGCACCAATGGGGTTCCTGAATAAACTCCTTCTAGGAAAAGATGAACAAAGTTGAAGACAAAAGTATCACTTCTGTTGAACAACAACTTTTCGGCTTACAACTACTGCAGCGTCTTTAACATACAGTTTTTCAGGATGCATCTGCTTTGGGTGTGCTCTCTGTCTAGCAACTCCCTTATACTAATGATACTGTGCGAGCAGGCTCCCTTGCCCCACAGTTAACTTTTGCTTCTGCTGCAACTAAGTGCTACAGTTCTTACAATACTGTTGACAACCACAGTTCTACTTCTACTACTGCAATTTAGGATTTTAGGCAACTTCAACAAGACTTCAAGGCACTCTTCTCTCTTCTATGGTTAGAAAGGCAGCCTCTTTGCCTTTCCTTCTGTCTTGTATCTTCTACAAAATCTGTCTCTGAGTACTCAGCTCAGTTCCCCAGCTTCATATACATGTTTTCTCTCCCAGTAGTCACTCTCAAAGCTGTAGTACCACTGTTTCAGCCTTTGACAACTTTGACCCCCTTACACTAGAGGACTCTGGGTTAATACCAGCTTCAGCAACTCTAAAAGGATGGTATGTTGTTCTTTAATGAGCTGGATTCCTTTTAGCAGGGTTTGACCTGTTAGCTTGGGTAAGACTTGTTCTTTATTTCGCTTCAGCCACTTTTACAACGTCTACTTTATTGTTCAGAATGTTACAAGATGCAAGTCTCTTAATGGAAACGAAATGAGTTTCAATATTGTACTGCCAAGTCAAAGGATATGGGTGTCTCCGATCCAGCCTCATCAAAGGAGAGTCTGCCGCTCTCAAGCATCCCTCTGCTTGCTTCCATGGGCCTTAGGTGGACGCACGGCTTCAGCTCTGCATTCATAGCAATGAGGCGCACCTGGAAAGACTGTCTGTTTCTTCCAGCCTCTTCCAATTCTGCCACAGCCAAACAGGGTTTGCGAGCACAGGACCAACTCAGAGCCTGCCAGTGAAATCCGCTCTTCCTCTGCTCCGGCGTCGCTTCTGTGGTCACACTTCCTTGTGAACTGCCAGTCTTGTGGTCTACTTCTTCTGCTTCTTCCTATCTTCCAGCTCCTGTTCCAGCTTCTTTCTAGTGCTCCTCCCTGCTGCAATCTTTTATGCCCCTGAGGTGGGTTCATTGGTTTCAGGTACAGGCCCTTATAACTAATTGCCTGACCTGTCCAAAGGCTATTAGGCTGGCCTGCCTGACCTTGGCTTCCGCAGGCCTCTTCAGCCCTCTTCTTCACAGTACCTGAGGGATTCTGGGACATGCAGTCTATTTTAGAAACATTACATTTCTCTACTTCTTTAAAAGGATTAAGGATGGATTTTCCTCTCTTGATATTAGTAGAAGAAGAATTATACATTTTAACCTTTTGAGAGACAGATGGGGCAGGAAAAGTCGCATGTTAGCAGTTTCTGTTGGCATACCTTTGGCAATGTGAAGGATAAGGGAATTTAGGGGTATACAATAATGGTTCTGGAGAGGTAGTATCTTTGGACATTTTACTCCGACATGTTACTGCTAGGTTTTACTGATTTAGTTCGAACCACAGACTGACATTCATCAGAATGGCATTAGGCTGTACCCTCTCTTGGAATGATCTTGCCATCATCTGAGTAACAATACCATGTCTCACCCTGTGAAATCACCCCACTACCCTTGGCTCTGCCTCCACCCAGGTGATCCTCCCGCAGTACACCCCCCCCAGGAATGGGATCAGGAAGCCTCCGCTCTCTCCTGGCCACAGGATTCTCCTCAATAGTCATACAATCACACATATGTATTTATGTAATGCGCCTCCAATGATCTCTGCCTTAATGCCTGTAAAACTGAGATGCTTCCCATTGGGACCCCTGCTCCCTCCTTCTTCCCCTCACTTTGGCCTTCTTCCTTGGGCTCTCCCCATACACCTTCATCTGGAGTCAGAAACCTTGGAGTCATCTTCGACTCCTCTCTCTCCTTCTCCCTCAAGATATTGCCAAGAATTCCAACTATCAGCTCTTCCTTCTCAAAGGAATTCTATCTTTTCTCACCTTCTCGCAGAGGCTCAATGTGACTCAACCCCTAGTTCTCTCTAGACTTGACTACTGTAGCAGCCTCCTCCTGAATCTGCCTTCTTCCACTTTGCGACCCCTTCAGCTTATCCAGAATAGGGCTGCAAGACTTAACCATGGCCTTAAGGCCAGGGACCGCATCTCTCCTGCAATAAAAAGTCTTCACTGGCTCTCGGATGCTGCACAGATTAAATTCAAATCCCTCTGCATCATCCACAAGGCTGTCTGGGCCAGGGGACCGCACTATCTTCAACTTTATCTCACTAAATACTCTCCCTCTAGACCACTTCACTCCTCTTGCACCAACTCCTTGTGTGTAAAACGTTTTGCTAAACAGAGGCAGGAGGTTGCTCTCTTTCCTCTGCGGGCTCCCTCCTTTGGAATAGTCTCCCCCTCTACCTGCGCCTTGAGCAGGATATTCTCAAATTCCAGAAGCTCCTTAAGAGTTTCCTCTTTTCCTCCTCCTTCCCTTCTTCTCTCCTCTCCTAATCTCACAGTTGCTGTATTGGTGTCCTTGGCCCTTATGCATCTTCGGGGCCTAGACCTCCACACCAATTCTCCCCAGCTCCTGTCTATCGACAGCACTTTGCATCTGCACACCCTCCGCCCTGGAGACTAGCACTGACACCTCCTGCGGCCCAGGCCGTGTAGCACTCAACATTCCTAGCACTTCGTCCATGGCTCACCCTCGAGGTCGGACGCCCCAGCTCTTACCCCATAGTAGGTTTGTCCCTCCCCTTCTTCCCCCTCTGCTCTTAATATTGTGTTGTAATTGTATTTCACACCCTTCCTCCCTGCCCTGTGGGCACTTTGAAACAGTATATTCTTATTGTATAAGTGCCTAACAAGCTAACAAATAAATAAAATAGTCATGCAATTACACATATGTGTTATCACCCATACAAATATGATCAAAAATGTAACTAAAGGCTGATGCCTGAGTCGGTCTGTTGATTGCATACATTAGGGCTACTGCCAGTGGATGTTAATGTAGATTACTTAACAAATTGATCATTTAGACAATGATGTATGTGGGTCACCATGCAGTGGATCTAACAAGATTCTTTGAGTAGAAGCAATTGCGCAGTGTTATTGTTGCCTTTTGCCGTATTGACCACCCACCATTTGATGTCACCAGGTGAGTGTCTCAGAAGGAGAACGTGTTAAACCATAGGTGCTGTTCTGACTTTGCATCTAATTCTTGACCTGTGTTCAGAAATGATGGTGTTGACCGCCCTTTTGTTCTGCCCAATGTATCTGAGATGACATTGGCATTCAACACAGTAGATTAATTTTCGTATCTTGCAATGTGTTAGGTCACAGAGTTCCCATGCTCTGTTGCCGATCTGAAAGATTGTGAATTTCTCAGTAAATCTGCAGAGCATATGCCACACGGGTTGTGGCCAGTCAGTGGGCGCAGGTTCCAAAGTGTATTTCTTGGCACTCGGTTTTCAAATTTAGAGTGCACCAATTTATCTTTAAAATTAGCTGCAGGCTCGAGTTCAAACGTAGGGAAGTCTTTATATGGTAGTGTTAACTTGACAATTGGCCAATATTTTTTAATGACCTTCTTAATTTGTAAAGCTGAAGACTTGTGAGTAACCACACATGTCATCTTATGCTCTTTGTCTACCCTGTTCTGACCTGTTAGTGGGGATTCTCACAGGGTATACCAACTTGCCGGGATAACCTTGTGAACGTAATCTTTAATCTAGAGCATCAGAATTGTTATTAAAGTTAGTCAGGCCTGTGCAATAACGGCATAATCTTAAGTATTTTCCAAATGTAGATTGTCTTTAATACTTATCGGATGATAGCTCTGGTAGTGTAAAAAAGTGTGTTCCTTTTGGTAGGTTTTTTGAACAAAATGCATTTTATTGTGTTGTCGACAATCATTAGGCAGAGATCCAAAAATTGTCATTTACTGCATCATATTCCATAGTGAAAGTGATTTCAGGGTTGCAGTTATTCAACCACAAAGCCCCTCTTTGACCACCTTGACAACTTGGATATCCCTTACACACATTTTGGAGTTGATACCCAAGTCTAACTGAAACTCTCCCACGACCACACCACAGACTCCGACAACATCAACTGAGTTTTTAGCATCATCCAAGCCTGGATGCAGAACACCACCTCTGCTTGAATGATGATAAAACAGAGCTCATCATTGTTGGATCCCGCATCGGCACAAACACCTGGACCTAGCCTTCACGTTTTTCAATATTGATGGCAACATCATCGCTGTCTCCAACCATGTAAAAGCGCTGGGTGTTTACCTAGACTCCGAGCTATCAACCTAAACACATTTTAAAGCCCTTGAATCCTCAGCTGCCTACACCACCAACCTCATTAACCTCAATAGACGGTTTGTATCCCCTGATAACTGCCTCACATTATCCAGAGCCGTCATTGGTAGCAAACTAGACTACTGTAATGCCATTCTCTCTGGCCCTTCGACCAAAAACATTGCCAAACTCCAATTTATCCCAAATGACGCACTTGGAGCTGCCTGGGTCTTGAAATGTGCAGACCACATATCACAAGGAAGACAGGACGCCCAGTGGTTACCAATCAAAGCCCACATTGAGTTTAAAATCCTATCCAACACTGCACGGAGCATTCACAATGCAGCACCGTCATACCTGAACCAACGCTTCTACAAAAGCATCAAGCCATGTTGCCTGCGCTCATCCACAACCACAACTTTAGCTATGCCCAGATTCACCAGGAAAAGAGCCGGTGGAACTAGCTTCACCGTTACTGCCCCCATGCTCTGGAATGCCCTCCCACCATGCATCCAAAATGAACCCTCCTACATGCGTTTTGGAAAGAAACATAAAACTGTATTGTTCAACAAATATGCATAAAACGCCTGCCTTGATGAATCTATGACCTTGCTATAGATGTCCTCTCTTTCTGATACCAACCTATGTACTAGCGCTGTGATACCTCCGGGTCTGGGTGCTACCAACAAATGAAATAAATAAGACCAGTTAAGGAATTCATGTAAGTAATCACTTTTGCCATGCCAAATTAACAATATGTCACTATAACATTTCCACCTAGACATGTGGTGACTGAAGGGATAGTTCTCTGAGTAGATAAACTCCTCAAATAAAGGACTGCCAGACTTGGCGCAAAGGCTCGCCCATTGCAGTTCCTTTAGTTTGCAAATAAAATTGTTGGTTAAATTCAAAGAAGTTTTTTTGTAATGCAATAGTCATTAACTCAATAATGAACTGATGGAACTATATCAGGAATGTGAGTGATTAAATCTTGCCTGACACAGTCAATGGCTTCATCCTGAGGTATACTTGTATACAAGGACTGAATGTCTATTGTAACAAGTATATCTTCATTACTGTTTATTTGCTTGCCCTCAAAAGCCTTGATGACAGCCACAGTATCTAGGAGATATGAGCTTGTCATTTGGCTGATGGTTTTGAGGAAGATATCAATAAATGTGCAAAGTGGTTTAGGAACCAAGGTTTGAGATATAATTGTAGATGGCAGACTGGCGTCCTTTGAGGAATTAACTACTCGATTTAGTCTGCCTGTCAATGAGCGATACTGATACATACAGCTGAAACACAATCACATCTTCCCGTGCTATCTGACATGCTGGACTGTACACCCCTACAGAGATACATGGTCCTCAAGCGCATTGTGACTAAAGTCACCTCTATCATGTATAATTGCCTCCTTTGCAATGCCTGAATTAGGCAATGTGAAATGTAAATGGGAAAGGGATATAGGTCCGATATTGCCTGAGGACTGAGTGACGACCCTGATGTACCCGCGAGAGACGGCCATCTCGGCTAGACCTAGGCTCATACAACTTAAAGTGCTACACAGAGTGTATTACCCGAGAGTGGCTCTCTACCGCTGGCGCAGAGCCACAGATCCCAATTGCTTACGATGTTTATGCGAGGAAGGTACCTTCTTTCATATAATATGGGAATGCCCGAAGATTCAAGAGTACTGGCGAAGCTGTTGTGACAGGTTATCAGCAGTCTTGGGTCACACCATCCCTAGGGACGCCTGACTGATGTTATTGGGAATCGAAGAGGAGGGAGAGATGACACGCTTTGAAAAACTGTTTCTCTCAACAACTACGGGACTGATCAAAAGAAACATAGCGAAACTATGGGGATCCAATGTAACTCCCCAGTATGAACAATGGGTAACGGATGTGGACATTTGCATTTCAATGGGGTAACGTGTCTACACTGCTAGAGGGTGCCCGGAGAAGGCCCAGAAAATATGGCAGAGATGGGCAGAGGCAAGATAAAATGTTAACCTTTATATTAAAACAAGTAAGTGAAAGTCAGGTGCAGTGGAAATGAGACGATGTACTGTGATTAGTGATTATGAAAGATATGGGTCCATTTGTTACTGTTAGTATATTGGGTGTTCGATGTGGGTTCCCTTGATGTGTAATGCTTAAAATGTAACATCAATAAAATGTGATCTATTTAAAGACCCGCAACTGGACACAATAGGTGTACCGGGTGGGGGGAAGGGAGGTCAAGTTCTTGTGCACTTGTGATAATGCATAAAAGGTAGCGATTCTATAAGAGGAAGTATTGAGAAAATGAAATTCTTACTTCGAGATCCAGTCCCTCTCTAAGCCAATCAAGGTAGAGTCATCAATAAGCCTTTGTATTTCTTTAGTTAGGCCTTTGGAGTCTGGCAGTTCCTTTGAAAAATCTCACAGATGTCCAAATATAAATATTCTGTGATATGTATACCATGCAGAAATAACCGATATAACCGTGGACATAAGGAATAGCAAAATCATTATACCTTGAGGAAGAAAATCATTTCCTGCCGCTACTGACCAGTGATATGCCAAACCTGCTTGAGAGGAAAACCTATTGCAAATAAAATGCACTCTATGGCCCTGAGGTTAACATTATTATAGGATGCCTTGCTGCCTACTGGCTTTTGTATTCCTTGAATGCTTTATAGAACAGAAGAAGGTATGACCTAGCCATTCTTTGAATGTGGGAAGTTATTCTCCATACTGGAAAATATTTTAGACTTAAGCTATTAGCAGACTCCATCTCAACAGGACCAAGTGAACCGCCCCAATTGTACATGTCTCTGATAACTAGTGAAAATAGCAACCATTAGGTCACAGCGTATACTCCCTGGGATCACGGGTATTGGAATGGTAATTAAAATATACCTGAAGGATCATTCAAACCAAATGCAGAGTGCACCCGAAAAAAACCTAAAAAACTGACACTTGTAAAGGGGATTCCCTATAACAAATGAACTGCCCTAATCTGAAAGGTAATTAGAAGCTAAGGCGATTCCTACATGAATGCTGAGCAAAACACATTCAAAGCAAAAGGAAAGCGGAAATTAGACCCAAATTGCCCTTTCCATATCTTCCATATGTGATGTATTAAATTGAAACCAAGAAACTATGGATGAAGGAAAGCCAGCGTTGCTCCAGCTCCTCGACCTGTCTGCAGCATTTGATCTTGTAGATCACAAGACCCTTTGCAGACATCTCGGAAACACAGCCCAATTCTCCCCGGAAGCCACCTCTTGGAGCACTTCCTTCCTGGCAGGGCGACGTATGAGAGTTTTTTTTCGGATCAGGCATGAGCTGCACCTACTGACATTCACTGCGGAGTCCCACAAGGCTCCTGCACCTTGCCCACATTATATAACCTGTTCACTCTTCCACTCTTCAATGACCTGGCTATGCATGGCATAGCATACACAAACTATGCCGATGACACCCAAGTCATCCGCCCACTTTCCGGTTGCTACGAACAGGACTCCACTACTCTCAGCAAAACGTATTCCCTCATCCAGGCCTGGATGGCGGCTAATGGTCTGTGTCTCAATGGGGACAAAACAGAAATCCTCCTGGTAAGCCCTAAGGAAATCTTCAACAAGCTGGACACGAAGTACAGCTATTTCAAAATTGAAAACACCGCAATTAAGGTGTCATCAGAAGTCAAAACATTGGGAGTCTACCTTGACTCCTCCCTCTCTATGGTTTGGCAAGTCAGCGCAATATCTTCCTCTGCAGCACTCACCACCAAATCATCAATGCTGTCAAACCATATCTCTCACCCAAAAACTGCCTCACTATTGCGAGAGCCACTGTTGGGTTCAAACTGGACTACTGCAATGTGCTGCTTGTGGGCACATCTGCAAAAAATCTCAACAGACTGCAAATCACTCAAAATAATGCCTTAAGAGCGGCATTAAGCATTCCGAAAAGGGAACACATATCCCAGGCCAGACGGGATGCACACTGGCTCCCAGTCAAAGAGCGCATTCTGTTTAAAACTCTTGCTTTTGCACACATGTGGCTCTCACTTACAGCACCTCTTTACTTAGTTGAAAAAATAACCTGCGCCACCTCATTGATACCCAAGCGATCACATCACGCCAATCAGCTCCTCACCCCCCCTTTCAAAAGAACCAAAGCAGGAGGCTCTAGCTTTCTATATCTAGCTCCTAAATATTGGAATGCCCTACCCACGACACTCAGAAATTAGACCTCTCACGTAGCTTTTTGCAGAGCTCTGAAAACCAAGCTCTTCTGCTAATTCTGCCATAGAAAATAAAACAAAAGCATTTTGGTTCTCCCTGTTACCTTGGAACCTGTCTCTGATTAACCTGGCTATTTGACTTGCTACATATAATTAGAACAATATTATCTGTATTCTCTCATGTATCACTTCTCACCGTGCTGTCTATTATCTATGTAACTAAGCATACCTTCCTATAACAGCGCCATGATGCAACAAGGGCCACCTGGGCGCTCTATAAATGCAAATAAATAAAAAATAAATGTTTCACATAAGAGGATCCTCAGCGTCAGGATAAGAAATATTCTGGATAGCACAAACAGGATATTGAGGCAATTTACCAATATAAATATTATTTGTAACATTCTACAAAAAGTGTACTTACCATTCAAAAATGAACCGTTAAGAAAAATAACATACTTTCTGTGAACCATAAAATGGAACAGAGTTAATTAAGATTGAGTCATGTGGCTATGTTACCATGAGGAACAAGACACCTTGCGCAGACTAATCTATCGCCCGCTCCCTATCTCTCTTGCCAATATACAAATTATGAGATGCTCCTTGTGATCTTTGACATGGGATAGGTAACATTAATCCTCTCTTACCCATTTAATGCTTGTTTTATTGTCATAGAGTCTCAATAGGCAGGGTCCGCTGATGACGTGAGAACATTCTGAGAAAAAAACACTACCCAAACTCAATGCGCTTTATTACTGGGAGCCAATGTAACACATGCAATCCCTGAGAGATGTGATCTGACCCTTTTAACTGAAAGATAACCCTAGCTGCTGCATTCTGAATGAGCTGCAATTTAATTTGAGATTTTTTTGGACGGCTCAGATAAACAGAATTACAATAGTGCAACCGACTCAACTCAGATGCGTTCATCAATTGCCCTTTTGCGGATAAAGCAAAGTAGTCCAAGAAGTTTTTCAAACTTTTCAATTGAAAGAAACAGCTACTGGTGAGTTTACTAATCTGAGTGAACATAGACAGATCTGAATCTAGGCAGATGCCGGGGTTACATCGCAAAACAAAGGGGACTGGATGGGGACCAGTAGGAGACTCATGGGTCCTGTGAGAACAACCAACTACTGGTTGCACCCTAACTCAGAATTCTTGGTCTCATTCTCTTATACATTGTCTTTGAACAGGTGGGTGCTTTTGCCTTGAATCTGCTTCCTGTTTTGGAATCGACCAGGGCTCTTGCTCTGCATGTCTTTTCTCCTGTTTGGAGTAGACCAGGGCTCTTGCACTGCATCTGCTCCCCTTACCTTCCACAGACCTTCCAGAGTGGAACAGTCCTTCTGTTCCTGGCAAAAGTCAACCTGGTCTGGGTGTCCAGCTGGGGACACCTCACTAAGTTCTGGCATGTCCTTCCGTCCTCAAACTACCCTATCCACCATCTCGGGTTCCTTTTCTACTTCAGTAGGCAACACAGAGATCCCTGAATCCAGTTCTTCATCCATACATACCTCAGTGACTTCTTGTCCATGTCCCACTGGAGTAGATGCCTCAGGACTGGACTGGGAGCTACCGGTAAAACCAGTCTCTCATGCTCTCTAGCTGGAAGAACCTCCAGGCCAGAGCCTCAAGCGATTCTTACCTTTCTGTTTATAGAGCTCTTGCTCTAGTAACATCTGCGACTATGTCTCAATCAGGTAAGTCATTACCTAATGGGCACCCTAGTCAATTGGAGACTTTTGACTTTATGTGAGGAATTGTCTTCTGGCCACGGTGTAGAAGACCTCGCTTTTTTGATTTTTATTAAATAACATGAGGTTGTTAATTCCATTTTAGGAAGGGTGATCTGCTAACCGGATACCCCTTTCATAAGCTCCATGCCAAAAGGATAGTGCACACCTGGGTCCTGCTAAATTGGTATCCTGATCTGCAGAACCTGCTCTCCAGTGATGCAGAGCAGGTCCACAGGTCACCGGCGCCCAATTGACAGCTGCTGTGACAGTCACTTCAGCACAGAGGCTGCACTTCACGTCTACACCTCTGTTCCAAAACCATAGTCATTACTATTCTGGTGGCATTCAAATCTTTAAACATAAAGCAATACCTGAGTTTAGGGTATGATGGATAGTAGATTGATATCATACATGTGTCAGCACCATGAGCCCAGGCCAGCTGTGGAAAGGTTGTGTGTATTCTCCTTCAATTCTTTGTGAGGTCTATTGACACCTCTCTCCAGCAGGACAAGGACACTGGATCAGGACTCTTGCCCTTAGCCTAGGATGTAGCGCTCAATTAGAATACTTTTTCTTTATTTTCAACAAATTCGAATTGAGCCGATAGCCAACCCATCTCACTCCCCCTTTTACAAATACTCCGGGTCACAATGGACCATGAACCAGGCCGGTTGGTGGGAATACAATATTTATTTATTTTTATTTCGAAGGAAATCACAATTTGTATAGGGGCAGCAATCACCAATGGGGTGATAATTACAATGAAAACTACTGAAATACACTTGGATAACCTTCTACAAGAACATATCCAAAGCACAAATGAATAGGAGCACTTTTTCAATTAGGATAGATAGCACCCAAGTTAATGGTTCTCCCTGCAATGTTCCCTCAACCCACAATTACTTGAATTCTGAGTGGATAGAAAGAAGCAGCAGGTAGTCGGGGATATGAGGCAGCAAACCCTCACAAAATAAGAGGCAAAATAGCCTAAAATGGCACTCCGATTTTAACAAATAATGAATCATATGTGTGGTTAAATACGGATGTACGTATGTTTTATCACAGTATCAGGGATGTTATATCACTAGCAACTATAAGGTAAGGTATCACAAAAGGTATACAGTTCACAAAGCAGGTTGAAATTGAAAACAAAGTGCAGTCAAATCACACATGGAAAGGTTGCTTTTTTCTCTTTTTCAGCTTTAAATGTCAAAAAGGTTTTGTTTTTTTTAAAAACGGGTGAAAAACACAGAATCGGAATGTGGTTTTTAGGCTGGGTGATAGATGCACATCACAGGGACAGTATAGAAGTGAAAGAGTGACCATAGCTGAAGAATTGAATGATAATTTCAAGGTGGAATGAGGTGCGATTTTAGGAAAATAGAAGCAGTTTAAGATGAGAAAATCGATTTTGAAAGAAAGTAAAAGTTTTACTTAAGCTAGATTATCAATAAGATAACGCTGCCCATGAAACAGGTTAAGCAGCCGCATTAACCCCCTCATGCCGCATGTCTCTTTGTGTGGAAATTAATGAAATTATGCAAAATATGACTAAGGATCTATGCAATATGCGCTAACAAGAGAAATCAAGGACAGGGTGCACAGAGAATTCTAACAGTCTTAAACAAGTTACCATGGCAAGGATAGAATTACTTAAAGAGTTGAACAAAAATAAAGTATCATGATGGGGTAGGCTATGTGTGGCTATGGGATGGGGAAATACACACAATCTACACTTGAGTTTGGGGATTTAGGCAGCCAACCGGATTCTGGACTCAAAAGATTCTGGTCACAGGAAGATGGCTCTCCTAACAGCAAACAGCTGGGCAAGTCTGGTCACTGGATGATGGCAAGGATGCAGCGGGCATGCAGGTAGTGGGCTGAAAGCCGGTCTGGTCCCAGGATGCTTCACAAAAGGGTACCACAGCTTTTCCCCTTTTGTTATTGGGATTTTAGTGGAATTTCTGAATCAATGGCCTTGCTGGGATAGGATCAGCTATGCTTTGGCCTTGCTGGGATAGGATCAGCTATGATTTGGCCTTTGGCATGATGCCTGCTCCCGAGGAGCCAGGTCAGGCCCAGCGTCCCCGGAAACAGACTTCATACTCACCAAGCAGGACCCAGCAAACCCCTATAGGGGCTCTTTGGACCTTGTCCTGGCGCCTTTGGCGCCAGGCTCATAAAAGGCATCTGTCCTGGCGCCATAGGCGCCAGGCTCATCATGGCAGAACATATGGTAATGCTTGGGTGAACTCACCTGAGGCAGACCATGCTGCATACTCACCGGAGGCAGACCATGCTGTCTGAAGCTCCAAACCAACTAAGGCTGGGTAGGAACTATTTTCTTTCAGGAACTCTTTTCTTACTCGGGTGGGGCCAGTGGAAGAACACTCACCTGAAGCTCTTCCAAGACTATTTAAACCACGCCCGGATGGCCACACGTGCTTCGCGTTATTCTGCATCTGCAGCAGGACGCTCACCGAGTCGGCTCCTGCATCCTGGCTCCTGCCACGCCCGCCAGCACCTGGAACACCTGCAAGGAGAGAAAAGCAAGCATTAGGACATTACCTACCTTCATCCTGCATCCGGATTCTTCACTCCGTCGATCCTGCAAAAGAAAGTCAAGGGTTAAAAACGCATCTCATTGCTCGCTGCAGCGCCGCTTCCACTTACCTTCAAGTGGTGCTGTCTAGCTCTTCAGCGGTCATAGGCGACATCGGCCGCATCCCAGCACCTACGGAAAAGAAAGACAATAGTTAGAAGCGCTCCGCTTCTCACGCTGCCGCGCCGCTTCCACTTACCTTCACGTGGCGCCGGCAATCTTTTCAGCGCCCATAGGCGACATCAGTCGCATTCAAGAGCTACGGAGAAAAAGGACAAAACAAGGTGAGCAACGAACTAATTGCAAAAGGGCAGGTTACTCACCTTAGGTCTTACCAGAATTTTGTTGGGACCTCAGTTCCCTTTTCGGGTCGGAGCGGCTTTTCTGGCTTTTCCGTACCCCGGCCCCTATGGGGAAATAAGACACACTCATTAAGGTGTCGGAGCAAACCACTACGGCACACCTTCATTAAAAGTACTCACCTGAGCTTACCTCGGCGAATCCATACCTCCACACGGATTCCTCACCTAGTCCCTGAAAATTAAACAAAGGCCAAGGGACAAATAAGACTTGATCTTTTCAACTATATACTTACGGCAGCATTTTGGTAAAGGCAAGCAGACATCGAACCCTCGCCAAATCCGAGATCCAGTGAAGTAACTGGAAATCTACACGCCCCTGCGTCAGAAGCAGGATGGAGAGCTCGTCCATACAGAAATTAAGGTGAGAGTCTGCGGAAGGCACAGCTAGGGTTCGAGGAGGGTGAGAAGGGGGAAAAGGGGGGAATCTCACACACAATCTAGCAGACAGTTAACTCCCTTTTCCCATCTACAGAAGGATTATTCTACGGGCCAGACAGACGAGGTTTGGGGGGTCCAGTCCAGTCCATCTTCCAAGCACTACGCTTTACCGTGGAAGAAGTTGTAGCAGTCCAGAACGGGTCGGCGCCTCCGTGGGAATCAGGTGAGCGTTACAGCCTTGTAGTAGAGTCTGGAATCTTTCAAAGGTGGATCTGGAATATCAGGATACGCAGGCGCTGGAAATTCAGGAGAGAGTGTGTGTTCTGTCAGCCTCTCTTATTTATAAGGCATGGTTTGTTTGTTTGTTTATTTGTTGTGCGCGCCGGACCCTCGAGTAGCAGGGCGCATAAGACAAGGAGGTTTACAACTTAGATGCAGAAAGGTTACGGTTACAACATATGACAGAAAAACAGGAGATTTTGGCTCCACAGGGTGAGTCATGTACAATACAGAAAATGCGCAGCCACACATTCAATTTATAGCTAACGTTTGCATAGTAACAGGTCAGTCTATAACAGGTGAAATGCATGTAGTGGTGGGTGGGAGAGTGACCGTTCTATGGCATGTTCGGTAAGCCATTTTATAGTGTTTGTTCTGAATTTGTTGAATGTTAGGTCAGATCTAAGTGCCTGGGGTAGGGAGTTCCACAGTAGAGCTGCCTTGACAGGGAAGCTGGAACCTCCGATTGTGGTTAGTTTAAATCTGGGCACTAAAAGGGAATTAGGGCTGACTGTTCTGGTGAGTCTAGTAGGGTTTTTTCTAGTAAATCGTTCTATAAGGTATTGGGGGGCTTTGTTGTTTAGGCATTTATGGATAAGGGATGCGGTTTTAAGGTTGATTTTTTCTTGGGTAGAGAGCCATTTGTGATTGCGTCTTATTTCAGAGATATGTGCTCTTCTCAGGATGCTTAAGGCCGTTCTGAGTGCATTGTTTTGGAGCACTTGTATTCTGTTGATTATTTGTTTGGAAGTCCCTATAAAGAGGGAGTTGCAATAGTCTAATTTTGATAAGATGACGGCTCTAGCTAGGATAAGACAGCTGTCTTCTGATAAGAATTGTTTACTGGCTCGTATTAATTTGCATGTATAGGCCGTGGATGAGGTCAGTGAATTCACCTGTTTGGTAAAGGAGAGAGTCGAGTCAAGGTAAAAACCTAGAGTTTTTACTTCTTTAGCGACCTTAATAGTGTTCCCATCGATGATAAATGCAGAATAGTTTTGGTTGAGTTTAGAGATACGGGCAGCAGTGCCCAGGATGATAAACTCTGTTTAGTCATTGTTCAAGCAAAGGCCGTGGTTAGCCATCCATGCTTGAACGATGCTATAGACTCTGTTCACCAAAGCCAGATCTTCCACATAATCCCCGGTAAGTGGTAGTAGAATCTGGGTATCATCTGCATAGTTAGTGTAGGTGATACCCAGATTGTCAAGATCGTCAAAGAGTGGCTTGGTGAAGATGTTGTAGAGTGTTGGCGAGACGCATGATCCCTGGGGCACTCCGCAGGTGATGGTTATCGGGTCTGCTGCCGCTGAAGGGGAGAATACCCTCATGGTCCTGTCGCTGAGGAATGATTGTATCCAGACTATGGCTTCTCCTGAGAAGTGGGCCGCCGAGTCCAGGTGATTGCATAGGACTTTATGGTCCACCAGGTCAAAGGCGGCTGAGAGGTCTAGTAGGAGGAGGGGAGCTACTTTGCCCTCGTCTCTGAGTGAGTCTATTTGGGCCTTCAAGTCAATAAGGGCAGTCTCTGTGCCATGCAAGGGTCGGAAGCCGGATTGGCGGACGCCAAGGAGCTGGTTCACCTCGAGGAAGTTCTGAATTTGGGTGTAAGCTACGTTGTCTAGTATTTTTAGTAGGAAGGGCACCGTGGTGATGGGCCTGTAGTTTGTGGGAATGTTAGGGTCCAGTGTTTGTTTTTTCAATAGGGGGAGTACCCAGGATTCCTTTAGGTTACGTGGAATGGTGCCTGTGGTAAAGGAGGCATTGATGAGTTTTGTGATAACGGGAGCTAGATCTCTAGCAGCATCCTTGATCAATTGTGCTGGGCATTGGTCTCCTTTGTAATTAGATCGTTTGAGAGTCAGAATAGTTTTCTCTACTTCAGTTACTGTGACCTTAGAGAAGCTGAATTGGGTACATTCATTGAGTTTGGTGTAAGGATTTTGTCCCCAGGGATTTGGGTTTTGGCTGGTAATGAGGCTTTCTTTAGTGCAATTTTAGTTTGGAGGTTGGATACTTTAGTGGTGAGAGCCAGCTGTATGTCAGTTCACCAGGTTTTATCTTTGATAGAGTCATCCTGTACAGCGATAGGCGTTTCCAGTTCTTTTAAGATGGAAAAGAGCTCCTTCATGCTAGAATTGGCTTGGGTAATCCTATTGTTATGTTTCTTGTTTGGCCAGGATGATGTCCTTTTTTGTATTGCTTAGAGATGTTTGTAAGATTGGATTTGTTTTCAGCGGTAGGATGCACGTTCCATATTGTTTGGCATTTTCTTTTTTGTAGTCTTAGGTTTTTTAGGTGGGGAGTAAACCAAACGTTTAGGTGCTTTCTTGGTTTACTATTCCTAAGTTTAAGCGGAGCGACGTTGTCAAGAGCGATGGTCATGGCATGATTGAATTCCTCCACTAGAAGGTCTGGATCAGTATCTTCTGGTAAGGAGTTAAGTTTAGGTAGGATATGGGGCAAGATATTATCTGCTGTAATATTTTTCTTATTTCTAGATGGTGACATCATAGGACTATACGATGGGGCAGATTTAGGCTGGGCATGCCTCCAACAACTAGATTGGTCAGGGGTGATTGTTACTGCCTTGCTGTCAGCCGGTTGGGTTTCAGGGGCATGATGTCAGATTTATGATATGTTCTTCACAATGCATAGGATCATCCCACAGTTACTTTTGCTAAAATCAGTCTTTAACATAAATTACACATTTGTACAGTTGTGGCACTTTAACAAATTACCTAGGCAGATTGCCTATTTTATGCAGAGCATGGTGTTCCCACTACCAGGTCTGTACGCCATTGTTTCGGCCTTTTTAATAGTTTTTCGCGGTTTTTCAATGAAATTACTTTACCTAAAATTCTATAACTTTATACATGTGTAAGTATAAGGCATGTGAATATTGAATTTCAAAGTGGCATCATATACACTTTCCTCTGAATATCCAATTCTCTGCCCTTTCTGTCCACAATATGCCAGTGAAGGCTAACACGTCTTGTTTGAAAGCCACAAAAATGACACTTAAACTGTACAACTTTGACATTTCTGCACTGTCCGGTTACAGAATTAACAGTCTCAAAAGTTTATTCATCAAATAGTATTTTGTCCTCCAAATATGGTCATGTCTTTCCAGGCTACCACCAACTGTCAGTTCAGCCCACGGTGGCTTCCCAGTTTGATTGAATGTTTATGGTCACTTCCCCCACTTCTCACGCAGGTGTCCCAGATCTATTGTCTCAATAGCCCAGACAAATGTCTGATGAGCATGTGATATTTCTTTCTCTTGATCCATTCAAAGTTTTCAAAGGTAGCAATTCATATGCATGTGTCCCAGAACTCCCTTGTGGCTCCTGTTGGGGGAAGGCCTCAGTTTAGCCAGCAGAAAAACCTGTTCTGGAGCTTACACAGTCCAGCCACTGCATTTAATTCTTTATTTTATTTTGTTCTGAATCAGAAGCAAGCCTATTAAAATAAAACATCCCATATATGTTTCCCAGCAAAAACCTCTTGACATTGCTAGGTCAAGACAGGGCCTTCTTTCAACATTGTACTTTTAAAACAGGCATTTTTCCTTATTTGCAAAAGCACATTTTAACCCATGGTGAAGTCTGCTGGGCTGACCGTTTCAAACGGTTTTCTCTTCCTTCTGACTTTCAAACATTGTTTTGCCCTAGTCACTCTCACTTATACAGCCGTCTGTTTAAGACACAGGTCCACTGAATTTGACATATGCCCTTAGAGATAGGGTTTCTTTTGAAGCATTGATTTTTGACATTTTGTAGCCCAAAAGTCAAGTGTTTTTCCATTCAGCTGAAAGTAAAGCCTCTGTTCATTTCCCAAACTTGGTCTGACACAGCCTGCCATTCAGGAATAATACCTTCTTCTGATGGAGCACAATCTGAATATGGGTGGGCATGGCAGGGCCTCACTGATAAAAGCAGAGTAATGTAGGACAGATGCAGAGCATCAGAGCGGCATCATTTTAAATGTAAAATATTTCCCTTTTTCCATGGGAAACTTTGGGCTTGCAGCAAAGCAGCACAGTTTTTCACTTCGCTTCTTTAGTACACACAAGAACACACCCTGGCAGCCTTTCTCGGGGTGCTCCCTGTTCCAACTTGCCCAATGGTGCTTGCCAAACAGTTCAGCCATCCTTTTGTAGCTGCAAAACGCCGTTTTGATGCAAGGCCCTGGTGCTCAAAGGAGCCAGCACAGCCATTTTGCTGGTTTTACTGAAGTGCAGCTTGGTGATGTGGGGAAGTACTGCTGAGTGGGTAAATATATCCCACATTGGGAGCCAGAAAATCAGGATTAAACGTGTCCTTGAGATTCTGGATTGAAACCTACAGCACCTGAGATGAACCAAGACAGCTAGGATCCCTGTGTTTTTGCTGTTGAACTTCTGCGAGCCGTGAATCAAACCCATTCAACCCCATCGAACCATTAGGACCTTTCAGAGCTGCCTTTGGCACTCGACTGATCTTAGAGCCGCGGTCTCAGGCTCTAGAACCAGATTGCCACTGCACTCAGCCAGCCAAGTGCATCATTGCCTCATCTAGAACTTGAAGCTTATTGTTGCATCTCCAGCAGCTTCTCAATTGAACTGACTGTCAAACTGCCCATGGTGGCTCTCATGACCTGCACCTCTTCAAACGCTGCTTCAAACCGCAACAAGCTTCAGAATAACTCTGGCTCGGCTCCTGGAACAACACGACTGCTACATTCGAGCCTGCTTCAAACCAAACAAAGATCACAGAGAAGCCAGGTTCGACATTGTTGAATCACCAAGGACAGCAAAAGGTATTATTCACAGATAATGCCTCCTGGTCCATCTTTGGGCCCTAGAGATTGGTTAGATCACCTTAAATCCCTCTCCGCACCATGAACCTGTTCTTTTTGAGAACATTGTGGTTTCTGATTGCCTTTCACCCTTTTCACCCAGATTGTTGCACTTTTCTATCTTTTTGCACATGGGTGGGTTTTTGTAGTGTATTCTATTAAGTTATTTAGTTCCTTTTGCATATGGTGTGTTTAAAGTATATATGTTTTTATATTACCTTGATTGGACATTCCTTTATTTTGGACTGCTATACTTTGTTGTTTAGGTCACCATTGAATCACATTCATACCTGGATTGGTTGACCCCCTTCCTATCTAATCGAGCTTCCCAGGTGCAACTGGGCCCTTTCATGACTTCCACCTCACTCTCTATCTGCAGCGTCCCTTGAGGCTCTATCCTATCACTGTGGCTCTTCAACATCTACCTTACCCCTCTGGCGCACTTGATCTCCTCCTTCTCTCCTCAATTTCAGTGTTATGCTGATGATATACAACTCGCCTGCAAGCTTCCCTCCACTACCTCCTCTTCTTCCTGATTGTCTGACTGCTATTCAGACATGGTGCACGGCTAATGATCTCTGCTGTCTTAATGCCAGTAAGACTGAAATCCTTCTCACTGGGACCCCTGTTTCCCTCCCAATCTCTGTCCGCCCTGCTCGGGTTCCCTCCCCTCACCATCTTGTGAGGCTAAAAACCTTGGTGTCCTCTTTGACTCCTCTCTCTCATTCACCCAACCCATTATGGACCTTTCCAAGAAGACCCACTTTTAGCTTCATCTCCTCAGAGGCATTCTCCCCTTCCTTACCTTCCCCCAGAAACTCGATATCTTCAAAGCTCTGGTTCTCTCTAGGCTGGACTACTGCAACATCTGCCTCTTTCCTCTGTTTGCCCCGTTCAACTAATCCAGAATAGGGCTGCAAGACCTATCCTTGGCATCAAAGCCAGGGACAGCATCTCTCCAACCCTAAAATCCCTCCACTGGCTCCTGGGGCTGCGAGGATCATATTCAAGACCATCTGCATCATCCACAAGACTTACTGGGTACAGGGACCCGGCTACATCCAACTCTCTCACCCTAAATGCCTCCCTGCTAGAGCCCTTTGGTCCTCTGCCTCCAACTCTCTGCATATCAGAAGTTTTTCCAGGCAGAGAGTGGCGGGTAGATCTCTCTCTTCAGGAGTTGCCTCCCTCTGGAACAGCCTCCCCTTCCCTCTCAGACTTGAGCCTAATCTCATTAGGTTCTTGAAGCTTCTCAACTATTCTCTACTTCCTTCCCTCTCGCCATCCCTTGCTAATGCCCCCATTTGCCGCTGCGACTGGTGGCCTGGTTTCTTAAGAGTCTTGCATGGCACCAGGCCCTCCTTGACCAATCTATACCAGGACCGCCGCACCAGACCAGCACTGCCCTTCTGGGCCCCCTTACCTGACTAGCCTTGTCGTTTAGGCATCCCTCCCGAGTCTGGTCCTCCTCCTATCCTCACACTTAGACAGTGGCCCGCCCCAGCATCCGCTGCCAATTGCCCCTTGGACTCTCCCAAGCACTAGTCTAGCCCGTAGGCCCTTTATCCTTCTTCCCCTCCCTGCTGCATCTTACTTCCTCTCCCCTGACTGTCACTTACCACCCTCTTCCCCCCTGCACTTCTTGCTACTGCACGATCCGAATGTCACCAGGCCTAGTCGGACCGTTATTTTTTTTATTTTTTTTGATTTGTATTAGTTGAATTAAATCAACCTTTCAAATATCAACAAACACAGTATATACATTAAAATACAAGCTCATATACATATTATTTACATTTACATAATACAATATTTCATTTCAAGAGACAGCAACATTTTACAATAAACTCGATGCTCTCATTAGATCAATGTATAATAAAATCAACAAAAAATCTATGTCCGTTTTAATAAATGCTTTTTTTTTCTCTTATTTGCTAAGAGGTCATATATATTTATGTTGGAAAGATAATATGTCACGCCTATTTGGCCACCATCACTGGGTTTCGTTCTCAGTAGTCTCCAATTTCAAAGATATTAAAAAATGAACAGTTGCTATTTGTAGAGGTAAATAACAAGCACCCAAAATTAATGACCAACATAAACCCTGATTAGCTAGGCAGAGGTATTTACAATGTCTTGTATAATGTATTTCACGCAATGGCCGTAGGGCACAGCATTCTGTGATAATATGTGATAGTGTCTCACGAGTGGCCTTCAACAAACAAAAACGGCAGAAACTGTCATTTATAGATATTTGTTGTTGCTTGGCTTGCAAATCCCTGGTGTTCCACAAACTAAAGCGTAATCTTAGTATTCCATTACGCAGTTTAAGTGAGGGACATCGGACCAGATAAGATGGTTAGGTTTGTAATTTTTTATGTGGAAACCGAGCCTCTTCAATATTATGATACGAGAGACACAGGGTTCTAGTTGTTATCCAGTCAGTCTCAAACAATTTTGATTTAGCTTTATCAGGATTTTGCATCAAAAGATCTAGAGACACATCTGCCGAATTTAGTATGAGATAGACCTTTGTGAGCCATTGTCTAATGAATGCATGATGTTTAAAGGAGTTGAAATTAAACATTTCCTGAAAAGCGCACACAAACGCCACTGATTGTGGCATGTATTGAAACCAAACACAATTCATACCTTATCCAGGCGACAGGTATGCAGTTTGGAAGATGTAAAATACACCGCCAATATTTTGCTTCCCATTTGTCAAACGGAACAGGTGGCTTAGTGTGTAGTGTTTCCAGGCCATATAAAAGTGCTGGTATTGTTTTCATGTTCCAAAAATGGAAAAAATTGATGGAAAATTTCCCATACTTGAACATTATTGTACGGGCTTGTGAGATAGATGTTTTAAGTTTAGCCTCTAATTGTTCTATATGGCCTTTTTACGTGAAACTGGCCCTCAAACAATATACCAAGATAGGTATACTGGGGGACCATTTGTATGGGTGATTGATCAAAGGTCCAGACAAATGATAAAGGTCCTTGACACTTGGGCGAATAAGCAACAATTTGTGTTTTACTTATTTTCAACTCCTTTTTTTGGATATAATTATAAAACCCGTTGAGCAAGCGCTGCAGACCTAATTGGGTTTTTGAGATAAGAACTATGTCATCTGCATACTTGAGGGCTTGGATAGGTTGATCTTTTAGTTTTGGAGAGTCAGAAATGACATCTATCATGGCCAATCTAACGTCATGAATGAAATAGTTAAAGATTGAAGAGGCTAAGAGGCAACCTTGCTTGAGTCCCCGGAATGTGTTAATCTGACCGGATAATAATCTGCCTAGGGTTAGCCTAACTCTGATGGAAGTTTGAGAGTGCAGTGAGTGAATAACATCATACAGTGTGGCCGGACAGTGGTCTTTGCAGAGTTTGGAAAGCAAAAGATCTCGACTTACCGAATCAAAGGCAGCATTAAGGTCATCAAACGCAAAGAAAACCTGTTGTTTGAACATATGACATTGTTGTTTAACTGATTGGCCTATAATTGGCTGGCACACTACGATCCCCCTTCTTAAAAATGGGGACGATAGTAGAGGTTTTCCAAGATAGAGGGATGGTGCGAGATGTTAATATTGCCTTAAAGATGGAATTGAGGATGCCAGCCCAATTCCTCTGGATGGGTTTTGAACATAAAGTTCGAAAGTCCATCTGGACCCATCGCCCTGGAGGAGCTAGCCTGTATGATGATGGTGCGAATACTTGCTATCGAGAATTGCAATTGCCATGGGGAAACAGATGTGGGTGTACATATCATTTTTGAGAAGACTGAGTCAGCATACAGGGAGGAAAAATGGGCGGTCCAGGAGGACGCCATTGATTTGTGCATCTCCCTGAAGTTGACATTTGCAATCATTCAATAACTGACACATAGTGGCAGAATTTTTATTAGCCATGGCATATTGCATTACTTCACTATCCCGTTGGAATTGAGCAGCCTTAATACTCTTAAGCCAATTTTTATATCGACATTTGGCTGTTTTTAGATGTTTCCAACAGGTTGGATCTTCAAAGGCTGCTAATTTTTTCCTTAAAGTTTTATTTTCTGCTTTGATATGGTGGATTTCCGCATTAAATATGTGTGGATGCCTTATTTGATTATGGCGCAAAACAGTAATCGTCTTCCTGAATGGTTGTAAAAGATCCAAGTATTCTCTAGTGTGCTGTTGATTTATGTTATTATCTACACTGTTTTGCAAATTATTTAGTGTGTCTAAATTCCACCGAAGGCGATTTCTTGACGAATTAACTGTCGCCTCTGTCTGAAACTTTAGTGTGTCTTTCGTTGTTGCAAAATTCCAAGAGGATTGTACAAGTAACAATCTATGGTCACTATGAGATTGATCAATAATGTGTAATTTATTTGCATTTTTAAACAATCCAGCACTCATATAGATGTAATCAATTATACTAGAACTAGACCCACGCTGCCATGTGTGTTGGAGAGGGATATCTCCTTCGATGTAACCATTGAGTATATAGAAATTGCGGTCCTGCATGAGATTGTTCCATCTCCAAGTGTCCTGCATGCAGCCAGAGGGCCTCCAACAATCCATGTTGAGGTCACCCACAATGATGGTACCTGAGATTGTGTTGTTAATCTGAATCATGTCTAAAATCTCAATTAGACCATCGTAAAATATATCATCTGACTTGACTGCGATGTTCCTATAGATATTGATGAGTGCTATTACCTGTGTGTGACTAATCGCTTGGACTAGTTGAATCTGAGCCCCCACGGAGGACCAGGGCTTAACACACAGACCACTGGAGATTTGGACTGCCACCAGGAGCCCTGAAGATGGTCTGCCTCCACTAGGAAGCACAGGAAGCAGAGTGACTTCATAGCCATCTCATAGAGGACATGAAGTTAGCCAGGTTTCCTGCAAGGCTATAACTTGGCAAAAGTGGGGCAACTTGACAATGGAAGATTGTAAGTGAAAGTTGCCCCTCGTGTTCCAACTTGCTATTTTAAAAATGGCCGAGGTAAGGCAAGTTGATGGTTAATATTGTTGAGTGGAAACACTTTGCGCACTGACATTGTCCTGTTTCACTCCTTGATAAATATTTGATCTTACCTGAGTGTTTTGATTTTTAGGATGGACACATGTTGGGTCCTCTGCTAAAAGGAATCCCATATCAAACGATTGCATCCTACATTTCCAAATGGAATCCCGCCCTACTCCCGATGGGAGCCATAATCACACAATTGTGCGTGTTAAATCTGAAATGAATTCTACTTGGTCAATGTCCCGTGTTGATACATTACATAGCTCAGGCACATCTCCAAATATATTTAAAACACTCTGGCAATTCAAATCGTAGGATGGAAAATTCCCATCTCGACATTTCAAAATAAAGGTATGAAACTGCGCTCTAAATGGATGCAAATGACGTGACACTGTGTTCGAATTAGGTTTCTGAGGCATCCATTTTAATTTTGAAATGTCGGTACTTATTTTACAATGAGCATCACCTGTATCTTCCTGTAGATGTTGTTCTTCGTATAAAGAGTTTGGGACTTTTTTTCCACCCACAGAGGCTACCTCAGATGGCACCAAGTTTTGCATTTTAGCCATATTGGTAGCCAAATAGTCATCTACTTTGTGTTTAAAGTTCTCAAACACATTTTGTGTCAGTAAAGCATCTGGTATAGATACGGATACTTTTGGTACAGAGGTGTCAAGATGTATTATATTAGGAATTGTAGAAGATGCAGCAGGGACTGTTAGCACTTCATTGGGTTTAACATGAGTTGAACCAAACAAAATAGCGTTTTGCTGCTTTAAGGCTGAGAGTTTGTTCTCAGCCTCCGTGTTTCACGCTATCAATAAAACTAACTGTGAAAGAGGAGACACGGGACCACCAGGACACTCTTTATTGCTAGGTCTGCTACTAACTGGAAACGCCAGTGGCGGGATAGCCGGTGCTATTATAACTGGTGTTGAAATGACTGCTGTTCCAGCTGTGTCAGGCACATTATTTTTAAAAGTGGTTGTTTTATTCAATGCTTTAAAAAAAGAATTAAGTGTTTTTTTACTGTGTTTGATGTTTACCATATATTTTTTTTTTTTGTTTAACAGAGCTAGAGGTTTCATTTGAGCGATTTTAGGATTCCTCGCATTAAGGGCCTCTAGGTGACTTAGACCTTGGCCTACTTGGCGCTCAGGTATCTGTCCTACTGTCACCTGTTTTACGCCAGCCACACTTTCTTGCGAGAGGTGTGCCATAGAGGCACTCTGTCCCTCATTATGCGGGGTGGAACACAAACTTGTTGTGGGGCGTATTATACCGGAGATCAGGGGTAAAGCACACGACACTGAAGTCATCTCCGGAAATGCGGTATGTGTATGTTGACTAGTCGTTATAGAGTTATAAACAGTATCATCAACAACTGGATTTACACATGCTGCTGGATTATTTGCTGCATACATATCAGTTGGCACAAGCAGACTCTTAGATTGTATGGCTGAAAAATAAGCTGAAAGCCACTTTGTTAAGTCATCGAATTGTTTTGATTGTTGTGAGACCTTTGTATCAAGTAGCTCAAAGAGTTTGCACAGATTCATAATAGAGGTGTTTATAGCAGTGAGAGTTGGTTGGATCATTGTTGTGTGTTGCATACTAACATCAGTAGGAAATTATTTAATTGCTCTGGCCGTGGGTAGAGCAAAGGACTGTAATATAGAGTTACGAAAATCTGCTCGAGAGTATGTTTGCATTGAGGCCTCCTCCCCCACATGTGAATCGGCACTAGGACAATTAATATCTCTCCATAATATTGGGGATTCACATTGGCTTGCATGAATAGACAAGCTTGTTTGATCAATGCACAAAGGAGGAAACTTTATGGGTGAGGTGACAATACGAGACAATGAAAGCTTCGAGATGTGTTTAGTCGAGGCTAACATCGTGTAATCAGATAGAGGTTGTGGATTTGCTGTAAAACCAGTAGTATTTACAGATAATGGCAAACTATTGACATGAGCCCCACCAGATTTATTATGATCAACCAGGTGGGACGTGGACATAGATGAAATAGACACAATAGAGTCATTCATGTGGTTATCAAAAGTGAATATAGGTTTTTAAAGATGACCCTCTCATTGGTGTAATTGAAGTAGAGGAATAGAATTTCGGCTGAAAAAGTTCTGGGTCACCCTGAGGAGATGATTTTCTTACTGATGTTAAAGGAGGAATATGGAGAGGCATATACGTTGTTAATTTGTATGCCATTTTGAATGCCTTGACTAATGTAAGACTAGTACAATTTTCACAGCTGACCCACAAATGCACTTGGCACCTTCAACAGGCTTCTACAAAACCTCCTCCTAGGAGCACACAACTAGGAGCAGGCGACCGAAAAGAAAAAAGGGACGCCAACTCCTATAGTAAAAAGTCTCTCACACGTATGTCCAATGAGGCAATGCGTAAATACGAACCTGAGCTTGACTGCTCAAAGGGACTAGCCCCGCAGTCACAGTCAAGCAGAATGCAATAGACAAAATGAACAATTAGTCTCTCACACGTATGTCCAATGAAGCAATGCGTAGATATGAAGCTGCGCTTGACTGCTCAAAGGGACTAGCCCCGCAGTCACAGTCAAGCAAAATGGCTTAGGCGAGAATGAACAATTGGTCTCTCTCATGATTTTTCAGTGAAGCAATGATGCAATACGTGGATACGAGGCCGAGATTACGTACTCAAATGGACCGGCCTCACAGGTACCCGCACCAAGTCCACTAACTATTTAGATTGGAATCATTACTGGAGCGCCACAGTAATGTATGTGAATTTAATAAAGTGGCGCACAGTCAGTGGTATGTTGCCTTCAGAGATTTTGTGTGTAAGATCCGCTCACCTTGTCTCTTAATGCGGTTGATGGCACGGTCGCGTGCACTGTCTTCAACACGCTCAGGTAAAGTCACAGACGGGAAACTTTTACAGCTTGCACATTACATGAGTTAGCAGGGAAGCTGATACAAGCTTCTAGGACACCCGAGGAGCATGAAACAGAATCCACACTGGTACTGCCTCCCCTGCCTCCAGAGCCAAACAGCAGCCTAACAGCTTTCCCCTCACGAAAGACGCCGCCCTTGACACCACAGCCGGGCCGTTATTGTTTTTCATCTCCCTTGCTCCCCCGCCTTTTTTGTCTTGTGGCGCCCAGAAACACACATTTGCTGTATAGTGTGCCTTACAAATAATAAATAAATACCTTTTTTTGAGAGTATAGTCTTCCTTCGGCCCATGTTACCACAAAAGACGAAGGAAGTATATTTCTTAACTGTGCCTGTTTCACCTTTATGATTGGGATTACTCTTGTTTTGTACAAGTGAGAGGCTGAGTAAGCAGGTTAGCCATTACTCAGCCTTGTACTCCTGTGGAGCAGAAGATATTTTGATAGTTTGTCTTTTGTACACCCAAGGGTCTTTAGTCAATTGGGGAAGTCTGAGGTTGTGCCAACCCAGTCTCCCCTCTTTCTGGGCTTTCTGATTGATTGCAAGAAGTGCATGTTGTATTGCCCATCATACAAGATACACCAGGTTTCCAGGAAACTCAGGAGGGCGTTGTTGCTAACATTCATTTCATTCAAGTTTCTGGACAGAATCATTGGCTTTCGGTCATCATATATTCAGGCAGTCTTTCCTGCTCCACTCTCTTGCAGTGATCTTCAGAGGCTAAAAATGCAGGCTTCATGTAAAGGGCTATTTTATTCTGGTTCAGTGCCACTTTCCATCGAGGCAAAAGGGGAGATATATTTGTGGTTGGCAAACCTAAAAGCCTGGAAAGGTGTGCCGTTTTTTTCCTCCCCCTTTTTACCCATGCCTAGATGCAAGCCAGAGTGAGCGAAGCACCAGCTGTGTTTCAATATGCAGTGGGGGGCCATGGTCTCAGAAGGAGTTACCTTGACACGTCCATTTTTTAAAGATTCTGTCAGGATCATTTACTGCAAGCAACTTTGACAAAAAACAGTCACAAATGTGCAGTAAGTCTTCTCATGGACAATATCTCTGCAGTTCAGTATATCAACTGGCTTGGGAGTACACAGTCCCACAGTTTGTTGCATATTGCTCTGGCCCTTTTTCCGATTTCTGCCTAATGTTGCAGATCAAAGTCCAGGTTGAGTACTTGCCAACAGACAACCTAGTAGCAGATTGGTGTTCTCATCATTTTCAGGACTCCAGCAGCTGGAGGCTCCAAAGGTCAGTGCTTCTTCAGCTCCAGCAGAACTGGGGTCCCTTTCGCATAGACATCTTTGTATCTTGTCTGAACAATCAGGTTCCCCACTTCAACTGGAGGCCAGATTCCTAACGGTTTTCCCTCTTTTTACATGATTGCGAGGACACAGCTAAATGTGCAGAAGCCGGGATCTACTGTGGTCATGTTGGCCCCATATCGAGATGGCTCCCTGTTTCTGCACGTTTAGGTGTGTCCTCGCAATCTTGGAAAAGGGGGGAAAACCGTAATGAATGTGTTACCTGTCTTCAGGGACCTGGATCTGGTCGTTGAGGGGTATAACCCTTCTCTTATTCTCACATGTTCCTGTCTTCTGATGGCATGTCAACTCTCGGGGCAGGTGGTCCTGATCATCCCTTTATTAACAGCTATGTCTTTCATCTCCAAAGCATGTACTCCCAGTACTCGATTGGCTTATGTGGTCACTTGGAGATGTCTGGTTTTGCTGGTTCAGGGGGTATAGACCCCGTACTCTCAGATGCTACTACGGTGGGACATTTCTTTGTTCCCTTACCTCTTCCCAAGCTTATTGTATGATTAATCTGCATAGGTTAGTTATTTCTTCCTTTCATCAGCTATTCGAGGGATTTCAGCTTAATCCTCCCGTAGTATGCCATTTGCTCAAGGGTATTAGAATGCAGACTCCTCTGTGCCAAAGGTACTGTTGTTTGTGACTTGTCAACTTAGTCCTTTTATTGTTTAGGAGGTGCCTGCTAAGTTGTTTATGTGGATGTGTTTCATTGAATTTATTTATTTATTTTTCCCATTTGTATAGCGCACTAAGCCCTCAGGCATCAAGGTGCTCTTACATGACCAGTTCCTTGCAGGAACATAGCATAAGAAGTGAGAGCAGACAGAAAACAGTACATAAACAGTGTGGGGACTTCGGACAGCACGTAGGTAGAACAAGTTGAAACAAATAGGGGTGTTTTTAGAGCTTTCTGCAAGGTCCAGTAGGAACGTTCCGCTTGCAATGTTGACAGGAGTGCCTTGCACTGTTTAGCTGCGATGGTTGGGAAGCTTGAGCCTCCTGCTTTTGCCCACTTAAATTGAGGCATGGTGAGGAGATGAGCATATCAGTGGATCTGGATAATGTTGCTTTAGTAATTTTCTGCGAGAGGTGGGGGGCATCCAAGGAGAGGCATCTGTGGTTGATTTCCGAGGGTATCGATGTGAGGGCTCTGAATTTGTCAGGTCAGTTTTCACCCCATCAGAAGTCAGTTTCAGGATGACCTCTGGGACTAGATCTTACTCTAAATTCATTGAATGTTCAGCCTTTCCGGCCATACTCTCTAAAGTACAATGCTTGCAATTCTATGAGAAAAGAACTGTGGCCTTGAACACGTCTATAGATCAGCTGTTCCTTTCCTTTCCGAAACCCATCTCTTTTCCCTTCCGTGGCTAGGTGGGTCCAATAGGTTGTGGATCTTGCAGGTGCAGGTCTGCTTTTGGGGCTTACTTTGTAGGCGTGCCATGGTGTTGAAGGCATCCATACCCTTTTGGGCTTGTGGGCTTGTGCCAGGCTTGAGGATATTCTTAGGGCTGCAGGTTGGCCTAGGGAACAGGATTTTCATACCTTTCTTATAATGAAGAGAACAGGCCTGATGCTGTGCAGTCAGTTTTAAAAGCCATCAACATAATCTGCATTTCTATACAGCCTATTGGACTAACTGATCCTATTATGCTGAGATGGTGGATGCAAAAGCTGTTAAAGTCCCATTGACTTCATCAGATGGTGGTCACATGATAAATGAACAGTGAAGAAAATCACACACAGAACTAGACCTCTTTTACATAGAAAGGGAAAAAAGCAAGAGAGTATCCCACTTTAAATTATATTGGCTGCAGCAGGATATAAAAGGAATTCAGCTCTGCATGCCCTCTTTATCGACAGGCCAATACAATTGCGAAGCGATTTAGAAAAAACAGACATATTAAACCATTGGACAACAATTCTTATTACCAGTGCAGAACATTTGTATTTCAAGCAAGGCCACGTTTGTCTGCCAGTGTGTCATATAATGTGTAATATGTCCAAACATTAAGCACAAGTCTCATAAGTGGGACCCCATTATGAAAAATAAAATGCTGTGGTAGATAAGTTCCAAAATGTAATATTCAGAAACACAGTTTTGGTCGGGGAGGGGGGGCGTAGGGGGAAGGGGAGGTGGATATGCTTTTTCTCACCTTCATTGTGCAGTGTAAAGTTTTTTGCACATGCATTGGGCTTGATTTTCCAATGTTTAACCAGTTTCGCGTTTTACCAGCTACGATGTGTATTAGCATATTTCTGGTAGCCACATCCAAATAATAGCATGCAAAGATTGTATTTACCCACCAGACTAAGAAAGGCTCCCTGCACTAGTGTGTTGTGACTAAAACATTGTCAGATTGCTGGTGGGTGTTTTTGCAGCCTCCATGCTGTGCTAAAGTTGTACAGTAGATCGACCAAGGCTACTTAGGCTGACTTATAGCATATGATGGAACCAAATCAGAAATATGGACTAAGCTTCAAAGGAGCAACGTCGAATGTTATACCTGTGGTCCCTCATGTTGGACAGTGCCTTACTGACTTCGATACAATGTGGCGCATACAAAATATGTTACAGCTCTTAGAATGCTGACAGTTCTGCTGTTGGCTGAGCATGTTTCTTGCTTAATAACTGGTACCAATCATTTGTGCTCAGACATCCAAAGTCGCCATACATGCTGCCTGTGTCCTTATTCCTTCTTGGTTACGAAACAATGGGCATCATTACAAGTATGGTGGTATGGAGGTAGCCATGCGGCTTTTAGCGGCATGGCTACCCCCATACCGGGTACGGGGTCCGGGTTCCTTGAATGGGGAAATACCGGGCCATTCCAACCTTGCAGGGCCCGGTATTTCCCCATTCATGGAACCCGGACCCGGTACATCCCCATTCCTATTTGAGCCCCCATAGGGCTCAATGGGAATGGGGAGGATGCTAACAACGGGCTCGTTGTTAGCATCCTGGTCTGCTCGCGGGACCCGCTAAGGATGCCTGGTTTTTCCAGGCGTCCTTAGCGGGACGCGCGAGCAGACCTCGTAATGATGCGGTAGTGGGTTAATGGCGCCGGCAGCTCTACCGGCGCCGTTAACCCCCTACGTTGTAATGAGGCCCAATGTCTCGATCAGCTGTATGTGATAGGTGGTAATGGTAGGTCTGTGGACACTTTACACAGTACAGGAAAAACATTGGGTGCATAACGTGGCCCTGCTTGAAACGCAATTTCTCTGTACTGGGAATGAGAACTGTTTCCCAATGCACAAGCACAAGTCTGTTGCTTGACAGTGTTTTTGCCCTGTAGATTAAGGGGCCATGCAGGACTGAATTCCTTGCATACTTCTTCCTGCAGCCAATGGAGTTTAAAGTGGGAGAATCTAGCAGGTTTTTTTTCTTTCCGTCTAAAAGATATGGCCAGCTCTTTGTTGCTCATTAATCATTTGATCCCGACTTTCCTGCCCATCTCGACTTTCATATTTTAAGTTAGTGACATTTGTTTTCCAGTAGCTTCCCCTAAATGTCCTACAGAGCCCGTATCATATTTCAATAAGGATCGTCTGAATCTGCTCGTGCGTGGGATGCAGTGCGTGCTGTGAAACACCCACAGCTGCACTGCCAGTAGCGTGTGAACATACCCTGACCTCTGCATGCTGCAAGGCCACAGTTTACAAGACGCCGAGATCAAAGCATCTCAATGGCAGCGGAAAAGAGCAAAGACAAAAAGTGAAAAATATAAAGGGCGATGTAAGAACATCTGTATTCCCAAGAGTCTTCTGCAGGCAGCACTCCTGGCAACTCTCTGCTATGCCGTGTTTTGGAGAAAGCTTATAAATAATTGGTTTAATGACCTTCTGTTATATTGGAACATAAACAAAGTCATCCAGTGGAAAACATCTTGACGCAAGGGCTGTAAGCACATATAAGATAACACATGCAATCCTTATATGCGCAAAGCTATGCTCTCATCACAGAATGCAAGTCATTTTCTTATATTCAGTGGCACAACTTGTTCAAACGCGAATGGTCCATCCAAAGTTAAGAAGTCTTCTTCCCAGTCAGATAATGAATTCTACTAATCAGCGGGTCCCAATTTTGTTTGGGGCGCTGGGAGTTCTGAAGGGGCCCAGAGAATGTGCTGTGTTCCCTTCAAGGGTTTGATAAGATAACAGCGTATTGTAATGCTCCTTATCACTCTCCTAGCACATTCACCATGATGGGGAATAACCATGCGCTGGACTAGACCACACCACCTGTTGTGATATATGATTTGGTATTTATAACGCGCTTTTACACAAGTGTTTCTAGGCGCCACAAGAAAAAGGAGGGGAGACAAAGGGATGACAAGACAAACGATCTTACTAGGTCTTGTGACATTCAGATTGTGCAAGTGCAAAGAGAATGTGCAGGAGAGAGGGTGAGGGTAGAAGTGCAAGGGGGAAGTGCAGTCAGGGCAACAGGTCTCTGAGTAAGTGCGAGGATGGCAGAGGACTACACGAGTGTTGTCCAAGACCTGTAGTTCTGGGTAGGCCAGAAGGCAGTGCAGGGTGACTGGTCAAGGAGGCGGGGGCGTGGCACCCTGTGTGAATCTGAGGGCAGCCATGCCACCAGTCAGGACGAGCAGACAGCTAGATTAGGAGAGGGAGAGAGAAAGAGGAAGAGGAGAGGAAGGGCTTGAACAGCTTCCAGAACTTCAGGTGATACTGCTCAAGTCTGAGAAGGCCAAGGAGGCCGTTCCAGAGGGAGGTACCTGCAGAGGAGAGAGATCTACCCCCCACTCTCTGTTTGGAGAAGCGCCTGACCCGCAGAGACTTTGCTGTAGGTCAGCGGAGGACTCTAGAAGGAAGGTATTTAGGAAGTGAGTGTTGGATATAGAGGACCATAGCTCTAGATAGCCTTGTGGATGATGCAAAGGGTATTGAACTTGATCCTCGCGGCCACCGGGAGCCAGTGGAGAGATTTCAGAGTTGGAGAAATGTGGTCCCTGGGCTTGAGGCCAAGGATAAGTCTTGCAGTCCTGTTCTGGATTAGTTGAAGAGGGCGAAGGGTAGAGTGGAATATTGAGAAAGAGGCTGTTGCAGTAGTCCAACCTGGAGAGAACCAGAGTTCTGGAGAAGGTGAGCTTCTGGGGCAAGTTGCGAAAAGGTAGGATACCTCAGAGGAGGTGCAGCTGGAAGTGGGCCTTCCTGGCAAGTTCAGGAGAGTGTGGAGTCGAAGATGACACCAAGGTGTTTTCCCTTACACGAGAGGGAGAGGGCCCAAGGAAGGCGGCCAGAGGGAGAGAAGAAAGGTGGGCGTAGGGGTCCCAAAGAGAAGGATCTCTGTCTTACTGGCATTAAGGTAGAGGTTGTTAGAGGCGCACCATCCCTGAATAGCAGCTAGACCGTCAGGAATGAGTGAGGAGGGAGAGGAGGCTGAGGGTAGTCTGAAAGAGAGCTGTGTCATCCGCATAACACTGAAAGTTAAAGGAGAAAGTAGAGATCAGGTGAGCCAGGGTGACAGGATGGAGCCCTGGGGAACACCACATGTCGAAAGAGAGATGGTGGAGAGAAAGACCCAAGTTGGACGTCGGAGGGTCGGTCCATGAGGAAGGAGGTCAACCACGCCAGAGCCTGACCTGTGATGCCAAGGTTCACACTGAGACAATCAGGGAGGTGTGATTGACCGTGTCAAAGGCAGAGGAGAGGTCAAGGAGGATGAGGACAGAGTGAGAGCTGGAGTCATGGTTGAAGAGCAAATCTTCATGCAAGTTCAGGAGAGCAGTTTCCGTGCATCTGGCCGATCTGAAGCCAGACTGATGGTCAAGAAGATAACCAGCAGATTTAGTGTGGAGGTTTAGATCTGATATGATATGGCATTTATAACGCGCCTATACACAAGTGTTTCAAGGCACGATGAGGCAAGGGAGCGGAAACAGAGGGAAGACAGAGACAGCAATCCTACTAGGCCAGGTGATATTCAGTTTGTGCAAGTGCAGGGGAGGGGGGAAGGGGAAAGTGCAGGGGGAAAGGGGAGTGGGCAGTGCAGTACATAGGATTACAGTGAAATAATATAGAAAATAAATAGAAGTGCAGCCAGCTTGTGGCAAGTGCAAGGGTAAGTGCAGACATCCGGTGTCAAGTGCTAGTAGAGGCTGTAGTGATACAGAACAGTCCCAGAGTGCAGGGGTTGCCAGGGGGGGCAGTGCAGGTGTGCAACAGGCTGGGGACCTGGGTCCGCGATCAGAGTGTGGCCAGGAAAAGCAGTGCAGTTTCAGATTCAGCCGGGAGATCAGCAGGGGAGAGGAGGAGCGAAAGCAGAAGCAAAGGGGAAGGTCTTGAGGTGCTTCCGGAACCGGAGATGGTTCTCCACAAGTTTCAGAGAGGCAGGGAGGCTGTTCCAGAGGGAGGCCCCAGCAGAAGAAAGAGATCTACCACCAACTCGCTGCTTAGAGAAGCGACTAACCCTGAGGGAGTTGGAGGCGGATGAGCAAAGAGCTTGAGAAGGAAGATATTTAGAAAGAGAGAGGTGAAGGTATTGAGGTCCCAGGCCCCAGAAGGCCTTGTGGACAATGCAGAGGGTTTTGAAAGTAATCCTCGTAGCCACTGGGAGCCAATCCAGAGATTTTACTTCTGGAGAGGTACTCTCCCTGGGCTTGAGGCCAAGGACAAGTCTTGCAGTCCTTTTCTGGATGAGTTGCAGTAGTCCAGCCTAGAGAGAACCAGAGCTCTGGAGACAGTGAGCTTCTGGGGTAAGGAGAGAAAAGGAAGAATACCTCTGAGGAGGTGCAGCTGGTAGTGAGACTTCTTGGAGACGTCAGAGATGTGAGGAGAGAAGGAAAGTGTGGAGTCAAAGATGACCCCGCGGTTTTTAGCCTCACAGGTGGGAGCAGGAAGAGGGCCAAGAGAAGCTGGCCAGAGAGTGACAGGAAAGGAGGGAGCAGGTGTGCCGGTGAGGAAAATCTCGGTCTAACTGGCATTAAGGCAGAGATCATTGGCGGCACACCACTCCTAGATGGCTGACAGACAGTCGGAGATGAGCGAAGGAGAAGAGATGGCTGAAGGGAGCCTGAAAATGAGCTGAGTGTCATCCGCATAGCACTGAAAGTTGGGGCCGAGAGCGGCAATGCGGTGGGCAAGAGGTGCCAGTATTGGTTGAACAGCCAGGGAGAGAGGTTAGGCCCCTGGGGAACACCACAAGTAGAGATGGAGATAGAGGAGAGGAAGGACCCAAGTTGGACCTAAGAGGGTCGATCAGAGAGGAAGGAGGTCAGCCAAGCCAGGGCCTGATTGGTGATACCCAGGTTGTCACAGAGACGGTTGAGCAGGATGGCATGGTTGACCGTGTCAAAGGCAGAAGAGAGATCAAGTAAGATGAGGACACAGGGGCTGTGTGTAATCGAGGTTGGAGAGCAGGTCTTCACGGATGTTCAGGAGAGCGGGTTCCGTGCTTCTAGCAGCTCTGAAGCCAGACTGATGGTCATGAAGACAGCCAACAGATTCAGAGTGAAGAATGAGCTGGGAGATGGTAAGCTTTTCCAGTAGTTTGCCCAGGAAAGGAGTGATGGAGATTGGACAATAGTTAGCCGGGTAGGTATGGTCGGCAGAGGGTTTCTTAAGAAGAGGGTGCACAAGAGAGTGCTTGTGCTTCAGGGGGAGAGGAAGACTCTAGTGGTGAAGGAGTGGTTGCAGAAATCAACCAGAGCAGGAGCCAGGGTATCAATGTGGTCCTTGATGGTTTTAGAGGAACAGGGGTGAACCTGTTTTGACAAGACTTTCATGGATCAGACTTGTCTAGAAATCTTGCCTGAGGAGAACTGGGGAAAGGCAGAGAAGCAGGGCGGAAAGGTGGCTGAGAGATTGCCAGTTTCTCCAGGAGTTTTCCCAGGAAAGGCGTGATAGAGTTCAGGCGATAGTTGGCCGGGCAGGAAGGATCAGCAAAAGGCTTTTTCAGGAGGGGGAACACAAGGGAGTGCTTGAGAAGAGAGGGGGAAAGATCCAGTGGCAAATGAATGATTGCAGAAATCAGCAAAGGCAGGAGCGAGGGAAACAATGTTGTCCTTAATTATTCTGGAGGAGCAGGGGAGCACCTGTTTGGATAAAACTTTCATAGACCGGACTTGTCTAGAAACATCATCAGGTGTTATAGGAGAGAGAGGAGAGAAGGAGAGAGGAGGGAAAGGTGGCCAGAGGGGGCCTGAGAGAGGTAGAGGGAGAAAGATGAGGAGAGGAGGATAGCATGGACAGGATGTCCTGAGTGGTGAAATGAGAAGCCATGACCGTACAGAGTGCAGAGTGCCTGGGAAGGAAGAGGGGAGGTAGAGACTGCAGTCGGATTGGCCAATACCTTGCAAATTTTAAAAATTTGGCTGTGCTTTTATTTAAAAAAAATGTATGTTAGTGTTTTGGTTCAAACAACTAGTGTAAACACTTTTCACTATCAGTACAAAAAGTGATCCATTATAATACATAATTACATTAAAATCAATTCATTTAAATTGACATCACTGTTTTATGGTAAATGAATCCAAAATTATTAAAACATAAGTTTGTTATTGCATTAACTCTGCGATTTTTTTTCATTAGTAAGGCAAGAAACCCACATATTGCGAGAATTAGACTCTGTCGTTGCCCTCACATCAAACCAGTTAACATGACATCATTTACTGTTGTAGTACCCAAATATCTATTTCTTTCCTCACTTAGTACAATTAGTTACTAGATGTTTAATATTCTCTTTGACAGCCAAGTTGGTACAAAACCTACAGGTCTGGCTACCCAGACCTGAGTCCCATTTGCTTGTTCTTTCTAGTGTGGGAATTTGGTTTAGCCGGAAGCGAAGGAAGATTGCCCTTAATTTTGGGCAAGGAAAGATAAGGATATACTTAGGAATCACTTCCCTTTTTGTGAGGAATTTTGTATACTCAGAAGTGAAAATTATGAAAACTAAGAAAGCGAGAGTGCACATCTTATCTGATTTCTTGTATTGTGTTTATCTTGGTGATATTCTTTTATCAATTGGAAGTTCATTAGTAGGGTGCAGCCCACTATCCAGTGCCACCGTGTGAGGCACTAAAAGTAAACTGTTGCAAAAAAGAGACCTAGGATAAATAGGCCGCACACCCTTTCTACCCACTATGGGTTTTAAACATTTGTTTTGTGCTTAAATATACACTTCAAAATCATTGTAACCATTCAAATCTGGTTTTATTTTTGAAAAATAATAATCCGTGTTGTCGGATCATAAAGTTGGTGCTTAAATTTCTTCAATTAGGCTAGTACTGAGACTGGGGCAAACAGTAACTCATTGGGCTAATGCATTTCGGAAGTTATTCCTTCTTCAGAGCCCGGTTATAAATTCTAATAAAGTAATATTCAGAATATCATGTCCAATAGTACATTACACCAACCCCAAATAATAATTCCATGTTTAAATGTAACATAACATCATATTGTGCGTAACATAACATCATATTGTGCGTAACAATATTTCAAAAACACACAGGGCGCCCACAAGTACAAACAAACATACAACAATATGTAAACAGAGAAAAAAAAAGATGAATGAGTTAATGAATAAAACAGAGTGGAATATAGTAAAAAATTGACTTGGTTAGTTCACATTCTTCATGAGATCACCAATTACCATTTTAAACATTTCCTTCAACCATTTAAATAAGTGTGCGTGATTCCATGTCTTGTATGCATGCAATTCTGTGTTTTAACAGTTCTGTGTTTTAACAGTTTTAACAATTTTACGTTGGCTTAATATTAACTCCACTGCGTTCTTTAGTAGATATGGCATGCAGGGCGCCCCATTATTGTTCCATTGGTGAGCTAAACCACTCTCTGTGTTAATGAGTTCGTGACTATGCATGTTTCGATGCATCCGGAGTCAATGACCTGTTTGCCGTATTTTATAGCTTGCACGGAAAGTTCTGTGTTATGTTGATCGAGATGCGATGCTAAACAACAAATGCTCAGATTTAGTATTCCTTATACTGACATTTCTATTGTTTGTAACAGTTTTAGTGCGCTCAATCTAACTTTCTGGTAATCTTACCTTTGGGTGAAGGGAGCCCGGTCCTGCTCCTGCTAACGCGATCGGTAAACCTGATTGGTACACGCAGCGTTACTGTAGCTACGTTTGATCCCAAAATGGCCGTGCGCCTATGGACGCGTTGCCATGGCTACGTATAGTATCAAAATGGCCGCACGTGTGTGAACACGTCGGCCATGTTAGTAGGGGCAATACGTGAGGTGTATGTCTATTGGCTGTGAGGCTGTACACTTATGATTGTGCATTTAACTTATTACTACAGTTAACCAGGAACAGAATTTAATGTAAAAGAATTTTAGTGCGCTGCAATTGCAATACATGAATGATGTGTGGTTACTACACATATAGATGGTGTGCAGTGACAATTGTTATTAATATTTCAATTGGAAATTAAATATTAGCGGTCATGGAATCTCTCACAGTGCATGTCTTTGAAGCATAAATAAAGTGAAAAAGTACTACGCTTATTATATAGTGTAAATCATGGTTATGCTGTATGTCACGTGGTGCACGTCTTCAGGTTGTTCTTATTTATGTGAACCCATATAGCCACTACACTTATTATATGGTGTAAAATATGGTTATGCTGTATATCACGTGGTGCACATATTCAGGTTGTTTTTGTAATGTGAACCCATATAGCCACTCATTCAATCATCTTATATTTTCGTGACTTCAAAAAATGTTTAGCATAAACAAAAATGGCAATACTGTTCACAGAAAACAATTAAGATCAAATTCTTCGTTGAGTCCTCGTGGGGAAAGTGTTTCTAAGCCATCTATCCAGTATGCTTCTCTTTGTTGTCTTCTTTTCTTCACATCTGAGTGCGAACCCTGTGCTTCAATGGTTTCTAAAACCTGAAATTACACCTGGGAGATGTTATGTTTCTTTTCATTAAAGTGTCTTGTGACCGCAGAGTTCGTGTTGCTGTTGCGTATGCAGGATTTATGTTCATTCATTCGAATTCTCAATTTTCGTCCTGTTTCTCCCACGTAATAAAGCCCACATGGGCAACGTATGCAATAGATGCAATTTTCTGTGTTGCAAGTTGCGTAACACCTGATTGCTATTTTCTCTCCGGTATAAGGATTTGGGACTAATCCTCCTTTGATCCCGTTATTGCAATTGCTGCAATTTAGGCAGGGGTAAGTCCCTACTTTCTTTGGTTTATTCCTTTTCTTTTTTGTGTCTCTGGTGTTCACGAGCAAATCTCTCAGATTATTTGATCTTTGGTAGGTAAATGTAGGGCTTCCGGAGAAGAGATTTTTGGTTCTTTCATCACTTCTGAGTATTGTCCAGTGTTTGTTAATACACCTTTTGATCTGCATACTTTGTGAAGAGAATCTTGACACATAAACTAAGAAATGGAGACCCTTTCTTGTCTTTATGAATAAGTGTGCTGGCTCTTGTTTTGGTAGATAGCTTCGCCTTTGCTGTTTGCAAATCTTCATTGGGATAGCCTCTTTCTTTGAGTTTTTTACTTAATTTCTCTAGTTCTCGTTCACATTCTGTCTCGTCACTGATGATCCGTTTTAAGCGCAGCATTTGTCCATAAGGTACGTTTTTCAGGGTGTTCTGCGGATGAAAACTCATGCAGTGTAATAGGTTGTTCCTGTCAGTTGGTTTAGTGAACAGGGAGGTTGTGATCTGATGGTTGTGTATGTTGACATTGATATCCAAGTAATGTATACCTGGATTGCCAATTTCTGTGGTGAATTGTATCCTTGGGTCTATAATGTTGATATAGATCATGAATTCATCAAGTGATTGTCTTGTTCCTTGCCAGATCCCTAAAATGTTGTCTATGTAACACACCCATTTTTTCAATTTGTTACTCCATTCCTCTTTTTGTAAAATGTGAGATGTTTCAAACTGGTGCATAAATGCATTAGCGTCGGCAGGTGCCATGGTTGCACCCATCGCAGTCCCAGATGTTTGGATGTAGAATTCCTTTTTATACTCAAAGTAGGAGTTCATTGAAATGAAGGTAAGTAGTGTAAGGATAAATTCTTTCACTGCTCCTATCTCCCCTTCTTGTAACAGTAGCCACTCAAACCGATTCTTGCCCGAGATCATGAGGAATACTTGTGTACAAATTAGTCACATCTATAGTGAATAGTATGTCCTGTTCATTGAGTTGTATCTCTTCTATTATATTCAAAAAATGGTGCTGTCTTTTACATAAGTTGATGTCTTCTGTATTAAGGGTTGAAGGAAGTAATCGATGTAAGTACCTAGTGGTTGCAGGATTCCGCCTGTGGCAGCCACTATTGGTCTTCCTGGTGGGTTGATGAGACTTTTGTGTATTTTGGGCAACAGATAGAAGTGAGGTGTATTGGGTTTCAGATTAAACAAAAAAGCTTTGGTTTTCTTAGATATCATGTCTCTCTCCTCTGCTTTGGTCAACAGTACTTCTAGGTTGTTTCTTATCTCCATAGTTGGGTCATGATCGATTTTGGAGTAAACATTGTGGTTGTCAAGCTGTCTCTTGCATTCTTTCTCATAATCCAGTGTGTTCTGTAGTACTAATGCACCCCCTTTATCGGCCGGTCTTATTGTTATCGTGTCGTCAGAGTATAAGTTCTGAATTATTGACATTTCTCCTCTGCTGAGGTTTCTGTTCTTAGATACACCATATTTAATCTTTTTGAGATCCGCTGTTACCATTCTTTCAAAAATGTCTATGGATGGAACGCTCAGTACTAGCCTAATTGAAGAAATTTAAGCACCAACTTTATGATCTGACAACACAGATTATTATTTTTCGAAAATAAAACCAGATTTGAATGGTTACAATGATTTTGAAGTGTATATTTAAGCACAAAACAAATGTTTAAAACCCATAGTGGGTAGAAAGGATGTGCGGCCCACACCGAAGGCTATTTATCCTAGGTCTCTTTTTTGCAATAGTTTACTTTTAGTGCCTCACACGGTGGCACTGGATAGTGGACTGCACCCTACTAATGAACTTCCAATTGATAAAATAATATCACCAAAATAAACACAATACAAGAAATCAGATAAGCTGTGCACTCTCGCTTTCACGTTTTCTTAATTTTCACTTCCGTGTAATTTGGAGAGTCAGCACGCGACTATGTCATATGAGGAAATTGAGAAATTAACAGATACAAGAGCAACAACATTGGGCTTTTCAGCAGAAGAGGCAAACGCAATTCTAGGACTGAATAAGGAAACCAACAGTTCCTTAAAAGACACAGATCCGAATAAAAAGATCAAACAACTAGAATACGTCATCGGGAAGTCAATAAACCGCAAACTTCATGCAGTGACGTTAGGCAGGTACTATAAAGCGCAAAAAATTCCAAGAGGCTTGAGAATTGGGTTGAAACCAACCTTGTGTAAAGAAAACAAAGAGTTTGTGCAGAAATGGGAACAGATTCTTAACAAGTGCTCTCTCGACTTGATCTTGCTGACCATCAAAGAACTTTCGAGTAATTTATTGAATTTGGAACAAGAAATACAAGTTTTATCAGAAGAAATTATGGCACTAACAAGCGCAGATACGCTCCAGGAAATACTTATAGACATCAACAAACGATTAGAAGGATACAAAGCAGATTTAGAAGCTAGAAAAATCAGAAAATTCAGAAGATATACGTTCGACTACCTACGAGACGAAGTGTATACCTGGGCAGACAAATACCAAAACCAGCCACAAAGACCACGCAATCCTAACCCTAATTCTGACAAGAGTAGCTCAGATACAGATTCCAACAGAGACGAGCAAACTTCACAAGCACCACAACAAATAACGGGAGAAGGAAGAGACGCCGACAGGGCTACTCCAAGTACCAGTACAGGGTCTTTTTTAGACAACCAACAATTAAGAAACAAACAAGGAGGGGGAAGAGGAAAAGGTCCCGGAGTCCAAACGAGATTTCAACCACAAAAAACTTAGTGGTCAACATTTCAAACAGGACACTCACCAAACAAGAAGAAGACGTTCTACAAAAAGGGTTGAAATTCGTACCTACTTATAACACCAATTTATTTAATACTAAGGTCGAGTTACATAAGCTTACCAGGAAACTGAAACTCAAAGTTTTCTTTGCAGATATGGAGAACACCACTTCCACACATGAACCACCAGAGTTGGTCAAATTTAAACCTAAAAGTACATTTATACCACCCATCAGCGTTCCATCCATAGACATTTTTGAAAGAATGGTAACAGCGGATCTCAAAAAGATTAAATATGGTGTATCTAAGAACAGAAACCTCAGCAGAGGAGAAATGTCAATAATTCAGAATTTATACTCTGACGACACGATAACCATAAAACCGGCCGATAAAGGGGTGCATTAGTACTACAGAACACACTGGATTATGAGAAAGAATGCAAGAGACAGCTTGACAACCACAACGTTTACTCCAAAATCGATCATGACCCAACTATGGAGATAAGAAACAACCTAGAAGTACTGCTGACCACAGCAGTGGAGAGAGACATGATATCTAAGAAAACCAAAGCTTTTTTACTTAATCCGAAACCCAATACACCTCACTTCTATCTGTTGCCCAAAATACACAAAAGTCTCATCAACCCACAAGGAAGACCAATAGTGGCTGCCACAGGCGGAATCCTGCAACCACTAGGTACTTACATCGATTACTTCCTTCAACCCTTAATACAGAAGACATCAACTTATGTAAAAGGCAGCACCCATTTTTTGAATATAATAGAAGAGATACAACTCAATGAACAGGTCATACTATTCACTATAGATGTGACTAATTTGTACACAAGTATTCCTCATGATCTCGGCCAAGAAGCGGTTGAGTGGCTACTGTTACAAGAAGGGGAGATAGGAGCAGTGAAAGAATTTATCCTTACACTACTTACCTTCATTTCAATGAACTCCTACTTTGAGTATAAAAAGGAATTCTACATCCAAACCTCTGGGACTGCGATGGGCGCAATCATGGCACCTGCCTACGCTAATGCATTTATGCACCGGTTTGAAACATCTCACATTTTACAAAAAGAGGAATGGAGTAACAAATTGAAAAAAATGGGTGCGTTACATAAACAACATTTTCGGGATCTGGCAACAAACAAATCAATCACTTGATGAATGCATGACCTATATCAACAGTATAGATCCAAGGATACAATTCACCACAGAAATTGGCAATCCAGGTATACATTACTTGGATATCAATGCCAACATACACCACCATCAGATCACAACCTCTCTGTTCACTAAACCAACTGACAGGAACAACCAATTATACCGCATGAGTTTTCATCCGCAGAACACCCTGAAAAACTTACCTTATGGACAAATGCTGCGCTTAAAACGGATCATCAGTGACGAGACAGAATGTGAACAAGAACTAGAGAAATTAAGTAAAAAACTCAAAGAAAGAGGCTATCCCAATGAAGATTTGCAAACAGCAAAGGCAAAGCTATCTACCAAAACAAGAGCCAGCACACTTATTCATAAAGACAACAAAGGATCTCCAGCATTAGTGTATGTGTCAAAATTCTCTTCACAAAGTATGCAGATCAAAAGGTGTATTAACAAACACTGGACAATACTCAGAAGTGATGAAAGAACCAAAAATCTCTTCTCCGAAAGCCCAACATTTGCAGACCAAAGATCAAATAATCTGAGAGATTTGCTCGTGAACACCAGAGACACATAAAAGAAAAGGAATAAACCAAAGAAAGTAGGGACTTACCCCTGCCTAAATTGCAGCAATTGCAATAACGGGATCAAAGGAGGATTAGTCCCACATCCTTATACTGGAGAGAAAATAGCAATCAGGTGTTACGCAACTTGCAACACAGAAAATTGCATCTATTGCATACGTTGCCCATGTGGGCTTTCTTACGTGGGAGAAACAGGACGAAAATTGAGAATTCGAATGAATTAACATAAGTCCTGCATACGCAACAGCAATACGAACTCTGCGGTCGCAAGACACTTTAATGAAAAGAAACATAACCTCTCCCAGGTGTCATTTCAGGTTTTAGAAACCATTGAAGCACAGGGTTCGCACTCAGATGTGAAGAAAAGAAGACAACAAAGAGAAGAATACTGGATAGATCGCTTAGAAACACTTTCCCCACGAGGACTCAACGAAGAATTTGATCTTAATTGTTTTCTATAAATAGTATTGCCATTTTTGTTTATGCTAAACATATTTTGAAGTCTCGAAAATATAAGATGATTGAATGAGTGGCTATATGGGTTCACATAACAAAAACAACCTGAAGACGTGCACCACATGATATATAGCATAACCATGATTTACACCATATAATAAGTGTAGTGGCTATATGGGTTCACATAAAAAAGAACAACCTGAAGACGTGCACCACGTGATATACAGCATAACCATGATTTACACCATATAATAAGCATAGTTCTTTTTCACTTTATTTTTGCTTCAAAGACATGCACTGTAAGAGATTCAATGACCGCTAATATTTAATTTACAATCAAAATATTAATAATAATTGTCACTGCATACCATCTATATGTGTAGTAACCACACATCATTCATGTATTGCAATTGCAGCGCACTAAAATTCTTTTTTCAGGTTTACCGAAGGCGTTAGCAGGAGCAGGACCGGGCTCCCTTCACCCAAAGGTAAGATTACCAGAAAGTTAGATCGAGCGCACTAAAACTGTTACAAACAATAGAAATGTCAGTATAAGGAATACTAAATCTGAGCATTTGTTGTTTAGCATCGCATCTCGATCAACATAACACAGAACTTTCCGTGCAAGCTATAAAATGCGGCAAACAGGTCAGTGAGTCCGGATGCATGGAAACATGCATAGTCACAAACTCATTAACACACAGAGTGGATTAGCTCACCAATGGAACAATAATGGGACGCACTGCATGCCATAGCTACTAAAGAACGCAGTGGAGTTAATATTAAGCCAACGTCAAATTGTTAAAACTGTTAAAACACAGAATTGCATGCATACACGACATGGAATCACGTACACTTATTTGAACGGTTGAAGGAAATGTTTAAAATGGTAATTGGTGATCTCATGAAGAATGTGAACTAATCAAGTCAATTTTTTACTCTATTCTACTGTGTTTTATTCATTAACTCATTCATCTTTTTTTTCTCTCTTTACATATTGTTGTATGTTTGTTTGTACTTGTGGGCGCCCTGTGTGTTTTTGAAATGTTGTTACGCACAATATGATGTTATGTAGCATATAAACATGGAATTATTATTTGGGGTTGGTCTAATGTACTATTGGACATGATATTCTGAATATTACTTTATTAGAATTTATAACCGGGCTCTGAAGAAGGAATAACTTCCGAAATGCATTAGCCCAATGAGTTACTGTTTGCCCCAGTCTCAGTACTAGCCTAATTGAAGAAATTTAAGCACCAACTTTATGATCTGACAACACGGATTATTATTTTTCAAATATAAAACCAGATTTGAATGGTTACAATGATTTTGAAGTGTATATTTAAGCACAAAACAAATGTTTAAAACCCATAGTGGGTAGAAAGGGTGTGCGGTCCACACCTAAGGCTATTTAGCCTAGGTCTCTTTTTTGAAAGAATTTAGTATACTCGCCATACAGAGCATAAGTCCCCAGCTGGTCTGAAAGAGACTGCCAAGTCGTATTTAAAGAGCTTCTTCTTTACTGTGACCAAATTAATAATAAGCTCTTCTTTAGAGCAGCCAATTAATGCAAGTGTTTTGGTCATCTGTTCTTTAAATTCTGTGATGCTAGCACCAGACTCTCTAGTCTGGTCTTCACCCCAACTCTGGTAAAGGGACGTTGGTGATGGGTTTAGCAATTTAACAAACTTGACCAATTTTTTCCACTAGGCCAAACTCCTGTCTGATGATTAAATTCAGGGCTGAGTTTGCAAGTCCCAGCGTTTTTTTCCAGAGCATCCCTTGAACTGAGTTGAGGTACTCCCCCAGATTGTTCAGGGAAAGATCCAGACCATACAACAGTACCGCTTCCACACTAGACAAATAGTACTGCAACAGGGGTTTTAGCGAGAAATGACACATCTGAGAGTAAACCTGCTTCATTTTTAACAGCAGAAGCGCACATTTCCCCTTAAACAATTGTTTCCAGCTTTCCCTGGAGTTCATATTGGTGACCTATTACCCCAGGTATCTCAGGGACTCTACCTTCTCTAGGGGATTACCTCCTACGTGCCATATCATGGTTTTTGGCCGTTTGACTTTTGACCATTTGTCTTGAGGGTGTTTTCTGCTGCGTAATTGAAAAAAAGGGTTAACTTCCTCTGCAGCCCAATTGGTGTCAGGTCAAACAAAATAATGTCATCTGCAAAAGTGATCCAGTCTATGGATACTGACCCCAGCTTAGCAGATTTGGTAGTGCAACCCTGCCAGACTTCTTTAAGGTCTTCCAGGTAGAGGCTGAACAGGGTTGGAGCCACAACGCATCCCTGCCACAAACCCACGTACGTGGCGATAGGGTCCGTCATGGCTCCTTCCCTATTCAGCCTTACCCTAAGTGTTGTGTCGGTATGCAGTAGTGCCAATAGCTGGACCAAACTTAGTGGCAAGTTCATAGCTAGAAGTTTCTTCCAGAGCCTCGATCTGCTTATGGTATCAAAGGCGTTGGACATATCTTTTGATGCCATATAAACTGTGCCCACCACTCGGTTTTTAACAGCTGGTAGCAGATGTGACATAGTCAAGGCATTTAGGGAGGACCACATTCCTGCTCAAAACCCAATCTGATATTGTGAGAGCAGGCATCGTGAAGTAATGTGTGCCTTAAATTCTCTTAACAGGGGAGTTTAGCTACAGGAGTCCATGAGGGCTACAGGCTAAAATGCATAGGATTCCGCCTGTCTCTTTGCTTAGAAATAGGAATAATAGTAGATTCTCTCCACGTATGCGGAACTGTAAGAGTTTGCTAACATGATTGAATAAATCCCAGAAGGGATTGGCCCAGGCCTCAGGTTTGTTTTTATTTAAAGCAGAAGGGATGTTATCAGGGCCAGGAGCACTTGATGGTTTTGCCTTGCAAATTGCTCACAATACATCATCAATCTGCCATTTGAAGTTACATTGTTCCGTCCCCAGATTGGCTAAAGCTAATTGACCTTCATCTCCATGGGGCACAGAGTATTTTTTGGTGATACAGCTTACCCACGTCTGTGCTGTAATGTTGCACTCAATACAATTCTTCACACCCTTAGCGATTCCACCCATTTTTATCCAGGAGTTTACACTATCTTTTTGGATGAGGGTCTTAACAACCTCTTGATTTTCTCTTATGAGTCTTTGCCGACCAATTCATTTAAGGTTTTGTTTGTACTTTTCTACAATCTGCCTCTTAGCCTCTTGGAATGCATGTCCACCGGTTGTAAGTTTGAGGGAGGTTCTAATAGCTGCCCTCTTGGCTTGTTTCGCCTCCTTAACCTTTGTATCTTAAGGATGATTATGTTGTTTGCCTCCACTCATTTGGCCCCTGTTGAAAAGAAGTTTTAAGCATTCCAATAGGCTATGGTTGTAATTATTGGCAATTATCTTAACTCCCTTCATATCCATGTTTAGCAGCTCGTTTTGCCCAAATAGTGGTAAAAATTCTACACAATTTGGTATTCCATTTCACCGTTAGGCCCCCCTCTCCGGTGTAATGAATGCTGCACCATATTCCAGACGATAGATGGAATTTGGTAGACGCATGGACAGAATTAAAGAGAAATTATCGCTGCCCAAGGGATCAACCCCCCACCAAAGGGTCACATAGACAGCCCAAGTCCTCAGATACGTAGAAATAGTAAATCCATGACTTCTTAGACCCCCCGCTCCATGTGTAAAAAGCATTGAACTCCAATTCCCCTGGTAAACAGACTTGAAGATCCCATATCGCAAAGTATTGGTCCCATGCAGCCCCGTGCTGCACCATTTGGGAAGAAATCCTCTTTGCGCAGTGGGGTTCCCCAGCTGGTTGAGGTGGTCACAGGTAGCATTGAGATCCCTGCCTTTTTTTTTTTTTACTCCTTCCCAACCAGTCTGTAAACAGGCGATCTAATTCTTTTCTCAAATTGGGGGGGGTTAGAGGCCAGTTGAGCACCCCTGGCAGGGGGAGGTGATTGGGGGAAGGAGGATAAGGGAAGGGAGGGGAGGGAAACGGGGTTCAGTCTGCGACAGCCATTAAAACGCATGAAATAACTCACCCCTTTGGGTGGAGAAGAAGGAGGAGGAGAAGGGTAGGAGGATGAAGATCTTCTCCATCAACATAAATGGTATTAAGTCCCCAATAAAAAGCGAGAAGCTGGAAAGAAACTTAAAGCGTGAGAGACCACATATCCCTCCAGGAGACACATATCCGAATGCGGGACAGGGATAGGGTTCGCCTAAGGGGATTTCAGCAGATACACCAAGGGAACAACAAGTCCAAAAAGGGTGGGGTATTGGTAGCCCTCAGGAACAATCTGGGCCTGTCAGCGGAAGGGAAAGAGAAGGACGCCATGGGGAGGTACATAGCAATTAACCTCAAGGGCCAAGGCGAGGGGTACACCAAAGCCACAATGTATGCCCCCAACCACGGCTAAGACCACTATCTAGAGGTTACCCTAAACAAGCTGTAGAAATTCGCAAAGGGTTCAATAATACTCACAGGGAACTTCAACATAGCGTGGGACCTAGCCAAGGATAGAAGCAGGAGAGCGCCAGGAGCGCAGGGACGGCCGTCAAAAGAACTGGTGGCAAAAATGGACGGGCTATGGGTAATAGACATCTGGACGGAGAGGGAAGGGGACAGGGAAGGTTACACTCACTACTCTCGCGTGCATCGTTCATCTTCCAGGATCAATTGCACGTGGGCATCTCAATCCCTACTAGGCCTAGTCACTGAGATGGAAGTGGGGCCCATGGTGCTCTCGGGCCACGCGGCTATTACCCTGCAGATTAGGAGAAAGGGGGGGATCACCGGGTACATGGAGATGGCGTTACCAACTCAGCTAATGAGAGACGATACGCTGAGTGAGGAGATAAGGAAGGGTATAGGGGAATATTTTAGCGACAATAAGATGGGTGACACCTCATAACAGACAAGGTGGGACGCCTTCACGGGCAACCATCAGGGGAAAAATCATAGTGACAAAGGCAATAAGAGACAGAGAGCTAAGGAAAATCAAACAAGACCTGGAGGCGAAACTGAAGCTAGTGATGACCCTGATGGGTGAGTGAGCTAGCGGAGAAACTAGAAGGGAATACAGGGCAGTTAGAGGACAGCTGGAGATGATACAGGCACGAGCGGCGGAGTGCTCCTTGCAGACAGAGGTTCTATGTCAAAGCGGACAGGATTTTGGCAAGGATGTTGAAAAGGGAGGAAAAAGTTAAGACGATACTGAAAATCCAAATGGAGGAAGGGGGAATGAGCACAGATATAGAGGATATTATCAAGGAATTTGGGAAGTTCTACTCAAATGTATACACCTCAGAGGGGGCATCGGAGAAAGATAGGAAGGCAAATCAGCTAGAGGATATTCTCCCTGGGTTGATCTCCCCGGATGAATCTGGCTTTATAAAAGGAAGGCAAATGAGCAACAACACGAGGAGGATAGCCCACCTCATAGATAACACGAACAAAAGAGGGGTACCCACCCTTCTGATTGCCTTGGACGCCGAAAAGGCATCCGATAGGGTCGAATGGCAGTTTCTGTTCCTTACAATGCAAAAGATGGTGTTTGGGTATGGGGTATGTCCAGAATCAAGGCCAACTATAAGAACCCATCGATCTGTCTGGCAATCAATGGCCAGTGAAGAAAAAGGACCTAGGCTGATTAGCCATCGGTGCGGGCCGCACACCTGTAATTACCACGAATGGTTAAATGTTTTATATTATACTTTGTCAAAAAATATCTAATGAAGAGTCGAACACAGTTGAAAATGATTTTGAAATTATTCTCTTTAATCCATCTCCAGCAATACTTAGCAAACATCTGCCGGAGAAGCAAGGGAAGCAAACGTTGATGTGCTTAGAAAAAGCAGAGCAGAACAATTTAAGTAATCCTGAATAGATTTACCCGGCTCTGAAGAAGGAAACTAGGTTTTCCGAAATGCATTAGCCACAGGGTTATCGTTTGCCTACAAAACAGCAAATTACAAATTGGTGATTCTTAACCAATGACAAGCTTTTATTAATTCACATAGCAGTGGATTAAAGAGAATAATTTCAAAATCATTTTCAACTGTGTTCGACTCTTCATTAGATATTTTTTGACAAAGTATAATATAAAACATTTAACCATTCGTGGTAATTACAGGTGTGCGGCATGCACCGATGGCTAATCAGCCTAGGTCCTTTTTCTTCAGTTCATTACGAGAGCCCAGCACGGAGGCACTATTTAGTGGGCTGCACCCTACTAAGCAATTTTTTCAATAATAAGAAGTTTGCATGGAGTAAATTTACTAAATCACAGAGTACATAGCTGTGCACCCTCTTCCTACTCAAATTTCAATCAATGGCCAGTTGTCACCTGCCATCAACATTCAACGAGGCACGTAGCAAGGCTGCCCCTTATCGCCCCTCCTTTACGCGATTCACCTAGAACCATTACTAGATACATTCAGGACAAACAGGGAGATAAAGGGAATAACCATGGGGGGCATGGAACACAAAATAGTCGCTTTTGCAGACGACATGCTATTAGCAATATAAGAACCTCGGAAATTGCTCAGAGCACTAGAGGGGGAACTGCAGAAATTCCAGGAAGTGGCGGGCCTGAAAATCAATAGCCACACGTCCGAAATATTAAACCTGGCAACCCCCTCACATATTGAGGCGGCAATTAAAAAGGAGCACCTGTACAGGTGGATGGACAAGGGCATAAAATACCCGGGGGTCTACTTTACCAATTCCCTGGAGTCAATATCCTGAGCAAATTATCCCCCTCTCTTGGAGAACATTAAAAACAAGTTATTGGACTGGGGCCCGCTCAATATCACGTGGCTGGGCAGGATAAATGTTCTTAAGATGGTGGTCCTGCCCCAGCTTCTTTACCACTTCACAACCCTCCCAATTCAGGTCCCTAAGTCCTTCTTTCGGACCATACAAAAGCAAACGAGGAAGTTTGTGTGGAACCAAAAAAAACTAGAGTGGCAAGGCGGGTTATGATAATGCCTAGGAACAGAGGGGAAATGGGTCAGTGCGATTTCTGGGTATACTATCTGGCGGCTGAGACAAGGGTTCTAAAGGACTGGTTGAAGGATGACTGGGGGAATCTATGGAGGGCAATGGATGAGGCGGTGGTAGGAGGGAATCTGAAGGAGGTACTGTGGAAACCCAAGATAGACAGACCAACCACCATGTATCAAAGCAATATAGGCTCAGCCGTGGGGGATGCATGGGATGAACTAGTGAGAAGGGCTTGATTCACAACATATCCGTCTCTGTGCAGCCCCATACTCGACAATCCACAGTTTTCGCCGGGTTTGGGAGAGAATGGGTTTCACGCCTGGCAGGAGGGAGGGTGCCACAAAATCCAGGACCTGTTAGATGGCACGGATATTAAATCCTTTAAGCAATGTAAAGAGGACTTTGAGCTAGGAGTGGGGGAGAGATATAGGTACATCCAATTATGGCACTGTGTGATGCAACCCTCGGTTAACCAAATTTGAAAGGTTCCTAACAACGGACACAGGGAATGCCCACCTAGTGGGTGTAATATTTTCACAGGCCAAACAGGGAGAGGAAGTGGGGGGAAGAATATACATGAAGAAATGGGAGGAGGCAACAGGCCAGCTAATGGAAGTGGCAGAAGGGCAGCAACTTTGGAGGTTCACCCGTAAAATGACTCCCTTCAAATCCAAGAAATGTGGATGAAGCCGATGGTGCAATGGCACCTGACCCCGGTGAGGCTGCACAAGAGCTACGAGTCAGTCTCGGAAATGGGCTAGAGGGAGTGCGGCAGGGAAGGGACATGGGGCCACATCTGGTGGGAATGCCCACACATCGAGCAATTCTGGGGCATAGTTCACGAGGCGCTAGAGACGACCCTGGAACTGGCATTGCTTGGAATAGGGGCCCATTTGGAGGATTTACCCACAAGAGTCGAAAGGAAAGTGTATGTAATTACGATGGTGGCGGGGGCATTCACCTTGGTGCAGAAATGGAAATCGAGAGATGCCCTCAGGAACACGAGTGGGTAGGGAAAATATGGAATTTTATAGCACTTGAATGGGTGATTTACTCTCTACAGGGGGACTAGCTGGACTTTATCGCAGACTGGTCAAGGGTGATTGCTTTCCTCCAACAAGGAGCAAGAATGACATGGTGCCTGAGGAGGATGAGGCTATTGAACATAATCTGAAGGGTTGGTTGGCAAGTGCTGAGGGTTTGTAGTTTGAAAAACACTGGGGGAGAAGGGTGGAAATGGACATACCATCATGAGCTAGAGGGACTATGCCGGCTCGTACCGAACCCGGGGGTGCGGTGCCGGGGAGGGGTCTGTTGTTGTTAACTGTTCTTGTTGGAAAATCAATAAAATCGTACTTACAAAAAAATGCTGATAGTGATTCCCTGAAAACTTTGTCGGTTAGTGCGTCGGTGGGCATGCGCCATGATGGTATGGGAGGTCTGGGGGTTGTGAAATTCCATTCAGCAGCCCAGATATTCCACATTGCTGAATTCAGTTAATTAACCCGTAACAGTAAAAAAAATAATCAATCCTAGTGTGAAGTTCATGGGGGGTGAATAAAAAGAGTACCCTCTGGTGGTTGGGTGTAATTCCCTCCAGATGTCCGACAGGTCTAGGTCAGTTAATATCGCACTCAGGGCAATTGACGTTGGTGTAGGGCCGCCCCGAGGGGAAAGGACCTGTCCAGATTCAGATTCCTAGCGCAGTTAAAGTTGCCACTGCCAAATAATGAACCCCTCCCGTCTGGGTGCTATAAGATTGTAAAGTATGTGAGCGTGGGCCAGGGCGGTATGGTTTGGGAAATATGAGTTAAAGGAATGGTGCGCTCAAAAATGTTATTGTCCCCAGCGTTCGGGCATGTGGTTTTAAGCAAACTGTGATCGAACGTAAAAACATTTCCTATGCACCTTACCTTAGTTTTCCTCACATTTACACATGCGAAATCAACGAGTCGGGCACGGCCATCTTGTGCTAATCCTATCCTTGGATCAATCGCCCTAAATTCAAGTGCCCCCGCGGCACTAAATCATAACACTCGACCCTGAAGCTGACATCACTATTCCTAGCAATATTCTCCACCTATTTTCATGATGTTAGTGGGCAGCGTAGCCAAACACGCCCAGTCATCAACTACGTCTTAACGTCAGTTGACGCAGAACCCGGAATATCAACACACACATCTTCTCACAGCACAGCGCATCCCCAATTCGGAATAGAAAACACGATTTTTAAAGGAAACATCAATACGCTACAATTTATAATGTGCTTTTAGTTCACATAAAATGCTCAGAGAACATCCGCTGATTCCGATTAACCACACATTTTTGAATGTCCTTGGGTTAGAGGCACAGAGTGTTACTTTCGGGAGAAGATGCGCATTCGACGCACCTTGAATCACAAGGCTTTGGCATCAGCTTCTTGCTAGACCGTAAACGATGACAGGTTGCTCGTTGTCGCTGGTACCGCCAAAGGGCATATCGGTCTGGGCGATCGTCCCACATCAGCGTAATGGAAATCCATCCGTTTAGGCATATCCGCCACTGCTGGCTGAAGAAACCATCCGTTGGTATCTGGAAACTATGGCATTCGCAGAATGGCACAATGTAGCTGTTTAGAAAACATAATAAAAATATATTTTAATAGCCGTTCTTTATTCAAAGGTATCAATTTCCCCTGTAATTCTGCACCAGTTGAAACCTAATAATGAACACAAACCACAAACAATGGAAACGCACAGAAAACATCTGGGAAAGTTTGAGTCTACGATGTGCTTGAGGGGTTAGCGCTGTGGAGTATATATAGCTCCCAATGGGATGCCGAATCTGACAGAAAAATTGAACAACACATGGACGGCATTATAACGGAATATTTGCAAGGAACTTGGGGTTGGTGTCCCTAAGTTCCCTGGGGGAACCCAGACGTGGACTCCTTGCTCACTGTGCTCAGAGAGGCACAGCTCCAACTCATTGATGAGGCCCAACAAGGCTGAAACACGTGTATGGGGTTGCTGTAGGTACTCTGGTTCAGAAGGGAATTGCCATAGCATTTCGGTGCTCGACTGCCCATGAAGGCGGGACAAAGACTGATATGCAAATGATATTTCCCATCTGAAAAAGGTACATTGAGTAAAAGGCGATGGCTGCAGAAACTCAAAAGTATGAAAAAAACACATAACAGGTTATCATGCCATTTTCTTTCTCGAGAGGGGCGCCTGCTACCTTGTTTAAAAATGTAACGGAACTGGCAACATTAAATTTGGCCAAGAAAATCAAGTCCCATTGGAAAATGTTCTGCACCCAGCACATCCAATGATACAACATTCATAGTACACACTGATATGCCATAGGACGAAGTGGTTTAGATATCACTAGCCTGCATACAGGTTGTGTTAGCGGGATGTCGATGAATAATCATCACAATATGCTCCAACTAACAACCCATAACAATGTAAGCAAACAATACCGGTCAGAAAATGAAACCTTTACTCATTCGTCTTTAAACTGTACACATATATAAATTATTAGTAAATATTGTTCCATATGCATACAGCCTAAATGCTGTATCGAATCGCAACATTTATTTGAAAAGTTCAACTTACATTATATTTGGTAGTTCCAGCCTCTTGGCATAATGCAGAGGTCTATTTGCATTCCCCTCGATTGAAGATGTTCGAGGGATTTGATGAAACCATGTTTCTCCATGGCCACAGAAGATGTACATTCGGACACCTGCACGATCTCCGAACTCACAATTTTTTTACTTTCCATGTCTTGAAAGTGGTATGTACATTACTTTGCTGAGAATCCGGGGCTGTCACACTGTCCGTCACCAGCTAGCCAGAAACGTTTGCCAGAGAATGTGCTTTCGATTGACATCTGTTCAATTTTCCAGGCTTGACTAATAGCAGGGAATAAGAATTCCCTTTGATATTTGTAGTACTGGGTTTTAGCAAGGAACTGAACTCCCATAAATTGACAGAAACTGGATATCTTACTGAAAGTCGAGCCACTGAAAAGTAAAGCTGCTGAACATAGTAGATTTCAAGCTGGCACTTTGCCCAGCATCGGTTGAGCGGACCATGAAAATGTATCATGGAGGTGGACACAGCAAGCTTGGATTTTCAGGTTGGTGCCTTGTAATACACAAGACACATTCACCAATGGCTCCCCACATATTTTCTCCTTAAATGTATGTACACATTTCAGCTTCAGTATAATCTCTACAAGGCAGCTGTCGAATACAATGTATTTTGGCTCCTTTATTAGCCAATCGTCCTGCATGAATGTGATGTGTGATTCAACTGTGGTGGACAAATCGCCCAAACTAGGCATACTGTAGTCGAGATCTTTGGCAAGTTCCTCGGTCAATTGCGTTGAAGCTCCAGTCTCTGTTAGTTCAGCTTGTGTTATTTGCACACAAATTGGAGAAACCGTTAACATTGAATGTTTATTGGGTGCACCTTTTTTCTGCGGGTGTAGATTGTATCAAGTGGTCTGCGGTCTGCGAGGAATTCAAATGCATCTTCATTACATTTAGTTTCATCTTGTCGAGTTATCACATTGTAGCAATGGTCCAAGAACACTTGGCTGGCTTCGCCGGTTACATTCCATTCAGTTTCAGGTCGTTGGGCATAAGCTTCACAAGTCTGCTTATTGACTGGACCACGCTCTGCCTCAAATAGTAGTTGCTCCATGGTGAAATCTGTTTGGCAAGCGACATCTTTAGTTTCATTTGTTGTCTGTGTCTTTATACTTCTTTTCCTCTGGGCATGTGTTGTAAAAACATGTTCAATGTACAGCACACACACAGCAGATAGCACTTTAAATACAAAAAATAAAACACCTGCCCAAAACACTTCTAGAAAACTAAATTGTTTGTTAGTTACTCTTGTTTTCTTGATTTTCTGTGAAACCGTGGTCTTCTCTTTCACAACCGCACCTGCAAGCTGAAAAAAAAAGTTTTAATATGGTTTAGCACATTTCATTTACACGCAAACAGACATATTTAAATATCTACTGGCAGAACCAACTTGATTGAATTAAAACAATTACTACATAAAAATGTATTGTAAATTCGATTTGATGTCCAATTGTATCCAATAGTAGTTTATGTTCACCTCTGATCCATGAGCCTCCACTTCTAATTCCACACCTTTTGTTGATTCCTTGAAGAGAATATTCATAAAAATTTTAAAAAAGTAAATCGTATAGGACATTAAAATCTTTCATCACAAACAGTGCTTACACAAATACCCTCGCAAACAGTGTATGTCATTTAGTCAAAATATACATTTCAAATTTCACCTGATAGCCATCCAAGATGGCAAGTATACTTCATCAGAAGTGTAACGTTAGAACTGAAATCATAAAAGTTTGAAACACTGCACGTTTATATGCATGTCACTGTCTAATAGTATCCTGTGTAGGATTTACTTTATTTCATTCAAGGAAACTGTAAATACGCATACCTCATACTCTGGCAAAGGAAGATGTAATTGTAGTCGAAGTACCAGCATCCCCCTGTAACACAGTACTTGTTTTAGTAGGGATGAAAACAGCAAAATGGAACTGAAACCATGGGATGCAGACAATGGTACATATAAAGATAAACCCATAAATGCCACCTAATGTAAACAACCAACAGGATACATAAACATTTTCCTTTTATTTGAAATTCCAAGCATAATACATTCTCGTAAATGAAAAGTGAAATAAAATTACCTGATAGGTGCTTGAAGTTGTTGACTTCAGAACAGAAATGGATGCAGAATCTTGCTCCTTCATTTTCAGTGCATTGTCATAAAGTGGTCCAAGGGAAAATTAGATTTGCCTTAGATATGTGGGAAGATCCGACTGTCGAGAATATAAACTTCTGCATGTCTGTAGGGCTCACCATTGGTATACGGGACGTGTCGGTGGTTTCATCACTTGCGAGGGTCTGTGCTTCCGTCAGAATGTTCTCCTAAAGAAATGGACATATCAAGCAACCGATTACGAAAACATTATGCTTCTTTTGAGGGGCACTATGGCATTGTTTTCTATGGTCATAATTACTTCATTTGAGGCTCCATAAACCAGGGACAGATGTATAGTAAAATGTGGTATAGTGAAAATGTAATGCAATCCGGATAAATATGCAAACTTTAGTAAGACACACTTACACCAAAAGCACCAATCCGTTCATGAAGTTACCTTTTCAATACCCCTCCGCCTACAGCTAATTCATCATCCGGGACTCACCTGAGGCGCATGTGCATCAATAGAGTTGGAATTGCATTTGGAAGCAATTTACGAGAAATTCTGGGTCGACTCTTTTTTGTGTACTTCGATTGGTCGTACATATCGTCTGTGAAGTGCAGGCTGTAGATGCGGAATCGATTGGCCCACAAGTCCTTCAAGACATCCTGTGCTTTACTTTCAATTTTGGCCACCGCAAAACCACAATATCAAACCCATCTTCTTATTAAGTTAATATTCCTCGTGAATATATGCAGGACTGTGACCTGACTTTTGACATGGCTCCTAGAAGGGCAATCGCAACCATACAAGCAGGCATTCTTGAAAAATCTATAGGATCTGTATAAGAAATTGTACTGTATGCATGAGATTGATGCAAGAAAGCAAGAAAGTTGCCATTCTATTACAATGGACATTGATCAAATGTGCTATATATCGAGATCAAAACACTTGAAACATTAGACAATGGTAAAGTCATTGAGAATGAACATTACATTACTGGGTACATTCGGTCAAAATAGATAGAACATTTGAGATCAGAAATAGATGCATATAGAGAAGTTAATAGGTGACCTGCCTTTACCTTGACTAACAAACAATTAGATTCAGCAAGCAGAGGAGCGAGTAGCAGGAGAACTGGTAGCACGATAAAGAGTTGCCTTCCAGTGCTCAGAGATGTTCTCAGGCAAAATATCAAGGGGTTTATAAAGGATTAGAAAAGTGGGTGTGTATGTGGATGTGTGACAAGGTTCAGGCGTGGCCTGCTAGAGGGGAGCCTGTAGACACTGGATCTGGGGAGGCCATGTGAACAATGGCCCCTGTGCAGAAGATACCTTTGAAGTGTACATGGTGTTTGGCACCTTGGCTGTTCCCACTCTGCCAGTCCCCTTGGGAGCGCAGGGCCACAGATGCGAACTGCCAAGGATACTGGAGGGGAGATGGATGGGCATGAGGCGTGCAGACGAGGCCCGGAACACTGCTGAAGGGAGACACACTTATGTGGATTGCACGGGCGGGGTCTGCTAAAGAGGGGAGCCTGGAGACACTGGGTATGTGGAGGCCATGTGAACAATGGCCCCTGTGCGGAAGATACCTTTGAAGTGTACATGGTGTTTGCACCTTGGCCGTTCCCACCCTGCCAGCCCCCTTGGGAGCGCAGGGCAACAGGTGCAAACTGCCTTTGATACTGGAGGGGGGATGGATGGGCATGAGGCGTTCAGACGAGTCCCGGAACGCTGCTGAAGGGAGACACACTTATGTGGATTGCACGGACGGAGTCTGCTAGAGAGGGAAGCCTGGAGACACTGGGTCTGGGGATGCCAAGTGAACAATGGCCGCTGTGCGGAAGATACCTTTGAAGTGTACATGGTGTTTGGCACCTTGGCCGTTCCCACTCTGCCAGCCTCCTTGGGAGCGCAGGGCCACAGGTGCAAACTGCAATTGATACTGGAGGGGGGATGGATGGGCATGAGGCATGCAGAAAAGGCCTGGAACACTGCTCAAGGGAGTCACACTTATGTGGATTGCCCAGGCGGGTTCTGTGAGAGTGGGGAGCCTGGAGACACTGGGTCTGGGGAGGCCATGTGAACAATGGCCACTGTGCGGAAGATACCTTTTAAGTGTACATGATGTTTGGCACCTTGGCCGTTCCCACCCTGTCAGTCCCCTTGGGAGCGCAGGGCCACAGGTGTGAACTGCCATTGATACTGGAGGGGGGATGGATGGACATGAGGTGTGCAGACGAGGCCCGGAACCCTGCTGAAGGGAGACACACTTATGTGGATTGCACGGGCAGGGTCTGCTAGAGCAGGGGAGCCTGGAGACACTGGGTCTGGGGAGGCCATGTGAACAATGGCCACTGTGCGGAAGATACCTTTTAAGTGTACATGGTGTTTGGCACCTTGGACGTTCCCACCCACCCAGTACTGTAGTGGGTTATAGTGGAGGGGGGATGAATTGTTGTGGAGTAGGTGAGTGTAAAAGGGCACCAACCATTCTTTCATGTCCCTCATAGACTTGCCACCAGCTGACCGCACTTTTATTTATTGTCTCTTATTTATTGTTTATTTTATGGTATTGTCTTATTTATTTTATTGCTATCCAATGTACTGCACTGCCCCTCCCCCTTTCCCCCTGCACTCCACCCTCCCCTGCACTTGCACGATATCAATCTCACCTGGCCTAGTAAAATCATTGTCTCTGTCTTCCCTCTGTTCCCCCTCCCTTGCCTCATCGCGCCTTGAAACTCTTGTGTATAGGCACGTTATAAATGCCATATCATATCATAGACAAGGGAGCGTGTTCTCGATTCAACGAAAAATTGAAACAACTATTCATGAAAGCTCATTTGTATTTTATTTTGTTGCTGATGTTGCTGGCACAAAAATACTACAAATTGTATACTTCGGGTTGCAGCACAGTGTGTGGAAATCCGCTATACTGTCTGCTGTCACTGGGGAATTTAGGGTGAACGGCTCCAACGACACAGGCAGGTACTACTCGTCGAATGCGGAATCCAAGCCTCCCATAAAGCCACCATGTAAATGAACGGTAGGCCACCAGCCTGTACCACCTGTGAAAGAAAAACATGGATACTGTATTTAAATGAACCTGATAAGTGTACAAACCTTACTTGAAAATGCACCCTGTATACTATGGCATAGTTGCCAGTACAAAAGTTACTTCATGGATCAATGAACTTGGACTTTGAAGTGTACACACATTACAAAAGTGAACAAACATGCAATCCATAACGTTTGGGGCACAGAGGAATATTGTTTCTTAGTTGAACTTGAAAGACTCATAAGATGAACACTCCGATTTCCCAAAAGCGCAAGAAATGTATTCAATTGGCAGACTACATTCATTAGGCAGTGATAGATCAAAGTTACGACAATATAGGAGACAAACATTAAATGTTAGTGGCATCAGTGGTCAAAATGGCATCACATCTAGAGTACACTTACTCGTTACTTGGATTGCGAGGGCGAACTGTCGCCCGAAGTTCGTGCATAAGCACCATCATAATCCTCAACACAGACCTTGTGAGGCAGGCTGCCTTGAAGTCATGAAGCTCAGCAACGCATAGCGGTGGTGTGTCTTCTTCCGATATGTAGGGCAAGCATCCAGAGTTTTCTTTGCAGCAGCAGTTCTCCTCGGTTGGTATCACCTCACACCGATTGCAGGTACACCAGGTGGAAACGTCTTTCATGCGACTAGGCTCAGGTTCTAGTGATTCGCCTTCTTAGCTGTCGTTCGATACCCCATAGTTTCTGCATCTTTCTCTATCAACTAATTCCGCCTCGGAATACTCCGGCTCGTACTGGTAGGGCTGTATTGTTGCCATTATACGACAAACTGTTTAAATCAAACGCAAGTAACGATTGAAATCAATAGTAATGCTAGTATAAGTATCTGTTCGCAGGGGCTCCGTGCAACGAAGATAGCTGAACAGAGCAGAAACGAATCACAGGCCATATAAAAAAAAAGACAGTGAAACGATTGAAAAAGCAGCTCTGATGAGAAGCGGTCTGTTTATACTTATTGAGGAAAGAGGCGTGCTGCCATTTCCATGGAGACACGTCATTAGCTATTGATATTGATGTTTTATTATTTTTTTTAACCTTTTATTTTTGTTGGCAGAGATTTACAACAAACATACATGTTAAAGCGAATTATGCATTCAATATACACATGAACGCTAGTATAGTAACTGCAAAAGCAATAGCATAACACGTGGGGAAGCAACAAAGTATGATATTTCATGGTGTTCAAGTACTTTCCAATGGGGCCGGCGACGAGCCACTCTCAGATGTTCTCTCCTCTTGATTATTAAGGTAGCTGTTGAATGCGGATCATATGTCCTTGGGGCGGGAATGAGTAGGGAGCATAGTAAGGTACTCTTCTTCACAGTTTCGAGACGATGGGCCTCATTATAACCCAGGCGTTAACCATGGCGCTATTAGCGCCATGGTTGATGCCGGATTCCGCCATGGTGAATGGCGGAATTACCGCCCCATTCCAAGGTTGGCGGGGTGGTAATTCCCCATTCACCATTGGCCCTTCCCCATTCCCATTCTTGCCCCATAGGACTCAATGGGAATGGGGAAGGCAGTAGTTACGGCACCGCAAATTGCGGTACCGTAATTACCTCCAAGGTCCCTTTGCGGGTTCCTTCCTTAATGGCTGGTAAAACCAGCCGTTATGGTAGGGACCCGCAAAGGGACCTCGTAATTGGGTGGTAAGGGATTACCGGCACCAGTGCCCTTACCGGTACCGGTAATCCCTTACCGCCCGGGTCGTAAGGAGGCCCCATGTAAGCAAGCTTAACCACTTCTGAAATGTCAGGGGACAGAGGCTCTTCCAGCTTTGAAGTATACATTTCTTGGCCACTATGCAGCTTATATTTAAGAATTTAGCCATGCGTTTGATATCGTCGGTTTCCCACACCCCAAACAAGATCCCTAGTGGGTCAGGGTCAATTGTAGTGTCAATTACCTCAGCAAGTGTCTCTAGGATTCTTCCCCAGAATTCCCCCAGTTCATGGCAAGTCCAAAACATATGTAAATGATCAGCTTTCTCCGCCTTGCAGCGGGGACAGGAATGTGTAGTGGTGTGGGCAAACTTAGAAATCCTGAGAGGGGTGTAGTACAACCTGTTCAGTAGTTTATACTGCATAGCTCGGTAGCGGAAGTTGAGGGAAACTTTGTTGGTATGTGAGCACATTTTCTCCCACAACTGGTCGGAGATCTCAAAGCCCAGTTCCTCCGCCCATCGCCGCGTGCACTGGAAACCTGGACCGGGGCGCCCTCCAGTAACATCTTATATAAGGAGGAGACGACGCCGTGGGCGCCGCTCGAATTAGCAATGTATGCAATCGCTGGAGTGTCAGGGAGTTCCCTAGGAAAAGTGGGACATGTGGAGCGGAATTTGGCACGGAGCCTATAATATTGCAGGATCTCCAGCGCAGACACAGAGTGGCCCGGCTTCCATGTCTGTGGGTCAATAAACCTGCCATCAGGGTAGAAGTCTGTTAGTGCCTGGTAGCCTAAAGTCCCCCAGTGCCGAACCAGAGCAGGATCATGTGTAGGCTCCAGCCCGGGGAAAGCCCATACGGGGAGCCATTTATAATAGGGAGGGGGTTCCGCTGTTGAATGTAGCAGTCGATTCCAGGCACGTAAGGTGGTTCCGATTGGGTCGATGGGAGAATCGGGTACATAGTGCTGATGTAATATGAGGGTCATTATGTTAACTCCGGTAGCTGCCAGGATTTCCAGCTTAACATGTGGGTGGGTTGGGGAGCCAGGGTACCAGTGAGTGGCGTACTGGGCCTGCGCAACTGTCCAGTAAAATATAAGGTTGGGGGCAGTAAACCCCCCTTACTCATATGGGAGCGTCATATCAGACCATTTCTTGCGCACTGCACCGGAGTGCCATAGGAACTGTGCACATGATTTGTGTAGTCTCATGAAGTATTTCCCCCCTGGCCATATGGGTATGTTACTGAAGGTGTATAACAACTTGGGGAGTAGGACCATCTTGATGAGAGAGAGCCTCCCAGCAAATGACAGTGGGAGAGAGCGCCACTGTGCCATTTTCGTCTCAGCCAGCTGTGCTGCAGCCAGGTAGGTGTTTGCAAGCAGAGTGGTCTTGGTTAGGGACACCTGGACTCCCAAGTATCTTATTCCGTCGGGGGACCAGCGGAGATGGTATTCGGTGACTGGTTGTTGAGTAGAGTTAGTGAGCAGAAAGATCTCTGATTTGGAGTAATTGATTGTGAATCCTGAAAGGGTGCCTATGCGTGTGATGTCTCGTAGTATGGGGTCAAGATGGGTGGCACGGTCCCTAATGTATAGTAATACATCATCTGCATACAGGGATATCATTTCCGAGGTGTCTTTTAGTCTCTTCCCCCTGTGGGAATGGCGTGCTCTGATGTGATCCGCCATAGGCTCTATCACTAGTGCAAAGAGGATCGGGGAGAATGAGCAACCCTGTCGGGTGCCTCTGAAGAGTGTGAACAGAGTAGATGTCAAGGAGTTAGCCCGAACCCTACCCACTGGTGAGGTGTATAATAGTTTAATGTATCCAATCATATTGGGGCCGATGCCCATTGTCTCCAACACCAGCCACATATACTTCCATGATACCATATTGAACGCTTTCTGAGCGTCGAGTGTGACCGCAATTGCGTGTGCGTCCTGGTCAATACGGGCCATCACATTAAACAGCCGCCTAATGCTATGGGAAGTGGATCTCCCTGGCACAAAGCCTGCTTAATCTTCATGGACTAAATGCGTCATAATCGGGAGGAAACGGTTTGCTATCACCTTGGCGAAGATCTTAGTGTCTAAGTTCATAAGGGAGAGGGGCCTATACGAACCACATTCATCGCCAGGCTTGCCAGGCTTAAGCAACACTGTTATAACAGCTTCACGCAAAGAAGGAGGGAGGACAGACACACGGAGCGATTCGTCCCAGACTTCCAATAATTTGGGGGCTAGTATGGCTATGTGTTCCTGGTAGAATTCAGCCGTGAGTCCGTCAGGACCCGGTGTGTTACCTTTAGGGAGGTCCGAGATGGCCCATTGATATTTTATTTCTATCGCACTCGTACAGAGCGCGACAAGGCAAGGGAGGGGAACAGGGGAGAACAAAACAGCGATCTTACTAGGCCCAGTGACATTGAGAACGCACAAGTGCATGGGAGAGGGGGAGGGGAAAAGTGAATGGAAGGGGGAGAAGTGGAAAGTGCGAAGCAGAGGAGAAACAGATAAATAACAATAAATAAATAACACAGGCAACAAACAGTGGTAGTGCAGCCAGCAATTTGCAAGTGCTAGGTTTAAGGCAGCAGACAGGGTAGGTCTGATAAGTGCAGGAAGAAAAAGAGGGGGCTGTATGGGTACAGATACAGACCCCAGTGCAAGGGGTGGCCCGGAGCCAGTGCGGGAGGGTGGCAGGTTGTACAGGTACCTGGGCACGGAGGACAGAGGGTGGCCAGGTGCACGGTCCAAGAGAGAACAGATCAGCATTGGAGAGGGGGAGCGAACGTAGAAGAAAAGAGGAAGGTCTTGAGGTGCTTCCGGAAACAGAGATGGTTCTCAAGGTTTAGAGTGGCAGGGAGGCTGTTCCAGAGGGAGGCCCCAGCCGAAGACAGAGATCTATCCCCAGCTCGTTTCTTTGAAAAACGACTGACCCTGAGGGAGTTAAAGGTAGAGGAGCGAAGAGCTCGAGAGGGGAGGTATTTGCGGAGGGATAGCTGAAGGTATTTTGGACCCAGGCCCCAGAAAGCTTTGTGGACAATGCAGAGGGTTTTGAATTTTATCCTTGCATCCACTGGGAGCCAATGGAGAGATTTCAGAGCTGGAGAGATACGATCCCAAGGCTTGAGGCCAAGGACAAGTCTTGCAGTCCTGTTCTGGATTAGTTGCAGAGGGCGGAGAGTAGAGGCAGGTAGATTTAGAAAGAGGCTGTTACAATAGTCCAACCTAGAGAAAACCAGAGCTTGGGATACCATGAGCTTCTGGGGGAAGGAGAGGAAAGGCAGAGTACCTCTGAGGAGGTGCAGTAGGAAATTTGACTTTTTAGAGACCTCAGAGCTGTGGGCGGAGAAGGAAAGGGTGGAGTCAAAGATGACCTTGAGGTTCTTAGTGAAATGGGCCTTACGTGTCTAGTGATGTCAGCTTCAAGGGCGGGTGATATGACTTAGTGCCGCTGGGGCACTTGAACTTAGAGCGATCGATCCATGGATAAGATCAGCACAAGATGGCCGCGCCCGACTCATTGATTTCGCATGTGCAAAAGTGAGGAAAACTAAGGTGCATAGGAAAGGTTTTTACGATCGATCACAATTTGCTTAAAACCACATGCCCGAACGCTCCGGACAATTACATTTTTGAGTGCACTATTTCTTTAATAATACAGATTTCCCTGTGTTGTAGGTGACCCCGGATAATTAGATACCTCCCGTCACTGTCAGGTACCATTTCTAGTATATGGAATGGCAGTGACCCACTAATCCAAGTAAGTACTCCTCTAGAGAACCTGCGCCATAGCAGAGCGCTATAGCCGGTGCCTCCCCATCGGTTTTAGAGCACGTCTTGATCTTCCGCTAGTCGGTGGGTCTCTTGCAATAAAGCTATAGAAATGTTCCTGCACTGCATGTAGGATTTCACCCGGTTCCTATGTAGATAGGAGTTTAGACCCTGCACATTCCAAGATAGCATTCTAATGGCAGCCATGGTAATTTCCTACGTTGCACCATTTTCCCCCGGCCTGCCCGGGCACCTTGTCCAATGAGCCTTGGTGTATGGAGTGAACCAGTGCATAACATAAACAACAAAACCGTGAAACATTGTCCAACAAAACTGTATTGTTCAGGCATCCTGGTACTACCAAGGTTTGTGATGGCCAATGTGTAGCAGGTAGCGGGACTCGCAACAGGCCAGTCCCCAGTGTCAACTGAGAGCGGGTGGGTAATACGAACAGTGGATAAGTGGGTTTCTCCCCCACTGAATAAATAAGACATATGTGGCGAATTCACAACTTGAATTGAACAGCATTGATCAAAGGCAGCTAAGAGGAAGTAATGGTACGGATCAGGTTAGTCCGGGGCATTACAAGCCGAGCATGGGCCCTGCAGCAGCTCAACTTGGTCCAAGCAAATGACCCTTTCCGTAAAGTGCTGTCTGCATTATGTACAGATGGTAGTGGTGAAGTGAAGTTGTACCGTGCCCACAGTTTGTCAGGTACCAAGGTCACCCTTCAAGACAAGTTATTGTGTTCCATCCACATGTTTGAAGCTTCAGGACTGTCAAAGTACGATTTGCCGTTGTAGAGGATCTTCAGTCTCGATGGATATATAAGCATGTTTCATGGCCTAATTGTCTAAGCTTAGCTTTTATGGGCACAAGTGAGTTTTGAGCCCTCTGCACTGCCGTGGTATAATCTGGATAAATGGCAATTTTAGAACCGTCTCGAGAGATCTCACCTCCCTACCTGGAGTGCCGTAAAGTCACCTCCCTGTCACAGAAGTTAAGGATCTTAGCAATCATAGGCCTAGTGTGGGATCCTGGAGGCGTTTTCTTTCTGGAGCGATCTATGGGCTCTCTCGACTGCAAAGCCTTGTGACATCTTGCCAGGGCCGATTTCTAGTAGCAACAAGTTTTCAATATAGGAGATCTGCTCCGGTCCCTCTTTTCCCTCATGCAGGCCCAGCACTCGTATGTTGTTCCGCCGTGCTCTGCCTCCACATCCTCTGCTCGTTGTTCCAGCGAGAAGTTCCTCCTCTCCAGTTCCTTGACTTTCACCACAAGGTCTTTAATAGTAGCCACAGTGTTGTTTAGCAACGATTCAGCAGATGACACCCTTTCCACCAACTGCCTGACATCTTGTCTGAGCAACAGCACATCGATCTTAACCTCGTCTATTTTGGTTTCCAGGGAGGTCCTCAGGGAGGCGATCACAGCATGGACTAGGTTATCTTGTGAGTCGTGGGTGATGTCTAGGGGTGTAGGTTGGTCAGTTCCAGAAGCTTGAGGAGCAGCCATGGCTTTATTTTGGCTGGCAAATGAGTTCATGATGGTGGGTTTCCCTTTGTGCTTCGTGGGTGACATGGCTGAAGATCACTAGTTAAGCACGCAAGATGTGAGCAGTGACAAACCACCCAGTGAGTGTCTAGAAGAAGGAGGCCGTGGATCAGGTTCCGGCTTATTCTCTGATGTTGACTTTAATGGTGTAGCCTCTGTCCCAGGTGGGGCACAGCCCAGACAGGTGACCAGGCGCTACCAGCAGCCAACAGAGGCAGAGATAAATGGGCACCCTGCTGGTGCAGTATCTGAGTTCTTGTAAGGAGTGCATCCAATGTCGCCAGATACAGAAGGGCCAAGAGGACCCCGCACTAGCAGTAAGTGCAGCTAGCCCAGTGAAGGGGCGGCAGCGGTTTCAGGGACAGTTCGCTAGAGAGCCATCAGGCAGCATCCCCCAAGAATGCAGCACATGTGTTTGGGTCACGTAGAGCAGGGGCAAGGGCCACGTCAGCCAGAATCCTACCTTGGTATCGAGCAGTGGTAGAGGATCCCAGGCAGAGAGCCCCAGCAATATGACAGCACGGAATGGGGCAGTTGCAGCAACAACATGCCTCTGCGGGCACACTCGAGGTATGAGCAGCCGCGTGCTGTGCCTCCGTGGAGCGAGTTCAGTTTGCCAACATCTCCCAGAGTGGAGAGTGTTGCTGGCGGCTTGTGTATAGGCGCTTTAAATAAACAAGTACAATTACAATCCACAGCGCTGCAGCTCTGGGTCAGGCTAGCCAGAGGCGAGGAATGCGTCTCGGCCCACACACCCCCAGAGCCCTGGCAGAATCACTTGGCAACTGCGTATGCTGCCAGCAAGACCCCAGGGGGCAGGGTACACTTCGATTCTGCAGCCCGGCCACACCGCTGGTCACTGTTTCAGCCTTACACAGCAGCCATCATCTTGGAGCGCAGGAGGGCTCTGTTTGCTTCCCAAACTTGTATCACCACAGGCTCTGATTCGTGTCGGGTAAAAGCTAGTGGACTCAGCATTGGTTTCTCCCACACAGGGGTTTAATTTTGCAGCGGGTGTAAGCGTTGACAGAAAATCACTGCAAGGATCATTCAGGATCGCAGTGGGAGCTTCACACAGATGATATTCTTCAGAATGATCAGTATGATCAAGATGCAGACGAGTTCTATGTCCTGGATATGATGATGGGTCTCAGGACCAACCTCGCATGACCCAAATACATGGTTTACTAAAGATGACCAGGGGATCTGCCCACTTTCCCTGCTCATGACGGAGAATATTTTCTTGAACGCCACTCCTGTTGCCCATCCCAGGGAGGCTTTGTCTATTGACGATCAGCTGCTCTTTGATACCATTCTTCAGAAGGCAACAAACGACTTCAAAATTGTTACTCAGGAGGTGGTGTCTGACTTCAACTTTGTGGAAGACATCCTCAAAGAAAAGGTTCCGGTCAGCCAGGCCATTCCCCTTGTCAACTCCATTAAGAAGCGTATTGCCCCCTCTTTACTTAACACTCCCTTACTCGGGCAGTGAATCTGTGGGTTGAAAAGATATTTCAACCTGCGCCCTCTGATCTACTTTATATTTGGGGACACTCCATTCCAGACTCCCTGGTGATCACCACAATTAGAAAAATGGCAGGCATTCCCCTTTAGACTGCTGAGGCTCCTCCCGATAAGGACTGCAAGAAACTGTATGCCTTGGGCAAGAGGATTACTTCTTCAGGTGGTCTATAGGGTCTGCATTGCCCATGACACTACTCGGCTCACTATCTTCAGTGATGCCCAGTGGGGTCTGTTACAAGATGGGCTTCAGAATGTTCCTAAACCAGTTAAATCACAGCTACTTGTGATTGTGCAGGAGAGAAGACCGATCATGCAGAATATTCTGAAAAACAAACACGCTTCATGACACAGTGACGGCTGGCAGAGTATTAGCAGAAGGGACTGTTTTAAAACCTCCTGCTTGGCTGAAGAACTGAGGGTTTACACTCGAAACACAAGCCTCCCTCACCAGCAAGCCCATTGAAGAGTCGGCTCTCTTTGGAAAGCCAGTGGACGACACTCTCGAGACAGCGAAGACACTAAAATCTCTCAATGAGATTTCCAGTAGGCCGTACATGCAGCACATGGTTTTTAATACCCGCTGGTCCTCTCGTGGGCAATCCTTCTCTTGGACTGCTCAATGTTTCTATGGTGAGAATGGATCACCATGGTACTCTGACCAAGGAACGTCCAGCACATATTAAGCCCCACAACAGCAGGTACTTTGGCGTGGCAAGGGAAGGGGTAGGAATGCAGCTGCCAGAGGCTCCCCTGCCCCTACCAGCAAATTACTCTTTGGTTCATTTCCCCTCCCATGCCCCTCCAGCAGGAGGTTCGATAACATGAGGGGATCACTTCAGACAAGTGGGTGCTCAAGACTGTAAGCAAAGGTTATTGCATCGAGTGTCTCCAAATGCCTCGATATCACCCGCAAAATAACAGACCATCTCCTTCAGGCAGAAGTGGAGGCCCTGCTGCAAATGGGAGTGATAGAACTCACCCCAGATCATCAGGTAAACAAGGGTATTCATTCGATATACTTCCTTGTACCCAAAAAGGACCAAACCATGCAACATGTATGTCAAGCCTCAGAGGCTCAGGATGACAACTCTGCAGACGGTAACTCCGCTGCTGAAGCACAGGGATTACATAGCCACCTTGGATACAAAAGATGCATGCAAGTTTGCCACATGTAGTACCTAAGATTCAAGATAGAGAACACTCATTATAATTTCAAAGTACTCCCCTTTGGGTCTCAGCCCCAAGGGTTTTTATCAAGGTTCTAGCAGTGGCAGCAGCTCATCTACACAGTCTGTTTCCTGTGTACCCTTAACTAAACGACTGGTTCGTAACTGGAGATACACATCAAGCCTGTTTGGAGAACACCCAAAAGACCTACTTTTTCAACTGGGGTTCTCCATCAACGAAAATAAATCAAGTCTTGTCTCCAGCCAAGTGAAACAATTTCTGGGGCCCCTAATTTGAACAGAAGACGGGCATGTCTTCCCCTCCAATGAGACGGTCCAAATATGATGTTCCAGATCCCTCAGTATGTCGCCAGTCATCAGATACCCATACGGCAAGTCATGCGGCTATTAGGAATGATGGCATCCTGCATTTTTCTGGTTCCACACGCAGAAGGCTGGGCATGCGTTCTATGCAAGAGTGGCTCTCAAGCCAATGGTGTCAGGTCAGTGGGATTATCTAGTGGTTGTCTCGAAAGCCCTTGTTCTATCACTGCAGTGGTGCACGAAGGACAACCTTCTGAAGGGCAAATCATTCACCAGACCCACAGTAGAGGCCACTCTCACCAGAGACACATCCCTGTCAGGGTGGGGAGATCACCTTCTCCACTGTCAACGCACATGGTCACAATCCTGTGCCTCGACTAGAATGTGCTCTTGGTTTAATGGGTAAATCTTGCTAAGTAGCTAACAAACACATCAACCTATTAGAGCTACTAGCTGTGTTCAAAGCCCTAAAAGCTTTTCAACAACAGCTGCAGGGGAAGACTATTCTAGTCCTAACAGACAGCACCACAGCCATGTTTTACATAAACAAGCGGGGAGGTACTCACTCTCCACGGCTGTCCAAACTGTCACAAAGCATTTGGAACTGGGCACTCAAACAGAGCATGTTCCTCCTGTCATAACATGTTCCAGGTGGAAAAAATCTTCTTGCAAGTGTGCACAGCAGCTGTAGAACACGAGTGGTGTTTACACGAACACATTTTGCACAAACTCTTTGCAGAATGGGGCATCCAGACATTGACCTCTTTGTAACAGTGGAGAATGCACAATTCCCAGGCTACCCCTCCAGGTATCCCCAGAATATGTCCAAGTGGAACGGTTTCTGGATCAAATGGTCAGGGAGATTTGCTTACACTTTTCCCCCAACTCCTCTGCTCAACAGGATCATTCTCAAGATGCACCAGGAGCAAGTTACACTAATCCTGATATCCCCAATGTGGGCGTGTCAGTTGTGGTTCTCACATCTCATGAGAATTTCGCTTTGCCCTCCAGGGAAGCTGCCTTGCCCCTACATCATGCTGTCCCAAAATCAGGGGATAACACTGCATCCTTACCGTCGCACTCAAACTCTCAACTTAGCAGCATGGCTCCTGCGGTCTTAGAGTTTGGGAATCTCCAACTGCCTCAAAGGTGTATGGACATTCTTAGAGAGGTACGGAAACCAAATACCAGGCACTGTTATTCCAGTATGTGGAAACGCTTTGTCATTGGGTGTGGTACTCATAACATCAACCCAATTGACTGTTCACCCACACACAATGTCCTTAACCGAACTTTATATAATCATATGAATGTGGACTAGAGTCTGTGAGGCGTTTCCTACTCTGGGGCTCTTTTGTTTTGTTGTGCGAAGATAGAGAGACAGCCCCGACTAGTTCCCTCTGGTCTCTCTTTAGGATTGATTGGCTATCAACATTGGCCACCTTCAGGCATCATTTAAGTACTTACCTGGTCTGTGTTTTCTGATGAGGGTTCGTATTTGATGTTATCATCAATTGTGCTGATGAAGCTTAATTCTGTTGGCTTGGTTGGTTTGTGCAATGGCCTCTGTGGTTGGGGTAGAGTTATTTTTTTTCAGTTTTGCCCCCATGATTGAGACTGTGATTCTTTGCTTCTTCATTGTGAACAAGGTCGATACCACATGGCAATGTTCTTGCATTTGCGGATGGTTTCGTGCATATATGAACGTTCTTGACGGTTCTCTGTGTTTCTTTGTTAAAGTTGCCCCAGGAATAAAGTTGTGTTTCAGTACATGTTCTGTTGGATTTAACTTGTAAAGGCAGATGTTTTCAGATATGTCCCTAGATTCTTTTTTTCTGTTCTGTTGCAATAACGTGAACATCTCTCCTCTAGCAATGTGATCGATCAACAATAAACGTATGTTGCATAGTGAAGTACAAAGTGAATAATGGAGGGAAGATGACTGCGATGTAGCGCTGTGCGTTTCAGGGCTTCTGGCCTAACTAATGCATGTCTAATTTTATGAAATGTACAGCATGCAATTCATCATTTCATACTGCTTTCCAACAGAGGCACAGACTTTGCACTCTGCCATATTGCCTCTTCATGCAACATCATGCATTGCACTCTCTGACTGGCCACTGTGTGCATAAGCTAAAGCTACATATCTCTCTTTATCCCATGTGGAACCCTTGATCCCATGTGGAACCCTTGGAAGAAAGTCATATCTTGTTGTTATAATTTGTTTGATCACAGTGTAAGATATGCAATTTTTTATTTTAATTAAGGACATTGAAGTGAAGTTTGGAATAGCATGAGATCTCTTTGGTATTTCAAAATGTTATTTTGTTTTAGAATGTATAGACTTTTGATTACCATGTGCAGTGGCGACTCATCCATGATGAGCAATACGTGTCAACCTGACACCCACCATGCAGGTGCAAAGCCAGTTGAGTGAAAATCAGGAGCATCCCCTCTGCTGCAGCAAGAAGCGGATGGAGCACTTCTTTGTGGTTAGGGAAATGTGGTTTCCCTTGACTTAGAGAACCCCAACCAGTGCATGACTGATGGCCATGCAAGGCCATGAGTATTTTGCTTGCCCAGCCTTATATGACTCATTGGACATGCATGATGGGGTAGAGAAGACACAGAGGTTCACATGAGGCACTCCTGCTGTGGAGTGAAGCGACATGTAGGTAAAAAAACGAAATACATTGTGTATGTATTTGTTTATGAATGTATGTAATGTGTGTGTGTGTGTGTGTGTGTGTGTGTGTGTGTGTGTGTGTGTGTGTGTGTGTGTGTGTGTGTGTGTGTGTGTGTGTGTGTGTGTGTGTGTGTGTGTGTGTGTGTGTGTGTGTGTGTGTGTGTGTGTGTGTGTGTGTGTGTGTGTGTGTGTGTGTGTGTGTGTGTGAATGTGTGCACATGTGAATGAATGTGCAGTGCATATGTTGTTGGATACAGGTGTAAGTGTGTGAATGCCATGTAAATGTGTATGAATGTGTGTATGTGGGCCAGGGGATGAGAGCTGGTGATGGGATCGGGCGGCTGTGGGAAAGTTCACTAAGTTCTGATGGCAAACTGAAAGCTCAATATTTTAATATTTTTACTGGCATTATGGCCAAAGCCACACAATAGATTAAGGTCAGCTGGCCTTAATGCCACATACTCACAATGATGGTGCCAAGTATTTCACAATGACTCAGAAAATAAGATACATGAGACGCATGATTCAAAGCCAAAGTTATATTGGTGATTATAAATCATGAAACCATATAGTCAACAGAGGAGAAATGGAGCAATTGGCCAATGCATTTCGATTAGCAATCTATCCTTCATCAGGACAAACCTTTCACAAAAAGCAACATCAATTATTCACAACGCAAGTTGATTCCAAGAAAAGCAAATAACAATAATAAACGAGAGATGCATAGAACAAACAGCAATAACAGCAAGGGAATAGTACAAGACCCATTGTAATTGCAAGGTGGAATGTAGGCACCAGAATTCCATCCCAAGCTACTTTTAGACTGTTTCCATGTAGTTCACTTCGATCTAAATTTCTGAGGTTCAGACTAAATTTACTCCCGCAAAGGAGGTTTTGCTGAACAGGATACAATGGCAGGAATCGGATGTAAACTGTGCATTCTGTAACAGACCAGGCACTGATGAATCGCTGTACCACTGAATCTAGGTTGTCAGGGTTTGACGGAGAAAAGAACGCTATATTTGGGCAAAGTCATGAACAGTTTGACCACGCTAACTCCTGATGAATGGTGGAGTGAGCCTGACCATCGCCCTGATAAAATATATGCATGATTTTTTTCGGGGGCTGACCATTGAGACTAAGTGAACCTTTTGGGTGATCAGGACGGGGCAGTTAATACGGATTCTAACCCAGCTGTTTTGATCTAATTTATGGCCTGGACTTTTAACTCTCTCTGGCTGATGTGTACAATGTAGCATGTATTGTGGATTCTTTGTCTGGTCTCATGTCTGTTTTAGGTCGAGAATTTACATTTTATGTTGTGTATGAATGTTAAGGATTCTTTTTGGATGCATTTTTTGTTTTTATATGTGAACGTTTTTTTTGTAAGCCAAACACTAAATAAAAAATAGATCAAACAACACCGGGAAAAAAGAAAAGAAGAAAGGTTTACTCAGAACATAAATAGTCAACATAATGTGGTCTAAAGGTTCACAACAAAACTTGCAAGACTGATAAATTAGTAAAATCAAATACCTGTTTCTCAATTGAAAAAAGATTGCACACATCTCTCAGGTGCTCACTCACTATAATTGTATTCCTTTATTGTAATTCAGTTCATCAAGTGAACTTTACACATAAAAGAGCACACAGATTATATATTAATAACATCAGAATTTTCAATCTTATCAATATTAAAACTCACCATTACGTCATTATAAGACTCATCAATAAATAAAACAGAATTAAGTCACTGTTAACAAGAGCAAGTTCAACATTCACTTAGAACAGATATGATTCTTCACTGCAGCTATTAGCTGTGCTTAAGTTTCTAGTAAATTAACTTTTAAAAATCACATTAAATTAAGTTTCCATAAAAATTGGGCACCATTTAAAATGGTTTGCCACAAATCATCTGTAGACATAGACCTAAATGTTTTTAAAAAGCCAATCAAGCAGGCCACCAGGGAGTGCATGGACAATAGCAATGGCAGCTTGATTCGCATGCTCTGTAGCCTTTGGTGGTAATTGGGGTCTTGAGCCCCCGAAAGTCACCAGGGTGAGCGCCAAGACGAGCCACAGCCCCCCCCCCTAAGTTGTGGAGCACAGAGGGTGAACATTTGTAGAAGTTGGGAGCCCCCTTGCAAAGATTCACCCTCAAAAAGGGATTGAGATAACATAGACGAGAAAACCCAACTTGGGCACCGGTCTTCAGGCATGCTCCATCGGAGACCCAGCAACTAGTCTAGCGAAGGATGGGCCTGAGGAGAGTTGGGCTATTGGTGCTGACAGCGAAGTAGGCAAACCAGTGCTTGTCGGCAGTCTGCGGTGACCCTGGCAGAGATTCCCCTCCAACAATGTATGTCAAGAAGAGCGGCCCGGCATACAGCAGCCACCCCGTCCTGGCATGGGACTGGCGGGAGGGGGGGGACTGATCGCAACTGTTGGAACGGTTCCACGGTGGAAAATGTCCTCGCCCAAGACAGAAAGCGAGTGAATGCAATTGTTATTCCTCAAGGATTGAGTGGGGAATCCCACCGTTTTAGGGAAATAAACCGTGACCTGAGCATTGTTGATGACCTCACATTGACAGATTGGGGGGATCCCCCATTTACATATTATTTAACAGTGCACAATTCCTTCTCGAGGATAGATATTATTTTGGTAGATGTGGGCTTGAAAGGGTAAGTTGGAGAAACTGGACTCGAGCCAATTCCCTGGTGTGACCATGACCTCATACTAGCCAACATAGGGAACTGGGCAAACAAATCAATGAGAGGGAGAAGGATGTGCAATGATGTCCTTCTCAAAGACAGAGGTTGTGCAAGGTCTGTTGACTTGCATCAAGGATTATTTTGAATTCAATGATAATGGGTAGATAGGTGTACCCATGCTATGGGAGGGATTGAAACTACGACCATCAGAATAGGAGCACAGAAAAAACAAGAAAGACAAAGGGAAGAACCAAACTTATGGCAGAAAAATAGGGGCCCTCAAACCATGGTGTCCTGCTAGAAATTATATTAACCCATTGACTTCAAAAGAGCTCAAACTCTATAAATCCCAACTAAAAGCTCTAGTGATCCAGGATACTGAGAGGATACTGAGAGGAAACTCCTATTCCTAAAATAGAAGTATCATGAACAAGGGGAAAAGGCAGACCTGACCTTGGCTTGGAAACTGTGTGACAAGAGAAAATCTAAAATGGTGCCAGCAATCCAGCCGCAAAATGCCCAGGTGGTGTATGACACAGAAAACATAGGGAAGGAATTTAGACAATACTACAAAACTCTTGGAGAAGCTGTTCTTCTCTCAACTGACCCAACACACTGCACTTGTTGGTTGCCTACACAACAATCAATCTGGATTCAGAGCATCCAGAGGCATGAAAACTGCTCTTCTGAACACCCGTGAAGAACTGTTTGTGTCTCTTGATTGTAACTCTCCAGCTGTTCTCATTCTACTTCATCTCTCCTCTGCATTTGACATGGTGAACCGCTCCATCCTCATAAAACGGCTTCACAATACCCTAGGTATCTCGGAGTGGGCACTGGACTGGCTGACCTCTTTCCACAATAACTGTCCTTCCCAGGTTATTTTGGGCTCCTTCTCCTTCCCCACATCTGTCTTTACCTGCGGCATCCCCCAGAGCTCCAACATTTCTTCCTGGCTCTTTAACATCTATGTTCCTCTGCTCGCACACCTAATTTCAACTTCTCTGACTAACTTCCAGTGTTATGCAGATGACACACAACTCTTTTTTAAACTTCCCTCTGATACTCTTGTTACTTCCACCGTCATTCCTGAATGCCTATCTGCTATCCAGTCCTGGTGTGCCTCCAATGATCTCTGCCTCAATGCCAGCAAGACTGAGATCCTTCCCATTGGGACTCCTGCTCCCTCTTTCTTCCCCTCACTTTGGCCACCCTCCACGGGCTTGCCCCCTTCTCCTTCATCTAAAGCCAGAAACATTGGAGTCATCTTCGACTACTCTCTTTCCTTCCTCCCTTACATTCAGGACCTTGCCAAGAAGGCCCACTTTCAACTCCACCTCCTCAAAGGAATCCTTCCTTTCTTCACTTTCCCCCAGAAGCTCAATGTCTCTAGAGCTATGGTTCTATCTCGGCTAGACTGCTTCAACAGCCTCTTCCTTAATCTACCCTTTTCTTCTCTACGACCCCTCCAGCTAATCCAGAATAGGGCTGCAAGACTTATCCTTGGACTCAAGCCCAGGGACCGCATCTGTCCAGCCCTAAAACCTCTCCACTGGCTCCCGGTTGCTGCAAGGATCAAATTCAAATCCCTCTGCATCATCCATAAGGCTGTCTGGGGCCGGGGACCATGCTACCTACAACTTTCTCTTACTAAATACTCTCCCACCAGATCATTACGCTACTCCGGCACCAGCTCTCTGTGTGTCAAGCGCTTCGCTAAACAGCGAACTGGGGGCCAATCACTTTCCTCTGGTGGCTCTCGCCTATCGAACAGCCTCCCCCCTCCTCTTCATCTTGAGCCGAATCTCCTCAAATTCCGGAAACTCCTCAAGGCCTTCCTTTTCACCTCCTCCTTCCCTCCCTCCCTCCTCTGATAAACCCCACAGTTGCTGAGATTGGTGGTCAGGGCCATTATGTGTCCACCCGGGTCCTGGCCTCCCACACCCAATCACCTTAGCCTGGTCCAAGCACTTGCCTAGGCACCCACTTGCCTGTGCTATCACAGGTCTGCACTTAATTATTTATTGGGAGTTGACCACTCCCACCAAGCCACTTCACAGCTGCTTACTCCCTACTTGAACACAAGAGTGAGGTACTAGTGATACGGGTGGACAGACAACGATGTATCTGGGGATTCAGATCCCAAGGGACCTGTCGAGAATGCAATGCTTATATTATGACCATTTCCTTGAGACAGTAAGAAAGGACCTGAAGAGGTGGGATAAACTCGTGTTCTCAAGGTTTGGGAGGATGACCTCATTAGAATAAATGTCCTCACTCGCTTTTTGTATTGATTTTCAGCGATCCAGATGATGCTTCCAGAGAGCCTTTTTAGGGATCTGAAATAAATAAGTAGGTTTATTTGGCAGGTAGAAAGGCCCAGGTCTAAAAAAGCAACACTGACCCGGCGAAGGAATATGGGGAATTTGGTTTCCCAGACTTCTACCAGTATCATAAAGCTGCCCAAATTAGAAAATTGTTGGAACACATGAGGGACGACCTGGGCACTTTTTGGATGTACTTGGAGGATATGGTAGCTCACCTCAAAAAAGCAAGAGACCTGTTGTGGTCGTTTTCATGAATCCTTGGATGTCATCACTTCTCCCTGGGGTGGTACTCAGCGGGAGGATCTCATGGGGAGAGACTCCCCCTCTAGAGATAAGGACAGCCATCCAAGGGAAATGCGGTATGCCAACCTTCCATCACCTCCACCCACCTCGTACACATCCACCTATCCCCTCTTTCAACCCTCTGTAGCCCAAACATCCATTTGCTTCTATAGCATTAATAACTCAGATTTAACTGAGACGAAGAAGAGTAGGGATGATTTCCTTTGAAGGTACTGGGACGAGGTGAACATGCAGAGCAATGAAGAATCCTCAAGAGAAAGTACATACACGTTAATAATTTTGCATTTATATAGCGCTACAAACCCTCAGGCATCTGAGCGCTGCTTATTAATACCCACGGTGTGTGGTGCTCATTTATCGACCTCGGAAGCATGAAAGGCTGAGTTTGGCCCTGCCGGGATTCGAACCTGCATCAGCAGGATCTGCACAGATGTCAAAGCGAGCGCTCTGCTCCAGTGCTATCGGACCAGCTATAGCTGTTCTAGTGTTCTAGCTGTTTTGCTAGACTCAAGATAAAAACAGAAGAAATTACCAAAGCATCTATACCTCTGTGGAGGAACCGCAAGTGTAAAGGTGCAGGAAGAGGAAACAGATCAGGATACAGAGGAGGGAGCCAAGATGTCCAAAGCCGGTACAAGTAAGAGGGCCAGCACGGCATGCTGTGGTACGGAAGCTCCTGGCGTTTTTGAAGCACGGGAGGTGCAGAGGAGAAAGTCTGCACAACTGGGAAGAAGTCGGAGTCTGCAGCAGGCCGTCGCAGGGCTTAAGTCCACGAAAGCTACAGGGGCCGCACGGCTGTGTGCAGATGCCCAGGAGAGGCCAGAACCCTCGCGCACCACGCACAAAGGTACGCAGGTTGCCGGGAAGGTGTTGGAGACCCGAGAGGGCTGTGACAGATACAAAGGGGCTGGGGACAGCGGCCAAACTCCTTATGGGACTGGTGTGGGAGCCCAGGAAGTAGAAAAAGCCAGAATGGGTCAGCTGGGAGATCTTACCCAAATTGTGAGAAGCCAAAGGGAAGGTAGATGACATCTCCCTCATCACAGTATTAGCAAGAAGACTGAAGAGTAAGATAAGAGGGCTGAAGCCCACCCAACCGAGATTACCAGGATCATACTTGGCATGTTAGTGAACCAAGTTGGTCCAAGCCAGGGGAAGGGAGTTATTCCCCCTGGCATTGTAAACTGCCAGAGAAAGGCCTGGGGAAGGGAGACATTCCCCCAACTGTTGTGAACTATAACATGAAGCCTGAGAAAGGCCAGGGGAAGGGATAAATTCCCCCAACTGTTGTGAACTATAACAAGAAGCCTGAGAAGGGCCAGGGGAAGGGAGACATTCTCCCACTGGTTGTGACCTATAACAAGAAGCCTAAGAAGGGCCAAGGAAAGGGAGACATTCCCCCAACTGTTGTGAACTATAACAAGAAGCCTGAGAAAGGCCAGTGGAAGGGAGACATTCCCCCAACTGTTGTGAATTATAACAAGAAGCCAAGGAAGGCTAGAGGAAAGGTGTCATTTCCTTGGTATTGTGAAAACGCAAGGCCAAGTAAAGATAGAGTCCAGTGATAGGGAGTCATTCCCCCTGGCATCGTATGAATCGCTAAAAGTCAGAAACTTGGAGAAGGGAGTCATTCTCCTGTTAACTGAGTCTACAAAGCAACTATGTGGCAATAAGCCCGGAGACGGCCGTCGAGGGGCTTATTGCCATTAGTACCCCGGCCCGTTAGACTGGGGTACTAATAGCATTTTCTTCTGTTCCGAAACGCTGCTGCGTTTCGGAACAGAAAAAAAAGGCTGCTGGGAAAGGGAAAACAGAGTCTGTTTTCCCTTTCCATGGTGGCCATTGGGAGCGGGCGCGCTGGGGACAGAAGTGTTCCCAGCGCGTTCGCTCCCAAAAAAGGTGAAAAAAGAAGGTAAGTGGAGTTGGGAGGGCAGGCAGGGGTAAGTTTGGAGGGGATGGCGGTGGAATAAGGAAAATACATACCTGAATCCCCGGCAGGGGACGATGGCAGGCTCCAGCCGTGTGGAGGCTCTGAGATGGGATTGCCCCATTTCAAGCCTCCTCATTGGCTGAGGGGCTGCCACGTCCCGCGCCGGGAGGAAATGCAGGCACGTCCATGGGATTACACTGTTGTATGGCTCGGAAACGAGGCAATCCACGTTCAGTGTAATCCCGTTTATTGCAATGCGGGTACTAATGGGTAATAGGGAATGTTGATGTTTGATCTATAACTTTAACCTTTGAGTTGAACTGAGAACTTTACTGCTTGTTGACACTTTAACCTGGAACTTTCTTTTGTTTCTTGGAAAGGTATTGAGACCTGTGGAAGGGAGGCATTCCCTCTGGTAAAGATCCCACCTAACGACTGGAATTGTGATTGTTTGTCCAGAAGAAGGGTGCCATTCTTCTGGACCAAGAAGATCCATTATCTCTTTAGTTTAGTTATAAGTGTAAGGGACAGAAGCAGGGTTTTGACACACTATGGTAGACTCCTGATTAACCTGGACATCCTGACTGAATTCCTAGAATTTTAGTTGAGGTAGGGAAACCACTGTTAGAGTTAGGGAGAGTAAGGTTTTCTCTTTATTTTTTGCTATAATAAAAGTTTCTGCCAACAACCATGCCACCTGTGTGTCAGTCTCCTCCTCCTTACAGCGCCAATGAAGTAATTGCACAGTAGAATATGATTTCACCTGATCCCAGAGGTATTGTGGTCAACCTGGAAAAAAAGGGGGGTTGAATGAGAGATTAACCACTTGGCCTTCACTAATGAGTTCACTTAGGGGAGTGCCTATAGACCTAACCCGGCAGGGGTTTTGTAACACACATAAATGGTCAGATAGAGGCTTCAAAGAGTGGGACAACACTTTCTTGAGGGAGAATTTAATGGGTACGAAGAGGTGAAGGAGATGTTAGGGCAGGATGCTATAAGTATCTTTGAGTACCTGAGACTAAAAGGGACGCTCACAGATCCCAAATGCATTAAAAATCTGATAAGAGAGCTCACGATATTTGAAAAAAGTTATGGGTGCAGTGGCTTTGAGAAAAGGAATTCCCTCTAAACTATATAAGGTTCTCATCACCGCTGATACATGGAGCAGGCAAAACTTCAAAAAATACTGGGACACGTTGGCTGGGGAAGAAATCCCAGATGAGGTCAAGGACAAAATCTATAAAGTTACCTTCCATGGTGACCTATTTACGTGGGCTCTGGAACATAACTTTAAAATGAGTGGTACCGAGATCCCTTGAAACTGTCCAAGATGAACAGAGGGGTATCCCCAAAATGTCCCAGAGAATGTGTGTAGGTGGGATCGCTATCTCACATTTGGTGGTCCTGTCCCAAGATACACATTTTCTGGACTGAACTTCTGAGCTGGATGAAGGAAGTGACGGGGGAACAGCTTGCACTGGACCGCTTACAGGTATCACAGTGTATCCCTCCAAGAGACAGAGAGGAGTATCGATTCCCGTGGATGTGGGAGGCAATGTTTCAGGCATGCTGGGTGGCAGTGGCCCAAAGGTGGAAAAGTCTGATAACCCCAGCTACGACAGATTGGCTACAGAACGTCTGGGATACATTTAAAATAGAGAAACTGACAGCCTTAGTCAATGACTATGAGGGATACTTCCAAGAAGAACAGGGGCCATTTCCCAGCAAATGGGAATCCAGTAGGGCACAGAGTGGGGGACCCAACACAGAGGTAGAGTTGGAAGTAACAGGGAATTAATTGGAAAAAATCAAGGCACAAGGGAAGAAGAAGGTAGCATATTGGCTGCGGCATGAGGGATCTCATACAGGGTTGACGATGGCCAGATGGAGCAATGTAGAATGATGAGAAAGTGTGATGGCCTACAGTATGTAAAAATCCATGTCAATATGAAGAAACCTCATTGATAAGCATAAACACCAGAAATGCTTATAACTTCCTATGGTTGGTGGGGAGGGACCGGGTAACCAGTTTATTGTTATTTTCTATGGGGTGTTATTTTGCTTGTACACTGACGTTAAAACTAATACAAACAAGTTTAAAAAAAAACACCCAAAATGTTTTCCCTAATGTCCCCCAACTGCCACAGTCCATTACTAGATTGTGGAGGGTTTCTAGTTCTTTGGACTTACAAAAGCAGCAATTCGTTTCATCACGATGGGCATGATTTCTGCCCCCAAGAATTTCGTCAGAGTCTTACTTTATTAAAGTATAACCTCTAGCGGGCATCCGGAAATTTAAGAATATAGTTGGGAGACTTATGCAGGGGTTTTCCATCTAATACAATATAATGACTTACACTCGTCAATTATATTATTCCAAACAAACTCCCATATTGTTTACTTTCATAGGGTTGGATACTAAAATGTCCTTAGAGACACCTACAAGATGTGACATATTTTCACAACGCTCAACCCCAGAATTTACATAGGTATTCTCTATTCTCACAACCTGAAAGATGGGGTGAAACAAAGATGTCTGGGGGACCATGTACATTTTTCTTAACATAGAAATCACTTTCCAGGAGATCATGTCCTTGATTTAAAGTAAACACAACTCAAAGCGAAGTAATGATGTTGGGGTACCCAAAGGGAGGCCTAATAAGCCTTCCAGCATGCCCCACTTCTTGTCATCCCAACGAAGGATAACATTGGCGCCATACACAAGAACTGGAATGACTTTAGCTTTATAAAACTTCAGCAGAGGGAGGTAGGAAAATCGACTATATCTATTAAGTCACCATCTTAGCCTGCGTTGTCAATGCTGTTAATTTATTTCTTAAATCGAACTCCAAATGAGCAAGATTTTTAGTATTAGTGACCAAAAATCCCAAATAAACTAATTTAAAAAACGTCTCTAGGATTTCTTTATCCAATGACCTGTTGAACCCTTTAGCACAAGATGTTTTCCTAGGGTGCAAAATCATGACCTTAGATTTATTTGTGTTCACCACAGGTCATTGGTCTTGGCATATTGCTGAAGGACCACGGCCTGGTTCTGTAAACCAATGCGTGTTTGGTCTGATAAGAAAACGATCAGCATATAACAACCAACTTATAATAAACGAATCAAGCTTCGGAGGGAATAAATGAGCATTTTCAAGAGTAGAGCCAATATCTGCAATTATTTCAATTATTCTTCCTGAAAATTCGACCGCTGCGAAAAGCATCTTGCTTCTAGGTTGAACACATATGGTTTGTAGATTTTGGATGTATGTCGCTGTTGCTTGTTCTTCCACTTCAGCCCATGTGAAACACAGGCACATACGCACTCAAACACGGCACACATACATAAACATACACAAAGTCTCGCATTTCACCATGCCATGCATAAGTACATCACAAACTCCAGTTTTCCTTGGAATTCTAAGGCATGCAGTTTTCTTGAATTTAAAATAGAAAGGAAAAAAGAACTATAAGTGCCAGAATTCAATGGGGGAAAAGGGCTGGTTGACTTCTCCATACATGACATGGAAAAACCTGAGCGTTTTGTAGGTATGCCCAAGAGTGCACACATGTTCGTCCCCTCTCTTCACATCTCTCTTTCCCTCTCTATATTTCTCTTTCCCTCTCTTTCCATCTCTCTTTCTTGCCTTACATATCTTTTTTCTTTTACTGCTTCCTTCTGTCTTTCCCAATCTCTCTCCATCTCTTCATTTCCTTCTCTTTCCTTATTTCATTCCTTCCTTCACTCTTTTTCTTATTTGACACTCTTCCTTTGTCTCTCTCCTTCATTTTGTTACTTTACTCTTTCCCTGTCTCTTTCTCCCCCTCGCTTTTTTCTCTCCCTATTCCTTCTCTCTTTTTTCTCTCTTTCTTCTTTCTCATTCCCTTGGGGAAGATAGAAGCCCCAGAGATGCCTCTCAACCCGCGGGAAAAAATGTGTGCCGAAAGAGCTGTTCTTTAAGAGGCCAGGGCCACTACAGTGTGTTGGGCACGAGATGGAACGGAAGTACGTGCACCTTCTCCAACGTTCTCATGAAAAGATATCGAAGAGAGTGACCGCACTATCCATTTACACTTAAGAGCATATGGGGAATTTGCATAACTAGAAGTACCTTTGTAATGTGCAACATATGTATAGTTGCTGTTATAATTTTATATGGAGCCACCTTACTGTCTATTTCACCATGATTCCGTTTTTTTCAAACAGTGCAACTATAACTATAACAAGCAAAGGCAATACCAACAGTTTGGGCTTTAGTGTAGGAATAGGAACGGTTCTTGCCAGGCACTGCCATAGTGGTATTAACTGGATGCTGATGGTAGCAGGTACAAAGCCCAAACTGTTGTCTTTGCCAATGCTTGTTTATATCTACGTTTGCGTCACTATCCGAACATTACTTCCCAACCGATATGCCTTCAATGTAAGTACAGTTGGGTGAGTGATTGCGCTATATAAGAAATTCCTTAGTTAGTTAGTTACCCTCTCGCTTCTGACTTCCATACGCATGTTTACTTCTCTCTAACTTTGGGTTATTTCCCCATTTATTGTCTTCAGCATTCCACCACTATGTGGGCCGCCAATGCAGTGCTCTGTCCTATTTCTGCGTATCAAGGTAACCTTTTGGATCGCCCTTGGTGTCCTTTGTCTATCATATGTGTAACTTTGACCCCTGCATTTTTTGTTATCGTTCCGATTATTCTCCATGTTTATTTCTACATTAGTATTATATTGACTGAGCACCTGAGACCTTAGTGCAACCTTTTCAATTGAGAAACCTGTATTAGCTTTTATTCATGTATTACTCTTGCGAGTTTTGTTGTTGTGAACAACTATACCACATTATGTTGACTATTCGTGTTCTGAGTTAAACTTTTTTCTTTATTCCTGTATTGTTTGTTCTACGCATCTCTCGTATATTATTGTTGTTTGTTTTTTTTGGAATCATCTTGTGTTGGGAATAATTGATGTTGCTTTTTGTGACAGGGTTGTCCTGATGAAGGATAGATTACTATCCGAAATGCATTGGCCAGGTGCTCTATTTCTCCTCTGTTGACTACATGCTTTTATGATTTATAATCCCCAATATAACGTTGGCTTTGAATCATGCGTCTCGTATCTTATTTTCTGAAACATTGTGAAATACTGTGATTCTTGGTGTACTTGTGCACCAACTTTGTGAGTATGTGGCAGTAAAGCTAGCTATTGTGTTGTTTTTTGGTTTGACACAGTCCGTGCCGTTGGGTAGCCATAGTACTCCTTTTGACCTTAGCGCACTGTCTATGCATTGAATTACGTACGATTATACTCATTCCGCTGTGCCCCCTCACCTGGATCATTTTAAGCAAAGCCAACATGATGAGTGCTATTATATTGGGATACTAACGTTACATCGATGGAGCCAAGCATGGATACGTTTTCTTATAATAACATGGCCTTTTTACTGACTTTATGGACACAGCCACTACGTGGGGATACTTGTAGTTTATTGGTGTAGACATAAAGGACATATTTGCTTGCCGTCTCATTACTGACATTATAAGCAAGGCAAACTTGAGTTTGTTCTTAAGTGGGGGATATTGGCATATATTAGAGCAGTGAGCATTAATATGTTGGGACATACCCAGTAACACCTTTTTTTTTATAAAAGCGTACATCGTGGGCATAGACACCATGAGCCATGACTATGTATTGGAAAATGCTTCTGTTCACTGTTGGGGACCTGACAGTGATTTGTTCTTGTGATATTCTACAAAATTGATTGTAAACTGGATTTATGCACAATTTTTCACAGAAAGTGGGCTGTGAAATGCACCATTTTAACCCATTATTTTAAAACATATGATATGAATGATATGTGTTTCAAGGCGCGACAAGGCAGGGGGGGAGGGACAAAGGGAGACAGACGACGATCCTACTAGGCCAGGTGTCATTCAGATTGCGCAAGTGCAAGGGTAGGGGGACTGGGAAAAAGTGCAGGGGAAGGGGAGAGGGGAAGTCCAGTACATGGTTAGTAGAATACAAGATAAATAATAGGGCCAGCTGGTGGCAAGTGCAAGGAAAGTGCGGTACATGGTTAATAGAATACGAGATAAATAAAAGGGCCAGCTGGTGGCAAGTGCAATGGTAAGTGCCGGGAGAAGGGGCTGTAGGATACAGAGACAGTCCCGTAGTGCATGTAGGCAGTGCAAGGAAGAGTGGCTGGGCCAGGACATGAGATTGGTGAGTGGCCCAGTTCAGATTTAGTGCAAGTTCAGTGATTTTAGCAGGGGAGAGAGGGAGAGAAAGCAGAGGCAAAGAGGAAGGTTTTGAGGTGCTTCCGGAACCGGAGATGGTTCTCCTCAAGTTTCAGAGAGGCAGGAAGGCTGTTCCAGAGGGAGGCCCCTGCTGCGGCGAGAGATCTACCACCAGCTCGTTGCTTGGAGAAGCAGCTGACCCTAAGGTAGTTGGAGGTGGATGAGTGAAGGGCTCGAGAAGGAAGATATTTAGGAAGAGAGAGTTGCAGGTATTTTGGCCCAAGGCCCCAGAAGGCCTTGTGGATAATGCAGAGGGTTTTGAACTTAATCCTTGCAGCCACTGGGAGCCAGTGTAGTGATTTCAGTCCTGGAGAGATACGGTCCCTGGGCTTGAGGACAAGGACAAGTCTCGCAGTCCTGTTCTGGATGAGTTGCAAAGGGCAGAGAGTAGAGGCAGGAAGATTTAGATAGAGGCTGTTACAGTAGTCCAGCCTAGAGAGAACCAGAGCTCTGGAGACAGTGAGCTTGTGGGGGAAGGAGAGAAAAGGAAGGATATCTCTGAGGAGGTGTAGCTGGTAGTGTGACTTCTTAGAGACGTCAGAGATGTGAGGGGAGAAGGAGAGTGTGGAGTCGAAGATGACCCTGAGGTTTTTTGCCGTGCAGGTAGGAGCAGGAAGAGGGCCAAGGGAGGCCGGCCAGAGAGCTGCAGGGAAGGAGGGAGTGGGTGTGCCGATAAGTAGAATCTCAGTCTTACTGGCATTAAGGCAGAGGTCGTTGGCGGCACACCATTCCTGAATAGCAGAAAGACAGTCAGAGATGAGGGAAGTGGAAGAGAAGGCCGAGGGTAGCCTGAAAATGAGCTGGGTATCATCAGCGTAGCACTGAAAGTTGGGACAGAGAGCGGCTATGCGGTGAGCAAGAAGTGCCAGATACTGATTGAACAGCCAGGGGGAGAGGTTAGATCCCTGGGGGACACCACAGGTAGAGAAAAAGATGTCAGAGAGGAAGGAACCCAGTTAGACCTGGGAGTGTCAATTGGAGAGGAAGGAGGACAGCCACGCCAGAGCTTGACCAGTGATACCCAGGTTATCACAGAGACGGTTGAGCAGGATGGTGTGGTTAACAGTGTTAAAGGCAGAAGAGAGGTCGAGCAAGATGAGAACACAAGGGGTGTTAGAGTCAAGGTTTGAGAGCAGGTCCTCACGGATGTTCAGAAGAGCAGTTTCCGTGCTTCTGGCAGCTCTGAAGCCAGACTGATGGTCATGAAGACTACCCACAGATTCATCATGGAGATTAAGCTGGGAGATAGCCAGTTTCTCCAGGAGCTTGCCCAGGAAGGGAGTGATAGAGATTGGGCGATAGTTAGCTGGGCAGGAGGGGTCGGAGGAGGGTTTCTTAAGTTGGTGCACAAGGGAGTGCTTGAGGGGGGATGGGAAGACTCCAGAGGTGAAGGAGTGATTGCAGAAGTCAGCCAAGGCAGGCGCCAGGGAGTTGATGTGGACCTTGATAGTTTTGGAGGAACAGGGGTGGACCTGTTTTAACGAGACTTTCATAGATCCGACTTGTCTCGAAACCTCGTCAGCAGAAAAAAGGGGAAAGGCAGAGAAGGAGGGAGGAGGGGTGGCTGCCGAAAGGCCAGAGGGAGAGCAGGGAATAGGGAAGGGGAGGTGATAGTAGGAGAGTGAGGACAGGATGTCTTGAGTTTTTGAAATGAAGTGAGAGGCCAGTGCCTTGCAGAGGGCCTGGGAGGGGAAAGGAGAGGTGAAGACTGCAGTAGGGTTGGCCAGCTCCTTGCAGATTTTAAAGAGTTCGGCCGAATTGTTAGATGCTGCAGAGATGCGGGCTTGGATAAGGGCTCTCTTCTAAGTGAGAACGGAGAGCCGGTATTACCTTTGGAGCAGGCGGCAGGCCAGTTTGTCAGAGGATGAACATGAAGCACGCCATTTCCTTTCTGCCACCCTGCACTTGCGTTTAAGGGTGACGAGATCTGAGTCATACCAGGAGTTACATTTGGCTTTGGGCTTCAGGCGGATTCTCATGACAGGGGCAAGGATATCAAGGGTATCACATATAGCAGAGTGGAGAGGGCTGTGTCAGGGTGGGAGTCAGCTGATGGGGGAGGGGGGGCGAGAAGGTGGTAGCGAAAGCCTCAACTGACACGCTCTTCATGGTTCGCATGATCGCAAAGGTGGGTGGCAGTGATGAGGGTGGCTTTGCCTGTGAGGTAGGGAGGGTGAGGTGGGAGGATAGGAGAGAGTGTTCACTCCAGGAGAGAGGAGTGGAGAGAGGGACAGAGAGGGGAAGGTCAGAAGAGATCAGAGCATCAAGAGTGTGCCCTGCAGAATGGGTCGGCCCAGACGGGAGAACAGAGAGTGAGAGAGAGTCGCAGAGGCCGCGAAAGAGTCTAGAGGGAGGACAGGAGGCATCAAGGTGGATATTGAAGTCTCCAAGAAAGAGGAGTTGAGTGGTTAAGGACAGGAGTGAGGAGGAGAGGTCAGCCCACTCAGAGAGGAAGGAGGAAATTTGACCAGGTGGCCGATAGATAGTAGCCACGGTAAGGGAATGGCTAGGAGAGAGAGAGAGAGTCAGCAGACAAGGCATTCAAAGGAGGAGTAGGTCTGCGTAGGAGTGACAAAGGCAGGAATCCACTCAGGGAAGATAAGGGCCACACTCCCCCCCAGCACGGTTGGGCCTGGGCAAGGAGAGGATCTTGTAACCGTCAGGTAGGAGTGTGTCAAAGCTGGCGACAGCTGGCCGTGAACCATGTCTCAGTGAGACCGAGGATGTCAAGGTCCAGTTCCTCAAGAAGGCGACAGATACCAGAGGAATGTTTGACGGCAGAGCGAGAGTTAAGAGTGGCAATGTGGAGTTGGTGGCCATCCTTGAAGGACTTCCGGGGAGGGGTGCAGATCAGAGGTACGCCCTGTGGAGGCGAAGAAGAAGGAGTCAGAGAGAGGGCAGGGTGAGAGGGTGGAGGCAAGGTAGCCGAGGACAGGGAAGAGGGGACAACAGGAGAGGAAAGGAAGTTGATAAGGCGTGGGAAGCGTCTATCAAAGAGGTGGAGGTTGGCCTGAGGGCCTTGGACCAAGACGGTCCCATTAGCGTAGACATTAATGATGGCCTTAGAGGAGCGGAAGGTGGCCAAGAGGACATCCCAACGGGTGCCATCATTAATGGGAGAAGAGGAGAAGGGAGAGAGCACAGAGACCATATGAAGGGTCCATTGGTCAGGGGAAGGCACAAAAAAGAGGATGTCAGTAAGTGTTTCCTTGGAGGCGGCGCTAGTGTAGGTGTCAGCGATAGGGAGGCCTGGGTTGGAGACCAGGATATCCTTTTTAAACTTTTTCCTACCAGATTTAGTGAGGAGAGCAGGATAGTCAATGGAGAAGCAGTTAGAGAAGATAGGAGAGATAGAGAGCACCATGGAATAAGGAGGGAGTGGGGGGAAGACAGACGAGATGAAGCGGAAAGGAATGAAGCGGCAAGCCATAGTTACCACAGTTTCAGAGCAACAGTAACACAGTAAAAACGAATTAGGTACCCAGTGTAGAGGCCACCTAAATTTGAGAGTCCTGCGAGGGGAGAAAAAGCTGTAGTTTACCACAATTTCAGAGCAACAGTAAAACAGTAAAAACGAATTAGGTACCCAGTGTAGAGGCCACCTAAATTTGAGAGTCCTGCGAGGGGAGAAAAAGCCCTAGTTTACCACAATTTCAGAGCAACAGTAAAACAGTAAAAACGAATTAGGTACCCAGTGTAGAGGCCACCTAAATTTGAGAGTCCTGCGAGGGGAGAAAAGCAGACCTACTTTACCACAATAGGCGGTACACACTGAAGTGTAGAAACCATGTGAAAGAAAAGGAAAGGGAAGGAGTGGGTAGTTGGGCTGGGCGAGAGTTAGGGTGTCGAGACTTGCCGCGTAGTGAAGAGTATTGAGCCTCTGTCCACAAATCACCCACAGGGAGAGAAAGATAAACACTCCCTGTGCGAGCCTTGAGGCCACAGGTGGGTTGTTGGTTGTAGAATCAGGTGGCGCCGAGGACTCCAGAGGCTGTTGGAAGGAAGTCGGGGTTAATACAGGCAAAGACAGTGCTTTAGTTAAGAGTGAATAAATGATACTTTCTTACCTATGCTCAATGGAAGGGAGCCTGAGGAATTGGTGCAAGGGAGCGCCGATGATTCAAACAGGCAGGTACCTGGAGGTGGGTACGAGCTGACCACCAGTAACCCGTAATGATTTCCAAGACTGAACAGAAGGAAGGTCTTCAACCTTCCAAGGGTCGAAATCCGGGTTGTAGCAAGTGAACAGATAGGGAAAATCCAAAGCAGTCCGTTAAGTGCAAAAAAGGGTCCAAAGTACCAGTATCCGTGCAGAGTATCGGCAACCGTATCCAAGGAGCAAGAGTTAATCAAATCCGTGAGAGTAAGCCTGAGGTCGAAATCCGATGAGGTCAAAAACGAGAGTCAAGAACGCCGAACAGTGTTAGTGAACAGCTGTGAAGCGGCGAGTGATTTAAAGCTCCCGGCTTTTATGCGAGCCGCCTCCCGATCACGTGAGTGGGGCTCCGTGCACGTGATCGGGAAGTTGATGTGCAACCAGGAAGCGATCGCGATCGGCTGTTCCAGCCCGATCGCAATCTCCATGGCAGTTGCCATTGGAGATGAGGAAACAGACCACACCGTCCTCTTCGTGTGATCCGCAACCATCGGTGATGGCGACTCCCCTGCACCCTAGGTGATGGGACGTGAGGAGGGTTGGGCGGTGAACCGGGGAGCCTGACAGTATTTTGCATCGGGGTGTCATGCAGGGTGTTGTGTGGGTGTGCGACTGACCTATTGTGCATAACAGAGCCCCCCCTCAATGGCCCACGACCGCGTGGGCAGGTGGGATGGTTCAAATGAAAACGGGAGACAAGCCTCGGAGCATGGACGTCATTCGCGGGGACCCAACACCGCTCCTCCGGACCATAACCCGCCCAGTCCACCAGATACTGGAGACAACCACGAACCATACGAGAACCCAGTATACCCGACACCTCATATTCCACAGAGTCACCCACAGACACAGGGCCAGGCGTAGACCTAAGGCGAGTAGGAGCAGGACAAGGCTTTAGCAGAGATGTATGGAATACAGGGTGAAGGCGCCAGGAGGCGGGAACCGAAAGGCGATAAGCCACAGGGTTGATCACAGCAGATATCCTGTACGGACCCACAAAACGGGGTAGCAATTTGCGACAACCGGGCAGGCGGAGGTGACAAGAGGAAAGCCACACCCTGTCCCCCACTACATAGGAAGGTGCAACGGCCCTCCGCCGGTCAGCCGCAGATTTAGCAGAGACTTGGGACTCACGAAGGTGAGCGAGAGTCCGGGCATGAACGGCCGATAGGTCACGTGCACAGGAAACAGCAGCAGGGTTAATGGAATGTGTAAGGTCTGGAACAGGTAAGGTGCGGGGGTGTTGGCCATATAAGACAAAAAAGGGAGAAAAGCCAGTAGAGGAATGCAGAGCATTATTATACGAGAATTCAGCGAGATGTAGTACACTCAGCCAGGACTGCTGGTGCTGTAGAATGAGGCAACGTAAATATTGCTCCATGGCCTGGTTCACCCTCTCCGTCTGGCCGTCTGTCTCCGGGTGATATGCGGAGGAAAAACGGGAATCAATGCCCAAGAGGCCTGTGAGCGCCCGCCAGAACCGAGAAGTGAACTGGGGTCCCCTGTCTGAGATTATGATAGTGGGTAACCCGAAAAGACAGAAGATTGACCTAAAGAAAAGGTCGGCCAGAGCCGGTGCAGATGGGATGCCAGAACAGGGAACAAAACGAGCCATTTTAGAGAAAGAATCGACCACCACCCAAATGGTGTCGAAGCCCTTGGTTCGAGGTAGGTCTGTCACAAAATCCATCGACACTGTGTGCCAGGGCCTAGGAGGTATAGGCAAGGGAAGTAAGAGTCCCACTGGACGTCCCCGGCGATGTTTACATTGGGCACACACGGCGCACGTGTTGACATACCCTTCAACATCGCGCTTCATGGAGGGCCACCAACACCATCGCCTGAGAAGGTCCAGCGTGCGCTTCTGTCCAGGATGACCATTAATGGCACTGTCGTGGGACCATTCTAGTGCAAGATTACGAGTGTCGGATGTCGGTAACCATAATTTGTTTTGTATGAATGGCAGCCCATCATGTAACACCGGATCCCACTCAGAGGTCTGTTCGGGATGTAACGAAACCCATGCGCGAATGGACTCTAGAAGCGGTAAAGGAGGAGTACAGAGGCAAATGACATGTTGTTCTAATAGTTTTTCAGGAAAAACAGGCAAGGATACCCCACCAGGAGAACGTGATAAAGCGTCCGCCTTCCCGTGGGACAGACCCGACCGGTGTTTTATCTGGAAGTCAAAGGCTGCAAAGAATAAATGCCACCGCACCTGCCGACTATTGACACACTTGAGTGAGGCTAAGTCTTGAATGTTACGATGGTCTGTGTACACCGTGACTGCATGTCTTGCTCCCAACAGGTGATGCCGCCAGACCTGAAAGGCATCCTTGATGGCCAACAATTCCTTCTCCGTAACCGTATAGTGCGTTTCTGTAGGGGTAAACTTTCGAGAATGAAACGCCACCGGGTGTAGCCGACCGGAACAAGGACAATGTTGGGATAATACCGCTCCAAGAGCAAAGGAGGATGCATCCGCTTCTACAATGAAGGGGAGTTCCGGGTCGGGATGCTTCAGCACAGGAGCGGTAGTAAATGCAGCTTTTAGCGCATCAAAAGCCTTTTGGTGTTGTTCCAACCAGATAAAAGGCAACTTGGGGCTGGTCAAGGCAGTAAGAGGCGATACAAGAGACGAGAAATCCTGGATAAAGCGCCTGTAAAAATTCGAAAACCCAAGGAATGATTGTAGTGCCTTAACATTACAGGGTTTTGGCCAGTCCAGAACTGCACGAACCTTGGATTGATTCATTGCTAAACCCCCAGGGGTAATGTGGAATCCCAAGAATTCCACACTTCCAGTATGGAACTGACATTTTTCTGGCTTTGCATAGAGTGAAAAACGGCGAAGCCGAGATAATACCTCGCGGACATGTAGTACATGTTCTTTCAGGTCCTGTGAAAATATCAGGATGTCATCGAGATACACCGCTACACAGATGTCTAACAAATCATGGAAAATCTCATTCATGAAACGCTGAAACGTAGCAGGGGCATTACAAAGCCCGAAGGGCATGACTACGTACTCAAACAGTCCGTAACGAGTGCAAAAAGCCGTTTTCCACTCGTCTCCGGGGCGAATTCTGATTAAATTATAGGCTCCGCGGAGATCGAGTTTCGTGAAGATGTTGGCGTGACTCAACCTGTCCAACAATGGTGTAATCAGGGGTATAGGATACCGGTTCTTTATGGTGATAGCATTCAAGCGTCGGTAGTCCACACAAGGACGTAAGTCGCCCTCCTTTTTGGGGACAAAAAAAATAGGGCTAGCTGCCGGAGAGGTGGAAGGACGTATATGGCCAACCTTTAGAGCCACTTGTATGTATTCTTTCAATGCCTGTTCCTCTGAGGGGGACAGGGAGTAAATACGTCCTGAGGGAATGCTGGAATCAGGGATGAAATCAATAGGGCAATCGCAAGAACGGTGTGGTGGTAGTACCTCCGAAGAACCCTTGTCAAAGACCTCATGAAAGTCCTTATACTCCCCAGGGATATTTGTCGCCACCACCCCCACTATGTGAGACTCCAAGGACGTGGACGCTTCCTCGTGTAGGGTAAGTTGTGCGACGGCCCCCAAGGCACGTGAAGGAGATTCGGTGTCGTCAGGTGCGGTGAGGCAAAAATTCTGGCAGATTTCCGATTCAAAGTGAACCTGCCCAGACTTCCAGTCGATTAAAGGGTTGTGTTGATGTAACCATGGGAGCCCTAGTATAATCCCGAATTGGGGCATCGTAATCAAATCAAAGGATATGACTTCCTGATGTATTTTCTGTATAGTTAGGGTGATCGGGGCAGTTTGTTGTCGAATTGGGCCAGAAATCAGTGCTGTGCCATCCACCGCCTGTACTGGTTCCGGACGTTGTTTGGTAATCAGGGGCAGATTCAATGACCCGGCCAGGTTTATATCGACATAATTGCCAGTGGCACCAGAATCGATATAGATCGAAACAACATGAACGATGTCGGGTGTGGGTTTTAACGTAGCCTTTACCATCACCGGTCTGATCCTGCCAAATGTGGGGAACCTGTCCGAGGGAGTTGAAGGATTGCTCGATCCGGCCCCCGAATCTAGGGTCGAGCATTCCGAAAAACCGGATTTTTTAACTTGGGGCGTCTGGGACAGGATTTTATAAAATGCCCGGTCAGGCCACAGTAGAAGCAGGCATGGTCGGTTCTTCTGCGGTCCCTTTCTAGTTGTGTGATCGGGCTACGAATACCGCCTATTTGCATAGGTTCACCACCGGTCTCAGAGGAGGGGGAGGATAAACTAGGAGTAGGGAACCCTGTTTCGAACCTGCGTTCGGAACGCCTTGCATCGATCTGTAGGGCGAGATCCACTAAGTCAGTATGAGATGTGGGCAAAGAAGGAACGACGGACATAGCATCCTTCATGGTACTATTAAGCCCCCGGTAAAACACTACTGCCCTTTTGGGTTCAGGCCAAGATGTTTCAGCAGCCAGTTGGTTAAATCGGGCAATGTACTCTATGAGTGACCCCTTGCCTTGAGTTAGATCCAACAATTCAAGATCCCGGGATTGGGCTTTGTGGCGTGTGTCGAATACATGAGACATTTCTGTGACCAATAACTCGAAATCATATAGGACAGGGCTATTGCTTTCAAGTAGGGGATTGGCCCATGCTGCCGCAGTGCCGGCCAGATGGGACAAGGTAAAAGCTGCCTTTGTGGTGGAGTCGGGAAAGGCCTGAGGTCTACAAAGAAAATGTAGCTTGCATTGGTTTACAAAAGTGCGGTACTTTCTGGGGTCTCCGTGGAATCTTTCTGGAGCAGCCAAGGGAAAAAGTGTAGGCATGAGTACAGGAATTTGTGGCGCTACAGGGGGAGTAATAGGTTGGACAACCAGGGGTTGGGCAGCGGCTTCCCCAAACTCTACATCAGCGGGTAATGGGTGTTGTACACTTTGGATTAAATCTAACCTCTGATGTATAGCCGCGTTGGCGGCTGTCATGTCTGCCCTCAAAACTGTGAGTGCCTGTATCAATGCAGCCACGGGGTCCTCGGCTACAGGATCCATACACAACACAACGCAAGGCTTCACAGTCTGTCGAGACTTGCCGCGTAGTGAAGAGTATTGAGCCTCTGTCCACAAATCACCCACAGGGAGAGAAAGATAAACACTCCCTGTGCGAGCCTTGAGGCCACAGGTGGGTTGTTGGTTGTAGAATCAGGTGGCGCCGAGGACTCCAGAGGCTGTTGGAAGGAAGTCGGGGTTAATACAGGCAAAGACAGTGCTTTAGTTAAGAGTGAATAAATGATACTTTCTTACCTATGCTCAATGGAAGGGAGCCTGAGGAATTGGTGCAAGGGAGCGCCGATGATTCAAACAGGCAGGTACCTGGAGGTGGGTACCAGCTGACCACCAGTAACCCGTAATGATTTCCAAGACTGAACAGAAGGAAGGTCTTCAACCTTCCAAGGGTCGAAATCCGGGTTGTAGCAAGTGAACAGATAGGGAAAATCCAAAGCAGTCCGTTAAGTGCAAAAAAGGGTCCAAAGTACCAGTATCCGTGCAGAGTATCGGCAACCGTATCCAAGGAGCAAGAGTTAATCAAATCCTTGAGAGTAAGCCTGAGGTCGAAATCCGATGAGGTCAAAAACGAGAGTCAAGAACGCCGAACAGTGTTAGAGAACAGCTGTGAAGCGGCGAGTGATTCAAAGCTCCCGGCTTTTATGCGAGCCGCCTCCCGATCACGTGAGTGGGGCTCCGTGCACGTGATCGGGAAGTTGATGTGCAACCAGGAAGCGATCGCGATCGGCTGTTCCAGCCCAATCGCAATCTCCATGGCAGTTGCCATTGGAGATGAGGAAACAGACCACACCGTCCTCTTCGTGTGATCCGCAACCATCGGTGATGGCGACTCCCCTGCACCCTAGGTGATGGGACGTGAGGAGGGTTGGGCGGTGAACCGGGGAGCCTGACAGTATTTTGCATCGGGGTGTCATGCAGGGTGTTGTGTGGGTGTGCGACTGACCTATCGTGCATAACATAGGGGTTCTCTTGGTAAGAGAACCCCTAAAACCGCAAAGGTTGTTCGTTGCATCCTGCCTATGCTCGGTCAGTCACATACATTGATGGGAAACGTTTACACACTTCAAATGAAAAATTCACCAGCCTGCCTCTAACCACGCGTTATTTCATGCCCTTTTCATCAGCTAAGCACAGGTATCTGCAAAACACCCATCATGACTTGCTGAGGAACTGTTGCTACATACACGTGATAACTAATTCTGTTTTAATGGTGTGTTAAACAAAAAAGGCTATTCTAGTACATTTTACTGATTGGTGAATCCTGACCACATAGTGACATTTATTTTGAAACGGTTCAACGTAAAAACGAATAACCTGAGCAGTGAGCACAATAAAAAGCAGCATCACGTGTCAAGGAAGGGACATCACATCTACCTGTGCTTCCACCATGAAAACAATGTCGAGGCTTGTATGCATATATGAGAAAAGATCACGAAAAGGGCTTAAAGGCTCATGGGTGAATACTTTAGCGAGAGATTGAATTGGCGGCTCTGTCCATACTGTGACCAATCAAATGCCGCATATGAGGGAGTCTGCCCAACAACTCGGTACTCTTCTTTCAAGATTCCTTCTGTATATTGCACTGTTGTTCATCACTCTACGTTTAATGGTATTGAAAAGGAAGGTTTTGTTTGGCTTATAAATACATTGCACTATCTCGGCCCAGATGAGTGAGCATTTTGAGATCAGAATTAATACCAGCTGTAACAGTGACTAGTTTACTCCCAATGAGCCAGCTCCTCTCTCCTCATAAGCACTGCTCTTTTGTCTGCCGCGAGACAGGCTCTGCTCTCCTCATTCAGCCTGCTTTGCTGGCTGATATGTGCCGGGCTGACTCTGCTCCCTGGCCTGAGTTGTGGGGGTCTGTATTTTTCTCCTCGGAGGGCTTTGCTTTCGTCTCGCTGGTTCAGGATTCTTCTCTTATGCTAGCTGGACTCAATGCAATTTCTACATGCTGGAGCCTGTTGAGGCTTAACTGTGTGTGGAGACTCACTGCAGTGTGTATGGATGCCGCTTTGCAGCCCATGCGGTAGAGAAGCACCACTCACATTGTTTCAAGTAGCCGTGTTTGGCCTAATACATGTGTATCGTTGCAGTAGTATCTAAGTCCCTAGATACAGTTTATAGCCGGAGTCTAAGATTTTGTGTAATGCGTGTCCACAAAGCCGCTAAGTGCTGCATAAAATGGAATAAAACTGTATGGGGTACATCATCATTAATTCAGTATGTTCAGTGAAGAAACAGGAAACTGAAACGTCAACTCATTCCTGAAAACGCACCGGTATGTCCTGTTTGTCTGCTCAGAATAAAAGACGCGTTTAATACTTCATTTCCTCTGCATCCTTTCATGTTTTCAGTGCAAGTAATCCCGAAGTCCCACTCCTCATCTTCCACAAGGAAACATTGCAAATCCAAAGTGATATTCTCCAACTGAGTCATCCAAGAACTATGTAAGTATTGTACAACATCGCCAAATAAGTCAAATAAACCTGAAACATAAAGTAAGTTGCACTTTGAAGAAACATGATATAATTCCATGGTTTGCAAAGCTTTACTTTTTTACTAAAGCAGAAAGCACACACTGGGCCTCATTACACGGACGGCGGTAACCATGGCGCTATTAGCGCCATGGTTGCCGCCGGTATTTTACTGAGACCTATTCCAAGGTGTGTGGGGGCGGTAATTCCCCATTCACCATGGCCCTTCCCCATTCCCATTTTTGACCCCATAGGGCTCAATGGGAATGGGGAAGGCGGTAATTATGGTACCGCAAATTGCGGTACCGTAATTACCTCCTAGGTCCCTTTGCGGGTCCCATCCTTAACGGCTGGTAAAACCAGCCGTTAAGGTAGGGTCCCTCAAAGGGACCTCGTAGTAAGGCGGTAAGGGTTTACCGGCACTGGTACCCTTACCGGTACCGGTAAACCCTTACCGCCGTCCGTGTAATGAGGCCCACTATGTGCGAATAGCATATTTCACTGCGTTTTGTTACCGCCTTGATGATTTAATTTTTCTCAGTTGTTAAAAAGGATTTCTGAACTCTGACCTGGAGGGACAGAGGTTCAGAAGGCCAGCCTAGTTTCTTGGAACAGGGTAACCTCTGGACAAGTCAGACCAATCAGGGTAGCTATGGCAGAGGTTACCCTGTTCCAAGAAACTAGGGTGGCCTTCTGAACCTCTGCCCCTCCAGGTCAGAGTTCAGAAATCCTTCTAAACAAATTGGTGTACAGCGGTGGGATAGTACTGAAGGTATCCAGTGTTGCACACTAGTGAAGGCATTTTGAGTTATTTCTACCAGGACACATAGTGAATTGTTATAGAATAACTTTTTAAAGGCCATAGTCCTATCTAACAGTATGGAAACAAGTACCTTGTTAACTTTAAATGCTTCTAGATCTGAACATTAAGAAAGATGTGTGCTGAGAGAGGTGTCTCCTCTCAAGGCACGAAAGTAGAAATGATCCAAAGAATCATGGACTGGCAAGAAGCTCAGCTTAGAGCTATAGCTTCTGAGGACAGTGCAGAAGGAGGTGGGGCTGCTCTCACTGGTAGAACTGATGGTTCTGCCGCTGCACTGATCCACAGCAACCATGAGGACATGGAGGATGTAATGTCTAATGTTTCCTCTGCCAGTGCTGATGGGGAGGCCATACTTGAATTCAAGAAGCAAGAACTGCTGTTTAGGCAGAAGGAGCTTGAGTTCAATATGGCCAAAATAAAGATAGAGCAGGCAGAAAAACAGAAAGACAGGGATCACCAGTTGGAACTGGCCAGGCTCCAAGTTGCCAATGGATCCAAGGGTCCTGGACATGGGTCTGGGGCCTCCTCTCATCCAAGGTTTCCAAATGATCTGCTCAGTGTGTATGAGGAAAAGAATGACATTATGGACTGACTGAATACATTTGAGTATGCATGTGGAGTTCAGCAAGTTGACAATGCTGATAAAATTGCCTGGTTACTTAGCAGACTGCCCCATTCTGGCTGCAGTGCCATTATGGAAATGTCAAAAGCTGAGGGAGCAGATTTTGCAATGTTGAAGCAAACTCTCATCTTAAGGTTTGGAAAGACTCCTGCCCAATACTTAAAAAGATTCAGAGAGTATAAGAAAAAAGAAGGTGGTACTTGGGTATCTTATGTAACCGAATTCTTAAAAAACCTGACTGGCTGGGTTGAAGTTTATAAGGTTTCTACCTTTGAAGGCATGGTAAGTCTTGTCATGCTGGAACATATTTTTGCATCTTCTTCCCCTGAGCTTAAGCAGCATTTGGCAGATTCAAAGGAGATAGATCCTAAGAAGCTAGCCATTGCAGCAGATTTGTGGGTGTCACATCGAGTGTCTCATAAGGACAAGACTCATTCCGGTAAGCAGGAGGAAGAGAAAAAGTCCAAAGATAAGGAGGGTGGGGAAACTGATAAATCTTCCTCCCAAAAGGGCCACAAAATGAAACATAAGGGTAAAACACAAGAGAACACACAGGGTAGTGGAGGTCAGCCTCCAAAACAGAACTCTGGTTATAATAATCCTCCCTATGTAAACAGACCCAATGGATCTTGTTTTGCTTGTGGAGCAACTGACCACCTGAAGGGGGATCCTGATGTAAGGTCAAAACCTTGGGGGTCCACTCTGCTAATCTGGCCTTCTCCTCCTATGAGGAAGAAGAGATTACAGGAGCATCCTATCCCTCAGACTCCTTCCCCAGTGGGATAGAGGCTGAGGTAGTTTTAGTTTCCCTGGGTTCCTGGGAGCCTAAAGTCTCAGAGGCTTATGCTAGGATTCCAGATAACACCAAGCACTACTTTAAAGACAGTGTGCTACTCTGATTCCCACTAAGTTGGCTGATGGCCCACCTCTCATGTTCCCAGTAATACCTGTACATCTTACTATCAATGGTACAGCAGTCAGGATTCCAGTGAGCATCCAGAGGAGTGTCCCAGGGAAGGTCTTGTTGTGCAATTATCTCAGAGCTTTAGGGCTTGTGGGAGATACTGCTGACAGACCCTGCACAAGGTCTCAAACAAGGGCAGCACTGGCCAAGACCAATACACTGCCCCAGCCAAAGGGGAAACCCAAGGCTAAAGGAGTCAGAAAACAAAAAAGAGGGAAAGAGAATATTCCCCCTAACTCACCTATCACTGAGGTGGAGTGGAGGTAGTTGGTCCATTACCAGGAGGTAGTTGGTCCATCACCAGGACCTGACGAGGAGTTGGTGATACCTGAAGTGTTTGACCCCAAAGACCATCCTGAACTAAACGATTTGTTAGTAGAAGGTGGTCCTGACAGGGAAGAATTCAGTAAAGGCCAACGTGAGTGCCCATCTCTGGAAGGCCTAAGGAGACAGGCCTGCTCCCAGCTTGATGGTGAACCTCCTGGGAAGCATCAGATTTATTGGGAAGGTGGGCTCCTGTATAGTGAGCCCACAGAGTCTACAAAAGGAGACCATAGGAGGTTGGTGGTTCCCCATGCTGTAAGACCCTTCCTCCTGCAGCTGGCACATGAATTGCCCCTTGCTGGTCACCTTGGTATTAAGAGGACCAAGCAAAGGTTATCCATGCACTTCTACTGGCCCAAGATGGGGGTACAAGTAGAAAGTCACTGCAGGAGTTGTGCCTCCTGCCAGTTATCTGGTAAGAATGGATCAACAATCCAAGCTCCATTGGTACCACTCCCAGTTGTGGGGGTACCATTTGAGAGGGTAGGGATTGACATTGTTGGTCCCCTTGACCCCCAGACATCCTCAGGCAATAGGTTTATCCTGGTGCTGGTCACGCATGACACCAGGTATTCTGAGGACATCCCATTGAAAACTGTGACTGTCAAGTCAGTTGCAAAAGCTTTACTTGGCATCTTTACTAGGATTGGCTTCCCTAAAGAAGTTGTGTCTGACAGAGGCAGCAACTTTATGTCTAAGTATATGCAGGCTATGTGGAAGGAATGTGGGGTCACCTATAAGTTTTCTTCCGCATACCACCCCCAAACCAATGGTCTGGTGGAAATGTTTAACAGGACCCTGAAAAGTATGATTGGGGCTCTGGAAGAACCTCACAGAAGAAAATGGGATCTTCTTTTACCATGCTTACTGTTTGCCTACAGAGAGGTACCACAAGAGGGTGTTGGCTTCAGCCCCTTCGAATTTCTGTTTGGTCACCCTGTACAGGGACCCTTAGCCATAGTCAAAGAGGGATGGGAGATGCCCACTCCCCCCATTACTACCAACGTAGTAGACTATGTGCTAGGGATCAGAAAAAGGATGGTACTCCTGATGGGTCTGGCTAGTGACAAGTTGAAGGCAGGACAAGCTCTGGTGAAACATTGGTATGACCAGGAAGCTTCCCTCATCAACTTCACAACTGGTCAGAAAGTCCTGATCATGAATCCCATAAGGCCTAGAGCTTTACAGGACAAATGGTCAGGCCCTTACACAGTGGCGGAGTCACTGGGTGAGGTCAACTATTTAGTGGACCTTGGAAGGCCTGGACAGGCTCCAAAAGTGTTCCATGTAATGAGGCTGAAGGCTTTCATCCCAAGAGTTGAAATCGCAGCACTGTTATTGGCTTCAGATGTTGAGGAAGAGGAATCTGAACCTCTTCCTGACCTATTCCAAAGCAGTCCTTCAGATAGCTCCATTGAGGGTGTCTGAGTGGCCCTTCATCTGACTTCTGATCAACAGGCTGAGGTGAAAAGTTTGCTTAGGCAATTCCCCCCCCCCCCTGTTTTCACAGTCCACTGGTTTGACACCTTGGTGCAAACATTACATAGACACAGGAGACAGTGTACCTACAAAAAGTAGGGGATACAGAGTGTCAGACAAAGTAAGGTCTTACATTAAGACAGAGGTCAACAAAATGTTGGATCTATGGGTGATTGAACCCTCCAGTAGTCCTTGGTCCAGCCCTGTGGTTTTGGTTCCAAAAGCAGGTACTTCTGAATTGAGATGCTGTGTGGATTACGGGGCTCTGAATGCTGTCACCAAGACAGATGCACACCCCTTGCATAGAACAGATGAGCTTGTGGATACCTTGGGTGCCTCCAAGTACCTCAGCACGTTTGACCTCACTGCAGGCTATTGGCAAATAGCCCTGGCAGAACATGCCAAGGAGAAGACAGATTTCTCAACTCCAGAGGGCCTTTACCAGTTCAGGCTAATGCCTTTTGGGTTGAAGAATGCACCTGCCACTTTCCCGAGGCTTGTGAATCATGTGTTAAATGGGTTGGATAAATTCTGTCTTGCATATCTGGATGATATAGCAGTTTTCAGTGCCACCTGGGAAGACCATGTGAAACACCTTAAGATTGTGTTACAGGCTCTTCAGAAGGCCCACTTGACCATCAAGGCCAGTAAGTGCCAGATTGGACAAGGATCAGTGGTCTACCTTGGACATGAAGTAGGTGGAGGGAGGATGCAGCCTCTACCCAGTAAAGTACAAGCAGTACAAGACTGGCCTACCCCCACTACACATACCCAAGTGAGAGCCTTCTTAGGACTCACTGGGTACTACCGAAATTTCATGGCAGACTATGGTACCATAGCTGCCCCCCTGACTGCTCTCACTACGCCAAAGAAACCCAAGAAGGTAACTTGGTCTGAAGAGTGTGAGAAGGCCTTCAATGGCTTGAAAGACTCCTTGTGCCAGGCCCCTGTTCTCAGGGCCCCTGATTACCAAATACCTTTTATTGTGCAGACAGATGCCTCTGACACTGGAATAGGAGCTGTACTATCACAAGTAGATGAGAAGGGTAAGGAACACCCTATTGGCTTCATTAGTCGCCAGTTTAGGGACAGAGAGCTCAGATGGTCCACAGTAGAGAAAGAATGTTTCTCTGTTGTGTGGGCCCTTAGGAAGCTGAGGCCCTACATCTATGGGACGCACTTCACTGTGCAAACTGACTATAAGCCCTTAAAATGGCTAATGAACATGAAGGGAGAGAATCCAAAGTTGCTTAGGTGGTCCATAAGTCTGCAATGCTTTGACTTCACTATTGAGCATAGGCCAGGTGTCCAAGATAGCAATGCTGATGGATTGTCCAGAATGTTTAACTGACCTGAACAAGAAACTCATCCAGGGGTGGATTAGTTCCCCCTGTCCTTAGTCTGGGGAGGGCGAGTGTTAGGAAAGATTTCATATTTGAATGTAATTTTCCCTCCATGTGTCAACCCCCTAACTTTTTGCTGCTGTTTTACATCCTGAACTAAACTTTGCCAGAGAAGCAGAGCCCTCAGCTGCACTCCTCTAGGCTTTCGCTAACTTTTTATGGGGAAACTGACAGTCAGTACTGGGAGACTTTGTTTCCCTTAGTCCTTTCCTCATGTTGTAACTTTTGTGCAACATGTAACAAGTGTACAATGTAACTTACCTTACAGTACACTTGGGTCTCTAGTCTTTCCAAAGGCCCTTGAAACTCTCGCTGGAATTTTTATGAACTGTGCAGATATGTCACAGACAGGACTGGTGCAGCTATCGTTTTCTTATGTTTTTAACCCTTTCTTGCCATGTTAAACCGCGCTTACCGCGCTTTGCACAAATAGGTGGCCTGGCTCCAAAATGGCCATGCCACAATGTTCTTTGTCCTGTCCTTTGGCCATCTTGCCCCTTCACCTTCCCCAGGTCGAGCCGACCCGGGTTAGTCCTTATTTGGTCATGCACTTTCCCGCGAAACCCAATGCTTTTGCGGGCTTCTGCATGCCTTGTGTGTGTGCCTCCAGGATGTGGGCTGGGATGTCTGTTCCCAATACACATCCTGGGTGCCAGAGAGTCTGGAGTGTCCTGAATGACTGGGACCACTGTGGTCTGTGATTGGTCCACGTATGGAGTGAGTGTTTGTGAGCAGATCTCCCATTGGGTCCCCTCCGTTTTGGCGCGAAGGGAACTTTGGATAAGAGGAGGCTGGAAACACCACTACCATGTCGATCTCCTGAGTTCACACGAACAAAGGATAAGGAGCCAAGTATCCTGCAACAAGAAGCCAAGTCGAGGAACCGCTGGTGACCCGCTGGAAGGTTTGGCACCCTGAGCCCGCTGTCGTCCTGTGGGACCCCTCTGCATCTGATCGTCCTAGAAGGTCTGAGAAGACGCTTCGACCTTTTGGAATAGTGGGACCAACTATTCTCGGCACCTTCATCAAACTCTGCAAGTAAGCCTCTTCTGAAGTGTCCCTGGACCAACCAGTGGGCTGACCAGCTTACACAGGACGTTTGCTCTGTCACCGCCGCCGTTTCGAGGAAACCCTCGAAACTTGGCTTGCTGCTAGCTCTGTGTCCACGGCACCCTCACACCGAATTTCGTACACTTGGCGTTCCCAGGTCTGAAGTGAGATGAGTGTACCCGGACCGGAGTAAACACGGTTGCTGTGTTGCCTTGCTGTGGCAACGACCTGTGCAAGTTGGCTGCATTTGTGTCCCCCTTGCCCCTGAAGCCGGCTGCAGTGGAATTGGGCTGATGCCTCCACCCGGAGCGGAGAAATCACCACTGTCCCGTTTGGGAATCTTTGCTGCATCTCGGGAACTACACAGTGTCGGGACGTCCTGATTGTCGCATTCGAACCTGCCAGCGAAGTGGACTGTACTGGCGAAGTCTGGGTCTGCCTGCGTCGGGGACAGGTGAGTTATCCTTACCCAAGCCGCTGGCCCCGAGCGCAGGAGCCCATTTTTACACACAAAGTGGCCCCAGAGTGCCCCTTTCCTTTCCACGGCGATTGTAAAATAGCGACTCCATCCCGAACTCTCCAACTGCCTCTGCCCTCAAGTGGAGGCCCTGTTTGAATAGTGGGAACTTGTTCTTCATCACCTTATCCACCTTCTTGAGCTGCTAGAGACCCTTGAAGAGACCCTATTTTGTCCATTGGCACAAGCGCGTGCAGGTACTATTGAGCATAAGGCTCCTCGCTTCGTAGGGCTTGGACTGCCTCTTAAGTTAGGTGTATTCTCGATGTGGAACTGGGTCTAAAGATTACCTGCACTGTCTGTTTTCCTCCCCATCTAGGTGGTCTACATATTTCGTGCTTTTAACTCCTTAGATCCCATCGGTCTTGTATATATATTGTATTGATTGTGATGTATTGGTTTACTTTAGTGGTACTGTGATTCTTTGCTATGGTCTGTTCAAAGGCCTTGTAATAAATGTGTCTATATTTTTAATATAACACCTGTCTGGAGTAATTCATAAGTGTCCTTGCTTTGTGTGCTCATTGAGGTCTTTCAGTCACCCACACCCCTCTTGAGACTTAGTCTTGACCGCCTGCCATAGCTACCCTGATTGGTCTGGCTTGTCCAGAGGTTACCCTGTTCCAAGAAACTAGGCTGGCCTTCTGAACCTCTGCCCCTCCAGGTCAGAGTTTAGAAATCCTTCTTAACATAAGTTTTCTGTCCTTGCTCATTTTGGGCCATTAACTTCAAAACAGTCAATTGGGAAAATATGTTCATACAGACAGAAGTGGGAAGGAATATATTTGAGTGTGTGGCTTTCTACACTACAAACCAGGTCCAAGGAGGCTTTATCGGACTGAACAGATATGTGATCGAAATTAAAAGATCATAAAAACACATATTGAAAAAATATATGAATATCAGCTATCCTCCATTTACATGCAGTTTGATACTTACCAGAATGTCCTGTAAGGTTTCTTGTTTCGTTTGTTCCTGTCCTGCATTCTGCTGAGGTCCTTTCTCTGCATTGCTAAGGACTTTACTTGAGGGTTCACACTTGCTGACACAGCCTATTTGACAGGGGTTTAAAAAGGCACAAGTGACAGAAAGGGTTTATTAGGACGCTGGGGGAAGAGCCAGATCTTGAGGGCTTTCCGGAAGGTAAGGTGATCCTCTAAGGGGCAGATGCTGAGGGGAATCACGTTCCATATTGTGGGAATTTGGACAGAAAGGAGGATCCCCACTATTCTGATCAATTTGACGGTGGGGGTGAGAAGGAGGAGTGTGGTGGCCTGATCTCAGGTTCCTGTTGCGTATATACGGGGTGAGCTTGTGTTGAAGTTATTCTGGGCTAAACCTGTGCAGAGCACGGTAGGTGATGCACATAACTCTGAAAGTGGACCGTCATCCTACAGGGAGCCAGTGGAGGATACAGAGGGTGGGCGTGATGTGCTTTCTGGCACCGAGGTTTAGGAGGAGAGTAGCAGCAGTGTTTTGGACTCTTTGGAGCTTTCTGAGTTGAGAAGCAGGGGCACCCAGGTATAGGGAGTTAGCGTAGTCTAGGCAGGAGAGGTTGATAGTTGTGATTGCTGTGACTCTGCAAGGGTAGGAGATGTAAGGGAAGATGCATTGGAGAATGCAAAGGTGTAGATAGCACAATTTAGACACAGTGTTATGTGGTGTGAAAGTGTCAGATCTGCGTCCATGGTACATCCCAGGTTCTTTACTGAATTGAATGTACTGGGAGGAGGGCCTAGGGAGGATTGCCACAACGTGGGTTTGGCAGAAAAGGGCAGTTTCCCAAAGATCATGATTTTGTTTTTCTGGGGTTTCCGGTGGTTAGCCGTCATACAGTGGTCGATTGCTGATAGGCATGAGGCAAAGTCAGGCATGGGGGGGTGGGACGGACGAGGATTTAGGGATCTTGAAGATGATCTAGTTGTCATCTGTGTAGTTGTAGCAAGTTAGGCTGTGTGAGCGGTTAAGGGCAGGGAAGGGGCCCAGGTAGAGGTTAAAGAGATGGGGAATAGGGAGGTGCCTTGGGGAGCTCACGACAGGAGGTGGGTCGAGGGGAAAGGAGGTGAGTGATTTGTGGTCAGTGTTAGGAAAGATTTCATAATTGTAGGTAATTTTCCTTCCATGTGGCAACCCCTAAACTTTTTGCTGTTGTTTTCACCCTGATCTAGACTTTGCCAGAGAAGCGCAGCCTTCCGCCGCACTCCTCTGGGCTTTCTCTCCATTCTTACGGGGAAACTGACATGCCCTTAAGACAGTCAGTACCGGGAAACTTTGTTTTCCGTAGTTCTTTTATCATGTTGCAGCTTTCGCGCAACATGACACAAGAGGGCACTGTAAGCTAAGTTACTGCTCTCTTGGGTCTCTAGTCACTCTACAGGCCCTAGACACTCTCTTTGGATTGTTAACGAACGGTGCAAGTGAATCACGGACGGACTGGTGGCAGCGATCGTTTCTTTGTGTTTTGAGCTCCTTTTGGCTGTTTAAGCACGTTTCTCACACTTAGCCCAAAATGGTGGCCTGGCTCCCAAAATGGCCAGACCACGAGGCTCTTTGTCCGGCCCGCTGACCGTCTTGCCCCCTTCACCTTCCCCAGGTCAAGCCGACCCGGGGCCTTCCTTATTTGGGCATGTACTTTCCCGCGAAACACAGATGCTTTCGCAGGCTTCTACAGGCCTTGTGTGTCCCTCCAGGATGTGGGCTGGGATGTCTGGTCCCAATACACATCCTGGGTGCCAGAGAGTCTAGTGTGTCTTGAATGCCTGGGACCACCGTGGTCCGTGATAGGTCCACGTATGGTGTGAGTGTTTTGTGAGCAGATCTCCCATTGGGTGCTCCCCGTTTTGGCGCGAAGGGAACTCTGGATAAGAGGAGGCTGGAAACACCATTACCATGTCGATCTCCTGAGTTCTCACGAATGACGGATACAGGAGCCAAGTATCCTGCAACCACGAGGCTGAACCAAGGAATCGCTGGTGACCCGCTGAAGGACTGCTCCTCCTCACTGCTGTCGCTCTGTGAAACCATTCTGCCTCTGATCGAACGAGAAGGCCTGTACTGGTACTTCGACCCTTTGGAATAGTGGGAACAACTATTCTCGGCATCTTCATCATCTCCTGCACGTAAGCCTTCGGAAGCGTCTCTGGGCCATCCAGTGGACTGACCAGCTTACCCAGGAGTCTTGCTCTGTAACCGCCGTCAGGTTGCTGCTGTATTCCGAGTCCTTGACACTCTCACATGATTCGTACACTTGGCATTCCCTGGTCTGAAGTGAGAAGTGTACATTGGGCTGAAATACACACAGCCGCTTTGTTGCCCTGCTTTGGTAACAATCTGTGCGGGTTCACTGCGTTTGGGACATCCTCAACTCTAACTTCTGCTGCCGCAGAGTCTACACGACGCCGAGACATCCCCGGCTCGCATCTGAACCTGCCAGCACTGAAACTGACGCGGAGAAGCCTGGGTCCGCCTGCATCGGGGATAGGTGAGTAGCAACGCTAAGAACTGGTCGCCCTCCTGCAGTGGCCCGTAACTTTTCCTCGCTGTGTTAAACAGCACACCTTTTTCGCACTCGCGCTCTGCTTCTGCCCGCAAGTGGAGGCCGCGCTTGAGTAGCGGAGATCTGTTCGCCCTCCTTTGTTCACCACTCTGAACTGCCTGACTTCCTTGAAGAGACTCCCCTTGGCCCATCGGCACCAGCGTGTGCAGGTACTTTTGAGCACAAGGCTCCACTCTTCGTAGGGCTCGGACTTCCTTCTAGTTAGGTGGCCTCTGAAGGCGAACTGGGTCTAAACGATTACTTGCACTGCCTGTTTTCCTCCCCATCTAGGTGGTCTGCATATTTCGTGCTTCTAACTCGTTAGACCCGGCGGTAATTGTATATATATTGTATTTGATTGTGATGTGTTGATTTACTTGAGTTTTATCGTTATTCTTTGCTATGGTCAATATTACAAAGGCCTTGTAATAAATGTGTCTATATTTTTAATATAACACCTGCTTGGAGTTATTTGTAAGCGTCCTTGCTCTGTGTGCTCATTGCAGGCTTTCAGTCACCCTCACCCCTCTTGAGACCTAGTCTTGACCGCTGCGATCGCTACCTTGATTGGTCTGGCTTGTCCAGAGGTTACCCTGTTCCAAGAAACTAGGCTGGCCTTCTGAACCTTTGCCCCTCCAGGACAGAGTTCAGAAATCCATCTTAACAAATTGGTGTACCACGGTGGGATACGACTGAAGGTATCCAATGTTGCGCACGAGCGAAGGCATTTCAAGTTATTCCTACCAGAACACGTAGTGAATTGTCGTAGTATAACTTTTAAAAAGGTCATAGTCCTATCTAACAGTATGGAAACAAATACCTTGTTAACTTTAAATGCTTCTAAATCCGAAACATTGAAAAAGATGTGTGCGGAGAGAGGTGTCTCCTCTCAAGGCACCAAGTTGGATATGATCCAAAGAATCGTGGCGTGGCAAGAAGCTCAGCTTGACGCTATAACATCCGAGGACAGTGCAGAAGGAGGTGGGGCTGCTCTCACTGGCAGAACCGACGGTTCTGCCGCTGCACTGGTCCACCGCGACCACGAGGACAGGGAGGATGAGATGTCTAATGTTTCCTCTGCCAGTGTCGATGGGGAGGCCATGCTTGAATTGAAGAAGCAATGCTGCTGTTTAGGCAGAAGGAGCTTGATTTCAGTACGGCCAAGATAAAAATCGAACAGGCAGAAAAACAGAAAGACAGGGATCACCAGTTGGAACTGGCCAAGCTTCAGGTTGTAAATGGATCCAAGGGTCCTGGACATGGGTCTGGGGCCTCCTCATATCCACGGTTTCCAAAAGATCTGCTCAGTGTGTATGAGGAAAAGAATGACATTATGGACTGGCTGAATACGTTTGAGTATGCATGTGACGTTCAACAAGTTGACAATGCTGATAAGATTGCCTGGTTACTCAGCAGACTGCCCCATTCTGGCTGCAGTGTCATTATGGAAATGTCGAAGGCTGAGCGAGCGGATTTTGCAATGTTGAAGCAAACTCTCATTTTAAAGTTTGGAAAAACTCCTGCCCAATATTTAAAATGATTCTGAGAGTATAAGAAAAAAGAAGGTGGTACTTGGGTATCTTATGTAACCAAATCCTTAAAAAACTTGACTGGCTGGGTCGAAGGTTATAAGGTTTCTACCTTTGAAGGCATGATAAGTCTTGTCATGCTGGAACATATTTTTGCATCTTCTTCCCCGGAGCTTAAGCAGCATTTGGCAGATTCAAAGGAGATAGATCCTAAGAAGCTTGCCATTGCAGCAGATTTATGGGTGTCACATCGAGTATCCCATAAGGACAAAACTCATCCTGGTAAGCAGGAGGAAGGGAAAAAGTCCAAAGATAAGGAGGGTGGAGAATCTGATAAATCTTCTTCTCAAAAGGGCCACAAAAAGAAAAATAAGGGTAAGACACAAGAGAACTCACAGGGTAGTGGAGGTCAGCCTCCGAAACAGTACTCTGGTTACAATAAGCCTCCCTATGTAAACAGACCCAATGGATCTTGTTTTGCTTGTGGAGCAACTGACCACATGAAGGGGGATCCCCGGTGTAAGGTTAAACCTTTGGGGGTCCACTCCGCTAATCTGGCCTTCTCTTCCTACGAGGAAGAAGAGATTACAGGAACATCCTTCTCCTCAGACTCCTTCCCCAGTGGGATAGAAGCTGAGGTAGTTTTAGTTTCCCTGGGTTCCTGGGAGCCTAAAGTCGCAGAGGCTTATGCTAGGATTCCAGACAATACCAAACACTACTTTAAAGACAGTGTGCTGATCAATGGAGTAGATACTCCAGCTCTTAGGGATAGTGGGTGCAGTCGAACTGTAGTGGATTCTACCTTGGTAGACTCAGAGGAAGTTGCCAGAGCTACTCTGATGCCCACTAAGTTGGTTGACGGCCCACCTCGCATGTTTCCAGTAATACCTGTAAATCTTACTTTAAATGGTACAGCAGTCAGGATCCCAGTGAGCATTCAAAGAAACATCCCAGGAAAGGTCTTGTTGGGCAACGATCTCAGAGCTTTAGGGCTCGTAGGAGACACTGCTGACAGACCCTGCACACAGTCTCAAACACGGGCAGCATTGGCCAAGATCAATACGCTGCCCCAGCCAAAGGGGAAACCCAAGGCTAATGGAGTCAGAAAATCAAAACGAGGGAAAGAAAATATTCCCCCGAACTCACCTACCACTGCGGTGGAGGAAGTTGGTCAATCGCCCGGGCCTGACGAGGAGGTGGCGATACCTGAAGTATTTAACCCCAATGACCATCCTGAACTAAAAGACTTGTTAGTAGAAGGTGGTCCTGACAGGGAAGAATTCAGTAAAGGCCAACGTGAGTGCCCATCTCTGGAAGGCCTAAGGAGGCAGGCCTGCTCCCAGCTTGAGGGTGAACCTCCTGGGAAGCATCGGATTTATTGGGAAGGTGGACTCCTGTATAGTGAGCCCACAGAGTATACAGAAGGAGACCATAGGAGGTTGGTGGTTCCCCTTGCTGTAAGACCCTTCCTCCTGCAGCTGGTGCATGAAGTACCCCTTGCTGGTCACCTTGGTATTAAGAGGACCAAGCAAAGGTTATCCATGCACTTCTACTGGCCCAAGATGGGGGTGCAAGTAGAAAGTTGCTGTAGGAGTTGTGCCTCCTGCCAGTTATCCGGTAAGAGTGGCTCAACAATCCAAGCTCCATTGGTACCACTCCCAGTTGTGGGAATGCCATTCGAAAGGGTAGGGATCGACATCGTTGGTCCCCTCGACCCGCAAACATCCTCAGGCAATAGGTTTATCCTGGTTCTAGCCGACTATGCTACCAGATATCGTGAGGCCATCCCATTGAAAACTGTAACTGCCAAGTCAGTTGCAAAAGCGTTACTTGGCATCTTTACTAGGGTTGGCTTCCCTAAAGAAGTGGTGTCTGACAGAGGCAGCAACTTTATGTCAAAGTATATGCAGGCTATGTGGAAAGAATGTGGGGTCACCTACAAGTTCTCTTCTGCATACCACCCCCAGACCAATGGTCTGGTGGAACGTTTCAACAGAACGTTAAAGAGCATGTTTGGGGCTCTGGAAGAACCTCAGAGAAGAAAATGGGGTCTTCTTTTACCATGCTTACTGTTTGTCTACCGAGAGGTACCACAAGAGGGTGTTCGCTTCAGCCCCTTCGAACTTCTGTTTGATCACCCTGTGCGGGGACCCTTAGCCATAGTCAAGGAGGGATGGGAGATGCCCACTCCCCCTGTTACTACCAACGTAGTCGACTATGTGCTGGGGCTCAGAAAATGGATGGTACTTCTGATGGGCTTGGCTAGTGACAAGTTGAAGGCAGGACAAGCGCTGGTGAAACATTGGTACGACTAGAAAGCTTCCCTCATCAACTTTACACCTGGTCAGCAAGTCCTGATCATGAATCCCAGAAGGCCTAGAGCTTTACAGGACAAATGGTCAGGCCCTTACACAGTGGTGGAGCCCCTGGGTGAGGTTAACTATTTAGTGGACCTTAGAAGGCCTGGACAGGCTCCAAAAGTGTTCCATGTAAATAGGCTGAAGGCTTTCATCCCAAGAGTTGAAATCGCAGCACTGTTATTGGCTTCAGATGTTGAGGAAGAGGAATCTGAACCTCTTCCTGACCTATTCCAAAGCAGTCCTTCACATGGCTCCTTTGAGGGTGTCCGAGTGGCCCCTCACCTGACTTCTGATCAGCAGGCTGAGGTGAAAAGTTTGCTTAGGCACTTTTCCCCCCTGTTTTCGCAATCCCCTGGTTTGACACCTTGGTGCAAACATAACATAGACACACGAGACAGCGTTCCTACCAAAAGTAGAGGATACAGGATGTCAGACAAAGTACGGTCTTACATTAAGACAGAGGTCAACAAAATGTTAGATCTTTGGGTGATTGAACCCTCTAGTAGTCCTTGGTCCAGCCCTGTGGTTTTGGTTCCAAAAGCAGGCGCTTCTGAATTGAGGCTCTGCGTGGATTACAGGGCTCTGAATGCTGTCACCAAGACAGATGCACACCCCTTGCCTCAAACAGATGAGCTGGTGGATACCTTGGGTGCCTCCAAGTACCTCAGCACGTTTGACCTCAATGCGGGCTATTGGCAAATAGCCTTAGCAGAACATGTCAAGGAGAAGACAGCGTTTTCTACTCCAGAGGGTCTTTACCAATTCAGGGTAATGCCGTTCGGATTGAAGAATGCACCTGCCACTTTCCAGAGGCTTGTGAATCATGTGTTGAATGGGTTGGATGAATTCTGTCTTGCATATCTGGATGATATAGCAGTTTTCAGTGCCACCTGGGAAGACCATGTGAAACACCTCGGGATTGTGCTACAGGCTCTTCAGAAAGCACACTTGACCATAAAGGCTAGTAAATGCCAGATTGGACAAGGCTCAGTGGTTTACCTTGGACATGAAGTAGGTGGAGAGAGGATACAGCCTCTTCCCAGTAAAGTACAAGCAGTATAAGACTGGTCTACCCCCACTACACAGACCCAAGTGTGAGCCTTCTTAGGACTCACAGGGTATTACCGCAACTTCATGGCAGACTATGGCACCATAGCTGCCCCTCTGACTGCCCTCACCACTCCGAAGAAACCCAAGAAGGTAACTTGGACCGACGAGTGTGAGAAGGCCTTCAACGGCTTAAAAGAATCCTTGTGCCAGGCCCCTGTCCTCAGGGCCCCTGGTTATCAAAGACTTTTTATTGTGCAAACAGACGCCTCTGACACTGGGATAGGAGCTGTACTATCGCAAGTAGATGAGAAGGGTAAGGAACACCCTATTGGTTTCATTAGTCGCCATCTTAAGGACAGAGAGCTCAGATCGTCCACAATAGAGAAAGAATGCTTCTCTGTTGTGTGGGCACTACGCAAGCTGAGGCCCTACCTCTATGGGACCCACTTCACTGTGCAAACTGAGCATAAGCCCTTAAAGTGGCTGATGAACATGAAGGGAGAGAATCCAAAGTTGCTTAGGTGGTCCATAAGTCTACAAGGCTTTGACTTTACTATTGAGCATAGGCCAGGTGTCCAACATAGCAATGCTGATTGGTTGTCCAGAATGTTTAACCGACCTGAACAAGAGACTCATCCAGGGGTGGATTAGTTCCCCCTGTCCATAGTCTGGGAGGGGCGAGTGTTAGGAACGATTTCATAACTGTAGGTAATTTTCCTTCCATGTGGCAACCCCTAAACTTGTTGCTGTTGTTTTCACCCTGATCTAGACTTTGCCAGAGAAGCACAGCCTTCCGCCGCACTCCTCTGGGCTTTCGCTCCATTCTTACGGGGAAACTGACATGCCCTTAAGACAGTCAGTACCGGGAAACGTTGTTTTCCGTAGTTCTTTTATCATGTTGCAGCTTTCGCGCAACATGACACAAGAGGGCACTGTAAGCTAAGTTACTGCTCTCTTGGGTCTCTAGTCACTCTACAGGCCCTAGACACTCTCTTTGGATTGTTAACGAACGGTGCAAGTGAATCACGGACGGGACTGGTGGCAGCAATCGTTTCTTTGTGTTTTGAGCTCCTTTTGGCTGTTTAAGCACGTTTCTCGCGCTTAGCCCAAAATGGTGGCCTGGCTCCCAAAATGGCCAGACCACGAGGCTCTTTGTCCTGCCCGCTGACCGTACTGCCCCCTTCACCTTCCCCAGGTCGAGCCGACCCGAGGCCTTCCTTATTTGGGCATGTACTTTCCCGCGAAACACAGATGCTTTCACGGGCTTCTATAGGCCTTGTGTGTGCCTCCAGGATGTGGGCTGGGATGTCTGGTCCCAATACACATCCTAGGTGCCAGAGAGTCAGTCTAGTGTGTCTTGAATGCCTGGGACCACCATCGTCCGTGATAGGTCCACGTATGGTGTGAGTGTTTTGTGAGCAGATCTCCCGTTGGGTCCTCCCCGTTTTGGCGCGAAGGGAATTCTGGATAAGAGGAGGCTGGAAACGCCACTACCATGTCGATCTCCTGAGTTCTCACGAACGACGGATACAGGAGCCAAGTATCCTGCAACCACGAGGCTGAACCGAGGAATCGCTGGTGACCCGCTGAAGGACTGCTCCTCTGCACTGCTGTCGCTCTGTGAAACCATTCTGCCTCTGATCGAACGAGAAGGCCTATACTGGTACTTCGACCCTTTGGAATAGTGGGAACAACTATTCTCGGCATCTTCATCATCTCCTGCACGTAAGCCTTCGGAAGCGTCTCTGGGCCATCCAGTGGACTGACCAGCTTACCCAGGAGTCTTGCTCTGTAACCGCCATCAGGTTGCTGCTGTATTCCGAGTCCTTGACACTCTCACACGATTCGTACACTTGCCATTCCCAGGTCTGAAGTGAGAAGTGTAGATTGGGCTGGAATACACACAGCCGCTTTGTTTCCCTGCTGTGGTAACAATCTGTGCGGGTTCACTGCGTTTGGGACATCCTCAACTCTAACTTCTGCTGCTGCGGAATCTACACAATGCCGAGACATCCCCGGCTCGCATCTGAACCTGCCAGCACTGAAACTGACGCGGAGAAGCATGGGTCCGCCTGCATCGGGGATCGCTGAGTAGCAACGCTAGGAACTGGTCGCCCTCCTGCAGTAGCCCGTAGCTTTTCCTCGCTGTGTTAAACAGCACACCTTTTTCGCACTCGCGCTCTGCTTCTGCCCGCAAGTGGAGGCCGCACTTGAGTAGCAGAGGTCTGTTCGCCCTCCTTTGTTCACCACTCTGAACTGCCTGACTTCCTTGAAGAGACTCCCCTTGGCCCGTCAGCACCAGCGTGTGCAGGTACTTTTGAGCACAAGGCTCCACTCTTCGTAGGGCTCGGACTTCTAGTTAGGTGGCCTCTGAAGGTGAACTGGGTCTAAACGATTACTTGCACTGCCTGTTTTCCTCCCCATCTAGGTGGTCTGCATATTTAGTACTTCTAACTCGTTAGACCCGGCGGTAATTGTATATATATTGTATTTGATTGTGATGTGTTGGTTTACTTGAGTTTTATCGTGATTCTTTGCTATGGTCAATATTACAAAGGCCTTGTAATAAATGTGTCTATATTTTTAATATAACACCTGCTTGGAGTAATTTGTAAGCGTCCTTGCTCTGTGTGCTCATTGCGGGCTTTCAGTCACCCTCACCCCTCTTGAGACCTAGTCTTGACCGCCGCGATCGCTACCTTGATTGGTCTGGCTTGTCCAGAGGTTACCCTGTTCCAAGAAACTAGGCTTGCCTTCTGAACCTTTGCCCCTCCAGGACAGAGTTCAGAAATCCATCTTAACAGTCAGTTGGAAAGGAAGGAGGATAACCACATTCATTCTGTATACCGGATGCTGAGCAAGAGGAGTCTGTCCGTGAGTGTGCAGTGGTCGATGGTGTCAAAGGCCGCAGAGAGGTCGAGGGGGATAAATCTTCTGAGTCTGCGGTTCATTTTAGGTTATCGCAAATGGAGATTAGGGATAATTCAGTTCCTCGTAGGGGTCTGAAGCTGGACGGGACAGGTTTGAGAGGAGGTTGTATTCGGTGAAGACGCACCTGGGCATAGGCTGTTCGGTCACTTCGTTTGGCAATGAAGCGGTTGTTAGAGATCGGTCTGTAAATTGCCGGTAAGAGGGTGTCAAAGGCGTTTTTTTAGCAGGGGTTTGATGATGGATGTCTTGAAAGGTGCTGGAAATATGCCTGATGTGAGTGAAGAGTTAATGATCGATCTTGCAATGCTGCCAACACCGTTTGAGGAAAGAATGTTTTTTAGGAGAGCTGGAAGACAAGGATCTCCCAGGGATCTCGACGGATGGCTGCAAGCAAGTAGTTTCTGGAATTCAGGGTGCAAGGTGGGAGAGAACAAGGAGTAGAAACGGTGGGTGGAGGGGGGGTCCCTGGGGTTTCGGACGAGGGTGCAGGCAATCGGAACTCTGCTAGTTTATCCTTGATGGTGTGTTTTCTTTCCACTTATATGTTGTGGAAGTGGTCTGAGAGGGCGTCGGAGAGTGCTTGGGAGTGGGCAAGAGGGCAAAGTTGCAGGAAAGTGAGGAATTTGGCGAAGGTGCAGGAAGGGGCCTTGAATTCTGAGATTATTTTGTGGAGTTTCTTGCTGGTGTTACTGGCGTTTCAGTTCCAGTAGAATGATTTCTTTGGCCTATCGGATTTCTGCCTTGTAGGCTATGATCTAGCAGGCGTATGTGGCTCTATTCTGGGGGATGGGTCGTCCCACTGTCTGCGTTCCAAAGGGATTTGAGAGAAGGGGTGAATCATCTAGGGGAAGGGCCTTTTCTCTGGGAGGAGGATCTGAACGGGGTGAGAGGCTCAGGGCACTGGAGAGCCATTGGTTGAAATGGCTGATAGAGGGCAAGCCTCCCTTGAGAGAAAGATTAGGTAGGGAGGCAAGCAGGGAGTCTGTTAAGTCCAGGTTTACTATGACCTTGTTCCACAACAGAAAGCAGGTGGACAGTCTAGGGTTAGTCAGTCATTGAGGAGGATTTGTTGTCAATAGAGAGAAGAAGATGGCTGTGTGGTCCTGTCAGTCTAGAAATCTAATTTGAGACCGCAAACGTATTTTGGTGGCCGTGGGCCAACCGTCTCATGCACGATACGACAGAATACAGGTTTTCGAGTGTTCTAATGAACAGCCATTTTGATGTAACAAGAATCGCCATTTTGTTTTCTAACCATTGCTCATTGCTTTCTGTTCCTATCGCTTCGCAGTATATTTTTCGCTTACACTGCTTGACTGAGGAACAATGCTGTCTGTATGTGAAAAGGACAAGGCCACAGGGCCCAGAGGATAACAAGAGTTTTGCTGAAACAAAAACATAGGCAGCGCAGGAAGAATGCCCGGCTCCCTCCTTAATGGAGCCTTGAAGCAGAGCCGCAGGGCATTTAATCATTTCACAGCTGCCAGCCAGTCTCGTTATATGGTAGAATATGTTAGAATAATATCGCTAAAGGCTTGAATTATGCTTTTCTAACAGCCCCCCTTTGCTGAGCCCGCTAAGAGCATGTCGGCTCCCAGGACGCGAATAGCACCTGATAGATAGCAAGGTCCGGAATGTAACCCCCTCTGCATGTAGCTCGCTTCCAAGAACAGAAGCGCCATGTTCTATTCAATAACCAAAAGATGCCTACGCACTCACAAATTGCAAATTGTTACTAGAATAGATGTTTGAAGGTGTCATAATGGCCGGAGATGTCCATCGTCACACCAAGTTCAAAGAAACCCAATGAAGAGGGGTGTTAACCATGACATAGCTGATTGTTTGATATGCATTTTGTATATATGTAACTGTTGTATGTAATTTGCGCTCTTGCATCCCACGAGGTCTAGAGATACACATTGCGGGCCGTCGAGACCGAGTTGGCCAACTGAGACTTTTGCTTTGCAATAAAACCCTAGCTTTGGGAATACAACCTCGTGTCTGGCGTCTCTATCGTGTGTGGTGACTCGCCTTGTTTCCATAGACGTCAGGGCCCCCTGGGGGCCCCTTTCAAGATGGCGCCCGAATAGGGACTTGAACCCTAGACCCTCCTGTAATGGTGATTTTAATCTGGTCTCTTTCTGTAATAGTTGAAGTACATTCCTCTTGAATTTCTTTCTTACCCCTTTTTAAACTTAGGAATGTGGGACAGCCCCAGGAAGCCATGGAACTTTGTCTGAACACCTGATCTGGTTGCAGTGTTTGCTGTTTCTAAATTCATACACCGAGCCTGGTTATTAAGACTTAAATAGTGGGGCGCTATGTTTACGGTCTGTCACATGGTCCTGGGTTGAATTTTAAGATCCCCTGTATAGCTCCTTTTATTCTTCTCAATGGCCAAACACAAGTTGTATTATATTTTAAATGTCTGACCATGGGACTTTTAATATTGTTGTGTATATATTCTGGATGTTTGATGAAATGTGAGAAGTTGTATTGCGATTATGAACTGTAAGCTATGTTTTATGAAATGTATTGTTTTATGATTTTATGGCACCAACAGCCAAATAAAGATGTGCTTGATCATTAGAGCAAGAGTCTCTATCCGTTGCTGCCCAGTTTAAATGCTTTTTACTGTCAGTAAAGGCACAATCCGCTGTGCGTAGATTAATATGTGTGTTATTTATATTAATGGTATTGCCATAATAAATCAACAAGATAATGGGATCGTGATCGCTCTCCCGGTAATATATTTGTAGGTCCTGCAAATACTGCCAATCGAGTGCATGAGCCATGAAATTATCAATTGTTGATCGGTACCTGGAAGAGTTGTAAGTATAACTCCCTGGTCGGTCCGCCGGTAACCTTCCATTTACAGAGCACAAATTGCGATCAGTGAACTGTTTCAACAGATTTGCGATTGATGTGTTTTGTTTCCCATCAAGCATTACTGGTACAGGTATATTTAATGTAGCATTTACTTCTTTGTTGGCTTTCTGCGTTATTAGACAGTCACCATGCCTCACATTAAAATATCCTCCTTTTATAACAAATGGAAACGGAGTGCCTTAATCACCAGACCCAAAGTTATCCAAACAATTCAACAAGCATGTTAGATCTGTTCCCAAGGATCTACACGGCAAGGAATTATAGAAATGTATCATGGACAATGCACGTTTCGGGTTTTTCATCAAAATATTAACCCTGAACACCGAGCTGGTAGAAAAATCTATAATAGAATTGGAACTTGTTGAAATGTTCACATATGTTGCAAGCCCACCACTATTTCTCCCTTTTTTGTTGTAGGATGCCGGAACAAAAAGCCCTAGGAAGTTTGAAAGAGATATATTTTCTAAAGAACCAGGTCTCCTGAAAAAGTAGAACATTAAAGCTGGATATATGATCCACAAATTCTGGGTCCTTGAGTTTAGAGTTCAAACCAGCAATATTCCATGACAGTACTTTCATAAATCCACCCCCTCCCGCTACAGGGGTTAGCTTCCTTTGCCTGTGCAGAAAGAACAGGTCTCGTTAAATTTCACAGGACTCTCCAGGGCTGAGGGGGCAATGTCCATGATTTCAGCTGACGGTAGGCAATTCAAATGATCGTGATGATTCTTAAGTTCCTTCTGACTGTCGGTTTTAGCCATACTGCCCTCTTTGGTTGTTTGCGCAAGCTTAGGAAGATACAAATGTTCACAAATGTGGCATTGTTGGGCACCATTATCTAGAAAAACGTATATGCCTTGCAATGATAAGGTTTCACGTTTGTTCCAAAATATATTACATATGCTTGTATCTGCAAATGTTGCTCTTATGCTACAGCCACACAATACATACAGTCACACTGTATTTGTAGTAAAGGTAAAAGGTATCATCTTATGGGAGTTCCCTATAATGCCCACATTGTCCCTTAACACCTTATTCAATCTTCTGCTGTATGCGTTCTTGTGTCCATGAAAAGAACCCTTAAAGGTGCAAATTAGGGTATTTTTCCTCCAACCTTCTAGGTGGTACACTTGTGCACTTGTACCAGGGTCTAATTTTCCTTTCTTAGCAGGACAAGACGCTGTGTTAGTGGAGTTTTGATTTGGATTACCATTATAAGGTTTTAAATCTGAGATCTGAGAGGGCCCTTACAGAGGCCGTCTGGATTCCAAGTGATTTATTATCGTGTTAACGTAGCAGGAGCCTTGGAATGCTTGCAGCGGCTAGAAATTTCGCAAGTTCCTTATATTTCCGTTGACCATCAGGTCAGCGGAGTGCTCAGAAGGTCCTGTAGCTGATGCTTCGTGCTCAGTTCTCATGGATGGAGGGCATAATCTCTCTTGTACTGACGTTTTCTCTTTGTCAGAACATGATGGCACAATTTCAACTTGAGCATTTGGACGCCTTGTGATGGGCTCTGATCTTACTTTGAGGGGAGCTATGAGGGGAGGTTTTGTCCTTGGCTGCCTAGATTTACTAAATCATTGATTATTCTAAGGTTTTCTCTAATAGAATTTATCTTGAAGGCTCTCCTCTATAATAAGTCCCACTGCTTGTAGAACATCTTTACTTAGGGCATCCATCTTTGAAAAAACAGTTCTCAGAATCTCTAATATCTCTTTTGAAAATATTGTTGCAGTCAACTGTTCCAGAGAGCTCTCAGCACTACTCTCAGTGTATTTTGAAGACGATATGCAGTTACAATTGCAGCAGCATCTCTGCAAGTGTGCTAGCCCTCTCGAGGATTGCTGGATTTTGACTGCATCCGATCTTAGTGCTATCCCTGTGGTGGTTGGGTTATGAGCAGCTTGATCAGATTGAAAATAAGTTAATTTTGTTCTATTTCCCACTCATCTATATCCTGGCCTACCGAAGGGGCCAAAAGTTCTATTACCAAAGCCAAATCCATAGACTGATCATGATCAGAACTTTCAGATTGATTAATCATTAACTGTTGTGGCAGCAGTAGACCATTTACAGTTGCATGTTTTGATGATTGTACTGATGGTTTTGCTTCTGTCAAAACTGTTATTTGAGTTTTCAGGTAACCATCTCACCGTTGAAGTAATGCATTTCCCAATTGCGGAGAAAAAGAATCTAGAAGCTCGTCCATTCTGTGGCCAAGCCTATTCATCATCGGATCTTGTTTAAATATGGAGTTCTTAGGACGAATGTCATCTTCGTATATACCACTTCTCTCTTTCATAAGCTTAGAATCAACAAGAGCCAGAAATTCTTTGACAGAGCTAAAGGACTCAGTGAAATTTGAGGTCAGATTTGCTGTACAGGGTGGGTTTGGGGGAATGAGTTGACCACTGCTGGCGTTGTTATTCTGATGCTGATCCCTGTCCACCTTCTCCGTTTCTAGAATAGATGCTCGTGGCATTTGAGGCACAAGGAGTGTGGTATGAGAAGGTTGGACAGCTATGCTATTAAAGCTTGACTCTTGATAGTAGATAATTGCTGTTTCCATGAATGAACTCCATAGCTGTCTCCACGCCCTCGCCCTCTGCAGCCACCGATCTACATACACCGGTATTAGCACAGTCCAGATTTAAATTACTGCCTTCCCTGATGTTTATTTCTGAAAACAATGGTATCATTACTTCTTTCTGGCTGTGAAGGGGCCTCCTCAATATTGGGTGCAACGGAGTAGACACTGCCCTGCTCAGAGCCTCTTTAGATTTGGGCAAAACATGCTCTGAACTAAGTGGAAATGAGCACCCAATGATCGTCTGATTAGTGCTGACTTTTGCAGGGACTGCCCTGATTTGTGGATGCTTCATCAATTTAGATGGCCTTAGCAATTTGGGCTTTGATTGATTTTTTTTAAATGTGCCCATAACTTTCTCCTTTCTTAGTTTGAGCACCAGCCCACCAACAGTGATATTAGGAATTGACTTGGCTGTGAACTTTGCTGTGGGCTTAGCAGTTAAACTGACTTGAGTTGGCTCGGATTGTTATTAGGACCAAACTATTTAAGATAATGTAAATGATGATGACTGTTTCCTAGTGAGTGATGTAATGCCTCAGGCCTACAAAGTCATCAGTACCTTGTGCTGCCTATTATGACTTACTATTTTGGCAATCGTTAGAGACATATGCGACACACAACAACAAAAACTGTTCAAAACAATGTCTTTCCACCACCGGCTTTGGTGTGGGAAGAGAAGAAAGAACTAGCATGTGCCTAGCATTGGAATGGTGTTGCAGGGTTGCGAAAAGCACAAAAAATAAAATCTCAGACAGAATGCTTGAAAAAAGGAGCAGGATTCTTATAGGACAACCAACATAAAGTGCAATATGCTCAGTGAGCTCAGCGTGCTCAGTGTGACCCCCTCCCCCAACTGTTCACCGTCTGCTCAGCAGTTGTTCAATGCTTTGCTGTTTTGCACCAAGATCGGGGGTTAAGGCCAAGCACAAGCAGCTACAGTGTGACCAATGTCACCACTGTCACCAAGCTGGTCCACACTGGGGTCACTCCTGGCCCCCTGGCCAAAAACAAGAGAAAAGAAAGAGGAGCTCTGTCCCAGCCCCTCCGAGCAGTAGCTGGTTTGCTGCCTCACCATATATAGTCGGTGCAGTCAGTGAGATGTAGAAGTCAAAGTAAAAATCACAAAGGTCCCTCCGATCAAGGTTCTGTGTGGATTACAGGACTCTGTATACGGTCATCAAGACAGATACTCATCCCCTACCCAGAACAGACGAATTGGTAGACAAGCTAGGTGCTGCAAAGTACCTCAGCACCTTTGATCTCACTGCAGGGTATTGGCAAACATCCCTGACAGAAAGTGCCAAGGAGAAGACAGAATTTTCAAATCCAGAAGGGCATTACCAGTTCAGGGTAATGCTTTTTGGTTTGAAGAATGCACCTGCCACATTCCAAAGGTTGGTTAGCCATGTTCTGAATGGGTTGCACGAATTCTGCATTGCATATATGGATGATATAGCAGTCTTCAGCCCCACTTGGGAAGAACATAAAACACCTTGGGATTTTGTTGCAGCCTCTTCAGAAGACCCACATGACCATAAAGGCCAGCAAGTGTCAAATTGGTCAGGGTTCAGTGGTCTACCTTGGGCATGAGGTTGGTCGAGGTAGAATTCAGCCTCTTCCCAGTAAAGTACAAGCAGTACAAGACTGGTCTACTCCCACAACCCAAAGCCAAGTGAGAGCTTCTCTGGGCCTTACTGGGTACTACTGGAATTTCATGACAGACTATGGTGCAACAGCTGACCATCTGACCTCCCTCACTACTCCAAAGAAACCTAAGAAGGTCTCTTGGTCTGAGGAGTGTGAGAAGGCCTTTCAAGGCTTAAAGGACCTCTTGTGCCAGGCCCTTGTTCTCAGGCCTCCTGACTATCAGAAATCTTTTATTGTGCAGACAGATGCCTCTGACACTGGGATAGGCACAGTTATATCACAGTTAGATGAGAAAGCTAGGGAACACTCTATTGGATTAATCAGCCAGCCAGCTTAAGGACAGAGAGCTCAGGTGGTGTACTATAGAAAAATAATGTTTTTCTGTTGTGTGGGCCCCAAGGAAGCTGAGGCCCTACCTCTATGGGGCCCACTTCACTGTGCAGACTGACCATACACTCTTAAAGCGGCTGATGAAAATGAAGGGAGATAATTCTAAGCTGCACAAGTGGTCCATTAGCCTTCAGGGCTTTGACTTCACTATTGAGCATAGGTGTCCAACATAGCAATGCTGATGGGTTGTCCAGAGGTTTTACCGACCTGGACATGAGACTCAACCAGGGGTGGATTCAGTTCCCCTGTCCTTAGTCTGGGAGGGGCGAGTGTGCTATTTTGCCTCTGTATTTGTGGACCCCCCAACTTTTTGCTTTTGTTTCAGCCTCCTGTCTCTCTGCCAGTGAATCACAGCCTTCAGCTGCACTCCACTGGACCTTCGCTCATCGTTATAGGGAAACTGACTTGTCCTTCAGGCTGTCAGTACTGAGAAACTGTGTTTCTCTTAGTCTTATGACGTTGTTGCCACTTTTGGCAACTGTATTTCAGTGCGCAAAGTACATCACTGTACCTTGTGTTTTGGGCCTTAAACATCCCTTAAGGATTTGTTGGTAACTGGTCAATGAGCCTAGCTGTACACTAATGGCAGCAGATACTTTTTCATGTGTTTTTACATTTCTTTACCATATCGCTTTTATCATGTTTGTCTCATGACTCTGGCTATTGTCCGTCATAGCCGTGCTACGAGGTCTTTTGTCTTCTCCTTTGGCCATTTTGTCTGTTGGACTTCATCCTGATCCTTGTGACCCGGGGAATCCTTATTTGTGCATGCATTCACCCGCGAAAGCCGGCGCTTTTTACAGACTAATGCATGTCACGTATGTGGGTACCCAGGAAGTGGTGTGGGACTGTCTGGTCCCAATCCACACTAGTGGTGCCAGGATGTCTGTTGTGCACGAGAGCATGAGAGCTGCAGTGGTCTCTGATTGGACTGCCGCTGGCATGCATAAGTGAGGTAGATCTCCTCATTGGCCAGCTGGTTGCAAGCACTCACTGGACTTTGGTATATGAGGAGGTGGCCTGAGTGCAGACCTGGAGATCACCCATAGGTCAGACTCGACCTATGCATTTAGCCAAGTATCCAGAGAAGCGAAGTAGATCCAAGGACTATACGGAACCGCACAGAGGTTTGGCACCCTGAGCTCGCTGATGTCCCGGTAGAGCCCTGCTTTGCGTTCAATCTGAAGAACAATGAGTTCAAAGAAAAAAATAAAATCTGGAACAGTGGTACAAAATATAACAGAAGTTCCCTCCTTTTTGGGTCTTGAAAGGGTTTGGTCTTTGGTGCATCTCCAGGGTTATAATACACTCAGTGGAAAAGGCAGGTTTTGGTGCTGGGGGAGTGACGAATCCTGAGGGAACATCAGGACTAAAATGATTTATGGTCAGTCACAGCTGGTGAATATTTTCAGTGGAGGGAACTAAGTATATCCCCAATTTGGTGCATAGGTGCTCACCTCCAGAACATTATCAAATAATATGTTAAAATGGTGCATTTTAGAGCACCATTTTTGAAAGATGTGGGGTAAAAAGCCATAGAATATGCAATTGGTTCTCTAGGGTAACATCACAAAATGCACCAAATTCCATGTCACCAACAGCAAGTGTTAGGTAAAATTTCACTTACTGATATTTTGCCTCTATATTTTTGGACCCTCCAACTTTTTGATTTAGTTTCAGCCTCCTGTGCCCACTTTCAGCCAGTGAAACTGGACTTTCGCTCATCATTACTGAGAAACTGACTTGTCCTTCAGGCAGTCAGTACTGAGAAACTTAGTTTCTCTTAATCTTCTGACGTTGCGCACTGAAATACAGCTGCCAAAAGTGGCAACAAAGTACATTACTGTACTGCGCACTGGGGTCCTTTTGTTTTTAGGCCCTAGACATCCCATAAGGATGTTTTGGTAACTGGACAATGTGCCTAGGAGTAGTCTGGTGGCAGCAGATGCTTTTTCATGTGTACATTTCTTTACCGAGCCATACCATGTTTACCTCGTTTGGCTCATGACTGTGGCTAGTGTCCGTCATGGCTGTGCCAAAAGGTCTTTTGTCTTCTCCTTTGGCCATTTTGTCAGTCGGCCTTCCTCCTGATCCATGTGACCCGAGGAGTCCTTAATTGGGCAGGCATTCAGCCACGAAAGCCAGCGCTTTCTGCCGGCTAGTGCATGTCACGTGTGTGGGTACCCAGGAAGGGGGATAGGACTGTCTGGTCCCAATCCACACTATTGGTGCCAGGATGTCTGGTGTGCACGAGAGCATGAGAGCCGCAGTGGTCCCTGATTGGACCACTGATGGCGTGCATGAGTGGGGCAGATCTCCTCATTGGTCAGCTGGGTGCGAGCACTCATTGGACTTTGGGATAGGAGGAGGGGGCCTTACTGCAGACCCGGAGAACACCCATAGGTCTGATTCAACCTATACATAGAGCCAGGTATCCAGAGAAGTGAAGCAAATCTAAGGACTATCCAGACCCGCACACATAATGTTTGGCACCCTCAGACTGCTGTTGTCCCGGTAGAGCCCTACTTTGTGCTCGATCTCCAAGACCTACAAAGGAATTTCAGCCCCTTGGAGTGGTGGGACCAATCACTCTCAATGCCTCCTTGCTGCCCTGCAAACGCGCCTTCTCAGAGGTGTCCCTGGGCCCTCCAGTCGACTGACCAGCTTGTACTTTGGCACCTGCACTGGAGCATTGCTACATCGAGTTTTGCCTCGAGCTTTGAGGAAATCCTTGGTCGCACTGCAAAGCATCTTGCCAAATTCCATTGACCCAGCTGCTTTGCGAGAGGAGCGGGCGGCAGACCACGAGACTTGGGTGCCCCTACAACAGTGGTGACTTTCCAGCAGTTCTTAAAGTGTCCTGAGTCCAGCTGCATCGTTGCTTTCTTTGTCCTGCATTTGTGACGAGAGATTCAGCATCCGCATCTGCGCCCACAGCACCTGGGCACTTTGAAGCTTAACCAAGGAGAGGATTTTGTACTCCAGGTGACTCTCTCCAAGTCTGCCAAGTTTGGTGTTACGCTCACCTGGCTCCCAAAGGGGTGTCGAGCGGAACTGGACAGCCACGGTCTCCACCAACGTGATGCGTAGTGCAGAGATGACGGACTGGACTGGCCCACCTAGCTTCGTCTGCTTGACCCGTAGAAGTAGTCTCCTAAAGACGGGGACAGGGAATTAGCCACCCGTGGATTTGAGTATTAACACCCCACTTATCACTTCTGACATTCCCTTTCACAAAGCTCACCTTATAGTTTTGTATGATGAGCTCTCCATCCTGCGAAGAATGCAGGGGCGTGTTGATGGCCAGTTACTTCACTGGCTTGAGGATATTGGAAGAGTTCTGCACAAATCTTGGCTCCAAAGCTCCAGGCGAAAGGCCATAAGTATATAGTTCTAATGAGTTCAAAATGTCCGATTAATCACTCTTGTCCAATTCCTTGTTTCTTTTGCAGCTTAGACCCAAAAGATGATCGTCTTGTGGCAGCTGAAAGCGTTCAGGTAAGAGTCTGTGTTTTGTAACACTGTCCGGTAAATGATGTCAAGGTTTAACTCGCTGCTTTCTCTTTTCTTGCAGGTGCAGTGTAGGAAGATTTGGTGTGCTGGTGGATAATACCTCCTATGGTAAAATCAGGTAAGCATATGGTGGCAAGAGATTGTCCTTGTTTGTTCCCTTGGCTCACCATGTTGTTTTATTGTCTCCCTTGGGCGCTGGAATGCGGCAACCAGGTGATGGAGACAGCACCGGATCGTAGAGATGCTGCGAGGAACGGTGAGTATGGCGCAGCGCTGCTGCTGGCGATGAGACGCGTTTAAAATGAAGTCTGTTTCTGGTCCGAAGATGCGCTGAATCCGAAATCAGGTAACAAATCCAGTAAAGTTCTTGTTCTAACCTTTCTTCTTCTTTCCCTTCTTTCTAGGCGCTCTGGACTCGAGGCGGGCATGGCAGGATGCTGGATGCTGACTGCAGACACGGTGAGCGTTACGCTGCTGGATGCAGAATAACACGAAGCATGTGCTGCTCTTCGGGCATGGTTTAAATAGCCTTCAAAGTAGTCCCTGGTAAGTATTCCTCCACAGCCACAACCGAGTAACAAAATAGTCCCTAAGATAAAATAGTCCCTTCAAGCCGCACATGGGCTTGGATGCTTGGATCCCTTGCAGCATGGTCTGCATCAGGTAAGTTTTAACATATGAGCCTGGCGCCATAGGCGCCAGGACTGTATCCAGATAGCCCCTAACAGGGGTTGCTGGGTTTGCTCCAGGTAACGATGCCTGCTTCCGGGTTGATGGACTTGGTCTGGATGCCCGGGGGTAGGCATCATGACATTTGGACTGTTGTGGGGCTTCTGCATCTCTGTGTCTTCCTTCAACCTGCCGTAGCTCAGCAGGGGAAACCTTCTAGCTGGCATGGTTCCTGCTTCCCACGCTTGCTGAACTTTAGGGGTGCCAGGAGCTTCTTCCTTTCGATTCGTCAGACGGTCATTCCACACTGGACCTGACTCGCACCGGCTTGCTCCCATCTTAGCATCCCGGTTCACTCTCTTCTCCCTGGACCGTGCTGGCTTGCACTGTTCCTCCAGGGAGGACCCGACAATGATGCAAATCCTTCCTCAGTTTTAATGCAATGTCGGTGTAGACTAGAATGCTTGCTGTGGTCCCGCAGTGCGTTCTCTATGGCTTTGCACATCTTCTTCGTCTCAGTACAAGTATTATTATTCTTCATTGGGTTAGCTGGACTCTTCCTCGTCCCAGTCTTCAAATATACTTCAGTTAAACTGTCTCTGCTCTTCCTCGTCTCAGTGGTTCGTCTAATTGCTGGATTATCTATTTTACACAGACACATCAATGTTTTTGTAACTAATATGTTGTATTCTGAACCTGAGTGTGAGAGAGGTTGGGATGCCTTTTGTATATACAGCGTTCCCTCCAAATAGTCGTCCCTAGGCCCGTAGGGGGGATCCCTGCCCATGAGATCCTCCCCCTGAGTACCACTCCCAGGGGAATCTATCAGGTAGCAGCCCCACCTCCCTGGCCTCATGGGAAGGAGCTCCCCGTAGGGCAGAAGGGACGACATCCAAAGATTCATCGCATGCACGCTGTGATGAATCAAGGGATCTCGTCCCGGAGTTAATGAGAAGGAACACAATTCCCACACTAAAACCCAGAAAATTAAGCCAAAATCCCACCACACCGTACCAATGAAATATGTATTACTGTAAGGCAAAACCACCATCTCAAATCACTGGGACGAGGAGGCTGTATCCAGAGGGGAAAGGAGTGGAAACAATCAGGCAGAACCGTAGTCCTTTTTTTTATCTAGTTGCCAAGTTCAATTTCAAAAGGAAAGAAGGACGAAGGTCAAGGGTGGTTGAATGAAGAGGCAGCCGTAGTGGTCGACTAATACAAGCGGAAAGCAGAGTGAGGAAGAAGTTATGGGAAAGTGGCAGTGATGGTTGTGTGAGGGGGCGAAGTGTGCCACCCCGAGAGAAACAGCGGGTGAACGCCCGCAGACAAAGAGGAGAGGGACCTGTCCACTGGTGGACCAATGCCAGGCCATAAAGAACCGCGGGAGTCGACAGATGCTGGATGACCCTGTACTCCCCGTGGCAGGGGGAGCCGAAACGTTCCAAGGATGGTGTTGTTCTTGAGCCGAGTGAGCAGTCACCTCGCCAAAGAAGAGACCAGCCCTCCCCGGGTGTTGTGAACGCACCACGAGGAGCAGGGCCGCAGATTCTACAAGTGAAAAGGCTTCAAGGGGAGGAGAGGCAGCAGACGAACAGTGCCGAAAGAAGACTTTGGAGCTTGGTGTGAAGTGCCTCGGGCCGCGGGAGGCGAGTGTCACGCATAACAGATGCAGGGAGCGTCTGTCTTGGAGAACCCAGCAACGCCCCACAGGAGCAATGGGGCACAGAGAACTATTGGGAGCCAGCCAGGACATCAGCACTGGAAACACAAGGGCAAAAGAATGGCAGGGGAAAAGGGACTGGGGGATGGCTGGACACCCTAAATAGTTACACACTAACCATAGACACGTGTAAGTAACTATTTACTGAAGTGAAACACATGCTTTATGATTACCGGCCTGCTCTTGCTCATCCCAGTAACTCTGGGGATACAAAGTAAATAAAAAGACATAAGTCATACAATTGTTTATGTATAACAAGACTGTGGGCCACCTAAGACACAGTGAAGCATCTATGCATTTAATAGATTCAGTCTGAATAAAAGACAATGGCCCTCATTACGACCCTGGCGGAAAGTGACTGACCTGACCGCCATAGCGTAAATAGCGTTTCCGCCATTGCACGACGGAGCAAAGTGCGGCTAATTCCGACCCATCGGGCACGAGCACTACGCCATGGCGGAAGTGCAAAGTCCGCGATGGCGGAAATGTCCCCAAAACGCCCCTCACCGCCGTCGTACGGCGCCCTAGGTGCAATTCCGCCACCCATCTTAGCGGTCACCGTAATGAGCGGCAATCGGAAAGTACGGTGACCGTAAATATACGGAAACGGAAGTAAAAACATGGTCCCGGAACGAGAAACAGCACGCCGTACACCTATAAAATCAGAATTCCCACACAACCATAAAAAATACTACCCTGAGACACATCCCAACCCGTCATCCACCCTAGTGAAAGCAAGAAAAATGGGAAAAGTAGCGAAAAAAGCGTGCGACCGCAAGCGGCAGGTCCACTTCTCCCGTGAGGAACTCACCGTGCTCACAGAGACCCTCCAGGAGAATGCTGCCGTCGTCTTCTCGACGCAAATGACCAGGACGGCACTTGCGAACAAGAAGGCCATATGGGCCCTGGTGGCACAGCGGGTAAGTGCGGTGGGGACCGCACCCCGCAACCCACAGCAATGCAGAAAGCGATGGGACGACTTGCGGATACGCGTACGGAGCATACTATCCGCCAACCGTAGCATTGCCACAGCTACCGGGGGAGGATCAGAATCACCCATCAAGTTGACCCCCTGGGAAGAAATCTGTGCCTCCACCATTGGAATGGAGAGTATAGAGGGAGTCGGAGGGATGGAGAAAGGAGTGCAGACATCCGAAGAATCAGGTAGGTGGGCCAAATAAAACAATGCTAAATCCACAATGTCCAATCATGTGAAGTACCATGTGTCCACATAGTGCAACAGTAACACATGTCCAGGAGAACGTCCACATACATTGGCCTGATAGCGCACTTTAAAACTCACATTAAATACATAAATAATTAAAGATCCTAAAAACACCCTCTACACGTGCAGCAGGCACACCCTAACTGCAGGCTGCAAAACAACTGCATCCTCAATCCACACAAAAATGAAAGCACCTCCAAGGCCCTGACCCAAATCACCCTCGGGTACCACCCCAATGCATGTGATACATTGCCATTCCAATTTCCACAGACCCATTAATAACGCTCGCCCTCCTTTACTCCACCACAGGGTCCGATTCAAACGACGAGCTCCAGGACACCCCTACCAGCACACCTGCAAAGAGGGCCAAGACCAATGGCCAAAGACCCTCCACCTCAGCTGCACGGATCAAGACACGGCAGCAGCACAAATCAAGTGGCAGCACACAGGAGGGAACATCAACAGGCACCCCAGCAGCCAGCATGCCCACAACAGCACCACCACAGGTCCCCCCAATGGATGCCACAGAAGGCACTGCTTCTGGTGGCAGCAGCACCATAGGTGACACTGCATTAATGGCAGCATGCTCCGACACAGAAAACGGGGATGTCGATGTAGGATCCATCCATGACCTGTCTCAATCCCCCTGTTTGTTTCATCCCGTACACCATGAGGATACCACGCAGGGGCACCCACAAGACGACAACTGGCCATCCCCCACAAGCCCTGTGGCAAGGCAACATGAGGTGACCAGCCCCTCTGTGACACCACCGCAAATGGCCATGGCACAGCAGAGGCAACAGTCCCTCGACCAGGTGATCGTGCAACAGCAGCAACTGGCCACGCTCCTCAAGGACCATGCTGATGAATGTGGGGGTACTAAGGCAGCCATAGAAACATCAACTGAGACACTTAGGGCAGAAATGGAGAGAAGTACAGAGACACTAAGGGCACAAATGGAGAGAAGCACCGAGAGCCTGAGAGTACAAATGGAGAGAAGCACCGAGAGCCTGAGGGGGGAACTGCATGCGACGTCCAAAGACGTATGTGCTGAACTTGCCGCTGTGCGCCGTGTGCTCACTGAGCTCTCACAAACCCTTAGGGACATGCATGGACGTGAGCAGGCAGAGACATCATCCGTTGCAAGTTCCGTCCAGGGCAGCCCCCAACGTAGATCTGGGAGGAACCTGCGCTCCACAGGCAGGGGTGCCCCTGATACCCGGAGAGGGGGCTTGCAATAGCGTCTGCCCACTGACAATGAGCATCTTTGGACACTGGTGTTCGGGGGGGAGGTAGGAGGGTGGAGGGGGTGTGTTGGGCTCACTTGGGTGGCGGGTCGATGGGGTGTGTAACATAATTTCACATATGCTATAAACAATGCACGATCATCCAATGAGATGTGTGGACATTGATCTTTGTGTACGAGGCCTTTATAGGCGTACAGTCCATATTGTGCATGTTCCAGACACACACAGTGCCACAAGTCCCGTGTCCATGTATCAGCCACCAGGCGTGAGTGCTAGAAGCATGAATCTATGAGAATCTGACGAATGTCACGGCCCTCCTGTGCCTCGCGGACTCCTTGAGGTGCTGCCACATCCCCACCCTCATCATGACCATCTTCAGGTGCTTGCAGTTCTGCGTCAGGGGGCATGGGCACATTTCTACGTACGCACATGTTGTGTAGCATGACACATGCCATGACCATCTTTGCAACCTTCTCATGGCGGTACAGGAGTGCCCCGCCAGACCTGCTGAGGCAGCGGAAACGAGTCTTCAGTAGGCCGAATGCCTGTTCTATGACTACACGGGTACGTGAGTGGGCATGGTTGTAGTCCTCCTCATGCTGGTTCTGTGGGTTCCGGAGTGGTGTAAGGAGCCATCTCTTCAGTGGATACCCGGCATCACCTGTATGTGGACAATAAAGGATGTTTGTGGAATGACATTGCTACGTACGCACCCCCCCCCTTCCTGCCAGGTCATTGCCGCATCACATACCCCACATTATCATGCATGAAATGAGACTCACCGAGTAGCCAGGATCTGTTCCCTGCGTGTCGCTCCATGTAGCGTGGTATTGTAGAGTTCCTCAAGACCATAGAATCATGGGTTGATCCAGGAAATCGGGCACAACAATGTGTAATGATCCTGTTGGAGTCACACACCATTTGTACATTAAGAGAATGAAATTGTTTTCGGTTGCGGTACTGGGCCTCCATGGCATGTGGGACGACCAATTCCACATGGGTGCAGTCGATGGCACCAATGCAACCCGGTATGCCGCCAAGTGCATGGAATCCCACTTTTGTGTTCGTAATTTCCTGCTCCGAGCGTGGTAGAGAGATGTAGTCGTCTGCGTGCTTCAGGAGGGCATCGAGCACTTGCAATAGTGTCTGTGAGAACAGTGGCTGTGGAATGCCATGCAACTGTCCGACTGTGTGCTGGTAGGTGCCTGTGGCCAGGAAGTGGAGTACAGACACCACCTTCAGTAGGGGTGGGATGGCGGTTGGGCTATCTATCATGCTGACAAGGTCAGCCTGTGTCATGCCCACAATGGCGGTTATGGTGTCCCGGTCCAAACGGTAGAGGGTGTGGATCTGCTCATCCGTGAGGTTGAACGGATGTGCTCGGAGGCGTGGGATTGCGGGTTGCCTGCGTGGTGGTAGTGGCTGTGCTGGCGGGCCTTGCTGGCCCTGCCTTGCCCTCCTCCTCCTCCTGCGTCTCCTCTGTGCGGCCGGTTGTTGTAGTAGTTGGTGTTCGTCTTCTTCTTGAAGTTGTAGTACTTGCAGTGCTATCAGGTCCCCCAGGGCCAACATCGCTAGTCCTGCCGGTAACATTTTGGAGTGGGTGTGGTTGTGGGAGGGGGTTGGGTGTGCAATTTATGTGTTTTCAGGCTGTATAGCCTCCACCTGTGGTGATTCATTCCACCTGTGCAAGCTGCAATCCCCTTTGGGCAAGCACGTCCCGCACACAACGCTGCAATTCGACGCATGGCATCTTGCTATTACAATCATGTATTTGATCCCGATGGCAGTGAAATATGGGTTCATATGTTCATTCTGCTATGGTCCCATTGTTTCACATACTATCTTTGCAGTCGCGAACAAACTTGTGTAGGGCCAGTGGAATGTAGTACTCGATTAACGGTGGACCCTCATGCAGCACTGTACCGAGGTTCACCGACGGGCGGGGCGTCCCATTTGTGAGTGAAGCCAGTTGCCATTTTCACACACTGCCGCACTACATGGATGAATTTGTGATTTCGAGCGGTCACAGATGCCTTTTCGACGTGATGTTGCAAATGAGGAATTCGAAGGACAGCGCTTTCGGTTTTCAGCTAGCGGCGAGGAGACGCCCACAGGTCTGACTGCAAATATAACGTTCTATTGTTTAATGTCCTTGGGACAGGGGCCATGGCGAGAATGCAATGATTGATATGAATAGTATGGGATGCGCAATAGCGTAGTGGACGATAAGGCAGGACGTTCCCAAATACATGTTACTTCACAACACTAGAATTCCGGGCTGGAGCACAGTGGATTTTGCAGACTGCATTACGCACAGACTCAATGGAAATTTCACATGTTATGTGAGTAAATAATCAGGTGTTTTCATTCCGGGATGAGGGAATGATGTATGGATGCATGGACAGATGATTTAATGGAGAGTTTGCCATGTACAGGGCTTTTTGGAATCTATCCACCTCCCCTGCGCTATGTGATGCAGAGCTGCCATAGTGGGACCATCGTCTATCTGCCCTTGTTGAACCCTCCCTGTCTCGACGCGCCTTCAAACACTTGTGTCTATGCACGTTACTAATCCCATCTAATGGATTCTGTTTTGACAGACGCATGCACACAAACACTCGTTTGTAATGGTGTTTTCACCTCGATTTTTATAGTTATGATTCGCAAGTGATTTTTGGGTGGGAATAATCCTTTTGAGTGGGCTAGCATGCATATGGCTGTGGATTTAGTGTGATCATTGAAGTGAGTAATTCAAATGAAGTTCTGATGCCCATACTATTCTTTTTCATTTCATTTGGGTGACAGGTATCTCCTCCCCTTTTGCCGCTGCCATCTGTATGCCACTCCTGCAGATGGCTTTTACTCCCGACACCTGCTGCTTCGTGTTAATCAGTGGAGCACCATTACGATCTTATGGGACGATCGCCAATGGGCCACATGCCCTTACGCAGTACTAGTGGCTAGGAGCAACATATCGACCTTTCAGCTGGACTAGTGCCTACCTAATGGGACGGCCCTGCGGTTCTAGGCGCTTCCATGTTGCCTTTTTGAACGTGAATGTAGCCCCTGTGTACCATGAAGGAACAGGGCGTCACACAAGAAGAAGCTGGTCATTTATTGCGGATGCAGCCCACAATAATGGAATATATTTTGGAGTTCATGACCTAATGGCTGTATGGGCTTGGTGATTTTGTTGTGCATTAAATTTCTATTCTGATATTGACCATGTAGCGTTCTTCTTTGCAAGTAATGTAGCATATTCCTATTTGTGGAGCGATGTATTGTGAGAAGATCTGCATTGGGTTCCGGCTTCTGAGTATAGTTGCGTGGTACTGTACTGGCCGCGTTTGCCTACGAAGCCCAGTGTGGTCAGGGATAGGGGCTACCATTATGACTGTTTTAATGATGTCATGCTCAGGGGCGGGGGATTAGCTTTTGTGTAACAGATGCCGGTCAGCCAGGTGGATTGGTGGAATGATGTGATTATCAGAATATGGCTGGTCACAGGTGCCTGTGTTTGCGTGCGTTTCTTGGAGGGAGACTGAGGTCATGTCCATTGGAATAGCTTCTGTATTCGTGCCATCTGTGCCCTGCAGCTCCCATTGGCCCCTCTTGAGATGAGCCTGGCTGCTCAGTCACTCTGCCAACTTGTGTGGTACATGCTTATGCTGATGGTTGGTTTGTTTACTGGCAGGAGTACAGGACTGGTGCAGTCTCACTCAGGATACTGCTTTGAATGTTGCCTTACACTGGTGTCAAGCGATGGGGGCCTGTTGTTGTTTTGTCTCATATTTCAGTTCATATTGCTGTACTTGGACCTTCACATGCCTGTGCTGCATCAGTACTGCAATGGTGACATGGCAAATATGGATGGCCACTCACAAGGCACTTGGAGCCCCTAGATTCATTTGTTCGTTGGCATGCATGGGTGACTTGTACATTTCACTGGTTGCATTGTGTGACTTCATTGCACCTACGAGGAGTTGTGCAATGTGGCCAGGGAGTGGTGTACAGGCACTCAGTAGGGCCGTTTACGGTTGGTTCGCGATGCCGTACTTCTCACCATGGCGGAATGGTACTTTCCGCCATGCTTGATGGCGTTAGGTACATGTCCGCTAGGGTCAGAATTCGCGTACCGTTGCGCCATGGTGGTAATTACGGTTTGGCATGGCGCGCGTGCGCGTTCTTGGTGCAGTTAGCGTTGGCGTTCACTACGGTGTCGCTAATGGCATCGTACTTTACGGTGACGGGTCATAATCGCACCGAGCGCTATTCGATGGCGGTATTGCATTTCCGCCATCGTTTTTCGATTTCCGCCAGGGTCGTAATGAGGGCCAATCACTTTGTGCACTTGGCTAGAAAAGCCTACCAAGTGTTCAGCACATAAGGAAAGAGACCCAGGCAACACAGACAATTTAAGGAAAGACCAGGAGTGTCCCCCTGGCATATTGGGCTCCAAAGCCCTAAAGAGTGGTAAAGACCAGGAAAGGGGGGTGTCGCCCTGGCAGTGTACTTCAAGGACAGTGGGTGTAGGGTCCATCACACGGCTGCAGGAAGACAGCCAAGTATTGTTCATTTTCCCCAATTATAGCTTTTGTGGTATATTAAATGCGAGGGTCAGAGTAGGTTTTTTGTACACATGACTGTGGGCATTTCATTTGGACGTCCTGAAAAAGACTGGTCCACTAGTTAGTTTCGTTGAGGCAGGGAAACTCCTCTTAGAGTTAGGGATAGTGAGGCCTTTTTCAAAACCATTTTATGATTTAAATTAAAAGCATTGTGAAGTAACAACGCATGCACTACAAAACTACCCAGACTTTAAAAAAAAAACGTCTTCCCTTACATCTTCTGTTCACCTTGAGCGAGGAGGGAGTGGACGACAACTAATCCAAGCAGCAGCACTGGATCTGCAAGGATGTACTTAAATACACGACCGTTCCAGGCTTGGCATCCCTTGAACGAAAGAGTTGCTCATGAGACACACACTGAGGTACATGTGCTGCTTTTCTGTATTTGTATTCAATTAAAACCTGCCAGGGCTGTGTGAGTCCACGTGGGCACATCGGGCACTGAGGAGGATCTCAGCGGAGACATCCACCCATGTGGCTCCATCCCTGAATACCCAGTGTCGTATGAGGTCTTTACACGTTACAAAGGTCATCAATAGGGGAATAGTGTTTTATGAGCCAATGGTTCTTTTGAATGGGGAACTTTTTAATGGTAAAGTTTTACGTGTTTTGCTGTAGGTAGGTTCTGAGTAGGTTCAGATGGTAGTCAGAAGACTATGAGAGACAAGTCAGAGACAAGAAACGCTGGTGGTGAGTTCTGCCTTCAAACCTCTTTTTTTCTAGCCAGGAAGATGAAAGGGGACCAAGACCTGGTAGATCCGAGAAGCACCATTGAGCAGTATTTATTGGTTTTAGGTTTAGGTAGTTATGGGCACACCCCAGTAGCCGCTGTGGATGATGCAGAGAGTTTAGAGCATGACCAGCTTGTACACACAGAGCCAGTGAAAGGATTTTAAAGTTGACTTAATGTATCCTCTAAGCTGTAGCCCTATAATCAGCCTTGCCACCTTATTTTGCATGATCTGGATTTGCTGAGTTTGGGTAGGCACAACTAGAGATTATTACAATAATCCTGATAAAACATAGCTCTAATCTCCTCCACTTTATGTTATGTTATGTTACTTTGCATTTATATAGCGCCTTATGTACCATTGGTATGGTCTGAAGGCGCTGGTAGGTTGAACGCACTTGGGAACCGAAGTTCAAGTCAGTAGAGAAAGTAGAGAGAGTCAAAGGTGCGTGTGAGCACCGGATATGTGTGCAGCTGGTGTGGCATTCGTGTGATAGCTGCTTCTTAGCAGTAGGTGTGGTGGTTGAGAGATCAGCAGTATGTGTTCGTTCTGGCAGGATTTGTCCAGAACATAAGTGGCTGCGTTAGGCTTGAGGAGAACACCTGGCTGGGGTGTGTAACCAGCAGTGTTTACTTAGACTGATGGGGAGTATGCGGCAGATGTTGGTATGAGATCAGTTATACCGAATGGTGTCATAGTATCTCTGTGTTCTAGTTGAGTGGTGGTGTAAGAAAGAGAGTAAGCGTGGTGATGTGATATGATGGGTTACATGCTTGTTCAAGCGTTCTGTGCACTCCAATCCGTTCCATGCACTCCGGTCCACTCCACGCACTCTGGTCCACTCCACGCACTCTAGTCCGCCACACGCCCTCCAGTCCGCCCCACGCCCCCCAGTCCGCCCCACACCCCCCAGTCTGCCCCACGCCCCCATTCCGCCCCACGCCCCCAATCCGCCCCACGCACCCTAGTCCTCCCCACGCACCCCAGTCTGCCCCACGCACCCCGGTCCGCCCCACGCACTCCAGTCTGCCTCAGTCTGCTTCACTCACTCCAATCCGCTCTATGCACTCCAATCCGCTCCACGCACTCCAATCCACTCCACGCACTCCACTCTGCTCCACGCACTCCACTGCGCTCCACGCACTCCACTCCGCTCCACGCACACCAATCCGTTCCACGTACTCCAATCCGTTTTGGGCATTCGAATCTGTTCTATTTACTCCGATCCATTCCATGTATTCGGAGTTGTTTTATGCACTTTATCCACATATTTCACCTGTACCATCTACATACTTGATCCGTTCCATCCACATATTTCACACGTTCCATCCACATACATCACTCGTTTCATCCTCGTACGTCGCCCGATCCATCCACGTACGTCGCCTGTTCCATCTACATATGTCGCCTGTTCCATCCACATACGTTACCCGTTCCATCCACAGACATTGTCCGTCTACATACGTCGCCCGTTTCGTCCACATGCATTACAGGTTCCGTCCACCTACGTCGTCCGTTCTGTTCACATACATCGCTCGGTCAATCCATATACGTTACCCATTCCATCCACATACTTCACACGTTCCTACTGCTCTACGCATTCAGCGGCTCTACGTACTCATCCACTCTACGCATACATTTCGTTCTATGCACTCATCCGATCTACATGTTCTACTCATTCATCCGCTATACACAACTCATCCGCTCTACGCAAATCATCCGCTCTATGCAAGTCATCCACTCTACGCCAGTCATCCCCTCTACGCCAGTCATCCGCTCTACGTAACTCATCCGCTCTACGTAACTCATCCGCTCTAGGCACTCGTCCGCTCTAGGCACTCGTCCGCTCTAGGCACTCATCCGCACTAAGCACTCGCACTCTCTAGGCACTCGCACTCTCTGGGCACTCCCACGTTCTGCGTGTTCACCTGCTCTGCTCACTCACCCGCTCTACGCACTCACCCACTCTACCCACTCATTTGCTCTACGCACTCACCCGCTTCACACGTTCACCCGCTCTACGCGCTCACTCGCTCTATGCGCACACTCACTCTATGAGCTCTTATGCATTCCTCCTTTCTTACGCACTCTTTCGCACTTGTCTGTTCCATATACTCGTCGGCTCTACCCACTAGTCTGTTAAACGTAATCATATGCTCTACACGCTCCTCCACTCTTACATCCTCCTCCGCTCTGCGCATTTATCCGCTCGGCGCATTCTTCCGCTCGGCACACTCTACCGCTGGGTGTACTCATCCGCTCTGCTCACCCATCCGTTCTGCTCGCCCATCCGCTCTGCTCATCCATCCGCTCTGCTCATCCATCTGCTCACCCATCCGCTCATCCGCTCTACACACGCATCCGCTTTACACACTCATCCGCTCTACACACTCATCAGCTCTGCTCGCCCATCCGTTCTGCTAGCCCATCCACTCTGCTCGCCCATCCGCTCTGCTCGCCCATCCGCTCTGCTCGCCCATCCGCTCTGCTCGCCCATCCGGTCTGCACACTCATCCACTCTACACACTCATATGCACTACACACTCATATGCTCTACACACTCGTCCGCTCTACACACTCGTCCGCTCTACACATCCAGCCGCTCTACACATCTAGCCGCTCTACACACTCATCTGCTCTACGCACTCATCCGCTCTACACACTTGTGCGTTCAACACACTTCTCTGCACTTACGCACATATCCGCTCTACACACTCGTCCACTCTACACATCCAGCCGCTCTACACACTCATCTGCTCTACACACTCATCTGCTCTACACACTTGTGCTTTCAACACACTTCTCTGCACTTACGCACATATCCGCTCTACACACTCATCCGCTCTACACATCGAGCTGCTCTACACCTTGATCCACAGACATACTCATCCGTTCTATACACTCATCCGATCTACACGCTCATCCGATCTATACACTAATCCGATCTATACACTCATCCGATCTACATACTCATCCGATCTACATACTCATCCGATCTACTCCCTCATCTGCTAAATGCATTCATCCGCTCAGCGCTTTCATCCGTTCCACACGCTTCATCCATTCTAAAGATTTCATCCACTCCATTCACTTCGTTCGTTCATCATGCATTGCATCCATTTCATTAATTTGGATCTCCTTGCTGTTTTTGTACCATTTATTCTTATTAGCCACCTCATTGCTTTGTTCTACTCAACTCGTTTTATTCTGTTTGTCCTTTTATTTTGTATTAGTGGTTGTTAGATGTCAATTTCTCGCATCTAGTATTTTGTTGGATTGTTGTCGTTGAGATGCTGTTATTCTGTTTGGGTCAGTTTGCGTACAGGTTGGTTTCAGGGGAAGAGCCAGGTTTTCAGAAGTTTGCGGAAAGACATTAGATCAGTGAGTTGGCCATGGCGGAGGGCCAGGGTAGTGTGTGTGGAAGAAGTTTGGAGTTGCCACATACCATGATTTCAGTTTTGGAGGGGTTTAACAAGAGGTGGCTTTGGGTCATCCAGAGCTCGATGCCAAGGAGGCAGGAGGCGAGGTCAGGTCGGCAGTTGGGTTTTGAGTTCAGGAGTTTTAGAATTAGTTGAGTGTCGTCAGCGTAGTTGTAACACAGGATTTTGTGTGAGCGAATTATTGGTGGGAGTGTGATCAAGTAGAGGTTGAACAGGAGGGTGGATAGGCATGCTCCTTGTGGGACTCCCGTATCGACTGGTCGTGCTAACGAGGAATAGGAAGAGAGTATCGTTATTTGGTACCTATCTTTGAGGAATGAGGCTATCCACTTAAGAGCGGTTCCACAAATTCCTAGGGAGTGGAGGCGGTCAAGGAGGATTGAGTGATTGATTGTGTTGAAGGTGGCGGATAGGTCAAGAGGGATAAATGCGACGCATCCCGCCGAGTCTGCTGTCATTTTAAGGTCGTCCCGGATTGAGGTTAGGGTGGTTTCAGTTCCGTGACAGGCTCTGAAACCTGATTGTGCGGGGTCTAGGAGATTGTTGCCTTTCGACAAAGGCATTTAGTTGAGAGTAGGCGGTTCGGTCAATGAGTTTGTCAAGGAACCTGGTGTTTGAGATGGGGCGGTAGTTTTTGGGCACGAGAGGGTCGAGGGAGGATTTTTTATTAGAGGTTTGACATGAACCATTTTGAATGCGTCGGGGAAGATACCCGAGGAAAGGGAGTCATTTATGATGGATCTTGCGTGTTCTCCTGCGCAGGTGGAAGCGAAAATTTCTTTGAGGGTCTAGCGGAGACCCGGACGGTTTGCGGGCAGATAGAACTTTGAGAAATTGGTCTGGTGTTATTGGTCTAAAGGATTCAAATGTTGGTTGTATAGTGGTCGCAGGCGGTGGGTTGGTCGGTATCGGGGGAGGGTTGCCTGGTGGATGTAAGAGAGCCAGTTTGGTGGTTAGAGCGTTTGTTCTCTCGAGAGCCCTGACGTAAAAGTGGAGAGAGAGAGAGTCGCATAGTGATTGTGAGGGGGTCGGGGCGGTCGTAGAGCATGCCGGTTTGGTGAATTCGGAGATGATATTGTGAAGTTCTTTGTTGGGGTTTTTGCATTTTAGGATTCGGGAGTTGTAGTGGGCTTTTTTTGCTTTCCGTATTTCGGTCTTCTACTGATGAAGGTGTCGGGCCAAGGTGGCTCTACTCTCGTGGATTTTGTCTTTCTGCCATTTGCGTTCTAGGGATTTATATAGTTGTTTAGTGTTCTTCAACTCAGGTGTGAACCATCTAGGGAACAGGCCACGGCGGGTTGATGGTTTGCAAGAGGGTGTGAGCCGCATTAGTGAGGTGTTGAGCCATGAATCAAAGGCGTCAGGGGTTAGTTGTTTATTGAGTTGGCAGGTAGGAGGTGGAGAGTGGAGGAGTGCGTCGGCTAGGTCAGGAACGATTATTCGTTTTTTCCAGCATTTGCGAAGCTCCGGAGGTTCAGATTCGAGTACGGGAAGGGGGTCGGGTGAGCGAAGGGTGAAAGAAACAATGAAGTGATCGGACCAGATGATAGGGGTGGGGGGGGGTAGATGTATCTGGTTGTGGGAGCTAAAGATGGCATCAAGAGTGTCCTTTATAGTGAGTCAGGCCGTTTATGTGGGGTTGGAGTTTAATTGCATCTAGACCGTCGACCAGAGAGTGTGTCATAGGGTTGGTGGGGATGTCGAGCCATATGTTGAAGTCTCCAAGGAGGGTGAGGTTGGGGTTGGAGGGTGGCGATAAAGTAGCAGAGGTTGTTTGAGAATTGTCTATTGTAGCCAGGGGGTCTGTAGATTATTAGGAAGCTGTGTGAGATCGACGGGGAGAGGGATAGTTTAACGAGGAGTGATTCGCAGGAAGGAATGGAAGGTTGGTTGTCGATGATTGAGCCGTGGAGGTGAGACTTGAAGACGAATGCTATTCCCCCACCTCTAGAGGGACGGTTCAGTGGGATGAGGGAGTAGTTAGCGGGGAAGGCTTCATTGGCGATTGGGGCGAAGTCGTCAGAGAACCAAGTTTCGGTGATGAAAACCAGGTTTGGCTTGTCAGAGGCAAGGAGGTCAAAGATGCAGTGTCTGTTTTTTGCTACGGATCGGGCATTAAATAGGATGCAGTTCAGTTCGGTGGGTGAGGTTGGTGTCTGAGCTGGAGCGGAAGGGGATGAGGGGGAGAGAGTGGAAACTGGAGAGGGAGAGAGGTAGGTTGGCTGATGATTGATGGGAAAAGTGGGCGAGCAGATAAGTTGGCGGGTTTCGGGTGGGAGTGGGTGGATGCGTGTCTTAGGATGACTGGTTTTGGCCCGGGGGGTGGGCGGTTAGGAGTTTCGGTTGCAGTTGGTGAGAAATCGAGGGACAGGGGTTTCAGGAAGGGTGAAGCGAAGGGGAAGGTGGTGATTGGGGGAAAGTGGTGGTGGGTCGAGACAAGGGAGGTGAAGAGTGCTGAGAGATTGAGGGGGACCAGGTAGTTTCCTCTTTAGTGTCTTTGTTGCGATTGGTGTGTGAGAGAGGGTAGGGGGTCAGAGGGCGAGAGGGATGAAGCTTCTGTTCTTGCTAGGGCTAGGCGTGCAGTTTTTAGGGAGGGGAAAGGGTGTGGTTGGGGGAAGATGGTGGGGGTTTGTGGGAAAGGCGGGGGTGGATGATTGCCGGGTGGGGTGTGCCCGGTATGATAGTGAGCGGAGCTGGCGTGATCAACGTGGGCCAGTCGGTGGTGGGGTTCGGGGGAGCAGTGGTCTTAGGGTGGTTGGCTCGCCATCATGCCCCTCTGGCTTGGTGTTTGGACAGGGGAAGGGTAGGGGATGTGAAGGAGGGTGGGATGATTTGGGAAGGGGCGGACGGGAGGCGAGGCACACCGGAGAGTGGAGGCGGTCTACGGTGGTCGTTTCCAGCAAACCCTGGTGGAGTGGGTGCGCTCATGGTTAGTACGAGCTATTAGGGTAGTTTCAGGTGCAGAGGTGATATTAAGCGTACTTCTAAATTCAATTTTGTAAATAGGGGATATTTAGGCACGCTTCTAATTTCAAGTTTTGCACAGTGCGGCTATTGGGTACATTATAATTTCAATTTTACACAGAGCGGAAATTGGGCACTGTTCCAATGTTTGACCAGGGTGGACTATTGGGCGCCCTTCTGAATTCAACCAGGGCACGCTATTAGGCGCATTTCTAATTTCAACTTTGACAGGGACACTATAAGGGACGCAAGTCCGTTCGACTAAGGAACGCTATTAGGCACACTTCTCAATTCAACTTTACACAGAGATGCTATTAGGCACGAACCTAAAATTAACTTTGCACAGCGAGTTTATTAGGGAGATTAGTCGGTTCAATGAGGCACGCTATTAGGCACGGTTGTAAATTCAACTTTACACCGAGCGGCTATTAGACACAATTCTGAAGTCAACTTTGCACAAGAGGCTGTTGGGTACAATTCTAAGTTCAAGTCTTGTATGGTGAGGCTATTAGGTATATTTCTAGATTCAACCAAGGCAGGCAATAAGACAAACTTCAGAGTTAAACTTTGTACCGTTATAAGGTCAGCTTTGCACGGGGGGTATTTGGTATACTTTAGGTTCTGGTTTGCACAGGAAGGATATTAGGCACATGGCACACTTCTAAATTCAACTTTCATAGAGAGGCTATTGGGCACACTCCTAAGTGCAACTTTACACAGAGAGGATATTGGGCACACTTCAAATTCAACTTTTCACACAGAGGATGTTGGGCACACTTCTAAGTTCAACTTTCACAGAGAGGATGTTGGGCACAATTCTAATTTTAACTTTCTACAGTGGCTATTGGGCACACTTCTAACTTCAACTTTACACAGAGCGGCTATTAGACACAATCCTGAAGTCAACTTTGCACAGAGAGGCTGTTATTTACAATTCTAAGTTCAAGTCTTGTATGGATTTCTAAGTTCAGCTTTCCCCAGAGAGGCTATTGGGCACACTTCTAAGTTCAACTTTACACAGAGAGGAAATTGGGCACACTTCAAATTCAACTTTTCACACAGTGGCTATTGGGCACACTTCTAACTTCAACTTTACACAGAGCGGCTATTAGACACAATCCTGAAGTGAGGATGTTGGGCACACTTCTAAATTCAATTTTTCACAGAGAGGCTATTAGACACAATCCTGAAGTCAACTTTGCACAGAGAGGCTATTAGTAACAATTCTAAATTCAAGTCTTGTATGGATTTCTAAGTTCAGCTTTCCCAGAGAGGCTATTGGGCGCACTTCTAAATTCAACTTTCACATAGAAGCTATTGGGCGCACTTCTCAATTCAACTTTACACAGAGAGGAAATTGGGCACACATCAAAATCAACTTTTCATACAAAGGATGTTGGGCACATGTCTAAGTTCAACTTTCTACAGACGTTATTGGGCACACTTCTAAATTCAACTTTTCACAGGGAGGATGTTGGGCACACTTCTAAGTTCAGTTTTCCCAGAGAGGCTATTGGGCGCACTTCTAAATTCAACTTTACACAGAGAGGAAATTGGGCACACATCAAATTCAACTTTTCACACAGAGGATGTTGGGCACACTTCTAAGTTCAACTTTTCACAGAGAGGATGTTGGGCACACTTCTAATTTCAACTTTCTACAGACGTTATTGGGCACACTTCTAAATTCAACTTTTCACAGGGAGGATGTTGGGCACACTTTTAAGTTCAACTTTTCACAGAGAGGATGTTGGGCACACTTCTAAATTCATCTTTCTACAGACGTTATTGGGCGCACTTTTAAATTCAACTTTTCACAGAGAGGATGTTGGGCACACTTCTAAATTCATCTTTCTACAGACGTTATTGGGCGCACTTTTAAATTCAACTTTACACAGAGCGGCTATTAGACACAATTCTGAAGTCAACTTTGCACAGAGAGGCTATTAGTTACAATTCTAAGTTCAAGTCTTGAATGGAATTCTAAGATCAGCTTTCACAGAGAGGCTATTGGGCGCACTTCTAAATTCAACTTTCACATAGAAGCTATTGGGCGCACTTCTAAATTCAACTTTTCACAGGGAGGATGTTGGGCACACTTCTAAATTCAACTTTTCACAGAGAGGATGTTGGGCACACTTCTAAATTCAACTTTGCACAGAGAGGCTATTAGTTACAATTCTAAGTTCAAGTCTTGTATGGAATTCTAATTTCCGCTTTCACAGAGGCTACTGGGCACACTTCTAAAATCAACTTTCCACAAAGAGGGTGTTGGGCACACTTCTAAATTCAACTTTGCACCGAGAGGCTATTAGACACAATTCTGAAGTCAACTTTGCACAGAGAGGCTATTAGTTACAATTCTAAGTTCAAGTCTTGTATGGAATTCTAAGATCAGCTTTCTCAGAGAGGCTATTGGGTGCACTTCTAAATTCAACTTTCACAGAGGCTATTGGGCACACTTCTAAATCCAACTATTGATCAAGAGGATATTAAGCATATATTCAGGGTGGACTAGAGAACGCAGCTTGGCACAGTTCTAAATCTAACTTTATAGCTTCAACTGTTAGTTTCATGCTTTATGAATGCAACTGTATCACAGACATGTTTGTAAATGCATACTCTTAAATGTAATGCTACCACACTATGAAGATTTACAATGTTTTAGTTTCTTGGTTGAGTGGTAGGGTAGTATGGGGGGAAGTAATTGCTTCTGACCCTGCCTTGCCACACTTACTTATTGTCGGCTTCTTGCTTCTCCTGCTGATACCTGCAGATACGGTCTGGAGTCGTCTCTAAAGAAGTCGTCATTTGCCTCAGGTCCTTAGCCGAGAGGGCTGCCCTGGGAGAACTGGTAATGGAGGGGAATCCTCTGGCTGGACCAATCAGGGCGGGATGGGCGGGTCGGGAGGTGGGAGGGAACACAATCAGGAAGCGGGTGCGGGGTGGGAAAGGGAGTCAAGCGGGGGACAGGGGGGACTGGGGGCCTTGTTAAAGTATTGAAAGAGGGCCCAGAGGGTCAGCAGGAGCGGGGCAACTCACCAGTGATCTTGCAGCTAAGGGAAGAGCCCCGTTGCTGTACGGCCGTTAGGCCCACACACACACGGTCCTTGGACCAATCAGGGCGGGATGGGCGGGTCGGGAGGCGGGAGGGAACACAATCAGGAAGCGGGTGCGGGGTGGGAAAGGGAGTCAAGCGGGGGACAGGGGGCCTGGGTGGCCGTGTTAAAGTATTGAAAGAGGGCCCGGAGGGTCAGCAGGAGTGGGGCAACTCACCAGTGATCTTGCAGCTGAAATGTTCTGATATGTTAAGAGAAGGGAGGATGAGATTAAACATATGTTATTGAAAACAGAATCTTGAATCTGAAGGGCAAAGGAGAACAGCCAGTCGAAGATGACCACCAGGTTTTTGGCCAGAGGGGCAAAGGTATGAGTACTCATAGTAGCAGGCCAGATGGAGTGAATACAAGAGGAGGGATTGAGGTGTCCAAAGTTTTTGGTACTGAAGTATGCTTATTAATTAGGGTCTTAAGTGTTTTTTCTACTTTTCTATTACTTTTGATCCATTACAATAATTCCTGGTTTCAATTAAGGAATTGCATTGTATTTTGCAGTCAATCTGAGATCTGAAACTCCAAAATGCACTACATATTCTAACATAGGCACATAATAACCTATAATTGTTTATATATTTTTTTTAAATGGTAAGTAGCTAAATGTAACTGAATAAAATGAGTAAACGCGATCATGAATTCTACATCAATGTACTAATTATACTCTATTTTGTAACTTTTGATTCTTTGTATTTTTGTTTTTAATTCGAGAAATTAAATGTTGCAGCACATTTATCAATTGTGTTGAATTTTGAAGTATTTAAAAAAGAAAAGTGAAAGCAGACCAAACCATTTGAGCTAAATCACCCATGCCACAGTACTATGTCACATATGACACAGCGCCACCCAGTGCCACCACTGGAAGTTCACCTCAGTTCAAAGGCACATGAGCTAATGAGCCTGTGAACTGTGGGTTATGCAAATTAGCCCAAATGTATTGTAAGCCTTTAGCTCCAGAATATTCACTTTATATTTTTAAAAAAATGAATATTGTTTTTTTGGCAGTTTGTGTCTAGTTAGATCAATGTTTTATTTTATGAGTGGGAAAAGCGGGTTTAGAGGCAAATAGACCCTTTTCTAATGATCTATTTGACAAGTGCTATGATAGGGAAAATGTGCAAGACTGCCGACCCACTAGATTTTAACAATGGTGAAACCAAATTAAGGCCATCGCAATGAGGCAATAATTACCATAATGAAGATTACCCCTGCTAACTGCACAGGGAGTATTAATTCTATTAAAGACTAGGAGGCGAGCATTATGCTTCAACTTCTTGTATTACTACTCCTCAGCAGTTTCAACAAAACAATAACAAAACGCTGATAACATTTTCAAACGTGACTTTTTCTTTTTCGAACTACAACTCCCATAGTCTCTGTAGTCCATCTCCATGTCATGCTCAGCTTATGACCACATCCTGTCCCATAGCTCTTCCTCTCTTTTACATGCTCTGAGATGTCACTTGAACTCCAAACTATGTCCTGCCAACAGAGCGAAGACTTCATCCACTCAAAACTGAAGCGCTGATACTCCTCGACTTCCTGTTCGAACCCTCGGTGGCTAGTCTCTCTTCTCAATTATTCTTCTGCTCCTCCCCTAAGGAAATACAAAGCAGCAGCATCAGGGTGGCGTCCATGTATTGCTATCATCATACAAAATATATAATCAATAATACATGATTGGGTGGGAAATTAATGCTCGCCTCCTAGTCTTTAATAGAATTAATACTCCCTGTGAAAGTGAATGTATCAACATTACACGGAAGGCGGTGATCCAGGGTGCTATTAGCACCCTGGACCATGCCGGTAAATTACCGGCACCGCCTTGGCGGAAAGGGGATTTACCACCCCATTCCAAGGTTGGTGGGGCGGTAAATCCCCCTTCCGCCATTGCCCTTCCCCATTCCCATTTCTGCCCCATAGGGCTCTATGGGAATGGGGAAGGCGCTAATTACGGCACCGCAATTTTGCGGTGCCGTAATTAGCTCCGAGGTCCCTTAGCGGGTTGGTTTTTAACGCCTGCAAAAGGCAGGCGTTAAAGCACCATCCCGCTAAGGGACCTCGTAGTAAGGCGGTAATGGTTAACGGTCACCGTTACCATTAACGGTGGCCGTTAACCATTACCGCCTTCCGTGTAATGAGGCCCCATTTATGGCAAGGGGTTATGAAAGTAATTATCTTAACAAGATTGAGAAAGAAGTAGACTCACTGAAGAGAGAGGATTTGTTAGTTCCTAAATCACATACTCCGGCAACAGGTACCCAGAAAATTCTGTTCATTACCAGATATAACTCAGATAGTCATAAAGTATATAGCATTGTAAGAAAACACTGGTATCTGCTCCAACTTGACAAAGATATCTCAAATTGATTTGATCCGAATCCGAGTTTCACATATAAAAAGGGAAGGACGCTTAAAAACAAGCTTTGGCCTTCATTTATGAGTAATCCCTTACATAAACTAAGTTGGTTACAATTGGCTCAGAATAAAGGTTTTCACAAATGTCGAGGATGCTCCATGTGCATATATACACTTGAAACAGCAATTATACAGTTTGGTCCATTGGGTCACCATCGTAATGAATCCTTCATTAATTGCAACTCTAAATTTGTGGTCTATTGTGTGATCTGTGTGTGTGGCTTAAAATATATAGGTAGTACAATCAGACCGTTAAAGATCAGAATAAGAGAACATCTGTCTACTATTGGCAGTCAAGAGGCAAAGTATCCATTAGCCAGCCATGGGCAAGCTCGACACCGAATGGATTGCAAAGATGACATTACATTTGTGGGACTAGCCAAAGTTACACTGCCACAGCGAGGTGGTAATCTGATGTTGAAACTCAGACAATTAGAGGCTAGATTTATCTGCAAATATAGGACTGTATACAGCGGCCTGAATTCAGATCATGAATTTGCAGTTTTTGTGAACACTCAGACATGAGGTTTGAATGATTTTATGTGTAATTGGATTGGAACAGTATGCCAGGGTAATTTTACAACAGGTTTATCCAAGTTACATATAATAATCAATGTGAATTGATGCTGGACTGCACAGCTATACCTAATTGCTATGGGAACGCGAAAGGATCAGATATGCTGCCGGCCTTTGGTTACATACAATTAAATTTAATAACTACCCAACTTCCGAGCAAAAGCTAAATCTGTCATTAATAATTGGCGTTTATGCCTCCTTTAGTGGACCTAAATCGGGAGTTAGTTTTGCAGCGGTATTTAACAATTACATTTCGGTAAACTGTCTTGAATTATTCACGCTATTTACATTACTAAATATTTATATATTTGACGCGAATTGGCGGTGTAGTAACATGTTAATTATTCAGAACACAATATAATTAACCCATTTGATGTATGGACCACCAACCAGTAACTATAGTTGAAACGCGCTAACCTAATGCATACAATATGGGACACACGTATTGCAATTGGATGGTTATTCATAATCATCCAACATGGTGGCCCGTTCTGGTCTAGAAGCATGTAACAACAAGTATGGACCAGTCTTTTCACCTTAACCATATAGATACTCCAGCGCAGTTACAGAGGCTAGTGCTTTGGGACACACATTCTGTGCACACAACTCGTTCAGGTAAGAGTCTTTATTTACGGTCCCTGAGACCTTGATATGCAAATGCACTTTCAATATAGATCACTATGACGGGATGTTCGCAATACGTTAAGTAGTATTTAAGGCTGTTTCTTTCAGCATATCAGCAAACGTTAGTAGAAGGAAAATATACCTTTCATCAACTGACAGGCAGTAACCACGCCCTAACCGGATGTCCCGCCTCTCTGGGGTGTCCATGGTAACGCAAGTCCCTCCTTACCGGATGTCCCTGTGCTGTAGTGACATCATGCGTTGTGTTCGGGGAAGTGCAGGCATAGGAAAGGGCGTTTCCCGGCAGTGAAGTTGTGGGTGAACTATGATTTTGGGGCTAGGCGTGGCCCAGCATGGATGGTGACATCACAGGCGTGTCCCTGTAGTTTCCGTTAAGGCCTAACTTAATAGTGACATCATGCGTTGTGTTCGGGGAAGTGCTGGCGTAGGAAACGGCGTTTCCCAGCAGCGATGTTGTGGGTGAGCTATGATTTTGGGGCTAGGCGTGGCCCAGCAGGGATGGTGACATCACAGGCGTGTCCCTGTAGTTTCCCTTAAGGCCTAACTTAATAGTGACATCATGCGTTGTGTTCGGGGAAGTGTAGGCGTAGGAAAGGGCGTTTCCCGGCAGTGATGTAGTGGGTGAGCTATGATTTTGGGGCTAGGCGTGGCCCAGCAGGGGATTGTGACATCCCGACTGTGTCAAGGTCCAGGGCTCTGGGGAGATGATGTAGGTATGAAGTTGGGATGTCAGGGGGCAGGCCGGGGGGTGTTGTGGGGGTGATGTAGTTATGTGCCCTCCCATAGGGGTGGAGTGAAGTGTATATATAGAGAAGGAGCTCTGGAGAGAGGTAGACGGCGCTCTTGGAGTCTGACTGTACTATTTGCATAACGCTAGCAATACCCCTGAATCATGAAACGTTACAGCTACTACTCTAAGAATACCGTAGGGAAAGACGCCTGCAACACTGCTGAAAAGTCTGATAGTCCTAGAAGTCTGACAACAATAATTCCTGTAGCTGATGAGGAATCGCAATTCCCCACTGGTAGTGGAATGGCGTATGAGGATGAGTTGAGCCAGGGCATTTTTTAAATAAATCTTGGTGATATGACACCTCCTGATTCCTACCCTTTTAAAGATGCTGATGGTGTAGAGGCTGGTATAATGGATGCACACTATACAGAGGCCAATCTGAAGGCTATGGATGAATCTATGAAGACTCTTGAAGAGCCCTTGTATGTGGATCTGGGGGTTTTGGAAGAGCTGTTTCCAGAGGTGGCCATGACCCCGAAGTTGGAAACAAGTCACGATGAAGATAGGCTGTTTACGGAGACAGCTGATGCTTTGGAGGCCGGATTGTCTATGGATGCCGCTGTTGCTATGGAGGCGTAAGCGGAGGGACCTGTTCTGTGCAATTTGGTATGTAGGAAAAGGGTGTGTTTGTGTGAACTATGTGTAAAAAAAATATATATTGAAGAATTCAATTTCTTTCATTTTTGAATTGCAGAAAACGGCAGATAAAGTTGACGGTGCTGAAAGTCAGTGGTCTCCATTTAATACCGTCAATTTTGACTGTGTGTGCTGTTCAAAAATGATCGAAAGTCCAGCATCACAAGCCCGTAATAAGTGTAAGAAGTGTGTTTGTTTAAAACGTTTTGAAAGTTCTGATGAAGAAGAAGAAGAGGAAACTATGAATTTTTTGGAAACATCAGCTTTTCAGGCTTTTGCGGCCTGTGTAGTGAAAGTATGCTTGAAGTGTGATTATTACCGCTGGTGCTATGGACATAAATGCGATGACCCACAACAGGATGCTCATGACTGTTTACTTCCGAATCATCACGCTAGAGCAATACGTCGGATATGTTTTATGTTGAATTCATATAAAGCTTTTCAGTTGCTTAAAGCTGTATATAAAGGTATGGGCATGCACATACATGCTAGTGTGGAGAGTGTTTTATCTAAAACATGGATAGAATTATACCATTGCCGCAATCCTGAGAAAAAATTGAGATCTTTACAAATGGCTGGTCCTGTGCTTTTTAGAAACAGGGTAGCACATTTAATGGATAAAGATCTTTGTGACATATACACTTTTGGGAATCCCCTGAAGTCTTGTGTAGCACGCCGGAAACTGTTTTAAAGAGAGAAGAAATATCCAGAGTGTGTTTCTTATATGTGTATATTTGTTTCTAGGTTAAGATTTCTGAAGGGCCAGCAAGACGTGTGGATCGTAAACTGAAACCTGGCCGTGTATGTGTGGAAAAACTGTTATACGCTATGCTGAAAGAGCAGATATCGGAAATTGCCCCAGATACCCTGAAATATCAACAGATACCTACCCCCCGACCAGAGCCGTTTTGTAAAAGTTTGATGTGTATAGGTAACATATGGACCAACACTTGGCTCCCTGTATTGGATGAATACTGGCATCTATACAAACATGATATGGGTTATTTATACCTACACCCTAGAGAGGTATTACAGCAGCTTTTGGAGCAATTGTATGAACATTACTTTAGCATTAAAGGATACGTTTTACAGGACCGCAAATTGTATGACCTTTTAAATGCCTCAAGTGTTTTATGCATACAGAGTTATATGCGGGGGGGAATAGGGATTTTGTATAATGCTATTTATAAGGCTGCAGAAAAAATATCATAAAGGGTGACGTTGTGTCAGACGCTATATGTATAAGAGTTGTAATAAAATCATCTTTCTCCCATTATGCCTTTGTTTATTTTTTTGAAGTGTTTCAGTGTTGAACAGCTCTTATTGAAGCATGCATGAAAGATATTATGATGAAAGCGGCATTTGCAGTTATGGGGGTGTTGATGCTCTCTATGAAAAACTACAACATGACAAGAAATCTATCACACGCTGAGCTGTTAAGGAATGGTTATCTGGTGAAGAGGCATATAGTGTTCATAAAAATGCTAGAAAACGTTTTAAAAGAAGAAGAACCGTGGTTTCCCAAAGAGACCAACAGTGGCAGTGTTATTTAATAGATATGCAGCCCTATGGGAAGCAGAATGATGGGGCGCAGTACATCCTGACGGTTATTGATATTTTATCAAAATACGCCTTTGCCGAAGTTTTGAGGGATAAGACCGGATCAAGAGTGACGACCGCTTTCAAACATGTTTTTAGCAAAAGCCGGGTGCCTGTAAAATTACAAACGGATGCCAGCAAGGAGTTTTTAAATAGACCCTTCCAAAATCTTTTAAAACAATATAATGTGTATCATTTTATAACGTACAATGAGGTTAAGGCTGCTATTGTTGAACGCTTTAATAGAACCTTAAAATCTAAGATTTGGAGATTTTTTACAGCAAATAATACACATCGTTATGTGGACGTATTACAACGTTTTATAGAGGTGTACAACAATAGCTATCATCGATCTATAAAAATGACTCAAAATTCTGTAACGTCTGAAAATTCCCTAACCGTTTGGAAAAACTTGTATGCTGACATGGTAGCGAAGAAGGTCAAGAAACCATCCTTTTGAGTGGGGGACCATGTCCGAGTTTCCAAGCTTAAAGGTGTCTTTACAAAGGGGTATCAGCAATCATTTACTGATGAAATATTTATAGTGACCAAAATGTCTGTGAAAGGGGGGGTTTACATCTACCAGCTGGTTGATTATGATGGTGAGGGTGTGAGCGGTAATTTTTACACCGACGAGTTACAGAAGGTCACCAATGAGCCCCAACGCTTTTATAGGATTGAGAAAATTCTTCAGAGTAAAGGTAAAGGAAATAAAAAACAAAGTCTGGTAAAATGGACAGGGTGGCCTGAGAAATTTAACAGTTGGGTTAGCGCTTCATCTCTAAAGGATCTACAAAGCACAGGCGCTCCCTGAGAAAATGGAAAGCAGTGGATTTTATATCACCATACCCAGTAACGCTTCTCTAGATACATTCCCAAACAATGAAATATCAAATTATTGTGTTAAAATGGCCAAACCCGTTGATTTATAAGGATTGTGGGAAGTGGGTCTAATAGAGATTCAATACCCCCATACCTGGGACACTGTGGCCCTCATTACGACCCTTGCGGAAAGCGAAAAACGATGGCGGAAATGCAATACCGCCATCGAATAGCGCTCGGTGCGACTATGACCCGTCACCGTAAAGTACGATGCCATTAGCGACACCGTAGTGAACGCCAACGCTAACTGCACCAAGTACGCGCGCGCGCGCCATGCCAAACCGTAATCAGCACCATGGCGCAAGGGTACGCGAATTCCGACCCTAGCGGACATGTACTTAACGCCATCAAGCACGGCGGAAAGTACCATTCCGCCATGGTGAGAAGTACGGCATCGCGAATCAACCGTAAACGGCCCCACTGAGTGCCTGTACACCGCTCCCTGGCCACATAGTACAACTCCCCGTAGGTGCAACGAAGTCACAATGCAACCAGTGAAATGTACAAGTCACCCATGCATGCCAACGAACAAAAGAATCACAAGAGGGGCCAATGGGAGCTGCAGGGCACAGATGGCACGAATACAGAAGCTATACCAATGGACATGACCCCAGTCTCCCACCAAGAAACGCACGCAAACACAGGCACCTGTGACCAGCAATATTCCGATAATCACATCATTCCACCAATCCACCTGGCTGACCGGCATCTGTTACACAAAACCTAATCCCCCGCCCCTGAGCATGACATCATCCAAACAGTCATATTGGCAGCCCTCACCCCTGACCTCACTGGGCTTCGTAGGCAAACGCGCCCAGCACAGTACCACGCAACTATACTCCGAAGCTGGAACCCAATGCAGATCTCCTCACAATACATCGCTCCCCAAATAGGAATATGCCACATCACTTGCAAAGAAGAACGCTACACGGCCCATATCAGAATAGAAATTTAATGCACAACAAATTCACCAAGCCCATACAGCCATTAGGCCATGAACTCCAAAACACATTTCACCATTGTGGGCTGCATCCGCAAGAAATGACCAGCTACTTCTTGTGTGACGCCCTGTTCCTTCATGGTACACAGGGGCTACATTCCGTACGAAAAGGCAACATGGAAGCGCCTAGAACCGCAGGGCCGTCCCAATAGGGAGGCACTAGTCCAGCTGAAAGGCCGAAATGTTGCTCCGAGCCACTAGTACTGCGTAAGGGCATGTGGCCCATTGGCGATCGTCCCATAAGATCGTAATGCTGCTCCACTGATTAACACGAAGCAGCAGGTGTCGGGAGTAAAACCCATCTGCAGGAGTGGCATACAGATGGCAGTGGCAAAAGGGGAGGAGATACCTGTCAACCAAAAGAAAAGAAAAAGAAAAGAATGGCCATCAGAACTACATCCGAACAACTCACCTCAATGATCACACTAAATCCACAGCCATATGCATGCTAGCCCACTCCAAAGGATCATCACCACCCCAAAACCACTTGCGACTCATAACTATCCATATCGAGGTGAAAACACCATCACAAACGAGTGTACCTGTGCATGCGTCTGTGAAAACAGAATCCATCAGATGGGATTGGTAACGTGCATGGACACAAGTGTCTGAAGGCGCGTCGAGACAGGGAGGGCTCAACAAGGCCAGATAGACGATGGTCCCACTATGGCAGCCCTGCATCACATAGCGCAGGGGAGGCGGACAGATTCCAAGAAGCCCTGTACATGGCAAACACTGTATCAAATCATCTGCCCATGCATCCATTCATCATTCCCTCATCCCGTAATGATAACGCCTGTTACCATACTCACATAACATGTGAGAATTCCATTGAGTCTGTGCGTTATGCAGCCTGCAAAATCCACTGTGCCCCAGCCCGTAATTCCAGTGTTGTGAAGTAACATGTATTTGGGAACGTCCGGCCTCATCATCCACTTCGCTATTGCGCATCCCAAACTATTCATATCAATCATTGCATCCTCGCCATGGCCCCTGTCCCAAGGACACTGAACAATAGAACGTTATATTTGCAGTCAGACCTGTGGGCATCTCCTCGCCGCTAGCTGAAGACCGAAAGCGCCGCCCTTCGAATTCCTCATTTGCAACATCACGTCGAAAAGGCATCTGTGGCCGCTTGAAATCACAAATTAATCCATCTAGTGCGGCTGTGTGTGAAAATGGCAACTGCCTTCACTCACAAATGGGAGGCCCCGCCCGTCGGTGAACCTCGGTACAGTGATGCATGAGGGTCCACCGTTACTCGAGTACTACGTTCCACTGACCCTTCACAAGTCTGTTCGCGACTGCATAGAATGCATGTGAAACAATGGGACCATAGCCGAATGAACATATCAACCAATGTTACACGGCCATCGGGTACTAATACATGATTGTAATAGCAAGATGCCATTCCTCGAATTGCAGCGTTGTGTGCGGGACGTGCTCGCCCAAAGGGGAGAGCAGCTTGCACAGGTGGAATGAATCACCACAGGTGGAGGCCATACAGCCTGAAAACACATAAATTGCACGCCCAGTCTCCTCCCACAACCACTCCGAAATGCTACCGGCAGGACTCGCGATGTTGGCCCTGGGGGACCTGATAGCACTGCAAGTACTCCAACTCCAAGAAGAAGACGAACACCAACTACAACCGGCCGCACGGAGGAGACGCAGGAGGAGGAGGAGGGCAAGGCAGGGCCAGCAAGGGCTGCCAGCACAGCCACTACCACCACGCAGGCAGCCCGCAATCCCACGCCTCCGAGCACATCCGTTCAACCTCACTGATGAGCAGATCCACACCCTCTACCGTTTGGACCGGGACACCATAGCCGCCATTGTGGACATGACACAGGCTGACCTTGTCAGCATGATAGATAGCCCAACCGCCATCCCACCCCTACTGAAGGTGGTGTCTGTACTCCACTTCCTGGCCACAGGCACCTACCAGCACACAGTCGGACAGTTGCATGGCATTTCTCAGCCACTGTTCTCACGGACACTATTGCAAGTGCTCGATGCCCTCCTGCAGCACGCAGACGACTACATCTCTCTACCACGCTTGGAGCAGGAAATTACCAACACAAAAGTGGGATTCCATGCACTTGGCGGCATACCGGGTTGCATTGGTGCCATCAACTGCACCCATGTGGAATTGGTCGTCCCACATGCCATGGAGGCCCAGTACCGCAACCGAAAACAATTTCATTCACTGAATGTACAAATGGTGTGTGACTCCAACAGGATCATTACACATTGTTGTGCCCGATTCCCTGGATCAACCCATGATTCTATGGTCTTGAGGAACTCTACAATACCACGCTACATGGAGCGACACGCAGGGAACAGATCCTGGCTACTCGGTGAGTCTCATTTCATGCATGATGATGTGGGGTATGTGATGCGGCAATGACCTGGCAGGAAGGGGGGGGGGTGCGTACGTAGCAATGGCATTCCACATAATTCGTTTATCGTCCACATACAGGTGATGCCGGATATCCACTGAAGAGATGGCTCCTCACACCAGTCCGGAACCCACGGGACCAGCATGAGGAGGACTACAACCATGCCCACTCACGTACCCGTGTAGTCATTGAACAGGCATTCGGCCTACTGAAGACTCGTTTCCGGTGCCTCAGCAGGTCTGGCGGGGCACTCCTGTACCGCCATGAGAAGGTTGCAAAGATGGTGATGGCATGTGTCATGCTCCACAACATGTGCGTACGTAGAAATGTGCCCATGCCCCCTGACGCAGAACTGCAAGCACCTGAAGATGGTCATGATGAGGGTGGGGATGTGGCAGCACCTCAAGGAGTCTGCGAGGCACAGGAGGGCCGTGAAATTCGTCAGCATCTCATAGATGCATGCTTCTAGCACTCACGCCTGGTGGCTGATACATGGACACCGGACTCGTGGCACTGTGTGTGTCTGGTACATGCACAATATGGACTGTACGCCTATGATGGCCTAGTACACAAAGAACATTGTCCACACATCTCATTGTTTGATCGTGCATTGTTTATGGCATATGTGATATCATGTTGAACACCCTATCGACCCGCCACCCAAGTGAGCCCAACACACCCCCTCCACCCTCCTACCTCCCCCCCGAACACCAGTGTCCAAAGATGCTCATTGTCAGTGGGCAGTCGCTATTGCAAGCCCCCTCTGCGGGTATCAGGGGCACCCCTGCCTTGGAGCGCAGGTTCCTCCCAGATCTACGTTGGGGGCTGCCCTGGACGGAACTTGCAACGGATGATGTCTCTGCCTGCTCACGTCCATGCATGTCCCTAAGGGTTTGTGAGAGCTCAGTGAGCACACGGCGCACTGCGGCAAGTTCGGCACATACGTCTTTGGACGTCGCATGCAGTTCCCCCCTCAGGCTCTCGGTGCTTCTCTCCATTTGGACTCTCAGGCTCTCGGTGCTACTCTCCATTTGGACTCTCAGGCTCTCGGTGCTACTCTCCATTTGGACTCTCAGGCTCTCGGTGCTACTCTCCATTTGGACTCTCAGGCTCTCGGTGCTACTCTCCATTTGTGCCCTAAGTGTCTCAGTTGATGTTTCTATGTCTGCCTTAGTGCCCCCACATCCATCGGCATGGTCCTTGAGGAGCGTGGCCAGTTGCTGCTGTTGCACGATTAACTGGTCGAGGGACTGTTGCCTCTGCTGGGCCATGGCCATTTGCGGTGGTGTCACAGAGGGGCTGTTCGCCTCATGTTGCCCTGCCACAGGGCTTGTGGGGGATGGCCAGTCGTCGTCTTGTGGGTGCCCCTGCGTGGTATCCTCATGGTGTACGGGATGGAACAGACAGGGGGATTGGGACAGGTCATGGATGGATCTGACTTCGACATCCCCGTCTTCTGTGTCGGAGCATGCTGCCATTAATGGGGTGTCACCTATGGTGCTGCTGCCACCAGAGGCAGTACCTTCTGTGGCATCTGTGGCATCCATTGGGGGGACCTGTGGTGGTGCTGTTGTGGGCATGCTGGCTGCTGGGGTGCCTGTTGATGTTCCCTCCTGTGTGCTGCCACTTGATATGTGCTGCTGCCGTGTCTTGATGCGTGCAGCTGAGGTGGAGGGTCTTTGGCCGTCGGTCTTGGCCCTCTTTGCAGGTGTGCTGGCAGGGGTGTCCTGGAGCTCGTCGTTTGGATCGGACCCTGTGGTGGAGTAAAGGAGGGCGAGCGTTATTAATGGGTCTGTGGGAATTGGAATGGCAATGTATCACATGCATTGGGGTGGTACCTGAGGGTGATTTGGGTCGGGGCCTTGGAGGTGCTTTCATTTGTGTGTGGAGTGAGGGTGCAGTTGTTTGGCAGCCTGCAGTTAGGGTGTGCCTGCTGCACGTGTAGTGGGTGTTTTTGGGGTTTTTACTTATTTATGTATTTATTGTGTGTTTTAAAGTGCGCTATCCGGCCAATGTGTGTGGACGTTCTCCTGGCCATGTGTTGCTGTTGCGCTATGTGGACACATGTGAGTCACATGATTGGACATTGTGGATTTGGCATGGTTTTATTTGGGCCACCTACCTGATTCTCCGGATGTCTGCACTCCTTTCTCCATCCCTCCGACTCCCTCTATGCTCTCCATTGCAATGGTGGAGGCACAGATTTCTTCCCAGGGGGTCAACTTGATGGGTGATTCCGACCCTCCCCCGGTGGCTTTGGCAATGTTGCGGTTGGCAGAAAGTATGCTACGGACGCGTATCCGCAGGTCGTCCCACCGCTTCCTGCATTGCTGTGGGTTGCGGGGTGCGGTCCCCACCGCACTTACCCGCTGTGCCACCAGGGCCCATATGGCCTTCTTGTTCGCAAGTGCCGTCCTGGTCATTTGCGTGGAGAAGACGGCGGCGGCATTCTCCTGGAGGGTCTCTGTGAGTACGGTGAGTTCCTCACGGGAGAAGTGGACCTGCCGCTTGCGGTCGCACGCTTTCTTCGCTACTTTTCCCATTTTTCTTGGTTTCACTAGGGTGGATGACGGGTTGGGATGTGTCTCAGGGTGGTGTTTTTAGTGGTTGTGTGTATTTTGTGGTTTTATAGGTGTACGGGGTGTTGTTTCCCGTTCCGGGCCCATGTTTTTACTTCCGTTTCCGTATATTTACGGTCGCCGTACTTTCCGGTTGGCGCTCACTGCGGTGTCCGCTATGATGGGTGGCGGTATTGCACCTAGGGCGCCGTACGGCGGCGGTGTGGGCCGTTTTGGGGTCATTTCCGCCATCGCGGACTTTGCACTTCCGCCATGGCGTGGTGCTCATGCCCGATGGGTCGGAATGGGCCGCACTTTGCTCCATCGTGCAATGGCGGAAACGCTATTTACGCTGTGGCGGTCCGGTCAGTCGCTTTCCGCCAGGGTCGTAATGAGGGCCTGTGTCTAGAAGAGAGGCCACATTTACCATCAAGCGTGAAGGTCCTATTGAACTGTTACACGCTGGCTTTCCTCCTGGATTTTACAGCAGTATACAAGCTTTGTTAGAGGATATCAATAAAAGTCTCGCAAACATTGAACGCACTTCTGATATACAGTTGTTTCTGGATAAGGTGCAGAGAAAAGTATTTCTAAAATTGACGGATCTTACCACTGAGTTTATATGTACTGGGAAACATTTTTGGGTTTTGGGAACCGTTCAACATGTAAAAAGTACTAAAGATTTGGACAGAACGTGTGCTGATATTGATGGGGGCTTTTACAGTCTTATGATCTACAGTAATATAGTAGAATATCAAAGGGTCGGTGACTCCTACGCCCCCCTAATGAGAACAGCCCAGGTCAAAGGTGAAAATAATGGCATTGTTAATATACAATGTATTAAATCTGATTATATACTGGTTTCTAACAGTCATTTTTGACACCATCAATATACAGATAAGGGATGATCAGGGGGAGTTGGTGTCATTTAAATACGGGAAGGTCCTAGTGAAACTACACCTCTGTCCTAGGAGAGAAAAAGACTATTAAAAACATGGTATTTATGAAAAACTATGGGGAGCCGTACGTTTATAGGGATTATTACCGCCGACTAGCTGGTTATGGCAATCAACCTTACTTTGAAGGGGCACCCGTTATGTATGGAGCGGGTTTAGGAAGTATTTTTAGAAGCCTCTTACGAAGGGCTATGCCATTTCTATGAAAGGGGTTTGAATTAGCCAAACCACATGTGAAAACAGCAGCTACAAATATTGCTAAGGAGGTGGTGTCTACAGCTACAACCTCCATCACAAATTGTTTTAACCAACCACCGCAAGAGGGTTCTGGTCTGGTTTATGCGGAAAAAAACACAAACAAAAGAAAAAGGAAAACATCGCACAGATGGGGGCCTCCAGGGCCGCATAAAAAACTAGGATCAGCAACGAAAACTGCTCAGAAGAGAAAAAGAACTTGCAAGAACCAATCGACCAAGAAAAATAAAACTAGCCACGGCATCAATATTTTCTAAAAGATGGCGTTTATCCATTGTGCGTCGGGGGATGTGTCAAATCTGAACTCTCTGTTTGCTGTACCCCTGACCCAAACTAGCATCGAAAACATCTTTTTCATGTAAGTGGCTCCCCTTGCTGCACTATCTCCGCTAGCGCCTATAGAGTTTTACATATCAGGCTCAACAGAGATGTACCTGGATTTAAATGGCATGTTACTTTATCTCACTTGTAAAATAACAAAGGCTGATGGATCAGCTATCCCAGCAATGGGTAAAGTTGCTATGATTGCTTACCCCGTGGCTACCCTCTTTAATCAGGTGGATATTACTCTAGGCGACCGTCTGATTACACAGAGCAACATAATGTACGCCTATAGGGCCTATATAGAAAGCATTTTGAACTACAGCAATGACGCTTTGGACACTCAACCTACAGCGGGGATTTTCTAAAATGACAGAGCAGGCCATATGGAGGATTATGCTCTAGATGGAGCTAATGCCGGCCTTATAAAAAGAGCGGCAGATGCCACAGAGAGCAGACATTTTGATTTACTAATCCGTCTACACTCCAATCTTTTTTTCCAGGAGAAACTAATGGTGAACGGCGTTGATCTGAAAATTAAACTTTCTAGAAATAAAGTTGCTTTTTGCCTCAACAGTGATGATGCTGAAGCTTACAAGCTGATTATAGTATCAGCTAGTTTATTTATTAAAAGGGTGAATGTGTCACCCACGGTCAGATTAGCTCATGCTGATGCTCTACAAGTATCAAACTTAAAATTTCGGGTGGAGCGGACATCTTTGAAAATTTTCAGTGTTCCAGCGGGTAGCCGTATCGCCAGTCAAGATAACTTATTCCTTGGGCAGTTACCGAAAATAATCATCATTGGTTTTGTGGACAACACAGCTTTTTCTGGGGCTTACGCCAGCAACCCTTTTAATTTTAAACATTACAACATCAACTACGCAGCTCTTTTTAAAGACGGGGTCGTTATACCGTCTAAAGCCTACAGTTGCAGTTTTCAACAAAAAAATACAATTATGGAGTATTTGGGACTTGTCTCCATCAGCGGTAAACACTTGCATGATAAAGGTTTTGTGATACCCTGTGACGATTATGATGGGGGTTATACTCTGCTAGCTTTTGATTTGAGACCTGATAATACATCAACAGGGCATTATAATCTGATTAGTAATGGTAATCTACGCATAGAGGTACGCTTTGCTGCAAATTTACCCAACACTGTAAATCTAATTATTATGGCTCTATTTGACTCGTTTATGGAACTCAACAATCAACGACAATTATTGTATGGCATGTAATGGATACTTACCAGATCAAACGTTTTCTAAGTAAAGACAAACATGCTAAGAAAACATTCAAGGGTGTGTATTCATGTGATAACCTTCCAATAGACATAACTAATGAGCAACCCATTAGTCTTGTGGCGAACACCGATCCCCAAGATCAGGAAGGCACCCATTGGGTAGGTATGTTTATAAACAAGGGTACAATAACCGTCTTTGACAGCCTGGGGTGTTTCCCAAGCTACCCCATATCCAGAGGCGCTATCCTGGACTATGTGAAGGATATAGCTCCCGTCATGCATTATAATAGAACACCTGTGCAACATCCTGAAGCCATCACGTGTGGACAGCACTTGTGTTACTTTGTATCTAACATGTCTGAGAAACACTCTCTGATAAGGGTTATGCAGACCTATTCATTGGACCTCCGGCAAAATGATGTCATGGTTACTACTTTTGTGAATAAGAACAGCTTTCAGAGATCCCCTGTAAATGTTTTTGATCGTTGGCAAAAATGTACCCTTGTTACTAAACCTTAAAATTGTGTACACGTATAAATAAACACATTTTCTTATTAATTGAAACAAAGGGCCTCATTACGAGTCCGGCGGTAACCGAAGCGGTAAAACTACCTGGTTACCGCCGGACTCGTATTACCATTCTGCCTCCGTGATTCCTGGAATTACCGGGGCATTACAACCCCGGTTTTCCGGGAATCACGGAGGCGTAATGGTGTTAATCCCCATTCCTATTGAGTCCTATGCTAATATTGTTTTTTTTTTTAAAACATATACATGTATATACATATTTTACAATGGTTAAAGAATTTGTTAAAGAAAGAAAAGAGGTTACACGTTAAACCAAGAGGCGCGTTTGCTGGATTTATTTATTTTTGTTTTTTTTATTGACATTTCAGATGATTCAAAAGCTGATGTTAAGGGTTTGATCTCAGAGGTCCTCATTACAACACCAGCGCTAAACCATGGCGCTATTAGCACCATGGTTGGTGCCGGTGTTGTAACGGGTCCGCCATGGTTCAATGGGGAATTACCACCCCATTCCAAGGTTGGCGGGCAGTAATTCCCCATTGAACCATGGCCCTTCCCCATTCCCATTTCGCCCCATAGGGCTGAATGGGACTGGGGAAAGCACTAAGTACGGTACCGCAAATTGCGGTACTGTACTTAGCACCAAGGTCCCTTTGCGGGTCCCTACTTTAACGGCTGGTCTAGACCAGCCGTTAAGGTCGGGTCCCGCAAAGGGACCTCGTAATGAGGCGTTAAGGGTTTAACGGCGCCGACACCTTTTACGGCGCCGTTAAACCCTTAACGCCAGTTTCGTAATGACCCCCAGAGTCTTTAAATTTTTACAGCAGTTCACGATGTCCCATATTTCCAATTAAGGTTGCGGGCAGGTTCACTTCGGCAGCTGCTTGCATAAACAGGTCCCACCCTCGAGGGTTTGTGTGTCTTCCAAAAGCCTGAGGATTGGTAATGTTGCAAACTAAATCGTGAACATTTGATCCTTTAACAACTGTTCCTTTATTAACAAATTCTCCCTTGTTGTTCCATGTTGACACATTTTTTTCACTCCCGGTTTTGTTCAGCAAAAGTTCCGCATTTTTCCGATAATGGGGGTTAATAATGGCCAAAACTTCCATTACCATAGGCAGAGGTAGATAGGGAGGGTTTAGAGCTAATTGCATGGTCTTCGGGGGGCATGTACCACTTCGGTTTATTTTTCTCATTTTCGGCCTGTCTAAAGTATGTTAAGTATTTTTGTAGAATAGTTGAATAGAGCCCCACCTTATCATAGTCTGATAAATCATGCCGTTTTAAAACCTCTTGCATTTCAGAGTCAAGCCTTAAAGTGGCTGATTTTCAGATATGTGCTTCTTCCCGATTCGGAGTACTTATACCCTCCAGCTGGCGTTTGTCAACCAAATACATCGTTTGGGCATGCTCCATTAACCACCCCCTAAAAGCCTAGTAATCAGAGGCAATGCAAAACCTAGTAGCTCGCCTATAAAACCCACAGAGTTTTTTAAATGCTTTCTTTTGTTTTTTATAGACAACCTCTTGTTACTCAGCTTTTTAAGGAGGCGTTTTTTTTCTTTTTTAAAGCGCCTAGCTGCCGGGTGGAAAACGGAACGTTACCCTTTATAGTGTTGAAGGCAATCTCTGCTATAGCCGATACTAGATCATCAGAGGCTGAGCACAAAATGGCCTTTCGTTGTTGGGGTGGAGCTGTTACTAGCATTTTAAGAAGAGCAAAGTTCCTAAATATACAGGCTGTCATGGTAGCTGGTTGTCGTCGCTAATGAGGAAAGATTGTTTTTCACCGGAGTTTTCTAGCCGTCTTTTGTACGTAAACCACTGGGAGTCTTCTAAAGTGTTTGTTTTTAGATCCACCAAGAGGTAACTGTAAGGTTTTAAGGTAGCCTCTTCAAAAGCCTCCATAAAAAAAACGGGTATTACCCAGGTACATTTGTCTCGCTAGGTCGGTTAGTTGGTGTTTATCTCTAGGGTTTTTAAACAGCACTATATAACTGGCGTTTAATGTTATCGAGCGGTTGCCCTTTCCATGGTAGAATACATTTTGAACAATGTAACAAATGTTAAGGTTCCGATGATGTGAGTACTGTGTAAAGGTTTTTTCGATTTCCGAGCTATGCCCTCCTTCAATCATAAGACCTCCTTCCATCATAAGATCATCTACAATAATCATATTAACAAGATTTGGTGGTAGCAAGCGGTCGTCATTCAAAGAATTTGGTAAGCCCTCCACAAACTTCAGATGTGGTATTTTAGACGCCAATTCATTATACAAGGGCTGCCAGCAAGAAAAAAACCAGATCACATTTTCAGGAATCGTATTCATAACAAAGGGTGCATTTTCTAATAAAATAGCTTTTACCACAGCTAGAAGGTCCCGCTAACACGCATGAAAAAGGGTGTTGTAACCGGGTATCCATCGTATGCAATGTTCCCTTTTCAATAAACGTAGGGTAATGTCTTGTAATTAGCAGCGAGTACACGCTTATCAAATACTATGCTCAAGGTTTTTTGCAGCGTTTCACTACTAATCTCCCATTGTTTCTTTTTTCACACTATTGAAGGTTGTTGAACTATGATATTTCTGGTTATATTTTTTAAAGAGTACTCCTGCACTAGCTCCTTTAAACTGTCAAAATTCATTTTTATACTGTTGCTAACATTTAAAGTGATATCCTTTACTTTCATACAGACAGCACGCACCGTTGGATGTCCTATAGGAATAGGTTTTAGGACCTGCAGAAACAAATTCTACAATGTGTTCACCCGGAGCTAGTTCGCTTGTTAAATTACCTAGATGATCCCCCAGGGGCGGGTCCTCGTCTTGGGGTGAGCTGACAAAAATAACTGAGTCAGTATCGTGGTACAAACAACGTTCTTGGAGGGCATCCATGACTTTATATAGCTCCAAACTGGCATGGGCTGTTGTAAAACATGCAATAAAAATGTTTATATTGTTGGAGCACGTTGGGTACTCTTTGGCATACTTCCAACAAAGACACGCTGTTTCCTCGTCTATAAACTGTAAGCTTAAAATGTCATAGCTCATGTCAAAAAGATAAGTGGTCAATTCTTCAGGGTCCGTTATAATGGTTGTGCTTGGAAGGTTGGTTCTTTGCGCAAATTTACCCCATAGGGAATTTAAACACAGTTTAGCTAACTGGCGTCTAGAGGGATTGTTTTCAATGAACTCGGGTCTTAACTGTATCCCTTGGTGTTTGTAATACTCGTCTATGTCGGGATTCAGCATCCTTGCAACTCTCGGGATAACCCGATGCTTCCTGTTTGTCTCGAAGAAAAAGACAAATGTATTTTGTAAACAGCTCTACTGTAGCTTTCCCAAAGTGCCATATTTCATAAATCCTACCCAGCCGGTATCCTTTCTGCAAGGCCGCTTGTAGCTCAACAGTGCACCAGGTACCAGTAATAGATCGTTCCTCATAACTCTGTGTGCATTTTTCAGTTTGTTTTGTAGTGGCGCAAGTCATACATAGCGGGAACATTAGTTTTCCAGAAACTCTTTGAGGGAGCACTGGAAAATAAAGTTTTTTAAATGGGTACACCTGACATTTAATCAGTCCAAAATATTGTGTAACATCTCCAAAATCTTCATGGATGATTTGGGGGTGCCCTAATGGGTATGGTTTTGAATTGTTAACAAAGGGGTAGAGACTGGTAAAGTCCAAGTAATTTATATTGTCACCAGGAGCTATCTTGTGGTAAAGTTTAACAGCATTAGTCCTTCCCCCAAAAAGAGCATCACAGGGTTCTAAGGGTTCTGGTAGATTTGTTTGTTTCAAAAAACTATTTAGCCCCTCAGCATTTTTTAGCATATCTGTCCATTCATGCTCCCAAAGTGTAATAACGCGCAAACCATTGTTTTCAAGAAAATTATTTTTTAAAAGTTTTCTTCTATCTAGATCAGGGGTGCACAACTGATTTTGACAGAGGGCCGAAAGTACCTTACATGATGGCTATAGTGGGCCAAAAAGTAAATGTGGGTGGGGCGGCAGGCGCGGTGGGGCGTGGTGTGGCAGGAGGCTTTTTCAACCCCCTATTTTTATTAAACACTATGCCCCATAGCCCCCACCCCTCAAGCAAACACTATGCCCCATGGCTCCCACCCCCAAACACTATGCCCCATGACACCCACCCCTCATGCAAACACTATGCCCCATGGCCCCCACCCCTCATGCAAACACTATGTCCCAAGACACCCACCCCTCAAGCAAACACTATGCCCCATGGCTCCCACCCCTCAACCAAACACTATGCCCATGACACCCACCCCTCATGCAAACACTATGCCCCATGGCCCCCACCCATCATGCAAACACTATGCCCCAAGACACCAACCCCTCATGCAAACACTATGCCTCAAGACACCCACCCCTCATGCAAACACTATGCCCCAAGACACCCACCCCTCATGCAAACACTATGCCCCAAGACACCCACCCCTCAAGCAAACACTATGCCCCATGGCCCCCACCCATCATGCAAACACTATGCCCCAAGACACCCACCCCTCATGCAAACACTATGCCTCAAGACACCCACCCCTCATGCAAACACTATGCCCCATGACACCCACCCCTCATGCAAACACAATGCCCCAAGACACGCACCCCTCATGCAAACACAATGCCCCAAGACACCCACCCCTCATGCAAACACTATGCCCCAAGGCACCCACCCCTCATGCAAACACTATGCCCCAAGACACCCACCCCTCAAGCAAACACTATGCCCCATGGCTCCCACCCCTCAACCAAAAACTATGCCCCATGACACCCACCCCTCATGCAAACACTATGCCCCATGGCCCCAACCCATCATGCAAACACTATGCCCCAAGACACCCACCCCTCATGCAAACACTATGCCTCAAGACACCCACCCCTCATGCAAACACTATGCCCCAAGGCACCCACCCCTCATGCAAACACTATGCCCCAAGACACCCACCGCTCAAGCAAACACTATGCCCCATGGCCCGACCCCTCATGCAAACACTATGCCCCAAGACACCCACCCCTCAACCAAACACTATGCCCCAAGACACCCACCGCTCAAGCAAACACTATGCCCCATGGCCCCGACCCCTCATGCAAACACTATGCCCCAAGACACCCACCCCTCAACCAAACACTATGCCCCATGGCCCCGACCCCTCATGCAAGCAATATGCCCCAAGACACCCACCCCTCAACCAAACACTATGCCCCATAACACCCACCCCTCATGCAAACACTATGCCCCATACTCATACAGACTCCAACCCCCCCACCCCTGCATACAAACTAACAAGTATACACCATGCACCCATACAGACCCGAACCCCCACCCCCCAACTCAGCACACAAACCCACAAGCATACACCATGCACCCATAGAGACCCGAACCCCCCACCCCCAACTCAGCACACAAACCCACAAGCATACACCATACACCCATACAAACTCGAGCCCCCCCCAACTCAGCACACAAACTCGCAAGCATGCACGCATACAGACTCGGACCCCCCACATCTCAACATACACTGAAAGTACACACAACAACAACAAACATTCAGGCAGACCCGACCCCACCCTCCCCAGCCCCCCCACCCCCACCCTCCCAGCATCTCAACATACACTGCACTTGCACACAAACACATTCAGGCAGACCCGACACACACCCCACACCCGCATCTCAACATGCACTTTCACACAACAACAAACATTCAGGCAGACCCGACACACACCCCCCGTCCGCATCTCAACACACACTGCACTTGCACACAAACACATTCAGGCAGACCCGACACACACCCCCTCTCCGCATCTCAACATACACTGAACTTGCACACAAACACATTCAGGCGGACCTGACACACACCCCCCCTCCGCATCTCAACATACACTGAACTTGCACACAAACACATTCAGGCAGACCCGACACACACCCCACACCCGCATCTCAACATGCACTTTCACACAACAACAAACATTCAGGCAGACCCGACACACACCCCCCGTCCGCATCTCAACACACACTGCACTTGCACACAAACACATTCAGGCAGACCCGACACACCCCACCCCCGCATCTCAACATACACTGCACTTGCACACAAACACATTCAAGCAGACCCGACACACACCCCACCCCCGCATCTCAACATACACTGCACTTGCACACAAACACATTTAGGCAGACCCGACACACCCCACGCCCGCATCTCAACATACACTGCAGACATACAAATACAAACACACCCATAGACACCTGACACCCCCCCACCTCCGCATCTCAACATACAATGCAGACATACAAATACAAACACACCCATACCTCCCGACACACACCCCCACCTCCGCATCTCAACATACATACAAAAACAAAAAACACAGGACGGAGCCGAGACAGACACACACACAAACATACAGCCCCCCCACCATGTACTTACCCAGACGTCCTGGAACGCTGGCGAGGCTTCTGGCACTGCCCAAATCGTTTTGGGTTGGGTGTACCTCTACATCTGTGCACCCCGGTGCCCGGTGCACAGATGTAGAAGTATACCCAACCCAAAACGATTTTTAGAAATGGAGGGACAGATGCAAAACAAGAGCCTCTTGCTTTGCATCCGTCCCTCCATTTTTAAACATCTTTTTTCTCCGGCTTTTACCCGGGCCGCCAGAGAGAGACAGTATGGATGGAACAAAGGGCCATCCATACTGCCCCTCTTCTGTGCGGCCCGTGGGGGGGGTGGGGATTGCTCAGCCCCGACTTCATTCTGCCAGGGGTGTGGGGGGGAGGAGGGCCCCGTAGCCCCCCCTACTCTGCACCCCTGCCAGGGCAGATTAGGTCACTGAGCCCCAGCTTCCCTGGCAGCATACACACACACACTGCGTGACTCACGGCCCGGCAAGGAAAACAAAGACTTTCTTAATGGAGGGCGACCTTTGCTGCTTGCGGGCCGCCTTCCATTAGGAAAGTCTTCAACCCTGCCGGGCCGCATCCAGCAGCATCACGGGCCGCACTTGGCCCGCGGGCCGTATGTTGTGCACCCATGATCTAGATGGTCATAAGTACAGCCCATCATGGTGTTATAGTCATTTTCCTTATAGCAGTGGGGGCACCCATGAAAAAAACAACCATTAAATTTGTAGGCCTATTCTTCCCCATTTAAACACGCATAACCATCTAAAAAATAGGGACCCATCTTTTTTTCCCCTCCACGCAGGGCATGGTGTATAGGTATACCGTCTTGATGGGACACATACATCAACCACTGTATGGAAGGGGTAGAAAAGCGTTTTCATTTTCCATGATACAAGTCGATTGGCACAAGGGCTATTGTTTAAGGCTCTAGAAACAGTTGCTTGTATATATGCATACACATGCTAGCTAATGTGATAAAAGTGAATGGATCTACATACGTCACATATTTTAACTCCTCAGAAGTATCGGGTTTCAAAATGAGCTCCTTTTGGGTTAGCTCAATGATACCGTTTCTAAAAATGTTACAGGTTGTTCTCAAAATATTGACAATACCTTTTTAGCTCCCTCTTAAAATCAAAAACATCTTTACCGGCCTCTGAGTACCATTTTAGAAATGCCTCCTTTTCTTCAGACATCATAAATTCTGAACCATAACACTCCACAGGGGGAATAGGGCCCACATAGTTTTGATTCTGCTGGGTATTAAAAAAATGTGGAAAATAACCTTTCGACCTTGGAAATCCAAAAGCTTTAGGCAACTTACTTAACTTCATAGGCAAGAAATTCAAGCTGGCAATAAAACAAATTTTAAAGTCTATTACCTCTAGAAGTTTTAGTTTTGCACCTTGCATTATCAGTTTGACTGCTACTCGTTCTTTAATCATTTCATGTATCAAAAAGAAAGAATCATACCCTTGACTGTTGTGTGCCAGAAAGCTATACCCCCTAAATTTTGGATCCAAGAAATTAGTAATAAAACGTTTAATGCAGTCCATACCATAAAAGGACCACGTCTTATCACCCGTCAAATGTTTGGCATAAACATAGTTTGGGATGTCTATGCCTGTCTCTTGCATACACTCTATATCAAACACAATGTAATCCTCAGTTTTAGCCACATCTTTTGGAATGGTCATGTAACACAAATGGTCCTCCAATGAAACAACTTCAATTTTACACCTAGGACAAATCTTACCACGGCATTCATGATTAGCTTTTATAAAGCGACCGCATGAAACACAGTCAGTTTTCAAATAGCATTGGGCTAAACCCTGCGCTGCTTTTTCAATGTGTTTTTCAAGGCATTGTTTAGACCGGGCAAAGGTTTTACACTTGGGATATTTAAACTTCGATTCATCCATCACAAGACACCCGTCTCTTTAACACATGTGACAATTAAATCTACATTTGTGAGACATTCAATTGTTGTATACATGACAACCAAAAGGGCATACATTCTGTACCCCTAGAAAATCCTGTAATTTAAAATACCGTAATAGTGTTTCTCATGATGTAAAAGGTAGACAGTGTTTTTATTAAAAATGTCACCCTGGGGAAAATATTTCCAAATCCAGTCTTCATTATACAAAATTTTGATCGGCACCCCAAAGTAATCTTCAAATAGACACACTTCATTAAAACCAACCATGATGTCGGGGGTTATACCCAGAGTCTGGTGGACCTCTAGAGCCTTTCTTTGTATGTAACCGTCAGTAACAGTTCTAGGCTCCATCAGACCTATGATACTGGCAGCCATACATATATTTAAGTCCCCATAGTTAAAATCCAAAAGCCAACGCTTCTTCTTAGCCACAACCATACTATAGAGTGTTTTCTTTAAAGGCCTGTACATGCCTCCCTCTCTAGATCTAACAATCACAGTTACAATTCTTAAGGGCTCCATTACAAGAAGCTCTGCCTTATATTGTAGCAAACAGCCAATGTTTTCTAAAAACTCTAAAACATCAAACACCTGGCGATGGGATCGTCTGGTAAAAAGAGGTGTAAAGTAGAACTGTCTAAACGGATCTGGACAAATTCATTAGGACCAGCTGATTCCAAAATGTGGGAAACAAGCCTCTCAATCGATTCTGTTATCAGTAATAGTGCGTGACCTGTTGAGGTTATCCGATCTAGAGTCATAAAACGAAAAACTTCATAGTATTCAACACTTATATTTTGGTATATCATGATGGTATGTTCCCAAACTCTGTAAAAAAAACTGTTTCTGTATCAGACGTGTCAGGTGTATTTGGAGAGTGAAGCTCCACATCTTTCTTTGCGCGGCGGCTAATGATAGCTTTTGCTTTTTTTAAACGTTTCAAAAACATTTTCCTCTGCCTTCTAGAGCGAAGCCATTTTAAACGCAAGGCCTCTGTACCTTTTACAGGTAAATGTCGTATGTCTACAGGCTGAGGGGGTGTATGCACATCTTCCAAACCATGCCGTGTGGTGCTAGGGGGTGTTATTACGTCTACACCGTTTGTGGACTTCCCAAGACCTAGCCCAGTTCTTAATGCGGTTATGGGGGTTGTCAACTGTTTTGTAGCAGTCGTAGCTTTATTTTCTAAAGGCTGCTTTTTATAGTCTAGAGCCAATGGATTGGTTTTAGATTTCCTGTTGAACAAAAGGTGTTTGGCTTTACAAACACGTCTACGCATATCAATTAAAGCTTTTTTAGTACACTTATGCTTTAATCTATACCTCTGGCGTCATAGGTTTACTTTCTTATGAGGTTTACTTTCTTATGTAAAGCTGGTAAATGTTTTCCTTTTTTACTATTTAATACATTTACCTCAAAAAACCGCTTAGCAGCGCCACCCCTTTTATCGCTGGGAACTCTCACCCTGTCGGCTGGTGTGTTAACATGTTTAAAGGTATGTAGGTCAGACAATGGTTTATTATCAGTCTTGTGAAAATTGTTCACTGCACACACCTGTTTGTTTACACCATTTGGCACTGTGCTTGAAAGCTCTAGCAGTTTAGGGGGATCATTTAACCTACAAATAGCAGAGGCATATACACATTCTTCACAATCTAATTTTATGTGGGAGTCTGAGTTAACTATAACAGGCTCTTTTATAGGGGAATTTACAATAGGCTCTTTTACAGGGGAGTCTATAATTATTATAACAGTTTCAGAAGCAGGGGCTGTTGGTATATCTGGTACGAAAGAGCCCTGTTTTAAATTTTGGGGAATATCAGCCCACCGCTCACTGTTGGGGATTGTGGGTGAATATGCATGGGGTGGTGTATGGTCTCCGCAATCCAGAGACCGCGGCCTAACGGTGTCTGGTATTGGGTCTAAAGCAGGAGAATCTACAAGAGGTTCTTTTATAGGGGAGTCTATAATTATTATAACCGTTTCAGAATCAGGGGCTGTTGGTACACCTGGTACCACCGTGTTAGGCAGAATCCTGTGCAGTTCCCTTAGGGAGCACTACAGAAGATTAAGACTGCAGATGAGAGCAATAAATCCCCTTTGGTATCAGTCCGTACCACAAAGATTTAGTTGTTAGCTGTGGCTGAGCGGTCAGACTTATCTCAAGAGGGAGATGAGCAATATTCAGGGTTTACACAATAGGTCCACTGTACTATGGTACAAGGAAACACTGACCAAAGCTTTGTATTAAAAAGTAGTTATATATTTATTCTCTACACTTCTAAGAAAACACAATTTATCACAGTCATCAAGCAAGTTAAATTAAGTCAAGGAAAAATATACACACTCCCAAGTTAAATTGTAGACCAAGGGAACCAGAGTGGAAACTGAGCAAAACGGCACAGTGCAAACTACACACGGGATCCTCTACCAATTTCTCACAAGGGGGGTAAAGGACAAGTTATTTAGAAATAGCTTCTTACACACCCTAGCAACACTTCCCATAAGTTTGTGGACCAGTTTAAATCAGACAGTGCATTAGTATCTCATATACTTAAATGAAAACTGAGCAAAATGGCATTTTACAAGGTTTGGAAAAGGGAAGGAAAGGGTAGTTGTAAGAAATAGGTGCACCACACAGTTCTAGATGAGAAGCAATCTAAAGAAGGCAGATCTAACAAATGTAGCCAGAGTCAGTGGTACAGGGCAGGGGCCCAGGAGCAAAATGTTCTTGTATCTGCAGTCAAGTCTTTGGTAAACGATTTTGAAAAGCTGGATGCAGAAAGCGAAAGACAATGTTAAGAGAGAGGGGCGGCTGACCCAACAGGTAGGTAAAGGATTTAAACCACCTTTAGTGTTACCGCGAAGAAAGGGTGGTCTGGCGGAACAATGTACCTTTAAAATGAAGAAGTGGCTCCTGTGGTGGCGGTTGTTCTTGTTAGTTCCTGCAGTTCGGGTGATCCAGCAGAGGAAGAGAGGCTCTCGTCGTGGAGGAAGGTTCGGGTTACTGCACTACCCAGGGATGAAACCAACCGCGCTGCTGCCCGACGAATAAAAGGTACGCTCGTTTAAATCGCGGTCCGGGTGGACTGGTGCCTGGCTATCCGGCCTCCGAGTACAGGGTACTGGTGATTCGACCAAGGCAGGTCCAGGAAGGTGATTGGCAAACTGGTTGGCCCCACCAGCTCAAGGGAAGAAGGCACTTACAGATGAAGATCTTCTCTCGTCGTGTGGAGAAAAGTGGTGAGATGCTGCAGCAGGGATTCACTGGTGGATGAGTCGTTGCAGATGTCTTTGGCTTCTCTCCTCTTCGGCTTCTTAGTTCCAGTGGCGACGTCTTGCTCTTCCAGTCCTCAGGACCCTGCTTTTATGCAAAAAGAGCCCCATTCATACAGCCTAGCTGTCACTCACACAGTGGAGTGGTCCTCTTTGGCGAGAGACCCTCCAGCCTATCAGGATAGAGTGTGACATGGGTTGCTGAGGCAACCCTGTCCAGGGGTCCTACTCCCCCTTCCACATAACGGACCCATCCCAGACTCAGTGGCGCCGAATGGAGGGCTTCTGGGCAGAAGCCCGCCAAACAGACGAATCTGGGTTAGGAGTTTAGAGAAAGACACAAGAAAGAATGTATATTAAAGTTCTGGCAAATAAGTCCTACTGGAGTAAAGTTAATATTAAAATACACCGGCGGTATGTTAGAGGCTGTCAGAAAAAGTGGTAACCTCGAACAATGGGAAAATCCCATAGGGAAATATTCACAGTCACATTTTTACAGTAGTAACCACTGCCACCACCCAGAAACTTTTGAGAGAGGGACTGTACGGAACATAAGGGAAAAACTATTAACCCTTTCCAGTACTTCCATAGTAAGATGGGTTGTACTGGTTAAGTTCATAAAAATTGACTAGTAAAGTCAATTGGGACTTTACATGCCCTGAGAGACAGTAGTCAGTCCCAGGGTATGGAGTCTATGTTTGGGGGTCGCTACAACACCCATGTGTCACTGCACTGAGGGTGCGGTGTAACACATGTGAATAAAGATGGTTCTTATGGGGTTCAGAAAATCCCATAGACATTAAACACAAAAATAGCCTAGAACACACATAGCAAAAATGCCTAAGAGTGGGAAAAAGAGTCTCACTCTTAGCAGAAAAAAAGAAACAAACCCTTCAAATCCAGCAAAGCTGCTGGGGGACTCTATAGGTAAGGGAAATTAGCCATAGACGGAGAATTCTCCCTAACACACCAAGTCCTGTTCTAAATTTTGGGGAATATCAGCATACCTCTCACTGTTGGGGATTGTGGGTGAATACGTATGGGGCGGTGTACAGTATCCATAATCCGGAGACCACGCCCTAGCGATGGTAGGTGTTGGGTCTAAAGGGGTCCGGCCTTTAAAGATAGAAACACATGAGGTGTGGTAATCTCGCCACAACCTATACTCTCCAGCCGCGAACTATCAGCTGATGGGGCTATAGGTGTTATAGCCTTTACCCGGGACCATATCATTTTATCACAGCTAACACACCGGGGCTGAGGGTCATCCGCCGGGGTGACCTGAATACTTTGAGCTTCCACAGTTTCAGAGTTAGTAACATTTAAAACATGTTGAACCCCTTCAAACCGTACATCTTTTTTCAAACTTAGTTTACGTTTTTTTTCTTTAAAAAATTTTGGAGCCCCACACTTTCCTCATAACCCCCATCTGTTGTTGTGTCAAAGTGTTCTATGTAGGGCTGACCTGTTTTCTTCACACGATTCGTTGGTGGGACCGCAAAGGTCATAAGCGCAACACTAGACTCTAAAAAGAAACATAATAAAAAAAAAAGATACATAATTACAAACTAAAAGAAAAAAGCCTATTCCTTATAAACATACACCATCCTAAAACCTAATACATGTTTCCTTTTAAAACATCCAAAACCCATAAAAACCTATATTAAATACGCCCTATAAACCTTAAAGCTGCAAAAATATTTCGTTAGCAAACATAAATAACATACCGTGCGTACTGTTCCCTGAATAGGTCCTTTTCAAAATCCCCTCAAAACGCTCTAAGGTCTGGCCTGTTTTTTTCACACGATCCGCTGCCTGGCCTCCAGAGGTAGCATGCACTAAGCCTTTAGCCTTGTGCACAACACTAGGCCCTAAAAATGACCATAACAATATTAAATACATATTTACAAAACTAGAAGCATGAGTCTGATTCCTTATAACCATACAACCTCATAAACCCTAATAAATGTTTCCCTCTAAACCATCCAAAAACCATTAAAAAATAATAAAAACTATAATAAAATACGCCCTATATACCTTTTATAAACCTTAAAGCTGCAAAACTATTTTGTTAGCAAACATAAATAACATACCGTGCGTATCTGTCTCCAAACGCTTCCTTTTGAGCTGACCCTCACAATGTTCTGCTCAGCCCACCATTTGTAAATCTATATAAAAAACATTATAACATAAATCCAAACTTACATAACACAGACACACACACACAATAAAATAAAAATATCTTATTACCTTTCGCACACCCAACTATAGCATTCACATGCTTTCTCTTCTTTGAAACCTTTATGCCATAGGCATGGTCTACTGTAATGTTAATACAAAAGCATATATTTTAATTCCTATGTGATTACACCTTCAATCCGTATGCCCTAATGCTCCAGGTGTTCAAGGAAAAACAACATTGTAAAATATGATTTACAAAACGCCTTGTGTCTTTACGCTTTATAATAGCCACACCACAACCCTATGCAAACTAAAAAATCCCTTTAAAGGTTGCACCAGCCCCTTTAAAACAAGCCAAATTAAAAAGACATATTTTTGATAAAATCCAATAATCTTGTATCTGCAATGATTCAACTTAAAACGTTTCGTAGTCCCTGTCCATTTATACATTTCTGTACAATATTTATTCACGTGTCCTGTTCAAAGAATAGATTCACTAACAAATACCTCTTCTTTTTTTTACATAGCGCGAGGCACCAGACCCATGTTAAACAACCTTATTACATCTAAAGTGCCGTAATTATTCTGTTTTTTTTGTTGTTCATTTCTAGATTAAAAATAAATTTTATTTTTTATTTTAATAGGCTCAAATAATCTTCTGTCCACCCTGGATTCAAATCTCTCAAATTCACAAGTCTAAAACATTTACTGTCTGGATCCTTTAGAAAAAAGTTCAAAGTCCTTTAGCGCTCCACAGCAGGTCTAACTAATCAATATTAGAGATTACCTATACAAATACCTTTTACAGAGCGAGAAGCAACAAACACGTGTTAAACAGTGAAATCACCTTCTAAAGCGCAGACTTCCTGATCTTTTTCAGCATCTATTATAAATAAAACACGTAGCTTTATTAATCGACCATAAACTCCTATCCCACCCCTAAATACAACTCTTTTGGTTTTGTAGACCCTCCTCAGTTTACATTGCCTTTTTTTTTTTATTCACGGGACCCTTTTTCAAACAACTTAAACACCTTTCAACTGTAACATTAATTCAACACTTATGAAACAAAATACACATACCCTTATCTAATATATATATATATATTTCTGAGGCTTGTGGAATCTGCTTAGATCACATGCTGTGCATAGGCCGACATCTAGTGGAAGCTGCGGAGGGCGTCGACACAGGGCGTGCCAGTAATAATATCCCTAGTGTGACGTCCACTGTACCCATGATCCCTCACGCGTCTAGGACCCTCAGATTGTTTTTTCGCCATTCTGGTCGGAAGCATTTCGCGGAGTTCCCTGGCCTTAGCCATACTTTTGCTAAATATTGTTAAATTTACCCATTTCTCCACCCCAACGTTGAGTCACCGAACTTCCACACTCGACGCCGGCCCGGAGAAGAATTCGACCGTCGACAGCTGCACGACGGATTTGGGCCTAGGAAGGCCTCTGGCCTCGGCCCAGGCCTTGGAAGGCCGCTGGCCTCGGCCCAGCAAGTAGGGAGAGTGGGGGGTGGACATACTCTACATTCTTTTGGTATATAGGTACATTCTTATATATTCCTACACTTACAAGCCAGCTGCCACAAGGTGCGTATGGAGGGTACCCCTTTCCAATTCTGCCCCAAGTGCAACCGCAAATACCCTTGGGTCGACAGGCACGCCACGTGCAATCTCTGCTTGCTGAGGGACCACCCCGAGGCGAACTGCAGAGCGTGTAGTAGGTTTAAACCCAAAACACTTAAGGACCGTTCGATCAAGCGTTGGGCCCACCACGCCAGGCGTCGAGGCCATGGCAGCGGAGGGCACCTTCAGCGATGGCAGCGACGCCATGCTTTCGGACGGCGAGGGCATTATGGCGTTGAAAGACAGCCGAGCGCAAGTCCCCGACCTCGGAAGGTCGTCCGGCAGGGCGGCTATGGGGAAGACCCCCAGCGACACAAGCGCTTCCCACAGCACTTCCACAAAACACATGAAGTCCAACCGAGACTCGACGCGCACGTCGAGTTCTCGGAAAGAGGCACATAGAGAACGGTCTGAATCGGCGTCCTCTGGGCGTTCTCGATCAAGATCGCCGCATGACTCCAGGCAATCATCCACTGTTGCCAAGAGTGCCTCGCTCCCCAAGGTAACGGAAGTTCGATCGTTGGAGGACGAAGCCGACTTCCATCCCCAGACCGCACTCCAGGAGTCGGGGCCCGCAGACCGCGTTACGGCGGCTCCCGAACCCCTACCTCCACACTGAAAGGATAGGGACACTACCCCCGAACCTCGACACCAGGCGTCAAAAGGCTCTGTAGGGGCGAAAAAACAGGGAAAACACTCTTCCACTCACAGGGAGGGGGAAAAACAACAAAGGAAGCAGCCTCTGCCTACTTCAACACCTTTAAGACACTCCACTCCTCAGAAACAGACAGACAAGTCCAAGTCTTCTGCTTTCACAAAGACTAGTCAGGATAAGTCAGAGAAACTTCCAGAAAGAGTCATCCCCAGTTCTAGAGAATGGTCTAGTGATGACATAGACAGGGTCATGTCAAGGATGTCATCATTGGCAGACTTTTACGCAAAAAACCCTGAACACTTTCTCTCTTATACTCCCGATGGGTCAGAACCCTCAGGCTCTAAGGATCCTATACCTCCAAGTAAAAAGTCCCGGTTTGAAACACCAACACGGTCTTCGGACCCCTTCTATGTACAGCCCTACTCTCAGTATCAAGGAGAGACATCCTTTTGTGAGGACCCAGATTTGGGCATGTTGGAGGAACAAACTGGTACGGGCTACTATGGGGATGATGAGGACCAAGAAGAGGATGAGGACGACCCGGAAACCTACAGAGTAGATTCCCCGGTAGAGAAGGAACCCCCGGTTACCGACTCCCCTGTCGACAACCAACCTCTCCTAAATGAAGTTCTGTCTCGAGCAGCTGAACATTTCCACATTGACACCCAGGGTGCTCAAGAGGAGAGGGACTTTGCCGAAGAGTTAGTGGGAGAAAGGAGGCCTGTTGCTGAGGCCATCCCTATCCTGAAGTCTATTCAGAGGAGAATAGACCCTTCACTCATAAATCCTAACCGCACCAGAGCAGTGAACCCCAGGATTGAGAAACTTTTCAGGGCAGCCCAATCAGACCCACTGTATATAAGGGGGCATCTGAAGCCGGACTCCCTATTTGTTAAAAACACCCGTAAGAGGGCGGGAACACCCTTGTCATCGTCCGAAGCTCCTCCCGACAAGGAGAGCAAGAAACTGCATGGGTTGGGCAGGAAAGTAGCCTCCACTTCCGCCTACCAGGCAAGGATTGCCAACTCCACCACCCTATTGGCCAGCTACAACTGCCATCAATGGGAAGAAGTCGCGGCACTCATAGACTCCGCCCCAGAACCCTTAAAGAGCCAGTTGGCACGGGTTTCGGCGGAGGGAAGAGCCGTGTCCGGTTGCATTCTAAAGGCAACCTTTGATGCCGCGGATAACGCCGGAAGATTGATAGCAGAAGGAACTGTTATCAAGAGACATGCTTGGTTAAGGCAGTCTGGATTCAAAGCTGAAACCCAAGCATCATTGTTAGATAAACCGGTGGAGCCGGATCTGTTGTTTGGTAAGGCGGTCGAGGACGCGCTGAAAAATGCCAAGGACGAGTATGAAACACTCAAATCCCTAGGACAACTAACCAATAAAGCCCCTAATCAGAGAGGGAATGGCAATTTTCGTCGCCCACGCGGCCAAAATTCCCAGAGAGGATCTAACTATTCCCAGTGGCAGGGTACAGCGTGGAGCAATAATAACCAACAGTCTCCCCAGGGTTACGGCAGGGGTAATAAAAGAGGACGTGGGAACGGTAGAGGCAGCCCCAGTAGAGGAGGTGGCACGCCTCCACCAAAACAGTGACGCTCAGTTCAGGGTCCCTTCTCACGTAACCCCAGTAGGGGGGACGCATTTCCAACTTCACCCAAGCTTGGGAAGGGATCACATCAGACAGATGGGTGCTGTCCACAGTATCCGCAGGGTACTGCATAGAACTGTTAGAGCGTCCCCGAAACCATCCTCCACGACAAAGAATACATTCTTTGGACCACCAGAAGATCCTCCTCGAGGAGATCGTCAATCTGCTAGCAAAGGACGCGATAGAACTTGTCCCGGGACACCAGGTAAACAAGGGCATTTATTCAACTTACTTCCTTGTGCCAAAAAAAGATTTGACAATGCGCCCAGTATTGGATTTACGGCCTGCAAACAAGTATGTCAAGCCCCAAAAGTTTCGCATGACTACTCTCTAGGAGGTAATCCCCCTCCTAAAAAAGGGGGATTACATGGCAACATTGGACATGAAAGATGCCTATTTTCATATTTCCATGTTCCCCGCGCACAGAAAGTACTTGCGCTTCAAGGTGGACAGTCGGCACTATCAGTTCAAGGTACTGTCCTTCGGGATAACTTCGGCTCCAAGGGTATTCACCAAGGTACTGGCGGTGGCGGCAGCACACCTACGCAGGGAGGCAATCCCGGTGTACCGTTACCTGGACGACTGGCTCATCATGGGGGAGACCCCAGTAATTTGCAGAACAAACATTCAAAGGACAATCGTCCTCCTCATCGAATCGGGCTTCTCAATAAACGAGAAAAAGTCAAGTCTCGTGCCAAGCACATCCAAACAGTTCCTAGGAGCTATCCTAGTAACTCAAAAGGGGTTAACCTTTCCTTCCAAGGAAAGAATTCGGAATATACTGCTGCAAATTCTGCAAATTTCAGTCCGGTCGACAGATAACGGTACGCAAAGCAATGCGTTTGCTGGGCATGATGGCGTCATGTATTTACCTGGTCCACCACGCGCGCCTGCGCATGCGTCCCATGCAAGAATGGTTGGCGAAACAGTGGTCTCAGGCAGTGGGACGATCTAGTGGTCGTTTCGCCAACACTTGTACAAAGCCTTCACTGGTGGACAAGAGAGAATCTGTCCAAGGGGAAACCCTTTTACGATCCCGAGATACAGGCGGTAGTCACAACCGATGCATGCCTGACGGGGTGGGGAGCTCACCATCTCCACCACACTGCTCAGGGTCTCTGGTCGCACTCAGTGGCCAAGAATCACATCAACCTGTTAGAGCTTCTGGCAGTTTTCAGAGCACTTCAAGCGTTCGAGCCCTACCTGTTAAATCTGTCAGTGCAAATCCGGACGGACAGCACTACAGCCATATTGTACCTGAACAAGCAAGGAGGGACTCGGTCGCCAAATCTGTCCAAGCTTGCCCAGAAAATCTGGATATGGGCACTCAGACGGAACATCTTCCTGTCATTGCAACATGTTCCAGGGGATCTCAATTCCCTAGCGGAGGCTCTGAGCAGAGACCCCCTCCCAGAGGAACACGAATGGTGTCTAGACAGAGAAGTCGTAGAAGATATCTTCTCTCAGTGGGGGTTCCCCACTATAGACCTATTCGCCACAAGTGAAAACAGACAATGCCCAGGATTTGCATCCAGGTTCCCCAACCAGACTCCCAGGGGAACGCCCTGTGGATGAACTGGTCAGGGATGTTTGCGTACGCTTTTCCACCAACTCCTCTAATCAGGAAGGTGGTCAACAAGATGAACAGAGAATCGATGACGCTCGTCCTAGTTGCTCCCATGTGGGCAAGGCAACCGTGGTTCCGACACTTACGCAGATTGGCGGTGTGCGAACCCATCAAACTTCTGGGCTGGTACAACCTACTGTCCCAGCACCAAGGTCAAACAGTGCATCCTCAACCCAACTCAATGAACCTGGCAGCATGGCTCCTCAGGTCATAGAGTTCGGACAGCTCAATTTACCACAGAAGTGTATGGACATCCTAAAGGAATCTAGGAAACCTAACACGAGTCACTGCTACTTTGACAAATGGAAGAGATTTGTTATCTGGTGCCAGAATAAACAAATCAACCCAGTTGATTGCACTCCTTCCACTATTGTTACATACATGCTCCACCTGCTGGACGCAGGACTGGTTTGTAACTCACTGAAGGTACACCTGGCAGCCCTGTCAGCATACACCACTTCCCATAACAAGGTGTCGAGGTGGAAAGTACCAGTAGTTAAAGCCTTCATGGAAGGAGTAAAGAGACTTCACCCTCCTATTTCAAACCCACAACCAGGATGGGACCTTAACGTGGTGCTATCTAAGCTCATGGGCCCCCCATTCGAGCCCATGCACAAAAGCAGTCTCAAACACCTGACTTACAAAACGGCCTTCTTAGTAGCAATTACATCTATAAGAAGAGTCTGTGAAATTCAGGCTCTGTCAGTGCAAGATCCCTTCTTTACTGTCCATAAAGATAAACTGGTTTTACGCACACACCCTAGGTTCTCACCTAAGTTTATTTCAAAATTCCACGTGAACCAGTCCATCGAGCTTCTGGCTTTCTTCCAAGACCCACAAAGCTCCGCTGAGGTGAAACTACACACACTAGATGTGCGTAGGGCGGTCCTCTACTATGTAAACAAGACCAGACTGCTAAGGAAAACAGATCAGCTGTTTGTCTCTGTAGCTACAGGCAGAGAGGGGGATCGTGTCTCTAAAGGTGCCATCTCTAAGTGGATTATTAACTGTATCCAGCTGTGTTACTCACTTTCTGAAAAAACTCTGCCTTTCACGCCTAGGGCCCACTCTACAAGAGGCATTGGGGCCACTCTGGCTTTCATTGCAAATGTACCCCTTGACACCATTTGCAAAGCAGCTACTTGGAGCTCTATTCACACTTTTACTCAGCACTACTGCATTGACACTCATTCCAAGACAGATACACAAGTGGGACAAGCGGTTCTAAGACATTTATTTGCTCATGACCCTTCTCACATCCGACCTCCTTCTTCAGGTACTGCTTGCTAATCTATGCACAGCATGTGATCTAAGCAGATTCCACAAGCCTCAGAAGGGATACATTACTCACCGTAATCGTATTTCTGATGCTTGTATCTGCTTAGATTCACATGCGACCCACCCTTCCTCCCCTCTGAGAGAAGGCGCATGGATGCTTGTAGTCTTACCTTTCTATCTATCTGCTTGGATTATCTGTACTCAAGCTACTCCTCATGCCACCTCATGTCAGACAAAATACAATCTGAGGGTCCTAGACGCGTGAGGGATCATGGGTACAGTGGACGTCACACTAGGGATAGTATTACTGGCACACCCTGTGTCGAAGCCCTTTTTCGAGTTTCGAAAAACAAACTGTAATACTCTGCAGCTTCCACTAGATGTCGGCCTATGCACAGCATGTGAATCTAAGCAGATACAAGCATCAGAAATACGATTACGGTGAGTAATGTATCATATATATATATATATATATATATATATATATATATATATATATATATATATATATGTATTCAGTGAAGAAACTTTGTTAAAGGGACGTTATGGTTCCAAGTAAAACCGAAAAACCCCTGAAATTCGCCAGTTATGGTAAGCTAAGCAACCATAACTCGCGCCACCACCGTGCACTGCTAAGACTAACACCCAGGACATCAAAGATGACATCACTGATGACATCACATGTCTGGCTCCCTCTTTTTTCCTTTACTGTCATATCTAGGCCACATGGTTTTCTTCAGTAACAGTCAGGAACTAAAAATTGTAAACATACTATATTTGTAGACTTATCCTTCAAGTAGGTTCTTACAGTAATTCCCTTAGAGTCCAGTCACATCATATGAAACATATACATAGGGGAAGACACAAGCTTGAAAGAGAGCAATCCTTTCTGTGCATGAAGATAATCAATAGCCTTATCAACACTTTCTGATAGTTCTGTTGTTTTTTTATGGCTGTACTTTCCCTGTATATGCTCATATTTGTATACAGTGTACTCACACTACTTTCCTTAGGGTTCAGTCACATCATGTGATGCATATACATAGGGTAAATAGCAGCTTTGAAACAGAGCAATAATTTATTTGCATGAAAATAATCAGTTAGGTTATGAATTGTTTCTGCTACTACTTCTGCTTTTTTGCTTACTTCACTTTCTTGTCTCTTTGTGTTTTGTCTGTAGTAATGCAATTATGTAATACATGGGTTTTATTAGCTACTTATTACATATTTCACAGTACACAAAACTCTAATAAGAAAATATTTATCATGTCATTATTCAACATATCAACATTATGAATATTATACCTTCATCATGTATTCTGCACACACTGCTATGTTTCTGCATGAGTAGCTTAGCATACTAGCTAGAACCTCATAATAGAATGCTATTTATATCAATGCATTATTTAATGCACTAATTAGCTTATGATATTTATTGCAATGATCCTTGACACTTTTTTCTCAACATTATATTAAGAATCCCTTGTTCAGAAATGTCATGAAAAGTAAATACTCATGTGATGTCATCGGTGATGTCATCAATGACATTTGTGATGTCATCTTTGCTGTCCTGGGTGTTAGTCTTAGCAGTGCACGGTGGTGGTGCGAGTTATGGTTGCTTAGCTTACCATACTGGCGAATTTCAGGGGTTTTTCGGTTTTACTTGGAACCATAACATCCCTTTAACAAAGTTTTTTCACTGAATTTCATAGGTTTCTAGTAGCGCAACTTAACCATAACGTCCCTTCAACAAAGTTTTTTTACTGCATTTCATAGGTTTTTAGTTGCACAACTTAACCATAACCTCGCTTTAACAAACTTTTTTCATTAGCACGCAGACAATATACAAAGATGGAGTGAAAAAAGCAACTTCTCAGGGATGGCTTTACACAGAATGTTGCAAAGTAAGAATTTATGCTTGTTCACAGTGAAGGTCAGCTGCTTCCATTTTTTGCTCGCGGGGAGGAGTGGCCCGCGACTCGCACTATATGATTCTATTGTTTTTTGACCTTGACAGACAGGGATCGTGCCAAAAGATTTCTTTTGAAGTAGGGGTGCAGTAACTAAGAGACGATAAGGATGAAATTTCTGAAACGAAACCGCTTTTAAATATTATATCACTATGAGAAAGATCGTTGGCACAGACGGAGTCGTATTTAGGGACTGCATTACGCGTAGACAATGGAAAATGCCAATATAATGTAAGTAACCCTTTAGATTATTTTATACCGGAATATAATAACAATAGCGTGGCGTTAAAGCCCGGTTAAGTTGTACTTGTTCATTCAATGTGGCATATTGTTTTGTACCGCGCACTATCACTGCCGAAGTGGTCCTCTGGCGCTCAGACGGCTCTGAAAAAGGCAGAGGAGAGAGGGTGGGTTAGTGGGAATAAGTTAACATACTCTGTTGCACTATCCTCGCTAGCAAATAGTTTCACGCCCTAATAAATAAAATGAATATTTTTAATGAAGATCGGCTGGTGAGACTAATTTATGTTTTTAAAACAGGTACATCCTTCCCTACTGTCAATGACACGATTTTCAGACCCCGGCCAACGGATTTTTTAACTGCCAAGTCCAGCTACTAGTAAACAACTTCATGACCCTCACCATTTTATGGGACAATCGCCAAGGACCAATATGCCCTTACGCAGTACTAGCGGCTAGAAGCAACATGCCAACCGTTATGGTGGTCTAATGCCTCGTTGTTGGAACAGCCTTCCGATTATCAGTGCAACCACAGTCCTTCTTTTATCATAAACCAACACCCTGTGTAGCGCAAAGGAACAGCGCGTGACTCAAGATGAACTTTTGCGGATCGACAGCAAAGACAAATGCAAATCGCTGAATATTCTCTAAACATTTGATGTCAAATAAATGTACTTTACGAAATGTACAATCTTGCTATTTGCTTTTAAATCACAGTTTCATATTCCGAATTGTGGCGCACTGTGTTGTGAGATGATCTGTGTTGTTTTCCGGATTCTGTATGAAGTCGCGTAGGAGCAGTGTTGGCAACTCCTTAGTAAGAAAAGTAGCTATTGGCCGTCATAAAAGTAGCAGTAGCTAAATGACGTCATAACCTAATTTGCATAATTCACCAGGTGCATGATGGGTGATTGCCGAGGGCATGGTTGTTATAGCCTCTCATTGAGCTCACCCCTTTTTTGTAATGAAAGTCGCGAATGCACAGATGCAAACCCATTACATCCATATGCATACATTAACATGCAAATGCAGTAGTATTTAAATAAACCCCACAATGATTAGGTTGTTCTGTTGTCGCTTCTTAAACGTGAACTGCCATTTTTAATATGCTAGTATTTTATAATCCATAATGCCTCGTTGTTGGAACAGCCTTCCGATTATCAGTGCGACCATAGTGCTTCTTTTATCATAAACCAACACCCTGTGTAGCGCAAAGGAACAGCGCGTGGCTCAAGATGAACTTTTGCGGATTGACAGCAAAGACAAATGCAAATCGCTGAATATTCTCTAAACATTTCATATCAAATAAATGTACTTTACGAAATGTACAATGTTGCTGTTTGCTTTTAAATCACAGTTTCATATTCCGAATTGTTGTGCGCTGTGTTGTGAGATGTGTGTTATTTTCCGGGTTCTGCGTAAAGTCGCGTAGGACTTGAGACGACTGGGCGCGTTTGGCTACGCACCCTGTAAGGTCACGGAGAGAGACGGGGAAGATGAATGCTTTGATAATGTCAGGCTTAGGGGCGGGAGATATGATTTAGTGTCGCAAAAGCAGGTCAGCCAGGTCGATGGGGCAAGTGATAGGATTATCACATAATGTCGGCGCACAGCAGCCTGATTTATCGTTTGTTTAGTGGACAAAAAGTCGGGTAAGGCCCATAGGAAATTGTAATGTTAGCGGACATAAGGAGGGTTCTTAGAACACTTTCAACCTGACAACGAACAATACGAACAGCGTTCTCAGAACACCCCCATTTTGTTTAATTGCAAACATTTCAGGACACCGCGAGTGTTCTTAGAACACATTCAACTTGCCAGAGTACAATACGGACAACGTCCTCAGGACACCCCCATTTTGTTTATGTACGAACATTTAAGGACACCGCAAGTGTTCTTAGCTCAATTTTAGCTTGCTTGCGAACAAAACGGACACATACTCCGACCTCAGAACACCCCACCATTTAGTTTATATAGAAAATTTCAGAACAGCCGTGTTGTCCGCAGACAAATCGAACACAACAAAAGCATCTAGCACATAAAAAAAACAGAACATTGAACCTATCTCATACTCCCCCACCCTCCCCAAACACTCTTACACACCAACACACTCCACTAAATACAATTTTTAATCCAAGTTTCATTGCGCTGTCCGCGGTCGTCGGCGAATGCAAGATGGCGGGCGCCACAAATAATCTGACGCGCTTCACGCACCACGCCGTCCAATCAGCGAACACGTTGCATGTCCGCGGACATCACGCAAGCCGCTTGGCCAATCGGGGCGCTGTCCGCGGAGCGAACAGGCAAGTCCGTCTGCGGAGCGAACGGAGATATCACTAATTTTTTTGCCTTACATTTTGGTAATGTAAAAAACTACTGGACGGATTTACACCAAATTGGCAAAAGCACGCTTTCGGGACCAAGCCCCTGCTCCTGCCGCAAATTTGGTGTAAATCCGTCCAGCGGTTTGGGCTGTAGGCGTGCGCAAAGTTTTTTCCCATTATGTCTATGGGAAAAAACAAATGTTTTGGGACCCCGCCTATAACTTTGCCCCTCCTGGACCAAACCTCTCCAAACTTTGCAAAAAATTCAGAGTGGGCCATATACTTTTTGGTGAGGATTCGTTCAGAGGGAGCGAAGTTATAAGCCACCCAAAAAATGCTCTTGCTATGGAAACACCAACTTAACCATAACTACATGGACTCTACCGCGTCCATGTAATATATATATATATACATATATATATATATATATACTAGGCCTGTTTAATATTTAGCCAGTCACCCCACATTATAACTATTTACGTAAAAACGTATATCGTCAGAGGCACGCACCTAGCCTCTTACATCTGCAGACGTGGCCTTTTCCAAATGGTACATGTACACTCTAAGCTACAAATGTATACAATGACACTGCTTAAAATTCCATGCTCCAATCAAAACTAAATTAATGCTTTTTTTACAAACATGAGCCAAATGCTACACATCAGAGGGCGACCGAAATATTGATCGTTCTCACAACATCACAAAGCTTCTATAAATACCACAGTTAACTCTACAATGCCGGGGCTGATCCTTCCATAAAGCACCACACTTTTGCCACACATTTTACCACAACACAGCTCAACATTTATAACTTTTAAGCTTTTTATTTTACCCTGCTTATTTTCTAAACACACGCACACACACACACACAGACAGACACACTGACACACACACACAAAAAGCTTTTAACACCCTATACCAAAATGTACATGTTTGGAAATGTATTTATTAATTTAAAAAGCTCCACAGCGTACCCAAGCATATGGTCAGACCATGCATACTAGCGCAGACTCCAAGAGCGCCGTCTACCTCTCTCCAGAGCTCCTTCTCTATATATACACCTCACTCAGCCTCTATGGGAGGGAACATAACTACATCACCCCCACAACGCTACCCCCGGCCTGCCCCCTGACATCACAACTTCATACCTACATCATCTCCCCAGAGCCCTGGACCTTGACACAGTCGGGATGTCACCATCCCTGCTGGGCCACGCTTAGCCCCAAAATCATAGCTCACCCACGACATCACTACGGGAAACGCCCTTTCCTACCCCAGCACTTCCCCAAACACAACGCATGATGTCACTATTAAGTTAGGCCTTAAGGGAAACTACAGGGACACGCCCGTGTTGTCACCATCCCTGCTGGGCCACGCCTAGCCCCAAAATCATAGCTCACCCACAACATCACTGCTGCCGGGAAACGCCCTTTCCTACGCCTGCACTTCCCCGAACACAACGCATGATGTCACTATTAAGTTAGGCCTTAAGGGAAACTACAGGGACACGCCCGTGATGTCACCATCCCTGCTGGGCCACGCCTAGCCCCAAATTTATAGCTCACCCACGACATCACTGCCGGGAAATGCCCTTTCCTACGCCTGCACTTCCCCGAACACAAATTATGATGTCACTATTAAGTTAGGCCTTAGGGGAAACTACAGGGACACGCCTGTGATGTCACCATCCCTGCTGAGCCACGCCTAGCCCCAAAATCATAGCTCACCCACAACATCACTGCCGGGAAACGCCCTTTCCTCTGCCTGCACTTCCCGGAACACAACGCATGATGTCACTAAAGCACAGGGACATCCGGTAAGGAGGGACTTGCATTACCATGGACACCCCAGAGAGGCGGGACATCCGGTTAGGGCGTGGTTACTGCCTGTCAGTTGATGAAAGGTATATTTTCCTTCGACTAATGTTCTTATTTGTTGAATTTGGAAAGTTATTAACACTCAATTCTTTGAATATTTATCAAGGATCATAGTCATTCATGGCAGACGAAGCATTGGTTATTAATGTTAACATAAATTCCTTTCTTTGTCTTTGTACATATCCGATGCATGGATGTTCATCATTGGGTGACACGATTGACTTTACAATATACTGTATTTGGCTTCTACCATTTGGATTGAATATCTTAGATCTTCCCGCAACTGCGAAGTGAGAGAGGTAGGACTGTCAATTATATAAGGACATAAATTGCTCTCTATATAAAAATTATTTTTCTATAGTAGAGTTGAATATCAGATGGCTGATGGGACAAGTTGAGTATTAACAGTTATTTTGTATTACAGTAACTGGTGTGCTGAACAAGCTAATTGCCTGCTGTTTGATTTGGAATAACGTCCCGTTATATGCAAGGTACACTTTTGAAATTTGTGTAGTTACCGAAATAAGGCAGAGTTACTATCCCGCCGCGGCAGCCAAGTAGTGCACTTTTTGTGTTTGTTTTATATTTTATTCTTTGACCCCTATTCCCCATGCAATGTTGTGTTTTTATTATGAATTGAAACTTTTCTCTTGTGGATTGAATTGATGCATACTCTTTTCTGTTTCATTGTGTAACTGCTTCTATGTTACCCCTTGGGTGGGGCTTATTGTTCTAAATGTTGTTTGACTACATATGTTTTATCAAATCAATTGATGCAATATTATGTTTAATCAGCCTCGGAAGAAGAGCTTGATAGCTCAAAACACATGAAGGCTGAAAAATAATCACATAATAAATGCAAATTGGCACTTTATGCTTGGAAAAGTTTGGCGCAGTGTTACTGTGACTATTACTTATATTTCTCATTAATTGTGGTGTATACAGGAAGCATACCCACGCCCTCCAGTGATCTGCAGCCTATGCTTTTCATCTGAAACTTGATTTGTGCAAGCGCTGAGGAACATTCTGACTTGTTGTGCCATTAGTTTCTCTTAATTTGTGTTCTATGTCACTGCGACAACTTCCATTCCTTAAATTGACCACAGGGCTACCAAGTTACTACCTTCTCTCCTCAACATGTGTCACTCTCAAAGGTTGGATGGGGCACTCCCATGGGTTTTAGACCCCCATGTCGCCCATCATTTGTAACCCCGAATTTTCTCCTAGGGTGCAGCACAAGGCTTTTTCAGCTTGGACTGTGGGCATCCTGCTTTATCGAGGAATGCAAACTCACATTTGGGCTTACGGAAGGGGAGCGATTTAAGTACTCACAGATACGCCATTGGGCTAACCAGCCAATGACAAAATGGAGAGGCACTAGGGAGCGTAATGCTTCGGAGCTCACATTGTTAATGGGTCATTCAAGAAACAAAATTTCAGGCGTGTACAATTTATTAGATCATTACGACCTCATTGAGCGTTTGCCCTATGCAAGGAGTTTGGATTCCCGCACAAATCTACTGCTTACTTCGACTTCAGGAGAGTGGACCTAACAGCCACACTACTACCGACGGACCATTTACAAAGCAACCTGCTGTTTTTCGGTTATCTGCCGACAGTAACACTTTTTATACGCGTTTTAAACCTTAACAGGGAATGCAGATTCTTGGACTTTCAATTTGCAACCTGCTTATTTTGTTCGGCTGGACAAATCTGGGCCCAAAAAGATTTTGGACTCATTGTGGATTTCACTAGTGCGCTTCTAGAAGAGCGTACTGTATTAACGGTTACTGACTAAGTATCAAGCCCTGAGGAGGACCATTCCTCGAAACACGTGTCGGCTTTTGTTGTATTTATTGTGTCATATGGACATTAAACAATGGTTTTGTACTGTTGACTATCATGTGTTGATCTATTACCATTTGGTTGAAATCAAGAATTGCGACTAGGTCAGCAGGTTTTGTGAGAGTCCCAATTTAGTCTCGGAGGTGAAGAGCGCATAGGAGCAGCATCTTTCTTTTCATGGTTGTTATTGTTTGGTCTTTGGCTTAGGCTAGCTGCATAAGGTTGCAGCTCAACTCGATAGCAGCTTAATCCTTTTTTTACCTATATACGAGAGCGACTGAATATACTCAACTGGGATGTGGCTAGTTCCACATAATGATTAGAGTAGATAGCTGTTTAAGTGCCTCGCAATGAATATATTGTCACTAATGTTATCATGACATGCTGTGACCATTCATTTTTCTTTTCCTTCTTTTACAGTATGATAGTGGTGCAATTTTATTTGAAGTATCTTTTGTGGTGATACCATAAAGATAGGTTACATGTGATATTCTCGAATATTAAAGGCTGAACAGAAAAAAAAGTTGGCCCATTTAGTGCAGCATTTAATATTCCCAAAATATCTCTTTTCACCCCCGCCCTCACTTTGGAAATCGGGGGGTTTCGCCCCCCCACCCGAAACTCCCCTAAAACCCTTGTCACTCTCCCTGCCCTAACAAGCCCTACCAAACCACCCCACACATATAAATATACACAATCACACACACAAAGACACACAATCACCTTCTCCCGGGCCCCCCTCACGTTACTCCATGACATGCACACAGACACACAGACAAACACCTCACCACCAACTTCCATCTTCCACTGACCATGCTGACGGCACCCATCAGCCCTGCACGTATGACAGTTAGGGCATGGCAGTTAGATTTAGAAAACCGCTCTGAGACTGCTCACACTGGTCTTTCTAAATCGTTTTTTTGTTGGTAAAAAAAAAGAGTGACTTTCAATCTATACTGAAAGATATTGTTCCTCTCAAAGGAACCTCTTCTTTTTAGCATTTTTGCTTCTGCTTGCAGAACCTTAGTGATTTACAGGAAACAATGAAGAAACATACGAATTGCAAGAAAGCACAGTTTTAATGCAAAGGTAAAGACAGCTGGTAGGTCAGTCTCATAAGACAGACTGATAAACTCTCAACACACCCACATTAGATTACAGTATTTAAAGACAAAAAATGCAAGATTAGCGCACAATTCATAATATCAGGTGTATTGCAATTCCTTCATCCCAATTGGCTATCATCTATATGAGTACCTAAACACAATGTAGGTTCTGGAATTTCATTGGTTAGTACAATCCTAGTGACGTAGTGAGTGCATCCCCCTGCAGATGTCCTAATTGCATAATCAGCAGAAAAAGTTAAACTAACCTTGTGTAGCAACAAACTTGAAACTGTGAGCTTCTCTCCCATGGGACCAGTCATCTTTGGCAGCCCCCTCATTCTCAGGCCTTGTGGCCACTCAAGCTGTAACATGATTTTGTAACTCTCTTAGTGTAACTTGTTGCTGTTTCGGACACAGTCTTCTGGCCAAGGCCTTCTTTCTCTTGGGAAGCAGGTGGCCTCATAAGAATTGTAGCTAGGATTGGCTCAGACTTGTGGAGTGCCACAGGGGTACTCTTTCTCCCCTCTCCTATCTAATTTATATTGCTGTCCCTTGATGAATATTCTAAGGAAGCATGAGGTAAACTTCCGGTCTTATGCCGATGATGTCAAAAAAGGTAATATAGAGGAGTCTTTCCTTAAAGTTAAGAACTGCCTGGGTGAGGTCAGCAGCTGGATGTCATTGAACTGGCTGCAACTCAATGCCAACAAAACTGAAGCAGCATTGTTTGGCCCCAAACATCTACTTGAAACTGGCAATCGCCCTCAACTACCCCATTTCTAGCTTGGGCTATGAGGTGGTATGAAAGCGCTACCTTTACGCTAAAACTATTGTTATTAAAATAAGAGCTTTAACATAAGAGCTTCAGATAATGACTTTGAATGAGGGCCTGTAATGCTTTTCCAATGGAGAAGGGATACACAGTTGTTAGGTTATTGAATCCCTCCCATTCCCTGCCCCTATCCAAGCTAATCGCTATGGCTAATCCCAACCATTCCTGCTCATCTCTGAACTCGTTCAGCTCTTCCATGGAGGCAGCCATATTGGATGACTGTCTCTAGCAAGCTCTCTGGAAACAAGCCGAAACTAGTGGCCATTTTTGAATAGGAAAGATACCTTGCATCTTCCAAATAAAATGGTACATTGAATCATGTGAGTATAATCTTTTTAAAAATAGCTAAAGTACATTTACAATACTTTCGACAGCAGTAATTATTTCTATCTTATCTGTGTTTCATTTCCTTGTTTTTTTAAATATAGCTAGGGCTGTTGCTCGTCCTTTTTAAATCAATTTTAATAAGTATCAATGTCTTACAATACAAAATCAGCAATGTTGTGATGCATGTCATGTAGTCCTCAACCACTTACTGGATCAATGATTGCCTCTGTTAGCTGAGAAGGGTCATGCAGATGCTTGCCCTGCATGGTCCCGCAATCCAACTGGTTGTGTTTGGCTTCGCACATACATTGTCTGGCTCACCCCGCCTCTATTTGTGTGCTTTGAAAGATTCCCTTTCCGTTGTTTTCCTTCTCTGCTGCTTTTAAACCAACTGTAAAGTGTTCAAATAAGAATATTGCAATAATACACGCCCCCAGTGCTCACGTCAGTGAGCATCTCAGGGTCTTTAGCCCTGACATTCTTTCCAACGTGAGTACTGTCCTCTGTGTGTTTGTTGGATTTTGCTCGCATTCAGAATGTCTAGCTCTCCGCTGTCGGCATGGGCCATGACAGCGGGAAACTAGAAATCCGAAGAGCAAGCAAAATCCTTCAAACACACAGAGGACAGTGCTCACAGGCTGTTCACATGATTTTGCTCGCACTTCGAATTTCTAGCTCCCGGCTGCTGGCCACGTGGCACATGCCGGCAGCGGGGTGCTAAAAATCCGAAGTGCGAGCAAAATCACACGTACACACACAGATTTCGAGCACTTTCCACTGTTTGTTTGTGGGATTTTTTTACACAAATCACATTGTAAACTGAAATGACAAATACATAAATACTTATGTGAGCAAGAAATAGTATGACAGTAACTTTGTTTTCCCTATTGTAACGGAAGAATATAATTATATTAATGCAAAATGATGTCAGCTTAAAAGAATCTTCCATGCGTTATGCAACCTTTCAGTCAAGTCATAAAGACACACAAAAACAAAACTGTGTGGCAATGCTATCTGTTAGTAAACATTATGGGCCTGATTTGAAAATTGTTTTTCAATGGGAAAATCAATGTCAATGCTCCCAGAATAATTTAACTGCTTGTTGAAGTGCCCTCTTCCCACTTGGGAACTGTCATTTATACATTCCACCTGCTTGAGAAATGGTAAGCAAGCATTTCTGTTGGTTTAGGGCAATTTTGACCTTGCTGGGTGGCTCCCCTTTTCTCAGCAAGCAAGCGTGTCGGCTAGGGTGACTTTTCACCTGTTCTGAAGCACAAAGACCTCATAACAGAGATGCAAGGTGTGGCTGGTGAGTATTGCAAGTAGGGCAGGGCAGCCCCAGGGACATGTTTGCAAGTTATGCTTGATTTTGTGTATCATTGATTAGCCACCTCTTTGATTGAAACATAATAGAGCTTAAATGTTCATCTTCCCCTCAGCACCCGGTGAGCAAAGTTTGTCCCCCACTGCCCTCCCAGGTGATTGAGAACCCAACAAAGACATGAGGTTGAACTCTTGTGTCTTCACCTGAAGACACAGGAGACTTGAACTCTCCTCCAATACCCTCCACGGGACAGTAGAACAGAATACCAGTAAATATGCAGGCTCAGGTCCCGGAAAGTATTTCCAGGTCAACCAAAGGTGGTTACTTGGCCATTCTGTGATGAAGCTAGGCTTCATGCCAGTTACCTGCACTAACAAACTGTGGTGAGACTTGCACGTCTCCCAATGCCCCCACCCAATCTTATTGGCTTGCTTGTGCAGCAGTGGTCTCTGGTGAAGCGCTTTCCTGGAAGGGACACTCTTAACGGAGGCGCTATATGCATTTTGTTTTTTCCTTGGCAGGAGAGCACTCAGGATCTCAGGTTTGCCCACAATCTGTACCTTCGGTCCTGCTCTAAGGCTGCACCCCTATAAGTGCAGCTATGCAGTACAGCCAGCTGCGCTTAGTATGTGACCATGATGGATGAAGTGCTAGAGTGGCGGCAGAGGCAGTGAGGAACAGAGGCAGGTTAGAGGCGATGGGAAAAATGTTAGCTTTGCCAGCTAGGCGAGATGGCTGGGTTGAGCGAATGCTGCCAACTGAGCACAGAATGTAATCGATAGGGCACATGTTTGAATCCCATTGAGTTAGAATCAGGATTTCATCCATCTGTGATTGACCAGAATTAGGACAATCACGTTTTGGGATATTGTTATTCTTTTTAGTAGCGCAGAGCTGAAACCTATGTTTTTCTTGCAGGCATAGCAGCAAACGCTCTTTTGGTTGCTAGCTTATCTTGCAGCCAAGCAGAGCCCAGAACTGATTACTTGAAGTTGCAGTGCTTTCATTTTGGTGCATTTTGTTGCATCTCTTCAGATTGTGTGAGTACCATGTGTTGCCACGTCCCCCCTTGCCCTGCTTACCCATTCTGACTGGCTGTTGGTTCTCCTTTTTTCTTTTGGCCCCACTTGTGGTCTCCTTTGTTCTGCCATGGGGCTGCCCGCACTGCCGGCCTCTCCCTGACTGGAGGATCTTGAACGGCAGTTACTTTCATCGCTTTTCACGGGGCTGCCCAACATCTGGTCGGCCTCTCTATTGTGCTTGTCGTCTGGGCACCTGATGGCCTGGGAGCTTTCAACTAGGCTCGGCTCAGAGTCCTCTCAGCCCCGCCAACTCCCGGAGCTTCGGCCCACGGCCTGGTGGGCATCCCAGGGCTGGAGGCCTCACACTGTGGATCCTCCTCTGCCGTGGCTGCGGGCTGCTGCCTGGCCAGCAGGGGGCCAGGCAGGATGTGTGGTGTGGACCTGACACAATGCCAGCATGTTATCTGGGGTCGCTCTCCTGACTGACGTCTCACTAGGGGCTTGAACAAATAGGCAACAGTGAGGAACCACGTGGAGGGACATAGGCTTTGGTAGTTTTGGTTGTTGAAGGATCTGCCTGCTTTCTACGTTTTGGTTCCAGCTGGATATGAGCTAGAGCTGAAGTGTTCAGGCTCGGTCCTGCAAACCACTGGCAGTAGGCTTATTTTCTTTTGGCACCACTTGTTGTGTCCTGTGTTCTGCCATGCTGCACGCACTCCCGACCTGTCCCTGACTGGAGGACTGCAGTGCTCGGGTAGGCCAGCCTGGTCTTCCTCGAACCTGGAGCACTCCGCAATTCGTCACTGACAAGCCTACCTTTATTGTAATAAACCCTCAACTGTGCTGCAGGCTCTCCCGGGTGCCTGTGACCACCCCCATAGGGAAGCTGCTAGCATGTCAAAACACGAAGTGATGCCGAGCCACTGCTGACCCCTGACGCTCCCCTGGTGGGTTGACCCGGTCAGAGGCTGCATCACACCTTGCCTTGCTGACCCATTCTGACTGGCTGTTGGTTCTCCTTTTTTCTTTTGGCACCACTTTTGGTCTCCTGCGTTCCGCCATGGCGAAGGCCAAGTCCCAGAAGTTGGAGTACATCGCCTTGCTGCTGCAGATTCATGACATTATCGCAGTGGTGCAAATACATGAGGGTACATCTTTAGCGGTGTTAGGAAAGATTCTCTTTACTGCACCTTTCCTTCCATCTTTATGGAACCCCTAAACATTTTGATTTTATTTTTTAATCTGAAACTGCACTTTTTGCAGTACAGTGAAGCCTTAGTTGTATTGCTGTGTTACTACTTGTAGTTACTTTTTTATCACTTGTGGTAACTTTTTATCATTGCACAAAGCAGCTTACACTCCAGTGCAATGGGGTGCATTTTTGTTTTGCCCTAGACTAACACTCAGAGGATTTTCAGTTACTCTAGATGTGCTAAAAAGATGGGCTGGTGGCAGCAGTGACCTTTCCCCACTTTTCGGGGAATTTTGTTTTAGTGTTTTAGCTTTACCGTGTTTACTGCGTTTGGCTACTAACTGTGGCTACTGGTCAAACATGGGCGTGCCACGAGATTTTTCGCATGTTCTTTTTCCATCTTGTTGTTTAGCCTTCTTCCCGGCCTCAGAGGCCAGGAAGATCCTTATAAGGACTTGCAGTGCCCGGGAAAGCAGCAGCCTTTGGCAGGCTACTAGAGGGCTATGTGTGTTTGCAGGCAGGATGTGGGCTGGGTCAGTCTGACTCCAATCAACATTCTGGTTTCTGTGTGTCCGAGTGGTATGCATGAATGTTCCCGCCAGTGGTCCAGGACTGTGGATTTCGGCGGGAAAAGCAATATAGGACACATTTCCTTTGTTCTACCAAGTCTGGGGAAGATTCGGAGTAAGGAGGGTAAGTTACTGAGCTTTTAAGCTACCCATATACTCCCATTATAAGTCATTGGGCTTATGATAAACCTAATTCTAATATTTTGGCTTTGCCAGTGCTTGCCTATGCAAGACTTCGGACTGTTGGGGATCATCGTGGACATTAGTCTACATTAAACCCTAACTCTAAGAACCCTTCACTAGAGCCCAGAGACCCTACTTGCATTTTATCCTGCATCCTAAATTCTGTGGAACTGTATCCTGAACAATAGGGCACATTGACCCAGGCAACTTAGGGCTGGACAACTTTAGCTAGGGATCATCTCTGTGGACCTTTTTGTGTATAATACTTGTTTATCCATTCCTTTGCAGGAGTACTTTATTTGTATTGTGCATTTGAATTAAGTGAATGTATATATGTATTTAGTTTAATAGTGTTGTGCGATAAGTCTACCTGTTTGTAGCCATTTCCTATAATGTGTTTTGGCCATAATTAAATAACTGTATTTTTATACATCCTGTCTAAGTGTAATTTGTGAGGCCCATTGTGTTACCTCATTGTGGACCCTTTACATGCTCACCACCGCTGAAGAACTCAAACTAGACTGCCTGTCACTGCTACCTAAACTGGTTTGGCTACAGCTTCCCACAGTTGTTCCTGTCACAATATAGGTTGGCCTTCTATACATCTGTCCACCAGGCCAGAGTATAGAAAATCAGTCCTAACAAGTGGTTACTCCCCAGTTGACTACAAAAGACAACCTTCAGCAATGGATGACAGAACTCAAGGGGAAACTACAGTTGAGTTTATCGGAGATGGCGGGGAAGATATCCACCCTGGGCAAACTCCTCAGTGATACAGAGTTCCCGACGGAGGAGGTTGAGTCGAATCTGTGTGAACATTTCATAAGCAGTGAGTGAGCTCAACGTATAGAAGCCGTGGAGGTTCAACTGACAGAAATTAAGCTTGAGGACTCCGAGAACCAGTCCCACTGCAACAACATACGGATCTGAGGAGTTCCAGTGGATGTGGCTGACCAGGACCTGGAGGACTATGTAGCCAGCCTCTTCCACCATTTACTTGGCACAGTGGGAGAGGAGCCTATTGAGCTGGACAGGACCCACAGTGTTCGCCCCTCGGGTACACTGTGGCAGGGATTGGTCCCCAATGTCCTTACTCAGGTTCACTTTTATAAGATTAAGGAGAGAATCTTTGTGTGCCAGGACCCTGGATGAAATCCTTTTTTGAGGCTCGGCTCTAGCCCTTTATCAGGATCTGACCGGTGGTCAAATGAAAGGCTCTTCGCCCCCTCACAGATTGAATTTGATAACGGTCCGTCCGTTACAGATGGGGGTTCCCCACGGCATTGCACTTCACCTGTGCTGTTTGGCCATGGACAATCACCTCTATGAAGGAAGCCGAAAAGCTCCTTGCACTGGAACAGGCCACCACGCCTCACAATTCAGATCTAGTGGCTGGGCTGCTGGTGAGGCATGGGGCCAGGGTGGGGCCCTTGGTCGAAGGTGGGGAAAAAACGTAACAACAAGAAAGTCGTGGACGCCCGTACAGACACTGCATGACAAGTCATTTTCGTGATCTTGCCCTTGATGGGCAGGTATGCCAGAACTGCGTTACACTTTGTCAACTTAGTTATATTGATTATCCTTACCATTAGAAGAGATGTTTCTACGTTCGGCATAGTTCTATGTCTCCCTCCGTTGCAGGCTGCCCTATTTTTACAGTTGGATCCCGAAACAACCCAGTTCTCAGTCCTTTGTTGGTTTTATAGTCCTGTTCTTTTGGGGCTGTGCGGGGTTAATGGGGGTAAAAGTTGGGGTGGAGGGTTGGCAGCTTTTACTTGTACTCTCTTGACAATGGGACAAGCTAATGTTTTGCATTGCATGCTTAGTTCTTTTTGGGACTCTTTTGTTGGGATTGGATAGTCTAACTCGAGATTGTTCACTGCCCATTCTCACTTGGACTGTTCAGGGCTTGAACTCGCAAATCAAGTGCAAATTGGTGATTACTAAACTACTGGACCTTGCCCTTGCAGTCACCTTTCTACAAGAGACTCGCCTCTTAAAGGGAGATGAAGGTAGATCTATCCACAATCGCTTCGCTCCAGCCTTCTTCACCTCGAGTGGAGCTAAAAGACAAGACGTGGCAATCTTTTTTGACAGGTCTGCTCCCTTTGCTCAGTCTGGGATACTCAGGGATCCCAAAGGCAGGTACATTGCGGTTAAAGGTTGTTTCATGAGGAATGCTATCACCTTTGTCTCTGTCTATGCCCCTACTTATAGGCAGGACCTTGATCTCCTTTGCAAACTTTAGACCTTTGTGGAGGGATCCCTTTTGATTGGGGGGGGATTTCAACTTGGCCCCCGACCCAGCTGTTGACAAGACTCTCTCTGCTCCAGCGGGGATAACCAGAAATCCTTGTCCCTTATGAAAGTTCTTCAGGAATAAAATGTATTGGACATATAGAGATCAAGAAACACGGCCCAGAAAGACTTCACTTACTACTCTCATAAGGGCAATCTCCTCACCTCTTCCTCACTGGTCCCTTGTATCCCAGACTCCACCATATATAGTCTCCCTCGCAGATCACGTCCCGGTATCTTTGACTCTTGTTGTTCGGGATCCCTCCCACACCCCGTAAGCCGTGGCGGTTGTATGACCCACTGCTTAAAGATGTGGCCATCCGCCAGGAGCTCAGAACTGTGCTCCTTTCATAATTCGAAACCAACCTCACCCAGGGAATGCCACTCCGCATAGTATGAGACGCTATGAAGGCAATGGTAAGGGGGGCAATTATGAGTTTAAACTCATCCTATACTAAAGAAAGAACACGATTGCGAGAGCAGTTAGAGGGGGATGTCAAAGCCATAGAAACAGTGCATAAACTCACGGACTCCCTTAGGGCATGGCAACACCTTAAAAAATTCCCACTTGGTGGAGAGAACGGCCCAGACCCTCCTGAAGGTTAAGCAGTACCACTACACCATAAGCAACAAGGCTAACAAGATCTTAACCCACAATCTAGCAAAACACGAAACCCGGAAAAACATCCGGACCTTGCAGGTTCTCTTCTCATGGCAGACCGCGACAAATTGGCCTGAGTCCATAGGTATTTTGCTGACGTGGCCATGGCCATCCCTCCCACCCCCTCTCTGATGGGACCGCCTTGGAACATTTTCTACACACAGTCACACCCCCCGCCCCCTCTAGCCAGAGGATTTGAGGCTCCTTGAGCAACCCATATACGTTGCTGATGTGGTTACTGCCATTAAGTCACTTAAGAATACCATGCCGGGGCCAGACGGGTTCACTGCCGAATTTTACAAATGATGCAGTGATGTCCTTGCCCCACCTCTGGACCAGCTCTTTAATGTATTGATGGAGGTGGGGTCTCTGAGGCCCTCCATGCTAGAAACTACTGCCATTCTACTCCTCAAGCCCAATAAAGAACCCGACCTGCTAGACTCCTATCGGCCAATCTCTTTTTATTAACAATGATAAAAATATCTACTCAAATGTTTTGGCCTCCCGTCTGACGGTCCTTCCTAAGCTGGTCCCTTCAGACCAGACTGGCTTTATTGCCCAGTGCTGCATGCACAATATCAGGAAGGCTCTGGACTTAGTTGAGGTGATGTACTCGTCAGCCCGGCCTGCCGGCTTTTTATCCCTTGATGCCCATAAGCCCTTCGACTGCCTCGACTGGTCATATCTGAATGCAGGACTGGATGAGTGCGAAGAGGTGGGCACCACCTTTGATTTGTTGTGAATTTCTTTAATTAATTGGTTAGGTAATTGCACTTCTGGAGCAACCAGAATGATGTAGGGTCCTATGACACCTAGACCCTGTGTCCACACAGTATACAAAGTAAAGTTGGATAGTTCTATCCAGCTAGGTCTGGCGCTCTTGTAGAGGCTTGTGATGAGCTTTGATAGTTCTATCTAAAGTTATTAAGTTCTAATAACTTCTTTGGTTATACACAAATTGAATTAGAGCTGAGATTTTTAGTTAACAATCAATAAAGGTATAAAGTCTTTGTGAAATTATTCAAAAACCAAGAAGGTTTAATATTCAAAGAAGCAAAATGGTCGGATTAGTGTGTAGTTAATTTAATGGCAATGCATTTCGGAGTACAACTCCATCTTCAGGGCGTCAACTACGCCTTAGTATTCAAAATATATGTAAAGGAACATACCAGAAATGAAATAAATTACATGTGGAAGAACATACCAGAAATGAAATAAATCACATTGCACGCAGTGCGTTTAAACCATAGTTGTTTGTGGATCAACATATGCATAATGAACCATCATGTAAAATGTAAAAAGATAATAGTTAATGGTCAATACGTTCATACATACCCAATGTGAGCATGTGTCCAAATGCGTGGAGTTGTAAAGAAAAGAAAAAAAGAAAGCAGAGAAAATATAAGGTTGGTATTGTGCAATATAGACCAATGTAAATAACCATACTTTATACACTGCATGTAACATTTGTACATTTGTCCAAGGTACCTTAATAAATCTTTGTTAGGTTTCAAATTGCTTCTGTGTGAAACCATATTTCTCAAGTGGCTATGCTGCGGGAAATCAAGTATCGTGAACTTAGTATAGTCGTGGCAAGCGAGGTAGTTGCAGATTGTGGTGAATGCATTTAGTAATGAAATAAAAGCTTACCGATAGACACTTGAAATTGTGTCACAAAAAGAACGCTTGTTTGTGTGTGCGCGCATGCCATTCATGCTGATTATATTGTTGTGCTTAGTTCTCATGGCAACCCAATGCCGTTACGGGGCGGCAGTAGGCGTGCTGACGTTCTGACGCCTCGTGTGCCGTATCCCCATGGAGAACGCGACGGGCGGGGCGCTTGAGTAATCCTGCAACGGATTAGATGTTAAGAGAGTGTAATAAGGTACTGCAACTTCTAATATATGTAGCGAAAGTACAAAAGATAGAAATCGAAAGATAGAAAAGGGGGGAAACAAGAGGGAATGTGTGTCAAACCGCGAGGTGTGGTAGTGAAGTGCCTATGCAGATGTTATGTCGCAAAAGCCTGTTAGTGGAATAGCGAAAGATGCGTGCCCCACACAATCATGCATTATGAAAATCTCACTGTATGTGCAGTGAAAACGCGTTTAGCAAACCACTCGTATGCAACGTCAGAAAAAATAGAAGTAATAGATAAATACATTTGGTTGCTGACACAACTAAAATGATTTGCATAATGTCGAATGTCGTGTGTGAGATGATGTAGAATGCAGTGGAAAAGGGACCTTTTATGTGTGCAGTATATTCTTAGTGCACATATATATTGTGAACAATTGTGTCTATGTTAACATTCATGGTTGTTACAGATAGCATGCCCAATTGATCTCTTTGTTCAATCCTCGGGGAGTCAAAGTCCCCAAATGTTCGATCCAGAAACATTCCCTTCTGTCCAGTTTGTTCTGGATGTTTTCATGTGGCTCATTTTTGTGAACCACTTCCAGTATAAGGAAACGGATTTGCACCAAATTGTGTCTCTTGTTTAGCCAATGCCTTGCAACAGCTGAGTTCATGTTTTTGTTGTGTATGCAAGAACGGTGTTCGTTCATCGAAGTTTGGCTTTCCTTTGTGACTGTCCAACATAATATTGTCCGCATGGACATTTGATTGCATAGATAATATTGGGTGTGTCGCATGTAGCAAAAGATTTCAACATAATTTTGTTACCAGTGTAGAGATGATTGATTAAATTTCCTTTCTGTACATAACTGCAGTTGCTGCACTGTAAGCACGGAAAGGTTACATTACGTTTGGTGTCCAATTGTTTCTTGGGCTGGCGTGTCTGTACTAAAAGATCTCTGAAGTTTTTGCTGCGTTGGTATGCAAACGTAGGTTGTTCTTTAAATAATTCTTCGGTTCTCTGGTCACAAGACAATACCTGCCAGTGTTTCTTAATTATTGATTTTATGCGACTGCTTTGTGTAGAAAATATTGTGACAAACACCAGTGGTGGTTCTGTTTTGGATTTTCTTGATGCTGTTAATAACTCCTCCCTGTTTTTTTGTTCCACTTTCTGCATTGCCTTTGTGATTTCCTCCTGTTTGTACCCTCGTCTGATGAATTTTTCGCCCATCTTCTGTAGTTCAATGTTGTAATCCATTGGATCACTGATGATGCGTTTTACTCTAAGCATTTGGCTGTATGGCAGGTTTTTTATCAGACTTGGTTGGTGGAAACTGAGTCTGTGAAGTAGATTATTCCGATCTGTTGTTTTGGTGTAAATATTGGTTTTGTAATGCTTTTCCATGGATTGTATGTTCACATCAAGAAAGTGGATATTTCTGTTGGAGTGTTCGTGAGTAAATTGGATTCTTGTGTCAATCGTGTTCAAGTACGTAAAGAACTCTCTCAGGTTTGCCTCTGTGTCTGTCCAGATTCCAAAAAAGTCATCAGTATAACGTATCCAAATTGACAAGTGTGGTTTCCATGTTTGATTATTTAGTATATGGTCTGTTTCGAATTTGTACATGAAAGTATTTGCATATGAAGGTGCCATGGTGGCGCCCATTGCAGTTCCTGTAATTTGCATGTAGAATTGTTTTTTGTATTTGAAATACAAGTTTGCTGATATGAAGCGGAGTAGAATGATGATGAACTCTTTGTTTGCTTCAATATTTCCTGTATTGAACAGTAGCCATTCAATCGCTGCAATCCCTAGGTCGTGTGGGATCGATGTGTATAAGTTCTTGACATCAACTGTGAATAAGATGTGTGACAGTGAATGTGGTATTGTGCCTAATAGTTGAAGAAAGTGTGTCGTGTCCTTGATGTAAGTGGACGTCTTCTGAATCAGAGGTTGTAAAAAATAATCAATATATTTTCAAATCCGTTGTAATATACTGTTGATTCCAGCGATGATTGGTCTCCCTGGTGGGTTGATGAGATCCCTGTCTACCTTTGGTAACATGTAGAGGTTTGGAATGCAAGGGTCCTTGTTCATTAGAAATTCGTGTGTGTGATGATTAATCCATGCGTTCTCTTCTGCTTCATCTAATATGGCTTCCAAACTTTGCTTGATCTTCATTGTCGGATCAATTTCTAGTACCTTGTATGTGCTGGTATCCGCAAGTTGTCTCCTACATTCTTTGTCATAGTCTTCGGAGTTCGGTATGACCAATGCACCACCTTTATCAGCCGGTCTAATCGTTATTGATTCATCGCTGTATAGGTCTTTCAGTAATCCCAGTTCGTGAGGTATAAGATTCTTGCGTTTTGTACTCCTGAAATGTATCTTTTCTGAGTCTTTCAAAACGTGCTTCTCAAAGATTTCAACTGCTGGTATATTGATCGGTGGGATGAATTTACTCTTGTTTTTGAATTCTTTGTAAGGTACCTCTTCTGTGGGGTTGGATTATTCTTCTACTTCATTGAAAAATGTCTTAAGTTTCATTTTTCTGATAAGTTTGTAAAGTTCCACTTTAGTGTCAAACAGTGAGGTGTCAAATGTCGGGACAAAACGTAACCCTTTTTGGAGTGTCTCTGTTTCAGCAGCAGAAAGAATTCTAGAAGATACATTTATTACTAGGTTCTCTTCTGTTGAAGTCGTGTTTGCGGCCCTCCCTGACCTTTTTCTTTTGCCCCTGCTCTGGATGTTTTCATGTGGCTCATTTTTGTGAACCACTTCCAGTATAACGAAACAGATTTGCGCCAAATTGTGTCTCTTGTTTAGCCAATGCCTTGTAACAGCTGAGTTCATGTTTTTATTGCTGAATGAAGTCCTTCCAAACCTGGCCTAGGTCCTAGCTTACGGCAATCCCTGTCAGCCATCTATTCCTCACCCTCCACCCAAATTATGCTCAATGGGAACGCCACCCCCATTATCTCGATCTTTAGGGGGACACACCAGGGCTGCCCCCTAACCCCCATCTTGTTTGCTCTCACCATGAAGACGCTAGCAATCTGGGTCCGTAACAACCGGGACATAACGGGGGTCACTTGCCGACAACAAGAGCATAACATCTCACTCTATGCCGACCATGTCTTGATTACTGTCACAGATGCCCCTACTTCGGCTGTAGCCCTTATGGGTGAACTGGCAGCTTTTGGTACAGTATTGGGCTTCCAGGTTAATTATTCTACATCCCTGTGACTGACCCTAGCGACACCACCGGATGATTATAATATGCTGGGACAGATCTGCCCGATAAAATGGAAGAGGGACTGGATCGAGTATCTGAGTATAAAAGTTTCGAACAGAATCAAAACGCTTTATTGCAAACTATCCTCCACTCCTTGGCCAAATAGATGCCGAGATAAGTGCTGGGATAAGTAGAGCATATAATGGCTGGGATGGATCACAGCAATTAAAATGAATATAATACCAAAGCTTCCATATCACTTTGTCGCTCTCCCTATACAGGTCCCATTGCACAAACCTTACACTATTCAGAGACAGGTCCTTGCATTCATCTTGCAAAACTGTAAACCCAGGATAGCGCAGAAGGTCTTAATTAGGCGTGAAGGTTTGGATTGCCTGGGGGATCTGGACGTCTATTGCTATTACCTGGCTTCCCAACTCTCACTTATCTTCTCGTGGGCGATACCCATGAGAAGATAAGTGAGAGTTGGGAGTGCCCTAATTGGGTAAAAGTAGAACAATCCAGGCCCTAGCTCTCACTGCGACAACTTCCATTCCTTAAATTGGCCCCAGGCTACCAAGTTACTACCTTCTCTCCTCAACATATGACACTCTCAAAGTTTGGATGGGGCACTCCCGTGGGTTTTAGACCCCCTTGTTGCCTATCATTTGTAACCCTGGGGTGCAGCACAAGGCTTTTCCAGCTTGGACTGGGGGTGGTCTGCTTTATCGTGGAGGGCCCCCACTTACCTTCGAGGAATTCAAACTCAAATGTGGGCTTGCTTACGGAGGGGGCGTGGCCAGCATGCGAGCACAGAGGACGTGAACCTTGTGAGCTCCGCTGGCCGCCAATGATATCCTGGTGATAATCCTGTTTTAGCGATACGTCTTCAGCAGCCTTTGTACGTACAGAAAGGTGACTGTCTGTGGCTGTCCCCGGAGAAATTTCAGGTCCGCACTGTCAGCTCTTCGGCAGAAAATCAGCAAGCCAGGTACTACGCGGCCGCAAGGTGGATGGCTGCCCAAGATGGCCACCGAGTCGGAATAGAGGATCCGATGACTGAAAGAAGAAGGCGAAGCGCATAGCACATACGAGACCATGCACACGCGGTGATCGAGGCTCGGGCACCCGACAGTGGGACCCGCTGAGCGGCTTGCTGGCACACGGGCGGGAGGACACAGCCCGGACGACCGCGATAGCAGCTGTCCCTGGACCCCCCTGGGCGCCCCGAATTCCGGGGGAGAGGCGATCCGCCTCCGCTCCGCATTGCAAGACTGGTGGCCTCCCGGACCGCCCAACCACGGGAACCGGCGAGCCCCCGGGCGCCCGGACTGGACTGGAGTCATGCTACCCACACAGGGGAACTGAGGCGTCGGAGAGGACACCATACAGCCTCCCCATACCTACCTGTATGTACTATAGGTTGCCACGCGGCCGCCCAGTGGCCCAACGGACCACCAGTGGACTCATCGGAGGGAAAGGACAGAGAAGGATCCTAAGTGGCACCAGACCCCTGTAGAACAGTTCCTGCCTTTGGGAGCCCACCGCCGCTACAGCGCCGGAAGGTGCACCAGCCTTCCCCCACTGCACTGGGAAGGCCCGTGCGGAGGAACACAACGCTGAGGCCAGCCATCCTTGAGAGTATCCCTCGAGGAGTCACCCAGGGACACCGATAGTGTGGAAGGTGTGCTCTGGACCGCAGGACACTGACCCATGGCCACCAGGTGAGAGGAATAACCCCACATGGAGTTTGCACAGGAGGGTGCACCCTGAAACACACCAATGCATCCAAGGGACACAGAGACACGGGGAGCCCACGTCAGGTAAACACCACTCTGAAGCACAACTCCCAGGGCACCTTCCATAAACCACGCCAACGCGCCTGAGAGGCATGGGGGGCACACGCCAGGTAATACCACTCTGAGATCAACAGCACAGCTCCCAGGGCACCCGCCATAGACCACACCAACATGTCCAAGAGGCCCAGAGGCACGGGGAACTCACGCCGGGTACACATCACACTGAAACCGACAGCACAGTTCCCTGGACACCCGCCATAGACCACACCAATGCACCCAAGAGGAACGGTGGCACGGGGAGCGCACGCCAGATAAACACCACTCCGTAACCAACAGCACAGCTCACTGGGCGCCCGCCATAGACCACACCAACGTACCCCAGGGACACAGAGGCACAAGGAATATACACTACCCTTGAAAGTCACAGCACTGCTTGCAGGAACACCCGCACGGAGGCGGTCCACAGTCCGGACACTGCCTATTGGGTACGCTCATCCAGCGGTGCTGTGGGACACCCGGGCCGAAACTCTGTTTCTGCATACTCCCTATCCTACCAGCAGATTGCACCTCACCCTATCACATCAGACCTGGTCTACCACCGGAGATGAAGATGGGCAAGGATAAAAGCAGAAGAACCCTCACACAGAGCACTATGGATCAATTTGCCAAGAGCTCCACTGACACAACTCCTGATACGATGGCGCAGCCGCCCCCGACGCGGCCATCGCCAACTCCCGCTCCTTGATGGAGAAAAAGATGGACGGTATTTCGACCAAAGTGTCCTTCCTCCGTCACGACCTCCAAAAACTCTCGGCTCGCACTGGAGAAGTAGAAAATGGCATGTCCGGAGTGGAGGACGGCCTTGGTGGGGTGCAGCAACAACAGTCACAGGCACTAACGCACCTGAAAATGCTGGAAGCACGTGTGGACGAGAGTGAGCGCCGAACGCGCAGGAGCAATATCCGCATACTCTGCCTTTCAGAAAACACAGAAGGGCCCAGTATGGAACTCTTCTTGGAACAATAGTTAGCAGACTTTTTTGCGCGAAAACCCCTCTCGAAAATCTTCACCATTGAGCGGGCCCACAGGATCCCAGCTGGCAGACCTATTCCTGGATCGTCCCCGAGAAAGGTTATCGCCAAATTTTTAAATTACCGTGACAGGGATGCAATATTGCAGATGGCCCGGACAAAGGGATTGATCACGTATAACGGCAGCAGGATCGCCTTTTTCCCGGACTACACCCGAGAGGTGCAACGGGCAAGACAGTCATTCGAAAACCTCAAAAGGAAGCTGCACTCGATGAATGTGAAATATGGCCTCCTATTCCCGGCCCACCTCAGGATACAACACCAGGGCACCACTATCCATTTTACCGACCCGCAAGAAGCTTGGAAATGGGCAGAAACCCATATTGTCGGAGACTGGTCAGAGCCAGTCCCGGGGAACAGACCACGGAACAGACCACGTCATGAGAGACCCTCAAGACAACCTATTCCAGGAAAAGCCGGAACCGTAAGGAAACTGGTAACACTGAGGACATCCAAACACCAAAGGTTAAGGAGGCATTGCAACCACTTAATAGTTGAACTAGGGTGGGTCACTATCCCACCTGCCACCAGCCTCGCCAATGCCTTACCCGCCTTCACACTCTGACGTCGGCGGCCAAGCAAGCTGCAAATAAACCCCCCGGCACCTCTGCGAGGATAGTAAGTACTGGGAGCGACTGAGTTTGGGGAGTTTATTTAGTTAAGTAAAGCTGTAGCGCTAGTTCCCCAGCGCCAGCCATGTTCGGCGAACAGATACTTCAGGTTGTGGTGGAGTATGGAGGGGGGTAAGGGGAAGTGTTTCTAGACACATTCACAGGGTAGTTACACCAGTTTTACCGCCAATCACGAGGCTACCACTCGTCTTTTCCTGGGTATATTCAAGGTTGCTTCATGTCACTGCTATATTCTAAATTGCAACCACACCAAACGCTCCTCACGCACGCCTCCACCTGCTTCACAACAGAACCCTCCACATAGACCACTACTGACCATACGACGGCGGTACAGGCCCCGCTGATACCTGCAGACCGTCTCAAACCCCTTAAAATCCTCACTTGGAATGTAAATGGCATGGGATTGAGTATTAAGCGTCGCCTGGTGATTCAATTCCTGAACAGGCGTTCCCCCGACGTGGCCCTCCTCACAGAGACTCACCCAGCAGGCACGACCTGCCAATTTTTCCATAGAACCAATTACCGTCAGGCGTCCACGCGGGGTACACTGTGGGATCCTGGGGTGTCCTCATACTCCTACATAAGCGACTCCCATTCGAGTTGAGTGCGGTGGAGCAGGATCCCAGCGGCCGGTTTGTGCTGGTGCGGGGCATGCTTTGGGGGGAAACATTCACAATACTAGCATTATACTGCCCACCCGGATTAGGGGAAAGGCTGCTGAGAGAAGTGACCACCATGCTGGCTCATCACCAGCCGGACTTGTGGATCCTGGGGGGGGATTTCGACGACGTGCAATGTAACACTCGTGACTGAACCCACATTCGGAATCGAAAACCTAATATATCTACTAGGCTGGCTACCTTTTCATCTGCACTGGGCCTATGTGACGTGTGGAGGGAACTCCACCCCGCAGACCATGGGTTTTCCTTCCACTCAGGAGCCCACGCGTCCCTGTCCAGAATCGACTACTTCTTTCTCCCAACTTCCAAAGCGTGCAGGGTTATTAATGCAGAACTGCTCCCCCGAGGTATCTCAGATCACTCCCCCCATGGAGATGACGATTTGTACCAGTCGGCTACGGCCCCCCAAGACCTGGAGACTAAACAACTATTATCTGGGTCTTCCCGAATTCGTAGAGTTTATCACCGAGAAATCTGATGAATATTTCGAAATAAACGCAGGCTCTGTAGAGGACCCAGTCACACTACAGGAGGCACACAAAGCAATGCTCAGAGGGGAGATGATCGCCTGGACGAGTAACAGAAGGAAAGAGCATCACAGGAAAGTGACCAAAGCAGAAGGGGAGGTGGAAAAATGGGAATCAAGGTATATTTTAGATACCTCCCCAGAGACACATCGATCTCTGATAAAGGCCAGGGAATCCCTTCATAACACAGCACCAGACAATGCAAAACAGGCGCGCAGTGAATCTAGAACCAGATTCTACAAGTGCAGTGGTAAGGCAGGCAAGTTACTAGCCTGGTTGGAGAAGCCTGAGGAGGGGCACAAATATGTCCGGCAGGTTGTCAACAATGAAAACAGATTGGCCCAAACAGACTTGGATATAGCGGAGGCATTTGCTGAATTCTATGCGAATCTGTACAGGGCTCCAGCTGCCCCAACAGATCCGTCCCTTCTGGCCGAAATCATGCTCCCACAATTATCGGAGCAGCAACAAACAAATCTCGATAGAGAGCTGGAGGAAACCGAGATAGCGGAGGCTATAACCCAGTTACAATCCGGGAAGATGCCGGGTCCCAACGGATTCCCGGTTGAGACGTGGAAGAGACTGGGCAGCGACAAGATGGCAACACCCCTCCATAAAATGTTCCTCGCAGCTAAGGATCAGGCCACTCTCCCCATGGACCTTAGGAGGGCCAGCGTCGTGGTAATCCCTAAACAGGAGAAACCCCCCAAATCGTGCTCATCATACAGACCAATATCACTAATTAACGGCGAGGCCAAAATTCTTGCTAAAGTGTTAGCCACCAGGCTGCAATCGGTCGTATCCTCTCTGGTTCACCCGGACCAGTGGGGCTTAATGCTGCATAGGTCGACCAGAATGAATCTACGCTGACTCCACTTGTTACTGGAACGCGCCCCAACTCTCGAACCACCACTTGCTCTTCTAGCAATCGATTTCGAGAAGGCGTTCGACTCGGTGACATGGGGGAGTCTGTGGGCAACAATGCAACGCATGGGGATTAGAGAAACCTTTATTAAATGGGTTCAGCTTTTATATGAGGGATCACAAGCGGAGGTTAGGGTAAATGGTTGGTCCTCCAGAACCTTCCCATTGGGCAGGGGCACAAGGCAGGGCTTCCCACTATCCCCCCTCCTCTTTGCACTGGCAATCGAACCACTGGCACAATGGCTTTGACAGGTCTCTGAGTGGTGTGGGTTTCGGTGGCCGGAAGGACGAGCGGATAAGATCTCCCTTTACGCCGACGACCTGTTACTCTATTTGAGTGATCCAAACCATGCAAGCCCGATAGTGACCCAGATGTTGACGGCCTATGGGAATTTTAGCAGTCTAAAAGTAAATTGGGGAAAATCAGTCCTCTTTCCAGTTAAAGGTGGAGACCGGGCAATTCCACAGGACGTCTCCTACCGAGTGGAGAGGGAGGGCTTTCGCTACCTGGGCATATGGATCACTGGGAACCTCTCGGCTTACGTACCTCATAATCTGCACCAATTAACGGATCACTTTGCTGAAGAGGTGAAGCACTGGATGCTTCTCCCCCTCACGATAATGGGCAGAGCAGCGCTTTTCAAGATGCTGGCACTCCCACGTTTTTGTATATGTGCTGCAGAACGCCCCACGTGTAATACCAGACGCAGAATTCGTCCGAGTGGAGCGCCTCCTTAGGAAGCTGATATGGAAGGGTGGGCAACCCCGTATCGCGTTAACAATGCTGCAGAGGTCCATTTGGGAAGGGGGCATCGGGGTACCACACCTCCGGTCCTATTATTGGGCCGCCCAGCTAACAGTGGTCAACGACTTGCTTCATGGGGACCAGGAACTTCCACATATCAGGGCGGAGATGTCCGTCGTACAAGACACTCGGCCACTAGCCACACCAGAACCTTCCCAGAGGCCCCCCCCCGCAGACTATATCTGCACATACTGCAGTCATTCAGAGGCAGGCACATTCACACATAGGTTGGGGGAATAAACTAACTCTAGCACAATCGCTATGGTACAACTACATGCTCACTGAAGTGCGGAAACTTGGAATAATGACCCGGTGGGTGGAGGCAGGAGTGACCACAGTCGTGGATGTAATGAAAGATGGCACTGCAACACAAATTTGGAATTTCTGAGAATGAGCGTTATCAGTATTTGCAACGGCCATAGGCAGGCACTCACGGACGCACCAGACTGCTCCCACCTGGAGCGTAACCTACTCCCACAATACATTGCGACCAAAGTCACGTCAATTCTCTACAAAGCTATAAATGCATTCGCTACACCGCAACTGGCCAGCCTCAAAACCAAATGGGAAAGGGATGTATGCCCGATAGAACCGGATCCAAGTACTTATGCACCCACGTGAGATCGCCATAGACTGCAGAATCATATTGGCACAACTAAAGATATTGCACCGAGTCTATTACCCACGAGTTGCCCTGTTTGGATCGGGGTGAGCCGCGGATCCCAACTGCTTGAGGTGCCGGTGGGAGGAGGGCACCTTCTTCCATTTAGCCTGGGAATGTCCAGGTCAAAGACTGTCGGGGGTCCTAGGCCGCACAGTGGCACTGGAACTGGCGAAGCTGCTGTTGGGGGTCCCAGATGAAAATGAATCGAATAAGTGGGAGGGTATCTTCCTGTCTAATGCAATGGGTTTAATAAAGCGTGATATAGCACAAAAATGGGGAGCCCCGGACTGTCCAACCCTAGCCCAATGGTCCGCGCAGTGGACCCCTGAGCAGCGAAAGAACACAGAATATATACCGCACGGGGGTGCCCAGCTAAGGCCACCAAGATCTGGGGGAAGTGGGAGGAGGGTGTGGACTGAGAACTATGGTGTGGAAGTGGGAGGAGGAACAGGGAAGTACTCAATAGAATAGCGGTGGGTCACACAGCTGTAGAGGCAAGTACGAAGCGACACAACAAAACCTCACGGACCGGACAAGGCCACAGGTGGCGGGTGGGGTGGGGGGGGATGTTTGCATTTTGTATGTTATGCATTGTTATAAAAAGCAATAAAATGTGATATTAATAAAAAGAAAAAATGGGCTTACGGAAGGGGAGCAATTTAAGTACTCAGAGATACGACACTGGGCTAATCAGCACATGCAAAATGGAGAGGCACTGGGGAGCTTAATGCTTTGAAGCTCACATTGTTAATGGGTCATTCAAGAAACATCATTTCAGACCTCTACAATTTATTAGAACATTATGACCTCTTTGAGCGTTTGCCCTATGCGAGGAGTTGGGATCATGACCTGGGCATCCAAATCAGGGAGGAGTCTTAGCTCAGGATATGGGAACGAAACCACAGGGGAGCCAGATGGACCATGGATAAGGAATGACATCTCAAGCTTGTTATCAGTGGTATTTCCCCCCTGACAGGTTGCACCACTTTACTCCCTCCCATCCCAATACTTGCTGGAGGGGGATGTTCGTCAAGAGGTACCTATTATCAGATGTGGTGGCTGTGCCCTATAGCCCAGGTGTTGATGGAAGGATTTTCTCACACATTAAATCAATTCTCGAAGTCTCCCTTCCGCTCGACCCTCTCATCCTGCTTGGGGACAGTGGTGGGGAACTTGCTTTCCCTGTTAAGGTTTAAAACGCGTTTAAAAAGTGTCGCTGTTGGCAGGTAACCGAAAAACAGCAGGTTGCTTTGTAAATGGTCAATAGTAGTGTGGCCATTAGGTCCACTTTCCCGAAGTCGAATTAGGCGGTAGATTCCCGCTGAATATTTCAGCGGGAATCTACCACTTACATTGACGGATCATTTACAGGGCAACCTGCTGTGTTTTGGCTATGTGCCAACATCGAAGGTTTCGTTATTGAAGCACCACAGGACGCGTTTTAAACCTTTACAGGGAGGGCAGATTCTTTACAAGGTCTTGGACTTTCAATTTTCAACCTGCTTATTTGGTTCGCCTGGACATATGCGGGCCCAAACAGATTTTGGACTCATTGTGGATTTCACGAGAACGCTTCCGGAAGAGTGTACTGTATTAGCAGTTACTGACTAAGTGTAGAGCCCCGAGGAGGATCTTTCACCGTAACACATATCAGCTTTTGTTGTATTTATTGTGTAATATGGACATTAAACAACAGTTTTGTACGGTTGAATATCATGTGTTGATCTATTACGATTTGGTTGAAATCAAGAATTGCCACTAGGCCAACAGGTTTTGTGAGAGTATCAATTTAGCCATGGAGGTTAAGAGCGCAAGGGAGAAGCATCTTTCTTTTCATGGTTGTTCTTGTTTGGCCTTGGGCTTTGCCTATTTGCATCTATCCATGTTAGCACCCTCCTTTGATTTGCATTAGTGAATGCATTGTTAGAATCGTGCATAAGGTTGTAGCTCAACTCTATAGCAGCCTAATACTTTTTCTTACTAATATACGAGAGACTGAATACTCATCTGGGATGTGGCTAGTTCCTCATAATGATTAGAGTAGATAGCTGTTTAAGTGCTTCTTAATGAATATAATGTCACTATTGTTATCATGAAATGCTGTGACCATTAATTTTTCTTTTCTTTTTTTTACAGTATGATTGTATGATTGTGGTGCAATTGTATTTGAATTATATTTTGGGGTGATGAGAAAGGATACCATAAAGATAGGTTACATGTGATATTCTCGGATATTAAAGGGTGCACACAAAAAAGACCAGGTTTTTGGCTGATTTAGTGCAGCATTGAATGTTTGCAAAATATCTCTTTTCACCCCCGTCCTCACTTCGGAAATCGGCGGTTTCGACCCCCACCCCGAAACTCCCTGTTAGGAAAGATTTCTTAATTGTGGGTAATTTTCCTTCCATGTGGCAACCCCTAAACCTTTTGCTGTTGTTTTCACCATGATCTAGACTTTGCCAGAGAAGTGCAGCCTTCTGCCGCACTCCTCTGGGCTTTTGCTCCATTCTTACGGGGAAAGTGACATGCCCTTAAGACAGTCAGTACCGGGAAACGTTGTTTTCCGTAGTTTCTTTATCATGTTGCAGCTTTCACGCAACATGGCACAAGAGGGCACTGTAAACTAAGTTACTGCTCTCTTGGGTCTCTAGTCTTCTACAGGCCCTAGATACTCTCTTTGGATTGTAAATGAACGGTGCAAGTGAATCACGGACGGGATTGGTGGCAGCGATCGTTTCTTGTGTTTTTGAGCTCCTTTTGGCGTTTTAAGCGCGTTTCTCGCGCTTAGCCCAAAGTGGTGGCCTGGCTCCCAAAATGGCCAGACCACGAGGCTCTTGGTCCTGTCCGCTGACCGTCTTGCCCCCTTCACCTCCCCCAGGTCGAGCCGACCCGGGGCCTTCCTTATTTGGGCATGTACTTTCCCACGAAACACAGATGCTTTTGCGGGCTTCTACAGGCCTTGTGTGTGCCTCCAGGATGGGGGCTGGGATGTCTGGTCCCAATACACATCTTGGGCGCCAGAGAGTCTAGGGTGGTGTGAATGCCTGGGACCCCCGTGGTCCGTGATAGGTCCACATATGGTGTGAGTGTTTTATGAGCGGATCTCCCATTGGGTCCCCTCCGTTTTGGCGCGAAGGGAACCGTGGATAAGAGGTGGCTGGAAACGCCACTACCATGTCGATCTCCTGAGTTCTCACGAACAAAGGAATACAGGAGCCAAGTATCCTGCAACCACGAGGCTGAACCGAGGAATCGCTGGTGACCCGCTGAAGGACTGCTCCTCTGCATTGCTGTCGCTTTGTGAAACCCTTTCTACCTCTGATCGAACTAGAAGGCCTGTACTGGTACTTCGACCCCTTGGAATAGTGGGAACAACTATTCTCGGCATCTTCACCATCTCCTGCACGTAAGCCTTCGGAAGTGTCTCTGGGCCATCCAGCAGACTGACCAGCCTACCCAGGAGTCTTGCTCTGTAACCGCCGTCAGGTTGTGTTGTATTACGAGTCCTTGTCACTCTCACCCGATTCGTACACTTGGCATTCCCAGGTCTGAAGTGAGTAGTGTACATTTGGCTGAAATACACACGGCCGCTCTGTTGCCCTGCTGTGGTAACAAACTGTGCGGGTTCACTGCGTTTGGGACATCCTCAACTCAACTTCTGCTGCTGCGGAATCTACACGACGCTGAGACGTCCCCTGCTCGTATCTGAACCTGCCAGCACTGAAACTGATGCGGAGAAGCCTGGGTCTGCCTGCATCGGGGACCGGTGAGTAGCATCGCTAGGAACTGGTCGCCCTCCTGCAGTAGCCCATTGCTTTTCCCCGCTGTGTCTAACAGCACGCCTTTCCGTACTCACGCTCTGCTTCTGCCCACAGTGGAGGCTGCGCTGGAGTCGCGGAGCTCTGTTCATCTTCAATTGTTCATTGAACTAAACTGCCTGATTCCCTCGAAGAGACTCCCCTTTTTGCCCGTTGGCACCAGCGTGTGCAGGTACTTTTGAGCACAAGGCTCCACTCTTCGTAGGGCTTGGACTTCCTTTTAGTTAGGTGCCTCTGAAGGCGGACTGGGTCTAATTATTATTCACACTGCCTGTTTTCCTCCCCATCTAGGTGGTCTACACATTTCGTATGTCTGATTCGTTAGACTCGTTTGTATTTGTATATATATTGTATTGGTTTGGTATATGTTGGTTTACTTGAGTTTTATTGTGATTTCTCGCTACGGTCAATGTTACAAAGGCCTTGTAATAAATGTGTATATATTTTTAATATAACGCCTGTTGGGAGTAATTTGTAAGTGTCCTTGCTTTGTGTGCTCATTGCGGGCTTTCAGTCACCCTCACCCCTCTTGAGACCTAGTCTTGACCGCCGCGATCGCTACCCTGATTGGTCTGGCTTGTCCAGAGGTTACCCTGTTCCAAGAAACTAGGCTGGCCTTCTGAACCTCTGCCCCTCCAGGACAGAGTTCAGAAATCCATCTTAACACTCCCCTAAAATCCTTTTCACTCTTCCTGCTATAACAAGCCCTACCAAACCACCCCAACAATATAAATATACACATTCACACACACAAAGACACACACTCACCTTCTCCCGTACCCCCTCCCCTCCACACTACCCCACGACATACACATAGACACGCAAACAGACAAACACCTCACCACCAACTTCTGTCTTCTCCTGCCCATGCCGACCACACCCGTCAGCCCTGCACGTGTGACTGTTAAGGCATGGCAGTTAAATTTAGAAAACCGATCTGGGACTGCTCAGAGTGGTCTTTCTAAATCGATTTTTTTGTTGGTAAAAATAAAGAGTGACTTTCAATCTATTCTGAAAGATAGTGTTCCTCTCAAAGGAACCCCTTCTTATCAGCAATTTTGCTTCTGCTTGCAGACCCTTAGTGATTTACAGGAAACAATGAAGAAACGTACGAGTTGCAAGAAAACACATTTTTTTTTTTCAAATTTATTTGTATTGGTGTGTATGCAATTACAATTAAACGCAGAGTTTACCACATTTTAAGACACCAAACAAGTTTTCTGTATTTTCCCCCCTCCCAACAAACTGTTTAAACCCACCCTCCCACTCCCTAAACCCAACTGTTGTCTGGTGGCTCCCGGGCAATCACATCGTAGATCCCCCTGGGTATTTAGGTCCTGTCCTTTTGGGTGCATCCTGTGGTATTCAGGTCTAGGTGGTGGCATCATAGTCATACTTGGCATTATATCCCCCTGATCCACATTTGTCTCTACTGTGATACCCTGTTCCTTTCGTCTGTGGAGGAGGTAGGTCAGTTGCTCCCTCCTCCCCTTAGCCCACTTCTTCGCCTGTCTCTTCTGTCACTTCAACCGCCTGTGGGTTTTCCGGATCGTATATTGCCAAAAAAGTTGGCCATTCTAGGGCTCTTGTCAGAGCTTGGTTTTGTATTTGCCTGGTCAGTTCCTCCATCCTGTACAGGTTCAGTGCCTTAGCTGCTTTTCTGTGTCCCTTGGGAGGGTGTCCAGCCAAAGGATCGAAAATAAAGGATCAAATGGCCTTTTGTTGGAATCCAAAAGGACTGAAAAAAAGGGTTGAATGCTTTTTTATTTATTTATTTATATCATTTTTACGTTTAGTATGCATAAAATGTTTTTTATAAAAAGAAAACGGGAGGTTGGGGGGTAACCCCCCCCCATAAAAAAATGTGGGGACTTGGTCCTTTTGGTGTCGAAAAAAAGGCATTCGAGCCTTTTGTTTTCGATCCTTTGACCTATAACCCCTTGGGAGTCTCTCCCTTTTCCATCCCCCTGCCACTCATGCCCTAGCTGCTAGTAAAAGATAGTGCCTCATGTGTGGGAGCCTCACCCATACGTCTTCAGATGTTTCCATCCCAAATAGAATCAGTAGGGGATCGATACTTCTTTCTACTCCTTCCAAGCCCTTTATCCACCCTAGTACCTCCTTCCAGAATTGCTGCACCTTCTCACAACTCCACCACATGTGCCAATAGTCGGCTATTTGGCTGCATTTTCTCCAGCAGTGGGGGTCCGCCCCCAGAACATTTTCCCTACTCTTGCCGGATCCCATTGCCATCTATACAGTAGCTTGAACCCATGCAGTTTATATTGACAAGCCACTGACGTGCGATGGGCATTTAGACATAGCTTTCTCCAGTGTTCTGTGTTCATCTCCCTCCCTAAATCCCAATCCCATCTCATCTGGAGTGCGGTCACGTCCTCCCCATTAGTTTCCAGCAACGCTTGGTACATTCTTTAAATTAGACCCCTAGTGCCCCTCGCTGTGTCCAACACCCTCTCTGTATGTGTCAATTACCTCTGGAGTTCCATCTTCCATGCTTCCGTCATTAATACTCCCTTTAGTTGTAAATACTTAAAGACTGAGATGTTCCCTATCCCGAGGGCCACTTCAAGGTCTGCCATTTCTATGAATGAATCCTTCTTTAAGACCTGTCCCACTCTCTCCAACCCCTCCTCGAACCAGTCCTGGAACCTCCTATGGTCTGGTATGTTGTCCCGTATAGGGAGGGGCTCATATATGGCTCAGTGGCGATGGCCACGTCGTAACCCCTTCCATCTCCTTTCTGACCTTCCACAACCTCCATAGCGGGCCCAAAATCCTCTGTGTGTGGACCCTGCCTGGTATGACTTTGATCGGGACCCGGAGCCATTCCCCCAATGTGACCAGACGGAAAATAAAGTTCTCTATCTCCACCCACTGCTTGCAGTTATCCATGCGCAAATGAGAGACCAGAGCTCTAAATTGAGCAGCCCCATAGTATGTTTGCATCTCTGTCAGTTCCACCCCTCCTTTCTCTTTGGGTTGGACCAGGAGCTTGTAGGCTACCCTTTGCTTTTTCCCCAGCCACTGTAATGTTTGCATTTTCTTTTTTAATTCTGCGAAGTGTGATTTGGGATTTCTGTTGGGAGTGCCTGGTATAAATATGACATTCTGGGGAAAAGTACAATTTTCAATGCGTTTAGCCGCCCCAGCCAGGATATTGTCAATTTCGACCATGTCTCTAGATCTTCATAAAGCTTGTGCAGGAGTGGGGGGAAGTTGAATTCATACAGTTTACATAGTACTTTATGTTTCTGCTCTCTCACCTTAATCCCCTTTATCAAGTCATCTTTTGTTATCCTTTCTCCCCAAGAGATCCATTGCCATACCAAACAGTAGGGGCGAGAGGGCACACCCCTGCCTAGTCCCTCTTTTCAGATAGAACTCACGCGATCTAGTCCCGTTGACCACCACTCTGGCTGTTGGCTCCAAGTAGATCGCACTAATTGCCCTGCACATTCTGTCCCCTACCCCCATTTTGCGCAATATTGCAAAGAGGAAGCCCAACTCCACCCTATCAAGGCCTTTTCAGTGTCTAAACTTAGCAGCGCTTGTTTCCCGGGTTGCCCCCAATATGTTCCATTAGGTCAAGTGTCTTCCTGATTGCGTCTGGACCTTGTCTGCCCGCTATGAACCCCCTTTGATCCGGATGTATTATATGGGGCAACTTCTCTTCTAATCTCATCGCCAGGATTCTCGTGAATATTTTCTCATCTACGTTTAGGAGTGCGATTGGGTGGTACGAGGAACGGTGGGTTGGGTCCCTCCCTGGGTTGGGTCCCTCCCCTCTTTTGTAATGACTGATATCAAGGCCCTGCTAAATGTTGTGGGGGCTTTCCCCGTGTCTAGGATGTGGTTGAATAACTTTACCATGTGTTGTGTCAGGACTCCCGTGTGTTTCCTGTAAAACCCTATAGTATAGCCATCTTCCCCTGGGGCCTTCCCGTTCTGGAGGTGTGACATCGCATCCTGGACCTCTTTGGCTGTGATTGGGCTGTCTAGGTGCTCTATCTCCGGGTGTGTGAATTTAGTCATGTGTATCCCCCTTAAGTATTCCCCGACCTCCTCTTATGTGCCTTTTGCTTCAGTGGCGTATAGGGTTTCGTAATATTGGGTAAATCTCTCAGCAATGTCGGTCCATGTGTACTGGTCTCCCCCGGGTCTTCCAGTTTCGTCACCCACCTTTCCTCCCTCTGGGCCCTGAGTATTGCACCAAGGAGTGCGCCTGCCTTGTCGCCCTTCTCATAGTACTTCTGCTTCAAGTATCTCAATTTCCATAAGGTTTCTCCCATGCCCAGCGCCTTTAGCTCTGCCCTTTTAGCCATCACCTGCTCTCTTAGCTCCTCTACGTCTTCCTTTGCGGCATGCATCCTATCTTCCCTTTCCACTATTTCTTTACAGAGTCTTTCTTCCACCAGGCCCCTCTCCCTCTTCCTCCTCGCCCCTCTCTTATCAATAGACCTCTCCAGGTGGCTTTCCCCGCATACCACACCATTTCCACGTTCACTTCCCCGGTGTCATTTTTTTCAAAATATTCAGTTATCTCTTTGACCAGGTGGCCGGAGAAGATGGGATCACTCTAGAGTGAGTCGTTACACCGCCATGAGCCCCAGGATCTATAGAGTCGCTTGATGTCCAGTATCACGGTCACCATATCATGGTCAGACCACCCCACAGGCCTTCTATTGCTATCCATAACCCTCGAACCCTGGCCCTTTTTTATAAGGAGGTAGTCAATCCTTGTGTATGTTTTATGTGGTGTTGAAAAGAATGTGTATCCCTCCTCCCTCGGGTGCTTTAGCCTCCATACATCAAATAAACTTTGCTGATCCACTGCCAAGCCCAAGTGTCCCCATTTATCCGCCCCTTGTCTGTGTTCCCCACCCTTGCCTTCCTATCTGAGGTCTCATTTGCCCAGGAGATGAGGTCTCCTCCGATGATGTACAAATCCGCCTCCCGCTCCTGTATTCTGTCCAGCGCTTCCCCTAGGAATCTTTCTTCCCTGGTTCGGAGCCTATACTGCTGCCAATAACATCTTAGCTCCCTCCAATGTACCCTCCAATATTAGCAGTCCTCCCTCTAATAGGTTGTAACTTAACAATCTTGGAACCGACAGTGCTTGTGGAGTATGCCCACTCCTCCTTTTTTGGTATTCCCTGATGCCCAGTGTACCCGCCCTATTACTCTGCCTCTTAGTGCCCGCTCCTCCCCCTATATTAGCTGTGTATCCTCCAAGAATAGAATGTCCAGGGAGGCTTTCCGAAATTCCCTTACAACTAGGCACCTCTTAGTAAGGGAATTCAGTCCTTTCACATTAAGCGTGCCCACCTTCAGACCCTTAGTAGCTTCACCTTTCCCCATCACAGGTGTTCCCCTTTCCACTTATCTCCTTTTGACCCCTGGTCAATGCCTCCTTAAATTCTGTATTTCCTTTCATCAGAGGATTGTACTCAAAGTATCTAATATGTGCCATTCTGGAGCCAGATACCTTACCCAACTTACTACTTAACATTATAACTAACAAGAACCCCAACTTAGAGTTTTGAACATAAATGTGCGACACGCCCCCTCTCTCACCGGGGGCCACTTTAGAGGGATTTGTACTGTCTCCCTCCAGCAATTATCCAGATCTGCCCGGTCCTCACAGTCTGAGTTACAGCGGCTCACCTACCCCTCTCTGCTGTCTTACTCCGTCTGCTGCTCTTGTGTTGCTATCACATTTTGCGCTGAGGGTCCATTAAGCCTCATGAACTTCTGCCCCATTTGTCCTCTCCTTCTTCTTTGTTAGCCTGGTGCGGGCATAGATCGTGCCCTGTCAGTGGGTGGGCCCTGAGGGCCTTGCAGGCCTCTTGGCTGAGTTTCTGTGTCCGACGAGGTGTCTCAGGGCCTGCTCCACCTCCTCCGCCGATATCAGCCTGTACTCCATTCCTTCAGCTTTGAATTCCAGCGAGAAGGGGTAACCCCATCTGTATCAGATCCCCCTCTCCCGCAGCCATGTTGTGAGTGGTCTGCAGCCTCTTCTCCGCGCTAGTGTGACATTTGAGAGATCTTGATATATGGAAACTTTAGAGCCTTCAAATTCCATCTCTTGTTGTTGCTTCGCTCTGTTTAATACCTCCAGTCTGTCCTTATAGCTTAAGAATCTGGCCGCTATGGAGCGAGGGCCGTTCCCGTATGGTCTTCCTCCTCAGTGTGCCCTCTCGAATTGCACCGTCTTGCCCCGTTCCGTTTCAAAGAGTCGATGTATTAGCGCGTGCACTTTTTCTTCAACCTTACGTAAGGTCTCTCTGTCTGATTCCTTCAGGCCCAAAATCCTTATGTTGTTACGTCTCTCCCTATTTTCAAGGTCATCAATTTTGAGCCTTATCTCCTCATCTCTGAGATCCAGTTCCATCATTCTTGCAACCGACCACATTTCCACCATATCAGCGTTAAGTTGGTTGTGTTCAAGTTCTTCAATTTTGCCTTCCACTGTGGTTACTCTGCCCGTCAAGTCCGCCAGTGATGCCTGTATATCCCCTCTAAGGGCCTGTATCTCCGCTAGGATGTGCCCAGTGTCCTCTTTGGTGGAAAACTTGGAGAGGTCTATTGCCGTTGCCATTTGCGCTTTTGGGTCTTTCTTCTTCCGTTTGTCTTTGCCCTATGGGAGTTGTCCCCTGCTCTCTCTCTCATTGCAGAGTCTGTCAACGTGTGTGCCGATCCGTTTATATTTAGTTTTGCACAGATTTGTATCTTCCCTATGTAGTCTTTGGCTTCCTTTCTCTTTCTCCACCTTCTGTGGTCAGCTACCCGTGGGGCCACTGACTCAATTGTTTTGCTCACTTACCGCTACTTGCACTTCTCAGCAGCAAGGTCTTGTGGTTTCTGATTTGTCAGTTGGGGCCTCTCCAGAAGTGGGCTTTCTCTTTATGACTGAGCCCAGTGCGTTGTCTGGTTGCCAGCACTGTGTTAGCCTCCTTGTTTCACGCACGTTCCGGGGGGCTGCTGTACCGATATTTCCCTTGAATGGTCCTTCACTGTGGTGCTAGAAGCCTCCCTTGCTTCTCCTGCACTAGTCCCACTGGCGTATGGACCTTGAGTTTCGGTTTGCTCAGTCCTTCCTCTAACGTCCCACTTGTGTGGCCCCCTCAATGGGTTGCTTCTCCAGGTGTCACAACAATGGCGTGGATCCTTTGCCTCTTTCCAGGCCCTCAGCACGTAGCACCATTCAATCACTTGGGGTGGTCCCGGGTCAGATGGGTCTAACCCTGCACGTACTGTTCATCCAGCTCTGGTGGAGTATTTGTCTGGGCCGGGCTGATTTCACTTGGGGTCACCAACCCCCGGTATGCTGTGGTTCCCCCGTCGGAGGTGTCCGCTTTCTGTTCCAGGGCTCACAGAGCTATGGGAGTGCTGTTAATTCTGTGCTCCCCTCTCCTCCTCATTGTGCACCCTCCTTCCTGGTTCCTGTCTGCCCGTGGGGTGGCCCTCAATTCCACCAGGTTTCCCGACTCTCTGGGCCCTTCACCCCTCCTCCCGCCTCTTCTCAGCATGGGCTCACATGGCCTCTGGGCGCAGCGTTGTCAGGGGCCCAGGTGTACCTGGCTTTTCAGATGGCTCGCTGCACTTCTCCCCGATCTGCATTCACGGTCTTCCTGCCTCCTCTACGATCATCGGTGTCCCTCTGCAATGGGGTGAATCGTCTACTCCCCGTCGGGTGGCCTCCGTCGCCTCTGCTCACCTCTCTCAGGCGAGTTTCACTTTGGGCGCACCACGTTCCGGCGAGGTCCTGCCAAGCTGGGTCCCTGCACTCTGCTTTTTGGGGTGGGGGTCACTACGCCAATATCTCCTGTGGGTGTCTATGCCACGGGTGGCCTTGCTCAACCCGGGATCTCGATGTCTCCCCTTCGCCTCGTCTGGGTGTGGTGCTCTCCTGCTCCGTTCGATCCAGCGGTGTATGGTGGTTACCACACTACGGTCCCCGTTGGGGGCCGCACCACTGTTTCCTCCCCCTTCTCGTGGACCTCTGACACTGTACTTGGATGTGGTAAAGCCCAAGACAGTCCCCTTGTCTTGTGCTTCAAATATGGGTTTTGAATGAGGGTCTGTAATGCTTTTCCATTGGAGAAGGGATACACTGTTTTTAGGTTATTGAATCCCTTCCATTCCCTGCCCCTAGCCATGCTAATCCCTATGGCTAATCCCATCCATTCCTGCTCATCTCTGAACTCTTTGAGCTCTTCCATGGAGGCAGCCATCTTGGATGACTGTCTCTAGAAAGCTCTTTGAAAATAAGCTGAAACTAGCGGCCAGTTTTGAATAGGAAAGATACCACCACGCATCTTCCAAATAAAATGATGCATTGAATCATGTGAGTATGATCTTTTTAAAAATACCTAAAGTACATTTACAATACTTTCGACAGCAGTAATTATTTGTATCCTTTCTACGTTTCATTTCCTTGTTTTCTTAATACAGCTAGGGCTATTGCTCGTCCTTTTTAAATCAGTTTTAATATGTATCAATGTCTTAAAACACAAAATCAGCAATGTTGTGATGCATATCATGTAGTGCTCGAACCCTTACTTACTGGCTCAACGATTGCGTCAGTTACCTGAGAAGGGTCATGCAGATGCTTGTCGTGCATGGTCCCGCAATCCCACTGGTTGCGCTTGGCTTCACACATACATTGTCTGGCACACCCCCCCCCTCTATTTTTGTGCTTCAAAGCATTCCCTTTCCGTTGTTTTCCTTCTCTGCCACCTTTAAACCAACTGTAAAGTGTTCAAATAAGAATCTTGCAATAAGACACACCCCACAGTGCTCACGTCGGAGAGGATCTCAGGGCCTTTAGCCCTGAGATCCTCTCCGCCGTGAGCACTGTCCTCTGTGTGTTTGTGGGATTTTGCTCGCATTCAGGATGCTGCATGGGCAACGCTGCCGACAGCGGGAAACTAGAAATCCGAAGTGCGAGCAAAATCCTCAAAACACAAAAGAGGACAGTGCTCACACCATGTTCACAGGATTTTGCTTGCACTTCGAATTTCGAGCTCCCCGCTGCCGGTAACGTGGCGCATGCCGGCAGCGGGGAGCTAGGAATCCAAAGTGCAAGCAAAATCACGCGAACACACAGACGGATTTTGAGCACTGTCCTCCGTCTGTTCGTGGGATTGTTTACACAAATCACATTGTAAACTGAAATGACAAATATTATGTGAGCAAGAAATAGTATGACAGTAACTTTGTTTTCCCTATTTGTAACAGAAGAATGTAAGTATATGAATGCAAAATGATGTCAGCCTAAATAAATCTTCCATGCGATATGCAACCTTTCATTCAAGTCATAAAGGCACACAAAAACAAAACTGTGTGGCAATGCTATATTTTAGTAAATATTATGCGCCTGATTTGAAAATTGTTTTTCAATGGGAAAATCAATGTCAGTGCTTCCAGAATAAATTAACTGCTTGTAGAAGTGCCTTCTTCCCATTTGGGAACTGCCATTTAAACATTCCACCTGCTTGCGAAATGGTAAGCAAGCATTTCTGTTGGTTTAGGGCAATTTTGACCATGCTGGACCTTTTCTCAGACCATGCTGGACCTTTTCTCAGCAAGCGAGTCTGTTGGCTAAGGTGACTTTTCACCTGTTCTGAAGCACAAAGACCACATAACAGAGATGCAAGGTGTGGCTGGTGAGTTTTGGAGTTAGGGCAGGGCAGCCGCCGGGACATGTTTGAAAGTTACGCTTGATTTTGTGTATCATTGATTAGCCACCTCCTTGATTGAAACATAATAAGTTTAAATGCTCATCTTCCCCTCGCCACCCGGTGAGCAAGGTTTGTACCACCCTGCCCCCCCAGGTGATTGAGAACCCAACAAAGACACGAGGTTGAACTCTTGTGTCTTCACCTGAAGATACAGGAGACTTGAACTCTCCTCCAATAGCCTCCTCAGGATAGTAGAACAGAATGCTAGTAAGTGTGCAGGCTCAGCTCCCGGAAAGTATTTCCAGATCAACCAAAGGTGGTTACTTGGCCATTGATGAAGCTAGGCATTAAGCGAGTTACCTGCACTAACAAAGTGCAGTGAGACTTGCACATCTCCCAATTCCCCCTAAATCTTATTGACTTGCTTGTGCAGCAGTGGTCTCTGGTGTAGTGCTTTCCTGGAAGGGACACTCTTAAAGGAGGCGCTATATCCATCTTTTTTCCTTGGTAGGAGAACACTCGATATCTGAGGGTTGCCCACACTATCTCTGTACCTTCGCTGCTGCTCCAAGGCTGCACCCCCATAAATTGACATACATAGATTAAGGACAACCAACATTGGACATTTTTAAGTGCAGCTAGGCAGTACGGTCAGCTGTGCTTAGGATGTGACCATGATGGGTGAAGTCGTAGAGTGGTGGCAGAGGCAGTGAGGAATAGAGGCAAATTAGAGGCGAGGGACATTTTTTAGCTTTGCCAGCTAGGATAGATGGCTGGGTTGAGCGAATACTGCTGACTGAGCACAGAATGCAATCTATAGGGCACATGTTTGAATTCCATTGAGTTGGAATCAGGATTTCATCCATCTGTGATTTACCAGAATTAGGACAATCACGTTTTGGGATATTGTTATTCTTTTTAGTAGCGCATAGTTGAAACATGTATTTTTCTTGCAGGCGCAGCGGCAAACGCTCTTTTGGTTGCTAGCTTATCTTGCAGCCAAGCATAGGCCAGAACTGGTACTTGAAGTTGCGGGCGCTTTCGTTTTGGTGCATTTTGTTGCATCTCTTCAGATTGTGTGAGTACCGTATGTTGGAGACAACACAAAGCTAATTGATCATGCATATAAAGTATTAGGCATTTCGCAGGCCCTGCTATTAGATGCCCACAAAATACCAAACTGTTGGCAGTGCCAATGCTTGTTTGTGCGTGGATCTGTCTTTTGCTGCAAAGAACACATCTTGGTTGCATTTGGCAGGAGAATCTGAACAGCAAGGGCCAGGTGAGTGCCAAGGTGCAGGCCATTTTTTACACCCTTCGTCTCCTGGGTCAAGCATTGCCCTATGTACCTTCTGAATATCAGGCAGCAGTAGTCGGAGCATTGGTTAATTCCCAACTGCAATAGCCTGCTTACAGGGATTCCAGATAAACTGTTTCAACGGCTACAGAGGGTGCAAAATATTGCAGTAAGATTGGTGGTGGGGGTTAGGAAGTCTGCTCCTATCTCTGGATTTTGTCACTCCCTGCACTGGTAATCTGTGAGTGACAGAATTAATTTTGCAGTTCTCTGCCTTATATTTAAATGCTTGAATAATCTGGCCCGGCCTATCTGGAAGATAAAATTCACAGGTATGTCATGACTCGCTCAATCAGGTCAGAGCATGAATTGTTACTGCGAATACCACCATCCTCCTGGATATCGAGGGGTGATCGGATATTCGCAGTCTGTGGACCGAAAAGGTGGAATAGACTTCCTCTGGAAATTTGAGCAGCAACATCGCTGTTTCAATTCAGAAAGGCCTTAAAGGGATGGTCTAGTAAAAAATTTTATTTAAAAAATAGATAGGCCACATAAAAAAAAAAATACTAGCATCCTCCGTTTTAAAACTTCCTATGTAAAATTTTGAGCTATTCAAGCTCAAAATTCGAAAAAGCAAGCACAGGGGCGCAGCCATTTTGTGAAATGGAGGCCCTCCTGTGCTGGCTTTTGCTTTTGCGGCACTAATGAAGGAAAAGCCAGCCAGCTGCAGTAAACAAAGTCTACCGCTGGGTGGCTTTCCCTTCATTAATGCCGGGACTCGGAGGACGCGGACCGGAGACCAGAGCAGGAAAGCTGCAGCTGAATCTCGGTAAGTGCTATTTATTTTCTTTACAAAAAATAAGCACTAGCTGCGGTTTTTTTTCTAAGTTTTCCGGGCTGGAGGAGCCCGGAAAACTTAGAAATAAAACTGCAGCTTTAAAAACGTTGTATTTATGTTTGCGGTCGCTTTTGAAGCGACCGCAAATATAAATACAACGTTATTGTGTTGGAAAACGCTGCAGTTTTTCTTTCCAAGTTTCTCAGGCTCCTCCGGCTCGGAGGAGCCTGAGAAACCTGGAAAGAAAAACTGCAGCCTTTTCCAACACAACCGCGTTGTGTCTGCCTGAATCTGCTTTACCATTTGGGGCTCTCGGGCTCCCAGCCCGAGAGCCCCAAATGGTAAAGCAGATTCAGGCAGACAACGCGGCATTGCGGAAAACAACCGCGTTGTGTCTGCCTGAATCTGCTTTTCCATTTGGGGCTCTCGGGCTCCCCACGGGGAGCCCGAGAGCCCCAAATGGTAAAGCAGATTCAGGCAGACACAATGCGGCATACCGGAAAATAACCGCGTTGTGTCTGCCTGAATCTGCTTTCCCATTTGGGGCTCTCGGGCTCCCCAAGGGGAGCCCGAGAGCCCCAAATGGGAAATCAGCTGCAGGTAGAAACACTACGCGGCATGTAAACATAACCGCGTGTGTTTCTGCCTGCTGTGGCTTTCACTTTGGGTCTCCGGAGCACCCAAAGTGATAGCCACAGCAGGCAGAAACACACGCGGTTGTGTTGGAAAACGCTGCGGTTTTTCTTTCCAAGTTGAAACTTGGAAAGAAAAACCGCAGCGTTTTCCAACACAATAACGTTGTATTTATGTTTGTGGTCGCTTCAAACGCGACTGCAAACATAAATACAACGTTTTTAAAGCTGCGGTTTTATTTCTAAGTTTTCCGGGCTCCTCCAGCCCGGAAAACTTAGAAAAAAAACCGCAGCTAGTGCTTATTTTTTGTAAAAAAAATAAATAGCACTTACCGAGATTCAGCTGCAGCTTTCCTGCTCTGGTCTCCGGTCCGCATCCTCCGAGTCCCGGCACTAATGAAGGGAAAGCCACCCAGCGGTAGACTTTGTTTACTACAGCTGGCTGGCTTTTCCTTCATTAGTGCCGCAAAAGCAAAAGCCAGCACAGGAGGGCCTCCATTTCACAAAATGGCTGCGCCCCTGTGCTTGCTTTTTCGAATTTTGAGCTTGAATAGCTCACAATTTTACATAGGAAGTTTTAAAACGGAGGATGCTAGTATTTTTTTTATGTGGCCTATCTATTTTTTTAAATAAAAATTTTTACTAGACCATCCCTTTAAAAACACATGTATTTAAATGATTCCATCTTTGTGCCTGGGGAGCTATTGTCTTTTCAATTTTCTGTCTGTTGTTCGATTCACATTCGATTGCTCATGTGCCTGTATGACATTTGCATTCCACTTGCACGTAAATACGATTTGTTTTGTCCAGTAAGCGGTACAAATATATAAAAATAAAAAAAATAAAGCTAAGGCACCGCTCTTGGGAAAGTAATTTGAATATTTATGTGCGTTTATACATCACCCTACGATGTGCCCAGCAGTCCCAGACTTGGTAGGGGGCATTAGAGCTGGAGCCTGGATTAGTGTTCTGGCATCACTACTACACGAGGTCTTCGCTCCTACTGGAAGAATGCCTTTCAGTAATTCTCATGTGCGTCTACCTTGCGCCAAGGACAGAAACTATTACTTTGTAGGCGGCTTGATGTCCAGGGAACAGCTTCATTGAAAAAGAAACAGTCAGGGTCTTATTCTTGAAACAATAGCTAGTGCATGTCCTGACCCTCTACCATCATGCTTTCTCTGAAAGGAAGCAGGACTGCAGTTTGATTTTAGTAAATGTCAGAACAAATAGGCCTACTGTTGTGAATGGCAAAACCTATATAACCTTAATGTCACTAACAATTTCCTAAAACAGCATATCCTTCCATTCTATTTTGGGAAAAGGAGAATTTTTACGTTCCTTCTGAAATTAGATCGGGATGGTTAATAGGTAGCTCCTACCGAGAGTGCACCAAATTCTGGAGACCCTTACAAGGACTGGTTCAGTGTCAACTTTTTTTGTAAAGTCTGCAGTTTCAAGGTTACATTTCTCCATGCAAGGGGAAGCCCACAATCTGTATAAATGGGATCACCACCAAACCAGTGGATCTCCCGCAATAAATAGTTGGTAAATTGCAGAACAAACAAAATTAAATTGCAACAAGATACCATAAATAAATAGACATGCTAAAACCTTTCATTATATACTATAATGCTCTATTGCTTAGAAATCAAAGGGGCCAGAAAGTTTTCATGACGCCAGAGGCCTCTATTTGGCTGCAATTAGCTGTATTTACAGATGCTTTTAGGCAAATATTTTTGCTGATAGAAAGGACTACAATGTGAGAAGGGTTTTGGTGACAAATAAACTAATTGCTCCAATTAACCTTTTACATAACCTGGAAGACCACTATTTTTTCAGGCAGAAATTGTTGTTTTAAATCAGCTTAATGTGACTGATATTTAGATAACAAACAATGTACCACTGATGCTACCGGTCTATATGTACCCCACCTGGAAACCTATAAGCCTGAAAACATACCAAGTCCAATCTATACAGTCAATACCAAAAGATTTGTCCTCTACATTTTGCTGCAGTCACCTCTATGAACCAAAGCTGGAAATGTTGTCAACATGTAAAAAGGAACGTGTAAACAAGTACTGGTTATTTTGGTTGCCATTTCGATTTTTTACTATCTAAAGGGTGTATATATTTGAGTGCATGCTGCAATTTAAGCACCAGTGTGTTAAATAGACAAAGATGTCCCCTCCACTTAAAATGAAGCATACATTTGTCCCATAACTGTTAATTGTTGCATGAAATAATAACACAATCATGCATTTGACTGAGCTTGCATAGCTGAATTTCTGTCCCAGATATTTGCAGTTCGGGATTTGTTTTGCAAGCATTGCCACTAACAAACATAGTATAGAAAAATTCCGGCTCACACTTTTATCTGAAAAGATCGTAAACCAAGTTGATTTGTTTGTTGGCTTGCAAGTCAAGGAGTGCGGCATCCCAGCCCGACAACCCTCCTAACCGACCTAACCTGCATTCCAGGCCCCTAATCTTTTGTAACCTTGCAGTCACCTGATCCACAAAGATGCCAGACAATCCTCCATCTCCGGCTTCTGGTATGTTTATTCCCCCCACCTGCCACCAAACAATGGAACCATTCATACATGAAATAGTCCTGCTTCTCTATCCATGAACAAAAGCGACACTTTGTAACATAGTTCCAGTGGTGAGAAAATTATCAGGGGGTGGAGTTTACTTCGCAGGGGGGAGTCTTTCCAGTCCTGCCTCTTTGGCTGAGGGGCTTAGGTCTTCCACCCCGATGATGACTTCAATTGTTGGAAAACTGTCTATTGTTTTTACCAGTTCAGGCCTGCCAGATCAGTTAGACATGGGCCCACAACCTTGCTCCAGTAACCTCAGAGGGGAAGAGCTGGTCAGTCTTACGTTACTGAACATGTGTCCATTACCATGCTTTGCTTCAGCCAACAGAGGAATGGGAAAACCTTATATAAAGTCCACTAAAAGAAAAAAAAAGAAAAAAGCACTAAAGGCTTGGGCATATGATATCATAAGGCTGGGCATATTGTTTGCGGAAGTTCATATGGGGTCATCAACCTCCCTTATAATTATCCCAATATATTAATTCATACATGTATTCATGATTCCTTCAAAACAACCTCGCAAAAACCCTACTCCCACAATCCCCGTTTTACACTCTCAGTGCAACCATTGTCATCACTTTCTGTTTTATTACATGAGGAATATCTGTGGGAAACAGGTCCAATGCAGACTGGGCTTTATTATTCCCCTAAATTACAATCTAAGTCAGCCCAGATTCATTCTTCAACTTGTATCATGATCAAATCTTTACCCTCCAATTGAAACTGTACAGCTTCTTTGTGCAATTACTGTAGCATAAGGAATGGATACAAGTGCTCATGTTTCCTTTTCGCCCAGGGCTTGGAAGGGCCCTCCCTTTTAAGACAGTGCTTGCAAAAGATTATCCCTAGTAGAAAAACAAGAACATTATCAGAAACACAGCAGCGGTGAGGTAAGGCTTCTCAGAGATTTAATAACTAATTTACTATATGACATTGTAGGCAGTACACGAAGTGGCAGTGTGATGGGCTATCTTGAAAGCTCCCTTCTTCTCATTGTATGTAACCTGAATACTTGCAAAATCTTTTCACGGTTATCTTTCTTCAGGTAACGATTTCTACAAATTGTTGAACAACAGTGGCAACACTTTATGCCATTTTTATTGATACTCTTTGTGCAAAGTCACTGAACTTTTACATTTGCCGGCCAGAAGATATCAAACTGGCGACTTTGGGTCTGTAAGATAAAATGAATGTTGACAGAGGGAATAAAAACTAACTCCATAAAATAATCCTCCTTCTTGAACAGCATGAAGGACAATACCAGATGCCAACCCACCCCTGCAGACTCAGTGTCCTACCAATACTACATGGCCCCTTGTTAACTTGTGAGGACATTGTAGATGGGGGGAGTGGGGGTTGTACGGCCCATCATTTCTAAACTGGAACCTATTCCTAAATATAAGTCAGGGATTGCCCATGGGGCAGAAGTTAAATACTATGCAGGACTTCGAGAGGGGCAAACTTCCCACTCATCTCTTTGTGTGGCCCAGTCGTAGGTTGGAGCGATCTTTCTAGACAGCGCCTATATTACTCCCACATGACTTTTGGCTTTGAAAGTGCATGCTCTTCATCCACAGATCTATCTGCTGTATGTCCACAGACCTCACCAGGACCATAGGTCTTCTGGAATTCTGGAATCATTGCTGAGGATTCTTGACCAACTGTAGTGCTGCACATCTTATTTGATGCTTTGGAGCTGACTGTTCAAATAGTATTGCTACTCTTCACAGGCAATGTCCCACTATGTTTTTGTTCCTGAAGTCACAGTTCCTTTTATAAGCTGAATTAGCTCATATCTGGTGATTGTACTGAGTACTCCAATCACATTCAACTAACCAATGTCCGTATCGGGATTGATCCACAGTGCCCCTGTGATAAGCCCAGCTGCAATCTGTAATTAAGCTAAAGGGTTTTTCAACCCTTGGCCCGGATATATTCTCCAAGCTGCAAGGGGTGTATTTGCTCCATCCTACACCCATTCCAAAGCGTGCCTCTTTACCCCTTATAGTTCCTCAAACTGTTGTTGAAACCTTTTCTTGACTCCCTCTGTGCAATTAGGAACTGTGTTGTGATCTAAAATGCAGATAAAGGCATTGAGAAGATCAAGGTGCCTACAGTGGCATTTATAGTAACATAGCGAAACCCACACCTATCTATATGATTGACTCTGTCATACCATAACAACTGGGAGACAGCCTCTATGTGATTACAAATACTCAGTTACCTCCATAGCATGTGAGATTAGGTATTTAACTAAGGTGCATGGCTTATTTCATTCTCCTGTGTTGTATTGATATACTACTTGTGACTCACTGGAACATACCTTTGTTACCTCATTGTCATTCCTAAAATTCAAAGTCGCTATTAGGAAACAAAACAATTTGCCATCATTAATGAATTACCATTCCACATCACTTTCCTGTTCTTTCATTCTGCACTTGCCTGACAGTGCCACTGTATGAAAAGCCTATGGCATGTGAATTAACTTGCAATAATTATTGTTGCTTATTATCTGGTCGAAAGCCTTCACCTCTGCAGGGGTCACACCAACTTCCTCGTAGATTCAAAGTCTTTGCTATATGGGTCAGTGATATTTAGCACTGTAGGAAGAACCGTAAAGTATGGTGGTTCTGCAGCCAGAGCTTGGGTGAAATCCTGGTAAAAATGCCAATTGAGGAGTGTGTCACATGCACGTGGGACCTGGCTAAGCTGACACAGGACAGGCTTTGGTTAAAAACCCTAAAAAGTGACTGATGCTTCAATCGCTCCAGAACCACATGCACCACTTTTCCATGTCAAACTGTTTCTCAGGCATGACTGAATACTAGCAGTTGTTAATACCTGCTATGACTTGAATCTCCTTTGTGGTCCAAGTCACGTTGGTAGAGGTGGCAAATTCATTGAAGAGAAAGAACGACTTAACAGGACAGTATCAGATGATCACAGTAAACAATGAATCCCTTTGCTACTCATTCAGTGAAGCCACTGCATGCTTGCAGTGGGCCGTGTATATCTGGGTGGGGATTTCACAGTCCTTGATTGCAGTGATAGTAGTTAGAATTGCCCGGTAAAAAGGTCCCTTCTGCCTGGTTACAAGATCGCAATGAACTTGATATCTCCAGACCATTGTATAGTCCCCTGGCAGGCATCATTAGGGATTTTCGGGAGGGTTTCCTTCGCCTGTTAGCATATAGAACTGACAAATGGATCCGTCTCTTTGCATAATCCAGCAAGACATCAACAGACAGGTGTGTTCTCATATCTGAAACTTCAAGAGGTGCCAGTCTTAAAAAAAGGATTTCATGGGGACTCGTTAATGTCTTTTGGTTTGGTGTACTATGAATTGTGAGCAAGACCAAAGGGAAAGCATTGGGCCACTTTAGCCCAGTATCTTGACACAATTGTGATACTCTGTTTTGTATGACGTCATTCTGTCATTCTACTGCCCCTGCAGACTGTGGTTAGTGTGCTCAATTAAGATTATGCTGTTCATTAAGGGCAGTGAGCAAATTGTCAATGATAAGATTCACAGTGTGTGTGTCTTGGTCGCTATTTATAGTGACTGAGGCCCTGAATTATGGTTTCCATACTTGATCTTGACCATGGGGAAGAACGGGTTTGCTCCTGAATTTGCAACATTAGCAGAAGACCTTTGCTGAAGGTGTGTGACTTGCCTCTAGGACAACGTGGGTAAAACTGTCCTGACCATTATTGGAGGGCACACAGGGCAACAGCGTCATTTCCGCAGTGGGATCATCAGCCATCCATTGCAGAACATGTTGCAGCTGGCAAGCCAGGAAATATAGCTCGAAATTTGGCAACCTGAGCACTCAGTGTTCATATGGTCTTTGTAGTATACTCAAAGCCACCCTGTTCCTCCCCACCCGCCACAGGAAAACCATACACATTTTCTCCAATTCTCGGAAGAAGGTCATAGTAATATTATATGTGACATTCCCAAAACAATTCATGAGTCTCGGCAGAGCCGCCATTTTAAGCAGCGCTGCTCGACCCATCACAGACAGGGGCAACTTACTCCGAAACTCTATAGACTTCTCCAACCAATTTTTGGCCTGTACCGTGTTAGAATCATGCTCCCGCTTTGGGTCGTGATAGATATGAACACCCAAATACCGAAATGAGTCCTTGCTCCAGGGCAGAGGAAGGACCGGCAATTCCCCCTCAGCCACACTAGCTGTTGCCGCCAGCGGGAACAAACAAGACTTATTTTTGTTTATTCTAATTCCTGTCAATGCACTGAAGCTATCCAGTACCTCCAGGATGCATGGTAAATTTGTCCATGGGTTGCATAGATATAGCAGCGTGTCATCTGCATACCTGGACACCACGTGCCTTGTCCTCCCTATATCTATACCCGCATCACTGTATTCCTGCCTCAAGTACGCAGCTATGGGTTCAGTGCTATAATATACAGCATTGGGTACAGCGGACAGCCCTGTCTCGTGCCTCTGTACAGTTCCCATTTTTCTGAAAACATTCTCCCTGTTCGAACTCTGGCCATTGGTTTAGTATATATCAATTGCACCCACCTCATGTATTGCGGCCCAATCCCCATCCTTATCATTGTGGCATACAACCAATTCCAGTGTACTGAATCAAATGCCTTAGTTGCATCTAGTGAGGCCACCACACAGTCTGCAGAGCGACCTGCCGTACTGTAAATCACCTGGTGCAGTCTCCTGAGTTTCTCAGTAATATTCCTCCCTGGTACATACCCAGTCTGATCCGGATGGATCAGGACATGTATTACCTTGCGGAGTCTGTTGGCCAAGATTGCTGTAAGGATCTTACTGTCTTGGTTCAGCAGCAACAGTGGCCTATAAGATCCGCAATCTGTACTTACTTTATGTGGTTTGAGTAGCGGAACTATCAAGGCCTCTCTCAAACTCTCCGGAAGTATATTGTCTACGTGCGACTCATTATACGCTTTGGCCATCAATGGCGCCAGCGTATCAGCGAAGGCCTTATAAAATTTGCCAGGGAGCCCATCCGTACCTGGTGCCTTCCCCGTAGGCAATGTTTAATCATAGCTACGACCTCCTTCGGGGTTATAAGTGACTCTGCCAGAAGTGTGTCTAAGCGGGGCAGGGTGATAAGGCCAAGGACATCTTGCAAGTCTTCCTCCTCACCCATTGGGGTAGCCACATATAGCGATTTGTAATGCTCAGAGAACACCTTGTTTATAACAGCCTGCATGTTTAATCTCATCTCGGCCTTCGTTTTGGATGGAGCATATGGGGGATCTGGCGTCCTGGCATCGTGTGTCTCCCTGCGCATGGCTCCTCTCCAGGTATTTGGCATAGTTAAACTTCCCCAACCTGTCCCACTGCACTAAGCATGTCTGCTTCAGTTTTATCACTTCCTCCACATGCTCTTTGTTTGTCTTGGCTCCCTTCTCCAATACCATCGACTTCTCTTCCATGTTCTTGAGGTCATTAATAATGTTGTTTTGCACGCCCCCAGATTCTGCTATCATTTGCCCCCTTATGACCACCTTGTACGCCTGCCAGACCGTGCCTCCGTTTTGTACACTCCCCTCGTTGACTCTGATAAACTAAACTGTACTCTTTCGGATATGCTCGGCGAATGATTTATCCAACAGCGCTTCGCTCGTCAACTGCCATGTGGGTATGGGCGGTCTCGGGGCTGACACTTGCCATAGCACCATAAGTGGGGAGTGGTCTGACAAGACCCTTGCCAAATATTCTGCCTCTGAGAAGTCAGTTCCATGTTCCGCACTAGCAAACATGTAATCGATTCTAGTCTATACCTTATTTGGGGCCGAGTAATGAGAGTATTCCCTACCTTCCCTGTGCTCCGCTCTCCATAGGTCCCCTAATTCAAAACTTCAGAAGCGAGTGTAACACCTTGGCCGGAGGGGTCGGCCGCTTGTGTTTCTCACCCGGTCTGTCCACCGTTGGGTCCAGCATGCAATTAAAGTCCCCTCCCCAAATCAGCATCCAATTTCTGTATGGCCCCCACCTTGCATACAATTATCTAAAAAACAGTGTGGCATCATGATTCGGGGCGTAGGTGTTCACAATACATATTTCCTGGTTCTCCAGCATTCCATGTAACATTGCCATTCTGCCTTCATTATCAGTTTTTTTGGCCAGCACTTTAAATGGTATTGCGGGATCCACCCAAATGAGGACCCCTGTAGCGTATGACGAATAAGTGGAGCCCACGATCAATCCACCCCATGTGCCCGCCAGGTTTTTCTGCTTTTGTGCATCTAGATGCGTTTCCTGCAACAACCCGGCCAAACTCTTTAAAATCTGCAAGGAGCTGGCCAATCCTGCTGCCTCTACCTCTCCTGTCCCCTCTCAGGCCCTCTGCATGGCGCTGGCTTTTCATAGCATCTCTAAAACTCAGGACATCCTGTCCTCTCTCTCCCTTCTTCTCCCCCTCCTCCCTCTACTTCCTGCTCTTTCTCTGGCCCTTCTTCGGCCACCTCTGCTCCCTCCTTCTCTGCGTTTCCCATGTTCTCCCCAGACTAGGTTGCTAGACAAGTTCGAGCTATGAAAGTCTTGTCTAAACATGTTCACCCCTGTTCCTCCCGAACCATCAAGGACCACATTAACACCCTGGCTACTGCTCTGGCTAACTTCTGTAACCACTTCTTCGCTGCTGGAGTCTTCCCATCACCCCTTAAGCACTCCCTTGTGCAGCCGCTTCTTAAGAAACCCTCTGCCGACCCTTCCTGCCCGGCTGACTATCGCCCAATCTCCTTCACTCCTTTCCTGGGCAAACTCCTGGAAAAGCTGGCCATCTCCCAGTTTAATCTTCACACTGAATCTGTAGGTTGTCTCCATGACCATCAGTCTGGCTTCAGAGCTTGCAGAAGCATGGAAACTGCTCTCCTGAACATCTGTGAAGACCTGCTCTCCAACCTTGATTCCAACACCCCATGTGTCCTCATCTTACTTGATCTCTCTTCTGCCTTTGACATGGTCAACCATGCCATCCTGCTCAAACGTCTCCGTGATAACCTGGCTATCACCGATCTGGCCCTGGCTTTGCTGACTTCTTTCCTCTCTGATCGACCCTCCCAGGTCCAACTTGGGTCCTTCCTCTCCTTTTTCTCTATCTCTACCTGAAGTGTTCCCCAGGGGTTTAACCTTTCTCCCTGGCTGTTCAATCAATACCTGGCTCTTCTTGCCCATCGTATTGCCGCTCTCTACCCCAACTTTCAGTGCTATGCGGATGATACTCAACTCATTTTCAGGCTCCCTTCTGCCACCTCTTCTCCTTCTCTCATCTCGGACTGTCTGTCTGCTATCCAGGAGTTGTGTGCCGCCAATGATCTCTGCCTTAATGCCAGCAAGACTGAGATTCTCCTCATCGGCTTACCTGCCCCCTCCTTTCCTGTCACTCTATGGCCGGCCTCCCTTGGCCCTCTTCCTGCTCCCACCTGTGAGGCTAAAAATCTTGGCGTCATCTTCGACTCCACACTCTCCTTCTCTCCTCACATCTCTGACGTCTCTAAGAAGTCACACTACCAGCTGCACCTCCTCAGAGGTATTTGTTCTTTCCTCTCCTTCCCCCAGAAGCTCACTGTCTCCAGAGCTCTGGTTCTCTCTAGGCTGCACTACTGCAACAGCCTCTTTCTAAATCTACCTGCCTCTACTCTCCGCCCTCTGCAACTCATCCAAAACAGGACTGTACGACTTGTCCTTGGCCTCAAGCCCAGGGATTGTATCCCTGCTGGACTGAAATCTCTGCACTGGCTCCTAGTGGTGGCGAGGATTAAGTTTAAAACCCTCTGCATTGTCCACAAGGCCTTCTGGGGCCTGGGGCCTCAATACCTTCAACTCTCTCTTCCTAAATATCTTCCTTCTCGAGCCCTTCGCTCATCCACCTCCAACTCCCTCAGGGTCAGTCGCTTCTCCAAGCAATGAGTTGGTGGTTGATCTCTTTCTTCGGCTGGGGCCTCCCTCTGGAACAGCCTTCCTGCCTCTCTAAAAACTTGAGGAGAACCATCTCCGGTTCCGGAAGCACCTCAAGACCTTCCTCTTTGCTTCTGCTTTCTCTCCTCCTCTCCCCTGCTGATCTACTGGCTGAAACTGCACTGATTACCTGGCTGCCCTCTGATCTCGGGCCCAGGTCCCCTCCCCGCCAGTTGCACACCTGCACTGCCCCCCCGGCATCCCTTGCACTCAGGGACTGTTTCTGTATCCATACAGCCCCTACCAGCACTTGACACCTTGTTGTCTGCCCTTACCCTTGCACTTGCCATCAGCTAGCCGCACTTTTATTTATGGTTTTTATTATCATTTATTTATTTTACTGTTATCCTATGTACTGCACTGCCCCCTCCCACTTGCCCCCACACTTTTCACCTCCCCCTCCCCTGCACTTGCGCAATCTCAATGTCACCTGGCCTAGTAACATTGTTGTCTCTGTCTTCCCTCTGTTCCCCCTCCCTTGCCTGGTTGCGCCTTAAATCTCTTGTGTATAGGCACGTTATAAATGCCATATCATATCATCATAATTCTATCCCTATTTTGTTCCTCTTAATATACATGCTCACTCTTCTACGTTTCACATAATTATTAAGTCCCCTGACATTCCACATCATCATTCTAACGGTGTCTGCCATTATAATGTTGTTGCTACATATCCTTATCCCCCCCTGTCGCTGTAATCCCAGCTCCTGTCTGTATATGTCCGTGTGTCGCTCTGTTCCCTGCCACCCTGTACACGTGCCTGGTCTCGGGCGCTGTAAAGATAACCATCATATCAAATCACTACGCTTACTCTCTACACCATCATTCAACTAGAACACAGCTATACCCCCGATTAATTCGGCCTAGCTGTTCACATACGAATATGACCCCATGAACACCTCATCACCCTCAATAAAACGCAGCTAGGCGTTCCGGCCTAGTTGCTCAGATATGCGTGCTTCAGGCCTAACGCAGCCAGAGCCCAGTCTATGTGTCCACCCACCAGACTGCACACATACAACTGATATCTCCTGCACCACACCTAACGCTAGGATGCAGCTACCACCCGGAAATTACATCAGCTGCACACATATCCGATGCACCCACGCACTCTATGGATCTACCTCTCTACTAACCAGAACTACGTCCCCAAGGGCGTTCAACCTACCAGCGCTTTGAGGTCATACCAATGATATATAAAGCACTATTTGTTTTTATTTTTTATTAAAATTGTTAGTTTGAAAACAAACTTTTACATTTATGATTCATATGATCCTGAGTCTGATGAGGTATATTTCTTTAGTTATTTAAACATTTTTAAGTTAATTCGTCTTCATGATACATGTCCACGATTGAATTATCATGCTGATCAATTTGATATTTTTTCCAGAGATTATTTGGAGCCACATTTCTTAGTCTCCAAAAGGTGTTCTAGAATACCTCATCATACTTGCAAAAAGTGCGCTCTGTTAGAGTGGGGCACTCCATAAAGATGTGGTGTATCGTCTCTTCTTGGTTTCTTTGTTCGCAGAATCTGCAAACATTTTCTTCACTGGGTATTTGTTTGGTGACTGCAAGATACTCTCCGGTGGGCAGAATGTTAAGAAGGAGTCGGAGGTAGGTATCTCGAGTTGGTTTGGAGGGAAACTTTTTCAGGTAGGGAAGTAGTTTGTTCATGGCTCTTGATTCGAGTTCCAGAATAATGTTCATTTTGTACATTCCTTTTTCTTGGATAGTTTGGATCCAGTCGTTCTTCTTGAGCTTCTTTTTCGCCTTTGTGTGTTTATTGATCAAAGTCTCAAGTTGGATGTCATATCGATTAAGCAGGACTTAACAAGCTTCTTTCCATACTCTCAGGGTAGGAGAGATAGGATTCTCCATATAGAGCGCTATATAAATGCCAAGTAACATAACATAACATATAATGTTACGGACGGGGTATCAATGAGGCTGCCAGCCTATCGCTAGCATCAGTAGGCGTTCGATGCAATTATTGATCATATGTCCCAACTCCCCATCATCAACCTTTCCCCTACCCCCAAACTCCACTCCAAACCAAACTCAAACACATGTCCAGCTATGCTTAGCATGCTAGGACTTCCCTGTTTCCGCTCCATTCGATCTGGCCGCTCGAATAGTCTCCTGGTGCACTACGGGCGGGCCCTATACAGTGGCACTAAAACTACTTCTCGGGGGGTTAGTGAGCGCGCACTTAGCATTCCCTCTACCGGGTTTCCATGACTCACTGTATTGCTCCTGTTACTTCTGTATCGTATCGCTACCATGTGCATATCGTTTCCAGTTGCTAACAAACAAGCATTTTTCTGTCCTGTTATGCCTATCTATTCATTGTCATTTCTACATCGGCAGTCTGCCAGGGCTGATTTCCTCTCATCTATGAACGTTGTCTTTGTTCTGCTGTTTCCGGTATCTGAGCGTTGTCCATCCATTCTTGCGTGTCCATCTGTGTCTCGAAGAAAAGGGCTTTGCCATTGTATATCACTTTCAGTTTTGCAGGATATATAACATGTATTTTAGGCCTGCTTTCCGAAGTCTGGCCTACGTTGTGATATATTGGGCTCTCTTCTTCTGAACCTGAAACGTATAGTCAGGGTATACCGAGATGTTTGCTGACGCCCTTTGCATCGTCCCTCCTGACCTGGAAAAGGCCAGGATCTTCTCTCGATCCTTATAATTCAACACTTTAGCTATCACAGGTCTCGGTGGAGCACCTTGTGGTCGCTGTCTAACAAGGGAGCGATGTGCTCTTTCAATCGTGAACCCTTGAGTGAGTTCACTCGCCCCTATTTCTTGAAGCAGCATGTTTTCCTGCTAGGCGGTAGGATCTGATCCTTCCGCTCCTTCAGGCAGCCCTAAAATTCTGAAGTTGTTTCTGCGTGCCTGGCCTTCCTCTGCCCTATCTTCTAGTATTTTGACTTTCTGCAAGAGGAAGTCAACGGCCTTCGTCATGGGTCCTAGTGCGTTCTGCAAGGGCTTTGACATCTTGTCTAAGCAGCCCCACATCGATGCCACTGCATCAATCTTAACTTCTAACGTTGCTTGAAGAACCGCAATGGCTTCTAGGACCTGCTGATTCCCTGTGTCTACCATGTTCGCCGGGCGTGATGCCTGTCCTCTGTCTTTATCTCCCTTATCTGCATCTTGGCAATTGGCTTGACCCTTCGTAAAAGTTTCCAGTGTGGTCTGCTTGTGCTTGGACTTGCTACCTTTGGTTGCCATTCTGCTTCACTGTACTTGTGGTGGTCACTGGCATCCCCTTTTCCGAAAAAAGGACGCCCCTATACTGTGGCCGCCAGAGTTACCCTTGTTGTTGGGTTGCAGGATCAAGGAGTTCTTCGTATTCGTGCAGCCCCGGCCTCTTGACGCCACGCGGCGTGGCACGGTGGGCAGGGTTATTACTGTATAGCATTCACCTCTTGAGTTGTGCTTTACTCCATGCATTAGTGTTCTCACACGTGTCAGGGCACTCAAACTCGCCTTCTCTGCTGCTCCTGCACTTGCCTCTTAGCTCCATGCCATGGGAGCCGACAGGTTCCACAACTATCTGGCCCAATATAGGCTGTCATAGAGCTGACGTCCTCTTAGGCCTGGCACCCTTTAGGATGTTTGTGGGAATCTTGTGTCTGCAGTATATCCTGACCTTCACCAACACAGCTTTAATGTGCTGCTTCATTTGCAGCTTTTTCTGGTTGGAGTTATGGTACACATACTCGCACCATCTGCTAGTATCTCAGCCCCAAAGTTCATAAATACCGTGTAGGCCCCCTCTCCGGGGGGTGCTGTCTCGTCTGGTGTGCTTTATTAAGTGCGTTTTGCTGTGCAGTGGCGCAGTGTCTTGCCCGCGAGAGCCGTTGCCCCCGTTTGCCAAAAGTTCTATGGCTTACCATCCCCCCAGATGTCGATGCACCTATTGCAATTCCACAGTGCTCCATACACCATAAGTGTCCCGCAGCCCCAGCTGGTGCATTCAGCCCGGGCGCGTTATGTCTCGCGCCGTGTGAGCTTGGAATCTGGATATGGTATTTGTCCCTTTGTGCCCTGTGTCTTCTCCGACACTTATTGTGGGACGTTGAGGCTGCGCAGCACAGAATTTCCAGGGGCGGTGGGATGGGGACCTCCTAGTATACAGTTCTTGCCAGTTGATATTGCACAGTCCCCTGCTACCCCCGACTCCTTACCGCCTGTTCGTCGACCGCGGCCACCCGTGCTGGCAGTTCCCTCCGTCCTCCTCTTCCTTCGCCTCCACGGATTCGCAGTGGGTATGGTCTGTACTTCTGGCCTTGTTGTCTTCCCAAGGGTTGTTGCCCGCCCGCAATCCTCTACAGCCACCAGATGTCCCTGCACGGTCACGGGTGACTTGTTGCCTTGCCAGCCTCGGCCGCGTCACAATGGGTCTCTGTGGGTACTTGTGGAGTGTCCCCTCGGAGTCGCCGCTCTCCCCGCTTCCAGTCTTCTATTGTCACACTGGGAGCCTGGAGCGACTGCCGGCTGTTTACCCGTACCGCAGCTGCTATCCTCGTAATATCACTCCTGTAGGATATGCCGTCTCGCTTCAGCAGCTTCACCTCCCACACACTTTGCTACCTTCCAGCCTGGCCGCTTCCGAAATCTTTGTCCTTCACGTTACACCGCCGCCATTTTATTTCTTCACCCACGTCTCATCTCTGACGTGATCGTTCTTACTCCTTAATAGCTTCTAAGGTCTCATACACGGCCCTGAACCTCTCCAGTGTTTCCTGTAGCGGCTTGCTTGTAGGTTCCTTAATAGTAATTAAGCAGGAGTATGTATCTTCCCAATGCCCGAATCACAGGAGCCTCCAGTTCGCACGTCTGCCTCACATGGCAGCTAGCCACGCCCCCCAGTCACCCTTCCACTTGTTATCGCTGCATGGAAACTAGTGAAAAATTAACAATGTCCTCTGCATATTCTTTGTCTTGTTTGTCATGTTTTTTTTCATCTCTTATCCTTTTCCCCTTCAAAATCTAATCTGTCATCTCAGTCGCTCATTAGTATCTTCCAGCCCTCTTATCTTTGATGCATTCTGTCTAGTCACTTTTTTTCCTAACCACATTACTTATGTCTTCTGCTATGTTAGTCTCACCTCTCCCTTCTGTGCCTCTGGAACCCATCTTAATGCCACCAGTTTGTCCAGATTGAAGTTACCTTCTAACAGAAATTGAGTAGATCAGTTATTGGATCTACTCTGATCCGGGTCTCAGGAGGATAGCTCAGGGGCAACATGCTTGCCTTGGAAGCAAGATGACATGGAGACACAGGTTTGATCCCCGGGTCTGTGCTTAGAAATCTCTGGGATTTTAAGTGTGTTATAAATAACCTATCATATCATATTTCGGGTCAGTAGGTGCCAAACCCTGATAAACTTGCATGTGGTACTCCTGTACGTTAACATACATAAAGTGAGCAAGTGTGCCCTTGGGTGGGGCTTCCACCTGCTTACTTGGTTCTTTGCACATTTTCTGTCCCTCATTTTAGAACCGATCACTCAGCCATTGTTTCACTCACAGTTTGGCTCCACTGTTATTCGGTCCTGAGATGGGAGGGGAATTTAATGAGACTACGCTCAGTGGTCCTGAATAGGATTCATAGGGCACTCACCCGGTACACAACCTCAACTTTCCTTATTTAATCTTGGCATTACTTTCCTTTCGTATCTTGTCCCCAGTTGTTTGTTCCCAGTTTACATTCTCTTTACCGTCACGCAAACTGATTAGACTAAAATAGCAACAATTCGGGACCCAAAACTACAGCACACCAGAGAGCCTTCAACTCTACTCAGAACAGCCTAACTATCCTAAAACTGCAAGCATTTTTGCCAAGTCTATATGAGGATACAACAATTATATCACTCCCAAAATCAAGATAAAAATCGAGTCAAAAACAAATAGTAAACCCAGATACTCCATCCAGAATGTTTATCCCATGTTCAAATAACACTGAAACAAATCAATGGGCCTCATTATAAGTCGGCGGTCCAGTACAAAAGTGCTACTATTAATGGATACTGGCACTTTTACCAGACCAGCGAACCAAGTGTGAGGCGAACCACAAGCGCTGAATACACTGGCACCAGTAAAAACATATCCGCAAATAAAGGCTGCAGTGAATCCACTGCCGCAAAGTACCAGATGTCCGCATACCCTGTGCCGGTATTAACGGCACAACACCGGCACATCCCGAGGCAGTCCCTTTCTGTAATACCACCAAACAAATGTCAGTAACACAGGCAAACACTAGGCTGGCGAAACCTCCACTCGAAAGCAGGTGGTAAATGGCAGAAAATGCCTGCAGGTGTGAGAAATGGGACCACATGCATCCAGGTGAGCCCAGAGCAGCATGGAGGAGCTGAAAAAGGCCAACAGACACACTTCCGAACACCACCATGCTGCCACTGACTGCAGTCCGCATTGGCATGCAGCTGCTCCAGACCAACATAGTGCTGCAGAGGCTGTAGGATCAATTGAGGGCCCAAGAGGCAGTGGAGAGGAGGATGAGGATGAGGAATGTGAGGAGCACGAGGAGGCACCAGGCAAGGCATGCACCCATAACCCCTGTTCGGGTCACAAAATGGACCCTCACTGACATGTAAATCATAACCCTGTACTGCTTTGGCATGGAGAGCATAGCATATGTCCTCAGCATGATCCAGGAAGACATTGTGAGCAGGATTGGCATCCGTTCAGCCATACCACAGCTGGTAAAGCTGATATAGTTCCTGCACTTCCTTGTGACAAGCACATTCCAGCACACCGTAAGCCAGCTGCACGGCCTATCACAGCCTACATTCTCAAAACTGTTGGTGGAGGTGCTGGACGCGCTGCGGCTACATGTGGAACAGCATATTGCACTCCCAACCACCATGGCACAGATGAATGCCACCAAGGCAAGATTCTATGCCATAGCAGGCATTCCCAATGTGGATGCTGCCCTGGATTGCACGCTCGTCGAGCTGGTGGCATCACAGGCCCTGGAGGAACCGGAAGTAGTCCCATTCACTCAACGTCCAGGTTACCTGTGATGCGGACCTCATAATCACCCATTGCTGTGCCTGGTTCTCTGGCTGAACCCATGATGCCATGGTCCTACGCAACAGCACGCTGCCAGCATACACGGAGGGGAACAGAGGCCAACATACATGGGCATTGGGTGACTACAAGTCCCAGCACACAGAACATCATACGTGCGGGAGGAGCAGGGTACAATGTAAATTTATGCCCTGAGAAGGCCACACTGGACACACACACATCCAAGACAAGACAGGCTGGTAGAAACTGTAATGGGACATGACACACTGGGCAGCAGTGAATGGACAAACCATGCACCATGACCAGACCACACACACACTGGACTACAGGTACCACAATGGAACAGTGAAAACCCCACAGAATGCATGGCCTGCAAGGGGGTTTGGTATGGTTGCTGAGGTGTGTACAAAGTATGTGTACTGGGGCACCAAGGGCCATTGAATAGGTGCAGATAAGACATGCAACAACACACCCACGCACCAATGTCACCTGCTGCAGTAAGCAGAAACACACATCAAATTAATGTACAAGTCAGTTAATCTGCTGTATGGCATGGTGCGCGTCAGCAAAGGCTGTCAAGCATACTGCTCGTCAGCATAGGCTGTCAAGCTCCAGGTGTAAAAGCAAGGAAATATCGAGGCTGAGTACCACAAAAGGAAATACACCAAACACGGGCTATAAAGATTTACAGATCTTTATTCTACTGTGCAGTTACAAAGAAACAGAAATACAGATAGCTATCTGGCTCTCAATACATCACAATGAGTACCAGCCCTTCAGAGTGAGGAGTGAGAGTGCAGGACATCTAGACATTCTCATTTTTATACAATTCAGTAATAATGTCCAGCCCCTCTACAGGTTAATAATCTGTGGTCTAGAGTTTGTGCCGAGTCACTTATGGCTCATACAATAATATGCACATGGATTACTTCGGTTTGCATTTCCAACAAGTTACAATAGCAAAGTGTATTCCAGGATTTAGCAGTAAGCCTTAGCACATATCCCCTCACAATGTAGTTCTGCCAGTGTCCATGCTCGACATTTACATTACATTGTCCTCGATGTGTGTTCGTGGATGAGGCTTGTTAATGCAAACAATCCTTAGACCACAAGTCATGCTTGGGACAAGGTCTCATTACCCAGTCTAAACATTCGGCCCTCGGACAGTCTAACCATTAACTACATTCAAAGGTCGGGAAAGCTCGGTTACAAGTTTGAAACACAGTCTACCAATTTAGAACACAGAATCACATATGAACAGAAATCAAAATGGCGGATGATCCTAAAATGGCAGCAAAATCGATCTAAAATCGGAACTTTGCAACGCGGTTTTCTTCGCAGAGCGACTAGGCTTGGGCCAATATATATGAGAAGGAGGCACAATATGATTTCCCGTTTAACAAACCCTCCTTTTGGCCTAAGCCAAGCGCTAAACTACTTTTAGTCACTTTACGAGTAGCTCCACGTCTCAATGTCCATACACCCCGAATCACAATCATCAGAGATATCGATCGCCATAAGGTCTGTGATAGAAATTTCTTTCCTTTTTTCCTAATGTTCCTATAGTCTGTGCACAACATTCTCCTAACACTGAACACATGACAGGAAGACATTGTATACAGCAACAGCGGAACAACGGAATATGTTATGTTATGTTACTTTGCATTTATATAGCGCCTTATATACCATTGGTATGGTCTGAAGGCGCTGGTAGGTTGAACGCCCTTGGGAACCGAAGTTCAGGTCAATAGAGAGAGTAGAGAGATTCAAGGTGCGTGTGAGCACCGGATATGTGTGCAGCTGGTGCGGTATTAGTGTAATAGCTGCTTCTTAGGTATGGTGGTTGAGAGGTCAGGAGTATGTGTTAGTTCTGGCAGGATTTATCCACATCGATTGCGGCTGCGTTAGGCCTGAAGAGAACGCCTGGCTGGGGAGTGGTAACCAGCAGTGTTTATTTAGAGTGATGGGGAGTATGAGGCAGAATGTTGGTATGAGAACAGTTATACCGAATGGTGTCATAGTATCTCTGTGTTCTAGTTGAGTGGTGGTGTCAGGAGAGAGTAAGCGTGGGGTGTGTTATGATGTGGTTTAAGCTCTTTTGAACATTCTCTGCATCCCCTAGGGGTCCCTAACGTCTATGGAAACAAGACGAGTCACCACACACGATAGATACGCCAGATACAAGGTTGTATTCCCAAAGCTAGGGTTTATTGCAAAGCAAAAAGTCTCAGTTGGCCAACTCGGTCTCACGCCCCGCGACGTGTATCTCTAGACCTCAAGGGACGCAAGAGAGTGAATTACGTACATCAGTTACATATATACAAAATGCATATCAAACAATCAGCTATGACATGTTTAACACCCCCCTTTTGGTGAGTTTCTTTGAACTTGGTGTGATGATGGACATCTCCGACAACTATGACACCTTCAAACATCTATTCTAGTAACAATTTGCAATCTGTGAGTGCGAAGGCATCTTTCAGTTGTTGAATAGAACACAGCGCTTCTGTTCTTGGAAGCGAGCTACATACAGGGGGGAAGAGTTGCATTCCGGACCTTGCTATCTATAAGGTGCTATTCGTGTCCTGGGAGCCGACACGCTCTAGCGGGCTCAGCAAAGGGGGGGCCGTAAGAAAAGCATAATTCAAGCCTTTAGCTATATTATTCTAACATATTCTACCATCTAACAAGACTGGCTGGCAGCTGCGAAATGATTAAATGCCCTGCAGCTCTGCTTCAAGGCTACATTCGGGAGGGAGCCGGGCATTCTTCCTGGTGCTGCCTACGTTTGTGTTTCAACGAACTCTTGTTATATTCTCGGCCCTGCGGCCTTGTCCTTTTTACGTACAGACAACAATGTTTTACAGTTGAGCAGTGTAAGCGGAAAATATACTGCAAAGCAATAGGAACAGAAAGCAACGAGCAATGGTTAGAAAACAAAATAGCGATTCTTGTTACATCAAAATGGCCGTTGATTGGCAAACTCGAAAACCTATATTCTGTCATATCGTGCATGAGACGGTTGGCCCACGGCCACCAAAATACGTTTGCGGTCACAAAGTAGAGGTATCCATTTTTCTAGACTGACAAACCCTCCTTTGGCCGTATGCCAAACGTCTCATCTATTTATTGAAACCTCCTCTAGTGATGATGAGTCTGAAGTACTTATGTCTGAATTTTGCATGCTATTGTAAAGATCATCGTCTTCATCAATATCTATTGCCATCAACTCTTTTACTGCTCTCATCTCATTTGGGTCTTTCGACCATGAGGTTGTTTTTTTCTTTGTCATCATATGCATACATCCTTCCGTACATCCCTCAGTTACCTCAGCGCAAACTATGGGTAGACAATGTATACAACAACAGCACGTTAGGAATATTCCAAACACCACTACTAATATTGAAATCAACTTCCATCCCCAAAACCAAGATCCTATTCCCCAGCTTCCTTCTCCAGTAGGAGTTCAGAGCTTAGGACGTGCATTTTCTTTATCGCTTCAAAGATCGTGGGGGAATAGTCATCAACATAAACGCAACACGCTGATCCCACTATTTTGCAAATTCCCCCGCGATCAACCAGGATCACTTCGAGAGCCATTCTATTTTGCAGCGTCATTAACCTGATTCCTCTTTCTTCCAACGTCATGTTAAATAGTATATCTGTTGTTGTGTTTATTTATTTTTTAGGATTCTGGACAGTTGCCTTATATTATAGGAGTTCACTATCTGCCCTAAGAATGGAATGAATGATTTTGCTACATCAGTTGCTATTAAAACACCCTTGTCAGTCCTTTTGACTCTAGTTGTGGATAGTCTGGCCATGTCTGCTGTTTCTAAGAGGAATACTCCTGGGAACAGTAGACCTAGGTAACATGTACCTCCCCAGTTTCTGGGCAACCAAGGATATGCTTTCTCTCCACATATAAAATAAACTGGATCACCTACATATACTGGTTCTATTTCCCATTTTAATACCACTGTATTCATGCATCCAGTATATGTTCCGACTAAAAAAGAGCCTTTCTTTTTTAGACAAAAAGGGACAGTTCTTGGGCTATAATTCACAGTGTAAAATGGGGGGATTGCATCTTTGTCCCCTTCTGTTCTTACACGAAACGTCATTACAGATGTTTTTTCTGGTGGGGACAATCTATCTCGTCTATTTTGTCGTGTTACCTTTCGTGTATTTTTCCTCGTGGGCTCTGGGGCTATTACTTGTGCTTTATGGAAAATGGAACAACCCACAGGCTTCATTATTATCTCCTCAAACTCATTCATGTTGGTTCTGTCTAATTGACCCGTACTACTCTCATTCCATTTCCCATAAAACATTGCACCTAAAGATGCACTACATACAGAACTTAATGGTAGTGGCTGTGGTAAATGGGCACATACCCAGCAATTTGTTTTCTTCAGAATTGCATGTCTCATGTTCATGAGCAATAGCAATGTATTATTTCCAAAACCTTCCCTGTGTCTTTCTTCCATTGGGGGCAGGGTATAAGTAATCACCTGAACCGGGCTTTCAGTAGTGGATATATTAATTATTGGTAAAAACATTTCTAATGGGTGTATTGCTTCCACATACCATAATATTAGGGCTGTCGATATTGGTGCTACCACGCTCATAAAGCACATTATTATTGTCAGTACCAGCATACAATTTGTTTTACCATGCATTTTTCTTAAGCTTACAGTCTTTATAATTGACTCATTCTCAGCAGTGGTAGTGCAGGAGGAGGCTGGAACCGGTCCCGGCATGTTTCTCGTCATCCTTCTTCTTTCTTATCACAGTTCGTTGTGGATCTCTCGCTTGCTCTGATGTCAATAAGTTCAACGGAATTGTCACAGTTCAGTTCTACCTGTCCTTTTTATCCTGGATTTGTTTATTCGTTATTAGGCAAGATCACTTGTCCTTTCTTATACTGCTCAGAGGACCTTTGATCAGTTATCTTATTGCCTTAGTACCATGTGTGCCCAGCTTGTCCGCTCTGGTTCCTGGCACATGTACTTTTATGATCACACCGAGGAGCCGCAAGTCTTGAATTGTCCGACTTGCACAATTCTCACGCTTCTCTCCTCTACACCTCTAGTTCCTTCTCCGTCCATGAGCTGAACCAGAGGTTGACATAAACATCAAAAAAGAACTGCGGATCACTTTGTCTTTCGAGGCCGCAAGTTGTATCGCCTCACTTCTGGTATCGTGTGATCTGTGAAAAGTGCCGGTGCACTTCCAGATTCAGGCTCAAAGTCAGCCTGTGGCGCTACTGCAGGTGCTGGTGTGCGCCGCGCCAATGATGCAGATCCGTTCTTTGGCGTGCTGGCAAGTGCTGGTGGGCGCCAAAGGGGTACACGATTTGCTTCTGCTGGTATTTGCAAGGCAGATTTTATGTCGGCCAGCAGTGATGTCGATTCTGCTGGGCAACGTTGGGGCACTCGTTGCCCTTCCCCCTCTTTGGCAATCGTCTCAGGCTTTGTTTCGAGTTTCACTTCTCGTTTTGGCAGATTAGGTGGCAGCTTACTGGCAACAGTTTCTTTCGTTTCTGAGACCGCTCTCTCTTTCCGGTCATCAGTGTCAGGCAAGTCTTTCAGTGCAGTTGGAATCTTCTTGGCATGGGTGGCATGGATCCACGACTTCCTTCCATCCACCCTTATTGCCGTCTGCGTCACCAAGAGTACTTGATAAGGGCCGCGCCACCTGGGTGCTAATGATGACTTTCAAAAAATTTTAGCAGCACCCAGTCGCCTGGCTCCAGCGTGTGCCCCGGACCGGTGTATCTCACTGGTAATGCCTCCTGCACCTGCTGATGAATCAAACGCAATTTCTGCATTAAAAGGCCACAATCAGTACTAAGCACAGGATGTTCTACCTCACTAAGTCGTTTTGGCTGTGGTGCGCACCATACATTTGCCGGCCTCCCCATCACAATCTCGTACGGGGAGAGCCCAGTTTTAGCCTGTACAGACGTACGCATGCATAATAGTGCTATTGGTAATGCATCCGCCCAACTCAGCTTGCTTCCCGCACAAATCTTGCTAATCTTTGATTTAAGAATCCCGTTGTGCCTCTACACAAGACCGGCAGAACTCAAATGCCTTGAACTATGGAATCTCTTATCAATCTGAAGACCAGCACATATCTTTAATACCACTGCGCCTACAAAATGTGGTCCATTATCGGACCATAGGACACGGGGCAAGCCAAATCTGGAAAAGTACTCCTTATGCATTACTTTTGCCGTGCTCATTGCTGTGCAGTCCTTCAAGGGATATGCCTCCACCCACTTACTGAATGCACAGATCACCACCAAGACGTATTTTAAGTTTTGGCACCTCTCCATCTCTATGAAATCAAAATGGATCACCTCAAATGACATAGAGGACGGGCCAAAACTGCCTGTTGGAGTCACTGTTCCCTTCCCTACATTGTGTTGCAAACACGTGATACAGTTCTGCACCAACCTCTCTGCATTCTTTTTTATGTTTACATTCTGCCAAACTGTAGAAAGGCGCTGTATTATCTTCTTCGCACAGATGCGCGTAGGGCTGTGGGCCATTGTGACCATTGCAGTCACGTACGAATTTGGCAACATCCAGTTTCTAGTTCCCTTGTCCACCCAACAACCCTCCAGATCCAACTCAGCAGATCCCTCTGCCCACCCCTGTATTTCATCGGCCGTAGCTTCGGCCTGCATTTCTTTGACAGTGGCAACTCCATTTTCTATCATGCAGGGTACTTCCTCAGTCTGAACCGTCATCATTTTGGTATTCAAATCAGTGGCAGTTTGTTTCGCAAGCCTGTCTGCAAACGCGTTTCCCTCTCCTACTTGTTACCTTTGTGTGTCTCGCATTTCACTATTGCTAGGCGCTTTGGAAGCGTGAGTGCAGACAGCAATCGTACAATCAAAGGGCCATGTTGAATTCTGGCGCCATGTGATGTCAAAAACCCTCTCTCAGCCCAGAGTCGGCCAAAGTTATGAACCATTCCAAAAGCATACTGACTATCAGTATATATATTCACATTCAAATTTTCAGAAATTTCGCAGGCTCTGGTTAATCCTATTATCTCTGTGGCTTGTGCCGAATTGTAGGGAATTATTTTGCTTTCTACAACGCTCTCTAGGGTAGTGATAGCATATGCGGCAGTTGTCGTGCCATCTGGTAATTTAAAACATGAGCCGTCACAAAATAACTCCATCTGGCTCTTTCTGTGGGATATCACTTAAATCAACTCTCCCCTTGGTTTCTTCCTCAGTGACCATTAAGCAATCGTGGGGGGGTGATTCATCCTTTCCAATTTCTTTTATGGTTGGTGGCATTAATTCTGCAGGATTCAACGCGCTACACCTCATAATTTGGATATGGGGCGAGAACAAGATAATCTCATATCTTGTCAATCTAGCAGAGGTGAGGTGTTGCGTCTGTGTCCTATTTAATAGAACGTCTATGGCATGTGGCACCATCAAAATGAAAGTGTGCCCCAATACCATCCCTTCCGTTTGTTTCACTGACGCAGCAGCCGCCGCGACAGATCACAAACATCGTGGTAGCGCGCGCTACAGGGTCCAGCGCAGAAGAAAATTAGCTGCATGGCCTATTTCTTCCACCTTGTTCCTGTGTCAAAACCGCCAATGTACATCCTTCACTTTCACACACAGATAGTCTAAAATTTTTCTCATAATTCGGCGTGCCCAAAACTGGAGCCGAGCATAATTCAATTTTCAATCCATCAAATGCTTTCTGACATTCCTCATCCCACTGCAAAGGTATAACCGCATCCTTTCTAGTCAAATTCACCAACGGCTTCACAATTAACGCAAAATTACCAATCCAATGTCGGCAATATGAAGCCATGCCTATTATGGCTCTGACTCCTTTTTGTGTCTTTGGAATAGGCATACAAGAAATACTTTCTATGCGTTCTGGCGTTAGTCTTCTCCCTCCTTTCGAAAGTATGTAGCCCAAATAGGCCACCTCCTTTCGATCATATTGGAATTTCTTCAAACTAGCTTTATGGCCATGTGCCGCTAGGTGTGACAGTAGTAATACAGTGCTTTCTTTACAAATCTCCTCTGTGTCAGCAGCTAACAATAGATCGTCTATGTATTGCAAGAGTACAAAACCCATGGGCAATTCTAGCATGTCTAGCTGCTCTTTTAATGCTCTGCTGTAAATACTTGGACTTTGCGTGTAACCTTGCGGAATCCGCGTAAATGTAAATGATCGTCCGCCTAATGTGAACGCAAACAAATATCTGCTGCCTTTGTCCACTGGAATACTGAAGAACGCGTTTTTCAAATCTACTACACTAAAATATTCTGCTGAAACAGGTATCATTGTCAATATTGTAGTGACATCTGGCACTAGAGGAAATTGTGGATCTACTACCTTGTTCAATGCGCGCAAATCAATTATAAAACGGTATTGTACTTCATTGCCTCCTTTTTTATAAACTGGAAGAATCGGGCTGTTGCATGTACTGCCTGAAATTTCCTCGATTACCCCTAATTTCACCAAATCTGTAACCATACTCTTCAATCCTTTCTCACCTTCAGCCGAAATTCTGTATTGGGGTATTCGCGGTAGGGTAACACCTTCTTTTAAAATGATCTTTAGTGGCTCTATCTTTAAACATCCTACATCATTGTCATACATTGCCCATATACAGGTTGGTACTTTACTTAGTTCCCCTGGTAACGCTTCAGACATGAATTCTGACACAGGGGCATCGTGTGGCCAAATCGTTAGAAACGCTCCGTCCGCCGTGAAATGTATAACGGAACCTAGTTTTTTCAACAAATTTAATCCCAACAAATTCTCCCCACAATTTTCTGTTAAAAGGAAAGGACAGTGTTCAGTAAATGGTCCTATTGTAACTGGGACTGGTTTGGGCACTGGGTTTATGACTGGTGTACCTGCGAACCCTACGGAAACATTCTTTTGCCCTGACAGTGGTATATCCGGAACCAAGTGGTGGTCTATTGAACACTTCTGCGCTCCTGTATCTACAAGAAAGCGGTGCTCCTCATTCCCGACTCTCATTTCTACATAGGGTCCTCTCTGATTCACGGGAATAGACACTGGTTCCGACGCCTGTCCTGGGCTGTCCTATTGGGGGAATAACACACCGTCCGATGTGTAATCATTACTATTACTGTAATACGTGTTTGGCTGTGTATCGAAAACGTTCCCACTCTTTCCTCTATTTCCCCCACTCTGGTTTCCATATTGTTGATTTTGCTGTCCCTGACTCTGGTTTGGGGCATTTTTGCCCTTGGTTTTGGTTACCTCCGTTATTGTGATGCTGCTGCATACTATTCCTATTTGGTCCATTCGCTCCTGGGTGTCCTCTATGCTGTCTCCTCTGACTAGACCCATTTCTATTCTGTAGATGCGGACATTGCACTCGCCAATGTCCTTCCTCCTTACAATACGCACACTGATTTGGTCCCACTATTCCCCCATGCATATTCGAATTACTCCTTCCTTGTGAGTTCCCTCTCCCTCTATTATGTCCTACTACTTGCTGCATTAATACCCATGTTTTCAGATTTACCCTATCCCTCTCTTCTTTTTCTTTTCCCGCAGTCACTCTGTGCTCGTAATATTGAGCCATATTTAATACTTCGCCCAACGTTTTTGCTTGCCATGCACTCTCTGATGTCATTATTAGATCCTGAATTGAAAGTTTTAACCCCCTCACATATTTGTCAACAAATAACCTCTTTCCAGCTTCCGAGCCCACGTCCTGCCCACTGAGGTTTGTGAATACTTCTTCAAATCTATTAAAATAATCTATGGCCAACTCATCCTTGCCTTGTACGCATGCAGTCAATTTGTCCCATTGGATTCTTTTCTCTGGGACAATTTCTTTTAACTTCTGCACTATACGTGCTGGTAATGCCACCAGGTTCGCTCCTGGTGTCCCTCCAACCGCTTTATTCCTGTCTTCTATTATCAAGTCCGCCCATGTGGCGCCAAAGGCCGTTGCGTCATCTACCTTCCTTATTTGTTTCCATATGTCTGCTGGCAGAATCACTGGGGATATAAGGTCTATATCACCCATGGTAAGCCCGGATGATTGTAGGCAGGACTCTACTTCCTTGTAAAACCCTGCAGGATTCTTTCTTATATCAGGAATCGTCTGCTTTATGTTATTCACCTCCTGTCTAGAAAAGGGGACATGCACATATTGGGCAGTGTAATGGGCTGGTGTTACCTGCGCCGCTACATTGCCCACTGCGGGAACCTCCTCCTTGGGCACAAAGGTAGGTGGGACCTCTCTCATAGGAAATGCCCCACTTACCGTCCCCCCCTTCTCTTAGATGTAACAATATTCCCAGATCCAACGATAGGGCTGTTTCTCCTGTCCCTCGCTCTAGTGCTCTTCAATATACTGCCATTATTTCGGGTGGGCTGGCCTTATCGTTTTTTATATCTTTATCTAATAAATGTTCAGCCATCGACTGTAGTGCTTTTCTTTTCATGGGCATGGAATATTCATCAAATATCTCGTGTATCTTCATTATGGGAATACTGGGATCCGACATCCATCTAAACGCTTCTCGTATACATACTTTTAATTTGTCGCCCCTTTGCACTGACGACATTGAATGTCGTTGTTGTATATATGGCTCTACAGTTTCCTTCATATTTCTCCCGATATCACTACTTCTGTACCCAGGTGTAGCAAACATTTCAGCATAATCATTATCTAATTCATCTTTAAGTTCGAAAAGTCCATATACATGGTCTCTCACTTCTTCATCCCTCTCCCTACAGCGTCTAATGAATTCAAATCTAACAATCGCTGCGGTGGTAATTTCCCAATTAACTGTTTCCATTTCTCCACCAAATATTCACCCATGCATTCCAACACTACCTGTCTTTCGTTGCTTCTTCGGAAGTCATACATCGAAGCCAATGCTGCTGTCCCATCATTCCCGTCTATATACATCTCTGCCTGTTGCTGCAATTCCACCTTCCTTTCTTTGCTGATCGCACTGCGAGTTACCCTCGTGCATCCCCGTTGTTCAGTCCCGCCTCTTGCCCCCGTGGTTTCAATTTCAACCCCAGGAGGAACAGACGGTACCGAGTCTGTGTCTGAGGCGGGAGGTGCGGATGGGACTATGGGAACAGGGAGTGTCTGTTGTGGGCCTAGTTGGCTAATAGGAAGTGTTACGTGCGTGGTCTGTGGCTGTGGGAAGGCTTGAGCTACCAGAGTGGGAGCTTGGGCTATGGGCGGGGTCTGGGCAATAGCTACTGACGTGTCTGGTCTCACTTCTGATCTTGGGCCTTGCTTTGTATGAGTCAATATATTTTCTATTAATTCATCTGCTATGTGTAATTCCTGTTGTGGATATATCTTTTCTATATTCAACTGCTCTCGCCTACCTGCCCTTCTTAGACTCTCAGTCCACTCCTCCTATTCTTTCTCTTCCGCTACTTCACCTTTCGATTTATGCCTGCTCACATGCTTCGCTCTGCTTTTAAATCTGAGCATTGCTTCCTTTCTCCAGTCTTTAATAGTCTCAAATGCTGCAGGAGGCGCTTTCTTTCTTATCAACACCCTTTCCAGGTTGTCTATCCTCGCTATCTCAAAACTACCATTAATCGGCCACTGATGGTCTTGTTGCTTTCTGGTTTGCCTATGCCAAGTCTTACAGAATATTATCGCACCCACTCCATACTTCACATACATCGCATACGCCGGCGTTCCCCCAGGTGGTACAATTTGGCCATCTTCCAAAGATTGTCTACCACAGCAGAAAAACCCTGCTAAGGTGGACAATACCCCAGGCATGTTTCAACCTTCCCCCTGGTTAATCAACCTTACCTAAGGCGTTTGATTTTGCAAAGTCAACTCTCAACCAATATCAGGATTACTTTGAATCGGAGAATGACTCACCTGATAAATCAAGTCGTCTGTATACTGACGCACCAAAAGACGTTGTGTCTGCATTTCTTGGCTTCCGCCTCGTTTCGGGACCCTCGCCTGCTTGTTCTCTAGCCAGACACATCGATCAGGGATCAGATGTGTGCAGATCTGCAAAGGAGTCTCTCATCACTTTTACAGGGCGCCCCGAACACTTCTTGATCCCGGCTCGATCGTCCCGTCCTCGCCGTTCTCCGCCTTACTCAATTACAACGTCATGCGATGGAACAAGTGGGGGAGGGTCCCTATTCGTGCGCCATCTTGAAAGGGGCCCCTAGGCGTCCCTTATGTCTATGGAAACAAGGCGAGTCACCACACACAATAGATACGCCAGACACGAGGTTGTATTCCCAAAGCTAGGGTTTATTGCAAAGCAAAAAGTCTCAGTTGGCCAACTCGTTCTCACGCCCCGCAACGTGTATCTCTAGACCTCGAGGGACGCAAGAGAGTGAATTACGTACATCAGTTACATATATAGAAAATGCATATCAAACAATCAGCTATGACATGTTTAACACACCCCTTTTGGTGAGCTTCTTTGAACTTGGTGTGATGATGGACATCTCCGACAACTATGACACCTTCAAACATCTATTCTAGTAACAATTTGCAATTTGTGAGTGCGAAGGCATCTTTCAGTTGTTGAATAGAACACAGAGCTTCTGTTCTTGGAAGCGAGCTACATACGGGGGGGGGGGGAAGAGTTGCATTCCGGACCTTGCTATCTATGAGGTGCTATTCGTGTCCTGGGAGCCGACACGCTCTAGCGGGCTCAGCAAAGGGGGGCCGTAAGAAAAGCATAACTCAAGCCTTTACCTATATTATTCTAACATATTCTACCATATAACGAGACTGGCTGGCAGCTGCGAAATGATTAAACGCCCTGCAGCTCTGCTTCAAGGCTACATTCGGGAGGGAGCCGGGCATTCTTCCTGGCGCTGCCTACGTTCGTGTTTCAACAAACTCTTGTTATCCTCTCGGCCCTGCGGCCTTGTCCTTTTTACGTACAGACAACACTGTTTTACAGTTGAGCAGTGTAAGCCGAAAATATACTGCGAAGCAATAGGAACAGAAAGCAATGAGCAATGGTTAGAAAACAAAATGGCGATTCTTGTTACATCGAAATGGCCGTACATTGGCAAACTCGAAAACCTATATTTTGTCATATCGTGCATGAAACGGTTGGCCCACGGCCACCAAAATACGTTTGCGGTCACAAAGTAGAGGTATCCATTTTTCTAGACTGACAACTGTATACGTCACGCATTTCTATCACCTTCGTGCACCCCAGTTGGCTCCACACCATCGGCCCGCTCGACGCGCTCATGCACTCAAGTCAGCCCCACGCACTCCAGCTTGCCCCACGCATGCACTCTTGTCTGCTCCATCCATGCACTCCTGTCTGTCTCATGCATGCACTCCTGTCAGCTCCAAGCACACACTCCTCTCCGCCACACGCAGTCAAATGCGCTCTATTTACCCCGAGCCGTTTCGTGTATTCCAAGTTGTTTTATGCACTCCATCCATATATTTTCATCCGTAGCATCATTATATTTCATTCTTTCCAGCCACCTATGTTATACGTTTGACCCATATACATCACTCGTTTTGTCTGTATACGGCAACCGATCATCCACCAATGGCACGCAATCCGTCGGTATACGGCACTCGTTCAATTCACATATGTCGGCTGTTCTGTCAACGTGCCTCACCCATTCCATTCACATCAATCCGGATATGTGATCAATTCCATTCACGTATAGCATTTGTTCTATCCATATAGACTCCATCTATATTCTTCATTCATTCCGTCTGCATTAAGCATCTCTACGCACTCATCCCCTCTATGCACTCATCCCCTCTACGCACTCATCCCCTCTACGCACTCATCCCCTCTATGCACTCATCCCCTCTATGCACTCATCCCCTCTACGCACTCATCCCATCTACGCACTCATCCCCTCATACGCACCCAACCCCTCATACGCACCTAACCCCTCATACACATTCAACCCCATCTGCGCACACAACCCTTCCTGCACACTCAACCCTTCCTGCGCACTCAACCCTTCCTACGCACTCATCCGCTCCCCACACTCATCCGCTCCCCGCACTCCTCTCCCCGCTCTCATCCTCTCTCCGCATTCATCCTCTCTCCGCACTCATCTGCTTTGTGTACTCATCCGCTCTATGCACTCTTGTTTTCCACTCATTCAACAGCAATAAGGTCATTCGCTGATATGCAGTAATTCTGTTCTATATATTCATCTGCTCTCTAGACTCCTCCGCCTTATACACTCATCCGCCCTATATGCTCATCCGCCCTGTATGCTCAACCGCCCTGTATGCTCAACCGCCCTATACGCTCAACCGCCCTATACGCTCATTCGCCCCATACAATCGTCCGCCCCATACACTCGTCCGCCCCATACACTCATCCGCTCTATGCACTCATCCGCTCTATACGCTTATCCGCTCTATATGCTCATCTGCTCTATACATTCGCCAGGGCTGTATATTTATCTGCACCAGTGATCTACACTCTCTCCGCACTTCCGTATTCATCGGCTACCTACACTCCTGCGCTCTGCATACTCATCCGCTCTACATACTCATCTGTTCCACACATTAATCCGGTTTACTCTCTTCTGTTCTGCCCACTCATCTGATCTACACGCTCGTTGGTTCTATACACCCAACCATTCTACACACTTATCCGCTCATTTTGATCATCTATTCTATACACTCAACCAATCTATTCACTCATTCGATTTATACACTCGTTTGTGCTACATAGTTATCTGTTCTTCCACTCATGCATTCTTCCACTCAGCGCATTCATCTGTTCCACAGGCTTCATCTGTTTTATCTATTGCATCCAGGTCATTCAATTCGGTCACTCCTTGTGCATTACGTCCATTTCAGGAGTTTTAAATCTCTTTACTGTTTCTGTATGATTATTCTTATTAGCCATTTCACTGCTTTGATCTACTTTTCTTGTTTAATTCTGTTTGTCCTTCTAGCTTATATTATGGGTTATTAGCTGTCCATTTCTTGAATCAGGTAGTTTGTTGGATTGGTTTCATTGAGATGCTGTTGGTCTGTTGGGTTAGCTTGATATGGGTTGGTTTTATGGGAAGAGCCAGGTTTTCAGCAATTTGCGGAAATATATTAAATCCTCAGTTAGGCGGATGTGGGGTGGGAGTGAGTTCCACAGCATGGGGGCCAAGGCTGAGAATGACGATCCGCCTAATCTGACTGAGTTTATCTTCGGTATGACTAGTAGACCAGCCAAGCTTGATCTTATGGTGCGTAGGGGGTGATAGGGTTTTAGCTTGTCTTGAAGATATTGAGGTCCGGTTTTATGCAGCGCTCGATGGGAGATGCATAAGGTTTCGAAAGCCACTTTTCATGCTACTGGAAGCCAGTGCAGCGTCTTAAGGGCTGGGGAGATGTGGTCTCTTGGGCCGAGTGCAAGTAGCATTTTGGCTGCCGCGTTTTGAGCCCTTTGGAGATTATTCTATCAGAATACCCAGAATAATCAACAAGACTGAAAGTAGATTCCATCCCCAAAATTGTAAGAAGTCCCAGAACCAAGCACTAAGATCCCAATTTCCCTCGGGAACGTGCACTTCTGAACTAAGGACGTGCAGATTTTGTATAGTCTTAAAGATGGTTGGGGAGGAATCCGGTACAAAAACGCAACAAGCGGACCCCACTAATTTACATACTCTGCCACGCTCAGCCAGGATGACGTCTAATGCCATCCGGTTCTGTAGGGCCACTAACCTTATCGCTTTCTGTTCTAAAGTCATGTTATAGAGTATGTCAGTGGTCCAGTTGATGGTCCTCTCCAGTACTTTCGCTAGTCTTCTGATATCCTCTGAGTTTAGTATTTGTCCCCAAAATGGTACAAAGGATTTTGCTACGTCACCCAGAACTTGTGCTGAAGTATCGCCATTCTCATCCCGCCTTGGACGAGCTTTAGAGATTTCTATGTTACATGCTATGAATACCCCTGGTAACAGAATTCCTAAATAACAGGTTCCCTGCCAATCCCTAGGTAACCATGGGAAAGCTTCATTACTGCAGACGAAGTAGACAGGTTCGCCTACATACAAAGGTCTGTCCTCACTGGTCAAGTTTGCAAGGTTAGTGCAACCCTTGAAATCACCCATTGACTGAGTACCATTCCTCTGTATGCAGAAAGAAACTGAATCGGGACTATGGTTAACAGTGTAGGAAGATGGCGTGGCATCCCTATTGCCTATAGGAGCCATCTTGAAAGAGATCAGAGATTGAAAAGGTCGGGACAGTCTATCAGAAGGCCTAATGGAAGCAATATTAAGCTTGCTCCTATTTTCAAAAAGTGAGCATCCCAGGGGCGTTAGAACTCGTTTCTCAAATTCATTCAAATTCATTCCATCAAAGTTCCCTGAGATGCTATCATTCCATCGGCCAAAGAATAGTGCCCTTAAAGAAGCATAACATGCAGTAGTCAGAGGCAAAGGATGAATATACCAGCCCAACCCCTTGTCTCCATTTTGCGGTAAATGAGAGCAGACCCAGCAATTAGACATGTTCAAAATGGCATGAGTTGCATTCATTATGAGTAGTAGTGTATTGTTGTGGTAACTCTGTCTGTGTTGAGAGTCTCTAGGAGATAGAGTGTGCAGATGCACGAAAGGTGTAGATACAGTGGGTACATTTTCAGTAGGCAAAAGAGTTTCAAGAGGATGTACTTCTTCTAAATACCAAAATCCTAAAGCAATTACTATTGTGAAGCGGTTAACAGGATTACAAGAAAACAATACGTGTTAAGAGACCATGTATTTGATTGTCCATTATTTCGATTGGCCACACAGTCATTTATTTGCTCCATACAAGTGAGAGCGATAACAGGCATTGTTTCTTCAAATCGAAAAAAATGCTGGAGTTCACTTGCTGGCGATCTCCTGATTGCGCGTTTTCGTAGTCCTTCCCTATCCCTAGCCAACAGCTTTTCTCTGTATGCAAAAGACCGGGCCAAAAGACAAGCCCTATGATGGTTTTCCCGTTGGCACAGGTGCAGTAAGTCTAGCTCCATGGACGCAGATTGTACCTTGTGACTCCTGGTATGATGTGATCTGCGAACAATGTGTCTTTGCTTCCTGATGGAAGTGGTGGATTCGCAACAGAACCTAACAGTGGTGAAAAAGGATCTGTAGGAGAGTGTGGAGATGAAGCGGCTGTTTCCCTAGGCCCCACAGACTCAGGGAGTGTCTCCGAAGCACTCTCAATACTGCTCAATGCTGAGTGATCGTTGGGAGCAGTGTAGGGAATATTTTCTGTATCTTCAGTATCGTGTGGCAAAGGGAAGGGAATCCTCTTGACATGCCATATGTGGATCCAGTGCTTTTGTCCAGTCACTCGTACAGCGGTCTATCTGGCCAGTAGGACCTGGTGAGAGCCCCTCCAACGAGGTGCGAGACAGGATGCTCTTTCAAATGCTTTTACAAGCCACCAGCTACCAGGTCAGATACTGTGACGTGGCCCCTTGTATTTGACTGGGAGGGCTTCTCGCACCTGTTGATGAATCAAATACAGATTTTTAGTTAACCGGTCACAGTAATCAGAAAGAAGTACATGTTCAATGTTCCTCAGGGCCTTAGGCTTAGGCAAATTCCAAATGTTAGCTGGCCTACCCATAACCACTTCAAAAGGGGAGAGCCCAGACCTAGTCTGTGGGGTTGTTCTCATCGACAGTAACACGATCGGTAAGGCGTCCGGCCATTTCAATTTGCTGCCGGCACACGTCTTAGCGAGCTTGTTCTTCAAAATTCCATTGCGTCTCTCTACCAATCCAGCACTTACCAAAACTAGGAAAATATTCCTTAAGCATGGTTTTCGCCGTTGTCATTGCTGTGGCATCTTTAACAGGAAAGGCTTCAACCCATTTAGTAAAGGCGCAAATAACAACTAAGACATACTTAAAGTTATTACAACGCTCCATTTCAATGAAATCAAATTGTATAACTTTGAAGGGGACAGAAGGTGGACCAAAACTACCCCTTGGTGTCGATGTGACCTTTCCCATATTATGCTGCAGACAGATCATACAACTCTGGACAAAACGTTCAGCTGTTTTCGAGATTTTATCATTCACCCAGACATTTTCTAACATTTTGGAAACCTTCCTTGCACAGATGTGGGTGGGCCCATGATCCATTGCGACCATCATTGTAATGTACGCGTCTGGCAGCATCCATTTTCCTTCTAACTTATCCACCCAACACCCGTTATCATCCAACCTTGCCAAACCCTCAGCCCATTGCTTAGATTCTTCTAATGTGGCATCGGCTTGAATATTCTTCACAGATTCGATACCTTCATCTATGGTACAAACATTTGTGGCTCCCCTTGCAGTGTACATTTCTGAATAGAGATCAGTGGCAGTTTGTTTGGCTATCTGGTCAGCGAAAGCGTTCCATTTTCCTACATCATTTATGATTTTCTGATGCGCTGCGCATTTCATGATCGCTAACTGAGTGGGGAGTGTAAGCGCTGAAAGTAACCATACTATCAAGGAGCCATATTGGATCTTTGTTCCATGTGAGGTCAAGAAACCTCATTCTGCCCAAAGTCTACCGAAGTTGTGAACTACCCCAAAAGCATACTGACTATCAGTATATATATTCACTCTAAGCCTTTCGGAAAGTTCACAAACGGGAGTCAATGCAATAATTTCTGCGGCCTGCACGGAATTATGTGTGATTCTCTTGGTTTCCACAATCGTGCTTAATGTGGTGATGGCATAAGCAGCCGTGAATGTACCATCCGGAAGTTTGAAACAGGAGCCATCACAAAACAGCTCCCCTTTTAATAGTTCAGCCGGATTCAATACACAACACCTCTGAATTTTAATGTGCGGTGCAAACAAGATCAATTTGTATCTTGTTAATCGTGCAGAAGTGAGGTGTTGCGTTTGTGTTCTGTTTAATAGAACATCTACAGATTGTGGTACCATCAGGGTTAAAGCATGGCCTAGGACCATACCCTCGCTCTGTTTTACAGACGCAGCAGCAGTGACAGCTCTCAAACATCTTGGCAAAGCGCATGCAACAGGATCAAGGGCGGAAGAAAAGTAGCCCTCCATGTTCCTGTGTTAATACAGCCAAAGCACATCCATCACGTTCATGCACATACAACTCGAAGGCCTTTTCATAATTCGGTGTGCCCAAAACTGGTGCTGAACACAGTGCAGTCTTGAGAAGATCAAATGCTTTCTGGTGTTCCAAGTTCCACGGCAATGGCAAAGAAATGCCCTTCTTTGTCAAAGCCAACATTGGTTTAATCACTAGCGAAAAATTGGGGATCCACTGCCTACAGTAAGAAGCCATTCCTATCAAGGCTCTGACTTCCTTCTGTGTATTTGGGACAGACATGCTAGAAATTATTTTAATTCGTTCAGGCGTCAACCTTCTTCCCTCCTTTGACAAGAGATAGCCTAAATAGGCGACCTCCTGTCGACAATATTGAAACTTTTTGAGTGAAGCTTTGTGTCCATGTTTTGCTAGGTGAATAAGCAACAACACGGTGCCCTCCTTACAGACACTTTCTGAATCAGCAGCTAAATGAAGATCATCTACATACTGAAGTAATGTACAAGTGGTAGGCAACTCGAGTGTATCAAGCTGTTCTTTCAAAGACCTACTATGAATGCGAGGACTTTCCGTGTACCCCTGTGGCGCACGGGTGAATGTAAACGAGCGTCCCCCTAAGGTGAACGTAAACAGGTATCTGCTATACTTGTGTATAGGAATGCTAAAGAAAGCATTTTTAAGATCTACAACACTAAAGTGAGTAGCAGAAGCCGGGATCATGGTTAGTATCGTCATCACATCAGGCACAATAGGAAATTGTGGAGCAACAATCTTATTGATAGCACATAAGTCAATGATAAAACGAAAAGGAATTGCATTATCGCCTTTCTTATACACAGGCAAAATCGGACTATTGCACAAACTACCTGCAATTTCCTCAATTAGCCCACAATGTACAAAATCGGAGACTATACACTTCAAAGTTTACTCATCTTCAACCGAAATCTTATACTGAGGAATACGTGGCAACTTTACTCCGTGTTTCAAAATGATTTTAACAGGCTCAATTTGTAGAACACGACATCATTGTCATCAATCGCCCATAAACACTCCGGAACATCACTAAATTTCGGCGGCAAAGGTCTAGTCAGGAACTGAGAGACAGAAAGTTGCTGTAGTGAAATCATCAAACGCACTCCATCCGAAGAACAATGAATTACCGCATTTAATTATTTCAACAGATTCAACTCCAACAAATTCTCTCCACAGTTCGCTGTCAAATGGACACTGGTCCGTAAATGGACCTAGTGTAATCGTTACCGGCGAAGAAACCGGACAAACTACTGGTGTACCAGAAAACCCTACAGAAACATTGGTTTGACCTGACAGTGGAATGTTTGGAACCCATGAATGGTCAATGGAACACTTATGTGCTCCTGTATCTATCACAAATAGATGTTTCCTATTTCTCACTATCATTTCAACGTAGGGACCTTTCTGATTAACGGGAATAGGCGTCGGTTCCAAACCCTGCTTCGGGCAATCCTAGCGAAACAAAATGTAATCAAAAGGAAGGTCTTCAGAGAGATAAGCAGTAGAAGGATGATCAAAAATATTTCTATTATCCACACTCGGAGACTGATTATCCTGTGAAAAAGGTTGTGAATTCTGAGAAAACTGACTTCTACCAGGACCCCCTGCCCCAGGGCGGCCTCTGGATCGTCTACTCATGGTACCAAATGTTTTATTCGACCTCTGTTGGAGGATCGGGCATTGTGCTCCCCAATGACCCTCTTGTCTGCAATACGCACATTGGTTTGCGTGTACAGGGCCCAACGGCACATTACCCTGTGGAGCATACTGTCCCCTAAATTGTGAGTTACCCCTTCTAGGGCCTCTAACAATTTGTTGCAATAGAACTTTAGTTTTCAGGTCTCCCTTTCTCTTTTCGACTTTCTCTTTTTCATTATTGACTCGGTTTTCATAGTACTGAGCCATAAGAAAAACTTCAGACTGAGACTTAGCTTGCCAAGCGCTCTCGGAAGTCATAATTTGCGACTGGATGTCAGGCAACAATCCACGCACAAATTTGTCTACTAATAATCGTTTTCCATACTATGTGCTCCAATCTTGTCCACTGAAATCTGAAAACACTTGTTCAAACCGATTAAAGAATTCGGTAGCACCTCAGACTTCCCTTGGACACAAGCAGTAAGTTTGTCCCAAATAATCCTTCTCTCAGGAATTATGGCTTTTAGTTTCGTGACTGTTCTATCAGGCAAAGTCAGTATTACCTGTGGCGGTCTCTCGCCAGCTGGCCTATCTCTATCTTGCCTAACCATATTATCCCATGTGTCCCCTAACCCTGGTACATCGTCTACAGTCCAAATCTGTTTCCACAAATCAATAGGTAGGAGCACGGGAAATAACAAATCTATACGACTGCAAGACAGATTCTATCTCTTTATAGAACCCTATCAGATTCTTTCTAAATCTGGGATGGATTGTTTGATGGTGCTCACTTCCTGTCTTGAGAACGGGACGTGAACAAACTGCGATACATAATGTGCAGGAATGTCATAGGCAGCTGTACCTGCTCCGGCATTAGCTGGAACCTCGACTTTTGGGACAAATGCCGGAAGAACCTCTCTCATAAGCAACTGAGAGATAGGAAACTTCGAACGCTTACTGAGCAACAGAGCTAAATCGAGCGCTAAGGCAGCTGAAGAAGTGTCAGACGAAAAAGCTCTCTTATAGATATTCAATAATTCTGCGGGACAACAAATCTTTCTTTTTATACATTCATCCTGCAGGTATACTACCATTACCTGTATCACTTTCCTCTACATTTCTGGCGTATACATACTATACGTGTCATATACTTCTACGGGAGATATCGACATGTCTGAAATCCATCTAATCGCATCTTTTGTGCAAATTTGTGTTTCCTCACTCATCTTCTTACAAAGAGGAAGGAACCGTTTCTGCACAAAAATAGCGTTCGAAATTTCACCCTCAATTTCTTCATTCCATAACTTTTCCAACTCCCTTCTATACTCAAAAACCCTCTCGACGTGCTCATATACTTTCTCCGCAGCATCTCTTGAATATGCTGAAACATTCAGATCTCTCAACCCTTCTGGGAGACCTATATCATCTAGTCTGTTCCACATTACACATAAATGATTTCCCAACCCTTCGATAAAAACATTTTTCTCAGGAAAACCTTCTAGATTAGAGAGTGTGGCAAAAACATCAGATTGTTCACCCCTCTCCATGCACTGTCTAGCCCATGCAGTCAAATCGCGCTTTCTCTCTTTAGACACAGTATTGCGAGTTACAATCTTTGATTCCGCTCCCCTATCAACTACAAGCGGAACAGAATCACGCGGAAGAGGAAGAGTAGACAAATCTTGCACAATCGGTAACAAAGGTGCTAGAACTGGTGCAGAAGGCAAATCTACCAGACTCGTAACAGTAGGCAAAAGTGGAAGTGCAGGTGGAGGAGCAATGAGAGGAGGAGGAACAATAGCCGGAGGAAGAGGAACAATAGGAGGAGCAGGAATTACTACAGGAGGAAGAACGACAGCAGGAAGAGGTAAAGCAGCAGGAATAGGCACATACGGAGGTGGCGCAGTGGCACCAGGCCTTCGTGCATTTAGAAGTTTGTCAATTAATTCATCAGACACATGAATGTCTTTAGACGGATACATTTTCTGAATACCAAGTTGAAAAGCCCTATGCATATTTCTAACTGACTCTGACTGTTTACTTTGATCATACAACAATGCTTTTTTGGCGTTGGACATGTGACGGCGTGCATGTTTCTCTCTACTTTTAATTTGCTGCATAGCTTCTTTCTTCCAATTTTGTAATACGTCAAATGCTGCAGGTCTAGCCTTTTTCTTTAACAATATAGACTCTAAATATTCTATACGAGGAATCTTAAAACTACCATTAGTTGGCCACTGAAGTTCGGAAGCATGTCTGGCGTGTCTGTACCAAATATCATTAAACACTATACTACCAATGCCGTGCTACAGTACATAGTACATGCCGGAGACCCCTCCTGTGACACCGGACGGCCAAATTCCAAAGATTGTCTGTCACTGCGGAATATTGCCCTAAAGCAGGCAGACAATTTCTCAGGCATATCAGATTCCTGGTGTTACCTGGTCAATAATTGTACTCGCGAGAACAGTGCGCCAAAACAAATTATCAGGATACTTAAGAATCAGGTCATGACTCACCTGATCAAAGGACAAAGGAGGTCCGATCGGATAACTAAGGACAACTAAGGACCCACGTGGTTGGTGATTTTGGCAAAACTGCCCGCCTCGATATATGAACCCTCATCAAGATGCCGTCTCGGACCACGGGCTCACCGTCCAGGGATCGGGTCGTGCAGTACTGTTGAGGTATCACGTCTCATCCAAGAAAGGGGCCCCCTTTTTCACCGCCCGATCCCGGTCCGATAGCCGTGTCAACACTTCAACGAGATGGCATCAATCTTGCGGGTCCCTATTCGGGCACTATCTGTAAAAGCAAGCAAATATCGAGGCTGAGCACCACAAAAGGAAATACACCAAACACGGGCTATGAAGATTCACAGATCTTTATTCTACTGTACAGTTACAAAGAAACAGAAATACAGATAGCCATCTGGCTCTCAATACATCACAATGAGTACCAGCCCTTCAGAGTGAGGAGTGAGAGTGATGGACATCTAGACATTAGCATTTTTATACAATTCAGTAATAATGTCCAGCCCCTCTACAGGTTAATAATCTGTGGTCTAGAGTTTGTGCCTAGTTCACTAATGGCTCATACAATAATATGCTCATGGATTACTTTGGTTTGCATTTCCAACAAGTTACAATGGCAAAGTGTATTCCTGGATTTAGCAGTAAGCCTTAGCACATAACCCCTCACAATGTAGTTCTGCCAGTGTCCACGCTCGACATTTACATTACATTGTCCTCGATGTATGTTCGTGGATGAGGCTTGTTAATGCAAACAATCCTTAGACCACAAGTCATGGTTGGGACAAGGTCTCATTACCCAGTCTGAAGATTCGGCCCTCGTACAGTCTAACCATTAACTACATTCAAAGGTTGGGAAGGCTCTGTGGGTGACATACAACTGGATCTGCTGGAGTCTCGCATTCCGGGACACCTTTTTTTGGTACCTTTGAGCTCTATCCCACTGTCCCTCTGTCATGGGTCCTCCTACCTCCTCCTCCCAGTCATTCCTCAGTTGGAGCAGCTCCTTCCCTGCCTTCGCCCTCAGGAGCTCATATATCCTGGATATTTCGTGCCCACCCACCGAGACATCATACATCGTTTCCAGGGCAGCATCAGGTTCTTCCGCTAGCACCGTCTCAGGCCACATCTCCCTCACCCGTTTCATGAGCCTGGTATAAGTAATGTATTGGCCTCTATGCAGCCCAGTCTCCTCCTGCAGCCTCTGGAATTCCAGTGCCTCCCCTTCCTGCCAAATATCTCCGAGGGTAGCTAGGCCCACTGGTTCCCAGTATCTGCGGACCCCTTTGAACAGTTGGGAGTCTTCCTCGCATAACACCACCAGCGGGACCTGCTGAGAAAGCGGATCTGGGTCGCCCATGGTTCTCCATGCTCTGTGCAAAACTTCCCAGCCCACCTCCAATAATCTCCCCATCCCCGCCATTTTAGTTTTATGCAGCCACAGTGTCTCTCTCAGAAAATATGGGGCTGTATCACCGTGCAAAAGCCTAGCTTCTGCCGAGTCCTCTGCAGACAACCACCTAGCCACATACAACAGCTGTCCCGCCAAGTAATACAATTCAAAATTAGACAGGTTTATGCCCCCCTTATGTCCTGTAGATTCCACAGGGCAACCATATTCCTGGAGTTGCACCATATGAAGCCCCTGCAGATGCCTTGAAGTCTCACAAAAAGCATCTGGGGATCAGATACGGGATATTCACAAAGAATGCAAGAGTCTGGGCAGAACCACCATTTTGAGCAAAGCTGCTCTTCCCATCATGGCTAGGGGTAATCGAGACAAGAACGCCATTTCCCTCAATTGCTTTCTCTGTATTGTTTTTGTGCTCTGTCTCTATCCTATGGTAAATGTTTACGCCCAGGTACCTGAATGTCACGGGCTGCCAGGGTATTTTCAGGATGGGTAGTCTCTCCAATGGGGTGCTCTTATACCTTCCCAAGGGGAACAAGCTGGACTTCCCGGGGTTCACCGATATGCCCGAGAGGGTGGCATAACGATCCATCACCTCATTTCATTTCATTTCATTTCATTTTTATATAGCGCCGGTAGCCCAAGGGCATCAGGGCGCTTTAAACGAACAGAGACACACATAGAACACAGAAAGAGGCCAATCCAAAGCTGAACCCTGACGATGTCCCTGATCCAACTTATCCCGGTTCATCATCTGAAGAGATATGTTTTCAAACCCTTCCTGAAAGCAAGAAGGTTTGTTTGAGACCTGATTGTTTCCGGAACACTATTCCACAAGCTGGGCGCCTGAACCAAAAAGGAGCTGCCCAACCCCGATTTCAGCTTGAATTTGGGAACGATTAACAGGCATTTACCCCCGGAGCGAAGACTTCTACTGGGGGTGTGAAGCACTAACCTCTTTTTTAAATACTCTGGAGCAGAGCCATAAAGGCATTTATGAACCAGGCAGAGAGCTTTAAATTTTATACGATCCTCTACTCTTAGCCAGTGTAACGCCGTTCTATCTTTAGTGACATGGTCTCTTTTCCTCAAATTTTTGACCAGCCTAACCGCGTTATTCTGAATCACCTGACAACTAGAGACATCCCTAGAGGAAGCCCCTAGCATCAGGGCATTATCATAGTCAAGTCTTGATAATATAATGGCTCTGGCTATGGTAGCCATGTTGCCCTCATTAAGGTAAGGCTTAATGGCTTTCATGAGCCTTATGTAATATGCCGTGTTTTTTTGTAAATAGCTAGTCTGAGCATGAGAGTCTACCACTGCGTTAACCATCATTCCCAGAGTCTTCACTTTCTGGACTACCTGGATAGTGGCGTTCTTGATTTTAAATGACTTATACTCTGCCCCCAAGTTGGCAAGCTGACGACTAGATCCAAACAGCATAAGCTCAGTTTTGGAGTCGCTCAGACACATCCAATTTGTCTGCATCCAAGCATTAATTATCTTATAGACCCTGGCTATTACTTCACTGTCTGCGTCATGATGACTGCCATCCATTTCCAATATGAGTTGGGTGTCGTCTGCGTAATTTGTAAACGACACCCCCTCCTTCACCAGTAAGCTGCACAGAGTGCGCATGTATATGTTAAACAGCATTGGGGACAGGCTGGCCCCTTGTGGGACTCCAAATAAAATATCACAGGGATCGGAGAAGCTACTGCCCCAATGGACTCTGGCTTGCCGGTCCGAAAGGAAGGACAGAAGCCAATCTATGGCTCCTTCTGAACATCCCACATTCTCTCTGAGTGCCTTGATGAGAAGGTGGTAATCCACCAGGTCAAAGGCGGCACTTAAATCTAAAAGCATTAACACTCCTAACTTGCCTTTATCTATTAAGCCAAGCATCTGGTTCTGCAGATCCAGCATGGCTGTTTCCGTACTATGGGAGGCTCTAAATCCCGATTGTTGCCAATGCAGGATCTCCTCGTTTTCAACGAATTGTTGCAGTTGTTGTGTAGCAACCTTGTCCAATAACTTGAGAACAAAGTTTGAGTTGGTTATTGGGCGAAGATTCGCAGGATCTTTAGGATCCAGACCTGCTTTTTTGACAAGAGGGGTGATAGTAACTTTCTTAATGTCTCTCGGCACTGTGCCCTCTTTAAATGAGGCGTTTACTATTCTCTGAAGAATGGGCGCAAAGATAGCTTTATGTTGGAGAATGATGCTAGGAGGCAGGATATTTTCTGCACAAGTGGTTGGTTTCATGTTTTTCAACACCTCTAACATCTCTGCCTCTGAGATGGAGCTAAATTTGAAGAACCTCCAGCACATATTGCAGGTTCTCCTCCCGGTAGCGCAAATAGAGGAGCATATCATCTGCATACAGTGATATCAGGTGTGTGCCTCCTGTCGTACGGATCCCCACCTCCCCGTATTGTTGCTGCAGGCAAATTTCCAGCGGCTCTAATACCATGATATATAACATGGGCGACCAGGGACATCCCTGTCTGGTCCCCCTGCTGAGCTGCCATTTATCTGAAATTATGGTTCCCGTTTTAACTCTCGCAGTCGGGGAGCTATATAACATCTGGACCCATCTGATATATCCAGGCCCCATCGCGTATCCCTTCAGGGTCGCCTTCAACCATGGCCACCGCACTGAATCAAAGGCTTTAACCACGTCCAACGACACGATAGCTAGCTCGCCAGATTCTCCCTCAACTTGGTCAATGATATGGTGCAGCCTCCTATGGTTGTCTGTAATATTTCTACCAGGGACATAGCCTGTTTGATCCGGGTGTATCAACTTGCCGATTACCCTCTTTAGTCTGTTGGCAAGCACTGCCGTGAGTATTTTGCTGTCCTGATTAAGCATAGACAAAGGCCTATAAGACCCACACTCCATGTCTGGCTTGCCTGGTTTCAGGAGCGGGATGATCACTGCCTCACGAAGAGACACCGGCAGTTCCCCCTGCTCATAAGCTTCATTATACATGGCAAGCAGCGGCTGGAGTAGCTCCTGCTTATACGTTTTATAAAACTCACTGGGTAACCCATCCGACCCCGGCGCTTTACATGTGGGTAGGTTTTGGATCACCACCTCCAGTTCGTCCGCGGTGATGGGGGCGTCTAGATCTGCGCGTTCTAGGTCATCTAGGGTGGGCAGCCCTATGTCCTCTATTGTTTCCTGTATTTCATGACTCATTTCTTCTCCTGTGTCCTCATATAGTCTTCTGTAATACTTGAGGAACTCCTCATTTACCCCCTCCTGGGTGTTATAGATTTGACCTTCCGCGTCCCTGACCTCTCTGATCACCGGGCGAGGGGTCTCATTTTTGTATAACCATGCCAGTAATCTACCCGGCTTATCCCCCTTGCATGTAGCCTCTCTGTGTATTTCTCATAATTTAGCCTACATAATCTGTCCCCGAGTTCCCCACAAGCCATCTGTAAGTCCTTTATCTTGGCGCTGTCCTCTCGGGTGGTCCCCTCACTTTGTATCAAGCCCTCTAGCTCTCTCTCTGTTTCCTGCAGTACCCTTGGAGCCCCTTGGATTTTGATATAGCTACCCCACGCACCACCACCTTAAATGCCCCCCATACTGTTCCCACGGAGCGTACACTGCCCGTGTTGATTTCAAAATATTCCTCAATGGCCTCCCTCAAATCCTCCCGAAATCCCACATCCTGTAGAGCCTCAGTTCTGAGCCTCCATGTCGGGATTCGCCCTCTGGGGGGTTGATGTCGCCACTCTACGACCAAAGGGGAATGGTCGGATAGCACCCGGCCCTTGTATTCCACGCCCACCATTTCTCCCACTATCTCGGCAGCAGCAAATACATAATCCAGCCTCGTTTGCAGGTCATGAGGCGCCGCGCAATGCGAGTATTGCCTATCCACTGGGTGCAATCGTCTCCACACATCCTCTAGGCCGAGGTCTGTCAGCAGTGTCCTCAGCGCTTTGGCTGCTGGTGCCGGCTTTTCTGATTTGTCATCTGACCTGTCTATCCTGGGGTTCAGGGTGCAATTGAAGTCCCCTCCCCACACCATTGCTCCACCCACCAGGGGGCTAATTTTACTATATAAGGACCTAAAGTGTAAATCGTAATTTATATAGATTTAACATCATACCCCCAATCACCCAACCCCAACAACACCCTCCCCATCAACACCCTCCCCAATCACCTGCCCCAATCACCCACCCCAGCACAACATAACTACACCATTATTGTGTTCATGCTTCACTTCTGTGTACACTTAGGCTTTTGGTCCTGTTACTGTAACCTTGTGGTGAGGTGGAACAGTGAACAGCGCCTTGGTGTGCTTTCCAAAGAGCCCTCAGTAGGTGTATTTGAGGTGGAGGGCCCTGATCCATGAGCATATATGTACTGCACTATGTGGCGGCTGGTTTTTACAAATAGCACTACAACCCAGGGTTAACTTTTCAAGGATTTCTACTTTTAAATATGTTTTTGATTTTTATTTTGTGTGTATTTTGTAAATATATATATTTTTTGTGTACTGCATGGCCTGGGAAAGTGCCTCTCCTGAGACAGATGTGACATCCGTGTGTTCACGGACCCTCTGGGCCAGTGTGACCATAGCAGTAGTGGCATGTCCCAGGGGGCGTGACATGCAGCGGGTGCACACCTGCCCGCATTTTACTGAGTTGTTCTCCTGCCATGATGTGTATGTCCACCCGCTCGTGCTCAATCTTCTCCAGCCATGATCGGATTACCCGCAGGTTACCTTCCGCAAGTGGTGGACTATGTGAACCTGGGGGTGGGGCTTGACTTAAGCCAGGTGTTGTGTCCCACTACTATGGCTCACAGTCATCCCTGTCCTCCTCCTCTTCGTCATCGGTGGATGACAACTCGGCCAAGCCCAACTGTGCCATGGGTCGGGTGCATGCCCCAGAGGAGTGCTGGTGCATGTCACGGCAATGTCCGCAGGTATGTGTGCGGAGTCACCACCAGTGCTGGTCTGTGACACATCAAAAATATCCATTGGTAGGGGGGGCCTGGCCTGCGTGACGTGAGTCTCTGAGGGCTCCCGTAAACGCCATCAACATCCTGCAATAACATCCTTCTTCTGCGGCAGAAGCTGACCGAAACGCCGGAACAGATGTGTGAACAAGGACGCCCAGCTTATGCAGGAGATAATTGTGCCGGAGTACAACCCCACAACCCGACGAAGATGAATCTTCAAAATGGCCACTAGCAGTTAACTGTCGGACTTGATCCGCCACAACCAGGAGAAGCCCTTTGTGCAGAACAACCCGCTCTCGCAACCACTGCATGCTGTTCTGTCCCGGTGCAGTGCCACACACGAGGGTGCCTGTGGGCCCCCTGCCGGAACATGTACAGCCGGAAAACGTAGAGACTTCCAGGTGGAGGTTGACTGCGGTCGCTCGCCAGTGGGCAGCCAGCGGCGTCTCTGAGACAGTGCCAGTGCATGTGCGTCAGACACGCTGAAACCTGCAACCATTGGAGGCAACCCTGAGACGCCGGGGCTACTATCGCGGCCCTATGAACCTGGGGGATCCTGACCCCAGCCAAGAGTGTAATGTCGAGGCAGCGGAGAACGGGTGGCAATCGGCCAAGCGGCAAGAGGAACCGCAGCGGACGTGCACTGTCTACGCTGCAGGGCTGTGGCGAAACCACATCGCTGCTCGAGTGTGCAGCCTCGCCTGTGTCCGCAGAGCCTGGCTGTGACTCCTTGGACCGGACTGTTAGCTGAGTGGTAGTGGACCAACAAGGCCAACCCAGAGAAAGGCGCCTTCCTTTCTGCCCCCTTCCAACCCGGCGAACAGCTCGCTGATTCCTTGCGGGCGAGGAGCGGACAGTGACTCCGGGGAATGCGTTCTGCTCCACTTACGGTGGAATTGACTGGACGACTGCTTTGCGCCCCTGGTCCGGTTCCCTCCTGTGAAAACTGCAACTCGGGGGAACACGAAGGAGAGTGGACACGAGACTGGTGGTGGCGCAGGTGGCGGAGGTGAGCGGCACGGAACCCGGGACAATAACCCAATGCGGCTGTGACTGCCAGGGAGGGCCCCCTGCTGTTGAGATGGACAGGGGACGAGGGACCACGGGGCACGCCGCAGTCCGGCAGGGCAGATCTGGCTGGTGCCTGCCCGCCAACCTCGTGGGAACCGGAACCGGGGTGTAGCAGGTAGCACCAGGCTGTAGGGCTTGGCTGCCTCTCTGGACCTTCCATTTTCTTCCGGCCTCCACATCAAAACGCATGCAGTCCCGGTACCTGAGAATGTGACACGACCCAAACCATCACTGACCGGGCCACACCACGGGCGACCATCACATCCGGCAAGGGCCCCCCCTCTCTCCTCTAGGGCAGGGGCACTACAATGGCTGGAGGGAGAGCCGTCTAACATCCTGCGGCACCTGCTAATCGGTGGGGAGCCCCCCCTCAAGACAATATTGGCAGCTTCCTAGCCCTGGAGGAGGGAACAGACTACAGAGACAGCCATTTTTGTTCATAACACTCAGATCACAGGAGACTTGGGCCCAGCAGCGATTGTCCCCAAGCTAAGGATTAAACACAGTATTCAATTGAAGTGGAGCAGCCGATCACCTCGGACTGTCAGATTCCACCCCCAACTACAGCCCGTGCATTGCCTCACTGTGGGGGGACCGGGGCAGCCCCCTCCTGTGATCTCACCATGCTGGACACACAGCCATCCTGCAAACACCATAGATAACGATACACCCGCAGCATAGTAGGTGCAGATGGCCCTGTGTGGCCCCACTAACCGGTGCACAGACACATTCAGGAGACGCTGATACAATGCCTGCCTATGCAACGCAGGTTTACCTGGGCCCTCGAGGACTGGAGATCAGTGCTAGATTCCAGAATCCGCAGAAGTACGCTCGACAGTCTGGTCCGGGCTGAATACCCGGGGCTGGTGTGGTAACCTGGGGCGGGAAATATCTGCCCTCCAGACCTGGTACCAGAGCTGATATACGGCAACACATATAACCGTGAGGTGGCTAATCTCCCGGCACCCCTCCACTAATAATCTAGACATCCACACTGTGACAGTACTTGTTGGGAGTGGAGGGGCCACGTGGACTCTGAATCCCCGCATGAAAATTAGACACCCTGCCTGGCCACATTGACCCAGCGCCACACGACCACTGGGAGTCCAGTCGGTCCTGCCACACATCATGGCGAAGGATAAACAAAAGAAGACCTCAACACAAAGCAAGATGGATCAATATGCGATCGCCACGACCCCTGTCGTTGACCAAACACCCCAACAAGAGGCACAAACTACAGAGGATACTCTTTCCCTTAAAGATGAGTGGCGGCTATTGCTAGCTCCCGCTCCTCAATGGAGAAAAAAATGGATGGCATCACAGTGGAGGTGTCCTTCCTCCGTCATGATCTGCGGAAGTTGTCCTCCCGTACCGGAGAGGCCAAACAACGCATCTCAGCAACAGAGGATGGACTCTGAGAGACCAACCAGCAACTCTCACAAGTGTTGGCCCGCCTAAAGACCGTAGAAGCTCGGGTCGATGACAGAGAGGGGAGACTATGCCGGGACAATCTGCATATCCTCAACGTTCCTGAAAAAACAGAGAGTCCAAGCATGGAGCTCTTCCTGGAACAGTGGCTGGCTGACATTTTAGCTCCGAAATCCTTTTCTAAGTTCTTCTCAGTGGAGAGGGCTCACTGAATCCCAACGGGTAGGCCTACCCCGGGTGGTCCCCCAGAGCAGTGATAGCCAGGCTCCTGAACTACAGGGATAGGGACGCAGTGTTACAGATGGGCCGCATGAAGTGGGAAATCACACACAATGGCTCCCGGATCTCCTTTTTCCCCTGACTACACCCGCGAGGTACAAAGAGCTAGGCTATCTTTTGAACACCTAAAGAGACGACTGTATGCCATGAATGTGAAATATGGGCTATTGTTCCCGGCCCAATTGAAGATTTACCATAAAGGCACCACGGTGCACTTCACATACCCTCAGGAGGTTTGGAACTAGGCTGAACGACGCCTAGTCGGCGACTGGGGCCTGGAACCGAAACAGATAAGCAGAAGACCCCGCCGCTGACCCGAGAGAGCCCCTCCTGAGCGGCGCCCACCACCACCAGATTGGAATGAACCAGAACAAGCAAAGGCCCCTTGAAATGACGACCTGTGACACAGGCGACATTAACAGTCTGTGTGAAACCTTAGCCGACACACAGATGCTGGACAAACAAGATATCCTTTCAAACCCATTGCAGAGATGCTGCAGAACTGCCATGGCGTCAGCTCGCAACTTGACTCCCGACAGAGCCCCCTCCCTCCTTCCCTTCCTGTGCAAATTTGGTGGGGGTCGCCCCCTATTTCCCCCCACACCCTCCCCCCCGCCCTGAAAATTGACTTTTTAAAACATCCTATGTAAGTTGTTAATTTCATTTGTTTGGGCTACAGGGTCTTCACGTTTGGGGGGAACTGCGGGGTGGCAGGGTTAGTTGTGGGGTGATATGGGCCAGAACGGGTGCCGGCTCTTGCCTAAGGTTCAAATTAGTTGGTCATATTGCAGAAACGATGCCAGAGAACACCGGCACCGCAGAGTAAAAAGTGGTGTTACAAAAATGAGGGTAAAAAGGACAAAATGCATGACAGGGGGTATCTCTCCAGGGCTCATTAGTACTCCAAAGGACCACACATGGCACGGGAAGGGGAAATATCCATCTTGACATGGAATGTGAACAGCCTGGGCTCCAGCATAAAACGGAGATTGATCCTCCAATTTCTAAACAGACATTCCCCCCATTTCGCCCTTCTCACAGAAACTCACTTAGTCGGCACAGAATGCCATTTTTTCAAGAGATCCAACTACTCCCAGGCATATCATGTAGGATTCTCAAGGGGTGCTAGGGGTTCAATGATCCTCATTAAGATTACCATTCCGGCTGAAGAAAGTGCACACAAACCCGAGAAGCAGATTTTTATTGATTCTTGGGATAGGCTCCCTGGTACACCCCGACCAGTGCAGGTTTATGCCCGACAGGTCCACCCGGATGAACCTCTGCAGGGTACACCTCGCCATGGAACAGGCCTCGTCCATCTCGGACCCACTGGCACTTTTGGCTGCGGACTTCGAGAAGGCATTTGATACGGTGGATTGGGATGCCTTGTGGGAAATCATGAAACGGGTGGGCTTCGGGCGAGAGTTTATGTCTTGAGTGAAATTGCTCTATGACTCCCCAGAAGCGGTCGTTAGAGTTAATGGCAAATCCTCCAGAGTATTCACGCTGAGTTGTGGGACCAGACAGGGTTGCCCCTTCTCCCCGCTGTTGTTTAGCCTCACCATGGGGCCACTGGCTATACGGCTCAGAACAGATAGGAACTGGCTCAGATTCTCCTGGCCCTGGGGAAGGGAGGGCCGCGTTTCGCTGTACGCAGATGATCTTCTCATATATCCTGGTAATCCAGCGACATCGTGCCCACTAGTGTCCCGCATTCTCACTGAATACCAAACATTCGGGGGGCTTCAAGTGAACAAACTCTTCAGGGCGGAGAGGCCGCAATCCCTGAACAATGCCCGTACAGGTTTTCGATACTAGGCTTCACGTGCCTCAGCACACACATCAAGCCGACCCTGGAGGACTTCCTCCAAAGTAACTTTCAGCCCGTAATAGACAGATTAGCTACCGATGTGTCACACTGGCTAACCCTCCCCTTAACGCTTCTAGGCAGGGCGGCTTTATTCAAGATGCTAGTTTCACGTTTCCTATATGTCCTCCAGAATGCCCCGATCCCCATTCCCCATGCAATCTTTATAGCAATTGACCGCATCCTCCGTGGGCTGCTTTGGGGTGGGAAACAGCCCTGCATTGCCCTCACTACCCTGCATCGCTTGGTGTGGGAGGGAGGGGTTGGGCTCCCGTGCCTCCGTACCTATTACTGGGCGACACAAATAGGAGTGATAATTGACTGGCTACGTGGGGATCCGGCACTCCCTCACATTGAAGCTGAGATGGGTAGGACAGACACCATCAACCCCATTCACATACTATATGATGTAGATGAGAGACTAGCGGGGGTGTTAACGCTGATACTACATGCCCGTCAAATATGGGGGGAAGCACAACATATTGGATGGCTGGGGAGACCGACACTTGAACAACCAATATGGCATAATAAACACCTCCAAGAGATTCAAAGAATTGGATACTTTGCATCCTGGGAAGAGAAGGGTATACGCACACTTGCTAATCTGATACAAGACGGACCATCTTGGATTTCGGAGCCCTGCGAAGGGACTCTGGGATTGAACCGAGCGACCACTACAAATACCTGCAGATAACACAGGAATGCCCAGATCCCAGACTTAAGTGCAATTCCCAAAACCTCCCCCCTTGAGACCAACGTCTTCCCTGTGCGTATTCCAACCAAGGTCACCTCCACTCTATACCAAGTCCTCAACTCCTTCGGAACGCATGAACTGGTTAAGTTAAAAGAAAAATGGGAAAGGAATTTAGTTCCTCTGGAACCTGAAGAGTGGGTTGAGGCACTCATGTTCCCACGGGAGATCGGTATTGATGCTAAGCTGAGACTGATCCAATTCAAAATACTTCACCGAGTGTACTATTCCAGTGCTACGATGATACGTTAGGGGGGGCGGTGGATGACGGTAAATGTCTATGATGCAAGAATGATGAGGGTACTTTCTTTCATATGCTATGGGAGTGTAACATCATTCAGGGCTTCTGGAGGAAATGCATTAATAAATTATCTCTAGTCATGTGGTCCTCGGTTCCACACGACCCAAAACTGGTGTTGCTGGGTATGTGGGGAGAATCAGACTTTACCAAGTGTGAAAAGGCGTTTCTGGCAGTACCGCTAGGGCGGGAAAGAGGCAACCGGCTGCAACCTGGGGTTCGGCTGACAAGTCGAGCATGAATAGATGGTTTAATAAGGTGGATAGATGTGCATCCTTGGAGAGACGCATTTATACAGCCAGAGGCTGCCCTAAGTTTCGTAAGATCTGGGGGAAATGGAAAGAATCTTGCTGAATGATCCATGAGTACTGCTCCACGCGACCCCCTAAATGCTCAAGGATTTAATGTTACTCTTACACTTGAAGTGGTGTTCCCTTGCGTCCCCCTGCGTTGCCCTTGACTCGGCACAATCTGACATAAGAAGTCAAATGTTGTTTTCGAGACTGTAATGTGACCCTATGTTGTGTTGTTTGAGTTGTATGTTAGCAAGTATGCTTCAATCAATAAACAGTTATAATAAAAAAACAATGTCCATTGGTGGTGGTGGCTGGGCAGCAGCAGGCGTTGGTGGTGGTGGCTGGACAGTTGCAGGTACAACAGCCAGTGGCTGGACTGGGCCCGCAGCACTGCCATGCTGCTTGCTCTGGCTTGCAGTCGGTTTGCAATGCGCAGGTGTGGGGGATGTTTTTGTTGCTGCGCATCAGTGTCCTGCCTCATCGCTGTCCATGGAGAGGGTAACTGAGATAGGTTGTTAACAATTTTCCACACATGTCGTCATTCCTGCATGCAACCCAGCCCATGATTTGTGTATCCCAGTTTTGGTGATATCATGTTTCTCACATGGGCGGTATTGCTCACATGGGTGACCATGCAAGGGGGGGTTCATGTTGGGTGTGTAAAGATGTGCATTGTTTCGGGTTACCACTGCCATTGACGGGTGTAAGCTGCCTGACATGGCATGTATCTGATCACTTGCCAGGCCCATTGCTCTATGCTATGCTGGTGGGTGCATGCAATGGGCGAGGCATGCACATGTTCATACAGTTGATGTCTCTGTGGATCCCTGCTCCAGCCTCACCGCCTCTGATGCCATTGATTTCCTCCATGTGGAGGATGCCGCTGAGTTGCTCCACCCATGGCATCAGTCGTAGGTGGTCCACAGTGCCAAGCACTCCCTCCTGTGCTTTGATATGGCACTACAGGCCTTCGCTTTGAGGTCGACCCACCTCTTGCAACAGTCCTTCCTTGTGCGGAGGACTGTCCCCACAACTGTCACACTGGCCACCACCTCTCCCCATATGGCGGTCTTCCGTTGGCTGCTAGTTTTCTGCTGCCTGGCCCCAAATAGTTCCTCTGCATGTTGCAGTACTGTGTCCACAAGGGCTGTCAGCTCTGTATCTGAAAACTTTGGTTTTGTTAGCCGGGAATCTTTTCCTGGGGTGCTCTGGTCATGGGACATGTTTTTTGCTCAGTTCTAGGCCTGGATGTCTGAGGGAACAGGTGAATTGAGTTGGATACTGTTTTTAATGATGGCCGCTGCAGACCTTCCAGTTTCAACAGCGTTTGTTTCCAGCGCCAGTATTACCGCCACTGCATACTTTTTCTGGTGTTTCTGGCATTTTCTTGTCAAAGGCGTTATTACCGGTATTGCTGCTTCCGGCAGGGGCTTGTGCACGCGCCCGCATACTCACAGTACGCCAGAGAATCCGGAACTTGCCCCGCCGGAAATGCTGATACCGGCATGCCGGTATTAGCGCCGTTTAGGCGGAATACTCAGAATGCTGACTACATGTCTTAATCATCCATTGTGTAAAATCTCAGCTCCCCTGAGAAGTACACGCAGGTGCACCCTCCTTACGACCAGCCTCATCCCAGCTACCCCTTGGAGTTTTTATCTAAGACTCCTTGCCTCCATGTGGGGCGTTCGAGAGGAGGCCGTCTGCTAGCTCAGAGGTGCATCTGTATTTCGCGGCATATCTGAATCAAGGCACTAATTGTAGAAGAAAATCAGGCTCCCACTTGTATCTGAAATAGGTGATTTATTAGTTGGCTTGTCAATTCAAGGAGCGCAACATCCCAGCCCCGGCCAACCAACCTAAATAGCCTAACTCATCTTGCAGGCCATTATCCTATTTAGCCTTGCTATAGCCAAGCATCTAATCAAAGGGTAGAGAAAACCATTTGCCAGGGCTTATGGCACGTTTATCCCACCTCCTGCCAAACAATGGAATCATTCATAAACCAAATAGTCCTGCTTTGCTGTCCAAGAACAAAAACAATGCTCAGTGATGTAGTTCTGTTGAAGCGTCACCTATCATAAAATATCAAGGTTTGGAGATGACTTCCTTTTACATGTTTTTCTTGTCTATTTTCTTGTTATGTTAATATTTGAAATATGAAAAGAATTATATTGAGTGAGAGACAATTGGATTATAATAGACTACGCCCAGAAGAACCTCACAATAGGTCAACAAATGTAGTATGCAACCTATTAAGTGAAACGTGTGTTGGCGAATTAAGTGCGATAGCGAATTGAGTATGATACAGTAGATTTGTAACCAAGGAATCCAACGTTGTCTTTGGACAACAGAGCAAAACAGACAGAAAGATTTTTGTTACGATTATAGTAGTAATATTTCTAGTGTTCAGTCAAATAAAACTATGTTTCACTAGAATATATGCGCGATGTGGGTTACTGTACAATAAGTTGTTTTGTCCATAACAGACACACGCAGGTACTCTGTCAGTATAAACCAACTTGCAGCTTAGGAGAATCTAACAATATATTAATAATATAACAGTATAATAAGATTCAAATGACGCGAGCGCAGCATGGATTCTAAGGGTACATGTATTTAACAAAATAATTGTTAAATAATCACTGCATGTGTATCAAGCACTAGTGTATTATCCTTGCAAGTGCTTTCACCTGAGCACTTAAATTTCAAACAACCGAAAAAGCCCATTGTGTGGCAAGTCCCACATCAACTGTTGAACCCGGGACACTCACAGCACTTAACACTGGGAATTTTGTGGGAGCTCCGTGGGACAGCTATGCACAGGTGGAATCAGCAGTGGCATCTGCAGACTCCAGGAAGACCACTGACTGTGCAGATGACCCTAACAATACCAATATTAGATTTTCTGCACAGGTCACTCAAGTCGCCCTGATATTAAGGAAAGACTCAGTGGTACCTGCAGATTCCACCAAGTGCAAGAGCTCAAATAATGCCAAAAAGCTCTTGCAAGCGCACAGAAAGCCATGAAGGTTGTATGTGAGGCACCAACAACATCAAAGGGTCAAAGTGGGCTCTAGTGGCCGTAACGGTCACGGGCTTGGGGAAACTGCAAGTGCTGCAATACTGAAGGGGTATTGCACAGAACAGAACACCAGGGACCAACCATGGATTGCACAAAAGAACATTGTGGGGAAAAGTGGTCCAGCTTTGCCCATAGACAAGTAAAGAGAGTCAGGAATGCAGAGAAAAGGAAAAACAAGGAAAAAAGTACATTTCTCAGACATGGAGGGAGTGGATAGTAAACAAGAGTATACAATTGAGGGAGTGGTCAGAGGAAGGTGAAAGAGGACAGCAATAGGAGTGTATGCTGGTTTACTGTTTTGCCTATCAGGATGTTGAAATAGTGCTCTTGGAAGTGGCCCAGACCAAGAGACAGAGAGCAGAGGAAAGGGGTAAAGTACTACTTGATTCACCACTAAATTCCTGAGGTCATCCTAGTAGAGAAATTAGGATGGCAATGTAGTCCCTGGAGAAACCCAGAAGAATATCTTCGAGGGGATTGGGTCCTCCGACGTATTCCATATCTATGACAGGTAATCACCACAGCTGTGCTGCTTCGGAAACTTTTTTCTGCGTCGATGACGTCGATGCGCCGTCGCCGAGGACCTCCTCCGACGTCCGATGTCATCCGATGTGATAAGTAGGACGCACGACGCCGGTAGCTTCAGTTCCGTTTTTTCCGCGAACGTGTTGCTTCGTGAATCTCGGTTAACGCCTCGACTCTTTGGAGTTGTGTTCTTCTCGGTTCTTCGAACCTGTTTGTTTTTGTGAAAATCCTTTGTGTGAAGATGTCTTCTACTTCGTCTTCGACCCCGCGTCCGGGTTTCAAGAAGTGCGGGGAGTGTGGGTCCAAGATGTCGGTGACTGACTCGCACGACGCCTGCCTCTGGTGCCTCGGGGAGGCCCACGACACGGATGACTGTATCGACTGCCAGTCGCTCACGTCCAAAGCCTTACGCGAACGTAAGAAGAAGTTGTCGGTAGGTCGGGTGTCCAAGCCCCGGAAGTCGAAGTCTGCGGGGCTTTCGACGGGTGATTCGAGGGGTGACTCTCTGCGTCATCGTCGGAAGTCTCGTGGGTCTCCTTCTAGGAGTCGGTCTCGCCACTCCTCAGCCTCTTTGAGGCATTCTCGGAAGCGCCGACACCGGTTGTCTTCCAGGTCCTCTTCGGAGGACTCTGCCGGGCACGTCGCTTACCCCACCAGCCGTGCAACGCCGGAGGAATGGGCTTCCTTCGGGAAGAAAATGCTGGCGATTCTTGAGTCGCAGGGTACTAAGCCGTCCGCGCCCCCGAGTGGGGTCGGTCGTGAGAGGTCGAGAGACACCGCTCGCAAGAGTGGTCGGCACGAGTCACGGGAGAGGTCCCGTTCGGACAAGGAGACTCGTTCTCGACGTACCCGTTCCAGGTCCCGGTCCTCAACGCGTTCGAGACCGTGTGCACCTGTGAGGTCTTCGAGGAAGACATTGACGTCTGAGGCGTCGAGGGCGTCAACAGGCTTTCTCGAGGCTCCGGCTCCGAGGAAGTCGTCGAAGCCGTCGACGCTCAGGTCGTCGAAGGACACGCTCGGGGCTCCGGCTTCGAGGGCTGTGTCGACGCCGCCGATGCTGGCGGCGCTGCATCTGACGTCGACGCCGATTTCCTCAACGTCGACGCCGATCCTCTCGGCGCCGATGCCTGTTCTCTCGACGCCGGCGCCGATTCGCTCGACGCCATCGATGTCTTTCGTGTCGGAGGTACCCCGTGGCACGGGGGAACCCCGTAGGAAGGGTCTGGTTAAGAGCAAGCACTCTCGGGTGCCTTCTTTTCGCCACCTGGAATATATTTCAGAGGCAAATGAGGATTCTGATGGCCTGGTTCCTAGTCAGGTTCCAGATGACATTGTCTCGGGCCATAGTCAGTTTGACGTTTTGAGGCAGTCACTGCATGATGCCAGTGGACTGGACATCTCTCCGGAGGTGGAGTTTTGTAGGCCTGAGCCTGGCTCTCATGCCGATTCCTCGTACCGGCGCCTTATGGCTAGGGTTTCTGAGTACTTGGGATGGTCTGCTCCCCCAGGGGAGTTTGTGCAGGATGATCTAAAGGATTTCCTTGATGTTGGTCCCCCAACTGACCCGGTACTGCCGTTCCATATGGCTTTACAGAGAAGGGTGGCGGCGGCTTGGACTGCTCCGGAGAGTCTCCCGGCGGTGGGCAGATCCTTGTCGCGAAAATACCGTCCAGCCAGTAGCGACCCCTGCTACTTGACCAGGCACCCCACTCCGGAGAGTTTGGTGGTGCAGGCGGCCACGGCCCCGGCAAAGCAGGCGTCGTACCCTACCATCCCTCCTGATAGGGACGACAAACGTTTTGATGGCTGGGCAAAGAAAGTGTTTTCTTCTGGTGGTATGGCGCTTCAGGCGGCCAACTCCATTTGTGCCTTGTCTCGTTTCACACACACTCTGTGGAACTGTGTTGCGTTAGCGGCTGAACATATTCCCGAAGGGGACGAACGGGATGGTTTCCTTGCTATGGTCCAGGATGGTAAGGATGCCATGTGTAAGTCTGTTCAGTCGGGTTTGGACTTAGCTGAATGCGTCATTAGGTCCATGGCGGCGAGCACCGTGATACGCAGGTTTGCGTGGTTGCGGAAGTCGGGGTTTGCTCCTGATGTGCCTTCCCGGCTCCTCAACATGCCCTTTGACGGTGAACACCTTTTTGGCAGCAAGGCTGACGAGAGCCTTGAGAGGTTGCAGACCTCAAAAGCTGCAGCAAAGTCGTTGGACGCTGCAGTTCGCCAACCTCCGCCTTTTCATCCTAGGGGACAGCAGTGGAGGGGTGGTTCCTTTCGCTATTACTCGTCCTTCAGTAAAGCGAGAGGAGCTGGCAGTCAAAGAGGCCAACGCAGGGGTACCAGAGGTGGACGACAGGGTACCCGTGGTGCCAAGGCCGTTCGGGCAGTTGCCTCTTTGCCCTCAGGTAAAGCCGCAGCCGCTCCCACTCAGTCATGAGGCCCTGTCCCATGGTTCGCCGTTTGGGGGAAGGCTGGCGCAGCATCTTGTAGAGTGGCAAGCCATTACTTCAGATGTGTGGGTTCTGGAGATCATAACCCACGGCTACTGTCTTCCCTTTCGGCACAGGCCTCGCGACAATCCACCGGGGAACCTCTCTTTGCAGAGTCCGTATCCGCTCCTTGCGCAGGAAATTCAAGCCCTGCTGGAGAAAGGCACCATAGAACTGGTGCCTGTAGCGGAGAGGAACAAGGGATGGTATTCCCCTTATTTTTTGATTTCGAAGAAAGACGGGGGATTGAGACCCATCATGGACTTGCGCGGTTTGAACAAACTCCTCAGGAAGGACAAGTTCAAGATGGTTACTCTCTCTCAAGTCCTTCAGGCCCTTCAGCTTCAGGACTAGTTGGTGTCACTCGACCTCAAGGATGCTTACTTCCATGTGCCGATCCATCCCAAGCACAAGAAGTACCTGAGGTTCGCGGTTGGCGACTCGCACTTTCAGTTTCGGGTCCTGCCGTTCGGATTGACCTCCGCCCTGAGGGTTTTCACCAAGCTCATGGTGGTGGTGGCAGCGCATCTCAGGCAAGGGGGGATTCACGTCTACCCCTACCTGGACGATTGGTTGATCAGGGGGAGCTCTCCCGAGCAAGTCCTGGATCATCTGTCCGTCACCTGCCACTCCCTTCACAGGCTGGGCTTCTCCCTCAATTTAAAGAAGTCCCATTTGACGCCAACACAGCGGCTCCAGTACATCGGAGCAGTGCTCGACACTTCCCTGGGGCAGTGTTTTCCTGCCCAGGTGAGGGCTCTTCACATTCAGCAGATGGTGCACAAGTTTCAGCATGCCCAGACGCTCCCAGCGTTCGAGTTCTTGAGGTTTTCTCAGCCTCATAGCATCCTGCATTCTTCTGGTGCCAGAGGCTCGCCTGCGGATGAGATCTTTGCAGTGGGCACTCAAGACGCAATGGTCGCAGTCCTCCGGCAGGATGTCGGACCCAGTTCAGGTGCCGCCCTCGGTCGCCCGGGACCTTCTGTGGTGGGCCGTCGAAGGCAACTTGATGAAGGGGGCTCCATTTTGGCTTCCCTGGCCGGAGGTGACGATCGTGACGGATGCATCCCTCACGGGATGGGGAGCTCATGCCAACGGGCTGACAGTCAGCAGTCGTTGGTCTCCGTCGGAGTCCAGACTCCATATCAATCTGTTGGAGCTGAGGGCCGTCAGGCTAGCCCTGAAGGCTTTTCTGCCGACTGTGCGAGGAAAGAGTGTTCTGATCCTGACGGACAACACAGTGGCCATGCACTACCTCAACAAAAAGGGGGGGGAGGGTCACTTCCTCTGTGCAGGGAGGCGATGCAGCTCGAGTTCTGGGCCATCCAGCAGGAAGATTCGATCTCGGCAGTTCATCTGGCCGGGGACGAAAACGTGACGGCGGACGCTCTGAGCAGGCAGAGCGCGATCTCTCACGAGTGGGAGTTGGCTCAGGAGATTCTCCTGGAGATCTTTGCCCTTTGGGGGACCCCTCAAGTAGATCTCTTCGCCTCCAGTGTCAACCGGAAGTGCGAAAGGTTTTGCTCGCGGGAATTTCCTCCAAAAGGAGCCTTAGGAGACGCGTTTGTGGTGGAGTGGTCATTCCCGCTGCTGTACGCGTTTCCTCCAGTCCCCGTCATCCCGCAAGTGCTGCGGAGGTTACGGAAGTTCGGTTCCCGGATGATCCTCATTGCTCCGGCGTGGGCTCGGAGGACGTGGTATCCGGACCTTCTCGACTTGTCCATCAGCCCTCCACGTCGTCTTCCCTACCGAGACGGTCTGCTCTCACGGGAGGGGGCTCAGGTTCTCCATCCAGAGGTCAGATCCCTCAACCTTCACGCTTGGCTTCTGAAAGGTTGAGGTATAAGGATTGGGACCTCCCTGAAGACGTGATGGAGGTGTTGCTTTCGGCCCGAAGGTCAGCAACAAAGTCTCTGTACCGTTGCCGTTGGCGTAAGTTCTGCGACTGGTGCAGAGTTCAGAATGTGGATCCTTTTGCATGTGACATCCCCATGGTTCTGTCCTTTTTACTTTCTTTGACCCACAGGGGCTTGCAAGTGGGTACCATTAAAGGTTATCTGGCGGCGCTGTCCATCTTTAAGCGCTCGTCTGAAGAGTGTTCTTACTTTAAAATCCCTTTAATTTCACAGTTTCTGAAAGGGCTCACTAATGTGTTCCCTCCGTCACCTTTCCTGGTGCCCGGTTGGGATTTAAACCTTGTTCTTAAGTTTCTTATGGGTGATCCGTTTGAGCCTTTACATTCTTGCCCTTTGAGGCTGTTAACTCTGAAAACTGTGTTTTTAGTTGCGGTTACTTCCGCTCGCAGAGTGAGTGAGTTACAGGCGCTTTCAGTTAAGCCACCCTTCACTGTATTTCACAAGGACAGGGTTGTCCTTAGAGCTTGTCCTTCTTTTCTTCCGAAGGTAGTGACGAATTTCATTTGGCCCAGAAGGTTGTTCTTCCGGCATTCTATCCTCCTCCGCATCCTGGTAAGGAAGAGGAGAGGCTCCATAGGCTTGATCCTAGGAGAGCTTTAAGCTTTTATGTTTCACGCATGTCCCGGGTCAGAGTGGACGATCAACTCTTTATTGGTTACGCTGGAAAGCGTTTGGGGCAAGCTGTGACGAAACAGACTTTGTCTCGCTGGATTATTTTAGCCATCTCGGAGTGTTACCGCTTGGCGGGTAAGGACCCACCGGCTGGCTTGCGGGCCCATTCTACCAGGGGTATGGCTGCATCTACTGCCCTGCAAAGGGGTGTTCCTATTCGCAACATCTGTGATGCAGCCACCTGGGCTTCAGTACATACATTTGTACGTCACTATTCCCTCGATTCCATCCGAGGACAGGATCTGGCCTTTGGCAAGGCGGTCCTTTGCTCTGCTATTTGATTGGCTATTCTAAATTTTGATTCTAAATTCTTTCCCTCCTCCTTGCTCTGGTACTGCTTTGGGAGTCTGTCATAGATATGGAATACATCGGAGGACCCAATCCCCTCGAAGAACAAGTTACTTTCTAACCTGGTAACGTTCTTTCGATGGGATGGTCCGACGACGTATTCCATATCGCTCCCGCCCTGCCTTCCCCGCTGCAGAATTTCTTTTGCGATTGCAGCTTACGTTCCGCAAGGCTTTGTGTCTGACTGGCAGTTGACTAATGTCACATGTTCTGGGGGAAAAAACTACAACTGAGGCTACGGGCGTCGTGCGTCCTACTTATCACATCGGATGACGTCGGAGGAGGTCCTCGGCGACGGCGCATCGACGTCATCGACGCAGGACGCAGACGCCGAAAAAAGTTTCCGAAGCAGCACAGCTGTGGTGATTACATGTCATAGATATGGAATACGTCGTCGGACCATCCCATCGAAAGAACGTTACCAGGTAAGAAAGTAACTTGTTCTTTGCTCCGGCTTAAGCTTTAAGCTTGATCCCACCGGGTGTTTCTTGACAGATGGCATGATGTAAATGTTAAGAACAAGAAAATTAAGAAACTATAGGTAGATTTGAAATATTATGAAATTAGTCTGGAAAAGCTATAGACAATATATGTTTTCTTCAGAAGACAATGGAAAATAGCACAGAAAGAAGCCGCAGGAACTAAAGAAGCAAAGTGAAAACGTATTTAGGCCAATAAAAGAAGACGGAAAGGGGGAATAAGCACAGTAAAGATCATTTGAGTAGCAGACGGGAGATAGTGTGCTAGCACATCACCAAACGCTAAAGAAGACTTATGAGAGGGATCAGGCTCATGAATACCCTTGAAAACTGAATAAGAAATGCAGACGAGTTGAACAGGGCTACTTTAACAATAGAAACTACAGAGAACGCAGGGGAGGGTGACAGCTTGGGGTATGTGTGTATAGTTATAACTTGCATGTCTATAGGTTACCAACATATATACATATGGAAAAGCTTATGCTGCAATTTGTAAATGGAAAGCAAGGTGGGCACTAGATCCCAGTCTCCACTTACGCTTCACTCAGGTAGTTATATTCGTGTAGAAGTTGTATTGGTCCTTGTTTCCGATTACTCGTTTTTGTCCAGCTGCATAGTCAAGGGTGGGTAGAGGTGTTCTTTTTGAAAATGAAGCAAGTTTGTACCCGGTTACCTTGCGTTGATTATTAGATTGATTGATGTTTACACATAAGATTTTACTTTAGTGTGGTTTACAAGTGGTCAGCCGACACGTGTTTCGACCCCTCAGGGTCCTTATCAAGGCTAGATTTATATTTATGTTGTGCCATGTCTTTTGGATCGTGGGTTGGATTTGTCCTGTTGGCCAGTTAGGGCTATTGCTGTATGGCAGCGCGCTGCCATTGCATAAATGTCCTCTGGTCACAAATCTGGGCGCTGCTGTTTTTGCGGTGAATGACAGTGATATATGTTGTTCTGGCATTAACAATGGGATCCTCGCCAGCACTCGCACACACCCATTGAACACTATTTGCAATATTAATGCAGCAGTGAGCGTACGGAAAAGGCCTTGCTGCAGAAAAGAGGCGCCTCTTAATTAACACACAGAGTCCATAAAGTGGTGGCGAACAGCAAACATCTGATGGTATAACGATGATTCATTGCCTGATTACTTGAGATACAAATAACTCGTTTTTTTAAAAAAATGATCTCCTTCACTATAAAGTATGACAAGCAGAATCTTCAATTCACTCACATTTCTTTGTTCTTACTTTGTGTGTTTACAGTTCTGAAATGGTGTTCCGTGACTGTCTCTCTTGTTTCAGGTATGTAGGCACTCAAAATTATTGAAAACTGAAACGTAAATATCATAGTGCATGTACATGATAAAACCACACCAGGCCCCATACGTTCTCGGGAGTAAATGTTACATCTCTTGGCTTTAGAAATTTCAAATAAAGTATTTTTGGGTTCAAAAGAAGCACCTAGCGCTAGTACCATTGACATCCCTTATGCAGCGTCATTTTGTAGATGGGAACAAAGCAGATTTACAATGTGTATAGAAAATTGCTACTTTCAGTTGACAACGAAGGGTGTCTTCTTGCCATAAGGTATTTTTGATTGATGTGGAGGAGGTTGACATAGGACAGAGGAATGTGGTTTCGGTTCCGGTTGTTACAATGCTAGGTTGAGTGGAGGAGCTAAGTTTTCTCTTTGCTCAGAAATGTTCTGTCCATGGTCTTCCAAGGAATTCCCAAATATGTTGAAAGAAATGGTTTCATGATCACACTTTCCATTTATATGAAGGAAGATATCTCTTCATTATTTCTGCCATCTTGATCTTCCCATTCATTTACCCCTGCTTGATCTACTTCTTGTCCCAGGACCGTTCATACCCTCTCCCCATCATCTTTTTCAACACAAACATTTCTTATTGACCCAGGGGTGAGTCTAACGAAAATATCTCCTGATTTCCACTCCCCTATTTTCTGCACCAGTACCCTTATTTCTGGTGGCACTTCTTCAGGTTCTTGCAACCTGACTAACCATTCCCGCGATATCTTTTTATGGAAGATAAAAACATTAGTTTTCTGCTACTTTACAGGTCTTTGCTGAAGTAAGAATGTTTATTTATTTTTTATTTATTTAGCATTTTTAAAGTGCTCACACAGCCCGCGGGCATCGAGGCAGTGTTACAGGAATTGTTTTTTTTTTAGTTGCGTAATTGTTTTTTTTTGTTGTCTTATTTGCAATTTATAATGCGCTTAAACACCCAGAGGTTTCTAAGCGCGGACCCGGGGATCGAACCTGTGTTGCCTCGTGTCATCTTGCTTCCAAGGCGTGCATGTTGCCAGTGAGCTATCCTGCCGGGATGGTCAATGATGGTGGCCATGGATTGGATTCTAAGCATTCTTATTGACTCAATATTTACTCGATGTACATATTATTGTGCCCACTTGTGTAGTGAAAAATCACAAGCCAAACGTGGGTGAGGAAGCCTATATTAGGGTGAGGAATTGCCATCTGGCAAGGGTGTAGAAGCCCTGGCTTATTTGATTTGTATTAGTTAAAAAATGATACAGCTAATTCCTTTTCTAGAAGAGAAATTTGCTGATCAGATTTCACTTTCATAGGCTCCATGCTAAAAGTATAGTATGCACCAGTAGCCAGATCTGCAGCACCTGCCCTCCAGTGGCACAGAGCAGGTTTAGAGGTCACAAGTGCCATATGACAGCTGGATTGACAGTCAAGTATCTGCAGCACAGGGGCAGCATTGAAGATATGCACCCATACTGCAAACACTGCATAACTGTGAAGTTGTTGTCCTGTTGGCACTTAAAACTGTAAATATAAGCCAGACCTGAGTTTAGGGTATGGTGGTCAGCATCTCACATAGTTGCCCAAGCCACATCAATTTGATATCAAACATGAGTCATCCCTGAAAGCCCAATACAGCTGTGGAAGGGTTATGTGTATTCTCCCCCAGACAGGCTGGACCTTGCCACGGCTGACAGGACTGTAGCCTTGGGGAATTCTATCTTTTTGTAAAGCCCTGAGCAGGGGTGTTATTTTTACGTTGTTTTCACCAGTATTAGAATATCATGTTTATGGATACAGTTCGGATATGTTTCGTTATGTTTTGGCGAAAGTGTTTTAAGTGCATGCATGAATGAGGCATGGCATGTAGGAGTGATTATACTACTTGCTAGCATTGTTCAAGGGATTTACAATGTTAGAAATGGCTGCCATATTAGAGGGACTGTGAGCAGGCCCTCATGTGCGCCTTTTATGTTGAGCATAATAAACACAGACCATGTAACAGCTGTGAATCGCACCAGGAAACCAGAACCTGGTACACATTGATCATAACAGGAACATTTGCGAGCTGGCACAGTAATGATTCTGAGGGTGTTTGTATTTTTGTGAAAGGACTACATCTGATCTCAGGGTGGCAAATAAATCACAGATGTTAATTTCTTTTAAGAAACCTTGCACCTGTTTCTTCTCCTACACTCAACAGTTAGTTCAGATGGGTTATGTCTCTAGCCGGAATTGATGCTTGTATATTTGGGGCCCATCCTTGCCAGGGGGCCATGGCTTCTAAGATTTGCCTGGCACGGGCCCCCATCAGAATATATTGAGATTGGCTCATTGATCCAGCGATTCCACTTTCAAGCGGGTCCATTTTAAACAGACTTTTCATGCTGTGCAAACGGTGGTAAATGCGCTTTGAAAAAGCATAATCGCAGCCTCTGGGTCTTGACTTAAAACACTGAATTTCTTAGCAAGCTATGTAGATAAATCACTATTTTAATAAAGACAATGAAGGCGTAGATTTTCCGGCCCTTTCTTCCTCTCTTCTCAAACCATATTTAGTTTTCACCCTAGGAAACAACGATTGAAAACCACAAGAAGTTAGATGCAGTTTGCTTGGCTCATGAAGGCCGGCTCATTTACACCTTGTACTGGTTGAAGATATTGCTGTATTGCAAAAAACATGACGTAGCTTTACAGAGGCGAATATTTATCGACTGTTGATTGTGTACATGGTCATCTGGGCCATGTTGACCACTTATAAAGTGCATTAATCCTTTTTCTTAACGTTAACTCCTTTATAGTCCTTTGCAGTTGGCTGTTTAGCAAAGGAGTTGAATACAAAATCCACCCCTCTGTTGTATTTATTGAAATTGCGATTTTCCTGAACAGCTTGTTAAGAAAATCGGTATTAACTATGTTTTGCACAATATGCTGGTGCCTGTCTATGGGTAGCCATTAATGTAGCACCCACATTGCACTTTATTTGGAATCACCTTCTGATTTATTTTCAATCTTTTTTCACTCTTTATTAGTCATGTTGCACGTATCCTGAAGTAACTCGTTTCTTTTTGTATAATCAAAGACAAAGTTATTTTGTGAGATTTCTAAACGTTAGTGTACATTTTAGAAGAAAGCCACTTTTCGTTGGTTGTTTGAGAAATTAACTCATATGTTCCATGACTGTGTAATAACATTAGCAATAATATGAAATAACGAAGTGTGCCTCAATGAATGTGCTATGTCTGTTGGGTTAATCAATGCTGTGTTCATTTTTGTTTTTGTTTGTTTCAGCACCGTCATGGCCACGTTTGGTTCAGAAGACGCAGCAACGTTGTGCGACACTCTGAATATCTCCACAACACCTTTCTATAATGTTTCCCTAGCAAACACCACAGAATGCGACTACTACCAATCTTGGAGCTGGCTCTATACTTTCCAACCAATGTTCCTCTGGTTCATATTTGTTATGGGGCTGATAGAAAACCTTTTTGTCCTAGGAGTTTTTTGCCTTCACAAGTCTCGATGCACAGTAGCTGAAATCTACTTTGGAAATCTAGCTGCAGCCGACCTTCTGTTAATTTGTGGCTTACCATTTTGGGCTGTTTATATCACAAACCAGTTTTACTGGCCCTTTGGCAACTTCCTCTGTCAGACCGTTAACACAGTTATTTACCTAAACTTAAATACGAGCATTTATTTCCTAATGATGGTTAGCATTGACCGATATCTAGCCCTGGTGAAGACCATGTCGATAGGACGAATGCGGCGACCACTCTGTGCAAAAGTAAACTGTTTGGTAATCTGGGTGTTTGCATTTCTTCTAAGCATGCCTATAATGCTATACCGAAAGGAAACGTATGTCAAAGAATTAAACACCACAGCATGCATCCTGGACTATCCATCCCGTGAATGGCGGATTGCAATAAACATGCTTCTCAACATCCCTGGTTTTTTAATGCCACTGGCTATCATTACATTTTGCACTCTCAAAATCGTCAAAGTTTTACAGAATAACGCAATGCAGAAATTTAAGGAAGTGCAGACGGAGAAGAAAGCCTCCACGTTGATGCTTGTTGTCCTACTAGTGTTCATCATTTGTTGGCTTCCTTTCCAGATAGTGACCATTCTGGACACACTGTCTATCTATGGAGTCCTTACTGGTTGTACGATTGAGCATGTCATTGGTGTTGCCACTCAAATATCATCATACTGCGCATACAGCAACAGTTGCCTGAATCCATTGCTATATGTCATTGTTGGAAATCATTTCCGAAAGAAGTCCAAGGAGGTGTACCAGCAGTGTCTTTCACGGGGACCTAGGAGGAAGTCCATGTCGGCAACACTCCCATCTGATTTTTCTTTGGATACTGTAAGAACTTCCATTTCAATGGGCCGTCCCAAAAACAGGATCATTTTCTAGATTGTGGAGACAGTGTGTTTAGCTTACCCTATAGTATATGTATGTCCACTGATCCTGTTGCTGCACTTTTGTTGTTCTGACATGTGCTGTCCCATCAGTCATGGCAACATGTGAGACCGTTGAGAAAACTGATCTTCTCAGTGTTAGCTTTGAGGCCCATATCAGCCATTTAGCCTTCAAAGACAAATATAACAAACATCCATTCCCCCCCATAAAATGTATAGCTTGACAGAAAACCCTGTTAACAAAAAAACAAGAATGTAAGCTACTACATAAAATACAATAGACCATTTCAGCTGACAAGTCACACATGAAACAGTCCCACCCATTAGCCATTTCTCAAGGTTAACCTCCATTGCCACCAAGCAATGAATTGTGGGTATGAAAATTAGCTCAAATGCTTGCTTTTTGCTCCAGAAAATTGTGTTTGTGTTAGAGCAGCGCTAGTTTGTACAAAGCGTTTCCAGAAATTCCAAACTTAAAAACAGAGCCATGTTCCCCCACAGTACATTTAACACTATACTTTTCTAACAATAAAACGCTCAATGACACCCTTTGTAGTCTCGGAGTGGGCACTGGACTGGCTGACCTCCTTCCTCACTGACCGTCCCTTCGAGGTTATCCTGAGTTCTTTCTCCTCACCCACATCCTTCTCCACCTGTGGCGTTTCCCAGGGTTCCAACCTTTCACCCTGGCTCTTTAACATCTATCTCGCTGTGCTCGCTCACCTTATCTCCACCTTTTCACCACACTTCCATTGTTATGCAGATGACACTCAACTCTTCTTCAGACTACCCTCTGCTTCTCTTCTAACCTTCTCTATCATTCCTGACTGCCTTTCCGCTATCCAGTCTTGGTATACCTGCAATAACCTTTGTCTCAATGTGAGCAAGACTGAGATTCTTCCCGTTGGGACTCCTGTTCCCTCTTTTCTCTCTTCACTCTGGCCAACTTCAATGCCCACCCCTTCCTCTGTGGCCAGAAACCTGGGAGTTATCTCCGACCCCTCTCTCTTTTTCACTCCCCACATCTTGAACCTTGCCAAGAAAGTCCATGTCCAACTCTTCATGCTCCGGGGCATCCTCCCCTTCCTCTCCTTCCCCCAGAAGCTCAGTGTCACCAGAGCTCTGGTGCTCTCCAGGCTGGAGAAGCCTCTTCCTGAATCTACCTTCTTCTATCCGTCCGCTCCAGCTAATCCAGAATAGGGCTGCAAGACTTATCCTTGGCATTAAGCCCAGGAACCGTATCTCTCCAGCCCTAAAAACTCTCCACTGCTCCCAGTTGCTACAAGGATCACATTTAAATCCCTCTGCATCATCCACAATGCTGTCTGGGGCCAAGGGACCACGCTATCTGCAACTTGCCCCCACCAAGTACTCAGCATCTAGATCCCTCTGATCCTCTGGCTCCAGCTCTTTGCTGGTCAAGCGCTTCTCCAAGCAGAGAGCGGGTGGCCGTTCCCTCTCCTCAGCTGGCTCCCTCCTCTGGAACAGCCTTCCCCTTTCTCTCCATCTTGAGTCAGACCTCCTCAAGTTCCGCAAACACCTCAAGACTTTCGTCTTTTCCTCCTCATTCCCTCTCTCCCTTCCGTGCTAAACCCCACAGGAGCTGTTGATTGGTGGCCTAGGCCCTTATGTGTCCTCCAGGGTCCTGGTCTTCTGTCTGATCGCCCGCAGCACCCGCACCCCTCCTGCACTTGCCTACAGGCTCCATTTGGCCTTGCTTCTCAGGCCTGCACTTATCAATGCTTCCATCTTGGGGTCACAGCCTGGCACTTACCTACAGTCACGCAACTGGCTCCTTCACTTATCTGTTGCTGTTGCAACCATCCCTCTGGCACTTCCTCCCCTGTGGATCCCCCTAGCACTTACCCCTCTCCCCTGTACCCTCCTCTCTCTTCTGCATTTTCACGGTCCAAAAGTTTCACAAGGCCTAGTAGGACCGCCTTTCTATACTTTGAATTTTCCACTGGCTCACTGTTTTTTCCTCCTGTTCGCTTCCCATTGCCCTGTGTGCGATTTGAAACACAATTCATTGTTGTTTAAGCGCCTTACAAATGCCCAATAAATAAATATAAAGAGATTAACATCCATAAGTAGTCATGCGCTATCAAAAAGTAGTTGCAAAGTGGAAAATCCTGTTAATGGGATGTAGCTGTTGACAGACCATATTTATTGTTAAAGCAGCACATTTTTAAATGTTCCACTATTTTTTATCCGGTTGGTTTCACTATTCGCGCCCAAACAAGTTGATTCATCCCTCTCTAGTTGCAGCTGGACATATTCCCCCAAAAGCTTAAAGGATGTAGTTTGAAACTACCCTCTTTAGGGCTGGCAGAGAACAAAGCTCTCTAATATTTTGACATTGGCATTGCACAGATCATGCACAGGAAACAGTAGCTTGTTATGTACTTTAGTTTCAAAGGGTAGCAGGTGAAAGCATTCAACGAACACTGCTATACGTTGCTACGCCTTTGCTCCAAGAACAGCCCATTCTGCAACTCCTATCGGCGGGCTACTAGTTTCTTGGGTAGACCTGCAGTCCCATATTAAATGTCAGTTATTCCCATGGCAATTATAGTAAGATGGGAATGAACAATAAAATGGTGTATGCGCATGATCAGGCGTATGTTATATGTGATGCATGAAATCGCATTCCATATTTATATCCCTTTGGTCTTAACATACAGCCTGAGGGATTCACTTTGGGGAGTGAAGGGCTTCAAGGATCCAGCAATAATGACATTAATAGGAGTCTGGCTGGATGATTTTGTAACAATTTCTGTGAGAACTCATGATCACCTTAAACCTTGAACCATGCATGTTTGAATTGATTATGGATTTGATGGAACCAATTCCAAATTAGAATCATTCTGTGTGTGCGCGCGTGTGTGTTCCCGAGCAATTCCCACACCTGGTAATGTATTATGAAGTAACCTGTTTTGGAAGGAGTTTCATTCCTCATCATCATACTTCACCGAACAAGTAGAAACGGCATATTGAGCCTTGGATGTTGATAGCGTGGTGGCGGACCCAAAGGTTCATGAAAGTTCCGCTGTCTGAGCTAAAGTACTCACTGCATAGGCCCTTTTACTACTTACACGCAGTTCTAAGCCTTTATCGAATGCTTTCACATGTGCACTTTGTGAATGATTTCCAGATACATCATATCCATGTTTTTCAACTATACCAGGATTTATGTTTTTGTCTTGGATAATTTTCATAAAATGCCAGTATGTGTTATGTTATGTTATGTTATGTTATGGCACACTGTGTTTCTTTCTTCTAATAAAAGTAATTAAACTCATGCAAAGTCTACCTTCTTAACTTTACAAAAAATGGTGGGATAGGAAATTGTTATTTATATGTGTATTAATACGTTGGTCATTATTGGATGGTTTGTGAGAAACCAGCAGGACACATTTACGACAACCTAGAAATGTAGGCATTTATAAAAATTAAACATATTGTTGCATCAAGAAAGGTGTAACTTGTCAATATCGTCAAGGGTTTATATGCCCCCTCCACGTATAAATGGAACAGATAACAGTAATTTAAGTGAACATTATACTGCAGAATAGGAATGTATTTGTGTAGGCTGGTAGAATTGTGCTAAGGATCTGAAGTTTACATGAAAATAGAATGTTAGGGTGATATGATATTTTATTTGTATCACGCTCTCACACAAGTGTTTCAGAGCGTGTCAAGGCAAAGGAGGTGAACAAAATAACGATCTTACTAGGCCCAGTGACATTGAGATCGTGCAAGTGCATGGGAAAGGGAAAGGGGAAAAGTGCATGGAAGGGGGAGAGTGGAAAGTGCAGAGCAGAGGATAAACAGATAAATACAAATAAAATATATAATGGAGCAATAAACAGGGGTAGTGCAGCCAGCAAGTGGCAAGTGCTGTGTTTACAGCAACAGAACTGGGTAAGTCTGATAAGTGCCTAAAAAGAAGAAAATGGGGGCGGTGGAGGACTGTATGGGTACAGATACAGTCCCCAGTGCAAGGGGTGACCGGGAGGCAGTGCAGAAGGGTGGCAGGGTGAGCAGGTAACTGGGCCAAGGGGATGGAGGGTGGCCAGATGCACAGTGCCACGAGAGAGCAGATCAGCAGGGGAGAGGGGGAGCAAAGTCAGATGCAAAGAGGAAGGTCTTGAGGTGCTACCGGAACCAGAGATGGTTCTTCGCAAGTTTTAGAATGGCAGGGAGGCTGTTCTAGAGGGAGGCCTGGCCGAAGACAGAGATCTACCCCAGGCTCGTTTATTTGAGAAACGACTGACCCTGAGGGAGTTAGAGGTAGGGGAGCGAAGAGCTCGAGAGGGGAGGTATTTGCAGAGGGATAGCTGAAGGTATTTTGGACCCAGGCCCCAGAAAGCCTTGTGGACAATGCAGAGGGTTTTAAATTTAATCCTTGCATCCACTGGGAGCCAATGGAGAGATTTCAGAGCTGGAGAGATACGATCCCAGGGCTTGAGGCCAAGGGCAAGTCTTGCAGTCCTGTCATGGATTAGTTGCAGAGAGCGAAGAGTAGAGGCAGGTAGATTTATAAAGAGGCTGCTACAATAGTCCAACCTAGAGAGAACCAGAGATTGGGAGACAGTGAGCTTCTGAGGAAGGAGAGGAAAGGAAGAGTGCCTCTGAGGAGGTGCAGTAGGAAGTTTGACTTTTTAGAGACCTCAGAAATGTGGGCGGAGAAGGAAAGTGTGGAGTCAAAGATGACCCTGAGGTTCTTAGCCTCACAGGTGGGGATAGGAGGAGGGCCAAGCGAGGCCGGCCAGAGAGAGAGAGTGGAAAGCATGGAGAAGGGTTGCCGATTAGGAGGATCTCTGTTTTGCTGGCATTCAGACAAAGATCATTGGTGGCACACCAATCTTGAATGGCAGTTAGGTAATCAGCGATGAGGGAGGGAGAGGAGGTGGCCGAGGGCCGCCTGAAAATGAGTTGAGTGTTGTCAGCATAGCACTGGAAATTTGAGCATAGAGTGGCAATGCACTGGGCCAGTGTTACTAGATATTGGTTGAAAAGCAGGACAAGAGGTTAGACCCCTGGGGAACACCACAGGTAGAGAGGAAGATAGAGGATAGGGAGGACCCCAGTTGAACCTGGGAGGGTCGATCAGAGAGGAAAGAGGTCAGCCAGGCCAGAGCCTGATCAGTGATACCCAGGTTCTCACGGAGACGCTTGAGCAGGATGGTATGGTTAACTGTGTCAAAGGCAGAAGAGAGATTGAGTAGGATGAGGACAGAGGGGATATTAGAGTCAAGGTTAGAGAGCAGATCTTCACGGATGTTCAGGAGAGTAGTTACTGTGCTTCTGGCTGCTCTGAAACCAGACTGGTGATCATGGAGACAGCCAACAGAATCAGAATGAAGGTTAAGCTGAAAGATGGCCAGCTTTTCCAGGAGTTTGCCCAGAAAGGGAGTAATTGAGATTGGGCGATAGTTAGCCGGACAGGAAGGATCAGCTGTGGGTTTCTTGAGAAGAGGATGCACAAGGGAGTGTTTCAGAGGAGAGGGGAAGGATCCTGAAGCAAAGGAATGGTTGCAAACATCGGCAAGGGCCGGAGCGAGGGTGTCAATGTGGTCCTTGATGGTTTTAGACGAACAGGGATGAACCTGTTTTGACGAGGCTTTCATAGATCGGACTTGTCTAGCAACCTCATCAGGGGAGAAGAGAGGAAAGGAAGAGAAGGAGAGGGGTTAAGGGGGGGTCAGCAAACGGAGACTAGAGTGGTGCATGAGTGTGTGCATGCAGCTGTGTATGTGTACGTATACATAGAGTACTGAGGTAGAAATTGAAACAGTGTCTTCCACTATTGCTGTCAATAAAAAAACATTTAAAAAACAGAGCACTGTAGCTATTGTAATGTGTTTGAGGATGGTGCAATAAGACCCTGAGATTTTGCATCCAGGAGAGACATTGTTGGAGTAGTGACGATTTGATTTGCACTATGAACAGTTTATTCAATCACCTGTTTGCAGTAGTAATGTAAGCTGTGAAGTGGGACATTAAAGTCTCTAGCGAGGATCTGGAGTGGACGTGGTGCACAGTGACACTATAGAAACAAGGAGCAGGTACAGCCCATCAGTTCGAGGTGAGATCTAGGCCTTATTCCTCTCATGAGGCCTCGGAATTCACTTTGATGGTAGAAGAAACCAAGCTTGACAGCTGCCTGTGTATCAACTTGGTTGATACATTTCGTCCAGATCGCTTTTAAGATTCAAATTTAAATTCAATCAATTTTGTGTTGCAGAAGTAGTTTTGCACCTATATGCACTATTAGCAAGGTTGGCATGGGTTAGGTACTGGTTCAAGCGTGCATAGAATTGTTGGAAAACCCAAGCGCTCTCTTACCTGCGCAATAAGTTACGTATTTATTATTTTGCAGGTTCTGGATTCTTTAAGTACGAAAGCAGGTGCTGGTGACTGCAGCACTGACGTCCTGAAATAATCGAGCATCAAGTGCTGGTGGAGGGGTTGCATGACTGGAAGGCGAGAATTGAGGATGTGATCCTCAGCGCTACCGAGCCCGTTGCAAAAATCCTGAAATAAATCCTGCTGTGCAGTGTGGGGGATGCCATAAATTGGTTCACTGAGCAGCGGAATGCTGGGGGAACATCTGACATAAGTTTGGAGGGCTGAATCGGTCTCTGGTCCCAGTTTTACCGGCAGAAAGGGTCCAGCTGAAAAGCCGCAAGTCAAACAACCAAAATGACCGCCGCTGCTGCTGGTGGTGAGAAGGAGTGGGCACGCTGCCACTGAAGCTCAGCTGTGGTTCAGCTCTCGCGGACGGAGGCTGCCCGAAATGCCGTCACATACTCTAACCTGGAAAGGAGGAGCCGAGGCCTCGCCGGGGATCCCGGGCCCCTGCACCTGCAGAAGCATGGTGGAGGAAGCCCGACCAGCACTCCTGCACCCAGTTGTTGCGTAGTGAATACGCTGTATAAAGAGGCTCGCGCATGCGCCTGTTAAAGATGGTCCCGGCCAGCAGTTGCAGCCGGGACCTGAGCAGGCAACACGTGTCCCGTGTGAGTTCTTGAGATCTGCATGCCTGCGCACGTGTGAATGCCGGCGGGGGCCCAGGAGGTCCCACTCCCACACAACACTGGCGACGAAGGTAGGATGAGGTGTTCCTGGTCATCAAGGAAGCCATGGACAGTGGGGAGTGGCGTGAAGTGCTCAAGAACAATGCCAGAAGGTAGAGTGGGGCACAAAAAGATCTCCAAGCCCTATGGAAGGTGCGCAATGAGCTGTCAGTTGCAGATGACGGCCTTCTGCTGAGAGGGTGCCAAATCGTCATCCCGTGAGCCTTGGTGGGGAAAGTGCTGCAGCTCGCCCATAAAGATCACCAAGGGACGGCAAAAACGAAGGCACGCCTAAGGTTGAAGGTGTGGTTCCCGGACCTGGAGAGCAGGGTGGACACATTTGTGCATGCATGCATACCGTGCCAGGCGGCTAGTCCAGTGGAAAGAGGGCCGCCCATCCAGGCAATGGAAAGAAGTGAGCAACCTTGGGGGACGGTGCACGCCGACTTCGGTCCACGGGCAGAGGAATGTACTTTCTTGCAGTTGTTGACCAGTGGTCCTGAGGTGGAGCTGGTGGAATCCACGGCCAGCGATCACACCATTCTGGCCCTGGAGAAGATGCTTGCCACCCACGGGTTCCCCCCCGAGATTTGTTCTGACAACGGCTCACCATTCCAGGGGCAGCAATCAGCCCGGTACTGTGAGGAGAGGGGGATCAAGCACCAGAAAGTCACCCCACTCTGGCCCAGGGCAAATGGGGAAGTGGAGCGTTTTATACGGACACTAAACAAGGTTTTCAGAATCTCGATGGATGGAGGAGAGGAGCTCCACCAAAATCTCTTCGAATTTCTGCGTGAGTACCGCACGACCCCGCATCAGTCCACCGGGGTTGCGCCAGCCGAGGCCCTATTCAAGCAGTCTCCCAGAGGACTGCTACCGAAAGTGGAAGGACGCGGCCCTGGAGTGATTGACAACAACCGAATATGCATGGAGAGGGCTATCCAAAACGAGCTGAAGAGCGCCCGCTGGAACTTGCCGGATAGGTCAATTGCAGTGGGGGACACTGTGTTGGTCCGGAATCGGAGGCCGGAGGGGAAACTATCTCTCCCATACGAAGCCCAGCCGCTGGGCGTGACCCACGTCAAGGGGTCCATGATCACCGGGGCCAATGCAAGGGGCACCATCACGCGGAATGTGTCATACTTCAAGCAGATTGAGGTGGCGCCTCCTCCAGTGACGCCCGAGGCGCCCGGATCCGTACCCGGGGCAGGGTCACCACCAAGGGACGAGGGACCGCCAGAAGCTCCAGGGACACCAGAGACACCTCGAGAGGAGTCCAGAAGGTACCCGAACCGGGCGGGGCGGAAGCCACCGCAGAGGTTCCAGGACTTCATCATGGACCCTGCGTCGTAACAGGTTGAGAACTGTTCGCGAAGTCCTAAGTTGTTATTGTTGTGTGTTAATGTTCTAGTTGTTTCTTGTTTGGGGAAAAAGGAGGGATGTTGCGTAGTGAATACGCTGTATGCGCATGCGCGGCCCATAAAGAGGCTTGCGCATGCGCCTGTTAAAGACGGTCCCGGCCAGCAGTTGCAGCCGGGACCTGAGCAGGCAACACGCGTCCCGTGTGCATTCTTGAGATCTGCATGCCTGCGCACGTGTGAATGCCGGCGGGGGTCCAGGAGGTCCCACGCCCACACAACACCAGTGAGGTGGTTGCGAACTGGAGGAGGAGGACGTCGGAGCTTCCCGACGTGAAAGCAGTAATCTACTAGTACTGCCGGGACCCGGGAGGCGGCGGTGAACCAGCGGTCTGGACACTGACCATCGAGGCACCAGAGAACGCCCGGGGGTGCTAAGGAAATACAGTGCATTCCAACACGCACCAGATCTACAAACAAAAAACACAGCCCTTGGAGGACTGCCTCCCCATATCTGGGGAGATCTGGCTCCCAGGTGAGACGCTATGGCTGGGGGAGAGCCCAGAGGCCCCCCCATGGATCCCCCCAAAAAAGAATTGGACAATGAAAGGGCTCCTTTCTCCCACAGCAAATAACACCAGGCCAGACCTCTAGGGAACCCCGCTCCGGCCTCATATTAAAATCTGCAGAGTCATAGGTAAAGGGGTTGCTACACCCACCCTCACTGGCGCATAGAGGACACAAAATGGGCCATCTGGAGTGAGTCCTCCGAACATTATAACCAACCTCCAAATCAGAGAATCGACACGCTAAGGGGGGGCGCACAAAGGAGGACAGAGGAAACTCTTGGTCCCTCTTCCCCCACCAGTAGAACCACACGTAATTCTGTAACTGCACCCTAGACAGTGGGTCTAATCGCCGTACTTTAGGGCCGTCTGCAACCAAGGGGTGGCACCCTCACCCTGTGTTCCAAAACACAGAGTGGGGGCCCTGGAGATATATTCTGTAATCTTGAACCATTCCAGGTGGACATGTAAGGAATTGCTCCTCCTGTGACACAGCGGGATAGACAATGGATGGCAAAGGGAGACAACCGGGAATGGATGCGTTCACGACATCAACAGCGTGCCTGTTGTTAGGCAGAATCCAGGGCAGTTCCCTTAGGGAGCACTACCCCAGATTAGGACTACAGGTGAGAGCAATAAATCCCCTTTGGTATCAGTCTGTACCACAAAGATTTAGTTGGTAGCTGTGGCTGAGCAGTCAGACTTATCTCAAGAGGGAGATGAGCAGTATTCAGGGTTGACACAATAGGTAGTACAGTACTATGGAGCAAGGAAACACTGACTAAAGTTTTGTATTAAAAAGAGAATATATATTTATTTTATACACTTCTAGGTCAACACATAGATCAAAGTTAATAAAGTAAGTTAAGTTTAGTCAAAAGAAAAGCATACACAACTCCCTATTCAGTTGTAGACAAGTTTGCGGTATAGTGAAAACTGAGCAAAACGGCACATTGAAAACCTGCTACAAATGGCACTCTACCAATTCAACGAAAGGGAGGGAAAGTACAAGTTAAACCGAACTATCTTTAGACACCCCCTAGCAACTCTTCCCTGAAGTTTTGTGAACAAGTAATGGCACAGTAACACATTAACCAAAAGACAAGTGAATGAAAACTGAGCAAAATGGCACTCCACAAGTTAAAACAGTAGGAAGGAAGAGGGGTTTAGAAGATTTAGGTGAATCAACACATTTCTCATTGAAAACTAATCTAGTGAGAGCAGATCTAACAAATCAGCCAGAGTCAATAGGCCTGAGCCAGAGTCAGTGGTACAGGACCAAGAGTTTAGGAGCAAAAATGTTCTTGTAGCTGCAGTCAAGTCTTTAGTAGAAAACTTTTGAAGAGGTAGATGCAAGGCGAAAGACAATGTTAAGAGAGAGGGCGGCCGACCCCCACAAGTAGTTAAAGGATTTAAAACACCTTTAGGGCTACCACGGAGAAAGAGCGGCCTGGCGGAACAATGTACCTTAAACGTGGAGAAGTGGCTCCTGCGGTGGCGGTTGTTCCTGGTAGTTCCTGCAGGTCAAGGGGTCCAACAGAGCAAGAGAGGCTCTCGTCGTGGAGGAAGGTTCGAGTCGCTGCACTACCCAGGGATGAAACAAGCCGCGGTGCTGCCAAACGAAGCTTAAAAGGTACGCTCCTTTTAATCGCGGTCCGGGTCGATAGCTGCCTGGCTATCCGGTCTTCAAGTGCGGGGCACTGTCGAGTTGACCAAGGCAGGTCCGAGGATGCGATAGGTGAACTGGTTGACCCCACCAGCTCAAGGGAAGGAGGCTCCTCCGCTGAAGATCTCATCTCGTTGTGTGGAAGAAAAGTGGTGAGACGATCCGGCAGGGCTTCACCAGTGGTGTAGATGCTGAAGATGTCTCTAGCTTCTCTTCTCTTCAGTTCCGTAGTTCCAGTGGCAACGACTTGCTCTTCCAGTCCTCAGGACCCTGCTTTTATGCAGAAAGAGACCCATTCATACAGCCTAGCTGTCACTCACACAGTGGAGTGGTCACCTTGGCGGGAGACCCTCCAGCCTATCAGGTTAGAGTGTGACCTGAGTTGCGGTGGCAACTCTGTCCGGGGGTTCAACTCCCCCTCCCAAACAACAGACCCACCCCAGACTTAGTGGTGCCGAAAGGAGGGCTTCTTGGCAGAAGCCTGCCAATAGAACGAATAAAAGATCCCGACCTGGGTTAGAAAAATTTACTAAGACTCGAGAAAGAAGTTTTTTCAAAGTTCTGGCAAATAAAACCTACCGGAGTAAAGTTAATAAAAAAATAGACTGGCGGTATGTTAGTGGCTGTCAGTAAAAGTGGTAGCCTCGAACAATGGGAAAATCCCATAGAGAAATATTTGTGGTTGAATATAAAAGGTAGTAACCACTGCCACCAGCCAGAAACTTTGTAGAGGGGGACTTTAAGGTACCCTCTCGAAAATGAACATAGGGGAAAAACTATAAACCCCTTCCAGTACTTCCATATTAAGATGGGGTGTACTGGTTAAGTTTTAAAATCGACTAGTAAAGTCAATGGGGACTTTACATGCCCTGGGAGACAGCAGTCAGTCCCAGGGTATGGAGTCTATGTTTGGGGGTTGCCACGACACCCCTGTGTCACGGCACGGAGGGTGCTGTGTGACACATGTGCATAAAGATGGTTCCTATGGGTGAGAGAAAAGATCATTAAACACAAAAATAGCCTAGAACACACATAGCAAAAATGCCTAAGAGTGGGAAAAAGAGTCTCACTCTTAGCAGGTAAAAAGAAACAAACCCTTCAAATCCAGCAAAGCTGCTGGGGGACTCTATAGGTAAGGGAAATTAGCCATGAAATGAGAACTCTCCCTAACACCTGCAATGGCAATGGCGCCGGTAATGGGGGCGCTTACCCGGGATGGGGGGGATCAGGCAAACACATTGGAGGCAAGGATTGTGGAGGTGCTATTTGCAGTACAAAGCTCCAGAATGACACTGGAGCTGCAAATTGGACATGTAGGAGAAGACCTGAACCTATTGCGCGCAAATGTCCATAAAGTGGCTGAAAAACAGGAGACAGACACTAAAGTTGGATTGGACCCAGGGTTCCATAGACTTTGTGTCTCATTATTGTAAGGAACATTGCCTCTCAGCAACGTTGCCCTTTCGTTCTCCTTGTCAGGCTCTGGTTGCAGCCGCACATTTAGTGGGTGCAGTCACGTCCAGCATTCCCCAGGAATACCAAGACTTTGCCAGCGTATTTGACATGGGCACTGCAGACGTCCTGCCCCATCACCACCCTTATAACTGTGCGATAGATCTGGTTCCGGATGCTGAGATACCCTGCAGGCATATATACTCGCTATCCCCCACTGAAGATCAAGCACTGAAAGACTATATAGCCACTGCTCTTCCTTTTGGACACGTTAGACCTTCACAGTCTCCGGCTGTCAGTCCAATTTTTTGGTGTCCCCAAGAGGTAAGGGGAACTCTGCCCATGAGTTAACTACAGACGGATGAATCAGATCACCATCATGATGCGATAACCCATTCCCTTGATTTCAGTGTTGCTAGAACAACTATGACAAGCAACCATATTCACTAAGCTAGACCTCAGTGGGGGGCTACAATCTGGTCCGTATAAGGGAAAGCGATGAGTGGAAGACCACCTTCTGCACCCATCAGGGTCTTTATGAATACACACTCATGCCATTTGAGCTGTGCAATGCACCCGCCACCTTCCAGAGATTCCTAAATTATGTATTCCACGATATAGATTCCTACGTCATAGTCTACCTAGATGACATACTGATATTCTGCCTGTCCTACCAAACCCACATACGACATGTAGGGAAGTCCTCTCACACCTCAGAAGTAACTCCCTTTATGCCAAGGAAGAAAATGTATGTTTCGTGTCAACGAGATTGACTTCCTCAGATTCCACATTATGGCCCTGGGGTTGTTCATGACTTCTGCCAAGACTCAGTCGATAGTTGATTGGCCCACTCCAACTACAGTAAAAGCCCTGCAATCTTTTTAGGGTTTTGCTAATTTTTACTGATGTGTCCCGTCTTGCTGGGGGGGATGCACTGCCTATGTTTCTGATACCATCCTAGAGCAGAAACACTTTGTTTGTCTATGTTCACCTGCACCTAGTCTGATCACCGAAGTCCGTGATTGGATCTCAAAACATCCATCGAGCCTGCAGGAATGGAATACCACATGTTTTTAAGGACTACCCTTTGTCCAAGATCGTCTGTTCCTGCCGACGCATCACACTAGACTTCGGGCTCTCGAATGTTCACATGATGCCCTGATCAATGGACATACCGGCCAAAGAAATACATTAGCCCACCTTCAGAGCTGCTGTTGGTGGCCCTCTATGCATCAGAATGTCATTGGCTATATTGATGGGTGTTCTATCTGTGCACAGGGCAAGAACCAAAGGGGTAAACCCCATGGCTTACTCCAACCTATGGTAATTCCCCATAAACCCTGGCACATGGTCTCAATGGACTTCATGTCCAGAAATTTGACACTATATGGGTTGTGGTTGATAGCTTTACGAAAACGGCTCGCTTCGTCCATTGTTCTGGCATCCCTTCTACTCCGGCACTGGCTGATCTCTTTTTTTGTCATGTCTTCTGTCTTTTTGGTCTCCCGTCCGTTCTCATTTTGAACAGGGGTTCTCAATTCACGTCTCATTTTTGGAGGGCGCTCACAGCACTTTTGGGTATTGATGCACGTTTTTCTTTGGCATACCACCCCGAAACCGATGGCTAAGCAGAATGCATCAACCAGACACCAGAGCAGTATCTGCGTTGTCTGTGTTTACAACACCAAGAATCCTGGTTCAAAGTCCTATGTACAGCAGAGTTTGTATATAACAACGCACCTCGTTCTTCCACTGGCTTCTCACCTTTTTTTTATTTTATTTGTATGGTCAGCATCCCTGCACTCTACCTGTATTGGATCTGCTGCCCACTTCCACCCTTGCTGCTGATGCCTGTTTAAGAGATCTTACGGCGATCCACGAGCAAACACTGTCAAATTTTTTTCACACCTCCATTCTGAAACCTTGCCCTCCCCCTACTCGCATAGTTGTGCCACCTCTGCCTCTTGTCCAGGACTCTTCAGATGAGTATGAGGCCCACGCTGTCATTGACTCCTGCTATTGCAGAGGTTGCCTGCAATACCTGATTGATTCAGAAGGTTTTTGGAGCTTGAAGAGAGGAGCTGGAAACCTGCATGACCCCGTTCTAGTGTCCCGGTTCAATCGGGAATTTCCGTCACACCGACGGGGTCATGGGCCTTTGAGGGGGGACTCTGTCACGCACTTACCGTGGTCGTGAACCTGGAGTCGGGCTCCTCCCAGGGTCCCATTGTAGGGGCCAACTCTGGGGCTGCCTTGCTGCATCATCCCCAAATTTGCGGGGGTCTCTGGGGTGCTGCGGTTCTCCCGCACAGCCATCACGGCTCCCGTTACAGCGCAGTTGGTGGTTGCCATGGTGACTCCAGGACATACGAGCACAATGCACTTCCCGCTCATGTGATCGGCATCAGGTCACGTGACAAGACACTACCAGGAAGTAGACCATACAAGCCCCAACCACCCTCCATTCAGTGCTCATCAGCAATTTTATGAGTGGCGTTTTTTGGATTTCTTGCTTCCTGATTCCGTTTTCTGTGATTTCTGACCTTGGCTCTTGTCTACTGGATTGCTATTGGATTGCCTCTGGATTACTGGCTGATCTGGTGATTTTCTCCTGTTTTTTCTTGACCTTGGCTTTTTCCTATTTTTGGATTGCTTCTGGATTACCCTTGTGTTTTGGTGACTAGGATTTGCTTTCGGACTCTGAAAGTACTTTGGACTTGGGTTTTGTTTCCATTGGATATTCTCCTGGAACGTACTACTGGAACATTGACTGGAACACTTTCCATTTTTGTGCACTAATTTCCCAGAGGTAGGTTTTTCCATGCCTGGGGTTTTTCCTTCCCTCCATTCTCCCTCCTCTTGGCGCTTTGATAGGTCCCAGAACATTGCCTGTTTCTATACTTTCTGGTATTGCTGATTATTGTGTCCTAACATTGTTCCTTTCTTCTAGCTGCCTGGGGATCTGGTGCTGCAATTCCAGTGCCCCTGTGGCCCTAATAACTGGTCAAGGAGTGGTTTTTGCTTCTCTGGCTGGTGCTTGGGGACAGAGGTATTTAGTGCACTCGGAAGATCACGTCTTGACATTTTGACTTTGGGGCTCAATTTAGTAAATAGCACCAATCCCCACTTTCTATCTGTTGGTTGACATCCGACTACTGACACCATATTTGGCAGATCAGAAGGAGGAAGCGGTTACTTGATGGACATCTTCACAGATGTTTATTAAAAGAATAAGTATGTTATGATATGGTAATTTTTATTTGTAAAGTACCTATACACAAGGAAAGTGTTTCAAAGCTCTCAAGGAGGGAGGGAACAAGGGGAAAAACAACAGCCATTCAGAGCCCTTGAATTTCTGAACGATACAAGTCTGCACGAGTGCATATAATACATTAACAATGTAGATAACAGCAAAAAGGTCTGACAACGATTCTGCAGTTTTTACAAGTGCATTGAGGCGCCACCATGCAAGGAGGAGGGACACGGAAGATAGATAGACGATCTTCAAGGAATGGTACGTTCAGATCATGCAAGTGCACAGATGGTACAGGAGAGTGGAGGAGGGGGACAAGATCAGCGGTTTGGGGATCAAAGTGCGCCCAGTTAGTCAGAAACTGGGTAAGTGCTGAGAGATGCCATTCTCATGGGTCATTGACCAAGTGCACTAGCAATGAGGCAAGTGCAGGCCTAGAGGCAAAGTGCAAGAGGTCTGGCGGGGGTGCCAGGGACTTGTGAGACTCTGAAATACACCTGGCAGCCAGTCGGTAAGCTGTGCGGAAAAGGAGTGAGAGAGGAATAGAGGGGAGAGAGAGGGAAGAAGAGAAGAGGAATGTCTTAAGGAGTTTCTGAAACTTAAGGAGATCTGGCTCAAGACAGAGGGTGCAGGGAGGCTATTCCAGAGAGATGCACCTGCTGTGTATAAATATCTCCCTCCAAATCTCTGCTTGGAGAACCGGCTCACTCGCAGAAGGTTGGAGGTAGATGAGCAGAGGGCTCTGGAGGGACAGTATTTAGGTAGGCATTGTTGCAGATAGGTAGGTCCCATGCCTACCTATATGCAACAATGCCTAAGTATAAAGCCTATATTTCTCTATTGTTAGAGGGGTAATCCCTGCCTCTGTAAGTAGCTAAAGTTGCTTGTCACTTGTCATGAAGTCCCAAAGGAATTCGTCAACGGTCCAAAACTAGTTCCAACTGACCCTACCACTATCTTAACTAACTTAAATTAGTTCAGGAAAATATCTTCCCTGTCCTGGTTGTCTCTTATGGCAATGTTTCTTCTTTACTCCAAAGTTCTCTTTAGTATGTTATCTTTAAACAGACTCTTGCCACCTTCTGGATAAGTTCATGTAGCTCTTTCACAATGCACTTGGGTTGTATACCCTCTTAAGAGACCGTTTTTTCGGCACTCATTTTTAGACTCTTTCTTATACTTAGATCTAAGCTTGTATGCCAACCCAGACCTTCTTAAATTGGGTATACTTTCTTGTGACTTGACCTTCCCCCCACTCCTCGGGTTGCTCTGTTGGATTATCTCTCCTCTTATTTGGTACACTTGATTTCACTTCACATTCATATTTGTAGAATTTCTCTGGTTTGACAGACTCAACCATTGGGTACTTTCTTTCCCCTCTTCCCAGGATATTTGTGCCCAGTTCCTAATTTCATCTCTTTCAGATTTATTTGGTATTCTCTTTATCGCATTAACACAGTTCCACTTAAATGCATTTATATTCAGTATCTTGTCAAATTCACTGGGATGAGTTTCTCCCACTCCATAACCTCGACGTTCTCCCCGTTACCTCTGGGTCTGCAGGGGAGCGATATCGGTCTCAGTGCTCACTCGGGTTATCTTCCTCTGCTCTGAGTCTCATGCTTCTCGGTGTTGGTGTCACACCCTATTTGTATTTTATTTATTTGTATAGCGCGCCTGGCCCAAAGGCATCTAGGTCCTCTCTCTCGTTGCGACTGGCTATCAGAGCGGGTAGCAGGGCGTCTTGTTGTCTCCCCAGCTAGGTGGTTTTGGAGCTGTTTGATAGGTGAATGGCCCACCATGAAGTCGTCATTGTGGTCACTTCAGCACCAAGATTAGGATTCCCTTCTCCCCTGCTTCTCTCTGCTTGGAATATCCAGGCCTCCAGCGTTTCACTCTGGCGATCAGGACTTCTCTGAAATGTGCAGGCTCTGCTGCTCTTCGGTTCTGACTCCTCGACGTGTCACGTTGTTAGGGGGCTTCCCCTGCATCCACTCTTCTCTCTCTCCCTCTCATCAGCATACTCTCTGTCCTCAGTCTACTCGTATCAGTTATATCTACGTCTCTCCTTAAAGAGACAGATTCTTGTCCTTGTACATAATGAGGTATTTTAGTTTTGTCTTCAGCCACATCTCTGGATCTTATAATGTTCTTCACATTTGATAGACCCATGTATGCTATGATGGTGAATGGTCTAGGGACTTCTTCACATGAACGGGAGTGCTTTTCTCCCTAAGGGGGAGCCTCCCACTTGGGGAGAAAGGACGAATATCGGAACAGAAAGTCGCTGTTGGGCTACCCGTGGTATTTGGACACTCTGAAACCCACATTTTTAAGATCACTGCATGTTAAATTGAGATTCGGAATACTACCTCGATGCGAGCTCCCGAACTGGTGGGATCCGATGATTTTGGAAAGGTGTGCATATTGCAATAAATTATTAGTAAACATTTTTCACTTCATGTTAATCTGCCCATTGCATGCGAAATTCAGGAAACTTTACCTAAAACTGATATTCCTTAATCTGGGAATCTGTAACACAGCGCAAGCAATCGATCTCTGTTATATAACAGAAAACTGAGCATAGATGCCTTTGGGCCAGGCACGCTATATAAATAAATAAAATACAAATACAAATACAGTCTCCTCAGTGGCAAAGTATCTACATAGAGCATGGCTGAAGAGATCGTAATTCCTCAAATTTGCGGTATGAATTCTACTCTGCCATGGTGGGACGTTAGTGTATAGTACTATGATTCATTGAGGGTATTCACATAAAGCATTGAGTATTAACAGTTGTCACTATGGTTGTTGTAACATCATATTAGCCCAATTGTTTTCCTTATCGCTAAAGGAAGTTAGGTGCCATGGCTGGCTAATGAATGAATGCACCAATACTTTTTTTTACATAGGTTGTTATATTGCGTATAATGAAATGTATTCTTTTTTATCTTTTCTAACTTTTGAACTGTGTTTTTGTAAATGCATGTTTTATGGATTTTATTCAGAAATAAACATTGAGGGAGATGCAACACTATTTTTAAACCTGTCACAAAAACAACATAAACGTATGGTGGCTTAGAAGAGTACCCTTTTCGGTACTAACAATATAAAGAGGGGTGCACAGAGGATAGAGCTGATACACAAGCGAACAGTCCCAATTTAAGTAAAGGATAACTTTCCCTCACACCTAAAGGGTGGTGCAACCTTGTCCTACTCAATATGCTTCCATAAATATAACATTATAATCAATTGTAATACATGTTTAGTTTTGGCTAGGTGGCGCCGAAAGCGCTACCTTTAAAGCTGAAATAATTGTCATAAAAATAAGAGCTTTAACATAAGAGCTTGAAATAGGGGCTTTCAATGTACGTTTGTAATGCTTTTCAATGCAGATGATACATGAGGTTGTATTTATGTAGTTTGACTATGTGTCCCACCCATTTGGCGCCCATTGCTAAGAGAAATCTATAGGATTTCCGTCCCATTGCCACCCATTTTCCCTCCAACCACGCCTCTTTTTACACTTTGTTGGCTGTATTTGTGTTGTGTGCTGAATGTGTCAGCCATTTTTACTTACAAAATGGCAAAATAGTGGCTGCCATATGATAATGTTAAGAAAAAATGACGCGACTTTATTGATGCTTTGAAACATTTTCACTATAGCTTTGAAGTTATTTAACACATTTTAATGTATTTTGTATTTTAAATAAACAAGTTCTAAAATGTCTTTGAAAAGGGTCATATAGTGATTTGTGGGGTGCTGGTGAAGTGTTGTTGATGTAAGCAGCACGTGATTGGCTGTGCAGTGAGTGATATAAGTATCATGTGGCTGGTTCTCCAGTGTGTGCTTGTTTACCCAGGGCAGCCATTTTATTTCAGCATCATATGTAAGGATGTTAATTTAACTGGAGCTCCGCCAGGAATGCGTTGTCTCCCCAATGTATTGTACATTTGCTGGAGCAGTCTGCATGGCTTCAAGACACAGAGAGTCATGCATCCTGGTTTTTTAAGGACAGAGCCACGAATATTGACAAATACGGAGGTGGATCGGCAGGCATGGCCGGTGAACGTTTTTTGTTGGAGCAGCTCTGGACAAAGGCCAGTCAGAGACTCGACTTTAAAGTCAGACTCCTGCACATGAATGTGCTCTCCAGAATGCCTCCGGGGGCGAGGGAGTCCCCAAATAATGTTTCAAATCAATTTCCTAATCTGAACGAACATTACAAGCAGTCCGTGGGCTGGATACGCTCATCTCCTGCATTCGATGAGTAAACAGGCTTTTCCCAAGCAGGCCCGTTCACCATCACTGCTCGCCTTATGCCATTACTCAGCGTTTGCTCTCATGCCCCCTTCCTCCCATGTTCACTTTACCCCTGCTTACCCCATTGATCCGATAGCACAGTGAGTCGAGCGCTCGCTATGACATTTGTGCAGAGCCTGCTGACGCAGGTTCGAATCCTGGCAGGGCCGAACTCAGCCTTTCCTCCTTCCGAGGTCGATAAATGAGCACCACACACCGTTGGTAATATTAAGTAGCGCTCAGATGCCTGAGGGTTCGTGGCGCTATATATAAAAATACGCTAAATGCTTCATCTTGGTTTGGTTCCCTTCTCATTGTGTTTCCACCTTCAGCAGCGAGGCTGCGAAGTCAGTGCCCCACCAGTTTCTCCGGTCATGCTTTGGTTTCTTTGCAGCAGTAAGTGTGAGAGTCCATCAGCTCAGATTCCTGCACTTTCTGACCCGTTACATTCATCCACACACACACGGAAGGTAGTCCAATCATTTGTTACCTGCTAGTGTCAGTGCAGTATTAAATACAGTGAGCGTGCCCAGGCTCGGCAGTGCGTGCTGTGAGCCCCATGAGTGCAGTCCTGTGTCCCGTGTCTCCTTTCAGGTACAGTAGGTAAGGCCTGACCACAGGGGTCCCAGGGGCTAATGCAAATATCACATTGGCGACGAGGACACTACTGGGCAGGGAGTTAACATACCGACTACTTATTTAGCAGCGGTAATGGTACTTATTTAGCAGCGGTAATGGTTTCCTATGCCTGCCAGGATCATTAACCCTCGCAGGGACGTTTTCACTGCCATTTTGAGGATTCTATGGTCGCGGCTCCACGTGTGGAGTGCTTGTGCACCATAAGAACAAGGACTCCATCTGTCACTGTGAGGTGGGAACCTAGGACAAAACCACCTTACCCAAGATGTGCACCCAGAAGTGCCGTGGCCCTTGTGGGGGTGCCTGTGCGCTTACGACACCACAGTGGTCCACGAGAAGACTCAGATTGCGGCCTTCACGTGAGTGAAAGGTGCCTGTGCGATCGGTCAGCATGAACAACGCCGACAATGCTGTCCAAGGTGCAGATGGGGCCCCACAAGGTAGAAGAACAGCCCGTCAGCAAGGCACTTAAGCCCCTATGCCTGAGTTTGACACATCAGGTACCGCCTCGAAGCTGGGGCCAAAATGGCTACTGTGGGTCAAAAAACTTGATATATACTTTAAAGCAACTGACAAGACAGACGACGAAGCCAAAGTGGCGACACTCATCTAGGCAGCTGGGTCTGAAGTGCATTGCATTTTCAAAACCCTCGCTCCCGCCGATAACTTGTACCAGGCTGTGAAAGACTGCCTCAAGGAACATTTTATGCTGCTTGTGAATCAAGATTCCGAAAGATTCTTCATGTGCAGCGAAAAGCAGCGGGAAGATGAAACCCTTGATCAATTCTGTGCCACTGGGAGAATGAAGAGGGCATGGTCCGCAACTAGCTGCTGCAGGGGTGCAGTTCAGGAAAACTACGCAGACAAGTCCTCCGCGAGCCAGGGCTGATGCTAGCTCGCATTCTCGAAATGGGGAGGTCCTATGAACCTGCAGACAACCGCGCCACCAAAATGGACGCTGCAGTTAAGTCTTTGAAAGGGGAGGACGCTTGTGCGATTGGGCAACCATCGAACGTTGGCTTGTCAAGACCCAGATGGCCCCCGAGGAGAGCATAGACACCACAGCCATACCCCAAATGTGGCTACGATCTCCCCCATGGACATTTTGCGAGGATGTGCCGGGCTGCCGCTCCAGTCGCCATTCCCAGAGGGCCGAGCAGAATGACCAACGACATGCCTCGGTGAGAAAGACAAGTGGCCGTGGTTGAACAAGAGATGCAGCGTCTGGAAATAGCTGAAGAAGAGGAAGAGGAGGAGGTCTTCTTTATTTTGAGCATCGACTCCTTCAAAAAGAAATGAAGACAACCCACAGTGGCTGTATGTGGCTGTATGTGGCACATTGACTTCGGTGCTTGTGGACACTGGCACGTCTGTGTATGTACTAGCTACCCGCCACTATGAGTCACTCCCAGGGCCTCCAGCGTTAATGAAGGCACGCGCCAAGATATTTTAGTTTGAAGGGACCCAACCACTGCCCCTCTGGGGTGCATTTGTGGCTCATGTGGCCCATGCAGACAAAGTCATCTGAGCGAAATTCTTTGTGAGGGACATCAGCACACACTAAGCTGTGCTGCGTCAGAAGCGCTGGGGATTGTACAGTTTGCACTTGCAGTGTGCGCAGAAGACAACAATGACATATTGGAGAGGTTCGCCGGAGTATTCTGATAGGTCGGGAAGCTCAAGGGTGATGCCATTAAATGACACATCAATGACACAGTACGCCCAACGGCACTAAAACATCAGCGAATGCCATTCCACCTGAGAGAACAAGTGGAGAAGGAACTACGACACTTAGTTGACCTAGATATAATTGGGAGAGTAGAAGGCCCCACCCTGTGGGCGTCCCCCATTGTGGTAGCAGCCAAACCGAAGCAACCAGGATCTCTCTGCATCTGCGTGGATATGAGGCTACCCAACCTCGCCATCAAACGAGAGAGACATATCACACCTACACTAGATGACATGGTGGGGGAACTACAAAGGGGGAAGGTGTTCTCAAAACTTGATCTGCGGTCCGGGTACCACCAGTTAGAAGTACATCCGGACTCGCACTACATACCGGCTTTCACCACTCATCATGGGTTGTATCAATATAAGCGACTGAGGTTTGGAGTTTCTTCGGCAGCCGAAGTTTTTCAAAATGTAATCAGAGTAGCACTGGCCAGCCTGGAGGGTGTGATAAACTTGAGCGACGACATCTTAGTCTATGCTACATCAGAAAACGAACATATGACTCGCCTCAAGAGGATGCTGGAGAGAATCAGAAGTTTAGGGTTGACACTGCACTGTGAAAAGTGTGAATTCCTTACAGGCAGTAATTAAATTGTTGGCTTTGTTTTTCATGCCAATGGGATCTTCCCGGATCTACAAAAGGTCAGAGACATTCAAGAAGCAAAACCTCCAGAAAACATCTCTGAGGTAAGGTGTTTCCTCAGCATGGTGACCTAGATTCATTCAGAATTTGGCAACCCCCTCGCAGCCTCTCCGGACCCTGACCAGGAAAGACACCACCTGGACGTGGTCGGAAGCTGAACAAAAGGCTTTTGACACCATCAAGAAAGGGCTCACAGGAGATGAAACAATGGTGTTCTTTGATCCATGAAAGGAGTCCAAAATAATTGTGGATGCCAGTTCTGTCGGACTAGGGGCAGTGCTCCTCAGCCAGATACCCAAGGGCAAATGAAGCCTATCGCCTATCATGGTAAGGTGCTCACCACCACGGAACAAAGGTACTTGCAGATCGAGAGGGAGGCTGGCGGTCTTGTGGGGTTGCCAGCACTTCCGCATTTACATTCTAGGTAAGCCTGTCACCGTCATCACCGATCACAAGCCATTGATCCCCATCTTGGCGGGATCCTCATCCAAACCACCCCCCAGGATAGAGCGGTGGATTCTAGCTCTCATGGAGTACAGAGTCCGACTGAACTACAGGCCAAGAACCCACAATCCTGCGGATTACCTGTCGCAACATCCCAGGAGCGGCAATGACCAGGAAATGACAACAAGGGTGGACGGTGAAGAAAATGTCCGCTTGGTGGTGGACATGGCAAAGCCTGTGGCCCATACGCTGGAGCAGGTAGCAGAGGCCTCGAAAGAGGACGTGTGTTTCCAGCTAATTCAAGAGGCCATGGTCATTGGCGAATGGAGGTCGGTGCTATCCAGTACCCCTCGCAGAACCCGGGGGACTCAAAGAAAACTTGAACAGCTGTGGCAAGTCCGACATGAATTCTCAGTGACTGAAGATGGATTGCTGCTACGTTGCTGCCAAATAGTAGTTCCGAGGTCACTGGTGGAGAGAGTGGTAGAGCTGGCAGACTGTGGCCACCAGGGCACGGCGAAAACAAAGTTGAGACTACGCCCCAAGGTGTGGTTCCCAGGTCTCAAGACAAGGGTTGATGAGCATGTCGGCAGGTGTGTCTGGTGCCAGGCAACCGCCCCTGTGAACCAAGAGCCAAGTATTGAATCCATGGCTAGAAGTAACGCCCCCTGGGACAAATTACATGGGGACTTCGGGTCGACGGGAAGAGGAATGTACTTTCTTGTAATGATTGATCAGTGGTCAAGCTATCCGGAGGTAGAGCTGGTCGACATCCTGCAAGCAGATCGTGCAAGTGATGGAAAAGGTGTTTGCCACCCATAGATTCCCACAAGTAATATGCTCCGATAATGGACTGCTATTTCAGGGAGATAACTTTGCAGAGTTCATGGCAGACTGCAGTATTACGCATAGGAAGGTGATGCCTGGATGTCCGAGAGCAAACGGAGAGGCTGAGCGCTTAATGCGAACACTCAACAAAGTGTTCCGCATAACCGAGAATCAAGGAGGAGAACTAAAGAGAACCCTGTACCAGTTCCTCAGGGAATACCGAACCACCCCCCACCAGTCCACGGGGGTACCTCCAGCTGGAGCCCTTTTCAACAGATGCACACGAGGGCTCATTCCAGAGACGGAAGGCCGGCCGCCAGGCTTCATCGATGACCACAGGACGTCAGAGGACCGACTAGCACACAACGATGGAGATAACATCAGATGTTGGCTCAAACCACCAGACATTGAGGTCGGTGTCACTGCCCTGGTGAGAAATCGCTATCCTGAAGGAAAGCTGTCCATCAATTATGAACCTACTTCTATGGGAGTAACCCAAGTTAAAGGCTCAATGGTGATTGCTGCTGATCAGAGAGGAGCGGTGACAAGGAACTCCAGCTTCTTTCGGAAGGTTGGAGGGGGAGAAGCGGAGAGATCAATGAGGAGAAGCCTCCCCGGCCTGGACCAGGGACAGAGAACAACCCCCAGAAGAAGATGCTGGGGATCCAGAACTTGCACCAAGCGACCTGGAAAGAGAGAGTGGAGAGACTGCGGCAGAGGAGTGCTGCCCTGCAGAGAAGGCCGTCGCTGTTGCGTGCGGTTCAAAGACTACATCATTGGCCAAATTTGCAAACAATCTGAATTTCCCTGTATTGCCCATGTTGGGCCCACCAAGTGTTCATGTTTTACCACATGCATGTCGGTCAGTTTGTGCCTATTAGCTGTGTTTAAATTTTGTTATGAAAAAGGAGGAATGTGATGATGTCATGTGGGAGCGACAGTATTAAATAAAGTGGGCATGCTCAGGATCAGCAGTGCGTGCCAGGAGCCTGATGAGTGCAAGCCAGTGTCCTGTGTCCCGTGGCAAGGCCTGACCACAGGGGTTCCGTGGGCTAATGCAAATATCACATCAGTGGCCTGAGGCTGAAAGTCTTTCAACATTCACCAAAAGCGTGTTGTTATGGAGTGTTTTCTAGATGAATGCCCCTATGAGCCATAGCAGTGTCAGGCGAGCACTGGTCTTCTGAATGCTTTCAGTCCGTCTCACAGCGGCTCTGATTTCATCATTAACGTTGAGTTGTGTGTTGTGCTGCTGAGTAAGAGCCTGATGCTTACCGCCATATGAAAGAGGTTTTGGGGTTGGTGTATTTTGGCCTCCCATTGCCACTTGCTCTGGGGGGGGGGCTTTCCTTTTGACGCTATAGCCCTTCTTGTTGGTGTGCCGATTTCGCAAGCATGCTTCTGAGGTTTCTAGGCAGGGGACCTGCATTTTTTGTTCATGCAGAAGTTAAATAGCAATTTAGTTTAGGAGGGATGTAATGTCCTACCCCTCCTGGGAGCATGGTATCTCCCAGGCTTGTGCTCCTGTTTCGTGGCTGTGACCACGTGACTGGAGGGAATAAAAAGAATGAGCGGCCTCCCGGTCATTAGTCTTGAAAAGTAACATACTCCTGCCTGCAGTGTCATCCTTCAAAGCGGGGTCCGCTGTGTAGCAGGCAGATGGCCTCTCATGTCAGGTCACACCATGAAACGGTGCCCCTACTGGGGCACGCCATCTCTCATGAGGACCTGGATTAGCAGAGCCCTTGCTGGGCAACTCTGCTCAATGGTGATGGTGATGCTAAAAGAGGGGAAGGACCTGAAAGACTGTGCGGCCTATCGGCTCATTTCCCTATTGAATGTGGATGGGAAAATCCTGCGAAAGATCCTAGCTGCTAGGTTGGCGACGGTTGCGCCGAGTCTGATACACCCGGACCAACGTGGGTTTATAGAGGGCAGGAATACGTCGGGTAACATTTCCTGACTTCATCATGTGATGGATATGGTGAGGTCGCAAAGGCATGATATGGCGATAGCTTCATTTGACGCCATGAAGGCGTTCGACTCCTTGGAATGGAAGTGGTTGTTCAGGGTGCTACGGGAATTTGGATTTGGGGAAAACATCTGTAGGTGGTTGGCCCTACTATACACTAAACCGGTAGCAATGGTGAAGACCAATAATTGGGTGTTGGGGACCTGGGAGTTGGGAAGAGGGACAAGGCATGGGTGTGCGGCTTCCCCGACTTTGTTTGCGTTAGCCCTAGAGCCGTTGGCAGCGTTCCTGCGGCAGGAAATGGCAGAGGCTGGACTTAGGGTGGGAGGGCAAAGACATATAGTGTCGCTTTATGCAGATGATTTGTTATTATATGTGGTGGACCCCAAGACGTATCTCCCGGACCTTTTGGAAGTGTTGCAGAACTTTAGGTATATGTCGGGGTTCCGTATAAACCCGGAGAAGTCGGTCTTGTTTCTGTTAGGAGGGTTACGGGAACGTCGGTTGGAGGATTTGCCAGAGGTGGGGATAAGATGGGAAAAGGAGTCATTTCGGTATCTGGGCATACAGGTGTTCCATGACGTGGTGGAAACATTTGTGCATAACACAGGGAGGGCATTATCCAAAATAGGAGATTCTATCCAATTCTGGAAGGTGTTGCCCCTTTTATTGATGGGTAGAGTGGCGTTATGTAAAATGGTGATCCTGCTTCTTCACTAATATACCGTATGTGGCAAAGAGAGTGTTCTTGATGTCAATGTTAGGGAGCTACTGTGGGGTGTGGAGAAGATGAAGGTTTCCCTACAAACGCTACGGAGAGCTAGGGAGAAAGGAGGGTTGGGCCTTCCGAATTATGAAAAATATTTTGTGGCAGCGCAATTACAGTCGGTTTTGGTGTGGGGTCAATTGGAGGGGGAATCCCTCAAGGTACTGGTAGGAACCTTGCAGCCAAATTGTAGGCCAGTGGAACTTCTGTGGCACCCGTTAGGGGCTGGAGGGGGGTCAATAGTCTTTGAGGCGGTGAGGGAGACATGGAGGAAGTATGTGGGGGTAGAGAGGTGAGGGGACGCTATAAGTGGGGCCTCCCGTGGGGTGCCGATCAGAAATTGCATCAGGCGAAAGGGAGAGTGGGGATTCGGAGGTTGAGGGAGAAAGGATGTGAAAAGGTGGGGGATCTTTTTGAAGGCGGGAAGCTTCTGACCTGTAAGGGATGGTGTGGTGTGAGAAGTTTGGTTTGCCGAGGGGGGTTTTCTGGCATATGGGGCGGTGGTTCGTAGGTTGGCGGAATTGTGGGATGGGATTCCTGAGGAGCCGGAACCATGTCCGGTTCTTCGAATATTACTTAGTCGGATGGGGGGTTGAGGGGGAGTTGAAGGCCAAGGAAAAATGGGAGGTAGATATGGGGCGCTCCATATCAGGTAAAGAATGGGAGCAGGGGGGCGTGGCCAGCAGGCATACGATGAAGACGTGATCCTTCATCGCTCCCCTGCCGCCAGCCAAATCCTGCAAGCATCCTACCTAAATAATAATTGTGAAAAGATCCAAAACGCTTCAACGGCGTATGAAATTATACTGCACCAGTTTGTGTTACTGCAGACCGAAATCGGTGCAGGGTTTCGAGGATACGGCGTTTGGGAGACAGAGACAGTGAACTGCGTATGGCTCCCAAAATGGCCGGCGAGGACAAGGAAAAGGCGGAGAGCGCGGCACAGCTGCGAGGGAGGACTGCACCATCGGCGGGACGGCGAGGGGCAGATCGTGTGCGGCCTCCGACCTGGTGATTGCGGAGAGGCCGCATGGTTGATCGGGGACAACCGTCACCTGCTCTCCCTCCTCGAACCAGTCTGGCCGAGCGACGCTGCAGCGGCGACCTCGCTCCTGCGGACGGCCGCGGGTGGTAGCTCTCCCTCCACTCCCAAGCAGCAACAATGAGCGGAAGAGCCCGGGCAGCTAGCGCTGAGTAGACAGCGCTCAGGGACCTAAAGAGCACAGAAATATCCCCCATCAGCACCGCCTCCACTACACCTCAAGAAGGAAGAGAACTGTCACGACCCTCCTCCGTGGGAAACAACGCAGCGCTGAGAAGGGTTCGAAAACAACTACCAGGACCCACAACAAGATCGCGGGCGCTCTGCACTGCGTAGACGCTTGCTGAACCTTTCCCAACCCAGAGGCAATACACTTACTTGCCTTCATGCGGCGGATGGAAGGAAAACGGTAAGGAGAAGAGGAAAGAGGGAGAAGGGAGGTGGCGACGAAGGACGTGAGACCCTGCCTACTCCCCTGCTGCACCAGCACAATAATAAAGACCCTGAGGTTCCACCAAACACACCTACATCCAAATGTGGGCACTGTGTCACTAACACAGGACACAAACAAGGATTGCACACCACTGGCAGTGGGAGGCAGGGGGTAAGCCACCCCCCAAAGATCCTGAACTGGTGGCACTAGGCACTAAGAGGAGGGTGAGATCACCTGAAACATTTTCAACAGTCTACCACAACAAACGAGCTGCAATATTGTGTGCACAGGAACCAGAGGGGCCAATTAATGATGCCCACAGAAGTGCCAGACAAGCCTCATTAGCAGCCCAAAGCAGGCAAAGTGCACCAGACAAAGAGACAACACACACAAGCGCACGATGTTGCTCTAAATTAACTGACACAACCCACAGCGAAAGCAACATAACAGCAAACGAGGCTGCCACCCCCTGAAGTGGTGTACGCGCAGGATTCCCACGTCCATTAAAAGCACACTACCACTGCTCCACTCGTGAGTCAGATGCCCCACTAAAACCTGTGGTCGCAAGCAACCATCCAACATAAACGTTCCACAGCAAAAAGAAGGAATTGCACCAAACCTGTGAACAAAGTAAGGCGACCACAGCGCACGAAGCACACTAAGGTGCATGTTCACACCAGATAAAACTGCACACGGAGCCCTGCAGCCTGTGGTCACTCCTGTCATAAGGCGGAAGTGGAGTAACGGAGGCTCATCTCACACAACTCCACAGGGCTACCATCCACGGCGGACCAAGATCCAGTGAACATCACTTAAAGCCCTCCGGAAAACACTTGCTAATCTGCTTTGGCGCCCCCCCTCCACAAAGTGAACTGATCTCCAACGCCATTACAACGAATAGACAAATTGGGGAAAGACAAACCCAGGAAAACCTCCACACAAAGCAGGATAGAGCAATATACGACCATGCCAATGGCTCGCTCCCCGGAGCGGTCGACATCAACAGAACAAGAGTGCATGGAGGATGATATCTCCCTCAGGGATGTGATGAGTGCCATTGCCAGCTCCAGAACATCAATGGAGAAAAAGATGGACAATATTGGCGCCGATGTGTGTTAGGAAAGATTTCGTAATTGTGGGTAATTTTCCTTCCATGTGGCAACCCCTAAACTTTTTGCTGTTGTTTTTCACCTTGTTCTTGACTTTGCCAGAGAAGTGCAGCCTTCTGCCGCACTCCTCTGGGCTTTCGCTCCTTTCTTACGGGGAAACTGACATGCCCTTAAGACAGTCAGTACCGGGGAACGCTGTTTCCCGTAGTTTCTTTTATCATGTTGCGGCTTTCGTGCAACATGACACAAGAGGGCACTGTAAGCTAAGTTACAGCTCTCTTGGGTCTCTAGCCTTCTACAGGCCCTAGATACTCGTTTAGGATTGTATCTGATCGGTGCAAGTGATTCAGGGACAGGAATGGTGGCAGCGATCGTTTCTTGTGTTTTGAGCTCCTTTTGGCGTTCTAAGCGTGTTTTCCACGCTTAACCCAAAATGGTGGCCTGGCTCCCAAAATGGCCAGACCACGAGGCTCCTTTGTCCTGTCCGCTGACCGTCTTGCTCCCTTCACCTTCCCCAGGTCGAGCCGACCCGGGGCCTTCCTTATTTGGGCATGTACTTTCCCGCGAAACACGGATGCTTTTGCGGGCTTCTACATGTCTTGTGTGTGCCTCCAGGATGTGGGCTGGGATGTCTGGTCCCAATACACATCCTGGGTGCCAGAGAGTCTAGGGTGGTGTGAATGCCTGGGACCATCGTGGTCCGTGATTGGTCCACGAATGGTGTGAGTGTTGATGAGCGGATCTCCCATTGGGTCCCCTCCATTTTGGCGCGAAGGGAACCGTGGATAAGAGGGGGCTGGAAACACCACTACCATGTCGATCTCCTGAGTTCTCACGAACGAAGGAATACAGGAGCCAAGTATCCTGCAACCAAGAGGCTGAACCGAGGAATCGCTGGTGACCCGCTGAAGGACTTCTCCTCTGCACTGCTGTCGTCTTGTGAAACCCTTTTCACCTTTGATCGAACCAGAAGGCCTGTACTGGTACTTCGACCCTTGGAATAGCGGGAACAGCTATTCTCGGCATCTTCACCATCTCCTGCCAGTAAGCCTTCGGAAGCGTCTCTGGGCCATCCAGCTGACTGACCAGCTTACACGGGAGTCTTGCTCTGTAACCGCCGCCAGGTTGTGTAGTATTTTGAGTTCTTGTCACTCTCACACGCTTCGTACACTTGGCGTTCCCAGGTCTGAAGTGAGTAGTGTACATTTGGCTCAGATACACACGGCCGCTCCGTTGCCCTGCTGTGGTAACAAACTGTGCGGGTTTCTTCGATTGGGACGTCTTTTTACTCAACACGACGACGAGGCGTTCCCTGCTCTTCTGAACCTGCCAGCTGCTGAAACCGAAGCGGAGAAGCCTGGGTCTGCTTGCATCGGGGACCGGTGAGTAGCATAGCTAGGATCTGGTCGCCCTCCTGCAGGAGCCCATTGCTTTTCCCCGCTGTGTCAAACAGCACCCCTTTTCCGTACTCGCGCTCTGCCTCTGCCCACTGTGGAGGCTGCGCTTGAGTCGCGGAACTTGTTCTTCTTCTTTTGTGCACTAAACTGAACTGCCTGATTTCCCTCGAAGAGCTTCTCCTTTTGCCCGTTGGCACCAGCGCGTGCAGGTACTTTTGAGCACAAGGCTCCACTCTTCGCAGGGCTCGGACTTCCATCTAGTTAGGTGCCTCTGAAGGCGAACTGGGTCTAAGCATTATTGCGCACTGCCTGTTTTCCCTCCCTTTTAGGTGGACGACATATTTCGTGCATATAACGCTTGAGACTGTCGTATTTGTATATATATTGTGTTGATATGGTATGTGTTGGTTTACTATTGTTATATTGTGATTTTCTCGCTACGGTCATTGTTTTAAAGGCCTTGAAATAAATGTGTATATATTTTTAATATAACAACTGTTTGGAGTAGTTTGTAAGTGATCTTGCTTTGTGTGCTCATTGCGGGCTTTCAGTCACCCTCACCCCTCTTGAGACCTAGTCTTGACCGCCGCGATCGCTACCTTGATTGGTCTGGCTCGTCCAGAGGTTACCCTGTTCCAAGTAATTAGGTTGGCCTTCTGAACTTCTGCGCCACCAGGACAGAGTTCAGAAATCCGTCTTAACAAAGTGTCTCTATTGAGACACGACCTACAAGAACCAACCTCACGCACTGGGGAGGCCGAAGCACGCATCTCGGAGACTGAAGACAACCTACGGGGGTCAATCGTCACATGTCTGGCATGCTAGAGTGCATTAAAATCCTGGAAACAAGAGTGGATGAGAGTGAGGGCAGAATCAGACGCAATAACATCCACATACTTGGCCTCCCCGAGAAGGCAGAAGGGGCAAGCATGGAACTATTTCTTGAAGAATGGCTCACAAACACATATTATGCGGAATCCTTCTCCAGGTTCTTTTCCATCATGCGAGCTCACCGCACCCCAACTGATAAAGTCACGCCAGGTGCACCGCCGCGCACATTCATCACAAGATTCCTAAACTATAGGGATAGAGACGCCGTGATGCAACTGGCAAGATCGAAAGGGGCTGTCACGTACAACGGATCTAAAATCGTCTTCTTCCCTGACTTCACCAGGGAGGTGCAGAAAGCGCGCCAATCCTTTGATCCACTCAAAAAACGCCTGCAATCAATGGGAGCTAAATACAGCCTAATCTTCTCTGCCCAACTCAAAATATTCCACAATGGCACGACGGTGCACATCACAGACCCTAAAGAAGCGTGGAACTGGGCTGAAAGACATATAGAAGGCGATTGGAGCACCGGGGGGAAAAAGAGAGGGGAACGCAACAGACCACACCCTGAGCGACCACCAGACTTAGGGCCACAACAACAGCAACAAGAAAGAATGCAGCAACAAGGAAATGAATAATAAGGAACAACAACGTAACTACCGCACGCAAAGCACAAAGGAGCCCCTGCTCCAAATCAATACATGAATCACAAAGCATGTTATGGCTGGCGGGCAACCTAGAAGCCGTCCCTCCCGACGGAAGCAAACTCATAGCATCAAACGAGGGTGCTAAACTGCCTAGCTTCAGAATTTGTGCGCAAACTGCAAAGCCTGGTTAGCACGGAGTGGGCATATGCGACTTGAAGTTTAACTGTTCACAAGTTTATGATGGGACGACAGATGCTTCAGTTGGGGTTGGAGTATAGCGAGGGGGGAGTTGGGGAAAAATTTCTTATTCAATGTTCAGCATACAATGGCACTCCGAGCACGACGAGCAAGATGAAATCCAAAATATATCACACACCCTAATAACCATGAAACGTTCACGTCCCACGTGGCACATCCGTAAATAAAACATCCAGACACCCGATGGCACCTGACGCTGGTTCAACCAATAAACACCCAAGGCTTATGACATGGAATGTGAATAGGCTAGGGTCCAGCATTAAAAGAAGACTAGTGTTGCAATATATAAACCGGCATTCACCAGACATAGTCCTCCTAACCGAAACACATCTTGCAGGAACTATATCTAACATCTTCAAAAGATCCAATTACCGCACAGCGATACATGCAGGCTTCTCCATGGGGGCAAAAGGGGTACTAATATTAATTCACAAAAGACTACCACTGGAGATCACACACGTAACGCAGGACAGAGGTGGACGATATGTACAAATACATGCAACGCTATGGAACCAAACCTTGGTGATTATGGCAATATACTCCCCACCGTCGCTCCTAAATGCTCTGCTAGCCGATATTACCCCCATCCTCGCCGCAAATACGGCTAACACCTGGGTGATAGACGGGGAGTTCAATGAAGTAATGGATAATACCCTAGAATGCACACACATGAGAGCGAGAAACCCTGCCATCACCATCAAACTGGCCACCTTTGCGTCTGCACTGGGGTTGCGAGATACGTGGCGGGATCTGCACAGTGACCCGCGCAAATATTACTTCCATTCAGGGGTACATGCCTCGATGTCTAGAATAGACTACTTCTTCCTATCAAGCCAGAATATTCATAAAGCACGTAACATGTCCCTCCTTCCAAGGGGAATATCTGATCACTCCCCCTTGTTGCTTGAGCTTGAAACGGAGAGACAACGTCCTCCTTCCACTTGGCGATTTAACTCCTATTACCTGGGGTTCCCGGACCTACAAGAGAGGATAGAAACAGCCACCTCCAACTATTTCAAACTCAATACAGGCTCGGTCGATGACCCTGGAACGCTATGGGAGGCTTACAAGTCAGTCTTACGGGCGAAATCCTCTCGTGGACGACAGCTAAAAAAAAAGGCCCAGCGTGAACAGATTGTAGAAGCTGAGAAAGAAGTTATGATCAAAGAATCAGAACACATTACTAGCGACACTCCCGAAACAAACAGAGCCTTAATACTATCGCAGAAGAAGCTGCATAATCTATCTCTGGACTGCGCCAAAAAAGCACATAGTGCCATAAAGGCACGCCTATATGAAACTGGGGGAAAAGCTGGCAAATTGCTTGCATGGCTGGAAAAACGTCATGAGGGTCATCAGCAAGTGAAAAACATTAAAAATATGAATGCAGAAATAGTCTCCTCTGATGAAGAGATAGCAGAATGTTTTGCTAACTTCTACGAAGAGCTATACAAACCCCCCAGTAGCACAGCGACCAGTACCATACTAGATGGAACCGTTCTTCCAACACTCACCACAGAACAAGCCACTATATTAGATGATAAAATAACAGAAGTTGAAATATCAGCAGCTATTACCCAACTTCAAACAGGCAAGACCCCAGGCCCTACTGGCTTCCCACTTGACATCTGGAAAAAAATAAAGCATCTAGATATATCTACCCACCTGCTTAACATGTTCGAACACTCCCTAGAAGTGGGTAGGCTCCCACTGGACCTACGTAAGGCCACAATAATAGTGATCCCAAAAAAAGGCTAACCCCCAGATGAATGTAGCTCCAATAGGCCTATATCCCTAATTAACAGCGAAGCCAAAATATTAGCCAAAATCCTAGCTAACAGACTCCAAACGGTTATCACAGCACTGATTCATCCGGACCAATGCAGCTTTATGCCTCAGAGATCCATGAGGATGAATATCCGCAGGCTGCATTTAGCGCTAGAAAGAGCACCCGCCATACAACAATCATTGGCGTTGCTGGCCATAGACTTCGAAAAAGCCTTTGAATCGGTCCATTGAGAGGCTTTGTGGACAATTATGAGGAAAATGAAATTTGGTGAACAATTCATAAAATGGGTCCAGCTCCAATACAACACCCCGATAGCAGAGGTGAGGGTGAACGGATGGTCCTCTCGTAACATTCAACTAGGGAAAGGTACCAGGCAGGGGTGCCTGCTATCGGCAATGCTGTTCGTATTGATCATTGAACCACTAGCTGTTATCCTGCGGAACACAACGACATGGACTGGTTTCGGATGGAACTCAGTATGGGAAGATAAGGTATCCCTCTACGCAGATGATCTCCTGGTATATCTAGGCGACCAAGCAATCTCCTGCCCTATAGTTACTCAAATACTAATAAACTACGGGGCCTTCAGTGGCCTCAGGGTGAATTGATCCAAATCAGTGCTCCTTCCAGTCAAAGGAATAGATTGCATACCACCACAGGGCTCCCCATACGAAATCGAACTCAACCAACCAATTTCGATATCTGGGCATCCGAATTGCAAACAGGCTGGACAGCTACGTGACCCAAAACATACAACCATTAGTTAAAAAAATTGCACAAGATGGGGCCCACTGGGAAGCACTGCCATTAACATTGCTAGGCAGAGCAGCGCTCTTCAAAATGGTTGCCCTACTTCGTTTCTTGTACATCTTACAAAATGCCCCCCTCCACATCCCCACAATGGTGTTTCGCAAAATAGACAGAATAACACGTAAATTACTATGGGGAAGGAAAAACCCAAGGATAGCCCTCAAGACCCTACAACGCTCAGTGTGGGAGGGGGGAATAGGACTCCGGAATATCCAAACCTACTACTGGGCGACTCAGATGGTGACGGTAAACGACATACTACATGGTAACCCCGAACTTCCACACATACGGGCCGAAATAGCAGCAAGACATGGCATGTCTCCGATTGAAAGCCTCTATAACATGAAGGGTCACCCCCCTCCCCCGATTGCACGATAATAGCGCATACAGCCCAAATCTGGAGAGAAACACACAGGCATATCGGGTGGGACAATAAAGTCACCCCAGTCCAGCCCCTCTGGAATAATGCCCACCTCACGGAAATCAGTAGGCTCCCTAAATGGCCAAACTGGGAAACAGCCGGTATACAGACCATTTGTAACGCTCACCTGATTCCCGTAGAGGCGCCGGTCTTGACTGGGCGTATACCGTATCTTCAAAGGTGATGTGTAACACATGGCTGGCTCTTTGGGCTGGACCTCTGTGCACTGTAAGTCTGACTCGAAGGGTAAAATGTCTGCAGATAGAAAATATGGGATTAATGAACTGGGTTATTGAATGTCTCTCTCTTCTTCCCTTTCTCTTCTCCTGTAGAACCCCAAAGGTTAACGCTCTCACCTTAGGTAAGTGAACGCCGTGCTCTCCATCTGCCTCGGGGCAGGGTGCTGTAACCAGTTTCTTCACTGGATAAGGGGAGCAGGCCTCTTGACTTCAGAGGACTGCTGTCCGTCGTTTACTGCACGAACGGTAAGTTTCGAGTAATTCTAATGTCTTTAAAAGTCTTTAGTAATGATGTCTCTTGTTTTGCAGGGTTCCGGCGATGGCGGATGACGGGCTGAAGTGAGTTGAAGATGGAGCCCGTGTGATGAATAGAAGCGCCTGGAAGCACGTAAGTAAGCGCTTGTTGCCTGCTTCACGATGCGCTCTAACTGTCTTTTTATTTTGCAGGTACAAGTTCGGAGCGGCTGCAGGGTGCCGGAATACCCACTGGGTTAGATGTGGAAAGGAGTAATGGCACGTGAGTATTAAAGTTCCCCAATGTCTTTAAACGCACCTTGTTTTGTCTTTCAGATGCGGGATGCAGCGCCGAAGGCCTCCGGAGCGTGCGAAGAGTTGGTAAGCTTTTGTCTTTCAGATGCCGGAATGCAGTGCGAAGACCTCCGGAGCGCACGAAGAGTAGGTAAGCCTTTGTCTTTCAGATGCCGGAATGCAGCGCGAGGCGTTGGTGACAGCCGATGGACCAGGTAAGTGAAGCGCTGTCACTGAAGACCGTAATGCTAACCTGTTCTTTCTTGTCTTTATAGGTGTTGCTGAAGACTGGATTCAGGATGGTAAGCCTTTTTCCTTAGGCCCAGGATCAGATGCAGAAGACACGATGAGCGTTCTGCTGCAGAGGATGCAGAATAACGCAAAGCAAGATTCATCCATCGGGTGTGGTTTAAATAGCCTCCTGTAGTGCTTAGGTGTCTCCTTCCACAGCCACGCCTAGGTAAGAAAAGAGTTCCTGCTTTCCAGAAGAGTTCCAGTGTTCTGAACCTAGGGAGTGGCTCCTGCCCCACCCAACAGGAAAAGTAGTTCCAAACAGAAGAGGATCAGAGGCTCAACTGGCAGGCAAGTAAGCAGCATGGTCTGCTGCAGGTAACTCCACCCAAGCATTATGAGCCCGGCGCTTCCAGCGCTGGGACTGGGCATATTTATGAGCCTGGTGCCACTGGCGCCAGGACTGGGTCCAAAAGGTCCCAATTGGGACTGGTTGGCACTCGGAACCTGGGTTATGGATCTGCTTCCAAGGGATTTGGGAAAACCCTGACCTTTTGGAAGCAGAGATCATGACAGTACCCCCCCTCAAGGCCCCTCCCAAACCGGGCTTCTCCGGGGGTTTTGGCTTGTCAGGAAATGTTCGGTGAAATCTTTTGATTAGGCGAGGAGCGTGGACATATTCAGCAGGTTCCCAGGATCTCTCTTGGGGGCTGTAGCCTTTCCAGTCAATTAGGTAAAATAGTTAAGATTTGGAGATCTTGGAGTCCAGAATGCCTTTGACTTCAAACTCGAGTTCTCCATCAACTAGGATGGGTTTTGGAGATTTAGTTAGTCGGGTTTGAGGTTGCATGGGTTTTAATAGAGAGACGTGGAAGACCGGATGTATCTTCATGTGCGGGGGCAAGTCCAACTTGACCGCTACTGGGTTTACTATGGTAGTGATGGAATAGGGACCAAGGTATCTTGGGTTGAATGTGCGTGGCCCTTTTACGGGTAGATATTTGGTGGGTAACCAGACTTGATCCCCTACTTGATATTGAGGGGCTTCCTTCCGATGTTGATCTGCTCCTTTCTTGTATTGTTCTTTAGCCCTTTGAAGGTGAGAAACAGCTTCCTTAAAGGCTTGGGTGATTGTAGAATGCAGGTAGTCTACTGCTGGTGTTTCAAGATCTTGGAGGGGATCCAACTCCGAGGTTCGAGGGTGACTGCTGTATAAAAGAAAAAACGGGGTTTTCCCAGTTCCCGAATGGACAGAGTTATTGTAGGCATATTCGGCTATCCAAAGGATGTCTTTCCAAGTTTTTTCAGTTTGTTGCAGCATGCAGCGTAAATACTGTTCCAGAGTTTGATTGGTCCTCTCGGGTTGTCCGTCGGTCTGAGGGTGGTGACTGGTCGATAGTCTCACATCAATTTGAGCCGACCGACAGCAACTTCGCCAAAAATGAGAAATAAATTGACTACCTCGATCCGAAATTAGAACCGAAGGAAAACCGTGCAGTCGGACGATGTTTTCGAGAAATTCTCGGGCCAGAGTTGCTGCTGTTGGCAAGCCTTTGAGCGGAATGAAATGCGCCATCTTGGAGAATAAGTCCACGATTACTAGAATCGTATTGTATCCGGAGCATGGAGGTAGATCGGTGATGAAGTCCATAGAAAGCGTATGCCAAGGGCGAGGTGGGATGTCAATAGGGCGTAAGAGGCCTGCTGGTCTTTCCTTTTGACTCTTGTTTTGGGCGCATACTCCACAGGACATTATAAAGTCTCTGATATCTTTTTTCCAAGACGGCCACCAGAAGTAGCGCTTGATCTTTTCTGAGGTCTTGGCCATACCGGGATGTCCTTCCATTAAAGAATCGTGATAACAAGAGATTACTTTTTTCTGTAAATCTGTGCTGGGCAGGTATAATCGTTCTTGGAAATACAATAAGTTGTCCTTTACTGCAAAGTCCTTTCCCTGCAGATGCCAATTCTGTATGTCTGCTGGAGTTACAAGTTGCCTGGCTTGATCCTTAACTTCCTCTATGGATTGTGTGGCGATTACACCCAGAATTCTTTGTTCAGGAATGATTGGTACAGGTTTAGGGTTGATCAAGTGTTCTTCCACTCCCATCCGAGAAAGGGCATCAGCTTTACCGTTTTTTGTACCAGGTCGATAGGTAATTATGAAGTCAAACTCGGCAAAGAATAATGCCCAACGGAGTTGTCTAGAGGATTGGGCTTTTGCGGTTTTCAAATATTGCAGGTTTCGGTGATCCGTAATCACAGTAACGGTGTGTCGGGCCCCCAGCAGATAATGCCGCCAAGCCTTAAAGGCAGACTTGATAGCCAGAAGTTCCTTGTCAGTAATCGTGTAATTGATTTCAGGAGGCGAGAATTTGCGGGACCAAAATGCCACGGGATGCAACTGATTGGTTACCGGGTCCTTTTGTGATAGAACTGCCCCCATGGCAAGGCTTGAAGCATCAGTTTCCACGATGTAGGGGAGTTCGGGGCGAGGGTGTTTTAAGATTGGTGCAGAGATAAATTTAGTCTTCAAATCCTGGAAAGCTTGTTCCGCCTCGGTAGACCATTCAAAACGTTTGTTTTTCTTTAACAAGGCAGTGATGGGCTGGACTATTCGAGAAAATTCGGGGATAAACCTGCGGTAAAAGTTAGCGAAGCCTAACATGCTTTGCACACCTTTTACGGAGGATGGTGATGGCCATTTGAGAACTGCATCGACCTTCTTTGAATCCATACGCACTCCGCTAGGTGATAATATGAATCCCAAGAATTCAACTTCAGTCACGTTGAAAACACATTTTTCCAACTTAGCGAAAAGTTTGTGTTGACGCAATCTTTCGAAGACCATTTTCACGTGTTTCCGATGTTCAGATTCCGATGAAGAATAAACGAGGATGTCGTCAATGTAAACAACAACACACACATCTATGAGCTCTCTGAGGACATCGTTCATAAAATATTGAAAGGCGGCCGGGGCAGTCCGAAGGGCATGACCTGATATTCAAATAGCCCATATTTGGGGCGGAAGGCCGTCTTCCATTCATCGCCCTCTTTTACTCGTACCAAGTGGTAGGCTCCTCTAAGATCCAGCTTTGTATATATGCATGTTTTTCTGACTTGGTCCAGGAGTTCAGGGATCAAAGGTAACGGATATCTATTCTTGACGGTGATCTGGTTCAGGGAGCGATAATCTATACAAGTTCTAAGGTCTCCTTCCTTTTTTGGAACGAAGAACAAAGCTGAAGAAGCAGGGGACTTGGAAGGACGAATAAACCCATTTGCCAGGTATTGATCCAGGTATTGTCGCAGGTGAAGGTTCTCAGGCTCGGTGAGGGCATAAATTCTACTACAAGGAGGAGTAGATCCAGGTATCAGGTCTATCTGGCAGTCATAAGACCTATGAGGAGGTAGAGAGTTAGCCTGATCCTTCCGGAAAACATCTTGGTATTCTAGGTATTCGGGAGGTAACTGGGAAGTCTCTGAAGAAATTGCTGCCAGTGCAACACCAGGTGGAGGGTGACAAGTAGAGACACATTCTGGAAACTGGACCGTTCTTGCTCGCCAATCGATCAGAGGATTGTGTTTCTCTAACCAAGGTATTCCTAGAATAATCTGAAACTGAGGAGCCTTGATCACATCGAACACGATCTTCTCATGGTGTCCATCTTGACTTACTAGCGTCACTTCTTGAGTGGTATGCGTTACTGGTCCGGAGGCTATCTCCGTTCCATCCACCGTAGTAATGACGTCCTTTACAGCCTTGGGACAAAGAGTTAGATTCATCCTCAAAACCATTTCATGATCCACATAATTGCTGATGTCACCGCTGTCGACGTAAGCTTCAATTGCATGTAATCGATCCGGATTATCAGGGCTAATGAGGACCATAGGTATCACGAAATGCGAGGTCACGGAACTGGTTTTCACGCTCGGCAAGAGGACCTCTATTCTTGTCGGGCGAGGTCGTTTCCCTGCTCAGAGTTTGTAACTTTGGTAACTGCAGCTCCTACTGCCTTCTTGGCAGGTTTCACCGGACAGTCTCGAAGAAAGTGCCCTGAGTTTCCGCAATATAAGCATAATTGCAACTGTTTTCTCCTTTCCCGCTCCTTTTGTGTTAGAGGACCTTTCAGGCCCCCTATTTGCATGGGTTCCCCGGAGTCTACTCCTTTGGAAGGAGTTGGCGGTTTGGAAAATACTCGAGCATCAAACTTGGAACGATCGGCCTTCCTGTTCTGCAGTCTGTGATCTATTTGAACGTCTAAGTCTATATAGTCCGAACAATCTTGTGGGGGATTCACTACTTGGGCTAACACATCTTTGAGCTCTCCACGTAGACCTCTATAAAACAGCGTAATCCTTTTGTCCTCAGGCCATTGAGTTTCCACTATCAGTCTGTTGAAAGACGCAATATAAGCCAAAAGGTCTTGATTACCTTGTCGCAACGAAAGAAGCTCATTATCCAAGGCCTGCCCCTGTGAATGTCTTGCGAACAGTTTTTCCATACTGAGCTGAAAAGCTTGAAAATCATGGAGGACCGGATCATCTTGATTTACTAGAGGGATCGACCAGTCTGCCGCATTGCCACTAAGGTACGAAAGCACGAAAGCTACTTTAGCTTGATCAGTTGGAAAGGCTGCTGGCCGGCATAAGAAATGCAACCGGCACTGATTGATAAATACTGCAAACCTCTTTGGGTCACCAGAAAATCGTTCGGGCGGAGCCAGAGGTACATTCCCAGGTAGGTTGATCTGCACTGGATTCATAGAGGATGTAGAAGGAAGATTTCCCCCAGATGCGGGTAACGGGTCTGTCCGGCTTGTGACTGTAGCAATTGTCTAGCGAGATCATCTGTTCGCTCCTTAGAAATAATCAGTTCCCTTCTTAGAGCGTTCGTTTCCTGACGGGCTGCATGCACTTCTGCCCTTAGTTCCCCAAGCAACTGGGCTAGCTGGTCGGTATCCGAGGTCTCCATAGCGCCTGGACGGGAGTTTTGCGGTAGGCTTTGCGTTCTGTAACGCTCACCTGATTCCCGTAGAGGCGCCGGTCTTGACTGGGCGTATACCGTATCTTCAAAGGTGATGTGTAACACACGGCTGGCTCTTTGGGCTGGACCTCTGTGCACTGTATGTCTGACTCGAAGGGTAAAATGTCTGCAGATAGAAAATATGGGATTAATGAACTGGGTTATTGAATGTCTCTCTCTTCTTCCCTTTCTCTTCTCCTGTAGAACCCCAAAGGTTAACGCTCTCACCTTAGGTAAGTGAACGCCGTGCTCTCCATCTGCCTCGGGGCAGGGTGCTGTAACCAGTTTCTTCACTGGATAAGGGGAGCAGGCCTCTTGACTTCAGAGGACTGCTGTCCGTCGTTTACTGCACGAACGGTAAGTTTCGAGTAATTCTAATGTCTTTAAAAGTCTTTAGTAATGATGTCTCTTGTTTTGCAGGGTTCCGGCGATGGCGGATGACGGGCTGAAGTGAGTTGAAGATGGAGCCCGTGTGATGAATAGAAGCGCCTGGAAGCACGTAAGTAAGCGCTTGTTGCCTGCTTCACGATGCGCTCTAACTGTCTTTTTATTTTGCAGGTACAAGTTCGGAGCGGCTGCAGGGTGCCGGAATACCCACTTGGTTAGATGTGGAAAGGAGTAATGGCACGTGAGTATTAAAGTTCCCCAATGTCTTTAAACGCACCTTGTTTTGTCTTTCAGATGCGGGATGCAGCGCCGAAGGCCTCCGGAGCGTGCGAAGAGTTGGTAAGCTTTTGTCTTTCAGATGCCGGAATGCAGAGCGAAGACCTCCGGAGCGCACGAAGAGTAGGTAAGCCTTTGTCTTTCAGATGCCGGAATGCAGCGCGAGGCGTTGGTGACAGCCGATGGACCAGGTAAGTGAAGCGCTGTCACTGAAGACCGTAATGCTAACCTGTTCTTTCTTGTCTTTATAGGTGTTGCTGAAGACTGGATTCAGGATGGTAAGCCTTTTTCCTTAGGCCCAGGATCAGATGCAGAAGACACGATGAGCGTTCTGCTGCAGAGGATGCAGAATAACGCAAAGCAAGATTCATCCATCGGGTGTGGTTTAAATAGCCTCCTGTAGTGCTTAGGTGTCTCCTTCCACAGCCACGCCTAGGTAAGAAAAGAGTTCCTGCTTTCCAGAAGAGTTCCAGTGTTCTGAACCTAGGGAGTGGCTCCTGCCCCACCCAACAGGAAAAGTAGTTCCAAACAGAAGAGGATCAGAGGCTCAACTGGCAGGCAAGTAAGCAGCATGGTCTGCTGCAGGTAAGTCCACCCAAGCATTATGAGCCCGGCGCTTCCAGCGCTGGGACTGGGCATATTTATGAGCCTGGTGCCACTGGCGCCAGGACTGGGTCCAAAAGGTCCCAATTGGGACTGGTTGGCACTCGGAACCTGGGTTATGGATCTGCTTCCAAGGGAGTTGGGAAAACCCTGACCTTTTGGAAGCAGAGATCATGACACCATTCAGCAAATATTCGCAGACAATCAAATTATACTGTTTGCCGAGATTTTGGCCACATACAGTCTTCCTGCCAGCGAAAATTACCACTATGGCCAACTACATCACGCTCTCACCAAACAAAGGGCCCAATTGGTGGACATGCCGGAATGCACAACCATAGAGAGGAACATAGTCATAGATAGCGTGAAAAGCAAGGTTACATCCACCATGTACAACGCAATCTCCTCTTTTGCCACGAAAGAAATGTCTAGCCTAAAGATGAAATGGGAAAGGGATGTGGGCCCGATACTACCTGAGGAATGGATCTCGACCCTGATGTATCCCAGAGAAACAGCAATATCTGCTAGAATCCGGCTTATACAGCTGAAAATACTCCATAGGATATATTATCCCCGAGTAGCACTATACAACTGGGGTAAAACAACCGATCCCAAATGCCTACGTTGTAAACAGGAGGAAGGAACTTTCTACCACATCCTATGGCAATGCACACGAATACAATACTTTTGGTGAAAATGTAGTGAAAGGCTCTCGAGGGTCATAAGCCGACCAATCCCAAACGAACCCAAACTCCTTCTCCTAGGTATCGAAGAGGAAGGAGAAATGACTCGCTTTGAAAAACTTCTACTCTCAACGGCCACAGGGATTGCCAAAAGGAACATTGCGCAACTGTGGGGTTCAGAGTTCACTCCCCACTATGACCAATGGATATCGGATGTAGACGCTAGCATTCTAATGGAGCGCCGACTCTATCAAGCAAGTGGCTGCCTGGGCAAGGGCGACAAAATATGGGGAAAGTGGGAACAAACCATATCATGAATGTATAAACTGAACCAACAGACCATGACGTATAACCCTGCCACTACCTCAAGGAACCGAATCACAAACTTTTATAACCCGAATAGGACAAATGGGAAAGTGCCCAATATATATACAGGGTCTGATCACGCTGCTCCAACATTTGTATGCAAGTTTCTATGTTTGTGCAATGTATGTCATTGGCCCTCATTAGGACCCAGGCGGTAAGGGGTTTACGCCGGCGTAAACCTTGCCGCCCCTTACCGCCTGAGTACGAGTTCCCTTAGCGCCATGGTGATTTTAACGCCTGCTTTTAGCAGGCGTTAAAATCCATGGCGCTAAGGGACCTTGTTGTTAATTACGCCACCGTAATTTACGGTGGCGTAATTAACGCCTTCCCCACTCCCATTATGCCCTATGGGGCCAAAAATGGGAATGGGGAAGGGTAAATGGGGATTGGGGACTTACCGCCCCGCCAAGGTCGGAATGGGGCGGTAAGTCCGCCAACCCCCATGGCGGAGTTGGCAGCTTAGCGCCATGGACCATGGTGCTAATAGCGCCATGGTCCTCCGCCAAGGTCCTAATGAGGGCCATTGTATTGTGGTATTAAAATCAATAAAATTTGTTATAAAAAAAAAAAGAATAGGAGCAGGTCTGGGACCTGGTCCGGAAGACTTTGTGGAATGCCCGCTTCCAGTTAGTTCAGTTTAATATTTTGCATAGGATATATATTACCCTGGTGGCACTCCGGGCAATGAATGGGGAACGATCAGACGAATGTCCCTAGATGTGGTTCGGAGCGGGCAGGGTTCTGACATATGGTATGGGAGTGTGAGGTAATAGTGGAATATTGGAATGAGGTTCTAAAAGAGGTCAATGAGGTGCTGGGGACCAGTTTGGAAAGAAGCCTGGAGATTTGTCTGTGGGGGAAGTTACCAGGGGAAAACAAAATAAGGTACGAAACAGGTGGGCCGGTTCCTGCTCATATTGGCAAAGCGCTGAATGGCGATAACGTTGAAATTGCCACAGGGCCCGGTAATCAACTTATGGCGGAAGGACGTACGGAGATGGGGCTTAGCGGAATTAACGGCACTGCAGAATGTAGATGCAGAGGATGATAGGGAGGAGGTAACAGTTCACTGGTCTCAACTGCTAAATGATCTGTCAAGGGACAATGACCTGCGCCCGCCATGAAACTGCCTGTATTGGACGGAGAATATGAGGGAGCTGTGGGAAGGGGGAGAATAGGGGGCTACGAACTGGAGAAGGACCTACTCAAATCTCAACGAACAATAAATACTGAAGACTGTGTGCGGTCATCAATGGAGAATGAAGGATTCAGATGGGGTATCGGGATAGGGGGGGCCGAAAAGGGGTGGGCGGGAAGGGGAATTTTGAGAACTGTTATGCCAAAATGTCAATAAAGAGTGTTTAAAAAAAAAAAAAACTCTGCTCGATGGTGCCAGTGCCCCTGCTGTATAAATCCGGCCATGTCCCCCCATGCCATGAGTATGCCCATGTGAACATGGGCAGACAGGGTGTCCCCTTTCCTACTTTGTTTGCTGGGTGCCCCCAGCGTCACTGTCGTTTCGGTGATCCGGAAACCATAGGGGGCCATCTATGGTCCACTCAGCTGCGTGATCGCAGCATGCCCGGTTATTCGGATGATCCCGGCAACTCTATGTCCTGCTCCGGTGCCCTGGCGTATGGGTCCACTGGTTACCGCTTTTCGTCATGAATGTTAGTGAGATTTAGCACGGATATTAGGATCCAAGAAACGCTTCTTATTTAGTTAGTACGAATATAGAACCAGGATTTTCGTCCTGCAAGTGTTGTAACCAAGCCTTCAAGGTTCATGTAAGGTCGAGCTTTAGTTGTGCGTTTTACTGGGGAAACTTTACATGTTACTGGCATCAACCTAATGCTTGGAAAGTGGTATTGCACTTCATAAAGGAGTGAACAACGTATGTTAAGTGTGCATGTATATCTGCTCTAAAGTGTCATTCTTGGCATGAGGCAAGGAGTACAGGCTGTTCACAGTTGGATATGCAGATTTTCTGTGTCCAGCTTCGCTCTATGCTTGTTAAACAGTATTGCCACTTTTATGCTGATGCATTTTAAATGGGATTATGGAGAGCGACTGCGTGTGTATTCCTATCAAGTGTTTCTATGATGTTCATTACCTGCCAGAGCCGGGCATTATCACTCTACATACGTCATAGCTGCGTTTGTACATTGATGCGAATTATTCTCCCGCTGCATCTTCGCGTTGGATGCGGAGAAAGCAAGCAGGGACAAGTTAACTTACAAAATAGAGAGCGAGAGAGTGAAATGGGGTTCTGAACTTAGAATATCTGGTTGGTATAGCAACCAGCGCTGCGAGGGCATGAAATGGCTAACTCACTAACATTTATGTTTCCAAACTCCTCCACAGTACTCCACAATGAGGAGCTCCCTAACAACATTTGCTCCAATTAGCAGCTTTGTAAGAAGAAAAGGTCCAACTGCTTTCCATTTAACAGCTGTTTGCTTATTTGTGCATTTATATAGCGCTAGAACCGTCAGGTATCTGAGGCTGCTTATTTCCCACAGTGAGTGGTGCTCATTTATCGACCTCAGAAGGATGAAAGGCTGAGTTTGGCCCTGCCGGGATTCGGCTCTGCACGGATGTCAAAGCGAGCGCTCTACTCGCTGTGCTATCTAGTGATTTGCCCTAATGGGCTATTTCTCGTACAATTGGGCTGCTTTAGGCCTTTCTACTGCCATCCACCAACCCCATGCCCACAGTCACTGTCCCCACTGATTCGACCCCCATTACATGTGCTGGTGGGGTTTTGTTTGGACTACTTTTGACAAGTCCTCCAGAGGCTGCTTTGTTGTTCATGTTTGCTACACCCAGCCAACTACCATCACTCCCCCACTCTCTCAGCTCCACCCTCTACCCACCCTAGCCCCCCTCGCTAACCCCCACCCCCATTGCATGTGCTGGGTGGGTTTTGTTTGGCCTACTTTGACAAGTCTTCCCTAAGCTGCTTTGTTGTTCATGTTCCTGCCCCAGCCCACTACGATCGCACTAACACCCACCCTACTCACCCTACTCTCCTGCCAGATAACTATCACCCGATCTCCATCACTACTTTCCTGGGCAAACTCTTGGAAAAGCTGGCCATCTCCGAGCTTAATCTTCACACAAGGGGTTCAAACCACACTTGCACCACATTGGTCTAGTATAAGGGCGGTGCTATCCTATGAACATGCAGGTCAGGCACACTACACCCCAAGCAAGACCACGAATGGGTGAGGTCAGGATAATGGACATACAGGAAGGGGCAGCGCTGCTAGGGTTCCACGACGCTCGCACTAAACTGGGCCTGAGACAGGGCGACTGGCTCACATATCATAGCATATGCACCACGCTGAGGCGCCACACCGATATATCCCTAGAGCAGGGGACTCCCGCCCCCTGCGAGGTAGAGATGGAGCGCTACCTAGACTGCTTCCCGCGCATACCCACATTCTATCAAATGATAGGTTATTTATAACGCGCTTAATACCCAGAGGTTTCTAAGCGTGGACCCGGGGATCGAACCTGTCGTCCTCCATGTCGTTTTGCTTCGAAGGCTTGCACGTTGCCCCTGAGCTATCCTCGCAGACTGGAGATTTGGAGAATCAAGGTCATCAGATCGGAAAGTGAAGAAGGTCAGACGATGCTTGCCAACTCGTCCTTGAGTTCCTTCTGTAATGTTCTTCTATAGATGACGAATTGAGTCTCGTAAGGCCTTCCAGCCTCTGCTGCTGTCTGCCTGAATTTGCTATTGTAAGACATCAGATCAGTGGTGCCCTTCCCCAAATCCAACAATGACTCACAAGTGGAATAGGCCAACTCGGCTCTTTCAAAGGTCCTCCTCAATAAGGCTATGAATGCCTCGAAATCGTACATCATAGGTTCGGCTGAAGTCACCAATGGAGTGACCCATGCAAGTGCATTGCCTGCCATATTGGATACCATATAACCCACTCGAGCCTTGACAGTGCAGTAAGTAAAAATGCATGATGCAAGCATCAATAAACTCTTTCAGTCTCTTCAGTGAGCCATCGTACTTGCCTGAAGCAAGTGCAAAGGGCGCAGGTGAGTAGGGCGGTCATCCCTGGAAGTTACAAGTTGTCTTAGGACGTGGTTTCAGCTTTCACGTTCTGTAGTTCCATAGATAACCCATGGCCGGCAGAAATTAGTCCCTGAACTTGTTCTGCCATTGCCATCGTAGATGTAGTCTCTGTGTGTTGCAAACTGTTAACAAAGGTGTGTGAATCCTCACCTGCGTCTTCTGCAGAGCATTCGTCTTCTTCGGAGTCCACCGGAGTAGCCTTTTTCTTAGATGACTTGCGCTCCTTGTAGAGGTAAGGTCTTCCCCTGGAGGTAGCCACTATGCCCACCGCTGGCACAGCTATGGCAAGGGCTGGCCCCCTGAAAATTACCGGTAGGATAAAGAGGACAAGCCAAATGGCTGAAAAAACCCTTGTCGAATGGATGCAGTAGATGGTGTTTCTGTAGATCCAGCAAGCAGTGTTGACATAAAATGTGGCCGTAGTATCGGTAGATAGAAAGTTGAGTGACAAACAAGACCATAAAGCTCTACTCGAGAAAGTTAAGCAGAGCAGAAAAAGCAAGGTAGAACAAAGAGGGGGCCTCTGCCGAGAGAGGAGGCAACAAGGAGGTAAGAGTAGAGTGGCCAAACCCCGAGCCATAGAAGGAAGAGCTCCAGGCGAAGTTCGCAGGATCCGGGAGGCAGAGTTAGAAAGAGCACTGATGTGAGGAGGGGAGAGCAGGCATACTGCAGAGGGAACGGAAGAAGGCAGCGGGAAGAGGAGAGAAGGCAGGTGTGAGGATGGAAAGGACACAGGAAAACTAGCGTCTAAACCAAAGAGCAGGGAAGCAAGTGGTTGCAATGCGAGGTGGTGCAGTGAGCAGGGACAGATGAGGAGGAGGAAATGAAACAAGAAAAGACTAGAACGCTCAGGGGGCATCAAGAGGAAAGCGTGCAAGCCCATCAATGGAGGAACCTCCATCTCCTCCAAAGTCCCCAGGGTGTCCGACCAGTGACAGTATGCCCCCTTCTATGCCCTGAGGTGCCCAGCTTCCCTGGATGCAGGCAATGAAACCAATCAAAGAGCTGGGGTGCATTGATATAGGAAACCGGCTCCCAGGAATCCTCAGAGAGAGGGCAACCGTTCCATTGTACCAAATACTGTAGGTTTCCATTGCGATATCCTGAGTCTCAAATCCTGGAGACCTTGTAATCCTCATCGACTTTAGCAGTTAAGGGATGAAAAGCTTTGGTCTTACGGTTGTATGGATCGTCTGTGTAGGTATGTAGCAGGGATGAGTGGAACACCGGATGTAATCAATTCAATTGCAATGGCAATTTGAGCCTAAAGGCCACAGGGTTTATCATGGTAAGAATCTCAAATCGACCAATGAATCTCAGAGAGAGTTTGGAAAGGTAACCCATCTGGGTTTGTGTTTGGTTAAAAGCCAGACCAAATACTGACATCCCAGTCCGGAACATCTGTTCTGTGTGAGTCCACTTGAGTCTTGTACCTGGCTATTTTCAGGTTCAGAGCCGCATCCTTATGAGCCTGAGAAAGATCCTTCAGAAGAGAGTCGATGGATGGGATGGTGGAGTTTGGGAAAGGCTGAATTAGGAAGATATTGGGATGTAGACCATAGGTACAGATAAAAGGGCTCATCCATTTAGCTGTATGAATGGTATTGTTATACACGAAATCTGTCGTAGGCAGTAAATCCACCCAATTATCGAATAGGGTCTTGACGTGGCACCTGAGGTACTGTTCCATGGTAAAGTTCAGCCTCTCTGTCTGTCCATTTGTCTGTGGATGATAACCAGATGAAAGTGCTCTTTCGTTCCCCAAAGTTCACAGAGAGTCTTCCAGAAGTTAGAGGTGAACTGGGAACCACGGTCCGAGGGGATAGAGTCCAGCAACCCATGTATGCAGAACATTTCTTTGAAGAACACCTCAGTGGTCTTGGAAGCAGATTGTAGACCAGAGAGGGGAGTGAAATGAGCCATTTTGCTATAGGAATCCACTGTTACCATGATAGCAGTGTATCCCCTTGAAAGAGGCAGATTGACAACAAAATCAGTAGAGACGTGGCTCCAAGGTCTACTGGGGTTGGGTCCTTGCTCCAAATAAGCGATTGGTCGGCCAGTGGAGTGTTTGCTCTGAGCGCAAATGGGACATGAACGGACAAAGCTGTTAATGTCCCTATATAAGGTGGGCCATCAAAAAGAGTGCCTAATGAGATCCAGGGTGGCATCTATTCCCTTGTGACCAGCTGTCTTTCCATCCTGGCACCAGGAGAAGACTTTCCTTTGCAAGGTGGTACTGGAACCATCCAAATGACCAGAGGTGACCCTTGGTAAACCAAAAAACCGGGTTAGTAGGATCATAGGTATACTCGTTGACAGCTTCTTTGACCTCTTTCAGGAAGGTATTTACAGCTCCCACAAATCATTTCCTTTGAAAGAGGGGTCCAATCTCTTGACTCCCTACTGAGGGAGAAAGCAAACTTCTTGAAAGTCCATCCACCACAAGGTTGTCGGGACCTGGTATATAAGTAATGGTGAAGTCGCATTGTGCAAACAAATAGGCCCACCGGGCTTGGCGAGCATTAACACAATCCATCTATTGAAGAATTTTAAGATTGTGATCATCTGTCCTGACCTCAAAAGGGTGTGTGGATCCCTGTAACAGGTGACACCATTCAGTACACGCTTGTTTAATTTCTAAGAGCTCTTTTTCTATGACTGAATAATTCAGTTCACAGGGTTTGAGTGTCTTAGGTAAGTAAGCAATGGGATATTCCAGATCCCCATGCCGTTGTTTGAGGACAGCCCCTAAAGCTCCTACTGATGCATCAGTTTTGACGATGAAAGGGAGTGACTAGTCCGGTTGCTTAAGAATGGGTGCCAAACAAAACTTCTCCTCGAGGAAGTGGAAGACTTGATCAGCTTGGGTTTCCCGGAGAAAGGGTACATTCTTCTTTAGAAGTGCAGTCAAGGGTAGGATAATCTCAGAAAAATAAGGAATACATTTGCGCTAAAAATGTGCCAGTCCCAGAAATCTTTGAATGTCCTTAGCAGTATTCGGTGTAAGCCACTGTTGTACAGCTACCACCTTGTGCTGGTCCATTTTGATTCCCTTATCGGATAAGATAAATCCTAGGTAAGGAACAGATGTATCCCCAAAAAGGCAATTTTCAGGTTTAATCAGTAGGTTGCTTCTTTGCAGCCTATCGAGGACCTCATATACGTGACCACAGTGTGATTCTGAATTCTTCGAGAACACCAAGATGTTATCTAGGTATAGGATCACCGTATGAAACAGTATTCTGCTTACTGGATTTACAGAAACACCATCTACTGCATCCATTTGAGAAGGGTTTTTTCAGCCATTTGGCTTTTTCCATTTAACCTACCAGTAATTTCCAGGGGGGGCCTTTCCTTAGCTGTACCAGCGGCGGGCATAGTGGCTACCTCCTGGGGAAGACCTTACCTATAAAAGGAGCGCAAGTCATCTAAGAAAAAGGCTAATCCGGCGGACTCCGAAGCAGAGGAATTCTCCTCTTCAGAAGACGCAGGTGAGGATTCACACACCGTTGTTGACAGTTTGCAACGCCAGAGACTACATTGTTAAGATGGGTTTCTGAGCTCTGACCTGGTGGCCAGAGGTTCAGAAAGCTAGCCTAGTTTCTTGGAACAGGGTAACCTTCTGGACAAGCCAGACCAATTAAGGCAGCATTGGCGGCGGTCAAGACTAGGTGTCAGGAGGGTTGAGGGTGACCTAAAGACCTCAATGAGCACACATAGTAAATGAAACTACAAATCACTCCCAGACAGGTGTATCTATATTACAAATATAAGTACATTTAATCAAGGCCTTTGAAGTTCAACACACAGTAATAATCAACAGTAATACTTTTAAACCAACACAATCCTACTAAAATACATATATACAAGTCCAAGTGGCCTAAAGGGTTAATGCACAAAATGGGGCCACAACCTAGAAGGGGAATGAAGCAGGCAGTGCAAAGAGTCTTTAGGCAGTTGTGAGGCTATGCGGCTTTCAGCAGCGAAGATACAGCAATGATTCCTCTATGGGACAGTGGCAATTTCTCCGCTCCTGGTGGATGGATCAGGCCAGTATCACTGCAGCAGGCTTCAGGGGAAAGAGGGGCACAGCAGCAAGGCACCTGCGAAGTTCGTCACCACGGCTGGGTGACACAGTAACCACGTGTACTCCAGTTTGGGTGCTCTCTCTTTATTCCAGACCTGGGAATGCCAAGTGTATGAGATTCGGTGTGAGAGTGCCGTGAACACAGAGCTTGCGAAGTACCAAGTTTCAAGGGTCTCCTCAAAACGGCAGCGGTGTCAGGGCAAAGGTCCTGCTCAAGCTCGTCAGCCAGCTGGTTGGCCCAGGGACACTTCTGAGAAGGCTTACTTGCAGGGTTTGATGAAGGTGCTGAGAATAGTTGGTCCCACTATTCTAATGGGTCAAAGCGTCTTCGCAGACCTTCTAGTTCGATCAGATGCAGAGATGTCCAGCGAGACAACAGCAGGCTCAGGGTGCCAAACCTTCCAGTGGGTCACCAGCGGTTCCTCGACTCGGCTTCTTAGTTTCAGGATGCTTAGATCCTATCCTTCGTTCAGTGAGAACTCAAGGGATCTACCTGGTATGGGTGTTTGGAGCCTTCTCTTATCCAGAATCTCCTTCGCGCCAAAACGAAGAGGACCCAATGGGAGATCTGCTCACATACAGGCACACCAGACATGGACCAATCAAGGACCACAGTGGTGCCAGGCATTCTCAGCACACCAGACTCTCAGGCACCCAGGATGTGATTTGCAACTAGACAGTCCAGCCCACATCCTGGGGGCACACACACAAGGCATGCAGAAGCCCGTGAAAGCTTGGCGCTTTGCCGGAAAATGCATGTCCAAATAAGAACTGACCCAGGTCAGCTCGACCTGGGGAAGGTGAGGTGAAGGAGCAAGATGGCCCAAGGACAGGACAAAGAACCTTGTGGCATGGCCATTTTGAAGAGGTTCTGACTCCTCCTCAACATCTGAGGCCAGCAGCAGTGCAGCAATTTCAACTCTTGGGATTAAAGCCATCAGCCTATTCACATGGAGCACCTTTGGAGCCTGCCCAGCCCTTCCAAGGTCCACTAAATAGTTGACCTCACCCAGTGACTCCACCACTGTGAAAGGGCCCGACCATTTGTCCTGTAAATCTCTAGGCCTTATAGGATTCATGATCAGGACTTGCTGACCTGGTGTGAAATTGATGAGGGCAGCCTTCTGGTCATACCAATGTTTCACGAGTGCTTGCCCTGCCTTCAGTTTCTCACTAGCCAGACCCATCAGGAGTACCATCCTTTTTCTTAGTCCTACCACATAGTCTACTACATTTGTAGTGACAGGGGGAGTGGATATCTCCCACCCCTTCTTGACTATTGCTAAGGGTCCCCTCACAGGGTGACCAAACAGAAGTTCAAAAGAGCTGAAGCCAACACCCTCCTCAGGTATCTCTCTGTAGGCAACAGTAAGCATGGCAATAGAAGATCCAATTTTCTTCTTTGGGGCTCATGCTCTTAAGGGTCCTGTTAAACCGCTCAACTAGACCATTGGTTTATTGGTGGTATGCATGTATAGGTGACACCACATTCCTTCCACATGGCCTACATATACTTTGACATAAAGTTGCTGCCCCTATCAGACACAACTTCTTTAGGGAAGCCAACCCTAGTAAATATGCCAAGTAAAGCTTTTGCAACTGACTTGGCAGTCACAGTCTTCAATGGGATGGCCTCAGGATACCCAGTGGCATGGTCGACCAGCACCAGGATAAACCTATTGCCTGAGTTTGGGGCCATACAAAAGGTTACAAAAGTCAAGAGACAAGTACCACCCTCAAACCATTTATATTGTGTAACTACGCGGTAAACCTACTAACCAATTCCTTCCAAGAGACGGTGGCAGTTATTGTGCACAGTGATTCTGAGACAAGGCATTAAAGTTTGCATTAAGCTTAATTTTATTTTTTTATCTTTTATCTATGGTCATAATTAATAACCCATCGGGAAAAGTGTGTAAAATACTACATTCATCAATTGAACACTTGTTAAAATCAAACAATCTGAAAAACCAAAAAAGCACATCACACCAACCAAAAACCATTGTCTCTCAACATTCATCACCTAAACTTTCATTCACATTGAAAAAAATCAACATGAATATAATCATTCATGCCTGTGCAATTCAATGCAATTTCTGTTGTGTGTTCCCAAAGCAGAACAAAACAGTCTATACCAATAGACCTCAAGACGTTAAAACATGTTCATAGTCTTGTAAAGTGCATCAATGTATATTGTAAAAAAGGGTATATATTGGCACATTTCTTTCCATATATGCACTTGCTCTGACTTTTCTGTGTGACCCAAGTAGGGTCCAACTCCAAAGGGGAGTGGAACCTCTGATCTTGTCGACTCGAGTTTCGGGCTAGTGGTTGTTAAAACGCTTTACAACTACTGCACCTCATCAGGACAAACAAATACAAACAATGTTCTAGCACATAACTGATGGTAGGTGTGTTAATAAAGTGCATTTCTTCAATGTTCAACTGTATTCTTTCTTGTTTATTTCATATTCCAGACCTAAAAACTGTTTGTTAAAACACCATAGGAAAGGGAAAAGAGGGATGGATAAGAAACACAAGGAGAAAATATAAGAAATTCATCAGTCTTTCTCCAGTGTGGTTACTTTCTAGAAATTGCACATTGTAAATTATCACACCATATTTAAAACTCTAAAAACTCATGAACGCCAAAAATGCCTTGTCTCTATGAGTTGCTCCAGACTCTTGGGGCAACCCGTCAATTTGATCAGTTCCAACATATCAAACAAGAAACATTAAATTAGTTCCTGTACCATTGCGGAAGAATTGTGTTGCTTGTACATTGCTCCAAAACCAACCCTAGGGACAGCCCCAAGTGAGGGGATCAAGTTTTGACCCCTGCAAGTTGATACATTTCTTACCTCTAAGACTATATGTAACCAGAGAGATTGAAAAAAAATTGCAAAAGATTAACAAAAGATAAAAAAAAGAGGAGAGGGCCAGACGCATATGTTGCTACACTGCAATCCAACAGTTCTGGCAGACGGTGTGTTACGGCAGGCCAAACGCTGATGCAGACCTCCTGATGTAGATGGTGAATCAATTCAACCAGAGGGCTCAACCTCTATGGTATCCCAACATTCACAGTTATGGAGACTCAGTAGTTTCTAAGAATGATATAACACAAAAGACAAATTAAACATAATTGTCTAGAGCCCTATGAGTTTGATCTGACGTGTTTCTACTGCTGCAGTGTCGTGACATAAGATCTTAAATATTACTCAAGATTACCTTGCTGTGATCTGGGCTGTTCTTAAGCTGCCGGATTCCGAATGGGGAATCAAGCCAAACTACACTTGCTCCAGTGAGGTCCAAGTGGGCGAAGCAAGGGTACCAGGTTGTAACATCTCTAATGTTTTCCAAAACCACGGTGGACCCCACGAGGTTGCCTTAACAAAAGAGACAAAAAACGTTTAAGGTAAAACCTCCAATATCAAAGACATAGAATTATTTCTCTGGGATCCAAGGAAGTGAGAAAAAGGAGGGACAAGAAAAAAAGGTGTGCGTCCTCTGCACATAAAGCAGTTCCCGTATAACAGAGAGGAAACGTAACTTTAAATTAACGCACTGATCAATTATGCCGCAATGAGCCTGCTCGGACAAGCAAATCCAGGTATTGAAAAGACCGACACCCCTTCCACTAGACTACTGTTCAGCTGTATATTGTTGAAAATAAACTGGTTGTTACCATGGTGGAATAAACCTCACGTCCCGCCAACCGTTAGAAGAACTATTAAAAAAACAACTTACTGACGCACCGTGGTTCCGCCTCTCTCTTGACTTGCAAGCAGGTGTGCCAATTGAACGTGCACCGCTTCGTTAGCTGGCTGATGGATTCTATTGCAAGCCGATACCTCCCGTCAATGTGGCTCCCTTACAGCTCCTGAATAGAGCAACTAGTGCGTGGGGGCAAAGGTCAATATGGCCACGTACGTGTGTATGCTGCCTGACAGGAATCACGTGTTCCAGTCACGTAATTTGTTACCGACACGGCTGCTTGCATGATGCGAAAATACCCTGCATCCACATGCCACCCAGCCGGCACGCAAAACCCAGCCCCCAACAGAAAGGAAGGGGGGAGGGGAAACCACTAGACACTGGGTGAGCTATCAGCACAAAAAAGTAGCGGAAATGCATGTGAGGTTTTGTAGACATATGCGGACCCGAAAGTTGGTTGTAATTATGTATCTGATACGATCTGTCCAGTGTCTGTGTTCTAATTTGTGCTCCACTGTCCAGTCATTATCTGTGACTTAGGATTGGGTGCAAGAAATTATCTGTGACCGAAACCTGTTGTGGTTGGAACTAAATGAAAATTGATGATGAATGAACGGTGGTGAGTGACCGGTAAATGTACCCCGTGACCAGTAAATGGACCCCGTAGAGCCATACCGGTGGCCTCACTCTAGTCTGACCCTAGTTTTAATCCCCAGTATGCGCCAAAGCCGTGTGTCCAAAGCTTGTAGCCCAAAAATATCAGTAATGGATCGTCATCCCTCTGATTGAAGGACTGGATGGAAAATTACTCTATATACTGACCCTGGAGTGTCCCTACAGCCAACCTGACAAAAAAAAGAGGGCCGCTGAGTTTAATGTTGTAGCAGCAAAGGCCATTGGATATCCTCGTTCAAACCAATTTCGTGGGTGTTATATGAATCCACCACTGTTCCAATTTTGTTAGTCTGCATTGCATGGAGTATTGACTGGTATCATGTGACAGTTGATCTATGACTGTCCAGTGCAAGTCATCCTCTGTGTGGTTTGCAGTAACAAAATGATGTACCAAGGGAGCAGCCATATATTTCATCCGAATGCGTGACCTGTGCTTGCTAATTCGAGTTTACATTTTCTCGTCGTCCTACCCACGTACAACAAATTGCATGGACACCGAATCATGTAGATGACGTTACTGGATAGGCAATTTGTAAATTGGCGGAGCTGCCAGTGGAAGGTACCATGGTTGAACCTGTTGGTTTTGGAAGTTAAATGGCAGACACTGCATTTACCACAAGGGTAATGTCCCATGACCTGTTCTTTCTCATGGCTTCAAGCCGCACTCAGGCTGTTTTATGAAAAATTGGTACCGGTCGGGTGCAGCCTGGATTTTACCAGGCGGTTGTGCAGATTTTATGAGCATTTCAAGGCAAACAGAGGGAGACCACTGGTGCAACCAATACTGGTAATTAAGTTCCAATGTTTTTTGATTCATTTCTTAATTCGCACGGTCTGAGGTGTGAAAGTCGTGACACAGACTAAACAATCGGTATCAGAGTTTTTTTTCTTTTGGACTCAATAGGTGTTCTCTTGGGGTCCATCTTGCCCTCTTAGCATTTTTTTAATCAATTTGTGAGGATAGCCTCTCTCCAGGAGCCTATTTCCTAGAATATTGGCGTGTCTTTCAAAGTCAACCAAATTGGTGCAATTCCGCCGCAATCTGAGAAATTGCCCGTAAGGCAAGTTGTCCTTTTGCACATGTGGATGTTGGCTTGAATAGTCCAGTAACGTGTTATGGTCGGTCTCCTTTCTGAACAACAATGTAAGAATCTGGCCATCTTGGTGCGTGATAATCAGATCTAAAAAGGGTAGTTGTGTGCAATCTGAATTTCCAGTGAACGTCAAGTTTGGGTTGCGTTCATTCAACCAGATCAAAAAAGATATCGTCAATATATCTTTTCCAATCTGAGACATAATTTGCAAATGGGTTGTTGTTGAAAATAAACTGATCTTCAAAGGCTGCCATATAGATGTTCGCAAGACTAGGGGCAAAGGCTGCCCCCATAGCAGTACCCTGTTTCTGGACATAAATGTCCTCCAGGAATTGGAAAAAGTTATTGTATAGGGCAATTTCTAGAAGACTCAAATGAAACTCGTTGGTATTCCATGTGGGATAGGACGGCTGTTCAATTTCTGTTTGATGTAATGCACTGATTCCTTCTGTGGAATATTTGTGTAGAGGGCAGTTATGTCTAGTGCAACTAAGAAATTGGAATTGCCCTCTATCCTCAATCCTTCATAATGATTGATTGTGGCCATAGTGTCTTTTAGAAAAGACGGGGAGTCCTCCGCTAGATCATGTATTGCCTTTTCAATCTATTTTCCAATGAGCTCCAATATGGACCCACATAAAGAAATCATGGGCCTCTCCGGAGGATTGGTGCAGTTTTTATGTATTTTGGGCAATGCTTATATGGTCGGAAATTCTGCATTCTCTTGGAGTCATAAAAAATGCCTCTTCTGTAGTTAAGAAACCTCAATGCCTTGTGTACAGAGGTCTTGTAGAGTTTTCATTAGATCATCTGTGGGATCAGAGCGAACTTTTTGGTAATGGTTGGTATTGTTAATTAAAGTGTATACCATAGTTTCATATCCCTTTCTGTCCATCAACACTATCCCACCAACTTTATCGGCTGATTTTATGACCAAATTCTTATTATCGGCTAACGCTTTTAGAGCTTGATTCTCTTATTCTCTTCCTGCGTGAGATTTTTCTTGTGTTGTGAGGTCAAAAGTTGCTTGGTGATTTCAGGTAAGGCTTTTAAGATCAACCTTTCAAAGGTTATAATTTCTGTAGGGACCTCATTGCTTCCCGGTGTGAATGTGGATTTTGGTCTGAAACCAGTTAAGGACTGATCTCTCTTATCTGTTTTATCCATGAAAAAAGCCCTGAGTCTAATGGTGCAAAAAAACCTTCTAAGCTCCATTTCCAAATTGTTGGTAGAAATATCTGCAGTGGGTACAAAACTCAACCCTTTCCTAAGAACTGATTCTTCTGCGGTGGTAAGTGTATGTTGGGACAGATTAAACACTACCATTTGTCTCTGCATTACCGGGGGTAACCCCGTTGTCTCGTATGAAAAGTTTGTGGTTGCCCCTTTGGGGGCCCATTTCCTCTGTTCGATGGACGCCTGCCTCTGGGGCCGCCCCTCCCTAAAAAATGCTGACCTCTGATGTTGTTGCCTGATCCCCGTGCTGGGTTCCCCTGATCACTTCCAGAGGAGCTGGTGTCAGAGAAAGTGACCCAGCATTTGTTATTATTCTGGGGTTTGTTTTGGAACCTATAGTTCCAATTTGGTGTCTTGTAGTCTTTTGCCAAGTAAGGATAAACCTTCTCCTTGGAGAAAGAAGCAATGTCTGTTTTCAATTTGTTGAATTTCTTCAAAATATTGAATTTCTTAAATTGTTCCTATTCCAAATTTATAGCATTCGGTTGATTCTTTGCCTCTGATAAAACCCCACTGGTCAAAAAAGTTGCCTCCTGGATCTCTAATTCTTGTTTTTGTTTAGATGCTAAGCACTCTGATGTCATAATTGTCAACAACATTAAGTCTCGACTGCACTTAGTTGAGATCTGGCTAAAGCAAATCTTGTATTCCTCGTCCTCCAAAAGGACTGCAGGGAGTAAATTAATTTGTAATCCCAACGGGATTGTACTAGCTTTTAAATATTTCTTCAACAGGTGGCTGTGGAGGTCTGTGTAGAACCCCTTCTTTTTTGCCCCCAGTAGTGCTTCCGGTTTTATCAATGGATCTGTGTGTTCTGATTCAGGAATGTTGTCAAAGATGGTAGAGCCCCTAATGGCTTCTTGAATTTGAGCTTCTGTATAGTTCAATGTGTTGGTCTCGGCCATTACTTCGAGTTTTGTGCACCTGCTAGGGCATCACCTTGAGGTGGGGGGGGAGCAATGAACAAGCTAGCAATTTTTACTGCATTCAAAGAATCCAAAAGGGTATTTCAAGGGGGGGGAGACCACAGCAGCCAAGGGCTGTACTAAGCATAATATAACCAAACAAAGAAGTGGTCGTGCCTGACAATTATTTAACTGGGGATATTGAGGGCCTCAGGCTGTAGAACGGCATACAAAACGGTACAAAAGTCAAGAGACAAGTACCACCCTCAAACCATTTATATTGTGTAACTACAGGTTAACCTACCAACCAATTCCTTCCAAGAGACCGTGGCAGTTATTGTGCACAATCATTCTCAGACAAGGCATTAATGTTTGCATTAAGCTTTATTTTATTTTTTATCTATGGTCATAATTAATAACCCAACGGGAAAAGTGTGTTAAATACTACATTCATCAATTGAACAATTGTTAAAATCAAACCATCTGAAAAACTAAAAAAGCACATCACACAAACCAAAAACCATTGTCTCTCAGCATTCATCACCTAAACTTTCTTTCACATTCAGAACAATCAACATAAATATACTCATTCATGCCTGTGCAATTCAATGCAATTTCTGTTGTGTGTTCCCAGAGCCAAACAAAACAGTCTATACCAATAGACCTCAAGACGTTAAAACATGTTCATAGTCTTGTAAAGTGAATCAATGTATATTGTAATAAAGGATATATATTGGCATATTTCTTTCCATGTATACAGTTGCTCCAACATTTCTCTGTGACCCAAGTAGGGTCCAACTCCAAAGGGGAGTGGAACCTCTGATCTTGCCGCCTAGAGTTTCGGGCTAGTGGTTGTTAAAACACTTTACAACTGCTGCACCTCATCAGGACAAACAAATACAAACAATGTTCTAGCACATAACTGACGGTAGGTGTGTTAATAAAGTACATTTCTTCAATATTCAACTGTATTTTTTCTTGTTTATTTCATATTCCAGACCTAAAAACTGTTTGTTAAAACACCATAAGAAAGGGAAAAGAGGGATGGAAAAGAAACACAAGGAGAAAATAGAAGAAATTCATCAGTCTTTCTCCAGTGTGGTTACTTTCTAGAAATTGCACATTGTATATTATCACACCATATTTAAAACTCTAAAAACTCTCCAACCCGTCAATTTGATCAGTTCCAACATATCAAACAAAAAACATTAAATTATTTCCTGTACAATTGCGGAAGAATTGTGTTGCTTGTACATTGCTCCAAAACCAATCCCAGGGACACCCCCAAGTGAGGGGATCAAGTTTTGACCCCTGCAAATTGATAAATTTCGTACCTCTAAGAGTGTATGTAACCAGAGAGATTGAAAAAACTTTTGCTAAAGATTAACAAAAGATTAAAAAAGGGGAGAGGGCAAGACCCATATGTTTCTACACTGCAATCCAACAGTTCTGTTTGTGCATTTACCCAAGCCTCCGTTTATGAGATTGTCCCGCTTTAAATTGCAGCTTACCCCAATGGATGTTGTCTCCACATGGAGTTTGTGTCGGTAAAGAGAAGGCGGACAGACGGTGTGTTCCGGTAGGCCAAACACCGATGCAGACCTCCTGATGTAGATGGTGAATCAATTCAACCGGAGGGCTCGACCTCTATTGTATCCCAAAATTCACTGTTAAGGAAACTCAGTAGTGTCTAAGAATGATATAACACATTTGGGGGTCAAGGGGACCAACAATGTCAATCCCTACCCTCTCAAATGGTACCCACACCACTGGGAGCGGTACCAAGGGAGCTTGGATTGTTGTGCCACTTTTCCCAGATAACTGGCATGTGGCACAACTTCTGCAGTTACTTTCTACTTCCATTCCCATCTTGGGCAAGTAGAAGTGCATGGATAACCTTTGCTTGGTTCTCTTGATGCTAGGGTGACCAGCAAGGGAGACTTCATGCGCCAACTGCAAGAGAAAGGATCTTACAGCAAGGGGAACCACCAACCCCCTATGGTCTTCTTCTGTGGACTCACTGTAGAGGAGCCCACCTTCCCAATAATTCCTATGCTTGCCAGAAGGTTCACACTCAAGCTGGGAGCAGGCCTGTCTCCTTAGGCCTTCCAAAGATGGGCACTCACGTTGGCCCTTACTGAACTCAACCCTGTCCGGACCATCTTCCACTAACAAACTCTGCAGTTCAGAATGGTCATGGGTATTGAGGATTTCAGGCAACACCTCTTCCTCGTCAGGTTCATGTTTTTGACCAACTACCTCCACCTCAGTGATAGGTGAGTTAGGGGGAATATTTTCTTTCCCTCTTTTGTCTTTCTTGACTCCTTTAGCCTTGGGTTCCCCCTTTGGCTTCGGCTTGGCATTGGACTTGGCCAATGCAGCTCTTGTTTGTGGCCTTGTGCATGGTCTCTCTGCTGCGTCACCCACAAGCCCTAAAACTCGGAGATCATTCCCCAGCAGGACCTTTCCTGGGTCATCCCTCTGAATGATCACTGGAATCCTGACCACTGTACCATTAATAGTAAGATTTACAGGCATAACTGGGAACTTGAGAGGCGGTCCACCAGCTAATTTAGGGGGGTAACAGAGAAGCTCTGGCAACTTCCTCTGGGTCTACCAAGGTAGAATCCACTACAGTTCTGCTGCACCCAGTATCCCTAAGGGCAGGAGTATCTACTCCATTGATCAGCACACTGTTTTTAAAATAGTGCTTGGTACTGTCAGGAATCCTAGCATACGCATCTGAGACGTTAGGCTCCCAGGAACCCAGGGAAACTAAAACTAACTCAGAGTCTATCCCACTGGGGAATGAGTCTCAGGAGAAGGATGCCCCTGTGAGCTCTTCTTCTTCATAGTAGGGGAAGGCCAGATTCGCAGAGTGTCCCCCAAAGGTTTAATCTTACATCTGGGGTCCCCCTTCACATCGTCACTTGTTCCACAAGCCACACAAGATCCACTGGGTCTTGGGACATAGGGAGGCTTACTGTAACCAGAGTTCTGTTTGGAAGGATAACTTCCACTACCCTGTGCATTTTCCTGTGACTTACCCTTAAATGTCTTTTTCTGGCTCTTTTGGGAGGAAGTTTTATTAGACCCCCCGCCCTCTTTATCTTTGGACTTTTTCCCCTCCTCCTGCTTACCAGGATGAGTCTTGTCCTTATGGGACACTCTATGTGACACCCACAAATCTGCTGCTATGGCCAGCTTCTTAGGATCTAACTCCTTTGAATCTGCCAAATGCTCCTTAAGCTCAGGGGAACAAGATGCACAAATATGCTCAAGGATGAGAAGACATATCATACCCTCAAATATGGAGATCCTATAGCCTTCAACCCAAGCAGTCAATTTATGTAACGAATCAGTCACATATGACACCCAAGTACTACCTTCTTTCTTTGTGTACTCTCTGAACCTCTTCAGACCAAGTTTGGCAGAAGTCTTCCCAAACTTTAAGAAGAGGGTTTGCTTTAACAATGCCAAATCTACTCTTTCAGCTTTTGACATCTCCATAATAACACTGCAGCCAGAATGGGGTAGTCTGCTGAGCAACCATGCAATCAGCATTTACAACCTCTTGAACCTCACATGCATACTCAAATGCATTCAGCCAGTCCATAATGTCATTCTTCTCTTCAGTCACACTGAGCAGATCTTTAGGAAATCTTGAATGAGAGGAGGACCCAGACCCATGTCCAGATCCCTTGGATCCATTGGATCCAAGGCACACAGAGTAAAGGACACTACAAATCACTCCCAGACAGGTGTATTTATATTAAAAATATAAGTACATTTATTCAAGGCCTTTGAAGTTCAACACACAGTAATAATCAACAGTAATACTTTTAAACCAACACAATTCTACTAAAATACATATATACAAGACCAAGTGGCCTAAAGGGTTAATGCACGAAATGGATCCACAACCTAGAAAGGGAATGAAGCAGGCTGTGCAGAGTCTTTAGGCATTTCTGCAGTAATCACAATCCTAGCTGAAAGGCAGTCCAGTCGCTAATAGAAAAGTGGAGAATATTGCTCAAATGTACTTGCAATTCTGGGGCAGTTAGTAGTGCAGATGGGCAAAAGAAAGTCTATTGTGGGTGAGGTGATGCAGAATAAGTTCCCACTATTCGCAGAAGGTCTCCGCAAGAGGGCAGAACAGGTTCCAGGAGTTGGAAATAGTTCGATAGCTCAGGCTATCTGTGGAAAGGAAAGTGGCCCTCAGCGGACACTCGCGCGTAAAAATTGATGGATGCACTAGGGGCCACCAGTAAGGGTTGCAAGTACTCACCGATCCCCCAGCCCACTCCGGACCAAACTTCGGCAGTCGAGTCCACTTCGGTTGCAGGTTCCAATGCGGAAGTTGTGCGGGTCTGCGGCTTTCAGCGGCGACGATACAGTGAGGATTCCTCTATGAGACAGTGGCGATTTCTCTGCTCCTGGTGGATGGATCAGGCTAGTTTCACTTCAGCAGGCTTCAGAGCAAAGCGGGGCAAAGCAGCAAGGCACCTGCGAAGTTCGTCACCACGGCTGGGTGACACTGTAACCGCGTGTACTCCGTTTTGGGTGTTCTATCTTTATTCCAGACCTGGGAATACCAAGTGTACGAAATTCGGTGTGAGAGTGCTGTGAAAACAGAGTTTGCAAAGTATCAAGTTTCAAGGGTCTCCTCGAAACAGTGGCAGTGTCAGAGCAAAGGTCCTGCGCAAGCTGATCAGCCCACCGGTTGGTTTAGGGACACCTCTGAGAAGGCTTACTTGCAGGGTTTGATGAAGGTGCAGAGAAAATTTGGTCCACTATTCTAATGGGTCGAAGCCTCTTCGCAGACCTTCTAGCTCAATCAGATGCAGAGGTGTACAGCGGGACAACAGCAGGCTCAGGGTGCCAAACCTTTCAGGATGCTTGGTTCCTATCCTTCGTTCAGTGAGAACTCAAGAGATCGACCTGGTATGTGTGTTTGGAGCCTTCTCTTATCCAGAATCTCCTTCGTGCCAAAACGAAGAGGACCCAATGGGAGATCTGCTCACATACAGGCACATCAGACGTGCACCAATCACGGACCACAGTGGTCCCAGGCATTCTCAGAACACCAGACTCTCTGGCACCCAGGTTGTGAATTGCAACTAGACAGTCCACCCCACATCTTGGCACTTTGCGGCCAAATACATGCACAAATAAGGACTGACCCCGGTCGGCTCGACCTGGGGAAGGTGAAGGGGCAAGATGGCCAAAGGACAGGACAAAGAACCTTGTGGAATGGCCTTTTTGGAGCCAGGCCACCTTTCTGTGCCAAACATGGTAATCGAATTTTGAATGGCAGGAAAGGGTTAAAAATACTTGAAAAGATAAGCTGCCACCAGCCCTGTCTAAGGCACATCAGCACTTCTCCTAAAAAATCCTTCGAGGGTGTCTAGGGCCCTGGGAAATTACAGGAGGACCCCATCGCACTGTACTGTAAGGTACATTGTGCACTTTTAACAAGTTGCAGAAAAGTTACAACATGGAAAAGGACTAAGGGAAAAAAAAATCTCCCAGTACTGACTGTCTTTAAGGGTAGGTCAGTTTCCGCATAACAAAGTGAGCAAAAAGCCCAGGGAAGTGCAGCTGAAGGCTGTGCTCCACTGGCAAAGTCAGACTATGGTGTTAAACAGCAGCAAAAAGTTGGGGGGATTACACAACTGGAGTGAACACTTCAAATAAATGGGAATCCTTACTAACATACATCTACAATGGCAACGGCAGAACAAGTTCAGGAACTAATTGCTGCCGTCCAGGGGCTATCTATGGAACTGCAGAACGTGAAAGCCAAAAACGATGTCCTAAAACAACTTGTTACTTCCAGGGATGACCGCCCTACTGACCTGCCCCCAATGGCTCTCACTTCAGGCAAGTACGATGGCTCGCCGAAGAGACTTAAAGAGTTTATTGATGCCTGTATCATGCATTTTACTTTTCGTACCAACACTTACTCCACTGACAAGGCTCGAGTGGGTTATATGGTATCCAACATGGCAGGCAATGCACTTGCATGGGTCACTCCATTGCTGACTTCAGCCGACTCTGTGATGCAGAATTTCCAGACATTCATAGCCCAATTGAGGAGGACCTTTGAAAGAACTGAGGTGGCCTATTCCAGTTGTGCGTTGTTGTTGGATTTGCGGCAGGGGACCACTGATCTGATATAAAATTCAAGCGGACAGCGGCAGAGGTTGGATGGCCTGATGCGACTTAATTCGTCATCTTTAAATGAGGATTACAGGAGGAACTCAAGGACGAGTTGGCAAGAGTCGCCAGACCTTCTTCACTCTCCGATCTGATGACCTTGACTCTCCAAATAGACTATTGGCTTAGAGAAAGGAAGGTGGAACGCAAGAAGATCCCCTTCAAACCTCCAGTTATTCCGCCTCCTATTTTGCCTCGCCAAGATTCCGGTGAGACTCCTAAAGAAGAACCCCTGCAGATCGGTGCTGCTCGAGGTCCTTTGTCCAGCACTGAATGGAAAAGAAGGAAGGACCATGCTCTGTATTTGTATTGTGGTATAGAAGGTCATTTGCTATGGGATTGTCCTGAAGTTCCACCACAGAGAAGGGGAAAAGAAAGACCCTGGTCCTAGGAGGCATGCAGGATCAGGGTTTTTGGAACCCTTCTCTGTTAGTCACCCACTCTGGAGCTGTTGAACAAGACACCAGACTTCTGGTGGTTCACGTTCACCTTCTATTACCCCATAAACAGGTAGAAGTCGTGGCTCTTATTGACAGTGTAGCAGCCGTAAATCTTCCTGGACGTCCTTTGGGCTCACAAGGCAGGTATTCCACATCTGGAAAGAAAGGAAAACCAAGAAGTAGAAGGGGTCGATAGTACACCATTGAATTCTGGGCCTATCACCCATACCTCGGTGGGTCTCAAGGTTGTCTTCTGTGAACACCAGGAAAGTATCTATTTTGACCTGATTCGGGCTGCGCACTTTCCTGTTATACTGGGAATACCCTGGTTAAGGTTATACAACTCTTACATCGATTGGAGCAAGAAACCTCTACTCTTTCAGTCCGACTACTGCTCCTCTCATTATCTTTCACAGTCAAGGGTGCAGATCGCCTTTGCCGAATGTACCCGAGAAGATGCCCCCATTTTGGGGCTACAGTGCATAGCCGAGCAATATCATAATTTTAATGAAGTCTTTCTCGATCAGGTCCCCAAGGCGCTGCCTCCCCATAGACCAGAAGAATGCTCCATCGATCTCCAGGAGAATGCATTGGTGCCGTTTGAACACATGTTTTCTCTCACCATACCGGAAAAACATGCATTGAAGGACTACCTGGGGGTTAACATGCAGAATGGACCTAGCAAGCCTACCAAATCCCCTGCCGGGGCCTCTCTGTTTTTCATCCCCAAGAAGGATTCCAAAGAACTCAGGCCATGTATAGATTATTGCGGCCTCAATCAGGTAGCCATCAAGGACAGATATCCCATGCCCCTCATAAGGGACATCCTGGAAGCTGTCCAGGGCTCTACTATTTTCATGAAACTGGACCTTAGGGGAACTCCACTTGTTGAGCATCAAGGCCAGCGACGAGTGGAAGACCGCCTTCAGAACCCCATTTGGACACTATGAGTACTAGGTTATGCCCTTTGGCCTGGTCAACGCTCCCACTGTTTTTCAGCAGTTCATGGACCGTCTATTTCAGAATTACTGTTTCATGCGGTGATCATATACCCAGATGACATCTTGGTGTTCTCGAAGAATTCAGAATCACACCGTTATATGAGGTCCTCGATAGGCTGCAAAGAAGTCACCTACTGATTAAACCTGAAAAGTGCCTTTTTGATGTTTCATCTGTTCCTTACCTAGGATTCATCTTATCCTATAAGGGCATCCAAAGGGACCAGGTCAAGGTGGTAGATGTACAACAGTGGCCTACACCCAATACTGCTAAGGACATTCAAAGAGATTTTTGGGACTGACACATTTTTATCGCTAATTTATTCCTGATTTTTCTGAGATCGTCCTACCCTTGACCGCACTTCTAAATAAGAATGTACCCCTTTTCTGGGGGGTGTGGCTTGACGGCCATGCTGTGAGCAGCTGAATTTCGGAGCTCCCCCTTGATCCTGAAGACGAACTGGTCAAACTGGCCTGATTTTCAGTGAAATTCGAATCAAAAATGAAAGCAAGGTGTCGGAATACGCGGAGAACAGCTGGGTGAAACCCTGTTGTGTAGAGGGGAGTGGAACAGCCACACAACGATGGAAAAGGCTTGCAGAGCTGTGGCCAAGATGGCGGTTAGATGCCGGCGAGCGCGGTGAATAGTAACTAAGAAGCCAGTGCCAGAGCCAACGCCAGCCAGAAACAAGTCGCACCCAACAAAGAGGTGGGAAGCGCCTCAGAGAGCGGCACGTGACTATCGAACCCCAACCCCGGCACACAGAGGACTGCTGCACCGTAGCAGCCTGCTGGTGCAGTGGCGGATGCGGATAGGCGGCAGAGGATGCCCATGCAGTGCGGTGAACTCACAGAGCCATGAGGACCCCCAGAAGAACGCAACGGGCACCCGGGGCACAGCCAAGCATCTACAGAGCAGTGCTGGTGAGCAGGGGAAGGTTGATAAGTAGGCCCCTACCCCCTGAGCGACAAGCCGGACACACACACAGGGCAACCTGCTAGCGTGGACCCCAGAGCTGGTTGACACCTGTGGGCCAAAGACTGGCCGTGACATGGGCCGCTCAGCACAGAGGAGATCAGAGCACACAGAGCATACACGGGCACAGCTGGGAGACAGTAGTGCGCCCAGCCCAAAATATCACAGGCCCGAGACAGCAGCATAAACACTGACCCTGAGGAGGCCCATTGTGCCACAGCCCCCCAAAGGGCTACGATAAGGGAGCACGGTGACAGTGGGGCCCAGACTGCTACAGGGGAACGAAATAAATGACCGGCGCACCTAGCAGATAGAGCCGGCGGTACAAGGATAAACAACGCTAGAGCCCGAGAGCCCAGGAACAAGAGCGGGCTTGCGTCAGCAGCCTCCCAGAACAAAGAGGAGGTTGGCAAATGCAGTGTGAAACAAGTTGCAGACACCCACAACACGGCAGAACCCCAGGGACAGTGAGCTTACACCGCCGCGCATACAGACCACAGGTACGTGGGACACAGCGAATAAGAAGCTGTGACCAAACTGGAAGGCAGTAGAGGGGTGCACTCTCTACTATGCCCGGAGAATAAGTGTGGCCATGGCTGTGCCGTGCCCGGTACCCTGCGGCCCCCCAGACAGCCCAGGTCACCGGAGGAGAATTGTGCATTAGGGAGGCACGCAGGCATAGCGAGCTGGGACACAGCAGACCCCTACAGAAACACAAGGCATATCCCCACAAGTACAAGCTGCATCAGTAACAGCAACAGCCAGTAACGACTTGTTGATGTGGAAGAGCACAATCCACCCGCTGAGTAATCCAGCGGAAGTCGGCGTGAGTGGGAGAGATCTAGGGCAGCATCCCATCAGGCTAAGACTGTACATTACACCTGAAACAAGCATGATAAACAGAAAACCGGATACGTGGGAGGGCCCAATCCATCGGGTCTGCCAGAACCCACACTGAAGCAGGCCGCACTGCCTAACCCAACGGACTACAGACAATAACACCTCACAGGTATTTACCCCCACGCTGAGACACAAAGCAAGGCCTAAGATAGGCACAAGTCGAGGGCAGGAAAACTGAACAGGGCAGTGGTACTGGCCCTATGGGCCCACAGAGAAGAAAAGGAGAAGACCCCCCAGTCTGAGCCGATAGCATTAATCCCACGCCACAAATTCTCGCAAGAGACCATAACAGCCGAGGGACACCTCCAGACATCCACATGATAGCATCACTTGGGGTAGGAGACTGCGATGCCAGACAAATCGAAAGGGGTAAGAGACAAACAGACCAGCATGGAATCTTTTGTCAAGAAGTCTGACAAAAGCCAACCCACCTCGTCGGATGCAAATATGCCTGCGACCAGCTCTGAACAGCAGGAAGGAGGCCGAGGTGAGGGCCCTATACTGGAGGCTATAGCGGCCCTGAAGGCGTCCCTGGAAAACAAACTGGATGTGGTTATGGTAGATATGGGCCTCCTTCGGCAGGATGTAAGAAACCTGGCAGACTGAGTGAGCATGGCGGAACAGCAGGTACAGAACAACACCACCAACATTGTCACCACCCAGTCCCAAATGTCAGATGTATTATAACGGGTGAAGATCCTTGAGCACAGGGACGAAGATGCAGAGGGGAGGGCTCAAAGAAATAATATCCGGATTGTTGGACTGCCAGAGGGGGAAGAGGGCAGAGACCCCACAAATTATGTCAAAAATCTGCTGCTGCAGGAGATCAGGCTGGGGTACTGTCCCAAGGCTTTGCGGTGGAGAGAACGTACAGGGCCCTGACTAGGAAACCTCAACCTGGAGCCCGCCCCAAGATCAATGATCGCTAAGATCATGAACTTCAAAGACCAGGAGAAAATACTGACATTCTCAAGGGAAGTGAGGGTGATAACCAGAAATTCCTCTAGAATAACAATTTACCCAGACTACACCGTTCTGGTCCAGAGACAACGGGCGCACTTTGGCCCAACTAAAGAATGTCTCAGAGTAGCGAACATACTTTACATGCTGCTGTACCCCGCCAAACTAAAGGTAATACGAGAAGGCAGATCGTACTTCTTTGAAACAACGGAGGAGGCCCACACATGGATGGACCAACAAGGCATCCCGCAACAAAGAGCCAGAAATGCTAATAACAACGAGAACCTACCCCAGTGACAACCGGTGTGGACCCAACACGGGAACAACTAAATAAAAGGAAAATAACGTTAAGACATCATTAATATGACACAAGCCAGAAGTAATATAAATAAAGGAGCGACAAGCTTTGGTTCTGCCGCAGAGGACGACAGGACACAAAACCCCACTGAATTCCAAAAGTTCAGATGCCAGTTCTAAGGCATCACGCTGCGGCGGGCCTGCCCCACTTAGGATGCCATTGCAAGAGAAGCAGCGGTGCCCGAGAAGGGGGAGGGTGGATGGGCGTTTGTTTACAGTTCACGTTTTTCTGTTCAGAACGAGGCACAAGAAGGAGAGAACACTTTAGAAGGATTAGATGCTATAGATGCTATGGTGGCGCAAGAAACAAATGGCGTACAAGGGTAAGAAGACGAAGGCAGGACATCACGCCACCCAGCGGTGGGGACTCCACAAGAGTCGCATGGCATGAGAAGGACATAGAGACTTGGGGATCGACCTAGACAGCAAGAGTGATGCTCAACACAAAAACAAGAGTCCAGGACACAGGCAGGAGAGCCAGCATAGGCCCATGGGAATGGAAGGGTCCACATAAAACACAGTGATGTGAACCCAGAAAAACTCACAATAGCAACCTGGAACATCTGGGGGCTGAAGGTGTATGTTATGAGGTTGAGGGTGCATTCATGGCTCAACAAATCAAGGATCAAAGTAGTGATCCTGCAGGAAACCCACTTGACGAGGCACAAAAAGTCCTAGATAGCGGCCAAGTGGGGTGGACAAATGTTCAGCTCGACCTACTCTACCTATGCCAAAGGGGTGTTAAGATGGATAGCCCTGAGGGTCCCATTCTAGCTGTTAATACAAGAACAGGCCAGAGAAGGCAGGTGGGTGTAAGTGCACGGGATGCTGGAAAACAAGGAGGTGTGCTTGTTCAACACATAACCCCCAAATCAGGATGCAACCACGTTCTTCCAGAAACTCGCACCACAGCTGGCCCCATACAGGGAGGCAGCATTCATTTGGGCAGGTGATTTCAACTGTTCATTGGACCCGCTCCTAGATCGATCGGATGATAAATATAAGAAGCCGGCTCCGTCAGCGAGAGCACTCAAGAACATTTTGGAGCAGCTAAAACTGGAGGACATCTGGAGATAACTGCATCCAGATAAGAGGGGATATTCCTACTATAGCGCCCCACATGGTACGTTTACATGCATAGATTATCTCTTCACTGGCAGCGAGACACTAGGGGAATTCACTAGCGCGCATCACAGAGCGAGAACATTCTCAGATCACGTTTCAGTGACTGTAATATGGGCATACAGGCACAGGAAGGCCCCAATACAGATCTGTAGAATTAAGGGCAGAGACTCTGCTAGAGGGGGAGGTCCAAGCCCATCTACAAGATACAATAGACAATTACTTTCACCTCAACACGGCTAGCGTAGATAGATCAGCAACAGTCTGGGATGCCTTTAAGGTGGTAGTCAGAGGTGCAGCAATTGGCAAAACAGCGGGACTTAAAGGGAGGGTACTGACAGAACTTGGGGAGATCGAACAGGGAATAGAGAGGATGGAATTGCAAGCGGGCTCACTGGGGGAGGAAATGCCTGAACTGTTATCCCTTAGGATACAGTCTAAAGCAACCTGGGAGAAACTGGGAAAACAAAATTATGTGAAAATACACGCAAAGACTACATGTTGAAGGAGGTAAACTGGGGAGGCTCTTGGCCTGGCTAACCAGACAGGAGGTTAAGAAACTCCCGATCAACGCAATTGGAAATAATGCTGGGGAAGAGGTGAGGACACAAGAGGGAATAAACCAGGTTTTTTCAAAATTCTATGAGAATCTATATTCGAGCACTAGCAAAGCACATGATTTAGATATTACAGACGCCCTAGACCAGATTGACCTCCCAAAGCTTGATGCAGAACACACTCAGATGCTTGAGGAACCATTAACGGTAGAGGAAGTGGAAGCGGTCATAGACAGCCCCCGAGCGTCCAAGACCCCGGGACCCGATGGGCTACCCGGTGAGTTCTACAGGGTGTAAAGACCACTTTAGCTGTCAAATTATTGGAGGTGTATCAAGAAGCGTTTGAAATGGGCCAGTTGCTGGACAGCATGCAAGAAACATTAATAATATCCATTCTCAAACTGGGTAAACCCCCCCAGACACCAGCTCTTACAGGCCGATCTCATTGATAAATCAAGATTGCGAAAATCCTAATGGCAGTCCTAGCCAATAGGCTTAAAAGAATTATACACACGCTAGTGCACCCAGACCAAACGGGCTATGTCCCAGCTCGTAACACCTTGTTGAACCTGCGGCGGCTATACCACACCAACGATATGCAGGGCGAATGTGCACTAGCGTCCTGAGACGCGGTTAAGGCCTTTCGATTCTGTGCATTTGAATTGGCTGCTCAGGGTGCTGGCCCACTTTGGTATGGGCGAGGGCTTTCTTGGATGGTCAGGTTACTGTACAAAGACCCCAAGACCACAGTTAAGACAGGGAGGCATATCTCGGAAGCATGGAAGATATATAGGGGCATGAAACAGGGTTTCCCGCTATCCCTAATGCTGGGGTTACTGGCCCTCGAACCCTTAGCGGTCTTCCTGTGAGCGACATATGTAGACATGGGGATACGCATAGATAATGTCACGCATCTCTTGTCACTAAACACCGACGACATGTGTTTGTTCGTCGTGAACCCTCGCAAAAACCTCCCTGACCTACTGGAGGCAATAGACACCTACGACAAACTTTCGGACATCTCCATAAACAAAGAAAAATCCATCATATACCCCCCCCGCGGAACTCAGACAGGTTCCCATAGAGCAGTTGCCACTCCTGAGTCTCACGTGGGTACCACGCACCTTCCAATATTTGGGTATAGACATACATCACGACCCCACACACACATACACTGCCAACACGCAAGTGGCCATACAAAAAATGTCGAAGTCCATGGAGTTCTGGAGGACATTGCCATTGGGGATGATAGGGAGAGCAGCCCTGTTAAAAATGACGGTCCTACCCCGTCTGTTATATTATTTTACAAACATGCCCTACAACATACCAGGGACATTTTTTGAGCAATTGAACACGATAGTGTGAGAATTCCTGTGGGGAGGAGGGCGGAACAGACTGGCTCTACACACTCTACAAAGGGACTAACAAAGGGAATCAATGTGCCGGACTATGAGAAATACTATCTGTCAGGGCAGCTGCAATTTGTGGTCCGATGGTTGGGGGATGAAGAATCCATAGACTCACTACTATTCCAGCCGGCACCGCAGAACTGCTACTTATGAGAAATGATGTGGATGGAAAAATCCTGGGCCAAAGGACTGACTACCCTGCTCAAACTGGAGCTAACATTATGGAAGAAGGCATGGAAGATTCAGGGAACCCAGGACTCATGCTCCTTGCAGATCCCCCTAGCGGGATTTGTGGGCACCATACCATAAGCTCTGGCTACCTACAGGACACACTGGAAAGCTAAAGGGAAGCTAAAGGAGTGGTACAGGTCAGACACCTGTGGAAGGACGGTAAATGGGTGTATTTCAACACCCTCACAGAAGATAATGGAATACACAGGGCAACCCCTTACCCCAAAAAGATTATCTAAAATGGGAAACAAAGACATTCAATCCTGTCCAAGATGTGCCGCGGAAAAAGCAGACATGCTCCATATGTTCTGGGGGTGCCCAGTAGTACAAACATTTTGGGAGGATATTAAGGCAAGGGTACCTACAGGCAGAGTGCAAATGCAACAATGGACACGAGAGAGCTACTTGTTAGGACTATTCCCAAGGGGGGGGGGGGCAAACAAAGGACGCATATAGCCAAGAAAAAGGACTTGATGTGCATCTTGGTGAAAAGGTGGATCGCTATGGCTATGGTGGAAGACCGACACAGGGCCCAGAATAGAAGCATGGTGGGCCCACTTGAATCGTTGGACACTGGCAGAGACAGTAGTATGGACCAGTGCAGTACAGAGAGGGTCGAGAGAAAGCAGCGACAAGTTACTGGCTTGGAACACGCTCCTTCAGGATATGCTGGGATCCAGATAGGACAGAGACACTGGGTCGGACAATGAGGTTACGAACCTGATGGACCAAGTGCAAAGCCCTACTGAAGACGTCTAACCAGCTGGGGGTGCTATCCGAACAAAAGCTCATGGGGTTGGGCGAAAGGGCACACAGCTAAAAAATAAACACCTGAGAAAAGCACATGGTAAAAAGAACAAGCGCCATGATTATCGTAATTGAGAGAGACTCCCATGTTGAATGTTATAAAATACAATAAAGAAATTAAAAAAAAGAATGTGCCCTTTTCTGGGATCCCAAAGTTGATCAAGCCTTCCACTTCTTCAAGGAGAAATTTTGTTCGGAACCCATTCTTAAGCAACCGCACCAGTCACTCCCCTTCATCGTCGAACTGACAAATCAGTAGGAGCTTTAGGGGCTGTCCTCAAACAACGGCATGGGGATCTAGAATATCCCAATGCTTACTTATCTAAAACACTCAAACCCTGTGAACTGAATTATTCAGTCATAGAAAAAGAGCTCTTAGCGAAGAAACAAGCTTGTACTGAATGGCGTCCTGGATCCGCACACCCTTGTACTGGATCTGCACACCCTTTTGAGATCAGGACCAATCATCGCAATCTTAAGATTCTTCAACAGATGGATTGTGTGAATGCTCGCCAAGCCCAGTGGGCCTATTTTTTTGCACAATACAACTTCATCATTACTTATATACCAGGACCAGACAACCTTGCGGCTGATGGTCTTTCGAGAAGTTTGGTTTCTCCTTCACTCGGGAGTCAAGAGATTGAGACCCTCTTTCAAAGGAAATGTTTTGTGGGTGGGGTTAATACCTTCCTACAAGAGGTCAAAGACGCTGTCACCGAGTATACTATGATCCCACTAACCCGTTTTTTCAGTTTACAAAGGGTCACCTCTTTCACTCTGACTGTTTGGTTGTTCCCAGTAACACCTTGCAAAGGAAAGTCCTCTCCTGGTGCCACAACGGAAATATGGCCGGCCACACAGGAAGAGATGCCACCCTGGATCTCATAAGGTGCTCTTTTTGGTGGCCCACCTTATATAGGGACGTAAAAAGACCTTTGTCCGTTCGTGTCCCATTTACGCAAAGAGAAAACCCTCTACTGGCCGACCAATTGGTTATTTGGAGCAAGGACCCAACGCCAGTAGACCTTGGAGCCACGTCTCTGCTGATTTTGTTGCCGATCTGCCTCTTTCAATTGGATCCACCGCTATAATGGTATCAGTGGATTCCTATAACAACATGGCTCATTTCACTCCCCTCTCTGGTCTAACATCTGCTTCCAAGACTGCTGAGATGTTCTTCAAAGAAATGTTCCACCTATACAGGTTGCTAGACTCTGTCACCTCGGACCGTGGTTCCCAGTTCACTTCTAAGTTCTGGAAGACTCTCTGAAAACTTTTGGGGATCAAAAGAGCAATTTCGTCTGGTTATCATCCACAAACAGACAGACAGAGAGGCTGAACTTCACCATGGAACAGTACCTCAGTTGCTACGTCAACACCTGATTGAAAAATTGGGTGTATGTACTGCCTACGGTGGAATTCGTGCATAACAATAACATATATACAGCTATAGGGATGAGTCAGTTTTCCTGCACCTACGTTCTACATCCCTGATTTCTTCCTACTTCAGCCTTTCCTTCCTTCACCATCCCTTCCATCGACTTTTTTCTGAGGTATATTTCTCAGGGTCATAAGGATGCGTCTGAGAACCTAAAAAGAGCCAGGCACACATACAAGACTCAAGCGGACTCACCCAGATGGGATGTTCCGGATTGGGATGTCGGTACTTTGGTCTGGCTTTCAACCAAACACCTAGCCAGATAGGGTCACCCTTCCAAACTCTCTCAGAGATTCATTGGTCCATTTGAAATTCTTACCAAGATAAACCCTGTGACCTTTAGGCTCAAATTGCTCTCCTCATTGAATTGCTTACATCCAGTGTTCCACTCATCCCTGCTACGTACATGTACAGACGATCCATACAACCATAAGACCAAAGCTTTTCATCCCTTTATTGCTAAAGTCAATGACGATTATGAGATCTCCAGGAATTGGGACTCAACATATCGCAAGGTCAACCTACAGTATTTGGTACAATGGAAGGATTATCCTCTCTCTGAGAATTCCGAGGAGTCCGTTTCCAATATCAATGCACCCCAGCTCATTGATCGGTTTCATTGCCTGCTTCCGGCGAAGCCGGGCTCCTCAGGGCATAGCAGGGGGCATACTCTCACCGATCGGCAACCCTGGGGACTTTGGAAAAGATGGAGTCTCCGTCATTGAGGGGCCAGCACGCTTCCACCTTTACGCACCTGAGCGGTCTAGACTTTTCTCGTTTTGTTTTCTCCTCCTTATCTGTCCCTGCTCACCGCACTGCCTCGAGTTGCAAACACTTGCTTCCCTGCTCTTTGGTTTAGATGCTAGTTTTCCTGTGTTCTTTCCCTTCATGTCACCCGCCTTCTCTCCTCATCCCACTGACTTCTTCCATTCCCTCTGCAGTACGACTGCTCTAAACTCCTTGCTTCAGAGCTCTTGGTAACTCTGCCTCCTAAATCCTGCAAATTTCACCTGTAGTTCTTCCTTCTCTGGCTTGGCATTCAGCCACTCTCCTCTTACCTTCTTGTTGCCTCCTCTCATGGCAGAGTCCCCTCTTTTTTCTACCTTGCTTTTCCTGCTCAGCTTACCTAACCGAAGTAGAGCTTTACGTTCTTGTTTGTCACGCAACTACGGTCACAGTTTATGTCAGCACTGCTTACTGAATCTACAGAAACACCATCTACTGCATCCATTTGACAAGGGTTTTTTCAGCCATTTGGCTTTTCCATTTAACCTACCAGTAATTTCCGGGGGGGTCCTTGCCTTAGCTGTGTCAGCAGAGGGAATAGTGGCAACCTCCCAGGGAAGACCTTACCTTGACAAGGAGCGCAAGTCATCTAAGAAATAGGTTACTCCGGCGAACTCGGAAGAAGAGGAATTCTCTGCGGAAGACACACGTGAGGATTCACACACCGTTGTTGTTAGTTTGCAACACCCAGAGTCAGCATCTACGATGGCAATGGCAAAACAAGTTCAGGAACTATATGCTGATGTCCAGGGGCTATCTATGGAACTGCAGAATGTGAAAGCCGAAAACACTGTCCTAAGACATTGCATTATGCATTTTACTTTTCTTACCAACATTTACTCCACTGACAAGTTCTCGAATGGGTTATATGGTTTCCAATATGGCAGGAAATGCACTTGAATGAGGCACTCCATTGGTGACTTCAGACGACCCTGTGATACAGGATTTCCAGGCATTCATAGCCTTATTGTGGAGGACCTTTGAAAGAGCTGAGGTGGCCTATTCTTCTTGTGAGTCGTTAGATTTGTGGCAGGGGCCACTCTTACATTAGCGAATTCAAGCTGACAGCAGCAGAGGCTCGATGGCCTGAGGAGACTCAATTCGTCATCTTTAGAAGAGGATTACAGGAGGAATTCAAGGACGAGTTGGCAAAAGTCGCCCGACCTTCTTCACTCTCCGATCTGATGACCTTTAATGTCCAAATAGACTATCAGTTTAGGGGAAGGAAGGTGGAACACAAGAAGTTCCCCTTCAAATTTCCAGTTGTTCTGCCTCCTGTTTCGCCTTGCCAAGTTTCTGGTGAGACTCCTAAAGAAGAACCCATGCAGATCGGTGCTGCTCGAGGTCCTTTGTTCAGCATGGAACGGAAAAGAAGGCGGCACCACGGTCTGTGAATGCATTGTGGTTCAGAAGGTCATTTGCTATGGTATTGTCCCGAAGTTCCCCCACCGAGAACAGGAAACAAATGACCCCGGTCCTAGGAGAGGGTATCAGGTAATATTATCCCCATATATGTGGTCGCCGTAAATAATATCGCCGGGAAAAGGTTGCAGCGATATTATATGGGTGACCATATATATGGGGACAGGGGCAAATAATGCAATAATGTCACCACAAAAAACGGCCATTTTCCGGCGATATTTTTGCATGGTGAGATTTTTGTGGCGACATTATTACATGGAACCTAGGAGGGATGCCTGATCTGGTTTTTTTTAACCATTCCCTGGTCGCCAACCACTCTGGAGCTGTTAAACAAGACACCAGACTTCTGGTGGTTCGTGTTCACCTTCAACAGGTAGAAGTCCTGGCTCTTATTAATAGTGGAGCGGTGGGAAACTTCCTGAATGTCCTTTGGGTGCAGAAGGAAGGTATTCCACGTCTGGAAAGAAAGGAAAACCAGGCAGTAGAAAGGGTTGATGGTACACCATTCTGTTCTGGGCCAATCACTCATACCTCAGTGAGTCTCAAGGTTTTCTTCTTTGAACACCAGGAAACAATTTATTTTGACCTGATTCGGGCAGAGCCCTTTCCTGTTATACTGAGAATGCCCTGGTTAAGGTTACACAACTGTTCCATCGATTGAGGAAGAACGCTCTACTCTTTCAGTCCGACTACTGCTCCTCTCATTGTCTTTCACAGGCAAGGGTGCAGATCGCCTTTGACGAATATACCCGAGAAGATGTCCTCATTTGGGGGTACATTGCATACCCGAGCAATATCAACATTTCAAGGAGGTATTTCTGGATTAGGTCCCCAAGGCGCTGCTAGACCAGAACAGTAGACTGCTCCATTGATCTCCAGGAGAATGCACTGGTGCCGTTTGGACGCATGTTTTCTCTCACCATACCGGAATACCAGGAGGATAAGATGCAGAACAGATATATCAGGCCTTCCAAATCCCCTGCCACGGCTCTCTCTCTGTGTTTCTATCCCTAAGAAGCATTCCAACGAACTCAGGCCTTGCATAGATTACCGCGGTCTAAATTAGGTAACCGTCAAGGACAGATATGCCATGCCCCTCATAAGGGACATCTTGGAAGCTGTCCAGCGTTCTACCATTTTCATGAAACTGGACCTTAGGGGGGCCTCCCATTTATTGCGCATCAAGGCCGGAGACGAGTGGAAGACCGCCTTCAGAAACCCATTCGGACACTATGAGTACCAGGTTATGCCATTCGGCCTGGTCAACGCTCCCTCTGTCTTTCAGCGGTTCATGGACCATTTAGTTTCTGATTTACTGTTTCATACAGTGAATATATACCTAGATCACATCTTAGTGTTCTCGAAGAATTCGGAATCACACCGTGGTCACATATATGAGATCCTCGATAGGATGCAAAGAAGCCACCTACTGATAAACCTGAAAAGTGCCTTTTTGAGGTTTCATCTGTTCCTTACCTAGGATTCATCTTATCCAATAAGGGCATTGAAATGGACCAGCGCAAGGTGGTAGCTGTACGACAGTGGCCTACACCCACTACTGCTAAGGACATCCAAAGTTTTGTGGGACTGGCAAATTTTTATTGCAAATGTATTCCTGATTTTACTGAGATCGTCCAGCCCTTGACCGCACTTCTGAAGAAGAATGTACCCTTTTTTGGGATCGCAAAGCTGGTCGAGCCTTCCTCTTCCTCAAGGGGAAATTTTGTCAGGCACCTATTCTCAAGCAACCAGTCCAGTCACTCCCCTTCATCATCGAAACCAACACATCAGTAGGAGATTTAGGGACTGTCGTCAAAAAATGGCATGGGGATCTGGCATATCCCATTGCTTACTTATCTAAGACACTCAAACCCTGTGAACTGAAATATTCAGTCATAGAAAAAGAGCTCATAGCGATGAAACAAGCTTGTACTGAATAGCTTCACTTGTTACAAGGATCTGCACATCCTTTTGAGATCAGGACCGATCATCGCAATCTTAAGATTTGTCAACAGATGGATTGTGTGAAAGCTTGCCAAGCCCGATGGGCCTATTTTTTGCACAATACAACTTCGTCATTACTTATATACCAGGACCAGACAACCTTGTGGCTGATGGTCTTTCGAGAAGTTTGGTTTCTCCCTCAGCAGGGAGTCAAGAGATTGAACCCCTCTTTCAAAGGAAATGTTTTGTGGGAGCTGTTAATACCTTCTTACAAGAGGTCAAAGACGCTGTCACCGAGTATACCTATGATCCCACTAACCTGGCTTTTCGGTTTACCAAGGGTCACCTCTTTCACTCTGATCGTTTGGTTGTTCCCAGTACCACCTTGCAAAGGAAAGTCCTCTCCTGGTGCCACGACAGAAAGAAGGCCGGTTACAAGGGAATTGATGCCACCCTGGATCTCATTAGGCACTCTTTTTGGTGGCCAACCATATATAGGGACGTTTGTCTGTTTGTGTCCCATTTGCACTCAAAGCAAACACTCCACTGGCCAAGCAATCAGTTATTTGGAGGAAGGACCCAACCCCAGTAGACCTTGGAGCCACATCTCTACTGATTTTGTTGTTCATCTGCCTCTTTCAGGGGGATACACAGCTATCGTGGTAACAGTGGATTTCTATAGCAAAATGGCTTATTTCACTCCCCTCTCTGATCTACCATCTGCTTCCAAGACCGCTGAGGTGTTCTTCAAAGAAATGTTCTGCCTACAGTGGTTGCCGGAGTCTGTCACCTCGGACCATGGTTCCCAGAACACCTCTAAGTTCTGGACGACTCTCAGCGAACTTATGCAGACCGAAAGAACACTTTCATCTGGTTATCATTCACCGACAAATGGACAGAGAGGCTGAACTTCACCAGGGAACCTCAAGTGCTACGGCAACAACTGATTGAATAAAAGAGTGGATGTACAGCCTATGGCAGAATTCGTGTATAACAATACCATGCACACAGCTATAGTGATGAGCCTGTTTTACTGCACCTGTGGTCTACACCCCAGATTTTTTCCTACTTCAGCCTTTCCGACCTACACCATCTCTCCATCGACTCTCTTCTGAAGGATTTTTCTCAGGCTCATAAGGATGCGGCTGAGAACCTGAAAAGAGCCAGGCACTCATACAAGACTCAGGCAGACTCATACAGAAGGGATATTCCAGATTGGGATGTCGGTACATAGGTCTGGCTTTCAACCACACACACCTACCCAGATGGGTTCACCCTTCCAAACTCTCTCCAAGATTCATTGGTCCATTCAAGATTCTTACCAAGATAAATCCTGTAGCCTTTAGGCTCAAATTGCCATTGTCATTGAATCACTTACATCCAGTGTTCCACTCATCCCTGCTTTGTACCTGTATAGACGATCCATACAAACGGAAGACCACAGCTTTTCATTCCTTAACTGCAAAAAATCAATGACGATATCGAGGTCTCCAGGATTCGGGACTCAAAATATTGCAAGGGAAACATACAGTATTTGGTACAACGGAAGGGTTATCCTCTCTCCGAGAATTCGTGGGAGCCGGTTTCCTATATCAATGCACGCCAGCTCATTGATCGGTTTCATCGCCTGCATCCGGGGAAGCAAGGCCCCTCAGCATAGAAAGGGGCATACTGTCACCGGTCGGCGACGCCGGGGACTTTGGAGGAGATGGAGGTTCCTACATTGATAGGCCGGCACGCTTCTGCCTTTATGCCCCTGAGCGGTCTGGCCTTTTCTTGTTTTGTTTCCTCCTCCTTATCTGTCCTTGCTTACTGCACCACCTGTATTGCAACCACTTGCTTCCCTGCTCTTTGGTTAAGACGCTAGTTTTCCTGTGTCCTTTCCCTTCCTTTCACCTGCCTTCTCTCCTCTTCCGGCTGCCTTCATCCATTCCCTCTGCAGTATGCCTGCTCTCCCCTCCTTGCTCCAGAGCTCTTTGTAACTCTGCCTCCTGGATCTTGCAAACTTCGCCTGGAACTCTTCCTTCTCTGGCTTGGTTTTTGGCCCCTCTCCTCTTACCTCCTTGTTGCCTCCTCTCTCGGCAGAGTCTCCCTCTTTGTTCTAACTTGCTTTTCCTGCTCAGATCACCTTTCTGGATTAGAGCTTTATGATCTCACTTGTCACAAAACTTTCTATCTACGGATTCTACAGCCACATTTTATGCCAACACTGCTTACTGAAAATACAGAAACACTATCGGCTTCATCCATTTGAGAAGTCTTTTTTCTGGCTACCTCCCAGGGATGACCTTACCTCTACAAGAAGAGCAAGAAATCTAAGAAAAAGGCTACTGCGGACGATTCCGAAGAAGAGGAATTCTCCTCCGCAGAAGACGCAGGTGAGGATTCACACACCGTTCTTGACAGTTTGCAATGCCCAGAGACTACATCTACAATGGCAATGGCAGAACAAGTTCAGAAACTAATTGCTGCCGTCCAGGGGATATCTATGGAACTGCAGGACGTGAAAGCCAAAAAACGCTGTGCTAAGGTAACTTGTAACTTCCAGGGATGACTGCCCTACTGACCTGCCCCCCATGGCTCTCGCCTCAGGCAAGTACGATGGCTCGCTGAAGAGACTGAAACAATGTATTGATGCCTGCATCATACATTTTACTTTTTGTACCAACACTTACTCCAGTGACAAGGTTCAAGTGGGTTATATGGTATGAAAAATGGCAGGCAATGCACTTGCATGGGTCACACTATTGGTGACTTCAGCCGACCCTGTGATGCAGGATTTCCAGGCATTCATAGCCTTATTGAGGAGCACATTTGAAAGAGCCGAGGTGGCCTATTCCGCTTGTGAGTCGTTGGATTTGCGGCAGGGAACCACTGATCTGATGTCTTACATTAGCAAATTCAAGCAGACAGCAGCAGATTCTGGACGGCCTAAGGAGACTCAATTTATCATCTTTAGAAGAGGATTATAGGCGGAACTCAAGGATGAGTTGGCAAGAGGCGCTCGACCTTCTTCACTCTCCGATCTGATGCCCTTGACTTTCCAAATAGACTATCGCCTTAGGGAAAGGAAGGTGGAACACAAGAAGTTCCCCTTCAAACCTCCAGTATTTGTGCCTCCTGTTTCGCGCCGCCAAGTTTCTGTTGAGACTCCTAGAGAAGGACCCATGCAGATCGGTGCTGCTCGAGGTTCTTTGTCCAGCATGGAATGGAAAAGAAGGCAGGATCACGGTCTGTGTATGTATTGTGGTTCAGAAGGTCATTTGCTATGGGATTGTCCTGAAGTTCCACCACAGAGAACGGGAAACAAAAGACCCTGGAACTAGGAGGTATACAGGATCAGGGTTTTTGGAACCATTCCCTGTTAGTCACCCACTCTGGAGCTGTTGAACAAGACACCAACCAGACTTCTGGTGGTTCGCGTTCACCTCTCAAATGACCCCATAAACAGGTAGAAGTCCTGGCTCTTATTGACTGAAGAGCGGCCAGAAACTTCCTGGACATCATTTGGGCTCAGAAGGAAGGTATTCCACATCTAAAAAGAAAGGAAAACCAAGCAGTAGAAGGGGTTGATGGTACACCATTAAATACTGTGCCTATCACTCATCCCTCAGTGGGTCTCAACGTTGCCTTCTTTGAACACCCGGAAAGTACTTATTTTGACCTGATTCGGGCAGCGCACTTTCCTGTTATACTGGGAATACCCTGGTAAAGGTTACATCGATTGGAGCAAGAACACTCTACTCTTTCAGTCCGACTACTGCTCCTCTCATTATCTTTAACAGTCAAGAGTGCAGATCGCCTTTGCCGAACATACCTAAGAAAATGTCCCCATTTTGGGGGTACATTGCATACCCAAGCAATATCATAATTTCAAGGAAGTCTTTCTGGATCAGGTCCCCGAGGCGCTGCCTCTCCATAGACCAGAAGACTGCTCCATCGATCTCCAGGAGAATGCACTTGTGCCGTTTGGACGCATGTTTCCTCTTGCCATACCAGAAAAACAAGCATTGAAAGAGTACCAGGATGATAACATGCAGAACAGACTTATCAGGCCTTCCAAATCCCATGCAAGGACCTCTCTGTTTTTTATCCCCAAGTGGATTCCAAAGAACTCAGGCCATGCATAGATTATTACTGCCTAAATCAGGTAACAGTCAAGGACAGATATGCCATGCCCCTCATAAGGGACCTCCTGGAAGCTGACCAGGGCTCTACCAGTTTCTCAAAACTGGACCTTAGGGGGCCTATCATTTGTTGCACATCAAGGCCGGCAATGAGTGGAAGACTGCCTTCAGAACCCCATCCGGACACCATGGCCCTCATTATGAGACTGGCAGAACTTGTTGTTTGCCGGTCGGGTAACAGCGGTACCGGCAAGCTTACTGGTACCATTGTTACCGGACTGGGAAACTTATAATGAGGCCCTATGAGTACCAGGTTATGCCCTTCGACCTGGTCAATGCTCCCTCTATTTTTCAGCCGTTCATTGACCGTCTATTTTCTGACTTACTGTTTCATATGGTGATCATATACCTAGATGGCATCTTGGTGTTCTCGAAGAATTCGGAATCACACTGTGGTCGCGTATATGAGGTCCTCGATAGGCTGCAAAGAAACCACCTACTGATTAAACCTGAAAAGTGCCTTTTTGAGGTTTCATCTGTTCCTTACATAGGATTCATCTTATCCAATAAAGACAGCGAAATGGACCAGCGCAAGGTGGTATCTGTATGACAGAGTCCTACACCCACTACTGCTAAGGACTTCCAAAAATGTTTGGGACTGTCGAATTTTTATCGCAAATGTATTCCTGATTTTTCTCAGATCGTCCTACACTTGACTGCACTTCTGAAGAAGAATATACCCTTTTTGCTTTTGACGACAGCCCCGAAAGCTCTTACTGATGTATCGGTTTCGACGATGAAGGTGAGTGACTGGTCTGGTTGCTTGAGAATGGGTGGCGAACAAAATTTCTCCTTGAGGAAGTGGAAGGGTTTGATCAGCTTTGGGATCCCAGAAAAATGGTACATTCTTCTTCAGAAGTGCGGTCAAGGGTAGGACGATCTCAGAAAAATTAGGAATACATTTGCAATAAAAATTTGCCAGTCACAAAAACTTTTGAATGTCCTTAGCAGTAGTGGGTCTAGGTCACTGTCGCACAGCTACCACCTTGCAATGGTACATTTCAAAACACCCTTATTGGATAAGATGAATCCTAGGTAAGGAACAGATGAAACCTCAAAAAAGGCACTTTTCAGGTTTTAAAAAAAAATCAGAATTATTTGGCATTTAGGTTATAACATCATATTATAACATTCATAGAGTACCTCCTGGTTTCAATTATAACATTTCCCCCCGTTGTTCCCCCCACCTAGCCATGGTCTGGTCATTTGTTACTGCATCAAGAGTCAGACACACTGTAAAACCCCTCACTTCCCATTCAGGGTAGCTCTACTATGTACGCTAGAACATTGGGCGTGTCCACCTCCTCATTTCATTGTTCATCACAGGTAACATGTCCTTTAAGCACAGTGTCCCCCCCCCCAAACAATTATGCTTCCAGGTCCCTCCAGTAGACGTCCCCCCATCCCATCAAGCAGACGTCTGTATTTTTCAAAAAAGGGGAGCCACATTCCTTCAATGTTCAACCTGGATTCATCTATGAGATGAGTTAGATACTCCATGTCGTAAATTGCACGGACTTTGGTGATCCACTCTTTCTCCCCTCGCATTCGCAGACTTTTCCATCTCTGGGGCAGGCAACACCTAGCAGCCACCAACATGACCTGAAACATATGGCCTTGTGCCTCATCGCAGTCCCCCTCCACTTCAACACCAAAAAGAAGAAGCCATGGGGATAGGGTCGTCCCTATCCCATCCACCCCCTTTATCCAGGACAGGACTTCTCCCCAAAACATCTGCACCACCGAACATTTCCGCCACATATGTACGTAGTCCCCCTTTTCAATATGACACTTCCAACAATGTGGGCCATATCCCTCCCTCATCCAGGCTATCCTCTGTGGAGGATAGTGCCATCTGTGCAGCAGTTTCAGAGCCTGATGTTGGTACTGGAGCGAGGCAGTTGAGCGATTGGCCTGTCTGCACATAATGGTCCACCTCCTATCATCAATATCCTCACCTAGACCTTGCCCCCAGTTCCCTCCTAAGGGTATCCCCCCATCTATCTTCGGTGAGGGCCCCTTTTAGTTGCAAATAACGAAAGGGCGAGAGGTTCTCCAAGCCCAGGGCCTCCTCCAACTCCTTTAGTGACATGAAAGTTCCCCCCATCCACAACTGTCCCGTCCTACTAAAACCATCCTCGTACCATTTTTAGAACGCAAGTGGTTCTCTAATCCCGTCCCTGAGCGGGGGAGCCCAAATGCAACTCAAATGTGAGGGCCTTGTTGTGAGCCATCTATAGTCACCTCCCTCCCTCCTTCCACACAGACCACAAAATGCACAGCACTGGGTGTTGCAGGACCCTCCCTGGGATGCGTGTCTTGGGAACCCATAGCCATTCATCTAACATGACCGGGGCTAGGACCACATTGTCCATTGCCACCCATTGCTTCCCAGTCCCTGGGGTAAAATGATCCACCAAGGTCCTCAACTGAGACATCCTATAATACATCTCTAGGTCTGGGAGTCCCACTCCCCCTTCCTCCTTTGGCCTTGTCAATACCTCGTAGGAGATTCTGTGTTTTTTACCCACCCTGAGGTAACGTAACATGGCCCGTTTGACCTCCACCAGAAATGGCTTGGACACCAGCGTCGGGAGCATTTGAAACAGAAACAGGAATTTGGGGGGGATTACCATTTTCACCGAATTGAGGCGTGCCATCCATGAGAATCCTAACCTTACCCACCGCTCAATATCTCGCTTCACCGCCGACCAAAAAGGGAGGAAGTTACTGGCAAAGAGGTCTCCAGGGTTCTGCGTCACCTGAATATTGAGGTAACAAAACCTGTCTCTCTGTATTCTAAAGGGGAGCCCCTCCACATATTTCCTTTCGGTATCCGATATGTTTCCTGCCATGAACACCACTGACTTCCCCATGTTGACCTTAAAACCCAACAGGTTTCCATACTGCTCCAAACTTTGCAACACGCGTGGTACTGACTGGGACGGTTTGGTAACGTAAAGTAACGCGTCGTTGGCAAGCAGGCTGATCTTTCAATGCGTGTCCCCCACCCTTACCCCACTGATTCACCATCATTCCGAATATATGCGGCCCATGGTTCCATCACCAACGCATATATGAGTGGGGATAGGGGGCAGCCCTGTCTTGTGCCCCTCCCCAGAGGAAACAACCACAATTCATTTCCATTCACTGCGACCCTTGCTGAAGGGCCAGAATACAAGGCCGACATCCAACCCAGCCATTTCGGACCCATCCCCAGGGATGCGAAAACTTCCCCCATGAAGAGCCAGCTCACCCTATCGAAGGCCTTTTCGGCATACAAAAGTAACAGAAGAGCCCCTCCTCCCGCACAGCCCTCGAGTTCAGCACGTGGAGGGTTTTTCGCATGCTGTCTGCTCCCTGTCTGTTCAGCACGAATCGCACCAGATCCGGGTAGATCAGCTGGGTAAGGCATCTCTCCAGACGTGTTGCCAGGATCCTGGCAAAGATCTTTGTGTCTGCGTTTAGGAGGGAGATGGGCCTATATCAACCGCATTCCGCCAGGTCCTTCCCTGGTTTGGGTATCACAGCGATCAGGGCCTGAAGGAATGTCAGTGGTATTGTGTCCTGCCACCTAATTCGGTTAAACAACTTGGCCATCGGTTTCACCAGGATGGATTGGTATTGATTAAAGAAGTTGGCCGTATAGCCATTCCTCCCCACCCCCGGGCCTTCCCTGCCTTCAGCCATTTAATAGCTCCCTTCACCTCCTCCTCTGATATCTCCCCTTCCAGGACCTCTCGTTCTGAGTTTGTAAGTTTGGGAAGGGAGTGCCCAGCCAGATAATCATGGATATCCTCTCTCGACTCCCCCTCCCGTTTAGTGTACAGCTCTTTGCAGAAATCCGCAAAGCATTCTGCTACCTACTCCCCCTCTTTACACATCCTCCCCCTTTGTCTCGGATACCTCCCATCCTCCTCTCCATCCTACAGCCTCTCGTTCTATGCGCCAATAGGGTCCTCTCCTTGTCCCCCCTTTCGTAATACCTCTGTCACTTATACCTCATCTTCTTGACCACTTCCCCAATAAGAACCGTATGCAGGGCCTGCCTATTATCCCGCATTTCTCCCAAGAGAGCCTCTCGATTCCCATCTTTACGGGTGAGCTGTGCCCGCATAGCCCTGAGTTCCTCACAAAGTCTGCCCTCGATCAATGTCCTTTCACGCTTCCTCCGTGACCCCTCCGCAATGAGGAGGCCCCGAAAGGTGGCCTTTGCTGCTTCCCAACTACCGTCATATCGGTTTCCCCATTATCGTTAATCTCAAAGTAGGCCTCCATTTCTTTCCTCAGGAATTCTTTAAATACCTGGTCGCTCAATAGGGTATCGTTACAACGCCACCTTAACTTTCTCGTGGCCCTTGGCAGTTGCCAATCCACCACCAGCAACTCGTGGTCCGACCTGGTGATAGCCTCCACACTAGGCACCTCAACCTCGCCCCCTCTCTCCTGCGATATCAGTAAAAGGTTGATTCTTGTTAGGTATGGTGCGGGGGGAGAAGAAAGTATAACCCCCTGGGCCTGGCCACGATTTACGCCACACGTCGACCCAGTAATATTCCTGCAAGAGGTCCCTCATGGCCAGGTTGTCTTTCGTAATCTCTTTCCCCCGTCCCCTTTGCCGACCAACAGTCTAGTCGAGGGTCAGCTATAATGTTGAAGTCCCCACCTAGGACCATGGCTCCCTCGGCCCACTCATCCATTACCCTGAACACCTGGCGCAGGAACTTTATCTGGCCCATATTGGGTGCATAGAGGGTGGTCAATGTGATCCGTGTACCCTCGCACGTACCTTTAATCCCCAGGAACCTCCCTCCGAAGCCCCTCTTGGTCTCCACATCCGTGAGGTGTAATGATTTGCCCAAGAGTATGCCCACCCCTTCCTTTTTAGAGGATTTATGGGAAGCCCAAAAGTTCCTCCCAATTTCCTTCCCCTTTATTGTCGATTCCGTCCCCTGGCTGTACTGTGTTTCCTGTAGGAAAATGACCACTGATTTCTATTTGCGGAACATGTTGCTCGTAAGGGACTGTTTATTTTGCGAATTCAGGCCCTTAACGTTCAGCGTACTCACCCATCATTCAACCATTATCATCGCGTACCCTGTCCTCAAAAGCTTCCACGGGTCCTACTCGGCTCAGAGCCTTCCGTAAACTGAAGATCCATGGCTCTACCCGACTAACCCCTCCTTTTTACTCCCACCCGCACGCCCCCTTGCCCCAAGCCCCCTCACCTTCCTTTCCCCTCACCCTTCCCTCCCTCCCTCCCTTTGGAGGCATCCGTCTCCATCCCCCGAGATTGCTGGGATCGGTCGACGAACCATCAGGGGCTCGTCCCCTGCCACTGCGGTCTGTGTGTCTCAATGGCCCTGGATAGGGGCCCCAAACTCTTGGCCCCCAGTCCCCCGAGTAACATGCAGATCACTTGCACAGCAATTCCGTTTCACTTTAAGTGCCCCCCAGAGGCGGCAGGGGGGTATTTAGTTTTTTAAAATGTCTGGGTCCCTTTCACCCGATGTTTCCCCCTGGCCGAGTCGGGCATCTAGTACCCCGAGTGGGTTCCAGGTCTCCTTCGGCCCGCTCCCCTGAGGGGCCTGCACGGCCGCCAACCAGGTCATCTGTGACTCTTTGGATGTCCTCCTCAGCCACAAGGTGATGCCTCTCCCCTTGCCATTCAAAAGCCAATTAGAATGGGTGCCCCCAGCGGTATCTGACCCCCTTCTCTTGTAGCCATTTGGTGAGGGCCCCACATTTTTTCCTCACCAGCAGCGTAAGGGCCGAGAGATCCTGGAAGATGGCCACTCTGGAATCTCCATATTGTATGTGTCATGATGCCTACCCCCGGGGACCCAGACCAAGTCCAGGAACCCCGGAAGCAGGCATCAAGTTACCCCAAGCAAGCCCAACTACCCCCGCTAGGGGCTATTTGGGTGCAGTCCTGGCGCCTATGGCGCCAGGCTCATATGGAGAGTCAGTCCTGGCGCCTAAAACTTACCTGATGCAGACCATGCTGCAAACTTACCTGATGCAGACCATGCTGCAAGAGCTCCAAGCCAAACGCGGCTTGGAAGGGACTATTTTACCTAGGGACTATTTTTTTACTCGGGTGGGGCTGGGGAGGAATACTTACCTGGGACTACTTTGGAAGCTATTTAAACCACGCCCGAAGAGCAGCACACGCTTCGCGTTATTCTGCATCCAGCAGCGTAACGCTCACCATGCCTGCAAGTCTGCATCCAGTCTTCTGCCACGCCTGCCTCGAGTTTGGAGCTCCTAGAAAAAGGGAGAAAGAAGGAGAAAAGGTTAGAACAAGAGCAATACCTTTGATCCTTAACTGAATTCCCGATCCATTGCGCCTTCGAGGTGGAAGAAAGAAGTTATTTTATGCGCGTTGCCTCGCCTGCTGCAGCGCTGCGCTGAACTCACCAGCCTTCGCAGCATCTTGACATTTCACTGCATCCTCCTGCATGTTACCACCGCACTCCGGCACCTAAGGAGAAGACAAAAACAGCAAGGTGTGCCAAGGGAATACACAGAGGAATACCCCCCATAGACTTACCTGATTTTACCACCGGGGTACTATTCTTCTTCACGGGTCGGCGCAGCTTCCACTGCATCCTAACCGAACCCCGGCCCTTAAGGGGAAACAAAAGGACAGCAAGGTGAAACAAGGGACTAACAAGGGGAACCCTCCTCACCACAAAAGACTTACCTGATTTTACCGCTGGAGGCATTATTCCCCGAGACTTCATACTTTCTCTCTGCGCCTGAATAAGGGAGAAAGCAACAGGTTACATATGGACATTATTTTATCGGACTGTGTTGGATAATACAAATCCTTACCAGAACATTACCGGTTGCCACGAGGAACTCTTCAGTAGGGTCAAGCTGCAACCTGCAAGGAATCGGACAAGAGTGAAAGTCAGGCATTTGAACTCTTACGAACTACATACTTACGGCGTCTTGCCGGGAATATCGGAGTCAATATTGTCCTGGAATTCACCAATTCCTTTGAGCCAGTGAAGCAACTAGTTATCTACGCTCCCCTGCGCTCAATGCAGGATGGAGAGCTCATCTTTTCAAATCATCAGGTGAGACTATAAGAGGGAACATCCAAGGTGATCAGTGGGGAGAACAGCGGGGTGGGGGGATTTACGCTCAACTCCACGGGTGGTTAATTCCCTTTCTCCACTTGCAGAAGAATATTCCTACGGGCCAAGCAAATGAAGCTAGGTGGGCCAGTCCAGTCCGTCATCTCGGCCCTACGCATCACATTGGTGGAGACCGCAGCAGTCCAGTCCAGATCGGCGCCTTTGCGGGAGCCAGGTGAGCGTAACAGAACGCAAAGCCTACCCACAAATTCCCACCCGGGCGTTATGGATACCTCAGAATCTGACCAATTGGCCCAATTACTAGGGGAACTGAGGGCTGAAGTGCATTCCGCCCGTCAAGAAACCAATGCTCTTAGGAGAGAACTGATTTTGTCAAAGGAGCGAACTGATGATCTTGCTAGGCAACTATTGCAAAGCCAGGCTGGACAAGCACCCCTACCTGGTTCCGGGGGAAATCCAGCTCTAGTGTTATCGAGTAACCCTGTGCAAATAAACCTACCAGGACATATTCCATTAGCCCCACCCGAACGCTTTGCCGGAGATCCCAAAAGGTTCGCTGTGTTTATGAACCAATGCCGCATGCACTTTTTATGCAGACCTGGAGCCTTCCCAAACGATCAAGCCAAGGTAGCCTTTGTATTGAGATATGACAATACAAAGGCTACCTTGGCGGCAGTGCAACTGATTGGTCAATTCCACTAGTTACTCACTATGACCCAATTCTTCGGGATTTTCAGGGCTTTCAAACTAGCATGGAAAGACTATTTGCCCGGCACTCCCAAGGACAGGCCCTGGATAACGAACTTTTGTCCCTACGACAGGGTAACCAGGACCTTCTATCCTACATCGCGACCTTTAATAGGTTAATAGTGGAAACTGGATGGCCTGAGGTAAAACGAATCATGTTATTTCATCGAGGGCTTCGAGGAGAACTCAAGGATGTCTTGGCTCAAGTCGTGAACCCACCTCAAGACTGCACGGAATATATAGACTTAGTGGTCCAGTTAGATCACAGACTTCAGAACAGAAAGGCTGATCGAGCCAAGTTAGAGAATCGGGTGTTGGTCAAAACCCACGCTAACCCCAAAGGAGCAGATGCTTCAGAACCCATGCAAATCGGAGGGGTTAAAGGACCCTTAACCCAGAAGGAAAGAGAAAGCAGACGGCAAATGCAATTGTGTCTATATTGTGGAACTTCTGGACATTTTCTACGGGATTGCCCTGTAAAACCACCCAAGAAGGTGGTAGGAGCTGCTGATAAAAGCCATATGGAGTCAGACTCGGGAAACGACCACGCCCGACAAGCGTAGAGGTCCGCTTGCCGAGCTTGAAGAAGGATACTCAGACCTCGCATTTCATCATACCAATGGTCCTCGTAGATCCAGGGCAGCCATCGCGTATGCACACAGTAAGGGCATACATTGATAGCGGGGCCATAGGAAACTATGTGGACTATGAATTGGCTTCCAGGATGAATCTACCTCTCTGCCGAAAAACCACCTCAGATGTCATCACCACAGTCGATGGAACTGAAATTGCCTCTGGGCCTGTAACTCATTCCACCGCAGAGATGACACTATTGGGTCAGGATGGGCATCGAGAGACTATTGTGTTTGATCTAATCAAAGCCCCACAGTTCCAAATAATACTGGGGATACCTTGGTTGGAAACACATAATCCTTGTATTGACTGGCGAAAGAAGAGAATAACCTTCCCGGATTGTGCACAAACCTGTTACCCAAAGAAAAATCAGAATGCAGGCCTGGCCACAGTAACCACAGCAGTCATGCAACTACCTCCAGAATCCCAAGAATTCCAGGATGTCTTCCAAAAGGAACAGGCAAACACCTTACCTCCTCACAGATCGTACGATTGTCAAATCGATCTCATACCCGGTGCACAACCCCCATGTAGCAGGATCTATGCCCTTACGGAACCTGAGAACCTTCACCTACATACTTAGACCAGTACCTTGCCAATGTCTTTATTCGCCCACCCAAGTCCCCTACATCTTCAGCTTTGTTCTTCGTACCCAAAAAGGAAGGTGACCTCAGAACGTGCATAGACTACCGCGCATTGAACCAGATAACTGTTAAGAACCGATACCCGTTGCCTCTGATCCCTGAACTACTAGACCAAGTGAAGGACACTTGTATATACACTAAATGAGATCTGCGGGGGGCATACCATCTGGTACGTGTAAAAGAGGGCGACAAATGGAAGACTGCTTTCCGCACTAAGTATGGGTTATTCGAATACCAGGTGATGCCTTTCGGGTTGTGCATCGCACCAGCAGCCTTCCAATACTTCATGAACGATGTCCTTCGTGAACTCATTGACGTTTGTGTTGTTGTGTATATCGATGATATTCTAGTATACTCCTCTTCAGTATCTGACCATGTGAAGCACGTCCAAGCAGTCCTTGAGAAATTGCGCCAGCACAAACTATATGCAAAACTAGAACAATTCGTTTTTCATGCCACAGAAGTTGAATTCCTTGGGTTTATCCTGACCCCAAAGGGAGTCTGAATGGACTCACGCAAGGTGGACGCAATCCTTAAGTGGCCATCACCAAGTTCAGTTAAAGGAGTACAAAGCATGATCGGCTTTGCCAATTTCTACCACAGATTCATCCCATATTTTTCACATGTCGTACATCCCATCACAGCAGTCTTGCGAAAAAATAAACGCTTTATGTGGACTGAAGAAGCTGAAAATGCCTTCCAAGGGCTGAAAGCGAAATTCACGTCTGCACCTGTGTTAAAGCACCCGCGCCCTGAACTTCCATACATAGTGGAAACTGATGCAGACTAGCCACGGGAGCTGTCCTGTCTCAAAAGGACCCTGAAACTGGCCAGCTTCACCCAGTAGCATTTTGGTCCAGAAAGTTCTCGGCACCCGAGTTAAACTAAGCGGTTTCCGACAAGGAGTTATTATTCATTAAATCCGCCTTCAAGGCTTGGCGGCACTATCTTCTCGGTGCCAGGCATACCATTACTGTGATCACCGATCACCGGAACTTACAGTATTTAAAAACAGCCAAGGCCCAATCGTCACGTCAACTCCGATGGGCATTGTTCTTTGCCGAGTTCGATTTCGTGATAACCTATCGACCAGGTTGTAAGAATGGTAAAGCAGACGCCTTATCCCGAATAGGGATGGGAGAGGCAAAAGTGAACCCAGAACCAGTACCTATAATTTCCGAACAAAGGATTCTTGGCATGACTACTCTACAGACACTAGAGGACATTCAGGTAAAGATCCAGCAACTCTTTGATCCTACAGCCCTGCAGGACTGGGTAAAGAAAGGCCCGGACTACTATGTCACCAATGATCTGCCTTATTACCAAGGGCGGCTATTTCTGCCACACAAGGAACTACAAGAGCTAGTCATTTTCCGTTATCATGATACCCTAATGGAGGGGCACCCAGGTATTGCTAAAACTGAAGCTAAAATTAAAAGACAATTCTGGTGGCCCACCTGGCGAAAGGATAGTAAATCATTTGTGATGTCTTGTGGCATTTGCGCCCAAAACAAAAGTCAAAAGAAAAAACCAGCTGGACTCTTACAACCTTTAGACCTTCCGCCTACACCATGGCACACCTTATTGTTAGACTTTATTACCGATCTACCTCCTTGTAATGGGTTTAACACCATTCTAGTTATTGTGGATCTTTTTTCCAAGATGGCCCACTTTATTCCTTTAAAAGGACTACCTTCAGCCTCAATCCTGCCCAAAGAATTCCTCGAAAACATTGTTCGCATACATGGATTTCCGTCCGTGTTGGTCTCTGACCGGGGCAGTCAATTCATTTCACATTTTTAGAAAAAATGCTGTCAATTGGCGCAAATCGATGTGAGGTTATCGACCAGTCACCACCCCCAGACCGATGGTCAAACGGAGAGGACAAACCAGACTCTCGAACAATACCTGCGTTGTATGTTACATCAGACGGAGAGTAATTGGAAAGACATTCTTTGGATCGCCGAATATGCATACAATAATTCAGTACAAAATACCAAATGTTGTGGGATCGCTATCAAATTGTGTGCGCTATTTTCCACTCTCGAACTTCAAAAAAATATATATATAAGAAAGATGGGGTCGGCAGCAAGTGATATCTCTCCCTCAAACTTCCCACAAAGTTTGTACAAAGTAAACAAGAATATCAGAGTTCGGGAGGATATCTCGCGCTCGCACCAATACGTTTTTTATGAAACCTATTATCACTGTTTCTAAAATTCCTCAGGATAGGTTCAAAAAAGTCTTCAAGTTACACAACGCTTGTCAATTCCATATATTTTAATTTATCTTCCAAGGTAAAGAACAGCCGACACGTGTTTCGACCCTTGGTCGTTATCAAGGCTGTACAGATTATTACATTCATTCAATATAACGAAAAAAAGAATAGAAAAGAAAAAATTCAAAAACCATACCATATGGTGCCAACATGTCAGGTCAGGTTATGGGAAAATTCACGCCATAGTCAAGATATAAGATGAATATTCAAAGAAAAATAAACATAAAACAATAATTTAGTTTTTCCTCACAAAATATATGTGTGTTCAACATAACATCCAGTTATCAACTGTTTTCACAATAAAATTCAACCCCAATATATTGGTTACACAGATTACCGATTATCACCCTGTGACACCATTCCAACATGACCAGAGAATATGTGAATATTCAAGATGCAACATTAGAAAATAGAATTGAAACTTACCCTCTCTATGTCATTTAGTAATATTTTCCATCCCTATGTTGTAGACCCTTTAAATTAAATTTAATGATACGGATTACATGAACGTTTTATCCCATATTAAAGCATAGATTGAAATTTAGAAAGTTCACCAACCTGAAAATCTATGTTCTTAGAATACCAAATGTTCCAATAGTCTTTACTTTCGAAATGTTTTAGGTCCAAAATTGGCTTTCACCTATAAGAAATATGTTTATTGTACTACGCTTCATAGGGTTAACTTTAAATCCCCATATTAATCATTTCCATAGTTAAAAATCCTCATCGGTCAATAAATCCCTCATGCCATTTAAATTATATTTTTGAACAAGAAAATATATAATATAATAATATTGCATTATGTTCAGTTCCCATATGCACATTATGAGTTACTGAAGGACCTCCCTCAGCCATTCCAAATGGAAGGTAAATACCAGACCATACCCCTATTAGTATGCCTATTTTCCATGGACTTACCTTTAAATGGGCTGAATCCCAGAACCTCGTTATGCTAAGGGGATCCCACGAGTTTCCCCTTCCATTTAAATGTATTGACACTCACAGGAACGCGGGCCGCACCGCGATGACGTCACGCGCACGCACGCGCGATGACGTCACGCGCGCGCGATGACGTCACGCGCACGCACGCGCAATGACGTCACACGCAAGCGCGCGCGACGGTGCCATACACACTGGCACTCAGCGTTATATGGACATTATTACAGAGTCCCCTTATTAAGAAAGCATGATATATTGCCAATATATCTTATTCATTGGCTAGTGTCACTCAGTTACAGTTACCCAATACTTTAAATTGATAGGGCTATTTCAACTCGAATTTAATTTACTGTAAATACAAAATGGTGCAATAAAACCACAACTAATTCTACAGTTACATCCTCATGATATGCATACGTCCACCAAACATATAAATCCCATTGTAACCCTTAGATTATTCACATAATATAATTCATGAAAAATATTCTATTTTATTTCCATGGCTGTACTTTCACTAATGAGTACATGAGATCCTATGATTTTTGATCCCATGTAACAATACTCTGGTAAGGCTGGAACGGCATCACAAACTATGATAATTACAATAGATGGCATCACCAATTATGCTGATTTTATTCATTGTAAATCAGAAAAGAAGAGGAATGTCAGTCATGTAATTACTTCATAAGAAAACATGCATTTCATGGTCCTGGTTAAGACCGACTGTAGTACTTCTAAAATAACAAATTAGTTTACTCTCTTGTTGCCTAAGTTTAAGCCTAAGATTACCACCCCGTTTACCCATCTTCACTTGCATGAGACCAATGAATCTAATATCTTCCTGGCTATCCAACTGGTGTTGCAGCTGCCAATGAATGGACATTGGTGTCTTGGCATCACTACTCTTTAAACTGGCCAAATGTTCCCTTATTCGTATTCTCAATTGCCGAATAGTGCTGCCAATGTAAAGCTTACCACATATACAAATAATAGCATAGACAACAAAGCACGTTTTACAGTTAATGAACTGGTTAATCTTAATTGTCATTGCATTATCATCTGTAAAGGAGTCACAATTAACATACGCATATTTGCACTGATTACAATTTCCACATTTAAAAAATCCCTTCTTTCCTTTTAGCCAAGTTCCTTCAGTACTGTCTGCCTGAACATCCAAAAAGGAGGGACTCAACTTCTGTTTGATACTATGTGCTCTCGTGAAAGTAAATTTAGGTTTCTCAGTCAAAAAAGGTAACAGATCCTTATCGAGTCTCAAAATATCCCAGTGTCTAGATACCATTTTATAGAGTAAGGATGAGTCTTGCGAGAATTGAGTTATTATGGAAATACAATCACTCTCAGGTTTCTCTTTCACACGGTCACATAGAAGCTCCAATTGACTACATTCTTTGTACTTATCTGCCGCTTTCTTTATACATTTCAGGTTATATCCTCTCTTTTGGAATCTTTGCGTAAGCAGGTCAGACTCCTTCTGGTAATCCAAATCTAAACTGCAGTTTCGCCTGGCCCGATAGAATTCACCCACCGGGATATTATCAATTGTAGATCTCTGATGACTACTTTTTGCATACAGTATTGAATTAACTTCTGTTGATTTACGATATGTTTGTGTTTCAATCTGCCCATTATTCACAAAAATATGCAGATCAAGGAAGTCAATGCTTTGTGTGCTTGCTAAACCTGTAAACTTAATACCAAATTTGTTGTTGTTGGTATGTAGCACAAAGGTGTCATATAGAGCAGGAGACCCTTTCCATACAATTAGAACATCATCTATATATCTTCTCCATGCTATTAGATTTGTTTGGAAGATCTCCTGATTGTAAATATGTGTTTCTTCAAATTGGGCCATAAACAAGTTCGCCAGAGATGGCGCAAATTTAGCACCCATGGCCACTCCCTTGGCTTGTGCATAATACTGTCCATTGAAAATGAATACATTATTTTGCAAAGTGAATTCAAGAAAACTCTTAAGCATTTGCATATGCTGCATATAAGAAGCAGAAGAATTCCCAAAGGTGTAGTCAATTGTTTGAACTGCTAGGTCATGATCTATACTAGTATAAAGCGCTGAAACATCGAGGGTAGCCAAAAGATAATCTGATTCCCATTTCAAGGATTTGAAAAATTTCAAAACATGTGCACTGTCTCTGATATAAGATTTCATTTTGAGAACATAAGGTTTTAAAGCTTCATCCAAATATTGGGACATACCCTCCGTGACCCACCCTATCCCACTCATTATAGGTCTGACTGCTGGTAAAATTTCATAACTCTTATGTATTTTGGGTAAAAAATACATAGTGGGCATGGTGGGTTCTGTATTGGTCAGAAAACTCTTTTCATCCTCTGTTAGAAAGCCTCTATCATACCATAACTCGATTAATTCCAGATGTTCAGAAACAATTCTCTTCGTTGGATTAGATTTTAGAGGGGTATAGCATTGTGGAGTGTTCAAATGAGACATTGCCATAGTAATATAATCCTGCGTATTCATCACCACAATATTGCCCCCCTTATCCGCTTCTTTGATGGTTATGCACTTATCATTCATTAAAGCTTCTAAAGCTACCAATTCCTCTTTACTCAAATTAGTTTTAGTTCGCTTTCTTTTGTAGAATCTGTTGTCCATATGCTTATGTATATCCTTAATGATTGCCTTATGGAAGGTTTCAATTACATTCTCTGTTCCTAGGTTAGGTATGTATTTAGACTTTGGCTTCAATTCTTTGAGATTAAGGTGTCTGGTATTAACACCAAGTGATAGGCAAATAGATTCAAAATCCGCTGTACTGTCTTGGGCTAAGGTGGTCAAGGTGGTGATATTGTGAATATCTGAAATAGTATATGAGCTAAGTGGGCTCAGAGTGGTTTTAGGTTGAAATATTTGTACCTGAGTGGCAAAAAAAATGTTTAATTTCAGTTTTCTTATAAATTTGAAAATATCTATCTGAAAGTTCACAAAATCTGTTCTAACACCTGGTGCAAAAGAAAACCCTTTATTCAACACAGCGTGTTCAGCCTTCGAAAGACATTTATCTGACAGATTAATGACCAAGTCACAATTTACCGGTTCACCTGACGTTTCTTGCTGCTCGATCTGGTCAGAATTCCTGGCCGACCCTGATCTTCTATTTGCCTATCACTTGGTGTTAATACGGATAAGGGGGGCAATATTGTGGTGATGAATACGCAGGATTATATTACTATGGCAATGTCTCATTTGAACACTCCACAATGCTATACCCCTCTAAAATCTAATCCAACGAAGAGAATTGTTTCTGAACATCTGGAATTAATCGAGTTATGGTATGATAGAGGCTTTCTAACAGAGGATGAAAAGAGTTTTCTGACCAATACAGAACCCACCATGCCCACTATGTATTTTTTACCCAAAATACATAAGAGTTATGAAATTTTACCAGCAGTCAGACCTATAATGAGTGGGATAGGGTGGGTCACGGAGGGTATGTCCCAATATTTGGATGAAGCTTTAAAACCTTATGTTCTCAAAATGAAATCTTATATCAGAGACAGTGCACATGTTTTGAAATTTTTCAAATCCTTGAAATGGGAATCAGATTATCTTTTGGCTACCCTCGATGTTTCAGCGCTTTATACTAGTATAGATCATGACCTAGCAGTTCAAACAATTGACTACACCTTTGGGAATTCTTCTGCTTCTTATATGCAGCATATGCAAATGCTTAAGAGTTTTCTTGAATTCACTTTGCAAAATAATGTATTCATTTTCAATGGACAGTATTATGCACAAGCCAAGGGAGTGGCCATGGGTGCTAAATTTGCGCCATCTCTGGCGAACTTGTTTATGGCCCAATTTGAAGAAACACATATTTACAATCAGGAGATCTTCCAAACAAATCTAATAGCATGGAGAAGATATATAGATGATGTTCTAATTGTATGGAAAGGGTCTCCTGATCTATATGACACCTTTGTGCTACATACCAACAACAACAAATTTGGTATTAAGTTTACAGGTTTAGCAAGCACACAAAGCATTGACTTCCTTGATCTGCATATTTTTGTGAATAATGGGCAGATTGAAACACAAACATATCGTAAATCAACAGAAGTTAATTCAATACTGTATGCAAAAAGTAGTCATCAGAGATCTACAATTGATAATATCCCGGTGGGTGAATTCTATCGGGCCAGGCGAAACTGCAGTTTAGATTTGGATTACCAGAAGGAGTCTGACCTGCTTACGCAAAGATTCCAAAAGAGAGGATATAACCTGAAATGTATAAAGAAAGCGGCAGATAAGTACAAAGAATGTAGTCAATTGGAGCTTCTATGTGACCGTGTGAAAGAGAAACCTGAGAGTGATTGTATTTCCATAATAACTCAATTCTCGCAAGACTCATCCTTACTCTATAAAATGGTATCTAGACACTGGGATATTTTGAGACTCGATAAGGATCTGTTACCTTTTTTGACTGAGAAACCTAAATTTACTTTCACGAGAGCACATAGTATCAAACAGAAGTTGAGTCCCTCCTTTTTGGATGTTCAGGCAGACAGTACTGAAGGAACTTGGCTAAAAGGAAAGAAGGGATTTTTTAAATGTGGAAATTGTAATCAGTGCAAATATGCGTATGTTAATTGTGACTCCTTTACAGATGATAATGCAATGACAATTAAGATTAACCAGTTCATTAACTGTAAAACGTGCTTTGTTGTCTATGCTATTATTTGTATATGTGGTAAGCTTTACATTGGCAGCACTATTCGGCAATTGAGAATACGAATAAGGGAACATTTGGCCAGTTTAAAGAGTAGTGATGCCAAGACACCAATGTCCATTCATTGGCAGCTGCAACACCAGTTGGATAGCCAGGAAGATATTAGATTCATTGGTCTCATGCAAGTGAAGATGGGTAAACGGGGTGGTAATCTTAGGCTTAAACTTAGGCAACAAGAGAGTAAACTAATTTGTTATTTTAGAAGTACTACAGTCGGTCTTAACCAGGACCATGAAATGCATGTTTTCTTATGAAGTAATTACATGACTGACATTCCTCTTCTTTTCTGATTTACAATGAATAAAATCAGCATAATTGGTGATGCCATCTATTGTAATTATCATAGTTTGTGATGCCGTTCCAGCCTTACCAGAGTATTGTTACATGGGATCAAAAATCATAGGATCTCATGTACTCATTAGTGAAAGTACAGCCATGGAAATAAAATAGAATATTTTTCATGAATTATATTATGTGAATAATCTTAGGGTTACAATGGGATTTATATGTTTGGTGGACGTATGCATATCATGAGGATGTAACTGTAGAATTAGTTGTGGTTTTATTGCACCATTTTGTATTTACAGTAAATTAAATTCGAGTTGAAATAGCCCTATCAATTTAAAGTATTGGGTAACTGTAACTGAGTGACACTAGCCAATGAATAAGATATATTGGCAATATATCATGCTTTCTTAATAAGGGGACTCTGTAATAATGTCCATATAACGCTGAGTGCGCGTGTGTATGGCACCGTCGCGCGCGCTTGCGTGTGACGTCATTGCGCGTGCGTGCGCGTGACGTCATCGCGCGCGCGTGACGTCATCGCGGTGCGGCCCGCGTTCCTGTGAGTGTCAATACATTTAAATGGAAGGGGAAACTCGTGGGATCCCCTTAGCATAACGAGGTTCTGGGATTCAGCCCATTTAAAGGTAAGTCCATGGAAAATAGGCATACTAATAGGGGTATGGTCTGGTATTTACCTTCCATTTGGAATGGCTGAGGGAGGTCCTTCAGTAACTCATAATGTGCATATGGGAACTGAACATAATGCAATATTATTATATTATATATTTTCTTGTTCAAAAATATAATTTAAATGGCATGAGGGATTTATTGACCGATGAGGATTTTTAACTATGGAAATGATTAATATGGAGATTTAAAGTTAACCCTATGAAGCGTAGTACAATAAACATATTTCTTATAGGTGAAAGCCAATTTTGGACCTAAAACATTTCGAAAGTAAAGACTATTGGAACATTTGGTATTCTAAGAACATAGATTTTCAGGTTGGTGAACTTTCTAAATTTCAATCTATGCTTTAATATGGGATAAAACGTTCATGTAATCCGTATCATTAAATTTAATTTAAAGGGTCTACAACATAGGGATGGAAAATATTACTAAATGACATAGAGAGGGTAAGTTTCAATTCTATTTTCTAATGTTGCATCTTGAATATTCACATATTCTCTGGTCATGTTGGAATGGTGTCACAGGGTGATAATCGGTAATCTGTGTAACCAATATATTGGGGTTGAATTTTATTGTGAAAACAGTTGATAACTGGATGTTATGTTGAACACACATATATTTTGTGAGGAAAAACTAAATTATTGTTTTATGTTTATTTTTCTTTGAATATTCATCTTATATCTTGACTATGGCGTGAATTTTCCCATAACCTGACCTGACATGTTGGAACCATATGGTATGGTTTTTGAATTTTTTCTTTTCTATTCTTTTTTTCGTTATATTGAATGAATGTAATAATCTGTACAGCCTTGATAACGACCAAGGGTCGAAACACGTGTCGGCTGTTCTTTACCTTGGAAGATAAATTAAAATATATGGAATTGAAAAGCGTTGTGTAACTTGAAGACTTTTTTGAACCTATCCTGAGGAATAATTCAGTACACTCTGGTACTGGACAAAGCCCATTTTATACCTTATATGGGCACCATCCTCGAACCTCAGACCTTGACTCACCCCAAGACTTAGAAATGCCCGCAGTGGACCATCTGCACGCTACGATTACACAAGCCTTTAAGGAAGCAACTACACATTTAAAACAGGCGAAAGAAAAATACAAGAAAGATGCTGATCGGCATAGAAGTGATTCTCCACAATACCAAATAGGGGACCAAGTATGGTTAGCCACAAAACATATACCTCTAAAGGGAACACAGACCTTTAACCCCAGATATTTGGGACCTTACTCTATTAAGGCCATTATCAACCCGGTGGCTGTCAAGTTGGACTTACCTGCTAATATGCAAATTCATCCCGTCTTTCATGTGCCACTTTTGAAGCCAGTACAACCAGGGACAAGACTAACCAAGCCACCAGACCCCATCCTTGTAGAAGGAGAACCCGAATTTGAAGTTAAGAACATCCTGGACTCCAAGCTGATAAAGTCAAAACTTTTTTATTTAATCGACTGGAAAGGTTACGGACCACAGGAAAGGTCATGGGAAACTAGGGACCATGTTCATGCACCCCGATTGGTGAAAAAATTCCACCGAAATTTCCCAGACAAACCGAAACCACAGGGAAGAATGACTTTAGGAGGGGCCTTGAGGGGGAGTGCTGTCATGATGCCTACCCCCGGGGACCCAGACCAAGTCCAGCAACCCCGGAAGCAGGCATCAAGTTACTCCAAGCAAGCCCAACTACCCCCGATAGGGGCTATTCGGGTGCAGTCCTGGCGCCTATGGCGCCAGGCTCATATGGAGAGTCAGTCCTGGCGCCATAGGCGCCAGGCTCATAGATTAAAACTTAACTGATGCAGACCATGCTGCAAATTTATCTGATACAGACCATGCTGCAAGAGCTCCAAGCCAAACGTGGTTTGGAAGGGACTATTTTACCTAGGGACTATTTTTTTACTCGGGTGGGGCTGGGGAGGAATACTTACCTGGGACTACTTTGGAGGCTATTTAAACCACGCCCGAAGAGCAGCACATGCTTCGCGTTATTCTGCATCCAGCAGCGTAACGCTCACCGTGCCTGCAAGTCTGCATCCAGTCTTCTGCCACGCCCGCCTCGAGTTTGGAGCTCCTAGAAAAAGGGAGAAAGAAGGAGAAAAGGTTAGAACAAGAGCAATACCTTTGATCCTTACCTGAATTCCCGATCCATCGCGCCTTCGAGCTGGAAGAAAGACGTTATTTTATGCGCGTCGCATCGCCTGCTGCAGTGCCGCGCTGAACTCACCGGCCTTCGCAGCATCTTCACATTTCACCGCATCCTCCTGCATGTTACCACCGCACTCCGGCACCTAAGGAGAAGACAAGAACAGCAAGGTGAGCCAAGGGAATACACAGAGGAATACCCCCCATAGACTTACCTGATTTTACCACCGGGGGTACTATTCTTCTTCACGGGTCGGCGCAGCTTCCACTGCATCCTAGCCGAACCCCAGCCCCTAAGGGGAAGCAAAAGGACAGCAAGGTGAAACAAGGGACTAACAAGGGGAACCCTCCTCACCACAAAAGACTTACCTGATTTTACCGCCGGAGGCATTATTCCCGGAGACTTCATACTTTCTCTCAGCGCCGGAATAAGGGAGAAAGCAACAGGTTACATATGGACATTATTTTATCGAACTGTGTTGGATAATACAAATCCTTACCAGAACATTTCCGGTTGCCACGAGGAATTCTTCAGTAGGGTCAAGCTGCAACCTGCAAGGAATCGGACAAGAGTGAAAGTCAGGCATTTGAACTCTTACGAACTACATACTTACGGCGTCTTGCCGGGAATATCGGAGTCAATATTGTCCTAGAACTCACCAATTCCTTCGAGCCAGTGAAGCAACTAGTTATCTACGCGCCCCTGCGCTCAATGCAGGATGGAGAGCTCATCTTTTCAAATCATCAGGTGAGACTATAAGAGGGAACATCCAATGTGATCAGTGGGGAGAACAGCGGGGTGGGGGGATTTACGCTCAACTCCACGGGTGGTTAATTCCCTTTCTCCACTTGCAGAAGAATATTCCTACGAGCCAAGCAAACGAAGCTAGGTGGGCCAGTCCAGTCCGTCATCTCGGCCCTACGCGTCACATTGGTGGAGACCGCAGCAGTCCAGTCCAGATCGACGCCTCTGTGGGAGCCAGGTGAGTGTAACAGTATGTCCCGAAGGTTCCTCGCCTTCTACAGAATCCTGGCCTTGTCTCTGTATGAAGTATATACGTCAGGCAGAGGGAGTATATTTAATTGATTTATTGATTAAATATATATATGCTTATTGGGGATATGAATGAAGCGGCGTCCTCTTCAATATCAACCGCCGTTCTCCGCTTCTCCCAAACGTTCTGATTCCCATTCTCGAATCATACCGTACTATGGTGATGCATCATACTACACATCCTCCTCCTTTCACAAGTTTCTCTTAATCAGAAAAGTCTTTCAGATATTCCGGTCTCTGATAACTCCTTCCAAACTTAGAACTGGTCGTCGCCAGAGTCATCTTCATGTTCGGGATATCTGGTATATCTGACAAGGAAACATGACTACCATCTTTGTAGCTTACCTCACTCCTCACACTGTCAACATCAGACATAACCATAACTCTACTATTATTCCACACCCTGCCATCCTTTGTCCTTACAGCATGCTTGAACACTTCTATGACCTCCATGGGTTTGGACCATTTGCTACCATCCACTCTCAAAACTTGCGGCAAACTGATTATCACAAATCCACCAACCAAAGGGATTTTGACTGCTCTAAATCTAACATTATCTTTTAACATTTTATTACTGACCTGTCTCTTCCTGATATTGTCTCCCACATGTCTCAAAGCCACATCCATGCCCAACACTTCACTCATCCATCCTGATAACAGCTTGGTATTTGCTCTTCGTCCCCTGCTTAATTCAAATGGAGACACCCCCGTCGTACTATGTGGCGTGAATCTATGAGCTACCACGGTCATTCTCATCACTTCTTTCCAATCGTTTCCATTACACCAAGCCCATCTGATCGCCTCTTTTAATACTTTATTGTATCTTTCCACAATCCCATTAGTCTGTGGGTGATGTATAGCACTGGTTTTATGAACAATAGATTTCTCCCTCAAATATTCACACATCTCTCTCAACTTAAATTGAGTCCCATTATCCGTCAAAATCTCCTCAGGATAACCGTCCCTACCACACACTTCTTCCAAGAACTCAATGACACCTCTCGTTGACACATTCAGCATAACTTTCACCTCAGCCCATCTCGTTAGCATGTCAAAAATGACTAAACAATATGATTTCTGCCCATTACTCCATAAAGGACCTAAAATGTCCATCGCTAACCTCTTCCAAGGTCTGTCAGGCACATCTACCAAAACCATAGGCTACTTCTCCCCCATGAACCCCTTATCACTGTTACAGCAAAGGATACAATTCCTGACATGTCTTTCGATTTGGAGGTCACATCCCGGCCACCAGTAAGTTGTCCTTATACTGTTCTTCATCTTGGTGATACCTTGGTGGCATTCATGACCTAGTTGAATTTTCTTTTCCCTGATTCCTTCTGGAGGTATCAGTCTATCACCTCTCAACAAGTAATCACTTTGCACAGAAAGTTCATCTCTTACACTCCACAGTCCTTCCGCTCCTACTTCATGAATTATTTTCGCAGATACCACCTATTTATCAAGGTTCTGCATCATGAACATCATTTTCAAATCTTTTTTTATTTCATCTAACCATTCTTGCTTGGATACAGCAGATCCTTCAATCTCACAAATAGATTATTTCGGCTCTTCTCCTTCAATTTCTCTTTCTTCACTATTAGCAAGCCTTGACAAACAATCTGCTGCGTAATTCCTCACTCCAGGAATATATATTATCTCGAAATTGAATTACTGCATTCTAGAGACCCATCTTCTAAATCTTCCTGAAACCTTATTGAGTCCCCTTGTGGAGAACACCTGTACTAGCCGCTTGTGGTCTGTATGTAAGTCAAACTTTGTTCCCCAAATGAAACTTCTGAACTTGTTTACTACCCATGTAACTGCTAGAGCCTCTTTCTGAAAAATGAATATGCTTTCTCAGCACCCTTCAGTACGCGAAAAGCAAATGCTATAACTTGTTCCTTGCCGTCATGCACTTGACTCAATACAGCTCCCAAACCCACGTTGCTGGCATCTGTTGTAATTGTAGTGTGTCTCCCACGAACATAATTTTTTTATGCTGGAGCGGATTTCAGTGCACTTTTGATGTACATAAATTCTTCTTGACATTTCTCATTCCATTCGAACTTTTTGTTCATCTTTATTAATTCTCTCAGCATCACTGAAGGTGAACGCGAACCACCAGAAGTATGGTGTCTTGTTCAACAGCTCCAGAGTGGGTGGCTAACAGGGAATGGTTCCAAAAGCCCCGATCTTGCATCTGTCCTAGGACTGGGGTCTTTAGTTTCCCGTTCTCCGTGGTGAAACTTCAGGACAATCACGTAGCAAATGACCTTCTGAACCACAATACATACACAGACTGTGGTCCCGCCTTCTTTTCCATTCCATGCTGGACAAAGGACCTTGAGCAGCACCGATCTGGATGGGTTCTTCGTTAGGAGTCTCACCGTAAACTTGGCGAGGTGAAACATGAGGCGGAACAACAGGAGGTTTGAAGGGGATTTTCTTGCGTTCCATCTTCCTTTCCCTAAGGCGATAGTTTACTTGGAGAGTCAAGGTCATCAGATCGTAGAGTGAAGGTCAGGCGACTCTTGTCAACTCCTCCTTGAGTTCCTCCTGTAATCCTCTTCTAAAGATGACGAATTGAGTCTCCTCAAGCCATCCAGCATCTGCCGCTGTACGCTTGAATTTGTAAGACATCAGATCAGTTGTCCCCTGCCGCAAATCCAACAACGACTCACAATTGGAATAGGCCACATTGCCCTTTCAAAGATCATCCTCAATAAGGCTATGAATGCCTTGAAATCCTACATCATAGTTTCGGCTGAAGTCACCAACGCAGTGACCCATGCAAGTGCATTGCCTGCCATATTGGATACCATATAACCCACTCAAGCCTTGACAGTGGAGTAAGTGTTGGTATGAAAAGTAAACTGCATGATGCAGGCATCAATAAACTCTTTCAGTCTCTTCCGTGAGCCATCGTACTTGCCTGAAGCGAGAGCCATGGGGTCAGGTCAGTAGGGCGGTCATCCCTGGAAGTTACAAGTTGTCTTAGGACAGCGTTTTCGGCTTTCGCGTTCTGCAGTTCAATAGATAGCCCATGGATGGCAGCAATTAGTTCCTGAACTTGTTCTGCTGTTGCTATCGTAGATGTAGTCTCTGGGTGTTGCAAACTGTCAACAACGGTGGGTGAATCCTCACCTGCGTCTTCTGTGGAGCAGAATTCCTCTTCTTCTGAGTCCACCAGAATAGCCTTTTTCTTAGACGACTTGCAATGGACTTCTGCTGGAAGTAGCCACTATGCTCGCAGCTAGCACAGCTAAGGCAAGCCCCCCCGTCCCTGGAAATTACCGGTAGGACAAAGGGAAAAAGCTAAATGGCTGAAAAAACCATTGTCAAATGGATGCAGTAGATGGTGTTTCTGTAGATCTAGCAAGCAGTGTTGACATAAAATGTGGCCGTAGTATCCGTAGATAGAAAGTTGCGTGACAAACGAGATCATAAAGCTCTACTCCAGAAAGTTAAGCAGAGCAGAAAAAGCAAGGTAGAACAAACAGGGAGACTTTGCCGAGAGAGGAGGCAACAAGGAGGTAAGAGGAGAGTGGCTGAAACCCGAGCAATAGAAGGAAGAGCTCCAGGCGAAGTTCGCAAGATCAAGGAGGCAGAGTTACAAAGAGCACCGATGCGTGGAGGGGAGAGCAGGCATACTGCAGAGGGAACGGAAGAAGGCAGCAGGAAGAGGAGAGAAGGCAGGTGTGATAAAGGGAAAGGACATAGGAAAACTAGCGTCTAAACCAAAGAGCAGGGAAGCAAGTGGTTGCAATGGGAGGTGGTGCGGTGAGCAGGGACAGATAAGGAGGAGGAAATGAAACAAGAAAAGACTAGACCGCTCAGGGGGCTTCAAGAAGAAAGCGTGCAAGCCCATCAATGGAGGAATCTCCATCTCCTCCAAAGAACCCAGGGTCGCCGACTGGTGACAGTGTGCCCCCTTCTATGCCCTGAGGTGCCCAGCTTCCCCAGATGCAGGCAATGAAACCAATCAATGAGCTGGGGTACATTGATATAGGAAACCAGCTCCCAGGAATTCTCAGAAAGAGGACAACCGTTCCATTGTACCAAATACTGTAGGTTTCCCTTGCGATATCTTGAGTCTCAAATCCTGGAGACCTCGTAATCCTCATCGACACAGACTGTAGTCCCGCCTTCTTTTCCATTCCATGCTGGACAAAGGACCTTGAGCAGCACCGATCTGGATGGGTTCTTCTTTAAGAGTCTCTACGGATCTTGGTAAGGTGAAACAGGAGGAGGAACAACTGGAGGTTTGAAGGGGATCTTCTTGCGTTCCACCTTCCCTTCCCTAAGCCGATAGTCTATTTGGAGAGTCAAGGTCATCAGATGTTTGCAGAGGGAACGGAAGAAGGCAGCGGGAAGAGGAGAGAAAGCAGGTGTGAGGAAGGGAAAGGACACAGGAAAACTAGCGTCTAAACCAAAGAGCAGGGAAGCAAGTGGTTGCAATGCGAGGCAGTATGGCGAGCAGGGACAGATAAGGAGAAGGACATGAAACAAGAAAAGACTTGACCGATCAGGGGGCGTCAAGGAGAAAGCGTGCCAGCCCATCAATGGAGGAACCTCCATCTCCTCCATAGTCCCCAGGGTCGCCGACCGGTTACAGTATGCCCCCTTCTATGCCCTGAGGACCCTGGCTTCTCTAGATGCAGACGATGAAACCGATCAATGAGCTGGGGTACACTGATATAGGAAACCGGCTCCCAGTTATTCTTGGAGAGGGGATAGCCCTTCCATTGTTCCAAATACTGTAGGTTTCCCTTGCAGTATCTTGAGTCTCAAATCCTAGAGACCTAGTAATCCTCATTGACTTTAGCAGTTAAGGGATTAAAAGCTTTGGTTTTACGGTCGTATGGATCGTCTATACAGGTATCAAGCAGGGATGTGTGGAACACTGGATGCAAGCGATTCAATGACGATGGCAATTTGAGCCTAATGGTTTATCTTGGTAAGAATCTCAAATGGACCAATGAATTTCAGAGAGCGTTTGGAAGGGTAACCCATCTGGGTAGGTGTTTGATTAAAAGCCAGACCAAAATACCGACATCCCAATCCGGAACATCACTTCTGTGTGATTCCACTTGAGTCTGTATGAACGCCTGATTCTTTTCAGGTTCTGAGCCGCATCGTTATGACCTTGAGAAAGATACTTCAGAAGAGAGTCGATGGAGAGCTTGTGTTGGTCAGAAAGGCTGAAGTAGGAAGATATTAGGGATGTTGTCACGATCCATGCCCCGGACCCCCTCAGGTATAACAGCCCCCTGGCAGCAATTGGGCTAAAGCCCTTCACACCGGCCCCAAGGGGCTTAAAACTCCATCGGAAACATACATGGAGTCAGTGCTGTCGCCTTTCGCGCCAGGCTCATTATCAGGAATAAAGCAATACCAGTTTTGGACCTTAATCCAACATGGAGGCCTATTACACAGCTCAGTTCTTTAGAACCAAGCCATGCGGTCTAGTGTTTTGGGTGTGGCTGGGCCTGGAACTACTTTAGCTGGGCTATTTAAACCACACCCAAACAGCAGAACACGCTTCGAGTTATTCTACACTCCTGCAGCTTAACGCTCACCGTGTCTAGCTCCTGCTCATCTGCTTCTCCGACGGCCCGATCCTGAAGCTCTAGATCCGGATTCCATTAATAACAATTCTTACCTGGGCAAGCAGCGAGTCCTGGCAGCACCCTGCGCTTCTCTTACCTCGCCCATCTCTGGGTTTCACCACAACCTGCAAGGGAGAAGGAACTAGGTCAGCATTAACAAAGCACTTACCTGGGCAAGCAGCGCTTCGATCGCTCATCACTCCGGAACATCACTGCAACCTGTACAAAGAAGAGAAGAGAACACAGGTTAGCAATTAACACCAATAAACAGTGCAGCGCTCTGCACATCAATAACTCACCGTGGTCTTCGCCATCGGCGCGGCAACTCCGAGATCGAAACCATCCCTGTGAAAACAGAAAGGGACATTGTTAGGGAACAGCGTAGTGGAGCAACACGCTGAGAAGACAGAGAAAACGGAGGGAAAGAAAGAGACAGAATAAAGACGGAAAATACATTATAACTTACCTGGAAGACAGCAAGCGGAGTTGGAGTCACAGTCGGTCTGAACCTGACATAAGGGCACGCGGACCAGTGAAGCAACTAGGTCCAGGAAACACCCGCACCAACCACGCCCCCTGCACAGAGACGCAGGACGGAGAGTTCAATGCACAAAAACCTAAGGCGCTACCCAACATCTGGCACATAACCAAGCAGAGAGGGGTCCCGATAGCGCTTAGACCTCCATCCAGTATCGTGCGGCGCCCCCGTGGATACCAGGTGAGCGTAACAGATGTAGACCGTAGGTGCAGTAAATCAAACTCATCCCTAAAGCTTTATGGATGGTATTGTTATACACAAATTCCATCATAGGCAGTACATCCACCCAATTACCCAATTGGGTGTTGATGTAGCACCTGAGGTACTGTTTCATGATGAAGTTCAGCCTCTCTGTCTGTCCATTTGTCTGTGGATGATAACCAGACAAAAGTGCTCTTTCGTTCCCCAAAGTTTGCAGTGTCTTCCAGAACTTAGAGGTGAACTGGAGACAACAATCCGAGGTGACAGAGTCTGGCAACACATGTAGGTGGAACATTTCTTTGAAGAACACCTCAGCGGTCTTGGAAGCAGATGGTAGACCAGAGAGGGGAGTGAAATGAGCCATTTTGCTATATGAATCCAATGTTACCATGATGGTGGTGTATCCCCTTGAAAGAGGCAGATCAACAACAAAATCAGCAGAGACGTGGCTCCAAGGTATACTAGGGTTGGGTCCTTATTCCAAATAACTGATAGTTCGGCCAGTGGAGAGTTTGCTCTGAGTGCAAATGGGACACAAACAGAAAAAGGTCTTTACATCCCTATATAAGGTGGGTCACCAAAAAGAGTGCCTAATGAGATCCAGGGTGGCATCCATTCCCTTGTGACCGGCTGTCTTTCCATCCTGGCACCAGGAGAAGACTTTCCTTTGCGAGGTGGTACTGAAAATATCCAAATGATCAGAGTGAACGAGGTGTCCCTTGGTAAACCAAAAAAATGGGTTAGTGGGATCATAGGTATACTCAGTGACAGCTTCTTTGACCTCTTTTAGGAAGGTATTAACAGCTCCAACAAAATATTTCCTTTGAAAGAGGGGTTCAATCTCTTGACTCTCTACTGAGGGAGAAACCAAACTTCTCGAAAGTCCCTCCGCCACCAGGTTGTCGGGTCCTGGTATATAAGTAATGATTAAGTCATATTGTGCAAATATCCATCTGTTGAAGAATCTTAAGATTGTGATCATCAGTCCTGATCTCAAAAGGGTGTGCGGATCCTTGTAACAGGCGTCGCCATTCAATACAAGCTTGTTTCATCGCTAAGAGCTCTTTTTCTATGACTGAATAATTCAGTTCACAAGGTTTGAGTGTCTTAGGTAAGTAAACAATGGGATATTCCAGATCCCCATGCCGTTGTTTGAGGAGAGCCCCTAAAGCTCCTACTGATGCATCAGTTTCGACGATGAAAGGGAATGACTAGTCTGGTTGCTTAAGAATGGGTGCTGAACAAAATTTCTCCTCAAGGAAGTGGAAGGCTTGATCAGCTTTGGGATCCAGGAAAAAGGGTACATTCTTCTTCAGAAGTGCTGTCAAGTGTAGGACAATCTCCGAAAAATCTGGAATACATTTGCAATAAAAATTTACAAGTCCCAAAAATCTTCGAATGTCCGTAGCAGTATTGGGTGTAGGCCACTGTTGTACAGCTACCACCTTGCGCTGGTCCATTTTGATGCTCTTATCAGATAAGATGAATCCTAGGTAAGGAACAAATGTAACCTCAAAAAGGCACTTTTCAGGTTTAATCAGTAGGTTGCTTCTTTGCAGCCTATCGAGGACCTCATATATGTGACCACAGTGTGATTCTGAATTCTTCGTGAACACCAAGATGTTATCTAGGTATATGATCACCCTATGAAACAGTATTTACTGGATTTACAGAAACACCATCTACTGCATCCATTTGACAAGAGTTTTTACAGCCATTTGGCTTTTTCCCTTTAACCTACCAGTAATTTCCTGGGCGGTGGCAGGGGGCTTTTCCTTAGCTGTACCAGTGGCGGGCATATGGCTACATCCCAGGGAAGACCTTACCTATACAAGGAGCGCAAGTCATCTAAGAAAAAGGCTACTCCGGCAGACTCCGAAGCAGAGGAATTCTCCTCTTCAGAAGATGCAGGTGAGGATTCACACACCGTTGTTGACAGTTTGCAATGCTAGAGACTACATTGTTAAGATGGGTTTCTGACCTCTGACCTGGTGGGCAGAGGTTCAGAAGACCAGCCTAGTTTCCTGGAACAGGGCAACCTTCTGGACAAGCCAGACCAATCAAGGCAGCATTAGCGGCGGTCAAGACTGGGTCTCAGGAGGGGTGAGGGTGACTGAAAGACCTCAATGAGCACACAGAGTAAAGGACACTACAAATCACTCCCAGACAGGTGTATCTATATTAAAAATCTAAGTACATTTATTCAAGGCCTTTGAAGTTCAACACACAGTAATAATCAACAGTAATACTTTTAAACTAACACAATCCTACTAAAATCCATATATACAAGTACAAGTGGCCTAAAGGGTTAATGCACAAAATGGGTCCACAACCTAGAAGGGTAATGAAGCAGGCAGTGCAAAGAGTCTTTAGGCAGTTGTGCGGCTCTGCGGCTTTTAGCAGCGAAGATATAGCAATGATTCCTTTATGGAGCAGTGGCAATTTCTCCGCTCCTGGTGGATGGATCAGGCCAGTTTCACTGCAGCAGGCTTCAGGGCAAAGAGGAGCACAGCAGCAAGGCACCTGCGAAGTTCATCACCATGGCTGGGTGACACAGTAACCAGGTGTACTCCGGTTCAGGTGCTCTCTCTTTATTCCAGACCTGGGAATGCCAAGTGTACCTGATTCGGTGTGAGAGTGTGGTGAACACCGAGCTTGCGAAGTACAAAGTTTCAAGGGTCTCCTCGAAACGGCAGCAGTGTCAGGGCAAAGGCCCTGCGCAAGCTCGTCAGCCCACTGGTTGGCTCAGGGACACTTCAGAGAAAGCCTACTTGCAGAGTTTGATGAAGGTGCTGAGAATAGTTGGTCCCACTATTCTAATGGGTCAAAGCATCTTCGCAGACCTTCTAGTTCAATCAGATGCAGAGGGGTCCAGCGAGACAACAGCAGGCTCAGGGTGCCAAACCTTCCAGCGGGTCACCAGCGGTTCCTCGACTCGGCTTCTTAGCTTCAGGATGCTTGGATCCTATCCTTCTTTCAGTGAGAACTCAAGAGATCTACCTGGTATGGGTGTTTGGAACCTTCTCTTATCCAGAATCTCCTTCGCGCCAAACTGAAGAGGACCCAATGGGAGATATGCTTACATAGTGAAGCGCTTTGATACACATTGTGTATAGGCACTATATAAATAAACTATCATATCATATCATATCATATCATACAGGCACACCAGATGTGGACCAATCACAGACCACGCTGGTCCTAGGCATTCTTAGCATACCATACTCTCTGGCACCCAGGATGTGATTTGCAACTAGACAGTCCAGCCCACATCCTGGGGGCACACACACAAGGCATGCAGAAGCCTGCGAAAGCTTGGCACTTCGCGGGAAATGCATGTCCAAATAAGAACTGACCCAGGTCGGTGAAGGGGCAAGATGGCTAAAGGACAGGACAAAGAACCTTGTGGCATGGCCATTTTGAAGAGGTTTTGACTCCTCCTCCTCAACATCTGAGGCCAGCAGCAGTGCAGCGATTTCAACTCTTGGGATGAAAGCCACCAGCCTATTCACATGGAACACTTTTGGAGCCTGCCCAGCGCTTCCAAGGTCCACTAAATAGTAGACCTCACCCAGTGACTCCACCACTGTGTAAGGGCTTGACCATTTGTCTTGTAAATATCTAGGCCTTATAGGATTCATGATCAGGACTTGCTGACATGGTGTGAAATTGATGAGGGCAGTCTTCTGGTCATACCAATGTTTCACCAGTGCTTGACCTGCCTTCAGTTTCTTACTTGCTAGACCCATCAGGCGTACCATCCTTTTTCTGGGTCATACACATAGTCTACTACATTGGTAGTGACAGGGGGAGTGGGCATCTCCCACCCCTCCTTGACTATTGCTAAGGGTCCCCTCACAGGGTGACCAAACAGAAGTTCAAAGGGGCTGAAGCCAACACCCTCCTGAGGTACCTCTCTGTAGGCAAACAGTAAGCATGGCAATAGAAGATCCAATTTTCTTCTTTGGGTCTCATGCTCTTCAGGGTCCTGTTAAACCGCTCAACTAGACCATTGGTTTGTGTGTGGTATGCAGATGAAAATGTATAGGTGACACCACATTCCTTCCTCATGGCCTGCATATACTTTGACATAAAGTTGCTGCCCGTATCAGACACAACTACTTTAGGGAAGCCAACCCTAGTAAATATGCCAAGTAAACCTTTCGCAACTGACTTGGCAGTCGCAGTCTTTAATGAGATGGCCTCAGGATACCTGGTGGCATGGTCGACCAGCACCAGGATAAACCTATTGCCTGAGTATGTTTGGGAGTCTAGGGGACCAACAATGTCAATCCCGAGCCTCTCAAAGGATACCCCCACCACTATGAGCGGTACCAATGGAGCTTGGATTGTTGTGCCACTTTTCCCAGATAACTGGCATGTGGCACAACAGTGACTTTCTACTTGCACCCCCATCTTGGGCCAGTAGAAGTGCATGGATAACCTTTGCTTGGTTCCCTTGATGCTAAGGTGACCAGCAAGGGGGACTTCATGAGCCAACTGCAAGAGAAAGGGTCTTACAGCAAGGGGAACCACCAACCTCCTATGGTCTCCTTCTGTAGGCTCTGTGGGCTCACTGTAGAGGAGCCCACCTTCCCAATAAATCATATGCTTACCAGGAGGTCCACCCTCAAGCTAGGAGCAGGCCTGTCTCCTTAGGCCTTCCAAAGATGGGCACTCGCGTTGGCCCTTACTGAACTCAACCCTGTCCTGATCACCTTCCATTAACAAACTCTGCAGTTCAGGATGGTCATGGAGATTGAGGATTTCAGGCAACACCTCTTCCTCATCACGTTCAGGTTTTTGACCAACTACCTCCACCTCAGTGATAGGTGAGTTGGGGGAATATTTTCTTTCCCTCTTTTGTCTTTCTTGACTCCTTTAGCCTTGGGTTTCCCCTTTGGCTTCGGCTTGGCATTGGACTTGGACATTGCAGCCCTTGTTTGTGACCTTGTGCATGGTCTCTCTGCTGTGTCACCCACAAGCCCTAAAACTCTGAGATCATTCCCCAGCAGGAAGTTACCTGGGACATCCCGCTGAATGCTCACTGGAATCCTGACCACTGTACCATTGATAGTAAGATTTACAAGCATAACTGGGAACTTGAGAGGGGGCCATCAGCTAACTTAGTGGGTAACATAGAAGCTCTGGCAACTTCCTCTGGGTCTACCAAGGTAGAATCCACTACAGTTCTGCTGCACCCACTATTCCTAAGGGCAGGAGTATCTACTCCATTGATCAGCACACTGTTTTTGAAATAGTGCTTGGTATTATCAGGAATCCTAGCATAGGCCTCTGAGACGTTAGACTCCCAGGAACCCATGGAAACTAAAACTAACTCAGAGTCTATCCCACTGCGGAATGAGTCTGAGGAGAAGGAAGCCCCTGTGATCTCTTCTTCCTCATAGGAGGGGAAGGCCAGATTCGCAGAGTGGACCCCCAAAGGTTTAACCTTACATCTGGGGTCCCCCTTCACATGGTCACTTGTTCCACAAGCCACACACGATCCACTGGGTCTTGGGACATAAGGAGGCTTACTGTAGCCAGAGTTCTGTTTGGAAGGATAACTTCCCCTACCCTGTGCATTTTCCTGTGACTTACCCTTAAATGTCTTTTTCTAGCTCTTTTGGGAGGAAGTTTCATCAGACTCCCCACCCACTTTATCTTTGGACTTTTTACACTCCTCCTGCTTACCAGGATGAGTCTTGTCCTTATGGGACACTCTATGTGACACCCACAAATCTGCTGCTATGGCCAGCTTCTTAGGATCTAACTCCTTTCAATCTGTCAAATGCGGCTTAAGCTCAGGGGAACAAGATGCAAAATGATGCTCAAGCACGACAATACATATCATACCCTCAAAGGTGGAGACCTTATAGCCTTCAACTCAACCAGTCAGTTTTTTTTAACGAATCAGTCACATATGACACCGAAGTACTACCTTTTTTCTTTTTGTTCTGTCTGAACCTCTTCAAGTATTGGGCAGAAGTCTTCCCGAACTTTAAGATTAGAGTTTGCTTTAACATTGCAAAATCTACTCTTTCAGCTTTTGACATCCCCATAATAGCACTGCAGCCAGAATGGGGTAGTCTGCTGAGCAACCGTGCAATCCCATCAGCATTTACAACCTCCTGAACCTCACATGCTCTACTCATATGCATTCGGCCAGTCCATAATGTCATTCTTCTCATCATACACCCGGAGCATATCTTTAGGAAATCTTGAATGAGAGGAGGACCCAGACCCATGTCCAGATCCCTTGGATCCATTGGAAACCTGAAGCTTGGCCAGTTCCATCTGATGATCCCTGTCCTTCTGTTTTTCTACCTGCTCAATCTTCAGCTTAGCCATGTGAATTTCAAGCTCTTTCTGCTTAAACAGCAGCTCTTGCTTCTTGAATTCCAACATGGCCTCAGCATCAGAGCTGGCAGAGGAAACTTGGCACATTACATCATCCCTGTCATCATGGGCACCATTAATGAGGGCCTCGACAGAACTGTCAGTTCTGTCAGTGGAAGCAGCTCCACCTCCTTCTGCACTCTCATCAGAGGTTATGGCATAGAGTTGCACTACTTGCCATTCCAAAATTCTTTGGATCATTTCCAATTTTGTACCTTGAGCAGGCAAGCCTTTCTCAGTACACATCATTCTCAATGTTTCAGATTTTGAAGCATTTAAAGTTATATTGGTAATTGTTTCCATTACTCTAGATAGGTCTATGGCCCTTAAGGTTATCACTACTAAGTCACTATGTGTTCTCGGTAGGGGTAATCTGAAATGCCTTCACTAGTGTGCATCACTGGATACCTTCATTCCTATTCCACCGCTGCCACCAATTTGTTAATATGGATTTCTGAACTCTGACCTGGTGGGCAGAGGTTCAGAAGGCCAGCCTAGTTTATTGGAACAGGGTAACCTTCTGGACAAGCCAGACCAATCAAGGTAGCATTGGCAGCGGTCAAGACTAGGTCTCAGGAGGGGTGAGGGTGACTGAAAGACCTCAATGAGCACACAGAGTGAAGAACACTACAAATCACTCCCAGACAGGTGTATCTATATTAAAAATATAAGTACATTTATTCAAGGCCTTTGAAGTTCAACACACAGTAGTAAATAACAGTAATACTGTTAAACCAACACAATGCTACTAAAATACATATATACAAAACCAAGTGGCCTAAAGGGTTAATGCACGAAATGGGTCCACAACCTAGAAAGGGAATGAAAAAGGCAGTGCAAAGAGTCTTTAGGCAATTTTGTAGTAATCACAATCCTAACTGAAAGGCAGTCCAATCCCTAAGAAGAGTGGAGCCTATTGCTCAAATATACTTGCAATGCTGGCGCATATGGCAGAGCAGATGGGCGAAACAGGGTCTCTTGTAGGGTCTGTAGCAGCTCAGGAAGGTGGGTGAGGTGATGCACAATAAGTTCCCATTATTCACGGAGGATCTCCCCAAGAGGCAGAACAGGTTCCAGGAGTTTGGAATCGTTCGATAGCTCAGGCTATCTGTGGAAAGGAAAGTGGCCCTTAGCGGACACTCATGCTTAAAAATGGATGGATGCGCTAGGGGCCACCGGTAAGGGTTGCAAGTACTCACGACCCGCCCAGCGCACTGCAGACCAAACTTCGGCAGTCAAGTCCACTTCGGTTGCAGGTTCCAATGCAGAAGTTGTGCGGCTCTGCAACTTTCAGCAGCGAAGATACAGCAATGATTCCTCTATGGGACAGTGATGATTTCTCCGCTCCTGGTGGATAGATCAGGCCAGTTTCTCTGCAGCAGGCTTCAGGGCAAAGCAGGGCACAGCAGCAAGGCACCTGCGAAGTTTGTCACCATGACTGGGCGACACAGTTACCATGTGTACTCCGCTTCGTGCGCTCAATCTTTATTCCAGACCTGGGAATACCAAGTGTATGAAATTCGGTGTGAGCGTGCCGTGAACACAGAGCTTGCTAAATTCCAAGTGTCAGAGCAAAGGTCCTGCACAAGCTGGTCAGCCCACTGGTTGGCCACGGGACACTTCAAAGAAGGCTTTCTTGCAGGGTTGATGAAGGTGCCGAGAAAAGTTTGTCCCACTATTCTAATGGGTCGAAGCATCTTTGCAGACCTTCTAGCTCGATCAGATGCAGAGGGGTCCAGCGGGACAACAGCGGGCTCATGGTGCCAAACCTTCCAGTGGGTCACCAGCAGTTCCTTGACTCGGCTTCTTAGTTTCAGGATGCTTGGATCCTATCCTTTGTGCACTGAGAACTCAAGAGATCGACCTGGTATGGGTGTTTGGAGCCTTCTCTTATCCAGAATCTCCTTTGCGGCAAAATAAAGAGGACCCAATGGGAGATCTGCTCACATACAGGCACACCAGACGTGGACAAATCACGGACCATGGGGGTCCCAGGCATTCACAGCACACCACACTCTCTGGCACCCAGGATGTGGATTGCAACTAGACAGTCCAGCCCACATCTTGGCGCTTCGCGGGCAAATACATGCCCAAATAAGGACTGACCCTGGTCGGCTCGACCTGTGCAAGGTGAAGGGGCAAGATGGCCAAAGGACAGGACAAAGAACCTGGTGGCATGGCCATTTTGGAGCCAGGCCACCTTTCTGTTACAAACATGGTAATCGCAGTTTGCATGGCAGGAAAGGATTAAAAATACTTGAAAAGATAAGCTGCCACCAGCCCTGTCCAAGGCACATCTGCACTTCTCCTAAAAAATCCTTCGAGGTTGTCTAGGGCCCTGGGAATTGACAGGAGGACCCAAGCACACTGTACTGTAAGGTATATTGTACACTTGTAACATGTTGCAGAAAAGTTACAACATGGAAAAGGACTAAGGAAAAAAAATCTCCAAGTACTGACTGTCTTTAAGGGTAGGTCAGTTTCCGCATAACAGAGTGAGCAAGAAGCCCAGGGGAGTGCAGCTGAAGGCTGTGCTCCACTGGCAAAGTCAGACTATGGTGTTAAACAGCAGGAAAAAGTTGGGGGGTTACACAACTGGATGGGAAACTTCACATAAATGGCAATCTTTCCTAACATACATCTAGATGGCAAGGGCAGAACAAGTTCAGGAACTAATTGCTGCCGTCCAGAGGCTATCTATGGAACAGCATAACGTGAAAGCCAAAAACACTGTCCGAAGAAAACGTGTAACTTCCATGGATGACCGCCCTGCTGACCTGCCCCCAATGGCTCTCGCTTCAGGCAAGTACAATGGCTCGCCGAAGAGGCTGAAAGAGTTTATTGATGCCTGTATCGTGCATTTTACTTTTCGTACCAACACTTACTCCACTGACAAGGCTCGAGTGGGTTATATGGTATCCAATATGGCAGGCAATGCACTTGCATGGGTCACTCCATTGGTGACTTCAGCCGACTCTGTGATGCAAAATTTCCAGACATTCATAGCCCAATTGAGGAGGACCTTTGAAAGAGCTGAGGTGGCCTATTCCAGTTGTGAGTTGTTGTTGGATGTGCACCAGGGGACCACTGATCTGATGTCTTACATTAGCAAATTCAACCAGACAGCGGCAGAGGCTGGATGGCCTGATGAGATTTAATTTGTCATCTTTAGATGAGGATTACAGGAAGAACTGAAGGACGAGTTGGCAAGAGTCGCCTGACCCTCTTCACTCTCCGATCTGATGACCTTGACTCTCCAAATAGACTATCGGTTTAGGGAAAGGAAGGTGGTACGCAAGAAGATCCCCTTCAAACCTCCAGTTATTCCGCCTTCTATTTCGCCTTGCCAAGATTCCAGTGAGACTACTAAAGAACCCATGCAGATCAGTGGTGCTCTAAGTCCTAAAACAACTTGTAACTTCCAGGGATGACCGCTCTACTGACCTGCCCCCAATGGCTCTCACTTCAGGCAAGTACGATGGCTCGCCGAAGAGACTTAAAGAGTTTATTGATGCCTGTATCCTGCATTTTACTTTTCGTACCAACACTTACTCCACTGAGAAGGCTTGAGTGGGTTATATGGTATCCAACATGGCAGGAAATGCACTTGCATGGGTCACTCCATTGCTGACTTCAGCCTACTCTGTGATGCAGAATTTCCAGACATTCATAGCCCAATTGAGGAGGACCTTTGAAAGAACTGAGGTGGCCTATTCCAGTTGTGCATTGTTGTTGGATTTGCGGCAGGGGCCACTGATCTGATAGAAAATTCAAGCGGACAGCGGAAGAGGCTGGATGGCCTGATGAGACTTAATTCGTCATCTTTAAATGAGGATTACAGGAGGAACTCAAGGACGAGTTGGCAAGAGTCGCCTGACCTTCTTCACTCTCTGATCTGATGACCTTGACTCTCCAAATAGACTATTGGCTTAGAGAAAGGAAGGTGGAACGCAAGAAGATCCCCTTCAAACCTCCAGTTATTCCGCCTCCTATTTTGCCTCGCCAAGATTCCGGTGAGACTCTGAAAGAAGAACCCCTGCAGATTGGTGCTGCTCGAGGTCCTTTGTTCTGCACTGAATGGAAAAGAAGGAAGGACCATGCTCTGTATATGTATTGTGGTATAGAAGGTCATTTGCTATGGGATTGTTCTGAAGTGCCAATACGAAAAAGGGGAAAAGAAAGACCCTGGTCCTAGAAGGCATGCAGGATCAGGGTTTTTGGCACCCTTCACTGTTAGCCACCCACTCTGGAGCTGTTGAACAAGACACCAGACTTCTGGTGGTCCGCGTTCACCTTTAATTACCCCATTTACAGGTAGAAGTCCTGGCTCTTATTGACAGTGTAGCAGCTGTAAACTTCCTAGAAGTCCTTTGGGCTCAGAAGGCAGGTATTCCACGTCTGGAAAGAAAGGAAAACCAAGAAGTAGAGGGGGTTGATGGTACACCATTGACTTCTGGGCCTATCACCCATACCTCGTGGATCTCAAGGTTGTGGTCTGTAATGATAGGGAGAATTCCCATTCAATGGCTAATTTCCCTTACCTAGTGAGTCCCCCAGCAGCTTTGCTGGATTTCTGGAGTTTGTTTTTCCACTTGGTAAGAGTGTACCCCTTTTTCCCACTCTTACTTGTGTTTTGCCATGTGTATTTCATCTGTTTTTGTGATTGTGGACTCTGGAGTACACCACTTCAGTAGCACCCTTCTTTTGTGTGTTACACAGCACCTTCAGTGCAGTGCAGTAACACAGGGTTGTTGTTTAGACTTCCCACCGACTCCATTTCTGAGGCTGACTACTGTCGCCCAGAAAAGGGTAAAGTTGACATTAACTTTACATAGTCTTGAATAAAAACAATAAAAATTCTTTGAATTTTTTTTTTTACATAGTCATTTTAGTACAGATCCAGTACACCCCATCTTACATGGAGTACTGGAAAGGGTTAATCCTTAGCCCTTTTTATCTGTACCTCCTAGAGCATTGTTTCGCTCTTTTAACATTTAGACTTGGCTGGTGGCAGTGGTATCTACCCTCATTCTTCACCGCGATTATACTATATAAACGTGGTATTGTTTTAGGCTACTATATCAGCCTCGAACTTAAACCCGCTTGACGAAATACTTTTTCTTTTGGCTCCGTCGGGTTTATTCGCCACTTCTTTTTTCGTTAAAGTCCTTCTTGTGTTTTACTTTGCACGGCAAACCAGGTTTGCCTTCTTTGTTCACTGTCTTTTGGCAGGCTTCTGCCAAGAAGCCCTCCTCTAGGTGCCTGGGTGTCTAGGTGGGCTGAATGTGAGGGAGGGGTGAAGTCACCCTCTGCACAGGGTATCCTAGGAAACCCAAGTCACACTTTGCCCTGATTGGCTGAGGTGGTTGTCCGGGCCGGACAACCCCCCTGCTGCGTGATTGACAGCCAGGCTGTGTAAATGGGGGATTTCTGCATAAAAGGCAGGTCTCTTGGGCTTGAAGTCAGAGTCGCCACTGGAACTACAAGGAACCGAAGAGAAGCGGAGAAGTCGACTGCTGCAACTATCCCGTCCCGGTGAAGCCCTGCTGCAGTCCCAAGCTATCTACCCTTCGACGACCAGAGAACATCCAGTCCGGAATCTTCTTCCCTTGAGCTTGGTGGGGATACCCAGCTCATCTTCTACAGCCAGAGGACCCTCTTCATGGTCGAAATCGCTGCACACTGCTGTAGTGGTCCGGGAAGCCATCTGAAGAGCCTCTCCTGTTTTTAAGGAGCGCACCATTTATTCACCGTCGTTGCTGCCGGCTTATACCCTGTGTGGTGCAGACCCCTCCAGATGTCCTCCTTCGTACCGAAGCTCCAGGAACCGTGGGTCTGCAGGAAACTACCAGGAACAACTGCTGTAGCACCAGCCTCTTCTTTGAATAAGGTACTGTGTTCTGCTTGAGGAATTAGGGTGAATCCCTTTTCTTCATCTCCAAGGCTTGCCCTTGTCTTCCCTCCTTCTTATATCTTTTGCTTCCTCTGTTGACAATATCTAAGTACTCCTAGCTACGTTGAATCGTGAACTATCTGACTGTGTGATCCTCGACAACAGGAACCCGGATCCACTTGACACTGGCTCTGGCCTATTGACTTTTGAATTTCTGTCAAAGAGTGTTCTCTGATTCTGTCTGCCTTGACAAAAGTATTGCCTATGATTTTTGCCCCCAATTCTCTCTGGTTAACTCTGGTGCTAAGTGTGTTTTTGCCCCGGTAACATTTCTTGCCGCAGATACGCATTTCTTTAGTAAGACCGAACTGTCATTACTGTCAAAAAAGTGATCGCAAGAGTATTCCCGGTAACGTCTTTTGTTTCGCAACAGCGGCCCGCTAAAACACAGGGTACTTACCTGGAAGTATACCGTACAAAGTGAATTGGTTAGTTGTAGTGTATTTTACGTGTGATTTTGAATTAATAGAAGTGTCGTGTTTATAACAAACGGTTTAAAAATAAATGTACTTCTATTTTTTACCTGAAACCTTGAGTCAGTGTTTGCTTGAGTCACAGTAATTGTGGTCTCTTTGTGTAATCATAGCTACTGCTCATATACTCTTGAGATAAGCCTGGCTGCTCCGCTACTGCTACCACTTTAACATAGTAGTACAGACTTGTACCAAAGGTAAAACTTGTATTGCCACCTGTAGTCTTTATTGTGTGTAGTGATCCCTAAGGGCACTGCACAGGATTCTGCCTAACACTGGTGTACAGCGGTGAGGATTTGGAAGTCGAGTGATTACACCTAGAGTGCTGCTATTGCTTGGGTTCAACTAACCACAAGGCTAACACCACTAATTCTATTTAACTGAGAAATCATGTCAAATATGGAAAGCTACACTGAAGAGGGTCTCTTGAACTACACTGCTCAGGTTTTGAGAACCATGTATAGGGAGAGGAGTGTCTCTGGTAAAGGAAAGAAATCCGAATTGATTGCAAAGTTAATGGGAAAACTAAGTCTGGGGAGGGGGTCAGAAGGGCCTACCCCTCCAGCAAATGTGGATACTGATGTTTATGATTCTGAGAGTGTTACTTTAGAAGAAGTAGATGAGTCCTTGTTAGGAAACCCTACAACTTATTTGCCTGCTTAGAAAGCACAACCTCTCTCCACAGGGACCCCCACAGGTCCTACACTTACTCCTGAGTTTATTGCACTTGAGAAAATGAGACTTGAATTGGAAGTGAAACGTATTGATGCACAAACTGCCATGAAACATCAAGAGTTAAGGCTCAGAGAAATGGAGCTGAATCATGAACTAGAGATGGAAAAATTGTCTGTAGAAAATGCTTCTCTCCCAGTCTTCTAGGTCTTCCAGCCCCAAGACACCCAGTATGCCAAAGGAAATGATTGGTATGCATGAGACTAAACTTGATGTTTTGGATTGGTTAGCAATGTTTGAGTACAATCATGGGATTCAAGGTATCTCAGGGAATCAGCTGATTCCCTGGCTTTTTTCTAGGCTTCCCCCTGTTGCAAGTGATGCTGTAATGGAGTTGGGGGAGGAGGATAAACAGGATTATGAGTGTGTGAAGCTAGCATTAATAGCTAGATTTGGGAAGACCCCTTCCCAGTGTCTTAAGAGGTTTAGAACCCTCAAAAAGCATGATGGTACCCCTTGGGCTACCTGGGTGTGTGTATCTTTGAAAAACTTAGATGGTTGGGTTACGGGTTACAAAGTGAACACTTATGAAGGTTTGCAGAATCTTGTAATGTTGGAGTCTATTTTTGATGTCTGCTCCCCTGAGCTTAGACAGCACTTGGCTGATTCAAAGGAGATAGATCCTAAGAAGCTAGCTAAGGCTGCTGACTTGTGGGTTGCCAACAAGGCTACTCACAAAGATGCTGGGGTAACTCAGAAAAAGGATGAGGGAAAGCAGCCAAAGAAAGACAACAAAGAGAATTCCAATAATTCCAATCCAAAAGAGGGCCCCAAACATAACCAGGGTAAGCCACAAGGGAAACCGAATCAGGCTAGTGTACCATCTGGTCCCAAACCAGATGGAGGTCAGAGCAAACCCCCATTCCAGAGAACATTTGGAAACTGCTTTGTTTGTGGGTTACCTGACCATGTGAAAGGAGATCCCAGATGTAAGGGTAAACCTTCAGGGGTCAACACTGTCTCCGTAGCCTTCTCCCATGTGGATGAAGTATCTATGACCAGTGGAAACTTTCAGTTACTAGCTGATGAGCCCATGAGAGTCTCAGCTAGTGTTTCTTTAGTGTCCTTGGGTCTTTGGGAACAACAGAACTTAGATGTCTATAACTCAATCCCAGATAATACTAAAGAGTATTACAAAGATAGTGTTCTTGTGAATGGTCAGGAAACCCCTGCCATCAGAGACACTGGAGCCAGCATAACTGTGGTTGATGAATGTTTTTTCAAGGTGGAGGATGTTGCTAAGGCACCCAAACACCTAACCAAGTTAGCTGGAGGCCCTGTGCAAATGGTTCCCCAGTTACCAGCTCTCACCCAGTGTAATGACATGACTGTCAGAATACCTGTAAGTGTGCAGAACAATGTACCTGGGAGGGTCCTGCTGGGTAATGTCCTTAAAACTCTTGGAGTTGTGTCCTGTACCCCCAGGCCCCCCAGCAGAAGGAAGCAGGAGCTCACAAGGTCTGCGAGGGAGGGAACCTTGAGAGGCTCTCCTGGGGACATGATAGAGGAAACTATCACCCCAAGTCCACAGGACCTACTTACTGCTATTGCAGGTCAGAAAGAGACAAAGGCGAAACCCAAGTCTGCCAGCAAGAAACCAGCAAGCACTCCTGTGCCCAGAAGGACATCTCCAAGGCTGTCCAAGGTCACACCTGTGACCCCTCCACCAGCTGAGGCTGAGTGTGAGGTTCAACCCTGTATGGTTCAGCTAGATACTGAGGAATCAGATCTAGAAGAAGATCTTACTCTGGTAGGAGATCTTGACCCTGTTGACCATCCTGAGCTGCAGTCTTTACTGGCAGAAGGTGGACCCAACAGAGTAGATTTCAGCAAGGGACAAAGAGAGTATCCTACCTTGGAAGGTCTTTGCCTACAGGCAGCTTCCCAGCTCAATGGGACTGAGCCTGGGAAGTATAGGTTCCACTGGGAAGATGGCCTCTATTACAGTGAACCGACTGAGTCAACCCCTGGAGACTGCAAAATATGTGTAGTACCTCTAGTGAACCGACTCCAGTTTCTGCAGTTAGCCCATGAGATACCTTTGGCTGGTCACTTAAGTTTTAAGAAGACCAAGGAAAGGCTCTCTATTTACTTCTACTGGCCTAAAATGGGCTCAAAAGTAGACAAATTCTGCAGAACCTGCCACATTTGCCAAACCTCTGGCAAAAGTGGAGCCAATAATGTGGCACCCTTTGTGCCTCTCCCAGTGGTGGGAGTTCCTTTTGAGAGGGTTGGGATTGACATTGTTGATCCTCTTGACCCTCCCACATCTTCAGGCCACAGGTTTATCCTGGTTGTAGTGGATCATGCCACTAGATTTCCTGAAGCCATACCTATGAGGACTGTTACGGCTCCGGTTGTGGCTAAGGCCCTACTTGGTATTATTACCAGGGTAGGTTTTCTTAAGGAGGTGATATCTGACAGGGGATCACATTTTATGTCCCACTACATGCAAGCCATGTGGAAAACATGTGGAGTCACCTACAAGTTCTCAACTGCCTACCATCCCCAAACCAATGGATTGGTGGAGAGGTTTAACAGAACTATGAAGAGCATGATAAGTGTTTTAGAAGAACCCCTTAAGAGAAAGTGGGAACTTCTACTGCCATGCCTTCTCTTTGCATATAGAGAAGTCCCTCAGGAGGGAGTAGGATTCAGTCCCTTCAAACTTCTTTATGGCCATCCAGTCAGAGGTCCATTGGCCCTGATTAAGGAGGGGTTGGAGAGTGCTCCTTCCCCCAAGCCAGTCAGAATGACTGACTATGTGATAGGTCTCCGGAGGAGAATGCCATACATGATGGCAGAGACAAGTGATAACTTGAAGGCTGGTCAAGCTCTGGTCAAACATTGGCATGACCAGAAGGCTAACATGGTTGAGTTTACTCAAGACCAGCTTGTTCTTGTTATGGTCCGCACAGGGCAGAGGGCTTTGCAGGACAAATGGATAGGACCCTTCAAAGTTGTGGGTAAACTTGGAGAGGTGAACTATCTGGTGGGCTTAGGCAATCCTAAGGAAGCTCCCAGACTCTTTCACACCAACCGTTTGAAGGCTTATGTCTCTAGACATGACATAGGTGCTTTGCTTCTAGCTTCAGCTCAAGAGGAGGAGGAGAGTGAACCTCTACCTGACCTCCTCAGAGGCTTACCTTTAGATGAGCAAGTGTAAGGAGTTAATCTCTCTTCCAGTCTCACATCTGACCAGCAGGATGAGTGCAAGTTACTGTTAAATCAGTTTGCCTCCCTGTTCTCACTTTCACCAGGCTTGACCCCTTGGGGCCAACATGATATACTCACTGGTGACTGTTTGCCTGTCAAAAGCAGGGGGTACAGAATGTCAGACAATGTAAGAACCCATATAAGGAATGAGGTCAACAAGATGCTTGATCTTGGGGTTATAGAGCCCTCTACTAGCCCATGGTCTAGCCCAGTTGTGCTTGTACCAAAAGCAGGATCCAAGGAGTTGAGATTCTGCGTGGACTATAGAGCTCTAAATGCAGTTACCAAGACTGATGCCCATCCTTTACCTAGGACAGATGAGCTGGTGGAGAAATTTGGTGCAGCTAAGTACCTCAGCACCCTTGACCTAACGTCAGGCTATTGGCAAATAGCCCTGACAGACCATGCCAAGGAGAAAACTGCATTCTCCACCCCAGCTGGCCTCTACCAATTCAAGGTAATGCCTTTTGGACTAAAGAATGCACCTGCTACATTTCAGAGGATGGTCAATCAAGTTCTGAATGGGATGGAGGAGTTCTGCATGGCATACTTGGATGACATTGCAGTGTTCAGCCCTACATGGAAAGAACATATTGAACACCTAGGTTATGTATTGCAGGCTCTGGAACAGGCCATCTGACCATAAAGGCAAGCAAATGTCAAATTGGTCAGAGTACAGTGTTCTACCTTGGACATGAGGTAGGAGGAGGTGAAATAAGGCCATTGCCTAGCAAAGTACAAGCTGTACAAAACTGAGCCACCCCTACTACTCAAACCCAAGTGAGAGCCTTCTTAGGTCTCACTTGGTATTACAGGAACTTCATAGAGAACTATGGGACCATAGCTTCTCCCTTGAATGTCATCTCCTCTCCCAAGTTCCCTAAAAAGGTCAGGTGGAATGAGGAGTGCAATCAAGCCCTTGAAGGTTTAAACAAAGCCCTTTGTCAAGCTCCAGTCCTAAGAGCTCCTGACTATCACCAACCCTTCATTGTACAAACTGATGCTTCTGATGTAGGTATAGGTGCAGTCCTTAGCCAAATGGATGAGAAAGGTAGGGAACACCCCATTTGTTTCATCAGCAGGAAGTTAAAGGATCCGGAGACAAGGTGGGCAACAATAGAACGTGAATGTTTTGCTATTGTGTGGTCACTGAAAAGGTTTAGACCATGCTTGTATGGATCTACCGTCATCATTCAGACTGACCACCAACCCTTGAGATGGCTGATGCAAATGAAAGGGGAAAACCCAAAGTTACTCAGATGGTCAATCTGCCTGCAAGGATTTTTCCATTGAGCACAGAGCAGGAAGTCACCACCACAATGCTGATGGTCTCTCTAGGATGTTTGTAACTGACTAGAGGTATGAGAACCATCCAGGAGTGGATTAAATCCTCCTGTCCCTTAGTCTTGGGGGGGGGGGAGGTTAGGGAGAATTCTCATTCAATGGCTAATGTCCCTTACCTAGTCAGTCCCCCAGCAGCTTTGCTGGATTTCTGGAGTTTGTTTTTCCACTTGATAAGAGTGTACTCCTTTTTCCCACTCTTACTTGTGTTTTGCCATGTGTATTTCATCTGTTTTTGTGATTGTGGACTCTGGAGTACACCACTTCAGTAGCCCCCTTCTTTTGTGTGTTACACAGCACCTTCAGTGCAGTAACACAGGGTTGTCTTTTAGACTTCCCACCAACTCCATTTCTGAAGCTGATTACTGTCCCCCAGAAAAGGGTAAAGTTGCCATTAACTTTACATAATCATTTTAGCACAGATCCAGTAGACCCCATCTTACATGGAGTACTGGAAAGGGTTAATCCTTAGCCCTTTTTATCTGTACCTCCTAGAGCTAGTTTCGCTCTTTTAACATTTATACTTTGCTGGTGGCAGTGGTATCTACCCTAACATTTCTACTATGATTATACTATATAAATGTGGTATTGTTTTAGGCTAATATATTAGCCTTGAACTTAAACCCGCTTGACCAAATACTTTTTCTTTTGGCTCCGGTAGGGATTATTCGCCATTTCTTTTTGTTGAAGTCCTTCTTGTGTTTTACTTTGCGCGGCAAACCAGTTTTGCCTTCTTTGTTCACTGTCTTTTGGCGGGCTTCTGCCAAGAAGCCCTCCTCAAGGTGCCTGGGTGTCTAGGTGGGCTGAATGTGAGGGAGGGGTGTAGTCACCCCCTGCACAGGGTATACTAGGAAACCCAAGTCACACTTTGCCGTGATTGGCAGAGGTGGTTGTCCGGGCCGGACAACCCCCCTGCTGCGTGATTGACAGCCAGGCTGTGTGAATGGGGGATTTTCGCATAAAAGGCAGGTCTCTTGGGCTAGAAGTCAGAGTCGACCACTGGAATGACAAGGAACCGAAGAGAAGCAGAGAAGAAGTCGACTGCTGCAACTATCCCGTCCCGGTGAAGCCCAGCTGCAGTCCCGAGCTATCTACCCTTCGACGACCAGAGAAGATCCAGTCCGGAGTCTTCTTCCCTTGAGCTTGGTGGGGATAACCAGCTCATCTTCTACAGCCAGAGGATCCTCTTCGTGGTCGAAATCGCTGCACACTGCTGTAGTGGTCCGATAGCCTCTCCTGTTTTTAAGGAGCGCACCTTTTATTCACCGTCGCTGCTGCCGGCTTCATCCCTGTGTGGTGCAGACCCCTCCCGACGTCCTTCTTCGTACCAAAGCTCCAGGAACCGTGGGTCTGCAGGAAACTACCAGGAACAACTGCTGTAGCACCAGCCTCTTCTTTGAATAAGGTACTGTGTTCTGCTTGAGGAATTAGGGTGTATCCCTTTTCTTCATCTCCAAGGCTTGCCCTTGTCTTCCCTCCTTCTGATAACTTTTGCTTCCTCTGTTGACAATATCTAAGTACTCCTGGCTACATTGAATCGTGAACTATCTGACTGTGTGATCCTCGACAATAGGAACCCGTTTGCACTTGACACTGGCTCCGGCCTATTGACGTTTGAATTTCTGTCTAAGAGTGTTCTCTGATTCTGTCTGCCTTGACAAAAGTATTGCCTATGATTTTTGCCCCCAACTCTCTCTGGTTAACTCTGGTGCTAAGTGTGTTTTTGCCCTGGTAACATTTCTTGCCGCGGATACGCGTTTCTTTAGTAAGACCGAACTGTCATTACTGTCAAAAAAGTGATCGCAAGAGTATTCCCGGTAACGTCTTTTGTTTCACAACACCGGCCCGCTAAAACACAGGGTACTTACCTGGAAGTATACGTACAAAGTGAATTGGTTAGTTGCAGTGTATTTTACGTGTGATTTTGAATTAATAGAAGTGTCGTGTTTATAACAAACGGTTTCAAAATAAATGTACTTATATTTTTGGGGGGCGCTGTTGAGTTTTACCTGAAACCTTGAGTCAGTGTTTGCTTGAGTCACAGTAATTGTGGTCCCTTTGTGTAATCTCTGCTACTGCTCATATACTCTTGAGATAAGCCTGGCTGCTCCGCTACTGCTACCACTTTAACATAGTAGTACAGGCTTGCACCGAAGGTAAAACTTGTATTTCCACCTGTAGTCTTAATTGTGTGTAGTGGTCACTAAGGGCACTGCACAGGATTCTGCCTAACACTGAACACCTGGAAAATATCTATTTTGACCTGATTCGGGCTGCACACTTTCCTGTCACACTGGAAATACCCTAGTTAAGGTTATACAACCCTTACACCGATTGAAGCAAGAACACTCTATTCTTTCAGTCCGACTACTGCTCCTCTCATTATCTTTCACAGTCAAGGGTGCAGATCGCCTTTGCCGAACATACCCGAGAAGATGTCCCCATTTTTGAGGTACATTGCATACCCTGGCAAGATCATAATTTCAAGGAAGTCTTCCTGGATCAGGCCCCCAAGGCGCTGCCTCCCCATAGACCAGAAGAATGCTCCATCGATCTCCAGGAGAATGCATTGGTGCCGTTTGAACGCATGTTTTCTCTCACCATACCGGAAACACAAGCATTGAAGGAGTACCTGGTGGATAACATGCAGAATGGACCTATCAGGTATACGAAATCCCCTGCCGGGGCCTCTCTGTTTTTCATCCCTAAGAAGGATTCCAAAGAACTCAGGCCATGTATAGATTATTGCAGCCTAAATCTGTCAAGGAGTTCCCCCCTTCTCACCTGAATCTGTTCTTTACCGGCGTCCTTGAATGCTGCCTTCTTTCGGATTGAACGGGTTTTGAAGAAGGCGACCCGTGTCTCTGTCAAATCCAGAATGCGTTCAGTGTTCCAGGAGGCCGAATCCAGGAATCCAGGAGGCAAGGTAAGTTCGCTAGAACTGGAATCCAGGAGGAAGAAGAAGGTGGGGGTCAAGGAAGGGAAAGCAGAGTGGAAAGGAGAAGAACCGCGAGCTACGGAGCACACGTCTGGTCACTACTTCGCAATAGCATTGTGACGCGCGGAGCCGTGGAAGGCGTGGTCTAGAAATAGAGAAAGGTTACGTTCAACGCATGGAGCGAGAAGGGAATGTGTTGGACGGCCATATTGGAGGTATTAATGTGTATAAGCCTGTTGTGACAGGGACCATGAGGCCCAAAAGGGGCGCACCCTGCGATTCATGACAGCATGCCTCCTCTGAAGACCCTTCCCTCCTGGTTTGCCCGGGTGGATGAGGTGGAACCTTCTGAGCAGCCGTGGGGCCTTGATGTTTGAGAGAGGTTCCCAGGTTCTTTCGCTAGGAGGATATCCTTTCCATTCAACCAGGTACTGAAGCTGGCCTCTTCTATACCTGGAATCACAAATCCGAGACACCTCATATTTCAATTGGTCATCGACCAGTATAGGAGGAGGTCTGGAGGGTTTTTGGGAGGATGGATAGTACGGTTTCAGTAAAGATGTGTGAAAGACTGGGTGTATCTTCTTCCAGGATTCAGGCAACTCGATTCGATAAGATCAGGATTTATAATTTCTTTAATGGAAAATGGACCATAGTACCGAGGGGCCAGTTTACTAGGCCATAGATGTCGTGGTAGTAATTTTGAGGACAACCAGATCTGATCACCGACTGCATAAGAAGGGCCAGGTCTTCTTCTGGAATCTGCATATTTCTTGGTCTGTATCCTGGCCTTCTCCAAAAATTCCTTGGCTTCTTTATGTATGTTGACAAGGGTTTCAATCCAGGAGTCAACTGTAGGTACTGGTGTAGATTGAGGAAGAACAGAAGGTAGGACCGACGGATGAAATCCTTGACTGCAATAAAAGGGGCTGATCTTAAGTGCTGAATGGTCAGAATTATTGTAAGCGAATTCAGCCACGGGTATCAGGAGCGACCAGTCATCTGGACCTTGGTGGCGAAGCATCGAAGATACTGTTCCAGGGTCTGATTGACACGTTCTGTGATTCCGTTGGTTTGAGGGTGGTAACCTGACGAAAGGGCACATTGGATCCCTAAGCATTGACAGAGATATTTCCAGAATTGTGAGATGTATTGAGGTCTGCGATCCGAAATGATCTTGGAAGGGAGTCCATGCAAACAGAATATGTGTTCCAGGAAGATTCCTGCTAGTTCAGAAGAGGATGGTGATTTACGCAGGGGCGCAAATGAGCCATATGAGTGAACAAGTCCATGGTAACCATGATGGTGGTATACCCACGGGAGGGTGGCAGTTCCACAATGAAGTCCGTAGCGATAATCTCCCAAGGCCTAGTTGGCAATGTAGGTTGTAGTAGAAGGCCAGCTGGTTTCTTGTTATTGTGTTTATTTTGGCTGCAGACAACGCAGGATTGAATGTACTGCCGTACGTCGGGTCTCATCCTAGGCCACCAGAATTGCCTTTGTATCAGACGGAGGGTATTGGTGACACCATGATGTCCGGAGTATAGGGTATCGTGACAGAGATTCATTATTCTCTGTTGAAGTCTTTTTGTAGGGATGACCAACAGATTGTCTTTGAACAAATAACCTTCCCGGACCTTTACATTCCAAGGATTTCTTTTGGATTTGTCCTTCCACAGATCAGAGGATTGGGTTTGGGCTTGGATTTCTTCGAGGAGGTTGACTGCCTGGGCCACAAAGATCGTGGGGGAAAACATCTGAGGATATGCCTTGTCTTCAGTGGGCTCGTAGTCAGATCTTCGGGATAAGGCGTCGGCGATCAGGTTTTGTGATCCAGGAACGTGAGTGATATGGAACTGGTACTGGGCAAAGAAATATGCCCAACGCGCCTGATGACTGTTCCTACACTCCAAAGACTGTAGAATCTGGAGGTTCCGGTGGTCAGTACGGACCTGAACTGGATGTTTAGCTCCCAAAAGTAGATGTCGCCATTCAGTGAAGGCTTGGCGAATGGCTAAAAATTCTTTTTCCAGGACTGAATAATGTGTTTCACTAGGAGTCAGAGTTCGTGAGAGGTAAGCAATTGGGTGTTCCAGTTTATCTCCTAATTCTTGTTTCAGGACTGCGCCAATGGCATAATTTGAAGCATCCGTTTCTACCAGGAAAGGACGGCTAGTATCGGGTTGAGCCAAGACAGGAGCTTGCGTAAACTCTGTCTTTAAACACTGGAATGCCATATCTTGTGGTGTTGACCGGAGGAAAGGAGTGTCTTTCTTCAGGAGAGCAACAATCGGTTGAACTATCTCAGAGAAATTAGATATGAATTTCCGGTAGAAGTTGGCAAGTCCCAGGAAAGATTGAATTTGTTTCACGGAAGTAGGAGCAGGCCAGGTCAATATGGCTTTTACCTTTGAAGGGTCCATAACAATTCCTTCTGGGGTAAGAATAAACTCTAGGTAGTGAACGGAGGTCACATGAAACAAGCATTTTTCAGGTTTGGCCAGGAGTTTATGATCCCGGAGTCTCTGCAAAACTGCCTTCACGTGCGCTTCATGTTGTTTAGGATCCTTGGAAAAGATCAGTATGTCATCCAGATATACAATAACAAAGAGAAACAGCATGTCTGAGAACACCCTATCCATAAAGCGTTGGAAAATTGCCGGGGCGCTAGCCAATCCGAAGGGCATGACTAGGTACTCAAAATGGCCAAAGGGTGTTCTGAAGGCGGTTTTCCATTTGTCTCCTTCCCTGACACGGATCAAATGATAGGCGCCCCTGAGATCCAACTTGGTGAATATCACTGCGCCTCTCACGGCTTCCAGGATATCCAAAATCAGGGGTAACGGGTACCGATCCTTGAGGGTACATTGATTTAGCCCGCGATAATCAAGGCAGGGTCTGAGTTCCTTGGTATCCTTCTTGGGAACAAAGAATAGAGAAGCACCAGCAGGAGATTTCGAAGGTCTTATGGTGCCATTTTGAAGGTTGGTATCCAGGTATTCTCTTAGGGCCTTCTTCTCGGGTTCGGAAAGAATGAACATCCTGCCGAAGGGAATCACTGCAGAGGGTTCCGTATCTGTTGCGCAGTCTTCAGGTCTGTGTGGGGGTAAGGCCTGGACAATGGCAGTCGAAAACACATCAGCATAAACTTGGTAGACTTCAGGAACTTGCATGACATTGGATACCATTAGTGGTGTCTGTTGTTCCTTTGTTGGTTCCTTTGGGTGTGTTAATGGAGGTTCTAGGGATAGACAATGAGACATGCAAAACTCCAAGCCTAGGAATAGGGAACCGCAGACCAGTTGATATATGGGTTGTGTTTCTGTAGCCAGGCATGCCCAATACCAAGGGGTAATGAGCTGACTTAATAATGTCAAACCTGATCAGCTCTTGATGGTGATTTATTGAAAGCTGGATCTCCTTGGTCTGAAGGCTTATGGGTCCTGATGAGAGAGGTCTTCCGTCGATAGCCTCCACAGGCTACATGGTGCTTCGTGTTTCGTAGGGAATCCGATGTTTATCAACCCACTCATGATCGATGAATATTCCCATAGCTCCGCAGTCTACCAGGGCCAGAATGGAATAGTTTGTATTCTTGGATGGTGATAAAAAGGCCTGTAGTACCACCAAATTGTTTGTCCAGGAGAGTTCAAGGATGGAATGGATGTGGAGCAAACATCTCTCTCCCGAAGCTCTGCTCCATCTAGGATCGGGAGCTGGCGTTTCCCGAACGCAGAGGGGGTGTTAAAGGACACCCCCTAACCAAATGCTTATCTGAGGCGCAGTACATGCACAAGCCCGTATGAATTCTCCTCATTCTCTCTTGTGGAGATATGGGTCCACGAAAGGCCCCAATCTGCAAGGGCTCGGATTCTGAGACTGGGCTTGGGTTGATTTCCGGTCTGGGGGTACCCTCAAATGATACCTTGGAAGGAGTTCCCCTGGATTTCTTCTTTTCTGACTTCCTTTCCTGGATACGGAAGTCAATCTGCATGGCAAGATCCATTAATGCCTGGAATGAGCTTGGTCGTGCCACTCTGGCCAGCTCATCCTTAATTTCTTCTTCAATCCTCTCCTGAACAGGGTAAAACTCGCCTCAGTGGACCAGTCAGCTTCCTTTGCCAGTTGTTTAAATCGGGTCACATACGTGAGCATATCCTGGGCCCCTTGCTGAAAGTCTAACAAACGTTCTTGTGCACTGTAGACCTGCTCAGGGTGGTCACACATGTCTTTTAGGGCCCGTATAAACCCATCATAATCGTCCAGGAGGGCATCACTAGAGTTAAGGATGGGAGTGGCCCAAGTCAAGGCATTCCCGGAAAGGTGAGAGATTATAAAACCCACCTTGGCCCTCGGGGTCGCAAAATAGTAAGGCTTGAAGGTAAAGTGAACCAAGCACGAATCCAGGAATGCACGAAGGGTCTTTGCTGAGCCGTCGTATTTATCCACGACTCCGCCCAGTATAACACTCTCTTTTGTAGCAGAATCCCGGGATAGGACCAATTGTTTGAGAGCGGCGTTCTCCGCTTTCAGATTCTGTACCTCGGTTGATAGTTCCTGCATACGACGCATCAAGTCCTGCACGTCAGACTCCATGTCGATATCGCTTTCGATTGGGTGGCGTCTCAAACTATCAAGGAGTTCCCGCGTTCTCAACCTGAATCCGTTCTTTACCGGATTCCTTGGATGCTGCCTTCTTTCAGATGGAACGGGTTTTGAAGAAGGCGGCCCGTGTCTCTGCCGAATCCAGAATGCGTTCAGTTTTCCAGGAGGCCGAATCCAGGAATCCAGGAGGCAAGGTAAATTCACTAGAACTGGAATCCAGGAGGAAGAAGAAGGGGGGGTTCAAGGAAGGGAAAGCAGAGTGGAAAGGAGAAGAACCGCGAGCTACGGAGCACACGTCTGGTCGCTACTTCGCAATAGCATTGAGACGCGCGGAGCCGCGGAAGGCGTGGTCTAGAAATAGAGAAAGGTTACGTCCAACGCATGGAGCGAGAAGGGAATGCGTTGGATGGCCATATTGGAGGTATTAATGTGTATAAGCCCGTTGTGACAGGGACCATGAGGCCCAAAAGGGGCGCACCCTGTGATTCATGACAAAATCAGGTAACTGTCAAGGACAGATATACCACGCCCCTCATAAGGGACATCCTGGAAGCTGCCCAGGGCGCTTCCATTTTTATGAAACTGGACTTTAGGGGAACTCCGCTTGTTGAGCATCAAGGCCAGCGACAAGTGGAAGACCGCCTTCAGAACCCCATTTGGACACTATGAGTAACAGGTTATGCCCTTCGGCCTGGTCAACGCTCCCACTGTTTTTCAGTATTTTCGGACTTACTGTTTCATGCAGTGATCATATTCTTAGATGACATCTTGGTGTTCTCGAAGAATTTGGAATTACACCATGATATGAGGTCCTTGATAGGCTGCAAAGAAGCCACCTACTGATTAAACCTGAAAAGTGCCTTTTTGATGTTTCATCTGTTCCTTACCTAGGATTCATCTTATCCTATAAGGGCATCCAAATGGACCAGGTCAAGGTGGTAGCTGAATGACAATGGCCTACACCCAATACTGCTAAGGACATTCAAAGACATTTTTGGGACTGGCACATTTTTATGGCAAATGTATTCCTGATTTTACTGAGATCGTCCTAACCTTGACTGCACCTCTAAATACGAATGTACCCCTTTTCTGGGGGGCGTGTAATGCTCACCTTTGCTCTGCAGGGGCACCAGCAATCCTCCACTATTGTAACGATATGGACTGGAGACTGGCCTATGAAACATGTATCTGAAAGAGAATGTACAGAGATGTCAGCTGCTGCGGGGTGCAGAAAGAAACCACCACCCAGTACCACCCGACACCCAGCCTCTAGGGTCCTCTCTCACCTGTGTTACTGTTACAGGAAGCTCTCCATCCTGCTATGTCTCAGCAGGGGTGATTTTCGATGCAGCCAGTTACTTCACTAGTTGTTTTCTGCCCAGTCCAGCTGCGGCGTGAAAGTTCTTTATTGTCTTTGATTTTGATAGTTCTAACAGGCTGTTGGATGCAAATGTCCAAAGAGAGTCCCTTAACGTAGATTTCTGATTCGTGGTTCTGCACCTTTCAGAAAATGTCCTGGCGCCACTATATTGATGCTAGGCATTGGAGCTTAGTGACCTTTAATGTCCAAATCCGTGTGCTTGCTCGGTGTTAATATGCTGTGCTAATAGGGAGCACTCGTGGCTCTTCCCGCTGCCCACTAATCTTTCTTTGTTGTATTTTTCTATGCAGGGAGCCGTGCTGTGCAGCTGCAATTCCACAGTGGAGAAGGCACTCACAGGAGGGAGAACGTGGAAACGCGGCTTCAACAGCTGACAGGAGGAGCAACGTTCGCGGAGCCGGCGGAGTCCTGAGGCTGCAGCTGATCTCGTGACGGAGGTTCCTGAAGGCGTTGCTGCGAGGATCAGGTTCAGGTGAGCAGCTGCTGGGGATCGGAGGGCCACGCACTTGCAGCCTGTAACTTGGTGCTTTTCTTTCCTCTAGCAGGACGATGCCGGGAGCGTCACGCTGCTTAGGCAGCAAGACGCGAAGCGAGGATCTCGGCTTGGGCATGGCTATATATAGTAAGCCAGCAGCCACGCCCAGAAGACTGGCCTGCAACCCAAGATGCCAGAAAACCAATACCTCCATCTTGAAGGGGGAAACCAAGAGCCACAGGATGTACTCAATGTCCTTATTAACCTCTGAAAGTCTGTCCCAGGCCCTAGTATTTACTCATGAATGTCCACACTGCTAATTCCCTTCAATGATTTATGATATGCTGCCAATCCCTCCACGCTTTAGCCCACCTTGCTCTTACTTGTAACCTGGACTGGGGCCAACCACAGTACTTTGAATGATGCTTTGAGGCCAAAAGACGGGGAAGGGAGACCAGGCCTACGGGATTAAGGTCTGTGATCGTGACAGCACTCCCCCCTAAGGCCCCTCTCAAGAATGAACCCGGAGTCACAGGGCCGGGCTTAGTCAGGTGGCTGCGTTGGAATCTCCTGACTAACCTTGGTGAGTGTACCTGATCACTTGGTTCCCAGGACATAACCTGTGGGCCGTACCCAGCCCAATCCACCAGATAATACAATTTGGATTGCAGTACTTTAGAGTCCAATATCTCCCTCACTACGTATTCAGGTTCTCCGTCTACGAGAACTGGGGCTGGGGGTGTTGTAAAACGTGTCCCTGACATCGCCGGTTTCAGAAGAGAGACATGAAACACAGGATGGATGCGCATGCTTGTGGACAAATCCAGTTTCATGGCGACAGGATTGACTATAGCCTTAATGGTATATGGACCCAGATATCGCGGACGAAATGCTCTCAGCCCTTTTGTGTTTTGTGGATATGTGTTTGGAAGCTAACCATACGGAATCTCCAACCTTGTCTGTAGGGGCTTCCTGCCGGTGTTGGTCCGCAAATTTCTTCTGTCTTTCTTTCGCAAGGGTAAGGTGCTGACATGCTTCTTTGAATGCTGTATGGATTCTGGTATGCAGGGTTTTAACAGCGGGCATTCCTAATTCCTTTGAAATATCAAAGTCGGACGTTCGTGAATGCTGGCCAAATAGAATGTAAAACGGAGTTTGTCCGGTTGCTGTGTGAAGTGAGTTGTTGTATGCGTATTCCGCAACCAACCACAGTTCTTTCCATGTGCCTTCATATTGGTGGAGCAGACACCTTATGTATTGTTCAAGTGTCTGGTTGGTCCGCTCGGTCTGACCGTCTGTCTGGGGGTAGTGACTAGTGGATAGTCTTACATCTATTTGTAGTGCGGAGCAGCATTCCTTCCAAAACTTGGAAATAAATTGACTTCCACGGTCTGATACCAATACTGTCGGCAACCCATGTAGCCTCACAATTTGTTCCAAGAAAACCTTCGCTAAAGTGCTTGCCGTCGGTAATCCCCTCACGGCGATGAAATGCGCCATCTTGGAAAATATATCGACCACCACTAGAATGGTATTGTATGTGCCACAGGGAGGTAAGTCAGTAATAAAATCCAGACTCAGCGTGTGCCAGGGACCTGGGGGTACTGCTAAAGGGTGCAGAAGTCCTGCAGGTTTCTGCTTAGTATTCTTGTTTTGAGCACAGATTCCACAAGTGGTTACGTATTGAATGATGTCCTTTCGCCAAGTCGGCCACCAAGAACCTAGTTTAATCTTGGCCATTGTCTTGGTTAACCTGGATGCCCTTCCAGAGTACCATCATGGTAATTAGCAATGATTAGTTCCTGCTGGTCTTTTTGTGGTAAATATAGGCGACCCATATAGAACGGTAACCCGTCCTCAACTGTATGACTGGCACTGGTCGAGGCCCATTCCTGTAAGTCTTCTGGGCTTAACTGGTCCCGTATATGGTTCCTCAACTCGTTTGATGGAGATGTGGCCACCACACCCAAAATCTTGTCAGTGGGTATAATGGAGACTGGTTCTGATGCGATGTACGCATTGTCTCCTTCTCCTAGACGCGACAGCGCATCCGCCTTTCCATTCCTGATTCCTCGTCTGAAGGTAATTGTGTAATCATATTCTGCGAAAAACAAAGCCCACCTCAGCTGACGGGATGACTCGGCCTTGGCAGAACGGAGGTACTGTAAATTATGATGGTCCGTGATTACGGTAAGTCTGTGTCTGGCCCCTAGGAGGTAGTGTCTCCATTCCTTGAAAGCGGCATTTATTGCCAGAAGCTCCTTGTCCGTGATGGCATAGTTTCTTTCTACTGGGGACAGTTTCTTGGACCAGAAGGCTATGGGATGTAAATGCCCAGTTTTGGGATTTCTTTGCGAGAGAACAGCCCCCATGGCAAGATTGGAAGCATCCGTTTCCACTATGTATGGAAGGTCGGGCCTGGGATGTAGCAAAACTGGCGCCAATGTGAATAACTGCTTGAGGTCCTGAAAGGCCTTTTCGGCTTCACTGGTCCAGATAAAGCGCTGTTTTTTTCGTAACAGAGTTGTAATGGGATGCACTATTAATGAAAAACCAGGGATGAAACGGCAATAAAAGTTCGCAAAGCCTAAGAAACTTTGCACTCCTTTTATAGAGGTTGGTGAAGGCCAGCTGAGTATCGCATCCACCTTGCAATTATCCATCCGGATGCCCTAAGGGGTAAGAACAAATCCCAAAAACTCAACCTCGTTGACATGGAAGGAACACTTCTCTAGTTTGGCGTACAATCGGTGTTTGCGTAACCTATCTAGTACAGCTTGCACATGTTCGATGTGCTCGTTTTTGGTGGAAGAATAGACCAGAATGTCATCAATGTAGACGATCACACAGATGTCCAACAGATCTCTCAACACAACGTTCATAAAACTTTGAAATGCCGTAGGGCGTTGCAGAGCCCAAAGGGCATCACCTGATACTCATAAAGTCCGTACTTCGTCCTGAAAGCCGTTTTCCATTTGTCGCTGCTTTTTACACGTACCTGATGATAAGCCCCCCTGAGGTCCAGCTTGGTGTATATTTGAGCACCTTTCACTTGGTCCAATAATTCTGGAATCAGGGGCAAGGGATACCTGTTCTTAACCGTTACTTGGTTCAACTACCTATAATTGATGCAAGCCCTAAGGTCTCCCTCTTTTTCGGAATGAAGAAGAGGGGTGAGGCGGCTGGGGACTTAGATGGTCAGATAAACCCGTTTGTCAGGTACTGATCAAGGTACTTCTTTAGGTGCTGGTTTTCATGTTCCGTGAGCGCATAGATACGACTGCAAGGCACTTGCGCGTCTGGTATAAGGTCAATCTGGCAGTCATATACCCTATGTGGTGGTAAAGTTTCCGCCATTTCGTTTTGGAACACATCCTGATAGGTAGCATAAACTGGGGGTAATACACCCATTAGTCCCAATGTTACGTCGCCCCTCGGGACTGCGTGGACGGTTTCTACTGGTGAGTTTGCTTGGTCCGCATAGCAGGATTGTGGCAGTCCTTGGAAAAGGATAGTTCCCTGGTCCGCCAGTCTATGTGCGGATTGTGAGCCTCCAACCAAGGAATCCCCAGAATCAACAAACTGCGGAGCACTTATTAAATCGAAGGTGATGCCTTCCCTATGGCCATTCTGACAAAGGAGCACTACCACGTCGGTGGTGTGAGTTACTAATCCGGAAGACAGTGGTGAACCATTGACGGTAGTAATACTTTCCGTTGCGACTTTTGGACATATAGGTAGGCCAATCCGTGCTGCCAGGTTCTGGTCTATGTAATTACCTATAGCTCCGCTGTCTATGAAGGCCTCTAGGGCATGCATTTTAGATGGCTGTTGTTGGTTGATTAGACTCACCGGCATGGCAAAATGGGAGGTCTGTGATTCCTTCTCTTTGTTCGGCGAGCGGACCCCTACGCTTGTCGAGCGCTGGAGTTTTCCGAGTCAGGGCTGTTTTCTTCTCTTTCCAAGGCCCTATGGTCTTCCGGGGCAGTTTTACTGGACATTCACGTAAAAAATGGCCTGCCTTCCCACAATACAAACAGAGTTGCTGTTGCCTTTTCCTTTCTCTCTCCGTTCTGGTAAGGGGCCCCCTAATTCCTCCGAGTTGCATGGGCTCAGGTTGGTTCTCAGGTGGACGGGATAGGTTCTCTTTTGGTCGTAGATAGGTTGTTGTTCTCCCCTCAGCCCGTGCCCTATCGGCGTGTCTATCCTGTAGTCGATGGTCTAGTTGTATTGCAAGGTCTATATACTCAGCACAACCATCAGGCGGGTTCACCACTTGAGCGAGAACATCTTTTAGCTCCCCTCTCAGACCCCGATAGAATAAGGTAGTCCTTTTTTCCTCAGGCCAATTGGTCTCTGCAACCAATCGGTTAAATGTGGCTATATACGTGAGCAAGTCTTGACTGCTTGCCGGAGTGCCAATAGTTCATTATCCAAGGCGTGTAACCTAGTGTGGCGAGCAAACAACTTCTCTAATTCCCTCTGGAACCCTGCAAAATCTCGTAGCGCAGGATCATCCCGGTTCACTAAGGGAACGGACCAGTCGGCCGCACTTCCCCCCAAATAAAACAAGACAAAAGCTACCTTAGACTGGTCATTCGGGAACACCCCTGGCTTGCATAAAAAATGTAAACGACACTGATTGACAAAGGTAGCAAATTTCTTGGGGTCCCCTAGAAACCGTTCTGGTGGAGCTAGAGGGACAGAACTAGGGAGTACGACCTGCATCGGGGGCTGAGGTTGACTTCGTGGCAGTGGGGATAGACTGGCCTGACTAGCGAGGAGCTGCCTGGCCAGCTCCTCTGTACAGTCCTTGTTTACCACTACTGCCCTCCGTAGGGCATTACATTCTTGGCGGGCTGCATGTACCTCTGCTCTGAGTTCCCCTAGCAATAGCGCTAATTGGCCTGTGTCTGAGGTTTCCATGATGCCCAGGCAGAGGTACAGTAAGTGGCTTCGCATCCTGTAACGCTCACCTTTGCTCTGCAGGGGCACCAGGAATCCTCCACTATTGTAACGATATGGACTGGAGACTGGCCTACGAAACATGCATCTGAAAGAGAATGTACAGAGATGTCAGCTGCTGCGGGGTGCAGAAAGAAACCACCAGCCAGTACCACCCGACACCCAGCCTATAGGGTCCTCTCTCACCTGTGTTACTGTTACAGGAAGCTCTCCATCCTGCTATGTCTCAGCAGGGGCTCTTTTCGGTGCAGCCAGTTACTTCACGAGCTGTTTTCCGCCCAGTCCAGCTGCGGTGTGAAAGTTCTTTATTGTCTTTGATTTTGATAGTTCTAACAGGCTGTTGGATGCAAATGTCCAAAGAGAGTCCCTTGATGTAGATTTCTGATTTGTGGTTCTGCGCCTTTCAGAAAATGTCCTGGCGCCACTATATTGATGCTAGGCATTGGAGCTTAGTGACCTTTAGTGTCCAAATCCGTGCGCTTACTCGGTGTTAATATGCTGTGCTAATAGGGAGCACTCGTGGCTCTTCCCGCCGCCCACTAACATTTCTTTGTTGTACTTTTCTATGCAGGGAGCCGTGCTGTGCAGCCGGAATTCCACCATGGAGAAGGTGCTCTCAGGAGGGAGAACGCGGAAAGCGGCTTCAACAGCTGACAGGAGGAGCAACGTTCGTGGAGCCGGAGGAGTCCTGAGGCTGCAGCTGATCTCGTGACAGAGGTTCCTGAAGGCGTTGCTGCAAGGATCAGGTTCAGGTGAGCAGCTGCTGGGGATCGGAGGGCCGCGCACTTGCAGCCTGTAACTTGTTGCTTTTCTTTCCTCTAGCAGGACGATGCCGGGAGCGTCACGCTGCTTAGGCAGAAAGACGCGAAGCGAGGATCTCGGCTTGGGCGTGGCTATTTATAGTAAGCCAGCAGCCACGCCCAGAAGACTGGCCTGCAACCCAAGATGCCAGATAACCAATACCTCCATCTTGAAGGGGGAAAACAGGAGCCACAGGATGTACTCAGTGTCATTATTAACCCCTGAAAGTCTGTCCCGGGCCCTGGTATTAACTCATGAATGTCCACACTGCTAATTCCCTTCAATGATTTCTGATATGCCGCCAATCCCTCCACGCTTTAGCCCACCTTGCTCTTACTTGTAACCTGGACAGGGGCCAACCACAGTACTTTGAATGATGCTTTGAGGCCAAAAGGCGGGGACAGGAGACCAGGCCTACGGGATTAAGGTTTGTGATCGTGACAGCCGTGGCTTGGTGACAATGCTTTGAGCAGCTGAATTTCGGAGCTCCTCCATGATCCTAAAGACGAACGGGTCAAACTGGCCTGATTTTCAGGGAAATTCAAATCAAAAACGATAGCAAGGTGTTGGAATACGCGGAGAGCAGTTGGGTGAAACCCTGCTGTGTAGGAGGGAGTGGAACGGCCACATGATGATGGAAAAGGCTCGCAGAGCTGTGGCCAAGATGGCGGTTAGATGCCAGCGAGCGCGGTGAACAGTAACTAAGAAGCGAGCGCCAGAGCTGACGTCAGCAAGAAACAAGTCTGCATCCAACAAAGAGGTGGGAAGTGCCTCAGAGGGCGACACGCAACTATCCAACCCCAGCCCCGGCGCACAGAGGACCGCTGCACCGTAGCAGCCTTGTGGCGCAGTAGCAGATGCGGATAGGTGGCAGAGGATGCCTATGCAGTGTGGTGAACTCACAGAGCCGTGCAGACCCCCAGAAGTACGCAACAGGCACCCGGGGGACAGCGAAGCAGCTACAGAGCAGTGCTGGTGAGCAGGGGAAAGACAAAAGGTGATACGTAAGCCCCTCCCCCCGAGCGACAAGCATGGACACGCACGCAGGGCGACCTGGTGTGATTCAGCATGGACCCCAGAGCTGGTTGGCACCTGTGGGCCGAGGACTACCCGTGACATGGGCCGCTCAGCATAGAGGAGATCAGAGTACACAGAGCATACAAGGGCACGGCTGGGAGACAGTAGTGCCCCCAGCCCAAAACATCACAGGCCAGAGTCAGCGGCATAAACACTGACCCTGAGGAGGCCCATTGCGCCACAGCCCCCCAAAGGGCTACGAGAAGGGAGCACAGTGACAGTGGGGCCCAGACCGCTACAGGGGAACGGAATAAAGGACTGGCGCACCTGGCAGATTGAGCCAGCGGCAAAAGGATAAACAACGCCAGAGCCCGAGAGCACAGGAACAAGAGCGGGCTCGTGTCAGCAGCCACCCGGAACAAAGAGGAGGTCGGCACATGCAGTGTGAAACAAGGTGCACACACCCATAACACGGCAAACCCCGGGGACAGTGAGCTTACACCGCTGCGCATACAGACCACAGGTACGTGGGACACAGCGAATAAGAAGCTGAGACCAAGCCAGCGAACAGTAGAGCGGTGCACCCTCTACTATGCTCGGAGAAGAAGTGTGGCCACGGCTGTGCCGTGCCTGGTCCCCTGCAGCCCCCCCAGACAGCCCAGGTTGCCGGAGGAGAATTGTGCATAAGGGTGGCGCGCGGTGCGCAGGCATAGCGAGCTGGGACACAGCAGACCCCTACAGAAGCACGAGGCAGATCTGCACGAGTACAAGCTGCAGCCAGTAACGACTTGTTGATGTGGGAGAGCACAATCCACCCGCTGAGTAATCCAGCAGAAGTCAGTGTGAGTGGGAGAAACCTAGAGCAGCATCCCACCAGGCTAAAACTGTACATTACACCTGAAACAAACGCGATAAACAGGAAACCTGATATGTGGGAGGGCCCAATCCATCTGTTCTGCCAGAGTCCACACTGACGCAGGCCACACTGCCTAACTCAACAGACTACAGACAATAGCACCTCACAGGCATTTACGATGAGACACAAAGCAAGGCCTTAAATAGGCGCAAGTCGAGGGCAGGAAAACTTCACAGGGCACTGGGACCTGCCCTCTGGGCCCACAGAGAAGAAATGGAGAATACCCCCCAGTCTGAACGACAGCATTAAACCCACGCCACAGAATCTTTTGCCAAAAAGTCTGACAAAAGCCAACCCACCTCGTTGGATATAAATATGGCTGTGACCAGCTCCGAATAGCAGGAACGAGGTCGAGGCGAGGGCCCTATACTGGAGGCTATAGAGGCCCTGAAGGCGGCTCTGGAAAACAAACTGGATGCGGTAATGGTAGACCCAGTGTGTACGGCGGAACAGCAGGTACAGAACAACAACACCAATATTGTAACCACCCAGTCCCAAATGTCAGATGTATTACAACAGGTGAAGATCCTCGTGCACAGGCTGGAAGATGCAGAGGGGAGGGCCTGAAGAAATAATATCTGGATTGTTGGACTGCCGGAGGGTGAAGAGGGCAGAGACCCCACAAATTATGTCAAAAATCTGCTGCTCCAGGAGATCGGGGCAGGGGTACTGTCTCAAGGCTTTGCAGTGGAGAGAGCACGAAGGGCCCTGACTAGGAAACCTCAACGGGAGCCCCTCCAATATCAATGATCACTAAGATCATGAACTTCAAAGACCGGTAGAAAATACTGACATTCTCAAGGAAAGTGGGGGTGATAACCAGAAATTCCTCCAGAATAAAAATGTACCCAGACTACACCGTTCTGGTCCAGAGACAACGGGTGCGCTTTGGCCCAACTAAAGTACATCTCAGAGTAGCGAACATGCTGCTGTACCCCGCCAAACTGAAGGTGATACGAGAAGGCAGATCGTACTTCTTTGAAACAACGGAGGAGGCCCACACATGGATGGATCAACAAGGCATCCCGCAACAGAGAGCCAGAAATACTAATAACAACGAGAACCTACCCCAGTGACAACCCATGTGGACCCAATACTGGAAAAACTAAATTAAAGCAAAATAACGTTAAGACACCATTAATATGACACAAGGCAGAAGTAAAAAAAATAAAGGAGTGACGAGCTTTGGTTCTGCCGCAGAGGACGGTAAGACACAAAACCCCACTGAGTTCCAAAAGTTAACATGGATAGGCCTGAGGGTCCCATTCCATCTGTTAATACAAGAACAAGCCAGAGAAGGCAGGTGGGTGTTAGTGCACGGGATGCTGGAAAACAAGGCGGTGTGCTTGGTCAACACACACGCCCCAAATCAGGATGCAACCACGTTCTTCCAGAAACTCGCACCACAGCTGGCCCCATACAGGGAGGCGAAAGAAAAATCTATCACTTGCACACCAAATGTAACTAGAGTGTGGTTTATATGTTATGGAATAGACTACAGGGTTTTTTCAAAAAGTTTAAGGTGCGGGGAGAAGAACAACCACCCTGGCATATGGGCTGTGTAATAAGTAGAAAGAAGATAAGTTCCCACTACGTGTCCCCGATATGACATCGACCTACAGACACATATTGTTGTACACAGCACCTGAATTCCTGTGCTGGTATGTTATTGTCTATATTTACAATTTTGTCTTTGCCTGAACATATCAGCATCCCTGATTTTAATTTCCTAATTTTACCCTATAGATCTATACCTTTACTTCTTAGCATGGATACACAAGCCATCATTTGTTAGATGCACTCCATGAATACCCACAGGGTAATGATGATATTATCCTACCTTTTTGTATCAAGAGTAGGATTTCACTATTGCAAATTTCCTTTATACCCATTAGCAAGGTTAAATGAACTAATTTAGTCGCTCCCTAAACAACAAACAATTTGTTACACTAGGATTTTTCCCTGAATGACTGTTTCTTTCAACTAATGATAGTACAATTCCCTCTAAGCTTCAAAATTGACAATGTGCCTTTAATCATGCTACTGATTAATGTTTAAGTGTACAATATATATTTTTGGAATTAGCAGATTTCTAATTATAAACACGTTTGACTGTTTTTCTAAATTAGATAGAAAAGTCTGAAATTCAGTTGGCCCCTGAAGAAGAGAATACATCTCGAAACGCGTTGGGCAAACTCCCCTTATTGATCAATAAATTCTTGTGTGTTAAATTGAATAACTTGTTTTTACTACATATTCTTTCTTCTAAATGTGCATTATGAATATAAACTCCAAAACATTTTGTAAATGTACAAATTTGTTACCTAAAAATGCTCGGCTTGTCTAGCCTTTGATAGTGTACAGGAGATGGGAGGTCCCTAATAGGGAACTTATCTTCTTTCTACCCATACAGGGAGGCGGCATTCATTTGGGCAGGTGATTTCAACTGTGCATTGGACCCACTCCTAGATCGATCAGATGATAAATATAAGAAGCCAGCTCCGCCGGCGAGAGCACTCAAGAAAATGTTGGAGCAGCTAAAACTGGAGGACATCTGGAGGAACCTGCATCCAGACAAGAGGGGATATTCCTACTATAGCGCCCCACACGGTATGTTTACATGCATAGATAATCTCTTCACTGGCAGCGAGACACTAGGGGAATTCACTAGCGTGCATTACAGAGCGAGAACACTCTCAGATCACGCCCCAATGACTGCAATATGGGCGTACATGCACAGGAAAGCCCCAATACTGGCCTGGAGATTAAGGGCAAAGACTCTGCTACAGGGGGCGGTGCAAGGGCATCTACAAGATACAATAAACAATTACTTTCACCTCAACTCGGCTAGCATAGATAGATCGGCAACTGACTGGAACGCCGTTAAGGTGGTAGTTAAAGGTGCAGCAATTGGCAAAACAGCTGGACTTAAAAGGAGGGCACTGACAGAACTTGGGGAGATGGAATGGGGAATAGAGTGGATGGAATTGCAAGCAGGCTCACTTGGGGAGGAACCGCCTGAACTGGTATCCCTTAGGATACAGTGCAAAGCAACCTGGGAAAAACTGGGAAATCTAAATTATGTGAAATACACGCAAAGACTACATGCTGAAGGGGATAAACCGGGGAGGATCTTGGCCTGGCTAACCAGACAGGTGGTTAAGAAACTCCTGATAAACACGATCAGAAATAATGCAGACACAAGAGGGAATAAACCAGGTTTTTTCAAAATTCTATGAGAATCTATATTCGAGCACTCGCAAAGCACGTGATTTAGATATTACAGACGCCCTAGACCAGATTGACCGCCCAAAGCTCGATGTAGAACACGCTCAGATGGTTGAGGCTCCCTTAACGGTAGAGGAAATGTAAGCGGTCATAGACAGCCTCCCGGCGTCCAAGACCCCGGGACGCGATGGGCTACCCGGAGAGTTCTACAGGGTGTATAAGATCACTTTAGCTGTCAAATCATTGGAGGTGTATCAAGAAGCGTTCGAAATGGGCCAGTTGCTGGACAGCATGCGAGAAACATTAATACCCATTCTCAAACCAGGTAAACCCCCCTAGACTCCAGCTCTTACAGGCCTATCTCATTGATAAATCAAGATTGTAAAATCCTAACGGCAGTCCTAGCCAATAGGCTTAAAAGAATTATACACACGCTAGCGCACCCAGACCAAACAGGCTACGTTCCAGGGCGTAACACCTCATGGAACCTATGGAGGCTACACCACATCGTGGATCAAACCAGCGCTATGCAGGGCGAATGCGCAATAGTGTCCTAAGACGCAGTTAAGGCCTTTGATTCTTGTGCATTGGAATTGGCTGTTCAGGGTGCTGGCCCAATATTGTATGGGCAAGGATTTTCTTGGATGGTCAGGTCACTGTCAAAAGACCCCAAGGCCATAGTTAAGACGGGGAGGCATATCTCGGAAGCATGGAGGATATATAGGGGCACAAAACAGGGTTTGCCCGCTATCCCCAATGCTCTATGTACTGGGCCTCAAACCCTTAGCGGGTTTCCTGTGAGCGACATATGCAGACATGGGGATATGCATAGATAATGTCACGCATCTCTTGTCACTATACACCGACAACTTTGGTTTGTGCGTCATGAACCCTCGCGCAAAAAACCTCGCTGACCTACTGGAGGCAATAGACACCTACGCAAAACTTTCAGCATCTCCATAAACAAGGCAAAATTCATTATATACGCCTCCCCCCCCACGGAACTCAGACAGGTTCCCATAGAGCAGTTGCCACTCTTGGGTCTCCCGTGGGCACCACGCACCTTCCGATATATGGGTATAGACATACATCACGACCCCACACACACATACACAAAGCCAACACGCAAGTGGCCCTACACACTCTACAAAGGGACTACCTGCCCGGGGGAATCAATGTGCCGGACTATGAGAAATACTATCTGCCGGGCAGCTGCAATTTGTGGTCCGATGGTTGGGGGATGAAGAATCCATAGACTAGGGGGCGTGGCTAACCGCCATGTGAGAAGGACACGACTCGAGTGAGCTCCGCTGATCCGACCAACATAAGCTGCTTTATAATAATTATCCAAAAGCCACTGAAGCCCGTTTTTCACCGTGATCGGCTGCGGACGTCTCCTAGCAGCTCCACGCTTCATCCTGTGAACAAGAGCGCCCTGTGTGGACCTGACTACCCCGTGTGCCCACACCATGAACCCGCACCCAAAATGGTGGCTCCCTCACAATAGCCGCCCAGCAACCCGAGCGCCGACACTTCGCGGCAGATCTGGCCCAGCGCCTGCGGACCCGACCAAAGACCGCTACATATACGGAAGCCTGGAACAGCGCAGCCCCCGCTCCGTACTACGGGAGACTGAGGCGCTCCCGAGACCCGAACCAGTGGGCTGCCTACACATCCTCGTACGCGGACGAGGAGGAGAGAGACAGACGCACGGTACCAGGCCTGCGGGGAACAGAATCCGCAGAGGTGCGTGAGCACCTGGGAAGCCGCTGCCGGAGCCTGCCCAGAGGAAGCGAGACTCCCACGGCGAGGCAGTCTAAGAGGTGAGCAGGGGGGGGCAAGCTCACGCATACAACCCCATACCCAAGCACAGAGACTAGGGGCCACCCAACCCCCCCCCGCTCCCCTGGTCCCGCCGAGCACTTTGTCGTTTTTTGCCGGGACTGGTGGGGAAGCAGGAGGAACAAAAAGGAAATATATTTTTTTTTTTTAAGAAAAAGGTGAAGAAAACGCAAAACAAAAGCGGATGGCTCAGTAATGAAGGCGCGAAGAGGCGCACACACCACCCAAGGAAAACACCCTGTAGAGAGCGCTGGCAGGGTGCCCCACATCCTGGCCCCAGAGCCCTAACGCCCTGAAGAGCCCCGGCGCACCTCGGCCCGCCCAGTGGAGAGCATCTCCCTCCCCTCCACAAGCAGAGAGTGCAAGGCAAAGCAGAAAGAGAAGGGGTGGCAAATCAAATACTGAAGGCTCACGAGATCCGCACCCCCGGACCCACAGAACAAGACTCCTCCACTGCCTACCCAAGAATTACACCCACTGGACACTACACCAAGGGACCACTAAAATAAAACAAAAAATCATCAAAGGCGTGCACGGCAGACAGGGTTGCCTCGCACCCCTGCCACCCCCCAGCCAAAGCAAGCTCACTTTGGGGACGACAGATTCCCTGCACCAGCACCAAGATGTCCACGAAGGGCGCTAGGTCTAAGCAGCGCCAAACAACCTTGGACACTTTTACGGCCGGAGGGCCTGCTGGGCCTGAGAGCTCAAATGAGATGGCAGCTGATCCCTCAGAAATGGTAGTCGAACCCAGCAACACCCAGATTCTGGAGGCCATCAGAACATCCCAAACAGCAATGGAAAACAAAATTGATGCAGTGGCCATTGACCTGAGCCTACTGCGCCAAGACGTATGCTCCCTGGCCTGCAGGACTCACACATTGGAAGTCCAGGTCCGAGAAAACACGGAGGCAAAAACTCAGCTATCAAAAGAAGTAGATGAGCTGCAGCAAAGAGTTAAAAACCTAGAAGAGAGAGCTGAGGAGGCAGAAGGGAGGGCACGCCGGAATAATATCCGACTTCTGGGCCTGCCGGAAGGTATTGAGGGATCCGACCCCACGACCTACATGGAGAACCTCCTGCTACAAGAAGTAGGGGCCGGAAAACTCTTGCAGGGCTTCACCATCGAAAGGGCCCACCGATCTCTTACTAAGAAACCCCCTCCTGGCACACCGCCCAGACCAATGATAGCGAAAGTACTCAACTACAGGGACCGAGAAACCATCCTAGCCTTCTCGCGATCAGGTGGCCAGATCCAGAGGGACTCCGCTAAAATAGCCATCTACCCGGATTAAACCTTTCAGGTTCAGATGAAGAGGGCACAATTCATACACTCCAAAGCCAGACTGAAAACAGCCAGACTACGCTACACGTTTCTATACCCCTCCAGACTAAAGGTAATTCGTAATAACAAGGCCTACCTGTTCGACACCATGACAGAAGCCAGTGACTGGATGGATAGGGAGCAGATCCCAGACATCGACGTTGGGAAAGGGAAGCCGCGCTGGGCCCCAATCCAATGGAACCGCACACAGACTTATGGACCCTCATTGGCTGCTCAATGCAGTGGCCAAGCACGATGCAGCTGGAAAGTTTCCTCTTAAGGAGACACCGAACACGACCTCTCTTCTACCCCAGAAGCCTTTATCTCCTTTTTTTGGGTATAGATACCTGCCCGTAGGGCACCAGGAGACCAATGCACGGTCAAGCGGAGTGGAAACGGGATAGTCACAACGGGGAAGACCCCGCTGGACCTGTTTTATGTTTGGGGAGTTTAAAGTTATCGGGGGGAGGGGAATTGGGAGTTGGCACTAAAGTTTTTAGCCGAAATGGGGTAACACCAAGACCACACCCAAGCACTCCGCCCCCTGGATTGGGGGGATGGAAATGGGGTGTTGGTATTGAAGTTGGGATTCTGAAACGGGAAACGCCAAGACCACGGAGAAGCTTTACACGCTACGAGCCATCAGCTAGTCCTCAAGTGTCGCTGGGAACTATCACCATACCGCCTCATGCGCATGGCTGACATGATTAATGTAATGACGTGGAACGTTAGGGGTATGAATAGTTTCGTTAAACAGCGCTGCATCCGCGCATACCTGAGAAGGTGCAAAGTTGGAATCGCTATGCTACAAGAGACACACTTAACCCAGAACAAACAGGAAACATTGGCCAAGACATGGCGGGGAAACCTGATCGGATCCTCTTACTCCTCCGACGCCAGGGGGGTCCTGATATGGGTCGACCCGACCATCCCCTTCAGGCTGATCAGCACCAAAACAGACGATGATGGTAGGATGGCGCTCATGCATGGCACCATTGAAAACAGGGAGTTATGCCTAGTTAGCACTTATGCACCAAACCACGACGCAACTGCCTTCTTCCATTCCCTGTACCCGCGACTCACTCCTTATGGAGATAACATTATGATTTGGGAGGGAGACCACAACTGCACCCTTGACCCCCTGAAGGACAGATCGGATAGCAAATACACCCGCCCATCCCCCCCGCCAAAATACTCTCCAAACTAACTCACCAGCTGCAGCTTCTGGATGTATGGAGGGAATTGCACCCTGAACAACAGGAATACTCCTTCTACTCCCCGCCCCACTCCGTTCACACCAGGTTAGATTATTTGTTTGCAAGCCATGGACAACTGGCCATGTTCAGTGACGCCCAATACCTGCCGAGAGTGCTGTCTGACCACTCTCCGCTGATGGCCACCTGGGAGGTGTCCCCACCCAGACCCCCAGTACCTACCTGGAGGCTTAGAGCTGAGGCCCTGCTAGACACAGCCTTCCGGGAGCATACACAAGACTGCACTGAGGAATACTGGCAGCGAAACCTGCATAGCGTAGAGCACGTGAGCACAGCATGGGAGGCATACAAGGTGGTCATGAGGGGTGAGATGATTGCAGCTATAGGAGGGGCCCGAAGATCCATCGTAACCTCATTACAATGCACTGAAAGGGAGTTGGGAGAACTGGAGAATAGAGCCGACCCATCCCCAGACCGCCTTGGAAAAATAACTGAGCTGAAGCAAACTTGCCTGTCACATTGGGAATCCCTGGGGAAACTGAGCTATGCCAAATACACCAAAAGGACCCACGCCTTGGGTGACAAGCCCGGGAAACTCTTAGCCTGGCTTTATAATAGGGAGACACCCCGAGCACCTATATGCCACATACTCAAGCCTGATGGCACCACTGCACACATCCAAGAGGAAATCAACTCAGTCTTCTCTGAGATTTATCGCAACCTCTACTCCGAGACCTTGCCCCCCACTGACACTGAAATCGACGATGTTCTAGACGTCATCGACCTACCCAAGCTAGACCCAAAGTCGGCTGAGGCCCTAGACAAGCCCATTACTCCGGATGAAGTGAAGGACACACTATTGTACCTACATAACCCCGAACACCTTCTGCCTTATATCCTTGAGACCCTGGATGGATTCCATAAATGTACGGGAATCCAGATCAACAGAGACACACATAACGAGGAATACGGAGCCCTGCCCCCCTTGGACCTCCAATGGCAAGCGACATCCTTCAAACACCTGGGAATCACCATACACCGAAACCCATACACTGAACATATCCTAAACACGGTGAGGGCTAAAGACTCCCTCAAGAAATCTATGGAGTTCTGGAGTAGACTCTCACTTTCAGTAGCTGGTAGAGCAGGCCTCCTCAAGATGGTGGCACTCCCCCGCCTTCTACACAATTTCACTAACGTCCCCTACAACATTCCCTCCTCATTCTTTAAAAACATAAACAAACTTTGCAGGGGATTCCTTTGGCAGAACGGCAGGAATAGAGTGGCGCTAGAAACACTCCAAAGACCATACGAGAGAGGCGGACTGAAGGTCCCCAACTTTGAACTGTATTACCTGGCTAGTCAACTGAGGCATGTGATGCGATGGATGGCAGACGAGACTCCTCCAACCCGAGATACCCGACTCCTCCAACCCGAGATACCCCACCTACTGCTCAGAGACTTACTTTGGGTTGAGGAGAGTACTACACGTCACTACCCATGCATGGCCAAGCTGGGGATCCAGCTCTGGAATCGGGCCTGCAAAGCGGTTGATACAACGGACCCATACTCGCCGCAAATCCCCATAGCAGCAATCATGGCGAAACGCGCATGGGGACATTTAGAAGTTTGTTTCCCTGTATGGGAACCCTACAGGGTAGCCAAGTTGGGAGACTTGGTTCATGAGCAAGAGACCCTAACTTTTTCTGAACTCAGCAAGACCACAGGACTACCCACGGGACAGTTCTTGCTCCATGGAGCAGTGATGCAAGCCATGAAGAGCAGATGGCCGGAGGCTTCCAACCCGGCAACGGAACATGAGACTATTGAAACAATGCTAAGCGTGGCCGAGGGGGGCCACGAAACTTCACGACTCTACGAGGCCTTACTGCAAGGCACGACTAGAGCTGAGATCAAATGCCGGGCCAAATGGGAAAGCGAACTGGGCCTGGAATTCGAAGATAAAGAGTGGGAAGAGATAACCCACTACCACAAGAAAATTTCCAGGAAACGCCCGCTTGCAACTCATCCAACTGTACGTCACTAATCAAGCCTACCTCACACCAGAAGCCGTGTCGAGGTTCAGGGGTGCAGGGATCCAGATGTGCCCCAAATGCAAAGAGCCCAAGGCTGGAATGACTCACATGTTCTGGAGCTGCCCGGCAATACAAGTCTTCTGGACACAAATAAAAGAAAGAGTTGCGACTGCAGACATCGAAGTGGACGTCCATAGGCATGCAGCTTGTCTATTGGGCAGCTACAGACGCAGCCGGAAAAACAAACCCCTCAATAGACTCAAAGATCTGATATATATCACTGCGAAAAGACGCATAGCCATGGGTTGGAAAAGCCCAAAAAGCCCAAGCGAAGCACAATGGTGGGGAGATCTCAGCAGGTGGATAACTGCCGAGACCGGAGCATGGGAAACTGCTATACAGGAACAGAGACTAGACTCTATTTCAGAACTACAGCGTTGGATTGCACGGACAGTGCCGTTGCTCCATCCCAAAGTGTTGGACAGCGCCTCAGACAGAAGCAATAGCCTTGGCTCGTAAGCCGATGCGAAGGTCGCTGATGAACTACCTGTGGTCTTGAAGAGGGGAGGGATGGGAGGGGGGGAAAGGGGACAAAAGACACCAGATTTTTAACTGAGAATCTCTTGTTAAATATTGCTGTCTTGTTTTTTTCTCTCTTGTTGAAAATTAATAAAAATTGTTTAAAAAAAAAAAAAAGAATCCACAGACTCGCTACTATTCCAGCCGCCACTGCAGAACTGCTACTTATGAGAAATTATCTGGATGGAAAACTCCTGGGCCAAAGGACTGACTACCCTGCTCAAACTGGGGCTAACGTTATGGAAGAGGACATTGAAGATTCAGGGAACCCAGGACCCATGCTCCTTGCAGATCCCCCTAGCGGGACTCGTGGGCACCAGAGCAGAAGCTCTGGCTACCTACAGCACATACTGGGAAGCTAAAGTTATGGCACAGGTCAGAGACCTGTGGAAGGACGGTAAATGGGTGGATTTCAACACCTCACAGAAGATAATGGAATACACAAAGGACAGTTCATGCTGCACAATAGCATGGTCCAGACTATCAAGAAAAGGGCGGCGGACCTCACCGGGGACGGGGAACTACAGGAAGACCTAGATAAATGGTACGACATCTCCGAAGGAGGACACGCGACATCAAGGCTGTATGAACAGCTCAGGAAAACTAACAAATCCAAGAAACTGCAGGTGCGAGACCAATGGTAGTCGGAGCTACAGAAGCCCTTTTTGGATCAAGAATGGTTGAAAGTTCTCAGATATACGAAAACTGTCTCGAGAAATGCAAGATTTAAGCAGACGCTGCTCTATGTTACCCACAGGGCGTACCTCACCCCAAAAAGATTATCTAAAATGGGAAACAAAGACATTCAATCCTGTCCAAGATGTGCTGCGGAAAACGCAGACATGTTCCACATGTTCTGTGGGTGCCCAGTAATACAAACATTTTGGGAGGATATTTAGGCAAGGGCGGCTACAGGCGGAGTGCAAATCCAACAATGGACACCATAAAGCTACTTGTTAGGACTATTTCCAAGGAAGGGAAACAAAGGACGCATATAGCCAAGATGAAGGACTTGATGTACATCTTGGCGCAACGCTTGATCGCTATAGCATGGAAGACCGACACAGGGCACACAATAAAAGCATGGTGGGCCAACTTGAATCGTTGGACACTGGCAGAGACAGTAGTATGGACCAGCGCAGTACAGAGAGGGTCGAGAGAAAGTAGCAACAATTTATTGGCTTGGAACACACTCCTACAAGATATGCTGGGATCCAGAGAGGACAGAGACACTGAGGACCCGGATGGGTCAGACAATGAGTTTACGAACCCGATGGACCAAGTGGAACGCCCTACTGAAGACATCTAACCAGTTGTGGGTGCTATCCGAACACTAGCTCATGGGGTTGGGCGAAAGGGCACACAGCTAAAAAATGAACATCTGAGAAAAGCGCATGGTAAAAAGAACAAGCGCCATGATTACCGTAATTGAGAGAGACTCCCCGCAAGCAGTGCCTTCTGTATGTTATGTTGTGGTGTTGGTTATATTGTTGTTGTTTTATGTTGAATGTTATAAAAGACAATAAAGAAATATTTAAAAAAAAGAATGTACCCCTTTTCTGGGATCCCAAAGTTGATCAAGCCTTCCACTTCTTCAAGGAGAAAGTTTGTTCGGGACCCATTCTTAAGCAACCCGACCAGTCACTCCCCTTCATCATCGAAACCGACGTATCAGTAGGAGCTTTAGGGGCTGTCCTCAAACAAAGGAATGGGGATCTGGAATATCCCAAAGCTTACTTATCTAAAACACTCAAACCCTGTGGACTGAATTATTCAGTCATAGAAAAAGAGCTCTTAGCAATGAAACAAGCTTGTACTGAATGACGTCACCCGTTACAAGGATTAGCACACCCTTTTGAGATCAGGACCGATCATCGCAATCTTAAGAATCTTCAACAGATGGATTGTGTGAATGCTCGCCAATCCCAGTGGGCCTATTTTTTTTGCACAATAAGACTTCATCATTACTTATATACCAGGACCAGACAACCTTGCTGCTGATGGTCTTTCGAGAAGTTTGGTTTTTCTCTCAGTCAGGAGGGGTTAATACCTTCCTACAAGAGGTCAAAGAAGCTGTCTCTACCACTTACCCGTTTTTTTTAATTTACAAAGGGTCACCTCTTTCACGCTGATCGTTTGGTTGTTCCCAGTAACACCTTGCAAAGGAAAGTCCTCTCCTGGTGCCGCAACGGAAATACGGCCGGTCACATGGGAAGAGATGCCACCCTGGGTCTCATAAGGAGCTCTTTTTGGTGGCCCACCTTATATAGGGACGTAAAAAGACCTTTGTCTGTTTGTGTCCCATTTGTGCTGAGAGCAAACGCTCTACTGGCCGACAAATTGGTTATTTGGAGCAAGGACCCAACCCCAGTAGACCTTGGAGCCACGTCTCTACTGATTTTGTTGTCGATCTGCATCTTTCAATTGGATACACCGCTATCATGGTATCAGTGGATTCCTATAGCAAAATGGCTCATTTCACTCCCCTCTCTGGTCTACCATCTGCTTCCAAGTTCACTGAGGTGTTCTTCAAAGAAATGTTCCGCCTAGACGGGTTGCCAGTCTCTGTCACCTCAGACCCTGGTTCCCAGTTCACCTCTGAGTTCTGGAAGACTCTATGCAAACTTTTGGGGATTGAAAGAGAACTTTCATCTGGTTATCATCCACAGACAAACAGACAGAGAGGCTGACTTCACCATGGAACAGTACCTCAGGTGCTAGGTCAACACCTGATTCGCTAATTGGGTGTATGTACAGCTATAGGGATGAGTCCATTTTACTAGACCTACGGTCTACATCCCTGATTTCTTCCTACTTCAGCCTTTCCTACCTCCACCATCCCTTCCATTGACTCTCTTCGGAAGGATCTTTCTCAGGCTCAGAATCTGAAAAGAGCCAGGCACTCATACTAGACTCAAGCGGACTCACCCAGAAGGGATGTTACGGATTGGTATGTCGGTACTTTGGTGTGGCTTTCAACCAAACACCTACTCAGATGGGTTCACCCTTAATGACTCTCTCAGAGATTCATTGGTCCATTTGAGATTCTTACCAAGATAAACCCAGTAGCCTTTAGGCTCAAATTGCCATCGTCATTGAATCGCTTACATCCAGTGTTCCCCTCATCCCTGCTACGTACATGTACAGACAATCCATACAACCGTAAGACCAAAGCTTTTCATCCCTTAACTGCTAAAGTCAATGAGGATTACGAGATCTCCTGGAATTGGGACTCAACATATCACAAGGGAAACCTACACTATTTGGTACAATGGAAGGGTTATCCTCTCTCTGAGAATTCCGGGGAGTCAGCTTCCTATATCAATGCACCCCAGCTCATTGATCTGTTTCATCGCCTGCTTCCGGCAAAGCCAGGCTCTTTAGGGCATAGAAGGGGACAGACTCTCACCAGTCGGCGACCCTGGGGACTTTGGAGGAGATTGAGTTTCTGCCATTGATGGGCCGGCCGCCCCTGAGCGGTCTAGACTTTTCTTGTTTTGTTTTCTCCTCCTTATCTGTCCCTGCTCATTGCACTGCCTCGAGTTGCAACCACTTGCTTTCCTGCTCTTTGGTTTAGACGCTAGTTTTCCTGTATCCTTTCCCTTCCTGTCACCCGCCTTCTCTCCTCATCCCACTGACTTCTTCCATTCCCTCTGCAGTACGCCTGCTCTAAACTCCCCGCTTTGGAGTTCTTGGTAACTCTGCCTCCTGAATCCTGCAAACTTCACCTGGAGCTCTTCCTTCTCTGGCATGGCATTCGGCCACTCTCCTCTTACCTCCTTGTTGCCTCCTCTCTCGGCAGAGTCCCCCTCTTTGTTCTACCTTTCTTTTCCTGCTCTGCTTACCTAACTGAAGTAGAGCTTTATGATCTTCTTTGTCACGCAACTTTCTACTACGGCCACAGTTTATGTCAGCACTGCTTACTGAATCTACAGAAACACCATCTACTGCATCCATTTGACAACGGTTTTTTCAGCCATTTGGCTTTTCCCTTTAACCTACCGGTAATTTCCAGGGGGAGGGTACTTGTCTTAGCTGTGTCAGCAGCGGGCATAGTGGCTACCTCCCGGGAAAGACCTTACCTTTACAAGGAGCGCAAGTCATCTAAGAAAAAGGTTACTCGGGCGGACTCCGAAGAAGAGGAATTCTCCTCCGCAGAGGATGCAGGTGAGGATTCACACATCGTCGTTGTCAGTTTGCAACACCAAGAAACAGCATCTATGATGGCAATGGCAGAACAAGTTCAAGAACTAATTGCTGGCATCCACGGGATATCTATGGAACTGCAGAATGTGAAAGCCGAAAACACTGTCCTAAAACAACTTGTAACTTCCATGGATGACTGCCCTACTGACCTGCCCCCCCATGGCTCTCCCTTCAGGCAAGTACGATGGCTCGCCGAAGAGACTGAAATAGTTTATTGATGCTTGCATCATGCATTTGACTTTTCTTACCAACATTTACTCCACTGACAAGTTCTCGAGTGGGTTATATGGTTTCCAATATGGCAGGCAATGCACTTGAATGAGGCACTCCATTGGTGACTTCAGATGACCCTGTGATACAGGATTTCCAGGCATTCATAGCCTTATTGTGGAGGACCTTTGAAAGAGCTTAGATGGACTATTTCTCTTGTGAATCGTTGTTAGATTTGCGGCAGGGGACCACTCTTACATTAGCGAATTAATGCTGACAGCGGCAGAGGCTGGATGGCCTGAGGACACTCAATTCGTCATCTTTAGAAGAGGATTACAGGAGGAATTCAAGGATAAGTTGGCAAAAGTCGCCCGACCTTCTTCACTCTCCGATCTGATGACCTTGACTGTCCAAATAGACTATCGGCTTAGGGAAAGGAAGGTGGAATGCAAGAAGCTCCCCTTCAAACCTCCAGTTGTTCCGCCTCCAGTTTCACCTTGCCAAGTTTCTGGTGAGACTCCTAAAGAAGAACCCATGCAGATCGGTGCTGCTTGAGGTCCTTTGTCCAGCATGGAAGGGAAAAGAAGGCGGGACCACGGTCTGTGTATGCATTGTGGTTCAGAAGGTCATTTGGTGTGGGATTGTCCTGAAGTTTCCCCACGGAGAACAGGAAACAAATGACCCCGGTCCTAGGAGGGATGCCTGATCTGGGTTTTTGGAAACATTCCCTGGTAGCCACCCACTCTGGAGCTGTTGAACAAGACACCAGACTTCTAGTGGTTCGCGTTCACCTTCAACAGGTAGAAGTCCTGGCTCTTATTGACATTGGAGCGGTGGGAAACCTCTGGACGTCCTTTGGGTGCAGAATGAAGGTATTCCACGCCTGGAAAGAAAGGAAAACCAATCCGTAGAAAGGGTTAATGGTACACCATTCTGTTATGGGCCTATCACTAATACCTCAGTGGATCTCAAGGTTGTCTTCTTTGAACACCAGGAAACTAACTATTTTGACCTGATTCGGGCAGAGCACTTTCCTGTTATACTGGGAATGCCGTGGTTAAGGTTACAGAACCGTTCTATCGATTGGAGGAAGAACGCTCTACTCTTTCAGTCCGACTACTGCTCCTCTCATTGTCTTTCACAGTCAAGGGTGCAGATCACCTTTGACGAATGTACCCGAGAAGATGTCCCCATTTTGGGGGTACATTGAATACCTGAGCAATATCATCATTTCAAGGAGGTCTTTCTGGATCAGGTCCCTAAGGCGCTGCCAGACCAGAACAGAGGACTGCTCCATTGATCTCCAGGAGAATGCACTGGTGCCATTTGGACGCATGTTTTCTCTCACCATACCGAAATACCAGGAGGATAAGATGCAGAACAGACGTATAAGGCCTTCCAAATCCCCTGCCAGGGCTCTCTCTGTGTTTTTATCCCTAAGAAGCCTTCCAACGAACTTAGGCCGTGCATAGATTACTGCGATCTAAATCAGGTAACCGTCAAGGACAGATATGCCATGCCCCTCGTAAGGGACATCCTGGAAGCTGTCCATGGTTCTACCATTTTCACAAAACTGGACCTTAGGGGGGGCCTAACATTTGTTGCGCATCAAGGCTGGCGGCGAGTGGAAGACTGCCTGCAGAAACCCATTCGGACACTATGGGCCTCATTACGGCTTTGGCGGTAGCCATGCCGCTATTGGCGGCATGGCTGCCACCAAAACCGGGTCCGGGTTCCCTGAATTGGGAATTACCGGGCCATTCCAAGTTTGGAGGGCCCGGTAATTCCTCCTTCAAGGAACCCGGGCCCAGACTTTTCCCATTCCCATTTGAGCCCCCATAGGGCTCAATGGGAATGGGGGACGGAGCTAACAATGGGCCGATTACGGCCAGCCCGTTGTTAGCTCCCTGGTCCCCTTGCGGGACCCGGTAAGGACGTCTGGTAAAACCAGACGTCCACATCGGGTCCCGCGAGGGGACCTCGTAATTTCGCAGAACGGGTTTAACGGGTCCGCCTCCATTAGCAGAGCCCATTAACCCGTTCCGCAAATGTTATAATGAGGCCCTATGAGTACCAGGTTATGCCATTCGGCCTGGTCAACGCTCCCTCTGTTTTTTAGCGGTTCATGGATGATCTAGTTTCTGACCTACTGTTTCATAAGGTGATCAAGTATAGGACAATCTCAGAAACATCAGGAATACATTTGCGATAAAAATTCGCCAGTACCAAAAATCTTTGAAAGTCCTTAGCAGTAGTGGGTGTAGGACACTGTCATACAGATGCCATCTTGCGCTAGTCCATTTCGATGCCTTTATCGGATAAGATGAATCCTATGTAAGGAACAGATGAATCCTCAAAAAGCCACTTTTCAGATTGAATCAGTAGGTGCTTTCTTTGCAGCCTATCGAGGACCTCATATACGTGACCATGGTGTGATTCCGAATTCTTCGAAAACACTAAGATGCCATCTAGGTATATGATCACCATATGAAACAGTAAGTCAGAAAATAGACGGTCCATAAACTCCTGAAAAATAGAGGGAGCATAGGGCCTCATTATAAGTTTGCCGGTCCGGTAACAATGGTAAGCTTGCCGGTACCGTTGTTACCGTTACCCTTGTTACCGTTGTTACCGTTGCTGGTCCGTTGTTACTACATTTGCAATAAAAATTTGCCAGTCACAAAATCCTTAGAATGTCCTCAGCAGTAGTGGGTGTAGGCCTCTGTTGCACAGCTACCACCTTGCGCTGGTCCATTTCGACGCCCTTATTGGTTATGTTGAATCCTAGGTAAGGAACAGATGAAACCTCAAAAAAGGCACTTTTCAGTTTTTCTTTGGGAAAATCAGATTTATTTGGCATTTAGGTTATAACATCATATTATAACAGTCGTAGAGTACCTCCTAGTTTCAATTATAACATTTCCCCCCGTTTGTCCCCCCCACCTAGCCATGGTCAGGTCATTTGTTACTGCTTCAAGAGTCGGACACACAGTTAAACCCTCCACTTCCCGTTCAGGGTAGCTCTACTATGTACGCTAGAACATTGGGCGTGTCCACCGCCGCATTTAATTGTTCATCACAGGTAACATGTCCTTTAAGCACACAGTGTCCCCCCCAAACAATTATGCTACCAGGTCCCTCCAGTAGATGTTCCCCCATCCCATTAAGCAGACCGTCTGTATTTTTCAAAAAAGGGGAGCCACATTCCTTCAATGTTCAGCCTGGATTCATCCTCGTCTTAAATTGCACGGACTTTGGTGATCTACTCTTTCTTCCCTGGCATTCGTAGACATTTCCATCTCTGCGCCAGGCAAAACCTAGCAGCCACCAACATGACCTGAAACATATGGCCTTGTGCCTTACTGTGGTGCCCCTCCACTTGAACCCCAAAAAGAAGAAGCCATGAGGATAGGGCCCTCCCTATCCCATCCACCCCCTTTATCCAGGAAAGGACTTCTCTCCAATACATCTGCACCACCGAACATTTCCACCACATGTGCACGCAGTCCCCCTTTTCAATGTGGCACTTCCAACAATGTGCGTCGTATCCCTCCCTCATCCGGGCTATCATCTGTGGAGGATAGTGCCATCTGTGCAACAGTTTCAGAGCCTGATGTTGGAACTGGAGCGAGGCAGTTGAGCGATTGGCCTCGTCCACATAATGGTCCACCTCCTATCATCAATATTCTCACCTAGATCTTGCCCCCAATTTCCTCCTTAGGGTATCCCCCATCTTTCTTCGGTGAGAGCCACTTTTAAATGCAAATAACAAAAGAGGGAGAGGTTCTCCAAGGCCAGGGCCTCCACCAACTCCTTTAGTGACATGAAAGTTCCCCCCACCCACAACTGTCCCACCCTACTAAGACCAGCCTCGTACCACTGTTGGAACGCAAGTGGTTCTCCAATCTCTTCCCTGAGTGGGGGAGCCCAAATGCAACTGAAAGGTGAGGGCCTTGTTATGAGCTATATATAGTCGCCTCTCTCCTTCCACACAGACCACAAAATGCCCTGCACTGGGTGTTGCAGGACCCTCCCACGGATGCATGTCTTGGGAACCGATAGCCATTCATCTAACGTGATATGGGCTAGAACCGCATTGTTCATTGCCACCCATTGCTTCCCAGTCTCTGGGGTAAAGTGATCCACCACTGAGATGCCCTATAATACATCTCTAGGTCCGGAAGACCCACTCCCGCTTCATCCTTTGGCCTCGTCAATACCTCATAGGAGATTCTGTGCTTTTTACCCAACCAGAGATAACGTAACAGGGCCCGTTTGACCTCCACCAGAAATGGCTTTCACACCAGCGTCGGGAGCATTTGAAACAGAAGCAGGAATTTGGGCAGGATTACCATTTTCACCGAATTGAGGCATGCCATCCATGAGAATCCTAACCCTGTCCACCGCTCAATATCGCGCTTCACTGCCAACCAAAGAGGGAGGAAGTTACTGGCGAAGAGGTCTCCAAAAACCTGTCTCTCTGTATTCTAAAGGGGAGCCCCCTCCACATATTTCCTTTCGGTATCCGATATGTTTCCTGCCATGAACGCCACTGACTTCCCCAGGTTGACCTTAAAGACCCTACAGGTTTCCATACTGCTCCAAACTTTGCAACACGTGTGGTACCGACTGGGACAGGTTGGTAACGCAAAGTAACGCGTCGTCCGCAAACAGGCTGATCTTGCAATGCGTGTCCCCTACACTTACCCCACTGATCCCCACAACATTCCGAATAGATGCCGCCCATGGTTCCATCACCAACGCATATCTGAGGGGGGATAGTGGGCAGCCCTGTCTTATGCCCCTCCCCAGAGGAAACAAGCCCGATTCATTTCCATTCACCACGACTCTTCCTGAGGGGCTGGTATACAAGGCCGACATCCAACCTAGCTATCTCAGACCCATCCCCACGGATGCGAAAACTTCCCCCATGAAGGCCCAGCTCACCCTATCAAAGACCTTTTCAGCATACAAAGATAACAGAAGAGTCCCCTCCTCCCGCACAGCCCTCAAATTGAGCATGGGGAGGGTCTTCGCATGCTGTCTGCTCCCTGTCTGTACAGCACAAATCCCACCTGATCCAGGTGGATCAGCCGGGGAAGGTATCTCTCCAGACGCGTTACCAGGATCCTGGCAAAGACCTTTGCGACCACGTTTAGGACGGAGATGGGCCTATATGAACCGCATTCCGCCGGGTCCTTCCCTGGTTTGGGTATCAGGGCCTGAAGGAATGTCGGTGGTATTGTGTCCTGCCCCCTAATTCGGTTACACAACTTGGCCATCGGTTTCAGCAGGATGGATTGGTATTGTTTAAAGAAGTCGGCTGTATAGCCATCCCCACCGGGGCCTTCCCTGTCTTTAGCCTTTTAATAGCTCCCTTCACCTCCTCCTCCAATATCTTCCCTTCCAGGGCCTCTCGTTCTGAGTCTGTAAGTTTGGGAAGGGAGTGCCCAGCCAGATAATAATGGATTTCCTCTATCGACTCCTCCTCCCATTTAGTGTATAGCTCTTTATAGAAATCCGTAAAGCATTCCGTTACCTTCTCCCACTATTTATACATCCTCCCCCCTTTGTCTCAGATACCTCCCACCCTCCTCTCCATCTTACAGCTTCTCGTTCTATGTGCCAATAGGGTCCTCACCTTGTCCCCCCCTTTTGTAATACCTCTGTCAGGTATACCTCATCTTCTTGACCACTTCCCCAATAAGAACCGTATGCAGGGCCTGCCTTTTATCCCGCATTTCTCCCAAGAGTGCCTCTCGATTCTCATCTTTATGGGTGAGCCGTGCCTACAAAGCCCTCAGTTCCTCACAAAGTCTGCCCTCGATCAATGTCCTTTCATGCTTCCTTCGTGACCCCTCCGCAATGAGGAGGCCTCGAAAGGTGGCCTTCGCCGCTTCCCACACTACCGTCATCTCGGTTTCCACATTATCGTTAATCTCAAAGTAGGCCTCCATTTCTTTCCTCAGGAATTCTTTAAATACCTGGTCCCTCAATAGGGTATCGTTACAACACCACCTATAATTTCTTGTGGCCCTTGGCAGTTGCCAATCCACCACGAGCAACTCGTGGTCCGACCAGGTTAAAGCCTCCACACTTGGCACCCCAACCTCACCCCCCCCCTCCTCTGATATCAGTAAAAGGTCGATTCTTGTGTATGTATGGTGCAGGGGGGGAGAAGAAAGTATAACACCCTGGGCTCGGCCACGATTTACACCATACATCGACCTAGTAATATTCCTGCAAGAGGTCCCTCATGGCCAGGTTGTCTTTCGTAATTTCTTTCACCCCTGTCCCCTTTGCCGACCACCAGTCTAGTCGAGGGTCAGCTATAAGGTTTAAGTCCCCACCTAGGACCATGGCTCCTTCTGCCCACTCATCCATTACCCTGAACACCTGGCATAGGAACTTTGTCTGGCCCATATTGGGCACATAGAGGGTGGCCAATGTGATCTGCATACCCTCGCACATACCCTTAATCCCCAGGAACCTCCCTCCGAAGCCCCTCTTGGTCTTCACGTCCATGAGGTGTAATGATTTGCCCAAGTGGATGCCCACCCCTTCCTTCTTAGAGGATGTATGGGAAGCCCAAAAGTTCCTCCTGATTTCCTTCCCCTTTATTGTCGATTCTGCCCCCTGCCTGTAATGTGTATACTGTAGGAAAAGGACCACTCATTTCTGTTTGCGGAACATGTTGCTCGTAAGGGACCGTTTATTTTGCGAATTCAGGCCCTTAACGTTCAACGTACCCACCCATTCTTCAACCATTATCATCGCGTACCCTGTCCTCAAAAGCTCCACGTGTCCTACTCGGCTCAGGGCCTTCCGTAAACTGAAGATCCATGGCTCTACCCAACTAACCCCTCCTTTTTACTCCCACCACGCACCCAACCCTCTCCAAGCCCCCCCCTCACCTTCATTTCCCCTTACCCTTCCCTCCCTCCCTTTTGAGGCATCCATCTCCATCTCCCAAGATTGCAGGGATTGGTCGACGAACCATCAGGGGCTCGTCCCCTGCCCAGGGCTACTTGTCTAATGGGGATCCCACTCCCCCATCCCTGAACCGAACCGTTACGGTCTGTGTGTCTCAATGGCCCTGGATAGGGCCCCCCAAACCCCTGCACCCCCAGTCCCCACATCCCCTTCCTGGAACAGCGTCGAAAAACTTTTTGGCCCATCCTGCAAACAACAACAGGCACAACCTTACAAACGCATCATCAGTCCCAGCGGTGTCAGCACAAACACAGGAAAAAGAACAAGCCAACTGTGGCAATTTGCTTGGGCAATGCCTTCCCCCTCAACCCTCAGGGTTCCCTCAGGGACAGCAGAGAGCACGTTAACGTGCAGATAACTTGCGCAGCAGTTCCGTTTCACTTTAAGTGCCCCCCAGAGGCAGCAGGAGGGCGTTTCGTTTTTTGTAATTTCCGGGTCCCTGTCACCCTATGTTTCCCCCTGGCCGAGTCCGGGCCCCTAGGACCCCGAGTGGGATCCAGGTCTCTGTCGGGCTGCTCCCCAAGCGGCCCGTACGGCTGCCAACCAGGTCATCCGTGACTCTTTGGATGTCCTCCTCGGCCACAAGGTGATGCCTCTGCCATTCAAAAGCCAAATAGAATGGGTGCCCCCAGCGGTATCTGACCCCCTTCTCTTGTAGCCATTTGGTGAGGGCCCCACATTTTTTCCTCATCAGCAGAGTAAGGACCAAGAGATCCTGGAAGATGGCCACTCTGGAATCTCCATATTGTATGTCCTGAAGGTTCCTCGCCTTCTCCAGAATCCTGGCCTTGTCTCTGTAGTAGTGTAGACGTGCCAGTACTGAGCGATGGCCTCTCCCACCCCCCCTGCCTGATGGACTCTGTCTATCATGACCCCTACTCCAGATCTGCTCCTAGGACGATCCGTATTATGTCCTTTACCTTGCCTTCCAGACCCAGCGCGGTCTCGCCCTCTGTTTCCACCTGGCCGAAGACGCACAGATTATTTCTCCTCTCACGGTTTTCCATGTCATCTACTTTAAAGCTGCACCTCTATGAATCTTGCCTCCATATGTGTCGCCAGGAGTTCAGTGGACATTTGGTTGTTCTCAACACCGTCCATTCGATCCTCTAGCGTGGACACCTTAGCCGTGAGGTTGGCCAGTTTAGCCCCCCTGTCCGTTCTCATCCCCCTTATCTCTTCTAGGATTGTCTGAATGTTGTTTTGCATGGTACCCAGGTCCGCCGCGGCCACGGGGGGCCCCAGTCTCCATCTTTGTGCTCCTGGAACTGGTAATTTTCCTGGGCCTCTTTCCTGCTCATAGGTCGCCCTCCCCCCGGTGCTCCTGCGCCTGCAATGTGTTTGTAGCCCAGTCCAACAGAGATGCGGGTCCATCCCCCGGGGCCCACTTCAGTGGATGTAGATGGGGAGGCCTGTTGCCCAAAGAGGGGAGGGTTGCCGCAATATAGCTGGAAGTGACACCATACGCCAGTGTGCGCTCCTCCGCCGTGTCTATTCCTCAGGGGTGGGTTCCTACCAACTCCTCTCCCCCTATACGGCTACCGTGGGATGGTTCACCAAGTGTAGCTGTACAGCACCCTGGGGAGTTCGGGCTCCCGTCAACGACGCTCCCAGGGCCACCTTCGTTGTTGGCCTCCAGCTGCTTAACAGTTATTCCCAGGGGCTGCGTTGAGACTGGCTGAGTCTCCGTGGGTCACGGGGTGGAGACTGTCCCTCTGTTCATCCCCATATACAACAACTCTGTGTCCCCCTATTGAGGCCTTCCGTCCTTCCCCCTGTGCGTCTATGCCGACCTCTCTGGGTGCCACTGTGTATTGTGCAGCTTACCTCACAATCCAGCGGATGCAGGACAGTTGAGCCTGCCGCCACCTACTTTTGCTAACTTTTATCCATGAGACACTCACTATCCGACCCCAAGTCTAGATATGGGGGTGCCGGGCCCGGAGGAGTTCCTTCTGGCTATCAGCCCTGTGCTGACGTATGCCCAGCTCCCCTCCGAGGTTGTTGCGGTGGGGAGGCCCTTCAGCTGCTCTGCACAGGGATGGGTATGTGGACCCCAGAACCTCCTCACCTTATGTATATGGAGGTTTATATTCACCCCCTCATGTGGTGCCCTGGGCATACTCCCGCGATGGCCCGGGCAGGTGGGAGCAGCCCTGGTTAATGCTCTGTTGTAGTGATCCGATCCTCAGGGCCTACTCCTGATGCATGGGGTACCAACAAGACAGACCCAGAGTACTGCTACACCTGCAGCCCGGCTCCTCGCTCCCTCTCCTCTCCTATCCAACGTAGGTCACCCAACAGATGCAGCCTAGCCCCTTGCCGTTTGTGGTGCCACTGGGAAGGGGGGCTGCTCTCTGTGTGTGGGCTGTCCCTTCCGTTGCAGGGATCTTCTCTAGGCCGTCTCCCTTGTCTCTCCACAGGCGGTCTCCCCTTCAGCTTTGCCTTGGGCACGCTGCAGCAATGGCCCAGGCTAGGGGAACCACCTCCGTAGGTGCCGACAGTGCGCCTCTACAGCCGTTCTCACGGGTCTCTCTCAACCCCCGGGGACACAATCAGAGCTATCCACAATACGCCGCTGTGCATGGGATGTGGCTCCCCGCCATGTGGCTCCCCCAGGCACAAAACCTGGGTGCCTAGTGTGTTCTCCAACGGATCCGCAACTCGGTCCGAGCGGGAGGGATGGATCTACCGCTCAGGCGGCCACGCCCGCAGAAGAGACCGCCTCTGGTCTTCAATGATGTATTCCAACACCTGTGCCCTGATTCCTTCGGTGCTGCAGGTCCCGCTACGCGGGCATCTGCCGTCACACTCCCACAAGCCAGTGGTTGCGCAGGTAACTGCGTGGGGCGCGGGCGGGGGGGAAGGGTGGTCTCACTGCAAGGACCACTTATCTCGGCGTAGGGAGCACCTCGAGATGCTGGGATTTCACCCCCACATGGGCCTTACGTTCCAGCAGCCATACATCGACCAGTAATGAGGGATAGGTCCCTCTCTCCGCATCAATTCTGCAGATTTCCCGGGGCTAGGGACAGAGATTTCAGCTCAGGCAGCCATCTCGTCTGCACCCCCTGGTGGTCTCCCACTTTTCAGGTTTAATCAGTAGGTGGCTTCTTTGCAGCCTATCGAGGACCTCATATACGTGACCATATTGTGATTCTGAATTCTACGAGAACATCAAGATGTGATCTAGGTATATGATCACCGTATGAAACAGTAAGTCAGAAAATAGACGGTCCATGAATCGCTAAAAAACACTGGGAACCTTGACCAGGCCAAAGGGCATATCCTGGTACTCATAGTGTTCCAATGGTGTTCTGAAGGCGATCTTCCACTCGTCGCCGGCCTTGATGCGCAACAAATGGTAGGACCCCCCTAAGGTCCAGTTTTGTGAAAATGGTAGAGCCCTGTACAGCTTCCAGGATGTCCCTTATGAGCGCCATGGCATATCTGTCCTTGAAGGTTTCCTGATTTAGGCCACGATAATCTATGCACGGCCTGAGTTCTTTGGAATCCTCATTAGGGATAAAAAACAGAGTTCCTGGCAGGGGTTTTGGAAGGCCTGATAAGTCTGTTCTGCATGTTTTACTTCTGGTACTCCTTCAATGCTTGTTTTTGCGGTATGGCTGGAGAAAACATGCTTCCAAACGGCACCAGTGCATTCTCCTGGAGATCGATCAAGCAGTCTTCTGGTGTATGGGGAGGCAACTCCTTGGGGACCTGATCCAGAAAGACTTCCTTGAAATTATTGCTTGGGTATGCAATGTACCCCCAAAATGGGGGCATCTTCTCGGGTACATACATTCGGCAAAGGCGATCTGCACCCTTGACTGTCAAAGATAATGAGAGGAGCAGTAGTAGGACTGAAAGAGTACAGTGTACTTGCTCCAATCGAAGTAAGGGTTGTGTAACCAGAAGCAGGGTATTCCCGGTATAACAGGAAAGTGCACCACCCAAATCAGGTCAAAATAGATATTTTCCTGGTGTTCAAAGAAGTCAACCTTGAGACCCACCGAGGTATGAGTGATAGGCTCAGAACTCAATGGTGTTCCATCGACCCCTTCTGCTGCTTGGATTTCCTATCTTTCCAGATGTGGAATACCTTCCTTCTTAGCCCAAAGGACATCTAGGAAGTTTCCAGCCACTCCACTGTTAGTAAGAGCCAGGACTTCTGCCTGTTTATGGGGTAATTGAAGGTGAGTGCGAACCACCAGAAGTCTGGTGTCTTGCTCAACAGCTCCAGAGTAGGTGGCTAACAGGGAATGGTTCTATTTGGAGAGTCAAGGTCATCAGATCATAGAGTGAAGAAGGACGGGTGACTGTTGCCAACTCGTCCTTGAGTTCCTCCTGTAATCCTTTTCTAAAGATGACAAATTGGGTCTCCTCAGGCGATCCAGCCTCTGCCGCTGTCCGCTTGAATTAGCTAATGTAAGACATCAGATCAGTGGTCCCCTGCTGCAAATCCAACAACAACTCACAAGCAGAATAGGCCAACTCGGCTCTTTCAAAGGTCATTCTCAATAAGGCTATGAAGCCCTGGAAATCCAGCAACACAGGGTCGGCTAATGTCACCAATGGAGTGACCCATGAAAGTGCATTGCCACCCATATTGGATACCATATAACCCACTCGAGTCTTCTCAGTGGAGTAAATGTTAGTACAAAAAGTAAAATGCATGGTGCAGGCATTAATAAACTCTTTCAGTCTCTTTGGCAAGCCATTGTACTTGCCTGAAGCGAGAGCCATAGGGGGCAGGTCAGTATGGCAGTAATCCCTGGAAGTTACAAAGAAAAAGGCTACTCAGGCAGACTTTGACAAAGAGGAATTCTCTGCCGCAGAAGATGGAGGTTAGGATTCACACACTGTTGTTGACAGTTTGTAACACCAGAGACTACATCTACGATGGCAACGGCAGAACAAGTTCAGGAACTAATTGCTGCCGTCCAGGGGTTATCTATGGAACTGCAGAACATGAAAGCCGAAAATGCTGTTCTAAGACAACTTGATGGTTCAAAAGGTCATTTGCTACGGGATTGTCTGAAGTGCCACCAAGGAGAATGGGAAATGAAAGACCCCGATCCTAGGAGGGATGCAGGATCAGGGTTTTGGGAACCATTCCCTGTTAGCCACCCACCGTGGAGCTTTTGAACAAGACTTCTGGTGGTTCGTATTCACCTTCATTTGCCCCATAAAAGGTAGAAGTCCTAGCTCTTATTGACAGTGGAGCGACGGAAACTTCCTGGACGTCCTTGGGGCTCAGAAGGAAGGTATTCCACGTCTGGAAAGAAAGGTGAACCCAGAAGTAGTCGATGGTACACCATTGAGTTAATGGCCTATCACTCATACTTCAGTGGGTGTCAAGATTGTCTTCTTTGAACACCAGGAAACTATCTATTTTGACCTGATTTGGGTGGCACACTTTCCTGTTACACTGGGAATACTCTGGTTAAGGTTACACAACCCTTACATCAATAGGAGCAAGTACACTCTACTCTTTCAGTTCGACTACTGCTCCTCTCATTGTCTTTCACAGTCAAGGGTGCAGATCTCCTTTGCCGAACGAACCTCGCGAAGATGCCCCAAATTTGCGGGTACATTGCATACCCAAGCAATATCATAATTTCAAGGAAGTCTTCCTGGATCAGGTCCCCATAGACTTGAAGACTCCTCCATTGATCTCCAGGAGAATGCACTGGTGCCATTTAGATGCAGGTTTTCCCTCACCATACTGGAAAAACAAGCATTGAAGGAGTACCTGGAGGATAGCATGCAGAACGGACATATCAGGCCTTCCAAATCCCATGCCAGGGCCTCTCTGTTTTTATCCATAAGAAGGATTCCAAGGAACTCAGGGTGTATAGATTATTTCGGCCTAAATCAGGTAACCGTCAAGGACAGATATCCCATGACCCTCATAAGGGACATTCTGGAAGCTGTCCAGGGCTCTACCATTTTCACGAAACTGGACCTTAGGGGGGCCTACCATATGTTGCACATCAAGGCCGGCAAAGAGTGGAAGATAGCCTCCAGAACCCCATTTGGATACTATGAGTATCAGGTTATGCTCTTCGGCCTGGTCAATGCACAAGCAGTTTTTCAGTGGTTCATGGACCGTCCATTTTCTGACTTACTGTTTCATACAGTGATCATTTACCTAGATGATATCTTTGTGTTCTCAAAGAATTTGGAAACACACTGTGGTCACGTATATGAGGTCCTCGATAGGCTGCAAAGAAGCCTCCTACTGAGTAAACCTGAAAAGTGCCTTTTTGAGGTTTCATCTGTTCCTTACCTAGGATTCATCTTATCCGATAAGGGCATCGAAACGGACCAGCGCAAGGTGGCAACTGTACGAAAATGACCTATACCCAATACTGCTAAGGACATTCAATGATTTTTGGGACTGGCAATTTTTATAGCAAATTTATACCTGATTTTTCTGAGATCGTACTACCCTTGACCTCACTTCTGAAGAAGAATGTACCCTTTTTCTGGGATCCCAAAACTGATCAAGCCTTCCACTTTTTAAGGAGAATTTTTTTTCGGCACCCATTCTCTAGCAACCAGACCAGTCACTCCCCTTCATTGTCGAAACCGACACATCAGTAGGAGCTTTAGGAGCTGTTGTCAAACAACGGCACGGGGATCTGGCATATCCCATTGCTTACTTATCTAAGACACTCAATACCTGTGAACTGAAATATTCAGTCATAGAAAAAGAGCTCTTAGCAATGAAACAAACTGTACTGAATAGTATCACTTCTTACAAGGATCTGCACACCCTTTTGAGATCAGGACCGATCATCGCAATCTTAAGATTTGTCAACAGATGGATTGTGTGAACGCTTGCCAAGACCAGTGGGCCTATTTTCTTGCCCAATACGACTTCATCTTTACTTATATACCAGCACCCGACAACCTTGTGGCTGATGGTCTTTTGAGAAGTTTGGTTTCTCCCTCAGTAGGGAGTCAAGAGATTGAACCCCTCTTTCAAAGGAAATGTTTTGTGAGAGCTGTTAATACCTTCCTAGAATAGGTCAAAGAAGCTGTCACCGAGTATACCTATGATCCCACTAACCTGGCTTTTCGGTTTACCAAAGGTCACCTCTTTCACTCTGATCATTTGGTTGTTCCCAGTACCACCTTGCAAAGGAAAGTCCTCTCCTGGTGCCACGACAGAAAGACGGCTGGTTACAAGGGAATATATGGCACCCTGGATCTCTTTAGGCGCTCTTTATGGTGGCCAACTTTATATAGGGACGTAAAGACCTTTATCCGTTTGAGTCCCATTTGTGCTCAGAGCAAACACTCCACTGGCCAACCAATCGATTATTTGAAGCAAGTGCCCAACCCCTGTAGACCTTGGAGCCACGGCTCTACTGATTTTATTGTTGATCTGCCTCTTTCAAGGGGATACACCGCTATCATGGTAACAGTGGATTCCTACAGCAAAATGTCCCTTTTCCCTCCCCTCTCTGGTCTACCATCTGCTTCCAAGACCGCTGAGGTGTTCTTCAAAGAAATGTTCTGCCTACATGGGTTGCTGGACTCTGTTACCTCAGACCAAGGTTCCCAGTTCACCTCTAAGTTCTGGAAGACTCTCTGTGATCTTTCGGGGATCGAAAGAGCACTTTCGTCAGGTTATCATCGACAGACAAACAGAGATAGAGAGGCTGAACTTCACCACGGAACAGTACCTCAGGTGCTATGTCAATACCCAATTGGATAATTGGGTGGATGTACTGCCTACGGTGGAGTTCCTGTATAACGATACCATACATACAGCTATAGGGATGAGTCTGGTTTACTGCACCTATGGTCTACATACCCGATATCCTCCTACTTCAGCATTTCCGGCCACTGCCATTCCTTCCATCGCCTCTCTTGTGAAGGATCTTTTTCAGGCTCATAAGGATGCGACTGAGAACCTGAAAAGAGCCAAGCACTCATACAAGACTCAAGCGGACTCACACAGAAGGGTTCACCCTTCCAAACTCTCTCTGAGATTCATTGGTCCATTCGAGATTCTTACCAAGATAAACCATGTGGCCTCTAGGCTCAAATTGCCATCGTCATTGAATCGCTTACATCCGGTGTTCCGCTCATCCCTGCTACGTACCTGTACAGATTATCCATACAACCGTAAGACCAAATGCTTTTCTTACCTTAACTGCTAAAGTCGATGAGGGTTACGAGGTCTCCATGATTTGGGACTCAAGATATTGCTAGGGAAACCTACAGTATTTGGTACAATGGAAGGGTTATCCTCTCTTTGAGAATTCCTGGGAGACGGTTTACTATATCAATGCACCCCAGCTCATTGATCGGTTTCATTGCCTGCATCCGGGGAAGCCGAGCTACTCAGGGCATAGAAGGGGGCAATCGGGTGTTGACGTAGCACCTAAGGTACTGTTCCATGGAGAAGTTCAGCCTCTCTGTCTCTGTTTGTCTGTGGATGATAACCAGCCGAAAGCGCTCTTTCAATCCCCAAAAGTTCATAGAGAGTCTTCCAGAACTTAGAGGTGAACTGGGAACCATGGTCCAAGTTGACAGAGTCTGGCAACCCGTGTAGGCGGAAGATTTTTTGAAGAACACCTTGGCGGTCTTGGAAGCAGATGGTAGACCAGAGAGGGGAATGAAATGAGCCATTTTGCTATAGGAATCCACTGTTACTATCATAGCTGTGTGTCCCCTTGAAAGAGGCAGATCAACAACAACATCAGTGGAAATGTGGCTCCAAGGTCTATTGGGGTTGGGTCCTTGCTCCAAATAACTGATTGGAAGGCAAGTGGAGTGTTTGCTCTGAGCGCAAATTGGAGGAACGGACAAAGGTCTTTATGTCCCTATATAAGGCAGGCCACCAAATAGAGCGCCTAATGAGATCCAGGGTGGCATATATTCCCTTGTGACAGGCCGTATTTCTGTTGTGGCACCAGGAGAGGACTTTCCATTGCAAGGTGGTACTGGAAACAACCAAACGATCAGAGTAAAAGATCAGAGTAAAAGAGGTGACCCTTGGTAAACCAAAAAAATGGGTTAGTGGGACCATAGGCATACTCGGTGACAGCTTTTTTGACCTCTTGTATGAAGGTATTAACAGCTCTCACAAAACATTTCCTTTGAAAGAGTGTTCAATCTCTCGACTCCCTACTGAGGGAGACACCAAACTTCTCGAAAGCCCATCAGCCACAAGGTGGTCAGTTCCTGGTACATAAGTAATGATTAAGTCGTATTGTTCAAACAAATAGGCCCACCTGGCTTTGTGAGCATTCACAAAATCCATCTCTTGAAGAATCTTCAGATTGCGATAATGGGTACTGATCTCAAAAGGGTGTGTGGATCCTTGTAACAGGTGACGCCATTCAGTACAAGCTTGTTTCACCGCTAAGAGCTCTTTTTCTATGACTGTATAATTCAGTACACAGGGTTGGAGTGTCTTGGATAAGTAAGCAATGGGATATTCCAGATCCCCATGCCATTGTTTGAGGACAGCCCCTAAAGCTCCTACTGATGCGTCGGTTTCGGAGATAAAGAGGAGTGACTGGTCCGGTTGCTTAAGAATGGGTGGCAAACTAAATATCTCCTTGCGGCAGTGGAAGGCTTGATGATGTTTGGGATCCCAGAAAAAGGGTACATTCATTTTCAAATGTGCGGTCAAGAGTAGGACGATCTCAGAAAAATCAAGAATAAATTTGCAATAAAAATGTGACAGTGCCAAAAATCTTTGAATGTCCTTAGCAGTATTGGGTGTAGGCCACTGTAGCACAGCTACCACCTTGCGCTGATCCATTTCAATGCCCTTATCGGATAAGATGAATCCTAGGTAAGGAACAGTTGAAACCTCAAAAAGGCACTTTTCAGGTTTAATCAGTAGATGGCTTCTTTGCAGCCTATTGAGGAACTCATATACGTGACCACAGTGTGATTCCGAATTCTTCAAAAACACCAAGATGTCATCTAGGTATATGATCACTGTAAGAAACAGTAACCTCTAAGGTTACTCTAAGGTCAGAATGACCCGGTAAATCCCCATTCAGCCAGACAGAATGACCCCCAATGAGAGGAGCAGTAGTCGGACTGAAAGAGTAGAGTGTTCTTGCTCAAATTGAAGTAATGGTTGTGTAATCTTAACCAGGGTATTCCCAGTGTAAGAGGAAAGGTCGCCGCCTGAATCAGGTCAAAATAGATAGTTCCCTGGTGTTCAAAGAAGACAACCCTGAGACCCACCAGGGTATGAATGATAGACCCAGAACTCAAACGGTGTACCATCAACCCTTCTACTGCTTGGTTTTACTTTTTCCCAGGCGTGGAATACCTTCCTTCCGAGCCAAAAGGACATCCAGGATGTTTCTGACTGCTCCACTGTCAATAAGAGCCTGGCTTCTACCAGTTTATGGGGTAATTGAAGGTGAACCCGAACCACCAGAAGTCTGGTGTCTTGTTAAACAGCTCCAGAGTGGGTGTCTAATAGGGAATGGTTCCAAAAACCCAGATCCTGCATCCCTCCTAGGACCGTGGTCTTTCGCTTCCCGTTCTCCGTGGTGGAACTTCGGGACAATCCCATAGCAAATGACCTTCTGAACCACAATACATACACAGAACGGAGCCCCACCTTCTTTTCCATTCTGTGCTGGACAAAGGACCTCGAGCAGCACCAGTCTGCATGGGTTCTTCTTTAGGAGTCTCACTGGAAACTTGGCGAGGCGAAACAGGAGGCATAACAACTGAAGGTTTGAAGGGGCTCTTCTTGCGTTCCACCCTTTCCCTAAGCAGATAGTTTATTTGGAGAGTCAAGGTCATCAGATCAGACAGTGAAGGTCTTGTCCTTGAGTTCCTACTGTACTGTAATCCTCCTCGAAAGATGACAAATTGAGTCTCCTCAGGCACTCCAGCCTCTGCGCTGTCCACTTGAATTCACTAATGTAAGACATCAGATCAGTGGTCCACTGCCGCAAATCCAACATTGACTCACAAGCGGAATAGGCCAGCTCGGCTCTTTCAAAGGTCCTCCTCAATAAGGCTATGAAGCCTGGACATCTTGCTTCACAGGGTCGGCCGAAGTCACCAATGGAGTGACCCATGCAAGTGCATTGCCTGCCATATTGGATACCATATAACCCACTGTAGCCTTGTCAGTGGAGTAAGTGTTGGTACGAAAAGTAAAATGCACGAAGAAGGCATCAATAAACTCTTTCAGTCTCTTTGTTGAGGCATTGTACTTGCCTGAAGCGAGAGCTATGGGGGTGAGGGGGCAGGTCAGTAGGGCGGTCATCCCTGGAAGTTACAAGTTGTCTTAGGACAGCGTTTTTTCGGCTTTCACGTTCTGCAGTTCCATAGATAGCCCCTGGATGGCAGCAATAAGTTCCTGAATTTGTTCTGCTGTTGCCATCATAGATGTAGTCTTTGGCGTTGCAAACTGTCGACAACAGTGTGTGAATCCTCACCTGCGTGAAAAAGGCCTTAAACTGCATCCTAGACTCCAGAAAATCCCCAAGACGTTTTCAGCCCAAAAAAACATGTCCTGGACCCCAGTAGGACCAGAAAATGCTGGCAGCCCAAAAAAGGCCTGAAAATGCATCTTATGCCACCAAAAATCTAGAAAATGTTGGTGTCCCGAGAAAGGGGATTACATGCCTCCTAGGCCCCCTAAATTCCAGAAAATGTTGGTGGCCCAAAAAATGTGTCAGAGATCATCAAATGTCCCAAAAACAGACAGTCTGAAAAAGACCTTAAATCGCACCCTAGACCGCTGAAATTCCCTAAGATGGTTTCGGCCCCAAAAACACGCACTAGACCCCAGTAGGACCAGAAAATGCTGACAGCCCAAAAAACACATCTTAGGTCTCCAAAAATCTAGACAAATCACAATATGCATGGTCACGGACTACTTTTGGGTATGTCAATAGTGGGAATTAATTTGGGATATTCCTGAGCAAGGCACTCCCAGGTGCAACTGAGAGAGGAACCATAGTTTATGTGGCTGATGTGTTAATCAAAAGTGAAGATTTGAAAAGCCATTTCAATGAAATTAGACATGTGCTCAGTCAACTACAAAAGGGTGGGGAAAAAGTATGTCTACAGAAAGCACAGTGGTGCAGAAAAATTGTAAGTTTTCTAGGCCATGAAGTGACAGAACATGGGTTAAACCCACAAAAGAAAATGGTGGAAGCAATTCGGAAACTAACAGATCCCACTAATTTGAAAAGTTTAAAATAAAAACATAAATGGAAATTGTGGAGGGGCAAGGAGTGACACGGAGGATGATGGGGTGATGGCAGACTGGGCCCAGTTACTGAATGACTTGGCGAAACCTAATGATCTAAAACCACCATGAGAAGGGGAGAAGAGGGATGCAAAAGAACGAGGGGAAGGAGGGAAGTGAGGAGGGTCCAGATGAAATGGCAGGTAGCCCACAAGGTATAGGACCTACCAAGACGGCCATATATTGGGTAGGCGAGAGGCGGAGGAAGGGGGAGGCAGGTGGAGAGGTCTTGTGAAACTTGATTGAGAGATGAGTAATAGAGGAGGAGGGGGAATTTGGGACTGCTAATTGTTTGTTCTTTACTTGCAAATGCAAATAAAGAGTGTTCTAAAAAAGAAAAACATTACTGCGCCCAAGCAGAGCGGGGGTTGCGGGGGTGTCCCCTGCTTCCCTTTATGATAAGCGGTGGGATAAGTGAGAGGAGCTGAATGCGCAGGGGTACAAGGATGTTGGCGGCATACACAGGAGTGTGCTGCAGTAAAGGTAAGTGGGGGCATGGGGGATTGCAAAGCAGGCGCACATTGGCAGAAGTGATCTATCTGATCACTGCGCCGTGGCATAATTGCAGTCGACGTTTCCATCTGCGCAATTACGGGTGGGGCAGTGATCACATAGATGCATAAGTTACAACAGGAAGTTTATTGAAAATTATGCAGAAATTACACAACCTATACCAAATTGCTGAAGCAGGGTGTCCCCTGGAAATGGGAAGCGGAACAAAATAAGGCAGTGGCCAAGATAAAAGGTTGTCTGATAAAAGTGCCATGTTTGGCATATCCAAAAAAAAATTGGATTTATTTGTAGAAATAGGATTCACAGATCAATGTATGTCAGCAGTGCTATATCAAAAACATGATGCAAATAACAAAACCATTGAATATGCCAGCAAGGCATTGTCACAGGTAGAGACCAACTTTACTGAATGTGAAAAAGCACTTCTGACCACTGTCTGGGCATTGTAACATTTCTGTCCCAATTCTTGCAAAATAAAAGGATCAGATCAGGGAATTTGGCCCAGTCAAGAATCACTTCATGGACATTAGCACTACAGGGATTTCCAGTGGAGGTGAGATATGGACAGAAAAAAAATCGAAAACACCAGGGTAAAATAAGAAGGGAAATGATAAGGCAGATCAATTAGCCAACATTGGGGCTGTGATGGGTGCGTTATTTCCCATGGTATACCTGCTGGGTGAAATCCAGGTGGCTGCGACAACATGCTCCAAAACTCTGAAAACAGTTGATCAGCCAGTGGAGCTTTGATACTCCTGATCAAGACTTGATTAAGGCACAAAAAGAAGATCTTGTTTTAGGCCTGTACAACAACCACTTGCTAGATGCAGAACAAAATCCTTTGGCTGTGGAGTTTTGCGAAGGGAAAGAAGAACTGAGCTGTTGTTATAAAACAAAAAGAAAATTCATTTACAAGATGGACTGACGATTAGGGAATCCATGTCAGGCCAAACCCAATAGGTAGTACCTTTGTCATTTCAGGGATTGATGTTATATCATGCCCACAATGCCATAACTGCACTCCACACATGTCGCAGGATGTGGAACTCTAAACCAGGGAATGTTTAGTGTGTACACAATTTCAGCCTACTTCCCCGACTCACAGAGCACCATTAATGAAAAGAGGTTTGATGCTACCATGGTCAGACCTGCAAAACGATTATGTAGGACCCATGCAAAGGGAAACCGGTATATGTTGACGGTTATTTGTCTAAAGTATAAATGGGTGGAGTGCATTCCAGACCCAGACTGCAATGCAGAATTGGCTGCCAATTTGCTAGTCAATCATATCTTTTCGAAATTTGATTCACTGTGGAAGCCATTTTTACTAGTGCAGTAATGACATAAATGTGGCAAATCTTAGGTGTGAAGAGGAAGTTGCACATTTCATACTGGCCTCCTCCTACTCAGGGGGAGTGGAACGGTGTAATAGGTCAATAGTTGGCATGTTAAAAAAAGTTTGGAGCTGAAGCAGGATCTAGCTGGGATCTGTGACTTCCTTTGGTGTTAATGACTATTAGGTCAACACCATCTAGATCAACAAACCTCAGTCCAGCATTACATTTTGACAGGGAGGAAGATGGTTTTGCCACAGCATCTGCTTTACAGACTAAATGAATAGGTTCCCGTAAATGCATCCACAATCCACGAATATGTGGAAGAACTGAGAAAACCCTTTCAACAAGCTTTTGCGTAGCGGAATTTGGAAAAAGCTGCTGATAGTGCAAAATCATAGAATGACAAGAAAACATCTGTGAAGGAATAAGAGGTAGGCGATCAGGTATATAAATTAAAATTTTGGGAGAGGTCAACATAAGATTTCCAAACTCCTTGCGTCATGGTGCGGGCCATTTAGAATTGTAGATAAGGTTTCACCTGTTGTCTATAGAATAGCCATAAAAGAGGGCGAGTTTACAGTGGAACAATTTGCCCATGTTAACCAAACTAAGCCATTCTATCCAAAGTATGAGGTGAGAAGGTTGGAGCAAATTGGGGAAACCAGGGAGTGAGGAATGTAATTGTATCCTGAAAATAACGTGTTTGCTTCTCAACCAGATTCACCATAGCAGGTAAGTAATTGTGAATAATATAATATATCAAGTAAAAAAAAAAAGAGGGAAAGGAGAGGTGAGTGACTATGAATATATTTTAAAATGTCATGATTTAAGGAGAATAAAACAGGGGAGTACATAGATGGAAATATGAGCACAAGGTGTACAGGAAGTAAATACATTGATAACTAAGAAAAAGGGGTATGTCAGGTAAGCAAAATAAAAAAGTCGAAATATAGGAAATGAAAATGTGGAAAGTAGTGTCACAGGGTGATTTATGATTACGGTAGGTGGGATTTTTGATGAAAGTTGAATTTTGTTGCAATGTTAAGTTGGTTTAGGGTTTTTAAATGTATATACTGTGGAAAGATTGGTTCTGTTGATATATATGTTTTTTCACAGTTAGAGATACAAGTGATGTGTATATTTTCGTGTTTAATCCATGTCATTTGCAGGTGATTGTGAGAAATATCCTTGGTTCAAGAATCATTGTTATGTGTTGCATATTAAAGTGCCTAATTCAGATTTTGGTTTCAGGTGTTTTTCAAAAAAGGGAACAAATACGTGTTATGTAACTGGTTCTTAATTTGTCTTTTTCTCTTTGCATTAGGTTACTAATTAATTGATTGCCTCGCCAGCATCCCAGGAGTTGGAGGCAGCCGGACCCTTGGAGGCCACTGAAGTCGAGTCCACTGGGAAAAAAACCTGGGCCTGAGAAGGGGGAATAGATAGTGACCCCACAAGGTAGTCCTGCTTGCAGAGGGAAGATGAACTGGCTGGTTCCACGTATGGTGGCACAAAACAGTACATCCTCTGGTCCTTTTCTTGTTTCAATTCATTGGCATGAAGGTTAAACTCTCAATTTAGACTTAAACATTTTAAACATCTTATTTTATTTATTATTAATTTCGCAAACATTTCCAGGATTGGACAGATGCCACTGATGCAACTGCATAGACTCATGGCTGTTTTGAATGTAATGTTATTTTTTAAATGATTTGTTTTTTCAAAGAATTTTCAAAGGTGAGAAAATCTAAAAATAAAATCAAACTAGAGATCACTAAAAAAATAAAATAAAGGTGATCAAGAAAAAGAAAAAAAAGAAAATAAATATAAAGATCAAAGGATAAAAACTCTAAAAAATGAATGAAAAAAGGTGTCGATTTATATATGTATATATATATATACAAACATTCTGAAAATATGTGAACATTGGTAATTATCAATTGCATGTCATTTTTTATTTTTATAGCATAATTTGCTTGATTTAACTGTTTGAAATCAAGGTACAATCGAGGTTATTTTATGTGTGTGCCCAGGATCACACATGAATGTTATTATTGTGTGTTTCTGCAGAGACTCTTTAGTTAGGTCCCAACAGAAACAAGGCAGTGTAGGGAGAGAGGACTCTGCATTTTAACAGCAACTCCAAATTTAAGCCGAGACTCTGAATTGTAACTAGGACTACTCATTTCAACACAGATGACCCCATATATGAGCAAGAGAGTGAGACTCATGTGTGAAACTCAGGCTGAATATAGATTATGCTGACATTTAACTGACATGTGGGTGTATAAAGCACATGTCAGCTAAAGGTGAATTTGGATTTGATACTGCACAACATGATGTTAGCATTTTGCTCCACATTACAGTTATGGACTAAATTGCTATGAACCATAAAAAAACTAGCATTTACTAATCCCTATGCTCTAACTCCTAATAATATCCCCTACTAATATTAAGGGCAAATCAGTCCATGAATTTTGTGTACAAACTTTGGTGCAGATTGATAACTGAATGTACAGGCATTTGTGCTGTGCAAAGTTAATTTGAAATGCAGGGAAATAAACGTGACAGGATTAGATCTACCGCATTATACTTGATGTAAGGTGATCTGCTCAAAGCAGGCCTATTGTTCAATTTGCAGAACTTGAATGTAATACTTTGCATCCATTTTGCTGCTATTCCAAGCAGCCTGGGCTAATCAGGTTCTCTGAAATGTTCTGGAAGGTGGTTGATTGAAAGGGAGGTGGTTCTGATGGAGAATGACATCACAGAAAAGGGCAGGCACTTTTACATTTCATATACATAAATCTCTATCCATGGGCAGTCTCAGGGAGAGGGTTTTAAAAGGCTTGCAGGAGGCGTGCTCGCTGTCTGGCTGGTGCATCATATCACAGGCTGTCTCTTGCTCAAGCACTCATCATACCTGGGGAGAAGTGTGCAGCAGTTTCCGGTAGGCTGGGGAACAGACTTTTTTGGACTCCTTCCAGGCTCATAGGGGAGTGAAGCAGATAAGGGCCAGAATGACAGAGGTTGCTTGCAGTCTAGGGGCGCACATAGACAAGCAGTATTCTTGGTGAGTTTAGTACAATTTGAGGGTGTATAAATGGAAGAATGCTGTCATAAATTAACAAGTGTGTGTGTCAATCGAGGGCTCAGAGTGAGTGCATTTTAAACCGTCACAGCATAGAAGGTTACGTTTGCATTTTAAACATGGACAGTTGTTTCCCCTATTTTTCTCCATTTATGCAACAAGCTTCAAAAGAGACAGAAGCTTACACATTGCCAATATTTGTGATAAGTTCAGGGTCAGCTTTAACAGAACTCTGGGCCAAAATAAAAAAGAGAGGATGTGTAGCTGGTTATGAGAAAAGCTTTGAGGGAATTTTTCACTAAGAAATCCTTAGCACACTTATTGCGGGGAAGTAGTTGTATTTCTGAATGTGTCATTTTCATTTTTGAGTCATAGATGTAAAATGCTATCAGAGAACACTGCTTTATTTTCTTTGTTTTTGATATTCTGCATAATTCTAACTTCTATAAAGAACAGAAATGAGAAAGTGAATGTATATCAAGAGTGCTTATTATGTGTGCTGATCTTTTGTTATAACACAGATAACTGTGAATAACAAGAGGTAGATGCAATTTACCGCAGGCAGTAACTTAATATTGTTGTTTGAGGTCAAATACAAAGCAAAGTTGGTTACAGTGAATTGGGTTCTCCTCAGGGGTTCTGTATGAATGATAGTATTTTGTTTACATGGTAAATATATTCTGAGATACCGCCAACAGGGCATAACGTGGTATTGTAAATAAATACCATAGGGACATGAAATTATGATCTAAAGTGTACTAAGTCCATTATTGGCTTACCTCTAGTGACCCTGGTATAAGAACAATTATCAGGCAGTACTCCATATTTAGGGCTCACCACTATACCAACAAGTGTATTGCCAAAATACCTCCGACAGTGAATGCATTTGTATGATGTATTGGATGTTTTGCACACATTTATAACAAATTCATGGAAAATCCCATTTAATATGGAAGTAGCAGCATCAAATAACATACAAAAAAGTAGGTGAATAATTTTCCAAAGCTGCGATTTTGAAAGTCTGCCATTACTCTTAGGGGGGACATCTGTGATGGCCTCATATCCAAAATAAAACCTTTCCATACGTAGTATATGTGCCCCATTTTCATGCTTCTATCATCCATAACACAATTCTTCCAAATATTTCACCTATCTGCTTTACTACGGGTCCTATATGACTACTTGAGGCCCACAAAAGCGAAACAATGGATCATGTTAGAAATATAGTATATTAAGACCGGCCAGTATTGCGTAATGGGTATGAGTTCTTATGTCATTGATCCCAAATCCTATTGGGGACCATCCAGTATTGGGAACACTTTGAGATTTATGGGGAAATAGTGGTCTGGTGGTAGGGTTGTCATTATGGCCATCCCTCTCAGTTGCCTCTGGGTGCCTTTGTTCCTGGGAGACATTTGGGAAGCAGACATATTTCAAGGTTGTTCGAAGCTGGGTTGTAGAAAGTGGGGCAATTATGGACAGCAAGAAAATGTGTGGACTTATACTCTGGAGAAATATCTTAATATAGGTAACCAGTCTGTATTCTGTACCTACAGTTGAATGGTGGTGAGGGGGGTATCATCTCAGGTCAAATGAAAACCCTATATAGCATGGAAACTGAAGCACTAATAGAAAATCTTGGCTACATATCCTGGAAATAATAGAATGCAAGAAGCTATAAATAAATCTATAATTGAGTTAAAGAGACTGGGATCTCGAACTTGCTGACTTATATGAGGCCGAGATGTGGGTTGACCAATATCAGATGAGCTTTGTTTACTTATATGCAATAGGGCCTATAATTCCTCATTATCAACTCAATATCAACCGCACTGCATTAAATGATTGCACCATTGCCCTTGGTACCAAACAGGCCGACTAAAATATAGAAAGAGTTAGAGGGCTCCTGTTGGAGAGGATGCAGCAAAAAAGTATATTTTTGACATGTGTAGTGGGCACATAAAGCTATACACAGCTATTGGGCAGAAGATGGTAAACAAAGAAAATTTTACTCCTGGTCAATTTTGTTTGAGTTGCCTCCTAGAGAGGAGAATGCAAGAAAGTTACTACACATGGCTCACCTTATGTTGATAAAGGTTAGGCAATGTGTAGCAGCAGGCTGAAAGATCTCAGACACCTACAAAGGAGGAATTCATTTGTAAAAGTGTAGAGAAATGGCATGGCTAAAAAGAGCTCCCAAATTCAATTGAATGAAAATGGTACTCATGTCCCGGCATGAACACAAAGAGTAGGCATTGGTATATTGGTGACATCGGTGATGGGAGGCGTCTGGAAGAAATGTAATTGAAGAAGGATGTTCGGTGCTTGCAGTCGGCCTCATTACAAGTTTGGTGGTCCAGGAAATACATGTGCTGGTAGCAACGTACCAGCACCCTTTCTGGACGGCCAAACTACGGGTTTGCCGATAGGGACACGGAACTCCCGGCAGGCCTGACCTGCAGGGAATTGAGGCTCCTGCTGGCAGTGTTTTCACTGAAGCACCGGCACCAATAACAACAGTGCTGGTGCTTCAGTGACCCCATTCCTGTGAAGTTCTATGGGACTCCACAGGAATGGGGATTTACCGTTCCGCTGCCGCTCATGATATCCGGGTGGAACCAGGATGTCAGGTGGCAGGGTGTTACTGCAACCTCGTAATGAGGCCCTATTTATAGATAATGTGAATGTAACATTGTGGTATGGATATCTGATTTCATTACAAAACTACAATGAGATTAACCATTGGGTGAGTTGTGAATTGGAATAACATTCATGTTTTATGGCACTGGTGTTTTGTACACGATTATATTAATATGTCCTCTTAAGGTTAATGAGAACGGTTTGACAACTTATGTTTTGTTGGTATAACAGTACTAAGCAACTATTTGACGCTATTTTGTAGACAATTTCTAAACTGAAAATGTTTCAAGTAGTCCACGTTTAGATACATTTGCGAGTTAAATAGCAAAATTGTCATAAGAGCAATGACTTTGTACAATTGCCTTCTATCCAATGCTTTAGTTCTGATATAATTTCTGTTCAACTCGAAAATAAATACACATCAGCATTTTCAAAAAGCTGACATGATAACTGTCATATCGCAGAGCACCCAGTATTTTGTCTCAATTTTATTTTTGGAGTGTTGCTGTCACTTTTTATGGACACAAATATGTGCCCCCCTTTCTATGGATCTACAATGTTGAAGCAGCAGGGGGGATTTCAGTAAATGATCCATGGACAGATGTGCTTTTTAAGCACCACATGTTTACCCAAGAGTGATTATAGCACCCACCATTGATTTTGGAGGACTAGCCCGGTGGCAGCTGTGATTTAGTTTTGGCTTCACCACGATTTCCAATTTACCACATTAGTATCCCAGTGTACCTTTCTGGTAGCCATTGAGTGCACACTAATTTTTCTTCTTGGGACTTCCTTTGTCTAAGGAAACCATGGGGCAGGCCTATAATGGCTGCTATGCACACTTTGGCTCAATGAGCCCAGCGCTGCACTCTCCAAAGGGTTTTGAACTTGTCTGTACAAGTTCTGGGACCGGATTAGCCATTGCACCCTCGTCGGGGTGGTCATAGGTGTTTGACTGTTTTTAGGGCACAACCTGATTGGCTGGCTGCCTAGTTGGGGCCTATTTGTGTGATTGGTGGGCTGGTTTAGGCCAGCTCCTGTGTGTGGGAAATCTTGGAGAGTCTGTTTCTGCACTCACTTCTGTTCAAATTGAGTCCGAATTTCTGGAGACACACAGGTTTACTTAGCTGCTGGAGGATTTTCCCCATTTTGAAAGCTGTTGGGGAATGTTTAGCACAAGATCTGGCCATTCTGGCTGGTCCCTGTGTCCTGGGCTTTGCACCAATTCAGATTTTCAGCTGCTGGTCATCGTCCGAAGGACTCACTTGTGTTTGCCATGGTCATCCTTGCTTGTTGGGGCAGGCTACCCCAAAGACCATTTTTCATGGACATTTTACCAATACCTCCCGTTTCTACCACCCAGGTATACTGCCCTGGTGTTGGAAGCTGCCATTACATGAAAGTATATTGGGACACCAATACCCTGCCTTGTCTGGGCCATCACCATCATCTTCGTGGACCAGACCTCTGCTGGTGGGCTGCCTACATTTGTCCTTTGAGCCACCATTACCTGCTTGTCTGGGTTCTTCCATACTCCTGTAGCCATCTAATTTTTTTCCTCTTCCGGCTGGTGGCTCCACTCCAAGGAATGGTGATTATTCTTGCTGCTGGTCCGGATTTCAAGTCCTGGAAAAGAAGCGTGTCACTCATTGGATTTCGCCATCCGGAAACAGACTTTTTAGGAATGACTGAGTACTTACTCAGGGCTTTGGTTTTGTGGGTATTCTCAATACCACCCCTCAGTCGTCCCACTAGTCGAAACGTTCTGCTGGTGTTCTTCAATTGCATTTCCTCATTCGTTTTTGTTGGAGCTTAATCATGTTTGACTGCATCTCCTGCTGGGGCTACTGGGTCTTGTACCTGGATCTCTTCAAGAGTGTCTTATCTGGTATCCCTGGGGTTGCCACCATCTCTGCACCCACGGGGTAGAACTGGGACCTAACTCTCTTTTTACCACAAACACAGATTTGCCTACTGAGTTTGTGCTGTATTTCCTACAGAACTTTGAATACTTACCTGAAATTCTTCACAACGTGATTTTTACAGGAAATGTACCTGGGTGCTGTCATTTTTCCAGCCCCCCACCCCCACAGCTCAGTGGCGCTACAGGTATAAACACTGAATTTAGCCTTGATTTTAAATGTATACGTTTTACATTCCACTCATGTCACTATAAACTACTTGGTTACACTGTATTACTGTAAGGTTTTACTGCATCTTGCATGCGAGTGTAATGTGTTAGTACTAGCAGCCTATATGTACTAGTGCCTTGTGGGTATGATATCTGAAGGTCTGCTTTTATCTCTTTAAGTCAAGATATCACTGTATCATGGGCATTTCGATGAATCATGGTACTATGTGCTAAAGCGGCGGAACTAGTAAATATTGTATGTGTGACATATTGGGTACTGATAATGCCTATGTAAATGTAATGTTTTACTGTATCCAGGTTCCCTGGTCTCCCCTACCCCTTACCTTATATATGCAGAGCCTAGCACCAGATCGAGACCTCACATGGTAGTAATATGTGTGGATTGGGTCTAAAATAACAGCCATGGACGTAATTTTAGGGGGGGCACAGGGGTGTTTGTCTCCCCCAACTTTCATGGCACACCATGTTGTCCCCATTCATTTGGCTGGGGCACCTTTTCTTCAGATGTCAGTCCCCCCCCAACATTTTCAGCAAAGTTACTCCACTGATAACAGCTAATTGCATGCGCCGTGAGTCACGCTGTGCCAATCTATAATGTTTGCTAATTTACTCAACATGCCTCTGAGATCTTTTTGTACAGTACATAGATTTATAAAGTCAAACATTGTTCTGCTCCAGATTTATTCTCTTATGACAGTGGGCACGTGTTTCAACACTGGGTCGTTTTTAAGGCTGTTAATTCATTCAGATTTATGTTGAAACAAATGACATTTGGTTATAGTAACAGAAGGTAAAACTGAAATAAGAATAATAATAAAATGACATACCAATTCATAATAAAGGGCAGGTAGTTGTAACATGAGGAAAAATAAACAGGAACATAGTGTCATTGAGAAATTGATATTCATGTCATTAACTTAATTTGCTTAATGATCTATGCTCAAAGACTTTTGGGAAGGTTGTGTGGAGCACCCAAAAACCTGTGCCCGGTAAATAAATCCAAACATCCTCAAAACTGTTCATTAAAATCACAAGTCATTCCTTTACTTGTGTCGATTTATAGGAAAGTAGGGGTTCCATGGTATGCAGTTATGTGGTGTCTCGCAAATACTGGAATCCAGCGTGAGTCCCTCTCGTGTCCCCCAGGGTAAATGAGATTAAGTATAGTAGAACTCAACGATTGTATTTGGGTGTGGTTCCCTATGGGTGAGAGAGAGAAGGTCTAGGTTAGGTTTCTTGGTTGGTTCTATTATTGTTATTGTATCGCTATATAGCATGCTCTATTGGGTCACTTACCCATTCGATGTACAGCGCCTAGTCTCTAAGGTCCTATATTGTCTTTAGCATTCATATGTATGCCTTCCTTAAGATACTGCAAAATATATATGGTACACTGGACTTAGTGCCACTTAACTCATATGTCTGATTGGTATAGGTTGCTGCAAGGGAATTTAAGGTTGCTTACCTCAATTGGTGTCTTATTCCATTTCTGTACTGGCCCCTAATATCTAGAGAGTGGTCTTTTATATCAGGAATTTGGTCCTGTAAAAGGCAAAATGCCACGATCAATCAACTTGTATAAATGTAGGCAAATGGCACCATGTTCCTGTTTATTTTTCCCCATGTTACAACTACCTGCCCTTTATTATGAATTGGTATGTAGTTGTACTATTATTCTTATTTCAATTTTACTTTCTATTACTGTAACCAGATGTCTTTATTTACACAAATCTGCACGAATTAACAGCCTTGAAAACGACCCAGTGTTGAAACACGTGTCAGCTGTCATAACAGAATGAAACTGGAGCAAAACACATTTTTAGTTTGTAAATCTATGTACTGTACAAAAAGATCTCAGAGGCATATTGAGTGAATTAGCAAACATTATAGATGGGCACAGCGCGACTCACCGGCACATACAATTTACTATCACTTACCATAAGAGGTTCATGGTAATATCTCCCAGTGCTAGAGATGCAGCTAGCCAGCCCACAAGACTTACAGCTCAAGTGCACCAACGAACGGTTATACCCTAACACACACCCGGATCTTAAATGACCACTGTTGTTTTTATACATAGAGATTCCACCATGTTTTTGAGCAGCAAACATACTTTTTTTCTTACTTCATCGAGTTTATATGTCAGACTTTAAGTACATATTTTTAGTTTTGGCAGAATTGGCAGAATTGAAAACCATTTCATCCACGTACAAAAAAAGCCATCTTTAAAGCTAAATCCGAATAATTCAACCTCAGAATCTCCTCAGCAAACCCCCAAAGAACTGTTTTCAATCTTCAAAAATCTCATAACCCCTTCAACTAGCACAGACAAAATAACTAAAGATGAAGCCTGGTGCTCCAGCATCCAAGCTGCTCTCCTCAACAAAATCAAGCTTCTTCAGGAAAAAATACAACTACAGCGCAAGGCCCTACCCAAACAGGATAGCCTACCCATCCCTGCCATGTATCACCCTGACACCCCGCTATTCTCTTTCAGAGAAATCTCAGAGCAGGAAGTTGCTGATCTCATACAACATATCAAACCCTCCACTTGCAAAGGAGACATCTGGCCTCCCTCCATCGTCAAAGAGTGCACCAACCCACTGACCCCCATCATCACAGCTTTCATCTATGCTTCATTCACCTCAGGCACTGTACCCCAAAGCCTAAAAGCAGCATGGGTCCGTCCCTTCATTAAAAAACCCACTCTTGACCCTGCATGCCCCAACATCTACCGCCCCATCACCACAGTCCCCTTCCTCCTCAAAATCCTCGACAAAGCAGCCCACTCCCAAATCTTACACTACCTGAAATCCATTGCTATCCTAGGCAAAAGACAATCAGGCTTCTGCAAAAGCCATGGCACAGAAACAGCAATCCTTGACCTCAAAAACCAAATCACCAACATAATGGACAAGGGTAAACCAGCTCTCCTAGATCTCTCCGCCGCGCTTGATCTTGTAGATCACAACATCCTGACCTCCCATCTCTCTAACGCAGCCCACTTCTCAAAAAAAGCTACTGCATGGATAACATCTTTCCTAGAGGGCAGAGCAATGAAAGTCTACTCTGACCAGGCCAATGGAGCCCCCAACACCATCCACTGCAGTGTCCCCCAGGGCTCCTGCACTGGCCCTACCCTCTACAACCTCTTCACAAAGCCACTCTGACAAACTCGACTCTCTCGGCATAGCGTACACGAACTATGCCAACGACACACAAGTGCTCCTCCCCCTCACCGGCGACTACAACTTAGACGCAGCAGCACTACTGCAAATCTACTCTACCCTCCAAACCTGGATGGCAGCCAATGGTCTCTGTTTAAACGGGGACAAAACCGAGATCATACTCCTTGGACCGAAGGAAATCCTGCCTAAACCCAACGAAAATTATAACAGCTTCACCATAGACAACACTAACATTCCTGTTTCCACGTCCGTTAAGACCCTCAGAGTCTACCTGGACTCGACCCTATCGATGACTCAACAGGTCAGCGCCACTGCATCAGCCTCTGCCCACACCACTAAACTTAGGACCATAGGAGCAAAACTGGACTACTGTCATGCACTCCTTGCAGGCACATCAGCCAATAACTTCAACAGGCTTCAAGTTGTGCAAAATAATGCACCCTGCGACGCCCTCAGCATCCCAAAAAGAGTACACATCTCTCAAGCCAGACGAGACGCCCACTGGCTCCCAGTCAAGGAAAGGGTCAATTTCAAAATCCTCACTCTCACACACAAATGCATCAATCTATCGGCCCCCTCCTATCTATCGGATACCATCACCATATTCTCCTCCACACACCCTAAAAGAAGTCACCACGCTAACCAACTCCGCATTCCCCACATCAAAAGAGCGAAAGCAGGAGGTATAGGTTTCCCTCACTTAGCTCCCAAACTGTGGAATGCTCTGCCCAACGCTCTTACAGCTGAACCGTCCCTTTCCACCTTTCGCAAAACCCTCAAAACCACTCTGTTCAAATAAATCCTCTGCCCTTCCGTATCACCTATAACTGTAACTACCCAACCTTTCTTCTATGTAAACCTGCAATTGTACATGTATTTCTGATCTCTGTAATGTAAATTATATGCTGTTACTGTAACCTATAAGCCTTTTTTTCTATGTAACCAGCAAGTATTTTCTGTAATGCCCTAGGGCTGCTGTGCGCTTTATAAATGTTAATAAATAAATAAAATAAATAAACCTGGATCATATGACTGTATAGAATTACCACCACCAGGAGCGCATTGCTGGCCTACCTCCTGGGACCCCTTTATACTCAGTGAGCATACACTATAATAGACCTCTACATGAACAGGTTACTCTTCCTGGTTACTAAGCGTGAACTAAAGACACTATACTACTGAGTTTGTCAATTCTGATGAGTGGCTTTTATGTCTTAAAAATTAATAAATACATAGCATCATTACATTGACCATGGATAGACAGTGTTTATATTTTATACATAAATAAATAGCATCAATACAGAGTCAATTGAAAACAGAGGGGCCAAAACAGTACAGCCCTCTACCTGGTATTTGACAATAAAGAGACAACACAGAGTGGGTTGCGGTATGCCAAATGCAAGGTAACCCAGTGTTATTGAAAGTATGCAAAGCTGGGGGAAAAAACAAAATTAACAGCCAAACTCTCTCTCTCAAATTCTCCAACGTTTGAACAGAAAAGACAGCTTATATAATACAAATGAGTCATTCTGATGTCATTGTTTTCACTGAGTTATGGAAACCTATCTCTACTTCTCAGTGGTTCTGATTGCTAAGCTACATATAGTATCTATATGTCCCACCCTACTGATTGACTAACTCTCTATCTAAGGTCCCACCCATAAAACATCCCATTTTATGGGCAACATTACCATTCTTGAACATTATTGGATAGCCCAAAAACTGCTGCTGCGGTAAAAAAGGTACATGTTTATCGCTAAGCATGTGGTCCCACTATCCTTGAACTGGCGACATGATGACATGTATATGTAGATGGGAGTAGAAGACAAGCATATTGCACCTTGTCCTTAATTAAATAACAGCCCATGTTATTCCAGCCATGTCATCATCGAATTTCGAAGAGTTTTGTTCTTGCCCAAATTTCAGTTTTCGGGCCCTCCCTGTCTTGCAACAGTAAACGTGCCATTGTGTTCTTGACACATTATAAGTAACTATTATGAGTGATTTCTCCTTGACCAAGTTTAATATTGTCATCACAGCAATTATTTTGTCTTTTTAGCCACACTTGCACTTCTCTGTCATGCCTAGCCGATTGCAGAGATTATTAATCTGTCAACTACTAGCGTATTTCATGGGATGCTCCATTCGTCCCATGGACTTCAAATAGTCTGCTGCGTTGTCGTAACTGATTTACCTTAATGGTCGAACGCTCGCTGCCTCGACATTGATATCTTGTTCCGTTATGTAAACTTTCCCTCCGGGTCCTGGCTTTGGACATTCCTTTCAGGCAGCGATGTCCAGCCACTGCAGCATTTTTTCTGAATGAACTGCATTTGTTTCAATAGCGTGCGTTGCTGTGAGGCCCTCTTAAAGCTACATAACTTTATCCTTTGCTATGCTTGTGCAGTTTAAAATGGCAACTGCTGTCACGTTTTAGTCTCTGCAGGACAAATTTGGTTTGCTAGCTACCGATTTCCTGGTGCCTGCCTGTCACATTATTTCCTTTATTATGGGTAGCAGCAACCTTATCTAGCTACAATCTTCTGCCCTACTTGTGTAGTGAGTCCCTATCTTGTGTACACACCTTCCTGTCACCTAATCTATTCTATTTTAAACACACTAATTGTGCAAGCAAATGCCTTATCTGATCCTTCTGGTGTGACGCAAAATAACTATTCTTTATAACAGCTGCATTTCCAGGAGAGCTCAAAGTGCAGTTTCAAATGTGTCCTTTCTTATCTTATGATTCTGTTTTTTTTTGTGGAAGGCAGGGGGGAGCTTGAACATGTTCTCTAGTCAATAAATGCCTCACTACATTCCCCCTTCTGGTTGAGTCATCAACCATTTCTTCACTTTTTCTCATCATATTACAGCCATCCTTGGGCAGCCACACTCTGTGGACCCCCCTCAAGTTACTTCCTTGTGCTACGTATTTTGCTGGACTACATTTCTTAAGCTAGCACTCGCCATTCTCGTCACATTTCATCCAGTGCTCATTGAAGGTACGGGTATCTTTTGGGCATGTAAACAATCACCAGGTTGTCTAGCTGGCTGACCCAATGGGTACATGGGACAGTAAACTTTGTCATCAGTTTGAGTGTACTGACGTACGGTGTCACCCACATTAACCATCACTGTCATTTGGAGTGCCTTCTTGCCAGTCTTTTTACATTGGCTTATTGATATTCGCAAGATGCAAAAAGCCATTAAGACCAGTACCAAAATTGCCAACAGAAATTTGAATGAATCTGTCAGCCAGGTAGGCATCCAGGAGAATAGATAACTGAACCAGCTATCGTCCTCAATGTCATCCACTTCCTCCTCCATTTTATCGTGCAGCTCTTTCAAGGAGTATATGGCCTCTGTCAAGGTCCCAGTCTCCTCATCATGTGCTGGAACATATGTACACCAACTTGGTCCTATCTTTGTGCATAAACCTCCATCCATGGCTGTGAAGAGGTCCAGAGCATACCTGTTCTGTAGGGTCATCAATCTGATCACTCTTAACTCCTCCTTAATGGCACTGAAGCCTTCTATTGTGGCATTAATAGTTTGTAACAGTTCACACCTAGTTATCCTGATCCATTGTGCATTTGCTGCTGCTTGCAGGCCCGCCATTAGAAAGAATGTGAAGAACGTTGTTGTTTTACCAAATAACTCTCTCGGATGTCATAGAATGCAGCACTGGTCTCCTTGGAAAAATAGTTAGTTCTTTTTGTGCGTTTTTGGCCAAGGGATCTTTTTTCCTGTTGTGCATCATTGAAGGAAAAGTCCCAATGTTAACCTCACTTTGTGGCATTACCAATGCTGGTGCATTTAGTAGCACTATTGTACATATGCCACCCCAGTTGGGTGGAAGCTGCATATAAGCTCTTGTACCGCAGACCAAGTAATGGTACACTAGTACAGCTGTGTCAGCTTTCATACCTGGTAAATCCATAACGCGTTTGCACCCTTCATTGTTACCAAGCTTCACGGAACCATTATTTCTAAAGCATAATGTCGGTGCTTGTAGTTTGATTATGAGTAGTGGTCCTGCTTCATCTTCCACCCATGTTAAAAATGTGGCAGTTTGTTTCCATTCCTCATGGCACACTCTGTCTGCATTTTGTATCACTTCTATTGGTGCAGTCCATACTGCCTCTGCTTTGCATCTCATTATTCCATCAACCCATCCTCCGGAGGAATATACTTTCCCTTTTATTTACAAATGTGGTCGGCATAATAAGGTATCAAATTAAACTGGGCATCTGTACACCTTAATATTTGGTGATCCACTACTTCGACATCTCCTATATTTGGACCTGATAGTATGTACTTGAGCACCTTACTTTTCATTTGTATACTTTCCATCATGTGTGCCTCTTTTACATAGTTGTCAATGTATGGGAATTCGGATCATGTGAGATACTTTATCGTGGCTGATTGTCCCTGAAACTGTCCTCTGGTATGGCATACTGCGAGATGTACCAAGCAGTGTGCTCTGAACTCAGGTATAACTATTCAAGCGGCTGTCATGGCATAGAGGATAAGTGAGCAAACAAAGCAGCTTTCCCTTGATCTCTCTCCTCCCACCATCTCCATTGACCTATACCATGAGGTTCGTTCAATATTGATGGAATTGTCAAAATACCTTTTCATGGGGGGGCGCTGTTGCGCGCAAACTGAATGGCCGCCTGAAAGAGGCGCTCCGGCCCGAAGAAGAATCCTGTTTAAATTAATCCTCACAGGGTCTGTTTAAATACTGTGCGGATGCAAAATCGGCGACTAGAAGCTTGAAAGAACACACCCAGAAACAATTGCGAGAATCTGCTCATAATATACGGAGATATTTGGACAGAACGCCAGAGCGGCTGCGAGGCGTATACGTCGCAGACCTGGGGCTCCACACCAGCCCAACGGAGAGCCATGGATTTGAGTTGGTGAGAGGCCGCATGGGGGAGGAGGCGGAGCGACCGCAGCCAACATTCGAATCCTGTGGGGCGACAGACGGACTCTGGTGCCTGTCCCCCCCCCGTTTGGGAGCGATCCGAGAGCTGTGGAGAACGCACGAGATGTGAGAGCGGAGTCGCGCTGGGTTGGAGAGGGCCGAGACTCTTAATCCGGTGTTGGGCTGATGTGGGCCCATAAGTGCCGTCCCCTGTAGGTCTGTGGCTGGACGAGCAGGCGCGGCCCCCGTGGCCCCATAACACGCGGGGAGACAACAACAGTGGGCCATAACGTGAAGGACTGGAAGCACAAAGGCTCCAGAATACAGACCAGGCCGTGCAGTGGAAACGAAACGTGAAGTGATTGCGGCATGGAGTGTGGGCCCCAACCAACGCATATAGAAAGAGGAAAGTGACTGGAATTAAAAGCACCACCAGAGTGCAGTAAGGCTGGGAGGGGTGAAGCGGCACATATAACAGGAGTGCATCGCCACAACTTGCTTTAGGTGGAGTAGCCACCCATAACAAGAGGTACCCAAAAAGCAAACAGTCATAGTGGGACTACAAGCTGCTAGCACATAATAACGAAGTGATCGGGAAAGAGCTAGTGGGCGCCGTCCAGTTCAGCTTTTACCCCAAGCCACACAACGAGCGACAGTGCACGCAGAGGAAAAATCCTAAGAAGACTGGTGGTGTACACCCTGCGCCAAGGGTACATAAAGGCAAAATAACCCCTCTCTAGCAAGAAACCTAGCCAGAAACGAATACGTGGGAGGACACAGTCCACTCCTTAGTGTACAATCACACTACATGGGCCGACACGAAAAGAAGAGCACAGGAGGGAAAAGAACAGGCCCGATGGACTCCTTTGCAAGCTCTCAGCCTGCTGGGCTGACTAACACTACAGCGAATGCGCCGGACAGCCAGGCAGAAGAACCATTAGACCCAAGGGAAGACCACCTGGTGACGCTTGTGCAAAATGGATTCCTAGCGGTTAACGTCAAACTGGACGATATAGTCACTACAATTGGCTCCCTGAAAGCAAGAGTTGAAAAAGAAAGTACGCGCATTACAGAAGCTGAAAGCAGGATCAGCACGAATGAAGACACAATCTCCCAACACAGCTGTGACATAGCGCAGCTCAAATCCGAACTGCACAAAACTCAAAATAATTGTGAAGATTTAGAATCGAGGTCAAGGAGAAACAACATACGGATAGTCGGGGGTCTCTGAGACTTTCTGTAAAGGCCCTATGGAAAGACACTTCCTTGTTGAGAGAGCCCACCGAACGCTAGCACCACCACCGAAGTCGGGTGCGCCACCCTGCCCTATAATAGCACGTCTCCTTAACTACAGAGACACGATTCTATGGCTATCCAGGGAAAAGGGAACCTTACAACACGAGGAGAGTAGGATACATATATACCTGGATTTTTCAACCGCTGTCCAAGGGCAAAGGAGATCCTATGAACCGGTGAAGAAGCAGCTTTGTATGCGCAATGTGCCCTACGCATTAATTTTCCCAGCAAAAATGAGGATACAATACGGGGGCAGAGCACACTTCTTCGAAAATCCGACAGAGGCTATGGCATATGTTGAAACCTCGATCCCTCTGCCCCCCCCCGAAACCAAACAACGGAGCAAAATGCGAGACCAAGACCTGTAACAGAGAGACAAGACTCTGCGGATTGACCAAAGCTATGACATATATCCTTTTTGTTCAATAATGTTGAATATACGTTAAATATCAGACCCTGATGAATGCTTATGAACAGTAGGGCCGTGAGCCCCGATTGAGGGAGACCAGATGGCTGCAACAAGTGACCCTCAGGAAAGTTCCACTGGTTAAGGGGATGCCCACTATCAGGGCTTTGAGAGTTAAGGGGCAGCATCATTAGGTTGGGGGAGATGATGCGGGAGGAGGGCATTGCAACAAAGATTAACATGGTTTGTTAAACTACATAAGGGGGAGGAGGGGAGTTGGGTCGATGGGACCTAGTTGGAAGGGTCCAATATGTTAAAAATTGTGGACACACTGATGCACACAATACATGGTCGCAGATCACAGAGATGGAAAAAGCTATAACACAACACACAAATGGCAGACACCAGGGCAATGGTTAATGGGCAACGAATAAAACTCCTTACATGGAATGTGAGAGGTCTCAATAACCAAGCTAAATCAAGAAAGGTGGGGAAATATATTACCAGACATCACCCACAAGTAGTCATGCTACAAGAAACACATGCGCTCATGAGGGCAAACACAAAACTCTTTCGAAGCTGGGGGCAACAAAGATATTACATTGAGTATTCGACTCAGGCCAGAGGAGTCCTTACACTAGTACACCCCTCCATAGGTTTCCAATTCGTGAAGAATTAAATTGACCCGCAAGGTCGATATGTAATAGCGCGGGGTAGCATAGCAGGAAAGAAGGTCATACTTGTAAACACATATGGTCCCAATATTGATGACCATGACTTCTACATGGATGTTGTACATGACATGGAGCCCTGGGGGGATGAGCATATACTGTGGGGGGGAGATTTTAATACCATCCTAGATGTCTCTCTAGACCGCTCGACTACTAAAATCCGAACTCCTACCAAGGCTGGCACTACGATAACAAACATCCTATCACAAATGTCCATGGTAGATGCCTGGAGGACACTGCACCCACAAATGAGGCAAATGACCTTTTATTCCTCTGTTCACGACACTGAATTTCGCATAGACTATTGGATAGTATCAACCACCCTTATGTCTAAAGTTACCAGTTGTGAGATATATCCCCGCACCCTATTGGATCTTTCCCCAGTTTCCTTAGAAATGACCCTTGGCGAGGCAAAACCTTTGTTAAGGAATTGGAGAATGCCACCAGAAATTCTTAAGGACCCAACTGTTGCAGAGGCCCTACATATCGAGGTGGAAGATTTCCTTCAAACCAATAGGGGATCAGTGGACAAAAGTGCAACCGTGTGGGAAACCTTCAAGGCCTGGGTGAGGGGGGGTCTTAATTTCCAAAACCACCAGCCTATTGAAGTCGGTCAGAGCTGAATTGACAGGGGTGGAGAAGCACATAGGCGAACTGGAATCACTATATACTAATACACATTAGGCCAAGATACTAACAGACATTAATTCTAACCTACAGGAATTCAAAAGGCTGGCAAATAGGCAACTCCTATATATGGCGGCCCCAATTAGGGCATGCCGGTATGGCGAAGGAAACAGAGCAGGCCGCACATTGGCAAATCTATTAAAGGCTGAGAGACAACACACGCCGATCTCCAACATAGTCACTAGTGACGGTTCAGTCATCACAAGCGAGGAAGATATCAGCGATGCGTTTGCCAATTTCTATGCAGAATTGTACTCAAACCACGACTCCAAAACACCTAGTGAGTTGATAGCTTACCTAGACAATATAACACTCCTGAAACTTGCAATGGAAAATAAACTTGCATTAGACCAACCCCCAACGCTGGAAGAAATCACAGAAGCGATAAAATCACTAGCCAGTGGTAAGGCGCCAGGGCCAGATGGGCTGAGAGCGGAACTATACAAGGAGTTGAACACGGAACTAGCCCCAATACTATTAGCAGTGTGGGAGGAAGCGATAGAACTAGGAACCCTACCGGAGTCCATGAGGGTAGCTATAATCACGGTACTCTTAAAACCTAGAAGATTACCACAAGATATGTCCTCTTATAGGCCCCTTTCCCTAATAAATTGTGATGCTAAAATATTTGCTAAAGTGTTAGCCACAAGACTCCTACCCAATATGCCCACGCTGGTCCATCCAGACTAATGTGGATTCATCCCGACTAGGTCAACGGCCCTGAATCTGCAGAGATTATTCGTGGTCATGGCCCAGATAAAACCAGAAGCACAGGCCGTGGTCGTATCCCTAGACGCCCAGAACGCATTCGACTCGGTGTCATGGGCCTACTTGTTTGCCGTGCTCGAGAAATTTGGAATAGGGCGATATTTTTTTCAAATGTGTTAAGCTATTATATTGTAAAACAGGGGCCAGGGTACTAACAACATATTATCTGATTGGTTTGCAGTAGAAAGAGGTACCAGGCAGGGCTGTCCATTCTCCCCAATACTGTTTGCTCTCACTATAGAACCAGTTGCAGCAAATATCAGGGAGCATTAGAGTCAAAGAGGTATTAGAATGGCTGGGCTGACCCAATCAATATCGCTATATGCAGACGATACACTGTTATATATCTGGGAACCTGATATACATCTGGGCCCCACAATGGAAGTCATATACAAGTTTGCAGAGCATTCAGGTTATAAAAATAATGAAGCTAAATCTGAGATCTTCCCTTTAACCCAGGCTACTAGATGCTCAACTAACACACATGGTCTACAATGGTAACCGGAAAAAATAAGATACCTAGGGATAATCGTATCCAAAGACAATTCTTCCCTGTATGTAAATAATCACGAGCAGCTACTAAACACAATATTCACCAAGCTCAAGTTATGGGCTAAGCTCCCCATATCATTTATAGTCCGGGTTGCAGTACTGAAAATGGTGATCCTGCCAAAACTTCTATACATATACATAAACATACCGCTGTGGCCTGGCAGAAAGTTCTTCGATGCACTTAGGTCCCTAGCTGTGAAATTTGTCTGGAACAGGGGGGCGGCCAGAATGAAATGGGAAAAAATAAGTGGATGAAATACTGTGAATTAACCAAGAAGGTGTCTATCAATTCAGGCCTCTGCCAGATACAATTTAAAATGCTGAACAAACTGCATTACACCCCTGTAAAAGTAGCTAAATTCACAGAAAACCATGCAAGCAGTTGCCAGAAGTGTGGGAACGAATGTGCTGACTCATTTCATATGTACTGGGAGTGCCCACGCATCCAAGAGTTCTGGGGAAAAGTGGCCGAAATACTGCAGAGGATAACACAGGTACCAGCAGACCTCACACCCCAGAAATATTTGTTTGGGGATATCGGTAAGATGTCAGAGGTAACCAGAAGACTGTTTAATGTGGGTTTCACAGTGGCTAAGAAGTGTATACTTCAGAACTGGAAAAGCCAGCACGCACAAAGTATAAATCATTATTTCAAGGAATTGACATACGTTAATGAGTGCGAGGAACAATTCGTAATGACACTCCCAAGGGCAAGCAAACCCAAAGACATTTGGGCCCCGTTCAGAGTATACCTGTGTGAGCTGGCATCTGCCGGAAATAGTCCTGCGAGGGCTTGAAATGCACAGGAACTGTAAATGTGTTTAGATGGTGTATAAGATTTTGTGTTCCGTTTAAGTCAAGATTGATTATGTAATGATGTGTTGTTACAGTGAAGTGTACCACAATTAATAAATAAAGTTTAAAAAAATACCTTTTCATGTAATATACAATCATCTGCAATACTTCTACTAGCCCTTACTGTCTCCACAACTGGGCGGAATACCATTTCCTGCTCTCACTGGAAATCGATTTGTTTTTTAACTTCTACACTAACGTTATGCCATAGGCACAAATGTATCTTATCATAATCAGTCAAATGCAGTGTGAGATAAAATAAGAAATAAAAACAACAAAAGAGAAAGGAAAACAGAAGGTCTGCAATAGCCATAATGTCAGTCGTTTGTAGATATGTCCTGCGGCGTATTGATTGGGGTATTATGAAGAAATCAGGAACATAAGGATAAGAGAACATTCATACAGTTTACTTAGTACCAGGCAATAGTACGTTATTATTTTTCAATGGTGAGTGAGGCGGGCTGTATAAACCTTTTTTCAAAACACTTGCAAACATTGATAATGACAATAATAAAAGATTTGAACTATTTGTTTTTCTTTTGTCAAACCACTTCCACTATTATATGGTTCATTGATAAAGAACGTAAAAATATATAAATAGTGAAAAAAAAAAACAAAGAAATATAAAAATGTGGAAGATAAAAAATAGTCCCAATAAAAATGTAAAGATAGAAACGAATAAAAAATAGTCTGTTCCAGATGTACGCTCTTGTGAAAAATAGTACTTAATGATGTGCTGGTGATATATTCAAAAAACGTCCTCAGTGTAAACTCCTTTCTTACTTTTCCAGTGGTAGTTCAGAATCAGTGTTCCTCAAGTGGTACAACGTAATTCATATTTCCTTTATCCTCAAGTTCCTTAATCTTTTTTATCTTCTTTATCAGCAAGCACTTTGGCTCTTGTCCTGGGTCTGTTTTCACTCTCTTCTCCCTCGGGATCCTGGTAGTTGGGCAGGGAGGCAGCACTCTTGTATCGTCTTATGTTGGCTATGTTGACCGACAGGAAAAAGTTGACACCTGCAGTACTATTCAATTCTATTTTGTCTTTTTTTGTGCCTTTAGCGATACCCCCCTGCCTTTCCCTTTCCTGTCAACAAATGAAAGAGAGAGCTATTTAGCAATAAACATGAAATAGTCATGTAACTTATTTCCTACCACAGTTGCAGTGCTGTGGGCATCTGTCTGCGCATGCATGGGCGGGGTAATGGGCACGTGCATCCTGCAAACTGCCACCAACTCATGAGGAGTCAGGTGATCGATCGTCTGAGCATTACTCATTGCGCAGGGCAAAAGGAGCCAGTGGAAGGCAATACAGCCAGTCCTTATGCAGCATGTCACGCAATCTTGTTAATCTTGCTAACCCGTTATTTCCCAAGAGTTTTGTGCGCTTTATAAATGTAAAATAAATAAATCTCCACGACCCTCCCTGAGATTTTTTCACTATGTATGCAGCAGTGTTGCAAGGAGATTCTGATGGCACTATCACTCCCTGCTTCTTGAGCACATTTATTGTTTCATAAATACCCTCATTTGCTTCTTTGGACATTGTATACTGTTTCACTCGAGGTAAAATTGCCCCTTTCTTGAATTTTATTTTTACTGCTCCAATCCCTTTTAACAACCCCACATTATATGGACTGGTCATCCATATTGTGTGCCAGGTACCCTTGCCAAATCTTCTTCCATGAATGATGCTACTTTGTTAGCTAGCATTATTTGTTGTGGCACCTCTGTATACTCCATTCTAAATTGAGATGGTATACGTATCTCAAACAATACCTCATCATCAGAGTCACTTTAGTCAAACAACTCATCATCTGTCAACTGGGTCAGTCTGTGTGATGCGTCAAGTGCTATTACAGTGCGTCAACTCACCCCTTCCTCATCCGTGCCATTTAAAATCTCTATATCCTCCCTCACTACAGCCATCTCTAGTTCAATTGTACCGAGTTACCCTTCAGTCACATCTGTAGGTATCTGTGTTCTGAATAAAAAGTCTGTGGATAGTCTCAATAGCTGTCCCTTAATGTGGGGAAGCCATGCTAACATCACTTGCACTCCATAGAAAAATACTTCAGGACCCACTGGTACTCCCCTCTGTACTTTCTGCCCATGAAAGACTTGTATGTATTACTTTGCTGTCTGGAAATGTATGCCTGGTGTAGAGCATATTATGCCGTCCTCTGGGAATGATGTTGACATATTGAGTTTGGCCATAAGATTTCTTCCCAATATGTTAACAGGTGTCTTCCTGGAATAAAGGCATGGGATAGCCACTGTCTGCTCTCCTACTGTCACAGGCAAGCTGTCAGTAAAAAGAACCATATTTGTAGCCGCAGAAAAAAAACCTTGAGTGTCCATGAATATAGATACCTCCACCCTTGGTTCCTGTTCAGGGTCTGTGGTTACTGATAGGATAGGGCACATCAAGCTATTCTGTGGGTTGTCCTATCCCTGTAAAATGGTTCCCCAAACCGCTGTCACTCCTCCCATCTGGGGTATCTGTGGCAGAATATTTGTCTCCCACTGTGTCACTGCTTGTTGTGATTGCACTGCATTCTGTGGTTGCTGTGTCAACGTCAGCTGTGTTTTTTGTGGCGCTATCTGTTGCTGTATCTGTAGCCCTTGTGGTTGCTGCACATGCTGTGCTTGTGTCTGATCTGGTGAATATTGTGTGTAGTCATAATAACCATAGTCTTGTGGTGCACCATACGTTGCAGGATATGCCATCCCCCCTCTTGGCCCATACTGCATTGCACCTTGCTGCATTGCTCCTTTACTTCTACACACTTGTGAAATGTGTCCTGCTTTCCTAAATGTCCAACATACTGCTCTGGTGCCCCTAGGTCCCCTGAAGCGGGGCTGTTCCCCACCAAATCCTCCTTGTGGTGCTCCAAACCCAAATCCTCTCCCTCTGTGAACAAATCCTCTTTCTCCTCTGGGGTAAAAACTACTCTCCTCTCTTCCTGCAAAATAACCACCCATGCCCTGCTTTGGCATGACAGCTCTCTGTCCATTATTCCTGTCTCTTGTATTTATCAATACCGCTCCTTCTACGGCCATTTTAATAATTTCTGCTGCACCAATTTTCCTCTATTTCCTTTTGATCCTACTTTAACCTGCAGTGATGGATAATAGTCAATTGTATCTCTGGTCATGGTCTCATTTCAATCCCCACAATCTTTGTCTGTCTCTGTACTTTTTCAGGTAGGCCCGGACATAAAATATGATTAAAAAAAAGGTATATTTTTATCCCAATGGTCTTTAGTTTTGAAACGCCAATGTTGTTTAATGTCTTGCATATAGGCAGCGGGGTCCTCAGTAGTCCCCATCTTCCTAGTCATTATGGCGCTCATGTCAGATTGGTCTGGAAATAGCAACCTCATTGCCTTCCATACATTAGCTCTACAATTATTGAAGGGTGACCCGTCATATTTAGTGGTGCTATGTTCTATCACTGGCAAATAGCCTGCTCGCTTCCACACGTCCTCTGCCTGGTCACCCAATATGGATGCAATAGGCTTTTCATGTCACCTATAGCTAATGCTATCCCTGCGGCCTCTCGCTCTAGCTTGTAGATCCAGCTGCCCGCCCCTTCTGTGAGTGATTTCAGCTTATCCATCAAGTTAATTTTGTTTGGCTGATTCCATGGAGTATAGTGGGGCTGCCCTAATCCCTTGTGGAGCAGTGGGAATTGGTATTCCTTTATTACGCCAAGATGATATTGCACAAGTTCTCCTTTTCACTGTCTCAGCTACACAGTGCCTCTGGCGTTCTGGCAAGTTTCTTAAGAAATATGGTGATCTATGGCCTTCATTTATGGGGTGTACTGATGTGAGGGTTGGATATAGTCTTAAGTTTGGCCCCAACAAATCTGCTATCTCTCCTATAGCTGGTCCTGTGGTATCCATTTGTGGGGCTTGCGCCACTTCCTCTCCCCCTCTTCATCATCAATGCCTACCCAATCTGTCTCTCTGTCACTTTCTCCACTCTCATCATCCTCAAGTATGAGATCAAAACTCACTCCCTTAACAGGCTCCCTTACCTATGTTCGACTCATTATCTCTGGCAACACATCTCTGCCCCTGGTCTCTGGGGTTATTGTCCCACTCCCTTCTCCCCACATCTCTGCTGGCATTATATTACTGCTAACCTTTTGGCTCATCTCCTTCCTCAAGTTTTCAATGTCTTCCTTTTCTCTTATCATTCTCCTGTTCTTCTCATTTAGCCTTGTTACATACTCATCCCTTTCTCCTACCTCCCTTTTCCTTCTTTGCCTTTCCTGTTCCTCTCTTTGCATCTTCTCTGCTGCTTCTCTCCGTTCCTTCTCTTTCTACCACTGTGCATTTTGCTCTCTCTCTCTTCCTGTGTCGACTGAATTCCTCACTGGCTGCTACCTTCATTTCTTCATACTCCAATACCTTCACATAAATACTTTGTGCCTTTCCCAACGAGTTTCAACAATATTTTTCCTCTTACCCATTTCACGGGTCCCATCATTGTCTCTCCACTATCTCCATTACCTATGGGTACGCTTCTCACCCTCTGACCATCTATCTGCATGCCTCTCAATCTCTGAAGCTTTTCCTTAGCTGCTCTTAGCTGCATTTCTAAGCTACGTATCCCTCTATACTCTTCCTCATACCTTAACTGTGTGTCTGAGCTGCCCCATGCTTCCTTCTCCATTGGCACTAATGGCACCTTCTCTTTTACCTTTTACCAATTTCGCCCTCATCCTATCATCACTTTCCTCATCAGGGGATTCATATCTTGGATTACTATACCCCACAGCTGCTGCTTGTAGTGGGTATATTCCTGGGACGGTCGGAGTTGGTGTGTTCGCCACAAATGGAGGCAGTACTGTGGATTGTGTGTAGACGCCTGCCTCAGCTGCTGATGGTGGGGCTGTTGGCTGTGTGCGAGTGCTCTCCTCAGAGGGAGGAGGTGGCGGCGCAGTGGGCTGCTTGTGCTCCCTCTCACACACATTAAGCATCCATTCTTTCTTAGGCCCCTCTGTCTCTTCCTCAAAGGCCTTCCAGGGCTCTAATATACCTAACCTATTCTTAAGCTTCTTGCCCTTGTGTATGGCATGTAAATATGTTCACATATGTTGGAGTACATCTTTTGAGTGAGTGCCTTTTTGTGGCCATGGCATGTACCTCTTTCCAGCAGTCCCTTTCAACCACTCAGCATGATACGTAATGATTGTAGTACTATATCTGGCCAACGCTTTGCATAGGTGAATTATTGGGGTATCTGACATGGTGACAACTTTAAAGCAGCGCACAGCTTGGCACTTACTCAGAATAAACAATACAAATACTGTTACGCTTTCCAATAATCAGAACAAAAATATTCTTCACAATTCTCTCACACTTTTCCCTTACTCAGACCTCCTCTCCACTCAAATATATACCACCATTAAATCAGTTTTTATTGTCTGTGGCCATGCCCCAAAGTCCAAATCCTACCTCTGGGTCACAACAACAAAAATCTGCTCACAATCTAAATGTTCATACTTACCCCAACCTCTATCAAGCAATACTATCTGCTACGCTCACAACACACAAGGAAAAACACCTATCCCAATGCATTGCCATTTTCAGCTCCAATTTTCAGTGCTATGCTGATGACACTCAACTCATTTTCAGGCTTCCCTCGGCCACCTCCTCTCCTTCTCTGATCTCTGATTGCCTAACTGCCATTAAGGATTGGTGTGCCGCCAATGGTCTCTGCCTGAATGCCAGCAACACGGAAATTCTCCTCATCGCCACACCGTCACCCTCCTTTCCTGTCACTCTCTGGCTGGCTTCCCTTGGCCCTCCTCCTACCCCCCACCTGCGAGGCTAAGTACCTCAGGGTCATCTTTGACTCCATGCTTTCCTTCTCTGCGGACATCTCTGATGTCTCTAAAAAGTCAAACTTCCTACTGCACCTCCTCAGAAGTATTCTGCTTTTCCTCTCCTCCCCCAGAAGCTCACTGTTTCTCGAGCCCTGGTTCTCTCTAGGTTGGATTATTGCAACAGCCTCCTTCTAAATCTACCTGATTCTACTCTCCGCCCTTTGCAACTTATCCAGAACAGGACTGCAAGACTTGTCCTTGGCCTCAAGTCCTGGGATCGTATCTCTGCAGCCCTGAAATCTCTCCAACTCCCTCAGGGTCAGTTGTTTTTCTAAGAAACAAGCTGGGGGTAGATTGCTGTCTTCGCCTGGGGCCTCCCCCTGGAACAGCATCCCTGCCATTCTGAAACTTGAGGAGAACCTTCTCTGGTTCCGCAAGCACCTCACGGCCCTCCTCTTTGCTTCTGCCTTCGCTGCTCCTCTCCCGATCTGTTCTGCTTTGGCATAGTGTACCTGGTTACTGTTACCTGGGATCAGGCTGAAGAAATAACACACACACAGCCGGAGGGGTGGAATAGAAACCCTTCTTTATTAGAGTTCCAACCGTAACTGGCGCAAAGCGCGCTTTCCCTCAACCTTCCCCCAACTGTACGTCATAAAATCCCACCCCTTTGTGGGCGGGGCACTTTGTGACGACACGGCAGCTGGTAACACCACCCCCGGACAAAATGTCCAAACGTCAGACTAACATTCTTCGACCAGTCATGCTGGTCTCTTAATTACCTGCTTTGGTCTTTCATGTCAGGCCTTTGCAGCTTCTTCGTTTTGGGTGTCCTCGCCATGTTCTGTTCTGCTAGCGTCTTCCCCAGGCGGGATCCACAGGTCATCTCGTGGGTCCCGTGGCTCTGGGGTGTTGGGTCTCGGGGGAGACTCGCTCTCTTCTCTTTTGAGGTAGTGTTTGAATTGTTGACAATTCCTCGTGATGGCCTTGTCGTGGTCTTGGGCTGTCAATATTGTCCCTTTTACTGCTGTGACTCTCATGGGGCTCGGGGCGAATCGTGGATCTGTCTTTCATATCATGGGTTGTTGTACCAGGACTTCATCTCCGATCTGAAAGTCTTTTGGCAGTTGCCTTGCGCCTCGTATCAGTGTCCTGCTTCGCCCTTTCTTTCACTTCTGCATCTCGTTGAAGTAATTCAGTATCCAAAGTCTCTGTGGCTGACGGGTTTCGTAATATGCAGGTATGTACCTCGTATCGGACCATGAGTTCGGCCGGTGTTTTGTTCGTGGCTTCGTGTGGTGTATTTCGGTAGTCTCTGAGGAGACGGCACAGTGCTCAGGGGTGGATTGGGAACCAAAAGAGGCCCTGGAAATAATGGTTAAAGTGGCCCCATATTACACATCTTCAGCAATCACAACCCTTTTCCTCTGAGGAAATGTGAAAATACCACACAAAAGAGGCTCATGGTGCAGAAGCCTACTGGGAAATTTCCAGAGTTCCCTATAGGCCAGTCCACCCCTGCATGTGATGAACCAATGTCCCCAAACCATTTGGTGACTACCGCTGGTGTTGGACGCATCAGCTATATGGCATAATCAAGTGGTGAAAATGTTTTAAAATCACATGGGGTGGACTGGGAACAAGGCCCTGGAAATCATTTTCAAAGTTTTAGCATACCTAACCCTTTTTCTACGAGAACACTGAAAATAAGATACCATACCACACAAAATGAAATGGCTATTTTTGAGGTTATGAAAATCCCCTTTGTAGGACCAGTAACATGGCTCCATTTAGGCAATCATTTACTATATAATTATCAGACTATAAAAAATATTCCATTCATGAGCGGTTAGGGTGGTCTTCGAAATAGCGCAGTAGGAGCGGGTGAGCTCAGCGGAGGCTGGTGGGTCTCCAGTCACCCCCTTGTGCACTGCGTTGTGCTTATGCCTCTGAGAGCTCTTGTATCAGTAATGAAGATATTGGTCCTAATGTTGGCACTTTTGCACCAGGGCAGCATTCTACTGCCTGAGGTCATTATGCATGGGCAATGCACAACAATGGTTTAAAATTGTAGTGCACCTGTGCAAAATCCAAAACGCAAATACGTTGTCCAGGACGGGGCACGGCAGAGCATATTAATTTATGAAATTGCTCTGGTGCATATGTATCACCGGAGACAGAAGTTGTTTAGTTAACCAATCCCACACAGTTCAATAATAGTCAAATATTTACCAGGCAGGCTGACAAATCTTTATTTAACAAGTTTCGTATCACTGTGGACTCCAAAATCATTGTACAATTAGATTTGATAGTAAGTTTAGTTGTACCAGCACCTAGAAGCCTGAGGCGGGAGGGTACAGAATGTAGCGCTACAAAAATGTAATGTCAAAAGTATTCTGCATTTTTCTATCTGCTCCCTGATTTAAAATTAACCCGTATTATCTGCAAAGTTACTACAGTGCGAAACAGTATGTAAAGTGCAGCACAAGTTACAAACACTTTACACATTTTTAGGGGAAAATACAGGCCCTCTCCAACCAGCATGACTCTAGTGGTTACTCTTTTTGCATACTTGCAATGTTTATATAGCACGTGACATCCTATGCACAATAAGCAACTAAAAGCATTTAAATTGGGAACCCCGGCCTGCGCTAACGTTTTTTTTTTTTGGCTGCTGTCGGGTTCAATCTTTGCACATTGACACCCACGAGTGTTTAAGATTTTGTTAGGGGCTGCTGCAAACGGGGCAATGGGTGGGCACATCCCAACCTACGGTGCTATTAGTTCTAAAGACTGTGGTAACGCTTGAACAACGTTTACCTGTAGTCTTCCGTCTTACCTCTGTAGGGATCCGTGGCCACTGCAAGCAGCGTGAGTAGAGCCAGGCAGGCACCGCTGTTCATGGTGACCTGCTGAGCAGGTAATGGCCGACTATCTGTGGGTGAGGGAGTCTTCTGCGCACAAGCTGTGCTGAGGCGGAGGGAGTGCACGCCTGCAGCCTTTGCTCATCAGAAGCCTTGCAGAGCCAGACTAAAGCACACAAAAAAGCACGAGCAGCTACGCAGGCATTCATCATGTGTCCTTCCCCCAAGAAAAGAGGCCCTATGTACCCGAGGCCTACCGGAGAAACTCCTGTTGGGTCAGTCCAGGCCTGACAGTGCTTGATGTGGGTGGATTGCTTCGATGCAGGCTCTCTGGATTGTCTTCTTTATTGACGCCATGAATCGTTTTGCTATTCCGTTTGCTTGCGGGTGTCGAGGTGTGATTTTCATGTGTTTGAAGCCTAAGTGTTTTGCCAGCGCTGCAAATTCATATCCGTAAAAGGGTGGTCCGTTGTCGGACTTGATCATTCTGGGGATGCCCCATTCACTGAGTACTCCATTTAATACTGCAGCCACTTGTGGAAAGGCTGTAGTGGCTAGTTTTTTTACTATAGGGAATCGGGAGTACTCATTGATCAAGAGGAGGAGATAGTTACCTGATTCTGTGGGTCTGTAAAAGTCTATGGCCACTCTTTCCCAGGGGTGGTCTGGTATTTGGGTATGTTGTAGAGGAGCAGGAGGTTCGGCAGGCGACGTGCACTGGCAGGCATGACAGTCCTTATCCATTCGTCCACTACACCGTCCAGGAATGGGAACAGTTGTTTTTTTGCGTTTTCGGCCCCCCCGGTGTCCTTCATGTGCAGTACAGACAACATCTTTTCTCAGTGCGGCTGGGATGACGATGCAGCATCCTCTGAGTAGAATGTTGTGGTCTTTGATGGCCAATTCGTTATGTACTCTGGCTAGTCTTTCAATTTCTTCTTTGCACACCCCCGAGTGGGCTAACACTGCTTGTCGGTGGTCTCTCCATTTGTTGGTCGATGTCAGGCTAATGGCAAGTGAGGTTGTGGGGTCCACAGCTGAGGCAGCAGTAACCATGTCCATTGATAGTGCGGGTGGTAACAAGTTTGCTGCTACGTAGTTGACATATGCGACATCCCGTCTCCGTGGCAGTGGGGCCTCTACTGGATGTCGCGACAGGTAGTTGGCAGGGTTTAGATCGCCTCCGGGTCGATGAATGATATCGTAGTCATATTCTTGAAGGCGAATGCCCCACCGTTCTATTCTCGGAGGCATCTTGGTGTGTGGATTGCCGAATAGTGAGAGCAATGCCTGGTGGTCTATTATCAGGGTGAATTATTTTCCAATTAGGAAGTTGTGAAAGTGTTCACATGCCCAGACTGTGGCTAGGCTTTCTTTTTCGGCCTGGGAGTAGGCCGTTTCTGGGGTGGACAATGCTCTGCTTGTGTATTCTACCACATGCCTGGGGTTGACATCTGCTCCACTAGTCTGTGCTAGGATTGCTCCCAGGCCGACTGGACTGGCATCCACTATCACTTCCCTGTGCCAGGCCGGGTTGAAATAGGCAAGGCGGGGGGCTTCCATGAGAGCTTGTTTAATGGCATTGACTGCGCGTTGGCACGCTGGTGACCAGTCGAATATCGACTCCTTCTGTAGAAGTTTCCTGAGTGGTTCTGTGAGTGAGGCGTAGTGCGGTATGTATCTGGCGCAATAATCGGCCATGCCTAGGAAGGAGCGGACATCGGCTGCCTATTGTGGTTCTTTGAGTTTTGTAATGGTGTCTACTTTCTCGGGGTTGGGCATCATCCCCTCGCTTGAAAAAATGTGGCCAAAAAATGTGAGCCTTGACTTGCTGAAACGGCATTTGTCGATGTTGAGCGTGAGGCCAGCGGCTTGTTCTGCCTCGCAGGTGGCAAGGAGGGCGGCGTCGTGAGCTTCCTTTGACGAGCCGAAAATTAGGATGTTGTCGCTGTAGTTTAAGGCTCCCCGGATTGGCCTGATAATTTGTCGCACCGCCTCCTGGAAGATTTCAGTGGCAGATGAGATGCCAAAGTTTAGTCGCCGGTATCTGAACAAGCGGTCGTGAGTTGCGAAGGTCGTTATTGCTCTGGATTCAGGGTGCAATTCCAGTTGGTGGTATCCCTGGATTAGATCGAGTTTGGAGAACATGCGGGCATTGTTCAATTGTACCATCATGTCCTCGATGCATGGGCCTGGATGTCTCTCGCGTTGGATGGCGGTGTTAGCTACTCTCATGTCGACACATAGACGTAGCCTGCCCGCTTCTTTGGGTACGATGACAAGGGGAGAAACCCATGGTGTTGGTCCTGTCACTGGCTCGATAATGCCATCAGAGAGCAGCTGTCTAAGTTCTCGTGATACCGCTTCCTGGAGGTGAAATCCAACTCTCCTTGGGTGTTGCGGCACGGGTCTCACTGTGGGGTCTATGTGTAGTTTGATTGGTGGACCTTTAAGTTTGCCTAGGCCAGTGCATAGGTTCAGGAATTTTTGCACAATCTCTGCTTTTGTGATGAGGTTTTGGGATTGCCCGTTGAGAATCGTCCCAACCTGTTCCTTTGACTTTTGTTGGATTGTGGTTGAGGTGATGGTGTCTCCTGCTTTCAGGTGGATCTCAATCAGGCCCAGGCGGGAGGCGGTGTGGTAACTGAGGGTGAGGGATCGAATAACGTGGATGGTGGTGTCCACTTGTCGTCCATTCAGGAGAAAACAGCGCGTAAAGTGTCCAATCGTCTGTAGGGGTGCGGCTGCTCCCCACTGGAAGATTCTGGAATGTGAAGGCTCGAGCACTGGTGGGTTTGGGATTCTCGAGTAATCTTGTTCGCCCATAATGTTCACAGTGGCGCCTGAGTCTACCATGAAGTGGAACAGACAGTTTTCCATTTTGATTGGTATTTTCGGGGTATCTCTGGCTCCTTCACTGTCAAGCACGAGGTTGACGTACTCGTCTTGGTTATGTGGGTCATAGTACATGTTATATGCAGTTGTTGTGGTATCGTGGTAGTATGCATCCTCTCCACATCCTTCCGGTGGGTCATCATATTCGTCCGTAAGGTATTGTGGTTGGTCTGTGTAGTCGGGCATTTGTGGGTATTCGTGATCTTGATATTCGTCAACGGCTCTCACATATCTCCGTTGATTCTGTTGGTAGTACCTTTGCAGTCCATATGATGATATGATATGGCATTTATAACGCGCCTATACACAAGTGTTTCAAGGCACGACGAGGCAAGGGAGGGGGGACAAGGGAAGACAGACAACGATCTTACTAGGCCAAGTGTCATTCAGATCGCGCAAGCGCATGGGAAGGGGGAAAGGGAAAAGTGCGAGGGGGAAGAGAGGGGGAAAAGTGCAGTACATGGGATAGTAGAATAAATATGATGATAAAAGGCCAGAGGTGGCAAGTGCAAGGTAAGTGCATACATAAGTGCTGGTAGGGGGACTGTAGGGATACAGAGAAACAGTCCCCAGGTGCAAGGGTTGCCAGGGAGGCAGTGCAGGTGTGCAACTGGCGGGGCCTGGTCCCGAGATCAGAAGGGTGGCCAGGTAACCAGTGCAGTAACAGCCAGTACTTCAGCAGGGGAGGGGGGGAGAGAAAGCAGAAGCAAAGAGGAAGGTTTTGAGGTGCTTTCGTAACGGAAGATGGTGCTCGTCAAGTTTAAGGGATGCAGGAAGGCTGTTCCAGAGGGAGGCCCCTGCCGACGAGAGAGATCTACCACCAACTCGTTGCTTGGAGAAGCGACTGACCCTGAGGGAGTTGGAGGTGGATGAGCGAAGAGCTCGAGAAGGAAGATATTTAGGAAGAGAGGCTGAAGGTATTGCGACCCCAAGCCCCAGAAGGCCTTGTGGACAATGCAGAGGGTTTTGAACTTAATCCTCGCAGGCACTGGGAGCCAGTGCAGAGATTTCAGTCCTGGAGAGATGCGGTCCCTGGGCTTGAGGCCAAGGACAAGTCTCGCAGTCCTGTTCTGGATAAGTTGCAGAGGGTAGAGGCAGGCAGTTTGAGATAGAGGCTGTTACAGTAGTCCAGCCTGGAGAGAACCAGGGCTCTGGAGACAGTGAGCTTCTGGGGAAAGAGAGAGGAAAGGAAGACTACCTCAGAGGACGTGCAGCTGGTAGTGTGACTTCTTAGAGATGTCAGAGATGTGAGGAGAGAAGGCGAGTGTGGAGTCGAAGGTGACCCCAAGGTTTTTAGCCTTGCAGGTGGGAGCAAGAAGAGGGCCAAGAGAGGCCAGACAGAGAGCTGCAGGGAAGGAGGGAGTGGGTGTGCCGATGAGTAGAATCTCAGTCTTACTGGCATTAAGGCAGAGGTCATTGGCGGCACACCACTCCTGAATAGCAGACAGACAGCCAGAGATGGGGGGAAGGGTGGGCGGAATGGCATCCTGGCCGGTGCTTGGGATCGTATTGTGGGGAATGGTTTCCCTTCTCTACATACTGATTGAAAGTGTCCTTCTCTTCCACATTTTGTGCACCTTTGTGATAGTGCTGGGCAGGATCCTGAGGGTGGAAATGCCATGCCACAGCAGTATTAGTGTCTCTGTTGACGTGATACTTGTGGGACTTGTTGTCTGTCTGGGTATGGCCCTTTATCACTCTGGCGAGGTGGCTGGACGGCGGCTATGAGTTCGGTAGTGTCTTGTTTTGGGTTGCTGGTGCCCGTCATGGACACGGCTTGGGCATCAACTCTCTCAAAAATGCGAGCGAGCTCGCTGACTTCGGGGATGGTGAGAGGTTTCTTCAACAACTGCTTCTTGAGTGCAGGCGATAGGCAGCCTTCTATGACTCTAAGGCGTATTGCTTCATCAAGAGAGAACATGTCAAATTGGCAGTGAGCACCTTTTACTCTTAAGCGGGTTATATATTCATCCACCGTCTCTTGCAGTTTCTGAGAACACTGGTTAAAAAGATATCTTCCATAATCGCGATTGGGTATGATTATGAGCAGTTTTTCAAGGGCTTTGATAAATGCTGCAAAGTCATTTTGTTCAGCTGCTGGAATGGTTTTAACAATAGTCTTTATCTCCCCCCCCCCCCACCAAATTAAGGAAGATGTCTCTTATATGGGGAGAGTCGCCGTCCCCTGAATCCCTCACAAAATGCTGGAAGTCTTCCATCCACTCAGTCCACCTCAGCCCTTTTGTGGCTTGCGGTGTCGTGGTGAATGGTGGTGGCATCCATAGCTGAATAGATTTAGCTGTGCAGGCTGGTTGGGGCGATGCAGGATTGCTCATCCTGTGGGGATAAGGTGCCCTTTATAGTGCTGACCGTTGGTGATAGGATGTGTGTGTCACCTTTGTGGCGTAGGAGGGCGCCGATTTTTGAATTATTAATCGTATGTGGATGGGCACTTAGATGGCGGTGTGACAATGTTCAGAGGGCGCTGTGTGCCTGTTGGGCGAGACCACGTGGGCTGGATTGTGTCCAGGTGTCGTCTTTTAGGCTTTGTCCCCCTTCGCAGGACAATGTTCTCTGATCGTTTGGTTTGGAAACAAAACAGCGCGTGCGAGTGATGGGAGGGGGGGTCCGCTCACCGTTGTCTGCGCAAGTGTCTGGAGATGGATGCCTCAGGTTCCATGGGCACTGAAGAGCGTTGAAGTGACGTTGTCAGCCGTTTTAGCAGGGCACCATGGGTGGCGTGGGCCACTGGAGCTCTGGAGCAGGCTTGGGGGCGTGACGTTGCGCTGAAGGTTTGGCAGACCGCCAAACCCCGGAGGGTGTGTGCGGTGGGATCGCCAGCGCTGTAAGGAGGAGGAGGCCTGGCAGACTGCCCAGGTTGGAGTGTGCACAAGGCGGGATCGCCGGCCCTGTCAGGAGGAGGAGGAGGCCTGGCGGACTGCCCAGGCCAGAGTGTACGCGTGGCGGGATCGCCGGCGATGACAGGAGGAGGAGAAGACATGGCGGATACCAGAGGTCAGGATGCACGCCGGATTGCCGGCAAGGAGGACTCTGGCGTGTGTGTCGGACGGTCCTCGTCGCCAGTGGTACCTGGGATCGGGCTGAAGGAATAACACAAACACACAGCCAGAGGGGTGGAACAGAAACCCTTCTTTATTAGAGTTCTAACCGTAACTGGCACGAAGCGCGCTTTCCCTCAAACTCCCCCCAACTGTACATCATCAAATCCCGCCCCTTTGTGGGCGGGGCACTTCATAACGACACAGCGGCCGGTAACAGTTACCATCTGACTTTCGAGCCCAGGAACCTGCTCACCCTGCCACCCACTCGCTCTGCCTCCTGGCAATCCCTTCCACTGGGGTCTGTAACCCTACAGTCCCCCTTTTTGTCTGCACTTATCAGACACACCCTGTCTGTTACCTAAAACCTTGCACTTGCCAGCTGAACTACCACTTTTTGTTTGTTTATTTATTTATTTTTCCTTTCTCGCTCCCATGCACTTCCCCCTTTCACTCTCTCCTGCACTTGCACATTCACAATGTCACTGGGCCTAGTAAGATTATTGTTTTGTTTCACCCTTGTTCCCTCCCTTGCCTCGTCGCACTCTAAAACACTTGTGCACAAGCGCGATACAAATAAAATATCAATATCAATACCTCTAGAAGACCTATCTCACAACACAACAAAATGCCGGCAATCAACAATGTAATCAATTTAAACACAATACAACACAATAAAATACAGCTGTCTTCCGGTTTTAGCCCTGGGGTATCCTGATCTCTCTAGCTCTTTTACTCTACCCTAAAAAGAAGGTTGGGCTCTCAGGGGCCCTACTGCAGAGCCTTCCAAGACCTTGTCAAGGGATTTCCTTTATCAACTTCTCTGTTCCATAAATACCACACAATAAATTCCCCTCCCAAACGTTCCCATGCACATAGCACACTCACATCTGTGGGTCTTTGAGGATTCAGGGCATTGGGGTTTCCCTCAATCTGCCAGCTCCTCCTTTGCTTCCAGCAGGAGATGGAAGACCAGGCAGGATTCCACTCCAAATCCGGTTCCTGCTGTCATTCTGTTAAATTGTGCACCAAAAATTCCGCTCTCCAATACAAATCTGCTGTCCAAAATGGAGGGGTGGCAGGGGTCACTCAAAGTCCACAACAATTCAACCCGTCACCTGCTAACAGATGAAAACACAGGGGCTTAAACAGTACAGCCCTCTACCTGGTATTTGTCAATAAAGAGACAACACAAAGTGGATTGTGGCATGCCAAATGCAAGGTAACCCAGCTTTATTGAAAGTATGCAAAGCTGGAGGAAAAAATTGAATGAACATCCAAGCTCTCTCTGTCAAATTCTCCAACGTTTGAACAGAAAACACAGCTTATATAATACAATTAGTCATTCTGATGTCATCATTATCACAGAGTTTAAAAAAAAAAATGATTTAGCATTTGGTTAATTACAAACATTTAGCCAGTTTAATAACACATATAGTCATACAATTATGATCAAATAAAAGATTACACGATAAAAAGAGAGAATTCTTAATAAAAACATTAATTATACATTAATAAAACCTAATACATTAATTAACCCCTTAACTGCCAAGGGTTTACACCCCCCCCCCAGTGCCAAGGACTTTTTTAGTGATTTTGGTATGTCTCCATTCAATCCCTTGTAACTTTTTTGTTAAATGAGATATCCAAAAAGGGAGAACATTTTTTTCAGAAAATACCAATAAAATGACGTACAAAGAAGCCTGTGGTTTTTTCCTTGTAGGAGCTAGGAACAAATGGTTTGCTGTGTTGAATTCGCCAGTTTCCAGGCTTTCAAGAACATGGTGAGTGGAAACCAATAAAACATATTTTGATATGGTTACCAGCCGTTTTGTGAGAGGTCGGCAATTTTGGACTTTTTTGTCCAATAGGGCATGCGTGTAAAGAATAGAAGAGAAGGTTAGGAGGTTAGGATTGCTGAATGGGAAGGCAGAAAGGCAAACATTTCTGAAAAGTAAACACAATTTCAAGTTTAGGAAGGGGTGATTTGCGCAGTTCAGACAACAACTATGTGGGGAAAAATTCCACAGTTTGGGGAAAAGTGGAAAATGACAGAAAAAAGGTATGTGGTGGACATGGTTGGCCCGGTAAGGCAATGGCTTCTGTGAATTTTGAGAAACGCAATGCTCCGCTACATTCCCCTGACTTTTCCAGTTAGGAAATCACACATCTTTTGTAGTATTTGACAAAACAGCAATACCACAAGCCAAAAACTGAGCCATGGTACACAAGATTATGGCCTAAACAGATGTAGTTATTAGCATGTGTAAATAAGGAAAACAAATGTGGTGAAGAAGGGCAAGCATACATTTTTTGAAAGAGCACAGGCAGACCTTTTGAAGGGTAGGTGACTTGTGCAGGTTACAAAAGTGTATAGTGCCTAAAGCAGTGACTAAATGTAGGTCACATTTGGGAAATGAAAGGGTTGTGTGACAAAGTGCAGCGGCAAATGTGACGAACCGTTATGAAAACCAAGCAAACACAACAAATGTCCTACCTTCCCGTATTCCCACAGTTGTCCTGACGAAAACGGTACCATATGTGTGGGTGCACCTACCTGGGTGCAAAGGGAAAAGGCTAAACAACTGGTAACCCCAAGTCTTTCGGCAGAGCAGATTTAGCAGGATTTTGCTCATGTGAACAGCCTACAGATTTGGGCCTAGGGTGTTGAAGCCAAGGAAAATAGGGAACTCCATGCATTTCTGAAAAGAAGACACCCCTGGGAATCCACAGAAGTCTGACTTGCGTGAATCGCCCCAGAATGTATTACCCACAATCTCTGGCAAAGTCCGAAATTTTGCGAACAAAACCCACAATTTTCAGACATTTTCCTCTGTCTACCCACCGAAACACGCCGCCAACACCACATGTCCTACCTTGCCACGTTCCCACAGGTGTCCCGATGAAAACGGTAGCTCAAATATGTGGGTGCACCTACCTGGGCGCAAAGGGAAAAGGCTAAACCACTGGTAACCCCAGTCTTTCGGCAGAGCAGATTCGTTGGGATTTTGCTCTTGTAGACAACCTACAGGTTTGAGCTTCAGGTGTCAAAGCCACCAAGCAAAACAGGGAACCCCATGCACTTCCGAAAAGAAGACACCCGTGGCCACCCCCCTTCCCACTAAAAACTTCCATGGTGGTTTAGTGGCCACCCTACCCCCACCCAAAACAAGTTACTAGTTTAGTTATTAGTGTGCCAATTGCCCCCTGGGTGGCCAAACCATACTGCCCCATGCATTGGGGGGCATTCCAATGTTTTCTGGTGGCCCTCTCCACCACTGCAAATGGATGGGGGGGCATCTCATGTACTCCCTCCTAGGGGCAGATTGCACTAGCTATTGCTAGTGCAATCTGCCCCGATGGAGGGCTACATGAGATACCCCCCATCCATCTGGTGTGGGCGGGGAGTGGGCCACCCCCCTTTCCACTAAACACATCAATGGTGGTTTAGTGCCCCCCCCCACACTGACCCAAAACAAGTTACTAGTTTAGTTATTAGTGTGCCAATTGCCCCCTGGGTGGCCAAACCATACTGCCCCATGCTTTGGGGGGGGGCATTCCAATGTTTTCTGGTGGCCCTCTCCACCACCGCAAATGGATGGGGGGGCATCTCATGTACTCCCTCCTAGGGGCAGATTGCACTAGCTATTGCTAGTGCAATCTGCCCCGATGGAGGGCTACATGAGATACCCCCCATCCATCTGGTGTGGGCGGGGAGAGGGCCACCCCCCTTTCCACTAAACACATCAATGGTGGTTTAGTGCCCCCCCCCCACACTGACCCAAAACAAGTTACTAGTTTAGTTATTAGTGTGCCAATTGCCCCCTGGGTGGCCAAACCATACTGCCCCATGCTTTGGGGGGGGGCATTCCAATGTTTTCTGGTGGCCCTCTCCACCACCGCAAATGGATGGGGGGGCATCTCATGTACTCCCTCCTAGGGGCAGATTGCACTAGCTATTGCTAGTGCAATCTGCCCCGATGGAGGGCTACATGAGATACCCCCCATCCATCTGGTGTGGGCGGGGAGAGGGCCACCCCCCTTTCCACTAAACACATCAATGGTGGTTTAGTGCCCCCCCCCACACCCACCCAAAACAAGTTATACATTTGTTTGCCCCCTTCCTAGGGGCAGATGGGCACATTAGTGTGACAATCTGTCCCCAGGGTGGGCAAAACGTACTGTCCCATGCATTGGGGGATCAGCTATAAAGAGCTGGGTTGTCCTCGTTTTAGGGGCTGTGTAGATAAGAACTAGGGATTTGAGTATACAAATAATTCCACAAAAACAGCTTCCTCCCTTCCAGCTATAGTTTGTTCTCAATATCCAACTGACACTTTCACAAAGACCTACTTAACATAAATTTAGGTGAGGATACTTGGATTTCAGAAAAACTACATATTTTAATGCTCATAAAACACAATCAATAATACACATACATTTAAAAATCTAAACAAGATTCACGAATCTAAATCATGTGTCTAAAACACCAAACAATCAACGTGTGTTTCTAGAACCAATACTCAGTTTTCGAAATACAACCAAATTAATGTTATTTGCATTTCCCATTGGTGCTGTCTTCAGGAAACTCTTTGTTTTCATCACGTGGTGACATTTAACGTGTTGCATAATGAGTTCCAAACAGTCTATAATTAAAACAAACATAAAACCTTGTTAATACCATCTATCACTCTTTTTGTGTTGTGTCAGATTATATGGATATACAATGGAACTAGCCTAACATTGCTTTTTTAGCACGAGGGCAACTACTACTATTAGTCTATAGTCTAGTAAACAAAAAATTAATCGGCCACTCCAACATAACACTTTACTTATTATGGTTTCTTCTAGATCACTAAGAGGTAACTACTACTCCTATTTTGAATACATCTAGCTGCGTGGGTCTAGTCTCTTCCTATCACCTATAGGGACCATAGTGGTCCTCCTAGTTCCATGCAAATAGCTCAAATGTGCTCTTTGATTACCTGTAGATCCTGTGTTGGACTCAAGGGTTTATCTTGTAGCCCCTATGATTCATAGGGTTTTCATGGAAAACAGAAGTACTCTGCAAAGTGTCTTAGTTTGTCAGTGGACCTGAAAAAATACATGTATACATATATAGTATGGCAGGTGGAGGGCGCGGTGTTGCTTTCATCTTTCATACACATCCCCACTGTTAAAAGATCAGTGTATTTCGTTTACCGGCCAAAGTCGATTCACTTCTTCTTATATCGGCACTCTACTAATGTTTCCTTGCTGTGCTGACAATAGCCGGGTCAAGCCATGGGCAGATTCATGAATACCTGTATTAAGGCTGTAGTTTCCCAAAACCTGTAGGGGCAAGGGGATAGGGTGAATCAGTGAAGCTCCCGCCCGTACTGTCAACCGGCCTCCCCATAATAGAGAAGTGTACCTTAATATAACCGAGCTGCAGCGATGTCCTGCTTTCCCTTCCGTTTACGTGCCAGTGTTCATAAGCGGAACTGGTGTTGTTAAACTGGTCACGTGATCGGCTTAAATGTCATGTGCGAAATGACGCGATTACGCTCTATGCTCGTTAATTGTTCCAAATGGAACGTAGCCGCGTTAGGCCAATCCCATATTTTGGAGGGCCATAATTGACGGGTTTGTGATAGTAAAACGCCATCTTGGATAGTGTCAAAATGCCTGGCTGACCCTATACATGTATAGAGGTTCCCTTCATAGTTTTCAAGATCACAGCGTGGTCATATTCAAAACAAAAGATTTCTGCACCAAGACCCCTGAACCTCATGCTCGCAACCGAGGCAGGCGTGTTCCCATATTTTCGAGTGCTTGATACAAAAATTCAACAATGCTGCTATGATGTAGCTGGCGCCATCTTTGGATGGCCTCTGTTGATAACTCAAAGAGGACAAGTGCTTGTTGTAATGGATATCATGACCTTTCATGGAATGGAAACCGCGAAGTGGCACTAATCACTCTCTAGTTCCAAAGTTGTCCTGCATATGTTGACATATCATGTAAATCTTATTGAGGACATATATTAATGAATGAACAACCCCCGATATTTAGGTCATCTTTTACCGTGTCAAAGTCATATATCCATTTTTGTTCTGTTCTTTTAAGTTTCAGGTCTCTATCTCCTCCTCTCAGGTGAGGTCCAATTGTTTGGATAATAAACCACCTCATATCCTCATGTGTATGATTGGCTGCTTTAATATGAGAAACAAATGGTTTATCAGGTACACTGTTTTTCACACAAGACCTGTGTTCACAGATTCGTTGTCGTATGGGTCTCTTTGTTTTGCCAATGTACAAAAGGCCACAAGGGCACCTAATTGCATATATAGCCCATTTAGTGTTACAGTTCGTGAAATTCCTCAAAATCCATTTGCAACCTTTCAGATCTATTTCTTTAATGTTGGCTGGAAGACTACATACCGAACATTTGCCACACTTAAAATGACCTATGACTGGTGGCAAGTTCCACAAGGTTGACTGGGTTAGATTGATCTCGGGGTCCACTACCTTATACGTATGGACCAATTTGTCCCGCAAATTCGTCATGCGTTTTAACGCAAAACAAGGTTTTTTGATTGCGAAATCTTCTGTATTGATCATACCCCAGTTCTTGAGTATACTTCTCCGTAAGTCATTGCTAATGGGTGAAAATGTTGATACACAAGTAATTTTGTCCTCTTTAACCCTTTGTCTGTGGCAAAAGTAGAGCCCATACTAGTACCGTGTTGTTGTAAATAAAACGTGCCATCTACAATAAAAAAATTATTGGTTAATGCTAATTTTATACATTCTGCGATGAAATTAGATGGAACCGTCTTGTCTTCTCTTGTCTCTAGGAATCCGTGCATGATATTAATGCACTTCATTTGAGGGATACTCGTGTACAGGGCCTCCACATCGAGTGTGACCAATAGGTCTTCTGCTGCCACTACCACGTTTTCAAGGATGCGAATCATATGTGTCGTATCCTGAATGTACGAGCACATCTTTTTGACAAATTGTCTCAAAAAGAAGTCGGTGTATATCAACAAAGGTTCCAGGATGGAGACAATAGCTACCACGATCGGACGTCCCGGTGGGCAAACTGGGTCTTTATGAATTTTTGGCAAACAATAGAGAGCCGGGGTGATCGGGTTATGTTGTATGAGAAAAGCCTTCTCAACCGTATCGATCCACCCCTCTGATTCAGCATGTGTCATGAGACTACTAATCGCTTCGCGAATTCTGGCTGTCGGATCACAAGGTAACGGTTTATAAAAAATAAGATTACTGAGCTGTTTCTTGATCTCTGTGTTGTAACATTCACTACCCCATAATACCACGCCCCGCCTTTGTCTGCTGGTTTAATAACAAAAAGGTTGTTGTCTGCCAGATCCTTCATAGCCTTTCTTTTCTCTTTGGATAGGTTGTCCCTGTAAATGTTTTTGGTGTTGACCAAACCTCTCATCTCGCGGAGGATTTTATTTTCAAAACTGATGATCTCAGATGAGACCAGTGAGGATAAAGGGGTGAAGTGAGATGGTGGTTTCAAACCCGATACACTCTGTTTTTTCGATTGTTGACCCTCTGAATCACGCAAAAAATATTTTAGTCTTATAATGAGAAAAAAGTTTCGCATCAAGGTTTCGGTTTTGAAAAGATCAGCTCTGTTTGCCGGTACGAAAGTCAAACCTTTACTAACAACTTGGATTTCAGAAACTGTTAGTACATGGGTGCTTATTTATTTATTTAAGATTTATATAGCGCAGATCCACTGACCCTAAGGCTTAAGGGCGCTGACAAATACAGAAACAAATAAAACGTCCAAAAGAGAGGGTCACAGAAGGTAAAGATAGTGCCGAAAGACATGATCTCAGACCGAAATGATATTAGTTGAATATATAAGTTTTAAGTCCTTTTCTGAACACTCTGTTTGAGCTTTGAGTTCTGAGTTTCAGTGGAAGGTTGTTCCAGGCAGTGGGGGCAGCAGAGTAAAAGACTGCAAACTTGGTCTGAGATAATGTTAGCTGAGAGAGATCATTAGATCTGAGGCTGTAGTTGCTGGTTTTAGGCCCGAGTTCCTCATTAAGGTAGGTAGGACCAGAATTTTTCAGACAGTTGAAGGAAATAGACAAGAGGCGAAAGAGAATACGTTCCTTAATAGGAAGCCAATGAAGCTCCCTTCTTGACAGAGAGATATGGTCTGATCTCTTTTCTATCCATAACGACCCTGACAGTGTTATTCTGCACTACCTGCGATCTATTCACTTCACATTTTGGGAGACCGATCAGGAGACTACTACAGTAGTCTATCCGAGAGCTAACCAGTGCTCGGGCCAACGTCTCTCTACTAGTTTGAGAGAGAAAGGGGCGTGCATTAGAAAGTAGTTTGATATAATACGAAGATGAGGACACCAAACTACTGACCTGCGCTTTCATGTTCAAGTTACAGTCCAAATAAATCCCCAATGTCTTAACTTTTTTCTTGATCTTTATGGCACAGTTATCAATCACAAACTGGGAGTATAAGTCTTCTAGTTTGTGAATTTTTGGATCAGTGCCCACAAGCATGAGTTCTGTCTTGTTGGTGTTCAGGGCCAATCCATTAGCACACATCCAACTTTGGATGAGCGAATATATCCAGTTGATTTTAGTTTCATCATCCGAGAAGACACCCGTGATAGGAATGATACACTGGGTATCGTCAGCGTAGTTGGTGAACTCTATGTCATTACTGTCCAGAAAGTCAAGGAAGGGAACCGTAAAGATGTTATAAAAAATTGGTGAAAGACAGGCTCCCTGCGGGACTCCCCGTGTCAGATTCATGGGGTTAGCTTCAGCCATGTTGCTGCTCACTCGCCATTGGCACACTTTCAGAAAAGAGGAAACCCATGCGGCTGCCGGAGCCGAGAAGCCGCAACCTCCCTCAACCTGGAGACCAAAACTGAGTGGTCTACCAGGTCGAAGGCGGCAGAGAGGTCCAACAGCATCAGCATGCTGGGGCTGCCTTGATCCATATGGCGAAGAAGCCTAGATTTTAAATCCAGCAGGGCGGACTCAGAGCCGTGTTTTTCCCGGAAACCAGATTGTCTCTTATTTAAGATGTCAGTAGTTCTCAGATGGGTTAGTAGTTGAGTATATGCAACTCTATTGAGAATTTTAAGCAAGAATGGGGAGTTGGAAATAGGACGATAATTCAGTGGATCATCAGGAGAGAGATCTGTTTTTTTTTTAATAGTGGAGTTACCCAGGAATGTTTTATGCATGTAGGCACAGCACTGTCCCTAAAGGATGCATTGACAAACTTGCAGAGAGTAGGAATATGCGAAGAGGCGCAGGCTTTTATTGTGAGTGCCGGGCATACGTCACCCTTACAGTTCGATGGTTTGAGATTTTGAATTATCACTGTAAGGTCGGCCTCTGTGATGGGCTTAAATGAGAACAGTTCTTCATTATTCCAGCCTTTAACGGGAGTGGGCGAGTCCTTGAAGGAACCTCCTCCTCACGTAGCCCGGGGGTTGGATTTCAGTTTTGTGCGATCCTTGCTTTGCAGGGATAGCACAAAATGAAGGGCCAAAAAGGACGAGCTATCTCGTCCGTGGCAACGGGAACGTAATGCCAAGGACGAGATAGCTCGTCCTTTGCACTTAAGGGGTTAAATCACAGTCACCATTAATAAATAGCAGAAAAGGTCACTGTACTTCCAAGTAACTACTAAGCTTTAGAATTTGTTGCAAGGCCACCTTCCACACATAATACGCGGCTCCCGTCACAACAATGGATTCCGCACGCAATATAGCACTCCAAAATTGACTTCCAGTTATTGCCAAGATATCATGTACAAAAGCCTTATAGCCAGGGTAATAATGAGCGGCAAAGATCTTGCACCGTGTCAACAGATGTTGAGCAGTTTCAATGTGCACGTTACAAAGACGGCATAGACTATGACAGTGAGGCAAGTTCGTCCATCTACCTGTGTGTTCTTGCATTGGAAGTATATTAAATCGTAAGCACACTATAAAGTGACTGAGATTTATGAGAAGTAATTTTGTTAAATAAGAACGAACTTGTCCTTGAGCAAATGCCTGGCTGGCATATGTCTGATACATAGTTTTCTTTCCAAAGGCCTCAAAGTTAGCCAGAATGTCTGCCTTTATAGTTTTCCTTTTAAGGACTAACAAAGAGTTAGACAGTTCTACCAATTCAGCAATGTTAATCTCCAGTTTGCCCAAGTGATCAAGCGCCTCCATTTTTAATTGCTCAAAAAAATCTGTTGGAGAGATTGCCCTTATATAATTGTGCCATATATCCATGCACACTGTCAGTTTCACTAGGAGTACCACTTATCTCCAAGAACAATTTAGATCTCTGGAAGGATCATAGTGAGCGAATCGATTGAATACCCAGTTCACTCCGGATGGCTTTAACAGGGACAGACCGAGGCACCCCCAATGTAGAGCTTAACAGTTGAGACTCCAGGCTGGCCACTTGAATAGGGACTTCAAATTCTTCTTTTTGCCAAATATCATTAATTCATTTGGCACTGTCACACATAGATTATTTGCCTGCGCATACATGGCCAGCGCGTCCAAAGATCTCTGCAGACCAATTGGCGTGCGATCCATAATGACCGTGTTGTCAGCATAACCAAGCCAGGATTTAGGAATTAAGCCAATACGAGGTGGAAAATTGTTGGCTACTTCTATCGAAGGACCCATGGCTGCAACATACAAATTGTACAGGAAGGGGAAGAGGCTGCAGCCCTGTTTCAGACCTGTGTTAGTGGGGATGTCCTTAGTGACCTCCCCCTGTTGATTCACTCGAAGGGAGACAGTGGTGCCAGTGTATAATGCCATGATGAAGTAAAGCACGGAAGGATCAATACCCCAACTAGCAAGCTTTACCCAAAGTTGGTTGCGTGCGACAGATTCAAACGCTTTAGAAAAGTTGATAAAGCAGACATAAATATTCCCATAGTGTGAATCCTGACAGTGCCTAATAACCATTTACAAAGTGCAAAGGTTATGCAGCGTGCCAAATGATTTATGAAATCATGTTTGGACATGGGAGAGAAACCTAGTAGAAGTTGCCCATTCTACCAATAACCTCTGTAATATGCTGGGGAAAATGTTTGCGCTAACATCTATCATAGCAAGCAGTCAATAGTTATCTGTATTATTACGGTCACCTTTTTTAAATACGGGAATAAGAATAGATTTAAGCCAGCTTGCCGGTATTTGTCCGGTAAAGATGATGCATTGGAAAAGCTTAGACAGGACCATGGTCCAGAATTCCGCATCTGCCTTGATCAAAACATTCGTAAGCAGATCTGGTCCCGGAGCCCTCAAACCATTAAGGGACTTGATAATAAAACTTATGTTATCGGCAGCAAAGGCCTGGCCAAATTCCGTCCTGTATGTGTACAATCAGGGCCGTTGACTGAGCCCCGGCCTATTATACAAGTCAAATATTGCATCCGTCCAGCCTCCCATACTGATCCCGTTATTTTCACACCCACTTGATCCATTTAAAAAGGAGCATAATAGAGACCAAAATGTCCTACCATATTTACTATGTAATAATAGAAACAGGCTTTCCATTCTGCATTATTCCTGGGGAATCTATGGTTCTTACGCCATTTTTGTGTATTTCGTATCTTCATGGCCCAGGAATTTCTGTTTATCTTCAAACGTATAAGACTTTGATTGCTTAATAAGCTTCCAACACTTACAATGGGATACTTTCTCAGCATGAACCATGCTGTCAAAGTTATTCGCATGAGAGACATTGACACCAGTAGGCTTAAGAGAGTGACATTTGTTTACTCAAGAAACCCATGAGCCCAGCCACCTCCAACCCTTGGCTAACAGAAACCTAACTATAACCAAAGGTCGAGATGAAATATATTCGCTAATCTTCCCGATGTTGCGGTCATTCAACACTACATGGCTACTTTGAGTGGTGACCGAAACAGGCATCAATACCTTGCTAGATTTAGGTTGAGGGGGGATGCTCATGGTCCATCTAAGGGTGGCATGATCACTCATGCCGTTAAACACAGTTTCAAATCTCCTACAATGCTTTTGCCACATTCCCGTCTCCAAAGACATAATCTAAATGAGAGTGACTGCTACCATTACACCATGTGTTTGCCATGCCTCCCAACTTCTGCTCACCCATATTCAAACAAACAAAGTCTTGGGAGATAACCAATTGGAGCCATATGGAATCAGAAGGTGTGCAAAGATCCATCTCTGCAAATGGTTAATCTACCCTGTGGGGATGGCCGTGCCTGAACGCCTGTGTCAGAGTGGGAGCATTAAGGTCGTCTATTAGAAAGACCCCTACCACCGGGTGGATTTCGTACCAACGAGCCAATGTATCTTCAATATTAGCAACTAAGGACCTTGTCTCTGCTTCACCTGGCACATCATAGACATTAACATCAAGCGTTTCCCGGCCAATGTTAGATAGAGACACCGCCATAACAAAAGACGAAGACAGAGTCATAGCAAATTCTTTCAGTGTACATGATACAGAAGCACCAATCGCCAACCACCAACCACCCCTAGGCCTTCCCTTTAAACCACCCTTGCCAAAATTAAATAATATACTATAACCATCAATAGTGAACACCCCTCTAGACCATGTCTCCTGTAATATGAAAATATAAGAGTCCTGTATTAGAGCTTTGCCAGAGGGTGGTGTAGAAAAGAACTAAACTCACACGTATTCAAGAAAAGCCACTTCAGAGAGGTGGCCCAACAATGTGGTCAGTGGTTACTCTGCCCCTGGCCATTAACATCATTGGAATTGTCAGCCAATTGACTCGTTGAGCACCAAACCAATGTTTCACAGAATTAGTCAGTACACTCGAAATCAGACTGGGCTTCTTGCACGCCACCTCCCTTTAACTAGGGGCAGGAAACAGTTGATGATATTTCTTCCCATCAGCAAGGTTACAAATTATGAGTCTGAAGCCTAGGCTATACAGATCTTGTGCACACATTCATAACAAGGAAACCACAGCTGCAGATCAAAACTCAAATACCCAATTGGAGGAACACTCCCACCTTGGTAACTCCAGCCTTAATGTGTTTTATCCGGTGACCCCCGCCAAACAAGAGGAAGATTTAAACATATTAAGCAACTTAGTACAATTTAAGAACAAGCTCTCATTGTCAGGGTCAAATTCCTTGATATTTACCATACGACCAAGTGAGGCATGAGAGAAAATATTTACCTTATGACGATTCACCGGATTAATAGGAGGCAGAACATTGTCGTAATAGTCCACCTCAGCACTGTGGCAGGTAGGAGGAGCAGACTGATTGATACAAGACCCACCTAGGGCCACCCCAACTTTTGGAAGATGGTGGGCTTAGAGGGCCTAGTAACAATAGCTCTGTCAGTTCTTAGAGGGATATTAGCAGTTGCAACCCATTTGTCCAATGGGCCATGTAGCACTGTTTGTCAGCGCATGCCACCCCTGTAGATCTTAGTGATTCTCTTGGAGCCCTCAATGGGGGAAATTAAGGTGACAGTCTTCCAGGGCGGCAGGCATGCTCAGGGAAGAATTCACAAAAGCCACCGTTTTCCCAAGCCCTTTGCCATTTTCACTAGCCATGAAGTTGTCATGGCTCTCATCCTCATAAATTATAGGGCTGTCAATCATAGACAGCTCATTACAGAGCTCATCTATGGCATCATTGTCCAAGACTGCCCCCATGTTAAGAGTTTCCGCTTGCTGTAACCCCGCGGCACTGACATTTTCTACAAAGGGCGCTCTGGGTTGCTTGGGAGAAGCCAATTTTACAGAATGGGGAGGAAAGGCAAGGGACCCATTGGGCTCAGACTGATGCAGTTTATTAACAGAGAGTTCCACTGATTTCAATAGTAATGATTTCATGTTCCTCTGGTCCCTCGCAATCTTAGCGTATAATGCAAGGACCACTTCCACCTTTGCCTCCAAATTCTTTTTCCCACATGATGTCAGACTTTGAGATTCATTGGTCAACTGGGCAATAGCAATAGACATATCCTTCTCCTCCTGACATGTACAGGATTGTTACTGAGGGGAGACCAAGGCAGTCAAGTCCGGGGTGCGCAAACACACACCGTATAGAAGGTTTAAAGAGAGGGAAATATATCCATGTCTTAGTCGTCTCAAGACATACACTAAAAAGTGCATGTATAAGACGCTGTTCCCTGCCTTATCAGTACATCACATTCATTGGGTTTTAATTTATTACACAAAATCCAGTTTTGCACGGCTTCTGTGACACCACATGAGGGAAACGTGCAAACAACCTTCACCCTACAACTCCCCTTATCCTACCTCTGGATTTCATACAGAGCTAAAGGGAACATTTGTCTAACATCTCAGCCACTCAGCCAAAGAGACAGAGGAACAGCGGAGTCAAACTCTGCCACTAGTTTGCTGGAAAACTCTGGAGCACCTGCTCAACTTGCTGGGACCATGACCCCACAGAAGGTCGAGTTGCACACCAGGCCGAAACGGCCTGGCCACAGGAACACGAGGGAAAGGTCCAACACAAGGGAAAACGTGCTCCCTCTGCCTCCTTCTCTATGTCTCTCTCCCGTCTTGTTTTTTCTGCGTGCCTTACCATACCGTGGGACCTTCCACCTATCGCTCCCCACAGAGCAACTTCATAACACACTGAGGCAAAATCACTTCAGAAGCAAGCCTGCGGGCGGAGGGCACAATTGCCCTCCATTTTGTCCTAAATGTCCTGAAGCCAAAACTGACCACAAAATGGGGAAACAACAACGAGGATAACGAAATAGAAATGGGATGCCATTCCCATTTGACGCACAAACACAAAAACACAGGACCCTCGAGACAACACACGTCACACCACCAACGTACACATTACATATACACGTGCCTTTTATTTATGTTTCTGATTTGAAAACAATATATAGCTGTGTTTTTTTATTCTCCAGATACCAACAATTAACTGGCACTTATTTAAATGTAACCACAGCATTTATGCAGGGTTACACTTGTCTTTGGCATGTGTGCCTACAGCAACCTGATTCATAAGCAGTATGCAAATCCTTGCACTGAAATACTGTTAAAAACTAGAATTGGCAAAGCCAACAGTTTTGGTTTGTGTATAGCCATTAGCTAGGCATTTGCCAGGTATTGCTATCCTATTCCTTGGTACCAGCACAATTGTCCAGCTGTTACCATTGTATTGCCAGGTGGAACTATTATGGCAGTGCCTGGCAAATTCCTGTAACATGCCTGCACAAAAGCTATAGTTTTGTGTTTTCATTGGTTAACAGTGAGGACTAACTGCAATGACCGGCTACCTGCCCTCACTCCCCAATGTGAAGACTGACTGCTATGCCATTCCTATTAGCTTTAGAGAGGTTTGGCTTTCCTTTTGGTTCGTTTCAGTTTTCTGCCATTAAGTTGAGAGCACAGCTGTTGTACCCCCTTGGGCAGGCTTACAATGATGACACAGGACACACAGCTCTCACGACTTACTCCTATATTCTTCCTACATCAACTGCCTGGTTCTCCACCCCCTTGTCTCGCCTCCCTTTCCCTCCCTCGTGCACCATTCCCCCCTCTATGGTTCAACATCCCACCTTTGCTTATCAAGTCCGTGGTCTACATCTGTTCGATGAGACCGGGTGGCTTGCGGATGGTACGCTGAGGCTGACCAGGGGGGTCCTGGGTTTCCTCGTTGGGTGCCTTTGGAAGGGGGTCTCGGGCGGGTCTACCTGGAGCTCCTCTTCTTCCTCCACATGCGTCTCTTCCTAGGTATCTTCTTGGAACAGCTTGCGGAAGAACGAGGCGTTTCGGGTTATCTCCCCGTCCTCTCCCACGGGGGTGACCATCGATCCTTTGACCTCGGTGACCATGAGCGGTTCTTGCTGGTACCTTTTGTCTGTTTTCTTTTGTTGTCTCGGCCGGACGAGTACGTCCTCACCCACTGGGATTTGGTGTTCTTTGGCCTTTCGCTTTCTATCAGTCCATTCTTTGGCTTTCCTTCATTTTTTGGCCTCTCCTTCCCCGATTGCCTCATCTTCCGCCGGGGTGAATTCCTCCACTTGCAGGAGCCGAGTCCGTGGCTTCTATTTTATCATGAGTTTGGTGGGTGTGCATCCGGTCATCTCGTGCAGTGTATTTCTATAGCTCCTCAACATCTGGGAAATGGCTTGGGCATGGACATTAGGTAGGCAGCTGCATTTTGGCGTGTCTTTTTTATCGTGGCCATGAATTGTTCCACCATGCCATTGGCTTGCGGCCGTAGTGTTGTGATCTGTTGATGGTGGAATCCGAGGTGTGCTGCAAATTTCCTGAATTCTTGGCCCTGAAATGGCAGGCCGTTGTCTGTCTTTACTACATTGGGGACACCCCATTCACTGAATAGTTCGTCTACTACCGCCACTACGTGTTGGAATGCCGTGGACTGCACCTGCTTGACTAGGGGAAAGCTGGAGTACTCGTCAGTGGCTACCAGTAGGTGCCCCCCTTCTTCTATTGGCCCATAGAAATCTAACGCTACCCTTTGCCAGGGTCCTTCCGGCAGTGCGACCACATGGACTGGACATGGCGGTCTGTTTGGTGCGGTCACCTGACAGGGTGTGCAGTGTTTGAGCATGTCTTCAACTATTGCATCCATGTATGTGAACCACACCTGGTTTCGTAGGATTTTCTTTGTGTTAGCTATTCCTCGGTGGCCTCCGTGCGCTATAATGACGAGGGATTTCCTGAGACTCTTGGGAGCCACTAGCCTGTTGCCTCGCAGTAGTGTTCCTTTGCGGCCAGTTCTCCTTGTAGTCTTGCCATTCTTTGTAGGTCTCTCTTGTCCACCTCCCCGTTCACAAAGCGTTTGGATGGCCGCCTGGATGGTGGGGTCAGCTTTGCATTTTTCAGCAAATAGGTCTTTTGTAATGGCTGGTGGGAGGGCGCTGAGGGGCAAATACGCAATGTATGCTTCTGGCTCAAGTTGCAAGTCGCTTTCTGTCATGTTGTCAAGGTGGCGAGACAGGTAGTCCGCTGGATTGGCCTCCCCTTCGGGTTTATGAACGATGATGTAGTTATATTTCTGTGATAGAATGCCCCACCGTTCTATGCGTGGTGGCATCTTGATCTTGGGGTTCCAGAAGAGAGAGAGAAGTGCTTGATGGTCCATTATGAGGACAAACGTCCTCCCGATGACGAAGTGGTGAAACTTCTCGTAGGCCCAGGCTGCCGCCAGGCTTTCACGTTCGGCCTGGGAATAAGCCTGCTCGATGGTGGTGAGGGCTCGGCTGGCATATGCAACTATGCATCTGTCACATTTCCCGCTGGGGTCAGTTTGGGCCAGGATGGCACCCAGGCCTGCCGGACTGACATCAACCGTGATTTCTGTATCCCAGCCGTGGTTGGTCATTTGCTAGTTCTCGCTTGATTGCATCGAAGGCCACTTAGCAGTCCATATTCCAGGTGAAGGTGAGGTCTTTCTTGAGGAGCTGCCTGAGAAGGTTGGTCAGTGTGGTATAGTGTGGCAGGTATCGGGCACAGTAGCCCGCCATCCCAAGGAAAGACTGCAGTTCGGTCACGTCTTTCGGGGCTTCGAGATGTACAATAGCTTGGATTTTGTCAGGGTCTGCTTTCATCCCTTGGTCAGAGATTATATGGCCGAAGAAGCACAGGCTGCGTTTGTTCACGGTACATTTGAGACCATTGAGGGTGAGGCCGTTGTTGCGTGGAATGGTGCAGACCTGTTGCAGTGCGTCATCATGTTGATCTTGGATGAAGCCGAATACCAAGATGTCGTCGCTGTAATTGAAAGCGTTGGTGACCGGCGCTCTGAGCCGTCGCATTGTCTCTTGGAATATCTCAGCTGCTGAGGATATACCAAAGTTAAGCCACTTGTAGCAGAATAGGTCTTTGTGGGTGGTGAAAGTGGTGATGGGTCATGAGTTCGGGTCGATGACCAGTTGATGGTAACCTTAGTTCAGATCTAACTTTGAGAACGGGGTGGCCTGGTTGAACCTTACCAGCATGTCCTTGATGCTGGGCCCTGGATGCCTCTCCCTCTGAATTGCAGTATTGGGGATCTGCAGGTCTACACAGAGGTGCAGGCGCCCTTCTGACTTGGGTACTACTACCAGCGGGAACACCCAGGGAGTGGGTCCCTGAACTCTTTTGATGATGTCATTTTGAAGTAGTAGTTGCAGCTTGTGTGTTACTCTGGCCTGCAGATGGAACTCTATTCTTCGGGCGTGTTGTGGTACAGGACGCACTGAGGTATCGATGTGGAGTTGGATGACTGTGTCATTGAGCATGCCAATGCCTTTGAATAGATCGTCTTTCAAGTCACTGATGGCTAGTTCTCACAGATATAGAGTCTGCAGGGACTGGGCTTGTCAAGGGAGACCCTCTATCGTTTTGGATTGGTCGTATCCAATATTTATTAGTTGTATAGTGGTGGCCGTTTTGCAGCTGAGGAGGCATCTCCCAGTCACAGGACTGTTAACGACATGGATTGTGACAGGAATCCGCTGTCCTCTATGTATCAGGTCACACCAGAATTGTCCTTTGGATTATAGGGGTTGGGTCGCTCCCCACTGGAAGATGCAAGCTTGGGAAGGTTGCAGCGTATAGATGCTCGCCATGGTCACGTATGTCTTATCGTTTCGTCACATTCACCGTAGCTCACATGTCATTGAGGAATGGTGTGTGGAGTCCTCCTATATGTACTGTCACTTTTGGAGCAGATGTTTCCTAAATTGTGAAAATATGCACCCCTCTATCACCCTCAGTCTGATGGCTTCGTCATCACTAAAGTTTGCGAAGTCGCAATACGTTATCGTCCTTTGGAATTGGCCGATGGTTTTAATGGGGTGATTGGACACATTGGTTGAAAGTGTATCGCTCGTACTCCCTTTTGGGGAGGCCTACTAGTTGTCCGTTGATGGCGGCGATTAGGAGTTGGTAGGTGGACTTTTCTTGAGCAGGGATGGTTTTAATGATGCTCTTCACTTCTTTCCCTACCAAGTTCGTGAAAATGTCAAGTTTGTTAGGCACATCCTGATTTCCTACTGCTCTCAAACTCTTTGAATTCCTCCATCCACTCCTGCCATCTTGGACCTTGATCTTCCTGTGGTTCCAGAGTGAAGGGGTTTGGGTAGCATAAGAATGTCACATGGTTTGTTGGAGCCACTCCTGCCGCATATTGTGCTGATATTGCCCCTGCCATCCCTTGAGACATGGTTGATTTGGTTAGGTCTGGCGCCCAAGGTACTTCCCTTCTGTGGTTGTTTGGGCAATGTCTAGGTGCGGTGTCCTGGTTAACGCTGGGTCTGTGTCGTGGGGCTGCAGCATTTGGTCCATGGACAGCGGTGTCAGCTGCCAGGCATGCTGTCCCAGCAGTGTCAGTTAAATGTTGTGGTAGGGAGCACAGATGTTGGTGTACTCACAACTAGTGGTGGCGCTTGAGTTGGATGTGTTGTGTAGACACTTTGCATGTGCAACTATCAATATTCGTGGTGGGGAGCACTGGTGGCGGTGCACCCTGGTGGGCGTTGTTGTGGGTAATAGGTATGGGTGGGCAGGCCCCCTTTTTCTGTATTTTTCTGTGTAGCTGCCACTCACTTATAATTCCTCTTTACTTCCTCACGTTTTAGTGGATTCTGTATGCCGGGCCAAGTGGTGTCTATCATATGCGAGGCCTGCAGTGGCCGCGTGGCATCTATTATATGTGGGGCTTTGAAGCGCGTATCATTCTGCACGTAGTTCCGCACCATCAGGCTGACGATGGGCCTTGGCCCATGTAGCTGCGCTCCACCGTGCCACTTACCTCGTTGCTGGAAGTGCGCAACTGTTGCTTCAAGGGACTCCGAGGGGGCGGCCTCCCTCAACGGCATGTTTGCCCCTTTCAGGAGTCTCTGCGTCTTCTTCTGGCATTCTTATTTTTCCTGCCGGCAGCTCGCTGTCTCTGACCACTTCTGCAGGTTGCACAGCTGTCTTCTGCTGGTCTCCACAGCCTCCGTCTGTCCTCCATCGGCCCTCCTTGCCACAGCCATGGCCCCAGCACTGACTGCCACCTCAGGTTGCGCAGGTCCTTACACCTCTCGTGCTCCACTCCGCCGCTGTCGCAAGCACGGGTCTTGGTGCTGGCCGTGCAGGTATCGTCCTCCTTGCAATCTGTGTCCCCTCCTCAATGGGACAGCGGGTGTGGGCCGTCGGCTCGTAGCCAGTTGTTGTACCCCCTTGGGCAGGCTTACAATGATGACACAGGACACACAGCTCTCACAACTTAATCCTTTATTCTGCCTACATCAAGTGCCTTCCTCTCCTCCCCCTTTCCCCTCCTCGCTTTCCCTCCCTCCTGCCCCCTTCCCTCCCTCTATGGATAGTATCAGCTTTTCCATCAACTTCGATATCATTTCGGAGCTTGATTGCGCAACCAAGATATCTAAGGTTGTTATGGCAGAACCTTCCTTCCTGTCCCTTAAGTCTAGCAGTCACCATTTTTAGCTAGTCCTTAAGTGCTTCTAACACTACTTCCATCATTTTGCTATCTCTGCCACAGCATATACTCTATTCTCGACATCCAATGTTGTACCCAATGCATTGAGCCACTCAGGGAGAATGTCAACTCACAGCACCACCACATTGTTTTTATTTGACAGTTCCTCATTTATCTTGTTCATGGTGTTCAGAAACTTCGACAGCCTGGATGGGTTTTCACACACGTGTTTGTGCTTTTTTCACTGCTGTGGCTTCCTCCATCCCAGGGCACTTCATGTTCACTCCACAGCACCGGAAGCACTTCCTAGTTTGTGGCGAATTCCATTGTCCTACATTGATGTTCCGGCTGCCTTTTTTGTTGTAGTACAAGCACGTTCAGTTCTCCTTTATATTTTTGCTATTGTGCACACTGATAATTCAGTGAAGTAAACATGTTTTCCTTGCTGTTTATAGTCGTAGCAGAGGAGCTTATGCAAGTAGCGTCTTATCACAACAGATGCAACATGACTACTCGTGAAGCAGACTATTCCACCTAAAGTGCTGTTGTGACATGAAACATGGCCAGCCCACCGTAAGGAGAGAACCACCTTAAGAGAAGAATAGGGAAGCCAAGGACAAGGGAAGGCGGATGGAGGAGAAGGGGCTAGTAGAGCCCGGGGACAGAAAGCTGGAGAGGGAAATAAAGAATGGTTGCAGAGCTCCCCGTCTCTGTGTGTTTATGTACATGGTGGGCAGGAGCCAGACCTGTGGGGCTCTAGAGAAGTGAGGCCGAGCAAGTTGCAACAATTGGCAACAAGGCACCACGTTCCATGTAGTGAGACGAGTCAGGACTGATCACCGGTGTAGGTACGCAGAAGCAGCACGGACCAGAGAGGGAACCGCTGTCAAGCCAACGAGTGCAGCCGGACCGGAGAGGGAGCTGTCGAGGAGAGCCAGCAGACCACATCCGCATGCGAGGAGGGCGCGAACAGCCATCAAGACTGGAGAAGATGGAAGTGAAGGCCCACGAGTGAGGTGAACTAGGCTGACGTGGTGATGCTGCCCCAGGGCGCCGAGGTAGGAATGGGAGGCCCGACAACCAGGTGGCAGAGAGGAAGAGGCCAGAGGGAGAGGACCGCCGTACTGCAGCGGTAAGGAAACCCGCTGCTCAGCAGCACAGAGAGAGTGAGCAAAGGTGGGGGCGGAAGGAGAGAACGCACACCGGCTAAAGCCACGTGTACCCAACTACATGTGCATCACCATACGCTGCATATGATGCAGAGAGGCCGCAGATGACATGTGGTTAAAAAAAACAAGAAAAACAAAATGTTGTACCAGTCAATGCAACAACCCTGGGATACAGACTACTCACTAAACCACCAGGGAAGTGACCCCCACGTAACAACAGAGGGACAATTCCCACACCAGACTCTCCCAGCAGATCAACAGAGCGCACAATCGCATGCGCAACGTGTGCACAACGTTGAGAGTATATATTTGAGATGGGATGTTTGGTCAGGGTGATCCGATTCAAATAGGGTTGAATAGAAGGACTGAAATTGTGAGACGATGCTTTCCGTCGTCGTCATCCTTTTCCCAGTCTGGTCTTCTTTCCCCACAATTGTTTGGGCCACAACTGTCTTGCCAGGAGTCTATCTGATTTATTTGCTTTAATATAATATTTCTGCTTTAGGTAAATTAGGCTCCTTTCTGCTTGTTTCGTATGTATGTATGAGGTCTAATTTGCCCTTTGCATTCCTATATACTCTGTGGAGACCCGGGCTAGTATTGGTCTCCATCTGCTTCCGTGTATCTTTTACTTCGGCTACTATGTGCAGTTCAATTTTTCTCTTGAGTTTCTCCCTGTGTGCTTCTGACGCTATGAGCCACCCACCCAACCCCTGCCCGGAGAGTTGCTTTAAACAGTTCCAGATCACCTTGTTTCCTCTTTCCCTGTTAATGTTGGTGTTAAAATAATCAATATTTTTGTGTTGCAAGTCATTACAGATGACTGGGTCTGTTAATAGCGCATTAGCGAATCTCCAGCTCCATAGTTTAGGTTGTGATCTAGGGAGTTTGATGTTGATAGTTATCAGGGCATGGTCAGAGATTGTTTGTTTGTTTTGTTTGTTTTATTATTTGTATTGCGCACCGGACCCGTAGGTAACAGGGCGCATAGCATAAGATAATTCAGAGCTTAGTTACACATCAAGGTTAATCAATACAGTACAAAGAAGAGTCATGTAGGCAAAGAGGCAGGTAGCATGAAAGGCAAAAACAAAAGCAGTCACTAGAAGGTCTGATAACTAAATATTTACATGGAGCAGAGTCAATACATTATGGGTAGCAGATGCATGTCTAGTTGTCAGAATCTTTGAGCCATTTAAAGATGTTCTGGTGGAAGTTTTGGAAGGATTGATCTGCTCTTAGTGTGGAAGGTAGGGAATTCCACAGTTGGGCTGCATTGACTGGGTAGCTACATCCCCCGATTCTAAATAGCTTGAATCTGGGGACAGCAAGGTAGTTAGTATTGGATAGTGTAGTGGTCCTTGTCGAGGATTTCTTAGTGAGTCTTTTTGACAAGTAATAAGGTACCACATTATTCAAACATTTGTATGCAAGTGTTGCAACTTTCAGTTTGATTTTGTCCTGTGTTGAAAGCCAGTTATTAGATCTTCTGGTGTTGGATTTTCTTAAGGGTTTGTTTGTTCGCACCTATGTACAACGCGTTACAGTAATCCAACATTGACAAAATGAGCGCCCGGGCCAGGGTAATACAACCGTTATTCGAAAGGAAGGGTTTACATGCTCTAATCAATTTGCACGTATATTCTGTGGACGAGGCCATAGCGTTGACCTGCTTGTTGAAAGATAATGTTGCAACCAGGTAAAACCCCAAGGTTTTAACTTCTTTGGCAACAGTGATGATATTATTGTCAATGTTAAAAGCTGAATATTTGGAGCTCAATTTATTGAGGGTTGCGATAGTGCCTAGGATGATGATCTCAGTTTTATCATCATTCAGGCATAGTCCATCGGTGGCCATCCATGCCTGGATGATGAGATATATCCTATTCACCAAGGTCAAATCCTTGTCATAATCCCCATTAAGTGGTAGGAGGATCTGAGTATCATCTGCATAGTTACTGTAGGCAATACCAAGATGATCCAGATCATCGAAAAGGGGCTTAGTGAAGATATTATATAAAGTGGGTGAAACGCACAATCCTTGAGGCACTCCGCAGGTGATAGGGATGGGATCTGCAGCTGCAGTAGGAGAGAAGACTCTCATGGTCCGGTTGCTGAAAAACAATTGTATCCAGGCTATAGCTTCCACTGAGAAGTGGGCAGCAGTGTCCAGGTGGCTGCATAGTACCGTGTGGTCCACTAAGTCGAATGCAGCCGATAAGTCCAGAAGAAGAAGAAGGGCTGAATTCCCTTTATCTCTGAGTTCATCGATCTGAGCCTTCAGGTCTATTAGAGCTGTTTCTGTCTCATGCTGAGGCCGGAAAAGAGACTAACATGATCCCAGTAGGAGGTTAGATTCCAGGTGTTTTGGGATTTGTGAGTAGGCCATTTTGTCTATAATTTTGAGCAGAAATGGCACTGTCGTGATTGTTCGGTAGTTGGTGGGTATCGATGGGTCCAAAGTCTGTTTTTTTAGTAGTGGGAGCACCCACGATTCCTTGAGGTTAGATGGAATTTTGCCTGATGAAAATGAAGCGATGATAAGTTTAGTGATGAACGGGGCCAGGTCTCTAGCAGCATCCTTATAGTGTGGGTGTCTATGTGTGACATTCTTCGTATCAGAGTGGTTGAACCCCTCATATAGTCAATTCTAGAGAAGGATTTGTGGACATGGGAGTAATGGTTTCCTTGCTTTCAGGGTTGTCCAGACATATCTAAGTGTAAGCTGCAAAAATGTCGTTTGGAGGGCATGTGATGGGGGAGATTGGGCATATTCCAATCTAGAACTTCTATCCACGAGGTGGATCCCATGCAATGTTTAAATCCCCCATCAGTATCGTCTCCCCTTTGCCGAATAGTTCCAAGTTCGAAAGGACGGTTTTCAGGAACCCCTCATTGCCAAAGTTAGAGGCGTATAAAGCGGCCAATGTTAGGGTCAGCTATCCCAATTTTACGATTAGGAAGAGATACCGCCCCTCTTTATCAGCTTTTGTGTTCAGGATTGTAACATGGGTGCCTGCTTTAAAAGCAAGGAATACTCCCACTGTTTTTCCCCTGGTGTTAGCTTGTATGATTTTTAGGTATTGTCCTATTTTTAACTTGTGCCAATTCTGAAGTTTAATGTGCTTTTCTTGTAGAGCGTTAGGTCGGGCTGGTGTGTGAAGAGGAATCGTTCTAGTTTCCTCCTCTTGACATGGGTGTTTAAGCCCCTGATATTAAGAGTCAAACACTGGAATGTAAATCCAACATATAGGGTTCAAGCTAAGTGATATCCTGGTTGTCAAGGCCACTTTATGACCTCTTTGACAGACCCCCCCATGTGTACTGCACTGCTCCCCACAATGTACTCCCCAACACTTTTCCCTTCCCCTCAAATCCCCCCTGAAACATAACAAACCCCCCCTCTCTCCCTGGTATCGACCACCCTGGCTAATCTCTCTGCGGACTCAGTCCTCAGAGGTGGACTACAGAAATTACCAGAAGCCTATGTGATAGCACACTATACTTCGATTCATAAAAAAATGCACCAACTGCTGACAGTCCTTAAAAAGCATGTGAATTGCTGAGCAAGGTGTGACTGCATAGATCAAGGAAGAAAGGCAGATACGTTTCAGAACATACACAGTACACTTTCTTTAGACTTAAATAGTGAGACTGTGTGAGGATCCCCCCCAACCTGAGCAACCTGTAAGGGAAAAGTTAGGGCGTACTTTATTTTGTCTATTACAGCCCAGTCCATAGATGTTCAATAATGTTCTGCTTTACTTCTAAAAGTTCCACTATGCAAAGTACCTGATATCCTGCAGGAGAACAGTACCCGAGACAAATCTGGGACTCCGGGATGATTCCCGAGGCTGGAAGATGCTCTTCCTCGTCATAGTAATTTTGGTACCGTGGCAGGCGAAGTGGTGGAATTTCTTGGCTTCACTCAACGAGACCCCTTGAGGATGGACTCCCTTGGCAAGAAGGAGTCACTGCGATATTGAGGCCAAGAGAAAAGGAGGAACAAGACAGTGTTGGAAAGGCACCACTTTCGATCTTTTGCTGTCATCTCCATTGGTGGGTCCTTACTCCAGCTGTGGATGTCCCACGAAGGTGAAACTTGCTGTGGCCTGGCTGAAAAGAACAAGACCCTTGGATGTCTTTCAGTTATGAAGGATGCAGTGGCAGAAGTAGGTGTCAGGAATTCAAGGTTTAACGACTTTTGTTTCTTCTGTGCTGCAACCACAGCACAGATGTTTAAAGATGTAAAGGCAGGCGCTTTGTTACCAGTCTTTAGCTTGTCCTCCTAACGCACATTTTCATGACTTCATCAATCTTCAGGGAGGCTGAGTTTCTTTGTTTTTTCAGGCGGGTCTGCATTTCTGTTTCAGGTGTGACAAGTTAATTGGCTCTGAGGATTCTGGTACTTGCATTTTTCGCATTTGATTTTGCTGGCAGGTGACTGGAAACAACTCCCTCCATAGCACAGATCTTCCCCTTGATGGGGGCAGGGGGAAAGCCATGGTTGTGGCTCTCCAATGTAAGGCATGATGGCCCTGCTGCACTGCCTTTCCCGGGATTTCTGTAACAATGTTTAAAGATGTAAAGGCAGGCGCTCTGTTACCAGTCTTTAGCTTCTCCTCTTAACGCACGTTTTCATGACTTCATCAATCTTCAGGGAGGCTGAGTTTCTTTGTTTTTTCAGGTGGGTCTGCATTTCTGTTTCAGGTGTGACAAGTTATTTGGCTCTGAGGATTCTGGTACTTGTATTTTTCGCACTTGATTTTGCTGGCAGGTGACTGGAAACAACTCCCTCGATAGCACAGATCTTCCCCTTGATGGGGGGAGGGGGAAAGCCATGGTTGTGGCTCTCCAATGTAAGGCATGATGGCCCTGCTGCACTGCCTTTCCAGGGATTTCTGTAACAATGTTTAAAGATGTAAAGGCAGGCGCTCTGTTACCAGTCTTTAGCTTCTCCTCCTAACGCACGTTTTCATGACTTCATCAATCTTCAGGAAGGCTGAGTTTCTTTGTTTTTTTAGGCGGGTCTGCATTTCTGTTTCAGGTGTGACAAGTTAATTGGCTTTGAGGATTCTGGTACTTGTATTTTTTGCACTTGATTTTGCTGGCAGGTGACTGGAAACAACTTCCTTCATAGCCTTTAACCACAGCACAGACCTCTGGATGGCTTCTGGCAACCTGGACTCGACCACTGGACTGGACTATGGACCCTCACCAAGGTTGGACCCTCAGGATGTCTTCTTTGGTTGTCGATGGCTGGAAATCCACCAGCAGACCTTCCTCTGTACACAGTGAACTGGGATCATATTCGGCAGGAAAAAGTGGTCAAATGTCATGTCAGGGATGCCCCTTTAAAGATTCTTTGTTAAGGTGGAACGTTTGCAGCTCTGGGTGTCAAGCAGCACTATGCCAGGGTTACCCCTCTTCTGGGTCATAGACAGCAATCTGGCTTCCATCCGTCACAAACACTCCTCAAGACCCTGGGTGACACCTGGACTTTTTCAGATCAAGATGTCCAAGCACTCCTCTTCTGGACTCCCAACACCACCTTCTCCGGACAGCAGGCAAACAGTACCAGCGTCCAGGGTACTTCTGATGAATAGTAGCAGGTGCAAAATGGTCCCTCATAGCTCAGGAAGAGGTCGCCTATCCAGGTGCTCTCTTGGATCAGTGCTTGGAAGAACACAGCAGCTTTCGGATTTTGATGAAGAATAGCAGCAGCAGACTTCTTCCTCCAGCTGGGCTCTAAGGAACAGCTTCTTCTTGCTTCAGCTTCTGAACAAATTGGTGAGGGGTCCTTGGTTATACACGTTTGTTCCCCATTTGCTCAGACTGAGCCCGGCTCAGTCAGCCAATTGTATACAAGTGCCTGCATGCAGGCAGACAGCCAATCAGGCGGACAAGCATTCAGGCCATTCAGCCACACCAGACACCCATAACACAGAATGTGGATTGGAGTCAGCACCCAGACTTTCAGAACACTGCACTGAATTCACTCCAGTTTCAGTCGGGACTAGCCCATGCATTGCGTCACACAACCCAAAACCAGACACCCACAACACAGAACGTTAGAACCCGTGGGCACAGGTCCTTAGTTAGAGATCGCGTCGCTCATTAGCTAGCTGTACCGTTTGTCCGTCCCATACGTGTTGTCTGTCTTCGGTCTCGCAGTATCTGTGTTCTATGTACAAGCGCCCTGATGCCTGCGGGCTATCGGCGCTATATAAAAACTAAATACATACAAATACATACATACATACTTCCGACTCCATTCATACAGGTTCCACCCCAAGGGTGTACCCACAACAGTCCATGGGAAGCCTCCAGTCAGTATGAAAGGAGCCAGCCCCAGAGTCATATATGGATTTTCCACCCAACAGTCAGTCAGGGAGAAAGGGACAGTCAGGGCTTCCCAGGACTTTGGGAAACAAGGTGTAAAGGCAATAGAAACCAAGAGGCTACGGTGGCCGTCTTGCCTTTGTCTAGGAATCCATTAATTCCTATGGCAGGGCCTGTGTGTCCTAAAAATGGAGGACACTTAGCCACTGTCAAGTCAGCATATAACGGTCACCAGCCCATAACCTGCTCTGTGGGCAACACAGGTGCCCAAACCAGCCATGGGTGCCATAAGTGTATCCATTGGGTGTTGTTCACTAAAAGGAAAAATGAAGAGCTGCACCGCCAGAGGTCCAGGCTGGACAGAAAATGAATGGAGAACACACAGAAGTGGTAGGACAAGGACTAGGAGGCCCTGTCCCTCCAAAAGGACATTCCTAGCATCACACCGTGTGATGCTGGAAATGCATTGGAGGGACAGGGCCTCCTTGTCCTGTACTCCCTTATCATGTGTGTTCTGTGTTGTTTTCTGGCAATGCAGCTCTTCCTCTTCTTGGTTGTGGCGAACAGAGACCCTTGGGATACCCTTATGGCACCCATTGGTCGGGGTACAACCCTGTACTCCTCGTGTTTGTTTTGGGGCACCTGTGTGTGGCCCACATAGCAGGTTATGGGCTGGTGGCAGCTCCATGCTGAATTTGACAGGTGCTCCGAGTATCCTCCATTTTGGGAAACCCAGGCCCTGCCACAGGAATCAGTGGCTTCCTGATAGAGGGCAAGATGGCCCCTGAGGCCTTTTGGTTTCTATTGCCTGTTACCCTGCTTTCCCAAAGTCCTGGGAAGCCCTGACAATGTCCCTTGCCCTGACTGGCTGTGGGGTGGAAGAATCGTATGTGGTATTGTGGGGAAGTTCAGGGCAGACTGGCTGGAGCCTTCCCAGTGACTGCATGTTGTAGGTACACCATTGGGGTGGGACCTGTGTGAATAGTGTGTGTGACCAATATGCATTCTATGTTATGGGTGTCTGGTTTCTGTGTGTGTGACACAACGAATGAGACAGCCATGCTTGAAAATGACATGAATGCAGTGTGGTGTGCTGAAAGGCTGGGAGCTTGCCCCAATCCACATTCCTTGTTATGGGTGTCTAGGTGGAAGTGAATAGCCTGAACGCCTGTGAGCCTGGTGGGCTGCCTGCCTCCATGAATGCCCTTCTGTGCGACTGGCTGACTGAGCCTGGCTCAGCCAGAGTGTATGAGGGACAGGTGTGTATATCTGGGGACCTCTCACTGCCAAATTTGTTCAGAAGCTGAAGTTGAAACTTGAAGCTGTTTATCCTTGAAGCCCAGCTGCAAGAGGAACTGACTCGTAACGTTGTACGCATCTGTTTTCACTGCAACACTGAGTGCTTTTGTTAACAACTACATGGTGACCACTAAGGTTTGCTTCGGTAAAAGTGGTGCATAATCAAATTATTACTGTGGTACTGATAATTGCTAACTCACATGAAATCGTTCTGCTAAGTACTTCTGCCGTGCAGTCGATCAGCAAGGGTTTTTTTCGGAATTTGCTACTGCGCGTAAAAACGATTGCTTTGTCATTTCGATTCAAAGCCTGGAAGCAGGGGTCATTTTATAACCAGCTAGTGTGACATATTCTACCTGTAATTATCTGTGGTTGCTTCGTCGCTATCCCAGATTGTGTGGCGAAAACATAAGGCGTGACCGAACACAATGTTGCCCTTTGCTGGTTATTAAGCAGGCATTTCACGTTTGCATCATAGACTTCTGATTTGGCAATATATTGTGTTTGGCTTGCTATTAGATCTTGTGCTGTCAAGCAAACTACCGTGTTGGTCCGCTGGTCTTTGGACTGAGGGTTTAACCATGATCTACACAAACAAGCTTATGTGACTACGGTCTGATCCTCTCCTTTCACCTGTTGTCTTGTTACATTTCCGAAAGACCATTTCTTATTTAAAATATGCAAAACTTTCAAATGGTACTATAGCAGGAAAACTAGAATTGCAACAAAAAACAAATCATACATAATGCACATTGCCATCCCTAATTTTTACACTAAAAGTAGATAACTGCAAAATATAACTAATAAAAAAAAAGGAGTGGATTTGTGAGTTGTTACCCGTGTCTGCCACTCAACGATGGTAGGTGGGCTTAGAAGTGGAATACGTTTGATTGAGTTCTCAGCATCAAATCCTCCAAATAGGATCAATCTATCTCTAGCTATACACTCCCCCACTGGTTCGTCTATGATGAACGAGCTCATCAAAAAAGAAATCTCTCTGCCGTCCAAGGACGTTCCACAACTCGAAAAACCCATTAGTTGCACCAATCCCCCTGCAAGTTGTCCAGATCATAGAAAGCTTCATGCCTTTGCTAGAATTCACCACTGGTCTTCTCCCAAGCCTGATTCACTCTCCTATTCTTTGCATGAAATGTATGACCTGGACACAACAGGACACCACGCGACTTCGGATGGTATGGACAATTGTCGTCTAAAATCAACTGACCAAAGCCCTGTTGAATGTGTGTACCCCATAGTCTCTGATGTTTCCATATTGGCTCCTGCCATCATGGCTGATCTAGGGAAACAGATTAGATTGTCACTAGGTCCATCAACACCTGCAGCACTTCTTCCAACTTCAATAGACGAAATGTGTCTTTTTAATAACACCAATATTCAATCTATGCCAAAGGATGACCATTCCCTTTCTGCTACATCCAACATTCATAATTCTAATATGCCTATGGCAATAAGATAGAGGAGTTCATTTATACTCAATAGACTTCGATAAAATTCACAAGGAACCCTGATACACAAACAACATTTTTTGCCCGATCATCTCAAACTGTTAATGTAACTAATTTTGCTAAAATCAGCTCAAACCACCTACGATAATATCTCTTTAACACCTAAAACGATGCCATCCGAGAAAGTCGTCAGTGATTTCGATCAAATATCTGATGACCCTCTTCAAACCAATACCAAAGATATATGGGAAAACGTCAATACAAACTTGGCCAAAATTATGGAACTTGAGACCAATATAAAAGCTCTCCAGGACATTGTTGGCAAAATCATAGGAACTACAGTCAGGCCTCCTACTTGGACAAACCAGAGTCAGTAGTAGTCTCTGAAGCTCCCAATAGTCCTTCTCCGTTGACAGAATGGATAGAATAGCTTGATAAGATCCAGGCCAAGACTTTGCCGAATCCCCCACCAAGCTTACAAGGGGCAGAAAGCTCCTTGGCTCCAGTTCAGTTTCTATCCCGTAGAACTAAGCATCTTGCGCTTAGAGCTTTGAAAAGAAGAGTCAATAGAAATGGGCAAAACATAATTTCTGAAATAAAATTAAAAAAATCAGCCGATGAGCAAAGTAAAGGGTCATAACTCTTCTGAATATAATCTATGCAATATTTCCAACGAAGATGAGACATTGGACTTGAACCAGATAAATGAAGAAAAACTCTATTCTTGGGTAAGGGAAGATTGCACACTAAAACACTCAACATCTGAGTTAAGCTCTAAAAGCAAAAGTAAAAAGAAAGCCGCCATCAACAACCCTATCGATGTGACAGGGATCCGATCTGTGGTACCATCAACCATCTTGTCAATAGATTCGATGCCTCCACCCACTCGTCTTTTCAGTATGATCAATAGCACTAAGCGGTTTTCCTACTATAACTAAATAAATGCACCTTCAACCACTAATTCTGAGTGCACTATTGCTATAGATGCGCCGCTTCAGCCTAATGTATTAGATGCACTTTCAATATCTGATATCTCCCAATAGTGCCCAATGCGAACGGCACTAATAAAAAAGAGGCTGCCTTGCATAACAATACCATTGTATCGGATTGTGCTGTTGCAAATGCTGCAGGGCATTCTGGTTTTACCCCGCAGACCCTGAATATTCTTGGATGGGTTAGTGATTTGAAAAATCAATGGCTCTACTAGATTAAATCGCTCTTATATTGTCAATTCTTTCCATCAGGTTCCTTCACTCAGAATCCTTAACTCTGATGACATCGATTGGGTGACACTCCTTGAAAAATAATAACTAAATGATATGCTAACTACACTCCCTCATTATCACCAAATTAATTTGGGATCAAGCTGATCTCATGCTAATGGAACTGCATCTCCCTTTGTTTACATCCAAGAAGCAAGCCCATGTGTTTATTGAGACCCATGATAACGAAACTGAAACATCTAAATCTGCAGTGTTGAATATTGAAAATCCAATACAGCCCAATGACAATATGCTCAACCAACTTACTTCCCTGGCCAGTACTGTGAAGGACTGGTCTTGGGTTGAACCTTTAATGAAAATCTTTTTCATTCAAACAAGCCAACATGCAATCGTAGCCAGGAAGTCATGTGTTTTAAATCTTGGAACTCTTGTGGCTACAAAAACTTGTTTTCTTGGTTTCATTCTCTTGAAAAAGGAAATAAACCCACAATCATTTTATTTCAGGAAACCATGAAAGTACAACAATTTTACTTGAACGCTTCCACAACATATACCCCGCCTGCCACCATGGGTCCAACAGGAAGACCATTTGGAGGCGTGGCGGTTTCAATTGATAATATGAAAGCCAAAATTAAGTTGATTGCATCATTTGAAGAATTATTGGTTATAGAACTTATTATACAGATTACCGAAAATATCTTTTCTTCTCATCAGCTTGCACTGGAATCCTTCGAAGATATCTCTATCTGTGATTCTTGGACATCTTGATATCATCTTAGAGGACAGGTTTCTTCGAAATCCCCACAATGTGGTGATCATAGGGGGGTGACTTTAATTGCACTTGTTCTAGAAAACATTTCTAGGCAGTCTATTGTTTCCAAGAAATGTGATTCCCTCAATAGATGGCTTAAATGGTGGACCCATCTTTGGGAATGGGACTTACAAATGGCAGAGATTGGTGAAAATGAACTAAAATTCACTTGGCAAAGAGGCTCTAATAAATCCCATATAGACTACTTTTTTGTCTCCACTAACCTAGCTAGAAGTTGCGATCACGTGACGATTAGCAATCCTCTGCTAGGTGATCACATGATCATTAATCTCAATGCGAACCTACAATTTAGGACATGTGAAATCACACCTGCACACTCGCTTTTAGAATTTGAGCACCCTGGCTTATCTCTTCGATGGGATATGAAATTATGTCGGCAGATGAGCACCTCTCTCGAAAGACATTTCTTAAGTGAGAGTGGTGATCCGATGCACACAGTAGATCTCCAAAATGTGGATAATAATGACAAAATCAATATTAATTATTAATAATCTTGCTAAAAAAATGCATAAAATATTACAAAATGACCATACATTCAATATAGAGGTTGCAAATTTAAAACGGCAGAAAAATAAAAATCTTAGGGCTCTTCGTGCTCTAGCATCTTCACCTACCCAACATCGAAGATGCAAAAACCAGATTAATCAGATTAACAAGAATAAAATTAGTTTAATCAAAATTCAGTTGCACATAGCAGACAATCAAAAAATGATTAAACATCTTTGTAAGCACAATACAAAATCAATTTGGGAAATGATTAGGGATACTACCAAACACTCTGTCTCGATGGCTACTTCCATCTCAGCTGAGGCTTGGGTTTTTGTAGATAAAAACATACCAAACACCTCCTGCATATATTGCTGCCTTGAATTTTGATCTTGATACTTTAACTATGGGGCACGGTCAATGGAATCCGGAGGACATTCAGTGGGCTATTTCCAAACTGAAATATTCTAAAGCAGCGGGCCCTGACGGTATTCCATCATGTGTGCTAAAGTCTGACCCTCAGTTTTAGGCCTCCATCTTAAAAGTTAAATTTCACCTGATCTTTGAATCAAAATTAATACAAGAATCCTGGCTTCCTTCTATAAGAATACCTGTTTTTAAAAAGGGTGATCCGTATAATCCTGTAAAATACAGACCTATTGCCCTAATGGATGCTTCTTGGAAAGTTTTTCCATTCTTATTCTCAAGGACCCTGAAAAATATATCGAAGAACAGAACACTTTTTCCCGATTTCAGATAGGATTCCAAAAAAATATGGGTATGGCTTTAAATTCTACTCTTCTGTCTCACATACTAGACATGACAAGGAAACCACTCAATGGTCCTGTATATATGGCATCACTCAATAAGACATCAGCTTTTGACTGTTATTCACAAGCACTTCTGCAATAAAATGGTTATGTTTGGTATTCCCCCCTACATTATCTGTATTATTTCAATTTTACATCAAAATACTTATTATCGGGTGCAAGTCAATCAAGAAGGGGCATTAACGGAAGCTATCCCAACATCCATAGGAGCAAAGCAGGGCTGTAACCTGGCATCTACCCTATTCAATATATATCTGAGTGACCTTAATGACATATGGCACCAACATAAATTGTTTTCGGTTTGACTGGGCCAACTGCGTATTCACTGGATGGCGTTTGCCGGCGATTTAATTTTTTTTCGACAAAACACCATTTGGTTTAGAGTAAACTTAAAATCTTCGACATATGCCCATAAATTCAATCTCCACCCTAATGCTGAGAAATCCAAGATTGTTTTATATGCAGGTAGAAATAAAATAAGGCCTATGAAATGGTCCTTGGAAGGTAACCCTATGGAACGCGTGATGCAAATGCTCTACCTAAAATATAGTCTGTGACACATCATCACTAACCATGAGGAGAAATTAGCTCATGCAAAAATTTAGACCTTTACTTTCACAGATGAAAATAATTTACAAAAAATATTGCACATTTTCTATTACTCCAGCGTTAGAATTTTATACTGTAAAAGTGGAATCCATTTTATTGTATGGCTTGGACATGTGCTTACTGGACATTAGTAAAATCCTAAATCAGATGCAGGGCTGCATGTGGAAAGATATATTGGGACCTGCAAAATCTTTGCTGAATCCTATAGTTAGACACAAACTGGGCTTAACTTCACTATCCTCAAAATTTCAATGGAGACAGCTTAACAATTATTCAAAAATTATTAACCCCCCCAAAACTCATTCTATGTTGACTTATGCCAAATGCTTAGTGACGCTCAACCCCCTTCTCTAATACAATTTCGTGCTAGAATGCAAACTATATTGGGTCATCTAAATGTGGATGAACAAGATCTGATTTCACGCCCTGAAGTGGTGAGAAAGAAATTATATTGTTCTGATTGGATCTGCACCACTGAAGTCCTCAGTAAGTACACCTTGTAGCAAGGAGTATGCCCGATTTGTTTATAATAAAAAAAAAAAACCCTGATCATCTTATCTATTATGTTTCCCCTGTGAAAAGCATGCTCCCTATATATCAGATTCAAACTCAACCAATTCCATACTAGAGAACAAATGAAACATTGGGCTTCCGCGGATGCGGTACATTTAGACAGCACTTGTTAATTCTGCTTTCATGACAACCAAACTGAAACACTTAAACACCTTGTTATTACTTGTCCTCATTTTGAATCCGATTGGGAAAAACCTTATTGGTATCACCAGCTATTCTAGAAACTTTCTTTGGCGGAGATGCATGTGGGGTGAAAATGTGTCATTGATTCTCTCGCTGACATGTTTATTGAATGTTATCAACAAAGAACTGATGAACATCTAGCCTCGACTTTGTCAATTTGCTAATTTTTGCTATTTGCACCTTAAATGATTTATGCATTGTTGGAACGAGGATCATAACTTAGCCTCGTTCTTGTTCAATTGCACATTTTTGCTATTTTGTACCTGAAATGAACTGTTGTATTGAATATCTTAAGATGAGTTTGAGCCGAGGCATTTAATAGCTAGGTTCACTAGATATAGTTACAATAAGCATGGTGGAGAATGTTATCTTTGAGCACTGTTTTTATGATGTACTTTCATTATGCAGTTTTTATGGACCCACCTGTAGAAGATCAAATTCTATGTAACACTATATTAATTAGCATAGTTAACACTCTTGCACACATAGTTCACCGTGAGGAAACTGATTGACAAAAAAAGTGATTTTAAGATGTCATTTTAAACATGTGTTTTTTTTTTCAACAGTTCTTTTTTATTAAACATTTCAATAATACAGTGCAATGAAATCAACATAACCTTTGCATATATCATCAATTGTCACCAAGAACCACAACCATTTCTTTTCACATGGAACATTAGAGGGACCGTGCCCCGTAGGTTCTCCTGGGTGGGGGGGGGGGTACAGATTTCAGTTACCCACTGTTCTCTTCGTTAGCGTTAGGTGCCATCAACTCTGCAGCCATTGTGTTAGTGGGGTCCTTCTGGTGAGGCCTGGGTACTTTTCAGAGTAGTTCATAAACGTTGCCCACGTGTTCAGGAAAGCATTCAGATTCCCAGAGTGTATCGCTGTAATATTTTCTGCCACTACGATTTCCCAGCATTTCGACCACCATAATGGCATCGTGGGGCCATCCGCGTTTTTCCATAATCGGGCCAATGCCATTTTCGCAGCCAGTAGGATGTGTGCGCACAGGCGCGCCATCTGCCCTGAGAGTGGCAGTGCCCCTCCCCCATTTTCCCCCCAAGAGAACTATTCCAGGATTCCACAGGATTGTTAGTCCTGTAATTGCTTTAATGTGGCCCATCACTTCCCCCCAGTACCTTTCTGCTCTTGGGCAAGACCACAAGAGGTGAAACAGGGTGCCCCTGTCTGCACAGCCTCTCCAGCAGTTCTATCTAGGAGTTGGTAGATTGCGGATATCTTCCCCCTTGGGTTTGCTGATAAAAGGGTGTGTTCAAGTGCCGTCAAGTCTCTCGCTCCCTTTTTTCCTCACTGCCTTATGTGAGGTCCAATGCCGCAGCTGGGCGTAATGGAACCTTTCTGTTTCTGCTACCCTGAATTTTCCCTTACATTTTTCAAAGGTTATCGGAGAGCCCATCTCTATGAAGTCTGCTAGTTTTTTTAGTCCTCCCTCTTGCCATGCTGCGAAGCCATGTGGGGGGATTCCGGGTGTAAATTCCGGGTTATTCCAAAACGGTGTGAGTGGACCTAGCAAGCTTTTACAACCCCATTTTCGGGCTGCTGCTTTCAATTTTTGTACAGTGTTTAATGTTGTTGTAAGGGGTCCTACTTTGTCCTCGGCTTTTATGGTCAGCAAGTGCAGAAGATCTGCTAGGGGGACTGGGCACCAAGCCTCCTCTATTTGTCTCCAAAGAGGCAGGTCTGATAAGCGTGCCCATGCAAATGCATTGGAAAGTTGCACTGCTAGTGTGTATCTAGCCACATCCGGGACGCACAGACCACCCAGAGCTCTGCCACGGAGCATGATTTTCTTCACTATTCTGGGTTTCTTTCCCGCCCAAAAACATTTTTGTATGTTTCTCCGTAGAGTAATGAACTCCTTTTCTGGGATATGCACCGGGAGAGCCGCACATTGGTACAATAATATGGGAACCAGGTTCATTTTCACTTCAGCTATTCAGTCGAATCAAGACATTGCTTGCGTTTTTCCAATGCTCTAGGTCACGCCTGAACTCACTGAACAGCTGTGGGAAGTTGCTCTGATATATGCGGGAGGATTCCCTGGGGATCTGAACCCCCAGATATTCGATGATCGTTGAGTCTGCGCAGGGGATCGGAAGTGCCGGACTCAGGTCCGCCTTTTGTTTTTTAGTGAGGTTAATTGCCATTGCTACTGATTTATCCAAGTTCACCCTGAACCCAAATACCCTACCAAATTCCTCTATTTCTTCCCAAAGCGGTCCCAGGGTGGAGATTGGTTTGGTTGTGGTTACCAGCACATCATCCGCATAGAGCGCAACTTTATATTCCTGACTCCCTACCGTGAGCCCCATTATCTCCAGGTTTTGACGGATCCTATTCGCAAACGGCTCCATGGTCAGAGCAAAGATCATCAGCGATAGGGGACAGCCCCGTCTCATTCCCCTGGAGATGCGTATTATTTCAGACCTGTTGCCATTCACCCGTAGTAGGAATTTGATAATTAGCCATTGCCCATTTGATGAAGTTTGGACCAAAACCCCAATGCAGTAGGACGTTCTGGATATAGCCCCAGTCCATTAAGTCAAATGCCTTGTGGGCATCCAGTGAGATAACCAGCATTCCTTCCCCTGTCCTGTTTGCGCTTTCTATGAGGTCTATGGTGTGCCTACTATTATCATGTGTCCCCCCTCCCTGGGATAAATCCTGTTTGGTCTTGGGCTATAATGTTTGGGAGAGGCATTTTTAGCCTTGCTGCTAGTACTTTCAAATATATTTTTGCATCATTATTCATTAAGGTTATTGGTCTGTATGAGGCTGGTTGTTCGGGATCTTTCCCCGGTTTGTGAATGAGACTCGCCAGTGACTCTGCCATTGATTTAGTGATGGCGCCCGTCTTCAGAAAGGAGTTAAATAGGGTAGTCTGTTGCGGAGCTAATATGTGTGAGTAAGTCTTTCGCGGTCAGCCCATGCCGACCCGGGGCCATGTTTTTCAGTGATTTTATGGCTTCACCAGTTTGTTCCTGTGTAATGGGGTCGTCTAGGGTGTTCAGTCGCGTTTTGTGTTGTTGGGCTTTGCTGGTTCGCAGGTAGCTGGGCAGTTTATCGAGGGATGTTGGTGGGCCCATCATTATAGCTTTGTGGTGATTTACCAGCACCTCCATCTTGTGCCCCTTCCTGTATTGGGCCTGACCATCCGCATCTCTAAGGCAAGCTATGTTATTCCTAGTGTGCGTTTCTTTCAGCTTATATGCTAGTATTTGATTTGCTTTATTGCTTTTACTATAGTAAAACTATTTTGTGGTGGCCAGCGATTTCGCTGATCGATCCGCCCAATACATCTCTAGTGCTATTTTGGTTTTCTCAGTGCCCTTTCCCCTTTCCTTGTCCAGTGGGATTGTAGATCTTTTTCTAACGAGCCAACCGTACCCTCCAATTTGGACACTAGGATTTTCGAGACCCTTCGCTGCTCTGCCCCAGCGCTAATGAGCGTCCCCCTCACTACCGCTTTCATGGCACCCCAAACTACACCAATGGGTGTGTCCCTTGTTGTGTTTTCCAAAAAGTAGTTAGTGTTTCCTCCGTTTCCCTTTTAATACTTTTGTCTAGCGGCTTGCTGGGGGGAACCGTTTATACTTTGGTCAGCCGATACTGGGGCATGATCCGAGATTGCCTGTGCGTGCATCTCTACCTTGTCCAAACATGGCTATATTGCGTCTGTGACTAGTAAGAGGTCTATTCTTGAAAAACCCCTATGTGCATGAGAGTAGTGGGTATAATCGCTAACCCCCCTATTAGTCAACCTCCATGCATCGACCGTCCCAGTTTCCCTGAATAGGTTAGCCAGCGATTGTGCTTGTGTATAGTCTAATCTGGTTGGTGGGAGAGTTTTATCTGCTCGAGAGCCAGGGACCATATTGAAGTCCCCACCTATAATCAGATATCCTTCCGAGAACGCCAGGATAGTTGGGCTAAGGTTTGCTAGGAACTTGTCTTGCGCGACATTCGGGCAATAAACTACCGCCATTGTGATTGGTTGCTCTACTAGTAGCCCCTTCACCAAGAGGTATCTGCCCCCCCGGGTCTCACCTAACTGTAATTCTGGTTAGAGGGACATTCTTGCTCAATAAGATTGCCACCCATCTCTACCCCCCACCCCCACAAAGTGGCGAAGAACGTTTTCTTAAACCTTAATCTGACTCGTTTTTCGTCATCCTGGAGCAGGTGAGTCTCCTGGAGGAATACTATATCTCCGGTTAGCTGACTGAGCTTGTGCTCCACTGACCACCCTTTCCAGGGGAAATTGAGGCCCTGGACCTTTCATGTAAGGATTCTAATTTCCCTTCCATCAACCGACCCCATGAGTCTCCTTAGTGGTTGAAGCTTTGATAGATGTCCTATCCATCCCTATTTGTGTTCCCTGTGCGGGGTGGTCCTGTTAGCGTGTACTTGTGATGTCTGTGTGCTGTCACATCGCGTCACTTGTGGAAGAGTGACATCTTGTGCCTTCCCCTCTTGGTCTTTCTCCCCCCATCAACCCCCTCACTCCCTCCGCCCAAACCCTTGAACCCTAAGAAAAGAGATTCTCCTCCCCAACGGGGCAACTGCAAGTGCTCCAACCACAAGCACAAATGGCCAACCGGCCCAACTTGTCAACATCAGGACATAGTTCTTCGCAGCGAAATGTGGAGCTAATTGGCTTGATTTTGGTTTCATCTGGTCTAACCCAGATGTTCAGGGGTTCCTTTGCACCTCCCCGACCACCCTCCATTCCCCTACTTGCCCACCCTAACTCGGCTAGGGATGTGTTTCCGGCAATGTCACCCCCTCCTCCCCTTAATGGTCAGGGACCCCAGGGGGTCATTAACTGACCTTATCTACATTCAGAGTTCTGTGGCCGTTAAGTCGGGGTTGGGCTTTCTTTAGGGAGGCAGGGGGGGGGGGGCACAGATCCTGCATCTTCTGCTCACCCTTGTCCATGTCGCTGATCCTTGCTTTTTGGCGGGATCTCGGGCGGTCGCCTCTGCTTCAGATTCCTCGCTTGCCCCCCAGATCCCCATGAATTTGTTGGCTTCTTTTAGGGAGTGGAACTGTTGCTGTGTGCCCTCCCAGGTGAATTCTACAGATGTTGGAAAGCCCAAACGGTATGGAATCTTTCTTTCACTCAGCCATTCAGTCAGTGGCTTGAGGGTTTTCCTTTTCTGAAGGGTGGAGTTCGCCAAATCTTGATATAAGAGATTATTGGAATCTCTGAAGGAAATTTGCTGCATTGACCTGGTTTCTCTCACGATTTCTTCTTTTCCCCTAAAGAAGTGGACCCTGGCTAGGACGTCCGGAGGTGATGTGGCTGACTGCCGTGGGATCGTTCTGTGCACCTGGTCAATTTCTAGTGGAGACTCATCAGGGAGTGTTATGATAAATCTGAACAAGTCTGCTATGTAGCCCTCCAGTTCTGAGTCTGGGAGTGACAACGGGATCCCGCCTTGACCTGTCTTCTGCGTCTTCCCACTTCGCCACGAGTGCTTCGCATCGTGCTTCTAGGGCTGTCAGCCTGTCTTGTCATTTCTCCCATTCAAAGGTTTGATCACATAAGGCGCTTTCCACTTCTGCTGTACGGCTTTCCACTGCCTCCACCTTTTTGTCGAGGGAGTTGATCTTTTTCATCACTTCATCCGTGCCCTTTTGAATTTCTTTTGTTAGGGCTGTGAGCAGGTCCTTCCGGTCTGACCTTATAGCTAAATGTTCCGTTTCTAGGGACTCCTGGTTAGCGTTGGAGCCCGATGCTTGTTCCCCTGGTGGCTCCCCCTTCTTTGGCTTCTCCGGGATGCTGTTGCCCATCAGCGCGGCAATGTCAGTTTGCCTAGTCGCCTTGCCACTTTTTAACATTGCTCCTAGTGGTCCGGGTGAGGGATGGGGTTGGTGTTGTCTGTAACGATTCTGTCACACTTCTATTAGCCCCACTATCCCTCCGGGATCCCGAGAGTCGTGAGGCCCTCCTCAGGGGGGTGGGGAGGTTGACTCAAGCCTTAAGCACTGCAGTAGCTTCACCTCGAGGGTTCCTCTAGAGATGTACCACGTGTGGGTGCTTTGGACATTCAGGGTGGGCCTCGCCCCTTACTGCTGCCCAGTGGTCCTCAGATGAGGGGACGTCACCTGCTGCCAGCTCCCTTACTGTGGTGCAAATGGTGGTTCGCCGTTAGGACGCCAGTTCGACCTGCGCCACTTCCTTATTAGTTTTCTGGACTCGGCCTGGGACGTGCCCCTAAAATGGGACCCCTTTGTGATGTTATAATCCCTCAGCAGCGATTGCCCGTGGGGTCTCCTCCGCCCGGTATTTATTGGCAGTTTTCTGTGTTCTTTCTTGTCCCCGCCGCAGCCCATTGTTGTTGACTGCTGCTCGTGGCTAATGTGGGCGCCGCTGTGCTAATGAGGCGGTCGGGGACAGATTTGTCCTTGGTCTACAGGACTGGAGCTAGATTTGCCTGCCTCCGGTGCTCCGTTAGTGAGTGCCATCCATTCGGGGCCCAGTATGTCATTACGGGCCCCAGTGACGAATGCTGGTGGAAATGGGCGCTGGTGCGCCAGTCTTGTGGGGATTACACTGGATTTGCCAATGCTATATGGGCTGCGCTGTAGCCCGTGGGCTCTTCTCCCACTCTAGGCACAGCGCGACTCCGGTGTAGGTCACTCCCTTTAGCTGGTGAGGTGGACGGCTCCTCCTTCTCCCCTCTTCCTGGACCCACAGAGATGTGGCGTGATGGGCCCTCCCCACTGATCCAGGGGACGCTAGCCGACTGCCACCCTGGCCCGCTTAATGCTTCGGCAGGCTGCTACAGTACCCGTCACTCTGTGGCGTCTCCGTGCGGGTACCGGCTCTGCTTCCTGCTGCTTGCCGCCACTGCCTGGAGGGTGTCTGTTGTTGCCTAGCCGGATATAGGGTATCTTCGTTATCCGCTCAGATGCCCTTCAAGCAGTGGATCCAAATTCTGCTGATCTTCCACTTACGCTTCAGGCAGGGGCTGCAACGGGAGCGTGCTGCGGGGGATCCCGAGCGGGAGATGCTTGCCACACCAGATGAAACCTGATAAGGGGCCGCAGCTTCTCTCAAATGCTACTCAGTTGGAGGTGGCTGCCGGGGAGTTCACGCTGCTGCTTCCACTATGATGCTTCAACGTTGGGCCGGCTGCCTGCTTGAGTGCGGTGGCTCCCCCTCCATGTGTTGTCATCGGAACTCCAGAAAGTTGCGGCCGCCATTTTCTTTTCTTTTTCGTGCCGGACCACAAGTTTCACTTAGCTTTTGCTCTTCAACCCCAGCGGTTCAGCAGTCCCTTTTAGCGGCGAAACCTGCTCCTTTCCTTCCTCATTCTGATTATGTATTTCATGCGGGCTAACGGAGTGAGGTGCCGCTGTAGTTATGCTCGATGCTTGGAGCCAGCCAGGAGCTTCTAAGGAGCCATGCCATCCGCGGCAGCTCCAAGCCACGCCCTAAACATGTGGTTTTATGATACTTTGTGTAAGAAAATTCAAAAAGGGATTCTTGAACTTTTGTTATGCAATATTTGTTACAGTAATTTTGTAAAGGTTTTGGACAAAACATACACAAATAAAAAAAGAAGAAGAATTGCTGCTGCTTTCCGTCGACAAAATCTAAAAGCTGTCTGGTCTGTCGAGGACTGATCCGAGAGAGGACCTGGCTAAGAGACCTCTCCCTGAGCTACGAAGGAACATCGTGCAAAAGCTGATCTTCCTCAAGGTACCCTGGAAGCCAGTCACAAAAGCATCTCCCAACACCAGACGCCGGCTGCTGTGCTGAAATCCATCAGTGAGTCTTTTTTGCGGCACCAAACTCTGCACTGAGGTGGACCGCACGCCTCATCTTCGCAGGACTTCCCCGGTCGATTGTCCAAGAGCACCGAGAAGATCGTATTTGCAACCTCGATGCAAGTGTTCACCTTTCTTCAAGGAATCTCGACACCCTGCAGATCCTGCTTTAAAGGGAGTTCACTCTTGAGGGCATCGTCGATGAACCATCGAAGAAACTCTTCTATCTCAGGTACATTGGGGTAGCTGAACCTTTTCACCAAGAAACAAGACTGATTAAACATTAAGGGACTGGGCTTGTTAATATACTTTATTACAGGTTGCCCAGGTGGGGGATCCTCACTCAGAATTGTGTCTTAGTATCAAAAGAAGCATTCTGCCATTGTGTAACCTAACTAGCCTTCCTTCCTATGATCTATATTGAGACACCTTACTGCATGATTTGTATGCTATTTTTAAACTGTCAGCAGTTGGTGCATTTTAAAGGAATCAAGTGTGGTACAACATAGACATTGTATATATCTGCCATATTAGACTTGCCAGAGTACAAAGTGTTTTAGTAATTGATGTATATATCTTGAACCTTATTTTGATAGAAAGAACTGTTTGCACATACCAGGGTTTGGACATTCCTTTGTGGTGGCTTGGAGAATACACTGTACTTAAGAACCAGCCTGCATCACCTCCTGAGAGCTTAAGCCTTGGTTGCTCGTCCATTGCTACTACAATAGGGAACCTTGGCTGGCATGCTCTGTGCTTCTACTCTGCCATATAGAGGGCAGGAGTACAGATAGCCCCATCCAGTCTTTACACACTGACCCTGCGTGCAGATGTTATGGCCGTTAAAAACATTGTCTTCTTTCTTGTCCATTCAGATTACTGACATTGAAGTGGCTCAAACAGAGCACACATAAGGAATTTCAAAACTAGATTTAAATCCCAAACGGGTACCACGAAAGGGACTGGAGGGAACACATTTGTGAGGCCTTTCAAGAATTGAATCATGAGAGGAATTTCGAAGTAAGATGCCTGCTCTGGACTGCACTTAAATATGGCCAATGCTGCCAAGTATCCCTTGAAAGTGCCAATCTGGAGACCCACGATGGCTAGATGTAGCAAAAATGATAACACCATAGGTGTGTCGCACAGAAAAGGTTCCACATTCTTCTCTCTGAACCAGCTGCAGCACTTGTACCTGCATCAGCAATCGGGAGATTTCATTGCTGGCCTTCTGGCCAAAAACAAAAAATCCATCACGTCTTCTGGGGGGTCCCAATTCTTATATCTCAACCTCTCAGAAACCAGGCATGAAGGTTGAGAATCTTGGCCTCTGGATGGAGAACCCGGCCCCCCTCTTGTGAGAGAAGGTATTCTCTTAGCGGAAGACGCATTGGAATGCAGATGGACATGTCCAGAAGGCCCGGGTACCACGTCCTCCTGGCCCAACCCGGAGCAATCAGGACCATGGTTTTCCCAAACTTCCTCAAACTCGTGACGGCATTTGAAATGACGGGAACTGGAGAAACGCATACAAGAAACTCCCAGTCCACTACGAACGCGTCCCCTAGAGCGCCTATCGGGGGAAATTAACCAGAGCAGAACAGCTTGGTATTCCTGTTGACATTGAATATGAACAGATTGATTTGAGAGGTTCCCCAAAGGGTGAAGATCTCGTGAAGGACTTTCTCAGCTAGTTGCCACTCGTGGGAGATTGTGCTGTGCCTGCTCAGAGAGCCGGCCGCAAAGTTGTTCTCTCTGGCTAGGTGAACTGTTGAAAGGGAGATTCCTTCTTAAAGTGCCCAGAATCAGAGCTGCATTGCCACTCTGCACAGTGGTAGTGACCCTACCCCTCCTCTCTCTTGTTGAGGTAGTACATGGCCATTGTGTTGTCTATCATTATCATGGCATTCATTACCCGTACAGAGAGCAGAAGGCTGTCAGTGCTAGTCTGATTGCCCTCAGCTCCAAAAGGTTGCTGTGTAGTTTGGACTCCGATGGAGACCAACGACCGCAGTCAGTCACGTTGTTGGCGTGTGCCCCCCCCACCCAGTGAGTGAGGCGTCCGTAACTACAGTTATCTCTGGCCATGGCTGCCAAAAGGTTCCCTCTTCAGAATGTTGTCCTCGCAGGCCCACCACATGAGATCATGTGTGACTCTCTTCGGAAACTAAAGGAGATCCAACATCTTGCCTTAGAATTGAGACCACCAGAGGGATGTCATTCTCAGACGAGCCTCTGCCACCAGCAGAATACAGGATAATAATAATTTAGCATTTAGATAGCGCTACGAACCCTCAGGTATCGGAGCGCTGCTTATTATTACCCACGGTGTGTGGCGTCATTTATCGACCTCGGAAGGATGAAAGGCTGAGTTTGACCCTGCCGGGATTCGAACTTGTGTCAGCAGGCTCTGCACAGATATCAAAGCGAGCACATTACTCGCTGTATTATCGGACCAGCATGTTGCTGACCAACCTTAGGAAATTACCATCTGGAGAATGTGTTGAGCCCTCATCTCGGGTGGTGAGGCTTTACCCGAGGAAGCATCCAGGCCCACTCCGATGAATTGGAGCTTTTAGAAAGTTATCATGTGGGACTTCATGAAATTGTGGGAGAAGCCCCGTCTGTAGAGAGAGTGGCAGGTGATGCTGAGATCTTACAGATCCTGTTCAGGAGAGCAGGCCCTGATCAGTCAATCGCCCAAGTAGGGGTAGAGGTGAATCCCTCCCCTCCCGAGAACCACTGCCACTACCACCATTAACTTGGTGAAAACCCTTAGAGCAGAAGTCAGCCCGAATGGCAGAACTCAAAAGGGATGGTGAGAACCACCATTGGCGAACCTCGGGTACTTCCTGTCCTTGTGATGAATAGGCAGATGGAAGCAAGCATCCTGAAGGTGCAGTAATACCATCCAAAACCTGAAGCTGGAGAGCCTGAACGATCTGGGAAAGGGTAACCATTTTTAATTTGTCATTCCTGAGGAACTTGTTCAAGTATCTCAAGTCCAAAATGGGTCTCAAACCGGTGTCCTGCTTGGGGATCAAAAAGTAAGGGGAGTACCATCCCTTGTTACTTTCAGTTACAGGAACTGGCTCCATAGAACCTTTCTCTAGCAGACTGGAAATCTCCTGCAAGAAGTACAGATCTGGAAGTTTGCAGGAGTGGCTCCCCAGTGGATGATCCAGAGGCCTTCTTAAAAAGGGCAGGCAGTAACCCCGTTTGCAAGGCCCAAGCATCAAAAGTTTTCCCCGTCATTCTTCCAAATGCTGACTGAGCCTGCCTCCCACTGCAGTCCTGTGACTAAGGCCTCAGAGTGGTTTTGAGGCAGCTGAAGCAGCGGCTGAAGGTAAAGCAGCTGTTGCCTGGGCCGAACTTAGCACCTCTTCCTCGTCCACCACAAGGGAATTTTCTCTGGCCTCTTTGACTGGCCTATCACTCTTCCAAATGAGGAACATTAGCAAAATGACCTACACCTCCATGCTTGTGCAGTAGGGTGAGAAGGCTGAGGCTGTCTTATAGTGACACTGAGTGACTTGACCGCTGATTTTGAGGTCTGTACGTTTTCAAGGCTTTCATCAGCCTTGTTGCCAAACAGTTGTGTGCTATTAAAGGCCATTTTAGGTAGCCGGGACTAAGCATCTGGTGCGATGCCAGACTTTCTCAACCATGCATGCATGCATGCAAACTTGTGCATTACCGTGCTAGCTGTCATGGCTCTGCTAATACTATTGGTGGAGTCCAAACCTGATTGGAGGGATTCACACATTGCGCCCTTTCCATCTTTGAGGATATTCAGGAAACCTTCCCTATCCGCACATTCTGGGATATGCTCAGTTACCACTGCAATAATTCCCACAAGGTGTGGGTGAATTTGGTCAGAGAGCAAGTGGCATTGATGGACTTAAGAGCCATACCACTGGATGAAAAAACCTTTTTAGCAAGTGCGTGAAAGCGCTTGTCACTATCTGGAGGGATGGTAGGGTAAGCCGCCTGTCTAGATGTGGTCACCTACACCACAAGGCTTTCTGGGGAAGGGTGCCTGGAGAGGTATTCTGAGGCTATGCTAGAAGGTTTGTACTTCATGGTCAAATTTCTACTGATCACAGGGCTGGTGTCACGGGACTCCCAGTTCACCATGACCCTTTTTTGTAGTGCTGAATGAAATTACAAAATAGTGTCTTTTTGTGGATCCTTGTCTAGAATGTCCGTTGGGTCACCCTGTTCATAGGCAGTAGCTGACCTCCCCAACCCAGGTATTCAGTTACTCTATTCATTCATTCATTCTCAGCATGATCAGATTGGTCAGATGACACAAAATCAATTTCAGGGGAAGTGTCCAGGCCAGTGGGCACTGTCCAGGCTACTTGCATTCTGAAGGTTATGATATGGCATTTATAACGTGCCTGTACCCAAGTGTTTCAAGGCAGGACGAGGCAAGGGAGGGGGAACAAAGGGGAGACAGACAACAATCCTACTAGGCCAGGTTACATTCAGATCGCGCAAGTGCATGGGAAGGCGGAAAGTGCGGGGGTGCGGGGAGGGGACAGTGCAGTACATGGGATAATAGAATAATTTACAATAAGTAAAAAGTACGGCCAGCAGGTGGCAAGGGCAAGTGCAGACATCAGATATCAAGTGCTGCTACTGGGACTGTAGGGATACAGAAAACAGTCCCAAGTGCGGGGGTTGCCAGGAAGGTAGTGCAGGTGTGTGTGACTGGCAGGGGCGGGGGGGTCCTGGGCCTGAGATCAGAGGGTGGCCAGGTAACCAGTGCAGTTTCAGTTTCAGCCAGGAGGTCAGCAGGGGAAAGGAGGACAAAACGCAGAGGCAAAGAGAAAGGTTTTGAGGTGCTTCCGGAACCAGAGATGATTCTCCTCAAGTTTCAGGGAGGCCCCAGCTGAAGAAAGATCTACCACCAGTTCGTTGCTTGGAGAAGCGACTGACCCTGAGGGAGTTGGAGGCGGATGAGCAAAGAGCTCGAGAAGGAAGATATTTAGGGAGAGTTGGAGGCATGGAGGCCCCAGGCCCCAGAAGGCTATGTGGACAATGCAAAGGGTTTTAACTTAATCCTTGGAGCCACTGGGAGCCAGTGCAGAGATTTCAGTCCTAGAGAGATACAATCCACGGGCTTGAGCCAACGACAAGTCTTGCAGTCCTGTTCTGGATGAGTTGCAAAGGGTGGAGAGTAGAAGCAGGCAGATTTAGAAAGAGAATGTTGAAATAGTCTAGCCTATAGAGAACCAGAGCTCTGGAGACAGTGAGCTTCTGGGGGGAAGGAGAGGAAAGGAAGAATAACTCTGAGGAGGTGCAGCTGGTAGTGTGACTTCTTAGATACGTTGGAGATGTGAGGAGAAAAGGAGAGTGTGGAGTCGAAGATGACCCCAAAGTTTTTAGCCTCACAGGTGGGAGCAGGAAGAGGGCTAAGAGACGCTGGCCAGAGAGTGACAGGAAAGGAGGGAAGGGTGTGCCGATGAGGAGAATCTCAGTCTTACTGGCATTAACAGCACACCACTCCTGGATAGCAGACAGACAGTCAGAGATGCGAGAGGGAGAAGAGGTGGCTGAGGGTAGACTGGAAATTAGCAAGGTGTCATCTGTATAGTACTGGAAGTTGGGGCAGAGCGCAGCAATACGGTGGGCAAGAAGTGCCAGGTATTGGTTGAACAGCCAGGGAGAGAGAGGTTAGACCCCTGGGGAACACCACAGCTAGAGATAGAGGAGAGGAAGGACCCAGGTTGGACCTGGGAGGGTAGGTCAGAAAGGAAAGAAGTCAGCCATGCCATGGCCTAACCGGTGATCCCCAGGTTATCACGTAGACGGTTGAGCAGAATGGCATGGTTGACCATGTCAAAGGCAAAGTAGAGATCAAGTAAAATGAGGACACAGGGGGTGTTGGAGTCAAGTTTGGAGAGCAGGTCTTCACGGGTGTTCAGGAGAGCAGTTTCCGTGCTTCTGGCAGATCTGAAGCCAGACTGATGATCATGGAGACAACCAACAGATTCAGTGATTCAGTGTGACGAACGAGCAAGGAGGCGGCCAGCTTTTCTAAGAGTTTTCCCAGGAAAGGAGTGATGGCGATTGGGCGATAGTTTGCCGGGCAAGGCGGGTAGGCAGAGGGTTTCTTAAGAAGAGGGTGCACAAGAAAGGGCTTCAGGGGGGAAGGGAAGACTCCAGTGGCGAAGGAGTGGTTGCAGATGTCGGCCAGGGCAGGAGCCAGGGAGTCGATGTGGTCCTTGATGGTTTTGGAGGAACACGGGTGAACCTGTTTTGATGAGACTTTCATAGATCGGACTTGTCTAGAAACCTCGTCTGGGGAGAACAGGGGAAAGGAAGAGAAGGAGGAGGCTCCTTACTAGTGGTCTGTGGTTACACAGTTGGTTACACAGTTTAAATTCTCTATCTGCCAACTGGCGGAATTCAGCAAGCTGTGTATGGATGTCTAAAAGAATAGCTGGTCGATTAGTGGCTGCATGGGATGCATAAAGTGCGTTCAACTGTGCTTGCAGAGAAAGCTTGCTACAAACTATCTTCTATAACCCAAATTCCTTCACAAGAGACACACACAATAAACGCCTTCAATGCCTCGCATACCACCTTATAGTCAGCAATCGATCGCTTATTAGTCTGAAAGTAGTGTACAGTCTCATCCTCCACTTCAGTCCTGAACACTTAATCACACATAGATTTAGCTTTGAATATCCAAGAGGTCGCCCAGGGGGCCCTAGCTTAACCCGGACCTCTAACAGGGCTGGCGCATGGTCGTATAAAGTGTGGGCCAGTATCTCACAGGGTGGAACCCACCCGATTTAGAAGTCATCTGGGCAGAGAGGGTAGGGTTGGGAAGCAGGCAAGGGGATATTTTTGCTTTTAGCGGGCTGCCTAAAATCAGCTGAAAATAAAATCTGTCTTTTTGTAAGGCAACCTGCAAAAAGCAAAAATATGACATAGAATCTACTGAGCCTAACCCTAAATCCAACCTGGAATAAGATAAGAATTGTGGACTGGAGAGCAATACATATATCCTGTCTCAGTTTTATGCATCGCCCTCCAAATGTCAACCATAGGTAGTGTCACACAAGCCTCTCTAATAAAGCATAACAGAATTCTGGTTACCATCATCTAAGAGAATTCTCTTTTTTCAGGTCTGTATAGAAATACCAGAGGGTTAGAAACCATTTTTCAGGCCTTCCCATCTATATAAAGATGGTGTATGAACTTGCTCATATGACATTTTTAGTTTAGATTACTTATAACACCACAATATGCTATCATTTTCACAGCATATGCATTAACTTGCAGCTAATGTTACAAGTTTCTGACAACACGTATCAACATTAATAATTTCATATGAGAATTGTTCTTTTTCCTTTGTAGATCATTGAAGTTTATTAAGTATTGGTAAGCTAGCATGTCTCCAATGATCACAATACTAAACTAATAATATTCACCTACTATGGTGCAATCTTAGCATAATGTTCGTCTCTCCCAATCACAACAATACTGCCCAATGGGGATTCTCAGTGGCAACGTATGACTCAACTCATGCATTCATGTACTTATTTAAGCCATTTTCTACTAATTTGGTTTCGCAATAAGGAATAGAGCTCATTATGACTTACTAACAATTTAGTTGCAATGCCAGGGATGGTGGTGTTTTCTTGCACGGTCAGCTAGGTTTGCTAAGGACAAACGCACACGAGCATGCGCAGCATGGAATGACTATGGGAAAAACTCCTTTGTGTCCAATTATGGAAACAACACTGATAATAATTTGATTGTTCCAACTTCAAGCTAACAGTCAGATTCGCTGTTCCCTGTCTTCTGTTTTGTTGCTCCCTTCACCTACCCAATTGTCCATCATCAAATGGTATGTAATGTACATTGTTCTGATATTTTGTACAATCCAAATTCTGGAACAACCGCTATTTACAATTTATAAACATTTACATTTTTTACTACCACTGGTGTATTATATCTTCAGTTGTACTCTGGCCATACTGTCATGATGCCTACCCCCAGGCATCCGGACCAAGCCTATCAGCCCCGGGAGCAGGCATCTAGACATTTAGTAAAACCTCAGCAGCCCCGGCTAGGGGCTATCTGGGTTCAGTCCTGGCGCCAGGCTCATAGTCATTACTTACCTCAGGGAGACCATGCTGCAAATGACTCCAATCCAACATGAAGCCTGAAAGGGACTATTTTTCTACAGGGACTATTTTTTACTCGGGTGTGGTTCTAGGGACTTCTTACCTGGGACTACTTTTGAGGCTATTTAAACCACACCCGACCAGCAACACACGCTTCGCGTTATTCTGCAGCCAGCAGCGTAACACTCACCGTGCCTGCAGCCTGCATCCAGTCTTCTGCCACGCCCGCCTCGAATCCGGAGCTCCTAAAACAAAGAGGAAAGAAAGGGACAAGGTTAGAAAACGAACTTATTTCTATTCCACACCTGATTCTGGATCCATCTTGTCTCCGGACTTGTAAAGAACATCATTTCTGCACGCGCCGCACCTCCAGCTGCAGCGCTGCGCCATACTCACCAGTCTTCACAGCATCCTTTGGGTCGGCGCTGCCTCCATCATTTCTTCGCCGAACTTCGGCACCTATGAGACAAAAGAAAACCACAAGGTGAGCCGAGGGAACCAACAAATATAATTCTTACCCCCATAGACTTACCTGATTTACCACCGGAGGCATCCTTTTGTGACTCTCCATATTTTCAGGTGCCGCATCTGTAAAGAGAGACAAAACAACACGTTTTCCTCATGCAACATTTACCGGACATCGCCGGGTAATACAGACTCTTACCTGAGCGCCACCAGCTGTCACAAGAGCATCTTTTCACGAGCCAGCTGCAAGACAAGAAAGGAAGGGGGGGAACAAGAGTGAACATCGGACATATTGAACTCTATGAACTTAATACTTACTGGTCCTCACCAGGAACCTCAGAGTCAATACTCTCCCGAGCCTTCAAACCAGTGAAGTAACTGGAATCGACGCGCCCCTGCAAATCCACGCAGGATGGAGAGCTCATCTTTCAAGAATATAAGGTGAGATTGCTGTGAGGGCATTTCGGAGGTGATTAGTTGGGGAGGACTGTGGGGGTGCCATCACTTGAATCCACAAGTGGCTAAATCCATCTCTCCACTTGCAGGAGAATATTTCTACGGGTTAAGCAGACAAGATTAGGAGGGCAGATCCAGTCAGTCATCGCTGCACTATGCATCACGTGGGTGGAGACCGCAGCTGTCCGGGTCCGACCGACGCCCCCTGTGGGAGCCAGGTGAGCGTAACACATACTGCTTATACTCATTGAACTGCTGTAATGTGTCCTAAACAAATTGTTTTATGTTCATGTTAAATCCTTCTGTAAAAGGCAGCCTTGAGGACAACCTTTGGTTGAAACACATGTCGGCTGCATTAAGTGGGCTTAATAAACCAATCTATAGCTACAGAATAGGTTTCGATTTTTGGTGAATCTACACTCCATGAGCAAAAGTGATTGATTTTGCTCTGCCTAACCCACCATTCCCTACCAAACAACATGCTGAAACAAGATGCAAGGAAATTAAAACAAAGCCAGAAAAACAGCCAAGAATTGACGTTTCACCTTAAGGGTGGGGGCAGTTGAGCACATCCGCACTATCAATATTTGACCCATGAGTAACATCCCCCCAACCCCTACTGTGCCTCTCCAGACACAAGGGGGTAAAATAAACAAGCAATGCAGGCAAGTCAAATCGAATGTAAAGAAGCAGAAGTCCATGGCATCTGATGGATAAGTGAAGAAATTAGACTTATTTGAATGGATAATTTTAGGCTAGGCAGTAAAGAGCATTGTGTACACAATCGGCTTGTACGGTAAGTATTTCCTCACATCATTAAAGGTTTTCCTGCATGCCTGCACAGCAGGCTGAAGTCTGGGAAGATTTGAAGTTTAGCCGACTGGTATTGTAAGGATCTGTTTTTTTCTGGCTGCCTTGATGATCATGTCTCTATCTGTCCCAAAAGTTGAAGACTTAGTGGGAGCCCCGGAGCCACTTTCAGGCCCAGTGATCTATGTGCCCCCTCATTCTGAAAATGAGAAGAAAAGACTTGGTGGCCTAGAATTGAAGGGAAGTGTTTTTCCAGGATGATTTCCAGGGGGCAACAGTCAACGATTCCAGAAGGTCCAAGATGCAGATGTTATTTCGTCTTCATCAAGGCCCGCAATTAGATCTTCAGACTTATAAATTCTCTGTTAGGCCTCTGTTAGATGGGAGGAATCTTAAGGCGTCTTCACTTATTTGCCCAATATGTCGCCCTCCCAGGTGGTCAGGGAAAGGCCATCGCTTTTGGATCCTGACCGGGGGTGCGGGGGGGTGGGGGATATGCGAGGGAGGTTCACCTGGATGGAGAAGACTTGGGTAGTGGGGATGAGGCACCCTTGGGTGAGAGACAGTATTCTCCATTTCCCTTTTGTAAGGAGTCAAATCTCACCCAGGCTTTTAGTGTGCATTATCAATTAACTGCCTATTTTTCTAGAAAACATTCTACTAATAGACACCACTATGGTATTGAGACAAAGAAAAGCCAGCCGAGAGTCATACATCCTCTCTTTGTTAACACAGACATGCACAAACACCACTCTGGTACTGGGACGAGGAAGAGGGATTCTGAGTACCAAGCCCATTACTCAGTAAATGAACATTGCCTGTACATGGAGCCCTGGAGGCAGTATAAAATGGCCCGCACCGGTGAGGCTGATAACTCTGTCTGGGAGTTTGCCAGAGAGATTGCCTGTGTAAAACATACAGGAGACGTCAGAGGTGAGACCAGGGAGACGGGTACCCGAAGCGCCCAGCAGCAGTAGTCTCGGTGCAGCAGAAGCAGATTGTGATGGGAGCCTTCAGGAGGTCTGCCAGAGCAGTGCTGGTCTGCAGTCTTCCTGGAGTTGGAGGGACTCCTATGTACAACCAAGGCAGTGGAGATCCTGTGACCGAGGTGCGCCGAGCCGGTAGTAGCAACAGCCACAGAGATCCTGCCAACACGAAGTGCAGCACCCAGAAGACAAGATATCCAGTGAGTCAAAGGAGCATGAAGGAGTCCGGGACAATATGGGGTTTCAGCTGGGCAGACTAGTCGCGAAGGACGGCATAGGCAGTGTGAATAACAGTCCAGTGTTGAATTTAAGATTTTTTCAAAGTGCAAAAAGTCGAGAAGCCTGAATGAAAGGGGTTGTTTGTGAATATGAAAAAATTGAAAAGGCCAAGTGAGGGCCAAGGAAAAATGAAGTTTGGCACTTGTGAAATCACCCATGAGAAGGGTGCAAATTCCCAGAAGTAGCGTGAACTTGGAATTTGATGATGGATTTAAAGTGACTGAAATGCAATGAGATGAAACCTTGTTTTGAATACCCAACTGAAATAAAGCTGTTGGTTATGTTCCCTGACACAAAGGAACTGTGAATTGGGTAAACTGAAGAAAATAAACAGCATTGGCAAGTGCCATATAAAGCACAGTGTGTACTGAAACAATAAGCAGTGGCAAAAGTGTTGAGAATATAACAAGTGAAGGGTGGCAAACCAAGTATTGAGAAAGCTACAAGAGGATAAAGTCTGGAAGGAAAAAGTTTAAGAAAACACTCCTGGCCTACAACACAGGCCTCCCCATTGCTGATACCTAGGTCAATGCTTCCTCCAGACAGACCATTGACATCCTCTTCACTGTCCCTTCTACTGATCTATGGACTCCCCATATGGTCTCCATCATATTCCCTTTTCCTCCTCATCCATGAATGGTGGAACCAGATGGGAAGTTCTCTTGGCATACTTCCCATCTAGGTGCATCATTAATGTCTACCAAAATGGCACTATCATGGCCCAAGAACCTAAGCCCAACCTCCTTCTTCTGGATCGTCATCTCCAGTGTCTCATTAACTTCCTCCCCTCTAACTGCCACCCCTCTGGTCCCTCTGCCCCACCAACATGTGTACCACATTCCTGTACCCCACCTCGGAAGACCTTTAAAGATGGCAACCAGCTTCACTTAGCTACCATAAATTATCGCCCTGCTGTTAAACACTCCTCTGAAATCTGTCACTTCCTTTTGATTTAATCGTAAAAAAGAAACTTGTACAATAAGTTAGAATTCAAAGCGTACAAATAATTTTTTTAAAAAAGAAGTTCTGACACAGTCCAGTTATCATTGTCCTTTTGTTAATTCACCTTTGGAGCGCTGGGAATCTTTTGAGGTTCCAAAAAACTGTTTGAAATATCTTTAAAAATCCAGTAATCCTAATGTTACGGTGATTCTTCTCCCTTGCATCAAGAGAACCCATGTTTCTCGAAGACCTTGCAGAGCAGTTTTAAAAAAAATTCACCAAAGTGTTTTTCCCTTGAATCCATCTGGGCCAAGCACTCAATCATTAAGTGCATCTGTGTTTCAAAGGTATCTGCACATAGTCTGCATGAGTAGATGCGCTCACTTTCCTGCCGCCGTCTCTCAGTTACCTCCTTAGTAGGGAAGAGATTCAGGTGGAGTCTCAGGAACTCTTGTCTTAGCGTAGGGGAAGGGAATTTCTTAAAGAAAGTCAATGTGTCCCCTCTTTTCCCAGGGAAGCTTCCCAGTTCGTCTCCTACTTTAGAAGAAGAAATCTTGTCGTTTGTGGTTATCCAGTCAAAGTCAAGTAATTTTCTTTTTATGAGGCCTGGATTTACCAGCAGGGTATCTTCTGAGAGGGCCTACCTTTGGAGTATCTCTGAACATATACTCTTCCACTCAATCCGGGATCTTTTCTGATTTTTCTTTAGGGCGTGGTGCAGTAGGTCAAAACCCCACTCGCACTGGAGTCAGGCATTTACACAAAAGGGATAGCATTTTCCACTCCAGAGTAGCATTCAGAGATGCCAAATCTAGCTCTCTCCAGATTATTTCAACTTGCAAGGAGTTAGGCAAATCGAGGGTTCTTCTCCAGAAGATTCCCTCAGCCTGTTGCTAAGCTGTACCCGTCAGCCTTAATTGAGTTTCTACACCATAAGAGAGTATTGGCTCAACCTTGAGTTTGTAGAACTCGATGACCAGAGGCAAGGAGAATTTACCATACCTCCGTTTGATATTCTGGCCTGGGTGGCCAGATTCCTGGCTTTAGATTTTAGTATTTCCAGGCCAAAAGAATCAATGGTGCTATTATTCAAGGACGGCCCAAGGTATGTAATTTCAGCTACTTCGGGAACTCTCACCCCTTTAAGGAACCAAGCTTTTTTAAAGTGTTGTCAGCCACTAGCGTTATTTAGCGTTAAGATTTTCACTTCCATGAAGACTTTCATCTAGGCATCCTTGCACTCACCGAGACAGTTCAATGCTAGCTAGGTCACTGTTTTTGACACACTCCTTCCTGAGGGCTACAAGAGCCTCTCCATGCCATGGACTAACGGGTCTGGAGTTGCCCTGGTCTTCCCTGAAGGGGTCCGTGCTACTATCATTCCCACTTGCTCAATATAACTTCCTTTGAATGCCACATCTGAAGGCTGGGTGTCTCCTACCCTCTCCCTCACTGTCACCACAATCTATAGGGCCCCTGGACCCAACCCCCTTTTCCTCTCTGAATGGAATGACCTCCTCCCTCAAACTTCCCTTCCTGGGTGACTAACATTCATCTAGACTCTCCACATGCAGCCAAAGTACTTTTCCACAACCTCTGCGACTCGCTTTCCCTCACTATTCTTCACTCCGACCCGACCCACTCCACTGGACACACCTTGGGTGCACTCATCTCTGCAGACATCTCTCTGTCCAACCCCCTAACTGCCTCCCTCTCCTGGTCGGACTACTCTCTCCTCCCATCTGGATTTGGGTTGTTTGTCCGAAGTAGAATGATTCGCAGTGGAATTGACAATTCTGGCAAAAATCGCCTTTTCCTCCAGCCAAACAAATCACATTTTTCTCTTCATCCCCCCTTTCCCTACTTACCGGTATATTCGCAGCTGCTTTTCCTGCAACCCTGTGGCATCAGATCAGTCCCTCTAACGCGGGTTGGATCTGACGCTGCAGGGTACCTTTTTCCTTTCTCTTTTTTTCAGAACCCTGCCTCCAATGCGGAACCGGGGAACACTCCTGTAACCGCTGCTCCACATGTTCATTATTTTTTAAAAACAATTGAACAGTGCTGACTGAAATCATTCAAATGTACCATTCAATCGATTTTTATCAGTCAAACTGGGTAATTGGCTCCCATCTGGAGCTCCATGGCCCCCCAGCGATAAGTGTCGGCACTGCAAGCCTCCTTCTCAGTCATTCGACCGATGAAGTGTGCGTCAGTGGCTGCATTTGCTGCCACCTTAATTCCTCCTTCCCCCACTGCTCTTGACTCTCATACCAACTCAGCACTTGCTAACATCCATATCCAACATTCTTGACATCCTGCCCCATCACGAGGATCCGCAAGAAGCCTGCCCCCAAGTGCAACCCTCCGACTGCCAATCTGAAACCCAAGTGCAGATTTACTGAGCAGAAGTGGCAGGCCCCAAGCACATCCTCCGACAAACTGGCCTGCTCCAAAGGCAATATTGACTCTCCATCTGCTCCAAGAAGAGGGCCAATGTGCAAGTCTGCATTTCTGGGGGCACCCATAACACAGCTGAACTTTTCAAAATCTGCAAGGAACTTGCCAATCCTAATGCAGTCTCCTCTTCCCTCCCAGGCCCTCTGCACTGCACTGGCCTGCTGCTTCTCCACCGGAACTCCCCTCCCAAGCCCGCCCCACTAGGCTCTTGCCTCCCTTGGCTCCCCTCTCACCCTCCCCCACATTCTCCTCCTCACCCATTCCGCTGGATTGATTGAAATTTTATTTCTATTGCGCTCGTACACAAGTGTTTCAGAGCGCGACAAGGCAAGGGAGGGGAACAGGGGAGAACAAAACAGCGATCTTACTAGGCCCAGTGACATTGAGAAAGCGCAAGTGCATGGGAGTGGGGGGAGGGGAAAAGTGCATGGAAGGGGGGAGAGGTGGAAAGTGTGAAGCGGAGGAGAAACAGATAAATAACAAATAAATAATAAAGGCAACAAACAGTGGTAATGCAGCCAGCAATTTGCAAGTGCTAGGTTTAAGGCAGCAGACAGGGTAGGTCCGATAACTGCAGGAAGAAAAAGGGGGGGGCTGTATGGGTACAGATACAGACCCCAGTGCAAGGGGTGGCCAGGAGGCAGTGCGGGAGGGTGACTGGATGAGCAGGTACCTGGGCCCAAAGGACAGAGGGTGGCCAGGTGCACGGTGCCAAGAGAGAACAGATCAGCAGGGGAGAGGGGGAGCGAAGGCAGAAGAAAAGAGGAAGGTCTTGAGGTGCTTCCGGAACCGGAGATGGTTCTCCTCAAGTTTTAGAGTGGCAGGGAGGCTGTTCCAGAGGGAGGCCCCAGCCGAAGACAGATCTACCCCAAGCTCGTTTCTTAGAAAAACGACTGACCCTGAGTGAGTTGGAGGTAGAGGAACGAAGAGCTCGAGAGGGGAGGTATTTGCGGAGGGATAGCTGAAGGTATTTTGGACCCAGGCCCCAGAAAGCCTTGTGGTCAATGCAGAGGATTTCTCTATGAAAGTCTCCTCCAAAAAGATGCTCCTCTGCTTTTCCAGAACATCTCCTCACTAACCCCTGCCTTGGCTGACTCCTTTAACAATTCCTTTGTCATTGTCTCTTTCTCACAAACCCTCAAGCACTCCCTGTTGCACCCGCTCCTAAAAAAGCAGTCTGCTGACCCTTCCTGCCGAGCTAACCATAGCCCCATTTCTATCATCCTTTTCCTGGGCAAACTCCTGGAGAAGTTGGTCATCCCACAACTGATCCACCACACTGAATCTGCTGGCTGTCTCGAGGACCACCGATCTGGCCTCAGAGCATCCAGAGGCACAGAAACTACTCTCCTTAACACCTGTGAAAACCTGCTCTCAAATCTTGATTTCAACTCTCCCTCCGCTCTGATCCTTCTCAATCTTTCCTCTGTCTTTGACACTCTCAATCAGGCCATCCTCATAAATCGTCTCTGGGATAGCCTAGGCATCACTGACTGGCATTGGCCTGGCTGACCTTCCTTTCTAACCATCCTGCCCAAGTGCAACTGGGTCTGTTCCTCTCGCCCACCTCACACTCTACCTGCGGCTTCCCTCAGGGCTCTATCCCATCACTGTGGTTTTTCAACATCTACCTTGCCCCTCTAGCCCACTTGATCGCCATCCCTTTCCCAACCAAGACCTGGATGAAGCTCTGAACTTTTATTTGAATACTTCCGTTTGATGCTGACATCCCTAAATATTGTATTCAAGTAGTTGTGAGGGCAAGTATCGCTTTTAGACACAGAAATTTGCTTTGGACTTCCTGACACAGACAATCATCAGTTTTAGTTGGGTAGGAAAACCCCACCTTTTCATAGGGCAAGTTGAGCCTTTTTCCACCCTTATTTTAAATAAGGGTTTATGACCCAATCTTTTGTCAGTTGTCTGTGTCTACTTCCTGCACATAGCCTCTTGCACATCTTTTCAATATTGGCGTTTCCATTTTGACAGAAAGGGTATCTATCTTCTCAACATTAGCTCCAATGCTCACTTGCAAATTACGCAGGGCTGTTGTAACCGGGTCCTCCTGAGCCTGTTCGCGGGCATCTTCATAACTACTGCGTATATTGGGGTCGCCCAGGCTTACAGCACGTTGCATCTTTAGTGTAGCCATCCAATTTGGCCTGTTTTTATGACGAGTTAGCCTTGGTGGTCTTTGCCCACAGACAGTGTAGAGAACGTTTACAGAAGCCCAGGTACTGGTTGACAAAATGATACAGGGGGGGACAAATACACTTTTGCATAGTTAGAGCAAACAGTATCTGTCCTAGGTTTCTTCAACTGCCTGTTAGGCAGAAACCTGTGCAGTTCCCTTAGGGACCACTGCAAAAGGCTTAAGACTACAGGTGTTGGCAGTAAACCCAATTGGTAGCAGTCTGTACCACCCAGATTTACCTGGTAGCTGTGGCTGAGCAGCCAGACTTCTCTCAAGAAGAGTTAAACAGTATATAGAGTATACAAGATAGGTACCAAAATACAGTAGTACAAGCAAACACTGACCAGAGCTTGGGTATAAAAGTATATAATTATTTAAAAACACACTTTGTAAAATACACTAACACTAATATGGCAAGCAAGTTCAAACACAGTCACTATTAATATATACATCCCTGATTACTTATTGAACAAGTCTTAGTTAAAACACCACTTATTTGCAGACAGAGGTGAGCGCTTAACCTAAGATGGCACTGCAATAAGTTAGTTAAAAAGGGAGGGAAAAAGGCAGAATTAGGAAAATACACAATACCAACACTTTAAGAGACCCAGAGCAAGTCAGAAAAGGCAGAGTCTACTGAGGAGCAAGAAAGTCATAGGCCAGGCCCACTCTTGGAGAGAGCAAGGCAGAATGTGTCCAAGATCACACAGTTGGATAGTACTTTAAAGAGTCTTTGCAGATAGTTCAAAAAGGGTTGGATCAAGTCAGGAAAAGTTAGTTAGCAGGTCCCAAGTCACCCCAGGATAGAAAGTCAAGGATTTACGGGACACCTTGAACAGTCTGTTGCAAGGGAGACCAGGCGGGACACAGTACCTGAAATGGTGAGAAAGCTCCAGCGGGGGCAGTTTTTCCTGGCAGCAGGTGCAAGTCAGTGCTTCGTCCAGGGGAAGAGAAGATCTCGATGTGGAGGAAAGCTGGAGGTCGTTGCACTGCCAGGGAAGAAACCAGCCGCAGAGTTTACCAGTTAAAAAATACTACCCTTTTATTGGTGGTAGTGGTGAAGCGTGGCTATCCGTCCGGCGGGGTGCTTGGCACGGGCGATTCGACCACAAGACGCTCAAGGAAGGCGAAAAAAGAGGGCGAACTGGTTATCCCCACCAGTTCAGAGGAAGAAGACTCTCCGGGATGAAGATCTTCTCTGTCGTTGGGAAGTGGTGAGACAGTTCAGCAGGGCTCCACCGGTGGTGTCGTCGTTGCAGGTCGGCTCAGCTTCTCCCTCTTCGGATTCTTTGATCCTGTGGCGACTTCTGAAGTTCCAGTCCCCAAAGCCCTGCTTTTATGCAGAAAACCCCCATTCATCAGTCCTAGCTGTCACTCAAACATGCTAAGTGCTGAGCCGGGCGGCTCACCACTGGGCCAATGACACAAGAGTGCGACTTGAGTTGCCGAGGCAACTCAGTCCAGGGTGCCTAAACCCCACCTCCCACACATCCTTTAGACCCAGACAGAGTGGCACCACTTTTGGAGGCTTCTGTGTAGAAGCCTGCCAAAAAGTGAAACAAAGGGCTCGACTTGGGTTGGAGTTACAGAAGCGAACACAAACGCCATTTTAAAACCGAGTCCTGGCAAAAAGACCCAACCGGGGAATAAATATTAATTAAATAACCCGGCGGTATCTTTAACATTACACCAAAAAAGTGGTGCGTTTAAAATGAATGGGAAAATCCCATAGGAAATATTTCGGTGGAATATTTTGCGTGGTAACCACTGCCACCAGCCAGAAACTCCATGAGGGTGGACTGCACAGTGCCCCCTCGAAAAACAGACCCAGGGGCAATCTAATTACCCCTACCAGTACTTCCACAATATGATGGTTTGTACTGGTTCTGTTCACAATTTAAGACTAGTAAAGTCAATGGTGACTTTACATGCCCTGGGAGACAGTAGTCAGTCCCAGGGTATGGAGTCTATGTTTGGGGGTCACTATGACACCCCTGTGTTACTGCACTGAGGGTGCTGTGTAACACACTTACCAAAAATACATGAAACCCTATGGAGTAAAAGACCCCATAGCCCATAAAACACATTACAAAGTCAAAGGATATCTCAAATCATGTCTAAGAGTGGGAGAAAAAGAGTCTCACTCTTAGCAGGAGAAAATAAATAAACCCCAAAAATCCAGCAAGGCTGCTGGGGGACTCACTAGGTTTGGGAAATTAGCCTTAACAGAGAATTCTCCGGAGGGCGTGGCTTGGCGCCGATGGCGAGGGGTAGCTGATCTGCCGAGCTCCGGCCGAGACGCCGTTTCCTGATCCTTTTTCTCCGGCTCATGTGAGGCCCCAGCCCTCGCAGAAGAACGTGCTGTTGGGGGAAGCGGTCCTGCATCTGGACCACCATAGGGCCCACTGAATCGGACCTCCTAGACGCCACCGTAGCCCTAAGACGGCTCTCTCCCCCTCCGCTCCAATCGAATCCAAGATGGCGCCTCGCATCGCATGGCGGAGCCTCTGAGGGGAACCACTCCCCCAACGGACTCCCGGGCCTGGTGGGTTGAAGCGGAAGCACGACAAGGAGAACGACCCCCCCGGGTGCCGCCCAACGGGCACCAACACAAAGCCTGCACCACCCAGCACCGGATGCACGGAAGGAGAAGACTGACCTGGCTCGGGTCACTCCACCGATCCAGCCCCACAAGACAAGGTGCGTGAGATCTCGCAACACCTGAGAAAGGGGCCCCCCGCCTATCCCTATCCTCCTGATATCCACCTCCGGGGGCCGCACACCCTGATACGAGGGCTGGCAAAATACCGCCCACGGCCCGAAGTCCAGCTTAAGAAGAGGGCCTCGCTAGCAACCCCGCAAGCTAACTAACTTTTGTGGCCCAGGACATCTACAACCATCACCTCAAGATGGCCGCCAAGAACAAGACCAGAGCCGCCACCATGGACTCCTTTGTTTCCACCAAGGTGAAGACCCCCGCTCAAGCCAGGGCCGGCCCCTCTGAAGCCACCCAGGCGAGCGAAGGGGTGGCCGCCGACAACCACTCTCAGATACTTGATGCCATAGCCTCGCTGAAAACGCATATAGACTCCAAGATCGACGAATTCAAAATAGACATTCAACTAATTCGCCAGGACGCTTGCAACTTAGCTGAGAGGGTCACGACCGTTGAACAATCAACAGAGGATACATCTACGGCCACCACAGCTATGAAGTCAGAAGTCGCCCTCCTGAGGAGGAAAGTCGCCTTCCTGGAGGAAAGGGCGGAAGAGGCCGAAGGCCAGGCCAGACAGGGCAACATTAGGATCCTAGGTGTCCCGGAGGGGAACGAAGGGGCAAACACCACATCCTTCGTCGAGACCCTTCTGCTGCAAGAAATTGGTATTCCTCGATAACCCAGAAGCAGCCAACATGTGGCTAGAGGATAATAACCTGGCCGATGGCAAGGACAACTCACAGACTGTGGCCTAACCCCCTCGGATCCCACAAGCGACCCCCAAGCAACAGTAAGGATCGCCACATACGACGACGGAACACAGAAGGTAATCCAACTTCAGTTTATCATTTGGAAACGGCCTCGCTCGGCTCCGCCGCCAGGCCCTTGCCCCACCCCCAGCGTAGAATTCACTCGGTCCAGGCACCCGCCTGACCCAGCTCGCGCCCGACTCCCGTCGTACAGTCTTCATGCTTCTTTTGCCAACAAAGACCGAGATGGGCCCAGGACTTGACCCGGGGGATCGGATCGGGGGATCGGAAACCAGTGGTATCCCCCTCGCAGCCTGCTTACTGCGGATTAAAGCAGAGCCGGGCCCCGGGGACGGAGTCCCGTACCAAACCCGAAACTCAGACCCGATGGCGGCACAGTTAACCGTGATGACATGGAACGTGAGAGGTATGGGCTCATACCTCAGACGTAATCGTATACAGTCCTATCTCAAAAGGAAGAAAGTCTCGATTGCACTCCTTCAAGAAACCCACCTCACGACGGAGGCCATGTCCAAGATTGCAGACCGATGGGCCGGGACTGTGAGAGGGTCCCCCTACTCCAAATACGCGAGAGGGGTGCTAATATGGATAAGCCCGGATGTGCACTTCCAGATGGAGGGGTGTGAACAAGACAAAGAAGGGAGATATGTAGTGATCTGGGGCACAATGGAACAGACCCCGGTCTGCCTGGTCAACTCATACTTCCCACATCACAGGATACCGGCGTACCTCACCACAATGATCACAAAGCTGACTCAGCACCGGGACCGCACCTTTATATGGGGAGGCGACTTCAACTGCGTTGCTGACGCAAGCATGGACAGATCGCTGCCTTCCCCCCACCCGAGCAACCTCGCTCCCCGGGCCCTGAAGGAAACCCTGGAGCAGCTCAACCTGGTGTACATCTGGAGGGAACACCACCCGGCCGATAGGACCTACTCCCACTACTCAGCTCCACACGGAGTTCATACAAGAATTGACTACCTGTTCATTAACAAGGAGCTTGCCCCACGTGCCGCTGCCACAGAGTACCTGGGGCGAACGATCTCCGACCATTCCCCACTGACCAGGCTATGGCAGCTGAAGGGCCCCAGACCCCCGATCCCCATGTGGAGGATGCAGACTGCGGCACTTGAAGACCCTGAGTTCAGGGAAAACCTCGCTGAAAAACTGGAAGATTACCTGGAAATCAACATGGGGTCGGTATCCTCCTGGAGTACATTATGGGAAGCTATGAAGGTGGTGACTAGAGGAGAAATTATATCGAGAGCAGGCAGAATTCGCAGGCAATTGAAGATAACACTTGAAGCACAAGAAGCAGAGATCTCCCGACTAGAGTCTACCCATGACAACTCCACAGAGGCCGAGAACAAATTGAAGGAAGCTCGGGCAGAATGTCAACAAGCTAGGGAAAGACTGGAAAAATTCGATTTCACCACACACACCATCAGATCCCACAAGGAATCGGACAAACCAGGGAGGTTACTGGCCTGGCTATGCAAGCTGGAACACCCCAAACACCTCCCAATGGAGATACGGGAAGCCGATGGGACATCCCATACGACTCAGTTGGGGATCAATGACGCATTTGCCAGATTCTACGCCAAACTGTATGCCCACGAGGCACAAATTCCTACGGAAGACATTATAGAAACACTTGAGGGGATAGAACTCCCCCGTATTTCACCCGAGCAGAGAGAGGAACTGGAGATGGAGATCACTCTTGAGGACGTGCAAGGGGCAATCAGGTCCCTCTCTAACAGCAAAGCCCCCGACAGCGACGGCCTCCCACCTGAGTTCTACAAAACGTACGAGCCCATCCTCACCCCAGTTCTTCACGAGGTCTACCAGGAGGCATACACGAACGGGGTCCTCCCCAACACCATGAAAGAGACCATAATCGTTCCCATGCTCAAGCCACACAAATCACCCACCGACTGAGTCCTATCGCCCTCTAGCCATGCTAAACTATGACCCCAAGATTCTCACATCCATATTAGCTTGCAAACTGGCCAGAGTGGTGGGATCCATCGTCCATGAGGACCAGAACGGATTTGTGCCTGGGCGCAACACCACAGCTAACCTTAGTAGGCTACAACACGTAATGGCCGAAACATACGGGAGAGATGAAGACCTGGCGGTGTTGTCGCTCGACGCCATCAAGGCCTTCGACTCCATATATTGGGAATGGATCAGGGAGGTCTTGAGAAGATTCGGCTTCGGAGGGGGCTTCATCAGGTGGATCGAGGTCCTCTATAATTCCCCAATGGCGAGAGTGAAAAGGGGAAGAATGGTATCAACAGCCTGGAAAATACAAAGGGGAACGAGACAGGGGTGCCCGCTATCGCCCATGCTGTACATACTGGGCCTGGAGCCCATCGCACTATACTTCAGGCAGCAGCTCTTCGACGCTGGCATCAAGGTGGGCAATGTACACCACATAATATCTCTATACGCAGACGACGTTCTCCTATACCTAAGAAACCCTGAAGTCAATGCACCAACAGCACTGGAGGTGCTAGACAATTACGCAAAGTACTCGGGGATCCGATTCAGCAGAAACAAGTCCTCCGCATTCCCCCTGGCGGGCCTACGCAGCACATCAGAAAGCGATCTCCAAGTGCTAGGAATAGGTTGGCAACTGGTCAAGTTCCGGTACCTGGGGATCAACGTGAGCCACACCCCGCTACTCACGCACGAACATAACACTGAGGTCGCCATCACGAGTCTTCGACGCTCTATAAAATTCTGGTCCAAACTCCCATTGGCCATGGTGGGCAGAGCAGCTATAGTCAAGATGATCATACTCCCCCGATTCCTTTACTTCTTCATGAATATTTGCCATTATGTCCGACCGCCCTTCTTCAAGAAACTGGAGGCAATCATCAAGGACTTCTTATGGGGCCCTCACAGGCACAAACTGTCGCTATCCGTGCTTTCCCTGCCACACAAAGAGGGTGGATTAAAGCTACCAGATCTCCAGTTATATTACCTGGCTGCCCAGTTAAGTCACATAACGAAATGGCTCTCGGACGAACCTTCGGCTGAAACGGAACTACTGAGGCAATCCTCGAACAACGTGATCCCCAAGGAAACCCTATGTCACCCCACACGGCAATCCCCGATCACCTCACAAGTGATTGACCTGGGTAGGAGGATATGGGCCAGGTCCTGCTACATCAGGCGAGTGAAACACCCGTACTCTCAGGATAACCCCATCTTAGCGGATACCTGCCAAACGGATGCAGACCTCTCCACAGCAAGGAGGTGGGAAGAAGCAGGCATATACACATGGGGTGACATGTTTGAGGAAGGGGAATTCAGGGACTTTGAATCTCTTAAGGCCACTGAAGGAATACCCCTGGGCCAGTTCCTCTGGTACCACCGCCTCAAGCAGACTGCCAAGAAACAATGGAACGGCTGGCCGGAGGAACCCTCCCCTGACCCTCTACTTCAAGAAATGTACGACCTCTCGGATGGCTGGAGACCAGTCTCCAGGTTCTATAGCAGACTATGCGATAAACCCAACCCTAAAGGCGAAGCTCTGAGGGCGAGATGGGAAGCGGACCTCGAGACTCCGATTACGGATAAAGAATGGGAAAGGGTGTTAATATTTCCCAAAAAAGTGTCTAGGAATGCTAGATTCGGCCAGATTCAGTTGAACGTCCTGTATAGGACATACATGACCCCACATAGGGTCGCCTCCTTCAATAAGACATCCTCCCCAGCATGCCCATGGTGTGGGAACGATACAGCGGACATGATCCACATGTTTTGGACTTGCACTAGGGCGATGCCTCTATGGTCCAAAGCCAAACAGACTTGCGTGGACGCCGGAATGACGAGGTACGAATGGACTCCCGGCGAGTGCCTTCTGGGGAAGTACCCCAGACCTAGCAAGTTCAAGCATGCTGTCAGGTTAATGGATATCTCATGTATCCTGGCTAAGGGAACAATTGCGATGGCTTGGAAGACGGCGTCGGGCCCCAGGCATGAACGATGGCTCAAAGAACTCGAGAGATGGACGGTAGCCGAAACCAGGGCCTGGCAAGAAGGAATCACGACAAGCGGCGAAACTGAGAGCGGCACCTTAGAATCAAGGAAGGCCCTCCTCAGAGACATACGCTTCAGCGCCGATTACAAGCCCCCCTGAAATCTCGTAGCATCACACTGACACTAATCCCCTGCTTCTAGCCCGAAAGGACAGCCCTTGCATGCGACCCCTCCTGCTTCCTGAAACTCTGGGTCGCTGGCCTTGACCCATCCATCCACTGAAAAGTTCGCTACAACATGAAGACTGTTGTTTTGTTTGTTCCCTCCCTCTTCCCTGCTCCCCCCCTTCACCATCCCCTCCCCTGTTTGAATCACTGCTTAATTTCTCGTTGTATTGCAAGTTTTCTCTCACCAAAAATCAATAAAATATGTTTTTTTAAAAAAAAAACAGAGAATTCTCCCTAACACTGCCTCACAAAGAAGCACCTACAGCAGTAATCGTAGGTCATAAAAGATGCCTTGATGACAGTTAATAATCACAGTTACCTCAAGCTACTGGGAACGTGCCACTGTATATTCACTGCATCTGAGAGACACTGACCGTGAGCGAGCACCTCCCCATCAGAGTCCAGAAATAGGATCAAACAAGACATTGACAGATGATCGCTAAGCAGGAGCCTCACTGTGCGAGCCTCACTCACAATGCGAGGGCACCGCCACCAAACAAGTCTCATGCGGTGACTAAGTGCACCACTCTGCTCCTTATCAGCTCAGCCCAACAGTGACGATCCAAGCAGTTACTGACATGGGTGAAACCGCACTGAGGTCCCTCCTATCAGCGCAGCAGCTCAGTTCTCCAGGATCTAAACTTCCACCGGATCATCCAGTAAGGTGAATAGTCTTTCTTGGTTACCATAGATTTTAATTCCTGACATCACCATCTGTGTCCAATCCAAGACAAAGCCCTGCGCGGTTTGTAGCAGAGTCACAGGCTGCCAAGAACGCCAAGCAGGTCGTAATGCCAGACAACAGTTCTCACCTCAGACAGATTTTCATGCATTCAGATTTGACCAAACTGCTCCCCAGCACATACCAGACAAAAGGCCCACTGAAACAGTACCCAGGCATTTCTCAGGCAGGAGGATATTTGGTAGGATATAGAGTGCAAGCTCAGAGCTCTAACCAGTAGCGGCCTATCTTATCAGCCACACAACAGCACCCCTCCTGGATGAGGTTTGATGAATCCAAAGGCCCAAAGTAGTGAGGAGACAAGAATGGAACAGCTGGTGGACAGATCTCGCCACAATGATAGGGAGCGCGCTCCTTGGGCCCCAATTCCCCTTTTACCCCCTCCTACTTATTGGTCAAGACTGCCGATATAACACCTATGTCAGGTGGGGCAGAAACTCAAGGACCTGGAACACAATTATATCCATCATGGGGTCGAGGAACACTTGGATTTAGGGGATGATTCCCCCATTGGGCCTCTTCGCTTGGGCGAGAGGAATCAGTTGGGTCCATGCGAGTGGGAGCCGATGGAGCACGCTCCTGAGGAGAGAGCAAAGACAGGAGGTATTATGTTGGTGGGGGCTACTGAGGAGAGAGCAAAGACAGGAGGTATTATGTTGGTGGGGGAGAGAAGAAAAAAAGTGGTGGATGAGGCAGCAATGAAGGCTGTAGGGTCAAAGGAAATGGAAAGCACAGAGACATAACTTCAGAGATTTCTTTTAAGTGGGTTGGCAAAGATGGGGATTATAATGAAGTGTTTCATTTTTGTCAGAAGGGTCTACCTCCTGCTTTGGAGCTCTTGTAGAAGGAATGAGCCCATAGAAGGATGGGGCTGATTAGCACCATACATAAAATGGTGGTTCCAGCAACCAGTACAAGAGTGAATAAGGGATGGATGGCAAACCCATGGCCGGCAGCGCTGGCTCTTTGCTCAGTGATTCTGAGGGGATCTTTTGGGGGATTCTCTGAGGAAGACATCCTATGAACACAAATTTGCACAACGTTTCAATTGCACTGGAAAAGTGTGCCAACAAAGGGGGCCAAGTTCAACAGAAGGATGTCTAACACCTCACTGAAGATGTGGCAAGAGGGCACCCTTTAGTGAGCCATAACCTGGCCAAAAAAAAGGAGACTTAAAGTGTATTTACAGTCGCTGAAGAAAGCTTCCATTTACATATAGATCCCAAAGGTCCCTCTGAGACAAGATCAGCTAGGCACGCAATCTGCGTGCTAGCATTGCCAGGCACCTCAACCGGAGGCAGGAAATAGGCTACTCAAGGAATCCTGCAGTTAAATCTTGGTTTTAGGTCTTACTTTTTTTAGGAGCATTGTTAGAGAAAAGATTCAAGGGATCCCTCACAGACTGGTGACACGCATGGAAAGAATCACTTTACTGGGTGCTATAGAAAACAAAAAAATCCAGACAACTTGTTCTGTGCGAAAAATTCCAGCTAACTGGAGGACAGGCAGCTTGCCGTTCCATAGAACTCCATTTGCCAGTGCTCCAGCTGAAGAGAACGTCACGAAAGTGTTGGGAGATCTGAGGAAGAAAAACCCTTGCATCTAGTAACTGAGCCGGTCCATGATGCAAGGGAGAAAAGCAAAATTAAGTGATTTTAGAAAGTGCAGCTTCGTGCCCAAGCTCCATCCCATCTGGCTAACAGTGGGGCTGGGAGCATGCTCATGAGGTACAAAGGCTATGTGTTTGCGCACATGTGACGGCATCCACTGGTTTTTATCTACAAGTTCTGCTTCACATGCTGCTATAGGACTACTCCCCTCAACAACATACCACATGTATGGTGAAACTGTGAGAACACAGGAGTATGAGGCATTATCCGAGAGGACCGATCCATCCAAACCGGTGTGATTGATGTTAGACTGCAAACTGACCTACTTAAAAAGAAACCAGTCATGGAATTTTACGAACTTGAAATGTTGATGGTAAAATACAAAGTGCGTGGGGAACCACAAAGCTAGAATTCCTAGTAGAAGCAATGCTTTTCACCTATAGCCGCCCAATAATTTAAAATCTGGCATGCTTAATACAATTTTGTGGTCCTTCCTGGCTTTTTAGTGCCACAAATAACAATGATAGCACTTACAAGTTCTTGAAATAAGAGGGCTGTAATAGAAGCGTTCAGAGCTGGGGATAAATACAGATATTTGGGCAAGATGGTCATCATTATCATATCAATTTATAATTTTGAGACAGGCACAGTTGCCAAAAATCTGCTTTCAGCAACTGCTTCTAATTAATGGACATAACGTTCCTGGGAGACATTTCTAACCTTAACACCTGAATAGTTGAGTTGTTGGGATGCCAAGTCCAATGGGTCAAACATGAGAGAAAGTATAAACTAAGAAAGCATGGAGAAATAGCCATTCTAGTTCCAGCATTTTTTATCCTTGTGTGCAATATATTTGCCACGTGTAAGCCGCATTTAGTTTAGACACACTGTAGAACGTACTTTAGGGTGTCGGCTAGTGGCATAATGGGCATTTGCTAATTGAGCAGTAGCTGAATTGGATTATCACGTGTGTATACTTAGAGGTTGTGGCAGGTACTCTCTTGTATGCACATATCAAGGAAGACGCACTCAGGGTTTATTAGCAGACCCTTGGTTATATTAGCTACAGTTGTGCCGGGCTGAATTAGGCCACATTAGAAATTGTAGCTTTTGGTCGCCCCAGATGACTAACTTTGGTTTTCGTTAGTGAGTTAGATGAAATTCCTGCTCCCCCCAGCCAGTGAGCACACAGTGTCAACGTCCTAGGAGGTGGTGTGAAATGCAGTGCAGTGATTGGTTGATGTTGAAGGGCCTAGCAGTATCCAGGCTTTAAACAAGGACATAAAAGTTTTGTGTTCCAGACATTGGATCAGCACCTTAGTAGCGAAGGACATATCTCGGTGAGACAGGGTAGTGTTCGGCTGTGGCCAGAGGGATTTGATCAGGTTGTGGTTATACTGCCCCCAGTGAAAAATGGTCACTCAATTACACTGCTGTTAGCAGAGTAAATTAAACCCATAAATCAGATACATTATTTTCCAAAGAGAGATATCCTAGTGGTACTTTTTATAAGGCTACCCCTTCTCATAGGAGATAGGGAAGAACAAGTTACTCTTACCTGGTAACGTTCTTTCGATGGGATGGTCCGACGACGTATTCCATATCTATGACCGTAATCACCACAGCTGTGCTGCTTCGGAAAATCTTTCGGCGTCTACATCCTGCGTCGATTATGTCGATACGCTGCCCTCGAGGACCTCCTCCGACGGCCAACGTCACTGGATGTTATAAGAAGAACGCACAACGCCCGTAGCCCAGTTGTAGTTTTTTCCCCAGAACGTGTGCCACCAGTCTTCTGCCAGTCTGACACACAAAGCCTTGCGGAAACGTAAGCTGCAATCGCATAAGAAATTCTGTAGCGGGGAAGGTAGGGAGGGAGCAATATGGAATACGTCGTCGGACCATCTCATCGAAAGAACGTTACCAGGTGAGAGAGTAACTTGTTCTTCGAGGGGATTGGGTCCTCCGACATATTTCATATCTATGACTGACTCCCAAAGCAGTACCAATGTAAGGAGGTGGGAAAAGAATTTTAGAAAACAGAAATTTAACATGCCCAATCAAATTGCAGAGTAAAGGACCGCCTTGCCAAAGGCCAGATCCTGCCCTCGGATGGAATCGAGGGAAGAGTGACGTACAAAAGTATGTACCGAAGCCCAGGTGGCTGCATCACAGATGTTGAGAATAGGAATACCTCTCGGCAGGGCAGTAGAGGCAGCCATACCCCTGGTAGAATGGGCCCGTAAGCCGACCGGTGGGTCCTTACCCGTCATGCAGTAACACTCAGATAGCCAAAATAATCCATCTAGACAAAGTCTGTTTCGTCACAGCCTGTCCCAAACGCTTTGCAGCGTAACCAATAAAGAGCTGATCGTCCACTCTGACCCGGGACATGCGTGAAATATAAAAGCTTAACGCTCTCCTAGGATCAAATCTATGGAGCCTATCCTCTTCCTTACCAGGATGTGGAGGACGATAAAATGCCGGAAGAACAACCTTCTGGCCTAAATGAAATTCCGACACCACCTTCGGAAGAAAAGAAGGACGAACTAAGGACAACCCTGTCCTTATGAAACACAGTGAAGGTTGGCTAAACTGAAAGTGCCTGTAACTCACTCACTCTGCGAGCGGAAGTGACCGCAACTAAAAATACAGTTTGAGTTAACAGTCTCAAAAGGCATGAATGCAAAGGCTCAAACGGAGCACCCATCAGAAACTTGAGAACAAGGTTCAAATCCCAACCGGGCACCTGGAAAGGTGACGGAGGGAACACATTAGTCAGCCCTTTCAGAAACTGAGAAATTAAAGGAATTTTAAAATAGGAACACTCTTCAGACGAGCGCATAAACATGGACAGAGCCGCCAGGTAACCTTTAATGGTACCCACTTGAAGGCCCCTGTGGGCCAAAGAATGAAAAAAAGACAGAACCATGGGAATTTCACATGCAAAAGAAACCACATTCTTAACCCTGCACCAGTCGCAGAACTTTCTCCAACGGGACCGGTACAGGGACTTTGTTGCGGTCCTTCTGGCCGAAAGCAACACCTCCATCACGTCTTCAGGGAGATCCCAATCCTTATACCTCAACCTTTCAGAAACCAAGCATGAAGGTTGAGGGACCGGACCTCTGGATGGAGAACCTGACCCCTCTCCCGTGAGAGCAGATCGTCTTGGTAGGGAAGACGACATGGAGGGCAGATGGACAAGTCGAGAAGGTCCGGGTACCACGTCCTCCGGGCCCACGCCGGAGCAATGAGGATCATCCGGGAACCGAACCTCCGTAACCTCTGCAGTATGTGTCTCCTAAGGCTCCGTTTGGAGGAAATTCCCGCGAGCAGTACCTCTCGCACTTCCAGTTGACACTGGAGGCGAAGAGATCCACTTGAGGGGTCCCCCAAAGGGCGAAGATCTCCAGGAGAATCTCCTGAGCCAACTCCCACTCGGGAGAGATCGCGCTCTGCCTGCTCAGAACGTCCGCCGTCTCGTTTTCGTCTCCGGCCAGTTGAACTGCCGAGATCGAAACTTCCTGCTGGATTGCCCATACCCAGAGCTGCATCGCCTCCCTGCACAGAGGAAGTGACCCTGGCCCCCCTTTTTGTTGAGGTAGTGCATGGCCACCGTGTTGTCCGTCAGGATCAGGACATTCTTTCCTCGCACAGCCGGCAGAAAAGCCTTAAGGGCTAGCCTGACGGCCCTCAGCTCCAACAGATTGATATGGAGTCTGGATTCCGACTGTGAGCAACGACCGCTGACTGTCAACTCGTTGGCATGAGCTCCCCATCCCGTGAGGGATGCGTCCGTCAGGTTCATCACCTCCGGCCAGGGCAGCCAAAATGGAGCCCCCCTCATCAGATTGCCTTCATCGGCCCACCACAGAAGGTCCCGGGCGACCGAAGACGGCACCTGAACAGGGTCCGACATCCTGCCGGAGGACTGAGACCACTGGAGCTTGAGTGCCCATTGCAAAGATCTCATCCGCAACCTGGCCTCTGGCACCAGAAGAATGCAGGATGCCATGAGGCCGAGCAGTCTCAAGAACTCGAACGCTGGTAGAGTCTGGGCAAGTTGAAACTTGTGCACCATCTGCAGAATGTGATGAGCCCTCACCTGGGGAGGAAAACACTGCCCCAGGGACGTGTCGAGCACCGCTCCGATGTACTGGAGCCTCTGAGTAGGTGTCAAATGGGACTTCTTTAAGTTGAGGGAGAAGCCCAGCTTGTGGAGGGAGGGGCAGGTGACTGACAGATGATCCAGGACTTGCTCGGGAGAGCGCGCCCTGATCAACCAATCGTCCAGGTAGGGGTAGACATGAATTCCCCCTTTTCCTGAGGTGCGCTGCCACCACTATCATGAGCTTGGTGAAGACCCTTGGGGCGGAGGTCAATCCGAACGGCAGGACCCTAAACTGAAAGTGCGAGTCGCCAACCGCAAACCTCAGGTACTTCTTGTGCTTCGGATGGATCGGCACATAATAAGCATCCTTGAGGTCGAGAGACACCAACCAGTCCTGAAGTTGAAGGGCCTGGAGGACTTGAGAAAGAGTAACCATCTTGAACTTGTCCTTCCTGAGGAGTTTGTTCAAACCGCGCAAGTCCATGATGGGTCTCAAACCCCGTCTATCTTGGAAATCAAAAAATAAGGGGAATACCATCCCTTGTTCCTCTCCTCTACAGGCACCAGTTCTATGGCGCCTTTCTCCAGCAGGGATTGAATTTCCTGCGCAAGGAGCGGATCCGGACTCTTCAAAGAGAGATTCCCCGGTGGATTGTCTTGAGGCCTCTGCCGGAAAGGAAGACAGTAGCCGTGGGTTATGATCTCCAGAACCCACACATCTGAAGTAATGGCGCGCCACTCTGCAAGATGCTGCGCCAGCCTTCCCCCAACCAGCGAACCATGGGACATGGCCTCATGACTGAGCTGAAGCGGCTGCTGTCATGATGCCTACCCCCGGGGAACCAGACCAGGTCCAGCAACCCCAGAAGCAGGCATCAACTTATTTTGAGCAAGCCCAAAAACCCCTGCTAGGGGCTGTTTGGGTGCGGTCCTGGCGCATATGGCACCAGGCTCATATAGAGAGTCAGTCCTGGCGCCATAGGCACCAGGCTCAGAGTAGAACTTACCTGATGCAGACCATGCTGCAAGCTTACCTGATGCAGACCATGCTGCAGAGCTCCAAGCCAAATGAGGCTTGGAAGGGGCTATTTTACCTAGGGACTATTTTTTACTCGGGTGGGGCTGGGGAGGAATACTTACCTGGGACTACTTTGGAGGCTATTTAAACCAAGCCCAAAGAGCAGCACACGCTTCGTGTTATTCTGCATCCAGCAGCGTAACTCTCACTGTGTCTGCAAGCCTGCATCCAGTCTTCTGCCACACCCACCTCGAGTCTGCAGCTCCTAGAAAAAGGGAGGAACAGAAGGAGAAAAGGTTAGAATAAGAGCAAAACCTTCGATCCTGAATTCCAGATCCACCGCACCTTCGAGCTGGAAGAAAGAAGCATCTTACGCGTGCCGCCTTGCCTGCTGCAGCGCCGCGCTGAACTCACCGGCCTTCGCAGCATCCTCACGATCCACTGCATCCTTCTGCACGTTCCCGCCGCACTCTGGCACCTAAGGGGAACACAAGAACAGCAAAGGTGAGCCAAAGGAATAAACAGAGGCAATAGTAACTACCCCCATAGACTTACCTAATTACCGCCGGGGGTACTATTCCTCTTCACGGGTCGGCGTAGTCTCCATTGCATCCTCGCCATACCCCGGGCCCTAAGGGGAACAAAAGGACAACAAGGTGAGACAAAGGGACAAACAAGGGGAACTCTTCTCACCGCAATAGACTTACCTAATTTTACCGCCGGAGGCATTATTCCCCGAACTTCATGTTTTCTCTCCACACCTGAATAAGGGAGCAAGCAACAGGTTACATTCTGGCCTTATTTTATTGAACTGTGTAGGATAAGCCAAATCCTTACCTGAACTTCGTCAGCTACCACAAGGAACTCTTCGCTGGGGTCAAGCTGCAAACTGCAAGGAATCGGACAAGAGTGAAAGTCAGACATGTGAACTCTTACGAACTACATACTTTTCAGAGTCAATATTGTTCTGGAACTCAACAATTCCTTCGAGCCAGTGAAGCAACTGGTTATCAACGCGCCCCTGTGCTAAATGCAGGATGGAGAGCTCATCTTTTCAAACCATCGGGTGAGACTATAAGAGGGGACATCAAAGGTAATCTGTGGGGAGAACAGCGGGGGTGGGGGGGGGGTTTACGCTCAACTCCACGGGTGGTTAATTCCCTTTTTCCATTTGCAGAAGAATATTCCTACGGGCCAAGCAAACGAAGCTAGGTGGGCCGGTCGAGTCTGTCATCTCGGCCCTATGCGTCACATTGGTGGAGACCGCAGCTGTCCAGTTCAGATCGACGCCTCTGTGGGAGCCAGGTGAGCGTAACAGCTGCAGCGTTGCCTGAGGGCAAAGAGGCAACAGCCTGAGCGGCCTTGGCACCTCGAGTACCTTGTTTTCCACCTCTGGCACACCTACGGTGGCCCCTTTGACTGGCAGCTCCTCTCGCTTTACCAAAGGATGAGTAATAACGAAAGGAACCTCCCCTCCATTGCTGCCCCCTAGGACGAAAAGGTGGCGGTTGCCGAATTGCAGCGGCCAATGACTTCGCTGCAGCTTTTGAGGTCTGCAACCTCTTAAGGCTCTCGTCAGCCTTGCTGCCAAAAAGATGTTCCCCGTCAAAGGGCATGTTGAGGAGCCGGGTCTGCACATCAGGAGCAAACCCCCGACTTTCGCAACCACGTAAACCTGCGCATCACGGTGCTCGCCGCCATGGACCGGCTGACGCAATCTGCCATGTCCAAACCCGACTGAACGGCCTCTCACATAGCAGCCTTGCCATCCTGAACCATGGCAAGGAAACCACCCCGTTCATCCCCTTCGGGAATATGTTCAGCCGCCAAGGAAACAGTTCCACAGAGTGTGCGTGAAACGAGACAAGGCACAAATGGAGTTGGCCGCCTGAAGCGCCATACCCCCTGCAGAAAACACTTTCATTGCCCAGCCGCCAAAACATCTGTCGTCCCTATCAGGAGGGATTGTAGGGTACGACGCCTGCTTTGCCGGGGACCTAGCCGCCTGCACCACCAAACTCTCCGGAGTAGGGTGCTTGGACAAGTAGCAGGGGTCACTACTGGCTGGGCGGTATTTTCGGGGCAAAGACTTGCTCACTGCCGAGAGACTCTCCGGAGCAGTCCAAGCCGCCGCCACCCTCCTCTGTAGAGCCATATGAAACGGCAGTACCGGGTCAGTTGGTGGACCAATGCCGAGGATATTTGTAAGGTCATCCTGAACAAACTCCCCTGGGGGGAGCAGACCATCCGAAGTACTCAGTGACCCATGACATAAGGTGCCGGTACAAAGAATCGGCATGAGTGCCAGGCTCAGGCCTACAAAACTCCACCTCCGGAGGTGTCCAGCTCACTAGCATCATGCAGGGACTGCTTCAGGTCCTCAAACTGGCTATGGCCCGAGAGAATCTCGTCAGGCACCGCATCAGGCACCATGCCATCATCAGAGCCCTCATCCACCTCTTAAATGAACTCCAGATGGCGGTAAGAAGGCACAGAACTGGAAACAAAGCCGTGTTGACCTTGGCCAGAGCCTTTCTAGGTGGTTCCCCCGAGCCACGGGGTACCCCCGTCGACACAGCCCCGAAAGGCGTTGAGTGAATAGGCGCCGAGAGAAACGGCGTCGATGACAAACGCGGCGCCGACAGCATCGACGGCGATGACACAGGCCTCGAAGGTGGAGCCCCGAGCGTGTCCCTCTACATCCTGGGCGCCGAGGACTTCCTCGGAGGCGGAGCCTCGAGAGAGTCTGTCAACGACCTCAGCGCCACAGGCGTCAATGTCTTCCTCGAAGACTTCACAGGTTCACGCGGTCTCGAGCGCGCGTCGAGGACCGGGACCTGGACCGAGCATGCCGAGAATGATTCCCCTGGTCTGAGCGGGATCTTTCCCGCGAATCGTGATGACCACCCGAGCCCGAAGGCGTGCGAGCGGCGTCTCTCGGCTGATCACAACCGACCCCACTCAGAGGCACGGACGGACCAGTGCCCTGCGATTCGAGAATCACCAACATTTTCTTCCCGAAGGAAGCCCATTCCTCCGGTGTCGCATGCTTGGTGGGGTAAGCGACCCGCCGACGGGCAGAGTCCTCGGATGAGGACGGGGAAGGCGACCGATGACGGCGTTTCCGGGAGTGCCTCGAAGAGGCAGAGGAGTGGCGAGACCGACTCCGGGACCGAGACCCACTGGACTTCAGACGACGAGAGTCGCCCCTCGAGTCGTCCGTCGAAAGCCCCGTAGACCTCGACTTCCGGGGCTTGGACACCTTACCTACCAATAACTTCTTCTTGCGCTCCCGCAAGGCTTTCGACGTGAGCGACTGGCAGTCGACACAGTCATCCGTGTCATGGGCCTCCCTGAGGCACCAGAGGCAGGCGTCGTACGAGTCCGTGACCGACATCTTGGACCCACAGTCCCTGCACTTCTTAAAGCCCGGACGCGGTGTGGAAGACGAGGTAGACATCTTCACAAAGAAATATTTCACAAACAGGTACAAAGAACCGAGAAAGCAACAGAAACTCCAAAGAGTCGAGGTGCGCCGAGATTCCCGAAGCGAACACGTTTGTGGAAAAAACGGAACTGAGGCTACGGGCGTCGTGCAACCTACTTATAACATCCAGTGACGTCGGCCGTCGGAGGTCCTCGAGGGGGGCGTATCGACGCAGGGCGCAGATGCCGAAAGATTTTCCGAAGCAGCACAGCTGTGGTGATTACTGTCATATATATGGAATACGTGGGAGGACCCAATCCCCTCGAATGGTGCATATTGTTCAGTGCACCAATCTAAACTAGAAAGTTTAGAAATAATCCCCAAAATGATTGCAATTCCATTTGTTAAACAAGCACCCAAGTCAACACTAATTGTATTACATATTCTTAGACACATCTGGTAGTTTTAATTCAAAATATTTTTCCTTTATTTCCGCTTTAGTAGCATTTTGATTTCCCTTTATGAAACAGCATATTTGGTTGTTTGCACAATTATAACACTATTCAACAGTATCAGAAAATGAAAACTATTCAAGAGAAGCTAAAAACAGATACAACCAAACAGAAAGGTAGTCATAATATACAGAGAACACTTGGCTAAATATTTTAGAAATAAAATAAAATGTTTCGTTCTTGGTCATACCAAAACTGTCCTTTCGCATTTAAAATCCCTGTGTGAGCGGCTCACACTTGCAATTTCTATACACAATATATTCAAATGGTAGTTCTGTATACCCAAATACTTGGGGTGTGCTGTTAATTGGGTACATTTACTAGTGTGCATCATAACTACCACAACCTGGACATTAAGTGCAGAGAAGCAGGTGGGGCATAAGAACCATCATACAGGTGCCACATTTCTCATATATTGCTTAATTATTATCCTTAAAAATGTACAAGAATAAGTTCAGCTACTGAGAATCAGTTATTTTACATTAACATTTATTTAAACACGCACTTTAAAAAGAAATAAAAATACATGTAAATATAACCATTGTATTTTAAAAATGTGCTTGTTGCTGTAAATGCAAAATCAAATCTCACCCCCTGAATACACATATTAAAACTGAATAAATGGTCTGAACAAAAAACCTAAGTGATGAGGGCTTAATGTTGGCAAAAGACCGCAAACTACAAAAGCAAGCTGCCACTACCAGAGTCAAATCCGTGAATCAGCTAGCAAGCAAGCTTTCTAATAGTTCTACCATACATTTGATAGACGCTAATCCTTATCAGAGGAAATTCATAGGACTTCATGACAGTGCTATGAAAGTGGACAATGCCATGCACAGCAGGAGACATCCGTGGCCACACAAGATAAAGGCAGTGGCCCACAAAAGAGGCAGGCAATGTAGCATTGAAACTTAAGCTAGATACTGATTTGTGAAGTAGAATGTGATGAATCTAACAATACATTTTGAGCCTCATGCTCAATACCTGGAAGCAATAACAATCTTGAACAATAATGAAAATGTAGCCTGTGGGATCAAGATTGTCCGTCTCGTTTCAAAGCTTCTAGTCTCTGTAAAAGTGCATTTCCAAATGCCTCCCGATATGCCGGGCTAAGAGAGTCCAATAAAGAATATATGGTCTCGTGGTACTGAGTCTGGGAATCCTCATTTACGTTATCAAAGGCATGGCCCACCACCTATGGGAAGAAAAGACAAAGCAATTACATATTATACTTACAAAGGGGTCTTTAGAAATAACATGGCATTTGTGTTCGGAATCTGCCAGAAAAACAGCTGATCAAACACAACGAAACAGAGGCACGAGACATTAAGAAAACTTCTCTGCAAGTGTGAATTGCATTCATTTATTCATTTCTGAGTGAGGCAAACATTCTTTCCCAAGATGGTGGTCTCACATAGGTAAGAACATCAAATTCAGTGGGCACCATGACGATAACGACACAACTAGAAACTCATATACAACAAAATGTACCACATTTTAAAATCATTAATGGATGAAAATAACAGAAGAGAACTGTGTACTTTGACTGTCTGCAACTTCAGGCGGAGCATCTAGATGATGAAATCCAGTATTAAAAAAAAGAATATTTTTTTAAAATGCATAAGGGTAAAATAAAAGTCAAGTTGCGAGCTACTAGTCAGGTATACAAACAAAAGGCACTCCCTTACCGATCACTCAATCCGCCCCCAGCATCCATACTCGCAAGAGTTATAACTTACCAATGTCTAGTGGCGAATGCACATTTTATGAACTTCATGAGAAAGATCTTGCCTCCCATTGTAAAAGAGCAACATTTAAACAGGTGAGTGGCTAAAGTTCTTATTTGATGTTTTTTTTAAACTTATGTTTATTGATTTTACATAAATAACACAAAAGAGATAAACTTTGCAACTTATAACATCCCTTCCCCCTCCCCCTTCCCTCCCCTTGGATCGGCTGAAGTCATTGTCCCGGGTTCCCATTATGCGTTGAAAATATCTGAAAATTTAATGTTGTGGGGGCACCACTGTTCCATAAAGTCTGATTGGAGATATTGTAGGGTCCCTTCCCACTCTTTTACAAACTTGTCTCCAGTTCCTTGGATTTTGTGGGTGATTTTCTCCATTGTTATATGGGACCATACTTTCTGTAGCCAAGTAAATGTCATTGGGGTATTCTTATTTTTCCAGTTTTGTGCTATGGTGGTCCATGCTGCTATAAGTAGTCCCGTAAAGCTTCTCCATTGTGATGTACGATATTGTCTTGCCGTGTCATCTCTGATTCCGCAGAGCCACACCTCCTCCCCCATCAACCCCACATCTGGGAAAATGTTGCCCATTTCGTTTTTCACTTCTTCCCAGAATGGTTGTATACCCCTACAGTCCCACCATATGTGTCTCCACGTTCCCACTTCATCGCATCCTCTCCAGCATAGGTTATGTGTGTTTGGGTACATCGAGTGAAGCTTCTCTGGGGTATAATGCCACTGTGTCATGATCTTGACCCACATCTCCCTGGTTTGTGCCGATCTGGTCATTCTGGGGATCTGTTTCCATAGGTCTGCCCATTGACTGTCCGATGGTTCATTCCCCAGTGTTCTGCCCCATTTTATTCTGTATGCCCATTTAATGTTTTCCCCCTGTGAGTTTATGTATTTGTACAGAGTTGATACCCACTTTTTTTCCCCTGTGTTGGAAGTGATATGTGTCTCGAACTCTGTAAGATCCCTGGTTGCTGCCTCTGTGATCATCGGGGAGTTCAGCCAATGTTTTAGCTGCTCGTATCTATATCTATCCCTTCTGGGTATATTCTTGCCTGCAAAGCAGGATTCAAGGGATATGATTTCTTTATCTGCGAACATCTCCCCAATTTTAGTGATACCCACCTTCTCCCAGCTATCATATGCCCCTTGTTCCATCCCTGGTGGAAATAGTGGATTTCTGCATATGGGTGTAAAGGGTCCTATCGCTGTGGACATTATGCCTTTTCTTCTTTGGGAATCCCATGCTTCCAGCGTGGTTTTCATAATTTCACTTATACCTAAGTTCACATGTCTGTGCTGCCTCTGTTTCCAGAGGAGTTCTACCAGTGGGGTCCTCGCGACTGCTCTGTCTTGTTTGACCCATATCTGCTGTGGGTTCTCCCCCACCCACTCCCTCAGGACTTTCAGCTGTGCTGCCTGATAGAATTTTTTAAAATGGGGGAGAGCCAACCCTCCTTCTCTGGTTGGGGCTGTAAGGACCATCTTGGCTGTTCTGGGCGTTTTTCCCCTTCCATACAAAGGACAATACCAGTTTTGTTAATGATTTAAAGAATGAGTCTGGGACACCCACCGGGAGAGCCTGAAAATAATACAGTACCCTTGGGAGGACGGTCATCTTGACGGCTTGTATTCTACCCCACCAGGAAATCTGTAGTGGGTTCCATCTGCCTAGCTCCTTTCGGATGTTTATGAGAAGCGGTGGGTAGTTTTCCCCATAGAATTGTTCTATTTTTTGAGGTACAATTATCCCCAGATATTTTATACCTTTCAGTACAATCTTAAGGTCCAGTAGTTTTGCTTCCCTTTCTATATTTGCTCTGTCCCCTGCCAGGATTAGTATCTCTGATTTTTTCCTATTTATTTTTAGGCCAGAAATGGCCCCATAATTTTCTAGTTCTCTCACTGCAGCTGATAACGTGGATTTTGGGTCCTCTAGGGTTATTAACATGTCATCCGCGTATGCGATCACTTTGTGTTGTTGACCTGCTATTTCTATCCCTTTTATGTGTACTGATTCCGGTATTTTAATTAGGAGGGGTTCTAAAAACAGAGCGTACAGCAGAGGTGGAAGGGGGCATCCCTGTTTCGTTCCTCTCGATATCCTCACCGTGTTCGTAACCTCGCCATTAATGACTATTCTACTGGATGGGGAATTGTAGTTCGCTCTAATGCTCGCAATATACAGTTCCCCAAACCCCATGCGTGCCAGTATTTTGAACAGTATTGACCACTCCACCCTATCAAAAGCCTTTTTGGCATCTACCGACAGCAATATCGCTGGGGTCTGATTTATACCTATTTTTTCCACTAAATGGGCTAGCCTCCTTGTGTTGTCATGAGTTTGTCTGCCGGGGATAAAGCCTGATTGATCTTCACTTATCAGTTTAGGGAGAAGCGGAAATAGCCTTGTTGCTAGGATCTTCGTATAGATTTTTGCATCTAGATTAATTAGGGAGATTGGCCTATATGATGCTGGGTTTTTAGGATCTTTACCTTGTTTGTGAAATAGCAGAACCTTCGCTTCATTCATAGTGGGGGTCAGATTACCGCTGTCCTTAAAGGAGTTTAGGAGCCTCGTTAGGATCGGGGTCAATAGGGCTGCATATTTTTTATAGAATGAGGCCGTAAACCCATCTGGGCCTGGGGCTTTGTTACTTGGGAGTCCTTTTATGGATTTACTAACTTCCTCCTCACTGATGGGTGTCTCTAGTGACTGCTTGTCCTCTTCTGATATTTTCGGGAAGTTTATGGTTTCTAAGTATGAATCTTGGGCGTTTGTGTCAGGGAATTCAGTGGAGTAGAGAGTTTGGTAGTAATGCCTCAATGTTTCCCCCATGTCTTGTGTGCATGTTTGGGGGTCTCTGTTGATGTCATATATGGCTTTAATTGTTGTTTCCTTCTGTTTTTCCCTCAATTGTCTCGCCAGGAGTCGGTCTGTTTTGTTTGCTCTAATATAATATCTTCGCTTCAGATAGAGTAGGTTCTTCTCTGCGCCCTTCGTGTGAAGCATCTCTAGTTGGCCCGGTGTATGTTTCAGTGATTTTTTTAAATACTTTGTGGGGTGTGTCAGAAGTTTCTCTTGGATATCTTCTATTGTTTTTTCCAGCTCTTTTTCCCACCGAAACCTTTGTTTATCTCTTGTGATTTTCAACGCAATTATTTTCCCCCTCAACACTGCTTTAAACGCATCCCAGACTGCTTGCAGCGCTACCTCCCCCGTGTCATTTTGTATAAAGTATTCCTCTATCATTTCCCTTATGGCCTCCCCTGTAATTGGGTCCTGGGTCAGCTCCTGCGGTAGTTTCCACCTCCATAGCCCATTCTTCCTCCCTGGGAGAGTCACATCTAGCCATAGCGGGGCATGGTCTGAGAGGGCTATTGTGCCCTTATCCAGCCCCTGGATTTTTCCCAGTAGTCCCACTGAGACCCAGAAATAGTCAATTCTTGACATGGTGTTGTGGACATGTGAGAAGTAGGTGTACCCCCTCTGTTCACCCTTTAGTTCCCTCCAAACATCATTCAGGGCCATTTGTTCCATTTGCTGCCTCAGACGTTTTTGAAGGTGCCCCATGGCCAAGTGTGTTCCCCGTACTCCTATCTATATGTGGATTCCATGCCATATTGAAATCTCCCCCCATGATCACTTCCCCTTTAGCATAGTTTTCCAGTTTCGATAGAACATCCCTAAGAAAGCCGTCCTGTCCTTGATTGGGTGCATATATTGAGGCGAGTGTAATGTGAAGTCCTTCAATTACCACATTGACGAAGGCAAACCTCCCTTCTTTATCCATGCTTGTATCTAGTAGTTTAGTGTCCATTCCTTCTTTTACTGCAATCAGTACCCCAGCTTTTTTCTCCGTTGACGTTGCCTGAGCCCATATTTTGTAGCCTTTTATCCGCAATTTCTGCTTATCCCTTGTTCTGATATGGGTTTCCTGGAGAAGTAGTATGTCCGCCTTCTCCCTTTTAAACTGCTTTTCCAGTTTAGCCCTTTTTGTTGGGTGATTCATGCCCCTTATATTGTATGTCACAATGCGTAATATCCCCATTGTGTTATATTTGTTTGTCGTCGCCTCGGGTCCCCTTCTATTCTTGTTTCATTTCTTTGATTCCTCCGATCCCTTCCCCGCCCTTGAACTTCCCCGCCCCCCCAACATTGAACTTTAAACCAGCCAAACTGTCCCCCGAGTTGGGCAAGGGTTCCTATTGACGCTAGAGCGTTGCGCCCATCGCTCCCTGCCCTCCTTACCCTCGGGGGGTATGTTATGGGGAGTCCTAAACCCCAATGAACCATAGGTCTTCGCCGAGTTCCAAGCCGTCGGTTCTTCCCCCGACCGCCATCTGTGTGTTGTCCGTTCCGTTCCGCTCTCCTCCCTCACCCAGACAGTGATTCCATAATTGCTGTTCGTTGTCCGTTCCCCTTGATTGCATGTTCCTTGGTTCTTCATATGACTTTTCTCTGGGACTCCCTCCCTGTATTAGTCTTCTTTTGCGAGATTGATTCCCAGCCCATTGGTCTTCTCATTCGATCCCTCCTGGTCGAGGACTCCCCCTGTTCCCCCTCATCTTCCTGTAGACCCAATGTGCTCAAACCTTCCTCCACCGTGGTTACTCTTCTCTGTTTCCCTTCCCACGTAAATAGCAGCCCAAATGGAAAGGTCCATTTATAGCGAATTTGCTTTTCTATCAGAACTTTCACCAGTGGGGCCATTGCTCTCCTTTTTTGGAGGGTTATCAGAGCGAGGTCTTGGTACAATTGGATGTTTTGACCGTTCATTTTAATGTGTTCCAGTTCTCTGGCTCTCCTGAGGATCTGTTCTTTCTGTGGGTAGGAGGAGAGAGCCGCTAGGACATCGCGTGGTCTTTCCCCTGGGGCCCCCGATCTTTTTGGTCCTACTCTGTGGATTCTATCGATTCCGATTTCATCAGTGTCTCGGGACCCCAAAATGTCTCTAAACACCTCCTTTACCGCCTCTTTCAGATCTTTGTCTAGCACTGTTTCCGCCATGTTCTTGATGCGGATGTTGGAGCGTCTAGAGCGGTTCTCCAAGTCCTCACATTGAAGTTCTAGGTTGTGCGTAAGTGACACCAAGTGTTCTTGCGTTTCGCTTGCTTGTCTCGTGTCTTCTTCTAGTCCCTGCACCGTTTTTTCCACTATGTCCGTTCTTTCTTCTAGGTTGTTAATATCGGTTCTAATGTCTTGTACCACTTGTTCCATTTCGTTTTAGTTGTGAATTGTTCTTGAACTGTGGACATGAATTTTTCTTGCAAGTCCATGAACCAGGTTTGCATATCTTCCCTGGTCAGTGGTTGTAGCTGTTGGGATGGCGACTCTGGCTCCCCCATGGATTCTCCCTGGGTTCTCCCCCTCGGTTGCGATGATCCCTCCGTTAACCACATTTGCAGAATATCTGCGCCTTGCTTCGCAGATTGGGATGTCTGTTGGATGGGGTTCCCCTTTCCTTTTGCTCTCGACATGGTGGCGTGATCCGTTAGGATGTCTATGGGGCTGCTGTGCCTTCTTGATGCCCTCCGGATGGCCCTTCTCCCGATCCTGTCCTTTAAAATGTCTGTGGGCGGGTTCTCGATTTAAGCAGACAAGTGGTCTGCATTTCCTCTCCTTCCCCCGTCTGATCTCGATGCCTATCTGTTTGTGGCAGGGACTGTTTCCCCTTACTTGGTGCCCCCCCCGCTCCTCGCCCCCTGGTTAGTGGGGGAAGAGGATTCTCCGGCCCGCGTGGGGGTGGGGGTCCTGCGCAGTGGATTCCTTCAGGCCTGGGTGGGATCCCCGATCCAGTTGATGCCGGAGCCCTCTCGCGGGGATTATTCGTTGTATAACTGTCTTGTTATATTAATCTCCCCAGCGTTGTTTTTATTATTTATTTTTATTTTTTTTCTTTTTTCCTGGGTCCCCCCCCTCCGGGGTGTAGATATGCGGGGGGGGTTTTTCTTTCACCCCCCCTTGTTGGCTCACCTTTCTTCGTCCGCGCTATGCTTCAGGGCGGCCCCCGCTTCTCCACACCAGCGGTCTGCCCTGATCGCGCTGCTTTCTCCCTGCGTTGCAGCACTTCTCCGGTGCCGCAGCGGTCGCTGTGCCTCCCTCCTCCTCGGCGTTCTTCGTTTGACGGTTCCTTCCCTCGGGGTTCCGCCTTGCCCTCGATCCGGCCCCCACACCAGCCGTCGCCTCCCGGTCTCCCCGTGCTGAGTTGCGGGGTCCTCTATGGCGCTGGAGCGTCTCCTTCGGCTCCGATGGGGGAGGGGCCGATCTGCTTTCTCCCCGGATTTCGTCCGCGATCAGCCGCGGTGCCGATTCCTCGCCGGGGGGGGGACGAATGCGGGGGGGGGGGGGCCTCCAGCAGTCGGGGGGGGGGGGGGGAGGTGAGTGACGGTCTGTCACGGCTTCGATCGAGCTGTTTTTGGCAGCCCGGGCAGAGTGCGGATTAGCTGCGACTCCTCACCCCGGCGGCCATCTTGGAACTCCCTTATTTGAGGTTTTAACTTTCATACTTTTAGTCCTTAGTCTTTAATCAACAACCACACAAAAAATACGTTACTTACCTGAAGAAATTCCAGTTCTTCAGCATTGGTATCTTCATAGTTTTACATGTTATTGAATATTGCCATCATCAGGCTGGGATGCCTCCGTAACAAAAAGCAGTTTTTAAAGAACCACAGGAAACCACACCCACTTTAGTATTCGCAAAGTATTCTGGGTAGTTTACCCTTTAGCCAATAGGCAGTGCCCCCCTTCACTCCACCCCTGGAGACACTTCAGATTTGTGTGGTGCACGTAAAAGGGCACATTTGAGTCTCTACAGGTTATGTGGGAGAACAGGAGCTACAATTAACTAACTTATTCTTTCTCCAGCATTGGATCTTTCATAGATTCACATGCTGTTCACAAGCGATAAAAATGCATCAACATGCACCCAAACACATATACACAGGGAGGAAGAACATGGCTCACCTCAGGAAAACAGGCACAGAAGGACCGCCTGACCACCCACAAAGTTCTTGTCAATACAGTAAAACCTGGTGAAAGTATGAAGAGAACTTCACGTAGCAGCTCTGCAGATGTCCATCAACGGCACTCCTGACAGTAGAGCGGTAGTAAAGGATACGCTCTTGTAGAACGTGCTTGTGGTCAACCTACAATCTGCATGTTAGCCTGCTCACGGAAGAAAGCAATACACGCTGAGAGCCATCTGGAAATTGAGGCATAAGAGAGACCCTTGGCCAGTAGCAGCAGGACCAAAGATAAGGAAAACCTGCAAATATTCACTAAAGTTCTTGGTACGATCAAACATAGTATTTGAGAGCTCTTAATATATCCAGAGAGTTAAGTGAGTGTTCAGCAGGTACCGGAATGCAAGAAAATGCAGGTCCAATGGCTCGTTCAGGTGAAAAAGAGGACAGCACTTTAATTATAAACCTTGGATTGGTCGATAGGACCACCTTGAATAACGGTAGTAAAAGTGGTTGTGAGGAAAGCAGCTACATCTCACTCACACTTTTAGCGGAGGTAATGGCCTAAAAAAAAAAAAACACCATCTTCCAGGAGACTCATTTAATGGCGGCTTTATGCATCGACTCAAATTTAGGAAATCAATCTGGAGAGGATGACATTCAACTCCCAAAAAGGGGCAGACTTGTGCATGGGAGGAAAAGTATGCATAAACTCCTTAATGAGTCAGTGTGACCACAGAGATGGCGCTACGGATGTGAGTGTGGACCAGGAAATGGCAATCAAATGCACTTCGATTGATGAGAAGGCAAGACCACTGGTAGTCATTAACGAGTACGTATGGTAGGATCTGCTGTGGCAGGAAATTAAGAAAACTCTGTGGCTAGAACACAAGATTGAGCCTCTTCCATTTTTCTGATGTAAGAGGAGATGGCAGACATTTTCCAGAGATGCTGGACATTTCCTAGCTGTGTACAGGGCCATCCATGCAGTCATGGGGTATGTTTATGTGACCAACTTCAGAGCAAGGCTTTGATGTTGAAAGAGGTGCTGTGGTGGAGAACCCCGCCCTTTTCTCTGGAGACTAGGATGTGTACAGGTGGAAACAGGATTGGCGGAGCCGTGGAGAGTTAAAACCTGTAAGAACCACAAATGTCTTTGGAAACACAAGGATCAGTCTGCATGCCTGCCGTTTGACTGTGTGGAGAACACTTGGAATGAGGGGAAATGGTGTACATGGAAACGTCTGTTCCATGGAAACGTGCAAGCATCCCAGAGGCTGGCCTGCCGAGGGAACTTGCTAGAGAACCGGTCTCATCTGGAGTTTCCTGTGTTCAGTAGGGAGGTTAAAAATGTTTGTTGCTTTCGTTATGGTGGCAGGGAAAGCTCAGAGGCCATCCAGAAGTGAATCTCTTTGAGGAAGCTCTTCCGGCTCTGCATCAGCAGGTACCAAGTCATTAAACTGAACAGTGGATGGAGTGAGCGAATGCTTTATCAGGATGCATATCAATCCTGGGAATCAGTCTGAAGAGTCATAGATAGGTTGGTGCAGAAGTTGTTCATCCGCTGGAGTCAGCCTTGGATGGCGCCAAGGTAGAGCCCAAGGCTGAGGGCAGCATTTTAGGCGCCCGGTCCTGTCTTGGAGGAATAGTTGGGACCCTTGTGTGAAGTTCTGCCACCAGGGTTTGAAGGGTGCATACAATATCCATGGAGAGAATGCCCATTGGTTGTGAAGGACTAGGATGTTCCATTGGAAGTGGCGTGATGTTTAGGAGTAATGGAGGAAGAAAGGACTGTGCTGGAGGCAGCCCAGATAATGCCTCCACTTCCTCAGAAAACACCCTCTGGTCCTTGAAAGCTGGTGTCAATGGTGCGTTTCATGATGTCCTCCTGAGGAGCATTAGAAGGCTCAGAGAGTGGGCAGACTAAAAGGCTGGATTGTAAAAACAGGCTGTTTACATCTTTTAGAATATGTGAGCCGTGAAGTAGAAGTGGACTGATGCATCAATAACCGGTGCCCAAACGAGGTCATCAAAGTGATGGAAGATGGTATGACTAGACAAATTCGTCAATGGGGTCATCAGGAAAGATGGTGATTATCAACACGGTCACAGAAGAAGCCACTAAATCTGCAAAGGTTTCAATGTCTTCAGTCAGACTGTTTATGCTTCGTGGAAAAGGTGTCAACACTGCAGCCGTAGACCGATTCATCGAAGCAGAAGTGTGGTGGCTCGAGGACGGAGCAGTCACATAGGATCTATAGGACAGTCATTCTCCTTCACTGGAAGCCTTATGTGACCTTGCTTTCTTTGAAGAGGCAGTTCTCCCCAGGGGTCTGCCAGGATGCAGTGAAGTACAGCGGCTTACTGAAGCGGAGTCCAAGGCCACAGTGCCTTCACTGAGCCAGCCCACCAACCTTCTAGGACCATCATTTTAAGTCTCATTGGAGAACGACTCACAAATGGAGCATGACTCCAGGTCATGATCTGCGTAGACTGTAAAGGCCCTCCTCATATATATGGCATACATTACGTTAATTTCTGATGTGTGCATTTGCTTAGATTCACATGATATGCATATGCCGACATCTTTTTGTAGTCGCAGAGTATTGCATGACTTGTTTTCAAAACTCAAAAAAGGGAATGATTGGGCGGATTTGTAATACTAGCAACTTGTGTAATGTCTACTGTACCCATGGCCCTTCATGCATCAAGGTCCCTCCGATGGTTTAGTTTCTGACATGAGGACACATTGTTTGCATGGTACAAGAAAGGTAGAGTAGAAAAGAGAAACATCTATGCACCTTCACACTCCAGGAGGGGAGGACGCATGTGAATCTAAGCAGATACAAGCATCAGAAATACGATTACGGTGAGTAATGTATGCCTTCTGAGGCTTGTGGATCCGCTTAGATGGAATGCTATGCATAGATTAGCGAGCAGTACATGGAGAAGGAGGTGGGCTGTGAGAAGGTACAGCGGCAAATAGATGTTTAAATACCACTTGACCCACCTGTGAATCTGCTTTAGTGTGTGCATCTATGCAGCAATTCTAAATAAAAGGTATGAATGGAACTCCCTTGCAAATTGCATCTAAAGAAACTGCAATAAAAGCTAAAGTGCCCTGTGTGCTTTTTGTTGAGTGGGCTCTTGGTTGTAAAAGGTGAAGTCGTTTTTGATAGAGAGTAGCAAAGCTGGTTGCATTTGACTATCCATCTGGAGATCGCATTTTTAGAAACATTCTCTCCTGCTCTGCCAACTGCTATGGAAACAAAGAGCTGATCCTTAGCAGCTTTGTTTTGTTTATGTAGTACAAAACAGCCCTCCTTACATCTAGGGTATGGAGGCTTTTTTCTGCTGAATTTGAAGGATGTTGGAAAAAAGTAGAAGTTCAATAGATTAACATGGAACTTCGATATGAATTTGGTGAAAATCTAGGATGTGTTCTAAGAAAGTCCTTGTAGATAATGAAAGGGTATTGTGTTGAAAGTGCTTGTAGCTCACTGACTTATGTTATGGAAGCGATAGCCACTAGTCTTGCAAGTAAGATTCTTTAGACTGGCTTCGTGCATAGGCTCAAAGGGGGGACCTATTAATTTTGTACAACAACTAGGTCCAAGCCAGGTGTTGGATTAGAGATGGGAGGGTATAGTCTTTTTACTCCCTCCATGAATGCTTTGATAACTGGTACTTTCCACCACAATATCATGTTTTGGGAAGTAGTGTAAAGCCGACAGAACTGTTAAGTGTACTTTGATCATTAAAGACTAAACCTGAGTCTTATCGGAAAAGCATATAGAGAAGTTTGTGCGATGGAGAACAGCCAATTGGACTTATGTTGCGTGATCTTCAACAAATGACAAATCTTTTCACTTGTTAAAATAACAGTGTCTCGTGTAACGCTTCTTTAAGGACATCTATACACCTTTGTGGAAGATTGTAATGCCCGAAATTCTATGGCCAAGCTGCCAAGTTCAGAGTCTGAGGGTATGGATGGAATGTCGTCCTCCTTGTGTTGGGACAGCATGTTGAATGGGCACGGAAGTTTAATTGGTTTGCACATTGCTAGTTTGAGTAGGTGTGGAAATCATGGTTGTCGCTCCCACACTGGAGCTATCAGAATTAGCATGATTTGTTCCTGGGGCATCCTATGCACTATTTTCAGGAGTGGTGTTGGTGGAAAAGTGTAAGCAAATTTCCCTGACCAACTCATCCACAGGGAAACCTGGATGTGAAGTCTGGGTATTGTGCGTTTTGCTTTGTTGTAAACAAGTCTAGAGGTGGACACACCCATTGGGTGAAGATTTGCTGAAAACTATTTATCTTTTATTTGCCATTCGTGTTCTGTGGGTAGTTGTAGACTTCTGCTCAAAGTGTTAGCGAGTGAATTGTGTTCCCCGGGAAAGTGTTGCGACACTAGGAACATGTTTCATTTGAGTGACCGCTTACAAATCTTTTGACACAACCTGGGCAGACTTAGAGAGCGTATCCTGCCATGTTTGTTTAGGGAAAACATGGCAGTGGTAATGTCTTTGAGGACTAGCACTGTATGTCTTACTAAGTGTTGTTGAAAAGCTTGCAGGGCTTTGATGACTGCTTGCAATTCCAGTAGGTTGTGGTTTTTTTGCTGGTTGTGTCCACATGCCGTGTGCAGTATGATGAAGGTAATGAGCTCCCCATCCTGAGAGTGAGGCGTCGGTTGCAAGAGTGGCTTGTACTGGTGGGTTGCAAAAAGGTTTCCTTTTTAACATGTTTTCTCTTGTTCACCACTGTAGAGCTTGTACTATGGTTCGCTATACCACCATTAGATCATCCCACTGACCGCTTGCCTGAGACCATTGTTTCACTAACCACTGCTGCATCGGGCACACGCGTAGCCGTGCATGTGGAACAAGATAAGTGCAAGAAGGCATCATCCCAAGCAAGCGCATTGCCTTTCTCACAGTTATCTGTAGACCGGCTATGTAGTTCGGTACTTTAAACAGTACGGTTTGTACCCTCTCGTTTGAGGGGAAAAGGCTAATTCTTCTTGAGTCTTTATAATTGCTCCCACGAATTGGTTGACTTGACTGGGGACTAGACTTGATTTTTTTTCTGGTTGATGAAGAACACCAATTCAAACAGATTGGTGTTGGGTGTTACGTCTGCACATTTGTGGTGTTGCCCCTGTTATTAGCCAGTCGTCTAGATAAGGGTACACTGTGATTGATTCTCTGTGTAAGTGCCCTGCTACTACTGCTAATACTTTTGTGAAGACCCTTGGCCCTCATACAATGCTAAAGAGGAGGACTTTCAATTGGTAATGATTGTGCGAGATCTTGCAGGGCAGGTATTTTCAGTGCGCTGGCAATCTTGAAATATAAAAGTATGCATCTTTCATATCTAATGTTGCCATGAAATCCCTGTTAACGATGGAATTACCTCTGGCAGCATTGCCATTCGAAACTTTTGAGGTTGGACATATGGGTTTACTGGATGCAAGTCTAGTACATGGTGCATAGTTAAGTCTTACTTTGGCACAAGAAAGAAGTTAAATAGATACTCTAAGGCATGATATCGATAGTAGACACCAAAGATACTAACCCTCCTCTTCCTACACCAGGGGAGTAGCTATTCTGATTAGCAGGAACACGAAATTCAGGCTGGTATCCATCACCAAAGGCAGGGCGCTACTACTACATGGGGTACTAAAAGGCACCAAACTGGTCCTGATAAATACATATGGCCCAAACATCGACAATACCAACTCATTTGACTGGGTGATGCAACATTTTGCAGAGGTCAACGCCGCCACAATTATCTGGGGCAGGGACTTCAACACCACACTAGACCTCGCATGGGATAAATCGCACCCAACCACAAAAACAGCCGCCAAAGCAAGCCTCCAAGTCAGAGTAATATGCGAGACCTACAATTTAATAGACATATGGAGACTCACTCACCAAGAATCCCGAGAATATACATTCCACTCCTGGGTACATGGGTCTAGCTCGCGTCTGGACCACCCATTAGTGTCCAGGTCGGGAGATCTGCAGTGGGGCGAATGCCAGATTCTACCCCGGACTCTCTGACCATTCCCCAGTTACCCTAGAATGCATCCTGGCAGACAGTTGCACGAAATGCCCCGCGTGGAGATTCAAAGCTGGGGCACATTTCGGGACCCAGTATTGCCCAGGCACTCCTGGACGAGATGGATGAAGTCCTTCTTTACCATCAACCAAAAGTCAGCCTCTTCACACAGATTCCGTTGGGAGACCCTGAAATGCTACACCAGAGGAATATGCATGGCCAAAGAGACTGGAATACTCAGGACCATAAGGAAAGACTTGAGAAAAATGAACTCTAGAAGAATTACACTACCCTGGAAGATCCCAGCATATTAGCCTTCATTAAAAAAGAACTGAACAAATTCAGAGACAATGCCGATCGGGAGTGCTGTTTCCTGGCGAGAGGCCACCAAGTGCGACAATACGGCGAGGGGCAGAAACCTGGAGCACTTCTGCCAAAGTTGCTGGCTGCGGACAGACAACCACCACAGGTCGAACATGTCCGCGACCCAATAGGGAAACTGGTCCCCACAGAAGCCCCTAAACAAACCAATCACAACAGATGAAATCTTGGCCGCCATAAAGGAGTTAACAGGATCTAAATCACCAGGCCCAGACGGCCTGACAGGAGAATTCTATAAGACACTTGGCCCCACTCTTGCACCAATCCTACTATCAGTATACGAAAAGGCCCTGACAAACGAATGCCTGCCCCCCGCGCTACGCGAAGCCAACCTCACCCTGCTCCACAAGCTCAGGAAACCCCCCGAAGAATAGACCGATTTCATTCATCAATGTGGACAACAAGATCCTTGCTAAGATCCTGACTAATCGATTACTCCCTCTAATGCCTGCACTGGTGCTAGCGGACCAACCCAGCTTCATTCCAGGACGAAGCACACATTCTGCATCCACAGACTCTTTGGTCTCTGAAGCACTGGATCCCTCAGCGCAGGCAATTGCAGTCCTACTCGATGCGGAGAAGGCATTCACTCCGTCGAATGGCCTTACCTGTTTGCAGTACTACAGAAGCTGGGTCTTGGAAGATACTTCAACTTAATCTCCGTCCTCTACAAGCACCCCTTAACCAGCATCACACTAGGGACCACAAAATCCAAACCCATTGAATTAAAAAGGAGGAACCAGACAGGGCTGCCCCCTATCGGCCCTGCTGTTCGCACTCACGATGGAAACCCCAGGCTGCCAACCTCAGATCCAAACTCATGGATAAAGGCCTCAACATCGGACCCCACAAATTGATCCTGTCCCTCTAGGCCAATGACGTCGCCCTCCTGGTTGGTGGCCCAGCGACGAACCTAAACCCAGTAATGAGAGACGTCCTCAAGTTTGGCGCTCTCGCCGGGTTAAAGATCAACCATAATAAATCAGTCATATTCCCGCTAACCCCGAGCACAGTAGAATTTGAGGATGACTTCAAATTCAAATGGGAAACATCAGGAGCTACGACAACCTATTTCGTGATAACTATGGAAAGGGGATGACGATGCTCAACGAAAAAATAACCAGGTGGAAACTCCTCCCCCTCACACTATGGGGGCCAAACTTCAAATGTCAAAATGGTCATATTGCCCAAACTCCTATACCTGTTTGTAAATATACCACTGCTATTGACCGGGCTTTTTCCAGCATTTGCACAGCATGATCCTCGAACTACTCGGGGCGGGCAAGCCAGCGAGAGTTGCTTACACAACCCTTATTCAACTCATTGCGAAGGGCAGCCTTGCACTTGCCGACTTCAAGCGCTATTACTGGGCGGCCCAGGCACAATTCCTAAGCCACTGGTACACTACCCAGTTTGTCCGTCCACATGTCCAGATCGACAGAGCCCTTGTATCCCCCAATCTCCTCTCTGCAACTATTATAGAAGAACGCCAGGTGCCGCCAAAACCCTCAAATGTAGTGCTGACCGCATATGTTAATGTTAAAGGACATTTGTACCGCGCACTATCACCACCGGAGTGGTCCCCTGGCGGCTCTGAAAGACGAGAGGAGGTTGAGTTAGTGGGAGGAAGCAGGAAAAGTGCAAGAGAGCAGTGATGTGCTGTTGGCGGCCTCAGCCCGGTGGGTCCGTTGGCTGGGCCTGGGGCGTTTGCGGCCGGTAGTCGTTGTGTACTGTTGTGCAAGACTATGTGTGTTTTTGTTTTGTTGTTGCAATGTAGTGCAGTTTCTGCGATTTGTTGTGCTGTAGGTTTTGGTTGTGTTTGGTTTGGAGTTTGAGAGGTGTATGCAGAAAGGGAAATTGTTAGTAGGGTTGGTTGATTTGCGTCTCTATCCTGAATTGAGGCGGTCGGCTTGCGTAGTCCCCCCTGATGCGGCTCTGTCCTGATCGGGGTCCGACTGGCATACAAGGTTCCTTACTCCTCTGGCTCCCGCCTCTAACAAGCTCTCTCATAGCTCCCCTTATCCTCCCTTCATACTCCTGTGGCCAGTACACCTGCCAATGTCAACCTCTCAGGTAGTGTGGTGGTTGCCAATATCTTGACAATTCCACACCACTGTGGTATCTGACGGTAACTAAGGGGCGGGCAAAAGTGTTGGTGGGATTGTCTGGGCTAGTGGACTCAGTCTCTGTGCGTGCCGCCTGTGTTCCAGTCTATCCGGTGCCGTGGGAGTTACCCTCCCGGGTCGGGGATGTCCGTGTCCTTTCCGGTTTAGTCATCCTTTTTTCGGTTTTGGTTTCCAGATTTAGTCTGTGGTTTTCAGGAGCCAGGTTTTTAGCGATTTCCTCAATTTTAGGTGATCTTCAGCGTTTCTTATTTCTTTTGGGCTGTTGTTCCAGGTTTTTGTGGCTAAGTGGTAGAAGGGGAACCTCCAAGTTTTTTCTTAAGGTATGGTTTGAGTTCCAGGCGGATTTTGCTGCTTGATCGGAGGGGTCTCGTTGGTTTGTAGACATTTTCTTTTGTAGGAATTCTGCTCCTTGTCCGCTGATTGCCCTGTGCATTATGCACATTGTTTTGAAGGTTATGCAATGTTTTACTGGGAGCCAGTGTAGTGTTTTTAGGGCTGGAGTGATGTGGTCTCTTCTGGATAGTTTGAGGAGTAGTCTTGCTGCTGCATTTTGGGTCTGCTGCAGTTTCTTCAAGAGGTATTCTGGTATTCCGAGGTAGAGGCTGTTTGCATAGTCGATTTTTGACATGATTAGGGCGACGATAGTGTGTGTTTTGTGCGTGAAGGAGAGGAAAGGTAGAATTCTTCTTGCCGTGTGGAGGAGGAAAAAAACATTTCTTCACTGGTGCAGTTATTTGTGGTTCCAGGGTTGGGGTGTTGTCCATTTGGACTCCCAGATTTTTTACTACCTTCTATGGTGTTGGTGCGTTTCCCATTTCCGTAGGCCATGGGATGGTGGTTTTGTTCTCTTGGTCTTTGGATACGATCATGATTTCTGTCTTTCCTTGGTTGATTTTCAGGTTGTTGGCTATTCTATTAAAGACTTCTTTTAGACAGTCGGTTAGGGTTGAATGGTCGGCATCGGTGTCTTTGATTTTGTAGATGATCTGAGTGTCATCTGCGTAGTTGTAACATGTAATGTTGTGTTTTTTGAAGATTCTGATGACCGGAGTCTGATAGATGTTGAAATATAGTTGAGATAGTGAAGATCCTTGTGGCACTCCACAGTCGTTAACTCCTGGAGTGGATTTGAAAGGTTTTATCCATACAGTTTCTGTTCTGTCTGCTAGGAATGATTTGGTCCGGCGTAGTGCTGTGTCTGTTATGCATATGTCTTCTAGTCTTTTGGTCAGGGTGTTGTGGCTAACTGTGTTAAAGGCTGCAGAGAGGTCGAGCAGAATAAGGGCTGAGGTAGTGTTTGAGTCTGCGTTAGTTTTGAGGTCGTCCCAGATGGATAGTATGGCTGTTTCCGTTCCTGTCGCTGGTCTGAAACCGATTTGAGCTTGGTCCAGCAGGTGGTGTTTTTCTTCGTGTTCTTGGGTTAGTTTATATATGTAGGTTTCTAGAAGTTTTGCTGGGTAGGGAATTTTAGAGATCGGCCTGTAGTTGGAAAGGTCATCTACGTCACCACTTGTGTTTTTCAAGAGTGGCTTGATGTATGCTGATTTGAAGATTTTCGGTACAGTCCCTCTTGATAGAGATAGATTTACAAGGTTTCTGTAGTGTTCTGCTGGCAATCCTTGCGCAAGGATTGATTTGTAGATGTCTGGGGGACAGGGGTCCATGGGTGATCCCGCTTTCTTGCTTCGTTTTACCAGCATTGCGAATGCCTCTGCTGATATTTCAGGAAAGCTTTGGAGTTTGTGCTGCGGTTCCGTGTTAGGTTCATTGGGTTGTATGTTGTGGTTGGTTGGTCGCTTTTGTATGGTTTGTCGGATGTCATTGATTTTTTTTTTTTTTAAGTGGTCTGCCAGGTCGTTGCATAGTTTTTCTGAGGTGTTTGGGGTGTTATCGCAGCCTGGTGGGTTTCTTATTTCTTCAATGATGCTAAACATTTCTTTTTGTGTGTTGGTGGCATTGTTGATTCTGTCATTGTAATGTCTTCTCTTTGCCCTTTGAATTTCCTTCTTGTATGCGCGGATTTGTTTCTGGTACAATGTTTTTTTTTCCCCCCTGGGTTGTAATCTTTCCTCCATTTCAATTCCATCTTTTTGTTTTCCTTTTTCATGTCGTTTAATAGTGGGGTGAACCATTTTGCCATTGCTCTTTTTTTTGATGGGGTGAACGGTTTTTCATATGAAATTTGGAGGAAGATCGCACACAAAAACGACATCACTGTCAGATACTCCCCCCCCCCCCCCCCTCCGAGCGAGATTTATACCAGGAATTCCGTTCACAACGGAGCAAGTATACCTCCACCTGACAAACGGAAAATAGTCACTTTAAGCGATTGGTTTGTGGAGGGTAACTTCAAAAGGCCAGAGAACGAGGCGCAAACTCCCCCTTGGACATATTCATCCATTTCAGACTCTGACACTCCCTCAGGTCTCTGTGCCATTCGTTCCCCGCTCAACCACCGACATAGCAGCTGCTACACAGAGTCATCCAGGCGCAGGGTGAAGGCAGACTGGTATTGAGAATCTACAAAGACCTACTGGCTACCACACACCGGCCAACGACCCCCAAACTGAGATGGGAAAAAACACTGGCAGATTCAATAAGTGAAGAAGACTGGTCATATATACAGTGGCAGAAACAGACGTCTCTAAACTCACAATATAAACTTATCCACTTCAACTTCCTCCACCAGACGTAGCATATGCTGGCCAAGCTCCATCAGCACCACACAACCATATCGGCAGCCTGTGAGAGATGTTGCACAACCCCTGCAGGCTTCCTCCACCTGGCCTGGGAGTGTCCGTCAGTCGGGCGATTCTGGGGTGAGGTGCTGAACACAGCCTCTGCAATAACAGGAGAACAACTTAAACGCTGCCCCACAGTGACAATGCTGGGATGCAGCAGAGACCTGCAACCCACGACGAGGAGACTGGCCAGACTACTACTAGTGCTGGCGAGACAACGGGTGGCCATGACCTTGGGGAAGAGGGCCATCCCCTAACACGCGACAACGGCTACAGGATGTGGCATACTGCCACGATGTCGATGTGAGCTTTATTAAAACTTTGCCTCTGCATGCTCGACCGCCTGATGTATGGGGGTCCTATGTCAATTATTTGCTATCAACATCAGACTGAACATCACTTCATTGCCCATTTGCGGTCCCCTGTAGTGACATTCTCCCGTTCCACAATGACCGCTTATGTAATATACAATGCATGCATGCCAACCCAAGAACTCAAAACGCTCCGGGGGTGGTAGGGGTTTGGGAAGAGTTGGGGGGAGTAGGGTGCAGTGAGGGGGAGACAGGACCACACAATGCAGTCTCCGCTTTCGGTTTTTCTTTTCTTCTCTTTTTTGTCATGTAAATGTATGTCTGAAAGACCAAAAATAAAATAAAAAAAATAAAAAGACAGACAGACAATGGATATGAGTTTAAAAAAACGCTCATTTGGCAATTTGGTTGGGTTGGTAGAATTCCTAACTGGCCCCGACTCTATAATGGGACTAATCTTGACCATAAATAAGTAACAAAATGGTCTCAGTCAGTCTAGTCAACATAAAAAGGCCTATACTAAGCAACCCTAACCATGCCCTCCTTCTCAAAATGATAAATGTGTTAAGGGAACTCAAAAAGGAAAATAATGTCTAAAAGGAAATGTCAGAATGGTTATAAATAACTTACGTCCCCACGTTCAGCACCACTGGGTCTAGAGCATTTCCTAAAAAGTATGGTGGATGGCACAGTCCTTTCAGTCTTGCACCCGATGGCTTACTGGTACAATTTAACAGCTTCTGGTAGTTCAATCACGTCCTTAGGCTTTGTCTGCTTTGTCAAATACACAGTTTCACTTTTGACCTATAATGTACAGGCTTCCCTCTGCCGGCTCGAGCCTGTCTTTCACCTTTAACTTTACCTGTCTTTCTCTTTGTGGGGGTTCCTTGCCCCACTTTTTGTCTCAGATCTCTTTTCACTGTCAAAGACTTTCGAAACTGCAAGGATTTTACATAGACCTTGGCATGACCACTTCGACCTCTCTCAATATTTCTACAATCCACAATCTTCCTCCTCTTACAATAACAATGCCTTTTGGTACTTGGCTTCCTATTCTCTTCGGTTTGCCTTCTTGGCCTTTCCCGCAATTCATATTTAACACCAATATCCATTGTTCACATACTTTGGTTTTCATTCATTCAACTTTCTTTCGGGATCGCAATTGCTTTCTTGCCTTTGATTCCCAAATCAACTCGGAACATTTTACAGAGGTCTTTCGAATGTGCGATTTCGCCTTGCAGGACCACTCTTACTTTGTATCCATTCCCTCTACAATTCAGCAGTTATCCTTTCCATTACGCGTTTTATCGGCATACGCGCAACCTTCAACTTTTGAGTTTGTTACTTTTGCTTTTAACACAAACCAGGCTTTGGTTGCCCTTGATAACTCACTGGTTGTGTTACTCAGCCTTCTTTCATCAATGCTGTTCGTGCAGCAGTCAAGGCTGTTTCCAACGCCCCCTCTGCTCCTCCCCAACTTGATCGTTCACCCCGAGAGGGTCGCAGGCTGCTTTCAAGTACCTTGAAGGCTTCTTTCTTCTGCTCACTCGGTTAAAATCGTGGAACCCTTACGGCTTTCAACAAGTGGGGAGTTTCGCCTGGCTCTCTCTCTATCTTCGTAACTGCAGATCAGCCCCTTGGCCTTTTGACTTTCATCGCTTGGTTTGCATCAGCCCACGAAAGAGCTGTTCCTTCTCGTACCCAGCCTCGCTCACAGTGTGCCTGTGCACGCCACCTTGCATTCGCCTGGACAGAAGTGTTAACAAATGGCAGGTGTATATAGTTAGGATTACATGCCTGACTCTGCCTGGCCTCATTACAGGGACAGATCCAGTGCAAGTCAGTAGAGGCAATCTGCCTAACCTTATTCCCCATCTCCCTCGGCTCAATAGTGTTGCCAATGTAACGTGGGGAGGAATTATGCAAGCTGTAGTTTAGCATAAAATAAGCAGGGATAGGGGTTAAATGGGTTGTGAAAATAGGGGATACCATGTCTCACCATCAGGTGTTTCTCCCCCACTCCCTGAGGACCCCCTACCCAGGTGATCCGCCCTCATTTGTCCACCCTCCTGGTTGGGATCCAAAAGAGCTGGCTCTTCCCTGGTCATCCGAGTACAGGATCCCTGGGGACTAGGTTGTGAAACAGCCTCTGGTTTTTCACAATACCCTTCTTTACCTGGACTGCTGGGACTAGTTTGATTGCACCCTTCTGTAGCAGGGACTTTTTTTCCCCCCCTCTACAAAAATTAGTTTTTCTTGCGGCGACATCTGCCGATGTTGGTTCTGTTTTTTTCTTTGGGAAACTCAATGCAGTACCCTGCACCACTGTGGATAACAACCACTGATCTAATGCGATTCCCTCCCATGCGTGGCTGAACTGAAAAATGCAGCCTCCGACTGGAGTTGCATGGGAGGGAGCCTGTATCAGTGCTGCATTGCTTAGAGGCAGGGGAGCCTCTGGTGGCGGAGGCTCTACCTCCACTTCTAGATCCTTTATGCCCTCTTTGAAAGTTGGGCTGGTAACCCGTCCACTGACCCAGTGTGTTGCCCCAAGATGAGGATTGGCCTTGGTTATATCCCATAGATTGTGGGTCACCAATCCCATGAAAGGAGCGTCAGTTGTTGAACACCCTTGTTGAACGAAAGGCTTGTTAGTTATCTGGCTTAGAGATTTTAGAGTCTCATGCTCTTCTTTCACACTCTTTAGTACATCATTGTATGGTTTATTTATATAGCGCCTCTAGATAGGTAAGTGCTTCACAGCGCTCAAGGAGGGTGGAAACATGGCAAAAAAACAACAGTCACTCAGAGCCCTTGAAAATCTGAGATGATAAAAGTCTGCACAGAGTAAGTGCGTAAAAAATACATTTAACAGTACAAGATGGCACAAAGAGGCCTCACAGAGACTACAGATTTGCAATTAGGGGTGACAAGGGCGAACAGACTATCTTCAAGCATGTGCGTCTGGATCGAGCAAGTGCACAGAGGGTCACTGGGAGGGGGAGGATCAAGTGCACAAGGTCGGTTGAGACTGGGCTAAGTGCAGAGAGAGTGCAGAGTGCTCTTGGGTTAATTTCTCTGTGCATTAAGTGTGGGTGGGGTGTAGGGCCCTGAGGCAAGTGCGAGAGGACTGGCAAGGGTGCCGGGACCAGTGCGACTGATGTACACCAGGCGGCCAGTCAACATGCTTTAAGGAATAGGGGGGAGAGAACAGAAAAGTAGGTTAGCAGGGTAGAGAGAGAATGAACAAGAGAAGCCAAAGGTCTTGAGGAGTTTCCAGAATTTTTGGAGATCTGGCTCAAGACATAGGGTGGCAGGTAGGCTATTCCAGAGGGAGGCACCTGCGGACGATAAGGATCTCCCACCAAATCTCTGCTTGGAGAACCGGCTCACTCTCAGAAGGTTGGAAGTAGATAAGCTGAGGGCTTGTGAGGGACAGTATTTAGGTAGGCAGTGTTGAAGGTAGGTGGGTCCCTGGCCCCAGAAAGCCTTGTGAACAATGCAAAGGGGCTTGAATTTGATCCTTGCTGCCACGGGGAGCCCTCAACTGCCTTGCCAAATAACACATTCAGTTCTATTGGCATATTTAAAAGTGTTGCCTAGGTTTCCAGTTTGAAACCTGAATGTTGTAGCCAAGCATGCCCTTTATCCGGGTGCTGTGAGGGGTCAGAAATGTGAGGCAGACAACTTTCACATTTTGCCATTTTATTAAATCATAACTTAAATAACACCTCACTATCCCTACTCTGAAGAGGATTTCCATGCCCAACGTGAACTAATAAAAGTATTCTAACAAAGAATCTCTGACCGCCACACATACATGAAATACACAAGAAAATATATATATATATGGCAATTCACAACAATTGTATTCTGTAATAAATTCAGACTCTTGTAACCTGGCTGATCTCCCCTTACCCAGGTTTTAAGTTGAATTCAGTCTCATTGTTCAACAAAGAGAAACAAGGAAATCCAGATCTGAAGCAAAGTTCCACTTTAGTTCTTTGCACCTTCAACATGACCAAAGAAAAGTTTCAGTAATCCAATGCCCAAATAGAAAGCTGCTGCTTCTCACAACAGATATTTTAGTCAACCAAACAGCATTAATGATATTCTTGGTCAGGATGTTTTTGTCACAACTTCATAAATGTCAAAGGGACACAGCTTAATAGCTTCTCACAGCTCTCCTTTCAACACCATAAATCACAACCTGTGACTGCCAGGATAACTTCACAGCAATTCTACTTCAACCTGGTTTACTCTAAAACCAGGCACACTTCTACAAGCAATCACCATGCAGGTCTACTTGCATGCCCGATAGCTTTACACATTCAACAGTTCTTTTGAAGTTCTGAATCTACTGACAACTAAAAGTTGAACATAGCTTCAACAGTTTATAACTGACTTTCAACAACTTTTTTTTTAGAAAAGACAATGTTCACATTAATGCTCCTCAACACCTTTGTGTAAGCAAGGCGCTCTTCTGAAAATTCACCTTCCAGAAGGGCCGTCCATTTGCTATTCTCCTTTCTACAACATCAACAACCAAAATGACCGTAAGGATAGAATTTCACCTTCCTACCGTTGGCTCTGGCAATGTGAGATTTTATACCAGCTTCAGTTTTCACATTGCATTCGCCCCTTCTCTTCCTATTGGCCCCGTTACCTTAGTGGCATGTCTGGTTATTAGTCTCTTGACTATTGGCTTTGGCAATGCTTGTATCCCTCTTAGCTGTGGGCAATGCGTGCACCACTCTGGGCTGCGGGCAATGCTTGTTCTGTGGAACTCACAATTAAGTTCAATCACTTCAATTCTGTGTTGCAATGTGTTCTACTGCTTTATAAATAACTGTTCACCTTCACTTCTGAATCACTTTTAGGCACACACAATCAGCATTTCATCTGTTTTATGCAGTCTAATGTTCAATTAGTGCCATTCAGATAGTTTCCCTTATACGCCAGTGCCACTTTTGTTGCATTCATTGTCCAACAAGCAACGGTCGGGTTAACAGCGCTTTCACTCATACACAAGTGATTCTCCTTTACTACTGTTGTCCGCCTTTGTTTGCGCAAGGAATTAGACCGCTTGGTAAAACTCACCGGCTTCTCTCTTCGATACCTTTGCGTGCTACAGTATTTCCACTGCTCTGTCATCTTCCAAACAAAAACTTCCACGCGGACGTTGTCTTCGGTCTCAGCACACAGTCACAGAGCTCACCTTGCTCCATAGACACTCTGCTGCGTACAAGTTCTTAACCACGGTCTCCTGCACACTTGCTGCTGCGCAGTCTCAGCAATTCGGTTCACATGGGGGGACAGCAGTCTTCCTTCACGCTGCGCAACCTCTGCACTTCAGATTTAATGTGAAATGGGACCCTCCAAGGACATGCAGCTGGAATCTGCTTGAAAAAAGTCCCAGTGTCCCTTCTTTCCTCCAACTTCTGCGTGGACTGCCAATGTGTTTTCCTTCTGCTGCTACTACTGCAACTACATCTCCTATTAATGACCTGCACCTGAGGGGGACTTTTAAGCCTCTCCTACCTCCCTCAGGTGTGGGAGGTTAGCTCTAATAAGCTAACCACTTATGCAGCATTGCTCTTGAGCCCACTTCCTTGTCTCAGTACTCGGGGATCTACGGGACCTGAAGTCCTCAACAGTTTCAGGCTTCCGATTCGGTTTTCCACTTTTAAACTTCTGTTTAATTCCCCCTAGTACATTTAAGGAATCACCAGTATTTGCTTAAAAAGGAGATGGCAGTTCTTTTAAGCCATCACTGACAGATTTCCTTTCCCTGTACTTCTGTAAATTAGGGGGGCTTCTAACTTTACAAGACTCAGACAGGGTTTCCTTATGTAGGATGCGTCAGTGCGATTTAAAACAGAAGCACACAGTCTTCTACACGCACTTCGCGGCCGGAAACTACATTAGCCAGAAAGCTCTGTAGTTTTCCGGCCTATTTTGTATCTAACCCAGCGCTAACGCGCCAGCGTTAATCCAGTCTGTGGCCGTCCGTGACCAGGGCGTGAGTGGCGTGCGTGGCGTGCATTGCTGGATTCCTACTCTGTCATGGGACTCCCTGAAGTGCTTGCTGCCATTGCTGCTGCCAGAAACATCTTTGACTCCTTAGCAGCAGCTCCAGTGGGAAACAGCATGGTAGGTGTACGATCCCAAGTTACACATACGAATCATTCCTTGATAGAACCACTCACTGCGTTGTCTCCGCTCCATCATTTTAACAGACCTCATTTTAAATTCAAAACCGGTCTTAACCATTCCTCCAGCCGCACAGATCCCTGAGTTCACCAGCTGGTTCAACTCTGGTTTTCAGTGCCACTTCCCATTCTAATTTGGAGAATACTGGCCCCATCTCTTGTCTAGAAGAAAAGGTTATTGTGGCACATGATTCTTACTCACGACCACCTGCTCCTATTTGCACCCTACGTTGCATGCTTGTGAACACACGCTCTGTGGTCAAGCATGCAAACACAATTTACTATAAAGAACAAAACAATTTGGATATATGTGCCCTAATGGAAACTTGAAGTTCTAAGGCAGCTGGCCCTAGTCTTAATCTGGCTATTCCAACAGGATATGCCATGTTACGACAAGACAGACCACGAGGACAGAGGTGGGGGTGTTGCATTTATTTTTTAAAACATTATCTATATGGGAAATACAGGGACAAATCATGGAGGGTATCGAGTTCCTTCACATCAAGGTTGGTATGAAAGCGGAATCCACAGTGAACATTCTGCTATTATACCGACCGCCTTCGATGTCCACACATTTTATCGAGGCTCTTACTATCTTCTACCATTCCTAAAGCCTACATCGCACTTTATTCTTCTCTGTGATTTTAATTATTGGCTAGGTAACAAGGAAGACTCCCTTGCAGGTGATCTAGAACAATCTTTAGCAGATTTAGGGTTCGCACAACAAGTACACGTCCCCACACATAACCCAGGACATACTCTGGACTGGCTTTCAGTCCTTAATGTCCCTTGTTATGTAATTCAGACATATACATGCCCTTGGTCGGATCATTTATTTGTGCACTTTGCCATTTTCGCTCCTTTCCCTTTGAAAAGAAAAAATAAGATGTCAAGTACCATTCTATCGCGGAATTTGAAACACCTCACCCTTGATATTATTGAACCTCTAAAACAACTCGGTAAATTTTTCTCAATCAACCTCTCTCCAAACAATGTCTAGCTGTATATCTACCAACCTGGCTCGTATTACCAACTTACTTGCCCACATGAAAATAAAAAAAGCGGTAGAGGAAAAAAAAGCAAACCATGATTTTCCATTGACCTACATTTTCTATGAAATCGGATTACCTTTGGAAAGGTAACCCTAATTCTACTTCCTTGGACGCATCCAAAACTGCTGCCAAATCATACAAACAAGCTATAGTACAAGCTAAAAAAAACTTTCATAACAGCAGGACTCAAAATGCCACCTCCGATTTGAAGAAACGTTTTAAAATCCTGAAAAAAACAGGAGACTACACCTCTGCCATTAGCCCAATCATCAACTAAAGATGCTAACTTGTGTCAGTGAATCCAAACTGGGTTGCAAAATAAACTCCTGACCATCAAGAAAGACTTCTATAAAAAAAACATTTTTTTTAAAAAACCCGACTCATACCCTTGGGTAGCAATCTTCACAAGGGTATGCCCATTGCCCATTGATACCCCAGTTTAATGTTCATCCTATATCGGAGACTGAGCTAAAGAAAATTGTTGAGCAATTAAAGGCAACACATTGCAAGGGTGATCCTGGGTACTCGCTGATCATTAAGTCATGCCCTCCAGTCCTACAGAAAGCCATCTGTAAGTTCGCCAACACCTCACTGAGTGAGGGCATTGTTCCGGATGATCTCAAGCAAGCCTGGGTGACCCCCATTCTGAACAAAACCCAGGTCTGGGAGACGATAACCCTCTTAACTTCCGACCGATAACTACTGCACCATTTTTATAAAAAAAAACTCGATTGGGTAGCCTACATTCAAATTTCTCAGCACCTGAACCCTCATCAGTCTGGCTTCAGACAAGGTTTTGGCACTAAGACCTCCTTACTCAACCTGAAGTCTAGACTTCTAGGACTTATGGACAAAGGTCACTCCTCCCTTTTGGTATCCTTGGATCTCTCAGCCGTGTTTGATTTGCTCGAACACCCTATTTTGGTATCTAGACAGACTGAGGTGGCCAATTTCTTTCCTGTTGCAGTGCTTTGGATCTCCTCCTTCCTGGAACGCAGGCAGAGTAGAGTCTGCTCTGAGGAGGCGGAAGCTTCACCCATCAATGTGCTTTTGGGGGTGCCGTAGGGAGCAAGCACCTCCCCTTGCCTTTACAATATTTTGATGACCCCATTTTTCTCACTCTTACAGCAGGAAGGATTTATATTCTCTAATTACGCTGACACCCAGTGTATCGTATTACTTACAAGCGTACACTCGCAGGATGAGCAGAAACTCAATCAAATCTTCTACATTAACGAGAGTTGGATGATTAATAATGATCTTTCCCTCAATAGAAGAAAAACAGAGCTGATTATTGTGGGCAGCCCAGTGGCCTTATCTAAATTGGATATAACATATAGATCGTTTAGGCTGGGCGATAATATCACCCCTCTGACCAAGCTAAAAATATTGGGTGCATATCTTGATCAGACGCTTTCCATGAGAGTTCAAGTGAGTAGTATTGTTTCATCTTCCGTCTACTACATCAAACTCTTGTCACATCTTAGGCCATATATATATATCGCAAGCTAATGCAGAAACCATAGCCCGAGCCTTCATTGGGGCAAAGATTTAACTATTGCAGCAACCTTCTGATCGGCCTATGTAAGGCTGACAAATAGACTGCAAGTAGCTCAGAACAGAGCAGTTAGAGTGGTAGGTGGCTTAACTCGCTGCAAGCATGTCTCAGAAGCTAGACGCTCCCTACATTGGCTCCCGGTTGAAGTTTAGACTACTTGTCATCACTTTTTTTTTAAAAACATGTTCATTTTAAACCAAGGCAGGACAGGTTACAAGTAACATTGCACGACAACTTTGCTTGTTTTTAATAGTTACCTTGAGTTCATAGTTTCCCCCCCGCCCACTTCCCCTCTCCGGTCCTCTGTCTCCCACCCCCAGTTCTCCCATTCCATGGCTCAGCCCGCTGCACCTGCCTCTCAAGTGGACTTCCGTCCTTCAGAGCCCATCAGGTGTTGATCGGTTTGAATGTCAAGGCGGGGAATCGCTGGTCATAGTCCAGTACTGCTGCCCAGATGTTCTGGAAGCGGTGCAGGACTCCCACCCCCGCCGCGGTTACCTTTTCCGCGATCAGGATGTTCCATAGTTATCCCCACCAGTGAGCCATACAGGGGCAGTTCGGGGACTTCCAGAAGCGGGCCAGCACAGATTTGCATGCCAGGAGGCATTGCGTTAATTGTTTCGCTCTGTTTCCGGAGCAGGGGGTAGACCCCAGGGGTTGGGACCCCCAATAGGACGGTTTCAGGTTCCAGTGGGAGCGTGCTCCCGGTAATCTGCTCGATAGTGGACAGGCACCAAACCCAGAATTGCTGGATCTTGGGGCAGGTCCAGCACATGTGAAAGAAGGAGCCAGGCTGGGCGCAACCCCTCCAGCAGGAGCAGTCCACTCGTGGGTTCATATGGTGTAGCCTAAGCGGGGGGTAGTACCATCGCAGCATTTTATTTAGCATCTGTGGAGTGCACTACAGCCCACAGGAAACGAGGCGCTATAGGGACATTTTAAGAAGGCTTGCTTGAGGGTTACAATAAGCAGCCCCAGAAGGTATACTTAAATACATTCACTTGGATACATTTGCATGGTTACAGAAGATACAGTGATCGCTACGGTTGGTTACTCATATTCTTGTCTAGGTAGCAGATGGCAGGACAGATAGTATCCTATACATGGTTATACAGTAGTAGTGCATACCTAGAATGAAGGGCTCTTTAGACAAAGAGCTGGGTTCTTAAGGCCTTGCAGAAGGCTGTGTGCGAGTCTATTGATCTAATCTGAGCTGGGAGGTTGTTCCATAAGGTTGCCGCCATAGTGGGGAAGCTGGTTCCTCCTTCACGCACTCTGCGCGTGTGCGGGATAGTGATGCAGTTAGCATAGGCTGCACTTGAAGGTCTGGTGACTGTCTGGTTATCCTCTGTCAGATAGGGAGGGGCCTGATCGTGAAGACATGTGTGAGGGCCAAAGTTTCGAAGACCACCCTTTCCTTGATGGGAAGCCAATGTACCTGCCTCCTGATCCCTGAGATGTGTTCCTTGCGCGAGGTGCCTGTAGCAGCTCTTAAGGCATTATTTTGGACAATCTGGAGTTTGGCGAGGTTTTTTTGAGAGGTTCCAATGAACAGAGCATTGCAATAATCCAGTCTGCAACCGATGATGGCTCTGGCAATTGAGATGCAGTTTTATCGTCAAAGGAAGGGCCTGATGGCATTGATGAGTTTGGAGTGATATGCTGCGGAGGAGGCGATGGCATTGACCTGTCTGTCCATAGTGAGGCTGGGTTCCAGATACACACCCAGTGTTTTGATTGTTTGAGGGACTCGGATGGGATTATCATCCACGGTGAAGGATTGGTAGATAGTATCAAGTTTGCCCAATGTAGATGGGGAGCCAACAAGCAGGAGTTCGGTCTTATAACTATTTAGACAGAGCCAATTCTCAGCCATCCATGATTGAATGGTGGCGTAGATGCTGTTGAGTGTGTCCAGGTCCGTGGTGTAATCACCTGACAGGGGGATGAGAACCTGTGTATCATCTGCATAGTTTGTATATGAGATGCCCAGGGAGTCAAGTATCCTGAAGAAAGGTTGCGTGAAGAGGTTGTAGAGTGTGGGAGCTATGCAGGAGCCCTGTGGGACTCTGCATTTGATGGGGCTGGGTGTCGCGTTAGCGGAGTCTGAGAAGACCTTCATTACCCTCTCCTGAAGGAACGAGGAGATCCAGTCACACGCGTTGGTTGAGAAGTGGGCTGAAGCTGAAAGATGGTGGCATAGCGTTTTATGCTCAACCAAATCGAAGGCCGCAGAGGTGTCTAGCATGAGCTTGTATGCACATTCCTTGTTGGTGACACAGGTGGATGAGGTGTGGGTGTGCGTCCAGGTGTCCACCCAGGTTTGATCGTCAATCGAGTGACCCAGGTCAGCCTCCACTTGGGCCATGCCTCGAGTTATTGCCATTAGGAAGTCCCCCAGGAAGCATCTGTATAGGGTCGAGGTTCTGCCTCTAGATGGTAGGTCCTTAAGCGTTAGCTCAAGGGGAGTAAGGGGGCGTGTGGCCGCCTGGAGGGTCTGGGGGTGCGAACACCAGTGGCAGAGCTGGCAGTAAGTGAATCTATCTCTTTCCTGGAGTTGAAACGCCTCCTTGCACTGTTCAAAGGTGCAGGGTTTGTTCCGGAAGTATAGCTGTTCCAGAGTTTCGAGGCCCCCGTCTATCCAGTTCTGGAAGTTACGGGGGTTTGTCCATGGCGAGAAGTTTGGGTTATGAAAGATTGGTGAGAGAGGGCTTTGACCCCTTGGGATTCCCTTTTATTTCATAGCCCAGTCCCAGGAGCTTAGCGTGTGCTGGTCGTCCGCAAGAGGTTCCTCCAGCGCTTTCTAAGGTGGGGGGGGCTGGATATGTGGGAGGAATCGTAGGGGGAGCGGAAGTTGAGCTTGCTCCAATTCCACCCATCTGGGGTGGTCTGTGCTTATCTGCCAGGCGTGCACGTGTGCCAGCTGCGCTGCTGCCCTATATACCCGGAGATCGGGGACCCCCAGTCTGGCGCTGCCCACCAGAGTCTTGTGGGGGACTCTGGCGTTCTTGCCCCTCCATATGAACTTTAGCATTTTCCTCTGTAGATCCTGAAGGGCTGGTGCTGGGATGGCTACTGCGAGGGAGGAGCAGACAGAGGAATCTCGGGAACAAGTTCATTTTGGCGGCCGTGATTCGTCCCATTAGTGAGATTTCCTGTGTGGTCCAGCGCTTCAGGTCCCCTTCCAGGTCTCTGAATAGTCTGGGGAAATTTGCCTGATGTGTGTCTTTTGGGTTTGCCTAGATGTGAACTCCCAGAAAAGGGAATTAACTTTTCCTGCCACCTGATCAGGCACAGCCTGGTTAGTGCCTCCGGTTCCTACTGTTGGAGGCCGATGCCCAGGGCCACTGATTTGGAGAAGTTGACAGTGAAGCCGGTGACCTCCCCATAGTTCTTTATTTCCTCCAAGGTGTGCCTCGCTGAAGTGCTAACTTCTGAAAGCGTCGGCAAAACGTTGTCGGCGTATAACACAATTTTGTGTTGGGATGGGCCAACCTAAGGGCCCATGATGAGCTTGTTCCGCCTGATCCTCTGGGCGAAGGGTTCCATTGTTAGTGCGAAGAGATGGGGAGACAGCGGGCAGCCCCGTCTTGTCCCACAGGTCATGGAGATCAGGGTTGAGAGGGCGCCATTGATCCTCAGGAGGGTTTTAGGGGTTGTGTAGTTGGCCAGAACCATAGACTAGAACTCTGGACCGAAGCCGAAGGCCTCTAGGGTGCGCTCCATGAATGACCAGTCTACCCTGTCAAATGTTTTGGTGGTGTCTAGGGCCATCAGAGCGAGGCCCTGGGAGTTTTGATGGGTAATGTCTACCAGGTTCAGGGTTCTCCAAATATTGTCTCCTGCGGCTCTGTTCAAAATGAAGCCCGTTTGGTCGGGGTGGATTATATCTGGGAGAATGTGTGACAGCCGGTTGGCCAGGATCTTAAAGTAGGGGTTGGCATCTATGTTTAGCAGGGCGATTGGTCAAAACGATGCTGGGTCCCTCGGGTCCTTCCCTGGCTTAGGAAGGAGGATAGTTGTGGACTCCTGCATTGAAGGGGTCACCGAGCCTGTGTCCTTGGATGAATTGAACAGTGTCACCAGATTGGGGGGGGGGGGGGGGCTTTTGGGGAGAATCAGCTGGGGTTTGAATATTTTATAGAATCTCGAGGAGAACCCGTCAGGGCCCGGGGCCCACGATTTGAGAGCTTTGATGGCTTTGTTGACCTCCTTGTCAGTTATTGGTGCCTCCAGCCTCTCTCTCGTTGGGTCGGGTAGGCGTGGCAAGGCTGCCCCCGCAGATATTCCTCTTGTTTGGACCGGTCTTGTGGGGGTGCCATCATTACGTGGGTAAGGTGGTTCACCACCAGTTGTTGTTTCTTTGTCTCAGTGTAGTGAGTCACCCCTTGTGGGTCTCTGAGCCCTGTGATGGTATTGGTGCGTCTCGTTTTGGCCATCTTAGCTACCAGTAGCTTGTTACCTTTATTGTTCTTGGCATAATAGAATTGCCTGGTCTTGGCCAGTAGTTGCGCGGTATGCTCCGCGTAGTGGGCCTCTAGCTTCTTTCTGGCTGTGCGGATGGCTGGTTGAGTCCTGGGAGACCACCGTTTCTTCTTTTGAGCTTCTTCTGCTGTTTGCAGTTCCTCTTCCAGGGCTTGCCGGGTTTGTCTCCTGTTCCGGTGGAATGCCACCCCTTGGGCTATCAGGGCTCCCCTAATCACTACTTTCATCGCGTCCCAATTGTTAGCAGGGGAGGTGTCTTTGAGCGGGTTCTCCTCGAAGAAATTCTTAATGGTGGTTGCGATCTTGTCTCTAATTATCATTTCATTGAGGATCGGGTCGTAGAGCGACCATCTGCGTGGGGTATTGGCTTTGGGGTCCTGGATTCAAAGCTCCATTATTATTGGAGCATGATCTGATAGGATCCTTGGGCCGATAGATACCTCATTGGTGAAGGCGAGGGTTTGGGGCGAGGTTAGGAGGTCAATTCTTGAGAAAGTTTGATGAACATGGGAGAAAAAGGAGTAATCTTTCTCGGTGGGGTCACCCGCCATGAGTCCACTACTTCCAGGGTTCTGAAGAGGCGCAGGAGGCTAAGGGCTTGCGTGAAATCACCAGGGGCGGGGGGTGGGATTTGTCTCTGGTGGGGTCTGGTACTCCATTAAAGTCTTCCCCTATTATTATTTTGGCCTTCTATGAAGCCCGAGAGGGAGGTACCCAGTGAGTCGTAGAAGCTTGCCTGCCCCGAATTGGGGGCGTATGCTGATACAAAGGTATAGAGGTCTCCCAGTAAAAGGCATTTAACTGCCACGAAGCATCCTTCTGGGCAGGTTATTGTGTCCAATATCTAGGGATTTAGGTCTTTCCTAAACAGGATCGCTGTGCCCTCTTTCTTAGAGACTCCCGAGGCGAGGAACTGACATGTGTATATACGGGATCGTAGGCGTCCAAAGTCTGCCGGAAGGAGATGAGTTTCTTAGAGCATCGCCACCCCAGCTTCTTCATCTTGCAGTTTCTGGAAGATCGACTTGTGCTTGGAGTGGGCGTTCAGCCCTTTAACGTTTAGCGAGAGGCACCGTAATGTCTGATTCTCACGGGCTAACGCCTCAGTCACCCCCTGATCCAGGGGGAAGGGGGAGTTGGAAGGGCGCCCATTAGTTGCCATCATAGGAGTGGGTTGGATGCATGCTGTCCTGCTCTTGGGGTTTTAACACCGGCCCCCAACGTGAGGCCAACTTTTTAACTGGCGGGGTGGTGGAACGCTCACCTGATTCTCGCAGAGGCGCCGGTCTTGACTGGGCGACTACCGTATCTTCAAAGGTGATGTGCAGCACCCGGTTGGCTCTTTGGGCTGGACCTCTGTGCCCTGTATGCCTGACGTGCAGAGTAAGATGTCTGCAGATAGAAAATACGGGGTTAATGAACTGGGGTTATTGGGGTGTCCCTATCTCTTTCCTCTTCTCCTCTCCTGTAGACCCCCACAGGTTAACGCTCTCACCTTAGGTAAGTGAATGCCGAGCTCTCCATCTGCCTCGGGGCAGGGTGCTGTAACCAGTTTCTTCACCGGATAGGTAGCGCAGGCCTCTTGACTTCAGAGGACTGCTGTCCGTCGTTTACTGCACGAACGGTAAGTTTCGAGTAACTCAAATGTCTTTAAAGTCTTTAATAATGATGTCTCTTGTTTTGCAGGGTTCCGGCGATGGCGGATGACGGGCTGAAGTGCCTTGAAGATGGAGCCCGTGTGATGAATAGAAGCGCCTGGAAGCACGTAAGTAAGCGCTTGTTGCCAGCTTCACAATGCGCTCTAACTGTCTTTATTTTGCAGGTACAAGTTCGGAGCGGCTGCAGGGTGCCGGGATACCCACTGGGTTAGATGTGGAAAGTAGTAATGGCACGTGAGTATTAAAGTTCCCCAATGTCTTTAAACGCACCTTGTTTTGTCTTTCAGATGCGGGATGCAGCGCCGATGGCCTCCGGAGCGTGCGAAGAGTAGGTAAGCCTTTGCCTTTCAGATGCCGGAATGCTAACCTGTTCTTTCTTGTCTTTATAGGTGTTGCTGAAGACTGGATTCAGGATGGTAAGCCTTTGCCTTTCAGATGCCGGAATGCTAACCTGTTCTTTCTTGTCTTTATAGGTGTTGCTGAAGACTGGATTCAGGATGGTAAGCCTTTTTCCTTAGGCCCAGGACCGGATGCAGAAGACACGATGAGCGTTCTGCTGCAGAGGTTGCAGAATAACGCAAAGCAAGATTCATCCACCGGGTGTGGTTTAAATAGCCTCCTGTAGTGCGTAGGTGTCTCCTTCCACAGCCACGCCTAAGTAAGAAAAGAGTTCCTGGTAAGAAAAGAGTTCCTGCCTTCCAGAAGAGTTCCAGTGTTCTGAATCTAGGGAGTGGCTCCAGCCCCACCCAACAGGAAAAGTAGTTCCAAACAGAAGAGGATCAGAGGCTCAACTGGCAGGCAAGTAAGCAGCATGGTCTGCTGAAGGTAAGTCCACCCAAGCATTATGAGCCCGGCGCTTCCAGCGCTGGGACTGGGCATATTTATGAGCCTGGTGCCACTGGCGCCAGGACTGGGTCCAAAAGGTCCCGATTGGGACTGGTTGGCACTCGGAACCTGGGTTATGGATCTGCTTCCAAGGGAGTTGGGAAAACCCTGACCTTTTGGAAGCAGAGATCATGACAGGTGGTCGACATTGTGGGTGCGGCCAAACCCCTGGCAAACAGGGCCAATTGAGACAGTAGGATAACTTGGGTTTCCAAGGACATAGAGGTGGAGCGAACCTTGGAGTGGGCATGGGCCATGAGTGAAGCCCGCCGTGTTGGGCAGAAATAAACATCGGCTACGTCGGGGATAGCAAATCGGTGCGGGGGAAAGCTGGGCGCCCAGTCCGAGGATGCGGCCATGGTTCATGTGATGTGGCCTAGCTAAAGATTAACTCCTCATGTTGTTTCGGGAAGCTCTCGACCACGAGGACCGTCTAAGCCGCGGAGAGAGGATGGGCTCCGGGTTCCCGGCCGCCTCTGAGCTCGCTGAGGTGGCCTCTTTGAGGGAAGATGGGTCATGATCTTGCTGGCATCTTCCAGGTGGCTAATTCTCCACAGGGTACCATTATATGAAAATTGCAGGGCTGTTGGAAAGAGCCATCTATATCGGACCCGACGATCTTGAAGGAAGATGGCTAGGGGTCAGAGTGCTTTTCTCCTCTGGAGGGTTAGAAGCGAGAGATCTAAGCGAGCCCTGAAATGAGATCTCGTCTTGGGAGCGACTGATAGCTGAGATGGCCTCTTTCGTGGGGAAGAAATGGACTCTGGTGATGACATCTGGCGGGAGGTCCGAATCAACCCGCCGGCGTGGGCGTAGCCTGTGGGTGAGGTCAAGTAGTAATACGGTTTTGCCCATGTCTGGGAGAAGGGCTTGGAAGAAGTCCACCACATATTCCGCTAGTTTTTTGTCTGGGACTGAAGATGGAATACCCCGGGGATCCAAAGGTTGTTGCGGCGGGCCCTATTTTCCAAATCATCTTGCTTGAACGCCAGGATTTCACACTTGTCTTGAAGGGCCCTCACTGCTTGTTGGATCTCACCCAGCATGGTTGCCTGGTCCTAGGAGCGGTCCTGGAACTCCCCCAGCCTCTGTTCCACATCAATTACTCCAATTTGGTGGAGAGTTCTGTCATGCAGGACCTGAATTCGGCCTTAATATCTGCCATGAATGCTAGTAGGTCCCCTCTGGTTGCTGGGGGATCGCCTTCCTCTTGGCGGACCTGCGCGGTGGACCTGGCAAGGTCTGATTTTTTCCCTTTGTCTGGGGCTGTAAGTATGGTGACTATGTCCCCGTTATTACTCGCCTTTGTTTGTTTGGACATAGTGACAGGTCGCGAGGCCGCAGGTGAGTCAGGGGCACCGCTTTGCGTTCCACCACAAGGGTGCCAGTTGGGGCTCGAGCGAGATGGTTCTTGGGAATGCCGGCGTGGGTCTCCCGGGAGTGGGAGGCAGAATCTGAGTGTGGAGGTGGGCCGGGGCGCCCCAGGAAGTAGGAGGCCAGGGGAAGTGCTGTTTTTTAGGCAAGGTGCGGGCCCGGCGTTACTGCGGGGTGATTGCAGAGTCCTGCTACGGTAGAGGTCCCCCTGGATCTGGTAAGAAGAGCGCGGGTTCCACAGTTCTGCGAAGGGAGGGGGAAGAGGCAGTTCCTCCACTTCTTCGTTTGGGGAAGAGGCACTAGCTGGAGGTGGCTAGCTAGCTGGCTTGCGGTGTGGGCTGGGGCGCCCCAGGAATCAGGAAAGCATGCCACGTGCCAGGGGTGGAGTTAGTGCAGGGCAACTGCAGAGACCTACTATGGTGGAGGTGAGGATCAGGGTAGGGCCCTCCCTGCTCATCCGAGGGAGCTCCCCCTGGCACAGGAAGTAGCGTGTGGGTCCCACAGTTCTGCTGAGGGGGTGGGGGGGGAGGGGAGAGGCAGTTCCTCCGCTTGTTCCTCTGGAGGAGAGGGCTAGAGGTGGCGAGCTGGCTGGTTTGCGGCGTGGGCCGGGGCGCCCCAGGAGTCAGGAGAGCTGGCTGCGTGATCCGCCTGCGCTTCCTGGTGCTGACCGGTAAGGAGACGGTCCGGAGGAAACTAAGGTCGCGGGAGGTGGGAGGGGGGGGCGGGAGGGTGGAGGTTTTCTGGAGTTTTATTTGCCCCCACTTCAAGCCCCCCCCAGCGGGCCCTACCTGAGCGTGCGCCGCCCGCGCCGCCTTCGTTGCAGCTGCTGCTGCTGTTGAGTTTCCTGCTGGGAGGGAGCTGGGCCCGCGCCGGCCTGAGCCGGCATGGAGAAAGCTCACGAGCCCTCCTGGCCCCGCAGAGCCGCCCAGGCTCCTCCACGTGCTGTCGAGGTGGTTGCCTCCGGCAAGCCGTGCCATGCGGGGACGATGCTGGAGCTCCACCCCCCTCAGTCCAGGGACCGTAGGCCCAGCCACTCGTCCCAGGGGAGCACTGGCCTCGACCGCTGAGGGTGGGCGGTGCCCTCAATGAGCCCCACGGGGCTTCAAAGGGTTATGGGGATCCTCTGTATCGCATCCGCAGCCTCTGCTCCCCCGCTGAAGCCGCGCTCACCATCTTGGAATTCGGCGCTGTTCTGTGCCATGGCGCTTCGATGCGATTGCTGGGACCAGAGAGAGCGTTAAGTTCTTAAATTCGGGCTGACTGCCCTGGGTGTTAACAGGGTCCCGGCAGTGGGTAGGGAAGCCGCATATTTTTGTGATTACGGCGGGCCTCTCACAGGTGGCCTCAAGGGAGCAGCCACATCGATGGCGCTCCAAGCCACGCCCCCCCACTTGTCATCACTTTTAAATGCAGGCTAGGTCAAATACCGGCTTACTTGGAAGATCAGATTGTGAATAAAATTAATTGCAAGGCACTCGGATCCAGGGGTCAGAATTTCTTGTTTCTGCCCTGGTGCAGAATGAAGAGAACAGAGTGCTTTCTTCATCGCAGCACCTAGGCTCTGGAATCTGCTACCATCGACACTAAGATGACAGTCCTCAAGAAAAGCCTGAAAACACTGCTTTTCTACTGAATTAGTATCCTTGACTCAACGCCAGTGTCCCAATCAGCCACCGGTTGGTAGCCACCTCATGTTCAGCGTTCTATTTTTGTCTTGTCTGCACCCCAAAGCCTCAGGGTCCATGGTTGCGCATTACTAATATTAAAAGTAAAGTTCAAGGATTTTATCTTAGCTTGAACCACATCAGGTTTAAAGGATAGTTCCGGGACTTTTTTTTTTATTGTCCCTACGGTTCGGCCATGTGTTTTTAAGCATAAATCGGTAGATCGTAGAAAACTTTCCTATGGACCTTACCCGACTTTTCGTCCATTAACGCACTCGAAATCAACCGCCATTTTCTGATAATCCTATCATTTCCCCCCATCGACCTGGCTCACCTGCTTTTGCGGCACTAAATCAAATCCCCCGCCCCTAAAACAGACTTTATCAAAACATTCATATTCCCCGCCTCTATCCGTGACGTGACTGTGCTGCGTAGGCAAACGCGCCCAGGCGTCTTCTACGCGACTCCACACAGAACCCGGAAACCAACACAGATTAGCTCACAACACAGCGCGCCACAATTCGGAATATGAAACTGTACTTTTAAATCAAACCGCAAGATTGTAAATTTGGTAAAGTACATTTATTTGACATCAAATGTTTAGAGAATATTCAGCGATTTGCATTTTTATTTGCTCACGTTCCAAAAAGTTCGTTTTGAGGCACGCGATGTTCCTTTGCTGTACACAGGGTCTTAGATCATCTCACAATACAGCGCCACAATTCGGAATATGAAACTGTGGTTTAAAAGCAAACGGCAAGATTGTCCATTTGGCAAAGTACATTTATTGGACATCAAATGTTTAGAGAATATTCTGCGATTTGCATTTTTCTTTGCTCTCGATCCAAAATAGTTCGTCTTGAGGCAAGCGATGTTCGTGTGCAGTACACAGGGTGTTGGTTTACGATAAAATAAGCTCTTCGGTCGCACTGATAATCGCATGGCTGTTCCAACAACGAGGCACTAGGCCACCACAACGGTCTGTATGTTGCATCTAGCCGTTAGTACCGCGTAAGGGCATACTTGTACTTGGCGATCGTCCCATAAAATGGTCAGGGTGGTAACGTTGTTCACGCGGAGAAGCAACTGGCGGTTGTAAAAGCCATCCGCCGGTGTCTGGTACTCGTGACACATACAATAATGAAGGATGTACCTGTTTTAAAAACATAAAAAATGAAATTAGTCTCACCATCAGATCTTTATTAAAATTATTCATTTTATATATTAGGTCGGGAAATTATTTCATAGCTAGGACAGTGCAACTGGGTATTATACGTCAAGGGGGGGGCTGTAGGATACTGAGACAGTCCCCCAGTGCAGGGGTTGACAGGGAGGCAGTGCAGGTGGAGAGTGGAAGGGCCCAGGACCGAGGTCGCAGACAGTGGACCAGTTGTAGCAGGGGAGAGGGAGAGAGAAAGCAGAAGCAAAGAGGAAGGTTTTGAGGTGCTTCCGTAAAAGGAGATGGTTCTCCTCAAGATAGTGCGCGGTACAAAACAATATGCCACATAGAACGAACAAGTACATCTAAAGAGTTACTTACATTATATTTGCATTTTCCATTGTGTCTGTGCGTAGGGCAGCCCCGAAATACCACTCCTTCTATTCCGACGTTATTTCTTCTAATGAACGAACATTAAATGGCTTTCGTTTCTGAAATTATATTCATTATCGTTTCTTACGTTATTGCCCCACACCCCCAAAAAGAAGTCTTTTGGGATGGTCCCGGCCTGTCAAGGTCAAATAACAATAGAACCTTATACTGAGTCGTGGGCCATTCCGGCACCCGAGAAAAAAATCAAAGCAGCTGACCTTCACTTTGAACGAGCACACATTCCTAGTTAGCTACATTCAGTGTAAGGCCATCTCACAGGACTCACAGAGCAATCACTTTTATTTACACAATACATAGCTACACATATTCAATGGGCCTGCGACATGAGGAGACTCGAGAGAACAGACAATCAAATTACAATCATTTAAACCGTGATGTGTATTTCTCAATGAGCTCTTCTTTAGGTGGACATGGAACAGAGGCAATGTTGGGTGGCAATGCAGTTGTCCCCTGCACAGGTTCGTTCACAAATCCATGTATGTGCCTATCTAGGACATCAACAATAAGTCTCTCAATAAAGTCATATTGCATATCCTCAAACACTGGTTTGATAACCCATTGTTTACTTCTTTTAGTGAAGGCCTTATTGTAGCGAAGCGTCCCTAAAGTTCCGGTCGTCCTACTTTGTTGACGGCCAACATTATGGTTATGTGCCAAGACCGCTAGAAGAGTCCGATTTATCATGCCCTCCATGCCAAAATGCAATCGTTTTGGCCTGTACTTTAGGCACATATTGTGGAACACCTCCAAATCTCCTGTGTGGCAGAATTCCGTGAGTCCCCTCAAATCTCTTGTTATAGTTTTATCAAATACAATCTTTTCAATGGCTTTGTGAGTGGGTGATGAAGGAATCAACCACTTCTTCTTCCGTGCCTCCTCTGTGGACAAATGGCCATGTTCACAATTGTGGAAATGTTGGTTTGTGGTCCAGCGGTGAACGTTGCTACAGTGTAGCATTACTGACCGCCATTTTTCCAGTAGAATTTCCAACGACCCTCCACATGTTTTTGAGCTCCACCAAAGATGGTTGCTGATTGACTTGGACCACTGTGAAATACCTTGCATATCTTTTTTTTTACCTGCAGCCGACATTTTTTATTGATTGTTTTTGCAAGATGCCAAACGTCAAATTGGTGATTTATATTTTTGTACTCTTCTCTCATTGTCTTGCCAATTGAAACGTGTCTGTCCGTGGCTATCAGGTCGATCACCATTCCCCGCGATTGTAGTTCTTGCAATGATGCTACAAAGCCAACTTTCTCCATGGCCACTGAGGATGTACTTTGTGACACCTGCACGACCACCGAACTCACAATTTTCTTACTTTCCATGTCCTGAAAGTGGTAGGTGCAGTACTTGGCTGAAAATCCTGGGCTGTTGCACTGTCCATCACCGGCTAGCCTGAACCGTTTGCCCGCGAATGTACTATCAACAGACATTTTTTCCATTCTCCAAGCTTCGCTAATGGCTGGAAATAGATAATCGGTTTGGTATTTGTAGAACTGAGTTTTCGCAATGAAATGGATTCCCACAAACTGAAAGAAAGACTAACTTTTTAAAACTTGAACCACTAAAAAGTGCAGCCGCTGCACAAAGTAGATTGCCTGCTGGCAGTTGCCCCAGCATGGGTTGTGCAGACCATAAGAAAGGATGATATTTTGTACAGGTGGCATGTATTTTAAGGTTAGTGCCTCGAATTGCACGAGTCACATTAATCAATGGCTCCCCACATACTTCCCCACCAACCGAATGCCCACATTTCATCCGAATAATAATATCAAACAACTATCGAATACAATGAATTTGGCCTCTTTCCTTATACTGTCACTCTGCATCCCAGCTGGTTCGGCCTTTAACGTTGAGGACATGTCACTCACATGAAAGGTAGAATCTCTGATATCGTCTTCCGCTATGTTCAGTGATATTGATGGTGTTTCATTGTCGTCCACTTCATTCTCTTCCATTGCAACATCTGTTCCTTCTCCGGCGATGGGTGAATAAAACAATTTCTTCAACTTTCTCGCGGTCTTAGTTTTTGCGGGTGTGGATTCTGTGAATTGATCTCAGACTGCATCCGAACTACCAGGAGGACATTCACTATCAATGGCTGGATGTGGTATAGCTCCATTGTCAATCACTTCATATTCTTCCCATTGGCACGATGCATCTCCAGTCTCAAGTCCCTGCCAAAAGGTTTGACAAGCAACATCTCTCGTTCGCTTCACTGTCTGTGTAGATCTAGTTCGTACACCCACTCGCAACTAGAGGACAGATTGGAAAAGGGATGTTCAGTTTAAACACAACTTACAGTATTGAACTATTAACAGTGAAAAACAACATAATATAGTGACCAGGACACTAACCTTCTTTTGCTTTCTTTTCTTTGAAACTTTCTTGCCTCGAACTTCAACATCGGGACGCTGTTGCTCCGACTCGTGTGTGCATGTCTCCACTTCCTCTTGCGCTGCAACGACTATATTTTCATGATAAGCACATCCATCACGCACTGACGCTCCATCGACTCCCTGAAACATAGAACTTTCATTAGTATGTATAATAATATTGAAAACACAAAACGTACTTGGGGACCAATACCCACGTACATCTCAATAGCAAAACACGAATGAACGCTTTGTGTAGAACATTCAAACGACAATTATTCACGCATTGTTGATCTAGTTAGATGGAACTGTCAAGATCCATACCTCGGGCTCCTCATAGACTTCCATTGATGATATTATTGAAGATGATGCTTCAGTGACTCCCTGAAACACAGTAATTGCATTAGTATGGTTTTCTATTTTGTTAAAAAGAACATAAACTTTGTGCAGGCATCAACGGCTCATCTAAATAGACCTGCACAAATGATCAGTTGTCTAAAATAAGGAACAAGTTACTTACCTGTAACTGTTGTTCTCCAGCATGGGTCTGGCATGGATTCACATGCTCATGAATATTCCCCGTCGTCAGGCTGGGAATCCTCGGTAAAGAAAAAAAACCAGTATCAGTTTCGTTTCTGATCTGTCTTTCGTAGTAATAACCAATCACTGGTCTCTGCGTTATACTGACCACAGCCAATGACTGCCCTCTACCTAAGCACCGCCTCTGGCAGCCATCTTCAGATTTGGAAGCACGTGAAGTGGCAGTATGACCAAGTGAAGAGCCGCAGAGGGGTAGGCGGGAGGGTTCGCATGTGAATCCATGCCAGACCCATGCTGGAGAACAACAGTTACAGGTAAGTAACTTGTTCCTTCTCCAGCATGGGGTCTGGCATGGATTCACATGCTCATGAATAAAGAATACATAGCAGTACACACATGCACAACCACGGGAGGTGGCAAAGGCTCAACATTAAGCATTACATCAAACTCAACATTAAGCATCTTACCTCCTCACCAGGCTCACCTCAGGCGAACAGGTTGCGCAGCACTGCTTGGCCGACCCTGGACTCCTCCCTGGAATCCCGATCGACGCAGTAGAATCTCGTGAAGGTGTGCGTCGACCTCCACGTAGCAGCCCTACATATGTCCAGCAGGGGCACACCAGAAAGGAACGCCGTGGTAGCTGCGATCGCTCTGGTGGAATGGGCTCTCGGACGGCCAGGTAGTGGTCGGTTTGCCAACCGATGACAGTACATGATACAGCCGGAGAGCCATCTGGAAATGGAAGCCTTCGAGAGAGCCTTCCCCTGATTGACAGGTCCAAAGTTCACAAAGAGTTGTGACGTCTTCCGAAAACACTTTGTGCGGTCCACGTAGAACTTCAGCGCTCTAGCCACATCCAGCGAGTGCAAAGTCCTCTTAGCCGGCGACGGGAAGAACACAGGCAACACCAAGGGTTCGTTGAGATGGAAGTCCGACGGCACCTTGGGCATGAAGGAGGGGTGCGTCCTGAGCACTACCCTCGTGTCGTGGAAAGTCAAGTACGGGGCCTTGCAGGAAAGGGCCTGGATCTCTCCCACCCGTCGTGCGGAGGCGATGGCCACAAGAAACGCTGTTTTCCACGACAGAAACTTCAACGGGGCCGAGTGCAGAGGCTCGAACGGAGGTCCCATGAGCTTGGTCAGCACCACGTTGAGCTCCCACGCCGGGGCCGGAGCCTTCACCGGCGGGAACGATCTGAACAGTCCCTTCATGAACTCTTTCACCAGACGATGAGACCACAAGGACGTCCGCCCCGTGGTTCTGGTGTATCGGGAGATCGCAGCAAGATGAATCTTGATGGACGCATGTGCCAGTCCAGCTTTGGCCAGCGTCAGCAGGTACGGCAGTACCTGGGGAGCCGTAATCCGTAGAGGGTTAATCTTCTGTGCGTGGCACCAGACAGAGAACCTCTTCCATTTGTGTCCGTAGCATTTAAGAGTCGAGGACGCCCTGGCCTTTGCAAGAACCTCTCTGCAGTCGGCCGGTATGTCGTATCCTCCAAACTCTAGCGCTGCAGGAGCCAGGCCTGCAAGTTCAGCGATTTCGGGTCGTGGTGGAGGATGGCGCCTCCTTCCCTGGAGAGTAGATCCGCGTCCACCGGCAGCTTGATTGGCGGGGACGCTGACAAGTCCAGAAGGTCCGGGAACCATATCTGCCTCGGCCCCGCAGGTGCGACGAGGATCATCCTGCACCGTGACCTCTTGAGCTGGTTGACGAGCCGGATTAGCAGTGGCAAAGGAGGGAACGCGTAGAGGAACAGGCCCTCCCAGGGGAACGAGAAAGCATCGCCCATGCTCCTCGCCTGGGGAAACCTGCTGGCGAACCTCTGGCACTTGGAGTTCGTCGCCGTCGCGAACAGGTCGATCTGGGGTGTGCCCCACCGTCGGAAGAGGCGATCCACTAGATCCTGCCGTAGTTCCCACTCGTGGCACGAGCGCTGCTCCCTGCTGAGTGAGTCGGCGATGGTGTTTTTTATCCCTGCCAGATGAAACGGCACCAGAAACATCCTTTGGGCGACGGCCCAATGCCACAGGTCCTGCGCCTCCTTGGACAGTGCTGGGGACCTGGTTCCGCCCTGTTTCCTGATGTAAAACATGGTGGTGGTGTTGTCGGTGAAGATCCTCACCACCTTGCCCTTGAGGGACGGAAGAAAGGACCTGAGGGCCCAGAACCCTGCACGGAGCTCCAGGACGTTGATATGGAGGGACTTCTCCGTCGGGAGCCAAAGGCCTCTCGCGTGCAGATTTTCGGTGTGCGCTCCCCACCCTTCCAGGGAGGCATCCGTGGTCACTGTCTCCTGGGGGTCTGGAAGTCCATGCCCGCCGTCAGATGCGCGCGGGTGCCCCACCACCGGGCCGCTCGGCGGAAACTCTCGTCGAGTGTGATCCTCTCCTCGAAGCCGCCCGTCGTTTGGATCCAGCGCGCGTCCAGGAACTCCTGCAACGGGCGCATCCGGAGCCTGCACATGGGAATGAGGTAGATGCAAGAAGACATCATTCCGAGGAGGGACTTGATGGACCTCACCTTGGCCGCGTCGGAAACCAACATCCGCTGTACCTTGCCCAGGATGGACCTGGTCCTTTCCTCCGACGGGGAGGCCAGAAGGGACACTGTGTCGAGCTTCGCTCCCAGAAACAGTGCGTTTTGCGCGGGTACCAGGTGGGACTTGGCGTAGTTCACGGAGAATCCCAGGTCCGTGAGAAGTTGGACGGTCCTTGCCGTGTGCTCCACGGCAAGCTCCCTCGTCTTGGCTCGGATGAGCCAGTCGTCCAGGTAGGGGTAGACGTGGATCCCCTCGCGGCGCAGCTGCGCCGCCACCGGTGCAAGGCACTTGGTGAATACCCTGGGTGCCGACCGTAGTCCGAAGGGGAGGGCTTTGAACTGGTAGTGACGCCCTTGGACCACAAACCTGAGGAATTTTCGGTGCCCCTTTAGGATGGGAATATGGAAGTAGGCATCCTCCAAATCCAACGACGACAGGAAGTCTCCTTCCTCCAGCTGACCCAGGACGTGCTGGAGGGTGACCATCCGGAACTTCTGCGCCTTGATGAACTTGTTCAGACGTCGCAGGTCTAGGATGGGGCGCCATCCTCCCGTCTTCTTCTTCACGAGGAAGTATCTCGAGTAAACTCCGGAGCCCCGAAGCCTCTTTGGGACGAGTTCGATGGCGCCCTTCCTGAGCATCGCCTTTACCTCCAGGAGAAGCTGAGGGACGTGAAGCTCTTTCCTGGCCACGGGGGGGACGCGCGGGCACCTTCTTTGAAACTCGAGCGCGTGGCCCCGGGCTAAGGCGTCCAGCATCGGTGGAGATGGACTCCCACACGCTGACGAAGCTCGCCAGCTGGCCTCCCACCGGGGTGCTTTGGTGGGGGCCCGACCCCACGGCCGGTTCAATCCTGTTTCGACGAGGCTTTGCCGCCTTGACCTCCTTGGCGACGACGGCGGGGTCGCCAGACTTGCCTCGTCCTCTGTAGGCCTCCTGAGACTACGAGCGGGCCGCTTGACGGTAGGTGGAGAAACCGCCGCCGGAACCTTTGGAGGCGTCCTTGCCTCCGCTGCTCCGAAAGGGCGTCCGTCGTTGCTGCAGAACCCCAAGGGCCCGGGCCGTCTCAGTGTCCGCTTTAATGGCCTGAAGGGAATCGTCCACTGTTTTCCCAAACAGGTTGTTCCCATCGAACGGCATGTCCAGGACTCTGGTCTGTACGTCTTGACGGAAGTCCGTAGCCTTGAGCCATCCACGCCGCCTAAGGCACACGCCGTTGCCCAACTGGCGAAACCCAGTGTCGGCGATGTCCGTCGCAATAGTGATGGCGTGGTCCGACGCCACCTCACCTTCCTGTAGGATCTCCAGGGCATCCGCCCTCTTGTCGTCCGATAGGAAGTCCAGCAGGGGAGCCAGTTTGTACCATAGCTCCCTGTCGTAGCGGGCCACGATAGCCAAGGCGTTGGCCGCTTTAATCATCGTCGCTGCAGACGAGATGACCCTGCGTCCCATAGCGTCCAATTTCTTTCCCTCGCCGTCCGGTGGGGAAGTCGATGTGGAGGCCGCACCCTCCCCGCTTTCTTCCTGGCCACCGCGGAGACGACGGAGTCCGGGGTAGGCTGCGCCCGGAGGCACAGGGGGGCCGCGTCCGGGACCCGGTACTTCTTCTCGTACCGGTCTCTTCTAGCTGGCGTCGTGGAAGGGTTCTTGAGGAGGGCGAGGCCCTCATCCCAAATGTCGTCCAGTAGAGGCACCGCGAGGACCGTCTTCCTCTTGGCCTCGCGCCGTTGATAAAGGAATCCTTCCTTTTTCTTCTCCTCAGGGCAGAGTTGGAAAAGCTCGGATGCCCTGGCGATCATGGAGTGGAACGATCCAATCTCGTCGGGCGGAGAAGCCCTGGTGGGAGGTGACGACGGTAGATCCTCGTTGTATACCTCGTCGTCCGTACCCGTCGCTGCCGTGTCAGTCCCCGTATCATCCCCTCGGGTGGACGGGGAGGAGGGCTGGACGGGGCGCGACGGCTGAAAAGGAGGTGGAGGGTGAATCCTTCTTTTCTTGGGCGGGGGAACACCAGAAGGTCCCGGTTCAGGATCCCCCGACGGGAGAGGTTCCTCCGTCGGCAACGGTAGTCTCGTCCTTATCTCTGAGCTTAAGGACTGTATAGCCAACAAAATGGCCGCCGAGTTGTCTTGCGGCGCTGGCAGAGGGGAATCCGACGGGCGATCAGGGGCCCCGTCGGCACCCTCGACGATGTCATCGTCACCTGCGTCGGGATCCATCCCGACGGGCCGGTCTTCTTCCACGCCAAGGCCGTGGCTTAAGACCTCGATCAGCTCTTCCTCCGAGGTTGAAGCCGAATCTACGACGACGCCCTGCCCCCCTTTTTCTTCCCCGCCGGGGATTTCACGGGGGTCCTATCGATGGGCACAAAAGAGGACTCCCTCCGAGGTGGCAGGGAGACTGAGCCCCGAGGTCGCCACCACTGGTGTAGCCTCCATAGGCTGAGCCAGGGCCGCCGCGACAGTTTCGATAGAGGGCTTGGCCGGATGGATTAAGGCCTTCACCACCTTAGGTGCGCTCACCGCCTTATCCTTGAGGGGGGGGGGGGACACTGCCTCGCTCCCCCTCCGATGGGGCCTTCGAGCTCGACCGGGGCCTCTCCAGGAGCTTCGCCGGGTGCTCGCCCTTCCTCTTACCCGACCCAGAGGGTTGGCTCGTGGCTGAAGGTGCCGGGGAGCGTGCGCCCTGCCTGGCGCCCGTAGAGCCCGACCGTTCGGCGCTCCCGGTGCCAGCGGACTCGCGGTGCTTGGCCTTGTGTTGGACCCCCGTCGCCGAGGCGTCCTCAAAGGTCTTAGAAGACCGCTCGGATTTCTTCCTCTTCTTCTCGCCTGACGGGCTCTTCCCTTCCAGCCAGTTGGCGAGACGTTGATGGCGGTCCTTCATGGTCCGCTCCAACATATTGCCGCAAAACGCACAGTCCTTCTCCACGTGCGTCTTGTCCTCATGTAAGCAGTAGAGACAAAAGGAGTGTTCGTCCTCCTTAAAGACGTTCTGCAGCTGGCATCCAGGGCAGACCCTGAACAGCTTTCCGGGCGTCGAGCTTCCCTTCTCCTGGGCCATGTCCGGGCCTGAGAAGCTTCTGGAGTCCTCCAAAAGCGTAGCTCGACGAAATCTTCACCCTTGAGGGGCGCAGACGAATCTGACACGGGTCCCCGTTGATCGGATGGAGAGTCGGTGGAGCTTGAGGCTCTTTTGACCGAAAAAACGAAGTTTTTGAGAAAAAACGTGAAAAAATAGCACTAACGCTCGAGAGCAATAGCACGAGGATCCCAACACATTAACGTGCGGTAAAAATCTGAAGATGGCTGCCAGAGGCGGTGCTTAGGTAGAGGGCAGTCATTGGCTGTGGTCAGTATGACGCAGAGACCAGTGATTGGTTATTACTACGAAAGACAGATCAGAAACGAAACTGATACTGGTTTTTTTTCTTTACCGAGGATTCCCAGCCTGACGACGGGGAATATTCATGAGCATGTGAATCCATGCCAGACCCCATGCTGGAGAAATAATGGATATCTAAATATGATTCGATTTGCTCGATCGTTGGAAGTGTCACCACCCAGAGATCTGCATCAACTACTAGGGGTGATGTTCTTGTAGAAGAAGCTCCGTCATCTCCCTGAAACATAGTACTTGCGTTAATAAAGAAGGAAGTATAGCGGATGTAATCACGTAATATGATTTCGCTTGATCGAACTGTCAGTATCCATACCTCGAAATGCATAAGAACATCAAGGGACGATGTAACTGCGGTGCACACTTCTGCAAGCTGTTGCGCCGACCCGTAACTGCATGCTCCCCCTTCTTCTTGGACTAATGCTCCATCGACTCCCTGAAACATAGGACTTTCATTAGTAATGAACACAATATTGAAAAAAGAAGACACATAGGAGGGCGACGACAGAAGGACATATCAATGGCTAAAAACGAAAGAAACATTGTGTGTAACAATCACGCTACAAGAATGCAAGATCTGATGATCTCCATCGATGGAACTGTCCGGAAACGTACCTCGAGCATCTGAGTGACATCAACGGTTGTCGTCAATGCGTTGGACTCCTCAGCATCTCCCTGAAAGACAGTACTTGCATTATTTTGGATAACAATAATTAAAACTGAAAACGACGAGTACAAGGGTGTACCATTAGGTAAAATAATAACACGATAAATTAAAACTATTGATTTACATGCCTAAAACAAGTCAGTGGCTGAATAGCTAAGTAAGATTACCCGATAGGCGCTTGAAGTGGCTGATGACTGCAATAACGACACGGATGGAGAATCTTCCGCCTTCATATTGAGTGGATACATAAATGGGGAAATTATTGTTAGCTAATGCTACACACTACCGCAAGGCCGAGAGATAAATACGTAAACTTGACTCACCAGTGGAGGGATGTGGACGAATAGAGTGGGAATAGCGGTTGAGAGCAATTTTCGCTTCGCTCGCGGTGTGTTCTTCTTTATTAGCAATGATGTGGAGTACATGTCAGAGGTAAAGTGCCTGCTGCAGATGCGGTATCGATCACCCCTCTTGTCCGCAAAGACTTCTAGGACTCTACTTTCAAGCTCAGACGGTGGATATCCGCAATATCGGACCCATTCTCTTATCTGATCTATTGTCTTAGGGAAAACATGCATTATAGTACCTTCAGATTTATTATGGGTCTTCGAAGGGCAACCGCCAATGGAACAGGCAGGCATTGTGGAAAGTTCTGAAAAGTAAAGATCAACAATTCTCTATGAATACCAATGTGTTAAAAAATTAAATGACACATAAAAGGTTCAATGCAAGGTTTGTTTTGGTTCTTGGAACTATACACGTTATTCACATGCGGATAAGTATTTGAATAACTTTAAAAAAATAGAAAAATAATTTGACTAAACTCAGAACATGTGACTAGTTCCTTGCATGTACTGTCTTGAACGAAAAGAAATTGGACGCAAAATGATTATGGTACATGGCCTTACCTTGACAAACAAACAGTTAGATGCAGGGATCAGAGTAGTTTCTTGTCGTAGAACAGGGAGCAGTTCACAGGTTGCAAACTGACGAGTTTCCTCGAAGTGGCCACGGAAGTTCACAGAGACGAAGAACAGATAACCAGCACCTTCACGGGTTGACTAGCAAAGCGCATAGAAGTTCTCATTACAAATATGAAGTGGGTTATAAAGAATTCGAAACAGGGGTGTGTTTGTGAATGACGTGTATATGTCGTGGCATTATGTGGATTGCAGGGGGGCGTCCAGCGTGAGGGGGGATGCTTGGCAGGAGACACAGGGTCTGGAGGTAGACATGGGAACAAGAACCCATGCTCTATAGACCACTTTGAAGTGTACATGGTCTTTGGCACCTCTTAGCCTTTATCGCTCCCTGACAGCTCCACTTGCCAGCACAAGTACCCCGGTGCGAACTGCCTTTGATAGGGCGGGGGTGGATTGGGGCGGTGGTCGTGCAGACAAGACACAGGAAGACTCGTGAATGGAGACACACTTATGTGGATTGCAGGGGGGCGTCCAGCGTGAGGGGGGATGCTTGGCAGGAGACACGGGGTCTGGAGGTAGACATGGGAACAACCACCCATGCTCTATAGACCACTTTGAAGTGTACATGGTCTTTGGCACCTCTTGGCCTTTATCGCTCCCAGACAGCTCCACTTGCCAGCACAAGTACCCCGGTGCGAACTGCCTTTGATAGGGCGGGGGGGGGTGTGGATTGGGGCGGTGGTCGTGCAGACAAGACTCGTTTGCCGCAGGGCCTCACCAAGGAGAGGCCATCTAACTGCATGTAAGAGGCAGGCTGCAGGATCTAGTACATGGAAGGCAGGGGGGTGAGTTTATAAATACCTCACCCTCCAAGGAGAATATATGGGTGCAGTTCACCCTGGAGACCCTGGATGCCTAGGCAGTTAGTCAGCAGCAGGCCAGAGGGGGTCATCTCTGTACCCGGTGCCCAAAAGGATGATTTATTATGATCAACCATATTGATTATTTACCTATAACCATGTTTTGTATCAATAAAATCCAACGGCCTTTTATTGCCAACGCTTGAACAAAGTGGTGTGGTAAGTATTTTTGGGGGAGGAGGCAAGGCCGGGAGGCTTGATGCCAACCCGCAAAATAACATATGTATGTCTGCTGCATATGGGTTCAACGGTTATGTGGATTGAAGGTGGGCGGCCAGCGTGAGGGAGGATGCTGGCCGGAGACATGTGGTGTGACAAGACAAGGCACAGGAAGACTATTCAATGGAGACACACTAGATTCATTTAAAAAAATCAAAACAACCATTGTTAAAATATATGTTGGGTTTTATTTTAGATCTTAATTTCAATTGAACATAAATAATAAACATTACACATTGTAAAGTTCCGGTTGCAGCACATCCAGGGAAAATCCGCGGTATTGTCCACTGTCGCTGGGGAAATGTTGTCTAATGGCAAGTACCGCACAGGCAGGTATTACTCTCCGAACGCGGTGTCCGAGCCTCCCGTGAAGCCACCAAGTGAAGCAACGATAGGCCACCAGCCTGTACCACCTGTGAAAATGAAAGATGCAAACTGTATTAAAATGACAAAACTTTCTTATCACTGTCGATTCAGGTAAAAAATGTCATTCTGCTTTGAAAAAAATTCTATCTAGAAAATGCACAATATGGAACCAATTTACATGCATTCGAATGATATGTAGATGTAATTTTATATGTGGGAGACGACCATGAAATAGTAGTGGCATCACTGACATCACAACCAGAGTATACTTACTCGTTACTCCGATTACGCGGACGAACAGTGCCGCGAAGTTCGTGCATAAGCACCATCATCATCCTCAACACGGTCCGTGAGAGGCAGGCTTCCCTGAACTCTGGCAGCTCGGTGATGCATTGCGGACTTGGCTCGCCTTCCGAAATGTAGGCCAAGCACCCGGAATTTTCACGGCAGCAGCAGTTCTCCTCCTCAGTTGGCATTAGCTCGCACCGATTGCACGTGCACCAGGTGGAGACGCCGTCCATGCGACATGGTCCAGGCTCTTCATCCGTTGACTGGTCCTCCCAACTGCCGTCCGAATCCCAATCGTTTTCGCGTGCTTGCCTTTCCAGTAGTTCTTCCTCGGTGTACTCGGGCTCGTACATATACGGCATTATTGTAGCCATTGTGTGGTAAAGAAAGTAAAATAATTTACAGAGATGGTACAGGTGTTCACAAGGCCTAGAAGCGGCGAAGGTAGCTGACCAGAGCACAGAAACGAGTCACAGAATACTCAAAGTAACACAGAGAGAGTAATGGAATCGAAAATCTGCTGCTGTGTGTTGAGAAACGGTGTGTTTATACTTATTGAGGAAAGAGGCGTCCTGCCATTTCCATGGCGACACTTCATTAGCTGAAGCGCAGCGATTGTTGACACGAAACGTGCTTTGGCGTTGGGAAATGGGCGGTACGCGTCTGCTGATGTCAGGCTCAGGGGCGGGGGATTTGATTTAGTGCCGCAAAAGCAGGTGAGCCAGGGCGATGGGGGGAAATGATAGGATTATCAGAAAATGGCGGCTGATTTCGAGTGCGTTAATGGACGAAAAGTCGGGTAAGGTCCATAGGAAAGTTTTCTACGATCTACCGATTTATGCTTAAAAACACATGGCCGAACCGTAGGGACAATAAAAAAAAAAATCCCGGAACTATCCTTTAATCCATCTAGAAATTACTGACTTGGAGACAGTGTCCCTTTCTCTACCAGCGGCAACAGACAAAAATAATTAATCTGCCTTTCGAAGTGGTTTCATCTCATCAAGGCAATACACCAATGCTCTCCTAACATCAAGTGTATGGAGGCTTCTTTCAACTGAGTTAGTGGGATTCTTAAAATAAAGTTGGAAGTTCGACTTAAGAGATGAATTTAGGCGCAAAATGTGGCTGTTTGCGTGCAAAACTACTTTGTCCTTATGAATAGTAACAAATAGGTCTTGAACCGAGAGCGCCTGCAGTTCACCAACCCTCCTAATAGAGGTAACAGCCAGCAGAAAAACAGTCTTATAGGTGAGAGCCTTAAAACTAGCTTTGTGCATTGGCTCAAAAGGAGGGTTCATAATTTTGGTAAGGCCAGCATTCAAGTCCAATCCGGCAGTTGGATAAAAAATAGGAGGGTGAAGTCTTTTTACCTCTTCCATGAAAGCCTTAATTACAGGTACTTTCTACAAGGAAACTTTCCTTTGAGATGTGGTCTAATCAGAAAGAGCAGCAAGGTGGACCTTTAGTGAACTAAAAACAAGTCCTGAGTCTAATAGGTGAGTTTGATAAAGGACTGTGTGTGTGTGGATGAAGAGTAAATTCGGTTGTTAGGAGTATTGCACCAAGCGTTACCATTTACTGGAATAACAGTGCCTAGTGTTAGTTTTCCATGCCTCCAAGTATGTCCATACACTTTTGAGGCAGTTGGAGATGCCTGAACTCTAGGACTACAGGAGCCATGCTTTTAGGTTGAGCATGTGAGGGCCTAGGTGCAGTGTTTTCCCCTTATCTTGGGATAGCATGTTGTACAGGCAAGGCAACATCAGAGGGCAAAGCGACATTCTCATGAGATGTGAGAACCACGACAGGCAAGCCCACATTGGTGCTAGCAGGATTAGTGTAACTTGTTCCTGGTGCATCTTGTGAACTATTCTGTTGAGGAGAGGAACTGGGGGAAGAGGCACATTTCCCTGACCATGTTATCCAGAGACCATTCCCCTTGGACTGTCACTAGTAATACCCGATGGCGTAGTCTGGTCATTGTGTGTTCTCTAATGTTGCAAAAAGGTCGGTATCTGGATGACCCCATTCTGCAAAGACGTTGTGTAAAATGTGTTTGTGCAAACGCCCCTCTAGCATGTTTGCCAGAAGATTGTGTTGCCCTGAAAGATGTGACGGGAAGAACATGCCATGTTTGACTGCCCATTTATTTCCAAATGACAGTTTGGACAGCCATGGAGAGTGAGCGCTGCCATGTTTGCTCAAGTAATACATGGCTGTGGTGCTGTCTGTAAGGACCAGAACAGTCTTCCTTTGCAGTTCTGTCTGAAAGGCTTTTAGGGCTTTGAAAACAGCAAGTAGCTCCAACAGGTTGATACGCATGTCTGCTGCCGATTGTGACCACGTGCCGTGCCTTGTCTGGTGTAGAATTTGTGCTCCCCAGCCTGACAGGTATGTGTCTGTGTTGAGAGGGGCTTCTACTGCAGAGGGGTAGGCTCTGGACGGGGTTGGGTGAAGGAGTTGCCCATCAGAAGGTTCTCCTTCAACCACCACTGCAGAGAGTGAACGAGGGCTGTCGAGAACCACTAGATCGTCCCCACTGACCGCTTCCCTGACACCATTGGTTCGATAGCCACTACTGCATAGGATGCATGCGCAGACGGCATGTGGAACGAGTAAGATGCAGGCTGCTATCCCCAACAGCTGCAAGGCTTTCTGTACGGTTACCTGAATACCGGCTACATAGCGAGGGATCTGGAACATGTTTACAACCACTTGAAAGGGAAGACAACCCAGTCTTCTGTCCGAATTAGGCACCCCAGAAATGGTTTAACTTGGCTGGAGACAAAGACTGGACTTTTTCTCGTTGATGGATAACACCAGGTTGTAAAAAAAGGTCTATAGTCTTTTGGGTGTTTTCCAGACACGCCTCGTGCGAGTCTCCAGTTATGAGCGAGCCATCTAAATAAGGGTACACTGGAATGACTGTGCAGGTGACCTGCCGCTACTGCCAGTACCTTGGTAAACACACCTGGGGCTGAGGCAATATCTGAACTGATAGTGAGTGTTCTCCATCTTGAAACTTCGGTACTTTCATATTTCAATGTTGCCAGTGAACAGAAAGTATGCATCTTTCATATCCAAGGTCGCCATGTAATCCCTTGCTTCAGCAACAGGGTTACATCCTGCAGAGTCGTCATCCTGAACTTTTGAGGCTTGACATACTTGTTTGCAGGTCTAATACAGGGCGCATGGTTTGATGCTTTTTGGGTACATATAAAATACCCTTGTTTACCTGATGATCTGGGATGAGTTTGAATGCTCCCTTTTGCAGCAGTGTCCGTTCTTCCTCCCGGAGGATGAGGAGACGTTCCAGAGACAGTGTTCTGTTAATTGCCGGGTGGTATCGAGGCAGATAAAGAAATGCGATACAATAACAGTTGTCTACAGTCTTGAGCACCCACTGGCTAGAGGTTATTCCCTCCCATGCGTGGGTGAAGAATGTTACCCTCCTACTGGAGAGACATGGGAGGGGACCCGAATCAATCATTTGCTGGCAGGTGCAGGTGCACCACTGGCTGTGAAATTTCGTCCCCTACCTTTGCCACACGAAATCCCCACTGTTGAGGTGGTTTGCTAGGTGTTGGATGTTCCTTGGCCGGAATACCACAATGATCCCCCTGTACCAAAGGCACTCTGAGCTGTGCTGGCAAGGGACTGCCCACGAAAGGACTAGCGGGTATTGAAGATCCTGCGTTTTACATACAGCCTGCTAGAGATCTGATTCAGAGATTTCAATGTCTCGTGCTTTTTTGTGGTCTCAAGGGCATCTTACACCACCTTGCTGAAGAGTGCCGACTCCTTGATAGGTTTGTTAATGAGCGAGGCCTGTGTCTCGGGTTTTACCTGGAATTTTTAAGCCATGCATGGCATTTGAAGAGAGTGCCCCCACCCAAAACCTACTCACTGTTTCTGCAGCGTCAAGTGTGTTCTTTAAGATTTTCTGTGTGACTGGACTCCCTTCCTGCACAACTGCAAGTTGCTGCGACCACGTAGGATCAGGCAGATTTAGTACACCATATTGTACCAGTCCCCATTGGCCATCACTGAAGCTAGCAAGGAAAGTGGTATTTTTGGCAATGCAGGTACTGTAGGCTGCAGAAGAAGTAATTATTTGGCCTAGAGCATAAATGTTTCTTTTTTTTGGTGAGATTCAGATGAAGACAGGAACTCCCGCACATTTTTTAGTCGTGGTAGCGACCAGGACAGAATGACCCTGGATATAAAGTGGACAGGGCACGAGGCGAAACATCTTCGACTCATGGATTTACCGCCAGATTAAGGGAGGGCGTATTCAAGGAGGGGGCAAGGTGCTTTTTAATGCAAGAAGCAGGATATCTTTGTTGACTGGACCCTTTTCCTTGCGAATGTCCTCTACAAAGTCAGAATCAGGGACAACTGCCCGAGTGACCATCTTAAGATGGTCTGCTGCTTTCAGAAGTATAGTATTAAAGAGCATTTGATCATCAATAGGGGAAGCCTCCCTGGGTTGGGATACAGGAGGAGTATCCATAAAGGTATTACCGGTCAGCTTCATGACCACGGGAAGTGGGCCAATTTCCCAGGTCATCTGTAGGAATCCAAGCATCTGGGTTTTGGGAGCCCTCATCATGATCCGAGACATCGCCTTGATCATACTGATCATCTTGAAAAATGTCTTCTGAAGGATCAGGCAATTTTTGTCTAGAAGAGTGAGCCTCGGCGGAGTGAAGTCTATGAGACTGAGGTCCAAGGGCCTTCTTCAAAGGAACAAGACCTCTTAAGGATCTCAAACGTATCCATAAACCAAATACACTCAGGCACTTTGTTCATACAGTGTTCAAACCTTTCTCTAGTCCAGGAAGAGGATGTTGAAGCTTCTCGAAGAGGAAAAGCAGAGTCAGATGGAGCAGGGTCTGTGGGCCTCTGTAGAGCCTGGGACATATCAGAGGAGGCTTGGGAATACCCTGAAGGCAGAGAAGGGTTTTGTGTGGCACGGAACCATGAGGAGGGGCCTTAGACTGCTTTTCACAGAGTTTTGACTAAAGAAGCACATTTTGACACATTATGAAACATGCATCGACATTTTAGGGGAGGCACCCTGGGAAACGAAGTCTTGCTAACATACGGCTACCACGACGGCGGAGGCGCTGCAAGTTCACTACGCCCAGTTTAAACTTTTGACGGCACTGCAGGTGCCGAAGACTTTTCCGATGATCGCTTCAAAGGAGGCATAGGGGTTGCTTGCTTGGCCTTTGAAATAGTGGGTGCTCTTGTTGCCAGGGTCTGTCCCCCCCCCCCCCCAACCCCCCATCGCACTGCCCACGGCATGCTTAGCGGGGCTGGGAACGGACACTATGGGAATCAGCCAATTCCACAATAATGTTTATGGACTCCGAACTGAGCAGTGGCTGCTCAAGTAATCCTTGCTCTAGGCACCAGCAGGAGAATGACCTGCATAGCTTAGGCCACCCACCGCTTTGTGCACCAGTCTTTAAGCGTCCTAGGCCTAAAGAGTTGACAGGCCCTGCAACGCCGCTCGTTGTGGTCACAAGGTAGACAATTGTTACTCCCTAGGAGTGTCCTTCCCCGGAAACTTACTGTTACAGGAAGAGCAACATTTAAATAGAGTTCTTTCCATGGTAGCGTGGAAAAAAAGGCAGCCAGACGGGTAAAAGAAGAGGACAGGGAAATAAAAGGCATTCTCTAAAGAGAAGTGTCAAGAAAAACTGGTTCCCACTCTCCCTACTGTAAGGCCGAAGCCTGAAGGCAAAGGCCAACAACAGCCATTGAGTTATTGGATTCAGCGATGGTTCGCAGGACGGCAAACGGGAAACAGGCGTCAAAGAGGTTTGTCGATGGATGCATCGAAGACGATGGAACAATAACTTGTTAACACAAGCTCTGCATAAAAGCAAGCGACCAACCAGAATGCTGGAAACAATCTGTGGAATCTCAACATCTGGGGGATCTTGGGTACACTACATGTCACGGTTACAGACACACCCATGTCAATGTCCTTTTTCGATCTTCGAAAAAAAGATGCAATACTATGCAAATACCACTAGATGTTGGACTATATGTACAGCACGTGATTCAAGTAGATTCACATGCATTGAAAAGTAGACTTCAAAGATCTGGTCAATAGAGAGGATGACAAAAGATCTTTTGGATATCCAGGCAAAGTGACAGGAGTTAAGAATATGCGGTTGAATGAAACCTTCCAAAAACTGTTATATCTCAAACCTATTTTGCAAGGGGAGATAAGGCATATTCTATTGGTGAACAGAGTGCAACGGGTCGAGAGAGACTAACAAATATGAGAAGGTGGAGAGTTGGTAGATCCAGGGGGCATAGCACATAGATTTGGGGAATACTATAGCACACTTTATTCTGGGGAAAATACAGGTCCTTTTATACATATAAAAGAATATCTAAAGCAGTTTAATCTCCCAGACCATTGCAGGAAGAGGCACATACTCTTTATGTCCCTATTACAGATTGCTTTTAAATACCCAGGAAAAGGCCCTGGAAGCAATGGCTTTAAAACTTATTTCTACAGGAGATTACTTGGTTTGACGACACTTGTTTTTGCAAGGGTAACCAAGAGGGTTTTTGGAGAATTGGAACATTCCCAGGACTTCTCTGGAAGCGAAGATGCCAGTGATTAAAAAGAAAAAGGATAGGGCTGAAACTTAAAATAAGTCGTACAGACCCATAGTTCTACTTAACATGAACGCAAAGATCCTTAACTGTAAATTGGTATCAAGACTGGACATTTTCATGCCTAAATTGGTGCATAGTACCAAGTTGATTTAATTAGAGGAAGGCATTGTGAAGGCATCAGAAAACCCTTAACCTGATTGCTCTCCAGCGGAGGTCTGTTCCTGGGTAGATCTTACAGTCCCAGTCTCTAGATTCATACAAGGCATTGGACCGGGACAGCTGGCAATTTTGAAGGGAAGTACTTGTGCAGACGCAAATTTGGGCAGGCCAAACACAAAGGCTAGAATTATGATTATTAATTTATTGAGTGCAGACCTAGCTTCTGGAAGCAACGCAGCACTTAAGTTATAGTGCAAAGGATACAGAAGGAGAAGCAGAGATACAAGGAAGTGGGACGCTAAAAGGAAAGGAGGGTGCTAAATTTGGCAGCAAGGCATCTACAAGCAACAAGGGACGGAAACAGGGGAGCAGATCATACAGTCTCAAGTTAGGTGAGGAGGGGATGATGAGCAGACCTAGGAGTTAGGGATAAGCCATTCCTTGAACACAAGGATCTTGGACTCCTTCCTGAAATGTCGTAAAAAGAAAACGAGTATGAAATATTGCAGACTCTGGGGGCATAGAAAGAGAAGGCATAGCTCCTGGTTGTTTCCTTGCTGCACTGCGTTAAAATCTGCACATCCTTTCTTCTGGTTGACCGTATGTCTCCAGAGATGCTGAGCTTCTCATTGAGGTAGCTGGGGGACTTCAGGGTGACAGCCTTATTGATGGTGCGGCAAAATGTAAAGATGACATATGCTTCCAGTGGGAGCCAGTGTGTTTGAGACAGGTTTGGGGTGAGGTGATCTATTTGTTGAGTCCTTTGATGAGTCGTGCTGTAGCATGTAGGGCACATCTCAGTGGTGCCAGGTAGTTGACAAAAGTCCTTTCAGATGAACATTGCCATTATCCAGGTGGAAGAAGAGCAAGGCTTGGATAGCAGACCTAATTTTTTTTCTGGATTAAAGACCTTGATATTCCATAGGAGAGAAAGTCTGTACAAAGCTGTTTGTGTCTAACTTGCTATGTGCTCTTGAAGGATGGGCATCTATGTTGGACCTAGGGCACTTGGCCTGCTGGGGTGTGAAGCCCTAGAGGCTCATAGCAGAGAGCTAGGTCTGAATCTGGATATCGGGGTGTTTGGTGGTGTAAGTCAGTTGTACAAAGTCAGTCTGGTGGGAGGGACGTGGAGGGTTCAATTTCCATTAAGCACTGGACATCCAGGAATGGATCAATGTGAGGCAGTACTATACTCGCAATGGGGACCTGAAGTGATTATACTGTCCTCCCAGGGACCAATCTAACATAGAACGCACATATGGTCAGGACCTCATGAAGGTTAGATAGTAATTGGCTTTGTTAGTTCTCTATAGTATAACTTTGTGAGGTGTCATCACGTTAATTTAGAAAATCTATTTTTTTCCCCATTTATAACATTTGTTAAAAAAACAATTTAAAAAATGGAAGAAAGATACATCTATTAATATCAAAACAAGTATATAAAAACAAAGATGGGTTTGTTAGTCAGACATCACCATACACCGAATTTGGTGTGACAATTCAAAAGCCTCATTTTGGTACAATTATCTATAGATATTGAAACAAAAGGAACAATCAACACAATGTGCTTTGGCCTTACAGAGCCCACTATAACAAGCTCCCTTTGTATACTGCAATGTTCATCAGGACAGTGTTAAACATTTCTTAACAGGTAAACTCCTGTCTCTTAATCACTGCAATACAAAAATGAATACTACGTTTTTGACCCCTCAATAATCACCAGATGTATCCAACCTCTTATTTATAGAAAACCCATTATCTTCTTTATTATGGAGATCAATATCTTTTTTCCATTTTTGCCTTCTGGAAGTTATTTTAACAATTGCCCATCTTAATATTGATCCTTTATCCTTTTCTGTCATTTGCACATCTCCCTTAGAACCTGGCAGTGATTGATGCTAGGATAAATTTAGATAAGCTTAACGATGCAATAGCTACACTTTACTTAGATTAACAAAATCCCAAAATTGAGAAAAGACTGGTAACTATAAACATAACCGTATCAAAGACCACAATACTACACAGAACAAAGACAGATGTCCTCAGGGAATAGCAACAAATAGGTTTTTGACCCTCTCCAACACCTCAGTCTCATCAGGCAATAGTGACCAGGAACAACCGTCTAGGCAGGGCGTCTAATTGCAAATCAAAGTTTCTCTCTGCAGCAAGTGTTTAATTGGTTAACCAAAGAGGGAGAAACAGAAGACGTGATCTACCCTCAGACCATTGAAAGATAAAAAGGTTGTAGCACATGAATCAAAAAACACAAATTCACATTGTCATTTTATCAAGCCACACCTTACCTAAGCAGAGGGTTCTCCCTTCAATACAGAAGGCATCAAATAAGGAGATTATGTAAATCCAGTGTTTGACCCTCATTAAAAACATGGTCTCAATTTTATTGTAGCGATTAAGAAGAGACAGGAGTTTACTTGTTGAGATCTTTGTAACACTTTCCTAATGAAGGTCGAAGTATACCAAGGGAGCATGTAATATAATAATAGTGAGCTAAATAATTCCGAAACACATGTCGACATCTCTCATGTTTCAATATGTATAGATAATTTTACCAAAATAAGGATTGTCACACTAAACTGAGTATATAGCGATGTACCTTTGATGTATTTATAGAATTGTGTTGATATTAATAGATTAATTTTGTATTCTCATGCATTTTTACACACGTTATATATGAATAAAATATGAGATTTTCTAAAATAATGCGATGACCCATTATGTTTAGTGATGGTTGTGTTTGTGCTAAGTGAAATCAAAGCCTCCTGCTCATCGGATATGTCTTTATAGTAGTTCTTTTTTCTATAGAGTCAAGCATCTCTTTAGTTAATATTCTCAAAGGCCATCCTTTCCGCCGGAATTACATAGGGAGGTGTATTTTATGTTTGGGTTGGGACCAACCCTGCTTTGCCTATGGTCTTTACCCTTTCTGAAATGGCTTGGCAGGCAAAGAACGATGTTCTGGAGGCTGCCCAAAGCCAATGACAGAGCTTTAAGATAAATTCTAAGCCTTCCAGCCATCACCTCTTTGTTTTTGCCATGTTATGTTAATGGGCATTTGTTTAGCGCCTTTCACCATTGGTATGGTCTCAAAGCGCTGTGGTTGTATGCCCTCAGGAGTCCAGGTCAGTGGAGATAGTCATAGTAGTAAATAGTTTGTGTGCCTGCGTGCTGTGTGCAGCTATACTGAATTTTTCTTGGTAGATAGCTGCATTCTAATGCGGCAAGTAGTGTGCAGGAAATGTGATTTAGGTAGTATGTGTACAGCTAGGCCAAATTGATCGTGGGGGACAGCTGCATTGTAATGCTATAGGTAGTGCAACTGTATTATTTCTGAAACAGAATAGAACACATAGTTTACTACAAACCTCTTACCTTTTGGGTCTAGTATTCTAGAAAGTATAACAAGGTTTACTACAAAGTGGTTTTTACTTACCCTGAATGGCATACTGCCATTCTATACGTCTTTTCACACTGGTTTGCTTACCGGAGGTTTTGCATTGGTTTTAAATTGTGTTTATTGAGAAATAATTCTCTTTACCTGTGTACTACTTGGATTCACACGCTATGCAGAGTATTACATGATTTGTTTTCGAAACTCGAATAAGGGATGTTAACTGGGTATGTTAGTAATACTATCCCTCCTTGTGTGACGTCTACTGTACCCATGGTCCTTCATGCATAGAGGTCCCTCAGATTGTGTTCTTGACATGAGGGTGAATGAAGTGTATCGCGAGTACAAGATCGATAAGCAGAAAGGTAAAGATACATCTATGCACCTTCGACTCCAGGAGGGGAGGAAGGGTGGGTGCATGTAAATCTAAGCAGATACAAGCATCAGAAATAAGATTACGGTGAATAATGTATGCCTTTTGAAGCTTGTGGATCTGCTTGGATCACATGCTATGCATAGATTAGCAAGCATTCACTGGAGGAGAATTGTGAGAAGGTACAGCGGCAAATAGATCAGCGCCGCTTGTCCTACCTGTTAATCTGCTTTCAAGTGTGTGTCAATGCATTAATATGCAGCAAAGTTATCAATTGCACTCCATGTAGCTGCATTGCAAATTGTGTCTAAGGGAATGTTTGCAATAAAAGCCAAAGTAGTTCCTGTACTTTGTGTAGAGTGAGGTCTTGGTGTAAAGGGTAAGGTCTTTTTAGATAGCGAGTAGCAAAGTTGTATGCACTGGACTATCCATCTGGAGAGAACGTTTTTAGAAATCGGATGATCTTTGTTGGGTGCTATGGAAACAAAGTTGATCTGTTTTTCTTAGTGGTTTAGTTTTATGTAGTACATGACCACCCCCTCCTTACGTCTAGGGTATGGAGGATTCTTTCAGATTAATTTGATGGGTTTTGGAAAAAAGTAGGTAGTTCAAAGGATTGGTTAACATTGAACTTAGATATGAATGTTGGTGAGAACCTAGGGTGTGTTCTAAGGACCACCTTGTCTTTGTGGATAACAATGAAAGGGTCTTGTACTGGGAGTGCATGTAGTTTACCGACTCGTCTTACTGAAGCGATAGCAACCAGAAAGGCAGTCTTGTAAGTTAAATGTTTCAGGCTGGCTTTGTGCATCGGCTCAAAGGGTGGACCCATGTGTTTTGTAAGGACAACGTTAAGGTCCCAACCTGGTGGAGTATTAGAAATGGGAAGGTATAATCTCTTTACTCCATGCATTAATGCTTTGATAACTGGTACTTTCCACCATTTTGTTCTGAGACGTAGTGTAAGCAGACAGAGCCGCTAAGTGTACTTTGATGGAATTAAATACTAAACTGGAGTCTAGTAGGTAAAGCATATAGTGAGGAATGTTAGTTGGTGAGCAGTGAATTGGATTTATGTTGTGTAATCTGCACAAAATTACATGTTCCAGTTGTTAAAGTAGCAGTGTCTAGTGTTGGTTTCTATGCTTCTTTGAGGATATCCTTACACCTTTGTAGAAGATTCAAATGCCTAAATTCTAGGACCCCAGGAGCCAAACTGCCAAGTTCATAGTTTGAGGCTATGGTTAGAAAGGAACAAGTTACTTCCCTGTAACTGTTGTTCTCCAGCATGGGTCTGGCATGGATTCATATGCTCATGAATATTCCCCGTCGTCAGGCCGGGAATCCTCGGTATAGAAAAAATCAGTATCAGTTTCGTTTCTAATCTGTCTTTCTCAGTAGTAACCAATCACTGGTCTCTGGGTCATACTGCCCCCAGCCAATGACTGCCCTCTCCCTAAGCCCCACCCCTGGCAGCCATCCTCAGATTTGGTAGCACGTGAAGTGGCAGTATGACCAAGTGAAGAGCCGCAGAGGGGTAGGCGGGAGGGTTCGCATGTGAATCCATGCCAGACCCATGCTGGAGAACAACAGTTACAGGTAAGTAACTTGTTCCTTCTCCAGCATGGGGTCTGGCATGGATTCACATGCTCATGAATATAAGAATACATAGCAGTATACACATGCACAACCACGGGAGGTGGCAAAGGCTCAACATCAAGCAATACAACAACTCAACATTAAGCAACTCTTACCTCCTCACCAGGCTCACCTTAGGCGAACAGGTTGCGCAGCACTTCCTGGCCGACTCTGGACTCCTCCCTGGAATCCCGGCCGACGCAGTAGAATCTCGTGAAGGTGTGCGTCGACCTCCATGTAGCAGCCCTGCAGATGTCGAGCAGGGGCACACCAGACAGGAACGCCGTAGTAGCAAGCAATCGCTCTGGTCAAATGGGCTCTCGGACGGCCGGGCAGCGGTCGGTTTGCCAACCGGTGATAGTGCATGATGCAGCCGGAGAGCCATCTGGAAATGGAAGTCTTCGAGAGAGCCTTCCCTTGATTCACAGGTCCGAAGTTCACAAACAGCTGTGATGTCTTCCGGAAACTCTTTGTGCGGTCCACGTAGAACTTCAGAGCTCTAGCTACATCTAGCGAGCGCAGAGTCCTCTCAGCCGGCAACGAAGGCGACGGGAAGAAAACTGGCAACACCAAGGGCTTGTTGAGGTGTAAATCCGACGGCACCTTGGGCATGAAGGAGGGGTGTGTCCTCAGAACCACCCTCGTGTCGTGAAAAGTCAAGTATGGAGGCTTGCAAGACAGGGCCTGGATCTCTCCCACTCGTCGTGCAGAGGTGATGGCCACGAGGAATGCTGTCGTCCACGACAGAAACTTCAACGGCACTGAATGCATAGGCTCGAATGGGGCCCCCATGAGCCTAGTTAGTACCACGTTGAGCTCCCACGCCGGGGCAGGGGCCTTCACCGGCGGGAATGATCGGAACAGTCCTTTCATAAATTCCTTCACCAGACGATGAGACCACAAGGACGCCCTTCCTGTAGTTCTGGTGTAACGCGAGACGGCAGCCAGATGTACCTTGATGGAAGCGTGAGATAGGCCAGCCTTGGCCAAAGACAGTAGGTACGGCAATACTTGAGGGGCCGTAATCCGCAGAGGGTTAATCTTCTGTGCCCGGCACCAGACAGAGAACCTCTTCCATTTGTGTCCGTAGCACTTGAGAGTTGAGGATGCCCTGGCCTTTGCAAGTACCTCTCTGCAGTCGGCCGGGATGTCGTATCCTCCAAACTCTAGTGCTGCAGGAGCCAGGCCTGCAAGTTCAGCGACTCTGGTTTGTGGTGAAGAATGGCGCCTCCTTCTATGGAGAGAAGATCCGCGTTCGTCGGCAGCTTGACTGGTGTGGAAGCTGACAAGTCCAGAAGGTCCGGGAACCAGATCTGCCTCGGCCACGCCGATGCGACGAGGATCATCCTGCACCAGGACCTCTTGAGCTGGTTGACGAGCCGGAGTAGCAAGGGCAACGGCGGGAATGCATAAAGGAACAGGCCGTCCCAGGGGAACGAGAAAGCATCGCCATGCCCTTCGGTTGGGGAAACCTGCTGGTGAACCGCCGGCACTTGGAGTTCGCTGCCGTCGCGAAGAGATCGATCTGGGGTTCGCCCCATCGTCGGAAGAGTCGGTCCTCTTGATCCTGGCACAGTTCCCACTCGTGGCACGAGCGCAGCTCCCTGCTGAGTGAGTCGGCAATGGTGTTTTTTATCCCTGCCAGATGAAAGGGTACCAGAAACATCCGTTGGGCGATGGCCCAATGCCACAGATCCTGGGCTTCCTTGGACAGGGCAGGGGATCTGGTTCCTCCCTGCTTCCGAATGTAAAACATTGCGGTGGTGTTGTCGGTGAAGATCCTCACCACCTTGCCCTTGAGGGTCAGAACGAAGGACCTGAGGGCCCAGAACACTGCGCGGAGCGATGTTGATGTGGAGAGTCTTCTCCTCCGAGCACCAAAAGCCTCTCGCGTGGAGGCCCCCGGTGTGCGCTCCCCAACCTTCCAGGGAGGCATCCGTCGTCACCGTCACCTGGTGGGCCGGGGCTAGGAAGCCTTTTCCCGCTGTCAGATGAGCGCGGACACCCCACCATCGTATCGCCTGACGGAACGTTTCGTCGAGCGAGATCCTGTCCGCGAAGCTGCCCGTCTGGATCCAGTGGGCGTCGAGGAATTGTTGCAAGGGCCGCATCCGAAGTCTGCAATGGGGCACCAGGTAAATGCAGGAGGACATCATTCCGAGGAGGGACTTGATAGACCTCACTCTGGCCACGTCCGTGGCCAGTAGACGTTGCACCTTTCCTAGGATGGTCCTTATCCTTTCCTCCGACGGAGAGGCCCGCCGCGCCACTGTGTCAAGCTGTGCTCCCAGAAACAGGGCGACTTGCGACGGGACCAGGTAGTTGATGGAGAACCCCAGTTCCGTGAGCAGCTGGACAGACTTCGCAGTGTGTTCCACGGCGAGCTCCCTTGTTCTTGCCCGTATGAGCCAGTCGTCCAGGTAGACGTGGATCCCCTGCAGGCGCAGCCGCGCCATCACCGGTGCTAGGCACTTGGTGAACACCCTGGGCGCCGATTTTAATCCGAACAGGAGGGCCTTGAACTGGTAGTGCCGCCCTTTGACCACGAACCTGAGGAACTTTCGGTGCCTCTTTAGAATAGGGATGTGGAAGTAAGCCTCCTCCAAGTCCAACGACGACAGGAAATCGCCGTCCTCCCGCTGTCCCAGCACGTGCTGGAGGGTGACCATCCAGAACTTCTGTGCCTTGATGTATTTGTTTAGTCATCGCAGGTCCAGGATGGGACGCCATCCTCCTGTCTTCTTCCTCACGAGGAAGTATCTTGAGTAAACTCCGGAGCCCCGAAGCCTCTTCAGGACGAGCTCGATGGCAACTTTCCTGAGCATCGGCGTACTTCCAACAGTAGTTGAGGGACGTGATTTTCCTTCCTGGCCACGGGAGGAATGCGGGTGCACCTCTTCTGGAACTCGAGGGCGTGCCCCCAGGGCCAGGGCGTCCAGCACCCAACCGTCGGTGGAGATGGACTCCCACACACCGACGAACTTAGTCAGCCGGCCTCCCACCGGGGTGCTTCGGCGGAGGACCGACCCGACGGACGGTTCAATCTTGCTTGGAGGCTGCTTTGCCTCCTTGACCACCTTGGCAACGACGGCGGGATCCACCTGACTTGTCGCGTCCCCTGTAGGCCTCCTGCGATGAAGACCTTGCCGCTTGACGGTAAGTAGAGGAGCTGCTGCCGGCTCCCTTGGAGGCACCCTGTCTGCCTCCAGAGCTCCGAAAGGACGGCCGTCGCTGTTGGAGCACATCCAGTGCACGGGCCGTCTCCGTCTTGATCGCCTGAAGGGATTCATCAAACGCCTTGCCAAAAAGGTTGTTCCCATCGAAGGGCATTGTCCAAAACCTTGGTCTGAACGTCCTGGCAGAAATCCGTCGCCCTGAGCCATCCTCGTCGTCTCAGACAAACGCTGTTGCCCAACTGACGGAAACGAAACCGGTGTCGGCGATGTCCGTAGCCACCGTAATGGCGTGGTCCGAGGCAATCTCACCTTCCTGCAAGATTTCCAGGGCTTCAGCCCTCTTGGCATCCGGAAGGAAGTCCAACAGAGGGGCGATCTTGAACCACAACGCCCTGTCGTAGCGGGCTACGATGGCCAGGGCGTTGGCCGCCTTGATGGTCGTCACTGCAGAGGAGATGACCCGTCGTCCCATCGCATCCAGTTTCCTACCCTCGCCGTTCGGAGGGGAGGTTGAAGTCGAGGCCGATGCCCCCCCCCCCGCTTTCTTCTTGGCCGCCGCCGAAACGACCGAGTCCGGGATAGGTTGCGCTCTAAGGCACAAGGGGGCAGCGTCGGGGACCCGGTACTTCTTCTCGTACCAGTCCCTCTTCGCAGGAGCCGTGGCAGGGTTCTTGAGGAGGGCGAGCCCCTCATCCCAGATGTCATCAAGAAGCAGTATGGCGAGGACCTTCTTCCTTTTAGCCTCGCGCCGCTGGTAAAGGAACCCCTCCTTTTCCTCGGGGCAGAGCTGGAAGAGCTTGCATGCCCTGGAGATCAATGCATGGAAGGATCCAATCTCATCGGGCAGGGACGCCCGGGCAGGGGGCGACACGTCCCGTTGTCGCCTCTGTCATCCGTAGAGGCGGGAGAGGAGGCCTAGGATGCGTCCTCCTCCTCTTAAGCGGTGGGCTCCCCGAAGGTCCTGGCTCCGGATCCTCCATCGGGTCTGGCTCAGGCTCCTCCGTCGGGGTAAGGGGCAACCTAGTCCTCATCTCCGAGCATAAGGACTGGATGGCTGAAAAAATGGCCACCGAGGTGTCCTGCGGCGCCGGAAACGACGGGAGCGAGGGCTCTTGAGGAGCCTCGTTTACGTCACCGTCGCCCTCGTCGTCGCCCTCGTCGGGATCCCTCCCGATGGGCTGGGTCTCCTCCACGACTTGGATGAGCTCCTCTTCAGGGGTGGTGTCCGTATCCATGACGGCCACCACCCCCCCCTTTCCGAGGACTTCGTGGGGGTCTTCTCGATGGGCCTGGAAGAGGACTCCCATCGCGGTGGCAGGGAGACTATGGTACCTGAGGGAGCCTCCACTGGTGTAGCCTCCACAGGCTGAGCCAGGGCCGTGGCGACATCTTCAATCGAGGTCCTAGCAGGGTGAATCACAGCCAACGTCACCTTCTGTACGCCTGGGGCCTTCACATTCGGGGGAGGGTCCGAGCCTCGCTCCCCTTCTGCTGGAGTCTTCGAGATCGACCGGGGCCTCTCCCGGGCGTCGAGCTCCCTTTCTCCTGGGCCATGTCCGGGGTAGGCCTCTGAACTTCTGGAATCCTCCAAAAGCGTAACTCGACGAAATCTTCACCCTTGAGGGGCGTAGAAAACTCTGAAACGGATCCCCGTTGATCGGAAGTAGCAACGGTGGAGCTTGAGGCTCTCTTAACCGAAAAAATGAGAAAATCTCCTGAAAAAAGCGCGAAAACGCAGCAAAAGCTCGAGAGCTAAGCACGAGGACTCCCAACACTTGAAAGTGTGGTAAAAATCTGAGGATGGCTGCCAGGGGTGGGGCTTAGGGAGAGGGCAGTCATTGGCTGGGGGCAGTATGACCCAGAGACCAGTGATTGGTTACTACTGAGAAAGACAGATCAAAAACGAAACTGATACTGATTATTTCTATACCGAGGATTCCCGGCCTGACGGCGGGGAATATTCATGAGCATGTGAATCCATGCCAGACCCCATGCTGGAGAAGTTGTTCCCTTGTTTTGGGACAGAATGTTGAAAGGGCATGGAAGCTAGATTGGTTTGCAAATTGCTAGTAGGAGTAGGTGTGGAAACCATAGTGGTTGTGCCCACATAGGAGCAATTAGGATTAGTGGGACTTGTTCCTGGTGCATTTTGTGTACCATCCTGTTGAGGAGTGAAATCCGAGGAAAAGCGTAGGTGGATTTCCCTGAAAAACTCATTCACAGGGCGTTCCCCTTGAACCCTGTTTGAGAAAAGATGGATGCGAAGTCTAGGCACTGTGGGTTTAGGTTTGTTGCGAATAAGTCTAAACATGGATGCCCCCATTGAATGAAAATAGTTTAAAATAGCTTTGTCAATTTGCCACTCGTGTTTTGCGGGTAGTAGAGAATCTCTGCTCAGAGTGTCTGCTAGGGCATCAAGTTCCCCTGGAACGTGTTGCCAGACTAGGAACATGTTCCATTTCAGCACCCACTTACCAATCTTTTGGTATAACCTGGACAGACCTTGGAGAGAGTGTCCCTTCCTGTTTATTTATATATAACATGGCAGTGGTGCAGTCTGCGAGGACTTGCACTGTTCTGATCCCACTAGGTGTTGCTGAAAAGCTTGTTGTGCCTGGAGAACTGCTAGCAATTCCAGTAGGTTTATGTGGTTTTTGGCTGTTTGTGTCCATAAAACGTGTGCTGTATAAAGGTAATGAGCTCCCCGTCCTGAGAGTGATGCATCTGTTGTGAGAGTGGCATGTTCTGGTGGATTGTGAAAAGGCTTCCCTTTTAACATTCTTTTGTAAAGCTTGTACTAAGGTTATTGAAACCACCACTAGATCGTCCCACTGACCGCTTGCCTGAGACCATTGTTTCTCTAACCACTCTTGCAATGGACGTATGTGCAGTGGCGCGTTTGGATCCAGATAAATGCATGGGGACATCCTCCCAAGCAGACGTCATGCTTTGCACACCTATCTGGCGACCGGCTATGTATTGAGGTACTTGAAAAAACAGGTTTTGTACACCTTGTTCAATGGGAAGACTACCCCCTCTAGAGACTTTATAATTGCTCACGGGAATTGTTTCACTTGACTGGGGACGAGACTTGATTTTTCTTATTCATGGAGAACCCCAATTGAAACAATAGATTGATTGTTCTTTGGGTGTGGAGTTTGCATATTTGTGGCGTTTCCCCTGTTATTAGCCAGTCGTCAGATAAGGTTACATGGGTATTGATTCTCTGCATAGGTGAGCTGTTCTACTGCTAGTATTTTGTGAACATCCTTGGAGCTGATGAAATGCCAAGGAGAGTACTTTGAATTGGTAATGTTTGCCAGTTATTTTGAAGCACAGATATTTTCTGTGTGATGGGACATTGAAATATGAAAGCATGCACCTTTCATATCCAATGTTGCAAAGAAATCTCCATGTTTCAACAGATTAATTCCTGTAGGGTTGTCATACAAACGTTTGAGGTTTGACATGTGTTCGCTAGGCACAAGTCTAATAGAGGGCACATAGTTAAGTCTTTCTTTGGTACAAGGAAGTAAGTTGAATATATACTTGTTTCCCTGGTTTGCTGAGACTCTATTGTACCTTTTTCAGTAGGAACTTTACTTCTTGTAGCAGAATGAGTCCATCTTGTGGCATCAATTTCCAATGTGTTGGCAGGTGGTTTTCTCCAGAGGCTCGATGCAGTATCCCCCCTGCCACGGTGGACAACACCCACTTGTTAGAGGTGATCCTTCCCATGCGTGGATGATTTGACAGATGCGACCTCCGATTGGCGTTGCATGGGAAGAAACTAGAATTGGGGCGTCATTGCTCAGAGGCAGTGGAGCCTCCAGTGGGGGATGCTCTACCACTACTTCTGTACCTTGTATACCCTCTTTGAAAGTCTCCAGATGACTGACCCGGTGTGTTACCCCAGGATGGGGACTGGCCTCCTTGGTTATACCACGTGGTACGTTGTGCACCTTGTACATGAAAAAAGTGCTGGGTGTTAAACGCCCCTCGCTAGACAAAAGCCTTTATAGTTATTTGGCCCAGTGATTTTCTTTGCACCTTTTAGTGCATCCTCTACTGCTTTGCCAAATAGGTTTGGTTCAATTGGCATATTCAAAAGTGTGGCTTGCATTTCAAGTTTGAAGCCCAACTGTCTTAACCACGCATGCCATTTGATTAAGGTGCCTCTCCGCTATAATGCATCCAGGATCATCAGCTGCGTCCAGATTACTTCTTAGGATGCAGTTTGCAACCGGTTTCCCTTAGGTGATGGTTTTAGAGGGTTTAAGACTAAGGGTTCAGGGACGGCATTGATTTGCTGTTGGAGCGATTCCCACATACGGCAGCTATAACTGGCTAGCAAGGTAGTGTTATTTGCAATTCTTGTTTGATATGCAGCAGAGGATGCAACTTTCCTGCCGAGTGTTGACATTTTTACTCCTTTTGTCTGAAGGTGCCTCAGCAGAAGCTAGGGGTGTGCATGCACTATTTCTGGTTGTTCTAACAACTAGAGTCAAGTTTTAGTTGACCTCTAATTTAGCTGAAAAAAATGTGGGGCTTATTTACGAAGTTGTTCGAGCAGGCGACTCCTTACAATCCCTATTAATTGCCACGTGTTGACAAAGTTAGATTCAAAGATTCACCTCAGTTGTCGCTGGTCACTGGATTCAGACGGATATTAAGCCGATACCGTCCATGTATAATGCCAGAAAAAACACACAAAAGTGACTCCAGGACTCAGCGCCAAAGGAAAAAGGATTGTTTAATACCAAAAGCTATAAAAGACATAGCTCCATGTGAGATCTGTAGCCCTCTACTTGATTACACGTTTGGGCTTCCACAAGCCTTTCTCAAATCGGGGCTATAGTGATTAGACCCAACATAAAATTGTGTAGCAGTATTAACATTCATAACACAAATAAAACTTACATAAAACATATTGCCATTCAATTTTCAAACATGTCCACATTTGATTAGACAGAGAAACAAGGGTTGGTGAAGGGGAGGATGAAGCGGGTGCAAGAAAACAAAATATTGCCAATAAATAGACACACATAATCATTGCATAGAAAAACCAAAAGATAAAGAGAGGAAGCAGTTACAACAATCATACCCAAAAAACGGGACGCGGATGTTGATAAACACATATGTAAAAAGAAAAAAAAAAGAAAAAATTACCATTAGTTCAGTTGTAACAGAAAAAAGATATTACTGAATAACATACCGTGAAATTTTTTAAAAAATACGCTTACCCAATATTAGTACGAAAAAATCCTTATGACTGTTGTCCGAAATATAGTTATAGAGACAAATCCCAAAGGATGATGGTCTGTGAATAAAGAGTTAACATAATCCCAAATTAATCTAACAGTGTGATGATCACTTGGTCACCTAGTGGGAATGTGGCAACCCATATCTATTATACAGTGGAAACCCATGAAGGTCACAGTCACAGTTTTTTAGAACGTTGTGGGGTACCTAGTATAAATATAGTAGAATAGCAATAACTATGCCATGAGTGAAATCACACTGCAACGTGTAATGGGGTTATTCATAGTCCATCCATTAAAATACCCAATGTGGTTCGAATTAACAAGTTATTCATGCCCGAAACTTAGCAAAAATCATACACTCGCACGAGCGATTGTACATAATCAAATGTAACAAAAAATAGTTAACAGAAAAATTAGAAATTTCTCCATGAAACTCATGAGATATCACACCATAGCATGTGATGGGGTTATCCATAACCCATCAAACAACATGCCCACTGCGGTTCCAGCCTAACGAGTCAATCACGCCCAAATCTTAGCAAAACTACATACGCTCATATGAGCGAGTGTACGGGATCAATTTCATCATAAAATATGTCTCATTTAGCTCCATTCCAAACACTCGCGTGCACGAGTAAACAGCGGTTAGGCAACTTACTCTGCTGTTCAGGTTTCTATTCGCGTCGGCTGCACAATAGCTGAAGGCAGCCGGCGCCATTTTAGTAAAAGCTAATGGGGCGTGCATATTACCATGACAACGCGTCCACTCGTTGTCAAATAGGTCTCTCTCGCACGCCCGCGCAATGTCTGCGGTGAACGGCTGCCGCTACGGCCGCCATAGTGAAGTGTTCTAAACAGTATTGAGTGTCAAAGTGTGGCACGTTGCCACACATCTCCCTGAGCCTGGTCACTGCTGATTGTACTCTAGAATTACGATTAAGCCTGTATTTAAGCTAACATCTTGTTGCTACTATGTAACTGCTTTACATGCATTAACACCAAACTGTTACCAAATATTAGGTTGTTTAACACAGAATGATTATATCCAAATCTACAGATAGATGTCCAAAAGTTTTTTTGATATGAAGTAATAATAAAAATCACCTATTAAGGTGTATGTTATGCCCCACAAAAAAATTGCGTTGGGTCAAAAATATGGCCCAACCCACAAAATCTCCAGGAGTGACCGGTTCCTGTAGGTTTTCCACCAACCCACCAAATTAATGAAAAGCAATATACATACTAACCGCAAACATGTGAATACATTCTGTCAGTGAATTCACTATTATGTATGGAAACAATTGTACCATTAGTTATACAGAAACGAAAACATCCTATAGGAATGACGCCATCTCCTTATCATTGTTAAAACCAGTAACAATAGAATTAAAGAAACATAGTACGTGCTTCAGACTGCCCCAGGGCCTTCAGTCTGTCACCTCCTCGTTTGGTCAACGTAACTTGTTTGAGACCTATAAATCTAATGTCAGATTTATCGTGCATCTGATGACAGCTTTGCCAATGTAGCTGGTCTGTTGGTGCTGCAGGGCCTTGCCACAGGCCAAGAGTTAGCAGCATCAACCAAATGGATAGGTGGACAGATTGCTCAAACTAGATGGAAAGCCAGCCAGCAAAACATGGAATGTGGATAAGGAAGCAGTGTCCAGTAAAGACAATGAGGAGGAAGCAAAAGAATGGGCGAAGATGATGGAGGAAGTGCATAGGACGGAGAGGGACAAAAAAAAAAAAAAAGGAAAAGGAGAGGTTACAAAGGGAAAAAGAGCAAGCAGAAGCACGAGAGAAGGAGCGAAGAAAACAGCTGGAAGATATAGCAGAGAAAGGCAGAAGAACAGGAAAGACAAGCACAGCTAAAGAAGGATAAAAAGAGGTTAGAAGTCGAGCAGATCGTTAAAGAACGCCGTTGCAAGCAAGAGGACCAGCACAGAAACGAAAGACCGGGACGAGAGCAGAGAGGCCCTCTACCAAAGTATCAGAGATTAAGATGATTTGGCACGTGTAAATTATGAGGATCGGGACGTTATATGGAGAAGGATAGGAGAACTCTATAGGAGCAGGAGAAGCAGAACAGCCACCCCACTGGCAGACGGGAGTGCTGAACCCTCAGTGAGAGGGGAATGTGAATATATAGATCGAATCAAGTGAAAGCAGCGGGACAACATAGTTTTAAGGGGACTTAGTTTCAGCGAAGACAGACAGTGACAGGAGCATTTGAACCATCGGGTCAGACGTAGACTCACAGGGGAGTGAGGACGATGAGAAGGGGAAACACTATTGCCGCTCCACGGAAAGGAGCCTGGATAGAGACACAGTGTGGGGAAACGAGGAAGATATGTGCAGAGAAGAGGGAGACATAGAAAGGTGACTGTTGCATCCCACGGGGGGGGGGGCACAGACTATATCACTCCATACGCGCAAAGGCTTGGGGCCCAGCAGGAATGGAAGAGCACAGGGATGGCAAGGGTGTTCACAGCCACTAAAGACTTAAGAGGACAAGACGGTGGAGGGAGACTAAAAATTCCCATTACTGGAGAAGGAAGGTGGGCAACCTCATATTCCATGGCAGCAAATGGACAAAGACAAATTAAGACGCAACCTACCGGCCGGGCTGGTAAGGGATCTATGAGATAGAAAGACTAACAGCACCGACATTAGCGGTGGGAGACTTGAAAAGCCTTCTTTCAGCCATACTTGGAGAGGTAGCGGACGATGTATGGAAAAGAGCAGGGTATCCTAGAGTGACAGCACAAAACACGGCACATGATAGTGCACCGTTTAATAACTGCTGCGCGGCTGTATGGCAAGCTCTAAGGGTGCAATATCCAGACACTTCGGACATAAGGGAGATTAAGGCACCTAAAATGCGTGACGAAGACGACACTTCAATACATTCAACATATTCAAGAGAGATGGTATCTTGAGATGTGAGAACCGTGGGACAAAACAGTGGGCTGTTTTGTCATTTATTATGTTAGGGGCTACCAGACCAAGTGCAAAAGCAGCTTAAGGAACGAGTGCAGAAGGAGGCTAAACCTTGGTCAGAAATCCAACTAACCAAAGTGCACTTTTGTAGATTAATGCAAAAAAATAAAAAATAATAATAAAGCAGGTAGAGAGGAAACAAGAGGAAGCAAAATTGGTGCAAAAGAAATTATCACAATATACTATGGAAGAGACAGTGGCGTTAACAAGCTCAGGAGTGGTTACACACAACGTGCAGAAACGGTCATAGACGGCAGGGTGAGGTTTTGCAGGACGGAGAGACATGAACCAGTGGTCGTGAGGACGAGGAGGGATGTCTCAAAAGAGGGTTCGGACAACCGATGCAGCAGAACACAGGAGGGTTTCAAGGGGACAGCAAATGCCAATGGGGGATACTATAGTATGTTGGTTTTGCGGACGATCAGGACACATAGCCCGAGTGTGCAGGGATAGATGACCGATATACAAAAACGGTGGAATGCAAGAACAACCGATGTACCAGACTGAGCAGACCGGACAAAACACAAGACCACATGTACACACAGACATATGCGCCACAACAGAGGCACGCGCAAGACATGCAAACGTAACAATATCAGCCCATGACACATGCATTACAGACACAGGGGAACGTGCAGCAATCACAACCAGTGCAACAAGCACCAATCCAACAGAACACCATAGCAATTACACATGCAGACTCCACAATGCAGATAGACTCCAGTGCAAATACTGGGAGGGGTGACTGTCAAGTTGGGGACGGGGATGTCATATGCACAATAAGACAGCCCACAGACAGACCCGATGTGTTCGATCCTATCCGTTACACCTAATCCGGCTGAGGAACCACGTATGAGGGTGACCATAGAAGAGACGTTTTCCTTTCTTGTGGATACAGAGGGGTGCTGGGGGGGCGACTAGATCTGTATCAGGGAGGGGCGATATCCAATGTCAGGCATTGCCATGAATGCGCATGGATTTTGCTGGGGTAGATTTGGTTCATTTTACTGACAAATTACTGCTTTCTGTACGAGAGCATGACATGACCACGCCACTATTATATTCCCGACAGACACCAGTAAATATAATAGGTAGGGACATGAGCAGAGTGAACAGGACCATTTGGTTCACTGACAAGGGGAGAGTGTGCTCAACAACAGGAATTCATGATATGAACATGAGTGAACTCATGAAAGCTTATTGTGGGCAGACATTACAGACATTACTGGCCTTGCTTACAGGGCTCACATTTCTGAGGCACGGCGAGCGTTGCACTGGCTGCCTGTGGACTCAAGAATCTCCTTCAGACTCATGGTTATTACATTTAAATGCCTCAAGGGCAAGATGAAAGGTATATAGGTATAAAATCCTCGGTTAGAAATCTTCGTTCCAACAACCAGAACCTGCTCCATCAGCCCAAAGTGAAAAGCAAAAAAGCACAATGCGGTGCCTTTGCGTTTGTGGCACCAGCTCCCTGGAACACTTTGCCAGATCAACTGAGAAACTCGGCAGCGCTGAGCATTTTCAAGAAGGGTCTTAAAACCTTCTTCAAATAGTCGTCCATAATCTGCGATGGATTCTCTCATCTTATCCTCTCTTTTTGTGTGTTGTCTGCGCCCTCACACCTATGGGTCTATGGTTGCGCTTTATAAATGTAATAAAGTAAAGTAAAACAGAGGGGGGTGCCAGTAGACATTGAACTGTTTTCATATGGGTTATCGCATGGCATGGCTTCCAGGGATACAGGGGAGGCTGCTACAAATACCGAACAAGTTCTTATTTAGACCAGCGATTTCCTTAGACTAGAAGGAAGGCAAGGTAATCTCGATAGAGATCGAGGCAGCCATAGTGAGAAACGAGATGATAATATTGCATGAGTCAAACGACACAGGACGATCATAGAGGACAATGATTGCAGTAGAGGAAGGATACAGACTGACATGACAGATGAGGAATTATTCCAAGATGATATGTCAGACAATGAGGTGATATTTTACATGAGTATTACACATTGGGTGGCAAGACATACTAGGGAAGTACCACAGAGAATGGCAGTGTTGTCATAGCAACATCCACCATTTCTCAGACGACCCAAGTCGGGTACCCAGCATCTTATGGACCGCTAGTCTGTATGACGTAGGTTTGTTAAAGGTGATTGGAGCAGTAAAGATAAAAGCTCAAACCAGGAGCCGTTCTACCAAGGGCAAGGCAGTACCCCACATCAAGGGAAGCAGATGAGGGCATTTATGAGACAATAATCGCTGCATTAATGAAACATGGAATATTGGTCCCTTCAGAGTCAAAATGGCTGGGGGTGGGTTATCTTGCCATTTTATCCAGAACTTGCACCCCCTGAACCAGATAAATCGAAGCAGAGTTTCCATTAGTTCCGAATCCAGCAACAATTCTGTGCAGTGTCCCAAGGGAAGCTACGCACTTCACAGTGATAGACTTGAACAATACCTTTTCTTTACCACTTCATGAAGAGTTCCAAGACTTGACATCATTTCTATATAGAAACAGTAAGCATCATGGCCACAGGGCAAGAACCACAAGCTCCACTACATAAAGGGTTCAGTTGGACCCAGTCCTGGCGCCTTTGGCGCCAGGCTCATAAGAAAGTGTGCTCTGCACACTTTTATTCTGGTGCACGTGCTATTTTCTCTCCTGCAGGGCCTCCAAGTCAAGCGTAGCCATAGGAGTGCATTGGGCTGCACGTGCAGCATCTTCTGGGAGTGGCAGGATGGGTCCACAAGTCAGAACAAATGGGCGTGACCGGGACCAGGCTATTTAAGCCTGCATGCAAGTGCTTTGCGTTAGTCTGCTTGTAGAAGCATAACGCTCACCGCCGCCTGACGCACATTTTACCTGATTCCAGTAATAACCATCGCCTGAAGCGCATCTTACCTGATTCCAGCAGCAACTGCAGTCGGAGCGCATCCTTACCCGATTCCAGCAGCAGCCGCAGTCGGAGCGCATCCTTACCTGATCCAAACTTCCAGCCTCACTTTCTCTGGAGTCCATCTTCGGCCAGCATCATCGCAGATTCAAGAATCCTTCACCTTCCGGCAGATCTTCGACAACATCCCAGTCTGAATTCGCCAGGCCATCCCTGCAAAAGAAAAGGACAAACAAGGTTAGAAAAACTATAAAGACATTACGCTAAGGTCGCGCTCAAACCAATCCTCGCGCTTGACCTAAGAACCAAACTTACCACCTATTGGACAACGTGAACTCTTTCTCCATTGGGGCCCACTTCTTGCACCGCAATTCTGCTGGGCCTCATATCACCTATTGAGAAAAAGGAAAGACATTACAAGAGATATGGACAATAATCAAGGAAAACGACATTACAAAAGAATACGGACAATAATCATTATCGAAGGATGCTTACCTTTTAAAGTCGTTCAGCCACAGCCGGTTTGGGCTGCCACGCACATGGACCAGTGAAGAAACTCAGTCCACCTAACAGCGCCCCTGCAGTGAGAAGCGGGACGAAGAGCTCACCATCATAATTAAACAGGTGAGACCATATGGGTAGGCGCATGCTCACCACATTCTGGGAAGAAGGGTTCGAGGGAAACCACAGCCATATTGCAGCATTCTCACGGCCTCTCGTATTCTCACAGGGGCAGTACCAACAACCAGAGCAGTCCACAACACAGGAGCAGGGGAAGAAGCCTGACCAAGGGGAGTCGGTTCCAGGGAGGTCTGCAACCGTGCCCCAACGTCCCTGCAGAGACCAGGTGAGCGTAACAGTAAGTAGAAACATACACGATTACCACAAGGGTACAGCAAATCACTGTCTATTTTTAATAGGGTCCTTCAAATGGATCTAGGCAACACACAGATGGAATGAAACCAAAAAGTGATGGGTGGAAGATATTGAATTAATCTGAACCTTTGGAGGTGGGACCAAGCCTGATTGGAGTATGGTCCTTCCCGTTTCTGTATTGGCTTGACAGGCGAAGAACGATTGTCTGGAGGGTTGCCCAGAGCAATGCCAGAGGTTAAGATTTATCCAAAAGCTTCCAGCCATCACCTCTGTATTGTGAAACATACAGATAGAGAGCACTGTCATACAATATGTAGACATTTTGATTTGCAGCAAGACAGAAGAGCAGTGCAAAAAAGACTATTTACTGACCGTATTAGCAGAAAAGGGATACAAGGTACACAAGGCGAAATTACAATATTGCCAAAAGGAAGTGCAATACATAGGACAATTAAACTCTGAGGACGAACGAAGGGCAACCCCAGAAAGGGTGGAGGCAATCCTCAGAACGCGGATGCCAAAGACGGTGAGGGAGATGCAGCAGTTTCTAGGTCTCCAATTATTGCAGAGCATGGGTGTTTGACTATGGGACATACACGAGACCTTAGTTAAGTGGACTCAAGGAAGCACAGAAAGGGAATGGCAAGTTTTTGTGGACACACAAACTGACCGATGTATTTGAAGCCCTAAAAGCCCTTGCAGGACAAGACCGCTGTGTTGAGTGACGCAGGTGTGCAGGAGACACAGCCCGATGAAACGTAGCACTTTTGCTACGTGCACGCTTCTGAGCCTATATAATCCGAGGTTCGGACCCTCTGCAGCAAAGCCATTGCAGGACAAGACCACAGTGCTGAGCGACACAGGCATTTGGCGGCGAAGGGGTCTGCTGCGTAGACAGGGAGTGCAGACGACTCACCCTCCTGTCTGCGGCCGCCAGGTAAGAAGTTGTGGGGCGTTTTAGCTTGCTCTGCGCTTATTAGCCCTTCTGACTTGGTGCCCTTCTCCTCTCATTGTGGCTCCCCTGCCAGTGTTCCCTATACCGGGTGCACCCCCTTTCCCTGGTCGCTTGCATCCTACGTTACTCTTGCTCTCTACCCGAGTGGTTCATCACACTCTTCCATTGCGTTGCACACCCTCGCCCTTTCCTTCCTTGTCCCCGCGCCTGCACATCCTTGGCCTGCGTGGTTGCCTCGCAATCCTGGATTGCGTGCACCCACGCCCCTCCCATCCTTGGCTGATCTTGCATGTCTCTGCCTGTTAGGTTCCCTCGCATTCCTCGATCACGCGTGCTCCGGGCCCCCTCGCACCCTTGGCTGCGCTTGCGCGTCCCCTGCCCATGTGGGACCCTCGTATTCCTTGATCGCTTGTGCTCTGGGCTATCTTTGGGTGCGCACACTTACCTCCTAGAAGTAGTGAGCCCCCGTGCATCCCTCAATTGTGTGCACCCTCATGCTACCCCAGCCCATTCCCCGTCCGGCTGCGAGACCCTGCTCCCCCTAAGGAACTCCTCACTTGCCTTTTCCCCATCCCAGCCACTTACCTTACTCCTTTGTTAGTACTCTGTGCTCTTGCTTTTTCTTCTCCTAGGCCCCTATTTGACTGCTCTGTTCTTGAGTCTACTATCTTTGAATGCTGTATACTTGTATTGCCTACTGCTGGATGTTTTTCACTCTCCTTTAGGTTCCCTAGATCTTTGTTCTGCTACTTAGCCCTCACTATGCCTGGTTGTTCCCTCACGCTACCGCCACCCCAGTTTGTTCCTTTTTCCCTTTCAGGTTCCCTTGGTCATTTTTTGCTCCATTAACTGGTTTGTTACTCACAGCTACATGACTGTTTTTCTTTTTGTCTCATCAAGCTCATCCTGAATTTGAATTAATTTGCTAATGTATATCCTCTGTCTTGTTCTAGTCTGCTTGCACCTCTCGTGTCTCCTCCCCTTTGTTTCCCAACCCCTCAATTCCCCCTCTTCCCCCTTTCCCTTCCCTCTGCATCCTCTATGGTGCTCTCTGTCTCTCCCATCTTCTCTAACTGCTTCTCTATTGACTATCATGTTGTTCTTACTAAGCCTGGTAGGAAGAAGTTCAAAAGGAATATCCTGGTCTCCAACCCAGGCCTCCCTATCACCGATATCTACACCAGCGCTTCCCCCAGACAGACCCTCACTGACATACTCTGTTCCTTCACGAGGTCTATGGACTCCACATATGGCTCTACTCTCTCCTTTTCCCTCCTCTCCCAATAATGGCCCACAAGTTTTGGCACTCTCCTCCTTGATGGCTACAAGATCCTCTCCACGGCCAGAACCAACCCGCCCAGTTAGGGTGTAGCCTTGATCTTCCTGAGTGTGGGGGGGGGGGGGGGGTCGGGGGTCACCCCCTGCCCCGAGCCAACTCCAGCACTGCCACCCACCTTCTTGGTCATCCAACCCATGGAGCGTGTGTCAGTTGAGGCTTTCGCTGCCACTTTGACTGCACCTCCTACACCTCTGGCTGACTTGCATCCTGACGCACCCCTTTTCAGCATCCATTCTTCCATCGATGACACCATGTACTTGCCCCTGTCAGGAGGATCCACTTGAAGCACAAAGCCAAGTGCAGCTCTTGGCATGACTAGGACCTCTTCACCATCAAACGCAATTGTAGGGTGCCGAGAGGAAAGGGATGGAATCATTTGCATCCTCTGACAAACTGGCCTACCGCCTGCTCCAAATGCAGTACCAACTCTGTCCACACTAAGAAGAGCTCACATCCAAGCCTGCGCCTCTGCAGCATTTAACAACTCGGCTAAACTCTTGAAAATCTGCAAGGAGCTGGCCAATCCGGCTGCAGTCTGTACCTCTCCTGTTCCCTCCCAGGCCCTCTGTATGGCTTTGGCTTCACATTTCATCTCTAAAACCCAGGGCATCCTGTCCACCCTCTCCTCCTTGGTCTACTTCTGCTTCTGGCCTTCCTGTGGCCGCCTCTCCTCCCTTCTCTTCCTTTCTTCACCCCTGACAATGTTTCTAGACAAGTCTGATCTATGAACGTCTTGTCAAAACAGGTTCTTCCCTTTTCATCCAAAACCATCAAGGAGCATATTGACGCCCTGGCTCCATCCTAGGCCGACTTCAGCAACCATCCTTGGCCAGTGGAACCTTCCCTTCCCCTCTGAAGCACTCTTAAGAAACCCTCAGCCGACCCCTCCTGTCTAGCTAACTATCACCTGATCTCCATTACTCTTTTCTGGGGGAAAATTCTGGGAGATGCTGGCCATTTCTCAGCTTAAGCTTCACACTGAATCTTTTGGTTGTCTCCATGACCATCAGTCTGGCTTCAGAGCGGCCAGAAGCATGGAAACTGCTCTCATGCACATCCGTGAACACATGCTCTTTAACATGGACACTAACCATCCCTTCTGTCCTCATCCTCCTCGATCTCTTCTGCTTTTGATACGGTCAACAATGCCATCCCGCTCAACTGGCTCCGTGATAACCTGGGTATCACTGATCAGGTCCTGGCCTGGCTGACTTTTCTCTCTGACCGACCCTCCCAAGTCCAAATTGAGACCTTCCTCTCCTATACATCTCTCTGGTGTTCCCCAGGCATCAAATCTTTCTCCTTGTCTGTTCAACCAATACCGGGCACTGTTAGGAAAGATTTCTTAATTGTGGGTAGTTTTCCTTCCATGTGGCAACCCCTAAACTTTTTGCTGTTGTTTTCACCATGATCTAGACTTTGCCAGAGAAGTGCAGCCTTCTGCCGCACTCCTCTGGGCTTTCGCTCCATTCTTACGGGGAAACTGACATGCCCTTAAGACAGTCAGTACCGGGAAACATTTTCCGTAGTTCTTTTATCATGTTGCAGCTTTCGTGCAACATGGCACAAGAGGGCACTGTAAGCTAAGTTACTGCTCTCTTGGGTCTCTAGTCTTCTACAGGCCCTAGATACTCTCTTTGGATTGTAAATGAACGGTGCAAGTGAATCACGGACGGGATTGGTGGCAGCGATCGTTTGTGTGTTTGAGCTCCTTTTGGCGTTTTAAGCGCGTCTCTCGCGCTTAGCACAGAATGGTGGCCTAGCTCCCAAAATGGCCAGACTACGAGGCTCTTTGTCCTGTCCGCTGACCGTCTTGCCCCCTTCACCTCCCCCAGGTCGAGCCGACCCGGGGCCTTCCTTATTTGGGCATGTACTTTCCCGCGAAACACAGATGCTTTTGTGGGCTTCTACAGGCCTTGTGTGTGCCTCCAGGATGGGGGCTGGGATGTCTGGTCCCAATACACATCCTGGGCGCAAGAGAGTCTAGGGTGGTGTGAATGCCTGGGACCCCCGTGGTCAGTGATAAGGTCCACATATGGTGTGAGTGTTTTATGAGCGGATCTCCCATTGGGTCCCCTCCGTTTTGGCGCGAAGGGAACCGTGGATAAGAGCGGGCTGGAAACGCCACTACCATGTCGATCTCCTGAGTTCTCACGAACAAAGGAATACAGGAGCCAAGTATCCTGCAACCACGAGGCTGAACCGAGGAATCGCTGGTGACCCGCTGAAGGACTGCTCCTCTGCACTGCTGTCGCTTTGTGAAACCCTTTCTACCTCTGATCGAATGAGAAGGCCTGTACTGGTACTTCGACCCTTGGAATAGTGGGGACAACTATTCTCGGCATCTTCACCATCTCCTGCACGTAAGCCTTCGGAAGTGTCTCTGGGCCATCCAGCAGACTGACCAGCCTACCCAGGAATCTTGCTCTGTAACCGCTGTCAGTTTGTGTTGTATTACGAGTCCTTGTCACTCTCACACGATTCGTACACTTGGCATTCCCAGGTCTGAAGTGAGTAGTTTACATTTGGCTGAAATACACACGGCCGCTCCGTTGCCCTGCTGTGGTAACCAACTGTGCGGGTTCACTGCGTTTGGGACGTCCTCAACTCAACTTCTGCTGTTGCGGAATCTACACGACGACTGCTCCTATCTGAACCTGCCAGCACTGAATCTGACGCGGAGAAGCCTGGGTCTGCTTGCATCAGGGACCGGTGAGTACCATTGCTAGGAACTGGTTGCCCTCCTGCAGGAGCCCATAGCTTTTCCCCGCTGTGTCTAACAGCACGCCTTTCCGTACTCGCACTCTGCTTCTGCCCACAGTGGAGGCTGCGCTTGAGTCGCGGAGCTCTGTCCCATCTTCATTTGTTCACCGAACCAAACTGCCCAATTCCCTCGAAGAGACTCCCCTTTTTGCCCATTGGCACCAGCGTGTGCAGGTACTTTTGAGCACAAGGCTCCACTCTTCGTAGGGCTTGGACTTCCTTTTAGTTAGGTGCCTCTGAAGGCGGACTGGATCTAATTATTGTTCGCACTGCCTGTTTTCCTCCCCATCTAGGTGGTCTACACATTTTGTGCGTCTAACTCGTTAGACTCGTTTGTATTTGTATATATATTGTATTGGTTTGGTATGTGTTGGTTTACTTAAGTTTTATTGTGATTTCTCGCTACGGTCAATGTTACAAAGGCCTTGTAATAAAAGTGTATATATTTTTAATATAACACCTGCTTGGAGTAATTTACAAGTGTCCTTGCTTTGTGTGCTCATTGCGGGCTTTCAGTCACCCTCACCCCTCTTGAGACCTAGTCTTGACGGCCGCGATCGCTACCCTGATTGGTCTGGCTTGTCCAGAGGTTACCCTGTTCCAAGAAACTAGGCTGGCCTTCTGAACCTCTGCCCCTCCAGGACAGAGTTCAGAAATCAGTCTTAGCAGGCACCTCTTACCCACTGTATAGCTGCTCTCTGCTCCAACTTTAAGTTTTGTGCGGATGACACCGCCTCTTCTACCTCCCTCATCCCAGATTGTCTGTCCGCAATCCAGGAGTGGTGTGCTGCCAATGATCTCTGCCTTAATGCCAGTAAGGCGGAGATGATCCTCATCGGCTCACCTGCACATTCCTTTCCTCACTCTCTGGCTACCCACTCTGGGCCCTCTTCCTGCTCCTACCTGTGGGGCTAAGAACTTCAGGGTCATATTCGACTCCACACTCTCCTTCTCTCCTCACATATGTGACGTCTCTAAGAAGTCAAACTACCAGCTACACCGCCTCAGAGGTATTCTTCCATTCCCCAATTTCCCCCAGAAGCTCACGGTCTCCAGAGCTCTGGTTCTCTCTAGGCTGGTCTACTGCAACAGCCTCTTTCTAAATCTACCTGCCTCTACGTCCTCTACAACTCATGCAGAACAGGACTGCGAGACTTGGCCTTGGCCTCAACCCCTGGGATCATATCTCTGCAGCACTGAAATCTATTAATTGGCTCACAGTGGAGGCAAGGATCAAGTTCCACACCCTCTGCATTTTCCACAAGGCTTTCGGGGGCCTAGGACCGCAATACCTCCAACTCTCTCTACCAAAATATCTTCCTACTCAAGCTCTCTGCTCCTCCAACTCCTTGAGGGTCATTCGCTTTTCCAAGCAACGAGTTGGGGGCAGTTCTCCTTCAGCTAGTGCCTCCCTCTGGAACAGCCTCCCTGAAACTTGAGCAGAATTACGTCCGGTTCCAGAAACCCTTCAAGACCTTCCTCTTTGCTTCTGCCTTAGACGCAGTCTCCCGGGTAAACCAAGCAGCAGACGCAAAAGCAAAGCGCGCAGCATATTTTTCAGAAATAACAGACGGATACCCCATCGAAGGCACATATTCGGGTGCACAACATGATTTTAAAAGGAAGGCTACAACACATTGCCAGCTACGCAAATCATGGAATTTCAGGGGAGGGCTCCTGCAGTGGAGGAACAGTTGTGCATGAGAAGAACAAGTTACTTGCCAACTGGTAACGTTCCTTCAACTGGATGTTCCGCCAACGTATTCCACATCTTTGACATGTAATGTCCACAGCTGTGTACTTCGGATTTTTTTTGCGGCAGAGGGCATCCTGTGTCGCTGGCGTCGGGTCTATGTCGATCGAAGGTCTCTGTCGAGGGCGACGTCACCGGATGTTATAAATAGGACGCACGGTGCCTGTAGCCTCAGTTAATGTTTTTTCCTCCATGACGTGTGACATGCACATACCCAATGCTTGCTTGACTGCAAAAAGCCTTCCGGGAACGTAAGCTGCAATAGCATAGGAAATTCTCCAGAGGGGCAGGCAGGGAGGGCGATGTGGAATACGATGGAGGAACATCCAGTCGAAAAAGTTTTACCAGTTGGTAAGTAACTTGTTCTTCGAATGGATTGTGTCCTCCAACATATTCCACATCTTTGACAGACTCCAAAAGCATTACCAGAAAACGGAGGAGGGAACAGAATTTAGAGTACGCAATCAGATGGCAGAATAAAGAACCACCTTACCAAAGGCCAATATTCCTAATAGGAACTCCCTGCTGCAGGGCCGTGGAAGTAGCCACGCCCCTTGTGGAATGAGCTTGCAACCCTTCAGGAGGGACCTTGCCCGCCAATCGGTAAAATTCAGTAACGGTGAGGATAATCCACCTGGACAGGATGCGTTTGGCAACAGTCTGGCCCAATCACTGTCCAGCATACCCCCAAAGATTTGATCATCCACTCTGACCCTGGACAACCTAGAAATATAAAAGCTCAGAGCTCTCCTAGGGTCCAACCTATGGAGTCGCTCCTCTTCCTTACCAGGATTAGGAGGAGGCTAGAAAGAAGGAAGAAACACTTTCTGGCTTAAATGAAATTCAGACACTACCTTAGGTAGAAAGGAAGGACCTACCCTCAGTACAACCCTATCCTTGTGGAACACAGTAAAGGGCGGCTTAGATGAAAGTGTCTGCAATTCACTCACTCTATCCAATCCCCCGTCTTTCTTTGGAATAAAAACATTTGGGGAATACCATCCCTTGTTCCTCTCCGCTACAGGCACCAGTTCTATAGCGCCTTTCTCCAGCAGGGTCAGGATTTCCTGCACAAGTAGCGGATCTGGAATCTTCAAAGAGATTCCCCAGTGGATTGTCGTGAGGCTGCTTTAGGAAGGGAAGGCTGTAACCGTGGGCTATGGTATCCAGAACCCAGGCATCCAAAGTAATAGCTTGCCATTCTTCGAGATGCTGAGACAGTCTGCCCCCAACCAGCGAACCATGAAACATGGCCTCATGACTCTTTTGGAGCAGCTGCGGCAGCGGCTGAAGGCAAAGAGGCATCTGCCTGAGCGGCTTTGGCACCCCTATTTCCCAGACCAACACAGGTACGTTTTCGTTGGCCCCTTTGACTGGCGGCTCCTCTCGTCCTACCAAAAGAGGAGTAGTATCGAAAGGAACCTCCCCTCCACTGTTGTCCCCTAGGATGAAAAGGCAGAGGTTAGCGCACAGCTGCGCTCAAAGATTTAGCGCAGCTTTGGAGGTTGCTGCCAAACAAATGTGCGCCATCAAGGGGCATGTTCAAAAGACGGGCTTGCACATCCGGAGCAAAACCAGACTTCCGCAACCACGCAAACCCGCGTATAACGGTGCTCGCAGCCATGGACTGGCTAACATGGGCGGCCGTGTCCAACCCCGACTTAAGGGATTCACACATCCTGCACGAGAGCAAGGAACCCATCACTTTCTTCCCCTTCGGGAATATGCTGAGCCGCTAAAGAAACACAATTCTACAGAGTGTTTGAAAATCTTGCTAAGGTACAAGTGGAGTTGGCCGACTTCAGAGCCATACTCCCTGCAGAAAACACGTTACGTGCCCAACCATCGAAGCATTTGCCGTACCTATCAGGAGGGATGGTAGGGTACACCGCCTGCCTCGAGGTGGCTCTAGCTGCCAAAATCACCAAACTCTCGGGAGTTGGGTGAGAGGAAAGGTTGCTAGGGTCGCTACTGGAAGGGCAATATTTTTTAGTTAACGATTTGTTAACTGCCAGAAGAGATTCCGGTGTCTGCCAAGCAGCGGCCACCCTTTTCTGCAATGTCAAATGAAAAGTTAACACCGGGTCAGAGGACGGATTTCGATCCAAAATATCCGTTAAGTCATCCTGAACAAAAGCTTCAGGAGGACTAGACCAACCAAGATACTCAGTGACCCTAGCCATCAGTCTCCTGTAGGACGACTCAGCATGAGCCCCAGGCTCAGGTCTGCCAAAGTCCACCTCAGGAGAAGTGTCCAAGCCACTTGCATCATGAAGAGATTGCCTTAACTCTTCCAACTGACTGTACCCGGAAAAGCCAATAGCCACATCAGGCTCAACAGGGTCAAATTCTAAATCTGACCACTCCTCACCCTCGTAGATGTCTTCCAGAGGGAGAAAAAAACTCCTGCCTCGGGACAGAAGAGGGTCTGTACTCCTTAACAGGCCTCACAGACTTGGAAGTAGCCTTCCTTGGAGGATCCACAGTACCAGGGACCTCCATCGGCAAATTCCAGCCAAAAGGCACCGAAGGCGTCTAGGGCAGGTGCGAAGGCAAAGCTTCGACATCCGTATCTGACTGACACAGCGCCAACCTCAAGCCCTTGCCAGATTTCTGCACTCTCGCCAGGGACGAGGACCGAGACCTGGAAGCACGTCTCATGCGATCAGCCTGAACCTTGTCCGAACGGGACCTCAAAGGTAACCGATGAGAATCGCGCCGAGGACCAGAGCCCAAAGGCTCACGAGCCACGGACTGAGACCCTTCCTTGCCAGCTCCTTGCTAAGGCGCGGACAGAACTGTGCCCTGTGATTGGAAAATCGCCATCATCTGCTCCCTGAAGGCTGCCTACTCCTCCAGAGTCAAGGACTTAGTAGGACAAGCCACTTTCCTCGCAGCGCCATCCTCAGAGGAGGATGGGTAAGGCGACCAGTGACGGCGCTTCCTGGAATGCCGAGACTAGGACGAATGGGGGGGGGAGGGGAACCACTCCGGGACCGAGATCCTCGGGACTCCTTCCGACGCAGAGAGTCACCCCTCGAATCGTCAGTGGACATCCCCTTAGCAGTTTTACGATACTTACTGGATTTAGAAACCCTACCTACCTGAAGCTTCCCCTTACGCTCCCCCAAGGCCTTAGCAGTCAGCGACTGGCATTTGGAACAGTCGTCGGTGTCACGACTCTCACCCAAACACAAACAAATGCGATTCGGGTCCGTAATCGACATTTTATACTTGCAGTTCCGGCAAGTCTTAAAGCCAGACTGCGGAGTCGGAGGGGTCTAAGAAGACATTCACGAGGAATACACGAGGCACGCTGAGTCTCCAAAGCAAACCAGTTTGTGAAAAACGGAACTGAGGCTACGAGCACCGTGCGCCCCATTTATAACATCCAGTGACGTCGCCCTCGACAGAGGCCTTCGAGGGACATCGACCAAACGCAGGGCGCCCTCTGTCGAAAAAGTTTCTGAAGTACACAGCTGTGGACATTACATGTCAAAGATGTGGAATACGTTGGAGGACAATCCATTCGAAGGGGGTGTTCAATTTCCCCAACCAATGCCTTGTGGCAACAGGAAAACCTAGTACTCCCAATAGCATTATTGCAGATTGCGCTCACGCAATTGCATTACCCTACTCGCTTGGGTGATGACCTGTGCTCTTCCACCTATACCCTTCCACCGCCCCTGTGCTAGCCTCCAATACTAGTTGATAGAGCACTGTAAAAAGTGAGGTATGGTAGCAGTAAACACTCACTAGGCTATTTGCAGACACACAATACTTTGCAAGCAAGGCATATTTAATGCCTCAACATATGTGCATTTTAAGAATGTCATTACTCTGCACGTACACAATTATTTTCCAGTGCATACAAGATGGTTGTCAACATACCCCACCCTTATAGTATTGTGTAGGATTACACAAGTGCTCAGTGAAACAGTTTTTGTATAGAAGCGAGTGACCGTATAATGTGTGAAGGCCTATGCCCAAAGGAACTCTGGACACTTGGAAACAATGCAGATTGTGTGAAAAGCATTCTCCCGTCTGAAAATCTGGTACCCTGATACTATGGACGAGGAATCCCAGGCATAGTCCATACCCATTATCCCTTGAAGGCCAAGTAAATGATATTGCAATGTTGCTCTCTACTTTCAGGGTAATGTTGGTAATACTAAAATAAGACGCTTTGCATCACATTTTGTCTTCTCAAAATCTTTAGAGGGCAAATATTTGAGTTTTAGAATGTGTTAACTTGCAAGGGGGCCACTTTAAATGGTATTGTACCAAAATGTCGCCCTCATTTGTGCGTCCCCCGCGGTCACTGCGGCTTTGGAGGTGCACAAAATGAGGGGGACATTTACTGCGCCCAAGCAGAGAGACGTGTCCCCCGCTCTACCTGGGCACAGTAATGGGTGTCAGGGGTGTTCCCCGCTTATTTCAGAAAGCGGGGGACACGAAGGAAAAAAATAAATAAAAAGCACCCTGCGGCGTCAGCTCCAACTCACGTTAGTGGGAGGAGCCGACGCTGCAGGGATTGCAGAGTGCGGGCGGCACACTTCTGCGTGTGCCGCCCTAAAGGTAAGTGGAGTGGGGGGGGGGGAGGGGGTTGGGAGGGATAATGCAAGACAGGGGAAGCGGGCACCGTGATCCATATGATCACTGCGCAGCGCCGTAACTGGCATCAGCATTTTTGGCCGTTGCAGTTACGGGCGGCGCAGTGATCACATAAATCCCTTTAAAGCACTTGCGTGACATATGTAAAAAGAAAAAAAAGAGGAAGTATGGGTTAAGGTTACACATCCAAGTAGCTAGCCTACTTACAGTCAGTATCCGTTATTTGAGCTGGTAGTTCAATTATATAGTGTGGGTGACGCTTTTGGTAAGGAGCAATGAGTAACAGAATTGTGGAGCATGAACGTTATTCATGTTCCAACAAACATAAAACAAGTGGATGTAGTTACAAGTCTGCTAACCTTTCATAGAGCCAAGGGAGAAAGAGTCAAGGTTGTCCGGTAGTATCTTAATGGACTCTGGTGCAGAAGTTAAAAGTGTTGTAGTCAGGTTTAGGAGCCATGAGTGGGGAGGGAACATTATTTGGCTAATATGTGCAGGCATATCTTGGTTAGATTCTTCTGATCATGGAGCCAGTTTTTCATATTTTTTTATTGAATATAGCTGAATAAATCACCTTTTTCAATATTTAACCAAAATTCATTTACATCTTAAATACATTATAAACATCAGATACAACAGTAAAAGTGGAATAAAAAGTTACAATATAAACCAAGACAATCATAAAATCTTAGGAAGGATAAAAGAAGGGGATCAAAATTATGCAAAACTTAGCCAAATATAAAAGAAATTGCAACAATTTAAATACCACCTATTTAGTGATTAAACATAATCATGACTCAGTTTCCACTCGAGCATAATTCTATAAAGAGAATCTTTTAGTTGCTCAGTCAAAAATATGTCCTATGTTGATTCTGCATAAACTACACAGATTTTTAAAACACAAGTCCCATCCCGAGTGTGACTTTTCCTAAACATTCAGGCTAGTTCATCGAATTTAAAAGCTCTTATAATTTGAATCCCAGTAGAGAGACATAATTCTCTCAATTTTATAGCTACCAGAAAGTTATGAATAGCAATATGAATACTTGTTGAGCTAGTGGATAGTATTACCGACCATCGGGTGTCAGGAGGTATTGCACTAAAATAGGACATGTTTGATTCAAAATATTTCCTTCTCAAATAATTTACATCCGGACATTCGGCTATAATATGTTTAAGGGTTTCTTTGACAGCCATATTCCGACAGAAGGCACAGTAGTTCTCATTCGATGGCAGCAAACTTCTTCTAGCCAAAACGTCACGCGTGGGAAATAGATTGAACCGGAGACCTAAGATAGTTGGTCTTACTTGTGATGATGGACTGATTTAGGTAGGAGGCCAAAACTTTAAGCCGTTTGTGTTCGTAGGCCAATACTTGATAATCTTTATACGAGACACTCTGTTCTCGTGTTAATCCAATCCCATCTGAAGATTTTTTCTTTTGCTCGAGTAGGATTGACAATAAGAACTTCCAAAGTCAGATCGGCTCTAGCCAAAATATTGTAAACATACGAAACCCAAGTTTTAACAAATGAGTGTTCAGAGGACAACATGTAAGTTGATAGTGTGGTAAGTATATTATCAGGTCTTACAAAGGTCAAACACTTGCGGAACAAGGCACAAAGCCTCCAATGATATTCCGCACTCAAGGATGTCAGACCCATTCGTGTCTTAACCAAGGACCAGGTACGCATTGAGGGAGATGTAACACCTCTCCAGTATTTCACCTCTAACCTATGCAGAACGATAGGAGTGACAATGTTCTTGGTCTCAAGGCCATACAATATGGTAGGCAATACTTTTTGTCTCCAGTAGGAGATTGCGGGCCTAATAGTAAATTTGCCAAATTTGTATAAAATGATTTTTGTTTGTGAAATAGCGGTTAAGATCTTATGGTCTAATGTCCTGGAGTGCGAATCAATGGAGGGTGAACCATCGAACAGAATACCTAGATAAAGGTACGTTGGAACCACATCCACTAACCTATTATCAATTTTCCACTCAAATTGTGTTCTTCTAGATGGTCTTTGAGCGTAGATGACCACTTGTGTTTTGTTTAGATTAATTAGTAGCTCATTTGCGTCCAGATATATATTTAGAGCAGACAGTCATTTCTGCAGGCCTACCGGCATTTTGGAGACCAATACCAGGTCATCTGCGTACCAAAGGGCTTTAATGGTTGTGCCGTTCATTTTCAGCGAGTCTGATGCTAACTGAAGAAAAGTTTCACTCACATCATGGATGAAAAAATTAAAAATGGCCGAGCCAGGGCGCAGCCCTGTTTCAACCCTCTAAAAGTTGGTATCGCTGCTGATAGTAAGCCAAGTATGGATAATCGGACTATTATGGTCGTTGACGAATGTAGGGCATAAATAATGCCACACAAAGTTACTGGACAATTAGCCAATTGTAGCTTTTCCATTAATTTGATTCTGGAAACAGAATCAAAGGCTGTATGTAAATCAACAAAAGCAAAGTATAACGGTTGTTTTGTTGATTGAGCCTGAGCTTTTAAGGCATTGAGAGTCAGTAAGTTAATAGTTGTTCCTAAGCCAGCTACGAAACCTGTCTGACAAGGATCACGTCGCTTGCAGCTCTCAGTCCAAAGGGAGAAGTCTCTTAATACTAGTCGAGCAAAAATCTTCCCTGGAGCATGGAGCAATGCTATGGGACGATAACTAGCGGGGGATTCCCTGTCACCCTTCTTAAAGATTGGTACAAGTAGGGATGACTGCCATGATGTGGGAATTTTTTTGGAAAGAATAATTTGATGGAATACGTTATTTAATATCACAGCCCATTTAGATGGGTTCTCTTTGAGCATGAAATTGGTTAAACCATCGGGCCCTGCCGCACGCAAAGACTGATTTCTTTATGAAATCTTCAATAATTGTAGGCAAGCATTCCAGGCTCCAATCGTCTAAAGATGATGGAGTAGGTGAAATCAGCATATTTAGGATCTGCATATAATTTCAAAAAGTGATCAAGCCATTGTGCTTCAGAAACACCACACAATTGAAGATTGGTTTGTGATTGATTCGTCGCGCTGTTAAGCAGCGACCAAACTTGGGCAGAATTTTTGTTTGCGGAGCATAGGAAGGCTTCACCATCCTGCTGGTAGAGCGTGGCCTTTCTGGCTCGGCACCAATTCCGGTATTGACATTTGATTTGCCGATGATTACATTCTTGTACACTTAATGGAAGCTTGAGAGTAGCTCTTAATTCTTTCCTGTAGGTACATCTTACTTGTTGAAGAGTTTGATCATATTGGTGCTTGTGTTTTAGTGCGTTGGGAGATCTTCCAATATATAAAGAACCAGAAGGAAGAATATCTGTATAAAAGTCACGCTTCGAGAGATGTAATCCTCTAGTGACAAGGTTAAGAGCATTTAACGAGGCATCTGACCACTTAAAGCGCGTTTTAGCAGTATTCACGTTTAGGACCTGCTTCGACCAAAGTTGTGGTGGCAGGGTATGATCGCGTGTTTTCTGCCACACAAAAATCAGCATATGATGACCGCTGATTGATTGGGACAAGATTTCAAATTTAACAGCCCTATGGAAGAGGCTATTTGAGACAAAGACATAGTCAATGACTGAGTTGGAAATACCTCTCTCCCACGTCACTTTAGGGGGGAATGTCACCCACAATTGCCCCATTGGCAATATGCAGGTTATGGTCTTTAACTAAGTTAATCCATCTCACGCTCTCAAGTTTTTGACCATTTGTTTTAGGTCTTATGCAGTTAAGCTTAAGGTCTCCTACCATCATCGTAGCATCAGTAGATTGGTCACAAGATATCGATTCCAATACCATCGATAGATCTTTATAAAAAATGTCATCAGTCAGCCCAAGAGGGTTTCGATACAAGTTAATTAAGGCTATTGTTTGGGTAGCACAAGTGATTTTCACTAATTGTATGAAATTATTAGGTGATGCCCACTTAGTAATTTTTAGTCCCTTACTGGTTCTTACTGCTACTAAAAGGCCAGAGGTGGGTCTCCCTCTAGCGGCTGTTAAAGCCGGTAAAAGAATGATGACATGGTCGTCCCATACAGGAGTCATCACAAGCCAAGTTTACTGCAAGGCCACTATATCATATTTATTGATGTTAAGAGACGATGACCATTGGAGGTGAGGGCGACCTCTAGTGTTCGAGGATACTAGAGAATATTTTTCTTGAGGACACTCTTTTAATGGTTATGTTTGATGTGTGGCAGAATTGGACTGAGCAGGAATGACTGCAGGGCCACAATAGGAACAAGTGCACACCACAGGGCAGTTTGGTAAAGAACTTGGGGATTGGGACTGATCACATTTTTGAGCCTCAGCTATTAGATGTTCTGGATCCTGCGCAACCAAGAAACCCATCTTGAAAAGTTCAATTTTCTCTTTCCATATTGAATTCAAGACTAGTCCAGATTTGATCCATAGACGTACAATCGCATATTAGTTTTTAACCTTGTGTGTGTATTTTGCTGGTAGGGATTTTAGGTGTTTACGGTCACCCTTGCATAGTAGTGTCATCCAAATTAGCAGAATATCGAGACTAGTTACTTAATTTAAAAGAAAGACAATTTCAGGTAACTGATGTGGCTTGTGCCTTATTAAATCTTTTGGAATAGTTGAGAATTGTGTGCGCTGCTAAAAATCTTCTGAGCGGCACACAGAAGGAAGCTGGGCAAGCGCACAGTAGGAGGGAACATTGCACACATGGGGGAAGAGTGGTTCTGTCCTAATATGGTGGAGCATGTAACCGCATTCATGGAAAACTGCGACGTGTAAGCAATTTGCTGCAGGACATACATTAAATGTAGTGCACGCCCGACTGGTCCCTTCCAACATCTCCATATAAATGACTTCAATATGATCCAGGTGTGCCAGGGCTACCGCTACATGATAGTGGTTGTGTGCCCGTTTTCCCAACGGCTCAAAGCTGGTCCCTGTTCACACCCAGACACCCTCAGGGCTGCAAAATTCCTCGTTATAGAGGTGTTCCCACGATAGGGGGTGTGTGGTGTCCAACAATGGACCTCATATCATGAATGAGACCTTTGAGCATATCAAAACCCTACTGGGGACAGGTTCCTGTGCCCATCACCCACAAGCGAACGCCTAAATGGCGTGCTCAGGGAGAAAATTGCCAAGATAAATGTAACCTTTAAAAGAGGATTGCTTCATTGCCAGCCCTTAGCACTGTTCGCATTGCGCAACTAGCAAAGATCCAACCACCATTTAACACCCAATGAGGTAGTAACAGGATGATGCATACGACTAGCCCCGGCTCCTCCCACTAGGGCTCTGACCGATGCAAATGCAACATCCAGTGTTTGTGGAGACTAAATGTATGAATATATGGCTTCTTTGTTGGCAGGTGCATCTTTTATTTCTAGTCAACTGCAGGCACAAGGGGAGAGGTCTAAGAACATTGAAGATAAAACAGACAAAACGTAGAGACTTTTCAAAAAGCCATTGTTGTATCCAAGGACACTGTTCTTACTTTGAATTTTAGAATTTTGTGCAGCTGTGGTACAAACCATGATTTGAGGGTCCTTTTGTGGTCGAAAGCACAACGGACAGAGCAGTAAAATTGCATGGCCAAAAAGTGTGGAACTATATTGGAGATGTCAAGCCCAGCCAAGGTGAAACTTCTTCCCATCTAAAAGAAAACAATTTGATGCAAGAAGACAAAGAAGACAAGGAAGAGGAACCACAGATGACTAGGTCCAGAACGAGAGAGCTCTAAAAAGAACACACATAAGTACACTGTGCTTTCTTTACAAACAGCATTCATTGAGAAAGTAAAAGACTGTTTGTCCATATGATCTTTCAGAGACATAACTCATTCTAGGAATGCTTCAATACGCAATTCGAAAAGAATCAGAGTGAATGATACCTCCAAGACTAATCTCATGCTTTCTTTTTATATGTAGCCAACACATATTCACAATTGACGAGTGGAGACCCGTCATTATTTCTTTACCTGGAAACCCGAGAATACGTATAGTGTGGGAGCGATTGTTCTATTCAGCAGTCGCCTAATACTACAGATGAACAAGTTACTCTTACCTGGTAACGTTCTTTCGATGGGATGGTCCGACGACATATTCCATATCTATGACAGTAATCGCCACAGCTGTGCTGCTTCTGAAAATCTTTCGGTGTATGCGTCCTGCGTCGATGACGTTGATACGCCTCCCTCGAGGACCTCCTCCGACGGCCGACGTCACTGGATGTTATAAGTAGGACGCACGACGCCCATAGCCTCAGTTGTAGTTTTTTCCCAGAACGTGTGCCACCAGTCTTCTGCCAGTATGACCACACAAAGCCTTGAGGAAACGTAAGCTGCAATTGCATAAGAAATTCTGTAGCGGGGAAGGCAGGGAGGGAGCGATATGGAATATGTCGTCGGACCATCCCATCGAAAGAACGTTACCAGGTAAGAGAGTAACTTGTTCTTCGAAGGGATGGAGTCCTCCGACGTATTCCATATCTATGACAGACTCCCAAAGCAGTACCAATGCAAGGAGGTGGGAAAAGAATTTAGAATACAGAAATTTAGAATGCCCAATCAAATTGCGGAGCAAAGGACCGCCTTGCCAAAGGCCAGATCCTGCCCATGGATGAAATCGAGGGAGTAGTGACGTACAAAAGTATGGACCGAAGCCCAGGTGGCTGCATCACAGATGTTACGAATAGGAACACCCATCTGTAGGGCAGTAGAGGCAGCCATACCCCTGGTAGAATGGGCCCGCAAGCCGACCGGTAGGTCCTTACCCGCCAAGCGGTAACATTCAGAAATGGCCAGAATAATCCAGCGAGACAAAGTCTGCTTAGTCACAGCTTGTCCCAAACGCTTTCCAGCGTAACCAATGAAGAGTTGATCGTCCACTCTGACCCGGGACATGCATGAAATATAAAAGCTTAAAGCTCTCCTAGGATCGAGCCTATGGAGCCTCTCCTCTTCCTTACCAGGATGTGGAGGAGGATAAAATGCCGGAAGAACAACCTTCTGACCTAAATGAAATTCCGACACCACCTTCGGGAGAAAGGAAGGACAAACTCTAAGGACAACCCTGTCCTTATGAAATACAGTGAAGGGTGGCTTAACTGAAAGTGCCTGTAACTCACTCACTCTGCGAGCGGAAGTGACCGCAACCAAAAATACATTTTTAAGAGTTAACAGTCTCAAAGGGCACGAATGCAAAGACTCAAACGGAGCACCCATCAGAAACTTGAGGACATGGTTCAAATCCCAACCGGGCACCTGGAAAGGTGACAGAGGGAACACATTAGTGAGCCCTTTTAGAAACTGAGAAATTAAAGGAATTTTAAAATGGGAACACTCTTCAGACGAGCACTTAAAAATGGACAGCGCCGCCAGATAACCTTTAACAGTACCCACTTGCAAGCCCCTGTGGGCTAAAGAAAGCAAAAAAGACAGAACCACAGGAATGTCGCATGAAAACGGATCCACATTCTTAACCCTGCACCAGTCACAGAACTTTCTCCAACGGCAACGGTACAGGGACTTTGTTGCGGGCCTTCTGGCCGAAAGCAACACCTCCATCACATCTTCAGGGAGGTCCCAATCCTTATACCGCAACCTTTCAGAAACCAAGCGTGAAGGTTGAGGGATCTGACCTCTGGATGGAGAACCTGACCCCCCCCTCCCGTGAGAGCAGATCGTCTCGGTAGGGAAGACGACGTGGAGGGCAGATGGACAAGTCTAGAAGGTCCGAGTACAACGTCCTCCGGGCTCATGCCGGAGCAATGAGGATCATCCAAGAACCGAACCTTCGTAACCTCCGCAGCACCGGGATAGCGGGGACTGGAGGAAACGCGTACAGCAGTGGGAATGACCACTCCACCACGAACGCGTCTCCTAAGGCTCCTCTTGGAGGAAATTCCCACGAGCAGAACCTTTCGCACTTCCGGTTGACACTGGAGGCAAAGAGATCCACTTGAAGGGTCCCCCAAAGGGCGAAGGTCTCCAGGAGAATCTCCTGAGCCAACTCCCACTCGTAAGAGATTGTGCTCTGCCTGCTCAGATCATCCGCCGTCTCGTTTTCGTCTCCCGCCAGATAAACTGGCGAGATCGAAACTTCCTGCTGGATTACCCAGAACCAGAGCTGCATCGCCTCCCTGCACAGAGGAAGTGACCCTCCTCCCTCCCCTTATTTTTGATGTAGTGCATGGCCACTGTGTTGTCTGTCAGGATCAGGACATTCTTTCCTCGCACAGTCGGCAGAAAAGCCTTCAGGGCAAGCCTGACGGCCCTCAGCTCCAACAGATTGATATGGAGTCTGGATTCTGACGGAGACCAACGACCGCTGACTGTCAACTCGTTGGCATGAGCTCCCCATCCCGTGAGGGATGCGTCCGTCACGATCATCACCTCTGGCCAGGGTAGCCAAAATGGAGCCCCCTTCATCAGATTGCTTAGACGGCCCACCACAGAAGGTCCTGGGCGACCGAGGACGGCACCTGAACAGGGTCCGACATCCTGCCGGAGGACTGAGACCACTGGAGCTTGAGGGCCCATTGCAAAGATCTCATCCGCAACCTGGCCTCTGGCACTAGACGAATGCAGGATGCCATGAGGCCGAGCAATCTCAAGAACTCGGATGCTGGGAGACTTTGGGCATGCTGAAACTTGTGCACCATCTGCTGAATGTGATGAGCCCTCACCTGGGGAGGAAAACACTGCCCCAGGGACGTGTCGAGCACTGCTCCGATGTACTGAAGCCTCTGAGTTGGCGTCAAATGGGACTTCTTTAAGTTGAGGGAGAAGCCCAGCTTGTGGATGGAGTGGCAGGTAACGGACAGATGATCCAGGACTTGCTCGGGAGAGCACGCCCTGATCAACCAATCTAGGTAGGGGTAGACGTGAATCCTCCCTTTCCTGAGATGCACTGCCACCACTATCATGAGCTTGGTGAAGACCCTCGGGCGGAGGTCAATCCGAACGGCAGGACCCGAAACTGAAAGTGTGAGTCGCCAACCGCGAACCTCAGGTACTTCTTGTGCTTTGGATGGTTCGGCACATGAAAATAAGCGTCCTTGAGGTCGAGAGACACCAACCAGTCCTGAAGTTGAAGGGCCTGGAGGACTTGAGAGTAACCATCTTGAACTTGTCCTTCCTGAGGAGTTTGTTCAAACCGCGCAAGTCCATGATGGGTCTCAATCCCCCGTCTTTCTTGGAAATAAAAAAATAAGGGGAATACCATCCCTTGTTCCCCTCCGCTACAGGCACCAGTTCTATGGCGTCTTTCTACAGCAGGGCTTGAACCTCCTGCACAAGGAGCGGACCTGGACTCTGCAACGAGAGATTCCCTGGTTGATTGTCGTGAGGCCTCTGCCGAAAGGGAACACAGTAGCCGTGAGCTATGATTTCCAGAACCCACACATCTGAAGTAATGGCGCGCCATTTAACAAGATGCTGCGCCAGCCTTCCCCCAAACCGGCGAACCATGGGACATGGCCTCATGACTGAGCTGAAGCTGCTGTGGCATTGGCTGAGGGCAAAGAGGCTACTGGCCGAGCGGCCTTGGCACCTCAAGTACCCTGCTTTCCACCTCTGGCACTCCTACGGTGGCCCCCTTTGACTGGCAGCTTCTCTCGCTTTACCAATGGATGAGTAACAAACGAAAGGAACCTCCCCTCCATTGCTGTCCCCTAGGACGAAAAGGCGGAGGTTGGCGAACTGCAGCGCCCAACGACTTTGCTGCAGCTTTGGAGGTCTGCAATCTCTCAAGGCTCTTGTCAGCCTTGCTGCCAAAAAGATGTTCACCATCAAAGGGCATGTTGAGGAGCCGGGCCTGCGCATCAGGAGCAAACCCAGACTTCCGCAACCACGCAAACCTGCGTATTACGGTGCTCGCCGCCATGGACCGGCTGACGCAATCTGCCATGTCCAAACCCGACTGAACGGCCTCACATATGGGCGGAGTCCTCGGATGAGGACGGGGAAGGCGACCGATGACGGCACCTCCGGGAGTGACGCGAAGAGGCAGGGGTGTGGCGGGACCCACTCCGGGACCGAGACGCACTGGACTTCCGACGATGCGGAGAGTCACCCCTGGAATTGTCCGTCGAAAGCCCTGCAGACCTCGACTTCTGTGGCTTGGACACCTTACCTACCGACAGTTTCTTCTTGCGCTCCCGCAAGGCTTTGGACGTAAGCGACTGGCAGTCGACACAATCATCCGTGTCATGGGCCTCCCCGAGGCACCAGAGACAGGCGTCGTGCAAGTCCGTCACTGACATCTTGGACCTGCAGTCCCCGCACTACTTCTTCCACCCCGCGTCCGGGCTTCAAGAGGTAGACATCTCAAAGGACTTTTACTTCACAAACGAACAGGTCCGAAGGACCGAAAGAACAGAAACTCCAAAGACGCGAGGCGCGCCGAGATCTCCGAAGCAAACCAGTTGGTGGAAAAAACGGAACTGAGGCTACGGACGTTGGCCGTTGGAGGAGGTCCTCGAGGGCGGCGTATCGACGCAGGACGCAGAAAGATTTTCCGAAGCACCACAGCTGTGGTGATTACTGTCATAGATATGGAATACGTCGGGGGACCCAATCCCCTCGAAGAACTTAAATGAACACACACTAACTCGAACAACACATTTCTGAGGCTTTTTAGCATGAACCCACAGACACCTGGAGCATCGCACGACAGCGAGATGGGGAAAATGATATGCACCGTTGTAATAATGTTTTGGACCTTCTGCTGTTTCTACTTCTTAACACTCCTTGTTCTACGGAGATAGTTTGCACATGCTTCAACCAATAACAACTTGACCCCAGTCCATGTTACCGAAGCCATGCCTACGCAGGCAAAGAGCACTGCTAATAAAGTAAGGAGTCAGGCGCAGTGCAGAGGTAGATTTCAATCAGGTAAATTCATATATAAAACTAATTCGGACCATAGATCGAATAACATGCGGTATAGCCACATGGCTAAGGCAGGCAAACAAGCAACCAAGGAGTGTCAAGTCTGCTCTCTCATACCCTATGTGATAAGTGCTTCCAGAAGGTTTGTTGCAACTGAAATTCCAGTGGCAAGAGCACAATGCCTCATGCATTTATCGCTTTGCATCACAAGAGGTTGATTCCAAGGGAAACAAGCAACACAAACGTGGATGTCCAAGAAAACGTTCCCGTACAAAGGCTCAAGAAATTTTACAATTACTGGAATACAGATAAACGTAGAATACATTACAGAAGGACCACGCAAAGGAGAACTGCAGACAGCGATACAAAAGGAGTTGCAGTGTCCCAAGAAAGGAGATTGGAGGAATACCAGAATGTTGGGAAAGACTGCAGATGCTGGTGTATGGACAGGTATGCGAAGAAGGATGGAAAGAGGGAGTAGTTGGGAGAAAAGCACATGCTCTGCTAGCGGTTCCAGTGGGTCAAAAGCTGCCACCCAACTGGAAGGGGGGCGGGGTGGGAATATGTTCACTGGTGCATCTCAATACCCCAGCATTAGTAGTCCCTCAGAAGGACATACAAATTGAAGGGTTCCCTAAGATAGACTAGCTATCCAAAATTGTCAAAGAACAAAAATAAACATGACCCACCATTTACTGACGGATATAGTTCGAATCCATCTGTGATTCATGGACAGTATATGTTATTTCTGAAAGTGCTGACAAAAAAAGTGCAAAATGTTAGGTCATTTTTATTTTTGTTCTTTGACAATGTTGGATTACTAGTTTATATGGATATACATTTAAATGGTTTATAGTGATATTTTCGAATTCAATAATTTCTAATCAATAATGTAGAAAAAAAAAAATATTTTATTTTTTAATGGGGTGTTTTTTAATTTCGAAATTAATGCATTCAAAATTATTCATTCGACATTTTAACTGCACACCCATTTAAATGCATTTTATGATGTTATGGTGTGAATGTAATAAATATTTTTATGCTATTATGATGGCTTTGATAAATATTAAAATATGATGTTTATAATCTGTTTACCTGACTGAGCCTTTTCCCTCGCCACACTCAGAATCAAATGTGACTTATAATTTTTGTATTTACCTGTGTGACCTTCTTCTTGTTCCCTTATATACTAATATAAACAGTAACTTTGCCCGATGGCTGAGCCTTCTGTTCTTGTGGATGGGAGCTTGAGGGGCCCACGTGTTCTAGGCTAAAAATCGGGGTGAATGCTAAATGACCCCGGCCACACTCTACACGCGTGTTCCTCAGTGCATGAAAGGAGGGCCTTTTTGGGCGCAGTGTCTGAAATGGGCCTACTTGGGACACCTGTTTAGGAGATCTGTCGTGAGGAGAGTGCGAGGGCCCAGAGGACACAGGTTTAGATTGAATCTTCTCCCTGAACACCGCGTGGCTGTGAACGGCCGACATGTTTCGGCGTTCGGCTTGGGGTTGTGCGTTTAGTGTTTCTTGAAGCGTGTGCTCTTGCCACAGGGTGTCTTCTCCGTGGCAGGGCTGTTGGCCTGCTTATTGTGGTCCAAAGCTCATACCTGGGGTTCTGTTGAACCTTGATAGTCTTCGTTGTCACTAAAAGTGCCGTCGTCGTCGGATTAACCGGCCACATCTATGGAGGCCTCGGCCAGCGCCCAACGTCTCACACGCTAGCTTTTAGGGTCTTCAGTCTGAAAAGCTTGCAAGACTCGCAATACTTCTCGACGTGATCCCCAAGTCCTTCCAGGGATATGTTCGACCGCAAGAAGGGCAACATTTAAAAAGATGTGTTTTCCAGAATGAGGGAAAAATGCAAGATGACAAATGGGAAGGGAAGTGGAGAAATAGGCATTCTCTAAAATAAAGAATATATGACCTCCCCCCCTACTGTAAATGGCCAAAGTCCTGCGAGGCCTTTCTCGCCCACAGTCAATGTTGGTCGAACAAGGACTTCTTTTGGACGCAGGGGCTGTCCGTCCATCGAGCGTTGAAGTCTTGGAAGCAGAAGACAAAGGGTGAGGAAAATTGAAATAGAAGTATTAAACTTATGGTAATAAAGGCATCTAGCCAAGCAAACTCTGCAACGAGCTACAGACTATGATGGTGGACAAAAACAATCTGAGGGACCTCGACGAGTGAAGGACCATGGGCGCAGTAGAGGTCACACTAGGGATATTATTACTAACATGCCCAGTCGACGTACCTTCGAGTTTCAAAACAAATCATGTAATACTCAGATACTACCACTGGATGTAGACCTATGTATACTATGTGATCTAAGCAGATGTGCAAGTCTCAAATATATAAAATAAACTATTATTTTCGTATAACTAAGTGTGTGCATCTTTGACTACATGTATGCTACAAGTTCTTTGTACCTTCCTACCGCCCTTCCTCCCAAGATGAGCCTGGCTGCTTTGCCACAATACCAAAACCTTGAGTGGTACAGACTTATACTAGAGGTTAGAGCTCTGTATTACCCAAGTCTTATAAAGTGATTTGGGTGTAGTTTAGAAAAAAACTCACCAACTGCGACTAATGCAGCAGAAAAAACGTCAGCCCACAGGGTGATCCGGGAAACCTCGCCAGAGCAGGAAACTCAAGCAGAGGTCAAAACAAGTTGCTCCTACCTGTCAATCAATGAAGGCATTTTGTAGATCAGCAAAAGAGCAAAGGATCGCCGGGACGTTTGAAAAAGACAGTACTGGATGGCTGCAATGTCGAGTTCCAGGTTTTCAGGTAGATGATCCTCTTCGAGGGGTCTTAGCTCCAACAACAATCTGATAAATTTCTGCAAAAGTTCTATTTGTATACAAGATTTGATCTGGAGTCACAAAGATATGCATTAGTAACAATGGCAGGGGCTGCCCATTCACATCGGCAACCATATTTTTTCAGCAATAGCCCCAAGTTTTTGTTTCTTCTGCATTTACTTTTTCACCTTTAACTCTTCATACCTTTACACTACTTCTAACATTTATTTCATCATTAGAGGGAGGAGACCCCCACATACCCTCTTCTATGCCAATACATATTATTCTTTGCACTCCCCCTTGACACCACTTTTGCTGGAATGTGGAATATCCCCCACATCTGGACAAAAACACATGCTGCTGCTGCTTTGCCTAGGAAGGGGCTTACCATATAATGGCAAATCCGGCCCAGAGTGGGCAGGAAGCCTACCAAAATACAAGCTGGCCAAAGAATAAGACGTTTGAGGTTATGGTACTCTAAAATGCACTGAATGGTCAAATTCACAAGTGCATGTGAGAATATTAAACATGGTAGGAAAATCTCTGCTGGCACCTGCCAGTCATGGACACAATTACTGACTGATTATATCTTTTTTATATATATTTGTATTACACTGCGGCCTATGGAAATGTGTCAGTCTATAGAACAGTTGGTTATTTCGTTGTTCGGTAGAAAGGCCAATTCTTTACCACAGGATGTAGGCCTCCTTCAATTTTTCTTAGCTTTTGGTTTTCTCCCAGCCAGGCTTAACCCAAAGTCTGAAATAGGGTAGGACTGTGGTTAGAATGCTTGGCCTGAAGAGTCCTTATGACTTCCAAAGCAGGAGTTACCCAAAGTACCCCCCTCAGACTTCCAGGACCATCTTAGCCATGTGGTTAAGCTGGTAGTGGCTTTTTCACTCACGTAAAATGGTTGCATATAGGGGAATCCATTGTACCATGCTTTGACCTTTAACCACTCTTGCCTTCATCTAAATGGAGATTGCTTTTGTTTGCCTCAAACACCTGAAAAGGGCGGACGGCTCACATGACTAGACCATGTCCCGATGTATAGAAGGAGAGTTGCCCATCTTTCGTCACTGGATCGGTGTGCCTAAAGGCACACGGGCTGAAGTCGGCCTAAAACCACTTCAGACTGGCATGCGCTGCTTCCCATGCACACAAGTGTGCTTAAAAGGATGGCTGGCCATTGGCTCACTACCAGTTTGAATGATATTTGAGTGCTGTGTTCACTCACTGCCCTCAAGTGTGATAAAAGCACAGCATTCATGCACACTTACTCCAATCGCAGGACTGGATCTGAGCCTGCACACTGGAAGGCCAAGGAGGGACCAAAGCTTTGCATGCACAAGCATGGTTAGACGCTGGAAATCAATCAGATGCCAAAGTTCCTCACCTCAAGAACAACCAGAAAGAACCAACAGCTGCGCTCCTTTCCCCTGATCCGGTGGGAACAATTGGATCACCGCTTCTGCTCAAAGGCCTAATCTTCCTGAAGCTTCTGACCATTTTGCATCAGCAGAAACAGAAGGGGGTGATCATTCGGTGCCAGGAATCCTTAGACTGTTAAACAGCCCAGAGACTCTACATTACAAGATTTAAGGCAAGCCCTCTGGTTCCATCTCCTCCAAATGGGAAGCGCCAGAGGCCTCTGCTGCATCTATTCCTGCAACCGCATCACCAAACTAGCCTTCCCAGGTGCTACCGTGGATGGTCCACATCATCAATGGCTGACTAAATTAAGGAAAGACACAAACAAAAGGTTTTCATCTTCCAAACTTGCAGGGTGAAATGGCAGTGAAAAAACAAAGAATAGTCAACAATCCGAGCAGTGACCAGAGAACAGATTAAAACACTAATAGATCACACGGATGGAAGAATACAGGGACTTCTCAGGATCACTGTTTGAGCAAGGTCTCCAGGATACTTGATTAATACATGTTCAATATTATATGATCTTACTCCAAACATCATATCGAGACTGGAGAAGAAACTACGCCATAGGAGTAAACAGCGGAACGCATAGTAATTTTATAAGAAGCAACATGCATTCAAAAACAGTTGTCGAATTTTGCTTGCTCTCAAAAGTATATTTTTAATTTCCAAAACCTGAAGTGGCTTTTGGAAAGTTCATCATACACCTCATTCCCAAAACCTTGGTCTGTTACGGCCAACAAACTGCTCTTCACCATCCTGCAGCAGTCACACCTCCCTGTCCCCTCTTTTAGGCCAAGGTGCATTTTTTCTGCTCCTTACATCGTGAAGAATCCCCTGAAGGGTTGCAGCATTACCGACACAGAGACCTAGTGGCACATCAAAATCTGTTTAGTTGGTGGTGGGGAGGGGCATTTCATTTTTGGACTGTATGAGAAGAGCCTGGGGCTTGTGTGAGACCGCAGGAAAGGACTTGGCAAAAAGAGCAGCGATTCTGGGCCCCGCCTCGACGTCTTGACAAATGCCCTGCTGGCCACTGAGGGTAGTAGCTGTGCATATTAGAGTGGGGCATGCGGCATCTCACAGCCTGCTAATAAACTGTGATAGACATAGGTTGGGCTCTTCCCTATGGATAACCTACTCCCAGGTCTCTCCGGCAAACCAATAGAAAGCAGACTGGCACTCATGAACGGGGTACTTTCAACCAGCACCCATTGACACCGCAGGTTTCGCATCTCCATTTATCACAGTCCCATTAAGGAACCTCTCACCTTTTTCTTCTTACAGAGCCAAGCGCAGAGAGGCCACCAAGAGTGCTCTAAAAGACCACGGACATCAACACCTGTACAAAAGCCAAAACCTTTACCTTTGTTAGCATTTGTTTTTAACAGGACCTAATTGCAAAAAAACGATGCAAAAGCATGTTAGGGAGAATTGTCCTTCTAGGGCTAATATCCCTCACCTAGTGAGTCCCCCAGCAGCTTTGCTGGATTTCTGGAGTTTATTTTTTCCACCTGGTAAGAGTGTACATCCTTTACTCTTACATGTGTTTTGGCCTATGTGTTACTCATTGTGTGATCTTGGGCACTGGAGCACACCAACTCCAGGTGCCCCTGTTCTTGTACGGGTTACACAGCACCTTTAGTCTAGTAACCCAGGGTTGTCTTTAAGACTTCCCTCTGACTAAATTTCGCTGGGGCGGACTACTGTCCCCCAGAGAAAGGTAAAGTTGCCATTTACTTTACATAGTCATTTTTACCACAGACCCAGTACACCCCCCATCTTACATGGAGTACTGGAAAGGGCAAATCTGTACCCCTTTTCTGTCTGTACCTCCCTGAGCATTGTTTTGCTCTTTTAACATTTAGACTTGGCTGGTGGCAGTGCTATCTACCCTAACTTTTCTACCGTGATTATATTAGATAAACGTGGTACTGTTCTTGGCTATTATATTAGCCTCGAACATAAACCGCTTGACCAAATCGTCTTTCTTTAGGCTCCGGTTGGGTTTATTCAAAATTTCTTTTTGTTAAAGTCCTTCTTGTGTTTTACTTTGCACGGCACACTAGGTTCGCCTTCTTTGTTCACCGTCTTTTGGCGGGCTTCTGCAGAGAAGCTCTCCTCTTGGCGCCTGGGTGTCTAGGTAGACTGAATGTGGGGAGGGGGTGTAGTCACCCCCTGCACACGGTATCCTAGGAAACCCAAGTCGCACTTTGCCATGATTGGCTGAGGTAGTTGTCCCGGCTGGACAACCCCCCTGCTGCGCGATTGACAGACGGGCTGTGTGAATGGGGGTTTTGCGCATAAAGGCAGGTCTCTTGGGCTAGAAGTCAGAGTCGCCTCTGGAACTACAAGGAACCGAAGAGAAGTGGAGAGAACGACGGCTGCTGCAACTACCCCGTCCCGGTGAAGCCCTGCTGCAGTCCTGAGCTATCTACCCTTTGACGACTAAGAGAAGATCCAGTCCGGAGTCTTCTTCCCTTGAGCCTGGTGGGGATAACCAGCTCATCCTCTTCAGCCAGAGATCTCCGCCGTGGTCTAAATCGCTGCACACTGCTGTAGTGGTCCGGATAGCCACCTGCTGAGCCTTTCCTGCTGCCGGCTTCATCCCTGTGTGGTGCAGACCCCCTTCACAACGAAGCTCCAGGAATCGTGGGTCTGCGGGAAACCAACAGGAACAACTGCCAGGGCACCAGCTGCATTGTGGAAATAAGGTACTGTGTTCTACTCGAGGAAACTTCTTCATCTTCAAGGCTCGTCCTTGTCTTCCCTTCTCCTTATAACTTTTGCTTCCGAACATTGACAATATTCAAGTACTCTTTGGCTACAAAGAATTGCGAACTGTCTAATGGTGTGATCTTCGGCACAGGCCTCCGGTGTCCCCTAAACCTGGCTCCAACCCTTTGACTTTTGAACTCCTGTTTCTGAGTGTTTCTCAATACTGTCTACCTAACCAAAATATTGCCTGTGATTTTTGCCTCCAACTCCCTCTGGGTATCTCAGGTGCTAAGAGTGTTTGTGCCCGGGTAGCATTTCATGTCACGGATACGTGTATTTAGTAGACCGACCTGTCAAAAAGTGATCGCAACCGTATCTGCGGTATTGTGTTTTGTTCATAACACCGGTTCATTCAAACACAGGGTACTTACCTTGAGACTTACTGTACAAAGTGAATTGGTTAGTTGTAGTATATTTAACGTGTGGTTTTTATTGAAGTTTAATAGAAGTGTTGTGTTTATAACTGATGGTCTAAAAATAAATGTACTTATATTTTTTACCTGAAACCTTGAGTCAGTGTTTGCTTGAGTCAAAGTAATTGTGGTCCCTATGTGTAATCTCTGCTACTGCTTATATGTTCTTGAGATAAGCCTGGCTGCTCTGCTACTGCTACCACTATACCTTAGTAGTACAGGCTTGTACCAAAGGTAAACTTGTATTGCCACCTGTAGTCTTAATTTTGTGTAGTGCACACATCCACTTTTGCACCTTAACCCATAGAATAGAGTGGAGTACCACTAAATATTTAGTCGAGCTATGACAATGACTGACATACCTGACCCCTCTGCAACTAAACACACTGCTAGGCATGGCTTGTATAATGTCTTTAAACTAGTCATCTCTGCTAGTAATTGAATGATCAGTTAAATTCCAATTACTGTTCACATGCAATTTAATTCCGTTATTTCCATGTTTGCACACAGACTACAGTCTTCCAAGGGCAAATATCAAACATAAGACTGGAGATTTAGTAGACATAGAAAGCAAACAACCAATTAGACAAACAGGCTTCAGGTGACTAACTTGACAGTAAGACCATACACATTGACTTGCCTTTTAGTTTTCTTTCCAGAAGGAGAGCAGAGGAAAGCTTGTACTTCATGGGTGCTACTTGGACATATGCTGGGCTCCAATTCTTACTCATGCCTCACGTCAAGCAATGCGCACAGCTGGCTATGATCCATCACCTTTTCTTTGCTGATTTCATCATAGCAATCTTCAAACCGCTGTTTCACAGCTGTAAGCGACACCTTCCGATAATCCTTTGGGGGCATCATCATGGAAACCTTTCATATGGACGCTAAACAGAGCTCAGTTTCAGACCAGTGTGGTTTTCTGATTTCTCTTGGATCTAGTCTTGTGCGTCAGCTTTGAAGTATTTTAGGCGTATATAGCAAAAAAAAGTTTTCAATACAATTTGTGTCTTGAGGGCATCTGCTTTTGTCGAGGGAACGAAATAGCCCTCTACTTAGGAAGCTGATCTCTGCTATTGGTAAGGAGCATCTTGATAAGTCGACTATAGGAATTTTTGGGTGTTCTATTGATTCATGTAACACTGTCTGCTTCTCATTCGTTGGTCTGAGGGAAGAGAGTGTCTTCCGTTTCTCCCGCTTTGGTTTCCCTTCTGAAAAAACTGTTGCTGTGGAGGGAAACACCGATTTTCAGTTAAAGACACCCCTCCTGTTGACAGTTGTTCCTGGTTACCATCACCTGACGAGACTGTGGTGTCGAGAAGGTAAAAAAAAAAAATGTCTATTCTCTGAGGACATCTGTGTAGTATTGTGGTCTTCGATACGGGTATGCGTTTTCCTCTTTATTGATCTAAACCTTTATCTTTTTTTGATTTTTCAATGTTAATTGAATTGCTCGAATTTATTTTATCGTTAAGTTTATCCAATTTCTTTTCTTAGCAATCACTGTCAGGTTGTAAAAAAAATGGGCAAATGCCAGAACAGGAGAAATAAAAAAGGTAGGGCAGTTATTAAAATAACTACCAGACGGCAAAAAGAAAAAAAATATATTGATGCCCATAATAACAAAGTTAATGGGCTTTCTATAAATTAAGTTTACAATGAATAAGGTTAATGCTAAAAGTTAGCATGTCTATTAAATAAGGATTTTAGAAACATCCGATGATTGAGGGTCACACATGGTCTTTGTAGTGATCAAGAAAAAGACCTTAACGACAGACTAGTTTACACATTGAAAACTTTTAATGCGGTCCGGATGAAGGCCGCAGTATACAAAGGGAGCATGTTCTAACAAGCTCCTTAAGGCCAAAACAAAACACCATCTCTTATGTTTCAATATGGATAGATAATTGAATATGATAAAAACATGTCAGACCCATGCTGGAGAATAGTTATAGGTAAGTAACTTAAACCTTCTCCAGCATGGGGTCAGGCATGGATTCGCATGCTCATGAACCACCAAGACAGCAGTACAACCTACACCACCACGAGAGGTGGCAAGGCTCAACAGAAGCAATTAACACTTACCCGTGGGACAGACTTGCCTCAAGCGAACAGGTTGCGTAGCACTGCCTGGCTGACTCTGGACTCCTCCCTGGAATCACTGTTGACGCAGTAGAACTTCGTGAAGGTATGCATGGACCTCCACGTTGCAGCCCTGCAGATGTCATGCAGGGGCACACCATAAAGGAACACTGTCGTCGCAACGATTGCTTTGATGGAATGGGCTCTTGGACAGTCCAATAGAAGCCGGTTCGCCAGCCGATGACAGTGCATGATACAGCCTGAGAGCCGAAGCCATGGACAAGGCCTTTTAATGGTTCACAGGACCAAATTTCACAAACAACTAAGAAGCCTTTTGAAAACTCTGTGCGTGGTTATGTAGAACTTAAAGCCACAAGCAATGTCCAGCGAATGCAAGGCCCTCTCCGCCAGCGACAAAGGTTTTGGGAAGAAAACAGGCAACACCAAGTGCTCGTTGAGGTGGCATTCGGATGGAATCCTTGGCATGAAAGAGGGGTATGTACTCGGTACCACCCTCTATTCGTGGAAGTCCGATATGGTTGCTTGCAGCATAGGGCCTGGGTCTCACCCACACATCTGGCAGAGGTGATGGCCACAAGGGAAGCAGGTTTCCACGAGAAAAACTTTAGTGCTGCTTGATGCGTAAATTCGGATGGTGCCCCCATGAACATCGCCAGGAGACCATGTTGAGTCCTCATGCAGGGGCACGTGCCTTCACCGGCGGGAAAGATCAGAAAAGCACTGTGAGGACCTCCTTGATGAGTCTGTGGGACCACAGCGAGGATCTTCCCAGGGATCTGGTGTAGCGGGAGATGGCTGGCAGGTGTACCTTGATGGACAAGTGAGCCAGTCCAGCTCTTGCCAAGGACGGCGAGTATGGAAGAATCTGTGGAGCCGTGGCCCTCCGGGGGATGGGGGGGGGGGGGAAATCTCCTGCAATCATTATTACGCAGCAAAACGCTTCCACTTATGATGAAGCACTTTAGAGTCGACGCCGCCTTGGCTTTGGTGAGGACTTCCCTGCAGTCCGCTGGCAACTCAAACTCCAAACTCTAAGGCTGTAGGAGCCATGCCCTCAGGTTCACTGATCCTGGGTGGATCTGAAAGTACCAGCAACTTCACTGGAGCCGACACCGAGGGGCTGAGTAGATCCGGATACCAAATCTGCCTTAGCCACGCTGGGGGGCGAGGAGTATCATCTTGCATCAACTGTCCGAGTGTGTTGACGACATGTAGAAAGAGGAAATGGGAAAAGCGTACAGAAACGGACCTTCCCACGGGAAGCAGAACAAGTCCCCAAGCTCGGTTGGTGGAATCTGCTGTCAAACCTCTGGCATTTAGAGTTTGCCACCATGGCAAAAAGATCGATTTGGTGTCTGCCTCATTTGACTAACAGGCGGCTCACCTGATCAAGTTCCCACTTGTGGCATGAGCGCAGTTCCCTGCTGAGTGAGTCTGCAACGGTATTCTGGACGCCTGCCAGGTAGAGAGGAACAAGGAAAATCCTGTCCGATGCCCAGTGCCACAAGTCCTGAGCTTCCTTGGAGAGAGCTGGGGATAGAGTGCCCCTTGCTTCCTGATGTAGAACATGGTAGTGTTGTCCTTGAAGATCCTCACCATCTTGCCCTTCAGAGACGGTAGGAAAGACTTCAGGGGCCCAGAACACTGCCCGTAGCTCCAGGATGTTGATGTGCAGATCCTTCTCCTCTGGAAGCCAGAAACCTCTGGTGTGTAGATGTCCGGTGTGAGCCTCCCAACCTTTCACAGAGGTGTCTATGGTGACCATCTGGTATGGCAGGGTTTGTAATCCTGTCCCCTGGGCATTGTGGGAGCGCACCACCACCATCACCCAACGGAAATCCTCGATGAGGCATCTTGTCTGCCAAACCTGCGGACACTTGTATCCAACGTGCATCCAATAATTTCTGTAGGGGTCGCATCTGCAACCTGCAGAGACAGACGAGGTAGATACATGACGACAGCAACAGTTTGATGGCCTCAATCATGGCGGTCTTCGCCGGCGACAGCCGATGTACCTTGCCTTGAATGGCTGCTACCCTGTCCTCTGAGGGTGATGGCAGGCAAGCCACTGTGTTGAGCCTGGAGCCGAGGAACAATGCGCTGAAAAGTAATCAAGGTTTCCTGTGGAATCGGACATGAAAGTACAGGTCCTCTAGGTCAACTATGTCAAGCAATCCCCTTTCTCCAGTTGGCTGAGCATGTGCTGCAACGTGACCATCCTGAACTTTTGGGACTTTAGGTACTTGTTCAGACTGTGCAGGTCCAGGATGGGTCTCCAACCCACTGTCTTCTAGAATAGACTCCGGAGCTCCAGAGCCATTGGGGAACAAGCTCTATCACCCCTTTCCGTAACAAGACTCGCACCTCTTCCCGGAGCGGAGGCATTTGCTGCTCCTGACGGGGAACCAGTGGACTACATGGGCACCTGCGTTGGAAGTGTCCCAGGGCGAGAGCGTCCAGCACCCATCTTTCAGTGGTGATCTTCAGCTCGCTGACCTAGTCAGCCTACCTCCCACTGGTAAGCACGAGTGGGGGCCCGACATCTTGGCCGGTACAGGCTTGCTTGGGCGCTGGCGGCCTGCCCTATGGGCAGTGGACCTCTCACCGTAGACCTGGGAGTGACCTCTTTAGGCTTCCTGCGTGGAGGTTGCCTGCATGATCTGCTTGATTTTCCCCTGGTGGAGCGAAAATACAGAGAAATGCTGTTGAAGAGTGCCGTCTCCGTATTAGTCTTTATGGCTTGAAGGGATTTGTTAGCCGACTTCCTGAATAGATTTTCACCGAAGGGCTTGTCCAACGCCTTTGCATAAACGTCCTGACGAAATGTTGTGGCCTTCAACCATCCCTGCCGATGAAGGCAGACTCAGTTTCCCCATTTGCCGGAAACCTGTGCCAGCGATGTTCACCGCCACTGTAATGACATGGTCCAACGCCACCTCCGCTTCCTTTAAGAGGGCGAGCGCTTCAATTTTCTTGACGCGGAGGAATTCCAGGATCGGGCCCAGATTGTACCAAAGCTCACGGTTGTTGTGACCAAGATAGCCAGAGCATTAGCCGCCTTGATATGATATGATAAGGCATTTGTAACGCGCCTATACACAAGTGTTTCAAGTGCCTTGATCGTGGATGCCGCCGTGTAAATGACCCTTCCCCCATAGCACCCATCTTCTTCCCCTCGTTATCCGGGGCAACTGAAGACGGGTTAGCCGAAAGTTACCCTGCGGCTAACGACACTAGCGAGTCTGGCGAAGGTTGTGACCTCAAGCACTTGTGTGGAAGTCCGGGACCCTGCATTTCTTTTCCAACCTGTCTTGTTTGGTTGGAGCCGTGCATGGGTTCTCCATGAGGGCTAGGCCTTCCCAAATGTACTAAAAGTGTAAAGCCAATATAGGGCCTCATTACACCGATGGAGGTGGACCAAGGTGCTATTAGCACCTTGGTCCATGCCGGTAAAATACCGGCACCGCCTTGGTGGAAAGGGCAATTACCGCCCTATTCCAAGGTTGGCGGGGCGGTAATTCCCTTTCCCCCATTGCCCTTCCCCATTCCCATTTTTGCCCCATAGGGCTCTATGGGAATGGGGAAGGCGCTAATTACGGTGCCGCAAATTGCATTGCCGTAATTAGCTCCCTGGTCCTTTTGCGGGTTGGTTTTTAACACCTGCAAAAAGCAGGCGTTAAATTCACCAACCCGCAAAGGGACCTCGTAGTAAGGCGGTAAGGGTTTACCGATACCGGTAAAATACCGGTAAACCCTTACCGCCTACCGTGTAATGAGGCCCATAGTCTTTCTCTTGGAACCTCGTCACTGATATAAGAACCCCTCTTTCTTGGTTTCCTCTGGCACCAGCTAAACAGCTCAGCGGCCCTAGAGATCGAGTGGAATGATCCCACCTCGTCTAGTGGAGAGGTTATGAGGGGTGTCCAGGTGCAGTGATTCATCGTCTGCCAGGACGAAGTCCTCATCGGTTGCTGTGTCAGTCTTTGTATCTGGGTCGGCTGGTGGACTCGGGGCCCGACGTGGTGGAGGCGTTGGATGAGGCTTTCTCCGCGGCACCAGTGTCAGTGCTGGGGGAAACCTCTGCTGGATCTCAGTCACGAGGGTGTGGAGAGTCGACAGGATGTCCATGGATATGTCCCTAGGCTGTTGAGGTAACAATTGAGCGCTAGGCCCCGAGCCGCCGCCGTCCACGTACACAATATTGACCGAGTCTTGGTCATCGCCACCCGTGAATGAGATGTCCATTGGTTGAACACAAACCTTGGAGGGCTGTTTTGGGGCCTCCTCACCCCAACACCCACTTTCTCCTCCCTGAGGGTTTTGAACCGGGATCTGGACTTGGGTCTTCTCCCCCACAGGTTCTTGCAGCATTCACTGCTTGCTCAGTGGTCGTGTTGCGCCTTGGAGGCAGCGATACCCTCTGCGCCATAGGAGCCACCCTCATCTGATCGGCACCTACCGTTGCTGTGGTCGACACAGCAGATGTCAATGGCTGAGCCGGTTGAGCCTGCTTGGGCTGCGTGGCCGCCTTCTCTTCCGCCGGCCTAGTCTTTTCTAATTTCTCCAATAACTGGGTGGACAACTTAATCTTGGAGAAGGGGCTCGACAGCTGGCTGCCTATTGAGGCGGATGGCGATCGCTGCCTATCCAACCTGGGACCCACATCAGCAGCGAACCCTGTGGAATCAGACTTTCGGTTCTTGGCCTGATCTTGTACCCCCCATAGATGGGGCGACCTCAAAAGACTCAGACCTCTTCCCAGAGGGAGAACGCTCTTCGGACAAGCTGGTCCTGGGCGAGGCATGACCCTGCTCAGAGCATGGGGCAGAGACCTTGCTTGAAATTTAACCATGCCGCCAACCTACTATGCCGGTCTTTCTTCGTCTTCTTCGAGAAGCCCGGTCATATCTCGCACCCATCCTTGTTGTGCTCCGGGTGCAGGCAGTAAAGACATTGTAGATGTTTGTCCTCCACAAAGATGTTCCGTAGCCTGCATTTGGTGCAAGGCCTGAAGAGGGCCCTTCCCTCCTTTTTCTCCTCCGTCATGGTCGGAGAGCACAAAGTAGGCCCAAGTTGGCCTTCCAGAAAATTCGACAAATCTTTGCCCTTGAGGGGCGCAAAACTTCACCGACAACGGATCCCAGTTGCTGGCCAATGAGGAAAGACAGGCTCGGGTGGAAACAAAAATAAAACTTTTCTATGAAAAAGTTTGAAAATAGCTGGGAGAGCAACTCGAGGACTCCCAACAATGAAGCGTGCAGTAAGAATTTGAAAATCTGCCTGAGGCGGGTCTTAGTGAGAGGACTTTCATTGGATGGGGGCAGTATGACCCAGAGGAGAGTGATTGGTTTAGAGCAGAAATACAGTTTTAAAGTGAAAGTTAAACAGTTTTTTTCTTTTACTGATGATTCCCAGCCTGACGACTGGGAAGGTTCATGACCCCACGGAGGAGAAGAGACCGCAGATCCCAAGGCAGGGTGAGATAAACCAACCCCCCAAGGCAAGGTGAGACACCAGAGGCCCAAAGCGGGTCAGTGGGGAGAGAAACCAGGCCTAGGGGGAGGTGAATAGATGCAAACCACAAGGTGGGACAAAGACCAAGAACTGCCTAGCAGGAGAGATGACCAGGATCTGGCTTGGGAGAAAGACTACCAGGAAAACGTTCGAGTGGTGAGACACAGGCCAGACGTTCCCACCAAAGAACAAAGAGGAGACATTTATTGGACTGCATTAAACAGTAGAGGCAAGAAGCTTGGAGAGCCCTTCTGCCCACTATCTCAGACTGTAAACGAGGGCGGGCACCCCTATTGAGAAAGGCACACAAAGAGAGCAATAATAAAATAAAAAGGGGAGGTGAGGGGGGATGATCAGAAGCCAACCACCAGTCATTTGCACAGGGACAAGGCCCAACATTTAATTTGTGTGCATCTTTAATAATGGAAGGGCCAGAACACATAAGCTTTAAGCTTCTAAACAGAACTGTTTGTATATGACACCCTAACAAGCTCCCCTTTATGGTTTTCCTCATAGAACAGGGCATAGAACCTACAGATTTTTTAAAAATCTAGAATAAAGAAAATTCAACCACAAATCCTTTCCCGATTCTTATCGACCGCAATACACAAAACACTACAGGAAAGAAAGATGTTGCTTCACATAAAACAGAACCTAATATTTTGCAGTTATCGCGAAAACCACATGCAAAGATTTTCAGCAGCAAATAGTTTGTTTTACATTTCATCAACTAAAACTTACCATGTACTTTTGTTTTCCAATCCGGTTTTATTTTCTTTGCCTTCACCTGCCTTGATTTTAAATGTCTAAAGTAGTTTAGGGAATAAAGTATACTTTTTTTCTATTTTTTTCTTAAAATGTTAATATAGTTTTGGAATTTACTCTGAATTTGTGCAATGATTTGGATATTCTATGGCGTTCGGTTTTTAACCGCTCAATAAAATAAAGGAACTGAAAAGTTTACTACGCACATTTCTGTTGCACACTTTTTTTGTATTACGTCTTAATTTAACTTTTTAAACATTAGTTTGGTATCTTAACTATCCATAATCTGCAGACACTCCCTCGATTGGAATACTAGAGGATTACGTCTAGTAGTGCACCAGCATTTATCAATACCTATGGAAACCGCAAGGTTGAAGAATGTTGACAGTTACGTGGAGTTAGTCAAGCACTAGAAAACTAACCTTTACAAGACTTCCTGTTAGGTGGGTAGAACTGGACTCTGGTGTCATGGTTACACATATAGCACATGCAAATATGGTAGAGTGCAGAGTCCAATACGCAGGAAACAATCTAGTAACCTCTAAGACAACCTTTCTTAAAGTCACAGAAAAGAAAACCAACACTATCGATGTTCAAGAGACAAGGATTTTAAATGTCATGGGGTGGGTGGGCTAGTTGATAAGTTCATGCGTGTTGCATTAAAGAAAGAAAACATATATATAATATATATTTTAAAAAAAGAAAAGAAATGTTTTAATGATAGATGCTACTTTTGGGTAACATACTAAATAGGGAAGTCTAAACAAATCTTTCATCTCAAGGCAAGCTGAAGAGGTCGCACAACATTCATTTGGACCAAAATCAAAGTTAAAAAACGTACCCTGAGTCCTGCTTCCGTTAACTCCAAGCAGTATCTTGTGCCTTCCCGGATTTCAACATTGATATATGCCACATCCACAGCGCAGGGAAGATTTTTAGACACAAACATATTGCCAACAGCAAACAAAACGTCATTCACAACAGCTTCAGCTTCTAGCCTCATGTCTTTTACATCGACTCCGTCGAGATCTTTAAATTCAGAATCTTCTTTAAAATCAGAATTAATTGGCAAATCAATGGGATTGTAGTCTACCTCCATACTCTGCAGAAAAAGTAACATTTGGTGAGATTAATGTAATTATATTAACAGCACAAATGTTATGTTTACAGCACAATTTTAGCAGAAAATATAAAAATACTGGTGCGGTTAGTTAATAATAGGAAATAAAGACCTTTTCTGGATTCTTCAGTACAATGCTTGTATTGTTCACACACAACATCTTATGTAGATTTAGAGCTTAAATATTGAAATGCCACATCTAACAATATGCTTTAAATGCCATCAAAAATAATAAAATGTGACATTTTAATTAGTCTGAAAGACAAACCAAAACAATTCGCAGATATTTGATGTTCACACCACCATTGTGCCCATCACAAAGTAATCGATTCCAGATAAAATACATTACTATTAAATAGGTTTTCAATCAGAGTAAATAAGGACACTGGAATTATATTTATAATTTATTTGAAGGAAAAAACAGCTTGCGATTATCAAGTGCTCAGCCTCGTTAAAGATGCAGTGGGTGTCCGGGTTGGAGCGGAAGCCGCTTCGAAATAAATTATGAAATGCAACGTCACACTGGCGCACCGAATGTTTAAAGCGTTAATGCAGTAGTAAAGACTGGAGGGTGTATCTGTACTAATGCACTCTATATGGTTGAGACAGAGGTACAGAGCATCCCAGCCAAGGCTCTCAATTGGCAACGTTGGCCGAGCAACCAGGCTTAAGCTGTCGGCAGGTGATGCAGGCTGGTTCTTCAACACACCGACTCCCTAAGCCCCCACAAATGAATTTCCACACACTAGGTTGTGTGATAATACAGTTCTTTACTGCCATCAAGATTTACACAAATAAGGTTCAAGTGAAATAACACTTTGTACTCCGGCAGTTCTATTCCAATAATGGCAAAAATAAATATACTCCATGTGGTACCACACAACACTTTGATTCATAAAGCACAGCTGCTGACAGTCTTCAAAAAGCATGTGAATTATTAAGCAAGGGGTGACTGCATAAATTAAGAAAGGCAGGTACATAGGCAGCATCATTTATTTGAACTGTGTGGATATCCCCTCCATCCCCACCTGGGCAACCTGTAAAGAAAAGGTCAAGGTGTACTTTATCCAGTCTATAACAACCCAGTCCAAATAAGTTAAATAATGCTCTGCTTTCTTTTTGTAGGTTCCACAACCCCAAAGACATGAGAACAGGATCCATGAAGAATCCGGGAACCCCTGGATGATTCCTGAGGCTGGAAGACGTTCTTCCTCATCATAGTTCCTTTGGTGCCTTGGCAGACGAAGTGGTGGAGTTTCTTGGCTTTACTAGACGGGACCTGTGAAGCATGGACCCCCTTTGCAAGAAGGAGTCACTGGGATATCGAGGCCAAGAGAATGAAGAACCAGACAGGATCAGAAAGGCAGCACTTTCAGTCTTCTCAGTGGTCTCCTTTGGCGGGTCCTTAGTCCAGCTGTGGATGTCCCACGAACGTGACACTTGCTGTGGACTCCGAAACAGCCTGGCTGAAGAAGATAAGACCCCTGGGGACCTTGGATGCCTTTGTGGTGACAGGTGCAGTAGCAGAAGTAGTTGTTGGGTTTCAGGATTTCACAGTTTACTGACTTTTGGACCTTCGGTGCTGCAGCACGGATCTCTGGATGACATCTGGAGACCTTGACTCGACCACTGGACTGGACTATGGACCCTGACCAGGGCTGGACCCTCAGGGGCGTCTTATTATCATGGCAGGAAACCCACTGGTGGAACTTATTCAGCACACCGCGAACTGGGATCGTCTTAGGCAGGAAAGAGTGGTCAGATGTTTATTTGTAATGCGCTCCTCATCCGAGGGTATCTGGGCGCGGGTCAGGGATGTCCCTTGAAAGATTCTTTGGTCAGGTGGAACCTTTGCAGCTCTGGCTGTCAAGCAGCACTATGCCAGGGTACCCCCTCTTCTGGGCCGTAGAGAGCAACCTGGCTTCCAGTGGTCACAAACACTCCTCCGGACCGTGGGTGACAACTGGACTCACGAAGACCCCTTCCCCAGATGGCAGGCACACAGGACTGGCTTCCAGGTACTTCTGATGAAGAGTAGCAGGTGCATGATATTACTTGGTAGCTCTGGAAGAGGTCTCCTAACCAGGTCCTCTCTTGGATCAGTCCTTGGAAGAACACAGCAGCTTTCGGTTACATGAAGAAAATGCAGCCGTAGACTTCTTCCTCCAGCTGGGCTCCAGGGAACAGCTTCTTGCTTCAGATTACACTTCAGCTTCTGAACAAATTGGTGAGTGAGAGGTCCCTAGTTATACACATTTGTTACCCATTCACTCAGGCTGAGCCAGGATCAGGCAGCTAATCATTCACACGTGCATTCAAGCAGGCAGACCGCCAATAAGGCTCTTGGGCATACAGGCCATGCACTCCACCCAGAGACCCATAACATAGATTGCGGATTGGAGAAAGCACCCAGTCTTTCATAACACTACACTGCATTAAGTCCAGTTTCAGTCAGGGCTGGCCCAGGCATTGTGTCACACACACCAAAAGCAGAGACCCACAAAACAATGTGAGTTGACTTCAGACTCCATTAATACAGATCCCACCTCACAGGTGTACCCACAACATACAGACCCTGGGAAGGCTCCAGTCAGTCTGACAGGAGGTAGCACCAGAGCCATATATGGTCTTTGTACCCAACAGTCAGTCAAGAAGAAAGGGACAGAGTCAGGGCTTCCGAGAACTTTGGGAAAACAGGGTGTGAAGGCAATAGAAACCAAGAGGCTACAGTGTCCATCTTGCTTTTCTTCAGGAATGCATTGATTCATATGGCAGGGCCTGCGAGTCACAAAACATGGAGGACACTCAGAGCCACTTGAAGTCAGCATGCAGCTGCCACCAGCCCATAACCTGCTCTCTGGGCAACACACAGGAGCCCAAAAACGCACATAATGGGTACAAGGGTGTACTCCCACCCATTGGTACCATACATGGAGGTTGTCCACAAAAAGCAAAAATTAGCTGCACTGTCAGAGGTCCAGGCTGGACCTCCGTGGCAAAAAACATAGAAAACACACACACAGCCCTGTCCGCCCAAAAAGGCATTTCCAGAATCACAGCGGACTTCAAGGAAAAACACCCAGACACACGTTCTAAGTCCAAAAAGTGTTTAGTTTTTTAAATCAAAAAATGATTGACAAATTGTAGCAATTCATTTTATAATACGGGCGAGGGAAAACACTATGAAGGGCACACTATAACACCACATGTTCTGTCCCAAACAGGACCTCGTCAGGTGAATTTTCACTACTTGAATAAGGTACTTCCTAGTTCTCCTCAAATCACGTTTTATAAAGCTCCAAGTATGAATGGTAGGGTTGCTCCCAGCATGCTCAGAGACTTAGAACCAGTGCAAGATAGTTTGTTATCTAGTATAACAAATTGGATGGATTTCTTAAGTGCAATAAATGTAGAATGTGTAAACATGCTAAGGACGGTAACCAAGTTAAATATGGGCAGTAGAGGATTTGGAGGATTCAGCATGTAATCACATGCATCACAAAATTTGTGGTATACTCCATTGAATGCCCTTGTGACTTGAAATATATTGGCGCAACGATTTGACCACTGAAACTTTGAATTTTACAGCATTCTAGAGCTATTCAAAATGGTGATAGGAGTTATCCTCTGGCCCTGCATTCTAAGGAGGTTCATAATGCAGACGCTCAACTAGGTCTGTTACTAGCCTGATGCATGTTAGCGAACACAAACGAAAAGGTAACAGAGAATTTAGGTTATGTCAATGTGAATCGAAACAGATTATTCAAATGGACACTATGAAACCCAGAAGACAACTCCAATGAGGAATTTTATGTTAAACTAATCCTCGATGTTGGACAATGAGTTTGATGTCTCTTGATATATTGTACTTTTAAAGAAATTGTTTAAACTGTCTTTTTGCTCCTTCAGCATGACTACGATCTTTGGCCCACTCTGGCGGGATTGTATAATTGTAGAATTGTATCATGAATACCACACTTCTGTAGACCAACTGTCGATGAAGGCGATCTTTGAATTTTTTTCCCATTTGGGCTGGATTATGCAATTTGGTTTTGTGTATACAAGAATGGATTATTCCATTTCCATCGGAGCACAGTGAGTCTTGCCCCTGTCTGCTGCTGACATCCTTTTGTGGATTCTACATAGGCCCTGAGACCCTCTGCAAACCCTGTGGCGGCCACTCCAGCCAGCTCCCACCCCGCGCCCTCTTCCTGGTTCTCCTTCCCTCCCGTCCCGCCTCCCGTCCCGTCCCCCTGCACCCATTGGTCCTCCCAGCCTTCATCACTGGTCTTCCCGGGCAGCCCTTCTGCCCGTGCAGCCCTGCGGCTAAGGGCCCTAAAGCCAAGGGCGGCTCCAATAAGTGTCAGCACGTGTCTGCAGGGGAAGCAGTGACCAGCCGTCAACCACATCTACAATGGACCAGTAAGGTAGGAGTGGCCTGGGTCAGGAATAGAGCAACCATCCTACCCTAGAATGCAAGCCACTTACCAAACCCATAGCAAACAAGGTGATTACTCCCCATTGCATCTCTCTCTCCCTCAACTTAGACAACATTTAATCATTATTTAATACTGTACCCTTCTGACCAGCTATGCACAGACCTCTCCACCTCTGTATAGACCTATGCAGGTCTCTCAAATCTAGTATGGTTTGGGGTCTAAATTGCACTGTATGATATTTAGATTGTATTGATAGGCGTCTCTCCCACTATACAGGTCTCCCAAATCTAGTAAGGTTCAGTCTCCAAACTGCATTGTATGATACTCAGATTGCATTGATAGGCCTGTCTTTCAAATCTACCAGGGGTATTGTGTCCGGATTACATCAAGGGAGTAAGTCCTAGCTGCGCCCCTCAAAGTCACTCCTCAACCAGTGCATGTCCTTCCTAAACCCACATGGCTAACTCACCGCAGTGAACCACGTTCAGGGAGACAGAGACTAAAGAGAGCCAACGTTAACACCCAACAATATAACCCTTAAGCACCTCCCTACCCTGACCAAGACAGCGACTGAACGAGTAGCCAACTTCAGCCGGAAATGCCACCTACAGACAAACACTAAAACAGGTAGCGGACAGCATCCACACCAAGTACCACAGGACAACCAGACCAAAACAGAACCAACTGGACATCAGCAAACAAACGATAACTAAACAACTCGGAATCTCATAAAGCCGCGCAAACGACCCATCCCGAAGGAAAGAAGAAGAGAAGAAAGAAAAAACACTCCAGAACTGCAACCAAGAACCGCAACAACAGAACACACCCCCACAGAAAGGACCAAAAATCGAACCAACACTGAGAGAAGAGACAAATCCCTCTACTTAACTCCATACCTCGCTGAGAACTGCTCACCAGACCGAACCAACGCAACGCTAGAAGCAGCAACATTAAACAACCTAACAAAATCACGAAGAAGGATGAACACCACCAGAAACAACAAACACATGACCAAAGCGATAACACCTTACATCACCAAAGCTAGAAGAACTTCCAATCGACAACAACAACTCCTGGAAGACGAACCTGATGAAAACAAAAGCCCAAGACAAAACCTAGAAGAACTATTAGAGGACGCCGGCCACCCGAAACCTACACCTCAACAAGATCAGAAGACAACCCCAACAAGAAAAGCCAAACTAAACTACACCTCCAAACTCCACTGCAATCTAATAAACGCAAGATCCATGTCAAAACACTCTACAGAGATCTTTGACCTACCTGAGGACAACGGCATTGATCCTATTCATCACAGAAACATGGCTGGACGACAACTACAAAATCACACTCCAAAGCTGCATTCCAGAAAAATTCAAATGCCTACAAATAAACAGAAAAAAAAAAAAGGAGGAGGCATCGCAATAGCATTCAAAGAACACCTAAAAATAAGAACAGACGAACCACTGAACACCCTCAACTGCAAATCCATGGTCATACAACTAACGGCAAGCCCAAAAACCAACATCACATTCATGTTGGTGTACAGACCAAGAACTTATGATGCATCCTTCGTCGACAACTTCATAGAAGCCATCGCCAGCATAGCCATCAACCATGAACACCTAATCATCCTGGGGGACTTCAACATCTGGTTCGAAGACAGTCACGCCAACTCCCAAAACTCACTGATTGAACAACTCACCACCATGAAACTTCGACAACTAGTAAAAGGGGCAACACACTCGGCAGGACACACCCTAGACGTAATTTTCGCAGAGGAAAAACTCATCACCTCGGCACCGCCGATACAAATACTGTGGAGCGACCATCTCATCATCCCATTTGTGATCACTCTGCCTACTCAAGTCTGTATCCAACCTCCTAAACTCACAACCACCACAAAAAGAAACTGTAAAGACATCAAAGAACTCAACCTTTTCGGACAACTGGAGTTAAACAAACCCTCAACTACAGAACTAGATCTAGCTGACCTAGACGGGAAAGCGGAGATACTACACAAATGGATTGCGGATACAATTGACAAGATAGCCCCAGAAAAACCATTCACACCAACAAAAAGGAGCGATGGCAAAATGGTTCACCCCACTATTAAGCACCATGAAAAAGGAAAACAAAAAGATGGAACTGGAATGGAGGAAAGAATACAAGCCAGACAAAAAAAGTGTTCCAGAAACAAATCCGCGCACACAAGAAGGAAATTCAAAAAGGCAAAGAGAAGGCATTATGATGACAGAATCACAAATGCCACCAACACACAAAAAGAAATGTTTATCATCATTAAAGAAATGAGAAAACCAACCAGGATGTGACAACACCCCAAACCCTCGGAGAAACTCTGCAACGACCTGGCAGACCACTTCAAGAAATAAAATCAATGACATGCGACAATTCAACAGGGACCAACCAACAACATCCAACCAAACGAACCTAACTCAGAACCTCAGCACAAACTCAAAAACGTTCCTGAAATATCAGCAGAGGCATTTGCAATGATGGTAAAACACAGCAAGAAAGCTGGTTCACCCATGGATCCCTATCCCCCGGACATCTACAAATCAATCCTTTCACAAGGAACGCCATCAAAATATTACAGAAATCTTCTAAATCTATCACTAACAGGAACTGTACCGAGGATCTTCAAATCAGCTTACATCAAACCACTTCTAAAAATACACAAGCAGCGACGTAGATCACCTCTCCAACTACAGACCGATCTCAAACATCCACTACTCGGCAAAACTCCTCAAAACCTACGTATACAAACTAACCCAAGAATATGTTGAAAAACACCACCTGCTAGACCAAGCTCAAGCCGGGTTCAGACCCACAAGAGGAACAGAAACAGCACTACTATCCACCTGGGACGACCTAAAAACTAACAGACTCCAACATAACCTCGGCCCTTTTTCTGCTCGACCTCTCCGCAGCCTTTGACAAAGTTAGCCATGACACCCTAACCAAAAGATAAGACATAGGCATAACAAATACAGCACTACGCTGGACTAAATCATTCCTAGCAGACAGAACAGAAACCGTATGGATCAAACCCTTCAAATCTACCCCACGAGTTAACAACTGGATTAACACAAGGATCCCCACTATCACCACTGTACTTCAACATCTACCAAAACCCAGTTATCAGAATCTTCAAGATACATTAGATGCTACAACTACGCAGATGATACTCAAATCTACGAAATCAAAGACACCCAAGCTGATCATTCAAACGTAACCGACTGTCTAAAAGAAGTCTTCAACTGGATGAATGCCAATAACCTGAAAATCAACCGAGGAAAAACAGAAATCATGATCATATCCAAAGACCAAGAGAACGAAACCGCTATCCCATGGCCAACGGAAATGGGAAATGCACCATCACCTAACGTCTAACGTAGTAAAAAATATGGGGGTCCTGATGGACAACACCTTAACCTTAGAACCGCAAATAAATGCAACAGGAAATGCTTCTTCCTCCTCCACACAGCAAGAAGAATCCTACCTTTCCTCTCCTTCACGCACAAAACACTCACTATTGTCGCCCTCATGTCAAAAATCGACTATGCAAACAGCCTCTACCTCGGAATACCAGAATACCTCTTGAAGAAACTGTAACAGACCCAAAATACAGCAGCCAGACTACTCCTCAAACTGTCCAGAAGAGACCACATCCCCCCCCTGGCTTAAAAACACTACACTGGGTCCCAGTAAAACATTGCATCACCTTCAAAACAATGTGCATAACGCACAGGGCAATCTGCGGACAAGGAGCTTAATTCCTACAAAAGAAAATAATCTACAAACCAACGAGACCCCTCAGGTCAAGCAACGAAATCCGCCTGGAACTAAAACCATACATTAAGAAAAAATTCTGAGGCACCGCCTTCTACCACTTAGCTGCAAAAACCTGGACCATCCCAAAAGAAATAACTCCAAAGATCACCTAAAATTCAGGAAATTACTAAAAATCTGGCTTTTCAATACCACAGACTAAAACCGAAACAGAAAGGAAAAGGAATGACTAAACCGGAAAGGACACTGACAAGCCATCATAACCGACTGAGAAGCACAGACGGCACCTGGACAGGTGACACAGGGCAGAGTGGAACACAGGCAACATCCAAGGAGACAGAGGCAACATCCAAGGAGACAGAGGCAACACCCAAGGAGACAGAGGCAACATCCCCAGCCAACCCTAAACCAACATTTTCAACCACCCTAGCTGCTACTGGATACCACTGGGTTGAGGAACTGTCGAGACTAACTGAGGTGTGGACACTGGAAGGTGCACTGGCCATATAACTGGGAGTGAGGAACATGTGGGGTTGTTGGGGAGGCTGGTGGAGGTGGCAGCGAGATGTGAAAGGGGCCTCGAATTCAGAACAGGCCCAGACCTAACCAGAGGCACCATCTGTGAGAGATTACGCAAGCCCAACTCTTCAATTCGGGATAGAGATGCCAACTAACCAATTCCACTAACAATTTCCTCCTCTGCATACACCTCTCAAACTCCAAACCAAACACAACCACAAACCTACAGCACAACAAACCACACAAACTTCACTACACTGCAACAACAAACATAAAACACACAGACTCTTACAACAGTACACGACTACTACCGGCCGCAAACACCCCAGACCCAGCCAATGGAGCCATCGGGCTTAGGCCACCAACAGCACATCACTGCACTCTTGCACTTTTTCCATCCTCCCCCCACTGACTCACCCTCCCTCTTTCAGAGCCGCCAGGGGACCAATCTGGTGGTGATAGTGCGCGGTACAAATGTCCTTTAACATTAACATCCTTGCTATATGGATTCTTCTGCCTTATTTTAGCTTCACTTTTCTGCCACGAGTTAGTCACAGTTTTGCACGGTAGGTCTGGGATGACTGCAATAATTCTGATGCACTTGCACTTTGGCTCTTGTATTAAGCGATAAATGTTTATTTTTTTAGAATCTCTAATTCCTTGGGAGGAATTAACATTTGCATGGGTAGGAGTGCGTTTGTACATTTTTGTAATTTACATGAATTCCAACGTGTTTCTTACGTTTTAACTCGGTTCCAAGATGGCGTTATTGTTGGAGCTTTAGTTTTGTGGGATTTGTTAGTCACGTGGCTTTTGACTACAACCACAGGAAATGGAGATTCTATTCTATGAGATCTGAATTGAGCCTGAAATGTGGGATTGCAAATTCGCCCGACAAAATTCCAGTTTGAGACAGAACGCATGGCGTTATGTCGTGCCCTTCATGGGTTGTTGCCTTGCCCGTGATAGAAAATGGATTGTTTCAATTTGGCGTTAATTTCTGAATTAAAAAAAAACACTTTCTGCACCTTGAGAACATGTGCCATGGGGTTTTTCTTTGAAGAACGGGTCCTCACTTTGAACTTGCAGCGCGCTGGTGTGGCTTTGCTTTTCATGCGATATAATTATATCAAAGTACCTAGGTAGAAGTTGAAGACTGAGCCCTTATAACACTGAAAACAAGTTAAAGCAGCTGAAACATTATAAGGCTGCTAAAAGGGGTACTTGGTGCATTCTTTGCGGCTGCTTTTACACAGAGTACATAATGTAACCCACAGATGCAGCTGCCAAAGAAATATATAATCTATTTAATTAATCTCACACAAAGTGGTAAAAAGAGAAGCAGGTCGACACTCCAAAGTCATCTGCAACTTAATCAAACTATAGATATGGCAAACACTACTTAGCCCGTAAAAGTCTTTCTGCTGCATTTATCTGCTTAGAATCACATGCTTTGGATAAACCACCATCTAGTGGTTGGCTTGGATTCTTATAAAGGCTCTTGATTTTATGGCATCTATTTTTCAGTAATTTCCCTTTATTTATCTTTTAGCTATTTGTTCTATATTTACAACAGCATTAATAACCTCGTTAAAGAGTTTTTGTAGGATAAAGAACCCAAATATTGGGCTGCTCCTTAAATGTATCTGCTGGAACAAAGTTAGGTCCCAGATCCTTGTCTGCTTTCTTAGATTGAACCGCTAGCTTGACCTGAAAGGATGAGAATGGTATAAACCAGATACCAAAAGTAGCTAATGGGACAATGTTTTGGCTTAACAGCAAGTTGGCATCATCCTCCTTTTTATATAGTGAACTAAAATGGCAAAACCACTCTGGGGTTATCCCATTGTTATTTAAATGTGCTGCACCTTTCTGGGAGTTGTGTGCCAACTTCCAAAAAGGTTTTTTATTTAACTGGGTGGCCAATATCAGAGCCAGGCCGTCTGATCATATTCTGCCCTTTTCCATATTATAAGTGCTTTATATGCCACCCTTTGCCTTGCCACTGATTGTTTGTGGACCCCTTGGTTCTTTTGAACTGCCTCAATGAGCTCCTTCTTAGCTGCTCAGCACGTCACGTTGTATCAGTTAATGTGGGTCACTTTGGTATGGACGCAACAGGGTTGGGATAGAGAAAAGGTAAAAGGGATTTTATTGCGTTAACCAACTCATTGTAAAACATGATGGGATCTTGAGACTGAAGCTTTTGCATGGCCAGTTAGTACCTGGAGCAGACCGTTCTACAAGACCAACTTCATGGCCCCTATCCAGTTTTGACCAGCACCTCCTTTTAAGAAAGTCTGCATTGGATTTAACAGGCCTTGTTCCATCACCATCTGGTTGAAAGAAATAAGCATACAATGGGATTATGGTCACTTTCCATTCCTCTAAACGCCTGAAAATGTGAAACCTTGCCCCAGTGACTTCAACCTATACCAATGTAGTTTATGAGAGAGGTCCTAGAGTGGGCTCTAAAAGATGAATGAGCAGAGCTCAATTAACAAAATCTCCATTTGCAGCCTCCAACTCCCAAAGAAAACATCAGCGATACCACATGTGCTGACTGGACGTAGCGTATCCATGGAGGGTTGGCAGAAGTGGGAGGCACACCCCATCTTCTTCCAGAATTAGGACATTTAGTGCCCGAGTGTGTTCCAGTTGCCTACTGAAACCACCAGCCAACAACAGTACATCGTCTGGATTCCTACGTGAGAATATGTTTTAAATCCTTTTCCAATTAATCAATGGTTATGTGGGCGGATCCAAGTTAATAAGAAAAATTAGAAAAGCATGGAAGGGCAATCCTAATGGGCTTGCATATCTGTATGGACTAGATCAACACTAGTGCATCCAGCTTCAAGAGAAACCCTGCCCCAAATAGAAAGGCCCCCTTCGGCCTACCTCTTTGACCTTTTGTAGCCAGAATATCAAAAACCTGAAAAACAAATTGGTCAATCTCCTGGAAGCAGATCACTTCATGAGATCCTGTAAATTCTTAGCAATCTGTATAGTCTATTTTGCCACTTATACCCTGTATATTCCAGGAGAGAAGACTATTTTCTGACAAAATGAGGCCGAAACAGGGTGGATTAGAATTCATTGAGGCAGTGTTACGATTAAGGGCAGGCAAGGGCATCTGTTGTCAGTTTTGGACAGCACCCAATGACGATTGCGGAGGCTGGGTACGAGGGGGAAACCCAGCTTTGCGCATACATTGGGTAAAGACTGAGGGGACTGACCTGGCCTCCGATCGGAAAGCAGAGGAACAGCAATGGTGTTGTGCAGTTGCATTGCACAGCCCCCGAGCAGTAGGCTTCGTAATTCAATTGAGTGTCATCACTTTGCTAAATCCTTGTGTGCTAGAATTATTTTGACATAGTCCCGTGAAGTATCTGCTTTGGCTGGCAATCTTTCTACCTCTAAAATGTAATTGTATTACTGTGACACATCCTTTTCTATGCCTGAGCCACTGAATGCACTTATTCTTGAGAGCATCCAGTCTCTCAAAGAAAGACATGAAGTGTGGGGATGAGGAGTTGGGTCATAACAGTGCATGTTCTACTGGTTTGATAGGTTTCTTTGAATAACAAACTAAGTTGGTTTCGATTTGTATTGGTAGTGTTCAAGCTCCTACATTGCATACCCCCCCCCCGGCGCCCGCAGTAGTGCTTAATGCATGTGTCCTCATGTTGATTTGTGCCTTGCTCGGTATGGCTTGGCCGGACTATATATATGTAGCAATTGGGGTCCCAATTAGACTTACCCTAGTTTGCTTTGTAATCTGGTAAAGATAAATAGAGGTGGGAGCTGCAACAGTTTTGGGCATCAAGCCTATGATTGAATTGAGTGGGCTCCATTGTCCCGGTTGGGGTTCCCGATAGGGAAGATACGATTCAATTGACTCAGTCTTGGGTCCTGGAAAGGCCTGTTGGCCGTTTGGATTGCCATCTGTCGGAGTACGCTATCCTGGAGTGGAAGTCAATTGAATTGTATCTTCCCTATCAAGAACCCCAACTGGGAACAATAGAGCCCACTCAATTCAATCATAAGGTATCAAGTATTTGGGAGGCTGATCGAAGGACAAACAAGATTTCGAAAATTTTCTTTGTGGACACCATATTTTGAAACCAATTGATATTTCATGATTCCATTAGACTTGTAACCATTCCATTGGTAGAGCGCTGGTCACCCTCCCAAATACGTGATACCTAATGTTAAACTAATCCAAATTTTGTGGGAAGTTTGTTGGGACCTGGGGCAACCGGCTGCCACCTTCAACAAAATTGGACAACGTTTGACATGTCAAAAGTGGAGACTCGCGCATAACCACTAGATCGTTCCCACATACCTTTTTCTATCAATTCAATCATAGCCTTGATAAAGACCCTAGAGGTCGAAACACGTGTCGGCTGACCACTAACAAGACAAAGTCTTCACCCAAATAAATGTATACCGTGCCAACCAAATATTGTGTGGATACTCATCCTTTTCAATATACCAGTGCAAGGTAGCCAGGTATTCTCTCTCTCCAAATATATTAAGTCTGAGGAAGTCTCGGCCACCCCCGAACAAGACATTGCTTCACATGCATCTTCAATGTGTCAATTAACCGCACAAACCACTTCCTCGTTGGCTAGGACGTTATTATTCTGAATTGAGAGATGGACTTCATGATCACGATTAACAACTAAAACCTCATATTTACGACCTTCTCCTTGAACAATGGGGCAGGGGAGCTCCTGCATTCCTGGAGGTAAAACTTACTTTGTTATATGGGGTGCCAGGATAGGTTGCGCTTTCCATGAGGGTAACTACCACATGATTACCGTCGTCCGTGCCCAGTGTCCTTGTCTTCAGATCAATAACAAAACCTGTATTTCCTCAATTAAATACATATTTAGAATTGTTGGTTGGCCCATTACACGCAGATTTTTATTTAGGTAGAATAGATCTGGAAACCGGGCTTCCCTTCTTAAACATTGTGTATCCAGGTGGTGCCCGCAGTGCCCTGGATAAGGCCCAAAATAAAGATAGATGCAGCTGACTGGCTCATGGGGCCATCTCCACACCCCTGGCACCAGCAAAGGTACACTGGAAGTGGGGTAGAAAGAGCCATAAACTAGCGCCCAATGACCTGCACCCCCAAGCAGTAGGCAGGTAAAGTTTGGTCAAATGCCTAAAGTGTTGGTCGAGAGTGGGTTCATGGCTGTGCAGGTTGTCACCGAGATCCAGCGTCATAGACCAGAATGATCCAGTCTGCGCCATTCCACACTGAAAAGCGGCCAACTCTGAGCACCCTTACACAGTGGGCTTTGCCGCTGCAGGCTCCTCTGCTTCAAATAAAGGATGTCCAGGTCAGCCGATGGCACTGCAAAGCTTCAGAAGCCTAACTTTTCACACCCTTTTGGGCAGCAGGCTTGCAAAACCAGGTCATGTTTATGTGTGGTAGCGATGAGTGCAGAAAATGCTAAAGCCTGAAGTTCACATAGATTTCTGATTGACTGCAATGAGGAAAGCAATTTTGTATGTAAACTCCTTTAAAGTGGGCTTTAAGCATTGAATTAAAAGGAGGTCCCAATTTGTTAAGGACCGTATTTAGATCAGAGCCATGCAGGATGGGGTGCAAATGGTGGAAAACTGTGTTTTATGACTTTCATAAAAAGTATTCACTACATGCATTTGCCACCATAACACTACGTTGTAAAGTAAGCCTAAGTCGGGTAAATAAAAGGTAGGTAACAGTATTAGATACTGAGCAGTCAGTGGGATTAATGTTTCTTTGGACACCAAATACAACATTGCTTCCAATTGTTAAAGTAGCAGTGTTTGGTGTTCGATTTTCTTGCCTCTCATAAGATGTCCAAATGTCATGGGGGCAATTGTAAATGACCAGACTCTAGAAAATCAGGTGTCAAGCAGCCCATTTGGTTGTGTGTGAGCTTGGGTGCGCCATCTGCAGCCTCTGTTGATCTAGGTGGTCTCAGACTGAGCGAACTCTGATGGGTGAACACACCAACATGCTCAGCAGGTGGGTATACAACAGCTACCCCACCCACATTTGTACAATGAGAATCCGGGTTAAGTTTTCCTGAAAGGATTTGTGTTCTACCTTGCAAAGTAACTGTGTCAGGGTGGAAAAGCATATGCAAATATCCCAGACAAGTTCAGCCATAGTGAGTTGCATAGGGACCCATGTTACACATAACTTGAGCAAACCTGGCACATTCCGAGTTCTCTGCTGTTGCAAAGAGATCTACTGCTAGCTGCTGTAAAGGTGCAGCAGTTAGAGTTTGACACAATGGCGGCACAGTGGTTGGCAAAGACTTTTATTCAGGCAAACAAAACAAAAAAGTGGAAACCTCCCTCTCCCTAATTCAAAGAGATGTTTCCCTGCCTCTACAAAAGGAACTAAGTAATCGGTCAGAATGTCCAAGTAAATAAGAGTTCACCATCATGTCCGAATGCCTACTTCTATCCCTCACACTTGTAACTAATAAGAAGGTAGTGGATCCTCCTGGTCCAGAAGCATGATTATTCTACTGGACAATTCGTCACAGTTCCAATCGTAGGGGAAATGTCGCCTGTGAGAATGCCTCCCTTCTCCAGGTCTCCGTTTCTTTCCAAGGAAACAAAGTTCCAGCTTGTGGTGCTGTAAAGTTTCAGTTCCAATTTAAAAGAAAAAGTTCCAAATCAAACATTCCTTATTGTCCATAGTTTTGCCTCACTACTCGGTTCCTGAAGGTCTCCCTTCTTCAGGTATTTGGTTCTCAATGTCTTCACAGTGCCAGGGGACCGACTCCCTTGCCTTTTTCTGATTGGCTTAACGATATACAATATTCCTTGGCTTCACGGGGTGACACCGGGAGGTACCGCTTCCTTCTTCTGATGTCTCTTGGCTTCATGTTTCACAAAGGCTGGGTGGAAGGACTCTTCTCCCCCCCACCCCCGCCATCTCCCGCCACTCACAAGCCCTTCTCAGACTTTAGTATGCAGTTCACAGTGCCTGCGGGAATGACTTCCCCTGGCTTCTTCGCCCTTTTTCTTTTACAATGCTCAGTTCAACATTATCAGGGGGGATGCTTCCCTTCCCCCCCGGCTTGGTTTGCACTTAAGTTTACCTGAGCTCCCAATTGTATGCGTGCAGTCCCAGACCCGTGTTCAGACACTCATCAGCCCTTCTGAAGGCCCACCAACCATCCCGGCAACCCAGGTACCTGAAAGGGGCTTGTCTGTGTTCTTCTGTCAGTCACAGGCTATCCTCTGTTCTTTCAGGCTCTTGTGGCCCCAGCTGCTTTCTGGTGTGCTGCAGCGGCTCTGCAGCATTTGGTTCCTAGCGGGCTTTGCATCTCCCGTCAATCGCTTGTTGCAGCAGCTTCTTGTGCCTAGACACCTGCTTCTCCACGGCTCCAGGAGGTCTCTTCACAGCAGACCGGATAGGGACACCTCTGCCGCTCCCTTGGTTCTGTGCTCCGGTCTACTTCCCGTCTCGCAGTTCCTCCAGGGAGGGCTTTTCTCCCCTTCCTGGTTTCCCTCATCAGTTTTGAATGGGTTCCGGGAAAAACTAGTTGTTGATTCACGTTCCCTCTACGCTTCTGCACTTCTTCCTCATCCCAGCACTCATCTTGAGGTCTTCCAGTGAGGATACATGTCCCTTGAGGAGTCCACACTCTTCCTCGTCCCAGTACCAACTATATTGGTGGTATAGCAAAAACATTTAGGAACACTAGGGAAAATGTCGGTGGATAGGTTTGTTGGTGTTATTTGGACTATGGGATACCATGTTCTCCCCAGGTCACCAATATCATAGGGGGCTTCCCTCCCCATGAGATCCATCCGCTGAGTACCACCGCCAAGAGGACTATTTGGTAGTGGCCTCACCTCCATGGACTCATGGGAAGGGGCTGCCTGTTGCGGAAAAGTGACATCTGTGAGTCATCACATTGCCCAGATGCTGTAAAAACCTATTTGAGTATGCTTGTGCCAAGTTCCCATTTGTTTTCTTACATGAGCACTCTGCTTAGATGGTCTACAAAACAGTAGTGCTCCCCGGGCACATGTGCCTGGATGTGTATGTTTTTCTGATGCACCAGGACCAAATGTCCTATGCAAGAAGGAGCAGTGTCCCTGAATGTCGGCTGCGGTGTTTGCTGATGTAAAAGATGGCTGTGGAAGTGACATGCATGCTCTCATTTGAAAGTAGTGTTTGGAAGCAGCATAGGGCCATCTGGACCATCAGCAGCTCTGGCACAGTTATGTGCCAAGTAGCCTGATGAACTGTCCATTTGCCTTGTACACAAGGTCTCGTCAGTGCCCCCCACAACAGGTCAGCGAGTCATCTGTTGGAACGGTAGCCTGCACTGACTGATCAGTGAAAAGTCTGCCAGTCAATATATTTGCCTTTATCACTGAAATTAGTTTACCACACCACCACTAGATCATCCGATTCGCTGGACCCCTGTGACCAGTGGCTTATGAGCCATTACTGCTGTATTGGATGTATGTGCGACATGTTTGGGGAATAATGAAAATGCATTTAGCACCATCATACCCAGCAGCTTTAGAACATTCCTGGCTTATCTGCCAACCAGGTTTGTAACAAGAGAGCTGGGCTAGCAATGCATGTACCCATTCATGAAAGGGATAAATCATTGCCTTGTTTCCGTTTAAAATAGCCCCTAGAAATGGTTTGCTTTGGCTTGTTAAGAGGATGGCTTTCTGCATGTTGAACGAAAAGCACAGCCGTTGCAGGAGACCATTGGTTTCCTGCGTGTTTGTGGCAAATTGACACACTACCATGTTAATAGCCAATTGCCCAGATATGGGTATACTGGTATGTTCTTGAGGCGCATATGTGCTGCCACCAATGGTGTGCCAATGTTATCCCAAGAAGAAGCACCTCGAACTGAAAATGGCAATGGTCTACCCTGAAGCACAGATTTTTGCAGCGTCCCGGAAACATTGAAATACGAACGTTTGCATCTTTCATATCCAGCATTGCACTGAATCCCCCTTTGTTAAGAAACAAAATTAACTCTTGCGGAGGTAGTCATTTTGATGTTTTGGGGCTTTTATTTATTTGTTTGCTGGTCGGCGGTCTAGAAGTGGCCTTTTTATTTTTTATTTTATGGGTACAAGAAAAGACAGTGAGCAAATGCCTGTTGTAAGGGTGCAGAAGTAAGGCTCGAACACAAAAGGTGGCATAGTTTTGTCTACACACTACCAAAAAAGGGTTGGGGAAAGCAACGTCTGTCCCTAAAGCAAAGAGGGGTCTCCCTTCCTCAAAGAAAACTAGTGTAAGTGTCAGGATGTCAAATAAAAGTTACGGGTGGATTTAGTATGTGTGGGTTGGAATCTATTGTCATTTTTAAAGAATGCATCATCTGTTAGAAAATATTTATTGAAATCTGAAATGTTGCTTTTTGTAGGTTTTTATGATTGTCATGCTGTTGGAACTTATTTAAATGCACTGATCTGTAATTAGGTTTTTACTGTTGATGTTTTTATGGGAATGTTCTGCATTTCCAAATCTGCATTTAAAAAATAAACCTTACTAAAAAGAATGTCCGCCACTGTTGTGTCCCAAAGACCTACTTCTGACCCCAACACTAATAACCTAAACTAAAATGTGCAAGTGTGTTCTCTTCCAATAATAAAATGGTAATGACAGTTCTTGCCAGCAGAAAAGCTTGCTTTGTGTCTGGTGATCAAAACAACAAAAGAAATGTTTCACAATGTTCAACTCCAAGGATAGAGGGGTTTGTTCCTTTACCCTCGATTCCTTCAGGTTCTCGTTTTCCTTTCTGTATCTCCTTGGGTCCCAGAACCTGCATCTCCTTGGATGCACTTCATGGTACTCTTATAATATCCTGTGGTTGCGAGTCCCAGACTCGTTTAGCAACTTTGTGTACTCCTGCCCAGCATAGGCTTTCTTCTGAGCGGTCTTTTTTGCTCGCAGGGTCACAGACCCGCTTATTCTTTGGCTCTCATATGGAAGAAGGTCCCAGACTCGCAGTGCTCAGTTGCAATTGCTTGGTTTACGCTCATGCCAAGCATATGCTCCCTTCTGTACTGTCTCCGCTTCTGTGGTTCATGTCCTAAAAAGCAGCAGTGCCTCCCTCTGAGGCTCTGGCAGCTTTCGAGCGTTCTCTGCAGTAGTTGGCATCCTCAGTGGTCAACTTGCGATCATGTTTCTCTTCTCTATGGCGCTCACTCTGGGTGTTTCCCCTCTCAGATGGGGCTTTGCTTTCCGGCGGCTTGCCGGATTATGGTGCGCCCAGAGGTTTGCTCATGCAGTGTGTTAAGTAGCTCTCGTTATTGGAGTACTTCAGCGCTCCAGTTCCCCCACGCACAGTCTCCTGTTCGAAGTCTCACAGGCTTCCTTGTCGGAGGATGGCTCTCTCCATGTTGGTTTCCTTCTATAGAGATTTAAATTTCCCTTGACCAATCAAAATAGTGAATCAATTGGTTTGTCTAATAGACAGTCTAATAGATTTGCTTGGGTTTGTGGCTTAAAACCAGCACTGCAGAGCCAAGCATGCCTTTTAATAGTAGCTCCTGCCATCGGTCTTGCTGCATACACTGCAACAAGGGTGTTTATAAACTTCCTTACCCGACTGCTTTTTCTCTAGTAAAACCTTCTGAAAGGCTGGCTGTCGAGCTTAAAATATATCCTTCGGTGGGTCATCCAGTTTGCCAAAGGCTGTGGAGGTGTCCATCTGCCTAGCGAAAGATTGTTTTTTACTCTTTCAGGAGGGTGTTCAATTGAGAGCAGGGCATTATTTTTCTTGCATACAGATAATCTGCCACTAGTTGACCCCTTATGGGATCTGAGAGAAGACCTATTTTTCTTTTCTATTTATGAGTCAACTGCCTATGTGGCTATGGGATTAACTAGCAAGGAGTGCCTCACTTTCTGATTGACTTTCTTAGCGGGATACAATGAGATTTGTTTTTTCTCTTCTGGAAGTCCTCGATAAAGTCCACATACTTGTCTGGCTCTTGTGCCCTGATCCCGAACTGACCCACTGCCCTCTTTACCAGAGCATTATATTGGAACTGGTCCACAATTGACAAGGACATAACTGGAGCATTGATTATGATATGACATTTATAACACGCATATACACAAGTGTTTCAAGGCCTGACGAGGCAAGTGTGGGGGGGGCAGAGGGAAGACAGACAACGCTCCTACTACGCCAGGTGTCACTCAGATCGTGCAATTGCATGGGAAGGGGGAATGTGCAGGGGAAGGGGGAAAAGTGCAGGGGAAGGGGGAAAAGTGCAGTACATGGGATAATAGAATAAATAAGCATTAAGTGAAACTAGGGCCAGCAGGTGGCAAGTGCAACGGTAAGTGCAGGCATCAGATGTCAAGTTCTGGTAGTGGGACTATGAGGATACAGAAACAGTCCAAGTGCAGGGGTTGCAATGAAGGCAGTGCAGGTGTGTGTGACTGGCAGGGGAGGGACCTGGGCCAGAGATCAGAGGGTGCCCAGATAACCAGTGGAGTTTCAGTTTCAGCCAGGAGGTCAGCAGGGGCGAGGAGGAGAACAAGCAGAATCTAAGAGAAAGGTTTTGAGGTGCTTCCGGAACCAGAGATGATTCTCCTCAAGTTTCAGAGAGGCAGGACGGCTGTTCCAGAGGGAAGCCCCAACCGAAAAAAGATCTACCACCAACTCGTTGCTTGCAGAAGAGACTGACCCTGAGGGAGTTGGAGGTGGCTAAGCGAAGAGCTCGAGAAGGAAGATATTTAGGAAAAGAGAGTTGAAGGTATTGAGGCCCCAAGCCACAGAAGGCCTTGTGGACAATTCAGAGGGTTTTGAACTTGATCCTTGCAGCCACTGGGAGCCAGTGCAGAGATTTCAGTCCTGGAGAGATACAATCCCTGGGCTTGAGGCCAAGGACAAGTCTCGGAGTCCTGTTCTGGATGAGTTGTGGAGAGTAGCAGCAGGCAGATTTATAAAGAGGCTGTTGCAAAAGTCCAGCCTAGATAGAACCAGAGCTCTGGAGAGACAGTGAACTTCTGGGGGAAGGAGAGGAAATGAATACCTCTGAGGATGTGCAGCTGGTAGTGTGACTTCTTAGAGATGTCAGATGTGAGGAGCGAAGGAGAGTGTGGAGTCGAAGAGGACCCCAAGGTTTTTGGCCACGCGGGTGGGAGCAGGAAGGGGGCCAAGAAAGTCCGGCCAGAGTGACATGAAAGGAGGGAGCAGGTGTGCCGATGAGGAGAATCTCGGTCTTACTGGCATTAACGCAGAGATCATAGGCGGCACACCACTCCTGGATAGCAGACAGTCAGCGATGAAAGAGGGAGAAGAGGTGGCTGAGAGTAGCATGAAAATGAGCCGAGTGTGTCATCCGCATAGCACTGGAAGTTGGGGCAGAGCGCGGCAATGCGGTGGGCAAGAAGTGCCAGGTATTGGTTGAAAAGCCAGGGAGAGAGGTTAGGCCCTTGGGGAACACCACAGGTAGAGATAGAGGAGAGGAATGATCCAATGATCCAAGTTTAACCTGGGAGTGCCAGTCAGAAAGGAAAGAAGACAGCCACGCCAGGACCTGACCGTTGATCCCCCAGGTTGTCACAGACTGTTCAGCAGGATGGCATGGTTAACTGTGCCAAAGGCAGAGGAAAGATCAAGTAAGATGAGGACACATGGTGTTGGAGTCAATCAAGGTTTGAGATCAGGTCTTCACGGATGTTCAGGAGAGCAGTTTCTGTGCTTCTGGCGGCTCTGAAGTCAGACTGATGGTCATAATTGGAAGAAGGCAGAGTATTCGTCAGGGTTATTGTCCTCCTATGAAGCATACCCTTCCAGGTCATATTCCTCAGCCCCCTGCTCATGTAAATATTCGCTCTGTTGTCTATGACAGTGTCTGCATGGGCTTAGTTTTTTTATGCTCATGTACCTCAGAGATTGGTTCTGGACATCTTTTTTGGGCTTTCTGTTCATGGTGTAAACTACATCATGCTGTAACACTATCCCTACTCTTACGTGTACAGTACCCCTGGTCCTTCACACGTCAACATCCTCAGATTGTTAGTCTTCTGTCCATGAGGTTGCATGAAGTAGCTTCTAGTAAAATATGTACTTTCATATTTTTTTTGTATTACTTAGCTCCCATAGAAGCGAGGATGGGTGGTCGCTTGTGAACCCAAGCAGATACAAGCCAAAGAAATACTATTATTGTTAAGTAACGTTCATCTTCCGAGGCTTGTGATCTGCTTCGAATCACATGCGTTCAATAGACTAGAAAACAGTACCTAAAAGGAAGCTGTGGGTGAGCTGCAAGTAACCAATGTTTTAAAACTGCCCGCCTGCTTGAGTGTCAACACAATAGTGCTGTGTAAAAGTGAGAACCAAGCTCCATGTTACTGCTTTGCAAATAGCTTCAAGCAGACATTAACAATGAAGGCAAAGGTAGCACTGGTACTATGCATGGAATGACCTCTAGGACTAAAAGGCAGTGGTTTACTTGAAAGACTAACCTTGTTGTGTGCATCTGGTATTTCCTTTTAGACGGGCCCATCCTCTTTTCCGGCTGCAAAAGACACACATAGATCAGAATTCCTACATTTTCTTTCTTTTGGTATAGGCAGTAGTACAGGAATGCCCTGCAAATGTCTAATATATGTAGGGCCCGTTCTCTATTCTGTGGATTTCGGAAAAAAGCAAGTCGCTCAATTGACTGAATTACATGAAGAGTAGATCTGTATTTTGGAGATAACCTTGTTCTTGAGTATTGCAATGAAAGGCTGACAATGTTTGAAGATCAATTTTGAAAATTGAAGCGATTGCCACAAGGAAGGCTACCTTGCAAGTGAAGTCTTAAAGATATTTCATGCATTGGGTCAAAAGGTGAGCCCATGAGTTGGCTTAACAGAACATTGAGATCTCAACCCGATGGTGGATTAGCTACAGATGGATGTATGTATTTAACTCTTTCCATGAAGGTTTTGAGGACAGCATTTCTTCACAAGGAGACTATTTTGTGATGTTTTGTATAGCAATGGGGTTGCCAAATGAACCTTCAAAGAGTTGAATACTAGACTTCAGTCTAGTAAATGAAGGCGGTATAATAAAATTTGTGAGGACCAATCAATACAATTTTTTGACTTGGTACACCATACGAATAACCTCTTCCGCTTATTAAAACAGCAGTGTCTTGCATTAGGTGTGCGTGCCTCCCTAAAATGTCCATACTCCTGTTGGCAAGTTAAAATGCCGGAATTCGATGGCCTCAGGAGTCAAGCTGATTGTACAGAGTGTGGGTACAAGACCGGTTTCTGAAAAGCATGAGCAAATATCCCTGACCAACTGATCCATAGTTCACTATGCAGGGATCCTTTTTGTGGATACTTGGAGGCATAATTCTGGCATTTTCTGCTGTTGCGTAAAAAGGTCTATTGTTGGATGATCCCATTCTGCAGAAAATGTGTTAGAGTATGCTTGTTTTCAACTCCCATTCGTAAACGTTGTTCTACTGACAGCACGCAGGGTATAACTTTACAGCACACAGTGGGATGACTGCTGCATTAATGCCGTAAATTGAAGATTGATACGAAACACTGCAGCATGAAATGCAGAACGCGCTGGAGGAACACAGGACCGAAAGGTCTTCATGAGCGTGTTTGTGCACTCTATTGCCCCTGCTCTCAAGTGGAGTTCGAAGATCTAGAGAGATCAAGAAGCAACAAATAATCAAGGGATAACAACCGAGAATATTGGAAATAGAAGTGTAGACACAGCAAGTGAAAAAGGAGATCGAAAAATCCCTCAAAGCGTACCAGATGTAAAGGCTAAAGACCAACGAAGGAAGAGTCATTGTGAATTAGGGGTTAAGGATGGGACGACCCTATGCGGTACAGAATTCATTGTCAAATTGATAGGTAATGGTTACGAGTTCCAAAACAGGTTGTGGATGCAATCAAAGTTATGTATAGAAGAGAAGCAAAAAGCTTATGCTGTTAGGTCTCTTATGACTAGCACAAATTACAGGTGGTGGCCCCTGAAGAAGTTCCATGATTTATTCAATAAAGATGGCTGGAAATATTTCGGGCAAAATAGAATAATGCTTTCACATTGAGCACTTATGCACTTTAGAGATGTTGCAATAAGGCAGACTGTGCACTTGTTAGCACACATGCACTTTAGAGGATCTTTTAATGGGTCATGGAAGTGTCTTTTTAGGAATCATGTGTTTAGGAACCCATTTTAAATTAATTTTAGTAAATGAGTGGGTCTGGTAAGTGTGACGAGACCTACGGACTGGTAGAACTATAGAAAATGCCGATGTGCAATAAGGACTGGATAATAAAAATGAATGTGTAATATTCCAATACATGCAGGAGTGGGTTTTTGAGGATTATGCATATGTAGTATGCCCAGGAACAACCTACTACTACGATATGTGGCCTCCAATGGTTTAAGACTGTATTTTTCTTTGAAGCCCATCTCCAGATTCTGAGAAAGACTGGGCAACTTTGGCCAGCGGGTTCCACCTGTTTGTTGATGTAAAACATGGCTGGTGTGTTGTCTGTTGCAGGATCATCATAGCTGAACAGCATAGTTAAATGGGGAAAATGGAATTTAGTAATCCAGTGATGGAATGCAAAATAAGATAGCCTTGGCTATACATCACATCTCTCCTAGTTGAAGGAGCGAGTGTCACTTTCTCCACACCAGTAGAGAAAACAAATCCATATTCAAAACGGGACCGAGGGTACTCGCCCGACCACACAGCAGATAGTGAGAAAACCACGCCATCCATCCAACTGATCCAAAAACATCTCCCGACCAAATACATGTGATGCAGGCAACAACCACCAATTGACACACATAGATGGCCCTTATACACAAAGGAATTTCAAAACACGAAGCACAACACCTCTATTGAAAGCCACGTCAAGCAACGATTCGCAACATACCAACCAACCAACACACAAGGCATGCACATAAAATCACAGCACTGTCCCAATAAACTCCAGTGAGTGACAGCAAGGATGCCCGCCGCACACTACACAATAGATCTGCTGGAGTTGGTTTCACACACCAAAAGCACCCATGAACTTGGGGCGACAACAGGAGTCACGCAGAATGCCCTCCCTTGATGGAGCACAAAGAACATCACTGTGGCATGCGAGTATCAAAGGGGAGTGGAGAATGGCGAGCAGGCCACTTTTCACAGAACATGAACTATAACTAGCCCTTGCAGGTCAAAAAGATCTACAATCCCAGAAAATATATTTAAAAAAATACATCACCAATAAACACGTGTTTGAAGCTATATCACACACTCACAATTCAACATCGGTGCTTGCCCCCACCAAAACAGTCAACCACTCCAGCCAGTGCCAAAATACTCCATCCCTCCTATCTTCTCAGACATTAAACCAAGACAAAAATTATTTATTATAAAAAGGGCCTAAAGAGTGGCATATTTCTTTTTGGGATTAAAGTAGATTGGTCCACTGGAACCAGCCAAAACAGGTCTGCACCCCACCTCTGACCCACAGCAATGGGAAGATTTGCACGAGACACACTCATTGAACATCTGCCAGTGTAAAATTTGTCCCGAGGTGGTTCCACTCCTTCACACATCTCACTGACCCCCCCCACCATGCCTCCAAAGGGAGGCCAGCATCACGCACACTTTTCAGCTCTGCGTGCCCACAGTTGGGCGAGATCGAAAGGGAAAACGTTTTTGGGATCGATGTACTTAACTAATGCCATTTGTTAAAAATATCCTCATCACCACCTTACAGGAAGTGGCTATTCTGGACCATGTGAAAAGGTTGGTAATCTGACCTGATCAATAGGGATTGGGGATTCCCCCACCATTGAGGGGGAGGCCTACCAAGGTAGAAGTCAGAGCCATTTCTACCCCAGAGGGGTGGGGGAGCAGGGGGGGAGATGGAATGGCCCCAGATCATGTCCCCTCGCTATATGCACAACAGTACCACTCAGGCAGGGATGACCTTAGGGCAGAGCGGGCCAGGCGATTGCCCATGGTGCCACAGCCCCCCAAGGCGCCATTAGCGTCACTCCAGCTCGGGGGGAGTCTTTCAAGGGCTCTCCCGAGCTGGCATAGTGGGGGAAGGCAAGGCAAGCACCCACTTTGTTATTAACAGTGCCCGCGGTCGGGGGAAGGGAGGGCGCATTTAACAACAGCGTGCAGATGATTTGCATAAGCACCCTATTGAGACGATAACCTCCCCTCTTACACGGGAACAAGGTGGTTTTCAAAGAATAGGGTGCTCATGCATTAGCATGAGCTCCATATTCCAGTCAGCAACTCTCTGCACAGGTAAATCGCACGACCCCACCTCCCCCACACTCCTCCGGTGGGCCTTTGGCACGTGGGGAGGGGGCACCAACCTTTTCTTAAGCCGCCCAGGGCGCTAAGGCCGGCACTGCACTCAGGATCTCCACATACCTCATGAAAACAACAATGCCATTTTTTCCTTCTTTTATGACCGATCACGTGATCCTGGAGACTTGTCCCAGTCTTCCAGGCTGACCGACTCTGCTGGCCTTACCTTCCCATAGAATGATCAACCCTGCTGCCTTTCCAACAACTTGCCCCTGGATACCAGGGCCAGAAACAGCAGCACGCCATATGGCAGGGCCAGTGACTGACCACGTGACGAACACTGCCCTGATCTTCTACTCTTCTGGGATGCCTTTGCCCTGGGCATCCTCTCAAAGAGCGACCCATCTAAGGGTGCTTTTACACTCCATTTTCTCAAGTTCATGCCCCAAAATGCACTTGCTATTGGACGGGTCGCTTTACTTTCGTCTTTTCTGTACCTTTTCCCTACACACTATTAGTATGCCCTTTCCAACCCCAACTTTGGCTACTAATACCATCTACAATCGCTCTCATAACCATCAAATCTCCAAGTATATGTGCATCGTGCCTGCAATATCTGTATGCTTTAGAAAAAAAAAATGTGTAGCCCCACTCTCTGCCCACCCCCACTCCGTTCAGAGCAATTAGCTTAGTTCTGCCCGTGATCCCATCCAATTGGCAAGTAAGCAGCAAGGGTCTCTCCATGCTCTGTGCCTATAATCTCTCGCAGCCTGCATTTCCTAATTGGAACACATTTGCAGAGCAGCAATTGCCCCGATAAGCTGATCCCCCCCAGCCCCATTGTCCGCCTCCCTTCACGCTCATTGGCCCCCCCGATTGGTAGATTAAATGCATTTAGGAACTTCACCCAGGGCAGCCCCTGCGGCGAAACACCCTGAGGCAAAGGACAGCTGAAGCTGAAAGAGCACCAGATGGTGTAACCCGGAGAAGCAGGCAGCAGTCAACCAGCAGCGACAAAGTGTGGACAGGGGGCACAATAATCGCTGCGCCCAACTAAACTGGCCCACCTCTCTAATTTCATATCTTTCCAATCATCAAATGGCTTGTAACCTATATGTTCCTATTTTTATTTAGCAACTGTTCACAACTCGGTTTGCCTATATTAGGGAACTGTGTTGATTAGCCATGGAACACTTCTAGGAGAACTGTTAGTTGGTGATATCTCACTTCTAGGTGGACTGTGCTCTAGTGCACTAACTAGTCCAGACAGAATTGTGAATATTAGCTTGTGTCACTCCTAGACAGGAATGTGAATACTAGCTTGCATCACATCTAGGCAGAATTGGGAACGTTAGCTTGAGTCACGTCTAGACAGGATTGTGAATATTAGCTTGCATCATATCTAAATAGTAATGTCCGCAACCAACCCTACTAACAAAAACTCTGCATAAACCTCTCAAACTCTGAACTAAACACAACCATCCCTCTAAAGCACAACCGACCACACGCACTTCACTAGACCGCAACAAAACAAACCACAAATAGCCTTGCACAACAGCACATGAAGGCTACCAACCGAAAGTACACCTAAGCTCATCGAACAGTGTAAACCGAACTGAAGCTGCCAACAGCACATCACAGCTCTCTTGCTCTTTCTCCCTCTCTATCCCACTAACTTACCCTACCCTCTTGCCTTTCAGAACCGCCAAAGGGCTAGGGGACCAGTCTGGTGCGGAAGTGCGCTGTATTAATATCCTTTAATGTTATATGAACTGGGGTTTTTGTTCCGGGTGCAGCTACTTATGCCAGCGACCTCTATATACCGCCTGTTGGTATGGTGTCGCGTTGGTGTGTTGATTTAGGAAGGACCAGTCCCCTCCTTCCCTTGGTTACAATAAGACAGGTTGGTACAGACTTAGACTGCCCCACCAGTTGTTAACATAAATAAATGACATTTGGTCACTGTCGTTGAAAGTAAGCGGGAGACATTTTTATGAATTACTCCATTGTCCGTTTGATTGTAACTTAACAAGTGTTTCGGCCTCTCAAGGGCCTTTTTCAAAACAGTAACTTATTATGGGCAAGTGAAATCATTTTCATGCTTTCGATATGTTTCATACTTCATGCACATAAAAAATAATAAATATAAGAAACCATGCGTTTGAAGGAAAAGAAAAACGTTTGATTGCAGTCATCATTTGTAAGAACACCAGTTATAATATAAGCATATAAGTAAACATTAAAACAAAATAAACAAACAGGGAAACGGGGGAAAAAGACAAAAAAGGAAAAAAAGCAGAAAAAATATATATGAGTATCCTCATGGATGATCTCCGCCCCCTGAGATCAAAAAAGATACAAACGTTAGTTTCCATTTTGGAGTAGGCATAGTTTGCACACATAAAAGGTGAAGTTTAACCTGTATTAGTTCACAATAAATGTTCTGTTAATGGATCCCCGTAATCCTACACACTTTATTTGGTATGCATTCTTACTGAAGTGACAACATCTGGTATGTTTTACTTCAACCTCAGTTGTGAGAGGAAAAATGATTTTCGCTTACCGAGATTCGGTTTTGTAAAATCAGGTCAATCCCTGTAAAAAATAAGAAAAATACACTTGTGGACTTCATATTAACCGATTTCCTATTTTGGGAAATTCCATTTTGCGGCTCTAAATGTTTTTTATAATTATATTTGACCAACACCGCTAGGAGTGTCTACACATCAGTTAAACTATTGAAAGTGGATGCATGCCAGCCCCGATGCTCCCTCCACCTTGTATTTATAGACCCAATTTATCTCGTCTCTCGGCCAACCTTTACGAGTCTCTGAATCCTTTCTGATTACGATTAATCTCCCAGCGGCGTTAAAGGGATGCGGACAGAAAAATCTGTCCACCAACCCTTGCTTACCTGTTTGAGCGCTATCTCAAAAGTTCCCTCCCGTCGGCACCAGTCTACTGAGAGTGCTGGGCTCGCGCGCACAGCAATATATATCTGTTTCCAGTTCCACCCTGTTGTCCCTCATCGCGGTCTCCTCTGCCTCGTTAGCGGCCACCATCTTAGAGCGGTGCATAGCGTTGTAGAATTACTCAAATACTTTACTAAATAGTGCTTTCTGAAAATACTTTACTATTGTGTATTTACTGGTTCATTCGATCTGGTGTTTAAATTGTCAAAGTCCAATGAATTGCGGCAAATATACGTATTGTTAGTGTATATATTATAAATTAGGGAAGAAATCTTAAACGGCAACGTTAATGGATTAATAGCGTGGTGTCCCAGATGTTGCACACTTATTACTAGCCCTTGCCCTTGTTCTTTGTTACATATACCTGAGTCCAGTAATGTTCCATTATGGCTTGTTAGCCAGCGTCTTAACAGATTGTGTAATACATAATGTGGATCTTAAACCACTTCAGAAAAGCTAAGGGCGGATCACTGCACAGACAAAAATGACCACTTACTGATTAGATTTCTTGTAAATTAATTCTGTCTTCTTCCTTGGTGACTCCTCCTGTATAATTTATACATTACATGTACAGATATACATCCCTTAAACTGCATGCATGCATATTGACATAAATAGCCCCATTTCACATTTGCATATGTTCGATACTTTTACATTACATTATTCTAAAGTGAGTAAACACATTTAGTTGATATGAAGTCCATTCTCAGAGAAAATTAACCATCTCATTGTCCTGGTTCAGACCGAATTCAATTGTTCTGAATTTACAAATGATTCTTGCTTCTGTTTGCCTCATTTTCTGCTCCCAGTTACCTCCTCTTCTGTTCAATTTCACTTTTTGTAAACCAATAAATCTCAAATTCTTTTTGTCTTCGAACTGATGCTCTGATTGCCAATGTTGGGCCAACGGCAATGTTGGATCCTGACTCCCCACTGATGAAAAATGCTTAAGAATACGTGTTCTCACTTCTCTGATTGTACTTCCATTGTATATTAGTTTACATGCACATATCACGGCATAAACTGAGTATTTTGAGCGGAGCGCAACCAAAATTGACTTTTTGGATCGGACGATATTTGTTGACGGAATGAACCTGTCCACAGGACTTTCCGGAAGAAAACAGAGGTGAACTCCACCCTACATGCGCAAAGTTGTCATCCCAGGCGAGTGAAGTGGAATATCCCAACAGGAGAGTTTATCAGGGCCAGACGTAATTGCAAACGTTTCATCGATTTCAAAACAAATCTATTACAAGAGCGTTTCCAGCAAAGGGGCTATTCTAAAGCATGCATCAAAGCCGCCCGACAAAAGGCTACGAAAATGTCTTGGGAACAAACGCTGATACCAAGAGTGAATCCTATAGGACCAGATCAGAATGAGATCAACTTCATAACACAGTCATGAAAAAACCAAGCTGAGGAAGGTTCTAAACAAAAATTGGCACCTTCTTAAATTGGATCCTCATCTTTCAAACTACATTGGGGATAGACCTAGGATGACTTTTCGGAAAGCGAAAACAATAAAGATGATTTTGAGTCCTCCACTACTACCAGAAATTATCAATGAACCAGCTAGAACCTGGTTAAAAGAGAAACCATCAGGTTTCACAAAGTGTGGGAGATGTTCTATGTGCAGCAATGCCCACAAACCAACGAAGAGTTTTAAGGATGAAAGAGAAACACGAATGGAGATAAAAGACAACATTAACTGCCGCTCAAAATACTCAGTTTATGCCGTGATGTGTATGTAAACTAATATACATTGGAAGCACAATCAGATAAGTGAGAACACGTATTCTGAAGCATTTTTCAACAGTGGGGAGTCAGGATCCAACATTGCCGTTGGCCCAACATTGGCAATCAGAGCATCAGTTGGAGGACAAAAAGAATTTGAGATTTATTGGTTTACAAAAAGTGAAATTGAACAGAAGAGGAGGTAACTGGGAGCAGAAACTGAGGCAGACGGAAGCAAGAATCATTTGTAAATTCAGAACAATTGAATTTGGTCTGAACCAGGACAATGAGATGGTTCATTTTCTCTGAGAATGGACTTCGTATCAACTAAATGTGTTTACTCACTTTAGAATAATGTAAAAGTATTGAACGTATGCATATGTGAAATGGGGCTATTCATGTCAATATGCATGCATGCAGTTTAAGAAATGTATATCTGTACAAGTAATGTATAAATTATACAGGAGGAGTCACCAAGGAAGAAGACAGAATTAATTTACAAGAAATCTAATCAGTAAGTGGTAATTTTTGTCTGTGCAGTGATCAGCCATTAGCTTTTCTGAAGTGGTTTAAGATCCCCATTATGTATCACACAATCTGTTAAGACGCTGGCTAACAAGCAATAATGGAACATAACTGGACTCAGGTATATGTAACAAAGAACAAGGGCTAGTAATAAGTGTGCAACATCTGGGACACCACGCTATTAATCCATTAACGTTGCCGTTTAAGATTTCTTCCCCAATTTATAATATATACACTAACAAGTATATTTGCCGCAATTCATTGGACTTTGACAATTTAAACACCAGATCGAAAGAACCAGTAAATACACAATAGTAAACTATTTTCGGAAAGCACTATTTAGTAAAGTATTTGAGCAATTCTACAACGCTATGCACCGCTCTAAGATGGCGCCCGCTAATGAGGCAGAGGAGACAGCGATGAGGGACCACAGGGTGGTCCTGGAAACAGATATACATTGCTGTGCGTGCGCCCAGCACTCACAGTAGACTGGTGCCGACGAGAGGGAACTTTTGATACAGCGCTCAAACAGGTAAGCAAGGGTTGGCGGACAGATTTTTCTGTCCGCATCCCTTTCACGCCGCTGGGAGATTAATCGGAAAGGATTCGGAGACTCGTAAGGGTTGGCCAAGAGACGAGATAAGCTTGGTCTATAAATACAAGGTGGAGGGAGCATCGGGTCTGGCATGCATCCACTTTCAATAGTTTAACTGATGTGTAGACACTCCTAGCGGTGTTGGTCAAATATAATTATAAAAAACATTTAGAGCCGCAATATGGAATGAATTTCCCAAAATAGGAAATCAGTTAATATGGAGTCCACAAGTGTATTTTTCTTATTTATTTTTTACAGGGATTGACCTGTGATTTTACAGAACCGAATCTCGGTAAGCGAAAATCATTTTTCCTCTCACAGCTGAGGTTGAAGTCAAACATACCAGATGTTATGTCACTTCAGTAAGAATACATACCAAATAAAGTGTGTAGGATTATGGGGATCCATTAACAGAACATTTATTGTGAACTAATACAGGTTAAACTTCACCTTTTATGTGTGCGAACTACGCCTACTCCAAAATGGAAACTAACATTTGTATCTTTTTTGATCTCGGGGGTGGGGGGGGTGTGGGGGGGATGCCCAGATGGGGGATCATCCATGAGGATACTCCTATTTTTTCTGATTTTTTTCCTTTTTTGTCTTTTTCCCCCGTTTCCCTGTTTGTTTATTTTGTTTTAATGTTTACTTATATGCTTATATTATTACTGGTGTTCTTACAAATGATGACTGCAATCAAACGTTTCTTTTCCTTCAAACGCATGGTTTCTTATATGTATTATTATTTTTTATGTGCATGAAGTATGAAACATATCGAAAGCATGAAAATGATTTCACTTGCCCATAATAAGTTACTGTTTTGAAAAAGGCCCTTGAGAGGTCGAAACACGTGTTAACAAACAAAAATGTTACAATCAAACGAACAACGGAGTAATTAATAAAAATGTCTCAACTTACTTTCAACGACAGTGACCAAATGTCATTTATTTACGTTAACAACTGGACAACTGGTGGCGCAGTCTAAGTGTGTACCAAACTGTCTTAATATACTTTAACATTAACATCTTCCTTAAATAACATAGGGCTACTTAATGGCCTCTCTCTAATAAAATTGCAATAAATTCACAAACCTTTTATCACCAATTTGAATTTTTTTGGAGTCACCGAGACCTGGATTCCTCCCTGTAACACTACTATCCCTGTGGCCTTTGTCACTTCTAATCTTTCTCATACTCCTTGTACCTCTGGAAGAGGTGGGGGTACAGTACTTTCAATCTTCCTGGACCTCCTTCTCCACTCACAGTCAATCTTTCTCACTTATTATTTTGAATATCTTCGCTTTCTCTAAACACTTTTTTGTGGCATTTCTTACTCTTTATAGACTGCCTCACCCTTCTCCTGACTTCTATGAGGATTTTGACATACTTTGCTCAGCTAGTCTAACTCGTGCTTCTACTTTCTTCCTCCTTGGATAATACAATCTTCATCTCACTACTGATCATTCTACCTCCCCTCTTTCGCTTCTTCTCTCAATTCTTTATCCAATTCATACTCTCTCCAACTCATGTCTCCATATTCTCACAATTTTATCTTCTCTTCCTTTCCCACCACTACTAGAGCAGCTACCCCAACTATTCAATAATTTCTTGCTAACCCACCCTCTCTTCCTTCTCAGCCTATTCTTCCTTCCTCTACATCTTCTATGGTCTACATCCACTTGCTCTCAACACCACCTTGCGCCTTGAAACAGTTGTTGTATGAGCGCGTTATAATTGCCATATCATACCCACATTTATGTACCCCCCCCCTTCTTGGCTACTAGTTATTCCCCTTCTCCTCCGCTCAACACCTTTCCTTCACTCTCCTCAGACCATGCTGCTTCTTCCCTTCATACCCCCTTCTCACCAGACAGGACTCGCTTTTTCCTGCTGGCTCCGTCTCTCCGTCCCGTGAACCTCTGCAACCTTGGCTATTCCTGTTATCCCTACAGAAATCACCTTGTAAAGCAGAACAGTGTTGAAATAAACCGGGTTTTCCCACTGATCTTTCCACTCATCTTACCAAACATCATCTGCAACAGCCAAGAAACATTTCTCTGATCTTACCATCTCTTTTTCTGACCATCTTCGCTGTTTATTACAACTTATCAATACTTCTTCACAGTGTCCTTCTGACCCATTCCTTTTAATGCCCCCTTTCCTCATCGAATTTTGCAGACTACTTCTACAGTGTCTTCCCTATGCTCCTCTTACTTCTCCTCCACCTCCACTGATTGGTTATCGTCCTCTCTTTTGGTCTCATTATCTTTTTCAGCTCTTACTGATGGTACATCTGCTACCCTCCTAACTCAAGCTCACCCCACAACTCCTCCTTTTGACCCTCTCGCTTCTTCCATTAATCCTTCAATATACCCTCAAATTATTTCCTGTCTAACCTGCCTGCACAATAGGTCTCGCACCACCTCATGTTTCCCGTTCTCTTTTAAACAGTGGTCATCCCTATGTCCAAAACATCCAATCTTGACCCCACTTTTCCTGAACTTCCACCGGATCTGCATTCTCCCTTTCAAAACTGTTACAGAGGGCGGTTTACTCCAAGTACATTTCTTACTCTCCACTCACCCTTTCCTCCTCTGCAGTTTGTTTTCGACTCCCTGCACATTTCATTTAATAAACAACTTGGTTTATCCCAGCAAGGCAGGCAAATCCAAATCCATACATGTTTTGGCCGAGCAGTTAATTTCGCTAGTCCCAAACCTCCTATCGACATCCCATCATCAGGCTTCCTCCCCTGCTCCCTTTTCTTCCCACCCAGATCCACCATCCGAATTCCAACATAACCTCAAAATCCTACCATTCACAGCAGAGCCATGTGTTAATGCATTCTCTATTGTGTATGAGCCCAATATGAATAAACATAAGTAATAAAAGAGAGCCAAGTCCCCACAAATGCATCATGCCTGTACAACAACAGCCGTGATTTATTCCGCAGCTAGGATCTCCCAAATTTTAGCCAACCACATTTGAAAGACTGGCCCTTAAGGCGTTTTCCAGTTGCATGCTATTGTGATTTACGCTGCGAGCAAGGGATGAGTGAGCAGTGCAGCACCCCCCACCCCCTCCAACTCCTGTATCTCTTAAGAGTATAAGCGAATCCAACGGCAAACTAATATCGATGATCGACTTGATAGGAGAAAGATCTTCCTTCCAAAAATATTCTACCCCCAGACATGACCACCACATATGCATTATGACGAATTAGAGGATTTCGTCCCTCGCTATGGGCAGACCTTTCCCATGGGGCCATGGTAGTGTGTCCACAGTACAATAGTCCCCCGGGGGGGGGGTGAGGGGGGTCCACCAAGGAAGGATGACATGGGGAAGGAATATGGGATTGGAGACGACTATCACCAGAGAACACTATCAACCCGCTTTACCATATTCAAATCCTTCAGCTCTAAATCCTCCTGCGCCTCCCTGGATTGAACTAACATTCGGTTGTCAAGTCAGTCAATCCATCAATCCAACCTGTAGGACAACACTGAAAACCCAGATAATGCAAAGTATTCTGCATATAGCTTTAAGGCTGGTACTGTGACAAAATAAATGACCGGGAGTACAAGGATCACTCGCAAGGAAGGAACAAGTTACTTACCTGTAACTGTTGTTCTTCAGCATGGGTCTGGCATGGATTCACATGCTCCTGAATATTCCCCGTCGTCAGGCTGGGAATCGTCGGTAAATAAAAAAATCAGTTTCAATTTCGTTTCTGAACTGTCTTTCTCCTAATAACCAATCACTGGTCTCTGGGTCATAATGCCAACAGCCAATCACTGCCCTCTATCTAAGCCCCTCCTCTGGCAGCCATCTTCAGATTTGGTAGCATGTAAAGTGGCAGTAGGACCAAGAGAAGAGCCACAGAGGGGTAGGAGGGAGGGTTCGCATGTGAATCCATGCCAGACCCATGATGGAGAACAACAGTTACAGGTAAGTAACTTGTTCCTTCTCCAGCATGGGGTCTGGCATGGATTCACAGGCTCATGAATACAAGAATACATAGCAGTACATACACAACCACAGGAGGTGGCAAGGCTCAACATTAAGCATTTACATCAACTCAACATTAAGCATCTCTTACCCCCTCACCAGACCCACCTTCAGGCGAACAGGTTACACAGCACTGCCTGGCCGACTCTGGACGCCTCCTTGGAATCCCGGTCGACGAAGTAGAATCTCGTGAAAGTGTGCGTCAACCTCCACGTAGCAGCCCTGCAGATGTCCAGCAAGGGCACACCAGACAGGAACGCCGTGGTAGCAGCGATCGCTCTGGTCGAATGGGCTCTCAGCGGTCAGTTTGCCAACCGGTGACAGTGCATGATGCAGCCTGTTAGGGAGAATTCTCATTTCATGGCTAATTTCCCTTACCTATAGAGTCCCCCAGCAGCTTTGCTGGATTTGAAGGGTTCGTTTCTTTTTACCTACTAAGAGTGAGACTCTTTTTCCCCCTTTTTTTAAACATTTTTGCTATGTGTGTTCCCAGGCTATTTTTGTGTTTAATGCCTATGGGATCTTCTCTCACCCATAGGAACCATCTTTATGCACATGTGTCACAGCACCGTCCGTGCCATGACACAGGGGTGTCTTAGCGACCCCCAAATAGACTCCATACCCTGGGACTGACTACTGTCTCCCAGGGCATGTAAAGTCCCCATTGACTTTACTAGTCTATTTTTATGAACGTAACCAGTAAACCCTATCTTAATATGGAAGTACTGGAAGGGGTTAATAGTTTTTCCCCTATGTTCATTAAAGTCCCCCTCTACAAAGTTTCTGGCTGGTAGTAGTGGTTACTACCTTTTATATTCAACCGCGAATATTTCTCTATGGGATTTTCCCATTGTTCGAGGCTACAACATTTACTGACAGCCTCTAACATACCGCCGGTCTATATTTTTTATTAACTTTACTCTGGTAGGTTTTATTTGCCAGAACTTTGATAAAACTTCTTTCTCGAGTCTTACTCCATTTTCCTAACCTAGGTTGGGGATCCTTTGTTCGTCCTATTGGCGGGCTTCTGCCAAGAAGCCCTCCTTTCCGCGCCACTGAGTCTGGGGTGGGTCTGTTTGGGAGGGGGAGTAGAACCCCCAGACAGAGTTGCCACCGCAACTCAGGTCGCACTCTAACCTGATAGGCTGGAGGGTCTCCCGCCAAGATGACCACTCCACTGCGTGAGTGACAGCTAGGCTGTATCAATGGGTCTCTTTCTGCATAACAGCAGGGTCCTGAGGACTGGAAGAGCAAGACGTCGCCACTGGAACTACGGAAGGGAAGAGAAGCCAGAGACATCTTCAGCATCTACACCACCGGTGAAGCCCTGCCGGATCGTCTCACCACTTTTCTTCCACACGACGAGAGGAGATCTTCAGCGGAGGAGCCTCCTTCCCTTGAGCTGGTGGGGTCAACCAGTTCACCGATCGCATCCTCGGACCTGCCTTGGTCGACTCGACAGTGCCCCGCACTTGAAGACCGGATAGCCAGGAAGCTATCGACCCGGACCGTCCCTTTTAAACTTCGTTTGGCAGCACCGCGGCTGGTTTCATCCCTGGGTAGTGCAGTGACTCGAACCTTCCTCCACAACGAGAGCCTCTTCCTCTGTTGGACCCCTCGACCTGCAGGAACTACCAGGAACAACCACCACCGCAGGAACCACTTGTCCACGTTTAAGGTACATTGTTCCGCCAGGCCGCCCTTTCTCCGTGTTAGCCCTAAAGGTGTTTTAAATCCTTTAACTACTTATGGGGTCGGCCGCCCTTTCTCTTAACATTGACTTTTGCCTCACATCTACCTCTTCAAAAGTTTTCTACTAAAGACTTGACTGCAGCTACAAGAACATTTTTGCTCCTAAGCTCTTGGTCCTGTACCACTGACTCTGGCTCAGTCCTATTGACTCTGGCCGATTTGTTAGATCTGCTCTCACTAGTTTTCAATGATAAATGTGTTGATGCACCTAAATCTTCTAAACCCCTCTTCCTTCCTACTGTTTTAACTTGTGGAGTGCCATTTTGCTCAGTTTTCATTCACTTGTCTTTTGGTTAAAGTGTTACTGTGCATTACTTGTTCACAAAACTTCAGGAAAGAGTTGCTAGGGGGTGTTTGAAGATATTTCGGTTTAACTTGTACTTTCCCTCCCTTTCGTTGAATTGGTAGAGTGCCATTTGTAGTAGGTTTTCACTGTGCCGTTTTGCTCAGTTTTCACTATACCGCAAACTTGTCTACAATTGAATAGGGAGTTGTATATGCTTTTCTTTTGACTAAACTTAACTTACTTTATTAACTGTGATCTATGTGTGACTTCAAAGTGTATAAAATAAATATCTATTCTCTTTTTAATACAAAACTTTGGTCAGCGTTTCCTTGCTCCATAGTACTGTACTACCTATTGTGTCAACCCTGAATACTGCTCATCTCCCTCTTGAGATAAGTCAGACTGCTCAGCCACAGCTACCAACTAAATCTTTGTGGTACAGACTGATACCAAAGGGGATTTATTGCTATCACCTGTAGTCCTAATCTGGGGTAGTGCTCCCTAAGGGAACTGCCCTGGATTCTGCCCAACACAGCCGGAGAGCCATCTGGAAATGGAAGCCTTTGAGAGGGCCTTCACAGGTCTAAAGTTCACAAACATCTATGATGTCTTTCGAAAACTTCATGCGGTTCGCGTAGAACTTCAGTGATCTAGCCACATCCAGCGAGTGCAAAGTCCTCTTGGGCGTCGACAAAGGCGATGGGACGAAAACAGGTAACGCCAAGGGCTCGTTGAGATGGAAGTCCGACGGCACCTTGGGCATGAAGGAGGGGTGCGTCCTCAGCACCACCCTCGTCTCCTGGAATGTCAGGTAGGGTGGTTTGCAGGAGAGGGCCTGGATCTCTCCCACTCATCATGCGGAGGTGATGGCCTCAAGAAACGCAGTCTTCCACGATAGGAACTTCAACGGTGCCGAATGCAAAGGTTCGAATGCGGCCCCATGAGCCTGCTCAGCACCACGTTGAGCTCCCACGCCGAGGCTGGACCCTTCACCGGTGGGAATGATCAGAGCAGTCCTTTCATAAACTCCTTCACCAGGCGATGGGACCACAGAGATGATCTCCCCGGAGTCCTGGTGGAGCGGGAAATCGCTGCTAGATGTATCTTAATGGAGGCATGAGCTAGCCCCGCCTTGGCCAGGGACAGTAGGTACGGCAGCACTTGAGGGGCCGTAATCCGCAGAGGGTTAATATTCTATGCAAGGCACCAGACAGAGAACCTCTTCCACTTATGTCCATAGCACTTGAGAGTCGAGGACGCCCTGGCCTTTGAAAGCACCTCCTTGCAGTCTGCCGGGATATCGTACCGTCCAAACTCTAGTGCTGCAGGAGCCAGGCCTGCAAGTTCAGCGAGGTTCAGCGTGGAGGATGGTGCCTCCTTCTCTGGCGAGGAGATCCGCGTCCGTCGGCAGTTTGACTGTGGGATGAGGGGGGGGGGGGCTGACATGTCCAGAAGGTCCGGGAACCAGATCTGCCTTGGCCACGCCGGTGTGACGAGGATCATCCTGCACCGGGACCATCTGAGTTGATTGATGAGTCGCAACGGCAACGGTGGGAACGCATACAGGAACAGGCCGTCCCCAGGGAATGAGAAGGCATCGCCCATGCTCCCGGGCTGGGGAAACCTACTGGCGAATCTCCGGCACTTGGTGTTCGTCGCCGTCGCGAACAGGTCGATCTCGGGATTGCCCCATCGCTAGAATAGTAGATCCACTTGATCCTGCCGCAGTTCCAACTCATGGCACGAGCGCAGCTCCCCGTTAAGCAAGTCGGCGATGGTGTTCTTTATTCCTGCCAGATGGAAGGGTACCAGAAACATCCGTTGAGCGATGGCCCAGGCCACAGATCCTGGGCCTCCTTGGATAGGGCTGGGGATCTGGTGCCTCCCTGCTTCCGGATGTAGAACATCGTGGTGGTGTTGTCGGTGAAGATCCTTACCACCTTGCCCTTGAGGGACGGAAGGAACGACCCGAGGGCCCAGAACACGGCTCAGAGCTCCAGGACATTGATGTGCAACGACCTCTCCTCCGGGAGCCAAAGGCCTCTTGCGTGGAGATCTCCAGGTGCGCTCCCCATCCCTCGAGGGAGGCGTCCGTTGTCACCGTTTCCTAATGTGCTGGGGTCTGGAAGTCCATACCCGCCGCCAGATAAGCACGGGTGCCCCACCACCGGATCGCTTGGTGGAAGGTCTCGCTGAGCGAGATCCTGTCTTCGAAGCTGCCCGCCGCCTGCATCCAACGGGCATCGAGGAACTCTTGCAGTAGACGCATCCGCAGCCTGCACAGGCACACGAGGTAGATGCACGAGGACATCATGTCGAGCAGGAACTTGATGGACCTCACCCTGGCCACGTCCGTGGTCAACAGCCGTTGCACCTTGCCCAGGATGGCCTTCGTCCTTTCCTCCGACGGAGAAGCCAATCGCGCCACTGTGTCGTGCCTGGCTCCCAGGAACAGGGCGACTTGCGATGGTACCAAGTGGGATTACGCGAAGTTAATCGAGAATCCCAGATCCATGAGCAGTTTGACGGTCTTTGCTGTGTGAACGACAGCGAGTTCTCTTGTCTTTGCTCAGATGTGCCAATCGTCCAGGTAGGGGTAGACGTGGATCCCCTGCAGGCGCAGCCGCGCCGCCACTTGTACCAGGCACTTGGTGAATACCCTGGCCGTCGACTTCAATCCGAAGGGAAGGGCCTTGAACTGATAGTGTTGCCCTTGGACCACGAATCGCAGGAACTTTCGATGTCCTTTTAGAATGGGGATGTGAAAGTAGGCATCCTCGAAGTCCAGCGACGATAGGAAGTCTCCTTCCTCTAGCTGTCCCAGCATGTGCTGGAGGGTAACCATCCGGAACTTCTGGGACTTTATGTACTTGTTTAGACGACGAAGGTCCAGGATGGGTCGCCAGCCGCCGGTCTTCTTTCTTACGAGGAAGTATCGCGAGTACACTCCGGAGCCCCGGAGCCTCTTTAAGAAGAGCTCGATGGCCCCTTTCTTCAGCATCGCCCTTACTTCCAGCAGCAGTTGAGGGATGTGGTTTTCCTTCCTGGCCATGGGTGGAATTGCAGGGGCACTTCCTTAGAAACGAGTGTGCCTGCAGGCCAGGGCATCCAGCACCCAACGGTCGGTGGAGATGGACTCCCACATGCTGACGAACTTGGCCAGCCGGCCATGGGTGGAATTGCAGGGGCACTTCCTTCGAAACTCGAGTGTGCCCTCAGGCCTGGGCATCCAGCACCCAACAGTCGGTGGAGATGGACTCCCACATGCTGACGAGCTTCACCAGCTGGCCTCCCACCGGGGTGCTCAGGTGGCGGCCCGACGCTACGGCCGGTTCAGTTCTGCTTGGCAGCGGCCTTGCCGCATTGGCGACGACGAGAACCTCCCGACTTGCCGCATCCTCTGTAGGCCTCCTGTGACGAGCAGCGGGCTGCCTGGCGGTACGTCAAGGAGCCGCCGCCGAATCCTTTGGAGGCACCTTGCTTGCCTCCGGAGTTCCGAAAGGGCGGCCGCCGTTGAAGCACACCCAAGGCCTGAGCCGTCTGTGTCGGCCTTGATGGCCTGCAGTGACTCGTCCACTGTCTTGCCAAACAGGTTGTTCCCGTCAAAAGGCATGTCCCGAACCCTGGTCTGCACGTCTTGGCGGAAATCGGTCGCCTTGAGCCAACCACGCCGGCGAAGGCAAATGCCGTTGCCCATCTGGCGAAAACCATTGTCAGCAATGTCCGTGGCCACCATTATGGCGTGGTCCGAAGCCACCTCGCCTACCTGTAGGATCTCCAGGGCCTCAGCCCTCTTGTCCGGGAGGAAGTCCAGCAGGGGAGCGATCTTAAACCACAGCTCCCTGTCAGAGCGGGCCACAATCTCGAGGGCTTTGGCCGCTTTAATCATCGTCGCCACCACCGACGAGATGACCTGCCGTCCCATGGCATCCAGTTTCTTCCCCTCGCCGTCCGGCGGGGAGGTCGAAGTTGAAGCCGTTGCCCCCCCCACTTTCTTCTTGGCCGCCGCGGAGACAACTGAATCCAGGGTCGGCTGCGCGCCCTAAGGCACATGGGGGTGGAATCCGGGACCCGGTACTTCTTCTCATACCGGTCTCTCTTGGCAGGGGTGGTGGACGGGTTCTTCAGGAGCGACAGCCCCTCGTCCCAGATGTCGTCCAGTAATGGAACCGAGAAGACCGTCTTCGGCCTCACGCCGTTGATATAGGAAACCTTCCTTCTTCTGTTCCTCGGGGCACAGCTGGAAGAGCTTGGATGCCCTGGGGCTCATGGCGTGGAAGCCTGAGGAGGTGGTGTTGGAGTTATGGAAGGCCCATCCCGTCAACACAGTCATCTGTCCCCGTCGTGGCCGTCTCCGTTACCGTATCATCCCTCGGATTAGGAGAAGGCTGCGAAGGCCGTGAAGTATGGAAAAGAGGGGGTGGATGAGTTCTCCTCCGCTTGCTTGGAGGGCTTCCAGATGGTCCAGGCTCTGCCGGATCGTCAGTTGAGGGTCAGGGCAACCTTGTCCTCATCTCCGTACACAAGGCCTGGATCGCCATCAAGATTGCTCCCGAGTTGTCTTGTGGCCCAGGCACCGGCTGCGACGGTTGAGGAGTGGAATCCTCCAGGGGCTCCTCGACGGCACCGCCATCACTTTCTTCGTCCGCCTCGTCGGGATCCCTCCCGTGGGACCGGACCTCCTCGAACTTCTTGTTCAGGATTTTCGCGACTCCAGCCAGCTCCTCTTTAGAGGCGGTATCTGTGTCCGTGATGGCCACCGGCCTCCCACCCCCCCCGCCTCTTTTTCCACTCCAGGTTTCAGGGGGGGTCTTATCAATGGGCTGAAAAGAGGATTCCCTCCGCGGTAGCAGGGAAACTAGGCCCAGAGGTCGACTCCACTGGGGTAGCCTCCACAGGCTTTGCCAGGGCCGCCACGACTCCCTCGATAGAGGCCTTAGCCAGGTGAATCGGGGCCTTCGCGACTTTGGGCGCGCTTGAGGCCTTCTCCTTGGGGAGAGGGTCACCGCCTCGCTCCCCCTGGGCTGTCTCCGTCGGGATCGACCGGGGCTTCTCCCGAAGCTTACCCGGGTTCTCAGATTTCCTCTTCCCCGAGCCAGAGCGTTGGCTCATGGTTGATGGCGTCGGTGAAAGTGCGCCCTGCCTGGCAGCCGAGGAGCCCAACAGATCGGCGCTCCCGGTGCCCGCGGACTCACGGTGCTTTGCCTTTTGTTGGGCCCCCGTCGCCAGAGCCCCCTCAAAGGTCTTAGAAGACTGCTCAGACTACTTCTTCTCACCTACTGCTGGGCTCTTCCCTTCCAGCCAGTTGGTGAGTCGGCTACGCCGATCCTTCTTAGTCCGTTCCGACATGTTCTTGCAAAATGCAGTCCTTCTCCACATGCGTTTTGTCTTCGTGAAGGCAGTAGAGACATCTGGAATGCTCATCCTCCTTGAAGACATTCTGCAAGCCGCATCCAGGGCAGCTCCTGAACAGCTTGGATCCGGGCGTCGCATTTCCTTTGTCCTGGACCATGTCCACGTGGGGTACGCCTCAAAGATCTTCCAGAATCCTCCAAGAAGCGAAACTCGACGAAAACTTTGCCCTTGAGGGCAGTAGAAAATTCCAAAACGGGTTCCTGTTGATCGGAAGTAGAAACGGTGGAGCTTGAGGCTCGATTGACCCAATAAATGAGATTAAACTCTTTGAAAAATCACAAAATGCAGTAAAAGCTCAAGGACTCCCAACACTTGAACGTGCTGTAAAAATCTGAATATGGCTGCCAGAGGAGGGGCTTAGGTAGAGGGCAGTAATTGGCTGGGGGCAGTATGACCCAGAGACCAGTGATTGGTTACTAGTAGAAAGACAGTTCAGAAACGAAACCAACTGATTTTTTTATTTACCGAAGATTCCCAGCCTGACGACAGGGAATATTCATGAGCATGTGAATCCATGCCAGACCCCATGCTGGAGAACCAAGCTGCCAGTCTAGTTTCCAAAGACCGTAGATTTGCCTAAAGCAATATTTCACACACATGCTTTTGAACGAGGTTCAGGTTCAAGTTCAATCAGAAGTGCAGGAGAGACGTGAGGGAGACAGCGCCGTCCCCGAAGACTAGCAGGAGCCGTGCACGAAAGCATCTGACGCGAGACAAATCACATCAGAGACAAAACGCGCAAGGCATCATCCTGCAGATCGCTGCAGACCCCACTGGATGCCGAACACTGCTGGAGCCTCCAGAAGGGATACAGCTGCCTGGAAACCGCTGGTAACGTCAAGAAGGAAGCAAACGGGTACGCAGGTTGCCAGAGAGCTGTGAGATCTGGGGGAGCTCAGGAACTGGAAGGAAAGGACCTCAGACCCTGAAACGCAGAAGAGTGAACCAAGCGGATACAACGCAACAGTGCAAGTCTGGGACTTGCGCCCAATAGAAAGAGGGTATGCGACCACGAAGTAAATAAGAAATCGTATTTGCTTGGTTCACTCTCCTGCCAATTATACAACGCATCAGTGAGTCTGGAACCCGTACCCATATGAGAAACCAAGGTTTAAAGAAAAGAGGGTCTGGGACCCTGTGAAAAGAAAGACAGCCCAAGAGAGATCACTTGCATGGCAGAAGAATGAACCAAGACATGTAAAGTAATGTGAGCCTGGGACTCTGACCCATATGAGACGCTGAAAATAAGAGGCTCAAGAACCCTAGGACCAATGCTCCAGATAAGATTTTGGCGCAAGTATTTTACTCCCAGTTTTTAGAATTGGAGAGTAAATCCACTCTCAAGAGTAAAAATGTGTTTCTTCCTTCGCAAGAGAGTCAAGTGTCTGACAACTATCCAATTTGTGCATAAAATTAAAATGTATTCAAAAACATTAGCGACAAAGAACTTGTTGATGCGTACTACCCAGCTTCAGCTTCATTATACTTGGACACCAAAACTAAGAACTACTACAGATGCCAGCTAGTTACATCATAAATCAAGCCCATATCACTTCTCTGCCGCTCGGCCTACTGTTGCTGCCTGGCACTACCTGTGACAGCCACTCCATGTTTTTGCGCCATCTCTCCTTCCCTTTGCTACTCTGTTTCCTCGGACTCTCACTTTCTAATGTTCTGCCACTTTTTGAGGTCTTTTGCCGTAACTCTTCCTCTCCCATCTCTGCGTTCTATTATTGCTGTTTCCCTCCTACATTGTGCTGTATGTGATATTACTCCTGTTTTTTTAATTTTCTTTGTTGTGGTTGCTACTCCTTTTGATTATCTTTTTTTGCACTGCCCCTCTGTTATTGGCCTGCCTTTCTCCAATCTGGATTTTCTATGTCCAGATCTCCCTGTCTGCTGTTGATCTGTGTTTTCTCATTTTACTGTCTCTATATGTCTCTTTTGCTCTGCTTCTATCCCTCACTCCGAGAGAGAGAGAGAGAGAGACAGACAGACTGCGTGCGTGCGCCCCCTAATATTTACCTCTGTTTCCATTCTCACTTGCTTTGTTGCTCTCTTATGTAGCTCATCTCGCTTCCTGTTGCTCACATTCCTGTTTTGGATAGGTTTGTTCTCACTGCCTCTCCCCCCAGCCTCACTTTGTTCTCCTGTATTGCTTAGGTCTTAGGTTTAGAGTTGCGCTCTCTCCTTTTGTCTTTTGACATAGCAGCAATAAACATTTAAAAAGCTGAAAATTACTTCCATTTACAGATCCAGTGCAGCTTCAGCATTGAGTGCTCTTTTTTTTTAGATGTGTGCAAACCTTCTTTTGGCCATTAGGTTGGGAATTATAGAGAGTTAGAGGTGTGTCTCAACAGATGCAGTATTTGCTTGAATGCAGATGCTTTACTAGCACTGTATGCCATTACAAGTAAAAGAGGCCAGATGAGATGTGTTTTCTGAGCCATTACAGGTATAGCAGCGTGTGTGTGTGTGTGTGTGTGTGTGTGTGTGTGTGTGATATCACTGCTGTTCTTACTGCGACCACCGAAAATGCTGATTTTCAAAAAAAAAATAATCACCCCTTTTACCTCATATATATACACACATATATATGCCGGGGAGACCACATCCGCCTACATTCATTATATATATGGGATACATTACTCACCGTAATCGTATTTCTGATGCTTGTATCTGCTTAGATTCACATGCTGTGCATAGGCCGACATCTAGTGGAAACTGCGGAGTATTACAGTTTGTTTTTCGAAACTCGAAAATGGGCGTCGACACAGGCGTGCCAGTAATACTATCCCTAGTGTGACGTCCACTGTACCCAAGATCCCTCACGCGTCTAGGATCCTCAGATTGTATTTTTTCTGACATGAGGAAGCATGAGGAGTAGCGCGAGTACAGATAATCCAAGCAGATAGACAGAAAGGTAAGACTACAAGCAATCATGCGCCTTCTCTCGGAGGGGAGGAAGGGTGGGTCGCATGTGAATCTAAGCAGATACAAGCATCAGAAATACGATTACGGTGAGTAATGTATCCCTTCTGAGGCTTGTGGAATCTGCTTAGATCACATGCTGTGCATAGATTAGCGAGCAGTACCAGAAGAAGGAGGTGGGATGTGAGAAGGGTCATGAGCAAACAGGAGTCTTAGAACCGCTTGTGTATCTGTCTTGGAATGAGTGTCAATGCAGTAATGCTGAGTAAAAGTGTGAATAGAGCTCCAAGTAGCTGCTTTGCAAATGGTGTCGAGGGGAACATTTGCAATGAAAGCCAGAGTGGCCCCAATGCCTCTAGTAGAGTGGGCTCTTGGCGTAAAAGGCAGAGTTTTTTCAGAAAGAGAGTAACACAGCTGTATACAGTTGATAATCCACTTCGAGATAGCGCCTTTAGAGACGCGATCTCCCTCTCTGCCTGTAGCTACGGAGACAAACAGTTGATCTGTTTTCCTTAGCGGTCTGGTTTTATTTACATAGTAGAGGACCGCCCTACGCACATCTAGGGTGTGTAGTTTCAGCTCAGCCGAGCTTTGCGGGTTCTGGAAGAAAGCCGGAAGCTCGATGGACTGGTTTACATGGAATTTAGATATAAATTTAGGTGAGAACCTAGGGTGTGTGCGTAAAACCAGTTTGCCTTTGTGGATAGTAAAGAATGGATCCTGCACTGACAGAGCCTGAATTTCACTGACCCTTCTTATAGAGGTAATGGCTACCAAGAAGGCCGTTTTATAAGTCAGGTGTTTGAGACTACTTTTATGCATGGTTCGAAAGGGGGGCCCATGAGCTTAGCTAGCACCACATTAAGGTCCCATCCTGGCGGTGGGTTAGAAATAGGAGGGTGAAGTCTCTTTACTCCTTCCATGAAGGCTTTAACTACTGGTACTTTCCACCACGACACCTTGTTATGGGATGTGGTGTAAGCCGAGAGGGCAGTCAGGTGTACTTTCAGAGAGTTAAAAACCAATCCTGCATCCAGCAGGTGGAGCATGTATGTCACAATGTTGGAAGGAGTGCAATCAACCGGGTTGATTTGTTTATTCTGGCACCAAATAACGAATCTCTTCCACTTGTCAAAGTAACAGTGCCTTGTGTTTGGTTTCCTGGATTCTTTTAGGATGTCCATACACCTCTGTGGTAAATTGAGATGTCCAACTCTATGACCTCAGGAGCCATGCTGCCAGGTTCATTGAGTTGGGTTGCTGGTGCACTGTTTGACCTTGTTGCTGGGACGGTAGGTTGTACCAGGCTGGAAGTTTGATGGGCTCGCACACCGCCATCCTGCGTAGGTGTGGAAACCATGGTTGTCTCGCCTACATGGGAGCAACTAGGATGCGCGTCATCGATTCCTTGTTCATCTTGTACACCACCTTCCTGATGAGGAGTTGGTGGAAAAGCGTACGCAAACATCCCTGACCAGTTCATCCACAGGGCGTTCCCTTGGGAGTCTGGCTGGGGGAACCTGGATGCAAATCCTGGGCATTGTTTGTTTTCGCTTGTGGCGAATAAGTCTATAGTGGGGAAACCCCACTGAGAGAAGAGATCTTCTACGATCTCTCTGTGAAGGACCCATTCGTGTTCTTCTGGGAGGGAGTCTCTGCTTAGAGCATCCGCTAGGGAATTGAGCTCCCCTGGAACATGTTGCGATGACAGGAAGATGTTCCGTCTGAGTGCCCATATCCAGATTTTCTGGGCAAGCTTGGACAGATTTGGCGAACGAGTCCCTCCTTGCTTGTTCAGATAGAACATGGCTGTCGTGCTGTCCGTCCGGATCTGCACCGACAAGTTTAGTAGATGGGGCTCGAACGCCCGAAGCACTCTGAATACTGCCAGAAGCTCTAGCAGGTTGATGTGGTTCTTGGCTACTGAGTGAGACCAGAGGCCCTGAGCTGTGTGGTGGAGATGGTGAGTTCCCCACCCAGTCAGGCATGCATCTGTAGTCACCACTGCCTGTACTTCGGGATCGTAAAAGGGTTTTCCCCTTGCGAGATTCTCTCTTGTCCACCAGTGTAGGCTCTGTACAAGTGTTGGCGAAACGACCACTAGATCGTCCCACTGACCACTTGCCTGAGACCACTGTTTTGCCAACCATTCCTGCATAGGACGCATGCGCAGTCGCGCGTGGGGGATCAGGTAAATGCATGACGCCATCATGCCCAGTAACCACATTGCTTTGCGTACCGTTATTTGTTGACCGGACTGATAATGTGGAATTTGCAGTAGTATATTCCGAATTCTCTCTTCCGAAGGGAAGGTCAACCCTTTCTGAGTATCTAGGATTGCTCCTAGGAACTGTTTTGAGGTGCTTGGCACTAGGCTTGACTTCTTCTCGTTGATTGAGAAGCCTAATTCGTGGAGGAGGTCGATAGTCCTTTGAATGTTTGTCCTGCAAATTCCTGGGGTTTCCCCAGTTATGAGCCAGTCGTCCAGATAAGGGTACACTGGGATTGCCTCCCTGCGTAGGTGTGCAGCTGCCACCGCCAGTACCTTGGTGTATACCCTTGGTGCTGAAGCTATCCCGAAGGGCAGTACCTTGGATTGGTAGTGGCGACTGTCCACCTTGAAGCGCAAGTACTTTCTGTGCGCCGGGAGCATGGAAATATGAAAATAAGCATCTTTCATATCCAAGGTTGCCATGTAATCCCCCTTTTTTAGGAGGGGGATTACCTCTTGTAGCGTGGTCATACGGAATTTTTGGGGCTTGACATACTTGTTGGCAGGCCGTAAGTCCAGTACTGGGCGCATTGTCAAATCTTTCTTTGGCCCAAGGAAGTAAGTTGAATAGATACCCTTGTTTACCTGGTGTCCTGGGACGAGTTCTATCGCGTCCTTTTCTAGCAGAATGGCAATCTCCTCGAGAAGGATTTTCTGATGTTCTAAGGAGTGTACTTTTTGTCGTGGAGGATGGTTCCGGGGACGCTGCAGTAATTCTATACAATATCCTGTGGACACTGTTCACAGCACCCATCTGTCTGAGGTGAACCCTTCCCAAGCCTGGGTGAAGTTGGAAATGCGTCCCCCTACTGGGGTTGCGTGAGAAGGGACCCTGAACTGAGCGTCACTGCTTTGGTGGAGGCGTGCCACCTCCCTTGTTGGGGCTGCCTCTGCCTCTTCCACGCCCTCTTTTGTTACCCCTGCCGTAACTTTGGGTAGACTGCTGGCTGTTGTTCCACTGTGTACCCTGTCCCTGGGCATAGTTGCCTCTTTGTGAATTTTGGCCGCGTGGGCGACGAAAATTACTAGTCCCCCTCTGGTTAGGGGGTTTGTTGGTTAGTTGGCCAAGGGATTTCAGTGTCTCGTATTCGTCCTTGGCGTTTTTCAGTGCGTCTTCGACCGCTTTCCCAAACAATAGATCGGGTTCCACCGGCTTGTCTATTAATGAAGCCCGAGTTTCTGTCTTGAACCCCGACTGCCGTAACCACGCATGTCTTTTGATAACAGTACTTTCTGCTATCAATCTTCCTGCGTTGTCCGCGGCGTCAAAAGTTGCTTTCAATATGCAACCAGACACGGCTCTCCCTTCTGCCGAGATCTGAGCCAATTGGCCCTTTAACGGTTCAGGAGCAGAGGCTATGAGCGCCGCGACCTCTTCCCATTGATGGCAGTTGTAGCTGGCCAACAGGGTGGTGGAGTTAGCAATCCTTGCTTGGTAGGCGGACGTTGAGGCTACCTTCCTGCCAAACCCGTAAAGTTTCTTGCTCTCCTTGTCGGGAGGAGCTTCTGATGAAGATAAGGGTGTTCCAGCCCTCTTCCGAGTGTTGGTAACAACTAGGGAGTCTGGTTTAAGATGTCCTCTTACATAGAGAGGGTCAGACTGGGCTGCCCGGAAAAGTTTTTCGACCCTGGGGTTGACTGCTCTGGTGAGGTTTGGGTTCACCAGGGACGGATCTATTCTTCGTTGGATGGATTTAAGGATAGGGATGGTCTGAGCGACCGGCCTCCTCTCTCCCACCAACTCTTCTGCGAAGTCCCTTTCCTCCTGTACACCGTGGGTGTCGATGTGAAAATGTTCTGCCGCGCGAGCGAGAACCTCATTAAGGAGGGGCTGGTTATCGACTGGCGAGTCGGTAACTGGGGCTTCGTTCTCTACCGGGGAATCTACTCTGTAAATTTCCTGCTCATCTTCTCCCTCCTCCTGATCCTCATCATCCGCATAGTATTCCGTCCCGGTTTGTTCCTCCATAATCTCAAACTCCTGATCCCCCTCAGGGAAAGGCTCTCCTTGGTACCTGGGGTGTGGAGTAGAGTATGGAGTAGAGTAAGGCTGCACCTCGAAGGGTTCAGGTCTTTCGAACCGGGCCTTTTTACTTAGGGGGATAGGATCAGTGGAACCTGAGGGTGTGGCCCCCTGAGGGTCATACGAGAGGAAATGCTCTGGATTCTTGTCGTAGAAATCCGCCAAGGAAGACATCCTTGACATGACCCTGTCTATGTCTTCACTGGACCATTCTTTGGAACAGGGGATGACTTTAGTAGGCAATTTAGGGGACTTATCAAGGGTACCCTTGCCGGATGTTGATCTCTCAGTAGACTTGTATTTGTCTGTCTGCTTAGGGGGGGAAGGATGGTCGTACAGGAGTGGAAGAATGTGCTTTCCGCTGTTTCCCCCCCTCCCCGTGCGTGGAAAAATGTTTTCCCTGTCCCTTGGAGGCCCCGGAGACTTTCGACGCCTGGCGTCGAGGATCGGGAGAGGTATCTGTGTTTTTCGAGCATGGGGCCTCGCTGGTGTTAACTGCGAGCTCCGTCTCTTGGAGCGCAGCCTGGGGGTGGAAGTCGTCTTCGTCCTCCGACGATCGAACTTCCGTTAGTCTAGGGAGCGAGGCACTCTTGGCAAGAGTGGATGATTGCCTTGCGTCATGAGGCGATCTCGATCGAGAGCGCCCAGAGGACACCGAGTCGGACCGTTCTATCTGTGCCTCTTTCCGAGAAGTCGACGTCGTCGAGGTTCGGTTGGACTTAGTGTGCTTAGTGTGTGTAGGGTGTGTAGCGCTTGCGTCGCCGGGGGTCTTCCCCATAGCCGCCCTGCCGGACGACCTTCCGAGGTCGGGGACCTGCGCTCGGCTGTCTTTCGACGCCGTAATGCCCTCGCCGTCCGAAAGTACGGCGTCGCTGCCATCGCTGAAGGCGCACTCCGCTGCCATGGCCGCCTGCCTGGCGTGGTGGGCCCAACGCTTAGTCGAACGGTCCTTAAGTGTCTTAGGTTTAAACCTACTACACGCTCTGCAGTTCGCTTCGGGGTGGTCCCTCGGCAAACAGAGATTGCACGAGGCGTGCCTGTCGACACAAGGGTATTTGCGGTTGCACTTGGGGCAGAATTGGAAAGGGGTACCCTCCATACGCACCTAAAGGCAGCGGGCTGGTAAGTGTAGGAAATATATAAGGTGTACCTATATACCAAGAGTGAAGAGTATGTACCACCCCCCACTCTCCCTACTTGCAGGGCCGAGGCCAGCGGCCTACCAGGCCCGGGCCGAGGCCAGCGGCCTTCCGAGGCCCATATCCGTCGTGCAGCAGCCGACGGTCGATGTCTTCTCCAGCCGTCGTCGAGGGTCGACGTTGGGGTGGGGAAGGATGTCAAAGAATTATAAATTTCAATTATTAGCAAAAGTATGGCTAAGGCCAGGAGACTCCGCAAGATGCTTCCGACCAGTATGGCGGAAAAAAACAATCTGAGGATCCTAGACGCGTGAGGGATCTTGGGTACAGTGGACGTCACACTAGGGATAGTATTACTGGCACGCCTGTGTCGACGCCCATTTTCGAGTTTCGAAAAACAAACTGTAATACTCCGCAGCTTCCACTAGATGTCGGCCTATGCACAACATGTGATCCAAGCAGATTCCACAAGCCTCAGAAATATATATATATACACATATATATACACATATATATATATATATACACACACATATATATATATATACACACATATACACATACATATATATATACATGTATATGTATATTTATGTATATATATATACATATACATATACATATACACACAGGCAGCAGAGTACCCCTAGAATGCAATCTATGAAATCATTGGTTAGGCAACAGATTATGCCCTTTTTGCACTATACACTTTCATGTTCCCTAAGGGACATCAGGCATAGACTAAGTTATTTTGACACATTTGTGTATTATGACTCAATGTATAGTGTTGAATTGAAATGACTAAATGTCTAATGCTTTGTGGCAATTTTGCACCTTACTGTTCTAGGAATAAGCTGCTAATGCACTAAGCACTTTATTTTCAGAAACTGATCATCAAAATGATCAAATTTAATATGCTTTGAGGCACTTTGCACTTTATTGTTTTAAGAACATGCTGCTAATGCACGAAGCACTTTACTCCTAAGAGCAGACTGCCTCAATACTTGGCACTTATTTTTTATAATGCTCATGCAAAATGTTTCCCCAACTATTGCAACATGGACTTTATGGGCACATGCCTTGTGTGTCCTCCAGCCTAATATAGAGAAGAACAAGTTACTTCTTACCTTGTAACGTTCTTTCGACGGGATGTTCCTCCGACGTATTCCTTATCTTTGATAATACGTTTCCAGCTTGCTGGCCTCGTAAATATTTTCTGTAGAGGGCACTGCGCGTCGACGTCTGCCGAGTCAATGTCCCTCGACGGCCACCGTATCGGCGCCGACGTCATCATGCCCATAAATAGCCACGCGCTGCGTCCGTTGCTCAGTTCCGTTTTGTAGCATAAGAAAAGTCATGCCTGAATTGGTTATTGACCTTGAAGGAGCATAAGCTGCAGCCACCATGGAAGTATCACTGCGGGGATGGTTGGGAGGGGCGATAAGGAATACGTCAGAGGAACATCCCGTCGAAAGAACGTTACAAGGTAAGAAGTAACTTGTTCTTCGAAGGGATTGTGTCCTCCGACGTATTCCTTATCTTTGATAGACTCCCATAGCAGTGGCATGTAATTGGAGGTGGGAGGGAGAATGTTATGTATCCCTTTAGGGATGGACCGAATGTAATACGGCCTTGCCAAATCTGGTCTCTTGAGTAGTGGAGGAATCCAGATTGTAATATTTTGTGAATGTATGTGCGGACGACCATGTGGCAGCCGCACATATGTCTCCGACCGGTACCCCTCTTTGGAGAGCCGAAGAGGCTGCGATACCCCTGGTTGAATGAGCCCTGAGATTTTGGGGTGGCTCTTTCCCTGCCAGTTTGTAACATTCCAGAATGGCCAAAATAATCCACCTGGAGATGGTTTGTTTTGGTATGGGTAGTCCCAACTTGTGACCGGAGTATCCTACAAACAGTTGGTCTGCTTGCCTGATCCTAGCCATTCTGTTGATGTAAAAGCTGAGAGCTCGCCTTGGGTCCAGCCTATGTAGCCTTTCCTCCTCTTTCCCTGGATGGGGAGGAGGGTAGAACGAAGGTAAGGTAATTTTCCGAGTAATATGAAATTCAGAAACCACCTTTGGGAGGAAATTAGGCTTCACCTGTAGGACAACTTTGTCCTTATGGAAAATTGTTTGTGGGGGTTTACAGGAGAGAGCTTGTAGCTCACTCACCCTCCTAGCAGATGTTAGCGCTACCAATAGGACAGTTTTAAGCGTGAGAAATCTCAGCGCACAAGAGTGAAGTGGTTCGAATGGAGTGCCCATTAGGAAGTTTAAGACTAAATTTAAGTCCCATAAGGGAACCTGGAATGGTTTTGGCGGATCAACATTAGTTAATCCCTTGAGAAATTGTATCACTAGAGGAAGTTTGAAATACGATGGTTCCTCCGCAGTGCGCTTGAAGATAAAAAGCGCTGCGAGATCGCCTTTTACAGTGCCAACTTGAAGGCCTGAGTTTGTCAAGTAGAGTAGAAACGATAACACTGTTGGTGTACCACATGAAAAAGGGTCGATATTCGCTTCCCTACACCAGCTGCAAAATGTGTTCCAACGGCAGCGGTATAAAGACTTTGTTGCTGGCCTTCTGGCCGAAAGCAACACCTCCATGACGTCATCAGGGAGATCCCAATCCTTGTACCTCACCCTTTCAGAAGCCAAGCGTGAAGGTTGAGGGTTCTGGTGTCTGGATGGAGAACCTGACCTCCCTTCTGTGAGAGAAGATTCTCTTTGAGTGGAAGACGGATTAGAGGGCAGATGGACATATCTATAAGGTCCGGGTACCACGTTCTCCTGGCCCAGTCCGGGGCAATTAGGATCATGGTTTTCCGGAATCTTCTCAACCTCCTGATCATTTGAGGAAAAACAGGGACTGGTGGAAACGCGTAAAGGAGTGGAAACTCCCAGTCCACTACGAATGCGTCTCCCAGAGCTCCTCCCGGGGGAAATTCCCTTGAACAGAACAGATCGCACTTCCTGTTGGTGCTTGTGGCGAACAGATCCACCTGAGGGGTTCCCCAAAGGGCGAAGATCTCTTGAAGGACTTCCTGAGCTAGCTCCCACTCGTGGGAGACTGTGCTCTGCCTGCTCAGAGCATCCGCTGTCAAGTTCTTCTCTCCGGCTAGGTGGACTGCCGATAGAGAGATTCCTTCTTGGATTGCCCAAAACCAGAGCTGCATCGCCTCTCTGCACAGTGGCAGTGATCCTACGCCTCCTCTTTTGTTGAGGTAGTGCATGGCCACCGTGTTGTCCGTCATCATCAGGACATTTCTCCCCTGTACTGATGGCAGGAAAGCTTTCAGCGCTAGTCTGATCGCTCTCAGCTCCAATAGGTTGATGTGTAGTCTGGACTCCGATGGAGACCAACGACCGCTGATTGTCAAATCGTTGGCATGGGCTCCCCACCCCGTGAGTGAGGCGTCTGTGACTACTGTTATCTCCGGCAATGGTTGCCAAAACAGTTCTCCTTTCAAGATGTTCTCTGGATAGGCCCACAATTGAAGGTCGCGGGCTACCTTGTCCGGAATCCGGAGGAGATCTGTCATTCTCCCTGAGAATTGCGACCACTGACTTCTCAGTGCCCACTGAAGAGATCTCATTCTCAGGCGAGCCTCTGGCACAAGGAAGATGCAGGATGCCATGAGGCCTAGCAACCTCAAAAAGTCAAAGGCTGGGAGACGTTGGGCATTTTGAAACTTGGTGACCATCTGTAGAATATCTTGAGCCCTCACCTCTGGTGGCGAGGCATTTCCCAGGGAAGTGCCCAGGACCGCTCCAATGAACTGGAGTCTCTGTGATGGTATCATCTGTGACTTCTTTAAATTGAGGGAGAAGCCCAGTTTGTGAAGGAAGTGGCAGAAATAATCTAGCTGGGCCTGGGCCTGTTCCGAAGATACATCCCTGATCAGCCAATCGTCCAGGTAGGGGTAGACGTGGATCCCTTCCCTCCTTAGACTCGCAGCCACTACCGACATCAGCTTGGTGAAGACCCTCAGGGCGGAGTTCAGCCCAAATGGCAGAACTCGAAATTGATAATGAGAGTCGCCAATTGCGAACCTCAGGTATTTCCTTTGTTTGAGATGGATTGGCACATGGAAATAAGCATCCTGAAGGTCCAGAGATACCAGCCAGTCCTGGAGCTGGAGGGCCTGAAGGATCCGAGAGAGTTACCGTCATGAACTTGTCCTTCCTGAGGAACTTGTTCAATTCTCGTAAGTCCAGGATGGGTCTCAGTCCTCCGTCCTTCTTTGGTATGAGGAAGTAGGGGGAGGGGGGGGGTGGGGGGTGGGGGGGGGGGGGGGAGTACCAGCCCTTGTTCCTGTCCGGTACAGGTACCGGTTCTATGGCACCTTTCTCTAGCAGGTCTATAATTTCCTGCAAGAGGAGCGGATCTGGAACTTTTAGAGAGCTGTTCCCCGGTGGATGACTCTGAGGGATGTGTAGAAAGGGTAGGCAGTAACCCTGGGCAACTGTCTCCAATGCCCAAGCATCTTACTTTATAGCCTGCCATTCCGTCAGATGGCGAGTTAACCTGCCCCCTACAGGTGTATTGTGTGGGAAGGTCTCAGAGTGGTTTGGGGGCGGCTGATGCAGATGCCAAGGGTAAAGAGGCACCTGCTGCTGCTGCGGCCTTAGTACCTTTGACCCGTCCACCTCGGGTGGATCTCCTTTGGCCTCTTTGAGCCGGCTGTCCTCTGCCTTTCCCGAATGCGGAATAATAGCAAAAGGACTTTCCTCTCCCAGAGGTTCCTGAGGGGGGAAAAGGAGTTAGGCGGATAGCAGCTCTGTCATCAGCCTTTTTCCCGAATACTGAAGAGCCGTCAAAGGGCATATTCAAAAGTCTGGCCTGTACATCTGGAGCAAAGTCAGACTTTCGCAACCACGCATGCCTGCGGATTGTTGTACTTGCCGCCATGGCCCTGCTGATACTGTCAGCGGAATCGATGCCAGTTTGAAGTTATTCGCACATGGCATCTTTGCCATCTTTAATAATGTTAAGGAAGGCTTCCTTTTCCTCTCCTTCGGGTATGCAGTCAGCCGCTGATGAAGCACACTCCCACAGTGTGTGACTGAACCTGGCGAGCGTACAGGTGGCGTTGATGGAGTTCAACGCCATACTACAAGCAGAGAAGACTTTCTTCGCCATAGAATCATACCTCTTGTCATCTCTATCCTGTGGGACAGTAGGGTAAGCGGTCCTACTGCTAGATGAAGTTGCCGCTTGAACCACCAGGCTCTCTGGAGTCGGGTGTTTTGATAAGTATTCAGGGTCAGCAGCCGCTACCCTATACTTGGCTGACAATCTTTTATTGACTGCAGGGATAACTTCAGGAGTTTCCCAATTAGATGTAATTTTACTTTGTAAGGCTGCATGGAAGGGGACCACAGGGTCCTTCTGTGGACCTTTGTCTAATATGTCTGTTGGGTCATCCGGTTGAAAAACAGGCGAAGGCGCAGACCAACCCATAAATTCAATAATTCTTGCCATGAGGGTTCTATAGGGTGTTTTTCGGCATGTTCCCCTGGGTCTGGCTTAACAAATTCCACTTCTGGGCAAGTGTCCAGCCCACTTGCCTCATGTATTGACTCCTGTAGGTCCTTCAACCTTCTTTCCTAAGAGGTGAAATCCTCTGAAATAGGCAGTGTGGTCCTCTGTAACCCAAATGTTTCCTGATCAGAATCTTCCCCCTCTTCATAAATTGAAGATATCCAGGGTACTTTGACCTCTGAAATGGTGTAAAACCCATCTCTGAGGCTGAAGGAGCCAAACTCGTCATTATTGGGCGAGAAAACGTTGATGTCGTCGACGCCGATGTGACAGGCTTCGAAGGCGGCGAGAACGGCGTCGAAAAAACTGGAAGGGGTCTCGAAGAACTCGAGAGGATCGGGATCCTACTCAAGGACATCGACGACAGTCTTGGCGTCGTGCCGGAGGCCCTTGGAATCACTGTTGGCTGTGGAGTAGCCTTGGTCTTCTCTTTCATCGGCGTCGATGTCGGCGTAGAGTCGATCGACCGATGCGTCGAGGAACCCTTCGACAACGGCGTCGATGGCGCCGATCCATGCGTCGAAGGAATCTTCGACGACGGCGTCTAAGATGGTGCCTTCTTACCCGATGGCTCGTGGCGCTTTCGGGTGGAATGTTTCGCCGGGTGCTGCGACTCGCAGCGTTTTGATTTTTTGGGTTTTTCACCCGGGGTATCACCCTCAGCTGTCTTCGAGGGGGTCGAGGCCGCTTTCTCGAAGACGCTGAACATTTTCTTTCTGAATTCCTCCCACTTAGCCTGAGAGCTGTGTTTTGTGGGACAGGAGACCCTTTCTGGGGAAACAGAAGACGACGAGGAAGGGGATCTTCGATGTCTCTTTTTTGAGTGTCTTGATCTCGACGAATGGTGGGAGCTACTTCGAGATCTAGAATGGAAATGTTTGACGGCGAGGAGACGAATGCCTCGACTCAGCCGAAGAAACCTTCAAGGAGGTTTTGACTGACTTACCTCTCTCGAGCTTCCCCTTGCGCTCCTTCAAGGCTTTCGCCGTCATGGACATGCAGTCCTCACATTCCGAACAATGGTGCTCGGCTCCCAAGCACCACAAGCAGATCCTGTGTGGATCTGTTATCGACATTTTTTTACCGCAGTCTCGACATTTCTTGAAGCCACATCGCGGCGTCGGTTCCGATGATGATGATGTCGAGAACGAGTAGGTATTTATTCGAGTAGATATCGATTATCCTGATTGAACTGAGCAACGACGTTCCGAGGCCCCACGAAGCGCGGAAAAACGGAACTGAGCAACGGACGCAGCGCGTGGCTATTTATGGGCATGGTAACGTCGGCGCCGATACGGTGGCCGTCGAGGGACATCAATTCGGCGGACCTCGACGTGCAGCGCCCTCTACAGAAAACATTTCCGAGGCCAGCAAACTGGAAACGTATTATCTAAGATAAGGAACACGTCGGAGGACACAATCCCTTCAAAGTAAAGTTCAGACTACATGCCCAGCTATTCCTTGCTCACTAAGACAACAAACGTATGTACAGTGCCCTTTCATGCATCTACATGCACACCGACACATACAATCTTAAGACTAAAGAAAACACATCTTAATATAGAACACCAAAAGCTTTTCCTTCTCACAAATGCCAAACAACTGCTTGCTGGGAGGCTCTTCTAAAACTTGAAACATCAAACGCAATTCATGTGCTTCTGTGATGAAAAGAAAACAAAGTATCAAATGGCCATGTTGCTGCAACTCGCTGCCTCCATTAAAGCTGATCAAGAGGAAAATGAAGCAGAAATGCAGTGCTAGTTTAAGACAATTTTCATTTTACACAATACTACATGTTTCCTAAAGCAATGTGAAAGCATGATCATGATTCAAAATGCTTCAATAACACTGTAACCTACACAATGCAGGCAGTTGAACTAAGTGAACAAAACACAAACTCCCTTCTACATTAAAGAGTATTATCTTGTTAGAATTATTAAAAGAGTTACAAATAAAATAGACCAAGACTCAACCCAGTTGCTTCTTTCAAGGAACTGTATGGATTGCTAAAGTAGAGAGTGATTTGCAAGTTGCTGCTGTTCAACCTGTTACCAGTGACCTCCAAGATATTTGGGTGTGCTGCCTGTGTAAGCCTTACGCAAGGAAGAATTAAAAAAGGGCCTTATTGACCAGATTTCTGTGCGTAAAAAGTTCTAATACATACCTCATCTGGAGGGCTGCCTAGGACTGAAAAAAGGAATCCTATGCTTGGTCGAGCAGCATGCCAAGCTGAGAGGATATAAGAACTTTGAAACCAAGGGACAGTTCCTGGTAAATTATCCAGCAACTTGGGATAAGATGTTGTCTGGAGGAAAGGAACACAACCTTAGCATTGGAATCCTATATTTTGAAGCATTATTTTGAATCACTTTTATTACTTTTTTTACAATTAGTAAAATTGGGAACTTTTCTGTTGATTGGAAACGCAAAGGACATGTTTTACTTTAGGAAGGGATCAGCCTTGCACAGTTATTTATGATTATTGGTGTTCAGGACAATAGGAGGTTTTTGGGACACGGCAGTGACAGTTTAGTTTCAGACTTCCTGACATTTCTACTAGTTTCCTTTGAGGTATGGAGACCTGTGAGAAACCTGAAGGTGTCTCCCTAACTAGTACCCGGGGATCTGTCATCTAGGTGGCCAGGACACAGCCATCGCTATTGGATCCAGTTCCTCGGGGTGGACCAGTGAGGGAGGATCACCTTTGAATGGGGTGGGGGCGCGGGGGGGGGGGGGGGTCTTCGGGGAGTGGGAGACAGACAGGTGAGACAGGGTATCCCCCTACTTTAAACACCTTTTACTCATCCTACCACGCAGAACATTCAAAACCACTACCCCACCCCTCCTTTTCTGACAGAAACACTTTTGCACGACACTAAAAAACGGACTAACACCAGAGCGGTTTACCTGACATGTCCCAAAACAAGGGTCAGGCAAAGTCAGGCAATTAACCAGGATAAAAGGTGGAGCAGGAGAGCACAGTACGAGATGGCTAATCAGGCGCAGCAGTTCAAGTGAAGGAGAAAGGTGGCAGGAATCAAGACAGTGGCAAGGAGAAAAGTGACCTCTCCCTTTTTGTCCCAGGCCCACGGAACCTTTGTGGAAGAGAGCCTCAGACAGCGAACAATAGCACAAGTGTTTTGCAGCAGATGCCAATGGTACACGGGGTAAGCCTACACGGATAAGCAGGAGCGAGGGAAGATCCTGCAACCGTGGTACCGGCCTCAACTAGAGTGAAGCCACAAGTCCAGCAGTTCATCATAGCCGGTGAGTCAAGGAGAGTACTGATAAGAACCGGGCTGTGTTGAATGAGAAGGGCAAAATGGCGAGTTTGAACCAAGTTGATTGCACTGTGAAAGAACTGTAAAATGTGTTAAGGGGAGACCAGCTGCAGAGGGAAACCAGCACCACATGGGGGCCAACTCAAGAGACTCTGGTCATCCCCATTTGAGCTAAACATATCAGAAGGCCATAGGAGGGCCAGCAGAATAGGTCAAAGTGGTCATACTGAGGGTCAAGCAATATCCCTGTACAATCGAAAGACTTTAATCTACAAACTGTGTGAAAGAAAAGGCGGTGTATCCCACAAACAATCATGAATGTGAAATTAGCAAGCGTGAACCCAACTGAGAGATGCTGACGAGAGGGGCGAAATCCAAAGTCCCGAGAAACAGTGCGTTGACAGACGTGAACCCGGCCGAGGGATGTCCACTATGAACGGTTTGAAGAGACATTGAAAAACGAAGGGAAGAGAAATCGCGCTGAAGAGAAGTCTGAGCCCAACCGAGTGAAATCCAGGGGTGAAGCAACCACCCAAAGGTCAGTAAGAAAAGAACTGATATTATGGAATACGATACGTGAAGGGTCAGCGCCCAGAAGAGAAGGACCCAGGGGTGAAGTCATCACCTAAGAGACATATATAAGAATTATGTGTATGTTAATTGTTTTTTGTGAGCACATCAGGCCCTCGTAAGCAGGAAACTCAGCTACATAAAACCTGGATATCGATAAGGATTGAAGGGTCAGCGCGCCGAAGAGGGGGATCCAGGGCTGAAACCATCATCCAATGTGAACTGTGGAAATAAACTCTTAAAGGACCTTTTGTTGTGTTCTCGAAGGCAAGAGACTCAAGTGAAACGAGACTTGGCCATCGAGGGCACTGATAGCTGAAAGCTGAACTCTCATCTCATGCTTGAGAGGCCCGAGAGTGTGCTGTGCTCCAAGTTCCCATCTTACCCTGTGCTCAAAACATGGGCAAGGGAGGTTCATTTTATGGTCAACGCTTGCTCTCATCTTAGATTTAGGTTTAGATTAGGCATGTACCCACCCTGCATACAGCATTAATTGTTCAATAAACACCCTTGAACTGTGATCACTTGTATTCGTCTTGTTGCCACCACAAGTTCCTCACAGACCCCTCTTAGCTTTGGGGATAGAGAGGCATTTTTCCAACCCTATTTTCATTAACAAAAGGCTATCGAAAAACATGCATGCCACCATTATGTCCAACCCTTATTTCTGCACCCTTGTAGCGGGTACATCCCAACCTCCCCACAGATTCTCCAGCATAGGTTAAGGTACACCAGAATCATTTTATTTTGCCTTTCCAGAGGGAGATCCCACCGATAACATTGTTTTAGTTGACATTCTTTGTCAATGGTTTACCTGGAAGCCCAGTGCTTCATAGCTCAGATGTGATGCCAAGATTCCTCCCCAATATGGGCACCAAGGTCCTGTTCCCATTTCAACATATAGGGCAACCGATCCTGTGGGTCAAAAGAGCTTATAGAGTGTGTTCTAGGGCAGATAAGGCTCTAGTCTTTCTACTCTTTACAGCAGTGTTAGAGGCCCAGTAACAGCTGAATATCTGATCTCTCGTTTTCGTCAAGGTTAGATGTCGTTTTGCAATCCACAAAGTTAGTGGGGCTCCTCTGGAACATAGCTGCCTTAATTCTTTTACCCAAACCCTTTCGCAAACATTCAAAACCTTTCCTACAGACCCCTAGTGTGAACATCCAAATTCCCCAAGACTGGTTACACCCCCCCCTTGCTCCCATCTACCAACTGTCTTGCTCTATGTGTGCCATCTAAGGTGAGATGACATTCGACCCCAAGTGAACATTTGTGCAAGGTGGCCAGCAAGGAAATATCGGTAGATATCCGGAACCTCCAAGCCTCGCAATCAGAATTTATTTTGAGATTCAAGTCCTCCTACCGTTCCATATAAAAAAAAAGTTTTGCTGTAGAGCATGAAAATTCCCGACTGATATCTGTACTGAAAGCGCAAGGAAGTGATATAACAAGTTAGGCGCCAAGTTCATTTTGCGCTCCTTAGCTCAGCCTTGGATAGAGATTTCCTGAGAATTCCAGTGTTGCAATATTTAGTGTCTTCGGAAAACAGAAGGATAATTAAGATGGAGATTTCCAACAACTGACGGGATCTTAACCCCTAGTACTACATTGCTTCATGTGACCATTTAAAATTGGGCATAGGGTTGATCTCAATCATTCAGATTCTGGTGATATCAAGATTGCCAAACCCTGGGACTTTGAGTTGTTAATCACAAATCCAGAGGCCGAAGAAGAATTCTCCAGTTGGTCAAGCAATGCAGTCATGGATGGTATTGCGTCAGTGACTTTATCAAAGAGAGCTTCTATTACTAGTCTTTCAGTGGTATACCCCCTATATTCACATTGTCCTTAATCAGTTTTGCAAAAGGCGCTACCAAAATCGCAAATTGCAAAGGAGAGAACGGACAACCCTGCTTCATACCTCTCGAGATCGTAACAGGTTGGGTTGCTTTCCCATTAACCCAGATCTTAGTGGCAAGGGCAACATAGTGAGGGATAGCTCATAAAAACGGTGCCAAAACCCAGAGTCTGCAAAAGGGTTCGGAGATCACCCGAGCTGGTCAAAAGCCTTACTGGTATCTAGGGAGCCCACAGCCCTCTCAAGTCCTACCCGGCCACCCAAGTCTATAATATTCAATATCCCCCCTTATAATGTCCACTTCTTTGAAGGTTAAAGCCTACCTTATCTGCGTGGATCAAGTCGGGGAGCACACCCATCAAGCGAGTAACAAGCACTTTCGAATAGATCTTAGCATCATTATTCAAGATTACAATACGCCTATAGGAGTCCTGCAAGCTTTGGTCTTTATTGGGTGTCCAGTCAATTGGTCGAAAAAAAACTGGTCGACTGCAATTTGGTCGAAAACCAAATGGTCGAATTTTTTTTTTATTTATATATTTATTTTTCGGGTTTTCGTTTAGTAAAAAAAGGGGTTTTTAGAGAAAAAAGAGGGGGTTGGGACCCCCCCCCCCAAAAAATTTAAAAAAAAGGGTTAAAATAAAAAAATAAAAAAATTCGATCATTTGGTTTTCGACCAAATTGGTTCGACCATTTGTCTGGTCGACCAATTTTTTTCGACCAAATGTCTGGCAACCCTTTATTGGGCTTCAGAATTAGAACTGCAGATTCCTGCATCAACGGGGTGACACCGCCATTTGTAGGAAATGTATTAAACAATTTTGTTAAATGAAGAGTCAAAAGGGTCTGAAACCTTTTATAAAACTACGAGGTGAATCCATCTGGGCCCAACGTTTTGTCCCCAAGTGCCTTAATGGCTAGTTCTACTTCTTCACCCTGGATAGGCCGATCTAAATCCTGGCTAATCTCAGGATCTAGGCCTGCAAGAGCTGGCGCCGTCAGATAGTTAATTTGGAGTCCGAGTCTCGGATTTACTCGGGACTGCTACCATAATGGAAGAGTAATAACGGTGTACCCTCGAGTAATAACGGTGTACCCTCTCAATTTTACTTGAGTCTTCATAGTGTAGGATACCCTCATCGTCCTTCAGGGTCAAAATATTACCATGTGCTTTGCATCTAGCAAGCTTGTGAACCAATAATTTGTTAGCTTTATTCCGCCTAATATAATAAAACTTTGGCAGTTGGTGTACTGTACAATAGCGCAAGTATATTTGTACATGCAAGAATTGCATACTGCACAAAAAACATTTAACGCAACATCCTCTCATTCACAAGAAAGTAGAAAATGCAAATTAAGAATAACACGACAACACCTTGAACTGCTGATGAACAGAGCAAACAATTCATTGCAAGGTAAATCCCTTCACAATCTTTGATTGGAAGCCAATCTTAATTTAAACATGGGTTGAAACCGATGCACTTCAGGAGTAATTAAGTCACAGAGGTATCTTTCAACTCCCTTTTGTATAGCAGTCAAGATAATCCCACAAAAGATAAGCCTGCAGATCAGTTTAAAATACTGATCAAGGAGACAATATCGATCTTGATTTATGTTCCAAGTAATAAAATGCAATCATAATTGCTAGTGTATGGAATGGTCTTCTACCAAGGGCAAGTTCTTGCAACATCAGGAAAACAGTCTCCCCCCAGTGCCTGCGGTGTGAAAACGGGGTTATGGGCTTCTCAGAGCAGCCTGATGCATGTTGAGCCTTCGTTAGGCAGCAATGGATGCCCAGACATGAATGAGACTGGACTGTAGCCGGAAGGATCATAAGTGAGTCAGCTACAAGGCTTACCCCAGTGGAGCCTAGGTGCCTGGTGCCAAGTGCATCCCCCCCTTCCCCCATGCGGTCCGGGGTGTTGAGTGTGGTGGCACGGGTGGCCCAGAGTCTGCATGAGGCATGTGGCAGATCAGCTTCCCTTGGGGTTCTGTCCATTTCACTCTGGGGCCGGAGCATAATAGGGAACATCCCATGGACTGGTCCTGGGGCTGGCTGCTCCTGGGTACTGTGAGCCGGTTCGGACTAGTCAGCGTTCGCTGTGGGTGGAGTCAAGATCCTTTTGCCTGCCAACATGTGCTAAACCACCCCATCCCTCCCACCATCACGTGAGGATTGTGATGCGGGTGCAATGCAGTCAGCTTCTGCAGGGTTTGAAATTGAGGGGAGCTATTCAGCTCCTGCTTATAGCCAAGAAGAGCTTGATAACTTCACACCAGCAGCTAATAGGAGCTACTTCTGGCTTCCCAGGCCAGCTGATGCCGAACAAAGATACCTATGTGAATTTAACTGCACATTTGGGACAAATCGAGAAATAAACATTAGGACACATCTATTTAACATTTAAAATGCATAAGAGATCATAAATAATGGACGAAATGATTATTTTTACGTCTTATGTCGGAGATAGATTTGCGGAACGCTATGTTCTGGCTTGTTGTTCCTCCAGTGGTAGCTCCTAGTCACTGCTGGATACCCAGGGGCTGCTTTTAGCTCCTACTCATCCTATCTTAATTTCAATCCCGGTACTGGCACGAGGTAGATTGTACGATTGCCCTATATTTGAAGTTGACAAGACAGTACAAGCAAAAAAAAAAAAAAACAGTGAGAGCATAATTGAAGTGCAAGCTAAATTTATTAATCTACCTGGTCTTGCAAGTTCATGACCACTCTTTAGTTTCTCTCAGCTTGGTGCACCGCCCCACCAGAGTGCACCTTCGGTTCACCACAGATAGTAGCGGCTTGAAACAACAAGGCAAAACAAATTAAGCCAAAAATAAAATATTGCTACAATGCTACAAGTGCAGGATTTTTAATTGAGCCCCACTTGATATCCCAAGCACTGTCAGTACTTTCACAAAAAGGTACTTTATAAAACATTACAATGCGTTACATTTGAAACGGTATTTCAAACATAATGCATGCAATTATTGGGTTCATTAAAAAAAAAAACAATCTGTATCTCTTACACAGTGCGTTTACATGGTGGATTCTTTGAAGACTGCGAATCCGCAATCGACGAACACCACCAGACTCTGTGGTCCACGCCATTTGTGAGAAATTCCCTAGTGACTCCGGCCAATACTGCAGATTTATGCAGACAGTACCTCGACCGCAGCAGTACAATTTGTAGTTTGTCATTACCATCCAGTTTACAAAACTAAAAAAGTTAAAAATGAGCTGATATGAAAAGTTGTTCGAAATTATTTTAAAGTCCACATCGTACTGTCATCTAAGAGGATCGTGAAAGATTAGTGTGCTGCAACAAGGTTACTGGCCTATTGCGCTTGCCTCATCCACATCCATCCATCCATCCATCCATCCCCCCAGCGCCATCAATGGCATTTGGCACCTGTGGCCACGCACTGACAAGGAGGCTGGCAAGGCTCAAGGTGCCAAACATGTACAACCAAATGGGGCTGTTTGGCACAGGGACCATTGACCGCATGGCCGGCCCAGACCTGGTGTCTCCAGACTCCCCTTTGAAGACCCCGTCCCTGCAATCAACATATCTGTGTCCCGTGACCGTGTTCCGGGCCTAGTGCGCTCACCACATCCATCTACCTCCAGTATCAATGGCAGTTCGCAACTGTGGCCATGCACTCGCAAGGGGCTGCAAGGATTGGAAGGCTCAAGGTGCCAAATACCCTGTAAAACCAATCTACAACCATGTACACACTTTAGCAGGGTCCCAGACCCGGTGTCTCCAGACTCCCCTTTGAAGGCTCCGTCCCTGCAATTAACATATGGCTGTGTCCTTTGAATGTGTTCCAGGCCCATTATGCTCGCCTTATCTACATCCATTCAACCATCCCCCACCCTCCACCACTGATGCAATTTGCATCTGTGGCTGCGGGCTGGCAAGGGGGCTTCACTGGTGGGATGGAGGAGGTCCAAATGTGTCAGAGGTCTGGAGGGTGTGAACAAAATAAACGTAGGACATTCATACACAACCACTTCTGGAAGCCTTTATAAAAACTGTGGAAGTTAACAAGAAAACATCTCTGAAATCGACTTGGGATATCGCAATCTATCCACTTTGTTCCTTGCTTGCTGAATTGTCTCATCTGGTCTTCTAACTAACGGTTGGTCAACTTTTACTATAGTTTTCTTTAGAGTTAATGTTATATGCTCTTTCTATCGCTTTATACTCAATATACACCCTATTCTCAAGTTAATATATTCAAAAAGTCACCATTATCAACCGTCCAATGTACTTTTATCTCCAACTAGCACATTGCCCACTTGATCTGTAACTTCTCTTCTAACTTTGTGTTACGCAGATGACTCAGCTCTCATTCAGGCTTCCCCTCACCCTCCACTACTCCCTCTCTCTCTCATTCCTGAGTGTCCATCTGTAATTCAGGATTGGTGCACCTCAAACAATATCTGCCTTAGTGCCAGTAAGACTGAGAACCTTCTCATGGCACCCATGCTCCAGCTTTCCATCTCACTTTGGTCACCCTTCTTGGGCCCTCTACCTTCGCCTTACTGTGAGGCAAAAAACCTTGATATCATCTTCAACTCCACTCTCTCCTTCTCTTCTCACATCACAGAGCGTGCCAAGAAGGACCACTTCCAGCAGCACATCCTGAGACGTATTCTATCATTTCTCACTTTACATCAGAAGCTCACTGTCTCTAGAGTCCTGGTTTTCACAGACTGGACTACTGCAACAGTATCAATCTGCCTACCTCTACTCTTCGCCCTTGGCAACTAATCCAGAACAGGACTGCAAGACTTATCCTTGGCCTCAAGCCCAGGGACTGTATCTTTTCAGCCCTGAAGTCTCTCCACTGGCTCCCGGTGAACGCAAGAATCAAGTTCAAGATCCTCTGCACCGTCTACAAGCATCCCTGAGGCCGGGGCCCCCACTACATCCAACTCTCTCTTGGGAAATACCTTCCTTCTAGAGCCTTTCTTTCAGCTACATCCAAATTGTTGCGGCTCAGATGCTTCTCCAGGCTGAGAGTGGGGGCCCGATCTCTCTCCTCTGCAGGTGGCTCCCTATTGAATGGCCTCCCTGCACCTCTCAGACTTCAGCCAGACCATCAGACGTTCCTGAAGCAGCCCTTCCATTTTTCCTCTGCCTCATCTACCTCACTCACTTGCTAACTTAGCAGTCTACTCCGCCGACTGGTTGCTTGGCTATCCTGAGAGTCTCACAGGGTACAAGGCTCCTCCATGAACAGTCTTCCTTGCACTGCCCCTGGGCCTATCCCCCTTTGGGCTGTAACTAACTCCTACAGCCCTCCGACCTCCTTGCACTTAGCCAGAGCCGCTGTGGTCTAGCTGCACTTACTCAGTGCCATGCTGCCCTGATCCCACTACCTCCTACACTCTCCCTTACACCAAGCGCCCCCCCCGCAATCTCCCTTCCCACTACACTTGGCATTGTCGCACTTGCACGATCCGAATGACAAGGCATAGTAAGATCGTTTGTCTTGTTTCCCCAACCCATCTTCCCTCCCTTGTCTTGTGGCACCTAGAAAACATTGTGTAAAGGTGCGCTATAGTTGACATATCACATAACATTACAGAGTATTGCTTCCAACTGTAATATTTCACAGTGCATGTTTGCTTTAGGTGGAATTTTTTAAAATGTACCTTTATTATCAATGCAATGTGATGTTTGATGTACTCACTGACATTTTTTTGGATAGTAATTCTGGGTCTTTTTATTTTTTTTAATTATTTTTATTATTTTTTTTTTTTTTAAACACAAAGAAAATCCCAAAATGCCTTCATGTATCGTTTTCGGTTGCCCTAATTTCAGCCATGACAAAAGTGAAAAAAACAGGCTGCATGTCTTTACGAAGGTTATCAATTTAGTTAAAAAATGGTCGTCTAACTACAGATTTCCAGTGTCCGAGATTGAAAGCGGAGCCAACAATGTCTTGGCTGTTGGCTGACGTGATATGCAATCGAATTAGTCTGCAGCATGCACTTCTCTGAAGATAAATACGAATAGTGAAATTTCACTAAAGTGGGTCGCCCCAGACACCATCGCAAATTACTTCCCAATGCAGTTCCTACTGAATTTTAGTACACGCTGACCCAGGCGATTAGTGTAGGCAGATCATTTTTTTAATGTACTTGACTTTTTTATTTAAAAAAAAAAATTCAATATGTTTATCAAATGATCAGTCAATACATTGAAATAGACCATGGGTGCACAACATACGGCACGCGGGCCAGTTGCGGCCCGCCATGCCGTTTTGTCCGGCCCGCGAGACACAAAGACTTTCCTAATGGAGGGCGGCCCGCAAGCAGCAGCATCGGCCGCCCTCCATTTGGAAAGTCTTTGCGGTCTTCCGGGCCGGACAAAACACTTGCCTTCATTGGTTCAGTGCACATGAACCACGGAGCTCCTAAGAGCCACGTAGTGCGTGTGTGCTACACCAATGGAGTGCCAGCACTACGGCTGGCGTGGCCAGTAAGGGTTGATGCCGGAAGCCATTTCAGCCTTGCTGGCCACGCCAGCCCTAGTGCCAGAAGACTCGCCAGCGTTCCAGCACGTCTGGGTGAGTACATGGTGGGGGGGCTGTGTGTGTGTGTGTCTGTCTGTGGTCCGTCCTGACTGTGTTTTTTGTTTTTGTATGTATGTTGAGATGCTGAGGTGGGGGGGGTGTGTTGGGTGTGTATGGGTGTGTTTGTATTTGTATGTCTGCAGTGTATGTTGAGGTGGGGGGGTTTGTCGGGTCTGCTTGAATGTTTTTGTGTGCAAGTGCAGTGTGTGTTGAGATGCGGAGGGGGTGGGGGGTGTCGGGCCTGCTTGAATGTTTTTGTGTGCAAGTGCAGTGTGTGTTGAGATGCGGCGGGGGTGGGGGGTGTCGGGCCTGCTTGAATGTTTTTGTGTGCAAGTGCAGTGTGTGTTGAGATGGCGGGGGTGGGGTGTGTGTCGGGTCTGCCCGAGTGTGTTGGTGTGCAAGTGATGCGTATGTTGAGATGCTGGGGGGGGGGGTTGGAGGGGTCGGGTCTGCCTAAATGTTTGTTGTTGTGTGCACGTTCAGTGCATGTTGAGATGTGGGGGTGGGGGGTCCAGGGTCCGGGTCTGTATGCGTGCATGCTTGTGGGTTTGTGTGCTGAGTTGGGGGTGGGGGGCTCGGGTCTGTATGGGTGCATGGTGTATGCTTGTGGGTTTGTGTGCTGAGTTGGGGGGGGTTCGGGTCTGTATGGGTGCATGGTGTATGATTGTGGGTTTGTGTGCTGAGTTGGGGGTGGGGGGTTCGGGTCTGTATGGGTTCATGGTGTATGCTTGTGGGTTTGTGTGCTGAGTTGGGGTGGGGGTTCGGGTCTGTATGGGTGCATGGTGTATGCTTGTTAGTTTGTATGCAGGGTTGGGGTCTGTATGAGTATGTATGCATGGTGCATGCTTGGTGGCATGGGGCATAGTGTTTGCTTGAGGGGTGGGTGTCTTGGCGCATAGTGTTTGCATGAGGGGTGGGTGTCATTGGGCATAGTGTTTGCATGAGGGATGGTGTCATGGGGCATAGTGTTTGCTTGAGGGGTGGGTGTCTTGGCGCATAGTGTTTGCATGAGGGGTGGGAGCCATGGGGCATAGTGTTTGCTTGAGAGGTGGGGGCTATGGGGCATAGTGTTTAATAAAAATTAGGGGTTGAAAAAGCCTCCTGCCACGCCACCTACCGCCCCACCCACATTTACTTTTCGGCCCACTATAGCCATCATGTAGGGTACTTTCGGCCCTCTGTCAAAATCAGTTGTGCACCCCTGAAATAGACTGAATAATGAACGGCTTAGAGTTGTGGAATACATCCAATGATATTTTACTGCATAAGTTGCCTTCTTTGCACAATGTACTGTGGTTTAAACAATACTAACTAGTTTGTGTAGCCCTAGTTTAGAGAAACAATAATAGTTTGGTGCAATGTGAGTCTTCGAGAAAAAAAACATACATCGCGTCTTTTACAAAATATGTCAATTTGTTATTTGTGAAGCCCGCGGGGAAAGGGCGACGGGTGTTTGCGTCCCGCAGGGGTGTTCGCGGGCCGCAGAGGGGCAGCGTTGTACCCCTTGTTTGCCTGCAGTGAATTCACACCATCATTGAACAGTGGGAGGTTGGAGTTTTGAAGACCCTGCTCACCGTATGGAAGCTGCTGCCGTATGTTGTCGGCAAAGGAGGTAACCTAGGAGTCCATTCCTACCTGGCACCTTTTCTGCCCTACTCTTGAGCCCTCTCTCTGGGGCCTTATGTCGGTCCACCCTGCCCAAGACACTGGGGGGGACCCCAGCCCCTGCACCCCTTGTGTTTTTTGGGCCCGAGCTTGGCCCGGGTCCCCCTCCCGGTGCCAAGAGGAAAATCAGACAGCTAAAGAGGAATCGGATAGCAGGTCCCTTAGCTGCCTTGACAACACATTGTGCTCCAGGAACCATCCATGAGGCTACAGCACCCGTAAAGTTTGGGGATACCCACCTCCTGCTCAATGAGATCCGTCATCTTCTGGATAGTCCAAGGGTAGAGCCCTCCCCCTTACCCGCACAGAGTCTGGTTGTTTTACCCTCCGGGCCCCGGCCGGCCACCTCCATTTCATCTGCTTTGGCTGCGGGGGACAGATTGACACTAACTGCCCAATCTGCCCAAAGGGGCAATTCCTCCTTAAACTCCTCACACTCACACAGTAGTTCGTGGAGCGATATATCTTCATTTATAAGTTCAGGGGGTAGCCCCCCCCCTTGGTGTGTCCCCATTTCGGTCGGTCAAGGCCATTTACCAAAATAAAACACCTGCTGTGAGTAACCATGAGCCCAACGTGACCTCTGACCAACCCACTGAGGAAGCGCCCTTGCATAGGGGGTGTGGGTGCACTCAAGTTCTGGCGGAACTGGCCATCATTAAGGATCTGTTATACACTCTGCTAGAGGCCCAAAGGAAGGGAGATGGAACTGTTCAAGTGGTGGAACCCATGATCAGCACCCCAGCAGACGAAGGGTATACGTGCCCACTCCTGGAAAGTCCCCTGGTTTGTCTACCTGTTGAGGTCCCCCTGGTTCTGACCTCCCCCAAAGGGACTGCCGTTGACCAAATACAGGCACAGGCCTCTGCCCCCAAGGTCTCCGACTGCACCGAATCCAAAGCCCAGGGTCCATGGAAGTCTGGGGTTCAGCTCAAGTTGCCGGAACCAGGAAAATCCAACTGTACAACAGTCTTTCTTCAGGGGGTGCCCAAACTGGCAGTAGACAAGCCAGAGCCAAGGGACGCTTTACGCAACAAATGCCTATTCTGGCTAAACACCACTGGAGGCTGCCCGTTTGTACGTAGAGAGGCTTTGGTGGGGTGCAGCAGAATTACCAGCATGGGCAAAAACTCCCTGGACAGCATCAAATTGACTTTTTGGGACCATAGTATAGCACACAGGGTTTGGGGGTGTAGTGGATGGGCAGGAAAGTTATCAAAGAGTGGGATTTCTATCAGCATGCCCCCTCCTCTCAGCTCTGTCGCCCCCGTTAGTTTTGCCATAGTAAAGACTGGGGCCTTTCCTAGCAACAGCTTCCTTTCAGGTGCTAATTTGACTGCCTTAGGCCCGAGGCGCCATGGGTGTTGGAGGAGGCAAGGGGATGGTGTGACTTGATTATGGGCCCAAAGATCTGCTTAGGGTTTCCATTGGAGGGGGTGGATTGTCTGTACTGCTCTGTAGTTTTCTTTGCTGCTAATTCTATGCAACCGTGTATCAGAACCATATTCTTATTTTTAGAAATGTTTTTGTAGGATGTACTTTGATGGTCATTTCTTGGCCGAATAAAGTTGTTTGGATATTGGATATTTGTGTCGATTACCATCTCTGCGTTTCCGTAGACCACACCAATGGAAGTACAGACCGTTAGCATGCAGGTAACCACAGATACGCCCAACATCCCCCTGGTGAGGGGGAGTGACTTGCACACAAACTTACCTTATTGCTTTTCAAGTGGTCAAATTTATACTAATGTAAATATTCTATTTAACACTAGTATGAATATATACAACAATGAAAGGACCAGGATTGTACATCTACCACTATTCCAGAGTCAACAGTAACCTCACTAACCTTTCAAGTCATTTTTTTATACTCATCCTTCAGATGCGACTATACAAAATATCTATTGGTTAAAGTTCAATTTATATTTATTATTATGTACTATTTTAGAGTTGCAATGCCACTTGTGTGGTCTCCAGGGCATCAGCCGGATCTGTAATGCGAAGAGTGGTGCCGGGTGGTTAGTAGGGTAGAGCGGGAAAAGAGCAAGAGAGCAGACTGTAGTGCTGTTGAGTTGGCTTGAGAGGTGTATGCAGAGGAGGGAGTTTATTAGTATGATATTGATATTTTATTTCTATCGCGCTCGTACACAAGTGTTTCAGAGCGTGACAAGGCAAGGGAGGGGAACAGAGGAGAACAAAACAGTGATCTTACTAGGCCCAGTGACATTGAGAACACGCAAGTACATGGGAGAGTGGGAGGGGGATGGTTGGTGATATTTTTGGAAATCCAACCAAGTGCATCTCTACCCAGACATTAAGTTGCATATAGCCTTCTATGTAAATATTGACCATCTTTTGCATGTAAATTCTGTTTTTGATTTATTTTGCCTTTACATCTTTATTATTAAAATTACAATGTACTATTCTTGTACTGCACCGCTCTGGAGGAGGCATGACAACTGAGAATGTATTGAGTTATATTCATTTTTAAATAATTTGCAATACGGTCATTAAATTGCAAAGCATTAGATCAATAACCTTAATGTATTTCTCGCTAAAACAAATGACACAATTAAAGTGTATACAATAACTGTAGATCACTTTGTGTCAGCCTAGTTTAGAGATACACTAATAGTTTGGCGTCATGCAGGCCTTCTCGAAAAACGTACAATGCGTCATTTACAAATAGGTCATTTTGTTAAATGTGTCTATTACCATGCCTGTGTTTACGTGGACCGCACTGATGGAAGTACAGACCGTTACCACATAGGAAACCACAGACGCATCGAACATCCACATGGTGAGGCCGGGTGACTTGCACATAAACTTACTTTATCACTTTTGATGTGGTTTTATTTATAATAGTAATGTACATTTTGTATTTAACAATGGTCGTAATATATGTATCAATTAAAGGACCGAGACTGTACATCTACCACGAGCCAACAGCAACCTCACTCACCAATCCAGATGAGACTATAGAAAATATTTAAGTTCAACGGAAATATTGATTATTGGTCTGTATAATTTTAGCCTTTGAAACAAAGTTAAAGCGCAAAGATGCCACGAGTGTGGTCTCGAGGCGCTCAGTCGGATCTGGAATGCAAGGAGGGAAGGTGGGTGGTTAGTATGGTTGAGCATGAAACTATCAAGATAGTGCACTGCATTGCTGTGGAAGTAGTTTGAGAGGTGTATGCAGATGAGTGACTATTAGTATGGATTGTTGTTGCAATAACTGGAAATCCAACAAGTGCATAGAACCCAGAAATCTGTCTAAGTAGCATGTAGGCTTCTATGTAAATATTGACAATCTTTTGTGGGCAATTGTTTTTGGATTTTTCTCGTTGCTATTACTTTGATATAGGGGAAGGTAGGAACTTCTACAACAAACTATTCTACTACAACCGGTATGGTGGATGAGGTATAACTACCAAGAATTTATCGAATTTAATTGTTTTTTTTAAATTTTGAAATACTGGCTGCAAATTGCAAAGCATTAGAACAACCTAATTTATCACAGAAACAAATGCCACAATTAAAGAAAAGCTTCATAAAAACCTACTTTGTTACTGAATTACAGACACTTTCGTTAACTATATGAATGGAGTATGTTTTTGCTCATAAACTTTAGCTGTATGTTTAAGATTGTAACCGTTACAAAAAAATGTCAAATTATTAAATGAATGTGTCTTGCAGGATGATCACACACCAACTCCTGGCGACATCGCTGAAGGTTATAGGGTAGACTTTTAAATCGGTCTTTTTGAAATGTTACATATACACAGTCGAACACTGACAAAATTGTAATCAAATGATTAACCGCATCTTTTTATACATTTTTAACTGATATCGTAAGGTCGACAATCATTAGATCAACAGTCTCTAAATGTAGTTTGTGAGATCAATGATTTCAACATTACCTTGTTTAATAATCTTATAATTTTTTTAAATTAGATTTATAAATTTAAAAAGTTATAAATAATTTTCTAATCTTTACCAGAATGAAATTGGTTATATTTCTAGATTTGCATCTGTAAATGAAGTTGAAGAGCAAATTGCATGAAATTGCATAGTTGATACAATTTCAAAACGCGTTTTATTCAGCTCAGTCCTGTGGTCACCAAATCGGAATCGAATGTTCCAAGGAAAATTCAGGGGAAAAAAAAAAGTGTAAATAATGACAAATGTTGGTTTTAAATAAGTGGTTTATGGTATTTTGTATTGATTTGACATTGAGGTTGTCATTCGCATATTTTGTATATGTACAAAAAATTAAGCATGTTTCGTTTCATCCATTAGAGACCTAGGAAGAAGGAGCATGAAGACGCAGACAACACAAACTAATGATGTGGCTTGCCAAACCAATGTCAATTGGGAGCAGCTACTTTCTGAAGCTCAGCATGGTCGATCCAAGATTCAGAGCCGCGTTGCAGATGTCCAGTGTCCAGAGTCTGAAGGGAATGTCACCAGTGACTCATTGAAAGTAAGCATGGATCATTGTTGCAGTACAAAACGTCACCCCGAAGAGACAGAAATAACAGACAATTTCTCCAAACTGCTTGCGGAACCGCTCACACAATCTACACCTGCTAAAAAATTACAATCTAAGAAAGAGAATGTTCACTCTTTCCCCATTACATTTGTAAAATCTGGAAATGTCAGAGATAAGTGAAGCAACTTCGCAAGTAATCGAACATTGTGCTTGTGATCTGGATTTCACTCTTCCAGAGTGTTGAGGACTTATTCACCACCATGGAATCGCAAACCATCGTACTACAGGACGATTGGCTGTTACGGGAGCCAAAACACATTGTATTCGACTGCTGCCTCATTTAGATTATGAAAATTAGATTTGATCACACATTTGTGGGGAGCCATTGGTGAACTTTACTCGTATAGTTAAAGGCACAACTGTGAAGATGGCGGGTAGCTGTGTACACAACCAGAAAACATTTTCATGATCTGCTCAACCTATGCTTGGAATAGGGCCTGCTGGAAATGTACTTTGTACATCTGCTTTGCTGTTTAGCGGATCAACGTTCAGTAAAATGTCAAGTTTCTGTACATTTGTGACACTTGATTCCCTTGCAAAAACCCAGAATAAAACCCAATACAGCAGCTATCAGAAGGAATTCTTGTTCCCAGCCATTAGCCAAGCATGGACACACTAACATAGCTCTTTGGACAATGCCTTCGATGGAAAAAGGCTCAGGCAAGCAGATGGACAGTGCGACAATCCAGGTTTTCTGCTAAATACTGCAAATACCACTACCACTTCCAAGACAATGAAACAAAAAAAAAAGAATTGTGAGTTCAGTCATCGTGCAAGTGCCTGAATGTACATCCTCGGTTGCAATGGAAAAATATGGGTTCATTAAATCCATTGACCTTCTGCAATCCAGAGGAATGCAAATACGCCTGATGGCAACTTTGAGAAACCAGAGGGTCTCACCTGCTAGTCCCCAGGGATCTATCATCCAGGTGGTCAGGACAAAGCCATCGCTATTGGATCCAGTTCCTGGGGGTGGACCAGTGTGGGAGGATCACATGGATGGGGGTCTTCGGGGTGTGGAAGTGAGACACTGAAGGGCGAGACACAGTATCCCCTTCTTTAGAATACCTTTTCCCCATCCTACGAGGTAGGATACCTAGAAACCCCCCCCTACAGTCCCCCTATCCGCTTGATTTTCTGACATGAACACTTTCTCACGGACAATTCATCGTGAGCGAGAACAGACTAACACCAGAGCCGTATAACTGACATGTCCCAACACAAGGGTCAGACAGTCAGGCATTTACTGATAACTACACACACCTGACTCCCATTACACTTCCCCACATGCATGAAAGGCGGAGCAGGAAAGCACACCGAGCAAGGCAAAAAACACAAGGAAGCAGCCATTCCGACAGCAGTTTAAACTGAGGAGAAAGGCGGCAAAAGCATAGAGGACGACAAGGAGGGAATTGCCCTGGGACTTTTCAACCCAGAACCGCGACTTTCAAGAAACCCCAGGGGACCAGGAATTGTAGCTTAAGAACAGTGCAGCCTGCGTCAGCGGTACACGGGGCCCTCCCACATGGATAGCCAGGGCGGGGAGAAGCTATTCCCACTGTGGTACCGTCCTTGACTCAGACAGCAAAGCAACGCCAAGGAGTTCAGCGCAGCCAGTGAGTAGGAGAAATTGATAGCAGAACAGACTTATGCTCAAGGTTGCAAGCAGCAACACTGTATGAAGAAAGAGAAACTGAATACAATTGAACTTTGTGAAACCAAGATTAGTACCAGATACAGAGTGGTCCAGCGTGGATGCTCACTCTAAGGTCCGTTTGGTGCACCCCCCCCCCACCCTTCTGAGCAGGGAAGAACTATTGAACTATAAAATCGAAATGGTCCTGCAGTGGGTTGCGTTGAATCCCGTGCACACGCAAAAGTCTTCGATTGCCTGTAAACTGAAGTTGGTCTGAGCCCGGCTAAGGGGGACAAATTGTGAAAAAAGGGTCTGAGCCTGGAAGAGGCGGATCCTGACTGAAGAGTAACACACCCGAGTAGATTGTTGTGGCAAATGTGAACCCAACCGAGGGATGCCTACAAATCGAAGTTGGTCTGAACCCGACTGAGGGAGGTTAACTGTGAAAGAAGGATCGGAGCCCGGCTGAGGGGGATCCTGGGTGAAGAGTAAATCGCCCAACGTGAATCTTTTCTTGGTCTGTGGTACATCAGGTCCTCTGACGGAAGAGATTTTTGCAGAAAAGAGCTTTTGCAGAAAAGAGCTTTTGCAGAAAAGAGCTTTTGCAGAAAAGAGCTTTTGCAGAAAAGAGACTTGGGCACAGAAGGCCTTGATGTTGGCGAAGGAAACTGACCTCGGGCCAAAGAAGCCCAGAAGTGTGCTGTGCTTCAGTGACCCGCCTTGGGGAAGGGAGGCCCACGGATTAACATCCTGACTTATTTTGTAAACACTTCTTTTTGTGAGGTAATGATTGGCAATTTTTTTTTTAGTACAGCCCTTTTGATTAGACTCCAGTACGACTGTATTTTTGATGGTCGTAGCTTGCGCCCATCGTAGATTTTGGTTTTCACACCCCTGATAAAGTATCACATGTCTGTCTTACTTTGATACCATGCCTTCCTTACACAACCGACATGCACAAGTGAATAGCCAAGGTCATGCGAGAGCAGTTCCCACACATACAGCACCACTCTGATGTAGGGCACGTTTTACAGCTGCTGGCAACAAAAAGGCTACAGAAAACATGTTAAGCTGATCACATCTTTGCTGGAGGTCAAAAAACTCAATGGAACAGTAGATCTGATCCTCTGGGGGGGGGGGGCATTAATTGATGCACCATTGTTCAAACAAACACTCATGGGAATTGAACATTTACACAAATGTGCACATGGACCATTGAGCGAGGAGCAGGAGCGTAACAAATGGTGGTTGGTGCCAGCCTCCTCCTCAAGCAGCTGTCGAAGATTGTGTATGACCAAATGCTTTCAAGTGGCATGAGGGGACTCACCGAATTCTGCCACACTGGAGATTTGGAGCTGTTCGATAATATGTGCCTAAAGTACAGGCCTAAAAGCTTGCATTTTGCCACAGATTGTAAGGAGGCCAGAACAAGACTGGATGTACTTGCAATTAACTAGAAAGTTGGCAGAGAATCAAAAACTGCAGGAACATTCGGGACTCTCTGTCATGATGCCTACCCCTAGGCATCTGGACCAAGCCCATCAGCCCCAGGAGCAGGCATCTAGACATTTAGTAAAACCTCAGCAGCCCCGGCTAGGGGCTATCTGGGTTCAGTCCTGGCGCCTAAGGAGCCAGGCTCATAGTCATTACTTACCTCAGGCAGACCATGCTGCAAATGACTCCAATCAACATGAAGCCTGAAAGGGACTGTTTTTCTACAGGGACTATTTTTTACTCGGGTGTGGTTCTAGGAACTTCTTACCTGGGACTACTTTTGAGGCTATTTAAACCACGCCCGACCAGCAACACACGCTTCGCGTTATTCTGCATCCAGCAGCGTAACGCTCACCGTGCCTGCAGCCTGCATCCAGTCTTCTGCCATGCCCGCCTCGAATCCGGAGCTCCTAAAACAAAGAGGAAAGAAAGGGACAAGGTTAGAAAACAAACTTATTTCTGTTCCACACCTGATTCTGGATCCATCTCGTCTCCGGACCTGCAAAGAACATCATTTCTGCACGTGCCGCACCTCCAGCTGCAGCGCCGCGCCATACTCACCAGTCTTCACAGCATCCTTCGGGTCGGCGCTGCCTCCATCATTTCTTCGCCGAACTTTGGCACCTAGGAGACAAAAGAAAACCACAAGGTGAGCCGAGGGAACCAACAAATATAATTGTTACCACCATATACTTACCTGATTTACCACCGGAGGCATCCTTTTGTGACTCTCCATATTTTCACGTGCCGCATCTGTAAAGAGAGACAAAACACGATTTCCACGTGCAACATTTACCGGACAGCGCCGGGTAATACAGACTCTTACCTGAGCGCCACCAGCTGCCACAAGAGCATCTTTTCATGAGCCAGCTGCAAGACAAGAAAGGAAGGGTGGGAACAAGAGTGAACATCGGACATATTGAACTCTATGAACTCAATACTTACTGGTCCTCACCAGGAACCTCAGAGTCAATACTCTCTGGAACTCTCCCAAGCCTTCAAACCAGTGAAGTAACTGGAATCGACGCGCCCCTGCAAATCCACGCAGGATGGAGAGCTCACCTTTCAAGAATATAAGGTGAGATTGCTCTGAGGGCATTTCGGAGGTGATTAGTTGGGGAGGACTGTGGGGGTGCCATCACTTGAATCCAAAAGTGGCTAAATCTATCTCTCCACTTGCAGGAGAATATTTCTACGGGTTAATCAGACAAGATTAGGAGGGCAGATCCAGTCAGTCATCGCTGCACTACGCATCACGTGGGTGGAGACCGCAGCTGTCCGGGTCCGACCGACGCCCCTGTGGGAGCCAGGTGAGCGTAACACTCTCCCTTTCAACAGGGAGTTTACCAAAAGAAGCCAACAGTGGGTGGCAAAGCCAATTTTCCAGCCGATGGATTTCGATTTTGTTAAAGATCTGACATTGACTGTGCTGGCCACAGAACATTGCGATAGAGGTGTGCACTGCCAAACTCAAACTTGTTGAAAGGTTGACTTCAAATGATGTGCATCGCTCGTCACAATTCATTTTTTCTTTTCTTTAAATAAAGCCAGTTTGAAAGGTTTAGTGTAGAAAAAAAATGCTGCAGAAAGTGGGGGCCAGGTCTCTCCTGGGCTTTGAAACAACCTCCCTGCCCCCCCCCCTTAGACTTTATCAGGACCTCCTTAAATTCCAGAAACGACTAAAAACGAAGCGGTTCTTTAACCCTTTCCTTTCCCAGCTAATCCTCCCACTGCCGCTGTGAGCGGCGGGCTGACCCTTGTGAATCTTACACAATACCAGGTCCTTCCACCCTGTCAATTCCAGCACCCCTACCCTGCCCTGTGGGCCCTTGCTTAGTGGCTCAACCACCCACCCATGTGAGTTGCCTGTACTTGCTCATAGCCTGAGGTTCTCCTCCTTGGCTCCCGTTCGCATGTCCTTGCCAGTCCCTCCTGCAGCACCTGTCTACTCCTCTGCTCCTCCCTTCATCCCCATCCAGTGCACTTCTCAATTGCACTTGCACGTCCGAATACAACAAGGCCTAGTAGGACCATGACTGTATAGTTACTGCTGTTGCTATCATTATTTCCCCTGTTCGTATCCCATTTAGCCTTGTGGCAGTTTGAAACAATTAAAGCACCTTACAAATGCTCAATAAAATAAAAATATTAATGGGGGTCTTTTAGGATAGAGTCTAACTTCGCAGTATAGTCAGAATATTGCTAATCGGCTGCAGACTGAAACAGAGCTAAGGTTTAGGACACCTGATGTCCACCTCTACTATGCGTGTTATGCTAATAACGCAGTTATTCTTCAAGCTACACTCTACTACCTCCTCTTCCTCTCGCTCACATTCCCGATTGTCTGACAGGTACTCGGGCTTGGCGCGCTGACAAGGAGCTCGGTCTTAATGCCAGTAAAACAGATCCTTCTGATTAGGACCGCTGCACCCAGTTTCCCTCCAGCTCACAGGCCGCCTTACTTGGGCCCTCTACACTCACAATCTAGTGAAGGCAAAAATCTTGGGGTGATGCAAGACACCTCTCTTTCATTCACATCTTGAACCTTTGCAAAAAGGCACACTTTCAACTTCACCTTATTGAAGGCATTCTCCCTTTTCTCACCTTTCAACGTCTGAGCTCTGGCAATTCCATGCTGGACTACTGCAAGAGCCTCTTCCTCAATTAGCTTGTTCCTCAACCTGCCTCTTTCCTCCCTTTGCCCCCTTCAACTAATACAGCAAAGGGCTCTGAGATTTAACCTTGGCCTGAAGCCCAGGAACTGCATTTCTCCAGCTTTAAAATCTCTTCACTGGCTCCCGGTCGTCACCCACAGCCACTGTGACTAGCGCCTGCTCCTTCACGAATCTTACAGGCTATTAAACCCTCTGCCAAGACAACACCAGCACCCACCCCCCTCAGCACTGCCCTCTGGTCCCATTGCCCGACTCCCGGGTGGCAGGGCATTCACCCCTTGGCACACCTCCTCCCAAGCACTTAGCCAGTAGCCTCCTCCGCTGGCACTCCCCCCCCCCCCCAACCCCCTGACCCTCCTTCTGGGCTCCCAGTAGCACCTGCCCATACCTTGGTCCACCACCCTCCCACTGCCCTTCCCCCTCTCCTTCACTTCCAACTGCACTATGAATGTGATGAAGCCTAGTAGTACCATTGTTTATTTATGGTTAGTGTTTAGTTACTCCCCTTGTTTCCATACCCACTTTGTCTTGTGGCGCCTGGTGAGACTATTTGTTGGATAGGCATCTTACAAATAGTGGCGCCTGGTGAGACTATTTGTTGGATAGGCATCTTACAAATATCAAATCAAAGTCAAATCAGTGCAGAAATTAAGATGATTGACGTAATATATCCACACATAAGCCAGTAAGCCTTTCAAAACGAAACTTGCACGACAAATGAATTCTAGCGATTTCATTTTTTTTTAATTATTATTATTTTTTAAAGTTCATTGCACATGGGGCCCTGGGTGCAACAGTGCACACGTCCTGGTGCGAAATAGATCCTTTCAGTAACCTTTTACCCCCTTGGTGCCCCTTCCCGGTCCACCCATGTCACCTCTATTAACCCACAGCTTCTCATCTTCTACAAACATGCATGCATCTGTATTCCATGCTGTAAACACCTCCACATGTTAATGTTAAAGGATATTTGTACCGCACACTATCACCACCGGAGTGGTCCCCTGGCGTCAAGTAAAATTACAGAAATAAGTTTGAAAGTTTATAAACTGCAGTCAATGTGGGTAGCAATTAGCTACTAAGCACAGGGTCAATGCGCTGGTCTTCGAAGCAAGATCTTGCAACGCAAAGCAACAGTTTGAATCCCGGGTCCGTGCTTAGAAACCGAACTCTGGTATGGTATTAGGCACGTTATAAAAAAATAAATACAATAAAAACATACTTATCAGGTGTTGGGAACTAGGCGCATGCCTTAATGTTGAGACAAGTTGCATAGTCACAAAGGTAATCATTTAAGCAATGGACAAAATCAATGAATGCGTTGGTTTCCAGGCAGTGGCACTCTCACTTTAAAGTTGTACCCATGCTCGCCCCCATTTTGAAACAAGACCCCCTTTTCTTGTTTTCAACATTTGTTCTAAACACCACTTGTTCCCGAAATCAAGGAGTCTGCAACAATTACAACACCCTGATGCTTGAAAAAATCTTACCATGCACAAGACAACCAGGCACCTCTGTGTAATACACTACTGGTGTTCACATCACAGAATTGTTTCACACAAGCACCTTGTAAATAAAATCTGCAAGCGTGCGTACATCACACAGTTTCAGGCTTATGTGATGCAGCCATTTACTGTGGAGAGTACAGACAATGAGGGCCTTCAGAAGGCAAATGGCCATTTCCCAGTGAGCTGTGGGTTGTCAGGGAAAGGGGGCATTAGCCCTCTTGATTTCACACTTGTGTCTGCCCTAGCACAATAATAAAAAAGAAGACATCACCGAACCAGACTTGTGGAATGGCCTGGGGCCTGTGAAGCCCAGCATTGGCTTTTATCATCACAGTACCCAATTAGTGCCAACCTATAATATGCCCAAAACAAAAAACCTGTGTCCGGTTTTCAGGGAGGCAGACCTAAATTGCCAAAAATTACACTTGCCTGCATTTTTAAACATGAGGATGAGTATTGGGGTCAAGGTGCAAAATTCTGCTTTCCTAATGTGTATTCAAATTCAGTTTTTTGACATCAAAAGTTGCCGCACTTTACCCCAAGAACTGCCCTACACAATGGGTTTTTTCTCTGAGCATTGCCCTATTGCCGTACAGGTCCATTTGAGCCTGTCTGCACCTCGACTAGGCGCATCTGTGAAATAATCCATAAATGTTTAAATTTGGTGTCATCAAGCGCGTTACAATGGGAGCAAATATTTTGCTATGCGGAATACTTGAAATATTTCAGTGTATTTCACTGCACAGCCATGAAGATTGTTCATTTATGTGGCAGGTGCACCCTGAGAAACAAAACTCGCAGTGGCTCGCTGTGAACACTGGATAAAGGGTCTCATTTTTATTGGCCTTCAATCATCCACACTAAAAATTTGAAGCACACATTGTGTCTAATATGCAGAATGAATTGATAAGATTCACTATATTGAAAGCGGATATTGGAAAGTCCGGTTTCTACTACTAGAGCTGTCTTTCAAAGCGGTTGGTCATCTGTCACAGAGAGAATGGAAACTCAACGCACAATGTAAGCAAAGTTTTAATTAATGTTTAGGTAAATGAAGATTGCAAGTTTGCTGTATACTACACGATTAACGATGTCATGGATGAATGTTCAATTTGATGCAAATTAGACATTGTACGTGTTAATTGTAACTTGAATTCATAGTTAACATTTATATATATGAGAGTGGATACAAAACATGAGGAGGAAATTAAATTAAGGAAACAAAGGAAGTTCATTAGAGATAAGCAGGATTATGAACAGGGAAGAGTATTGACTTTTGCAAAACGTTTTGATAACCTTTGCAAAAACCTACCCGCACCTGCAACTGGAACTACTGATATCCCTACTGATGTATCCTCCTCTGATGTGGACACTACAGAGAGTGAGGGTGAACAACAGCCCTCTAGAAAGTTGAATTTTTTAGAGGAGATGAGACTATTGGGCATGGAGGGTCGGCTGAACAGTGGAAAGAAAACCAGAGGCCGAGGAAGAGGAAAAACCTCGGGCCAAAGAGGTCGAAAAAAACAAGGAGGGGTAGGCGTAGCATCTACACCAAGCGTGGACAAACCGGAGAGATTAACACGCTCTGGTGCCAAGAAATAACGCAAGTAGATAAGAATATACAGGACATGTCCATCATTAACCTGTCCTCGCACCCCCTTACCGATGAGGAAACCAATGTCTTACAAAAGGGCCTTAACTTCTGCCCCTCTTCCAAATATGATTATGCTGAAACCAGGATAGACTTTGACAAATACATGCGCAAAGTCAGACTGAAAAAATTCTTTGCCATGTATCCTCCAAAACCCAAACCTAAATTGAATCTCCAAGATGGTACAGAAGTCTCTATACAAGACACATTAACTCTTAGAGACTTGGAATTTTTGTACACTGAAGGTGAACTGGACACTGATGCTTTGGATCAAGAATCTGTCTTTGTATGTAGACACCGCCTGGCCGGGGAAAACTCAACTCAAGGCAAAGTCATGCTTTAATCCTGCTTTCAATCCAGGTGGCCATATAGAGGCTTTTCAGGATCTGGTTGTTCATGACCTAAAGAAAATTAGGAAACAACAGGTGCCCTGCAAATCGAATCTCACAAATTCACAAATTGACATCATTGAACGTTTGAGCACTATGAATGACTGCATTATCATACCATCAGATAAAGGCATGAACATCGTCTTCACGAATCGTGGAGATTATATTAAAGAGGCACATAGACAATTGGTGAATAAGGACTGTTATGCTAAATTGCCTGGTGATCCATCAGGTATGATGAGTGATAAATTAGGCCATCTTTTGCTGACCTGGAAGGAAAAAGATTTGCTGGATGAGGACATCTGTTCTTACCTTCATCCCAGGTTCCCTGTGACTCCGACCATCTATTTCCTGCCAAAAATACATAAGTCTCTTGTTAGACCTCCTGGCAGACCAATTGTAACCCTATGCGGCGCTTTATTAGAACATACTTCTAGGTTTATAGATGAGACTTTGGTGTCATTTGTTACCACTCTGCCTTCTTATTTAAGGGACACCAAAGATTTTTTGAGCCGCATAGATGGTATTCCATGGGAACCTACTTTCTTACTTACAACACTTGATGTTGTTTCACTGTACACGTCAATAAGACATAGCGATGGTCTGAAAGCTTGTGAATACTTTTTGCATACACGTTCCTTGAATTATCTTCAACACTCGCAGATGATTCTAGAGATGATTTCACTTTGTCTTACTAATAATTGTTTTCTTTTTGACAAACAGTACTACATGCAGCTCCAGGGTACTGCTATGGGTTCCACCTTTGCCCCCTCCTATGCAAATTTGTTTATGGGTTGGTGGGAAAAGTTTATAGTCTGGCATCCCGAGAACAATCACACATCCAAAATTGCCCTTTGGTTGAGGTATATTGATGATTTGTTTGTTATTTGGGATGGGACCAGTGCAGATTGGTTGGATTTTGTTAACATTCTGAATACCAATGATTTGAATTTACAGTTCACCGAGAGCCACAGCAAGACTACTATTACATACTTGGACATTCTTGTTACTGTGGCTCAAGGTGCACTCACCACCAGTCTTTATAGAAAACCCACAAGCTCTAATATCCCACTGCATCCCACCGCCCTTAAATGGAGCATCCCCTATGGGGAGTTTGTTAGAATACGTAGAAACTGTTCAAAGATCGAAACCTTCGACTATGAATGTGCCTATATGGCTAACAAATTCAAACAACGGGGATACCCCAAGAAAATTCTCGAGAGGGCCTTTTTGAAAGCGAGAAGCATGGACCGTTCTCAGCTATTGTTGGCTGATTCTGTCGACCATACCAGGGCTAATACTAATGAAACACGACTCATTTTGACATTTGGAGCTAAAGCACATCACATTCGAAAAGTGATGCAGCGTCATTGGCACATCCTTAAATCTGATGAACATTTGAAAACAATTCTAGGTGACAATATTAACATCACGTTTAGGAAGTCTACCTCATTTAAGGACACATTGGTTCCGAGCTTTATGAGGCCAATTACCAATGCAGTGACCAATGGCTGGCTGAATACTAAATCTAATGGCTTCAGTAAGTGTTCCAAATGTAAAGCATGTACATATGCGGTCAACAAGACCCATTATATTCATCCTATCTTGGGTAACAACATCAAGATCACATCTAGAATTCCTTGCGACACAGATTATGTGGTCTATGTCTTGAGTTGCCCTTGTAATATGTGGTATGTCGGCAGTACAAAAGGTAAACTTAAGTTGAGAATTCTTCAGCATATTCGAGCCATCAAAAACACTGATTCTAATTATCCTATGGCTTTACATTTTCAGTCCCATCATGACAGTAAAATGGAAGGTTTTTTCTTCTTTGGGATTCATACAGTGCTCAAGTCACCCAGACGTGGTAACAGAGAGTTACTGCTGAGGCAATTGGAGACAAAAGTCCATTTTGGACCTTGAGACCAAGAAACCTAGAGGTCATAACCTTGACGAAGAGTTGTATACTTTTTTAGGGATCTAATAGGTATGCAATTTTCTGTTTACCCAGGCACAACAATGCCTGTTGTAAAGGTGTTTAAATATGTATTCTGTATGACCTCTCTAACATCTATTAAGGTTTCATAAGGTTTTCTCCTACCTGAGAATATTAGCAATGCTTTTCTATTGTCTTACAGTTTTTTCACAGATTTTATGATAGGTTTTTTACAGGTTGCGACTTCATGTACTAGTGTTGGCTCGTTTTGCACATTATTTTTAACATGTATCTTTGTAGGGCTGATTTACACTTCATTATTTGGGTATTTTAGATGATTATATTGTGTCACACTATGAAGGAGGGACTCTATGCTTTTTCTAGGTCTTATAACCTTGTCTCGCCTCTAATATTTTTATATAGGGGTTTGGAATATACATTTTTTGCATTCGGGTTTTTTATTATAGATTTTAACGGGTCTTTTTGGAATGTATTATCTTATTATGGCTGTAGTACTACCTAAGGTTTTTTAAGGGATATTGCACTTTGCACTTTTCTTGTGGATATATTTGTTGAATTTTCTCCGGCCATCCATGGTGGCTTGTTTCTTAGGGCCTATAAGTCTGTTGCTCTACTTGAGGGAGTATGATAGTTTTTAATCATTGGAACTTTATATTATTTAAGATATTTAGTGATTTTTCTAAATATATATTTTAAATAGACGTTTTGTTTCATACTATACACTCCTGGTCTATTGAGTTTGATAACTATAGCCATCATGGACACAGAGCACTGTGCATAGGATTTTTGCTGTTGAGATTTTCAGTCTTATTCCACATTTTTTCATACATTTTTTTCCCCTTTCCCTTTTTAGTACCTTTTACTCCTTTATTTTTCTTTTCTTCTTTCCCATGCCATGTATTCATGCTGCTATGCACTTTGCACTTTATTGGTAACTCTTGCACTAAGCACTTTATTCTGTCCATGCATACAGCCATTATTGATTTGCATTTTCCCATTTTTTAAAATTCCATTTATGTATGATGAACTACCTGAGTGTGTGTGTGTGTATATATATATATATATATATATATATATATTGTGAGACTATTGACCATAAGATTTTTTGCATTTTAGCAAATGTTTGAACCTAGCGCTCCTTTTTTTCAATTCGTGGGACTAATTTTTGAGACGGAATGACTCTGCCGAGTATGCCAACTTTAACGGCATAGGTTTTCTTTAATGGCCCATCATAAGGGGTTTTCATTTGATAGCGGCATTTGCTACCGGCTGAGGTTTAATCCTCTGTATGTTCGTATTTTACACGCACTGTATAAGTTAAGTTTTCCGTCTCTTTTTTTAAGTTCCCACTTTAATTGAATATTGCGGCTGTGCAGGCTACTTGCCAGTTTGAAATTGGTGACTGCTGACTGTTAATATACAGTGTACTTTATTCTATTTATTTGATGGTACATTAATGCACATGCTGTTATTTGCACATTCCAATATGGCCGCCTAGTGAATTATTCATTGTATCAACGTGTGTCTAGGTCCTCTCTATGCACTGTTACCATAGAGTTCGAGCGATGCTTAAATGAGTCCTCCTTCGATGTTCTCCCTACTTATGTGATCAAGCGGTCGGAGGACCGCGAAACGCGTCGTTGTGCTCTTCAGGTCCTCCTCTCTGATGCTCTTTTGATTTAATAAAGGACATTTGGTGCTAACTGTCTTTGCCGTCCGAGCCCTTCATTTTGCTGACGACTGGATTTTCCTGATTCAGCTGCTTTGTGGAGTGCAATCCATTGGTTTTGCCCTGCTACGGGCTGAGCTTTTCATTTGGAAATATATATATATGGGATACATTACTCACCGTAATCGTATTTCTGATGCTTTTATCTGCTTAGATTCACATGCTGTGCATAGGCCGACATCTAGTGGAAGCTGCGGAGTATTACAGTTTGTTTTTCGAAACTCGAAAATGGGCGTCGACACAGGCGTGCCAGTAATACTATCCCTAGTGTGACGTCCACTGTACCCAAGATCCCTCACGCGTCTAGGATCCTCAGATTGTATTTTTCCTGACATGAGGAAGCATGAGGAGTAGCGGGAGTACAGATAATCCAAGCAGATAGACAGAAAGGTAAGACTACAAGCAATCATGCGCCTTCTCTCGGAGGGGAGGAAGGGTGGGTCGCATGTGAATCTAAGCAGATACAAGCATCAGAAATACGATTACGGTGAGTAATGTATCCCTTCTGAGGCTTGTGGAAACTGCTTAGATCACATGCTGTGCATAGATTAGCGAGCAGTACCAGAAGAAGGAGGTGGGATGTGAGAAGGGTCATGAGCAAACAGGTGTCTTAGAACCGCTTGTCCCACTTGTGTATCTGTCTTGGAATGAGTGTCAATGCAGTAATGCTGAGTAAAAGTGTGAATAGAGCTCCAAGTAGCTGCTTTGCAAATGGTGTCGAGGGGAACATTTGCAATGAAAGCCAGAGTGGCCCCAATGCCTCTAGTAGAATGGGCCCTTGGCGTAAAAGGCAGAGTTTTTTCAGAAAGAGAGTAACACAGCTGTATACAGTTGATAATCCACTTCGAGATCGCGCCTTTAGAGACGCGATCCCCCTCTCTGCCTGTAGCTACGGAGACAAACAGTTGATCTGTTTTCCTTAGCGGTCTGGTTTTATTTACATAGTAGAGGACCGCCCTACGCACATCAAGGGTGTGTAGTTTCACCTCAGCTGAGCTTTGCGGGTTCTGGAAGAAAGCCGGAAGCTCGATGGACTGGTTTACATGGAACTTAGATATAAATTTAGGTGAGAACCTAGGGTGTGTGCGTAAAACTAGTTTGTCTTTGTGGATAGTAAAGAAAGGATCCTGCACTGACAGAGCCTGAATTTCACTGACCCTTCTTATAGAGGTAATGGCTACTAAGAAGGCCGTTTTATAAGTCAGGTGTTTGAGACTACTTTTATGCATGGGTTCGAAAGGGGGGCCCATGAGCTTAGCTAGCACCACATTGAGGTCCCATCCTGGCGGTGGGTTCGAAATAGGAGGGTGAAGTCTCTTTACTCCTTCCATGAAGGCTTTAACTACTGGTACTTTCCACCACGATACTTTGTTATGGGATGTGGTGTAAGCCGAGAGGGCTGCCAGGTGTACCTTCAGAGAGTTAAAAACCAACCCTGCGTCCAGCAGGTGGAGCATGTATGTTACAACGTTGGAAGGAGTGCAATCAACTGGGTTGATTTGTTTATTCTGGCACCAAATAACGAATCTCTTCCACTTGTCAAAGTAACAGTGCCTTGTGTTTGGTTTCCTGGATTCTTTTAGGATGTCCATACACCTCTGTGGTAAATTGAGATGCCCAAACTCTATGACCTCAGGAGCCATGCTGCCAGGTTCATTGAGTTGGGTTCCTGGTGCACTGTTTGACCTTGTTGCTGGGACAGTAGGTTGTACCAGGCTGGGAGTTTGATGGGCTCGCACACCGCCATCCTGCGTAGGTGTGGAAACCATGGTTGTCTCGCCCACATGGGAGCAACTAGGATGAGCGTCATCGATTCCTTGTTCATCTTGTACACCACCTTCCTGATGAGGAGTTGGTGGAAAAGCGTACGCAAACATCCCTGACCAGTTCATCCACAGGGCGTTCCCTTGGGAGTCTGGCTGGGGGAACCTGGATGCAAATCCTGGGCATTGTTTGTTTTCGCTTGTGGCGAATAGGTCTATAGTGGGGAAACCCCACTGAGAGAAGAGATCTTCTACGATATCTCTGTGAAGGACCCATTCGTGTTCTTCTGGGAGGGAGTCTCTGCTTAGGGCATCCGCTAGGGAATTGAGCTCCCTGGAACATGTTGTGATGACAGGAAGATGTTCCGTCTGAGTGCCCATATCCAGATTTTCTGGGCAAGCTTGGACAGATTTGGCGAACGAGTCCCTCCTTGTTTGTTCAGATAGAACATGGCTGTCGTGCTGTCCGTCCGGATCTGCACCGACAAGTTTAGCAGATGGGGCTCGAACGCCCGAAGCGCTTGGAATACTGCCAGAAGCTCTAGCAGGTTGATGTGGTTCTTGGCTACTGAGTGAGACCAGAGACCCTGAGCTGTGTGGTGGAGATGGTGAGCTCCCCACCCAGTCAGGCATGCATCTGTAGTCACCACTGCCTGTACTTCGGGATCGTAAAAGGGTTTTCCCCTTGCGAGATTCTCTCTTGTCCACCAGTGTAAGCTCTGTACGAGTGTTGGCGAAACGACCACTAGATCGTCCCACTGACCACTTGCCTGAGACCACTGTTTCGCCAACCATTCCTGCATGGGACGCATGCGCAGACGCGCGTGGGGGACCAGGTAAATGCATGACGCCATCATGCCCAGTAACCGCATTGCTTTGCGTACCGTTATTTGTTGACCTGACTGATAATGTGGAATTTGCAGTAGTATATTTCGAATTCTCTTCCGAAGGGAAGGTCAACCCTTCTGAGTATCTAGGATTGCTCCTAGGAACTGTTTTGAGGTGCTTGGCACCAGACTTGACTTCTTCTCGTTGATAGAGAAGCCTAATTCGTGGAGGAGGTCGATAGTCCTCTGAATGTTTGACCTGCAAATTCCTGGGGTTTCCCCCGTTATGAGCCAGTCGTCCAGATAAGGGTACACTGGGATTGCCTCCCTGCGTAGGTGTGCAGCTGCCACCGCCAGTACCTTGGTGAATACCCTTGGTGCTGAAGCTATTCCGAAGGGCAGTACCTTGAATTGGTAGTGGCGACTGTCTACCTTGAAGCGCAAGTATTTTCTGTGCGCTGGGAGCATGGAAATATGAAATTAAGCATCTTTCATATCCAAGGTTGCCATGTAATCCCCCTTTTTTAGGAGGGGGATTACCTCTTGTAGCGTGGTCATACGGAATTTTTGGGGCTTGACATACTTGTTGGCAGGCCGTAAGTCCAATACTGGGCGCATTGTCAAATCTTTCTTTGGCACAAGGAAGTAAGTTGAATAGATACCCTTGTTTACCTGGTGTCCTGGGACGAGTTCTATCGCGTCCTTTTCTAGCAGAATGGCGATCTCCTCGAGAAGGATCTTCTGATGTTCTAAGGAGTGTATTCTTTGTCGTGGAGGGTGGTTCTGGGGACGCTGCAGTAATTCTATACAATATCCTGTGGACACTGTTGACAGCACCCATCTGTCTGAGGTGATCCCTTCCCAAGCCTCTCCTTGTCGGGAAGAGCTTCTGACGACGATAAGGGTGTCCCAGCCCTCTTCCGAGTGTTGGTAACCACTAGGGAGTCTGGTTTAAGATGTCCTCTTATATAAAGAGGGTCAGACTGGGCTGCCCGAAAAAGTTTTTCGACTCTGGGGTTGACGGCTCTGGTGAGGTTAGGATTCACCAGGGATGGATCTATTCTACGTTGGATGGATTTAAGGATAGGGATGGTCTGAGCGACCGGCCTCCTCTCTCCCACCAACTCTTCTGCGAAGTCCCTTTCCTCCTGTACACCGTGGGTGTCGATGTGAAAATGTTCTGCTGCGCGAGCGAGAACTTCATTAAGGAGGGGCTGGTTATCAACTGGCGAGTCGGTAACTGGGGCTTCGCTCTCTACCGGGGAATCTACTCTGTAAATTTCCTGCTCATCTTCTACCTCCTCCAGGTCCTCATCATCCGCATAGTATTCAGTCCCTGTTTGTTCCTCCATAATGTTAAACTCCTGGTCCCCTTCAGGGAAAGGCTGCCCTTGGTATCTGGGGTGTGGAGTAGAGTATGGAGTAGAGTAAGGCTGCACCTCGAAGGGTTCAGGTCGTTCGAACCGGGCCTTTTTACTTAGGGGGATAGGATCAGAGGAGCCTGAGGGTGTGCCCCCTTGAGGGTCATACGAAAGGAAATGTTCTGGGTTTTTGTCATAAAAATCAGCTAAGGAAGACATCCTTGACATGACCCTGTCTGTCTTCACTGGACCATTCTTTGGAACAGGGTATGACTTTAGTAGGCAACTTAGAGGACTTATCAAGGGTACCCTTGCTGGATGTTGATGTCCCAGTAGATTTGTGTTTGTCTGTCTGCTTAGGGTGGAAGGATGGTCTTACAGGAGTGGAAGGCTGTGCTTTCCGCTGTTTCCCCCCCTCCCCGTGCGTGGAAAAATGTTTTCCCTGCCCCTTGGAGGCCCCAGAGACTTTCGACGCCTGGCGTCGAGGGTCGGGAGAGGTATCTGTGTGTTTCGAGCGTGGGGCCTCGCTGGTGTTAACTGCGGCCTCGGTCTCCTGGAGCGCGGCCTGGGGGTGGAAGTCGTCTTCGTCTTCCGACGATCGAACTTCCGTTAATCTAGAGAGCCAGGCACTCTTGGCAAGAGTGGATGATTGCCTTGCGTCATGAGGCGATCTCGATCGAGAGCGCAAAGAGGACACCGAGTCGGACCGTTCTATCTGTGCCTCTTTCCGAGAAGTCGACGTCGTCGAGGTTCGGTTGGACTTAGTGTGCTTAGTGTGTGTAGGGTGTGTAGCGCTTGCGTCGCCGGGGGTCTTCCCCATAGCCGCCCTGCCGGACAACCTTCCGAGGTCGGGGACCTGCGCTCGGCAGTCTTTCGACGCCGTAATGCCCTCGCCGTCCGAAAGTATGGCGTCGCTGCCATCGCTGAAGGCGCCCTCCGCTGCCATGGCCGCCTGCCTGGCGTGGTGGGCCCAACGCTTTGTCGAACGGTCCTTAAGTGTCTTAGGCTTAAACCTACTACACGCTCTGCAGTTCGCTTCGGGGTGGTCCCTCGGCAAGCAGAGATTGCACGTGGCGTGCCTGTCGACCCAAGGGTATTTGCGGTTGCACTTGGGGCAGAATTGGAAAGGGGTACCCTCCATACGCACCTTGAGGCAGCGGGCTGGTAAGTGTTGGAAATATATAAGGTGTACCTATATACCAAGAGTGAAGAGTATGTACCACCCCCCACTCTCCCTACTTGCAGGGCCGAGGCCAGCGGCCTACTAGGCCCGGGCCGAGGCCAGCGGCCTTCCGAGGCCCAGATCCGTCGTGCAGCAGCCGACGGTCGATGTCTTCTCCAGCCGTCGTCGAGTGTCGAGGGTCGACGTTGGGGTGGGGAAGGATGTCAATAAATAATTTTAAACTTCAATAATTAGCAAAAGTAAGGCTAAGGCCAGGGGACTCCGCAAGATGCTTCCGACCAGTATGGCGGAAAAAAAAAATCTGAGGATCCTAGACGCGTGAGGGATCTTGGGTACAGTGGACGTCACACTAGGGATAGTATTACTGGCACGCCTGTGTCGACGCCCATTTTCGAGTTTCGAAAAACAAACTGTAATACTCCGCAGCTTCCACTAGATGTCGGCCTATGCACAGCATGTGATCTAAGCAGATTCCACAAGCCTCAGAAATATATATATATATATATTAAAAAGCGGGTGCTGACATTTATTTTGTTTTATTCTCGATTTTACACAGTTACATTGTACCGATGTGTGCCTGTGATGGGGTGAGTCTTCCCGTTGACCGCTTCTTCAACCGAAATTGGACAATAATGGTGAACAACGTATGTATGATTACCATTATCTGGGACGATCGCCAGACAGCAATCTGTCCTTTCGCCGTTGCAGTTACAAGGAGCAAAATGGCAACCTATAGATTATGAAAACATGTAGATGTTTAAGTGTTGCATTTGAAAATGAAACCACTCTGTTCACTAACAAGTCTCGGGAGGATAGCTCAGGGGCAACGTGCACGCCTTGAAAGCAAGACGATATGGAGCACCACAGGTTCTGATGTGGCCCCTAGGGGACCCTCGCATATGGAAACAAAGCACAATCACCACACACGAACTGATACGCCAGACACGAGGTTCAATTCCCAAAATCTAGGGTTTATTGCAATGCAAAGCAAATAGTTTCAGTCGGCCGACTGGGTCGCACGTCCCGCAACATGTGTCTCCAGACCCCGAGGGACGCAAGAGAGCGAGCATCTTACAACAGTTACATATATACAAAACGATCATCATATTATCAGTAGTGACATATTCGATACCGCCCATAATGCATTTCCTTTGAAAATGGTTAAGATGATTGACAATTATGACGAATATGACACCCTCTGACATTTATTCAGCAACAGTTTGCAATTTGCGACATGGCAGACATGATTCTTTGTTTTCGGGAACATAATGCTCTCGTTCTTACGAGCAAGCTGCGTGCAGGGGAGACACATTCCAGGCCTCACCATCTTCTAGTTTCTATATGTGTGCTAGAGGTCAACTCGATCTACAGGGCTCAGTGAAGGGGGGCCGTAAAAGAGCATAATTTAAGCCATTAATTGTTCATTTCTACCGCACCAGCAAGACTAGCTGGCACCTGCGTAGTGATTAAATGCCTTGTTGCTCACTTTCAAGGACTTGTGAGGGAGGAGACCAGGCATCGCTGTCTGGCTTGCCTGGGCTATGTTTCAACATGTAACTTGTGGCCTTGCTCTATGCATGAGCAATAACGGAATAGAATTCACTTACAGCAAAGCAGTTTAAACAGAAAGCAAGAAGCGAAAATTAGTAAAAATGGCGGATTCTATTACTACGAAATGGACGCTCTCTGGTCACGGTTATGAGTCTGTCCTGACAAGTGCTGAACATATGATGTGATTGGTTTTCGCCTATGCTATGGAAGGGTAATTTCTAGACTCACAGTACGATCCCCTAAGATAAAACCCATAAATATGGCTTTTATTCAACAAAATGTCAACTTGCCAAAGGTAAATATGTTAAAGATTTGACCATACAAAATAGCACATAATCACATCAATTATTCTACAGTTCGTAAATGGCAATTTAGAAATACCAAAACATTCATTATTAAAATCTTGCTTATAAAACGGGTGCCAAATAAAACCATATAAATAAACCATGTGGTTTTGCTATTATACTTTAAAAATTGTACGCAACTCCACACTTAAACTCTTTTATAATTTAGGCACTTACACGCCAGTCCTGGGAAAGATAACTTGCCACGCAATACACCACTTAATTTCTTTAAAGTGTTAGAACATCTGAAGCGCTACACTCATGGACCGTATGCCATAGCCATTACATAGAGGAATTAGGAACTTACGAGAAAAGAAAATGGGGCAGTGATTCTTCCACCAATCCACACATTGGGCAAGACACGTTACCATCTGGGACCCATTTGGTCACACAAGCCAAGTTCAAAGTAGAAACTCTAAACCTAATGTAGAGGTTACGGGTTAATGGGGGATTTACCGCATCAAGGTAACCTTCAAACCCCAGAAATGGCTTAACAAGTAGGCATAACCCACTGAAATGTTCCTACACTCCTTGACTAATTCAGCCTCAATAAATGAGTGTGAATGGATCTTAGCTTTGATGCAGTCACCCTATGTAGCTTCCTGTGGGTTTTGCCATAAATCATTCATGCCCAAACACCCCAAAACCTTTTTTACATGCAGGAACTATGGCAGCGATCTCACACCTTCTGCCTCCAATATGTGCAATACAGCTTCTTGATATATCTGCAACTCAGGGACCGACGAAAGCCTCAGCCAGAAAAATACTGGTCTGAATATAACCTCTTTTTGGATTGGTCCTAGTTCCAGAAATATTGGTATACCTCAGCCTTGATTTGGGGAGCCCCCAACGTTTCTTTATAAAAAAGCTGTTGCACCTGCCCCAGTTTAGTACAATCCGCCTGGTCCCAAATTTCGGCCCCATACAGTGCTGAAGATTTCACCTGTACTGTATCTTGATGGCTGGTGAAAGAGGGCCTTGTCAAAGGGTATAAAAGAATCTCACTATGCCCCCTCCCCCCCTGTAGTTATCCAACTGGAGGCTAGATGTACCCACTTGGAGAGGCCAATTGCATTGGTCATTAAACCACAGGCCCAAATAATCATAGTGTTGGACTTGCTTGAGTGGGATATTATCGATTGCCAAAGAAATCTTTATAAATGTGCTAAACTTTGGGCGAAAGACAAGTAACTTGCATTTCACCATATTAATCTCCAATCGCAGCTCAGAACATTGCTCCACAAAAGCCTCCAGTGTAGTTTTAAAGGGAGTTTGCTGATGTTGCTAAAATGACTGCATCATCTGCAAAAAGAAGCAATGGGCAGATTTCCAAACCCATCTTGGGGAAGGGGGTAAGAGGAGGGGTTAGAAATCAAGGCAATTTCTCCTAACATGACTTACCACCTCATCAATATATATAAAAAAGAGGGGGGCAAGGATACAACCCTATCTTAACCCTCTTGTGACTTCAAATGGGTCAGTGAGTTGGCCCATGCCCCATCGGACTGAGGCGGTGTTACCAGAATATAACGTTTATCTGCAGGAGACATGGGGGCATCCCTCCATTAGCTAAAAATGCCCAGAGAGTCGATCGACACTGAATCAAACGCAGTCCTGAGGACGATGAATTTAGAATACACTCATCTTCCTTAGGACTGTACTTATGCGATATCATATGCAAGCAAAAGGCCTGATCTATCGTGCTTATTCTTTGATGGAATCCCGCCTGCAGGTGGTCGATGTCACTTTGTATTACCCACTGCTGGAGAAGCTCACATGTTGCCTACGTGAAGATTTTACCTGCCCCGTCCAATAAAGAGATAAGCCTAAAGTTGACGTGGTCATCCCTCCCACCCTTTTTGTAAATTGGTATGATTATGGCTTCTCGCTAGAAGAGGGTAGTGGGGGTGGCAGGGACCCTATTCTGACTGAGGCATGCATTAAAGAGTAACCATACAATAGACTCCCAGACCGCTACCTCGTCTTTAAATAAATCTGTCGGTAAAAGGTCAAGGCCTGGAGCCTTATCCCACTTTTGGGTTGAAATCACGTTACACACCTCCCTCAGTTCCAAATGGATTGGCCTAATGGGGTTTCCACCTTCCTGAATTTTTTGGGCTTGCCCCTGTGCACCAATTGGATCACTCCCTCCATAACCGCCTGGAAAGGCTTAATAAACAAATTGGGCCTCATCTCAGACAACACCCCCATCTCGCCCCCCCATCAAGCTCACTCACTAACCTCCAAAAACGTGAGTCACCCGAATATCCAGCCTCCTGTAATGCATCCCATTTTTTGCCGGACAGAAGCCTCCTTTTTAGCCTCCACCACATTTTTTAAAGCTGCTCCTAGTGCTCCAAGGTCAGTTTTGGCCGTACCTTGTTTGGTTTTTATACAATTTAAGATGGCGCTTTTCGCGATCCTACATTCCTGGTCATACCAAGGACTGGATATGACTGCATTTTATTGTTATGGTCTTTCTAGATTTAGTCACAAATGGTTGGATAGACTCAGTGATTCCATTATATATGGGAGGTTATGTCGATTTCTCCCAATTCTATCAAAGACAATTGACTAATAATGGGCAAGATGGCATTGTACATCAGGGGTTTAGCATGGGACTGGTCAAGATCTGCCCATTTAATCTGATGTTTATATTGGCCAGAGTGAAAATGGGAACACTAGGGGAACTCTGTGCATTCAATTGCTCTTTTAGAGCTCCTCCCCAGCTATTTAACTTCAATAATATCAGCTTGTGGTCACTCCCCTGTATACTTAGGACTTCAAAGTCTTCCATCATACCCCACTATTCCGTTGACACAAATATATAATCAATGTGAGAGGAGCCGCAGGGCCCATCAAAGGTCGACTTTGGTGGTTGGACTTTTGAAAAGCGACCATTGCAGGCCCTGAGCCCCAACCATAATAACGCAGTAAAAAGCCAAGGAGTGGGTCCTCCTCCTTGGAGTCAGAGCCAAAGTGGGGATATTGATATCCCATGCCTCGTCTAGGTTGTCCAAGGCCCCTTCCATATCTACAAGGGGTTCTATTTATAAATTAAAGTCATCCACATAAATTATTCGATGGTTAGAGCTGCCTTGGCCCTGCCTTGCCAATACAAGTTCTCGGGCCAGGTCAATTGCATTTGTCCAAGAGCTCTATTGTCATGTTACATGAGGAAAAAAAAAAAAAACAATCGCTGGGCCAGGCCTAATCTGGGATCGCTCTCCCCTAACCCCCCAGTCAAACAACAATGCTTTACATGCCCGCCCCTGTTTTGCATTACAATATCTGAGCTATGGGCAGTGCAGTTTGCACTTGATTTTTGGGGGGGTTTAATGGTTGGTCGCCTCTCACGGTCCCCCTTTAGTTCGATCCCTGTAGATGGTCTTGGAATCAACCTCTCTTTAATGAGCGCTAGGTCCGTCGGAAAATATGTCGAGATGAGTCCTAATCAAGATCTCCATTTTCCTACACAAATAATGCACTAAACCAGGGGATTCCCCCACCCTTTCCATCCTAGGCCCCCTGCCAGGCATAGCACTCATATCAATCCCATCAGTCTGCGTTCCCATGATTTCCCTGGGGCCTGTGTTTGGGTCAACCAGATCCTGCACCGATCCCTGTACACCTTTATTATGGCTGGTCAGGAGGGCCTGGGTAATGGGGGGCCGGGTTAACTCCTTTTGGGAGTACTTCCTCTAGAACGTTAAACCGATATGAGGTGGAAACCATGACTCGCCCCCTCCCAATCACTATCATTCAGGAGGGTCACATGGATGTCCCCCTTCCCATGCTCAGAATCCAGTTTGTCCTCTTTAACAGAAGGAGCAATAGGGCTAATTGGGATGTCTAGATTGCCAGTGTTTCTATGAAGTTCTATCACTTGAATTGAAATTTTATTTTTATTTAGGCCACAAACCTAACCTTGCACCGTAACTGGGTGCGCATAATTTCCCCCCCTCCTGCCCCTCGTGGTGGCCTATTTCATATTTGCCCATGTGGTCTTTTTGTTTCCTTTATTCCTTGAGGGTGTGAGCGTGTGGGTGAACTATAGGCTTTAGAATGGGGGCCACACCCCACAGGTAAAATATCAATATCTTCCATTGCCGAAATGCAGTTTGGTGCTGCAGCTGGCTTTCTGGTTTGGGAAACTTGTTTTTACTAAGGGGCCCTCCATATCATAATAAAACTTTTATTTCTGCAATAAGGGTGTTGACATCGTTAATGGGCTCAAGCATTTTATGAGCTCTTTTGCTACACCCCTTTGGTGACAGATTGTGCAGTCTTCCGTTTGGTTATTTTAACAAAAGGGTGGAATGGCAGCTAGAAAAAGTAGATAGAATCACAAGCAAAAGTGCAGTATTATGTGGAATTAATGCGCCTTCGATAGACACAAAACAGGACAGACAAGTTTATCACACCTATTCATATACACACCCGAAGCAAGACCAAAACACATCAATACACACAAAAATTAAGATCTATACAACATTTAAAATCAAAGACATTTCTCTACAACTGAATCATACGCGATCCAGAGCCTGAGCAAGAACCAAATATATAAACCCAAACTTCGCCGAGGAAGCATACACAAAAGTAGATCTAGCAGTTGTCTGAAGGTGGCAGGTGGACGGGCCACAATGGGAGGGAGGTGGATTAGTTCGGGACACACACCGAAGAGTAGACATGCAAACTGCCCAAGATTCTCAGAGAGCTGGTACAACAGCAAGTCTTACAAGGGACAGTAGATCTTGAAGGTAGTATGTCCCACAGCTTGGGGGTCACTGATGAAATAAGCAGGAGACTAACAGATCATCCGGGTCAGGCAAGCATGGAAAGATGGCAATAGAACAGGGCGAAAACAGCCACCACAGCCTATAGTAAACTATACCAGGAGAAGTCTCATGCCGGCAAGCCGGGTCAATGACTAGGGACCCTGGAGGAGCAGATCATCAGATTAACTGAGGAAGAATGGTAGAAAGGAAATGTTCCCCCAACTGACAAAACTTCACAACCAGGGAAAAGTTTGATTGACGGCAGCAAAACAGCCACAATGCCTCTCGCCACTGCCCACAGTACAGGGATCAATTACACCGACCCCAAGGGAGGGTAACAAAGGTGCACAATTCAAAAGGGCTCACTAGAAATGCCCCCGCAGTCACTTGCGCAACCTCCAGGGATGTGGGCCAGTACAAAACAAGGGCATCATGTGTCTAGTGCCAAGTGAGAACAGGTCACGGAGGGGTATATCACTCACCGAATAAGATGAGTGGATGCAATGGGTGCAACAAAGCCTCTCACAGAACACCGATGATAAAAAGGCAGAGGTCCTTGAAGTCTTTAAAGAACCCTTATAGAGTCAATGAGGGTAACACAAATCCCATGCCAAGTCAATGCTGCTACAGCAAGGCCAAGCCGCGAGCTGCTAGCGGTTCCGTAAGCCTCTCAAAGCATTTTAGGAGGGCACCTAGAAACGTGCCGCGTCAAGCCGCATCTGTGAACAATACAAAGACTGATTAATCATCGCTGAACAAAATCGCCATTATAAGATTTTTTTCCAGCCATAATCTCACCTTTTCAGAGTTATGACAAAAATAAAAGTAATTGCTACGATTCTGATTATCACAGTTTTCTTAGAAAAATACTTTTAACCAAAAGAAGGTTTTGCATACTGTGGATTTGTGCATTTATGTTCCTGGTTCTGCGTTAGATAACGTTATGATGTGGGTGATGACAGGGAACGTTTGGCTATGTTGCCCACAAAAGGCATTAAAATAGGTGGAACATTTCTCCATAAACTACTCCAAATCAAAAGCATGCGATTACTAAAAGCATGCGATTACTAAAAAGTCCTTAGAATACTTGGGGATAAATTTAAGAACCTCAGCGAACCTGCTCGGAGCAAATATTAAGCCTCTCTGGAAACATCTGCAAGAAGGCATGCACAGGTGGGAAACCCAAGAACTGTCCTGGTTTGCTACAATTGCAGCAGTAAAATGGACCCTCCTCCCCCGGTTGCTGTACGTAGTAGGCTTGCTGCCAGTAGTCATACCACCCCGTATGATCAAAGAACTACAAACAGCAATATTTGCCTTCATGTGGCAAGGCAAAAACCCAAGGATTCAAAAGAAAATGTGGACATGCCCTACACTCCTTGGGGGCTTAGGGGTCCCCGACATAGGAGGAGCATCTAGCAACTATGCTGAAATGGGCGGGACAAGACACAGTAAATGGATGGTGTGGGATAGAACAAGTGGTCACGACCACCCCTTTGAAATCACTACACACCGTCAATACTGGAGCCCAAGAAAGAGGGGGTCAATTACTGGAAGACACTAGAATGTCACTACACAGTTGGGACAAATTGCTCAGTAAGATTAAAATACGGAGGGGGCTGCATCCCCTCTAGCACACAACACAGATTTAACTCCGGGCCTACAGCAAAAATTCTGTGAGGGTTGGGAGGGTGCGGGAACCCCGATCCTAAAAGACATTTACCAAAGAGGGGTCCCTCTCTCTACCGTTTGAAAAATGTAAACGAAAATTTGGCATTGGGGAAAACGATACAAATACATGCAAATTAGACTTTGGATCTACCACACAGCGTTGAAGAAAGCGGGCATTAGAATCCCAGGTGGGATCGAATTGACTATGCAGAAGGGGGTGACTGCGAGAGGAGCGAGAATATATAGGCTATTGAGCAACAAACAAATGGGAGAAATTGTAGCATAAAGAGAAATGGGAGAAACTATCACAGAGGAAGAATGTGCACAGAGTCGGATGAGGGCACATAAGACATCCAAATGCACAGCGATCAAAGAATCAGCGTATAAAAGCTGATATAGGTGGTATATGTCCCCAATCGCCTACATAAAATAAATGCAAAATATCCTGCTGAGTGCTGGAGACGTTATGGAGTGACGTGGGGATCTCTTCCACATGTGGTGGACTTGTTCGAAAGCGGTTCTATATTGGAAGGAGATCCTGGGGCACATAAGAGGGATAACAGGAATAACCCTGCCGATGGCACCTAAGGTGATCCTACTAGGAGTGGTCTTAGAAGGCACATATGCAGCAACTGGGAACAAGGCAACCCTCATCAAGCACTTACTGATGGCAACGAGAATGACTCTGGCACAAAGATGGAAAAATGAATTGGGCCGATAATAGCATGGTGGTGGGTCAAGATCTGGGGGGTCATGGCAATTGAAAAGATTTGCGCCCTAAAAGCAGGGCAATACCTGAAATTCCTGGCAGTATGGAACCCCTTCCAGGAATTTGTAAAAGACAGAGAAGCCTAATTCCACAAACTGTCACTACTTAAGAACATTCACGTTTGCCGAGTTCCTTAAAAACAGAAAAGACCGCTCACACAGGCAGGATGGGAATTTCTGAATAGAGGAAGGACACGGAAACCACTCAAGTGAAGTTGGGAGAGGAGCGTGGGGTAGTTGTTGAGGGTACTGGAGTTTTGTTAGGAAAGAAACGTAAAACGATGAGAGCAACCGAACTGTTAAGGACTTTAACAAAGGGGGAACAGTAAATGTCATGATATGTTTGCAATAGTAATCATAACTGTTGTAACATGCAGCTGCTCTCACTGAATAAATCAAACTTGTTTAAAAAATAAATAGGTGGAATGTCAGCTTTAGGGGCAGGTGATCTGTATTACTGCTGTGAGGGCACGTTAACTTGGCCAATAGTTTTAACAGATTTCCACAAGATGGTGGTGCCCAGGCAGGCATATCCAAATGTCTGAAAATGAGGAAAACCAAGATTATGAGAGAATAGATATATATAAATAGGTAAATATACAAACGTGGTTAGCCAGTAAATGCACAGCCTACTCGTAGCTGGTGCTTAAGGGTATGAAAACCGGCTCGTTTTCTTAAATAGTAACAAAACACACACTATTCATGGGTTGTAGCACTACAAAAATCCCATAAATGTGCACATAAAATTACCCAAGAACACACAACCTTACTGCTTATGGATAAAAACAAATAGTCTTTATTTTAACATCTTAGTGCAACACACATCTTTTTACGTAAACACAAAATATTGCGCTCACCTGCATGACAACCAAGTAAAGAAGTCACTCACCCCCTAGGGTGAACTTTGCAGCTGTAGACAATTTGCTTATATCGAAATTATACAGAAAGGCTACAAGTTCCAACTGAACTCTCCACGCCAAGAGCCAACACCCCAAAGCTCTCATCAACTCCATTCCATATGGAGAATTTTTGAGAGCTAAAAGAGCTTCTAGTGCTAGCTCAGATTATCAGAGAGAAGCTAGGCACATTGGCCAAAGATTCAACAAAAGAGGCTACACGAAAAATACTGTAGCAGGATATTATGAGAAAGCAGAGAAAGTGAACAGAGACACTTTGTTTAAAGCTAGGAATGTTGTAAATGAGAACACGATAAGATTCATTACAGGCTTTAATCATCAAGCTAATACAGTCAAAACAATCATGAAAACACATTGAAGGTGTTGCTGACTGATCCAGATCTGTATAAAGTACTTGGGGAGCAGCCTAGTATAACCTATAGAAAAGCTTGGACATTAAAAACATTATTGTCTCCAAGTATGGCAGTTATCAAATCTACTGCTCCCTCTAACTTTCTCATAGAAGAGCAGCAACCAGGATACCGAAAATGTACCAACTGCAAAATGTGTAATTTTATATCAAAATAACATTGTTAGTTCTAATGGATTATCATGGAAATACAAACACAAGATCACGTTTAACAAAATATGTGGTATATGTTATAACTTGCATTATATAGGCTCTACTATAGGACCATTAAAACTGTGAATATTGCAACACTACAGAGCGAGCAAGAACAGGGATTTAACTTACCCATTGATGGGGAACTTTTTGGAAAAGCATAGTGGCAATATTAATAAGATGTCCTTTCAGGGGTTAGCTCAGGTCCCCTTACACAGAAGATTGGGCAATAGGGAATTGAAGCTGCGAAAACTTGAAGCGTCACTGATTTGTAAATTTAATAACCTACGACCACGTGGATTAACCCTTTAAGTGCCATGGGTTTTTCCCCCCAGAGCCAAGGCCTTTTTTGGCGATTTTGGTATGTCGCCATTCAATGCCTTGTAACTTTTTTGTTACATGAGATGTCTCGGCCAAATTTGGCCCCTTTTTTCCCCCCACATGTAGGCGGTCGGAACGCCACTCAGGAATCCTAGGTTGCTGTAGGGGGGGGGGGGGGGAGAAAATAAGCAAAAAGGGCAAACATTTGGGTTTTTTTCGAAACATGCCAATAAAATGATGTACAAAGAAGCCTGTGGTTTTTTTCCTTGTAAGAGCTAGGAACAAATGGCTTGCTGTGCTGAATTTCCCAATTTCCTGGCTTTCAAGAACAGATTGGGTGTTAACCACATCAAAATTATTTATTTTCGTTATCAACCGTTTTGTGAGAGGTAGGCGATTTTGGCCATTTTTGCCAGTTGGACATGCGTGGACGGAATGGAAGAAAAGGGTAGGAGAGCCGAATTGGAGGTAAGAAAGGCATACAGTTCTGAAAAGTAGACAACATTCCAAGTTTAGGAAGGGATGATTTGTGCAGGTCAGGCAACAACTAGGTAGGGGGAAAAAGCAGGAAAATGACCGAAAAAAAAGATATGTGGTGGACATGGTTGGCTTGGTACAGCAATGGCTTCTATGAATTTTGAGAAAAACAATGCTCCCCTACATTACTCCAAACTCTTGCAGTTAAGAAAGTATACATTTTTTGTCGTGTTTCACAAAACAAGCAATACCACACGCCAAATACTGAGCCATGGTACACAGGAGTTTTATGCTTACGGCCTGAACAGACGTACTTAGCATGTGTAAATCAGGAAAACCAATGTGGTGAGGAACAGCAAGCATACATTTTTTTGAAAGAGCACAGGCAGACCTTTTCAAGGGTAGGTGACTTGTGCAGTTTACAAAAGTGTATGCTGCCTAAAGCAGCGACTAAATGTAGGGCACATTTGGGAAATGAAAGGGTTGTGTGACAAAAGGCACCAGCAAATGAGTCAAAATGTTATGAAAACCACACAAACAACAAATGTCATACCTTCCCGCGTTCCCACACGTGTCCCGATAAAAACGGTACCTCACATGTGTGGGTGCACCTACCTGGGCACCAAGGGGAAAGCCTACAACACAGCTAACCCAAAGTCTTTTCCGAAAGCTGAATTTCACAATTTTTTCTGAAGGGCGCGCCATACACACATGGGCCTAGGGTGGCCAAGTCACCAAGGAAAACCTGGTACCCCATGCATTTCCGATTAGAGGACACCCGTGGGAATCAGCAGAGGTCTGACTTGCGCAAATCAGCCCAGAATTTATTACCGGCAACGACCCACATGGGAGAAGGGTGCCCAAGGCCAGGGATATTACTGCCGACTTTGCTGGAGCTCTGGCTGCCCTGCGTTACAGCTTCTCCCCACCAGGGAGTCCCGGCAGTGTGCCAATACCTCCCCGAAAGGAAAAGCTGTAATGCAGCCCCGCAACTCCAGGACAGTTGGAGGCGACATCCATGGCCTTGTACCATCCCCCAAGCACAGCAGCAGCTCCAGGGAGCCCCGGCAGGATCCCCATTCCTCCCCGGAGGTGACACCTGTAACGTAGCACAGCCAGAGGTGCAGCCTGGGCTTGCAGACGGACAACCCACATGGGAGGCATCCGCCCCCAGGGAAACACCAATGTTCTGCTGGCATGGGGGGCAATTTGTGGCCTGCCCCAGCAATTGTGTCCCAGCCCACCAAAATATCTGCCCAGACAGCCCATTCCCACCCACACCACCAACAATCCAGCCCCACCCACCCCAATGACAGTGGGCCCCGCGTAGAAAAAGCTGTAAACAAAACATGTGTTACCTATGATCACCCCAGCAAAAACAAATCTACACTCATACTTTCCAAGCATGCCCTGCCTTGCAAGCCATCCCTGGTGGTCTACTGAACCTCACCCCCCCCTAGTGAAAACACATTTGCCCCTTCCTACGGGCAGATATCTGCCCCCTGGGAGGGCTGCATGAGGTGCCCCCCTCCCACACTCCATTTGGGGTAGGGGAGAAGCCCACCCCAAAACGTCAGACAGGCCCCCCAATGGATGGGGCAGTATGGATTGGGCACCCTGGGGGCATATTGGCACACCAATGTGCCCATCTGTGCCAAGGCAAGTTTGGTAAACAAAGAAAACAATTGAAAATGGCAGGCTGCACTTTAGGGGGTTGTGGGGGCTGAGGGGCACCCTAACCCGCTGGGGAATTTTGTAATGTGAAGGGGGTGCACCTCTCCACCCAAAATGGAGGTGCGGCGCATCTCATGTAGCCCTCCCTGGGGGCATATAAAGGGGGGCAGTCATGCACTCCTCCCTGGGGTCAGGTGTCCCTGGGGTCAGGTGTCCCTTCCTAGGAGCAGATTTCTGCCCCAGGGCACCACCCCTTCCCATTACCACATTCCCAGTCGGTCTGGGGTGCCCCACAGCCACCCCTAAAATGCTGTCTACCATTTTCACTTTTTTCCTTTAGGTTACCCAACCCCCCTTGGCGCAGATGGGCCCAATAGTGTGCCATTCTGCCCCCAGGGTGCCCAGAACCTACTGCCCCCATTGGGGGGCCTGCTTGACTTTTTGTGGTGGCCCTCTCCCCCCCCCATCCCAAATGGGTGGCGGGGGCACCTAATGCAGGCCTCCCTGGGCCTCCTACAAATGGCTGTGTGAGGTACACCCCGCCTCCATTTGGGGTGGGGGAGGAGAGGGCCACCAAAAAATGTTGGACAGGCCACCCAGTGGGTGGGGCAGTAAGGTTTGGGCACCCTGGTGGCAGATTGGCACACTATTGGGCCCATCTGCGCCAAGGGGAGTTGGGTAACCAAAAGGAAAAAAGTGAAAATGGTACACTACACTTTTTTTCCACATCTTGTTATTGAAATTGAAAACCAACTGGACATCAAGTGCCAAAAGAAAAAGCAGGAATGATCAGAGGTCGTTCAACAAACCATCATAACATAGGGATGCGGATCAAACTTAAACGAATTACAACTCGTTGAGGCTTTCCTTCTTAACGACCCCCCCCCCCCCCCCCCGACAGACCTTCAGCACCTTCAGTGAATAAGATAAATGAAGAACCCCAACGATACACAAGAAAGAAAAGAAAAAAAATAACAATCCCCATAAACCTATCCCTCCTCCCCCCATAAATTAAATAACAAGCACAGTGGATATGACAGACAGTAGGCGTATAAATAAATCCTTAGCATTGCCTACTTCAGCGACCCAATAAGTGGGATGCAATATTTACAATACGAGATTTATCAACAAGCTCGTTGAGCAGAACCATTAAGAGCAACAGAGTTGGTCACATCAACATTATTGCGAGTGTCAGATAGGTAGTTCCATAGCGGGGCCCAAATATCTTTAGGTCTACTTATCGTAGGCATGGAGCAAACATATTGCTCCTCCAGCTCTTGTACATACACTAAGTCCCTGAGCCAGGCATTACGATTCGGGGCAGTTCTAGCTTTCCAGGTCCCAAGGATATTCCTTTTCGCCACTGCAGCCGCCACAACCACAAAGCGACGGATCTTTATGGATGTCTTACCAATATCGCCCAGCAGGTATTTTAGCGGTAGTGCTGGTATAGAAAGTCCAACAATTTCACTAACAGACGCAGCAACTTCTTCCCAAAATGCTTTAACCATTGGACAGTACCAGTACATGTGGATTGAATTTGCCATATTGGAATTTCATTTGGGGCAGGTGGATTGCAGGGCTGGGTTAAATTTGGAGGCTTTATGTGGTGTAACATGTAGGGGTGGTTAAGGATCCTAAATTGGATTAACCGGAAATTGGCAGAGAAATGGATTTAGTGTGTTGACAATATTTATACCATTTGTCAACCTCTATAGTGATACCCAGGTCCCGTTCTCATTTCAGTTTCATATGATTTTTAAGAGGGAGTATATACCCGAGTTGCCCTGTAGAGGCTAGATATAGTACCTGTAAACCCATCTTGTGACATTGTAGCCGTAACAAATTGGTGGGGTTAGGGAGCATCTGGAAAAGTGGGTTACTTTTTCTTACATGCCGCCTTTAGCCGGTAGTATTGTAAAGTAATAGTAAGGCCGGCACCCAGTCTATCATGCACTAGTTGTAGTGTAGCAAACTTCCCCTCAGGGTAGAGGTCCCCCAGCCTCATCTCCTTATCAGAGTCCCATCTTTTTTGAAGTGCAGTGTCAAATGTGGGCTTTAACACAGGGTAATGCCACAAGGAAAGAAACGGCCAATAAGGGATCTCACATACTACTCTAGTAAATAGGGCCGACCAGGAACGGACAGTTGAGGCCACCAGATCTATATCTGTAATATTCCCTTTAACTGTAGAGAAACGCATCGCCTGTATATTGGAAGGGGCCGCTGCAAATTTTTCGGCGTGCACATGGGCATGTGGCTCAGCAGTAGTAGCCCAGTATCGCGCAAAGTGAGCCTGAGCCGCGTGATAATAGAGCAAATAATCAGGGGGCGCTAGCCCTCCTGTTTCATATCTCTCACACATCTTCGGCCAGCTGAGCCAAACCCCTCCCTCCCCCCTCATACAAACACGGTGGAGAGTTTCTGCAACTTCTGAAAAAATTCCCTTCCAGGCCAAACGGGAACGCCACAAAACAAATATAGAGGTTTAGGGACCACAACCATTTTAAGTAGGGCAATTCGACAGTAAATAAATAGATATTGGCAGCGCCCCCCACATCTTTAGCTTATGTTCCAAATTGTGCAGATTCGCTTCGTGGTTATTTGTAAGCAATGTTCGCCTATCTGTGGCCATTATTATCCCGAGATAGCGAGCTGTGCTGGGGGACCACTTAAACCCCTTCAATGCAGGTGTTTGTTCAGTGGCTGGGGTCAGTGGAATAACCTCGGACTTCGCTTGATTTATCTTATAGCCCGAATACCTGGAGAAAGTGGAAATCTCATCCATAATAGGGGGCAGGTGTGTCTCATGGTGCCGCACATAGACCATAGTGTCATCTGCGTATAAGGAAAGGAGTTGTGGGGAACCTCTAATACGAATGCCCCTCCATGTATGTTCGTGTCTAATCTTGGCCGCCATACCTTCAATAGTGAGTGCAAAAATAAACAGTGAGAGAGGGCAGCCTTGGCGAGTGCCTCTTTCCAATGCGAAGGGGGATGATCCTGTATTGTTAGTTCTTACCCTTGTTGTTGGCTGCCTATAGAGAACCTGTATATACCCCAGAAATGTTGGACCAAATCCCAATTTGGCAAGGATCAAAAACATAATTCCAGGAGACCGAATCAAATGCCTTTTCGGCGTCAAGGGTGATGGCAGCAGCTTTGGCCTTGGGGTCTAACTGTGATGTGATAGCAAAAAACCTCTGTAGATTAAGAGCAGTTGATCGTGTGGGGATAAAACCTGATTGGTCGGTGTGAATTAATTTATTCATGTATGCAGTCAGGAGGTTGGCTAAAGCTTTGGCAAAAATGTTTGTGTCTGTGTTAATAAAGGATAACGGGCGGTAAGAAGAGGGATCATGGTGAGGCTTATGGGTTTTAAGCAAAACAGAAATCACTGCTTCCCTCATTGTAGCCGGAAGCATGCCTCTCTCCAAAGAATCCTCCGAGATCGCTAGCAACCTAGGGGCCAGCTCGACCTTGAAGGCTTTATAAAAAAAAAAAAAAATCGACCGGGATCCCATCCGACCCCAGCGCCTTCCCAGCCCGTAGATCGGCAATGGCCCGTTCAAGCTCTTCAAATGTCAATGGAAGATCCAGCTTTAGTCTGTCGTCTTCATCCAGACCGGGCAGAGTGATAGTGTCCATGTACCCCTTGAGGTTCTCCATCTCGACCAAGTCTGCATTGGTATATAATGAAGTGTAGTACTGCTTGAACACGTCGTTAATTGCTTCAGGGGCAGTTCGCACCGACCCAGTCGGGTCAACAACACTAGTGATTTGTCTGGCACCCATCTCAGCTTTAATTAGCATCGCCATAGACTTACTAGACTTGTTCCCTTCGCTGTAACGTCGTGCCCGACTAGGTTGTGACAGGAAATACAATTCTCGGTCGGCTAGAGCATTATACAAATCCAGTTTAGCTTGGATTTTGAGGTGGTGTTCCCTTCCAGCATTGGCGGGCTGAGAGACCTCAAGCCGCCACAGATCATTCTCAGCCTGGGCGAGATCTTTCCTAATATCCCTCAGGATACCGTAAGACACTCCCATCATCTGGCCACTCAGCCACAGCTTGAACGCCTCCCAGACCGACTGCAAGGCGTTAACTGACCCTTCGTTACAGAGAAAGAATTCTTCAATTTCAATTCTGAGAAGGTCAACGACTGAGTCATCCTTAAGCATATTAGGGGGCATACGCCAACACCTAGTAGATTGAGAGTCGTGCTTTGGTATCAGCCCTAAAAGAACCGGGGAATGGTCGGATAATGTTCTGGGTAAGATTTCTCAATGCTCCACATCAGCCATCAACCCTAGGGAGCATAGCCAATAATCAATCCTCGAAAAGGATTTATGGGCACCTGAGTAAAAAGTATACTCTCTGTCCACTGGATGCACTTCCCGCCAAACATCCACCAGCGGCAAAGCGGCCATCGCCTGCTTCAGAGTCAATGCAGCTTTAGTATGGTGCGTACAGTGTCTCGTAGAGCGGTCAAGACCCAGATCCAGAATCAGATTCAGATCGCCTCCCCACACCACTTTCGCGATGCCCACTGGAGACAGGAGCTCTATTATCCGCAGGTAAAACTCCTGAGCATCCAGATTAGGGCCATATGTGTTGACTATAATAAACTCCTGGTTGTTTAATTGCCCCCAAAGTATCACGTAGCGCTCTTCGTCATCTATGACAGTGTTAGTCATCTGAAAATGGAGGCGTTTATGAACAATAGTGAGTACTCCCCTAGCCATCGTAGAATAGTTTGTAGCCACCTTCAAGGGGCACCAGCTACGAGCAAATGTGTCTGCAACCTTTCTGGTGACGTGAGTCACTTGAAGGAGGAGGACATCCACTTTGTGTCGATGTGCAATTGCTAACACCTTTCTAGCCTTAATAGGATGGGCCAGACCCCTAATGTTCCAGGTTAGGAACTTAATTCCTTGCATTTTAGTTGCCATCTGGGTCAATATCTCTGATCACCAATGATTGAGACAACATTATCTATAGCATTGACTCGCTGCAAGTTCCACTGACCATGAACGACTCGCTAAGACCTTGTTCCTGAGGTGGGTCGCTCTGTACGGTAACATATGCCAGGTCCATCATACCATTACTCTGTGCCAAATAGACCCCAATCCTGGGCAACAGGCCCACAGGTATCCCCCTCCCCTCTCACTCATTATCCCCCCCAACCAGACAGTGTAAGCCCCCAGTTCAACTTCAACATTTGAAACAAGTAATCGGGCAGCACTGATTGGTGGGTTCCACTTCGCAACCCTACCGACTCGACCAGATCGATCGTCCCTGCGCCGTCATCAGTTGAATTAAGGTGATCAATTTTCAAGTATTCGGGCTGGCCTATGCAGTGCCATCCCCCCGTGGTTGCGGGATTGCGTTCAATGTACTTCATGGCATCTTCCGGCGATTCAAAAAATTGGGCCTTCCCTTGATATTGAATGCGTAATTTGGCGGGGAAGAGCATCGCATATGGAATGGCACGAGCCCCAAGAGCTTTCTTCACATGATTAAAGGTGCGGCGGGCCGCTTGCACATTTTTGGAGAAATCAGGATATATATGAATCTTGCTTGAATAATACAGCAACGTGCCCTTTTCTCTAGAAGGACGGAGAATCATGTCCCTATAGTGATAATTGAGGAACCGCGCAATAACTGTATGCGGTAGGGCCCCGGGCTTAGGAGGTGCAGTCAATGATCGATGTGCTCGTTCAATTAAGAGTTGTTGCGAGAATGGGGCCTCGGGGAAGAAAGAGCGAATCAACTCCTCGAGGTTAACTTCCATTGAGGTATTAATCTGCTTCTCCGCCAGTCCAACCCTCTAACATTATTGCGGCGCAATCTCGACTCGAGATCATCACATTTCATCTGGACCTGCGCCAGGCTCTTCTTCAGGGATTCAATCTCCTTCCCATGCCCCGCGTTCAGATCCTCCAACCTGCTCACCAGATTTCGGCCTCAGACATACGAGAACTCACTTTATGTAGGTCTGCCTTAATTAACGCCATTGTGGACCCCATGTCATCGAGCTTAGAGTTAACAGTGGCAAAACCAGCCTGAAGAGCTGACATATACAGGTCTAGCGCACGATCCGCCGAGCCCGAGGGGACTGACTAACCCTCACATTGGATTTCCTCATTTCTGCCCTCTCGCGTGGTGTTCGTATAGGCATCCATTGGTCCCTTTCTGTTGGATCTGTTGCCTCTGGTCATGTCCTCCAGAATGACTTTGTAGTAAACCAAGCACAAAAGTAAAACCAAGTCCACCTGGAGGAGGGAGCAGACTAATTATAGGCCAGAGACAGAGCTTCAACAGTTCAGAAAGAAGCCTACCACTTTCAGGCGGGTATTTCCGGATCAGAACAGGATTCGTGCTTTCAACTGTCCAGTGCTCAACTTGCGCAGCGCCGTACCTCCGGACAATGACTGCAGATGGGCGATCACCCCACCCGATTAACTGGCAGTACAGCGCATACAAAAGTGGATCATGCCTCCAGTCTCAATCAAGGGCTAATAACAGCATCAGGGGGAGGGCGCACCCCACATTCATCAGGCCCACCGCTCATACAGAGTGCACATGGTGGCCACCAATGGGCGGGATATTCCCTCTAGTCAAACCACCAAAGGGGGCGGGTCCATCAACTCGGAGCACGCCACTTCAACCCTTACCGCAGGAGCAATGTGTCAGGTTCCGAGTCAGCCCGCCACAGACCCTCCAGGGACCGGGCTCTCCAATGCGATCCACTATGACAGGGCAGCCTGGAGGGTGGGGGGGCCTGATCGTCCTGCGCAGAACCCGCATCAATGTCCACTAGCTGGCGGGGGGCCTCCTCACCCCCACGGCCAACGTCACAGTCTGCCACAAGGCAGCAGGCCCCAAGCCCCTGCCGCAGTTTCAGGAGGAGACACTCCGCAGATCCAGGCAGTCAAGTAAGCGCTGCGGGGCCCCTGCAGCAGCGCCGGGGAACAGCCAGCCGACCGGCGCCACAAGCCCTCACGGGGTATGCCCTCCGCCTCCCCCGCAGGGCCCCAGTGCCGCTGAAAAAAGTAACTGGCCCTCTCTCCACGGGCACACATGGGGAGAGTAACCCCGTCGCCGGGCACAGCTCCTCCTCCCGCGAGCCAGCAGCGGAGATCGGGATAGGCTCCCAGCAGACCCCAGCCAACACGTCCGCAGGCACTCGACCGAGTCCCGGAGGGGGAGGGGTGGAAGCTATGATCTTGCCAAGACCCGGACACAAGGGACCCGCGGCCGTCATCGATCCGACGGCGCTCCGCAATCTCAGACAGCTCAATCAATGCACCAGAAGGTCAGGAACACAGCCCTTGCAAAGCGTAGCAGTAAGCCCTCCAAAGTTCACAGGATAACAGGACGGATATTTCAGAAACGGCGCAGCGTCGTAATCAGGCAGCCATGACAGTCGGCGTCCAACAGCGCCCCCTTGGTACACTACACTTTAGGGTGGGCTGAGAGGCACCCTAAACATCCGGGGAATTGCCCAATGTAATGGGGGTGGCCCACTCCCCCCCCAACCCCCCCACACCAAATGAAAGGTGGCCATCTCAAGCAGCCCTCCCTGGGGTCAGATGCCCCTTCCTAGGAGCAGGTATCTGCCCCCAGGGAGGGCTACAAGGGGTGCCCCCCATTTCCCCTTGGGGTGAGGGGGAGAGGGCCACACCCTTTTCTGTAAAATAAATCCCTGGTGGCTAGTGCCCCCCCCCCACCCAAATATCCCTTTTTTCATTTTGCTGCCTTCCCTGGGGGCAGATGATCAGCCATCTGCCCCCAGGGGGGCCTTAACATGCAGGCCCCATCCTTTGGGGGGCCTGCACACTTATTCCTGGTGCCCCCCCCCCTCCGATTGGATGGGGGGGCACCTCATGTACTCCTGCCTGGGGGCAGAAATCTGCCCCCAGGGAGAGCTACAAGGGGTGGCCCCCACGTTCCACTTGGTGTGGGAGGGCAACCACCCTTTTGTGTGCCAGAAATATCCCTGGTGCCTAGTAGCACCCCCCCCCCTCTGCCCCCCCATCCCTGTTGCATTTATCTATTTATTTGCCCCCTTCCATGGGGGCAGATATAGCCATCTGCCCCCAGGGTTATCCATATGTGCCCTCATGCTTTGGAGGCCGTGCTAGAGGGCTGCTTACTGTAAGCAGCCCACCCAGCATTCGAAAGACATCCCTGGTGTCTAGTGGCATTGCTAGCCACGGATCGAGCACTCTGCGCCCGAGCCGTGCCCAGCAATGCTGTCACACAAGGTGTCGTAGGAAAGGGGAGATTCTCCCCTTTCCAATGACACCTCCCTCGATCTCCGGCTTGAAATGCAGCCAGAGAGAGGGAGAGGGAGAAGGAAGCTTACCTTCTCACTGCGGCATCCCGAAATGGCTTCCGCAGTGAAATTACTTTCACGTCGGCGTGAAATTGAAGGTAATCCAGCCCCCTGGCAGTGACGGGGGGGACCTCCCCCTCACATAGCCCTGGGGTTGGATTATAGTTTTGAGCAATCCCTGCTTTGCAGGGATCGCTCAAAACAAGGTGCCAAAAAGGACGAGCTATCTCATCATCCATGGCACCCTGGAGGTAATCCCAAGGATGAGATACCTCGTCCTTGGCACTTAAGGGGTTAAATACAGACCCAGAACTATTAGTGGAGACATGTGTGCCAGTTCAGGCGGGGTTTTCGCTCTGCTTCTGAGATACATTCAGGGGGGCTGGGGCAATATAACCTTTAATGGTTATGCACTTCCAAATAATGGCATTTGTACTGTATGCACTAGCACTTTATATTGGCGAGGCACTAGCACTTTAGTCATCATATATACTTGAATTATTGCTTCATTTAAACTTGAAAATTAGGGTCCCACCTGTACCAATCTCGGCATAAGAGTAAATCAGCTTGATGTGCACACATGATTCAACCCCGTTTTTTAAAGGAAGGATCAGAGAATTTGTTTACTGTAAGGATGGTAGCAATATGATATAATAATGAATGCTGCTGCTGCTCTGTTTTTATGCCCTCTCTTTTTCAGGTATGATAGGTTTTTCTTGTTTCCTTTTATATGGTATAGCACTGGTACTTTATAGTTATGTTTTAAGGAACTAGCTAGACATTTCAATTCAAGTAAAAGTTTCGTCATTATTTGTAATGACAAACTAGCTCTATCATGTGGCCAAATTAGGGTATTACACCAGACATGGTGGCTAATGTAAGATGCAAGGACACTGAAAGCATGAAATGACTGCTGCCCATGAGGTTTAAATAAGTACTTGTTTTTCCTCTTGTGGGAGCTGCGCTTGATGGGGCACTGTCATTAGTAACAGCACCAACAAGCAGAATTATGGCGCACTGGCACTTTTTGAAACGCTAAAATGTCAATGGAAATTTTTAAAAAAGAAATTTTTCGGAGGGACGCACACCAACATTGGCACACTCACCCCTTATTATGAATAAATAACTTATTATTGGGGCTATTTGCCTTATATCAAAGATGAGGGATTTGCCCTCCAGTCTTGGTGAGATTATGACACTTCAATATGGAAGTAGAATTTGCAGGCATTTGCCGGTCAGACTCACAATCACATGATTGGGAGTCATGTAACCTGGGTGAGGAGTTTTCTGCGTTTGGTGTTCCTCTTGTTTAAATTACATGTGTTTGGAAGCCAATGTGAATGTAAAAGCCTGACGAAGCTCGGAACGCGTGGCACAAATTTCACCCTGGAGCGTGAGTGACTTCTTTACTTGGCTGTCATGCAGGTGAGCGCAATATTTTGTGCTTACCTAAAAAAGATGTGTGTTGCACTAAAATGTTAAAGTAAAGACCATTTGTTTTTATCCCTAAGCAGTAAGGTTGTGTGTTTTTTTGTAGTGCTACAACCCATGAAAATAAATAAAAATATATATAATACATTACTCACCGCAATCGTATTTCCGATGCTTCTATCTGCTTAGATTCAATGCTGTGCATAGGCCGAAATCTACTGGAAGCTGCAGAGTATTACAGTTGTTTTTGAAACTCTAATAGGGACGTCGACAGGGTGTGCCAGTAATACTATCCCTAGTGTGACGTCCACTGTACCCATGAACCCTCACACGTCAAGGTCCAGTAAGATTGTTATTTTTCTGACATAAGGTAGCATGAGGTGTAGCGCAAGTACAGTTGTATCCAAGCACATACATATCAGACAAGCTCATAAGCATCCATGCGCCTTCTCTCCAAGGGGAGGATGGGTGGGTTGCATGTGAATCTAAGCAGATACAAGCATCAGAAATAAGAGTATGGTGAGTAATGTATCCCTTCTGAGGCTTATGGAATCTGCTTATATCACATGCTGTGCATAGATTAGCGAGCAGTGGTAGAAGGAGGTGCTATGTGAGAAGGCTCATGAGCGAATAAATGTCTTAGGACTGCTTGTACCACTTGTGTATCCATCTTGGAATGAGTGTCAAGGCAGTAGTGCTGAGTTAAAGTATGTACAGAGCTCCATTTAGCTGCCTTGCAAATACTGTCTAAGAGGCCATTTGCAATAGAAGCCAGAGTGGCTTCTGTGCCGGCTCCTGTGCCTCTTGTGGAGTGAGCCCTGGGCGTAAAAGGCAGCGTTTTATCTGATAGGGAATAGCACAGTTGGATACATCAGACTATCCACCTAGAAATGGCATTCTTAGAAATGCGGTCACCTTCTCTGCCTGGCACTATGGAGACAAACGATCTGTTTTTCTTAGCGGTCTGGTCTTGTCTACGTAGTAGAAGAGCGCTCTCCTCACATCTAGTGTGTGGAGTTTTACACCAGCTGAGCTGTTGGGTTCCTGGAAGAAAGCCGGTAGCTCAATTGACTGGTTTACATTAAATTTGGAGATTAATTTAGGGGAGAACCTAGGGTGAGTACGTAAAACCCGCTTGTCTGTGTACAAGAAAGAAAGGATCCTGCACTCAGAATGCTTGAATTTCACTAACCCTTCTTATGGAAGCGATAGCCACTAAGAAGGCAGTTTTAGAAGTCCCATGAGTTTAGCGAGTACCACACCGAGATCCCAACCTGCCAGCGGGTTAGAAATTGGAGGGTGGAGTCTTTACTCCTTCCATGAATGCTTTAATGACCGGTACTTTCCACCACGAGACATTATGAGAGGTTATGTAGGCTGACAAAGCCGCCAGGTGGACCTTTAGGGAGTTGAATACTAACCCTGCATCTAGCAATTGGAGCATACAAGTTAGAATGTGGGATGGAGTACATTCTATGGGGTTGATTTGTTTAGACTGGCACCAAATTATGAATCTTCTCCATTTGTCAAAGTAACAGTGCCTAGTGTTTGGTTTTCTTGATTCTTTCAAGATATCCATGCATCTCTGAGGCAGGTTGAGCTGTCCGAACTCTAGGACCTCAGGAGCCATGCTGCCAAGTTCATTGATTGCGGCTGCTGGTGCACCGTTAGCCCTTCGTGCTGAGTAGATTGTACTGGCACAGGAGTTTCATGGGATCGCACATTGCCAGTTTGCGCAGATGTGGATACCATGGTTGTCTTGCCCACATAGGAGCAACTAGGATAAGCGGCATTGGTTCGTTTTCTATTTTGTTCACCACCTTCCTCATCAGAGGTGTTTGGGGGGGAAAAGCGCAAGCAAATTTCCCTGACCAGTTCATCCATAGGGTGTTCCCCTTGGAGCCTGAATGGGGGAACCTGGATGCAAGGTCTGGGCATTGCCTGTTTTCGCTTCTGGCGAATAAGTCTTTAGTGGGTCAACCCCATTGAGAGACGAGGTGTTCTACGACTCCTTCGTGTAGATGTTACTCGTGTTCCTCTTGTAGGGGATCTCTGCTCAATGAGTCCGCTGGAGAGTTGAGTTCCCATGGAACATTTTGTGACGACAGGAACATCTTCCGTTTGATTGCCCATTTCCAAATTTGCTGCGCGAGTCTGCACAGATTTGGAGAACATGTACCCCCCTGTTTGCAGATATAAAACATTGCTGTAGTGCTGACTGTTAGGATCTGCACAGATCGGTTTGTTAAATGAGGTTCGAATGCCTGAAGGGCTTTGAATACTGCCAGAAGTTCTAGCAGATTGATGTGATTCTGAGCTACAGTGCAAGACCACAGACCCTGAGCTGTGTGGTGAAGGTAGTGAGCCCCCCACTCCCAGTCCGCTAAAGGTGTCCGTCGTGACAATCGCCTGTACCTCTGGATCGTAGAAAGGTTTTCCCTTCATTTGATTTTCCCTTGTCCACCAGCGAAGATTTTGAAAAAGTGTTGGCGAAAAGACCACTATATCGTCCCACTGACCACTTGCCAGAGACCATTATACCGCCAACCACTGCTGCATGGGTCGCATGCACAGGCGCGCATGTGGAACCAGGTAGATGCAAGATGCCATCATGCCTATTAAACGCATAGCTTTGCGCACCCTTATCTGGCGGCCGGCCTGATAATGTGGTATTTGCAGTATCAAATGTTGTACTCCTTCCTCTGATGGAAAGACCAACCCCTCTTCTGTGTTTAAGTGCTTGGCACTAGGCTCGACTTTCTCGTTGCTCGAGAAGCCCAAATGAAAGAGAAGGTTGATTGTTCTCTGAATGTTTTGTCTGTAAATTAGGGGGGGGGACTCCCCTGTAATGAGCCAGTCGTCCAGGTAAGGGTACACTGGGATTGCCTTCCTGCGCTGGGGCGCTGCCACCACCGCCAGTACCTTTGTGAATACACTTGGAGCAGAGGCTATTCCAAAGGGCAGCACCTTGAATTGGTAGTGCCGGTTCGCTATCCCGGAACACAATCTACTGTGCGCTGGGAACATTGAAATATGAAAATAAGTGGCTTCCATATCCAGTGTTGCCATGTAACCCCCCTTTTAGTAGAGGGATTATCTCTTGTAGCGTAGCCGTGCAGAACTTTGTGGCTTGACATACTTGTTTGCAGGGCGCAAATCTAAAACTGGGTGCATGGTTAGATCTTTCGTTGGCACAAGGAAGTACGTTGAATAAATATCGCCGTTTACCTAGTTGGCCGGGACAACTTCGATGGCGTCCTTAAAGTGTGGCTATCTCCTCGAGAAGGATACGCTGGTGTTCTTCTGAGTGGATTTTCTGTCGTTGGGGGTGGTCTTTGGAGAAGTTCTATACAGTATCCCCCTACTACTGTGGACAGCACACATCTGTCCGAGGTGATTCCCTCCCATGCGTGGGTGAAGCTGGAAATGCATCCTACTGGAGAAGCATAGGAGGGCACCTGAAGCAGAATGTCACTGGTTCCGAGGTGGTGTGCCACCTCGAGCGGGGTGCCCCTTCCCAGAGCACGTCCTCTAGGATAGCCCTGGGAGGATTGACTGATTATTTCCCCAGGAGGAACCCTGGTTCCGACTGTAGTTGGATCCCGTTGAGAACTTTGGCCTAGAAAACCGCGAAAATTGCCAACTTCCCCTCTGCCCGGAAGGCTTGTTGGCGAGTTGACCCAAAGATTTAAGCGTGTCATATTCATCTTTAGCTGTCTTAAGGGCGTCTTTGACGGCCTTACTGAAGAACACATTGGGTTCAATAGGCATGTTTATTAGGGTGGCCTGCGTCTCTGGTCTGAAACCCGACTGGCGCAACCATGCATGCCTTTTAATGACAGTCCCCTGAGCAATGATTCTTCCGGTATTGTCTGCCGCCTCAAAGTTAGTCTTAAGAAGACAGCTCGACACTGCCCTCCCTTCTGCAGCCACTTGTGCTAGCTGGGACTTCAGTGGCTCTGGGGCAGACGAAAGTAAAGCCAACATTTCCTCCCATTTGTGGCAGTTGTAAATGGCCAAAAGTGTTGCATTGTTCACTATTCTGGTCTGATAAGCCACAGAGGAGGCAACCTTTCTACCCACGGCGCAAATCATTTTGCTTTCCTTGTCGGGTGGGCCCTCAGAGGAAGCAAGGGTGGGTGCCCACTCTTTCTAGTTGTAGTCACAACTAATGAGTCTGGCTTCAGCACCCTCCAATATATAATGGGTCTGACGGTGCGGGTTTAAATAGTTTCTTTACACGTGGGTTTACAGCCCGTGTAAGGTTAGGGGCCTCTAATGACAGTAGTATCCTGCGCTGTACAGACTTCAGTAGAGGAATAAACTGCACCACTGTTTTCTTATCCCCAAGGACTTGTTCAGCAAAGTCCTTATCCTCCTGTACCTTCTGGGTGTCAATTTGAAAGTGCTCCGCCACCTTGGCTAGCACCTCATTAAGAAGGGGTTGATTAGCAATAGGAGAATCAACAATCGGAGTGTCTTGCTCAATATGAGAGTCTATAGAGTACATATTGGCGGTTTATAGTCATTACACAATAATGTCGAAAGTCAAACAACAACAAAAAAATTCGAAAAAATAATGTTGAAAAAAAAAGTTGCATTTCTCTTTTATTACGAAATGGGGCTTTCCCCCCAATCCCCCCCCCCCTTTTTTTTGTTTGGATTTGTTTTTTTTTTTACATGTGGAACCCAAAAAAAATATATCAATAAAAAAATAAAACTTAAAAACATTCGACTTTTTCTTTCGACATTATTTATTAGATTTTAGGACTGCAGACCCACATTAGCCTCTGGGTCAGCCTCTTGGTCCTCATCATCCCCATAATAAGGGTCTGCTGTATCCTCATCATCAAATTGAGGGTCAGCTGCCTCTACAAAAGAGATCTTCGTGCTCTGATTCTGAGTCATAAAGTTCTAGGACTGTACTTTGCAATGGAACATTCATACGAGAGCTCTTAGAAGGCGGTTGAGTAGGTAGAGCAGAGGCTTGTGAACCAGAGGGCGCCGAGGTGTGGAGGAGGGGGGGGGGGGGAGTGGAGTGGAAACTCTGAATATATGCAGGGATCTTCTCGTAGAAATTGGCCACAAAGGACATTTTTCTCATAACCCTGTCTATGTCCTGTGAAGACCATTCTTTTGCACTTGGGATGAAAGGTTGAGCGGTAAATCCCAAGTCCACATCTGTGGAAGGTACTACCTCCAATTTTTTTTTCATCTTTATGAGATATGGGCCTAGATTCTCTAGGTTTCTCCAGGTCTCTAGGTTTTTCTTTGAGGGGTTCCATCCCTAGGGGGGCTTTTGTCCCTATGGGGTGTCTGAGGACATTATGTGATGTTTTCCCCCCCTCCCTGGGGCCCAGAGCCGCGTCCATCTGACTTTTTGGGGCCTACTACTTGATCTGATGCCGAGCGTCGAATTTCGGATGCGGGTAGGGCCGAGGCCTCGTCCGCAGATGATTGACCCTCGGAGGAGTTTTACGGACAACACCCTAGCCGTCTTTCGACGGTTGGGCTCTGTCGTGCGGCGATCTCGAGCGAGAGTGCCCAGAGGACAGGGACTCAATGGACCTTTCCCTGGGTGTCAAACGTTGTCGATCACTCGCCCCATGTGGCGAGTCTCGACCTGGGGTTGTGTGCTTAGTGGTGGGTATCTTTGTAGCGCTTCCGCCGTCGGGTTTAGTCCCGACAACATGGCCGCCGGCCTGCGCTTGGGAAGCCGGAGCTACCCAGTCACCCTTGCCGTGTGTTAGGAAAGATTTCGTAATTGTAGGTAATTTTCCTTCCATGTGGCAACCCCTAAACTTTTTGCTGTTGTTTTTCACCTTGTTCTTGACTTTGCCAGAGAAGTGCAGCCTTCTGCCGCACTCCTCTGGGCTTTCGCTCCTTTCTTACGGGGAAACTGACATGCCCTTAAGACAGTCAGTACCGGGGAACGCTGTTTCCCGTAGTTTCTTTTATCGTGTTGCGGCTTTAGTGCAACATGACACAAGAGGGCACTGTAAGCTAAGTTACAGCTCTCTTGGGTCTCTAGCCTTCTACAGGCCCTAGATACTCTTTTAGGATGGTATTTGATCGGTGCAAGTCATTCAGGGACTCGAATGGTGGCAGCGATCGTTTTGTTTATTTTGAGCTCCTTTTGGCGTTCTGAGCACGTTTTTCGCACTGAACCCAAAATGGTGGCCTGGCTCCCAAAATGGCCAGACCACGAGGCTCCTTTGTCTTGTCCACTGACCGTCTTGCTCCCTTCACCTTCCCCAGGTCGAGCGACCCGGGGCCTTCCTTATTTGGGCATGTACTTTCCCGCGAAACGTGGTTGCTTTCGCGGGCTTCTACATGTCGTTTGTGTGCCTCCAGGGTGTGGGCTGGGATGTCTGGTCCCAATACACATCCTGGGTGCCAGAGAGTCTAGGGTAGTGTGAATGTCTGGGACCACCGTGGTCCGTGATTGGTCCACGTATGGTATGTGTGTTGATGAGCGGATCTCCCATTGGCTCCCCTCCGTTTTGGCGCGAAGGGAACCGTGGATAAGAGGGAGCTGGAAACACCACTACCATGTCGATCTCCTGAGTTCTCACGAACGAAGGAATACAGGAGCCAAGTATCCTGCAACCACGAGGCTGGACCGAGGAATCGCTGGTGACCCGCTGAAGGAATCCTCCTTTGCACTGCTGTCGTCCTGTGAAACCCTTTCCTCCTTTGATCGAACCAGAAGGCCTGTACTGGTGCTTCGACCTTTGGAATAGCAGGAACAGCTATTCCCGGCGACTTCATCATCTCCTGCCAAGTAAGCCTTCGGAAGTGTCTCTGGGCCATCCAGTTGACTGACCAGCTTACAAGGGAGTCCTGCTCTGTAACCGCCGCCAGGTTGTGTTGTATTCCGAGTCCTTGTCACTCTCCCACGCTTCGTACACTTGGCGTTCCCAAGTCTGAAGGGAGGAGTGTACATTTGGCTCGAATACACACGGCCGCTCCGTTGTCCTGCTGCGGCAACAAACTGTGCTGGTTTCGTCGATTGGGACGTCTTTTTGCTCTACACGACTACGAGGCGTTCCCTGCTCTTCTGAACCTGCCAGCTGCTGAAACTAACGTGGAGAAGCCTGGGTCTGCTTGCTTCGGGGACCGGTGAGTAGTTTAGCTAGGATCTGGTCGCCCTCCTGCAGTAGCCCATTGCTTTTCCCCGCTGTGTAAAAACAGCACCCTTTTGTCCGTACTCGCGCTCTGCTTCTGCTCGCTGTGGAGGCTGCGCTTGAGTTGCGGAACCTGTTCTCCTTCTGCTGGGCACTAACCCGAACTGCCTGACTTCCTCCGAAGAGCTTCCCCTTTTGCCCGTTGGCACCGGCGTGGCAGGTACTTTGAGCACAAGGCTCCACTCTTCGGAGGGCTCGGACTTCCATCTAGTTAGGTGCCTCTGAAGGCGAACTGAGTCTAAAGCGTTATCGCACTGCCTGTTTTCCTTCCCTTTCAGGTGGACTACACATTTCGTGCTTATAACGCTAGCGACTGTTGTATTTGTATATATATTGTGTTGATATGGTATGTGTTGGTTTAATATTGTGATACTATGATTTTCTCGCTACGGTCGTTGTTTTAAAGGCCTTAAAATAAATGTGTATATATTTTTGATATAACAACTGTTTGGAGTAGTTTGTAAGCGCTCTTGCTTTGTGTGCTCATTGCGGGCTTTCAGTCACCCTCACCCCTCTTGAGACCTAGTCTTGACCGCCGCGATCGCTACCTTGATTGGTCTGGCTCGTCCAGAGGTTACCCTGTTCCAAGTAATTAGGTTGGCCTTCTGAACTTCTGCGCCACCAGGACAGAGTTCAGAAATCCGTCTTAACACCGTGCGAAATGGCAGCATCGCTGCCATCGCAAAAGGCACCTTCTACCTCCATGACCTCGAGCTGCGGCGTAGTGGGCCTAGCGTTTTGGGAGGCGGTCCTTTAAGGTCTTCAGCTTGAAGAGCTTAAATGCGCAACAAGACATTTTGACGTGGTCTCTTGGGAGACAAGTTGCAAACTAAATGTTTGTCTACCCACGAGAAGTTATGGTTGCACTTTGGGCAGAATTTAAATGGGGTTTTGTCCATAACTACATACTATGGCAGCTCGGCGAAAATAGTGTAGGGAAAGGGGCATATCCATCCTAAAATGACCACCCCCCTCTCTCCCTACTGTCTGGGCCGAGGTCCGGGGCGGCCTTCCAAGGCCGAACGGTCCGTCGCAGTAGTCCTTCGACGGGCAGTTTCTCGGTCTTCACCTGCGTGATGTTTCGGAGGTCGGTGCAGAAAAAGGATAGAAAGAAAAAACTATCAATAATTGAAATAAGTCAAAGACTTTACGCCAAAAGAGGAACTCCGCTATACACGTCCGTCTAGAATGGTGGAAAAAAAACAATCTGATGGACCTCGACACATGAGGGATCATGGGTACAGTGGACATTACACTAGGGATAGTATTACTGGCACGCCCTGTCGACGTCCCTTTTCGAGTTTTGAAAACAACAACTGCAATAGTCTGCAGCTTTCACTCAATGTGGGCATATGCACAGCATGTGATCTAAGCAGATTCCACAAGCCTCAGAGATATAGACAGACAGACTTGTCCACCCTATATCTTCCATCCTTTGTCTTGTAGCACCTGGACAAACACGTACAGTGCGTTATAAATGCCATATCATATACTGCCTTGAGTCACACTAATTCCCCCCCCCCCCGCGACTAACCTAGATAATATAAAGGGAAGTTTAATCAGCAATTTCAAGCCTCGAGTGGGACCAAAGAAAAAGAGGTATGGCATTATTATTGCCAGCACTACCCCTTTTAAAAAGGTTTATCTGGTGCATGACTCCACAGGTCGATACATGAGTGATAAAAGTATGCTATTCAGTCACATGATTACACGGATCTCTTTATAGGATGCACAGCAGGACTAATTTCAGGTCCCTAAACCGTCCATGGACAAGACAGTTTCCATGAATACAAACTTTAAAAACACCCTGCTATTTGCCAAGCTTCTTACGGAGATGGATCTCCGATATCTGGTGATTTTTTAATATGAATGGTAAGATTACACACACTTCTCCCATGTGTATAAAGGGTTCCCCAGAATTGATTTGCTTTTCGCCTCCGTCTGAGTTTCACACATCCCCAGGGCCCATTGAGGAGGAACTATTCATTAACTATCTGGTACCTCCGCATAGACACCTTGCTCGCTGGATATTATATAACCCTATCCTTAAGGTCGAGGTTCTAAAAGATGAAATAATGTGTGTAATAACTAGCTATTTTGCTGAGAATACGATATGGGACTGCTCGGGTATCGTCGCATGGGACGCCATGAAGGTGGTGGCTAGAGGTGAATAACTCATATGGTGTTGTTCACCAAGATGCGTGTCGAGGTTAGGCAAACCCTAAAAAAAAGAATTGTGGCAATGAGAATCTGAACATAAACAGAAGGGTTCCTTCAAATATTTTAGGAGCTGAAGACTGGTCAGAAATCAACTGGAAGCTCACCTAGCAGATACAACTGCCCAAGAGATGGTTAAAAATAAGCAATTCCATAATACCAACAGCGATGAAAGCAATACGCTTCTGGTTTATAAATTGAGAAAGACCAACACCAGGCACATCTAGTTGACCAATTTAAACAGACTCTGTATCGATAAACAATTATATAGAATTAGGTATTATTCTGACAGGGGAACATCTATGCCCAATCTCACTGTAAAGGGTCACATTATAGCAGTTGGTTTAACCCAACGTTCGGCCTACACTAACCCCGCCCCTTAGCTTCTCAATAGAAGGTAAAGTCCTTTTGATATGGAGCATCCTGGTGTGAGGCTATTCATTTGGTGAATGGGTGCGCCCTTCAATTCCTGTTCCCAGGACAGCTTCCTGTGGAGTAGCGGTCCCTCTGAGGGAGTTAACTGCCCTTACAATGAAACAAAGCGAGGCGAGGCAACCCCTAGGCCTCCAGTCTTGCTCAGAGCAAGAAAAACAGCCTGGCTGGAGGGAAGACAACCCTTCCACAGCTGAGCTGGGCTTACACGGCCGATGTGCGAGTGTGGCTTGGATCATTATGAGAAATGCTAGCCACCATATCTCAAATTCTGGTATGGCTTAGATTTACAGTTTAACGTGCCAACACGATAGCACTCAGTAATGCAGTTTTTTTTAACGGAGATGCAGTTCTTAAATGCAGCCCCTGCGGTTTCAGATACTTGGCTGCCAGATGAGCATCTGTGACCTCTGAACCTGCTCTGTTCCACTGGAGAGCAGGCGCTTCAGATCAGTATACTGATCCAGCAGAGTAAAGGTGTCCACTAGGCTTTTGGCATGGAGCTATGAAAAGGGAATCCGATTTGCAGATGACCCTTTCGGAGATGGAATTACACCTGCATTCTTTTCTGAATACATCGATTTATTTATTTATTAAATAGTGCTTATACACCCTTGCCAATTCCTATTTGTTCAGCACCTTAATGTTGAAACTAGTTCAGAGGCTTTAGGCAGTGGAGCCTTCATATCTATATAATTTATTTAACTTGATATTAAAATGTACTGCAAAATACGTCCCAATTGGTTGGCAAAGGTCCTAACTGATCTAATGCAACAGGGCTAGACCACTTTATTACTAATGAAATCCATGCCAATATTGTGACAAACTGACCTGCAGGAGTACAATCATAAGTAAATGCTAAATGCCTACTCAGCCCCCACACTTCTACAAACCAAGAGTGACCCCAATCAAAGGTAAAGCAGGCACAGTTAAGCAATCTACTTTACCTTTTGTGTAAGTGTGGGCCAATGAAATCAAGAGGGGTGTGAATGTAAAACAATAGCAACCCAAACAGCGAGTACAACACTCCAAAATAAACAATGTCCAATCAAGGTTTTATAAAAATATATACTTTAATTAACCAAACCATATGAAATAATAGCAAACACTACAAAATCTCACCTCTGCAGAAAGAACACTGAATATGCAAGATGCAGCACTCCTAGTAATGAGATAGGTGGGGAAGCAATAAAAACCACAAAGTTCATGTAAAGGATACGTTCTTGAAGGGCAGAGAGGGATTAGGTCCAAAATGGGTATTATGCATAAATATCGTTGCAGTTTCTTGGCAGCTCGTCGCAGCAAACCAGGCTTCTCAGCACTGCTCAGTGGTTATATTCGGTTCAAAAACGCAACGTTGAGGTAGTCCAGCGGCAAGCAGTTGTCGAGATTGAGTTGAACAAATGGAGGCTGCCGTTTGACGCGATGCAGATTGTGGATGTCATCAGGTTTGGTTCGATGGCAGGCGGGGTGAGCAGGAGAGTCTGTTCAGAGAGAACACCAGAGTCACCAGCTGGATTGGCGATGAAGATTGACGGTCAAGCGTTGCAGGCACAGCAATGCTTCTTTGTTCGAGCCCAGGCAGCAACATGCTTCAGTTTGTTCAGTAACAAACTTGTTCAAATGTGCGGCACTGCGGTTCGAAGATCAGCCAGTGCCCAAGCCAGCTCTGGAGGGTCCTGTTGGCTTAAACTGGGTTGAACACGTTCTAATCATGGCTTGCAGCAGTTCAGATACAGGGACCTTGGCTGTCTGGGCCCTCAGGAGCTGAGAGTCCCACTCTAAGGACTACTCTTGCCCCCAATACTCTGTTCTTGTGCTCCTAAATCCAGGGGAGGCTGGCACACACCATTAAGGGTCCCATATCACAGTGAGGTCCTCAGCAGCAGTGCAGCTGGCAGTGGTGTAGGTCTTGCTTAAGCAGGTGGTAACGCTTAATGGGCCCAGGTTATGGTTGAGGGACAGATTGCCTCTGACTTGGACTACCTGTCTTCACTTCACAAATGGATGATTTTGGAAAGGACTGCTCTTCAAAAGAAATAACTTGGAGGCTTGAAGTTGTGAGACGATTAAAAGGAGGAGTGGGAGCTCGCTTCCTTTTAAAGGCAAAAGTCTACAGGTGGTTGGTCAAAAACAAATGGATTTAAAGGTCCAATCCCAGTCCTTGGAACAAGTGGATCTTACCTACTGTATGTGCTTTATGTTACAGGAAGTGGAGGGGGCATGAAGGAAAGATGGAGGCAGAGAGACAAGACAGTGGAGCCTTCCTCCAGCTGTAACAAGTTCCTGAAATGCATATGGAACGAGTTGGACAGAAATTACCAAAGAGGAAGTTGAGGTGGTAATTTCCTACCTTAAGAATGTGACCCCTAAGCCAGATGATTTCAAGTCAAGGTTACAAAACTTAAGCTTCAACTAATTAAGCATACGACGAGAGCCTTTACCTCTTTTGTTTAGATACTGGTAGGGCCACATCCATGGCAGAATTCTCTACGATCTCGTTTTAAAGCCTACAAAGGACCAAGACTTTAATGATCGGGTGTTGCCCTCCCTGGTGGATCCAAATGAAACAGGTTTTAGAGCAGACAGAAAACCACATGGTATCATAAGAACTCTAACTCTGATTAAGATCAACAGCAGTTGCCTTAAATGTCACAAGTGTTCGTTGAGGGTTGAGTGGCATTTTACACAGCAAGTTCTGTTAAATAATTTTGGCCCAGGTACCATTTGTTTGATTACAGTGAATGTCCACGTCTCCCCAACCAGAATATAGGTGAATGGTAAGTATAATAGCCCTATTCAAATTACAAGGGGCACTTGGCAGGGATGCCTTCTTCCTTATTTCCCCGCTTCTGATTGCTCTCTCAAAGAAGCTGTTAGACAGGACGATTAGTGGAAATCGTAGCATGCAAGGTGTTGATTAAATATATGTAAAATATCCCTGTACACAGAGAATGTATGTCCGAGCATCACAGAAGTTACTGCCTCCTTCTCAGGGTTGGTGGGGGAGTATAGTGAATTTGAAGCAGTAGCAGACTATCAATTATAATGAATATAAAGTTTACACTTTTCTATTCCTTGGGAAACCCTTCCACGCCTGGAGTCCATTTGTCCCCTTCAGTCATGACTGAATATTTTGGAGTGCCCATACCCTCATCCCCGAGTGTACAGGGCCAATTTCGAGACTGTTCAAGGGTTTTGGTGAGGACAAATCAAGTGGCGCAAACAGGACATTTCTTAGAGGGCCCCCTCCACATCATTGTTAGTATGCAGATTTAGATTTTCAAAATCCCACCCGACGCAAATGCACTGCAACAAAAAATATCACCTTATCTGGGTGGGTAAAAATGCCAGAATTTATAGAGCTGTACTTTTTAGTAATATCACAAAGGGAGGGCTTGGTAGCACCTGATGTGATTAAATACAACCTAGCCACACCAATCTCCAACATACTTTGTTGTGCACCAAAAGGTCCTAGATCTAGTATGCTATCATTCGGATCACACTGTCATCATTTCCTTTTATAGATACTGTTAAGCGCCCTCAGGATACCCTGTTACTCCAATGTCCAATAGTTATCAGTGCTCTTTTGGCGAAGTGCGGCAAATAAATAGGCATTTAGTCTGGGTTAGGTCCCATGTCCCTGGTCTTGGGCCACCCTTATTTTTAACCATGTTTGGCTAGGACCACGTTTTCTAGTAATGAGGTAAAAAGAGCTCAGGAGGTTATCCCAGCCCGATTTTAGGAGTACTGTACTCTCATTCAAAGAATGCAAAGTCATTCAAAGAATGCAAAGTGAAGTTGGGGAGAAAGATTTCATTACACCCAGCTATACCATTGGGCCTCTGAGGCCGCAGTTAAGGTGCAAGGATTTAGAGATCTGACTGACTGAAGTCGAGGCCACCCAAGCCAGGGTTTTTATACGTTTTACAAGCTGCTAGATGGAGGCAGAAGTGATGTGAAATGACCCAGCTAAATGACTAGCTGGGAAAAGGACATATCTTGATCAGCAACGAAACACGGGGGAACGCAATTAGTCTTCCTCCAGATGCATTACAGACAGGGCATTTATATTGAAACTAGACTATGGGTGATACTTATCCCCATTTAGGCTTAATACAATTACCCAATGCATTCACCAATGGCACGTGAGGCGACTACCGCCATTTGTGGCGACAGGTGCTAAAGTCAGTCCATTCTGGACAGACATACTGTGCATGATAAGGTATGGCATACTGCTACCGAAAACCCATTGATTGTTCTTCTGGGAAAGCTCAGAAGAGGATATATCCACACACTGGTAACTTGGCCATTCTCAGGACTTACTTTCTGAATGCTGCCAGAATTGCAATAGAAAGATGTGGAACTCAAACTGGTAGCCTGTTAGGAGGTGGAGGAAGCGGGAACATTTTACTATATATTTTTGGGAAAGGACCAACTGCTGTTTATTGGGGTTTGGGAAATGTGTATGTATTGAATTTATAACCTGCCTTTACTGTTATATATATATATCTCCAACCACCGGTCATAAATCAAGGGTGCACCATAATTTAAGCATGTTCCTCAAATACCTCACAAGTGGTCCTTGATAAAAAAACTTTTTGCTTACTTGTTATTCTAGAAAATGCCCTACCATAGCATAGTTGATATATTATGTTGGCCGAAAACCAACCGCATCGTATGACTAGCCTCAGCAGTATAGAATCATCAGCATAACCATAGAGCGTCCATTTTGTAGTAATAGAATTCGCCATGTTATAATTTTCACTTTCCTTGCTTTTCTGTTCAAAATGCTTTGCTGTAAGTCAATTCTATTTCTTTTTTCTCATGCACAGAGCAAGGCCATAAGTTACATGTTGAAAAACTAGCCCAGACAGCAATGCCCCGGTTTCCTCCCTCACAAGTCCTTGGAAGTAAGCAGAAAGGGATTTAATCACTAAGCAGGTGCCAGCTAGTCTCGCTGAAACGGCAGTAACTGTAGAAATAGGCAGTTAATGGCTTGCATTATATTCTCTTTTGTGGCCCCCCCTTCACTGAGCCCCTGTAGAGCGAGCTGACCTCTAGCTCACGAATAGAAACTCGAAGATAGCGAGGCCTGGAATGTGTCTCTCTTACGAACACTGCTTGCTTGTAGAACAAGAGCACTATGTTCCCTAAAACAAAGAATGGTGTCTGCATCTTAGCAAATTGCAACTGTTGCAGAATAAATGTCTTAAGGGTGTCATATTCGTCATAATTGTCAATCATCGAACCATTACAAAGAAAGATACATTATGGGCGGTTTTGAATGCATCACTACTGATAATATGATGGTCAATTTGTATATATGTAACTGATGTAAAATGCTCACTCTCTTGCGTCCCACGAGGTCTGGGTGACACATTGCAGGACGTGAGCCCCAGTTAGCCGACTGAGACTGTTTGGCTTTGCAATAAACCCTAGATTTTGGGAATTGAGCCTCGTGTCTGGCGTATCAGTTTGTGTGTGGTGGTTGTGCCTTGTTTCCATGTACGAGGGTCCACTAGGGGCCACGTCACACTTTCTAAGTCCCTTTCATTTCTTTTTATTATGCCATGGCTATTATTTCTCAGCAAGTTCCAATCGCCGCATTATAGTTAAGTTGAATATCGAGATGCAGAAGAAACCCAAAAAATGAATAGCTAATAACTTGACTCCAAAGACTGATTTGGCTGAAAAGATGTCACAGCACCCACCCCACCCCCAACTTGGGCAAGAAGTGTTTCCTGGAGGTTTAGGAGGGGGAGGAGGGGGTTGGGGTTTTATTGCATCCAGCACATTTTAAAATACTTGGAGAAGGGGGTGTCCCCCTTCTCCCAAAATGATCTCCCATGGTGCTTTGCAGCAGAGTGCTTTTCAGGAATGAAAAATTGACATGTTCTTTTGTTCGATGCAAGAAATGTTCGCAAACATTTTTTAAATGTTTGTGAGTAAAGTTGAAAAATTGCCTTTTGGAAGAGGAAAGAAAATTAAATGGCATCAGGCTAGAGGTGGGGAGGGATGAAGTGGACACCATGTGAAATTGGGGAGTTGAAGGGAAGGGGCGCGCTGAGGGCCAAGATCAGAGCTCAAAAGCTTTTGCATATTCTGGGTTATTTTTGTGAAAATGTGCCACATACATAATAACTGCAAATATTTTCAAAAATATTTGTGGCTATTTGGAATCCATTGCTATAGAAGAACAAGTTACTTACCCCTGGTAATGCTCTTTCGACTCAATTTTCTTCCAATGTATTCCTAATCTTTGACATGCAATGTCCAGCTTCAGAAGCTTCGGAAAACTCGCCAGAGGGCTCTGTGCGGCGAGTCGATCTCAGTCGAGGGCAATGTCATTCAAGGGCATAAATAGCATGTGCAGTGCCAGTTGGCCTCAGTTCTGTTTTTCCCCCTCCTCTGGCAGCAGAGATGCCCATAAATATGGACATGATAGTACTCTGCCTTGGTGGAACTAAAGCTGCAATAGCATGGGAAATTCAATAGCCGGGTAGGTTGGGAGGGCGATGAGGAATATGTTGGAGGAACATCCAGTCGAAAGAACGTTACCAGGGGTTAGTTACTTGTTCTTCGAATGGATTGTGTCCTCCAACGTATTCCTCATCTTTGACAGACTCTCAAAGCAGTATTATGTTTGGAGGAGGGTGTAGAATTACAGTCTATACATTTTCATGGGCAGAGCAGAGAACTGCCTTGCCAAAAACCCCATTCTGACCATGAACGAATCCAGGCATAATGTTTTGTAAGCCTGTGGATGGAAGACCACGTTGCCACTTCACAGATGTTTCGAATATGAACATCCCTTTGAAGGGCTGTAAATGTAGCCCTGCCCCTAATGGAATGAGCTCGCAAACCTTCAGAAGGGTCTTTCCCTGCCAGCCTGTAGAACTCAAATTGCCAAAATGATCCACCTAGATAAGGTCCATTTGTTAACAACCTAACCTAGTTTGTGTCCTGTATACCCTATGAAAAGCTGATCAAACCGTATTTTGGATGTTCTCTAAACGTAAACGCTTAGCGCTCTTCTAGGATCTAACCTATGAAGTCTTTTCTCCTCCTTACCAGGATGAGGAAGAGGATAGAAGGAAGGCAGAACCATTTTCTGGCTCAAATGAAAATCCAAAGTGATTTTGGCCAAAAATGTTGCCCTAATGGAAGACATTAAAGGGTGGCTTAACTTACAGTGCCTGCAAATCGCTCACTCTGCGGGCTGATGTGAGAGCTACCAACAAAATGGTTTTAAAGGTTAATAAACTAAGAGGACACGTGTGTAGGGATTCAAAAGGGTGCACAGATTAGGAACTTTAAAACCAGATTAAGGTCGCAAACCGGAACCTGAAAAGGAGATAGAGGGTACACATCAGTGAGCCCTTTCAAAAATTGAGTCACCAGTGGGATTTTGAAATAGGAACATTGCTCTGATAAGCGCTTAAAAATGGTAAGAAAAAAGGTAACATCAAGGATCTGGGTGTTGGACAAAAAGCAATTCCCCGAGTAGATGAGCTCACATACCTGGGCTATGAAGTCTTAGCCCATCCAACTGCTAACAAGGTGAATTCGTCAATTCTCAGTAAGACCTCGAAAATTATTGCACAAATGAAAAACCTAAACGGAAAACTTTGTAAATTTTCATTTTCCCCACTCAAGAAATTCTACGTAGGCAAAGCAGTTCCTGTCCTCTATGGACTGGAGGCAAAACCTCTGCTGTGGAACTACGATTGGAACAAAATTGAGGGACTCATTTGGAAATCGTCCATTTTCCTACCAATGTGCACTTCGTCAGTCAGTCTGAGGTTCGAACTAGGCCTGACCTCCTTGAGCTGCCGTGCAGAGTGGAAACTTCTGTCGCTCTATCGTAATATAATCATAGCCAGCAGGGCCACTCTTTTTTTCGATATAAACCAACATTTAAAGAAAGCAAAATCAAACCAACTATCGAGCTTAGAAGAAAAGATTGGACAGATTCTGCATAAGCTTGATTTACCAACAGAAACTCTTCTACAAAACCCATTGGAAGTAAAAAAAAAAACTAAAAACGGCTGACTGGATCGAAACAATCACAGGAGTCAGAAACCTAAAAACATTAAACTCCTTTTAGATAGTAGATAGGAAACTTGGCACCATGCCACATTACCTGGAAAAATTCCCAGATCGAGAGATAAGAAACAGCTTTCTCAGACTGAGACTGAACCTAGCCTATACAGGGGAAATATTGGCTCAAAGAAACCAGGGTGAGAAGGTAACAAAATTCTGCGAATTTTGTAAAACTTCGAACCTCCAAACATTGAAACATCTACTGCTGGAGTGCGAAGGCACATGGCTCATTAGAGAGTCTTTACTGAGGAGATTTGTAAGCAGAGAAGTGAGTCTAAACCAAGAAGCATTCTGGAACAGACTGATCTCCGGCCAGGAAATTATGCTCACTGCAGCGATAGTAAAAGTCTCAGAGAAACTTACTATACTAACAAAGTATCAAAAGACGACACGGCCTATCGAGTCTCCTAGTTGACACTTTTTGGCCCCTCCAGTCATTCCCCGATTTCCGAGATCCTATTGCAATTTTATCTTTGGAAAGGCACTATTCTTTTGTAAAGGTTTTGTAAAAGACAGCACCGCCAAATAGCCTTTTATGGTACCAATCTGGAGCCCCAAATAGGATAAAACATCTGTTTTACACAGAAAAGGATCTACATTATTTTCCTTGCACCAGTTGCAGAACAGCAAGGGTACAAAGATTATGTTGCTGGTCTTCTAGCTGAAAGCAACCCCTCCATAACGTCATCCGGGAGTGCCCAATCCTTATAGCTCAGCCGTTCAGAAACCAAGCGTGAAGGTTAAGAGTGTTGACCTCTGGATGGAGAACCCCAACCATCCTCTCGCGAGAGAAGGTCCTCTCTTTGTGGAAGACGTATTGGAGGACAGATGGACAAGTCCAGAAGATCCGGGTACCACGTTCTCCTGGCCCAATCCGGGGCATTTAGGATCATGCGTTTCCCAAAACTTCTCAACCTCCTGATTACATGAGGAATGACAGGGATTGGAGGAAGCTCGTACAGGAGTGGAAACTCCCATTCCACCACGACCGCATCTCCTAGAGCTCCTATTGGAGGAAATTCCCTGGAGCAGTACCTTTTGCACTTCCGGTTGACCTCAGTCGCAAACAGATCCACTAAGAAAGGTTCCCCAAAGTGTGAAGATCTCTAAAGGACTTCCCTGAGCTAGTTCACACTTGTGGGAGACTGCTCTGCTTGCTCAGAGCGTCCGCCGCGGTGTTCTCCTTTACGGCTAGGTGAACTGTCGATGGGGAGATTCCTTCTTGAATTGCCCAGCACCAGAGCTGCATTGCTTCTCTACACAGTGGTAGTGGCGCTACACCTCTCTTGTTGATGTAGTAAATGCCCACTGTGTTGTCCGTCATTATCAGGACATTCTAACCCCATACCGAGGGCAGAAAAGCCTTCAGCGCTAGTCTGATTGCTCTCAGCTCTAAAAGATTGATGTGTAGTTTGGCATGGGCTCCCCACCGGGCGAGTGAGGCGCCCGTCACTACTGTAATCTCCAGCCATGGTTGCCAAAAGGGTTCTCCCTTAAGAATATTTTTCTCACAGGCCCTCCATAGTAGATCCTGTCTGACATCTTTCCTGATAACTGGGACCATTGTGTTCTCAGAGCCCATTGAAGGCAGGATGCCATGAGGCCGGGCAACCTCAAAAGAAAAAATAAACAAAAAATTATATATATATATATATATATATATATATATATATATATATATATATATATATATATATATTTTTTTTTTTTTTAAATGAAGGCCGGAAGACTTTGGGCACTGTTAGTGAGAATTCTCAGAAATAGGCCAATTCCCTTCTACCTTAGAGACGCTAGCTCTTTTTCTGGACTTTAGGACTTTTAATTTTTATACTGGCGAGTGAGACTCTTTTTCTTTGATTTGAGCACTGTTCCTTTTGGTTTTGCAGTCTGATAAACCCCATAGGCATCATCTTTTACATGGTGACACAGCACCTTCAGTGCAGTGGCACAGGGAAGTCTTTCAGATTCCCCAAAAAGTTTTAAATACCTTCTCTTGGTTAAACAACTGTTTCCAAGAGCAGTAAAGTGAAATTGACTTTACTTACCTTTTGGAACTTTGTAGACCCAGCACATACCATCTTACATAGAGACTACTTTTGTCTCTCGTAACATTTTTATGTTACCCTTTCTTCAATTAATGGCTGGTGGCAGTGGTTTACTTTTTCCTACCATTGTGTGTTTCTACCGCGGGCTGCAATTGCAGCTTCAGTAAAGCCCCCATGGGTGCCCATTTTGCCAAAATGGCCCTGGTCGTCTTTTTTCGCCATTTCTTGTTGGGAAGGTCCTTGAGATTTACTCTGCGCGCCAAACCAGGTTTGGTCCCTTTGTTCATTTTGTCTTTGGCGGGGTTCAGTGGTAAAGTTTGCCTCTGGCTCCAGCGTGTCTGGCAGGGCAGGAAGCGAGCTTGGTGCCCGAAACTCCCTGTGCTTAGTCTCCTTGGTTACAGGAACGCACCCAAAGGTGATTTGCCTGTTAGCTGTCCTTGGAGGACAGCCACCCTGCTGTGCGAGTGACAGCTAGGCTGCAAATGGATGGGAGAAACCTGCATAAAAGGGGAGGTGGTCTAGGCAGAAAGCAGAGTCGAAAACTGGACCAAGGAATTCAAAGAACTTGGAAGAGCCGCTTGCTGCAACTCCTGGACCGTTGGTTTGCCTGGAGAAGCCCTGCTGCAGTGCTTAAGCTCTGAATTCGCCTCGACTAGAGAAGCCTTGCAAAGGAAGACTTCGTCCCTTGGGTTGGTGGGACCACTCGACCCCAAGACAAACTGATCTGGATATCCTCTTGTTGCTTGCTGTACTTCAGTTTGTTGCTGCAGGAACAGAGTGCCAGGGAGAGGAACACCAGAATCGAGTGCATTGTTTTTAAGTCAGACCAGAGCTACAGGAAGATCCTCCGGACTCCCTCGAAGCAGGGCTAGACAAGCCACCTCTACAGAGTGCTGGACCCCAGAAGCAAGGAAAGCCCACAGCGTATCCAAGAACTACGGTGGTTCTATTCATGAGAAGCTGAAACTGCAAAGTGCCGATCTGAACTTTTTCCATTGCTGCCGCCGACATTCGAATTGTAGTGCAGGAGTCCCCAGATGTCCTCCCTCTTGCCCCCACGACTGAGGCCCAGGAACAACAGGATCTGCCATACTACAACAGGAACAGAAGCCAGCTGGGCCCAAGTTCTTCAGACCTAAAGTACTGTAAACTAAGGGGTACGTACCTTTTGCTGTATAACTTGCTTGCTCTCAGATGAGACTTGCATTGTTTGCTTTTGCAGAGTTGCTAGCAGCTTTGCCCATCGCAAGTCCCCCAGCTTGTGACCCAACAGGGATTTCATTTTCTACAAATCTCTTAAAGAGAAAGAAAAAACATTGTGCAATACTTTTACTTACCTTCAAGAAGTACCTCAGCTCAGAACTTGCTGAAGTGACATTGGCTGTCCTGGCTTCCTCATACTCTAATCTCTGACTGTGTTCTGATCTGTCCCTCCAAAAAGTCATACATTCTTTACTTGTATAGCAGGGAAAGGGTTAATCTACATTGCATTGGGGGGTTCAAACGTGCTTACTTGTTGAGAAACTTGTTAACCATGGTTTCCTTCGCTAACCTTTTCCTTTTGACACCAATCTCAGTATTGCTCAAAAATGTACCAGTGATATTTCAATGTCCACAGTGTCCTAGTCATTGAAGTCACTTCAGGGTGTAGGAAGTGTGTGCCATCCCAAATGGGTATCTACTGATTAATTGAAACAGAGTGTGTATTTTGAATATATTTAAGTGTTACATATTTGCTCCCTTCTAAAGAAGGCTTAATGAACTGCCTTAAATTAATAAATAATTATTTAAATCAAGAAACCTTGAGTGCAAGTGTTATTTGGATACTTGTCATTGTGAAACTATGCTGCAACCCTACAGTTCCCATTGACCCCTCTTGAGATAGGCCTGGATGCTCAGTCACTCTACCAACTTGCGTTGTACATGCTTAAACCAAAGGTTGGGTGAACTATTGAAAAGAGGACAAGGCAGGTGCAGTCTCCCACAGGGTACGGCATACAATCTTGCCTAACAGGCACTCTGAAATTTGGTAACCATCTGAAGAATGTCTTGAGCCCTCACCTTGGGTGGCGAGCTCTTACCCCAAGGATGTGTTTAGCAAATCTACGATGTACTGGAGCTGTTGAGGTGTCATGTGGGACTTCTTGTAATTGAGGGAAAAGCCCAGTCAGTGAAGAGAGTGGCAGGTGACCGAGATGATCCAAGACTTGTTCGGGAGAACGCGCCATAATCAGCCAATCGCCCAGGTAGGGATAGAGATGAATCCCCCTCTCCTGAGATTCACTGCCACTACCGCCATCAGTTTGGTGAAAACCCTCAGAGCGGAGGTAAACCCGAATGGCAGAACTCGAAATTGATAATGAGAACCGTCAACTGCGAACTTCCGTTATTTTCTGTGCTTCAGATGGATTGGCACATGAAAATAAGCATCCTGAAGGTCCAATGACACCAACCAATCCTGGAGTTGGAGGGCCTGAAGGATCTGAGAAAGTGTGACCATCTTGAAGTTGTCATTCCTGAGGAACTTCAAGTCCAAGATGGGTCTCAGTCCTCCGTCCTTTTTGGGGGATCAAAAAATATTGGCAGCATCATCCCTTGTTTCTCTCCACTACAGGTACTGGTTCTATAGCACCTTTCTCTAGCAAGGTTAAAGTTTCCTGCAGAAGGGGTAGATCGGAATTCTCAAAGAGCGGTTCTCCAGTGGATTGTTCTGAGGTCTTATGAAAGGATATAACAATGGGCTACGGTTTCCAAAGCACAAGCATACAAAGTAATGTCTCGCCATTCTTCTAGATGCAGAGACATTCTGCCCCCCACTGGTGAACTGTGACTAAAAACCTCAGAGTGGTTTTGTGACGACTGCTGCAGAGGCCGATGGTAAGAAGGCTGCTGCTTGAGCTGGCTTAGCACCTCTACCTTGTCCACCACGAGGAAATCTTCTCTGGCCTCTGACTGGCCATTCCACTCGCCTTTCCAACTGAGGAGTCGAAGCGAAAAGATCTACCCGTCCAAAGTTGTCCACTGGTACGAAAAGGCTGAGGTTGCCTAACAGCGGCGCCTAAAGATTTGGCTTTCGCCGAGGTCTGAAACTTCAAGGCTCTTCTCATCAGCCTTGCTGCCAAAAAGATGAGACCCATCAAAAGACATGTTAAGAAGCCTAGACTGCGCATCTGGTGCAAAAACAGACCTCAACCATGCAAAATCTGTGCATAACAATGCTGGTAGCGATGGATCTGCTGATGCTATCTGCAGTATCCAATCCTGATAGAAGGGATTCACAATTAGCTTCCTTGCCGTCAATAATAGATAAGAAGCAATCCCCTTCTTCCCCTTCGGGACTGTGCTCTGCCGCCATAGAAATGCAATCTCACAGAGTATACAAACATTTTGCAAGGGCATAAGTGGAGTTGGCAGATTTCAGTGCCATTCTCCCAACAGAAAATACCTTTCTCGCCCATCCATCTACGTGCTTGTCGTCCCTCATCAGGAGGGATGGTAGGGTATGCTGCTTGTTTTGTAGCAGATGTAGCCGCTTGCACCCTCAGACTCTCAGGAGTGAGCTGTTTTGACACGTAGTCGGCTGGAGGGGCAGTATTTGTGTCAGATTCTTCTTAACTGCCGAATTGGCCTACAGAGATTCCCAGTTTCTAGCCAACCTTTTTTGTAATGCCATATGAAAAGGCAGAACAGGGTCAGTCTGAGGACCCTTATCCAATATAATATTGGCGAGATCATCTTGCTCATAAGGGAGTGGTGGCCTACTCCACCCCATCTTCTCTACTACTTTCGACATGAGTTGCCTGTATGAAGCGTCAGCATGTTCGCCAGGCTTAGGTCTTCCAAACACAAGTTCAGGTGAAGAATCTACTCCACTTGCAGACTGTAAATTATCATACAAATCCTTAATTCTGGATTCCTCCGATATGAAACTCTGGTACATTGGGTGGACCATATTGTAACCCAAAAGGAACATCTTCCTCATCGGAGCGTTCCCTTTTTTCAAAAACTGAAGTGAGCGATTTGAAAATTCTTGTAAAGAGGAGCATACACTTTCAGGTTTGGAAGTCGTAGGCTTTGACGATGTCAAAGGTTTCTTTATTAGTGCCGACAGAGGGGCGCTCGATATTAGGCAGAATCCTGTGCAGTTCCCTTAGTGAGCACTACAGAAGATTAAGACTACAGGTATATACAATAAATCCCCTTTGGTATCAGTCTGTACAACAAAGATTTAGTTGGTAGCTGTGGCTGAGCAGTCAGACTTATCTCAAGAGGGAGATGAGCAGTATTCAGGGTTTACACAATAGGACTACAATACTAGGGAACAAGGAAACACTGACCAAAGCTTTGTATCAAAAAAAATATATATATTTATTTTACACACTCTGATGTTCACACACAAATCACTATTCTAAAAATTAAGTTAAAACAGTCTTGAGAAGTATACACAACTCCTGATTTAAATTGTAGACAAGTTTGAGCAAGAGTGAAAACTGAGCAAAACGGCACAGTGAAAACCAAGCAGAAAGGGCACTAATAATTTCTCAAAAGGGAGGGAAAGGACACGTTATACAGGGTTAGACTCTTTAACACACCAGCAACACTTTGCAAGTAGATTGTGAACAAGTTAGGCAAGGCAGTACTTTAGCATATGCATCACCGAGGTGAAAACCGAGCAAAATGGCACTTCACAAGTTTACAAAGAGGGAAGGAAAAGCTGGCTATAAGAGTTAGGTGCACCAACACATTTCTAGGTGAGAAGCAATCTAGAGAAGGCAGTTGTAACAGATTTAGCCAGAATCAATAGGCCTGTGCCAGTGTCAATGGTACAAGGCAAAGTGCCTGGGTGCAACATGTTCTAGTAGCTGCAGTCAAGTTTTTAACGATTCGAAAAGGCAGGTGCAGAAGGTGAAAGACAATGTTAGATGATAGGGGCGGCCAACCCAGTAGGTAAGTAAAGGATTTAAAACACCTTTAGCGATACCCAACGAAACGGGAGGCCTGGTGGGACAATGTACCTTAAAAGTGGAAGAGGCTCCTGCGGTGGCTGTTGTTCCTGGCAGTTCCTGCAGTTCGGGAGATCCAGCAGAGGAAGAGACTCTTGTCGTAGAGGAAGGTTTGAGTTACTGCACTGCCCAGGGATGAAACCAGCCGCGGTGCTGCCAAAACGAATAAAAGGTACACTCCTTTAAATCGCGGTCCTGGTGGACGGGTGCCTGGCTTTCCGGTCTCCTAATGCTTGGCACTGTCGATTCGACCAAGGCAGGTCCTGGAAGGCGATTGGCAAACTGGATGGCCCCACCAGCTCAAGGGAAGACGACGCTTGCAGAGGAAGATCTTCTCAAGACGTTGGAGAAAGTGGTGAGGACTGCAGCAGGGCTTCACCAGTGGTTCAGTCGTTGCAGATGTCTTCAGCTTCTCTCCTCTTCGGTTTCTTAGTTCCAGTGGTGACGTCTTGTCCTCCAGTCCTCAGGACCCTGCTTTTATGCAGCAAGACCCCCATTCATACAGCCTAGCTGTCACTCACACAGTGAACCCCCAGCCTATCAGGGCAGAGTGCGACTTGGGTTGCATAAGCAACCCAGTCCAGGGTGCCTATTCCCCCTCCCACACATCCTGTCTACCAGTGCTTTAAGTGGGGTAAGAAATTGAGGGGGGGCCCTCGTTTGGGGGCGTGGCTTTCATTGTGGGCGTGGCCTAAAAGTGCACAAATCATAGTAAGGTGCGCAAACAAATATATAAATGTATGTGAGCATTTATATGTTTGTATGCGTACTACTATGGTGTGTGTACTTTTCAAGCCATATTTTATAAACATAGCAATGTTACATATTTCTATGTTTATAAAAGGTGGTTTGAAAAGTGCACAAACCATAGTAAGTTACGCACACTTGTGTGCTTACCTTACTATGGTTTGTGTACTTTTCAAGCCACCTTTTAGAAACATAGATATTTGTAACATGTTTCTATGTTTCTAAAAGATGGCTTGACACGTAAACAATTCAAGGCATCTTTTATAAAGCGTTGATGACGGACAAAACAAACCGCAAGGTGGCTTTGTCCGTCGACAAAGCTTTATAAAAGATGCCTTGAATTGTGCACGTTTCAAGCCGTCTTTTATAAACATAGAAATATTTCTACCTTTATAAAAGATGGCTTGAAACGTACACAGTTAAAGGCATCTTTTATAAAGCTTTGCCGACGGAGAAAGGCACCTCGGGCTCTGTGATCTATCTGCTCAGAGCACATAGATCACTGAGCCCGAGGCGTCTTTCACCCTCTGCGAACCCGCGGGCTCCATGATTTAATCTGCATATTAGATCACGGAGCCCGCGGGGGTCAGTGACCTGGGGAGGGAAAACAAAGGGACAGTAACTTCCTCTGATGACCCTGATGAGGGGTCATCAGAGGGAGTTACACTAACTGACAGAAGTGCCGCCAGCCTCAGCGTCGCTGTGGCTGGCTGGCACTTCTGTCAGCTTGGCCAACATAATGACGTGCGCATCTCCCGTCGCGGCTGCGGTCGCGGCGGGATAATGCATCCGGCCAATGTTGTGTGGGACGGGGGGCCCCGGCTGGGCCCCGGCTCAGCCCCACTTTCTGGAGACTGCCGGGGCCCGGCCCCGGCAGGCCCCGGCCCACTTAAAGCACTGCTGTCTACCCCAGACTCAGTGGCACTGAGAGGAGGGCTTCTGTGCAGAAGCCCGCAAAAAGGACAAAAAGGATCCCCGACCTGGGTTAGGATTACAGAGGAAGACACGAGAAAGAAATATTATTAAAGTTCTGGCAATAAAAACCTACCGGAGTAAAGTTAATATAAAATAAACCGGCGGTATGTTAGAGGCCGTCGGTAAAAGTGGTATCCTCGAACAATGGGAAAATCCCATAGAGAAATATTTGCAGGTCGAATATTTATGGTAGTAACCACTGCCACCAGCCAGAAACTTGAGAGAGGGACTGTATGGTACCCCCTCGAAAAATTAACACTAGGGAAACACTATTAACCCTTCCCAGTACCTCCATAGTAAGATTGGTTGTACTTGTTTTGTTCATAAGAATTGACTAGTAAAGTCAATGGGGACTTTACATGCCCTGGGAGACAGTAGTCAGTCCCAGGGTATGGAGTCTATGTTTGGGGGTTGCTAAAACACCCCTGTGGTATGGCACGGAGGGTGCTGTGTACCACACATGTTAAAAAGAGGATTCCTATGAGGGTGAGAAAACCCCATAGACCAGAAGCACACAAGATAGCCTAAAACACACACTAGCAATCTGTCTAAGAGTGGGAAAAAAGGGTCTCACTCTTAGCAGGAGAAAAAAATAAACCCCTCAAATCCAGCAAAGCTGCTGGGGGACTCTATAGGTAAGGGAAATTAGCCTTTGAAGAGAATTCTCCCTAACACTCGACTTCGATGGTACATCCGGCATATGTGGCGCAGCTGGCATCAAAGGTTTCAGCGTCTGTCGGCATCGACGGCCTGGCAGGCCAAGGCACTGCCAGCGAAGGCCTCGATGAGGTTGAGGACCGCAACATTTCTTTCTTGTGTTTATCGGATGAAGGCCGTTTTCCCAGGCTCAAGGGCGTGCAGGATTTCAGGCGAGACCTATCCTTAACCGGCTTCCTTCGAAGGCTCGGTAGGAGCATGACCTTGCTTTTCGAAATGTTTTAAAATTTCTGATCAAAAAGCTTCCTATTCAGCTGGGGGGGGGGATTTTTTCGTAGGGCTAGCTACTCTTCCGGGGGAAACGTAGGACGAAGATGTCGACGAAGGCGGCCTCCGGTGCCTTCTCTTTAAAGACAAAGAGTGGTGGGAGCCACTTCTCGACCTAGAACCCTTGGCATTCTTCCTCAGAGGAGAGTCGCCTCTTGACTCATCGGTCAAAGACCTAGCGGGTCGAGGCTTGGGGGGGAATTTGTGTATTTTTCCTACCTTGAGTTTCCCCTTCCGTTACCTCAAGGCCTTTCCTGTCATGGACTGACACTTGGAACAACTGGACGTATCGGGGTCCTCCCAGAGGCACCACAAGCAAATACGGTGCGGGGAAATAAGAGACATCTTGGACCCACAGTCCCGGCATTTTTTAAAGGCGGACTTTGGTGGAAAATGAAGACATTATATATTCGAAGAATCTTTTAACAAACCATCACAAAAGGAGGCACGCCAAATTTCTTATCGAAGCAAATGCTGTCGCAGAAAAAACAGACAACGGGCGCTGCGCGTGTTATTTATTCCCTTCAGTGACAATCTCCCTCGATGGAGGCTCTCGTGGGACATCAACTCGACTCACAGTGCCCTCTGCCCATAAAGTTTTCCAAAGCAGCTGAAGCTGGACATTACATGTGAAAGTTGAGGAATACGTTTGAGGACACAATCCATTCAAAGCTTGGTTATGGGGTGTGGTGGGGGTAAGTGAGAAGTGTTTTTGGTGTTAAAATCGTTGAGAATTTCAGGTGCAAGTCACAAGGAAAGGTAGAATCACATCATTGAGACTCACATTGTGCACTCAGTAATGATATCTCACCGGATCTTACATTACAGCTCATCAGGTTAACTTTTAACTTGGAACAAGCCCCTTCTCCCCAACCTCACCCTACCCTACACCCCCCGCCCTGTCCACAGCCAAAGCATCGAGTCTCGCGCTGTCCGGCGTCCTAGAGTTACACCTCTTAAGACAATCCTAAAAGGCCCAAGCCTCTAAGTCAGGGGGTGGGGGGGTAGGAGAAGTCCTTATTCATACCTTTGATATATTGTAGACAGACTGCCCACTTAGTGAAAAAGGATGCAGCTGTATTGTGCAGTATACAAGTCATTTTCTCACAGATAAGAAGTCACCACATGCTTATCAACCAGTCATCTAATGTGGGAACTTGCCTGGACTTCCACTGGCGGCAATGGTGTTTCTGGCCACGAGTAACATCAGCCCAAGTAGTCGCAACGTCCGTCTTTGGTTTTTTGCTATATTGGCTTGCTGAGGTGACCACCAGCCCAGTAGGCACAGTTCCGAAGAGCAGTCCAGCGGAAGGACCATTATCTGCTTTAGAGTATCCAACACCTCTTCCCAGAATGTTATCAGCTTCGGATAGTTCCACCCAAATATGTATGCATGTTTGTTATGCCCACCACCCGCATCCCCACCAGCACAACACTGATTCACCGACCCATATGTGGGACCCGATTACTGGGCAAATATAGCACTTCGCTAACATTTTATAGTTTAGCTCTGCATGCTGTCATTTTCATGGCTACTTCCATATTAAAGTCCACTGCTCCTGATCTAGCTCCACGACTAGGTCCCAATGCCATCCTTTTGCGTATGAAGGTAGTGTGGTCAGCACCTCCAAATTGAGACAACCAAATAGCTGTGAAATCAGGCCGAAAGACCCTCCCGGAGTGAAGATCCCCCCCCTTCAAATGCAGCAAGAGGCCGTCTAGCACCACTTGTATTGCTTCCTTGAAGGACCCAGTGCCGTAATTGCATGTATGTGAAGCATTCTCCCAAAGAAACCTCAAAAGATGTCTTTGCATTCCAGGAAGGACCCGATGTTGCACCCCTCAAACATGTGTGCAATGTAATAGGAACATTAGGTATTCCCGCAATATGGATGCGCTGCCAACAAAACATTTAAACATCCAAAAATAGAAAAGTCCTCTTGCACACTTCCTGTGTGATCATTATTCTGAATAACACAAGAATGAAAGTTTTGAAAGTTTAATCTTCAACACATCCTGTGTGTGTTGTGACGTAACAGAGTGATGTGCCAACACGTGTTTCGACCTCTCTCGGTCTTTCTCAAGGCAAAACTCTGTACAACAAGTAGAAATTACAATTTTGTAGTGCATGAAAAGTCCCCATTTGTAAACCAGGACATAAAATACAGCGTGCAAAACAAACAAGGGTAATGAAAAGTGCGTAAATACATTACCGGAAGGATGGATGTATCAACATATCACAGGCAGCACATGAAAAAATAATTCAAGAAAGTACAAAATGAGAAATACAAAATAAAAAAACAAAATAAAAAAACATATCATTATCTATATGTGTATAATTAAAATGACATGTGGCTGCATTCTATACTCACATCAATACACAATTAGTACAATGGATGTGCTGCCCAGTACTAGTCCACATGATGTGTAAACGTTGTGCATGTGGATCTCCATGCACCATTTAACAATGTGTATCTCTTCTGTATTTTAATTGGTGCATGTCATCACCAGGTGCCGAAAAAACCACCAATCCAGCACACATCACCGAGCCCATTGGGTCAAAACTTAAATTAGGTCAAAAATGCCCCGTGCAATGTCGGAATTGAGAACCAATTGAAACTGGTGAACACAACCAGATTCCATTCCCACACACAAAAAGGGGTGACAAGTTGCCAAAATCGAATTGAACAAATTACCATTGTGTAGTATGACAATGTTGGATGTCTTAAGTCTATTAACACGCCCGAAATTTCTGGAAAAGCATATGATGAAATAAATCAAGGTTATAAAACCACTTGAAACTAGTGAAGGTATTTTAAGGTAAACCATTACCTTCCTTACCAAGATTTGAATAGTATCAATGCGAACATTCTAATTCAGTAAAAACGTCCCGCCTGAATTGGCATGTCTGTTAAAGCAAACCAAAACATACGTTGATGTAAAACAATTATCAAAGAACAAATTCCTATTTAAACATCAACACTGAACGTTAGAAAGTGTACGAGCCCCTTACCGTCATAATCTCTCGTCTCATTGAATCCTATTACGCCCGATGCATATCTAAACGCGGTGCAGTCCGCGTACCCGTTTAAAAAGAAAGAAAGAATATAGAGAAAAGCACCCTCCGAACACGTGATCGATAATCACGTGTGCGGCGCCGCGCGTGAATAACAGAAAAGGAAAGAAGAAGTTGCGATCACATGGTATGTGATCACGTGGTCAGACACGGATCACCTGAAATAATAACCCTTAAACAAGAAGGATAACGTCGAGGAGTAGCTCGATGAAATGCATAAAATAAGTGAGAAAAATATGTTAACCATCCCCACCATATTGTGATATAAAAATGAGTATATATGCAGATTGCCCGAAACAGTAACCCAATTGGGATGAAACACGGATCACCTAAAATATTAACACTTAAACAAAAAGGATAACATCGAGGAGTAGCTCGATGAAATGCTTGAAATAAGTAAGAAAAATATGTAAACCATCCCCACCGTATTGTGATGTAAAAATGAGTATAAATGCAGATTGCCCGAAACAGTAACCCATTGGGATGAAAAATAATGGTGTTATACAAGTTAAATTGGCCCATGGGTACTGCGATAGTGCCTTGCTGGTCCAATCGGCTCCCGCAATGACACAAACGAACAATAAATCCCCCGTTAACCACACATAACCTCCCCGTCTACAAGAACACATGCAGTTCCGTGTCGCTGTTGAGTCCCAGGGTAGTGCAACGTAACCTACAAATAGTGCGTGCTTCCAATTGTCGCAATAATGCTGAGCGGTCCCCACCTCTAGGATGAGGTCTTGCCTGCATAAGGCCTATAAACCTGATTTCGCTCACATTTTCCATTTGATGCTGTTCCTGCCAATGTATGACTAAGGGTAATTTGGAATCATACTTCCTCAAGCTTGCAAGGTGTTCCCTAATGCGTATCCGTAATTCCCTAATGGTCGAGCCCACATACACTTTACCACAAATACACAAAATAGCATAGACCACATATTTCGTCTTGCAATTCAAAAAGTCACGTATTTGGACTGATAAACCATTATGACAAACAAAATTATCGGCTTGAATGGCAAATTGACAAAAATTACATAAGGCACATTTAAAAAAACCCTTTGGTTTAGGTGGTAACCATGATCTGGAGTTAACCGAATGAATTGTGGGAGCTAAAAAGGAAGGACAGAGATGCCCCTTGAGTGTGCGATTCCGCAAGAAAATAAATCTCGGATGATCAGCTATATAGGGTGTGATATTGGGGTCCAGTTGTAACAGGTGCCAATGCTTGTTCAATAATTTGTATAACATCTCCGTATTATGAACATATTTGTAATGATGCATACATCAGAGAACCCGGTGGGTCTTTGCTTCCCCTGGTCCATCAACATTTCATCACGTGATATAACACTCACCCGATTTATGCCATTTTGAATACACCGATTTGAATAACCTCTTTGTTTAAACCTTGCTTGGATTTGTGACACCTCATTAGTAAATTCCTCCAAATTACTATAATTCGGATTGGACCAGCAAGGCACTATCGCAGTACCCAAAGGGCCAATTTAACTTGTATAACACCATTATTTTTCATCCCAATGGGTTACTGTTTCGGGCAATCTGCATTTATACTCATTTTTACATCACAATACGGTGGGGATGGTTTACATATTTTTCTCACTTATTTTATGCATTTCATCGAGCTACTCCTCGACGTTATCCTTCTTGTTTAAGGGTTATTATTTCAGGTGATCCGTGTCTGACCACGTGATCACATACCATGTGATCGCAACTTTTTCTTTCCTTTTCAGTTATTCACGCGCGGCGTCGATCACGTGTTCGGAGGGTGCTTTTCTCTATATTCTTTCTCTTTCTTTTTAAACGGGTACGCGGACTGCACCGCGTTTAGATATGCATCGGGCGTAATAGGATTCAATGAGACGAGAGATTATGACGGTAAGGGGCTCGTACACTTTCTAACGTTCAGTGTTGATGTTTAAATAGGAATTTGTTCTTTGATAATTGTTTTACATCAACGAATGTTAGGTTTGCTTTAACAGACATGCCAATTCAGGCGGGACGTTTTTACTGAATTAGAATGTTCGCATTGATACTATTCAAATCTTGGTAAGGAAGGTAATGGTTTACCTTAAAATACCTTCACTAGTTTCAAGTGGTTTTATAAACTTGATTTATTTCATCATATGCTTTTCCAGAAATTTCGGGCGTGTTAATAGACTTAAGACATCCAACATTGTCATACTACACAATGGTAATTTGTTCAATTCGATTTTGGCAACTTGTCACCCCTTTTTGTGTGTGGGAATGGAATCTGGTTGTATTCACCAGTTTCAATTGGTTCTCAATTCCGACATTGCACGGGGCATTTTTGACCTAATTTAAGTTTTGACCCAATGGGCTCGGTGATGTGTGCTGGATTGGTGGTTTTTTCGGCACCTGGTGATGACATGCACCAATTAAAATACAGAAGAGATACACATTGTTAAATGGTGCATGGAGATCCACATGCACAACGTTTACACACCATGTGGACTAGTACTGGGCAGCACATCCATTGTACTAATTGTGTATTGATGTGAGTATAGAATGCAGCCACATGTCATTTTAATTATACACATATAGATATGTTTTTTTATTTTGTATTTCTCATTTTGTACTTTCTTGAATTATTTTTTCATGTGCTGCCTGTGATATGTTGATACATCCATCCTTCCGGTAATGTATTTACGCACTTTTCATTACCCTTGTTTGTTTTGCACGCTGTATTTTATGTCCTGGTTTACAAATGGGGACTTTTCATGCACTACAAAATTGTAATTTCTACTTGTTGTACAGAGTTTTGCCTTGAGAAAGACCGAGAGAGGTCGAAACACGTGTTGGCACATCACTCTGTTACGTCACAACACACACAGGATGTGTTGAAGATTAAACTTTCAAAACTTTCATTCTTGTGTTATTCAGAATAATTATCACACAGGAAGTGTGCAAGAGGACTTTTTTTGTTGGCAGCGCATCCACATTGCGGGAATACCTAATGTTCCTATTGTCTTGTCAAGTGGGTTTGAGGTGCCCGCTTTTCCCTCAGGGTGCTGCAGCCAATTCTTGGAGGTTCAACTGAGTTGATTCTGGAATATTTAACTGCTCAAGCGCTATTCACCTGGCACACCTCAGCATTTCTGTTATGTGTGCAATGTATTTGCAACCTCCCTCTTGCCAAGCACGGAAGCTATTACCATATGCCAGCGTGAAGCCACTTATGATGGATAGGGATGGCAGGGCCTGGTAAAGATGTTAACTATAACCTCCTTGCTAGCACATCCAAAACCCTAAATGCCGCAGACGGGAGCTCATACCAACAGATGGGGTGATCTCGGCACAGAATCCACAGCATGTATTGTAGGAGTCTGCCTACATCTGCTCCTCTAACCGTTACCACGGTTTTGTGGAATGTGAATCCATCCAGTCTCACAAGACCCGCATTTGCGTTGCAGGATACTTCCAGAGATTCAGGAGAGCTAGCCCCCCCCTTCCGATCTTGGCCTACATAGTGTCATGACTTCGACTCTTGCAGATCGGTTGTTCCATATAAATGTGCCTTTATCTCTTTGGAGTTTCTCCAGGACCTTCCAAGGAACCACTATTGGAACAGTCAAATAAATAGAAGAGCTTTGGCAGGATAGCCATTTTTATTACTGAGACACTGCCCCCCAGTGATTGCTCTTGCAAGCTCAATTTTAACAGGCTGCCTTTGATTTCACTTATGGCCTGCGGATAGTTCACGTCATACAGGTAACGCACTCGCGCCGTAATAGAAATACCTAGATACCAAATGGCCTTTGATGCCCATTTGAACTGAGAGACGCCTAGTACGCCCTGCAGATATTCCAGCCCCAGGGATATAAGCAGTGCCTCACATTTATCAAGATTTATTTTAAAACACAGAGACAGAGACCGCTCTGTAAGATTTTAAGAGTTCAAGCGTCGGTGGGGGGCCATTTGGCCGCCTCAGAAAGCACTAGAAGAATATCCTCTGCATACAGCACTATTTTGTGTTCAGACACTCCATAATGGATATCCTGAAATTCCTTCTTGCCCCCAATTTGCTCCACGAAGGGTTTCACTGACAGTACAAAGAGTAGGGATGAAAGCGGGCCTCTCTGTCGTGAATCCCCGCTTATCCGAAAGCCCCACAAGAGCGGACCATTAACCACTACCCTTCCTCTTGGATCGTTGTACAATGCAAAAAACCACAGTTATGAACTGCTCGCCAAGGCCGAATGTATGCAGCACTGCTCCCAACTTCACAAGGTCAAATGCCTTTTCGGCATCTAACGCAATTAACGTGGCTGGTATCTGTTTCTTATGTGCAATGTCATCTAGATTTATGACCCAGCTGGTATTGTCCGCTGCTTGCCTCAATGTCGTGAACTCTAATTGGTCATCAACAGGGAGGGCAGGACTGGCTCAAGCCTGGCTGCAAGTATCTTGGCATACAGTTTACTATCAGTTCTTAGTAATGCTACAAGACAGTATGACAAGCAATCACTTGGGTCTTTGCCCTCCTTCAGAATCACAGACGCTCTTGCTTCTCCCATTGATATGGGGTCGTGGCCAAATCCCCAAATTGTGTTGAATAATGTGTGTAGTGGTCCCCAAAGGCGCAATGGAATAGATCTTGTTAAATCCTGGGGCAAAGCCATCTGGCCCTGGTGCTTTGAGGGAACCAATGGCTTTTAAAATCTCACCCTTTATTGTTAATTCCCCATCTAACCTCTACCTTTGCTCTGCCAGTTTAAGTAGATTGCATCTGATTAACAAAGCTCCCGTCAGCTCAGGCAAGTCGGATGTGTATCACTCAAAAAGTCATCAAATACCTTACGCTTCTCATGTTCCGCAGAGACTTAGCTCCTGCTAGGAACCTGCATTTCTCCCACCACTCTTCTTGGTCTCAGCCTTCAGCTACCAGGCAAGCAATTTGCCCACCTTGTTCCACCGCTCGTAATAAGCTTAGTTTTTAGTAGGGGGAATTCCGCTTTATTTCCCTCAATCAAATTAACCTGGCTCCTGACTGCCTGCAGTTTCCTGTAGATCTTTTGCGCGCCAGTTTCCCTATACTGCCCTTCCAAGTCCTTTAGCTGCCCCAAAGGGTGCTCCAGCGCACGCGTTTGTCAGAACCCCACACCCTTCGAAATAGTCACACCCCTAATGTATTTGTATAGCGCTCCAGGCCCAAAGGAATCTGGGCGCATATCTTCGGTTACAGTAACAATCAAACAGCAAGGACAGAAGAAAACAAGTAGAGCAAGGTGTGACCCTCATAAATACTTACAGAATATACATGACAATATACTTACAGGATACTTTACACTGTATTTACAATGATAGTGCAGGGTCATTCAAGCGTGATCAATCATGTGCGGCGAGTTTAGTGTTGAAGAGGTGGGCAATGGTTGTAAGTGTCTTGAGCCAAAAGCCATAATTTATTTTTGCACTTGATGTGGAAGGAAGTTTCTGTTCCAAGTGGGTGGGGGTGCGAGTTCCACAGCTTGGTGGCAAGGACTGGGAAGCTGGCACCCCCAGCTGTTTTGAAGTTTGAATCTAGGTAGTGAGAGGCAATGCGCTTGGACTGCTCTGAGGGCGTGTGTGTGCGTGCGTGTGCGTGTGCGTGTGTTGAAGCAGCTGGCCAGGTAGTTGGGTGCCCGATTGGAAAGGCATTTGGGCGTGAGAGCAAGGGTTTTGAGGGAGACTCTTTGGGCTACTGACAGCCAATGTAGGCTGCGTCTAGTGTCAGATGTGCTCGTTCTTAGGAATATTTAAAGCAGCTCTAATGGCATTGTTTTTTGTGACCTGGAGCTGGTTGAGATTACGTTGACACGCTCCTAGGTAAAGCGCATTGCAATAGTCCAGTTTGGTCATGACAAGGGTTCTGGCAAGGATAGTACAATTAGCAGTGGAGAGGAAAGGATGGCAGGCTGTGATCAGTTTACACGTGTAGGCGGACGCTGAGATGACGGCATTGGTTTGTCTAGAGAGCAATAAGGTGGACTTGAGATAGATACCTAAAGTTTTAGTATCGTTTGATAACTTAAAGGTGTTGCCATTGATAAGATTTTAAAATGGGGTTGAGTCTGTCGAGACGGTGATGAGAACCTAGGATGAGAAGCTCTGTCTTCTCATCATTCAGACAGAGCTTGCGCTGTGCCATCCATGCCTGGATGACTTGGTAAACATAATTTAAAGCTTTGGTATCAGCAAAGTGGTCTCCAGTGATAGAGATGAGTATCTGGGTGTCATCTGCGTAATTGGTGTAGATGACACCCAGAGAGTCAAGAATATCGAAGAGCGGCTTCAAGAACACGTTCTAGAGTGTAGGAGAGACGCAGGATCCTTGGGGGACCCCACATAATACTGTAGATGGTTCAGCGGAAGCAGAGGGGGAGAAGACCCTCAGATCTATTGGCCAAGAAGGATCTAATCCAAGTGGTGGCATGGTCCCAAAAGTGGGCTGCCGATTTAAGGTGCTGACAGAGGATTTGATGCTTCACCAAGTCAAAAGCTGCCGAAAGATCTAGTAGTGATAGGAGGGCTTACTTTCCGTTGTCCTTCAGGTCCACAATTTGGGTTTTAAGGTTGATGAGGGCAGTTTCTGTTCCGTGCTTGGGACGGAAGTCTGATTGTCTGAGTCCTAGAAGTTTACTGGATTCCAGGTAGTCCTGGCACTGCAAATAAGCCGCTCAGTCCAGGATTTTGAGCAGAAATGGAACGGTGGTGATAGGTCTGTAGTTAGTAGGTATGCTCGGGTCGAAGGATGGTTTTTTGAGAAGGATAACCCAAACATCCTTGAGATTATCAGGGACGATGCCAGTGCTGAATGAGGTATTTATGAGGGCAGTGATGAATGGGGCTAATTTCATGGGTAGCCGCCTTGATGATGGGAGCTGGGCATGTGTCACCCTGGCAGTTGGAAGGTTTAAGTTTGCTGATAATGTTTTCTACCTCAGAGATCGATAGCGGAGAAAAGCTGAAAGGATGAGGAGTGTGCATGCTGCGGGTAGTTATTGCAGGGTGAGAGTTAAGCTTTGAGTCAGTTTGAAGGCTGCTTTTTTTGGTGTTGATTTTAGCTTGGAGAGTTGAGATTTTGTTAAGGAGCGCTTTTTGTAGGTTTGAACAACATGTACTGTCTTTGCTACAGGTGTCGGGAGGGGCGGTAGGATATTCAAGTTCTTTGAGTATCTTGAAGAGCCCTTTGGTATTGGATTCTGCTTGCAGAATACGCTCATTATAAATGTCTTTGTTTTATTATTTGTATTACGCACCGACCCGTGGGTATTAGGGCGCATAGCATAAGATAATTCACAGTTTAGTTACACATCAAGGTTAATCAATACAGTACAAAGACGAGTCATGTAGGCAAAGAGGAAAGTAGCATGAAAGGCAAAAGCAGTCACTAGAAGGTCTGAAAACTAAAATATTTACATGGAACAGAGTCAATAAATTGTGGGTGGCAGATGCATGTCTAGGTTGTCAGAATCTTTGAGCCATTTTAAGATGTTCTGGCGGAAGTTTTGGAAGGATTGATCTGCTCTTAGTGTGGAAGGTAGGGAATTCCACGGTTGGGCTGCCTTGACTGGGTAGCTACATCCCCCGATTCTAGATAGCTTGAATCTGGGGACAGCAAGGTAGTTGGTATTGGATAGTCTAGTGGTCCTTGTCGAGGATTTCTTAGTGAGTCTTTCTGACAAGTAACAAGGTGCCGCATTGTTCAAACATTTGTATGTAAGTGTCGTAACTTTCAGTTTGATTTTGTCCTGTGTTGAAAGCCAGTTATTAGATCTTCTGGTGTCAGAGATATGTTCTCTCCTAGCAATTCCTAGTGCTGCTCTAAGGGCGTTACTTTGCAAGATTTGGATTTTCTTAATAGTTTGTTTGCACCTATGTACAACGCATTACAGTAATCCAACTTTGACAAAATGAGCGCCTGGGCCAGGGTAATACAACTTTTATTTGAAAGGAAGGGTTTACCTGCTCTAATCAATTTGCACGTATATGCTGTGGTCGAGGCCATAGCATTGACCTGCTTCTTGAAGGATAATGTTGCATCCAGGTAAAACCCCAAGGTTTTCACCTCTCTGGCAACGGTAATGATATTATTGTCAATGTTAAAAGCTGAATATTTAGAGCTCAATTTATTGAGGGTTGCAGTATCATTCAGGCATAGTCCATGGGTGAGTATCCATGCATGGATGATGATATATCCTGTTCACCAAGGCCAAATCCTTGTCATAATCCCCAGTAAGTGGGAGGAGGATCGGAGTATCATCTTCATAGTGTAGGTGATACCAAGATGATCCAGATCATCGAAAAGGGACTTAGTGAAGATATTATATAGAGTGGGTGAGATGCAGGATCCCTGAGGCCCTCCGCAGGTGATAGGGATGGGGGTCTGCAGCTGCGGTAGGAAGGAAGACTCATGTTCCGGTTGCTGAGAAAGGATTGTATCCAGGCTATAGCTTCCACTGAGCAGTGGGCAGCAGAGTCCAGGTGGCTGCATAGGACCCTGTTGTCCACTAGTTCCAATGCAGCCGATAAGTCACGGAGAAGGAGGGCTGAATTCCCTTTATCCCGGAGTTCGTCGATCTGAGCCTTCAGGTCTATTAGAGCTGTTTCCATCCCATGCTGAGGCCAGAAGCCAGACTGACGTGATCCCAGTAGAAGGTTAGATTCCAGGTGTTTTTGTGTGAGTAGGCCATTTTGTCTATAATGTTCAGCAGAAATGGCACTGTAGTGATTGGTCGGTAGTTGGTGGGTATCGATGGGTCTAAGGTCCGTTTTTTTTTTTTTTTTTTTTAGTAGTGGGAGCACCCAAGATTCCTTGAGGTTAGATGGAATTTTGCCTGATGAAAATGAAGTGTTAACAAGTTTTGTGATGAATGGGCCAGGTCTCCGGCAGCGTCCTTTATAAGTTGTGCAGGGCATTGACCGCCCTGACAGTTGGAGGGTTTGAGAGAGATGATTTTTTTCAGTTTCAAATTGTAGTGGCTTTAGTAAACTCAAAGCGGGGGTGGGGGGTCCTCAAGATTGTTAGATGGTGTGAGGGTGGTTGTAGGAGGAAGGGTGCTAGTTAGAGAAGCTTTTTTTGGCAATTTTAGTTTGTAGCAGAGGTCTTCAAACTGTGGGGCGCACCCTACTAGGAGGGGCGCGGCCGAATCCCAGGGGAGGCGCGAGAGCCCAGCATGAAATGGTTAAAAAAAATAAAAATATATATATGTTTTAGATTAGAGGAAATGGGCACAGGCAGCTCACATGGTCAGACTGGACCATAAAACGGCCTTAAGCACCAATGAAAAAGTGGCCAGCAGTTGCAAATGGATATTCAGTCCTTTAGTCACTGACTGTTTGAATAGTACCCAAGGGGGTGTTTTTTGTTCAAATGTAAACAAATTGTGATATTTAAAGAATGTTTATTCGGCAATAATGGTCAAAACTACTAGCTGCACAGTGAAGTAACTCCTCAAACTAGCCCACATTGGCTAAAATAAGTGGCCCATTTTGACTGGCCTAGACTAGCATTTTGCATTTTTGGTACGGTCATCGCCCAATTGCCCTATAGGCCAGTCCAAGTCTGGCAGCTCATCCATAATGGTTTAGGGAGTGTCCACCCGCTGGCCCCCTCACCCATTATAGAGGAGCCGAGGAGCCAGCCCAGTGAAACACTGAGCTATCCCTCAGCTGCTTTATCCAGCTGAGGGAGTGCTCCTGGGCTGGCTGAACTGTCAAAGGGAAACACTGTTTGCCTTTGACAATTCAGTTCCCCAGCCGCACATTATCACTGAGCCATGCATCGCTGGGGGTGTTTTGCTTCGCCAGCCTTGCATAGCTCATTGGAAATGTTAGCTGGGGCACTGCATGTATATAAGTGCGAGAGGGTGCTGCTGAGCCTCCTCGCACATACGGGCAGAGCAAGCTGGAGTGGGGCATTTTAGCAACCACGCGCAAGGCGCTGCAGAAGGTACGTTTATGGTGATTTAGTTTTTATTTAAATATGTTTATGGATGCGTGCATGATTGTGTTATGGTTCTGTGGTGGGAGCAGGATGGGCGGGAGCACTGGGATAGTGGTGGGAGCAGGGTGGGGAGAGGCCAGGGTCTGTACTGGGAGTAGGGTGCGTTGACGGCGCGCAAAAGTTCATCTGGTACATTTGGGGTGGGGGGCCGGCCTGCCCAAATCTTGCTCAGGTGGGGGTTCAGGCCAAAAAAGTTTGAAGACCACTGGTTTGTAGGGTCGTGACTTTATTGACTAGTGCCTGCTGTATGTTTGAGCACCAAAGTTTATCTTTTGTACAATTATCCGGTATTGGGATTAGGGCTTCTAGCTCTTTCATGATAACAAAAAGTTCCTTAGTGCTCGATTTGGCTTGTGATATTCTGGAGTTTTAGGTTTCACGCTTTGCTAGAAGTATTTCACTTTTATATAGAGCAGTTATAGTACTGAGGCTTTGTTTTCCCCGGATGGTAGTGATCTCCAGGATACGTCACATTGTCTTTTTTACTCGCATAGTTTTGAGGTATGGTGTGTACCAGGAGTTAAGGTGGGCTTTGGGTTTACCTTGTCTTATTTTGAGAGGTGCTATTAAATCTAAAGAGGCGGACATAATTTGATTATATTCTTTAACCAATGCGTCAGGTGCCAAATTAGCCGGGAGCGCATCAAGTGTAGGGAGAATGAGAGGGAGTAGATTGTCCTGGGCAATTTTTTTTATTTTTTATTCCTAGTCGGGATAGAAGGGGCAGAGAATGAGGGCATGGAGTTAGGTCTTTCAGTTGCTAGAGAGAAGGTTACCAGGTGGTGTCTGTCCAGAGCTGGGGGGGATATAGCGGAGATTAAGGCGTTGCAATTATGCTCTTCCACCCAATCCAGTTTCTATCTTTGTTGTGGGTAGGGTGAAGCAATCTCTGGGTGAATCCTAGTTCAGTTAGTGTATTGGGCACACTAGCTGTATGTGGGTCTTTGGGGTCGTTAAGACCTAGGTTCACGTCTCCTAGTAATAGGACTTAGGAGTTTTTTAGGTTGTTCGACACGATGTTAGAGATATCTTCCTCGAAGGTGCCGATATGGCCTGGAGGTATGTATATCAGATGAACCGTGACAGTCTGGGAGTTATTAATAGTGAGCTTAGCTGTGAGAAGCTCACAAGATTTATTATCGAGGGGTGTTACTAATCTAATTGGTAAATTGGCTTTGGTGATGAGGGCAATGCCTCCTCCTCGTGAATCATTTCTGTCAGATCTTATGATGGTGTAGCCATTGGGAATAGCCAGTGAGAGGGCTGGGCCTGCAGCAGCGTGAAGCCAGGATTCAGTAATTGCTAGGAAATCGAGATTTTCTAATTGGATAATGTCAGATATCGCAGATGCATGTGCAACCAAAGACCTAGCATTTATCAGAGCTCCTTTGAGACTGGGGTTGGTTGATGCTGTTGCTAGTGAGGTTTTAGAGTTTTGAGTCTTAGGTGTGGTTCGAATGAATGAGCGTATGCTGTGCGCGATCTAACGTGACATTTTTTCTTTATAGTATTGGAGATTTCAGAGTGTGGGTTGGATCTTTTTTTAGGGCTGGTAAGGGTTCTAGTTAGGGGTTCAAATATTTTGGCAAGTCTCGAATGGAGTCTTATTTCTAGCAATCGTGTTGCAGGGTTGGGAATCTAACGTATGTAGGTTGTTGAGGATCCATGCTAGGTTTAGCTAGCTGTTCAAAGTGATTTTGGCTATTAGTGTATGTAATGTATTGGGTTATATTACGGTTAGGGGTAGTGTGGTCGTGAAGTACTGGGAGAATAGTATATGACAATGCATTACTTACCGTAAAAGCATTTCTGATGGTTGTATCTGCTTAGATTCACATGCTGTGCATAGTCTGACATCCAGTGGTCACTGCGGAGTATTGCATTTTGTTTTTCGTAGTCAAAAAGGGGACGTCGACAAGACGTGTCAGTAACACTATCCCTATAGTGACGTGCAGTGTACCCACAACCCCTCACGCGTCGAGGTCCCTCTGTATTTTTTCTGCCCTGAGGGAGCCTTCTATACGTGAGTGAGTACAGAAAAGAGAGAGATGTAGAAAGATGTCTATGTTCCTTCCATCCGAGCGGGGAGGAAGGGTGGGCGCATGTGAATCCAAGCAGATACAACCATCAGAAATGCTTTTACGGTAAGTAATGCAGTGTCTTCTGATGTTTGTTGATCTGCTTAGAATCACATGCTGTTCATAGACTAGCGAGCAGTACCCGGAGTTGGATGTGGGTTGTGAGAAGGAACAGTAGAGAAAAGATGTCTTAATACTGCTTGTCCCACCTGGGAATCAGATCTAGAGTGAGCATCTAGACAGTAGTGTTTTGTGAAGGTGTGTACAGAACTCCAGGTTGCCGCTTTGCAAATGGACTCAAGGGGAACGTTTGCAATGAATGCTATGGATGCCCCAGTGCCTCGAGTAGTGTGCTCTTGGCTTGAAGGGTAGTTCTCTCTTAGCAAGAGAGAAACAGAGTGATGCATTGAACAATCCATATAGATATAGTGGACTTTGAGACTGCATCTCCTTTTCCTGCTGCCACCGAGACAAAGAACTGATTAGTCTTTCTCAGTGGCCTAGTTCTTTCCATATAAAACATGACAGCTCTGTGCACATCGAGTGTATGCAGGCTCTTTTCTCCCAAATTGGAAGGGTTTTGAAAGAACATTGGTAGTTCTATTGACTGGTTGACATGGAATTTTGATATGAATTTCAGTGCAAACCTTGGGTGTGTGCGTAGAACCACCTTATCTTTGTGAACTGTTACGAAGGGGGCTAGAATAGAAAGAGCCTGTAGTTCACTTCCTCTCCTAATGGAGGTGATAGCTATTAGGAAAGCAGTCTTAAGAGTGAGGTCCTTAAGAGTTGCCTTGTGCATGGGTTTAAAGGGTGAGCCAGTGAGCCTGGTAAGTACCACATTAAGGTCCCAGCCGGGAGCTGGGTTTGCTATCGGAAGTTGTATTCTCTTTACCCCCTCCATGAAGGCTTTGATAACTGGGACTTTCCACCATGACACCTTAAGTTGAGAGGTGGTGTATGCAGAAAGTGCCGCTAGATGGACTTTAATATGTTTGAACACTAGACCTGAGTCCAGTAAATGGGTCAGGTAAAGGACAATTTGTGTGGGAGAGCAGTGGACTGGGTTGATGCTCTTACCTCTACACCAGATGACAAATCTCTTCCACTTGCTAGAATAGCAGTGGCGAGTGTTGGGTTTTCTTGCTTCTCTGAGAATGTCCATGCATCTCTGAGGGAGTTGTAAATGGCCAAATTCTATGACCTCAGGAGCCAGGCTGCTAAATTCATGTTCTGTGGGCATGGGTGTAGTGTCTTGCCCTTGTCCTGTGACAGCAAGTTGTACGGGCAGGGCAGTTTCACTGGTGGGGACAAGGACATCTCCATCAGGTGCGCAAACCATGGTTGGCGGGCCCACATCGGGGCTATCAGTATCATGGTGACTGGTTCCTGGTGCATCTTGTGCACTATCTTGTTCAGCAGAGGAGTCGGGGGGGGGGGGGAGCATAAACAAATTTCCCTGACCATGGTATCCAGAGACCGTTCCCCTTGGAGCGGTTCTGTGGTTATCTGGAGGCGTAATCTAGGCACTGTGAGTTCTCCAGAGTTGCGAACAGGTCTATTTCTGGGAAGCCCCATTGTGTGAAGACGTCAAAGACAATGTCTTCGTGTAACCGCCATTCGTACTCTGAGGGCAGATGGAAGTCTCTGCTGAGTTTGTCTGCTAGCAGATTGAGTTCCCCTGGTACATGTTGTGACAATAGGAACATGTTGTGTCTGAGAGCCCTCTTCCAGATGTTCTGGGACAGCTTGGACTGTCCTGGAGAGTGAGTGCCCCCTTGCTTGTTGAGGTAGTGCATGGCTGTGGTGCTGTCCGCGAGGACCATCACTGTCTTCCCTTGTAGGTGTGTCTGGAAGGCTTTTAGTGCCTTGACCACCGCAAGTAGCTCTAATAAGTTTATGTGCTTGGAAGCTACGCTCGGAGTCCAAACTCCGTGAGCAGTCTGATGGGATAGGTGAGCCCCCCCATCCTGTGAGGGAAACGTCTGTGGTTAGAGTGGCTTCCACTGCGGGGGTGGCGAATGGTTTCCCTATTACCAGGTTTTCCTTCGACCACCACCATAGCGAGAGAACCAAGGCCTGCAAGACCACCACTAGATCGTCCCATTGTCCGCTGGCCTGACACCACTGGCTGTTGAGCCACTCTTGCATTGGGCGCATGCGCAGGCGCGCGTGAGGTACCAAATAAATACATGACACCATCATTCCTAGCAAGCGCATTGCTTTGCGTACCTCACCTCTCGACCGGCCACATATTGAGGGATCTGAAACAGCATATTTTGGACCCTCTCGTTGGAGGGGACGACGAGGCCGTCCTTTGTTCGAATTAGAGCCCCTAGGAATTGTTTGATTTGGCTGGGGTCTAAGCTGGACTTCTTCTCGTTGATGGAGAAGCCCAGTTGGAACAAAAGGTCTACTGTCTTCTGGGTGTTTGAGAAGCATGTCTCGTAGGACTCCCCTGTTATGAGCCAATCGTCGAGGCAAGGGTATACCGGTATGGACAACCTGCGCAGGTGGGCCGCTGCCACTGCCCGTACCTTCGTAAATACCCTCGGTGCAGACGCTATGCCGAAGGGTAGCACTCTGAACTGGAAGTGTTTGCCCTCTATCATGAACCTGAGGTATTTTCTGTGCGCTGGCAACATCAAAATATGAAAGTGTGCATCTTTCATGTCTAGTGTTGTCATGTAGTCCCCCTGAGATAGCAGGGGAATTACCTCCTGTAGTGTTACCATACGAAATGTTTGTGGTTTTACAAATTTGTTCGCTGGGCGCAGATCTAGTACAGGGCGCATGGTTAGGTCCTTTTTGGGTACAAGGAAGTACACTGAATAAATACCTTCCATTACCTGAGATAGGGGCACGACCTCTATTACTCCTTTCTGTAGCAGCTGTTCTACTTCTTGCAGGAGGATGACGAGGTGTTCTGGTGACAGGCGTCGTCCCCTTGGAGGTCTGTAGGTGGGGGACCGATTGAACTCTATACAGTACCCGTGGGCTACGGTTGACAATACCCACCGGTCTGATGTTATTCCCTCCCATGCTGATAGGAACGATGTTATCCGGCCCCCAATCGGAGATTCATGGGAGGGGACCCGGGTCTTTTGGTGTTACTTGCCGGGGTGCCTCTGGGGCTGGAGCCCCAGCCTCTGCCCTTGCCACGGCGTTTTCCTCTTTGGTTATACTGGTTACCGGTACCCTGATTAGAGGGCCAGTTGCCCGCAGTGTAATGCTGTTGCTGCTGTTGCCGTTGGCCACGAAAAAAGCGCTTGTTCCCAAATCCCCGCCCGTTTGGAGGCTTTGAGATTTGGTCTAAGGTCTTTATGGTGTCGAATTCTTTCTTCGCATTTTCCAGTGCGTCGTCCACTGCCCTCCCAAAGAGATTTGACTCTTCTATTGGCTTATTAATGAGTGACGCCTGCGTTTCTGCCTTGAAACCGGAATTGCGAAGCCAGACAGAATTCCCTGCACCAGAGAACGGAGAGCAGTTTCTGCCGCATCAAGAGTGTTCTTAATGATGCTCTGGTTGACCAGAGCTCCTTCTGTAACTGTAGCCAATAAGCGAGTTCTCAGAGGTCCAGGGGCTTCTTCGATGTCCTGCTTAAGCTTTCCCCAATGAGCAGCAGCATAGCTTGCCAACAATGTATTATTATTGGCAATCCTAATTGAAAACGCTGCCGTGGCGGAAATTCTTTTGCCCAAGGCATAAAGCATTTTTCCCTTCTTTATCTGGGGGTGCCTCGCTGGTTGACAGTGGAACCCCAGCCCTCTTCCTTGTGTTAGTCACCACTAAGGAGTCCGGGACTGAGTGACCCCTGATATATAATGGGTCTGACTGAGAGGGTGAGAACAATTTCTCGATTCTTGGATTGACCCCTCTTACCCACGCGGGGGTGGACAGCGATGGGGTGAGTCGTCTCTTAACCGAGGCGAGGATAGGAATAGTTTGACTAGTGGGAGGTTTTTCTTTAATAATCCTTTCGACGAAATCAGTATCTGGGGTGACCTCCCCAGTTTCCACTTCAAAATGCGCTGCTGCCTTCCTTAGTAACGCATTGAAGGTGGGCTGATCGTCTACTGGAGATGGGTTCCTGACCGGTGTGGTCTGAGGAGAAGAAAGGTCTATAATGTCGGGGTCTGTAGACCCTGATGGCGACTGCCAGGGCTGTGAGCCACCTTCACCTGGGTCCTCCTCGTAGCCCCCCTCACCTATGTTAGTGTCATCATGAAAACCTTCTTTCTCTTGTTGGTCTTCTTTATTCACAAACTCATCCTCTTCCTGGAAGTGAGAGTCTCTTCAGTGAGGTCGTAAGAGTTCATGTCTTCCTGTAGAGGGTTAAAGAGCTTCGGGTATTTAGCCCATGGCCCCTCCTGGAGTACCTCCCTTGGCCTCTTGGGTGTCCTATTTTCTGGGATGGCCATGAACCTGTCTAGCTTGTCCATACATGACTGGAACCTCTCTACAGTCCAGTAAGGGTGGCCAGAGCGGTCTGGGAGTGAAAAGGGAGTTTCCTCTCCCTGTAGTTGCTTAGTTCTGTCCCATAGCGTTGAAGATAGAGTCCCTTCGCCTTCTGAGAAACCTTCTCGCTGGCTAGGGTCTTCAATCGACGGTGGGAGCTGTCCCAGCCTACCCTCCGGCGTCCTCTGCGTTTCTTTGGCCTTGTGAGCGGTTTTCGACGTGTCACCCGCCGTCCGTCTCTGGCCGTCTTTAGAAGCTATACGCGCAAGGCTTTCGGGATCGCTCGCCGTCGCGCTACGCAGTGCCGAGTCTTTACTGGCAACGTACGCACTCTTGCGAGGTGCTTCGCCTGAGGATTTGGGGTTAGCGCCCTCATTTACAGAAAGCCCAGTCGCCGGTCACGGAAGCGGTGGCAGGGAGGGCTTGCGACCCTTACGGTCGGCGGAAAACGCCGGTGGACCCGACGCCTCCGTTGACGCTATGGCTGCCTTCGTCTTCGACGAATGCGTGCCGTGGGGTATGTGCTTATGTGTTTTTCTGTGTTCGTCCTTGTCGCCGGGGTGTTCATCCCCATAAGCATGGCGTGAGCCGGGCTTGTCGGGGCCAGGGACGGACGACGAGGAGCGGGAACGCTCCTTCGAGAGGTCTACAACCTCTGTTGCGGAGGCCATGTAATCACTGTCCTCATCACATTCGGCGGCGGCGGCAGCTGGCGAGGAGTCAGACCTAGACATCGCATAGGCTGCCCACCTTTTGACCCTGCGGTCCTTTAAAGTTTTGGGTTTAAGTAACTTAAAGGGCGCACAGCCGTCGTCTTTGTGATCGAGGGGCAAGCAACGGTTACACCGTTTATGCTCGTCCTTCCAGGTAAACTTGCCCTTGCAACGCGGGCAAAACCTAAAGGGCGTCCTCTCCATAGCTGAGGGCATGAAATGTGATTACGACCTCGAAAGAGAGGGAGGGGAAAGAGGAAGGCATTCTCAGAGTGAAACAAAGAAATGACCAACAACCCCACTCTCCCTACTGTGTTAGGCCGGCGAGGCCAGGCCACGTGTTTGGCAGCGCCGAAGGATCTCCTCCGCTCGTCCCTCCGTCGAAGATCTTGCTCGGCGGAGACAGCTTGGCAGCTACGTCGAGGGAGGGATCTATGTGATAGTTAATAATAATAAACGACCAAGGGTCGATGAAATGATTTCGCAATGTCTCTCAAGGAGCTCCGCATAAATGCGACCAATAACTGGGTGGAAAAAAACAATCTGAGGGACCTCGAAGCGTGAGGGGTTGTGGGTACACTGCACGTCACTATAGGGATAGTGTTACAGACACGCCTTGTCGACGTCCCCTTTTCGACTACGAAAAACAAAATGCAATACTCCGCAGTGACCACTGGATGTCGGACTATGCACAGCATGTGATTCTAAGCAGATTAACAAACATCAGAAATTTAGGTTATATCTCTTAATATATTGAGTAAGGGCAAAAGGATCCTTAATGTGAGCATTTTAAGTATTAGTGGACCGCCTGGAAGGAACAGTCTGGTCTAAGCTCCAAGGCAAAAGGCCAGGGGACTAGATACGATTAGCACAGAGTAGGCTGGCCCAAATCAACATATAATGGTCTAAATCAGGTATATGCAAGGTAGGATAAGTCCAAGTACATAGCAAGTGCTAAAACAGGAGAGCATGTAACAGGCTATTTCAAATCCGCGCAAGATAAGGCCAAGTCTAATGTATATGGGATAGGCTAAATTCAAAATTGCATAAGGTCGGCCAAATCGCTTGTTTACAGGATAGACTAGATTTGAAATAGCATACAATAAACAAAGTCAGATATAAGCACTATAAGCTAAATTCGGGTTGCATGCAGTAGGCTGGGTCCACAATGATTCGAGTAGGCTAGGGTCGGATTTGTATACAGTGGGCAGTGTAAATATAAAAAGGCAAACTAAATTCGAGGTTGCATACACTGGGCTAAATCCACCATAGTTCAGGTGGGCTAGAATCAGAGTTGCATACAGTCGGCTGAGTAAAAATAACAAGGCAAACAGAGTTCAAAGTTGCATAAAATAGGGGTCCGCACTGATTAGAGTGGATTGAATCAAAATTGCGTACAATAGGCTAGATGAAATATAAACAATGTAGGCTAAAATCTAGATTGCATACGATAGTCTTGAAGCAAGGTCAGGTGAAAAGGCCCAATTCAAGTGTATGCAAGTATCCGATAAGGCAGAGAAAACAGGATAGGCCAAGTATGAGAGTTATGTAGCTAGGGCTGCATTTGCTTGGTAAGACACAAGATAGCATTTACTATAGTGGACGAACACGTTCCATGCTAAACAAGCAGTTAGGAATTGTTTACATGGAGCAATAAGAAGAGTAATTATAAATGTTCAAAGACAGTTTGACATAACTACTGGGAGCAAGTGTTTGTGGGCGCACGCTTGCATTTACTATAGTGGACGAACACGTTCTATGCTAAACAAGCAGTTAGGAATTGTTTACATGGAGCAATAAGAAGAGTAATTATAAATGTTCAAAGACAGTTTGACATAACTACTGGGAGCAAGTGTTTGTGGGCGCACGCTTATATAAATGGCTAAGTGTGCTTGACCTTTATCCTTGTGTTTAGGTAAAGTTAGTTTGAATGGCGGCCTGATCGCCATGTATGCAGGACAAGGTAGTTTGGGTTTATAGTCATAAAATCGAACACAATGTCGAAAGTAAAAAAAAAAAAAACGAATTTCCCCTTTACCCCCCCAACCCCTCTTTTTTTTTTGTTTTGACTTTTTTTTTTACATGCGGAACCCAACAAAAAAATTATATAAATAAAAAATAAAACATTCGATTTTTTTTTTGTTGGCATTTTTTAGAATTTTTTGGTAATTCAACATTATTTATTCGATTTTATGACTGCACAGCGGTAGTTTGCTGTAGCACAGATGTAGAGGACAGGACTGTCGCTCACCGTTTGTACATGCAGTACGTGCAGCTGGAGAGGCTCCTGAAGTAGGAAACGACATACACCATTGGTTCTTGCATCGTGGCACGTCCACGTAGGGGGGCGAGTAGAGTTCAATGATAATGGCGAAGGACTGCCAAGCAGAGTTTCCGGCCCTGGGCTCTGGCAGCCTCTGGTCAGGGGCCTTTGTATGCCTTTCCTTGGAGGTCGGCTCACGCCTGCCGGCGCCTCCCGATAGGCTGTATAGGCACAGCTGGCCAATCAGGCATCAGCGCTGGTCTCCAGGGGAAGCAGACTCGGCTACCATAACAAGACGGCCATTTTGGAGCAGTGATGCTTTTCATATAGAGAATATGTTGGCAAAAAAGATTTTGGGTGAGGAACACCTGCGGGCCCAATAAGGTGCTGGAGTGCTGGTAGATGTAGCGTGCCACGAGTACGGAAATTATAATAATTGCGGTTGTTGGACAAAACGGCGAATGCGCATGTCATTTCAGCCTCGTGGCTTACCTCGGATGCTCCGGTGGGCTGAAGAGGTGGGTAGGCTGCTCCTGCAGCCTACGGAAGGACGGAGCTCCAGCTGGAAAGTGGCTTGGAAGATTGCCTTTTTATAATTAAGGGATGCTATAATGAGGCTATCCTTGTTGGTATCAGAAGGGTGACTTTTCCAACGGGCTTCAGAGTTTCTCTTTTCTTTGCGAAGCACTCAGGTGTAGTGTGAACCATGAATCGAGATGTGCACAAGGTTTAGGTTTCCTCAGTTTAGTAGGGGCAATGGAGTTCAATGCTTTGAGCATGGGGTCATTAAAAATAGCCACTTGGGCTGATTGGTCTGTGCATGACAGTGAGGCATTGTTTAATATAGGTAGGAAGGGGAGGAGTGGTAAGAGGAGAGTTTCTCCCTAGTAATGCCCTTTTTGTTTCTAGTACAAATTGGGGGTGCAATGTCCTGTTTGGAGCATACAGCGTTGGCTTTGATATTAAAGGGGATCGTGTGGTGGTCAGACCATACGCAAGGAGAGTTTGCCACTAGGTTGATGCTACAATTCAGATCAACCAGCCAATCAAGGGTTCTCCCCTTTATATGGGTCGGTTCGAGAATGCGGTGGGAGAAGCCAAGCTCAGTGACAGTATTTGAGGTCATTGGGGTCTTGAAACCCCAGATTAAGGTCCCCTAATAAGATAATTTGAGAGTTGGTCTTAGTTTTGTCTGCAAGGATGGATGTGATGTCATCAGCGAAAGTGGTGGTGGGTCCTGGTCGCCTATAGACAAGATGCACAGTGGCAGTTTGGTTAAGTGAAATCGGTAGTTTTACTGACAAAACCTCAGCAGATGGGATCTGTTGATTGGGGATGAGTGAGACAGAGGGAGATTTTATGAATAAAGGCAACACCACTGCCTTTGGATTGGTTGGTATTGCGGTTACATCTAATGATGGTGTAATCTGTGGGAATAGCAAGTGGGAGTGAGGGTCCTGAGGCTGCGTGTAACCAGGTCTTGGTAATCGCTACAAAATCCAAGGGCCTCATTACACGGAAGGCGGTAAGGGTCAAGGGTTAACGGTCACCGGTAATGCTACCAGTGACCGTTAACCCTTACCGCCTTATTACGAGGTCCCTTTGTGGGTTGGTACTTTAACGCCTGCTTTTAGCAGGCGTTAAAAAACGAACCCGCAAAGGGACCTTGGTGCTAATTACGGTACCGCAATTTGCGGTACCGTAATTAGCGCCTTTCCCATTCCCATTATGCCCTATGGGGGGAAAAAATGGGAATGGGGAAGGGCCTTGGTGAATGGGGAATTACCGCCCCCGCTCACCTTGGAGTAGGGCGGTAATTCCGCCATCCACCAAGGCGGAAACGGTAAAATACCGGCGGCAACCATGGCGCTAATAGCACCATGGTTACCACCTTCCGTGTAATGAGGCCCCAAGTCTTGAGTACTGAGGAAGTATGCAATGTCTAGTGTGCGAGCCGGGAGGGACCTGGCATTAACAAGGGCACCCTTGGTGGAAGTCTCAGTGGAAGAGTGGGGTGTCCTTGTGTTAATGTTAAGCGTAACTAAGTGAGGGGTATTTTTGTTGCCTGCTCGGTTGATGCGGGCCGCGAGATGCTTGGAGAAAAATGTAATTTAGGTGTGGGGTTGAGCATAGGTGTGAGACGGGTTGCGTGTGTGAATCTGGAGCCTAATCGGAGGTTCCTGAGGTGTAGGGCACATTGTTGGTTGGGGGTTGGTTTAGCTGCAAAGTGCCAGCCATAGGGCAGGGTCGTTCAGGTAAGGATTAGGGGGTAGTGTCATGGGCATGGTTGAGGTGCAAGAGAAGTGCTGCATGCTGGTGAGTGGGCAGGTGGTAAGTGGGAGGGCACTCTGATATGGTGGCAGGTTAGAACTGTAATTCGAGCTGAGCAAAGTAGACTAGGATTGGATTACTCAGACTGAATGTACTGGGGTGGTAGAACAATGCCATAGAGGGTGAGTGTAGGAAACAGAAAAGTTGATAAGCAGAATAACAGGAATGAGGAACAGAATAGGTCTGAGGTGTACATAATGGGGTGTAGTTAGGCAGTGGGTCAGGCAGTATGAGTGAAATGGAGCCCACCAAGGATGTACGACTAAAATTGTTGCGAACAGGGTGCAGTGTACAAAGATAGTAATGTACAGGTCATAAATTATGGGTAGTGACCGCATGTCCCCAGTCACAGCTAATAAGCACGGAAGACAAATTGTGGGCCGAGGTACAATGCAGACAGTAGTCAGATTAGTCTATGCAGGCAAAGTGCGGTGGACAACATAGAAGAGAAGTTTCATGTCTCTTAATAATGTAAATAGGTCTCCAATTTGGTCGAGTGGGAATGAGAAAATCGCATCATGCGATATACAGTGAACAGAGATACAACATGATACATCAGAACTGCATCGAGCAAGATACAGTGTGCTGGCAGTAGTATGCAAGCAGGATTAGAATGTAGCACACAGCGTACCTATCAAACAGAAATCAAGGTTAAGTCACGAAAACAGAGCATTGAATATAGGAGTTAGCAATATGACTTGCTTGAAAGAACATATGGATGCTGGCGATTACCTGCGTGCCGCGCATATAGTGTCCACATGGGCTGTGTCGGAGTAGTGAGGATAGGTGTTCTGGGGGAAGTAGGCGGTAGTCAGGCAGTGTTGTAACAAGGTCCAGTGGGATGCTGCATCAAATGGGCCCGATGAAGTTAGATCGAGGCGGGTAGCAAATATTTGGGCAGAATGGGTGGGCCACGCACTGACGGCACTGACAGGCTCCGACACGCAACTAGCCTTAATAGTAAGGCCGGCTCGCGCCATCCGGTAACGCTGTTGTGATGAAGAAAATGCAGCCCAATCGGAGCGCAGAGCTCCTCAAACACTGTTGCTAGGCAACAGTGAACACATGGCGGCGGCCATTTTGGGTGTTCCTCGTGGCGGGTATCCGATCGAAAGGCCAATACAGCTGATGCGGTAGAGATAACAGGAAAGTGGCTCACGAAAGGAGGCTCTGCTCAAGCATATGGTGCTGTGGGGCAACCCAATGCGCGGAATTGGCACGCATACCCTCATGTAGATGTGAAGGACGGTGGGGGCAAAGGCAGGCTTCTCCAGAAGCTGTTTCTCAGCGGCAAGGGATGGGCTCCAGCCCTCCCTTGGTCAGGACGCTGTGAACTCAGCATGGCTCAGAGTTCACAGCGTCTGAACAGAGTTCATATAGGCCTTGAATGCTTCCCAACATGTGTCCTCGCTGGTGTCCCCTGTGGGCATTCACTTGAAAGAAACAAGCAATCTCTTCACCAAGCTCTTGCTTGCACACTGGGTCCTCAGGAATTGTGGGGGTTGAGCCTGCAGTAAGGGAGGAGGGGTGTCTGTGTTCCTTCGGCTGTAAATCCCATGTGATGGTAACTGGGGCATGGTCTGAGTAAGTGATAGTGCCCATCTCCGTCACTCACACCCTAGCAGCATAGCTTAATCTCACCATGACCTAATCCAATCTCGTGTATACCTTGTGCACGTACTAGTAGAATGAGAAATTGCGCCGAGTAGGATTCAAGCATCTCCAGCTGTCTACCAGCCCAGCCTCCTCTAACCCCCACTCCCCAATATTCCCCCCCCCGGCCCATGTTTGGCATGTAGACAGAAGCTATTTTGAGAAGCGTGCCATTGAACCATCCCTCTACAAAGAGATAACCCCCCCCCTGTCTGATTTGGTCTTAAGCAGTTTGAATTGCACTCGCTTGTTCACCAAGATGCCGCCCCCTTGCTTTGTTCTTTGCGCATGTAAAGAATTTCTGTGGAAAATCTTTTGTACAGAGGCTACCTGTGCATTTCCCTACCAGGTGTGTTTCTTGCAGGCACGCTTCATCGGCTTGTAAGCCGGCGAGCTCAATTTGAGCTTGCTGACCCTCTTTCAACCACTCTCCCACCCTCCTTCTCGTCCTTTCCTCTTTTCTCCCCTGATGAGTTCGCTAGACAAATCCGATCTATGAAGGCCTCATCAAAACAGGTTCATCCCTGTTCCTCTAAAACCATCAAGGATCATATGGACACCCTCGCTCCGGCCCTTGCCGATTTTTGCAACCACTCCTTTGCCTTAGGATCCTTACCCTCCGCTCTGAAGCACTCCCTTGTGCATCCTCTTCTCAAGAAACCTACAGCCGATCCCTCTTGTCCCTCTCAGTTTAACCTTCATTCCGATTCCGTTGGCTGTCTCCATGACCATCAGTCTGGCTTCAGAGCTGCCAGAAGTACGGAAACTGCTCTCCTGAACATCCGTGAAGATCTGCTCTCCAACCTTGACTCTAACATTCCCTCTGTCTTCATCCTACTCGATCTCTCTTCTGTCTTCGACATGGTCAACCATACCATTCTGCTCAACCGTCTCCGTGATAACCTGGGAATCACTGATCAGGCTCTGGCTTGGCCGACCTCTTTCCCCTCTGATCGACCCTCCCAGGTACAACTTGGGTCCTTTCTATCATCCATCTTCCTCTCTACCTGTGGTGTTCCCCAGGGGTCTAACCTCTCGCCCTGGCTTTTCAACCAATACCTGGCAACTCTCGCCCACTGCATTGTCATTTTCTGCTCAAACTTCTAGAGCAACGCTGACGATACTGAACTAATTTTCAGGCTTCCCTCGGCTACCTCCTCTCCCTCTCTCATCTCAGATTGCCTAAATGCCATTCAAGATTGTCGTGCCGCCAATGATCTTTGTCTGAATGACAAGAAGACAGAGATCCTTCACCATCCTCTCCCCCACTCTCTGGCCGGCCCCCCTTGGCCTGCCTCCTACCTCCACCTGCAAGGCTAAGAACCGCTGGGTCCTTTTTGACACCACCCTTTCCTTCTCCACCCACAACTCTGAGGGCACAAAAAAGTCAAATTTCCTAATGCACCGCCTCAGAGGTACTCTGCCTTTCCTCTCCTTCCCCCAGAAGCTCACCGTCTCCCAAGCTTTGGTTCTCTCTAGGCTGGACTATTGTAACAGCCTCTTTCTAAATCTACCTGCCTCTACTCTCTGCCCTCTGCAGCTAATCCACAACAGGACTGCAAGACTTGTCCTTGGCCTCAAGCCCTGGGATCATATCTCTCCGGCTCTGAAATCTCTCCACTGGCTCCCAGTGGACACTAGGATTAAATTCAAAACCCTCAGCATTGTCCACAAGGCTTTCTGGGGCCTGGGTCCAAAATACCTTCAGCTATCCCTCTGCAAATACCTCCCCACTCGAGCTCTTCGCTCCTCTACTTCCAACTCCCTCAGGGTCAGTCGGTTTTCAAAGAAACGAGCTTGGAGTAGATCTGTCTTCGGCTGGGGCCTCCCACTGGAACAGCCTCTCTGCCACTATAAAACTTGGAGAACCATCTCCGGTTCCGAAAGCTCCTCAAGACCTTCCTCTTTGCTTCCGCTTTCGCTCTCCCTCTCCCCTGCTGAACTGCTCTCTTGGCACTGTGTACCTGGCCACCCTCTGTCCCCTAGGCCCAGGTACCTGCTCACCCTACCACCCTCCTGCACTGCCTCCTGGCCACCCCTTTCACTGGGGACTATCTGTACCCATACAGTTCCCCGCACAACCCCCATTTTCTTTTTTTTCTGCACTTACACTTACCCAGTCTGCTGCCTTAAAGCAGGGCACTTTTTGACTGCACTACCATTGTTTATTGCCTCTATTATCTATTTTTATTTATTATTATTATTTATACGTTCTTCTCTGCTCCACACTTTCCACTCTCCCCCTTCCATGCACTTTTCCCATTTCCCTTTCCCATGCACTTGCGCATTCTCAATGTCACTGGGCCTAGTAAGATAATTTTGTTCTCTCCTGTTCCCCTCCCTTGCCTTGTCGCGCTCTGAAACACTTCTGTATGAGCACGATAAATAAATGATCATATCATAGCTCCAAGAAAAGTCTAACTATTCTGCAGGGAGCTAAGGCCCCTAACATTATATGTCAGGTCTTTGAATGATGTAGCATTGCCAGATGAAGCAATAAGATCATCAGAGATCCACAAACCTGCTCAACCTCCCTCATGTGGACATGTCCTGTGACTATAGACATTCCACTCCGCAGCCCCCGGTCTTCCCAGGCTTCCCCACCCAAACGCCCTCCGACCCCAAATCAAAGGCGAGAATGTCAGGTATTCCACCACCCCTAATTTTTCAAAACACTCATTGAGTAGAACTGAAGTCCTCAGTTCGGTACCCCTGGGAGGGACGCCGCCTCGTCGGACATAGGCCTCTTACTGTTTTGCACTCATCGAGCTTCTGGCGATTGTGAACATCGCGACTGTATACTCTGCCTTCAGAATCAGGCGGTCTCCGTGGGGGGATTCTGGACCACTTCTTGTCGCTCTTATCACTCGGCTCACTTCCCAATTACAAACCAAGTATCACAGCCACCTCTTCTGGGGTCGTGCATCTTATTGCTCGAGCATTCCAGGCAATTAACAGCCTGAAGGGTAATGGCTACCTGTAGCAGATTCCTTCCTTCTGCAGCTTTCCGGTTATCTGCAGAAAGGCCTGCCTCTTCTGCCAGGTGAGAGCCATAATATGATGTAAAGTCAGTAGGGCTAGACCTTGAGAGTTTATAGTTCCCAACTTCCTCAACACACGTAGGATCTCTTCCTTTGTCACGTACGAGTGAAATTATATCTCTCGGTTGGGCCTTCATGGTTCTTCTCAGGCGGCCAACACAAACTCGGTCCAACATATCCCTCTGCGGATGCCTCCGGAACTAGGGCTTTAAAGACTTGTTGCACCCAGCTGCGTAGGTCAGGTTCTTCAACTACCTCCGGAGCACTTCGTATGTAGAGGTTTTACCTGCGATGTCCGTTTCCAGGTCCTCTATGGTTGTCATCAGCAGTGTCAGGTCTTGTTTAGTGTAACTTCTTTCTGGATGTGGAGGACATCCTCATGCAGTGATGGCAATGATGTTTCTGTATCCCCTACCCGTGTGTCCTGGACGGTTTTGTACGATCGGACCACAAAAAAATAAATAAATAAAATAAAAGGGGGGGTTGCAGGGGTGTCCCCCACTTCATCCAGTTCACTATACTTTACAGCATAGTGAGCAGGGGTTGTGGGGGGGCAGGGGGGGGGACACCCCTGCAGCCCCCGTAGTGTGTAAGTGTGTTTGCATGAGAAAGGTGCAACCTTTTGGTAGTTCGCACCTTTCTCATCCGAACATTCCGGCCGCAGCAAAATCAGCTGCGGCCGGATCACTTAGAATCTCCTGGACTAAGTCATAAATTGATTTTTTAAATTCTTCAGCACTGGACTTCATCTCAGCTCATATGGACTCTGAGCTCCTCCTTCAGCTCGGTTTTGAGCCCCCTACCGCCGCATGCGCCATCATTTGCTCCATCAGTCCTTCCGCTCTCGCTGGTTCTGCACCCTTTCTCGAGGACTGCTTCACTGCTGCGGTCTGCTCTGGGTAGCCCAAAGGGTGCTCAGAGTTGGGTCTTGTGTGCCTCGACGTGCCGGTCTGTGTGGTGACATCTGCAATCTTAGTGCTTTCAATGGGGAAAACTGTCCTTCAGGAGAGATTATCGTTCTGGAGTTGGTCTGCTGTCGCTGTCAGGGCATACGTGCACCACTCTGTAGACTTACTTCATCTGCACAGCCATGCTCGGTCCCTACATCTGGTGCCGCTTTAGAACAGCTCCCTGCCCCTCTCGGACTTGAGCCGGTCCTCCTAAAGTTCTGGAAACCTCTCAAAGGTCTGCTTTTCTCTACCTCTTTCCCGTCCCTGTTAATCACCCCACTGCCGCTGAGACTGGCAGCCTGAAACTCCATGAATCTCACAGGTTACCAGGCCCCTGGCCAACCGATACCAGCACCCCCGAGCACTGCCGTTATGGGCCATCTACCCAGCTGATGTGCATCCCCACTCTTGGGATTCCTCAACCCTTGCACTCAGCCAGTGGTCTCCTATCCTAGGCACCCCTCGGCACTTCCCTAGCAGGCTCTCACCAGTACTTGCACAATTCTTGTGCAGTGTTTTAAAATATACAGCTGGCACGGCTCAGCCTTGGTCAGTGGGCACGAAAGACATGTATAGTGGCCATAGTGGGTCCAAAGGAAACATGTTGCGGGAACTTAACATGTACAGTAAAAACAGACGACTAGCGTGGCCACTAACCGAAGGCCATGGCTAGGGGCCCGGTAGGGTTTTAAAATATACAGGGGGCACAGCCGAAGGCCATCCTCACTTGCCAGGTCCGAAGGCACTGGCTAGTAGGCGTGAAAAGACATGTATAGTGGGTCCAAAAGAAACATATTGAGGGGAAAATGTATAGTGGACAAGGGTGAAAAAAACTATGGTATAACAAAACCCTCGAAATTCATTGAAAGAAAACTTATTTAAGGTGCAGTTAAGTTGCGGAAATTTAACACAGCAAATCCCTTGAAATTCAGTGGATATGGGAAGTCATGACCAGCTTAACTCAGCACGTTCCAGTAACCGTTGGTTCCAGTGAGAGGTGCCCAGGAGCTGCAGGTGCAAGGATTCTTCCAGGCTGGTAAAGATGAAACCCATGGCAATGAAGAAATGCTAGATTCACTGATGCAGGCCTCTTCAGGGCACTTGACCAGGGGGTGGGGGGGGGGGGGGTTTGAGAGAGGGGGGGGGGGCTTGGCGTTCTAGCAATGATCTCCGCACACAGGCGACGACAGGTGTCCTTCCAGTCGCGGTCACAGGATCCCTTGTGGCTGGAACACAAATTTGGAGGGAAGGCAACTTGTACCACAAGCTGACTACTATCAACGTTCCGGGTGCAACCGCAAAATGAGACGGCTCTGGCAAGGTAGCCCACGAGAAAGCTTGCTGGTCCGCCGGGTGGTCCAGTGACACCTCCCAAAGCTCAGCACATCTGAATCCTCGAGAAGGCGTTGAGGCTAGTTGGTCCCACTAGTCCAAGGTCTGAAGCACTGCTCAGTGTCTTCGGAGATCAGGTAGTTCAACATGGCTTCACCGGGCCAGGAGCAGGAAGGGATGCCAGGAGTCTTTTTCGGCTCTGATCCGGTCGGCTGTTGTTCTACAAGGGATTCTTGGCTCCAACGCTGAGCTGAGGAAATGGCAGCAGGTGTCCTCTTAACCAAAATCGAGATTGGAAGCAAGTATAAGCCCACCAATGCTAAGGATCTGCACCATTCAAACAGCCAGTAGTTGTCCAATCAGGGACTACTACTGGTTTCGCTTATGCCCCATACCTGGACTCTGCACTACGGATGTGGAGTGCGACCAGATCATCCCAGCCCCTCCCTGGGACACAAACCCATAGTCTGCGAACACTGCAGCTTTCCTAGGAAAGTGCATGGCCTTACATGGGGATTTTCCAAACTGACAAGTCAGGAAGAAAGGTCAAACGATAATATGGGCCAAAGAACAAGAGAAAATCTCAAGGCACCATTTTAGGGCACTAGCCAAGTTTAGAAGCCATACGCGGTAAACGTGAATGTGCACCCTAAAAACACCACAAGTGTTGGCTGCCGCCAGCTTGTCTTAAAGCACATATAAAAGTAATTACATTGTAAGCAATGTGTCGGGGGGGGGGGAAGGGATTAGGAGCGGGGACAAGGGGAAGAAAATGGAGTGTGGTTAGTGCAGGGAGCTAAGAGAAATATGGCATCTGTCTTTGAAGCGTTGATTATGCATGCAATGGTTTAGGTGGATACGAACAATCCCAAGTGCACAAGTGGTAACAGGAGGTTTCAGGTCAGACCTTACAGCTCCAAGTTGTCATTCTGCACCAGTATCTTGTCAAAGAAAGCAGCGCACAGCAGCAACAACTTTGGAACTCAAATAACTAATCCATGAAACTCTGCCTATCCAACCAATAGAATGTACCTTGCTCTCTGACCTAGCACCTTTGTTCTGAAGGCAGTTTTGTGTTAATCTAACTCTTAGAACTCACTTGTGCCGCTTGACCTTGGATTCAGGGGACCTTTGAATCTCCCGGCGTAGCTGTCGCTGCTTCTAAACAACTCACTTAATGATTGAACAGGGTAGAGGTGCATTGGTACCATCCTTCTGGGTTGGGGGACATAAAGGAGGTATGTCCTGTCGTACTTATTTCCGACCATGACCGGTGAAAGGTCACCATTGCCCAATTTCCAATATGAAGCTGCTTCGACAGATTTTCAGCTGCAAACAATCTCTGGGTCACTGGAATCTCCATGGAGTCATTCTTTGGCTCAGTTACTGCAAGTTCCTTCACTACTGACCTTGCCTATCTCGTACAGAACTGTGACATCTCCCACTGCTACTCCAGGCTTACCCCTCTGCAAGCTAGGAATCGGTCCTACCCTGGGTAATGTCTTTGAATAGATCTCTTAAGAGGCGTCCCCATAGCCAGCCATGGATCTTCCCTTGTAGATCTAGGCCCTCCTAGTCAGAACCACAACCTCTCTTAAAGCATTTACAGCAAAAAACACATGGGTCCAAGTGTGCTATGCCTGGTGTTTACTGTGGACTTTCAAAGTGATGAACTAAGGGGCCTGGGCTAGGTTCAACCAAATAATGTGACATACTAGGCAAATCACTGAACCTCATTGTTCATTAGTCATTGAACCAGCTGCTAAAACTGAGATCACCTCCTGGAAGATTACAGTGATGGGCTGTATTGAAGTCTGCGGACCAACTTGAAAGCTGTGCATTACGGAAAAAACTCCTACGCGTCTTATATTCCACTGTTAAAAATTAATGTTTACCATGTTAAAATACTCCACAACCTGCCTTTTACACACAACTCAATTACTACAACACATTCTCCTCTTTTCCAGGAGTATGATAAATCCAACAGGAATTACCATGTTATGACAAAACATTCTTTCCCACCCTCCACTGGGTTGTAGCATCCATTTCTGGCTTTTCCATCCCCTCGCTTATTTTTCCTCCAGCAGACTACGGTATTTATACCCCCAACAAGGCACACAGTACACCACTCCAAGGACACGCTGAGGTGCTCTGAAACTACTTCAGTGGTGGTTAGGTACAGTATGCATAAAGCCTATTGATATAACATTAGTCAGAACAAATAAGTTGTACCTGAGAGGGATGGGCTACAGGTTTTCAGTTTACTAAAAAAAAAGAATCCCAGTTGAACTGAAACAAAACAAAAATAAAAAATATATATATATTTGTGCCTTTCAAATGCCCAGAGGAGGGCAAACAGTCCTCCAAAACAAAATAGACTATTGATTCCTTTACTTCCACACCTTCTCTCATCATTCGTTCTCAAATATCACTCAGTTAACCTTACGCATGCAACCTTCCTCTGCCGAAGCGCTTTTAGTTTGTACCATCTGAAAAACAGAGTTGCGCTCATAACCAGCTTTCTGCGAAGGCAAGCATAGGCTGTGTTCAGAGATCAAACTTTTCTAATGGCTACTTGCCAATGGCTAGTAAGAAATTAAGTGTAATGTAGTCTGCATGTAGAGAATCGAGGGGGTGACTTTTTATACTTAGCTATTAGCTTGTAACTTGGAACTGTTAACCCTTGCTGTGTTTGTTTTCTTTGACCAAATTCCACTTTACAAGTGACAGGCTTTGCTGCGTTATGATCTCGCGACAAGAGAAGTATGGACTGGTGCAAGTAAGGGAGAAAGGCAATCCTTGGGTCGTTCAATTTTGGCATGGATTTCAAAATGCAGTGGATGAGGTCTAACATACTAGGGGCACTGCACTCTGATCTCTCTAAGAAGACTAACAAAATAAAAGTTGGTAGTTCGAGCGAGGAGTAGTGAGAAGGGCTAGAGCACGAATCAAGGTCGTTTGCCTTCTTCACAAAAGAGAAAAATGTTTGATAAAACAAATAAACAAACAGAGGTGGCATATGTAGTATTCAAGGCAGAGTCTCTGAAGTTCAATTTTTGCTTTAGTCACCCCTGGCATGGAGCCTCAAGCACGATGGTAATAAATTAGCCCTCTGCACGGCACCGTCCAAGACCTCCATCAACATACATTCCAAACAGCCAGAAAAAGATGCTCTCACCATTAAAACTCCGGGCCAATTAGGAGGGGCAAGTGCAAATTGACATGTAGATATATGAAACCCGTATTATGCCATCTCCTTCTTGCTTTCAAGTCCATGGGTCTCTACCTTAATAATCAACAATGCTGTACAAGTTCGGCCTGAGTCATACCCTAGCTTCCATCTTTGTGTTGCTAAGTTGTATGAGTTTTCTATGATCCGTCACCCACCCGCTCTTGCACTTCAGCCTATATTCTTGCCCTCCAGTCAAATAATGCACTTTGTCAACCTTGAGCTCGTCTAAAACCAGGCTGCTTCTTCCCATTACCCTTTCCTTTATAATTGATAATTGATAATTGCATTTAATGGATGACCAAAGGCTGCTTACGCAAAGTTATTGGTTGTACGTAAACATATGTGCGTGTACACTTTATTTCGTAAATGTTCTGGTCAGAATTTGCTTCCAAAACTCGCAAGTATTAAAAATATATGTTTTTGGAGAGATTGCCTTCCATCTCAGAGCCTCTTTGAGAAATAGGTCATAGAGATGTAAAGTTCATACCAATTATCATCAAACATGTTATACAAGTGGCCCCAAACTATCTGCGTCCGAGCACCAAAAACCATGAAAATGGCAGTGGAAATCAGTGTGCTTTCTATGAGTGACTGAGCAGCGTATCTAGGAATGTTGCTAATCTGAACTGTGCAGCATAGTAAAGATCCAAAATAAACTTTTCTGAAAAAGAATACATGTTCCCAATTAAAAAGATTTTGCAAACCTCTTTGCTGAATTACTTTTTAATGAAGTAATCAGTTCATGCATTGAGAAATCAGTACATTCATTACTACAACGACAAATACTAGAGTAGTAGGCAACTGCAGTTAATAAGCAGCAAGGTACAGAACCACCAACACGTCATCCCTGGGAGCACACCTCCAGTTTAGAGCCACTGAGCATACTATTGTTACTTGTTTGAACATAGAAGGCGTCACCACCATCAGAAACAACATACACAGGAAGTAGTACAGGTTACAGAGGCAGTCCATTGGTATGGTACCTTTACAATATAGGATGATCATTTGGGTGCACATAAACCATGCAATTAAGTGTTAATAGGTTGAGACCTTAACCAGGTAAGAATACAAGAAACAAACAAGATTAGGAGTATTATAAAAGGCCTAGTGATGAAGCATTGTATCAGGAAAAGCAGACATCCAATGTATGCACAAGTATCAACAGGGTAGTGTGCTGTGTCAGGACGTGCGGGTAAGAGATGCTCATCCCTTGGCTAAAAAGTGGAGCTTTAGTCCAATTTTGATATACTGGAAGAGTGCAAGGACTTCAGCCTTGTGTAGGGGAACAATACTGAGAGAGACACAGGAAATGTGAATAATGATCAGTATTACAAGGTGTTTGGCCACTGGAAATCATACTTTGGCTAAAGGGAGTTAAGAGGAAGGCCAGATCCGTCCTGTTATATACCCATTAGCTCAAACAGGTGATCATTTTACCCAGAGGTATCCATGTAATACCCAGATTCTTGTAGTGAAAAAGCCAGGTAAGGATGTAGGTCTCATTCCGGAATGGCGCGCTGTCAATGCTACAGTGCATTTGTATTTATTTGAAGAAAATGGATGTCAATTCCTAACAGAAATGACGTACAACAACATTTACAGATTGCGGAAGCTTTCCAACAAAGGGTGCCTGCACAATAGCATAGAGATGGGAAAATGTAGTGGTCCAGTTCATGATGGTGTAACAATATTAGGACATATACCAGGTCCAAAACAAACCATATTGAAGAAAACAGGTGACTTACAAAGATAACATTAGGGCAAGTGCTTCGAAGTATACAGGAGTACTAATTGAAAATACAAAATTATTAAGCATTACTGGAGGCAGTGGTGGAGTCAAGTATGGAGGTTGAGGGAAAGGGTAGTGGGAGCTCCCTCTTTAGCAGGTAAGTGAAGTTTAAGCTGAGTTTTGAAGAGAACCACAGTAGAGTTGGATTTGTTATGGGCAGTGGGTTTCAGCGGAGCGGGGCAAGCAGGGAGAAAGAGCAGAGAGAGGCGGCACAGGGAGGGTATGGGACGGTGGTAAGGTGGAATGCAGACAAGCCTAGAAAGGAAAGTAATGGTGAGTTAACTGAAATACAATCACACAAGTACTGAGGAGCAAGAAGATTGGTAGCTTTGTAGACTAGGACAAGGAACTTAAAGAGATCGGTTGTGTATGGCGAGCCAAGCAGCATGTTGTCAGCTGATGCAAGTGGGGAATGATCTTGGTAGGTTATAGAGTGCACACAGCAAAATACTTTGGCTAAAGGGAGTTAAGAGGAAGGCCAAAAGAGTATTCCTGAGCAGTAGTTCAGTTTGCTGAGCGCAAGAGAGGAGATTAGCATTTGTATACAGTGGTTAAGAAAATTCTGAATTTTGAGGGGGTTAATACAAGCAGCAGAGGCAGTGATGAATTGTTGTGGTCATAGGTCGTCATTAAAGAGCACCCCACGATTGGGGGGGGCGTGGCTACATGCCACGGAGTAGGCTGCGTTTCCTGGGAGCTCCTGATGATCCGAACATCATCCTGATCAGACGGCGCAGTTGCGACACTCATTTAAGTCCCAAAGAACACTCAAAGGCGTGGGAACGTGTGGAGGAAGCAACGAATGCAGGCTTAATGGAATCCGTGGAGAAACGATGAAGATATGATCAAAAGCAGCTGGATGTGCCTCGGTGCGCAGATGGAAAAGATGGCGTCACACGAACAAAGGAAAGACTGCAGCTGGATTGCCCGACCGTGAGCAGAATCAACTGGAGTGGGCTGAGCTGATCCCTGCAGGCGAGCGCTACAACTGCAGAGAGGGTTACAGATGGGACGGACATAATTAGAAAGTACCGTACGGGACGCCCTAAGGAAGCGGATAGGAGCCGGGTCCCTGCTGTATGCTGTATGCTGATGAGGTCTTCCCGGCGCACAGTGCCACCGACAGAGGACTACAACGCAGCGGTCCGGAGCTGCACAACTCGCTGAAGCCTGAAACAACCTGCCCGTGAAGCGGAAGGAGGGGAGACGGCCGCGTGCGGGGCTGACTCGCTGGAGCAGCTGGAAGAAGAAACATTCGCTCTGCCGAGCATTGGGCTGTGCGCGAGCAGGAGCGCTGAAAGGCCACAGTGTAGCACAGTGTGGCAGCCAGCATTGAACGCCCTCTCAGAGGGGCTACTGTTGTCGCAAACGTAGCCGCGCACCCGCTCAGAGCAGATGCGGAGATGCAGGCAACAGAGAGGCCGCATCTAAACTAGTATGCCGCGGATATGCCTATAAGACACTACGGAGAGGGCATGTTTGGGAAGAAACCGTGAGACCAAGCAGTGGATTGCGGACCCTGCGGGATTGCACGCACGGATGGGGTGCCTTTGTCCTGCTGCAGCGAGGAAGCCGGGTGCGCGCCCCAGGGAGGAGGCGAACGGATGCGAACGAAGGCCTACCAAGTAAGAAAACAAAGGCAAAGACAACGGCAGGGTGAAGGCTGGGACTGGGCGTGATCAGGGCGTACTACATGTAACTGCAAAGCAAAAGCCCCATAACCCATAACGGCAGCAGACTATAAGAATAACCCAACCTTCATTGACTTAGAGGACCCGAGCCCGCACGGGTGGAGGGTCCAGGGGGGTGCTGCTCCGCACGTGTGCGGCTACGGGACCGTGGCGAGTAAGCGCCCGGCACAGACAGACTGTGAGAGAGCCCTGCTCTGCAGGTCCGGTGGCAAGTCTAAAGAGAAGGGGGAAGAACATGTCTGCGATACAGTGGCGAACAACGTGCATGGAGGACTAGAAGGGAATTGAATCCCCGGGGCCCTGAGGGAGAACAGCTGTAAAGCGACGCCGACGGTGGATTAGTGCCCTGTAAAGCAGAAAGAGTAAGGGCGCAGTGCATCCTGCGCCCAGCACCACAACTGAAATTGGGGGCACACAGGCAGCGAGCACAAGTGCCCCCACTCACCTCAGTAGCAGGAAGGCACTCAGTGTGAATTGGTGCGTGTGAGTGGATTTGTTGGGCACTGCAGCCTGATCTGGATGTGCACACGGAGAGACCAGATGAGCTAGCGTGGAGCTGATGCCTCCAAGCCTGGGCAAGGCCTGAGATATTGACACTGAAAGGGTGCCTCCCCCACTGGTGAAACACGAGAGGCGAGCTGCACCACGGCATACGGCTGCAGCGCCATGTCCAGCAAGCCTTCAAGACTAAAGGCAAAGCAACCCACGCTGGACGAATTTGCCAGGACGCCGCAAGGCCCGGAAAGCGCCAGGAGCAAAGATAAGCCCCCCGCAGGCGGCATGGCTGCCTCGGGCACGAATCAGGAGGTCCTAGCTGCGAATGCAGACCTGAAAGCGGACTTGAAAGCGGCCTGGGATGCTAAGCTCGAAATAGTGGTAGCTGAGCTGAAAACTGCGCTGGACCTTAAGGTCGGGGAAGTGCAGGAAGATGTGAATCTACTCCGACAGGACGCAAGGGCTCTGGCGGAGCGCACAGAGAACCTTGAGAAAGAGACGTGTTCGAACACAGCGGACTGTGCCTCACACAAGTCGGAACTACATATCCTGGTACAGCGAGTGGGCAATCTGGAGAGCAGGGCGGAGGAAGCGGAAGGACGCGCCCGAAGGAACAACATCCGCATTGTGGGGCTGCCTGAGGGGACGGAGGGCCACAACCCTACGGAGTTTGTGGAAAACATGTTGCTGCAGGAGATACCCGGAGGAGCCCTGTCTCAGGGATTCGCCGTGGAACGTGCGCACAGGACTCTAACGAGGAGACCACCGCCGGGCAATCCGCCTAGGCCAGTTATCGCCAAGATCCTTAACTACCGAGACCGAGAGAGGATACTGGAACACTTCCGCAAGGGTGGAACAATTAAGCGGGGGGAGGCAAGCATAACAGCCTACCCAGACTATACCCCGATGGTCCAGCGGAGCCGGATGAACTTCGGGGCGGTCAAAAGAAGACTGAGGGAGGCAGGTCATAAATACTTGCTACTTTACCCGGCGAAATTGAACGTTTTTCACAGGAACAAGACTTTGTTTTTTGACACTCCAGAGGACGCCATGGGATGGCTTGACATGCAGGGTTCCCCCCAGGAGCCTGGTATCCAGACGGAAGAAGGAGACGGAAGAGATAAGTAATGAGCATTGAGAACGCTGGGAGGGGGAGCGGTTTGAGACTTTGGGACTTGACTATAGTCATTGATATGACCGGTTAGTGGCTGAGACCGAACTGGGATAGATAATGTGTTGTGCGCACTGAAACTGGTGCTTCTTAAGGAGCCTAGGGGAGCGAGCCTTAATACCCCTATTTAGTATTAATTGTTAAGTGGCCATTAGGGCGACTTCACCCTACTGAGCTCTGAGTATATTAGTCGGGGCTAGATGTGGGGGTGCCTGAGATCCAGGGATGGAGCTGGGCAACAGTTGGGAAGGGTGTTGTTGGGGAAGGGAGGGGGCAGGGGAGTTTGATATGTATATAGTTTTGGGGAGTTTGAGTTTTAGTTTAAACATGAGCCCATATAGCAGGAACACATGGTTGAATCCGTGTCGCGCAGGAGGGTGGGATTTGCTGGAGGTAGAAATGGGAGATGGGAATGAGCTATGGGGGACCTCAAAATAATCACGTGGAATGTCAGGGGACTTAACAGCTATCTGAAAAGGAACAAGGTCATGTTGTACCTGAGGAGGCAGAGGATAGATATTGCGCTGCTGCAGGAAACGCACCTGACGCGAGAGAAGATGGAGGTGATTGTTAAGAAATGGAAAGGGGTGATGGTGGGCTCGACATACTCTGCGTATGCTAGGGGAGTACTAATCTGGGTGGCGCCGCATGTTCCGTTCCAACCATTGCAGGAGGTGGCGGAGAAGGATGGGAGGATGGTCATGCTGAGGGGACTGGTGGAGAATAAGGAGATTAGCATTATAAACACATACAGCGGCCTACTTTAGGACTCTGAGTGCCAACCTTGGCATATGTATGGGCAGTGCAGTGATCTGGGGTGTCGACTTTAACTGTGTGCTTAGTCCCAACGTAGACAGATCAGATAGTGTGGATAGGCCCTCCCCAGCGGCGAAAGCATTGCAGACACTGTTAGACGATTTTCACCTGGTGGACGTGTGGAGAACCAGATACCCCCAAGAAAGGCAGTACTCTCATTATTCCGCCCCTCATCAGCTGCATACGAGGCTGGACTATATCTTTGCCACGTCGGATGTGATGGTGGAGGTTGCCCAGGTAGAATATAAGGCGAGGGTCCTCTCTGATCACTCGCCTTTGGTTCTGGGATGGCAGTACCGCCCCCCCCGAGGGCGAGGATTCCGACGTGGCGCCTTCGTGCTGAAGCGCTCAAAGATCCAGTCTTTAGAGAAGACATGAGGGAGGAGATTGCAAATGACTTTGAGGAGAATACGGGCAGCGTTGACTCGGCAGGTACATTATGGGAAGCCTTCAAGGTGGTGATGCGGGGGGCTGCAGTAGCTAAATCAAAGAGCCTGTAGGGTGGGGTTCTAACTGATCTACGACGGACAGAAGAGGAACTAGAGGGAATATTGAAAGAGGGATGCGAAGACATGTAGCGAGTACTGGGGCTGCAACAGAAATGTGCGGAACACTGGGAAAGGCTTGGTAACCTCAATTATAAACAGTACATTGAGAGACAGCATGCGGGTGGGGATAAGACAGGACGGTTGTTAGCGTGGCTATATAAGAACAAGGCACCAAGGACCCCGATTAGATCAATAATGAGGGAAGATGGTAGCGTGGTGGACACCCAAGAGGGTGTCAACAAAGAGTTTGCAGAATATTATAAAGCGTTGTATGCGGATGAGATGGGGAGTAGCTGAGAGGAAATATCGGAAACATTAGGAGACATGGACTACCCATGATAAGCGAGGAGGAAAAGGAGGAGTTAGATGCACCGATCACCCTGGAGGAGCTAGAGGAAGTGGTGAGGCAATTACCTACCTGCAAGACCCCAGGGGCGGATGGGTTCCCGAGTGAATTCTATAAGACATACAAGGCAGAGGTGCTCCCCCCGATGTTGGATATGCTCAACGAAGTGTTTGAGGTGGGACGGTTGCCGGAAACACTCAGAGAGGCGGTCATTACACCGCTCCCTAAGCCTAATAAGCCTGCACACAGCTGCGGCTCCTACAGACCTCTCTCAATGTTAAACCAGGACAGCAAGATATTGGCGGCGGTCCTGGCAAACAGATTACAGAGAGTGATCAGCAAGCTGATACACCCAGACCAGACGGGCTATGTCCCGAATAGGAATATAACCCATAACCACAGGCGACTCCGACGGGTGATTGAATGGGGTAGTACGGCTGAGGGCGAAATGGCGATTGTGTCCTTGGACGCGGTCAAAGCTTTTGACTCGGTCAAATGGCCGTGGTTGCTGGCGGCCTTGGAGAAGTATGGCATGGGATCCGGTTGTACGAGGTGGGTGGCGATGCTATATAGTGAGCCACTGGCCAGAGTTAGAACGGGTGCAGTAATATCGGAGAGGTGGCAACTGAGTAGAGGCACTAGGCAGGGGTGTCCCTGGTCCCCGATGCTCTACATATTAGCACTAGAGCCTCTAACGATATACCTCAGACAGCAATACGACACAATAGGTATTGAAGTGGGAGGAGAACGACATCTGATCTCCTTATATGCAGATGACTTGTTGCTTTACTTAAGAAATCCAGAAGAAAATCTTCAGTACATACTGGAGGTGATGGCGAGGTATGCTGAACTATCCGGCATAGCGGTAAACCACCAAAAGTCCAGCATGTTTCCACTGGGCGACTATAAGGGAACCCCTAAGACGAGGTTACCGGTGTTACAAATACTGTGGGAGGTTAGCTCCTTCCGGTATCTAGGGATAGATGTGTATCATACGGTGGAGGAGGAGCACAAGCATAATACTGAGGTGGCACTCAGGAAAATTGAGAAGTGTATGCAGTTTTGGGTTAAGTTGCCTTTGGCTATGATGGGACGGGGTGCAATGCTGAAAATGGTGGTCCTGCCGAGACTTTTGCATTACTTTAGCAATGTCCCATACATGATACCCAAGAAGTTCTTTGCTAAGCTTAACGGTATGTGCAGGGATTTCCTGTGGCATGGTACCCGAAACAGGGTGGCGCTGTGGAAGCTGCAGAATTTTTACGAAAAAGGGGGTATAAGAATGCCCAATTTTGAGGTGTATTATGTGGCAAGTCCGCTGGAGTATGTGGCTCAGTGGCTTTCGGACGAGGTGACCCCTGAATTTAGGTTATTTGGACATGACTGTACCCCATTTCACTTGAGAGAAATGATCTGGTTGCCCAAGGCCGAAATGAGACAGCGCCCCAGGATGATGCTGGGGTGGCAGATGTGGCGTAGGACGTGCCGGATGAAGGAGAACCCATTTCCTTGCTCCCCGCAGGTGCCGCTGGTGGCGTTGGCAGGGGAAGATATGCAATTGAGAGCTATACTTAGGACCCATTGGGAATCTGTGGGGCTAGTGACGCTAGGAGATGTCTGGCAGATGGGGGCCATTTTGGATTTTGAGGTCCTTGGGGAGGAGACGGGATTGCATGCGGGCCAATACATTACATACCACAGAGTTGTTCAGAGAATCCGGGAGACGTGGCCTGAAACTGTGCTAGGAGTAGAACCAGATGCCATCATAGAAATAATATATGATATATCAGAAGGTGGGCATGAGATTTCCAGGCTGTATGAGATGGTGATGTCTAAAGTTGGGAAGGACCTGCCGCAGCTGAGGCTAGACTGGGAGGCAGAGGTGGGAACCCCGATAGAGGATGGGATGTGGGAACGGGCACTCGAACACCACAAGAAGGTGTCAAGGAATGCTAGACTTAAAGGGATGGTCTAGTAAAAATGTTTATTTAAAAAATAGATAGGCCACATAAAAAAAAAAATACTAGCATCCTCCGTTTTAAAACTTACTATGTAAAATTTTGAGCTATTCAAGCTCAAAATTCGAAAAAGCAAGCACATGGGCACAGCCATTTTGTGAAATGGAGGCCCTCCTGTGCTGGCTTTTGCTTTTGCGGCACTAATGAAGGAAAAGCCAGCCAGCTGTAGTAAACAAAGTCTACCGCTGGGTGGCTTTCCCTTCATTAGTGCCGGGACTCTGAGGACGCGGACCGGAGACCAGAGCAGGAAAGCTGCAGCTGAATCTCGGTAAGTGCTATTTATTTTTTTTACAAAAAATAAGCACTAGCTGCGTTTTTTTTTTCTAAGTTTTCCGGGCTGGAGGAGCCCGGAAAACTTAGAAATAAAACCGCAGCTTTAAAAACTTATTTATGTTTGCGGTCGCTTTTGAAGCGACCGCAAACATAAATCCAACGTTATTGTGTTGGAAAACGCTGCAGTTTTTCTTTCCAAGTTTCTCAGGCTCCTCCGGCTCGGAGGAGCCTGAGAAACTTGGAAAGAAAAACTGCAGCGTTTTCCAACACAACCGCATGTGTTTCTGCCTGCTGTGGCTATCACTTTGGGTCTCCGGTGCTCCGAGAGCCCGAGAGCCCCAAATGGGAAATGCTAAATGCTGCGTTGTCTGCCTAAATCTGCTTTCCCATTTGGGGCTCTCGGGCTCCCCGTGGGGAGCCCGAGAGCCCCAAATGGTAAAGCAGATTCAGGCAGACAACGCGGTTGTGTTGGAAAACGCTGCGGTTTTTCTTTCCAAGTTTCTCAGGCACCTCCGAGCCGGAGGAGCCTGAGAAACTTGGAAAGAAAAACTGCAGCGTTTTCCAACACAATAACGTTGTATTTATGTTTGCGGTCGCTTCAAAAGCGACCGCAAACATAAATACGTTTTTAAAGCTGCGGTTTTATTTCTAAGTTTTCCGGGCTCCTCCAGCCCGGAAAACTTAGAAAAAAAAACGCAGCTAGTGCTTATTTTTTGTAAAAAAAATAAATAGCACTTACCGAGATTCAGCTGCAGCTTTCCTGCTCTGGTCTCCGGTCCGCGTCCTCCGAGTCCCGGCACTAATGAAGGGAAAGCCACCCAGCGGTAGACTTTGTTTACTACAGCTGGCTGGCTTTTCCTTCATTAGTGCCGCAAAAGCAAAAGCCAGCACAGGAGGGCCTCCATTTCACAAAATGGCTGCGCCCCTGTGCTTGCTTTTTCGAATTTTGAGCTTGAATAGCTCAAAATTTTACATAGGAAGTTTTAAAACGGAGGATGCTAGTATTTTTTTTTTTATGTGGCCTATCTATTTTTTAAATAAAATGTATTACTAGACCATCCCTTTAAACAAATACAACTATATATAACGCACAGAGCATATATGACGTCCTTGAGGATATTCAAGTTTGAAAATGCTGAACGACAAGCATGTCCCAAATGTGACGAGGAGAACGCGGATATGACACATGTTCTGGTCATGCCCAGTGATTGTGCGTTTCTGGGGAGAAGTGGCGCAGAAGTTAGCAGAGAAAGGAGTCACGCTGATTATAGACACGGCTTGGGCTTGTTTGTTGGGAGGGTACCCCAGATCATCCAAACTTAAGCATGTAAATAAATTGAAAGACCTGGCATATGTGCTTGCTAAACGAAGGATCGCCATGGGTTGGAAGACTTGTCACAAGCCACGGGTGGAGGTATGGTGGAAGGAGTTACAGAAATGGGCAGAGGCAGAAACGATAGTATGGCAAGAGTCGAACACTGTAGGGGGGGGAGAAGAGATAGGGACCCTGATGGCATGGAAATCACTCATAGCTGAATTGTTTGGAGCAATACAAGATCGGACTGAATCTACAGGAGGTGAGACCCCGCCGCATTCGGCGGACACGGAGAACGATACACAGACGGGCTCGTGATGGGGGGCCGGAGGGGGGGGAAGCAGTGGTCAAGATTGAGCATTAGGAACAAGTTACTTACCTGTAACTGTTGTTCTCCAGCATGGGTCTGGCATGGATTCACATGCTCATGAATATTCCCCGTCGTCAGGCTGGGAATCCTCGGTAAAGAAAAAACCAGTATCAGTTTTGTTTCTGATCTGTCTTTCGTAGTAATAACCAATCACTGGTCTCTGCGTCATACTGACCACAGCCAATGACTGCCCTCTACCTAAGCACCGCCTCTGGCAGCCATCTTCAGATTTGGAAGCACGTGAAGTGGCAGTATGACCAAGTGAAGAGCCGCAGAGGGGTAGGCGGGAGGGTTCGCATGTGAATCCATGCCAGACCCATGCTGGAGAACAACAGTTACAGGTAAGTAACTTGTTCCTTCTCCAGCATGGGGTCTGGCATGGATTCACATGCTCATGAATAAAGACTACATAGCAGTACACACATGCACAACCACGGGAGGTGGCAACGGCTCAACATTAAGCAGTACATCAAACTCAACATTAAGCATCTTACCTCCTCACCAGGCTCACCTCAGGCGAACAGGTTGCGCAGCACTGCTTGGCCGACCCTGGACTCCTCCCTGGAATCCCGATCGACGCAGTAGAATTTCGTGAAGGTGTGCGTCGACCTCCACGTAGCAGCCCTGCATATGTCCAGCAGGGGCACACCAGAAAGGAACGCCGTGGTAGCTGCGATCGCTCTGGTGGAATGGGCTCTCGGACGGCCAGGCAGCGGTCGGTTTGCCAACCGATGACAGTACATGATACAGCCGGAGAGCCATCTGGAAATGGAAGCCTTCGAGAGAGCCTTCCCCTGATTGACAGGTCCAAAGTTCACAAAGAGTTGTGACGTCTTCCGAAAACACTTCGTGCGGTCCACGTAGAACTTCAGCGCTCTAGCCACATCCAGCGAGTGCAAAGTCCTCTCAGCCGGCGACGAAGGCGACGGGAAGAACACAGGCAACACCAAGGGTTCGTTGAGATGGAAGTCCGACGGTACCTTGGGCATGAAGGAGGGGTGCGTCCTGAGCACTACCCTCGTGTCGTGAAAAGTCAAGTACGGGGCCTTGCATGAAAGGGCCTGGATCTCTCCCACCCGTCGTGCGGAGGTGATGGCCACAAGAAACGCTGTTTTCCACGACAGAAACTTCAACGGGGCCGAGTGCAGAGGCTCGAACGGAGGTCTCATGAGCTTGGTCAGCACCACGTTGAGCTCCCACGCCAGGGCCGGAGCCTTCACCGGCGGGAACGATCTGAACAGTCCCTTCATGAACTCTTTCACCAGACGATGAGACCACAAGGACGTCCGCCCCGTGGTTCTGGTGTATCGGGAGATCGCAGCAAGATAAATCTTGATGGACGCGTGTGCCAGTCCAGCTTTGGCCAGCGTCAGCAGGTACGGCAGTACCTGGGGAGCCGTAATCCGTAGAGGGTTAATCTTCTGTGCGTGGCACCAGACAGAGAACCTCTTCCATTTGTGTCCGTAGCATTTAAGAGTCGAGGACGCCCTGGCCTTTGCAAGAACCTCTCTGCAGTCGGCCGGTATGTCGTATCCTCCAAACTCTAGCGCTGCAGGAGCCAGGCCTGCAAGTTCAGCGATTTCGGGTCGTGGTGGAGGATGGCGCCTCCTTCCCTGGAGAGAAGATCCGCGTCCACCGGCAGCTTGATTGGCGGGGACGCTGACAAGTCCAGAAGGTCCGGGAACCATATCTGCCTCGGCCACGCAGGTGCGACGAGGATCATCCTGCACCGCGACCTCTTGAGCTGGTTGACGAGCCGGATTAGCAGTGGCAAAGGAGGGAACGCGTAGAGGAACAGGCCCTCCCAGGGGAACGAGAAGGCATCGCCCATGCTCCTCGCCTGGGGAAACCTGCTGGTGAACCTCCGGCACTTGGAGTTCGTCGCCGTCGCGAACAGGTCGATCTGGGGTGTGCCCCACCGTCGGAAGAGGCGATCCACTAGATCCTGCCGTAGTTCCCACTCGTGGCACGAGCGCAGCTCCCTGCTGAGTGAGTCGGCGATGGTGTTTTTTATCCCTGCCAGATGAAACGGCACCAGAAACATCCTTTGGGCGACGGCCCAATGCCACAGGTCCTGCGCCTCCTTGGACAGCGCTGGGGACCTGGTTCCGCCCTGTTTCCTGATGTAAAACATGGTGGTGTTGTCGGTGAAGATCCTCACCACCTTGCCCTTGAGGGACGGAAAGGAAGGACCTGAGGGGCCAGAACACTGCACGGAACTCCAGGAAGTTGATATGGAGGGACTTCTCCGTCGGGAGCCAAAGGCCTCTCGCGTGCAGATTTTCGGTGTGCGCTCCCCACCCTTCCAGGGAGGCATCGGTGGTCACTGTCTCCTGGTGGTCTGGGGTCTGGAAGTCCATGCCCGCCGTCAGATGCATGCGGTTGCCCCACCACCGGACCGCTCGGCGGAACTCTCGTCGAGTGTGATCCTCTCCTCGAAGCTGCCCGTCGTTTGGATCCAGCGCGCGTCCAGGAACTCCTGCAACGGGCGCATCCGGAGCCTGCACATGGGAATGAGGTAGATGCAGGAAGACATCATTCCGAGGAGGGACTTGATGGACCTCACCTTGGCCGCGTCGGAAACCAACATCCGCTGTACCTTGCCCAGGATGGACCTGGTCCTTTCCTCCGACGGGGAGGCCAGAAGAGAGACTGTGTCGAGCTTCGCTCCCAGAAACAGTGCGTTTTGCGCGGGTACCAGGTGAGACTTGGCGTAGTTCACGGAGAATCCCAGGTCCGTGAGAAGTCGGACGGTCCTTGCCGTGTGATCCACGGCGAGCTCCCTCGTCTTGGCTCGGATGAGCCAGTCGTCCAGGTAGGGGTAGACGTGGATCCCCTCGCGGCGCAGCTGCGCCGCCACCGGTGCAAGGCACTTGGTGAATACCCTGGGTGCCGACCGTAGTCCGAAGGGGAGGGCTTTGAACTGGTAGTGACGCCCTTGGGCCACAAACCTGAGGAATTTTCGGTGCCCCTTTAGGATGGGAATATGGAAGTAGGCATCCTCCAAATCCAACGACGACAGGAAGTCTCCTTCCTCCAGCTGACCCAGGACGTGCTGGAGGGTGACCATCCGGAACTTTTGCGCCTTGATGAACTTGTTCAGACGTCGCAGGTCCAGGATGGGGCGCCATCCCCCCGTCGTCTTCTTCACGAGGAAGTATCTCGAGTAAACTCCGGAGCCCCGAAGCCTCTTTGGGACGAGTTCGATGGCGCCCTTCCTGAGCATCGCCTTTACCTCCAGGAGAAGTTGAGGGACGTGAAGTTCTTTCCTGGCCACGGGGGGGACGCGCGGACACCTTCTTTGAAACTCGAGCGCGTGGCCCCGGGCCAAGGCGTCCAGCACCCAACGGTCGGTGGAGATGGACTCCCACACGCTGACGAAGCTCGCCAGCCGGCCTCCCACCGGGGTGCTTCGGTGGGGGCCAAACCCCACGGTCGGTTCAATCCTGCTTCGACGAGGCTTTGCCGCCTTGACCTCCTGAGCAGACGAGCGGGCCGCTTGACGGTAGGTGGAGAAACCACCGCCGGAACTTTTGGAGGCGCCCTTGCCTCCGCTGCTCCGAAAGGGCGTCCGTCGTTGTTGCAGAACTCCAAGGGCCCGGGCCGTCTCGGTGTCCGCTTTAATGGCCTGAAGGGAATCGTCCACTGTTTTCCCAAACAGGTTGTTCCCATCGAAGGGCATGTCCAGGACTCTGGTCTGAACATCTTGACGGAAGTCCGTAGCCTTGAGCCATCCACGCCGCCTAAGGCAAACGCCGTTGCCCAACTGGCGGAACCCAGTGTCGGCGATGTCCGTCGCAACGGTAATGGCGTGGTCCGAAGCCACCTCACCTTCCTGCAGGATCTCCAGGGCCTCTGCCCTCTTGTCGTCCGGCAAGAAGTCCAGTAGGGGAGCCAGTTTGTACCAGAGCTCCCTGTCGTAGCGGGCCACGATAGCCAAGGCGTTGGCCGCTTTAATCGTCGTCGCCGCAGACGAGATGACTCTGCGTCCCATAGCGTCCAATTTCTTTCCCTCGCCGTCCGGTGGGGAAGTCGATGTGGAGGCCGCACCCCCCCCCCCGCTTTTTTCCTGGCCGCCGCGGAGACGACGGAGTCCGGGGTAGGCTGCGCCCGGAGGCACAGGGGGGCCGTGTCCGGGACCCGGTACTTCTTCTCGTACCGGTCTCTTCTAGCTGGCGTTGTGGAAGGGTTCTTGAGGAGGGTGAGGCCCTCATCCCAAATGTCGTCCAATAGAGGCACTGAGAGGACCGTCTTCCTCTTGGCCTCGCACCGCTGATAAAGGAAACCTTCCTTCTTCTTCTCCTCAGGGCAGAGTTGGAAAAGCTCGGATGCCCTGGTGATCATGGAGTGGAACGATCCAATCTCGTCGGGCGGAGAAGCCCTGGTGGGAGGCGACGACGGTACATCCTCGTCGTATACCTCGTCGTCCGTACCCGTCGCTGCCGTGTCAGTCCCCGTATCATCCCCTCGGGTGGACGGGGAGGAGGGCTGGAAGGGGCGCGACGGCTGAAAAGGAGGCGGAGGGTGGATCCTTCTTTTTTTGGTAGGGGGAACACCAGAAGGTCCCGGTTCTGGGTCCCCCGACGGGAGAGGTTCCGTCGGCAACGGTAGTCTCGTCCTTATCTCCGAGCATAAGGACTGTATAGCCAACAAAATGGCCGCCGAGTTGTCTCGCGGCGCTGGCAGAGGGGAATCCGACGGGCGATCAGGGGCCCCGTCGGTACCCTCGACGATGTCGTCGTCACCTGCTGATGCCGTGGCTTAAGACTTCGACCAGCTCCTCCTCCGAGGTTGAGGCCGAATCTACGACGCCCTGCCCCCCCTTTTTCTTCCCCACGGGGATTTCACGGGGGTCCTATCGATGGGCACAAAAGAGGACTCCCTCCGAGGTGGCAGGGAGACTCTGAGCCCCGAGGTCGCCACCACTGGTGTAGCCTCCACAGGCTGAGCCAGGGCCGCCGCGACAGTTTCGATAGAGGGCTTGGCCGGATGGATTAAGGCCTTCACCACCCTAGGTGCGCTCACCGCCTTATCCTTGAGGGGGGGGGGGGGGCACTGCCTCGCTCCCCCTCCGCCTTCGAGCTCGACCGGGGCCTCTCCAGGAGCTTCGCCGGGTGCTCGGCCTTCCTCTTGCCCGACCCAGAGCGTTGGCTCGTGGTTGATGGTGCCGGGGAGGGTGCGCCCTGCCTGGCGCCCGTAGAGCCCGACCGTTCGGCGCTCCCGGTGCCAGCGGACTCGCGGTGCTTGGCCTTATGTTGGACCCCCGTCGCCGGGGCGTCCTCAAAGGTCTTAGAAGACCGCTCGGCTTTCTTCCTCTTCTTCTCGCCGGACGGGCTCTTCCCTTCCAGCCAGTTGGCGAGACGTTGATGGCGGTCCTTCATGGTCCGCTCCGACATGTTGCCGCAACACGCACAGTCCTTCTCCACGTGAGTCTTGTCCTCATGTAGGCAGTAAAGACAAAAAGAGTGTTCGTCCTCCTTGAAGACGTTCTGCAGCTGACATCCAGGGCAGACCCTGAACAGCTTTCCGGGCGTCGAGCTCCCCTTCTCCTGGGCCATGACCGGGCCTGAGAAACTTCTGGAGTCCTCCAAAAGCGTAGCTCGACGAAATCTTCACCCTTGAGGGGCGCAGGCGAATCCGACACGGGTCCCCGTTGATCGGATGGAGAATCGGTGGAGCTTGAGGCTCTTCTGACCGAAAAAACGAAGTTTTTGAGAAAAAACGTGAAAAAATAGCACTAACGCTCGAGAGCAATAGCACGAGGATCCCAACACATGAACGTGCGGTAAAAATCTGAAGATGGCTGCCAGAGGCGGTGCTTAGGTAGAGGGCAGTCATTGGCTGTGGTCAGTATGACGCAGAGACCAGTGATTGGTTATTACTACCAAAGACAGATCAGAAACGAAACTGATACTGGTTTTTTCTTTACCGAGGATTCCCAGCCTGACGACGGGGAATATTCATGAGCATGTGAATCCATGCCAGACCCCATACTGGAGAAATATGATTATTCTTTTTGTAAAATGCACTGCGTGTTTGGTTGTATTTTGGTTTTTGTTTTGTTTGATTAAAACTAATAAAATTATTTTAAAAAAATAAAATAAAAAAATAAAAAAGAGCCCCCCACGATTGTGAGCCTTGGTGAGGGAGAAAAAAGGTCAGTTGTGAAGGAGAGAGAGAGAAGGGAGGGGTGGTTTGGGAAGCTGGGAGAATAAGGGATTATTTTATTTTTATTTATTTTTTAAGTCCATCATGGGGAAGCGGAGAGCCATCCAGTGACACATTGCAGTGAGACAGTTTGTAATCTGTTCCAAGATGGCTGTGTGAAGGAAGGAAAGGATACACAGAGTGTTATCTGCAAAAAGGTGCTAGTGAAAGCCAAAGGATGAGATGAATCCTCATAGGGCAGAGGACCAAGGACTGATCCTTGGGGGACACCAGAGGTTTGCAAGTTCCAAGAGATTAAGCTTAAAGGAACGAACTTCCAGGTAGGAGTCAATCCAGACAAGGGCAGATTTGCAAAACCCAAGTTCATAGAGAGTGAGGAAGAGAGTGGAGTGGTTGACAGTGGTCAAAATCAGCAGAAGGTCTAGAAGGATGGGTTTAGCAGAGTTTGAAGTGGTGTGCATTAGAGAGAAACTTGGAGACAAGCATATGTGCAGTCTTGGTGGAGGGTTTCCTGCAGAAGCAAGATTGAAGCACATCTCCAAGGCCATTATCCTCATGGTATTTCAGTGATCCAGTTAAAGACTACCCACTCAAGGATTCAGGGTGCCGCCCACCATCCCTGTTGTCTAAAACTAGACCACCATCATGCCTGCATTTTCGCCACAGCCAAAACACATTAAGGTTGATTTGCGTTTGCATTCTTTTTTTTTTTTAATAACTCTGTTTATTGAATTTTAACAACAGAACATAAGAGACGTATGAGAATAAGACATGAATTAGCAGTATACATGTTGAAGGCAATCGTCCATATCAACAGGGCCCGTAGGGCCGAGGACCAAAAGACAACAATAGGACCAGGCAGGCAAACAAGGCAAGCAGCACTATCGGTGCACCCCCACCCGCAGAGCTTATTGAGCATCTAGCCATTTACCCCATATTTTTTCGAATTTGCGGGGGCAGCCCCTTGCATTATAGATTTGGCGCTCTAAGGTTGCGCATCTGTCCAGCTCGTTACTCCATCGGTTCAGGCTCAGTGGTTCGGCCGATCCCCAATTGGCCGCTATAAGTCTTTTGCCCGCCCCCAACGCCGTTGCCAAGAACATTTTCTCATATTTGGACATGTCTACTTCCCCCCCCGATGCCCAATAGTACCATCTTGGGGTCCCTGGGAATTGATGTTACCAAAGCGGCTGAGATTGTGTTAACACATTCCACCCAGAAGGCCTGTATCACCTGGCAGTCCCATATCATATGGTAAAAGGTGGCGGGTTCGGTTTTGCATCGGACACATGTCTCGTCTTCTATTCCACCCCATCTGGCCATTGCAGTGCGTGAGTGATATGAACGATGTAAGATCCTCAACTGTATTAGTCTAAGCTTGGATTCTATCCCAATTTCTCTGGGGGACATTAACGCCTCTACCCAATCTTCAGGTTCCAGGGGGCCCAGATCCCTTTCCCACTTTGCCTCTAGCCCGTCGAGTTGTGGAGCCCCGAATGAGCTAAGGGCCTGATAGAGAGTGGAAGTGACCCTAGAAGGGATGTACTGCGGGAGGATATTGGTCCCGATGGGAGAGCAAGGGGGTAGGGCCGTCGTGTCAGGGAATTGGGCGCGGATTGCTTGGGACAGTTGCGCATGCCGAAACCGGTCCATGGGTGCCAGGTCGAATTTTTCGCGCATGGTCTCAAAGCTCAGGAGGCGGCCCTCTTGTATTACTTGTGCTAATGTGTGTATTCCTTTGGTCAGCCAGTGATCGAAGGAGCCCATTTTTACCAGTTCCGGGAGGAGCGTATTGTGCCATATGGGTTGCGACAGAGTTGGCTGGCCTTCCCAGCCGATTAGTTTGTGTGCGGCCCGCCAAGCTCGCCGGATGTGGTGGGTCATTTTGGGCAGCACCGGGAGTTGGTCGCGGGTGGCGTAGAGGACTTGGAGCGGTGTTAGTGGGGACATAGTCTCCAGCTCTATACGGATGTGTGGCTGTTTGGGGTCTGCGTGCATCCAGTCATTCACTACTCCTATCTGTGTGGCCAAGTAATAGGTGCGTATGCAAGTTAACCCGATGCCTCCCTCCCACACCGATCTCTGGAGCATTTCAAGGGCAATCCTGGATTGTTTCCCTCCCCATAGCAGTGTGCGCAGATTCTTGTCGATGAGTGTGAAGGTTTCTCGGGGGATGGGGAATGGGGCGTTCTGGAGGACATACAACAGTCTGGGAAGGGTCATCATTTTGAATAGTGCGGCCCGGCCCATTAGCGACAGGGGGAGAGATTGCCAGTGGGGGATGTCTCTATTGAACCGCTCTATTACTGGTTGTATATTAAGTCGGGGGAACCCATCGAGCGTCGGGTCGAGCCGTATACCCAGGTATTTGAATTCCCTGATAGAGACGTGATATGGGCAGGTCACCGGGATCGCAGACTCGCCACCCTGAATCGGGAAGAAAATGGTTTTGGTCTCATTAACCTTTAAGCCTGCAAAGTACTGATATTCCCTGAGTATGAGGGAGACCACCGGGCACGAGACACTCGGGTTACTGAGGTACATGAGCAGGTCGTCCGCATAGAGCGAAAGGCGGTCTTCTCCCCCTCCCGGCCAGGCGAAACCGTTCCAATTGGTGTTAGCTCTAAGTTCAATCGCTAGTGGCTCGATGGCCAGGAGGAAGAGGAGTGGAGACAGCGGGCATCCCTGTCTCGTGCCCCGACCCAGGGGAAATGGTTTGGAGGACATGCCGTTCACCCTCACCGTGGCCTCCGGGGATGCATATAACAGTCTTACCCAGGATATAAATGTCTGCCCCAAGTTCATCCTGGCCATGATCTCCCACAAGGCATCCCACCCCACAGAGTCAAACGCCTTTTCGAAGTCCACCGCCAGGAGGGCGAGTGGGGCCGGTATTTCCTTTGCCCTGGATAGCGCCAATTGGACCCTGCGCAAGTTCATCCGAGTTGACTTATTGGGCATAAAACCACATTGGTCCGGGTGGACTAGGGTCTCAATCACTTGCAGTAGTCTGTTGGCGAGTGTTTTGGCGAGGACCTTCGCTTCGCCATTAATCAAGGATATCGGGCGATAGGAGGCGCATTCCTCCCAGGGTTTCCCAGGCTTATGTATGACCACTATGCATGCCTTCCTGAGGTCTGGGGAAGTGCTCCTAGTTCCCTGCTGTGTAGAAACATGCGGTGCATGTGGGTGGGGAGCATGCTACCAAGGCACTTCCATGTTTCTGTTGGGAACCCATTGGGGCCCGGAGTTTTCCCGGGTTGGAGTTGTGCCAGTGCATCTTGCACCTCGGTGTCAGTAATTTCAGCATTCAGGAGGTCTGATTGGTGCTGCGGGAGTGTCAGAATCTTGATGTGGTCGAGGTACCGGGAGGGTTCAGCTGAAGGATTCCCCGTGGGTGGGGTATAGAGATTTTTGTAATAGGTGGCGAATGCCTCGACGATATCTGAATCCTCCGTCAGTAATGTCCCATCCGGAGATCTGATTGCCCTAACGTGTCCCCTGCTCTGCACGCGTCTCTCCAACCAGGCCAGTGTCTTATTAGCTTTGTCGCCCCTTTCATATATTTGGGTTCGGACTAACTGGTGAGCAGTTCGTGGATTGTCTAGGGACAGATTACGGAGGACGTCTTGCGCTGTGAGCATCGCCTCCTTTGCTTCTTGGGTGTTTTGTATAAGGGTTTGTCGCTCACACTCCAGGACGCGTGCTTCCGCTTCCCTGACCTTCTGGACTTGACGTTGTTGGTAGGCGGAGACCGTGGAAATAACCTCCCCTCGTAGGACTGTTTTGTATGCCTCCCAGATCGAAATCGGGCAGTCTACCGAGCCCTCATTGAGTTCGAAATATTCCGCTGTCATCTTCTCTAGCTCCTCCGCAATTTCAGGAAGACGGAGATGGTATGTATTTAGGCGCCAGTTACGATCCGGGCGGCAGGAGGAGTTCTTGAGGGTTAAAAGAAGCGGGGAGTGGTCCGAAATCCCTCTTGCGAGGAATACAGCGTCGAGGAGCCTGTGGGTTATGTTGCGGGGGATGAAGGCGTAGTCGATCCTGGAGAATGATTTGTGGACCCCTGAATAGAAGGAGAACCCTGCCTCGTCGCCATGAAGTGTGCGCCAGGTGTCCACCATTCCTGAGGTTTCCGCGAACGTGGTGAGCAGCGTGACGGTGGGACGTGTTCCAGCTCTCCTATAGGTTCTGTCGATTGTGATGTCCATTACTTTGTTAAAGTCTCCTCCAAGCACCCACACATCCGCCTCCTCCTCCAGAAGCAAGTTCTGTAATTCGGCGAGCAGTTCCTTCGTCAGCGTGGGGGGGGGCATAGAGTGCTGCCAGGCCCCATCTCTCACCCCAGATGTCCGCCAACATCAGCACATAGCGGCCCCGAGGGTCCGCCCTGATCTTTCTAACCTGGAGAGGAACTCTCTTGTGAACGAGTATCATTGTGCCCCTAGCCCCTTTCATGAATCCGGCATGGTAGACCTTCGAGTAGTTGGATCTTTTGAAAAAGATGGTGTTTGTGCCTGTGAGATGCGTTTCATTTAAGAGGGCAATGTCTGGCGAGTGTCGGTTTAGGTACTGGAGCACCAGTCTTCGCTTTATGCTGGAGCCGAGGCGATTGACGTTCCAGGACAGTATCGACACTTTGTTGGAGTTCATCCTGTCAGTGTGAGTCTATTTGTTGGGGTATCTGAGAAGATTAGTGGCCGTTTCATTTTTCCCCCGGGGGCGTATGTCTTCTTCTCGGGGTGGGGCGACACCCCGCGGCCGCCTCGCACCGGAGTGCCTGAAGACTGGCAGATACCTGCGTCTCTGATCCTGGCCCAAAATAGTGTTTGTCTGACTTGCCTGCTTTCGCCGGTTTCCAGCTTTCTTTTCTCGTAATTTCGCTTCTTCGAATCCCCAAAACTCCCCCCACCCTGCACTTCCCCTCCAACTGGGAGCACCTGTCGCCCAAACATCGAACTTATAACTTGGTGAACTTAAACTTTGTCGGAATGACCCGTCCTAGGGTGGTAGCTCCAGTGGAGTCGCCTTGACTGTGCTTGAAACTGCGGTGTCAAGGTGGTGGTGGCCGCAGTGGTGTAGTTTCCATGGTGTCTCTTGGTGACTTCAGTATTGTGATGCCCAGGCCTCATCCGTTCTCAGTGGTATTCCTGGAGGGGCGCCTTGGTGTTCCTGTTTCGGGGCCCATCGGAGTAGGGGGCGGCGAGTCCTGCCCGGGCCCGGGTTTGCGAGCCGACGGCCCAGAGGGCGAGCGTCGGGCCGCCGGCCCGTTAAGGATCTGTGTTTCGAGCCAATCCCATGCTTCTTTGGGGTTGTGGAATAGGTGCGTCGTTCCCTCGTAGTGGACCTTGAGCAACGCCGGGAAGAAGAGGGCGAACTTAATTGACAGAGAGTGAAGTTTTTTCTTAACCGAGTCAAACGACTGGCGGGCCCGCTGGACCTCTTTAGTGTAGTCCGGATAGAACCCTACTTTATAGCCGTTGTATGTGATTGGGCCGGCGGCCCGTGCCATCTGGAGGATGGCATCTCGGTAGTTCAGGAGGCGTGCTATTATAGTTCTGGGCGGGGCTCCTGGGGTAGGTCGCCCATTGGGTACCCTATGTGCTCTTTCGATAGAGAAGAATTTCAACAGTTTCTTGGGGGCAAAGATGTGGGTCAGCCAGTCTTCTAGGAAGAGTTCGACACTGGGGCCTTCCTCTTTCTCCGGGATCCCAAGAATCCTGAGGTTATTGCGTCATGCCCTGCCCTCACTGTCTTCGGCTCGGCATTCTAGTTGGTTAACCTTCTGGGCAATTATGGCGAGTTGTTGTTCCAGCTGGCGGACGTTATCTTCTGTGTCCGACACTCTTTGCTCCGCTTCTCCGACCCTGGACGATAGATTGCGAAGATCCTGACGTAGGAGAGATACCTCCGTGCAGACTCCGCCAATTTTGAGTTCCAGCGATGTTCTCGAGTCCCCAATTGCCTTTATTAAGTCGCTCAGGGAGAGTTGGGGGTCCTGAGCTGCTTCCCCGATATCCGTTTCCGCTGGGGTTTGCATTTCCAGGCGGGGGGGGGGGCCTCCACGGTGTAGAGGTCCATTTTGCTTTGTAGGGTTTGCCTCTTAAGCTTGTCCATGGCGGAGTCGGGTATTTGTGTGAGGCGGCAAGTCCGGATGGGTCGTATTGGTGCCCCCCAGGGGATTGTTGTGAAGTCTGAATTGGGGTGGGTTAGTCGGGCGACGGTCTTTCACTATTGTGTCCCTGTTCAGGAGTGTCGGCGGGATTGCTTTGGCCGCTGGGAGCAGACCCCTGCTATGGTTGGCCCGTTGTGTTTATTAGAGGGTCGTGGGCCCACAGAGATGGCATCCGCATATACGCCCACCCAGGGTCCGAGTTATGTTCTTTTCATGGGTGGCGTGTGGAGGGCGGCAGCCGCGGTCCTTCGCTGTGCGCGCTACCTTGTGCTGCCCCTGGAGGTTGTTAATTGTGGGATAGTTCCCTTGTCGTTGGGGGTCCAAGGGTCCCTGGTCCGAGTTGGTCCGCTAAGTTTCGGGGTATACCCCGATGCGTGGTCACACACGGGGTAATCTCCCTCAAGTGGAGTATCCGTCCAGCTCCTTATGTTTGTGAAGTTGTGGTCCTTACATCGGGGGCCTCCGTCCGTCCCAGGGCCGCATCCCACAGTTCTCTGGGCCCCAAATCGTTTGTGGAGGGTGCTGCAGGCGTTGTCACCAGTTCTGGGTGCTAGTGGCGATGGGGGAGGAGAGCGTCCCCAGTCCCCTCAGCTCCGTGCACCCAACAGATGGACCTCTGGGTTCACTTTTAGGCGGGGGTGTGGCGCCTCCTTAATGCGGGTCGGTATCCCGTCGTTCGCAGGCTGGGGGAGAGGAGGGGGGGGGTTTGCCCTTACCTCGTTGATGCTGGTGGGGGAGCGCGACACCGCGTTGCCAGTTTTCGTGTCACGGCTCAACCCCAGGTGTTGCAGTCCCGCTGATGGGGGGTGAGGGGGGGGGCGGAAAGGCCCCAGGCCCGCGGCGCGCAGCCCGCCTCAGTTTGCGCCGCCGGGTCAGGTAGCGTAGATATCCAGATGCCCCACGCTCTGTGTCGCTGCAGCTTCAGCGCCAAACGTCGGCAGCGGCCGCGCTTCGGGCACTCGTCAGCCGCCTCAAGTAGGGAGCTCAGCAGGGGGGAGGGGCCCCGGGCGGCGGTCTGGAGGAGCCGGAGCGATGCCGCAAACAGGCGTCCCTGGCTCACTCGCTCCCAGGGGTCTCGCGCCGGCGGGCACAGGGACGTCTCTCGCGCCCCCCGGTCCGATTATGCTCGAGACTGCAGCCGGTAGTGCCTGGATGAGTCCGCCGCTGCTGTGTTGCTTCGGGAGGTCGGGCGAATTCTCGGAGCGGAGTATTTTCAGGATATTTATCGCGGCCACCGGGAGCCAACGCGATTAGTTCCTCATGCGCGGCTCGTGCCAAGCCACTTTGCGTTTGCATTCTTGATACCTGTGCACCTGGACAGCTAGTATTTGTTTGCGTTTACTTATGAAACCTTGCAATTCACGTTCAGTAGGCTTCCCATGCGGTATGTAGAGAGCCCCACCCTTTTTTCTCAGACACTAAAAAGAGATCTTGACTAGCTTGAGTTCAAAGGAGGGTCGTTCAAGTGCAGTATTTGGATGATTTTTGTTGGGTTTGCCCTCTTTGAAAGCATGCAAACAGGATTCCCTCGATTTGACAGCTCTTGCTCACAAGGCTGATGTTAAAAACACTTTTCCCAAGATCGCATTACTGTTACTGCAGAGAGTGCATACCAGGATATACCACCATAAAGTCCCTTTAAACACTCACTAATAATTTGGCCACTGAACCCCCTACAAGGTATAAAATAAGCAGTATCATAATTCACTATACAATGATACATTGCTTTTTCATTTTATAGATCATGTTGCACTAACTGCGATGTGATTTCAGAGAAGAAGCTCCAGAACACACAGGCCCATACAAAGGAAAGCAGAGATCCAGGCTGACCCCAATGCATATTTTTAATGAGCACGTTGGCAGATGTAAACTGCAGATAAAAGTGACTTTTGTGTGGGAGCTTGTCTTGATCTGCTGTAAATATTGGGAGGGAGCGGCTGTCCAGATGGTGCTAAATGAACCCTTCCCTGTCATTCCTTCCTTTGTTCCTCAGTATTTTCCAATTTCATTACTTTCTTGCTCACTTTTGCACCCTTTGATTTTCTACCCCTTTTTTGTTCAGTTTTCTTTATCATCCACCGGACATTAAAACATTCTCTTGCCCATCTCCTCATCTCTTCTCAGTTGCTCTTCCATCTATTCCTTTCTCACATCTCTTGATTCCTAAATCAATGGTCATCTAATTTGCCTCTTCTCTACTCACCTTTGCGGAGCTCTACATTCTGCTGTTAGGGAGAATTCTCTTCTAAGGCTAATTTCCCTTACCTATAGAGTCACCCAGCAGCTTTGCTGGATTTGAAGCGTTTATTTTTTTCTCCTGCTAAGAGTGAGACTTTTTTCCCCACTCTTCGACAGAATGCTAGTGTGTTTTAGGCTATCTTGTGTGCTTATGGTCTATGGGGTTTTTCTAAACCTCGTAGGAATCATCTTTTATAGCATGTGTCGTACACAGCACCCTCTGTGCCGTACCAGAGGGGTGTTGTAGCGATCCCCAAACAGACTCCATACCCTGGGGCGGACTATTGTCTCTCAGGACATGTAAAGTCCCCATTGACTTTACTAGTCAATAATTATGAACTAAACCAGTACAACCCATCTTAGTACAACCCATCTTACTATGGAAGTACTGGAAAGGGTTAATAGTTTTGCCCTAGTTTTCATTTTCGAGGGGGTACCGTACAGTCCCTCTCTCCAAAGTTTCTGGCTGGTGGCAGTGGTTACTATCGTAAATATTCGACCGCAAATATTTCCCTATGGGATTTTCCCATTGTTTGAGGCTACCACTTTTACTGACAGCCTCTAACATACCGCCGCTTTATTTTAATATTAACTTTACTCCGGTAGGTTTTTATTGCCAGAACTTTAATAATATTTCTTTCTCGTGTCTTTCTCTATAATCCTAACCCAGGTCGGGGATCCTTTGTTCGTCCTTTTGGCGGGCTTCTGCACAGAAGCCCTTCTCTCGGCGCCACTGAGTCTGGGGTAGACAGGATGTGTGGGAGGGGGAATATGCACCCTGGACAGGGTTGCTTACGCAACCCAAGTCGCACTCTGCCCCGATAGGCTGGGGGGGGGTTCTCCCACCAAGAGAGCCACCCCACTGTGTGAGTGACAGCTAGACTGTATGAATGGGGGTCTTGCTGCATAAAAGCAGAGTCCTGAGGACTGGAGGACAAGACGTCGCCACTGGAACTAAGAAACCGAAGAGGAGAGAAGCTGAAGACATCTGCAACGACTGAACCACCGGTGAAGCCCTGCTGCAGATCCTCACCCCTTTTCTCCAACGACTTGAGAAGATCTTCCTCTGCAAGGCTTCTTCCCTTGGGCTGGTGGGGCCAACCAGTTTGCCAATCGCCTTCCAGGACCTGCCTTGATCGAATCGCCAGTGCCCTGCACTCGGAGACCGGATAGCCAGGTACCCGTCCACCCGGACCGCGATTTAAAGGAGCGTACCTCTTATTCGTTGGCAGCACCGCGGCTAGTTTCATCCCTGGGCAGTGCAGCAACTCAAACCTTCCTCCACGACGAGAGTCTCTCTTTCTCTGCTGGATCTCCCGAACAGCAGGAACTACCACCACCGCACGAGCCTCTTCTACTTTAAAGGTATATTGTTCCGCCAGGCCTCCCGTTTCATTGGGTATCGCTAAAGGTGTTTTAAATCCTTTACTTAACTACTGGGTTGGCCACCCCTATCATCCAACATGGTCTTTCACCTTCTGCAACCGCCTTTTCGAATCGTTAAACAAAGACTTGACTGCAGCTACTAGAACAGTTTGATCCTGGGCACATTGCCTTGTACCATTGACACTGGCACAGGCCTATTGACTGGCTAAATCGGTTACAACTGCCTTCTCTAGATTGCTTCTCACCTAGAAACGTGTTGGTGCACCCAACTCTTATAACCACCTTTTTCCTTCCCCTTTTTAAACTTGTGAAGTGCCATTTTGCTCGGTTTTCACCTCAGTATTGCATATGCTAAAGTACTGCCTTGCCTAACTTGTTCACAATCTACTTGGGAAGTGTTGATGGTGTGTTAAAGCATCTAACCCTGTATAACTTGTCCTTTCCCCCACTTGTGAGAAATTGCTAGAGTGCCATTTCTGCTTGGTTTTCACTGTGCCGTTTTGCTCAGTTTTCACTCTTGCTCAAAATTGTCTACAATTTAATTAGGGAGTTGTGTATACTTTTCTTGACTGATTTAACTTGCTTTAATAATAGTGATTTGTGTGTGAACATCAGAGTGTATAAAATATATTCTTTTTGATACCAAGCTTTGGTCAGTGTTTCCTTGTTCCAAAGTACTGAAGCCCTAATGTGTAAACCCTGAACACTGCTCATCTCCCCCTTGAAATAAGTCTGACTGCTTAGCCACAGCTACCAACTAAATCTTTGTGGTACAGACTGATACCAAAGGGGATTTATTGCATATACCTTTAGTCTTAATCTTCTTAAGTGCTACCTAGGAGAACTGCACAGGATTCTGCCTAACATCTGCTCAGACTGCAATGTCCTTAGATATGCTAGGCTTTCATGTGTGCATGCAAAAGTCTATTGTGTGCACGCATATGAAAACATGTGGAGTGCATGTATGTGAAAGGCCGAGTGTGCACATGTGAATCTCCGGTGTGTCTGCATGTGAAAGCCTATAGTGGGAGTGAAAATCCATGCTACATGTGAAAGGTTGGGTTAAGAACATGCAAGGCCAAGGTCTGTGTGCATGCGAGAGTCTACATTGCTCATGCAAAGCTGCAGTGCTGTTGTGTGTGTTGCTGCGGTTATTGTACATAACAACCATTTTGGCACCATCTTAATTCAATGACAGCACCAAAAGCTAAGATTATGGTCAACCCTGCTATTGCAAGGTTCTATAGTCCAGACCAAGCGTGCAAGGAAAAGGCTAGTCTTTTTTAAATTAATTTACTACAATCCAAATGTTAAGAACTGGATAGAAAAAGAAGTGCATGCTGACATAACTTATGCCAAGAGTGAACTTTGAATTCCATTGAAAGTTGCCAGGTTCATAATTTGAGTGGCCATGCAAAAAAAGAAAAGAAATTAAGCCTACCCTAATTTGCATATGTATTGACATCACTGGAGGGGATACCACAGAAAATGACCACCTTGCGGGAGGAAGGGGAGGTGGGGGTGCTGTTGCGCAGCAGACCAAGAGGGCGTGCTGCACTTGATTTCTGTATCGAGTGGGGGACTAACCGTTCCATTTATATCTCCCGGGTGTATGGAAGAAGCTGCAAAATCAGGCGTCTAAGGAAAGGTGGCAGCACAATCTGATGGTAATTGCATTCTCCTTGCCAAGATGCACACTGCGGCTTGCGGCTGCCAACGCGAATGAGCCGGGAGACCGGGTCTCTCCAGTGTCCCCCACCCAGCTACACTGCGGGACGCAGACTGATCTGTGGCGAGCAGGTACAGCAGTGGCTTGCTGATGAACGGTCCCGGCTCGACCCTACACCAGATCCATCATCACTGGCTGCAGAAGGGGAGCTATAAAGTAAGTGCGACACTCGGTGGGGAGATATACATTTGTGGAAGCGCACAAACGTGGTCTACTGCTGGGTGGTGTGGCCTGGCTTCAGGGACACAGTCACGCAAGAAGGCTGCTACTGCACGGGCAACTTAGCTGCAAGAGCGAGGATTACATTTCTGCTCCAACTACAGATAAAGGCATATCCTGCCTGGCCTGGAAAGCACCCAACATCCTCCAACACACCTGCCAGGACCCCATTAAGAGAATCAGGCAATGCAGCGGTGCAGCTGGGGCACTGACCATTGATGAGACTGGGCAATGCATGCAATATACAGCAACAGAGCCACAGCAATATAGAACCATGGAATAATAACTACATCATCGAATATTAACTGGTGAAGCTATACGGCCATGTAAACGTCTATAATCAGACTGTGCAGTGGAACCACCCCCAATCCTCAACAGAACCTGCAAAGGCGCTACACCGCCTGCATTTCTACAATAAAACTGCCATAAACACGAACTGCAGGTGCCATGACAAAAGGGTCTGGACACAAGAAAAGTGGTACAATTGAAATTCACAAAACCCACCCCAAGATGGCTTTTTCAGGGCCTTAGTGGCCCCGTCATTAGTGCAGGAAAGCCAGGCCTCCCCCTATAGACCTGCAAAGCGTCATGGACTCTACGCAAAGAGGATTTTTAAAAAAAATGTATTTATTTGTAAGATTTACACAAAGATAAACAAGCAAGTCAATACAATCAAACAAAAGTCAATTACACGCAGAATACAATATCATCAAAGAACTAGTATAAACTCAGAAAGTCATCCCAAATCTTTTCATGTAATCTTAACTTCCCTTGTCTCTTATAAATCACCCTCTCCATAGTTGCAAGACCAGACCGCCCCTCAATCCAATCCTCCACAGTAGGTGCAATCCGTGTCTTCCAGCCACTCAAAATCAGCTTCTTGCCCAAACTAGCACCACGGAGCAGGAACTTTTTCCGCGAAATAGAGAGATCCTCTAGCAACTCACCACCTCCCAAAATCATCGTCATGAAATCCAATTCAACATCCAGGTTCAAAACACGCAAACAGACACAACAGACCTCGTGCCAAAATCCCCGCACACGCACACATTCCCATAGCAGATGTTCCAAACTTCCCAAGACATACCCACAACACCAGCATTCATCCGAATCCACCATCCCCCTCTTGAACATTCGTTCCGGACTCCAAAACACTGAGAATCTTACTTTGTCTCAGCCGTTCCTCCAAATTAATAGCACAAAGTTTAACATTCGCACACATTTCCAACCACATCTCGGGCAAAATCTCACACCCCAATCTCCTTCCCCATTCATCTCTCAAGTCAGAATTCTCCTTATAAGCAGACACAATACAATAGTATATCCTGCTAGCAATCAACAACCACCTGGCTCCCTTTCCTTAAGAAAGAGATTCACCATTGCACTCCCTTGCTCCGCTACATCACCTATGCATCTTTTAAATTTTCTGAAATCATCAGTTCGGATATTGTCAATGTTAAATTTCGCTCGCAACTCTCGCTCACCAATCCACGCACCATCCACAAAGACATCATCGATCCAGGAAACTTCACCCAGAAACCAGTCTGGCCAGAATAAAGACTTACCTCCAACAGAAATCAACGGATCCAACCAAATGGATGCATGAGTGGTTTTCAAAGCAACCGATCCTAGCAATTCATGTATATGTCTCCACGTTTCTCAGAAAAACCGTCAAAGGCGATTTCCTACACAATTTGTTCGTAGCCGTGAAAATCACCCTAGGAGGGAGCGGGCCCAACAAACTCGCCTCAGCAATTACCCATTTATCAGGTGGAGCTACCAAAAAGGGTACAATGAAATGACTGGAAAAAGCTAAATGATATGCTTTGAAGTTCGGTACTCCTAATCCCCCCTTTTCCACAGGTAACTGAAGTTTCCATAATTTTAGCCGTGGCGGCTTGTTATCCCATAAAAAGGACTGCAACAAACCATCAATTTTCTTCCAATCGAATTGACCAATTTTCACCAGAAGCATACCCAGAATGTAATTAATTTTCGGAGCTGCATTCATTTTTAGAGCGTTCACCTTGCCCCAGAGAGACAAATGAAGCAAAGACCACCTCAAAAGGCTCATTTTCAAATCACTACACACTTCACTCATGTTCACCACAACCATCTCATCTACCAGCGGGGTCAGCCCTATAACCAGATATTTTAGTTTTCTTTCACACCACTGAAACCCAAGTCCAGTAATCAAATTCTTACCACAGTATCCTGAAATCGGCAACACCTCGGATTGACCTTAAATCCTGCCACCGCATGGAATCTATCCAAAACATCCAGTAAGGCCGGAATGGACACTGTCAAATTCCGCAACAATAGTAGCAGATCATCCGCATAAAACCACAACTTTTGATCGGCAGGCACCATGAAAGTTCAGTCCCTGTATTCGCACATCGCACCTCAAGGCAATCGCCAATGGTTCCATGGCCAAAACAAATATCAGAGGGGACAAAGGACATCCCTGTCTCGTACCCCTCTGCAGCACAAAAGAGTCTGACGATTGTCCATTAGTTCTGACAGTGGCCGTTGGACAAGCATAAAGCAGGGCAACCCATGAAACAAATTCCTCTCCCAGGTTCATAGCACGTAATACTGAAAAAAGATACTTCCAATCAACCCGATCAATCAACCCGATCAAACGCCTTCTCCGTGTCTAGAGAAAAAATGGCCACATCATCTTCCGACTCCTGTGCATGCGTCATCAGCAGCAACACATTTCTAATGTTACTAGATGTTCTTCGACCGAGAACGAAACCCGATTGATCAGCGTGTACCAGCCTCACAAGCCAAGTCTGCAAACGGACAGCCAACAATTTCGCCAATATCTTGTTGTCCGTATTAAACTGATCGGACGATAATTTGAGGGCAACCTGCCATCTTTATCCTTCTTAAGAAAAACCGAAATAGTGGCATGGTTGGTAGAAGCAGGAAGCAGACCCCCCCCACCCTAGACTCCATATACATATCCCATAGCAGTTCCACCGCCAAATCTGGCAAGATTTTATAAAATTCAGCAGGCAGACCGTCAGGACCAGGAGACTTGCCTGTGTTCAGTTTCCCAATAGCCGACCTCATCTCATCCACAGTCACACTCTCACCCAACCTGTCTTTCTCCAAATCATCAACTCTAGGTATATCCAAACCATCCAAAAAGGACTCATCCCCATCACTGACACCCAATTCATTGTGGTACAATTTTGTGCAATATTCCTTAAACGTCTCATTAATCTGTTTTGGATCAGAAGTCACCATACCATCCTCTTTTACAATAGAGCCGATTGTACCTTCCGACTGCCGTTGCCTTAATCTGTATGCAAGCCAGCGGTCGCATTTCTCACCATATTCAAAATAGGAACATTTTAGCCTGAACAGACCATTTTCAGAACGTACTCTCAAAATCTCATTCAACTCTCTCTGCATGTTCCTTAGTGTCCTCTTTTTTTCCAGGTTTGCAGGATCATCCATCAAAGCAGTTGACAATTGTTTAATACGTTGTTCCAAACCTAAACTTTTCTTCTCCAAATTTTTTCTCCTGCTGCTGGACAAACCCAGGATCGGACCCCGCATTGTACATTTAAAAGCCTCCCAGATTGTCCCAACACTAAGCCCATCCGTCCTATTTTCCACCACAAAAGGTTCAGCCTCGGATCTGATTTTTTCCACAATCTTATCCTGAAGAATAGAGGTGGTCATTCTCCAACAAAATGACTTGCATGTATCAAACTTTAGACCCACATTCAGAAACACTGGTGCATGATCAGTAACAGCAATACAACCAATCTCACAACTAGCCAAATTCGAGGTTGCAGAGCCAGCCGTGAGAAACATATCAATACGAGAGTGTGAACCATGTGAGCCAGAATAATAGGTATATTCCCTCAAATCAGAGTTATGCAATCTCCAACAATCTTCCAAGGCAAATTCAGACACAAGTGAGCGGAAAGAACAGTATGTTGGGTCCCTCCTCCGATTAGCACAGGGACCACTACGATCTTTGGCATCATCCATTACCAAATTAAAATCCCCCCCCCGCAGAATTACATTCTGTGAACCAAAATCCTGCAACATCTGAGCAACTGTTATAAAAAAGGAGCCATCATCCACTGAGGGAGCATAAACATTACAAAGAACAGTCTGGGCACCAAAAGTGCAATGACTCCACCCTCATCATCTGAGCGTGAACGTAAGATAATCGGGGCATTTTTCCGTACCAAGACAGCCACCTCTCTACTCCTAGAAGAAAAACATGAGACAAAAAACTCCCCAATCCACCGCTTGTGCAACATGTTAACTTCATCTAACAATAAATGAGTTTCCTGAAGGAAATAAACATCACAGTGCGTATCATTCAAACAAAGAGGATTTGCAGCTATAAACGAGCTGGATGGGATTACCTCCAACGTCACGACAATCCGCACCCAAATGGCAAACCTGGCAAAAGCAACCCTATGAATAACTGAGGCCTCGAACCGCATCAGCAGCTCCAAGGACACAGTAACAGCACTGCAGGGTAACGCGACGGCATTAGCTAAAGACCTGAGCATCATGAAGGCTAAGTGTGAGGACCTAGAATTCATATAAAGACGGAACAATGTATGTATTGTAGGTGTACTGGAAGACGCACTCAAAGGGCCTATGGAGAAAGCTGTGGAAGATTTGCAACGGGAACTATTGGGTGATCCTGGGTGGTCCCCACCATTTGAAATTGAATGTGCACACAGGGCGCTATCTGCTAGACCTAAGCCTGGTGGATATCCAAGGCCGATAATAGCCTGTCTGAACTACCACGACAGGGATCTGGCATTACAGGCAGCACGTGAGAAACAGGGATTGAAAACGGGATCCAGTACTGTGAGCATCTTTTCGGATTACACTCTAGATGTACAACAAGAAAGGTGTACGTTCACCATAGTCAAAAAACTCTTAGGGAACGGGACATTGCTTACACCATGCTCTACCCAGCTAGACTACGCATGCAGTACCAGAATAAAACATTTCTTTACGTTCCCAGAAGAGGCAACTGTGTTCATAGAGACTCATTCCACTAGCATTTGGCTCTGGATTCGCAAAGACTACATAATAGAGCTGGCTTAAACCACCTGTCTAGATTCTGTTAAATGTGTTAATGGCAACAATAAGTTAAGCCCGTAAACTGCATCTACATGGTCCTCCACTCATAGCGGTGACTGTGGCCCCCGATCTGAATGCAAACAAATTTTGTGTTAGCCTGGGGGTTGGGAAAGTACATAGTCAAGTTGTTGGGGACTACAAGGGTGGAGGGGTCAAGGGTAGAGTTGGGTTGTAAATGTTATAAAATGCACATGGTACAACGGTCCAAATCTAGGGTTGAATGGTATGTTACAATGATAAGATTGAGCAAAGCAATAGACAGGGGTTGACATCCACCAGGAAAGGAGACGTCATTGAAGATGCTAAAATGGAATGTCTGTGGTTTGGGGTCACCAATAAAAACACTGAAAGTTGTTGCATATGCTAATAGGCTAGGTGTTCAATATATCTCCAAGAAACCCACATGACTAAATGTCAGGTTCACTGTGTAGCACCAGGTTGGACCGAACAGAAAATAAATTACATCATACTCCACTAGAGCATTGCGGGTAATGATATTAATACATCGCTCCCTCCCTTTCTCGCACTATAAGACTGATGAACAGGGAAGATTTGTGTTTGTACGTGGGAAGCTGGGAAATCACGTAGTCTCATTACTTAACATATATGGCCCTAACATAAATGACCCAGATTTCTACAGAGGCGTGTTTCAGGAATGTGTTAAATACCCAACAGCATTAGTTATCTGTGGTGGGGAGTTTAGTACTATACTTGACCCGCGATTAGACCGAACCTCAACCTAAACTGGGTTGCAAACCAATGCAGCCTGCACTATTCAGAAACTGACTGAGGATATGGGGCTTATAGATGTATGGCTAGCTTTGAATACTGACCAGCGTGGCTACACATTTTATTCATCTGTGCACGATATGCACTTCCACATAGATCTATGGTTAGTTACCCATGGGCTGCTTAATTGGGCACTTGATACCCGTAGAACACTTTCAGACCACTCCCTTGTTAGGAAAGATTTCGTAATTGTAGGTAATTTTCCTTCCATGTGGCAACCCCTAAACTTTTTGCTGTTTTTCACCTTGTTCTCGACTTTGCCAGAGAAGTGCAGCCTTCTGCCGCACTCCTCTGGGCTTTCGCTCCTTTCTTACGGGGAAACTGACATGCCCTTAAGACAGTCAGTACCGGGAAACGCTGTTTTCCGTAGTTTCTTTTATCATGTTGCGGCTTTCGTGCAACATGACACAAGAGGGCACTGTATGCTAAGTTACTGCTCTCTTGGGTCTCTAGCCTTCTACAGGCCCTAGATACTCTTTTTGGATTGTAACTGATCGGTGCAAGTGATTCACGGACGGGAATGGTGGCAGCGATCGTTTCTTGTGTTTTGAGCTCCTTTTGGCGTTTTAAGCGCGTTTCTCGTGGTTAACCCAAAATGGTGGCCTGGCTCCCAAAATGGCCAGACCACGAGGCTCCTTTGTCCTGTCCGCTGACCGTCTTGCTCCCTTCACCTTCCCCAGGTCGAGCCGACCCGGGGCCTTCCATATTTGGGCATGTACTTTCCCGCGAAACACGGATGCTTTCGCGGGCTTCTACATGCCTGGTGTGTGCCTCCAGGATGTGGGCTGGGATGTCTGGTCCCAATACACATCCTGGGTGCCAGGGAGTCTAGGGTGGTGTGAATGCCTGGGACCACCGTGGTCCGTGATAGGTCCACGAATGGTGTGAGTGTTGATGAGCGGATCTCCCATTGGGTCCCCTCCGTTTTGGCGCGAAGGGAACCATGGATAAGAGGGGGCTGGAAACACCACTACCATGTCGATCTCCTGAGTTCTCACGAACGAAGGAATACAGGAGCCAAGTATCCTGCAACCAAGAGGCTGAACCGAGGAATCGCTGGTGACCCGCTGAAGGACTGCTCCTCTGCACTGCTGTCGCCTTGTGAAACCCTTTTTACCTTTGATCGAACCAGAAGGCATGTACTGGTACTTCGACCCTTGGAATAGCGGGGACAGCTATTCTCGGCATCTTCACCATCTCCTGCTAGCAAGCCTTCGGAAGCGTCTCTGGGCCATCCAGCAGACTGACCAGCCTACACAGGAGTCTTGCTCTGTAACCGCCGCCAGGTTGTGTAGTATTTCGAGTCCTTGTCACTCTCACACGTTTCGTACACTTGGCGTTCCCAGGTCTGAAGTGAGTAGTGTACATTTGGCTCCGATACACACGGCCGCTCCGTTGCCCTGCTGTGGTAACAAACTATGCGGGTTCCTTCGTTTGGGACGTCTTTTACTCAACTCTGCTGCTGCAGACTCAACACGACGACGAGACGTCCCCTGCTCTTCTGAACCTGCCAGCGACAAACTGACGCGGAGAAGCCTGGGTCTGCTTGCATCGGGGACCGGTGAGTAGCATAGCTAGGAACTGGTCGCCCTCCTGCAGGAGCCCATAGCTTTTCCCCGCTGTGTCAAAACAGCACGCCTTTCCGTACTCGTGCTCTGCTTCTGCCCACTGTGGAGGCTGCGCTTGAGTCGCGGAACACTGTTCTTCATTTGTGCACTAAACTGAACTGCCTGATTTCCCTCGAAGAGACTCCCCTTTTGCCCGTTGGCACCAGCTTGTGCAGGTACTTTTGAGCACAAGGCTCCGCTCTTCGTAGGGCTCGGACTTCCTTTTAGTTAGGTGCCTCTGAAGGCGGACTGGGTCTAAGCATTATTTCGCACTGCCTGTTTTCCTTCCCTTTTAGGTGGACTACACATTTCGTGCATCTAAAGCTTCAGACTTGTTAGTATTTGTATATATATTGTATTGGTATGGCATGTGTTGGTTTACTAGAGTTGTATTGTGATTTCTCGCTACGGTCATTGTTTTAAAGGCCTTGGAATAAATGTGTATATATTTTTAATATGACACCTGTTTGGAGTAGTTTGTAAGTGTCCTTGCTTTGTGTGCTCATTGCGGGCTTTCAGTCACCCTCACCCCTCTTGAAACCTAGTCTTGACCGCCGCGATCGCTACCCTGATTGGTCTGGCTTGTCCAGAGGTTACCCTGTTCCAAGTAATTAGGTTGGCCTTCTGAACTTCTGCGCCACCAGGACAGAGTTCAGAAATCCGTCTTAACAGGAAGGATCTCAGGTTTGATATTAGAAACATTGAGATAACACATCTCATACTATAGGAAGGGTCTCAGGATTGGAATGGGAAGGAGTTGGATATCACATCTCATGCCATAGAAAGGGTCTCAGGTTTGGTATTACAAGCATTGTGCTATTACATCTCATGCTATAGGAAGGGTCTCAGGATTGAATTGGGAAGGAGTTGGATATCACATCTCATGCTATAGGAAGGGTCTCAGGTTTGGAATGGGAAGAAATCCGTCTTAACAATCTGATCCTGTTGGTTTTACAAATTCCAGGTCACACTGAGACGAGAACACAATGGCGCCTTAAACCTGCAGCACTTTAAGACATGGTATTCAAGTTAAATTTAAAAGGAACATATTGCTTGCTACTTCGATACTAATGAAGGATCGGTCATCACACAATCAATATTTTGGCAAGCATTTAAGGTTTACATTAGGGGTATAGCTACCTCCACAGAATATGGGGCATTGTGCAATATCAGGGAAGAATTAAAAAGGCGCAAGGCTACACTGACAATGGCAGCGAAAAAATATGCGCTTGATACGATATATGACAAATATAACGCACCTATACACAAGTGTTTCAAGGCGCAACGAGGCAAGGGAGGGGAACAAGGAGGACTGACAGCGATCATACTAGGCCAGGTGTCATTCAGATCGCCAAGTGCGTAGGAAGGGGGCAGGGACAGTGCAGTACATGGCAAAGATGATAGCAATAAGTAGCGGCCAGCATGTGGCAAGTGCATGGTAAGTGCAGACATCAGGTGTCAAGGGCTGGGAGGGAGACTGTAGGGATACAGAGACAGTCCCCAAGTGTGGGGGTTGCCAGGTGGGCAGTGCAGGTGTGAAACGCTGGCGGGGGAAGGACCTGGTCCCGAGATAAGAGGGTGTCCAGGTAGCCAGTGCAGTTCCAGTTACAACTAGGTCAGCAGAGGAGGGGAGGAGAAAAAGCAGAAACAAAGAGAAAGGTTTTGAGGAGCTTCCGGAACCAGAGATGGTTCTCCTCCAGTTTAATGGAGGCAGGGAGGCTGTTTCAGAGGGAAGCCCCAACCGAGGAAAGAGATCTCCCACCAACTCGTTGCTTGGAGAAGCGACTGGCCCTGGGGGAGTTTGAGGCAGATGAGCAAAGAGCTCGAGAGGGGAGATATTTAGGAAGAGAGAGTTGGAGGTATTGAGGCCCCAGAAAGCCTTGTGGATGATGCAGAGGGTTTTGAACTTAATCCTCGCAGCCACTGGGAGCCAGTGCAGAGATAGTCCTGGACAGATACGATCCCTGGGGCTTGAGGCCAAGGACATGTCTCGCAGTCCTGTTCTGGATAAGTTGCAGAGGGCGGAGAGTAGAAGCAGGCAGATTTAGAAAGAAGCTGTTGCAATAGTCCAGCCTAGAGAGAACCAGAGCTCTGGAGACAGTGAGCTTCTGAGGAAAGGAGAGGAAAGGAAGAATACCTCTGAGGATGTGCAGCTGGTAGTGTGACTTCTTAGAGAAGTCAGAGATGTGAGGAGAGAAGGAGAGTGTGGAGTCGAAGATAACCCCGAGGTTTTCAGACTTGCAGGTGGGAGCAGGAAGAGGGCCAAGAGAGGCCAGCCAGAGGGCTGCAGGGAAGGAGGGAGCGGGTGCGCCGATGAGGAGAATCTCAGTCTTACAGGCATTAAGGAAGAGGTCATTGGTGGCACACCACTCCTGGACAGCAGACAGTCAGAGATGAGGGAGGAAGAGCAGGAGGCCAAAAGGTAACCTGAGAATGAGCTGGGTTTCATCCGCACAGCACTGAAAGTTAGGGCAGAGAGCGGCGATGCGGTGGGCAAGGAGTGCCAGGTATTGGTTGAACAGCAAGGGAGAGAGGTTAGACCCCTCGGGGACACCACAGGTAGAGAAACAGATAGCGGACAGGAAGGACCCAAGTTGGACTTGAGGGGGTCGGTCAGAGAGGAAAGAAGTCAGCCAAGCCAGAGCCTGGCCAGTAATGCTGAGGTTCTCACAGACGGTTGAGCAGGATGGCATGGTTGACAGTGTCAGAGGCAGAAGCGAGATCAAGCAAGATGAGGACACATGGGGTGTTAGAGTCAAGGTTGGAGAGTAGGTCTTCACGGATGTTCAGGAGAGCAGTTTCCGTGCTTCTGGCAGCTCTGAAGCCAGATTGATGGTCATGAAGACAGCCAACAGATTCAGTGTGGAGATAAGCTGGGAGATGGCCAGTTTCTCCATGAGCTTGCCCAGGAAGGGAGTGATGGAGATTGGGCGATAGCTAGCCAGGCAGGAGGGGTTAGGAGAGGGTTTAAGAAGGGGGTTCACAAGGGAGTGCTTCAGGGGGGATGGGAAGACTCCAGTTGCGAAGGAGTGATTGCAGAAATCAGCCAGGGCAGGCGCCAGGGAGTCGATGTGGTCCTTGATAGTTTTGGAGGAGCAGGGGTGAACCTGTTTCGACGAGACTTCATAGATCCGACTCGTCTAGAAACCTTGTCTGCAGAGAAAAGGGGAAAGGTAGAGAAGGAGGGGGGGACAAGGCGGCTGCAGAAGGGTCAGTGGAAGAGCAGGAAGTAGGGTGAGGGAGGGGATAGGAGGAGAGTAAGGACAGGATGCCCCGAGTTTTAGAGATGAAGTGAGAAGCCAGTGCCGTGCAGAGGGCCTTAGAAGGGACAGGAGAGGTAGAGACTGCGGCAGGATTGGCCAATACCTTGCAGATTTTAAGAGTTCAGCCGAGTTGTTAGTTGCCGCAGAGACGCAGGCTTGAGCTCTCTTCTTGGTGAGGACGGAGAGCCGGTATTGCCTTTGGAGCAGGCGGCAGGCCAGTTTATCAGAGGATGCACATGAAGGAACAAGTTACTTACCTGTAGCTGTTCTCCAGCATGGGTCTGGCATGGATTCACATGCTCATGAATATTCCCCGTCGTCAGGCTGGGAATCCTCGGTAAATAAAAAATCATTCAGTTTCGTTTCTGATCTGTCTTTCTTAGTAGTAACCAATCACTGATATCTGGGTCATACTGCCCCCAGCCAATGACTGCCCTCTCCCTAAACCCCGCCTCTGGCAGTGATCCTCAGATTTGGTAGCACGCAAAGTGGCAGTATGACCAAGTGAAGAGCCGCAGAGGGGTAGGCGGGAGGGTTTGCATGTGAATCCATGCCAGACCCATGCTGGAGAACAACAGTTACAGGTAAGTAACTTGTTCCTTCTCCAGCATGGGGTCTGGCATGGATTCACATGCTCATGAATAAAAGAATACATAGCAGTGTACACATGCACAACCACGGGAGGTGGCAAAGGCTCAACATTAAGCATTACATCCAAAACTCAACATTAAGCAATTCTTACCTCCTCACCAGGCTCACCTTAGGCGAACAGGTTGCGCAGCACTGCTTGGCCAACCCTGGACTCCTCCCTGGAGTCCGGATCGACGCAGTAGCATCTTGTGAAGGTGCGCGTCAACCTCCACGTAGCAGCCCTGCAGATGTCCAGCAGGGGCACACCAGACAGGAACGCCTTAGTAGCAGCGATCGGTCTGGTCGAATGGGCTCTCAGACGGCCGTGCAGCGGTCGGTTTGCCAACCGGGGACAGTGCATGATGCAGCCGGAGAGCCATCTGGAAATGGAAGTCTTCGAGAGAGCCTTCCCTTGATTCACAGACCCAAAGTTCACAAACAGTTGTGACGTCTTCCGAAAACTCTTCATGCAGTCCACGTAGAACTTCAGCGCTCTAGCTACATCCAGCGAGTGTAAAGTCCTCTCGGCCTGCGTCAAAGGGAAGAAAACTGGTAACACCAAGGGCTCGTTGAGGTGGAAGTCAGACGGCACCTTGGACATGAAGGAGGGGTGCGTCCTCAGCACCACCCTCGTGTCATGAAAAGTCAAGTATGGAGGCTTGCAAGATAGGGCCTGGATCTCTCCCACTCGTCGTGCGGAGGTGATGGCCACGAGGAACGCTGTCTTCCATGAAAGGAACTTCAAAGGCGGCAAATGCATAGGCTCGAATGGGGCCCCCATGAGCCTGGTCAGCACCACATTAAGCTCCGTCGGGCAGGAGCCTTCACCGGCGGGAATGATCAGAATAGTCCCTTCATAAATTCCTTCATCAGGCGATGAGACCACAAGGACGCCCGTCCCGTAGTCCTAGTATATCGGGAGATGGCAGCCAGATGTATTTTGATGGAGGCGTGAGCCAGTCCAGCTTTGGCCAGCGACAGTAGGCAGTACTTGAGGGGCCGTAATCCGCAGAGGGTTAATCTTCTGTGCACGGCACCAGACAGAGAACCTCTTCCATTTATGACCGTAACCCTTGAGAGTTGAGGACGCCCTGGCCTTTGCAAGAACCTCTCTGCAATCAGCCGGTATATCGTAACTTCCAAACTCTAGTGCTGCAGGAGCCAGGCCTGCAAGTTCAGCGACTGTGGGTCGTGATGGAGAATGGCGCCTCCTAAGATCGGCGTCCACCGGCAGCTTGACTGGTGGGGACGTTGACAATTCCAGAAGGTCCGGGAACCAGATCTGCCTCGGCCACGCCGGTGCGACGAGGATCATCCTGCACCTGGCCTTCTTGAGCTGGTTGATGAGGCGGAGCGGCAACGGAGGGAACGCATATAGAAACAGGCCGTCCCAGGGAAACGAGAAAGCATTGCCCATGCTCCTCGGCTGTGGGAACCTGCTGGCGAACCTCTGGCACTTGGAGTTCGTCGCCGTCGCGAACAGGTCGATCTGGGGTTTGCCCCATCGTTGGAAGAGTCAATCCACTTGATCCTGGTGCAGTTCCCACTCGTGGCACGAGCGCAGCTCCCTGCTGAGTGAGTTGGCGATGGCGTTTTTTTACTCCTGCCAAGTGGAAGGGAACCAGAAACATCCCCTGGGCGACGGCCCAGTGCCACAGATCCTGGGCCTCCTTGGATAGGGCTGGGGATCAGGTGCCCCCTTGCTTCCGTATGTAGAACATCGTGGTGGTGTTGTTGGTGAAGATCCTCACCACTTTGTCCTTGAGGGACGGAAGGAACGACTTGAGAGCCCAGAACAATGCTCGGAGCTCCAGAATGTTGATGTGGAGAGACCTCTCCTCCGGGAGCCAAAGGCCTCTTGCGTGGAGATCTCCGGTGTGGGCCCCCCAACCCTCAAGAGAGGCGTCCGTCGTCACAGTCTCCTGAAAGTCCGTGCCTGTAGTGAGGTGAGCATGGGTGCCCCACCATAGCATCACCCGGCGGAACTCCTCGTCGAGAAGGATTCTGTCCTCGAAACAGCCCCTCGCCTGAAACCAGCGGGCGTCAAGGAACTCCTGTAGCAGACTCATCCGAAGTCTGCAAAGGGGTACAAGATAGATGCATGAGGACATCTTCCCGAGAAGGGACTTGATGGACCTCAGCCTGGCCACGTCCGTGGCTAACAGGCGCCGCACCTTGCCCACGATGGTCTTGGTCCTCTCCTCTGAAGGGGAGGCCAATTGCCCCACTGTATCGAGCTTCGCTCCCAGAAACAGTGCTACTTGCGATGGAACCAGGTGGGATTTGGGGTAGTTCATGGCGAACCCCAACTCCGTGAGCAACCGGCCGGTCCTCGCCGTGTGTTCGACGGCGAGTTCCCTTGACCTTGCCCGGATTAGTCAGACGTCCAGGTAGGGGTAGACGTGGATCCCCTGCAGGCGCAGACGCGCCGCCACTGGTGCCAGGCACTTGGTGAAAACCCTGAGTGCCGACTTTAATCCGAACGGTAGGGCTCTGAATTGGTAGTGGCATCCCTGAACCACAAACCTGAGGAACTTCCTATGCCTTTTTAGAATGGGGATGTGGAAGTAAGCATCCTCCAGGTTCAACGACGATAGGAAGTCGCCTTCCTCCAGCTGTCCCAGCACGTGCTGGAGGGTGACCATCCTGAATTTCTGCGCCTTGATGTATTTGTTTAACCGGCGCAGGTCCAGGATGGGGCGCCAACCGCCTGTCTTCTTTCTGACGAGGAAGTACCTTGAGTACACTCCGGAGCCCCAGAGCCTTCTGGGGACAAGCTCGATGGCACCTTTCTTGAGCATCGCCCTTACCTCCAACAGCAGTTGAGGGACGCGATTCTCCTTCCTGCCCACGGGAGGAATGCGAGGGCACTTCTTTTGGAATTCCAGCGAGTGCCCGTTGGCCAGGGTGTCCAACACCCAATGGTCGGTGGAGATGGACTCCCACACGCTGACGAACTTCCGTCAGCCGGCCTCCCACCGGGGTGCTTCGGTGGGGGCCCGACAACACTGCCGGGTCAGTCTTGCTTGGAGGCGGCCTTGCCGCCTTGGCCTCCTTGGCGACGACGGCGAGATCCCCCTTGCTTGCTGCGACCTCTGTAGGCCTCCTGGGAAGAGGAGCGGGCCGCCTGGCGGTAAGTGGAGGAGCCACCGCTGGATCCTTAGGGGGCACCCTGTCTGCCTCCGGAGCTCCGAAAGGGCCGTCGCTGTTGAAGCACCCCTAGGGCCCGGGCCGTCTCCGAGTCGGTCTTGATGGCCTGTAGAGACTTGTCCACTGCCTTACCAAAAAGGTTGTTGCCGTCGAACGGCATGTCCAACACTCTGTTCTGGACGTCCTGGCGAAAGTCTGTCGCCTTGAGCCATCCTCGTCGTCGGAGGCAAACTCTGTTGCCCAGTTGGCGAAATCCGGTATCGGCAATGTCCGTTGCCACCGTTATGGCATGATCCGACGCCACCTCGCCTTCCTGCAGAATTTCTAGGGCCTCCGGCCTCTTGTCAGGTAGGAAGTCTAGCAGGGGAGCAATCTTGAAACAGAGCTCCCTGTCGTAGCGGGCCACGATCGCTAAGGCATTGGCCGCCTTAATCGTCGTCGCCGCCATGACGACTCATCGTCCCATGGAGTCCAACTTCTTGCCCTCGCTGTCCGGCGGGGAAGTGGAAGTTGAAGCCGCCGCACCCACTGCCTTCTTCTTAGCCGCTGCCGAGCCGACAGAGTCCGGCGTGGGCTGGGCCCTGAGGCACAAGGGGGCGGCATCGGGTACTCGGTACTTCTTCTCGTACCTGTCCCTCTTGGCAGGTGTCGTGGAAGGGTTCTTGAGGACAGCAAGCCCCTCGTCCCAGATGTCGGCGAGCAAAGGCACAGCGAGGACCGTCTTCTTCTTGGCCTCTCGTCGTTGGTACAAAAACCCTTCTTTTTTTGTTCTTCAGGGCAGAGCTGGAAGAGCTTGGATGCCCTGGTTATCATGGCGTGGAAAGAGCCAATTTCGTCGGCTGGAGAAGCCCACGGGGAGGGGGGTGATGACGGGATGTCCGCTGTGTCATCGCCGCCGTCATCGTCCGTCCCCGTCCCCGTATCCTCTCTAGGGTCCGGCGAGGGGGATGAGGGGTCCACAGGTCTCGCAGGCACGAAGGGCGGAGCGGGGTGGACTCTCCTCCGCTTGTTCGGAGGGCTTCCCGACGGGCCTGGTTCTGGATCCTCCGTCGGGGTCCGTGGTAATCTCGTCCTTATCTCGGTACATAAGGATTGGATTGCCAACAAAATGGCCGCCGAGCTATCCTGGGGCTCGGGTAATGGCTGCGACGGACGGGCTGGCCGCTCCACTGGGCCCTCTTCGTCGCCATCGTCGCTATCTTCGATCACGTCAGCAGGGACCGCCCCCTGGGATCGAACCTTCTTGAACCTCTCGTTGAGGCCTATGGACCTCTCGTTGAGGCCCTTCTCGGTTTCCACCAGCTCCTCCTCAGAAGCTGATTCCGAGTCTGTAATGGCTTTTCCGCCGGGGAGTTCACGGGGGTCTTAATGATGGGCTGGAAAGAGGATTCCCTCTGCAGTGGCAGGGATACTGTGGGCCCAGAGGCCGTTTCCACTGGCGTAGTCTCAGCCGGCTTCGCCAGGGTCGCAGCGACCACTTCGATAGAGGCCTTTGCCAGCTGGATCAAAGCCCTCACCACCTTAGGTGCGTCCTGGGCCTTCGCCTTGGGGGGAGGGTCAGCGCCTCGCTCCCCCTTCGAGATCGACCGGGTCCGCTCCAGCGGCTTACCCGGGTTCTCAGACTTCCTCTTCCCCGAACCAGAGCGCTGGCTCGTGGTCGAACGTGCTGGGGAAGTAGTGCCCTGCCTAGCAGCCGAAGAGCCCGACCTTTCGGCGCTCCCGGTGCCCGCGGACTCGCGGTGCTTGGCCTTCTGTTGGGCCCCCGTCGCCGGGGCGCCCTCACAGGACTTAGAAGCCCGCTCAGACTTTTTCTTTGCCTTCTCACCTGCTGTGCCCTTCTCCAGCCAGGCGGCGAGGCGGGAACGACAATCTTGTTTGGTCCTTTCCGAAAGGTTCTTGCAGAACCCAGAGTCCTTCTCCACGTGCGTCTTGTCCTCATGAAGACAGTAGAGACATCGCAAGTGCTCGTCCTCCTTGAAAACATTTTGCAATCCGCATCCAGGGCAGCACCTGAACAGCTTGGATCCGGGCATCGAGCTTCCCTTGTCCTGGGCCATGTCCGTTGAGGTAGGCCGCAGATCTTCCGGCATCCTCCAAGAAGTGTAAACTCGACGAAAACTTCACCCTTGAGGGGCCGTAGAAGAATTCCGAAACAGGTCCCCGTTGTCGGAAGTAGAAACGGTGGAGCTTGAGGCTCGATTAAACCGAAAAAATGAGAAAATCTCCTGAAAAAGCATGAAAACGCAGCAAAAAACTTGAGAGCTAAAGCACGAGGACTCCCAACACTTGAGCGTGCGGTAAAAATCTGAGGATGGCTGCCAGAGGCGGGGCTTAGGGAGAGGGCAGTCACTGGCTGGGGGCAGTATGACCCAGAGATCTGTGATTGGTTACTAAGAAAGACAGATCAGAAACGAAACTGATACTGATTTTTTCTTTACCGAGGATTCCCAGCCTGACGACGGGGAATATTCATGAGCATGTGAATCCATGCCAGACCCCATGCTGGAGAAGCATGTAATTTCCTTTCGACCACCCTGCACTTGCGTTTTAGGGTGACAAGGTCTGAGTCGTACCAGGAGTTACACTTGGCTTTGGGCTTCAGGCGGATTCTCATGACAGGGGCGAGGATATCAATAGTATCAGATATAGCAGAGTGGAGGGTGGAGAGGGCTGTGTCAGGGCGAAAGTCAGCCAAAGGTGGTGGGAGGGGTGAGAAGGCGGCGGCGAAAGCCTCAGCTGACACGCGCTTCATGGGTCGGATGACCGAGAAGGTGGGTGGCAGTGAAGGAGGTGGCTTGGCCCGAGGGGTAGGGTGTGAGATGGGAGGAAAGGAGAAAGTGATCACTCCAGGAGAGAGGAGTAGTGAGAGGGACAGAAAGGGGAAGGTCTGAGGAGATCAGAACATCCAGAGTGTGCCCTGCAGAGTGAGTCGGGCCAGAGGGGAGAATAGTGAGAGAGAGAGAGAGAGAGAGAGTCGCAGAGGTCACAGAAGAGTCCAGAGGGAGGACAGGAGGCATCCAGGTGGATGTTGAAGTCTCCAAGAAGGAGGAGTTGAGTGGTTGAGGCCAAGAGTGAGGAGGATAGGTCAGCCCACTCCGAGAGGAAGGAGATCTGACCAGGTGGCCAATAGATAATAGCCACAGTGAGGGAATGGCTAGGGGGGAGAGAGAGCCTGCAGACGAGGCATTGATCCTTTGCTAGCAACCAGACTAGATATTAAGATGTCTCTAGATAAGCATTGTGATATTGCCAACAGGGAATTACGTTATTTGGATATTTCCCACCGTCACCTCTGCTATTTGCCCCGATTACTGAACAGCTAGCAGATTTGATACACGTTCGCTTTGGCAAAGCCGAAATTCGTATAAGTGGCCGAAACTGAGCTCATCACATTGTACGCAGATGATTTAATGTTCTATGTGGGATATCCTGAGCACCATTTACAGAAGATACAGACAGCGGTGCGAGAATTTGGTCACCTTTCAACATCAGATACCTTGGTATAGAAACAGCATGCACTCCCGCCCTAACTAGATCACTCAATTAGGACACCCTGATAAAAATAGCTACGAAACTGGAAAGATGGAACATCTCCCCTCATCATTAGCAGGAAGGGTGGTATTAGTAAAAATTATTATCTTAGCCAAGTTTCTGTACCTTTTCAGTAACATAACGATGTGGCCGGGAAGATCCTTTTCTAATGAAATTGCCAGGTTGTGCTATCATTCGTATGGAACGGCCAAGATTGAAATGGCAACGTCTCGCACAACCATATGAATCCAGTGGGCTCTCTGCCCCCGAATACGAAGTATATTATTTGACTGCCCAAGCATACTTTGTGTCATACTGGATAGAGCAGTATCCAAGCCCACTGCATGTTAAGTTAGAGAGACAGTGCCCCCCCTGGCCGATGGCACATTTGATTATTGGCAATAGATATCAAAGAACACATCAGTTAGACCCAGTAGAAGCCACACGCCAAGCATGGACTAAGCTCACACATCGCTCTAAGTATACAGTGCTCTATGATAAAGCGGTGCCTATCTGGGGCCTTTCAGATCAGAACCACTTTAGAGATAAGTCAATAGCAGCACACTGGAGTCATTCCAGTATACATGCACTGGGTGATATGTTAATAGAAGGCAATTTCATTACGTAGGACGAAGACACGTATCGGCGACACCACTATAACAGTTCCACTATTACCGGGTCCGTTCTGCGTTATCAATAACATGGCCATCATTTCCGTCAGAACCTACATCTCACCCTTGTTTTACCTAAATAACATCGCAAAATACAGGCAGAAAAAACTATATTAGTGCTATACAAAATAACTCAGACTTCTCGAACACTGCAGGCTGTTAGCACCAGGAACAAGTGGGAAAGAGACCTAGGTACTCCCATCACAGATACATGCTGGACGCAAATATGCAAACTGACTAAACAGGTGTCGCTGAACTCCAGGTACAAGCTAATACACTTTAACGTACTACACACCTGCAAGGTTTTAAAAGTTCGCAGAGTGCAAATGCCCCAGATGTAAAAGCCTGGATGCTGATATACTACATATGCTGTGGAATGTTTCTGTGCTGGTGGAATATGGAGAAGCAATATGTTCTACACTTGATGACATAATGGGGCAGTCTTCGTCTTGGTCTCCATTAGCCTGCATATTTGGTTATGCTAAAAAAATGTAATGTGAAGCAACATAAACTGGTCAACCTGGGGTGTGTACTAGCTAAAAGAGCTATCCTCATGCGATGGACAGGGAAAGAAGCTCCTGTATTAAAAGACAGGATATGGAAGAAATCTATATAAAACATGCAGGTCATCCTAGAGACATTTTGCTCATACCCTACATGTAAAAGCACAGGGGAGGGACAATAACGTGCAATTATCGAAAAGTTAAATTGTCAATATGTGACGCAACACCATGTATGCAAATAATGATGCTCTATGTAACTAAAATGGTCTGTTACCATGTGCACTAAATAAAAGTTAAAAAAAATAATAATAACAACCTCCTTAGTAAACAGTTCTTCTTTGCAGCCCATAAATTCTCCGATGGATGCTCTCAATCAAGTCCCTCTGCCTTCTGCGACTCGTGGGTGTTCGCATGCCAATAACCACGCTTTTGTCCAGGTTCATGGTGCTAGCCATACTATCCCTCCAAATATTCAGTCGCACCCAGCATGGCACAGGTGCAATCGGGAGAAGTCCGGCACGCAATGGCCCAAGGCATGGTTCCCTTAAAGGTGTCTAGTCCCTACTCTAATCAGTTACCTGCACTTTCTGCAGGATCTAAAGAGGATTCAACCTATAAAACTGACCTGGCCCACAAGGGTCGAATCAATATACAATTCATCGGTTTGCAATTTAGAGCATGCAATGGACTCCGCCCACACCCCCCCGCAACTCACTGGCTCAAAGTACATCGATTGTTGAGCGTGATCAGACGGTGACCAGCCCTTTTAGCTCTTAGAACTCTTACATCTCATCCCAGGGTTTACAGGTCATCACTTCTGAAGATATTGGAGAAAAAGAAATGGAGCTGTCCACCATACATATTAATACAATCTGGGCATTTGTCTCCCTTGCATCTCCCTTAGTGGCAGAAAGAATCTGCACCCATGCTAAATTTCTGTTTTACTTGGGCTTTAAAGTCTCCGTCTTTCATCCCATCACTTTACCAACAAGAAAAGTAACGATTGGCCACAGACAAGAGGTACAATATAGGTCTTCCTCATTTCTTGGCCAAGCAATTACTCAGGGTTTGAAATTGAGCAGAGCTGGGAGCTATTGAGCTCCTGCTTGTAGCCTGAAAGAGCCTGGTTACCTAGTAAACAACAGCTAACGGGAGCTACTTTTGGCTCTCCAGACCAACTGATGCCGAAACACACCTATGTAAATGTAACTCTGTGCAATCTATAAATATACATTAGGGCACCGTTAGGGCACATCTATACATTTAAAGCATATAAAGGTCATAAATAAATGGACATTATAGATTTGCCTCTTTTGTGCAAATTAGATTTGTTGAAGGCCAGTTTTTCCCCCAGTGGCTGCGTCTCTGGCTAATGCTGGACACCAAGGACCTGCTTTTATCGCCTGCTTATCCAGTCTTTAATTTCAATCTCAGTTACTCATCGTACCTCTGAAGTAAATGAGCAGAATTACTATCCGCCCCAAACCAGGGTGCCAGGCTCTTGGCAAAGGGCTTACGTACTGTCACGTTGACCGTCTGCTCCAAATGAGGTGCTCTCCTGGAACTTCCGAGGCCACCATTCTTTCCTTTCTAACCATTTGGGCTGTGATGAACTAACAAAATCTAATCTTTTTACTCCAGGAAACATGGTTAACCACATCCTGTGTTTTGGATGGTTATTCTGCGATTACTTGCCTCTCTTCTCTCCCAAAGGCATGTCGTCCTATAGGGGTCTTTGCATTGGTGCCAAATGTGTACACTCATTGACAGCTTATAAAGGGGCGAAGGAACAAGCTAATGTTCTCGCTGCTCTGCTTCTGTGTTTTCCATCTTCAACAGCTAGCACGTTGGTGGTAACTTTGTATGATCCGCCAGAGGGTAATTCCACACCTGAATTTATGAATGTGGTTATAGACTATATATTGGTCCACACAATCACTTAAAAGGGGAATAATCGTAACTGGTGATTTTATTGCAGATTGCTCCCACATCACGTCAGAACTCAGTACAGGTGAATGTACAACTCTGGCAGTGAAAAGGGGTCTGTTAGGGGGAATTTTCATGTCTGTTAATTCCCTTTTACCTTAGAGACCCCCAGCTCTTTTGCTGGACGTTAGAACTTTGATTTTTATCCTGTAGTGAGTGAGACTTTCTCACTCGCTCAAGTACTTATCTGATTTGGACTGAGTTTCTTTTGGTTTTGGAGTCTGACAAACGCCATAGGCATCATCTTTTTGTATTGCGACACACAGCACCTTCAGTGCAGTGTTACAGAGAAGTCCTTTGGATTGCTCTTAAGGTTTAAATATCTTCTCTTGGATAAACTACCGTTTCCAAGAGTAGTAAAGTGAAATTGACTTTACTTACCTTACCTTTTTTTCTTTGTAGACCCAGCACACCGCATCTTTTGTAGAGTACTGGAGGGTTTACTTAGTATCCCCTTTGTCTACTTTCTCATGTAACATTTTTACCCTCACTACAATTAACAGCTGGTGGCAGTGGTTTAATTTTCCTACCATTGTGCGTTTTTACCGCAGGCTGAATCCTCAGATGCAGTATAGCACCGATCGGTGCCCATTTTTAAAATGGCCCAGTCTTCCCCCCCATTTCTTGCTTGTGGGGTCTTTCTTGGGTTTTACTCTGCGCGCCAAACCAGGTTTGGTCCCTTTGTTAGTTTTGTCTTTGGCAGGCTTCAGTGCTATATCCCAGCTCTGGCATGAGCCTGTCTGGCAGGGCAGGAAGCGAGGGAGGTTCCCAAAACTCCCTGTGCTTAGTCTCCTTGGTTACAGGAATGCACCCAAAAGGTGATTGGCTGGCTTGGAGGACAGCCAACCTGCTGTGCGAGTTACAGCTAGGCTGCAAATGAATGGGAGAAACCTGCATAAAAGTCAGGGAGTCTACCACTGGACGAAGAAGCCGAAGAATAAACTGAAGAGAAGCCTGCTGCACCCCTCCTGGACCGTTGTTTTGCCCGTTGACACCCTGCTGCAGTTGAAGCACCAAATTTCACATTGCCTAGAGAAGACTAGAGAAGCCCTGACAGAAGACTTCTTCCCTTGGGTTGGTGGGACCAAGCGGCCCGAAGACGAACTTGCCAGGAAACCCTTTCTCTGCTGGCTGTACTTTCGCTGCGGCAGGAACCGAGTGCCAGGGGCTAGGAACACCAGAATTGTGTGCATCGTCTTTAAGCCGGACCAGACCTTCAGGAAGCTCCAGGAGGACCATCCCGAAACAGGAGAACCCAAGCCTGATCCACCTCAGCAGAGTGCTTGACCCCAGAAGCAAGGGAAGCCCCTCGAGTGTCTGAGAACCGCGGTGGTGCCATTTGACAGTAGCTGAAACCACAAACTGCCTCCGATCTGAAGTAAGCCCATTACCGCTGCCGAGTCCTACAGACGTCCTCCCTCTTGTCCCCACGGCAGAGGCCCAGGAACACACAAACTGCAGGACTGCAACCAGATCAGAAGCCAGTTGGATCCTTTTTCTTCATAACTAAGGTACTGTCTAACTAGAGGTACTTACCTCTTGTGTGTAGCTTGCTCTCACTGGAGACTTGCATTTGCTGCCCTTTGCAGAGTTGCTTGCAGCTTTGCTTTTCACAAGCCTCCCAGCCTGTGGCCCAACAATGATCCTTTCCACAAACTCTCTTTAACATTGTTAAAGACTTTTGTGCTATCCTCAAGAAGTGCTTTGGCTCCCCTAGACTTTGCTCAATTGACATTGGCTGTCCTGGCTCCCTGCAGACTCTTCTTACCCTCTGACTGTGTGTATCTGTCCCTCAAAAAGTTATACATAAGTTACTTGTATGGCTGGGAAAAAGTGAACCTATATTTCATTGGAGTGTAAAAGTACCTTACCTGTTCAGAGAACTTGCTAACCTTGGTTTCCTTCCCTAACCTTTTTGCTACAATCTCAGTATTGCATTTAAGTGTTCAAGTCATATATTAATGTCCACAGTGTCCTAACTATTGAAGTCACCTCAGGGTGTAGGAAGTGTGTGACACATCCCAAAAGGGTATCTACTTACTTAACTGAAGGAGTGTATTTTTGAAGTGTATTTTATTGTTACCTATTGCCCTTTCTAAAGAAGGCTTATTTTAAAACGGTTAAATTAATACATCATTAATAAGAAACCTTGAGTTTACATGTTATTTGAATACTTGTCATTGTGAATCTCTATGTTGCACCTCTACAGCGCATATTGACCCCGCTTGAAATAGGTCTGGCTGCAGTCAACTTTTGTAGTACAGACCTATACCAAAGGTAGGGTTCCTTATTGCCAAGAGAACAAGGCTGGTGTAGTCTCCCACAGGGTTACTACATACAATCTTGCCTAACAGGGTGAGGAAAGGTTGGAGTTGCGAACCGATAATTATCACCTCTTGCATCTAAATCCTCCAACACTAATTGCACATGGTCCAATGGAATACGTAGCAGCTGTGTAGATTTCATATTTGTCAACCAAACCAATTTTGGACTTGCATCCCAAACCTCAGACTTGCCATGCGGCAATGAGGGACCATAAAATGTTAAAAGTGAGTTGCAATGAGGTCATTACAGCAGCCCACATCATGGTGAAGCATAATCCTGTGTTTAATCTACAGGGGAATAGGCTCCTGTGGTCAAGTGCCAATATAAACAGCCTCAATGTTTCATTAATTAATTGTGGGAAATCCTGTGCTGAAATCATGCTGGCCTGCCGTTGGGATTTGAATATCTTGATGTCCGTGTTCTGGTCATCGGAGCATAGACATCTTAGCAGTAAACTTGTAGGCAATGCAGGGGCCTCCTTTGACAATGGTATCGCAAGAAAATAAAAGCCCTCAATGCACAGCTGCGCAAGATAAAGAAGTGTGTTACTGTCGTACATGATAAAAAGAGAAAAACAACCAGTGCAAACATTGAATATAGACATCGGCCATGCAACAAACAATTTAATGATTGCTCCGCCAGATGGAAGTTCATCAATGGACTGATAAGAACACAAATCGAAGAAATTCTGGCACCTGTTGCGTGCTCATGGAGCTGGACCGGAGGCAATTGAAGTCTGGGAATTAACGAAGCTTAGTGGACTCCTATATTTGTGATCAATACTGGGAGAACCAGGAGATAAATGACAGGGGCGCAGCGAGATCCATGACTGGTTCCTTCGTTTGGACCCATGTTAAAAAGGCGGATCTGGTGGACATAATTAGTAAATCCAAAGCGTCACATGGACAATGCAATGTAATACTTCAAAAAGACCCCCTACCCCCCATTATGGGCTGCCCTACTAAAATAGCTTTGCAATAAAATGGAAATGTGGGGAATAGATCCTGCCCTGCTCCATTTTTATAAAATTATTGTATAGCGACTCCAAGATTAGAGTTAGGATGTGGCAGGACGGTGCATTGTCAAAGTTCTTTTCCACCAATGCAGACCCTCAAGCAAGGCTGTGTTCTTGCGCCCCTGCTTTTTAATGCATTTGTGGCTGATTTGACATGGCACTCTAGTCAGTACAAAATAAATTTCTTGCGCATTTTAAGGAGATTACTACCTCTTTAACATACGCAGATGAAACCGTAATTCTACATAAGACTGCGATCGTTCTCCAGCATGCTTTAAATGCCCTCCACAACTACGTGAAAGGGAATGGCCTGCACATGAATACTTAAAAAGTGTAACCATTGGCAAGAAGGCTTACGGTGGTGCCACCTAAAACTGGTGTTTGGGTGATTCATGACTGGAGCCAATCAACATGTGGGTATATACATCAAGGCTTCTCCCTCCTGCACTTACTTATTTAGCAGATATGATTCCCGCTAAAGCATGGAAAAAGTGGCTAGCAATTGGAAATGTTAATTGTGGCAGCCGCTCGATAGAGACCAAGATTATTGCTTACAAAGTCTCTATTATACCAGGAATCCTGTATGCCCTGGAAGCCTTCCCAGAGAAAGTCATTTCCTGGCTGCCCAAACTAAAAGTCAATATTAAAGCACTACACTCAAGTGTTTACAGCACAGAAAGAGGACATGGATCTCCCAGATGCGATTACTGAGCACGCCTGGAAGGTAATGATGGATGAAGAGGAAATAGAGACTGCAATTCGAAAACTGAAAGACTCTTCTGCAGCCGGGCCAGATGGCGTATCGAACATTCATTTGAAAAAGGATGCAAAAACAAGGGCGATAATAATAAGTAAATTGTTCAAAATTATCGAAACACAAAGAAAAATACCTGAAATCTGGAACAAGAGTATAACTGTCCCAATTTATAAAAAAGGATAACAAGACAAGCCCATTAATTATCGGCCGATATAGCTATTAGCAACCACTGGAAAACTATTTGCGGCAGACCTACAGAAGACTTTAACAAGGTGGTGTAACGCTTACCTGGACTCTGCGGGGACCCTCTGGAGCTCCTACTGACTTCTACCTTCCTTTTCGGACAAGACACTGAACTTCTGTGAAAAAAAATAACAAATTTCCCTCCTTAATTAACTTCATAGTTTATTTAAAACCTATAGAGATATTCAGACACAACTATCGCTCACCTTAGTACTTAATTTGATGAGCTATCCATCCTGTTCTTACACGGGCGCATGTCCTGAAGATGGTTGAGCCCAGGAGGAAGGACTATTATACTAAGGGGCCAAGTTCCTTTTTAATTGAATAGAACAATGGACGTCTGTAAATTAAACGTGGATGACAACCTAAGCCGAATTACATAACCATGAAAGACAAGCTGTAATGCGTCATTAAGCTTGTAGACTAAACAATCTGCACTATGATATACAACCTTAAAGATGTCAAAAAAGCACCAAATGGGGAACCTGTATGCTATAACAGTATATTGAGTGGACTATAAAGGTGACTGGAAACCGTACTAATCAATGGACACGGAGTTCTTTTGAGTGTGAAAAAAGAATAATGACACACAAACTGAGAGAATACTGCGTAGTGTAAAACCTCTTCATAAAATACGTGACATCAGTACATTCTGAAGTAACGTATAACAAAATCACACGGGAAAAACAACTCGGCAAACAATGTGTAGAAAATCCTTTTTAAGAGTGAGCAATACCTGAAGTGTGTGTGTGTCACAAATGAGCATATGACAAACACACGCGGTCCACTTAAGCTAATTTCCTCAACTAGCAAGCAACCTTTTATAAAAAGAGTAAACACAATGCAATTGAAGCGAGGACAATGTATCAATAAATCCCTCAAAACCAAGATAGTACTTGCGTGTGAACGAACGCGTTCTCACTCTGAGGAGAGGCGTCCGTGCTGACAGGATAAAAACTTAACGGATGCTTAACTCAAACTGATGTGGTCAAAGGCAGCAGGAAAGGAGAACTAATATGTATATATATATACACACACACACTGCTAATACTAATGGGAACGGAGGGATAAATATCTGTGGAATGGGAAACAGCTGTGGGCTGAGGGCTGAAGAATGCGCGGCGAGCGTTACATCTGATAAGACGAACGATGCGAACGCGCGAGCCTCCAGATGGGCGGGGCTTAAATAGGCTGCAATTGGAGAACGACTAGACCCGCTGGTTTCACAACTGAGGGGGACTAACTAACGGCCATCAAGGAACCCAGAACCTATATATTAAATAGGGAATTTAATTAACAACACAACTAGGACAAATACCCAAATTCCCTTAAGAACCTTCCTGGAGCTGTACTTTCCTAGGACTAGAATTAGAAACCCTGCCTGTGGTCATGACAGGTGGGCAGAAATGAATAACATCATAGACCCCCGACAATCTGGGTTTACGAAGAGAACAAGCATGGATCTAAATCTTTTCATCTTGACAATGCTAAAAACAAATGCCTTGGAGTTCAAAAGGGAATTGCATTTGGCATTCATAGACTTAAGTCAAGCGTTTAACTCTGTTAATAGAAGGAAGCTGTGGGAAAAGTTAAAAAAGTGGAATTGTCCTGAAGAGCTATTGAACCCAATAAGGGCGTTACATCAAAACACATCAACTCAAATTAGTTTGAGCGAAGACGGAGATCTGACAGCAAATGTCGAAATCAAAAAGGGCGTAAAACAAGGCTGCCCGCTCGCGGCCACTATTTAAACTTTATATTGCTGACCTACCGGAAATAACAGCGAACACCAGACATTTCAGCCCGAAACTAAACGATCAGAAGTGGAGATAATTTGTTATGCTAACGATATAGTTTTAATGGATGAAACGAGAATTGGCCTATAGCGGCTTCTAACCAACTTGCAGCAATATATGTCAAAGAACGACTTGACGATCAATGTGGAAAAATCAAAGATCATGACCGTGGGTGGTAAAAACAAAACCGCATTGAAAAAATGTAAATGGGAAATTGGAGGAAAAAATCTGGAATCGATGTCTGAGATAAGATACTGAGGAGTGGGAATTTAACATTTCGAGTGTGGAAAAAAACTGGGAAGACATGTTGATCGCAAAAGTTAAGAATCTAAGCGCGCAAGGAAGAGTAGTAAACGGCAGATTTGGAAGATTCTCTGTGTCGCCAGTCAGAATGTTCTACGTACAAAAAGTGCTACCTTCGCTAACATACAGGAGTGAAGCCGGAGTGAATCTTTCTCATACAATCTGGCCCAAGCTGGAAAGTGGTTTTTGGAAACCATTATTGAGGCTACCAAGAAACACGCCAATTGTGGCAATAAGATCAGAGCTTGGGCTAGAGTCCCTGCAAGCAACAATGAAATGGAAATAACTGGGACTTTGGAGAAAAATCAGAGAAGACAATCCGGCAGAGGGATACAAAATACTGGCAAAGAAAGGCCAGGGCAACAGTTCCACTTACCTAAACCACTGGAAAAACGAATGGGGTTGGATCCTAATGGAACTAGAATCTTCAGAGGACAAGTTGGTGAAAAACCAACAAAGTAAAAAACTTTTTAGACAAGACTTTTAACTAGAGAATCTAAAATTAAGTTGAAAAATATAAAGAACATGGCCAATGAACATCGGAAAATAAATGTTTACCTGACTATCTGCAAAAATTCCCCACAAGTATCCACAGAGGTAAACTAATGAAAATTCGCCTAGGAGTCTATCCGACAAACGAATATAAAAACAGAACAGAACAGGAGGAATGAATGAAGGAAGCTGTAGATTTTGTTTAGATAATCAGCAGATAATCAGCAGGAGACACCATTCCATCTTCTTGTGAACTGCATTGCAATAATAAAAGAAAGAAACCAAATGTTGAGAAGTCATATGTCATCACTGACACACAGAAGTGAAGAAAGATGGGACGACTTCATCCAAGGAAATAACCACAGATTTACCTGTGTGGGAATACACTTTTTGGAGAACATTTTGACAGACAAAGACAAAGGGCCTCATTACGAGGCTTGCGCTCCTGCTCCTGTAATGAAGGGTGCCGGTACGGGACCGTCACCGTTCATTAAAGGATGCACAATTACGAGGTTCCCTCGCGGGACTCGTAACAGACGTAAGCAGGAGAAAAGAGGAGTAGGAAAAAAAAAAGATTTTTTTTTTGGATAAAGAATAGTGAGTTGGTCAAGAAAAGGAAAAGAAAGTGTGATAAAAGTGTGCTTTGTAAACTGAATTGTACACTATAAATAAATAAAAATTTAAAAAAGTCAATATTGTTTGCTGGGTCTCCCAGGGTCCGTCCCTGTGGAGGCCATCAGATTAGAATTGGGCTTACAATCTTATCTTTCCCTGTGGAAAATATCTGTGTGCAAGTTATGGGTCAACCTCGTCAACGACTCACTTCTGCACCATACTGTGGACCACGCCATGTGTTTTTCCTGCAGTACTTGGTACAAGGGAATGGTCTTAGGTTAATTTGCATTGTTGGGACATTGACTTGCCATGTCCATCGGCCAGAGAGAAGCCGATCTTAACCAAGCTGGGCCCTAAGACCTGTGCTTATGATCGTATCCAGATAATTTAGTTTGGCATGTTATTGGCTATGTTTTTAAAGAAAAGAGAATAACTCAATTGCACCAACCGTATTCATAGAGGTGAAGTGTCGAAAAAGAGAAATCAGTTTTTGTTACCAGACAGTTGATTTGTTGTGTGTATCTCTCTCTCTCTACTATCCCCAATGCCCAAGCTTCTTGAGAAGCTTCTTATATCCGTAATCAATGTTACTCTTAATTACATATTCTGAACCCAGCTTCATTACATCAGACAACCTATTATGGGAAAATTCATGATTGCCTAGCATTGAGGGGAAACCCAGACAACCCTCTACCCTCCACGCAAATTTAAAAATATAACTTTCCTAAATTATTATCTTTGTGGTTGGTTCTTGCTCATGGGACAATAAGAAAGGGTGGCTGCTCTGTGGGTTTTCAGCGTGCTCTACTTATGATATTCGAGAAGCTTACCAATTGCCTAATGTCAGATCTTCCCAGGTAGCCAAATTAACAGCCCTCAATAGAGCATGCATTACCTAAAGATAAGTCAGCGACCACTTCTACCGACTCCTGTAATGCTCGCGGGGTGGCTCACGATTTCAGTGTTCTCTGGCAGCAGAGAGGGCCATTTACCCTCAGTGGATACCCCTATTCTCAATAGCAAATATGGGTCTGCTTTGCTGCAAGCTGTGTTACTCCCCTCTGCCCATACTATTGTCCAGTGCCGAGGGCACACTCTTTAACAATCCTTTACTTAAGCAGGAAACTCTAGCTGCTAAGTCCATTGCTCACTCGGGTAAAGGGGCAATGATGGATAATGTGATCCATGACAGATTTGCCCTCTAATTTTCTGTTGTGGCTCAGAGTTATTGTGAATATTGTTCGGTGTAAAAGGTTATACAAGCCCTAAATTGCGCTAATCCCAAAAGAAAACTTGAAATAATCGATGTTGAATTACTGTGTATCTTTAATTTGTCAAACAGATTGAAAGTTTCAATTTTGGCCATTCAATACACAAGTCAAAAAAGAAAAAAAACATTACATGACCTAAGATTAGTTACTTCATGGTTATACTTTCAAATTCCAATAAGAATGCTTAAATCAAAAACAAGCATCATTTTGCATAGCCATATCTACTTGAATAAACATTCTTGTATAACCTTTTTCAGCTATTCCTAGTCTAGACCAGTCACAGGACATAGCCCCAGTTAGCAGCTTACCCGGAAACTCAACACCAATAATTGGATTGCGCCAAAGCTGTTGAAGACTGGATAACCTTAATTTTCCAATATTGTCCGGTGTGTCTTGCTCACAATGTGGGAAGAGTGGTGAGAACTAGACCATCTGCACACCCAGGACCACAAGGTCCCTTCATGAAAGGAGGATAGCACAGAGGTAACGTGCTGGTCTTGGAACAAGACCATGAAGAGCAACAGAGGTTCGAATCCCGGATACATGCTAAGAAACCGAACTGATATTAAGCGCGTTATAAAACACAATTAAAATAAATTGCAAAAAAAAGTGTAGATTGTATTAGTGTAGCTCCCCTGAAGCATCGGCTATGAATTTTGATTGACTGGGGTGGATGTGTGTTGAGGCTGGCGATTACCTACCCTAGCTGAAAAGCTATTTACTGATGCAAAAAAGTACCACTTTATTTCATTGCCCAATTTGGACTTACTCTAGTCATATAAAGTAACCATGGGACACTTACTGGTCAGGTCATCCGAGAGGTTTGCAAAGCCCTTGACATTTACCAACAGTTGCACTGAGCTTACCCGACCCAGTCTAATGTCACGGTGCAACTCCCAAATGGGGACTAGAAATAGCCTAATATTTGCCATGAAACAGGGCTCAAATGGCCAGAGGCTCTGCCGATAGCCCCGTTACACATGCGCTATAACCGCAATCACAGACATGGTCGGTCCGCGCATGAGATTCTCACTGGGAGCACAATGCGCATGAATACATCACTAATTCCCTGAATCTGCATCTCAAAGATAAGGTCTTAATTGTCAGGCTCTTGTAAAATTAACTCCTACATTTGGTATTAGGTAATTTCGTACACTACCACCGATCCCTACTGTGATGCTGTAAATGCATTGGAGGGACAAGGCCTCCATGTCCTTGTCCTGTACTCCCTTATGTGTGTTCTGTGTTTTCTACACAGGAGTCCATGTGGGACTCCGGGCAATGCAGCTCTTCCTCCTTTTTGGTTGTGGTGAACAGAGACCCTTGGGATACTGTTATGACACCCATGGGTGGGGGTACAACCCTGTACCACTAGTGATGTTTTGGGGCACCTGTGTGTGGCCCGCAGAGCAGGGTTTGAGCTGGTGGCAGTTCCATGCTGAATTTGACAGGTGCTCAGAGTATCCTCCATTTTGGGATACCCAGGCCCTGCCACAGGAATCTCCTGTGGCATCTTGGTTTCTATTATCTGTTACCTTGTTTTCCCAAAGTCCTGGGAAGCACCGACTATCCCTTCCCGACTGGCTGTTAAGTGGAAGTACCACATATGATATTGTGGGGGAATTCTAGGCCAGACTGGCTGGTGCCTTCACAGTGACTGTATGTTGTGGGTACACCCTTGCGGTGGGACCTGGGTGACCGGAGTGTGTGACCAATATTGGAATCCGTGTGTGTGACACACAAAGAATGAGGCAGCCCTGCCCAAAACCGACATGAATGCATTGTGGTGTGCTGAAAGGCTGGGTGCTTGCCCCAATCCACATTCCTTGTTATGGGTGTCTGGGTGGAAGCGAATGACCTTAAAGCCCGATTGGCTGCCTGCCTGCATGAATGAATGCATTTCCCAATGATTGGCTGCCTGAGCCTGGCTCAGCAGGGTGAATGAGAGAACAGTATCTGGGGACCTCGGACTTACCCGAATTGTTCAGACCCTGAAGTTGAAACTTGAAGCTATTTATCCTTGAAGCCCAGCTGGAAGAGCAAGAATTGCTGCTGCTTTCCTTCGACAAAATCCGAAGACATTCGAGTCTGTCAAAGACTGATCCAAGAGAGGACCTGGCTAGGAGACCTCTCCCCGAGCTACGAAGGAACACCGTGCAGAAATCGATCTTCACCGAGGCACCCTGGAAGCTAGTCCTGAAAGGCTGTCGACCGGAGACTGGGTCTGCAGAGGAATCGCAAAGTAAAGCACCCAGACATCAAGGCAATCAAAGTCCATAGTCGTCGACCGGGGTTCAGAGGATTTCCGTGACCGCTTGTAAGCCCATTGAATCCTGTTGCCCAGAAGCAGGGACAGCTTGACGCTGCTCGACGACCAGAGCCGCAACACTCCACCTTTTGCCTTAGAACATTTAAAAGAAGGGCTCCCTTGCCATCACTGTCGACCGCTTTGTCCCGCCGGAGAAATTCATGGTCGACGACCAAGGAGAATCCGCTGGTGGGTTTCCCACCACCTGAAGTCCACAAAGACGCTGACGAGTGAAGATCCGAAATCCTGCTGCGGTCGAGTCCTTATCGCCAAAGCTATCCCGACACCGGACGCCCACAGCTGGGCCTACGTTCTTCACCGAATCTCCTTTCAACACCAAACTCTTTTCACCGCACGCCTCATCTTCCCAGGACTTCCTCCTACGATCGTCGAAGAGCACTGCAAAAATCGAAGCTGCAGTCTCGACACAAGTGTTCACATTTCTTCAAGGAATCTTGACGCGCTGTGGCTCCAGCTTTAAAGGGAGTCCGCCCTTGAGAGATCCATCAACGAACCGTCGAAGAAACTCTTCTAACTCTGGTACATTGGGGTAGTTGAACATTTTGACCAGGAAACAAGACTATTTAAACATAAATGGACTGGGCTTGTTAATACACTTTATTACAGCTTGCCCGGGTGGGGGGATCCTCAAAAGATCTGAGTCTTGGTAGTTGGACAAAGCATTCTGTCATTGTTTAAACTAACTTGTCTTCCTTCCTATGTCCTCTGCTGATGCACATTACCGTTTGAATTGTATGCCATTAGAAACTGTCAGTAGTTGGTACATTTTAAAGGAGTCAATAACTAAGTGTGGTACCACATAGACGTTGTATATATTTGCCATATTAGATGTGTCAAAGTATAAAGTGTGTTACTAATTGTGTATATATATTGACCCTTATTTTTATATAAAGAACTGTGTTATCACATAACAATGTGTGGACATTCCTTTGTGGGGGGCTTGGGGACTCACTGTACTTAAGAACCAGCATGCAACACCTCCTGAGCTTAGGCCTTGCTTGCTCTTCCATTGCTACCAAAAGGAAGCTTGGCTGGGGTGCTCTGGGCTTCTGCCCTGCCAAATAGAGGGCAGGAGTACAACCCCCCCCCCCCTCCAGTCTTTACACCTACTACCCTCTGCAGCCGGGAGACAAGTCATTCGAGTGAACTAGCAAACATCTGTGTTGCATACCTGCAGGCAAGGTGGTCATCTGGTCCTGCTCGCAACACAGACTGCAGTCAAGTGCAAAGGAGTTACATCCTGAATGCGGCCCTCTGCAGAAAGATACAGCCCTCCTCTGCAGGCCCTCGAACAGTGGTTCTTAGAGTCCTACCTCCCATAAGTGATCCGCCACATACCAACCCAACCAGAACCGTCCTCTCAAGCCCTGTGAACCCAGAGGTCAACCTGCTGCTGTCCACGCACTATCCTACAAGCTATTCTGCAACAAGGGCAGAGACAGACTCCACAACTTCAGCTTTACCTGTATGCCCAAAATCTGAATGGAGAGTCCCAGCTGATAAACCTAGTGGGTTTCCTCCAAGAAATGCTGTTTCGTCTACTCCAGCAAGCAGTGGACCCCCCCCCCCCCAACGCAAGTAGAAGCCTACTAGAGTTTACCTCATCATCCGCAGTGTGCAGTTGCTGCCTTGCCTGGGCCAATCTCTCTGCTCAAAGGAGATTTGGCATGCACCCTCAAAGGGACCCATCCAGGTGTAAACCAGGGGAAAATAACTTTTTCCTTACTATTGCAGTTCCCATTTCGTTTTTTCTGAAATGGAAATACTTTTTACTAACGAAGAAGGGACGGGCACTGAGTTAGCAGAACTCACTTGATCCCGTTTCTTACAACTTCGCAGTCGTCCTTTTCTTCAGCATGAACAGTTAGCTTCTCCTGCTATGGGTTTATGGGTACCTTTGACTGTTATATCCAATGCTCTAAAAGACCATCTCCAGCTAAAGTTTGCAAACAGAGTGCGAACAGCACACAACTTGCTCCTAGTCCTCCGTTTTCCTTGGAAACGGAACTCACAACCTTGACTGTAGACATTTGCCTCCTGGGAAGGAGTGCTTCCTGTGAACGCTCATTGAAAATTCCAGTAGAACAATTCCAGAACTTTGAGACGCATCGCTGATTATCCGTTTGCTACAGTTGCACCATGACTGACAGTAACCCTATTCATTCTCCTTGTCCTCACCCTTGCGGATGCCACGTTGAATAATACCCGCCACAAATACGAAGGGCCCGATGACCATTCTTGGACTCACTGCGAAAACCTAAGTGGCGTGGCAGTATGCCTGTGTGCAAAACCTCTCAGGGTGTTGTGCCCATCTGCCTGGATTTCCTGTTGCTCTTGTACAATTTAACTGAGGGTATGTATGCCAAGACATCAGGCTGATTTCCCGGACCAGTCGTCTCCAGCCCTGGAATTAATGGCTTTCATTCCCAGATGGGGTTGACTGGTCCTAGAAATGTTCTCTACCCTGACCACCATGATCAGGGGAGAGACAATGGCCTCTCACTTCACCGTTCCGCTCCTGCCATAGGGCTTTTGTGCTATAACAAGGGTTCAGGGAAATTAGTAAATGTTGATATTATCCTTCAACCAATACCAGTGTAATTATCAACAATGTTACATATTCACCTTTGATAAAAGGTTTCACCTCTGGGTATGCCACATTCAAAGGAACATACTTAATGTGTTGGGTCAATGCTAACTGTTGGGGGGTCCATGCTAACTGTTGGTTGTCCTTGGACTGGGTAGGAATTTCTTACATGGGATATGTTCTGCCTGCCATAACATCATTCCAAAAGGTATCCTTCATTCCCATGCCGTAAAAGAAATTCTGGGTGGGGAAGTTTCATGGAGTGTATGGGATAGATCATTCCTGGTTTGGGAGTCAAATTTACCCAGGACACGGTCAAAACTATACATGTTACTGGAAGAGATTCCAAGTGATACTTCCTCATTCCTTTCTCCGCTTTCTCATGAACAACTAGCCACATGGATGATGGTGCCATTCTGGCATCTTAGGGGTGCGTCTGCGCTCATATAAAGTCGGAATGCTGTACTTGCATACCTAATTCCGATAGTAATATCACGGATATCTCCCACACATGCAAGACTGTAGCTGCCTCCATAAGCAGAACACCTCGGGAAGGTCATTATACTATCTGCTCTTGAATTCTCTTGGCCACTTGGAAGAGCAATGCTACACACTGCTCTCGTCTATTCTCATTCTCTTCGTGGTTGTTTATTGTGGAAGCCTTACCAACAGTTATCTTTACACCTCTATGAGAAAGATCCAATAAGCCTATGAGATAAAACTTAACTACTGAGAATTGCTGAGAAGTTCTTAACACGATGTGCGATTTTATTAAATGTATGCTCCTGTAACGGTAAATGGATGATACTGGAGTAAAGGTCTTATAGGAGGGATTTGTGGTGGAAATGTGTAATGTGCTACCTTAAGGCCCAACTCATCCCTGTGCCTTAACTACAAGTGGAATTTAATAGTGCCTGCCATGTTTAATTGTGTAGCTCCCATGTTTAGACTACGCCTAACCAATGTAGTTGTGGGCATGCTATAACCAAAATGCGTCCCAATGTAGACTTGAAAACGCATCTCGTTTCACCAGATGCTTGCTTCATTTATATTTTTGTTTGGCATCAAGCAAGATCTTTTATACCGCCTCACTCTAGCTCTGCACGACGAGACGGCTCTATTGTGCAGATTAGCAACATTAGGTGGATCAGGCACTGCCTGGGCCCTTTGCAAGGCATACATTAGTTTTCCAAAATTGATTAGCAGAGTTTGCTAATTAAAAATGTCTTTAGCAAACAAACACATTTGATTGCAATTTTGTACTAATATATTTAATGTCACCAAAAGTTATTTGCACCCAAGACATTAAATGAGCAACAATACAGCATTTGTGTGTACTGCTGACGTGAGACATTAGTGAGATGAGAGTCTGTAAAATGTAAAGGTTAGCTGCATGAATGGACACAAATAAATAGATAGGATAAAAAGGCTCTGAAAACAGGTTTTCAGTGCAAGGCTCTGTGCAGCTGGGTCCAGTCGGAGATGCAAAGGGCAGTGTCCCATGTATTGTATGATCCACATGTGGCCCATCGTTTGCTCCGTAAGGAGAAGTTCAGATGTTTCATAAATCAAAAAGTTTGCAATGCTAAGGGAAAGTCATAGCCGGAGACCACGTATGTAGTATCGTGTTGCAGCAGGCAGAGTAATTGTCAACTTCAGGTGGACAAGATGGCCTTTGCCAGTCATGGATATGATTTTCAATATATCATGAAATACCACTTTCGGGGTAGGGCAGGGCTGCTAATAACCTCAACCCCAAGTCAGGTAGGCCCAAGCACATAATTTCAGACCTGTACACCCATGAACGTGGCATTTATCACCATTAGTACTCCGAGCCACCATCTGTGGTAATGATACTTTAATGGCCTTTGGCACTTTAAAGTGTGCAGTATATTATTACCAAATACCTACATTTCCACTGAATACCATTAGGGGTGTCACGGTATTAGTTTCATGACGGTACGATAACCTTCTTGCCAAATGACGGTATATCATAGTTATCGCGGTATAGCAGGTGGAGCTACTAATCTTAACAAATATTTTCTAAAAGGTCATAAAATGTCAGATTTATCAACCCAAACAAAACCAGGCACCCAGGGCCAGAATTGGGCTTTTCAACATACTTTCCACTGAAATGCCCCCCCTTGCTTCCACCAAACACACGTGTGGCGAGGAGGAGGGGGGGGGGAGCCCTGCTGCGACTGGCAAAGCAAACTGAATAGCTTTTCTTAAGTGGTCATTTAGGCTTTTAGCTCCCCCACTGGCTACTGGTGAAGATGAACATGTTGCCATCTTGATAACCTGCATGCCACAGATCCATGAAGGCTGATGGTAGTATACGCTTGTGCGCATACACACACACACACACGCACACACGCACACTCTTTACGTTACAGCCTTTAGTTTACTTGCGGGCCAAAAGGTGTTCAGTAATCACGGACATGTTACCCTTTGGTATGGCACCAGGAAATACCCACAGAGATGAGTGAATTTGGCAGTGCGACTTATTATTTGTGAATTCAATGATAGAACCAGGGAAATCCCCCATTGTCATATGTTTAGCAAACATTATCCATTATAAATATATAAGCCCCAAAGCCAAAGTAAACCCTTTTCCTTCTTGTCACTGTATTTATTCTTCCTAATGCTAACATATTGATTTTGTGTCAGGCACGTGTGGTTTATGAAATGGCATTAAAAACTGCTCCAATTGAAACTACTTGGCAGACGGCACATCGAACAGTGCAACACCAAGAGTGCACAGCACATGCTTACTGCAGCCTTTACAAATTAGATTGAAAAGCACGTGTGGTTTATGGAATGGCATTAAAAACTGCTCCAATTGAAACTACTTGGCAGACGGCACATCGAACAGTGCAACACCAAGAGTGCACAGCACATGCTTACGGCAGCCTTTACAAATTAGATTGAAAAGCACACTTAAGGTATAAACGGTATACCGGTATAAACAATGTGACGGTTATTATTGTTCAATTAAGTGGTGCACGGTATCTTTAACTGTATACCGTTACATCCCTAAATACCATTTCACCGAATGAGAAATCTTCAACTTTATTTCTTCAAATTTGATTGGGTAAGTGGTTACATTTTAAAACATAGATGTTGGTGGGTTAAGGGTATCGGATAAGGTTGGGGGTTGGAGTGGGGAGGCAGTGGATCTTCCCCCACATAATAAAAAGAAAATCAAAGAAAAAGAAATTCAAAGACTTTACCATTAGGAGAAATGGATTCGGTGAAATCACATACATCAGATTATTACTTTTGCACTCTTTCTCTCTCCATTAGCCCGTTTGAACTTGCTGTGAACAGGGAAGAGAGGGTGGAGAGACCCCTGAAAGCAAGAGGAATGCAGCGTGAGCGGTGCCTTCATTTAACAGGGTAATTTAAATAGCAAACTTTGCTACACAGGTGTCCGTTTAATTAGCAAATCAACTGACTTGAATAGCAAACTGCTATGCAACAATGATTATTTTATGCCTTCCTATGAGAATTGCAGTCGGAACAAAATACTGCTGGCTTGTTTAATTGCATCAATGTGCATCAGCATCTCAGCGTGAGAATGTAGTTAAAACATATGTAACTACATGCATGAAGACTGAAATAAGCAGGAAACAATCTGATACATTTCCAACTAATCTCATTGAATGTTGTCTGGCACACCCAGATTAATTTAATCAAGTTAATGCATTGCAAGGTAACCAGGACCGTCCGTCTACCTACCTAGAGGTGTGGATTCACCTCTACCAACCTGTGACCTTGCACATAAGAATCAGGAGTCCAAGATGAATACAGAGAGCTTAGCGCAGGAGCATTCAAAACTAGAGCCCAACTCCTCCCTATTCCAATATTGGGCACGCTTTGATTTCAGGGTATTCCAGTTGAGTGGTGCAAGTAAAGTGAAAAAGCGGAATCCTGACAAGCCGCAGGGGTGGGGGCGCACGGGGGGGTGGGGGGTTGGTTCCAAGTTAAGAAGTAGATTGCATTGTACAAGCAGTAGGGTGAGGAGATATAAAGTCAGCAATGTAGCCATAAGCCAACTATGAATAGACTTAAAGAGAAGAAATAGTAATTTGAAGAGAAGATGGTTTTGAATAGAAAGCCAGCCATTGGAGTTAGTGAGCAGACAAGGTAGGATTGAGGTAGGTTATAAATAGTACATGTAGCAAAGCTGAGAATCTTGCTGAATATAGAGAAGGCGTAGAGGAGAAATCCAATAAGTAAGCTGGAACAATAGTCCAGTCTGCTCAGCACAGTGGTAGAGATTAGTTTTCTGTTCAAATGGTGTGTGTGATGTAGCGATGAATTCTCCTAATGTTGATAGGGTTAATCCGATCAGCAGTCACTGTAGTCATGACGACATGCATTAGCTTTAGACCGTTGTCAAAGGACTTTGAGTTGCAGGTTTTGGGTAATGGAATGAGAAGACACCCCGATTATCCAATTGCTTAACCATATTCTTTCCATAGCTTCTCCGCTCTATCTTCCTCCTTCGCTGCCAGCGATTTTGCTAATCGTTCAACTAATAAGCTTACACATTTGTTCATCTGCTTCACCTAAGGATTCCAATGATTCCACAGTCTCTTTTACCTCCTCCTGTTCATGGCCACCTTACTTCCTCTTCCAAAAACTGATGTTGCCACTTACTTGTCCCGGCCCCCCTCTGACCAGTTACATTCTCAGATCCTAAAGCGGGAGCTCGAGCTTCCCAACCTTCGTAACCCAACAATGGAACTCAGTCCCACCAACCATGGGAGCCGAGCACTCCTACTGAAACTTCCGGAAATCACTAAACGTTGCTTTTCGCTTAAATCTTCATGCCTCAGGGCTTAGTGCGCATTATAAATAAATATTTATTTAAAACTGCGTTCTGTAATATTTATCACCTTTTGTTTTTCCCTCCAATTTTAAAACATGCTTCTATTCCCCCTATTATAAAATATGCTTTGCTGGATCACTGTTTACCTTCAAACTCTTGTCCCATTTCTCCTCTTCCCTTCAGCTCAAAGCTTCTTGAGGAGCAAATTGCATACATTCAAGTCTCCACATCTAAATTGCTTTTCACTTCTGCCTTTCTATGACTCTGGCTTTCGTCCTCTTATTTTCACAGAGACCTAATGTATAATTGTTGCAAAGTTCTCCCCTCACTGCTTGTTATGGTAAACATTCCTCTCTCTGGTAATCAGTCTTTTACCTGTGAGCTAATGATTACAGGCAAAGAATAAAGCACACCAAAAAGCAGTAAAGGACCGCTGTGGCTGAGCCACAACCCACATGAGTGCTCACAATGGCTGACGGGATCATCCACAGAGCAGCCCAGAAGATGGAAGGTGCCAACGCAAAGAAAAGTTAAGTGAGTGTGAGTGTGTGCGTGTGCGTTTATTCATTTATAATGCGCGCCTAACCTGGCGGCAACAGGGTCGCAACAGTACAGAATATGCAAAGCTCAAGTTACAAGGTTGCATAAATGAACAGCAAAGATGTATATACAAGGCAGTGGAAGGTCAAATAAATAGATACATATGAGAAGCTGTACATAATCGACAAAAGGATACATGTGTATGTGCAGGGAGTCATATGTGCACTAGAGTGGAGCTAACTGTCCTGAGATTTCAGCCAATTTATATAGTTGGGTCATATAATTTAAGGTAGGGCTGATCTTCTCTTTTAGGATGTGGCAGGGAGTTCCACAATTGTGCCGCTCTAACTGGGAAACTGCTGCCCCTGGCCTAAAACAACTTAAATCTCGGAATGATAAGGCTATTGGTATTAACTGTTCTCAATGGTCTGGTGGAAATTCTCCTCTGGAATCTGTCCGCAAGATAACTAAGGGCTGCGTTGTTAAGAGCTTTGTGAGTGAGGGATGCAACTTTTAAATTAATTTTATTTTGGGTAGAGAGCCAATTATTTTGGCGCCTTATGGATATATGTGATCTTTTAGACACGCCTAGAGCCACTCTCAAGGCATTGTTATGAAGGATTTGAATCCTATGGATGGTGGATTTGTGGGCACCGATGTATAAGGCATTACAGTAATTTAGCCTAGATAGAATAAGGGCTCTGGCCAAAATGATACATCCGAGAGAAAGGGTTTGCCTGATCTGATGAGTTTACAGGTCTAAGCTGTGGCTGAGGCCATGGACTTCACCCATTTCGAAAAGGAGAGGGTGGAGTCGAGGTAGAAGCCAAGTGTTTGTACCTCTTTTTTTTTTTTTTTTTTATTTTCATTTAGTTTATGCAAACTTTAGAAAATCTTTTTATATCAAAACTTATACATTATAGAATATACAATGTCCAATTGCCTCCTCAGCTCTGACCGAGGCTCAAATTTTCCCTTAAAATTCCTCTATCTATAATACCTCGTCCTCATTTCTCAATGTCTCGTTTATCAAACATTTGATCTACGCCGCAGTCTCTTGGAGAATCCCTACTCGGGGTTCTTTCGTATGTGAATTATGTCTGTGTTTGTTCCTCCATTTTTCCCCACATGATTTCTATTTGTTTCAAGAACAATGTGAGTGCCACCGCCAGTTTTTTGTTGTTACTGCAGTGTAGCCTTCCCCACCATTCTTCCTCACTATACGTGGAGACTAATTTTCTTTCCGTTGCCAGGTATTTTGTTCTTAATTCCATAAGTTCGCTGCAATAAAGTATCAAATGTTTTAGTGATTCTGACTCTATTCGACAGAGACGGCATGTTGTATCTTCGTTTTGCCATTTCCTGTTATAGATTTGGGCTTCTTTAGTTTCATATAGATTCAATCTAAATCGCAGATATGCCCTCCTTAGGACTTTACATGGAAACAATTCAAGGTATTGGGTTAGCTGCATTCTCCCTTTTGCTTCTCCAGGATGGTTCTTCATACGTTTGTGTGAATTTCTTTTTTCTATTGTTTTAATCCAGTCCAGATCCATTAGTTTTTTTTTCACTCCATTTGGGTTGTTGACCAGCTGTTTCTCGTCTACTTCTATCTCTTTCAGAATCCTTTTACAGTTTGCTCTCCATTGCTGGAGGATCGAGTGGGGCTGTATACTGTTCCGTTCTGCCAAGATTTCGAATTGGGGGACACAATTTTCAATTGTTTTCCTATACAGGTTTAGCATGTTCCATGTGATCTTCGCATCTAACGTTGCTACACCAACTTCATAGATTACACAAGCGGTCGGGTAACTTTGGGGAATTTGCAGAATCTTTTTCCAAAAGTGCCCCTCACATCTTGCCCAGATCTCACTGGAACATCCGAACAAACATTCCGCTCCGAATATTAATGCTGGGATTACCTTGCTTTTATAGAAATTGATCACTGGCTTATATGAGAATTTTCCATATTTGTTATGGATTACCCGGGCTTGTGCTGTCAGCTGTTTACATTTACTCAGGGTCTTAACTACCATAGGTTCATCTCGCAGGCTTGAGTTTATATACACCCCTAGGTATCTGCTGCATTTTACTTTTTTGAGTTTTCCATTTCCGAGTGACCATTGGAATTGACGTTTTCTTAACGAGGTACCCTTTAGATTTTCTAGGGTCAGGATCTCTGATTTCTCTGCATTGACCTCCAAGCCCATTTTTATTGTATATTCTTTAAGTGCTGTTAATTTGCGTTGAAGGCCTATTGGTGTAAGATCTAAAATTACCATATCATCTGCATACAGGAGCCAACTAACTTTATTTCCGTTTATCGTGGGAGGCGTGCTTCGCACTTCCTCAAACACCCTACCCACTTCCGATATGTAGAAGTTAAATAGGGTAGCGCCCAGTGGACAGCCCTGTTTTATCCCTCTGGCCGTTGGTATTGATTTTGAGTGATTTCCCTGGTCGTCCAATCGAATTTTTACCGATGTTTGCGAATATAATTCTTTTATAGCCAGGATAAGGCTCAATGGGCAGCCACGATCTTTCAGGTTTTGCCATAGCGTTTCTCTGTCTACCCCATCGAACGCATGAGCCAGATCAATCAGAGCTAAATACACTTTCTTGCCCGATCTAATTGCTTCCATTTTTACTAGGTTCAATATTAGCAGATTTAGGTTACATCCCACGCCTTTTACAAAGCCTGCTTGTCGGACGTCAATTGACTTACTTTCTTTTAGCCATGTATTCAGTTTCTGTAAGAGCATAGTTGCAAAGATCTTCCCAAGTACGTCTAGCAGGGCAATTGGCCTGTAGTTTGTTGGTTTCAGGCGACATCCTTTCTTAAATATCGGCACTATTATGCCTTCTTTCCATGATGCAGGGATTCTAACCTCTTGTATGATGTTTTGAAATAGTCTTTCGCAAAACGTGGACCATTCATCGATGTTTTGTTTCAGCATCAGATTTGATAGGCCATCTGGCCATGCTGCTCTTGAATCACTACATTTTTTAATACAGGTTGAAATATCTATGCGTTTGAAGCTTAGATCCCATGGTTGTATTTTCGGGAAAACCGGTGTTTCTGTTTTAAGTTGTTTCTCGAACAGGGATGTGTAGTGCTTCTCCCATTCACTTTCTGTCACCATGTTCTTCATTATTGCTTTCTGGGGATTTTCTACTTCATTTAGCAAAGACCAGAATCCTCTGGAATTTCGCTGCTTCAACGACTTCAGCATGGCTTCCGCGTCATTTTGCTCTAATTTGGCCCTATGCAACCTCACCTCTGACCTGTAGTTGTTTTTTAACAGACTTATCTTTTGCTTGTATTTCGTGTCATTTGTTTGCTTTCTACAGTTTTTCCTTGGAGTTCTTTTTTTTTCAGCTATTTCTTTGTCATGTACATGCTTTTTATACTGTAGTTTCCCCTGACCTTTTACTTTCACCCTATAGATTTCCATAAATTCACTGTACTCTGTTGTTGGTGTCTTCAGATGGCATGAATCAGGGTTTATGGCCTCTACCAGTGATTCTATATCAGTAGCCGTCATTCTCAGCCTTGTTCTTCCGGGTTCCACTTCATATTGTTGATGCTTCTGTAGAATTTTCTTATGTGTGGGTTGGCTCCACATCAGTGAGACAAGGTTGTGGTCACTCTGTGTTGATTTTATCACTTTCATGGAGGACATTTCTGCAGCGATGTTTTCTGTCACGAAAAAATAATCTATTATTGATCTCTGGGTACCTCTCTCCCATGTCTCTACTGCCGGTACATCACCTAATGTGTTCCCATTCATCATTATCATAGCACGATCTTCCATCTCTTCGAGCCACATTTTTTCTTTCCTCCTATCCTTTACTGATCGTTCTTTTTCCGATTTGGGTTTGTTAACAATTTCTATTAATTTCAAATTCAAGTCTCCACATATCACCATCTTGGCATCCCTCTCTATTGATTTCAGGTGATCCATGGCATCCAACAGGTCGTCCATTAAGTTCCCTTGTTTTGCCTCTTGATTGTTCCAATAGATGTTGAAAATATGTATTCTTATGTTTTTTTGTGGATCCTCAAACTCTTTGGCCTCGATCTTTGCATATTGTATGTAGTTTGACAAATTCATGGACTCCTTTATCACAAACCCGCTCTTGTGACTCACCAAGATTAATTGACCAGACATGGGTCTTCCCTTTTTTTTTATTATGGCCGGATTCATTGCCACCTCAAAACCTTCTATACACGGGCAACTGGCTAGCCATGTCTCTTGGAGACATACGATATCGCAATTCCTCAGCATTTCATTGGAACTGTTGGCAAGATGTGCGAATCCTCTGGTATTCCAAGTTGCCCATGTTATGGTGTTTTTGTCCCTTTGGCATTAACTTCGTGGTTGGTTATTTATGGCTTTAGCTATCCATGCCCATTCATTTGCTTCTTTTTCCGGTTTCGGGCTATTTCCATTCGGAGCTTGCTGGTTTAGATCGTCCGTGGCAGGTATGTTCTGCACTGTTATTTCAATTTTTAGGCCTTTTGGGTCGTCTATCTTCTCCCTCGGTTCTCTGCACTCTTCACCGGCTTCGGTGCCTTTATCCACACTCCCCTTTTTTTCGTGCTGATCAGCCTGCTGCTGTTGATTTTCCTTCTGTGAGCACTGATTTGGTGCTAGTAGATTATCTACCTCATAGATTTGGTATCCTGCATCCATTATTTGCCTTTCACACATCATAATCAGTGCAGTGATCTTCCTTGAGTCGATGTGTACCAAGGTACTTGCGCGACCATATTCTTTTATCATTTCGACTCTGCTTAATTCGATGCTTCGGATAGCTCGCAATACCGTTATCGATTGGAACAGTTGTAGTATTGTATTCCTATTCGGCGACTTATCATTCTTATTTTGTTCAATCTTTTCAATCAAGACCCTGAATTTCGGTTGGCCCTCCTTTGGCTTATACTTCTCCTGATTATTTTGGATTCTCGAATCCTCTTTGAATCTCTCACTTGTTTCACTCTTTTCTTTCACTATTTTAGTGAGATTTGGCATTCTATCTGTTGATGGTTCCACTTCTGGTTGATTTGAGCCAGCTTTAACTTCTAAGTTAATCTGCTTCCTATGGTTCTCCTGGGCTAATTTGTTTTTCAGTAAACTGATTTTTAATTTTTCTTCCATGGTATAAAATGGCTTTTTTGCCAAGGTATCATCCACACTTGTTCCAACCAGCGCGCCCTCCATCTTTTCCGATGGACAGATCAGTCGTATCACTCTCCTGTTCTTCGGTTCATCGTTTGTCCTCTCTGGCACCCTATCTCGCGTAGCATCCTTATGTCTGCCCCCATCCTTTTTGTGGGACACCTATCACACTTCTCGACTCATCTTCTGTGTCATCATGGGTGCTATATACTGACACGTTCATCAGATCTTCATCGTCCTCAACTTGACCAAGTTCTATTAAGTCAGTGCCGTTTTGCCGAGGCATTTCTTGCTGCTTATTTTGATTTTGTCCAGTATTTGGATCACTAACCGCGTGCTTTTTAGCATCCTCTTTAATCAACTCTGTTTTATTTATTGTCACGTTTAGGGCCTTAATATTTCTAAAAAAGTTTGCTGTGTTTTTAGCATTTTTGTTCTTAGGGGCTGACAGGTTTTTTGTTTTCCTTTTGCATTTCCCTTGTTTATTATTGCCATTTATTATCCCATTTCCGCTATTCTTTGGATTAGGTGCTGGTTGTTTTTCAAATATCTCATACCAATCTTTATCTGAGCTCTTATTTTCAGGTGTTGTCTGTTGGTCGCACGTCTTTCATCCTATTGTCTTCATGCTCATTATTGATGTTTTCAGTGGATAGTGGAGCCTCCTGGGCCACTACCTTCCTTATTCGTGTATCCTCAGTTTTGTCGTCCATTCTATCGCTCATATTACTGGTGTTTTCGGAAGTTGAAGAGGCAACTATTTCCTCCAGCTCACTTAATCGTGTCTCCTCGCTTTTTTTATCTTTACCAGAGTCTACAACAGATGACCCTCTGTTCTCCTCCTCTTTGGTTCCGGGTCGTGTGGTCTTTGGCTCTTGCATTCTGTCTTTGTGCTGGGGATCTTGTTCTTTCCCTTCTTGCTCTATGTTGATCACGTCGTGATTCCTTGGGATTGATTTTTTATTTGCTCCAACCTCGTTTCTGTCCTCCACTCTCAATTGCTTTATTGGGGGGGGCTCTTTCGGTGCGGCTAACTGGGGTTGGGGCTCTTGTTCTACCAGTATCGTTTCATAATGATCCGGGCACTGATCGGATCTTTTTAATTTTGCGTGCATTTTCACCTGCTCTTTATTCAAGGTTAGTATCGCATGTTTAGCTACCTCTGCAAATAACCGCTTATCCTCGGCGTTATTTTTCAGGGCATCTTTCAGTGTGTTTGTTGCGTATTCGTATCCACGAGATGACATTTTATTTTGTAGGGTCATTTCCAAAATGTCCCCTTCCATTTTAATTATTTTCGTATTTAACAGCGCGATCAGTGTGTTCTGATCTTTGCACGTTTCATTTAATTGCTCATAGAGCTTTATTAGCGGCTTTGTTGCTATTGTCGTTGCCGACATCATAGTTGGTCGTAATTCGTTCACCACTTTTTCGATCATGGCTTTCGATGTTAGAGTCTTGGCCCTTGTTTTCCTTTGCGATAGTTTGGTCTTGTTATGTTCAATCTGTTCAACTTCCTCTTTTTCTGTTTCGGTCTCAGTGTTTCTTGTAGATGTAATAGACGACCCCGACCCGGACCTTCTGATATTTCTTAATGTATATGCTGAAGCATTGACGTTGTAATTTTCTCTATCTCTTTCTCCCTTTTTATGTTTTTGCGATTGATGGAGATCGGAGTCCGAGCTATGTATATGGGAATAATGCCTTGAATGTACTTCAGTCCCTCGTTTCTCTGTCTGTCCTAGACGCCAATTTGAGTCCTCCATTCTTCCGGTATCCTTACCGCACTCTTCAAGAGCTGTTCGGTTAGAGGTGTTTCTTTGCTGTTGGATATTTTGTTTGCGGCTCACACTTGGGACCGCCATTTTAGCATTTAATCGGGTTAAATCTCTGATCAACTGATCTGCTATGGCTATGGAGCTTCGTCGGGGCTGTTGTCGGGGGTCTTTCTCTTGATTGACCATGGCGGAGACTTCCACTGCTGGCTTCCAGATTTCTTCTTCGTGTGGGTTTCTCTCTTTGATTGAATCGCTCGGTCTCCGACTTATCATGCCTTCCTCGTCCTCCGACATTACGTCACTCATTTCGTCTGGTAACCATTGCTCTTGTTCATGTTGACTGGTCATCATTACGGCTTGCCACAGTTTGTCTCTCGTCTCCAGATTATTGACCAATTTACTTTTAGCAGGTGGTGGTTCCTTTATGGGACTTTCTTTAGAAGTTTCCCATCGCTTTTGGAGCCTCATTGATGCCAGATTAGGAGGGCCTGACCTATTTAACACTGAGATGCTTTTTACTTTCTCCATATCTTTTTTGATTATCTCCTCGACATTCTTCCATGCTAGTATTTTCAACGAGCAGATTTCTCTGCGCGGATTCGCTCGGTCAAGATTTGGGTTTGGCATGCTTTTCTCTTTAAATAGGGGGCCATTAGAGTGTGTGACCACTCTATTTAAGTTGTTAGCCCTCTCTGTCAATGGGGGATTCCCCTTTTTCTCCATGTCACGGGCACTCACGTTGTCTCGGTCGAGGTCACAGAGGCTATCTCTTGTGCTGCTTTGCACCTCCAGGACCTCGCTTGGGGTCTGATACTCAGACTGCTCCTCTCTTTCTATAATTGGGCATATCTCCAGCTCCCCCCCTTTGGCCGCTTCTCTTTCTCGGAACTGCATGTCCTGTTGCACGTCCAGTTGCTCCAATATATCGCAGGGGCTAGGGCATGGAGGGCGCGGGGTTGCCTCTAGGCAGTCAATCACATACTCAGCTGTTTTTGGTGCTGGGTCTAAAGATCCTAATATGGTCGTAGTGTTTGTGATATTGACGCCATTAACTCTCTGCTCAATAGGTTTGGATGGTGACAAACTCAGACCCTTAAGATCATGGCAAGGCTTTGCTGCGCTGTCAGCCAACACACTTACCGCTCTCCCGTGGGCTTGCGGCGGCTTTCTTCCGACCATCGTGATTTCATCTCGCTCGGCTTTCCTTAGTTGCGCTCGGGTCTGCAGGATTCCGGGTCTTCCTGACATCATCTTCCGCCCTCTCTTAAGGCCCCCGGGGAACACGGGCGACACTCTCCTACCTCCCTCCACAGAATCAGCCCTGATGGTGGGTCCCAGCACACCAAACAGCCACAAAACAGTATGCGCCCTTTGCACCTGTCGGGCTTAGCGCCACAAGGGTGGTGGGCTCGCTGTTTTCTGCACTCGGCTGAGTCACGTGCAAGGTCGCGTGACACTCCCGGCTCCGCCTCCTCCAGGAAGCGTGGGTGTGCCGAAACGAGCCCTCCACTAGCTCTTGATGTCCAAGTTCGCCTGCTGCAGGACGCGCTGTCTCTGCAAGTCAATTTCACACCGCTTTGCTGGTGGGCTCGCTGTTTTCTGCACTCGGCTGAGTCACGTGCAAGGTCACGTGACACTCCCGGCTCCGCCTCCTCCAGGAAGCGTGGGTGTGCCGAAACGAGCCCTCCACTAGCTCTTGATGTCCAAGTTCGCCTGCTGCAGGACGCGCTGTCTCTGCAAGTCAATTTCACACCGCTTTGCTGGTGGGCTCGCTGTTTTCTGCACTCGGCTGAGTCACGTGCAAGGTCACGTGACACTCCCGGCTCCGCCTCCTCCAGGAAGCGTGGGTGTGCCGAAACGAGCCCTCCACTAGCTCTTGATGTCCAAGTTCGCCTGCTGCAGGACGCGCTGTCTCTGCAAGTCAATTTCACACCGCTTTGCTGGTGGGCTCGCTGTTTTCTGCACTCGGCTGAGTCACGTGCAAGGTCACGTGACACTCCCGGCTCCGCCTCCTCCAGGAAGCGTGGGTGTGCCGAAACGAGCCCTCCACTAGCTCTTGATGTCCAAGTTCGCCTGCTGCAGGACGCGCTGTCTCTGCAAGTCAATTTCACCAATTGTACCTCTTTGGTCACTTTAATGGGGTTGCCATCAATTACAAATGAAGAGTAGTCTTGGCCTAATTTCTTAAGGTTGGGGTGGGTACCTAGGATGATGAGCTTGGTTTTATCATCATTCTAGCATAGACTGTGGGTTACCAATCATGCCTGCATGATGAGATACACCCCGTTTACCAAGGCCAAATCCTTGTTGTAATCCCCGGAAAGTGAGAGGAGAATCTGATTATCATCTGCGTAATTAGTGTAGATGATACCAAAAAGGTCCAGATCATCAAAAAGGGGCTTAGTAAATATTTTGTAAAGGGTGGGGGAGATGCAAGAGCCCTGTGGTACACTGTAGGTGATAGGGATCGGGTCCACCGCTGCTGATGGGGAGAACACCCTCATGGTCCTGTCGCTTAGAGAGGACTCGATCCACGTTATCGCCTCTTTGGAAAAGTGGGCGGCCGAATCTAGGTGGCTACATAAGACCTTGTGGTTAACAAGGTCAAATGCAGCAGAGAGGTCAAGCAATAGGAGGAGGGCTGTTTTCCGTTTATCTCGAAGCTCATCAATTTGTGCCTTCAAATCAATAAGGGCGGTCTCAGTTCCATGTTGAGGACTAAATCCTGATTGTCGCGTTCCTAAGAGTTTATGAAGTTCTAGGAATTTTTTTATTTGATTATAAGCGATCTTGTCTAGTATTTTTAACAGAAATGGAACTGTTGTGATGGGACAGTAGTTTGTAGGTATGAGTGGATTGAGGGTTTGCTTTTTTAGCAGAGGCAGCATCCAGGATTGTTTCAAGTTGGTAGGGACAGTACCAGATTCAAATGAAGCATTGATAAGTTTGGATACAAACAGGGACAGATCTCTTGCAGCATCTTTTATGAGCTAGGCTGGGCAGAGATCGCCCTGGCAATTGGAAGGCTTAAGTTAGAAGTTCCTTCAAAGGGGGGTCAGGAGTATAATTGTTGGGCTGAGGTAGGTGATTAAGTGTGGCTTTTTAATGGCTATTTTATTTTGAAGTGTATTTACTTTTGGGGCGTGGCTTGAGCAGCCATGGAGTGGGGCGTGCTTCCCGTGGAGCTCTGGAGGATCCGACAGTTGATCCGTACAAACTACCTTTAAAAGTGCGCCACTGGTTCCAGAATCGATCCCACACACATGGGAATGGATGCTTCGCTCATGGATGCTTCGCTCATTGTATAAAGATCGAGAAAAATCGTAAGCGGGAGTCTGGAGAAATTGCTTGACGAACGACGGCGGCGGCTCGGTCCATTGTCACACAAGATGGCTGACGACAAAAGAAACGAAACCAGGGTACTCGAAGAGGACGAATAGAGGCGGCGGCCACGGGGAAAGAACAACAATCGCAAGGAGAAGGCGGAATACGAAAACCCCCTGTGGGCCGCAGGTCTTGAGTCGTGAAAGCTTGGGCCCTGGCCCGGACGGCAGGGGCCCGAGGTGTGAAAATGCAGGCCGCACCACGACCAGCACGAGAAGCGCTCGCCCGGCATTGAACTAGCAGCGGTGAGAGGAGGGGGAGGTGGCGACTGCCTGGAGACCACCGCGACAGTCGGTAAAGAGCGGAAATTGCGGCTGGGGGGGGACACTCGGTCGCTGAATCGTGATAGGGAGACCCAACGGTGAACAGAAAATGGCGGTGCGAGGGGCCGTGGGCAAGAATAAGACCAAACAACCCACGATGGACATTTTTGCGAAAGCACACCGGTCTCCTGCGGCCACCTCAACCAAAGGCCCGATGGCACAGGCTGAGGGCGCGACAGCGGCTGATAATCGTCAGATTTTGGAGGCCATTACCGAGCTGAAGGAATCTTGGGGGGTTGCGATGATGGACCTACGCACTTCCCTGGAGGCTAAAATTGAAGCAGTGGGCATCGAAGTCTCCCTGCTGAGACAGGATGTCAGGGGACTGGCGGAACGCACAAGCAGCCTGGAGGGCACGGTGAAATCTAATACAGACACCGGTGCCAACAATACAAAAGAGATCCATGTCCTCAAGCAACAGGTGGCCAACTTGGAGTCTCGAACAGAAGAAGCAGAGGGGAGAGCGAGGAGAAACAACATTCGTGTGGTGGGCCTGCCGGAAGGAGAGGAGGGCCAGGACCCGACTGATTATATCGAGAACCTACTCCTACAAGGAACCGGGGCCGGTAAACTCTCGCAAGGATTTGTGGTCGAGCGTGCACATAGAGCCCTCATGCGGAAGCCGAGACCGGGGGCCCCTCCACGAGCGATAATTGCCAAAATACTGAACTATAAAGACCGGGAAAAAATATTGGAGTATTTTCAGAAAGGCGGTACAATCGAGAGGGCCTCGAGCACTATCACGGCATACCCGGATTACACTATGCTGGTCCAGAGGCAGCGGTACAGCTATGTAACCATCAAAAGGAGGCTGCGGGCGGCTGGGATAAAATATATGCTGCTGTACCCAGCGAAATTGAAGGTCGTGTACAAGGGCAAAATGCACTTTTTTGATACTCCGGAAGAAGCGACAACGTGGTTGGATCTGCAGGGCTGCCCGGATCAAGACACGGAGGAGACACAAAATGGACGTGAAAAGTGACTGACACGGTATGCATCTTGCTATGGCGGCGAAGGCTGAGAACGAAGGGCTGATATTCGATAACATATTGCGGATTGTGAGAGACTTGATGGACTTGAATATAGTGGCGGTTACATATGTTTAAACTGTATAGAAATGTGTAGTTCTTTGATGTGCTATTGGAGCGGCAGGGCGGTAGCACCCTACCCCCCGAATTGTAGTTGTACTTATAGTAGGTTGGCCATTAGGGCGGCCTCACCCTGCGGAGCTTCGAGTACAGGCGAAAGCCGGAAAGAGCTAGATGCGGGGGAGCCTGAGATCCAGGAATGGAGCTGGGCAACAGTTGGGGGGGGGGGGGGGGGAGGGAGTGGGAAGTTTGGTGTGCTTTTGGTTAATGGGGTTTTAGAAGGGGATGCGAGCCTATATAGATTGGAATGGAACTCTAAGGTTACACTGCACCTGTGGGGGAGGGAATGGGATCATACCAGGCCATGGGGGACCTTAAAATACTCACATGGAATGTGCAGGGGCTTAATAGCTATTTAAAAAGGAACAAGGTTATGCAGGCAGAAAATAGATCTGGCATTGCTACAGGAAACCCACCTTACACGTGAGAAGATGGACATGATTGCGGGAAAGTGGAAGGGGGTGTTGGTGTGTTCTTCGTACTCGGCCTACGCAAGAGGAGTACTTATATGGGTGGAGCCACATGTCCCGTTTCAGCGGTTGCAAGTGGTGGCTGAAACAGATGGGAAGATGGTTATGCTGAGGGGATTGGTAGAGAATAGGGAGATAAGTATTGTTAACACGTACGCCCCGAACCAGAACACAGCGGCGTATATTAGGACACTTAGTGCGAACCTGAGCGTGTGTGTGTGTGTGTGGGGAGCGCGGTGATCTGGGGAGGGGACTTCAACTGTGTATTAAACCCGAGGGTGGATAGATCGGACGGGAAATGGGATAGACCGCCCCTGCAGCCAGGGCGTTACAGACGCTGCTGGATGACTTTGGGTTGGAGGATGCATGGAGTGTGGGGCACCCTGGGGATAGGCAATATTCGCATTATTCTGCCCCACAGCAGTTATAAACAAGGCTGGACTATATCTTCGCATCACCAGAAATGATAGCGGAGATTGCGCACATAGAGTACAGGGCCAGGGTCCTTTCGGACCACTCGCCCCCGATTCTTGCGTAGCAAGATTGCCCCCTGAGGGCGAGGATCCCGACATGGCGCCTACGAGCTGAGGCGTTGTGAAGCCCCTTCTTTAGAGAAGATTTTACGGGAGGAGATAGTAAACTATTTTGAAACCAATTCTGGGAGTGTGGACTCGGCGGGGACGCTATGGGAGGCCTTTAAACTTGTTATGAGGGGGGCGGCCATGGTGAAATCCAAGGGCCTACAGGGTGGGGTTTCAACAGAACTGAGGGAGATGGAAGCACAATTGGAAGAGGCCTTAAAAGCCGGCGACGATACAGCGGAGAAACTAGATTTGATACTTAAGCTGCAGCAAAAATGTGCGGATTGTTGGGAGAGGTTGTGCAACCTTAACTATAAAAGGTACATAGAGAGACAGCATGCGGGAGGTGACAAACCGGGGAGACTTTTGGCGTGGTTATATAAGAGCGAGACCCCCAGAGCCACAATCAGAACTATAGAGAGGGAAGATAGTAGCGTGGAGGACACCCAGGAGGGGGTTTATCAAGCGTTTGTGGATTACTATAAAGTGCTCTACAGGGAAGACGGGGAAAGTAGCCGGGCAATGATAGAAGAAACACTTGAGGATATGGGGTTGCCCACGATCAGTGAGGAGGAAAGAGAGGAATTGGACTCCCCGATTACCCTGGAAGAACTGGGGGAGGTGGTGAGGCAGTTGCCTACTAGTACGACCCCGGGGACCGGGCTCCCAAGCAAATTTTACAAGGTATATATAGAAGAGGTCCTCCCCCCCCGCTGCTAGAGATGATAAATGAGGCGTTCGAGACGAGCCGCCTGCCGGAGTCACAGAGAGGCTGTTATAGTACCTCTCCCTAAACCAAATAAACCAGGGCGCAGCTGTGGTTCCTTCAGACCTGTGTCAATGTTGAACCAAGACGGCAAGATATTAACTGCGGTCTTGGCGAATAGACTGAAAAAGGTCATTGGTAAGTTAATACATCCGGATCAAACGGACTATGTCCCCCATAGAAACATTACCAACAATCATAGGCGACTTCAGAGGATCATTGAGTTTGGCAGCGGAAGTGAGGAGGAAATGGCAATCGTGTCTCTGGATGCGATCAAGGCCTTCGACTTCGTCAAGTGGGCGTGGCTGCTAGCGGCCCTGAAACACTATGGGTTAGGGCTTGGCTATGTAAGGTGGGCGGAGATTTTGTATAGTGAACCGCTGGCCAGAGTAAAGACGGGATCTGTGATATCAGAGAGGTGGCAGCTTAGTAGGGGTACTAGGCAAGGATGCCCGTGGTCCCCCATGCTCTACATTTTGGCCCTGGAGCCTCTCGCGATCTATTTGAAGCAGCAATATGACACCATAGGCATCGAGGTGAACGGGGAGCGGCATTTGGTCTCCCTATACGCGGACAACATGTTGCTGTATGTGCGGTACCCGGAGGAGAACCTCCAGTACATTTTTGAAGTGCTTGGGAGATACGCTGGGCTATCAGGCAAAGCGGTGAACCCCCAGAAGTCTAGTCTGTTCCCGTTGGGGGGGGCATACAGGGGTCCCAGCGTAGAGGCTACAGGTCTTACAGGTACCGTGGGCGGTTAGTACTTTTCGGTACCTGGGGATAGATATATATCACACCGTGGGGGAGAAGCATAGGTGTAATACAGAGGGGCAATCCAAAAAATTGAGAAATCAATGCGGTTTTGGGCGAAGCTGCCTTTGGCGATGATGGGGCGGGGGGCGATGCTAAAGATGGTGGTCCTGCCAAGGCTCCTACATTACTTCGGAAATATTCCGTATCCGATTCCTAAAGGGTTTTTTGCCAAACTGAATAGCATGTGTAGGGACTTTCTGTGGCATGGCACGCAAAACAGAGTGCCGTTGTGGAAGCTCCAGAACTTCCATGACAAAGGGGGTATAAAGCTGCCCAATTACGAGGCGTACTATGTGGCGAGCCAGTTGCAATATGTTGCCAAATGGCTATCTGATGGAGACCTCCGAATTCAGGCTGTTTGGGCGGGACTGTGCACCCTTTTATCTGAAAGAAGTTATGTGGGCACCCAGGGCGGAGATGGTGGGCGCCCTAAAATGATGCTGCTGGGGTGGAAGGTGTGGCGCAGGGCATGCCAATTGATGGGGAACCCGTCCCCATGCTCGCCGCAGATGCCATTGGTGGTATTGACAGGGGCAGACGCTCAGCTGCGACTGATACTCCGGACCCACTGGGAGCCGGCTGGGGTGGCAACGATGGGTGATATTTGGCAGGGGGGCTCTTGTGTTACCTTTGAAGGGCTGCGGGAGGAGGCCTGGTTGCACAAAGGCCAGTGCATCACGTACCACAGAATGGTACAGAGGATTAAGAGAATGTGGCCCGAAACTGTGTTGGAGGAAGAACTGGACGCCACCATAGACGTCATATATGATATAGCGGAGGGGGGCCATGAGGTCTCCAGACTGTACGAGATGTTGATGTCTAAACTGGGGAAGGAGGTCACGCAGCTGAGAATGGACTGGGGAACTGAGGTTGGGGGAACGGGTGCAAAGGTATCATAAGGTGGTGTCTAGAAACGCGAGACCAACAGATACAGCTTTACATAACACACAGGGTTTATATGACGCCTTGGAGGATATCGAGGTTCGATAATGCAGGTCGGCAAGCATGCCCCAAGTGCGACGAAGAGAACGCAGGCATGGTGCATATGTTTTGGTATTGCCTGATCATAGAGAGGTTCTGGAGGGTAAGAGAAACTAGAAGGAAGAGGGGTCAAGATAGTAGTGGACACGGTATGGGCCTGCCTGCTGGGGGGGTTCCCCAGACCACGGAAACTCAGGCATGTAAGCAAAATAAGGGACCTGGCTTATGTGCTTGCAAAGAGAAGGATTGCCATGGGATGGAAGTCATGCCATGTGCTGAGGATAGAGGTGTGGTGGAAAGACTTGCAAAAATGGGCGGAAGCCGAAACCATAGCATGGCAAGAGGCGTGCAGCAATGGGGGGGGGGGAGGGAGGAGGAGAATGAGTCCCTGATGGCCTGGAAATCACCGATAGCTGGATTGTTTGGGTCAGTAGATGACCCGACTTAACTTGTTGAGGAGGAGACCGAACCACAGGGTGTGGAATCTGATGACTCAAGGTGATAGACTCGCAAGGGGGGGTGGGGTACTGGGAGTAGTGGTTAGGGAATTTAAAAAGTGTAATGAAACTGTTTAACATGCACTGTTTGTTTGGTTTTATTGTTTGTTCAAAATATTTTAATAAAAACTTTACAAAAAAATAAAAACTAAAGTGTATTTACTTTATTGGGTAGTGCCTGCTGTATATCTGAGCACCATGTTTTATCTTTGGTGCAGGTGTCAGGGTTAGGAATGGGGAACTAATTCCTTATGGATAGTAAACAGTTCCCTCATGCTGGAATTGGCATTGGTTATGCGCTCATTATATGAGTTGCGCTTGGCCAAGTAGATTTCCTTTTTGTAGTGAGAAGGGATTTCCCTAAGTTTAGTTTTATTGTCTTCAGAGGGGTGTAGCCTCCACGAAGTTTCACGACTCCTCTTTAGTAGTCGTAAATCTTTTAGTTGGGGGGTGAACCATTTGTTTAGATAGGATTTGGGTTTGCTCGGTCTGAGTTTCACGGGGGCAATGTTGTCAAGCGTAGTTAATATTATTATACTTCTCAACAAGCGTTTCAGGATCTAAGTGGTCAGCCAATTGATTGAGGGTGGGAAGAATGGCGGGAATCACTTTATCCGCTGTGATACTTATTTTATTTCTGGTTGGACATGGCGGGTCAGTTGTAGGGACTGGGGGGGAGTGGAGGGGGGGAGAGAGGTCTGGTGGTGGAGAGTTCAAAGGACAGGAGGAAATGGTCCGTCCATAGTTGTGTTGAGATAGTTGTGATGTTAACGGTGCAGGTATAGTCAGGCACCCAATCAAGTGTTCTCCCTTTGATATGTGTGGGTTTGGTGATTCTTTGGGTTATGCCAAGTTCAGTGAAGGTGCTGGCAATGGAGGTGGCATGTTTGTCTAGAGGATCATTAAAACCCAGGTTGAAGTCCCCTAGGACAAGTAGTTGAGACGTGATTTTGGACAGTAAGGTGTTGATATCCTCCTCAAATGTTCCAATAGGACCAGGGGGTCTATTGATAAGGTCGATAGTAAGTGTCTGGGAATTAAGTAGCAGACGTTTGGCTTTCAGTACTTAGCATGATTCAGTACCTAGGGGTAGTTTAAGTCTCATAGCTAGGCTGGATTTTGCGATGATGACAATGCTGCCGCCTCACGTTTTATCTCTGTGCTGTCTCAATATGGAATAGTCTTCAGGGATTGCTAATGTGAGTAAGGGTCCTGCTGCTTCATGCAACCAAGACTCTGTAATAGCAAGAAAGTCCAGGTTATTAGCCAATATTTGGTCAGTGGCGTGAGCAGTCAGGGATCTGGCATTTATCAGAGCTCCTGTAAGAGGGGAGGCTGCTGTCGTGGCATAGGTGTGGGTAGGTTTGGTTTTATAGGTAGGGGGTTGGGTCCTTATAATATTGGGGTCGGTGATAATTTTCTTCTTCTGGCTATTGTTATAAAAGGCGTCACAAGATCGCTGGTTACCTTTTCTTCCTGGGGAGCGAGGAGATGAGGCTGCCAGTCTGTCGATGGATCTTCGCAAAGATGAAAGAGCAACGCGGGGAACTGACCCAACACCCTCCTGACAATAAATGACAGGATTGAGCTGAACCAGCTCCCAACGTCACGGGTAGTACTTCTCTGTATTTGCGTGACGTCAGGACAGTGTAAACACTGACAGAGAAGGCCAGGTGAAGTCCGCTTCGGTACCAGCAGTTCGAGGGACAGATCTTCGGTAATTCCTCGGTGGTAGTAATGGCACGGATACCGGCAGGGCACAAGACCAGTAGAAAAGGAAATGGGGAGGCAGACCCTTCAAGGAGGAAAGAAAGAGTAGGGGAAGAGAACGAACACCCCAGGATCGGACCCCTTCCCAACCAAGGAATGGTGCAGGACTAGAGAGGAACCCAGGCAGGGACCTACCTAACCCCAAAGACCAAGTACCAGACTGGAACCCAAAAGGGCAAGGAACAAGGCAGGGCAGGGCACAAGGAACAAGGCAAAGGATAAGGAGCACTGGGCTAAGCACAAGGAAGAAACAGGAACAGGACAGGAGCAGAACAGAGACTCCGGCAAGGTAGGGCTCCTGGAGCGTATACACAGAACAAACCGCGTTGAGACGCGTTGTTTCCGGGTCTGCGAAGGCTATTTATAGCCTGGGACCAAAGCGGGGCTTGGAACGCAAGCCGCTGTCACTGCGCATGCGCGAAACGTCGGATACCGACGTTCCGCGCATGCGCAGGACATTCAAGATGGCCGCGCCCAGGGAGCCGGGAGCCCGGACCGCGGTATGCCATGGAGAAAGGCGCCAACGCGGATACAATGTGCAGGAGGGAGACCGCTGCAGCTGAGGACCCCGACCCCCAGAACAGGTGAGTGGCGCGCGCTGCGTGACAGCTATTAGATCTTTTGTTAGATAAGGGCAAGGATCTAGTAAGAGGTTTGTGAAGTCTAGTTAGTCTCGAACGGAATCCAGCATTTCTAGAGGCTAGGCTGCAAGGACTGGCTTTGAAACTAACTCGGTGGACTCACTACAAGGTGATCCATGTTGATTGGACTATCTGGTAGACTGTTGGCCATATTCGGCTGGGCTCCCTCTTTAAGTGGCTAACGCAAAGCAAACGGTGGGTGATTAGCAGCAGGGTGGTAGTGGCGCAAATGCTGTGGGCTTTGATGCGCATGATGTAGTGTGGGTTCGGTTATTATTTGCTCTGAATTATGAAGTGTTCTAGAATGTGGTGCACCTTGTAAAGGAGGCACTTGGACACATCCACTAGACCTGTCTAGACTAACTAAGTGGGGCGTGCCTAGGTCGCTGTGTCATTCTCAAAAGGAAGGCGGGTTCAACTTTGACTAGAAGGGGCACGCAGTAATCTCTGATCTCGAGCAGTTAATGCAAATAGAAAGACAGGCTAGTTCCACTGTGTCTAGATGGGGTACATGGTAGTCACTCTTACAATTAATACAAGTGTACTGGTTCAGTGAACAACAATGCACTTACTAAAAAGGTAGGCTAGATTTTTGTCTGGGTATGATATGACGTTTAGAACGCGCCTATACACAAGTGTTTTAAGGCGCGTCGAGGCAAGGGGGGGAAACAGAGGGAGGACAGACAACGATCCTACTAGGCCAGGTGTCATTCAGATTGCGCAAGTGCATGGGAAGGGGGGAAAAGGAGAAGTGCGCGGGGGGAAGGGAGAGGGGAAAGTGCAGTACATGGGAAAGCCGAATAAATAAGACAAATAAGACAAATAAAACAGCCAGCTAGTGGCAAGTGCAAGGAAGTGCAGACATTAGTGCTGGTAGGGGGACTGAAGGGATACAGAAAAACGGTCCCCAAGTGCAGGGGTTGCCAGGGAGGCAGTGCAGGTAGACAATTGACGGGGCCTGGGCCAGAGATCAGAAAGGGTGGCCAGGTTACCAGTGCAGTTTCAGTCAGGAATTCAGCAGGGGAGGGGTGGGGAGAAAGCAGAAGCAAAGAGAAAGGTTTTGAGGTGTTACCGGAACTGGAGATGGTTCTCCTCGAGTTTCAGGGAGGCAGGAAGGCTGTTCCAGAGAGAGGCCCCTGCCGAAGAGAGTGATCTGCCACCAACTCGTTGCTTGGAGAAGCGACTGACCCGGAGGGAGTTGGAGGCAGATGAGCGAAGAGCTCGAGAAGGAAGATATTTAGGGAGAGAGAGTTGAAGGTACTGCGGCCCCTGAAGGCCTTGTGTACAATGAAGAGGGTTTTGAACTTAATCCTTGCAGCCACTGGGAGCCAGTGCAGAGATTTCAGTCCTGGAGAGATACGATCCCTGGGCTTGAGGCCAAGGACAAGTCTCGCAGTTCTGTTCTGGATAAGTTGTAGAGGGTGGAGAGTGGAGGCAGGCAGATTTAGATAGAGGCTGTTACAGTAGTCCAGCTTAGATAGGTGTTGCAAACAGTAGTCGTCAATGCAGTTATTAGAAGTAAGTCTATATAGAATACACAAAGATTAAAGCAAATAATTCAGATGGGCAGGTACCATTTTTGTCTAGATAGGATACACAAAATCATTAGTACTAATACCATTGAGAAATAGGATAGTTGGTTCCAGTTTTGTTTAAATGAAGTGAACAGTGGCGCAATGACAGTTGCAATAGATGCAGATAGGCTGGAGCCGGCTATAAAGTTGGGAAGTAATTATAATTCGATGTCTAGTAACCGATAGGCCCACAGCACGTGACCCGGTGAGATGAGGCAGTTAGGGGCATGCAGGCACCGTGATACATTACAGTATATTTGAGGCATAAGATACATTAAATTTGAGACAGTTAGCTAAGGCACACTGAGCTCATATACTTGTTTGACGAATTAGGCTACAAGTAATCTTAATCAACGTAGATGAACACAGTGTGGAGATGGTATGGCAGTGGCTAGTGATCATACTCGCATGGTTTATTTAGTCCAATGTTCGTTAGTCCGGCCGGGACCTGTGGCATTCAACGTGGAATGCAGGCTGGCAGGCTTAGGTGTTCCAGGTGCGAACAGGGACAAACAGGGCTACAGGCCTTTTAGTGGCCTTGAATGTGGCTGCCGGCTATTCCGCCTGACGGCAGAAGTGTGGGTTTAGAGCAGAAACAAACACGTTGCTTAGCAACAAGGCCAACGCTCAGGCTCGCTCTCATGGTGCATCGCGCCCGACATTTTGGATTTTTGTCGGCACGTGCGCTCCGGAGCAGGAATAAGGGCAGAGGTATATATATATGGGATACATTACTCACCGTAATCGTATTTCTGATGCTTGTATCTGCTTAGATTCACATGCTGTGCATAGGCCGACATCTAGTGGAAGCTGCAGAGTATTACAGTTTGTTTTTCGAAACTCGAAAATGGGCGTCGACACAGGGCGTGCCAGTAATACTATCCCTAGTGTGACGTCCACTGTACCCAAAATCCCTCACGAGTCTAGGATCCTCAGATTGTATTTTTTCTGACATGAGGTAGCATGAGGAGTAGCGTGAGTACAGATAATCCAAGCAGATAGACAGAAAGGTAAGACTACAAGCAATCATGCGCCTTCTCTCGGAGGTGAGGAAGGGTGGGTCATATGTGAATCTAAGCAGATACAAGCATCAGAAATATGATTACGGTGAGTAATGTATCCCTTCTGAGGCTTGTGGAATCTGCTTAGATCACATGCTGTGCATAGATTAGCGAGCAGTACCAGAAGAAGGAGGTGGGATGTGAGAAGGGTCATGAGCAAATAATTTTCTTAGAACCGCTTGTCCCACTTGTGTATCTGCCTTGGAATGGGTGTCAATGCAGTAATGCCGAGTAAAAGTGTGAATAGAGCTCCAAGTAGCTGCTTTGCAAATGGTGTCAAGGGGAACATTTGCAATGAAAGCCAGAGTGGCCCCAATGCCTCTAGTAGAGTGGGCCCTTGGCGTAAAAGGCAGAGTCTTTTCAGAGAGTGAGTAACACAGCTGGATACAGTTAATAATCCACTTTGAGATGGCACCTTTAGAGACGCGATCCCCCTCTCTGCCTGTAGCTACGGAGACAAACAGTTGATCTGTTTTCCTTAGCGGTCTTGTTTTATTTACATAGTAGAGGACCGCCCTACGCACATCTAGGGTGTGTAGTTTCACCTCAGCCGAGCTTTGCGGGTTCTGGAAGAAAGCCGGAAGCTAGATGGACTGGTTTACATGGAATTTTGATATAAATTTAGGTGAGAACCTAGGGTGTGTGCGTAAAACCAGTTTGTCTTTATGGATAGTAAAGAAGGGATCCTGCGCTGACAGAGCCTGAATTTCACTGACCCTTCTTATAGAAGTAATAGCTACTAAGAAGGCCGTTTTATAAGTCAGGTGTTTGAGACTGCTTTTATGCATGGGTTCGAAAGGGGGGCCCATGAGCTTGGCTAGCACCACATTAAGGTCCCACCCTGGCGGTGGGTTTGAAATAGGAGGGTGAAGTCTCTTTACTCCTTCCATGAAGGCTTTAACTACTGGTACTTTCCACCACAACACCTTGCTATCGGAAGTGGTGTAAGCCGAGAGGGCTGCCAGGTGGACTTTCAGTGAGTTAAAAACCAATCCTGCATCTAGCAGGTGGAGCATGTATGTAACAATAGTGGAAGGAGTGCAATCAACTGGGTTGATTTGTCTACTCTGGCACCAGATAACGAACCTCTTCCACTTGTCAAAGTAACAGTGCCTTGTGTTTGGTTTCCTAGATTCCTTTAGGATGTCCATACACCTCTGTGGCAAATTGAGGTGTCCAAACTCTATGACCTCAGGAGCCATGCTGCCAGGTTCATTGAGTTGGGTTGCTGGTGCACTGTTTGACCTTGGTGCTGGGACAGTAGGTTGTACCAGGCTGGAAGTTTGATGGGCTCGCACACCGCCATCCTGCGTAGGTGTGGGAACCAGGGTTGTCTTGCCCACATGGGAGCAACTAGGACGAGCGTCATCGATTCCCTGTTCATCTTGTTCACCACTTTCCTGATGAGAGGAGTTGGTGGAAAAGCGTACGCAAACATCCCTGACCAGTTCATCCACAGGGCGTTCCCCTGGGAGTCTGGTTGGGGGAACCTGGATGCAAATCCTGGGCATTGTCTGTTTTCGCTTGTGGCGAATAAGTCTATAGTGGGGAAACCCCACTGAGAGAAGAGATCTTCTACGACCTCTCTGTGAAGAACCCATTTGTGTTCCTCTGGGAGGGAGTCTCTGCTCAGAGCATCCGCTAGGGAATTGAGCTCCCCTGGAACATGTTGTGATGACAGGAAGATGTTCCGTCTGAGTGCCCATATCCAGATTTTCTGGGCAAGCTTGGACATATTTGGCGAGCGAGTCCCTCCTTGCTTGTTCAGGTAGAACATGGCTGTAGTGCTGTCCGTCCGGATTTGCACTGACAGGTTTAGTAGGTGGGGCTCGAACTGCCAGAAGCTCTAGCAGGTTGATGTGGTTCTTGGCCACTGAGTGAGACCAGAGACCCTGAGCTGTGTGGTGGAGATACTACTGCCTGTACTTCGGGATCGTAAAAGGGTTTCCCCTGTGCGAGATTTTCTCTTGTCCACCAGTGAAGGCTTTGTACCAGTGTTGGCGAAACGACCACTAGATCGTCCCACTGACCACTTGCCTGAGACCACTGTTTCGCCAACCATTCCTGCATGGGACGCATGCGCAGGCGCGCGTGGGGGACCAGATAAATGCATGACGCCATCATGCCCAGTAAACGCATTGCTTTGCGTAACGTTATTTGTTGACCGGACTGATAATGCGGAATTTGCAGTAGTATATTCCAAATTCTTTCTTCTGAAGGAAAGGTCAACCCCTCCTGGGTATCCAGGATTGCTCCTAGGAATTGTTTTGAGGTGCTTGGCACCAGGCTTGACTTCTTCTCGTTGATTGAGAAGCCTAACTCGTGGAGGAGGTCGATAGTCCTTTGAATGTTTGTCCTGCAAATTCCTGGGGTTTCCCCCGTTATGAGCCAGTCGTCCAGATAAGGGTACACTGGGATTGCCTCCCTGCGTAGGTGTGCAGCCCCCACCGCCAGTACCTTGGTGAATACCCTTGGTGCTGAAGCTATCCCGAAGGGCAGTACCTTGAATTGGTAGTGCCGACTGTCCACCTTGAAGCGCAAGTACTTTCTGTGCGCTGGGAACATGGAAATATGAAAATAAGCGTCTTTCATATCCAAGGTTGCCATGTAATCCCCCTTTTTTAGGAGGGGGATTACCTCTTGTAGCGTGGTCATACGAAATTTTTGGGGCTTGACATACTTGTTGGCAGGCCGTAAGTCCAATACTGGGCGCATTGTCAAGTCTTTCTTTGGCACAAGGAAGTAAGTTGAATAAATACCCTTGTTTACCTGGTGTCCCGGGACGAGTTCTATCGCGTCCTTTTGTAGAAGAATGGCGATCTCCTCGAGGAGAATCTTCTGATGTTCCAAGGAGTGTACTCTTTGTCGTGGAGGATGGTTCCGGGGACGCTGCAGTAGCTCTATACAATATCCCGTGGATACTGTTGACAGCACCCATCTGTCTGATGTGATCCCTTCCCAAGCCTGGGTGAAGTTTGAAATGCGTCCCCCCTACTGGGGTTGCGTGAGAAGGGACCCTGAAGTGAGCGTCACTGCTTTGGTGGAGGCGTGCCGCCTCCCTTGCTGGGGCTGCCTCTGCCTTTACCACGACCTCTCCTATTACCTCTGCTGTAACCCTGGGTAGACTGTTGGTTGTTGTTCCACTGTGTACCCTGCCCCTGGGAATAGTTAGATCCTCTCTGGGAATTTTGGCCGCGTGGGCGACGAAAATTACTATTCCCTCTCTGGTTAGGGGGTTTATTGGTTAACTGGTCAAGGGATTTGATTGTCTCGTATTCGTCCTTGGCATTTTTCAATGCGTCTTCGACCGCCTTACCAAACAACAGATCGGCTTCCACCGGTTTGTCTAACAATGATGCCTGAGTTTCTGCCTTAAAACCAGACTGCCGTAACCACGCATGTCTCTTGATAACAGTACCTTCTGCTATCAATCTGCCTGCGTTATCCGCGGCGTCGAAGGTTGGTTTCAAAATGCAACCAGACACGGCTCTACCCTCTGCGGAAATCCGAGCTAATTGGCCCTTTAACGGTTCAGGAGCAGAGGCTATGAGAGCCGCGACTTCTTCCCACTGATGGCAGTTGTAGCTGGCCAACAGGGTGGTGGAGTTAGCAATCCTTGCTTGATAGGCGGACGTTGAGGCTACCTTCCTGCCGAAACCGTATAGTTTTTTGCTCTCCTTGTCGGGAGGAGCTTCTGACGAAGACAAGGGTGTTCCAGCCCTCTTACGAGTGTTGGTAACAACTAGGGAGTCTGGCTTCAGATGTCCTCTTATATAGAGAGGGTCAGACTGAGCTGCCCTGAAAAGTTTTTCAACCCTGGGATTGACTGCTCTGGTGAGGTTTGGGTTCACCAGGGACGGATCTATTCTCCGCTGAATGGATTTAAGGATAGGGATGGTCTGGGCAACCGGCCTCCTTTCTCCCACTAAATCTTCTGCGAAGTCCCTTTCCTCCTGTACACCGTGGGTGTCAATGTGGAAATGTTCTGCTGCGCGAGCGAGAACCTCATTTAGGAGGGGCTGGTTATCGACCGGGGAGTCGGTAACCGGGGCTTCGTTCTCTACTGGGGAATCTACTCTGTATGTTTCCGGGTCATCCTCTTCTTCTTCCTGGTCCTCATCATCCCCATAGTAGCCTGTCCCGGTTTGCTCTTATACCATACCAAATTCTTGGTCTCCACAAAAGGAAACCTCTCCTTGATACCGTGAGTATGGTGTTGCGTAAGGTTGTACCTCGAAGGGTTCAGACCTCATCAGGGTTTCAAACCGGGCTTTCTTACTCGGGGGGGATAGGATCAGTAGAGCCTGAGGGTGTGGCCCCTTGTGGATCATACGAGAGGAAATGTTCTGGATTTTTATCATAAAAATCAGCCAAAGAAGACATTCTTGACATGACCCTATCTATGTCTTCACTGGACCATTTTTTGGAACTGGGAATGACTCTCTCAGCAAGTCTATGGGATTTACCTTGAGTAGCTTTGCTGGTTGTGGACCTATCAGCAGACCTGGGCTTGTCTGTCTGTTTAGGGGGGGGGGCGTGGAGTGTTTCACAGGTGTAGAAGAATGTACAGGTAGTTTCTTCTGCTGTTTTCCCCCCTCCCCGTGCGTAGAAAAATGTTTTCCCTGTCCCTTAGTGGCTCTGGAGTTTTTCGACGCCTGGCGTCGAGGATCGGGAGAGGTGTCCCTGTCCTTCGAGCGTGGGGCCTCGCCGTCTTTAATTGCGGGCTCTGGCTCCTGGAGCGCGGCCTAGGGATGGAAGTCGTCTTCGTCTTCCGACGATCGAACTTCTGTTAGCCTAGGGAGCGAGGCACTCTTGGCAAGAGTGGATGATTGCCTGGAGTCATGCGGCGATCTTGATCGAGAGCGCCCAGAGGACACCGAATCGGACCGTTCTGTCTGTGCCTCTTTCCGAGAACTCGACGTCGTCGAGTCTCGGTTGGACTTAGTGTGTTTAGTGTGTGTAGTATGTGAAGCGCTTGCGTCGCCGGGGGTCTTCCCCATAGCCGCCCTGCCGGACGACCTTCCGAGGTCGGGGACCTCCTGCGCTCGGCTGTCTTTCGCCGCCGTAATGCCCTCGCCGTCCGAAAGTACGGCGTCGCTGAAGGCGCCCTCCGCTGCCATGGCCGCCTGCCTGGCGTGGTGGGCCCAACGCTTCGTCGAATGGTCCTTAAGACATGGAGCCCTCTCTCTTTGTACTCTTGAACCCCACCTCCTCCGGACCACCCAGTCTTATCGAAAACTCCACTCTCCTTTCTACCCTTTCCTTGGTCTCAAGGAGTCTGTTAATGAAAGAGGTTGATCTTACCTTCGTGGCTATGCCTAGTCTGTCTCTTACGATGGCAAATCCTCTCCATCTTCAATATGGGTTTCACCAAGGCTTGGTTCGCTTTCAATATCTATGATCCAATATCTTCTATCATTTCTTTCTTCCATCTGATCAATTCTACAGTTAGAATTCACAATGCTTTTCTTTTTTCACCGAGACTGTTCACTCTACTCCCGCTTGCTTGCTATTCAGGCCCGATTGTCAGGTAACTTTCTGCACCTTAAACCCTCTAAAACAAAAAAGGTTCTCTTTGCTTCCACCTCCTTTACCACCCTATGCGATTTCCTTCCCGGCCTTCTTGATTTCTCTTGCTGCCTCTGCCTGTCATGGTGAAAACCTTGACAAACTCTTATTTCATATTTGTTAATCGACCCTGATGTTACCACCTGTATAATAGTCTGCATGCTCATGGAAAACATTTTTGTCTATCAAACAAGCAGACATGGAAAAATGGTCTATAAGGAAATATAGCTATACTTTGCCAACCCCGTCATGTCATTTTGTCAACTTGTTTCAAGCTTGGGAGGGGGTTCAAATTACTGAAGCCTCTTTGATCTTAGAAAAACAAGGGTAAAGAGTACAGAGTAGCCCAGGAAATGAGTTACATCCAAGAGGAAGGGTTCCACCATCTTGGAAATACCTAGTTTAAATGTCCTTCCTGTCTCACCGGTCATGTTCCTGCAGACAAGATGGCAACATTTGTGTTACAACAGCAGAGACTGGCCAATCCACTGTTGCAAAATGACTATGTAACAGGGCGAGACCCTCTCTCCCCTTTGTACTCGAGGAAGATTTAGCTGGAGCATTACTGGTGTCCAACAAGGTCCACCGTCATGGGGGTGAAGATAATGATTTTCAAAAAGGAGCGACAGCTGCGCCCCAGTCACTTCAGGTGTACAATTTGGAGTGACCTGTTGAACAAAACCTGCCTGCTGCCTAGATATGTGTACCCAGAATTATGCCTGCCAAAGGAAGAAACCTGCAAGTGTCCCTGGAAACTGGGAAGAGCAGAAAGACTTAGATTTTCCTCAGAGACCCCACGATAAAAAAAAAAAAAAAAAATCAAAAAAAAAGCTGCCTTTGGATCTTCCGACACCATCAAACTGTTGTGAGCTGTCACAAGCACCTTTGAACCCAGGGACGCCCGCTCAACACCAAATCGCCACTGTCTCAGCATCTGAGGCCAATCGCCCTCCGATGACTCAACACCACCTGCAGTTTCCCCATCTTCTTAAAGCCTCAACCTGTTGCCAAACTGGACAACGTGTTGGATATGGTCGACCAGTTCGCCTACTCAATGCCGCCGAAATCAGCCAGACTCCCGATCGACATGGTCTACCCCAAAAAGAAAATTAAAAAAGGTGTACATATACTGGTTTTATATAAAGGTGTACTGGTTTTTCCATTCCAAAACTGTTCAAGAAAAACTCATTTGAACTTTGCTACAAAGACAATTGCCTACATACCAGTTTTCATACCAAGAATGCCCCTTCATCCAAAAGTCTGCATACTGTGTGTACTTGGTGACAGCAGTGGGTTGTTTGTATTTAAAGTTTGATAACATCTTGTCGTTTTAATAGAACTTTGATTGGACAATTCCTTTATTTTGGTATCTTGATGAATGAGATCATTGTAGTCTGGTCTCTGAAACAGAATGCATTTCTCTGAAGCCTAAAAACACTACACACTGGGATAAAAGGAATGGTTTATTTTCATTCAGCTTCTGTTGTGTTGCCGCTCATGGAGCAAACAGAAGCACTGTGCATATTTCTATTCCTAGCATTTTAGGATTGTAAAATTAATAAGATGGAAAACTAAGTTGCAACTGAGAATTAATATTTTCTAACAAATGATGCTTTTTTTTCCCCAGTGAAAGCAAACCAGTATTGCACAATTGTATTTTTCAGAGTTCCTGTGCTGCGTGCATAATCATGCGGAGGCAGATCACTTTTAATTTAAAGTTACACTCCGATTATGAAAAGTGTGTAAAATGATGACTATGCACGGTTGAGATTACATCCATTTAACCTTGCAGTCAATGGAGTACATTACTATAAATGGTCAGTGGCAGCAGAGTATTTTTGTGCACGATTGTCACGACACCAATCAGTGGTGTTTTAGCCTCTCAAATCTTCAAGACTACAATTAAAACATCCAAAACCTGACTACAGGAAGTGCAAGTGCTGTTAAACAAATGAAAGTTACATTTGTAAGCGAAATAGAAACTCAGCAAAACCTGTCCCTGTGATAATCCATATGGGCATTTAACTTTATGTAGCGCTTCATACATGGTTCGTCCAACATCTAGGCACTGCGATTATTATACCTTAGTCAATACTCCTAACCGACCCCTGAAGGCTGTTAGCCAAAGATAGCTCAGCCAGTCGAGCACTCCTTGCTGTGATCTGTAGGTTGCAGGTTCAAATCCCAGCAAGACCAACTCATCCTTTCTTGGTCAATAAAGGAGTACAGACTTCGGTTTGGTGATAATTGTGATTAATATGTTCTATGGACAGCGCTTTGCCAAAAAAAACTATACAAAAAAAAAAAAATTTACCATGAGAACAAATATCGAATTTAGCATGGAGTCCTTGCCTCTCTGCACTGTTGTATCATAACATTGGCATACCATTAGGTAGTAATTGCTCCAGGAAATGAGGACTTTCATTAAACTTCAAAAGACAATTCTGCTCTCGAACCTCAAAACACTCAATACAATTCATGTTTGCTTTACTATGTAATTGGCTAGGTTTTTGTGTTTTCAACATTTAAATATATACAGGAGAGATCAAATGGCCAGAGAAATAATGAAAGGTGTATTCTGTCACAATGCAGAAAGCTGCCGCATAGTAATCCATACAGTTTTTGCACAAGTCGGCTGGATGTCACATATCTTTTACTTTTGCAAATAAGTCATTTTTACTCTCAAAATCACATTTACTCTCAATGTTTAAAAATAGGGAGTAAAATACTCCACCTCAAAATATTAACCGGAGCACTGACTGTAGTAGTAGTGTGAGACCAAGTACGAGTTAAGAAACCACAACTCGCCCTTGTACTCCTGCAGAGCAACAGTCGTTTCGTGTCACTCGACCTAAATAAACAATACAAGCCAAGACTTGTAAAAAGAGCAGAGAAAAGTAGGAAATGTGTATAATGACCCAGTTACTTACCAGTCATTTTCATTTCTCCTAGTTCTACTGATCCTTGTCACAATACTTACTTGTGAGGTCCCGGACCTCATCTCAAGAATCAATTCCATCTTTTTACTAACACCCGTTGCTACCCCACCCATTCCCAGAGAGTACAACACTTCCCCTCAACATGTTAGTTTCAATACCTCCTAACACAACATGGTAGGTTTATTTTATTTATAATGCCCCTGTACAGCAAGCACTGTTTCAAGTGGCACCAGCCAAGAAGGATTGCAAGTAATGTGAGGAGGAAGAGTAGGCATGATGAACATTACTGGTAAGTAACCGGGTCATTACCTCCACATCCCTCTTACTTGTCCCAGTACTTACTTGTGAGGCATACCAAGACAGCAGTGAAAAATGTATACATGATCACAAAAACAGACCAACGAGAGAGTAGTTGCAACATCCCATCACCTAATTTATTTCAAAACACCAGAACAAAACACCCTCGATTAGCAGTATTAGCACTCAACACCCCCGCCCCAAAGGAGAAAGTCTCATGCATATGCAAATTGAGGCGATGGGTCTGATGAACATATTTGGGTCGGCCCAGGTCGCCACCCTGCAGGTGTCTGAAATCAGCACTCCCTGTGCCTCCGCCCAGGATGCCACCATGCAACTAGGAGAGCAACGCTGAACAGAAGCCGGCAAAGAGACCTGCGCCCCAGATTAGGTTAAGGCAATAGCCTGCCGAATCCACATGCTAAATCGTAGGTACCGATTCCTTCAGGCAAGGCGTTGAAACGCCAAATGTCACAATCAGAATGTTTGACTCTTGAAAGGACGACCTTCTGTCCAGGTAGCTTTTAACGCCCAATTTATGATACCACTCCTCCTCGGGAGAGGTGGGACTGGGATGAAAAAGGATGGAAGCGCAATTTCCTGCGTCTGATAGAACTTAGAAATGACTTTAGGAAGGAAACTCGGATCGCATTTGAGAATCAGGGAATCCGAGAGAACTCGCAGGAACGCAGCATAACACCACACCAATTTCCCACAGCCTACTTGCTGAGGTAATGGTCACCAAGAACACAGTTTACTCTGGAACAGCCTACCTGCCTCTCTCAGTCTTGAGCCGGACCTCAAGTCCAGGAAACTCCTCAAGACATTCCTCTTCTCTCACTTGCTAACCTCATTTCTCTTCTCTCCTGTCTCCCTCCTTCATTCTCATCCCCAACCAGTTTCAGTCAGCTGACTGGTCGCCTGGTGCACCTCCAGAGCCTCACAGGTTCCAGGCTCCCCCGGCAGTAATGCACTTGCCTCCGCGGCCCCGCACTCTGCATGCATTACCGCCCTCAGAATACATTCCATGAGAGTGGCACCCACTCTGCACTGGACCAGACGCACTTGTCCCCCCCATCCTCCCCTCGCACTTCCGTCTTCTCACTTGCACCACCTTGAATGTACTAGGCTTAGCATGTTTATCTGTCCAGTCTTCCCCCATCTCCCCTCCTCAGCTTTGCTGTGCCTGCATGCATAGGCGCATTGATGAACAACCTTTTTTGTCTTGTATGTTCCTCTCCCTCCCCCCAACCACCCATTTCTCCCCCCCACTCTTTGTCACACACTTATACTAGTAAAAATGCCCTGGCCTAGTATGCTAGTTATTGCTGTTAGAACAATCTTCAAGGCCTAAGAATGACAATGATATCCCCTTGTAATTTCCCGCTTTGAAGCACTTCACTTGTGTATAAGCACTTTACAAATAAACAATTACAATTCCACGTGAGAATCTGGCTATTAATGGACACTGGTTCAAATGGAGGATCCTGCAAAGCATGTAAAGCCATGGGAAGGTCCCCAAGAGAAACATCTGCACATATCATGGGCTTGCATGGATCACCACCAACGGGGCCCCAAGAGATGACAACGCCAGATGCATGTCCCAGCTGCCCTGCAAAATCAAGGGCACTTAACAGTCCAGAGCCCACACAGACTTCCTAGTGCACCCCTCTGCATAGTTCTTCCAATGCGCCTTATATACTTTCAGAGTCGAGGGACACCTGTACTACTGAATCACTGTTGCCAACTAGGGAGTCAGGCCCAGCCTGTGAAATCCCTGCCTCTCAACCTCCAACCCTCCCTCACCACCACAACTCGGAATCAGAGAAGCAACAAGCCCCAGCCTCAACTAGATTGGGCATGGGAACAAGGGCCACCAGACTCATGTTCAGCAGCACCTTGAGAAGCAGCAGAATCGGAGGATATGATATGGCATTTATAACGCGCCTGTACACAAGGAAATTAAGGAAATGCCTAAAGAAGTCCCTGAGGCCAGTCAAGCGTCAAGGCATCCACTCCCCAATCCCAGAGTTGGGAAACTGCAATAACACTGGGGCAGTTGAGCATCCATCAGTGACAAAAATGTATTTATTTATTGTTTGCTTGTTAGGCGCTTACACCGGAAGTAAATTCTGTTTCAAAGCACCCACAGGGCAACAGGGAGGGGACAAGGGAATGGAAAAGAATTAAAATACATATGAAATAGGGGGTCGTGGGGGCTCGGGGGGTGGGGGGACGACACAGACAATCCTACTATGCCTTGTGAGTGTTCCCAACGTGCAAGTGCAGAAGGAAGGGGGGATGCGGTAGGTGCTGGGGTGAGCAACAGGTGAAGTGCAATGTAAGTAAGAGCAAGCCACCAGGGTGGAGGGTGAGCCGAGACAAGTGCTGAGGATAGACAGAAGCTGGGAGCGATTCGGGGGGGTGGGGGGCGGTAGATTACGGGAGTCAAAATAGGTCCAGCACCAGCCTCCCGAACTCCTGACAGAGATCTGGCAAAACACAGACCTGCACAAGACCGAATCGGCTGAAGGGATAATCCTGCTACGGCCATCAACCTGGCCGGTGTCCATCCCCGGACATGAACTGCCTGTAAAGACAGCAGCCTGCTCTCTGCCCAGCATCCCAACTGAACGCTGGAGACTCCAGTCGACGGGACTTCGTACCACCCTGTCAATTGACATATGCCAATGCTGACGTATTGTCCATCTACAACAGAACAGGCGACCTTGGGATTGTATTGTATATTTATATATGGAACAGGAACATTATATTAAAGCCAGGAAAATTGTTGCCAGCTCCCCCCAATTGGTCGATTGAGCAGCCTGCATCGGCGTCCAGCACCCTAGAGCACGCTGGGCTCCAAACACTGCTCCCCACCCGAGGCCACTGGCGTCTGTAGTAACAATGATCGGTAAGGGGTGAACCAACAGAAAATCCTGCAACTGATTGTCCAAGTCTATCAAACACTGAGGCCAAGGCCTCAGATCCGGGAGAGTAATCTGTGTTTCGTACATCTGGGAATCAGTCCTCCAAGAGCGGTGCAAGTGTGACACCAGCGGACACATGTGAAGCTGTACCCACGGAACCACAAAGACATGCTTCCATGTGACCCTGTACTCACTGAGAACTTCCCAGTCTGTAACCTAGTCCTAGCCCAGCACAAGCCCCAAGAGACGCTGCAGGCGTACTGCCCAGTCCATCGACAGAAGAACACGCCTTTGTGCGGTCCAGAAACATGCCCTTTTATATATTGCCGATCCTTAGAAGGTTCCAAACAAGATTTGTCCAAATTGATCAGGAACCCCTGAGGTTTCAACAATCCACGGATGACTGCAAGTTGCGCCATCAATAGACCCTAGGAGAAGTCTTGATTAGCGAGTCATCCAGGTACGGAAAACACATGTAAACCCCCCCCATGAAGGAGTAGCACCACTGGAAACAACTCCTTTGTAAATACCCTGGTAGCCATCTTTAGGCTAAAGGGAAGGGGCCGTAACTGGAAATGAATGCACGTGAGGAGAAATCACAGATACTTCTGATGCGACCTCCAAATGGGCAAGTGAAACTATGCATCCTGGAGTTCCAGGGATAGCAAAAAGTCCAACTCCTTCACCAACGGGATGATCCTCTGCAGATGCATCTTGAAATGCTGAGACTGCGCAAACTTGCTCAGCCTCTTGAGGATCGTGATCAGGTGGAACTTGCAACTGGATTTGGGCACTAAAATATAACAGTAGAACCCCATAGCCCTCCCTTCCTGGATCACCCCTTCTCCAATAATTCCAGGCCACTCTGGGTTATGGCTCGAGCACCATCCTGGGAAGCATGGTCACCAATGCTCCTGAGCACAGTGGAGGCGAGACAAATTCTATCCAGTATCCCCACTAAGCAATACTGTTCACTCGCGGATCAGATGATACAGACCTCCAACCTGGCCAGAACCAGCAGAGCCTGGTCCCAACACATTTGGCGCCAGGACTACTGCAATGGTGCAGTATGACTCCGAAAACGTCTTACGGCCGCCAGAAGCCCCAGCCCTGGGCTTAACCTCAGAGCGACAACGGAAATTAAGCGTGCATATCTGCTTTGAACACACAATGCACCCTGTCCCCCGGAGAATCACAAAACATCTAGCCCTCAAATTCAATTTTTAGGGCCACCGCCTTCTGGTGCCCGTCGGTATGCCAGTCTTGGAGGTGCAAGTGACGGCAGCCTGAGGTAGCTGCTCCCATGTTCATGCTATGGCGGTGAACATCATTGTAGGCCAAATGCATCAGGAGCTCCACCTGCAATTCATAGCTTGCAGTAGTGGAGCACAGTCCACCCCTTCCACCACAAGCCGAGCCAAATTCCGAAAACCACCCAATGCAGTTGCAGCCTGAAAGGCCATGTGCACCCCTGCATAAGACCGTTTCAGGGCTGGTCCCCAACTTTTTTCCACGGTATTCTGGGTGGCCACATCCTCAGCCGCCATTGACGAGCAAACCCCCAGGATCAACAGCATAGTATCCACCTTTAGTACCTGTAGAAACCCACCACCCTCCTCATGTAAGGGATAAGGCGAGGGACCACCATCTTTTCAGGCTCCCACCAGTCCTCAACGACTACCTCTGTAATCTCAGGAAGCAACAGCAATCCCACCTTAGATTCTCGCAGAGGAGGCTGGGGTCCAGACTCTACACTAGCCACAGGAGCTGCGGTTAAAACACCATGTATTCTACCACCTGTACTAACACGGTAGCCAGCGCCTTTTTGTCCACATATTTCCACTTAAGATCCTCAGCATCACCGGGCACCGCTTCCGAGTAAGCAGATGAGGACTCCCCGTCAGAGGTTTTCGATGACAGCATCAGAGCCCTGGACAGCCTGGACTTCTTTCGTACACTGGCTTCCATTCTCAAAGCCTTCTGGAAACTACAGACCCACCGCTTATCAGTTACCATCTTACACTTGGAGGAGGTATACCGTTCAGCGCCCAAAGAGAAAGACACCCACTTGCCAGAAGCCATGGCAGAAATTCAAGAGGACAGATGGTATCAGTCCCCACAAGACCCACACAAGAGTGCAGCGGAGACACAAGAGGACTGCAGCATGAACACTCCAGGACAGCAAGAGCACCATGCACTAGCACAGCAAAGCACCCACAGCCCAAACACCTCAGCAAAGCTCCTAAATAAGTCCAGCAAGTGTATCCACTTTACCTAATTAAGCTACACGTGTCAACCCCACCTTTAAGCACCTGAGGGGGTGCAGACACGACCTGACCTAATCAGGCAGCCGCAGCCCCCTGAACCAGGAACGGACAGCAGCAGAAATGTAAGAGTTTATTATCCTCAATGCTGCACTGCAATCCGTGGAGAACAACCTTGCTGAGGCACGGAGCACTGCCCGTACTGCCGCGAGGTCAAAAGAAGCCTCTGTGGCCTCACCCACCAAAGCCCTGCCCTTGTCGCCATGCAATAAAACCAGCAGCAGAGACAGGGGAAGGAGTAAAGCAGAGGCCATCCAGGCCGGCACGCCTGGGAGGTCTGCGTACCCAGGAAAAAGGGCATGTAAGCAGAAAACCCAAACCACCATGCACCCACAAGCCCAGCAGGGAGTACGAGGGACAGGAAAATGTAAGGGTCAGCCCTGTTTCTTGGCCCGGGCGGAGCAGGCGACGGCCCAGGGCGCAGACCTGAATAGCTAAGGAGGTGGCGCAGTAAGGGCCTCCCCCCTGCCCCCGCCCCCGCGAAAGCTGCTTTCGAGCTTGCCGGACAACAGATCGAGCAGCCTGCTGTGCCGTTGAGTGTTCCTCTGCAGACTTATAGATGACTGCGATGCGTTCAGAATATGCAAACAAAGGAATGCATATTCCAAACACAGCGCGAGATGCTCTGGAGTCACACACCCCGTGGCCCTCATTCTTTTTGCCGACAGCCTTTCAAGTGGGCCAATTTATAAAGTGATAGCTCACTTAACAAGCCATTGTTTTTACAAAGCGCATGCTTAACATTTCAGTGTTAAGAACTGAACATAGGGCATTTTTTATTCACCAGGCCAGGACAAGTATTACTTAGCTGACCATACCTACCATTCTTCAAAGAGAATTAACGGGCCACACCGAAAAGTTTAAAACTATTTTCATGTGGCTGACACACCAAAACATGGGGGTGGGGGGGTTTTGGTATTACTTTTTAGTTACATATGGCGCATCTCTGGGAAGGTTAAGTCTAATTTTCTAGTGGCTGCTTTGGGACATGGACTAAATGCATCTGCTCAGCATCAACGCTCTTTTCATTTTCTTAACAAGCCAACCGGTGCATAGTGCACACCAGATGGCACCTCAATGTGACTTGGCACCTTCATTAGGAAAGCAGGGTTCATTGTGTGTCACCATGCAGACAGTAGTCCATGGCAAATCAATGCAGCGACGTGTGCAGCAATGTTTTGTGCGCTGCCCAAGTCACCACCCTGTTGGTTAATGGCGTCTATGTAGTGCTCCCTTATGTAACAGCACATATACCTGTTTTTGTACGATGTGCCCAATGTCCATACAAGTGCGTACTAGCATGTTTTGTGTATCAGACTGACGAGCATGTCATACTGTGGCCGCAGAAAGCAATCAAAGAAGTTGCCTCAAATTGTAAATCCACTATGCCAAGCGCCCTTTCTACACTGCCACACAATGATTTTCACTAGCTGCAGGCCAGCACTAATAAGGGATGCTAATACCAGCTCCATAGATAAATCATGGGCCTGCTCTTTTTGCCGAAATAACTCCCCCCCCCCCGCCCCCCACCCCCGAGGCCTGCGTAATGGTGAGGCGGTAGTGGCTGAGGAACTGTGGACCCTCTACCATGCATTAGAAGTCGGTTTTGTTTAAAACGCTTCATCAGCGTATTATTGGTCAGGCTTAAGTTTGAAAGAGGTACAATCCTTTGAGAATTGTGAGAATCCTGCCCAGTCTGTAGATATCGTTCCCTAAAGAGGTTTGTTTGTCTGTATTGGGGTTGGGCATGCCAACACAGAGACCGCCCTTTCCTCTAAAATTCTTCAGAAACCAGAAGAAAAAAAAAGCCCTTGTACTAGATTTGAGTGGCTGATGTTGCAGCCAAAAACGTAAGTTGTCCAGATGAGCATGTATGGTTCATGGTTACAAACATTTTAATGTTAGGGTGAGTATTGTGACCCGTGATGTGAGCACAAGTCATGCATCAATTATCAATTTAGAGATTCATTCATACAATCCTTTTATCACAGACTTTATCAAATGTAGAGATCTCCGATTACTGTTACATCCCTGAAATGTTCCGATTTAATGCAAAGCATACAGGAATCGTCATTGATGTTATTTGTCCCCTTACCCCCTCTAAGAGAGGTATTTTGAAAGAGCATAATAAGAGTGTACCAGACTGTCCATCTTGGAATGATAACCTATCAGAAAATAATTCATATGGTTAGTCTAGTATTGCCCCTTGCGAAATACAAGTGAGGTGATACGAACAAATCACCTGCAACACAGGGCCAGTGGTCAGAGGGAGCTTAGACCCAGGTAGGCTGTTCACAACGCAGTGTGCCAGTATGGACAGTACAAACAGTTTGAAACTGCAGGCAAGGTCTTCCCTAAGAGCTGGTGACAGAAAAACGATTTACTTGGGCAGCAACAACTGCGTTTTCACATTAGAACTCTTCTTGAAACCAGCTTCATTCATATAGCAATTATTTATTCATATTGAGGAAGGGTTTTGTCGCACGACAGGTGTACTTTGGGAGTGACGGGTGCCAGTCAGGGGGCGCGCATTCTGAAGTTTCACCCTTGGCACCAATTTGGCTAGAAACTGCCCTGGTAAGGGTGCCCCTACAAACCAGAGGAACCAGAGCAGGGGGTGGCCCAGCCACGTACCCAAGATCCTGACCGTTTTTTTCCCTGCCTTCCTAACATGTTGTGGGTGTGTACTTTACTCTTGGGGAAGAGGTGGAGTAGGCCTGGGTGTTTATTTGGCGCACCCAACCCAGAGGTATCTGGGCGCCTTTCCCAAAAAGTTACACGTACACATTCAGCTTAGTTACAGTAGATAAAAAAATGCATTAGAGACAGTGAATTATACAAGATGGGTGAGGAAATATATACATAAAGTACAGGTATAGAATAAACTGGTAGTCAGATAGAGGTTACTTAGAGTCAAGAAGTCAGAAATGGCTTGTTATGGCTGTGCGATCACATCCATCAATCGCAATGAACGTGAACACCAAATAGTTTGATATGCATAGATCTGTGCAAGTATTGCCAAAGCGCACTATTGGCTGAACTGGCCCGTTTGCTATTAGTCATCAATACAAGTACATCACAGTGGAACTACATCTTATACAACAGATAAGGGGTGTATGAAACGTATGGGTTTATGCATTCCCAGCCTAGGGACACGCCCGTTTTGTTTGTTTATTTGCAATGCGCGCCAGAGCCAGAGGTATCGGGGCGCAGATGAGCAGACAGATACATGAATACTTTCAGCTTAAGGGGGGGCGTGGCTAACTAGCCATGGAGTAGGACGTGCCTCTGTGTCCAGCTCCTGTTGATCCGGCACTTATCCTTGAAATTACACTTGAAAAATGCTATGCGCGTCCTGTCAATGAAGATATGGACGTCGGAACACATGCTCTGTAAGTATCCTTGAAAGCGAGCACATTGCAACTGAGGATTAAGAGATAATGGAACGTTGAAGAGGCAGCTGTGGGGACGAACTGCTGCCAAGATGGCGTACAACAAAGGAAGCGGTTCTTGCAACCTCGAGGGGAATCGAAGGCAGCTGAAAGACACGGACCGCGATAAAAGCTAGTTGCTGGATGGAATGCTCCTGAACCTTGCTTTTATGTAAAGCGATATCGTGGCGCTCCCGGACACGAGCGAGCTGAAAGATTTGAAAAATTGCAACTGTATCCGTGTCACGGAGGACGAACGCTGAATGCTTGTGCTGCTTTCAACTGTTGTGTAAAGCAATATTGGGGCGGCGCTCCCGGGCGCGAGCGATCTGTATGCTGGATGCTTGCAACTGTATTCATGTCACGGAGGACAAACGGCCAATGCCTGTGTAAATCCCAGCTGCTACATTAAGCAACACCGTAGTGGAGCCCCCAGACGCGAGCGGACCAAACGAGCGAACCGAACGAGTGCAACTGTGTTGCAAAGAAGACAAGAGCCGGAGGCTCGCACAGTTCCCAGCCGCTCACAACAAAGGCTGTAAATGAGGAACGTTTTAAGAAACTACAGGAATAGTGGGCGATCAGGGGAAGACTGTTTGCATAAGTGCAGAGCACACAGAACCGGCGTGCTGTGGTTGAACTCCACTGGACAAGGCTGCCACTTGAGCGGACTGAATATTTCTACGTTTTATTGGAGTGCATGATAAGCAAGGAGTGGCAGGCTATTGACTCGGAGCGCCGCTGGGAAGAAGTGCCACATGAGATGCTGGGAAATGAACGGATGAGAAGCACCGGAAAAGCCTGCCCTTTCACAATACAGCCCAGGAACTGACCCCTACCATTGCCTTAGTGCTCAGTAAAATACAGACCAGTAAACTGTACTGCTGTGACACTGCCAGAAAGGAGCACAACGGGAAGCGCAGGATTTATTAAGCGCATGAAGCGCACTGGAGAGCCTACCCTTCGTGACAGGGGCTCAGGAACTGAGGTAATGCTGTAGGCCTTGTAAGAGTCTAGGGCCTGCAGAGAGAGCACACAAATTCCATGCAGAAGCGCTGCCAGAGGACAAACACTTGTGCAGCCTGGCATCCCGGTACCAGGCGCAAAACCACTGTTGTAGGAGAAGTTGAAAGTGTACACTGGCCCCGGAAAGTAAGCTGTGGAAACAGGGACAGTGGTGTCCTAAGAAAAGACGTGGGAGCAATGAGCCAAAGCTGGGGATAACAGCCGTGAGTGGTGCTAAGGTGGAGGTGGAGGCTCCCAAGCGTTGCATGTAAGAAACCGGGAGGCTAGGTGACTACGCTAAGGTTGCATGGTCTCTAGGACGCAGTGGGATGTGTGATACGTGGGAGGACACAGCCCACTCTGAACTTGGAGCGCAGCATAAATAGGCGAGCGCCAGGGCTTCTCTAGGATGGCTGCCTATACCCGGAGAGGTGCACTGGTGTCGAGCTTACATAGAACAGCAGGTTCGTGCACCTGAGGCCAGTCAACCTCGGGTGCATAACGAAGGCTGCAAGATGTCGGGGCGTGGGACTGTGAGTAAAAGCAAGAATAAGCAATCCACGATGGAAGCATTCACCAAAACACAACAATCTCCAACGTCCAAAGACATGGCAGCACCGGGGGAAGAGCGCTGCAGCGACTGACAAACATCAGATACTAGCAGCCATAACGGAGCTGCAAGACTCATGGGGGACAGCGATGTCGGACCTGCGCACTTCCCTGGAGGCCAAAATAGACGCAATAGGCATAGAAGTTACCCTGCTGAGGCAAGACGTCAGGGGACTGGCGGAGAGAACGAGCAGCTTGGAGAGTGCGGTGAAAATCAACACGGACACCAGCACTAGCAACGTAAAGGAGATCCACATACTCAAACAACAGGTAGCTAATCTGGAGACTCGAGCGGAGGAGGCGGAAGGGAGAGCGAGGAGGAACAACATTTGTGTGGTGGGACTGCCGGAGGGAGAGTAAGGACAGGACCCGACAGACTATATTGAGAATCTGTTCTTACAAGAAATAGGGGCTGAAAAACTCTCGCAGGGGTTTGCGGTGGAGCGTGCGCACAGAGCCCTCATGAGGAGGCCACAACCGGTGGCTCCCCCCCCCCCCGGCCCATAATAGCGAAAATATTGAACTACAAGGATCGTGAGAAGATTTTGGAATACTTTCGCAAAGGAGGAACCATTGAGAGGGCGTCGTGCACCGTCACGGCATATCCAGATTATACAATGCTGGTCCAAAGGCAGCGATACAGCTATGTGGCGATCAGAAGAAGGCTACGTGCGGTGGGGATCAAATATATGCTGCTGTATCCCGCGAAACTAAAAGTGATACATAAGAGCAAGATGTTTTTTTTCCACACGCCCGAGGAAGCGACGACCTGGCTAGACCTTCAGGGTTGTCCGGAACAGGAGGCGGATCGAGCGCAAGAGTAAGACGATAAGTGGCTGGGACATTACATGTAGCGTGACATGATGTGCAGTGGGTATCCATTAGAACTGTGGGTGATGGCTCTGGCTGAGGGGTATCACTGGGTACGGGTGGCACTTGAAGTACATCCCATGGACTTGGGCGGACACAAGGACTTGAATATAGCAAATTGCATATATATATATGTGGTACTTGTACAGTTACGTGTGTAGAGTTTATAGCAAACAGGAGCGGCAGGACGTGAGCACCCTATCCCCCCATATTAGTCCTAGTAGGCTAGCCAGTAGGGCGGCCTTACCCCGCAGAGCATCGAGTACAGGCGGGAGCCAGAAAAGTGCTAGATGCGGGGAAGCCTGAGATCCAGAGATGGAGCTGGGCAACAGTTGGGGAGGGGGTTGGGGGGGGAGAATGACGGGTGGGAAGCGTGGGGAGTTGGGTGTGGTTGGGCGGGATAAGGGGAAGGGAGAGGTGTGTGCAGTTAAAGGAAGTTTGAACTGGGATATGAGCCTAAATAGACGAAAACGGATACGAGTAGTGGATTGCGCGGTCGGGGTGAGGGTGGAAATCATAACAAGCCATGGGGGACCTTAAAATAATCAGGTGGAATGGTAGGGGTCTAAAAAGTTATTTGAAGAGAAATAAGGTCATGCTATACTTGCGAAGACAAAAGATAGACATTGCGCTATTACAAGAGACTCATTTGATAAAAGAGAGACTGGGAACGATTAAGAGGAAATGGAAAGGAGTGGTGGTGGGTTCAACATACTCAGCTTATGCCAGAGGGGTCCTTATCTGGGTGGCCCCGCATGTCCCCTTTCATGTGTTACAGGAAACTGCTGAAGCGGACGGGAGAATGGTCATACTCAGGGGCCTGGCAGAGAACAGAGAGATAAGTATAATTAATACATACGCTCCCAATCATAATACAGCGATGTATTTCAGAACCCTGAGTGCTAACCTTGGTATGTGCATGGGAAGTGCGGTAATCTGGGGTGGGGATTTTAACTGTGTACTAGATAAATTACTTTGAGGAGAACACGGGTAGTGTAGATTCGGCGTGTACGTTGTGGGAGGCCTTTAAAGTAGTATTGAGAGGCGTGGCCATAGCAAAGTCCCAAAGCTTGCAAGGCGGTATCCTGGCTGATTTACAAGAGGCTGAGAGGGAGTTGGAAAAAGCACAAAGGGAGGATGGCGATACTGGTTCGAATGCGGAGCGAATACTTCAGCTTCAACAGACGTGTGGAGAGCATTGGGATAGGTTGTGTAAACTGAATTATAAGAAATACATAGAGAGGCAGCACGCGGGTGGGGACAAGACTGAAAGGCTTCTGGCGTGGTTATATAAGAGCGAAACCCCCAGACCCACCATCAGGGCAATAACAAGGGATGACGGCAGCGTAGCGGACACCCAGGAATTTGCCACGTATAACTGTATGGGGACGTTGAGGAGGATAATCAAGAAAGGATAAAAGAAACACTCAAAGATATAGGCCTGCCCAGGATAAGTGCTGAAGAGAGGGAAGAGTTGGATGCACCAATCACGTTAGAGGAGCTAGAAGCGGTGGTGAGACAATTGCCTACTAGTAAAACCCCAGGGGCGGACGGGTTTCCGAGCGACTATTATAAAGCATACATGGCAGAGGTGCTCCCTCCGATGCTGAATATGCTAAATGAAGCGTTTGAGACGGGACAGCTGCCAGAGTCGCTAAGGGAAGCAATTATAATTCCGCTCCCTAAACCAAATAAGCCTGGGCACAGCTGTGGCTCCTACAGACCACTATCAATGCTGAATCAAGACAGCAAGATATTAACAGCCGTTTTGGCAAGCAGACTGCGAAGAGTCATAGACAAACTCATACACCCGGATCAGACGGGTTATGTTCCAAACAGGAACATAACTCACAATCACAGGCGACTCCACCGAGTCATTGAATGGGCGGGGGGGAATGAGGGTGATATGGCAGTAGTGTCCTTGGATGCGGTAAAGGCCTTCGATTCTGTCAAATGGCCATGGCTGCTGTCGACTCTGGTGGAATATGAGATGGGGCCCGGATATGTAAGATGGGCAAAGATGCTATACAGTGCGCCGCTCGCTAGAGTTAAGACGGGAGCTGTTATTTCAGAGAGATGGCGGTTAGGTAGAGGTACCAGGCAGGGATGCCCATGGTCCCCCATGTTATACATATTGGCATTGGAGCCTTTGGCTATATACCTCAGACAGCAGTATGACACCATAGGCATCAAAGTGGGTGGGGAGCGACACTTGATCTCTCTATATGCAGACGACATGTTATTGTATCTGAAGCACCCGGAGGAGAATCTCCAGTATATCTTGGAGGTTGTGGATCGGTATGCGGGACTGTCTGGAATAGCTGTGAATCCTCAGAAGTCTGATTTTCCCGTTGGGTAACTATAAGGGACTCCCCGTAGAACAGCTGCCGATATTGCAAGCCCCTTGGGCGGTTGATACCTTTCGGTACCTTGGGGTAGATGTGTATCATACGGTTGAACAAGAACATAAGCACAACACGGAGGTAGCCGTGGGGAAAATAGAGAACAGTATGCAATTTTGGGGGAAGCTGCCGCTAGCTATGATGGGGCGTAGTGCAATGCGTAAGATGGTGGTTTTGCCCAGACTCCTGCATTATTTCGGAAACATTCCACACCTCATACCTGGGAAGTTTTTTGCCAAGCTTAATAGTATATGCAGGGACTTTTTGTGGCAAGGAACTAGGTGCAGGATGGCATCGTGGAAACTGCAAAACTTTTACGAAAAAGGGGGGATACGGCTCCCCAACTATGAGGCCTACTATATAGCGGGCCAACTGCAGTACGTTGCTAAATGGCTCTCGGATGAAAGTACCCCTAAATCCAGATTGTTTAGTGCAGACTGCCCCATTTTACTTAAAGGAAATGATCTGGTTATCTGAAACAGAAATGCAGGGGCGCCCCAAAATGATGATGCTTGGGTGGAGGATTTGGCGCCGCGTGTGCAGGATGATGGAAATCCCGGCCCGTGCTCCCCGCAAATACCGCTGGTGGCACTGGCTAAGGGGGATGTGCAACCGCGGAGGATGATTAGAAACCACTGGGAATCAGTGGGGTTGGCAAAGGTGGGAGATGTTTGGCGGGAGGGAGCCATCATAAGTTTTGAGGAGTTGGGTGAGGAAACAGGTCTACACGTAGGTCAATATATTATATATCATAGATTGGCGCGGGAACTTAAGAAGACTTGGCCCGAAACTATTCTCGAAGCAGAGCCGGATGGTATTGTAGACGTTATTTATGACATAGAGGGAGGGCACGAAATTTCAAGATTGTATGACATGCTGATGCTTAGGATTGGTAAAGAACCAACAAAACTTTGATTAGATTGGGAAACTGAGATGGGAGCCTCGATGGAAGATGGGATGTGGGAACGGGCTTTGTGGTATCATCAGAAGGTGTCGAGAAATGCTAGGTTGAAACAAATACAATTATATATTACGCACAGGGCGTACATGACACCCCTGAGGATATCGAGGTTTAAAAATGCAGGCAGACAAGCATGTCCCAAGTGTGATGAAGAACAGGCTGACATGACAATTGTTTTGGTCCTGCCCGGTGGTTGGGCGCTTCTGGAGCGAGATAGCGGCGAAACTGGCGGATAAAGGAGTCACACTGGTTGTAGAGTCAGCCTGGGCCTGCCTATTGGGGGGGTTCCGTAGATCGCAGAAACTGAAGCATGTTAACAAATTGAAGGACTTGGCATATGTGCTGGCTAAGAGGAGGATTGCCATGGGGTGGAAGGCTTGTCATAAACCGCAGTTGGAGATATGGTGGAATGAATTGCAAAAGAGGGCGGAAGCAGAGACTATGATATGGCAGGAGTCCAGTATGATGGGAGGGGGAGAAGAGGTGGGAACCCTGTTGGCTTGGAAATCACTGATAGCGGAATTGTTTGGAACGATGCCAGATTTGGCGGATTCCAATGGAGAACGAACCCCACCGCGCGGCGTGAACACACAGTAAACAGACTTGATGGGCTCGTAAGGGGGGGTGGGTTGGGGGGAGCGGAGATCAAATTGTATAATGTACACATTCAAAACTGTATTGTGGCATCTTGTACTGTATATTTGGTCCGTATTGTTTTGTTGGTTGAAATATAATAAAAAACGTTTAAAAAATAAATAAATACTTTCAGCTTAAGGTTACATAGAGGAAAAACAAGGATTTACAGAAAGGATATAGTCGGTAGGCTACTTGACAGATATGTACGTATGGTAAAAATCAACATAATTCAAATTTACAAGATTGAGAGTCAGCATATAATAATAGGCTTTGCAATATCAATTTACAGTGCAAGGTAATAGGTGGTGCAGGTAGAGTGGAGAAAGTGGGACAGTAGCTGGAGTGGAGTGCATTAGTGGTCATTTTCTCTAAGCCAATTGATTATGTTAAGTCTGAAGTTCAGAAAGGTTTGGTCCACCCTCAAGAATGGGGGGGGGGTTCCATAGTTGCGCCGCTTTTACTGGGAAGCTACTCCCTCCGGCTTTAGTCAGTTTGAACCTCGGTACCACTAGACAATTTGTACTTGCAGTCCTAGTGGGGCGACTAGAAGATTTTCTATTGATTCTCTCCATAAAATAGCGGGGAGCAGCGTTGTGTAGGCACTCTGTGTTAACGAGGCAGTTTAAAGGCGAATTTTGTCACTAGTGGAGAGCCATTTATTCTATCTCCTTACTCTTTCCTAGCTATGCCCAGTACCACTCTAAGGGCATTATTTTGGCGAATATGAATTTTGTTGATGATGTACTTACTGGCGCCGAGGTAAAGGGAGTTGCAATAGTCCCAATTTGAACAGGATTAAAGCTCTGGCCAGAATGAAACAGCTATTCTTAGATAGGAACGGTTTACCGGCTCTAATCAGCTTGCATGTGTATGCAGAGGCAGAGGCCATGGAGTTAACCTGTTTGCCAAAGGTGAGGGTGGAGTCTACCTCTTTAGCAACTTTAATAATGTTGCCATCAATATTAAAAGAGGTGTATTTGTGGCCAAGTTCATTGAGGTTGAAGGTGGTTCCTAGATGAAAAGCTCAGTTTTGTCATCATTCAGGCATAGACAGTGGACAGCCATCCATGCCTGGATGTTGAGATAGATTTTGTTTACCACGGCCAAATCCTTGTCATAATCCCCAGTAAGTGGTATGAGAATCTGGGCATCATCTGCATAGTTAGTGTAGGTGATACCAAGATGGTCCAGATCGTCAAAAAGGGGCTTAGTAAATATATTGAACATTGTGGGTGAGACACAGGAACCCTGTGGCCCTCCACATGTAATCGGAATAGGGTCTGCTGTCGATGATGGGGAGAAGACTGTCATGGTCATGTTGCTCAGAAAGGATTGGATCCAAACTATGGCTTCCTGAGAGAAGTGAACTGCTGAATTAAGGTGATTTCATAGGACCTTGTGGTTCACCAAATCGAATGCAGCCGAGAGATCTAGAACAAGTAGTAAGGCTGAATTCCCCTGGTCTCTAAGCTCGTCAATTTGGGCCTTGAGATCAATCAGCGCAGTTTTTGGTACTGTGTTGAGGCCTAGAGCCTGATAGGCGGACTCCTAGGAGCTGGTTGAGCTCTAAATACTCCTGTATCTGGAGATAAGCCACCCGGTCTAAAATTGTATGTAAGAATGGCACAGTTGTAATAGGCCTATAGTTGGTGGGTATGGTTGGATCTAATGACTGTTTTTTTGGGGGGGGGGGGGGGGGGGGGAGTATGCAGGACTCCTTTAAGTTGCTAGGGATGGTACCAGTAGAGAATGATGCATTAATTAGCTTATTTATAAGATCGTGCAAGGTCTATCTTTAGTAAAAAGATGGAATGGATTCCTGAGATGGAGGTCAGGGAGTGCACAAGTACTGGAACAGGGAAGATGGACTTGAGGTAATCTTTAGGAATGCTTTGCAGTGAATTAAGTAGTAGCCATGAGGTCATGGGAGAGAATGAGTAAAATGTGGTTATAAAAGAACAATTGTTTTGACATATTTATGATCAAGTTGCAAAGGACATTTGGTTGAAGTCTTATAACGTTCAAGCTATGACCTCTAACTTAAGTACCTGGCTAAACCATTGTTTGTTTTCCAAAGTAAGATTTGATTTTGGCTCCACCAATGACTTGGGTATTCAGCTACTCAAATACTCATCCCCATCACAGGTGACTATGCCATTGATAGTCAAACACTCAACAACAGTTACCTCACTATACAAGCCTGGATGGCTAAGCATGAACTCTGGATCCTCCTTGGAATCACCTGCTAAACTAAACAATTTAGACGATCAATTCACTGCCTTCAACATTGATGGTAATATAATTAAAATCTCCAAAGATGTAAGAACTTTAGGCATTTACCTAGACTCCGCTCCCTCACTAACAAGACAAACCAATACCATTGCATCATCAACTGCCTATACCTGCAAACTCATCACTGCTTGAAGACCTTTCATAACACCAGTTAATCGTATTACCTTAGCCAGAGCCTTAGTCCAATCGGAATTGGACTTCTGTAATGCTCTATATACCTAGGAACCACCCAACAGAATTTAAACAAGATGCAAGTCATTCAAAATAACGCCATCAGATCAGCTCTGAATATCTCGAGATCACATCATCTCTCGGAAATCAGGGGCAAGCTGAATTAGCTCCCCATTAAGCAAAGAATGACATTCAAAACCTTGTCTCTTACTCACAAAAGTACTGATGGATGGCCAAAAGGGGACTACATTTTCAAATACGGATATGGCCATATGAAGGTTCAATTAATAGTTTGGGGAATAAGCCTTTTCTGATCAGAATAATTTCATGTGACTAAGGGTTGATATAGGGTCCTGCTCTCTTTCGGTTGACATACACCAGTATACATATAGATTATTTGATTCTGTCCATCAAGAGTTGTACTATTAATTTGGGTGACAACATGTTTAAATCAACAGAAGCAGTAGGGGAAACGTGGAGTATCAATGAGTCATAAAACTGTGTTTTAAGATCGGTCACTTAAATAAGTTGGCTTAAAAGTGGCTAATGAATTATATATAAACTAAGTGCAAAAGGAAACTTACTATTGTGAATCATGGTTCTTTTTGGGAAAAATGGTTTGTTAATAAATTGCATTTCTAAACAGAGGGTCAATAAGTGTTTAAAGATTAGAGAATACAATAAGCGTCAAAGGCTATTCAACATTGCTAATGTTTGTTCCTCTTCTTTCCTTTTCCTTCCCTCCGTCTCTCTCCCACCATCTCCCCGTTTGCATAGATTACTGTCATTAAGGTCAATAGTATATATATTGGTGAAAATAAACGTGAATTTTGTGTAAGATGTTGTGCCCTGAAGAAGACCTAGCAACCCTGATGCAGTATCCACCCATCCTCTCGCCTCCCAGGCTCTGTGCAATGCCCTTGCCTCACACTATCTCTAAAACCCAGGACATCTTGTCCACACTCTCCTCCTCTCCCGCTCCTCTCCTCTCCTCGCTGCCCCTCCTTCAGCTACCCCACTCCCTCTTTCTCCTTCTTTCCCCCCTGATGAGGTCGCTAGACAAGTCTGATCTATGAAAGCCTCATCAAAACAGGTCCATCCCCGTTCCTCTAAAACCATTAAGGACCACATCAATACCCTCGCTCCAGCCCATGCCGATTTCTGCAACCTCTCCTCTGCCTGTGGATCTTTCCCCTCCCCTCTGAAGCAGTCCCTTGTGCATCATCTCCTCAAGAAACCCACAGCTGATACTTCTTGTCAAGCTAACTATTGCCCAATTTCCATTACTCCCGTTTTGGGTAAGCTCCTGGAAAAGCTTGCCATCTCTCAGCTTAACCTTCATTCTGACTCTGTTGGCTCGCTCCATGACCACCAATCTGGCTTCAGAGCTGCCAGAAGCACGGAAACTTGTCTCCTGAGCATCCGTGAAGACCTACTCTCCAACCTTGACTCTAACATTCCCTCTGTCCTTAACCTACTTGATCTGTCCTCTGCTTTCGACACAGTCTACCATACCACCCTGCTCAATCGTCTATGTGACAACCTGGGTATCACCAATCAGGCTCTGGCCTGGCTGACCTCGCTTCTCTGATCGACCCTCCCAGGTACAACTTGGATCCTTCCTATCTTCTATCTCCCTCTCTACCTGTGGTGTTCCCCAAGGGTCTAACCTCTTGCCTGGCTTTTCAACAAATACCTGACAACTCTCGCCTACTGCATTTCCATTTTCTGCTCAAATTTCCAGTGCTATGCTGATGACACCAAACTCAATTTTAGGCTTCCTTCAGCCACCTCCTCTCCTTCCCTCATCTCTAACTGCCTAATAGCCATTCAAAAGTTGTGTGCCGCCAATGATCTTTGTTTAAATGCCAACAAGACGGAGATCCTCCTCATTGGCACACCCTCTCCATCCTTTCCCCTCACTCTCTGGCTGGCCTCCCTTGGCCCTCCTCCTGCCCATACCTGCGAGGCCAAGAACCTCGAGGTCATCTTTGACTCCACACTTTCCTTCTCTGCACACATCTCTGACGTCTCTAAAAAGTCAAACTTCTTACTGCACCTCATTAGAGGGACTCTTCCTTTCCTCTCCTTCCCTCAGACGCTCACTGTCTCCCAAGCTCTAATTCTCTCTAGGTTGGACTACTCTAAAAGCCTCTATCTAAATCTGCCTCCACACTCCGCCCTTTACAACTAATCCAGAACACGACTGCAAGACTTGTCCTTGGCCTCAAGCCCTGGGATCGTATCTCTCCAGCTCTGAAATCCCTTCATTGGCTCTCAGTGGATGAAAGGATTACATTTAAAACCCTCTGCGTTGTCCATAAGGCTTTCTGGGGCCTGCGTCCAAAATACATTCAACTATCCCTCTGAAAATACCTCCCCTCTTGAGCCCTTCGCTCCTCTACCTCTAGCTCCCTCAGGCTCAGTTTTTCAAAGAAACAAGCTGAGGGTAGATCTCTGTCTTTGGCTGGAGCCTCCCTTTGGAACTGCCACCTTGAAACTTGAGAACCATCTACGGTTCCGAAAGCTCCTCAAGACCCTCCTCTTTGCTTCTGCCTTTGCCCCGCTTGTCCCCTGCTGATCTGCTTTTCTCTCTCAGCACTGTGCACCTGGCCACCCTCTGTCCTTCAGGCCCAGGTACCTGCTCACCCTCCTGCACTGCCCCCTTACCACCCCTTGCACTGGGGCCTGTATCTGTACCCATACAGTCCCCACCTAATCTTCTTCTGCACTTATCAGATACACCCCATCTGACTAACCCCATCTGACTAACCTAGCACTTTGCCACCTTCTGGCTGCACTACCACTGTGTCACCTTTATTTAATTTATTTGACTTATTATTTATTTTGTTATCTCCTATGCTCTGCACTTTCCAATTTCTCCCCCCTCCCATGCACTTTCCCCTTTTTCACTCCCCCATGCACTTCCGCGTTCTCAATGTCACTGGGCCTAGTAAGATCATTTTTGTTTCTCCCCTGTTGCCCTCCCTTCGCCTGGTCGCACTCTGGAACACCTGTGTACGAGCGCAACATAAATAAAATATATCCAACAGGTCGAAACACATGTTGGCACATTTTGTGACTTTTCTGCACATTTTAGTGCTATAAGAATTCCAATGGACAGAGGAATGTTCAGTACTATGTAAAGCCTGTGTCTCGATACTTGTACTGGTATACTTTGCTGGTTCTCAATTCGCATTAGTTTGAATCACTAATGCCCGCAATTGTACTGGCACACATTAAATGTGGTCTACTATGAAGAGTGAAATTGTCTGCAATATTATTTTTTGTGTACAGCGCGTATTTGTGGAATTATTGTATGGTCTGTTTATTTAAGATTGGCTGGGGTAGCCTTTCAGTTCTATCTCAATCGCAGCTGTCTTCTTCAGTTCATCTTGTGTTCAAATATAAAAAGTCCATCAGATATTTGGAGTCTCAGCACACTCACAATCTATTTAGCCCGCACTCTTTTCACAAGTGTATCACCAACAGCGCACCCCAATACCTGTCCACTAGTTTAAACCTCAACATTCCAACCCGCCCAACCTGAACTGCCCAGACAAACTGCATTAAGATCCCTCAGTTCAACCTACAAAGCACAGGAGGGACCAGCTTTCCTGTCCTTGCAGCCAAAAGTTGGAACGCACTACCCATCACGCCAACATCAGAACCGTCATAGCACCTACTCAGAAAAAATAGTAAGCTCTGGCTATTTGAGCAAGATCGATGTTAATCCCATAAACATTGCCCTCCAGGTATAAACTCTCGGCTAAAAGGGTATCTGTACTTACCTATGTAATACCCAACCATTGTTAAATTATGAAACTTACCTGTGTATATGCTACCGGGCAATACTTCCTCAAGTTTAATGTATCTGTACATGTGGCATTCTAGGCAACACGTAAACTACATATCTGTACTTGTATATTTGCAACCTGACAGTCTCTTACTTAACCTATGTGTAAATGTATATATGCAACATTGTAAAAATTAAAATGCCAAATCTAACTATGCAACTTGCAAGCTAAGCGCCCAGAAGCCCCAGGGCTGGGAGCGCGTTACAAACCAATAAACTAAACTACTAACTAGTATGCCTAGTGGCCAATGGAAAACTCATGTTGTGCCAGCCCGCTCCCCCAAGTTTACCATAGCGCAACGAAGAACGTTTAGAAACAATTCAAGCCTCTCCGGGTTGTCATTTAATAGGGAGAATATTTCCGTTTCACCTCTCAAGGTGGCAGGAGTTCAAAGTTTCGAAATGGCGGAAACAAACCTGCACGAAGGTGGAGGAACCAAAGGTGAGGTAGCAATCACCACGTTACGACGTGTGTAAATTGTGCTAGAAAATGTCTCGAACCTCAAAGCAGAATAACCAAACAGAAAATTCTCTTGAGAACAAACACCCACGTTGCATACACTAGATGAATAAAGGTAGTTAACGCTCCGTCCCAGTACAAAACGATGGCCATTAAGTGCCCTCCTTCCCCCCGGGGCTTCCTTTTATTGTTGGCATTCTTCCTATATAGCTAAGCTCCCCCAAAACATATCCCGCAGCTTTTACCTCTATAGCCGGCACCGGACCCCAACAAACAGGTACACCCACACACTCTGCAAAGTATACTCTGCCACTTCCGGCGCAGTTACGTGTGCATTTCCTCGCGTGACGTCTTGAATAACAAGGAAATAAAAAACCTGATGATAGACAGCGAGGACGGTCCGGTGTTGTATTATCCTGCATCCCATGGTAGCTTGTAAGGAGGCAAGGGTTCGGCAATCTTCGAAGCCACGCTCACTTGGATGCCCCGCCCACCCACAGATGGCTACAGCCATTCAAACAGTGTAAAAATGAAAGAACATTCTGCCTGATAGCCCGCCCTCCAACAGCTCCATTCCTGGGATTGGCCAGTGATGTCTTTGTAGCTCCGCCCCTGCCCATTCCTGTCATCTGTGGGGATGTGGAATATCATAAAAAGGGTAGGCATGCAACGAAATGTTACTGCTAACAAAATGATCAGAAACGTGATGCATTTTGTTTCTTCAGTGTCACAGCCCCTCCAGACACACAATCTGCGTAATCAACCCAACACGTTTATTTTTCTTTTGCCATTGGCAGCCGAGGCTTGCTTATTCATAATGGTGACTTTACAACTGAAAGACCATCAGTCACCTTACAAATCTGTTACAGTTAAAGTGAGCAACACAATAAAGCACCCTTTTAAAATGTGTTCACACCCATAACATCTAATAGCTTGATATCCTAAAACGTAAAGTATGCTTTCATGTCCTCAGGTGCATGTTCTTAAAACCATGCATAACACCACGCTGGAGGTTTGGGACAAATCTCCAAAGCAAAGTGAGTTTTTTGAGCCTCTTTTATTGTGTGTCTTAAAGCGCTGAAAATAAAGTGAGTACATAGATATTTTGCCTTTTGCATCTTCTAGTTTTCCACTCAGCATGTGGAAAATAAAGGTACACAACATTATTTTGGTTCAACATGCTGTTATAAGTATTTAGATGTTGTCATGATGCTTTACTATGCAATTTGTGGATTTTGCAAGTAAACTCTATAGGACAGTATTATTGTTCCAAGTAAAGCGTGGAAGAAGATGGCCGTGCCCAAATTGCAGAGTGGGTTAAAATCCCTGCTTCGCTGTTTGGCGTAAGTGTGTGATCCTGGGCAAATAAAGTAATCTCACAATGGGCCTCATTACAAGTCCAGCGGTAACCCTGCCGGTGCTACTGTTAGGAAATTCAGCCAAAAGAGAGAATTCTCCCTAACTTACTGAGTCCCCCAGCAGCTTTGCTGGATTTCTGGAGTTTGTTGTTTTCCTCCTGCCAAGAGTGAGACTCTTTTCCTCCCACTCTTGGACATGAAGATGGTATTCCTTTGACTGGTAATGTGTTTTATGGGCTATGGGGTCCTTTACTCCATAGGGTCTCATGCGTTTTTCCTATGTGTGTTACACAGCACCCTCCGTGCAGTAACACAGGGGTGTCATAATGACACCCCACCATAGACTCCATACCCTAGGACTGGCTACTGTGTCCCAGAGCATGTAAAGTCACCATTGGCTTTACTAGTCCCAAATTATTAACAGAAACCAGTACAAACCATCATATTGTGGACGTACTGGTCGGGGCAATTCGATTGCCCCGGGGTCTGTTAGTCGAGGGGGCACATCTCCGTCCCCCCTGATCGAGTTTTGGCTGGTGGCAGTGGAAACTACTTTTTATATTCGACCGCAAATATTTTCCTATGGGATATGCCCATTGTTCGAGGCTACCAACTTTAATTATTTTATTCTCATTGCCTCGAAAATACCGCCGGTTTATTTAATTAATATTAATTCTCCGGTTGGTATTTTTTGCCAAGACTCAATTCTAAAATGGCATTTGTGTTCTCTTCTGTGACTCCAACCCAAGTCGAGCCCTTTGTTCCACTTTTTGGCGGGCTTCTCCACAGAAGCCTCCAAAAGTGGTGCCACTCTGTCTGGGTACCATAGGGGGTGTGGGAGGGGGGTTTAGGCACCCTGGAGTGAGTTACCGTGGTAACTCAAGTCGCACTCTTGTGTGATTGGCCCAAGTGTTGAGCCGGCCGGCTCACCACTTAGCATGTTTGAGTGACAGGTAGGCTGAGTGAATGGGGGTTTTCTGCATAAAAGCAGGGCTTTGGGGACTGGAACTTCAGAAGTCGCCACAGGACCTGAGAATCCGACAAGGGAGAAGCTGAGCCGACCTACCACGACAACACCACCGGTGGAGCCCTGCGGAACCGACTCACCACTTCCTGACGACAGAGAAGATCTCCCGGCTGGAGAGGCTTCTTCCCCTGACTGGTGGGCACAACCAGTTTACCTTTCTTTCTTCGCACCCCAGCTCGGTTTGTGGTCGAACTGCCCGTGCCAAGCACCCCGGCGACCGGATAGCCACTCACCACTGAACCGCGAATCAACGGACCGCTCCTTGTACCTGAGAAACTCCACGGTTGGTTTCTTCCCTGGCATTGCAACGGGCCCCTGTCTTCCTCCACGACGAGATCCTCTCTTCCCCCAGAGGAAGCACCGACTTGCACCCGCTACCAGGAACAACTGCCCCCGCTGGAGCGTTCTCACCACTTTAAGGTACCGTGTCCGCCAGGCCTCCCTTTCTAAAGATTGCAACAAGGTAATAATAACTCCTTAACCTTCTGGACTGGGCTGGCCGCCTTGACCCTCTAACTGGTCCCTTTTCTTTGATCCAACTTCCTTTTGAACCATTACAAGACTTTTGTGCACTGCAACCGTGTGACCTTGGACACATTTCGTTTGGATCCTCTTAAAGCGGATCCGGCCTACTAACTCTGAATTCACGGTTTTACTTTGCCTTCCTCTCTTGCTACGTTCTTGTAAAAGTGTTGGGATCTGTTTCAATTTATTCTCTGCTTTTCTCTCCCTTTTTAAAATGAATTATTAGAGTGCCATCTACGTTAAGCGCTCACCGCTGTCTGAAAATAAGTGGGGCTTTACTTAGACTTGTCTAATATTCTTTTAAGGGAGTGTATATCTTTTAGTAACCGTGTTTTTGAATTACTTACTATTAGTGCCTGTGTGTTTTTCTAGATGTGGTTTTAAATAAATAATTATCTCTCTTTTACACCAAGCCCTGGTCAGTGTTTACTTGTTCTATTGTGTGCTCTTGACCTATTGTGAATACTCTGTATACTGCCTAACTCTTCTTGAGGGAAGTCTGACTGCTCAGCCACAGCTACCAAGTGAATCTGTGTGGTACAGACTGCTACCAAGTGGGTTTACTGCCAAACACCTGTAGTCCTAAATCTTTTGCAGTGGTCCCAGAGGGAACTGCACAGGTTTCTGCCTAACAGCTATCGGCGGTTGATGCTGGACTTGCAGTATTTAGTGGCACCTGGCTTGCCGGAATCACCGGGGGATTACAACCCCAGCGTTCCATGAAATCAGGCACCGGTAAATTGTAAATCCCCATTCCCACTTGAGTCCCGTAGGACTCAATGGGAATGGGGATGACGGAAGCACCAGCACCGTTAATAACATTGCTGGTGATTCTGTGAAAGTCTGCGGGCGGGTGCCGTTCCGCCCTCTAGGTCTGACCCTGGTGGGCGGGACGACACCCACCCTCAGACTAGTAGTGTGCCGGTATGGTAACAATAGGCCCGATTCATAGATTCCAGCACAGAAGAAGCGCTGCGTGCTGAAAGGGAGCGTGCGCCAGCTGGGTGTCATGATGCCTACCTCCAAGGAGCCAGGTCCGACCCAGCAACCCCAGAGGCAGGCATCATTCCCCCCCCAGGGAAGTTCCAGCGGGCCCAAGCTGGGGCCCTTTGGACGCAGTCCTGGCGCCTTAGGCGCCAGGCTCATGTTGGACCCCAGTCCTGGCGCCTTAGGCGCCAGGCTCATAAAGCTGAACATGTGTTCAAGTGTTTTTATGTGCACTTACCTGATGCAGACCATGCTGCTATATCCAGGCCCTCTTGAGGCCTGAATGGGACTACTTTACCTGTGGGACTACTTTCCACCCGGGTGTGGTCAGGGAAGGATACATACCTGATCGGTGGAAGGATACATACCTGGAACTTCTTCCAAAGCTATTTAAACCTCACCCGAACAGCCACACGTGCTTCGCGTTGTTCTGCACCTAGCAGCTGGACGCTCACCGTGTCTGCTCCTGCTTCTGGACTTCAGCCACGCCTGTCAGCATCCTGGGACACCTGCAAAGGGGGATAAGAAGAGAATTGGTGAGGAAGAAGGCCTTACCTGCTAAACCTGCACCACGGAGACATCTCACCGACGATCCTGAAAAGGAAGACATCATTTTTAAAAGCATTTCGCTCCGATCGCTGCAGCGCTGCATTTCACTCACCTTTCTTGGGCGCCTCCATCTTCAGCAGCGATCATCCGGATCCGCAGCCACTTCCCAGAGCCTAGAGAGAAAAAGACAAGAACACAAGGTGAGAGAAGGAAGGGAATAGGAAAAGCTCAGTTTCCTTCTAAGACTTGCCTGTTGGGTCATTCCCATTTCATTTCGGGTCTTGCTGCTTCCAGGCATTTTCCGGACCCTGGCCCCTATGGGGAAAAAGACAAAGACATTAGATGAGCGAATGCAAAAACATTACCTGAGCGCTCATCTAGGACTTACCAGATCTTTACTGGAACTGCACTTTTCACTTCGGGTCGGCGCCATATCTCCGGCATTCCGAACCCCGCCCCTACGGGGAAAAGACATCAACATTAGCGCTTTGTTGCAAGAAGTCTCCAAAGGAATCTTCTTTCATCACCTGAAAAAGACAATGAACATTATTATTAAAAGCTTGAACTTTTGAACTTGCAACAGAACTTTTACAGCGCCTTACCAGTATAATCAAGCTTACCTGAACTCCCATCCAACCTCAATCCAGTGAAGTAACTGGGTTCAACGCGCCCCTGCGTCAGAAGCAGGATGGAGAGCTCGTCCTTTCAGACCCTAAGGTGAGACTTCACGGGGGATCGTGGAAGGGTATCGAGGAGGGTTGGAAGGAAGTGGGAGGCTCGAGCATTATTCCGCCAGATTGTAATACTCCCTTTTCACGTACAGGAGGATATTCCTGCGAGCCAGATTAGCCAGAGTAGAGGGGCCCGTCCTATCCATCTTCAGAGCCCTGCGCTTCACCATTGAAGAGGCATCAGCACTCGAAACCAGGCCAGCGCCCCCGTGGGAATCAGGTGAGCGTGACAGAACGCGAAGCCTACCCACAATTTCCCACCCGGGCGCTATGGAGACTTCCGAGACTGACCAGCTGGCCCAGCTTTTGGGGGAATTACGGGCAGAGGTGCACTCAGCCCGCCAGGAGACTAACACTCTCAAAAGAGAACTGATCCTATCCAAGGAAAGAACAGATGACCTGGCCAAAAGGTTATTGCAGGCCCAGGCAGGGCACATTCCTTTACCGAATTCCGGTGGTACTTCCACATCAATGGGTTTGAATAACCCGGTACAAATCAATCTACCTGGACACATGCCTTTGGCCCCGCCTGAACGTTTTGCGGGGGATCCCAAGAAATATGCCGTCTTTATGAACCAATGTCGTTTACACTTTCTATGCAGACCCGGGGCCTTCCCTAACGACCCGACCAAGGTAGCCTTTATACTATCTTACCTCAGTGGCAGTGCTGCCGATTGGTCTATTCCATTGGTAAATCAGGATGATCCCATTCTCCAGGATTTTCAGAGCTTCCTGGCCAGCATGGAAAGATTGTTTGCCCGACACTCTCAAGGACAGGCCCTTGATAACGAACTGCTATCCTTACGACAAGGTAATCAGGATCTCCTGTCCTACATTGCCACCTTTAATAGACTGGTTGTGGAAACTGGATGGCCAGAAAATAAAAGGATCACATTGTTTCATCGAGGCCTGCGCGGAGAGCTTTAAGATGTTCTAGCTCAGATAGTAAATCCACCCCAGGTCTGCGCAGACTACATAGACTTTGTGGTTCAACTTGATCACAGACTTCAAAATAGAAAAGCAGATCGGTTCAAGTACGAAACTCGAGTACCGATCAAAACCCACGCTAACTCCAAGAGCGCCGATGTATCCGAACCTTTGCAAATCGGCGGTGTTAAAGGACCATTAACGCAGAAGGAACGAGAGAGAAGGCGGCAAATGCAACTTTGTCTGTATTGCGGGGCTTCCGGTCACTTTCTTTCGAAATTGTCCGGTTAAACCACCTAAGAAGGTGGTTGGAGCCACTGATAATGATTTATTGACACCTGATTCGGGAAACGACCTAGCCCAACAAGCGTAGGGGTCCGCTTGCCGAGCTTGAAAACAAACTCTTTGACCTCGCATTTTGTCATGCCAATGGTGCTCGTGGACCCAAAACAGCCTCAGCAGTTGCATGCTATAAAATCATATATCGACAGTGGAGCTATTGGAAATTACGTAGACCGTGAATTGGCTTCCGGGATTAAGCTCCCTCTCCGCCCGAAAGTAACCCAAGGTGTCATTACTACAGTAGATGGAACCGAAATAGCCTGAGGGCCTGTAACGCATTCCACTGTTGAATTGACACTGGTGGGTCAGGATGGACATCGGGAAGCAATCGTGTTTGATCTGATCAAGGCCCCACAATTTCAAGTAATTCTTGGAATTCCTTGGTTAGAAACACATAATCCAAGAATAGACTGGAGAGCAAAGAAGATAAGTTTTCCTGATTGTGAACCAACTTGTTATCCAAGAAATCCAGCTATGGGTTTAGCCTCAGCGACTTCTACCTCTGTACAGCTACCGTCAGAATACCACGAATTCCGAGACGTTTTTCAGAAAGAACAGGCTAACACGTTACCTCCCCATCGATCTTATGATTGCCAAATCGATCTGGTACCCAATGCTCAACTACCTTGTAGTAGGATTTATGCTCTTACGGAACCTGAGAACCTGCATTTGCATCAGTATTTAGATCAGTACCTAGCCAATGGTTTTATTCGCCCGTCCAAGTCTCCTGTCTCTTCAGCTTTGTTCTTCGTGCCGAAAAAAAGAGGGCGACCTTAGAACATGTATAGACTATCGCGCCCTAAACCAAATAACGATTAAGAATCGTTATCCTCTGCCCCTGATCCCTGAGCTTATCGACCAGGTGAAAGACGCTAGTGTGTACACCAAGTTAGATCTCTGAGGAGCTTATCACCTGGTGCGTATAAAAGGCGGCGACGAATGGAAGACTGCATTCCGCACCAAATTTGGGCTCTTCGAATATCAGGTGATGCCCTTCGGTTTGTGCAATGCACCTGCCGCCTTTCAGTACTTTATGAATGATGTTTTTTGGGAACTTATTGATGTCTGTGTCATTGTTTATATTGACGACATCCTGGTGTACTCTTCTTCAGAAGCCGATCACAGAAAACATGTTAGGGCAGTTCTTGAGAAATTGCGCCAGCACAAACTATTTGCCAAGCTCGAAAAATGCGTTTTTCATACCACAGAAGTTGAGTTTCTCGGATTCATCCTGACACCTCAAGGAGTCCGAATGGACTCGCAAAAGGTGGACGCCATCCTCAAATGGCCATCTCCTAGCTCGCTGAAGGGAGTTCAGAGCATGCTTGGCTTTGCCAATTTCTATCGAAGATTCATCCCGGAATTTTCCCGAACAGTCCAACCCATCACAGCTCTCCTAAAGAAAAATAAACGCTTCGAATGGACTCTTGAGGCCGAACAAGCCTTTCAGGACCTGAAAACCAAATTCACCTCTGCACCTGTATTGAGGCACCCACACCCAGATCTCCCTTACATTGTGGAAACCGACGCATCCAGTTCGGCCATGGGAGCTGTCCTGTCGCAAAGAGACTCAGAAACTAACCAACTACACCCTGTGGCCTTTTGGTCCAGAAAATTCTCTCCTCCTGAATTCAACTACGCAATTACCGACAAAGAGTTACTGGCTATTAAATCTGCTTTCCAGGCTTGGTGTCACTACCTTCTCGGGGCAAGACACACCATCACCGTAATTACGGACCACAGAAATTTGCAGTATTTAAAGACGGCTAGAGCTCAATCTTCACGACAACTCCGATGGGCTCTATTCTTTGCGGAATTTGATTTTGTAATTACCTATCGCCCTGGCTGCAAGAATGGTAAAGCAGACGCCTTATCCCGGATTGGCATGGAAGAACCCAATTCGAGTTTAGAACCTGTGCCAATCATACCTGAACAAAGAATCTTAGGCTTAACTTCATTGCAAACTATTGAGGATATCCAAACGCAAGTAAAACAACTTCTAGACTCTTCAGCCTTACTGGAATGGAGTCAAAAGGGTCCTCATTACACCGTTAAGGATGATTTACCCTACTTCCAGGAGCGGTTGTTTCTGCCAAGTAAAGAATTGCAGGAACTTGTTATTGCCCATCATCATGAATCATTAATGGAAGGACACCCTGGTATCGCTAAAACGGAGGAAAAAAATCAAACGCCACTTCTGGTGGCCTTCTTGGAGAAAAGACAAAGTCTTTTGTGTTGTCTTGCGGAATTTGCGCCCAAAACAAGGGTCAAAAGAAAAGGCCAGCCGGCCTACTTCAACCCTTGGATATTCCACCGGCACCATGGCACACCTTGTCAATGGACTTTATAACTGACCTGCCTCCTTGTGGTGGTTACAACACTATCCTTGTAATTGTGGATCTATTCTCCAAAATGGCCAACTTTATCCCTTTAAAAGGGTTGCCTTCAGCTTCCACCTTGGCCAAGGAATTTCTGGAGAATATAGTTCGCATACATGGTTTCCCTTCCATATTAGTCTCGGATCGTGGAAGTCAATTTATCTCCCATTTTTGGAAGAAGTGTTGTCAACTAGCACAAATAGATGTGCAGTTAGCCACCAGCCACCACCCCCAGACCGACGGACAAACCGAGAGAACCAATCAGACTCTCAAGCAATATCTTCGGTGCATGTTACACCAATCCGAGTTGAATTGGAAAGACATCCTTTGGATCGCAGAATATGCATACAACAATTCAGTGCATTCTGGAACCGGACAAACTCCTTTTTATACTTTGTATGGTCACCATCCTCGGACCTCTGACCTAGATCCACCTCTGACCCTGGAAATGCCCGCAGTAAATCATCTGCATTCCACAATAACTCGAACCTTCAAAGAAGCTGCAACTCATTTACAGCAAGCCAAGAAAAAGTATAAAGAAAACGCTGATTTGCACCGAAGTAAAACTCCTCCTTACCAAGTAGGAGACCAGGTATGGCTAGCAACTAAACATTTACCCCTCAAGGGCCCACAAACCTTCAATCCCAGATTCATAGGACCTTATCCCATCAAAGCTATAATCAACCCAGTGGCCTTTAAACTGGATTTACCGTCCAACATGCGTATTCATCCAGTTTTTCATGCGTCACTTTTGAAGCCAGTACAACCAGGAACCCGACTGTCCAAGCCTCCAGACCCAGTTCAAATTGAAGGGGAATTAGAATTCGAAGTGAAAGACATTTTAGACTCCAAGGTGTTAAAGTCGAAACTCTTCTATCTTGTTGACTGGAAGGGATATGGACCTCAGGAGAGATCGTGGGAGCCTAGTAACCATGTTCACGCACCTCCATTAATACAAAGGTTCCACCGGAGATTTCCGAACAAGCCAAAACCCCCGGAGGGAACAACCTTGGGAGGGGCCTTGAGGGGGGTACTGTCATGATGCCTACCTCCAAGGAGCCAGGTCCGACCCAGCAACCCCAGAGGCAGGCATCATTCCCCCCCCCCCCCCCCCCCCAGGGAAGTTCCAGCGGGCCCAAGCTGGGGCCCTTTGGATGCAGTCCTGGCGCCTTAGGCGCCAGGCTCATGTTGGACCCCAGTCCTGGCGCCTTAGGCGCCAGGCTCATAAAGCTGAACATGTGTTCAAGTGTTTTTATGTGCACTTACCTGATGCAGACCATGCTGCTACATCCAGGCCCTCTTGAGGCCTGAATGGGACTACTTTACCTGTGGGACTACTTTCCACCCGGGTGTGGTCAGGGAAGGATACATACCTGATCGGTGGAAGGATACATACCTGGAACTTCTTCCAAAGCTATTTAAACCCCACCCGAACAGCCACACGTGCTTCGCGTTGTTCTGCACCTAGCAGCTGGACGCTCACCGTGTCTGCTCCTGCTTCTGGACTTCAGCCACGCCTGTCAGCATCCTGGGACACCTGCAAAGGGGGATAAGAAGAGAATTGGAGAGGAAGAAGGCCTTACCTGCTAAACCTGCACCACGGAGACATCTCACCGACGATCCTGAAAAGGAAGACATCATTTTTAAAAGCATTTCGCTCCGATCGCTGCAGCGCTGCATTTCACTCACCTTTCTTGGGCGCCTCCATCTTCAGCAGCGATCATCCGGATCCGCAGCCACTTCCCAGAGCCTAGAGAGAAAAAGACAAGAACACAAGGTGAGAGAAGGAAGGGAATAGGAAAAGCTCAGTTTCCTTCTAAGACTTGCCTGTTGGGTCATTCCCATTTCATTTCGGGTCTTGCTGCTTCCAGGCATTTTCCGGACCCCGGCCCCTATGGGGAAAAGACATCAACATTAGCGCTTTGTTGCAAGAAGTCTCCAAAGGAATCTTCTTTAATCACCTGAAAAAGACAATGAACATTATTATTAAAAGCTTGAACTTTTGAACTTGCAACAGAACCTTTACAGCGCCTTACCAGTATAATCAAGCTTACCTGAACTCCCATCCAACCTCAATCCAGTGAAGTAACTGGGTTCAACGCGCCCCTGCGTCAGAAGCAGGATGGAGAGCTCGTCCTTTCAGACCCTAAGGTAAGACTTCACGGGGGATCGTGGAAGGGTATCGAGGAGGGTTGGAAGGAAGTGGGAGGCTCGAGCATTATTCCGCCAGATTGTAATACTCCCTTTTCACATACAGGAGGATATTCCTGCGAGCCAGATTAGCCAGAGTAGAGGGGCCCGTCCTATCTATCTTCAGAGCCCTGCGCTTCACCATTGAAGAGGCATCAGCACTCGAAACCAGGCCAGCGCCCCCGTGGGAATCAGGTGAGCGTGACACTGGGGCACAAAGCAGCATCTGCGCGCCACACGTATTCATGGATTTCCCGATCCATTACCAGCCGTGGCGCAGTGAACATCCATCTGTGCCAGTAACACCCCCAACACCGCCCCTTGCGCAGGAAAAAGCAAGTGAAATGGCCAATATGGCGCAAGGCACCACGCCATCCGTGGGCCAGCACACAGCCCCCCTCCATTGTAATCGCGTAAAAAAAATCAGAGCGTACCCAGCTTGCGCCAGGCAAATCGCGTGAAAAGGCCCTCACGTACCCCTGCGAAATTGCATACCCACTCGCGCCAGCCAAAACGTGTGAAAATACCCTCACGTACCCCCATAAAAATTGCCTACTCCACTCGCACAAGCCAAATCGTGTGAAAAGGCCATCGCCTACCCCATGAAATTGCCTACCCCGCTCGCGCCAGCCAAATCGCATGAAAAGGCCCTTGTGTACCCCGCTCGCGTCAGCCAAATCGCATGAAAAGCCCTCACGTACACCCGCGAAATTGCGTACCCTGCTAGCGCCAGCCAAATCGCATGAAAAGGGCCACGCATGCTGCCATCAGCTGAGAACACACCGCGCAGTCAGCCCACACCACAAGGGACCCCGCCATAATCAGTGACCACACCCGCAGGTAGCCCACACCACAAGGGAGCCCCCATCACTCGTGACCATACCCGCAGGCAGCCCACACCACAAGGGACCCCCATCACCCGTGACCATACCCCACAGGCAGCCCACCCATGACCATACCCACAGGCAGCCCACACCATAAGAGACCCCCCCCATCACCCGTGACCATACCCGCAGGCAGCCCACACCACAAGGTACCCCACCATCACCCATTACCATACCCGCAGGCAGCCCACGCCACAAGGGACCCCACAATCACCCCTGACCATACCCACAGGCAGCCCACACCGCAAGGGATCCCCCCCATCACCTGTGACCATACCCGCAGGCAGCCCACACTTCAAGGGACCCCACCATCACCGTGACCATACCCGCAGGCAGCCCACACTTCAAGGGATCCCACCATCACCCGTGACCATACCCCGCAGGCAGCCAACCATGACCATACCCACAGACAGCCCACACCATAAGAGACCCCCCCCAATCACCTGTGACCATACCCGCAGGCAGCCTACACCACAAGGGACCCCCACCATCCCCCCTGACCATACCCGCAGGCAACCCACACCACAAGGGACCCCACCATCAACCATGATCAGCCCACACCACAAGGGACACCACCATCACCCCTGACCATACCCGCAGGCATACCTCATAGGCAGCCCACACCAAAAGGGACCCCCCAATCACCCCTGAACCTTGCGTACATCCACGAAATTGCGTAACGCGCTCGCACCAGCAAAATCACGTGAAAAGGGCTGCGCGTGCTGCCATCAGCCAAGAACACACCCCACAGGCAGGCCACACCACAAGGGACCCCCCCAATCACCCGTAACCATACCTGCAGTCAGCCCACACCACATGGGACCCCCCCCAATCACCTGTGACCATAGCCCGCAGGCAGGCCCCTGGCTCATGTCCCCCCCATCCCCACCAGTAACGGCAACCTGCAGGCAGGCCCCGACTCATGTCCCCCCATCCCCACCAAAGACGGCAACCTGCAGGCAGGCCCTGACTCATGCCCCCCACATCTGTACACCATACAATCATTTAGCAAATGTCCACCAAAATGCCACCACACGCTGCCCCCCGCCCTCCACAGTGCAACTCAACACCCATCCATTGGTCCTACTCCCCAGTACATGCCCCATGGCATGTGTATCACAAATACACACATGCATGTTTGCTAACAGATGACCAACATTGCTCAACAGCAGGGACACGTAACAGAAGCAAATGTAGAGTGACACATGCACCATACTATTGAGAGCAGACACCACTTTGATTGTAAGGAATAAACATGTATTAAGTACCAAAAAAATCACACCAACTGAAAGCTAACCATGAACATGATAATGAATCGAATGCAAATGAAAATGAAATTTGAAACAAAAAGAAATGTGTTATTAAAAAAGTTGAAACTCCAAAAAGTGGCCCATGTCCAATGATTGTCTTCCAATTGCAATTAAAACAAGTCCAACTATGTACAAGACTGAAGGGTCCATGATCCCTAAATCCAAATATACATACTAAAAAACACTAAAAAACTATTCACAAGATGTGGCGCAAAGTCCATGAACTCCAAATCATTAAAAAAATAAAGGAAACCTACCAGTAAATAACTATTTACAAAGGCAGCGGGCTAGTCCTATGACTCACCATTTCCCCAAGTGTTCCGGCAAGGGCATCATCGAACTCTACGTCTATTTCCCAGAAGCGGGCCTGTGCTTTACCGTCGAGGGCCCGCAGGGACTCCTCCGTGCTCCGCTCAAACTCCCTGCGAGTCTCCTCGACGAACTCCACCCGCCTCTCTGCCCGACGCAGGGTGTTCGCTGCCGTGGCCATGGTGAGTCATGCCCCAGCTGCCGCTCTGCCCCGATTTGCTGGCCAATTTGCTACAACACGGAAGACATCCTTGTTCCAAGGTCCATGTTACCCTCCTGCCCGATACCTTCCCCTGTGATGTTGAGGGCCTCGAGTCCTGTCGCCTTCTACATCGAGCATGCTACTGCCGATAAGCCCTGTGCCTGCGCCTCAGAGACTGCCTCCGGGATGATGACAACCCCGGGGGCAGTCGTGCTTGTGCCCTGCTGCAAGGTGGCTGCACTACCTCCATTACCACTGGTCCTGTTGCTGGGGTGACCACCTCTGCTGATCCTCCGACTCCCGACTGTGGCAGGGATGTGGTCTCCACCAGACTGGCTGCCGTGGTTGGGACAGGTCCACAGGGGGGCCCTGGTGTTAGGGGGTCCTGGTGTTATCTGAGCCAGAAGACGGCAGGGAGTACGACGGGCGCAAAGTGGAGGAGGGAGGTGGCATGAGTGGCCAGCACACGTAGTAAACCCGCGACAACGAGCAGAGCTAGCCAGTTCATGAGGCTACAGACCTCTTCGTGATGACGTGCAAGCCCCCAATTGGAAGCCAGCACCTCAACCCGAAATGGGCCTGTCGGCCTCGCGATCCTGGCTAGCATGGGCTCCACCCTGTCACAAATTGCCTCATCCAAAGGTAGTGGAAGATCCGTTGACGTGGATACATCCGCTACCTACGGACGAGTCTGGCCTGAGGCATGCCCGCAGGTGCATACTGATGCAGGTGCAGTTTCAGGGACAGGATTAGGCACAGGCCCCTCCACAGTGATCTGAACTGCCTCCTGCCCCTGACCCTGGACTGCATCAGTTGCACCTACCTCATCACCCCGCCAGGCCCCATGTGCTGGGCTGATGTGGCCTCCTCCTCCTCCTCCTCCTCGTCCACCACCAACCTGGCTGACTCCCCACCGTCTTCCGCATCGGATTGCCCCAGTGGGGGCTCACCTGTCCCTCCCGCTGCAGAGGAGCCCACAACCAACTTCACCTTCTTGGGCCTCCCCTCAGCAGCTGCGGCCGATGAGTCTGATGCGGCACCATCGTCCTCACTCCTGGTCGTTGGTCCCTGGTGGAGGCATCCCTGCCGCGGGGCTCTACAGCGCCACCTCCGCCCTCTTCCTCTGTTGTTGCTGTGGATAGGGAGACATTGAACACAAGCATCAGTGTACCGAACAAATGTCTGCTTGGAACAAAGCAAATGCACATGAGTGGCACGGTCAAACGTCACCACCATCACCCCCACCCCCAACACACAGGTCAGTGCAAGCAACACACATGCACAATCATGCATGCCATGTGCAACAAACATTCACATCCATGTACAAGGCACTGCGAGCACATCAGAGGAGGGGCTGAACCACACATGCATCATGGTACATACACATCACCTTACAGTCATGCATCAGGCCATGTAGACCTCCCGTCACAGTGCACATGGGGACGATTGGGCCGCATGAGTCAATCACACATTGAGATGCTCATGTGTCATACATCCATGGGGTTGGCCAGTCACACACTCAATACTCAGACACAAACACATGTACACCATGCATGTCCATGATGGTGACATTAGCACCCATGTGTCACACCTCTCGCATGCCCCAGTCCAGACACAGGTATGCAAACATGTGCACCTTGTTACATGCCGGTGCGCATCACGCATTGCAACACAGATACCATTGAAGTGGGTCATGCTTGAATGGACTCACATGCAGCCCTGTCAGGGACATGCACACAGACATCTGTACAGGAGGCATGCCAGACATGAGGCCAAGGTGCACACTCCAGCCACACGTCAACATACACATGCACTATGGTGGACAAGAACACATGAACACTTACCAGTCGACTCTAGACGGAGCACCAAATCCAAGATCTGGGCATGCAGCGCTGGGTCGATGCACTCCAGGACCCGCATCTCATTGGTGGACAACCGGCCCCGGCGCCTCGCTCCATCATCAGCAGCCTTGAGGGGGCGCTAGGCCTTGTTGAGGGTCCTGGACCTGAAGTCTTCCCAGCGCTTACGGACATGTCGGTAGTCACGGGGTGCCAACCCCTCTGCGTAGATGGCATCCACGATGTCCCTCCAGATCTTACTCCGTCCTTCCTTGTCGACGCGGGATGGTCCGATGAAGAGGGCATCATAATGCCCCAGGACTTGCTCCACCAGGATGCCAACTTCTCTGGAAGAGAAGCTGACAGCCCTCTGCCTCTCTGCCGGGGGGTTGCCACTTGCCTCAGATGGAGATGGGTCAGACATGGCAACCCTCGAGACAGGAGTGGGGGGGGGCAGGTGGTCCTGGGGCTGGGCTGTGGAGCGATGGAATGGAAGTCAGGAGTCTTCAGGGTCAGCAGAGGTGGTCACAGCAACAGGATCACTAGCAATGGCTTCAGAGCAGGCACCAAAATGCAGGGCATGTGAGTAGCAGGCACACAGAGTGGGCTGGCAGCAGCAGATGGCTCTAGGAGGCAGTTCGGGGCAGTTGGAGGCAGGTAAATGGCCTTGTGGGCAGGAGCGTGGGTCTTCCGTGTGCTTTCGCATGGCCAGCCGGATGCAGAGTGACTCAGCACGTGCGGAAGCAGCGCATTAGCGTGTAATCTGAGGAAAGGTCCTAAGCGCGTAGTTATGTGATGTGTGCTGGACATTGGGCGTTGCCGTTCAGTACGAGTTAAAGGTCCACGTAGGACAACAGTGCACTGTACGTGCTTTTCGTGGAGACCGACGCATGAAATTCTTCTTTTTGTGGGTTCACACGCGAATTGATCACTACTGTGGAAGTGCGTACTTCTTGTTTTGGGGGAAGAGTTGCCTACGCACACATGCGCGTGTGTTTTTCTTCATTTTTCCATGCAGACGGTGAGTCGCGCATGCATTTTTCCCACTGTGGTTGCCCATGTGTGTCGCGTGCCCCATTTTCGAGGTCACAATAGCCTACGTGTTCCCCGCATATGCATTTTTTATTTCCTGGGTGCCACAGCGTACTGCGGGATGTTTTTTCATCTCCCGTGGGGTCGCATGCACATTTGTTTTTGTTTTTGGGGTGCCTTAGAGTTGCGTGACCCATTATTTTCCCCCAATGGTCACATACAGCCTTGCAGGAACACAGGGGTACGTTTTCCATCACGGACCCTGCCCCCTTCACCCCAATTGCCCAGGACAATTGTTGTCTGCACCTCCTATTGCGCTAGTACATCAGTGCCATGACTGGGAGGGCAACAAGTGGTAAAGGAGGCAAAGCTGGACGACCTCCCAGAGGTGGCCGTGGTGGGGGACGTGGCCAAGGTGGACAACGTGTCCAGGGTGGTCCACGAGGGCAGGGTGTCCAGGCATGTGCAGGGTCAGCTATGCCCCCCCTCACAAACAGGTCAGGAAGATGCAGCTGCTGATGCCATCCACAGCACCCGTCAGACCCAACAAGCAGTGCCATCTGCTGTCACGGGCAGGCAGGTGTGGAAGCTGCAGGAGAAGCTGCAGCTGACACCACCCCGGCTCAGGGTCAGCCAGCCCTGACTGGATTGCTCCGGGAACAGGCACAGGATGACTCACAGGCCGATTTCCGTGTCGGGAAGGCCAAGGCACGTGTGGTGAAGGTTGCTGTCACCAAGTCATGTGGCTCTGTGGCAGCAATCATCTGCTGCCCCGAGTAGCCAGGGTGTGGAAGCTGCAGGGGCAGCTGCAGCTGATACCACCCCGGCTCTGAGTCACCCAGCCAAGACTGTGCTGGTCCTGGCCCTTGGCACCGAGGTAGGTGTGGCGCAGGGTCCTGGCAACAGCACCCAGCTGCCAATACCTGCAGTTCAACCTTCGGTCCTCGTGTCATTGCCTGCTTCCATTTGCCAGTCCACCTGCGCTTCAGCCCCTACTTACCAGAGCGGCACAAGCCACTCAGGGTCCGCACCAGCTCCCAAGAGGAAGAAGCGTGCTCCAGCAAAACAGGCTGGGATCCCAGACACGGCTCAGCCCTCAAACACGTCAAGAAAGCAAAGTTTCTGTAATGCGGAACTGGACGCGCCTGTGGACTACGTGTTTGAACACAGCCGCGACATGCTGGTGATGGCAGGGAGCAAACATACGCCTGCTCAGCGTGTTGCTTGAGACTTTTTGTGTAACTTTCTTACACTTGGGAAAGGGAAACTAAAAGAAGGCTGAGAGCTGGAAAAAGCTCAGACTTTGAGCGAAGCACTGTTTATTCTGTTAGTAACATCCCTACACATTGGTTTGTTTTAGTTGTGAGGGCAAGAATAGGTTTTGGACACAGACTGACTTAAGTTAAAAACTCTTTGACTGAGACTTTCCTTAGTTTTGTTCAGGTAGGGAAATCCCACCTTACTATAGGACAAGTTAGGGTTACAACCATCCTGATATTCAAGTGAATAAATATCTTTTGTATGAACTTTAAGTCTGTTGTCTGTGTCTTGCTTCATGGTGCCCTCACAGTACATATTAGACACACCCACTGACCTTGCTCTGTGTAGCCCATGTGATAGGCACAAAGCAGACAGAATCACTAACAATCATCACTAACAATGTGATAGCTCAGTGTATAACATGCGACAGAGCAGACAGACTCACTGATACATGATGCACTGGTTCTGTGTATCACCTGTTCTAGGCACATAACAGACAGACTTACTTGCTGATGTGGTATGCTATTGTAATAATGTGCGATTGGCACATAGCCGACAGACTCATTGATGTGATGGTTCTGTGTATAACATGTGACAGGTGCAGAGCAGCCATACTTGCAGACCTGTGATGTCTCTGTGTATCTCCCATAATAGACACACAGACTCAAGCGTGGTGTATCACCTGTGACGGGCACATAGCAGACATACACTATTCTATGTGCTGACCCTGTGTGTCACCTGTGATAGGCACATTGGTGACAGGCTCACTAACATGTGATGGATCTGTGTATAATGTGTGCATACAGTAAGGGCACGGAAGCAAGACTCTAACATAGAGGGGTCATTGTGGTGGTTATAGACTTTTATTGAAGTGCAAAAAGGAAAAGAAAACCCTATCTTGCTCTACTCCAAGAGGGGTTTCCCTGCCTCAACTGAAATACTAATGTCACAATGTTCAAAGTAAACGTCCCAATGTCAAAATCCTACTCTGTACCCCACATTCTAAGTTTAAACTAAATGAAAGTGGGTATTTTCTTGCCCAGGGAGAATGACTCCCTTCCCCGGGGCAAAAGACAGTTCTGTAATAGTCCAATCATGAACTATTGGGGAATGCCTCACCTCCCCGGCTTAGTTCAAGTCCTTCCTCTCTGACATCTTTTTCTCTACCTGTGGTGTCCCCCAGGGATCTAACCTCTCTCCCTGGCTGTTCAACCAGTATCTGGCACTTCTCGTCCACCGCATCGCCGCTCTCTGCCCCAACTTTCAGTGCTATGCGGATGATACCCAGCTCATTTTCAGGCTACCCTCGGCCTCCTCTTCTCCTTCCCTCATCTCTGACTGTCTTTCTGCTATCCAGGAATGATGTGCCGCCAACGACCTCTGCCTTAATGCCAGTAAGACTGAGATTTTACTCATCGGCACACCTACTCCCTCCTTCCCTGCAGCTCTCTGGCCGGCCTCTCTAGGCCCTCTTCCTGCTCCTACCTGCAAGGCAAAAAACCTTGGGGTCATCTTCGACTCCACACTCTCTTTCTCTCCCCACATATCCGACGTCTCTAAGAAGTCGCACTACCAGCTACACCTTACCTTGGAAGCTCACTGTCTCTAGAGCCCTGGTTCTCTCGAAGTTGGACTACTGTAACAGCCTCTATCTAAATCAGCCCGCCTCTACTCTCTGCCCTTTGCAACTCATCCAGAACAGGACTGCAAGACTTGTCCTTGGCCTCAAGCCAGGGACTGCATCTCTCCGGGACTGAAATCACTACACTGGCTCCCAGTGACTGCGAGGATCAAGTTCAAAACCCTCTGCATTGTCCACAAGGCCGTCTGGGGCCTTGGGCCAAAATACCTTCACTTCTCTCTTCCTAAATATCTTCCTTCTCGAGCTCTTCGCTCATCCGACTCCAACTCCCACAGGGTCAGCCGCTTCTCCAAACAACGAGTTGGGGGCAGATCTCTCTCCGCTGCAGGGGCCTCCCTCTGGAACAGCCTTCCTGCCTCCCTGAAAATTCAGGAGAACCATCTCCGGTTTCGGAAGCACCTCAAAACCTTCCTCTTTGCTTCCGCTTTCTCTCCCCCTCTCCCTTGCTAAAATTACTGAAACTGCACTGAATCTGCAACTGGGCCACTCACCGTTCTCGGTCCCTGGCCCAGCCACTCTCCCCTGCACTGCCTCCCTGGCTACCCCTGCACTGCGGGACTGTGTCTGTATCCCTACAGCCTCCCCTCCCAGAACTTTTCTGCACTTACCTCGCACTTGCCACCAGCTGGCCCTCGTTATTTATCTTGTATGATAATACCCCTGTACTGCACTTTCCCCTCTCCCTTTCCCCTTTGCACTTTTCCCTTCCCTTCTACCCTTGCACTTGCGCGATCTGAAGGACACCTGGCCTAGTAGGATCGTTGTCCGTCTCCCCTTGTTTCCCCCCCCTCTGCCTCGTTGCGCCTTGAAACACTTGTGTACAGGTGCGTTACAAATGCCATATCATATCATATCTTACAAAGTTCAAACAATGGTTGGGGAAACTCTGTTCCCTGGTTGGCCATACTCAGGTTTCCTTTATGTCTCTGGGCCCCCGGCCCTGATGGGCAAGCTTGGTTTCCTCTCACCAGGGTCTGTAATGAAGAAGAACAGCCTACATGCACTTCCCCCAAGCTGTGGTGGGTCCCTGACCCCGATTGGCAGCCCTGCTACTGCAACAAAGAAGAAAAGCCTGGATGCACTCCCAGGCTGTGGTGGGTCCCCGACCCTGACTGGCAGATCTGGTTTCTTCCACTACTATATGCCACCACACAAACAAAGATGTGGTTCACTTCCATGCAAAGTACTATACTTATAGGTTTTGCTCTCCCAATTCTCTTTATAGTCTCATGCTTCGAGGGGCTGACTTAGTTTGTTTTCTGACCAAGTACTTGCACAAGTAAGATCAGGTACTCTTCCTTCTTGTAACCACAAAAGTGATGGGTGGAAGGTTTTGAATGAATCTGTACCACCGGCATTGCTCTGGACAACCTTCCACACCATCGTTTTTTGCCCATAGCGCCATTGCAAAAGGGGTCCAGCCATATGCAAATCTCGGGTACTGCCACCAATGGTAGCAGCCCAGCCCGTACTGCTAGGCTGTGTCCCCTCTGCACAGAAACACAAGCAATGCCAGACATGTTTCGGCCTTGTTGGGCCTCCTCAGTGAGGTGCAGACTGGTTCCCTATGGCGCAGCGAGTAAGGAACCCACGTCTGGCCATACCATCTCTCGCATAGTGAGACAAACTATAACCACAAAAGTGATGGGTAGAAAGTTTTGAATGAATCTGTACCACTGGCATTGCTCTGGGCAACCTTCCTCTCCACTATTTTTTAGCCCGTCTGCACCATTGCAAAATGGGTCCAGCCAAATGCAAACCAGTCAGGTACTGCCACCAATGGTAGCACCCCAGCCACAACTGCAAGGCCAGGTCCCCTCTGCACAGAAACTCTTCCTTCTTGATCTACGTCTGAACTGTAGGGGTCCCAGACTCTGTTCTGTGTGCAATTGGCCTTCGTTATGTTCACAGGGCTCCCAGGACTTCCTGCTCTTCCACGTACCTTGGTTGCTGGTGCGTGATGCTCTTGATGCTTCCTGCATGCATGCCATCAGTGGTGGGGCTTCCCCTGCTTCCTCTCGTCTCTCTGGCATTTGTTGGCTCAGTCGCACCAGGTTTGCTCTCGTCGGCGCGGGACTGTCCATCCCCAATTGCTGACCTTCATGGTTGCTAGGAGCGTTTCCCATGCTGCACACCACGCGGTCTCTGCACACCAGCAGGCTCCACGGCTCCCTGGTCTGCCTTCCTTTTTCCCTGAGTATTCTCCGACTCATGCTTCCTCCTGGGCGGGCTTCACACTTTGTCAAGTCCCTCTTCCTTTTTAACTTGTCTTGACTTGACTGGTTGTCAAGAACCTCTAGAGTGCATGTTCTGGTATCGATAGGCACTCTATATTGCTCTGCGCCTCCTCGTCGTCCCAGTACTGAGTGGGCCATGATGGGACTCACTGGGGCTCTGCTTCGCCTCAGTACTCTCTACTTTGGTTGGTCTACCAAAACACATAGGGTATGAAGATAAAAGTGTAGAGAGAGAAGTTAAAGAAGAGGTGGGGTCATGGTAGGCAAGAGTTCTAGGGTCAGGTGACTGGCGGGGATACTGCATTCTCCCAGGGCCATCACTGGTCTCATAGTTGGTCTCCCTCCCCATGCAATCCTCCCGCTCAGTACCAACCCCTCTGGGACTATCGGGTAGTGGACTCACCCACCTGGGCACATGAGAAGGTGCTCCCCCTGTGGAAGCAGTGACGACACCCTGAGATTTGTCACAATACATAGAAGAAAGGTTTGCTAGTGTGTGATAGCTCTGTGGACCACCTGTGAAAGGCACATAGCAGACTCACTGACATATGATTGTTCTTTGTATTAACTGTGATAGGCACATAGCCGACAGACTATCATATAATGGCTTTGTGTACCACCTTTGATAAACACATTGCAGACACACTCGCTAATGTGTGGTGACTCTATGCATCACGTGTGAAAGGTACATAGCAGAGAGACTTGCTAACTTGTGATATTTGTGTGCATATGCTGCGATAGAAAAGACACAGACTTGCTGACCTGTCAGGGCCCTCGTGTTTAACCAGTGATAGATAAAGTGCAGATGGATTCACTAACGTGGGAGTGTATCATCTATAATTGGTAGAGAGTAGGCAGGCTTGCTGACAAGACAAATCTTTGCATTCACTTTGACAGGCACATAGCAGACAGTCGCTGACATTAGAAACCTCTGTGCATAACATGTTATAGTTATAAAAAAAAAAGAGAGCCTCACTGACTTGCGATGGCTCCATGGTCAACCTGTGATAATGTTCAGACAGATCCACTAATGTGGGAAGGACCTGTACCTGTGTATAGGCACAGAGCACACAGACTTGGCTAACACATGATATCCTTCTGCATAACATGTTAGATACTACTTAAGGGCCTGGCCTTCTTCTCCCTTGCCGTGCTGTTTCCCCGGGCTCAGTGTCAGATTTCCAGCCCAGTCGCCCCCAGCCCACCAGCCAATCACAAGCCACATGCCCTTCCATACATCCAGCCTTGCCTGGGTGTCCTTATCGCTGGCATCTTCGCCAAGGACAAAGCCAAGAACATTACCTGTTTGTAACGGCTAGGGAACGGACAGGAGAAACCCCTGCTTTTCCAACAGGCAGACATTACAATGTGTCTTCAACAGCCACAGTCCATTCCCAAGCTCATGAGGACACAAACTCACAAACTCTTGCCGCGTTATTGAGCTGCAAATCATCTCAATCTCAGCCACGTTCTCTTTCCCTCGTTAGGATATCATCTGCACTATCCTGGCTTTCTCACCACATAATGCTGATTAATTCAAACTAGTCCATCCACCATGCTGTTTACATCACCAACCTCATCACCGCAAACAAAGTCAATGCAATATTTATCTCTGAAACTTGGCACTCCCTCTACCAATGTCTTTGATGGTCTCCTCTCACCTGGGTACAGCATTCAAAATGTTGGCTGCACAGAGAAGGTAAGGAGAGGTGTGCCAGTTATCCACAAATCAGACTCCACCTATACCATGCTCAGTTAAACGGCCATGAAATCCCCATTGCTTCTCTCTTGCCACCTTCTAGCACAGCATATAGATATAATTACATTTCATCTGATTTATGACACACCTTCTCTAAAACACTTCTGACGCCATCAATCGCAAACATCTTCCTAGGTGACTTCACTAACATCCCTAGGGACTCTAAGCTCCACCTCATGGATCCCCTGGAGATAAAACAATGAATGCTAAACCGCACAGACATCATAGGATATATACTCCACCATGTCATCTCAGCATCCTTCTTATACACTGTTTTAAGCCTATCCCACATGACTGGATAGACCACGCTGCCACCCTCATCCGCCTTACTTCTAATGTCCCGTCCAACAAGGGTCGTTGTCAAACGACCATGTCCTTGAGTTTCTCCATTAAGGACTTCCCCTTGGAAGCACTAGAAACAAACTAGCAACTCTAACTCCACCACTCTCCAATGCTGACAGTCCCTTATTAACTCTCAAACAACTATAATGGAATTGGTTGATGCCCATGACCCCTTTAAACTGCTTCACATCAGGGATAAACTCACCATCCCCTGGTACACTGAAGAAATAACCACCAATAACCATACTATCCAGTCACTCAAAAAACTGCTGTAAAGCATAGAGGAATAAAGCCCTCCTCAACTTCAAGGCTTTATGCAGTACTTGCCTGTCTCTCGTCAAAGCCCAAACTGGTTATTACTCATCAACTATTTTGTCCACCACCAACAAGAGTAAAGCTCTCTTCACAGCAGTCAAAAACTCCTCAACCCACTTCCCGACCCTTTAATCCCTGACTCTAAAGAAAAGTGTAACGCCATGAAAAACCTTTTCATCAAGATAACATATGGCAATTGATCCATACCCCAAACTCGTAGTTCCCCACAGCTCTCAACCCCACTGCTTATAACACAATGCAGGACCTCCTTCACTCCTGTTGCCCTCATGCCACTTAAACCAACCACATATCATACAAAGATGATCCCCACTGTCATTTGTGGTGGCAAGGAATGATGAGACAGACCAAGTGGTGCCATAGTGATTACTATAGTCTTTTATTAACCAAAGACAAAGCCTATCTATCCCTATTCTACAGGCAGTTTCCCTACATAAAGAAACTAAACTGAGGTCTGTCAGGGTGTCCGTAGTGTCCAAATGGTAAAGTTCTGTCTTGGTCAAAACCTCTATCTTTCCCTGTCACTACACCAAATAATAACTAAAGTTCAAGCAATTTCTGAGCCCAGGAGGATGGTTCCCTTCTCCTGGATGTGAAAGTCTTTCCAAACAAAAGTTCTTGAAAGTTCAGCAAAAAGAGTTCCAGCAACCAAACGAGCTCCACGAACAGTTCTCAGAAGGGCTACGAGTAGGACTCCCTTCTCCTAGCTAGTTCCTCAATGTTCTGCTTTTTTTTTTTTTTTTTAAATCAACTCTTGTAATTCGCTTTCGGAAATGTCAATGGGCCTCATCACGAGTTCGGCGGTAATGCAACGGTTTTCCCGTCGAGCGTAAATAGCGCTAACGCCGAGCCCCCCGGTGGATAGTCTGCCAGATAACGAGTTTTTGTGCACGCGCACAGGGACATGGCGGTAGCGCAAATAGCGCTCGACGGGTAGAACCCGTAAATCAGACGCACCGTGCGCTAACGCCATACTGCGCTAATAGCGCGCGCCATGAGCGCACGCTATTAGCGCGCCGGAAACGCATCACCGCCAGAACGGGAAACAAAGCGGCGGCCATCTTGGAAATCACAATCCGTCGGATATCACAGCCCCTGGAAGCCATCCACCCCTGGGAACACTGAATCATGTCACAGGAGCCCACTAGGGGCAAGTCTGCCCTGGACAGGGTGAGGAAGCCCAAATTTAGCGACCAGGAGCTGGCTGTACTGGTGGAGGAGGCTGAGATCCACCATGAAGAGCTGCAGCAGTGCAAAATCAGTGGCCAGCGCCGAGCACAGATTTGGCGCAACATCAGCCAAAGGGTAACTGCAGCGGGGCGCGTGCCCCGGGATGGCGAGGATTGCTGCAAGCGCCTCAGCGGCATCCTCTCACAGCACAGGAGTGCAAGCAGGGGCACTGGAGGAGGGCTACCACCACCCCACCCGAACTCACACCCTGGGAGGAGAAGAGGACTACCCTGATACATCGGCACCATCGAGGGAATTGGTGGAGCGGAGGCAGGCACTGGCATTGATCCGACTGCAGGTGAGTCCCACCCCAAATGCATGCAACTGAAAGTACCACACATGCAGACCCTGAGTGAATGAATGTGAAGAAATGCGTGTGAGGCACTGGGCAGGGGACAGACATCCATAGCCATGGGACAGCTAAGTAGAGTGTGAGTGTGCAAGAACACACCCCCAGGACCCTGAGCGTAGTGCACCCCAACCCTGCACGTAATCTTGTCACACAAACATCCCCATGCAGTGTACCTCCACACTCACACCAATCACCACATGGTGACTGAACAAAATGCAAGTCAAATGCATAATTGATACTGTCTATAATCCCACTGGATGGCATGAACTGCTTGATACTAATGTAGGTTGCCTTGAACTCAATCCACACCCTATGTACCCCACAGGCACACAGCAAACCCCATGGGATGAAGATGATGTGGAGGAGGCCACACCATCACGGCGCCCGAGGCAGCGTGTCTCGACCAGCACCACCATCCCAAGGGAACCGACGCAGGCCACATCCCACATCACCACAACACAGCCCAACCAGACCGCTGCAGCACCCACATGTCCGTAGGGAGTCCACGGCCAGCTTGCCCCAAGCCACCAGGCAGAGCCCCGATGCAGAGGGAGTCACCTGTGGATCGAAGCCCGACGTGGGAGTGACACAGCCACGTGCGCATCAGGCAGGATGTCTGCATTCACCCGGAAGCAGAAGGGATGGGCACACCACAGGGGACCCCAGGGCCAGGCACACAGCTAGCACAAACCCCACCTGTGCATGTGCGTCATGTCCACACACCACAGCCAGACGAAGACACGCCATCATATGGCAGCCCTGAAGACCGGCACTCAGAGCCCGGCAGCCCAATCCCAGCCGGCAACATTTCCCCATGCGGCCCCACCCCCCCAACAGCGCACAAGTGGCAGGCCGGTACCTGCCATACCAAGGGTACCCTTTATCACGGGGGCAGCAGTGATGGGACGACTGGACGTGATTGAGGCCAAACAGGCCAAAGTTTAATCCATGGCCAAGGTGCACAGCCGGCACATCAAGGCCATCAGTGCAGCCATATGCCATGGATGCAAGTACATTGCGCGAGACAATGCGCGCACACGCAGAGTGGTGGAGCAATGCACCGTAGCCCAGACAGGGTTTGGACAAAGGGTGAGGGAGTTGTGCGAGGCAGTATCAGCACTTGCTGAGCAGACTCCGTCAGCACATGCAAGCAACCAGGTCAGTCCCATCAACCTCCACTACACCCACGGAGGGATCCCTTGAGCCGTCTCCTAGACGCCGTTCAATGTGCCACCTGAGGTACACACACCAGAGGGGCCTGGACATGGAAAGCGCCCACGACCATCGTAGTTGGACATGGCATTGTTGTGTGTTTCCTGATAACAAACATGCACCTGCCTGCACTGTTGTGGGGAGTTCACTGGGGGGAGGGGGGATTGTGTGCTGGGTGTTCACTGGGGGGGAGGGGGGATTGTGTGCTGGGTGTTCACTGGGGGGCAGGGGGATTGTGTGCTGGGAGTTCACTGGGGGGAGGGGGGATTGTGTGCTGGGTGTTCACTGGGGGAGGGGGGATTTTTATACTGAGAATAAATCACATTTCAAAATTCACAAAGCATGGACAGTAGTGATTGTGATAAAGTGCTCTTTAATGTTGAAGTGACATGTGTAAAATGTAGCCGTCACCCGTTTAAAAAACAAAACACCAATCATGCCCTGTCTGGCCAACCTCCCCTCCCTCAGCCCAACCCTTTGTGCATGTGCAACACCTTCAGGCACGTCATCACCTTCACTCCCATCCTCAGGTGGCTGCACATGAGCATCAGGGGGCAGTGGCACATTCCTGCGACAGCAGATGTTGTGCAGCATGGCACGTCAGTACTATTTTTCCAATTTTTTCAGGTGCATACATTATTGCCCCTCCCGTACGGTCTAGGCACCGGAAGCGTGCCTCCAGCAGTCCAAATGCCCTCTCCACGCAGAGCCGTGTACGAGCATGGGCAATGTTGTATGCCCGCTCTGCTGCAGTGTGTGGATGACGCACAGGGGTCATGAGCCATGTGTACTGGGGGATATCCAGAATCATCTGCAGGGGAGAGAAAGCAGGTTTGGGGACAAGGTAAGTTCAGTGGTTGTACAGGGCTCAGTCATCAGTGTCATTTTGGCATACTTGTCATTTGGTCAATAACATTGTGGAGTGTGCTGTGCTACGAGCAGCATTGATTCTATGAGGTACTCACAACTTGCTACGCCTTTGTTTCAGTATGTAACAGTACTCATTCACTTGTCACTGGGGAAGGGGGCCCTTCCATCTGCTTGTGCATGCGAGAAGTGGCTACCTCATGTGTCATTGCCATTCTCTTTGGCTGCTGTGCATTTGCTGGTTGTCACTATTGTGTATTGTTCTGCAGGCATTTCATTGGCCATTCAGGGCACAGTGTTTGTGGGATGTACATTGGCATTACTCTGACTACTTTTGTGTGGTGCATTTGTGGATGTGGCAACTTTTGTGTTACATTTGCATGACTGTCGGGTGGGCAGGGTGGGATGTCTGTACTGTGCCATTGTGAGATCCATAGTCCTACTCACACAGGAGGCTTTGTGGTGGTAGCCCTTCCATATGTCACTGTGCTGCCACGTGTCTTTTACATCCTGAATGGGTGTCTTCTGCTGTGTTGGACATGTCCAAGGTTTCTCATGCAAGGTGCTTGATTGGAAATGCTGCACTGATGGTGCTGCCTATTGACATTCAGGGATTTCATTGTATGTAACCTGCCCCATCAGTTGTCGATTAACATGCATTACGGTATACATTTGTACTCACCCAGCAGCCATGTGTTTTGCCCTCGGTGCCATTCCATGTACGCTGGCAGGGCACTGTTGCGCAGGACCATGGAGTCGTGGGTGGATCCTGGGTAGCGGGCACATCAGTGGCTGAAGGCGAGATCAGGGCCACATGTGATCTGCACATTCAGGTAATGGTAATGTTTCCGGTTTCTGTAGGCTGCCTCATGTGCCTGGGGTGGTACGAGTGCTACATGTGTGCAGTCCAGAGCTGCTATTACATTCGGGACTTGGGCAATGGCATGGAATTGACACTTCAGCTGGTTCACCTGTGCCTGTGTGGCTGGCAATGCGATGTGCTCATTCACATGATTCAACAGTGCATCCAGAACCTGTCCCAGCATGTCACTGAATGTGGACTGGGACATGCCATGCATCATGGCAACGATGTGTTGGTAGCTGCTAGTCCTGAGGAATTGTAGCACAGACACGAGCTTCACTAGCGGAGGTACTGCTGTGCTGATGGCTATACGGCTGCCGATGTCAGCCTGGATTGTGTCCAGCAACTGGGTGATGGTTGCCCTGTCCAGACGATATTCAGTCACCAACTGGCCATCAGTCAGGGCCCAGGGTGTTTGCCTGACCCTGGGGATGGCTGGCCGCCTTGCTGGTGCTGCTCTCCTCCTCCTTCTCCTCATCCCCACAACCCCCTGCGCTCCCAGGGCACTGGCCTGGTTGGCTGGCCTCTGTAGCTCCAGGCGCAGAAAGTAGAAGTCCACATCAAGGCTCCCGGCTCCAAATGGCAGCATGGTGTTGGGGAGGGTGTGTTGTGCATGGGTAGGTCCTTTGTAGGCCTCCGATTTGCATTGGTATCACCTGGGCCCTTATTGCTGTCTCCTCCCTGCTCCTGTTGGCGGAATGATGTTGGGGAGGGTGTGTTGTGCATGGGTGGGTCCTTTGTAGGCCTCGGATTTGCATTGGTATCACCTGGGCCCTTATTGCTGTCTCCTCCCTGCTCCTGTTGGCGGAATGATGTTGGGGAGGGTATGATGTGCATGGGTGGGTCCTTTGTAGGCCTCTGATTTGCACTGGTTTCTCTTGGGCCCCTATTGCTGTGACCTGTGTTCATTTACCTCAAGCATTTTGCTGGGGGTATTTTCGGCAGAATGTCCGCCGCTTTTCTGGCGCTAATTGCGCCTACGCCGGACTAGTGATTACAATGTTTTAGCGCGAATGGTTACTGGCGCTTTTACAGCCGACGCTTGTACAGCCGGCTGTACTTGCGCCGGCTGCAATGGCGCCGGCGGTATTTGGACTCGTGATCCGACAGACCCTTAAAATCGGTGCTGATAGCGTTACCGCCGATTTTAAGGGTTACCGCCCAACTCGTGATGAGGCCCAATATCTTCTACGTTCTTTGATACTTGAAATTGGACCCCACTGGGACGAGTAAGATGACCCCATAGGTATTCTTGACTTTCCAGGACCACACGTTTGTGGAACTGGCCTCGGATTTGCGGACAAAAATCAACTACTTTCTCCAGATACTTCACAGTCCCAACTCTTCCCGGCCTCCTCCCGGACTTATCTTGGTTCCAGATACCTTTCCCCATGGAACCTCTTCACTGATTTTGCCAGGGGGCGCCGGTTAACTTCTTCTATCACTTTACTTCCACGATTTACTCCTCTCTGCAGCCAACTATTATGCTTGAAGGTCTCGGCCTAGTTGTTGGGCCGATTGGTCCACCCACGACAGGGTACGCCACCATCTTAGACCTTCTCACTGCTGTCATCTATGCGGCTTCACGTTAGACTTGCGGTTTTAGCGCAATTGTTGCACCCAATTATCCACCCATTACAGGTCATGCCACCAGTGTTGCTTCTCTCCACTTTCAGTATGCTGGCCTCACACCAACCTGCAACAAACATTTCAGGCATCCCGCTGCTCACCTTTGCTGCCTCTTTATAGTCCCCAGAGCCCACATTCAGCTTCGCAGGCTCGCCGGAGGCCCTCTTGGTCGCCAGGTTCTCCTCCTCTTTGCAAATCGCGGTCGCTCGGCTCCAGCCGGATGGGCCACACTGCAAAAAGATCACTTGCTTCCACTCTCCTCATCGGGTGGCGAGAATAATGTCCTTCTTTGCTGCTTAGCTTAAGGAGCGGCGACAGCCCCAGCGTAACATTGGTCCAATTGCTTACAGCTGGTGGAGTGTTCTTCGCACTTGACTGTTGCATTTTCCGACTTTTCTTCACCTATGTATTTATCTTAATAGATTTGTCAGGAATGTTACAATAACATATTGTTTCAGACTTCACCATACATCCAGTGAACTGGGGTATTGATATCAGCCCAGGGGGTTGGGAGATAAAGGGGGTGCATCTCAGACTCGCAACCTTATCCTCAGGAAGGGAGTCCCTCCCCATGCGATCCTCCTGCATGTTACCACACCCAGGGTGACTACTGGTTAGAGGTCACACCTCCCTGGCCTCATGGAAAGGGGCTCCCCTCTGGGGAGAAGTGACGCCATCTGAAGGATAGTCACACATCCTAAAAGATCAATAGGAATGCCCTTAACCTCCCTCCTTAAAACAGTAAATACCTCACTCACACAAGGCATCTTTCAAAGGACCCTAAAACAGGACTCATCCTCCCTCCTACAAAAAAAGTACCTTGAACCCTGACAATCTTGTAAGCTACTGTCCGATTTTTAGCCTCCTATTAATGTGGCAACAAGCCACAAAGTGGCGGGCCAATACCGCCCCAGGTAGTGCCCCGGGGGCATTACCTCGGGGCAGTATTGGCCCGCCACCGAGTGGCTTATTGCCATTAGTACCCCGGCCCATTAGGCTAAAAAATGCCCGCCGCTATGGAAAGGGAAAACGTAGTCCGTTTTCCCTTTCCATGGCAGCCATCGGGAGCGGACGTGCTGGGAACAGAAGTGTTCCCAGCGCGTTCGCTTCCGAGACCAGAAGAAAAAAGAAGGTAAGAGGAGTCGGGAGGGCGGAAGGGAGGGGATGGGGAGGAAGAAAAAATAAATAAATAAACGTACCGCGGTCTCCGGCGGGGGACAATGGAAGACTCCAGCCGTGTGGAGGCTTGAGCGGGGATGGCCCCGCTCCCAGTCTCCACACGGCTGGAGGTTTCCATTGTCCCCCGCCAGAGACCGCGGGATAGAAGGTAAGTGGGATGGGGAGGGAGGAGGGAGGAAAGGCTGGGGAAAAAAAAATAAATCTTACCTGCGTCCCCGGCGGGGGACGAAGGAAGCCTTCAGCCATGGGGAGGCTCAGAGCGGGGATTGCCCTGTTTCGAGCCTCCTCATTGGCTGAGGGGCTGCCATGCCCTTCGCCGGGAACAGAGTAGCCGGCACGCACGGCGTGGACGGGAATAACGTGTGGTATGGCTCGCAAATCACCACACAGTATTCCTGTTTAGCCGCACGTGCCGGGTACTAATTGGAGAAATCCTTCAGTAGCCAGTTGCCAACCAACTCCATGATTTGATTAACTAACACAGCCTCTGTGATTAACAATCTAGTTCTGGCACTGAAACTGCCATCATTCAGGTCATACACAATGCTCTTAAAATCAGTCACTTCTCTCTGCTGGAACAGACCAGACATTTCTTGCTAAGTTGCAATTCAACCATAAGTGATGTGATCACATTTATTTTGGGGTGTTCTTAGGCCATTTATTTTCCCTAGTTTTCCACTGCATTATTGCCCTGGCTGCACCATCTCTTTCATCGACACAGGCAGCTTGTTCTCTAAGACCCTTTTTGTGGCTCTACATTCTGAGATCCCTTTTGAAAGTTTATGTCATGTAAGAGCCCAAGGTACAAGTGGCTTCTTTCAAACATCGTCTGAAGCTCCAGAAGAGGTGTAGCTCACTGACACAATCTGGAGACCTTGGAAAGTTTGCACAAACGGAACTATCCCCTTGTGAGTTGCACAGTGGGGCCTTGAGGGTCCCTGAGGCCCTGTTGCATTTCCCCTCCACACCTATTCCTGTGGGGGCAGATATTGGGTACCCATGTTGATCAACTCCTCTAATAATGGTACCACGATATGGGAATATTCTTCTGAGGTGGGTGCTTCTGTGCACAATCACATAGAGCTCCTGCTCTACCTCCAATACCAGGCTGTAAGACAAAATCTGATTGAATGAGAACAATCTCAGTGTCATGACCCATCGGACACGCCCCTTCTGGGCCTCCTTGTCCCTGTCACGTCGGGGCTTGCACTCTGTTGTACTACCAACATGGCCGCAAACACTGAACGCTACCTACCAGCCTTCACGTTCATTGCAGCACGCTCGATAAAAGAGCCACACCCCCGTGCTTCCGCGCGTCTCAACGCTACTGTTAGCTGTGGCTAGACGTGTGCTCGTAGTTCGCTTTCACAGAACTTTGTTGCCTTCCTGGTTCCCGGATCCTTGCTTCATTCTATCCCTTCTCCTTCTTACCCAACCTTTTCCCGGAACCCGTGCACCCGCCTCCGAGTGCTTCTTCCCCTTATTTCTTTCCTGGATTACCTGGAGTTTACTATCGATCCCGGACAAGAAGTTGAACGAACACTGGAAGCCGAAGACTGGCCGAGCAGGCTTGTACAAGACCCGAACCATAAGGAAGAAAACTTCTACAACGGAATCCATCAAGCAGCGAAAACAGGTGAGAAAGGGGGAAACCTGTGACACACAGTACCCATGTGCATTTACCCTATATCCAGCCTGACGTCTACAATAAATACCCTTAACACCAGACTTATTTGGCAGGTGTTCCTTTGGTCCACCACCTTGTCTGTATCCCACTTACTACAGATGACTGACCCATTGCCCCATTATCTACTATTAACTCTTACCGTGACACCCATGGACAGAGTATGACTGAGGTATCAAAGGTGTTGTATGTGTAAGGGGGTGAGGTCTGCATACATTATTCCATTGCTTTCTTTTGCTTTGCATGACATGATCCAATCGCTGTAATGAGAGTAAGGCTTTGCTAGGAACCTATAATATCTTGAACCAAAACAATAAGTATGGGGGGGGAGGGTCATTCATGGAAGTGCTACATGATTCAGAAACATATCTTGAGATTCCAATCAATATAAAACAGGCTACCCTGTTGTCGGTCTGTGGGTCAACCCCTAAAAGGCAGGAAATGCGGATTATCATGGTAGAGTATGGGGCTTCCTTGTGAAGAAAGAATTCATAGGTGCTGTGGTACAAGACTTCTGCCACAAGGTGGTAATGGGGTCAGTAATGGCCATATTGAAAGGCATGGCTTTTCCTGTAGGGGCTCCCTCATCCAAAATGTCAGTCACATCATATCCTGACCGAGTTCTGGCTGGGGCACTGCTACCTAGTGCATCCACTCCCCTGTCCACTGTGGAACGATACTTTGCACTTGCTTGACCATAAGGGTGGGCTTGCCGAGTGTCCACATCAGAGGAAGTGTCCAAGCCACTTGCATCTCAAATCCCCTCTGCCACGGCTATCAAATCAGCCACATCTGAGAAAGATATGTGCCTCCATTGCCTGAATTTGCAAGATCAATCAAACGTCTCGTGGACATCATTGCCACCAAAAATCAAAGCCATAGTGCCGAAAATAAACAGATCGCCACTGAGGCATGTACGATCAGATGGATATTGACGCTGACTGATCCACACCAGATGGAGTGTGCTGCTTCAAGGAGTCACCCGTACCTGTAGCTGCTTTCTTAAACATGACGAGCATTTGCGCTTTAAAAACATCCCACTCGGTCCTAGATGTAGGCCCTGAAGCCGACTTAACGCGTATGTCAGAGGAACCAGAATAGTACATTTGTCGATGACGCCATTTCTTTTTATAGGAAGAGGAGAACAAGGAAAGACTGCGCAAATGTGATCACTTTTTGGTCTCTTTATGGTGCCTAATATCCTTTGCCAGAGTGGGCCCCTCCGTATTGAGCTTTGACGACCAGGCGGTCCAGCAGGCCGGAGACTTTGACGGGGGTGAACCTAATGCGAGTTTCGTAGCCCTCTTCGCAGTTATTTCGGGTTCATCTTCATGCAAGAACTGCAGTCCTCAGTGACGTGACCGATGCCGAGGCACCACACGTAGACACTGTGTGGGTCTTAAATGGACATCTTGGAACGACAGTACTTGCACCGCTTGAAGCCCGACACCTTGGGAGCGACATAATGTTGAAACCGCATTGAATAAGATGAAAATTTGTAGGTTGAAAATAATATTGCTCTGAGAGAAAGTGAGTTGTACCGATGAGCAGCATGCTGAGCGTGTGGAAAAAAGAAACGGAGGGACAGGGGCATAATGACACAGTATATGTTGGGCGACTAACATTACATCTGGAGTCAAGAGGGATCGACGGGTGAGTCGAGGTGCAGTAACGCCCCATGTTGAAAAAAAATTGCGAGCAGCTGACACTAGAATGGATATCTATCTGATGAGGAATCTGCGGGAGAAAAGCAATCCACTGAAATGTGTTTTGCATAAAAATAGAACTGGGTAGCCATACTTGCTCCCTCTCACTCTTTCACTCCGTTCAATGATCTTACTCTCTACTTTTGTCTTCGACCTCTCTCAATTCTTACCCCCCTACCCTCCCACTTGCTCTTACTACCCACACTTTCCATTCTCTCCTCTGACTCTCTCCCTTTTCCCTATCTACTTCCACCTCTTTCCTCCTCTGTCCATTCAATTTTCTCACACTCCTCGCTCTTTTGTCTCTCATGCTCCCCTTCTTCACCTATGACAGTCTCCACCACTTTATATGCCCCTCTAAAACTCCTGCATATAATTTGCCCTCTCTACCACTCACTACTCCTTTACTCTACCACTCACCTCTCATTTCCACTTCAACCCCCTCTACTCCTTCGACATCTACACTCTTCACCTACCCCTTTTATACATCCTGCACACCACAACACTACTGCTAATCTCACATACACTCACAATCACAGCTCCCTCTGGAGTCACTGGTTACCAATCCCACACAGAGTGTACGCAAGTCATCCACAGATTATTCAGCACTTGGTTCAACCTTCTGTGCACCTCACTGATCAAAAGGTTTTGGGGCATCTAGGAAGGGGCTAGATGATGCATATACATCGCTTAAGGGGAGCCAGAGTAAATCTAAAATAGGATAACCACTTGTTACTGTGAATTACCCCATGAAAACCAGGGTATGTGAATTACCATAGGTGTGCTCAGGCCATGAAATCATGCACCCCCACAATGAAAAGGTACGTGGGTGTCCAGGGAGGAGATAGATGGTGCTGATACATTGGTTGGGACCGGAGTAAATATAAAAACAGGAAGACCACTTGTGTTAGTGTGAGTTAACTCCAGGGAGGCAGGGGGTGTGAATTACCATAGGTGCAATCAGGCCATGATATCTTGCACCCCCACAATCAAAAGGTATGGGGTACCCAGGGAGAGGCTAGATGGCACCTCTACTTCGGTTGGGACCAGATTAAACATAAAACAGGATGACCACTTGTGTTAGTGTGAATTACTGCAAGAGAATTAGGGGATGCAAATTACCATGGGTGCAATCAGGCCATGATATCTTGCACCCCCTCTACCAAAAGGTATTGGGGTGTTCCGGGAGGAACTACATGGTGCCTCTACAGTGGTTAGGACCAGAGTAAACACAAAGCAGCATGATCACTGTGTCACTGTAAATTAACCACAGGAAGGCAGGGGATGCGAATTACGATAGGTGTGTTTAGACCATGATATATTGCACCCCCACAATCAAAAGGCATGGAGATGTCAAGGGAGGGGCTAGATGGTGCCCTTACATCGGTCGCGACCAGAGTAAACATAAAACAGGATGAACACTTGTGTCATTGTGAGTTAACCCCAGGGAGACAGGGGATGCGAATTACCATAGGTGTGTCCAGGCCATGATATCTTGCACCCCCCACAATAAAAAGGTATTGGGGTGTTCCGGAAGGTGCCTCTACATTGGATAGGACCAGAGTAAACACAAAACAGCATGATCACTTGTGCACACTTGTGTCACTGTAAATTCACCACAGGAAGGTAGGGGATGCGAATTACCATAGGTGTGTTCAGACCATGATATCTTGCACCCCCACAATCAAAAGGTATGGAGGTGTTCCCAGGAGGGGCTGGATGGTGCCTCTACATTAGCTGGGACCAGATTAAACAATAAACAGGATGACCACTTGTGTTAGTGTGAGTTAACCCCTGGGAGGTAGGGATGCGAATTACCACAGGTCCGTTCAGGCCATGATATCTTGCATCCCCACAATCAAAATGTATGGGGGTGTTCCCAGGAGGAGCTACATGGTGCTTCTACATTGGCTGGGACCAGATTAAACATAAAACAGCATGACCACTTGTGTTAGTGTGAGTTAACCCCAGGGAGGGAGGGGATGCGTATTGCCATAGGTGCAATCAGGCCATGATATAATGCTCCACCACAATGAAAAGGTATGGGGGTGTCCAGGGAGGAGATAAATGGTGCTGATACATTTGTTGGGATCGGAGTAAATATAGAACAGGATGATCACTTGTGTTAGTGTGCATTACTGCAAGAGAATTAGGGGATGCAAATTACCATAGGTGCAATCAAGCCATGATATCTTGCACCCTCTCAACCAAAAGGTATTGGGGTGTTCCGGGAGGGACTAGATGGTGCCTCTACATTGGTTAGGACCAGAGAAAACACAAAACAGGATGACCACTTTTGTCAGTGTAAATTATCCACAGGAAGGCAGGGGATGTGAATGACCATAGGTGTGTTCAGACCATGATATATTGCACCCCCCACAATCAAACGGTATGGGGGTGTCCCACGAGGGGCTAGATGGAGCCTCCACATTGGTTGGGACAAGATTAACCATAAAACAGGGTGACCACTTGTGTCATTGTGAGTTAACCCCAGGGAGACCGGGGATACGAGTTACCGTAGCTGTGTACAAGCCATGATATCTTGCACCCCCACAATCAAAAGGTATGGATGTATCTAGGGAGGGGCTAGATGGTGCCCTTACATCATTTGTGTTACTCACGGTTGTGTTGGCCAGGCCGGGGCGTTGCTCCCACCTCAAATCGACAGACAAGAGGGAGCGAAGTTGAATAGTTCAGCCCAAGCTGGGGTGATCCCACTAGGGGTTTCCCAGAACCAGGCCTCCTCAACTTGAGGAGCTCTTTTAGGCAATACGCCCCTCTGTCTTTAGAAACCCAGACAGAGAGATTCCTCAAAAGAGCGAGGATGTCCACACCGCAGAACCAATGCAGTAAGAAGAAATGCGAGATATTAGATGTCAGGATGATATAACCTGTTCAATAGGATGCCCTAAAAGAGTAGCTCTGCCTGGTAGGGTTGGACAGAACAACAGTAGGGTAGTGCCTTTTTAGAAGAGCTGCAACTAAAAGAGAAAGGAAGATGGGTAAGGTTGTCTATCTAATAAGTCAGAAAGATAGTAATCAACACTGAATCAGCTTACCCAATGTAGAAAAGTAAAAGGACTTAAAGAAACAACGGAGGTACAAAATAAAAAAAAAGAAGGGTTAGTAAGGGTACTACTTCCCAGACGGCACGAGGGACGCCAACTAGTGTCGGGGTGGTGCACGAATCAGGGTAGCGTCCAGGAGTGCACGTTAGTTCAAAGAGTGTCTTTATCAAACAGCACAATCCAAATAAAGTATAGTATAGTTCCAAAGGTGTAGGTATCCAAACTGAGCTGCAGCAGGGTTAGGTCGTATAATTACCACAGAAGAGGTTGTCAAGGCAGGAGAGAAGAATTGGTTGGAGCGGATGACAGTAGTTAAATGGAAGGAGAGTTGTATACTGATCTAGATGTAGCAAAGTGGGTTGGTTTCCCAGGTATCAAGATCTTGTCCCCAAGAGTGGAGTAGGGAGCCAACCGCCAGAGGGAACGAGTGGAAACAAGATCAGAGCGTCTCGGGAGACGCAGGTAAAGAAAAGTGAGCGAAAGCTCGAATGCGTCAAAGATGCGAGTCCGGTTCACCAAAACACAGAAGGGGCAGGCTGTAGCAAGTCGAGCAGGCAAGCAAAAGTCCAAAATACAATGAATCGGTCCAAAACGAAGCAGGATTGAAGAACGCTAATTAGAAGCGGCATCTTCCGGGAAGCGAACGCTTATGTATGTTTGTTAAGGGGTGGAGTCTCCCTCGCTGCGTCCCGATCAGCTGACTGGGCACGTGACCCGTTCGAATCCTGGCCCAGGAAACGCTATGTCTCCACGGCAACTGCCAACGCTGCAGGAATGAAGCGGCAAGACGCCCATGCCTGCGGGGAGGAAACAGAGACGTAACAATTTGGGGCCAGAGTAAACATACAACAGGATCACCGCTTGTGTCTGTGTGAGTTAACCCTAGAAAAACAGGGTATGTGAATTACCATAGGTGTGCTCTGGCCATGAAATCATGCACCCCACAATGAAAAGGTATGGGGGTGTCCAGGGAGGAGATAGATGGTGCTGATACACTGGTTGGGACCGGAGTAAATATACAACAGGATGACCACTTGTTTTAGTGTGAATTACCCCAAGAGAAATAGGGGATACAAATTACCATAGGTGCAATCAGGCCATGATATCTTGCACCTCCCGCAATCAAAAGGTATGGGGTGTCCCGGGAGGGGCTAGATGGTGTTTCTACATTGGATAGGACCAGAGTAAACAAAACAGGATGACCACTTGTGTCAGTCTAAATTATCCACAGGAAGGCAGGGGATGCGAATTACCATAGGTGTGTTCAGACCATGATATCTTGCACCCCCACAATCAAAAGGTATGGGGGTGTCCAGGGAGGGGTTAGATAGTGCCTCTACATTGGTTGGGACCAGATTAAACATAAAACAGCATGACCACTTGTGTCATTGTGATTTAACCCCCCTGGAGACAGGGAATGCAAATAATCATAGTTCAGGCCATGATATCTTGCACCTCCACTATCAAAAGTGTTTGTACTGTTCTTGTAAGTGTATGAATGCTGCACCTCTGGTACATTTGCATAGTATTCAACGCTGTGACGTGCGCTTTGAGCCATGATTTGAAAGGGCAAAATTGTTTCGATGTAGTGGGTCACATAGGTTTGATAAAATGTCCTCTCCACACATAATGGAATATTCTCTGCAGGCCTGGGTGAAGATGTGTGGGGGACTATTTCAACATGATGGTTGAGGGCTCCCCTTGCTTAGAGCAGAAAGGAGTCTGAGGCTCCTGTGGGGGTGGAGGGCATACATTATAATGGAGATAAAGATAAGGTTAATAGCCGCCAATTATCACGAGCCATAGTTGTGAATGATCCTTCTTCATAAGAAAGTAGGTGAAGTGGAGGAAACAGTGTTGAAAGTAGGTGATAATGTTTCCGTTTCCCTCAATGGGGCTCCAGCAGCAGCTTGTAAGGTGATCACTACAAAGCACACACTGTAAGACCCAGAAGGTGAGCAATATATAAAGGAATATATTGCTGTGTTATTACACTGCTGAGTGGCAATATGGGGGCTGTTGCTGGGGGTCCTCTGAGGCTTGAGGCCCCTTTCATTTGAAAGGGTTGAAAGGCCATGCCACCGTCCCTGATTCTCGGCTAATGTGCTGTCTTTGTTGCTTACTAGCAAAGTATACAGCAAACATGGCCTGGAAGAACCTAGCAGCTACGCACCAAGGCTATACAGCCGTACAGTCCTGTTAACATAAAACGATAAGTTCATAACTGGTTTATAAATACACATGTGCAAACTGAGCTAAATATAACTCTTCCATTGACCTGGATGTGGACGCTTGGCAGTAGATTGTGTTTTTGCAGAGCTTGCTTGGTGCCCCCATCTTTCCTCTAAAACTAGCTTGCAGAGTTTAAGTAAAAGGACGTAATGTCTAGTTCCTGCGCACTGGTCTTTTTGAAGGGCTATCCCTGGCACCTTTGCTCCCAATGTCTCGTCCAACACTTAGAGGCTCAATATTATAGCATAACAAGACAGAGTGCGGGGCAGTACTCTGGACGGCCCAAACAACTTCAGTGGCTGGGAGCAACAGGGGAGAAAATGTAATGTTGGTTCTACCACAGTTAGTCCCCTATACTAGAATCTCTGGTGCACTGACTGGATGGTGAGACTGTCTGCCTGTCAAATCAAGTTATACGTGACAGGTGGAGGGCCAGTGCAGCAATAATGCAATTCTATGTGAGCATATTGGAGCCACTAGCAGAGGAGCACCAGCATACAATAATGTTTCCCTAAACTTATTAAAATTGTCCCATTGTAAGGGTGTAAACGTAATCACTTATAAGCACTCCAATTTTTGCAGTTAAAGTCAGTGAGCCTCATTATGAGTGCACAAGTCCAGTAACAACGGACCGGCACACTACGAGTCTGAGGGCTGGTGCCGTCCCGCCCGCTAGGGTCAGACCTGGCGGGCGGAACGGTGCCCGCCCACAGACTTTCACTGAAGCACCGGCACCGTTATTTACGGTGCTGGTGCTTCCGTCATCCCCATTCCCATTGAGTGCTATGGGACTCAAATGGGAATGGGGATTTACCGTTTACCGGCGCCCGACTTCCCGGAACACTGGAGTTGTAATACCCTGGTGTTTCCGGCAAGCCAGGTGCCACTAAATATTTCAAGTCCGGCAGCAACCCGTCGGTAGCACCGGCAGGGTTACTGCCAGACTTGTAATGAGGCCCATTGTGAGATTACATTATTTGCACAGGATCACACATTTACGCTAAAAAGTGAAGCAGGGATTTTAACCCACTCTGCAATTTGGGCACGGCCATCTTCTTCCACGCTTTACTTGGAACAAATATTTAAGTTTTGGGTGTGAAGACCTACAATAATACTGTCCTATAGAGTTTACTTGCAAAATCCAGAAATTGCATAGTAAAGCATCATGACAACATCTAAATACTTATAGCAGCAGCATATTGGGCCACAATAATATCAGTGTACCTTTATTTTCCACATCCGGAATGGAAAACTATAAGATGCAAAAAGCAAAATATCTATGTACTCACTTTATTTTCAGCGCTTTAATACACACAATAAAAGAGGCTAAAAAACTCCCTTTGGTTTAGAGATGTGTCACAAAACTCCAGTGTGGTGTTATGCATGGTTTTAAGAACATTCAACTGAGGACATGAAAGCACACTTCACGTTTTAGGATATGAAGCTATTAGACATTATGGGTGTGTACACATTTTAAAAGTGTGCTTTATTGTGTTGCAACTTTAACTGTAACAGATTTGCAAGGTGACTGGTGGTCTTTCAGTTGGAAAGTCACCATTATGAATAAGCAAGCCTCGCTGCCGATGACTAAAGAAAAATAAATGTGTTGTTGGGTTTATTATGCAGACTGTGTGTCTCCAGGGGCTGTGACACTGACGAAACAAAATGTGTCCCATGTTTCTGATCCTTTTGTTAGCAACTAACATTTCGTTGCAAGCCTGCCCTTTTTATGATATTCTGCAGCCCCACAGATGACAGGAATGGGCAGGGGCACAGCGACAAAGACATCACTGGCCAATCCCAGGAATGGAGCTGTTGGAGGGCGGGCTATCAGGCTATATTTTCTCTTTTTTCATTTTTACGCTGTTTGTATGGCTGTAGCCATCGGTGGATGGGCGGGGCATCCAATTGAGCGTGGCTCCGCCGAACACAGCCTCCCACAAGCTACCATGGGATGCAGGATAGCATACAACACCGGCGTAGAAGGAGGATTCCAGACAAGCACAAATGGCAGTTTTAAAAATACCACAACTACCCGCGACCCATCACGGAGAAGACCCTGTGAAACCAGTCGTGCTGTGACATGTTCACACAGACCAAGAAGAATCCTAACCCATACTTAACCCGAGTAGATGGACTAATGAGGCTGCACGAAGAAGACGAGAGACCAAATCTGAATGTTTCACTGTTAAAAAAAAAAAAAACATTTTAGGCTAATTCGTCACACAAACGTGCATAAACAAACATTAGCCAGGCACTGCTATTGGTTTCTCGCATTATTTAGCACCTGCTACCACCAATGGCCAAATTGGCCAGTATAATACCACTACGGCTGTTCCCGACAAATGCCTTTCCCTTTCCTACACAAACGGCCGAACTGGTGGCATTGTTAATGCTTGTTATATATTATGTGTGACACTTCATTGTAAACTAAACAAATCGCTTATCCCTATGTACTTCGTTCTTTTCAGAAATTATTCAATTTGACACCCCATCCCTTTCCACTATCCCAAGGTCTTCTGCTACGTGCAGGAGCCCACCTTCTCATTGCTGATTGTCTGCATCAAGCCTGAACCGCTCCCGTGAGCCTGAGCACCGGTGTTACGTAATATTTGTTATCCAATACCGATCCGGTATTTATCCCCTGGTCTTCGGCTGTGTTTGGCTCATTGCTGATTGGTTGCATTAAGCCTTAGCACCGCCTCCTTGAGCAGCACCGGCCCATCTTCCGAACTGTCACAGACAAAAGCTGCAAAGTACCGAGCTGCTTCCGTTGTTGTAAAAAGATAAACGCTGTTTATTCTCAGAGAAAGATGTGCATTAAAACAGGAGACTGTCTTTCACCGTTGACGTAAAGCTTTCTCTCAGAACAATCTAAAGCCACAAAAGGACGAAGCTCGGTATTTCATAAAGTTTAACTTGTCATTAAAATACGAGGCTTCGACTGATGAAGCCATTAATGGCTCTTTACAGTTCATGAAATATCGAGCTGCGCTGTGGTAATAACAAGACAGTTACAGCTTATGAAATGTTTTTCATAGCTCTCAACCATTTGTGCTGCAAAGGCAGGTGAAATCACCCGATTCTGTTTTTTGGCGGGTGAGACGCCCATTGGAATGAATGGGCGTGCAGGAGGCTTGGCGGGTGATTCAGCCCTTTACAAGGCGTGTGACACCCGCCAAAAGCGTGCGAGTTGAGAGCTATGGTTTTTTAAGCCTCCATATATTGACCAGTCGGGAGTATCCAGCATTTTAAGAGTGGGTGAAGGCGGGCGGGGGTAGCCAGGATGTCCTGCTACTGTACCCTGAAATGCAGTGCGCAATTCCACGTGGTCTCATTCGCGCCCACAAACTGCCCACCCCGGCTCAATGTACTTTTTTGGTAACATTACTGTTGGTAATTAGGATTGCCCCAGGCCGCCCTTCCACACACAAACGCACCTGCATAGGAAATACTCAGACACGTCTGTGCGGTTCAGGGTCCCAGCCACGAATGACACCTTCGGGTTCCTCCTTTATTAAACTTGGAACGAGGCTTGCGCATGCGTACAAATAATTTGTACGCTCCGTAACATTTCTCCTTTTCTTTAAACGAAAAACAGAACAGTAACACAACATAATGCAACAACCCAAAGTGGGTCAATTTATATTACCACCACAGTTGCTCAGGCGTCGGTGTCCATTACATAATCCTGGAACCGGGCTGGACACCTCCTCGCCTCCCTGCTCGGCTACCTCCAGCTGGCGTCCGGGCCGGATGTTATGAGTCCAGTGGTGGAGGGTCCCCTCCACTGTCGTCCCCTTTGGTCATCTGGGCGATGCCCGTTTCCCCCAGCTCGTTTGCTCTGTGGCTTCCTTAGGACAGATGGCCCTCAATTTTTTTGAAATACAACACGTTCCGTGTCACGGTTCCACGTCCATCAGCCGCAGTTATCATGGATCCCTTGACATGTGTAACACCCATGGGCTGGGGTTCGTATGTAAGGGACATCTTCCCCTCTGGATGTCGGTTGTGCACCAACACTGTGTCTCCTACAGAAATGACCTTGCCTTGTAGATTTCTCCGGCTGCTTTCCTTCTCACTCCGCACCTGCCGCTTCTCTCGGACTCAGTCATTGTCGATTGTACCTGGTTCTCTTCCCTCCACCTCAGGTATGAGACCTCTGGGGCAACGCTTAAACAGCGCCTCAGCAGGCGCTACTCCGGTGGACTGATGTGGAGTTGCCCTGTACTCCCTTAGGAATTCAAACAAGTTCTGACGTAGCTCACCTACAAACAAGTTCTGACGCCGCGCCTTGAAACACTTGGGTATAGGCGCGTTATAAATGCCATATCATATCATATCACCTCCTCCATTCAGCGATATTCTGAACACTTTGTCTAATGTACGCATGAACCTTTCGGCTTTACCGTTGGCCCTCGGCCCGAGGGAAGTCACTTTTCGATGTCGTATGCCCCGGTCCTCCTTATACTTGGAAAACTGCTGACCTTGGAATGGCAGGCCGTTGTCCAAGCATAATTAGTATGGAAAACCATGTGTAGCAAAAATGTTCTCCAGAGCTAGTGTGGTATGATCGCAGGCTGTAGACTCCACCAGCTCAATCTCCGGGTACCAGGACCACTGGTCCACCACTGCCAGGAAGTACATGCCCCGCCCCGTGGACCTGAAGTCCGCGTGCACAGTTCCCCATGGCTGTTCTCTCCTTCCCATATATTGTATCACGGGTCCCCTCTAGGCAGGGCTGGCAGCCTGACACGGAATACATAGACGCACATATTCGTCCACGCGTCCATCTAGGTCCGGGTGTTAGGAAAGATTTCATAATTGTAGGTAATTTTCCTTCCATGTGGCAACCCCTAAACTTTTTGCTGTTGTTTTTCACCTTGTTCTTGACTTTGCCAGAGAAGTGCAGCCTTCTGCCGCACTCCTCTGGGCTTTCGCTCCTTTTCTTATGGGGAAACTGACATGCCCTTAAGACAGTCAGTACCGGGGAACGCTGTTTCCCGTAGTTTCTTTTATCGTGTTGCGGCTTTAGTGCAACATGACACAAGAGGGCACTGTAAGCTAAGTTACAGCTCTCTTGGGTCTCTAGCCTTCTGCAGGCCCTAGATACTCTTTTAGGATGGTATTTGATCGGTGCAAGTCATTCAGGGACTCGAATGGTGGCAGCGATCGTTTTGTTTATTTTGAGCTCCTTTTGGCGTTCTGAGCACGTTTTTCGCACTGAACCCAAAATGGTGGCCTGGCTCCCAAAATGGCCAGACCACGAGGCTCCTTTGTCTTGTCCACTGACCGTCTTGCTCCCTTCACCTTCCCCAGGTCGAGCGACCCGGGGCCTTCCTTATTTGGGCATGTACTTTCCCGCGAAACGTGGTTGCTTTCGCGGGCTTCTACATGTCGTTTGTGTACCTCCAGGGTGTGGGCTGGGATGTCTGGTCCCAATACACATCCTGGGTGCCAGAGAGTCTAGGGTGGTGTGAATGCCTGGGACCACCGTGGTCCGTGATTGGTCCACGTATGGTGTGTGTGTTGATGAGCGGATCTCCCATTGGCTCCCCTCTGTTTTGGCGCGAGGGGAACCGTGGATAAGAGGGGGCTGGAAACACCACTACCATGTCGATCTCCTGAGTTCTCACGAACGAAGGAATACAGGAGCCAAGTATCCTGCAAACAAGAGGCTGGACCGAGGAATCGCTGGTGACCCGCTGAAGGAATCCTCCTTTGCACTGCTGTCGTCCTGTGAAACCCTTTCCTCCTTTGATCGAACCAGAAGGCCTGTACTGGTGCTTCGACCTTTGGAATAGCAGGAACAGCTATTCCCGGCGACTTCATCATCTCCTGCCAAGTAAGCCTTCGGAAGCGTCTCTGGGCCATCCAGTTGACTGACCAGCTTACAAGGGAGTCCTGCTCTGTAACCGCCGCCAGGTTGTGTTGTATTTCGAGTCCTGGTCACTCTCCCACGCTTCGTACACTTGGCGTTCCCAAGTCTGAAGGGAGGAGTGTACATTTGGCTCGAATACACACGGCCGCTCCGTTGTCCTGCTGCGGCAACAAACTGTGCTGGTTTCGTCGATTGGGACGTCTTTTTGCTCTACACGACTACGAGGCGTTCCCTGCTCTTTTGAACCTGCCAGCTGCTGAAACTAACGTGGAGAAGCCTGGGTCTGCTTGCTTCGGGGACCGGTGAGTAGTTTAGCTAGGATCTGGTCGCCCTCCTGCAGTATCCCATTGCTTTTCCCTGCTGTGTAAAAACAGCACCCTTTTGGCCGTACTCGCGCTCTGCTTCTGCCCGCTGTAGAGGCTGCGCTTGAGTTGCGGAACCTGTTCTCCTTCTGCTGTGCACTAACCCAAACTGCCTGACGTCCTCCGAAGAGCTTCCCCTTTTGCCCGTTGGCACCGGCGTGCAGGTACTTTGAGCACAAGGCTCCACTCTTCGCAGGGCTCGGACTTCCATCTAGTTAGGTGCCTCTGAAGGCGAACTGAGTCTAAAGCGTTATCGCACTGCCTGTTTTCCTTTCCTTTCAGGTGGACTACATATTTCGTGCTTTAAACGCTTGCGACTGTGTATTTGTATATATATTGTGTTGATATGGTAAGTGTTGGCTTAATATTGTGATATTGTGATTTTCTCGCTACGGTCATTATTTTAAAGGCCTTAAAATAAATGTGTATATATTTTTGATATAACAACTGTTTGGAGTAGTTTGTAAGCGCTCTTGCTTTGTGTGCTCATTGCGGGCTTTCAGTCACCCTCACCCCTCTTGAGACCTAGTCTTGACCGCCGCGATCGCTACCTTGATTGGTCTGGCTCGTCCAGAGGTTACCCTGTTCCAAGTAATTAGGTTGGCCTTCTGAACTTCTGCGCCACCAGGACAGAGTTCAGAAATCCGTCTTAACAAATTGGTGTACAGCGGTGGGATACGACTGAAGGCATCCAGTGTTGCGCACGAACTAAGGTATTTCAGGTTATTCCAACCAGGACACGTAGTGAATTGTTGTAGTATAACTTTAAAAAGGCCATAGTCCTATCAAACAGTATGGAAACAAATACCTTGTTAACTTTAAATGCTTCCAAATCAGAAACATTGAAGAAGATGTGTGCGGAGAGAGGTGTTTCCTCTCAAGGCACTAAATTGGAAATGATCCAAAGAATCGTGGCGTGGCAAGAAGCGCAGCTTGACGCTATAACTTCTGAGGACAGTGCAGAAGGTGGTGGGGCTGCTCTCACTGGTAGAACCGACGGTTCTGCCGCTGCACTGATCCATCGCGACCACGAGGACAGGGAGGACGAGATGTCTAATGTTTCCTCTGCCAGTGTTGATGGGGAGGCTATGCTTGAATTCAAGAAGCAAGAGCTGCGGTTTAGGCAGCAGGAGCTTGAATTCAGCATAGCCAAACTAAAAATCGAACAGGCAGAAAAACAGAAAGACAGGGATCACCAGTTGGAACTGGCCAAGCTTCAGGTTGCAAATGGGTCCAAGGGTCCTGGACATGGGTCTGGGGCTTCCTCTCATCCACGGTTTCCGAAAGATCTGCTCAGTGTGTATGAAGAAAGGAATGACATTATGGACTGGCTGAATGCGTTTGAGTATGCATGCGAAGTTCAAGAAGTTGACAATGCTGATAAGATTGCGTGGTTACTCAGTAGACTGCCCCATTCTGGCTGTAGTGCCATTATGGAAATGTCAAAGGCTGAGCGAGCTGATTTCGCAATGTTAAAGCAAACTCTCATTTTAAAGTTTGGGAAGACTCCGGCCCAATATTTAAAGCGTTTTCGAGAGTATAAGAAAAAGGAAGGTGGTACTTGGGTATCTTATGTCGCTGAATCTTTGAAAAACTTAACTGGCTGGGTCGAAGGTTATAAGGTTTCTACCTTCGAACGCATGATAAATCTTGTCCTGCTGGAACATATTTTTGCTTCTTCTTCCCCGGAGCTTAAGCAGCATTTGGCCGATTCGAAGGAGATAGATCCTAAGAAGCTGGCCATTGCAGCAGACTTATGGGTGTCACATCGAGTGTCCCATAAGGACAAAACTCATCCTGGTAAGCAAAGCAGGAGGAAGGGAAAAAGTCCAAAGATATGGAGGGTGGGGAATCTGCTAAATCTTCTTCCCATAAGGGCCACAAAAAGAAAAACAAGGGTAAGACACAAGAGAACTCACAGGGTAGTGGAGGTTCGCCTCCGAAACAGAACTCTGGTTACAATAAGCCTCCCTACGTTAACAGACCCACTGGGGCTTGTTTTTCTTGTGGAGCAACTGACCATGTGAAGGGGGATCCCCGGTGTAAGGTTAGACCTTTGGGGGTCCACTCCGCTAATCTGGCCTTCTCCTCCTACGAGGAAGAAGAGATTACAGGAGCATCCTTCTCCTCAGACTCATTTCCCAGCGGGATAGAGGCTGAGGTAGTTTTAGTGTCCCTGGGTTCCTGGGAGCCTAAAGTCGCAGAGGCTTATGCTAGGATTCCGGATAATACCAAGCACTACTTTAAAGACAGTGTGCTGATCAATGGAGTGGATACTCCAGCTCTTAGGGATAGTGGGTGCAGTCGCACTGTAGTGGATTCTACCTTGGTAGACTCAGAGGAAGTTGCCAGAGCTACTCTGATGCCCACTAAGTTGGCTGACGGCCCCCTCCGTATGTTTCCAGTAATACCTGTAAATCTTACTTTAAATGGTACAGCAGTCAGGATTCCAGTGAGCATTCAGAGAAACGTCCCGTGAAAGGTCTTGTTGGGTAATGATCTCAGAGCTTTAGGGCTCGTAGGAGACACTGCCGAAAGACCCTACACACGGTCTCAAGCATGGGCAGCATTGGCCAAGTCCAATACGCCGCCCCAGCCAAAGGGGAAACCCAAGGCGAAAGGAGTCTACAAGTCAAGACGAGGGAAAGAGAATATTCCCCCGAGCTCGCCTACCACTGCGGTGGAGGAAGTTGGTCAATCGCCCGGGCCTGACGAGGAGGTGGCGATGCCTGAAGTATTCGACCCCAACGACCATCCTGAACTAAAAGACTTGTTAGTTGAAGGAGGTCCTGACAGGGACGAATTCAGTAAAGGCCAACGTGAGTGCCCATCTCTGGAAGGCCTAAGGAGACAGGCCTGCTCCCAGCTTGAGGGTGAACCTCCTGGGAAGCATAGGATTTATTGGGAAGGTGGACTCCTGTATAGTGAGCCCACAGAGTCTACAGAAGGAGACCATAGGAGGTTGGTGGTTCCCCTTGCTGTTAGGCCCTTCCTCCTGCAGTTGGCGCATGAAGTTCCCCTTGCTGGTCACCTTGGTATGAAGAGGACCAAGAAAAGGTTATCCATGCACTTCTACTGGCCCAAGATGGGGGTGCAAGTAGAAAGTCACTGCAGGAGTTGTGCCTCCTGCCAGTTGTCTGGTAAGGTTGGCGCGACAATCCAAGCTCCGTTGGTACCGCTCCCAGTTGTGGGGGTACCATTTGAAAGGGTAGGGATCGACATCGTTGGTCCCCTTGACCCGCAAACATCCTCGGGCAATAGGTTTATCCTGGTGCTGGTCGACCATGCAACCAGGTATCCTGAGGCCATCCCATTGAAAACTGTAACTGCCAAGTCAGTTGCAAAAGCTTTACTCGGCATATTTACTAGGGTTGGCTTCCCTAAAGAAGTTGTGTCAGATCGTGGCAGCAACTTTATGTCGAAGTATATGCAGGCTATGTGGAAAGAATGTGGGGTCACCTACAAGTTCTCTTCTGCATACCACCCCCAGACCAATGGTCTGGTGGAACGTTTCAACAGAACGTTAAAGAGCATGATTGGGGCTCTGGAGGAGCCTCAGAGTAGAAAATGGGATCTTCTTTTACCATGCTTACTGTTTGCCTACCGAGAGGTACCACAGGAGGGTGTTGGCTTCAGCCCCTTCGAACTTCTGTTCGGTCATCCCGTACGGGGACCCTTAGCCATCGTCAAAGAGGGATGGGAGATGCCCACTCCCCCTGTTACTACCAATGTAGTTGATTATGTGCTAGGGCTCAGAAAACGGATGGTACTTCTGATGGGCTTGGCTAGTGATAAATTGAAGGCAGGGCAAGCGCTGGTGAAACATTGGTACGACCAGAAAGCTTCCCTCATCAACTTTACACCTGGTCAGCAAGTCCTGATCATGAATCCCATAAGGCCTCGAGCTTTACAGGACAAATGGTCAGGCCCTTACACAGTGGTGGAGCCCCTGGGTGAGGTTAACTATTTAGTGGACCTTGGAAGGCCTGGACAGGCTCCAAAAGTGTTCCACGTGAATAGGCTGAAGGCTTTCGTCCCAAGAGTCGAAATCGCAGCACTGCTACTGGCTTCAGACGTTGAGGAAGAGGAGTCTGAACCTCTTCCCGACCTGTTCCAAAGCGGTCCTTCAGATAGCTCCTTTGAGGGTGTCCGAGTGGCCCCTCACCTGACTTCTGATCAGCAGGCTGAGGTGAAAAGTTTGCTTAGGCAGTTTTCCCCCCTGTTTTCACAGTCGCCTGGTTTGACACCTTGGTGCAAACATCACATTGACACAGGAGACAGTGTACCTACCAAAAGTAGGGGATACAGGATGTCAGACAAAGTACGGTCTTATATTAAGACCGAGGTCAACAAGATGTTAGATCTTGGGGTGATTGAACCCTCTAGTAGTCCTTGGTCCAGCCCTGTGGTGTTGGTTCCAAAAGCAGGCACTTCTGAATTGAGGTTCTGCGTGGATTACAGGGCTCTGAATGCTGTCACCAAGACAGATGCACACCCCTTGCCTCGAACAGATGAGCTGGTGGATACTTTGGGTGCCTCCAAGTACCTCAGCACGTTTGACCTCACTGCTGGCTATTGGCAAATAGCTTTAGCAGAACATGCCAAGGAGAAGACAGCATTTTCTACTCCAGACGGCCTTTACCAATTCCGGGTAATGCCGTTCGGGTTGAAGAATGCACCTGCCACTTTCCAGAGGCTTGTGAATCATGTGTTGAATGGGTTGGACGAATTCTGCCTTGCATATCTGGACGATATAGCAGTTTTCAGTGCCACCTGGGAAGACCATGTGAAACACCTCAGGATTGTGCTCCAGGCTCTTCAGAAAGCCCACTTGACCATAAAGGCTAGTAAATGCCAGATTGGACAAGGCTCAGTGGTTTACCTTGGACATGAAGTAGGTGGAGGGAGGATACAGCCTCTACCCAGTAAAGTACAAGCAGTACAAGACTGGCCTACCCCCACTACGCAAACCCAAGTGAGAGCCTTCTTAGGACTCACGGGGTATTATCGCAATTTTGTGGCAGACTATGGCACCATAGCTGCTCCTCTGACTGCCCTCACAACTCCGAAGAAACCCAAGAAGGTAACTTGGACCGACGAGTGCGAGAAGGCCTTCAATGGCTTAAAAGACTCCTTGTGCCAGGCCCCTGTGCTTAGGGCCCCTGATTATCAAAGACCTTTTATCGTGCAGACGGATGCCTCTGACACTGGGATAGGAGCTGTACTATCACAAGTAGATGAGAAGGGTAAGGAACACCCTATCGGTTTTATTAGTCGCCAGCTTAAGGACAGAGAGCTCAGATGGTCCACGGTAGAGAAAGAATGTTTCTCTGTTGTGTGGGCCCTAAGGAAGCTGAGGCCCTACCTCTATGGGACCCACTTCACTGTGCAGACTGACCATAAGCCGTTAAAGTGGCTAATGAACATGAAGGGGGAGAATCCAAAGTTGCTTAGGTGGTCCATAAGTCTACAAGGCTTCGACTTCACTATTGAGCATAGGCCAGGTGTCCAACATAGCAATGCTGATGGGTTGTCCAGAATGTTTAACCGACCTGAACAAGAGACTCATCCAGGGGTGGATTAGTTCCCCCTGTCCATAGTCTGGGAGGGGCGAGTGTTAGGAAAGATTTCATAATTGTAGGTAATTTTCCTTCCATGTGGCAACCCCTAAACTTTTTGCTGTTGTTTTTCACCTTGTTCTTGACTTTGCCAGAGAAGTGCAGCCTTCTGCCGCACTCCTCTGGGCTTTCGCTCCTTTTCTTATGGGGAAACTGACATGCCCTTAAGACAGTCAGTACCGGGGAACGCTGTTTCCCGTAGTTTCTTTTATCGTGTTGCGGCTTTAGTGCAACATGACACAAGAGGGCACTGTAAGCTAAGTTACAGCTCTCTTGGGTCTCTAGCCTTCTACAGGCCCTAGATACTCTTTTAGGATGGTATTTGATCGGTGCAAGTCATTCAGGGACTCGAATGGTGGCAGCGATCGTTTTGTTTATTTTGAGCTCGTTTTGGCGTTCTGAGCACGTTTTTCGCACTGAACCCAAAATGGTGGCCTGGCTCCCAAAATGGCCAGACCACGAGGCTCCTTTGTCTTGTCCACTGACCGTCTTGCTCCCTTCACCTTCCCCAGGTCGAGCGACCCGGGGCCTTCCTTATTTGGGCATGTACTTTCCCGTGAAACGTGGTTGCTTTCGCGGGCTTCTACATGTCGTTTGTGTGCCTCCAGGGGGTGGGCTGGGATGTCTGGTCCCAATACACATCCTGGGTGCCAGAGAGTCTAGGGTGGTATGAATGCCTGGGACCACCGTGGTCCGTGATTGGTCCACGTATGGTGTGTGTGTTGATGAGCGGATCTCCCATTGGTTCCCCTCCGTTTTGGCGCGAGGGGAACCGTGGATAAGAGGGGGCTGGAAACACCACTACCATGTCGATCTCCTGAGTTCTCACGAACGAAGGAATACAGGAGCCAAGTATCCTGCAACCAAGAGGCTGGACCGAGGAATCGCTGGTGACCCGCTGAAGGAATCCTCCTTTGCACTGCTGTCGTCCTGTGAAACCCTTTCCTCCTTTGATCGAACCAGAAGGCCTGTACTGGTGCTTCGACCTTTGGAATAGCAGGAACAGCTATTCCCGGCGACTTCATCATCTCCTGCCAAGTAAGCCTTCGGAAGCGTCTCTGGGCCATCCAGTTGACTGACCAGCTTACAAGGGAGTCCTGCTCTGTAACCGCCGCCAGGTTGTGTTGTATTTCGAGTCCTGGTCACTCTCCCACGCTTCGTACACTTGGCGTTCCCAAGTCTGAAGGGAGGAGTGTACATTTGGCTCGAATACACACGGCCGCTCCGTTGTCCTGCTGCGGCAACAAACTGTGCTGGTTTCGTCGATTGGGACGTCTTTTTGCTCTACACGACTACGAGGCGTTCCCTGCTCTTTTGAACCTGCCAGCTGCTGAAACTAACGTGGAGAAGCCTGGGTCTGCTTGCTTCGGGGACCGGTGAGTAGTTTAGCTAGGATCTGGTCGCCCTCCTGCAGTATCCCATTGCTTTTCCCTGCTGTGTAAAAACAGCACCCTTTTGGCCGTACTTGCGCTCTGCTTCTGCCCGCTGTAGAGGCTGCGCTTGAGTTGCGGAACCTGTTCTCCTTCTGCTGTGCACTAACCCGAACTGCCTGACGTCCTCCGAAGAGCTTCCCCTTTTGCCCGTTGGCACCGGGGTGGCAGGTACTTTGAGCACAAGGCTCCACTCTTCGCAGGGCTCAGACTTCCATCTAGTTAGGTGCCTCTGAAGGCGAACTGAGTCTAAAGCGTTATCGCACTGCCTGTTTTCCTTTCCTTTCAGGTGGACTACATATTTCGTGCTTTAAACGCTTGCGACTGTGTATTTGTATATATATTGTGTTGATATGGTATGTGTTGGCTTAATATTGTGATATTGTGATTTTCTCGCTACGGTCATTATTTTAAAGGCCTTAAAATAAATGTGTATATATTTTTGATATAACAACTGTTTGGAGTAGTTTGTAAGCGCTCTTGCTTTGTGTGCTCATTGCGGGCTTTCAGTCACCCTCACCCCTCTTGAGACCTAGTCTTGACCGCCGCGATCGCTACCTTGATTGGTCTGGCTCGTCCAGAGGTTACCCTGTTCCAAGTAATTAGGTTGGCCTTCTGAACTTCTGCGCCACCAGGACAGAGTTCAGAAATCCGTCTTAACACCGGGAACCATACCTTGGCTCGCAAGCGCGCCTTTTTTTTTTCGCAGTGCCCTGGTGCCCTTTGTGGGCTATGTCCAGTACTTTTGCAACTAGGGTGCGAGGTATGACACAGTGCTTGCATGTCTTGTTGGGCCCCCATCTCTCTCCTAGTGTTGTTGGCTAGTACTCCTTTCCAATCACCGCTGTCCATGGCCGTCTGAATGACTTGAAACACCTCATCGGTTCTAGATGCTTCCACTATCTCCTGGACTGTTAATGCCACAGGCATTGCTGCTTCCACGACATGTCGGACCATTTCGATACATTCGATCACCTCTGGTTTCTCTTGTGTCCGACCAGATCCCAGGTGTCGAGACAAATAGTCTGCAGGATTGCTGGTACCTGGTCTATACTGTAGTTTCACCCCATATTCGACCAGGGACAACATCCACCGCTCTATACGAGGGGGTGCTTTAGATGACCCGCCCGCCATGATGGGGATCAGCAGCTTGTGGTCAGTGATGACCACCACGGGCTTCCCCAGAATGTATAGTCTGAAGTGCTTACATCCCCATAGGATGGCAAGTGCCTCTGGTTCAATCTGCGAATACCGTTTTTCTGTGTCAGTTAAATCATTGCTGGCATGCGCAATTGGATGCATCTGTCTCTGGGCGTCTGCCTGTAGTAGCACTGCGCCCAATCCTTCCGGGCTGGCGTCCACCACGATTTCTGACTCTCTCTCGGGATTAAAGTAGGCCATTGTTTTGCTGCCCGTCAGCGCTGTTTTAATGTCTTCAAACGCTTTCTGCTCTCTTGTAGTCCATTCCCAGACAACGTCATTTCTAGGGAGTGCTCTCAACGGCTCAGACAGAGATGCCAGATCCCGGATGAACCGTCCACAGTAGGTCACCATCCCTAGAAAACTCCTGACCTCCAAGGGTGTTCCTGGAGCCGCCGCCTCTTGTATGTGCCGCACTCTCTCTGGATCCGGGGATATGCCCCCTGCATGGAAAATAAATCCAAAGAATTCGATTCGGTCTTTGAAAAACTCACATTTACCTTTATGCAACGCGAGGCCCAGGTTTTTGATCCTGTCTAATCCGCCTCTGAGGAAGCAAAACCCAAAATATCGTCACTTAGATTTATGACGCCTTTCAGTCCAGCGAGGGCACCTCAGATGACGTTTTGGAAGACCTTGGCAGCTGACGAGATGCCGAAGCTTAACCTTTTGAACTGATATAGGCCCTCGTGTGTTGTGAAAGTCGTTATATAGCGGGACTCAGGGTGCAGCTCCAGCTGATGCTACCCAGAGCAGAGGTCCAGTTTAGAGGACTACCTGGCACCCTGAAGTTCACCCACTATATCATCCAATGTCAGAGTTAAGTGACGCTCTCGTCGGATCGCCATATTGGGCAGCCGCATATCGACACAAATGCGCACGCCCCCGGCTGCTTGGGCTTCGCCGCTACCACAATTGGGGAGACCCATGGAGTGGGGCCTTTGACCCTTTCAATAATGTCCATGTCCACGAGAGCTTGTAACTCATGTTCGACTTGCGTCCTAAGTTGGAATGTGATTCTCCTGTGCTTCAGTGTCGTTGGCCTCACTGACTTGTCGATGTGGAGGCGTATGGGTTCTCCCTTGAGCTTGCCCACACCTCTGAAAAGGTCTGCATATCGTTCCATGATGTGATCAATGTCTGTCAGATACACTGACATGGCGAAGTGGACAATGTCCAGTGCCTCTGAGGCCGCACAGCTTAGTAATGAATGAGAGCTCACTTCCATGACAAAGAATCTGGCCTTTATGGCGTTTTGTCCGTGAGTGACTGACGCCATGATTGCCCCCTTTAGTGGTAGAGGCATGTCTCCCCCAAAGGTGTATATTCTTGCATTGGTGCCCTCAAGCGCCTGCGGGCCTGGTAGAGCTCATAATGTTCCGCCGATAAGACACACACTGATGCTCCTGTGTCTATTATTACTGCCGTTGGGGTTTCGCCGATGTTGACCATACATGTGGGCTGCCATCACTTCCTTGTGCCAGACGCTATATTCAATATGAAGAACACTTCTTCCTCTTCCTCCTCCTCCTCTGCGATGTCCAGTTCTTGTAGACCTTGTTCTACCGCCGCAACATTCTTAGATTTTCTTGGGTTGCCCTTGCTGGGCCCCTGGGCGTAGCCACTGGTATCCCTGCTTTGCACACCCTTGCGTAATGTCCCAACACCCCCAAACAGCCACATACCCTAGTCTTTGCTGGACACTCGCCCGCATGTGGGAGACCACAGTATTGACATGGATGCGGAAGATAGGGTTTCTGAAATCCTTCAGGCTTTTTCTGATTCCAGCGCTGCTTTTGAGAGGCTGAGCGACCTACGGCAAAAGCCTCTTCACACTTCCCAGGGCGGACAGCTGAATCAAACCGGGCTCCTCTGCTCTCCGCCAGTTCATGTGCACGCCCCATGTCCAAAATTTGTGCCAGCGTCAGGCCTGGCTCACAGACTACCTGCATTCTCAGCTTCCCCGAGCTGCATCCCTGAATAAGGTGGTTGCGTACCAAGCCTTCCTCATTCTCCCACCTGCATGCGCTAGCCAATTGTCTTAATCTACCACAGAACTGGTCCAATGTCTCATCACAAGTGCTGTCATAATCCATATTTGCTAGGGGTAGAAAGTGGTTTTGGAGGGCCGTCTTGACAGCTGCATATGTCGTCGCATGCGAGTTCAATGACTCAAAGATCCAATGCACTTCCGATCCTGCTGAGTATAGCATTGTTGCCACCTTGGCATCATCCTCTGTCTCACCGGTGGCCCCAAAAAACATTTCCAGCTTCTTCACCCATAATAATCATTTGGGACCGAGCTTGGATGGGCGCCCCGATAGATCAAATTCAGGCATAAGCGCCAAAGTACCTTGTTGTCTGCGTGGCACTGGTGCTGGGGCCACACCGGCATCCTCCTGCTCGCCCATGATGTCAGACCGCACAAGCACCCCACTTTAGTGCGAGAGGCCGCAAGTCCGTCTTCTCCTCACGATGAAGTGCACCGCAGGGATGTGTTTCCTCAATCTGCGAGGCGTGGACAGCACCAGTGGCCAGGATCTTCACTGCAGCTGGACTGTGGCACGTGAGACAACAGCAGAACACTTAAATTCCATTAATTCACAGCCATCTGGTGACAGATAGCTGTGAGATTTCCAAAAATTGTATCCAAAAGATCATGATCGGCGCACAAGCCCCCTTTCGGGCCGCAACCATTGTGTCAAATATGCCAAAATGGCAGCCAACCAGCCGCGTAGGAATCAGCACTTCGTGAGGATGTCGGATCACCTCTTCTTCGTTCTAGAATGTCCTTCTGAGGATTCCGCCCACCCCACTTAGCGTCTTCCTGAACGAGGCTCGCGCATGCGTACAAACAATTAATATGCTCTCTAACTTTTACTAGTGGCATATGGCATTTTAACACAACAACAAAACAAAACTGCAGACTCAATACAGATGCAGGGAACTCATCTATTAGAGCTTGGACCAGGCGCCCTGGAGCACAATACTTACAAACCTAATTTGCATATGGATTGTACCAAAAGATATTACTTCACAGAAAAGCACACTGCAAGGAGCATCATCACTCTTTGATACTTGGAGGCACCATGGAAGTGACTTTAGAATAAGTTGTCATAAGTAAGCCAAGTGGCAAATAAATTTGTAGTGCAAAATACCTAAATTACACTGTTATATATAGATCAACTCTATAGTGAGGCTTTTTTTTTTTTAAAATAACAGCATGATATATTAACACATAAGCTTTGAAGTGAATCATTCAGCGAGCTGTAGATAAGACACAGCCTGATTACATGACCTGCCCAGGATCACACACTTTGGTTAAATCGTGAAACCGGGATGTGGACAATTTAAGCAACTGAGCACATCTTCACAGGTTTAGTTTATATAGATATCTATTAAGGTTTCCCTTTGCATTTCATGTGCTTAAATAATACTTTATTTATTGCAATGCGTTGGAAGCAAAGCACATTACATAAGAAACTACCCTTTCATTATTAACTTTACACTATACATCATTATAGAAATATGTTGAGCAATAAGAGGATGGCTTTAGTTTTAATCTCCCCATGCTGCATGCAAAGTCACAATAGCATCATGCAGATTAATGTGAGCCTAACAAATCCCCCTTGGGTAAAGCCATAGTCATTATTTCATAAAGCCTGCAGCATTATGCAACCTTCTCACTGCTGATCACTCCCTCACATGCACATTTCTAAAAGGGACAAAAGTCCCTGCTAATAGTCTCCCCTCCCTCCCATCAGTGCCTAATGGCTCACATTGAAATTCTCTCTTGACAGAGAGCAAATTAAGAGCCCCTCTGCTACTGCCCGGAGCTCCGTGGGACATTGTCCTGGCAGAGGTTTCGGAAAGGGTAAGTTGTCCTGCTGCCAGGACAATGACCGTGCTGAGTTGCTCAGCACACATTGTCCTGCTCACGGGACACCTTTCCTGTTGGGCCACCTCATTGAGGTGCCGAATGGGATAGGTGACCCACTGACGAAAGTCCCGGTCAGGCTCTCAAAAGATCCTGTGGGGGGGGCGTGCCCTCTCCCGGCCCCTCGCTTGGTACGCTGCTGTGTCCAGGTGTTCTCCAGCAGGTCAAGATATGACACTTTACAGTCCCTAGTGCCACTTTATTAATTTATGAACCACCCTTCTGATTGAAGGGTTTTAACACACCACATGAGACTTCCTCCATTAGGTTCTACACTTTTTGTCAAAATGTTATATTAAAGAAAGAGAGTGAACAGTAATTTCAACAAAGTGATACATCCTTGTCATATACTGCCACAGATTCTTTTACATAAATCAAGAAATGCAACCTTTCAAATACAATTTTCCATCAAAGAGGCACAAATAGAAACAACCACAAAGAGCAATACATAAGGAAAGTCGGTGGGTACAAGGTGTGTCTGTGACAGACAGCAACAGGAACATCGACAAGACAGAGCACATTGATACAACAAGCATTAGCAATGCAAACAGTTTGGGCTTTTGTGTAAGCATGGCAAAGGCACTTGCCAGGCACTGTCGTATTGGTATTAACTGCTCTTTGATAGTTGCAGGTGCAAAATGGTGTGAGTACCTGGGCATCTAAGCAGTGCCCGGCAAGTTCCTAATATTATGCACAGGCCAAAACTGTTGGCTTTGCCAATGCTTGTGCTTAACAGGACCTCAATAAAATAAACACAGAGTGCTTATAAAACAAGTGGCTGAAGGCAGACCTGGCTTTGGCATTTTTATTACACCGGTAGAGTGTTTACAGCACCAATTAAGTCTGTAAACTGTGCACCAAACAACATTTTCAAGCTGGTTGGCTCTCCTCATATGCCGACACCTAAAGGGTTTCTGTCAAAGATGCTGCTACCTTAAAAGTAGGTACTGGGACAAGTAAGAGGAACATGGAGGTAAAGTGCATGAGAGTTAGGTGTAGAAACGAGCATTTCTTGCAATGCCAGCCTGTGCTCCGGTCTTTGCCTTGCGAGTGTAATGGCTTTCCGTTAAATTGAACGGCATATTTCTTTTAGTCAGAGGTGTTTGGATCCTAGTGGCATTTGGGTCGAAGTGCACAAGGACATACTGCACAATTGAAACGTTCCCCAACAGTAGGCACATGGAGCCAGCGAGGTAATTAACTATCCAAAAACTCTTAGAGGCTGACCCCAGTCACGCACATTATAAAAGACGCTCCGTCTTCCCTTTCCGGCGATCGCGCCATAAAGGCAAAGTTTCAAATCCCTGTCAAATGTGCCCATTCATCCGCTTATCCAGTGATCGTCTAGACTCCAGCGACACAGCAAAAGCAGAATCATTTGCACACGAAACACTAACCTCAAAAGTCATGGAGTAATACGGTGCATTACGCATCACCAGCTGTCCACATACCGGTGCGCAGAAGCTTCTTCTTCTTAATTATCGGTTGTGTGGGCGGACCCACGCAGACTCTTCCCCATCCTAAAGGATGATGTGCACTTTGACTGGACGAAGTGCGTGAGTTGTCCGGCATGCAGTGCACTTAGGGTGCCATCATTGAAACCTGACGACGTAGCTACGACAGCCACACAAAGCATCACGTACTCGAAAAGCTGGGTGCTTTCCTCCAGTAGGAATCCTCCGACAATACTGAATCGTAACAATTGGGCTATAGGTTATTCCCAGTACTAATGCCAATTAAAATCAATCACTCATTTTGGCTATTGGAGGTGCTATTTTGTGGACTCTGACGGGTAATGGGAAGTTTCTTGGGGGAGAAGCGGGGCCGGGTGCAGGTAAGGAGTTTTGAGGAGGGTGTGGTGTCACGTGTCCCGAGAAGCAGGGTCACGTGACACACTACAGCCGGATGTAAAAATAAAGGTATCACCGGAACTGGCGTCTTAACGCCAGTCCGGGTTTAGGCACTTACGAACGTGGTTGTGTGTTTGATTGCTGCGCCGCCCCCGCGCACCGCGACACCAGCGTAACCCCCGCGCGAGGGCCTCGCTCCACATCTGTCCCTCCTGCCGTGCCGGCAGGCCTACATCACACTGGCGACGAGGCGGTAAGTGGGTTGCGAGCCCCGACAACAACGGAGGTCTTCGCACCCACGGACCCGCGCTTACACAATCGCGGAGCCGGCAGGATAACGACGCCGGCCCCGCCCACCATCGGAGTCAACCTCCAGCAGCGGCGAAGAGTGGCCCCAGCACCCCAGGGCCCCAACAAGAAAAAAAAAAAAATCACATCTAACAACAGCCCAGGTAGCAGCCTCCTCAGCCCTGGCAGCTGCATCCAGCAGCAAATCACCACCCCACGACAAGGGAGAAGCAATCCACGCAGGCCTACCCTGCCAAGACGCCGCACGTGGGACCACGCACTGCACGCTCACCAGGCCCAACCACCACCACACGGTAAGCTGCAACTCAGCGCCGTAACGCCGCACAACACAACATGTCCGACCCGACGTCCAGCCCATCAGAGACCAGCGCCAGGTCCACGTCGAGGAGGAGCCTCACCGAGGAACGCACAGACCCCTCGCTAACCACGTTCATGCCGCCTTTCGACCCGTTCACCAACGGAGCGGCCATCAGATGGGAAATATGGATACAACAGTTCGAGATGCACCTCGACGCGAGAGACATCACTACGCCCAAAAAAATGCGCACCTTTCTCCTCCTCAACATAGGATCTGCCGCCCTGCGCCTATTCAACGCCACGCCAAACAGAGGTAGTGATGCCAACTACGCTGCAGCAAAAGCCGCCCTTTCCAACATGTTCAAACCAGACCTCAACCCCGACTACGAGCGGTTCCATTTCTGCCTGGCGAGACAACGAGAAAAAGAGACAGTGGACAAGTTTCACGCTCGCCTTCGCGAAATGGCCGTGGGCTGCGAATTCCCAGACGAGGAATTCGCCATCCGCCTCCAAATCATCAACGGTATCTCATCCGAGAAGCTGAGGAGGGCGATACTATCAGAGAAGAATGTACGGCTATCACGCATCCTCGAGATGGCAAGACTCCGCGAGCAAACAGAGGACCAAGTAGCAGTAATGGAAGCAGCCATTCAGAGGCTTCCGCTAGACAACCCGAGACCAACAGAAGACGTAGCAGCCATCTCCCGACACCAGGACACCCGCCCGAAACAGAACCCGAGAATGCAACCACCACAAAGGCGTGACCAATCGTGCAAGTGGTGCGGAGGCCCATGGCATAAAGGGGATTCCTGCCCAGCGTGGGGGTCAACATGCAGAAAATGCAACCGCCTGAATCACTACGCCGCAGTCTGCCTTAATCCTCCGAACAAGAACGACCGTGACGCAGACCCGCGGCCATCACAAGAACCACGTAGGAGATTCGCGCCCAAGGAAACCCGCCAACCAACGCGGAGAGGAAAAGCTAGGGCAGTAGACGAATCACAAAGATCCCAAACCACGAGCGAAAGCGACGAAAGTGACAGCGACTCATCCCCCGAAAGGCAAGGCAAAGAAAGGAGAAAGAAAGGGAAAAGGCGAATACACCGAGTGCACCTAATATCAGCAGTGGACCCACGGAAATCACGACAGAAGAGGAGACCAACATGCACCATCCTCTCCAATGGAGACCCACTGAAAGTTATCATTGACACCGGTGCCACAGTAAATGTCATGCCAGTGACAGCATTCAACAGTCTCAACCCCAGACCAGAGCTCCTCAAGAGGAAAGTCAGGCTATACGCCTATGGATCAAAGAAACCCCTGCCTGTGCGAGGATCGTTCAAATCCAACTTCGCTCACAGTAACGCCAGCTGCCGAGCCCGAATATACGTGGTAGACGCCGGGTGTGAAACCCTCCTAAGCTGCAAAACAGCCGAAAAGTTGGAGCTGATACACTTCGCATTCAGTGCGCAACACGATGAACTCCACGACCTCTTGGGGCGACACAAAAAGCTGTTCCAAGGCATCGGGTGCCTAAAAGGGAGAACGGTCAAGCTACACATAGACCCCACCATCGAACCCAAAGCAGCACGGCACAGGCGAATCCCATTCCACCTGAGAGAGGCCGTAGAAAAGGAGCTACTCAAGCTCGAAAACGCAGGGATCATCGAGAAGACGTCTGGACCAACCCCGTGGGTTTCGCCGATGGTAGTAGCCCAGAAGCCAAAACAACCAGTAAGGATATGCATCGATATGCGGCTCCCCAACATAGCTATCGGCCGTGAGCGCCATGTCACTCCCACCATTGACGAGCTCATTGTAGATCTCACGGGAGCGACGATCTTCAGCAAGCTCGACCTCCGGTCCGGCTATCATCAGCTAAAACTATCGAAAGAATCCAGATACATCACAACATTTTCGTCCCATCTTGGCCTGATGCGATACAAGAGATTCAACTTCGGGATATCATCAGCGGCGGAAGTATTCCAGCATGAGGTCCGGAAAGTCATCACGGGCCTTGAGGGAACCACTAACATCAGTGACGACATCCTTGTATATGCATCGAACAAAGACGACCACCACCAACGCTTAGCAGCAGTCCTAAAGAGACTCGAGGATGCCGGACTGACCCTCAACGCAGACAAATGCGAATTCAACAAAAAGGAACTCTGTTTCTTCGGATACATCTTCAGTGCAGCAGGAGTGTCCCCAGACCCATCAAAAGTACAAGACATAAAAGAATTTGAACCACCAAAATCAGCCTCAGAAGTGAGAAGCTTTATGGGAATGGCCACCTACTGTGCACGGTTCATCCCTGATCTTGCAAGCATCGCCAACCCACTCAGGGATCTAACCAAGAAAGATCGAAAGTGGGAGTGGACGGAGGTTCACCAACAGGCCTTTCAACAGATAAAAGACTCCCTGTCCGCCTCCACCACCATGGCGTTCTTCAACGTAGACTGACAGACCGAACTTCTTGTCGACGCCAGCCCAGTTGGCCTAGGGGCCGTGCTGACCCAAACAGATAAAGATGGCACGATATTTCCAATCGCGTTTGCCAGCAGAGCCCTCACCAAACCTGAACTAAACTTTGCACATATCGAAAAAGAAGCCCTGGCCATTCTGTGGGGATGTCGCCACTTTAAAGTCTACCTGTTAGGGAAACAGGCGAAAGTTTTCACCGACCACAAGCCCCTGGTCCCGATATTCCGAGGCTCCGCCCCACACCCTCCCGCCCGCATTGAAAAGTGGATGTTGCAGCTGCAACCCTACAACATTGAAGTAGAATACCGCCCAGGATCGAATAATCCGGCGGACTACCTGTCCCGCCATCCGCGGCCAGCCACTGACAAAGAACAGCACCACGCAACAGAAACGGACGAACACGTCTGTCACGTGATAGCATGCGCCCGACCACGAGCACTGACACTGCAGGAAGTGGTACAAGAAACAGCAGAAGACACAGTCCTGAAACATACAGCCGCAGCCATTCAGTCAGGCAACTGGAAAACCTACCTCATGTCAATGTCTCACCGAACAACCACTGCCCAAGCCAAACTCAGGGCCCTGTTCGGCATCAGACATGAACTATCTGTAGCCCCTGAAGGAGTAATACTGAAAGGACACAGGATCATATTACCAGAATCCCTCAAGGCCAGGGCGCTCAAGCTGGCCCACAGTGGACACCAAGGGATTGTCAAGTCGACCGCCTACCTAAAGTCCCGAATGTGGATGCCAAACATGCACCAGAGAATTACGGAACTCGTAGAATCCTGCACAGCATGCCAAGCATCACGGAGACCAGCAAACCCCGAACCACTCAGCTGCGCCCCCCGAAGCACAAAACGATGGGAGGCCGTCAGTATGGACCACTGCACCATCGCTGGAGAAGGATACCTGCTAGTAGTAATAGATGAATTTAGCAGGTACCCGGAAGTAGAGCATGTGGCCTCGACAAACACAGAAACCACCATCCTCACATTGGAGAAAATATTCGCAATTCATGGCATTCCCAAGAAAATTAAAAGTGACAATGGCCCATCGTTTGCCAGTCAAGAACTAAAGGAATTTTTCAAAGAGGTCAACGTTAAACACCAACGCATCACCCCAAGATGGCCTCAGGCAAACGGTGACGCAGAGCGTTTCATGGGATCACTGAACAAGATCATCAGGATCGCCAAGGAACAAGGACACCCCTGGTTGAAGGCTGTATATCAGTTTCTGAGGACACACCGACAGACCCCACACTCAGCCACAGGGATCAGTCCGGCGGCCCTCATGTTTGGAGTTCCCATCCAGGCAGAGCTACCGATACACCCAGACTGGACAGCGCCAGACCCGGACATCATTGAGATGGAAGCAAGACGGGAAAGACACAACGAGCGAGAAAGCATTGCTCGACGAGCACACCACAGAGAAATAAACCCGGGGGACACGGTCCTCGTCAGGAACCGGGCAACACCGAAGAAAATGTCCCTCAATTACAAAGCACGCCCGTGGACTGTCACGACCACCAACCACAGCATGATTACGGCAACCCGCGGAAAAGAGACGGTAACCAGAAACGTCTCCCACTTCAGGAAAGTGCCTCAAGAAATGTGGGAAGGGCAACAGTCACCCCAGAGGAGCGAAGTAGTACACTCACCCCAAACACCCGCGCCACAGCAGACCACAGAAGTGCCGGAAGAGGAAAATGGTGAAGTGGAGGCCGCCACGGAAGACGCGCCACGAGAAAGAAGCACCCGGTACAGTCTGAGAGAAAAGCCCAGACCGTCTTCCCGCCTTCAAGGGTATGTGGTAGACGAAATATGCCAAAGAAGACGGCAGCAGAGACAGAGACATTCACATATCCAGAAGTAAGACTCAATGTAAAATGTCATGTTAACATGTGGGAATTTCGCCTCCAACTTGGGGAGGAATGTGGTGTCACGTGTCCCGAGAAGCAGGGTCACGTGACACACTACAGCCGGATGTAAAAATAAAGGTATCACCGGAACTGGCGTCTTAACGCCAGTCCGGGTTTAGGCACTTACGAACGTGGTTGTGTGTTTGATTGCTGCACCGCCCCCGCGCACCGCAACACCAGCGTAACCCCCGCGCGAGGGCCTCGCTCCACATCTGACCCTCCTGCCGTGCCGGCAGGCCTACATCACAGAGGGGACTCTGGCGGCTGAAGCGGGAGTCGGCCAGGTTTCCTCCTAAATGCTACGAGCGGCTTTACAGCTCGTGTTGGTCTCTTTCTTCACGTTGCTCAGAGGCGGGTGGGCTCCGCTTCTGGTGCTATCAGTGGGGTTGCCATTGGGAGTGATGTGTTCCTATTGGTTGGCTGGCCTCTATTTAGGGGGCAGGCATCTCTAACGGCTGGTTGGCATTTCGTTTTGCATCATTATTGAGAGGCCTGAGCATCCGTTGTTCACCTGTTTCTGGGAATATATGATAGGTAACCATTCCACGAAGAGCAGGCATCTGGTCCTGTCTTCTTCCTCGTCATCTTCCTCTTCTCCTGTGGTCTGCAGATAGCGGAAGAACAAGGCTAAGCATCAGGCAGGAGTTAAAGAGACTGCTTAAACATCATGGGATGAGGCATGCACATGGACACAAGCGCTGGCGCCTGTCTTCCTCTTCACCTTCTGGCACTGAATCTTTGGTCTCTTCTTGTTCCTCTTCGGCTGGTGCAGAAGGGAAGTACCTGGACAGAGAGGGAGTGGAGAAGGTGCTGGCTCAGGTTGGGGGTTTGCATGGGGTTTTCAAAGCCCTTGGAACCGGTGGAGGGGGCCAACCCTTCTATTCGCCAGTATAGACTTACCCCTAGGTTGGGGTTGCCATTGGTTTCTGATGTCGGGGATTAATTCCTTCGGGAATGGCGGGACCTGGAGAAAATGGCAATGCCCCGCTTCATGTCAATACTTTACCCATTAAATGGCAAGACTTTGCTGTCTGATCCTGTAGAAGTCGACGATATCCTCACCAGCCTGGTGGGTTGCTCCTCTATGTAGGCCGAGGAGGCGGCCGTCCGGGATCCAGTGGACCGCTGGGTTAATTCCAGCCTTAAGTCATACAGGGGCGCTTCTGGCCCTTAGGGCGAATGTCTACGGTTCCCACACGGCTGAAACAATGCTAAGTGGTTTCAGGAGTTTTGAAGAAGGCTTTCAGTGAAGGTTCCGATTGTGCCCCTTTGCTATCGGACATGCAGAGACAGGTTGAACCTTTGTCCAATCTGGCTTATGATAGGGTGCTTGGTTCAGTCATGGCCATGGGGGCTGGTGTGTCTGCCAGGAGGCTTGTGCACCTAAGGGACTGGAAAACTGATGGGTCTCAGAGGGTGGCTGCCCTGCAACTTCCTTTCAATGGGTCCAGGCTTTTTTGGGGATTCCCTTGAAGATAAGGTGCGCAATGTTTTTAGGGCGGACGAACATGCTGACAAACTTCGACGCAAGCCTCCTTCAACGGCCAAGAGGTCTTCCTTTGGTGATTATGCAGTGTCCAGTGGGTCTTTCCCTGGCTCCTCATCACATTTTTGTCGGAGAGCAAAGGGGGGTTGCATCCTCCACGCTCTTCGCATCCTGGGCCGGCGCCTAAGTCCTGACGGTTTGGACATGCCGGTTGGCGGGTGGCTCCGGCAGTTTTTTTTCCAGTATAGGTAAGGTGGTGTTCTGACTCCTGGGTTCTGGATACAGTTTGGAGGGGTTGTCAAGTGCATTTCCTATCTCCTCCTGTCCAAGCATTGCATGGTTCAGACGGTGGTTCCCAGGTCACGGATCAAGAGGTTGGCCATGGAGTTGGTGTTGAAGACGGCCATCATGCCCGTTCTTCTCCCTGTTCAGGGTCGGGGTTTCTACTCTCGGGTGTTCCTGGTCCCCAAACCTTCAGGGAAGTATCACCTAATTTTGGACCTCAAAGCCCTGAACTGCTTCGTCCCGAAGGAACACTTAAAAATTGAAACTTTACAGAACATTCTTCCAATGTTATTCAAGGGGATTTGGATGGCGTCTCTGGATCTCCAGGATGCTTATTGCCACATCGCTCTCCGCCCCTGGCACATGAAGTTCTTCCGCTTTGCGGTGGGATCCCGACATTTTCAGTTCAGAGTGCTCCCGTTCAGACTGCGATCGGCCCCCAGGGTGTTCACCAGGCTGGTGGCTCCCCTAGTGGCGCATTTACATCTGCAGGGCATTCAGTTTTTTTGTTCCCTACGTGGACGATTAGCTGTACAAAGCGTCCTGCCGGCAGGCTGTCATGGCTCGGCTCCAATTGGTGTTGAAGGACTGGGATTTCCTGGTGTACTGGCAGAAGTCTCACCTGGAGCCTTCTCAGGATCTAGTTTTCATTGGAGCACAGGTTTACACCAGGATGGGGAGGGTGTTCCTGTCCATAGAGAGGGTCCGTCGCTTGCTGGCTGTTCTGGGCAAGGTTCTCAGGAGGCGGTATGTCACAGCTTGCCTGTTGCTGAAATTGCAGGGGCACATGGCTTCTTGCGTGTTTCTAGTTCCCTGGGCACGTCTTCATCTACGTCCCCTGGCTTATCTTCTCTCCCACTAGCTCCTGCCGTCTCAAGCTTTCGAAGCTTTGATTCTGGTGTCACCGGATCTGCGGGTCTCCTGGCTGTGGTGGTTTGGGGTTCCGAATCTTCGGGCTGGGGTGTCCCTGGTCCTTCCTCCTGTGACGACTCTTACTACAAACTCCTGCAGAAGGGGTGGGGGGGCTACTTTAGGGGTCCTCTCTGCTCAGGGGTTGTGGGATCCGGAGGAGAGCCGTAGATCATCCCATTGGCAAGATGTTAAAAGGTTCTGTAATACGCTTCAGAGACTTCACATGAGTTGAGAGGTTTTATTCAGAAAAGATACATCCATGAGGACGGCCCACAGCAGTGAACCACTTCTCTCCTTCAGCTCTCAACCTCCACTGGAATCTGGAATCCTTACTGAGTCAATACAGCCAGGGTTCCCTTGTAACTAAGATACCCAATGCCTTGAGTGACAACAATATTGCACAGGGAGATGAGATCTCAAGTTGGTACTAAGCACCTCCTAACACAAGAGTTGTGTGCCATTCCCTCTGCTCTGGTGTACTTCAAGAGGTTGCTGGTAGGCCGGGTGGTTTTGGTCCAGATGGACGATACAACGGCCTTGGCATATGTCAACCGCCAAAGGGGTTCCGGCCGCTCCTTGAATGCCTTGGCTGCTCAGATAGGCACCTGGGGGGAATGGCATCTGGTGTCCCTGGTGGCCTCACATATCGATGTACGGCATGATCTTCTTGCAGTAGCCTTGGGGTCTCCTTTACGCTTTTCCACCTATTCCCCTTCTGCCCTGGGTGCATCAGAGTGTCCAGGGTGACTGTATTGTTGTTGGCTCCGTTCTGGCCCTGTCGGAGTTGGTTCCCCTCTCTGTTGGTGCTTCGGCACCCGGGAGCCTTGGATGGTCCCGAAGTGGCCTTGTCCGCTTCAAGGGGATCTGTGGTTGAGGATCCGCCGGATGCAATGGGCAGAATGGCTATTGCACGCGCTAGGCTGATATCTCGGGGGGTTCTCTGGTCCTGTAGTTGAGTCCATAATGAATGCTCTTAGTCCCTCCACTCTGTAGGCATACGGCAGGCATTGGAGGCTTTTCAGGGACTGGTATGGGCGGTCTTGGATCCCTCCCCTACGTTCTGGCCTCCCAGCTATCCTTCAGTTCCTCCAGGTAGGGGTTTGACAAGGGCCTGGCGGTTTCCACGCTTCGCTCTCAATGGGCCTCCATTAAATTCTTTTTGGGGGACTCTGGTGGTCACTTGGATGGGGAGGTGTTGGTGGGGAACTTGCTCCAGGGTTTTTTCTTCTTCCCGTCCTTGTACTCATAAAGGGCTTTCCCCCCTGGGTTCTCCCTCTTGTCTTATGGTTCCTTCAAAGGCCTCCCTTTGAGCCGATTTCCGAGATTGATATAAAACATCGACACTAAAGACTGCCTTTCTTGTGCCATCACTTCTGCCCGTAGACTTGGGGAGATTGGGCTCTGTTATGTCTCCCCCCTTTCCTGAGGGTGCTGCCGTACTCGGTGGTGCTGATGGGTGATCCAAAGTTTTCTCCCTATGATTGTTTCTCGGTTTCACACCTCTCAGGATCTGGTTCTTCCTGCCTTTTTTCAGGATCCGCAAACACCAGAGGAGGTGGCTTGGCATAACATTGATGTTCGGTGGGCAGTGTTGGAGTATTTGGCTATGGCTGCCCCTTTTCCGCCACTCTGATGGTCTTCTGATTACTTTTGGCCCGGCTGGTGCTGGGCGTGAGGCATCGGTGGTGTCCGTTAGCCGATGGATCCGTGTTGTGGTCTCCATGGCCTATGTGGCTTCTGGTCTGCCTGTGCACATTCAGGGGCGGTCCACCAGGGGTTTGGCGGCCTCCTTGGCCAGTACACGGGGGGTTTCTCTGCAGGTGGTTTGTAGAGCTGCCACCTGGGCTGATCAAAACATTTTCATCAACCACTATAGGTTGAATGTCTCCCACTCAGGGGTTGGTTCCTTCTGGGTTGGAGTTTTTGTCTGTGGGGATGTGAAATTGCAGTTCTTAAAGGTGTGTGTTTTTCTGCACTGTTTTTGGCTCTGTGTCTCATTGGGACCCTTTTTCCCATTGCTTCTTTGGTACACCTCATGAGGTAAGTACTGGGACGAGGAAGAGTGGACGTGGAGGTAATGCTCTGATTACTTACCGGTAATCTTCATTACTCCTAGTCCTACTCTTCCTCATCACAGTACTGACGACCCTCCTCACCCTCTCTGCGGGGAAGGTCCCATGCTCTGGCTTGGTAATATGAAACTGAGTGGCTTGGCTATGGGGGAGGACTTATAGGGATAAAAAGAAATAAAAGAAGGTCCTGTGTCGGAGGCAGGGGCCTCATGAGGTAAGAGTAGGACTAGGACTAATGAAGATTACCAGTACTTAATCAGAGCATGCCTGCCTGTTTGCTTCCAGCCTATCCTTACCATATATGTGCCCAATCATTTGACATGCATGCTGGTATTTTATAAGGCACAGAAAGATTAACAAATAACCGCTTTTCTCAAACATTGTGGACTTCAGCTGTTATGTGGTACCAGGCTAAATGGGCCTTTAGGATTTGGATACATTTGCAAATATGTATGCTGTTTTGCTTCTTCATGGATCTGTCTGCATAAAGTCTTGACACTGCTGTATTGGAGGGATAGATAACTCATATCCTTATTTAGGTGTGGTTAAAGGATGATTTAGTTTGACGTTACCTTTGAATTTTGTATTGGTTTAGCACATAATATGTGCTTGGAAAACTCTATGATCTTGTTAACTTTTTTCTTTGGATGTGTCATCTTTTATGTAGAGCTTTGGTTATGTTCTCTAAAATCTGTGAGCAGTTATTAGCTGTAGTCTATTTTCGAGATCAAATGTAACACTAAGTGGGTGAATGGCTGGATTGGGCGTGTTACGAGCTGTGCTTCTGTCCAAGTTGTAAATATGTTGTGAATAGTTGGAATACTTTAAATCTGAATCGCAACATGTAGATGTAAGTCTTGGGAGATTTATGCTGTTTATGGGTATTCTGTGGGTTGGGCAAGGTGGAAAGGTTCGAAAACGCTCCCGCTTAATAATTATATATTTCGATTGAGTCTGTTTGCTGAGTGGTTTCGACTCTTAAAAGTAGCTCACGAAATTCAACATTCTAGTGCTTAATAGCTTTATCCCCTGAATGTATGCTCTTTTAAAATCTATAAGATTGCTTGCTGTTCTGCGATAAGCCATAACAACCTGACATAATAGGTTTATGTGGCAGGAAACTAGATAAACTGGGGTATGTACTCGACTGGAGCACACCTGTCCATCTTTGAAGGTTCTGCACACATACAATATGAGATTATTCTGGTAACTTTATGGAGAGACTATATTTTTTTATAAGGTGTTCCAGTTTAGATCAACAAAGGGAGGGATAGACTATAGGCCTTATTATGAGATTCGGGTTAAAAACCAAACTTTACTGGGCTGGAGGTAATACCGCATCCGTGTAGCAATGACACCACTAACAGCGGCCGATTACGAGAATGCGTGCACGCGCATAGCGGCAGGCTGGTATCGACTGTACCGGCATGCCGTAAATGCCCCCAAAACCCCCGTTAGCGGCATCGTGGAAAGCGCTGACACCTCGCTCTGCCTCTGTCCACCCCTAAATAATGGACCCGGCAATAACGGGCCCGGCCATACCGGGCCCGTTATTACCGGAACCGGAAGTAACGTCATCGTACCGGAACGGGAAATGGCACGGCAGCCATCTTAAAAAACACAATCCATTGCAATCCTAGAGATACAGGACCAGGAGCCACACACCACCAGCCACATCTGCACCCTCACCTCGGCACAATGCCAAAGGCTATAAAAAAAAAGGCGCATCCCGCCAGAGAAAGGAGAGATTCGCAGAGGATGAACTTAACATGCAGGGCGACACACTGGCAGAGAATGCAGACGTAGTCTTTGCCTCAGACCTCAAGAGAGCTGCACAGCTGAAGAAGAAAGAGGTATGGGAGCTTGTGGCCCAGAAGGTCAGTGCGGTTGGCACCACCTCCAGCACCGTAAAGGACGTTAAAAAAACGCTGGAACGACCTGTGTCTCCGATTGCGCAATATATTATCTGCTAATTGTAGCCAGGGTCTGGCTAATGGTGGTGGGTCCAACTCACCCATTAAACTCACCCGCTGGGAAGAAACCTGCGCCAGCTCCATTGAAATGGAGTCCATAGAGGGAGTGGGAGATATAGAACGTGGATCGTCGTCATCGGCAGATGGAGGTGAGTGTCCTAAAAAAAACACTGTAATGCAAAGTATGATGATGGTCCACCAATGTGACCGTGCCATGAGGCAATGCATGGGCCATCACACACACATGGACACATCCGTGCATAGATGCTGTCCCCAGCACCGTCACATTCACATGCATGCAGCATGCCAATGCCGTAGCTGAGACATACACCACAAACAGGGAAACGGCATGTGTCACACTGATGCAGTCCACAACACAAAGGCATGTCACACAGCATACACCACCTCACACATGTGTGAACCTAACGTATGCCTGAATAACCCCACCATATGGCAAGCAACCTGTATGCCACAACTGTAAGACAGCAAGTCATCAAATGTGTACATCTGCACTAATACCACTGTATGCATGATGCATGCACAACCATCACTGATGCCGTCCCTCTTTCGGTCCCCCACAGGCCCTGATACCGACAGCGATGCACAGGACTTTGCTGCACAGGACACCACACCATCGAAGAGGTCAGGTCCAGGGAGACCCTAACAGGCCTTCCATGTCCAAGGGCACAGGCACGGCACATCATCCACCGAGGGCAAAGGCAACACAGGATGGCAGGGAACAGGGGCGTCAATGGACAGCCACTACAGCATCAGTGCCAACACCTGTGGAGTCCACTGCATTTGAACCAGTGGCAGATGGCACCGTGTCTGCAGCTAACAGCTCAGTGGGTGAGGCAGCTGCCACAGCGCCACACAGTGGCGATGAAGAACAATCCCAAGGCGAGGTGTGTGTCCTTGAGGAGGACAACCGCTCAATGGAAGTTGGTGGCACACCCAGCCCCGCCCAGTAAACCCCAATCAGCACACCCAATGCCACCTCGCACATCCAGTCTGGAGGAGAGGCAGAACCAGAGGTCTGGAGCCCCACAGAGGACCCACCTGAACTGGGCCCCTTGCCACATGTACCATCCACCTCCACAGGGGTCCGGGACGGGGAGTTCGGAATGGCACAGATGGAGGCACGGCAGCAGGAGCTGACCAGGCTTGTAAAACAATATGTCTCTGATGGTGACGCGACGAGGAAAGAGGCCCGAGAGAACACTGCAGCCATCAAAGGGGCCATAGAGTCGAGCACCTTAAAGATCTGTGAGGAGCTGTCGGCAGTGAGGCAGGTCCGTGCCAGGATTGCAGATGCCTTGGAGGCTCAGCGTCCTGCCCAGACAGTAGAGCATGCGCCCACGAGGTCACCGTCAAGCTCCACACAGACGAGCCCCCTGCGCAGGTCTGGTGCGTGAGGTGGAAGGTCTGAGAACTTTTTACTTATTTCCTATTAAATACACCCGTTGTGTACCAAATAATCACATGACTGGACATTCCTTATTGTATATGTGTGCTTTATTGGTTTACAGTGCATAGTGTCCATGTACCCCCACACCCAGTGCCCTGAGTCCCACATTCATGGCACCCTCTGCATCCATGTGTCTTAGAAATATTGCCCTATCAGAGACTGGCGCACAGCACGTCCCTCCTTTGCATTGCCACCTGTGCAACCCCATCTTCTTCATCCTTACCTGGTGGTTGCTGTTCAATGTCAGGGGGCAGAGGCACGTTCTGTCGGATGCACATGTTGTGCAGCATGATACATGCCATGATCATGTTGGCCACCTTCTCATGCCTGTACAGGAGTGCCCCACCCGACCTGCTAAGGCAGCAAAAACGTGCCTTCAACAGGCCTAAGGTCTGCTCGATCACCACACGGGTGCGGGTATGGGCACAATTGTAGTCCTCGTCGTGCCTGTTCTGCGGGTTCTGGACAGGGGTGAGGAGCCACGGCTTCAAGGGTTAGCCACTATCACCTGCATGGGTGCAAAATAAGGTATGTGTAAGTCAATTCCTGAAAGACTCCTGTACTTATCACACGTGCCTGCAGATATTTGTTGTTCACATGTCCCTGGATGTATGCACACATTTTACCTTGCCACAATGTGTGCTGTCCCATGGTCTAATGGTGTGGGTTGCGTCGTCCAGATGATACAGGGTGTCCACTCCCTTGCTGGTGTTCATGCACTGTGGATGCATAACGCTGTGTTTGGCATCATAATGTGATGTGTAGTGATTAGTATGATTTTATTACTAGCAGCATTGGCACAAGTCTCAGCATGATTTCTCATTCAGCGTTATTATTCCCATGGTGACATGCAGTGCTACTGTGGTGGTGGCGGCCCAGTGACAAGCAGTGTATTCCCTTGGTGGATTGATTTGTGCGCACTCATGGATGCTTGTGCTGTGTTGTGTTTTTGTGCGGACATTTACATTGTGCATACTCGCAGCATGTTGCTGGATTGTATTACAGAGGGTGAGGTCTGCTGATGTGCAGTAGACGTGTTGTAGGATGTGGGCTGGTTGAAAGTCAGGCATATTGTCATTGGTGTGCAGCTTCCGTCATTACTATGGGGTTTGGGTGTCATGTTCCGTTTGGGATGCTTTGGGGCACAGTGTTTTGCAGTATGGACATTGTGCAGTCACCACATCGATGACACCAGGGTGGTGTGTGCATCTCTCCCCCCATTAAACTGCCATGTGCCTGTCATGCCACTTACCAAGCAGCCAGGCACGTCGTCCTGCATGTCGCTCCATGTAGCGTGGTAGCGTGGAGTTCCGCAGGACCATTGAGTCATGAGTTGATGTGGGAAATCGGGCACAACAATGTGTGATCTTGCTGGAGTCACATACCATCTGTACATTGATGGAGTGATATAGCTTACGATTGCGGTACACCACCTCCATGGCATGTGAGACCACCAATTCCACATGGGTGCAGTCAAGAGCACCAATGCAATTTGGCATGCCTGCCAGAGCATGGAAGCCAACTTTCGTGTCAAAGATCTCCTGGGCAGTCCCTGGTAGGGATATGTAGTCGCTTGAGTGCTTCAGGAGGGCATCCAGCACTTGGTTCAGCATGCGTGAAAATAAGGGTTGTGATATGCCATGCATCTGCCCCACTGTGTGCTGGTAGGTACCTGTGGCCAGGAAGTGGAGCACAGACACTGCCTTCAGTAGAGGGGGGATGGCGGTGCGTATTTCAGTCAGGCTGACAATGTCGTTGTGTATCATGTCCACAATGGTGGTGATGGTGTCCCTGTCCTGGCGGTACAGGGTGTGGATCTGCTCAGGGGTTAGGTTGAAAGGACGGGCTCTGATGCGAGGTATTGGAGGCTGCCTGCATGGTACCACTGGCTGCACTGGTGGGACTTGCTGCGCCTGTCTCACCCTCATTCTCCTCCTGCATCTCCTCTTTGGTGCCTGTTGTAGCTGTTGCTCATGGTGTAGCAATGCAAGCATGTCCTCCAGCCCCAATAGCGCAACTGCAAGTGGGATCATTTTGGTGTGGAAAGGGGTGTGGTGTGTGGGTGTGCTCCTTTTGTGCTGGGCCAGACTCCATTGCCTCCACCTGTGCTGATTGTGTCCACCTGTGGCAGTTGGTAACACTGCACATTGCTGTTAACGGGTGATTTGCGATGCCGGTGTTGCCGCCATCCACGTATCTCTTAATACCAGCTTTGTGATGCTGGTAGTTGCATGTCCGCATGACTTGTGATGTCCTCCGGTTAGCGCCATCCCGGTATTGACGGCCCAAAGTAAAGCGGTGGCGCTAATACCGGATTGTTGACTCGTAATAGGCGGGAGCGGTATGCGGTGCCGGTATTCCCTTGCCGGCATCGTTTTTCCATTACCGTAAATCTCGTAATGAGGCCCAATATCTTTTAAAAGAAAGGCACGGGTTTCTGGAGTGTGGTTGAGAATAGGTTTCAATTTGTAAATATTATAACTTTTGACAAGCTTGGTTTCTGTCATGCTCTTTTTAATCAATATAATGTTTTTGTCTGATGTCTTGATGTTTGTGTTGGGGGGTTTAAAATATCTTATGCTCTGGTACAATTTTCTATCACTCTTTTGGTGTTTCTACTTATAACACTTGCAAGGATCGTTTTATTTGTGTTAACGAAGTACAGTAGTAAATTCTTTGAAATCTGGAAAGTTAAGTAATATGGGGATGTTCACGATAGGAACTTGGAATGTGAAAGGCTTGAAGTGCCCAGCTAAAAGGAAGAACATTTTTTCTAGGATTTGGAGAGAAAGAATTGATGTAATTCTTATACAGAAAACACACTTTGAGGATGGTATTGAGAACCTTTTTACTAACTCTAGATACACTAGAATATGGCTTGTTATTCCTCGAATTCGAGAGGAGTTGGGATCTTAATTCGGAGGGGGTTGGGAGTAAGTGTGGATAAGATAGCTATGGATGATGCAGGCCATATTATTCTAGTTGACCTAAAATATGTGGATAAACTTATCACTATCGATTCTGTATATGGCCCATGTGCCGCAGGGGGACATTTGTTTAACTCTCTAAGCTTCTATTTGATATGTGGGGGAGATGATTATTTTAGGATGGGATTTCAATTGTGTTTTAAACTTTAAGTTGGATAGATCTTCGACATGTTCCTTTACTGGCCAGAAGTCTAGTAGAGAATTTCAAGATTTCATCGAGACATTCGATTTGCTAGACACTTGGAGGAGTTTGCACCAGGATGAGAAGGACTTTTCATTGTATTCTCCGATCCATGACTCCTTTTCAAGGATCGACTATATACTAACTTCGGACAAATTAGTTGAGGCTGTAATTGAAGCCAGAATGTGTGAATGGCATCTCTCAGATCATTCACTAGTTTTGGTTAAGCTGAATCTATGTCTACACAAGCAAGACTCTAGCAGATGGAGGCTAAAACCATTTATCCTAAATGAACACCGTGCTTTGAGGTCGCTTTATAGTTTTATTTCAAATTATTTCACTGAGAATAAAAATTCTGCTGATAGTCTAGAGGTGTGGGATTGTTTCAAGGCCTCAGTTAGAGGCGAACTGATGAATTGGACAGCTAGGGTGAGGAAGAAAGGGGAAGCAAAATTGAGGGACCTTGAATTGGAATTGGGTACGCTACAGTCCATCTTTGCACATACCGGAGCTGTAAAAGACTGTATTAAGATGGACAAGGTGAAGGATCTGCTTTGCTGTGAGATTAATACTGAAGCTGATCATGGTGCATTTTATTCAAGACAACGCTTTTGGGAGAGTGGGGACTGTGGTGGTAAATTACTAGCAAATAGATTACAGGGTCTTTGTGAGAGATCCTTTATTCAAAAGCTAAAAAATGGGTCAGACGGGATTTTTGTAAAGAGATAAGAGATTAGTGAGTGCTTTCGCTCGTATTACTCATCCCTATAGACTGAAGATTGTGTTCTGTTGGAAGAGTTTTTTGATACGATTGATGTTCCCTACCTGTCTGATGATGCTAGAGAATATCTAGATGCTCCTATATTAGTCGAGGAGGTTTTAGAAGCTATTAAAGGTTTGAAGACTGGTAAATCGCAGGGCCCAGATGGGTTACCGACTGAATTTTATCAATCTTTTAATGAGCAGGTGGCACCGGAATTATGTGCTCTTCTCTACAACCGATTTCCAATGGAGGGTACCCTATGTCCCTCGATGAGCGAAGCGGTTGTAACTGTGATTCCCAAAGCTGGGAAAGATGCTTCAAAGTGCTGCAACTATCGTCCCATATCACTTCTTAACGTGGATATGAAGATATTTACAAAAATTCGAACGACTAGGCTAGATACACATATGTGTGATCTAATTGATAGGACTAAAGTGGGATTTATGAAACAGCGCCATGGATATGATAATATCAGAACTCTCTGGGATATCTTAAATCTGTCATCCTCAGAATCAGATGATCTACTTCTTATATTCCTAGACGCTGAGAAGGCATTTGATAGTGTGAATTGGACCCTCTTCAATTTTACTTTGATGAAGATGGGTTTTGGTCCACTATTTATCAATGCTGTTGGGGTGCTACAGTCAGATATCAGCGCCAGTGTCCGGGTAAATGGGGATCTGTCGGCTTCTTTTATATTATTTAAAGTCACACGTCAGGGATGTCCCTTATTGCCTTACCTCTTCAATTTTGCCCTTGAGCCGTTTTTGATATACATTCTACAGTCTTATAGCCTGTCAGGGTTTAGAATAGGGGAGACCGAAGTTAATGTTTTGGCTTATGCGGACGTGTTACAATTCTTCTTAGTAATCCTGAAGAGGGGGGTATTTGCGAAATATGGTTGATGAAGTAGGCAGAATCTCAGGTTACAAAATAAATTGGGAGAAAACAGTTTTATTTCTGTCTCGATATACTCCGTTGCATCATCAATTGTTAGACTCGAATTGTACGTGGGAAAATAATCATGTGAAATATTTGGGGGTATATTTGACCAGAGATGTGAAAGGAATGGCTGGGTACAATATTGATAGGATTATAGAAACTCTTCGGAAGAATATCCGTAAATGGAGCAGAGTCCTGTTGTCCACCTGGGCTAAGATTAATGCCATGAATATGGTGCTCTTACCTAAAGTTTTATATATAATCCAGTCGCTTCTTTAAAATTTACAAAAAAAGTCCTGCGCCGTGTAGATAGAGTTTTCCAAGAATTCTTATGGGGTACCGCGAAAAGACCTAGGACACCACGTTATTTAATGACTCGGAGTGTACGTGATGGGAGGGTTTGGTTAACCTATCCTTGAACACTACTACAAGAGCTTTTGAATAAAAAAATCAGTTCTTTATTTTTCCATGAATGGACCAGGGGTTCCAATTTGGGCTCAGATTGAAGAATATAAAATGAGACCTTTTCGAATTGAACGCTTATACTCACTTGGCAAACTACCTAGATCAGTAACTAGATGAGGTGGGTTTTAGGCTCTAGGAGTGGAACCTGCCAGTGCTAAGCTCCAAATGTGTTTTGATTTGCGATTTTGGGCAAGATCACAGGAGCGGTTTTGGGGTTTAGCCTAAGCCCCAGTTTGGTAAATTGGAAAGAAAGGTTTGTTGCTCCCGGCTATCTTGCTTGTAGTTTGTGAAATCATTATTTCTGACACTTTGGTTAGTATGAATTAATTCGTTTATTGTTCGTTGTTTTTCTGGGTGATTTTTTTCCTTAAATACATGTGTTTATGAAAAACACTATTTGGAACTTGATGAGCAAGTTAGGTCAGCCGACACGTGTTTCGACCTTACGGTCGTTCTCAAGGCTGAACAATATTCAATTAGTGACAAGGTAGTGACATATTACATTATTTTCAGCAGTGGTGTTTAAGGTGATGTGCAAACATAGTGATAGGTAGTGACATGACAAAAACACATTGATGTGTCGATATAAAGAAAGTTTGAAAATGGGAGAAAAGGAGGGAGGAAGAGACGAGAGAAGTAAGTAGCTGGTTGAAAATTGTGCTAATGGTAAAATAGATTGAGGTAAATGCCTCTTACCCACTTGTGGTTTGCTGTGTGCCCACAGTGGGGTTCTGTAATATAAACTGTCCTTTACGGCAGTCCTGGCTCCTGTTGGGCCCTGGGATGAGAAAAAATATATATGTATTGGGGGGAGGGGTTGGTGGGAACTTGTAAATTGAACCCCCCAAGGTGCGTCAATGGTCCCATTTGTATAGTTTAGGAATGTGGGCTGTGGTCATTGCACATGAACACGGTGGAAAACATCAAGGGCCTTTCTTGAATAGCCCTTGTGTGTTCCCACCTTGTGGGCGTGTTGGCGGTGCTAATAGCAGTATCATCAAAATATGTAACTTCCAAAATGTTGGCCCCAGGCAGTGAATTGGCTGGGGTTGTTGAAATAGATGGTCCGGGATGTACATCAGGGGCTCTTTTGAGAAGTGCCCCTGTGTGTACCCAGCCATATCGAGCATTGGATTACATTTCCTAGTGTTGGAAAGTGAGAAAGGAGAATTATTAGAATAAGCACTTATTGCTAACCATTGCCCATGGGTGGGCAAGGAAGCTTTCTGTCCCTGGGATGGGCTGGGAGGCTTACCTGTATGTTCCGTCTGGCTTCCTAGGCGGTGCTCTGCTGCTTCTGCACACCGCGCTGGGTGCCGCCATTAAGAGCTGTTCGTTTTCTGTTGACTCACGTCAGTCTCGGGCCGCGCATGCGCAAGGTATAGCGTTTTAGCGCTAATCCCGGCGCATGCGTGTCGTGGTACGCGACTTCGCGCATGCGCCGCGGATCAGTGAAAGACACTCACCGGGTGAATGCTTGTGACTTGGAACGGGGGTGGGTGGTCCTAGCCAATGGCTGTGAGGCAGAAGGGATCTAAGGGGAACCTGAGTTAATGATGCAGTTATGCAGTAATGGTCTCTTGTTGGGCCATGTTATACCCAAGCCTGAGGTCACGAATCCCTGTGGGGGTTGAGGAGTAGGAGGAGAGGTAGAAAAATGTAGAAAAATATAGAAAAATGTAGAAGTAATAGAAGAAAGAGGAAGAGGAAGTTTACAGGAAGACATTTAAATCGTGGTCTTTATTAAGGCCATTTTTCACACATCTGAAATGACAAATTAAACGTGCTTCCTCTTGTCTTAGTTTTCGGATTCTGTCTCCTCCTCTTGGGCCCAGTCGGACCGTCTTGAGTCCGATGAACCTTATATCACTCTTGTTTTCCATTTGGTGGTTCCTCTGCCAGTGGTTTGCCAATGGCAGTTTGGGGTCTTGTGAATGTATGCTGTTCATGTGCTCTCTAATCCTGAAGCGTGTCTCACGGATGGTGCTGCCTATGTATATTTTATTGCAAACACAGATAATTGCATATATTACAAATTTGCTTCTACAATTAATGTGTTCAGTGATGTTGAAGATTGGGCAGCCTGAGAATTTGGCACATTTGGTCTGTGTTGCATGCTTGCACATTGAGCATGTCCCGCATTTCGTGAAACCAACTGGTGTCCTTTTGCTGAGCCAGTCCTGTGCCACGATATGTTTGTCTGCAAGAAAGGAGGGGCTCAGTAGGGTCCTTAGGGTTGGTGCTCTGCTGTATGACATGCTGGGATATGTTTCTAGTTGCGGCTTGATATGTTCGTCCATGAGGAGTAGTCCCCAATGTTTACTCAAAATTTTTTGTAATGCATAACTGTCTTTGTTGTATCTCGTTACGAATCTTATTGTTGGATTGTCATTATGTCTTCTGGGTTTGGTTGAAAGCAATGTTGATCCCTCTGTTTGGCAGGCTTGTTTTCTTGCTTCTGCCAGGTTCACATGGGAATAGCCCCGACTGCTGAATCTTTGATCCAGCAGGTTGCATTCTTCTATGAATGATTTATCTGTGTTGCAGTTCCTTCTTGCCCGAATATATTCTCCTTTCGGAATGTTGCGAATGACACTTTTTCTGTGGCAACTTGTTGCATGCAGGGTGGAATTTACTTCAGTTGGTTTACGGTAAGTTCTGGTAATGATTCTGTTCTCTTTTATTTCAATCTTGAGGTCGAGGAAGTCAATTTGAACATTGCTGATGTGGCTGGTTAGTTCTATACCAAAGTCATTGGTATTGAGATAGCCCATATATTCATTGAGTTCATCTTTAGTTCCCTTCCAAATTAAGATAATATCATCTATGAATCTGGCCCAATTGACAATGAGCCTGGTGAATTTGTCTTCTTTCATTGCATGTTTGAGTTCATAGGAGTGCATAAAGCAGTTTGCTAGCGCAAGAGCATAGCTGGCTCCCATTGCGATCCCTTTGGTCTGCTTGAAATATTCTCCATTGAATATGAATATATTGTTCTTGAGAGAGAAGTTAAGGAAGGCTTTAGTCATTTCTACTTGGTCTAGGTGTGAGGCTGATTCATGTTTGAGTAGAAACCCCATGCTGGTTATGGCCAATTCATGGTCTATTGATGTGTACAGGGCTTTGACATCTAGCGTAGCCATTAGGAAATGCGGTTCCCATTTTATTTTGGCAAGGATCTCCAAGGTATGCATAGTGTCTCTCAGGTAGCTCGGTATTTTCATGACTAGTGGTTGTATAACATTATTGATGTATCTGGCTAATGTTTCCGTAATTCCTCCTATACCACTCAGGATTGGTCTGCCCTCTGGAATAGCGTTGAAAGCTTTGTGGACTTTTGGCAGAAAATAGATGGTTGGCATAATGGGGTGGTCTGTCCTAAGGTAGTTGTATTCCTCATCTGTTATCAGCCCCGTTGTTTTGTAATTAGTTAGTAGTTCCTGATGTTCTTTCAGAATTTTCGCCTGTGGGTTGTTTTCCATTTTGACATAATTGCCGGGTGTTTCCAGGTGGTTGAGTGCCATTTTGATGTAATCTGATTTGTCCATTATTACTATATTTCCACCTTTATCAGCTTCCTTGATTATAATGTTGGTTTCCTCTCGTAGATTTTTGAGTATGATCTGTTCTTCCTTAGTTAGGTTGCCCTTGGTCTCTGTTTCATGGGTCCGTTGGTCTTCCAATTTGTGTAGAACCATCGTTACTGCTTGGTGGAAAGTGTCAATATAATTTTCTGCATAAAGTTGCGGCGTGAATCTAGATTTGGATTTTAGTTCCGGAATCGTCATTGCTATATTCTGGATGCCCAGTTCTTGTAAGCATTCTTGCTTGCTTTTGTCGTTGTCAGCCAGTGTGCTGAGGAGATGAATGTCTTCAACATCCCCGATGGTGAGTGGGCTTGGTTTAGGCATTATTTCCGGTGGTTTGTATACCGATGTCTTAGTAGCAAAGAATTTCTTAAGTTTAAGGCGTCTTGTAAATTTAAATAGATCAATTTGTATGTCTACGAAGTTGTTCCTGCTGGATGGTGAAAATGAAAGTCCTTTGTTGAGCACTTTCTTTTCAGCATTTGTGAATTCTCTATTGGACAAGTTCATGATTAGATTTTCTTCTGTCTCTGTCCCACAGTTTTCTGTGACTGGGATCTGGTCTGTCTTTGCTCTATTTCTTCTTCCAGCTTTCTTGCGTCTTCTGACTCTTCTTCCTCCTCTGCTTCTTCTTGTTGGGTTCCTGTATTTATCAAAGGTTTTGCGAAGGATACCGTTTTTTTGTTGTTTTTGGGTTGTGGTTTCAGACGACTTGCTTTCTTGTGTAGTTTGATTTGATCTAAAAAACTACGTTTGGTTGGTGGTATCTCTGTTATTTTCCCACACAGATCTGGTGTTTCATCTGGTTCACTGTCAATTTCGGAGCTAGCCCCTGAGCTGTTTGGGGTGCTTTCTTTGGATTTAGGTAGTTGTTGGTTCTGGTCGTATTTAGGTTGATAGGTGAAGACTCTGTCTTCTCTATAGTCTTTGTCATCTCTGAAAAATTTGTGCAGTTTTCTCATTTTTACTTCATCTTGGTGTGTTTTCAGAATCCTATACATAGTTTTGTAATTTTTCTCTTGGTAGTTTTTGGAGCGCCATAATCTTCTATTTCTTTCTTTAGTTCTTCAAGTTGAATCACAACCCTATCATGTTTTCTTTTGGCGTGTTCTATTAGTAATTCTATCATTCTTGTTGATCCAAGTATCAGGTTCCGTTCCCATTCATCTGCTAGATCTGAGTCCAGTGGGTCGTCAAAGTCTGGGAAAATAAGGATCCTCAGGCCTCTCGGTATTCTCTTCTGTTCTGCGTATTCCTGCATTGTTGTTTTTTCCCAGAATTTGTTGATTTCCTTTTTTGATAGTTTCTCAAGCCTCATAAATTTTTGTTTGAGGTCCTCTTGTAGGTTGTTGTCTCTAAATGCGTTGTCTGTCGATCCTCGAGGGGCAAAGAGTGCCCTGATGTCCTCATTCCTTGACATCATATATTCTGCCATTCCTTCGTTTTATTTTCCTGTTGTAATTATTGGAAAATTCCAGGTGCTTGAGCATAGGCTGGTTCCCTAGTGTGAAGATGAGGTGGGTTTTAGGCTCTAGGAGTGGAACCTGCCAGTGCTAAGCTCCAAATGTGTTTTGATTTGCGATTTTGGGCAAGATCACAGGAGCGGTTTTGGGGTTTAGCCTAAGCCCCAGTTTGGTAAATTGGAAAGAAAGGTTTGTTGCTCCCGGCTATCTTGCTTGTAGTTTGTGAAATCATTATTTCTGACACTTTGGTTAGTATGAATTAATTCGTTTATTGTTCGTTGTTTTTCTGGGTGATTTTTTTCCTTAAATACATGTGTTTATGAAAAACACTATTTGGAACTTGATGAGCAAGTTAGGTCAGCCGACACGTGTTTCGACCTCACGGTCGTTCTCAAGGCTGAACAATATTCAATTAGTGACAAGGTAGTGACATATTACATTATTTTCAGCAGTGGTGTTTAAGGTGATGTGCAAACATAGTGATAGGTAGTGACATGACAAAAACACATTGATGTGTCGATATAAAGAAAGTTTGAAAATGGGAGAAAAGGAGGGAGGAAGAGACGAGAGAAGTAAGTAGCTGGTTGAAAATTGTGCTAATGGTAAAATAGATTGAGGTAAATGCCTCTTACCCAGTTGTGGTTTGCTGTGTGCCCACAGTGGGGTTCTGTAATATAAACTGTCCTTTACAGCAGTCCTGGCTCCTGTTGGGCCCTGGGATGAGAAAAAATATATATGTATTGGGGGGAGGGGTTGGTGGGAACTTGTAAATTGATCCCCCCAAGGTGCGTCAATGGTCCCATTTGTCTAGTTTAGGAATGTTGGCTGTGGTCATTGCACATGAACACGGTGGAAAACATCAAGGGCCTTTCTTGAATAGCCCTTGTGTGTTCCCACCTTGTGGGCGTGTTGGCGGTGCTAATAGCAGTATCATCAAAATATGTAACTTCCAAAAGGTTGGCCCCAGGCAGTGAATTGGCTGGGGTTGTTGAAATAGATGGTCCGGGATGTACATCAGGGGCTCTTTTGAGAAGTGCCCCTGTGTGTACCCAGCCATATCGAGCATTGGATTACATTTCCTAGTGTTGGAAAGTGAGAAAGGAGAATTATTAGAATAAGCACTTATTGCTAACCATTGCCCATGGGTGGGCAAGGAAGCTTTCTGTCCCTGGGATGGGCTGGGAGGCTTACCTGTATGTTCCGTCTGGCTTCCTAGGCGGTGCTCTGCTGCTTCTGCACACCGCGCTGGGTGCCGCCATTAAGAGCTGTTCGTTTTCTGTTGACTCACGTCAGTCTCGGGCCGCGCATGCGCAAGGTATAGCGTCTTAGCGCTAATCCCGGCGCATGCGTGTCGTGGTACGCGACTTCGCGCATGCGCCGCGGATCAGTGAAAGACACTCACCGGGTGAATGCTTGTGACTTGGAACGGGGGTGGGTGGTCCTAGCCAATGGCTGTGAGGCAGAAGGGATCTAAGGGGAACCTGAGTTAATGATGCAGTTATGCAGTAATGGTCTCTTGTTGGGCCATGTTATACCCAAGCCTGAGGTCACGAATCCCTGTGGGGGTTGAGGAGTAGGAGGAGAGGTAGAAAAATGTAGAAAAATATAGAAAAATGTAGAAGTAATAGAAGAAAGAGGAAGAGGAAGTTTACAGGAAGACATTTAAATCGTGGTCTTTATTAAGGCCATTTTTCACACATCTGAAATGACAAATTAAACGTGCTTCCTCTTGTCTTAGTTTTCGGATTCTGTCTCCTCCTCTTGGGCCCAGTCGGACCGTCTTGAGTCCGATGAACCTTATATCACTCTTGTTTTCCATTTGGTGGTTCCTCTGCCAGTGGTTTGCCAATGGCAGTTTGGGGTCTTGTGAATGTATGCTGTTCATGTGCTCTCTAATCCTGAAGCGTGTCTCACGGATGGTGCTGCCTATGTATATTTTATTGCAAACACAGATAATTGCATATATTACAAATTTGCTTCTACAATTAATGTGTTCAGTGATGTTGAAGATTGGGCAGCCTGAGAATTTGGCACATTTGGTCTGTGTTGCATGCTTGCACATTGAGCATGTCCCGCATTTCGTGAAACCAACTGGTGTCCTTTTGCTGAGCCAGTCCTGTGCCACAATATGTTTGTCTGCAAGAAAGGAGGGGCTCAGTAGGGTCCTTAGGGTTGGTGCTCTGCTGTATGACATGCTGGGATATGTTTCTAGTTGCGGCTTGATATGTTCGTCCATGAGGAGTAGTCCCCAATGTTTACTCAAAATTTTTTGTAATGCATAACTGTCTTTGTTGTATCTCGTTACGAATCTTATTGTTGGATTGTCATTATGTCTTCTGGGTTTGGTTGAAAGCAATGTTGATCTCTCTGTTTGGCAGGCTTGTTTTCTTGCTTCTGCCAGGTTCACATGGGAATAGCCCCGACTGCTGAATCTTTGATCCAGCAGGTTGCATTCTTCTATGAATGATTTATCTGTGTTGCAGTTCCTTCTTGCCCGAATGTATTCTCCTTTCGGAATGTTGCGAATGACACTTTTTCTGTGGCAACTTGTTGCATGCAGGGTGGAATTTACTTCCGTTGGTTTACGGTAAGTTCTGGTAATGATTCTGTTCTCTTTTATTTCAATCTTGAGGTCGAGGAAGTCAATTTGAACATTGCTGATGTGGCTGGTTAGTTCTATACCAAAGTCATTGGTATTGAGATAGCCCATATATTCATTGAGTTCATCTTTAGTTCCCTTCCAAATTAAGATAATATCATCTATGAATCTGGCCCAATTGACAATGAGCCTGGTGAATTTGTCTTCTTTCATTGCATGTTTGAGTTCATAGGAGTGCATAAAGCAGTTTGCTAGCGCAGGAGCATAGCTGGCTCCCATTGCGATCCCTTTGGTCTGCTTGAAATATTCTCCATTGAATATGAATATATTGTTCTTGAGAGAGAAGTTAAGGAAGGCTTTAGTCATTTCTACTTGGTCTAGGTGTGAGGCTGATTCATGTTTGAGTAGAAACCCCATGCTGGTTATGGCCAATTCATGGTCTATTGATGTGTACAGGGCTTTGACATCTAGCGTAGCCATTAGGAAATGCGGTTCCCATTTTATTTTGGCAAGGATCTCCAAGGTATGCATAGTGTCTCATAGGTAGCTCGGTATTTTCATGACTAGTGGTTGTATAACATTATTGATGTATCTGGCTAATGTTTCCGTAATTCCTCCTATACCACTCAGGATTGGTCTGCCCTCTGGAATATAGTTGAAAGCTTTGTGGACTTTTGGCAGAAAATAGATGGTTGGCATAATGGGGTGGTCTGTCCTAAGGTAGTTGTATTCCTCATCTGTTATCAGCCCCGTTGTTTTGTAATTAGTTAGTAGTTCCTGATGTTCTTTCAGAATTTTCGCCTGTGGGTTGTTTTCCAATTTGACATAATTGCCGGGTGTTTCCAGGTGGTTGAGTGCCATTTTGATGTAATCTGATTTGTCCATTATTACTATATTTCCACCTTTATCAGCTTCCTTGATTATAATGTTGGTTTCCTCTCGTAGATTTTTGAGTATGATCTGTTCTTCCTTAGTTAGGTTGCCCTTGGTCTCTGTTTCATGGGTCCGTTGGTCTTCCAATTTGTGTAGATCCATGGTTACTGCTTGGTGGAAAGTGTCAATATAATTTTCTGCATAAAGTTGCGGCGTGAATCTAGATTTGGATTTTAGTTCCGGAATCGTCATTGCTATATTCTGGATGCCCAGTTCTTGTAAGCATTCTTGCTTGCTTTTGTCGTTGTCAGCCAGTGTGCTGAGGAGATGAATGTCTTCAACATCCCCGATGGTGAGTGGGCTTGGTTTAGGTATTATTTCCGGTGGTTTGTATACCAATGTCTTAGTAGCAAAGAATTTCTTAAGTTTAAGGCGTCTTGTAAATTTAAATAGATCAATTTGTATGTCTACGAAGTTGTTCCTGCTGGATGGTGAAAATGAAAGTCCTTTGTTGAGCACTTTCTTTTCAGCATTTGTGAATTCTCTATTGGACAAGTTCATGATTAGATTTTCTTCTGTCTCTGTCCCACAGTTTTCTGTGACTGGGATCTGGTCTGTCTTTGCTCTATTTCTTCTTCCAGCTTTCTTGCGTCTTCTGACTCTTCTTCCTCTTCTGCTTCTTCTTGTTGGGTTCCTGTATTTATCAAAGGTTTTGCGAAGGATACCGTTTTTTTGTTGTTGCTCATCAAGTTCCAAATAGTGTTTTTCATAAACACATGTATTTAAGGAAAAAAATCACCCCGAAAAACAACAAACAATAAACGAATTAATTCATACTAACCAAAGTGTCAGAAATAATGATTTCACAAACTACAAGCAAGATAGCCGGGAGCAACAAACCTTTCTTACCAATTTACCAAACTGGGGCTTAGGCTAAACCCCAAAACCGCTCCTATGATCTTGCCCAAAATCGCAAATCAAAACACATTTGGAGCTTAGCACTGGCAGGTTCCACTCCTAGAGCCTAAAACCCACCTCATCTTCACACTAGGGAACCAGCCTATGCTCAAGCACCTGGAATTTTCCAATAATTGCAACAGGAAAATAAAACGAAGGAATGGCAGAATATATGATGTCAAGGAATGAGGACATCAGGGCACTCTTTGCCCCTCGAGGATCGACAGACAACGCATTTAGAGACAACAACCTACAAGAGGACCTCAAACAAAAATTTATGAGGCTTGAGAAACTATCAAAAAAGGAAATCAACAAATTCTGGGGAAAAACAACAATGCAGGAATACGCGGAACAGAAGAGAATACCGAGAGGCCTGAGGATCCTTATTTTCCCCGACTTTGACGACCCACTGGACTCAGATCTAGCAGATGAATGGGAACGGAACCTGATACTTGGATCAACAAGAATGATAGAATTACTAATAGAACACGCCAAAAGAAAACATGATAGGGTTGTGATTCAACTTGAAGAACTAAAGAAAGAAATAGAAGATTATGACGCTCCAAAAACTACCAAAGAGAAAAATTACAAAACTATGTATAGGATTCTGAAAACACACCAAGATGAAGTAAAAATGAGAAAACTGCACACATTTTTCAGAGATGACAAAGACTATAGAGAAGACAGAGTCTTCACCTATCAACCTAAATACGACCAGAACCAACAACTACCTAAATCCAAAGAAAGCACCCCAAACAGCTCAGGGGCTAGCTCCGAAATTGACAGTGAACCAGATGAAACACCAGATCTGTGTGGGAAAATAACAGAGATACCACCAACCAAACGTAGTTTTTTAGATCAAATCAAACTACACAAGAAAGCAAGTCGTCTGAAACCACAACCCAAAAACAACAAAAAAACGGTATCCTTCGCAAAACCTTTGATAAATACAGGAACCCAACAAGAAGAAGCAGAGGAGGAAGAAGAGTCAGAAGACGCAAGAAAGCTGGAAGAAGAAATAGAGCAAAGACAGACCAGATCCCAGTCACAGAAAACTGTGGGACAGAGACAGAAGAAAATCTAATCATGAACTTGTCCAATAGAGAATTCACAAATGCTGAAAAGAAAGTGCTCAACAAAGGACTTTCATTTTCACCATCCAGCAGGAACAACTTCGTAGACATACAAATTGATCTATTTAAATTTACAAGACGCCTTAAACTTAAGAAATTCTTTGCTACTAAGACATCGGTATACAAACCACCGGAAATAATACCTAAACCAAGCCCTCTCACCATCGGGGATGTTGAAGACATTCGTCTCCTCAGCACACTGGCTGACAACGACAAAAGCAAGCAAGAATGCTTATAAGAACTGGGCATCCAGAATATAGCAATGACGATTCCGGAACTAAAATCCAAATCTAGATTCACGCCGCAACTTTATGCAGAAAATTATATTGACACTTTCCACCAAGCAGTAACCATGGATCTACACAAATTGGAAGACCAACGGACCCATGAAACAGAGACCAAGGGCAACCTAACTAAGGAAGAACAGATCATACTCAAAAATCTACGAGAGGAAACCAACATTATAATCAAGGAAGCTGATAAAGGTGGAAATATAGTAATAATGGACAAATCAGATTACATCAAAATGGCACTCAACCACCTGGAAACACCCGGCAATTATGTCAAATTGGAAAACAACCCACAGGCGAAAATTCTGAAAGAACATCAGGAACTACTAACTAATTACAAAACAACGGGGCTGATAACAGATGAGGAATACAACTACCTTAGGACAGACCACCCCATTATGCCAACCATCTATTTTCTGCCAAAAGTCCACAAAGCTTTCAACGCTATTCCAGAGGGCAGACCAATCCTGAGTGGTATAGGAGGAATTACGGAAACATTAGCCAGATACATCAATAATGTTATACAACCACTAGTCATGAAAATACCGAGCTACCTGAGAGACACTATGCATACCTTGGAGATCCTTGCCAAAATAAAATGGGAACCGCATTTCCTAATGGCTACGCTAGATGTCAAAGCCCTGTACACATCAATAGACCATGAATTGGCCATAACCAGCATGGGGTTTCTACTCAAACATGAATCAGCCTCACACCTAGACCAAGTAGAAATGACTAAAGCCTTCCTTAACTTCTCTCTCAAGAACAATATATTCATATTCAATGGAGAATATTTCAAGCAGACCAAAGGGATCGCAATGGGAGCCAGCTATGCTCTTGCGCTAGCAAACTGCTTTATGCACTCCTATGAACTCAAACATGCAATGAAAGAAGACAAATTCACCAGGCTCATTGTCAATTGGGCCAGATTCATAGATGATATTATCTTAATTTGGAAGGGAACTAAAGATGAACTCAATGAATATATGGGCTATCTCAATACCAATGACTTTGGTATAGAACTAACCAGCCACATCAGCAATGTTCAAATTGACTTCCTCGACCTCAAGATTGAAATAAAAGAGAACAGAATCATTACCAGAACTTACCGTAAACCAACGGAAGTAAATTCCACCCTGCATGCAACAAGTTGCCACAGAAAAAGTGTCATTCGCAACATTCCGAAAGGAGAATACATTCGGGCAAGAAGGAACTGCAACACAGATAAATCATTCATAGAAGAATGCAACCTGCTGGATCAAAGATTCAGCAGTCGGGGCTATTCCCATGTGAACCTGGCAGAAGCAAGAAAACAAGCCTACCAAACAGAGAGATCAACATTGCTTTCAACCAAACCCAGAAGACATAATGACAATCCAACAATAAGATTCGTAACGAGATACAACAAAGACAGTTATGCATTACAAAAAATTTTGAGTAAACATTGGGGACTACTCCTCATGGACGAACATATCAAGCCGCAACTAGAAACATATCCCAGCATGTCATACAGCAGAGCACCAACCCTAAGGACCCTACTGAGCCCCTCCTTTCTTGCAGACAAACATATCGTGGCACAGGACTGGCTCAGCAAAAGGACACCAGTTGGTTTCACGAAATGCGGGACATGCTCAATGTGCAAGCATGCAACACAGACCAAATGTGCCAAATTCTCAGGCTGCCCAATCTTCAACATCACTGAACACATTAATTGTAGAAGCAAATTTGTAATATATGCAATTATCTGTGTTTGCAATAAAATATACATAGGCAGCACCATCCGTGAGACACGCTTCAGGATTAGAGAGCACATGAACAGCATACATTCACAAGACCCCAAACTGCCATTGGCAAACCACTGGCAGAGGAACCACCAAATGGAAAACAAGAGTGATATAAGGTTCATCGGACTCAAGACGGTCCGACTGGGCCCAAGAGGAGGAGACAGAATCCGAAAACTAAGACAAGAGGAAGCACGTTTAATTTGTCATTTCAGATGTGTGAAAAATGGCCTTAATAAAGACCACGATTTAAATGTCTTCCTGTAAACTTCCTTTTCCTCTTTCTTCTATTACTTCTACATTTTTCTATATTTTTCTACATTTTTCTACCTCTCCTCCTACTCCTCAACCCCCACAGGGATTCGTGACCTCAGGCTTGGGTATAACATGGCCCAACAAGAGACCATTACTGCATAACTGCATCATTAACTCAGGTTCCCCTTAGATCCCTTCTGCCTCACAGCCATTGGCTAGGACCACCCACCCCCGTTCCAAGTCACAAGCATTCACCCGGTGAGTGTCTTTCACTGATCCACGGCGCATGCGCGAAGTCGCGTACCACGACACGCATGCGCCGGGATTAGCGCTAAGACGCTATACCTTGCGCATGCGCGGCCCGAGACTGACGTGAGTCAACAGAAAACGAACAGCTCTTAATGGCGGCACCCAGCGCGGTGTGCAGAAGCAGCAGAGCACCGCCTAGGAAGCCAGACGGAACATACAGGTAAGCCTCCCAGCCCATCCCAGGGACAGAAAGCTTCCTTGCCCACCCATGGGCAATGGTTAGCAATAAGTGCTTATTCTAATAATTCTCCTTTCTCACTTTCCAACACTAGGAAATGTAATCCAATGCTCGATATGGCTGGGTACACACAGGGGCACTTCTCAAAAGAGCCCCTGATGTACATCCCGGACCATCTATTTCAACAACCCCAGCCAATTCACTGCCTGGGGCCAACCTTTTGGAAGTTACATATTTTGATGATACTGCTATTAGCACCGCCAACACGCCCACAAGGTGGGAACACACAAGGGCTATTCAAGAAAGGCCCTTGATGTTTTCCACCGTGTTCATGTGCAATGACCACAGCCAACATTCCTAAACTAGACAAATGGGACCATTGACGCACCTTGGGGGGATCAATTTACAAGTTCCCACCAACCCCTCCCCCCAATACATGTATATTTTTTTTCTCATCCCAGGGCCCGACAGGAGCCAGGACTGCCGTAAAGGACAGTTTATATTACAGAACCCCACTGTGGGCACACAGCAAACCACAACTGGGTAAGAGGCATTTACCTAAATCTATTTTACCATTAGCACAATTTTCAACCAGCTACTTACTTCTCTCGTCTCTTCCTCCCTCCTTTTCTCCCATTTTCAAACTTTCTTTATATCGACACATCAATGTGTTTTTGTCATGTCACTACCTATCACTATGTTTGCACATCACCTTAAACACCACTGCTGAAAATAATGTAATATGTCACTACCTTGTCACTAATTGAATATTGTTCAGCCTTGAGAACGACCGTAAGGTCGAAACACGTGTCGGCTGACCTAACTTGCTCATCAAGTTCCAAATAGTGTTTTTCATAAACACATGTATTTAAGGAAAAAAATCACCCAGAAAAACAACGAACAATAAACGAATTAATTCATACTAACCAAAGTGTCAGAAATAATGATTTCACAAACTACAAGCAAGATAGCCGGGAGCAACAAACCTTTCTTTCCAATAGATCAGTAACTAACTTATACTTGCTACCAAGTCACTTCAATGATTTTGGGGGGTGGACAAGGACTATATATGTATAAGGAGGCCTCCATCTGGCAAAACCCAGGACTACAAATTGATAATAGAATGTTATGTTGGAGAAGTTGGATAAATAAGGGTGCATTGCTAGTGAGGGATGTCTGGTGTGAGGAAGGAATGCTATCTTTTGAGTTTTTAAAGAGGAAGTTTGCACTACATAATCGGGAGCTATAACCTGTTAAAGTCCTTGATATCTGAGAGACGACTAATGCTTGACACACCTTTGTTGGAAAGCCGTGAAAGGTGTGATTTTCTTAAAGTCGCTCCTTGTTTGGTGTCAAGTTTTTTAAAACTCTTCCCGGTTCGTGTCAGGAAAATCATGACGAGATTAGTCTGGGCTGGTAAACAGCCTAGGGTGGCGTATGAAATTCTCGCCCGGCCGTACGACCAGGGTGGCTTGGAATGCCCTGATATGTTTTTATATTATCTCGCGGCACAGGCGCAATACATCGCCAGCTGGAGTTCTCCGGGTCCTGAGATCCCACATAACCACCTTGCGTCGGCAATCACCTCTCCTAACGCACTCATGGGGTTGCTATGGGGCAACATGGATCCCATTCCAAGAGGTGAGATTCAACCGCTGGCTGTAACATGCAAAGCTTGGGATAGGATTTGTCTGTTAATCGATTCTACTTCCCGTTACCACCCCTCTTTCCCGATATACAATATAGTTGGGGTCCCACCCACACATGAAAAATCGTTTAAGGAACTCTTTCTAAGACTGGGGGTGCAGACTCTTTGTGACCTAGTCCACAATGACCAGATGGTGACCTGGGAGGTGCTTAGATCCAGAGGCGTCCATAATTCAGTGTCTTTACTACTACAGGCTCTGGGGCACACTTAAGGGTATATGGCCGGAATTCCCCCATGCTCCCTCCCCTCATCCAGCCCTGAGCCTTATCATACAACCACAGTCATGTGGTAAGCTTGTGTCAACTATTTATAAATCGATTAGGGCTGGGACTGCATGTGGTAACCGTAGGCATGTGCGCACATGGAAATCAACCCTTGGAGAGCCTTTGAGTGAGGATCAATGGAGGGCAATTGGCATGCAAACCCGACACATATCCTTGAATGGCCGGTATAGATTGATTCAGTTCAAATGTATCCATCAGGCCTACAACTCTCCCGCCACCCTTGGCCGGTTCTTCCCTGGGAGATCTTTTGCATGTAAGAGATGTGGGAACACGGATGCAGACTTTTTCCATGTCCCTTGGTCTTGCCCTTGCATTAGGCTCTTTTGGTGCGGCATAGAGGCGGCGATGAATGCGATGCTTCCCTCGCCGCAAACTTACACTCCGGAACTGTGGTTGCTAGCATTGATAGAGGGTGGCACTCGTTCAGAGAAGAAACGCTTAAGTATGGCCTCTGTGCTGGCTAGGTATCTTGTAGCCAAATATTGGGGGAGATCTAATCCGCCCACCATTACTAAATGGCTGGAAATTATGAACATATCGGAGAGACAAGAGACTGGGTATGCCTCCACTTTGCCGGCTTCCAGCTGCCCTCTCGATTACTGGCACCCTCAGAGACAGTACATGGAGGATATGTCCTGAACGGCGCAATCCCCTACCCCCTCCCCGGTCCATGCTTAATAGTGCAAGACTGTGGCCGGCTGACCTCCTATCCTGGAGCCGGGGGGGGGGCCGGAGTGAACAGTTCCTTCTCCTGTTGTATTGTGCTGACTACCTGGAACTGTATGACTATGCTGGGTGTTAATATATTTGTGTCAGGGATGGGGGGGGGTGGGGGGTGCTGTCCGTGGGTGAGATGTAATCTGTTGTTGTTGTTGTTCGTTTGATATTTGAAAACACAATACAGAAAGTTGGGGGAAAAAAAAACTCTTCCCGGTAGTGAATAGTGCTAAAATATCATGGTATAGTTTGCGAATTGCGTGGCCTGAAGAAATAGGAGTGGTAATAACAATGACGGATTGGGAGAGTTTATGGAAGGTCCCGGTTAAGATGAAAACTGATCTGAATCTACGCTATATTCAGCAGATGATTTTGGGGCTTCTCTTTTGGACCCCGGATAAGATGTATAGACTAGGATTGAGTGATGATGATATGTGCTGGGGTTGTTCTAAGGAAGAGGGCACTATGCTACACATGCTGTGGGATTGTACAAGAGTTAGGGTTTTTTGGAGTGATATTCTAGATAGGGTGGACTTAGTTTGGAATATGACTTTCCCAAGAACACCTTTAGCTGTACTTTTGAAATCTCCGAGTGGTATTCGCCATCTGAGTTATGTGATATTATGTTGGGTCAACAAAGTTCTTTTGGTGGCGACATGACAAATTCTATGTCTCTGGAAAACTAGGAAAAAGCCATGCGTTGAAGAATGGTTAGTGCAGGTGCAGCTTCTTTCACGTTTTGAAAAAATTAAATGTGATGCATTACATAGAGAATCTTATAAAGAGCAATGGAGTGTATTCAATGAGTTCTACGCATTAACTTTGAAAGAGCAAGTTCTAATTATTTTTAAAATTCAAATTGGGGTGGAGAGTTTGGTGGGGGTTAGATGTTTGTCATGTCTACCGTCTTGTGTATTTGTACATAATATATATACTTATTTTGATTTTGTCATTGCACTGTTTGAAAATCAGACTATAATAGGTTGTATCTTAGTTATCTTGTTATATTTTGTTTTGCCTGTTCCTATTTATTCCAAATTGTGATACTCTGATCATTATTTTGTCATATGCTTTCTATTTTGACAGTAGAAGTTGTGGAGTGTACTTGTACTGCGCAAGTAGACCTGAATTACAGTAATCAATACTTAAAGTTCCATTTCAAAGTTCATGACAACATTAGAAAATATATAAAGATGAAGCCATTGAAAATGTGCAAGGTGATTTATTCTAAGCACAGCTGACACATGTTTCGACCATTCTGTCATTCTCAAGGATGTTATCGATGTAGCCACAACAATTCGATCATCATCAACAAGTACACTCCACAACTTCTACTGTCTATTACCTTTGAAGTTCCAAGGGGAACCTCATGTTTACTTTCTGACGCATTTTGACGAGATTTCAGGAAGTTGAGCTCACCACACACAGTTATCCCCCAACAATTTGTTATTTGCACTTTCAGTAACTTGTGGTGCTGCCTTACTTTAGCAACACAGCTTCTATTTTCTAATTGTGGTAAAATGGCGAATTACCTGAAGAACAGAGGAGCGGAACGAGCTGCCCTATTTGCCCCCAGAGGGAGTACTTTGAACCCTTCTAAAAGTACATATAACTCAATAGAAACTTTAAGCCAGAAATGTGTTAAATTGGAAAGATTGTCTAAGAAAGAGATTAACAAATTCTGGGAACAGGCATCACTCACAAACTATTTGGAGAATAAAAAGGTTGCCAGAGAATTTAAGATTCTAATATTCCCTAACTTTGACAATCAGGAAGACTTAGATTTAGCTAACGAATGGGAATTCAATCTGGATCAAAGCTCCACCAAAATGATCAAACTGTTGATTGAGCATGCCAGAAGAGAGCACACCAGGGCCCACACTGCGATAGACACGCTTAAAGAGGATATCAAGGGTATGCCCAATCCATCAACTGTTAAAGAGAAGAACTATGATAAGATGTACCAGATATTAGGAGCCTATCAAAATGAGATTCAATTATGGAAATTCCGCAAATACTTCAGGGACGATAAGGATTACAGGGATGATAGAGTCTATACTTTTCAGGCTAAATTTGACGAACATCCAAGAAAATCCAGGGACAATACTCCCTAACACAACTCCCAATACATCTTCGGGCAGCTCCGATGCAGAAACAGGCAGTGAAGGTACCAGCACCTCGGAAAAAGGTAAATTCTAACCAATCCCAATCCCTTCAGGGTAAGGGTTTTTTAGAACAAATAAAGCGTTACCGAAAGGGTACTCGGCCAATGGGCAAACAGGTCCGGTTCCAAAGCCCACCAGTCCAAAATATGCCAACATGGCACACAACCATTGGGGCAGGAGGGGGAGAGGGAGAGGGAGCAGTAGAGGAATAGACGGAAGCAATCAAACGTCAGGCATCTTAAACAGAGCAGGTTCGAGGAGGCAACAGGGGAACAGATAGGAAAAAGTTTGGTCATTAATATTTCAGACAGGACACCTAATCAACAAGAAGAAAAAGTTCTCAACAAAAGCTTATAATTTTGTCCCACAGTTTCTACAGATTGGGTAGACTTTCAGAGAGACCTTTTCAAGTTCACCCGCAAGCTAAAACTAAAAAAGTTTTTTGCCACCCAGGTCAAACAGTATAAACCTATGAACATACCGGAGGCATCAAGTGCCTTGTTCATCATGGATATTAAACACGCTAACCTACTTGTCTCACTATCATCTGACTCTGACATACAACTTACTGAGACTTGTCAAGAATTAGGAGTTGAACTACTCGATCTACCAGTTCAAGATCTCAGGAGCAAGTCCAAATTCACCCCTCAACTATCTGATGAAAACATTATTGAAACCTTTCAACAGGCTGTCACTAAAGATATTCACGAACGCATGGATAAATCCACCAGGCTCCCTGTGTACAGCAGGAGCAAGAATCTAACTAGATCTGAAAAAGAAGCACTCGACAATCTATGTGAAGATACCAGTCTAATCATCTGAGAAGTGGACAAGGGAGGGAACATTGGACCTCATTACGAGTCCGGCGGTAACCGAGGCGGTAAAACCGCCTGGTTACTGCTGGACTCCTATTACCATTCCGCCTCCGTGACTCCCGGAAATACCAGGGCATTACGACCCTGGTGTCCCGGGAATTCCGGAGGTGGAATTCTGTAAATCCCCCTTCCCATTGAGTCTTATTGGACTCAATGGGAAAGGGGAAGTGGAAACACCGGCACCATCTCGTGATGGTGCTGGTGTTTCCACGTCCGCCTGCAGGCGGGCGGTGTTAAACCCGCCAGGTCAGACCTGGCGGGAACATCACCTCCCGCCTGCAGGAGTCGGGATCGGGCGGTCCGGAATTAACAGTGGCGGCGTGTTTACCACCACTGTTATTTCCGGACCACCCGACCTGTAATGATGCCCATTGTGTTACTAAACAGGAAGGATTACATTTCTATGGGTCAACTTCACCTTCAAACACCAGGCTACTACAGGAAGCTCCTTACCAATCCCACAAAGACTATCATTCAAATCCTACAATCTATGCTAGACAATTGGCACAGCAAAGGTAACCTCTCGGATGATGAGAAATCGTTCTTAAAAATCAGCAACCCTGTGATCCCAGTCATGTACTTTTTACCCAAAATCCACAAAGCTTATAACACCTTGCCAGAAGTAAGGCCCATAATGAGTTGGATTGGGTGGGTTACTGAGGGACTGTCCAGTTACATTGATAACATACTTAAGGACTTTTGGACACAGATGCCAACTTATTTGCGAGATAACACACATGTGTTACAGATACTATCAACTATTGAGTGGAAGGGAGGTTTCTTGTTAGCAACCATGGATGTTACAGCATTATATATGCCAATTAGCCATGAACTATCTATACGCACTATTGACTATGTATTCAGAGACCACTCTGCCTCATTTCTCAATCACGTGGAGATGTTGAAAGAATTTCTCAGATTCACTCTCAACAACAATGTTTTCCTTTTTGATGACACATTTTACACCCAACTGAAAGGTGTTGCAATGGGGGCTAAGTACGCACCCTCCCTTGCCAACCTTTTCATGTCCCATTTCGAAGATCAGCACATCTTCAACAATAACTCACATTGTAAAAACATAATACGATGGAAACGTTTCATTGATGACGTGCTGATAATCTGGAATGGATCTGCTGATGAATTTGGATCCTTTGAGAAATACCTTAATGATAACACATTTGGAATTAAATTGACTGGTAATTGTGACAACGCATCCATCAATTTCTTGGATTTGACCATCTATATCTCGCATGGGAAAACTGAGACGAAGACTTTTGGTAAACCTACAGAGGTCAAAAGTACCTTGCATGCTGCCAGTTGCCACCGTAAAACCACTGTTATGAATATCCCGGCCGGAGAATTTCACCGGGTACGTCGCAACTGCAGCACTGACTTATCATTTGCACTGGAAAGTGAACTCATTACTACTATATTTAGAGAAAGGGGCTATTCTGATGATGTTCTAGCCAAAGCGCGCACCAGGATAGGCAGCAAGTTGAGAGGAGACATGCTCCAATTTGACAATCCCAACAAAGCAGCTTGTTCACCAAGGAAACATATAGATATCATCACAAGATATTCTACCGATGCACACAAGGTATACAACATTGTACGAAGACATTGGGGCCTGCTTAAATTAGACAGAGACATCATGCCTTTTCTGAGCGAGAAACCCTCCTTTGTGTACACTAGAGGACAAACTCTGAAAAATAGACTTTGCCCTTCATACATAGCCAACTCCAAGTCCATGGGTTCAGAATAGTTTAAAGCAGCCACAGGTTTACACAAATGTGGAACCTGCACTTTATGCAAGCATACTCAACAGAATTCATAACTCAGCTTGGTATTAGAACCAAGATCACTGTGGGATGTTTTAACCCACTAGGCTCTGCCCTGTGACATCCCTGTGTGCTGGTGGCACCAGAATCGGCAAAATGGCCGCGAAAATCCCATGCTCGCCAAAGGAAATTGCGCTCCACTAAGCACAAAAAGATGGCTGCCAAACCTACCATGCATGCTGTCAGTGGTGGAATGGAGACCGCACTCTGAAACATGTCATTGGGCTGTCCAACAGGTGAAAATGGAGCACCGATGAAAAGCAGTGCTTGCTGAAAGGAATCTGAAATCTGCTTTAAATCTTTCTTGGTTGCTAAAAAATACAGAATGCTGGTCCCAAACACCCGCAAACATTCAATCGTCTTGCGGGGTGTCCCATGTTATGGAATACAAGGAATTATTGTGCATTTGCAATATCCAGGAAAGTTGAATTGGTCACACAAACATCCACAGCCAGTTTGCCTGCCTGCGAAAGCTGTCAAAATCTGGGCGCAGTAACAGCGGCCGCCTGTGACTGTTTCAAAAGACTGTTTTAAAACTGTAAAAGTGGTACCACTAAGATCTAATGTCTCAAATCTAAGTGACTTGTTATCAAGAGCAAACTAGGTTGTCACTATTTAAACTTCATGATTTAGAGCCTAGAATCAGTGTTCTAGGTGTTTGTTTGAAAATTGTAAGTTTATTTGCAACAAAGAAAAATATGACAAATTTACTTTTAAAGTAAGCATGATTCAGCAAAACTACAAACGAGCTTCCCCCAACAAAAGGCACCTCCCTTCTGCTTCCCACCAAAAGGCTAGGAACTTACATTCAGGTGTTGATGAAGAGGGGAGTAGATTTGGGCTGCTGCTCCTGGGAAGAGATAAAGGACCTTCCTGGGCTGAAAGGAAATGCAGATTAAAGTGTCACCAGTGCTCTCTGCCAGAAGGAAGAAGGTGAGGATTGCTCATGAGCTACAAGAAACCTTTGGGGGCAGAGAGAGACAGTTTTGTTGATTCACAAATGGCCAAAAATCAGATTTCTAATAAAACTGATAATTCATTGTAAACAATTGTTAAAAATATAGAAACCCCGGACTTCTGAATCTAAATTTTGGGGGCACATTTTAAGAGGTGCCAGAACTCTGTGCTATGTTCTGGGACATAACTGTAGAAATTGTGATTTTATAGCAAATGCATTGATGTCAGAAACATAAAACTTCACACACGTTTGCCCCTTTGCAACGCGCACATGTGTACCAAGTTTGGACAAAATAGATATTGTATCCCGTACAGAAAGTGTGACAATTTATCAAATCCAGACCCAAGATCCTACAGAGACGGGGCAATTGTAAATATGTATTGTATGAAAAGTAGATTTCATGTGCAAAAACAAAGGGGAGGATTTTCCTGCCTCACAAACCACCTCATCATGATGACACTCTGTTTTCTTCTCCAATCAAGGGAGAGGAAAGACTTTAACCAATGGACTACCTAAGGGGTGCGCCTAGGATGATTCAGCTTACCCACCCTTTTAGTAAATACATAAATAGAGACAGCTGAGGGCCCACACAGACACACATTCACCCACCGACCGATTGCTGGCAGAGCACTTTTCAAGAGAAATCCATATTCCAGACTCCAGAAACTTTGAAAGCAGAAAGGCCCATTTCCAAAGCTGAACCATTCTCAGCTTGGCCTTTAAAAATCCAGAAACCAGATTTTACCCCAGACCTCTAAGGGGAACCAAAGAACAGCCTGGCTGTGCTGTAGCTGCTTTCCTGCTAAGAATTTTTGCCAGAATCCAAAGATCCAACCCAGAAGAGCAGTGCTGTGACCAGATAGCTGTGAACCAGAGCAGATCCAGTCCAGTCCCACCGTGCGGTGCCCAAAGCGCCTTGCAGTCCAGTCCGGTGTGCGCAGCAGAAGTCCTGTCCAAACCTATGTAGTGAGTATCCTTAGCATAGGACTGTCATTAGCATATGTACTGTCCATAGTCATCCCTATCCAAACCAATTTTCTATTCTATCCAGAACTGCATTGTTAGAATATTTTTGAACTGTCTGAACTCTGTACCTCATCCCTATTATCTTCTGTACTGCATAGGACTGTCATTAGCATATGTACTGTCCATAGTCATCCCTATCCAAACCAATTTTCTATTCTATCCAGAACTGCATTGTTAGAATATTTTTCAACTGCCTGAACTCTCTACCTCATCCCTATTATCTTCTGTACTGCATAGGACTGTCATTAGCATATGTACTGTCCATAGTCATCCCTATCCAAACCAATTTTCTATTCTATCCAGAACTGCATTGTTAGAATATTTTTGAACTGCCTGAACTCTCTACCTCATCCCTATTATCTTCTGTACTGCATAGGACTGTCATTAGCATATGAACTGTCCATAGTCATCCCTATCCAAACCAATTTTCTATTCTATCCAGAACTGCATTGTTAGAATATTTCTGAACTGCCTGAACACTCTACCCCATCCCTATGATCTTCTTTACTGCATAGGACTGTCATTAGAATATGTACTGTCCATAGTCATCCCTATCCAAACCAATTTTCCATTCTATCCAGAACTGCATTGTTAGAATATTTTTGAACTGCCTGAACTCTCTACCTCATCCCTATTATCTTCTGTACTAGTAGTGTTAAAATCATCTTTGCGCAGATATATTATCTGAAGAAAGGTGAGCGTCTCGGCAGGCAAAACCATCCAGAGATATTCTGGGCTGGTGGCTGTGCTGTCGTGTAGTTTGCATTTTCATAGTCTACCCCTAGCGTAAAGAAACCTTGTTTGTTATTTTAAAAGCGCATTCTTGTTTGACATTTTGCCTCTGTCTGAAAAAAACGACCTCCACAAAAATGTTCATAACCTCTTCACCGTGTAGGCTAGAAACGTAATTTAAGTGTCTACTTGAAGCTAACATCCTAAGCTTTCCTATGAACCCAAAAACGTATAGGTGTTCCGCAACTGCACTTACCGGGCACGGAAAAGTTTGCTGCTAATTTTTCATTTGGCTCTAATCTACAACGTGTGAAATAGCTTTCATTGCACCCGACCTCAAAATTAAGTTTTCAACTTGCTTATTACTCTTAAATCATTGCTAGTGTTTGCCTGATACCATACAAAGTGGCTCCTATTAGCATTTGAACAATTTCAGTGAATGAAACAATTTTCAGTGTTTATCAATTTCATTCAAGCAAACTTTAAAACCATTTTTGACAAGTTTGCAATCATTCCTGTTTCTCTCTCTGTGTTTGCTGAGGGAAATTGGGATTGATATATTGTATTGATTTCTGCATTCCTGAAACCTGTTCTCTACTTCTGTCTCTTTATATTGCATATTGGGGGGATTGAAGAGTGTGCATCAGCAATATTAACCACATTGCCATTTGATTGAACCCACACAAAAGTATTATTTCTGTGCTGCATTATTTTTCCCATCATTGCTCCTCGTGATTAAAGAGATTGTTTAGTGTGACATCACCCCATTGGTGATTATAGTATAACCATTAAAAATAGTGCAATATATATTGTGAATTACATCAAATAAATATTTGTATCTTTGCAAACCATCCTGCTTCCTGGTTCAGTGTGACCAAGGGGGATTCAAAGAGAGGGGCGTGATATAAGTGGTACATCGTTCAGAAATAAAAGAACTTTTAGACATAAATATATAATTAAGGTTTTCAGCTGTGCATCACACGCTAGGCATTGACTTAGGTGGAGTGCCAGGTTGAAATCACTTACAAGATTGGGGCTCGTGGATGGGATTTCTGAATTAGACATACCACTTGTGACAGCTTAATACAGGGTGCTAACTAACGGGGTACATAAACCCTGTCGGGCTACCACACTGTGTTACACTGTGAAAAGCACCCTTCAAATAGTAACCCTCTAAGGAATTGGTCTGTTTTGCAAAAATAAAATAAACTCCTGTAAGTCAGAAAGAAAATGAATATTTCCGGAATGGCGACCTTGGTAGGAATCAATATGGCAAAAGAACAGCTACTGCATGAATTATTTGTAAGGGGTGACTGGACAGAGCAGGATCACAATGTGTGGTTGCAGGAAATCAAGGAACAGGCCACTGAAACAGGATTAGACATATGGCAGGTTCAGGGTCCATTACATATGGCACTGAGTGAACTGTGTATGGCCCATAAGGTAAAAGAAGAGCAAAGTAAGATTGCCAAAATAGCGGCATATCTGTAACTCCACATTGGAGCAATACAGGACAAATATGCCGAAAATCTAGATCTGGCAAACAAGCAACTGCAAGCATTAGAAAAAGCCCAAACTGATCTGGACTCTGCAGAGCAAAGGCTACAGAAGAGCCAGGAATCAGAAAATGAAACCAGGCAGTACCTGATAAAAAATAAAAGAAGATATGGGTATGCTGCAGCAGGAGAAGGTAGAGCGGGATACCAAAGTACTGGCCCTGCAGAAGGAGTGCCAAGAAAGTTTGGACTCTTACTGCAGAGCCAGGAAAAGCTGGAACATCAAATAATCTTTAACAGGGCATGCGCAGAGCAGGTAGTCACCCTGCAAAACCACCTAGACCAAGAAAAAGAAGAGAATAATAAATTAATCTTCAAAAACTTGGACACCCAGGCAGAATTTGATGAGGAGCGCCAGAAAGCTGGTGCGCTCCAAAGACAGAGGGGTGACCTGACTACACAGAGGGGTGCTATTATTCAGGAAAGGGACACCTTAGGCCAGGAGGTCAATTATTTAAAAGATAAGATGGAAGAAAATCACCTTGTCATGATGCCTACCCCCGGGCAGCTGGACCAAGCCCATCCGCCCCAGAAGCAGGCATCCGGACATTTGTTTAAACCTCAGAAGCCGCGGCTAGGGGCTATCTGGGTTCAGTCCTGGCGCCTAAGGCGCCAGGCTCATAATATCACTTACCTGAGGCAGACCATGCTGCACATGCATCCAGGCCAACGTGAGACCTGGAGGGACTATTTTTCCACAAGGACTACTTTTTCACTCAGGTGTGATTCTAGGGACTTCTTACCGGGGACTACTTTTGAAGCTATTTAAACCACGCCCGATCTACAACACACGCTTCGCGTTATTCTGCATTTAGCAGCCTAACACTCACCGTGTCTGCAAACCTGCATCCAGCCTTCAGCCACGCCCGCCTCGAACACGGAGCCCCTAGGAGAGAAAGGAAAATAGGAGAAGAGGTTAGATTACAGACTTTAATCTGATTCCTCACCTGATTTCCGATCCTGCATCACTCCGAGCCTGAAGGGACATTCTTCCGGCACGCGTTGCATCCCAGCTGCAGCGCCGCTCCATTTTCACCAGCCCACAGCATCTCCGACTCGGCACTGCCTCCGTCACTTTTTCGGTGATTTTAAAAACCTGGGAAAAAGACAAGAAAAAGCAAGGTGAGCCTAAAGAGACTAAAAAGACAATCACTTATATTACAAGACTTACCTGATTATCACCGGAGGCTTTATCCTTCAATATGCCGCATCTAGGAAAAAAGGAAAAGACAGTGAGCTAATCTCACGCACCTTTACAGGATAGTTTGGGTGATACAGACTCTTACCTGAACGCCGCCAGCAACCTCCAGACAAAATTTGCCGCCGCAAATCAACAGGTAAGTGCAAGAGTGAACTTTGGACATTTTGAACTCTTCTAAAACTTGGCAAACTCTGGACTCAATAATCGTCCAGAACCCCAGCACCTAAAACCAGTGAAGTAACTGGTATCTACGCGCCCCTGCATGCCACGCAGGATGGAGAGCTCACCAATCAAAAACATAAGGTGAGGACACTGACTGGGAATATCGGAGGTGGCAAGTGGGGAGAACGGGAGCAGGGAGGGGGGGTCTGCATTCACACCCACGGGGCTAAATACCTTTCTCCATCTACAGGAGAATATTTCTATGAGTCAAGCTTACAAGACTGAGGGGGTCCGGTCCGTCCAGATGGTCATCTTTGCCCTACGCTTCACGCTGGTGGTGGCTGCAGCTGTCGGGGTTCGATCTATGCCCCTGTGGGAACCAGGTGAGCGTAACAGAACGCGAAGCCTATCTAAAAAACCCCACCCGGGCTTTATGGAAACCTCTGAAACCGACCAACTAGCCCACCTGTTAGGGGAACTTAGAGCAGAGGTGCACTCTGCACGTCAATAGACTAATGCCCTCAGGAGAGAACTTATTTTGTCAAAGGAACGCACTGATGATCTTGCTAGACAACTGCTGCAAAGCCAAGCTGGCCAAACACCACTACCTGGACTCGGAGGGAATCCAACTCCTGTCTCTTCGAGCAATCCTGTGCAAGTGGTTCTCCCAGGGAGCATTCCTTTAGCTCCACCCGAACATTTTGCTGGGGACCCGAAAAGGTTCGCCGTGTTCATGAACCAGTGCCGCTTGCACTTCCTATGCAGACCTGCAGCCTTCCCAAACGACCAAGCCAAAGTAGCCTTTGTACTGTCGTACCTTAGTGGCAGCGCAGCAGATTGGTCAATCCCGCTGGTCAACCAGGATGACCCTCTTCTTCAGGATTTTCAAGGTTTTCAATTGAGTATGGAAAAGCTATTTGCCAGGCATTCACAGGGTCAGGCCATTGATAACAAACTTTTATCCCTACGACAAGGCACTCAGGATCTGCTAACCTATATCGCAACCTTCAACAGGTTACTGGTAGAAACAGGCTGGCCAGAGGAGAAAAGAATTACTTTATTTCATCGTGGGCTTCGGGGTGAACTCAAAGATGTTTTGGCCCAAGTGGTGAACCCACTCCAGGATTGCACAGAATATATAGACTTAGTAGTCCAGTTAGACCACCGACTCCAGAATCGAAAGGCTGATCGAGCTAAATTCGAGAATCGAGTTCTGGTCAAACCACATGTTACCTCCAAAGGAACTGACACATCAGAACCTATGCAGATCGGGGGGGGTTAAGGGACCCTTAACGCAAAAAGAGAGAGAAAGAAGACGACAAATGCAATTGTGCCTTTATTGTGGGGCATCAGGACATTTTCTAAGGGATTGCCCAATTAAACCATCCAAGAAAGTAGCCGGAGTAGCTGTTAGAAATCAAATGGAGCCTGAATCGGGAAGCGGCCACGCCCGACAAGCGTAGAGGTCCGCTTGCCGAGCTTGAAGAAGGAAACTCGGACCTCGCATCTAATCATACCAATGGTCCTCATTGATCCTAGACTCCCATCACATATGCAAGCAGCAAGGGCATATATCGATAGCGGGGCCGTAGGAAACTATATGGACCATAAATTGGCTTCTAGGATGAATCTATCTCTCTGCAAAAAGACCACTCCGGATGTCGTCACCACAGTCGATGGAACTGAAATTGCCTCAAGGCCTGTAACTCATTCCACTACAGAGATGACATTGCTGGGTCATGACGGGCATCAAGAGACTATTGTGTTTGACTTAATCAAAGCCCCACAGTTCCAGATAATACTGGGGATACCTTGGTTAGAAACACATAATCCTTGTATTGATTGGCGAGAGAAGAGAATAACCTTCCCGGATTGTGCACACACCTGCTACCTGGAAAAACCCCTGAACAAAGGCCTGGCCACAGTCACTACTCCAGTCGTGCAGTTACCTCAGGAATACCAAAAATTCCAGGATGTTTTCCAAAAAGAACAGACAAATACCTTACCGCCACACAGATCATACGATTGTCAAATCGACCTCATCCCCGGTGCACCACCCCCATGCAGCAGAATCTACGCCCTCACGGAACCCGAAAATCTGCACCTACAACAATATCTAGACCAATACCTTGCTAATGGTTTCATTCATCCATCCAAGTCCCCTGTTTCCTCAGCTTTGTTCTTCGTACCGAAAAAGGAAGGTGACCTTAGAACATGTATAGACTACTGCGCATTAAACCAGATTACTGTAAAGAACTGATACCCATTACCTTTGATCCCCGAGTTACTAGACCAGGTAAAGGATGCTTGCATTTACACTAAATTAGATCTCAGAGGGGCATATCATTTGGTATGTGTAAAGAAGGGCGACAAATGGAAAACTGCCTTCCGCACCAAATACGGATTGTTCGAATATCGGGTGATGCCCTTCGTGTTGTGCAATGCACCAGCAGCCTTCCAGTATATTATGAACGATGTCCTTCGTGAACTCATCAACGTTTGTGTTGTCGTTTACATTGATGACATTCTAGTGTACTCTTCCTCAGGATCATGTTGAGCACGTTCGAGCAGTCCTTCAGAAAATACGTCAGCAAAAGTTATTTGCAAAACTGGAAAAATGCATTTTTCATACCACGGAAGTAGAATTCCTAGGATTTATCTTGACTCCAAAAGGAGTCCGAATGGACTCTCGAAAAGTGGATGCAATCCTCAAATGGCCATCACCCAATTCAGTTAAAGGAGTACAAAGCATGCTCGGATTTGCTAATTTCTACCGCAGATTTATTCCAGACTTCTCACAGGTCGTACACCCCATCACAGCACTTTTGCGAAAAAACAAACGCTTCTTGTGGACCGAAGAGGCTGAAAGAGCCTGCCAAGAGTTGAAGTCGAAATTCACATCAGCACCTGTCTTGAAGCATCCACGTCCCGAACTTCCATACATAGTCGAAACAGATGCGTCCAGTCCAGCCATGGGGGCTGTCCTGTCCCCGAAGGATCCCGAAACCGGTCAATTTCATCTTGTAGCCTTCTGGTCCAGAAAGTTTTCAGCCCCCAAATTAAACTATGCTGTTACCGATAAAGAATTGTTAGCCATCAAATCCTCCTTCAAAGCTTGGAGACATTACCTTCTCGGTGCTGGGCACACCATCACAGTAATCACTGACCACAGGAACCTGCAGTATTTAAAAACAGCCAAGGCCCAATCATCCCGTCAACTTCGATGGGTGCTATTCTTCGCCGAATTCGATTTCGTGATTACTTATCGACCTGGTTGCAAGAATGGTAAGGCAGATGCCTTATCCCGAATAGGAATGGGAGAAGCATTTTCGAACCCAGAACCAGTACCCATAATTCCAGGACAAAGAATCCTCAGCGTAACTACTTTACAGACTTTGGAAGACATTCATTTAAAGATTCAACAACTTTTCGATTCAACAGCCCTGTGAGACTGGGAAAAAAAAGGCCCAGATTATTCAGTCATTAATGAGTTACCCTACAATCAAGGGCGTCTGTTTTTACCACACAAGGAACTGCAAAAACTGGTAATCTCCAATTACCATGATGCCTAAATGTAAGGACACCCAGGTATTGCCAAGACTGAAGCTAAAATTAAAAGACAATTCTGGCGGCCCACCTGCGCAAGGACATAAAGTCATTTGTGTTGTCTTGTGGGATCTGCGCCCAAAACAAAAGTCAGAAGAAGAAACCAGCCGGTCTTTTACAGCCTTTGGACATTCCGCCTACACCTTGGCACACATTTGTCCCTAGACTTTATTACAGATTTACCTCCATGTAATGGGTTTAACACCATTCTAGTAGTTGTTGACCTTTTTTCCAAGATGTCTCACTTTATTCCTTTAAAGGGCTTACCTTCCGCTTCAATCTTGGCCAAGGAATTTCTTGAAAACATCGTTCGAGTACATGGATTTCCTTCTGTATTGGTGTCAGATCGAGGTAGTCAATTAATTTCGCAATTCTGGAAGAAATGTTGTCAACTAGCGCAAATCGACGTGAGGTTATCTACTAGTCACCATCCCCAGACCGATGGTCAGACGAAAAGGACGGACCAACCAGACTCTGGAACAATACCTACGTTGCATGTTACATACCGAGGGCAATTGGAAGGATATATTATGGATTGCCGAATACGCATACAATAACTCAGTACATTCAGGAACCGGATAAAGCCTCTTTTTATACCATTTATGGCCATCATCCTCGAACCTCAGAACTTGATTCACCCCAACACTTGGAAATGCCGGCAGTGACTCATCTGCATTCTACTATTACTCAAGCCTTTAAGGAAGCAACTGAACATTTGAAAAAAGCAAAGGAGAAATAGAAGAATGCCTATCAGCATAGAAGTGACACTCCCCATTATCAGATTGGAGACCAAGTCTGGCTGGCAACCAGACACATACCCCTAAAAGGGACTCAAACTTTTAATCCTAGATATTTGGGGCCTTACACCATTAAAAAAATTATCAACCCGGTAGCAGTTAAATTAGAATTGCCCTCTAGTATGCGGATCCATCCCGTCTTCCATGTTTCACTTCTAAAACCAGTTCAACCCGGAACAAGATTAGCCAAGCCACCTGATCCCATTCTAATAGATGGAGAACCTGAATTCGAGGTAAAAGATATCTTGGACTCTAAGATGGTTAAATCTAAACTTTTTTATTTAATCGATTGGAAAGGTTACGGACCACAGGAAAGGTCATGGGAACCCAGTGACCACGTCCATGCACCTCGATTAGTGAAGAAATTCCATCGGAACTTCCCAGACAAACCAGGGCCCAGAGGAAGAACAATCTTAGGAGGGGCCTTGGGGGGGGGGGAGTGCTGTCATGATGCCTACCCCCGGGCAGCTGGACCAAGCCCATCCGCCCCGGAAGCAGGCATCCGGACATTTTTTTTAAACCTTAGAAGCCCCGGCTAGGGGCTATCTGGGTTCAGTCCTGGCGCCTTAGGCGCCAGGCTCATAATCATCACTTATCTGAGGCAGACCATGCTGCACATGCAACCAGGCCAACGTGAGACCTGGAGGGACTATTTTTCCACAAGGACTACTTTTTCACTCGGGTGTGATTCTAGGGACTTCTTACCTGGGACTACTTTTGAAGCTATTTAAACCACGCCCGATCTACAACACACGCTTCGCGTTATCCTGCATTTAGCAGCGTAACGCTCACCATGTCTGCAAACCTGCATCCAGCCTTCAGCCACGCCCGCCTCGAACACGGAGCCCCTAGGAGAGAAAGGAAAATAGGAGAAGAGGTTAGATTACAGACTTTAATCTGATTCCTCACCTGATTTTAGATCCTGCATCACTTTGAGCCTGAAGGGACATTCTTCCGGCACGCGTCGCATCCCAGCTGCAGCTCTGCTCCATTTTCACCAGCCCACAGCATCTCCGACTCGGCGCTGCCTCCGTCACTTTTTCAGTGATTTTAAAAACCTGGGGAAAAGACAAGAAAAAGCAAGGTGAGCCTAAAGAGACTAAAAAGACAATCACTTATATTACAAGACTTACCTGATTATCACTGGAGGCTTTATCCTTCAATATGCTGCATCTAGGAAAAAAGGAAAAGACAGTGAGCTAATCTTACGCACCTTTACAGGATAGTTTGGGTGATACAGACTCTTACCTGAACGCCGCCAGCAACCTTCAGACAAAATTTGCCGCTGCAAATCAACAGGGAAGTGCAAGAGTGAACTTTGGACATTTTGAACTCTTCTAAAACTTGGCAAACTCCAGACTCCATAATCGTCCAGAACCCCAGCACCTAAAACCAGTGAAGTAACTGGTATCTACGCGCCCCTGCATGCCACGCAGGATGGAGAGCTCACCAATCAAAAACATAAGGTGAGGACACTGACTGGGAATATCGGAGGTGGCAAGTGGGGAGAACGGGAGCAGGGAGGGGGGTCTGCATTCACACCCACAGGGCTAAATACCTTTCTCCATCTACAGGAGAATATTTCTACGAGTCAAGCTTACAAGACTGAGGAGGTCCGTCCAGGCGGTCATCTTTGCCCTACGCTTCACGCTGGTGGAGGCCGCAGCTGTCGGGGTTCGATCTACGTCCCTGTGGGAACCAGGTGAGCGTAACACACCTGGCCCTCCAAGGACTGGGTGACCTCCAAACAGATTACACAAAACTGTTAGAGCACTCCAGGAGGATGGAAGATGCTCTGGCAAAGAGTGACCAGGCCAGTAAGGACAGGACTCAGGAGATAACCCTCCTGCAGCACAAACTGGCCCAGTACTCTAAAATGACACAGGAAGCACACAGAGACAATGAGGCTCTCTGTGAGAAAAATGAAAGGCTCCACAGACAGGTAGCGATGCAAGAACAACTGATAGAAACTAGCAAGGCCTTGAGAGAGGAACAGAAAGGTCAGGTTCTTGCATGGCAACAGGGAGCAGGGGCTGAGAGAGATGAGGTCCGCTGGGAAAGGGAAACACCTCAGCATAGCCTCAGGAACCCTAGTGCCAGAGGCCTTCATCTCTTCCACTCCATGGACTCTGCCACCCCCATGTCCACTGGCGCATATGAGCCAAGGGCCACGGGGATGACAGACTTCAATCCAATGAGGAATATGGGGCTCATAGATCAGCACCTCGCAGGAATGGATGGGCGGGCATCTGGGTATGGGTTCCCAAGTGCTGTAAAATTTAGTGGGGAACTCCATGAGAGTAGGCCCACTAAGGGCATCCTGAAAACCTCTGCCCAGCTAGGACAGTGGGGGGAGGTGTACTTGGCAAATTCTGGGAGCAAGGAGGAATCCGAAGACTCCTCTGAGCGCCAGAGGACACAAGAAACTAGGCCCCCATATTCTGCCAGCCGTTCCCAGGCTCGCAGAATCCGGGAGAGCCTAGAAGACCAGACGGACACCTCTGGTAGCAGTGCCTCTGAGTCAGAGGAGGAGTGGATCAGGTTGACCTGAACCAAGAAAGCCAACAAGGTCAAAAGGGCCTTGCTCAAGGATCCCCTAAAACAGGTAAAGGCCATTAGGAGCGTCATCACTACCTATCATAAGAACACAAAATATTCAGTTTGGGAGCACCTTGAGCTCTTTGAACAAATGATGGAAACTTTCCATTTGAAGGACAGCCAAAGCTGTATTCAATGTGTCAAATGGACCTTCTCTCCCGAGTACTCCAGCTTCTTTGCGAGGCTGGAGGACCAGAATCATTCCAGATGGTCCACCTATAGGGCGGCCATATTGAAAAAAAAATCTGTGCACAGGAATCCTCAGGAGGCTCGCAAGGCAGCCTACAACTTGCAATGTGGGTAGGATCAAGCCCCACAAGAATCTGTTCAAGAATTAAAGCGTGCCTTTGCGCAGACCACCAAAAGGGTGTGCACTGACAGCAAAGAGTTTGTAAATACTTTCTTCCATGCTCTCCCCAAGTACATCATGACCCAGCTAGTGAGAGACCTTCACAAGAAAAGATCACTAGACTGGGTCATTGAACAAGCCACACACATTTATGAGGTGCAAAAGCCAGTGGAAAACAAAAATAGTCCCAAAAGCCCTAAAACAACCAACACCCCTGCTGCTGCCAAAGTGGCGGAGGTGATGGTTGCCCCCATTTTAGATTTGGTGATGGGGGCGGGGGGGCCTAAAAACCTGCCTGCACAGAATCAAAGCAACCCCAAGCCCAGAAGGCCCTTGGGCCAATCACAAACAGGGAGCCAGGGAGGTAATCCCACAAATGGGACCCCTAACTCTCCGGATTACATCAGCCCGCGCTACAAGGGCAATCAACCCATCCTGGGTTATGTGTGGACTCCTCCAGCCCAAGGGGATGGATCCAACCAGACAGCAGCTACCCAGGGAACTTCCCTCCTCACTTTCCCCAAGAGGGCAGTAATCCCCCAAATACTGGACAGAATTTCCTTCCAAGGTACCTGCAAAACTTCAACCCCCAAAACAATCCATCCTTTTTTCCCCAATATCCTGCGTCCAGACAGCCCAATACACGAGAGGGGAGGCCAAGGGCAGAGGGTTACCCATATTTTCCTAACCCGGGGTATTTTGGGAGAAGGGATAGCTACCCTTCCTGGGATCAACCCAGGGGAGACATAAGGGCCCCGTACCAGCCAGAGCGGGTGTCCCAGCTAGAGTGCCAGGTCCAAAACATGGCACAGGATCTGAGTCGCATGCTGAGGGCTCAACAGAACCCTCAGATGAGCATGGCGGTGCAGAATACCTCAAACCCAGGGCCTGGTGCTCCAGAGCAATGACGGGAGAAGAACCCTGACAACCCACCTGTTCCCAGGGAGGAGGCACAAGGGGAAGGGGGTGTAAAGCCTTGGAGGAAGCTTCCTTCCCCACTTGTAAAACGCCCCTGGAAACCCAGGAACCGGAACCAAAACCTCCTACCCCCGAAAGTCTGCCACCCAAGGAGCAGAGAGGGGGTAGGAGAAATAAAGAGCCCAAAAAGACCCATTTTGAGGAGGAGGTACACATCTTCCAGTTTGAAGGAGAGGGGTCCTCAGAGGATTCTGGGAAAAGGATCTTCTCCTTCAGAGATGGGGGAACTCCTCCCAAAGAAAAATGGGTCTCAAAGGATCCAAATCCAGACTGGGTAGATGTGGGGACCGGGTTAGCACCGCCCATCATCAGTACCCAGAATCACTAGCATGAAAATCCCCTGGTTCAAACCCATCCTGGCAACTGCCTCCAAAAAGGGGGGGGGAGCCCGGAACCAGAACCAGGGGAACCTGAAACTTCCCCCATATCTAGCTGTCACCTCTTTCTTCCAGATTCCCAAGACTCCAAACAGAATCCTGCCCAAATCACCTTCCTGTCAGTGTCCAAAACCAAGAAAGTAACCCACCAGTTGTCCAAAAATGTACATTATCTTTGCCCCCTTGAGGAGAAGGAGGGAAGATTCTATGCCCCGGTCCAAATACAGGGGCAATGTACAAATTTGGCACTGGTGGACACTGGATCCCAAGCTACCCTTCTGTCAAAAAGGGCCTTTGACCAACTGAATTCGGAAAGGGGGGAGAATTTTCAAATTCCTCTCACCCCTCATCCTGGACAACTTCAGAACTTTGACGGGAAGGAACTTCCCATCAAGGGGACTGCAGATTTGGATATTAAAATTGGGCGACACAATGTCACGGTTCAACCGTGGAAGATATGGAATAAATGGCGGCTTCATTAGGCCACCGCGGAATCAGCAGTTGCATACTAGTATTCATCGTGCCTTTGTTTACATAGGCTGACACGCCCCCTTACCAGACGCGCTGCAACTCTTTTGAACTGCCCCCGTCGGACCGTCCGGAGCTTCTCCGTGCGGTTTTTTCTTCGACCCTACTCTTTGTGTCCCCTTGCCCAACCCTACTTCTTTTCTTGCCTTTTTTTTTGTTTTTTCCCCCGTTCCGGTCAAGAATATTAATTCTTATTTTCCTTTCTTACGGTCGCGCCCTTCCGCGTACCGTGTTAGCCTCTCTTCCTTTCTCCTCTCGCTGGTGCTTGTCTTGCACGCCAGCGTTTCTTTCCTTCTTCTTTCCGTGCTCTCGTGTGTCTATTTCCCTTCTGTTCTCCTTTTTCTTTACTTCCTCCAATCTTGCATCTTGCTGGTTTGCCTTCTGAATCTGTCTCCCTTACACTACTTTCCTATCCTACCGTCCACCTTTTCTGTCAGCCCTCGCTCCTTTCGAGTTACCCATATTTTACCTGCATAGAAGGCTGCCCTGTTATCCTGGTTGGAACCTACCTTCAGTACCTATTGGACTCCATGCTCTCTGGATGGTGCCTCTTCCTGGAGCCACAGTCATTACGCCATTACGCCGTAGCTGTCCTGGGTCCCACTACATCTTCTAGTTAAGGATTTGGACCTTTCCGTTGAAGCAAGACCTGCATCTGCATGCTGATTCCGCTCAGGGTTTTTTGCGCCTTATCTGGCTTTTTCCCTGGATTTGGGGGCGAGCTCCCTTGGGTCCGCCTGACGATTTTCAAATCATTGTCATGGTGGCCTCAGGTGGAGAGCGTCCTTTTCTCTACGAAAGAAGGAAGGGAAAGAAGGCGGTGAGGAGTGAAGAGGATCCTAAGGGACGCAGAAAAGAAAGAAGGAGAGACAGAGACTCTACCATAATTCTTACACCGGAAGTCACAGGTGAGGAGACACAGGGGGAGGTTTCTGCAGACTCTGACACACAAGGTGAAGCACCCGGTCATAGTTGTGACTCCAGAGGGCACACCTTGTTTACTAGGGAATGACATCCTGCGTAGATTGTCACCCCTCATAGATTGTGTAAACAAGGTCCTCTGGACCCAGACTAGCAGACCAATAAAATTGAAACATAGTGTCAACCATTTAGTTTAAACGGCACATGCCACATGGTTGAACAAAAACCTGACCAAATAGAATTTCACTTCCAGAATAATCAAATCCCAGACGTAACCGTAATAGCAGTAGGACAACAAACTGGTGATGGGGGGTCCTCTCTATTTTTGAAAATCAACCTTCTTCCAGTCTAAGGTGGCAGTCCACACTGGAGGGAAACACTCTGAAATTCTTTACAAATTCACAATCAGAAAATCCCACTCCTATAGTCCAGAAAGATGAGAAATCGGCTCAAAGCCTGGCTGATATTCAGAAAATTGGAGAGCAGTTTTTCTCCCTATTCAGTTAAATGAAGGGAAGGACTCTGTTCTCGCCCGAGTCTGCGTGAACAACGGTAAGAGCTTCATCAGCAAAGCCATGTTCTGCAAACTCCCAAAAGATCCAGCCATTCCCACATTTAAACTGATAGACAAATGGACCTGGAAACACCCAATTCCAAACATCTCCTGCCTAGCAGGTGTATGCTCCGAATCTCCATAGGCAACAAGAGCTTAGTCCATAATTGTTGGGTTGTGCGAGATGTCCCGGCTGCATTTTATTTAGGCAGTGACATTCTCAATCGCTTTGCCATTAGTTTGGACCTAATAAACTTCAAAGCTTGGTCCCGATTAGCAGGTAATCCCATGGGCTTTGTTGACCCAGAGAAAGCATTTAGGTCAGCTCAACTGCTGCCTTATGCAGTTGAAATTCAGATTGGAGAGTCACCATCCCAGAAAGGACCCGACAATTCTCCCTGGAAGTGAAAGTTAAAAGAGGACAGAAACTGAAGAACCCTGACGCCTATATTCATCTTAATGCTTATTTCCAACAACAAGGGTTGGGGGTAAACCCAACACCACTAGTCAACATAGAACATGACACCATTCCAATCGAGGTGGATAACAGCGACTTAAAGAGTATCACTCTAGCCGCAGGCACCATTATTGGAATGGTGGTTGATGACCGACATTTTTCCATAGATTTAGGCAATGAACTGTTAGGACCAATCCCCAAGGACTGTTTTGACAGTGATAGTGACAATGACACAACACCAGACAGGATCTTCACCCGGCATGGGGGGAATTTCCTAGTGTATACTTCCTGCCCTTATGGTAAGGAAGATGTGACCTTTGACTTCAGGAGGGATGAGGTGATTTTCCAGGTCCATGATGGCTGCCTTCCCCATCTGAAGCCACCAATCCAAATCAGCACTGTGATCAGGGACTTCTCCACCCAGCTGGAGGAGGCCGCTGAGATAGCAAAACAGGAAGTCTTTCCAGGCTTCAGACAGATGGTTGAAGAGAAAGTCAACCTAGCTGATGCCTGTGAGACTCTGGAGCAAGGGCAACAATTGAAACAAGTTTTCTTAGATTTTCAAGATCTCTTTGCGGTGGACTCATATGACTGTGGTCGCACCGACATCCATACATAAACAATTCCCACAGACCCTGGCATGACTCCAGTGTTTGTGAAGCAATATTGCTTGCCTCTCGCATCAATGGAGTCCCTTACTGAAATAATTAAGAACCTTGAGTCCCGTGGAATAATTCGTCCAGTCCACAGCACCTTTAATAATCCGGTGCTGGGGATTTTGAAGCCAAACGGCCAGTGGAGACTCTGTGCTAACCTAAGGGAGATCAACAAACGGGTCTGTACTTCCCGATGGCCTCTTCCCTACATTGACCAAGGGCTGGCCCAGATCCAGGGGTCACAGGTATTCACTGCAATAGACCTGACCAATGGGTACTGGACTGTACCTGTCAGTAGGGAGGACCAATACAAGCTGGCTTTCACCTTCGGGGGGCAGCAGTACACATGGACCCGGACTCCCTTCGGATACATCAACTCCGCCAATGAATTTAACATTTTTCTACACAAGGCCATGCCAGACCTAGGTGAAAGGGGTAACCTGGCCTATGTAGGTGATGTTTTAGTCAAGAGCTCAACTGTGGTGGAACACATAGCGGAGATCCGTTATGTTCTGACACAGTTGAGGGCTGCCGGAGCAAAACTCTCCTTTCAAAAGGCACAGTGGTGCAGAACCCGTGTCAATTTCTTGGGGCATGAGATTACTCCTCAGGGTCTCTGTCCCCAGGAAAAGAAAGTGGAAGCACTCCAGAAATTAAAAGACCCCACAACTCTGCGGGAACTAAGGAGCCTCCTTGGACTGACTACAGCAAAAAGTTCATTGAGGACTACGCAGAGATCACAAGACCCCTGATCCATCTTTTGAAGGGGGGGTCAAGTGGGAGTGGGGTCCAGAACAAGCTGAGGCAGTAAGACAACTCAAAAGAAGCCTCTCACAAGCGCCTTGCCTAGCTTACCCTGTCAAAAACAAGGAGTTCTTCTTGGAGACAGGGTTCTCAAATACATGCTTGACTGCAGTATTATATCAAAAGCATGACAAGGTCAATAAAGTAATCTCCTATGCGAGTAAAACTTTATCCTCTGTGGAGGAAAAATTCAACAATTGTGAGAAGGCACTCCTGGCAACGGTGTGGGCATTGAAGAATTACCGCCCTTTTATCCAGGGGGAACACATCATAGTGGAGACTCCACACCAGCCTCTGCAATATCTCCAAAGTGACAGAATCCGGGCCAGAAATGTGAGTAATTCCCGAATTACTTCCTGAATTCTGTCAATGCAAGGCTTTCCTGTGGAGGTCAGATATGGCCAAAACACGAAGAGTCCCATCGCGCAAGGTCTGGCTGACTTGCATGATTGTGCGAGAGAAAACTGTCTCGAGGACGAAAGTCTTAAAATCAAGGACAATATGGAGGCATACCTTAATTCCCCACACAAAGTCTTTGAAGAAGACCAGTGTGAGGGAATGCCCACGGTCTATGTGGATGGATGCTCCTACCATGTTGACAACAACAGGGAAAAAGACTTGTGGCCGGCGTAGGGAATGCCTGGGTGAATGATGTCCCAGAACCCTCCGCTGGGTACAAAATCGGTCCCCGAAGTAGTCAAGTGGCAGAGTTGACGGCTGTGCATCAAGCCATCCTCACTGCTGTGCAACACCAACTCCACAAACTGGTCATAATCACAGATACGGATTATGTATGGAACGGGTTTGTGGAGCACCTGGTTAACTGGAAAACCAGAGGCATGCTATGTGCTAATAATAAACCATTGAAACATGGAAAATTAATTCAAAATATTGATGATCTGGTCACCCTGAATGGGATGACCATCTACTGGAAAAAGATAAAGTGTCATTCTAAAGTAGAGGGACCAGACAAAACTGGAAATGACCTAGCTGATCAGCTGGCCAAAACCGAAGCCATCCAAGGGGATCTACTTGAGATCGAGTCCCTGTTGGGGGAAATCCAGGTCACTGCTATCACTAGGTCCCAGACAAATGCTCACAATGAACTCTCAACTGCACAATGGAGTAAGGAGACCCCAGATGCTGGTTTGATTACGGCCCAATAAGGGGATACAATAATTGGTAAGTTTTATCAACACATTGAGGACCCTGAGAACTTTCCCCTGACAGATACCGATTACATTGGGAAAGAGGACCTCAGAGTGTTGATGAAATGTCCAAAAATTTTCCGAATCCAAGACGGTTTGTTGGTAAGGAGGTCCATAGCTGGCCATGATCAGTGGGTGGTCCCTACCTCATTCCGAAGCCTGATGCTAAGTCACGCCCATGATGCGGCCACCGCCGGTCATAAGGGGTTTCATACAACACTTGAAATCTTAAGAGAGGTTGCATAATGGCCACACATGGGGCAGGACCTCGACCAATACTTGAAGGGGTGTCTTGTGTGTGCACAATTTCAGCCAACATCCCTCACACACCGTGCGCCTCTCCAAAAGAGGGGGATGACACTGCCTGAGGGGGATGACACTGCCTGGGTCAGATTTACAAGTCAATTTTATCGGGCCCGTGATTCGCTCCTCTAGGGGGAACAAATACATGTTGACCGTGTCATGCTTGTTCACTAAATGGGTGGAATGTCTCCCGGCCCCAAATTGCAAGGCAGAAAGAGCAGCTGCCCTGATGATCAACCACATCTTCTCGCATTTTGGACTACCCCAAAGGATTGAGTCAGACCGAGGTAGCCACTTCACTAGCGAAGTAATGACAAAGATGTGGGAGGTACTTGGGGTCAAAAGGAAATTACACATTGCCTACCGGCTAGCCTCTAGTGGTGCAATGGAGAGATACAACAAGACAATTGTGCGCATATTAAAAAAGTTTGTGGCAGATTCTGGGCCAAGTTGGGACATCCGACTACCTCTTGTCCTGATGGCCATCAGATCTACCCCTTCTTCTGCAACTAAAATGTCAGCGTTTGAGCTCATGACTGGACAAAGGATGGTGCTTCTGGGGCGTGGCTTGGAAGCCATGTAGGTGGACGTGTCTCTGCTGAAGCTCCTGCCGATCCGTTCATCATCCTGTCTCAGATCGCGTTAAAAACAATGCAAAAGTTCCGCAAAAGGAGGATCGAACAGCGGAAGCCTCAGGGCACATGTGGACACGGTATGGAGGAGTGATCCCAGGCAGATGCAAAATTACAGGCCCGGGAAGTTTCTGAGGACCCGATCACTGGAGTAAAAAAGATGGCCGCCGCCTTAGACACAAAGAAGAGGGGATGACATGGTCAGAGGGGCCGCCCGACAATAGCATCTGCGGATATCCCTTGGCGTGTGGACTCGAATCGGAGCGCTGCGGCGGTGCCATTGATGCTGCATAGCCTTTTATCTGGACACAGTGTTCTTCAGGCAGAGGGGCGGGCTGCGCTGGCAGAGATACCTACGCCAGAAGCGAGCTGGGGAGCTGAGGCCGGGCCCGGACACTGTTACGTTGTGGCCCCGGTCTCGAGTGTCGGAGAGCTGATAAGGTGGTGGAATTCTGAGCACGGAAACTGACGCGTGCCTCTCCTCGGCTGATACAAATGTATCGGAGGATCTACACTCCGAACGCGACTGCAGCTACAACGAAGGCTCTGAGGACAGAGACTCGGAACTAAAAATGAGGGACATCCCGTACCGGAACAGAAAATAAGCATCAGCACATAGACTTATAGCAGCGCCCACTGCATGTGCGGCTAGAGGACAAAGCAGAGCAGGGAAAGGACAATTCTCTTGTGTGACATTGTTGAGCAGAATATGCGCCTGCTGGCCCTGATTTTACAGAAATAAGGGGCTGGAGGTGAAGCGAGGCTAAGATGCAGTGGGCGCTGGGACCGCATACATAATGGACTTTGTGGCCTGAGCAGTATAGTGCTCCGGATATCCCGGAGCTGAAGGTGGCGAGTAGCTGATCTCAGCCCAGCAGCTGATTGCCTGGGAGTTGGAGGCAGTGGCGCTATACCCAAAAGCACCCACCATGACATAGCGGAGCTCTGGAGGACACGAACAGTGTGCGCGGTGTCTGCCGGCCGCGTAAGAAGCGCCCTGGCCGCGCTGCGTACCTGGGCACACCGAATAAAGCGCCTTTAACATTCCCACAGTGAGAGTACAATGGCCGGCAGATAAGCCCAAATTGGTGGCAAGTCCAGGATAGAGAGTGTAGCAGTGGAGACGTAAGACATTGCCGGACTTAGGGAGACAAGTATCCCCCCAAAAAGCCGCAAACACCCAGCGTGTACAAGAGTAGAGAGCGAGTGTAAGGAGCGGGGCATATGAAGAGAGCTGGAGGACCTGTTCGGAGCCAGCGGTAAGCCTGGACACATCGCACCTAAAATCGGCGGACCCATAGTTCCGTCGGGTGCTGGCAGGATCGGAGTGCGGACCAGCAAACCTCTAAGAACGAAGGGCAAGCAATCCACGCTGGACGAATACGTCAGAACACCATCAGGCCCAGAAGGAGCCAAGGGAAAAGACAAGACCCCCGCTAGGAGTGCAGCCACCATGGGCACGAATCAGGAAGTTCTTGCTGCGATCGCTGACCTGAAAGTGGCCTGGGAGACCAAACTGGGACTGGCTATGACTAAATTGAAAGCAGTGCTAGAGCTCAAAGTTGGGGCAGTACAAGAGGAAGTGAATCTTCTCTGACAAGATGTCAGGTCGCTGGCAGAATGCACAGAGAACTTAGAGAAAGAGGTGGCCCCAAACACAGCGGACTGTGCAACACATAAATCGGACCTTCACGCCTTAGTGCAAAGAGTGCGCAACCTGGAAAGCAGAGCGGAGGAGGCGGAGGGACGTGCCCGGCGGAATAACATCCGTATTGTTGGCCTGCCGGAGGGAGCGGAGGGACCCAACCCTACGGAGTTCATCGAATCTATGCTGCTGCAGGAGATAACCAGCGGAGTGCTGTCCCAGGGGTTTGCGGTGGAAAGAGCGCACAGGGCCCTAATGAGGAGGCCGCTGCCAGGAACCCCCCTAGGCCGGTGATTGCCAAGATTCTGAACTATCGTGATCGGGAAAGAATTCTTGAACACTTCTGGAAGGGCGGAACAATACAAAGAGGGACAGCAAACATATATCGGCATACCCAGATTACACTCTGCTGGTACAGCGCAGTCGCATGAACTTTGGGATTGTGAAGAGAAGATTGCGTGAAGCAGGCTACAAGTACATGCTGCTCTACCCGGTGAAGTTGAAAGTGTTCCACAAGAACAGAACCCTGTTTTTCGAATCCCCGGAAGAAGCTATGGGGTGGCTTGATACGCAGAGCTGCCCCAGGAGTCGGGAATCCAGACGGGAGAAGGAGAAGTAGAAGATAAGTGATTTGTGTCAGTGGCGCCAAGGGGTGTTGCAGCCTAAGACAATGGGACTTGATTATAGTAAAAGATGTAGCTTATGGGCGTACAGATTCAGGGATATAAGTGGATATGATCCGTGAACACTGACACTCTTGATATGAACACGGGAGCCAGGCAGAGCTAGTCCTCAAACCCCCATAAGGAGTAGCTTAGTTAGGTCACCGGTAGTCCGGTGACACCCTGCCGGGCTCCTGTCCTCGGCACTCCGAGGCAGGACCAAACGTGGGGTCGCCTGAGATCCAGGGATGGAGCTGGGCATTTGTTGGGGCTGGGAGGGGTGGGGGGAGGGAATGGGCGGTGTGTTGGGGATTGTTGTTGGGACAAGGGGGGGAGCGGGAGTTTGTTGGGGGAGGGTGGGCAACGAGCCAATCTGCGAATCTGGTTAGGCGGGATGTGAGGTGGAGAGGGAAGGCGAGATACTATACCTATGGCGTCGGGGTGCCTTAGAGTGATTACCTGGAACGTCAGGGGCCTCAATAGTTACTTGAAGCATAACAAAGTAATGATGTACCTGAGAAGGATGAGGATCGACATAGCATTGTTACAGGAGACCCACCTTACCAGGGAGAAATTGGAGGTGGTCAAGAGGAACTGGAGGGGGAGCAGTGCAGGAGCCACATACTCTGCCTATGCAAGGGGAGTCATCACATGGATAGCACCTCATGTGCCATTTCAATTGCTGCAGTCTACGGGAGACCCAGAAGGTAGAATGATAGTAGTGCGAGGGATGTTGGAAAACCGGGAAGTGAGTATTATAAATTTATACGCCCCTAACCAGGATACAGCAGCTTACTTTCGGACTTTGTATGGCAAAATCAGCCCCCTATTGGGCGGCATGATCTTATGGGGCGGAGACTTTAATTGTGTACTAAATCCTAAAATTAACAGATCGGATTGTAAACTAGATAAACCCACCCCGGCTGCAAAGGTGCTACAGGCCCTCCTGAGAGATTTCGACTTGGTAGATGTCTGGAGGCAATTGCCACCCGGCAGATAGGCAATGCTCTCACTACTCGGCGCCACATGACCTGCACATGAGGCTGGACTACGTGTTCGCCACTGTCGAGCTTGTAGGCGAGATGAGAGGCGCAGAATATAAGGCTAGGGTGCTCTCAGATCACTCCCCTCTGGTCCTAGAGTGGCGACACCAACCCCCCAGAGCGCGGATTCTGACGTGGAAACTCAGAGCCGAGGCTTTGCAGGACTCGGGATTCCAGGAGGATCTAAGGGAGGCGATCAGGGAGTACTTTGAGATTAACACTGGTAGTGTTCGAAATATGGGAACTGTGTGGGAGGCGTTTAAGATAGTGGTGCGGGGGTGGCTATGTCGAAATCCAAGGGGCTCCAGGGGGGTATTGTACGAGAGCTGCAGGAAGCGGAGCAGGAGATGGAAGACATTATGCATAGGGGTGGCACCTCTCGGGAAGATAGGGTCAGGATGAGACAGTTACAACAAGCGAGCGGTGCACACTGGGATAGGCTATGTAAATTAAGCTTTAAGAAATATGTGGAAAGACCGCATGCGGGGGGAGACAAGCTGGGCAGATTGCTGGCCTGGCTATATAAGAGCGAAGCAGCACGGCCGGTGATCAGGGAAATTAGAGGGGAGGGAGGCCAGATCCTGGATACCCAAGAGGGGGTGAATGAAGAATTCCTTGGATATTACAAACGTCTCTATGAGGACCCGGGAGAAGAGAGGGATCAAGAAATCCAGGAAACGCTAGAAGATATGGGCTTGACCACCTTAGACGATTTAGAACGGGCACACTTGGACGCCCCAATCACATTAGATGAACTTGAGATAGTAATTCAGCACCTGCCCACTTGTAAAGCGCCAGGGTCAGATGGGCTCCCAAGCGAATTATACAAAACCTACAAACAAGAGCCGCTTCCCCCATTGCTGGCTATGTTTAATGAGGCATGGTAGGTTGCCGGAATCCCTACGGGAGGCGTTGATCATTCCGCTTTTAAAGCCGGGTAAGCCTAGCACAGACTGCGGGTCAAATAGACCCCTATCGATGCTTAACCAGGATGGCAAAATCCTCACAGCAGTGCTAGCTAACAGGCTGAAGCGAGTCATTGGCAAACTGATACACCCCGACCAAACAGGTTACGTCCCTGGCAGGAATATAACTGATAACCATAGACGACTGCACCATATTATTGATCAGACAGAAGAGGACCAGGGTGAACTGGTGATCGTCTCGCTTGATGCGGTTAATGCTTTCGATTCAGTTAGGTGGCCCTGGTTGCTAGCTACTTTGAGAGGCTACGGAATGGGGGCGGGGTACCTCAGGTGGGTTAAGATGTTATACAGCTCCCCAATTGCAAGGGTTAAAACGGGTGCCATTATCGCAGACAAATGGCAAATTAGCAGGGGCACCAGACAGGGCTGCCCATGGTCGCCCATGTTGTATATACTAGCGCTGGAACCATTGGCTGTATGTCTTAGACAACAATATGGGGAGATAGGGATTCGAACGGCAAGTGGTCAACATCTCATTTCATTATATGCTGACAATATACTCTTGTATCTGCGCTTCCTAGAGGAGAATATACAGTACATCCTGGAGGTGATGGAACGATATGCTACCCTCTCCAGCATAGCGGTAAACCCCAAGAAATCTTGCTTGTTCCCCCTGGGGAGATACAGACGTGCCTCACCAAGGAGCTTACCAGTACTGCCAATACCCTGGCGTACCGAGACGTTCCGATATCTTGGAATTGACATATACCACACAACAGGAGAAGAACACAAACACAACACGTTAAAGGCAGTTGAAGGCATCCAAAACAGCATGGGATTTTGGTCCAGACTACCCCTGGCCATGATGGGGAGAGCTGCTCTGATTACGATGGTAGTTCTGCCCAGACTGTTACATTTCTTCGTAACTATCCTGTATGTGATCCCTAGGCGTTTCTTCACTAGTCTCCATAGCTTGTGCAGGGGCTTTATCTGGCACAATTCCGGGAACAGGGTGGCTCTCTGGAAATTACAGAATCCATGTGACAGGGGGGGGCATAAACCTGCCGAATTTCGAGGTATACTACTTGGCGGGACAACTGCAATATGTGGCTAGGTGGCTGTCAGAAGAAGAAACGGCCGAAACCAGGCTGTTGTGCATGGAACCTGTTCCCTACTTCCTCAGAGAGGTAGTGTGGCTACCAAAGCCAAGGGTACTAGAGATGGCGAGGCTGTTTGTGCTTGGCTGGGAGGTGTGGCACAGGGCATGGCAGATGGCGGGACACCCGGCTCCGTTCTCTATGCAGGTGCCGCTCGTTGCGCTATGCAGAGAAGACCCTGAATTGATAAAAGGGGTCCACAGATACTGGGAACCGATGGGCCTGGCTACCCTGGGAGATATATAGTAGGAGGGGGAGGCACTGGAATTCCAGAATCAGTGGAGGACACCGGGGTGCATAAAGGGCAACACATTACCTATTCCAGAATTGTTAAACGAATGCGAGAAAAGTGGCCGGCAGCGGTGCTAGCAGAGCAGTCTGATGTCACCTTTAAGACGATATATGACCTCTCAGAGGGGAGGCATGAAATATCCCGCATATAGGAGCTACTGGGGTCCAAGGTGGGGAAGGAATTGCTCCAACTGAGACAAGTCTGGGAAGAAGAGGTGGGAGAACCCATGTCAGATGGGCTATGGGACAGAGCCCAAAGATATCATAAGAAAGTATCACGGAACGCTATGCTCCAACAGATCCAACTATATGTCACACATAGAGCATACCTGACCCCATGGAAGATTGCCAGGTTTGGTGGCCAGTCGACTCAGAGATGCCCCAGGTGCGGGGAGGAGGAAGCGTGGATGCTACACATGTTCTGGGCTTGCCCTCGAGGTGGGGAGGTTCTGGTCAGAACTAAAGATACGAATGGCAGGAATAGGCATAACGCTGGAGGTGGAGTCGACCTGGGCATGCATGCTAGGGGGCTTTCCTAGACCACGGAATCTTAGACACATTTGTAAGATGAAAGCCCTGGCCTACATCCTGGCCAAACGGAGGATTGCAATGTGCTGGAAGGCAGCCCATAGGCCTAGGATAGAGTTGTGGTGGGTGGACCTTATGAAGTGGGCGGAGGCAGAAATGGCTGCTTGGTTCGAAGCGGTCAGCAGAGGATGAGGGGAGGAGGTGGGACCCCTACTCGAATGGAGGCAATTGGTGGCCACTATGCCGGGCCCCTCCCATATTGATCACAGTGATGATGATACGGAAAAGACAATCACAATAGACCCGCCTGAAGAAGAAAATGCTGATGACACGGATACAGTGGGTCGAGTTAATGGGGACGGAGAGAATAGGACAGAAAAGCGTACTCTGTAATGTCATGTTGTTAACCTAAGCATGGAAGTCCTAATTATATGTAATGTTTGGTGTGTTATAAAATAATAAAAAATGTTTAAAAAAATAAATAAAAAGGATGGTGCTTCCCCAGCATCTGCTCTACAGAACCAAAGAGCAGACCTTGATCAATGCCTCCACAACTCATGAGTATGTTGAAAATCTGAGAAAACACCTTCAACATGCTTTTGCCTATGCTCAGCGGAATCTAGAAAGATCTGCAGACAGTATAAAGACCCATTATGACTTGAAGACAACTAGAAAAGAATACCAAGTAGGAGACCAGGTCTACTTGTACAATTTCCAAAAGAACCAGGCCAAACAGCGCAAATTTCTTCCTAGCTGGAGGGGTCCTTTTGAAATTGTAGACAAAATCTCACCAGTCGCCTACAAAATCCGTATCCCCAAAGGCAGTTTGGCAGAAGGGGAAGATAAGTGGGTCCATATCAACCAACTAAAGTGTTGCCATCCTAGGCACACTCTGCAGCAACTAGAGGATTTGTCTGGAACCCCAGAGGGGGTCACTAGAGCTCTCTAGAATTTCAACTATAAAACTATTCACCGGTTGAAAATGAGTAATAAATTGCAAATTGAAAGGATTGTCTTATATGTCAAATGTATGTATCTGCCCCACTACATGAATAGTGGTGGGGAAAATGTCTACAAATATGCTCTGTTTTGTCATCCTAGGACTAAAACCGTGAATACTAAAACCAAGGAGGACCATTCGGGGACCGGAAGGAAACGCCCAAAGGGCCCGGGGTATCGCTCCATGCACTCTCATCCGGAACTGGCGAGGGGAACCTGTCGATCCAGCACTGATGGGAGAAGCAGACGAATTTTGCCATTTGGACCAAAAAGAAAACATCCCAATCTTGCGACTTCCCCTTGATGGGCGGTCAAAAGTCAAATTGCGAGGGGGGGCTTTGTGGGATGTTTTAACCCACTAGGCTCTGCCATGCGACATCCCTGTGTGCTGGTGGCACCAGAATCAGCAAAATGGCTGCGAAAATCCCATGCGCGCCAAAACCTAAGGAAATTGCGCTCCACCAAGCACAAAAAGATGGTTTCCAAACCTACCATGCATGTTGTCAGTGGTGGAATGGAGACCACACTCTGAAACATGTCATTGGGCTGTCCAACAGGTAAAAATGGAGCACAGATGAAAAGCAGTGCTTGCTGAAAGGAATCTGAAATCTGCTTTAAATCTTTCTTGGTTGCTAAAAAATACAGAATGCTGGTCCCAAACACCCGCAAACATCCAATCGTCTTGCGGGGTGTCCCATGCTATGGAATACAAGGAATTATTGTGCATTTGCAATATCCAGGAAAGTTGAATTGGTCACAAAAACATCTACAGCCAGTTTGCCTGCCTGGGAAAGCTGTCAAAATCTGGGCGCAGTACCAGCAGCCACCTGTGACTGTTTCAAAAGACTGTTTTAAAACTGTAAAAGTGGTACCACTAAGATCTAATGTCTCAAATCTAAGTGACTTGTTATCAAGAGCAAACTAGGTTGTCACTATTTAAACTTCATGATTTAGAGCCTAGAATCACTCTTCTAGGTGTTTGTTTGAAAATTGTAAGTTTATTTGCAACAAAGAAAAATATGACAAATTTACTTTTAAAGTAAGCCTGATTCAGCAAAAGGCCAGGAACTTACATTCTGGTGTTGATGAAGAGGGGAGGAGATTTGGGCTGCTGCTCCTGGGAAGAGACAAAGGACCTTCCTGAGCTGAAAGGATATGCAGATTAAAGTGTCACCAGTACTCTCTGCCAGAAGGAAGAAGGCAGGGATTGCTCTTGAGCTACAAGAAAACTTTTGGGGGCGGAGAGAGACAGTTTTGTTGATTCACAAATGGACAAAAATCAGATTTCTAATAAAACTGATAATTCATTGTAAACAATTGTTAAACAATTGTTAAAAATATCGAAACCCCGGACTTCTGAATCAAAATTTTGGGGGCACATTTTGAGAGGTGCCAGAACTCTGTGCTATGTGCTGGGACACACTGTAGAAATTGTGGATTTATAGCAAATGCATTGATGTCAGAAATATGAAACTTCACACATGTATGCCCCTATGCAACGCGCACATGTGTACCAAGTTTGGACAAAATAGATATTGTATCCCGGACAGAAAGTGCAAAAATGTGTCAAATTCAGACCCAAGATCCTACAGAGACGGGGCTTGGATGAATACTTGCTCCACAAAATATGTGATCTAGATATGCTATGAAAAGTAGATTTCATGTGCAAAAACAAAGGGGAGGTTTTTCCTGCCTCATAAACCACCTCATCATGATGACACTCTGTTTTCTTCTTCAATCAAGGGAGAGGAAAGACTTTAACCAATGGACTACCTAGGGGGTGCGCCTAGGATGATTCAGCTTACCCACCCCTTTAGTAAATACATAGAGACAGCTGAGGGCTCACACAGACACACATTCACCCACCGACCAATTGCTGGCGGAGCACTTTGCAAGAGAAATCCATATTCCAGACTTTAGAAACTTTGAAAGCAGAAAGGCCCATTTCCAAAGCTGAACCATTCTCAGCTTGGCCTTTAAAAATCCACAAACCAGATTTTATCCCAGACCTCTAAGGGGAACCAAAGAACAGCCTGGCTGTGCTGTAGCTGCTTTCCTGCTAAGAATTATTGCCAGAATCCAAAGATCCAACCCAGTAGAGCCGTGCTGTGACCACATAGCTGTCAACCAGAACTAGAGCAGATCCAGGCCAGTCTCACCGTGCGGTGTCCAGAGCGCCTTGCTGATTGCAGACCACAGCGCCTTGCGGTCCAGTCCGGTGTGCGCAGCATAATTCCTGTCCAGAAATCTTGACTGACCTGAATCCCTGACGGTTCTGTCCAAACCTATGTAGTGAGTATCCTTAGCATAGGACTGTCATTAGTATATGTACTATCCATAGTCATCCCTATCCAAACCAATTCTCTTTTCTATCCAGAACTGCATTGTTAGAATATTTTTGAACTGCCTGAACTCTCTACCTCATCCCTATTATCTTCTGTACTAGTACTGTTAAAATCATCTTTGCGCTGATATATTATCTTAAGAAAGGCGAGAGTCTCGGCAGGCAAAACCATACAGAGATATCCTGGGCTGGTGGCTGTGCTGTCATGTAGTCTGCATCTTCATAGTCTAGCCCTAGCGTAAAGAAACCTTATTTGTAATTTTAAAAGCGCATTCTTGTTTGACATTTTGCCTCTGTCTGAAAAAAACAACCTCCACAAAAACGTTCATAACTTCTTCTAGAGACCAGGATTTAGTGTCTACTTGAAGCTAACATCCTAAGCTTTCCTATCAACCCAAAACCGCATCTCAACTCCTTATAGTTTTTCCGCAATCGCACTTACCGCGCACAGAAAAGTTTGCCGTGAATTTTTCGTTTGGCTCAAATCTACAACGTGTGAAATAGCTTTTCATTGCACCCGACCTCAAAATTGTGTTCAACTTGCTTATCACTCTTAAATCATTGCTAGTGTTTGCCTGATACCATACAAACTGGCTCCCATTAGCATTTGAACAATTTCAGTGAATTAAACCATTTTCAGTGTTTACCTATTTCATTCAAGCCAACTTTAAAACCATTTTTGACAAGTTTGCAATCATTCCTGTTTCTCTCTCTGTGTTTGCTGGGGGAAATTGGGATTGATATATTGTATTGGTTTCTGCATTCCTGAAACCTGTTCTCTCCTTCTATCTCTTTATATTGCATATTGGGGGATTGAGGAGTGTGCAGGGGAAATATTAACCACATTGCCATTTGATTGAACCCACACAGAAGTATTATTTCTGTGCTGCATTATTTTTCCCACCATTGCTCCTTGTGATTAAAGAGATTGTTTAGTGTGACATCACCCCATTGGTGATTATTGGATACCCATTAAAAATAGTGCGATATAGATTGTGAATAACATAAAATAAATATTTTTATCTTTGCAAACCAGCCTGCTTCCTGGTTCAGTGTGACCGTGGGGGGGGCGTTCAAAGAGAGGAGCGTGATATAAGGGGTACATTGTTCAGTAATAAAAGAACTTATAGACATAAATAATTAACGTTTTCAGCTGTGCATCACACGCTAGGCATTGACTTAGGTGGAGTGCCGGGTTGAAATCACTTATATCACAGACTTCATCAATTGCAGGACTAAGTACGTGGTCTATGCTAACGTGTGTGTCTGCCAGAAGGTGTATGTGGGTAGCACGATCAGGCCGCTACGTATTTGAATATGCAAGCACCTCAGTAGTCTTAAAACAGAGGACCATTTGCTACCACTAGCCAGTCATTGGCAGAAATGTCACCAGTTGGACAATGTTGAAGATATCAGATTCATTGGCCTTAAGAAGGCATCGATTGGGAAAAAAGGAGATCTTAAGCTCAAACTGAGACAATTGGAGGCCAAAACAATATGTAATTTAAGATGTGTCCAACAAGCTCTGAACACGGACAATTAAATGTATGTTTTTCTGTAATTTGGATACACATTCTTTTAAAACAATGGATGTTTTCATGAATATTTATCTGTTAACACAATCTGATCCATGCCTTGTTGGGACTCATCCAAGCATCAGCCCGGCTCTACTAGCAATTCTATTGATCTGACCGGCAATTGGTCAGCCTTTTTTCTAATTTTCTGATTTTCTAATTTTTAGTCCTTCCAATTTTCACTTAACCCCCATTAGATTTATTGACTGATCTTTTCTGGCTGTATCATCATATCCAATAGACATTCATTACCACACCACCATGACCAGCCTCTTACTTCATCTCTTAGAGACCAGGATTCTCCTAACCATTGTCTCATATGTATTGCACACTACATACAGCATGTTCATTTTTTGCTTTATTACAGCATCATTATTTAATTCATATTATTTCCCACAGGAGGTCCTATTACTCATGCTCACCAACTTTCTCAGTGCATTACTCATTACCTAATCAGGCCTTATACATTTTAGATTCCAACGAATCTCAATATTCTCACCAACTCCTATGTAGCGTCATTTCTTGCATTTGCGCATGCACATGACGTCATGACAGTCATTGCGCATGCGCGTGATGAGACGCGGTGGCGCAATGTAAACACTGATCGCCATACAGAGTGCGGACACTTACACCAGGCAAGCGCTTGGGATTTACCCCTGCAACTCCGATCCATAGGTAAGACTAGCACCACCATTGAGGCTCACCAACCCTACAAAGACTTCCTTCCATTCCAATTGCAAGTTAACTTAGCCTCTTTTCCACATTGACTTTTTAGGTACTGATACCTCCATATAGAGATTCAGTGATATAGACTGGCCAATGTGCCCCTCAATAACTTCCACTAAGGTAAGAACAAGGGCAGTTCTCTTGGTTTCTGGCTTAATGCTGACCTAAATATATATATATCTCAGAATACTAACAATTCCATCTTTCGAGGAACAAGATCCCGAAATGCTCAAAGAGTGGGGCCAAGCAACCAACACATGTTCAAACACGTTTTTGCAGCTTTTGGTTAAATATGCAGGAGCCGAAAGAAAGAAGGTTCTGGAGAGGATAGAGGAGGTTGAGAAGAGACTGACGGAGATGCCTGAAAGTGAGGAGGGGAAGAAACTAAAGATCAATATGGAGAAAAATCTCGCAAGCTATGAGGATGAGATAAAACAACGTAAACAACGCACATTTTTGCACGATAAAGAAGTCTATGAGAGAGATTCGAGCAATTAAGATTGACTTCAGGGAATAGTACCCCTAAACCAACAAATGAAATTGCAAAGGATGGTAATGTGGAATCCTCAGCATCTGAATCGGATGCCACAGCAAGTGAAAACGACGAGCCAATTGTATGTTTACATTTTTTAGACGAGATGAGACTCTTGCGACAAGATGGCAAAAAACAAAAACAGCAAAAAGGAGGAAACCAGAGTCGGGGGGGGGAGCAGAGGCGGCCGGGCAAAACGAGGAGGGGGCAGAGGGGAACCCAATGGCACAAACAGTATCCCGGACAGATTGCTACGCTCTGGGAAATAGATAACGAAATCAAAGACGGTGGCCAGAAAATTATCAATCTGTCAGACCATACCCTAACGAACCATCAAGAAAGGGTTTTAAATCTCGGTCTTAATTTCTGCCCAGCCGCTTCTTTTAACTATGTTCAAACCCGCATTGACCTCGATCATTTTGTGCGCAAATTACGCTTGAAGAAATTCTTTGCAACTAATCAATTTGCCACCAAGAAAATATGCAAAGAAAGAGGTAAAACAGATCTAACCATCAACGATTTGGGAATACTAACAACTCTGGCCAACCTTGAAAAAGAAATTGAGTTGGATAATGAATGTGAAGAAAACACATTAGACCTTGAAGATCTCGATATAAGGACAGACTGGACCACCAAGAGTAAGCTTAAATCTAAATCAAAATTACATCCTATGGCAAACTTAGGTAATAATATTGAAGCATTTCAAACTCTTGTGATTGAAGGTTTGAAACACTATCGAAGGGTTAAAAAACCGAGATTTAAAGACAATCTGACAAAAAATGAGAGGATTGCCTTAAAAGAACTACAAACTATCACCAACTGTGTCATCAAGCTCTCTGATAAAGGACGTAACATTGTCCTTATGAAGAAATAGGATTACATCAAAGAGGCATATAAACAGCTCAATGACAAAAAATGTTATGAAAAAATTGGGAATAATCCGATTAATGAGCTAGAAGACAAGAGGAATGATTTTCTTAAAGTTTGGGAAAATAAAGGCATCCTCAGTGAGGATAACTGTAGGTTTTTGTCAGTAACCAACTCAGTTATACCCACAATTTATTTTCTTCCAAAAATACACAAAGATACAAAGAAACCACCAGGAAGACCAATAGTTTCATCAATTGGTTCAGTTTTAGAAAATATGTCTAAATATATCGATGAGGTACTTTTTCCGTTTGTCTCCTCACTTCCCTCATATCTCAAAGATACTACTGATTTTCTGATACATATTGACAATGTGCCATGGGAACATGATTATATCATGGCGACAATGGATGTGGTGTCACTTTAGACTTCGATCGGACATGAATATGGTAAACAAGCTTGTGGGAAATTCTTAAAGACAAGGTCATTGAACTACCTAGAACATACTAAGTTGGTTTTAGAGATGATTGACTTGGTTTTAACTAATAATGTATTTATCTTTAACAACGAATACTTCAGACAAGTGCAAGGTACTGCGATGGGTACAACATTTGCCCCATCATATGCGAATCTTACTATGGGGGCATGGGAGGCCTCCAATGTCTGGTCTGATCAAAATCACTTGCTAACTGAAAATATTGTACTCTGGCTGAGATACATTGATGATCTCTTTATTATTTGGAAGGGATCTGAAAAAACATGGATCGATTTTGTGAAGCTGTTGAATACAAATGAACACAATCTGAGATTTACAGAAACACACAGCAGTACTCTTTTAACCTTTTTAGATGTTAACATCAGAGTTGTGGACCATATGTTAACAACAGAACTGCACAGAAAACCAACCGGAACAAATACACCTTTGCATGCAACAAGTGGCCACTCGAAAACGCTAATTTGGAGCATACCGTATGGTGAATTTTATAAGGATCAGATGGAATAGCTCAACACTGAGGGCCTATGATCAAGAAAGTAAAATTGCAGCAAAAGGGTTTTCTGACCAATGTTATCCGAAAAAGGTCATTGAGAAAGCTTATATAAAAGCCAGAAAGCAAGAAAGATTGAATCTTCTCACAGGTCCCAAGACAACAGCCAGATTGGAAAAGGAGAAAGATACAACACGACTGATTTTGACATTTGATAGCGAAACACAGGAAATCAAATGTATTCTTCAGACATTGGAAGATCCTTCTGGCCGATAAAGACCTTGTAATGAGCCTGAAATTGTACCCAGAAATAAGTCTGAGACGCAACTGTTCTCTGAAAGACACCCTGGTCCAAAGTTTTATGAAAAGTGAGGCAACAATGGCAAAGGGAACGTGGCTTGCACCACAAAAATTGGGTTTTTACAAATGCACAAAATGTAACATCTGCAGATATGTATCAGGATTAGTCAGGCGAGTACAAAGGCAGCGAATATGGCAAGGGAAATGTGCACTAAATCACACAGTGAATAGCCTTGAATTAAACTACGTGCACACAGGAACCAAGACTCATGTATGCTAAAACCCAGGAGTGCAAATAGAGTGTGACAACAAAACCAATATATGAAAAGGGATGTGGGGTAAGCACCTGACCGCGAGGAAAGTCGGCAAGTGCCTTACCCCCAATTGCTGTTACAGGTACTGACAGCGCTAAACCCACATAGAGGGCAAGCAATGACAGGATCTGTGAACTAACACTCTTGATGGTATTAAATAAGGAAAGTAAAAAACAGTACTCACGAGGACGAGAAAACCCTCTTGAATGTCAGCAAGCCCACGAACCCTGTTGATCAAATACCTAAGTTGGAATAGTGATTACAGAATAGTGAGGAAAACATAGGCATTCACACAGGAGCTAGCTACAACAGCACACCACACCTAATAATCAAATGGGAAATAAATGCAGAAGTGCAATGGAAAACATGGAATGGATCCCAATAGAAAGTAAGGATCAGGAGCAGGGAAAAATGAAATTACCAAGGCAAACATTCCCCACTCCTCCAAGTAAAAGACAGAAAGCTAATCTAAGAGGAAGGCTAAGGCATAAAGGTTTACAGCAGCAAAGGACAAAGTCAAAGAAATATAGAACACAGACAAACTGGGCTGCTTCTAAAAGGGGAAAGCACTGAGAAATGCTGCCTGCAAACAGAGGAAGACAGAAAGGGAATCTAGGGAGCAGAAATCAATTTAGCACATGAATCCGAAATCCAGGGCGGAGGAACAAGAAACAGGAACTAGGACCTAGGCACAAAAGCTAGGAACAAGGAACAAGGGACTAGTCACAACAGGAACACTACAACGATGACCAGCGCTGGACTGAAGTAAACTGAGGCTTTTAAAGCTGCTTAACGAGCACACCCATCAGGTGTGCCGCCTGCTGCACCTGCAGCCACAGGTGTTGCCTATCCTCCACCCAACCTTGTCCTGCAAGGGAGGAGGTGAAGCAGTGAGCCAGGCATTCTGGGAAGCATAGTCATTTGATCAAAGTAGCATGCTGGCTGCCAAAAACCTGGAATGGATCCGGAAGGGAAGTAACCTGGAAAATAAGGTTTTAGCGCTCCCAATTCATCACAGCACTGTAGCATAAGGTTCGGAGGAAAAATCCAGTAGGGAATAAACCCCAAATCATGCCCCCAAGTGGTGGGAACGGGAGCGAAGGGAGCGAGTCGTGACAATATGCCAGAAACTGTGCAAATTTTGAACATCCAATTTTGGGGAACACAATCAAGATAATGGATGCCATCACATGTGAAACAGAGTACGTGGTATATTCATTGGGATGCACCTGCAAAAAATGGTACATAGGCAGCACCAAATGCAAGCTGAAGATACGGATTCAGCAACATGTACGGGCCATCCAACATCAGGACCCCAACTATCCAATGGCCAAACATTTTAAAGACCATCATGCCAGTGATTTGCAGGGTTTCTATTTCTTTGGTATCTATAAAATTGACAAAGAACCGAGAGGAGGTGATCGTGAAAAAACACTCCGTCAAAAAGAGACATGTTGCATACTAGACTTTGAAACTAAACATCCAGCCGGCCATAATATGGACGAAGAAATGTATACATTTCTGGGACAATGATGATTTTATAAGGAAGTCAATCTATAATAACTGCTTTTAGAGTATTATTACTATTATTTTTTTGATTTTTCATTTCTTTATTCCAAACTTGTACTTTAAGAGAAAATGTTCATGCTTAAGTATTTGACACCTTTCCATTTCATTTTATTCTAATCTCTCTACCCATGATATGTGTATCTCCCTCTGCTTTACTTTTCTCCGTCCTCTATCTTATTCTTATGTTTCATGTCTTATTCTAAAAATATTTTTGGGGAATTATGATTTAAGAGATTAGGCAGCTGTGTGATTTGGAGGCCCAGTGAGGTTACCTTCTTTCTCGGTTATTTGCACTTAGGGTGATTTTTAAACTTATTTTAATGGTGATTCATGTGTCAGGATTTGAGAGGACAAGAAAGAGTGGCGCCACTAATACAATTTTTGAAGTGAGACCGGGATACTTCAATACTTGTAGTGGTAAAATGTTCTTATTTATAAGATACACTTTTAAAGAGGCACTCATTTCTCAAATTTCTTATATATTTGAGTGGACGGACAGATTTTGAGACACGTCTTTGAATGAATTGCGATTGTATTAACAATGACTGAAACAGTGATTCTAATAGAATCCAAAACGTTGAATTGGAATCGAGGTCCATTAAATACAGTTATTATGTCCTTCTAATTTTGTAAATGAAAAACTTTGACGTGACATTATTTGATGCCTCTATGTTTTCCGGTTGAATACCATAAGATGTTTATTATGGGAAATTGGAAAAGATAGGTATCGGCACGGATTGTGAAATGGGCTATTCTTATTTGTGAATATATGTAATCTGTTACATTTAGATTTTACAGATGGGGACAAATAAGAAATATCCCACGAGACCTATGAAAAAAATTCCTTTAAAAACGAAGTATAGTTGCACTAATACCATTTTGCACTTTAATTTTGCAAGGCTTGCACAGGGAATGTTCCCACCCAAATATATTAAAAATGGGTAATGCACTATGCACTTTAAGGAATTGTTTGCACGTTGCACTTTCTGTTTGTTTCTGTTTTTATGTTAACTGATTTTAAACGGCAAGAATATTATCTTCTTATATGTGAAATAGTTTTCCAAATGAAAATGTAAAATGTAACATGAAGAAACATTGATTGGTTGAACCCGTTCCAAAATGGCCGGTCCGAAATTGTGGCCCACTCAGTCCTCTCTCTATGGCAAACTTCCTGTCACATGGGGTGTTTTTAAACTGGGTGAGGTAACCACGAAACGCGTCAGATTAAGCCATACATTATGGAGCACCGCACTTTAGGTGGTTTTATTGACAGTCATGTGCTGTGCATGGTCTGCAAAATAAAGAGGATATTTTTTCCAAAAGAGAATTGATTGCCTGGTGATTTTGTAAGGAACGGGGGAGTGCCTCTCACTCTGACTGTTGAAACACAGTCTCAAGATATATATACTGACCTATAAGGACCTATATATTTTTATATTTTGGCATTTCAAGCCATTAACTTTTATGACACTAAACAGTGGGTTTCGATTAAGGAACTATATTTGCAGCGCATTATCTTTACATGAGGCACCTTGTTGCTTGGTAATGGGTCTCAACAATGCTCACAAGCAACAGTATCTGCACACCAATTCTATATATGGATCACCTAGATTGGAGTGAATTACGGCAATAACACTAATAGCTGGAACTACTCCTTCCTAGCGTAGTGAAAAGCTGATTACTAAGTAATTGAACCTTTGCCATGTGCTAAAGAATTTCACGTCTTATTCCCCAACTCCTGCTCTCGCCCTCCTTGATTGCCCATCCCAACTTTGGGTATGTACATCCGTTTTGATATTATTTATCTTGTATATACTTTAGAATATTCTTGTTTTTTACATATTTTGTTTCTTCTCATATGCACAATATTTGTTGTATCACTTGTGTTTTGATGTTGATAATTTATTTCACACCAACATATGTACATGATCATATGCATCTTTGTGTTGATGATGATCGAATTGTTGTGGCTACATCAATAACAGCCTTGAGAACGACCGAATGGTCGAAACACGTGTCGGCTGTGCTTAGAATAAATCACCTTGCAGATATTCAATGGCTTCATCTTTATATATTTTCTAATGTTGTCATGAACTTTGAAATGGAACTTTAAGTATTGATTACTGTAATTCAGGTCTACTTGTGCAGTACAAGTACACTCCACAACTTCTACTGTCTATTACCTTTGAGGTACCAAGAGGAACCTCATGTGTACTTTCTGCAGCATTTTGACGAGATTTCAGGATGTTGAGCACACCACACACAGTTATCCCCCAACAATTTCTATTTTGAAATATTGTATCTATTGAAAAATTAAATAAAAAAATAAATGAGCATTTCTACACATAAAGTTAACTTTTTTAAATAAAGCACATAGGGCCTGATTATGAGAAAGGCGGTAGAGGGTTAACAGCGCCGGTAGAGCTGCCGGTGCTGTTACACCTTTACCGCCTCATTACGAGGTCTGCTCGCTGGTCCCGCTAAGGACGTCTGGTAAAACTATGCATCCTTAGCGGTTCCCGTGAGCAAACCAGGATGCTAACAACGGGCCCGTCATTAACGTCATTAGCTACCCTGTCATTATCGTCATTAATCACATGGGAATGGGGGATGTACCGGGTCTGGGTTCCTGGAATGGGGAAATACCGGGCCCTCCAAGGTCGGAATGACCCAGTATTTCCCCATTCCAGGAACCCGGACCCGGTATGGGGGTAGCCATGCCGCTAAAAGCGGCATGGCTACCTCCATACTTGTAATGAGGCCCATAGTCTTGTTATTGGTAACAAGATACTGTATTATTCTTCATAAAGCATCTATACTGCTATCATACCCGGCTGGTGTGCATAGTGTAGTTCGCTCCACAAGCAGGAGAGTCCCATGGGAGCAACCTCTCTGCCTTCTGCTCCGTGCTTTTCTGTGCAGCACCCTACGACACCTCCACACTCCTCCCGCACCACGAGCGGCGTGCCCTTGTGGCGTGGGACGGAGTGATGCGGGCATCACAGAGCGTGGCACTACAGTATGCTGTGCAGAAACATCGACACAGTAGGCATACATGTTGTGCTTCTCACCCCTTACAGCATCTGCAGGTAAGAAGCCCTCAATTCTGTACACAAGTGGGATACTGGTTTGGTGCATGGGTGCAGCAGCCATGCATTATGTTGCCTCCCTTTTACAATAGCCTGGGCTCACAGACCCTGTGTCATGAGATAAGTAAGATGTTGTGCTGCTGCAAAGTGCCACCTCTTCTCTCCTGCATGTCCTTTGGTCTCACGTCCTTAGTCCAGAAAATGTGCATGAGTGGAGTACTTACTGATGTATTCCTCTTTTTTGCAGCTCAATACAGAAGCCCTGCTGGATTCTTTGTCAGTGAATAAGATTGATACAGCCGTCCCTTTGAAGCCCCACTGCCACAAGCTTGTTAAAGCATGTTAGCTGCTTCTAGTGCAGTTTTTGGTGTGGTCCCCCGGTTTAGCAAAGTCTGCCATACCAGGTGATACTCTTAGAAAATGGAACAGTTCCTGTTTCCTCAACCTCGCGGCTGTGGAAGCTGTCAATGTTTTCAATGCTGTGAGGCCTCATTAGAATATGTTTCACCATTAAAATATTTTAAATACATAAAATAAAAATGGTACCTACTCCTGCTCACATGCAGATCACGGTAGCAAGCATATTAATCCTCTTCACAGCAATATTACCAGTCTAGCTAGCTTATAGGCTTTGTATATCATACATTTGGCAAGAAGGAGATGCATACAGCAGGCGCAGGCAGTATGTAAAAACAGATTAATTGGCATGCATATTAATGCCGTTAAAGGGTGCCCCCGTGATTTGTGGTGTTCCAGAGGTGGTGATTATACTTATAACATGTGTTTATCCCTTCCATGATGATTTTCAGGATGCCACATTTGGTGCTGGAATGGTAAGTGTTTGTCGTTATATCTCTCTACCTGTCTCTCTCACATAATCTTTGACAAAGCACCCTCCATAAACTAAATGTGCTCTTGCCACTTCAATACTACACGTTGACCAATAACCTCATATAATTTCAAGGTCTTTGATAGAACCTGAAAGTATAAAAGGCTCAGTCTAGAGGTGATCCTCAGATCTCTGTGGTGGAGACTCAGCCCACGTAACAACCTTACTGTCTCAACAGATAGCTATAGTCGGCCCTGGTCCACAATCGCCGTCCATTATCAGCAAGACTTGACCATGATTGGCAATGCTTGGAAATGGTTGGCTATGATTGGGGATGGTGGGCTATGGTTGGCAATGATTGGCTTGTGGATAGGCAACCGTGGTTGGTTTGGACATTGGCGAAAGTCAGCAATGGCCGACTGTGTTTGTCAAGGGTCGTCTGCTGTCTGATCCTAAAAAACGTTTGCTAATATGAATAATGCAAAATGCAAAATCTTTTACTGCAGATAACCAAGACAAAAGACAGTTCAGGCAAACAAAAGCCAGACTCTATATCTGCCTCTGCTAATCCTTATCCTTATCCCCTACTCATCATTTAGTGCATTCATTTTGGCTTACATGCAGAGGGGAACTAAACCACCACCCTGTGGAGCCAAAACATAAACATTCAACATTTAACCTCTTTAGTGCCAAGGACGAGCTATCTCGTCCTTGGGATTACCTCCCTGTCGCCAAGGACGAGATAGATCATCCTTTCAGGCACTCTGTTTTGTGGATCGCACAAAACTGTAATCCAACCCCTGGGCTATGTGAGGGGGAGGTTCCTCTTCATGGCCCAGGGGTTGGATTTCCTTCAATTTCACGTCGGCGTGCGTAACGCACGCCGACATGAAATTGAAAGCAAATTCACAGCGGCAGCCATTTTCGGCTGCCGCAGTGAAGAGAGAAGGTAAGAGCCCCTCTCCCGCTGCCTCGATCTCCTGCTGTATTTCAAGCCAGAGATCGAGGCAGGTATCCTTAGAAAGGGGAGATCCTCCCCTTTCCAACGATACCTTGTGTGACTGCATTGCTGTCCGTGGATCGGGCGCCAAGCTCGATCCGCGGGCAGCAATGCGCACTAGACCACCAGGGATCTGTTTTGGGAGCAGGGGGAGGGGGCTGCTTACTAGGTAAGCGGCCCCCTCTCCCCCAAGCCCCCAAAGAATGGTGCCACGGCTGTGGAGACCCCTGGGGGCAGAGATCATCTGCCCCCAGGGATGAAAATAAAAAAAAAGGAGAAAAAAAATATATATTTTCGAAAGGAGGTGGGATGGGTTTGGGGCCCTGTGGCTCACTAGACCACCAGGGATTCTGCAACAAATGGTGTCTTTGGAAAGGGGAGATTCTCCCCTTTCCAAAGACACCATTTTACAAGCATCGCTCTGCGCCGATCCGTGACCAGCAATGACCACTAGACACCAGGGATTCGTTTGTGACGTGGGAGGGGGAGGGGGGCTGCTTACAGTAAGCAGCCCTCCCCCCGACCCCAAATCGTGGGGGCACATATCTAATAAACCCTGGGGGCAGATGACTGATCATCTGCCCCCAGGGAAGGGGACAAAAAAATAATAATAAAAAAAGAAAAACGTGATGGGAAAGGGGAGGGGTTTTGGGGGCCCTAGCCACCAGGGATTTTTGGGAAATGGTGTCCTTGGAAAGGGGAGATCCTCCCCTTTCCAAGGACACCCTGTGTGACAGCATTGCTGCCCGCGGATCGGGCGCAGGGCCTTCGATGTGCGGGCATCAATGCACACTAGACACAGGGATGTCTTTGAATGGGGGGGATTTGGGGGTTGCTTACAGTAAGCAGCCCTCCTCCCCCCTGGCCCCCAAAGCATGGGGGCACATATGTGTACAACCCTGGGGGCAGATGGCTGATCATCTGCCCCCAGGGAAGGGGGCAAAAAAATAATAATAAAAAATGGAGGAAAAAAAAGTGATGGGAAGGGGGGAGGGGGTTTGGGGGCCCTAGCCACCAGGGATTTTTCCAGAAATGGTGTCCTTGGAAAGGGGAGATCCTCCCCTTTCCAAGGACACCCTGTGTGACAGCATTGCTGCCCGCGGATCGGCGCAGGGCGTTCGATGTGCGGGCAGCAATGCACACTAGACACAGGGATGTCTTTGAATGGGGGGAGGTTGGGGCTGCTTACAGTAAGCAGCCCTCGCCCCCCCGGCTCCCAAAGCATGGGGGCACATATGTGTACAACCCTGGGGGCAGATGGCTGATCACCTGCCCCCAGGGAAGGGGGCAAAAAAATAATAATAAAAAATGGAGGAAAAAAAAGTGATGGGAAGGGGGAAGGGGGTTTTGGGACCCTAGCCACCAGGGATTTTTCCAGAAATGGTGTCCTTGGAAAGGGGAGATCCTCCCCTTTCCAGGGACACCCTGTGTGACAGCATTGCCGCCCGCGGATCGGGCGCTCGATGCGCGGGCAGCAATGCACACTAGACACAGGGATGTCTTTGAATGGTGGGGAAGTGGGGGCTGCTTACAGTAAGCAGCCCTCGCCCCCCCTGTCCCCCAAAGCATAGGGTCACATATGTGTACAACCCTGAGGGCAGATGGCTGATCATCTGCCCCCAGGGAAGGGGGCAAAAAAATAATAATAAAAAGTGGAGAAATAAAAAGTGAAGGGAAGGGGGGAGGAGGCTTTGGGGCCCTAGCCACCAGGGATTATTCCAGAAATGGTGTCCTTGGAAAGGGGAGATCCTTCCCTTTCCAAGGACACCCTGTGTGACAGCATTGCTGCATGCGGATCGTTCTGCAGGGCGCTCGATGCGCGGGCAGCAATGCACACTAGACACAGGGATGTCTTTGAATGGGGGGAGGTGGGGGCTGCTTACAGTAAGCAGCCCTCTCCCCCTCCTGGCCCCCAAAGCATGGGGGCACATATGTGTACCACCCTGGGGATAGATGGCTGATCATCTGCCCCAGGGAAGGGGGCAAAATAAAAAACGAAAAGCACAACAAAAAAAAGGAATTTTGGGTGGGAATGGGGGGCCACTAGCCACCAGGGATATATTTTAGAGAAAAGGGGGGTGGCCCTCTCCCCCTCAACCCAAGGGGAAATGGGGGCACCCCTTGTAGCCCTCCCTGGGGGCAGATATCTGCTCCTAGGAAGCGGCATCTGACCCCAGGCAGGGCTGCATGAGATGCCCCCCCTGCATTTGGTGTGGGGGGTAGAGGGTCACCCCCCATTACATTAGAAAATTACCTGGCAGTTTAGGGTGCCCCTCAGCCCGCCCTAAAGTGTAGTGTACCAATTTTCATTTTTTTCTTTGTTTACGAAACTTGTCTTGGCGCACAGGGGCACATTGGTGAGCCAATCTGGATCCGGGTTGGCCAAACCTTACTGCCCCACCCACTGGGGGGCCTGTCCCACAATTTTTGATGGCCTTCTCCCTTCCTATCCCAAATGGAGGGGGGTGTATCTCACGCAACCGTTTGTAGGAGGCCCAGGGAAGCCTGCATGAGGTGCCCCCGCCACCCATTTGGGGTGAGTGGGGATAGGGACCCCAAAAATGGTGGGACAGGCCCCCCAGTGGGTGGGGCAGTAAGGTTTGGGCACCCCGGGGCCAGATTGACACATCAATGTGCCTCTCTGCTCCAAGGGGAGTTGGGTTACCAAAGGAAAAAAGTGAAAACGGTGGAACGCTTTTTAGGGGGGGTCGGTGGGGCACCCCAAAGGGTCGGGGAATTTTCTAATGGGATGGGGCGTTGACCCCCTCCCCCCACCCGCAATGGAGTGGTGCCATGTCATGCAGCCCTCCCTGGGACCAGATATCTGCTCCTAGGAAGGGACACCTGAGCCCAGGGAGGAGTGCAGAACACCCTTATCTGCTGGAAAGGAAGACAATTCTCGGACATTTCGCTCTGGCCACCCACCGAAACACACCGCTAACAACACATGGCCTACCTTCCCGCGTCCCCACAGGTGTCCTGATGAAAAGGGTACCTCACATGTGTGGGTGCACCTACTGGGGGCGCAAAAGGAAAAGGGTAACCCGCTGGTAACCCCAAGCCTTTCGCCACAGCACAATTTGTTCATGTGGGCAACCTACAGATTTGGGCCTAGGGTGTCGAAGCCAGCAAGGCAAACGGGGAACCCCATGCATTTCCCAAAAGAGGACACCCGTGGGAATGTACAGAGGTCTGACTTGCGCGAAGCGGCCCAGAATCTACTACCCAGAAACCCTGGCAATGTCCAAATTTGGGGGTAAAAAACACAATTTCCAGACATTTCACTCTGCTCAACCACCGAAACATGCTGCCAAGAACAGATGTCATACCTTCCCGCGTTCCCACAGGTGTCCCAACGAAAACGGTACCTCACATGTGCGGGTTCACCCATCTAGCCGCAAAGGGAAAAGGCTAACCCACTGGTAACCACAAAAGGGTTTGGGGAGATAACCTACAGATTTGGGCATAGGGTGTCCAAGCCACCAAGGAAAACTGGGAACCCCATGCATTTCTGAAAAGAGGGCAGCAGTAGGATTTCACAGAGGTATGATTTGCGCACATCGCCCCAGAATTTATTTTTCCCTTGGCGACCAGGTAGGTGCACCCACACATGTGAGGTACCGTTTTCATCGGGACACCTGTGGGAATGTGGGACGGTAGGACATGTGTTGTTGGGAGCGTGTTTCGATGGGTGAGCCGAGCGAAATGTGCGGAAAATGCGTTTTTTCCCCACATTTCGGACTTTGCGGGGGTGTCTGGGTAATAAATTCTGTGGCGATGTGCGCAAATCATACCTCTGCGGATTCCCACGGGTGTCCTCTTTTCGGAAATGCATGGGGTTCCCTGTTTTCCTCGGTGGCTTGGACACCCGAGGCCCATATCTGTATATTGTGCCGGTCGCAGAGCGTCTGAAATTCCGGTCTGAAAACAGACTTGGGGTTACTTGTGTTTCAGGCTTTCCCCTTGGCGCCCAGGTAGGTGCACCCACACATGTGAGATACCGTTTTCATTGGGACACCTGTGGGAACGCGGGACGGTAGGCCATGTGTTGTGTTTGTGTGGTTTTCATAATGTTTTGACCCATTTGCTGGTGCCCTTTGTCACACAACCCTTTCATTTCCCAAATGTGCCCTACATTTAGTCGCTGCTTTAGGCACCATACACTTTTGTAACCTGCAGAAGTCACCTACCCTTGAAAAGGTCTGCCTGTGCTCTTTCACGAAATGTATGCTTGCCATTCCTCACCACATTGGTTTTCCCGATTTACACATGCTAAGTGCGTCTGTTCAGGCCGTGAGCGTAAAACTCCTGTGTACCATGGCTCAGTGTTTGGCTTGTGGTATTGCTTGTTTTGTAAAACACTACAAAAAATGTGTGCTTTCCTAACTGCAAGAGTCGAGGGAATGTAGCGGAGCATTGTTTTTCTCAAAATTCATAGAAGCCATTGCCGTACCAAGTCAATCATGTCCAACACATACCTTTTTTTCCAGTCATTTTCACGCTTTTCCCCCAATATATGGCAGTTTCTCCTACCTAGTTGTTGCCTGACCTACGCAAATCACCCCTTCCTAAACTTGGAATTTTTTCATGTCCAAATGGCAAAAATGGCCAAAATCGCCTACCTCTCACAAAACGGTGGATAACCACATCAAAATAAAAAAAATTCGTTTCCACTCAACCTGTTCTTGAAAGCCATGACATTGGGGCACTCAGCACAGCAAACCATTTGTTCCTAGCTCTTACAAGGAAAAAAACACAGGCTTTTTTGTACATCATTTTATTGGCATTTTTTGAAAAAACCCAACATTTTCACACTTTTTGCTTATTTTCTCTCACCCCCCTACAGCAACCTAAGATTCATGGGTCGCCTTACGACCACCTACATGTGGGAAAAAAAGGAGCCAAATTTGGCCGAGATATCTCATGTAACAACAAAGTTACAAGCCATTGAATGGCCACATACCGAAATCACCAAAAATGGCCCTGGCACTGGGGGGAAATACCCATGGCAGTTAAAGGGTTAATAAGTACTCAAATAATTCTACTGAAATAAAAAGTCAAATAAAAAATGAATCAAATAAGAGAACAAAAAAAATTAAGTTTGAGTCCCTGTAATATAGCCAGGGGTGTTAATGTCTCTGTTGCAGAGACATACATTTATCCTACGGGTCAGAATTTCCCATTCCAAGTTAGATAACACAAAGGGTTGATATGCCTGCTCTGATTTGTCTGTTACATGCTCTGCATATACCTACCATTCTAAACAACGGAAAAGCTGTGGCCCCTGCAGCCCGCCCCCAAAAAACTGAAAAATATGTTACGATTTGCTCCTCATAAAAACAAATACCCCTTCTTCTGGGTGCTCCAGCATGGGAGCAGGGCTTTTTTCATTTAACTAGGGCGCTGCCGCTACACCAGAATGGAACAGCCTTTGAAAGACTCATGCTGGTGTGGCTGCGGCGCACTATTTAAGTGATAAACTCTCCGCTCTGACACAGCAGCTTGGAGCTTTTCATTTAAATAGGATGTTGCTGCTACACCAGCACAGGGTAGCTTTTGAAAGGATTACCTGAGCTGGTGTGGCAACGGTGCCCTAACACCCACCAGATACAGAGGGACGCCCTGCAGCAGACCGGGCTTTCAGCCGCCCGTCTGCCTCATGGGGTAGAGCTTGCTGAGGTGGCACCTTGCAATGTTCTTGCCTGTCCTTCAGAGACCTGTTACAGAATAAGAAGAAGCTGCTCTACTATTTGTGCGAGTGAGTGGGGGCTGTGCATAGGGGATGCAGCCGCTTCACTTGTGTGCTGAAGAGGGACACATTGAAACAATCAGCGAGGGATCCTAGCATTCTCAGTGTCAAAAAACAACTCTTTTTGGGTTGTAGCTGAAGACTGTGAAGGGAGGCAGACCTAGTTCTCAGCTGTCAAACCCTCGGAGGAAGCCACTGCCCAGGGTTATGATCAAGCTCAATGGGACAACATGTCCAACAAACTGCCAACTCACCCTAGTTTTGGCAGAGCCTTCATTTATTGTGATTGCCCAGATACAATTCCCTTTCACACTTTCCCTTCAACATAAAATATATACAGTAGTCACTCAGTGGTCAATTAAAGCTTGCACCCTATGCCTGTTTACCCGCGTGAGAAACCTGAAGGTGTCTCCCTGGGTAAACCCTAGGGATCTGTCATCCCGGTGGCAGGACACGGCCGTCTCTATTGGATCTAGTTCCTGGGGTTGGACTAGTGAGGCAGGATCACCTGGTTGGGGGGTCCTCAGGGAGTGGGAGTGGGACACTGATGGGTGAGATGCGGTATCCCGCTTCCTTCAACACCTTTTCCCTATCCTCTTCCATGGGACATTGAAAAACACTGCCCCCCCCTTTTCCGACACAAACACCTTCGCACAACATGAAAGACAATGGACTAACACCAGAGCTGTTTACCTGTCTTGTACCAATACCAGGGTCAGGCAAAGTCAGGCAATTGATCAGAATCACACACACCTGACAGCCCTTCCCCCACAGGGATAAAAGGCAGAGCAAGAGAGCACAGTATGAGCAAGGCAAACTCCACGACGAGCTAGCTATCCAGACCCGGCAGTTCAAGAGGAGGAGAAAGGTGACAAACATTGAGAGGCAAATGAGGAAAGACATGACCTTGCCTGTCTCGACAAAACCCTGCGAAACCTCTGCAGAAGGAAACGTAAGACCGAGGACAATAGCCCAAGTGTCCTGCAGAAGATGTCAACGGTACACAGAGCATATCGACGCTGATAAGTCGTAGCGAGGGATACTCCAGCTAAATTGGTACCAGCCTTGACTCCAGTTGCGAGGAAAACCAAGCTGTTCATCACAGCCGGTGATTCGAAGGGGAAACCAATAAGAACCGGGCTGTGGGGAATGAAAGTCACAAAGTAAAAGAAGTTCAAAGAACTGTAAAATTATAAAGGGGAGACCAGCTGCAGAAGGTGACCGGCACCACGTGGGTGCTGCTCCGAGAAACTCTTGTCGATCCCCGTCTGAGTGAAACTACAGATACCAGAAGGCCGAACGAGAGCCGCTGAGATAGCTCAAACTGGTCATATGGGAGGTCAAGCAAAATCCCCATAGAGCCAAAAGCCTTTGAAATAAGAACTATAAGAAAGCAAGGTGTCATGCCCGCATCCATGCCTCAAGCACGAAGCCGAGTCACCTCTCGTAATCCATCCCTCCGCCGGCCCCATGTTCATAAAGTCCCCACTGCTGCTTCTACTCCGGCCAAGCATCGGAGGAGGCGTGTCATGCCACCGCAGAGACCGTGGCCTTGGCGGTTTACACCGTGGTCTCGTTGGCAGTTGCCCTGGCGACTGCAGGATGCCGGGGAAGCGCCTGCAGCCGCTCACATGAGGCGTACATCCTCTCATGACCCATTGCCGAGGCAACCTCCATAAATACGGTCAGTAAGTTGTGCACGCCGCTTCTCAGCTGTGTCCTAGGGCCAGTTTGTGTGGCGTTCTGGTTTGCTTGTCTGCTTTGTTTCTTGGAATCATTGGTTTCCTGGCTTTGTGTTATTGGACTGTCTTTGGGTTTACCCTCGGATTTCTTTTTCTCAAGTTCTGCGTGGATTGACATTCTATACTCGATCTTGGACTGCTCCGTGGACTGTTTTTGGATTGCCCCTTCTGCATTACGTCTTGATCTGCCATTCTGCACCACGCTGACTGAACTGGTGTTATAACGTGGTTCCGGGGGGGGCGTGGCCTGGAGCTGATGGCGTGCAGCGGCTGATCCGCTGAGCTCCGGCCGAGACGCCGTTTCCTGATCCTTTTTCTCCGGCATACGAGAAGCAACAACCCGCTGAAAAGAACGCAGTTGTGGGGAAGCGGTTCCCTCCAAGAATCCCTCGAAGGGTTGATTATCAGACCCCCTGGACAGCAGTGGTGGGCCCGGAATACGCTCCCTCCCTCGCCGGGGCCGGCTCCAAGATGGCGGCCTGAACAGCTTGGCGGGGTCCCCGTGTGGAGCACACACACTTCCGCGCTCCCGGGCCTGTGCACCAGTCGGGATCGGAGAGGAGGCGTCAACTGGCGACACCCGACCGAGGCAGGCGCCGGAACCCCGAGCTCTCGCCCTGCTCCCCCTCCACCGCAGAGATCGGCTCCGGCTGGCACTACGCGCCGATGAGGGAACACGCGAGGGTCCCCAAGCTTGCGGATCCTCGCACCACGACCAGACAGCGAGCGCTCGGACGGAGGAGCGCACAGAAGAACGCGCCGACGCTGCCAGCCTCTGGACCCAGGTGCCACCCCAGATCCTGCTCGTGACTGCGGAGTGGACACGGGACGCAGGAGCCTGGCGAACAAGGTGCGTGCAACCGTAAGACACCTGCTAGCGGGACCCCCGGTTCCGCCCTCCCTTGTCGCCACCTGTGCCCACCTCCTAGGCTGCCCCACGCACTCCAACGCCTATGCGCCTGTGACTGGAGTGCAAATGCAGTGGGGGCAGCGATAGCGAGAGCCTGGACAAGCTTGTGGAGGCCCGGAGTACTCACGTCACTGGCGGCCAGCGCCCCAGATTTCTCCCAATTACACTTATCGAACACTCTGGGTACGCTCTACTCGAGAACCTCCCTTCCGGACACATAAGTGGCCCCAAACTTTTTTACTCCAGCGGTTGCACAGATCTCGAACTTTAGCGCACCTGCTCCTGCTCCCCCAAAATGGCCGCCAAAAACAAAACTAAAGCTGCCACCATGGATTCCTTTGTTTCAACTAGTGCTAAGACCCCCACCCAAGCCAAGACTAGCCCCACCGAAAACACCTGGCCGACTGAGGCCAGGTGACAACCACTCCCAAATCCTCGACGCCATTGCCTCATTGAAAACCCATATCGACTCCAAGATCGATGAGTTTAAGATAGATATACAACTCATCAGACAGGATGCTCACAACTTGGCGGAGAGGGTGATGACCTTAGAGAACACGGCAGAGGAAGCGTCCGGGACCTCCACAGCCCTACAGTCCGAAGTCTCGAACCTGAAAAGGAAGGTCGCAATCCTCGAGGAAAGGGCTGAAGAGGCCGAAGGTCGGGCCAGGCGGGGAAATATCAGGATCCTGGGAATCCCAGAGGGGAACGAAGGCTCGAATACCACATCCTACGTCGAAACCCTGCTGATACAGGAGATTGGAGCCGGCAAGCTGTCACAGGGGTTCGCGGTCGAAAGGGCCCACAGGTCCCTCCAGAAACGGCCGCCCCCCGGCTCACACCCACGACCAATAATAGCCAAGATATTAAATTTTCAAGACAGGGAAATCATATTGAGACACTCCAGGGAAACAGGTCCTATCGAACGAGGAGACTCCAAGATCTCCATATACCCAGACTACACTCAGAAGGTGCAGAGGGATAGGAATTAATTTGTCCCGATCAAGGATAGGCTTCGCCAACTGAACTTCAAATACAGGTTGCTCTACCCGTCCCGCCTAAGAGTCATCTACAACGGCCGAGTGGTATTCCTCGACAACCCGGAGGCAGCCAACATGTGGCTAGAAGATAATAACCTTGCTGAAGGCAACGACGCTCCACGGAAGGAAGACTAAACCCCACAGACCTTTTCACGGCGCCCGCACGTGGCCATAAATCGTGCATGAAACGCACATTGCCGGACCCCAGAAGGTAATCCAGTCAACAGTTTGCCATAGGAAACGGCCCTCGCTCTGGGCCCTGCCGCCTCGCACCAGCCCCACCCCCAGCGAAAAACAAAATCGGGCCAGTTCTTCGCCCGACCCGACTCGCGCCCGATCCCCGGATGGGTTCACACGGCTCGAGTGCACCTGAGCACCGCGACAGTGTTGTAGTCGCTGGGTGCACCAGTTTGAGTTATGTTACTAGTTACGTTAATTTCACAGTCTTCGTTTCACTAATGCCAGTAAGACACAAGATGGACACAGGTGATAAACCAAGTGATTGCGAACCAGATGCCGCCACCATGCAGCCCGCTATCCGCGGCCTGTCACCACACCAGGCCACAGGGATTGTATCTCATGCCAAATCCAGAACACTGAACCAATGGCGTCACATCTTACTGTGATGACGTGGAACGTGAGGGGAATGGGCTCGTACCTCAGAAGGAATCGCATTCAATCCTACCTCAGAAGAAAGAAAGTCTCGATTGCGATGTTACAAGAGACCCATCTCACGGAGGACGCAATGTCCAGATTAGCAGACCGATGGGAAGGGACTTTGTGTGGGTCCCCATACTCCAAATATGCGAGAGGCGTACTAATATGGGTGAACCCGAACGTGCCCTTCCAGCTACAGGGGTGTGAATCCGACAAGGCAGGAAGATTTGTGATAATGTGGGGCACCATAGATCAGACGACGATTTGCCTGGCCAACACATACATCCCACAGCACGGAATCCCGTCATACCTCAGCGCATTAAATGCCAAGTTGGCACACCATCGTGGCCGTACCTTCATATGGGGTGGAGACTTCAATTGCGTCATGGACACAGCCATGGACAGATCCCTTCCCCCCCCCCCCAATCAAGCAACCCCGCAACTCGCACCCTGACGGAAACAATTAACCAACTTAACCTGGTGGACATCTGGAGGGCACAACACCCAGCTGACAGGATCTACTCACACTACTCAGCTCCCCACGGAGTCCACACAAGAATCGATTACTTGTTCATAGACAGGGAACAGGTCCCGCTGCCAATAGCTTCCGAGTACTTGGGGAGATCTATCTCTGACCACTCCCCGCTGAGCATGCAATGGCAGCTAAGGGGACCCAGACCCCCGATTCCCTTGTGGAGGATGCCCACCGCGACACTAGATGACCCGGAGTTCAGAGAAGATCTTGCTGACAGATTGGAGGATTATGTCGAAATCAACAAAGGATCGGTGTCCACCTGGAGCACCCTCTGGGAAGCCATGAAGGTGGTTACCAGGGGAGAAATCATATCCAGAGCTGGCGGCATCCGCAGACAGTTAAAGGCGACCCTGGAGACACATGAAGCAGAGATCACCTGCATGGAAGCCACCTCAGACATTTCTCCAGAGATCGAAGGGAAACTGAAAGTAGCCTGTGAAAATTGTCAGAAATCCTGGGATAGACTGGAGAAATTTGACTTTGTAACATACACCACTAGATCCCACAAAGAGTCAGACAAACCGGGCAGACTGCTGGCCTGGCTGTGTAGGCGTGAACACCCCAAACACCTGCACATGGAGATAAGGGATGATGAAGGAGTATCCCACAAGACGCAAATGGGGATCAACGAGGCATGCGCTAAATTCTACTCAAAACTGTATGCCCATGAAGCCCAGATACCCACCGAGTCATTAATAGAAACTCTGGAAGAGATAGGCCTACCCCGAATATCCAGCGAGCAGAGAGACGAACTGGAGCTGGAGATCTCTCCCGAAGATGTTAGGGAGGCTATCAGGTCGCTCGCCACCAACAAGGCCCCTGGCAGTGACGGCCTACCGCCGGAATTTTACAAAACATATGAATCTATTCTCACTCCCATCCTACACGAAGTTTACCAGGAGGCCTATGCGAACGGGATCTTGCCCAATACTATGAAAGAGACTATAATCATCCCCATGCTTAAGCCGCACAAACCACCCACTGATTGTGACTCCTATCGACCTCTGGCTATGCTAAACTATGACAGCAAGATCCTCACCTCGATATTGGCCAGCAGACTTGCTAGAGTGATGGGGTCCATAATCCAGGAAGACCAGAATGGATTCGTTCCCGGAGGTAACACCACAGCTAATCTGAGGAGGCTACAGCACATCATGGCCGAAACCTACGAGTCCGATGAAGACCTAGCGATACTGTCACTCGACGCCATCAAGGCCTTCGACTCCATCTATTGGGAGTGGCTTGTGGAGGTCTTGAGGAATTTTGGTTTTGGTAAAGGATTCATTAGATGGATCCAGGTACTCTACAACTCCCCGACGGCCAGGGTCAAGACAGGCAGAACACTATCGAAATCCTGGGAAATACAGAGAGGCACGAGGCAGGGATGCCCACTCTCGCCCATGCTATACATACTGGGCCTAGAACCGCTCGCCATATACTTCCGTCAACAATTCTTCGATGCTGGCATTAAGGTGGGCAACGTCTACAACATAATATCGCTATATGCAGACGACGTCCTTCTCTACCTAAGGAATCCTGAAGTCAATGCACCGACTGCACTGGAGGTACTTGATAACTTTGCGAAATACTCTGGAATACAGTTCAGCAGACACAAATCCTCTGCATTCCCCCTAGCCAGATTGCGAGACACCCCAGCAAACGACCTCCCGCCCATAGGGATAAAGTGGCAACTAGACAAGTTCCGGTACCTAGGAATTAATGTGGGCCACACTCCGCAGCTCACACATGGGCACAACACTGAAGTCGCAGTCACCAACCTCCGAAGATCTATAAAATTCTGGTCCAAGCTCCCACTAGCGATGGTGGGAAGAGCGGCGATCACCAAAATGATAATTCTCCCCAGATTCCTTTACTTCTTCGTGAACATTTCCCACTATGTTCCGCCGCACTTCTTCAGGAAACTAGAGGCTATCATCAGGGACTTTTTGTGGGGCCCCCATAGGCACAGACTGTCACTGGCCACGTTAACTCTGCCACATGAAGAGGGAGGAATAAAACTCCCAGACCGACAGCTCTACTACCTGGCCGCTCAGCTCAGCCACATCACGAAATGGTTATCGGATGAACCAACGGCCGAATTAGGGCTACTGAAACAATACCACACCAACCTAATCCCTAAAGAAACTTTGTGGTACCCTCTCCGGCAACCCTTGGACATCCCCCTAATCGTTGAACTCGGCAGGAAGATATGGGCCAGGACCTGCTATATAAGGAAGGTGAAGCACCCATACTCTCCTGACAACCCTATAGTGGTGGATGTGTGCAAAACGAGGGCAGACCTCTCTGTAGCTAGGAGATGGGAAGAAGCTGGCATATACACGTGGGGGGACTTGTTCGGAGAAGAGGGATTCAGGGACTTCGAGTCGCTACAGGACATTGAAGGACTCTCCAGGGGCCAATTTCTCTGGTACCACAGGCTCAAACAGGCTGCCAAGAAGCAGTGGAACAGCTGGCCAGAGGAACCCACCCCAGATCCGCTGCTGCAGGAACTGCATGACCTCTCGGATGGATGGAGACCAATCTCCAGGCTTTACAACAAGCTCATCGATAAACCTAATCCCAAAGGAATGACACTGACGGCGAGATGGGAAGCAGACCTTGAAACACCACTCACCGACAAGGAATGGGAGAGAGCACTAATACACCCCAAGAAGGTGTCAAGAAACTCCAGATTTGGCCAAATACAGCTGAACGTCCTTCACCGAACTTACATGACTCCCCAAAGGGTTGCTTCATTCAACAAGAGGGTCTCACCGGCATGCCCATGGTGCGGGAACGACAAGGTGGATATGATCCACATGTTCTGGACTTGTATGAGGGTGATTTCACTCTGGTCCAAAGCCAAACAGTTTTGCAAGGACGCTGGAATGGAAAGATACGACTGGACACCCGGAGAATGTCTACTTGGGACCTACCCCAGACCAAGTAAGCTCAAACATATGTGAAGTTGATGGACCATTCTTGCATATTAGTAAAAAGAACCATAGCAATGGCCTGGAAGACGCCTGCCGGTCCCAGATACGAACGGTGGCTACATGAGCTGGAAAGATGGACGGCTGCCGAAACCAGAGCCTGGCAAGAAGGAACCATAACCAGTGGGGACGCCACAAGCGGCACCTTGGACTCCTGGAAGGCCCTCCTGAGAGACATGCGCTTCAACGCAGACCATAAGCCTCCCTGAGAACCCATAACGCTTTGTAATATTGTCCTTTTGCACCACCACAGAGTCGATGCCCCCTGAAACTGTTTTCCCCTCACTTCCCGAATAATCAGTATTCTGTTAATCACAAGCCATCTCAGACTCTAATTATATCATCACACGAAGACTGTTCTTTTGTTGTTGTTCTTTTTATTTTTTGTTATAGTTCGTAAAGTTTGTATTCATTATTCCTGTTTCAAAACCAATAAAATACTTAAAAAAAAAATAAAAAATAACGTGGTTCCGGGACCCCGGTCAACTCTCTCCTTGTGGATTGCTTACATCTAATCGCCTCTGGGGTTCCTCTGGTTTCTGGGACCGACTGTTCTACCCCGCAGCACCTTGAGTGGGGAAGCACCTCCTGTCCCTTGGGAGTCTTTTTCACCTTCCCCGCTTCAGTACCCACCATGGTCTTCCATTAGGTAGGTTACGTTCCAGGATGTTTGATTGTTGTGCATCTCTCCTGCATAGGTACTCACCTGTTCTGTTTCCATTTTTAGCCATCTGGAGACCCGGTATTGCTATTCCAGTCACCTGCGGCCTCGATGATCGGTCAGTGAGTATGTTGCTCTCCCCGGCCGCAACTTGGGGACGGAGGCTTTTTAATCCACACAACAACCATGTCTTGACAGACTGAGAAGCTTCATTTTGTTGTGTGGATTATGGACACAGCCCTGGGGGATCCAGTGGCTGCTCTAGTGTAGGGGATCCATTTCATTTCATTGCAGGATGTTTTTTGCGCAATTTTTTACTGCAGTTTTTTTAACTAAAAAACCCATTGAATTTTTTTTTAATTTTTTTTGGGGGTTTCCTCCTCACCCCCCCCCATTTTCTTTAATGTGTATTTATTCCCAAACACCCACACCGCATATATACAATTTTCTAACCCCCCCTAAAAATTTGATGGGTTTTTTCCAAAAAATAATTTGTGGCAAATAACCCCACAAAAAAAGCATCCTGCAATGAAAGAACGTTGTACCAGTGCAGGCTATCACTGTGTTGAGGGCAGACATGTCCGCTGCTACCACTGCTATACACCACTGTTTGGACACCATTCAAAGTAAGCGCCACGCCCTTCCCGCCGATGCAGATTTCGGGGACACACCTGCACAACCAGCCACGCCTGCTATGGCGCAACCCCAAAACCCTGTCTACATCCCAATTCCTTTTCCCCTGGCCGCCCCAGAGAAATTGCATGGGGATGCTAGAAAGTTCTCTACATTCCTCAATCAGTGTAAATTGCATTTTTTATCCCGGCCTCAGGCCTTCCCGAATTCCACCACTAAGGCTGCCTTCACTCTTTCGCATCTAAGTGGAATAGCAGCGGCATGGGCCATTCCCCTTATTGAAAGCAACAGTCCGGTTCTTTACGACTTCAACCAACTAGTGGACGAGATGACCCGGGTGTTCGACACCCGCTACAAAGCACAAACCCGGGATCTCGAGCTACTGGATCTAGCACAAGGGAAGAGTAGCCTTATTGAATACATCACTAGGTTCAACCTGCTATCCGTTGAAACTGCCTGGCCTGAGAACAAAAAAGCGGTGGTCTTCTACAGAGGCCTTAGTGATCCCATGAAAGACGCCCTTGCCGTAGTGCCCACATTGCCTATCTCCTATCCAGAACTGGTAGATTTAGCCTTGCAGGTCGATGCCCACAGGGCTGAACGAAAGACTGAAACTAACAGACCCCCTATTCTCCCATTTTCTACATGTTCCCCTTCGGGTGAGGCGTCAGGGTAACCCATCCAGATAAAGGGCATTCGTGGTCCACTGACTCCCGCTGAACGGGATCGACGCCTTTTATCCAACGCCTGCTTTTACTGCGGTCTAAATGGTAATTTTGTGAAGGAATGTCCCAAGCAGCCAAAGAAACCCACGGTTTTTCGGACGGCTCATTCCTAGAAAAGGGGGCACAATTAGCCCAGTAACAACGCCCCCAAACATCGAGCATGCCATCTCTCCTACTGCTCCGATGGCATTACAAGCCCTCCTCCTATCTCCCGATGGTACTAAGCACACCATGCGCCTAGTCCTGGACTAAATTGATATTGCTTTACCTACATCCTTGAACCTTCCTCTACAGAACAAAAGCAAACCCGAACCGATGCAGGCGGTGGACAGATCCCTACACATATCCGGTCCCATCAAAAAACAGACTACACCACTCACACTGGTCATCCATGAAAACCATAGGGAGTCGGTGACGTTCGATCTGCTCACCACCCCCCAGTTCGGTATCATCTTAGGTGTCCCTTGCTTACGGGAACATAACCCCCTCATTGACTGCTATCAGGGGCATATATCTTTTGAATCCCTCTACTGCCAGTAACATTGTTTGAAAGCAGGCGAAGCATTCCACTAACCTTGTCAAGCCCTGGTAGCCATCGCACATCTCGATCTGGCCGAAACCACAGAAACACCAAGACCATGCCTCACCCACGTCATAGGTGCAGTTATGCCCGACATTCCCCCAGAGTATTATCATTTCGCCAGTGTCTTCGACAAGGGTTGTGTTGAACACCTGCCTCCCCATTGTCCCTTCAATTGCCCCATCGATCTGGTCCCTGGGGCGAAGATACCCTGTGGTCGGATATATTCATTGTCACCATCAGAAGACCAGGCCTTCAAAGAATACATCACCCTGTCTCTTGGGTAAGGCCACATTAAGCCCTCCCAGTCACATGCAGCCAGCCCTATCTTTTTTGTCCCTAAGCGAGAGGGTGACCTCCGTCCCTGTGTGGACTATAGGCGGTTAAATCAGAGAACGATTAAGGATCAGTATCCCATTCCACTGATCTCTCCTTTACTCAAACAGGTAGGCCTGGCCACCATCTTCACTAAACTAGACCTTAGGGGGGCCTATGACCTGGACAGAATCAGGAGTGGGGATGAGTGGGAAACGGCATTCTGTACTCGACATGGCCTCTTTGAATATACTGTGATGCCGTTTGGTTCATGTAATGCTCCCGCTACATTCCAACGGTTCATGAACAGCATTTTCCACAATATCATAGACTCCTATGTTATAGGGTATCTCGACAATATCCTGATCTTTTCCCCATTCTATCAAACCCAAGTGCAACATGTTTTGGAAGTCCTCACTCGACTCAAGGCCAATTCACTAAATGCGAAACCCGAAAAGTGCCTATTCCAGGTAACCGAAGTAGACTTCTTGGGGTACCACATTACACCTCACAGCCTCTCGATGAACATCGCTAAGGTTAAATCGGTCTTGGATTGCCTGTTCCTACTACCATCAGAGCGCTACAGTCATTCTTGGGGTTTGCCAATTTTTATAGATGGTTCATCTCTGGATTCTCATCCATTGCTGCTCCTTTAACAGAACACACCAGTCCCTAACACCCCTACGTATGGACCGCTGTGCACCAGGATGCGTTTGATGCCCTGAAAGCGGCGTTCACTACAGCCCCCCATCCTACAACAACCAAATGCTGACCAGCCGTTCATAGTGGAGGCTGATGCCTCCTCCTTTGCATTAGGAGCGGTTCTTTCACAGACATGTCCAACCATGGGGTTGTTGCACCCAGTGGCATACCATTCACGGAAATTCACCCCCACAAGACCTACTACACTGTCACGGAGAAAGAGCTGTTAGCAGTAAAGGACACTTTCCAGGTCTGGAGGCATCATTGGCTTGGGGCCAAGTGGCCAGTGACTGTTTTGTCCGATCATCAAAACATCCAGGACCTGGCTGCCCTAAAGAGTGTCAATAGCCGCCAGGTCCGTTCGCATTTGTTTTTCTCTGCTTTCGAGTTCGTTATACAACATCATCCCGGCACGGCCCATGGCAAAGCAGATGCCCTTTCCTGTATGATGGGTGGGGATATCCTCCCTGTGTTTCCTGATACTCTCCTTGACAAATCACATTTTGTTTATTTATGTACGGCCCTGTGCCTATGCTTACAGACATCCGTCTACGGGTCTCCCAAAATCCAGAACAAATACAGGACTGGAATCCTGTGAATTTAGAGGGTCTTCCTTTTGTCCAGGAATGGCTGTTCTTGCCCACTCACAGTACGCCACTTTAGGCCTTAGAGTGGTCTCATGAGGCCGCCATCAATGGCCACCCTGGACAAAAATGAACCTTGTCCCTCCTCCTACGATGGTGTTGGTGGCCAACTATGCAGCGGGATGTCGCAGACTACATCGAGAACTGTTCTTTTTGTGCCCAATGTAAGAACCGTAAGGGCAAACCTCTGGGTCTTCTGCAACCAATGCCACTTCCACGGAAACCTTGGCACACAGTATCTACGGATTTCATTACCAACCTGCCAAAGGTCCAGGGTTATGACACCATATGGGTGGTGGTTGACAGTTTCACTAATTTGGCTCGCTTTGTCCCTTGCACAGGTATACCTTCTGCCCCTACATTAGCCAAACTCTTCTTTCACAATGTATTTTGTCTTTTTTGGTCTTCCCTCTGTCCTGGTTTCCGATAGGGGCTCGCAATTCACATCTAGGTTCTGGAGGTCTCTCACCGCCCTCTTGGGTATTGATTCACGGTTTTTCATATTGCTATAACGCGGAAACAGATCAATAGACTGAACGTGTGAATCAACACTCGAGCAATACCTACGATGCCTTTGCCTACAGTATCATAGGTCATGGTATCAGGTCCTTTATCTAGCATAGTTTGCTTATAATAACGCACTGCACTCCTCTACAGGCACTTCACTCTTTTTGATTTATTTATTAGCATTTATAAAGCGCGCAGCAGCTTGTAGGCATCGTGGCGCCATTACAGACAATTGTTATTTAGATGCAATGAGGAGAACAATCTTAGTTACAGTAGCAAAAACATTATACATACATATTTACAGAAGGAAGCAGGGGAAGCAGAGAGAAGGGGATAAGTGATGGTGGTGGCGGCATGGTTAGTTGAAGAGCGGGGCTTTTTGTCCTTTGCGGAATGCCACTAGAGAGGTCTCAGCTCTGAGTGCGTTGGGTAGGGCGTTCCAGAGTTTGGGAGCTAGATGTGGGAAGTTTGTGCCCCCAGCTTTGTTCCTTTTGATGGGTGGGATGTGCAGCTGGTTGGCATAGCACGCTCTCTTAGGGCGTGAGGAGGTATCTCTGGTTATCGTTTCAGATAGGTATGGAGGGGCAGAGAGGCTTAAGCATTTGTGCGTTAATGTGAGGGTCTTGAATGTAATTCTTTCCTTAACCGGGAGCCAGTGGGCAGCTTGTCTCGCCTGTGTGATATGGTCTCTTTTGGAGATATTGAGGGCTGCTCTAAGCGCGTTGTTTTGGACTATTTGAAGTCTATTTAGATTTGTGGCCGAGGGGCCTACTAGGAGGGCATTGCAGTAATCTAATTTAGCTCGGATGGTGGCCCGGGCAATGGAGAGGCAGTTCTGCTTGGATAGATAAGGTTTAACAGCATTTATAAGTGTTTTAGTCTGGGCAGAGGCTATGGCGCTAACTTGCCGTGTCATAGACAGAGTGGAATCAAGATAAACCCCTAGACTCTTGACCTAGGAGGAGACGGGGATGATGGTGCTGTCAATGGTGAAGTTGCAGTATTTCTGGTCAAGCTTGGATAGTGTTTCTTTGGGCTCTATGATGATGATCTCAGTTTTGTCTCCATTGAGACACAGACCATTAGCTGCCATCCATGCTTGGATAATGGTATATATCTGATATGGAGGGCTGCAGCGTCTTGGTTATATGTGCCTGAGAGAGGGAGGAGTACCTGTGTATCATCGGCATAGTTAGTATAATTTATGCTGAGGGAGTCCATTCTGAAAACAGCGGTTTGGTGAACAAGTTGTAGAGGGTGGGAGCTGTGCAGGAGCCCTGTGGGACTCTGCAGTAGGTAGTGGAGGGTGCAGCGTTTGCAAGATCAGAGAAGACCTTCATGGCTCTACCTTCTAGGAAGGAGGTTATCCAGGAGGATGCCTGGGTGGTGAAGTGAGCAGCATGTGTGAAATGGGAGGTTAGTATCTTGTGATCAACAAGATCGAACGCGGGTGAGAGGTCCAGGAGTAGGAGAAGGGCGGGTTTGCCTTTGTCTGTGATGTGTAGGGTATTTTGTGGAGATTTGGGGCCTGACGGTATTTTATTACCGCCGAAAAATAACTTAGCAATAATCACTCTTTGTATTCAGATTTGGCCATGTGCAACAATAATACAATGGACATGCATTATTTCAGCACCCAGACCTGCATATTTGGTATACGTGGTTGGTGGTATTTTGGTGAGCATAATTCCCTTGTTTTATTTGTGGCCCCAATGTCCAGAATCCCTTATCTTTGCTTAGATTTTTCGTGTGATCACTAGAGAGACCTCAGACCTGCATTCTAGGAATACCACATTTCCAGTGATAGTGTTGGTGTGCCACCATGGGCGAACTCACTGACTTATTTACGACAGAGAGCTATATGTGGTAGTCTTGTGGTAATTTCCACTACCTTATATACGGTAGGGAGCTATGTTCAGAGAGTCTCTCTTCCCGTTGGCTCATGTACCTCCAACAAGCTATGCTACAGTCACTCACAATTATTCATACTGATTCTGACATACACACATCTGTCTTAAAATGACCATTGCACTGTTTAAAAATCTCCCCACATCATCGGCATTGTAATGGTAAATAGAAAATAAAACACCCGTCTGTTTTCAAATATTTTCTGTATTATAAAAGCTGCATTTAGACACGATCTCATTCTTTACAGAAATAAATAAAATGGTACAGTCAAAGCATTGTCTATGACACACTGCAAAGAGCGTGGCGGAGAACAGAACTCAAATTGCAACATTGGTATTTGATTAAGACACGCACAGGAATCCTACACTGACTGCATATTACCGTACACACTCAGCTCCCACACTTCTCATTACCTTATCTTTTTAGTTGTTCTCTTTGTGAATGTGGCTCTCTTGGATTAACTCCAGCAAAAAGGAATGCTTGCCTTCTCAAGCCGGGGTCATTGCCTGGAATTCTCAGCTTTTTCAGATAGGAATGCCTCAGCCAGTGGAAAGGTTTTTCTTTCAGCTCTCCCCAATCTCGACTGCAGCAGGACACAGGAATCTGCATTCAGTCAGGACCCCACAGCCAGGTCTTCTCCCCAGTAGTGCAGAAAGATGTCTGCCTGTCTTTTTCCCTGATACTGCCCACTAAAACTTTCCTCTCAGCCCTCTGTATGACGTGTCCCAATGAAATCCATCATCTCTCATCCTCCTACTCTTCAACAATAGCTTCGCTTATACATTTGCAATTGTTGCAAATCTGACTTCCTTCTTCCTGCAGTTACTGTGCACAAAAACACGGAGAATCAGGCAGAGAAGAGAAGAGAAAAAAAATCTGCACACACATTTAAATGGTTTTCAGAGTATGCCTAATTCTGCAGTGGAGAACACATTTTATTAGTGGGTTATATTAAATAAGGTTTTATTAGTCAGGTTAATGGTTAATAGGTTAGCTGTTAATTTTCAAATGTGTCTCTCGCACCATAGGCATTTCAGGTGAAAAATAGTGTGCATTTTTAAATGAGCACGTGTGCTTTTAACTGTAAAAATAGATTTGCATCTTATATGTTAAAATCGTTTTTGACTGAATAGCCTGTCTTTCCTTGTTAATCTGCTAACCCATATAGCAATGCACCGCACCCTTGTGGTGGTGGTGCTGCAAAAAAATGTGCTACTTGTGCAGTATTACATATATTGTTAAATTATTTTCTGACACCAATTTGTCTATGGCTTGTATCATTTTTCCATGTTTAAGTGGCTTTTTGTTGTATGTAACCATGCCTCTTGCTTTCCAACCAGGCAAATACTCCACAAAGCTATTCCGTGCATAGTCAGAATCAGTCACCAGGACAATTTCACTGAACTTTTTATCAACTGCAGTAGCAATTGCTTTATAGATGGCTGCCAATTCCGCCACCTGACTGCTCCTATCTCCAATCCTCATCCCTATACTAGGAACGCCTTCACATTTCAACCAGACATTTCCTATTCCTGCCACTAATTGTTTATTACTGTCATTTTCAATGTGAAAAGCACAACCATCCACATATACAGTTGGCAAATCCTTGCATGTTTTTTCATCAAAAGCTTTGTGTGGTGATTGTTCAAATTCCTGTAAACTAGCTTCCACTTCCATTTCATTTGGTATTTGTTCAGCTGCACAGTCATGTAAGTCAGCTAACCCTTGAGCAATTGGGCTCTTTTTATTTTGTCCATATCTTACTTCTACGGGAAAACCTTGTAATGCCAGCGTCCATGAAGTGATTCTGGATTGCGCTAGATTGCCTGATCTAATTCTTTTACTCTCTAAAAATTGCAAAGGTTGATGATTTGTTTCAATAATCACCTTTTCTCCCTGAACAATGGGGCGAAAATGTTGTAGCGCCCACACAGTGGTTAATAGGGCCTTCTCACATTCATTAAATTTCATTTCAACTTGGGAAAATGCCTTACTTGCATATGCAATGGTTTTGGGATTCAAATCGTGTTTTTGTGATAACACTGCTGACATACAATGTTCAGAAAAGCCTATTTCTATAAAGAAATCCCTGTCCTTTATGGGGTATGCTAAACATGGTGCCTTTACAAGACATTCCTTCAATCTTGCCACTGCATCAGACTGCTCTCTTTCCCATCTCCAGGGAGTATTTAGTTTAAGCAGTTTAGTCAATGGTTGAGTGATTTCTGCATAATTCTCAATGAACTTTCTGTTATAGCCTGTCATCCCTAATAAACTTTTTACTCCTTTCACATTTTTAGGATCTTTTAATCTTTGTATGGCCTCTATTTTCTTCCTTTGTGGATTTAGCCCATGTTCAGTCACTTCATGCCCTAGAAAGTTCACTTTTTTCTTGCACCATTGTGCTTTTTGCAAAGATACTTTGGCGCCTGCTTTCTGCAATTGGCCAAGTATATGTCTTATTTCATCAAAATGGCTTTTAAGGCTTTCATTTTTTATCAGGACATCATCCACATAAACTATTGTTCCTCTTTCCGCTGCATCCGGCATGGCCTTTCTCAAAAATATGCCAAATTCACTCCCACTATTGATGTACCCGAACGGAGCTCTAAGCCAGGCATATTGAGTCCTGTCAAATGTAAAGGAAAATAAGTGTTGTATCTCCTCTGCCAATGGCACACACCAATATCCAGAGGTGAGATCTAATGTGGTAAATACCTTTGAACCATGTATCTGAGCTAGGCCCTGATCAATGAATGGTAGTGGCCATCTAGATACTGGTACTCTTTTATTTAACTCTCTTAAGTCTGCACACAGCCGCCATTGACCATTTGGCTTTAACACACCTAAAATAGGCGTATTGGATGTGCTATGAATGGGCCTGATTATTCCCCGTGATTCCAAATTTTTAATAATCTCTGCCAATGATTCTAAACATGCCAGCGGTAGTCTATACTGGCGTACAAACACTGGATTTCTGCTACAACCTTCTGGTAGTGTGGCCACATGTAAATCAGTTAAACCACAATCATAAGCATCTTTTGCAAATACATCCTTAAACTCCATAAATATTTCCCTCAGGTCGTTTCGATCCCCATCGCTGTCACATGCATCCGCTAAGGAGATCTGCTCTTCTACCATTCTGGAAAATTCTGGAAACTCTTCTGGTAAAGGAATCTCAGCGCTTTCCTCTAACTGTGTGGCTGTGTCTTTTTGTAGAGCTGCCACTTTTAAATATTTTGGCATATCAGCTTCCACTTCAATGGGCTGATTTCCTGTTTCATTTTCATTTAAATTAAATATTATGCAATCCTCTTGATGGCAGCACACTGTCTCATTTGAATCATAAGGATACACAGAATGAATTTTAAATATTCCTTTGGGCTGAGAGTCCAGGTGTTCTGGCAACTCGCCCTTGGCATCTACATATTTTTCAGGAATATTCCCAATCACCATGTTATTTAAATCTGCCGTATAATGTGATTTTTGTATGGCCATTCCTAATGGGGAGTTTTCCTCTAAATGAATATCCTGACAACCTTTATTATTTACCATGATTTTTACAGATCCCTCACCAATGTCTACCAATGGAATGTATTCATAATCCAGGCCTTGCTGTTTTATGGATTCATTCAGGCATACAAATGCATCAGAGCCTTTCATCTGCTGTCCATTTTTGCATTTCAGTGTTATTGCAAACTGTTTTGTAAATGCAGGAACAATAGTATTTTTCCTCATTTGTAATTCGACTGCATAAGGAACTAGTTGTGCACAATGATAAGCCCTTCTTTTGTCTTCAAATTCAGGTGCCGGACCACCTAGGCGTGACCATATTTTTTGATTAAGGAAATCTAACACCATACACATTCTGTGCATGATGTCATTGCCCATGTAAAATTCATTTTGTGCTCCACTCACTATCCATACATTATGGTAAATTATTTTCTGCCCAATGCTAATTTTAAGCATGCATCTGCCTGCAATTCGGTTTTCAAAGTCTGGACTGTCCAACCCAGAAACATATTGGTTTTTAATCCTAAATTTCGGGATTTCTTCCCTCTCCATAATTTTTTGCAACAATTTCTCATTAATGAAACTCCTTTCATGTTCAAGCGCTAAAGTGGCTTTTATTGTTTTAAGATAATCATTTATACCAACGTGAACCCATGGTTGCTCATCTTCCATGTGTATTTCTGCCAGAGTGGTAATGTGTTTTTCTGAATCTGTTTTAGGAACAATATTCTGTTTGCATGTATTCTCTTTTAAGTAGAAACGTAATGTGTGCTCATCTATAGCAGTCTGCCAATCTTTCCTTGGGTCCAAGTATATTTGTACAGGTAGTTTTTCATTGTCGCTCTGATCTTTGTCTTGACACATTAATATAACAGTGACACTAGGTATGCAGCTATTCTGGAGATATACCTCCACAGCATCATTTGTTTTGGCAACGGTGTGACATTCATTTATATTGCTGTTTTGTGATTTTAGTTTCTTAGGCCTCAATGGTTTTTTGGTTAAGGACCACAGCACTCCATTCACCCCATCTATGAGAGGAGACAATCTTTTCAGGCAATCTGTCCCCATCAGAAATGGAATTTCACAAATAGATGTGATCAATACCTCTTGTTTCATTCTGTGCTTTCCTATTTTTATGTCAACCTCAGTTACACCTATGATGGGCACCTCCTCCCCATTAAAGTTATGCACTGGGCCTTGATTTGCCTTCACTGTGATCTGACTCTGTGGAGGCCTCCCTTCATTGATACTCTTTACCAGCTCCTTGGACATAATTGTGGCCTGTGCGCCAGTGTCAATCATAGCGAAGGTGTGGCATTTTTCTTCTACAGTGATGGGTGCATAATATCTGTCCTCAACTTCCTCTAATACACATAAGAAATGTGAATTCTTACTGATTTCAGGGCTCACCTTTCTCAGGTCTTTTTCACTTTTGGCTAAGCACATTGGTAAATGAAAAGACATTTTTCCCTCCTTTTTACCCATTTCTGTGCGAGATATTTTATTCATTTCTCCATGATCAGAAGTTTTTTGGAGTGTGGCCACTGTTCGCCCATCCATCTGGGTAACATCAGAGACCACATTACAACCTTCCAACTGAACATGTGTAACAACATCATTCAGCAATTTGTCATTTTTTAATTCTGTGCATTTGTGATCATTTAGTGTAATACCAGCCCTTGCAGCCTCTTCAAGAATATGTGGCTCAAAGAATTCTTCAGGTGATTGACTTGTACCCTCCTTGTGAGTATTTCCTTTTTCTGTCTGTGTTTGGTCATTGTTTTGATTGCCCAGGGAAGGAGCTATGGCATCCCCACTTACTCCCTGTTCACTGGTATTCCCCATGCATGAGTCATTTTTCTTAAATCTGTTCCTTTGTTCTTTTGGAATTCCTAATGTTTCTTTTTCATTTGTGCAAATCTTTACTGTTTTATTTAGCTCTAAGTTAAACCGTACCTCTTTTTTAGAAATATTTGCACTTTCTGTCACAATTTCATTTACTGGTACTTTCATTTTTAATCCATTAGTCACCTCAGAGTTGTCATGCAAAATTATATCAGAGCAATCTGTCATTTTGGCACTGCGATTATCATGAGTACTTAGTCACTTTTCGGAAGCCCCCCGGTCATTGCTATGGCCATCAGCCCCCTCTTTGGAAGGTTGTTTTTGCGCTGTATAGAGCTTTCCTATTTGCTCAGCTAACATTTTCACTTGGGCCTCAAGGCACTGGAACCTTTCCATCTCTCTAGGATCCTCTTTCTGTGGCCTAGGTCGATATTGGTCGTTTTCCCCCTGATTGGATCTATTCTGATACCTCTCAGGTGATTGATACCGGTTGGGATGGTTTCTGAACTCTTGATTCATTTGTGGAGGGGAGCGGGTTGCACCCATCCTTTGATTATAGTCCCCTGGTGGGGAATCATTGTACTGGCGTGGACTGTAGTTCACGTTTTGCCTCATGTCCTGTCTCTCAGATTGTGGGTACTGGCCCCTATGTTGATTTCCATTATCAGTAAATCGATCCACATATCGGGGCCTATCCTGATTACCATATATCATGGTGTTGGGATCAAACCTACTCTGTGTCCCCAATGACTGGTAGGGACCATCATTTCTTTGATCTTGATTTTGTCTCTGGTTATTATTCATACCTGCCATATCAGACCGGTATCTTACCCGGGGTCTATCCCCTAAGTACCTAGGGCTGATGTAGCTCTCTCTATTACTAGGATCATGTGTTTGGAACATTGGTACAGGAAATGGCGATCTTTGTTGATTACCCCTTTGTTCAGGTGTCACATTATTTTTACCTTGGCTTTGAGCAGACTCAAGGGACATTTTGGCTGACCTGATTTCCATTACTGTGGCTGAGGGTTCTTTAGATTTAGGCCTAGTATCTTTCATTTTATCACTTTCTCTACCCTGACAATAGAGTACCTCATATAGCTTGGTGCTTTGATGTACAATCCATTCAAGGGACTTGTCACGGTCAAATTCACGGACCAATTGGGATATGATGTCTTTCTGTAGCCCATAGAAGTATGCAGTTTTAAACTCATTGGAATTTGAGTCAAAAGATACATCAAAGCGAGAGAATGCTCTTTTTAAGTCTTGTAAAAATTGGCGAGGGGATGTATTAGGTCCAGCAGTAATTGTGTACGCGACTTTCTTTGCCTCCTGCAATGACTGAAAAGGAGAAAAATGACGCCTAATTTCTTTTTCAAACTCCAGCCATGTCATATTCTGCTGTTCATTTAATCCCCTTATGATGCTGGCCGTCGGGGCATCTAAAGTTAAATGAAAATATTGTCTGTACTGTTCCTTAGGTATCTGGAGTGCTTTAAAAATGTCATGCACCGCTTCTAAGTGATCCTCAATGCAGCATTCACCTCCCTTTTTAAATGGTTTGATCAGGGCTTTAATGGATTTCATTATTTTTATGGGGCTACTTGTTGCAATACATGGAATTGCACTATTTTGTGAGTCAATCCTGTTTTCAGGTGTATGAGATTGGTGACTGCCCCCAATGGGAGTATCAAATCCCCCAAGGGCGCTGCAACCAAGTTCAGTCACCGGCCCAGTCACTGGGGCACTAACTCTTTGGGCAGAGCTAGAATTCACCTCCACTCCATTGAATGTGGTACCCTGCCGCCTCTCCTGGGACCTGGGAATGCACATTTGCTGTTCTAAGTCCTTACACTTTTTAAGGAGTCTAGTTGCTTCATTCTGCAAATAATTATTTTCATCGCTCATTTTATTAATCGCCTCCTGCATGTCGCACATTTGCATTTGGCATTCATTGAACTCTTTATTTCTTTTGTCTCTTTCTTGAATCATTTTAATCATTTCTTGTTCTGCACTCTGGAGATCACCTTCTTTTTCACAATGTTCTTTTTGTAAAATCTGCATTTCTGAAACAACCTCATCTTTATCCTGCCTAATGTGATCCACTAAGGCTTTTAAGTGTGTCAATTCTTGCTCACTATTTTCAAATTGTTTCTTGCTTTTGGATAACTGAGTATCAAAGTCTCTGCATTTTAATTGCATGTCTTTTTGGCATACATCCAATTCTGCTCTCAACATTTCCTGATTTTTACTTGCCCCATCTAATTCAGTCTTTAACCTGTTAATTAGCTGAGTATCATTCTCTTGCATTCGCAGGGACTTGTTTAAAATAAACCATATTTTGCCGCATAGCCGTATTAAACAGTCTTTCTCTGCACTTTTATCGGCTGCATTCAATAATCTTGTAAGGCAGACCTGAATTATGCTGCCTTCTGCAAAAATATTGTCTAGTTTTTCTTTCTGCACCTCACCCTGAATGCGGTTACTCCATTCTAACGTGCTATTCGAAGACCAATTCCCATGTGCAAATAACTTTGCCTCTAAATATTGCACTAGATCTGAGAATGTGGTTTCCCTTTGTGACATTCTGAAATTCGTTTTTAGTGGCACACTGCTATTATAAAATGGGTTCCCTTTAATGTGCAAATGGCAGTGTGAGACACGCTTGCCACGCCCAGTAGGTACTCTGTGATCACTTTCCCGGCCTGCAACGCACCATAAATATGTAGGGTATTTTGTGGAGATTTGGGGCCTGACGGTATTTTATTACCGCCGAAAAATAACTTAGCAATAATCACTCTTTGTATTCAGATTTGGCCATGTGCAACAATAATACAATGGACATGCATTATTTCAGCACCCAGACCTGCATATTTGGTATACGTGGTTGGTGGTATTTTGGTGAGCATAATTCCCTTGTTTTATTTGTGGCCCCAATGTCCAGAATCCCTTATCTTTGCTTAGATTTTTCGTGTGATCACTAGAGAGACCTCAGACCTGCATTCTAGGAATACCACATTTCCAGTGATAGTGTTGGTGTGCCACCATGGGCGAACTCACTGACTTATTTACGACAGAGAGCTATATGTGGTAGTCTTGTGGTAATTTCCACTACCTTATATACGGTAGGGAGCTATGTTCAGAGAGTCTCTCTTCCCGTTGGCTCATGTACCTCCAACAAGCTATGCTACAGTCACTCACAATTATTCATACTGATTCTGACATACACACATCTGTCTTAAAATGACCATTGCACTGTTTAAAAATCTCCCCACATCATCGGCATTGTAATGGTAAATAGAAAATAAAACACCCGTCTGTTTTCAAATATTTTCTGTATTATAAAAGCTGCATTTAGACACGATCTCATTCTTTACAGAAATAAATAAAATGGTACAGTCAAAGCATTGTCTATGACACACTGCAAAGAGCGTGGCGGAGAACAGAACTCAAATTGCAACATTGGTATTTGATTAAGACACGCACAGGAATCCTACACTGACTGCATATTACCGTACACACTCAGCTCCCACACTTCTCATTACCTTATCTTTTTAGTTGTTCTCTTTGTGAATGTGGCTCTCTTGGATTAACTCCAGCAAAAAGGAACGCTTGCCTTCTCAAGCCGGGGTCATTGCCTGGAATTCTCAGCTTTTTCAGATAGGAATGCCTCAGCCAGTGGAAAGGTTTTTCTTTCAGCTCTCCCCAATCTCGACTGCAGCAGGACACAGGAATCTGCATTCAGTCAGGACCCCACAGCCAGGTCTTCTCCCCAGTAGTGCAGAAAGATGTCTGCCTGTCTTTTTCCCTGATACTGCCCACTAAAACTTTCCTCTCAGCCCTCTGTATGACGTGTCCCAATGAAATCCATCATCTCTCATCCTCCTACTCTTCAACAATAGCTTCGCTTATACATTTGCAATTGTTGCAAATCTGACTTCCTTCTTCCTGCAGTTACTGTGCACAAAAACACGGAGAATCAGGCAGAGAAGAGAAGAGAAAAAAAATCTGCACACACATTTAAATGGTTTTCAGAGTATGCCTAATTCTGCAGTGGAGAACACATTTTATTAGTGGGTTATATTAAATAAGGTTTTATTAGTCAGGTTAATGGTTAATAGGTTAGCTGTTAATTTTCAAATGTGTCTCTCGCACCATAGGCATTTCAGGTGAAAAATAGTGTGCATTTTTAAATGAGCACGTGTGCTTTTAACTGTAAAAATAGATTTGCATCTTATATGTTAAAATCGTTTTTGACTGAATAGCCTGTCTTTCCTTGTTAATCTGCTAACCCATATAGCAATGCACCGCACCCTTGTGGTGGTGGTGCTGCAAAAAAATGTGCTACTTGTGCAGTATTACTGTACTCTGTACTGTAACACGCCAAATATCCTTACAGATGTTAGTTATTTGGTTCTTAAGGTCTGGAAGGGCTGTTTCAGTGCCGTGGCCTTTGCGGAATCCGGATTGCTGTTTGCCGACGATGGCGGTGGATTCGAGGAAGTGTTGGATCTGATTGTGGGCTACTTTGTTCAAGATTTTAAGGAGAAAAGGGACGGTGGTGATGGGACGGTAGTTGTTGGGGGATATGGGGTCTAGAGTGTTTTTTTTAGTAGAGGACAAACCCATGCTCTTTTAGACTGGCTTGAACAATACCTGATGTGAAGGAGGCGTTGATGAAGGCCGTGATGAGGGGAGCTAGGGAGCCAGCGCAATCTTTGATGATTTTGGGTGGGCAGATGTCGCCTTTGCAAGTGGATGGTTTCAGGTGTTTGATGAGATCAATGACTTCTGCTTCTGTGACGTCTCTGAATGAGAAGGGTTGGATGGCAGGAATCTGGTATGGGCTACTAGGCATGGGGAGATGGGGCTGTTTGGGTAGTCGTGCATTGGGTTTCTGGAGTATTTTATCCTGGAGTAGCTTTATTTTGTTCAGCATTGCTGCCTGTATGCTGGAGCACCAGGCTTCATCTTTGGTGATCTCATTAGGGCTGGTGGCAGGGGTGATGAGATCTCTAAAGATGGTGAAAATTTCCTTAGATTTTGATTTAGCCTTGTCTATCCGTAAGTTAAAGGAGTTGGATTTAGCTTTGAATATGGCTTCTTTATATTGCTTGATAGACTTTTAAATTCGTCCTTGGTGGAGTCATTGGGCATGGACTTCCAGTTAACTCGGGTGTTGCGTTTGTTGGTCTGCAAGGCTAGTAGGTCATTGGTAAACCAGGAGTTGGTGTGCATGGATTTATTTCCTTTTTTGGGCTCGATCATTGCTATGGTGTCAATGGCTCTGGTGAGGGTGTTTGAGTAAATGTCGTCAAAAGTGCTGTGGTCTCTCGAGAATGGGTGTTTGAGTTCAGGGACATCCAGGAAAGGCGGCAGGTTGTCTGGGGTAAGTTTCTTAGAGCTTCTAACGGGCAAAGGATAGTATTTTAGGGGTATGTTCAGTGGGGATGGTAAAATGGATGCAGTTGTGATCAGTCCATGGGTAGGCTGAGTTGGAGATGATGGTGGAGGAGCAGTTGTGGTCTGCTATCCAGTCAAGGGTGCAACATTTGCAGTGCGTTGGGCTAGTGACTTTGTGTAGGAAACCTATGTCCTTGAGTTCCTTCGCTAGGGCTGAGGCTGCTTTGTCGTTGGGGTCATAGAGACCTAGATAGAGATCTGCAAGTAGGATGGCTTTCGTGGAGCTTTTTAGGTTGTTCCCTAATATATGGAGAAGATGTCCTTGGAAGCCTAAGGCTGGGCCTGGGGGCCTGTAGATAATGTGCACATTTATGGTAGAGTTGAGGGACAAAGACAGTTTAGCTGAGAGAAGGTCAGTGTTGCCTTCCAATGGGTGGTTCCAAAGTCTGATAGATAGGGCTTCATTGGAGATCAGAGCAACACCTCCTCCTTTCAGAATCTGTCTATCTTGTCTGATAATGGAGTAACCCTGTGGGAGAGCTAGGGAGATTGCTGGGCCGTATGCCTCATGGAGCCATGTCTCCGTGATGGCGAGAAGGTCTAGGTCAAGAGTAGTGAGGAGGTTTTTGATCTCAAGGGAGTGGGAGGGAGCGCACATTAATAAGAGCACAATTCAGCACAGGGGATGAAGTGGTCTTGTTGGTACGGGGAGCAGAGGAGAGATGGCGGAGTAGGAAGTATGAGAGAGGGGGTTGAAGTCGGAAGTATGATAGAGGGGGTTTGCTTCATGGATATTTTTGGTCAAGCTGCTAGTCCCTGAGTTTTGGGTGGGAGGGGAGTGTTATGTGTGTACATGAGAGTGGGGTGCATGAGTTCTTAGCCGGAATGTTGTGTGTGAAGGCATAGGTGTGGAGGGTGCATGAGGCCAGTCAGTGATTTGTACTCCCTCCATGGCCAACATTTCCGTGTCCTGCACTTGTCCGATCTGCCCGTCTCCTCCACTCCTGCAGCTGATGAGTGTCTTAGGGATCTCACCGTTATCCATGACCAAACACTAGCTCACCTGCAGGAGCCCCAGAAGGCCATGTGCCGCTAGGCCGACAGAAAACGGAGCCCGGCTCTGTCCTACGTGGTCGGCGACATGGTATGGTTGTCCACGAAGCACCTCAGTATCCCTGGTTGTCGAAAGTTGTTACCCAGGTTCATAGGTCCCTACAAGGTTGTCAAAGTTATTAATGCTGTCTCTTATTGCCTGGTCTTACCTGTCTCCTGGTGGGTACATCCCGTCTTTCATATCTCCCTTCTAAAGTCATGCCCTCCTTCCACACGGTTGGTGCTTCCCCCTACCCCTCTGCTGCAGGGTTCTGTCGACGAATTTGAGGTCCACGCTATCATGGATTCCCACATCTGCAGGGGCCAGCTTCAATATCTCATCGACTGGAAGGGATATTGTCCTGGGGACAGGTCCTGGTAACCTGCAGGCAACGTCCATGCCCTGGCTCTATCGCCCGTTTTCACCAGGATCATCCATTGTGCCCACAAAGTCGTGGGCCATTGAGGGGGGACTCTGTCATGCCTCCATCCATGCCTCAAGCACGAAGCTGACTCACCTCTCGCAATCCATCCCTCCACGAGCCCCATGTTCACAAAGACCTGACTGCTTCCTCTACTCCGGTCAAGCATCAGATGAGGCATGTCATGCCACTGTGGAGACCGTGGCGTTGGCGGTTTGCCCCTCGGTCTCGTTGACGGTTGCCCTGGCAACTTCAGGGTGCCCAGGAAGTGCCTGCAGCTGCTCACGCGAGGCGTACGTCCTCACGTGACCCATTGCCAAGGCAACCTCCATAAATACAGTCAGGACGTTGTGCATGCCGCTTCTCAGCTGTGTCCTTGGGCCTGTTTGTGTGGCATTCTGGTTTGCTCGTCCGCTTTGTTTCTTGGAATCCTTGGTTTCCTGACCTCTTGGTTTTGTGTTTTGGACTGTCTTTTGGATTACCCCTGGATTTAATTTTCTCAAGTTCTTTGTGGATTGACATTCTGTGCTCGATCTTGGACTGCCCCGTGTACTGCTTTTGTATTCCCCCTTCTGCATTACGTCTTGTTCTGCCATTCTGCACCACGCTGACTGAACTGTTGTCATAACGTGGTTCCGGGACCCCGGTCAACTCTCTCGTGGTGGATTGCTTACATATAGGGCCTCATTACAAGGATGGCGGTAAGGAAATAACGATACCGGTAAGGTATTACCGGTATTGTTAAATTCCCTTGCCGATTATGACCCGGCCAACCGCTATTAGCGGCACCGCTAAGAACAGTGCCACTAATAGTGGCTAGTCAGTGGGTGCGCGACCCCTCATCCTGTAAATAGCAGCATGGCGCTATGAGCACCCAATCACAAGCCATGCGGACGTGCTAATAGCAGCATGGATCAGCCCCCAAAATCCCATACCGGCATGGCGTAAATACCACCATCGCGAAGCACCCGTTAAGAGAACTGAGCATTGTTCACACCTGCCACAGGGGGACACAATCAGCACAGGTGGAGGCAATGGAGACTGTGGCAGCACAAAAGGAGCACACCACACCCCTTCACACACCCCTTCCCACACCAAGATGGTTCCAATATTAGCAGCATTACATGGGCTGGAGGACATGATTGCATTGCAGCACCAACAACAACAGGCAGCACAGAGGAGATGCAGGAGGAGGAGGAGGAGGAGGAGGGCGAGACAGGCGCAGCAAGCACCACCAGGGCACCTAGTAATACCACAGAGGCAGCCACCAATCCCCAGGATCCTAGCCAGTCCATTCAACCTAACCCCTGAGCAGATACACACCCTGTACCATCTGGACCTGGATACCATCACCAGCATCGTGGACATGATACACAACGACATTGTGAGCCTCATAGACATCCGAACTGCCATCCTGTCACAATCACACTTTACAGGAAAGGAAGAGAGATCGACACTCTCCCACGAACCACGGAAGCCGAATGAACTCGACCCTCCCACTGTGGTTGGCACAGACACCTGATATATAAAACAGGTCGCCACGTGGCAGCCAATGGGGGGGAAGAGGGGTTAGGGAGAGGTTGTGGATAGGATGGGGAATTTAGGAACACTGGAAAAAGGGTAAGGAACTCCTACTTTGGATGGGACAGGGGAAACGCCAGGAAAGAACCCTACTCTGTCCAGCATGTAACACTGACCACGTATATAACCTAACTTTCTACTGTCATGCATGCTGGACGCTACGCTCGTAGAACAGCTAGACCGTTCTATTCCAAATGGAGGTTATTCGATACGTTACCGGGAAAACGACGTTTGCACTTTTCACGTCGCTAACTTCACGTGACTTTTGCTTCGTCACGTGAACTACGGTATTACGTATTTAAGCAGCGTAGAAACTTCACTCGCTGCTTCTGATCGAATCTATTGGCGTTGTGTAGCTGAACCTCTGATCTGCATCCTGCATATTTCTACAGCTACTTTTGGGCCTTCAATAGCGTGTGTTCCGCCACACGCTGATTCCTGGAGCTATTCCTTCACGTGATAATTCACACGCATTCTCTGTCTTCAAGCGTGGCTGGTCCGGACTGCGGGAATCCTGCCCGCGTGTACATCCACACGTACACTCTGTCTTCATACGCGGCTGGCCCGGACTGCGTAAATCCTGCCCGCGTGTAAAATCCACACGCGCACGTTGTCTTCACTCGCGGCTGGCCCAGACTGCGTGAATCCTGCCCGCGTGTAATATCCACACGCGCTCTCTGTCTTCAAGTGCGGCTGGCCAAGACTGCGTAAATCCTGCCCGCGTGTAAAATCCACACGCGCACGTTGTCTTCACACGCGGCTGGACCAGACTGCGCAAATCCTGCCCGCGTGTAAAATCCACACGCGCACGTTGTCTTCAAACGTTATTTTCTTCGCGGCTGTTTATAACCGCGTGTACTTTGTTTTTCCTTAAAAAGAGCGCTATTTCTAACTCCTGCATCTGTGGAATTAACAGAAGGATTGATCCCTATAGTGGGAAGGAAGCTTTTCAAGGATTATTGGAAGGTGACATTGAACTGAACTTTTGGACGCTATCCTGTGGTGAATTCAACCCGTATCTAGCGTGAGTCTCGTTCCGTTCGGGATAAGTCTCCCTTACTAATTTTCCCTTCCTTGTCGTTTGTTCTTCATTCAAATCCATCAAGAGACTTCTGGATTCTTCTACCCTAAACTAAAGGTCAGTGTGAACATTCCTGTCATTATCTAATTCATCATACTCAGGTTGGAGCAGTTATTCATGATACTTTAATTTGTCCTAGGCTGGCTTTCTATACCTTACCCACGCCCTTTCCAGTGATCCATCGCTCTGCCTGTTTTATCAGCCAGAGGGTTGTATCATTTGGAAGGTCTTCAATTGACTTCACAACTATCAAATCGTGTGAACAGGGATCCGGAAGACCCTACCTCCTGTATCCTTTTGAGTATTGTATCCTTTTCAGTTAATACTTTGGTACATTCTGACAGAATCAGAAGCCATGGAGGGTACGGATCCTTTAGCTGTTTTGACACAGTTGATCAGCGATTTGAGAAATGAAATGGTTACAGCACAGGACATGTTACGGCACCGTATGGACGTTATGCAAGACGCCCTACATGGTAGTCCTCAGGGAGCACAGGTGCCGATGGCTACTGCATCTGGATCTGGAACTACGGCACCCCCACAGGAAACTATTAATGTGGTTATGCCCACTCAGTTTCCCTTGGCCCCTCCGGAACGGTTCACGGGTGATCCCAAAACCTATAGAACCTTTGTAAATCAGTGCCGACTCCATTTTCTTTGCCGTCCTACATCTTTTCCTGATCTAACCACAAAAGCAGCCTTCGTGCTTTCCCATTTAGGGGGCACAGCTGCTGCTTGGGCTAACCCTTAGTTGGAAACAAATAGCCCTTTGTTGTACGATTGTGACGATCTCTTGACTGCTATGAGTAAAGTCTTTGACATGCGTTACTCTACTCAAGCCACAGATTTAGAGTTGCTTAACCTACAACAAGGCAGCCAACCCCTTATGTCTTACGTTGCCCGGTTCAATCAACTGACGGCGGAAACCCAATGGCCTGACAGCAAGAAAACGGCTGTTTTCTACAAGGGTCTTTCTGAAGAACTGAAAGATGCCTTATCTACAGTTCCTGTGGTTCCTACGGGTTTTCCAGAGTTGCTCGATTTGGTTCTACAAATCGACGCCCGAAGGAATGCTCGAAAGGGAGAGAAAAAGCCCTTCATGCCAGTCTCAGGGCGGTCAGAGACACCAGCAGTCATCTCTAACGACCCTGAACCCATGCAGATTGGCGCCGTGAGAGGCCGATTGTCCAATGCAGAACGGGAGAACCGAAGAAAAAACCACTTATGTATGTACTGTGGTTCTTCCGAGCATTTATTGGCAGCATGTCCTAAAAAACCCATCAAGCGTGCGGGAAACGCCAAAACTCGACAATAGCAGGAGTCCCTATGTCGAGTGTTTCATCGGACTCCAGTACCATTCCTAAACATGCACCTGTAATGGTTCAGGTGACGTTACGTTGTGATGAGCGAGAAGTGGTTTCCAAGGCCATGGTTGATTCTGGAGCCACCAGCAATTACATAGACATCACTTATGCCAAGAACTGTTCCTTACCCCTTGTAAACAAAAAAAGACCTGAAACGGTGAACACCGTGGACGGATCTGTTTTGACTTCTGGTATGGTAACCCAGGAGACGGTACCTGTTCAGATGACGTTATCGAATAATCATTCAGAAGAAATCATCTTCGATGTTATTGCTGCTCCACAGTACGAGATCATACTTGGTCTTGCATGGTTAACCCTTCACAATCCTGCTGTTGACTGGGTTTCGGGATCGCTCCAATATCCTTCGATTCATTGCAATGAACATTGCTTTACCAGTCAGGAGGTGTCAAATAAACAACACATATTGGCCTCTATGGTGGAGGATTCAACTATCAGCGTTGTACATCAATGCGACAATATCATACCATGCGAATACGCTGATTATGCTGATGTCTTTGATAAAGGCCAGGCAGAACAACTACCTCCTCATCGACAGTGCGACTGTCCTATCGAATTGATTCCTGGTGCCAAAATTCCTACAGGCCGTGTTTATTCACTAACACCTAAAGAAGATGTTGTGTTAAAAGAATACATTGATAAAGCGCTAGCAATGGGCTTTATACGGCCCTCACAATCACCTGCTGCATCTCCTCTATTCTTTGTTCCTAAGAAAGAGGGAGATCTCAGACCTTGCATTGATTACAGGGCACTTAATGATATCACCATCAAAAACCAATACCCCTTACCACTAATAAACGTTCTATTGGATCAATTAGGCACTTCCAGTTATTTCACCAAATTGGACTTGCGAGGTGCATACAATTTGGTTCGCATTCGTGAAGGCGACGAATGGAAGACCGCTTTTAAGACACGGTATGGTCTTTACGAATATTTGGTGATGCCTTTTGGTCTGTGCAATGCTCCCGCCACATTTCAATTCTTCATCAATGATATATTCAGAGACATAATGAACCAATTTGTGGTTATCTATCTGGATGACATTCTGATCTACTCATCATCTTTATCGGAACACGTCAGACATGTTTCTACAGTCCTACAAAGACTCAGGGAGAACCATCTTTATGTGAAAGCCGAAAAATGTGTCTTTCATTCACAGGAAGTGGAATTCCTTGGTTACGACATTACCAATCTAGGTGCTCGAATGAGTCGTTCCAAGGTAAAGGCCGTCTTGAATTGGCCGATTCCGCATAATGTCAAGTCACTACAGTCTTTCTTAGGCTTTGCGAATTTCTATCGCAGATTTATCCATTCCTTTTCCAAAACAGTAGCTCCTTTGACGACTTTAACTAGTACTAAAGTTCCTTTCTGTTGGAACCAACATGCCCAAGCAGCATTCGAAAAGCTGAAGGAAGCATTTACCACTGCACCCGTGCTTCAACATCCGGATCCTGATCGCCAGTTTGTCGTTGAAGCGGATGCATCCAGTGTCGCTATTGGTGCAGTACTCTCACAAGTTTGCACAGAAACCAAGGAGGAACACCCAGTGGCTTTCTTCTCTCGCAAACTCACCTCATATGAACGGAACTACACCGTCACTGAGCGGGAACTACTGGCTATCAAAGATGCTTTCCGAGAATGGCGTCATCATCTTCTTGGGGCCAAACAACAGGTGTTGGTGTACTCTGACCATAGAAATCTCCAAGCATTCAAATCCATGAAATGCCTTACGGCCCGTCAGGCCAGATGGCATGTCTTTTTTGCCCAATACGATTTCCAGGTCACCTATCGTCCTGCCCGAGAACATGTTAAGTCGGACGCTTTGTCCCGTATGAGTGAAGAGGCGCAGGAAGAAAAACAAGTACAGATTCAGCTGTTGGCAGATCATGTAATATGTAGTTGTTCGGTTCAACCATCCCTAAAAACCGAAGTACAAGAGTGGGTAAAAATTCATCCACAAGTAGTCCAGGATATGAATCTGGACGTACATAACGGTTTACCATTCACACAAGGAGTACTTTATCTACCAACTCCTTCAATGCGGAATAAAGCCCTCAAATGGAATCATGATTCCTTGATTGCAGCCCATCCTGGACGGAAGAAAACACTGGAGCTGCTCAAAAGGTGGTGCTGGTGGCCATCCATGGCAAAAGATGTTATAAACTATGTATCTTCTTGTTCTGTATGTATCCAATGTAAAAATACTCCTGGTAAACCAGTGGGCTTACTCCAGTCCCTACCTGTCCCTAACAAACCATGGGATATGATATCTATGGACTTCGTGGTAGAACTCCCCCCAAATCAGGGATATGATACCATATGGGTCGTAGTGGATTATTTCACTAAATTGGCTCTTTTTATTCCCTGTATTGGTTTACCAACTGCTGCTGTTCTGGCTGAACTATTCATCCAACATATATTTCGTTTCTTTGGTCTACCATCAGTAATCATTACAGACAGGGGCTCACAGTTTGCGTCACGCTTTTGGAGAGCTTTAACATTTGCATTACTGATTGATGATAGAATGTCCAGTGCTTATCATCCTCAAACTGACGGACAGACTGAAAGGGTCAATTGTACTATGGAACAATATCTGCGGTGTCTGTGTTTGCAATACCAATCGGATTGGCTCACGGTACTGCCGGCGGCTGAATTCGCCTATAACAACTCTTATCATAGTGCCATAGGCACTTCACCGTTCTATGCTCTCTATGGACAACACCACCGATCAATACCTCTGGATTCCGGTCTATCCTTGGACACGCCTGCCGCAGGCCGTACTTTTCGTGATCTGAAGAGATTACAGAGAAAGGTGAAGCAGCAATTGGAGCAGGCTAAACGACGTGACAAGTTCTATGCCGATGCTCATAGAGTACCCGCACCTGTCTATAAGGCTGGCATGAAAGTCTGGCTGTCCACTAAGAACTTAAGAATTCCAGGCAAAAAGAAATTGTTGCCTAAATACATCGGTCCGTATGTAGTGCTCCAAGTTCTTAATCCTGCTGCTGTACGTCTGGCTTTGCCACAACGATGGCGAGTGCATCCTGTATTCCACGTGTCACTCATTAAGCCATTTTCTGAAGCTACTAGACTGCCTGTACGGCCTGTTGCTATTTCTGTGCGGGGTTCAGATGAATACGAGGTACAAGACATACTGGATATGAAACTACGTTCTGGTAGACCATATTACCTGGTGGATTGGAAGGGCTATGGTCCCGAAGATAGGTCCTGGGAACCTCTTTCTAATATTCATGCTCCTGCTTTATTGAAGCGCTTTCACACAAGAAGGGGAGAGGTTGTCCCTTTGGGGGATGGCACTGTCATGCATGCTGGACGCTACGCTCGTAGAACAGCTAGACCGTTCTATTCCAAATGGAGGTTATTCGATACGTTACCGGGAAAACGACGTTTGCACTTTTCACGTCGCTAACTTCACGTGACTTTTGCTTCGTCACGTGAACTACGGTATTACGTATTTAAGCAGCGTAGAAACTTCACTCGCTGCTTCTGATCGAATCTATTGGCGTTGTGTAGCTGAACCTCTGATCTGCATCCTGCATATTTCTACAGCTACTTTTGGGCCTTCAATAGCGTGTGTTCCGCCACACGCTGATTCCTGGAGCTATTCCTTCGCGTGATAATTCACACGCGTTCTCTGTCTTCAAGCGTGGCTGGTCCGGACTGCGGGAATCCTGCCCGCGTGTACATCCACACGTACACTCTGTCTTCATACGCGGCTGGCCTGGACTGCGTAAATCCTGCCCGCGTGTAAAATCCACACGCGCACGTTGTCTTCACTCGCGGCTGGCCCAGACTGCGTGAATCCTGCCCGCGTGTAATATCCACACGCGCTCTCTGTCTTCAAGTGCGGCTGGCCAAGACTGCGTAAATCCTGCCCGCGTGTAAAATCCACACGCGCACGTTGTCTTCACACGCGGCTGGACCAGACTGCGCAAATCCTGCCCGCGTGTAAAATCCACACGCGCACGTTGTCTTCAAGCGTTATTTTCTTCGCGGCTGTTTATAACCGCGTGTACTTTGTTTTTCCTTAAAAAGAGCGCTATTTCTAACTCCTGCATCTGTGGAATTAACAGAAGGATTGATCCCTATAGTGGGAAGGAAGCTTTTCAAGGATTATTGGAAGGTGACATTGAACTGAACTTTTGGACGCTATCCTGTGGTGAATTCAACCCGTATCTAGCGTGAGCCTCGTTCCGTTCGGGATAAGTCTCCCTTACTAATTTTCCCTTCCTTGTCGTTTGTTCTTCATTCAAATCCATCAAGAGACTTCTGGATTCTTCTACCCTAAACTAAAGGTCAGTGTGAACATTCCTGTCATTATCTAATTCATCATACTCAGGTTGGAGCAGTTATTCATGATACTTTAATTTGTCCTAGGCTGGCTTTCTATACCTTACCCACGCCCTTTCCAGTGATCCATCGCTCTGCCTGTTTTATCAGCCAGAGGGTTGTATCATTTGGAAGGTCTTCAATTGACTTCACAACTATCAAATCGTGTGAACAGGGATCCGGAAGACCCTACCTCCTGTATCCTTTTGAGTATTGTATCCTTTTCAGTTAATACTTTGGTACATTCTGACAGAATCAGAAGCCATGGAGGGTACGGATCCTTTAGCTGTTTTGACACAGTTGATCAGCGATTTGAGAAATGAAATGGTTACAGCACAGGACATGTTACGGCACCGTATGGACGTTATGCAAGACGCCCTACATGGTAGTCCTCAGGGAGCACAGGTGCCGATGGCTACTGCATCTGGATCTGGGACTACGGCACCCCCACAGGAAACTATTAATGTGGTTATGCCCACTCAGTTTCCCTTGGCCCCTCCGGAACGGTTCACGGGTGTTCCCAAAACCTATAGAACCTTTGTAAATCAGTGCCGACTCCATTTTCTTTGCCGTCCTACATCTTTTCCTGATCTAACCACAAAAGCAGCCTTCGTGCTTTCCCATTTAGGGGGCACAGCTGCTGCTTGGGCTAACCCTTAGTTGGAAACAAATAGCCCTTTGTTGTACGATTGTGACGATCTCTTGACTGCTATGAGTAAAGTCTTTGACATGCGTTACTCTACTCAAGCCACAGATTTAGAGTTGCTTAACCTACAACAAGGCAGCCAACCCCTTATGTCTTACGTTGCCCGGTTCAATCAACTGACGGCGGAAACCCAATGGCCTGACAGCAAGAAAACGGCTGTTTTCTACAAGGGTCTTTCTGAAGAACTGAAAGATGCCTTATCTACAGTTCCTGTGGTTCCTACGGGTTTTCCAGAGTTGCTCGATTTGGTTCTACAAATCGACGCCCGAAGGAATGCTCGAAAGGGAGAGAAAAAGCCCTTCATGCCAGTCTCGGGGCGGTCAGAGACACCAGCAGTCATCTCTAACGACCCTGAACCCATGCAGATTGGCGCCGTGAGAGGCCGATTGTCCAATGCAGATCGGGAGAACCGAAGAAAAAACCACTTATGTATGTACTGTGGTTCTTCTGAGCATTTATTGGCAGCATGTCCTAAAAAACCCATCAAGCGTGCGGGAAACGCCAAAACTCGACAATAGCAGGAGTCCCTATGTCGAGTGTTTCATCGGACTCCAGTACCATTCCTAAACATGCACCTGTAATAGTTCAGGTGACGTTACGTTGTGATGAGCGAGAAGTGGTTTCCAAGGCCATGGTTGATTCTGGAGCCACCAGCAATTACATAGACATCACTTATGCCAAGAACTGTTCCTTACCCCTTGTAAACAAAAAAAGACCTGAAACGGTGAACACCGTGGACGGATCTGTTTTGACTTCTGGTATGGTAACCCAGGAGACGGTACCTGTTCAGATGACGTTATCGAATAATCATTCAGAAGAAATCATCTTCGATGTTATTGCTGCTCCACAGTACGAGATCATACTTGGTCTTGCATGGTTAACCCTTCACAATCCTGCTGTTGACTGGGTTTCGGGATCGCTCCAATATCCTTCGATTCATTGCAATGAACATTGCTTTACCAGTCAGGAGGTGTCAAATAAACAACACATATTGGCCTCTATGGTGGAGGATTCAACTATCAGCGTTGTACATCAATGCGACAATATCATACCATGCGAATACGCTGATTATGCTGATGTCTTTGATAAAGGCCAGGCAGAACAACTACCTCCTCATCGACAGTGCGACTGTCCTATCGAATTGATTCCTGGTGCCAAAATTCCTACAGGCCGTGTTTATTCACTAACACCTAAAGAAGATGTTGTGTTAAAAGAATACATTGATAAAGCGCTAGCAATGGGCTTTATACGGCCCTCACAATCACCTGCTGCATCTCCTCTATTCTTTGTTCCTAAGAAAGAGGGAGATCTCAGACCTTGCATTGATTACAGGGCACTTAATGATATCACCATCAAAAACCAATACCCCTTACCACTAATAAACGTTCTATTGGATCAATTAGGCACTTCCAGTTATTTCACCAAATTGGACTTGCGAGGTGCATACAATTTGGTTCGCATTCGTGAAGGCGACGAATGGAAGACCGCTTTTAAGACACGGTATGGTCTTTACGAATATTTGGTGATGCCTTTTGGTCTGTGCAATGCTCCCGCCACATTTCAATTCTTCATCAATGATATATTCAGAGACATAATGAACCAATTTGTGGTTATCTATCTGGATGACATTCTGATCTACTCATCATCTTTATCGGAACACGTCAGACATGTTTCTACAGTCCTACAAAGACTCAGGGAGAACCATCTTTATGTGAAAGCCGAAAAATGTGTCTTTCATTCACAGGAAGTGGAATTCCTTGGTTACGACATTACCAATCTAGGTGCTCGAATGAGTCGTTCCAAGGTAAAGGCCGTCTTGAATTGGCCGATTCCGCATAATGTCAAGTCACTACAGTCTTTCTTAGGCTTTGCGAATTTCTATCGCAGATTTATCCATTCCTTTTCCAAAACAGTAGCTCCTTTGACGACTTTAACTAGTACTAAAGTTCCTTTCTGTTGGAACCAACATGCCCAAGCAGCATTCGAAAAGCTGAAGGAAGCATTTACCACTGCACCCGTGCTTCAACATCCGGATCCTGATCGCCAGTTTGTCGTTGAAGCGGATGCATCCAGTGTCGCTATTGGTGCAGTACTCTCACAAGTTTGCACAGAAACCAAGGAGGAACACCCAGTGGCTTTCTTCTCTCGCAAACTCACCTCATATGAACGGAACTACACCGTCACTGAGCGGGAACTACTGGCTATCAAAGATGCTTTCCGAGAATGGCGTCATCATCTTCTTGGGGCCAAACAACAGGTGTTGGTGTACTCTGACCATAGAAATCTCCAAGCATTCAAATCCATGAAATGCCTTACGGCCCGTCAGGCCAGATGGCATGTCTTTTTTGCCCAATACGATTTCCAGGTCACCTATCGTCCTGCCCGAGAACATGTTAAGTCGGACGCTTTGTCCCGTATGAGTGAAGAGGCGCAGGAAGAAAAACAAGTACAGATTCAGCTGTTGGCAGATCATGTAATATGTAGTTGTTCGGTTCAACCATCCCTAAAAACCGAAGTACAAGAGTGGGTAAAAATTCATCCACAAGTAGTCCAGGATATGAATCTGGACGTACATAACGGTTTACCATTCACACAAGGAGTACTTTATCTACCAACTCCTTCAATGCGGAATAAAGCCCTAAAATGGAATCATGATTCCTTGATTGCAGCCCATCCTGGACGGAAGAAAACACTGGAGCTGCTCAAAAGGTGGTGCTGGTGGCCATCCATGGCAAAAGATGTTATAAACTATGGCCCTCATTACGACCCTGGCGGAAAGTGACTGACCGGACCGCCACAGCGTAAATAGCGTTTCCGCCATTGCACGATGGAGCAAAGTGCGGCCCATTCCGACCCATCGGGCACGAGCACCACGGCATGGCGGAAGTGCAAAGTCCGCGATGGCGGAAATGACCCCAAAACGGCCCACACCGCCGCCGTACGGCGCCCTAGGTGCAATACCGCCACCCATCACAGCGGACACCGCAGTGTGCGCCTACCGGAAAGTACGGTGACCGGAAATATACGGAAACGGAAGTTAAAACATGGGCCCGGAACGGGAAACATCCCGCCGTACACCTATAAAACCACTAAAACCACACAACCACTAAAAACACTACCCAGAGACACACCCCAACCCGTCATCCACCCTAGCGAAACCAAGAAAAATGGGAAAAGTAGCGAAGAAAGCGTGCGACCGCAAGCGGCAGGTCCACTTCTCCCGTGAGGAACTCACCGTGCTAACAGAGACCCTCCAGGAGAATGCTGCCGTCGTCTTCTCCACGCAAATGACCAGGACGGCACTTGCAAACAAGAAGGCCATATGGGCTCTGGTGGCACAGCGGGTAAGTGCTGTGGGGACCGCACCCCGCACCCCACAGCAATGCCGAAAGCGATGGGACGACCTGCGGATACGCGTCCGCAGCATACTCTCTGCCAACCGCAACATTGCCACAGCCACCGGGGGAGGCCCTGATTCACCCATCAAGTTGACCCCCTGGGAAGAAATCTGTGCCTCCACCATCGGAATGGAGAGCATAGAGGGAGTCGGAGGGATGGAGAAAGGAGTGCAGACATCCGAAGATTCAGGTAGGTGGGCCAAATAAAACAATGCCAAATCCACAATGTCCAATCATGTGAGGTACCATGTGTCCACATAGTGCAACAGAAACACATGTCCAGGAGAACGTCCACACACATCGGCCTGATAGCGCACGTTAAAACCCACAATAAATACATAAATAATTAAAAACCCCTAAAAAACGCACTACACGTGCAGCAGGCACACCCTAACTGCAGGCTGCCAAACAACTGCACCCTCACTCCACACACAAATGAAAGCACCTCCAAGGCCCCGACCCAAATCACCCTCAGGTACCACCCCAATGCATGTGATACAATGCCATTCCAATACCCACAGACCCATTAATAACCCTCGCCCTCCTTTACTCCACCACAGGGTCCGATCCAAACGACGAGCATCAGGACACCCCTACCAGCACACCTGCAAAGAGGGCCAAGACCAACGGCCAAAGACCCTCCACCTCAGCTGCACGCATCAAGACACGGCAGCAGCACAAATCAGGTGGCAGCACAGAGGAGGGAACATCAACAGGCACCCCAGCAGCCAGCATGCCCACACCACCACCACCACAGGTCCCCCCAACGGATGCCACAGAAGGCACTGCCTCTGGTGGCAGCAGCACCATAGGTGACACCCCATTGATGGCAGCATGCTCCGACACAGAAGACGGGGATGTCGAAGTCAGATCCATCCATGACCTGTCCCAATCCCCCTGTCTGTCCCATCCCGTACAACATGAGGATACCACGCAGGGGCACCCACAAGACGACGACTGGCCATCCCCCACAAGCCCTGTGGCAAGGCAACATGAGGACAACAGCCCCTCTGTGACACCCCCGCAAATGGCCATGGCCCAGCAGAGGCAACAGTCCCTCGACCAGTTAATCGTGCAACAGCAGCAACTGGCCACGCTCCTCAAGGACCATGCCGATGAATGTGGGGGCACTAAGGCAGACATAGAAACATCAACTGAGACACTTAGGGCAGAAATGGAGAGAAGTACAGAGACACTAAGGGCACAAATGGAGAGTAGCACCGAGAGCCTGAGGGGGGAACTGCATGCGACGTCCAAAGACGTATGTGCCGAACTTGCCGCAGTGCGCCGTGTGCTCACTGAGCTCTCGCAAACCCTTAGGGACATGCATGGACGTGAGCAGGTAGAGACATCATCCGTTGCAAGTTCCGTCCAGGGCAGCCCCCAACGTAGATCTGGGAGGAACCTGCGCTCCACAGGCAGGGGTGCCCCTGATACCCGCAGAGGGGGCTTGCAATAGCGACTGCCCACTGACAATGAGCATCTTTGGACACTGGTGTTCGGGGGGGAGGTAGGAGGGTGGAGGGGGTGTGTTGGGCTCACTTGGGTGGCGGGTCGATAGGGTGTTCAATATGATATCACATATGCCATAAACAGTGCACGATCAACCAATGAGATGTGTGGACATTGATCTTTGTGTACTAGGCCATCATAGGCGTACAGTCCATATTGTGCATGTCCCAGACACACACAGTGCCACGAGTCCCGTGTCCATGTATCAGCCACCAGGCATGAGTGCTAGAAGCATACATCAATGAGATGCTGACGAATGTCACGGCCCTCCGGTGCCTCGCAGACTCCTTGAGGTGCTGCCACATCCCCACCCTCATCATGACCATCATCAGGTGCTTGCAGTTCTGCGTCAGGGGGCATGGGCACATTTCTACGTACGCACATGTTGTGGAGCATGACACATGCCATCACCATCTTTGCAACCTTCTCATGGCGGTACAGGAGTGCCCCGCCAGACCTGCTGAGGCAGCGGAAACGACCCTTCAGTAGGCCGAATGCCTGTTCGATGACTACACGGGTACGTGAGTGGGCATGGTTGTAGTCCTCCTCATGCTGGTCCCGTGGGTTCCGGACTGGTGTGAGGAGCCATCTCTTCAGTGGATATCCAGCATCACCTGTATGTGGACGATAAACGTATGATGTGGAATGCCATTGCTACGTACGCACACCCCCCCCCCTTCCTGCCAGGTCATTGCCGAATCACATACCCCACATTATCATGCATGTAATGTGACTCACCGAGTAGCCAGGATCTGTTCCCTGCGTGTCGCTCCATGTAGCGTGGTATTGTAGAGTTCCTCAAGACCATAGAATCATGGGTTGATCCAGGGAATCTGGCACAACAATGTGTAATGATCCTGTTGGAGTCACACACCATTTGTACATTCAGAGAATGAAATTGTTTTCGGTTGCGGTACTGGGCCTCCATGGCATGTGGGACGACCAATTCCACATGGGTGCAGTCGATGGCACCAATGCAACCCGGTATGCCGGCAAGTGCATGGAATCCCACTTTTGTGTTGGTAATTTCCTGCTCCGAGCGTGGTAGGGAGATGTAGTCGTCTGCGTGCTGCAGGAGGGCATAGAGCACTTGCAATAGTGTCCGTGAGAACAGTGGCTGAGAAATGCCATGCAACTGTCCGACTGTGTGCTGGTAGGTGCCTGTGGCCAGGAAGTGGAGTACAGACACCACCTTCAGTAGGGGTGGGATGGCGGTTGGGCTATCTATCATGCTGACAAGGTCAGCCTGTGTCATGTCCACAATGGCGGCTATGGTGTCCCGGTCCAAACGGTAGAGGGTGTGGATCTGCTCATCAGTGAGGTTGAACGGATGTGCTCGGAGGCGTGGGATTGCGGGCTGCCTGCGTGGTGGTAGTGGCTGTGCTGGCGGCCCTTGCTGGCCCTGCCTTGCCCTCCTCCTCCTCCTGCGTCTCCTCCGTGCGGCCGGTTGTAGTTGGTGTTCGTCTTCTTCTTGGAGTTGGAGTACTTGCAGTGCTATCATGTCCCCCAGGGCCAACATCGCGAGTCCTGCCGGTAGCATTTCGGTGTGGTTGTGGGAGGAGACTGGGTGTGCAATTTATGTGTTTTCAGGCTGTATGGCCTCCACCTGTGGTGATTCATTCCACCTGGGCAAACTGCTCTCCCCTTTGGCCGAGCACGTCCCGCACACAACGCTGCAATTCGAGGAATGGCATCTTGCTATTGCAATCATGTATTTGTACCCGATGGCCGTGTAACATTTGTTGATATGTACATTCGGCTATGGTCCCATTGTTTCACATACTATCTGTGCAGTCGCGAACAGACTTGTGAAGGGTCAGTGGAACGTAGTACTCGAGTAACGGTGGGCCCTCATGCATCACTGTACCGAGTTGCAACGACGGGCGGGGCGTCCCATTTGTGGGTGAAGGCAGTTGCCATTTTCACACACAGCCGCACTCGATGGATTAATTAGTGATTCCAAACGGCCACAGATGCCTCTTCGACGTGATGTTGCAAATGAGGAATTCGAAGGGCGGCGCTTTCGGTTTTCAGCTAGCGGCGAGGAAATGCCCACAGGTCTGACTGCAAATATAACGTTCTATTGTTCAATGTCCTTGAGACAGGGGCCATGGCGAGGAAGCAATGATTGATATGAATAGTTTGGGATGCGCAATAGCGACGTGGGCGATGAGGCCGGACGTTCCCAAATACATGTTACTTCACAACACTGGAATTACGGGCTGGGGCACTGTGGATTTTGCAGGCTGCATAACGCACAGACTCAATGGATATTTCTAATGTTATGTGAGTAAATATTCAGGCGTTTTAATCCCGGGATGAGGGAATGATGAATGGATGCATGGGCAGGTGATTTGATACAGAGTTTGCCATGTACAGGGCTTCTTGGGATCTATCCGCCTCCCCTACGCTATGTGATGCAGGGCTGCCATAGTGGGACCATCGTCTATCTGGCCTTGTTGAGCCCTCCCTGTCTCGACGCGCCCTCAGACACTTGTGTCCATGCACGTTACCAATCCCATCTGATGGATTCTGTTTTGACAGACGCATGCACAGGTACACTCGTTTGTGATGGTGTTTACACCTCGATATAGATAGTTATGAGTCGCAAGTGGTTTTTGGGTGGTGATGAACCTTTGGAGTGGGCTAGCATGCATATGGCTGTGGATTTAGTGTGATCATTGAAGTGAGTTGTTGGAATGTAGTTCTGATGGCCATTCTGTTCTTTTTCTTTTCTTTTGGTTGACAGGTATCTCCTCCCCTTTTGCCACTGCCATCTGTATGCCACTCCTGCAGATGGGTTTTACTCCCGACACCTGCTGCTTCGTGTTAATCAGTGGAGCAGCATTACGATCTTATGGGACGATCGCCAATGGGCCACATGCCCTTACGCAGTACTGGTGGCTCGGAGCAACATTTCGGCCTTTCAGCTGGACTAGTGCCTCCCCATTGGGACGGCCCTGCGGTTCTGTGCGCTTCCATGTTGCCTTTTCGTACGTGAATGTGGCTCTGTGTACCATGATGGAACAGGGCGTCACACAAGTAGTGGCTGGTCATTTCTTGTGGATGCAGCCCACAATGGTGAAATGTGTTTTGGAGTTCATGGCCTGATGGCTGTATGGGCTTGGTGATTTTGTTGTGCATTAAATTTCTATTCTGATTTGGCCCGTGTAGCGTTCTTCTTTGCAAGTGATGTGGCATATTCCTATTTGGGGAGCGATGTATTGTGAGGAGATCTGCATTGGGTTCCAGCTTTGGAGTTTAGTTGCGTGGTACTGTACTGGGCGCGTTTGCCTACGAAGCCCGTGAGGTCAGGGATGGGGGCTGCCAATGTTGTCATGCTCAGGGGCGGGGGATTGGGTTTTGTGTAACAGATGCCGGTCAGCCAGGTGGACTGGTGGAATGATGTGATTTTCGGAATATTGCTGGTCACAGGTGCCTGTGTTTGCGTGCGTTTCTTGGTGGGGGACTGTGGTCATGTCCATTGGGATGGCTTCTGTATTCGTGCCATCTGTGCCCTGCAGCTCCCATTGGCCCCTCTTGTGTTTCATTTGTTCGTTGGCATGCATGGGTGACTTGTACATTTCACTGGTTGCATTGTGACTTCATTGCACCTATGGGGAGTTGTACTTTGTGGGCAGGGAGCGGTGTACAGGCACTCAGTGGGGCCGTTTACGGTTGATTCGCGATGCCGTACTTCTCACCATGGCGGAATGGTACATTCCGCCATGCTTGATGGCGTTAGGTACATGTCCGCTAGGGTCGGAATTGGCGTACCCTTGCGCCATGGTGGTGTTTACGGTTTGGCATGGCGCGCGCGCGCGTGCTTGGTGCAGTTAGCGTTGGCGTTCACTACGGTGTCGCTAATGGCTTCGTACTTTGCGGTGACGGGTCATAGTCGCACCGAGCGCTATTCGATGGCGGTATTGCATTTCCGCCATCGTTTTTCGATTTCCGCCAGGGTCGTAATGAGGGCCTATGTATCTTCTTGTTCTGTATGTATCCAATGTAAAAATACTCCTGGTAAACCAGTGGGCTTACTCCAGTCCCTACCTGTCCCTAACAAACCATGGGACATGATATCTATGGACTTCGTGGTAGAACTCCCCCCAAATCAGGGATATGATACCATATGGGTCGTAGTGGATTATTTCACTAAATTGGCTCTTTTTATTCCCTGTATTGGTTTACCAACTGCTGCTGTTCTGGCTGAACTATTCATCCAACATATATTTCGTTTCTTTGGTCTACCATCAGTAATCATTACAGACAGGGGCTCACAGTTTGCGTCACGCTTTTGGAGAGCTTTAACATCTGCATTACTGATTGATGATAGAATGTCCAGTGCTTATCATCCTCAAACTGACGGACAGACTGAAAGGGTCAATTGTACTATGGAACAATATCTGCGGTGTCTGTGTTTGCAATACCAATCGGATTGGCTCACGGTACTGCCGGCGGCTGAATTCGCCTATAACAACTCTTATCATAGTGCCATAGGCACTTCACCGTTCTATGCTCTCTATGGACAACACCCCCGATCAATACCTCTGGATTCCGGTCTATCCTTGGACACGCCTGCCGCAGGCCGTACTTTTCGTGATCTGAAGAGATTACAGAGAAAGGTGAAGCAGCAATTGGAGCAGGCTAAACGACGTGACAAGTTCTATGCCGATGCTCATAGAGTACCCGCACCTGTCTATAAGGCTGGTATGAAAGTCTGGCTGTCCACTAAGAACTTAAGAATTCCAGGCAAAAAGAAATTGTTGCCTAAATACATCGGTCCGTATGTAGTGCTCCAAGTTCTTAATCCTGCTGCTGTACGTCTGGCTTTGCCACAACGATGGCGAGTGCATCCTGTATTCCACGTGTCACTCATTAAGCCATTTTCTGAAGCTACTAGACTGCCTGTACGGCCTGTTGCTATTTCTGTGCGGGGTTCAGATGAATACGAGGTACAAGACATACTGGATATGAAACTACGTTCTGGTAGACCATATTATCTGGTGGATTGGAAGGGCTATGGTCCCGAAGATAGGTCCTGGGAACCTCTTTCTAATATTCATGCTCCTGCTTTATTGAAGCGCTTTCACACAAGAAGGGGAGAGGTTGTCCCTTTGGGGGATGGCACTGTCATGCATGCTGGACGCTACGCTCGTAGAACAGCTAGACCGTTCTATTCCAAATGGAGGTTATTCGATACGTTACCGGGAAAACGACGTTTGCACTTTTCACGTCGCTAACTTCACGTGACTTTTGCTTCGTCACGTGAACTACAGTATTACGTATTTAAGCAGCGTAGAAACTTCACTCGCTGCTTCTGATCGAATCTATTGGCGTTGTGTAGCTGAACCTCTGATCTGCATCCTGCATATTTCTACAGCTACTTTTGGGCCTTCAATAGCGTGTGTTCCGCCACACGCTGATTCCTGGAGCTATTCCTTCGCGTGATAATTCACACGCGTTCTCTGTCTTCAAGCGTGGCTGGTCCGGACTGCGGGAATCCTGCCCGCGTGTACATCCACACGTACACTCTGTCTTCATACGCGGCTGGCCCGGACTGCGTAAATCCTGCCCGCGTGTAAAATCCACACGCGCACGTTGTCTTCACTCGCGGCTGGCCCAGACTGCGTGAATCCTGCTCGCGTGTAATATCCACACGCGCTCTCTGTCTTCAAGTGCGGCTGGCCAAGACTGCGTAAATCCTGCCCGCGTGTAAAATCCACACGCGCACGTTGTCTTCACACGCGGCTGGACCAGACTGCGCAAATCCTGCCCGCGTGTAAAATCCACACGCGCACGTTGTCTTCAAACGTTATTTTCTTCGCGGCTGTTTATAACCGCGTGTACTTTGTTTTTCCTTAAAAAGAGCGCTATTTCTAACTCCTGCATCTGTGGAATTAACAGAAGGATTGATCCCTATAGTGGGAAGGAAGCTTTTCAAGGATTATTGGAAGGTGACATTGAACTGAACTTTTGGACGCTATCCTGTGGTGAATTCAACCCGTATCTAGCGTGAGCCTCGTTCCGTTCGGGATAAGTCTCCCTTACTAATTTTCCCTTCCTTGTCGTTTGTTCTTCATTCAAATCCATCAAGAGACTTCTGGATTCTTCTACCCTAAACTAAAGGTCAGTGTGAACATTCCTGTCATTATCTAATTCATCATACTCAGGTTGGAGCAGTTATTCATGATACTTTAATTTGTCCTAGGCTGGCTTTCTATACCTTACCCACGCCCTTTCCAGTGATCCATCGCTCTGCCTGTTTTATCAGCCAGAGGGTTGTATCATTTGGAAGGTCTTCAATTGACTTCACAACTATCAAATCGTGTGAACAGGGATCCGGAAGACCCTACCTCCTGTATCCTTTTGAGTATTGTATCCTTTTCAGTTAATACTTTGGTACATTCTGACATCTACCTAGTACACCTTACTACGTGTACTAACCCCTGTTGGTTCACAAGAAAACACGTAAGCAAGCAACATGATGAAAACAAACATTAGGAGAACTTCCCATCATGATAAACAAGACACATGGCCCTTCAGGCAGCAAAGCAACATGTAACATAAATGATTTCCCTCCTACACTAGTTTACTGCACCAGTGAAGATTTGGTGAACTTGATAAACGTAATGTCCATGTATCATTTTGAGTCTTTTGTCAGTAAATAGTTCATTACTCATAGAGACCCATTAAAGATCGAGATTCACTATTGTTTGATACACACTGGGTTTGCCCAACACAACCGTAAATGAGCGAACACCCTGGATTTCCCAACGCAGCAGTACATGAGTGTATACACTGTGTTTTCTCAGCACAACATTCCAAAAACGTTCACCACTACTTATCTTATGTCTGGGAGCCCCTCGGGACTTCCCAGACGAAATGCGACCCACTGTAAATCACTCCCAACAATGTAAGCAATCACCGTGCATTTCCCCGTACTTATATTTGGTCTGGGTAGCCCCACGGGACTTCCCAGACAATGACCGTAAAGCTGTGATCCTTATCTACACTCTCCTGCTCCTTCCGAAATGCGGCCATCTGTAGTTCATGCAGTCCTGCTCTCCATCGTTCCTCTCCGCACGCGGCCTGCCTGCCTGCACGCTGCTGTTACCAGTTAATATGCTGTCCTTAATCCCAGACAGCTGGCCAAGCGCGTGCGTGTTGAACTACACGCAGACCCAGAGAATGCTGGGAATTATAGTTTCTAGACCTTCCCAGCTTAAGAGGCATATCTAGACACTCCTCGTCTTTGCCAGTCCTGAGTTCTGACATTACCTCCCCTTCCAGGGCTCCTCCCACGACCTGGTTTACCCTGATGTCGTACATGAAATTGTTTAACCAACCTGGGAGCATGGACATCTCGTGCTGGTTCCCAAGAACAATCCTCAGGCCTGTAAGCTTCCCATTGTACCAAATACCATAATTGTTGATATCTTCTTCTGGAATCCATAATGCGCTTTACTTCATATTCCGTTTGTCCTTCTCTCACTATGGCTGGAGGTTTTTTTGTCATCATTCCAGGAGCTGCAGGTTTAAGCAAAGACACATGGAACACCGGGTGTATAGGTAGAGTCTTTGGCAAACACAATTTCATAGCTGTAGATGACACACATGTAACGATTTCATAAGGTCCAATAAATCTAGGCATACATTTACGAGATCCTTCTATAGTTAGATTCTTGGTTGATAACCAAACTCTGTCTCCTTCCTTATAGCGAGGACTCTCCTGTCTGTGTTAGTCAGCGTGTCTTTTATAGGTTTCCTTAGCCTGTTCCAAATGCGTGCGCGCTTTCTGTCTGATCTTAAGAAGCAACTGTTTACGTTCTTGTAAAACTGGTACATTTTCTACTTTAGGTAAATGTTCAGGTATCATGTTTTGCTCATGTCCAAATAAACATTAATTGGGGGACATACCCAAGGAAGTGTGCAGCATGTTGTTATACGTAAACTCTGCCAACCATAATGCCTGCACCCAAGACTCTCGCCATCCCCTAAATAGGCCCACAAGTATTGTTCGAGTGTTTGATTTACTCGTTCTGTCTGCCAATCGGTTTGAGGGTGGTAACTGGTAGATAAGGCACAGTTGATTCCCAACATGCGACAGAAAGCTCTCCAAAACTTTGAGGTGAACTGTGGTCCTCTGTCCGAGACAATACTCTTGGGCAACCCATGTAATCTAACCACATGTTGAAGGAACAACTCCGCTAACTTGCCTGCTCCAGGTATTCCTTAACAAGGAATGAAATGAGCTTGCTTGGACAGAAAATCCACCACTACCCAAATGGTGTCAAACTGCTTATCAGGTGGAAGGTCTGTAATAAAATCCATTGATATGTGTGTCCATACTTTCTCAGGTGTGGGTAATGGTTGTAATAACCCTCTCTTTTTTTACATGATCTGCTTTATTCCTCATGCAATTTTCACATTGTAATAAATATTTGCCCACATCCTGCCTCAAAGTAAGCCACCAAAAGTATTTTTCAACATGGTTTGCATTTTCCTTTCGAGCCTGATAGTTTGCAACGCCCAAGTGTAACAATGGCCACTCCCGAACAGATCCAAGAACTCATTAATGCGGTTCAGGCTATGAATGTTGAACTGCAGAATGTTAAAGCTGACAACACTGCCTTAAGACAGATGATCGCTACCCGAGAGACTCGTGAGACAGACTTATCCCCTATGATCTTGTCTTCAGGCAAATTTGACGGAAACCCCAAAAAGTTAAAAGAATTTATGGAAGCATGCTCCATTTATTTTGCATTCCGCCCCCAGACCTTTTCTTCAGATCATACCAAAGTCGGATTTATGGTATCCAACATGACTGGAAATGCCCTAGCCTGGGCAACACCGCAAGTCTTAAACACTGATCCCGTCACCCATGATTATGGGGCTTTCTTGAATCGGCTTAGACAAACCTTTGAACAGACCGAGATCACGCATGTAGCAGCAGAAGAACTCCTAGACGTTCAACAAGGCTCTAGTGATCTACTCACGTACATTTCAACTTTCAAGAGACTTGCTACTGAAGCAGGTTGGCCAGAACGGGCTCAATATTCCATATTTCGTCGTGGTCTCAAGGAGGAGATCAAGGACGAACTAGCCCGCATAGCCCGACCTACCACCCTGTCGGATCTGATGTCTCTTGTGCTCCAGATCGATTACCGGCTGAATGAACGAAGGGTAGAACGAAGAAAGCATAAGCCTCCCGTGCCCCACACTCCTGGTGCCTCCTCCCTGCCTACGTTGCCATCCCGAAGTCAAAGGGAAGAACCAATGCAGATAGGGGCGGCTCGAGCGCCCTTAACTTCAGATGAGAGAAGAAGACGAAGAGAGTCGGGCCTCTGTATGTATTGTGGTTCAAATACTCACCTGCTTCGTAGCTGTCCGGATGTACCCCCTAGGAAAACGGGAAACGACCTACCTCGGAACTAATGGGGACGAGTCTCCGAGGTCTAACCCCAAGTCCCTATGTCACCGTAACCATCTCTTCACCCCCAGACACCATGGACTCGCGTCTCATGGTAGTGGCCATCCGACTGGAAACTCCCACCTCAGTACTTCATACCATGGCCCTTTTGGATAGCGGTGCCGCAGGCATGTTTATGGACACCCAGTGGGCACACCAACAAGGACTCACCCTACAGAAACGTGAAGACATACAAAAAGTGGAAGGTGTAGACGGATCACCCTTGTCTTCAGGTCCCATAACCCACTCTACTGAACTTCTCAAGGTACTCATACTTCAACACATGGAACAACTACAGTTCGATCTCATTCGGGCCGCCCATTTCCCCATCATCCTGGGTATCCCCTGGTTTAGGAAACACAATCCAGCCATCGATTGGACCCGGAACACCATGGCCTTTGAGTCGGATTACTGTAGACAAAGTTGTTTGTCGCGTATTCCAAAAGAGACGGTGCAGATTCTGACTTCCGAACGCAAGGAAGTATGTGACATTTGTAGTATACCCCCTGAGCTGGCTGATTTCCGGGAAGTCTTTAGTAACAATCCAGTTTTGGAATTACCCCCACATCGTCCGGAGGATTGTGCCATAGAGTTGGTACCAGATGCATTGGTGCCCTTCGGGCGCATGTTTTCTTTATCCATCACAGAAAAGAAGGTCCTACGCACCTACCTGGATTCTCATCTTACCAATGGGCTCATCCAGCCTTCAAAATCCCCAGCCGGAGCCCCTCTTTTTTTCATACCGAAACGTGATTCAGCTGAGCTACGGCCTTGTATAGATTATAGGGGCCTTAATAGGGTCACCGTTCGTGATCGCTATCCTATGCCCTTAATTTCCGACATTTTGGAGGCCGTTCAAGGAGCCACCATCTTTTCGAAATTAGATCTACGGAGTGCCTACCATCTTCTACGCATAAGAACAGGGGATGAATGGAAGACCGCATTCAGAACCCCCTTTGGTTTATTTGAGTACAAGGTCATGCCTTTCGGGTTGGTCAACGCCCCGGCAATTTTTCAACGGTTTATGGACCGCCTGTTTTCCGATCTGTTGTATGTGAACACTATAGTTTACCTCGATGACATCTTGGTATTTCCGCCTTCTCCCCAAAAACATGCCCAGCATTTGAAGATGGTCCTTCTACGTCTTCAATCTCAACACCTCCTGGTCAAACCCGAGAAGTGTGTATTCAAGACCTCCTCTGTCCCTTACTTAGGTTACATCCTCTCCCAAGAAGGCATATCGATGGATCCCAGGAAGGTGACGGCCATCTTGGAATGGCCCGCTCCATCCTCCCAGAAGGATGTACAAAGGTTTTTGGGTCTGGCAAATTTTTACAGGAAGTTTATCAGACAATTTTCCCAAGTTGTTCTGCCAATCACAGCTCTACTCAAGAAAGAGGCCAGAAACTTTGTCTGGACTGACCAAGCCAACCTAGCTTTCCAGAGTTTGAAGAAGATGTTCTGTACTGCTCCTGTCTTGCTTCAGCCAGACCAGACTCAACCTTTTATAGTGGAAGCTGATGCCTCTGCAAGTGCTTTGGGAGCCGTACTCTTACAATCTAAGGATGGAGAAGAACACCCTGTGGCCTATCTCTCTAAGACCCTGTCAGCAAGCCAAAGAAATTACTCAGTACTAGAAAAGGAATTGTTGGCCCTTAAGACAGCGTGTGAAGAATGGAGACATCTGTTACAAGGAAGTGCCCATCGGGTTATACTGCGCACTGACCATAAGAACTTACAGGTGCTCAGGAACATGGAATGTGTCAATTCCAGACAGGCACGCTGGGCCCATTTTTTTAGCCAATATGACTTCTCCATAACATATATTCCTGGCACCCAAAACAGTATAGCAGATGCCCTGTCCAGACGAGACTCACCTGCCGCTCAGTTGGTTCCACCGTTAGAGCACATGTTTCCCCGTAACCGGTTGGTGGGAATCATTACCTCCTTCCTCCAGGATGTCAAATCGGTTACCACCCCGGAGCTGGAAAATAGGGTGCCTCTCAACCTGCGGAGACTTGCTAGATGGTCTGAGGGTCTTTTATTCATTGACCGAAGGTTATGCATCCTTTCCAAGCCTTTCCAACAAAAGATCCTGAAATGGGGTCATGACCATGCTATTTCTGGGCATAGAGGCATACGAGGTACCATTGACTTGATATCCCGTTCTTTCTTTTGGCCCTCTCTCACTCAAGACGTTAAGAAGTATTGCCGCACCTGTCAGGTTTGTGCCAAGAGTAAATATTCCACTCACAAACCTTACGGCTTGCTAGTGCAATCAGAGGCGCCTGTTCGTCCCTGGTCTCAGGTTTCAACAGACTTCATAGTCGACTTACCTTCGTCCCAGGGGTTCTCTTGTTTGATGGTTACGGTGGATTCTTTCTCGAAACTGGCTCACTTCACTCCGCTTCCAGGAGTCCCATCTGCATCGGTGATGGCAGAGGTGTTTCTCAAGGAGATATTTAGGTTACACGGGCTGCCAGACAAGATAACATCCGATCGGGGGAGCCAGTTTACTTCCCGTTTCTGGAGGGCCTTATGTCAGCGATTAGGTATTGAGCGGGCCCTCTCCTCTGGTTTCCACCCTCAAACGAATGGCCAAACCGAAAGACTCAATGCCTCTCTGGAACAATATCTTAGGTGTTATACTAATAGCTTGCAGGATAACTGGGTTGCCTTATTATCGACAGCAGAATTCGCATATAATAATGCCATACATACTGCCACGGGCCTTAGCCCTTTTTTCTGCACTTACGGAATACATCCTCGTGGCATACTTCCTGTTCATAATCCCCCTTCCACCATTCCATCTATAGAATCCATTTTGGCTGACATAGCCTTAGCCCACAAGGTGGCTCAGCAGAACTTACTTTTATCTCGAAGGAGATACAAGGGACAGGCTGATCGTTCTCGTACCCCCTGTCCCGATTGGAAGGAAGGGGATAGGGTATGGCTATCTACTAAATTCCTACCTCGGTGGCTCCACCCATCCAAATTATCTCCTAGGTATTTGGGACCTTTCAAGATTTCTAGGAGGGTTAACCCCGTGTCATATAAATTGCTGCTTCCCAAAAATATGCATCGCATACACCCAGTTTTTCATTCCTCCCTCCTTCGTCCGGTAGATCCGGACACCCCTTCTATTAAAAAGAAAGGGATACCGGATTTAGTGCCATCCTCCCCAGAAGAGTATGAGGTATCGGCCATAATAGATTCCAGATACAGAAAGGGCCGGCTGGAGTATCTGGTGTCCTGGAAAGGTTATCCTCGTTCTGAAGATTCCTGGGAGCCTGTCTCCCACATTCATGCTCCTATACTCACCCGACGCTTCCATAGACTCCATCCGGGTAAACCTGGTGGTATAGGTTTGGGAGGGGGGTATACTGTCACGAACCGAGGAAGCTGGCGGTTGTGGCCCCGTTGGCGTATGAGCCGCCATTGAGATTGCCGCCACGTTCCCATCCACCGTACTGTGACGGTCTAGTTTTTCGGAATACGCCGTCGCAAGCCTATTTCTTTGCGTTCAACCCGGAAGCCGACGCGTTGCAACCCTTCGCGTTTAGGCTTTCGGGTTAACACGCTGTTTTCCTCTAGCTCTCGCCTCCCTTCCCCCTTCCTGCTTTCCGCCTTGCTATTGCTGGATTAGCGCTCCTCTCTCTTCTTCTGTCTGCCCCCTTCTTTTCTCCTCTACCATCCATCAAGACAGGGGTTTTTTATGCCGTAAGGCTTTTTCCCCGGACCGGTCTGCTGCGGAAGGAGTGCCCCTCCTGGACCTCCTAATAACGGGTTCAGGGTGGCTTCCTCTCGCGGCCGGCCTTATCTGCACAGCAAAGAAAAAACATTGTGGCGGAAGAGGTTCGGAGCAAAACCGGAATTCAAACCAGGTGAGGAGGAGGATTGGGAGCAGGGGGATCAGGAATTGGAACCATTACAGCCCGAGCCTGATAAGTAATGTCTGTAATGATACCCCGGAAACTGGAATCCTCAATCTCGAAGCAATCAGTAGAGATAAATAACGGGCGAAATAGGCTGAGAGTAAATGAACAACAAATAACTCAATTGTCTGAAGCCTTTCAAAGACTAGACAAAACATTCCGTGAATCGATAGACTATGCAACGCTACTACCATGTCAAAGTACGAGGTCCTTATTAAAGGTACAAAGTACAAAAATACACACTCACGAATGGAGCAAGTGTGTAAACATAGAAAAGAAAAAAGTATATAAGGAGATACGTAAACTAAAGATCAAAGTAGGTGCACTTGGTCAAATTAAAAAACGAAAACAAAAATACCGTAATTGGGTAAAAGCCTTCTCATACTTACGTGATCAAGAACGAGGTGAGGCGATGCTGTCTTTAATAAAAACTAATAAATCAAGAAGGATCTGGCGCATTTTGAACATGGGTCTTGGAAATCAAAACGACTCGATGGCTAATGGGGTGGCCGATGGAGATTGGAATAAACACTACAAGGAGGTGTTTTCCAAGAGTAAAAACATAATCTCAACTGCACCAGTGGAAGCTGTAATAAATTGAGATATACGGGAGACCATAGGAGATATAAGTCATGTTATCTCCAAGCTAAAAAATTCAAGAGCAGCTGGCCCTGATGGCATATCAAATGTGATGCTCAAGGCTCATAAACAAGGATGGTCTATATTCATCGGAATGCTCCTCGATAGAATTGCTGATTTGGCATTATTACCAGATTCATGGACAACAGCGATAATCGTGCCGATTTTTAAGAAGGGCAATCGGGCTGATCCAGCCAACTATCGCCCGATTGCCGTCCTGGATACAATTGGCAAGATTTTCGGGACCTTCTTGCAAAAAAAACTAACAGCTTGGGCAAACAAAAAAGGCATCTCTGATTGTCGTCAGACAGGTTTTACAAAGGGAGTCGAGAGAGAGATCAACTTAACACTGATAAACTTGCTGAAATTAGAAGCCCTAGAAAAAGGGACAAATCTTTTTATGGCTTTCATCGACATGCACCAAGCTTTCGATACAATAAATCGAGAGAGGATGTGGCAGAAGCTGAAAAATTGGGGCTGCCCGCAAAATCTATTACAGCCAATAAAAGCACTCCATGCAAAGACAACAGTATGAATCAGGTTAAATGAAAAAGGTGAACTATCAGACGCCAACGACACACATAAAGGGGTACAACAAGGTTGCCCCATTGCAGCCACCCTATTTAAATTGTTCATTGCTGACGTACCTGATGCCTTGAATAAGGCAGAGTGCTTTCCTCCAAAAATTAATGGTCATCACATAAGCTGCATAACATATGCAGATTACTTAGTTTTGATTGATTCAACCCAAATAGGCCTACAATGACTGCTTTCAAAACTGCAGACCTATATGACTGAAAACGAACTAAGAATAAATGTCAAAAAAACTAAAATAATGAAGATTGGGCCATCGAAAGGAAGAAAAAACAAAACTTTCTGCTGGAGGATCGATAATGTTGAGATTGAGGCAATTGTTGAAATTCGGTACCTAGGGGTAATGATTAACAAATCAGTACGAGAATGGGGCCGGATTCAAGACACTTTTCGGCGCATGAGAACATATGCAATACAAGGCGCAAGAATCCATAGCTTATATGGCAAATTTACCTTAACTCCGGTACGCACTTTTTACCTACAAAAAGTAATACCTGCGATTACTTTCGGAGCTGAAGCAGGTTGGAACATCGACCACCGAATTTGGTTCCAAATGGAAGGGACCTTTTGGAAACGTGTTTTGAGGTTGCCAAAATATATGTCAATAGTTATCATTCAACATGAATTGGCATTAAATGAGTTATATGCAACCGTGATGTGGAAATCAATGGCCTTATTAAGAAAGATGATAATGCCAAATCCAGAACCAGCATATGAAATTCTTTCGCTAACTGAAAATCGGCAATATGTGGGCCTATTAAGGGTATGGAGTGAAAGGATGAAGGTGATATTACAAGCAACAGATATACCTATGGAAATGCTGTTGGCTCAGCCTCAAATTGCGAAAAGAAAGCTAAAAGAGTGGTTGTGGATCCAAAACTTGTCCAAATATGAAAGCCTAGCTACAGCACCAGAGCTGGGTCCAACAATGAATAAACTGGACAAGATGCCACTTGATTTACAGCAATTTCCATCAAGACATCACCGTGACGGCTTCCTTAGACTGCGTTTGAACGCACTTAAATCGAAGGAGATGATGTTGATGCGACATGACCAGAAAATCAAGGACGATGTCTGTAGACAGTGTTTGGTTAAAACTGAATCTATAAAACATGTAATAACAGAATGTCTGCTGCTTAATGACCTAAGGACATTCCATCTTAGTAAATTTGCACCCGTCGATGGAAATATGGACGAATGGTGGTTTCACATTCTAAGTGGGAGTTCGATGCACTTAACCTGTTCAGTTATAAACTTTCTGGATAAGATTATGATTATGCATTTTTTTAAAGTAAACTTGTTAGGAAATGTGTATTATTTAGAATTACATGAAAAATGAGAGGAACTAGAGGAAAAAAAAATTTGTAATAAATGTTTGTAATAAACTATATGTTACAATAAAAAAAAAATAATAGTCACAGGCCCTCATTAGGACTCCGGTGGAAAACCATGGTGCTATTAGCACCATGGTCGATAACGGAGTCCGCCATGGCGGAATGGGGAATTACCACCCCATTCCAAGGTTGGCGGGGCGGTAATTCCCCATGCCACCATGGCCCTTCCCCATTCCCAATTTTGCCCCATAAGGCATAATGGTAATGGGGAAGGCGGTAAGTACGGTACCACAAATTGCGGTACCGTACTTACCTCGAGAGTCCCTTCGCGGGCCCCTGCTTTAATGGCTGGTCTAGACCAGCCGTTAAGGTCGGGTCCCGCAAAGGGACCTCGTAATCAGGCGTTAAGGGTTTAACGGCGCCGACACCTTTTACGATGCCGTTAACCCCTTAACGCCAGCGTCCTAATGAGGGCCACTGTACACATTTTCCCCTTCATCAATCCAGTGGACGGATGCTGACTGGCCCTGAAACAAGCCCCTAATTTTGCAAAGTGACAGGTGCATTTAGCACGCCACTTCTTCGACCACAACTTCTTGGATGAGGAAAAGCTTGAGTGCCTGTGTGGCATGTGGAATGAGAGAGCACACGTAACAAGTGTTATTAGCCCTCTCCCATCACACAAGCCTCATCTCATCATACCACAAATTCCCCTATGTCGTGTTCTGCCTGCCACAAATGTCATTGTTCTGCCTGCATTAAATATGTTTTTATTTGTTATTTGATTGTGCATTTTTAAGGTGCTTATACATCAGGTAAATTGTGTTTCAAAGCGCCCTCAGAGTAACAGTGAGGGAACATGGGAGTGAAAAGCAAATATAACAATGAAAGATGGAGGCGGACCTGCTAAGCTTTGTGAGCATTCAGAACATGCAAGTGCAAAGAGAGAGAAGGGATGAGGGAGTGGGGAGGGGTAAGTGCTAGGTGTACCAAGAGTGAAGTGCTAAGGAGAGAGCAGCTGTTAAGTGACAAGGTGAGAGTGGTCAGCTGCCAATAAATAAGTAAGAGCAGGCCTGTGGTGGCATAGGCCAGTGGGTGCCAAGGAAAGTGCTGGGGACGGGTGGAGGCTGAAGGCGTTTGGATGTGGAGGCAAGGTCCCAGGAGGACAATAAGGGACCTAGTCACCAATCTAAGCAACTGTGAGGGTTAGCAGAGGAGGGAGGATGGGAAGGAGGAGGTGAAAAGGAAAGTCTTGAGGAGCTTCCGGAATTTGACGAGATCCGGCTCAAGACGCAGAGGAAGGGCAGGCTTTTCTATAGGAAGGAGCCTGCTGAAGAAAGAGACCTACCACCAGCTCGCTGTTTAGCAAAGCGCATGGTGCCGGAGGAGTGCAAAGATCTGGAGGGAGAGTATTTAGTGAGTGCAAATTGAAGATAGCGTGGTCCCTGACCCTGCAGCCTTATGAATGATGCAGAGGGATTTGAATTTGCTCCTTGCAGCAATTGGCAGCCAGTGGAGAGTTTATTTAGGGCTGGAGAGATGCGGTCCCTGGGCTTGAGGCTAAGGATAAGTCTTGCAGCCCTATTCTGGATTAGCTGGAGGGGTCAAAGAGAAGAAAAGGGTAGATTGAGGAAAATTATATTGCAGTAGTCTAGCCTAGAGAGAACCAGAGCTCTAGAGACATTGAGCTTCTATGGGAAAGTAAGGAAAGAGAAGAATTCCTTTGAGGAGGTATAGTTGAAAGTGGGTCTTCTTGGCAGGGTCCTGAATGTGAGGGAGGAAGGAAAGCGAGGACTCGAAGATGACTCCAAGGTTTCCAGCTTCAGATGAAGGAGAAGGGGGAGAGCCCATAGAAGAGGGCCAGAGTAAGGGGAAGAAAGAGGGAACAGGAGTCCCAATAGGAAATATATAAGTCTTGCTGGCATTGAGGCAGAGATCATTGGAAGTACACCAGGGCTGGATGGCAGATAGGCAGTCAGGAATGATGGAGGAATTAAGGGGAGGGTCAGAGGGAAGTTTGAAGAAGAGTTGGGTATCATCTGCATAACACTGGAAGTTAGGAGAAACGGTGGAACTGCTTTTTACACGCAGAGCAAGATAGATGTCAAAGAGCCACGGAGAAAGGTTGGAGCCCTGGGGGGCACCGCAGGTGGAGATAGAGTGGGTAGGAGAAAGAGCCCAGAATAACCTGGGACAGACATCATTGAGGAAGGAGGTCAGCCAGTCTAGTGCCCGCTCTGAGATACCTAGGGTATTGTGGAGCTGTTTTATGAGGATGGAGTAGTTGACCGTATCAAATGCAGAGGAGAGATCAAGTAGAATGAGAACAGCTGGAGAGTTGGATTCAAGAGATTCAAGCAGTTCCTCACAGGTATTCAGAAGAGCAGTTTCCGTATTCCGAAAGCTTCTTTTGTATCTTATTCGTTCATTATTGTTTTTGACAGTGCTTTCTAATTCTTTAGATAATAGAAACCAAAGAAAAGAGAGAGAAAGAAGAACCCACACAATTACCAAACTATACCTCGAAACAGTATTTTTCTTTCTTCTATCATTACCAATGGTGAGGGGTTAGAAATGTGAGGCGGACAACTTGATAGAGGTTTTTCATAAGATGCCATTTTAATAACTCAAAAGGGTTTGACAAACGCCTCATTTTCCCTACCCTGATGAGGCTTTCCCTGCCTATCAATATAAACTAAAGGAAATACTCTAACAAAAGGGGTCTGTGCCTCACACTTATGCATACAACAACTTAACAAGGTAATGTAGGGCAATTCAAATATAACAAAAAAACTGTCATGTTCAATCTAAACCTGATAACTGTTTCTCCTTGTAACCTGGGTGAGATTCCCTTCCCCAGATTCAAAGAGGACTCTCAATCAACAATTCAAAAAAGGAAAGTTCTGTATTGCAACAAAGTTTTTATGACAAAGTTCTTCTTGCTCCAAAAGGAAAGTCTCTCACTTGGACTTTGATCAACAGTTAAAAATATTCAACAAGTCTTTATCTTTCCACTGGTGACAGAAAGTTCAACACAACTTCTCAGAAAACAAGTATATTTCCACAGTTCATCTTTATCAACAAAATTGCTTTTGTCAGTATGGTACCAAAACAGTTCACAATATACTTTGGTGGTCGTGCCACTTCTTCTTCAGTCTTTAAGCACAACACAGTACTTCAATTACTTCTTTCTAGTCCACTCACCTGCCAGAACTAAGACTACAAAGCCCCCTGCCCTGATATAATTGCCTGCCAGAACTCAATGAAAAACTCCTTACACTACTACAAATACCTCTGTATTAAAGTTTACTTCAAACAACTTAGCAAAGTCTTTTGACTTTCCACAACATCCATTTTGACTGTTTCTTTTGGGAAGACATAAAACACATCGATGCTGTTTGTTACACAGTTGTGATTGCCACATGCAAAACAGGTTTACTCCTCTCCTCCTGAATACCTTCTATCAGGAGGGCAGCTCTCCTTCAACTCTTGTTTTCCCACTCTTATATTAGCAAAGTGCTGACAATGGCTTTTTCTCACACTTTCTCCCCTCTTTGGCTTAGACAATGCTTGTTTAGGTCAGTTCCAACTAGTGCTTCTTTCTCACACTGGCAATAGAGTTTACAATCAGCTTGCTTCTTAACTGCCCTCTCTTGGCAATGTAGGTTCTTATTAGCTTGCTTTGATATTGCCCTCTCTTGGCTTTGGCAATGTTGGTTCTTACTAGATTCTTGTAATATTGCCCTCTCTTGACTTTGGCAATTACTCATCTTCACTATGTGGTGAGAGGGCAGAAGCCCTTCTCCCTCCCCTGAAAGAGCCACTAAAAGAAACTGTTGTGCGACCGCTGATACCTATGGTACCTGCTCTACATACGTGATGACCACGCTGATTCACTCCTTTATTGCCTCCAGCAACCTTGATGCTAACATGGTGAGGCTATTTTCTCAAACCACAGTGTTTTCCATACGAAATTCTCTCCTGCGACGTGCCTACCGCATATGCTTTTCTTGGAGATACCGCCTGATTCAAAAATGGCAGGCGCAACGCGGTGTCATGCCGTTTGCAAAGAGATTCCCTTGGAGTCTGAGAAGCCAATGGCAACTCCGCCGCCATTAATCGTTCCAATTTTTTCCCCCATTTCCTGTTGCTACGCTCTAGTCTTTTTCCGGCCTCTTCCTGGTTTCACTCTTAACCACGCCTCTTTGTTTTGCCCGGCGCGTTGCAACTGAAGCTTTCACGCTCCGTTTCGCTAGCGCTCTCTCTCCAGTTCCTTGCCTGCTGCCTGACCGGTGTTTTGCCGGTTATCGTCCCTTTCTGCCTTCCTTCGTAGCTTTTCTCCTCCTGGTGCCCTTTCCTTCCTTGGTTTCGTCGCTTTTTCCTTCGCCTTTCTGCTCTTTGCATCCTCTCCCGTTTCCCTCTCTTCTCGTCCTACTTTCTTTCCCCGGTGCCTCAGTCCTCCCCTTTTTGTACTTTCCTTCCTCCGTGCTTACCTGTTTCCTTACCTTTTTTTACGGGTTTATTCATCTTCCTCCGTTCTGACCTCTTTCTTTCTCTCTCCTTCTTCCTTTTCGGTCTCCGCTGTCATTCTTCCGCTTCCCGGTCTACCGCCGCTCTTCCGGCATACCTTCCTTACCTTTTTCCCTTCCAGCTAGGCATTTGACGTGACACCCTGCGGTCTCTGGTATCCTCTCCAACCCGGAACTTCCTCTCCTTCGGATACCTGGAGAAACAGCTTGTCTGGGTTACCTGGCTCCTCTTCAAGATCGAAATATAAGAGAGAGGTTTTTTTTAGCTAACGCTTTTTTCCTCTCCTACGGCTTCTGCGGAAAGGGTGTCCCTTGCTTCCCTGGTTTACTAGGGGGAACAGGGTGGCTTCTAACCGCGGAAGACCATATCTCTTCTCAAAAAAGAAATCCACAAGAAAAAAGGGGCGAAGACGCGAGGAGCCTACTGAAGAATCAGGTGAGGAGGAGTGGGTTCTGCATAAAGACGATTCTGGTTCCGACGAATCAAGTGATCAGCCTGACATTCATGACAGATTGCAACGCCTAAAAGATCCTACAATGGCTACAGCTGGACAGATACAGGAGTTGCTTGCTGCGGTACATAACCTCACACAGGAACTGCAAACCGTCAAGGTAGAGAATACGGCCCTAAAGCAACGTATTGATAACCAAGAAAGAGCACGTGCAGAATTACCCCCTATGCCCCTGGCAACGGGTAAATACGACGGTTCTCCACAGAAATTCAAAGAATTCATGGAGGCATGTATAATACATTTTACTTTCAGACCCCAGACATATGCCTCCGATAATGCCCGCATAGGGTTTCTCATTTCCAACCTTACTGGAAATGCACTGGCATGGGCCACCCCATTAGTAACCAGTGCTATCCCACTGCTGCAAGACTATAGTGGTTTTACGGCACAATTCAAAGAAGCCTTTGAGAGACAAGAAACAGTCTTGATAGCCAGTGAGCAGTTGCTTGACATCCGTCAGGGTAGCTCGGATTTGCTATCCTACATTTCCCATTTTAAGAGGGTTGCCGCTGATACCGGGTGGCAAGAGGCGGCTCAATATACCGTTTTCCGTCGTGGCCTCAGAGAAGAACTGAAAGATGAGTTGGCACGCATGCCCAGACCTGCAACCTTGTCGGAATTGTGGTCTACCGTTCTCCAATTGGATTTCCGCCTTTCCAAAAGGCGTTCAGAAAAACGAAGAGGTCGATTCACGCCTATACTGTCCGAGCCTTGTCTACCCACTACCTCCTCCACCCATCAAACCAAGGATGAACCCATGCAGATAGGTACTACCCGGGGGCCCCTTTCGTCTGATGAACGAAGGAGAAGAAAGGACAATAATTTGTGCCTGTATTGTTGTTCTAACCAACACCTGTTACGTGACTGTCCAGAAGTACCTCCACGACGGTCGGGAAACGCCCCACCTCGGAACTAGTGGGGACAAGTTACCGAGGGGGATTTCCTGGTCCCTACGTCTCAATGTCGATAACATCCATCTCATCCACAGAAGACACCCGTCTTATGGTTCTGGCAGTTCAGCTCACCCTTCATCAAAGATCTTATGAAGTCCTAGCTTTACTGGACTGCGGAGCAGCAGGATGTTTCATGGACATCATGTGGGCTAACCAATCCGGCATAGAACGACTAGAGAAAGATGAAGACCAGAAGGTGGAAGGAGTTGATGGCAAGCCCTTAAGTTCTGGTCTGATTACTCATACCACTCCGCCCATGACGATGAAGTTGCTTCAGCATACAGAGACTATTCAGTTTGACCTAATAAGAGCTGCCCATTTCCCGGTCATACTAGGGGTATCATGGCTACGCAAACACAATCCTACCATAAACTGGAGAACCAATCAGATGTCTTTTTCTTCTGATTATTGTTTGAAGAAATGTCTTCCGGAGACCAACTATGCCACTGTCCAAGCCATATCTGAATTCTGTCCAACAACTGATACCTTGGGAATACATACCATTCCCATCGACCTGGCTCAGTATAGTGAAGTTTTCCAAGACCAAGAAGTCCAAGAATTACCTCCACATAGACCAGAGGACTGCGCCATTGACCTGGTCCCAGAGGCCCTAGTTCCGTTTGGGCGAATGTTCTCCCTTTCTCTGAAGGAAAAAGAAGTCCTCAAGAAATACCTTGACTCCAATCTCCAAAACGGTCTCATTCAACCTTCACGTTCTCCTGCTGGGGCATCTTTGTTTTTTGTGCCCAAAAAAGATTCTGTGGAACTAAGACCTTGCATCGACTACCGAGGTCTGAACAGCATCACCATTAGAGATCGGTACCCGATGCCATTGATTAAGGATATATTACAAGCCGTACAAGGGGCCACTGTGTTCTCCAAGATCGACCTTCGAAGAGCCTACCATTTGCTACGCATTCGATCCGGCGATGAATGGAAGACTGCTTTTAGGACCCCCTTCGGCCACTTTGAGTATAGGGTGATGCCATTCGGTCTGGTCAACGCCCCATCGGTTTTCCAGCGATTTATGGACCGCACCTTTTCTGACTTGTTGTATAACTGTACCATCATCTACTTGGACGACATTCTAGTGTTTTCCAAATCCCCTGAATTACATGCACAACATCTTCATCAAGTCGTCCAAAGACTTAAGGAAGCCCATTTAAAGGCTAATCCAGACAAGTGTGTTTTCCAGGTAGCTAAGGTTCCTTATCTTGGGTTTATTTTGTCTGCCGAGGGGATTCAGATGGACCCTCGGAAGGTAGAAGCCGTCTTACAGTGGCCAAGTCCGACTTCTGTAAAGGAAATCCAAAGATTCCTCGGACTAGCGAATTTTTATCGCAAATTCATTTCTGATTTCTCCAGTAAGGTATTGCCCATTACCTGTTTGTTGAAGAAGTCTACTTCTCCCTTTCTTTGGTCCGATGAAGCAGAGGACGCCTTTCACCAACTTAAAACTGCTTTTTGTTCGGCCCCAGTTCTACGTCAACCTGATCAAGACCTTCCATTTATAATAGAAACTGACGCCTCGTCCGCAGCTTTGGGAGCAGCATTGCTACAAGAACATGATGGCGTTGAATTTCCGGTAGCCTATGTGTCAAAGACTCTGACCCCTAGCCAACGGAACTATTCCGTGATAGAGAAGGAGCTACTCGCGATGAAGGTGGCATGTGAAGAGTGGCGACATCTCTTACAAGGGGCTGCTTTCCCCTTCAAACTGCGCACGGACCATAAAAATCTAAAGGTCATACAAAATATGGAGTGTATAAATTCACGACAAGCCCGATGGGCCCATTTTTTTTCCCAATATGACTTCGTGCTTACTTACTTACCCGGAACCCAAAATGTGCTTGCCGATGCATTATCCAGAAAACCCTCTTCCGAATGTTTGCCTGATCAACATCTAAACCTCATGTTGCCCCAGAAAAGGGTGATATGTACGGTTAATGCCTTTCTAGAAGGGGTACGCACGGCCACTGCCAACCTGGACAAACCCCCTTTGGTAAGGGCTTCAGAGGATCTCCTCCTCCAGGATGGCGTATATCTTTGCAAAGGACGTCTATTTCTCCCAGACTCCACCTCCCGTCTACAGGTTTTAAAATGGTGTCACGATGACCAAGTAGCTGGACATCGAGGAATTAAGAACACTCTGGATTTACTCAGACGTCATTTTTGGTGGTCAGGAATGGGAAAGTTAGTAGATAAGTACGTATCGACCTGTCCCATCTACTCCAGATCTAAGTACAGCACTCAGAAACCGGTTGGATATCTACAACTAGAAGAACCACCTAGGAGTCCATGGAGAGTAATTTCCACCGATTTCGTAGTCGACTTACCTCCTTCGGATGGTTGCTCCTGCATCATGGTAACCGTGGACTGTTTTTCTAAGATGGCACATTTTACTCCCTTGGCAGGACTACCAACAGCAGCCGAAATGGCTTCTATTTTTTCCAAGGAAATATTCCGGTTACATGGAATTCCAGACAAGATTATATCTGATAGAGGTACTCAGTATACCTCCCGCTTTTGGAAAGAGCTCTGTAAGAGACTTGGTATTGAAAGAGCTATGTCCTCAGGGTTCCATCCGCAAACTAATGGTCAGACAGAACGGATAAACGCTCTGTTAGAGCAGTATCTTCGTTGTTTTACTAATTCTCAACAAGATGATTGGGTGGGTCTGTTACCTACAGTCGAGTTTGCTTACAACAACTCCGCCCATAGTGCCACCAAACTAAGTCCTTTTTTTTGTACCTATGGCTTTCATCCCCGTTTCTTGCCAATCAGACCCTTTCCTCCTGGGGATATACCTTCCGTAGATGCCTTGCTTGCCAGTATTTCTGAGGCACATAAGGCTGCTTATACTAGTCTGCGAGCCAGCAAGATCCGCTATAGCTCTTCCAGCAATCCACAGCGTCTTCCTTCTCCCCATTGGTAAAAAGGGACCCAAGTTTGGTTATCTACAAAGTACCTTCTGCGCTGGTTGCATTCTTCCAAACTAACACCGCGCTATCTGGGTCCTTATGCCATCTTGGAAAGGATAAACCCAGTGGCCTATCGACTTCTGTTGCCCAACTACATGAAACGTATTCATCCGGTCTTTCATTCCTCTCTTTTGAAAGAATATCGGGAAGACCCCTACAAACGAAGAATACCAAAAGGCCAGAAACCCATAGACTTACCACCTGACGAATATGAAGTGGCAGCCATCCGGGACTCTAGATACAAGGGAGGCAGACTGGAATATCTCATTCATTGGAAGGGCTACTCGCATTCGGATGATTCTTGGGAACCTATTTCCCATATCCATTCACCTCGTCTGGTGCGGTTATTTCACAGACTTCACCCCGGCAAGCCAGGGGGGTGTCCCATGGAAGGGGGCATACTGTCATGCCGTTTGCAAAGAGATTCCCTTGGAGTCTGAGAAGCCAATGGCAACTCCGCCGCCATTAATCGTTCCAATTTTTTCCCCCATTTCCTGTTGCTACGCTCTAGTCTTTTTCCGGCCTCTTCCTGGTTTCACTCTTAACCACGCCTCTTTTTTTGCCCGGCGCGTTGCAACTGAAGCTTTCACGCTCCGTTTCGCTAGCGCTCTCTCTCCAGTTCCTTGCCTGCTGCCTGACCGGTGTTTTGCCGGTTATCGTCCCTTTCTGCCTTCCTTCGTAGCTTTTCTCCTCCTGGTGCCCTTTCCTTCTTTGGTTTCGTCGCTTTTTCCTTAGTCTTTCTGCTCTTTGCATCCTCTCCCGTTTCCCTCTCTTCTCGTCCTACTTTCTTTCCCCGGTGCCTCAGTCCTCCCCTTTTTGTACTTTCCTTCCTCCGTGCTTACCTGTTTCCTTACCTTTTTTTACGGGTTTATTCATCTTCCTCCGTTCTGACCTCTTTCTTTCTCTCTCCTTCTTCCTTTTCGGTCTCCGCTGTCATTCTTCCGCTTCCCGGTCTACCGCCGCTCTTCCGGCATACCTTCCTTACCTTTTTCCCTTCCAGCTAGGCATTTGACGTGACACCCTGCGGTCTCTGCTATCCTCTCCAACCCGGAACTTCCTCTCCTTCGGATACCTGGAGAAACAGCTTGTCTGGGTTACCTGGCTCCTCTTCAAGATCGAAATATAAGAGAGAGTTTTTTTTTAGCTAACGCTTTTTTCCTCTCCTACGGCTTCTGCGGAAAGGGTGTCCCTTGCTTCCCTGGTTTACTAGGGGAACAGGGTGGCTTCTAACCGCGGAAGACCATATTCTTCTCAAAAAAGAAATCCACAAGAAAAAAGGGGCGAAGACGCGAGGAGCCTACTGAAGAATCAGGTGAGGAGGAGTGGGTTCTGCATAAAGACGATTCTGGTTCCGACGAATCAAGTGATCAGCCTGACATTCATGACACGCGGCCCCACAACGAGGCTGCTACTTGTTGCTAAGTAACCTGTAATCCTTTTACATCCAATCGAATCCGGTGGCAGGCGGAAGCCAGCCTGCAGACGAAGGCCGAAGAAAAAGGCCCTGTTCGCCATGGAGAGCTATGTTCCTATTACTGCCCAGGTGAGAGCTCTCGTTCCCCCACCACATTCTCTCTCCATACCCCAATGCCAGTCCTAAATGACGCATTGCCTAATAACTTCCTAATCTCTGTTCAGCTTTCTGGCCACCCTACTTGCGCACAGAGTCCACCGCAACTTTAACTCGACCACTCCTGCGTCCTATACGTGGAATTGCTACACCACCCTTGTAACGCCTTGCTAACTTTGCAGCACCCCTGACTATTGTATCAGTTATCACACTCATTCTCTGGTCGCCTGAATACTGTGGTAGGCCATCCACTGCCGCACCCGACCTCAATACTCAATGTCATCCATCATTGAGTGAGCCCTCCACTCCTGCCTATGACCATTTCGTGGGCCTATGTCCTTTTTCGGCCATATAATTTACCATACATGTATAACACTACTCTCAAACTACTGTGCTACAGAACACATTGCATTTACCAATTGTATGTATGACCTAGCATATGTTGACTTCATGCCCATGGTGCTTGTGAGTGATCCACACTGCAATGTTTAGCCCACTGTGATTTCTTAGCGCCCCTGGGCCTCACATCTAGCCCATATTGTCATTGAGTGCAATGCTTAGCCTATTGTGATTTTCTACTGCCCATGAGCATTACATCTAGCCCATTGTGTCATTGAGTGTAATGCGTAGCCTATTGTGATTCTCTACTGCCCTTGAGCTTCACATCTAGCCCATCTAGCCCATTGTGTTATTGAGTGACTTATACTGCAATGCTCAGTCCACTTTTGCCTTTTTTTATCCTGTAAGTCGTTAGCCCCGGTAAGCCTAATGAGATCCTTATACATCTATAATCTGTGACCTGCACTAGCTCACCTTGATGTTGTCAACAATGTATGCCACCTCCACCACCATCAGCGTTATTATTCAGCTTAGTCTATATGCCATTCTCCTTTCAGGTGATACAGCCATCCAACCTAGGTCCTACCTCACCTTTGCCAAAATGTTGAATCGAACATTCAGTAGTCATGTCACCATGCCTAAACTTGCAAACATTGCAAACTGGATCAAGCCTATTTTTTTCCTACCACCCTTGATCCTCCTGGACCGAATCAAGCCCACCTTATTCCTGCCACCTCTGATTCATCTGACCTCCACAACTACCCCACCTCCATTAGATCCTATCACCTTGAATAACCTTAACGACCCTCACAATAACCAACTAGACAATTTGCCCAGAAGACTAGAATACACCCACATACCTCAGAATATCTCCCCCAGACCAGTACAGAACTGCCCATGCCCTACAGCTATCGGGAACAATAGACTTGGCACCGGATTAGGCAAATCGTATTCCATTACACTCGACCTATCCGCCATTAATAGCCAACCACAGGGGTATAAGAAAACTTTACCTAAAATCCACAACGTCCACAGCCCTCTATATCTACACCTGATATCAATGACCAAAGCAACAGTCCCACAACTATCAGTGGTGCTCTGAACAATGCCAGATCCCTAGTAGCACATGCAATAGAAATTGCCGACCTAATTATTGATAAAAACTTGGACATCCTAGCTATAACTGTCACGCGCCGAGCTACCTAGCGTCTCTGGCCCCGCGGGCCACTGTACCGCCGATAGTTTCCTTCCTGGTTTGGTGCATGACACTCTTCGGTGCCGGCACGTTTCTTCCTGGTCCGGGTGCAGGTCTAGTGTTTCTCCTCGTCCTGCACTTAACCCCTCCCTTCCTGTTTGAGCGTTGCGTTGCAACTCACTTTGCTTCTTTCGTAAGTCTGACGCTCCACTCGTAGTCCTCTCTCGCATTCTTTCTTTTTCTTGCTCGGCCGCCATTGCCCTGCTCTCTGTCTCTGTCAGCCGCTATCTTTGCCCGTGGCTTTCCCCTTCCTTCTGCCGTTGCTGCTTTTTCCTTTTTTCCACCTTTCCCGTGTTTCCCTTTCTTTTTCTCTTCTTGTTTACTTTTCCTTTCTTTCGCTGGAGTTCTCATTTTCACTACCTGGGGCAGTTTTCTCCAGAGTTATTCTCAAGGGCTTTCCCTTCAGGAGGATTACCTGGACTTCCAAAACTTACCTGGATCCAACAGACTTCACTCACCAAAGCGATCTCCTGCCGTTTCTGCTTCTTCCTGGGAACCGGAGCCAATCTACATACTTACCCCTGCTGTTCCCGAGTCTACCGTCTTTAAGAGGTTTTTTCCGCCTGTGAGCTTTTTCCTCTTGTCCGGTCTCCTACGGAAGGGGGCCCCTTCTGCATGCCATCACCTGATAGGGTGCACAGTGGCTTCCAACCAAGGGAGACCCTTTCTCTTCGACCAAAGACATAAAAACAAGAAAAAAGAAAGAAGGAACAAGGACACCGCTGTTGTTTCAGGTGAGGAGGAGGAGGAGGAGGGGGAATTAGACTCCATTAGCAGTACAGAGTCAGTTTCAGACACCAGACCTGTTTGAGAATAACAGAGACCTGGTTACATGCAGCCGCATGCCCATCTCTCCTTATTGCCACACCAGACAACTACACAGTCCTAAGATCTGACAGAGAATCATCTAGAGGCGGCAGAATTGCCTTAATTACCGAATCTACCTTGGGTCTTAGAACAGTCTCACACTACCACACTAAGTCATGCGAATTGATGACAGTTAAACTTCCTCTCAACAACTTGCGCACCATAACGATGCACTTTATCTACAGACCCTCTGGTCCCATCGGCTCCTTCGAGGAAGATGTCATCACTCTTCTCTCCACCAATACCACACCCTCCTCACACATCTTAATATTAGGTGACTTCAACCTTGTTCTCAATGCCCCCAATGACCAATCTGCCATGACTCTAGCAAATTCCTTTGCTGAGCTAGGCCTCACACAAAGAGCTCTCCACCTTACGCATGAAAAAGGAAGAACCCTAGATTGGGTAGCTGACCTTAATTGTGAAACCACCATAACCTCCATTGAACCATAAACCTGGACCGACCACTCCCTACTCAACTTCACTATCCAAGACTGCAAACTTCGTAACAAACAAATCTTATTGCTCCACCCATCCCAACCAGAAACAAAAGAAATATCACAGTAGACAATATCAAGCCTTTTTTCCAACCTCTACTCAATCCCTTACCTGTCTCCTCCGACCCAAGGAATTAGTGGAACTTTACAATAATACTATCACCCTAGCCCTAGACAAAATTGCACCGCTTGAATTGCATAAAGGCAAACCTAAAGCACATTTGAACACCTGCTTTACACCTAACCTCAATGCCCTATGAAATTAAAAGAGAAAATGGGAATCGACTTGGAAAAATAATCCCACTCCAGCCGACAAAGATAGCCTACTCAAATTCACGGCTAACTACAAAACAGAAATTCTCCTACCTGGAATCTCCCACCCCTCCAGCAGATAACTGCACCAAGGACAAAATCTGGTGCACCAAGATCCAAGACGCACTAGCCAACAAGATCGCTCTACTCCAAAATAAAATAGCTGCAAAAAAAAGTAACCATCCAACTCAAGCAAATAGCTCAGAATCCTGTCCTAACTTTCCTAAACCGCCTCAACGAAAGAATCCACCCACAAAGTAGAAAACATTATAACTTCACTCAAACCTTCCAATTGTCAAGGAGATTCTTGCCCTGCATCTACCATCAAAGAATCTGCCCATAAACGAGCTGCTTTTATCACCACACTCATCAACGCATCCTTCCACACATGTACTGTCCCCACAAACCTGAAAAACTCATGGGTACCTCCGCTTCTAAAGAAACCCTCTCTAGACCTGAATATCCCCACAAACTTTAGACCGATCACTACAGTCCCCTTCCTATTAAAGATCATCGATAAAGCTGCCTATATCCAGATACAATCATACTTAGAGACCAACAAACTACTAGGACTCCGACAATCTGGCTTCAGACCCCAACATGTCACAGAAACAGCCTTGATTGACCTGAAGATCCAGATTGATGACATGAAAGACAAAGGTAAATCTGCCCTTCTGCTTCTGCTGGACTTGTCAGCCGCTTTTGACTTGGCCGATCATAAGGTGCTTTGCAAACACAATCTTTCTTAAACAACAGATCGATGTGTTTTCTCATCATCATCATCATCAGCAGCTGCTGATCCTATCCCCATAACTTGTGGAGTCCTGCACGGGTCATGTGTATCACCCACTATGTATAATGTGTTCACCAAACCATTGTTTGATGACCTAGACCATCTCAGTGACACCTACACTAACTATTCAGATGACACCCAGATCCTCATACCTCTGACAGGCAATTACGAGAAGGATCTAGCCTTGATTAACAAAATCTATCTCATCATTCAGGGCTGGATGGCCACACATGGTCTGTGTCTGAATGATGAGAAGACTGAGCTGCTACTCCTAACCACTCTCTCCAATCAGAAGAAACTTGGTAATCAATATCTCTCTTTCAATTTTGATGGCAATGACATTAAGGTGGCTAAAGAGGTCAAAACCCTGGGATTCTACTTAGACTCGTCCCTGAGCCTGCGTAAAGAAGTTAGTGCCACGGCACCAGCGACAGCTTACACCTGCAAGCTGATCCACGCCTGCAAACCTTTTCTCGCCACAGAAAGTAGGATTACGTTGGCTAGAGCTCTAATTCTGTCAAAAATCGACTACTGTAATGCACTATATCTAGGTGCCAGCAAATATAAAATTAATAAACTCCAGATTCTCCAGAACAATGCACTTCGAACAGTTCTAGGCATCTACAATAGACAACACATTTCTGCGTTCAGACGAGACAACAATTGGTTATCCATTAAGGACAGAATGCATCTCAAAATGGTTCCATGTCATTTCATCGCGGGGTGTTTTTTCGTGGGGTTTTTTACTGCAATTTTGGTTACGAAAAAAAACCCATTTTCTTTAATTTGTATTTATTCCCAAACACCCACACTCATATATATAATTTACTAACCCCCCTAAAAAATGTGATTTTTTAAAAAATGTTATTCGCGGTAAAAAAAAACACGAAAATACACCCCGCGATGAAAGGACGTCATACCCTCAAAACAGCCTCCCTGACCTACAAATGCCTCAATAACCCAGCCCCTCACTACCTCACTGAAACATTCACAAACAATAACTCCTCACGGCCCACAAGGACTACCAACTCCAGCTGCCTAAGTGTCATGATCTCTGCTTCCAAAAGATCAGGACTTGCCCGACTCCCTTGGAAGCAGACCCATAACCCCGGTTCCGAGTGCCAGCCAGTCCCAATTGGGACCTTTTGGACCCTGTCCTGGCGCCAGTGGCACCAGGCTCATAAAGATGCCCAGTCCCAGCGCTGGAAGCGCCGGGCTCATAATGCTTGGGTGGACTTACCTGCAGCAGACCATGCTGCTTACTTACCTGCCAGTTGAACCCCTGATCCTCTTCTGTTTGGGACTACTTTTCCTGTTGGGTGGGGCAGGAGCCACTCTCTAGGTTCAGAACACTGGAACTCTTCTGGAAAGCAGGAACTCTTTTCTTAGGCGTGGCTGTGGAAGGAGACACCTAAGCACTACAGGAGGCTATTTAAACCACACCCGATGGATGAATCTTGCTTTGGGTTATTCTGCATTCTCTGCAGCAGAACGCTCATCGTGTCTTCTGCTTCTGATCCTGGGCCTAAGGGAACAAAGGCTTACCATCCTGGAATCCAGTCTTCAGCAGCACCTGTAAAGACAAAGAAAGAACAGGTTAGCACTACGGTCTTCAGTGACAGCTCTTCACTTACCTGGTCCATCGGCTGTCACCAACGCCTCGCGCTGCATTCCGGCATCTGAAAGACAAAGGCTTACCTACTTTTCGCATGCTCCGGAGGTCTTCGCACTGCATTCCGGCATCTGAAAGACAAAAGCTTACCAGCTCTTCGCATGCTCCGGAGGCCTTCGGCGCTGCATCCCGCATCTGAAAGACAAAAGAAGGTGCGTTTAAAGACATTGGGCAACTTTATTACTCACGTGCCATTACTCCTTCCCACGCCGAATCCAGTGGGTATTCCAGCACCCTTCAGCTTCTCTAAAGCTCCGAACTTGTACCTGCAAGATAAAAGGGACAGTTAGTGCGCATCGTGAAGCAGGCTACAAGCGCTTACTTACGTGCTTCCAGGCGCTTCTATTCCTCACGCGGGTTCGATCCTCAACTCTCATCAGCCCGCCATCCGCCATCGCCGGAACCCTGCAAAACAAGAGATATCATTACAAAAGACTTTTAAGACATTTGAAGTGCCCAGAACTTACCGTTCGTGCAGTTAACGACGGACAGCAGTCCTCTGAGGTCAAGAGGCCTGCACCCTTATCCAGTGAAGAAACTGGTTACGGCACCCTGCCCCGAGGCAGATGGAGAGCTCGGCGTTCACTTACCTAAGACATCTTACTCTTCTAGTCAGACATACAGTGCACAGAGGTCCAGCCCAAAGAGCCAACCGTGTGTTACACATCACCTTTGAAGATACGGCATTCACCCAGTCAAGACCGGCGCCTCTGCGGGAATCAGGTGAGCGTTACAGAACGCAAAGCCTATCGCAAAACTCCCACCCAGGCGCTATGGAAACCTCGGATACCGACCAGCTAGCCCAGTTACTTGGGGAACTAAGAGCAGAAGTGCATGCAGCCCGTCAGGAAACGAATGCTCTAAGAAGGGAACTGATTATTTCCAAGGAGCGAACAGACGATCTCGCTAGACAATTGCTACAGTCACAAGCCGGACAAACTCCGTTACCCGCATCAGGGGCAAATCTTCCTTCAACATCCTCTACGAACCCAGTGCAGATCAACCTACCTGGGAATGTACCTCTGGCTCCGCCCGAACGATTTTCTGGTGACCCAAAGAGGTTTGCAGTATTTATTAATCAGTGCCAGTTGCACTTCTTATGCCGGCCAGCAGCCTTTCCAACTGATCAAGCTAAGGTAGCTTCGTGCTTTCGTACCTTAGTGGCAATGCGGCAGACTGGTCGATCCCTCTAGTTAATCAAGATGATCCGGTTCTCCATGATTTTCGAGCTTTTCAGCTCAGTATGGAAAAACTGTTTGCAAGACATTCACAGGGGCAGGCCTTGGACAATGAGCTCCTTTCATTGCGACAGGTTAATCAAGACCTTTTGGCTTATATTGCGTCTTTCAACAGACTGATAGTGGAAACTCGATGGCCTGAGGACAAAAGGATTACGCTGTTTTATAGAGGTCTACGTGGAGAGCTCAAAGATGTGTTAGCCCAAGTAGTGAATCCCCCGCAAGACTGTTTGGACTATATTGACTTAGTCGTTCAAATTGACCACAGACTGCAGAACAGGAAGGCCGAGCGTTAAAACCAGTTCCGTGACCTCGCATTTCGTGATACCTATGGTCCTCATTAGCCCTGAACATTCGGATCGATTACATGCGATTGAAGCTTACGTCGACAGCGGTGCCATCGGCAATTATGTGGATCATGAAATGGTTTTGAGGATGAATCTGACTCTTTGTCCAAAGGCTGTAAAGGACGTCATTACTACGGTGGATGGTACGGAGATAGCCTCCGGACCAGTAACGCATACCACCCAAGAAGTGACGCTAGTAAGTCAAGATGGACACCATGAGTGAGAAGATCGTATTCGATGTGATCAAGGCCCCCCAGTTCCAGATTATTCTAGGAATTCCTTGGTTAGAGAAGCACAATCCTCAGATCGATTGGCGAGCAAGAACGGTTCAGTTTCCAGAATGTGTCTCTACTTGTCACCCTCGACCTGGTGTTGCACTGGCAGCAATTTCCTCGGAGGCTCCTCAGTTACCTCCTGAATACCTAGAATTCCAAGATGTTTTCCGGAAGGATCAGGCTAACTCTCTACCTCCTCATAGGTCTTATGACTGCCAGATAGACCTGATACCTGGATCTACTCCTCCTTGTAGTAGAATTTATGCCCTCACCGAGCCTGAGAATCTTCACCTCCGACAATACCTGGATCAATACCTAGCGAATGGGTTTATTCGTCCTTCCAAGTCCCCTGCTTCCTCAGCTTTGTTCTTCGTTCCAAAAAATGAAGGGGACCTTAGAACTTGTATAGATTATCGCGCCCTGAACCAGATCACCGTTAAGAATAGATATCCGTTACCTTTGATCCCTGAACTCCTGGACCAAGTCAGAAAAGCATGCATATATACAAAGCTGGATCTTAGAGGAGCCTACCACTTGGTACAAGTAAAAGAGGGCGATGAATGGAAGACGGCCTTCCGCACCAAGTATGGGCTATTTGAATATCAGGTCATGCCCTTCGGACTTTGCAATGCCCCGGCCGCCTTTCAATATTTTATGAACGATGTCCTCAGAGAGCTCATAGATGTGTGTGTTGTTGTTTACATTGACGACATCCTCGTTTATTCTTCATCGGAAACTGAACATCGGAAACACGTGAAAATGGTCCTCGAGAGATTGCGTCAACACAGACTTTTCGCTAAGTTGGAAAAATGTGTTTTCAACGTGACTGAAGTTGAATTCTTGGGATTCATATTATCACCTAGCGGAGTGCGTATGGATTCAAAGAAGGTCGATGCAATTCTCAAATGGCCATCGCCATCCTCCGTAAAAGGTGTTCAAAGCATGTTAGGCTTCGCTAACTTTTACCGCAGGTTTATCCCCGAATTCTCTCGAATAGTCCAGCCCATCACCGCCTTGTTAAAGAAAAACAAACGTTTTGAATGGTCTACCGAGGCGGAACAAGCTTTCCAGAATTTGAAGACTAGATTTATCTCTGCACCGATCTTAAAACATCCTCGCCCAGAACTCCCCTACATCGTTGAAACTGATGCTTCGAGCCTTGCCATGGGGGCAGTTCTATCACAAAAGGACCCAGTAACCAATCAGTTGCATCCCGTGGCATTTTGGTCCTGCAAATTCTCGCCTCCTGAAATCAATTACACTATTACTGATAAGGAACTTCTAGCTATCAAGTCCGCCTTTAAGGCTTGGCGGCATTATCTTCTGGGGGCCCGACACACCGTTACTGTGATTACAGATCACCGAAACCTGCAATATTTGAAAACCGCAAAAGCTCAATCCTCTAGGCAACTCCGTTGGGTACTATTCTTTGCCGAGTTTGACTTCATAATTACCTATCGACCTGGTACAAAAAACGGTAAAGCTGATGCCCTTTCTCGGATGGGAGTGGAAGAACATTTGATCAATCCTAAACCTGTACCTATCATTCCCGAACAAAGAATTCTAGGTGTAATCGCCACACAATCCATAGAGGAAGTTAAGGATAAAGCCAGGCTACTGGTAACTCCAGCAGACATACAGAATTGGCATCTGCAGGGAAAGGACTTTACGGTGAAGGACAACCTATTATATTTCCAAGAACGGTTATACCTGCCCAGCACAGATTTACAGAAAAAGGTAATCTCTTGTTATCACGATTCTTTAATGGAAGGACATCCCGGTATGACCAAGACCTCGGAAAAGATCAAGCGCTACTTCTGGTGGCCGTCTTGGAAAAAAGATATCAGAGACTTTATAATGTCCTGTGGAGTATGCGCCCAAAACAAGAGTCAAAAGGAAAAACCAGCCGGCCTCTTACGCCCTATTGACATCCCGCCTCGCCCTTGGCATACGCTTTCTATGGACTTCATCACCGATCTACCTCCATGCTCCGGATACAATACGATCCTAGTAATCGTGGACCTATTCTCCAAGATGGCGCATTTCATTCCACTCAAAGGCTTACCAACAGCAGCAACTCTGGCCCGAGAATTTCTCGAAAACATCGTCCGACTGCACGGTTTTCCTTCAGTTCTAATTTCGGATCGAGGTAGTCAATTTATTTCTCATTTTTGGCGAAGTTGCTGTCGGTCGGCTCAAATTGATGTGAGACTTTCGACCAGCCACCACCCTCAAACCGACGGACAAACCGAGAGGACCAATCAAACTCTGGAACAGTATTTGCGCTGCATGCTACAACAAACTGAAAGAACTTGGAAAGATATCCTTTGGATAGCCGAATATGCCTACAATAACTCTGTCCACTCAGGAACTGGGAAGACCCCGTTTTTTCTTTTATACGTTAGTCACCCTCGAACCTCGGAGTTGGATCCACTCCAAGATCTTGGAACACCAGCAGTAGACCACCTGCATTCTACAATCACCCAAGCCTTTAAGGAAGCCGTTTCTCACCTTCAAAGGGCTAAAGAACAATACAAGAAAGGAGCAGACCAACATCGGAAGGAAGCCCCCCAATATCAAGTAGGAGATCAAGTCTGGTTATCCACCAAATATCTACCTCTAAAAGGACCACGCACATTCAACCCAAGATACCTTGGTCCCTATTCCATCACTACCATAGTAAATCCAGTAGCGGTCAAGTTGGACTTGCCCCCTCACATGAAGATACATCCGGTCTTCCACGTCTCTCTATTAAAACCCGTGCAACCTCAAACCCGACTAACTACATCTCCAAAACCTATTCTAGTTGATGGAGAACTCGAGTTTGAAGTCAAAAGCATCCTGGATTCCAAGATCTCCAAATCTAAACTATTTTACCTGATTGACTGGAAAGGCTACGGTCCCCAAGAAAGATCCTGGGAACCTGCAGAATATGTCCACGCGCCTCGTCTAATCAAAAGATTTCATCGAACATTTCCTAACAAGCCCAAACCCCCGGAGAAGCCCGGTTTGGGAGGGCCCTTGAGGGGGGGTGCTGTCATGATCTCTGCTTCCAAAAGATCAGGACTTGCCCGACTCCCTTGGAAGCAGACCCATAACCCCGGTTCCGAGTGCCAGCCAGTCCCAATTGGGACCTTTTGGACCCTGTCCTGGCGCCAGTGGCACCAGGCTCATAAAGATGCCCAGTCCCAGCGCTGGAAGCGCCGGGCTCATAATGCTTGGGTGGACTTACCTGCAGCAGACCATGCTGCTTACTTACCTGCCAGTTGAACCCCTGATCCTCTTCTGTTTGGGACTACTTTTCCTGTTGGGTGGGGCAGGAGCCACTCCCTAGGTTCAGAACACTGGAACTCTTCTGGAAAGCAGGAACTCTTTTCTTAGGCGTGGCTGTGGAAGGAGACACCTAAGCACTACAGGAGGCTATTTAAACCACACCCGATGGATGAATCTTGCTTTGCGTTATTCTGCATTCTCTGCAGCAGAACGCTCATCGTGTCTTCTGCTTCTGATCCTGGGCCTAAGGGAACAAAGGCTTACCATCCTGGAATCCAGTCTTCAGCAGCACCTGTAAAGACAAAGAACGAACAGGTTAGCACTACGGTCTTCAGTGGCAGCGCATCTCTTACCTGGTCCATCGGCTGTCACCAACGCCTTGCGCTGCATTCCGGCATCTGAAAGACAAAGGCTTACCTACTCTTCGCATGCTCCGGAGGTCTTCGCACTGCATTCCGGCATCTGAAAGACAAAAGCTTACCAGCTCTTCGCACGCTCCGGAGGCCTTCGGCGCTGCATCCCGCATCTGAAAGACAAAAGAAGGTGCGTTTAAAGACATTGGGCAACTTTATTACTCACGTGCCATTACTCCTTCCCACGCCGAATCCAGTGGGTATTCCAGCACCCTTCAGCTTCTCTAAAGCTCTGAACTTGTACCTGCAAGATAAAAGTGACAGTTAGTGCGCATCGTGAAGCAGGCTACAAGCGCTTACTTACGTGCTTCCAGGCGCTTCTATTCCTCACGCGGGTTCGATCCTCAACTCTCATCAGCCCGCCATCCGCCATCGCCGGAACCCTGCAAAACAAGAGATATCATTACAAAAGACTTTTAAGACATTTGAAGTGCCCAGAACTTACCGTTCGTGCAGTTAACGACGGACAGCAGTCCTCTGAGGTAAAGAGGCCTGCACCCTTATCCAGTGAAGAAACTGGTTACGGCACCCTGCCCCAAGGCAGATGGAGAGCTCGGCGTTCACTTACCTAAGACATCTTACTCTTCGCGTCAGACATACAGTGCACAGAGGTCCAGCCCAAAGAGCCAACCGTGTGTTACACATCACCTTTGAAGATACGGCATTCACCCAGTCAAGACCGGCGCCTCTGCGGGAATCAGGTGAGCGTTACACTAAGCGTCCCCCGGTTCAAATTAAAAAAGCATGTGGCAGTAGCTTTTCTATCATGGCCGCTCAACTCTGGAACTCCCTACCCGCTACCATAAGAGTTGACCAATCCTTCTACAAATTTAGGAAAAACACCAAACTTTGGCTCACCTCCAAAGACCTCCCACCTTGTTAGCATCCTCAACAAGGACCTCGCTAACAACGCCAGTGCCATTTCTGTTCCTATGTATATTATCCCTGTACATTCACTGTATGTGCTATGTATTATAGTGTATTGTATTCTAATCTGTAATCTTTTGTATTGTAACGAAGAAACCGCACATTCTTGTAGCGCCCAGATACCTTCGGGTGAGGAGCGCTTTATAAATAAACAAACAAACAAACAAAAACAGACTTTTATAAGTACAATTATATCTTTCTTGTCTGTTCCCAAAGTTCTTATTATGCCACTTTGGCTTCTTTATATCAGTTTGGTATTCAAAGTGATTATTATCCTGCCACTTCACTTTCTTAATATCAGTTTGATATTCAGAACACTCAGGAGTGGTCAGCGGAAGATCACAGAGCGTTCCGGGGTCACACAATGCTAGTGAACTCAGCGGCTATCGCATACTCATCTGCTTGCTCTGCTGTCTCTGGGTCATCTGCCTCCTCTGCTTTGCTCTGCCCAGCAAACTGTTTCTCTCTGCTTCCCGCGGCCCACGCCAGTCAGAAAAGGAGCGCTTGTCGCTCCAGGGACACTCTGGTGCTTGCCTGCCACAGGAGTCCAACTTACAATGGGGAAAGATTTTCCACGTAATGCTTCCCGCCGCACAACCTCTGCATTCATGGCCTTCAGGGGGAAAGCATTCTAAAACAATGCTTCCTGTTGTGCAGCCTCTGCCTACAAGGTCTTTGAAGGTAGAGACCCGCTCAGAGCCAGCATCCAATCTGCAAATGATGGTGGCTCTGGCGTCTCTGCTTTCCTTCACGTTCTGCTGCAACTGCAATGTAGAGTTACTGCAATTCCTCCACCTCCCACTACTTTCCTTATGGCCTGCAACTGAGGGGGCCTTTTATAATTCCCATTCCCACTCAAGTGTGGTCATTAGCCCTATTAGACTGCAACTTGCATTCCAGTGCCTCTGCATCCCTCTGCTTCATCCCAGTACTTTGGGCAATATTGGACTTGAAGTACTCAATGTTCAAATTACTTCTTTTACTCTGAATGTTGTTTCCAAATTTACCAACATCATTTCTATCCTTAATAACATCTTGTGAGGGGTCATAAATATGTGGCGGACAACTCTGTGAAGGTTTTTCATAAGATGCCATTTTATTAACTTTAATTGGTTTGATAAACGCCTCACTATCCCTACCCCAATGAGGATTTCCCTGCCTATCAAAGTAACTAAAGCAAACAGTATAACAAAGGGATTCTGTCCTACAACTCAATAAGGTAATGCATGGCAATTTAAATAACACAAAATGAACACTTCTTTTCAAAACTTGGTAACTGTTTCTCCTTGTAAACTGGGTGAATTCCCATTTGGCAGATTCGAAAAGGATTTTTTAACTCGACAGTTCAAAATTGGTGTTTTCCCTACTTGTAACAAAGTTCAAATAATGAAGTTCCTTGTGTTTCAAGAAAGTCTCTTCTTGTACTTGAATCAACAGTTCTAATATTCAACCAGTCTTTATCGCTCCACTGTTGGTAGAGAGTTCAACACAACCTTTTTAAATAATAAGGATATTTCCACAGTTCATCTGTATAACAAAAAGATTCTATATCAGGATGACTTGACAACAATTCACAGCCTCTTTTAGTTGTTCTGTCATTTCTTCTTCTTCTTAGAATTCAACCACTGTATAGTACTTCAAATGCTTTTACCTGATCCACTCCCCTCATTGGTACACCTCCACCATCCTTTCCCCTCACCCTCCGGCCGGCCTCCCTTGGCCCTCCTCCTACCCCTACCTGCAAGACTAAGAATCTCAGGGTCATCGTTGACTCCACTCTTTCCTTCTCCGCACACATCTCTAAAAAGGCCAACTTCCTACTGCACTCCTTAGAGGCACTCTTCCTTTCCTCTCCTTCCCCCAGAAGCTCACTGTCTCCCAAGAACTGGTTCTCTCTAGGTTGGACTACTGTAACAGCCTCTTTCTAAATCTTCCTGCCTACACTCTCCACCCTTTACAACTAATCCAGAACAGGACTGCAAGACTTGTCATTGGCCTTAAGCCCTGGGATCGTATCTCTCCAGCTCTGAAATCCCTTCATTGGCTGCAAGTGGATGCAAGGATTACATTTAAAACCCTCTGTTGTGTCCACATGGCTTTCTGGGGCCTGCGTCCAAAATACCTTCAACTATCCCTCTGTAAATAACTCCCCTCTCGGGCCCTTCGCTCCTCTACTTCTAACTCCCTCAAGGTCAGTCATTTTTCAAAGAAACGAGCTGGGGGCAGATCTGTCTTTGGCGGGGGCCTCCTTTTGGAACAGCCTCCCAGCTACCTTGAAACTTCAGGAGAACCATCGCCGGTTCCGGAAGCACCTTAAGACCTTCCTCTTTGCTTCTGCCTTTGCCCTGCTTCTCCCCTGCTGATCTGCTTTTCTCTCTTGGCACCATGCTCCTGGCCACCCTTTGTCCTTCGGGCCCAGGTACCTGCTCACCCTCCTGCACTGCCCCCGAGCCACCCCTTGCACTGGGATCTGTATCTGTACCCATACAGTCTCCCATTAGTCTCCTGCAATGATCAGATATACCATATCTGACAAATCACGCATTAGCCTCTTCCTGTATTTATTTATTGCATTTATTGATTTTATTGCACTTTTATTTATTCTGTTATCTCCTTTGTGTCGCACTTTCCCCCTCTTCCCTTTTCCATGCACTTGCACGTTCTTAATATCACTGGGTCTAGTAAGATCGCTGGTTTTATTCTCCTGTTTTCCCCTCCCTTTGCCTGGTCGCACTCTGAAACACTTGTGTATGAGCGCAATATAAACGAAAATATCATATCATTTCATACCTTGAAGGTCTATTACTACAAAGTCCTGTCCTGGTGTACTCACCTGCCAGGACTAATGAAAACTTCTACTACTACAAGTACTTTTGTGATGTGATTGACTTCAACCAAAGTCTTTTAATTTACCACACTATCAATTTAGATCACTTCTCTTTGGGAAGACAGAAAACACATTGTTGCTGTTTATTCCACACTTGTAATTGCCACATGCAATGCAGGTTATGCTCCTCTCTTCCTGAATACTTCCTATCTGGAAGACAGCTCTCCTGCCACTTTCTTTTAACCAACTGTTGATAATGGCTATTATTACAACTCACCCTTGTTTGATTTGGACAATGCGTGAATAGGTCATTTCCAACATTTATTTCTCTCTCATCTTGGCAATATGACTCACAAACAACTTGGTTCTTAGCGGCCTTCTTTTGGCTTTGGCAATGGTGGTTCTTATTCCCCTGGTTCAATATTGTCCTTCTTTGATTCTGAGAAAGTCTATCACCTTTACCAGTATTATGATATACTTCTTGCCCAGAGGTCTTATTCTGTCACTTTAGCTTCTTGGTATAATTTCGGTATTCAAAGGCATTGTTACACTGCCCCTTTAAGTTCTTTCTATCAGTTCGGTATTGAAAACCATTAGATTGAGAAAGTGGACGATCATTGAGCATTCCAGGGTCACATACTGATAGTGAATTTACTGGTTGTTCTACACGCGTCCATTCGCCCCGCTGCTTCCAGGTCCTCTGCCTCTTCTGCTCTACCCCGCTCAGCAGCCTGTTTCTTTCTGCTTTCCACAGCCCTCGTTGGACGGGAATGGAGCTATACTCACTCAAAGGACACTCGGTTGCTGGCCTTCCGCCGCAGTTCACTGTACCTGAGGAAAAGCTTTCATACATAACGCTTCCAGCTGCGCAACCTCTGCAGATAGGGTCAGGGACGGGAGAGACCCTCTCAGAATCAACCTTCAATTTGCTAATCACGGTAGCTCCGGCGTCTCCCACAGTTTCCTTCTACTTCAACAGTAACGTGGAGTTTCAGCATTGACTCCATCTCCCACTACTGCTCCTTCTTCTACTCTCTCTGGGCTGCACCTGAGGGGGCATTTTGTACCTCTCAGTCTCCCTCAGCTGTGGGTCATAGTGATGCTGGAAATGCATGGAGAGACAAGGCCTCCCTGTCCTTGTCCTGTACTCCCTTATCATGTGTGTTGAGTGTTGTTTTCTGCACAGGAGTCCATGTGGGACTCCTGGCAGTGCAACTCTTCCTATTTTTGGTTGTGGTGAGCAGACCCTTGGGATACCCTTATGGCACCCATGGGTGGGGGTACAACCCTGTACCCCTAGTGTATCTTTTTGGGCACCTGTGTGTGGCCCACGGAGCAGGGTATGGGCTGGTGGCAGCTCCATGCTGAACTTGACAGGTGCTCTGAGTATCCTCCATTTTGCGATACCCAGGCCCTGCCATTGGAATCAGTTGATTCCTGATAGAAAGCAAGAGGCCACTGGGGCCATCTTGTCTCCTATCGCCTGTTATCCTGTTTTCCCAAAGTCCTGGGAAGCCCTGACTCTGTCCGTTCCCCTGATTGAATATGGTATTGTGGGGAAGTCCAGGCCAGACTGGCTGGAGCCTTGCCAGTGACTGTATGTTGGCGGTACACCCTTGGGGTGGGACCTGGGGAATGGAGTGTGTGACTAATATGCATTCCATGTTATGGGTGTCTGGTATCTGTGGCTGTGTCTCAAAGAATGAGACACCCCTGCCCGAAGCTGACATGAATACAGTGTGGTGTGCTGAAAGGCTGGGTGCTTGCCCCAATCCACATTCCTTGTTATGGGTGTCTGGGTGGAAGTGAATGGCCTGAATGCGCTGTGAGCCTGATTGGCTGCCTGCCTGCATGAATGCCCTTCTGAATGATTGCCTGCCTGAGCTTGGCTCAGCAGTGTGAATGAGAGACAGAACAGTATATCTGGCGACCTCTCACTTACCAGACTTGTTCAGGAGCTGAAGTTGAAACTTGATGCTCAACCTTGAAGCACAGCAGGAAGAAGAAGGTTTTGCGGCTGCTTGCCCTCATTGAAGTCCAAAAGTTGTCGTGCCTGTCAAGGACTGATCCAAGAGAGGACCTGGCTATGAGACCTCTTCCTGAGCTACGAGGGAACATCGTGCCAAAGCTAATCCTCACCAAGGCACCCTGGGAGTTGGTCCCGAAAGGCTGCCGACCGGAGACGGTGTCCACCAAGGAATCCTGAAGTAAAGCACCTGGACATCAAAGTCCATCATCGTCGACCAGGTTCCTGAGGACCGCTGAGACTGCTGGAAGCCCTCAAGTCATGTTGCCCAGAAGCGGGGACAGCTTGACGCTGTGCTGCCGATGACCGGAGCCGCAACTCTCCATCTTTGCCTAAGACATTTGAAATGAAGGACTCCCTTGCCATCCCCTTCGACCGCTTTGTCCTGCCGGAGAAAGTCGAGGTCGTCGATGAGCCGAGGAGAATCCCCCAGTGGGTTTCCCCCCACCCGAAGTCCACAAAGACACAGACCGATGAAGATCTGAAAGCCAGCTGTGGTCGAGTCCCGACCGTCGATGCCAACGCCGACACCCAACGCCCGCTGCCGGGCCTAAGTTCTTCATCGATCTGCTTTGTGGCACTGAACTCTTGTCATTAAGGTGCACCACATGCCTCATCTTCACAGGTCATCCACGACCGATCATCGATGAGCACTGCAAAGGTCGAAGCTGCTCTCTCGATGACAGCATTCACATTTTCTTTGAGAAATCTCAATGCCCTTAAAGGGAGATCACCCACGAGGGATCCGTCGACGTACCGTTGAAGAAACTCTGCTGAACTCAAGTACATTGGGGGTAGTAGAAAATGTTTAGCAGGAAACAAGACTATTTTAAACATATATGGACTGGGCTTGTAGATACACTTTATTTACAGGTTGCCCATGTTGGGGGGGGGGGAATCCTCACACAGAACTGTGTCTTGGGTAGGGACATAGTATTCTGTCATTGTTTGACCTAACTTGCGTTCCTTCCTGTGTCTGATGTTGATTCACTTTACTATCTGATTTGTATACCATTGGAAACTGTCAGCGGTTGGTGCATTTAAAAGGAGTCAAGAGTTAACTGTGGTACCACATAGACATTGTACATATTTACCATATTAGATTTGCTAAAGCACAAGTGTGTTATTGATTGTGCATACATATTTTAACCTTATTTATATAAAGAACTGTGTTATCCCGGGAGGATAGCTCAACGGCAACGTGCTCGCCTTGGAAACAAGACAACATGAAGCAACACAGGTTCGATCCCCGGGTCCGCACAAAGAAAACTCTGGGTATTAAGCGCGTTATAAATATGCAACTAAGACATATTCCTGTAACAGCGCCTCGATGCCCCTGGGCTGTGAGAACGCTTTAAAAATGAAAATAAAATAAAAATAAAATCACCTAACATAGTGTATTGACATTCTTTTGTGGGGGCTTGAGGACTACACTGTGCTTAAGAACCAGCACGCATCACCTCCTGAGAGCTTAAGCCTTGGTTGCTCATCCATTGCTACCACAATAGAAAACCTTGGCGGAGGTGCTCTGTGCTTCTACTCTGCCATATGGAAGACAGGAGTGCAGATATCCCCCCTCTAGTCTTTACACTGGTGGCAGCGTTGGGATGCTAATGTTTTCAAGAATCAGTGGGTAACCTTTCCACTTACAAAATATCCACACTTTGTTAATTTAAGGTTTAGTTGTGTCCTATGATAACTACATTACAAGCAATGGAATGTATTGCAAATGGTACATTGACTGAGTGCTTGTGAAGCCAGGGAGTTAGACTTTGAAGATAGTTCTAGGGCTGAGCTGATAGCTGCCCTAGTGGACTACCAGACTGATTGTAATGCTCTTGAGGAAGGGGGGATGCAACCATTGAGGACCCTGCTACTGGGGTTGTTATTGAATTTGTTTCTGAGAGTGCCACATCTCCTGCTACCTTTATTCCGAAACCCTGCACTGTTTCTTAATGGAATTCCTTGGTACTTGAATTATTGAGGATGACATTGACCTTTGACCTTTTGAATATAAAAAGTTGGAAACAGAAGCTGAACTTAAGAAAGAGGAGACGGCACAGCAAATTATATTCAAAGATAGGGATACTGAATGTCAGAGAATCCAGTTGGAGAAAACTAGAGTGGAGACCTCAGCCAAATAGTTGAAAGTGTCAGGTCCCCTGCCACCAAGTTTATGAAAGATTTGCTTGGTGTCTATGTGGAGGGTTCTGATATCCTCCAATGGATTGAAGCATTTGAAATGGCTTGCAGAATACATGATGTTGATAAAAGAGATTGGGATAAATGTTTGTTAAGTAGAGTGCCTCAGACTGGTTATGACCATATTCTGAAACTGAGTGTGGAAGGAGGGGGTCAGTATGAGTGCATGAAATCTGCAAGACACCTACCCAATACCTTCAAAGTTTCAGGGAATATAAAAAGAGAGAGAATGTGTCTTGGGTTGGCTGGGTGAGTGCTGCACATATGAACATGATGGGGTGGGTGGATGGGTACGGTACAAGGTGAAAACTTTCGTTGAATTGTCCCACCTTTTCGTTTTTTGAGCATTTTTCTGAAGCCTGTTCACCAGAGCTCCATCAGTATGTTGCTGAACAGAACATTTTGGATCCCTTTAAGCTGGCCACGCTGGCTGACAAGTGGGTCTGCCACCGGGGGTCCCCTAAGGAACCCAGTGGGAAGGACAAGGACAAAGACAGTCTGAGGAGTCGCAAAAGCATTCACAGTCGAGTAAATCTAAACCTTCCACCCCTAAGACCCAACATATAGTGAGGATAAGTCTTATGTGGGTGGGAGTAAGAGTAGCGGTCCTCCTGCTGCAAAGCAGGCTCCCAGTGGATCCAGTACCATACCTCACATTCCTGGCACTTGTTGGGATGCAGGGTTCTGGACCACAAGAAGGGTGACCCTAAGTGTAAAGGTAAGGCACTTGGAGTCCAGGCTGTCAATCTGACCTACCCTTGCTTCATGTCTGAGGTGGAGGCCATTGTCCTCCCCTCCTCTACAGGAATCAAATGTGGTGCTCCTCCATTGATTTCCCTAGTTTCCCTTGAGGCCTGGGACCAGTACGCAGAAGTACTAGCTACTATCCCGCAAAACACCTGCAGATTTTTCAGAAGTGTCCTCCTGAATGGCCAGCCTTCCAATGGTTTGAGGGACACTGGTGCACGCATGACAGTGGTGGACAGGATCCTGCTCATGCCAGAGGACTATGTAGGCGCTCCTCTGAGAACTACCAGGTTAGCTGGTGGGCCTCTCAAATCATCTCCTGTTGCCCTGGTCACCATCACGATTGCAGACAAGACAACAAAGCTTCCCGTCCTGGTTCAAGGCAATGTACCTGACAACATTTTGTTGGGGAATGATCTAGTGAAGTTGGGGTTGATCACTGATGGACTACCCCTGACTGCTGCTGCAGTCACTAGGTCACACCGGGTCTGACTGCTAGTCAGATACCCAGTGTAAAGGGAAACCCAAGGCAAGCCGAAAGAGCAAGAAGGCCACCTCTGTGAAGGGGGCTCCTTCTTTTCCCGCTGTTTCAACAGCACCCACTAGGATTCAGGCTCTGGACGGCTGGGTCCAGTGGTAACCCAAGACTCAACTCCTAAGGCAGAAGAGCCAGAAGACCCTCCTGTGGGAGAGATGCTCAACCCAGAGGATAATCCTAACCTTCAATGCCTGGTTGCTGAAGGGGAGCCCTCTAGGGGAGACTTCTGTAAGGGTCAGAGAGAGTGCCACTGTATTGAGGGTTTAAGAAAACAGGCCCAGGGTGTTATTGCAGAAATTTTGCACCAGTGCACGGGGGATCAGCACAATGTTCTAGTGCACAATACATAGTCTAGCATTAATAGCCTGTCATGTTAACACTAAGGCAAAGATTGCTGAGGGACAAAAATGCAGTGAAAGAATACATTTTGCTATGCACTAGAACAGCTTTTGCTCTAATGATAATACTTTAGACAATGGGCCTCATTACGACCCTGGCGGAAAGTGACTGACCGGACCGCAACAGCGTAAATAGCGTTTCCGCCATTGCACGAAGGAGCAAAGTGCGGCCAATCACGACCCATCGGGCACGAGCATTACGCCATGGCGGAATCCGAAAGGCTGCGATGGCGGAAATGACCCCAAAACGGCCCTTACCGCCGCCGTACGCTGCACCAGGTGCAATACCGCCACCCATCGTAGCGGTCACCGTAATGAGCGGTCACCGTAACGAGCGTGCACCGCAAATTACGGCCACCGTAAATATACGGAAACGGAAGTAAAAGCATGTGGCCGGAACGGGAAACAGCACGCCGCACAACTATAAAATCCGAATCCCAACACAACCATAAAAAATCCGACCCTGACACACATCCCAACCCGTTAGCAACCCCAGTTAAAAAAATAAATATGGGAAAGGTAGCCAAGAAAGCGTGTGACCGCAAGCGGCAGGTACACTTCTCCCGAGAGGAACTGACCGTGCTCACCGAGACCCTCCAGGAAAATTCCGCCGTCGTCTTCTCCAGTCAAATGACCAGGACGGCCCTTGCCAACAAGAAGGCCATATGGGCCCTGGTGGCACAGCGCGTAAGTGCGGTGGGGACAACACCCCGCACGCCACAGCAATGTCGCAAGCGGTGGGACGACCTGCGGATCCGCGTACGCAGCATACTTTCTGCGAACAGGAACATCGCCACAGCTACCGGGGGGGGTTCAGAGTCGCCCATCAAGTTGACCCCCTGGGAGGAAATCTGCGCCTCCACCATAGGAATGGAGAGCATAGAGGGAGTCGGAGGGATGGAGAAAGGAGTGCCGACATCCGGAGAATCAGGTAGGTTGGCCAAGAGAAACAATGCGAAATCCACAAACCACGAACATGTGCAGTACCATGTGACCCCATAGTGCAATACATACTTTGCCCAGACAGCGCCCTCTAAAAGTCAGAATGAACAAACAAATCAATCAAGAAGCCATAAACAACCCCTACATGTGCAGCATGCACCCCCTAACTGCAGGCAGCCAAATGAATGCATCCTCAATCCACACGAAAATGAGACCACCTCCAAGGCCCAGTCCCAAATCAGCCTCATGTACCACCCCAATGCATTTGATACGTTGCCATTCCAAATCCGACAGACCCATAACTAACGCTCGCCCCTCTTTACTCCACCACAGGGTCCGATACCAACGACGAGCTGCAGGACACCCCTACCAGCACGCCTGCAAAGAGGGCCAGGACCAACGTCCCAAGAGCCTCCACCTCAGGTGCAAGGATCAAGACACGGCAGCAGCAGGAATCAAGTGGCAGCACACTGGAGGGGACTGCAACAGGCACCCCAGCAGCCAGCAAGTCCACAACCCCAGCACCACAGGTCCCCCCAAAGAACGTATCTGATGGCACTGCCTCTGGTGGTAGCAGCACCATAGGTGACACAGCTGTCATGCCAGCATGCTCCGACACGGAAAACAGTGCTGGCGACGTAGGTACCATCCATGACCTTTCCCAATCCCCCTGCATGTTCCATCCCCTACACCATGACGAAACCACGCAGGGGCACCCTGAAGACGACGACTGGCCAACCCCCACAAGTCCTGTGCCAAGGCAACATGTGTTGAGCAGCCCCCCTGTCACACCACCGCAAATGTCCATGGCCCAGCAGAGGCAACAGTCCCTCGACCTGCTGATCGAGCAACAGCAGGAAGCGTCCACGCTACTCAAGGACCATGCAAATGAATGCGGGGGTTCCAGGGCAGCCATGGAAACATCCACCGAGACACTCAGGGCACAAATAGAGAAAAGTAGTGAGAGCCTCAGGGGAGAAATGGAGAGAAGCACCGAGAGCCTGAGAGCACAAATGGAGAAAAGCACCGAGAGCCTGAGAGCACAAATGGAGAAAAGCACCGAGAGCCTGAGGGGGGAACTGCATGCGACGTCCAAAGACGTCTGTGCTGAACTTGCTGCTGTGCGCCGTGTGCTCTCGGAGCTCTCACAAACCCTCAGAGACATGCATGGACGCGAGCAGGCAGAGACATCATCCGTGGCAAGTTCCGTCCAGGGCAGCCCCCAACGCAGATCTGGCAGGAACCTGCGCTCCACGGGCAGGGGTGCCCCTGATACCCGTAGAGGGGGCTTGCAATAGCGTCTACCCACGGACAGCATGCATATTTGGACACTGGTGTTGGGGGGGGAGGTAGTAGGGTGGAGGGGGTGTGTTGGGCTTCACTGGGTGGCGGGTCCATAGGGTGTATAAATCAAATCACATTAACAATACAGCACCTCATTATCATCCAATGACATGTGTGGACATTGATATTTGCGTACGAGGCCTTCATAGGCGTACAGTCCACAATGTGCCTGTACTACACACACACAGTGCCACAGGTCCCCTTTCCGTGTAATAGGCACCATGCGTGGTTGCTAGAAGCATGCATCTATGATGCTCTGTCGGATTGCACGTGCATCCTGTGCCTCATGGACTCCTTGAGGTGCCTCCACATCCCCACCCTCATCATCATCATCATCTTCAGGTGCATGCAGTACAGCGTCAGGGGGCATGGGCACATTCCTACGTATGCACATGTTGTGCAGCATGACACATGCCATGACCATCTTAGAAACCTTCTCATGGCTGTACATGAGTGCCCCGCCAGACCTGCTGAGGCTGCGGAAACGAGCCTTCAGTAGGCCGAATGCCTGTTCAATGACCACACGGGTACGTGAGTGGGCATGGTTGTAGTCCTCCTCATGCTCGTTCTGTGGGTTCCGGATTGGTGTAAGGAGCCATCTCTTCAGTGGATACCCGGCATCACCTGTATGAGACGAATAAAGGGTGTCAGTGGAATGATAGTGCTAAGTAGCCCCCCCCCCCCCAGCAAGGTCATTGACGCATCAAATGGGCCACGATGTCATGCATGGAATGAGACTCACCGAGTAGCCAGGATCTGTGCCCTGCGTGTCGCTCCATGTAGCGTGGTATTCTTGTGTTCCTCAGGACCATAGAATCATGGGTAGATCCTGGAAATCTGGCACAACAATGCGTAAATATCTTGTTGGAGTCACACACCATTTGTACATTGATTGAATGAAATTGTTTCCGGTTGCGGTACTGGACCTCCATGGCATGTGGGACAACCAATTCAACATGGGTGCAGTCGATGGCACCAATGCAACCCGGGATGCCGCCAAGTGCATGGAATCCCACTTTAGCGTTGGTAATCTCCTGGTACGTGCGTGGTAGTGTGATGTGGTCGTCGGCGTGCTTCAGGAGGGCATCGTGCACTTGGAAGAGTGTCCGTGAGAACAGTGGCTGTGAAATGCCATGCAACTGTCCCACTGTGTGCTGGTAGGTGCCTGTGGCCAGGAAGTGGAGTGCAGACACCACCTTCAGTAGGGGTGGGATGGCGGTTGGGCTATCTATCATGCTCACGAGGTCAGCATGTGTCATGTCCACAATGGCGATTATGGTGTCCCGGTCCAAACGGTAGAGGGTGTGGATCTGCTCAGCAGTGAGGTTGAACGGATCGGCTCGGAGGCGTGGGATTGCGGGCCGCCTGCGTGGTGGTAGTGGCAGTGCTTGTGGGCCTTGCTGACCCTGCCTTGCCCTCCTCCTCCTCCTTCTCCTCCGTCTCCCCTGTGCGCCCGGTTGTTGTACCTGTTGTTGTTCGTCGTCTTCTTGTAGTTGTAGCACTTGCAGTGCTATCTGGTACCCCAGGCCCAACATCGCTAGTCCTGCCGGTAGCATTTTGGAGTGGGAGTGGTTGTGGGAGGGGTTTGGGTCTGCAATATATGTGCTGTCGGCCTGTATGGCCTCCACCTGTGCTGATTGAATGAATCTGTGGCAGATGCAATCCCTTCTGGTCGAGCACGTCCCGCACGTAAGGCTGCATTTGGCCGCATGGCATCTTGGGATTTGATTCATGTATCTAATCCCGATGGCAGTGTGATGTACTTTGACTGATCTTCATGCTATGCTCCCATTGTTACACATGCTATGATTGCAGCCGCTTACATACCTGTGAAGAGTCAGTGGTATGTAGGGCTCGATCGATGGCCGACCCTCATGCAGCACAGTAACGTACTTCACCGACGGGCGTGGCGTCCCATTTGTGATTGCAGCCAGTTAGCATCATGACACACAGCCGCACTACATTGATGTAATTGTGAATGCAAGCGTTCACAGAAGCCTTTTCGACGTAATGTTGCAAGTGAGGAATTCGAAGGCCAGCATTTTGGGTTTTGAAGTAGCGGCGAGGATACGCCCACAGGTCTGGCTGGAAATGTAACGTTCTATTGTAGAATGTCCTTGGGACATGGCCCATAACGAGCAGGCAATGAATGATATGAATTGAATGGGATGCGCAATAGCGCAGTGGACGATAAGGCAGGACGTTCCCAAATCCATCTTGCTTCACAACACTACAGATCCGGCCAGGGGCACAGTGGTTTTTGCGGACTGCATTACGCACAGACGCGATGGAAGTTTCACATATTATGTGAGTGAATATTCATGCGTTTTCATTGCGGGATGAGGGAATGATGTGTGGATGCATGGACTGATGATTCCGTTTAGGGTCTGCCATGTACATGGGTTTTTTGATTCACTCCCCTTCCCCTGCGTTATGTGATGCAAGGCTGCCATAGTGGGACATACGTCTATCTACCCTTGTCGGATCCTCCCTGTCTCGACGCGCCTTCATACACTTGTGTCTAGGCACGTTACTAATCCCATGTCATGGGTTCTATCTTGACGGACGCATGCACAGTAACCGACGTTGCCAATGGTGTATTTAGCTCGGTTGGTTTCGTTATGATTCGATACTGATTTAGGGGTGTGTATATTCCTTTGGAGTGGGCTAGCATGCATGTGGGTGTGGATTTGGTGTGTTGAATGAAGATTGTAATGCATCATGAGTCCCGTAATGCAATCGGTTGATTTGTGTTTCTTTTGGGTGACAGGTATCTCCTGCCCTATTGCAGATGCCATCTCTACGCCACTCCTCCAGATGGTTTTTACTCTCGACTCCTGCAGCTTCGGGTGAATCAGTGGAGCACCATTTCGATCATATGGGACGATCGCCAATGGGCCACATGCCCTTACGCTGTACTGGTGGCTAGGTGCAACATTTCGGCCTTTCAGCTCGACTAGTGCCTGCCTCATGGGACGGACCTGCGGTTCTTGCCGCTTCCATGTTGCCTTTTGGAACGTTGATGTAGGCCCTGTGTGCCATGATGGTACAGGGCGTCACACAAGTGGAAGCCGGTCAATTCTTGCAGATGCAGCCCTCGGTGATGATGGTTGTTTTGGTGGTATCTTGCAAATTGCTGTGGGGCCTTTGTCATTTGGATGTGCATTTAAATTGTATTCCGATATTTGTCGTGTTGCGTTGTTCTTTGCAGGTGATGTGGCGATTTTCGCTTTGTGGCGGTATGTATTGCGTGATGATCTGCATTGTGTTCCGCCTTCTGAGTTGAGTTGTGTGGTACAGTACTGGCCGCGTTTGCCTACGTAGCACAGTATGGTCACGGATAGAGGCTGCCATTGTGACTGTTTACGTGATGTGCTGTTCAGGGGCGGGGGATTGGCTTTTGGCCGACTGGTGCCTGTCAGCCAGGTCGATTGGTGGAATGATGGGTTGTTCAGAATGTGGCTGGTCACAGGTGACTGTGTTTGCGTGCGTTTGTTGGAGGGGGACTGGGGTCATGTCCATTGGAATAGCTTCTGTATTGATGCCATCTGTGCCCTGCAGCTCCCATCGGCCCCTCTTGGGATGAGCCTGGCTGCTCAGTCACTCTGCCGACTTGTGTGGTACATGCTTCTGCTGATGGTTGGTTTGTTTACTGGCATGAGTACAGGGCTGGTGCAATCCCCCTCAGGATGCTGTTTTGGATGTTGCCTTGCGCTGGTGGCAAGCGATGGGGGACTACTGTTGTTTTGTGTCATGTGTTCTTGATTTTCATTTTGATGTATTGTACCTTCACATGCCTGTGCTGCGTCAGTACGGCTATGGTGACATGCCGTACATGGATGCCCACTCACGGGGCGCTTTGAGCCACTGCATGCTTTTCTACGTTGGCATGCATGGGTGAATTGTGGATTTCACTGGTTGCATAGTGTGAGTACATTGCGCCTGCCAGGAGTTGTGCGATGAGGCCAGGGAGTGGAGTACAGGCACTCAGTGGGCCATTTACGGTTGGTTCGCGTTGCCGTATTTCTCGCCATGGCGGAATGGTACTTTACGACGTGCTTGATGGCGTTCAGTACATGTCCGCTAGGGTCGGAATTTGCGTACCGTTGCGCCATGGCGGTGATTCCGGTTTTGCAAGGCGCGCGTGCGCGTACTTGGTGCAGTTAGCGTTGCCGTTCACTGCGGTGTCGCTAATGGCATCGTACTTTACGGTGACGGGTCATGATCGCAACGAGCGGTGTTCGATGGCGGTATTGCATTTCCGCCATCATTTTTCCATTTCCGCAAGGGTCGTAACGAGGCCCAATGACACCTGTGCAACATTTTTATTTAATGTGGAATGAGTGTTGAAGTAGGATTTGACCCGAACAATACACAATTACTTAGGGATCGGAAAAGGGGACAGATAGCGGCTACGTGCCCTTCCCCAAACAAAACACACCTTTCTGGAATTTGTTTGAGCTAGCTCTGTCATGCAGTAATATGAAGCCTTGTGCTGTAAAAGGCCTCTCAGTCTTATTTCTAAGCAGTCTTCTGAAGATTAATGGCTTAGTTACATCTGTAAATAACCCCTTGGTGTAATAAACATGCCGTAACCAGGTGCACCTTTAGCCACTTGATTTATAAGCAATATGTATGTCCTTCCATCAGTGCCTTGTACAAAAGTCCTTTTAAAAGCGAGCACTGGCAAAATAAACTGTCTTGGCTTGTGTATAGTAATTAGGCATTTCCAGGCACTTACAAAATGTGCCCGGGTACTCACACCATTTTCCAGCTGTTGCCATTTCATGGCCAGGTAGTACCATTTTGGCAGTGTCTAGCAAATGTCTATCCCATACCAGACATGCCAACATTCCAACTCACCTGGGCGGGATATATCATCAGAGAAATCGGGAGTTGCACATTTTCCCATAGGGATGCATTGGGGCTAGAAGTATTTTAGGCGGGAGAATTTGAAAAATAGCTAAATTCTTCACAAAAAGTCGGGAGTCTCCCACCTAAATTGCGAGGGTTGGCATGTATGCCATACCTACACAAAAGCCAAAAATGTTGGCTTTGCCAATGCTTTATCTAGGATCCCCTATCTGAGGTTCAACTAAGTTGTCAATTTATCTATTGCCTGAATTACAATATCACCAACTTAGTTAAACCGGTCTAACGGAGGAAAGTTAAATGCTCTTCTACCCCGTTGATGGCACTTTAACTGATTTGCTGTATGCATAGTCGTCCCTAAAAATGCAGAAAAGAGTGCTATTTTGAGCTGTAAAACATGGAGGTCTGCCTTCGTGAAATCCTTATAATAGGGATGATTTTTGTATATTGCAGGACAAAGTCATAGCCGTGCATCACATGCCAAAGGACATTTTCTCATGGCTGTTTCTTTCACGTTATATCTTTTTATTACTAGGCTGGCACAGACACAAGTGTGCAATGGGGAGTGCTATTGGCCCCCACTCTGTGAAGTCTCAGCTCACTGGGAAGAGGTAATTAGCATCCCAAAGCCCCTGATCCTGTGTATACCCTACAGTGAAAACCTCCACTAGTTACACCTGTTTTTTAACTTACCAAAACAGCATGCATGCATGCCAACCCTCCCGATTTAGGCAGGAGACTACTGATTTTTAGATGAAAAAGATTGATATTTGTTTCTTACTCCCGCCTGAAATAATTAAAACCCCAATTAAATCCTATGGGGAAATTCCTTTCTCCCGCTTTCGGGGGCAGAATCTCCCTCCTAGGTGGTTGAATTAACTATCATACTCGGCCTGACGACATTTCAGATAGTGCAAGAGCTAAAACATAGATAAGGAAGGGAGGGTGTTCCTTATCTATCTAGGTGAGCGTGTTCATAATGTATTGCATGCTTGCAAACTTTATTCACAAGATTCTTGTGTGAAAGTGAATTTTGTGTTGTTGAAATACTAGTGCTGTACACAGAGGTGGCCGATTGTCTCTTAAGGTAAGACATTTTCAAACATAAGGGTGGTGTAATTGTTTTACTGACTCCTTGATTTCGGGAATAAGGAGTGTTTAAAATGAATGTTGAAAACAAGGAAAGTGGGTGTTTTAAAAAATGGAGACGAGCATGGTTACAACTTTGGACTGAGTGTCACCACTGGATCTTCTCCATAACAGACTAATTTTACCACTGCTCTTCTAGGCATGCCAGTCCTGTGGTCGGCAGGAGAAACTGGCGGCAAGATAAGCATACATGCCAACCCTCCCGATTTAGGCAGGAGACTCCCGATTTTTTCAATTAAAAACCGTACTATTTGTTACTGTTTCCTGCCTAAAATAACAATATCCCCAATGCATGCCTATGGGGAAAATGCATTCTCCCAATTTCGGTGCTGAAATCTCCCTCTCAGGGGCTTCAGAATGTTTGCATGTCTGAGATAAGATCCATCAATGCACACATTTTTTTTTTTTTTTATTTATTTATTTTTTAATTGTGTATAACTGTATTCTACAGTTTTTTACAAAAGGAGACCTTTCCTCGTGAGCTTTGTTTTGATTCTTTTAAGTTGGCTTGCGAGGGTTAAATCCTTTGGTGTTGGCCTTTCTAGGGGAGAGAGTCCAAGTTGAGGCTTTGCAAAAAGTTTCCCATTGCAATGACCGGTTTTCGATTTAACCCATTCATCAGAAACGCCCCCCAATAATCTTCATCCAACCTGGAAAATTGAGAGTATAGGTAGCTAAGGATGATTTTTCTGTAAGAGATTAATGCTCAGCAATTGAGGGTACGGTGCTTCAAGCTTTGAATTGTATTGGGCTCCGTGCAAAAGCAACAAGAGTTTGCAACCGTTTTCCTTCAAATTCCCAGTATTTCATTTGTTTTCAAGATGTTTAGTCTTGCTCTCAAGAAAGTTGAGCGGATTTTCTAGTTTGTAAATTTTAGTAGATATTTGATAGGCTCATTTATTTTTTGCGCGAAAGGAGGCAGGTGAGCTGTGGACTTATAGCTCAACGCTTTTGTCTGCGTATCACACCAGTCTGTTTCTTTCAATTTTTTTGAGGTTTTGGTTGGTTTAGTCAAAAGTTCATCTTCAGTACTTCCTATCTCTTCTAAGATCGTCTGGTTTTTACTGATCCACGCTTGAAGCATTTTGTTGGTGCCTTTCTTCATTTCCTCATGAATGAGTGTGTAGATTTTTTCTTTGGATGATCTTGTTTTCCTGTACAGCATCAGATTGTTAAGAGACACTGTTCCTTTGAGCGAGATGAGACTGAGCTCTCTTCTTATCAAAGCCATCGGAGTGGAGGCTGGAAGGCGAATCAGTTTCCTCCAAGGAAAACCTTCAAGTTTTAGCCAGATGATTTCAGGGATCATTGGCATGGCTTCCGCACTATAGGTGAGGGCTGGAACCACCTTTGCCTTATAGAAGGTGATTTCCGCTTTGAGCAAAAAACAACCACATTTTTTGTCCATCAGAATAATTTGATTGGTCAAGGTTTTGTTTTTAAGGACCAGGGTTTCTTGCATCGGTAGTTCTCTGTTTTTGTTACTGAAGGTGATTGCCAGATATCTGAAAGTTTCAACTTCTTCCAGCCATTCTCCAGCAAGAAACTATGCACCGCGGACTTTCCGTTTAGATGATTTATCCAATCGCATCACTTTGGTCTTCACTGTGTTGCTTTCTAGGTCGTTGGTTTTGAGATATTCGTGCAGGTTGTCCAGTTTTCTCTGTAGCCCAATCTTAGTTTGATCGATTAAAATAATGTCATCCGCGTAAAGCAGCCTGCTGACCTTTTCGGTGCCCAGAGTTGGGGGAAAGGCTCTTACATCTTTTTCAGAATGTTGGTAGTCTCCTGTATAAGCATTATACAGTGCCGGAGCCAGTGGGCATCCCTGCTTCACTCCAGACCTGTGCCGTTGATTCGAACTCTCATAGATGTCTGGGAATACAATTCTTTTATCGGTTCCAACAGAGAGTGAGGACAGTTCCAATTAAGAAGTTTTTTCCACAATTTGTCTCTGTTGACTTTGTCGAAGGCTTTAGACAGGTCGATAAAGGCCAGGAACAGAGGAGGGGCACCTTCCAATACTCTGGCCTTGAAGATGGTAAGTGTGAATATGTTGGCCGTTGTGCCTATGTTTTTTGTAAAGCCTGTCTGGAATGGGTCCCAACCTTCAGATGAACAAACCCAGGCCTTGAAGCGGTCCAGAAGAAACGATCCAAAGAGCTTCCCGATGCTATCGAGCAGTGCGATGGGGCGATAGTTGTCATGATCTCTGCTTCCAAAAGGTCAGGGTTTTCCCAACTCCCTTGGAAGCAGATCCATAACCCAGGTTCCGAGTGCCAACCAGTCCCAATTGGGACCTTTTGGACCCAGTCCTGGCGCCAGTGGCACCAGGCTCATAAATATGCCCAGTCCCAGCGCTGGAAGCGCCGGGCTCATAATGCTTGGGTGGACTTACCTGCAGCAGACCATGCTGCTTACTTGCCTGCCAGTTGAGCCTCTGATCCTCTTCTGTTTGGAACTACTTTTCCTGTTGGGTGGGGCAGGAGCCACTCCCTAGATTCAGAACACTGGAACTCTTCTGGAAAGCAGGAACTCTTTTCTTACCTAGGCGTGGCTGTGGAGACACCTAAGCACTACAGGAGGCTATTTAAACCACACCAGATGGATGAATCTTGCTTTGCGTTATTCTGCATCCTCTGCAGCAGAACGCTCATCGTGTCTTCTGCATCTGATCCTGGGCCTAAGGAAAAAGGCTTACCATCCTGAATCCAGTTTTTCAGCAACACCTATAAAGACAAGAAAGAACAGGTTAGCATTACGGTCTTCAGTGACAGCTCTTCACTTACCTGGTCCATCGGCTGTCACCAACGCCTCGCGCTGCATTCCGGCATCTGAAAGACAAAGGCTTACCTACTCTTCGTGCGCTCCGGAGGTCTTCACACTGCATTCCGGCATCTGAAAGACAAAAGCTTACCAACTCTTCGCACGCTCCGGAGGCCTTCGGCGCTGCATCCCGCATCTGAAAGACAAAACAAGGTGCGTTTAAAGACATTGGGGAACTTTAATACTCACGTGCCATTACTCCTTTCCACATCTAACCCAGTGGGTATTCCGGCACCCTGCAGCCGCTCCGAACTTGTACCTGCAAAATAAAAAGACAGTTAGAGCGCATCGTGAAGCAGGCAACAAGCGCTTACTTACGTGCTTCCAGGCGCTTCTATTCATCACACGGGCTCCATCTTCAACTCACTTCAGCCCGTCATCCACCATCGCCGGAACCCTGCAAAACAAGAAACATCATTACTAAAGACTTTAAAGACATTAGAATTACTCGAAACTTACAGTTTGTGCAGTAAACGACGGACAGCAGTCCTCTGAAGTCAAGAGGCCTGCTCCCCTTATCCAGTGAAGAAACTGGTTACAGCACCCTGCCCCGAGGCAGATGGAGAGCACGGCGTTCACTTACCTAAGGTGAGAGCGTTAACCTTTGGGGTTCTACAGGAGAAGAGAAAGGGAAGAAGAGAGAGACATTCAATAACCCAGTTCCTTAATCCCATATTTTCTATCTGCAGACATCTTACCCTTCGAGTCAGACATACAGTGCACAGAGGTCCAGCCCAAAGAGCCAGCCGTGTGTTACACATCACCTTTGAAGATACGGTATACGCCCAGTCAAGACCGGCGCCTCTACGGGAATCAGGTGAGCGTTACAGAACGCAAAGCCTACCACAAAACTCCCGTCCAGGCGCTATGGAAACCTCGGATACCGACCAGCTAGCCCAGTTACTTGGGGAACTAAGGGCAGAAGTGCATGCAGCCCGTCAGGAAACAAACGCTCTAAGAAGGGAACTGATTATTTCCAAGGAGCGAACAGATGATCTCGCTAGACAATTGCTACAGTCACAAGCCGGACAGACCCCGTTACCCGCATCTGGGGGAAATCTTCCTTCTACATCCTCTATGAATCCAGTGCAGATCAACCTACCTGGGAATGTACCTCTGGCTCCGCCCGAACGATTTTCTGGTGACCCAAAGAGGTTTGCAGTATTTATCAATCAGTGCCGGTTGCATTTCTTATGCCGGCCAGCAGCCTTTCCAACTGATCAAGCTAAAGTAGCTTTCGTGCTTTCGTACCTTAGTGGCAATGCGGCAGACTGGTCGATCCCTCTAGTAAATCAAGATGATCCGGTCCTCCATGATTTTCAAGCTTTTCAGCTCAGTATGGAAAAACTGTTCGCAAGACATTCACAGGGGCAGGCCTTGGACAATGAGCTTCTTTCGTTGCGACAAGGTAATCAAGACCTTTTGGCTTATATTGCGTCTTTCAACAGACTGATAGTGGAAACTCAATGGCCTGAGGACAAAAGGATTACGCTGTTTTATAGAGGTCTACGTGGAGAGCTCAAAGATGTGTTAGCCCAAGTAGTGAATCCCCCACAAGATTGTTCGGACTATATAGACTTAGTCGTTCAAATAGATCACAGACTGCAGAACAGGAAGGCCGATCGTTCCAAGTTTGATGCTCGATTATTTTCCAAACCACCAACTCCTTCCAAAGGAGTAGACTCCGGGGAACCCATGCAAATAGGGGGTCTGAAAGGTCCTCTAACACAAAAGGAGCGGGAAAGGAGAAAACAGTTGCAATTATGCCTCTATTGCGGAAACTCAGGGCACTTTCTTCGAGACTGTCCGGTGAAACCTGCCAAGAAGGCAGTAGGAGCTGCAGTTACCAAAGTTACAAACTCTGAGCAGGGAAACGACCTCGCCCGACAAGAATAGAGGTCCTCTTGCCGAGCGTGAAAACCAGTTCCATGACCTCGCATTTCGTGATACCTATGGTCCTCATTAGCCCTGATAATCCGGATCGATTACATGCAATTGAAGCTTACGTCGACAGCGGTGCCATCGGCAATTATGTGGATCATGAAATGGTTTTGAGGATGAATCTAACTCTTTGTCCCAAGGCTGTAAAGGACGTCATTACTACGGTGGATGGTACGGAGATAGCCTCCGGGCCAGTAACGCATACCACTCAAGAGGTGACGCTAGTAAGTCAAGATAGACACCATGAGAAGATCGTGTTCGATGTGATCAAGGCCCCTCAGTTTCAGGTTATTCTAGGAATACCGTGGTTAGAGAAACACAATCCTCTGATCGATTGGCGAGCAAGAACGGTCCAGTTTCCAGAATGTGTCTCTACTTGTCACCCTCCACCTGGTGTTGCACTGGCAGCAATTTCTTCAGAGACTCCCCAGTTACCTCCCGAATACCTAGAATACCAAGATGTTTTCCGGAAGGATCAGGCTAACTCTCTACCTCCTCATAGGTCTTATGACTGCCAGATAGACCTGATACCTGGATCTACTCCTCCTTGTAGTAGAATTTATGCCCTCACCGAGCCTGAGAACCTTCACCTTCGACAATACCTGGATCAATACCTGGCAAATGGGTTTATTCGTCCTTCCAAGTCCCCTGCTTCTTCAGCTTTGTTCTTCGTTCCAAAAAAGGAAGGAGACCTTAGAACTTGTATAGATTATCGCTCCCTGAACCAGATCACCGTTAAGAATAGATATCCGTTACCTTTGATCCCTGAACTCCTGGACCAAGTCAGAAAAGCATGCATATATACAAAGCTGGATCTTAGAGGAGCTTACCACTTGGTACGAGTAAAAGAGGGCGATGAATGGAAGACGGCCTTCCGCACCAAGTATGGGCTATTTGAATATCAGGTCATGCCCTTCGGACTTTGCAATGCCCCGGCCGCCTTTCAATATTTTATGAACGATGTCCTCAGAGAGCTCATAGATGTGTGTGTTGTTGTTTACATTGACGACATCCTCGTTTATTCTTCATCGGAATCTGAACATCGGAAACACGTGAAAATGGTCCTCGAAAGATTGCGTCAACACAAACTTTTCGCTAAGTTGGAAAAATGTGTTTTCAACGTGACTGAAGTTGAATTCTTGGGATTCATATTATCACCTGGCGGAGTGCGTATGGATTCAAAGAAGGTCGATGCAGTTCTCAAATGGCCATCACCATCCTCCGTAAAAGGTGTGCAAAGCATGTTAGGCTTCGCTAACTTTTACCGCAGGTTTATCCCCGAATTCTCTCGAATAGGCCAGCCCATCACTGCCTTGTTAAAGAAAAACAAACGTTTTGAATGGTCTACCGAGGCGGAACAAGCTTTCCAGGATTTGAAGACTAAATTTATCTCTGCACCAATCTTAAAACACCCTCGCCCCGAACTCCCCTACATCGTGGAAACTGATGCTTCAAGCCTTGCCATGGGGGCAGTTCTATCACAAAAGGACCCGGTAACCAATCAGTTGCATCCCGTGGCATTTTGGTCCCGCAAATTCTCACCTCCTGAAATCAATTACACGATTACTGACAAGGAACTTCTGGCTATCAAGTCTGCCTTTAAGGCTTGGCGGCATTATCTGCTGGGGGCCCGACACACCGTTACTGTGATTACGGATCACCGAAACCTGCAATATTTGAAAACCGCAAAAGCCCAATCCTCTAGACAACTCCGTTGGGCATTATTCTTTGCCGAGTTTGACTTCATAATTACCTATCGACCTGGTACAAAGAACGGTAAAGCTGATGCCCTTTCTCGGATGGGAGTGGAAGAACACTTGATCAACCCTAAACCTGTACCAATCATTCCCGAACAAAGAATTCTGGGTGTAATCGCCACAGAATCCATAGAGGAAGTTAAGGATAAAGCCAGGCAACTTGTAACTCCAGCAGACATACAGAATTGGCATCTGCAGGGAAAGGACTTTGCAGTAAAGGACAACTTATTGTATTTCCAAGAACGATTATACCTATCCAGCACAGATTTACAGAAAAAAGTAATCTCTTGTTATCACGATTCTTTAATGGAAGGACATCCCGGTATGGCCAAGACCTCAGAAAAGATCAAGCGCTACTTCTGGTGGCCGTCTTGGAAAAAAGATATCAGAGACTTTATAATATCCTGTGGAGTATGCGCCCAAAACAAGAGTCAAAAGGAAAGACCAGCAGGCCTCTTACGCCCTATTGACATCCCACCTCGCCCTTGGCATACGCTTTCTATGGACTTCATCACCGATCTACCTCCATGCTCCGGATACAATACGATTCTAGTAATCGTGGACTTATTCTCCAAGATGGCGCATTTCATTCCGCTCAAAGGCTTGCCAACAGCAGCAACTCTGGCCCGAGAATTTCTCGAAAACATCGTCCGACTGCACGGTTTTCCTTCGGTTCTAATTTCGGATCGAGGTAGTCAATTTATTTCTCATTTTTGGCGAAGTTGCTGTCGGTCGGCTCAAATTGATGTGAGACTATCGACCAGTCACCACCCTCAGACCGACGGACAAACCGAGAGGACCAATCAAACTCTGGAACAGTATTTACGCTGCATGCTGCAACAAACTGAAAAAACTTGGAAAGACATCCTTTGGATAGCCGAATATGCCTACAATAACTCTGTCCATTCGGGAACTGGGAAAACCCCGTTTTTTCTTTTGTACGGCAGTCACCCTCGAACCTCGGAGTTGGATCCCCTCCAAGATCTTGAAACACCAGCAGTAGACTACCTGCATTCTACAATCACCCAAGCCTTTAAGGAAGCTGTTTCTCACCTTCAAAGGGCTAAAGAACAATACAAGAAAGGAGCAGATCAACATCGGAAGGAAGCCCCTCAATATCAAGCAGGGGATCATGTCTGGTTATCCACCAAATATCTACCTCTAAAAGGGCCACGCACATTCAACCCAAGATACCTTGGTCCCTATTCCATCACTACCATAGTAAACCCAGTAGCGGTCAAGTTGGACTTGCCCCCGCACATGAAGATACATCCGGTCTTCCACGTCTCTCTATTAAAACCCGTGCAACCTCAAACCCGACTAACTAAATCTCCAAAACCTATCCTAGTTGATGGAGAACTCGAGTTTGAAGTCAAAAGCATTCTGGACTCCAAGATCTCCAAATCTAAACTATTTTACCTAATTGACTGGAAGGCTACGGCCCCCAAGAGAGATCCTGGGAACCTGCTGAATATGTCCACGCTCCTCGCCTAATCAAAAGATTTCACCGAACATTTCCTGACAAGCCAAAACCCCCGGAGAAGCCCGGTTTGGGAGGGGCCTTGAGGGGGGGTACTGTCATGATCTCTGCTTCCAAAAGGTCAGGGTTTTCCCAACTCCCTTGGAAGCAGATCCATAACCCAGGTTCCGAGTGCCAACCAGTCCCAATTGGGACCTTTTGGACCCAGTCCTGGCGCCAGTGGCACCAGGCTCATAAATATGCCCAGTCCCAGCGCTGGAAGCGCCGGGCTCATAATGCTTGGGTGGACTTACCTGCAGCAGACCATGCTGCTTACTTGCCTGCCAGTTGAGCCTCTGATCCTCTTCTGTTTGGAACTACTTTTCCTGTTGGGTGGGGCAGGAGCCACTCCCTAGATTCAGAACACTGGAACTCTTCTGGAAAGCAAGAACTCTTTTCTTACCTAGGCGTGGCTGTGGAAGGAGACACCTAAGCACTACAGGAGGCTATTTAAACCACACCCGATGGATGAATCTTGCTTTGCGTTATTCTGCATCCTCTGCAGCAGAACGCTCATCGTGTCTTCTGCATCTGATCCTGGGCCTAAGGAAAAAGGCTTACCATCCTGAATCCAGTCTTCAGCAACACCTATAAAGACAAGAAAGAACAGGTTAGCATTACGGTCTTCAGTGACAGCTCTTCACTTACCTGGTCCATCGGCTGTCACCAACGCCTAGCGCTGCATTCCGGCATCTGAAAGACAAAGGCTTACCTACTCTTTGTGCGCTCCAGAGGTCTTCACACTGCATTCCGGCATCTGAAAGACAAAAGCTTACCAACTCTTCGCACGCTCCGGAGGCCTTCGGCGCTGCATCCCGCATCTGAAAGACAAAACAAGGTGCGTTTAAAGACATTGGGGAACTTTAATACTCACGTGCCATTACTCCTTTCCACATCTAACCCAGTGGGTATTCCGGCACCCTGCAGCCGCTCCGAACTTGTACCTGCAAAATAAAAAGACAGTTAGAGCGCATTGTGAAGCAGGCAACAAGCGCTTACTTACGTGCTTCCAGGCGCTTCTATTCATCACACGGGCTCCATCTTCAACTCACTTCAGCCCGTCATCCGCCATCGTCGGAACCCTGCAAAACAAGAAACATCATTACTAAAGACTTTAAAGACATTAGAATTACTCAAAACTTACAGTTTGTGCAGTAAACGACGGACAGCAGTCCTCTGAAGTCAAGAGGCCTGCTCCCCTTATCCAGTGAAGAAACTGGTTACAGCACCCTGCCCCGAGGCAGATGGAGAGCACGGCGTTCACTTACCTAAGGTGAGAGCGTTAACCTTTGGGGTTCTACAGGAGAAGAGAAAGGGAAGAAGAGAGAGACATTCAATAACTCAGTTCCTTAATCCCATATTTTCTATCTGCAGACATCTTACCCTTCGAGTCAGACATACAGTGCACAGAGGTCCAGCCCAAAGAGCCAGCCGTGTGTTACACATCACCTTTGAAGATACGGTATACGCCCAGTCAAGACCGGTGGCTCTACGGGAATCAGGTGAGCGTTACAATAGTTGTTAGGGTCGCCTCTTTCACCTGATTTGTATATCGGCACCACGTTGGCTGTCTTCCAAGATGAGGGAATTGCTTTTGTTGATTAACAGGATTCGAAGATTTCGGTCACTAAGAGGGACCAAGGACCAGGGTTAGACTTTTGGTCCATGTTTGAGAGCCCATCTGGGCCGGGGGCGCGAGATGGTTTAAGCTTTCTGATTTTACTTTCGATGTTGGTTGTATTAAGTTCGATGTCCCATTTATTAGCGACTCTACAAGGTATTGCAGTTGAGTGCAATGGTGAATCGAAGAGGGCTGAAAAGTGAGTAATCCAGGACGCTTCTGGGACACTGGTTGTTAGGTTATCTTGTGTTATGAAGCTTTTGGTTGATATACGTGACCAGAATGCCTTTGTTTGCTTGCCACTGAGTGTTTTCAGCATTGATTCTGAGTCTTCATGGTAGAGTTGGATTTTATAGCCTTTTAGCCAGTTTTTGTATCGGTTGATGGCCGTCTGGGCTTCCGCACAATTCGTAGTAGAAGGGAATCGAAGGGCCTTTCTTTTTGCTCGTCTAATGATGAGTCTCCTTTCTCTGAGGATCAGATTGTTGTGATTAGCCTTAGGCGGTATTTTGCCTCCGTTTTTTTGCACTTGGTAAATGCACTAATTATTCACAGACTGGCAGGGAGATGCATTTTTTGGTGAACAGCTATCTTCATGTTTGTCTTATAGTTCATATCCTACAGATGGTTCCATTCCATCAAGGGACCTTTGGTTAATGATACTTCTAGACTTCAATCTGTTCATATAGAGCATAAATATTCGCCTGTTCTTCCTATTTGGAAAATGAAGATATTTGTGGAAACATATGTTACGGGGTACGTAATTACATAGCTCTTAACCATTTATGTCACAAAGGCGGGTGAAAACACCCGATTTTATTTTTGGCGGGTGAGAGGCCCATTGAAACGAATGGGCGTGCAGACGGCTTGGCGGGTGATTCCGCTGTTTGCAAGGCGGGTGACACCCGCCAAAAGCGTGTGAGTTGAGAGCTATGTAATTATATTTTGCAATATTTTTCATTTCAAAATCGGGAATCTCCATCCTAAATCGGGAGGGTTTACATTAATGCATTCTTTCAGCAACCATTTATCACAGGCCCCATTACAATAATTAAGTACTGGGACGAGGAAGAAGGACGTAGAGATAATGCTTATAGACAAGTGTACAATACGTATTTCGACTTCTATTATCATGCTAGTATGACTCGGAGTTTGTTTTTACCACAGAGAACTCTACTATATACCTGCCTGTGTCAAAGATGGCCGCCGGAGCCGTCACAGTACCCATGTGATGTCTACTCCCGAGAGCAGCTGGTGCTTCTCAAACATTGCGCAGAATTTGTACGTCATTGTTTATGTCTCTGGCTGCTGGTACGCTGTCAGAGTTAGGGCATGCTCTTAACAGGACGTGTGTTTTTATTCGCACTACGAACCACTGAAAACAAGTTCACTAGCCCAACATAGGCTACAGCACAGCCCACTGCTTGCCGTGTGCAAGGGGATCTCCGATTTCATCTAATTGCTTGTCATATCTGCTCTGGGAGGAGGGAAGGAGAGACTACGAGAAAAGGCAACAGGGACCAATGATAACAGCAGGAAGACAGCCGTGCCCTAGAGGGTGAAACCGAGACAAACCCTGCAATTTCCCCAGCCGGGAGTGAGCTGTTTTGAGAATAAAGAGAATATAAATCTGTCAAACCACTACGAGAATAGTGTGATTGATGGGCCTCAATCCCCATAGTGCCAAGCTGAATGGGTAGCAGCAAGGACTGAGTTACGCTTGTGGTGCCTGCAGCAGTTACTAAAAGAGGAAGAACCACCCGCCAAGTAGCCGCTGGGGACATCAGGCCGAAGAGGCCCAAAGCACAGAGCCAGACACCCTGCATCTAAGTAATTAAAACGCAACCATGCCGTGGCCTTTCTCCGAGTCAATCAAAAAGCGTGCCTGCAGGTACCTCCTGCAGAGATACCTTGGCCACTTTCTGCGGGAGAAGCTTAGTCTGGAGCAGCTGACACTGGACCTCTACCAGGGCACTGGCTCCCTGGCGCAAGTGCCCCTTGATAAATGGGTATGTAATCATTTCCTCTTTAGCGTCTCTTTAAACACGTATGTCTAAAGTTTACAGAAATGCGGTGTTTAACACTAGCATTAAGAACATCATAACGACGTGCAAAGTCAGTTATTAGAATATGCTAGATCCCATATTAAGGAACTTGATACTTGAAAGTTACTGCTGCAAGTCCTGCATGTACATATTCAAAACTGCTACTTTGGTTTTCAAAACATTCCTACATGTACGTTATCTGGTCTCGAATTGAGGCTAAAAGTAAGGGAAGAGTTTTGGCTAAATACTTAGTGGCAACTTTTTTCCTTTTAAAACCCCCATTAAATCATGAGATTCTTTATTTTCGAGACCCCGATAATGCATATGATGTACAACCACAGTGTGAGAAATTGAATACTGTGCTGAAGGAGTACAGTGACGAGGAGAGCTCTTACTCAACCCCACACTTCTAAAACAGCAGGGATCTCGTCCATAAAGGTGAAACGGACACTGCATGAATGGTATACATTCTTCGCCTCTTTAAGGTAGCATGCACCAAAGGCAGGCTTTACTTTTCAGGAGGTCGTGAGCCAGCATGTCTGCATAATTGAAAACAATTTGTGTACGCTATTTACGGTCACGATCGGCTTTTTTCTCCCTCGGGTGAGTCCACAATAATATTTTTTTTATTTTTGTTGTTCCACTGCTATCAGCATGTCTTGCACCCTTATTGCGACCGTAACAATAACAGAAACGTATGCTTGACTTAATGTGGTGCCTTTAGACTGTGCGCTTACTGTTTGAAACTTAATTTGTTTTCAATAACCACATGCACATGTTTTTGTATTTGACATTTTATATTTTCCATTTTTTTTTTGTGCGTATTGTTCCCTCACCTCACCCATTTGTGAGGCAAAAAACCTTGGGATCATCTTTGATCTCTCTCTCGTCTCCCTCTCTTCTCCACACCTCATACACTTTGCCAAGAAGTCACATGTAAAGCTTCATCTCCTCAGTGGCATTCTACCTTTCCTCACCTTGCCCAGAAGCTCAATATCCCCAGAGCCCTGGTTCTCTCTAGGCTTAACTACTGCAATAGCTTCTTCCTCAACTTTCCTCTTTCCCCCCTTCAACTAATCCAGAATAGGACTGCAAGACTTATCCTTGTCCTCAAGGCCAGGGACCGCATCTCTGCAGTCCTAAAATCTCTCCACAGGCTCCCGGTGACTACAAGGATCAAATTCAAGACCCTCTGCATCACCCAGAAGGCTGTCTGGGGCCTGGGACCTCTCTACATCCAGCTTTTTAATTGTTTAAAAAAAAAGTATTGTTGTTTACACAATAATTTAGATAAACCACAACGAATAACATTTTCTAGCACATCGTGCTTGGAGTGTCCAACATCTTCTTCGTCTTGGTGCACGATTCTAGTCATCCGTACTCAGAACTCTCGTTACTTATTTGCAGCTGGGTATCTTCACCTTTAGGTTTATCGAACATTAGGTCCATCCCTCCTCCTGCTAACTTGGGCTTTCCTAACGATGCTCTTCATTTTCCCTTGTGCCCATGTCTGCGATTTCTGGTGCACTGGGATTGTCTGTGTTGTCTACGTCCCTGGGTGCAAACAGCACCTGTACCAATGAGTTCCATGCCAGTATCTTATTACTGCTTTCGCTTGCTCCTCTGTGTAATGCCGTAGTCCATAATGTTGTTTCAGCCAGTGTCTATCATTTCAAGTCTGCTCACCATGCTTCTATGGTTGGCCAGGTGTTGGATTTCCACGCTATTGCTATCCGACGCTTAGCCAGAATGCTGTGTTCTAGGCTTGCCACCTGTCGAACAGTTCTAGCAGGTAAGACTCTAGTGACCACCCTCTGCTGGTCTTGCCTTTATGTCATCCCAAAATGTTATTACTGGACAGGCCCAGAACATGTGCAGTATATCTGCATTTTCCGTTGCGCATCGTGGGCAGCTTTGGTTTGTTCTACTCCCCATCTTGGATATTTAACTAGGGTTAAGGTATGCTCTTTGCGTGATGTAGAGCTGTGTCTGCCTAAACCTTGCGTTCCTGGAGACCTTCTTTCCTTGACCATTCTTCATCTGTGAAGGTTTTTTTGAGTTCTGCCTCCCACTTCCCTCGTTTCTGCAGTTCCTGCGTGTTGTGGCTTTTCATAAGCAGTTCATAAAGTCTGGACACTGTGTGTCCTCCTTCGGCCATGTCGAACCATGCATCTGGTGTCTCCGCTGTTCCGATGTCCTCTGGTAGATTTGGCCATCTCTTTTTTTTAAAATTGTTTTTACCATGCTATTGTATAGCATTAATTGGCCTTTATGCACATCATATTCTGTCAAGGTCTGGAATTCCACCCATTGTCCCACCTTCCATAAATCTCCGACCTGTGATATTCCTTTGGCTTCCCAGTGCCCACGACATGGTGCAAGGGCTTCAGGTCGGGTATTGGCAAATCCCGCTAGCGGGATTTGTGTCGAGCAGGGGCCCGGGGGTTCCCTGGATTTTCCACGCTTTCTTCTGGAGGGTCAGACCTAGTCTGGCCAGCGTGGGGAGCGTTCGGAATAAGGACTTCTCCATCCATATTATCTCTCTCGGGTAGCAGTGCCGCAGTGCTGGCTGCAATAGTAGTGTGTCTATAGCAGTCTCGTCTCCCAGCCATTGTACCACAAATTGTAGCTGCCCTGCCAAGTAGTATTGTTCAAAATTAGGCATTTTAATCCCTCCCGACTCAGTCTTTCTGCAGTGTGTTTAGTGCCAGTCTCTTTCTCCCCCCCCACCCCTTCATAGGATTTCCCATGCTATTGTGTTCAATTGTTTAAAGAATGTCCCGGAAATGTTGTGGGGTATGTTTGTGAAGTAGTATAGGATGCAGGGTAGTACTGTCGTCTTCAGCAGGGCTCATCTTCCTATCATCCCTAGTGGCAGTGTCTTAAAATGTTATTGACTTTACAGTTGCCTCTAGCGCTACTTGCGTGTTGGCCTTCTGTGTCTCCATGGGGTCGTGGTCTATATCTATCCCCAAATAATAGAAGGTGTGCGACGCCCATATCAGGCCAAAGTCAGGCAGTTGGTCTGTGCTATTTCCGTGAGTCCTGTTATGGTGTACAGGGAGGATTTCTCTTTATTAATGGATATACCGGACAACCTTGCAAATGCTCCTATTACTTCTAACAGATCTGGTAGGTTATTTTGTGGGTTTGCGACATATATGAGCATGTTGTCTGCATAGAGCGAGACTAGATGAATGACGTTATCTATTTTAATTTCTGCCTAACTATACTCCGCTCTCAGGAAGACCACTAATGGTTCCAATGCCAATATGTAGAGCATTGGTGACAACAGGGAGCCCTGCTTTGTGCCCCTGTGTATTTTTCTGAGATGTGTCTGCCCATCTTCACCCTCGCCCTGGGGTCCCTATATAGCAACTTAATCCACTGCAGGAAGCTCTCCCCCACCCTGAAGTTATTAAGTACATGCAATAGCTAGTTCCAGTTCAGAGTAGAAGGCTTTGACTGCATCTAAAGACGACACCACACGCTCCTCCTGTCTTGGGTTGGTCTGGTCTATAACGTGGTGCAGTCTTCACAAATTCCATGTGGTGTTTCGCCCCGGGATGTAACCTGTCTGGTCCGAGTGCACCAACGTGTGTATAACAGGCTAATTGAGTCTGTTAGCCAGGGTCGCTGTCAGGTTTTCCCAATCCTGATTGATCATGGAAATTGGCCTACGTGAGCCGGAATCTAGTGGTGACTTCCCCGGTTTCAGGACTGGTATTATTAATGACTCTATCATGCTGTCTGGTAATTGACCCTGTATGTACGCCACTTTATAGACTTCCAGCAGTTTATGTGCCAGCGTCTGCTTGTATTTTTTGTAAAACACGAGGCAACCCATCTGGTCCTGGGGTCTTGGCTGTCAGGAGACTATCTATTTCAGCTTTTAGTTCTTCTACTGTTAGCGGGGCCTCAAATATCTGCACCTGTTTGTCAGTTAATTTTGGTAGTTCTATTTGGGTTAGAGCGTCACTTATGTCCGAGGTATCTGCCTCTTGTTTACTAGAGTACAGGTTCTCGTAGAATTGTGAGAATACCTGGTTGATGCCGTCTTGGGTCCTGACCACTTCCCTGGTCCCATTTTTTTTAATCGCATTAATCTGTTCCTTTTTTGTGTCCTGCTTGGTTAACCAGGCAAGAAGGCTGGCCGGCTTATCACCTTCTGCGTGTAATTTCTGCACATATTTCCCGTAGTCTAGTTTCCCCAGCTTCTCCCAAATGGTATTACACTGTAACCTTAGTGATATTAGTTTGGCCGGTTCTTCCCCAGTTATGCCCGCCTGTCTTTCTACCCTTTTTTATTTCTTCCTCTACTTTAATCAGTTCTGTCAGGATGCTCCCTTTAAGTCCCCCTGTCTTCCCAATCGCTGCTCCCCTGACCACTACCTTAAAGGCGTCCCACAGGGTCCTGGACTTGTTTACACTGCCAGTGTTATGGTGATAGTAGTCTTCTATTGTGTCTTGTATATGTTCTTGGAACTTACCCTCCAGTAGTGCTTCTGCTCTTAGTCGCCACATTGGTATAGGGGCCTTTGTTTGAGTGTATTCCCGTGTCGCCAGTAGCAGGGCATGGTCTGAGAGTGTTCTTGCTCTAAAGGGTATGCTAGTGAATTCCCACAGGGTTTTGATGCTGGTGAAAATATAATCTATACGTGTGTGCGTTCCATGCGGGTGTGATGCTTGAGCTGAAATATGGCGCTGGTGCGCAGTGCATTCTGGGGGCACTCGGAGCCATAATGGATATTTATTCCATGCATCAGTGGAAGCTGCACTTGTACACAGAATTTCAGCTTGGTAAGCAGTATTTCACTGAGAAACATGTTTTCAACGTTATTCATTGCTTGTGTTGGTTTGCATGGCTCATCCAAGGACACCGGGCTCGGAGAGGCTAGAATCCGCAGGTGCCGGCTGGTACCAGATAAGATTTGTTATGCCCGTGCCAAGGTTGAAGATGAGTTCTGAAATTGTTGTCTGTGGTGCTCTGAGAGAGGGAAGCGCTTTGCTCCTTGGGGTTGCAGTCGGTCAACCCGGCCGGAGACCAACGGTTGCTCATCAACACGCAAGCGCTAATGCCAGAAGGTTCAAGAAATGTCCACCCCTTTTGAGGAGGACATATAATGTAGGGCTCTGGAAAGGTCAGGCAGAAAAACACAAAGACCTCAGTCGGAGGAGGGACGCTTCGCTCCGAAATACCCGGGGGCTGTTGTGCTCTCGGCCTGGCTGGTATCAGGGTCTTCCAGCCGCTTCTGGCGAGATGAAGAATCCAGTTACGCCCATGGTGATGTATTATTGTTAGCTTATTCTCTTTTCTGTGATTTATTCTGTTACAACGTATTGCTTTATGTATGTTTAACCATGGATAAATAGCCGTATAAGAGCTACTTATCTCCTAACTGTGTGTGTGGGTGTGAGTCATTGCTTCTGCCTACCTGCGTTCAAAGTATTTAATTGTCCGTGCACTTTTGGCGAGCAAGACAGCAGGGCACTCTAGTGTGAGTACCCCCTGGTTTCCTCATGCATTTTCCTCCAGACATCTTCCAGTCTCAACTGGTCTAGGATCACCTGTCAGGCTTTCGCAGGCAGTGCTGGCTTTATGTGTTTATTGTCCAACCTGTCCGTCGGATTGAGTGTGCAGTTGAAATCTCCTGCCCAGATGTAGGTCACTGTTCCATCTGGCCGTGGTAGTGGCCGCTTGCGGCGCACTTGGCATCCTGACAATAGTCTGCACGGTAGGTCACATAGGAGGTATCGGCCTCTTTGGTGGCGTTGGCGGTTGCCATGGCAATGCGCTCCGTTGGTCCGCTCAGTAACGCGTAGGAAGTCACGTGTTCAGTCAGCTGACTGTCCCAGTAACCACGCCTCCATGGTGCTCCTTAAAACGGATGCTGTCGTACGAAACACTGCTTTTGTTTAGCGTTTTTTCCCTAGCGTTGTTTCCCAAACCTATTTCTGAATTGTTAACATGTGCTTTGACGCCGGCTTGCCCATTTGGATTCCGACCGCTCTGCTTAATTGTCTTTTGTCGACCTTCCAGAATTGACCCAGACTGTCTCTCGGATTTTCTTTGTTTGATCCCTGGAACCACGCAGCCCGCCTGTTGCCGACCCTGCCTGTCCTTTGGATTGTTTACACATTTGAACTGGGTACTTTCACAGTCTGCCTGCTGCCGGAAAAGGACTGCACCTGGTTTCCGCGTTGACTCCATTCTACGCGTCCTTCTTGCTCTGCTTCGCGTCCCGGCACTCGCTGATGATTACTCGCTCAGCTTCCTCATGTGCCGCTATTCTTACGACGCTCCAAGCGTTTAACCTGCAAACGTGCTACCGGTAAGCCCTGTATTCCTGTATTTACACTGCATTAACAACCTGTGGATACCACCACAATACCCAACGTACAACTCCTACACCACCTGGTACTGCTGCCTATTTACAACTGCCTCATACTTTGTTTCTTCTTTCATCACCACTGAAGAATAATCAAGTGGAATAGTAAGTGCATTAAAGACGCTCTGCTGCGTTGTAAGCGATATTCAATCAACACTACAGCTAAGTCGATGCCTAGTCTGGGATGCTGAGGAAAACCCTTATTGATGTATTTTTATATCAAGTTCAGTACTCTGGATGACAACCCTTGTATAACACCCCCCTCTTAGAATCCCCCTGACTCCACTGAGCCAAGAAGTAGGTTTTTTTTGCAAATTAAAAGGTTTATTTGAAAATGTAAACAATATATATATCACACTTCTATAAATAAATTGATAATGGATAGTACACTTGTGAATATGAGCAGTAATCAGCAAGAGGTAACTATGAATAGGAACAGAAGAACAAGGTGGGAAAGAATGCTTTATATGGTTCAAGGAAACACAAGGTGGAATAAAATGCAGTACAGAAATAACTTGTTATGATTTTAGCAAAGGTAATATGATCACTTTTTCTTTTGACAATTCACTCCCCTCGTATGCAATACCAGAAATGGAAGGAGAGCACACAGTCTTCAAGAATCCCAACAAATCACACTTTATAATGCAATACACAGTTCCAGTTCTCCCAGCAAGCTTAGGGAAAACGGGGATGAGTTTTAAACACAGGCGAATTACTTTAATGTGCTTTGCAAGGAAGTTAAAAGGGGCTAAAATTGCTTTTAATTTCTTCTAGAGGTTCAGGGTAGGTGATGGCTACTTTATATTAGTTCAGGCTCACTTTAACAATACTCTATGAATGATTAGCAGATTGCAAACGAATTTTAGCAAAGAGAAGCAAAAAGCTGCTGATTTCTACAGATGAAGAAATCGGGCCAAATCGCGGTAAATTTCGCGAATGCGTGTCTCGCGATTACGGGAAGAATATAGGGAGTAGGACGTCTGTTCTAGGTTTGTTGGAAAGCCTAGATTCTAAGCTTTCAGATGAAAGTTAAATTTCGTTCCTAGCCCAAACGGTTCCGGAGATACGGACGATTAAATAAAGGTAGTTTTTCAGATTTAAAGTAAACTCAAAATGACAGGTGACCGCTTGCAGCTGCAGAATTGACAGGTGACAGTTGTGCAGCTTTAAAAATGACAGATGACACGATTTCTAAGAGGCAGTTCTACTTAGGTTAAAATAGTTTGGATTAGATTATTTTAACTAAGAGATTGGTTCTGCACAGTTCTGCTAGGTACTCACAATATAAATTTGAACTAGGCCTCGTCACGGATCTGGTCAACACGTCCGGCTGCGGTTCTGTCTGCTCGGCGGGTCAATCAGGCACCGGTTTTGCTCACAGCGATCTGGGTCAGCTCTGCTCTGCTGGTCTAGCCTCTCTGGATTCTGGATGTAACACTGCTTTCTGGGTACTGCTACAGGTTCTTGCAAAAATTCTCGGCACAAATTCAAACAGCTCGCCCGGCTGTTGAATAGTTTGGTTAGTTTTGAGGCCTGCTGAAGAGGATTCAGCTGGTGGATTCAGGCCTCTCTGCTACAAATTCTGGAGTTAATTTCTGCTACAGGTGCTGGAGATTGATGGATTTGAAGTCTGGATCTCTGGATGTGAAGTCGTTGGTCAGCATGCTCCGCAGCAAATGGAATTGAATGTCTCTACCTGTCCCAGCAGTCTCTTTTTATGTGTTTTGGAAAGTGGGTGTGTGCGTTGGTCATAACTAAACCTGCCCCTCTCACTTATCATTGGCCAATTCCTCTCTCCCTTGATTGGGGGAAGGAAATGTGAGTCAGAGTGATGCTGTAGGTTTTATGGTCAGCGGAACCCCCCCCCCCCCTTGTCAGATTGCACACAAATATATTTCTGACCCAAATACATATTTATCTATGTACCATTTTTCTAATATTATAGGTCCAGTTAACATATTTTCTGTAGCACCAAACCATCCGATCCCTGTCTTTGTACGATGTCGTGTCCACTGATGACAGAATTCTCCCCTTTTCATCCAGATAACGACCTCTAAACCTTTCCAGATTTTACACAAATGTGCACCAGGGATATGGGTTACAGATGATAAAGTGTCAGATTTTTAACATGCATACATTTGGAGTGAGACCCTATTTTCCGCTAGCAACCCCCCAGAATACACCACTGGGTCCTAACGCCTCTTAAAATGTGCACCGAAAAATCACAAGAATAATGGTATTACTTCCATAATTCTGACAAGTCCGTACTATGAATTATCCATCTTTTTTTAAATTATGCCCTGGTCAAAAAAGGGTGTGTGGCTTCCCACATCACATGGTGGAATAACTGGTTTATCCACTTCCCCCAAGCCATCTTGTTCACACGAGGCACAGCTGCCCCCAGTTTCTCCCAAGAGGAAGCTATTTTACGACGCCCCCAATATAACATTTGCCTGAGTCAAGGAAGTGCATTGTTCGTTCCCTTCCAGTTCCCAGGTGCTCCACCCCTAATCTAATCAGAGAGGTGTCAACTCCTTTTGGCAAGGTGCAGCAGGATGCAGTTAGGCCTGGGAAGAGTGGCTGTTGATCCAGTTTCAACTCCTGTCGGGGGTAGTTGTCAGGCAGAATTCAGTTTCATTAAGCCAGGTTTCAGCTAAATGTCACTTTTTGTTCCCAGTTTTCTACATTCAAATCAAACTGACAATTTTTACCTATCCATTAAATAATTACTTCCTTCAAGTCATTTCAGAATATAGTTTTACATTGTATCCACCTCTTAGCAAGTCTTTCCTTGGTCTGGTTTTGTTTCATTTGTTCAGTTTTACACAAAAGTCTGGTGGTTTTAAAACACCGGCTTTCTGATAGCGGTGAGTACTGGTAATGCAACCATTTTTGGGATTAAGAAAATTAATTCCCCACAGTTCTGAGTTGCCTTTTGGCAATCAGCATTGCCATTCCCAATGGTTTCAGGCTACTGTGTGTGTAGCCCAATGGTGGTTTTAGGCAGTGCCCTCCTGTGCTCACAACATAGGCAAAAATGGGTGGCAGCCTATTCTTCATGTTTTCCCTGTGCACTCTCTGGGGAGTTCTGGCCATCATGATGTTTTCCATGCCATACTGCACAGTTTTATGGTAGGGCTTGGATGCATGGGTAAAAACATCCCACAGCGTGCACCAAACCGGCCCTAGCGCGACCCTCATGCTGCCAAGGTTTTCTTCCCCAACTAATTTCCTGTTTGTTGTTTTTCCCTATCGTTGTTTCTCGGACCTCCTTTGACATTTGGGGACTATCTGCATACTGTTGGGGTAAGAACCTGAAATCCTTCCTCCTCTCTATTAGTATTAAGTGACCCATATTCCTCTAGCCTAACTCGTACCTCTTCTGCTTTTGTAGGCTCCTTCATCTTTAGATGGTAGTAAGTTAACCATAAGGTATAAACTAAGTTAATCTAGCTTCTACGACATATCACTGTCTTCTAGGATTAACTGTCGCGATGCCCGCTCCCGGGGAGCCGGCTCAGGCCCTGCGTCCCCGAAAGCGGACATCAAGTCGCCGGGGAAGGTCCAAGCAACCCCTTATAGGGGCCCTTTGGACAGCGTCCTGGCGCCAGGCTCATAGAAAACGTCAGTCCTGGCGCCATAGGCGCCAGGCTCATTATGCAAGTGTTTGGGTGCACTTACCTGATGCAGACCATGCTGCAGAACCCCGGCCTCCTTGAGGCCTGAAAGGAACTACTTTACCTGTGGGACTCATTTACCACCCGGGCGTGGTCAGGGAAGGATACATACCTGATTGGAGGAAGGACACATTCTAGGAACTTCTTCCAAGGCTATTTAAACCACACCCGATCAGCCACACGTGCTTCGCGTTGTTCTGCATCTAGCAGCTAAACACTCATTAAAGACTTACCTGATTTCCACAAGGATTTCACCGCTCACCTCGGGTTGGTGCCTGTTTCCCGGCATTCCGTACCCCGGCCCCTATGGGGAAAAAGACACTAGCATTAGAACATTAATGCATGGACACAAGGGGAACCACTTATAGAAAAACTTACCTGGAAGCCAAGCAAGTTTGGTTCTCACCCATCCGAAAATCCAGTGACGTAACTGGATACCAACGCGCCCCTGCATCAGAAGCAGGATGGAGAGCTCGTCCTTCCAGACCCTAAGGTGAGACGCTACGGGGAAGCACAGAAGGGTTTTGAGGAGGGTGAGAGGGGTAAGTGGGAGGCCGATTGCATTACCCCGCAGACAGTTAACCCCCTATTCTCACCTACAGAAGGATACTTCTGCGAGTCAGACAAGCCAGATCTGGGGCCCGGTCCAGTCCGTCTTCCGAACCCTGCGCATCACCTTAGACGAGGTCTCCAGCAGCGCGAACCAGGCCAGCGCCCCCGTGGGAGTCAGGTGAGCGTTCCATTAACCTGTTCTGTTCTCCTTTGCAGCATTGTGGTTTGGCGGTGTGTGTTTCCCCGCTCTTTAGTTTGATAGGCTCCTCTGTCTGTTCACCGACCAACAGAGGGGCACGCCATAATAAAGAGTTCCCTCGAGTTGAGAGGGCTGTGGGCCTGAGGCCGGACCTAAGCTTAAGAAGTCAACAGGAGTGCTTCTGGTTGCCATATTTAACATTCCAGGTTTCAATACCATCGCCCCGGCCTGTGTGGTGAGTAACAGTCACCTCTCTGTATGAGGCTAGTCGAGGTGCAAGTGTCCTGAAGAACCTTGTCGCGTCATGATTTGGGGCGTATGTATTCACCAAACACACTTCTTTGTTTTCTAACATTCTGTGCACTATGATCAACCTGCCCTCCTTGTCTTATTCTTGCGTTATAAACTGGACCTCGACATTGGGGGCTACCCACTTTAATACTCCTCTGACATAGTTGGAATAGGTTGAGCCGTACATTTGTCCTCCCCCCACCTTTTCACTATTTTGGATTGTTTTTCTTCCGTCAAGTGGGTTTCCTGCAGCATTGCCACCTTCACCTTCGATCTGTTCAATCCAAGCATACACTCTTAGGGGTCGATTCATGGAGCAAACGTGCGCCGAAAATCCCAGCGCAAGCAGGCGCAAGGTGGCGCAAGCGTGAGAAACCCAGCGCACGCGTGTGATTCAAGGAAGACGCTGCACGTGTTTCCCGCTGTCCGTGCGCCAAATCCTGCCATGGCGCACGCGGTCACACACGGCATGCGCTACGCGCACTGCAAAAGCGCACATAGCGCGGCACACACAACCAAAGTAGGCGGAACAGTGGGCATAACACGCGGAATAGGGAATAACGCGTGAAAAAGAAGGCGTAACTGGGGAAGTACTGCAGGGAACTACACGGAACGCCCACACGCACGCGAACAACCCGTATTCATGGATTCGAATACGGGAAACCCGCGCACGGCAAAAGACGCACACAGGCGTCAACGCGTCCGCCACACGAAGGCAGGCGTAAGCGTCTCTGCGCACAGTATAAAAGTGCGCGCAAACAACAAACACGTATATACAGCTATGATGAATGCCCCATTTGTCGCAGCACTGATCGTGGGACAACGCAGGAGGAGGAGAATAGCCAGGGCACGCATTTTCGCACCACGGACAAGCCTTTTTGGGATGCCTGACGACCAGGTCTACGGCAGGTATAGGTTTCCACCCCATATCATCCTAGACCTGGTCAGGGAGTGGGAAGATGACCTTACATCCCCCACCCTTTGCTCCCATGCATTGAGCCCCTTGGAGAAGGTGCTCAATGTCCTGCATTTCTTGGCCACTGGGTCATTTCAGCGGACTACTGCCATAGTGGGGGGGTCTCACAGGCCACACAGTCACGCTGCCTACACCAGGTACTGGCAATCATGACAGCGCGCCCCTCAGTCCGCAGGCACATATACATGCCCAGAACACCCGCAGAAAGGCAGGCCGTTGCCTGGATTTTTTCAGGGTGGCACACTTCCCCAAAGTGCTTGGTGCCATAGATTGCACCCATGTGGCCCTACGTCCACCTAGGGCCACTGAGCACATCTACCAAAACCGCAAGCACTGGCATTCCATCAATGTACAGGTGGTATGCGATGTAAAGGAAATCATCACCTCTGTCTATGCAAACTACCCTGGCTCCAACCATGACAGTTTCATATACAGAATGTCCGCCCTGAGCCGGGCCCTGGAAGCTGGGCAGCATGGCGACACATGGCTCCTAGGTGAGTGCAAATGCCCTTGCACATGCATGCATGTCACACACACACACACACAAATACACAAACCCCAATAATCACAACCATTTACACCTCCCCAGGGGACAGTGCCTACCCTCTGAGCAACCACATGATGACGCCAATCCGGAAGCCCACCACACCACCCCAGGTAAGATACAACACCGCCCATATTGCAACCAGGGCCATAGTGGAGCGCACATTCGGAGTGCTCAAGTCACGTTTCTGCTTCCTTGACCGCTCTGGCGGGCAGTTACTCTGTGCACCCCCAGTAGTGTGCAGGATCATTGTGGCAGCATGTGTCCTGCACAATGTTGCAACACGGCAGGACGTACCGGTGGACATGGTGGTGCCCCCACATCCCCAACCACAGACACAGGCGCTGCCCATGGGAGGGGACAGGGCACGTGGCGGGGAAGCCCGGACCCAGCTTGTGGCCACATTTTTCACCTAAACTCCCACCCCTGCGGAGTGCACACAGGCCTGGCACATACCAGGTGACAATCAATGATGACAAAGAGACAGTCAACTGTCACAACCCTACCACCCTGAGATAGTTGCCATGGAAGTGCCACATTGTCTGCATCCCTAGCTACTTAAACACAAGCTATCCTGTGTGACCAAAAGGCACACATATGACATGACATGATATGGCATTTGTAACGTGCCTATACACAAGTGTTTCAAGGTGCGACGAGGCAGGGAGGGGGGAACAAGGGAAGACAGATAACGATACTACTAGGCCAGGTGTCATTTAGATTGCGCAAGTGCAGGGGTAGGGAGAAGGGAAAAGTGCAAGGGGAAGGGGAGGGAGGGGGAGTGCAGTACAGGGTAAGTAGACTAAAAAACAAATAAATAGGCCAGCTGATGGCAACTGCAAAGGTAAGTGCAGACAAGTGCTGGGAAGGGGGGGGCTGTAGGGATAGAGAGACAGTCCCGCAGTGCAGGGGTTGCCAGGGAGGCAGTGCAAGTGGAGAGTGGCTGGGCCAGGGACCGAGGTTGGTGAGAGTGGCCCAGTTGCAGATCCAGTGCAGTTCCAGTGAAGAATTTTGCAAGGGAGAGAAAGCAGAAGCAAAGAGGAAGGTCTTGAGGTGCTTCCGGAACCGGAGATGGTTCTCCTCAAGTTCCAGTGAGGCAGGAAGGCTGTTCCAGAGGAAGGCCCCTGCCGCGGAGAGAGATCTACCCCCAGCTAGTTGCTTTGAGAAGCGGATGACCCTGACATGCAAGGTGTGAATCACACACACCTGCAAAACAGGCCATGACCATCACTGTTATGTCATTCAAACCCTCCCAAACCACAACATGACATGGCAAGCAATACCCATACACCAACACAGTACCAATAAGGTACACATTGCCATGTCAAAAATGTACAGTGGCATCAGACAATGATGCCTGACATGGAATCAGATGAAATGACTGACCAACAACCTCCCACCCAAAATAAGTCATTCCCAAATGCATTACAAAAGTTGTAGACTTAACATAACAATGAATGCCTGTCTACATGCACATTGTGCATTGCAAAATCAACACTGCATCTTCTGTGTGCTGTGTCCAACTCCTGCAACACACTGCTCAGCGAACAGCACAGTGAACAGCTATTGTGTGTGATGCACACCCTGAGCATCACATCTAAGTGACAAACCACATCAAAAAGCAAATTAGGCATGTACAGGATCCATAATTGGTCACAGAACATGTGCTGCAGGGACACAGTGGGCACCAGAAGGCAAACAGAGTGTACACGTGGATATCCAAGGGTGGTTGTACATGTAGTGCATCATAGTGCAAGTGTGTGGGTCAGTAAGGACATGCACTCAACATATGCATGTGCAATCAAGTGACCATCAGTGTCCTCTACACATCACATGTGAGCATTCACCATGTGTACACCCCAGCATGTCAAACCACAACTATCCCCTCACACCTGAAAGGTAAACACAACACATGAACAGGCATTGATCAGCAGAACACAACATGTACATAGGATACCACAATTACAATGTCAGGGTTCCCATCACACTGCAGGGCAAGGCAACTATCAACAACAAACCCCCCCTCCCTCACAAATGACCATGACCCAATGAACAACTGCACCTGGGTCATGGAGCCTTCAACCCTCAATTTCACCTGGCCACAGGATCACCCTTCCCCTTCGTCACCATCTCTCACCTTGTGTGTAAAAAGGTGCCTGCACCCTCCGTCCACCCTCATTTGCAAAATCGCAAAATCCAAGCCAGAAAAACGAACCAGAACACCCTCCAGCAGATGACTTGACGTAGCAATACCTCACAAAGGCCAAGTACTACCACAATGATGTAACAACCAAGGTAGCACAGTAAAACAATGTCACAACAGGATGTGAACCATGTGTGGTACATAACGTAGAATGATGCACCATGAACGGATGTGTACTGTCACAGGTCCCGTGTGCAGGCGAAGGAGTGGCACGAAACAACCACCCCCACCGTGTCCCGGGTGCCTGCAAGGTCAAACTCACACAGGCCTCTGAGACGCTGGTGGGGAAGGAGGTTCAGGGATATGCAGTCGGGACAGGTGTTGGCACACTGGATAACTGGAATGAGTGGCAGGAGAGGGGAGGAGGAATGACACATGAAAGTAGGGAATGCACGAAAATGTACTACCTGCATGAACACATACACAATCCGAACAAACTTGGACATCATTGTCATGGTCTTCTGTAGTCCAGGCTTAGGAGTGGCACGAACCAACCACCCCCTCTAGGGTTCTGGCGCCTGCAAGTTTGGGGCTTACACAGGCATCTGCAACCCCAGCGGGGAAAGAGGGTTAGGGAATGTTGCTTGGATAGGTACGGGAAGCAGGAACACCGGGTAGAGGGTACAGGTTTTAAAATTGGATAAGTCTCCGGGTGATTAGGGGAAAACAAACATAACAAATTGAATTACACATTCATCCAAGTATTAGTGCACCCCCCAGCAAGCCTATGCAGAGCAGTTTGAAAGAAAAACAACAAGACACTTAGCTCTGGCTTTGAGTGCTGGCCTCCTGCCTGCACACTCTCAGGTCCGGTTACAGGAGCACTGCAATGCTGCAAATAGAGCCACAGTTAATAATCTGTCCGTGCCCATAACACAAAAACACACCACCAAACATGCCCCATAGCAACAAACTACTCTACAAACAGACAATCTGGTGTAGATGCTTCGTACCCATATGTAACATTACCCCTGTGATGGGTCATACACAGTCAATGCAGTAAGTCAGCCGCCGGTGGGTGCGTGGCAAATGGAACACCAATGTGTCTCGATTCACACAACATGCAATGTTCCCTGGGTAAGCAGACAGACCCATATAGCAAGGCATGACTTCAGAACAAGTCGTGTTCCACCATGACCGAAACAAAGTAGGCAGTGCATGTATCAAAATGTACATGGAAATGAAATGCACTGCACCCGAGTATGTCCCTTGTTGTATGTCCCTGTGAGCTGCCCCTTTCCATGTCTCGGAAGGCTACATGGTTGATAAAAGTGCCTCAATGGACCTTGGTGTACCGGAGGGTATGTGCCACTGCCCCTGCAGGTGTCCCAGACAACCTTACAATCAACAGCGATCAGTCCACCAACACATCTGAGCTGCATTGTGTGCTTCAACACCAGTATTCGTCCAAGCTCACCCTCAGTGCTGTTACTAAGCCTGCATGTGCAACTCGCCTGGTGTAAGCTTTGCTGTGTTGTGGCCCCCCTGTGCTGCTCACCTTGCCTGGAGTTCCTTGGAACACGTCAGCAGTTCTAGGATTTAGGTCTGCAATCCCTGTGCCTCTGCTTGTGCACACATGTGCATGTGGACACCAACAAACGTGTCCAGAATTCAGATGTCCAATGGGCCATGTCTGCTGGCAAAGGTGGTCTGGAGGCTCATCCCCCTACAGAAAGGGCATGAAACACATGATTAATGCTTTAAAGTCATCTGTGTGTGTGTCTCTTCAGGCATCTCATTACTGGACCATGTCAGAGACTTACATCAGAAATCACACCATCAGTCCGTCTTTCACATCCAAAGTGTGGAACACACTATCTACGGCATGAATTGCAACAAGCATGTGTACAGTAAAGATAAGAAACATACTACACAATGCATAGCAATGAATGTACACATTAATCATGAAACACCCCATCTAGCAAAAGCTGAACAGTGGACAATAACACCGCAATCATCCCCACTAGGGGTGTCAACACAAGTCACACAGCACCAGACATGCCACAGATATGACAGTCCAAAGCCCTTGTGTAATAGGCTGTCACACCGAACCATCCTTGCGAGCCCATGGATAAGGGAGGCAGGAGTGGCATATGTGAGTCAAGGACTCCAAGCAGCAAACACATACACAAGACAAGCCTGAAGGGCCCAGCTGGAACAGACAGTGGATGCCTTCAAAAGCCACAAAGCACCGTCACATGAAAGCACAATAGACAAGCAATTTTAAACTATATTAACTAATTACACTAACTATGAAAAACCTACATTACCTAATTAAACTAACTATCAAACAGAAACTTAACTAACTAAACTAAAAGAAAAATCAAAAATTGCCATATACGACCCGGGGGGGAGGGGAGGCACCTAGGAGGGGGGAGGTACAGGGTGCTGCTCAACACCCACATGCGATGATGCTGAGCCAAAAAAAAAACCTCCATGGGCTCAACGCCTGCACAGCCCGACCTATGAGCGAGATAGATGGTCGTCCGAGTCTGGCTCATCCTGGAAAGGAGGACGTGGCACAGTAGCCTAGCGGCAGTTTGCCCTTCATCGGCAGCGAGTCTGCCGGACGGGTAAGCCTGGTTCTGTGTGGCGATCTGACGTAGGTCTGCATGCAGAACCTCACGTGATACACATGCTTCCTCTTGCAAGGTAGCACGTGTAACACGGAGTTCCTCCTGCAAGGCCTGGCTGGACAACCGCTACACCTCCCGGCAAGCCTGTAGCTCAGCCGAGATGGTACACTCAAGCTGTGCAAACCTCTCCTCTGCCCGCTGCCTCTGGGACATCATAAGGACACCCAGAGTGGATTTGAGGGAAGCATACTCCTCCCTCAGGGCATCCATGTGCGCCTCTGCGTGAGCAGCAATTGCTTGACGCAGAGACGACATTTCAGCCTGGCGTGCCCTGTCTCAGGCCGCCATGCCCAGCCTGAGCGAGCGGGCCGTAGACCGTGCCGCCTGCTGCTGGAGAAGCACCTGCCTAGCAGGGGGGAGCACAGATCGGGCCACACGCTCCATGCTCTCAGCGATGTTCTCCATTGCTGCCCCCTGCCGTTCTGAATTGGCACTCATGTCTTGCTCCCACTCAGTATACTGCGGTTGCGCGCGGCGACCGCGTTGCCGGGCTTGACCCCTGCGGGACCCAAGGACCGGGGTCCTCGCTGTGTTGGCACCGCCCGCGGCTGCACGACTACATGCCCCCGTCGACGTGATGTCCCAGGCACATCAGTGACTGGTGTGGAGGGTGACCCTGCGTCCTGATCCACCACGGGCGGAGGAACCAAGACTGTCTGATCCCTCAGTGCAGGTGTCGCGGACAGAGGAGTGTCCACATCAGAATCATTCACCCCTGACACATGGACTTGATGCTCATCCAACTCAACATGGACTTCAGAGTCGTCATCAAGGCTGGACTTGTAGGCAGCCAGAGACAAGATGGACTGTAGCACTTGGGGGGTTTTGTGGCCTACCACCCCACGACCCCCACTTGTTCCGGGTTGATGTAGTGGTAACAACCCTGTGTCTGACATGACAACACCATCCTCCGCCTCCATTGCGTCATCACCTGAAAAATATAGAGAAAAAAGGTCACTACACATGTCAGAAGCACACAACACACACACACACCGACAACAAACGCATCAGGCAGACATGTGACACACAACATATAACCTGGCATGCATGCTGGGTCAACTTTGAATTGCTTCTGTGATCAGACCTGTTGAAAGGTGGCAGTTTCCATGGAAGTGGGTCTATGCAGTGCAGAAAATGTTTACGCCACACACTACCTACATGTACAGGGACTCCATGGTGTTGTCAGAAATGTACCAAAGTATCAACTGAAAAGGATACAATACTCAAAAGGATATAGGAGGTAGGGTCTTCCGGATCCCTGTTCACCCGACTTGATAGTCGTGAAGTCAACAAAGACCTTCCAAATGATACAACCCTCTGGCTGATAAAACAGGCAGAGCGATGGATCACTGGAAAGGGCGTGGGTAAGGTATAGTAATCCAGCCTAGGACAAATTAAAGTATCATGAATAACTGCTCCAATCTGAGTATGATGAATTAGATAATGACAGGAATGATCACACTGACCTGTATCTCTGGGTAGAACAATCCAGAAGTCTCTTGATGGATTTGAAATGAAGAACAAAACGACAGTGAAGGGAAAATTAGTAAGGGAGACTTATCCCGAACGGAACAAGGCTCACGCTAGATACGGGTTGAATTCACCACAGGATAGCGTCCAAAGTTCAGTTCAAAGTCACTTCCAATGATCCTTGAAAGGCTTCCTTCCCACTTTAGGGATCAATCCTTCTGTTAATTCCACAGATGCAGGAGTTAGAAGAAAATAGCGTTTGAAGACAACGTGAGCGTGTGGATTTACACGCGGGCAGGATTCGCGCAGCCTGGGCCAGCCGCGTGTGAAGACAACGTGCGCGTGTGGATTTACACGCGGGCAGGATTCGCGCAGCCTTGGCCAGCCGCACTTGAAGACGAAGAGCGCGTGTGGATTCTACACGCGGGCAGGATTCGCGCAGCCTTGGCCAGCCGCACTTGAAGACGAAGAGCGCGTGTGGATTCTACACGCGGGCAGGATTCACGCAGCCTTGGCCAGCCGCGTGTGAAGACAACGTACGCGTGTGGATTTACACGCGGGCAGGATTCGCGCAGCCTTGGCCAGCCGCACTTGAAGACGAAGAGCGCGTGTGGATTTTACACGCGGGCAGGATTCGCGCAGCCTGGGCCAGCCGCGTGTGAAGACAACGTGCGCGTGTGGATTTACACGCGGGCAGGATTCGCGCAGCCTTGGCCAGCCGCACTTGAAGACGAAGAGCGCGTGTGGATTCTACACGCGGGCAGGATTCACGCAGCCGTGGCCAGCCGCACTTGAAGACAAAAGAGCGCGTGTGGATTTTACACGCGAGCAGGATTCACGCAGCCTTGGCCAGCCGCGTGTGAAGACAAAGAGCGCGTGTGGATTTTACACGCGGGCCGGATTCACGCAGCCTTGGCCAGCCGCAATTGAAGACAGAGAACGCGTGTGCATTATCACGCGAAGGGATAGTTCCAGGAATCAGCGTGTGGCGGAACACACGCTATCGAAGGCCCAAAAGTAGCTGTAGGATTATGCCAGGATGTAGATCAGAGGTTCAGCTACACAACGCCAATAGAGACGATCAGAAGCAGCGAGTGAAGTTTCTACGCTGCTTAAATACGTAATACCGTAGTTCACGTGACGAAGCAAAAGTCACGTGAAGTTAGCGACGTGAAAAGTGTAAACGTCGTTTTCCCGGTAACGTATCGAATAGCCTCCATTTGGAGTAGAACGGTCTCGCTGTCCTACGAGCGTAGCGTCCAGCATGCATGACAGGTGTGTGTCAGGAAATGTGAAGGCAGTGCAAGGTCAAATTCAGGCATCACGTGCATTGTGCATTCAATGTGTACCATATCTAGAAGCCAAGCACCCCTCCACCCGAGTACAAAAGCAGGGATGCCTAGCATGGTATCAAAAGGCTGACCATACACCTGTGTATTGACAGGCAGTGTTGACTGGCATCAACAGCTTAATGTGATTCAAGTGACAACACTGCAAATGATGATGGGATAGTAAGCAGGACACATGATAAACTCTGGAGGCCGCCTACGTGTGAAAAAGACACAACAGTTGGACAGAGTCATTGGCCATTAAACAGGCTGAGGCCTGTGAGCCACACAGATTGTCCGACCCTAAACATGTGTGCAACGCAGTACTGACCCACAGTTGACATGGGAAGGCTGATGAGATGCCATGCAATGTATGTCACCCAGGACTTGTATTACAGTGATCATCCAGTCAAGTACACATAGGGGCATGCGTGCAATGCACATGGAGCATGAATGGGCATTCATGTCCCTGCGGGACATCTGACCTATGCACAGTACAAGTGAGATACCCTGCATCAAGTACTAAGGCTGTACCACACGGCATATGTCTGGCAGATTGTACGCTGGAAGTTAGCATCTACACAGGACCCATGAACAGGAAAGTACACATTGGCAAGATTGAAGCAGACCAGTGCAAAGGTGGAACTGGGGTGCAGAGTGGTGGAGGAGGGGCAAGGGAGCATGCCTACATGGAGTCCCCGCATGCAGGCAGAGGGACATGCACGTCAGTCATGCAATGACATTGTGCCTGGGCTGAGAGGAAGGTCACCCCACGCCACATGCAGAAGGGCCAGTGAGCTGGAACATGGACCGGAGGGGCATACTTGTAACCAGCATGTGAGTAGGGTGCAATAGTGGTGATGCGGACAGACCCGGTCTGCTCCACATATCCACCATCCAGCAGAGCAGATATGCATCATGGAAGCATTGCATTACTTACACATCAGAACCATGTACACGTCACATGTAGTGGCAATCATGCACAACACATCCCACAAGTGAAACACACACGTCCTCAACAAACACGCATCAACACTCACTGGACTGGGCATCAAAGTCCAGCATCCCTCCCAGTCCTTCGACCAATTCAGGTGGTATGAACTCCGCAACGAGTGCCTCATGCGGAGTGAGCTCTTCCTCCTCTGGTGCAGGCCCACCGCCAGTCACCAGAGTCAAGTTGTAATTAGAGGCATGCTTAGCCTTAGTGCTGCGTTTGATGTCATTCCAACGCTTTTTGCACTCTTGCGCCGTGCGCACCTCATGGCCGAATGAACTGACATGTTCCGCAACATGCTTCCAGTGGGTGTCACGTTGGGCAGCTGTAGTCTGACTATTGGCACCCACTAGCATGTCACGGCTGTGGCCCGCACGTAGCCCACGAGGAAGTCCAGTTCCTGCTTGCAGAAAGGCTTCTTCCTCGACGTGCAGGAGGTCGTGGCTGTGTGTGGGGTCCCAGCCTGTGCTGCAGGTGCAACCTTCCTCCTCTTGGACTGTGGCGCAGACCCTGGCTGGCTAATGCCGCCCTGACCAGTATGGCCAGTGGGTTCGGTGGATTGAGCCAAGGGAGTGGCAGGTGGAGGGACGACCAAAGGCCTGACTTGTGTCAGTGGCATCTGGGTGCCCTCTAATGGAACCTGCGCAGCAACATCAGCTGTGGCAGGGTCATTGACCGCAACGGTCCTGGTTGGCAGACTCACAACCGGGGTGTTGTTGGGTGCATCTGCCCCTGCACTTGCCAACACCCGGCTGTTCGGGGCAGCAGATGACATAACTGCCCCAGGGACACGTGTCTTGGTCTGAGCAGCTCTGCCTGCCCCTATGGTTTCCCTCCTGGCCTGTTGGAAATCTACCAAGGGCTCCTCAAGTGCCAACGCAGCCTGCGCTGGCAGACCCTGAGCCTGGGTGGCGGTGTCCACAGCTGCACCTGCAGCTACCACTACCCTTGGGCCCGTGGCAGTCGATGGAACGGACTGCCGGGTCCCACGGGCGCCAGTGCCAGATGCAGAAGCTGCATCCCCCGGAACCACAGGGGGTGGTGGCATGACTGCACTGACACATGGCACAACATTGTGCTCAAGTGGCGCATCCCTGCCTCTTCCCCCTCTGTGGCTGCCCTGGACACCCTGGAGTCCCCCTACTCCCTGGTCACCACGGCCACGTCCCCGACCACGCCCGCCACGAGGAGTACGCCCAGCTGAGGCGCCCCTCACCTTTTGGTGTCCTCCCAACCATGGCACAGATGTAGTACTGCCGGCACAGATGGAGTAGTGCCAATGGGAGGTGTACACCACAATTGACCTGGGCAATTGGGGTGAAGGGGGTGGGAAGCAAGATGTTAACAGCCCCCCTGCACCTGCAAGGCTGTATGTGACCCCGGTGATGTAGTGACGGGTCACGCAACGCTCAGGCACCCCAAAACTGCAGTAAAACCGTACACGCAACCCTGCAGCCTACGTGCGTGGAATCGACCTCCCGCAGTACGCGGTGGCACCCAGTAACACGAATAACGCGTACGCGTGGGACACGCAGGCTACTATGACATCGAAAATGGGTGCGATACACAGGGGCACCCGCAGTGGGGAAAAATAGCATGTGCGACTCACCGTCTGACTAGCGCAATGCAGAAAAACACGTGTAGCCAATACCCCCGCCAAAAGAAGAGATATGTCCTTGATAGCTGTGAAGTTGTGATGGCGCACGAAACAACAGGAAGCAGCAACACACGTCGGTCTCCACGAAAGGCACGTACAGCGAACTGCTGGCCCCGCTCACCTTTAACCCGTGCTGAGGGAAACGCCTGCGCGCGTCACGTCACTTACACGCATGGGCCCTTTCCTCGGATTACACGCGGACGTGCAGTTTTTCACGCACGCTGAAACGCCCATGCACGCCTGCGCGCGTCACGTCACAGAGGCGCTTGCGCTTGAAGGGCCTTCTGTCCAATGAAATTGCGTATGCGTGCAGACGCGCTTACGCGCTAAGGGCCTTTCCTCGAATTACACGCTGACGTGCAGAATTTTCACGTGCCAAATCACTCCGTATCAAGCTGGCCACACGTAAGCACACGGAAGACCACGCTCCTGCCCAAAAGGCCGAATTACTGCCCCCCAGAGCGCCGAGCAGCCTCCCACGAGCCATCTGCTGCTGCCTGCCTACCTGCTGCCACCATTCCCTGCCATTTGGTGCCTGCACATCAGCCATCTGCAGGGGTCCAGTTGCTGTGTCCACCCCTGCTGGAACAGAAGACTCCCGACTGGGATACCATCGCTCCACAGCCCAGCCCCAGGATCCAGTTGCCCACCCATGCCTGCCTCGGGGGTCGCCATGTCGGGGCAAACACCATCCGAGACCACTGGCGACCCCCAGCCAGAGGGGCAGAGGGCCACCAGCTTCAGTCAGAAGGAAGTTGGTGTCCTGGTGGAGCATGTCCTGGGGCATTATGATGCCCTCTTCGGATCATCACGCGCCGACAAGGATGGACGGGACAGGATCTGGATGGACATCGTGACTGCCATCAACGGGGAGGGGGTGGCAGACCGCGACTTCCAACATGTCAAGAAGCGCTGGGAGGACTTCAGGTCCAGGACCCTCAACAAGGCCCGGCGCCTCTTGAAGGCAGCGGATGCTAAGGGGCGCCGGGGCCACTTGTCGGAAGATCAGATGAGGGTCCTGGAACGCATATCCCCAGCGCTACACGTCCAGGTCCTTGAGAGGCAGACCCGTCTGGAGTCGAGCGGTAAGTGGCCAGGCATTCCTGTGTGAGACAGGGCATGTTGTAGTGTGCTGGTTGTCTGATACTTGCCTGTATGTGTGACATAGGCCATGTACGCGTGTGTGTGTGCAGGGACATCATGGTCCTGCATGTGAGACCAGTAATGTGTGAAGCACACGGTTGGTGTATGTGTTTAAATGCTACATGGGGAGCCCTATGCGGAATGGACACATGAGAGCATGCCAGTCTCTGTTCCTGGACATGGGTGGGGGTGAGGGATGGGTGATGATGCCATGTACATGTATGGTTTCCATGTCTGTGTGTCTGACCTGCGTGTCTGTGACTTGTGAATGCCATGGATGCATGACACATGTCTGTGTCAATGTTCAGATCCACTGATGCAGCCTAGCGATCCTTGCATCCACTGTGTCTGGGGTGTACGAGTCCAGATGGATGAAAGTATGGTGAAGTGTGTGAATGTGATAGGCATGACCCATGATGCATGTGAGTTCAAAAACAACATTGTATGTTTCAAGAGTCCCTTGGACATGTTTGCTTATGTCCATAGCATGCGCCATGCCTGTTACTGCATGTGTTTTGCCTGCACTGACCCATGTGTTGTGGAGGAACATGATGGAAGTGATCTTTGACAGTGCCACTCATCTGCTATTGCTTCCTGTCTAGGGGACCATTGTACAGTACCCTGATGCTTGTGTTCTATGTCTCCCTCTACGCAGTGCAAAGTGAAGAAGAGGGCGGAGACGGCGCTGTGGAGCCAAGCGGCGGGGATGCACCCACGGCTGCAGCGGAAGGGGTGGGTGAGCCCCCACAGGGGCTTGCAACGGCGGAAGATGGTGTGGAGCCATCCAGGTTGGTGGTTTCCTCAGAAGAGGAGGAGGCCGCTACTGAGCCGCACATGGGGCCTGGTGGGGGCATCCCTGCTGGTGTAAGTGGTGCAGTCCAAGGGCAGGGGCAGGAGGCAGCACAGGTCGCCGTGGAGGTGCCTGTGCATGTCACTGTCCCTGACACTGTGACTGCACCACCATGCACCAGCAGGGATGCCCCATCCCAGGCCCGTCCGCAGGTAGGGGGGATGTCCATGTCATCTGACTCCCCTCCACCTGCGGACGAGGGGACCCCTGGCCGTATGGAGAAGGTCCTGATTGGTGTCGCGTTGCGCACGGGTGTCTTTCGTGATGAAGTGCGTGCTTCCCGGGGGGAGCACGCACGTCATCACGAAGAGCACCGTGCCAACGTGGCCCAGTTGGGAGTGGTCGTGGGTCTCATACATGTGTCGGGCACTTTGGCGACCCTCTCCTCCTCTGTGGAGGCTATGCGCCAGTCGTTCTCCATGCCGTCTTCCGGCCCAGATGCCACCAGGGCCCCCTGTGGACCTGCCCCGACCAATGCAGCCAACTCGGTGGGGATCCCATCCCTGCCACAGTCGGGAGTCGGAGGTCCAGCAGGGGTGGACACACCAGCAACTGGACCCTAGCAAATGGAGGATGTGACGGCATCATCGGGCAGGGCACGTGCACAACGGCGTCGGTGGATTCCATCAGCCTGGATGCCGTCGTGCTGGCACAGGCAGTTGCGTCGGAGGCAGCGGCAGGCTCGACGTGGGAGGCATCATGGCTTGGGGCCATCAACATCAGGGGTGCAGGCATCGGCCGGAAGGCAGGAGAACCCTGGAATGGGAGTGGCTAGCGTGTGGGAGCGGTTGGGCCAGCAAATAGGTGCGGAACGGCAGCGGGCAGAGGAGGAACGGCTCACAATGGTCAGGGCGGAGAACTCCATGCGGAGGGCGCTGAGGCGGGCTGAGTGCCTCGAGGGTCTTTGCAGGGAGTTGGAGCTGGACACTGCTTTATCCCTGCGAGACCTCGGGGCCAGGGAACATGCCCGCTTCCAAGCCATTGAACAGGAGTTCGATGATGCCCTGGCCCATGACAACATCCAGTGAGCCGTTGGACTAGCCCGCTGCCCTTGTAAATAGTTATGTAGTTAGTATTAGGTTTCCTTTGCTTTTTTCTTGATTTTGGACCTTTTGGACAATGGCCAACATTTTTGTATATAGTTTTTTTATTACGTAGTATTTTTAGATAGGTTTCATTTCTTCAGTTGGGATCATGGACCCTGGATTGTTTATCTGTATATAGTTGACTGTTGGATTATGGATTTTTTTTTTGATTTACCCATGGAGCAATGGTTTTTGGTTTTGCTTTTCCCTTGGATGTACTTTTTTGAACTGTGACTTTGGACACCTTTCCTTTGGATTATGATTTGTGGTTTTTCATTATTTTACGGACATGCTGCTTTTTTGATTTTAATTCCCATTGTCGTTTGTTTATTTTTAATCCCATTTATGTTGCTTTTAATACATTTTTTTCTTCAAACTTCAATGTGTAGTATCATATCATTGGTTTCATGCATGTCATGATATGGGTTTTGACATTCACTTACGCGCATTGTATGTATGTGAGGGACATGTGTTCATTTACATACTTGCCATTGGGGTTGTATCATGTAATTGGCAATTCTGAGTGGGTGGATGCAATACTTGGGTGGGTGTTTGGTATGTGGAGGCTGCCCATAAGGGCCAGGGATCTAGATTGTGAGGACGTGTTGGCTGGGGGACATGTGTCATGGCCTGCTGGCAGGTGCCTCGCAATGCTGGGGGGTGGGGGTGCTGGGAGACATGTGTGGGGGCCTGATGGAGGGTGCCCCTGACTAGTGGGGGGTGGGGGTGCAGGGAGACAGGAGTGGGGGCCTGGTGGAGGGTGCCCCTGACTGGTGGGGGGTGGGGGTGCAGGGGGACACGAGTGAGGGCCTGCTGGCAGGTGCCTTGCAATGCTGGGGGGTGGGGGTGCTGGGAGACATGTGTGGGGGCCTGGTGGAGGGTGCCCCTGACTGGTGGGGGTGCAGGGAGACAGGAGTGGGGGCCTGGTGGAGGGTGCCCCTGACTGGTGGGGGGGTGGGGGTGCAGGGAGACAGGAGTGGGGGCCTGGTGGAGGGTGCACTGCACTGCTGGGGGGTGGGGGTGCTAGGAGACAGGAGTGAGGGCCTGCTGGCAGGTGCCTCGCAATGCTGGGGGGTGGGGGTGCTGGGAGACATGTGTGGGGGCCTGGTGGAGGGTGCTCCTGACTGCTGGGGGATGGGGGTGCTGGGAGACAGGAGTGGGGGCCTGCTGGCAGGTGCCTCGCAATGCTGGGGGGTGGGGGTGCTGGGAGACATGTGTGGGGGCCTGGTGGAGGGTGCCCCTGACTGGTGGGGGGTGGGGGTGCAGGGAGACAGGTGTGGGGGCCTGGTGGAGGGTGCCCCTGACTGGTGGGGGTGCAGGGAGACAGGAGTGGGGGCCTGGTGGAGGGTACCCCTGACTGGTGGGGGGTGGGGATGCAGGGAGACAGGATTGGGGGCCTGTTGGCAGGTGCCTCGCAATGCTGGGGGGTGGGGGTGCTGGGAGACATGTGTGGAGGCCTGGTGGAGGGTGCCCCTGACTGGCGGGGGGTGGGGGTGCAGGGAGACAGGAGTGGGGGCCTGGTGGAGGGTGCCCCTGACTGGTGGGGGTGCAGGGGGACATGAGTGGGGGCCTGCTGGCAGGTGCCTCGCAATGCTGGGGGGTGGGGGTGCTGGGAGACACGTGTGGGGGCCTGGTGGAGGGTGCCCCTGACTGGTGGGGGGTGGCGGTGCAGGGAGACAGGAGTGGGGGCCTGGTGGAGGGTGCCCCTGACTGGTGGGGGGTGGGGGTGCTGGGAGACAGGAGTGGGGGCCTGCTGGCAGGTGCCTCGCAATGCTGGGGGGTGGGGGTGCAGGGGGACATGAGTGAGACATGAGTGGGGGCCTGCTGGCAGGTGCCTCGCAATGCTGGGGGGTGGGGGTGCTGGGAGACAGGAGTGGAGGCCTCGTGGAGGGTGCCCCTGACTGGTGGGGGGGTGGGGGTGCAGGGAGACAGGAGTCGGGGCCTGCTGGCAGGTGCCTCGCAATGCTGAGGGGTGGGGGTGCTGGGAGACATGCATTGTTGATCAGTAGTGCAAGGTGACATGTGGCTTGGCTGGGGGGCATGCCCATGGTGGATGGGCTGCCTGCGGGACATGAGCAGGGGTGCAGGGTAGTCCCCCCATGGTGTGGGCTGCCTCCAGGGGCCGTGGAGGTTGTAGCGCGAACACCTGGGAGGACCCACACGGCCAATTCATGTGTAGTACTCCACGGAACCCCCGAAATACACGTACCCAGGACATTCGCGTGTGTAACTTCCCGCGCACCCCTGATATACACGTACCCTGCTGAATTCACATGTGTAACTTCCCGCGCACCCCAAAATACACGTACCCAGGACATTCGCATGTGGAACTTCCCGCGCACCCCTGAAATACACGTACCCAGCTGAAATCATGTGTGAACCTTCCCGTGTACCCCAGTAATACACGTACCCCGCTCGCACGGGGCCAATCGCGTGTGGAACTTCCCGCGCACCTCTGAAATACACGTACCCAGGACATTCGCGTGTGGAACTTCCCGCGCACCTCTGAAATACACGTACCCAGCTAAATCGCGTGTGGAACGTCCCACGCACCCCTGAAATACACGTATCCAGCTAAATCGCGTGTGGAACTTCCCGCGCACCCCAGTGATACACGTACCCCGCTTGCCGTGCTGGTACAGGGTTAGCGCAGCCCTTTGCGCTGGATTGGGGATTTTGATGGCTTTTCCCTGCGCAAGGGGCGTTCTTGGGGGCGTAACTGGCGCTGCTGCAGGGTCGCTGCGCCACTGTGCGCCACGGCTGGTTTTGGTGGCTGGAATCCATGAATACGCTGTGCGCGGAAATGTATTTTAGCGCACGCGGCTGGCGCAGGGATTCGCACGCGCACACTGTGCGCCAGCCGCATGCGCCACTTGTGCGCTGAATTCTATGAATTAACCCCTTGGTATCTTGACGTAGTTGTTCAGCCCTCGTACATTCCAAGTGGCTATTTTGATTACATCAGGGCTCATTTTGGCAGCTGATGCTGTGGCCCGTCTTTTCCCATGGGCCTATTTTGTTCTCTCGAACGTGCCTTCCGTCCTCTTCCCCTGGTGAGCTTTCTACTTTCCCTACTGGTGTTCTCTCTTCCTCCTCCCCTGAGACCTTGCTCAAAGTGGGCATTAGCTCGGTTCCTTTGCCCTTCAGGTGTCTGGTGATACTTCCTCTCTTTTTGTGTTTTTGTCTTTTGCTTCATGCGCTCTCGTTATGTTCTTTGTGACTAGTAGATTATCCAATTCTTGTGCCACCTTCCAATCAACAAACTTTAACGGTTAAGAAATGCCCAGCCACCATCCCCCTGCTTGGGCTCCGCTACTTTCCTTGCACGGTCCCAGTTCCCTGAAGCTGGCCCGCTGCAGCTTGATGCCTTAGAACTGGCATCTCAAACTTTTTTGCCTGCCGTTACGTAGCACTTTTAGTTTGGCGGGGTATAATAACAATCTATCTGAGGTTTGCATTCCTGAGGAGTTCCTTTGTTGGGCCAAATCTTGCTCCTTGTCTTTGCACTAATATTGTGTAGTCTGAGTAAATTGCTATCCTGGAGGAGTTTCTGGTAATCACACCTCCTTCTCTTGAAAATGTTAATAACTTTTCACGGTCCTTGGCTATCATGGGTCCCGGGGGAGGGGGAATGGGGGGAGGAGGAATGGGGGCGCAGGTGGGGGGTTTCTGGTCAGAGCTCTGTGGGCTCTTTCTACTGCAAAGCCCTGCGATAGTACCCCAGAGCCCACTTTCTACATAGTTCCTGGGGTCCTTGCCTTCATCTCCTTTTGGTAGTCCGACAATACGTATATTATTTCTTCGTGCTCTCCCTTCTGCATCCTCCGCTCTGTCCTCGAGGGTTTGTATTTGACCAAGCACGTCTGTCATCTGGGATTGGGCGGTGGTAATGTTATTGGTGTTCTGCACTTGCTGCTCCGCTGTGCTCACTCGGTCTGCCAAAGCTCGAACGCCTTGTCTTGGCACACGTCCACTATTACAGTATCTAATTTGTGTTCGAGCAATGTCTTTAGCGCTGCAATTGCCTCGAGGATGGGGCCGTCTTCTTGCCCTGTTTGCTGTTCAGCTCCTACCGTGCTCGTACTGCATCCGCTGGGGTGTGTTGGCTAGTATCGTTCTTGCGAGCCTAGGATTCCATACTGGTCTGCTTACCCTTGCTCGCTTATTGTTTCTCCGGCATGTCCTGGTCTCACAGTTCCTATTTATCCCTGTGCTTTTCTGCCCCTTCTCAGGTGGCGGGTTTGCGTGATGTGGTCCAGTTGCTCAGGTGTGGGAGGATACTGCTCTTGTTTCTGAGTCTTCTGCGCCCTTCTCCGTTGTTTAGGTGTTTTGCTGCTCAGTTTTGTGTGTCAGGCTATGGCCTCCTTCCCCCCTCTCCACCTGCTTGATCCAACCTCTGTGCCCCTGGTTCAAGTTTCTCGTTGCCACTCTGGTTCTCTTTTGTTTGCAGGGGTGTGAGCTTGGATGGAGTGCGGGGGGCTACCCGCTTCATGGCTCTCCGCTTTCTCACCCTGTGTGTTCTTTGTATCTGTGCAGTGCCGTAGTTCTTGCCACCTGGACTACATGGGCCCGGGCACCCCCCTTCACTCATTCTCCTAGCTGCAGCGGGGGTTGCGTGTTGTGCAGCCTGTGCCCTCCCCGCTGTTGTTTGAGTCGTGTGTTGGTTGCTTGGTGGGGGATGCCCTGTTAACTCTCACCATATGTGAAGCTTGCTTGCACTGCTGTGGGTCTGCTAGGAGCGTTAGACAGCTGGGGATGGTGTTTTCCATTCTCCGTCTCTCTGAAGGGTCTCATGCCTGCCGCTTTGCCTCACTTTATTGCGCAGTTTCAGTGGTTTGTGTTCTCCCACATGTGCAACCCGTCTCCGGGTGGAGGCGGGCCCCGTCTGCTTCTTCTAATGTATGCCATATTGAGTGCATCGCTGGGTTCCCCCGGCGGGTTAGTTATGTTGGCGCTCTGTGCCCGTTAGCCCTCTTATGGTATGTTATGTGAACATTTTTCACACTAAAAGTGTTGCGCAACAAACACCAAAAAGGCAACATGGCGCTAAAAGCTGAAACCAGGGATCACGAGAAAAGAAAAGGAGGAGGACTAGAATAGTAAGGTTTTTAACACCTTCCTAAATTGCAGATGCACAGAAACCATATGTAGAGATGCAGGTAGAGCATTCCAAAGAACAGCAGCTCTGTACGAAAAAGAACAACCTCCCGTTGCACGATTGACCCTGGGGACAGCCAAGAGAGAGCAGCCTCCAGATGTTAGTGCATGGACAGGAACATACAGCTGAAAAGTTTTGCTGCAGGTACTCCAGGCCGACACCATAGAAAGTTGTATGCACCAAGCCCAGAGACTTAAAATGAACCCAGTTGGCCACCGGCAGCCAATGAAGCGATCTCACAACTGGGGAAATATGTTTCCGACAAAGAGTGCCAGTGGTGAGGCGAGTGGCTGAGTTCTGGAGAACCTGTAGGTGCTGTATGAAATAATCTGGTTGATCCCGATATAGAGAGTTGCAGTAGTCCATCTTGCTGAGGACTAAAGCAGAGACCACCGGTGTTTGCAGATGGACAGGAATAAAAGGAATAACCTTCTTAAGAATGTTCAATTGAAAGTGGCCCGACTGACAGACCGCACCAACTTGAGGGGCCACAGACAGAGAGGCAGAAAGTTTAACACCCAAATTCTTCACCACTGAGGCAGCAACGGGAAAGGGACCGAAAGAAGAGGCTCAAAAAGCAGGGGACCACGAAGAAGAGGCAGATGAAGAACCCACCACCAGAACATCAGTCTTGTCACCGTTCAATTTAAGACAATTTTCCCCATCCAGCAACCTACAGCCATTAAGCAATCTCGCAGCTGAGTGGCATGGGCTGGATACAGAAGCGCCCTTAAGCCTTAGGGTACCTGGTGCGCTATACAAATGCTAAACAGAAGCCTAACCAAGATCTGTGTGTCGTCGGCGTACAAGTAGCATCTAAAGCCGTGGGCGTGGATGAGAGCAATCAGAGACTGGATGTAAATGTTGGAGTGGGGGTCAAGGCGGAGCCCTGTGGAACACCACACAACAGAGCTGAGACTGCAGAAAGAAAAGGTTGAAGCAAAAGATGCTGTGAATGGTCAGACAAAAAAGAATGAAACCAGGCAAGGACCGCGCCTGCCATGCCTGCAGCAGCTAAATGACTAATCAGGATGGAGTGATCGATAGTATCAAAGGCGGCTGACGGGACTGATCAGCACTGCTACTCCACCCTGATCAACAATAAGAGTCAGATTGTCGAGCACTGAGGAACAAAACGGTCACGGTGCCCTGGCCAGGTCTAAAACCCGACGAAGTCATCAAGCAGTGATGAGGCCTCACAGAAACTCACCAATAAAGGGGACACCAAAGATTCAAGTAGCTTCATACCAAAAGGCAGAAGGGAAATGGGGCGAAAATTAGCGAGGACTAAAGGGTCAAGAGGCGGCTTCTTCAAAAGAGGGGTAACAGTTGCGCATTTACGCACAGAAGGGATAAACCCCATCGAGCAAGACTGATTCACTGCAGATGTCAAGTGAGGCAGAATCTGAGGGAGAATAACCTTCATCACAGGTAAAGGCAGAGCATCCGCGGGAAAAGCGATTTCATGCTAGTGACCGCAGCACTGACATCAATGTTCGTAAAGGACGGAAAAGAGTCCCACAATGCAGCAGTAGAGGACATAGTCCCTGAGCGGGCGACACACAAGGCACAGGCATATCAGAGGAGAGATTGCAGTCAGTCGAGACAAGATCCCTAAGTTTGTTGATCTTGCAGACAAAAAAAGTTGGCAAAGAGTCACAGCGATCTTGAGATGCAGGTATAGCATCAGCGGGTTCACTGGCCGAAAAAGAGCAAACCACCTTAAAAAGCGCTTTAGGATGCGAGATCGCATTTTTTGATTTGAGCGGTGAAATACTTTTGTTTTGCTTGCCTAATAGCCGCATGATAGAGAGCAGTAATAGCGCAGAAGGCAATCCGATCACTCCCAAGGTAGGAAGTGCACCACTTGCGTTCTGCTTCTCTGCTTTTAAGGCGGAAAGCTTTAAAATCTTGACTAACCCAAGGTTGAGGAGGCCGCCTACAAGTTTGAAACACCATATCAGCCCCCAGCTTATTCATCAGCCTCCTCGGGTCATGGTATGAATTCAGGGTCAAGGGGGGGTGGGCTTTGCCTTGTGTCCTGTGTTCGTTGCTCTCTTCCCTTGGCCCGTTTCTCTGTCTTCCCGGGATCACCCACCTTTCTGCAGCTGCTGTCCGTTCTGGTGCCATCTGCCACACCGCTCTGTATCGCTGCCTCAGCTCCGACCTGCGCCGGTTCTTTTCAGTATCGTCTCCGGCAGCTGGGCATCTGCTGGCTTCTCAGTAGCGCTGCAGCTTGCCTAGGTGTTGTGGGTGCTGCCACCGTCTCACCATTCCACTCCGCAGTCTGCACGGCAGCGTCTCCTGGTCGCCTGCACACTCGCCTGCACCTCCTCAGTGAGCCGCGGGCTCGCGTCCGCCATCTTGGTGCTTCTCCTGTGCGGCTCCATTTCGGAACACTGCGTGTTGGTTCCTCAACTCTCTTTGCAACAGTTTTTCGCCCCGGTGTTCTCCTCGCCCTTTCAACACCTTCCCATATAATTTTATAACTAATCGGACCAAATTTTCTGATTTATCTGCAGGAGCTCCGAGGAGCTGCTTCCTCACTTCATGGCTGCCAAGCCACGCCCTCAACCCTCTCTACACCCAGCTTTCTTTCCCAAAATACCTCCCAGCTAGAGCCCTTCGGTCTTCTGGCGCCAACTCTCTGCAGGTCAAACGTTTCTCCAAGCAGAGAATGGGAGGTAGATCCCTCTCCTTGGCTGGCGCCTCCCTCTGGAACAGCCTCCCTACCCCATCAGGCTTGAACTGGATCTTTTTAAATTCCGGAAACTTCTCCAGATCTTCGTTTTCTCTGCTTTCTTCCCTCTCCCGTACTAAACTCTCCATCTGCTAGCACTTGCCCTTGGGCTCCCTTTCCTGGACTATCCCAACGTAGTCCTCCTGTCCACGACATTCCCCCCCCCCTCTTTCGCCTGGCACTTGCCCGCCCCGGCCCAACCAGCACTTGCCCGTCCGCACCCATAGGGGCACCCTGCTTCTGCCCTTCTCCCTCCCTTCCCCTTGCACCTATCGCCTTGTTCATTCACTTTCGCAGTAGGATTGTCACAAGACCAATATAACAGTTTCTTTGTTGTTGTATTCTTATGATTTCCCATGGCCTCCTCCCCTTTCTTGTCTTGTGGCGCCTGGAAACATCTGTGAATTGGCACGATGCAAATGTCCAATAAATAAAATTAATATCTATTGTAGTTGAGACTCCCAGGCCAGATGCAATGCACCAACAGCTCAATAGCTGCAAGGGTCACCGGAAAATCAAGTATATATAACGAATGACATCTGATTGGGTTTTGGCTATTTTTCTTTTTGAATTTTATTTTTATTAGTGTGCATCAGTTTTTCAACTTTTCACACATCATTTTAACATTATTAACAGAAACAAAAAAAGAAAAACCATACAAAAAGTTAATTCCATTACAAAATGTAGTAGTCTGGATAAAAACCTAGACACTGAGACCCAATTACCGGTATCCTTTATATCCAAGGTACAGGGGAAAGTAACGCGGGAAAACCATTCATGGGAAAACCCACTTTCACGGGCTGACCTAGGGTCAGACCAAGCACGAATGGACATGCACAACAGGGAGACCTGGTGGGGTTGTGATTCGGATTAAAGGGCTGAAGTGAATAACCTATCGCAGCATGATATTAAAATGCAGAGCTTTCCAGAGTCGGCAACGCTGCACTCATATGAAGCGGCCGGCACGCTGCATGAAGCTATCCAAACGCCGCCTTCATATGAGTCAGTATCTCCACTACAGACAATGAAAGAAACTCTGGGCTCACACGAGCCGACAGAAAACTACGGGACCAGTGTTAAGAACATGGCACCACAGCTCTCGAACTCAGCGGCCGTCACGCTGCAGGGTGTTAGTGAACCGGCGTGTTCATTCGAGACGGGAGACACAATTCTTACGAGCAGTCCACAAAAGTTTCCCTCCCTTATACAAACAACCGAGGCCGGCAGCCCCATAGAGTCACCCACACACAAGCTCACTTACCTGGGTCACGGGGAAGCAGAACGGGACTCAGAGAGTGGGAATCGGCTACAACCAGCGTTTCCTTCCACAACGACTCAAATGGAAGGGGGCGGGCGGGTTTTTTATAACCTAACCAGTAAGTCAGTCCCTAATTGGCTGAGGTGTACTTGGGTATTTAAACCAGAGGCAGTAGTAGAAAGGTGTGCACATTCTTCGATCTGTTGGAGGGCCAAGCGGATGTGGAAACCTGTACTGCAGGAATGTGGGCATATGAGGACTAAGAGAAGAATGCTATCCAGAGGTCCTTATTTTCTTCCTTGCAAGGAACCAGGAAGAGAAAGCAGGAGTTGGCAAGATTAGAAGGAATACTTCTGTGCCTTTATTATTATATATATTTTTTTATTTAACATTTAATTTGACTTTTGTTGGTGAGTCAAATAAAGACAGTTTTTCTGTTAACTGAACTACCTGTCTGCCTTATTGTCACACATAAGTTAAGAAAAACCATAATAAACTCATAAAACCAATTCCTTAATTCATTGCTGATCCTTCTTCCTCTACGTCTCTTTCTGCATCTGACTTTGTTAATGTATTTAAAAAATCTCTCAATTTCGGTCTTCTATTCCTTCTTCTTTCATTGCGCTTTCTTTATCTCTTAGTCACTCTAGGTCTTCTTCCTCTGTGCTATCTACATTCCGTCCTTTGCAGGACAATTATATTTCTATTGCCCTATCTAGGGCTCATCCTACTCCATCTCCAACCAATCCTCTTCCTTGTCTAATTCTTCCAGTTTTCTCCTCACTCTTTCCTTCTCTTACTGTCCTTTTTAATACTTTTCTTTCATCCTCAATAGTTCCCTCTTGTTTCAAGCATGCTTCTGTTTTGACTAGTTTGAAAACACCTACTCTTCCTTCTAATTTTCATCCAATATCCCGTCTTCCTTTTCTCACTAAGCTTTGAGCGTATTGTCTATTCCAAAGTCTCTTCTTCCTCCTTTTCAATCTGGTTTTGGGCCCCATCACTCTACGGAAACTGCCCTTCTTTTTATTTCTAATGCTCCTTTTTCCTCTCTGCACTCTACACTTTCCTCTCCTTGTTCTTCTTTATCTTTCGGCAGCTTTTGATAACATTGATCACACAGTTATTCTTTCTACGCTTGATGACTTTGGAGTTTCGTGATTCAGTTCTTAATTGGTTTCACTGTTACCTCTCAGGGGGTACTTTCTCTGTTACCTGGAATGGTCAATTTTCCTCTCTTACACGGTGTGCTCCCAATGTTCGGTCCTGGGTCCTCTACTTTTTTTTCTTCTCTATACTTTCTTTTTGTTTTTCTTATCACCTTCATGGAGTTGGCACACACATCTTTCTTTTGCCTGTCTTTCTTTACTGATAACATTCACTCATCCTGGTCTTCTTGTCTTTTTTTTCAGCTTCCAATCCTGTAGGTCTGCTCTATCTCCATCTTAACCCCTCGAAAACAGGTCTTGTTTTCACCTGCTACTACTATTCCTTCTCCTCTAGCTGCTCCTTTTCTTGCTTTTCCTCCCTCTTCTTTCTCTCTCTCTCTCCCCCTCTCTTTCTCTCTCTCTCTCTCTCTCTCTCTCCTTCTCAGCTTGTAATCTTTATTTTTGATTCGCCTTTATCTTTCTCTGCTCATATTGCCTCTATTTCTCGTTCCTGTCGTGATCAACTCATTAACATTCAAAAAGCTTGTCTGTTTCTTTCTTTTTCTTCTACTAAGCTGATCTCTTACTTAGTTTTTTTCTTGTCTGTTCTATTCTTCTTCTCTTCTTTTTGGTCTTCCTGCTTCTCATCTAGCCTCTATTCACTCTATCATTTTTCCATTCGAGTTCTTTGCACTCTTGCTCCTTGGGATTCTGTCACCTCTGCTCTACACTCTCTGTATTGGTTTTCTTTTGAAAATAGTTTGCTCTTTAAATCCCTCTTTGTTATTGCCCATCCTTATCTATCTTCAGTTTCTTTTTATTCTCCAACTCGCTGTCTTCGTTCTGAATCTCTTTTTCTGTTTACTGTTCTTCGTGCTCCATGTGTCCCATCAGTTTCTGCTCTTCTTGACTCTAATTCCTGGAATGCGCTTCCTCTGTCCCTGCATTCCATCTCTTCTTTCTCCCTTTTCAAGTCTTGTTTAAAATCATTTCTTTTAACTTCTTGATCTGTTGGTTTCTTGATTATCTGTTCATGTAATTTGTACCGTTGAATATTTTTTTTGTACATCACTTAGGCATCAAGCAGTAATGAAATTTAATACAAATAATAATAAAATAAACATTTCAAATACCTATTATCTGATACTGTGGGCAAAATTGGAAGGCTTCTTCTGGCGCAAAGTGCTACGACTTCCGAACTCTACTTCTATAGCAGTTATCCGATGAGAACTGAGCCTCCAATCACTAAAGTCTGTGGTACAGAGAAACAGTTTATTATTTCTGTGAAAAATCCTAAGGAGCCCACGTCCCAAAATTCTGGACATGATCTTTAAAGAAATGAAGAGCAAAAAAAACCTAATGCTGACGACCTGGTATAACAACTTACTAGAACAATCGGATACAATTGGATGCTCTGAATGGGACATCGAACGTATTCCAGGAAAAATAAAGAAAAAATGTATAGCTCAAGATTGTATCGAGACGCTGGAAAAAGCAGAAGAGCATACATCCTTGACCCATCATACAATCAATACACAAAAGATTGAGATAAGAAATTACCCAACAAAATTTCCGGACAAACAACTACGAACAACTTTCCTAAGAGCTCGCTTGAATGTCTTGAAGACGAAAGAAATCCTATTCCTCAGAAAGCAGTCGAAAGATAACAACTGTCGCTACTGTAATAGTTTGGAGAGCGAAACATTGCGTCATCTACTCCTTCACTGTCCTGGCACAGATAAACTCAGAACATCTTACTTGCGATTACATGGCCTCAAAAATTTGACCATAAGTGAAGAAGATTGGTGGAATAAGCTAATGAGTGGAGATTCCACGACCTTGACCGTGGCAACAGCCAAGTTCCTTGAAAGCTTGGCGTTGGAAGAAAAGTCAATTGGGAACGAATAGAAAATTGATGATTTTAAAGAAGAAAAAAAGCACACATGAAAAGTGTATTTGACGACACAAACAAGTTAGAGAGAACTCTTACTTTTGCTTCAAACTTGCAAGCAAGAGAATGATTTTGTAAAAAATTGTAATACAATTAAACACAAAAAAATGGAAAAAAAAAATATTTATTATCTGGATATTCCACCATGAGATCTGCCGTAAGACTATGTGGTTGCTAAATGCATTAAACACAGAATTAATCTGTACAGGGCTAATAGACGCTCACACCTGTATACATATAGTCAATGGTAGACTCCACCAATACACGCTGCCAAGTCGCGGATGGTGGCATATCACCCTTTACCTGGCCATTCAATCTGTGCATATCTAGGTCATCAAGATATTCAACCTATCAATGACACTGACACTTATTAGGTTGAATTGCAGTGACAATCCCATCAACACTTTTGCAATCTATGCATCTCAAATTTAAATCACCCTCAATCAGTACCCATTCATCATTTATAGATGTGACGAAATATCATCAAATTATATATCAACTGTACCCGCTCTGTATAGATTCCACCAAGGGTGTAATAAATATTAAACCTCATTTTTGTTTTAAAGTCAAGATGTATTGCTACTACTAGCACATTTTTCTCAGCACCTTCCCATACCACCTCTTCCGATTTTAAAAATACATCTACATGCAGTAATAAAGACAATTACAAAACGTTCAGCCTTTTGGACAGTGATGGCGCCCGCTTTGGTTACTTTGTAGATAGACAGAAAAGGAACCTTTTTGGTTAATAATGGCCAACAGAGATGTTGCAACTAGGGGTTTCCTCAGAGGCTGACCTGGGCTATGAAAATCAAAATTCTTTAGTCCTTAAAGTTGCACTTCTCTGCTAAATTAATTGATTGATTCAAGTCAGAGTTTTCAAAAGTAGGTCAAATTTTAATGCATAACATAAAGAGCTTTTCCATTATAGCAAATAATAAATAACTGAGAACAGTATAGTTGGATTCACTATCAAGAAAAAATAAATGCACAGACTTGTGGAGATAGAGCCAAATGGTCAATCAGTTCATTTAACGTTTCCCTGAGATGCATTGGAGGGACAGGGCCTCCATCTCCTTGTCATGTACTCTTATGTGTGTTCTGTGTTGTTTTCTTCTGCACAGGAGTCCAGTTGGGACTCTTGGCAGGGCAGCTCTTCCTGTTTTTGGTTGTGGTGAACAGAGACCCTTGGGATACCCTTATGGCACCCATGGGTGGGGGTACAACCCTGTACTCCTAGTGTATGTTTTGGGGCACCTGTGTGTGGCCCACAGAGCAGGGTATGGGTAGGTGGCAGGTCTGTGTTGAATTTGACAGGTGCTCTGAGTATTCTCCATATTGGTATACCAAGCCCCTGCCATATGAATCGATGGATTCCTGATGGCGAGAGGGCTCCTGTGGCCTCTTGGTTTGTATTACCTGTTACCTTGTTTTCAATTCCTGGGAAGCCCTGATTCTGTCCCTTCCCGTGACTGGCTGTTGGGTGCAAGAACCATATATGGTATTGTGGGGAAGTCCAGGCCAGACTGGCTGGAGCATTCCCAGTGACTGTGAGTACACCCTTGCGGTGGGACCTGGGTGAATGTAGTGTGTGACCAATATGCATTCCATGTTATGGGTGTCTGGTATCTGTGGGTGTGACACAAAGAATGAGACCTCCCTGACCCAAACTGACATGAATGCTGTGTGCTGTGCTGAAAGGCTGGGTGCTTGCCCCAATCTACATTCCTTGTTATGGGTGTCTGGGTAGAAGTTGATGGCCTGAATGCACAGTGAGTCTGATTGCCTGCCTGCCTGCCTGCATGGATGCCCTACTGAATGATTGGCTGCCTGAGCTTGGCTCAGCAGTGTGAATGGGAGACAGACCAGTATATCTTGGGACCTCTCACCAGAATTGTTCAGGAGCTGAAGTCGAAACTTTATGCTTAACCTTGAAGCCCAGCTGGAAGAGAAGGATTTGCTGCTGCTTTACTTCGCCGATCTAAAATCTGTTGTGTCTCCAAGGACCTGGCTAGGAGACCTCTTCCCGAGCTACGAGGGAACATCGTGAACCAGCTAACCTTCACCAAGGCTCCCTGGAAGTCAGTCATCGAAAGGCTGCTGACCGTGACTGGGACCGCTGAGGAATCTGAAGCAAAGCACCCGGACATTGAAGTCCATCGCTGTCGACGACCAACATCGCCGACCAGAGCCGCAACGCTCTATTGCCTAAGACATTTGAATCAAGGACTCCATTGCTCATCACCGTCGACCGCTTTGTCCCGCCGGAGAAAGTCAAGGTCGCTGACGAACAGAGGAGAATCCGCCAGTGGGTTTCCCTTCACCTGAAGTCCCTAAAGATGCTGACGAAGAACCGAAAGCCAGCCGTGGTCGAGTCCCGATAGCTGATGCCAAATGCTGACGACCCAACGCCCTTGCTGGGCCTATGTTCTTCATTGACTCTTTGCGGCAAAGAACTATCGTTGCAATGTCCTCCATGCATCATCTTCACAGGACGTCATCGTTGTCGAGCACCGCAAGGACCAAAGCTGCTGCCTCAATAACATTGTTCACCTTTTCTTCAAGGAATCTCGACGATCCGTGGCTCCTGTCTTAAAGGGAGTTCAATCAAGAAGGATCCCTTGACGACTCATCAAAGAACTCTGCTAAACCAGGTACATTGGGGTAGTAGAACCTTTTTAGCACGGAACAAGACTCTGCTAAACAATATATGGACTGGGCTTGTTGATGCACTTTATTTACAGGTTGCCCAGGTGGGGGGATCCTCACACTGAACTGTGACTTAGTAGCTAAAGTACTATTCTGCAATTGTTTAACCCAACTTGTTTCCCTCCTATGTCTGGTGTTGGTTCATATTGCTATTAGACTTGTATGTCATTGCAACTGTCCACAGTTGGTGCATTTCAAACGAGTCAAGAGTGAATTGTTGTACCACATAGATATTGTATGTATTTATCATTTTAGTATTGCCTTAGCACAAAGTGTGTTGTTGGGTGTGTGTGTGTGTGTATGTAACTTGAACCTTAATTATATAAAGAACTGTGTGATCGCTAACATAGTGTGTGGACATTCCTTTGTGGGTGCTTGGGACTACACTGTACTAAAGAACCAGCTGCATCACCTCCTGAGAGCTAAGCCTTGATTGCTTGACCTTCGCTACCGCATAGAGAATGTTGGCTGGGGTGCTCTGTGCTTCTACTCTGCCATATAGAGAGCCGGAGTAAACCAGAGTAAAGTAGAAACCCCCGTCTTTACAGAGACCTCTCGCCGAGCTGCGAGGGAACATTGTGCAGAAGCTGATCTCTATCGAGGCACCCTGGTAGCCCGTCCTGCAAGGCTGTCTACCGGAAACTGGGTCGGCCGTGAAATCTTGAAGTGAAGCACCAGAACATTTAGGCTGTCAAAGTCCATCGTCGTCAACCGTGGTTGGAGGAATTCCATGACCGCTGGAAGCCTGTTGAGTCGTGTTGCCCAGAAGCGGGGACAGCTTGATGCTGTGTTGCTCGATGACTGGAGCTGCAACACTCCACCTTGCCTAAGAACATTTAAACAAAGGGCTCCCTTGCCATCGCCATCGACCGCTTTGTCCCGCCGAAGAAAGTCAAGGTCGTCGATGACCGAGGAGAATCCGCCGGTGGGTTTCCCTCCACCCGAAGTCCACAAATACGCAGACAAGTGACGATCTGAAATCCAGGCGTGGTCGAGTCCTGATTGTTGACGCCGACACCCGATGCCAGCTGCCAGGCCTGCGTTCTTCGCCTAGTCTTCTTTGCTGCACCAAACTCTTTACATCAAGGTGAACCGCACGCATCGTCTTTGCAGGACGTCTACGATCGATTGTCTTTTTTTATTAATTTTTAAAACAGACAAACGATACAAACCAAACTGGCAGCGCTTTTTGCAACAATCACATGAACATCAATTAGTCAAGACCACTGCTCCCCCCAATACCTCCCACCTCAAGAGCTTGTTTGTCCTTCACTTTCCGTATCTGCTACGTGTGGCAGGGTATCACCTCCTTCTGAGTCTGCAGAATCTGTTATTGTTCCAAACAGTCCTGCTATTAATACTCTCCATGTCATCAGGGTACCCACTTCTTCTTCCCCACTCATGCTACATGCCTCCTGCCATACCACCGTTTCAGCCTCCGCCCATTTCTGCAATTCCCACCACCATACCTCCACCCGTGGCTTATGACACTGCTTCCATCCCATGGCAATCCTTTGTTTTGCAAGCACATATGCCAAGTCCTTCAATTTCCCAACATGTTTAAGTTTCCGTGGTCTGGGAAACCCTCCCAACAGGCAGGCCCAGGCAGTATCTATAATGAGCGTGACCCCTTTGTCCGCTAGTTTTTGCGCCACTTCTCCCCAGAAACTCTCAATCACTGGGCAAGACCAAAACATGTGTGTCATATCAGCATTTTCCTTATCGCATTTTGGGCACGCTTGTCGTCACGCATTTCCGAACTTTGATATTCTCATCGGGGTCATGTAAGCTCTGTGCGTTATATACAACTGTATTTGTTGTAATCTAGCATTTCTTGTCACCACCCTGTGGTATCCCATAGCACGCTCCCACATCCCATCCTCCATCTGTGCTCCCACCTCTGTTTCCCAATCCAACCTCAAATGTGTCAACTCCTTCCCAACCCGGGTCATCACCATCTCATACAATCTAGAGATCTCATGCCCCCCTTCTGATATGTCATATATTGTCCCCATAGTGGCGTCTGGTTCCTCCGCCAATACAGTCCCAGGCCAGATTTTATGAATATTCTGCACCAGCCTTAGGTACCTGACATACTGGCCCCTATGCAAGCCCGCCTCTTCCCCTAGTCCTTCAAAATCCCTAATGGTCCCCTCTTGCCAAACATCCCCCAATGTAACCAGCCCGACCGACTCCCAGTAGGTCCTGATTATCATCCTTAGTTGCTTGTTTTCCCCTGCCAAAGTAACCAACGGCACCTGCGGGGAACACAGGTACGGGTCCTCCATCATTCGACATACTCTACGCCACATCTTCCACCCCAGCAACATCATTCCCGGGCGCTCCTTTATTTCTGAACTAGGCAACCAAATAATTTTCTTCAGGTAAAACGGAGTGCAGTCCTGTCCAAACAGCCTAAATTCGGGAGTTACCTCATCAGAGAGCCATTTGACCACATATTGCAACTGACTAGCTACATAATAGGCCTCAAAATTAGGCAGCTTAATACCCCCCCTCTCATAGAAATTCTGCAACTTCCATAGCGCCACTCTATTCCGGGTGCCATGCACATACTATTCAGCTTGGCAAAAAACTTCTTAGGTATCATATACGGAATATTGCTGAAAAAATGTAAGAGCCTAGGCAGGACCACCATTTTAAGCATCGCCCCCATCCCATCATCGCCAACGGCAACTTCTCCCAAAACTTCATGCTTATACGGATTTTTCCCACAGCCACCTCAGTGTTATGCAAATGTTCCTCCTCTACCGTGTGATACACATCTATTCCGAGGTAGCGGAAGGAACCAACCGCCCATGGTATCGGCAACACTGGCAACCGCTCCGGAAGGGTTCCTCTGTAGCTACCCAATGGTAATATGCTCGATTTTTGGGGGTTCAACGCTATGCCAGACAGTTCCGCATACCTTTCCATTACCTCCAGAATATATTGAAGATTTTCCTCTGGATATTTCAAATATAATAGCAAATCGTCAGCATACAGGGATATTAGGTGTTTCTCTCCCCCTACCTTGATGACTATTATGTCATATTGTTGCCAAAGGTACACTGCCAGGGGCTCCAGGGCCAGAATATATAACATCGGGGACCAGGGGCACCCTTGTCTGGTGCCTCTGCTAAGTTGCCACCTCTCGGATATCGCCGCTCCTGTACGAACCCTAGCTAGCGGCTCACTGTACAGCAACTTCGCCCACCTAATGTAGCCCGGCCCCATCCCGTATTCCCTCAGGGCCTCCAGCAACCACGACCACCTGACTGAATCGAAAGCTTTGACTGCATCTAAGGACACAACTGCCATTTCACCCTCGCTCTTGCTCCCCCATTCAACCACCCAGTGGAGTCGCCTATGGTTGTGGGTTATATTCCTGTTGGGGACATAACCTGTTTGGTCCGGATGTATCAATTTACTAATAACTCTCTGCAATCTATTAGCCAGGACCGCCGTCAATATCTTGCTGTCCTGATTCAGCATTGACAAGGGCCTGTAGGAGCCGCAGCTATGCCCTGGTTTGTTGGGCTTAGGGAGCGGTATTATGATCGCTTCTCTAAGCGATTCCGGCAACCGGCCCACCTCAAACGTTTCATTAAGCATTTCTAGCATGGGGGGGGGAAGAGTACCTCCTCTCTATATGCTTTATAAAATTCGCTAGGAAGTCCGTCCGCTCCCGGGGTCTTACTGGTGGGCAGCTGCCTCACCACCTCCTCCAATTCCTCCAAAGTAACCGGTGCATCCAGCTCTTTCTTCGGCACTAATCTTAGGTAATCCAATATCTCTTAAAGTTTCCCTTATCTCCTCTCGGCTGCCCCCCCCCTTTGTCCTCATATAGTGCCCTGTAATAATCCAAGAATGCCTCATTGACTCCTCCTTGGGTGTCCGCTACCTCTCCATCCTCTCTGGTTATCGTCCTAATCGGAGGCCTAGGGGTTTCACTCTTGTATAGCCACGCCAAGAGGCGGCCCGTTTTATCCCCACCTGCATGCTGCCTCTCAACATACTTCTTATAGTTAAGGTTGCAGAGCCTTTCCCAACGTTCTGCACACCGCTGCTGTATTTTAAGTACTAGCTCTGCATCCCCCCCCTCCACTATTGAGTTCCCTTTCCAGTTCATCCTCAGCTCCCCCTAACTCCGTCAGGACCCCACGCTGCAGGCCCTTTGATTTAGCGATGGCAGCACCCCGCAACACCACCTTTAAAGGCTTCCCAGAGTGTGCCCGCTGAATTCACACTGCCAGTGTTCTCTTCGAAATAATGTATAATCTCGTCTCTGATATCCTCTCTGAAAACCGGATCCTTTAGCGCCTCAGCCGGGAGTTGCCACGTCGGTATCCGCGCCCTGGGGCGGCAGTACTGCCACCCCAGGACCAGAGGCGAGTGGTCCGACGGGACCCTCGCTTTGTATTCTATTTGGGTGGTCTCTACCACCAAATCTGGCGTGGCAAAAAAATAATCAAGTCTCGTCTGCAGTTGTTGCGGGGCTGAGTAATGCGAATACTGCTCCCCATTAGGATGTTTCAGTCTCCAAACATCTGCCTGCCCGAAATCGTCGAGCAGCGTCTGCAATGCCCTGGCTGCTGGGGTGGGCCTCTCAATCTTATCATCAGATCTGTCTACCCTGTGGTTCAGCACACAATTAAAATCCCCTCCCCAAATAACCGCCCCACCCAACCGCGTACCCAGGTTGGTACAGAGTCCTAAAATATGCCGCCGTGGTTTGATTGGGGGCATACGTATTTACAATGCACACCTCTTTATTCTCCACCAGTGCCTTCAATATAATCATCCTCCCCTCTGTATCCACCACCTCCTTTGTAAGTTGGAGCGGAACGTGCGGTGCCACCCAGACCAACACTCCCCTAGCGTAGGCAGAATACGGAGAACCCACTACAATACCTCTCCACTTCTTCCCCACCAGCTCCAACTTTTCCCGCGTCAGATGCGTCTCCTGCAACAGTGCAATATCAATCTTCTGTCTTTTCAAATACATCATGACCTTATTCCTCTTTAAGTAACTATTGAGTCCCCTGACATTCCACGTTACGATCTTAAGATCCCCCATAGCTCAGAAGTATCCTCCCCCCTTCCGTGCAACCAATCCCACCTGCCCATGCGATACAGATACAACCCTCTAGCTCTTTCTTGTAGCCTCATGTACAAACTCGAACTCCCCATAACTATGTACACCCCAAACTCCCCACTTCCCTCCCCACCCTCTACCCATCCTTTCCCCAACACCACACTCCCCAACTGCTGCCCAGCTCCATCCATGGAACTCAGGCACCCCCACATCTAGCCCTGCAAGCACCAACCAATGCCCAGAGCTCAGTAGGGTGAAGTCGCCCTAATGGCCACTTAACTAAGGTTACTAAGTGGGGTAAAGAGATCCGCTCTGCAAGGCTTTCCTAAAAACAGCAATAGTCACAGTGCTCATAACATATTGTTTAACAGTCTGACCTTCTCTGCCTAAGGCCGCTCAAATTACTATAATCAAGTCCCAGAGTCCTATTCTGCGCCATCTTATAGCGCCCTCCTTGTGCACTACTTATCTCCTCCATCTCCTCTTCCCGTCCGAACGTCAGGCTCCTGGGGGCATCCCTGCGCGTCGAGCCATCCCATGGCGTCCTCCGGAGTCTCAAAAAACAAAGTCCTGTGTTTGTGAAAAACTTTCAATTTCGCCGGATACAGCAACATGTATTTATGGCCCGCCTCTCTCAATCTCCGCTTTACCGTCCCAAAGTTCATACGGCTATGCTGCACATCAGGGTATAGTCCGGGTAGGCCGTTATGTTTGCCACCCCTCGTGTAATCGTTCCACCCTTGCGGAAGTGTTCTAGTATCCTCTCCCGGTCCCGGTAATTAAGGATTTTGGCAATTACTGGCCTAGGTGGGTTTCCCGGCGGCGGCTTCCTTGTCAGAGCTCTATGCGCACGTTCCACCGCGAATCCCTGAGATAAAGCTCCTCCGGGTATCTCCTGCAACAGCATAGATTCGATGAACTCCGTGGGATCGTGGCCATCTAATCCTTCTGGCAGGCCCACGATGCGAATGTTATTCCGTCGGGCGCGTCCTTCTGCCTCCTTCGCCCTGTTCTCCAAGTTGCCCACTCTCTGCACCAGGGTATGCAATTCGGCCTTATGGGAGGCACAATCCGCGGTGTTCGGGCTCACCTCTTTCTCGAGGGTCTCAGTGCGCTCCGCCAGGGACCTGATGTCCTGTCGAAGTAAATTCACCTCTTCCCGCACCTCACCGACCTTAAGGTCCAATGCCTTTTTCAGCTCAGTAACGGTCAGTTCAAGTTTAGCCTCCCAGGCCGCCTTCAGGTCCGCAATCGCAGCCAGGACCTCTTGGTTAGTGCCCGTCACATGCATGCCGCCTGCAGGCGACTTATCCTTGCTCTTGGAACTTTCCGGACCAGGGGACGTCTTGGCGAAGTCGTCCAACGTGGGCTACTTCGCCTTCGGTCTCACAGTTCTATTAGACATGATTCTGCAGCCATACAGGCCGATTTGCGTTAGTATCCCAACATAGGGGACCTGCGTTCCGCGCAAGTTACAAATGCGCACACAGTCCGCTCCTATCGTCCGACCACCGTGCGGCCTGCTCCTTCCTTTGTTCCAGTCATTGATCGGCCATTTTGTTTCGTCTTCTGTCTCCGGCGCTCCTTATCTTTTTCGCACAAAACTCCACCGCCATTCCTCCCACGCCTTCCAAAAGTTCACCAGGCGCAGTCAGTCCGTTCACACACCAACATGTGTGTTTTCAGCAGTCATAGGCACGTTGTTATGCACTATTTCGCCAGGATCATTTCAGGATCTCGGGAGCTCCTCCAGATCGCGTCCTCCTACATGGCCCTCGTAGCCACGCCCCCCGTCTATGATCGATTGTCGACGAGCACCGCGAAGGTCGAAGCTGCTGTTTCGATGACGGGGTTCACATTTCTCCAAGGAATCTCGACGCCCTGTGACCCCTGCTTTAAAGGGATTCCACTCACGAGGGGATTGTCGAACCGTTGAAGATGCTCTTCTAACTCTGGTAGTTAAACATTTTGACCAGGAAAAAATACTATTATAACATTAATGGACTGGGCTTTTTAATACTCTTTATTATAGGTTGTCCAAGTTTGGTGGGATCCTCACACAGAACTGTGGGGGAGGGGAGGAGATCATCACACAGAACTGTGTCTTGGTAGTTGGACAAAGTATTCTGCCATTGTTTAAACTAACCTGTCTTCCTTCCTCTGTTCTATGCTTATACACATAACTGTTTGATTTGTATGCCATTAGAACTGTCAGCAGTTGGTGCATTATAACGAAGTCAGTAGCTAAGTGTGGTACCACATAGACATGGAAAATATATACAATATTTGAATTACCTGAGTACAAAGTGTGTTATTGATTGATGTATATATCTTGAACCTCATGTATATTAAGAACTGTGTTAGCACATAACATAGTGTGTGGATATTCCTCTTTGGGGGGCTTGGGGACTACACTGTACTTAAGAACCAGCCCGCATCAGCTCCTGAGAGCATAAGCCTTGGTTGCTTGTCCATAGGTACCCTATAGAGAACCTTGGCTGGGGTGCTGTGTGCTTTTACTCTGCCATATAGAGAGCAGGAGTACACATACCCCCTCCGGTCTTTACACCCACACATCGTACATTGATCTGAACCCAAATCTTTCTACGTGTGCGTGAATGCGGCCACTGGGAGAGTCTCTCGTCTCACTCTGTTATATAGGGACTTTTCGTACAGGGGTGTAATGAGGTCTTGGTACTGGCCCTTTGCTCTTTAAGCCACACAAACCCATTGAACTTTCCTTATTGCAATCGGCTGGTTTTGAGTATTTTCCCATAAATTACCTCGAGGAGGGTCTTTTTTAATTGGCAGAGCCAGTGAATTGTCTTCCCTCCATCTGTAGACATCACATGGCATAAGGCATCTCCTATATTTCTCTAGCCCTTCCTGATTCCATAGTCTTAGTCAGAAAAGTGCTGGGTTAATGGATGCTAAGGTAGTCCCAGGGGTTACTTTAAGCTCCAGGAGTACCAATGCGGAAGGGGTGCTCTTGGGTAACAAGACCAATTTTTTAAAATAATTTTTGTTCGCTAGATGACAGTTTTACCAAGTGGGCATACCCCCACAGTTCAGCCCCGTAAAATGCATCTGGGACAGCCTGCTTCCCATATAAGTCCAGTGCTGGCAAGATTGCTCCTCGGCCATGGCTTGCATGAAGGGCTTGGATGGACCCCCCCATTCCCTCCCCAAATTTTTCTAAGGTAGAAACAGACCAATTCACCTAGGCTACCCATCCCCGGATTCTTGGAATCGTACCCTAAGGTAGTCAAAATATTTAATTTGGTCTAATTGAATATCGTTCACCTTTAGCACTAAAGGCTTACATTTTGCAAATCGGGGTTAAACAGCATTACTTTTGATTTTTCGATGTTCAAGTGCAGTTCCAGGTTTTTGCACTTGGACATGAATATCGGCAGTGATTTAAAAAAAAAATGTGGGGTACTTAACCGTAGCCATTTTAAGGCATTCCTGGCATTCCTTTAGCAATTTGTTCTATCCTGTATGGTGCCAGGGCCCATCCCTTCCTCACCCCCTTCGTTACGTCAAAAGCTGAGGTATTCTCGCCTCCTTTACCAAAGCGAGCTGCAGCGCTATTTCTGTAATAGAGGAGCCTAATTATCCAGATCAAATGTGCAGGAGCTTTGCGTAAAGTTAATAATTTCCACAGAGTTTCCCTGGATACTGAGTCAAACGATGTCCTCAAATTGAGGAATACAGTGTAAAGTTTCATTTGCTTCAAAACAGTATATTTCTCAATCAGCATAATAAGCAATGGTCTGTGGTTCCTCTGTTTCTTCTAAAGAAAGCCTGCAGTTTGCTTATAACATGGTTGCTTTCTGCGCAATCTTGTAAATATCTTAAATGGCTTGTAGTATTCCAAGTTTTTATGATAAGACTTCAGGACCTTTTAAACCCAGAGAGTGGTGAAAACGAGAAGAGCCATTCCCAATGCGCTCTACTTATAGCATCTCATTCTTGAAGGTAAGTCCCTTTTTTACGCACTCTGCAGAATAAAGACAACCCCCTACGGAAATAGGCCAGGAGATAGCGTTGCAATGATAACAAGGTTTAATGGTACAGAATACAAATATCAGCAAAGGACTCTGCTGCTCAAGAGCGCTCTGACTCGTCCTGCTACAAACAGGGGCTTAAAAACCTTTCAATCGTCATTACTTACAGTACTAAAGGGTGCCACTGATTGGAGGCACCCTTCACATGATCCTGCTCCATAGGGGATTCCAGGCTGTAATTGGTTAGTTCTTTCCCGTCGGTCTCGATCCACGTGGGTCAGCTGGGCTCATCCTCGCGGTGGAGGTCAGGGCATGCATAACTACATTGTTTCATCCTAAACTAAAAATGCTAAGCATGGTTATTATATCATTGTGGCAGGCACCTGGGCAGCACAGCAAATGGTGCCAGGGAAAAGGGAGGATAAAATACAGTTGCGCTGACCCACACATTCAGGGCATCGTTGCTACCACAGTTCCCGCACTCAAGGTCTCCACACGGGGTTGTGATCTTTAATTTATCCCTCCCTGTACCTCGTGTTACAAGAGAGATGTTTTCATGCTTGGGGGAAAAAACAGCCGCGCATGCTTAGATCTTCTGCGGAAACTTAATTTGTGTTGGGCCAGGGGTGTCGTGCACATATTGGGGAATGCAAAGGTGAGGTGGTCAGGTCAGTGGTGTGTGGCTGGCTCCGGACTGGCTGGGTGGGGGCCAGATGCCTACTGGCAGTTTAGTGGAGATGAATGGACACCATGAGATGCCTGGTGTTGCCTCACACTCTTGCAGGGTGCATTCCTTTGGAAGATACTAAATATTCGCAACACTGGAGGGATTCTTCCTTTCCTTTCCAAACTCCTTGAGCGTCTAGCTTATTCCCAACTCTCTTCTTTTGTCTCCTCCTCCTCTATTCTTCCTCCCTTTCAATCTGGCTTTCGACCTAAACATTCCACTGAAACCGCTCTTACTTTGATCCTCAACTCTCTCCTCTCTGCTCGGCATGCCAAGCAATCATCCATCCTTATTCTCCTTGACCTCTCTGCTGCCTTTGACACTGTCGATCATCCACTCCTCCTGCACACTCTCTCCTCCTTTTGTTTCAAGGGCCCTGTTCTCAATCGGCAATCCTCCTACCTCTCTTCTCGTTCCTTTACTGTCTCTTGGGGTGGTCAGACCTCTTCTTCCTTCCCTCTAACATATGGTGTTCCTCAAGGCTCTGTACTTGGTCCTTTCCTTTTCTCTCTTTATACATCACTCATCGCCCCTGTTATCTCCTCCTTTGACATCTCCCATCACTTTTATGCTGCTGATACTCAACTCTTTCTCTCTTTCTCCTCCTTCACACCTGACCTTCATCTCAAACTCTCCTCCTGTCTCACAGCTATCAAGAACTGGATGTCCTCCCGCTTCCTCTCTCTTAACACTGATAAGACGGAAGTCATTTTCTTCCCTTCTAACTCACTTCCTTCTCCCTCTCCTCCCCCATTCATTCACTTTCCCCCCTCCGACCTCCCTATCTCCTCCAAGGCTCGCAATCTGGGTGTTATTTTTGACTCCTCTCTCTCCTTCTCACAACACATTTCACTTACCTCTCGCTCCTGCCGCTTCCATCTATACAACATTCGCAAAATCCGTCCCTCCCTCACTTTCCATGCAACCAAACTCCTTATCTCCTCTCTCATCTTTTCCCGGCTATTTTACTGCTCCCCTTTATTCTTTGGACTTCCTGCCTCCCAGCTTACCCCCCTCAAATCCATTTACCACTCTGCTGTTCGTACCCTTTGTCTCCTTACCTCCCGTGATTCCATCTCCTCCTCGCTCTCTCTTCTTCGTTGGCTACCTTTCCACTCTCAGTTAAAATTCTGCTTTCTCTGCCTTGTTTTTAAATCCTTATATGGTCTCGCTCCTCCTTATCTCTCCTCACTTCTCACCTTCTACTCCCCCTCACACCCTCTTCGTTCTGCTGACCGTTTCCTCCTTACTGTACCTCCTTCCCCTTGTGCTTCTTCCAGGTTTCGTTCCTTCCAACTTCTTGCTCCTCTTCACTGGAACGTACTCCCTCTCTCAATCCGCTCTTCCACTACCCTTCCCTCATTTCGCACATCCCTTAAATCCCTTCTCCACTCTCCTCCTTGAAAATCTTCCCATTCTCTCTTCATCCCCCCCTCTCCCTCTTCTGACTCCTTAATCCCCTCTCCCTCCATTCTCCCACCTTCCTATTCCTCACTTGTTCTTTTCTTTTCTATTCCCCCTCGCCAATCCTACTCCTCTCTACCTCCCCTTCTCCACAGTTAACTGCTTTTTGCACTGTTTTACTGTCTAATGCTTGATCATGTAATTTTGCTCACATTGTTTGTTTATTGTTGTTCACTGTATGAGTTGTTCCATTGTACAGCGCCTTGGCATAAAGCGCTCTATAAATAAACAAATCAATCAATCAATCAATGAGGGGGAAGTAGACTTCCATGGGAACAGGGCTCTGCGGCTTAATGAGAACGGGCCTAGTGAGCAGAGAATGTGAACAGCGCTATCCTGCAAACTTAATTCTTTTAGGCCTAGTACAAAATGGCTATGGGTTTTCTAGTGCCGCCCGTCCACTGTTGGCGCTACAGTGCCTCTATATGTTGTTTAATAGTGCGGATGGCTCCCCCCTTATACACTACATCACCTCATATGGTGTTTGCCTTACCTGAAAGCGCCTAGTGTGGGTGGCATAGGCTAATTCCCATCCCAACATTTTTCCCAACATTCCCGCCTTTTGTTACTTCTACAGTAACAAATCCTCCCCATCATATTTACGTGCTTTTCTGCTTCGTCCCATGCTAATGTTCCCTTTTACAGGCATCCAAGGTCTGCACACATGTCTTAAACTTTTGCCTTGCTGCGCATACTGTTCAGGTGTGCAGGTCATGTATATGCAACCCCCATCACCCGCCAGATTCACCCATACCTCTTTGTAATGTTTCAGGATCCGGGGGAGGTACAATGGTTGTGTGGTACAAGTTATTAACTACATCGCCAATAGGGATTTGGGCCATGTGGTGAACGGGTGGTCATTTTGCTCAGTTGGTAACTCCACTTCCTTTGTATCACAAGGTACCTTATTATTTCCAATAGTCACCATCATAATTGGACTTACGAGGCACAGTTTTGGCACAACACTGGAGATCCAATTGGCACGTGTAAAAGATCACCAGGATAACCACGAAGATAGGGGCCAGCATTTTCACCAATGTTCAGAGCCATGATGGGACCCAGTTGAACGCCATCGCAAAACAAGTCTTCTTCCTCAACTCCGGCTTCCTTTTTCAGAAGCTACGAATGTGCAACATGAACTCTCAATTTTTTTGCAAAAACCGTCCTCCATAGCATTCAGAAGGTCCAACACGTACCGATTTTGCATCGTCATTAGCCTTAGGGCCCTTCGTTCCACTTTGATGTTGAACCCTTGTTCAGTATCATTCTCCAGCTGGATTGGCTCCCATCGAACTATCTGGAGCCCTTTGGCATTGGCCCGTGTCTGGACGCTGGGTGCTAAGGATGCAAAAAATGGTTTTGCTGAATTGTAGAGCTTATGTTCTTCAGGTATTTGTGCAAGCAGCTCGGACGAGTCGTTGAAAATATAATACAATGCTCTTTTCCTTCTTTGTAGTTGGTCATAGGGCTCTTTTTTTCAGGGAGCATGCAAAAGTTTAGTGGTTGCTCTGTGCGTCGAGCTTCTTAGGTGGGGGACACGGTGGGAGCTTCGAAAAGGAGTCCCCCCCCCTTTAGGTGTTCTTCTGGTACGATCAGCAGGGCGAATTGCAGCGTTGCTAGCCAACAGTAGCACCTCCAAGAAGGCGGTAGGTGCAAGTACGCTTGCTGGTCGCAGATCCAGTAATAGTCCATCAGTGCGGATGTGCCTTACTTGAGGGCGGGCACTATTGACAGTTCGGTTACATTGTTCGTTTGACCCGACAACCACTGATCCTTCGGTGAAAAAACAAAGTTTGTATGATTTCTGTGGGTGCACCTTCACTGGTTTCTTGAGGGCTGCAATCCAAGTTAACTTTGTGATATGTTCTGTCCATGTTTGCCCACAGGTTTGCTCCACAAGTATTGCAATTTTCTCACACAGCCCCAGGAGTCCTTTGGCCCTGCATGCATGTGTTGCTTCTTGCCACTCGTTGACATATCTTGCTCCTTCGATTACGAACTCGTTTTGCAGTTTCGGGGATCAGGATTGATTAGTTCTAGATGGTCGTTGCATGCCTGGAATGTGCCATTGATCCTACATAGTGCAAGGTGCAAGGTGAATCAGACATTGTGTTTCTAGTCAAGTCAATTAAGTTTCAGATAGTAAAAATCCATCAATACAGCATTACATAGATCAATAAAACATGAAGATTCATAAAATAAAAGTACACCCTAAAATCACATACAAATGCCTTATCGCACAAAAATAGATAACATAACAAATCCTTCATGGTACTATTTAGATAACCATTCCCAGTACCCAGTTATCTTAAAGTCCTATACGATAGCAGCCAATTTCAGTTGGGGTCCACCAACCATTAACAAGACCTCAGTCTCCCTGTACAGAATCGGCACTCAGAAGGAAAGTAAGAGCCACTTTATATTGACGGATCTCTGCATTCTTAAGAACAGGGATCAGAGTTACTCTCCGAATCCCAGTGTACCCTGTGCAAAACGACACATGGGCCACACACAGGGCACTCTGCAGAGTCCGGGAACCCCTTCCACATTTGCGTATTTCCTCTTAAAAGAAGGCAGTTGAACCTCGCCCTAGTAAGTAGCCACCTATCCTTCCGGTAGGAACCCCATATTAAATACGGTTGAATAATACCTGGCCTGCTGATCAATGAGTGTAATTGTGCAGATTTATTATCGTACTCTAAAAGGATTCTTTTCCTCACAAACGGGTCTAACACAGGTTTATAGCTATTCCCCTCCACTTTTGTTATTAATTCCCTTGGCGGAAAGAGTACACTTAGATTAGCCTCTCCCAGGGCTTTAGCGATATAATCGAGCCACGGGATTCTTTGCTACCCCGCCCTGCCCAACACGGACCAGATGATAAAGTGGCTAAGGGACGCATGTTCATTAGCCCACAGCCGCACCCAAAACGGGGTCGGAGCAAGCGCCCACTGATCCTCCCAGAACTCTAATCCCAATTCTCGATGGATAGAGATAGATGCCACAGAGTTCGGGAGGCCCAGTAGTCTCCTTAGGAATTTGTTCTCCTTAACTTGGAAATTGTGTTTCTATTATGGCTGCTTCTTGTGGTACTAAGACCTTGGGTGCCCCAGATGCATGCAGTATCAAGGAACAGACGTAGCAACTCCCATTAGTCGTTTGCCTTCCCATTGCTCTCATGTCGGAGTACCAACTGTTCGAGTGTTCGGGGTGATGAATGTCTTCCACTGCATCTAGTCCTAAGCCATGATATGCATCATATTTGCATTGGAGAGCTTGACTTCTCTTTCGGTTACTGTACAATGTGGGCCTTTTTCATACAGACATTGCAACTCTAGTGGTGTTGGCATTGCATAGGGATAGTTTTAAACCTTGCATTAGTAGTTCAAACATTCTACTATTGCATATTTTAGTTTGGGAGCTGCTACTATTTCCTATTCACAAGGGTGTCATTATGCATTGTTCCTTTAGTTGGCATTGCAGGGGAATTAAAATGCTGTTACTGGTGTACTCTCATTCATTTTTTCATTTGTGTCAGTGAAGGGGATGGGGGTCTGGGCGGTTTTGGGCATTGTGGAGTGCATGAGGATAAAACTAGGGGCAAGGAGTAGCATTTCAGTTACATTTGAAAGAAATACAGTAACATTGCAGGGTATTTCCGTTCCATTCAAAACTAATCCTGTAACATCCAAGGGTATACTTTCGTTCCTGGTCCTTTTAGACCCCTCCCCCCTTCTTTTAGATGGCCAGCCGAGATAAAAGTCCCCCCCCAATAAATCCCTAATGCAAACATATAGTACTGTAAACGAAATTGCCTTAAAATGTAGGCCACAGTCATAGCTGTTAGGCCCTAGTAATACTAATTCTACTTCCATCTACATTCAAAGAATCTCTCAGCGGTGCCATCATTGTTGCACCTGCAGAATTTGGAGAAAAAACAGAGGGTGGGAGACGGGGAGAAGAGAGAGAGCTTTAGTTTATGTAGCTCGTGCTCTAGCAGCAATGCATGTACTGTGAATATTCTCACATGCACAAATATGGTCAGCGTAGAGCTACTGTTCTAAGGTAATGTTGTTGCTTTCTGTCTGGACACCTGGTGTGGTGTCATGCTGTGCCCTACGAACATCGGAGAGGTGTATCCAACATCTCAGCCCCTTCACCTTTACTGCTAGAGGGGTGGAAAACACCAATTCATAGGGCCCATGGAACATAGGGGTGTTCTATTTTCGAACAAAGCTTCTGACATAGACCCACTCCCCAGGCAACAATGGTTGTGCAGGGGTGGTGTCTGCCAGTGGGGTAGTCGTAGTGTCCCTTTCCTCTGTGTGAGGCGGCGCCATTTGGTTTGCAATGCACCTGATTGCATGTGTGATTTGGGTTAGGTACTGTTTGAATTCTTCTCCCAGAATCGTTGCTGCCCTATGAGCATCTCATGCTCTCCTCACTGGTGACAGGGGTGTCTGCATGCGCCTGCCAGTTACTATTTTTAGTGGGGGGGACAGGTGGTGGTCCTTACTGGGTTGTGTGTGCGTAGGTGGAATAGGGCCAGGGGCTGGCAATACACCCAATTATTTTTCAAAGTGTTGCATAGTTTAGATCGTCTGCCTTTATGGAGGCTGTTGATTTTCTCGACCATCCTATTTGCTTGTGGTTGGTGAATGGAGCAAATGCAATGTTTAATTCCCAAGAGGGTAGTTGTTTGAAAGAATGTGTCCCATTGTCTGACCTTGGACGTCGCATAGTTGCCAGCAGGGGAAAACTTCCCTGACGAGGAATTTTGCGGCATACTTGCCATCTGGGTGGGGGCGCATGCACCAGCCTAAACCCACTGGGAAAATGGACACACAACCAAAATTGGATATTGTTCCCCATTGCATCTTTCTCCCATGTCTACGTAGTCAATGTGCAGCTCACGGAATGGACCTACAGGATGGGGCAATGTCCCTCTCAAAGTTCTCAGTGTCATCCATGTACTGAACACTTGACACGTTGTGCATTGGACCATCATTGATGCTAGGTGCTCCTGTAATTTTGGGACGAACCATTCTTCTTGGATGTCTGCCGCAATTTTCTGTTTGGAGCTATGGGATGGGAAATACAATTGCTCGGAGGCTGTTTACAATAGTTCCACGGGTATTACTACCTTCCCTTTGCTTTCTTGTCTCCATAAGAGATCCGTGGGTGATTGCGCGCACCACTGTTTGAGCCATACGTTTGGCTCTCCTGGGGGCGCCCTACGCTGCAGTTCAATAATTTGTGCGATGGGGAGTGCTGTGTATGCATCTGTGTCTGGTCTTGTGATCGCTGTGGTCACGATATATTCTGTTGATGGCTCAACTGGGAGGTATGCTGCAGTTTTTGCTGCTTAGTCTGCAGCTGCATTCCCTAATGAGATTTCGTCTGTGTTTTGTGTATATGCTGTGCATTCTACAACCGCCACCACAGAAGTTTCTGCGAGATCGGAGATAAATGTGTTGAGCAGTGCTGCATGCTGTATTGGAGAGCCATCTGCTCTCCAGAATCCTCTCCTTCTCCAGCGCGACAGACCTGCATGTACCATGGTGGTGACCTAGGCAGTGTTTGAATAGATGGCACATAGCACGCTTTGAGGTCTGCAAGGCCTCTGAGCATTACCAGTTCAGCTGCTTGTGCATAATAATGCTGGGGTAGTCTTCTCATGACCAGTGTTTTGTATTCTGCTTCTTCTAGGTACACCACAGCCACCCCAACATGTTTTTCCCCCGTTTCTTGGTAAATCGATGCTGACACATCGACTAAGAGCACCTCGCCCTCTTGAAGGGGGCTGTCATTAGCTTTGGGGATATCATCGCCCTCTCCCTCATATGATGCACAATCATGCTGCTGTAAGTCCTCAGCTGTGCATGGCTGAGTGAGGAAAGTGGCGGGATTTACTGTTTTGCGCCCTACTACATGGATATGGGGGCTGGACAATTTAATTTCATATGCTGATGCTCTGTGTGTGGTTGAGTGTTGATTTGGAGCGGTCCAGTATCGCAAAGAGTGAATGCTTGACGTACAACATTATGGAGCACCCCATTACGATTGTGGAACTTTTCTTAATGGCAAAGGCGGTGGCAGCAGCAAGTGCTTGTTCGCAGGCGAATTGTCCCTGCATGACAGAATCGAGCGTGCCACTGTAATAAGCTAGTGGTTTGTAGCCCATTGTACTTTTCTGTGCGAGTACTGCTATCATGAGTGTGCTATTTGAGTGGGAGAAAATGTAGAATTCCTGTATGTAATCAGAGGCGGCAAGGATAGGAGCTTTGGAAATTACTTCTTTTAAGTCATCATTATTATCACTTAGCAAGCCCCGCTTTGGACTTTTATGGACTTCATTAATTCATGGTGCGTCACCCTTTCTCAACTCCCATGCTGGATTTCCTCTGCATCTTGTACTCATGGTGTCCCTGAATCATGCTGTTCCCATCTTCATCTTGTATCCTGGCTTGCAACATTATGTGTTACTACTGACTTCTGCAATTGTATTGACTCTCCCCTCTTGCTTCTCCACTCTTTTTACTGCTAACTCTCTGTTCTCTCCTCCTTCCCTTCTCCTTTGTCCTGTCTCCTCCCCTTACTTTCTTCTATGCGCTTACTGTATCAGAATTGTCCCTGGACCCAGTATGAGGTTGCTATTCCCCCCCCCCCTCCGCTTACTGTTTTTTTTTCTCCCCCCCCCTCCAGCACTATCTGAAATGTCGTCAGGCCTAGTATGATAGTCACTTGTTTTGTTCCTCCCCTACCTTTCTGCACCCCTCTCCCTCACCTCTTGTTTTTCTCCGGCTCTACCAGAAATGTTGTCAGGCCTAGTACGGTAGTCGCCTTTCTTGTTTCCATTTCCTTCCCACTCCCCCCCCCTCCCTTCCTTATCATGTGTTGGCTCTTGCACTATCTGAAATGTCGTCAGGCTAGTACGATAGTTAATTTCACATCCTTACTGTTCATGGCCGGTAAGAATGTCATTGTATTTTCCCTTGTTCCCTCCCTTGCCTTGAAGCGCTTTGAAACACATTGTGTATAGGCGCTATATAAATAAACTATCATATCATATCATTAAAACTGGAAACCATTTCTGCTGTCCATTCGATTTTGTTGCCCTCTTTTTGGGCTTCCTTGAGGCCTTGTAGGAGTGGTCGTTTATATGTTGTGTAGTCTAGGATCTAGGTCCTACAATAGTTGCATAACCCTAGCAATTTTTGCATGTCTTTCACTGTGTGTCGCTTGGGAGTGGCACATTCTGTAGCTGCCCTGTCATGAATTATCCTCTTACCGTCCTTAAGAGACGAGTTGTCCTAAGTAGAGCACTTCCAGTAAACAGTACTGGAGCTTTGTCTTGTCCACTTTGTACCCTTTCCTTGCTAGCAACTGTAGTTGTGCAATAGAGTCCCTTCGACAGCTTGGCTCGCTGTCGCTGCAGACCTACTGATGATTCATTCTACATATTGAATAATCGTGCTCGGTACTTGGATGTTCCCTAGATCTTCGTGCAGTATCCTGTTAAAAATACTGGGGCAAGCGTCAGTATTCGTAGCGCTTCCCCGCCCCCCCCCCCCGGCAGGGTGAATGCAGTAAGGTACTGTGAGTCTGGATGGAGCGGCACTGAGAAAAACGCATTCTTCAAGTCAACCAACCTGAAATGGGTAACTTCGGATTCCAAGAGGGCCGCCGGAACAGGGAGACGTGAGTGAGTCTCGCTCCCGCCAGGCCACTCAGCAGCACCACACAAAGCACGAACCGGAGGGTGTCCGGTCCAACACCAAGCACTGAGCATCGCCCAGAGACACAGGACGTGCACGGCAAGTGTTTTCCCCGTGGCTCGACCTCCAGCGACGCCGCCGAGAGGAGTGCCCCTCCCCCACCGTGACTCCGAGTCAGCCCACGTGGTCTGAAGCTTGGGGCTGAGGCTCATCGAGGGAGCGGAGCAGGGCGAAGCGGACCACCCGCCCCCCGTGATACGCAGCGGAGGCAGACAGCACGAATCGGTCAGGACCGGGAAATCGAGCCAGGAGTCCGAGCACGGCAAAGCCCATAGGGGCGAACATTGTGTTGGCGGCCCGCAGGGTCGCACTTGGCGCCGTCCGACACCAGCAGATTTCGTGGAGGGAGAGGGGGAGAAGCCGGAGTCGCACGGTCCACACGCCGAGGTCCCGAGGCGCGGGGTACCAGCGGCAGTCCCCAGCCCGGAGGACTGAAAGGTGAGGCCTCCCCCGCCCTCCCGCTAAGACCTCCGCCATGGCCTCAACAGTGCGGCCCCAGGGAGCCAAATGCCGGGGGGGGGCACCCTTTACCTCTCGCACTGCCATAACGGGAAGCAGGAATTAGCAGCTCCAGCTTCAACAGAGGAAGATCATACCCCCCTCTCACACACGATGCAAAACGGTGGTCGGCCCGCGGACAGAGAGGCCGGGAGGGGAGGGTCAACCCTGTTCGGCACCCCCCACTCTACCACCAACAACTACAAGCAGCTTTAAGAACTTGTGCGGAGCGCGCAGCAGGACACAACTAGGGCCACCTCTCAAGTGAGCACTGCGTAGCCACCCAACAGTGAGTGGAAGACAAGGGTTAGATCAGCGGCGGTGTTCTTCAGTGGGGGTCATGTCTAAAGCGAAAAGGAAGGGGGGAGTCCAACAGAAACAGCAGCCCTCCGAACAGAACTCCAGCATTATACAGATGTGGGCAGCGGAGACCCCAGTAACGACCAGAGGTAGATCGAAGGATGACACAACCATGCCGACATCGAACACAGGCCACACCACCTCCAGTAACCTGCCCCCAACAAAAGATGATATGCACGCTTGGTTTGTAGAGCTACAAGATAAGCTCATGTCGACAGTTCAGGACCAGTTCGCCGCAATCAAGCACGACATGCAGCAGGCAATCCAAAATATTAAACACGACATAGCCAACCTGGAAGAAAGGACAGACACCTTAGAAAAAATAGTGCAAAATACAGAAGAGGAGGCTCTACAACATAGCGAAATGCAAGAGCACTTAGTTCGCCTGTCCCACAATCTGGAATTACAGTGCGAAGACCTAGAAAATAGGTCCCGCAGATCGAATATTCGCATAAAAAACATGCCAGAATCGGTCTTGGACAGGGAACTAAGGAAGGCGGTGCAGGAGGTCTTTAGGGATATCATTGAAGCACAAGACACAGAGGTTATTGGGATTGACCGCATTCATAGAGTGGGCCCGAAACGCACATGGGCACCTGGGGAGAGACCCAGAGACGTGCTGGCAGCTCTATCATCCTACCCGCAAAAAGAACTTATACTACGGAGGGCGAGGCAGCTAGATCAAATCAGGATGAACGGGGTGCACATTCAGCTATTTCAAGACCTGTCGGCAGTAACACTCCTAAAGAGAAGAGAAATGGCCCCACTCATTAGGGAACTGGTCGCGAGAGAGATAAAATACAAATGGACATTCCCTTTTGGTCTGGTGTTCGACTGGGAAGGAAAGCAAAGGTGGGTGACCACCAAGGAAGAGGGACTAAGCATCATGGATATCCAGATAGGGGAGTCATCGACCAGAAATGAGATATTGAAGGGGGAACAGCAAAGCAGACCAAGGGGGTGGGAAAGAGTCAGCCAAAAAAGGAAACAGTATGGAAGGGGTAATGATATGTCAAATACAACAGAATAGAGGACTCGACTCTGCAAGCTTAAAAGGTCCGGGTCCTGTGGCAGAACAAGGTTTGCGGGACAGAACCCAATGAAGGTACTCGTACTTAGATTCTGGTGGCCCGGTGAGGATTAGGAACGATTCACTTTTAAGGCCAGGGGATGTCGCGGGGTTTAGGATTTCCTGCAAAGTTAGCATTGAGTCTACAGAGGGCAGGGAGCGATAGGCGGAATGCCAGAGCTACCTTAGGTACCCGGGCCCTCCTCAGGAGCAAAGTTGGAATAAAGTTAATGGTTGGGGGACAGTTATGTAATTTGGGGGTAGGGTGGGAGGGAGATCTTTCCGGAAGAAAGAGGGGAATATATTGCTCGGGCAAACGGAGCACCTAGAAAGGCTAGCTGAAATGGGGAAGATAAGACTAGTAACCTTGAATGTAAGGGGCCTGATTCCCCGGTGAAAAGGAGAAAAATGGAGAACATGTTAAGGAAGGAAAAGGCGGAAGTCCTACTGTTTCAAGAGACCCACATTAAAACCCTGGATAGGGGGAAAATACGCCTTAGAGGCTACGATATAATTGCACAATCCAATTCAGCGGAGAAACGGGCAGGGGTGATGATTGCGGTTAAGGGGAGCTTAGAAGCAATTGTAATAGACAAACATTCTGACAAAGAAGGAAGATTTGCCTTCGCCAATATCAAACTACACAACACCATACTGACGCTGTCATTGGTATACGCCCCAAATGCGGGCCAAGATAGCTTCTTGAGAGATACCATGGGGAGACTGGAGGAGTACGCGAAAGGCAAAATAATCATAGGAGGAGACTTTAATATGGCCTGGCACCCACAGAGAAACCGAAGCGCGGGGGACCCGTCTGAGCGCCTTAAACGACGGATGGAAGGTATGGTATTATGTGATGCATGGAGGGAACATAAAGGCCAATCCAAGGGATATACCTACTACTCGCACGTACACAATTCAATGTCAAGAATTGACTATTTCGGGGTGTCAGTGGGGACCCTGGGTAAAATTCATGACATGGAGCTAGGCCCCATTTCTCTGTCAGACCATGCACCCCTCTGGATGGATCTGTCGACCCCAAGGAATGAGAGGGGGATATGTAGATGGAAGCTCCCGCAGGATGTACTGTCGGACCCTGTGATGGGAGAATCTATAAGAGACAAGATCCCTGAATTCTTCTAACACAATGACACGGGTGAGGTCTCCCTGGGCACAGTATGGGAGGCGTTTAAGGTGGTAATCGGGGGTCATTTGATAGCCCTGAAAGCAACGAGGGATAAACAAAGACCGCAATGGGAAAGTGAACTGGAAAAGAAACTTTCGGATATCCGTGAAGAACTAGTGGCAAACCCCACCAGAGATTTGAAGAGGACGTTGAAACACAACTCTAACTCCTCCGTAACAAAAAGGCTCAGAGATCCCTCCTATACCTCAAACAGAGATACTACATAAAAGCCAACAAGGCAGATTGTTATCTGGCTCGATTACTCTCCTCAAAACAATCCTCAATGACCTTCCGGAACATTAAAAACACACACGGTGTCACGCTGACGCGCACCAAAGATATAGGGGACTCATTCAGGGAGTTTTATCAGAATTTATATGCAACAGAGCACCCAGACGAAGCAGACCTAGATAGATTTCTGGCGTCGATTCCCCTTCCCGAAAATATCAGAAGAAGCCAGAACAGAACTAGATGCCCAGATAACGGAAAGTGAAGTGAAGTGAAGTGAAGAAAGCTATAAAGGATCTACCACCCAACAAAGCACCAGGCCCGGACGGCTTCACAGCCTCTTTCTATAAAAAATATAAAGACCTCTTAACTGCCATCTTTACTAGGCTGCTAAACTCCTTTAGAGACAGTGGGAATGTTACCCCTTCCATGAATGAGGCTAAAGTTTTGGTATTCCACAAACAGGGGAACGACCCCTCCCTTCCGGGCTCGTACAGACCAATCGACCTGATAAATCTAGATTTAAAGATCTATATGAAAATCCTGGCAGCCAGGCTTTCCCCGCTGCTACCCTCCTTAATTAACCCAGATCAGTCAGGATTCATTCCTGGGAGGCAGACACATGACAACATGAGAAGGCTACTACACCTAATAGAAAAAATAAACATGTTGCACACCCCCGCAGTGCTACTATCTCCAGATGCCGAAAAGGCTTTTGACCGGGTAAAATGGTCCATGTGCTTTAAAACCCTGGCACACATGGGATTTGGGATCCAATATATTAACATGATCAAGGCCAATTACTCCTCCCCCTCGGTAAGAATAGCGGTAAATGGGGAAGTCACGGAGAGGGTGAAGATCACTAGGGGAACGAAACAGGGATGCCCGCTCTCCCCGCTCCTCCCGCTCCTTTCCGCATTATTCCTGGAACCACTATTAATTAAAATAAGGGAAACAAACCAAATTAGGCGGATCGAGATGGCGGGTAGACAACATAAGGTAATCGCCTATGCGGATGATATGTTATTAGCACTCAAAGACCCAAACCACTCCATGCCTGGGGCTAGTCAACTACTAGAGTAATTTGGGAACATATCGGGTCTCAAAATTAATAAGAAGAAATCGGAAATCTTACACTTGGCCGGGAGCAAAGATATACTGAGCAGGGAAGCAGGGCTATTGGGCTTAAAAATAGCGGACGAAGGGATTAGATACTTGGGCATAACTCTCACGCATAAGGTAGAGGCACTATATAAATGGAACTACCCCCCACTCCTGTCCAGAGTTAAAAAAGATTAAGAGCGGTGGTGCCCCCTAAATATCTCCTGGTGGGGAAGAATCCAATCGGTAAAAATGAATATCCGCCCTAAATTGCTGTATTACTTCCAATCCCTCCCGATATCAATCCCCAAGTCATTCTTCAAAACGTTGGCAAAGACAGTCTCCTCATTCATATGGAACGGGAAACCCTCAAGAGTAGCCAGAACAGTTCTCACCTCCCACATCAGGGAGGGGGGCCTAGCGCTCCCGCACTTTAGGAATTACTACCATGCGGCGCAACTATGTATCCTGAAAGAATGGCTGGGGCACAATCAGCGAACGATCTGGGTGACCCAGGACAGGGCGGTTGCTAGAATACCGCTAGAAGACCTCTTATGAAAACTAAAGCAGCACAGACATCCAAACCTGCGCATCAGCGAGATCATGAAGGCCACATTGAATGCCTGGGACGAGCAGACACGGAAAGGGAACATCACCACGGCTACGGCCCCGTTCACTCCAATTTGCAGGAATCCGCAATTCCCACCAGGGCTGGAACACAGCACATTTGAGAACTGGGAGGAAGCTGGATGTAGGAAAATTGGGGAAATGTTCATGAATAAGGAAGTGAGATCTTTCGCAGACTGCAGGACACTTTGGAACCTCACCAACGCGGATAGATTCAAATATGAACAGCTTAGACACTGGCTGACAACGCCCGAGATAATGCAGGTGGCGACCAGGGAACTAACTGCCTTTGAAAAATGTCTCCTTACCAACTCAGGAGACAGAAAACTAGTCTCCACTCTCTACAATTTCATAAATACGCAGGAAGAGGGCATATAATGGGCATACATGAAAAAATGGGAAAAAACACTCGGAGAAGATATCATGATGCAACAGTGGCAGATGCTATGGGCGGGCATCCCCAAATCAACACGAGCAGCCCAGACCAGAGAATTATGGATCAAAATAGTTACACAATGGCACTATACCCCAGAGAAGCTAAACAACATGTATCCGCACACGTCAAACCGTTGCTGGAGAGGCTGTACAGACGTAGGCACGTGGAGACACATCTGGTGGGACTGCCCAAAGGTAAAAGGCTTCTGGTCTGAAGTGATATCCAAATTGACAAAGATATTTCCAGAGGCGTATCAATTCGATGCGAAGGTCTGGCTCTGTGGACTTAAAGGGCAACACGCCAAAAAACTCACTAAGGCGCATTGGAGAAGCCTCATGGGCCTTGTCATAGCGGCCTGGGCCACAATTGCACAGGGATGGAAGAATCAAGACTCGCCAATGATATTTACATGGTTACAAAAGGTCTGGTCCCAAATGTCCATGGAAAAGATTATACATAATCTACTGGGAACGCAAGGCTCCTTCACAAAAGAATGGGGAGGAGTACTAGACCATCTACAATCAGACAATATGGCTCAAATGTGCCCGCACTCCATTGGAATTACGGACTTATTCACTTCATAGTCGAACCCGAGAACATTAAAACACTGAGATCTCTTCCGGAAGGGTGTGGGTTGGGTAGGCGGGATGGGATGTCCGCGGAAAAGTTGGCTTTTTTTTTTGTAACTTGCTAATTTCGTGAAAACAATAAAAATAAGTTTAAAAAAAGAAATGGGTAACTTCTTCGGGAATGCTATACAAAATGGATGCCTGGTTGGGAACAAGTGGAAACTGAATCCTGAGTCATCCTCCAACTGCCCTTTGTGGCTTTTTTAATGTGGTATATAGCCGAATTGCATGGTGAGGTGGAGGGCACTATTATTCCTTGGTGTAATAGAGCCTGCAGTGTTTCCTGAATCCCCTCCTCTGCCTCCCTGGACAATGGGTACTGTTTTACTTGTGAGAGTATTGCTCCTCGTTTGAGTATAAATCTCACAGGGGTCACTTTTTCTAACATACCTATATCTGTGGGTATGTTGTCCATAAGTGTATGGGAATATATTGCAAATCTGTCTCACTGAATGGGGGTGGTCCGCTGACAACGGCCAAGAGGGGGCTTTGCACTTTCCTGTATTGCACCATTATGTCACAGGGTATACACATTTCGAGGATTATTTCTCCATCATTATTGCCATCCTCGGAGGTCCTCATCTGTCACTTCTCGTAGGGGCACGTTGGGATTGATGCATAACACAGTGCGTCATTGGTTCACCCTTGTGCCTCCAAAACTATCAAGGACCACATTGACACCCTCGCTTGTGCTGTGGCTGACTTCTGCAACCACTCCTTCATTACTGTAGTTTTCCCTTCCCCCCCCTGAAGCACTCCCTTGTGCACCCTCTTCTTAGGAAACCCTCTGCCGATCCGTCCTGCCCCGTTAACTATCGCCCAATCTCCATCACTCCTTTTCTGGGCAAACTCCTGGAAAAGCTGGCCATCTCCCAGCTTAATCTTCACACTGAATCTGTTGGTTGTCTCCATGACCATCTGTCTGGCTTCAGAGCTGCCGGAAGCACGGAAACTGCTCTTCTGAACATCCATGAAGACCTGCTCTCCAACCTCGATTCCAACACCCCGTGTCCTCATCCTACTTGATCTCTCTTCTGCTTTTGACACGGTCAACCTGCTCAACCGTCTCTGTGATAACCTGGGTATTACCAATCGGGCCCTGGCTTGGCTTACTCCTTTCCTCTCCGATCGACCCTACCAGGTCCAACTTGGGTCCTGCCTCTCCTCTATCTCTATCTGGGGTGTTCCCCAGGGGTCTAACCTCTGTCCCTGGCTGTTCAACCAATACCTGGCACTTCTTGCCCGCTGCATTGTTGCTCTATGCCCCAACTTTCAGTGCTATGCAGATGTCACGCAACTCATTTTTAGGCTCCCTTCCGCCACCTCTTCTCTTTCTCTCATCTCTGACTGTCTGCTATCCAGAAGTGCTGTGTCGCCAATGATCTCTGCCTTAATGCCAGCAAGACTGAGATTCTCATCGGCACACCTGCTCCCTCCTTCCCTGTAGCTCTCTGGCCGGCCTCTCTTGGCCCTCCTCCTGCTCCCACCTGTGAGGCTAAAAACCTTGGGGTCATCTTCGACTCCACACACTCCTTCTCCCCTCACATCTCTGACATCTTTAAGAAGTCACACTGCCAGCTGCACCTCCTCAGAGGTATTCTTCCTTTCCTCTCCTTCACCCAGAAGCTCACCGTCTCCAGACCTCTGGTTCTCTCTATGATGGACTACTGCAACATCCTCTTTCTAAATCTGCCTGCCTCTACTCTCCGCCCTCTGCAACTCATCCAAAACAGGACTGCAAGACTTGTCCTTGGCCTCAAGCCCAGGGATCGTATCCCTCCAGGACTGAAATCTCTGTACTGGCTCCCAGTGGCAGTGAGGATTAAGTTCAAAATCCTCTGCATTGTGCATAAGGCCTTCTGGAGCCTGGGGCCTCAATACCTTCAACTCTATCTTCCTTCTCGAGCTCTTCGCTCATCAGCCTCAAACTCCCCCAGGGTCAGTCGCTTCTCCAAGCAGCGAGTTGGTGGTAGATCTCTTTCTTCGGCTGGGGCTGCCCTCTGGAACAGCCTCCCTGCCTCTTTAAAACTTGAGGAGAACCATCTCTGGTTCTGGAAGCACCTCTAGACCTTCCGCTTTGCTTCTGCTTTCTCTCCTCCTCTCCCCTGCTGATCGCCTGGCTGAAACTGCACTGGTTACCTGGCTACCCTCTGATCTCGGGCCCAGGTCCCCTCCCCGCCAGTTGCACACCTGCATTGCCCCCTGGCAACGCTTGCACTCGGGGGCTGTTTTTGTATCCCTACAGCCCCCTCCCAGCACTTGCCACAAGCTGGCTGCATTTTCTATTTGTTTTATTTATTTTTACTATTATCCTATGTACTGCACTACCCCCTTCCATTTCCCCCTGCACTTTTCTCCCTCGCCTCTGCACTTTCACGATCTCAATGTCACCTGGCCTAGTAAGATCGTTGTCTCTGTCTTCCCTCTGTTCCCCCTCCCTTGCCTCGTCACACCTTGAAACACTTGTGCATAGGCGGGTTATAAATGCCATATCATATGATATCTTTGGCACCCATGGGGGTCATTTCCTAGTACTACAATCCGTTTAGCAGACACAAGCAACCCTTCCAAAGCTCTTGACAAGATCTTACCGGCAAACACTTCTGTGAGCGCCACAGGTCGAAAAATAAAATCTGCAGGTACTCTTCACTCCTTCGTGGTAATCTGGGGGACAGCTCGGTCATACCGGGATGCCCCACACCACCATCTCACTGGCCACATCATGTATCACCAGCATCGCCCGGAGGGAGCACATGCCCGATGTGGCGCAGACAGTCCCCCCTCTCTGTGAAGGATATTGTCATGTTTAATTTGCTAAGCAGATCCCTACTAAGCAGGTTGTCAGGAGAGCTGTCGTAGTAAAGGGGTGCCCGTACAAATCTGATGCCCGTTATAATACCTAAATTGAACACACTACCCGACTGCATGGACCCTAATCTGTTAGTCGAACATTAAAATGCAGCCAAGTCCTCAGCCCTGGATCACATAGCCCCGCTCAAACTAAGAAATAGCAAACCTAAAAAACACCTCAATTCTTGGTTCATGCCCCATCTAAAAAATCTTAGGCTGGCCAAAAGAAAACTTGAAACTATTTGGAGACTTTCCCCATCAGTCAAAAATAAACTCAACCTCTCCAAAGCCTCCTCCCAATACAATAAAGAAATACTATTAGCCAAACAAGAAACCTACAATACTAGAATATCCAACTCAAAATCTAGTGTCAAAGAACTGTTCAGCATTCTGAAAGAATTGGAAACACCCATTGTACCCCAAGAAAACTGCACCAAGGATAAAAAATGGTACTCTAGCATACAACTTGCTTTAACAAACAAAGTAGCAAATCTACAAACCAAAATTGCCATCAAGAAGGCATTGCTAACACCACACATCCCTCAGAGCTCAGCGCCACCGCCACAGCCCAAGTTGGGAGCCCGATTCTGCTTTTCTAAGGTATCGACCATAGAGGTAGAAAAGGTCATCCTGGGACTTAAACCGTCCAACTGCAAAGGCGATCAATGCCCAGCACAACTCATCAAAGATGCTGCGAGAGAACTATCGCCATTTATAACCAAACTAATCAACTCCTCCTTTACCTCAGGTTCAGTACCAATCAACCTAAAAGAGTCCTGGGTACTGCCACTACTAAAGAAGCAAACCCTTGACCCTGCCATTCCGACTAACTTCAGGCCCATCAAGACTGTGCCCTTTCTTCTAAACATTTTAGATAAAGTGGCTTACTTGCAAATTCAAAGCTTCATAGAGTCTAACCACTTACTTGGAACCCGTCAATCAGGATTCCGCCCGCAACATGGGACCGAGACAGCGTTAATAGACCTTAAAGCCCAAATAGACGATTGCAGAGACAATGGCCAAGCGGCCCTACTTCTCCTCCTGGACCTATCAGCGGCATTCGACTTAGTGGACCACACAGTCCTCTGTAGTCACCTCGACTCGGCAGCCCACTTTTCAAAAGAGGCCATAATTAGGATCAAGTCATTCCTGAGTAATCGGACCATGAGAGTCTTCGCTCCATCAGCCTCAGCAGGTCCAATTCCCATAACATGCGGTGTTCCACAAGGGTCTTGTGTGTCACCCACCCTCTATAATGTCTTCACGAAGCCTCTCTTTGATGAAATGGATAATCTGGGTATCGCCTACACTAACTACGCAGACGATACCCAGATCCTCCTCCCGCTCTCAGGAGACTACGCCAAGGACCTGGCCCTAGTGAACAGGATCTATAGCATCGTTCAGGCATGGATGGCCACACACGGCTTATGCCTGAACAATGATAAAACTGAGCTTATCATCCTGGGCACCACTACCTATATATCCAAACTCAGCCCTGATTACGACAACTTCATTATCGATGGGAACAACATAAAAGTAGCTCACGAAGTAAAAACCTTAGGATTTTACCTAGACGCCACCATGAACTTTACCAAACAAGTTAACTCTCTAGCTTCTGCCACAGCATATACATGCAGACTTATCAGAGTGAGCAAACAATTCCTCTCCACAGATAGTTGCATTACACTTGCCAGAGCCTTGATACTATCCAAATTAGACTATTGTAATGGACTTTACATTGGAGCTAATAAACAGACCATCCACAAAATTCAAGTGCTCCAGAACAATGCTTTGAGAGCAGCACTCAAGATTAATAGAAACGAGCATATATCCTCTACAAGAAGAGAATACAAATGGCACTCCACCGTAGCCAAAATTCATCTCAAAATCGCTTCCCTCACCCACAAATGTATCAATAACAAAGCTCCACCTTACCTCATGCATAGATTACGTAAAAGGACTTCTTCCAGACCTACTAGAATAGCCAACGCAAACTGCCTCCAAGTCCCGCGTTTCAAACTTGCCACTATAGGAGGAAATAGCTTCCAGGTCAAGGCTGCGCAGTTATGGAACTCCCTCCCCCATGACGTCCGAGAACCTCAGCCTTTTGCAAAATTTAGACAAAACCTCACTAGGTGGCTGAGAGCCAATGACAGCTAACTAGTCCACTTGTCACATTGTACATTACTGTATATAACTATATATTATGTGAACAGGACCATGCAGGAGCATGCTCCTTGCTCCCCTGTCCTTGATCTCTCCCTGTTCATATCTGCTTACTGTAATATTGCTGATGTCTATGTCTATTCTTCCTGCCTTTTCCTTGTACTTGCAATTAGCCGAGCACATCTGTAACCAAGCTCAGCGCATCTGTGTACCTTCATCTGATTTCTATGTACCTGTAACTAAATTGAGCATATACTTGTCTGTTTGCGCCCTGATACTCCAGGGTATGGCGCGCCATACAAATAATAAACTAAACTAAACTAAACAACATTCCCTCCCACCTTGACGTCTTTGTGTGTAAGGAACCGTTACCACAGCTCCAGCGAATCCCTGCGTGTCGAACCTTTCCTGATAGCGGGAATTTTCCTTCACTAATGCTCGACTTCTCTCTCGAGACCACCATAAAGATGAATTGTTTATTTCCTATCTCTGCCCCTACCAGTGGTTACTCTTCTGGATGCAAGGTCATTGACAGTACTGGACACGCAAGTGCTCCGTGTGGGCTGTCCTAGTTCGTTGGGGTATGTGTCTTATCCGGTGAACGAAAAAAAGGATTTTCCGCCCACCACTGTTGCTCTCTGATATGGGGCCGCTGCTCCGTTTGGTGCAGTTGCAAAACGGTGTCTGCTCTCTGTGGCTTGTTGATTGCGGTGGGGTTGGTGTGGTGCACGGCTTGCTGCGGGTGTGGTGGGTTGTAAGGGCCAGGGATTTGGGGAGGCAATTGTGTATATGCCTGAGGAATCTCATACGGGATTAAGGACATTCCCTGCACAGGCCCTTGGGGACTACTTGGGTGGGGGTACCCATAGGGCTGTTAATTGTAGTTCTAATTCCCTCCCTGTCTGCTGCAACATTCTCTCAAAGTGTCCCCATCTCCCACACGACCAGCACTGTCCTGCTCCGCCACCCCTTGGTCCTTGACTACCAAATCTCCCTACTCTTTTCCTTCGAGGCCCACCTCATCCTCGTTGTTGCCCTCCTTGCCACTGGCGCCCCGAAAAGTGTTGGTTTTCTCCCCACTGCCCTTGTCAACCCACACTGCTGCCATCCTCGCTTGTGTTGCGACGGAGGCACACACTTCCTCTCCCATCTGCACTGATGGTTGATATCGCTGCTACTTTGACTATTTTATTTTGAATTAGTTTCGCTTCATCTGCCTGCCTCCTCTGAACATTTTCTTTCTCTCGCTCTTTGATCCTCCTACAATGGTGCACTATGATGCTTTGACTTTCGGGCCATCTCTTTGCTTCCACCCCAGCTGGCTTATCGAGCGCCTTTTGCACTTCCTTGGGTAGTCCTCTTTTCACAATAAAGTAAAAAAAGGAGGTTGATTGATCCCAGGTACTGCCCGTTTCTGCTTTCTACATCTCTTGGACCCTGAGAATGTATTGCGCAGCGTCTTCCTCATCCCCCATTGTGCATTGCATTATTGATTGTAAGTCTGGGGTGTCTGAGAATGTGCGTCGAAGCGCATCCCATGCTCGCGCTCTAGTCTTTAAATGATGCCCCATCATGGGCATCATTACTTAATGTTACTCCCGGGAACCCAGATTTAATCCACACTGTCTCTGCCTGATCTCCCACTGCTGCTGCTAGCAGGCTCTTAATGTCTACCCCAGCCGTGTTTTTCTCAAATGCATAACTCCATTTCGCCCGCCCCCGCTGTGATTTGTTGGCGAGTCTTAAAGAGAACATTTTTGTTCATTTGTGCCCAGGTTACATAGTGGGGTCGCCCTGCGCCCTTGTACATTAGGGGCATTTGTAATTTCGCCTTTCCTTTCTCGCCTTTGCTTGTGCTTCCCTTCTTCCGTGCCAATGCTATCCTACCAAACCTTTCCATTAATCTTCCATCCCATAGGCTCTCTCCTCTTGGTGTAGTCAGGGGGTCTTGCTCAGCCCCTCCCTCTGTATCCTCTTCTGTGTCATCAAAGTCACTCCAATACTCCTAGCCCCCTCTCTGGGATCCCACATTCTCATACCCCAGACTGTCTGTTTCTCTGTCCCGTTCTACATGAACAGTTCTTATGGGAACACTGTCTATTCTAAACAGGACGTCACCCAGTGCTCCAGATAAGAATTTGAGGTGGGAGTATTTTACGCATGATTTTTCAAATTGGAGAGTAAATGCAATTTCAAGAGAGTAGAACTTATCCAACACATACACCCAATGCATACTTAAAATCAGACCCATAGACCAAAAGCGTTGTAGATCAAAGTTGTCTGGCTTGTGCAGAGCCCTTCACTCCACATGCAACCAAAACGTCACATCCCATCTGGGTACATAGTAACAGCACATCACTCCACTTGATAATGGCATATATCCTCCCTGAACATGCTGGCTACGTATCTCCTCTTGACACATATTAACGAGTATGCCACGTACTCTGTGCACAGGTTAAAGGCACATCTACTTTCAGCATTTTCAGAGATGTGCTGTTAGCATTTGAAGAGAACATTTGTGTCATTTGCATGTGTAAATTGCATCCTTTACACTGTGCGCATGCTAACAGCACATCCCTATGCATATGCTAATGGCTGACATTGTTTTCACATATTGATAGAACATGTTCTGTTCAGCAAGCCCGATATTTGTACATGTTGACAGGACATATCTCTACCCATAGTGGCCTCCAATCTCTTCTATGCGCATGCTATTGGCACATCTCTTCTCGTCTGCTAATGGTGCATCTTCTCTGCGCACATACTAGTGGGACAACTCTCTGTACATGTGTGATAACTGCGTGCATGTGCACAGAGGAGATGTGCATGCTAACGACATGCCTTCTACGCACATGCTAATGGGACGTATCCTCTCTGCACATGCTGACTGCACATCCCATTCCTGCAAGTACTAACTGCACATCCTGTGCAGCGACAGGATGTGCAGTTAGCATGTGCAAACTCCACATCCTGTCTATGCACATGCTAACGGCACATCTCGGCTCTGCATGCTAACAGCACATCTCGGCTCTGCATGCTAATTGCCCTTCTGTTCCATGGCACATGCAAATGACACATCTTTACTAATTACGTACTATGGGGACATTTCTTCTCTGTGAGTGCTAATGTAGCATCTCCTCTGCCCATGCTATAACAGCACATCTCCTCTCTGCCAGTCTTAACGGCAGGGCTCCCTGCTGCACTGGCTAAAACGTTGCATCCAAAGAAAGGGTGGAAAGCTACTGGGCAGGAGGGTGGCCTGCACTTCTCAAGTTCCAATTACATGATGCAGCCTTGATGGGTGTGGCGCAGAGGGAAGACCGTAGAGGAGTCGATTCTTTCTTACAAGAAATGCAATAATGAAGAATGACCGTTCACACAAGTTACTATCAGTGCTGGAAATGGACAAAATGTACTGGGGCCAGATGTACCCGATTTTCCCCCTCCCCTTTCCTTATTCAGCCTGACTCGAACATGTCCTTGCCAGCCCCCACCACAATGCTGTCACGTCTTCGGTTCATATCTCAGGCCAGGCCCCATTATCCAGAACTCACTCCCCTCCACATGTCCCCCAGGGCTCTCACAGGCAACCCGGTGTGGCTCGCGCGCTGGCAAAGCAATCGCCGCACGCTGTTCAGTCGCGCTTGCGGCCGTTTCTCCATTGGCAGTTGCCATGGAGATTAGGTAGCCGCTCAATTCCTCGTACCGGGTTGACCCGGTCACGTGACTCCAGTCATCATCACGTGACCAGGAAGTGAACGCATTTAAGCCAGGCAATACCGGTACTCCGCGCTTCACAGCTGACTTCATCGGAGACCCTGTTTGGCGAACTTCTTGTGCTACTTACCCGGCTTCTTGAAACCTTGCTCTTGTACATCGTACTTCCTACGGATCGCGTTCTGGTTACGGCGACATCGGCTCCCCAGTTTAGCACCACACTTTGACCTCGGACTGCCTCACGGACTCCCTCTGGATCTTGTTCTTTGTTCTTCCTTCGGACGGCTCTCCTGGCTTTAGACCCTTCCTTGATTCTGCCAACGGACTTCTATTGGATTCCCCATATCACCTCGCTGCACGCTGGGCCAGATCTCATTGGTGACGCTTACCATCCAGTTGTGGGGATCCTCCGGTACTACACTCTCCAGGTGGAGACCGACAAACTACCTCTGGTCCTATCCGGTCCGTTGCCTGAGTGAGTCCTGGAACCTTCCAGGTCCTGCATCCTTTCCATCCCCGGTAAGACCCTGAGGGTTCTTTATTTATGTTACTCGTTGTGCCCTGCTTGCTTGGATTGTAATCATTGCTTTCTTTCACAGCCGCCTTGGGGTTCCTAACACTTCGGTTCAGACGTCGGATTTTCTCCACCTGTGGCCTCAAAGGTCGCCTAGGGAGTGTATTAAGTTTCTCCCTGCGCGGCACTTGGGGACGGAGGTCTCTTATATCTCCACGACTTCCAACGCACAACAAATGCCCAACAATGCTCCCCTGGCATTCTGCTCTGTTTTGCTGTAATAAATCAAGTACCATTCGAAATGGGATAATGACAGTTACCACAGTGCTTAAAAGCTGAAGGAATTTGGCTAAAAGCACTATGTAAGAACACATACTCCCTTTCGACCTGTTATTGGCATAGCCTCCGTACACATACAGCAGCACATCTCCTCTCTGCACATGCTAACTGATCATCCCTTTTCTGCATGCGCCAGTGGCACATGGCCTCCCTGCATGTGCTATTGGCAAATATATTCAGTTCAGGCTAATGGAACCGTTCATCCATGCATGGGGTAATGGCCCATCCCTCGTGGTATAGCCCAACAGCAAGCGCACGTCTTACTACAGCCAGCATAACTTTGCGAATTATACATTACAGAGCAGGTTTGCAACAGGCAGCAAGTAAAGGAATAATTGCAGATGGGTTGGCTCCCACCCCTTTATTTCAGCACTTTGAGGGGAGCGGTGGGGGTGGCTGGTGGCTTTTGAGAGTAAGCCGACCTACCCGACCTCTCTCCCATACAGGGGCACAAAAAAACCTACATTTCGGGGGGGCAGGAGGGGGGGAATTAAGTCGTGATGGGAGGGGCCACTTCAGAAAATAGGCAGGGCAAACTTGGAGGCTCTGCCCCCACTGTTCTACCCAACTCCTCCCATGGTCTGGTGTGGGGAACATCTATTGAATAGTATATATATATATATATATTTTTTTTTTAAGACATATTTTTATTCGTTTTCACAGGGTTATGCAGAAAATAACATCAACATCGGTGATCTCCCCAACTTCCTCCCGCCCCCCACGGAAGAAGTTCTGATCTTTTGTGTTTTCCTTTCGGGAACTTTACATGCTGTATATGTCCGAGGTTCTGATGTTGTGTGGGCACCATTGTGCCATGTAGTCAGAGTTCAGGTATTCCAGTACCGGTCCCCACTCCTTCGTAAAAGTGTTGTTCAAGTGGTTTGTGATCTTTTCCATAGTCATTTGGGACCAGACTTTTTGCAGCCAGGTGAATACCAGTGGTGGGTCTCGTCTCTTCCAATTTTGTGCAATCGTTGCCCAGGCCGCGATTACCAGGATGTTGGGATTTGTTTTGTTTCTTGGCCTGTGGGTCTTTGAGTCCGCATAACCACACTTTCTCCCCCATCTTGGCAGCCTCTGGAATTATATTGACAATTTCCTTTTGCACTTCACTCCAGAAGTCCTTCACTCCCTGACATTCCCACCATATGTGCTTCCAGGTGCCCACATCCGAGCACCCCCTCCAACAGAGATCTGAGGTATCCACGTACATTGATTCTAGCCTCGCTGGGGTATAGTGCCATTGGGTGACTATTTTCCACAACATTTCCCTGGTTTGAACAGCCCTGGTAAGTTTGGGGATGTCCGACCACAGTTCCTCCCATTGCTGCCTGGTCACCTCTTCCCCCAGCGTGGCCTCCCATCTCCTCATGTAGGTCCATTTTACTTCTTCCTCTTGTGTGTTAATATATTTATACAGTGTGGACACTAGCTTTTTGTCCCCTGGATTGGTCACAATATACGTCTCGAATGGTGTGAGGTCCCTCGTGGCCACCTGGGAGACCTCTGGTGTGCTCAGCCAGTGCTTTAACTGTTCATATTTGAATCTGTCCGCTTCCGTTAATTTCCACATACCTTTGCATTCTGTGAAGGATCTTATTTCTTTGTCTATGAACATTTCTCCAATCTTTCTACATCCTGCTGCCTCCCACCTCTCAAATCCGCTTGGTTCCTGTCCTGGGGGGGAATTGTGGGTTCCTGCAGATGGGAGTGAAGGGGCCCAGTGGGGTGGTCATAGTTCCTCTCTTGGTCCGGTCGTCCCAGGCTTTCAAGGTGGTCCTCAGGATTTCACTGATTCGAAGGTTCTCGTGTTTGTGTTGTTTTTGTTTCCACAGCAGATCCTCCAGGGGGGTTCTAGCAACCACCCTATCCTGGGTTACCCAGATTGTCTGTTGGTTCTCCCCCAACCATTCCCTCAAAACCCAGAGTTGGGCTGCCTGAAAGTATTTCTTGAAGTGGGGTAGGGACATTCCGCCTGCCTTTATTGGTTCCGTGAGGATGGCTCTAGCTATCTAGCTAACCTCGGAGGTCTCCTGTTCCACACAAACTGTGAAATGGTCCTGGATAGAGTTCTGACAAATGAATCTGGGACCGAGACTGGGAGGGCATGGAAGTAGTAGAGCACCTTTGGTAGTATATTCATTTTTATGGATTGTATTCTTCCCCACCATGAGATCCTTAGGGGGCTCCACCTATCTAGATCCTTCTTGATTCTACCTAGTAGGTGTATGTAATTATTCTGATAGATCATGTCTACCCTATGCATGAGTGTCACCCCTAGGTACTTGATGCCTCCCTCTACCATTTTCAGGTTTAGCGTACCCGCCACTGTTTTTAGTGCTTTTTTGTTCCCTGCTAGGAGCATAATTTCTGATTTCTCCCTGTTGATCTTTAGGCCGGAGATTCCCCCAAATTCCTCAAGTATTTCTGTGGCTCTCTGCAAGGATTGCACTGGGTCCTCCAAGGCTAGCAGCATGTCGTCCGCATATGCCATAATCTTGTGCTGCCTGCCCGCCATCTCTATCCCCCTCACCCCCTGTGATTCCCTTATCATAATTAGAAGGGGCTCCAAAAATATAGCATATAATAGTGGCGAGAGGGGGCAGCCCTGCTTCGTACCCCTTGTAATCTCCACCCTTTCTGTGACCTCTCCATTTACTGCTATTCTGATCGCAGGGGAATTGTAGTTGGCTTTTACCATATTTATGAATTGCTCCCCGAATCCCATGTGTCCCAGTGTCTTGAAGAGGAAGGACCATTCTACTCGATCAAATGCCTTTTCGGCGTCTAAGGAGAGTACTGCTGCGGATTTGTGGGTAATACCTATTTTTTCTATCAAGTGGGTTACTCTTCTTAAATTGTCCTGAGTTTGTCTACCGGGGATGAAGCCTGACTGGTCTGTGTAAATTAATGTCGGGAGGAGGGGTGATAGTCTGGCCGCCAGTACCTTCTTGTATATTTTTGCGTCCAGGTTTATTAAGGCTATCTGGCGATATGAGCCCGGGAGAGACGGATCTTTGCCTCCCTTGTGGAACACGAGGACCTTCGCCTCATTCATGGATGGAGTCACATTTCCACTGTCCTTGAATGTATTTAGTAGCCTGGTAAGGATCGGAATTAATATATCTGCACATTTTTTATAGAACGGGGCTGTATAGCCGTCCGGACCTGGTGCCTTTGAGTTTGGGAGACTTTTGATTGCCTTTCTAACCTCCTCTTCCGTAATCTTTGATTCCAGGGCCTGCTTATCCCTTTCTGTTATGGTCGGTATAGGGATGGATCGCAGGAACCTATCTTGTTTCGTTTCGTCTGGGTTCTCTGTTGCATATAGTTCTTGATAGAAGATTTTAAAGGTGTCCCCGATTTTCTTAGTGATTGTGTGTGGGTTCCCTTGTGCGTCTTTGATGTTCAATATCGTCCTTGCTTTCTGTTTATCTCTGAGTAGTCTCGCCAGATATCGGTCCGCCTTCTTGGCCTTGATGTAGTATCGCTGCTTCAGGTAGAGGAGGGATTTCTCTGCTTTTTTGTTGCGGAGCATCTCTATTTGACCCTGCACGTGCTTCATAGCTTTCTTGAGGCTTTTTGTGGGATGGATTATGAGCTCCCCTTGAATTTCTGTCAATTTCCTCTCGAGTGTCCTTTCCCATTCCTGGTGCTGTTTGTCTTTGGGGCTTTTAACGCTATTATATGACCCCTTGTTACCGCCTTAAAGGCTTCCCATACAGTTCCCAGTGGGACTTCTCCATTGTCATTGTGTTCAAAGAATTCTATTATTTTGTCCCTTAGTTCCTCCCCCTGAACCTGATCTGTTAATATGTCGGGGGGCAGTTTCCATTTCCAAAGGCCTCTCCCATTGCCTGGGGTTTGAAGATCGATCCACAGCGGGGCGTGATCTGACAGCGCTATTGATCCCTTTTCAACTCCCTGGATCTTCCCAACTAATCCCACTGATACCCAGAAATAATCTATCCTCGACATTGTGTTGTGCACGTGCAAGTAATATGTGAATCCGCTTTCTTGTCCCTTCAATTCTCTCCAGACATCCCTCAATGCCATCTGTTCCATCCTTTGCCTAAGTTGCTTGGATGGGGCCCCTTGTGCTAGTGATCTCCCCGCACTCCTGTCTTGGCCAGGGCACCAGGCCAGGTTCAGATCTCCCCCCATTATTATCTCACCTTTCGCGAAATCCTCCAGTTTCCCCAGGGTGTCTCTAAGGAATCCGTCTTGCCCTGAGTTTGGCGCGTATATTGCCGCTAGGGTGAATCTATGGCCCTCTACTGATATATTGACAAAAGCGAATCTCCCTTCCCTGTCCACTCGGGTATCCACTAGGTTTGCCATCAAACCCTCTTTTGCTGCTATCAGCACTCCCGCTCTTTTTTCCCCCTGCATTTGCCTGCGCCCAAATCGTGTAGCCTCTGAGGCGTACTTTTTTCTTATCTAGGGCCTTTATATGTGTCTCCTGCAGGAGCAAGATGTCCGCTTTCTCCCTTCTCACCATAGCCTCCATTTTTTTCCTTTTTACCGGAGAGTTCAGCCCCCTTATGTTTTGTGAGAATATTCTTATCTTCCCCATCTCTTCTGATCTATCATTTCTTGCATCGTTCCCCCATACCATTGCCTCTTCCTTCTTCCTGTGCTCCCCCCCCGGTTCCCCCCCCAACTCCCCAACTTCCCCTCAACATTTAACCAAAATACAACTTCGATCCCGAGGAGGGCCCGGGCCCCTAAGGTTGCTAGGGCGTTTCGCCTATCGCTTCCTGCCCTCTCATAGCTCAGGATCAACTGTGCAGGGATTCCTAAACCCCTGTCCATCCTACGACCTCAGCGGGGTGCCTCCCGATCCCTAGTCCCCGCCGGGCCTGATATTTTAGTGTTCCGAGGTTTACTGTTACTTTCTGTTCTGGCCTTCCCCTCAGTGCGCTGTGCCTACCCGTCATCACTTTTCTCTTTGGTGATCCCCTGATGATGATGACGTCGCCCTCCCCCCTCCACCCTTCCTCCTCTTTTGGCGAGGCCCCTCCCATCCACTTAGTCTCTTTTGCGGGTCCCAATTTGACCTGGCCGTTCTCACTTCCGTTTCATCTGTTTGCATGTTCAATATGTGGAGGCCTTCCTCATACGAGGTCACTCTTCTCTGTTTGCCCTCCCACTCAAATAGTAGGCCGAATGGGAATGTCCATTTATATCTGATCTTTCTTCACCAGTTCCCTCACCAGTGGGCCCATCTCCCTTCTTTTCAAGAGTGTCACGGAGGCCAAGTCCTGGTAGAGTTGTATATCCACCCCGTTCATCCTTATGTGATCCAGCTGCCTTGCTTTCCTCAGGATCAGTTCCTTTTACGGGTATGATGTCAGTGCCGCTAAAACGTCTCTTGGTCTCTCCCCTGGGGCGCCTGTTCTTTTTGGGCCTACCCTGTAGATTCTGTTTATCCCTATGTCTTGTGTTTCTTGGGCCTCGGCTATATCTCTGAACACCTCTTGTATTGCGCTCTTGAGGTCTTTGTCCGAGACAGATTCTGGCACAAACTTAATGCGAATATTGGATCTGCGGGAGCGATTCTCCAGATCTTCACATTGTATTTCTAAATTGTGAGTGAGTCTCAGCAGATGTTCTTGAGTTTCACTAATCTGCTTCGCCTCCTCATCTAGATTTTGTACGATCTTCTCCACCGTATCCGTCCTTTCCTCCAACTTTGCCACATCCACTTTCATCTCCTGTATCGCCTGTTTCATCTCATTTCTGAGGGAGGTAAATTGGTCCTGAACTGTGGACATAAATTTGTCTTTGAGCTCCACGAACCAGGCCCGCATATCGTCCTTTGACGGCGGATGGAGAGTGTTTTGATCTGAGGTGCTTGTGCCCATTGTGAGGGCTTCCCCTGGCCCATCTTTTGGGGGCGCCGGTGTATCCGAAGACCACATTTGGAGGAGACTTGAATCCTGTTTGTGGGTTTGGGGTGTAGATTGGAAGGCTCCCCCCTTCCCCTTCGACCGTGACATCTTGACAGATTGCGGGGGGTTTTGCGTTTCCTTTGGGTGCCTCTCCGATGTTAGCCGGTGTACGGTTACTGGCTGGGGTTGCGTGCCTTTGCTCTAAGCACTTTTCTTTGCAGGCTTCTTCCTATGGGCGATCCCCTTTCATCCCTGAGTGTGGGGGCGGCTGTCAGCCGCGGGAGCTGTCACATGCCTGTGCTGGGTCGCCCCCGCAATTCCACTGCCCCCCCCCCGCTTTAACTCCTTTGACTGTGGTGTAGGCAAACAGGTGGAGGGGGGTCTCAGATCCCACATCCAGGTAGGCTACGGGGGGCCCCCACCGTCTCGCTCACCTCTGATGTCCGCCACCCTCCGTGTGCTCCTCTCCGTCTCCCCAGTCGCTCCTGGGTCCCGCTCTCCTCGTCCGGCGCCGGGGATCTTCCAATGCCTGTCCGCGGCTGTGGGGGCAGCGGTGCAGCGCTCCCCGCCCCAATGCCTGCTCCGCAGTTCCACCTTCAGCTGCTCGGTTTCCCCCTGCGCACTGGATGGGGCGCCCGCTTATCTCGCCGCAGCGGGCGGGGGCGGAGCTCCACGCGAGCACCGGGGTCCTCCGCCGGGTCTCTTTGGCCAGGCCTTCCTCTGATGGGGGGGAGGGGTGGTTCCCACACCCCCTGAACCGGCTCCCCGGGGCGATCTATGCCGCCCACATCCACGGGGGATTTGGCGGAGGGGCGAAGAGGGTCCCGGCTCCTCCACTCTGTCTCCCCAGTCGCTGCTTGGTCTCGCTCGCCTCTCCTGGCGCCGCGGAGCTTCCAATGTTCGGCCGCGACCGCTGAAGCAGCGCAGCACTCCGCGCTCCCTTTCCTCCTCCGCCGCCCAGCCTGCTTGTCCTGCCGCGGCGGGCTGGGGCGGAGCTCCACGTGAGCCCCAGGCTCCTCCGCCGGGTCTCTCACGCCGGGCCTTCCTTGGATGGGGGAGGGGTGGATCCCTCACCCCGCGTAGCCTGCCCCCCAGGGTGATCTATGCTGCCGTTTTTTTGCTCACGGCTGCGGTTCACATCCACGGGGGTTTAGCCGTGCCTCCGGTTCTTGAGCGCTCGGGATTCGCTCTGTTGTGGTGCTTCTTTATTACGGCCCGGCGGGAGTGCGATCTATACGCAACCTCCCCTGCCGGCGGCCATCTTGCGACCTATGAATAGTATATTTTAAAGCCCAATATGCAGAGAGGTGATGGAAGACTTTCTTGAAAGTAACAGCTTTAAAGTTTTACTGCGTTTGTTCAAGTACATCTTTCTGAGCACACACAGTAAAACTTTAACACCGCCAGTTTGGGGGAAAGACTTCCCTCACCTCCCTGCCTATCAAAAGGCAAGTGCGCACATCCAGGGGTGCACTTAGGCTAAAATGTAGGCTGGGGCTAACGCTTCAAATGTTGGGAGAGGCAATAACTTCAGAGACTGTGGAGGAATGGCCAACTTACTTGTGTAGCGGCATCTAGCATCATTGTAATAAGAATATTATAGTGCAGCTTCAATGTTACAATCAGTTAACTGCTCTCTCCTTTGAGTTTGAAACACCCACTTCTTGAAGAACCTAGAAAGTGTGAAGATGGCAGATTGTGTGCAATGAAAGACTCAATATCCTAGCATAACAGGGCATTGCAGAGTGTGGGGCAGTACTCTGGACGGCCCAAGCACCTTCAGTGGCTGGGAGCAACAGGGGAGAAAATGTAATGTTGGTTCTACCACAGTCTGCTATACTAGAATCTCTGGTGCACTGACTGGCTGGTGACACTATGTCTGCCTTTCAAATCCAGTGTTACAAGAATGGGGGAGGGCCAGTTCAGCAATAATGCAATTCTATGCAGCAGTATTGGAGCCACTAGCAGAGGAACACCAGTATACACCAATGTGTCCATAAACCTATTAAAACTGTCCTTTTGTAAGGGTGTAAACTTATAAGCACTCCAATTTTTGCAATTGAAGTCAGGGTGAGATTATATTATTTGCCCAGCATCACACACATACGCTAAACAGCGAAGCTGGGATTTTAACCTGCTCTTTCTATTTGGGCATGGCCACCTTCTTCTGCGCTTTACTTGGAACAAAGCTTTTTGTTTAGGGTGTCAAGACCTACAATAATACTGTCCTATAGAGTTTACTTGCATAGTAAAGCATCATAACAAGTAAATCCTTATAGCTGCATTTTGTGCCAAAATATCACAGTACCTTTATTTTCCACATCCTGCATGGAAAACTAGAAGATGCAAAAGGCAAAACATCCTGGATTTACCCACTTCATTTTCAGCGCTTTAAAAACACCCCAAAAAATAAATTGTGCCATAAACTCACTTAGGTTTGGAGATTCGTCACAAACTTCCAGCGTGTTATGTATGGTTATTAAAGAATATTCAACTAAGGACATCAAAGTAAACTTTACTTTTTGGCATATCAAGCTATTAGACGTTATGGGTATGAACACATTTTAAAAGGGTGCATGCTTTATTGTGTCGCTCGCTTAGCTGTCACAGATTTGCAGGGTAATTCATAGAAATTTTTCAAAATTGGCGCAGGCGCCTGGCGCACAGCGTGCCCGTGCGAATGTCTGCGCCAGCCGCGTGCGCTAAAATCGATTTCCACGCACAGCGTATTCATGGATTTTCGCATCCAAAACCAGCCGTGGCGCAGCGGCCCTGCAGCAGCGCCAGTTACACCCCCAAGAACGCCCTCACGCAAGGAAAAGCCTTCAAAATCCCCAAATAATCGCAAAGGGCTGCGCTAACCCTGGACCAGTTCACAGGGCTGGCAAACAGCAAACGCCAAGCGGGGAACGTGTATTTCAGTGGTTCGCGGGAAGTATCACACGCAAAAGCAGCAGGGTACGTGTATCTCAGGGGTGCGCGGGAAGTATCACTCGCGATTCCATCAGGGTACGTGTATTCCAAGGGTGCGCGGGAAGTATCACACGCAAAAACAGCAGGGTACGTGTATTCCAGGGGTGCACAGGAAGTATCACACGCAAAAGCAGCAGGGTATGTGTATTTCAGGGGTGCGCAGGAAGTATCACATGCAAAATCAGCAGGGTACGTGTATTTCAGGGGTGCGCGGGAAGTATCACACGTGATTCCATCAGGGTACGTGTATTCCAGGGGTGCGCGGGAAGTATCACACGCAAAAGCAGCAGGGTACGTGTATTTCAGGGGTGCGCAGGAAGTATCACACGCGATTCCATCAGGGTACGTGTATTACAGGGGTGCGCGGGGAGCACCACACGTGAATTGCACGTGTGGGTCCTCCCATGTGTTCCCTCTACACCCTCCACGGCCCCTGCAGGTGGCCCACACCACAGGGGCCTACCCTGCACATGTCCTGCAGGCACCCCACCCCACCATGCCCCCCAGACAACCCACATGTCACCTTGCACTACTGCCCACCAACGCATGTCCCCCTGCACCCCCAGCCACCAGGGGCAGCCTCCACCAGGCCCCCACCCATGTCTCCCATCACCCCCACCCCCCAGCCACCAGGGGCAGCCTCCACCAGGCCCCCACTCATGTCTCCCACCACCCCCACCCCCCAGCCACCAGGGGCAGCCTCCACCAGGCCCCCACTCATGTCCCCTATCACCCCCACCCCCCAGCAGTGCAGGGGCAGCCTCGACCAGGCCCCCACTCATGTCTCCCACCACCCCCACCCCCCAGCAGTGCAGGGGCAGCCTCCACCAGACCCCCACTCATGTCCGCTATCACCCCCACCCCCCAGCCACCAGGGGCAGCCTCCACCAGGCCCCCACTCATGTCCCCTATCACCCCCACCCCCCAGCAGTGCAGGGGCAGCCTCCACCAGGCCCCCACTCATGTCCCCTATCACCCCCACCCCCCAGCCACCAGGGGCAGCCTCCACCAGGCCCCCACTCATGTCCCCTATCACCCCCACCCCCCAGAGGTGCAGGGGCAGCCTCCACCAGGCCCCCACTCATGTCTCCCATCACCCCCACCCCCCAGCCACCAGGGGCAGCCTCCACCAGGCCCCCACTCATGTCCCCTATCACCCCCAGCAGTGCAGGGGCAGCCTCCACCAGGCCCCCACTCATGTCCCCTATCACCCCCACCCCCCCAGCCACCAGGGGCAGCTTCCACCAGGCCCCCACTCATGTCCCCTATCACCCCCACCCCCCAGCAGTGCAGGGGCAGCCTCCACCAGGCCCCCACTCATGTCTCCCATCACCCCACCCCCCAGCAGTGCAGGGGCAGCCTCCACCAGGCCCCCACTCATGTCTCCCATCACCCCCACCCCCCAGCAGTCCAGGGGCAGCCTCCACCAGGCCCCCACTCATGTCTCCCACCACCCCCCAGCTACCAGGGGCAGTCTCCACCAGGCCCCGACTCATGTCTCCCACCACCCCCACCCCCCAGCAGTGCAGGGGCAGCCTCCACCAGGCCCCCACTCATGTCTCCCACCACCCCCCAGCTACCAGGGGCAGCCTCCACCAGGCCCCCACACATGTCCTCTATCACCCCCACCCCCCAGCAGTGCAGGGGCAGCCTCCACCAGGCCCCCACTCATGTCCCCTATCACCCCCACCCCCCAGCCACCAGGGGCAGCCTCCACCAGGCCCACACTCATGTCCCCTATCTCCCCCAGCAGTGCAGGGGCAGCCTCCACCAGGCCCCCACTAATGTCTCCCACCACCCCCCAGCTACCAGGGGCAGTCTCCACCAGGCCCCGACTCATGTCTCCCACCACCCCCAACCCCCAGCAGTGCAGGGGCAGCCTCCACCAGGCCCCCACTCATGTCCCCTATCACCCCCACCCCCCAGCAGTGCAGGGGCAGCCTCCACCAGGCCCCTACTCATGTCTTCCACACCCCAGCCACCAGGGGCAGCCTCCACCAGGCCCCCACTCATGTCCCCTATCACCCCCACCCCCCAGCAGTGCAGGGGAAGCCTCCACCAGGCCCCCACTCATGTCTCCCACCACCCCCACCCCCCAGCAGTGCAGGGGCAGCCTCCACCAGGCCCCCACTCATGTCCCCTATCACCCCACCCCCCAGCCACCAGGGGCAGCCTCCACCAGGCCCCCACTCATGTCTCCCACCACCCCCACCCCCCAGCAGTGCAGGGGCAGCCTCCACCAGGCCCCCACTCATGTCCCCTATCACCCCCACCCCCCAGCCACCAGGGGCAACCTCCACCAGGCCCACACTCATGTCCCCTATCTCCCCCAGCAGTGCAGTGGCAGCCTCCACCAGGCCACCACAATCTAGATCCCTGGCCCTTATGGTCAGCCTCCAAATGCCAAACACCCACCCGAGTATTGCATCCACCCACTTAGAAATGGCAAAAACATGATAGAACCACAATAGCAAGTTTGCAAATGAACACATGTCCCTCACATACACCCAATGGGTGTCGGTGAATGTCAAAACCCATATCATGATATGCATGAAACCTATGAGATGATACTACACATTGAAGTTTGAAGAAAAAATATGTATTAAACGCAACATAAATTGAATCAAAAATAAAGAAACAATAATTGAAATTTTTTAAAAATAAACCAGCAGGTACGTGAAATAATGCAAAACCACAAATCATAATGCAAACGAAAGGTGTCCAAAGTCACAGTCCACAAAAGTTAATCCAATGGAAAATTAAAATCGAAAACCATTGCTCCATGGGGAAATCATAAAAAAAATGTAAATCCAAAAGTCAACTATATACAGATAAACAATCCAGGGTCCATGATCCCAACCGAAGAAATGAAACCTATCTAATAACACTACCTAAAAAAATAAACTATATACAAAAATGTGGGCCATTGTCCAAAAGGTCCAAAAAAAATGCTAAACCAAAGGAAACCTAACACTAACTACAGAACTATTTACAAGGGCAGCGGGCTATTCCGACGGCTCACTTCGGGATGTTCCGGGCCAGGTCATCGTCGAACTCCTGCTCAATGTCCCGGAGGCGCTCCTCCTCCATGGCCCCGAGGGTCTGCAGGGCCGTCCAGATGTTTCCCCCCCAAACTCCCTGCGGATTGCCTCGAGGCACTCGGCAGGCCTCAGGGCCCTCCGCATGGAGTTCTCCGCCCTGACCATCGTGAGCCGTGCCTCTTCCGCCCGCTGTCGCTCCGCATCTATGGCGTGGCCCAACCGCTGCCACACGGAAGACACTTCCCGTCTTGGGTCCTCCTGCCCTCCGGCCGATGCCTGCCCCTCCGATGTCGAAGGCCCCGAGCCATCATGGCTCCCACCACGTTGCTGCTGCTGCTGCTGCGTCTCTGCCCGTGCACTGCCTCCTGCTGCCTGCACATCCTCCGCTGGCTGGGGTGCAGTCGTTGATTTGTACAACCCTGCTGGACGTCCGACTCCCGACTGGCAGGGATGCCTCCTCCACCAGCCTGGCCGCACCGTCTGAGGCAGCTCCACAGGGCACCCAGGTGACTGATGGGTGGGAAGATGGCACGGAGGACGACTGGCGCATAGGGGGTTCAGTTGAGGAGGGGGTCTGAGCAAGCCCCATCAAATGGAGGAATCCTGCCTTGGTGACCTGTCCCAGTAGGCAGACGCGGTCAACGAGCCATTCGAGATGACGTGCAATCTCCTCATGAAAAGACTGCAGGTCACCTCGCATGGCCCGTTGACGCAACGCCACACCAGTCAGGACAGGCTCAACCCGGACCCAGATAGCCATGTCCGCAGGCAGAGGAAGGCCAGTTGTCGTGAGCTCATCCCCTGCCTGAAAACGGGTCTGGATGTAGGCAACCCTGCTGGTGCAAGATGATGCAGTGACAGGATCAGGGACAGGATTGCACACAGGCACCTCCGCGGCGACCTGTGCTGCCTCCTGTCCCTGCTCCTGCACTGCACCACTAGCACCAGTGGAATCCCCACCTCCAGACCCCGTCTCTGTTGCTTGCACGGCCTCCTCCTCAACCAAACCCCCCACCAACCTGGATGACTCCGTGCCATCTTCCCCCGTTGGTTCCCTGTGGGGTCCCAGCTGCCCCTTCTGCTGCCGAGGAGTCCAACTCCGACCTCCGCCTCTTGGACCTCCCCCCGGCAGCTGCGGCATGGGACGCGGCACTGGACTCCTCACTCCCCGACGAGATCACAACCTGGGAGGGTAGCCGGGCCTTGCGTCTCCGGCTGGCGGTGCGATCCCTGCCGCTGTGCTCCACAGCACCTTCTCCGCCCTCTTCATCAGTTGACGCTGCAGACAGGGAGAAATGAAACACAGGTATCAGGGCACTGTACAATGGACACATACACACAGTGACAGTTGCACATGAGTGGCATTGGCAAACCTCAGACATGGCATCACAATCGGCAACACACGTCATTTCAACTTGCACACATGAGCCATACCACAGCCACATCGCAACCGCCAGCACCATCCATACACATACAACAGCATGAGTAGGCAAAGGTGAGCCAGACATCACATGCAACACAGGGAGTGCACTACACATGCACGCACACCACCACACTTGCATGCATGTGTACACCTCAACCAACTGTCACAGTGTTCCGATGGGCATCCATCTTACATCTGCCAATCAGGCTTCCACATCCCGCTGTCACATGCATCCATGTTGCATCACTGTTGCACCCTTGTCAAATACACACACATGCACATGTACACAGTGCTGATACATGCTGCTGAAAACCACATACATGCGTGACATCACGACCATGCCCACTTACATACACATTCATCCAAACATGTGTGCCCACGCAACTGCATTTGGCATGCAAGCCTACACACACATGCACCATCCATGTTTCACACATGACAGCCCTCGCATGTGTTAGCCGCATGGCCCTGTACACCCCCACCCATACTCGGCCCCATACAAACATATGTGCAACCGGCACACTACTGGCACATCACCACACGCACAGCTTACAATCATGATGCATGTACACTTACCGCTCGACTCCAGACGGGTCTGCCTCTCAAGGACCTGGATGTGGAGCGCTGGGGATATGCGTTCCAGGACCCTCATCTGATCTTCCGACAAGTGGCCCCGGCGCCCCTTAGCATCCGCTGCCTTCAAGAGGCGCCGGGCCTTGTTCAGGGTCCTGGACCTGAAGTCCTCCCAGCGCTTCTTGACATGTTGGAAGTCGCGGACTGCCACCCCCTCCGCGTTGATGGCAGTCATGATGTCCGTCCAGATCCGAGTCTGTCCTTCCTTGTCGGCGCGCACACTTCCGTAGAGGGCATCATACTGCCCCAGGACTTGCTCCACCAGGACACCAACTTCCCTGGCACTGAAGCTGGTGCCCCTCTGCCTCTCTTGCCGGGGGTTGTCAGTGGTGCCAGATGTTGCAGTGCCCTACATGACAACCCCAGAGGCAGGAGTGGGTGGTCAACTGGGTCCTGGGGCTGGGCTGTGGAGCGATGGAATCCCAGTCGGGAGTCTTCGGTTCCAGCAGGGGTGGTCACAGCAACAGCACCCCTGGCTGATGTGCAGGCAGCAAATGGCAGGGCACGTGGGCAGCAGGCAGTCGGGCAGCAGCAGATGGCAGGTGGGAGCGTGATCGGGGCTCTGGGGGGCAGTAATTCGGCCTTGTGGGCAGGAGCGTGGTCTTCCGTGTGCTTACGCGTGGCCAGCTTGATACGGAGTGATTTTGCACGTGAAAATCCTGCACGTCTGCGTGTAAATCGAGGAAAGGCCCTTAGCGCGTATGCACGTCAGCACGCATATGCGATTTCATTGGACCAAAGGCCCTTAGCGCGTAAGCGCGTCTGTGACGTGACGCGCACGGGTGTTTCCCTCATTACACGTGATGAAAGAGCACACGTGGATTTCCACCAATCGCGTGTGAAACTTCCTGCGCACCCCAGAAATACACATACCCAGGCCAATCGCGTGTACGCTCACTTCCCTCCGATTACACGCGATGACACTCGGACGTGCAGTTTTACCACGTGTGCTCGCATATGCGATTTCATTGGCCCAAAGCCCACCATGCGCAGCTGTGATGTCACGCGCATGGCCGTAGAGAATGGCGCGTGTAAAAAAAAAAAGAGATACACGTCCGAGTGTCAAAGCGCGTAATTGGTGGAAATGGCCTCATCGCGTATGCGCGTCTGTGACGTGTGTATAAAAGGTATGTGTAGAACGCCATTTCCTTGTACGTGCTTTTCGTGGAGAGCGAGTGGGTGAAATCTGCACTTCTTGTCGGTTCACACGCGATTTACTTCACAGCGTTTCCAGTTCATACTCCCTGTTACCTCTGACAGCTTTTTCTCTTTTCCTCTTTTTCCTGGGCCTGTTTCCTCAAACAGCGTTCCCTTCTACTGTTGTCCTGTCTTCTCAGACAGCGTACAATTCTTCTTTTGGTGGGGGTGTTGCCAACGCGCACACGCGCATATTTTTCACGCTTTTGCTCCTGGCAGACGGTGAGTCGCGCACGTATTTAACATCTGTGCTTGCCCCGTGTGTTGCGTACCCCTTCAGAGGTCATTCTAGGCTGCGTGTGACACGCATACGTTCTTTCTTGTGTCTCTGGGTGCCACAGCGTAGTGCAGGTTTATTTTTCCACGCACGTGGTCTAGGAGGGGTTGCGTGCACCTTACTTCCCTTTTTTGGGGTGCCTGTGCGTTGCGTGACCCATCATCTTTCCCCAGGGGTGACATACAGCCTTGCTAGAGCACTAAGGTACGATTACCATCTGGTACCCAACCCCTTTGACCCCCAATTGCCCAGGACAATAGTTCACATCGACTCCCATACGCACAATAACATCAGTGCCATGGCTGGGAGGCGAACAAGCCGTAAGGGTGGCAAAGGTGGCCGAGCCCCAAGTGGTGGCCGTGGTGGATCCGGTAGAGGACGTGGCCGTGACTTGCAGGGTGCCCCTAGCCCTCCATGTGTGGAGGAGCAGTCAGGGACACCCATGCCCCCCCTGTTTGAGGTTAACGTGGCTGACACCATCCATGCTCAGCCCTTGTTGGACCAGCCCACTGTGGAACCAGACCTGGCACAGGGTGACGCCATGGCTGACTTCCAGGTCAGTAGGTCTAGGCCACGTGCGCCGGTGAACGTTGGTGTCATCAGGCCACGTGGATCAGGGGCAGCTAGGTCATCTGCTGCCCCGCGTAGGCAGGCTGGGGAGGCGGCAGGGGCAGCTGCGGCTCCATCCACCCCACCTCTCACACACCCAGCCAGGACAGTGTCGGTCCAAGTCCATCATGCTGACATTCCCCCTGACACCATCACACTTGAGCTAATGCCTGCACCAACTCCCATGCTGAGTGTGCAATCCCATACTCCTCGTACAGAGTCCACCGGGGCTCCTGCCCCTAGTGTCCAGAGCGGCATAGGACACTCAGGATCCCCACCACCTTCCAAGCGGAAGAGGAAGAGTGCTCGTCCAGTAGAGGCTGATGCCCCAGACACGGCTACACAGTCCGGCCTGTCAAGGAAGCCCAGCTTCAATGAGGCCGAACTGAATGCACTTGTAGAGTATGTGTCCGCACATGACCGCGAAATGTTGATTGTTGCAGGATCCAAACCACACCTGCACAACGTCAGGCACACTGGAAGACCATTGCGGACATCATAAGTGCCCTTGGAATCGTGAGGCGCACAGCTACTGAATGCTATAAGCGCTGGAATGACCTGAAGCACAGGGCAAAGAATAAGCTGGCCTCAAGTCATGCCACAACTCTAGTGACTGGAGGTGGGTCTCCAGCAGACGACATAGAACTCACTCCACATGAGCAGGTTGCTGGGACCTACGTCACGGAGGAACAGATCCAAGGCGTGGGAGAACTGGCAGATTACGAGGCATTGTCCGGTGAGTGCACATGCATGTGTGTGTCATCCATGTGCATGGTGTGTGTGGGAGGGCTTCTGTTTGGGTGCCAGGTGAGGGTGTGTGTGCCTGAGTGGTTTGGGTCACCCATGTGCCTCTTCCTATACATTCTGCGCACCAGCATGTGGGTATAGCAGCATCCCTTCTGCCAACATTAGACATCCAGCCCAACACCACGCCAGTTGCCCTTGGAGTGTCATCTTGCCACAACATTGTTGCTTATTTGCCTCTGTTTATTCAGGCAGATTGTTTGCATACACCACTTTTACTCGGGATTTCTCAGTCCTATTGTCACATGTCTGACATGGCTATGGTACAGTGGACTGGCTTAGTTTCCTGGACATGATTTGTTTAGACATGTCCCTGTGCTACAGGACCATTTTGGACTGGCAGCTGCAGGTTAAACATCTGACCCATTTCAATGAAGAAATCAATTACATTAGCAAACTGGACTGAATGAACAATTGGTGTCCTCCTCTCCCTCTTCACTTCATGGCTAGGGTACATGCCATCTGTGTGATGGCATGTGTATTTGACCTGCCAATCACTGGCCAATGTGTGATGCCACTGCTAGGCAGCATGCAGCAAATGTGTTCATCTTCCATCTTGGTGTCATCAATGTGGGCCATCTGCCTTTCCTTCACACGCAGTGACGGTGCATGCATGGGAGGGTTTTAGTCATGTGGGACATGTCAATCAAGTACTGTTTCTGTAGCCTCTCAGCCCTAATTGTGTGCCATAGTGCTAATGCCTGTTTCCATTTGTTTTCTTTTATGTCTTTGCAGGGGATGACGCACTTGATACTGCTGGGGTTGTGGAGATGGTGCAGACCCAGGAGGGGTCTGAGGGCCGACCGACCACCAGTGAGGGACGTGGTGTGGTGGTGGGTTAGAACCCACAACTGCTGCAGGCCCTGCTCTCAAGGGGTGTCTCTGGCTGCACCTCCCCCGAGCTGTATTCAGGTGTTGATTTGGATGATGAGACCTATGTGCCGTCGCAGGTGAGTGTTCCTGGGAGGGATTCTGTTCTGTCCGACCCACCTGTACCAGGGTTAGAACCCTCAATGGGGATGTCAGTGTTGGCAGGTACGCCTTTGGTGGTTACGGATGCAGGGTCACACTCCGCGACATCTGATCCTGTTCCTGGGCCAGCAGATCAGAGGGGGAATGCAGTCCTGCAGCCTCAGGCAGTGCCGGCACAGCAAGGCGCAGTTCGCCTTGCCCCAGACAGGTGTGGTGCCCGCCGACGTGGTGGCCGTCAGCCACCTGGCAATACCGCATGGGAGCAATCCATATACGGTATGGCAACCCAACAGGCAGCATCATCAGAGATGATGGCTCAGGCCATGGATAGGGTGGCCACTTCCATTGTCCCCCCCGAAAGGCTGATGGAGCGACTACAGCAGGCAACCGACTCCATCTGCCAGTCACACAGGGAGGACATGTTGGCGTCCGACAGGGACAGGTGGGCGGCACTGCCGACTCTGCAGGAAGCCATTTCCATAGAGTCCCAGGGCCACAGGGAAGCCCTGAGGGTGGAACTCCTTCACCTCAGGACGACTCTTGTTGAGCTTGAGGCTTCAACAAACAGAAGGACAGAACAGCAGCTGGAGCGTCTCACGTACGCTCTCAGCTGAGATGCAGGCAACTAGGGCGGAGGTCCGGGCATCCCGTGAGTTGTTGCATGGGGACCTCCGCACACTTATCCTCCAGAACGAGACCTACCACACCCGCATGCTTGCAGCCATGGAAGAACAGACTAGGGCTTTGCGTGGGCTGCCTCCCATAGTGCCACCACCTCCTGATGCAGCTGCAGAGGGTGAGGAGAGTGACAGCAGTGATACTCCCACAATAGGGTAGCCGTGTAGGCCATGAGCCCATGGAGGTGTTTTTTTTTAGCAAGATCCACACAGGTGGGTTTTGGTGTGCACCCGGTCCTCGGACCTCCTGGGTGGCCTCCCCCACCCCCCCCCCCCCCGGGCCATTAATGGCCATTATTGATTTTTTTTTTTTTTTTTTTTGGGACAGTGTGTTGCCTCGTGTGGCTCCCGTGGGCATACGCTGCATTGTGGCTCGGCACATCCAGGCTTGTCATGAATTTGGTTCAGATGCTTGGGTTTTTGTGACGCACACCCCTCCTGCTTCCCGTTTCCATGGGCTTGCAAAGGGTGTGCCCAAGTGACATTGACGTACATGGTGACATTGGACTCCCATGAGCTGTGTGGGCAGTCTTTAGTCAATACTGTGTATACATTCATAGTGCATATTGTTGTTGTATTGTACACTGCATGGTGCATTGATATGTGCCTCTGCATCCATCTCATCCTCCTAATTTGCAGGTCCATTCCTCATGTCTTCACAATGCGGTCCAACTTGGAATTGGAGTCAATGTTGTAAGCAGTGCACCTACACTCTTGCGTGGCGTTAACACTGTATACTTGGAAGTGTTCGGAGGGCTGGCATCTTCAGGTAGTGAGGCTAGCAAATTGTTAAGTCTGTAATGTCATGTTTAAGGTAGGTTGGAGGTTGTGTAGGTGATTGGTATTCTTGGTAAGTATTTGGTAATGTGTGTTGTAGGTCCTGCATTACTGTGAGCATTTCATGTGTGGACATGTTTCCATTAGGGACACTGTAGCTGGTGACACTTGGGGCATGTTGTGGGGATTAATTTGTTTGCTCTCACATTGCATGACATGCCATGGTGTGTTGTGTGGCAGTGACGGGGAGGGGTTGGGTGACATGGCACTGTTTTCATGTAGTATTTTGCGAGTGGGTATTCATTTCTGCAGCATGGAAGTGTCTTTTGATGACACTGCATTGGTGGTGTTTGTGTAGGTAGGGATGCACACATTGTGACACTTCCACTTGAACAATCTCAGGCTGCTATGGTTCTGACAGTTGACTGTCCCTTTGTTCGTCTTAATTGTCAGGTCGAGTCATCATTGCTTATCAGATGGTATGTGCCAGGGCTGTGTGAACTCCACTGGGGTGTGATTTCTATGTGAAGTAATTAGCCACCAGCTGCGTACGGGCTGCCTCACCCCGTGCCCTCTCCCCTCCCATGCGCAGCGGGCGTGCATGTGGTTGGGGATGTGGGGGCACCACCATGTCCACAGCCAGGCCCCGGCGTGTTGCAACATTGTGCAGGACGTATGCTGCCACTATGATCCTGCACACTACTGGGGGCGCATATAACAGCTGCCCGCCAGAACGGTCAAGGGAGCGAAAGCGTGACTTGAGCACTCCGAATGTGCGCTCCACTATGCCCAGGGTTGCAATATGGGCTGTGTTGTATCTTACTTCTGGAGGCGTGATGGGGTTCCGAATTGGCGTCATCATGTGGGTGCTCAGAGGGTAGGCACTGTCCCCTGGTGAGGAGGTGATGGGTATCATTAGTGGGGTAGTGACATAACTCTGCATCTGACATGCATGCATGTGCAGTGGCATTCATACTCACGAAGCAGCCATGTATCGCCATGCCGCCCAGCTTCTAGGTCCCAGCTTAGGGTAGACATTCGGTAAATGAAGCTGTCGTGGGTGGACCCTGGATAGTTGGCATATACTGAGGTGATGATTCCCTTGGCATTACATACTACCTGCACGTTGATGGAATGCCACTGCTTGCGGTTCCTATAGATGTGCTCAGATGCCCTGGGGGGACGTAGTGCCACATGGGTGCAGTCAATGGCACCTAGCACTTTTGGGAATTGTGCCACACCGTAGAAATCGAGGGTGGCAGCCTGCATTTCTGCAGGTGTCCTGGGCAGGTATATGTGCCTACGGACTGATGGGCGTGCAGTGATGATGTTCAAGACCTGGTGTAGGCAGCGTGACTGCATGGCCTGTGACACCCCACCCACTATTGCACTTGTCCGCTGAAATGATCCTGTGGCCAAGAAGTGCAGTACATTGAGGACCTTCTGCAGGGGGCTGAGTGCTTGGGAGCACAGGGTGGGTGATGTGAGGTCATCCTCCCACTCACTGACCAGGTCCAGTATTATGTGTGGTGGAAACCTGTACCTCCCATACACCTGGTCATCAGGCACCCCAAAAAGGCTGGTTCTGGGAGTGAAAATTCTGGCCCTCACTATCCTCCTCCTCCTCCTTTGGTAACCCACGGCCACTGCTGCTAGGAACGGTATATTCATCCTGGCGTCTGAGCTTGTTTGTTGTTTGCGCGCACTTGTATGCTGCGCGGGTCGACGTACGCCTGCTTCATGCTGGCGTACGTGTTTCAGGATTGGACCATTTATTTTTTGGCGCATCGTAGGCGAACGTGTGAATCTTCCCGCCCACCCCAGGAATACACGTACCATGCTCTCCCAGGCCCAGTCGCGAGTAAATATTCCCGCCCACCCCTGGAATACACGTACCCCACTCTCACAGGCCTAGTCGCGTGTGGAACTTCCCGCGCACCCCGAAGTACACGTACCCAGGCCAATCGCGTGTGGAACTTCCCGCGCACCCCGAAGTACACGTACCCAGGCCAATCGCGTGTGGAACTTCCCGCGCACCCCGTAGAAACACGTACCCAGGCCAGTCGCGTGTGGAACTTCCCGCGCACCCCGTAGTACACGTACCCAGGCCAATCTCGTGTGGAACTTCCCGCGCACCCCGAAGTACACGTACCCAGGTCAATCGCGCGTGGAACTTCCCTTGCACCCCGTAGTACACGTACCCAGGCCAATCGCACGGCTGGGGGGTGGGGGTGATAGGGAGACATGAGTGGGGGCCTGGCGGAGGCTGCCCCTGCACTGCTGGGGGGTGGGGGTGGTGGGAGACATGAGTGGGGGCCTGGCGGAGGCTGCCCCTGCACTGCTGGGGGGTGGGGGTGATGGTAGACATGGGTGGGGGCCTGGTGGAGGATGCCCCTGGTGGCTGGGGGGTGGGGATGCAGGGAGACATGAGTGGGGTCCTGGTGGAGGCTGCCCCTGCACTGCTGGGGGTGGGGGTGATGGGAGACATGGGTGGGGGCCTGGTGGAGGCTGCCCCTGCACTGCTGGGGGGTGGGGGTGATGGGAGACATGGGTGGGGGCCTGGTGGAGGCTGCCCCTGCACTGCTGGGGGGTAGGGGTGATAGGGGACATGAGTGGGGGCCTGGTGGAGGCTGCCCCTGGTGGCTGGGGGTGGGGGTGATAGGGGACATGAGTGGGGGCCTGGTAGAGGCTGCCCCTGCACTGCTGGGGGGTGGGGGTGGTGGGAGACATGAGTGGGGGCCTGGTGGAGACTGCCCCTGCACTGCTGGGGGCTGGGGGTCATAGGGGACATGAGTGGGGGCCTGGTGGAGGCTGTCCCTGGTGGCTGGGGGGTGGGGGTGGTGGTAGACATGAGTGGGGGCCTGGTGGAGGCTGCCCCTGCACTGCTGGGGGGTGGGGGTGATGGGAGACATGAGTGGGGGCCTGGTGGAGGCTGCCCCTGGTGGCTGGGGGGGTGGGGGTGGTGGGAGACATGATTGGGGGCCTGGTGGAGGCTGCCCCTGGTGGCTGGGGGGTGGGGGTGGTGGTAGACATGAGTGGGGGCCTGGTGGAGGCTGCCCCTGCACTGCTGGGGGGTGGGGGTGGTGGGAGACATGAGTGGGGGCCTGGTGGAGGCTGCCCCTGCACTGCTGGGGGGTGGGGGTGATAGGGGACATGAGTGGGGGCCTGGTGGAGGCTGCCCCTGGTGGCTGGGGGGTGGGGTGATAGGGGACATGAGTGGGGGCCTGGTGGAGGCTGCCCCTGCACTGCTGGGGGGTGGGGGTGGTGGTAGACATGGGTGGGGGCCTGGTGGAGGCTGCCCCTAGTGGCTGGGGGCTGGGGGTGCAGGGAGACATGAGTGGGGGCCTGGTGGAGGCTGCCCCTGCACTGCTGGGGGGTGGGGGTGGTGGGAGACATGAGTGGGGGCCTGGTGGAGGCTGCCCCTGCACTGCTGGGGGGTAGGGGTGATGGGAGACATGGGTGGGGGCCTGGTGGAGGCTGCCCCTGGTGGCTGGGGGGTGGGGGTGGTGGGAGACATGAGTGGGGGCCTGGTGGAGGCTGCCCCTGCACTGCTGGGGGGTGGGGGTGATAGGGGACATGAGTGGGGGCCTGGTGGAGGCTGCCCCTGCTGGCTGGGGGGTGGGGTGATAGGGGACATGAGTGGGGGCCTGGTGGAGGCTGCCCCTGCACTGCTGGGGGGTGGGGGTGGTGGTAGACATGGGTGGGGGCCTGGTGGAGGCTGCCCCTAGTGGCTGGGGGGTGGGGGTGCAGGGAGACATGAGTGGGGGCCTGGTGGAGGCTGCCCCTGCACTGCTGGGGGTGGGGGTGGTGGGAGACATGAGTGGGGGCCTGGTGGAGGCTGCCCCTGCACTGCTGGGGGGTGGGGGTGATAGGGGACATGAGTGGGGGCCTGGTGGAGGCTGCCCCTGGTGGCTGGGGGGTGGGGTGATAGGGGACATGAGTGGGGGCCTGGTGGAGGCTGCCCCTGCACTGCTGGGGGGTGGGGGTGGTGGTAGACATGGGTGGGGGCCTGGTGGAGGCTGCCCCTAGTGGCTGGGGGCTGGGGGTGCAGGGAGACATGAGTGGGGGCCTGGTGGAGGCTGCCCCTGCACTGCTGGGGGGTGGGGGTGGTGGGAGACATGAGTGGGGGCCTGGTGGAGGCTGCCCCTCCACTGCTGGGGGGTAGGGGTGATGGGAGACATGGGTGGGGGCCTGGTGGAGGCTGCCCCTGGTGACTGGGGGGTGGGGGTGGCGGGAGACATGAGTGGGGGCCTGGTGGAGGCTGCCCCTGCACTGCTGGAGGTTGGGGGTGATAGGGGACATGAGTGGGGGCCTGGTGGAGGCTGCCCCTGGTGGCTGGGGGGTGGGGGTGATAGGGGACATGCGTGGGGGCCTGGTGGAGGCTGCCCCTGCACTGCTAGGGGGTGATGGGAGACATGTGTTGGTGATCAGTTGTGCAAGGTGACATGTGGGTTGGCTGTTGGGCATGGCCATGGTGGATGGGTTGCCTGTGGGACATGAGCAGGGGGGCAGGGTAGTCCCCTGTGCTGTGGGCTGCCTGCAGGGGCCGTGGAGGGTGTAGAGGGAACACCTGGGAGGACCCACATGGCCAAATCACGTGTAGCATTCCCCGGCACCACCGAAATACACGTACCCTGCTGAAATCGCGTGTGAATCTTGCCGCGCACCTCGGAATACACGTACCCAGGCCAATCGCGTGTGGAACTTCCCTCCCACCCCGAAGTACACGTACCCAGGCCAATCGCGTGTGGAACTTCCCGCGCACCCCGAAGTACACGTACCCAGGCCAATTGCGTGTGGAACTTCCCGCGCACCCCGTAGTACACGTACCCAGGCTAATCGCGTGTGGAACTTCCCGCGCACCCCGTAGTACACGTACCCAGGCTAATCGCGTGTGGAACTTCCCGCGCTCCCCGAAGTACACGTACCGAGGACAATCGCGTGTGGAACTTCCTGCGCACCCCGAAGTACACGTACCCAGGACAATCGCGTGTGGAACTTCCCGCGCACCCAGGAACACACACACACGCTATTTTTCACACAGCGGGTGTCCGTGTTTGTCGGTACCCCTTTGCACCTCATTTGTCCTAGAGGGCCATTGTATGGCCCATTCATCATGGCTGTATATGGGTGCTTTTTGTTAGCGCACATTTTTTTCAGTCGCAGGGTCGCTACCGCCTGCTTTCTTGTGGCGTACTTGTTTGGCCCTGTGCGCGTCTTTGACCGTGCGCTGGTTTGCCCTATTCGATTCCATGAATACGGGTTGTAGGCGAGCATGTGGGCGTTCTGCGCACTTGCCTCCTGTACGTCCCCGTGACGCCCATATTTTCACGCGTTGTTCCCCATTCCGAGTGTTACGCCCCATGTTCCGCCTACTTTTGTGATGTGCGCCGCGCTATGTGTGATTTCGCAGTGGCCGTGGCGCACGCTGTTGGATGACGTGTGCGCGACGCACATTTTTAGCGCACATCCAATGGTTTTTTCGCGCACGGACTTCCATGAATCGCTGTGCGCTGGTTTCCCTGCGATTTTCGCACTTGCACTGCGATTTTCGCACTTTTACTGCGATTCGCACGTTTTGGCACCTCTGCGCGGGAATTTTCGGCGCACATTATTTCCATAAATCGACCCCTTGGTCTTTCAGTTGGAAATTCACCATCATGTGTAAGAAAGGCTATGCTGCTGACAAAAGAAACGCTACAGTGCCATCTAGTGGTGGAAAGTATGTTTTTTTAATGAATCAATCAAAGCGTACAGGGAATGCAGTAGAAAATGAAATCCTCTGTATTTGCCATAATTACATGCGTAAAAAGGCACGATACGCACGTTATCTGCAGGGCTGACGTCACCTGACTTGCATTCGTCCCTGGGTGGCTGTGGGCAACATTGGAACCTCTGCCACCCGTGTTGCTTCACTGGCTGCTCTCAGCCTTAACAATTCTGTGCGTGTCGATGTTAATGCTACCTCTAGGTCTCTTGCACTTATCCCTGTGTGGGTCGACCCCTCCGTGGGTGCGACATAAGGTGGGGGTGGGCCAGTATTCGGGCGGCCATTATAGTCCCTCCGGACACATATATGTCGGGTTGGTATACCTGTCCACAGGCTGTGTAGCTAATGGGTATATCCCCTTTTTCATCTCCCCTTTTCCCCCAGACCCCTCTATACTCCTATGTTTGTCCTTTTCATATGTCGCCCCCCCCCCCCCCCCACCCCTTCATCCAGTACCTCTGTCTCTTCGAACATTCTCCAGAGGTCCAATATTTCCTGTCTACTTTGTAACTGTTTCCCCTTATACTTTACTGTCAAATAGGTGGACATATGGTCCAGGGCACATTGGTCAAAGGATCCCTGCTCGGGCTAGGAGCAAGGAGTGCAGGGCATTCTCTTCCCCTTTAGTCTCCATGACCTTTTGGCTGTGATACTTCCTAATTTTCTCATAGTATTGGGGTAGAGCTTTACATATATGTTCAAGGGGTGTGTCTGGGAAGTGTCTTATGTCGGGGTCAATTTAGTACTGCTGGGCCACAGTTAAACCAGAAATACGTCCAATATCACTTAAAACATGCACGCTTTAATCATGTCTCTAATACCAGTCAATAATGTCAAAGTTCATAACAAAAAAACATCAATTCACTTCCCCCCCTCCCACATTCCCCACTAGAGCTTCTTCATTCATTCCCTACACGCTCCCCTGATTCGCTCACACACGTCACAAACGCCTCTCCTGGGCCTCCTCCGTACAAGTTAAAATACACCAATAAAACAAACTAAAATAACAACCACTACTATTCCCGAGCTCTCTAATTACACAGAGCTCCTCCACTGTGGCGCAACCCTCTCCCCTTACTCGGGGAGTCTGCTGTATTCCTTGTCCCTTAGTCTTAATATTCTCTTTTATTTTTAAATAATGGAAAATAAATGGTCATTAAAAAAAATCTCCACAATCCACTTTTGCTTTCATTCACTGCATGTTCACCTTTTTCCCACTGCTCTACACACCTGACGCTACTTTATCCCTTGCAGGCTATACTTGCATGTTCACGCTCTTCCAAAAGCCTTCGTTCACAGGGAACCCACAACAGGCGTGAGCCTCTCCCTGGGGCCGTACCCCGATGCAATGAGCAGCTGGAATTCTGCAAAGACGGCACCCGCAATGGCCACTCGGCATACGCGTTTTGGGGCTGGTCACCATAGGTGGGTACGTCCCTTGCGCAGAGGCCACCTGGATACCTCTGCAACTATGGACATGATGGAATCCCGTCGTAAGGGTCACCAAATGAAGGCAAGTCCCTTTTTTTTTGCACACTCCAGAATAAAGACAACCATCTAGGGAAATAGGCCAGGAGATAGCGTTGCAAGGACAATCAGGTTTAATGGTACAGAGTACAAATATCAGCAATAAGCTCGAGAGCGCTCTGACTTGTCCTGCTACAAACGGGGGCTTAAAAACCTGACCATCATTACGTACAGTACTAAAGGGTGCCACTGATTCGAGGCACCTACACGCGTGCCTGCCCCATAGGGGATGCCAGGCTGTAATTGGTTAGTTCTTTCCAGTCCTCGCAGTGAAGGTCAGGGCACACATTGTTTCATCCTAAACTAAACATGCTAAGCCTGGTTATATCATTGTGACAGGCACCTGTGCGGCACAGGAAATGGTGCCAGGGAGAAGGGAGGATAAAATACAGTCACGCTGACCCACACATTCAGGGCGTCGTTGATACTGGAGTTCCCGCTCTCAAGGTCTCCACTCGGGGTTTTGATCGTTCATTTATCCCTCACTGTACCTCGTGTTACAAGAGAGATGGTTTCATGCTTGGAAAAAAAAATACAGCCATGCATGCTTAGATCTTCTGCGGACACTTGATTTGTGTTGGGCCAGGGGTGTCTTGCACATATTGGGGTAGACAAAGGTGGGGTTATCGGGTAAGTGGTTTGGGGCTGGCCCGGAACTGGCTTGGTGGGGGCCAGAGGCCTAATGGCAGTTTAGTGGAGATGAATGGACGCAGTGAGGCGCCTGGTGTTGTCTCACGCTCTTGCAGGGGGCATTCCTCTGGAAGATACTGAATATTCACAACACTGGAGGGACGAGGGGGAAGTGGACTTCCGTGGGAATGGGACTCTGCAGCTTAACGAGATTGGGCCTAGTGAGAAAACTCTTAATCTCCTCCCTCGTCTTTTCCCGCCTCTTCTACTGCTCTTCTTTACTCTTTGGTCTTCCCGCATCTCAGCTTGCCCCTCTTAAGTCTGTTTACCACTCGGCTGTTAGTACCCTTTGTCTCCTTACCACCCGTGACTCCATCTCCTCTTCGCTCTCTTACCTTGGCTGGCTACCTTTCCACTCACAGCTAAAATTCTACTTTCTCTGCCTTGTCTTCAAATCCCTCCATGGTCTTGCCCCTCCTTATCACTCCTCCCTTCTCTCCTTCTACTTCCCCTCCCGCTCCCTTCGTTCTGCTGACCATTTCCTTCTCACTGTACCTCCATCCCCCTGCGCTTCCTCCCGTTTCCGCTCCTTCCAACTCCTTGCTCCCCTGCACTGGCACTCTCTCCCTCTCACAATCCGCTCTACCACAACCTTCTCCTCATTTTTCACTTCCCTTAAATCCCTCCTCCTCCATTCTCCTCCTTGAAAACTCCCCCTCTGCTCTCTCCTCTTCCCCCCTTCCCTGATTCCTCTTCCCCCTTCTCCTGCTCTCTCTCCCTTCCATTTTCCCTCCAATCCGTCACCACCCCCCCCCCACATCTAGTCCCACTCCCCTCTCCCCACCCCTTCCGTTAATTGCCCTTTCCACTGTTTTATTGAATGACTCATGATGTAAATTTTTGCTCCCACTGTAACTGGTTCTTTTATTTTGTTGTTCCAATGTACAGCGCCTTGGTGTAAAGCGCTCTATAAATAAATAAATCAAATCAATCAAAAAATCAACGTGAACAGTGCTATCCTGCAAACCTAATCCTTTTAATCAGCCCCACACCTCTAATACACCCGAAGGGATCTGAACAGATTGGAATAACCAGCAAATTATAAACCTCCTTGTCCAGGTTTTGTAGCGTGAATGGAACGTCGGACTTCTCTCCTAAAGAACGTGGATTGTTGGTTAGTTGCAACACAGTGAAAATACAATTATTACCCAATGATACAACCTTGACTGGACATTCCCTTTTATCAAAAATATCTACTTTATTTATCTCACCAAAAGACAGTCTAACAACACTACGAAATATAACACACCCTGCAATGGAATGCAGAGGACAGATGGTTTCAAAGAAGAAAAAAGGAAAAAAGGATGCACTCTGGATACTGACAGAATGGTAGTCGGTATGGTTAAAAACCACAACAGTTTACGCTTTCTTTAAGGTTCCTTTCTGGGAAGGACCAGGGGGATAGAACTACAATGTACCTTGTGCTGTAGATGTTTTTGGTGCTAGACGTGGTTGAGTCGGCTTCAGGGCACTTTGCAGGCTTCTGTAACAGAGTTTGAGACGGAGTCACTGCGGGTATCAGGTGACACGATGGTTCGGTGAGCGAAGCTGGACGAACGGCTGCAGGCTGGCCTGCATGGCTGCTCAGGGTCAGCAATTGTTATCTCAGTGCAGATCAGCGGTTCTGAATCGCTGCTCGAGACGTTTAAGCTTTCTTTCAGTGACTGCGGCTTCACACCGGAACACTGCTGCAGTCTGTTGCAGATCGAGGGACTCGACTGGCTCGAAAACGTCATTTAAGTTAGATAGTGTAGATGCTTGTTGAGGCACTTCTCCCAGCTTCTTTAATGGGTTTGTGTTGTCTTTTGAGGTGGACGGCCCAAAGCTGAGGAGTGTGTTGGAGACAGCTTCCGTGACGTTGGCTGTAGGTTCAGACACCTTCTGGCACTCCCTGTCCAGGGAGCTTGCTGCACAGGTTAGCAGGGCATGCTATGTGCTGGTTGGGTACCAGTTCCTGAGCGGCTGTAGGGTCCTCTTATCTCCCTCTGTTCCCTGGGAGACGTTAAGGGAAGGGTTCTTGCTTCCCTCTTTGGATGTCCTGGCCTTCCCTCACTGGTGGACGCTGTAAGGCAGACTGTACCGTTTGCCAGGGTCCAAGGATGTGTTATTCTTTCCTACTTCTTGTGAAGACTTCATAAAATCTGCAAAAGAAGGACTTGGCTCTCGTTTAAAGCCAGGTGGGCTACAGTGGTGTAGGCGAAGCCCACCTTAATGAGCCAATCCTGGGGTCCTTAACAATCCCCTGTATGCGTGAGGTCATAACCAGAGTGCTTTGCAACAGGAAAGGTAAAGGGGTGCAAATGTGTAATACGAAGTCCCACCCATCTTCCTGTCTCTCTTTTTCTGCTGATTATGTGCTTTATTCGTATGTGCAAGATATAGGTGTGCCAATACATCCAGATTATCACTTCCAGCTTTCACGGCAGCATAGGTGACCTGCTCCACTTTTCCTCCAGCAGCACGCCGCAGGGCACTTTTCAGTCAATGGGCGTTCCTTCCCGGTAAGGTTTGATTCGTACGACTCTTCTTGAACCGATCCCCCCCAGCAATCTCCCCCTACTCCCACCCAATAATCATTTTGGGCGTCTCAAGTTTAGTTGACTCTAAAACCTCACCCATGGTTTCCTCTGCTCCCTGATCACACACTGTCAGCATTGCAGAGGTTATACTTATAATTCTCATAACTTTTAACACCTCCGTTGAACCTCTCTCTAAACCCTCCAGCATGTGTGAATGCCATTGGACTTCTAAAAAAACGTACAGAGGACTGGGTTTTTTTTTGAGACGGAGGCTTAAGACAGTGCCTGGTACGAAATGTTTAATCTACAAACAAACTCCTCTCAAAAACTCACCCTTAAAGATCCGAACTCATCTATGGGGAGACATTATGAACTCACCTCCTCAATTGCAACAAATGGCACTCACAATCCTGATTGAAAAAATATATATATATCTTTTTATTTTATTATGATAGATTCTTAAAACCCTTTTTATTAAACTTTTTTTAAAAAGACAGTAGTATATCAACCACAACAAATCCTAATGTGCTAGACAAAAAATGAAACTAACAATGAAAATAATCAGCAGAAAAATTGCTTGGGAAGCAGTCCTAAGGTAGGACCTGGAAGATTCTATATGCTTGTGAGATACTTGTGCCATTGGACTTCAACATTAATTTGATTGCATAACTTAAGGTGTCATTTCAACGCAAAATTAATCACTTCTCAGGGTGTCAAGTTTTGACTCCAGTCCCCTTATGGCTGCTTTGGATAGCAGTTTTTTCCTCCGTCTGAGCATACAAATCGAGGGTGGCTGACCATTCGCTCGATAGAGGGATAATATCGGAGCTGGGTACAACTAAAGGCTAGGCCAACACTTGGGAGGGCTGTTGGTGAGATTCAGCTTGCAAGGGGTAGCCTAAATTAAGCTGGGAGTTATTGTCAATAGGTATTGATACTCCCATATTACTGAGTGACTGATTGAATTCTCAAGTTGACCTCCTACATTTACAGCTTTTAAAATAAATTGTAATTTTACTGTTTGTGTTATGATATATTTTATTTGTATTGCGCTCGTACACAAGTGTTTCAGAGCGTGACAAGGCAAGGGAGGGGAACATGGGAGAACAAAAAATGAATTTACTAGGCCCAGTGACATTGAGAACGTGCAAGTGCATGGGAAAGGGAAAGGGGGAAAAGTGCATGCAAGAGGGTGAGTGGAAAGTGCGAAGCAGAAGAGAAAAGATTAATAATAAATATAAATAAAAAATAATGGAGGCAGTAAACGGTGGCAATGCAGCCAGAAAGTGGCAAGTGCTGTATTACCGGCAGCAGAACTTGGTAAGTCTGATGGGTGCAGAAAAAGAAGAAAATGGGGTGGGGGGAGGGGACTGTATGGGTACAGATACAGTCCCCAAGTGCAAGGGGTGGCCAGGAGGCAGTGCAGGAGCGTGGCAGGGTGAGCAGGTATCTGGGCGCAGGAGAACAGGGGGTGGCCAAGTGCACAGTGCCAAGGGAGAGCAGATCAGCAGGGGAGAGGGGGAGCAAAGGCAGAAGCAAAGAGGAAGGTCTTGAGGTGTTTCCGGAACCAGAGGCGGTTCTCCTCAATTTTTAGAATGGCAGGGAGGCTGTTCCAGAGGGAGGCCCCAGCGAAGACAGAGCTCTATCACCAGCTCGTTTCTTTGAAAAAACGACTAACCTTGAGGGAGTTCGAGGAAGAGGAGCGAAGAGCTCGAGAGGGGAGGTATTTGCGGAGGGATAGCTAAAGGTATTTTGGAACCAGGCCTGAGAAAGCCTTGTGGACAATGCAGAGGGTTTTGAATGTAATCCTTGCATTCTTGCATCCACTGGGAGCCAATGGAGAGATTTCAGAGCTGGAGAGATACGATCCCTGGACTTGAGGCCAAGGACAAGTCTTGCAGTCCTGTTGGTACCACCCGCAACAGCCACTGTCTTTGATGTAGTGTCTTTCATATTGTTAATTGCCAGCATACTAGCTGCATCTTCTTCGTTAATTTCATAACGCTGTCCCTCCTTTGAGCCATGCAAATTATAGCCCTTCTTAACCATTTTACGAGGCATACCACAGGCGTACCTTACTGGCTTTCCAAACTTCCACAATAGCGCTTAGTGTCAGAGGGCGGTCTTAAGCCCTTGTGACGTCGTGTAAGTGTCTGCTTCCAACGTAAACACACAATGATGACAATAGTTAAACACAGGCAATAGCGCCTTCTCTTCAGCATACGTGATCAGCAGTGTCAGCAGCTGCTCCGATTCACCTCCACTGGCACACAGCAAGAGAGTCCCATGCAGATTTGACTGCACACTTTTAACTGTACTTCCTCATCTGCGACTTTATCAAATCAGGATAAAGATTTTTCTGATGCTTGTTAATCTGCTTAGAATCACATGCTGTGCATAGGTCCGACATCCAGTGGTCACTGCGGAGTATTGCATTTTGTTTTTCGTAGTCGAAAAGGGACGTCGACAAGGCGTGTTTGAAATACTATCCCTATAGTGACGTGTGTTGTACCCACAATCCCTCACGCGTCGAGGTCCCTCAGATTGTTTTTTTCCGCCCAGCTACTGGTCGCCTTTACGCGGAGCTCCTCGAGAGACATTGCAGATTCCATCTCCTCGACCTTTGGTCGTTTTTTCCTGTTTAAAGATTAATATATCGATCCCTCCCTCAACGCAGTTGTGAAGCTGTCTCCGCCGAGCAAGATCTTCGACGGAGGGGACGAGCGGAGGAGATCCTTCGGCGTTGCCGAACACGTGGCCTGGCCTCGCAGGCCAAATACAGTAGGGAGAGTGGGGTCGTGGGACATCTCTGATTCTTTTTCTGAGAATGGCTTTCCTTTTCCCCTTCCTTTCCCTTGGGGTAGTTATCACGGTTTATTGCCTCGGCTATGGAGAGGACACCCTTTAGGTTTTGCCCACTTTGTAAGGGCAAGTTTACTTGGAAGGACAAGCATTCACGGTGTAACCGCTGCTTGCCCCTCGATCACAAAGAGGAGGGTTGCTCGGCTTGTCGGCTTCTAAAGCCAAAGACTCTAAAAGACCGTAGGGTCAAGAGGTGGGCGGCCTACGCTATGTCGAAGGCCGGGTCTTCACCCGCCGTTGCGACCACCGACAGTGACGAGGAACGTGATAACACGACCTCCGCTACGGAAGTCGTACACCCCTCTAAGGAGCGCTCGCGCTCTTCGTCGTCTGTCCCCGGCCCCGACGGGCTCGGCTCACGCCCTGCTTATGGGGATGAACACCCCGGCGACACTGACGCACACGATACAACACATAAACACACAACCCATAGCTCTTCTTCGTCGAAGACGAAGAAAGCATCAGCGCCCAAGGAGACGCAGGTTACACCGGCGGCCTCCTCGGACCGTTCGGGTTCGAAGCCCCTCTCGCAGCCGCGACCAGCGACTGGGCTTTCGGCAAATAAGGGCGCCGCCCCCAAACCATCGGCCGGCGCGCACCAGCAGAGAGCGCACGCCGCCGTAGAACGTTCGACACCCGTAACGTCGAAACCACAGCCCTCCGCTGACAAACGAGTCACAGAGAGCTTGGCGAGGATCGTTGTAGCCGACGCCCAGAAGCGTACGCCGAAGGACACGTCGAGCGCTACGCAAAGGTCGAAAGACACGCCGAAAAAGCCCGCAGAAAAACAGGGACTACCCTCTTCAGTCGGGGGGACCCCCAGCACACCGGAAGGCTTTTCGGAGGGCGACGGGACACTTTCCTCGACGTTGTGGGAGAGGTCGAGCCGTTTTCAGCAAGATAACACTAATTTTCCCCCGCTAGACCGCTCAGGGGTACCCCATGAAACCATGGAAAGGCTCCATCTCTGCATGGAGAGGTTTATGAACACCCAGAACCCTCCCACTCCCAAGAGAACAAGAGAAGGGCCTCAGGAGGACCCCAGGGCCAAATACCCGAGGCAGGACACAGCCTTAGACTTCCATAATGTGTATGACCTCACGGGTGAGGAATACTTAGAAGAGGAGGATGATTTTGTGGACAATGAAGAGGGACAGAACCAAGAGGAAGGTCTGGAAGACAGCCCAGACATGGTAGGAGAAGGCTTCGGAGAAAATCCAGAAGAAGGACCTTCTCATCCCTGGCAATCCCCATCAGTATATTCGGACACTGATGTCCTGAAACTAAATCCTCCTGACAATTCACCTGTTAGAAACACGTCTCCCATTGACGATCAGCCCACATTCAATGCCCTGTTGCGCAGAGCAGCAGCACATTTCGAACTGGACACTGGGGAGATCTCTCCGGAAATAGACTTTGTAGAAAGAGTAATTAAGGAGTAACCCCCAGTCAGCCAGACCATTCCCCTCCTCGCTTCAGTGAAGAGAAGAATCATCCCTTCGCTATCCACACCCGCACTAATCAGAGGAGTTAATCCAAGGATTGAAAAACTTTTCACTCCTTCACCCTCAGACCCGCTGTACATCAGGGGACATTCCATTCCGGATTCCCTTGTAGTAACGAATACAAGGAAGAGGGCAGGGGTGCCGCTGTCCACCAGTGAGGCACCACCTGACAAGGAGGGCAAGAGGTTATATGCCCTTGCTGAAAGAGTCACATCCTCGGCTGCCTTTTCGGCAAGAATTGCGAACAACAATTCTTTGCTAGCTAGCTACGCGGACGCGCAGTGGGCCAAACTGCGCAAGGACGCCGAAGAAGCGCCGGAACCACTACGTACACGCCTGCTATCTACTATTGGCGAAGGAACCCAGGTCAACCAGAGTATTGTAAAGAACTCTCTGGATGCTGCAGAGACAGCGGGACGTTCCCTGGTTCAGGGAATACTCCTAAAACGCCATGTATGGCTGCGCAACTCGGGGTTCAAACCGGAGACACAGGCGTCTTTAATAAATAAACCTATTGAAGACTCAAACCTCTTCGGGAAAGCGGTGGATGAGGCTCTGGAAATGGCTAAAAAAGAGTTCGATACTATCAAAACTCTTGACCAGATCTCTAAGCCCACTACCAGACGCGGCTATGGCAACAAATGCTTTTTTCGTGGCCAACGCCAACAGCAGAGTCAGCAGCAACAGTACCCTGCCACCAGTTACCAGGCCAATAGTGGGCAGTACAGCCAAAGAGGCCAGCGCAGGGGCAAAGGGAGAGGTCGGGGGTCCGCCCCCAGAGGCTCCCAAGCCCCCAACAACACCAAGTGACGCGAAGATTCGCGTCCCCTCCCATGCAACACCGGTCGGGGGCCGGATAACATCCTTTCTTCCAGCATGGGAGGGAATAACGTCAGACCGCTGGGTACTTTCCACCGCAGCCCACGGATACTGCATCAAATTCAACAGTTCCCCAACATACAGACCCCCGAGGGGACGACGCATGACACCGGAACACCTTGCTATCCTTCTCCAAGAAGTAGAACAGCTGCTGGAAAAAGGAGCCATAGAGGTCGTGCCTCTATCTCAGGTAACGGAAGGTATTTATTCAGTGTACTTCCTTGTACCCAAAAAGGATCTAACCATGCGCCCTGTACTAGATCTGCGCCCAGCGAACAAGTTTATCAAACCCCAGAAGTTTCGTATGGTGACCTTACAGGAAGTGATCCCACTGCTAAATCAGGGAGATTACATGACAACATTGGACATGAAAGATGCATACTTTCATATTTTAATGTTGCCAGCGCACAGAAGATACCTCAGGTTCATGATAGAGGGCAAACACTACCAGTTCAGAGTGCTACCCTTCGGCATAGCATCAGCACCAAGGGTATTCACGAAAGTACTGGCAGTGGCAGCGGCCCACCTGCGCAGGTTGTCCATCCCAGTTTACCCTTACCTCGACGACTGGCTCATAACAGGGGATTCTTACGAAACATGCTTCTCCAATACCCAAAAGACAGTAGACCTTTTATTCCAGTTGGGCTTCTCCATCAACGAAAAGAAGTCCAGCTTAGACCCCAGCCAAGTCAAACAATTCCTAGGGGCTCTAATTCAAACAAAGGACGGCCTCGTCTTCCCCTCCAACGAGAGGGTCCAAAACATGCTGTTTCAGATCCCTCAATATGTGACCGGTCGAGAGGTGACGGTACGCAAAGCAATGCGCTTGCTAGGCATGATGGCGTCGTGTATTTATTTGGTACCTCGCGCGCCTGTGCATGCGCCCTATGCAAGAGTGGCTCAACAGCCAGTGGTGTCAGGCCAGCGGATTATGGGACGATCCAGTGGTGGTCTCGCAGGCCTTGGTTCTCTCGCTACGATGGTGGACAAAGGAAAACCTGGAAAAAGGGAAACCCTTTGCCACACCCGCGGCGGAAGCCACTCTAACCACGGACGCATCCCTAACAGGATGGGGGGCTCACCTATCCCATCAGACTGCTCACGGAGTGTGGACTCCGAACATAGCATCCAAACACATAAATCTACTGGAGCTACTAGCTGTGTTCAAGGCGCTAAAAGCCTTCCAGGAACACCTACAAGGCAAAACTGTGTTGGTCCTTACAGACAGCACCACAGCCATGTACTACATCAACAAGCAGGGGGGCACCCACTCTCCAGGGCTGTCCAAACTGGCCCAGAATATATGGAAGTGGGCTCTCAAACAAAACATGTTCCTACTGTCAGAACATTTACCAGGGGAACTCAATCTGCTGGCAGACAAACTCAGCAGAGATTTCCCCCTGCCCGAAGAGTACGAATGGCGACTGCACGAAGACATCGTCTTCGACGTCTTCACACAATGGGGATTCCCAGAAATAGACCTATTCGCAACCCTGGAGAACTCACAATGCCTAAGTTACGCCTCCAGGTACCCTCAGAACCAATCCAAGGGGAACGGTCTGTCGATGCAATGGTCAGGGAAATTTGTTTACGCTTTTCCCCCGACTCCCCTTCTCAACAAGGTGGTGCAGAAGATGCACCAGGAACAAGTAACCATGATACTGGTGGCCCCAATGTGGGCCCGACAGCCATGGTTCGCTCACTTGATGGAGATGTCTCTATCTCCCCCAGTGAAACTCCCCTGCCCGTACAACATGCTGTCACAAGACAAGGGCAGGACTCTGCATCCATGCCCCCAGAACATGAACTTAGCAGCTTGGCTCCTGAGATCATAGAATTCGGACATCTACTGCTCCCGCAGAGATGTATGGACATTCTCAGGGAAGCCAGAAAACCTAACACTCGCCACTGCTACTCTAGCAAGTGGAAGAGATTTGTCATCTGGTGCAGAGGGAAAAGCATCAACCCGATTGACTGCTCTCCCACACATGTTGTTCTATACCTGACCCACTTATTGGATTCAGGTCTAGTGTTCAATTCCATTAAAGTACACCTAGCGGCACTTTCTGCATACACCACTTCCCAACTCAAGGTGTCGTGGTGGAAGATCCCTGTTATAAAGGCCTTCATGGCGCGAATAAAGAGAATACACCCCCCGATAGCTGACCCAGCTCCCGGATGGGACCTTAACGTGGTACTTACCAGACTCATGGGCTCACCTTTCGAACCCATGCACAAAGCATCTCTTAAAGACCTCACTCTTAAGACTGCTTTTTGAATAGCGATCACCTCCATCAGGAGGGTAAGTGAACTACAGGCTCTTTCTGTTCTAGACCCCTTCATTACAGTTCACAGAGATAAGGTGGTTCTACGCACGCACCCAAGGTTTGCTCCGAAGTTCATTTCGAAATTCCACGTAAACCAGTCTATAGAACTGCCAACGTTCTTTCAAAATCCTTCCAACTTGGGAGAAAAAACTCTGCACACACTAGATGTGCGCAGAGCGGTCATGTTCTACATGGAAAGAACCAGACCACTGAGGAAGACTAATCAGTTCTTCGTCTCGGTGGCAGCAGGAAGAGAAGGGGATGCAGTTTCAAAGTCCACTATTTCTAGATGGATTGTTCAATGCATCACTCTCTGCTATACTCTTGCTAAGAGAGAACTGCCCTTTAGGCCAAGAGCACACTCTACTCGAGGCACGGGGGCGTCCATAGCATTCATTGCAAATGTTCTCCTTGAGTCCATCTGCAAAGTGGCTACCTGGAGTTCTGTGCACACCTTTACAAAATACTACTGTCTAGATGCACACTCGAGATCTGACTCCCAGGTGGGTCAGGCAGTATTAAGACATCTTTTCTCTACTGTTCCTTCTCATAACCCACCGCCAACTCCGGGTACTGCTCGCTAGTCTATGCACAGCATGTGATTCTAAGCAGATTAACAAGCATCAGAAGACAATGCATTACTTACCGTAAAAGCATTTCTGATGATTGTATCTGCTTAGATTCACATGCGCCCACCCTTCCTCCCCGCTCGGATGAAAGGAACATAGACTTCCTTTTATATCTCTCTTTTCTGTACTCACTCACGTCTAGAAGGCTCCCTCAGGGCAGAAAAATACAAACAGAGGGACCTCGACGCGTGAGGGATTGTGGGTACAACACACGTCACTATAGGGATAGTATTTCAGACACGCCTTGTCGACGTCCCTTTTCGACTACGAAAAACAAAATGCAATACTCCGCAGTGACCACTGGATGTCGGACCTATGCACAGCATGTGAATCTAAGCAGATACAATCATCAGAAATGCTTTTACGGTAAGTAATGCATTGTCATATTTATCCTTAGCTGGAGCTCTACCACCAGACAAATTAGGTTAAGCAGTTAGTTATTTTGAACATGGGTGCCATTACTTTTAAAGGCAGCACATGGCTGTTGTAAGCATTTTGGTTGCAGCAGGCTGTTTTAGGAAGGCATATGTTACTTGCCAGGTTGCCAAATTACACTGCAGCTGCTGGTGTTTTAGTAGACATGTGGGAACTATTCTTGTCAGCAGGGAGAATTTTGAAAATTAGGCCAGTTTAGCAGAACCCCCTTTCTGAAAGAGAACTATTGTTTTGCATTGCAAAAATCAAAAGAGCTAAAGTGTGTGAGCTTGCAGATTGCATTCTATCACATCATCTTATTATGGTGTTAGATCTGGCTATAAGTTATCATCAGCTAATGTCGGCAGCAGTCCCTTTACAGCATCCTTGTTACTCTGAAAATGTGTGCACAGGTGTGTTCAGATACTGAATCTGCATTGTACTGTTAAAATAATAAAGTAAGCCTACATCATCTCTGCCAGATAGTCTGTGCAGTTGTTAACGATGAAGACACTAACAATAGTAAGCATTGGCACGCAAACGGGCCTTTCTGCACACAGTGTAGCAAAAACATCTCTGGATTCCCAAATTGTAGCTATTTTCTGAGTGCTTCCATTTTAGGGATAATTACTTTTTTGTTGAGTGTGAAAGATGAAGGCCAGTGAGAGATATGACCAAATCCCACAATTTCTCCAAGTGGGGAAGCTGCCCACTTACACACTGTGGGAAACCAGAAAAAGGAATCGGACAATTTTGTCTCATGGTTCAAGGGTTTATTCAAAATAAAAAGATAAAATCACCTAACTTGCCCTATTTCTATGAGGGAAGTGCCCTACCTAGCAAAAATATAAAAGCTGAGGATGTCTGTAAAAAGTCCAAAATAAAGTCCTTTTTAATCTGAATCCTATCCCACGAACTGGCCCTACCACTTTAGAAAACGCCTAATTAAAAAGGGAAATGGGAGGCTTTGTATACTAGCCTCAGCAAGGCTTCTGTATGGCCCAGCTTAAACTTGACTAGTTTTCAGTCTTCTAATGTCCTTTTCCACAGATGGATATTCTTCCCAGCCTTGATACTAGGTTAAGGATTTCAGTCTTTGTTATTAACGAAAATAAAACTGTTTATTGAATCAAACAATCCCATTCCTCAAGGTTTGCTGAGAAAATAAAACGTTTGTCTTTTCCTCCTTTGAATCCCTGGGACTCCCTGTTAAGATGTATTTCTGAGGGGGTGCCGTTGCGTGTTTGCCAAGATGGCAGACTTCACTTGAGCACCGCTTGGGGTGCAACTTCTCTGCATGTTAGTGGGTCAGAATTGAGTTATCCCTGACCATAAATGAAGCGAGAGGCTTGCTGATGGGTGAGCGCACACTCGGCGTGTGTTATTTAGAACAGAGCTGTCACTGACGCCGAGAAATCGAGTGGCGGACATTTTTCCTGGCGTGGGGTGAGGCCTGTGTGCTGCTGGTGGCCTGCCTGTTTACAGTGTAGAGGTGGTCGCTGCGAGCTGTGGTCAAGAGGCGGGGGGTATACGTTGGAAGACCTCGTTGTGGAACTTGGACCGTGCTCAGCCGGCCCTCCCCGGGTGCAGTCACTTTTGCTTTCGCTTCCCCTGCAGCCCGCTGCCGTACATAGAGGCATGGTGAGGGATGGAGGGGAGAACTGCCCAGGCGGGCGAGCAACTCAGTAAGCGGCCCCGAGCTAGCTCTTGTGGCGGATGGGGGCTTGCAGCTGACCCATTCAAAGGGCTGATTGGTTCCATTGATATTACGTGCTGCAGGTGTTGCCCACATAGCATACAGCTGTGATATTAGGAGATTAACAGCTGTGTGCACTAACACTGCTACTTGGATAGTTGTACAGGGCTTCCCGTGGCAGAGGTTTGTGAGTGCTACGGTGGGACCGCCACTTAGCAGAGAAGGCATCTTGACCCCTTTTCTTGACTTTGTCTCTCCCTTTGTGCACCGGGCTACGCGGTGGGAGGAGTGCTGTCTACCCATAGCTTCATATAGGACTCAGGGACTATCGCACCTGCAGACTTGGTTGGCAATTCTTTGTGCGACCATTGCGTTACATAATATGAGCAGGTGAAGTGAACAACATGGTGACACAGCTGAAGGCACGTTGTACTGCTGTCTCACTCCCTGGATTGGTGCGCTTTTGATGACTCTGCATTGGTAAGGAACTTGCGGAGAAGACCCCCCTCCTTTTGACATCTTTTGCTGAATTTTGGGATAAGTGACATTGCACATTGTTGACCAAGACATGACAGCTGCACCGTGATATACCATGACCAAGGGGGCTGGCCACAAGAAATGCGGCACTATGGATAAGTTTGCAAAACCCAACTACGAAATCTGTGGCAATGGCAGGAGAAGGTGCAGGCGATCGGACGCTAGCACAGGGAGCTACGCCTCATCACCCATTGACCTCCAGGGGGGTCATGTCTTTAATGCAGCAGGGTTTTGCCTCCAACGACAAATTGGACGGCAACGACCATACGCACACAACTCGAGAAGGCAACTCAGCGGATAACCGAAGCTGATACACGGATCAGCACTGCAGAAGATGCCATAACAGCATTGCAGGGGAATGTGACGTCCCTTGCTAAGGATATGGGCACTATCAAAACCAGGTGCGAAGATTTAGAAACAAGGTCGAGACAGAATAACGTTTGTATTATAGGTGTGCCAGAGGTAGCTCTGAATGGTGCAATGGAGACCGCAGTGGAAGATTTGTTGAAGGTTGCTGAGCAATCCCGGGTGGTCCCCACTGTTGTAGTGGAACGAGTGCACAGAGCACTAATGGCAAGGCCAAAACGGGGTGGGTATCCCAGATCTATAATTGCCCACCTGATGAACTACAGAGACAGGGACTTAATACTGAAGGCAGTGCGAGAGAAGCAGGAGCTACGGCTGGGATCCAGTGTGGTCCGCATCTTTCTGGACTATACTTTAGCAGTGCAGCAGGAAAGATGCACATTTGTTGGGTTAAAAGGCTCCCTGGGTAGCGTGCTTTATCCTGCCTGGTTGCGCCTACAATTTAACAATAAGACCCATTTCTTCACATTTCCTGAGCAGGCCACACTCCCTGCGAGACAAGCATATGGTGTCACAGCTGAATTACTTACCCATGATGATGCTATAATGAAGTGCTGACGGTAATATTTGTTTTTTGTGTCAGAGAGAAGTTATGGTTGATTGCGTGAGATCACCACTCGTAGTAGCGGTAACGGTTGCCCCCCCACCCCCAATGCAAGTGCATATTCCAGTTACGGTGGGGTGGGGGGAGTTGGGCTAGGGCATGCATAGTCAAAGTTTGGGGTACTATGTGGGTGGGGGAGGAGGGATCCGATGGGAGGTTGTGTTATAAGAGTTATAAAATGCACAGGTTGAATACAGTACAATACGTCCGGAAAGATTTCATAATTGTATGTCATTTTCCCTCCATGTGTACACCCGTAAACTTTTTGCTGCAGTTTAGACTCCATAGACTAACTTTGCCAGAGAAGCACAGCCTTCAGCTGCACTCCTCTGGGCTTTCGCTCGCTTTTAATGGGGAAACTGACATGCCCTTAACAGTCAGCACTGGGAGACTTTGTTCATCTTAGTCCTTTTCTCATGTTGCAACTTTTGTGCAACTTGTAACAAGTACACAATGTACCTTCCAGTACAGTCTGTAGTCATTTTCCAAAGGCCCTAGAAACTCCTGATGGACTTTTTGTGAGATGTGCAAATGTGTCCTAAACAGGACTGGCGGCAGCTATCTTTTCACATTATTTTTAACCCTTTCCTGCCATGTTAACCGTGTTTGGCACTAATAGGTGGCCTGGCTCCAAAATGCCATGCCACAAGGTTCTTTGTCCTGTCTTTTGGCCATCTTGCCCCTTTGCCTTCCCCAGGTCGAGTCAACCCGGGTCCGTCCTTATTTGGTCATGCACTTTCCTGTGAAACCCAATGCTTTCGCAGTTTTCTGCATGCCTTGTGTGTGTGTGTGCCTCCAGGATGTGGTCTGGAACGTCTGAGTCCAATACACATCCTGGGTGCCAGAGAGTCTGGCTTGCCCTGAAAGACTGGGACCACCGTGGTCCGTGATTGTCCACGTATGGAGTGTGTGTTTGTGAGCAGATCTCCCATTGGGTTCTCTTCATTTCGGCGCAAAGGGAACTTTGGATAAGAGAAGGCCAAAAACACCCATACCATGTTTATCTCTGGAGTTCTCACTGAACGAAGGATACGATCCAAGTATCCTGAAACTACGAAGCTGAGTCGAGGAACCGCTGGTGACCCGCTGGAAGGTTTGGCACCCTGAGTCCGCTGTCGTCCCGTGGGACCCCTCTGCATCTGGTCGTCCTAGAAGGTCTGCGAAGACTCTTCGACCCATTGGAATAGTGGGACCAACTATTCTCTGCACCTTCACCAAAACCTGCAAGTAAGCTTTCTTGGAAGTGTCCCTGAGCAAACCAGTGGACTGACCAGTTTACCCAGTTGCTTTGCTCTGTCACTGCCGCCGTTTCGAGGAGGCCCTTGAAACTTGGTATACTGCTAGGTCTGTGTCCACGGCACCCTCACACTGAATTTCGTACACTTGGCGTTCCAAGGTCTGAAGTGAGACGAGTGTGCCAGGACCGGAGCATACACGATTGCCCTGCCGCGGCAACGACCATTGCAAGTGCGCTGCATTTGTGACCCTCTGTTAGGGAGAATTCTCATACTATGGCTAATGTCCCTTACCTATAGAGTCAAGTGTTTGTTTCTTTTTACCTGCTAAGAGTGAGACTCTTTTTCCCACTCTTAGGCATTTCTGCTATGTGTGTTCTAGGCTATTTTTGTGTTTAATGCCTATGGGATTTTCTCTCCCCCATAGGAACCATCTTTATTCACATGTGTTACACAGCACCCTCAGTGCAGTGACACAGGGGTGTCGTAGCGACCCCCAAATATAGACTCCATACCCTGGGACTGACTACTGTCTCCCAGGGCATGTAAAGTCCCCATTGACTTTACTAGTCAAATCCTATGAACTAAACCAGTACAACCCATCTTACTATGGAGGTACTGGAAGGAGTTAATAGTTTTTTCCCCTATGTTCATTTTCGAGAGTGTACCCTACAGTACCCCTCTCAAAGGTTTCTGGCTGGTGGCAGTGGTTGCTACCATAAATATTCGACAGTGAATATTTCTCTATGGGATTTTCCCATTGTTTGAGGCTACCACTTTTTCTGACAGCCTCTAACATACCGCCGGTGCATTTTAATATTAACTTTGCTCCGGTAGGTTTTATTTGCCAGAACTTTAATATAACTTCTTTCTCGTGTCTTTCTCTACAATCCTAACCCAGGTCGGGGATCCTTTGTTCGTCCTTTTGGCGGGCTTCTCCCGAGAAGCCCTCCTTTCGGCGCCACTGAGTCTGGGGTGGGTCCATTGTGTGGGAGGGGGAGTAGGACCCCTGGACAAGGTTGCCTAAGCAACCCATGTAGCAACCCATGTCGCACTCTATCCTGATAGGCTGGAGGGTCTCCCGCCAAGATGACCACTCCACTGTGTGAGTGACAGCTAGGCTCTATGAATGGGGATCTTTTTGCATAAAAGCAGGGTCCTGAGGACTGGAAGAGCAAGACGTCGCCACTGGAACCAAGAAGCCGAAGAGGAGAGAAGCCAAAGACATCTACAACGACTGAACCACCGCTGAAGCCCTGCTGCAGCGTCTCACCACTTTTCTCCACACGACGAGAGGAGATCTTCATCTAAAAGAGCCTTCTTCCCTTGAGCTGGTGGAGCCAACCAGTTTGCCAATCGCCTTCCCGAACCTGCCGTGGTTGAATCGCCAGTTCCCTGCACTAGGAGACCGGATAGCCAGGCAGCTATCGATCCGGACCGCGATTTAAAAGGAGCGTACCTTTTAAACTTCGTTGGGCAGCACTGCAGCTGGTTTCATCCCTGGGTAGTGCAGTACCTCGAACCTTCCTCCACGACGAGAGCCTCACTTCCTCTGCTGGATCACCCGAACTGCAGGAACTACCAGGAACAACCGCCACCGCAGGAGCCACTTCTTCATTTTAATGTACATTGTTCCGCCAGGCCGCCCTTTCTTCGCGGTAGTGCTAAAGGTGTTTTAAATCCTTTACCTACCTGTTGGGTTGGCCGCCCCCTTCTCTAAATGTTGTCTGTCGCCCTCTGCATCCGCCTTTTCAACATCGTTAACCAAAGACTTGACTGCAGCTGCAAGAACATTTTGCTCCTGGGCCCTTGCCCTCTACCACGAACTCTGGCACAGGCCTACTGACTCTGGTCACATTTGTTAAATCTGCTTTCTCGAGATTGATTCTCCATTCGAACTGTGTGGTGCACCCTTTCTTATAACTACTCTTTCCTTCCCACTGTTTAATCTTGTGAAATGCAATTTTGCTCAGTTTTCATTTAAGTAATGCTTATAATGATGCACTGTCTTGGTCTAACTGGGTCACAAGTTAATGGGAAGTGTTGCTAGGGTGTATAAAAACCTATTTATGAATAACTTGTGCTTTCCCTCCCTTGTGAGGAATTGTTAGAGGATCCCTTGTGTGTAGTTGTCACTGTGCCGTTTTGCTCAGTTTTCACTGTGGTTCACTTGGTCTACAATTCATATAGGGAGTGTGTATATTTTTCCTTGACTTAATTTAACTTGCTTGATATTTGTGATACATGTGTTTTGATTAGAAGTGTATAAAATAAATATATATCTACTTTTTAACTACAAAGCTTTGGTCAGTGTTTCCTTGTCCCATAGCCTAATAAGCCTATTGTGTAAACCCTGAATACTGCTCATCTCCCTCTTAAGATATGTCTGACTGCTCAGCCACAGCTACCAACTAAATCTTTGTGGTACAGACTGATACCAAAGGGGATTTATTGCTCTCACCTGTGCTCCCTAAGGGAACTGCACTGGATTCTGCCTAACACCCTCTTGCCCCTGAAGCCTGCTGCAGTGAAAACAGGTCGATTCATCCACCCGGAGTGGAGAAATCGCCACTGTCCTGTTTGGGAATCCTCACTGCATCTCGGGAACTGAAAGCTGCAGAGACGTCCTTTTTGTCGCGTTCGAACCTGCAAGCGAAGTGGACTGAACTGGCGAAGTTTGGGTCCGAGAGCGCCTGGGACCGGTGAGTACTTCCAACACTAACCGGTGACCCCTAGCGCCAGGGCCCCTTTTTACACAAGAGTGGCCCCTGATGGTCCATCCCTTTTCCACTGTTAGTGCGAACTAGCGACTCCATTCCGCTCTCTGTAACTGCCTCTGCCTTCAAGTGGAGGTCCTCCCTGAATAGTGGGAACTTGTTCTTCATTGCCTCATCCACCTTCCTGTGCTGCTAGGGACCCCTGAAGAGACTCTGTTTTGCCCATTGGAACAACCGCGTGCACTTGCATTGCATGTACTTTTAAGCACAAGGCTCCTCTCTTCTTAGGGCTTGGACTGCCTCTTAGTTAGGTGTGTTGCTGATGTCGAAGTGGCCTAAAGACTACCTGCACTGCCTGTTTCCTTCCCATCTAGGTTGTCAACATATTTCGTGCATTTAACCCTTTAGACCCCAATGGTCTTGTGTGTATATATATTGAATTGATTGTGATTGTGTTGGTTTGCTTAGTAATGTTGTGATTCTTTTGCTATGGTCTGAGTTACAAAGGCCAGGTAATAAATGTGTTTATATTATTGATATAACACCTGTCTGGGAGTAATTTGTAAGTGTCCTTGCTCTGTGTGCTCTTTGAGGTCTTTCAGTCACCCTCACCCCTCCTGAGACTTAGTCTTCACCGCCTGCCAAAGCTACCTTGATTGGTCTGGCTTGTCCAGAGGTTAGTTACCCTGTTCCAAGAAACTAAGTTGGCCTTCTGAACGTCTGCCCACCAGGTCAGAGTTTAGAAATCCATCTTAACATACCTGATAGCCACAACGAGTTGCTCGACAAAGATGATTATTGTGACATGCCTTAGAGATCATGGCTAGGAATGACTCCTGTAATGTGAAGCTGCTAAGCTCGAATGTAAGGGGGTTGGAGGTCCTAATGAAGGTGTGTAAGGTTACCTCATATGCTAATAGGCTCGGGGTTAAGATTCTATTTCTTCAAGAAACTCACATTTTGGCCTATCACTCATGCAGGGTAGCCCTTGGGTGGGGTGACCTACGATGTCATACGTGTTATGGTTTTGGTGCACCAGTTTTTACCATTTGTACATCTGGAAACTATATTTAACGACTGTGGCAGGTTTGTTTTTGCTCATGGGAAGGTGGGTAATTTGGTTGTTCACCTGATTTATGTGTATGGTCTTGTTTATTTTATTTGCTTATATAGTGCACAGAACCCGAGGGTATCTGGGCGCTTTAACTTAGGAGAACAATAGTTGTTACAGAAATATAAATAAATATTTACAGTCAAAAGGTGTAGTAATATGCAGAAATATACAATGTAGGAGAATGTAAAATATATACAGTGACAAAACAAGGCTCAAAGGTAGGCTTACAGAAGGCCAGGTGTGGTTAACTGAAGGGGTGCTCTAGAGCGATGGGCATAGTCGATGGAGCAGCTTGGTCATAGGGTCAGGTACGGGAGGTAGTTAGTTTGGTCGAGCAACCAGGTTTTAACTTTGTACTGGAATGAGAAGAATATTGACTTGGCGCAGGCAGTAGTTTGTTCCAAGAATTGACCGCCATCACCGGGAAACTAGAACCTCTGGCTCTGCTGAGTTTGAGATTAGGTATGGTGAGGCAGTTGGCTCTAGTAGGTCTAGAGGAAGCTTTCCTAGAGAATTTGTCAGTCAGATACTTGGGGGCAGCGTTGTTTAGGCACTTGTGGGTGATCATAAGTGTTCTGAAGGTGATCCTATCTTGGATTGGGAGCCATTTGGTCGTCTGTCGGGTTTGTGACATGTGGCTCGAACGAGGAATATTGAATACAGATATAACTGCATTGTTTTGCAGTACTTGTAACTTGTGGAGGTTTCTCTGGCTGGTACCAAGGTAGGTGTTACAGTAGTCCAATTTGGAAAGAATGAGTGCTCTTGCAAGGGTAATGCAGCTGTTAGTGGACAGGAAGGGTCTACAGGCGTTTATAAGTTTAGCTGTGTAAGCTGTAGAGGATGAGGTGGCATTCATTTGTCTTTGTAAGTTTAGGGCAGAATCTAGATAGAAGCCTAAGGTTTTGGCTTCCTTGTCAACTTTGATGAGGTTGCCGTTGATGTTGAATGTGGCGTATTTAGGGCCTAGCTTGTTAAGTCTTAACTTGAATCTGATGAGTAGAAGCCCAGTTTTATCATCGTAAAGACATAACCCGTGCTTGGCCATCAGACCTGGATTTTGCTGTAGATGTCGTTGAGGAATGTGGAGTCTAATTGATAGTTGAGGGTGATGAGTATTTGCGTATCATCTGCGTAGTTCGTATATTATACGCCAGGGTCATCTAGATGATCAAATAGGAGCTTTGTACATATGTTGTAGAGGGTAGGCGAGACACAAGAGCCTTGTGGGACCCCACATGTGATGGAGGGATAAGCAGAGGCAGTAGGGGGGGAAAAACCCTCCTCGATCTATCGCAGAGGAAGGAATTGACCCAGGCTGCAGCACTGGTGGAGAACGAGGCGGCTGTAATAAGGTGGTTAGTTAAAATGTTCTGGTCGACTAAATCGAATGTTGTAGTCCTAAGGTTGATGACTCTGATTTTTATGGCATTCTGTTTAAAAAAAAATGCACTAAATACACTACAGCATCAGTCATTTTTGGTGGAGATTTCAATACTATACTGGATATAAATGTAGATCGCACCTCCATCAACGCCTAGGTCGTTAACTAATGCAGCACGTACCATACTCATGCATACAGAGGATTTGGGGATGAGGGATGTGTGGTGAGCACTCAACAATGCTCAGCGCGCATATATCTTCTATTTGTCAGTGCATGATATGCACTCGTGCATCGATCTATGGTTGGTGTCACACAAATTGTTGAGCTGAGTGCCGGATATTACCTAGAACTTTGTCGGATCACTCCCCGGTATTGCTTTCGTTAGACATTCCTGGGTACACCGCACCGAAAACGCAACAGTGTTTTAGACCTAACAAGTGGGGTTTCTCGTTCTGTGGTGCACTAACGTCCCTTCTCAATGTAATATCAACAGAATTGCAAAGAATTATTATAAAGGGGTGTCCGGCTGCGATAAAGGTTACAGTAGTGTTACCCTAACCACACCGAAGAGAATGTACTATGTTGTTACGCCTGTAACCTTTGTACGTGCTCAACACTCTCATACAATATCCCACAAAAAAATCAAACCATAAGAATCATTACATGAAGGTCCCCTTTTATTGGACCATGAGAAGGTTTGTTCCAGTATTCATTTGGGAAGTAACCAATTATAAGCCAAGGTCTCAGATGATTACAAAGCAAAGACACAGGTCATGTCTTGGTTAGCCTTCATTTGAGAAATGCCACATAAAATCTGAGAAGTAACCAATTATAAACCAAAGTCTTAAATGATATTCTTTCAAATACAAAGGCAATAATCCTGCACCTGTTATGGTCGCACACCAACAAATTGCAGCACAGATCGCTAAGCTTGATTTTTAAATGCACACACAGTCCATATAATTGCAAAGTCCCACGTTCTTATCAAACAAACGGTTTACATGATCTGATCTCATGCAAGTCACAGCTTCAAATACGAACTCCACATTAATCGGACCATAACAGGCACAGGATTATTGCCTTTGTGTTTGAAAGTATATCACATAAGGACTAGGTTTGGATTGACAAAACGTCTGTCTCAGGAAATAGGAATCACTGAAACACCAAGTTTTCAGATATATATGTCAGATTAACAAGTGTTCCCATTAGTTTTGCCCTGATGACGACTGTAGTGGTCGAAACACGTGTCAGCATTTCTCAAATGAATACTAACCAAGACATTACTTGTCACCTTGTTTTGTAATCACCTGAGACTTTGGTTTATAATTGGTTATTTCCCAAATGAATACTGGAACAAACCTTAGCATGGTCCAATAATAGGGGACCTTCATGTAATGATTCTTATGGCTGTTTTTTTTTTGGGAGGGATATTGTATGAGAGTTTTGAGCGCATACAAAAGTTACAGGCGTAACAACACATTATTTTAAACCTACCTCCTTGGAGGACCCTGTCTTCTGGGCAAATAGGACAGAGCAAATAGCCAGCTATTTCCACATCAACGAGGGGTCAGTGAGCACACATACTATTCTTTGGAAAGCGTTCAAAGCGTATATTGGGGGTATTACTATGTCTACAGAATTTGGAGTGTTGCGGGAGATGAGAAGAGAATTGAAAAGGAGCGAGGAGGCATTTGCGCAGTTGCAACAGGGATACATTGTTGCTCCATCGCCCCACATCAGGAATGACATTAAGGTGAACTTAGATAAATACGGGAGGTAGCCAATAGGTAGCTATGCTATTTTAACAGGCCTGCAGCGGCCCGCCGGTACGGGGAACTGGGCAGACCTAGGAAACTGCTGGCGCAAACAGCCCGTAATGATAGCAGAAGTTCCAATATTCCATGTATAACATGACCGGATGGCGCAGTGGGTAACACGGGGGAGAGGTAAATGCAGTATTTTATGATTTTCTTTATAGGGAATTATATGCTCCAAAAAGTGAGGCCACAGCGTCAGAGATTAATATCTTGCGAAAATGTCCACAACACTTGTATCTGCTGAGGTGCGGAATATGTTGGAAGAGTCGATAAATTTGGCCAAAATAAAGAAAGCTATTTGAGACTTCCCGAGAGGGAAGGCCTCGGGGTCGGATGGGCTAGGGGCAGAATTTTATTAGGAGTTTATAGAAGAGCGCTCTCACCGGCTGCTTTTGGTTTGCTCTGTAGCTCTAGAAGCTGGGATCCTGCCAGATTCTATGCGTGAAGCAATAATCATTTTATTACTTAAACCCGGTAAGTCTCCAGATGACTCTGTGTCGTATCAACCGTTATCTTTAATAAACACTGATGCAAATGTTTTTGCAAAAATTCTGGCATCTAGACTGAACCCACTAATGCCATATATGGTGCTTGAGGATCAGGCAGGATTCATATTGGGGAGATCTATGGCGTCCAGCATACGACGGATGTACAATATAATTGCGCAGATATCACAGGACAGTCAAGGGGTTGCTGTCTCGTTGGATTTGCAGAAAGCATTTGACACATTGTACTGGCCCTTCTTATTTAGGTATTTAGGATACTGCATAATTATGGGTTTGGACCAAACCTTATTAAGCGGGTGAGAGCTTTGTACACACAAGCATATGCCAGAGGGAATGCAAATGAGGTTCTCTCACCTGTATTATCCTTGAAGGGGCGCACCAGGCAGGGGTGCCCCTTGTAACTACTGTTGTTTATCTTAGTGATAGAACCGCTGGCTGATCTTATGCAAGATTGCTATGTGGCCGCCGTGGTTCACATTGCTGGACAGGTGAAACTCATCACGTTATATGCAGAAGACATATTGATGTATCTAAGAGACCTGGGGAAGCATCTGCAGTAGATATTAACTGTGGTACGCGAGTTAAGGAATTATTCTGGCTTGGGATTTAAACAGCAGCAAGTCTGGGGTCTTTTCGTTAACGGACATAACACAAGAACCATGTAACATCTTTGGGCTGCGGTAGTCGCCTTCGAATATAAAATACCCTGGAATTGAGAATGCGCTTTCATCTGCTCTTACCACATCGCTTAATTAGGACTCCCATGTGACTAAAATTGCAGTCGGGGTGGAATCATCTCCCTATTTCAATGATGGGACGAGTCGCTTTAATAAAAGATGACCATCCTACCTGTTTTTTTAATTTTTTTCCCAATAAAATGGCTCAGATGTGTGCATTTGTTTGGAAAGGGCAAATGAGAGTAAAATGGCTGGCGTATGAGCTTGGGGGGCTGTCAGCCCCTGACTTTGAACTATATTATCTAGCGGCGCAGGCGTATTATGCAACATACTGGGTGGATAGTAGCCTAGTCGTCGCATTTGAAGTTGAAAAAGCAGGGGGCCTCCCCTGAGTTACTGATACACTTAATCAATGGGGACACATACCACCACACCCGCCACTGGATCAGGTGAAAGCCACACAGGTGGCTTGGGCTAAGTTAACTAGGCGCCCCAAGAGTACAGTGTTATATAAAAAAGCCATACCAATCTGGGACATTCCGTTCCTGAGCCCAACAAAGAATAAATTGCTGGCAACGCATTGGCGGGAGGCTGGCATTCTAAACTTGGGTGATTGGTTCTATGAGCGGGCCTTTGTCACATGGGATCCGATTAAGGTGCACATAGGCGATACGCCACTCTGTCGCCTTCAGTATTGTCGTATTCGCTCAGCCATGGCCTCAATATGGCCTGTGTTTCCACAAAAAGTCTTTAGCAAATTACATGACCAAAGAAGAACTAACAACTTTACTGATGGAAATAGATACACAATTGGAAAATTACCAAAGAGAAATTCAATCCGAGAAAATTAGGAAATTTAGGCGAGACACCTTAGATTATAATATAGACATAGTATACTCGTGGAAGGATTATTATCAACAAAAAGACCAACAAAGGGGAGGAAGCCCATTTCCTAATAAGAACAAACCATCAACAGATACTAGACCATAGTCATCGGAGGCATCAAGCAGTGAAATTGAAACTCCAGAAGCTGCTACTGAAACAGAACAAGTGGATAGTGAAACGAGAGAAACCGATCAGGTAGCCAGTACGGCAAAGTGTCAACCAGAGAAATCCAAATCAGTTTATTCTTTTTTAGGCTGAATCCGACACGACGAAGCAAACAGAAAAAATCCCCCAAGGAAGGTGAATTACCCCCCCAAAGAAAACCTAGTGGTGAACATCTCTAAGTATAAATTGTCTAAAATTGAGATACAGACACTACAAAAGGGCATATCATTTGTCCCCCAATACAGTAGCACACTTCTCAAAGAAAAAATAGTATTTTTCAAATTGACGAGAAAAATTAAGTTGAAACTCTTCTTTGACACGGTGGAAATTCCAGATAAAAGACCACAGTCCGAATTCCTTGAGTTGAAACCTAAAAGTACCTTCACACCGCCCATACAGAATTCAGCATTGGATTCTTTCCAGAATTTGGTACTGAAAGATATGAAGAAGATTATGTTCAAAAACAGAACACGAGGAAATCTAACCCTAAGAGAAAAACAAGCACTAGACCGTCTCTGGGAGAATCCAGATATTATTTTCAAACCAGAGGATAAAGGGGGTGTCCTAGTCATCATGGACACCAACAAATACAAAGCTGAGGTTGAAAGGCAATTGAATGATCAAGACACATACTTAGACATTTTTCAAGATCCGACAGAACAAGTACGCAAAATCATCAAGAAGACACTAGAAGAAGCCTAAGTGGAAGAGATCATCACCCACAAAACCAAAAGTTTCCTTACTAATACTCATTCGTTGATACCTGTCATTTATGTTTTACCTAAAATTCATAATAATTTGATGGAACCCCCAGGACGTCCAATAATTGCAGCAAACAGTTTACTCGAACCAATTGCCCAATATATTGACAGGATTATTCAACCTCTTGCACAAGAATGTACTACATATATCAAAGACACTAATCAATTTCTGAAGAAACTCTGAGAAGGACATTCTATTTTCTATGGACGTAACAAGCCTATATACCAACATAACACACCAAGCTGGATTGGAAGCTGTAGAATGGATGTTATTAAATACTACAGTATCAGTGAAAAGTGACCGTCTCTTCATCTTGAAACTCCTGACAATTGTTCTGAATAACAATTTCTTTTCTTTCGAAGAAAGATAGTTTGTCCAAATATCGGGTACATCAATGGGGGCCGTAATGGCCCCAATTTATGCGAATATTTACATGTCATACTTGGAAGAGACACAAGTAATTAACAATCCAAGATGGAAAGACAAACTAACATTTCTTACGAGATTCATAGATGATCTGTTTGGCATTTGGAACGGAGGAGAAGAACAGCTTCTTAAGTTCTTTGATTTCATGAACAACTTAGCCCCACAGATTAAATTTACGTACAAATACAGTCGGACTGCCATGGAGTTCTTAGACGTCCAGTTCTATTTGAAAAACAACAAATTAGAAACAACAATCTTTACAAAAGAAATGGATAGGAATAGTCTCCTTTTGGCTACGAGCTTCCATCCTAGGAATACCATCTCAAGTATCCCTCTAAGTCAGTTCTTAAGATATAGACGCATCATCTCAGAGGAAGATGAATATGAATTGAAATCAGCAGCTCTCAAAGAAACATTCCTCAAGAGAGAATACAACAATGAATTATTAAACACACAGGCAATGCAAGTGAAGAACATAACAAGACAAGAATCATTAACGACAAAAGCAAAAAACACGTCAGCTGAGTTAGTATATGTAACCACTTACTCACAGCAAAGCGGCACAATCAAGGAAATAATCCGAAAGAATTGGGAAATATTGTCCCAGGATGCAACAGTGTCCAGATTATTTCCATCACCTCCCTTGTTTGCATATACCAATAGCAGATCACTAAAGGACCAACTGATCAAATCTGATTTCAGTCAAAGATATTGTCCAACAAAGGAAATTTATAGGGGGACTATACCATGCAATAACTGCAGTTCCTGTAATAACGTAATGAAAGGTAATTCCATAAATCATCCACATACCGGACAAAGTATTTCGTTGAAACACACCTCGACTTGTGACGCCAAAAATGTAATATATGGTATAAAGTGCCCATGGGGCTTATACTACATTGGACTAACTACCAGGAAAGCCAAAATTCGGTGGGGTGAACACAAATCAAACATTCCGAATCACTCAGTGAAATCTCCAGTAGCCCAACACTTCGACACTGCAAAACATTCTATTGCACAAATTCAGTTTGTCATTTTGGAGCATGTAAAATTACCAAAAAGAGGAGGCAACATCACCAAATTGTTGCAACAACGAGAGATATTCTGGATTGAGAACCTCAACACAATGTATCCAGAGGGATGAATTTAGATTGGGATCTGAATTGTTACCTATAGGCATCTTTTCAAAGATGAATGGACAAGAACAAGTGACTAATGTGAAGTGATGAGTTCCTCCTTATCACTAGAACCTTTGATATCTTTGGCAGTAAGATCGAAGATTTACAGAAGAACTTGCGTAAGTTTCAGGACATTGTTGCTAAAAGACAGAGACCCCCTTGTCATGATGTGAAAATGCTTTTTATTGTGCCTATGATTGAAATGTCACGTGATGTTTAGTTTTAAATTAGTAACTACATATTTGCAGTATACACTTCCAACAGCAAAAGAAAGATAATGTGAAAAAGAACAATGTGTCTTGATTCAAATTGGTTCAACAATGTAGTTTTATGTGTCTATGTAATGTTATTTGAATTGTTTAGCCGCAATGATGCCTGCTAAATGTGTTTCAATGAGTGAAAGGTCACGTGATACATAAGACGAAAAACTGTGTTACGGTATAATCTCTTACTTCCATCATACAATTAAGAAAGGACAACAGGAAGAATTTTTGCGTGTTGAGGGAGAATATATAATTAATATTCTCATTGCGTTGTATTACGTAACTTTTCTATGCCTCCTTATTATTCCATGCACACGTATTGAGATTATTTCATCTAGTGGTGAGACGTTAAGTCTATATGAGGATCTCGATTAGTTATAGCCACTTAGAAAGAGGGCTGTCGATTTAGCTTAACATCCGTGTTCTCCCAACATGGCGCCCGCAGTAACATCTAACAGTATAGCTTTTATTAAATGGACGACGAACTGCCGCGGTTGCTTAGCGACACGCGCTGCAGCCCGGCGTCTCCGATTTTCCCAGTGAACGAGCACTCGCGGCAGCACCTAGATGCACGCTGATCCTCCTTAACAGGTAAAAAGCTATCTACACATTGGATCGCGTATTTAGCTATTGAAAGTGGCACTTAGTTGTAGCTCTACTACCGAGTTCTAATAGTATCCCTTTATTGCATGGGTTAAGAACGACTTAAATCGTGAAACATGGCGGGTCGACTGTTAACCCTCCGAGAACTACAAGACTAGCACAATTCGGCAGCAGTAAACTAGATCGTGCATAACCAAAAGGTATGAAATGATTCAATCCAGTGGCACATCAAACAAAAACACAAATCTAAATGTGTTAACTATATTTAGTTAAACTGAAAAGGACCACACATGATTTATTCTCAGGGTTCTTTTTAAACCGAAGCGTCAATCAAAGAAGATAGGAGCTATTACCAACAGACATGAGTACTCCACAAGTGATGAGTGATACCTGTTATCTTAAAAATAACGCACCGCACTTAGAACTTGTATGAATTTGGTGGTACGCAGGGGGACCCAACGCCTTAAACAGCGACTGGTCCCTCTGCGCACCACCGCCTCTCTTAATTCATTTCACTCAAGAGTGAAACATTTTCTATCTTCATTTGACAGCCTCTGAAATTGCCCTACAAGGGCAACAAGCTTTTCCTGAGAGAGGGAGACGAATTCCAAGGTTAGTTTATTTGAACAGAGCCACTATTAGTGTATTTAATTTGATTAATGAAACTTTTTACAAATTAAGTAATATATATATACCAATTTATGTCTTACAGAAAATAATCCAATACTCTTAAACCTGAAGAAGGGCATTAATTGCCCAAAATGCGTAGTTGAAAGATAGGAAACTTCATTGGGAGACCTATCAGGATTATTGGATCATGGGAACAAACAAGAGTTGGAAACATATGAAAAATCTGTAAAAGATGTGATTTTAACTTGTTTTGTAAAAACATATGGATTAATAAGTCAATACCTTGCTTATGATGTACAACTTTGATTTTTATTACTAGGAAATGTTTGGAATACAAAAATAAATGTTTTCTTTCATATAAAGGATGTGGAATATGAATGAATATGAATTATTGTGCACAAAATGAATAACTAATTGAACCGGGATATTCTGAAAAATGTTTATTGATTTGAGTATCAAAATTTGTTTTGCCCTGTGCTGTGCCCCAGTTTGCACAACGAGGTTATCGTTGTACCATTCGTTTTTCATTGAGTTTCCACAAGAACCTGCATCACATTCATGCCTTAGTTACTTACTGTTGTTAGACATGAGAAAACACTGTATTGGTGCTATATAGGCTTGTGAAAACATCTTGGGGGTATGGAGGGGGTGCAAACACTGGATATAAGGGATACATTGGAAAGAGACTTGGGAGCCACTTTCGCAGACACACTGGTTACAAATATGTAAGCTCAGAAGGCTGGTGTCAGTGAATTCTAGGTATAGGCTTATTCATTTCAAGATCCTAAACGAAACACATTTTTCTCCATCTTTTTTATTTTATTTTATTGATATTTTATTTCTATCGCGCTCGTACACAAGTGTTTCAGAGCGCGACAAGGCAAGGGAGGGGAACAGGGGAGAACAAAACAGCGATCTTACTAGGCCCAGTGACATTGAGAACAATGGTCTCATGAAAATGTTACCTTCGTTTGAAGGGAGATGTCCCAGATGTAATGTCTCAGAGGCTGGCATATTACATATGCTGTGGTCGTGTCTGGCGCTGTCTGAGTATTGGGATGCAATATATCTAGCATTAGATGGGATTGTAAGCCAGCCTTTGTTATGGGAACCCTCAATGTGTCTATTGGGTTATGTTAAGAGGCTAAATCAATTAAAGCGCAGATTTGTTAACCTTGTACTTTTATTGGCAAAAAGGGCTATCCTGATGCGCTTGACATGGAAGGAGGCCCCCACATACGACAACTGGCTTCACAACGTCCTCTGGGATAATGATAGTGAAGAAACATATGTCCGCCTACATGCTCCAGTGAGTCGTCCGCGAGACATTTGGGGTGATTCCGGCAGTACTTGGAACGTCAAAATGTTGATAAAGTAGACACCTGACTAGTATTGTGAATGTATTGTATGCACTTCGAAATACTGGTATTGGCAAATTATTGATGTCTGTTTATGATTTGCATTACTGTACCCTTGTGAAAAAGAAAATTAAAAACACATTTTTTTAAAAATGAGGTTCAGAAGGCCAGCCTAGTGTCTTGGATCGGGGTAACCTTCTGGACAAGTCAGACGAATCAATGTAGCATTGGCGGCGGTCAAGACTAGGTTTCTGGAGGGGTGAGGGGGATTGAAAGCCCACATTGAGCACACACAGTAAACAACACCACAAATTACATAAATGGGGGGTGGCGGGTGGGGGATAGGGGGGAGAGCAACAGACTCCAGAACACTGACCCAGGTGGCATCAGCAGTGGTCAAACTCGGAATTCATGGAACGAGAGCTGAACGTTTCTCCTGGGTGTCCGGATTGCCCTCTGACCAGGAGATACTTATCTTGACCCAGGAGCTATTAAAGTCCAGTATCACAAATAGAGTGCCAGAAAGGTGGTGGAACTGGCTTTTTTCCCGGGCTGTGACATGCACCCAGAAATGCCCATCTTGAACGTCTCTTTCGATTATTTTGTTTCTCTTTCTTCTCTGCTATTGCTCACTGTTTATGTTGAATCGTCTGGCCAAGTTACTTCCATTGTCTTTGCTTTTTTCTTTCTTTTTAAATTCCTTTCCTTTTTTATTTCTTTTGTATTTCTTTTTTTGTCGGTTAATCAATCTTGCTGCTACCTCTCATTTAGTCTTTTCCGAACTTTGCAGCTACATTATAACTATGCCTGTTGCTGCATTAAACTCTTGCTGTCTCTTTACTGCCACATTTGTGTCTCTGCTACGCCTCTTTGTTTGATTTGACCTCGCTCACTCGCTTTCTCTCTGCTGCAGAATGAGGTACTTATACATGTCGTGCAACTTCCAGATGAGAAGCAACTATAACTTTGTGTCCAGTACACATGACAATTCATTCTTTACATGTTTTCTAGAGGTTTACTAAGATACCTTTTTGTAATGCAGATTCACATACATGTTGTCTTAATGTCAGGTAGGTATACGTATGTTGCACCATTTGGCGTGGTGAGCCAAAAGTAGCTCTTCGTAGATGTTGGTGTCAAGTTAACCAGGTTCTTTAGGCCTTATCCAGGAGTTAAATAGCTCTCCGCTGCCAGCAATTGTGAACCCTGCAAATAGTATGGCATTGATTAAAGTAGGTTGAATGCAAAACCAACACATTTTGGGAGAGGACCGTTTTCTGGCAGACGATCTCTGCAGATTTCTTCCAACAAGAACACAAGTGGGAACTGAACACAGAGGCCCTCAAAGATATTTTCAAGAAAGGGGGCACTCCATATATAGACTTGTTTGCAGGGTCATGCTAGGCGAAACCTTCACACTCTGGTGTGAATAATTTGGTTGATCAATTGGGTTCTGACATGTCAAGGTGGCTACGGTGGGTAGTGCGGCTTGACGCATGACACTTGTGTTCCCTTGAGTGCCTTACTCGTACAGCAGGGATGGCTAGTGCTCCCGAGAGTGAGCAGGAGGGTGTGTGGGGGGCACAGCACTGCTAAGAACTAGCGCTTAGGAGGACCAGAAGCGCTGGGTAGAGTGCTTGGTGCTCTGTGCTTGTTATTGCTATCCACTGATGAGGGGCCATCCAATGGTGTACTGAGTCAAGGGAGAGGGATTTTCTTTGTGCCCCTATACATTTTTGGAATAGCCAGCCCCATCTGGATAGGGGTCAATGGGGCATCTGTAACAGTGCTGCACGAGCGCTTCTTGAGAAGAGTGGTTCTGTGTGCGTGCGCAGCAGTAGTTAACATTAGGCAAAGTGAGACGGCAAGTGATATGCAGTCTGCAGTGCCTGCCGTGCGTTGTACTTGTTACCTCTGAATTGCTCACAAAGGAGCCAATGGTCGTCTGGAAGGAGTCCCAGCCACCCGCTCTTATCAAGAAGCATCCGTGAAGTGAGACAGCGAGTGATAGACAGTCAGCAGGCTATGACAACGACCAATGCTACAGCGTTCCATAGTAAGACTCCTCGTCAGACAATAAGGTAATCGTGGGATCGGATAAATATTTTTTGCCTACTGGCAGTGTTGAAGGTGTCTGTGCTGATGAGGCACTGTCTGCCGTAATTTTGTCCACCTGGGGAGAGAGTCGTCCTTTAATAAAGTATATCAAGCTACTGAGCAGTGTAAGTGACATAGAGGAAAATAAAGCGCTCTAATTTGAGAAGTGCGCAGCAGACGCCACTAGTTGAAGGAATGGAAAGTAATCTACTAACTCAAGATGGCGGCGGACAGGGGAAGATAACGGCTTTCTTTCCCTTGGCCCCACAGAGAACATACAGTGAGGCCATAAAGGCAGGCCTTCATATAGCCGATTCATCTATGGCGGGCTCTGCAACAGACTTTGTAGAGGGGATTGAGATAACAGACCTGGTTCTTCAGGATGTTGAAAGACGAGTGAGTACGTCTTTCAAAGACCTATGTATTAGCCTAGAAGGTATCGGCCCTAGAGGCCTCGTCCACCTTCACTGCCAGGCTAGGCGGCTCCCTGAGAATGTTTGACACTACGGATGGGGAAGAGTCTGATGTAAGCTATACACCAAAGAAATCTAATGCGAACCTGACTCATGGCAAGACGACAGGAAATGAAGAGGTCCTAAGAACTGGAGATAGCCCATTAGTGGCGTTAAATCTGGTCCTGCAGTCTTCTATACGTTTGTATGATACTGTAGTGGAGGAAGTAAGAGCAAACTACATTGTTCTCAAGGAGTTTAAAGACCATTTACTGAGAGTAGATTATATGGCCCCAAATGAAAAGGGCAGTACGCATGCAATAAGTGTGGCACACGTGATCCATCACCGGGAAACGCCTTTGCTCTGAATGCAGTGAACAGCAAGGCCAGCCCAGGGAGTTGGCGAAGGAGGTTGGCAAGGTGTTGTCCGTTGCTATAAGATTGAAGGGTGGGGAGATAATGAAAAAGTTCAAGAACTGCAAAGGCCTGAGGCAAAAGCAGACCTGTGAATCTCGTAAATTTCGGAGAAACTATTTTAATTGTTTTAAACAACCAACAACAAGAGACAGTGGTTCAATGAAGCATCTCCCCTACTTCACCCCATGTATCACACCACAATCTTGTTCCCAGTCCCCTTAGTATATAAAACATGCTCATCGCCATTTTGTCATTTCCCAACATTTCAGTAGTCGTATTTGTCTTTCTCCACCTATACATAATCACCCACTTCTACATGATACATGCACATCGATTCTCCCCTCTAAGTCCATTGATAATCTTTCTAGTTATCGCCTCATCAGAGTTTAACTCCTGTTCTCTGGCCTGACAGATAATTTTCATATGGGTACCTTAGGCCTGGCACATGGATGAACCCATCTACCATATTCCATTCCATCTCATTACAATAAAGAATATTCTCTTTCCACCATCCCACTGTGGGGCTCCATGCCCTACCTCACGTCATTGTCACTCTTCTCTTAGCTAAAAGCAGTAACAGCCCAGCCAGTCTCCTTATTCGCACAGTGATCTGCTTGGTATATCCTAATAAGGCCATTTTCGGATCTGGTATCATCCTCTCCCTTATGATATCCATCATTGCCTAAAAGACCTCCTCCCAAAACCGGTATATTGGAGGGCAGTTCCATTTCACATGCAAAAAATCTGCTGGTGTTTAGCACAGTGGGTACATTCATCTGGAGTGCCAGTAAACAATCTGTGGGTGTAATAGAATTGATGGCAATATTTAAAATGAATTATCATAAATCTACTATTGAGGGCAATTCTCCTAGTCTGTGCAACAGTATCTACACATTTCGTCAGATACAGTGTCACCCAGCAAGTCCTTCCAGTTCCTTTGCGATGACTCAGCACAGCCCTCTAGTGTGCTGTATTCTGATATAAAGGTGGGAAACAGTCTTGGTGTCTACCCTCTATCATTCCATCCAGTGTAGTGGCCACCTCAAGCTTATCTGGAAAAGTAGAAAATTGTCTCTTCAGGGAATCTCTGAGACTAAAGTACAAAAATAGATCCAGGGGTATAATATCCCCCTTACCACGTAACCCTTCTACCGTTAGGAGCATCCAGGAAGAGGTAATGAAACATACAATACCCAACCGTTTCATACATTTTACATGGCTATGCTCGCTAGTCAGTGGCAGCCCTGGAACATAAGTGATCAGTAGTTTAGGAGAGTAAAGAACCTCTCCCCTCTCCTTCCTTTCAATGTGAACCCATATTCTGCAAGACTGTTCCACCATATTTGTTACCTTAGATGACCGTCCGTGGGCTGTTAATATTATCGCCCGCAGCAAGGACGGCGCTGCAAGTGGTCTCTCTATCTCCACATGCCACCCCTTCCTCAAACCAATATGTTTGAAATCCCACCTGAGCCGCCTCATAATATGCCTCAAAGTCCGGTAGCGCTAAGCCCCCTATGTCTAATGGCGTAAACCGTTACTTCCACAAAATTCGTGCTTGCTTCCTCGACCAGATAAACCTAGAAACCTTGGATTGTAGTTGACGAAAATATGATTTTTGCCACTGCGATGGGCACATATCAAAACACATAGAGAAATCGAGGTAGCAGGACCATTTTTACCAACAATATCCTCCCATAAAGACTGCGGCAGGCTCCTCCACCTACTCAGCACTGTTTGAGTCTGTTTTAATACTTTTTCATAGTTTTGATGATGCAAAACCTCATAGGATCGCGCAATATCTATCCCCAGGTACTGGGTGCAAACCTTGTGCCACTGGAACCCAAACTCCTCAGCGAATTGTCCCATACCTTCAGTGAGTGGGAAAAGCAGTGACTTTGCAAAATTAATTCTGAAATCTGAGAAAGTACCCACATTCCAACACTTCCTTCATGAAATGCCCCAGATTAACTTGTGGATTACTGATGTATGTTACCATGGCATCCACGTATAGGCAGTGTGACAAACCTAAGGGTAAACTCACACCTACTCCCCTTGGATCCTCTTCTCAGGCGTCCAGGGAAAGCCCATCGTTCTTGGATCCTGACCCTGGGGGTGGAGATGCGAGGGAGGATCACCTGGGTGGAGGGTCCTGGGGGATTGCAGAGAGGCTATCCACAGGCTAGGCATGGTATCTCCATTTTCCTTATAAGAACCAATCTCCCCCTGCCTTTATAGGTTGTTGTAAACCATTTTCCCTAATTTCCCCTCATTCACACCATTACAGTACTGGGACGAGGAAGAGACGACTAGGAGTAGTGCACACTAACATGCCGTTTCATCACTCTAGGACTGAGACAAGCAAGAGGCATGCAGACTGTTGCATGGGTCAGGCAATTGGGTCTGAGGACTCACACCTGCAATCTGGCAATTTGTTGCAAGTGTATTAAAGGTGGAGCGAGAGAGACCAGCAGGAGAGAAGCCGGGCCGAACTTTGCAGGCCTGAGGAGAAAGAAATCCTGAAGAGGAGGCAGCCAAATTGGATCCTGTTGGAAAACCAGGACACTGGAAAGTATCCCAAAGGAACTGTGGAGCTTGGGGGGGTCGTGATAAGGCCACAGTGGGACAAACCTTGCTTGTTGGTGCCCGGAGCAGGAGCTGCGGGGCATGGAAGAAAGCCAATCGCTGCAGGCTACTGGCAGCGTCTGCAGGAAGTAAGCAGAGCCGACGCAACTCAGAGGGTGAGAAGCGAATGGCAAGCGGGGCTCGCACTCAGACACAGAGCCGGAGAAGAGAAGCAGTCGCCCAGAGGAGACGCCAGGTACCGGTGAATGAGCAGAAGGGAACACTTTCAATGGTGGCGCTCCTGGGGGCTATTAAATAGCAGAAGGGATTGTCAAATGAACGAGAGATGATGTGCTCGTTACAGTTACCCAAAGTAACGGGTTGTAATGAATAAAACGATTAAGGTGCAATGTGAGCAAAAGGATATGAACTTTTTATTGAATACTGAACTAAAAGAAAGCCTTTGACAAGAATATGAACGTTGTGGATAATTCTATGACCAGATAGCCAGTTTGTGTGAAGTAAATGTACCAGGTATTAAAAGCCAAGAACAAATCTTATGAAAAGCAGTGAAAAGCCAATACTTAATATTGCTGAAGAGTGTAAAAGCACTGTGGGGAAGGAAAGAAAAGACCCTGAAGCGAACTGTATGAAACTGTTAATTGTAGTAACGTCAAGACTGGCAAGAGGAATACTTATTGTGGCAAAGACAAGAGACTGGCAAAGAAGATGCACATTGTGGCAATGCCAAAAGGCTGGCGAGGAGAAAGCCAAGTGACTGTGAAACAGAACACAGGTGCAGCTACAAAGGAACCTGTGCGGGCATGCAAGCCCAGGGTTGCCGTGACCTGTAATTGGTGGACCGTGTAGTCAGACAACTGCGCCTAGATCGGAGAAACCGTATCTGTGAAAGCCAAGGAAACGTACAGAGAGCAAGCCAAGTGTATGGAAAAGATTGCAAAAGTGAAACAGAACGAAAGCAATCTATGAACTGTCAAGAAAGCCGAAGAATTGTACCGTTGACCTGAAACTGCTTTTTGAATATTGAAAGACTGAGACTTTATGAACTAGGTTGCTGCCTTGAGTAAGAGAACCTTGAGGCCCCTTCTTATTTAGAACTGTGTTGTCTTGAACTTGAGGAAGGGAACCCCGAGACTTTGTTGAACTGTCTTGAACTTGGCGAAGGGGAGCTGCAGAGTAAGCCAGGAGCTGGAAAAAGCTCTGAACTTTATTTTGAACACTGTTTCTTTCATTACTGACATCCCTACACACGGTTTAGCTGTAGTTGTGATGGCAACCCTGATATTTGAATTAATAAATGACTTTTGTTCAAACTTTGAATCTGTTGTCTGTCTTACTTCATGATGACTTTACAGGAGACCACCACTCTATGCTTATACAACTGTGTCCCTCCTATGTATATGCCTACCTCTGAGTATCTCAGCCAGCGGCTCTATCGCCAAAGCAAATGGCAGGGGCGACAGTGGATATCCCTGCCTGTACCCACCCCCCCCAATGGAATGACCCACTTAAGTTGGCCATTCACCCTAATCCACGCATTAGGTAAAGTATAAAGCCGCAAGACTAAGGATAGAAATTCCTCTCCCACCCCCATCTGGCGCAATACCGCAAATAGGTAGGGCCATTACAACTGAGTCAAATGCTTTTTCAGCCTCCAACAATGCTGCTACTATGGAGTCTTCCAGTCAAACTACAGACATTATACCAAACATCCGCCTCAAGCCATAGGAGGTGGACCGCCCCGGGATAAATCTGGATTGGTCTGACCGTACACATTTATGCATCAAGGGTGCCAGTCACATCGCCAACATTTTAGCCAAGATTTTCTTATCTAAATTGATAAACGAGATGGGGCAGTATGAGGAGCATTCATCAACCTCTTTACCCGGTTTCAGTAGTACAGCAACCACCACCTACCTCATAGAGTTCGGTAGTTGACCGTCTTGCAAGGCCTGCTAATACACCTCTAGGAGATGTGATGCCTATCTCAATGAAAAGCACTTGTACAACTCGGCTGTCGGGTCATCTGGGCCTGGGACTTTCCCAGAAGATAGATCTTTAATCGCCTGAAGTATCTCCTGTTCCGTAAAGGGTCGACATAGCCACCCTTTCTCCTCATTACTGCACCAGTACAGTGCAACCTGATCCAGAAATCTACTTTTTGAATGGATTGTGCCCTCCCACGTATTCCTCATCTTATGACCAATATCCTTCCAGCTTCAGCTGCTTGGGAATTTCTTTTCGACATGGGGGCGCCATGTTCTGTCTCGTCGAGTCGATGTCCCTTGAGGGCCTCCATTCGACTGTGTCATCAGTATAAATGGCGCACGTAGCACCCGTTGGCTTCAGTTCTGTTTTTCCGAGTAATCATTTCGAATAATTGTAGCGCGCTTTGATTCTTTACTGAACTTGGTCACTAATTTTCTATAACTAATGAGCAAGGTGGTTGAATTTTTGGGTTGGAGCAGGCCTGCACCTTCTTTCGAGCAGGAAGACCTAACTGATGCATTGAATCAAGGTCCCCAGAGTGATCCAATTTTGCCCTTTTTTATATTGCCCTACAAAAAAGGGTCTCATCTAATCGGGAAACACCAGAAACTGCAGCTGCAGTAAATAAGAACTTTGCAAAAAAAATATAGGCCATCCAGCAGTGACCCAGAATATTTAACAAAGCACCCAACGCCAGAGAGTTTGGTGGTTCTGGCTGCTACGTCTACTAAACAATCAGCATATACTTCTATCCCTCCCAATAGGGATGACAAGCAAGTGGATACCTGGGCTAGAAAAATATTTGCTGGTGGAAGTATGGCTTTACCATCAGCAAACACAAATTGTGCCTTGTCAAAATTCCCATTTACCCTTTGGGACTGCGTAGCTATAGCAGCTGACCACATCCAAGAAGGAGAAGAAAGAGATGGCTTCTTGGCATCAAGGATGGTAAGGAGGCAAATGTGTGAATCCCTCCAGTCAGGTCTGGATACTGCTGATAACATTAGCAGGTCCATGACAAATAGCACCGTGCTGTGCAGATTTGCGTGGTTGAGGAAGTCTGGATTTGCACCTCAATATGCCCTTTGACGACTCGAGGATGTTTGGCAGCAAGGCTGATGAAAATTTGGAAAAGCTACAGACCTCAAAACCTGCGGCTAAATCTCTTAGTGCCGCCATTATAGCCTCAACACTCCTACCCCAGTTCATCATCTTGGAGGGTTAAGTCCTTTTGATTCTAGTCCTCAGTTGGAAGAGGACAGGCCAGTCATAGAGGTCAGAGAAGATTCCCTCGTGGTGGACAAGAGAGAGGTGCTAAGTCATCTCAAGCAGCAGCAGTTTTACCCTCATCTGCCTCAAAACCACTCTTGAGGCATTAACCCACAGGACCCCTGTGGGAGGCCAAATTTCTCAGCATCTGAAAGAATGGCGGTGCATTACTTCAGATGCTTGGGCGCTAGAAACTGTAGTCCAGGGTTACTGCCTTCCCTTTCCAAAAGGGCCCCAGGTCATCCACCGGGGAGCAGATCCGCGCCTTAGGAAATTTTGATCCTGCTAGAGAAAGGTGCTATAAAAGTGGTTGCTGTTGCGGAGAGGAACAAGGATTGCTACTCCCCGTACTTTCTAATTCCCAAAAAGGACAGAGGATTGAGACCCCTCTTGGACGTAAGAAAATTTAACAAGTTCCTCAGGATGGACAAGTTCGAGATGGTTATCCTTTCTCAGGTCCTTCAGGCACTCCTTTGTAACGGAAGGGATGGCCCCCACTGTGGAAGGATGAAAGGGCTATTATACAATATGGAACAAAAAAGGGGGGGCTCCAACCACAGATATACTTATTGACACTACCCTTATGTCGGGGTGTCTGAATGATTTTGATCTAATTATTTCCAAATTGTGCTTCAAATAGTAAGCCAAGTATCTTAATGAATACACAATCAAGTCACCACGTGTGACAAATAAGGCACAAATCCCTTATTCGTATAATAGTAATTATTTTGTTCTATTTATTGATTGTTCAATACTTGGCTTACTATTTGAAGCACAATTTGGAAATAATTCGAACAAAATCATTCAGACACCCTGACATAAGGGTAGTATCAATAAGTATATCTGTGGTTGGAGCCCCCCTTTTTTGTTCATTCAGGCACTCCAGCTCCAGGACTGGATGGTATCATTGGACCTTCAGGATGCTTATTTTCATGTGCCAATCTATCATAAGCACAGAAAGTATGTGAGGGTCGCCGTTTGCAGTTCTCATCAGTTTCTAGTTCTGCCATTTGGGCTGACCTCCGCCCAAGGGTTTTCATCAAGTTTCTTTTTTTTTTTTTTTTTTATACTTTATTTTTGCATTTATCCGCATCGACAAACCATACAACATGGAGTCCGTTCCTTATGTTCCACCCCCTGTTTCCCCAAGAAATACACAGTTCCAAGCAGCGCATTTGAATTACAGGCTCAAGCAAGTAAGGTATTAGTTAACATTCTCTGGTTTTGTTTCATTTTATCAGTCTGCAACAGTCATCGGATAATGAATATAAGGGCTCAGACTTCTGGGGGGCGCGCATGTAAGGGCAGAGTTCCAATGAACGCTGTTTCCATATTGTGGCAGTAGGCGATATCTTGGAGCCACAATTGTGCATTGGGGACGGCCCCTCCCCCATGTCATAGCTACCCTCCTGCGTGCCAGAACTAATAGCAGTCCCGCAAGATGCCTCACGGCAGGCTGTAGTGGCTTTGTACATCCCATTAGTGTTGCAAGCGGGTTCAACTCCAGTGGTTCCCCAACGATCAGTTCGATCTTAGACAACACCTCCAACCAGAACTGACTGATTCTCGGGCACTACCACGCTAGATGGAGGAAGCTTGCCGGGGTATAGTTACATCTAGTGCATGCCTCTGGGATGGACTGGAAGTGTCTGTGTAGTCTGGCTGGGTGTGGTACACCTTGTGTACGAAGTTAAAATGAATACGTTTATACCTGGAGTTGAAGGAAAGCTTCTAGGTCTGCATCAGTATGTAGGCCCAGTCCTCCTCTTCAATGGGGTTGCCTGAGGTTATTTCCCACTTTTCCCCCTCAGGGTTTCCATCCCTCCCATCCCATCTACCATCAGATCACTATAGATCTGTGAGATCAACCGGCCTTCCCCTTGTGTCTGGATCACCCCATGCAGTAGCTGCCACACTGGTGGTTGTACTGGGAATGAGGGAAAGAAGGATTTAAATGTATATCAGAGCCAAAAATACAGAAATATATCAAGGGCAGAGTCCGCTCCCCCCTCGTTTGCTAGTTGGATTGTAAGGAACAAACCGTCCATAAACAAGTCGCCCAGGCTTTCTATTCTTAGCTTATCGTCCCATTGCAGATATACCAGCTGACTCATTATGGGCAGCCCAGGATGTGTTTTGCTGGTAGTAGGGGTGAGTATTTGCTGGGGATGCCACCTTTCATGGCCATCTTCCTCCATATCGCGAATGTGATCAGGACCACATTTGGTGTATGCGGTGGGACTCGAAGCTCTCTGACAATCACTGCTAGTAACAAGCTGGGGGTCATCAAGGCCCTCTCGATTTGGACATGCGGTCGTACAAAGTGAGTGGCGTACCAGTGCCCCAGGAATTGTGCCTGTGCTGCCCAGTAGTAGCGCTCTAGATCTGGTAAAGCTAAGCCTCCACTTTTCTTGGTTGTGCAAGCATTGTGTAGGCTACTTTTGCTGGTTTCCCAGCCCACAGTATGTCTAGGATCAGGCCTGCAAGCGCCGAAAAAGCCTCCTGACAATAACAAGGGGACGTTAACAAATAGATACAGAGGTTTGGGCAGTATGATCATTTTGACAATGGATATGCGCCCTAGGAGCGTGAGTGGTAGGTGTTGCCAGCTCGTAATCTTTTCGCTGAGCGTTTCAATGGTCCTCCCGTAGTTATCGTGAAACATTTCTTCACGGTTTCGAGATAGCATCACCCCTAGGTACCTTACGCCAGAGGACTCCCACCTTAGGTCAAATTTGTCACAGTATTCCCTGGTTTCTGCAGTGAGGGGGGACACGACAGACTTGCTGTGGTTAATTTTTAAAGCCTGAGAAGACCCCAAACCTGAGACCCTCCCGCATCACTGGATTCAAGTTAATTTCTGGGTCACTAATGAAGAGGACCACATCGTCGGCATACAATGATATGATTAGCTTGTGTGGTCCGAAGCTAAGTCCTCTCCCAATTTGTTGTTCTCTGTTCCATAGCTAGAGCGAACAGTAGCGCAGACAGAGGACAGACTTGTCTGGTCCCCCTTTTCATGAAGGGTTCTTGTAAAGAAGGGAGACCAGTTTGATGTAGTAGGCCCGAGCCCTAGTTTTTGTAGTACTGCAAAGAGATATGGCCATTCGACGGAGTCAAAGGCCTTTTCTGCATCTAAAAGTACAGCGAGTGTCTGGGTGGTGGGGCGGGGTTGTCAGAGCCTCGATGATTCCAAAGAAACAGCGGAGGCCAAACGTGGTGTTTCGTCCGGGTATGAAACCCCCTTGATCTGCCAGTATCAGCCCAGGCATCAGTGGGAGTAGTCTTCTGGCCAACATGTTGGCAAAGATCTTAATTGTTGACATTTATTATGGAGATTGGCCTAGATGAGGTCGCAGTCCTCGGGAGGTTTCTAGGCTTATGTAGTAATATCACATTAGCTTCACACATTGCGGGCATGGGGGGGTACCCCCTTTTCAATCGCCTCTATGTACGCGTGGAGGAATGGTGCCAAGGTAGGGGCAAACACCTTATAAAATTCCCCTGCTAGTTCGCCAGCACCTTGTGATTTGGACCCCGGAGTTCCTTGCTAGTATTTCGTCAATGGTGATCGGTTTATTAAGAGATTCCCATAAATTCCCTTACACCCAATATAATTCAGTTTCTTCAAGGTAGCTGCGTAGGGTCTCTAGGTCCCTCTGGCCTTTGAAGCTGTACAGCTCCTGTAAGAAGGCTTGGAATACTTCTGCAATGTCTTTTCCAGAGTGAACCAGTTCCCCCTGTGGGTTCTCAATACATTCTATGAAGGGTGGGCGTCTATCAGTGGCTATTAGCCGTGCATGGAGTGCTTCTGGTTTCTGGCCTTCACCATACTGTCGCATTTGATGCCCCGGGCCAAAAAAACGGATTTCTCGATCTGCGTTGGTTCCTTGTGAAGATGGCCCAATGTCTGGGATTTTTATTTTTCTGTGTATTCCCCCTCTAATGCTTTAATCTGGATTTACCCATCATTGAGCTCCCTTCTGATGACCCTCAGGATTCTATTTTCTTTGGACATGCAGACCTCTCTGACATAGCATTTTATTGTCTCCCATAGAACCCCGCCAGAGGAGACCAATCCCTTGTTATGTAGGAGAAAGGACTGGATTTTTTCCCGCAACTCTTGGGTAAATACTGGGCCTTGGAGTGCACCTGACTTGAACCTCCAGGAGTATCCACCTCCCGCCCGTCTCAGGCGTACACTCTAGTAGCACTGGGGAATGATCAGAGGACGTTCTAAGGAGAATGCGACTGTCCCCCCAGTGGAATCCCCCTTCCCGGGACACCAGTAGGTAGTCCAATCTGGAGCTTGAGCCATGAACCCAGGAGTGGTATGTAAAATCCCGGACCTTTAAGAGACGTTGTCGCCATGCGCCAACTATATTGTATATTCTATATTGTATATCATGCAAATTTACCATATTTGAAGGCCCTCTTTGGTCATCCCACTTGGGGCTGCTCCCGACCTATCCCACAGGGGGTCCAGAGTGTTATTTAGGTCCCCTCCCCAGACGATCGTGGCTGTTGGGAACCCGGCCAGTTGCTTCATAACCCAGTCAAATGCGTTTGTGCTGTCTATATTTTGGCTGCATGAATTTACCAGGACTACCTGTGTCCCCTCTAGTACTCCATGCACAGGTAATGTCCTCCCAGTGTTGTCTCTAGCCACCGATATTATCCAGAATTTCACCCCCTTATTTATCAGAATTGCTACTCCTCTGGCATAGGGGGAGTAGGAGAAAAAGTATCTGTGGCATCCCCAGCTAGCACCCCACCTACACTCATAGAGGGTGAGATTGATTTCCTGGATTAGTGCCACGTCAATCCGGTGTCTGAGTTATTGCGGGGATTCTCAGAATTTTGGCGGGATTATTCCCGCACTCTTATATTCTATGTTGCTATGTTGAACCCCATCAGCCCCCAGTGTATCTAAGCAGTGAGACCCGGAGCTTTCAACCATTACCTTCTTTATATAGATAGGTGCTGCTCGTTTCATAGGATATGTCAGGGGAGTGAACTGGCGAGGACCGGATTCCCAACAACCATAACAACCCCTAAGCCCCCACCTTACTGGATCGAATTCCCAACAACTGTAATTACCTTTTAACCCTCTTCCCTGTTACCCTTTGAACTCTACCCCCTCCCTGTTCCTGCACCCCCCCCTTTACGGGCAACACCCAACCCGCCCGTTAGCGCCCCCCCCTCCCTTAACCCAAATCCCTTAGACAGTGCGGAGCTCGGGGCACTAATGCCCGGCCGAGTCTGCGGCTCCCCTTCGAACTAAGATGTTTATGTATTTGAGGCCATCAAGTCAAACAATTATTGTGTGCACGGTCTATTCAGTATTGGCAACTTTATTTCCTTCCGTAGTACCCGTTAAACGATGTCAGCCTGGGTCTCTCCGGTCTTGTTCTTCTCTACGGGTCTCGGAGCGCCCACCAATCTCATCAAGGGAAGGAGCTTGCTACTTGCGGAGAGGTAAAGAATTGAGACCTCCCTGCATGTTGGATCCGGCGCTTCGCTGTAAATAGCATGGAGTACTGGATGTTGCAGTGTCTCGGACGCCTCTTCACCCCTGCAAATGATCGCCGTGACACTTGCACTGTCTCTGAGAAGTCCGGGTATATTTGAATTGTATCTCCATCGTACTGGAGTTCTCCCTTCTCTCGCCAGTCGAAGGATCGTGTTGCGGTCTCTATAATTCAGGAGGCGCGCGATGATAAGGTGAGGGGTTGCTCCTGATATCTGGCGCGATTCAGGTATGCGATTAGCTCTCTCCACTAAAGGCGGCTCTCCGAACAGATCTTTGCACATAGTTTCCACAAATTGCTCCATTTTGCTCCATTTGGATGGGACTACGCGAATATTGTTGCGGCTGGCTCTTCCCTCCAAATCTTCATTTTTTGCTGCCACTACCTTGACTTGGACCTCAAGCGATGACACTCTAGCGATGAGAGAGGTATGCTGGTCTTCCAGCCCAGATGTCCTCTGCTCCACTTCATCCAAACTTTCGCCATGCTTATCCAGCCGGTGTTCTAGTAGGTCGACCTTGGAGGATAGGGAGTCCAGCTTGGAGTCCAGTCCCCCGATGTCAGCTTTTAAATCTAACAGAATCTCTCTAATGCCCATCTCAGGAGCTTAGGCAACATTCTCTGCTGCCTCCTCAGTTGATTCAGGTGTTTCCGCGTGGGCTTGTTGTCTAGGTGTCCTGATGGAAGGACCGCTTTCAAAAGTTTCTGCTGCATTTTGTCAACTTCCCCCATGCTCAGTGAGTGTCTGTCTTTGTGCCAACACGGTCTACTTAGGAGTAATTGCAGGGGGCGAGAATTGTCCACCCCACCTCGCCAAGTGGATACCGAGCTGCGGTTGCATGGGACTCCAGAGTTAGACAAATAGTCTGCAGGTATGGACTGTCTCAGTGATCGTTATGTGTCTGCCCCCGGCTGAGGCAGCCCACCCTGATGCAAGGCCCCTCTCTGAGGAAGAGTGGTTCCAGGGGTGTCTCTCCATGGAGTGATGTGCCTGAGGTCCGTCCCAGTCCCACACTGATCATCACAGTTTGTCCCAGTCTTAGCTTTCTCCTCTTGACTCGCTGTGCATGTCTCAAAGGGGTGAGGCCGCGCCATTGGTGGGGGCACTTGGCTGGTGATGTCCCACTGTACTTTCTCCTCGTTCACCTAAGCAAGCCCCTCACGTGTTGTCCTGCGGTGTGCTGGGGCATTATACTGGCTGTCAGGAGGGGGCGTGGCCAGGAAGCCATGTGAGAAGACGTGTCCATACAGGGGCTCCTGCAGATCTGCACATTATCCGACTGAAAACCGTGCAAGGACTGATGCAATTATGCTGTGACAAGGAGGATCGTGTATACGAAGCTTGGGTGCAGTATGGATCCATTTTGGCACGGACCCGTACTGTAAGAGCGCTGCCAGAAGCTGAGGGAAAATCTGTGAGAGCGTAACGAAGAAGAAGATGTCCGCATAATCAAGAAACAAAGGAGAGGCTGGCCTGGGTGCCTGGCGACTTGTCTGCCCGCGTGATTTCAGTGGAGGTGCGCGGCATTGGAGGAGCATGGATCGGGTTTGCTACAAACATTAAGGGCACCCGACACCCAGTCCGAGGCCCGCAAGGTGTGCAGCCTCTGTAGTGAAGCGGCTCCATGCGACGCGGCCCTGAGGCCCGGGAGTCGCTGAAGCAGCCTGGTGCAGGAGCATCAGGATCGGAAGGTGTGCAGCCTGCACGAGCGAGCGGCTCCGGGCGTGGCGGCTTCAAAGCCCGATTCACCGCTGCGAAGAACAGCACGTAACTGAAGGGAAGCCGGGCCTGGTTAGAGATGCATTGTATCTCATGTTACGGAGGATCGGCCGCGGGAGCAGCAGTGCGGCCAGTGGACAGCTGGGGCATTGAGCCCTGACAATAACGCGGATGTCTTCCTGGAAGGCTACAAATGTAGCGAGTGCTCCGAACACAGAGTGAGGCCCCTGACATTTTGTAGCCCAAGCGCCGGGGCTTTCAATAAGCGTACAGCTGAGGCCGAATGAGGTGAAGGCAGAGCTTGACAGGAGGTGAGAGCCTGCAATACAATATTGGATTGTGGAACTGTTGGCAGGCGAGGGTAAAAAGCGGTTAAAGATCCCAGAGGTTGCTGAAAACACACATGGGCACTTCTGAAAGTGCTGGGAGTGCCCTCAGAACTTTTCAAAAGAAGGAGAAGCGCAGTTCCACCCATTATTGGACTGTGAGAGTCGGAGAAAGAAGATAGAATGGCCGGAGGGGCCAGGGAACAAAGGAGCCTCGTGACAGAAATGCAACGGTAGCGAAGGGAAAGCAAAAAAGTGCACTGGGACACCCTGCTGCAAATCCAAGCGCGGACAGGAGGCTGCCCCTGACGGGAGAAATGTCTAATAAGCCCCTGGACGAATACGCCAGGACACCGGCTGGCCCGGACGGAGCCAGAAGTAAAGACAAACCCCCAGCAGGGGAAATGGCCGCGGGGGGCACGAATCAGGAGGTCCTTGTGGCGATCGCGGATCTGAAGGTGGCCTGGGAGACCAAGCTCCAGTTGGATGTGACGGGATTGAAGACGGCAATGGAACTCCAGGTCGGGGCGGTGCAGGAAGACGTGAACCTCCTCAGGCAGGATGTGAGGATCTGGCGGAGCGCACGGAGACTCTGGAGAAAGAGATGGGCCCTACTGCAGCAGACTGCGCTGCGCAGAAGCGAGAGCTCCATGCCCTGGTGCAACGTGTGGGCAACTTGGAGAGTAGGGCGGAGGAGGCGGAAGGATGCGCCCGGAGGAACAACATTCGCATTGTTGGACTGCCAGAGGGAGCTGAGGGTCACAACCCTACGGAGTTCGTGGAAAATATGCTGCTGCAGGAGATCACTGGGGGAACCCTGTCTCAGGGATTTGCAGTGGAAAGAGCGCACAGGGCCTTAACGAGAAAGCCGCTGCCGGGAAATCTGCCCAGGCCAATGATCGCCAAGATTCTCAACTACCAGGACCGGGAAAGAATCCTTGAACACTTGCGCAAAGGGGGAACAATACAATGAGGAGCGGCGAACATAACTGCCTACCCTGATTATACCCTGCAGGTACAGCGAAGCCGTATGAACTTTGGATCGGTCAAGAGGAGATTGCGGGAAGCTGGGTACAAATACATGCTGCTCTACCCGGCCAAGCTAAAGGTTTTTTATAAGAACAAGATGCTGTTCTTCGACACCCCGGAGGATGCTATGGGGTGGCTGGATGTGCAGAGCTGCCCTCAAGAGCCAGATATTCAGAAGGAAGACGGAGCAGGACGAGATAAGTAAAGCTGCGGGCCTGGTTGGGCTGCGGACTATGGGACTTGATTATAGTCATTGAAGCAGTTGGAGAGCAGGTACGCGCTAGTTGGTAGGAAACATGATCCGTGAGCACGGAGACTGCTGCGAGAGGAAGGAGCCTCCTGGGGCCGATCTTTATAACCCCATTTAGAGTTTAGTTTGGTCACTGATAGTGAGGTGACGCCCTGTCGGGTTCTCAAATTGGGTTCCAAGGGAGAACCAAACGCGGGGATGCCTGAGATCCAGGGATGGAGCTGGGCAGTTGGTTGGGTTGGGGTTTTGGGGTGTTTAAGTTTAAAAATGAGCCTTGGGGGAAGAACTAAAATCAGGAATCTGTTTGGTGTGGGGGGGGGGGGCTGCTTGGAAGGGGGAAGGGGAGCTATTGATGAACCATGGGGGACCTTAGGATATTAACGTGGAATGTTAGAGGGCTCAACAATTATTTGAAGCGGAACAAGGTTATGCTGTATCTGAAGCGACAGAAGATAGACGTTGCCTTGCTACAGGAGACGCATCTGACGCGAGAGAAAATGGAGTTGGTGGGGAGGAAATGGAAAGGGACAGCGGTGGGTTCGTCGTACTCTGCTTATGCAAGAGGAGTACTTGTCTGGGTGGCGCCACATGTCCCATTTAAGTTGACTGAAGAAGTTGTGGAGGCGGATGGGAGGTTGGTTATAGTGATGGGGCTGATAGAGAACAAAGAAGTATGCATTGTAAATACGTACGCCCCCAACCAAAACACGGCGACATACTTTAGAACGCTGTGTACCAAGCTCAGTGCGTGTGTGGGGGGTGCGGTGATTTGGGGTGGGGATTTTAATTGTGTATTGAATCCTAGGGTAGACAGGTCGGATGATAAGACGGCCAAGCCCAGCCCAGCGGCTAAAGTATTGCAGACCCTGCTAGCGGACTTTGGCTTGGTAGATGTGTGGAGAGCGAAACACCAGAAGCAATACTCGCACTATTCGGCTCCGCATCAACTACATACGAGGCTTGATTATATCTTTGCCACTCTGGACGTAGTTGCGGAGAGTGACCATATAGACTACAAAGCAAGAGTTCTCTCTGATCACTCGCCCCTGGTCCTGAGGTGGCAGTATTGCCCCCCAAGGGCGCGCATACCAACATGGCGCCTCCGGGCGGAGGCGCTCAAAGACCCAGTCTTCAGAGAAGTCATAAGGGATGAGATTATTGCTTACTTCGAGGTGAATACTGGTAGTGTAAAGTTGGCTCGTACTTTATGGGAGGCTTTTAAGGTTGTGATGCGGGGGATCGCCATTGCGAAGTCAAAGGGATTGATGGGTGGAGTTCTAGCTGATCTACATAGAGCTGAGATCGAGCTGGAAAGAGAGTTGGAAGGTGGCGGGGCTGATACAGAGGTAGTCTTCAAATTACAACAGAAGTGCGCAGAATACTGGGAAAGGCTCTGTAACTTAAATTATAAAAAGTATATAGAGCGACAGCATGCGGGAGGAGATAAAACGGGCTGACTCCTAGCGTGGTTGTACAAGAGCGAAACCCAGAGATCCCCGATTCGAATTGTAACCAATGAAGAGGGCGAGACGGTGGACACCCAGGAAGGTGTAAATAGGGCATTTGCGGAATACTATAAGGCATTATATGAAGATGATGAGGGGAGCAGCCAGGAGGAGATAGACGAGGTACTGGAAGAAATAGGCCTGCCTAAGGTCAGTGACGAGGAGAGGGAGGAGCTGGATGCTCCGATCACTCTGGAGGAATTGAAAGAGATTGTAAGGCAGTTACCCACCAGCAAGGCTCCAGGTGCAGACGGGTTCCCTAGTGAATTTTATAAAGTGTATGGGGAGGAGGTACTCCCACCCATGCTAGAAATGCTTAATGAAGCGTTTTAGGTGGGACGGTTGCCGGAGTCACTCAGGGAGGCGATCATAATACCGCTCCCCAAGCCCAATAAACCGGGACACAGTTGCGGTTCCTACAGGCCCTTGTCGATGCTGAACCAGGACAGCAAGATACTGACAGCTGTCCTGGCCAACAGAATGCAGAGAGTAATCGGCAAGTTAATTCACCCTGACCAAACGGGCTATGTCCCGAGCAGGAACATCACTTACAACCATAGATGACTCCACCGAGTGGTCGAATGGGGGTGCAGTAATGACGGCGAAATGCCGATTGTGGCATTGGACACAGTTAAAGCGTTCGACTTGGTTAAGTGGCCGTGGTTGTTGGCGGCCCTAGGAGGGTATGGAGTGGGGCCAGGTTATATTAGATGGGCTGAGATGTTATACAGTGAACCGCTGGCCAGGGTTCACTGTACGGGTGCAGTGGTGTCTGAAAGATGGTAGCTGGGCAGAGGCACTAGGCAGGGGTGCCCCTGGTCCCCGATGCTGTACATACTGGCCCTGGAGCCCTTAGGAATATACCTCAGGCAACAATATGACCCGATCGGTATTGAGGTGGGAGGGGAGCATCACCTTATATCCTTGTATGCAGATGACTTGTTACTATATCTGAAATACCCGGAAGAAAATCTGCGGTATGTTTTGGAGGTGATGGGGAGATATGCCAGGCTGTCCGGTATAGCGGTGAACCCCCAGAAATCTGCTCTATTCCCGCTGGGTAGCTATGTGGGAACTCCTGTAGAGAGGTTGCCGGTGTTGCAGATCCCGTGGGCAGCGAGCTCTTTCCGCTACCTTGGAATAGATGTGTATCACACGACGGAGGAAGAACATAGGCGCAATGCTGAAATAGCCATTGGGAAAATCGGGAAATGCATGAGGTTCTGGGAGAGGTTGCCCTTAGCGATGATGGGCCGAGGTGCTATGCTTAAAATGGTGGTATTACCTAGGCTTTTGCATTACTTCAACAATATCCCATACATGATACCTAAGAAGTTTTTTGTTAAGCTGCACAGTATGTGCAGGGAATTTTTGTGGCACGGTACCCGGAACAGAGTTGCATTATGGAAGCTGCAGAACTTTTACGAAAAAGGCGGTATTAAACTGCCTAATTTTGAAGCCTACTATGTAGCGGCGCAACTGCAATATGTGGCTAAATGGCTCTCCGATGAAGAGACCCCTGAACACAGGTTGTTCGGGAGGGACTGTACCCCTTTTTACTTGCGGGAAATGATCTGGGTGGCCAGCGCAGACATGAGGGAGCGCCCTAGAATGCTGTTATTGGGGTGGAACATGGGGCGCCGAGCCTGTCGGATGATGGGGGACCCTTCCCCGTGTGTTCCGCAGATACCGTTGGTCGCACTGGCAAAGGGAGCCAGGCAGCTGAGGGTAATTATCAGGACATACTGGGAATCAGTGGGACTAGTCACTTTGGGAGACATTTGGCAAGACGGGACTATTATGGAGTTTGGGGAACTGGGGGAAGTGGCGGGATTGCACAGAGGCCAATATGTCACTTATCATATGGTAGTGCAGGAGATTCGGAGCAGATGGCCTGCAACTACTTTGGCGGGGGAACCGGATGCTAATGTTGGGGTACTGTATGATATATCGGAGGGTGGGCATGAGGTTTCCAGAGTGTATGAGATGTTGATGGCTAAGGTCGGAAGGGACCTGGTGCACTTGAGATTAGAATGGGAAACAGAGATGGGAGTCACGATGGAAGATGGGATGTGGGAACGTGCTTTGGGATATCATAAGAAGGTGTTGAGAAATGCCAGGTTCAAACAAATACAGTTATATATAACGCATAGGGCGTACATGACCCCTCTGAGCATATCAAAGTTCCGAAATATTGGGCGGCAGGCGTGCCCTAAGTGTGACGAGGAGAATGCCGACATGATACACATGTTCTGGGCGTGCCCGGTAATTGAATGCTACTGGGGTGAAGTGGCACAGAAACTAGCAGGAAAGGGGGTCACACTTAAAATAGATTCGGCCTGGGCCTGCTTGCTGGGAGGGTATCCCAGAGCGCGAAAACTCAAACATGTGGGGAAACTGAGAGGTTTGGCATATGTGCTTGCGAAACGAAGGATTGCCATGGGATGGAAGGAGTGTCATAAGCCGCGAGTGGAGGTCTGGTGGAAGGACCTACAAAAATGGGCGGAGGCTGAAACAGTAGTGTGGCAAGAGGCTAGTACCGCGGGGAGGGGGGATGAAGAAATGGGCTCCCTCATGGCATGGAAATTATTGATAGCTGAAATGTTTGGAGCAGTGTCGGCTCCAGCTGAATCTGTGGGCAGCGATACCCTGACACACAGAATGGATACTGAATGTGAAGAACAAACAGGCTCATAAGGGGGGGGACTGGGAGTGCGGTGTTTATGTTGTTAAATGTGTTTAATTATGTTTTGTTGTATTGTTGTTTGGTTTGAATAAAATAAAAATCTTTAAAAAAAAAAATACTGGCTGTCAGGAGTACCTCTGAGGCCTACTCCTGTACCAATGTTATTGGTCCTTTACCCACTCCATGGCACTCACCGGAGGAAGAAGGGCACCAAACCGCCCCCAACCCCAGCCACGCACCGGGCCAGAGAATGATTGTGTCGGCTTGTTGATACTGCGGCCTGTTTCCAGCGTGGGTAGATGGCCGATTCTCTACGTGCTTTTCATTTTGCATTGTATTGGGGAATTCGGTAGGTGACTAAGCCTTCTCACTGGTTCCACGCCCGCCGGCAATGTTGGGTGCCTAGTGGTCGGTACTTTGGTGCTCACTGGGGGTGGGCCCTGTGCCAGCTCCAGCCCCCAGCCAGGTATCAGGGTAGCAGGCGGCCGTGTCTGTCCACTAGTTCAGCCAGCCTGGTCTCACTATTGCTGGACTGTGGTCAGTAAGGGCCACGTTCGCCTTGTCGACTTCTCACCATGAGGATTGATGGTCAGGCCCCAAAGGCGTGTCTGTACTGCCTCCGCTCCTGGCCCCTGTAATGTTGTCCCCTGCCACGGGATTGTTATTATATTCTGTGAAATGGGGGTTCTGTATTGCAGTGGGGAGGATGACTGCTCCCCCTCTTAGCTGTGCGTTCATATCTCGGCCCAGTGGACTGCAGCTGTAACACGTTGGAGGCTCTAGCCTGCCTGCTCTGTGTCTTGTCTAGCCCTCAGCACTCCAATCTTCGGTCTTTCAACGGGGAGCGGTGGAACTGGTCGGGGACCCGGAGCGGGCTCCAAACTGCCTGCGCTCTGCACTGCACCCCATCCCGATGCAGGTTTGCGCCTTTATAGGGGAACTGCTATTTAGTGCCGTAGCAGGCGAGTACAGGGCATGTCCTCCTGCCCATCCTCTGCGGCTGTCCCTTCCTCCAACTCAGCCTTTTGGGCCACTGCGGTCTGAGACAGCAAACACATGGGCTTGTTTTAAATGTCTCCCTCGACCCCCTCAGTATTATGGGCGCCCTCACTCACCGGCGAATGCATGGGCATTTCGTGGTTGTAGACACCACCTTCCGCCAGCTGGCGGGTGTGCTGCCTCGCACTTCACTCGCACAATTGTGCCGTTGCACGGAGCTCCACTGAGCGGTGTCGCTGATGTTGCCCTGCCACCCGCTCGCGCACTTCTTCCGGCTGATGGCCCTGTTCTCTGTGTGGCATGGAGGAGAGGTTGCAGGCAGTCCAACTCAGCAGCGGAGCGGCGTGCCACGCCCGCCCCTTAGGCTCTCTAGGAGGCTTGTGGGTCCTTTTGCTGCTGTTATGTTAACGATTACTTCCTTGCCGCATACACACCCGCCAGCCCGCCACAACACCATGGCTGTCTTCAGGGTCTCGGAGGGGCTCCCAGGGTTCCTCACTCCTGCACGGTTACTGAGGGGTGTTAAGACCTCTTCAACACCTTTCGCGTGTTATTATTGTTGCCTCTGCTGCTATTTTCACAGGATTACAGGGAGTTCTTCACGGAGCGCAAGAAAGAGCCGTCATCACGGTGGGGCTCTCTAGCTCCACCCGGGCTTTCATCAAGTTGATGGCGGTGGTGGCACCGAGTCTCAGGAGGGTGGGGGTGAGTTCACGTCTACCCCTACCTGGACGATTGGCTGATCAGGGCCCGTTCACCCAAACTGGCCCTGCAACATCTCAGCTCTACCTGGCACTCTGTCCACAGACTGGGCTTCTCCCTCAATTACAAGAAGTCCCACATGATACCATCTCAAAGACTCCAGTTCATTGGAGCAGATCTGGATCCTTCCTCCAGAAAAGCCTCGCCACCCGAGGTGGGCTCAACACAGTCTGCAGATGGTCACCAAATTCTAGAGTGCCCAGCGTCTTCCAGCCTTCGATTTTTTGAGGTTGCTCGGCCTCATGGCATCCTGCATTTTTCTGCTGCCAGAGGCTCACCTGCGAATGAGATCCCTCCAATGGGCTCTCGGGACTCAATGTTCTCAATTCTCAGGAAGGATGTCAGACCGTCTTCAGGTTCCAAGCAGAGTCGCACAGGATCACCTGTGGTGGGCCTGTGAGGACAACATTTTGAAAGAATCCTTTTGGCAGCCATAGTCAGAGATAATAGTAGTGATGGAAGCCTCACTCACGGTTCCATGTAATAATGTCGCCACAAAAATCTCGCCATGCAAAAATATCGCCGAAAAATGGCCGTTTTTTGTGGCGACATTATTGCATGGAGCATGCGGGGGACACCCCGCAACCCCCAAACTTTTTTTTTTCTTATTTACGACAACCATATATATGGGGATATTACCTGATACCTCACTCACGAGGTGGGGAGCTCACGCCAACGATCTGACAATCAGTGGTCGTTGGTCTCCATTTCCACCAGTCCAAACTAAATATCAACTTTTTGGAGCTGAGGCCAATCAGACTAGTGCTGAAGGTCTTTCTGACCTCTGTACGGGGAAATCATGTCCTGATAATGACAGACAACACAGTGGCCATGTGCTACCTCACCAAGAGCAGCTCTGGTTCTGGCAATTCATGAAGGAATCTCCCTATCGGCAGTTCACCTACCTGGAGAGGAGAACACTGCGGCAGACGCTCTGAGCAGGCATAGCAGTCTCCCACGAGTGCGAACTAGCTCAGGAAGTCCTTCAAGAGATATTCAACCTTTGGGGAACCCCTCAAGTGGATTTGTTCGTGTCCAGTGTCAACAGGAAGTGCGAACTGTACTGCTCCATCGAATTTCCCACGAGGAGCTCTAGGGTACGCATTTATAATGGACTCTGGACTGGGAGTTTCCACTCCTGTACGCGTTTCCTACAGTCGCCGTCATTCCTCATGTGATCCGTAGGTTGAGAAAGTTCAGGAAATCCATGATGCTAATTGCTCCGGATTGGGCCAGGTGGAGGTGGTACCTGTACCTTCTGGACATGTCCATCTGCCCTCCAATGCATCTTCCACAAAGAAAAGACCTTCTCTCGTGAGAGGAGGGTCAGGTTCTCCATCCTGAGTTCAAGACTATCAACCTTCATACACAGTTTCTGAGAGGTTGAGATATAGGAATTGAGAACTCCCGGATGACATAATGGAGATCTTGCATTCGGCCAGAAGGCCAGCAACAAAATCTTTGTACCACTGCCGTTGGAACAAGTTCAGCAGTTGGTGCAGGGATAAGAATGTGGACCCTTTACATTGTGATACATCGATGGTGCTTTCTTTTTTGTTACATTTGGTGAATCTGGGGCTCCAGATTGGAACAATTAAAGGTTCCCTGGTGGTGCTTTCTATTTTCAAGCGGTCTTCAGAGAAGGTTTCATATTTGAAAATCCCTCCGATTGTTCAATTCCTAGAGGGTCTTACTATTGTATTTCCACCAGTTCCATTCCAATTCCCTATATGGGATCTTAACCCGGTGTTAACATTTCTAACATGCATTCCTTTTGAGCAATTACACTCATGCCCATTAAGACTTAACTTTGAAAATGGTTTTGCTAATAGCAATAACGTCAGCTTGCAGGGTAAGTTGCAGGCACTTTCCTGTAAACCCCCACACACTGTTTTCTATAGACAGGGTTGTTCTCAGGAGAAACTACCAAAGGTAGTCTCCGACTTCCACTTGTTGCAAATATCATTTTGCCAACCTTCTACCCAACTTCTTATCCTGGAAAGGAGGAGGAAAGATCACACAGACTGGACCCAAAAAGGGCTCTCGGCTTTTATACACCAAGAAGGTCAAAAATGCATCAAAATGACCAATTATTCATTGGCTATACAGGTCCTAAATTGGGTTTAGCTGGACTTGATGCCTCTTTTCTACTAACTGCCGACCTGCTGGCCCCAGTTAAACTCTCCCGACAGCAAAGTCGCCCCCCGGAACCTTGGTTCTCGGAGGAGCTTAGAACATGTAAACTGCACTGCAGACAGGCCGACAGAAAATGGCGTCTCAATTATTCTGTGGAAGCTAAAACCGATTTTTCGCCTTTCTGTCACTGCCTATCACCAAGCTATTACCAACGCTAAAAAAGCTTACTTTGGTCATATGGTAGAATGTGCTTTGAATAAACCAAAGACCCTATTTGATCTGGTACAGGTTCTATCTAACCCTGAAAAAGGAAGCTCCTCAGTATCCCCCTCAGAGGAGCTCTGTAACTCTCTTTCAGCCTTTTTCGTAAACAAAATATCGACCATTCGGAATAATATCAAAACTGAGGCACCCACATCTCCAGCCACTAAGGACTATGACGAACCGGTTGTGGCGAAGAACGAGTGGTCTACATTCCCCCTGTTTTCCAACTCTGACAAATTGAAGGCTATTCTCCATCTTAAATCAGATTCTCCGGCTGATGCCTTACCCTTGGCCATTCTTCAAAACACTTCTAATTAATTAATAGGCCATATTACCACCGCTGTTAATGCATCCTTCGTCACTGCTGTGATTCCTGCTTCCTTGGAACATGCGCTGGTCATCCCCCTGCTGAAAAAGCCCACCTTAGATCCTGAGGTGCTGGCCAACTATCGCCCGATTTCCCTCCTTCCTTTTTTGATGAAGGTTTTGGAAGCCCTTGTCTCTCCCCTCCTATCTAAATTTCTGGAAACCTCCAGTTATTTTGATCCTTTCCAGTCCGTGTTTCGACCCGGGCGAGGGACGGAATCTGTGCTTAATTCAGTACTTGATGACCTGCAGCGCCTGGTAGATCAGGGCAGTATCGGAGCAGTCCTGTTTTTAGATCTCTCAGCTGCTTTCGATACGGTTGACCATGCTACCCTGATCTCCCGCCTCTCTGCTCCCGGTCTTTCAGGTCAAGTTATAAATTAGTTTAAGGCCTTTCTGGCCGATCGATCTCAATCTATATCCTTGCCCCCCTTCCGTTCTGATGCAATTCCTTCATTCTGTGGGGTTCCACAGGGCGCTGCACTCTCCCCTATACTGTTCAACGTCTATATCAGACCCCTCCTGTGTCTTATTCAATCATACGGGTTCCGTTATTATTCTTACGCGGATGATACCCAAATTCCTGTCCGCCTTGACCTCACTCAGACTGAAACAGCTAGTCGTCTCAAAATATGCCTTGAGGACCTGGGAGCTTTGATGGGAAGTAACAGGTTAATACTGAACGGCAGTAAGACTGAGGTCTTGGTTGTGGGTACTGCATCCCCCCCACCTGTTCTGGACCACTGAGTTCTGGCCTTCGTTACTTGGACCTCTCCCCACCCCTGTTACATCGGTTAAAAACCTGGGGGTTAGATTCTCTGCATCCCTTTCTATGGATGAGCAAGTGGCAGCGGTATGTAAATCCGGCAATTTTAAGCTCTGCATTCTATGTGAGGTTTTTTCTTTCGTCCCGGCAGCCTTCCAGGCACCAGTGGTTGCCGCTTTAGTTTTAAGCGTGCTGGACTACTGCAATTCCCTCTATCTGGTCCAGCCCCGCTATCTGATCAAGCGACTTCAGCTATTGCAAAACGCGGCAGCTAGAGCAATCCTACATCCTCCCTTTGGAACACATATGTCTCCTTTACTTAGGAAATTGCACTGGCTTCCGGTGGCAGACAGGATCGCTCTCAAGTCTTTGTGTATTGTACACTGGGCTTTTTACGGGGGTGGTGCAGAATATTTGCAAACTAAGTTCTCGTGCTATGTACCTACTCGAGCCTTGTGCTCTCAATCAGCTCTTCTGGTAGCAGTACCCAGTTACTGGCGTGCTCATACTGGAGGACGGGCCTTCTCCGTGGCTGCTGCGAAAGCCTGGAATGACCTTCCTTTTGCTCTCCGCAGCACTGCTGATCACCTCCTGTTCCGTCGTCTACTGAAAACAGCTCTGTTTAAATAAATCCTTGCCTCTGTTAGAACGTCCCATCCTGCTATCTAGCGCCAAGATGCCTTGGGGTGTATGTGCGCTCTCCAAGTTTGGTTAACATAACATAACTTAACAGATGAATCATCCTGGCTATTGGGGAATGTTACAGGTTAGCGGGCAAAGACCCTCCAGAAGGTTTGAGAGCACATTCCACAAGGGGCATGGCAACCTCTGCTGCTCTTCAGAGAGGTGTTCCAGTGAAAGACATATGAGCCGCGGCCACTTGGTCATCTGTTCACACTTTTGTAAAACATTACTGCTTGAATTCATCTTCCAATCAAGAAGGACAATTTGGGAAAGCCGTCCTTCATTCAGTCCATGATAAAAGTTAAGGACGAAATAAAATTCATACTCCCACCACCAAATTATTAGTGCTTCGGGAGTCTTTCATAAGATGAGGAATACGTGGGAGGACACAATCCATTCGAAGATCAATTTACTTACCCGTGGTAACGTTCTTTCGAATGTATGTTCCTCCCTCATATTCCTCATCGCCCCTCCCAGCCTAACCCTCAGTAGAATTTGTGTCTTTACACTTTACAGTTTCTTGGAGCCTACGGTCTATGGTATGCTTGGTAATTCCTCTACAGGAGGGAAAAACAGAACTGAAGCCAACGGGGCAATGCATGCGCTATTTATACTAATGACGACGTTGACAGTAGATCGGAGGCCCTCGAAGAACATTGACTGGACGAGACGACACACGGTGCCCCCTAACGGAAAAAAAAATCTAAACCAGCTGAAGCTGGAAGGATATTTGTCATAAGATCAGGAATATGTGGAAGGAACATCCAATTCAAAGAACATTACCACGGACAAGTAACTTGTTCATCTCATATTGTGAGACCTGAGCCTGCGCATAGTATAGTCATGTATAAAATGTACAGAGTTCCTGAATGATTTCTCCATCCGCAAACTTCAGTTCCCCCTGCATGTTTTTAACCAAGAGAATATGCACCCTGGGCATGTCGGCCCTAATGGCTCACTCAAGCAACCTACTCAGGGCGTTGACCTTCCCTACATTGCCTAACAGCTGCTTTCCCCCGCATAAACTTCACCTCCCTTTTAGGCTACGTCCCTAAATCTGTCAATTTCCTCCCAGATCTGCTTCTGCATATTAGGGCTTGAAATACCCCGCACATCTGCCTGCAAACGTTGAATGCGTGCCTCACTATCTGCAAGCTCCTTCTGAATCTGTTTTTATATCCGTGATTCCCTCGAGATACACTGCCCTTTTACCACACATTTAAACCTTTCCCACAATGTTGAGTGAGAAGCCCCTGGACCTACGTTTCCCCCAAAGAATCTGTCTATAACCTGTGCTATCCCAATCTGTAATATCTCATCAGTTAGACCTCCACGCTTGAACACCCAAGGTGGGCTCTCACCTCGGCATCCTGGCACCTCTAAGCCCAATCCCACTGGTGCATGGTCCGATAGCGTACAAGCCAGAATAGTGACCTCAGGCACCCACCCTGCAACCCCCATAGGAGATCAGGAAGTAGTCCAATCGAGACGCCGACTGATGGACTGCGAATGTAAATGTGTATCCTCTCTCCCCCTCATGCCCGAGACTCCATATGTCACCCAACCCCCATGTCCAACTGAGTTCCTGCAATTTACAAGCTGCTTTTAAATACATTTTAGGAACACCTCCCGTTCTATAAGCTCTGGTTCCAACAATGCATTAATGTCCCCAGCCCTCACAATCGCCCCCTCGGACACCTGTCAAGCTGTCGCTATCCATCGCAGCGTGTCCACTCCCGTCTTGATACTGACCATAATAATTAACCACCAGCAATGCTTGTCCTTCCTGAACCTTGACCACCTGCGACAAGCGGAACTCCAATGTGCTATATATCGGTATACAAACCCCCTGGAATAGGCAGAGTATGAAGAAAAATAACGATGGCAGCGCCATCATTGCCCAAAGCGTGCCTCACCTGATGCTGTTAAGTGTGTCTCTTGAAGAAACACTATATTGATCTGATGCCCTTTCATATATAATAATACCTTGGAGGATTTAGAGGAGCAGTTCAAACCCCTAACATTTCACGTCATACTTTTGAGTGCTTTATTCATAATTGTCTACTTCTCTCACATGGGTCCCCGGGTAATCACGCACATACCCCTTTTCCCAGTATAACCACCACATACAGCAACAGGAAATCAAACCTTCAGCGAGGGTACTCCTTTGAACCACCATCCCCTCCCAAGTGCGAAACAGCCCCCCTGATGCCTCCCACTGGCAACCCCAACATGCCAGTTGTCACCTCCTCACCTCAAAACAGTAACTGTCATATGCACAAGGGAGTCCTCAGAGCCTAACCGCCCCCAACACCAGAACAATGTGCTTCTCTCCCACAACCTCAAACCCCATTATTACAGACATTAAGTATCAGCTCGTGTTCAAACTTCACAGGGACTCCCCCCTTGTTCATTTTTTTCCCCTGCTTCTTGGAGCTCTCAGGAGTGTCTCTAGAAAGGTGTTGGCTTCATCCGAGGTTTGGAAAAACCGCACTCGCTCCTCATGCTCCACTCTAAGTGAGGGTCCACAAGCTAAGTGTGAAGAGTGGGGTGGACTGGACAGGGGCCTGGTACCCTGAGGGAAACGGGCAGCCAGTCACTGCGGCACACAGGGGTGTTGGCAGGGGAGAGGGAAGATAGAAGTGAAAAGGAGGGTCTTGAGGAGCTTCCAGAACTTGAGGAGTTCTGGCTCAAGCCTGAGAGGGGCAGGGAGACTAATTCAGAGGGAGATTCCTGCGGAGGTGAGATGTACCCCCACTCTCTTAGCGAAGCATCTAATCTGCAGAGTTGCAGCTAGACAAACTCTATCCGAGAGGTATTTAGGGAGACAGAGTTGGATGTTGCGGGGTCTCAGGCCCCAGAAAGCCTCACAAGAGGTTGAGGGGACCCATAGAAGGTGGTCAGAGGGTAGGAGGGAAAGATGGAGCCGGGGTGCCAATGATAAGGATCTCAGTCTCGCTGGCATTAAGGCAGAGATCAGCAGCTGCACACAATGCCAGAATAGCAGCCCTGGATGAGAGAGGAGGAAGAGGAGGAGGTAGAGGGAAGCTTGAAGGAGAGCTGCATGTCGTCTGCATAACACTGGACGTGAGGAGAGAAGGAGATGAGGTGGGCCAGAGGAGCAATGAAGATGTTGAAGAGCCATGGCCAGGGGATAGCGCCTTAAGGGACGCTGCAGGCGGACAGTGTGAAAGGGGAGAGAAAAGGGTCCAGTTGAACCTCGGAAGGTCGGTCTGAGAGGAAAGAAGTCAGCCAGTCCAGCGCCAAGCCTGTGATGCCAAGGGTGTCACAGAGCCGATTTGTCAGGGTGGCATGATTGACAGTGTCCAAAGCAGAGGAAAGATCCAGAAGGATAAGAACTACATGCTGCTCTAGTACCAAGAGCTGATACGATTGAATCAGTAGTGAAAACAGTTAATCCTAAATTGAAAGAATTTGGTAGCGGGCTGATGCAAACTAAAAAGGCATTTGGAAAGGTTGAGCATCATTTTGAGAGTCTGGAATTATTTATTACCTGTACCGTGACCTGGCCACTGTTGTTGAGGATGTTAATACATGCAGGAATTCCACCATTGAGAACATGCTGTACCCAGATGGAAATATGGACATTCTTGATAATTTTTAAGTGGGAAACAGCTGTGGGTGTTGGGAGTGATTTTTATAGTAGTGGTTGAGGAATTAAAGGCTAAGATCGAAGAGGTGTTGCTGAATTTAATTTGTCCTGTTGTGAGAGGCTATAAGCGGATTGTGTGCCGTACCCATAGACTTCCTATGAGGGTCTCCGAGCAAAAAGATGTCAGTGGTATTGTGATAGTTTTTCATTCAATGACATTGAGGGATGGTCTGTTTCGAACAGCGATTAGTTGTTCAGAGGTGCTATTATTTCTCGATTTGAGCCTGTGTTGCTCCGCACCATCTTGCTTTCAAGGTGAGTGTGTTGCCCCTGAGCTATCCTCCTTGGGTTTTCCGCAATTGCTGGCAGTGGGGCCGGTAATTGCAGCATTTTTTGCCGGTAGGTCAGGCCTGGACATAGATCTGTGGCCCCCTACTGACAAACTTGTGTTTACACAGTCTGATAAATGCTGGTGCCGGGATTACTGACAATTTTACCTGCATTTTTTCCAGACTGGAGAAACTGTAATGAGTCCCAGAGGCCAGGTAGGGGGGTCCTTCGAAGTACCTGTGCCACAATCGGATTCCCAATACATTTTAAAGTGGACAATAAAGGGAAGAGATTCTCCTTCACTTATTAAGAGGCCATCAGGAACTTTTTAAAGGGGGTGGGGGGGTGGTACCTTCTTAGTTATTGATTGTCTCTTTCTCGTTTTTGATTGGTTCACTTTTTGGATGCTGTATTTTGCTTCTGTGCTCTTGTTTGCCAGGAGGGAGATATGTTCATGTACCTGGTTTATAATATAGGGAGAACCTCTCATGAAGGGCATGGTGGTTCTGCTAATTGAGATTTTATGTCTGAGGTAGGATCACCATCCCTTTCTCCCCAAGGATTCTTCATGAAACTACTATGTCAACATTGGTGAGGCAGTTGGGAGAGAGTGCTGGGTTTAAGGCAGCAGACAGGGTAGGTCTGATAAGTGCAGGAAGAAAAGGGGGGCTGTATGGGTACAGATACAGACCCCAATGCAAGAGGTGGCCCGGAGGCAGTGCGGGAGGGTGGCAGGGTGAGCAGGTACCTGGGCTCGGAGGACAGAGGGTGGCCAGGTGCACGGCGCCAAGAGAGAACAAATCAACAGGAGATAGGGGGGCAAAGGCAGAAGCAAAGAGGGAGGGTCTTGATGTGCTTCCGGAACCACAGATGGTTCTCCTCAAGTTTTAAAGTGGCAGGGAGGCTGTTCCAGAGGGAGGCACCAACCGAAGACCGAGATCTGCCCCCAGCTTGTTTCTTTGAGAAACAACAGATCCTGAAGGAGTTACAGGTAGAGGAGCGAAGAGCTTGAGGGTGGGAGGTATTTGCGAAGGGATAGCTGAAGGTATTTTGGACCCAGGCCCCAGAAAGCCTTGTGGACAATGCAGAGGGTTTTGAATTTAATCCTTGCATCCACTCGGAGCCAATGGAGAGATTTTAGAGCTGGAGAGATACGATCTGAGGGCTTGAAGCCAAGGACGGGTCTCGCAGTCTCCTGTTCTGGATTGGTTGCAGAGGGCGGAGAGTAGAGGCAGGTAGATTTAGAAAGAGGCTGTTACAATAGTCCAAGCTAGAGTGAACCAGAGCTTGGGATACCATGAGCTTCTGGGGGAAGGAGAGGAAAGGCAGAATACCCCTGAGGAGGTGGAGTAGGAAGTTTGACTTTTTAGAGACATCAGAGATATGGGCGGAGAAGAAAAGTCTGGAGTCAAAGATGACCCAGAGGTTCTTAGCCTCGCATGTGGGGGTAGGAGTAGGGCCAAGGGAGGCCAGTCATAGAGTAAGGGGAAAGGATGGTGAAGGTGTGCCGATGAGGAGGATATCTGTCTTGCTGGCATTCAGACAGATCATTGGCGGCACACCAATCTTGAATGGCAGTTAGGCAATCGGAGATCAGAGAGGGAGAGGAGGTGGCCGAGGGCAGCCTGAAAATGAGTCGAGTGTCGTCAGCTTAGCACTGGAAATTTGAGCAGAAAATGGCAATGCAGTGGGCGAGAGTTGCCAGGTATTGGTTGAAAAGTCAGGGCGATAGATTAAACCCCTGAGAAACACCACGGGTAGAGAGGGAGATAGGTGATAAGGACCTAAGTTGGACCTGGGAGGGTTGATCAGAGAGGAAAGGGGTCAGCCAGGCCAAAGCCTGATCGGTGATACCCAGGTTATCACGGAGACGGTTGAGCAGATGGTATGGTTGACCGTGTCGAAGGCAGAAGAGAGATCGAGTAGGATGAGGACAGAGGGAATGTTAGAGTCAAGGTTGGAAAGCAGATCTTTGCAGGTGTTCAGGAGAGCAGTTTCCGTGCTTCTGGCACATCTGAAGCCAGATTGATGGTCATGGAGAGAGCCAACAGAATCGGAGTGAACATTAAGCTGAGAGATGGCCAGTTTTTCCAGGAGTTTACCAAGAAAGGGAGTAATGGAAATTGGGCGATAGTTTGCCGGGCAAGAAGGGTCGGCTGTGGGTTTCTTGGGAAGAGGATGCACAATGGAGTGCTTCAGAGGGGAGGGGAAGGATCCTGAGGCAAAGGAGAGGTTACAAGAATTGTCAAGGGTCGGAGCGAGGGTATCGATGTGAAACATAACATAAAAAAATATTTCTGGCAAACATTGAGGTAGAACATCTTCTTTCAAAGGCGTATAAAACTACTTTGTGAATTATATTCGATAGAGAAATGTATGTCATCCAGTTACGTGCTTGATTTCCCCTAACCAAACTATGTGCATTTTGGTTCTTTTTTCAGTGTCTTAATGAAATGCTGGAGTCGGTTGATGTGCCCCTGGAAGTCACAGAAGGATTTATTCAAACAATTTCTCTGTCTATTCCTTGGGGCTCATTGCTACAAGATAACTGTGCCCTGGAAATAAAGGGATTGGAGGTGGTCTTCAGGCCAAGACCTCGACCAGGTTAGCATACACCAAGCCATATTGTATGGTTCTCTATTAAACACAATGTGCCATTTTTGCTCATGCAAATACATGCACCTCGAACAACGACTAGTATATTTTTAGACCCTACTTGTGAAGCCATCCGAGTCTTACTCTATTGTGTTCTCTTAGGATGAATTATGTCTCCTTTAATGATTGTTCTTTAATGTTTGAATTTTTTCTCCGTATCGACCAGCTTAGTAATGTACACAAAGCCGTATTGTATGGCCCTCTATTAAACACAATGTGCAATTTTTGCTCATCCAAATATGCACATCTTGAATGATGACTAGTATATTTTTAGACTGCACTCGTGAAGCCACCCGAACTTTCCTCTATTGTGGTCTCTTAGAATGCATTTTGTCTCCGTTAATGATATTTTTTATCATAATGATCTCTGTATTTTCAATGTTCGTGGTTTTATTCTTGACTAGTAAAAGAGAAATATAGAGAATATTCATCTGCTGGATCACAGCAGAAAAAGTGATTTTGTTTGCACCAAAAATAAATACGATTCCCTTGTATGTAGTTGTGCCCCTCCAAATATTGGCTCTAGCTATGTCTCCTCTTTGGGTTTGAAGATTTCTAAAGCCTACAAAGTGAGCAGGGTTCCCACAAATGCAACATGGGCTTTTTTGAGGGGAGAAATTCAATTTTCTCAAATTACAGAAAATAAATTGTTCATAGAGATTGTTTAGATTTTCTAAAATTCAGTTACTTTGCTCACTGAGACTTCTATTAGTTCTTATTTTTCTGTTTCTTCAGAGGTTTGCACACTGCTTGCTGCTAAAGTCTTCCTCGTTTCTTTCTCCAGCCTTTTCCTAGAGTTGAAGGGTGTCCTTTGTTGGCCTATAGTTTGAATGAGTCCAGTCTAAAAGGGAGAGCCTGCCTTCAGGCACCTGCTCATGTGAAATAAAGCAGAGGCACAGGTGGGAGACAATGGAATGGGCTACCATTACCTGCAGTACCACTTATGTTTATTTCTTGCCTCCAAGGAAATTTAAGGCTTGGATAAGGAAAAATCACCTGATTCTTGTATGCTCTAGTGTTCCCCAGTTTATAAAATCTTTCTTTTTTAAAACTTTATTTTGAGGTTTTGTAAGGCATGGACCAGCCCTTTCTGGATGCTATATGTGTACAGTCTTACTTGGGGAGGGCGGAAGGGAGAAGAAGTTGGAGAGAGGAAGCAAACGAGAGGGAAAATATGAACAGAGAAAATGTGGTACATGACAATCAAGTGAACTGTGCTGTCTAGAGGTTCCACATTTGATGGAATTATTTGAGATCTGATAGAGGGACGTGGCCAAGCAGACAATTAGACACATGCCATTTATGGCTTCTTAAGGCTCAGTAGAGGATGTCCTGAGTAGGAGCAAAGCCTGAGAAAGACAAAGACTCTGCAATTAGTGGGTCTTTGTTAGCAAACGGTCACCTCAGTGTAATTGTTGGCGGGCAGAGATATTGTGTTGAGCAGATGCAGTGTGAAATAAATAGGGGGAACTGAGAATATCTACAGTTAGAAGGGGCCTAATAGGGTTAGTTAAAGCTCATCCTCAAGTAGTAGATGCACACAATAGAAGCAAAACAATGCAGCGGGTCAGGGATATCCAGGCAAAGATCCTCTTTTCTTCAGAGTGCACAAAGGAAATCGGGACCTTGTATGCTATGTAAATCTTACATGTGTAGATGACCGCTTTGTACTTAAAAAAAAAAGGGTATCTTGAAGACACAGTGGCATTTGATGATAAATTATTGAATGAGATTAGGACTAGTTATGTGCTCAGAATAAAGGTTTCCTGATGTTCAGTTTAGCATTGGGTTCACCAAGATGAGGCAGTACTTTGGAAGACTTGTCATGAGTAGTTTAGTATTCTTCATTCTTGACGCAAGTGCCTTCATTCCTGTGTCATAACTTCTGTTTTTAGTATTATGAATTGCAGAGATTTAGAATGGAATGCCATGTATATCAATGTTTTGACTTTGGAAAAACCACATATGCATGTCAGTGGGCCTCATTACAAGTTGTCCGGAATAAAATCGGAATTACCGGCATACAGGTGCTACCGTGGCCATGTTCCACAGCTGCCGGAATCAACGGTTGATTCTGTGTCAGCGTACACAGGCATTCCGGCATGCCGGTAACACCACCAAACACCCCCATACCGGCAGCCTCGCTGCCGTTGATTCAGATTCCGGCTCTGCGCTCCCGGACCTACCGGCATCGTTTGTACCGGTATTATCGTGACCGGAAATAACAGGATTGCCAGAACAAGAAATGTACCGGCGGCCATTAACAAAACACAATCCATTGCAATCCTCAGTGCACAGGAGTCCGAGCCACATTCAAAGCACTGACAAAGTACCACACAGAGATCCTCCAGTCTACCAGCTGCATGGAGGCGCAAGCCGCGTTTCAGAGAAGTCTTCAGCACTGATCTACGCCGGCAAACACAATTGCGGATAAAAGGCCAGCTGGGAGGAGGTGGCCCAAAAGGTGTCAGCGACCGGGGCAACTCCCAGAACAGTCATGGACTGCTGCAAGAGGTGGGATGATCTACGTCTCTGGGTGCGGAACCTCCTTTCCGCACAGCGCTCCCAGGGCACGGCCACAGGAGGCAGACCTGCATCATCTATCAAACTCCAGGCCTGGAAAGAAACATGCAGCAGCATCATGCATCTGGAGGCAATCGAAGGAGTAGGAGCTGCGGAGTCTGGAGCTGCAACATCTGATGAGGCTGGTGAGTCCCCGTAAGCCCAATGTCAGATCACACACCTTGAACCCTCCATGCAAATGAGTAGGCCAACATGTCAAGTATGACGTACCCAACGCCAGTACAGCCCTGCTGGCGGTCCACCCACCTTCAACCTGGTTGCACACACCCACATAGAACTTGCCCGCAACCCACATCCATACACCACTCACAAATCACACAGTCCCCCTGTATCGCCCTCACAAGATGCACCTGCAGGCACTCAGACACACAACCCCCTGCACCTGCACAACTGCTGTTGTCACTGCTGTGCTACCATATGCCCAAAGTCACGTCAGTGTCAAGCACCTCCACCACCAGCAAATGACAAGATGTACACATCAATGATGCATGTGTCCCACCCACCATGTCCCATCCTGCTAAATCATCACCAACGCAGCCACGGCCATAGGCAGCAGTCACACACGTAACACATCTGTGTCACAATCCGTCGCAACACCATGTCATACAGCTTGTGTGGCACACACATACCGGGAAACAGCAGTACCCCAAGCAACAGCCACTGCACACACCATGTCCGCAAACCACACATGCACCCACCCACACAGCATCCCCGAAACATGCATGTGTGTACCATGCCATGGCCACCACCATGTCCTTGACAACGCCCATACATCGGAAAGTACTAGCACTTATGTCTGTCTGATGAATCCACACCCATCACTGATGCCCTGCCTTTCTAACCCACGCAGGCATATCATCTGCCAATGAGGCCGAACAGCCTTCCACATCTAGGACCACCAGGCCACACTGCTGCTTAGAGAGGCACAGCTACACCCTACTGATGAGGTTCAACCAGACCGAAACACGTGTCTGGGGTTGCTGTTGGTACCCTTGTTCAGAGGAGAATTGCCTATCATTTCGGTGCTGGACTGCCTCAGGGCAAGATAAAGACTGAAATGTTTGGGATATTTCTTCTCTGTGAAAGTTAGTGAGCTAAAGACTCTGGGTAAGGCTCTTGTAACCAGGACTCATGTCTGACAGTCTCCCAGGACCCCCCTTGTTATTTGCACACTGCTGCCGGACCACCACAACCTCCACCCAGGATTCAAATGCATCCACCAGCAGACGGGAGTGGGCAACTACTCCTGCCGCCCAGCCACCACCTGACCAGGTGGCACCTGGGGCACATTCCCGACCCAACGAGGAGGCACCTGGGGCACATCCCCGACCCAACGAGGAGGCACCTGGGGCATATCCCCCACCCAACCAGGAGGCACCTCAGGCACATCCACCACCCCACCAGGAGGCATCTGCACCACTTCTGCCAGGGGGTCCACCGGACACCATTGGGGACGACAGTGGAGTCGAAAGTGTAAATAGCGACCAGAGCTATGCGGAGGCCAAGGGATTCAGTCCCGTGGAACAAATGAGCCCTAACCCACACAACCACCACCACCCCTGCGCAATGTAAGGGATATTGAGGGGTGCCTGTCTAGGATGGAGGCCCGAGAGGAATCGCTGGCCACAATGGTGCAACAACCCCTGCAAGAGGCCCAGCTCATGCGGGAGGCACTGGAGGCCACCTCCAGGAGGTCCGCACGGGCGTAGGGCAGAGCCACAGGAGACATTTACCATCTGGTGTACGGTGTGTGAGGGAGGGGAACGGGGTAATGTCATCCCTGGTGGAGTCCATATCCGTGTTGGTGCAGGCACTAGTGGACCACCGGCACATGCCCATGGCACTGGCACTATCCACAAGCTTGACCACTGGAAGTTCCATTCAAAGCAGCCCAAGGTGTAGATCGGAGCAGCTGACTCGCCCTGCAGAAGGGCGCACCCCTCAGCCTAAAAGGGGGTGTAAATAGGACACAGATTGGGTGTGTGTGGGGAAGGATAGTTGGGGAGGGGGTGTGGGGAGGGATAGTTGGGGAGGTGTGGTGTGGGGAGTGATAGTTGGGGAGGGATAGTTGGGTGGGATGGTAGAGGGAGTTAAGGCCTTTCAAAATTGTAAATATTTCAAATCATAATATATTTGATGTTGGCAAAAGAAATCATGACTGGACATTGATCTTTCAGTGTGAGTGCATTTATTCATGTACAGTGCCCAGTGTGCTCAATGTCCTATGCTGTGTGTGTATCAGGTAGTCAAAAGTAATGATCAATAAGCTCCCCACGTGTGGCACGTCCACCCCTGCCATCGCAGTGCTCTGCAATAGCCGCCTCATCTGTGTCCTCATCCTCTGGTGGCAGCATGTCCATGTCGGAGGGGCAGGGGGACGTTGTGCTTGATGCACACGTTGTGCAACATGGCACATGCAAGCACAATCTTTCCAACCTTTTCAGTGCTGTACATCAGCACTGACCCAGATCTGCTGAGGCAGCGAAATCTGACCTTCAACAGGCCAAAAGTCTGCTCAATAGTGCAGCGTGTCTGGATGTTGTGGGGTTGCCTGGCGGTGGTCAATAACCATGACTTCAGGTGATACTCCGCATCACCTGCACGGGAGCAACAGAAAGTGCACATGTCAAATTCCTGGTCATATCATGGATGCACATGCGGCATAGTGTACATTTGAGAAGAATTACATGGAAAAGTGGATTTGGGTTTAGCTAGCATTTTTCACTTTTGTGTACCAGAAGGGCACTTGGTCAGTATGCATGTAGGGCGTGTGTAGTGCAGTTGTATTCACATGGATCGTTCATACACTACATGAGCTACATCACTTCTCGTACAACTGACACACATGGAATTGATGTATGCCAATTATGCATCACAAATGAAAATCTACTAAATGTCCATGTAGCACGGTACTCTTGGCATTTCCTTGATGTGCATGTGTGACTTTGTTGTACTAAGGGTATGCAGTCTGCACAACGTATTCTCTATATAGATATGCCTATGTGTCGTAACTCGCAAGACAATAACACATATTGATGACATGTGTGTGTAGGGTGAGGTTTAGTATCTAGAAAATGGTGGTGGAGGGTATTTAGGGGTGGGAGGCGGTGGTTGGGGGTACCCCCTCTGAAAATCATATATGAGAGAGGATACATCTTTCAGTGATTTTGGATTTTGAGCGTTTCAGCATGAATGCATTGGATTGATAAGTATCCGTCATGAAGATATGTATCCGGTACTGATAGGCATACTGTACCAGTCACGTGTGTGCAGCAAGATGTTTTGAGGATGGTAACCTATGCATTCTGTGGCTGTGCATCATGAGTTGGGTGTTTGATTGACTGTGTGTTTGATGTTTGTTGTAGTTACCATGGTGTGGTGCATTCTGGTACATGTAGTTTTTAGGATGTTGCTGTACGGAATAGATGTAGGTATGGATGCACTGTATGTTCATCATGCATGCAAGCACGGCTTTCAAGGCATTCCACTCTGGGATGGTACTACTGTGTTGCACCTTGACTTACACCTAGACACTTGCACATTTCATGCACTCACAATGCTGAATAGGGTCCTGTCCACTTCAATGTTTGTGGTTTACTGGTTTGACAATTGTAGGTAAGATTTTACCTTGCTATTATTTTTCATCTACTTGCGCCTTTTAACGCCCTGTGCGGCCTCTGTGCACCTTCAGAGGTTTGGTAATTGATTCAGTAGATTGCAGTAGGAGTAATCATTTTTTAATGCATGCAGTGTGCACATCCACTGGCCATGGGTGTTATACTGGGACATGATTCAACACTGCTGTTAGGGAGAATTTTCAATTTAGTGCTAAATTCCTGACATTTTAGAGATCTCCAGCTTTTTTGCTAAACCTTGGAACTTTGTACTTTTAATTCTATGTGTTTTCTGTGTTTCTTTTGACTTTGGAGTCTTACAAACTGCATAGGCATCATCTTTATATTGTGGCACAGGTAAGTCTCTTAGATTTCCCAAAGGTTTAAATACCTTCTCTTGGTAAAACTACTGTTTCCAAGAGCAGTGAAGTGAAATTGACTTTACTTACATTTTGTAACTTTTCTAGACCCAGCACACACTATCTTTAAAGAGGGTGCTGGAGTATCCCCTTTGTCTAGTTTCTCATGTAAAATGTTTTATGTTACCCGTTCTACAATTTATGGCTGGTGGCAGTGGTTTACTATTTACTACCATTGTGTGTTTTACCGGGGCTACGTTCGCAGCTCCAGTAAGGCACCCATGGGTGCCCATTTTGTCAAAATTGCCTCGGTCTTCTTTTTCCTCCATTTCTTGTTGGAATGGTCCTTCTTGAGATATACTCTGCACGGCAAACCAGGTATGGTCCCTTTGTTCGTTTTATCTTTGGCGGGATTCACAAGTGAAGCCTGCCTCTGGCTCCAGTATGTCTAGCAGGGGCAGGAAGTGAGGGAGGTGCCCAAAACTCCCTGTGCTTAATCCCCTTGGTTACAGGAGTGCACCCAAAAGGTGATTGGCCGGCTGGCTGTCCGGCAAGGACAGCCACCCTGCTGTGTGATTGACAGCTAGGCTGGAATTAATGGGAGAAACCTCCATAAAAAGGCAAGGCTTTTTGGCTTGGAAGGCAGAGTCCACCACTGGACCAAGGAATCTGAAGAAGAACTTCGAAGAAATGCTTTCTGCAAATCCTGGACCGTTGGTTTGCCCAGTGAAGCCGTGCTGCTGTGCTGAAGCTCCGAATTCATTTCGACTAGAGAATCCCTACAAGGACGACTTCTCCCCTTGGGTTGGTGGGACCAATCAACCCCAAAGTGAACTCGTTTGGACATCCTCTCAGAGCTGGCTGTACTTCAACTGCTGCTGCTGCTGGAATCGAAGTGCTAGGGAGAGGAACACCAAACCGAGTGTATCGCTTTAAAGTCGGACCCGAGCGCCAGGAAGATCCTACGGACTTCCCTGAAGCAGGACTGACCAAGCCTGAGCCACCTCAACAGAGTGCTGGACCCCAGATGCGAGGAAAGTCTGAAGTGGTATCCGAGAACTGCAGTGTTGCTGTTTGCTGTAGACGCGAGGAGTTGAAACTGAGAAGGGCCACTGAAATGAAGTTTGCCTATTGCTGCCGCCGACCTTCCTGTTGTGTTGTAGGAGTCCCCAGAAGTCCTCCCTCTTGTCCCCACGACTGAGGCACAGGAACAACAGGATCTACAGAGCCACACAGGAACAGAAGCCAGCTGGACCCATTTATTCTAGCCAAAGGTACTGTAAACCTAAGAGGATTTATCTCTTGTTGTGTAGCCTTACTTGTTTGCAGTTGAGACTTGTCTTGGTTGATTTTGCCGAGTTGCTTGCAGCTTTGCCCCTCACAAGCCTCCCAGCTTGTGGCTCTTGAAGTGAATCATATTTCTACAAACTTTTCTAAAAACATGGTGCAAGACTTTTACTTACCTGCAAAGAAGATCTTCAGCTCCCCTAGACTTTGCAACTAACATTGACTGTCCTTGCTTCTTACTTCTGACTTTGTGTTTTTGTCTTTCCCCCAGGAAATGTTAATTTACTTTGCATTGGAAGGTTTAAAAAGTATTTACCAGTTAATGAATTATTTGTTAACCTTTGTTTTTATTCCTCTATTTAATCTTTTAAACCAAACTCAGTATTGCTCCAAATGTCCTAGTCATAATCCATGTCCCCAGTGTCCTAGCTATTTAAGTCACCTGAGGGTGTAGGAAGTGTCTGTGTGCCATGCCCAATGGGTATCATCTGATTTAGAGAAACAGAATGTGTTTTGAAATGTATTATAATTGTTCCATGTTTTGCTCCCTTCTAAACAAGGCTTACTTAACTGACTGTTAAATTAATACTTGTTTAATCAAGAAACCTTGAGTATAAGTGTTTATGACATACAAGTGTCACTGTGAAACTCTGTTACAACCATACTGCTCACATTGACCCCTTTGAGATAAGCCTGGCTGCTCAGCCACACAACCGACTTGTGTAGCACAGACTTATACCAAAGGTTGGGTTCCAATTGCCAGGAGGTCAGGGTTGCTGTAGTCTCCCAAAGGGTACTGCATACAATCTTGCCTAATAACTGCACAGGACCTAGCAGTTGGACTCACCCAGCAGCCATGTGTGCTATGCTGGTTACTGCCCCCCGCCCCTAATTCAACACTGTACAGGCCTAGTAGTTGGACTCACCCAGCAGCCATGTACACTGTCCAGCGTGTCGTGCCATGTACCGAGGCAGCGTGGAGCTCCGCAGCACCATGGAGTTTGCGTTGAGCCCGGAAATCTTGAGCAGCAATGGGTGATGAGGTGGCGGGCATCACACACCATCTGCACAATCGGTGAATGGAACAGCTTCCTGTTGCGGTACACTACCTCCACGGCATGCCTGGGCACCAGCTCCACATATGTGCAGTCCACCGCACCAATGACACTAGGCATGCCTGCAAGAGCATGTAAGACAATTTTTGTCATATTCACCTCGTCAGCAGTCCGAGGTAAGCTGATGTGGTCTCGTACGTGGCTGAGAAGTGCATCAAGCACATGGAAGAGCACACGGGAGAAACATGGTTGCGATATACCATGCAGCTGCCTAACTGTGTGCTGGTATGTGCCTGAGGCAAGGAAGTGTAGCACAGACACTACCTTCAGCAAGGGGTGGATGGCTGTGCGGATATTAATGAGGCTCACCATGTATCAGGTCCACTATTGTGGTGATGGTGTCCCTGTCTAACAGTTACAGCGTGTGGATTTGAGCAGGGGTGAGGTTGAATGGTGTGGCCCTTAAGCGAGGGATGGGTGGCTTCCTGCGGGCTGCAACCTGCTGGACATTGGGGATTTGCTGGGCTATGATTGCCCTCCTTCTCCTCAAGCGCCTCCGCTGCGTCCTCCACCTCACTGCATCTTCAATTAATAGCTCTGCAGGCATGGCCTCCAGGTCCAGTACTGCTACAGCTACTGCTAGCATTGTGGTGTTGGAAGGGGTTTGGGGTGTGGGAGTGGTCCTTTTGTGTTGTGGCACAGCCCATTGGCTTCACCTGGCTGATTTAGGGCACCTCTGGCATGTTTTTACACACCAGAATCCACTTAATGGCTGGTCCGCGATGCCTGTGTTTCCGGCATCCTTTTCACATTGTTACCAGTATGTACATGCTGGTGATTGTGTGTCTGTGCACCTCGGAATGTGCACTTACTTATGACATGCCGGTATCTCGGGCACGGCTGCCGCGTGTCGCCGCAGATACCGGCAACAGTGTTGCCAGATGTGGTGGGTCTTCGGAGTGCGCCGGTCTAGAAAAAGGTGCCGGTACGGATATACCGGCACTGCTATATCCGGACCGGCATACTTGTAATGAGGCCCAGTGATTAAAACATCCATATTTCCAATATTTGGTCTCCGAAGTTTGATACATCATGGCCAGGCACAATTTCCTTGACCTCTGCTCTGATTCCTTTCCCAACAAGCTCATTTGGTGTGCAGGAGTTAATGAAGTCTGAGGGGAACACCTACAGTGAACCAGTGGCACATCTGCTATTGTTGTTTAAAGCCTCCAGAGACTAAGGATTTGACGACCACATAGGCTAGGAGAAGCGCTCCTCAAACGCAGTGAAAACTGTACCAATGTAGATCTAGAAAATGGTCAAGAGACATGTTTCAACACAACTCTATCTTAGAAATTAAAGAAAGCTTCTCTAAGCCCTACCAATATGATTAGTTCCCTACTCTAAAAAACTTCTAACGGGTGCTTGTCAGTATGTCGAAGGAGCAGGCTTGTTTTGGCTAGTGCCAAAAGGGTGTCTCACCTAGGAGAGAAGGTACCAATTCCCTGGATTCGACACAGAACATTATTGTTTTTTAAATTGTATTTACTACATTTTTTGTAAAATTATAACGGCAACCTGAATCTTAATAAGTATATTGTTTATTAGCTTTCATGACCATGATCTAAAACATTTGTAGGGCCTTAAAATAAGAACATTTAGAACGATAGGAATCTAATGATATGGGCTATGTGAGTCCGGCCAAGCTCCTAAAGAACAGAAGGAGAGGAACAGTTGAAAGCCCATTTCATTGTTCCTGATTCTACCCGCATGGATAACCCCATCATCAAACTGGTGGTAGTGAAGCTGAAGAGTCTGTGATTATCTAAGTGGGATGAGATTGTAAGCACGATTATCGAACGTAAAACCACAGACTTGTGGAATGGTATGATCACTCCAACAACAGCAATGACCTGGGTTAAGACCTCATAAGTGAGCTTGATGCTCGACAATCGCGCTCCTATCCGATGCACCAGGATACTGAAGTTCTGATATTTTGAGGTTCCATTCCTTTCTTGCTGAGTAGGATCATGGGATCATGTGCACACATCGCACAAGATAGGTGACCAGATAAACCATTTGACACAGAGTGGAACAACATTTCAGCCTAGCAACATCATCCTCTCTGAGAGAGATGACCATCCTAAATAATCCAGTTCTATCCCCATTTCAGGCCAACACATACATGTCAATTTAAAGTTGAGCATGCTCACAACAGAGTTATAATGTGCATGGATACACAATTTAATGTTAACTTATCTACCATAGTTGACTGATATATATTTTCCTGAGACCTCCCAATTCATGCATACAGCCTTCCCAGCAATAAATATCTATCTCCAAATGGATTTCCATGTGGTTTGAGGAGTCACCAACTTAATCCATCTTGCATGTGAGCCACAACTCCCTGAACTGTATACACAGTCATACTTAAGCCACAAAAAGCTTGTTGGGAAATAACTATAGTTTCCAGCAGTAAATTGAGCATAATGAGATGCACACACAAAGATGGGATTCTATAGCGAGCAGAAACTTTTACCCACTGGAGTGTGCAAACGGTGTCAGAGCAGTGGTCCAGCGATATCTCAGTCAGGTACAGAGGAATTAACCACGCCTACTGAGCTTCTCTACTGCAATAGAAACCATGGAGTGGCCAAGTTCGAACTGGGGAATTCCAAGATGGAGCTTTGCACCAGACACCTTTGAAACATCTCAGTTGCAGACAAGATGGGATTAACTCAGTACACCTATTGCCCAACAATAAGAACCAGTCATTAAAGTGATTATAAAAGGAAATTAGATCACTAGTCTACCAAGTATAACCAATCCCAGGGAGGTAGACAAGGTAGCCTAGAAAATACCCAATGAGAATCCATTGCAGCCCCACAGTAATAAAAGGTCCTGGGTTTACCCATTCAGTGTCTTGGACATCGAGGAAGAAGTACCTGCTGATGTTCTCTGGATACAAGTGAAGACTGCTAAATGATGTACTCCTGTGTGGACTTCTCGAAGGATTAGTGCCTGCAGCAAGGCAGTGCAAGCTTGGACGGACTAATAGGGAGGTGGAGAGCTGCTATGCAAGTGAGGAGGAAGGCTTACAAAAAGGCAACACAGCCCTTTCAACTCCTTGAGAAAACTGGAAAGCCAAAGCCTGAGGCTTTCTACCCATGACCTCAGGGGAAAGAAAATAAGAGGTTTTAGATCCTTGCAGGGGGTGGCAAGGCCTCGGCGAGAGGCCTGCGATGAATACTGAACCTAAGGCGTCAAGAGAGAGGCCTATTGCGACTTCTGTACCAAAGGGCTTACAAGATATATATAGTATTGAAGAGGTTGTCATCCTGCAGGCCGAAGAAAGACCATTAAAGACATTGGGCTGAAAGTCCAACTGCCTTTTGGAAGGTATTGTAAGAAAGGCATGGTATCAATAGTAGACACAGACACAATGGATAAAAGTTTTGAAAATCTTTATTTGGTAATTTGGTTGGGTTGATATAATTCCTAACTGACCCTAACTCTAGAATGAGTTATCTCGACCATTAAATAAATAACAAAACACTCCCAGTCAGTTTAGTCAACGTAACGAGGCCTATACCAAGAAACCCTAACCTTGCCCTCCTTCTCAAAATGACAAATGTGTTAAGGGAATTCAAAAGGATAATAGGGTCTCAAAAGAAATGTCAGAATGGCTTAAAATAACAACTTGTTTTATCACGCTCCGCACCACGGGGTCTAGAGAGTCCTCTAAAAAGTATAAGTGGATGCCACAGTTGTTTCAGTCTTGCACACTTTGGCTTACTGGTACAATTTAACAGTTCAAGCTTGGGCTTCAAGCTTCTGGTAGTTCAATCAATTCCTTAGGCTTTGTCCACTTTTATCATAAATATACTGTTCGACTTTTGCCATTTACTGTACAGGCTTTCCTCTGTCTGGCTGGAGGTTATCTTTCACCTTTTCACTTTATCATACAGTTCTGCACAGTCTTCCCTCTGCCAGGCGAGAGCCTATCTTTCGCTTTGTGAGGATTCCCTCCCCCACGTTTTGTCTTGGGTGTCTTTTCACTGTCAAAGACTTTCAAAACTGCAAGGATTTTACATAGTCCTCTGCATGACCACTTCGACCTCTCTCTCAATAATTCTACAATCCACAATCTTCCTCCTCCTACAACACCAATGCCTCTTGGTACCTGTAGTTTCCAATTCTCTTCTGTTTGCCTCCTTGACCTTTTCCAAAATTCATATGTAACACCAATACCTCTTGGTATTTGTAGTTTCTTATTTTCTTTAGTTTGCCTTCTGGGCCTTTTTCCGAGTTAATATATTTTGCTCTCTTGGCATACCCAGAGTTCACATACTTTGGTTTTCATTCATTCAACTTGCTTTCGGGATCGCACTTGTTTTCTTGCCTTTGATTCCCAATCAACTCAGAGCATTTCACAGAGACTTTTGATTGTGCGATTTTGCCTCTATATAGTAGTTTGTATCCAAGCCCTCTATAATTCAGCAATTATCCTTTCCATTTTGCATTTTATTGGCATACTTTTGAGTTACAGTTACATTGGCTTTTAACACATTCAAGACTTTTGTAGCCCTCGATAACTCACTCGGCCTTCTTTCATCAACGCTCTTCGTGCAGCAGTCAAGGGCGTTTCCAACACCTCTGCTCCTCCCCTTCTCTGTTGTTCACCCGGGAGGGTTGCGGGCTGCTTTCGAGTACCTTGAGGGGTTCTTTCTTCTGCTCACTCGGTTTCAGTCTTGGAACGCTTACGGCTTCCCGAAAAGGGGGGGGGGTATTCTCAACTGGCTCTCTCTCGATCTTCATAACTGCAGATCAGCACCTTCCATCGCCTGGTTGGTATCGGCCCTGAAAGAGCTGTTCTTCGTACCCAGCCTCGCTCACTGTGTGCCTGTGCATGCCACCTTTTATTTGTCTGAACGGGAGTGTTAACAAGTGGCAGGTGTATATAGTTGGGATTACGTGCCTGACTCTGCCTGGCTTTATTACAGGGACAGAGCCAGCGCAAGGCAGTGGAGGTAATCTGCCTGACCTTATTCTTCATCTTCCTTGGCTCAGTAGTTTTGCCAATGTAAAATTGGGAGGAATTATGGGAGCTGTAGTTTCCCATAAAATAAGCAGGTATAGGGTTTTGATGGGTTGTGGAAATAAGGGCATACCATGTCTCGCCATCAGGTGTTTCTGCCCCTCTTCCCGAGGACCCCCTACCCATGTGATCCTCCCTCACTTGTCCACCCTCAGGTTCGGGATCCAAAAGCGATAGCCTTTCCCTGGCCACCTGAGTATGGGATCCTGTGGGACTAGGTTGTAAACCACCCTCTGGTTTTTCACAGTATGTACCAATAGGCCCAAAGTCCCCCCTCAAGAACTCTGAGCAACCCGCCAACAACTCAACCCAGCCAAGGGCTCCTATTATCCGAACACCACAGCAGAAGCTGACAACAAAAGCAGAGCCTTCTTCAAAGCGGTCAAGCACTGCGTCAACCTGCTACCCGCCCCTGCCATACCACACTCCATTGACATATCCACTGCCATCATCACGTTCTTCGACAAAATCAGCAATATTCACCAGCACATAGACATCAGACTTGACAGAGGACCTGGTAGAAACCCTGGCTTCTCTAAAAGCCACATCGTATACAGGCGACATCCAGGTGACATCCTCCCAGCATCCATCCTCTAGACCCTCCTCGCAGAAGCTCTCCTTCCCTACCTGGAGATCATCAACAGCTCCCTAACTCAACGCACCTTCCCATCGACCCTAAAAACAGGATCAATCCTCCCTCTGCTGAAGAAACCCACTCTAGATCCTGACATCATAGGTAATTATTACCCCATCACCCATCTTCCCTTCATAGGTAAGATCGAGAAAGTGGCAGCCGCACAACTGCAGCAACACATCGACACCAACAATCTCCTCCAAACCTAGCAATCCGGGTTTAGACCCAGATGCAGCACAGAGACAGCAACTATACAGATGGTCAACAACTCCCACAACATCCTCGATGACGGCACATGGGAATTAGCACTGCGCTGGTTCAAGTCCTACTTCGCCAACCGCCAGCAGTTTCTTCAGATGGACTCCTCTAGATCGCCAATGACACCGGTCACCTGTGGGGTCCTGCAGAGTTCCATCCTTTCCCCAGTGATCTTCACTCTATACATGGAGCTGCTGGGAGCTCTCTTAGCTGTGAGAAACCTGAAGGTGTTTTACCCGCTAGTCCCTGTAGATATGTCATCCAGGTGCTATTGGATCCAGTTACTGGGGTGAACCAGTGGGGGAGGATCACCTGGAAGGATTTTTCGGGGAGTGGAAGTGGGACACCGACATGTGAGATGCAGTAGCCCCTTCCTTATGACACCTTTTCCCCATCCTACCTCGTAGGATACTTGGCTCTACCCCCACCTTTCCGACACAAACACTTTCTTACACCGTGAAAGACAACGTAACACCAGAGCCGTTTACCTATCGTTTCCGAACACAAGGGTCAGGCACAGTCAGGCAATTCACAATAACTACACACTCCTGATAGCCCTTTTCTTTCCCCACAGGGATTAGAGGCGGAGCATGAGAGCACACTTTGAGCAAGGACAAACGCACGAGGAAGCAGCCATTCCAGGACAGCAGTTCAAATGGAGAAGAAAGGCGGTGAGGCCGGAAAGGAGAACAAGGAAGGAAGTGCCCTTGCCCTTTTCGACTCAGACCCGCAAAGCCTCCTTGAAAGCAATTATAAGACCGGGAACTACAGCTGACGTGTAGTGTAAGATATCAACCGTGCACAGGACCCTACCACACTGACAACTGGGTCAGGTAGGCGCGTTTGCTACTGTGGTACCGTCCTGGACTCCAGAGACGAGAAACGACAAAGAGGCCAGCACAGCCAGTGAGTTGGAGGGAGAACCGATAGTAAACCTGGACAGTGTTGAGCGAAGGTTGTAAACGGCAACTTGTTATGAACAAAGAACTTGTGTGCTAGTGAACTTGTAAAGCCTAGGGAAAGACTCTGGTGTGTCCCCCTTTTCTTGTAAACATTATAGTAACGAGGCGGTAGGAAAGGCCGCAATAAAGAGTTAAGCTGGTCCTACAAGGGTTAAGCCAAAATCCCTCACTGGGGGCTTATGAGAGAGCCTGACTGGGGGCTAAAGAGAAATCCTGACTGGGGGCTAAGGTGCAGCCTGACCTGGGGGCTAAGGTGCAGCCTGACCTGGGGGCTTAAGCGAAAGCCTGACCGGGGCCTGGGAAAAGCAAAGGGAAGTGAATCCTGCAAGGTGTTACAACTAGTGAACTGTGTTAAACTGGCAAATGTGAACCCTGCTGTGGGATGCCCGCGATGACAGAAAAACGTAACACCCTGTAAACGTTGTGTCAACAAGTGCAAACCTGGCTGAGGGATATCCACAATGAACGGTTGTTTAAAAAGACATTGAGACTCTTGAATGTTACAAGTTGCTGATATCTTGAACAAAAGACTGCAGTGTACCTGACTGAGGGAGGCCAACATTGCAAAAGGCTCAGAGCCCAGTTGAGGGTGATCCACGGGTGAAGGGAAATCACTGACGGGAAGATTACTGAAAGGAACTTTTTGTTTGTTTATAGTACATCAGGCCCCCTGATACAAGAGACTTGGTGTAAAAGAAACTTGGCCACAGAAGGCCCTGATATTTTGTAAACTAACTGTAAATTCGTCCTGGAGAAGCCCAGAAGTGTGCTGTGCTCAAGAGTCCAGCCTTGTCCCATGCTAGAAAACGTGGGAAGGGAGACCGAGTTATACCATCCTGACTTATCATTTTTTTAACACTTTATTTTCTGGTGAACATTATCCCACACTATTTTGTAACTTAGTGGTAAGGATTGGCAACATATTTTTTTAGTATTAGCCCTTTTTATTCGACAAGATGCCACTAGGAATGCCTTATTATTATTTGATGATCGTAGCTTGCAGATTTAGGTTTAGATTAGGTGTGTTTCTCACTAATTTATACAGTTTAATAAACACCCTTGAACTGAGATCACTTGTCTGTCTTTACTGTTGCCACCATGAGTTCCTTACATAGCCACAGACGAAATCCACATCACCAATACACCAGCCACACACAGCTATTCCTCAAGATCGACTCCATCAAGGACATCCATAGGCTCAAAACCTGCCTTTCGCTGATCCAGTGTTGGATGTCCAGTGCATACTTGAAGCTCAACCCCTCCAAGACTGAATCATACTAATCGCCAACAACACCAAGCACCCAGGCATACAGACCTGGCTATCAACCATGAACTCTGTGGGCTTCAAACCTGAGCTCACCTACTGTGGCAAGTCCCTTGGGTTCCACATCAACAAACACCTCTCCTTCAAGACTCACATAGCTACGAAAACTCCAGACAGCTTGCTATCAGCTATCCCTCCTGTGAAAAGTCAAGCCCTTCCTCCCTTAGGACAGCATTAGATCCACTATTCAAGTACTGGTCCTATCCCACTTGAATGAGGACAATGCACCCCTTGAAGGCCTTCCATTGTCCTCCCTTTTGCCCCTGAGAAGTGTCTTACAAGTGGCTGCATGCTTCATCAAGGATCTACGCAGATATGACCACATCACCCTGGCCCTCATCGACCTTCACTGGCTCACACTGCATGCACAAATCGCCTTCAAGTCTTGCTGCATCATTTATAAGGCAGTGGCCCACAAGTCGCCCAGCTACATTCCTGGGAAATTCAGCATCTCTGGCAGACAGCGCACCGACAGAAGCCAGGACACGTGCAGACTTGAAATCTGCCGCTGCAAAAAGGAAAGGACCAGAAAACAAGCCATCTCTGCCTATGCCCAAGACTATGTGAACCTCCTCCCCGTCAACATCAGACTCGCCCCCCACGCTTGTACAATTCAGAAAAGAACTCAAGACGCACTGCTATAGGAATCTCTCTGTCTCAACACCTAGGCCATCACATCGCCCCTCGCGCCACCTGTCTCGCTAGACGCCCCCTGGCGACTGCTGTGTGTTGAACTCGGTGGCTTGTAGGGATACTCCACCACAGACTTGCTTCGTTCGCACTGAGTCATGCCCTCCTGCCCACCAGCCTTTGGGGTATTGGAAAGTTGGACAGTATACCAACAAAGTTGAAGAAATGTGCGCCAGAATGACAGCAAACCCATATCTTTGGGGTATACAATGACACAAATCAAAGCGTTACGGTACCGTCACTTATCACTTATACAAGTTCATCGCACAACTTCATCAGTTAATATCAGTACTTGAAACACCTTAGGAATTGTAGATTTGGACAGTATACTATCATGGATGTATGTGGAACAAAATGCCAACAGACTCCTACGAAACGTTACACAAAATCGTCACTTATACACAACTTCAGTGAATGAACTTCAAACGCCTGATAAATTGCCGATTTAGACAGCATACAATTAAAGTGGGCTAAATGTGGAACGGAATGACATCGGAACCGTGTCAGTAGGACATCCGATGACCCCAATTTCAAGCCTTGCAAAAATTGTTACATAAAAACGTTACACAAAATAGCCACTTACGATTTTATATTATAGGGTAGATTATGTTGCTGCGTATTTTTACATTTTGTTAAGTTCAGGCTGCTCAGCACTCCACAGTGCTATTCTCCATAATTTACCCAACCCTATTCTATTTTTCACAGTTCCTAGGTTCCGGGTCAGGGCTGCACGTACTAGTCTACTGGTGTATCCCAGAGTTTACTTTTTAAAATTTTATTGGAGGCTGCCCCTTTAATATCTGCGATCATGGCCTCCGAGGCCGTGATATAAAGAATTTCTGACTTATGTATGTTTACTTTTAAGCCGGAGACTGCTCCAAATCTATTTATTTCGTCCATCACAGAATTAATTGATACCAGTAGGTTGGTTAGGGATAGCATTACATCATCAGCAAATAGGCTTACCTTGTATTCCTTGGCCCCTAGCCCCTCACATCAGGTTCCCCTTCTGATTTCCGGTTTCTCTCTGCAAAAGGCTCTGTGACCAGTGCAAAGAGCAGAGGCGAGAATGGTCACTCCTGATTCGTTCCCCTCCCCAGGGATAGCCGGCCTGTCAGCTTCCCATTTACTTTAGTTCTGGCCTTTGGCAAGTAATAGTTTATGATAATGTGCTGAATCTGATGGTGTCATCACTCCTTTCCCAGCTGTGACCTCTCCCCATGTGACGAGGGAACAGCAGCCGCTAACGGATCCAGACTCTGGGGGCGGCAGTATGGGGCGAGGATCACATGGGGGGGGGGGCAATCTCCCCCTTTCCCTTTAGGGATACCCCCTCCATTCCCCATGCCTTAATGGCATATTGTCATAAATCCCCTCGCCCAGCTATGAAGGGTACTGAGAATTCTTTTCCATAATCTGTATACAAGTCATCAAGAACTGACTTTCCTTTTTTTGTCTTTTATTTTCCGCATAGATCAAATTTATTTATTATTAATATGCATATAGCCATAATTGGCTTTACATATTACATTCTTAACATCATTTATCATCCTTTGTTGAAAAAAACAGCGTTTAAAAATAAAATTCCACTATTGTAACAGTTGAAAGTAATCTGTAGCTAAAACATTAGAACTAAGGTAAGTAAATTAAGTAATCTAAAAAACATCTTGCGATAATTGTTTAAGAATTTCCATAAAAAACTTTAAAAATGTCATCATATGAAAAATATTAAGATCATGTCCATGTAACAGTTTTTCCCATCTCTTTCATATTATTAGCTGTTATTATAAGCTTTCACATATCGTAACCTAACCACATATAGACTTTCACAGGTGCATATCAGATGTTTAGCTGTCTCTATTTTTTTAACCCCCCATAGACAACATCATCTTTCATCGCGTAGTATCCTAAACCTGCATCCTATATTTTCCAAACATTCGGACAAATTAAACTTAAAAATCAGATGGCAACGAATAATATTTGCATTGGGAAATGCAGTTATATAGGCCGCGGTGCCTATGGACTTTTCTCTCGCTTCTAAGTACACCCCACTATTATTTTTTGTTGACATTTGTATAGTGTCTCTCTCACGTGCAAATCCTCGAATCTCTCTTTTCAACAGAAATTTCACTTTTGCAATTGAAAATGCTGACCAAGTATTTACATTTTCTTTTGCCTGTTTGCTATAGAAGAATCTGAGTCGATCCAGTGTTACAAGTACCTTGTTTCATTCTATAGTGTTATATGCTCTGATCATATGTATCATAAGTGTCCCATTATCTAAATTACATAATTTAAAATATAGCATTGCAGCTCTATATTCAATCTTGTTACATACTTGCATCAGACTGTATTCTAAGAAGATGTATTCACTGGTTAGTGCTTTAGGCATACGCAATAGGATTTTTAATAGTTTACCTTCAAATAGATTCAATTCCTTTGTAAAATTGTTCCCTCATATCTCAATTCCGTACATCAAGACTGCTACGATTTTAGCTTCATAGAGTAATAATATTGTCATTGAAATCACAGATTGCTTCCCAATGAATTTACTTAGTATCATTGTACCACTCGTACATCTTGTTTTTACGTCATTCCACTGCTGCTTCCAGGACAGATTTTGGTCTAGGATCACCCCAAATATCGATAGGTGTCAACAATTTAAATTTGTTTGTCATCAATCGTCCATGTAAACACCTTTGTTTGTTTGGGACAGGTTTCGTGCGTCCTGCAAAGACCATCACCTTTGTCTTAGTCAAATTAATTTTAAGTCAATTTTTCAATGCAAAAGTTGCTAATATAGATAGTTTACGTTGAAAGCCTGCAGGGGTGTAATCTAATAAAAGTAAATCGTCGGCATAACCAAGCCAGCAACATTTCAGGGGGTCCATTTTCAAATCTTTTGAAAATAGTTCATTGAAGGCATCAGGGAGATCCGCTAAATAGAGATTAAAAAGCATTGCAGCAAGATTACACCCCTGCTTAACTCCTCTACTTATGGGGATTGACTCAGATAATTTGCCCTCACCATCCAGTCGGACTTTTACAGATGTGTTCATATACAACAGTCTGATCATAGTTAATAGGCCAGTTGGAATATTCCACCACTTCAGCTTGTTCCATAGCCTATTTCTCAGAATGGTATCAAATGCGTCGGAAAAGTCTATAAATGATGCATATATAGGTAGTTTTCATCTCTTCCATGTATATTCAATTGCAGATATGGCTATAAGGATGTTGTGCAGTTGGAAGATTTTACTCTAAAGCTAGACTGGTTGGGGGGGTATGTGGGGGCGAGTATCTTGTTTTCATTAATCCATTGAAGTAATTCTATGTGCAATATTTTAGCGAACATCTTTGTAGGGATGTCAAGCATTGCTAACATACGATAATTACTCAAGTCATTAGGGCAGCCTTTTTTTATAGGTAGGTAATATTACACTTTCCTGCCATGTTTTGGGAATTTTAATATTTTTACCAATCCATGTAAACAATATGTGTAACCCATTTGCCCATATGTCAGGTGCTAATTTCAACAGAGCATTACATGTCTGATCTGGCCCCATCGCTCGTGAAGAAGGGAGGGTACTTTCCTTTCCCTGAATACAAAACTACTGTAACGAGGAAGCTGAGCCGAGTAATACAGATCGATGAAGGCCAGGAGCACAGGCTGTGCTCTAGTGGTTCCAACCATATACTTGATGCTGGGACATTTGAACCTGCTGAACCAGCTAACAGGGGAGAGAGACGCTGGCTGGAGAAGTCTTGCCTTTTCGGTACTGACCGAGGGACTACTTGGCTGGTGCAAGGTCCGTGGAACCATCCGTCTCACAGAAGAGGCTGAGGAGAGCAGACTGCAGGAGATGGTACGATGCAAGAAAAGAAAGAAAGGATTCCTGCCGTACACAGGTACCGAAAGGCAGCCTCCACGCCTCTCGAGCATAGAGAAACTCGGAGCGGGCGAGCGGGAGCCACGAGTGGCAGAGAAGCCATGGAGCAGAGGCGGCGATCCTGGAGACGAGGGAACGAACACCACAAAGAATAGGTGAGTCCACCCAAGGGAACCATGTACACCAGTACATTTCTGCAACCCTACCGAAAGCAAATAAAAGTAAATGAAGTATATGAGAAAGAACAAGATACTCCACGTTTCTTAAAGAGACGGAACAGAATAAATATGGGAGATTGTCAAGTTTCCAAGTGTGTGCAGTGTACCTACGGCAGAGCCCTGTGTCAGAAATTCCTCTTCACTGGTTGACCCCGTAGTGTAGAAGAAGAATTCTTCCCACCAATGTACCCCTCTGAATGGTAATAATTCACATACAGAGGGATCAATTAATTGAAAGATGTTTTCAATGATGTTTGGATTTCCCTCAGAGACCACCGTAGCTGTAGAAGGAAAGAAGCATAATTAGTATCCAAGTATACCGTGTCTTCTCTAAGTACTAACACTCCTCCCACACTAACCTGCTTAGAGATAGAACAGATCTTAAGTTGATTAACCTCGATCTAGCAGGAACCGGAAACAATAGGAATTCTCTGCAAAATAAACGACCTCTCTGGTTACTATCCCCTTTTACACTGCGGTACTAATAAGAAGAAAAGCACAGAGATTCTTACCAGAGGGAATCCAGGGTTTAACTATGCGTGGTAAATATTCGTGATGCAAGAGAAAGATGAATTGGGAGGAATACGGGCAGTCAAAGTGTTTTTCCTGATGTGCAACTCCCGTGATGCAACAAACGTTGTCCCACGTAGCAGCGGAGGCTGTCCCGCGGCGCAGCCGATGCTGTCCCACGTTGCAGCGGAGGCTGTCCCACGTTGCAGCGGAGGCTGTCCCGCGGAGTAGTATTCAAGAGAAGTCCTTTAAACAATCCGGGTCAAGTCCATACGAGCAAATGTAAACTAGAGGAAAAGACGATAATCAAAATCCGAGGGCAGAAGGCAAGGGTCAAAAAACCAGTAGATCAATGAAATACCAAAACAGAACAGGATTATCCAAAAGCAAGGTCGGTTATGGAAGCAAGGGTTCAGGATACCAGGTAAACGAGATGCAAGACAGTAAACAAGTAGCGCCAAAAATGCTTTATCAGAAGCACTGAGCAAGCAGGGGGGCGGGGTTAAATATCCAATGTCACATGATCACCTCCGTGAACCGACACGCACGTTGCCTCTCCTTAGCAACGCAGTGCTAAGCTTCCATGGCAACCTCCAGCCACCTCGGAGGCCCGTAGTTCGGGTTATTCCTTTCTGTGAACCACAGCGCAGAACTCGGTTGAGTCCCGTGTTTCTACTGATGAAACGAACAGTACGTATCCCATTCCGGGAATTTGCGCGCATAACACCCTGGTAGAGTATACAAGGCAAGGTCAAGTTGGACAGTGTGTAAAGTACATCACATGAGGAAGTTCTGACAATGATACATCAGGAATCGCCAAAGACTGTGTGGGCATTATGTTAAAGAGGAGAATAAATCTGGCATGAGAGTACTCCAGATATCCTGCCTAGATTAAGACTAACAGCCAGATTGTTTTGCATACCAGTTGTGTTGTTGATCAAAAGAAACTCAAGCGACGGATACCCCTAAAAGTATAAAGCAGAGTAAAAAGAAATCCAGGGGAAGGGAAACAACCTCTGGAACTGTGAACTTTATCCATTGGGAACCTTTCTTGTGTTGGAGTTGCGCCTTTCCTTTTTTTGAACTCTGATGCACTTTTCTAGGCCAAAGACATTTCCCTTTACACCAGAGTTGTTTTTTAGAATGTGAGGGCCAGAATAGTGCTTTGGACGTAGGACATTTTACTTTGGGCATCTTGACATCGTACATACGCTTAGTTTTGTTTTAGGTAGGGAAATACCTCTTCAAGTAGGGACAAAGATGCATTTTCCAACCCCCTTTTTGTTTCAATAAATGTTTATGGCCAAAACCATTAGTCCCCTGTGTCCACTTCCCATTCCTGGCTCCTCACAATAATCATTTTGATAAACTTGGCTTTAACCTCGCTTTCCCCAAGACTCTCCCAAGGAAGGACCAATCTGCCTGGTCAAATGCCTTTTCAGCACCCAATGTCAGGAAGATCGTCTGGTCTTTTCCCCTGTTTGCTTGGTCAATAAGAAGGTTGAGTTTCCTAATGTTATCCCCATGGTTGGAATACGTATGAAACCCATCTGATTGGGCTCAATCAGAGTTTGCATGAAGACATCCAGTCTATCAGTTAGGATTTTATTATAGATTTTTTTCATCTTGGTTAAGTAAGGGGATGGGTCTATAGGCGGCACAGCTAACTAGGGTCCTTCCCTGCTTTCGGTATAAGCACAATCTCCCCCTCTGTCATAGATTGTGTAAGGGCTACTCCGTCCTCCCTAACTGAGTTGAACATAGCTAACATGGGTTCCAGGGAGTAGGGGCCATCATCCTGCAGAAGGCTGCCATTAAACCATCTGGTCCCGGGCTCTTCCCAGCTGCCAGGCCCCAAAGGGCATCTAGCAATTCCTGGCGCTCTTTGGGGCGTTCCAACCAGTCCCTGTTCCTGTCAGAAGTCTGGGCATGTTAAGGGAGGACAAGTATTCCTCCTGTTCCTGTGGCTCTACAATATCCACTGCGTACATTGTCCCCTTAAAAATCCTGGAATGCTTGTAGATTATGCTCCTGTCATGATGCCTACTCCCGGAGAACCAGTCCAGGACCAGCTTCCCTGGAAGCAGACATCATGTTCCCGGGGAAAAGACCAGCAACCCCTAGTAGGGGCCCTTTGGACACTGTCCTGGCGCCTTTGGCGCCAGGCTCATTTTGGACCTCAGTCCTGGCGCCATAGGCGCCAGGCTCATAAAGGGAGTGTTTATGTGAACTTACCTGATGCAGACCGTGCTGCCAGATCCAGGCCTCTTTGAGGCCTGAAAGGGACTATTTTACCTGTGGGACTATTTTGCCACTTGGGCGTGGCCGGGGAAGAATACGTACCTGGAACTACTTTGGGGGCTATTTAAGTCACGCCCAGACAGCAGCTCACACTTCGCGTTGTTCTGCACCTAGCAGCTGGACGCTCACCGTGTCTGCTCCTGCATCCTGACTCCAGCCACGCCTGCCTCCATCCTGGAACACCTGAAAGGAAAGAGAAGGGAAAAGGTGAACAGAAGAACATTACCTGCTTCTACCCGGAGTCCGGAGTCATCACGCCGGCGATCCTAAGGAAAGACATTTATTTTAAAGACGCATCGCGTTGCTCGCTGCAGCACCGCGTTCCACTCACCTGTTCACGAGGCATCTCCGTGCTCCTTGGCGACCATCTGTACAATCCGCCGCATACCGGCGCCTAAGGGGGAAGAGAAGAACAAAAGGTGAGCAAAAGGAACATATTGAGGAAAGCCAGATTTTCGCCATAAGACTTACCTGATTATTGTTGGGAGAATCTTTCCTCATCTCGGGTCGGCGCCACTTCTTCGGCAGTACCGTACCCCGGCCCCTATGGGGAAAAAAGACACACGCGTTAGTAGGTGAATATAAGGACATTAAAGGAACCACCCATCATAAACTCACCTGAGTTTACCTTCGGCGAATTGTTTCCTCTACGCGAAATCTTCACTCAGCACTTGTGATAAAAGGGATAAGAGACGGACTACTGAATATAAAGACAAATAGAAAAGGAGGCCAACTCATGAACTTTTACAACAGTATACTTTCAGCACCTTGCCAGGAAAGTCAAGTAAGCTTGGATCCTCACCAATCCGAACACCAGTGAAGTAACTGGATATAATCGCACCCCTGCACCAGAAGCAGGATGGAGAGCTCGTCCTTTCAAAACTTAAGGTGAGAGTTAACGGGGAATTTCGGAGGTGGTCTGAGGAGAGTGAAAGAGGGAAGTGGGAGGCCGACGCGCTACTCCGCAGGTAGTTAATCCCCTTTCTCCATCTGCAGAAAGATTCTCCTGCGAGTCAGACAAGCGAGATTTGGGGGTCCTGTCCAGTCGGTTTTCCGTGTTCTGCGCATCACCTTAGAAGAGGCCGCAGCAGTCCAGACCTGGTCAGCATCTCCGTGGGAGTCAGGTGAGTGTTACAGCTCCTCTGCCCAGCGGTCCTTGCCTCTACTATCCACGATTCTCTGGTTAAAGGCATGAATACCCTGGTTCCTCAATCTATTCTTTAAGAGCCTGTCCGCCTTCCCGCCCTTTTCATAAAACAGGTATTTGAGCGGAGCAGCTGCTATTCAGCGTTGTCAATTCTAATTGTGTTTAGCTCTCCCCTTTTTGCCATTAGTTTTCTATAGATAACCCTAGACTGGGCAGCTCTGTACTGAGATTCTAGGGCAGTTATCTCTGCAAGGATAGCCTCCTCCTGCTGTTATTCTTCTATACAGCGTCACCGATGAGCCAATCACACTTCCCTCTTCCTACGGCTTTCATGGCATCCCAATGATTGTCCGCCGAGGTATCCGTAGCCATATTATGCATAAAGTACTCTGTTAAGGCTCCCCTTAGGTTTTCCCTAACCATGGCATCCTTTAGCAAGCCGTCATTTAGTCTTCATTGTGAGCGGGATTTAGGCTTTCCTTCCAAATGTGTGGAGTATAATCGCCCAATGGTCCGGCATAGTGCTGATTCTCGAATCTATTATTTGGATATTTTGTAACGACGAGGCCTGCAAAAACACATCTATTTCCGCTCCTGTCACTCCATGGAAACTGCTCTTGTGAATGTGTCAAACGTCATCGCCTCTGCTAAGCATTCCAACCTATCCTCCATCCTAATTCTCCTTGATCGGTCTGCTGCCTTTGACACTGTGGATCACTATGGTCTCAATTAAAACTCTTTATTTTTGGGATTCGCAATCGAGCCCTTGCATCGATTGAATCCTACCTTGCACCTTGACAATTCTCTGTCTCCTAGGGCAACAACATCTTTCAGCTCACTCCTCTAACTCTTGGTGTTCCACAAGGCTATGTCTTCGGATTGCTCCTGTTTACATGCTACACCTCTGCTTGGGGCCCTAATCTCGTCCTTTGTGTTCCTGTGCCAACTCTTTGCGGATGACACCCAAATATTCTCCTATCCTGAACTCTCCTCTGATCTCTCTGTCAAAATATCCAACTGTCTCCCTGCCATTAAATATTGGATGGCTTTACACTCTTTGATGTTAAACTCTACCAAAACAGAGGTGCTCTTCTTCCCTGCCAAAAGCCTTCTCTCATGTCTTAATCTGCCTATCCAGTTTCCACCCGACACTCTCCCACTCTTCTTCAGCTAGAAACCTCTGCATCATCTATGACCCTTCTCACACCTTCCCTACTTTGATCTCCAAAACTTCAGCAGCATCTCACCTCAACCTCCAAAATATTCGAAAATTCAGGCACCTCCTTCCTTTCAATACAGCTAAGAGTCTCTTAATAACGCTTGTCTTCTCTAAATTGGACTACTGTGCCAGCATCCTCTTTGGTCTCCCCAGATATGCTTTCTGTCCTCTTGACAAGATGATTAACTTTGATACCAGAACTCTCTTTGAACTTCCTCAGTTCACACCTACTTCCTCGTACCGTCACCAGGATTGATGGCTGACGATGCAAAACAGGGCCAGATTTAAATGTTTTCTGCTGATTCTCAAATCTACCCACAGTAATTGTATCTATCCTTCTCTATCCAACTGTATAAGTCTTCTCGTAATCTCTGCTCTACCTCCTCGATTACCCTTGTGGCTCCTCGCCCTCCGTGTGCTTCATCTCTTTCTGTCTTCTTGCTCCACTTTCATGGAATTATCTTTTCTGGACCACTGAGAAACAGTCCACATGTATTTGTTCAAAACCAAACTAAAAGTCTACCTCCTCGGCTCTGAGTTACTCTCTTAACCTACCTCTCATCTGCCTGCTAGCTATAATTTTTCGCTCGCCTCTAACCTGCCTCTGTCCCTCACTTCCTCTGCCTCCACTCTAGCACTTCACACATCATGTTTACTTCCTGACCGCCTACCTTCACTTAAAAATGTCCAATGTTGGTAGTTGTCAGCTTCCGATTCTACCACTGGTGTAATACCCTTCTTTCTCTCTTCAACCTCCTCACCTGTGGAGTCGAAATCCTCTTCAGCTGGACTGAGTGCTCGATGCGCCGTATAATCCTTTTCCTTTTTTTCGAGATTGAGAGTGTCTCCCACAAGAGGAAGCCACAGTGAGAGCGTGTAAATGCGCCCTGACCGTGTCCCCCTCCCGGGAGAGACGGGAAGGGGGAAAAAAGCCAGAGTAGGCAAAAAACCCCTTGGACCGGTAAGTATCCTGATGGCCGCTGGACGTGTATGCAGATGAATGATGGGAGAAGGCAGCAACCGGAACCAGGTGGAATTATATTGCAGCGAAAAACGCCAAAAGGTAAGAAAACAAAGTAAAGGCAAAGAGCTGGAACTAAGGAATGGAGGTAGAGAGGAAACGAAAGACTGGGACCGGAGTAGGACCGGTAATAAGGACGGAAAGAGTAAGAGTAAAAATGCTCGAGGAGCAAAAGGTAAACAGCGTGTAGCAAGACCGCGGCAGCGAGGAAAAGCAGCTGACCGTGGAAGGTTGCAACGCGCTGTGCTCAGGGAGAGGAGTGGTTAAATAGCGCTACGGCGGAGAAGACTAGACCGCATAGAGAGAACGTAGCGTCAGCGTGACGGGAATCAGGAAGTCCCTAAGCGGCAGCGGGGCCAAAGACGCCAGGTGCGGAGGCGGCGCATGACAGTATGCCCCCTGCCAAGGCCCAGGCCACCCGGTTTGCCGGGATGCAAACGGTGAAACTTCCGGAGAAGGATAGGAGCGTGGATGTGTGCAATTGGTTCCCAAGAGTCCTCAGTATGTGAAAAACCTTTCCAATGCACCAGGTATTCCAGGCGCCCTTTGCGGTATCTGGAGTCCAGCAACCCGGACACTTCATAATCAGGAGCATCAGGTGAGTGAGAAAGAGTGGGGAAAGGACGAGCCCTTAATGACTGTTCGGCACTCTTCAAAAGAGATGCGTGAAACACCGGGTGAATTCGCCTAAGAGAATGTGGCAGCTTAAGGCGGAAGGCCACTGGATTGATCTTGGCAGAAATGGGATAGGGACCGATAAACCTGGGGGACAGTTTAGATGGGCGAGACCATCTAGGAAGGTATTTAGTAGATAACCATACCTTGGAACCAACCTCCCAATCAGGTACAACCTGCCGGTGCCGGTCAGCCTGCCTTTTGTAAGTCTGGAGGCTATCTCTGAGATTCAACTTGGCTTTGTCTTGGATGTCCTTTATTCGGATAAGTGTCTCTTCTACCGCCGGAAGTGCAGGTTTGCAGGAAAAATGTGGAATGATGGCTCGGGGATGAAAGCCATATGAACAATAGAATGGAGACATTTTGCTTGCGGAATGACTGGCATTATTATATGCGAACTCCGCTGTCGGCAGCATATCCACCCAGTTGTCTTGTTCCATATTGGTATAGCTGCGCAAATACTGTTCCAAGGTGGCGTTTAACCGCTCTGTCTGCCCATTGGTATGGGGATGATATCCTGATGACAAAGCGCGCTGAATATTAAGAGCGGCGCATAAGGACTTCCAGAATCTGGAGACGAATTGGCTTCCTCGATCTGATACAATCTTGTCGGGGAGACCATGGAGTCGAAACACATCTTTAATGAACACTAATGCCATACCATCGGCAGTTGGTATACCAGGGAGTGGAGAAAAATGAGCCATCTTGGTGAGAGAGTCGATGGACACCATTATGCATGTACATCCGTGGGACAAAGGTAAGTCCACAATGAAATCTGTAGATATATGACTCCACGGACGTTCCGGGATGGCATCTTGTTGTAGCAGACCTATGGGTTTCTTTGTGTTGTTTTTACTCTGACAGCAGACTCTGCAGGACTTGACATAATGTTTAACGTCTTTAGACATATTAGGCCAATAAAAAGCTCTACTAATCAAGTCCAAGGTGCTGGTTTGTCCCCTATGGCCTGCTGTCTTGTGATCATGGCACCAGGACATTATGTCTTTTTGAAGAGGTTTGGATGGTATCCAGATCCTCTGTTTCTTCAGGAACAAACCATCCTTTTGGATCATGTCGCGAGGTTCTGGATGTAAGGAGACAGCTTCTTTTATCCGTTGAAACAGGGAAGAGATAGTGGCAACAATGCGGTTCCTGGGAAACAACTTTTCCGGGCAGGATGAGGCAACATGGGAGGAGAAAGCCTTTCTGGACAGAGCATCTGCCAAAGTGTTTTGGCTTCCAGGAATATATGTGATGGTAAAGTCATATTGTGAGAAAAAATGCGCCCACCGGGCTTGTCTGGAATTGATGCAATCCATTGACTGTAAAACTTGTAAATTCTTATGGTCTGTCCGGATTACAAAAGGGTGGTTGCACCCCTGTAAGAGGTGTCTCCAGACTTCACAGGCTTTTTTCATGGCTAGTAGTTCACGTTCTATTACTGAATAATTCCGTTGACTCGGAGTGAGAGTTTTTGATAGATATGCTATTGGGTGTTCCGCGTTGTCATGCTCTTGTAGTAGAACTGCTCCTATTGCTGCGGCAGAGGCATCTGTTTCAACAATAAAAGGTTTGCTTTGGTCTGGCTGGCATAGGATGGGAGCGCTGCAGAAGCTCTTCTTCAAGAGTTGAAAGCTTTCTTCAGCCTGTGGGCTCCAAATGAAAGGCACAGATGTCTTCTTTAACAAATTGGTGATTGGTAGGACAGTGTTGGAAAAACCTGGCACGAAACGCCTATAAAAATTAGCCAGGCCCAGGAATCTCTGAACTTCTTTGACTGAGGAAGGAGCCTGCCAATGGAGAATGGCCTCAACCTTCTTTTGATCCATTTGTACTCCTTGTGGTGAGAGGATAAACCCTAAGTAAGGGATCGAGGATACCCCAAAAACACACTTTTCACGTTTGGCCAATAAATGATGTTTTTTAAGGCGCTCCAGGACCTCAGTGAGATGTAGTAGATGTTCTGACATAGACTGTGAAAAAACAAGTATGTCGTCAAGGTAAACCACAACTGAAATAAACAATAAATCAGAGAATATTCGGTCTATGAACCTTTGGAATATAGCGGGAGCATTGACCAGTCCGAAAGGCATAACGTAGTATTCGTATAGGCCGAATGGTGTCCTGAAAGCCGTCTTCCATTCATCTCCTGGACTCACTCTGAGTAAATGATATGCATTGCGCAGATCCAATTTAGAGAAGACTGTTGCTCCCTGTACAGATTCCAAAATGTCAGGGATGAGGGGCATGGGATATCTATCCTTACAAGTGACTTTATTGAGTCCCCTGTAATCGATGCATGGTCTGAGGTCCTTAGAATCCCTCTTTGGAATAAAGAACAAGGGAGCACCCGCCGGGGATTTAGAGGGTCTGATGAGACCGTTGCACAAGTTGTCATCCAGATATTTTCGTAAAGCGTCCTTTTCAGTCTTGGATAAAGCAAACATTCGTCCAAATGGGACCAGGGCATTAGGTATTAGCTCGATAGAGCAGTCCTCCGGTCTGTGAGGTGGTAATGCCATTGGAGCGGATTCAGCAAACACCATAGGGTATTCTTCCAATACCGAGTCAATGGAAAGCACCCCTATACTCGTGGGGAGAACAGTGGGAGATATCTTTACCTCCTGGTAATGTGCTTCTTTAAAGCAGTGTGTCTGGCAATAGCTGGAATTAAACTGCAAAGTGTTAGACTTCCAGTCGACATGGGGATTATGTTGTCGCAACCAGGTAATCCCCAAGATAAGAGGAAAATGGGCTGCTCGAATGATGTCAAAAGTAATGACTTCTGAATGTTGAAATATAGTTAGAGGAAGGGGTTCGGTTGTCTGAACAATGAGTCCTGAACTCAAAGGTGTGCCGTCTACTCCTTCTACTTTCTGACCGTGGCTGCGGTCTATCCGTGAAGCACCCACTTTGTCTACCCAAAGGGTGTCAGCGAAGTTTCCTGCGGCACCGCAATCCAAGAGAGCTAGCGTCTCTACGGGGCTGCCATTGATAGTAACCTGGACCGTTATAACCATCAGGCGGGAATCTTCAGTAGGGTTCGAGGAATCAATAGACATAGTAACGTAGGGACTGGAAGATTGCCCTCGATAACCCGTCCCCACTAGGTTCGAGGGTTTGCGTTTTCCGCCGGTTTCTTGGTTAGTTCAGAACAATTATGCACCGTGTGGCGATCAGAGGCACAGTAGGCACATAGGCCCTGTTCCCTTCTCCTCCTTCTTTCTTCAGGTGTTAAAGAACGGCGAGTAGTGCCGATTTGCATGGGCTCATCGTGAGGTTTGGGCGCTGCCGAAGGAGGTGAGGAGGTCCTTGAAAAGGAGGTACGTGCTTTTCTTCTTTCTTGACGCCTTTCTTGCATCCTGAACTCCATCTGAAGGGCGGCCGTCATAAGATCCTGCAGGGAAGTAGGCCGAGGTAAGTGAGCCATTTCATCTTTTAATTCTTCTCGAAGTCCTCTGCGGAACAAAATAAATTGAGACTGTTCAGACCAACCCGTCTCCATGGCCAATCTCTTAAATGAGGAGATATAAGACAGCACATCAAACTGTCCTTGACGAATGTCCATCAAGTCTTCACCAGCTGCCATCGAGACTTCGGGTCTCTCAAAGGTTTGTTTAACAAAAGCAATGAATGCATCGAAATTCTGAAGGACAGGGTCATTTCCGGTGACTAGAGGGGTGGCCCAAGCTAGAGCGTTCCCTGTCATATTAGACACCAGGAATCCAACCTTGGCATGATCTGAGGCGTAGGTGCGGGTTCTGAAGGAAAAATACACCCTGCAAGCGTCAAGAAATTCTTTTAGGGTCTTGGGGGAACCATCATACTTCCCTGAAGACAAAGGCATAGGGGGCAGGTCTGTGTTGGGGGGCTCCCTTACTGCCACCATTTGTTTTAACAGATTGTTTTCAGTTTTCATATTCTGCATTTCTAGAGAAAGGCTTTGTACCGCAGCGATTAGTTCCTGCACTTGCTCAGGAGTAGCCATGATTGGTGTTTGTGGGCGTTGCAAACTGTCAGCTTCCGATTCTACCACTGGTGTAATACCCTTCTTTCTCTCTTCAACCTCCTCACCTGTGGAGTCGAAATCCTCTTCAGCTGGACTGAGTGCTCGATGCGCCGTATAATCCTTTTCCTTTTTTTCGAGATTGAGAGTGTCTCCCACAAGAGGAAGCCACAGTGAGAGCGTGTAAATGCGCCCTGACCGTGTCCCCCTCCCGGGAGAGACGGGAAGGGGGAAAAAAGCCAGAGTAGGCAAAAAACCCCTTGGACCGGTAAGTATCCTGATGGCCGCTGGACGTGTATGCAGATGAATGATGGGAGAAGGCAGCAACCGGAACCAGGTGGAATTATATTGCAGCGAAAAACGCCAAAAGGTAAGAAAACAAAGTAAAGGCAAAGAGCTGGAACTAAGGAATGGAGGTAGAGAGGAAACGAAAGACTGGGACCGGAGTAGGACCGGTAATAAGGACGGAAAGAGTAAGAGTAAAAATGCTCGAGGAGCAAAAGGTAAACAGCGTGTAGCAAGACCGCGGCAGCGAGGAAAAGCAGCTGACCGTGGAAGGTTGCAACGCGCTGTGCTCAGGGAGAGGAGTGGTTAAATAGCGCTACGGCGGAGAAGACTAGACCGCATAGAGAGAACGTAGCGTCAGCGTGACGGGAATCAGGAAGTCCCTAAGCGGCAGCGGGGCCAAAGACGCCAGGTGCGGAGGCGGCGCATGACAGTAGTCCTTAATCTATGTATGCCCACTTATTTATTGTCCCCGTTGATTGTTCCATTTACTCTCCTCCTCAACCTTGTCAGAATGTCCCTCAAACTCACACCATTGTAAGAAGCTCACGGCTTCCTGTCAAATCTGATCTCTACTGTACGTTCTTTTCTGATCAAGAGCATTGTTCCTCCTGTATATAAATAAAAATAAATATCTATGCATGAGTAGGGTGTGTGCGTTCAATCCTTCGCCCACAGATGAAGGTGCTGCCACGCATTCACAAGCCCCATATTCTCCAACATTACCTTAACTGCTCCTAAGAATTTGTCAGCAAGCAAACATTTCGATAGGAATGAGATTACCATCCATAAGTGCATTCCAGTCGCCCGCTACGAAACATTCCCCTTACCTAAAATCCTCCAGACCTTCTAGATTAGGTGGGGCCTGTTTCTGTCCTCACACCAACTTTCTGGAACTCCTTCCCCCTTGAACCCCATCTCCAAGAGGCTCACCTGGCCTTCAGGAAAACCTGGCTGTTCCCCTGACTTCCTGGTACCCCCGGCACCCACGTACCGCCAATGACACGCACGTTTCATCCTGCAGCTCCACCCCTGCACACTGCACCCACATGCCCATCTGTCTGCTACAAGCCTCTTTCCTTTTAACCGCTTTGCTCTGCCATCCAACCTTCCGTGTGGGACGCTAAGCACACATGGAGGACTCATGTACTCACTGCAGCAACTTGCTCCTAGAACAAAGCCTGACAGTGGGGCAGGTATTGCACTCATATGAGCGTGGAGGGGGTAACGCATCGCACTTAAAATGCACCTGGGAAGATCACACTGTTTATCCTGTAGTAGGGAAACCAGGCACCTCGAACTGCTCTCGTCTGGTTGGCACTACAGGTAACTGTAAAGCACAGGATGGTGGGCCAGGCTGTCGCATGTAAACATAAAATGGCGTCCTTGTTTTTGCATTCGAAGGAGCTACGGATGGCAATCTCTCACTCTTAAGAACCCTTTCCGAGGGTGAGCATAATGCATTCATCGAGCACTTAGACACTTAGATCACTTGTGAAACGTAGCACTTCTCTTTGTACATAGATGGTAACCAGAAAATAGACATTGTTGTTTGTACAGCTAACTCATTTCACCCCTCACACACTGCAACTTCACAACTTAGCGGGAGGCACAGTCTCACTCCACACAACCTGCACTCACATATAACACATACACTATTGCACATCACCTCTGCCATAAGAATGAAGCTACTTTTAATGACAAAAATTTGAACTGTATCGTCCCACATAAGTGTCTCTCTCCTTAAACACAACCTACCCACCTAATCCATAGCATATCTATGTTGCGCCCATACACACACCATTTAGACATGGGTGACTACCAGGGTATTGGCCGCCTTCTCACAATTCTAATGGCTGAAATGCTCACACGCATAATAGCACTTCCCAAAATGTTGTGACTCAGGTCCCTCGAAGGGCGTTCAACCAAAAGCACGATGGGACCATAATTATGGTGAAAGGCGCTATAACAAATGACTACATGAATTAATGAATGAAAATGAGAGCCTGTAAAAGGGGCAATGAAATTGATCCTGCCTCATTTTTGGTGCATAAACTGAGGCTATCGTGAGAGTCTTTTCCCATAATGTACCTTTACCATGACCTATTGTCCCTAACTACATTAGATGGAGACAAATTAAGCTTGTAATCAGGATGCCAACCCCAACCAACTTAGCTAGCATACTAGAGTGAACCTGCGCTGGGAACTGTTTGCTTTTATGCTTGAACTGGTCTCTCCTCAGTAGGTGGGTCTCTTGCAGTGGTACTATTGCTACTCCCTCTCGCCTCATTGCTCTCATTAACTGAACTCTCTTATTTGGGGTGTTCAGCCCTCGCACATTCCCCAACCAAGGTTTTAATGTGTCACCCATCTGGGACATGCTCCTCGAGTCTTAGTTGTCCTGTGTGTTCTAAACATCTTTTGATCACTCCTCACCCTGGCCCCACTGGTTTGTAACTGTTAACATTTACCTACAGCATTTCCTCCCCTCCCTTTTCCCTTCCTCTTCCCCGACCCTAAAGTACAATGGTGCTGTACCCTCTAACCTTGCACAAACATGTACCGCCGCCGCCACCATGTAGAACACAGAACATCGGTCTACCACCGCCATACATCTCAAAGGCTGTCTGCCAAGCTTGGAGCCCCCTAACTCTCTTCTCCTCCCACAATTAGAAATTTAGAAGCAAAGACCCATCTCGCCTCCCTCCTTGGTATGGAGAAACTAAACTTGTGTGAGTCTGCTTTCCCTGTAGCTAGGACCCTATCTCCTACAACATTGAATAATCGTCTCGAGTATGGCTCAGCAAGGACGTCCTTTAGGGCGAAACACCTGTGGCTCGTCCCTCTTTCTACTGGAGCCCCCCATGCCCTCCCAGCCCCAACTCGGACCTAGGAGGGATGCCCTGTGCTCCAGATCAAGGATCGTGACAACCTTATCTTCTATTTTGATTTGGAGTCCAAAGAGATGTCCAGCGCTATGTTACGCCCCTGTTGTACAGGGCCTCTGTGATTGCTTCAGTTTCCTTCATTTAACTAGGGTACATTGTGACATCTTGAAAGATTGTAATCTTGTTGCCTTTATAGTCCATACATTGGGGGTTCGACTTGTAGTGCATTGATGGGGACAAGATGGATGCCCCCACATACTTCGGTTCCCAGAACTGCATGTGCAGTCTAGACTTTTGGGTGTGGTTCAGCCCAGAGACACCTGGGATACCCAGAGACTAAGCCACGCCCAGGATGAGAAACATGTTTTGTGTTTTCTGCACCTGCAGAGTGACACTCACCGTGTTCGGATCGGTCTCCAGCAGGCCTGCATCTTTCTTCTGCACTCGGCTCCTGCAAGAACAAGAACACCGTTGGGAACAGCCTTACCTTGCGGCGCTTCTGCCCATCATTCATTGCTTCTTCTGTTCTGCGGGCATCTTCGGCGGTGTCATTCCCATCCCGGCACGCCGCTTCCTAAGGAAAAGGGAAAAGAACAGAAAAAAGGTATTAGTAAGCATTCAGCAAATCTTCGCTTATTTTTAAAGACTGTACAAGCTTCTAACACTTACCTGAATCCCAGCCGCTCTGGGGGAACTCTGTCTCCGGAACTTCTCATCCATCTGCAAGAGGGAAAAGACACTCCAGGTTAGCGTGGAAACATCTAGAGGCGCCGCATACCGCGCTTACTCACCGCATTTCTTCTTCATAACCGTCATCCACGCTGAAAACGTTGCGGCACCTAAAAGACACAGAAAAAGAACTCATTTCAATACAAATACGAAAGGGGGCCATCGCGCATCGCGCTCTCACTCACCTTCAGCGCTACTCATCTCAGCAGCACGCCGCCATCCCCGGATGCCGGCCATCATCTAAGGAAGGAAAGGAACGAAGTTAGAGAACTGTTCAAAAGACACATTATACTTACCTGTCGGACTCTTGCCAGTGAAGTAAGTAGGCAGCAACGAGCCCGCATCAATCGACTCGCCCCTGTGCTGAAAGCAGGACGGAGAGCACACTTTCCAAGAAAACAGGGTGAGCTGTGGATGAAAGGGAAGGGTTGGACCCCGGGGAAGAAGGGGTTCAAGCACACAGAGACAATAGGGAGTTACACTCTACCAATCCTGTGTTTCAGGCGCAGTCTCCAGTCGAGTAGACTCCAGGGAAGAGTTTGAGGTCGTAAGAGGTCAGAACAGGCTGAGTGACGTCCCCGTGGATACCAGGTGAGCGTTACAGTTCCATGCTGCCTTCCCACCACACCCCCCTGACTGTCTCCTACATGGCACTGACCTCGGCCCGGTCTCATCACTTGGCCCCAACCTCAATTGTTACTTTCCAGATCAAGCCACGGGCCCGCCTGTCATGGATCAAAACACTGTATTTAAGAAGTACAACAATCAAAGGATACAGGTCGTGTGAATACTTTAAAGGATATAGGGTATGGTGGCCGTCTCCTGGATTGAGATGGTATGGGCTGGTACACGGTCAGTGTTAAAATTACAGCCAGAAGGAGGAATCAATGGAAAGGGCGTGGAAAGTAACAACAACTCCCCAGACTGTAACGACAAAACACTACATTAATCACTACTCTAATGTCAACTTGATAATGTATCTGCTGAAAATGAACACACTAACCTGATGGCGCAGAGAGTTAAATGAAGTCTTTCATAGAATCATCAGGCAATTCCAGGCAAATCTGAGGTTGAAACAACGACAGGGAAAGGGAGGTTAGTACGGGAGCTAATCCCAAACGGAACGAGGGGCACGCTAGTGTCAGGTTGGTGCACTCTGGATAGCGTTCATAAATGTCATGTGCACTTATCCCAGAAAGCGGGAAGTTGGTAATGACCTGATGAATGACCCTAAATGAAGACGTCCAACTGCCCTTGTTGGTTGATGTCTGAGGTAACAAAAGTTCTTAGGGTGATCCGAAGAAAATAGCAGAATTGGAGGAGTCTTTAGTAAGGATTGAAGGAACTGTAGAGTCAGTGGAAAAATGCACAATGCGTCCCCTTCACCTTACCACCAAATGACAATGCAAAGCACAAATGAAGCACCGAAGAATGCGATACATAAGGCTTGACATTTGAAGAGAACGATTGCGAGCCGTTCGATGCCGTGCTGAGAGAGCGCCAGCTCGGCGGGAATTGGATATTCAAAAATCTGTTTAGAAACGGAAAAGAAGCTTTGTACGTAACGAAGCGAAAACAAACCGGACATGGCTATGATGAGGCAGGCAGTGGTTTGTACAGTTGTTGATGAACAGGATCCTAAAGTCTCGATGAGAATTGCGGAGTTAAAGGCACCCAGCTTCCGCCGTAGAGACAACAACAATCGGAAGCAGCGAACGGAATCTTCTGCACTGCTAAATACGAGACCATATGACGTGTGACAAGTTACATATCATGTGATGCGACCGGCTTGCTACTGAAGATGCTGCAAATGCCTCTTTTCAGGTAGAGCATTGAACAGTCTCCACCTCGCATAGAACGGTCTAGCCGTTCTATATGCAGAGTGAGAAAGCGAGGTCTGGGCACTATGAGGACTCTGCAGAGTAGAAGGGGCTGGCCTCCTAGCAGGCATGACACCGCCTTTCCTAGGGCTCCCTTCGCTCTCCGTCCTGCAATGGGCCACAGCCCACGCCATGTTTACCTCCTTCCTCTCTCCTCTCCCCATTCCCGATTCAACACAGATTTGACACGCCTGAGCGACATGGTCACCCGGAGAGAAGCCCCGCTTGCTTATGCTCCTCTCCTTCGGAGCTCCAGTTCCTCTCCAGATCTGAAGGCCCCTCAGCGCAACAATGGGAGGTGCCCCACCTCCCTATGTACTAGTACTCCCGAGCTTCGGCGGGCTCCTTTCTGCAAGTGCACCAGCTGCCATCATAGTCAGGGCGCCCACTCAGAACGGGCACAGAACAAGCCTTCAACCTCCCGCCGCGGTCTTCAGGGCCGTCCAGTCTAGCTCCCCAGTCCCCAAAGCGTCCTCCCCAGCTGCCCGTTATCTTCGAGGTGGAAACACCTCTTGTGCATATGGTCCCAGGGTAACTTCTATCAGAGCTGCCATTTAGGCAACCGCTCTGTCGCCATCTTGGCTATGCCCGAGTTTACAATTTTGTTAACCTTGGCACATAAGAAGTAGCTAATTTACACAAGATTACAAGAAAGGAAATTACATAGTTTAATGTACATCAATTACATACATTACAGTCATTAAAACATCCCTATATCAACAATTGATTAAAATCTCTACATATAAACACAACAATCATTGGTCTAATAAATTAAATAAAAACCATCATCCTAAAACGTGCATTAATCACTGTATTGTATCTACCAAAGGCCTACAGGTAGTCCTATCGTTACTAATTTCTCAAATTCCTTCAAGATATAAAAAGCTGCCGTAAGAACTACCAGTGGTTTGCCAGAGTAAATTTGTCCCCAGAATTAATCAGTTTGAATCTGGTCAAGCTTACACACATATTAATTATATTCCCTGATATATCTATGCTTCAGAACTTTGCAGTAAGTTAAAATGTGTCTAGCCGATTCAACATGACATAAGCGACATGTTCTTTTGTAGGGAGTATTACTTCATGCACCTACATTATCTCTAGAATCTAGCATATTGAATTTAAATCTCATAATAAAGGTACAACACTGTCTGCAATTGGCCCTAGCAATGTAACTAAAAGGATAGGGTAAAAATGCCTGCATAACATACTCTTTATATTTACTTTTCTCTGCCAAATAGGTCTCAAAACAATTTTAATTCCTTGAGTGAGGGGCCCTAAATCAAAAGATAAATGAAAACATTCCACATCATTAACAAAGCCATTCAATATACTTGAACTATCAACATACATCTTTTCAAAAAGAGTTAAAAGAGAAGTGGGATTATTCTTTTCTGCCATCTTTTTACGGTAAGTGTACTATGGGCACTTTGCCATAAAGTGAGAATTGAAACAAGCCCCAGTTCCTAGCACACTACCTTGACAGGTGAAGAATTTGGAAGCCCCAGACAAGAACGCCACAGGTTATCTTCCAACTGCCTCATCCAACCTATTTGCTTTTCATCGAAGGCCTCTAGTCTATATAAAATACCAGGAACAAGGCTAGATTTATACACTTTTAGTTGGCCTGCGATTGAATAGCCCCCCTTCGTAGATATACATGTTTTGATGTTCTCATAATTTTCGGAACAATTGATTTTGTTAATGCCAGCCTACCAAGAAAATTGCTAATAGGAATACCTAGATAAATATATTCTTTAACAGCTTCCATTGGGTAATTATCTAGTTTTCAAATAAATGTTGGGTCTCTTCCTATTAACATCGATTATCATAATTTGTGTCTATCAAATTTATCAACAAATTATTAGTCTTCAAATAATCAGACAGTCTGTAAACTTCATTCTAGGCCAATTGCAGTCCTGTTCATAATAATAGTGTTGTCCGCATATGAAAGACCAGTTATTGGGAAAGTACCAACACGCTGAGGGAAATTATTGCGTACATTTAATGCATATCTGCAACATATAGATTGTATAATAACATGGCCAGAACACTTCCCTGTTTCAGTCCATGATTCATCTCAATCGAAGAGGACAACACGACAGCATGATTAAGCCTCACAGCTATTATAGTGCCCTGATAAAGTTGCTTGATCAAACACAGCATGCCTGGGGCACAGCATGCCTGGGGGTAATCCCCACATCTCCAATTTTACCCATCATTTTTGGTGAGAGACTGAATCAAAGGCTCCTGCGTAGTCTATAAAGCAGATATATAGTCTCTGATCCCTAGTATTTGTAAAGACTGGAGGGGAGTTTCTGCACTTTTGCCCTCTATATGGCAGAGTAGAAGTACAGAGCACCCCAGGCAAGATTCTCTATGCAGTAGCAATGGACAAGCAATCAAGGCTTAAGCTCTCAGGACGTGATGCGGGCTGGTTCTTAAGTACAGTGTAGTCCCCAAGCCCCCACAAAGGAATGCCCACACTCTAAGTTAGGTGATAACACAGTTCTTTATATAAATAAGGTTCAGAATATATACATACACAATAACACACTTTGTGCTCGGGCAATACTATAATGATAAATATGTACAATATCTATGTGGTACCACCATTCACTCTTGACTCCTTTAAAATGCACCAATTGCTGACAGTTGCAATGACATAACAGTCTAATAGCAATGTGAACCACTACCAGACATAGGAGGGAAACGCCTGGTTACACAATTTGCAGAATACTTGTCCCTCCCAAAGATACAATTCTGTATGAGGATCCCCCCCCCACCTGGGCAACCTGTAAATAAAGTATATCAACAAGCCCAGTCCATATATTGTTTAGCAGAGTCTTATTTCCTTCTAAAAATGAGCTACTACCCCAATGTACCAGGTTTAGCAGAGTTCTTCGGCGGGTTGTTGACGGATCCCTCTTGAGTGAACTCCCTTTAAGGCAGGAGCCACGGGTCGTCGAGATTCCTCGAAAGAAATGGTGAACAATGTCGTTGAGAGTGCATATTCGACCTCCACAGTGCTAGTCGACGATCTGTCGTGGACATCCTGTGAAGATGAGGCATGCGGTGCACCTCGATGTTGAGAGTTTGTTGCCACAAAGCAGACTCAATGAAGAACGTAGGTCCAGCAAGGGCGTCAGGTCGTTGGCGTTGACGATTGGAACTCCACCACGGCTGGCTTTCAGGTCTTCGTCGGCGTCTTTGTGGACTTCGGGTGGCAGGAAACCCACCAACGGATTCTCCTCGGTTTGACAGCAACCTCGACTTTTCCGGTGGGGCAAAAGCAGCCAACGGTGATGAGCAAAGGAGTCCTTGATTTCAAAGTGTCTTAGGCAATGGAGCTTTGCGGCTCTGGTCGTAGAGGTTACAGCGGTGCTCCAAACCTCGGTTGACGGTGATGGTTGTAGACGGCCTCGACACCCTGGCACTTCACTTCAGATTCCTCGGCGGCCCCCATCTCCGGTTGGCAACCTTTCGAGGACGGACTTCCAGGGAGCCTTGGTTAAAGTTAGCTGGTGCATGAAGTTCCCTCGTAGCTCAGGAAGAGGTTTCCTAGCCAGGCCCTCTTTTGGATCAGTTCTTGGAGACACAACAGCTTTCGGATTGCATCGAAGGAAAGCAGCAACAATGCCTTCTTCTTCCAGCTGGCCTTCAAGGTTCAGCATCAAGTTTCGACTTGACCTTCTGAGCGATTCTAGTCAGTGAGAGGTCCCCAGATATACTGTTGTTTATCTCGTTCACACTGCTGAGCCAGGCTCAGGCAGACAGACAATCAGGCTCACAGTGCATTCAGGCCATTCTTCTCCATCCAGACACTCGCAAAAAGGAATGTGTATTGGGACAAGCACCCAGCCTTTCAGTACACCGCATGCATTCATGCCCGTTTCGTGCAGTGCTGTCTCAATCATTGTGTCACAGACCAGAAACCAGACACCCATAACATGAAATGTATATTGGTCACTCACTCCAATCACCCAGGTCCCACACCAGGGTATACCCACAACATAAAGCCATTGGGAAGGCTCCAGCTAGTCTGGCCTGGACTTACCCACAATACCATATATGGAACTTATACCCAAAAGCCAGTCAGGGGAAGGGACAGAGTCCGGGCTTCCCAGGACTTTGGGAAAACAAGGTAACAGGCAATAGAAAGCAAGAGGCTACAGGGGCCCGCTCGTCTCCTATCAGGAATCAACTGATTCCAATGGCAGGGCCTGGGTATCCCAAAATGGAGGATACTCGGAGCACCTGTTAAATTCAGCATGGAGCTGCCACCAGCCCATACCCCGCTCTGTGGGCCACACACAGGTGCCCAAAAACATACACTAGGGGTACAGGGTTGTACCCCCACCCATGGGCGCCATAAGGGTATCCCAAGGGTCTGTTCACCCCAACCAAAAAGAGGAAGAGCTACACTGCCAGCCTGCGCAGAAAACAACACTGAACACACATGAAAAAGGTTACAGGACAGGGACCTGGAGGTCCTGTCCCTCCAATGCATTTCCAGCATCACAGTATTCAAAGTAGCATGAATAAGATAAGTCATAGTCCATATATTATTCATGGTGCCATACCATATTCTAAAGCCAGTTTGTTGTGAGTTCAAAAGATTCCCTTCAATAGTCCATCCATTCAACTATTTTAGCAACCAATTTGCAAACATTTTCTAAATGCAATCTGACATTGCCAGCAAATGATAATTCCCAGGGTCTGCTTTAGACCCCTTCTTATGAATGGGAATAAGATGCGATTTCTTCCAACTGGCAGGAATCAATCCGGATCTGAGGATATTGGTAGAAAATGATATGTAGGAGGTTAGCCCAAACCAATGGGCAACTTTTAATTACCATATTAGCAATACCAGCTGGGCCGGGGGCCCCAGAGAGCTTAGGCTAAACTATGATATCTTTATTATCATGTTCTAAAATGTGAACCAAGACGAGTCCCCAAATCCAACCAGGGAATCCTAAGGCACTAAGTTATCCCTCGGATCCATGAGGATGTCCTGTAACTCCCATGCGACCCTTACCTATTATTGAGGTACTATTTTCCAGAAATGCATGTGCATAGTGTACCTTGAGAAACCCTCAAAACAGGGGAATAAATACATTCTTGCTTTAGTCTATGCTAACCGATACCCCAAGGCCTTCCCACTGAGATACAATACCACTGTGCACATTTTAAACCATGTCCTCATGTTGTTGTCGTTAGTAGGTTTACCTGATGAGATCCTCCCAGATCAGGGAAGTATCTTAATGCACAGCCTAATTGGGGAGATGAAAGAAATACCTCGTAGAAATGCTAAAAAGGAAACCCATGATAAAAAATGTAAGATCTGACCACACTAACATACTATTGGTACAGAGAGCTAAGCTCAGTCAGGTTAACAAAAGTGCCTTTTCTATAGCGACATCAAGATTGTGGAACTCTGTTCCACCGGGTTTTAGTGCAAATAAATTGCTGACTGCATTTAAAAGGAAACTAAAAACCTTTTAAATGGATTGTGTCCTTCTGCGTATTCCTCATCTTTGATATTCGATATCCAGCTTCAGCTGCTTTGGAATTTTCTTTTCAAGAGAGGGCACTGTGCGTCGATGGCGTTGACTCGATTTTTTTTTTAATGTATTTATTTGCATTTATAAAGCGCGCAGCGGCCCTGGGGCATCGTGGCGCTGTTACAGAATAATTAACTTAGGAACAGTTTGAAAAACAAGGTGAATAGTAAGTGGACAGGTGCAGTAGAAGAGGACAGTGGTAGCATACATGCTGAGTTGGGCTGTTGCTTAGGTTACATTTGAGAGGCACCTGTGTGTGATGGCCAGTGATTTGAAGAGTATGCGTTCCTTTACCGGCATCCAATGGGCATCTTTTCTGGCTTCAGTGATGTGTTGCCTTTTGGGAATGCTCAGAGCTGCCCTGAGAGCATTATTTTGTGTGACCTTTTCCTTTCCCTGGTTTTATTGGTAGTCTCTTCCGATTCAAACCAATCGGGAAGAGAGTGGGTTGGGACTCTCAAGGTTGAACGCATTATATATTATAGAAGTGGTAATCTTATTCTTATTCTGTCACTAATAGACAGGCGTTGTAATACCGCAACCTAGCCAAGAGTGCACTTTAGGCAGGGATAGCACCCTTGTTTTGCTCTATCCTTCTGTCTTCAGTCACAACCTTGTTCTATTCTTCTTATGAATAGATTTGAGTCCACCCCACAGTAAAATAAATAAAACCTTCTCTTAGGGTTTGGTTTTACTATCTGGACCTAGCCTGTGGTTTTCAGGTGGTTGCTAGTAGCTCTTACACAGTTGTGTGTTGCCTAACCTTTTGTGTGAATATTACTTATCTAAGGGCAATACCCTGTCAATTTATAGAAATTGCCCCATTGTTTGCTAATAATCCCCCTTATGGCCACACACGCCGCGACCGCCAAGGATGTTGTTGGGGCGACCTATGCCGGGCCCTCCATATATTTAGTTTCAGGGGTATGTTCCAATGTGCAGTAACTCGCTGGGCCCTCACCTTCACAGCGTATCCTTGCCGCACCGCGCTGCGAGATATGGGGCCTGCTCCACAAGGGCGAAGGCAGAGCCAGCTCTTCCGCGAATGTCCAGTCAGCAAGGCCACGGGAGGGGCGATTTAGGTGGCAGCTTCCTGCCGCCTGGGTATGCCCCACAGTCTTTGGTGTTCCGTTGCCGACAGCTTATGTTGGCGCAGACCCCGGCGTCGGTTTGATTAGTGGGCGCGAGGCACATAGCGCAGTACAGGACCCGGTATAGGATACAAAAGCGGTCTTCTCCGCCGCTACGATATCGCTGCCGTACCCCTCATGTAGCATCCAAGGCCCTATGCCCAGCATTAAATGTATCCTCCAGTGCGAGGGGAGGCCCGCCGCGGGCAGCTTTCCGCAGCTGGTACACGGTCCACGAACCCCGCAAGGCTTTACTTGTTTATGCGTCCCTCAATTCGCCTTAACAATAATGTTTGTCATCCTGTGCCGGGGTCACCCTTATGGCCACACACGCAACAACTGCCATGGATATTGTTGGGGCCACACTATGCCCGGCCTTCCATATATTGCGTTCCAGGGGTATGTTCCAATGTACAGTAACTCGCTGAGCCCTCCCTTTCACCGTGTGTCCCTGCCACACCGCAGCGAGATATGGGGCCTCCTCCACAAGGGCGAAGGCAGAGCCAGCTATCCCACGAGTGTCTAGTCAGCAAGGCTGCGGGAGGGGCGAGTTAGGTGGCAGCTTCCCGCCGCCTGGGTATGCCCCACTGTCTTTGGTGTTTTGTAGCCGGCAGCCTATGTTGGAACGGACTCCCGGCATCAATATGGTTAGAAAGCGCGCTGCTCGCAGCGCGGCGCAGGACCCAGTATAGGATCATAAAGTAGTCTCCCGCACCGCTACGATGTCGCCGCCGCACCCCTCATGAAGTATCCAGAGCCCTATGCCCCAGCATGATGTGTATCATCCCGTGCGAGGGGAGGCCCGCCTCGGGCAGCCATCCACAACTGGTACATGGTCCGCTGCAACAACCTCCGGTTCGGCGTTCGCAGCAGCCCCAAATTTCTGTGCCAGGTTGGTTGTTTGCCTCGATGTCGCGCTCAACTCCGACACCCCTAAGGTGTCTGCTGGCGCACCGGGAAGCCCCAGCAGGCCAGCAATGCAGCACTGGGCCGCGGGAATACGAGGCTCCCCGTCGCAGGGGTATAGCTCCAGATGAGCCCTCGGTCAGCTGGATTGCTTCAGTTGTGCTATCTGACTTAGCTTCCTGGCTTACAGTTTCAGGCCGGCTGCCTCGCGCCCGGAGCCCTCTGCGATGGTGCCGCGATGCTCAGCGCCTGAATCCTTTGTTCTGTGGTGCGGCGGCCATTTTGATAGGAGTCCGTCGGGTCAGTGAATTCCTCTACCCCTGGGGCAACTCCTACTGCAGAGGTCGGATTCAACTCCTTTTACGCGCATTGCATGCCGCTGGTTTCCCCATGCATGTGCCTGTCTTTTGAGTAGATTTTCTGCAGTATAAAAAGCAGGTATTCTCAGGATGATGGTCAGATCCTTGGGAGCTCTGGAGCCTCCCGTCCTTCTGCATGGCTGACTAGCCACGCCCCCAAAGTTTTAAAACATTTTTTTAACAGTAAATAGACAAGTGAATGATGTTAAGACTGCACTCTATCCCGCATTTTAAATGTGTATGATTGAGATCCCTTGATGGGAATAAGTTTAGAGTCAAAGGGTTGAATAGCCTAAGAAACAATCATAATCATTTTTGTTTCCTTCTTCTTTTTCTGTCTTCTATTAGATAAGCGGCACATCAGCGAAACCTAATCTTCGCACGACCGCAGGCAGTTTTAGATAGACTTCATGCTGTCCTTGTGTCCCTTTCTATCTGACCCTCTCGATCTGACCCTCAGCGGTCGTTGGTCTCCATCGGAGTCCAAGCTACATATCAGTCTTTTGGAGCTGAGTGCAATAAGACTAGTGCTGAAGGCTTTTCTGCCCTCTGTACGGGGAAAGAATGTCCTGATAATGACGGACAACACAGTAGCCATGTACTATTGATATTTGTATTTTATTTGTATCGCGCTCGTACACAACTGTATTATATCGCGACGAGGCAAGGGAGGGGAACAAGGGAGAACAAAAACAACGATTTTACTAGGCCCAGTGACATTCAGACCGTGCAAGTGCATGGGAGAGGCAGAAGGGTAAGTTCAAGGGGGGGGGAGGTGGAAAGTCCTGAGCAAAAATAAAAATATGTAAATAAAACACAAATAAATAAATAACAAAAAGTAACAAACAGTGGTAGTGTAGCCAGCAAATGGCAAGTGCTAGGAATAAGGCAACAGACAGGGTGTGTCTGAATAAGTGCAGAAAAAGAAAAAAGGGGGTGGGGGGGGACTGTAGGGTTACAGATACAGACCCCAGTGCAAGGGATTGCCCGCAGGCAGTGCAAGTGAGTGGCAGGGTGAGCAGGTACCTGGGCCCTAAAACAGAGGGAGTCCAGGTACACAATGCCAGACAGAACAGATCAACGGGGGAGAGGAGGAGAGAAGGAAGTTCTTGAGGTGCTTCCGGAACCAATGTGGTTCTCCTCAAGTTTCAGAGTGGCAGGGAGGCTGTTCCAGAGGGAGGCCCCAGCCGAAAACAAAGATCTACCCCCAGCTTGTTTCTTAGAAAAACAGCTGACCCTGAGGGAGTTAGAACTAGAGGAGCGAAGGGCCCAGGAGGGAAGGTATTTTCTGAGGGATAGCTGAAGGCTTTTTGGACCCAGGCCCCAGAAATCCTTGTGGACAATGCAAAGGGTTTTGAGTTTAATCCTTGCAGCCCCTGGGAACCAGTGAAGTGATTTCAGGGCTGGAGAGATACGATCCCAGGGCTTGAGGCAAAGGGTTCTGGATAAGTTGCAAAGGGCAGAGAATAGAGGCAGGTAGATTTAGAAAGAGGCTCTTGCAATAGTCCAACCTTGAGAGAAGCAGGGCTCGAGAGAGTGAGGAAAGGCAGAATACCTTTTGATGAGGTGCAGTAGGAAGTTTACCTTTTTTTGAGACATCAGAGATGTGGGCAGAGAAGGAAAGTGTGGAGTCAAAGATTAAGCAAAGGTTCTTGGCCTTGCAGGTGGGGGTAGGAGGAGGGCCAAGGGAGGCCGGCCAGAGAGTGACAAGAAAGGAGGGTGAAGGTGTGCCAATAAGCAGGATCTGAGTCTTGTTGGCATTCAGGCAGAGATCGTTGGCGACACACTAATCCTGAATGGCAGACAGGCAGTTGAAGATGAGAGAAGGAGAAGTGGTGGCAGAGGGAAGCCTGAAAATGAGTTGTCGTCAGCATAGCACTGGACATTTAAGCATAAAATGGCAATGCAGTGGGCCAGAGTTGCCAGGTATTGGTTAAAGAGCCAGATTGAGAGGTTGGACTTTGGGGAATACTGCAGGTAGAGAGGGAGATAGAGGAAAGGAAAGACCCAAGTTGGACCTGGGAGGGTCGATCAGAGAGGAAAGACGTCAGCCAGGCTAGAGCCTGATCAATGATGCCCAGGTTGTCACAGAGACGGTTCAGCAGGATGGCAAGGTTGGCCAGCTCCTTGCAGATTTTAAAGAGTACGGCTGAGTTGTTAGATGCTGCAGAGACACAGGCTTGGATGTGGGTTGTCTTCTTGGTCTGGGCAGAGATTGAGTAATGCTTTTGGAGCAGGCTACAGGGCTGTTTGTCAGAGGATGAACAAGAATCCCTCCATTTCTTATCAGCTGCCCTACACTTATGTTGAAGTGTAGGTAGGTCAGAGTCATACCAAGAATTGCACTTGGATTTGGGCTTCAAACGGATCCTCATGACAGGGGCAAGAGCATCAGGAGTATCGGAAATAGCGTAGAGTATAGACAGGGCTGTGTCAGGATGTGAGTCAGCTAGAGGTGGGTGGGAGGGAGAAGGTAGCAGCGAAAACATCCAATGACACGCTTCATGGGCCGTATGTCTGAGAAGGTAGGTGGCAGTGTTGGGGGTAGACTTGGCATGGAGGCAGAGAGGGAGATATGAGAGGAGAGGAAGGAGTGATCACTCCAGGAGAGGGGAGTAGTCAGAGGGATGGAGAGGGGGAGGTCAGAGGAGATCAAGACATAGTGTGTGCCCTGCAGAGTGAGTTGGGCCAGAGGGGAGGCTAGAAAGGGAGAGGGAGTCAGAGGTCACGGAACAGTACAGAGGAGGAACAGGGAGTGTCAAGATGGATGTTGAAATCACCAAGAAGGAGGAGTTGAGAGGTTGAGGCCAAGAGGGAGGAGGAGAGATCTGCCCACTCGAGAGAAAAGAGGTGATCTGACCAGGTGGCCGTTAGATAGTAGCCACAGTAAGAGAGTGGCTAGGAAAGAGAGAGCCTGCAGACAAGGCATTCAAAAGAGGAGTATGTCTGCGTGGGAATGATAGAGACAGACATGGATCCACTCAGGAAAGATCAGGGCTACACCGCCTCCGGACTGGTTGGATCTGGGTGCGGAGAGCATCTTGTTTCCATCAGGGAGGAGAGTGTCAAAGCTTGTGACCGAGCTGGCCGTGAACCATGTCTCAGTAAAAAGACCCTCAAGGTCAAGTTCTTCCAGGAGGTGGCAGATGTCAGAGGAGTGTTTGACAGCAGAGCGAGAGTTGAGAGTGGCTAGATGAAGGAGGTTGACAGCCTTAAAGACCTTCCCGGGAGGTGTACAAATCATAGGTAAGCCCTGCGGAGGTGAAGAAGGAGCCCAAGGTGGGGGGAAGAGAGGGCAAGGTAGCCAAGGGGGGAGAAGAGGGGACAGCAGGAGATGAAAGGAAATTTATGAAGCGAAGGAAAATCCTGTCAAAGAGGAACAGATTGGCCTGAGGGCCTTGGACCATGACGGTGCCATTAAGGTAGACATTAATGATGACTGTAGAGGAGTCGAAGGGAGCCATTAGAGCTTCCCATCGGGTGCCACCATTAATGGGAGAGGAGGAGACAGAACAGAGCACAGAGATCATATGAAGAGTCCATAGATCTGGTGAAGGAATGACAAAGAGGATGTCGGTGATTGTCTGTCTGGCGGAAGTGTTGGAATATAGGTGTCTGCAAAAGGGAGACCAGGGCTGGAGGCCAAGATATCCTTTAACTACTGCCTACCAGACTTGGTGAGAAGGGAAGGACAGTCCATGGAGAAGCAGTTGGAAAAGATGGGAGAAAAAGAAAGCGCCATTGGCAGTGGTAGTGTGGAAAGGGGGGAGAAAGGAGGGGTGGGGAAAGGCAATACCTCAACAAGAGAGGAGGTGTAGGGTTACTACCACTGTGCAGAGAGGCAATGCAGCTCTGGTACTGGGCAATTCAAGAAGGAATATCCCTATCGGCAGTTGGCCTAGCCGGAGAGGAGAACACAGCGGCGGACGCTCTGAGCAGGCAGAGCACAGTCTCCCACGACTGGGAACTAGCTCAGGAAGTCCTAATGAGAAATCTTCACCCTTTGGAGAATCCCTCAAGTGGATCTGTTCATGACTGGTGTCAACTGGAAGTGCAAACTGTATTGCTCCAGGGAATTTCCCCCAAGAGGAGCTCTAGGAGACGCGTTTGTAGTGGACTGGGAGTTTCCACTCCTGTATGCCTTTCCTCCAGTCCTGTCATTCCTCACGTGATCAGGAGGTTGAGAAAGTTTGAGAAATCCATAGTTCTAATTGCTCTGGATTGGACCTGGAGGACGTGGTACCCGGACCTTCTGGACATGTCCATCTGGTCTCCAATACGTCTTCCACAAAGCGAGAACCTTCTCTCGCAAGTGGAGGGTCGGGTTCTCCATCCAGAGGTTAGAACACTCAACCTTACGCTTGGCTTCTGAAAGGCTGAGATAGAAGGATTGAGACCTCCCGGATGATGTAATGGAGATTTTGCTTTCGGCCAGAAGGCTAGTAACAGTCTGTGCCGTTGGAATACATTCCGCAACTGGTGCAGAGAAAAGAATGAATTAACCAAGCACATCCATTGGGTGCTTTGCATTTTTTTTTTTTGAGACTTTTTAACTATTTATTTATTTATTTATTTATTTATTTATTTATTTATTTTTTATTTTCAAACAACAAACAACTTCTCACCCACATTAGGGTGGAATTAGCCTATCCATGTCCCCCTCGACCTCCCCCTCTACCTCCACCCCCCGCCCCCCGGCCCCTATCCTATGTATACTCCCCCAGGTCCATGAGTATGCAATCGAGTCAGCGGTTGGTATGAGAAGGGAAACTTCCCTCGTTGCCATTAACGAGAGGATACAGCTTCTACCGAGAACTGGTCGGCGAGGTAGGAGCCCCCGCTGATTCATTCATCAAAAAGGTTACTAAGGGTCCCCAGATGTCGGGTGGGCGTGCATGTTGTGGCAGCAGCTTAATGAAATCTGTTTTGACATCTTGGCAGTAAAGAATATCTCTGCGCCATGCGGTGACTGTTGGGGGAGGACCACGGCTCCATGCCATGGCGACTCTTCTGCGAGCCAGTGTCAGTAGGATGCCTGCTAGCTTTCTCGTAGGGGCCTTCAACAGTCTGGTCATGCCCAACAGCGCTGCCGTGTTGGCTGGGAGAATCGGCTCACCGATTATCTTGCTCGTGATTTCCAGCACCTGGGGCCAGAATGAGGCCAGTTTAGGGCAGTCCCATGCTAGATGAAGGAAGTTTGCAGATGCTAATCCACACCTCTCACAACTGAAGGATGAATTTGGATGCTGTATTTTTGCTTTGGCTGGTGTAAAGTACGTTTGGTGCAGGTAGTTGAAGTGGATTAACTTGAGGCGGGTGTTGAGGGCAATCTTCTGTGTCTGTCTAAGGATAAAGGACCAATCGGTGTCGGAGAAAGTTATATTTAGGGCCCTTTCCCATCTAGTCTTGGCTCGGGACATAGTGGGAGATGTGTCTGTAGTGATGGTTTTGTAGATCTGAGAGAGGGGTCTCCCTTCACCCTGAGACTGAATTACTGAGTGTAAGAGTTGCCATGTTTGGGGTTGTTGTGGAAAGGTAGGAAGGATTGCTCGCAGAGTGTGGCGTACCCTGAAGTAGATAAAAATGTCTAGCGAGGTAGTGCCACCTTTCTCCTTCGCTTGATCGGGGGTCAGGAAACTGTCATCAGTGAATAGGTCCCCGAGGTTCTTAATTTGAAGTTTCTCTAGCCATTGGAGGTACACTTTTTCGGACGTCAACGAAATCCCTGGTATGAATTTTGCAGGTAGGAGTGGAGAGTATCGAGTCACGATGTTGTGTTTCTGCGCTAAAAGCTTCCATATCTTGTACGTTGTTAAGATTACATTCATCGTGTCATTGGGGACCGGGATTTTCCCGAAGATGACTGCTCTCAGTAGATTCGGTGAGGCTAGGGCCCTCTCAATCTGGACATGTGGTCTGACAGGGTTTGTGGCGTACCAGTGGCTAAGAAATTGCGCCTGGGCCGCCCAGTAGTACCTCTCCAGATCGGGGAGCGCCAGGCCACCTTTCGTCACTGGGAGAGTTAGCGTGGAGTGAGCCACTCTGGCGGGTTTACCGGCCCACAGTAGTTCCAGGACCAGACTCTTTAGTTTTTTCAGGAATGGTTGTGGAAGTAGGATGGAAATGTTGGTGAAGAGATAAAGAAGTTTCGGAAGAATCACCATCTTGACAAGAGAGGTTCTTCCCCATAGTGTTAAGGGTAGGGATTTCCATCGGGCCACCTTTTCTGTTAGGGACTTAAACACCACCTCGTAATTGTCCCGGAATACTTCTTGGTGATTTAGTGACATTTGGATGCCTAGGTATCGCACCTTGGATGACTTCCAGGTGAGGTGGAAGTCGTCTTGAAATGGCTGAGTCGCCGGGGTGAGCGGGAAGATAATTGATTTTGTTTGATTGATTTTGAGGCCAGATGCTGCCCCGAATCTGATCACTTCGCGCACGATGGGGTTCAGATTGTCGATTGGGTCTCTTATGTAAAGAACCACGTCATCCGCGTACAGTGAGATGATGAGTTTGTGTGGGCCTATGACCAGACCTCGGTGTTGGCTATGCTCGCGAAGATTGGAGGCAAGGGGTTCCATTACTAGGGCGAATAGTAGAGCTGACAGTGGGCAGCCTTGCCTGGTACCCCGTTGTAAGTTGATGATGGACGATCTAGCTGTGCCGACTAATATGTTGGCTGTAGGTTTAGAGTATAGCAGGGAAACTAGTTTAATGAAGCGAGCCCCCAGGCCCATCCTGGCGAGTACCGAGAAAAGAAATGGCCACTCCACCGAGTCGAACGCTTTTTCAGCATCAAGAAGAAGAGCAATGGCTTGTTGGGCTGGGTCCAGTGCTCCCATCACTCCAAATAGTCTCCTAATGCCGAATGTGGTATTGCGGCCCGGTATGAACCCCGCCTGGTCTGCAAGAACTAGAGCAGGCATTAGTGGCATCAGTCTGCTCGTTAGGATTTTTGCTAGAATCTTGTTGTCTAGATTTAGGAGGGAAATGGGGCGATAGGAAGCACAATTATCCGGTGGTTTGTCTGTTTTGAGCAGGAGAATCACATTGGCTTCACGCATGGTCTGGGGTAGGGTACCGTTCTCTAAGGCTTCCTCGTATACATCGGCTAGAAGGGGAGCAAGGGTAGGCGCGAAGGCTTTATAGAATTCCCCGGTTAAGCCATCAGGGCCGGGGGCTTTGGTGTTCGGAAGTGATTTAATTGCCTCAGCTATTTCTTCTGGGGAAATCAGTTCATTGAGGGGTTCTCTTAGTTGTGCCTCTGCCCAGTATAATTCAGTCTCCCTCAGGTATCTCAGTGGGGCATCAGAATTTCCGGGGTGTTGGTAACTATAAAGCTCCTGGTAGAAGAGCCTAAATTCCTCTGCCATGTCGGCATCTGTGTTCGACGTTCTTCCCTGTTGGCTGCGAATCTCTGTAATAGGCGTCGGTGTGTGGTCAGCCCTCAGCAACCTCGCCAGGAGAGCTCCAGGCTTTTGCCCCTCACCGTATTGCCTGACTACCGTGCCACGGTGGAGAAATTTTAGTTCGCGCTCGGCGAGTGTATTAAACTTCAGCAGTTCTTCTTTCAGGATAGCTTTCGTCTTCGGTTCGTCTGAATCTCTGGTTTTACGTTCGAGATCTTTGAGGCGGTCCTCGCAGGATTTAAGTTCGCGTCTAATGAGTTTGACGATGCCGTTCTCCTTGGCTTGGCATACGCCTCTTACGAAGCATTTCAGAGACTCCCATAGCACTCCGGCCGAGGAGACTGACCCCACGTTGGCTCCGAGAAAGACTTCGATCTCCTCTTTTAGCTCCGCTGCGAAAACTGTGTCTAGCATGGAACCTGTCTTGAAGCGCCAATTCTGTAGTCTGGGGACAGGCTGGGAGGGGAGGAGACAAAGGACCATTGGCGAGTGGTCTGATAGCGTCCGTGGAAGGATGTGACAGGGACCGGGCTGTAGGGGGCCTGTTCTGGATGTGAACAAGTAGTCGATGCGAGAGCTGGTGTTATGGACCGCTGAGTGGAAAGTGTAGTCCCACAGATCTCCGTTAACTGTTCTCCAGGCGTCCTTTAAGTCAAAGGCGCGGCAGATTTCCGTTATTTGCAAGCTGGCTTTAGAGGTCTGCTGAGACGAGGAGTGTGATCTGTCTTTGGCCGGGTCTATGACCGTGTTCATGTCGCCACCCCAAACCACCGTGGAATGTTCAAGTGAGGAGAGCTGCGACATCACCCAGCCAAAGTTATCTGGACCATCTACATTGGGGGCGTAGGAGTTAATGAAGGTTATCGCTTTGCCTGCAATTATGCCTCTGACCAGTACGGATCTTCCTATGGAGTCTTTTGCAACGTGTGTGATACGGAAATTGGTTCTTCTGTGTACTAGAATAGCCACTCCTCTGGAGTAGGAGGAGTAAGATGAATAATATCTATGGCATCCCCACGACTTGGCCCATGTGCGTTCTTTCACGGGTGTTAGGTGGGTTTCCTGTATCATTGCCACATCAATCTCATGTCTCCTTAGGTATTGTAGGATTTTGCGGGTTTTGGAAGGGATGTTACCCCCCCTTATATTCCATGTCGCAACCTTGAGTGTTGAAAGGAGAAGAAAGTTTGGAATAGCGTTGGGAGTTCTCTGGTCCAACGGTCGTTATATAGTTTGGGGTGGAATGGTGGGCATGGAGCATATCGTGGTACATTACATGGAGCATGACGACAGGCAGCAGAGAGCGAGGAGCGAAACTGAGGGGGGGCAACTCGGGAGGGTGCTGGTCTCTCCTAATGAGAGATTTGCACGTAACTAGATCTGGCCGTGCCAGAAGGGTGGTTGTTAACCTGACCCTGAACAAAAAACAATAAACAGTCCAACAGCCCTTAGAACTATTCCCATTTCGCGGACAACCCCCAACATGTCCGACGGGATCTCCCTCAACTTGAGTGAGAAAACAGATGCTGTGCTCGGGGCGCTTGGGGTCCTTCCAAGAACTCTGCCCAGATGTTTAATGGTGAGTGAGCGTGTTCCGGCAGTTTGGGTATATTTCGGAGCCTGGCTTGGGTTTTAAGGAGGATTCCTGGGGACCCTCTCTCTTCGTGCGTGGGGTCGTTGAGGATTGTGAGCTGGGCAACCGTTACGGTCCAGAAATAGATGGACTTCCTCAGGAGAATTAAAGAAGTGGGTCTTTTCGTTGTATTGTACCCTGAGACGAGCGGGTAAAATCATGGAATATGCGAGCTTCCCTTCACGTAGTCGTTGTTTGACGCTGGTGAAAGCTCTCCTCTGGGTCTGTACTGTTGATGAGAAATCGGGGTAAATATGAATTTTGTCTCCGTCATGGTGTAGCTCTCCCTTCTCCCTTGCCAGTCGCAGGATGGTGTCGCGGTCTCTGTAATTGAGCAGCCTCGCTATGATGACTCTAGGAGGTGCGCCCGGGGCTGGTCTGGAGGACGGGGTCCTGTGGGCCCTCTCAATCATGAACATTTGCGAGAAGGAGTCTCGGCCGAAGAGGGAGAGGCACACGGACTCTACAAAGACCTCCATCTTCCCTGGGGTAGTGTTTTCCCCAACCCCAACGATTCGGATGTTGTTCCGTCTAGAGCGACCCTCCAGGTCCTCGCACTTGGCCATTGTTGCGGACATTTGGCTTTCAAGTCGCGCGACTTTGTTGGAGAGGGATGTGGCCCCGTCATCGAGGCTCGAGATTCTTTGCTCAGCGTCGTTTAGCCGTTCTGTATGTGTGTCTAAGCGATGTTGCATCAGATCAACTTTGGAGGATAGACCATCCATCTTGTTATTTAGACTCCCTATGCCTGCTTTTAGATCTAGAAGGAGTTCTTTTATTTCCATCGGATAGCTTTCGGCTACTGGTTGACTGGAACTGCACGGTGACGGGTCATCCCCTTGTTGTGGGTTTGGGGTTTTGGGTGCAGTGTTGCTGTCAAATGTCAGCTTCTTTTGAAGTTTGTCTACTTTGCCCATCTTGGCGGGTGAATGTATGCAGTCTCGGCGAAAAGGGTCAGCGGCGGCGAGGTGGCCTGCAGTTGCCGCCGAGTCCGAGGGAGATCCGGCGTTAGGTCGGTGGGGGTGCGACCCCTAGTAAGGTATCAGGAGTTCTGGGGCGAGGTGGTCCTAGGGGTCAAGGTGTCTTATGGGCTTCTTCGTGGACTGGAGGTAGTTCCGCCCTCCGAGCCGCCGCCACCCACGGCCAACCGTGCCGCGGCCACGTCTGGGGGCCGCAGCAATCTACTCTCGGGGCTCTCGACGAATCCGGGCACGTACCTCAGGTCTTCATCTGTCGGGCGGGCGTCCCAACGTTCCACCGCCTCCGTCGCTGCCTCTCGGATCGGTGCGGCCCTGCACGATGGCTGCCCACGGGGTCTGTCGGCGAGGCGGTCCCAGGAAGGATGGGGAGCAGCTGGCTGCCTGCCGGGCCCCCGGCGGTCCCACCAGCACCGGCCAGGGCCCTGTGTCCGGAGCGCCGACGCCCCGATCCGGAGGGGGGGGCTCCGCAGGCACGCGTCGGGACTCACTTCGGCCCCGAACCCGGTGTCCGTGGGCGATGGATCTCCGGAGCAAGGAACGATCGCTCAACGGCCTCTGCAAAGCCGCGCCCCGCCCCGCCCCTCGGCGTTCGCCCGGCGCCCGGGGAGGCCCCAGCCTTCGCGCCGATGAGGTGGTGTGGGGACTTGGACTGGCCGATTCTTCCCCAAATCTCGGCAGGGAGTGTGCGGGGCAAACAGAAGCAGGGAGAAGTCCTCTAATTTTCAAAATGTAGCCGGGAACCGCAGGATTCAGCAGGATTTATTCGGGCAGAGCGGGAGCTCAGGTAAGAGCGGCCATCTTGGTGGGCCTCTAGCGCCCCCCGGGTGCTTTGCATTTTTGATTATCTGTCCCTGTCTGGACCACTCAACCAGGTGAGTGGTGTTATTCCCACAGTCCCACCTAGTCATGGCATTTATTCCTCACTTGTAGACCAATATTCTCATATAGTTTTATTCTTTTTAAATTGTAGAAGGCGAATAAGGGGTTAGATTTATTTTCCACTCGAAATAGTTCTTTTCTGTCCTGACGAAGGCCCTGCTACATCATTTGAGAAGACCACTGCATGGATGTGTACTATCTCAACATAAGAGGCCGAAACGCAGTGTGTCGACAACATCTTTGCTTATCCATGTTCTTAATTTAAGAACTGAAGGAAAGTGACAGTCAACGAGCACTTTCCAGATACGGTGCTGAGACTTGTTTAAGGAAAAGAGTGACCATGAACTCTATAGAACACGTTTATGGAGTGTTCTTCCCACATTGAACAGCAATAGGGGGTCTAACAATAGGCTTTATCCTTGTAACTGTTCTTGTAAGACACCGACCTGACCTAGGAAGCTCATTAGATTTAATAGAACTTCCATTTGAATTAGAACACTAGCATTACATGCTTGGTATGGCAATTAACTAACCCAGTATGAATGAGTTGTGATTTGTGTATATTGATTTTTTTTAATCGATGTATGAATAACTATATGTTTTGTTTAGATAATGATAGGATGTTTTTTCTGAATACATTTTCTGAATAAATTGTTTTTGGTCTACGGGAGTTAAGTCTGTGACTAACCCCCTTGGGTTGGCCTGTGAGTTTTGTTTTGACTAACAATAGTCGGTAGGTTAACAGGAGCAGGAGGTAGCTGGTGGTTCATTTTTTTACATATAGAAGTATCTTTTACATCACCTTCCCCTTGCATAAAAAAGTAGTAGGTACAACCTTTTCTTTACTTGATTTCCACATAGGACAAAACTTTGTTTTGCCTTGTTTATATCCCCCTGCCCCCTCATCCTAGCAAGGAGGAGGAGAGATTACATAGGTTGTACCCTCATGGAGCTTTAAGCTTTTATAGATCTAGACTGTCAGAACTCTGTATTGACGATCAGCTTTTCATTGGCTGTACAGGCCACAAACTGGGTCAGGCTGTCTCTAAGCAGACCTTATCCAGATGGATCATTCTGGCCATTTCAGAATATTACAGGTTGGCAGGGAAGGATCCTCTGGAAGGTTTAAGGGCCCATTCCAGCAGGGGCATGGCTACCTCTACAGCCCTGCAAAGGGGTGTACCTGTAGAAAATATTTGTGAAGCAGCAACGTGGTCTACTATCCACACATTACTGCCTGAATCCTCTCTCGGTCAGGATGGTAGTTTGGTAAAGCAGTCCTGCACTCGGTTCATGAAAACATATAAAGTCAAATTCTACTCCCTCCCCCAATTCAAATACTGCTTTGGGAGTCTATCAAAGATGAGGAATATGTGGGAGGACACGATCCATTCGACGAACAAGTTACTTACCCCTGGTAATATTCGTTTGACTGGATGTTTCTCCCACGTATTCCTCATCGCCCTCCCAACCTACCCCATAGTAGTATTTTGCCATGCTATTACAGCTGTCGTTCCTTCAAGGCTTAGTACGGTCATTCCCGTGGTTATGCAGGTATTTCTGCTATAAGGGGAAAAACAGAACTGAAGACAACAGGTGCTGCGCGTGCTATGTATGCCTTCAATGTCATCATCCTCGAGACGGAGGGCCTTGAGGGACATCGAGTCGATGCCATCGACACACAGTGCCCTCTGACGAAAAACTAATTTCGAAGCAGCTGAAGCTGGATATCAAATGTCAGAGTTGAGGAATGCATGGGAGGAAAATCCAGTCGAAAGAACATTACCCGGTGTAAGTAACTTGTTGTTTTATTCAGATAATAATCTATCCTCTTCATTAGAGCCCTCCCTCGCCCATAAGTGCTGCTGTATCTGTGTTTATGTTTTGCCCGTTACTGTACAATTTGCAGCATCTGTATGTCTCTGCGCCAATAGGATGCACAGAACAAATAAATACATGTACATGTAAAAAGAGCTCATTAGGATAAAGATGGACTAACATCTGTGCATCACCCACAGACTGATGGCTTTGCAGAGCAATTTAATAAGAGTCTGAAAGCTCTATTGAGGAACTGAGTTAGTAAGTTGGGAAACATTGGAATGTATTGCCACCCTGGGCATTATTGCAGTTTGTAAGACGCACCAAAGCTCCACTAGAGTCTCCCCATGTGAGCTAGTGTATAGTAGGGGAACCCAAGGATATTAGTTCAAAAAGGTGGTCCATAATTTAGGAAACTACTTTGATTCCTCTTTGACCATGACAAACTATGTGAGCAAAGTGCTCAGGAGCACTAAATACAACTTGATGATCTTCAGACAGATTAGATCTTTTCTTTCTGGGGACCACAGTACTGCTATAGCAAGATCAATTATTGGCTCCTGTCTGGATTATGGAAATTAGCTAATATTGGGAGTCCCTCAAAAAGTTGTTTTGGACCGATTGAAAAATTTGCTCGGCAGAATATCTCTACACTTACCCGAAAAAAGAAAACAAATTACTCCTGTGTCACACAAACTACACTGGCTTCCAGTCTCATCCAGAGTAAAATGTAAAGTGTTAACAAGTGTTTACAAAGGTGTACAGGGAACAGGCCCAAAATGCCTTCTGCAGATGTTTCCTTTTTATTGCCTGCCTGGATCTCTCCATCCTCAGTGAATGGCACGCTTTGTACCACTCACTTTAAACAGGCAAGAATGTTTGCTAGATCTTTTCAGGTGCTTCCATCTAAGCTCTGGAATTCATTAACGCAAGAACTCGGAAATACTAGCACCCTTAGTCCTTTTAGACGAAAGATGGAAACATTCCTTTTCCCTTGAATCATTCTGACTACAACGTTCACTTGTTTTTAGTCCTTAGCTACCTCCAGAGGATGCAGGCTCCTTAGAAATAATGATGATAATGACTGGAGAACCAAGAAGAGCCCATAAATACATAGTGTAGTCTCCCTCTCCCTCTCCTTCCCTCTCTCTCTCTCTCTCTCTCTCTCTCTCTCTCTCTCTCTCTCTTTCTGAAGGGGAATGATGGCTGCTGAGATCCAGGGGATATGAAAGATAGTATTTAGATGGCTCAAAAGGTGAACTGAAACAGTAAGCCTGGAGGGGCCAAGAGCTATGCAGAGGCAAGCCTAGACAGATCTGAGATAGAAGATGGACACCCAATCACAGGCAGTAGGAGTTCTAAGGTTCATATACTTCTTTGAAAAGTCGTAAGTTATTTCCTAAAGCAGTGATCATTTTCTTCTTCCCTCAGATCAAGAAGTAAGGTGTTCCAGAGAAGAGCCCCTGCAGCCCAGAGGGACCTGCTACCAGGTTAAGGTGGTAGACAAGAGGTGAACTGGTGGAAGTAGATCTTAAGGTCCTATGGAGGGGGCTTTTGGATACCTTGCTCATTGGACATGCTTAAAGAGCTAGGAATGCCAGGTCAATCCTAAATAAAAAGTTGCACAATGTACCCAGACCACTAGAATCCAGATGATACTTGTACAAAATCTAGTCAAACGACATTTCTCTATCTATGGGGCAAGAGAAACAAAAGGACTGTTAAGATTGCATGGTGAATCTGAAGTTTTAATGCAAGCGAACAAGTACTGGTCCTCATTGTCTACTGTGACGAATCACTTGGGATCGTCACATCTCCCAAGGAAGGGCCCCTTCCCATGGGCCCAGGGAGGTGAGGCTGCTACACGATAGTCCCCCAGAGGGTGGTACTTGGTGGAAGGATCTCATGGCTGGGGGCCCCTTCTCTGTGGGAGAAGTGAGGACTGTCAATGGAGAATGTGGTATGTATACCATCATGCTGCCAGACATGATTCACCCAACCATACAAATAGGGCTAACGCACCCCTATTCTCTCTGCCTCCTCTTTCTTCTACTAATTTCCTCATACATAGCAACTATGTGTATCATACTGTGACGAGGAAGAGTGAGGGAAAAGTGAATATGGATGACTTCAAAAGTACTGCCACGAGGAGGAGCAGGGCGATGAAGAGCCCTACGCATAACCAATGTAAACATACTAGCTGTTGGAAGCTAGAAAGACAATCCGCCATTAAAACTAACGAGGCACTCTCCTCAAGGTCAGTCCTCCCCAGAGCAGCTTTGTGCTGTGAAACGGAGCAGCGTGGAGAGGACACGCTGCAGACCTGAATGCCTGGAGTAGGAAGGTGAGAACCAAAAAAGCAGAGACGAGCCACACCCTAGGTGGTTGTTGTGGAACCGATGTCTGGTGGCAGTAAAACAGCCATCCGAGGAGTCTAGGCATGACCCGACGTGCGTGGAGAAACCTTACTGGTGCTGCCAAGACCGGAGCCCTTGCAGACCAAGTGGAAAGGTACCCGGATGGGGACCGGTATGGCATAGGGAGACCCCACAGGCTGTGGTTTGGAGGAAGTACAGAATCATCTTCCAAAAATGGTGGGACAGGCCCCTCAGTGGGTGGGGCAGTAAGGTTTGGGAACCTCAGGGCCAGATTGGCACATCAATGTGCCTCTCTACACCAAGGGGAGTTGGGTTACGAAAGGAAAAAAGTGAAAATGGTGGAACACTTTTTAGGGGGGGCTGTGGGGCACCCCAAAGGGTCTGGGAATTTTCTAATGGGATGGGGTGTTGACCCCCCCCCACCCGCAATGGAGTGGGTGCCATGTCATGCAGCCCTCCCTGGGACCAGCTATCTGCTCCTAGGAACGGACGGCTGAGCCCAGGGAGGAGTGCAGGACAGCCCCCCCCTTATCTACCCCTGGGGAGGGCTACATGAGATGGGCCACTCCTCCAATTGGGGTGAGGGTGGAGAGGTGCACCCCTCTTCACATTAGAAATTTCCACAGCGGTGTTGGGGGGGCCCCTCCGCCCCCGCTAAAGGACAGCCTGCCATTTTGAATTATTTACTTTGTTTACGAAACTTGCCTTGGCTTAGAGGGGCACATTGGTGTGCCAATCTGGCCACAGGGTGCCCAAACATTACTGCCCCACCCACCGGGCTTCCTGTCCCACACATTTTTGGTGCCCCTCTCCCCGCACCCCAAATGGAGGGGGGTGTAGCTCACGCAGCCGTTTGTAGGAGGCCCAGGGAGGCCTGCATGAGGTGCCCCCGCCATCCATTTGGGGTGAGGGGGGAGAGGGCCATCAAAAATTGTGGGACAGGCCCCCCAGTGGGTGGGGCAGTAAGGGTTGGGCACCCTGGGGCCAGATTAGCACACCAATGTGCCCCGCTGCACCAAGGCAAGTTTTGTAAACAAAGAAAAAAGTGGAAAATGGTGGAACGCATTTTAGGGGGGGCTGTGAGGCACCCCAAAGGGACAGGGAATTTTCTAATGGGATGGGGCGTTGACCTCCCCAGACCCCGCCCACAATGGAGTGGGTGCCATGTCATGCAGCCCTCCCTGGGACCAGATATCTGCTCCTAGGAAGGGACGCCTGAGGCTAGGGAAGAGTGCAGGACTTGTTTACAGCTTTTTCTACCCGAGCAGCTGCAACGTTATGTGAGTACTATTTTTTAATATTCTATGGTTAGGTCCCACTGTCAGTGGGGTGGGTGAGACTGGGGCTGGATTGTTGGTGGTGTGGGTGGGAATGCTTCGTCTGGGCAGATCACCTCCAACTCTCCTGGAGTTGCGGCTGGGTTGCATTACAGCTTTTCCCTTCGGGTAGGTATTGGCACACTGCCGAGACTCCTTGGTGGGGAGAAGCTGTAACGCAGGGCAGCCGGGCTCCAGCAAAGTCGGCGATAATGTCCCTGGCCTTGGGCACCCTTCTCCCATGTGGGTCTTTGCCGGGGGTTGTGGGTAATAAATTCTGGGCCTATTTGCGTAAGTCAGACCTCTGTGGATTACCACGGGTGTCCTCTTTTGGGAAATGCATGGGGTTCCCTGTTTTCCTTGCTGGCTTCGACACCCTAGGCCTAAATCTGTAGGTTGCCCACATGAACAAAATGGGCAGTGGCGAAAGGCTTGGGGTTCCCAGTGGGTTACCCTTTTCCTTTTACGCCCCCGGTAGGTGCACCCACACATGTGAGGTACCCTTTTCATCGGGACACGTGGGGACGTGGGAAGGTAGGCCATGTGTTGGCAGTGTGTTTCGGTGGGTGGCCAGAGCGAAGCGTCTGAGAATTGTCTTCATTTCAAGCCAATTTCAGAGACATTTCCCTGTGTCCACTCACCGAAACACGTCGCCAACAGATGTCATACCTTCTCGCGTTCCCAGAGGTGTCCCGACGAAAAAGGTACCTCACATGTGTAGGTGCACCTACTGGGGGCGCAAAAGTGAAAGGGTAACCCGCTGGTAACCCCAAGCCTTTCACCACAGCACAATTTGTTCATGTGGGCAACCTACAGATTTGGGCCTAGGGTGTCGAAGCCAGCAAGGAAAACAGGGAACCCCATGCATTTCCCAAAAGAGGACACCCGTGGGAATGCACAGGTCTGACCTGCGGGAAGAGGCTCAGAATTTATTACCAGAACTCCAGACAAAGTGAACATTGTGTTTTTTCCCCACCAAATATCACACTTTGTCGGGGATTGTGGCTAATAAAAACCGGGGCAATTTGCACAAGGCAGACCTCTGTGGATTCCCACGGGTGTTCTTTTTTGGGAAATGCATGGGATTCCCTGTTTTCCTTGCTGGCTTGGACACCCGAGGCCCAAATCTGTATGTTGTGCTTGTCTGGAGAAAGTGTGAAATTCAGGTGTCAATACAGATTTGGGTTTACCTGTGTTTTAGGCTTTCCCCTTGGCACCCAGGTAGGTGCACCCACACATGTGAGGTACCGTTTTCATCGGGACACCTGTGGGAACGTGGGACGGTAGGCCATGTGTTGTTGGCGGCGTGTTTCGATCGGTGAGCCGAATGAAATGTGCGGAAAATGCGTTTTTTTTCCCCCCACATTTCGGACTTTGCAGGGGTGTCTGGGTAATAAATTCTGGGCCGATTTGTGCAAATCATACCTCTGCGGATTCCCACGGGTGTCGTCTTTTCGGAAATGCATTGGGGTTCCCTGTTTTCCTTGGTGGCTTGGACACCCGAGGCCCGTATCTGTATGTTGTGCTTGTCTGGAGAAAGTGTGAAATTCAGGTGTCAAAACAGACTTGGGCTTACCTGTGTTTTAGGCTTTCCCCTTGGCGCCCAGGTAGGTGCACCCACACATGTGAGGTACCGTTTTCATCGGGACACCTGTGGGAACGCGAGGAGGTATAACATTTGTTGTGTTTGTGTGATTTTCATAACGTTTTGACCCATTTGCTGGTGCCCTTTGTCACACAATCCTTTAATTTCCCAAATGTGACCTACATTTAGTCGCTGCTTTAGACACCATACACTTTTGTAACCTGCACAAGTCACCTACCCTTGAAAGGGTCTGCCTGTGCTCTTTCCAAAAATGTATGCTTGCTGTTCCTCACCACATTGGTTTTCCCGATTTACACATGCTAAGTGCATCTGTTCAGGCCGTGAGCATAAAACTCCTGTGTACCATGGCTCAGTGTTTGGCTTGTGGTATTGCTTGTTTTGTAAAACACTACAAAAAATGTGCGCTTTCCTAACTGCAAGAGTCGGGGGAATGTAGCGGAGCATTGCTTTTCTCAAAATTCATAGAAACCATTGCCGTACCAAGCCAACCATGTCCAACAAATACCTTTTTTTTTTTAGGTCATTTTCCTACTTTTCCCCTACCTAGTTGTTGCCTGACCTACGCAAATCACTCCTTCCTAAACTTGGAATTTTGTCTACTTTTTAGAAAGATATGCCTTTCTGTCCTCCAATTCGGCTTTCCTACCCTTTTCTTCCATTCCGTCCATGCATGTCCAATTGCCAAAATCGCCTACCTCTCACAAAACAGTTGATAATCACATCAAAATAATTTTATTTCGTTTCCACTCAACCTGTTCCTGAAAGCCAGGAAAGTGGGGAATTCAGCACAGCAAACCATTTGTTCCTAGCTCTTACAAGGAAAAAAACCACAGCGTTCTTTGTACATCATTTTATTGGCATTTTTTGAAAAAACCCAAATTTTTCACTCTACTTGCTAATTTTCTCTCACCCGCCTACAGCAACCTAGAATTCCTGGGTGGCGTTATGACCGCCTACATGTGGGATAAAAAGGAGAGCCAAATTTGGCTGAGATATCTCATGTAACAAAAAAGTTACAAGGCATTGAATGGCCACATACCGAAATCACCAAAAAAGGCCCTGGCACTTAAAGGGTTAATATGTATCCCTGTAAACTCTTTCAGAGATTCAGTGCCCATAAACATATAGTCTATACCTGTGAATATCCTGTGGGGTGCACTATAATGTGTGTACCCTCTCCCCTCACTGTGTACCTTCCTCCAGACGTCTGCCAGTTGTAAACGCTGCGTCTCTGTACGGGCCAGTTTAGGCGCAAGTTTCTTGAAATATTCAGTTGCATCGTGGTTCGGTGCATATGTATTTATCGAGCATACTTTATTTTCCAGCATTCCATGCACCAGTACCAGTCTTCCTTATTTGTCGCATTCCTGTTTTATTGGCTGAAATGGTACCCTAGGGCCACCCATATCAGTACTTCCTCGCATAGTTCGAATATGTGGAGCTATAGATATGGCCTCCCCGTTTCTTGTCCACTTTGGTCTGCTTCTCCCTTGTTAAGTGAGTTTCTTACAACATTGCTTTTTTAACCTTCATTCTATTGAGCCATGCATCTACTCTGAGTCTTTTTACATAGGCGTTGAGCACCCTGACATTCCAAGTTCCAAGTTGCAATTATTAACTCATCCAAGCTCATATTCGCTGTGCGTCTTCCGGCTTCTTCGTCCCATAGCCTTCTGTATGTCCACTGCTTCTTTACCGTTTCGTTATCCCTTCATGAGGTGATCCACCTACGTGCAGATCAGTCTTCATCCCGCTTACTCTGGTTTCCTCCTGTTTCTTAGACTCCATGCGTCTCTGACCTGGGTGTGTGTTTGAGCCTTGGCCCATCGTCCCACATCATTTCTGCCGCCTTCCGCTCTTCTTTCATAGTTCGTATTTATGCTGCTTCCACTACTGTCAGTGCCCTCTACCAACCAACCACTCAACTAACTGTAACTAAAATTACTAAACCAACACCCAGCCACCCTCCCCCTGCTCGGGCTCTGCTGCTTCTCTTGCTCCTCCCGCCGAAGCGGGGCCGGTCCGCAGCAGCGTGATGCCTCAAAACTGACATCTCAAACTTGTGAAAACACTCTGGGGTTGTGTGTCCTGTCGACCTCTGCGGCGGCAGGCTCCATCGCTCCTCTTAAATTCCTTTTGGCTTGCTTAGTTTCCTTGTCTGAACTGTCTCTGCTTATGTCGGGTCCCACTCTTCATCGCCGGGGTAGGTTCCCTTTGCCATTAGCATTCCTGGGTCTCTGCTGGGGGATGCCTTGCTGGTCCGTCCATATGTGTGCCTCCTCTCTTGTCTCAAAGAATCACGTCCTTTCCTGGTGTATCAGTTTAAGTTTAGCAGGGTAGAGCACCATGTAGCGCACGCCTGCCACCCTGAGACGTTCCTTGGTAGGGCCGAACCGCGCCTTCTGCTTCTGGACCATGACCGTGTAATCTGGTTATATGGTAATTCTGGAAGAGTTCCTGGTGATCATCCCCCCATCTTTCTCTTGAGAATGTCAATATTTTCTCCCTATCTTTGAAGTTCATGATCCTGGCGATCACTGATCTCAGGGGGTGGGGGAACTCCAGGTGGGGGAACTCCAGGTGGGGGGGCTTCCTGGTCTGGGCTCTATGTGCTCTCTCTACCACAAAACCTTGGGACAGCGCCCCTGCCCCAATCTCCTGGAGCAACAGGTTTTCCACATACCCCGTGGGGTCCCTACCTTCTTCACCTTCCAGCAGTCCTACTATGCAGATGTTATTCCTTCGTGCCCTTCCTTCCGCATCTTCCGCCCTGCGTTCTAGGATCTTGACTCTCTGCATCACTTCCAACATTTGCGTCTGTGTGATTGTGACAAAGGTAGTGTTTTGCTGTTCTGCTGAAGTCACTCGATCCGTCAGGTTTCGTGCATCCTGGCGAAGGAGGAGGTCATCTCGCCTTCAAAGCAGCAATTGCATTCAGTATTGGACCCTCACTAGCGCTTCCCATTGGTTGCGCGGTACTCGTTGTGGCCATCGCTGAGTTTGACTGGGGCTGTTGCCTGTTGTCTGATTTCCTGGTGAAGGAGTCTATCCTGGTCTATTTACCCTTTGTGTTTGACCTTTTTGGCATTATCCTCTGTGAGGGCTCTTTGGTCTCCTGCGATCTGTTGTGCTTCTTCCAAACTTCCCCACACTTGTAGGGGGTACTCTGGTACCCCGGTGCCGCAAGACTGGGCTTCTACTGTGCGCCTTTTTCAATATGTGTACACTCCTCTGTGTCTGATCCGGTCCTGGTCTGACCTTTTGTGGCCCTTGGGTGAGTGTTCTTGGGCCTGCGGACTATGGTCTCCTTCTTAAAACTGCTTGCCTTGCTGTTGGCAACCGACGCCCTCCCGCAGCCGGTAGACGGGACGCCCGCTCAGGTATGTGGGCTGCCAGGCACCCCACTCTTTTCTGAACTGCTGTGTGTCTCTCTAAACCACTTTGTACTTGTAGCGAGTGTCTTGGTGCTCTGGTTGCACAGGCTGGGATTCCTCTCAGGGCCCTCCTTGTAACGTTTGCTGTAATGCTATGACCAGATCACCGTGTCCCCCATTCACTAGCTTCTTTGTACTGCTGGCAAGGGACCCCCTCACCACCTCCGTAATATCTCTCTTAGGCAAGCTATTTGTTGTGCCTGGGCCTCTAAATGTCTTTTCTCCTAGGGCATTCAGGTACTGATGTTGATATTCAGTATTTCTGCGAACCCTTAGTTATGTCCATCGCAGGTTAGCCTTCTTCATCCCCTTCCTTGCCATCATACAGTTTCTAGTGCCTCAATGTAGCCGGCTGTTTCCTTCAACTAATAGACTGTGCCCTCTCATGTACGAGGCGTGCACGCCTAGGTGGGGTGTGTTTAAATGTCCTTTGTTTCCAGTGCTGTGCACCATGGACTTCAGTAATTCACAGTAGTAAAGGGGGTCATCAACTGTCCACCGCTTATGTGTGTAACACAGCTGCCATCGGCGGGTCTGAGGACACGTAGTGATTGCCTTGGTCTATCTAGTGTTCTCAGACCATTGTTCTGTATAGAGATATTTGTGTGCATGATTGAGCAGTGTTTCCATACCCCTCCCACCCCGCATAGACCGTGGTCTGTGTCTTCTTCAAAGGCACAGTGTTAATCTTCTTATCCTTGCGCTGCATTCTGCCACCCTGGGCTCCCTAGCCCTTTCTCTATTGATGATGTGTTGGTAATAGTTCATCTCCTATACAGGGAAATCGTGGTGCCATGGGGGGCGTGGGCACCCTGGTGACCCTCTGGTGACCCTCCAGTTTGGGCTGCCGGTTCCTACGTTTGTGTGGGCCAGTTGGTCTTTTGCCTGCAAGGTGCGCCCCGGGGCTCCAGCACCGCTCTCTGGGGCTCTCCTCGTTCCTCCGAGACTGCTCCTCTTGTCCTCCTGGCCTCGGCGATGCTGGGTCCCCTGGAGGACCGGGTGTCGGGTCCCTCTGGATCTCGTCGATGTGTCCGTCTGGTGGTTACTGGACTGCTTCTTTGTTGCAATAGTACTGTCACTGTATTTCTCTTTAGATCTTCGACTCCCCGTATCTTCTTCTCTTGCTCCCCAGGTTGTCGGCCTCGCCTTTCTGCCCAGGTTCTATGGATCTTGGTCCCCGCGTTTTGTAGGGGAGGCCGTCAGTTCGTGATACGGCCGAAAGTCCATAGCCACGTCTCCTCTGGTCGTTACGGGCAGTCAGGTCACCTGTGCTGGTGTGGGCTCAGCGCTGCTATTGTCCTCCGGATGTCACTCTGGCCTCTGCCTCTCAGCCTTGGTGCATCCCGGGGCTATGGTGCCGTCCTCCTCGGCTTTGCACCATGCTTTGGTGGAGTCCTCTCGCCGGGGCCCCAGGGCCACCCTTGGTGTTCCAGGGATCCGGACGTCGTCCTCCTCCCCACCTTCTTGTTGGCCCACTTCTATGAGGGTCCCCAGCGCCACCTGTATTCCCGACTGCCTTTTCTCTGTAGGTGGGCTGGTGCCGCGCTCCCTGGTACAGGCCCTTTTCAGCTGTGTCCGCCATCTTGGGACGTGCCAATCCGTCCCGTATCTTGGGAATAAGCTCTGTTCAGCACAGCGGTTCCTCTCAGAAGTTTGTCCGGGTGATCTGGAGACCTTCTGACGTCTTCCTTTCTCGTTAGAGCTGCATTAAACAACGTTTGTAGCCATTTTCTTTGGTTCTTGTGCAGGATCTCTACAGAGCTCTTGAAATCAGCATCCTTCTGCATGGCCGACAAGCCACGCCCCTGTCTTTACTTTCTATTCAATAAAAGTTTGTACCAACAAACGTACCACCATTGTGTTCCGTGTCTACTTCTGCACCCTTAACTACCACCATGCAACAAGTTGTTTGGGAGATGGCAAGGCCCATATGAAATAATTGAAGTGATAGGACAATTAAAATATGACATAGGACAGCCGGATAGACTAGTAAAAAGCCAGTTCTACCGTGTCAAAATGCTGAAAGAGTGGAAAGACCCCAATGTGGACTCCATCTGCGACAACCTTACTAGCCATGGAAATGATATCCTCCCTGATTCCAGAAGACACAGATCCACAAATGAAACAGGACCTGTGGAACTTAATTGACCAGTTTCTGATGTTTTCTATCCAAATCCAGAAAGGGTAAAATAGTTTTTCCACTACATTCAAACTCCTGCAAGCAAGTTGGTTTGTCTGTTGGAATGAATTTCTAAACTCTGGCCCGATAGATAGATGTTTAGGAGGCCACCCTTGTTAAAGTGAACAGAGAGCAACTTCTGGGAGTTAGCCAAACCAATCAAGGTAGCATGGAGAGAGGCCAAGACTAATTCTCAGGAGAGGTGAGTGATTTCAGGGGTCCACACAATGAAACACCAAGGACTACACTTAGACAGACAGTTATAAAAATACTATATTTATTTTAGGCCCAGAAAACACTATGAAAAATGACTAAGGGCAGGTAATAGCACACACAGCTAAACACTATAAAACATATATATAAAGTCGCTGTATTTCTTGCACAGTAATCAATTCACCCCCCATACCTGAAAAGGAAGTTAAATAATTAGATTAGTACCACATGTCCACAGGAGTTGCAACCCTAACTTATGAAGTCCAACCCTAAATTGTATGGGTTACAAGTGGATAGTTTTTCTTCACAAAAAAACCTGTGCCACGCTTATTAAATTGTTTAAAAGTTTTTATGGTTCGTTTTGTAAACCAAATGATCGGGTCTCCTGAAAGGGGAAACAACGCCCTTTTGATTACATGTGTTTCTGCACTTCGTGTGCTTTTCTCAAATCAGGGCAAATGTTCACAATCAAACAAAATCACCTTGGTTCTTTTTTTAATTACTTAAGATTCATCCTCGTTAGAAATGTCCAAATGGTCCACAACTTTCTGGGGTTCAAATCCCACCTACAAATTCCAGGTCCAGTCTCCTCGCGTTGGCCTCCTAATGTCTCCACCTGTCCACAGGAGTTGCAACCCTAACTTATGAAGTCCAACCCTAAGTTGTATGGGGCCTTGTGCCCAAAAGTTCACTAAGTTTTCCAAGTGTTAAATTAGGAGAGGGTTCCTGAAGTATCACTACAACTTAACACCCATATTCTGGTTTCTCTTAAGACTTGGCAGGTCGTTGGAGGGTTGCCTGAGGTATGTTTTCCCACCTTTGATTCCAGTCGCTGGTACTCGGGAGCTGGTGGTGCAAGAAGAGTTCTGGTCAGGTACAGGAGCCTGGTGCAACCTCTTCTTGATGAACAACGCAGGAAATACCGATGCAGGCATCTTCTAGGCACTCGACCAGATGCGGGAAAGCCGGTTTCAGGGATGGTCACTGTTGCACAGCAACAGCAGGTGTCAGTTGTCGTGCTTGAAAGCCTCCTATCTCGGGACCCTCCCATACTAGGGAGCTGATATTTTGCAGGAGGGCCTCTTGGTGACCAAGCGGAATAACCCTGGAATTCCAGGCCAAAACACAGAAAGACAGCGCTTCTACTGCAGTAGCCCAAACTAGAGCTGGTCAGTCAACTGGATGGTCCAGGGACACTTCTGAAGGCTCTAATTTGCTGGTGTACCAGAAGACGCTGGGAGCAGCTGTTCTCCCCGGTCCAGAGGGTTGAAGTACCGTGTGTCTTCGGAGATCAGTAGCCATGCAGGGCTCCACTGGGACCGCAGCAAGAATTGGTCACCAGGCCTCTTCCAGAATTGGTCATTGGTCTTCCACAGTCTTCACAGTTACTACAGGATACTTGGTTTCTCCTTTAGATCTGCTGGAGTGTCTGTAGGACACCTCTTCTTATCCCAAAGTCAGGTGCTTGATCAAACTCAACCCTCCAGTGGCAAGATCTGCCCCACACATGCACACCAGCACTGTGGGTCTAACTCATGCATGCACACCAGACACACTGGAGCCAGGCTGTGGATTGGGACAGTCCAAACCCATTTGCTGGGACCCAACAAACGTGGTATGCACTAGCCCAAAAAATCTCTGGGTTTACTGGCATGCCCATAAAAAGATTTTCTTAAACTGGCAGGGCAGGAAGCAGGGCAGGAAGGAGGCCAAAGTACAAGATGGCCAAGGAACAAACAAAAATCCTCATGGCACGCCTATATTGGGAAACTAGCCACTGTTAGTAGCCAAATATGATAAAAGCGTTAAGGCTGAAGAAAAATACAGTAAAAAGTATGAAAAGGGAACTGCTGCCACCATTTTGTACTTAAGCAAATCTTAACTAACCAATAAAATCCGTTTGAGTGTAGTCTAGGATAATACCAAAGAAACCCCATTTCACTGCATTGGAAGATGCATTGTGCGATGTTAAAAGGTTACCCAAAAAAAGTCAACAAAGTCAAAAGACTGAAGTAAACATCGTTTTCCAGTATTAACAGCCTAAAGGTCTAGTCCGTTTCCCCATATTATGTGAGCAAAAGCCTAGTGGTGTGAAGCTGAAGACATCAGTTGACAAAAGTCAGGAACTGGTGAAAAACAAAAGCAAAAAGTTTGGGGGTCTGTAGAATATGGAGGGAAGGTTGCTATAAAGAGAAAACTTTCCAAGGCCCTACAGAATTCCCCAAGCCAGGGGGGGGAGGGATCATTAAAGTAGTGGAAAAGATGTTGAAGCTCCTTGTGATCGAATCCTTCACCAGCCAGTGTTTTTCTCAAAGTCCTGGTGAACAGATCGGCCAGATTGTGTCTAGGCTTTCGGGGGGCAGTTACCTTTCAGTGTTTGATGCCTCTCCAATGTCTAGGCTAGATTGGCTGACTGAACGTCTTGGGAATGACACATGTAACTCCACATTAATCTTGACAGAGCAATACAGGCAGTTTTTATTTGCTCCTGCTACTTGTTCTCCACGCCAAAGGAATGAATCCAATTTAGTGTGCGGCCCTTTGGCTGTATGTAGCCCGGGCTCCTTTCTAGAGCACATGCATCTCCTGCTTAAACCTTATCGGGCATTCTGTGAATCATATCTAGATTAACCTGTAATATTTAGTAACACACGTCAGAACACATGTTCCATTTATATGAGACAAGAGCCCTAAAAGCTGAGCGATTGATGACCAATGCTAGTAAATGTCATCTGCTCAAAGCTCTGTCAAGTATTTAAGCTTTGCTTGCGGGCAACAGCATATTAAGGACAAAAAAAAGATGGTAGAGGCAGTGTGGGAGACTCCTAAACCAATACAAATAATTATCATAAGACCTCCTTGGCCCTTGTGGATTATTATTGCAGAGTGGGGTCAGCTTTCTGCACCATGGCATGCCCCCTAACAGATAGCTTAAAAAACATCTAAGTTGGTGTGGGGGGAAGCTTAAAAAGCTGCCTTTAACAAATTAAAACTGTCTATGTAAGCCTCCCCCGCTATGAATGCAAGATTTAAAAAAATATTTTTGCTCCAAGCAGTCGCCTCCAAAGAAGGCATGGGATATGTGATCTGTATTGTCCCATAATTTATGATGGGGGAAAAACATATGATTCTTTATACCATTAGGAAGCTATTTCTCCGGGAAAACAATTAACCCACAATTGAATTGGAGGTCTTGGTTATCAAGTAGGTGGTAGACACCCTTTCTTGTGGAATGAAAATTCACTTTGATTACTGTGATAGGGTCATGATCCTGTTGGGGTGTGAAGGGGAAAATGGGGGGGACCACATCTCTGAGACCCCCTTATGTGTCATGCATGTACCTATTGGCGTTGCTCTATGATGCAAAATACCTCCCAGCACTTTTTCAGGCCAGTGGCTTCTCTTTTTCATTACAGGACTCCAACTCCCAAAGTGCATCTGGGAGCAACAAAGAAATCCCAGACTGGAGCCAGGAGAGTGGAACTAAGCAGATTCAGGGAATGGACAAAAAGACCCCCTGCCAAACAGAATGAGACACCCAGTACCCGACCTGACAATCCCAGACTGACCCTAGGCCAATGTGGAGCCAGCAGAAAATATTCTGCGAGTAAGGAGAGACTGTAGGGGGACAGGAGAGACACAGAAAGCCTCCCCAAACTGAAATGGCAACAACACTAACCAACACCTGAGGAATTATAATTGCTCTTTTATAGCACGCTTAATACCGGAGACAGGTTCTAGGCGCAAGTCCGGGATTCAAACCTGTGTTGCTATGTGTCGTCTTGCTTCGAAGACAAACAGTTGCCCCACAAAGAGTACGAGCAGGTTGAGCCTCTAGCTGCTGACACATCAGATGCTGTTTCTCAAACTGTACTGGAAAAGGGAGAGGGTTAAGAAGGGTGGTTTTTGTTTGTTTGTTTTTTTTTAAACAGAATTTTATTAATCGGTTGGAAACATGAAAAGGACAAGAAATGCATTACTAAGAGCCCAGTGAAATGGAAGTGAAGTGATTAAACATAGGTAGTTCTATTTGCACCTAACTGGATGGACAAAAAACAAAAAGAATCATCCCCCACTCCCTGCATAGCTCGCATACTCCGGGGAGTCAAATGTCACTTGGCTTCACCTGAGTGCAGATAGAGTCTCTCCAGGAGGGGTTTGAATGTCAACGCTGGGTATCCAAGATTGTAGTCCAGTAAGGGAGCCTATATGGTCAGAAATCGGTGGATCTTTCCCCCTCTTGCAGCTGTAACCTTCTCCACCACCAGCACATCCCATACTTTAATCCACCATAGGGAGAGCTCTGGCCCCTCTACAGATTTCCAGCGGCGGGTGATCGTAATGCGCGCAGCCAACAGCAGATGTGTTAGTAATTTCGCCCGCACCCCAGATTTAGGATATATCTCCTCCCGTGGGGCACCCAATAGAAGAATTTTGGGGGCCATCGGAAGTTTGCTGCCAGTGACAGATTCTATGATAGCCACAATGCTTTCCCAGAAGTAGTGAATCAGTGGGCAGTCCCACCACATGTGGTATTATGAGCCTATTGCCCCACAGTTTCGCCAACAAGAGGGAGCTGTTGAAGTTTGAAGTGGTGTATCTGTGGTACGGGGTAATACCAACGAAATAAACGTTTTAAGACACATTTGTTGTTGGTTACGCATCTGGAGGAAGAGTGACTTCTGGCCCAAATAACTAGCCACATGATTGGTTCTGCAGCCAGTGGCCCAAGTCCGCTTCCCAACAGCACATGTAAGCTGGACGAGTAGCTAGCAAATCCTCCCTCAGGAGTTTATATAACTTTGAGACCCTGCATGGCAGTTAATTCAATCGGACTCAGAGTTCGTGTAGCTTTTCGTCTTGTCTCTGGGTGTGTGATCCAGTGGTGTAGCTGAGCATATGAAAATATGTCTGACTCAGAGAGTGGAAATGTCCTTACAATCCTCAAACGTACATGGTTAGTCTCCTTTGAATAGCTGGGCTAATGTTTGAAGACCACCCCGCCTCCAGCTTCTAAAAGCTTCTGGATGCATGCCAGGGGAGAAGGCAGGGTTGCCTAAGATCGGGGATAGTGGGCCCATGCCTCTAGGAATCTTTTTCTGTTTCAAGGCCTCATCTCAAGACTTCAAAGTAACCTTTCTTGATGAGAGCAGATTCTGCCATTGTTTTCGAAGAACGTGAGGGATGAAGAGTAGAAAACTAAGGGGGCGAGGGAGTTTGGACTGTTCAATCTCAGCCCATTTTGGTGGGGGAGAAAGGGACATCCATGTTAGGTGTTGCGATATTTGTGCCGCCTCCTCATAGTTGTGTAAATCAGGCACCCCTAACCCCCCCATCCGGGAACCTCCCATCATAACCATGTTAGGGATCCTAGACTTTTTGCCCCGCCAGATAAATGCTAGGATTTTACGTTGAAGGTGGTCCAATAGGTTTTTCAGGATTTCAACTGGGAGGGATGAACAAAGATAAAGGAGGCAAGGGAGTAAATTCATTTTGACTGCCGTGATTCGGCCCATCTAGGAAATCTCTTGGCTCGCCCATTTCTCCAGGTCTGTTTCTAGTATTAAAAAGAGGTCGGAAGTTAGCAGCAAAAAGGTATTTCGGGGAAGCCGTAATCCGAATCCCCAGATATTCAACAGATTTGGTATCCCAGCGGTTTGGACAGAGGTATTGAAAGATGAGACATCTTGTGAAGACAGGCCCACCCCCAATGCCACCAACTTCCCATAATTTATTTAAAAACGTGCCACTTGACCAAAGGATCGGAGCACTTGAAGTGCTGGTTGGATGGTAGGCTGAATATTAGTAATAGAGAGTAACACATTGTCAGCATATAGGGATACCTTGTGGGGTGAGCCCCAAACCATAACCCCTTGGATTGGCAAGTTACTACGCATACGTTGTGCCAGCGGCTCCATGATTAAGGCGAACAGTAGGGGGCAGCCCTGTCGTGTTCCACATATGAGGGGGATTAGGGATGATTGTTCCCGGTTTACCTGGAGTAAAGTATTTGGGGAGCTATAGTTGGCAGAGATCATCCTTCTAAAACAGAGCCCAAAGTAAAAAGCCTCCAGAGTTAAGTGCATAACAAAACCAGTCCACCTTGTCAAACGCCTTAGTGGCATCTAGAGCTAAAAGTGCTAATTTTCCTTGATTCATGGTGGTAGTCTCTATCAGGTTCAGGGCTTGCCTAATGTTATCCCCCGTCTTTCTTCCCAGAACAAATCCTGTTTGGTCTGCCTCGATCAGCGTTGGGAGCAGTGGGGCCAAGTGATTCGCGTCAATGCTTAACAGGGAGATTGGCCTATAAGCGGCACAATCCTTCAGATCTTTTCTGGGTTTTAATTAATATTGTGGTGTAGGTTTGCATAGATGGAGTCACACACTACCCACTTCTCTGAAAGAGAGGGCCGTCAAAGGAGAGAGCATTTGGCTACTAAAGAGTTTGTAAAGTTTTGGCAAGCATCCGTCTGGGCCCAGAGCTTTGGACTTCAAAGATCTAATTACCACCTCAACCACTTCCTGCTGAATTGGGGCCTCTGACGCCTCCTTTGTCCTCCTGGCACAGGCGTGGCACAGTGGCTCCCTCAATGTACTTTTTTTGGGGCAAGGTTGATCTAATTGGTGTTGACCTCGTGTCCAACAGGTGGGCTTTCGCTAATTTTAGTTTAGTCTGTTCCCTGTATTGTTACCCCTTGCTGATCCTTAAGGCTTATATTAATGTTGCGTTTTCTGGATTTGGCTAATTTTCTCGCAAATAATTGGGTGGCTTTATTGCCTTTGGCATAGTATCTCTGTTTGGCAATCAACAGGGTCTGGGCTGTCTCTTTGGCATATAGGGCCTCTAGTTTCGTTTGGGCAATGTGAAGGGCTAAGTGGAGTTTAGTGGACCAACCTCTCTTGTATTTACCCTCAATAGCCAAAATGTGTTGTTCAAGTTGGACTCAGGTCTGTTTTTTCCGTTTGTGATAGGCTGCCATATGGGCTATTAAGACTTCCTGGATAACTGCTTTCATAGAGTCCCATGTCATGGCTGGGGACGTCAGTTCAGTGGGGTTCTCCTGGAAATTGTCTTGTATTGTTTTCGCTACCCCATCCCTTGGGGCCATATCATTTTAAATTGGGTCATATAATAGCCTTTGTGGTCTGGAAGGTGGGGCTGGATCCCGAGCTCTAACTTGCAGGAGGACCGGAGCATGGTCGGAGAGAACCCTAGGGCCAATAGCCACCTTGTCAATAAATGGCATAAGCTGGGGAGACACCAACATCAGATCTATATGGGAGGAGGAGAGATGGACCTGGGAGAAAAAAGTAAAGTCCTGCTCTTCTGGATGTAATACTCTCCAAGAGTCCACTACACCTACAGATTTGAAAAAGTGAAGAATGCTTGGGACGATTCTGAAATCTTTGAAAGAGGGGGGGATGGGTTTTATCCTTGTTTGGGTCGGGGACACCATTAAAGTCTCCCACAACAACAATCTGGCCCCCCAGAAAGGGAAGCAAAGACATCTCTAGCTCCCTAAAGAAATATTCCTGCCCCTCGTTTGGGGCGTAGATCGTGATTAAAGAGTATAATTGTTCCAAGAGCATACCTTTCACTCCAATATATCGGCCTCCATGGTCTTGTATGGTATCCAGTTCTTCAAACTGGGTACCCCGCGACATCCCAATCGCTGTCCCCACCGCCCATCCCCCTGTTTTAGTCTCGCCTAAGGCCAGGAACTGTTTGGGGAAGTCTCTGCTCCGAAGGCGAATGTAGTCCACCGGGAAAAGGTTGGTTTCTTGTCAAAGTATCACTGATCCCTCCAAATCCTTCAGCCGCCTCAGGATAGATTTCCGTTATACTGGAGAGTTCAAACCTTTCACATTTAGTGATACGAAGCTCAAGTCCTGGTGAGGTACTGCAGGAATTCCCCTGTCCTCCTCCATAGCGGGGGATGGGGTTAGATGGATTTCAGACGCCATCCAGGATAAGATGATTTCCGACATCATGCTCCAACCGAAGTTTTAACACTAACTAACGAACAAACAAACGAACAAACAAACAAACAAACCCAAAAATAGAGCCCCAAAAAAGAACTCCAACACTTAAGGTTGCCAAAAACATAGGGCGAGACGCCCCAACTGCCTTCAGGTTACATCCCAATTGAGGCCAGACGCAGGCCGCATGAAGCCCATATTGAACACTACATTGATCAGCGCTTTTCAGTGCCAGCTGCCACAACTTTAAATACCAATAGGAGAACAGGAGACCCCCTTAGTGGCAGTACATCACTGGATCAGGTGTGTGGAGGAGGTTTCCCAGGATTGCAAACTTTCTGCACTCTTGACTAGGCGGAGCATTGCGACTTTGGTTGGAGGCTCTCGGCTCCAATGGGAGTGCCTGGCGGAGCGTCACCTCCCCTTGTCCGGTGAAGCGGCGTTCAAGATCCCTTCCGCATCCTCCAGGCAGGTTATCGTTCGGGAAAGCCCCTTAAATGTGAATTGTACAGAAGTGGGAAATAGCCAGCGGTACTTGATCTTCTGGTCACGTAACAATAGAGTTAGTGGCCGGAGAGCTCTGCGTTTTTGAATTGTGGCGGTCGCTAGGTCCTGGAAAATGTGTAGGGGCGAGCCCTGGAAAGTCAGTTCGTCCCGGGTATGACCCACGACCAGGATCTCTTGCTTAGTTATATAGAAGTGGACCTGAGTGATCACATCAGGAGGGTACTCGGGCGCGAGCCCCCTATGGGTATGCAATCTGTGAGTGCGGTCCAGTAAAAGCATTGATTTGTCGATAAGTGGCAAAAGAAATTGGAAAAGATCCCCTATAATAGTCCATCAGGGCTTGATCTGGGAATGAGGGCACTCCTCTGATCCGCAGAATATTTCTTCAGGCCCTGGTCTCCATGTCCTCTTGTTTATACTCCAGGATCTCATTTCTGTCCTCCAAAGATCGGATTTTCTATTGAATCTCCAGTAGCGTGGTTGCGTGGTCCCGGACTTGTTCTTCTGTGTCCCCCAGTCTTTGTTCCATTTCTACCACTCTGATCATTGCGCTCTAATTTGGTGGGGATCTCAGCCATGCAGCTACGGAATTCAGCTTTAATATCTAGCATGAAGGATTGAATGTCTTCCTTAGTGGCTAGTTGCCCCGAGGGGCCTCTAGAGCCCGGGGTGGAGACTTTTCCAGGTCTAGTTTCTTTTATCTGCCAGAAGCAACATAGTGTAGATGTCTGCATTCTTTTGCGTCTTAGGGTGTTTAGACATAATGATATCTGGTGGCCGGGATTCCCACTCTGGCGATGTCACCCCTGCTCGGGTTGTAGTGGTTCACCAGATGTACAGCCCACTAACGGTCTCCAAGTGCCTTGGGGGCAGGAGACTGTCTTGTCACCTCAGGGTCCAGAGGGTTATTAGGTGGAGGATATTGCACTGAGAGTTGCCAGTTGGAGGCTGCAAATTGCAGGAGAGTTCCCCTAATGGCTCTGGTGAAGCAATCTACAGCACAGGAGTCTGGCTTGGTTTGGTGTCAGGGGGAGAGGGGTGGAATCCCACGCTCCTGCAGGTAGGGAGCCATTGAGCTCCAGTTGCTTCAGGCTCTCTGCTGGAGATGACGTATCGCCGCAAGATAATGGTGCCACCCGGGGAGGGCGAGGGGAGGAGTGGGTGTTAAGGTTCCAGGCCACCAGGTTCCAAGTGTGCTCCCCTGCCCCAAGCGCTGCCGGTCACACTGCTGGAGAGCGCACTGCACAAAGAGAGGGGTGTGTGTCTCCCACCTGACGCTTCAGGTCCACTGCTACATGGTCCGGTTGCGAAGATGAGCAGGCAGTTGCCCGTCTGCTGCTTCAGATCCGTATCCACCTGTGACCGACAATCAGCCTGTTTCACAGCTGTTCATGCTTGGGCGTCCCCGCAGGACTCAAGGTGTTGCAGTGCCATCTTGGGAACTCGCTGACACAGCCGCAGGGCAGAGGGCCTCATTGCATACTCCAGAATCTGGGCAGCCGTGTTCCCCAACAGCTGGAGAACTACGTCTCACTAGTTCTGATCACCATTGCTTGGAGTCCGTGCTGGATCACACAGCGGGAAGCGGCATATATTCTTCTCGAATTATGGCCTTACACAGAGGCCATCAGCAGTGCATCCGCACCGATGCCGCTGCAAGCCACGCCCCCCAAAGAAGTGTTCTTAAAACCTCTCACTTGTTTAACAGCACCTGGGGAAAGGACAAGCACTGATTGGTGCATAGTTAGGTCAGCGCTGCAGCCTATGGAACTAGACTAAAGGAAAACACTCCCTCACACTTATATACACAATAAAGCATTAATGAAATGTATGGCAGTTTCACAACAACAAATATAACAATATATATATTTGTTCATACTTTATTTTTTACATTTATCAATATCAACAAACATGGAGTCCGATTTCTCCCCCAGGCCTCTATTGCCCACAGTATATACAGTCCAAAGCAGCATATGAGTCAAAGTGGTGAGCATGTACAGCAGTACGCAACATTGACAGTGTGTACCTTTTCATCAATCTGCAGCAGTTATCAGGTACTGAATATAAGGGCCCCAAATGTCTGGGGGACGTGCATGCAAGGGAAGGGTCCTAATGAACGCAGTTTCCATGTCGTGACAGTAGGTGACATCCTGTATCCACAGTTATACACTGGGGGGCGACCCCTCCCCTAAGCCATGGCAGTTCTCCTGCGCGCTAGCACCAAAAGCAATCCCGCCTGTCGTCTCACAGCAGACTGTAGGGGTTTTGTGCATCCCAATACTGCTATGATTGGGCTCATCTCCAGAGGCTCCCCAACTATCAGTGAAATCTTGAGCAGCACCTCTGACCAAAACTGGTGGACCCTCGGGCACTCCCATGCCAGGTGGAGTAAGCCTACCAGAGTGTAGCCGCATTTTGCGCATGCCTCTGGAATGGTGGGAAAATGTCTGTGTATACTGGCTGGGGTGTGGTATGCCTGGTGCACAAAGTTTAAATGGATGAGTTTATATTTAGAATTGAGGGAAACCTTCTGAGTCTGTCGCAGAACGTAGGCCCAGTCTTCATCTTCAATGGGGTGTTGTAGGATTGTTTACCACCTTCTCCTTGGGGTTTCCCTCCCATCCCATCTCTCATCAGATCACTATATATCTGTGAGATCAGCTGGCCTTCCCCTTGTGTCTGGATCACCCCATGTAGTAGTTGCCATATTTGTGGTTGTGTTGGGAATGTGGAGAAGAAGGGCATGAGGCTATATCAGAGCCAAATTTACAGAAATGCGTCAAGGGCCGATACTGCTCCCCATTCCTTTGCTTGTTGTATTGTGAGGAATACCCTGTTGACAAACAAGTCACCCAGGGTCTCTATTCTTAGCTTATCTGCCCATTGTAGATATACCTGCTCACTCGTTATGGGGAGCCCAGGGATGTGTTTCGCTGGTAGGAGAGGTGCGTACATGCTGGAGATACCTCTCCTCCCAGCCATCATTTTCCATATCGCATATGTAATTCAGCATGTCCGGTGTGACTTGGAGCTCTATGACAATTACTGCTCGTAGTAAGTTGTGGGTCATAAGAGCCCGCTGGACCTGAATGTGCGGTTGTACAAAGTGTGTGGCATACCAATGAACCAGGAATTGTGCCTGAGCAGCCCAATAGTAGCGTTCAAGATTGCGTAGAGCTAAGCCTCCCTTTGTCATAGATTGTACGAGTGATGCATATGCTACTCTTGCAGGTTTCCCCGCCCACAGTAGGTCTCCGATCAGTGCTCTCAAGCGCCGAAAGAAGCCACCCGACAACAAACGGACATTAACAAATAGATACAGTAGTTTGGACAGTATCACCATTTTGACAACGGATATGCTCACCAGGAGTTTGAGTGGAAGGTGCTACCACCTCGCCACATTTTCACAAAGCATTTCAATAGTCCTCCCGTAGTTGTCGCAAAACAATTCTTTGCGGTTGCGGGTTAGCATCACTCCCAGGTAACGAACCACAGAGGACTCCCACCTAAGGTCAAATTTGTCCCGGTATTCTCTGGTTTCTGCTTTGAGGGGGTATACTATGGACTTACTATGGTTAATCCTAAAACCTGAGAAGACCCCAAACCTAAGAATCTCTCACATCATTGGATTTAAGTTGGTTTCTGGATTGCTAATGAACAGGGCCATGTCATCTGCGTACAGAGGTATGATTAGTTTATGTGGTCGGAGGCTAAGACCTCTCGTGGTTTGTCGTTCCCTCAGGCCTGAAGCACGCTGCTCCATGGCAAGGGCAAGCAGTAGTGCAGATAGAGGGCAGCTCTGCTTGGTTCCTCTTTGCATTTCAAAGGGCGCTGATCGTACACTCCACATTACGATTTTTGCAGAAGGGTTTGTGTATAGTAGGGAAACCAGATTGGTCAAGTGAGCCCCCAGCCCTAGTTTTTGCCGTACAGTGAAGAGATGGGGCCATTCGACAGAGTCAAAAGCATTTTTGGCGTCTTAATAGTACCGCAACTGCCTGGCACGAAGGGGCTAGTGCCTTGACGATCCCAAAAAAGCAGCAGAGACCAAACAAGGTGTTTCACCCAGGTATGAAGCTCGCCTGGTCCGCCAGCACCAGCCTGGGCATCAGTGGGAGTAGCCTTCTGGCCAGAACTTTGGCAAATATCTTATTGTTGACATTTACTAGCGAGACCGGCCTGTACAAGGCGGTGCTCTCGAGGGTGGGGGCGGGGGGAATTCCAGGTTTGTGTAGTGACACCATGTGTTTGCTTCACGCATTGTGAGGGGGAAGAGTCCCCTTTTCAATCGCTTCTTCGTAATCACGAAGAAGAAGAGGCAGCAAGATAGGGGCGAACGCCTTATAACATTTTCCAGTCCGTCCATCAGGTCCTGGTGATTTGGACCTTGGGAGTTCTTTGATCGTTGCTAGGATTTCATCTAGGGTGATCAATTTACTAAGAGATTCCCGTAAGCAGGCCTCTATCCAGTATAGTTCAGTTTATTCAAGATAGCCACGCAAGGCCTCTGGGTCTTCCGGGCATTTAGAGCTATACAGCCCCTGGTAGAAGACTCAAAACGTCTCTGCCATGTCTTCTTCCCAGGAGGTGGGTTCCACAGGTCGCCAGCCACATGGATGTTTCTCCCTTTGTTATACAGTTCCTTGGCTCTTTTTATCTCTCTGTTAGGGGGTGGGAATTCCCACAGTTCTCTCAATCCCATTAGATCCTGTGCAGAAACCCTACCAACTGTTAAGATGGATTTCCAAAATCAGCCCGGGTGTGGGGATTTTGGGAGGCCACCCTGTTCATGGTAAATAGGGAAGACACTGGGAGCCAAACCCCAATCAAGGTAAGGTCGGCGAGCAGTCAAGGCTTAGTCTCAGGAAAAGTGTGAGTGGTCTAGGGCTACCATGAGTCCACACAGCAACAGTAATAATTAAAGTTAGACAGTAAGTTTATCAAAATACAATTATTTATTAGGCCTTCATTTACACACCAAGCATATCAAAATCACAGGTAAGTATTACTCAAAACCATATTTTGCTGCACTATAGTTAAGCTGAGCATTGAGTTCCAAAGGAAACTTGGAAATGAATTTCTAATGACTTTATGATGGATTTGGCTGAACAAAAATTGTACTTGCGCCCCCACCTGATATTTTGGTAAAGTTCCATTCGAAAATAACGAAGTTATTAAGAAAACAAAAAAACGCCTTATCAGCTTAGTCCTCATCCATTATCTCATAGAAAGGAGAAAAATAAAAAATGTTTGCACAAGCACACAGCCAAAACTGCTGGACAGAATTGGACCAGATATGAAACCACTTGGCACGAAAGGTTGACTCAATTTCCGGCAGAGGTCTGGGGTTATTTCGTCCAATAGTTAAAATATCTGACAGAGAACAGGATGCCCCCTTCTCCCAAAAATATAAATATATCTCCCATGGTGCTTTGCAGCAGAGATGCTGACAGGCTTTTCAGAAATGAAAAAGCAGCCATTTTGTCCCAAAATTCTATTGCTTATACATTTTGACTTGCAGCATGAAGTTGGATGACATTTTCAAAACAAATGTTTTGTCAAATGCCTCCCCACCCCAAACTACAGATATTGGGAACAAAATGTTATGAAATAAAAAAGTTATTAAGAAAACAAAACTCCATAGTTTCATATACTTTTCAGCCCATTCATTTTCCCATAGAGAAAAAGTGCAGTTTTTGAACAGCCGTAGCGCGAGAGCCACCGGGCAGATTTTGACCAAATAAGAAACAGCATGTGCACAAAGCGTGGACTTAAAGTTCTTGACTGGTTTGGGGTAAATCCAACCAGTAGGTTTTAAAATATTCAACAGAGAAGAGGGTGCCCCCTGCTTCTTAAAACCTTTATATCGGCCTTTGTGCTATTTACAGAAGGGAGGCTGAGCAAGGCTAATAACTTTTGATTTACTTGCTGAATGTGGATAATCTTTTCCAAACAAAATGTTTATCAAGAGCCCCACTAAACATGACATTTTGGGAACAATTTGTTACAAAATCAAAAAGTTATTATGAAAACATAAAGATGTTTTCAGCCTACTCTCATTCGTTTTCCACTAGAGAAAAAGTACAGTTTTTGAACAGCCATAGCTTGAAAACCGCTTGGCAGATTTGAATCAAATAAGAAACAATTTGGGCACAAAGCATTGACATAATTTCCTTCACTGGTTTGTGGTAAATCCATCCAGTAGTTTTTAAAATAGTCTATAGAGAATGAGGTGCCCCCTGTATCTTGAAACCTTTATGTGGCCCTTTAGTGTTATAAAATATACAGTGGGCACGACTGAAGGCTGTGCTCACTGGCCAGGGGCGAAGACCCTGGCGAGTGGGCCCAAATGACATCTAGTGGGTCTAAAATAAACATATTGGGGGAACATGTACAGTGGACACGGAGGAAGGACATGGCTAGTGGGCAGTAAAAAACAATGTCATAACAAAACCCTTAAAATTCACTGAATAAACTTTAAAGTGCAGTTTAGTTGAGCAGATTTAACTCAACAAAACCCTTGAAATTTAGTGGATGTGGTAAGTCATGACCAGCTTACCTCATCGCGTTCCAGTTGCAAAGCCCATGAGCACATATGTATTATTAGGGAAGGGATTCACAATGACGTACAAAATAGCATCATATGGGACATGAGCGGGAACCATCATATTATATGTGTCATGATGCCTACTCCCGGGAAAGCCAGTTCAGGGCCAGTGTCCCCGAAAGCAGACATCATGTCCCCAGGGAGGGACCCAGCAACCCCTTGTAGGGGCTCTTTGGACATTGTCCTGGCGCCTTTGGCTCCAGGCTCATAGAAGGCATCAGTCCTGGCACCATAGGCGCCAGGCTCATTATGGGAGTGCTTGGATGGACTTACCTGATGCAGACCATGCTGCCGGATCCAGAACTCCTTGAGGTCTGAAAGGGACTATTTTACCTATGGGACTATTTTACCACTCGGGCGTGGCTGAGGAAGAATACTTACCTGGAACTACTTTGGGGGCTATTTAAACCACGCCCAGACAGCAGCTCACGCTTCGCGTTGTTCTGCATCTAGCAGCTGGACGCTCACCATGTCTGCTCCTGCATCCTGGCTCCAGCCACGCCCGCCTGCAACCTGGAACACCTGAAAAGGAAGGAAAGGAGAGAAAGGTGAATAATTGAACTTTACCTACCTCCCTCCGGAGTTCGGAACTTTCACTCCGACGATCCTGAGAAAAGACATTATTTTTAGAAGCGCATCGCATCGCTCGCTGCAGCGCCGCGTTCCACTCACCTTCACGAGGCGCCCTCGGGCTCTTCAGCCACCATTGGCACCATCCGTCGCCTTTCAGCGCCTAAGGAGAAAGAGACAAAACAAAGGTGAGCGAAGGAACAGATTGAGGAAGGCCCGATTCTTCCACCTTAAGACTTACCTGATTTTTGTTGGGACAATCTTTCCACACCTCGGGTCGGCGCCGCTTCTTTGGCACTGCCGTACCCCGGCCCCTAAGGGGAAAAAGACACACGCATTAGTGGGTGAAAGCAAGATTACTAAAGGAACCATCCATCAAAAAGACTCACCAGAGTTACCTTCGGCGAATCCATTCCTCTACGCGGATTCTTCATCCTACATCTGAAATAGAGAAAAGGACAACGGACAATTAAGGCTTGAACTTTTGCAACTGAATACTTACGGCCTCATATCGGAAAAGTCAAGCGGAGTTGAATACTCACCAAACCCGAGATCCAGTGAAGTAACTGGAAATCAACGCGCCCCTGCATCGGAAGCAGGATGGAGCTCGTCCTTTCAGACTCTAAGGTGAGACTCTACGGGGAATCGCGGAGGGGGTTCGAGGAGTGTGAGAGGGGGGGGAATCCGACACATTATCCAGCAGACAGTTAGTCCCCTTTTCCATCTACAGAAGGATTCTTCTACGGGCCAGACAGGCGAGGTTTGGGGGTCCGGTCCAGTCCGTCTTCCGAGTCCTGCGCATCCCCTTAGAAGAGGTCATAGCAGTCCAGAACAGATCGGCGCCTCCGTGGGAATCAGGTGAGCGTTACAATATGGCATTTATAACGCTTGTTATCATCAACTTAACTGCACTTTAACGTTTTTTATAAACCCATAGGAAGACCACTTTTTGGGTGGCTTATAACTTTGCTCCCTGTGAGGGAGGGGGGCAACGCTCAGGGGCTTCTGCATCTCGTTGGCCTATCCAGGTCATTTGATGCGGATGTAGTGCTGGCAACAGGCCGTCACAGGTTTCGATGGGGTGGGTTGTAGCAGTGCTCATGTGTGGTCACCTGAGCTCCCGTCCATGTTGGCGCAATCTATCATCGTAGTGGAGGATCATCTTTTAAGTGCAATGCTATGGTGTCAGTTCTTGAAGTTGTTTGATATACGGGATCAGTGATTCATGTTTAGCCCTTCGGTCCTTCAGGTGCGTTCATCACCTTCAGCCAGGTTGTTGTGCTCCAGCCACATGTTGGCTGCAGCCGGGGTTTCCATGAAGACCGTCTTCCCTTTGTAGAGTATCTTGAGGCGTGAGGAGTATAGCAGCATGTATTTGAGATTGAATTTTCGTAATCTAGCTTTGATTGGTATGAATGAATTTCTAGCTCGATGTACATTGGGTGTATAATCAGCATACATGACGATCTTGGAGTCATTCCGTTTAATCTTGCCCCCCTCTCTCTCCAAAATTTGAGTATCGTTTCTGTTAAGACGGATTTCTGAACTCTGTCCTGGTGGCGCAGAAGTTCAGAAGGCCAACCTAATTACTTGGAACAGGGTAACCTCTGGACGAGCCAGACCAATCAAGGTAGCGATCGCGGCGGTCAAGACTAGGTCTCAAGAGGGGTGAGGGTGACTGAAAGCTCGCAATGAGCACACAAAGCAAGGACACTTACAAACTACTCCAAACAGGTGTTATATTAAAAATATATACACATTTATTCCAAGGCCTTTAAAACAATGACTGTAATGAGAAATCACAATACAACTCTAGTAAACCAACACATACCATACCAATACAATATATATACAAATACAACAAGTCTCAAGCGTTAGATGCACGAAATGTGTAGTCCACCTAAAAGGGAAGGAAAACAGGCAGTGCGAAATAATGCTTAGACCCAGTCCGCCTTCAGAGGCACCTAACTAAAAGGAAGTCCGAGCCCTACGAAGAGTGGAGCCTTGTGCTCAAAAGTACCTGCACACGCTGGTGCCCACGGGCAAAAGGGGAGTCTCTTCGAGGGAAATCAGGCAGTTCAGTTTAGTGCACAAATGAAGAAGAACAGTGTTCCGCAACTCAAGCGCAGCCTCCACTGTGGGCAGAAGCAGAGCGCGAGTACGGAAAGGCATGCTGTTTAGACACAGCGGGGAAAAGCTATGGGCTCCTGCAGGAGGGCGACCAGTTCCTAGCTATGCTACTCACCGGTCCCCGATGCAAGCAGACCCAGGCTTCTCCGCGTCAGTTTCAGTCGCTGGCAGGTTCAGAAGAGCAGGGGACGTCTCGTCGTCGTGTTGAGTCTGCAGCAGCAGAGTTGAGTAAAAGACGTCCCAAACGAAGGAACCCGCACAGTTTGTTACCACAGCAGGGCAACGGAGCGGCCGTGTGTATCCGAGCCAAATGTACACTACTCACTTCAGACCTGGGAACGCCAAGTGTACGAAGCGTGTGAGAGTGACAAGGACTCGAAATACTACACAACCTGGCGGCGGTTACAGAGCAAGACTCCTGTGTAAGCTGGTCAGTCTGCTGGATGGCCCAGAGACGCTTCCGAAGGCTTACTGGCAGGAGATGGTGAAGATGCCGAGAATAGCTGTTCCCGCTATTCCAAGGGTCGAAGTACCAGTACAGGCCTTCTGGTTCGATCAAAGGTGAAAAGGGTTTCACAAGGCGACAGCAGTGCAGAGGAGCAGTCCTTCAGCGGGTCATCAGCGATTCCTCGGTTCAGCCTCTTGGTTGCAGGATACTTGGCTCCTGTATTCCTTCGTTCGTGAGAACTCAGGAGATCGACATGGTAGTGGTGTTTCCAGCCCCCTCTTATCCACGGTTCCCTTCGCGCCAAAACGGAAGGGACCCAATGGGAGATCCGCTCATCAACACTCACACCATTCGTGGACCAATCACGGACCACGGTGGTCCCAGGCATTCACACCACCCTAGACTCTCTGGCACCCAGGATGTGTATTGGGACCAGACATCCCAGCCCACATCCTGGAGGCACACACCAGGCATGTAGAAGCCCGCGAAAGCATCCTTGTTTCGCAGGAAAGTACATGCCCAAATAAGGAAGGCCCCGGGTCGGCTCGACCTGGGGAAGGTGAAGGGAGCAAGACGGTCAGCGGACAGGACAGAGGAGCCTCGTGGCCTGGCCATTTTGGGAGCCAGGCCACCATTTTGGGTTAAGCACGAGAAACGCGCTTAGAACGCCAAAAGGAGCTCAAAACACAAGAAACGATTGCTGCCACCATTCCCGTCCGTGAATCACTTGCACCGATCAGTTACAATCCTAAAAGAGTATCTAGGGCCTGTAGAAGGCTAGAGACCCAAGAGAGCAGTAACTTAGCTTACAGTGCCCTCTTGTGTCATGTTGCACGAAAGCCGCAACATGATAAAAGAAACTACGGAAAACAGCGTTTCCCGGTACTGACTTTCTTAAGGGCATGTCAGTTTCACCGTAAGAAAGGAGCGAAAGCCCAGAGGAGTGCGGCAGAAGGCTGCACTTCTCTGGCAAAGTCGAGAACAAGGTGAAAAACAACAGCAAAAAATGTAGGGGTTGCCACATGGAAGGAAAATTACCTACAATTACGAAATCTTTCCTAACAGTTTCTCTGTCCCAAAAATGTAGGATCTTTGCGATCATTGCGCGCGGGTCCTGGTGGGGGCCTTTTTTGTAGGGATCTGTCGGCTCTCTCGACTGAGAATCCCTGAGAGAGTTTGCTGGGCCCGATTTCCTGTAGTATCATGGACTCCACGTATTCGGTCGGGTTGGTTCCATCCATGTCCTCCGGAATTCCCAGTATGCGTATATTATTACGTCGGGCCCTCCCCTCTGCCTCCTCTGATCTTGCTTCAGTCTTGCAACCTGCCTTTCAAGTTCGTGGACCTTAGTCTTCAAGCCCGAGGTGGTCTCTGTGGTGTCCTGTAGGTTTGCTTCCACCTTGGTCACTCTTTCTGTGAGGTTGCAGGCGTCTTGGCACATGAGCTGCTTGTCCGCTTTGACTTCGTCTATTTTAGTATCAATAAATGTCCTGAGTGCTGCGATGGCCTGCAGTACCTGTGTGTCTTGGGATCTTGGGATAGTCTTCAGGTGGGGGTGACTCCATCTGTGGGTTAGTCTCATGGTGGGGTTGTTTCTTGGGTCTTGCCACTGTGAAGGAGTCCATTATTGTCGTCGACTTGGTTTTATTCCTTGAGGAGGACATCTTGCGGTGTCTTGCGTAGGTCGCTTCAACGGGTTCCGCTACAGCTCGCTTCTCGGCAAGATGGTTCCTGGCATGGTGCGGTGTGTCCTCCCCTCCCCACTCCGGTGTAGGTACATTGCTGCAGCACCAGACCTTGTGTTATTTGGGTGCCTGAGTCTTCCTTATAGCCGCTAGCTCCCAGTGTGACCTGGGCTTGCAAGCTTCCTGGGGTCCCTCGCACTCCGTATGCGTGTCTTTGTGCTGAGTCTCTCGGATGCCTTAGTGTGCCCTGAGGTATTTGGCCCCCGCTACGTCCCGGGCTGCCCGGGCCAGCCGCTGCCTTCCAGGATCCCTTATGTTCAAATATGGGGGCCCTGCTGGGCGGGGAACCTCTCCCAGGTGTGTGTGTTATTCACAAGTTCAAGGCACTTCTCCTGTGCCTGCAGTTTACCTCCAGCCCGTCGCCACCGCTATCCCCGCACACGTCAGGGCACCAGCGCTCGTTTCCCCTCAATTTGTGTGCCCAGGCAGGCACTCTTAATTTCCTGCGCGATCCCTGTGGCCTACGTGCGGTTCGCCCGCTCCTCGCTCGCCTGCAGGCCTCCGGGCCACGCGGGTGCAGTCGGGGGCAGCCATTGCACCTCTCCTTGCCTCAGTGCACCCCCTCTGTCCTCCTTCCCCGGCTCAGCTGCGGGCCTCCTCTTCTGATGCGGTAAGCCGGGGGGTGGAGGAAAGCCGCAGCGGGCCCGGCGCTCAGCGGCGAGTCCGCTGTCCCTCCTCAGCGGGTCGCCGCAAGTCCGTCACCTCCGCAGTACCATTAATCCCCGGCTCCAGGCAGCAGCAGTCGCTTCAGGCCGTTGCCGCTCGGCAAGTCACAAGGGCCAAGTGTCAGGATTAGCTCCTCCCCCCGCAGCGGCCCTCCTCCTCACTCAGGCCGCCATTTCTTCAGCACCCATGGGACTCATTCACATGTCCCGTTTTAACTGGATGCAAGCTCCGATTGTCTTCGGATCTTCGCTCGGGAGTTGCAGAAACGCTTGTGTTACTAAGCGCTGCTGTTTTTTGCCATATTAATTGCAATTGTTGGCGAATTCAAGGATCAATGCTGAGATCAAGATGGGAGCTCAGCCCTGTCGCAGCCTCACTCCATGAGCTCCAGCCATGCCCCCTCGGATACCATGTGTCTATACCACATAGCCCAACATTTCTCGTACAAGAATAATATTAAACCCGATGAGAAAAAAGTAAATACATAGTCAAAGGTTGTGAAGGCAGCCTTGTTAAACTTGCCAAACACAGCCTGATTAATCATATGAAGCGATACTTTAAAACTCCTCAACATAGAGAACTTTACTACATATCCCTAATCCAACTTTTTAAACCATGGAGAAAAGATTTACTGGACACCCATGACTCCTATGAAGATGCTTTTAATGAAAACAGTATAAAAGATATAAATTTGAAGCAGTACAAAACCATGTTGGACAGTGGACGCCAACAAGAGGAAGAAGTGCAAGCAGAACTAAATGAAGATACTCCTGACGGCAGTCAACCTTATGTTACAGCCAAGAACCACTTGGAGAGCCACTCATAGTAAATGAAGAAGAATTAGCCATGACAAAAGTAGAAAACACCAGGTGTCAGTATGAGGAATATGAAGAAAATGTTGCTCTACTGAAATCTCAACTCAATGATGAACAATGTAGCATTTTCCTAGAACTAACTAAATAAATTGAATATGGTGTGCAGCATGAAACTAAAACTTGTGGCTGTCAACATTATAAACCTGTACTCCTGTATGTAAGTGGTGAAGCTGGTTCAGGCAAAACATTCTTAATAAAAATCATCAGCAAGTGCCTCGAAAAATTAACGAAAAACAAGCTTTCAGCTGTTGTAAAAGCCCTCACAGGTTTATCTGCCTACAACATAGGAGGTGTTACTTTACACCGACTGCTTCTCCTTCCAGTAGAACACCAAAACAAATTGGAGTACTACTAACTTTCAACAGAAGCTTCTATGGAGCTACGCAGAATTCTGAAACAAATGAATATGCTCCTAATCGATGAGGGGAGCATGCTCTCCAACCTAATGTTGGCTTTAATTCACCTCAGATTGCAAGAGGTCCTTAAAACGAACTACGAAGAACTCTTTGGAGGAAAACATGTTATTGTTTTCAGCAATCTTCTTCAATTAACACCAGTGAAAGGTTAACCCATTTTTAAAACCTTAGGACACAAACTCTGCCGTAACACACTTGGCAGCATAGGAAATGTAAATCTCTGGCAACATTGCCAATACAGAAAACTAACTTGAAACGTGCATCAGTCTGCAGACCTCACCTATGCTAACATTTTGAAAACCATTCGGATTAGTGTGCTTTCTAAGGATGCACTGTCTGTCTTAAATAGTAGACTCATCCATGAGCTGTACGGGCATAACACATCTGTTGCTGGTGTCATGGAACAATTAGCACACACAAATGTGAACTGTATGTCCTTAATACCAACCCTAGCAAGCTCTGCAGAATTCAATTAAAATAAAATTGAAAAATGAAATGCAACCAATAGTGCAAATTAACTCCAGGGACAAACTGGAATTGCATGGTATGACACTTCCTATGTGTCAACAAGCCGCAGCAGGACTAGATAGCTTAGAAAACTTTATCTCCAACATAGCTGGTTTGGAGAAAATGTTAACATTGTATTTAAACTGTAGAGTAATGCTAAAATGTAACATTGATGTGGAGCAAGGTTTAGTTAATGGAGCACTTGATACAGTTGTTGGCTTCCAAACATATCCACGTGATAACAACATTCAGTTTGTCAGCATCCACTTTGACAAACTTTCATAAGTTAAAAGGATATGATTATCAACAACCCGATTCCTTCTTTTCAAAGACATGTATGTACGCAGAGAACACTTTTCTCTGTCTCTTGCATATGCAGTCACTATTCATAAATCAAAAGGTCTAACCCAAGATCAGGCATTGATTGACATTGGCAGCACAGTATTTAAAGAAGGTATGAGTTACGTAGCACTGTCACAGCTACGTACACTTGAAGGACTATTTCTAGTCAATTTTGATACGAACAAAGTCAAGGCTGACATTCCTTGCATCGCAGAGTACAACAGACTATATGCACTCTACACACCCCATCTCGATATGTACCCTGTTCCTCAAAAAGGTAAACTTGTGAAAAGAAAAGTAATGCAAAAAGAATTTATGAGCGATCTCCCAACAGTACCACCAAAGAAATTGAAAGCAGCTGCTACTCTATCAAGTAGCACAACCACAAAAGGATGTAGTGCAAACGGAAATGCACATCCAACAGCACAAAGAAAGAGAAGTAGGTCTTCTTAAAAGAACAAGTGGAGCTCCAGTAAATGACACAAACACGGAACTGTCTGGTCCATTCAAATTTTCAAACACAACTGGTGTAAATTGCTATGCAAATGTAGTAATCAATATTCTGTTCCAATTGTTCAAAACGTTTACTTGAACGGCGCAGACCAGTTGTGTTTGCAAATGCTCCTCCTTCATAGAAATGCAACAAACAATCCTGACAACATTTATCGTGGGCCTCATTACGAGTTTGGAGGTTGCCATGCCATCATTACCGGCATGGCTACCTCCAAACTCGTGTCCGGGTCCCGAAAAAAAGGAATTACCGGGCCATTCTGACTTTTGCGGGCCCGGTAATTCCCATTTTCGGGACCCAGACCCGGTACGTCCCCATTCTCATTTGAGCCCCCATAGGGCTCAGTGGGAATGGGGAGGATGCTAACCACAGACCAGTTAATGACGGGTCCGTTGTTAGCATCCTGGCCTGTTCGCGGGGTGCCGGTATGCATGTCTGGCCAGACCAGACGTGCATACCGCTACCCGCAAACAAACTCGTAATGTGGCGGCCCGGTATGAACGGTGCTGGTACCTTACCAGCACCGTTCATACTGTGGCCGGCAGGGTCGAAATGAGGCCCAGTGTCTCAGGAATAAGGCATGAATTAGACTACTGCGGGAATGGTGAGATTCACTATAAACACACAAGAAGATCCATAAGAATTTCGAATGTACTTACTGCAAGTGCTCAAAAGCAAAAACATACCCATAAATGAAATCTTCCAGATTTCATCATATATGTGAAACATACATGCACTCTCTGCAGCCAAGTGCTGCAGGATCAAGTGCCTAATGAGCGATTTGTGTATTTATCTATACCTAATTGTGATTCCATTTCAGCAGCTGGTGAAAAATGCAAATCATGTCATATTATGTGCTGTTTGCAATTCAGACAATCGTTCCACCTTAAACATAAACTTACATAGCCAGTACGTAATAGTCATGCTTTTAAGGTACAATGCAGATGGTACCAAAAACAACTGCAAGCTTACTAGCTTCACACACGGGCAAGTATCGCTTGGCAAGAAAGCCTTCACAACAGTAGGCACAATATATCACACGGTTGCCACAACCAGTGCAGGTCACTATACTGCATACATTAAAAAGAAATGTGGGTGGTATGCCTACTTTAATGTTACTGAAACCTAAATGTACTCACTGATGTGTAAAAGTACCATAACCTGCTGCCCGATAGCCACCAACCGGTATGAAACTCCAAATGAAAAATAACCTTCTGCCCTGTGAAACTGTAAGAACTTAGCACACACCAACTGGCCTGTGAGTACATCAGTTGCGCTGCTATACAGTTTTTTTTTAGATACAGAAACAACTGTGGAAAACACGCACTAATATTGTTTCACCCATAGTAGTTAAAAAGAGTATGAGGGTTCACAAACTGTCCTCACTAACGTGTCAAACTACCAACTGTTAGAATATGGCAACTGCTGTCTAACTGTGCCCATACCACTGCAATCAATACGGCAAACGGCATCTAACTGCGCCCATAATACTGCAATGTTACTTGGCAATAGTGAAAAACTGAAATCCACCAACAAGAATGAAGCTGCTTCAAAATGTACCCTGCAAAATTGTGAATAGTTGGAATACGCCAAATGGTGTAAAACTGCACCCATAATGCCGCAATATTACTTTCCATTACTACAAAAGTTAGAATCCACTAGCAAAAATGAAAGTTCTTCTAGACATCCCCTGATAAAGTATCAACAGTCAGAATACGCCAACTGGTATCTCAGTACACTCGCAGTACTACAATGTTACTTCCAGTGCTCAAACTGCTAAAATACACCATCAAGAATGGAAGTGCTTCAAAAGATACCCTCGAGAACTGTGAAATTAGCAACAGTTAGAATACGCCAACGGGTATCTAACTGCCCCCACAAAACTGCAATATTAGTTTTCAATAGTACAGTACTTGCAATACACCAACAGGAATCAGTGCATCAATGAATAGTGTCAAAAAATGAAAACGGAGAAACAGTTAGAATAAGTCTACTGGTATCTAACTGCAACCATACCACCACCATCACCACCACTTCCAAAAAGGAAAACACATACACCATTTCAATTCCTCCTAATGAAACAGTGCTTGGGACAGCAAAACCACGTAGTTCTGCACCTTTAAGTATTCCTGTAAGTACTGCACAACTCAACCAAACATAGTGTGACACGTACCGTTAAATAAATGTACTCATGTTTTTTTAATTTTTTTATCCTGCATGGATTTTTGTCCCACAGACTCATTGATTAGGCAACCGAACACAGGAACGAAGCACATTGCACAGTAAACATGTCTGAAGCATAGTACTTGTAATGTACTTATTATGAGGGTCTACCAAGTACATGAATATGTGAAACTGTGTACAATACAACATTATAACGTATCTTACCTAACATGTTAGGCTGTTTTTTTCACAGACCAATAAACAAAGATTTCTGCTGCATTTCCACATGCAACCAACAGAATGTGTGCCTTCAATGGCACAATATTCAAGTGCTATTTCCATTTCAATGGTATTCTATCACTGTGTTCCACAAAGTATACAGTGCCTCAACAGTATGCCAATATCACCATAGCATGCATACTCCACTCCCCTACTGTAAGAATCCCTCATGCAATCACCAAATCAGCCCAAACATGTTTCTGCAACTGGCCACCGAACACTAGGTACTGCAATAGTTGTGGTTTAAGTCTTGGTTCTATGGCCATATGATAGTGCAGTTATTGTGCCCGTGCCTAGATTCTTAGACGTATGGCCTATTTTTAACTTATCCAAACATCCCCCTATCATCGACATTCCACTCACCTAACCTAAAAACCCTACCTGTACTCGCCACATAAGCTGTCTGCCCAAAGGCCTGGTCTATGCACTACTGTACACATACTATTGTAATGTGTTTTTCCAATAGAACATTCCACTTCTGTGCACATACTATTACAGTACTTGCTGTCAGTGGGCAGACTCTTGGGTGCATGCCGGAGGTGGGCCACAACCACCACAGCATAATACAGCCATGCACCCAAGATTTTGGCCAGTGGCCACAACCTACACACACACACACACACACACACCAGCCGCCGAAGAGCTTGTGCACTTCTGTACACATACTATTACAGTACTTGCAACCAGTGGGCAGATTCTTGGGTGCATGGCCTAGGGGCTTGCTACAACCACCACAACATAATACAAACATCCTCATATCATCTACTTTCCACTCCCCTACCTTAATGAAGTCTGCCTGCAGTCACTAGATAAGGTGCTCGTCTGCTGCCCTGTTTGCGGATGTTAAGATGGATTTCTGAACTCTGTCCTGGAGGGGCAGAGGTTCAGAAGGCCAGCCTAGTTTCTTGGAACAGGGTAACCTCTGGACAAGCCAGACCAATCAGGGTAGCGATCGCAGCGGTCAAGACTAGGTCTCAAGAGGGGTGAGGGTGACTGAAAGCCCGCAATGAGCACACAAAGCAAGGACACTTACAAATTACTCCCAACAGGCGTTATATTAAAAATATATACACATTTATTATAAGGCCTTTGTAACATTGACCGTAGCGAGAAATCACAATAAAACTCAAGTAAACCAACACATACCAATCCAATACAATATATATACAAATACAAACGAGTCTAACGAGTTAGACGCACGAAATGTGTAGACCACCTAGATGGGGAGGAAAACAGGCAGTGCGAATAATAATTAGACTCAGTCCGCCTTCAGAGGCACCTAACTAAAAGGAAGTCCAAGCCCTACGAAGAGTGGAGCCTTGTGCTCAAAAGTACCTGCACACGCTGGTGCCAATGGGCAAAAGGGGAGTCTCTTCGAGGGAATCAGGCAGTTTAGTTCGATGAACAAATGAAGATGAACAGAGCTCCGCGACTCAAGCGCAGCCTCCACTGGGGGCAGAAGCAGAGCGTGAGTACGGAAAGGCGTGCTGTTAGACACAGCGGGGAAAAGCGATGGGGTACTGCTGGAGGGCGACCAGTTCCTAGCGATGCTACTCATCGGTCCCCGATGCAGGCAGACCCAGGCTTCTCCGCGTCAGTTTCAGATACGAGCAGGGGACGTCTCGTCGTGGTGTACATTCCGCAGCAGCAGAAGTTAGAGTTGAGGATGTCCCAAACGCAGTGAACCTGCACAGATTGTCACCATAGCAGGGCAACGGAGCGGCCGTGTGTATTTCAGCCAAATGTACACTACGCACTTCAGACCTGGGAATGCCAAGTGTACGAATCGTGTGAGAGTGACAAGGACTCGTAATACAACACAACATGACGGCTGTTACAGAGCAAGACTCCTGGGTAGGCTGGTCAGTCTGCTGGATGGCCCAGAGACACTTCCAAAGGCTTACGTGCAGGAGATGGTGAAGATGCCGAGAATAGTTGTTCCCACTATTCCAAGGGGTCGAAGTACTAGTACAGGCCTTTTCGTTCGATCAGAGGTAGAAAGGGTTTCACAAAGCGACAGCAGTACAGAGGAGCAGTCCTTCTCCGGGTCACCATTAATCCCTCAGTTCTGCCTCGTAGTTGCAGGATACTCGGCTCCTGTATTCCTTCGTTCGTGAGAACTCAGGAGATCGACATGGCAGTGTTGTTTTCAGCCCCCTCTTATCCACGGTTCCCTTCGCGCCAAAACAGAGGGGACCCAATGGGAGATCCGCTCATAAAACACTCATACCATATGTGGACCTACCACAGATCACGGGGGTCCCAGGCATTCACACCACCCTAGACACTCTGGCACCCAGGATGTGTATTGGGACCAGACATCCCAGCCCCCATCCTGGAGGCACACACAAGGCCTGGAGAAGGCTGCGAAAGCATCTGTGTTTCGCGGGAAAGTACATGCCCAAATAAGGAAGGCCCCGGGTTGGCTCGACCTGGGGGAAGTGAAGGGGGCAAGACGGTCAGCGGACAGGACAAAGAGCCTCGTGGTCTGGCCATTTTGGAAGCCAGGCCACCATTTTGGGCTAAGCGAGAGAAACACGCTTAAACGCCAAAAGGAGCTCAAAAACACAAGAAACGATCGCTGCCACCAATCCCGTCCGTGATTCACTTGCACCGTTCATTTACAATCCAAAGAGAGTATCTGAGTATCTAGGGCCTGTAGAAGACTAGAGACCCAAGAGAGCAGTAACTTAGCTTACAGTGCCCTCTTGTGCCATGTTGCGCGAAAGCTGCAACATGGTAAAGAAACTACGGAAAACAACGTTTCCCGGTACTGACTGTCTTAGGGCATGTCAGTTTCCCTGTAAGAATGGAGCGAAAGCCCAGAGGAGTGCGGCAGAAGGCTGCACTTCTCTGGCAAAGTCTAGATCATGGTGAAAACAACAGCAAAAAGTTTAGGGGTTGCCACATGGAAGGAAAATTACCCACAATTAAGAAATCTTTCCTAACAGCGGACTACCGTAGTGTCTGCAGACTGCCGCGCTCTGCACGGTCTTCTTCCACCTAAACGAATACATCATATCAACCATCTTTCACTCCCCCACCATTCCCAGTCCCTATTCACAACACCGAATGCCCCAAAACATGTTTGCCAGCCCTGTTCGCTGCCGCACTTTCCACGGATACATTATGCAGAGTGTTTTGGGAAAATATGACGCACATCATGCTTTTCACCAACCAATCAGCATTCGTGTTGAGTGTCTGCGGACATCACACAGCCCTCCGGACCAATCCTGTCCTCGGAGCGAACAGGGAAATGGGTCCCCGGATCGGACCGAGATATCACACATTTTTTGGCACCAACATTTTGCCTGTTTTAAAGAAAACTGCTGGATGCCAAATTTACAAAAGCATGCTTTCGTGACCAAGCTGCCACTCCTGCTGCAAATTTGGTGAAAATCCATCCAGCGGTTTGGACTGTTGACATGAGCAACATTTTTTCTCCACTGCGTCTATGGGGAAAAAAAAAACATTTTTGGGACACCCCTATGACTTTGCCCCCCGTTGACAAAACCTCACCAAACTTGCCAAAATAATTCAGAGCAGGCCATATACCCTTTTTGCAAAGTTTGGTGAAGATTCGTCCGGGGGGAGCGAAGTTATAAGCTGCCCAAAAAGTGTTCTTCCTATGAGTTGAGCAAATATATATCTCTGAGGCTTGTGGCTCTGCTTAGAATCATATGCTTTGCATAGGCCGACATCTAGTGGTAAGTGCGTAGTATTGCACATGTTGTTTTCGAAGTTCGAAAAGGGACGTCAACTGGGTGTGTTTGTAATATTAGCCCTACTGTGCCATCTACTGTACTCATGATCCCTCGCACGTCAAGGGCCCTCAGATTGTTTTTTTTCCACCATTGTGGTCGGACGTGTAAACAGAGTCTGTACCGCTGCTACTTCTCAGAGTCTTTCGACGGTCACAGTTCGGCACATGTTTCGACGAACATCCTGAAGACCTTCCGACTGCCGAATATGACGAGTCCTCCGATTCGGCGTTCTGTTTTACAGTAGGAAGAGTGGGGGGACTGATTACCTTTGTTAGACAATGCATACTTCCACATCACATATATACTACCTTTGTCTAACTGCCTTTTCCCTTTAATTTCGCAATGGAGAGAACTTCTTTTAAATTCTGTCCTTCTTGCTATAAAGTATACTTCTGCTACTTGCTAGACAGTAACCGTGAAAAGGCACCCATCAAGTGTGCAACCCCTGCCTTCCCTGACACCACCCAGAATGGCATTGTGTGTCATGCAAGTTATTTAGGCCCAAAACTCTTAACGACGCACCAAACGGTGGGTGTCCCATACCATGATGGCCGAGTCTGAGACCCCAACCTGCCCCTTTGTCAGACCTGGAAGGCCAAGGCAGTGACGGCTTTGCTTAGGAAGCTGAAGACATTTCAAGGGAACCTTCTGGCTCCCACGTGCCAGTCCCCAGCCCCGAAAGGCAGTCGCAGCACGCTGCTACCTGGAAGACTACTAGCGACAAAGACATGCACACAGCTAAAAACACACAACCCCAAGCCATTCTTCGACAGATACATCGAAAGAAGGCCACACGCTGGTGGAAGGCATCTCATGACCTACCGACTATAAGCCTGCTGTGCTTGCACACCCGCCTCTAGCGCAAGAAGAAAACACAACAGTCGCCAGTGGACTTGCATCAAAGTCCCTCAACGGATGTTTTACAAACGGCCAACACGTGTAAAGAAAAGGCATAGGTGTAAAGACTGGAGGGGGGTTTTCTGTACTCCTGCCCTCTATATGGCAGAGTAGAAGCACAGAGCACCCCCGACAAGATTCTCTATAAGGTAGCTATGGACGAGCAATCAAGGCTTTAGCTCTCAGGAGGTGATGCAGGCTGGTTCTTAAGTTCAGTATAGTCCCCAATCCCCCACTATGTTGGGTGATAAAACAGTTCTTTATATAAATAAGGTTCAGAATATATACATACACAATAACACACTTTGTGCTCAGGCAATACTATAATGGTTAAAATATACAGTCTCTATGTTGTACCACAATTACTCTTGATTCCATTAAAATGCACTAACTGCTGATAGTTTCAAATGACATACAAATCAATGACAAAAGGTATCAACAATAGACTTGGTAGGAAAACAAGTTGGTTAAACAATTGCAGCATACTGGGCCCCTACCACTAGGCACAGTTCTGTGTGAGGATCCCCCCACTTGGGCAACCTGCAAATAAAGTATATTGACAAGCCCAGTCCATATATTGTTTAGCAGAGTATTATTTCCTTCTACAAATGTTCTACTACCCCAGTGTACCTAGTTTAGCAGAGTCCGACGACTGGTCGCCGAAGGATCATTCTTGAATTAACTCAGTTTAAGGCAAGAGCCAAGGATCGTCGAGATTCCTCGAAGAAAGGGGTGAACAATGTTGTTGAGGCAGCAGCTTTGGTCCTTGCGTTGCGCATCGACGATCAGTCGTGGACGTCCTGCAAAGATGAGGCGTGCGGTGCACCTCAACGACGATAGTTTGTTGCCGCAAAGCAGATGAATGAAGAATGTAGGCCCAGCAAGGGCATCTAGTAGTCAGCGGTTGGAGTCGGCGATCGGGACTCGACCATGGCTGGGTTTTGGATCTTCGTCTGCGTATTTGAGGACTTCGGATGGCGGGAAACCCACCAGCGGATTCTCCTCGGTTTAGTAGCGACCTTGACTTTCTCCGGCAGGACAAAGTGGTCGACTGTGATGAGCAAGGGAGTCCTTGGTTCAAATGTCTTAGGCAATGGAGCAGTGCAGCGCTGGTCGGCGATGATTGTCGTTGACGGCAATGGACTTCAATGTCTGGGTGCTTCACTTCAGATTCCTCGGCGGTTCCCGTCTCCGGTCGGCAGCCTTACGAGGACTGACTTCCAGGGAGCCTTGGTGAAGGTTAGCTGGTGCACAATGTTCCCTCGTAGCTCGGGAAGAGATCTTCTAGCCAGGTCCTCTCTTGGATCAGTTCTTGGAGACACAACCGCTTTTAGATTGGTTAAGGGAAGCAGCAGCTATCCTTCTCTTCCAGCTGGGCTTCAAGGTTAAGCATCAAGTTTCGACTTCAGCTTCTGAACATTTTCCGTCAGCGAGAGGCCCCCAGATATACTGTTCGGTCTCTCATTCATTCTGCTGGGTCACACGCATGCAACCAATCTTTCAGAAGGGCATTCATGCAGGCAGGCAGCCAATCAGACTCGCAGTGCATTCAGGTCATTCTTCTCCATCCAGACGCTCACAACACGGAATGTGGATTGGGACAAGCACCCAGCCATTCAGCACTCCACACTGCATTCATACCAGTTTCGTGCACGGCTGTCTGTCATTGTGTCATACACCAGAAACCAGACACCCATAACATGAAATATATATTGGTCACTTACTCCATTCACCCAGGTCCCACCCCACGGGCGTACCCATAGCATACAGTCATTGGGAAGGCTCCAGACAGTCTGGCCTGGACTTCCCCACAATACCATATATGGAACTACCACCCAACAGCCAGTCGGGAGAAAGGGACCGAGTCAGGGCTTCCCGGACTTTGGGAAAACAAGCTAACAGGCAATAGAAAGCAAGAGGCCACGGGGGCCAAATTGTCTCCTATCAGGAATCGACGGATTCCAATGGCAGGGTTTGGGTATGCCAAAATGGAGGATACTCGGAGCACCTGTCAAATTCAGCATGGAGCTGCCACCAGCCCATACCCTGCTGTGTTGGCCACACATAGGTGCCCAAAAGTATACACTAGGGGTACAGGGTTGTACCCCGACACCTGGGTGCCATAAGGGTATCCCAAGGGTCTGTACACCAAACCAAAAAGAGGAAGAGCTGCACTGCCAGGAGTCCTGCATGGATTCTTGTGGAGAAAATAACACAGAACACACATGATAAAAGGAGCACAGGACAAGGAAATGGAGGTACTGTCCCTCCAATGCATTTCCAGCATCACAATAGGTTGGACCTTGAAGCTATTCTGTTCCGTCTACCTGAAACCCCCAAGCCTGGTATCTGGACTAAAGAACGTTTCGAGGACACTATGAACAAGATCTCTTCCTTTGTAACTTTTATTGTAAGGTACACAATTTGGTGAAACACCTTAGACTTACAAATGAGGCAGCCTTTAGCTAAATTCCCAAGGCGTCAGCCTTCTCCCACGCATCTATTGTGGGCATTACTGAAGAACCTTACCTTGACACTCAAGTCTCTCAGGACTCTTAAGATCAAGGCAATGATTATGATGATGTTTGGTCTGATCACTCAGATGATCCTGATAACTATTTTCAGGATGGGTGGGTGTGGCATGCAGCCATGCAGTGAAGCAGCAGAGAATTTGAGCTCCCGCTTGATCATACGCTTGTGATCCTTCATTGGTTCTGATTCTACATATGGACACCTGCATTTTATACCAGAGTGTTGGGGGAACCTCCAAGAGCATAACTGTGGCGCTTGGACAAAGATTTGCAGCCACGTAGCCGAAATCGCAACACCGTGAGAGCTAACTACTGTGTGATCAAGATGGCGTCTCCCAGTGGGTCGTAACAGTGGGGGGGACAGCACGGAGTCCAGAGGCTGGTGACCGCTGACCTGCGGTGCTGGAGGTGAGGGACGGGCAGCGTGGAGGTCCTGAGGTGCGATGGCTGCTGAACATCCTTGGAAATGAGGGACGCAGTGGAGCGGGTAACCGAAGCCCCAGACACAAGAGGAGTGCGGTCGAGACCTTGGATGGAGGCAGCTAGTCGAAGGAGAAGAGGTCTGTGAGGAAGCAGTGTCACAGCACGGCACTGCGAAGCGGAGGAAGTCAGCAGCCCGAAGCAACAGAGAGACGGACTGCAGAACGTTGCGGCAGGGGAAGGCAGAGCCGAGTCGCCGATTTGGTAAACGCTGGGACACTTGGAGGTTTGGCTTGTGCGCTAATTGGGACTGGAGCCGCGAAAACGCACTTTAATCAATACTCCTCATCCTGGTGGAAAGTAAAATAGTGCGCGACCCGAGCGTACCGATATACGCGAGGGGGCACGGTGGAAGGTTGACGCATAATCCGGCTTCAGCACAGTTATCAGCCTAGCGGCCCTATTGACTAGTAGAAAGGGTAAGAGACTGAGGAGGAGCACTCGGGGCAGTGCTCGAGTGGGAAAGGCCTGCACCTCAGCGGCCCACAGAGGTTTGGCGGCGGAAGATTTAAAAGAATAAAACAGCGACTGCACAAATGATGTTGGACATTGCTCTGCACTGAGATGGCGTGCAGCGGGGAGAGTCCCCCTGACCTCACAGCGGCAGCAACCTACACCAGAGACACGTTGATCAGGGGGCCCAGCACAGACTGAGAACCCAGCGGATGCCTGCCCATCATAATACCATGGGCAGCTCCCACTCACCATGGCCTTCGTAGCGGGAAGCAGCATATACTATACGTGACCAGGTCAACTGCGTGGCCACTAACAGCAGGACCCAACAAAAATGAGAGCACGCTCGAGGCGCACTAGCATCAGGTCAGTACCACAGGCTGACGCCGCGGACAGGTAAGGGTGAAGCAAACCCCTAGCGGCTCTTGGCGGCACAGAATACTGACAGCAGCCTGCCCCAGGGACTTGCAATGCTTTGAAGGACACAGCAACATACAGCCAAGATGCCAGGCAAGCAGCGGGGTTACAAGGCCAAACAGACAGTGATGGATGGCTATACGCAAAAGACTGGACAAGACCCACATCCCTCTGCAGGCACCAGCGCAGTGGGTCCGATACCACAGATGCAGTGCCAAGAGGAGGGTTACATCCTGGAAGCCATTGTAGTCATAAAGTCTGCATTGGAACAGAAAATGGATGCAGTAATAGTGGACGTGGGGCTACTAAGTCAGGACATGCAGGTACTGGCAGACAGAATGGGAACAGCGGAACAGCAGGTGCGCGAGAACACCCCCAACATTACCAGTGCCCAAACCTACATTGCAGATAAGCTGGGAAAGATACAGATGCTGGAACATAGAACTGAAGACGCAGAAGGCAGAGCCAGACGAAATAACATCCGCCTAATGGATGTTTGCTGGAGGGAGAGGAAGGCAGAGACCCCACAAACTATATTGAAAAAACCTGCTGATACAAGAAGTCGGACCTGGTAACTTATCACACGGCTTCACCGTGGAGAGAGCTCATAGATCCATGACTAAAAAGCCGCCACCAGGCGCACTGCCAAGAACGATGATAGCCAGAATTATGAATTTTAAAGACTAGGAAAGCATCCTTACTTTTTCCAAGGAGGTGGCACAATCACCAGGAATTAATCGAAGCTGGCAGTCTACCCAGATTACACAGTGCTAGTGCAGAAGCGAAGAGCTATGTTTGGCCCAACGAAAGAACATCTCAGAAAATTGAATCTGACATACATGTTCCTGTTCCTAAGTTAAAGGTGCTTCAAAACGGCAGGTCCTACTACTTTGAGACCACCGCAGAAGCACCCATGTTGATGGACGGACAGGGCATACCCCAAGTAACGGCCAGGTGCAACAACGATAACATGCAGGCCTAATCATTTGCGGTGAATGCCACACTGAGACCCAAACTTGCAATCAAGCCCCGGTTGTGAGAACAGAAATGGTGACTGACATGCTGAATGCAGAGGAAGGAACCGAGAAACCACACTAGCGGGAGCAAGCCATTTGACCGCTGTTGACCAAACAACCTCTGCAACATTAAAGAAGTTCTTATGCCAGTTGTAAGGCATTGCGCTGCTGCACGTGGCATCCTACAGCGTGGGAATGCGGCTATCCTTGAGCAAGAGGGGGGAGGCTGGGCATTTGTTTATGGTTAGAGTTGAAGTTTGTTGGCTGAAAGTTGAAGCCGGGGCGAGGTTACAGAGCCTGATTACTGAGCAGACAAGCGCCTACTTACAGACCACAGGTATACAGGAGGATACAGGGGGAGGGTTTCTGGAAATATGGAGAAAGGAAAACGGGCTAAATTTAAGCTAAGTAACCCAGCGGGCAGAAACATGGGGAGAAATCTCAGAGGTCATGGACCCGTGGAAGGAGGGAGTTAACATAGATATCCCTGGGGTAGGAGTTAGCAAATGCAGAAACAAGCAAATAGAAGAGCCAATGGGAAAACACAGCCCCAATGAAACACTGCAGGAAGGCACAAACATAGTAGCATGGAACGAAAGGGAACTCAATAATTATGTGAAACGCTTAAGAGTGTATGTGTGGTTCAGTAGGATGAGAGTGAAAGTTGCTTTCCTACAGGAGACACATCTGTCAAAGGACAAGCAGTCCGTGATTACTAAGAAATGGGGCGATAAGATATACAGCTTGATATACTCCACTTATGCCTGAGGGGTACTGACATGGATAGATCCCAGTGTCCCCTTCCAGCCACTTGCATTTAACAGTGACAAAGAGGGAAGGCTGGTAATAGTCCACGGCCTACTTGAACATGGGGAGGTGTGCCTGGTAAAGACATACACCCCAAACCAAGATGCTACTTGGTTCTTCAGAACGTTGGGGCCCTAATTGACACTATACAGAGGAGCGACCTACATATGGGGCGGGCATTTCAACTGCATTCTCAACCCATTATTAGACCAGTCAGATGCTAAATTCAAGAAGCCAGCCCCACCAGCAAAAACGTTAAGAATCCTACTGAACCAACTCTGCCTGGCAGATGTTTGGAGAGAGAGAAGCACAGAGTGGATAGAGGTTACTCTCACATCTCAGCCCCACACGGCACACATACACAAATAGATTACGTGTTCACCGGGACAGAGATATTGGATGAATTTGTCAAAATAGAGTTCAAAGCGAGAATCCTATCAGATCACGCCCCACTGCTAGCGACGTGGCTGCAGGCATAGAAAAAGGCATAGCAAGGGAAGAAAGAGCCGCTGGCTTAAGTGGGACAGAATCAGCAGAATTGCTAGCACTGAGACTGAAATGCACTGCCACCTGGGAAAGGCTAGGGAAATTAGACTATATGAAATATACGCCAAACTGCACGCTGAAGGAGACAGACCCGGCAGGCTACTTGCATGGCTCACCAAGCGTGAGAACCAAAGAGATGCGATAGGTGCGATCTGGAATCAAAGTGGGGAGATAATTCGAACAAAGGCAGGTATTAATGAGGTCTTCTCCAAATATTACAAAGATTTATATATGCCAACGCCATGCGTGGATGAGAGAAACTTGCCCGAGGCTTTGGCCCAGACCGACTTGCCAAAGCTGTCAGAAGGGACCTTCCTACAGCCAAAACCCCGGGACCAGATGGGCTCCCGGGAGAGTTCTATAAAAAATACAGAGAACTGCTTGCCCCAGACTCTTAGAGGTCTATGAAGAGGCATATGAATGTGGAATGATGCCGGACACCATGCGAGAATCACTAATTATACCAATCCTCAAGCCAGGGGAGCAGCCACTGGATTTGCGGATCGTATAGACACCTTTCTATGATAAACCAAGGCAACAAAATACTTACGACGGCCCTTGCCAATAGATCACAACTGGTCATAGCGACACTAGTACAAACAGATCAGACAGGGTACGTACCTGGCCGCAGTACGACATGGAATCTGAGAAGACAACACCACATAATAGACGCGGTAGCCTCCCTGGACGTGTTGAAAGCCTTCGATTCAGTGAGATGGGACTGGCTACTGCAGGTACTGGTACATTTTGGAATAGGTCCCTCATTCTTGAGATGGATTAAACTGATCTATGGGATACCCCAAGCCAGAGTCAAGACAGGCAGACAGATCTCGAGGGAATGGGAGATTCACAGGGGCACGAAGCAGGGCTGCCCGCTGTCGCCAATGCTCTACATCCTAGCCCTAGAACTCCTAGCAGCCTTCCTTAGGAAGGAGTATGCAGACGCGGGGATACATATCAACAATACAAAGCATCAATCTCCCTCTACGCAGACGACATGCTCTTGTAGGTCAACCAACTGGAAGAAAACCTGCCGCGTCTGCTAGACGTCATAGAAGAATTCACAAAATTGTCGGGCATAAGGGTTAATGGAGAGCAATCTGGCCTGTTTCCCCTAGCGGCACTTGGGGAGCTCAGATAAGAGCAATTACAAGAACTAGGCCTTAAATGGATGCGCGACTCCTTTAGATACTTGGGAATCAACATACACAATGACCCGGATAACGCTGCCCCTCGCGATACCGGCTAGTGCAGCATTGCTGAAAATGGTAGTGCTTCCCCACCTACTATATCACTTCACAAACATACCATATAATATACCCAAGCAATTCTTCCAGCAACTGAAAACAATCATCAGAGAATTTGTGTGGAGGGGGTGGGGGCAGAAACAAAATAGGCTTACACATTACACAGAGACTACCACCAGGCGGCAATGCAACTGCCATAGTTTGAATTATACTTTCGAAGGGATTGTGTCCTCCGACGTATTCCTCATCTTAGATATCTCCTTCCAGCTCTGCTGGCCTCGGAATTTTTTTTCTCTAGAGGGCGCTGCGCGTCGACGTCCTCCGAGTCGATGTCCCTCGACAGCCGCCATATCGACGTCGACGTCATCCTGCCTATAAAGGCCGCGCGCAGCGTCCGTTGTTCAGTTCTGTTTTTCCGCGCTTACTCAGTGCTTCGGAATACCGTTGCTCAGTTTTGTCAGGTTAAACCTATTCACCTCGAGTTATTCGATCCGTACTCGATGGCTTCTTTGTCGGAACCGACAACTCCTCGATCCGGCTTCAAAAAATGCCGAGATTGTGGGAAAAAGATGTCGCTGACTGACCCTCACAGAGTTTGTCTGTGGTGTTTGGGAGCTGAACACCATTGTTCGTAGTGCGAGGACTGTATGTCCATGACAGCTAAGGCCCTGAAGGAGCGTAGGGGGAAGCTGGAGAAAGGTAAGACTTTTAAAGCTTCTTCTTCATCGACGAAGTCGAGACATTCGTCTCTTCGTCACCATTCGCGCTCCAGGTCTCGGAGTGGGTCCCATCACTCCTCGAGATCGAAGCACTCGAAGAGGAGACGTCGGAGATCCCCTTCTCCGTCTTCCTCTTCCTCTGTTTCACCAAAGAGAATCCCTTGCCCCACGAAACATAGTTCCCGGGCTGAATGGGAGGAATTCCGCAAAAATATGATGAGCGTCTTCGAGAAAGCGGCCTTGACCCCCTCGAAGACTGCCGAGAGCGATGCTCTGGTCGAAAGAACCGAAGGTCAAAAACGCAGCGAGTCGCAGTACCCGGCGAAGGAAACCTCTCGAGCGCGTCTCGAACCCTCGAGTAGGACTATGACCTCCAAACCTTCCTCGAAGGTTCCGTCGACGCCGTCGACGAAGGTTCCGTCGACTCCGAGGTCGGTGTCTTCGACGCCGTTGTCGAAGGGACCTTCGACACATGGGTCTGTCGACTCGACGCCAGCTTCGACACCGGCGTCGACGCCAAGAAAAGTCACGGTTACGACACACCCAGTGACTATCCCCAGGTCCTCGATGACGATGGCTTCGAGATTGTCGAGCAGAATCCCAATTCTGTCGAGGTCATCGAGGCCTCCGCCTTTGTTTTCGACGCCAGGCTCGAAGCCTTCGGCGTCGACGACATCGACGTTTTCGAGGCCGATTATGACAAGTTCAGCACCCTCTGCCTTGGAAATGGGGTTTACACCCTTTGAGTTCAGAACAATTGAGAACTATGTCCTCAATTATGGAAGAGGGTGAATTGTCTGAACAGGAAGACACATTTGAGTTGCAGGGACCTGTTACCCCATTTAGAGAGGAGTTATTCTCAGAAGAACGCAGGTTAAAGGATCTTCATGATTCCTTACATGAGGCAAGTGGGTTAGACACTTCCCCTGAGGTGGAGTTTGCTAGGCCAGACCCGGGGGAGCATGCTGAAACCCCCTATAGAGCCTTAATGGCCAGGATCACAGAATTTATGGGGTGGTCTGCACCTTCACAATCTTTCCAACAAGATGACCTCACGGATATTCTTGACAAAGGCCCACAGGAGGATCCTGTGGTGCCTTTTCATAAAGCTCTTCAGAGGAAGATTATGACGAACTGGGAAACCCCAGATGTCGTCCCGGCAGTAAATAAAAAACTGTCTACAAAATACAGGGTATCCTCTACAGACCCAGAGTTTTTGTCAAAACATCCATCCCCAGAAAGTCTGGTGGTACAGGCAGCATCTTCTACCGATGTCAAGACGGCTTATCCTACAGTCCCACAGGACAGGGACGATAAAAAATATGATGCTATGGCAAAGAAAGTTTTTTCGGCATGTAGCATGGCGTTAAAATCTGTTAATGCTACTTGCACCCTTGCTAGATTCAGCCATACACTTTGGGAGTGTGCTTCTACAGCGGCTGACTGCATCCCGGAGGGAGAAGAAAGGGAGGCGTTCCTGAATATCATACAGGACTGTAAAGACGCTATGTGCGAATCCCTCCAGACGGGCATTGATTCGGCTGACAGTATCAGCAGAGCAATGGCAGCAAGTACAACAACCAGGAGATTCGCTTGGTTGAGAAAGTCTGGTTTTGCCCCAGATGTGCAAGCCAGGCTCTTGAACATGCCATTCGATGGCTCTTCTTTGTTCGGGAAAAAGGCGGATGACAGTTTAGAGAAACTGCAAACTTCAAAAGCAGCAGCAAAATCCCTAGGCGCTGCAATCCGTCAGACACCTTTTCGTCCCACAGGAACCTCTGCGAGGGGCAAGTCCTTTCGCTTCTACTCCGCATTCGGAGGAGGTAGAGGACGACTGGCTCAAAGGGGACAAAGAAGAACTACCCGAGGTGGACGGGGTAGATATTCAAAAGCCGCAGCAACAGCGGGTGCCTCTTTACCATCGGCATCTGCATCAGCCGCCCCAAAACCACTCTGAGGACTTCCCTCACAGGACACCTGTAGGAGGCAGGTTGACTCAACATCTGACGGCATGGCAGGCTATCACGTCAGATGCTTGGGCATTGGAAACAAGTTGCCCAAGGTTACTGCCTGCCTTTCCTACGCATACCTCAGAGTCCACCACCGGGGATCAGCTCTCAGAAAGCTCCAGATCCGCTCCTCTTGCAGGAAATTTTGGACCTGCTAGAGAAAGGTGCCATAGAACCGGTACCTGTAGCGGAGAGGAACAAGGGCTGGTACTCCCCTTACTTTCTCATTCCAAAGAAAGACCGAGGACTGAGACCCATCTTGGACTTGCGAGAATTGAACAAATTCCTCAGGAAAGACAAATTCAAGATGGTCACTCTTTCTCAGATCCTCCAGGCCCTTCAGTTCCAGGACTGGTTGGTATCTCTGGACCTTCAGGACGCTTATTTCCATGTGCCTATCCATCTCAAACACAGGAAATACCTGAGGTTCGCAATTGGCAACTCTCACTATCAATTTCGAGTGCTGCCATTTGGGCTGACCTCCGCCCCGAGGGTCTTCACCAAGTTAATGTCGGTAGTGGCGGCAAGTCTAAGGAGGGAAGGGATTCACGTCTACCCCTACCTGGACGATTGGTTGATCAGGGCTGTTTCTTCGGAACAAGCTCAGATCCAGCTAAATCACGTGTGCCACTCCCTTCACAAACTGGGCTTCTCCCTCAATTTAAAGAAGTCACAAATGATACCATCGCAGAGACTCCAGTTCATAGGAGCGATCCTGGACACTTCCCTGGGAAAAGCCTCGCCACCAGAGGTGAGGGCTCAAGATATTCTACAGATGGTTACCAAGTTCCAAGATGCCCAACGTCTCCCAGCCTTCGACTTTTTGAGGTTGCTAGGCCTCATGGCATCCTGCATTTTCCTAGTGCCAGAGGCTCGCCTGAGAATGAGATCCCTCCAGTGGGCACTGAGGACTCAGTGGTCACAATTCTCAGGGAGAATGACAGATCTTCTTCAGGTTCCCGACAGGGTGGCTCGAGACCTTCAGTGGTGGGCCTGTCAGGAGAACATTCTGAAAGGAGAACATTTTTGGCAACCCTGGCCGGAGATAACAGTAGTCACGGATGCCTCACTCACGGGGTGGGGAGCCCACGCCAACGACTTGACCATCAGCGGTCGTTGGTCTCCATCGGAGTCCAGACTACATATCAACCTGTTAGAGCTGAGAGCCATCAGACTTGCGCTGAAGGCGTTCCTGCCAGCTGTACAAGGGAAAAACGTCCTGATAATGACGGACAACACGGTGGCCATGCATTACCTCAACAAAAGAGGAGGCGTAGGATCACTACCCCTGTGCAGAGAGGCGATGCAGCTCTGGTTTTGGGCAATCCAAGAAGGAATCTCTCTATCTTGACAGCGGATGCTCTGAGCAGGCAGAGCACAGTCTCCCACGAGTGGGAGCTAGCTCAGGAAGTCCTTCAAGAGATCTTCGCCCTTTGGGGAACCCCTCAGGTGGATCTGTTCGCCACCAGCCTCAACAGGAAATGCGATCTGTTCTGCTCAAGGGAATTTCCCCCGAGAGGAGCTCATAGTGGACTGGGAGTTTCCGCTTCTGTACGCGTTCCCACCGGTCCCTGTCATTCCTCAAATGATCAGGAGGTTGAGAAGATTCCGGAGAACCATGATCCTAATTGCCCCGGATTGGGCCAGGAGAACGTGGTACCCGGACCTTCTAGACTTGTCCATCTGCCCTCCAATTCGACTTCCACTCAGAGAGAACCTACTCTCACAGAAGGGAGGTCAGGTTCTCCATCCAGACATCAAAACCCTCAACCTTCACGCTTGGCTTCTGAAAGGCTGAGGTACAAGGATTGGGACCTCCCTGATGATGATATGGAGGTGTTGCTTTCGGCAAGGAGGCCAGCAACAAAGTCTTTATACCGCTGCCGTTGGAACAGATTTTGCAGCTGGTGTAGAGAACAGAATATTGACCCTTTTTCATGTGGTACACCAATGGTTTTGTCCTTCCTACTATATTTGGCGAATTCAGGCCTTCAAGTTGGCACCATTAAGGGCTATCTCGCAGCGCTATCCATCTTTAAGCGCACTGCGGAAGAACCATCCTATTTCAAGTTACCCTTGGTAATACAGTTTCTAAAGGGGTTAACCAGTGTTTATCCCCCAAGACCATTCCAAGTTCCCCTATGGGATTTAAACTTAGTCCTAACTTTCCTGATGGGCACACCTTTCGAACCACTCCATTCTTGTTCGTTAAGATTCCTTACCCTTAAAACTGTTTTATTAATAGCACTTACATCTGCTAGAAGGGTGAGCGAATTACAAGCTCTTTCTTGTAAACCCCCTCACACAATCTTTCACAAAGACAAAGTTGTCCTGCAAGTGAAGCCTAATTTCCTCCCAAAGGTGGTTTCTGAATTCCATATCACTCAGAAGATTACCCTACCATCTTTCTATCCTCCTCCTCATCCGGGGAAAGAGGAAGAGAGGTTACACAGGCTAAACCCTAGAAGGGCTTTAAGTTTTTACATCAGTAGACTAGCCAGGATAAGACAGGCAGACCAGCTGTTTGTAGGTTACACAGGTCACAAGCTGGGGTTACCAATAACTAAGCAGACCATTTCCAGATGGATCATTCTAGCCTTTCTGGAATGTTATAAACTGGCAGGGAAAGAGCCCCCTCAAAACCTTAGGGCTCATTCGACCAGAGGTATTGCAGCTTCATCGGCCCTCAAAAGAGGTGTGCCGGTTAAAGACATCTGTGCGGCCGCTACATGGTCGTCTGTCCATACCTTTACACGATTTTACAACTTGGATTCCTCCTGCAGTCAAGAGACTAGGTTTGGAAGGGCTGTGCTGCATTCTATTCATCAATAGAAGACAGCGTGAAGTCAGTACTCCCTCCTCCAATAATAGAATACTGCTATGGGAGCCTATCTAAGATGAGGAATACGTCGGAGGACACAATCCCTTCGAAGAACAAGTTACTTCTTACCTTGTAACGTTCTTTCGACGGGATGTTCCTCCGACGTATTCCTCATCGACCCTCCCATCCATCCCCGCAGTTCTACTTCCCTTGTTGTTGCAGCTTACTCTCCTTCAGGGTGATTAGTCTAGTCCAGAAAGAATTATTGTGGACTACAAAACGGAACTGAGCAATGGACGCTGCGCCCGGCCTTTATAGGCAGGATGACGTCGACGTCGATACGGCGGCTGTCGAGGGACATCGACTCGGAGGACGTTGACGCGCAGCGCCCTCTAGAGAAAACATTTTCCGAGGCCAGCAGAGCTGGAAGGAGATATCTAAGATGAGGAATACGTCGGAGGAACATCCCGTCGAAAGAACGTTACAAGGTAAGAAGTAACTTGTTCATCTAGCTGGCCAATTACAGTTTGTCGCACATTAGTTGGGAGATGAGCCCGCACAAGACACAATACTCTTGCAACCAGCACTGGACCGACATTACTTATAGAAATATCATGGTCGAGCAAAGTTCTGAGTCGAGAGTGCCCCTAACTTATTGCATTGGGTCTCGCCTTGTGGAGAAGAATATGGAAGATCCTAAAAACTCCAGACCCCTGCTCCATACATGTTCCCCTGGCCGGGCTTATAGGCAACAAACTGGGAACGCTAGGCACATTCCGCAGGCAATGGGAAACTAAAGGGATTGCTCACATAGGCAACCTGAGGAAGGAGGGATGCTGGTGGAGTTTCATGAGTTAATGGAGAACTACGGAATACATATGGGCCAATTTATGTGTTATAAAAGCATGACCGGGACACTGAACAAAAGATGGCCAGAGCTAAAAAAGGGAGAGGGAACTAAAGAAGCGCTGGACATCTGGTTTGACGTAGCAGAACAGAGGAACACAGTGTCCAGACTATATGAACTACTCCTGCAGAACAGCAACATTAAGACACTGCCGGCATGCAGCAAATGGGAGAACGAACTCGGGAGAGATCTCACAGATGCAGAGTGCGAAAGAGCCCTGCAGTATACTAGAAAAGTCTCCAGAAATACTAGATTCCAACTGACACAATTATATGTTACGCAAAGGGCATACTTGACGCTGGATAGACTAACAAAAATGGGGGACAGTACAGAGCAAACATGCCTGAAATGTGCCAGGCCAAACGCAAACATGCTACATATGTTCTGGTCCTGCCCAGTGAATGAGAGTTTTTGTGGGGAGATCAAACGAAGAGCAATGGAGTGTGGCATCCAACTACAAGCAGGGCCACCAGAATCCTACTTTCTGGGGCTATTTCCAAGAGGCAATAGACAGCAGGCACACCTTGCCAAAATGAAAGATCTAATGTACATTCTGGCGAAGCGAAGGATTGCAATAGCCTGAAAATCCCAAAAAGGTTCGAAGATAGAAGCGTGGTCGACAGAATTAAGAAGCTGGTCGCTGGCTGAGTCGGTGGTATGGGCTACAACAGCCTGCGAGACTCTGGTGATACGGGTTAGAGCAGAAATATCCCCTGAGGACAATCCCGATCTGAGACTATCCTGGCCAACTCATCAACGGAAAGGAGAACGGAGACCTCCACCGAACTACCTATGCGAACAAATCCTAGATTTACCCGCATAAGATGGGACACAGACCCTGTAGGCGCTCTGTACTGCAGGTTCGACGTCCTTTCATCGCGGGATGTTTTTTAGCTGTTTTTTTTTACCGTAAATTGTTTCACGAAAAAGCCATCAAATGTTTTAGGGGGTTTATACAATTATATATATGGGGTGTGGTTGTTTGTGAATAAATAAACAATTAAATGTAGTGGGGGGATTGGGTGGGAAACCCCCCAAAAATATTTTAAAACAAATTCGATGGGTTTTGTTGTTAAAAAGATTGCTGTAAAAAAAAACACAAAAAAACCTCCCGCGATGAAATCACATGGAACCGTACTGCCATAATATGCTGTGTAATGTACTCTCCTACTGTTTGTTGGATTGCGTGTATGAATGCCTGTTTTGTTTTTAAATGGTTGCATTTAAAAACCAATAAAGAGTTAAAAATAAATATGACCAGAATGACCCTGACGTCACCATTATAGACCCTCCAGATGTTACACCTAAGAGTGGGCACGTTTCCCCCATTTTAATATTCAAACTCAGGGACACAGTGGAAGACACTGATTTCAAAGATGATATTTTAAATGAAAGGAAAGCCATTAGTCAGGCTCTTCCTCTCTTGCAATCTATAAAAAAAGAGAATTGCACCATCTCTTACTACACCTTCACTTACTCCTGCCGTTAACCCCAGGATAGAACATTTTGTTAGGCCATCCCCTTCAGACCCTCTTTACATTAGAGCTCATGTAAAGCCTCATTTACTAGTTGTCACCACCACTTGAAAAAGGGCGAGTGTGCTGCTGTCTCGTGCTGAAGCAGCACCCAATAAAGAGTGCAAAACTGTATATATCCTGGGCAAGAGAGTGACTGCCTCTGGGGCATATTTGACTCGCATAGCAAACAATACTACTTTGCTTGCAAGTTATAATAATACTCAGTGGGGTGAAATACACAAACAACTGGATGCCGTAACTGAATCAGTTAGGTCCCACCTACTCAAAATCTCCCCTGAAGGTAAACAAGTAGCCCAGAATATTTTTAAAAAACACTCTAGATTCAGCAGACACTTCTGCTAGAGTGATAACTGAGGGCACCTTGCTCAAACACCATTCATGGCTTCGGGATTCAGAGTTCAAACCCGAAACTAGGTCAACTTTAATACATATGCCTATTGAAGATTCACTCCTCTTTGGCATGGCAGTAGACAACCAGTTAGAAACCACCAAAAGGGACCATGAAACCCTAAGAACACTAGGGTAGATTTATAATAAACCCTTTATCCATCAAGGCACCTTCAATATTCGGCATTCATTTTGGAACCAGGGTTTTTCAAGGGCCTCACAGTCTGGCTTGGGAACCTCCTCATCCTCTTGGTACAATCCCCAAAGCTAATCCTCCTCTTTTCAACGGAGTCAACAAAGAGGGTTTAGGTGAGGAAAAGGTTTAGGTGAGGAAAAGGTTGGGGCAGAGTTACAGCCTCTAGAGGCTCTGCTTCCCCCTCCAAAAATAACGCTCCAGTCTACATATCCTGCCATGCTTCCCCAGAAGGGCACATTTCGGAACTGCAATTTCTACCGATCTAGGAACTTTCAAGCTCAAAATGTTCCCTTGCACAGCTCCTACACCTAAATTTACTCATTATCAATCTAGTGCAAAGAACATACTTGGAAGAATATTGGAAGAATATTAGCAACAATGCTATTTACCTTAAAAATGGCATCAGTTATTGCCATCCCTCCTCCCCAAGAGCCAACACCACCACCAGCTGGAGTACCTTCACAACAAAAAAAAGCAGTACTTCCAAAGACAATGAAAACTACCAAGAACATGAGGTAGAGGAAGTGCGTACCTCTAGCACCCAGAGAGAATCATGGGTGTGGCAGTTCTTTACCGCTGTTGGGAATGTACCAAATGCGAAAGCAACCAAAGTGAAATGCACTAAGTGCACTCAGTCGCGGACTACCTGGACAGTACTCCCACAGGACCACCTCCATGCATCACTAAACCAAATCCAGCCCTGCAATGCTCTCAGAAAGGTTGTTCCTTTCTTACCAAGTAGTAGGCCGTCTTCCTCCACCTCATCTTTCTCAACCAATATTGTAACCACACAGCCTACTTCTGTGGGACACAAAATCCCTGCAGCTACCTTGCAAGCTATAAAAGAGGCTGTTGATCCATATCTTTCGAAGACAACCGTCCTCTGTATATAGACACCATCCTGCAGGGGGAAGCAATTTAGAAGTGCTTTGCAAGCTGTAATCAGGGAGCATGAGAAACACTGCCCCTACCATAGAAGTAACACACGCGCATCATCTGCCCCTCCATATTAGTTCTTGGTGCCTCTTCCCTCATTTCCCAGCCCACCTTACGTTCTAACCTCTCCTGCAAAAAAATAAATACATCAAACAACAACAAAAGGAAGGTTCCTTTAGGAACCACCTTTCACAGTTAAAAAATAGAACACAAAAAAGAAAATAGTGTAGACTCCATCTACTTTACATTTCTCAGTAAAGTACATAGACTCAATAAGATTTTTCAACATTTCCATTAGCATTTTGTGTTATGCTAATGGGAATAATGTGGTGGTCATCCCCCTTTCCAGAGATTGGAATGGAGGATAACGGCCTGGCAGCCCAAGTTATCCGCCCAAGGGAAGTGAGGGCAGATAATGAAGTCTCCGGACCGTTATCCCCCATTCCAGCCCCTGCACTGGGAGATGAAGTCCATTAGCACCCCGGGTACCCAAAGCAGTAACTAAAAAAGAAAAAGGATTTTTCTTCTACGATGGAAGGAAAATCCTTTTCCAAGATAGCCACCATGGAAAGGGAAGGCGAAACACCGTACAGAGCCCCTCTTCCCTTTCCATTGCAGCTTGCAGAAGGCGAAGAGAGAACCTAATGAAAATATTACCACAAGCACAATTTTTCCCCTTTCAAACCTATCCCACTTTTGAATAACTTTACCACATAGCCGGTCCCAGGTGGACATGGCTACTTTAACCCCATTTGTTGTCCCTCGTGGTTGTGGCCAGCAGCCAGATTGTCCGGGTCATGACCATATGGTCTGTCGTCCCTCGTGGTTGTGGCCAGCAGCCAGATTGTCCGGGTCATGACCATATGCCTTGACCAGGACTATCTGCCCACTGGCTATACCTCAGTCACCAAAGATATGACTATTTTATGTACCTATATTATGACACTTGTCAAAAAATAAAACACTGGCACATTTGCAAAACCATGCTTTAAGGTCCTTGCTAATGCTCCTTACATGTGTTTGATAGAAATCTGCCCATTTGACAAAACCCTTTCAGACTTTACACAAACATTCATGGTTGGGTCTATAATCTTTCTGGAAACCTTTGTCCACATTTGTCAAATGGCAACAAAGTTATAAGCCATTTAAAAATGTTGAGACCCCCCTCTAATTTAGCCCCCTCTTGACAAAATACCACCAAACTTTGCAAAACAATTCAGAATCCTGTGTAGAATGGAATTTAAAAATGTCATGCAGTTTCATTGAGTGGCGCCAAAGTTATAAGCCATCCAAAACTGCTTTTCACCAACCCTGTAATGCAGAAATAGGCATAGATGTCCCTGGATATCTGATGTGTTTGCGAACATCACAGGACTGTCCCCGAAAATTAGGACTGGTCGCGAACTTCACAGGTTAAAAACACCCGTTTTTTTGGCTTCTTGCGTCCATATCCCATCCCATCCTCATCACCCCTCACCTCCCCAGAGATTGTTTGGTAAGTTTGACAAGTGCAATGTTGCATTTTTTTGATGTTTTTACTGTGATGTCCGCGGACACCGGTTGCTGTCTGTGAGTTCAACATGGCGGGCGTTTCCAAAAATCTGACGCACTTCACGCTTTCCACCATACAATCTGGGTGCGCGTCCAATGTCCGCGGACATCACGTCACCCTGCAGGCCAATCGAATGCCTGTCTTTAGACCGAACAGGGAAGTGGGTCTGCGGACCTAACACAGATATCACACATTTTTTTTTACCTATTTGTTGGTCGTTTTAAAAGAAACAACTAGACGGATTTACAGCAAATTTGGTGAACATTGTCTTTTCCATTGCGTCTTTGGGAAAAAAAATTTTAAGACCCCCCCCAATAACCTTGCCCCCCCCTTGACTAAACCTCCCCAAACTTGCCAAAAAAATTCAGAACGGACCATATATTTTTTTTGTTGCAAAGTTTGATAAGGATTAGTCCAAGGAGAGCGAAGTTATAAGCCAACCAAAAAGTGCTCTTCCTTTGAGTTAAGCAACTTAACCATGACTACACGACTGCTACCGCAGACCGTGTAATATAGCGAGAGATTGAGATTCATCAATAGGAGAATAGAATTGCATGTGAATTAAACATGTGGGTAGTAAAATAAGGAAAAGGAAAGGAAAATAGGTAAAAATAGTCAGAATAAGCACAAGTACAGCTTATCTCAGTCTTATGAAGTCGAACCCTAAGATAGTGCGAGGGCTTTGTACCCAAAAGTCACAAGTTTCAGTATGTAGCCTTTTCAGGTAAAGTATGACATAGGAGAGGATCCTTAACCCTGGTTCGACGGCCAGAGGCTAAGTCAAAGGGAGTTAGGGTGAAGAACTTCACGCCCAGTGTTGCCCTATGGAGGACAGACGGGGGAAGAAACAGATATGTTCACATACCTCCTCTCTCCAATTCTTTCAGATAACACTGCAGGTCTTCCGGAATCTGTTGGGGACACTATTATAGATCGTTGGTTCGGATGAGAAAAGCCCAGGGGTTGCGGGTGCATAAATCACTTTTTCCAGGTTGGTAGTCGATCACGTTGCACAGCAAAAGGTTCAAGCCGGCATCCAGAAGACCCAAAACAAAGAAAGATTAAGACTTCTGCGGAGAAGACCCCCTCAGTACACCTCACGGGATTGAAGGAGTGTTTGAACAAAGGTCACCAAAGTCAGGCGGCGACAGGCGATCGTACAGCAGCGAACACAGACGCAGCCCTACTAAAGCTTCCCTTGAAGTGAGATGCCTGAAAATGCAGGAGCAGGTGACTTGTAGCATATAGTAAAGCTCAGCACAGTTCCATGGCACAATGGAAAGACTACTACTGCTGCTGGGAGGTAGCCCAGGAAAGAGCTAGTCAGTCCACCGGGTGGTCCAGGGGCACTTGAGAACACACACACAGGGCAAGACTGGTTGTACCCACTGGTCTAAGGGCTAAAACACCAACAAGGGTCTTCTGCTCCCTGCCTGATCTCAGGCCTTCACTGGGCCAATCACTGGAGCCGATGGTGGTCAGCTGTAGGGGTTGTCCTGTTGTCAGCGTGCTACTCGTCTTCATCTAAATCTTGTCTCCAACCGTGATCAAAAGAACAGTTGCAGGAGTCCTACTTTTATCCAGAATTCAGGTTGGGAGCAAGCCCACCAATGGTAAGGATCTGCATCATTGAAACAGCCTGCGATTGTTTTTTTCTGTACAACCAGTGGTCATCACATCCATCAGCAATAGACTTGCAGGTGCCAGAGGATGTGGACTGGGACCAGACAGTCCCAACCCCCTCTTCTGGCTCACACACACAACGCCCACTTGCCTGCAAAAGCCACACTTATAAGGCATTTCCTGATTGAGAAGGAGGAACAAGGCCAAACAACAACATGGCCAGAGAATACGCGAAAAACCTTGTTGTGTAGCCATTTTAGGGTGCTAGGCACCTTTAGTAGCCATTTTGGGGTAAATGGAAAAATGCACCAGTAAAGGATCACTTAAAACGCTACCAACTGCACAGCTGTCCTCAGCATGTCTTAGGCACATCATCAAGGTAACCAAACGGCCATTATATAAAATGTTATAAGGATACAAAGTATCCTAACTGCACTTCATTTTAAGGTAATGTGTGCAATTGTAAAAATACAAGATTTCATCGAGAGAGATTGTCTCTCAGTACTGAGAGTCTTACTAGTCCGTTCCCTACAAGAATGAGCAAAACAGACAAGGGAAGTAAAACAGAAGGATTTCCTGGCCTCTGAAATGTCAGGACAGGGTTAGAAAACAAACAAAAATAATGGAGTTCCATAGAAATCTGTGGGGGGATAGGTGCAAAAAGAAAATCTTTCCTAAAACCAACCGTCCTTACAGGAAGACTCAAGTCATCAAACACTTCCCATGTAGCCAGCCAAGATTCTGGAATCCTGGGAATAGGAAGGATAGCCAATATCCCTTTCTACAGACCTCCTGTCCTGTAAGGGGGATTGATGGGGGGGAAACCACCAATGGAATCCCACTTGCCCTGACCCTAGGGGTGTTAATCTTAGCAGGCTCACCTCCCTAGTCCCAATGGGGGTGGCTCCTCCTTGGGGAGAGGGGATGAATTCCCTTGATTGGCCAAACACCTGAATTGTGTGATTCAAAGGATTGAATCTTTAAATAAACACATGCATTGCTACACATGTTAATATAATTATGTATCAATTTTTATCTTTCGAGTAACATCCTGCACTATTGAACATTCTTTTTGTGTTATAAGTCCTAACACTAAGGCACACTTTGACCCTATCCTGGGGTTTGGCTAATGATTCGTTCTATATGAGGTTGTTCATCGTAACTGTGGTAGGTTAGAGATGGGATGCTGACAACTGGACATATTTGTGAAAACACTTTAAGGTTTCATAAAGTAAAAAGAAAATCCCCCCACCTAGCCCTATTTCTATGGTAGAGATTCCCTATCTAGTAAATTAATGGGGGGAAAAGGTGCTTGCCAGGTGTTGTGCATGAATTGGTTCTGTCCTCTGTCCAAAACCTAAGCTATTTAACTTACCTATTAATATTAAAGAAAAGGCTAATTCAAAAAGGTGTTCCGGTTTAGGCTGGCTGGTGCATGACCACCTACATATGAATGTCTCTGGAAAATGCCCCTCTCGGTTTCCCGTATTTTTCTCATCGTTCTGATAAACCACAAAGTTCCTGTACAAAAAGTTTAAATGTTCCTCTTGTCTTTCTCAGGCTTGGCTTTCTTTCACTGTCTTCACAAATCATAAGGTTCCTCAACATTGGCATAGAGCAAAAACTGCAAACTCCTCTCCCCTCCACACAATTTCAGGCACATGTTATAGGTTTCTTCCCTGCATGTAGAGCTACTTAAATTGTTCAAATGTTAGCTTTGGCTCACGCCTTTGGGTCGATTCTGTGCCGTGGATGTGACAACTTTTAGTGGTCCCATGTGAACCTGTAGATTCAGATTCAAGTGTCTAACTAGAGTTCCCTATCCACTGTCTGCGGCTTTGGTTATTTGGGTGGTCAAGGCCTTTTCCTCTGGGCTGTGTGTCTTCTTCACAAAGACTGCATTTTTCACATACACCCCTCTCAGGCTTTTCCTCTCCTTCACCCACTCCCCTTCTAGGTGTAGGCCTCTCGTTCACCCGCCTTTAGGGATTCATTTTTTCCTCGTTTCTAGTATTCCACTTTCCTATATTGGATTCTTGTACCCCTTCTTTGGGTGCTATATTCTGTTTTTTGCTAGGCCTGTCCCGTTTCCTAGTTCAGGATCACCCCAGACAGCCTGAGCTCTGAATGTAAAGGGTATTTCCCCATCTGTCAGTGGTTAAGATTAAATCCTAGTGAGTTGGAATGCGACAGTGAAGCTTTCAGACACTGAATTAGAAACCAGAGAACGTCTTCTCACGTCTTGATTCAGTGCCGAATGTGCTCTTGTTACAATTTATATTTATTTAAATGGGTCTGGAGGTGTTTCACCACCCAACCTCATTAGTCAGAATGAAGATTACCAAGGCTGCCAGCGCTGGTAGTCTTGATTCTATGAAAGATACCGAGGCAAGAATTATGCTTAAACTCCTTTATTGCCACTTCCCATAGCAGCTAATTTCAAAACTCTAACCTTCAGTTTCAACAAAGTTCTTTCCTTTTTGAGATAAACAAGAAAAACAGAAAGAAACAGTCTACAAAACTACCATGACCTGAGACTATTAATCCCCACAAGTCCCCAGAGTTCCTGGAGTTTTGACCTTAGCTACCACACCAACCCGTGGCCAGCACTATCCATGCCTCACTTCTTGCCTGAACTCTTTCCTCTTTCTTTAATGTCTTGTAAACAGTAAAACCGAGAACTCTTCCAACTTCTTGAATTTAAACTTGAACCGGCTACGACTAGATTCAACTCTCAGCCGACTCTACTACAATGTACTTTTCCGTCCTGAAGCACTGTCTCCTTCAGCTGCTCTTGGCCTCGTCCCCTAGAACTCAAACCAGAAATACATAATTAGGGCAGGAGTACGCGGTCATCAATCACATAAATATGTACAAGAGAGCCAGACAAAATGAACCAACTTCTATTTCATCATCAACATTATCATCATTATCATCATTTTCCCTCCCTGCGTACAAGGGCGGGAATAATGCTTGCCTCTGTGTCTTTAATAGAATCAAGACTATAGCCTTGGTAATCTTCATTCTATGTCAAGACTGCAGGCGCGCATTACGCTTGTTCAAAGCTTTCTAACACCACATTAGCTAACGAAGCCACATGTTTGAAATAGAAGGTCTTAAACGTAGACTCTGAAGACCAGTCTGCTGCTTTCAAAATGTCATGCAAGGAAACGCCTGACACAAAAGCTTTGGATGCCATAGCCCCCCTTACAAAGTGCGCCCCAAATATGTTCTGGTCTATGCCCGCTCAGCACATGACCTCCCTAACCCACCTAGCTATGGTGGCTGTGGTGTTAAAAGGCTTCCTACGCGCTATCAGTAACTGCTGCACGCCTGCTGGTCTCACGTTCTCAGTCACTCTCTCATACTCTTTAATGCAACACGCTACACATAACTTGGGTTCTCCTGAAAAGTACGGATATGAAATAACTGTAGATGCGCTCGTAGTTCTCTGCGCAATTTGAAAAGCTACACCCTCTGGATAAAAAATATTTCTGTTAACTTCTAAGGCCTTTACATCAGAAACCTTTCTACAAGATACTAAACACAATAACATAGCCAATTTGCCCGACAAGCACTAGACTGACGGTCATTATCCGGCCACTGCTTAAAGAGGCGGAAGACCCGCTCAACGTCCCACATCACTGAGTATTTGGGAACCACCGGCTTTTGCATCTTTAAACCCCTCAATAATCTAACCACTGCAGGATGTTGCCCAATAGGATGACCTTTACACCTCTCGTGCCCCATGGAAATCGCTGATCTATACACTCCCAGCGTGCGGAAAGCCTTTCCACTCGCCGACATTTCCGCCAGCAAAAATTGAATACTTGGACTACAGATGCTGAAACGGGATGAATACATTGCTGTCCGCACCATTCCTCCCATTTCACCCAAGCGGCGACATAGCTCCTAAGAGTAAAGGGGGCCCATGAATCTGATATGATTTGCAGCCTCTCTCGAAAAGGCCTGGCAAATCCCAATCGACTCCTGAAATCCTGCACGTTAACAGCTGTAGGATCCTCCCCTGAACTAAGGGATGTCTCTGGCCTGACAGATCGCAAAGCAGGTCTGCTTCCCACGGAATCAGTCTCGAAAAATCTGAGGAAAGTTCCATCAGAGTCAGAAACCAGGCTTCTGATTTCCAGAGCGGCGCCACCATCACAACCTCCGCCCGCTCTTGACGTACCTTTGCCAGGGTCTTCATTAGCATTATGAAAGGCGGAAAGGCATAATGTAGCGCACCTCCCCAATTGTGTAGGAACGCATCTGTCCCCAATGCTCCGAGATCTATCCTCCAACTGTAATACTTCAGCGCTTGCGCGTTCAATCTGGAGGCACACAGGTCTGTTTCCACTGGTCCACAAAATCCCTGCAACTGCTCAAACACTCTCCTGTGCAACTTCCAATCGCTGGAATCTGCTAGATACCCGGAGTTCCAGTCCGCTATCATGTACTGTTTCCATGGGAGATACTCTGCCACTATCACTAACTTCTTCTGCAGGCAGTAAGGCCAGAAGTCCTTCGCTATCTCTGCCAACATTCTTGACCTTGTTCCTTTCCAACTTGTTTATGTAACGCACTGCTGATATATTGTCCATTCTCAGAAGAATGCAACAATTTACCCTGTCCATTGCGAAAACTCGCACTGCAAACGAACCTGCTAGCAACTCTAGGCAATTTGCATGCAACCTTAACTCCTCTTCCGACCATCGCCCTCCTGTTTGCAGCTGGCCACACCTGGCGCCCCAGCCTCCCCTGTTTGTATCCGACTCTATGGCCATCTCTGGCATGTCCCCAAAGATGGCTCTGCCATTCCAGGCTTTCATATTCTGAAGCCACCACTGTAGCTCTACTCTTTCTTCCTCGTCCAGAGGAACTAGCTGGTGATACCTCACTCCACCTTGCAGGTGTTTGATCTTCAACCTCTGAAGCGCTCTGTAATGCAGAGGCCCGGAAAGATAGCTTGAATCGATGCTGCCAGGAGCCCTACAATGCGAGCTAGACTCTGAAGCGAAATGAGCGACTTCCCCATCGCTACCCTCAACTCCTTCTTTATACTCTTTATCTTTTGCTGGGGTAGCTGCAAGGTGGCTTTCCTGGTGTGTACTACAACCCCAGAAACTCCATCCGTTGCCTCGGATCGAGCTCCGATTTCTCTCAATTGATCAGAAATCCGAGGGAAGACCGCAGATTGCTCTCTCAGAGAACCTGCTACTTAAAGACCCACTTGGTTTGGGCCAGTATCAAGATATCGCCTAGGTTAATAATAATTCTGATACTTCTGCTTCTGATGGCTTCCGCTACAGGCCTCATCACCTTTGTGACAGCCCAGGGGGCCAATGCTAGACCAAAAGGGATGCATGTGAAACGCCAGCTTCACTTCCTCCAGAAGAATCTGAGATAATCTCTGAACCCCTGCTCTACTGGGATGGTAAAATAGGCATCGTTCAAATCTAGCCTCGCCAGCCAGTCTCCCTTGGATTGCAGATCTATGAGAAGATGGATGCCTTCCATCTTGAAATGCCTGTAAACCAGCCACCCGTTCAACTCCTTAAAGTTGATAACCGGTCTCGACTTCCCTTTTGTGTGAACCAGGGACATATTGCTGTATTGATATTGATATTTTATTTCTATTGCGCTCGTACACAAGTGTGTCTTGTGGACGAGCGAGAAGTGCCCTGACGAGGCACTCTCATCGGGGCACTTCTCTATCGCTCCCTTCTTCGCTAGCACTAGAATCTCCCTCTTGAGGAGTACCTCCTTCTCTGTCGACATTCTTATACTGCTTGGGACCCGGGCTTGATGTGGTGCACTCACGAACTCCAATCTTAGCCCCACTACTGTTTGCAAAACCAAGGTATCGCCTGTTATCATTCGCCACCTGTCTATATATAATGCTGTGTTCGCCCCCCCCCCCCCACCTTGGGGTAACTTTAGCTCAGCGCACTTTCCTCCGGAAGGATTATGTGCCGGAAGTTTCCTCTGACTCTTCTCCCGCTAAAGCCTCTCCCTCTGGCAGGGAATAAAGTGTCTTGCTGCCTGCTCTCCCAGTGTTGCGTCCTGGGTCGTTGAGGCAGTCTTGTGAAGGTGCGACCGGCCGCGCGGCCTCTGTGGCGACTGGTCCGGTGAAAACTCGCCCCGGGAAAACTTTACAGTTGGAGGTCCGCGCCTTCTCCAATGCCGACTAGGTCCCTACAAAGCGGGACATCTCCTTGACGAACGCTTTGCCAAACAACCCCCCCTTTGGCTGCCTGAGCTGCCTCGCAATTGGCGAGGTCCCCTAACTTGCTGTCGATCTTCAGCAACAGGCACTGCTGCCTTTCCGCTGAAAGGGTGCAACTGGCATTTCCCGGAAAACGGACCGCTCTCTGCGCCCAGCTGGCCAACGTACACAGATCCACCGTTTCCCCGGTATCCCTGGACCTTTCAGCTAAATCCATGATCTTCGTTAGGGGACCTGCCATACCTAGCATCTTATCCTGGCAGGACTTCCAGGCGCGGTCCACACCTCTTCTGACATCTTACGTAGCCTTGGTCACAAAAGTGAAGATCTTGGCGTCCAGCTCAGGTGTCTCCATGACTTTACTCAGAAGATCTGGCCTTGGACACTCTGCCCTCATGCCCAAGCCCTCGCTCTCCAGGGGTTTGCAAATTCGTTGGGTCTTCTATTGTGCTACCCTGGGGGAGAGCAGCCATTCTGAGGACCTCTGTGTCTGATACTGTCCGGGTCGAACATGTCATCTATATCTTACACTTCTTCCGAGTCTCGTGTTGCCTTGTGATCACCTTGTCCTCCTCCTCGAGGCCTTCTTCGACCTCTTCATTCTCCTCTTGCTAGGAATCTCTGCCTTCTTCGGCTGCCCCTGTATTTAACACCTCTTGGGTAGTGGGTCCGAGGATCAGCACTGCCGTTGTCCCCAAAAAAGCTGCTTTTAGCTTGTCAAAGGGATCGGCCATCTCCCGGGGCTTAATCTGCACCCCTGATGTGTGACCCAGGGGAGAGAGGGGGTAAAAGAGTGGGGGCTCTTCTGGATCTTGCCCACTCCCTTTTGGGCAGACGCCTGTTTCTTAAGCGAGCCTTGAAGTGCCCTCTCCTGGGCTGAGCTCTCTCGCCTTGCTCTTAGGGACCGTCATTGCTATGAGGGATTCTAGCACCTCTAGGCGCTCCTGGATGGGTCTCACCCTTTGGGATACCGCTACCGCTAGCAAATCCCCCAGGACCCTCTTAAAACTGAGAGACAGATCCTTGTCTCCTTCCCACTCCTCTTCGCTGTATTCCGGAGTATTGGGAAGGGTGTCCCTAAGTCTCAATTGTCTTTCCTTTTTTTTTCTTATGCTCTATGTGCCTGTATTGCCAATGCCTCGCAGATGGCAGTAAGTGTGAGCAGCTCTGTGCTCTAATTCCCCTTTATTTGCAGGCTCTGTGGACTGAAAACTCTGATCTGCTCGCGTGCCGAATCTGCTCCCAAAAAGCGAACCGCACATGCGTGATGACACATGTCCCACGTGATGACAACAAATCAATGGGTCCTTTCCTCTAAGCCGCTGCACGGCTGGAAAGACCTCTTTCTTTAATGCGGGCTCTCTGAATATACCGATTGAGCACAGGGGAGCACTGGTCACTTGGAGCGAGCTAGATGACTTGCGGTCCCGGTGCTATCCCCGCTTCCACTAACGTTCTAATTTTCATTCGCGACTCGCTGAAAATGCATAGCTAAACCTTGTTGTAATCCACAACAAAAAGGTACTTTTTTTTTACGGCACTAAGCGCCCTATCTGCGCTGTGCGCATTCACCAAACACCTGTTACTTCACACTGCGCTGTTACTCACTGCCAACTACCTAGACATGTTAAGGACAACTCAAAGTGACTTATCTGCTTGGGAAGCAGCAAAGAAAGAGGAAGGAGTTCAGGCAGGAAGTGAGACATGGACAGTGCTAGTCACGGATTGGTGTGGAAGCTGAAGTCAAAACGACAGGAACTCTGGGGACTTGTGGGGGTTAGTAGTCCCAGGTCATGGTAGTTTTGTGGACTGTTTCTTTCTGTTTTTCTTGTTTATCTCAAAAAGGAAAGAAAGTTTGTTCTGCTTTGGGAAGTGGCAATAAAGGATTTTAAGCATAATGCTTGCCTCCGGTCTTGACATAGAATTGCAGTTACACTGCTAATATCAAACCTTTCTGTTTGTAACATATTTGTATTTATTGTTTTTATATAGTGCTTTAATCCAAAGCGCTTTACAGTTTAACAACAAGAATACATCAAACATGGAACAGTAGAAGCAATAACAATATACATGATTGAAATCAGAAAAACAGTATATAGAACAATTTGCATATGAGAAGGAAGGGGAGAGGAGAGGGATGGGGAAGGAAGGAAGAGCAAGAGGAAGAGGGAGAGAGAGTAGGGAGTAAAATGAGTGGTAGGAAGAGAGGAGATCTTAGGAAAGACGGGGAAGCTAAAGAGAACTATGATGGGGTACTAGAGGGAGAGAGAGAGAGAAAGGTAAAAGGGGATAAGGTGTCAGGAGGGGGGGTGAAGGAGTGATTTCAAGGAGGAGCGGAAGGAGGAATAGGTGGGGATGGAGCAGATAGAGGTAAGGAGTTCCAACGTAAAGTGGCAAGGAGCTGAAAGGAGCGGAAACGAGAAGAGGCACAAGTGGCTGAGGGGGCAGAAAGTAAGAAGAGATCAGAACGAAGGGAGGGAGAGGGGGTGTAGAATGAGAGAAGAGAGGAGAGATATGGAGGGGCAAGGTCATGAAGAGATTTAAAGACAAGACAAAGGAAGTGAAATTTAAGTTGGGAGTGGAAAGGAAGCCAGCTTAGGTAAGAGAGTGAGTTGGAGACAGAGTCAAGGGGAGAGAGAAGGCAGAGGGTACGGATAGCAGAGTGGTAAAGGGGGGTCAAGATGGGAAGCGGGGAGACCGAAGAAGAGAGAAGAACAATAGAAAAGGCGAGAAAAGATGAGGGAGGAGATTAAAAGTTTGGTAGCATGGAAGGTGAGAGAAGAACGGATATTAAAGAGGTGGTAGCGACATGCGCAAGAGGTAAGGGAGATATGATGGGTAAAGGAGAGGGAAGAGTCAAAGTAAATGCCTAGAGTACAAGCATGGGTGGAAATAGGAAGTTTAGAAAGAGGAAGATGAATAGAAGGGCGGCGTGTGGGGGGAGGAAGTGTGTTAGAGGGAAAGAATAAGACTTCAGTCTTGTCAGTGTTAGGAGAGAGATAGTGAGATGACATCCAGTTTTTAACAAATGATCTTCCAAATTCTCTTTATTCGCACATCAAACCAATCAAATTTGGTTGGATAACAAGTCCTATCCCTGTACTTGTCCAAGACATGGGGCTTCAATGCCTATGAGCTTTTCAACACAGAGTCCAGTTCAGCCCAGCATGTGCTCAATCAGATTTCTACTAACCCCTTAAGTGCCAACGATGAGGTGTCTTGTCCTTGGGGTACACCTCCAGGGTGCCAAGGACGAGATAGCTCGGCCTTTTTGGCACTCCGTTTCAAAACAGTAATCCAACCCCTGGGCTATGTGAGGGGGAGGTTCCCCCTCACTGCCCGTGGTCTGGATTACCTTCAATTTCATGTTGGCGTGCGTAATGCACGCCAGCGTGAAAGTGAAAGTAATTTCACCGCGGCAGCGAGTGCCCTTCTCCCTCTGCCTCGATCTCCGGCTGTATTTCAAGCTGGAGATCGAGAAGGTGTCGTTGGAAAGGGGAGAATCTCCCATTTCCAGTGACACCTTGTGTGACAGCATTGCTGGTCAGGGATCGGGCGCAGAGCGCTCGATCCGTGGCTAGCAATGCCACTAGACACCAGGGATGTCTTTTCAATGCGGGGGGGAGGTAGGGGCTGCTTACAGAAAGCAGCTCTCTCCCCCCCTGTCCCCCAAAGCATGGGGGCACATATGGATAACCCTGGGGGGCAGATGGCTGATCATCTGCCCCCAGGGAAGGGGGCAAATGAAAAAATAAAATAAAAAAATGCAACAGGGGTAGGGGGCCACTAGGCACCAGAGATATTTCTGGCACTGAAAGGGTTGTGCCCCCCCCCACACCAAGTGGAAAGGGGGTTGCCACCTCTTGTAGCCCCATTTCTGCCCCCAGGCAGGAGTACATTAGGTGGCCCCCCCATCCACTTGGAGAGGGGGGCACCAGGAATAGGTGTGCAGGCCCCCCAAAGGATGGGGCCTGCAGGTTAGGGCCCCCTAGGGGCAGATGGCTGATCATCTGCCCCCAGGGAAGGGTGCAAAATGAAAAAACAATGAAACAAAAAACAAAAACAAAAGGGAGATTTTGGTGGGGGGGCACTAGCCACCAGGGATTTATTTTATGGAAAAGGGGGTTGCCATCTCCCCCTCACCCCTTGTAGCCCTCCCTGGGGGCAGATATCTGCTCGTAGGAAGGGACATCTGACCCCAGGGAGGGCTGCACGAGATGCCCCCCTCTTATCCGCCCCCAGGGGGGCTGATTGAGATGGCCCCCCTTTCATTTGGTGTGGGGGTGGAGAGGCCCCACCCCCCTTTACATTGGAACATTCCCCGGGGGTTTAGGGTACCCCTCAGCCCGCCCTAAAGTGTAGTGTACCATTTTCAATTTTCTTTCTTTGTTTACCAAACTTCCCTTGGCTTAGATGGGCACATTAGTGTGCCAATCTGCCCCTAGGGTGCCCAAACCTTACTGCCCCACCCACTGAGGGGCCTGTCCAAAATTCTTTGGTGGCCCTCTTCCCCCCCATCCCAAATGGAGGGGGGGTGTACCTCACACAGCCGCTTGTAGGAGGCCCAGGGAGGCCTGCATGAGGTGCCCCTGCCACCCATTTGGGGTGAGGGGGGAGAGGGCCACCACAAAATGTCAGACAGGCCCCCCAATGGGTGGGGCAGTAGGTTTTGGGCACCCTGGGGGCAGAATGGCACACTATTGGGCCCATCTGCGCCAAGGGGAGTTGGGTAACCAAAGGAAAAAAGTGAAAATGGTAGACAGCATTTTAGGGGGGGCTGTGGGGCACCCCAAACAGACAGGGAATTTTCTAATGGGAAGGGGTGGTGGCCCCTTGGCCCTGCACCCACAATGGGGTGGGGACCATGTCATGCAGCCCTCCCTGGGGGCAGATATCTGCTCCTAGGAAGGGACACCTGACCCCAGGGAGGAGTGCATGACAGCCCCCCCCCCTTATCTGCCCCCAGGGATGGGCTACATGAGATGCCCCGTCCTCCATTTGGGGGGGGGGGGTGGAGAGGTGCACCCCTTCACATTACAAAATTCCCCGTCGGTTTAGGGTGCCTCTCAGCCCCCCTAAAGTGCAGTCTGCCATTTTCAATTTTTTTCTTTGTTTACCAAACTTGCCTTGGCACAGATGGGCACATTGGTGTGCCAATCTGCCCCCAGGGTGCCCAATCCCTACTGCCCCATCCGTTGGGGGGCCTGTCCGACGTTTTGGGGTGGGCTTCTCCCCCCACCCCAAATGGAGTGTAGGGGGGGCACCTTAATGCAGCCCTCTCTGGGGGCAGATATCTTCCCGTAGGAAGGGACAAATGTGTTTTTACTGGGGTGAGGGGGAGGGTGAGGTTCAGTAGACGACTAGGGATGGCTTGCAAGGGGGGGCATGCTTAGAAAGTATGAGTGTAGATTTGTTTTTGCTGGGGTTACTGTAGGTAATGCATGTTTTTTGTTTTGTTTACAGCTTTTTCTACACGAGCAGCTGCAACGTTATGTGAGTACCGTTTTTTTATTATTCTATGGTTAGGGCCCACTGTCAGTGGGGTGGGTGAGGCTGGGGCTGGATTGTTGGTGGTGTGGGTGGAAATGGTGACCGCAAAAGTGATGGGTAGAAGGTTTTGAACGAATCTGTACCACTGGCAATGCTCTGGGCAACCTTGCGAATGGGCCATCTGGGCAGATATTTTGGTGGGCTGGGACACAATTGCAGGGGCAGGCCACAAATTGCCCCCCCATGCCAGCAGAACATTGGTGTTTCCCTGGGAGCGGATGCCTCCCATGTGGGTTGTCCATGTGCAAGCCCAGGGTGCACCTCTGACTGTTTTACGTTACAGGTGTCACCTCCGGGGAGGAATGGGGCTCCTGTCGGAACTCCCTGGAGCTGCCGCTGTGCTTAGGGGACGGTACACCAACATGGTACATGGATGTTCAAGGCCAGGGACATCACCTCCAACCGTCCTGGAGTTGCGGCTGGGCTGCATTACAGCTTTTCCCTTCGGGTAGGTATTGGTACACTGCCGGGACTCCCTGGTGGGGAGAAGCTGTAACACAGGGCAGCCAGAGCTCCAGCAAGGTCAGCAGTAATATCCCTGGCCTTGGGCACCCTTCTCCCATGTGGGTCTTTGCCGGGGGTTGTGGGTAATAAATTCTGTGCCACTTTGCGCAAGTCAGACCTCTGTGGATTCCCACAGGTGTCCTCTTTTGGGAAATGCATGGGGTTCCCTGTTTTTCTTGGTGGCTTGGATACCCTAGGCCCATATCTGTATGGTGAGCCCTTCTGAAAAAATCGTAAAATTCAGCTGTCAGAAAAGACTTGGGGTTAGCCGTGTTTTGGGCTTTCCCCTTGGCACCCGGGTAGGTGCAACCACACATGAGGTACCTTTTTTCGTTGGGACACGTGCGGGAATGCGGGAAGGTAGGCCATGTGTTGTTAACGGCGTGTTACGGTGGGTGAGCCGAGTGAAATGTGCGGAAATTGTTTTTTTTTGCCACATTTCAGACTTTGCCAGGCTTTCTGGGTAATACATTCTGGGCAGATTTGCGCAAGTCAGACCTCTGCGCATTCCCACTGGTGTTCTCTTTTCGGAAATGCATGGGGTTCTCTGTTTTTCTTACTGGCTTGGATATCCTAGGCCCTTATTTGTATGATTTGCCCTTCTGAAAAAATCGTGAAATTCAGCTGTCGGAATAGACTTGGGGTTAGCCGTGTTCTAGGCTTTCTCCTTGACGCCCAGGTAAGTGCACCCACACATGGGAGGTACCATTTTCGTCGGGACACGTGTGGGAATGCGGGAAGGTATGACATTTGTTTAGTTTGTGTGGTTTTCATAACGTTCTGACCCATTTGCTGGTGCCCTTTGTCACACAACCCTTTCATTTCCCAAATGTGCCCTACATTTAGTCGCTTCTTTAGGCACCATACACTTTTGTAACCTGCACAAGTCACCTACTCTTGGAAAGGTCTGCCTGTGCTCTTTCAAAAAATGTATGCTTGCCATTCCTCACCACCCTGGTTTTCCTGATTTACACATGCTAAGTACGTCTGTTGAGGCCGTAAGCATAAAACTCCTGTGTACCATGGCTCAGTATTTGGCTTGTGGTATTGCTTGTTTTGTGAAACACTACAAAAAATGTGTGATTTCCTAACTGCAAGAGCCGGGGGAATGTAGCGGAGCATTGTTTTTCTCAAAATTCATAGTAGCCATTTGTAACGCTCACCTGGCTCCCACGGAGGCGCGGGCGTGGCTGGGACTGCTGTGACCTCTTCTGCAGAGATGCGTAAGACCCGGAAGATGGACTGGACTGGATTCCCCAACCTGGCTTTTCTGGCTCGGAGGAATATCCCACTGTGTGTGAAAAGGAAGGGTTAATAGTCTGCGGGTGATGTTCCGACCTCCTACTTCCCTTCTCTCCCTCCGTGAAACCCTTTTGGGATTCCCTGCGAAGACTCACCTTAGGGACCAAAATGACGAGCTCTCCATCCTGCTTCTGATGCAGGGGCGCGTTGTGATTCCAGTTACTTCACTGGATTGATGAGTTTAAACTAGTTTGTCCATTCCCGTCCTACCGCAAATGTTTATGGCAAGTTTGGGTTTATATTCACTCATCTGTTCTTTTCTTTCGCAGGTGCTGGAGAAGATTCCGGGCTGCAGGCGATTTGGATGAAGCCAAATTCTGGTAAGAATTCCGATGAGAGATTCCTTTGCAGTTTTAAGTATCTCCTTTAATGTCCAATGACTTTTTCCCCATAGGGGCCGGGGTACGGCAATGCCGGAGGTAAGGCGCCGACCCGAAAAGAGCTGCTGTGTCTCTCTTGCAAATGGGCAAGTCTTGAGTGAGCGTATTGCTAATGTTCTCACATGCTCTCACTAATACAATGTCTGTTTCTTTTCCCCTTAGGGGCCGGGGTGCTGAGATGCCGAAGGTATGGCACAAACCCGAAGGCGGAGAGGGAATTGAACCACAGGTAAGTTCTACTTAGATTCGTGTTTCCCTTCTCACCTCTCTTTCTCCTTCCTTCCAATAGGTGCTGGATGGCGGTGGAAGCTCCGGATGGACGTCGCAGGACTCGAAAACGCCACGTGTAGGTGAGTGAAATGCAGCGTGCTGCGCGCGACGCGATGCGCGTTTAAAATGTTTGCCTTCTTTGCAGGATCGTCGGCGTGCAGAATCCGGAGTGCAGATGTATCAGGTAAGGTTCTTGTTTTCACCTGTTGTCTTCTCTTTTCTTCTTTAGGTGTTTCCAGGATGCTGGCAGGCGTGATGGAGGACCAAGGCAGGAGCAGGCACGGTGAGCGTCCAGCTGCTGAGTGCAGAACAACCCGAAGCGTGGTCTGCTGCTTGGGTGTGGCTTAAATAGCCTTTCAAGTAGTTCCGGGTATGTATTCTTCCCCCAGAAATATGTATTCCTCCACCGGTCACACCCTAGAGATCAAGTAGTCTCTAGAAAAATAGTTCCTTCCAGTCTTGGAAGTTGCAGCATGGTCTGCACAGGTAAGTTTACACCAAGCACTACTCCCAACCTACTTCTGTATAAGCCTGGCGCCGATGGCGCCAGGACTGATGTCCCCTATGAGCCTGACGCCAACAGCGCCAGGACTGAGTCCAAAGGGCCCCCATCTGGGGCTGCTGGGACTTCCCTTAAATGCATGGTGTCTGTCTCTGAGGGTGCCGGGCCTGGTTTGGCTCCTTGGAGGCAGGCATCATGACACCATTGCTGTACCAAGCCAACCATGTCCACCACATATCTTTATTCTGTCATTTTCCTGCTTTTTCCCCAAACTATGGAATTTTCCCCTACCTAGTTGTTGCCTGACGTACGCATATCAGCCCTTCCTAAACTTGGAATTTTGTCTACTTTTCAGAAATGTATGCCTTTCTGTCCTCCAATTTGGCTTTCCTACCCCTTTCTTCCATTTCGTCCATGCATGTCCAATTGGCAAAAATGGCCAAAATCGCCTACCTCTCAGAAAACGGTTGATAACCACATCAAAATAATTTTCTTTTCGTGTCCACTCAACCTGTTCTTGAAAGCCAGGAAATTGGGGAATTCAGCACAGCAAACCATTTGTTCCTAGCTCTTATAAGGAAAAAACCACAGGACTCTTTGTACATCTTTTTATTGGCTTTTTTTGAAAAAAACCAAAATGTTCGCCATTTTTGCTTATTTTCTCTCACGCCCCTAGAGCAACCTAGGATTCCTGGGTGGCGTTACGACCGCCTACATGTGGGGGGAAAAAGGGGCTGAATTTGGCCGAGATATCTCATGTAATAAAAAAGTTAAAAGGCATAGAATGGCGACATACCGAAATCACCAAAAAAGGCCTTGGCACTGGGGGGGGGAAACCCATGGTACTTAAAGGGTTAACAGTGACACAAAATGCCCCGTCTAATCTAAATTTCAATCGCAATTGAAAGTAATACTGAAAAAAGCTTTTCAAAACCTACTCTTACAGTTTTCCAAACTAAACCTAAAGCTTAGACCAATACAGTAATCAATATCAGTCAATATATCCCCATCACACACAAATTCAAGCACATTTCTATTGCATTCAAATAAAAAGAAAGTCCACATTTAAAGCACGTTGTCAGAGCTATCGGCCATTTTGCAGTGTTTCCAAACAACAAACATGTTCTCAAAGCTTACTACCTATTTTTGCAACAAATACCTGGTCAATGAATGTCAAATATAATGATAGTGAGTTATGAAACTCGCGCTGTCATATTTGACATTTGCTGACATTATGTTATTATTGGGTACTTAATGCTTTGTGACTGAGATCGGACATTATTATTGTCATATTTGTCCTTAATGGCAGCTTTAGGAAAACTTGAGTACAAATTACATTGGTTCAAAATGTTCACAGTTTTACTTGCACTGTAATTTTTATCGTTAATATTATTTTGCTATAAAGTGCTTAGTGCTCTTCACTGATGTCATTTTTCAACCTATTTTTTCATTGATAAAATGCATAATGCATTCCAATTTTTAATACCAATGTTATTCCTTTGCTTTTTTTCTTTCCTAGTCCCTTTTCTCATGCACCACCCATCAGTCTGACCTTTTTGCAGCTAATTGATTGTTGTCTGTGTGCAATCCCACACTTCTGACATATCTATCCTGGTTTGTATTCCAAGTTTCATGTTGTCACTGGGTCATATTTTATGGATTTAACCCTTGTAAAGTGCATCATGCTTTATCAGTGCACTCAATATTTTTTAAAGTGCTTTGTTGCTTACTTTGTCTAGGAATAACCCAGTTGTTGTTCCGTAAAGTCATGTACAGGTACTAACATTAGTAAGGTGCATAGCGCAAATTTGAGCAGAAATTTGTTTTGTTAATACAAATAGTACCACTATCTATCTCATAAAGTGCATAGTGCCTCCATTTATCTTACTATTGTATTTTTAGCATAAACCCTTCCAAGACTAATTATATCTTCTGTGCGAGCGGGTAATGTCACACTTTCCCATGTGCCTTGGCAGTTAGAACTCTTATTTTATGTTCTCAATGCCACTTGTCAATTTATATGATGTTTGTATGCATTTCAAGAAGTTCATTCAAACAATTTTTCAATTTTTAAAAGAAAGATTTTTCCGATTTTATTTTAATCTTTTTTAAACAAAAAAATAAATCACTTCTACAGAGTAACTTTGGAGGATTGTCATCCCATCCATTCTGTTATCTACTGTCATGCGTCTGTCATGGCATCTTAACCTGTTCCTATAGTTCTTCATCTAGATAATCTCCATAATGGATTTTTGTATTCATGTCCACAAGTCTGGATTCTTTTTGCCTCGTTTCCAATTCTCGGTCTCCTCTAGGGTGTTGTGTTACCTGATGTATTCTGATTAATCTATAACCCTGCATGTTTTTCGTCAAAATGTTTCGCAAGAGGGTAGGAGACGTTTTTTTATTTTTTAATGGCTCTTTGGGGCTGCAATATTGTGAATTTTGCCATCAGTTTTGTACTTCCTATGTACCATTTGTTGCATCCACATTTTATCACTTAAATTACATGTGTGCTGTTACATGTCAGGTGCGGTTTTGATTTTTACTTTGATGAGATCCTCTCTTTTCAGTTCCTTTGCTTTTCGATGCACTCTTTCTATCACACGGTTTGGATATTACTTTCTCGAAATCTGTGTGCAGCCTCTTGGGAAAATGTTAGACATTCACTTTCTTCTGAACAATCCCTTTTAATCCTTATGAACTCCACATAGGGTATGCTCCACTTTAGTTTTTTCGGGTGTGCACTTTTGGCGTGTAAAACAGCATGTGTACTAGTTTCTTTCGTATGCATCTTGCTTTGAAATATATTGTCCACTATTTTTTATGTTCACATCTAAATATAAAATACTTTCATTGGGATGTTGTTCTGTGAACTTGATATTGTTAGTGTTATTATTGATGATTGATACAAAAGCTATCCATTATTTGGGTGTTCCATCCCATATTATAAAAAGATCATATATGTATCCAGTCCAAAGCTGTATTTCTTTCTATGTAATTTGAGATATCCTCAGCATTCCAAATGTGTTTTTCCCACACCCCCATATACAAATTAGCATACAAGGTTTCCAAGGTCGTCCCCATGCCGGAATTTCAACATCTGTAGTAGCATAAGTGAGTGATCTCTATAGCTTGCTGACTTCGTAAGTAAAAAATGTTGTACTGCCTCAAGTCCATTCTTGTGTTCAAAGCTGGTGTACAATGACACCACATCTAATGTCGCTAACAAATATATTTCTTTGCATGGGATGTCACATATTTTGTTTAGGAAGTCTATTGCGTCTCTAATATATGATGGCAATGTAGATAAAAATGGGAAGAGATATTTCTCGATGTATTTTGAGGTATTTTCCAATGGCAAACCCATTGCTGAGATAACAGGTCTCCCTGGAGGCTTGTATAGTCATTTATGTACCTTGGGTACAAAATAGATTGTGGGGATCACTGCTTGACCCTCAGACATTCTCTTTCCTCCCATTCCAACATTCGTTGCCTAGCCATCCTTTTGTCATCTCCTCATATATTGTTTGATATTCTAAGGTTGGGTTGTGGTCCAATTTTTGGTAGTGTTTCTGACCCTTCAGTTGTCTGGCTGCTTCTGCCATATAATTTGATTTATCCATTGCCACTACATTACCTCCCTTCTCTGAGGGTTTAATGACTATTGTATCATTGTTCCTTAACTCATGCATTGCTTCCCATTGTTCTGAATCTAAATTGGGCTTCTTTGTTATTTTAGGTTTCTTTTCCCCCCTAATCTTTTTAGGTCATCAATTACTAGATCTACAAATACATCCAAATGGGCGTTATTTGCAGTTGTAGGGTAAAATGTAGATTTTGGTTTTAACCTACCTTTCTCTGCCAGTGTGGTGTTTATGCCCAAATAGCTCAAATCATCCCTTCTCCATTCATCATCTTTTTCTTTTGTTCCTGTTTCACTTGCCTCAGAGGTTTCCAAATCATGCAGGGATCTCACTGCCGGTATGTCTCCAATTGTCTATCTTGTTAGTTTTTCCTTTTCTGGCTGTCTCCTTTCTTCCCACGTCTGATTGCCGTAATATTTGTTTATTTTTATTTTCCGTATACATTGATATATTCTCGTCTGAGCATAATCATATTGGGCATCTTGACAGAAATTAATCCCTTTGGACAGAAGTTTGGTTTCGTTAGGGGTTAGTTGTCATTGTGATATGTTTACCATCTGCAGTTCCATATTTAGTTGCTTTTGTTCTTCTCCTTGCCCGAGCGCGTTTGTCGCATCTGTGGGGTCCCTTGATTTGCTCCTTGTGCCTCCTCCTCCTCCTTGTTTTGTACGGTTTTGTCCTGCTCCTCTTGTTTCTTTTCCCTGATGACATCCCGACCTGCCGGCTTCTTCCCTTCTGATGTAGTAGCCTTATCTCCACTAAAAAATGTAGCCTGATTGGTGTATCTTATGCTTCACTTTCAGACATTTCAGCGGATGAGCTGGCTGATTCAATTGATTTTTCTCCTGTCATTCCTGTTTGTTTTTTTTGTAACAGTGACCAGTCTTGCCTCATATTTTCTTGAAAATGTATACATTCTGCCCATTTCATAATCTTGTTTGTCCGAGAGGAATTTTCTTTGTTTTCTCTTCCTAATTTCCATTTCATATTTCTGAAGACTATTTTCTGTTTTTTTTTTTTTTTTAATTTGTTTAGCTTGGTCTGATTTATCTCCTGAGAACACTAAGTTCTCTATTTCCTTGATTTCCAATAATAACTTTTCTCTGACTTTCTTCCCATACAGAACTAATATTTCCAAAAATGTATCCGAGCAGAAGTTAGTCGCTTCACCCCACTAATGAAGCATCTCAGGGTCTGGGTTTTCATAGGTTGGTATTGTTAGTATACACAGTCCTCTTGGTATTCTTCTCATGTCTATATAGTTTTGGAGTGAGGTTGCTCCCACCATTTGCTGATCTCCTGTTTTTGCAATTTTTCCAGTCTCTTTATTTTTTGTTTTAAGGTGGTGCTTTATACATTGAATGCTGTTACATTCTGCCTTTTATCTGCTACTATTTGCTCATCAAATAGAGCCATTGCCACCTGGGTTCTGCATGATTCCTTCTCTGCCATTTTGCTATTCAATGTTTGCTTGCTTTGAATCACTTCACTTGTGTATAAGTGTTTTACAAATAAACAATTACAATCAGTAGAAAGTTCAATGTTTGGTGCCTTTCATACCAATTTATCCATCACATAAAATGCAAGCTCATTTCTATTGCATTAAAAAAAAAGAAAGTCCCAATTCAAAGCATGTTGTGCAAGCAAGCGAAACCCATGGCTTACAAGGTGTAGCTCAAAGGTAAACACCCCCTGCAGTTGAGGTCTCAAGACCACAGGAAGCCAGGACCACAGGATCTCATCAAGACCCCAAGCCAAACCTTGCCTGTTCATTGTCCTGGGATATGGGAGTCCGCAGAGTCCTTGGTGTTGGGAAGCGAGTTCCCCTGTGAGCGTCCCTGCAAGGGGTTAACTTTTCTGCCCGGCGAGGAGGAGGCGGGTTTACAGGCATAAAAACTCCCGGAAGCGCGGAGCGCGCGGAGTCCGCAGAGTCCTTGGTGTTGGGAAGCGAGTTCCCCTGTGAGCGTCCCTGCAAGGGGTTAACTTTTCTGCCCGGCGAGGAGGAGGCGGGCTTACAGGCATAAAAACTCCCAGAAGCGCAGAGCGCGCGGAGTCCGCAGAGTCCTTGGTGTTGGGAAGCGAGTTCCCCTGTGAGCGTCCCTGCAAGGGGTTAACTTTTCTGCCCGGCAAGGAGGAGGCGGGCTTACAGGCATAAAAACTCCCGGAAGCGCAGAGTCCGCAGAGTCCGCAGAGTCCTTGGTGGCATTTTGTGGGGGAGCAGTCTACTTTTGCCGCTTTTGCTGCCTGCGCTGCCCTGGACTGTCTTGCTGACCTCAGCCCTCTGCCCACGGTTTTACTTCATCAAACCTGCATGCACGCAAGGTATGGTGTCTGCTGTTGGTGCCTGCCGCTAATCTTGTGTCTCTACGTGTCCTTAATTAAAGGTTTGCTGGAGGGGCGGGGGGGAGAGACGGACTACGGCAGCTCCTCGAGCTGTCGGGCGTTCCCCGCCCTCCAGCCCTTGTGACTTTTGCTTAGTGCACCTGTGGGCCCCAGGGCCTTGGATTTGTTTACTTACAGTTCTGGAAACCTCTTCTATCTCTGACTTTGACTCGGAGGAGGAAGTAAAAGTTGGGTTATAACCGCCTGCCATTGTCTGCCATTGACTCTCGTAAGGGTGGTCCTTACATGCCCCTTCCCGTTTATGGTTCTCTTACCACCACCTCCCTCATACTTATTAATTATATATTTATGGTTTGGGGATTGTGAAGCCCCGTGCTCTAGCTAGAACGATCTCATTTTTTATCTCATGGTTTTATTATTGTATAATATTTGCTGTATTTAATTCATTCTTATATTTACATATCTTATATGGGGTTGTTTATAAGAGCGTAATATTCTTTTATATTGTATAGTATTTAGTGCTTAATTCTGAAGAGAGTGTGAGGGGGCTGCGAGTTTTCTTTTTTCTCTCCCCCTCATCTCCAACCGTGGCCTTACTTTTGGCTTATACTGGCTTGTCCGGTTTTTTGTTTCCCGCCTAATCTTACTCATTCAAGTATTTAATTTTATGGGGAAGAGAAAAGCTGGACAGGGAGGGGTTGGGGTCGGGGTTGGAGTTGTTAGTAAAAGGGCGAAAAAACCTAAAAATGTCATTTCTACCCAAATTACTAAACCCCCTAAAGCAGCGATTAAAGCTAAAACCCTACCGAAAATTGGTGTAACCCCATCCCAGAGATCGTTGGACTTTTATCTGGATGCCATGGCAAACAAAATAGTTAACAGTATGAATGCGGTTGATCCTGCCTCCAGAGAGGCTGTCCCCCGGGGTGAGGGACTGGGTTTGGCGGATATGCAGGGACAGGGGGTTGTTGATAGGGGTGATATGTCTAGGGGAGATGCGACTGTCCCTGGTATGGTGACGCCTCCTCATTTACTGCCGCAACCTACGCACCCCGTGGAGGGGGCACCCAGTACTAATGGCAGGATTTTGGCAGATAGGGAATCTGGGTTGCTAGATTGTTCCACCGCCAGTGAGAGCGATAAAGAATGGTTGGAGGCCTTATTGGAGGAGAAGCTTAAGCCATTACAGTTGATGTTAAACTCTTTAAAGGGGCTTAAAGATGGGGTTTTAACCACCTTGGCTATTATGGATGACTCCATTAGGGCTATTTCTCTTAAACTGTCTGATTTGGCCGTTATTGTTGAGGAAAGGGGCTTAGAGGACTGGCGGTGTAAGTGTCTACAAACCACCCCCATATCTAGGGAAACCGCTTCTAAGGGTAAGAAGGACCTACCTCCTCAAGGGTGCTATCAAGAGGTGGTGATCATTGAAGATCAGGACGATATACCAGGGGCCAAAAAGAGGCCAAATGGGCCCATGAGGGACAGGGAGAGTGACGAACATGAAAAAACATTAAGTGAAAAGGGGCTGGGGAGTGGGTCAGGGTCTAATACAACCCTGAACCTACCCCCGGAAGCGGTCCCCTTTGTGGGGATCATTACTGGTCTGCCCGGGTTGCCAACGGGAAGTTTTGAATCCACTCTTTCCCTGATTAACAAGGCCTCGCACTGGGTCAACTCGAATCTGATGGGACCCAGGATCGATCCCAAAATGATTCGTATGGCCAGGCGTGTGGGATGGGTGGGAAACAGACCCAAGAATCTGAGGGGAGACTGTGTGGTAATCACCTTTTCTGATGCTCAGATCACGGATTATCTTTTGAATACTAACCTAGCCCGGGGTCTTAAGCCCAATGGTACTAAACTGTCCAGTAAATTACTCCCTCTGGATTATTTCTATATCCCTGGCAGGGGAAGGAAGTTGCCGACCCTAATGTCAGGAAGTAGGCAAGATGGAGGTTTTGGAAATCCTAATATTAATCTGGTTAGAATGTTACCGACCAATAGCCCCCTGGCCGGTTGGAGTACAATCGTTTCCAACAAGGGTCAGCGTAATGCCCCGGTAAACAACGTTCCAGTACCCTTGCCTCTGGAAAACCATTTCGAGATTTTGACGACCTGTGAGGATGTGGACTGACAAGAGGCTGTAACCGAGGCCGGGGCAATGGTGTCGACCCCTCTAGCATTCCACAGGAATTTGGCCATAGACAATCTGCAACTGCGCCTGCTTTCTTGGAATATAGCAGGCGCATCGAGGAAATTAAAGCTGGGTCCAGTGAGGGAACGTCTTCAAGCTAACTCTATAGTCCTACTTTAAGAAACTTGGGCTCTAGAACCCCCACACTTAGATGCTTTTATTTCGTTTGATATTCCTGCCAACAAAAAACCGAGAGGAAGACTCTTTGGTGGTTTGTGTATTTTGATTAAGGGTGCTCTGGAATGTGGGATTGAGCTGATCCCAACAGGGCTGGACTTTTTGCAGGTTGCGTCTCTAACAACTAGGATGGGGAAGGTAATCTGCATAATCAACTTTTATAATAGCCCTCACTTTTCTGATTTGGAGAGACTGTCCAAGGTCAAAAGGTTCATTGAGAACCTGTTGTCCAAGGAAGGTAGGAAGTTCACCTCCTGTATCTGGGGTGGGGATTTCAATCTAAAAATGGGGGGGGGGGATGGACCTGGGCGCTCTTGACCCCCTTGAGAATCAGGTAGAGAACATCCCGCCTAGATGTATGAGAGATGCGAGAGTTTGCCCGAAGGGTCTTCAGTTTAACTCCTGGTTGCTGGAATGGGGGTTCCGTATTGTGAATGGCTGAAAGGCTCCAGACATCCCAGGGGAGGGAACGTGTAAGAATCATCTTGGCTGTTCAACTATTGATTACTTTTGCATCTCAGTAAACCTCTGGGAATGTGTTGTGAGCTTTGAGGTGCAGGCGGATACCCATAGCGACCATTTGCCCATCTGTCTTACTCTTAAGGGTTTGTTGGGGGAACGGGAATCTCTGGCCATAGCCCCTAGCCCTCGGCTGGGAGTACCCTTGGGTTCCAGAAGAATTAAATGGGGTACCATCTTAGAGGAGGGGCTACACTATCTTTCCTTAAAGGAGAATAATCCGCTTGTGCTGGACATATTGGGCAATTATCAATCTGCACATGTAATTGTAGAGAAATTTGTAGAATTATTGGCTGCACTAATATCAAAATTCTCTAAAACTATTAAGTCCAATGGTAATGTATCTAAGAGAGGATGGTTTGATGAGGCCTGCAAAAATGCAAAGAAATCGCTGTTGAGAACCCTTAAGGACCCAACTAGTTGTAGATTGAAGATTGCACAAGATAGGAAAATCTACCAACGGGAGTTAAAGAGAAGGAAAATGGAGATAGAACAGGCAGCCTGGGAAGGTTTTTTGAATGCCGCCATGAAGAGGGACCAGAAGGCTTTTTGGGCATTTGTAAAAAGTGGTCCGGAGGGATGTTGGTCCAACGTGGGGAGTGGCACCCATGTGGAAGAAGGGGTATGGTTGGCGCATTTTGGTAGCCTATTTGGATCTGAACATTCAGAGGTCGAGTCAGACTTTAGTGGCCCCTGCCTGACGTTTGAGGTGGAGGAGATTGCTAAGGCAATCAGGCTTCAAGCACATAACCGCGCCCCCGGCCCGGATATGATACCCTCAGATCTGTTCCAGGACCCAGTTGATTTGTGGGCCCCACTTCTGACTGTGGCGTTTAATGCTTGTCTAAAATCGAGGAAATACCCTTCCTCGTGGAAGAGGGCAATAATATTCCCTATTTTTAAAAAGGGAGACATGTCTAGCCCCGGTGCATACAGGCCAATATCCCTACTAGACTCATTGTTTAAAAATTTTGGCAGAATTCTGCTGGCCCGAATAGAATCCTGGCTTGGGGAACAGTCAGTTCTTTCTGACATCCAATTTGGGTTTCGCCCTGGAGTGGGCGCCACAGAACAGAGTCTCAATTTGTATTTGCTGGTGGCTAATTCTGTGTTTTGTCGGGGCGAGGCTGTCTATCTAGCTTTTATGGACCTAAGCACCACCTTTGATAAAGTGGATAGAGCTAAGCTCTGGGTAGTGCTTGGGTCCTTAGGGTGCCCAGGGGAAATTCTGCAGGCCTTGGTTGACATCCATTCGAATAATGAGGCCTGTGTTCGCAGTGGCTCTGGGGGGCACTGCACGGCTTGTTTTCAGGTGGGGTGTGGTGTGAGGCAGGGTTGTGTACTGGCCCCCAACTGCTTCTGCCTCTACATTAATGGCCTTTCACAGGATTTGACTGGAGTATTGGCTGATTTTCTAGTTTTGGGAGGAAGGGGGTTCCCAGTGTTGGCCTATGCCGATGACACTGTCCTTCTCGCAAGAACACCTAGGGCCCTACAGATATTGATTAATGCTTACTCAAGGTTCATGGATAATTTGGGCTTAAAAATGAACTCTAAGAAATCTGCAGTAATGGCGTGCGTTGGTAGAAAATGCTCTGTGCCCATGAAACCGATGCTATGTGCAGATGAAATCATCCCCAGAGTTAGGACGTTTGATTACCTTGGAATATGTTTTTCGGAGGCCTTAAATGGTAAAGACCACGTGGCCAAACAATCTGTTAAGTTGAGTCAACAGATTGGTGGAATCTTTAGATTCATGTCGAAGTGTAGGGGCCGGCCTTTGGATGTGATCCTTAAGATCTATGGTACCCAAACTGCGGCTTCCACTTTGTACGGTGCAGCTATCTGGGGTTTCCAGAATGCAGCGGAAATCCAGCGTAAGGAGAGTAAATTCTTTAAAAACCTGCTTGGGCTCCCGTCCAGTGTATCTGGAATAGCCGTCCATAGGGAGTTGGGTGTGGAGCTTTGGGAAGACCAGTGGCCGTTGGCCCCTCTTTTATTTTGGGTCAGGCTGTGGGCTAATGAGCATGCTTCCTTGTGCCATACTATTATTCGTACTGTGCTAGGTAAATGTGGCTGGAAAAAAAATTCCCTGGCTAGCATATGTCTTTTCAATTCTGGGTGAAGCAAATTTAGGCGCCCTTTTTCCGCCTGATACTATTTTGTCCAAAAGTGAGGGGTCTGTCTACAAATCCATGCTGGGTGAATTCATAGCAGGTAAAAGAATTTTGCTAGAACGTGGCCATAGCAATGGTGAATTTCACTCTAGCATTAGCTGCCTAACTGGAATCCAACCTTACTTGCTTTGGAGTACGTTAAAAAAGGACAGGTGGCTGATTACGAGGGCACGGTTTGATTGCCTTCGGCTGCAAGGCAACACCCATAAATGGAAGGGTTTTCCCGACTCAGCGCGTTGCCCGGTTTGTGGACACGGTAGAGAGGATCTCTCTCATTTGTTATTCTTCTGTAAAGGGTATGCAGGTATACGTAGTGTCCCTTATTCCTGTCCTTAAGAAATCGATGATCCGCACACACAGGGCTGCTCTTGTGTTCCTCTTGAGCGCCGAAACAGTTCACACCGCATGGGCTCTTTTGACGTTCTTGAAAAGAGCGATGTATTTTAGAAATCGTATTCTGAAACTGCAAGGTGGTGAGGGTCTGTAAGAAAAATTTTATAGCACTCGTAATGGGTTAAAGTATTCTGTACTGTTTTTTTGTATGAATCATCACTAAAATATCTTTTAATGTAGTTCATGATGAGGCAACCGTCCAAGTGCTAAATGTATTTGTATGCTGATGTTGGCAATGTTCTATGATTCTATTTTTATGGAAGTGTAATTTTAAGATTTTGTAATTTGAATCAGTGTAATAATTGTGTTTATCTGTCGTTTAATGGTTGCTTTATACAACCGAATAAACTTGTTTGACTGATTGTCCTGGGATATATATGAGTATTTTGGATACCCGCTTACCATAAATTAGATGCCATCTGGTAGGCAGGACCCCAGCTACACTAGTGCTAAACTGTTTAACTTGGATATTAGTTCCCTCATCCTCTGGATGATGTAGGTAAACAAATTGAGGAGCACATACCATTTGGTGTCTGTTATCAGTTGTTAGCTACGCAGGGCACTCTGAAAGTGTCTCATCTTTTTATCATTTTCAGAATGAGGCGACAATATCAGTACCTTCATAGGTTACTGGAAGTGTCTTATCAATCTAAGACTTAAGTCAAAGCCTTTCTATGTAAACGTATATGCGCACTGCCTTGTCTTGTCGGCTAGCTGACTTTAATATGGGGAATAAAATGGATTCTAAATCATGGCCTGCCAGTGCAGTGGTTTAAGCATATGTGTTTCTTACATGGTCCTGTTCCTGGTCATGTTACTGCGGTTTAGAACCGCTAAGCATTTTGCTATAATGAAAATGGCAACATGTATTCAATGAATGAATGGTAGCAAACAAAAACACATTTCTTTGCTTTGAAGCTGCTTTTTGCAATATGAAGCTAACACAGGCCTCTGGTGGCATTCCTGAGCAATAAAGCGCTTTGAGTATGTTATGAAGGTGTTGATTCAGTGCCAGACAGGGGGGTGCACCTACCAACTAAGGGAATAAACTGGGCAGGCAGAGGCATCTCTTTGGGGGGAGAAACGAGTGAGCTCTGGTAGTCCTCTCTCTTTCTCTCTCGGTCTCTCTTCCTACGTCTCTCTCTATTTCTGCATCCAGCCTGGAGGGGACAAGGAGGAGGAGAATACCTTGTTTATAACATCAACATGAGGGCATTCATAGGTACCAGCATGAGGCAGGGGAAACCACAGGTAAATACACACTATTTGGGACTACAGGTTGGGCTTCATCCTGAAGTCCTGCATCGTACAGATGTCATGTGCACTGCAGCCTAGGGAAGGGGGAAGCTGAGGCAGCACTGGGTAACGGAATCAAGGCCGGCGAACCACTCCCACTGTTATCCACGGGAGATGGGGAAGTTTGCCCGATCTGGAAGAACACACACACACAACACCAAGGCAGTCTTAATTGCCCTTTGGCCAGCGGGCATGGGAACAGAGAGGTGGATTAGAGCCATGTTCCTTGAAAAACCAATCAGACAGTAAGTTCCGGTGTATCTGGGATGTAACCAGCCATCAGAGAGTCCACTATAATGTTTGTGAAGGTCGCTATCTTGCTGGTGCCATGTGACTGTCTCCCTTCCCACAAGTTCAGGGCTTCTTCCGCTGTGGAGCTGACCAATGGCAGGTGATTAAAGAAACGGAGGTCAGCACAAATGTTTTTTCCTAATTGCAAACTGTTTGCTGGAGCAGTGGGAAGCAATGTGGTGCTGGATGGGGAGGAGATGAGCCAAGAGAGGGCAGGTCTGTTTGCTCCAATCATGTTTGACTAACTTATGTCTAGCTTATAAGCGAATGATGTATCTTAACCATTAGACTTGGTGGGAACTGCAAAAGACACGAAGCTTGAAGTGCAGCAGTTTCTAAAATTGTAAACATTGTATAAGGTGTATAAAAATGATGTTCGTTGTATGCCAGTTTGTCAGCTCTCATCAATCAGTTCTGTTCCACTGTTATGTTTCTTTTGTGCTCACCCAACTGTAATAAACAGTGTTACTTCTTGCCCTCTGTGCGCTCCTTTTTGGACTACCTGTGGTAATCATTTTTTACGTGTTCGGAGGATCCCTGGTACAAGTGCATCTCTGCTGTTTGCAGGACAACAATACTATGCAGAATAGACTGGCCTTTTGTCTCGGTGCTATATTCTAAATATGTTTAGCTGTGCTGCTCTTTAAGCATACAGCACATTACTTGCTGTGTTGCTTTAAAGCATTACATTCTAGCACCGCTTTCTACTAGACTTGGTCCAGGTCAATTCTAATTCACTTGATTGAGGGGAATGCTGACAGGAGATGATATCTTATGTGCTACTTTTATCCCACAGGGGCAGAATGGGTCCTACCACATGACAGGCCCAAAGGTCATGTGAGCTACTTGAGCACTTCTGGTATTCTGAGTTTCTCGTGAAGTGCTGCAGAGCTGAACCGTCTCTCTCTCTCCCTCTCCCTCTCCCACTTCCTCTCCCACCACGTACCTGCTGTTTCTGAGGTCTCCTTCCCATGGAGAGAGAGGTCGCTCAATCTGCGGCAGAACTGTCTTGCGCGGGATGCTGGTTCATTGCTCCCCGTTGCGGGCACCTTCTCTCAGGCACTCCCGTATTCGCATTGGTCGCAGTGTGGTCTCTCTCCGGCAGAGACATTGGATCAGAGGTTCTCCGGCACTCCTGGACTCAGCAGTGTTGCATGGGCTCTCTGCCCTCCACATAGGCGTTGGGGTCCTGCCTTCAGGCTGCGTTGGTTCTGCTCTGTAATGGCAACGTATGCTCTGCGTGGCTTCCTTCAGGTTGGCAGGGATCACGTCTGCTCCTCTCTACCTCCAGTTAAGGGTCTTGTCCCTTATATGCCAGCCTCAGAATTTAGGGACACCGTTCATTAGCTCTGGGGCTTCATCTTTAAGGAGGGGTCAGCAGCCACATTAATCATGTGTGAGTGCTCCCATACGTTGATATTGTCATCTGTTACCATGCATGCAAATAACACATAGGAGGTTTGGGCTAAGTGGGATATTATAACCTTTTCAACTGGTAGTCTGTGTCCTCTTAGTCGCACCCAGTGAGACCCCGCTTACCCAAACCCCTAGGGAAGGTTTTGCGTAGCCGGCTCACCTCCCTAGTCTCTCGGGGTGGCACGCTCTTGGGGAGAAGACTAATTCCCTAGATTCATCACATAACCCTAACTCGAACAAACAAGCTGTTACAAACTCTTAGCCCGTCACCCAAATGTATTATACCCCTCCTATTAGACTGCCTAATGGTACTTCTTGTACACTGTGCAGTCTGTAGTAAGTTGCATTCCGATGTGCCCTGGAGAAGGAGAATACTGAAATGGAACATTAACATTGTTGGTAATGTTTCTACATGCATCAGCATGGTTTTTCAGTACCAAAGAAATTATGCTTTCAAGTTTGTTTTAGGTTAATATCTCTTAGGTCAAGTAGATAAACTAAGCTACTCGATCAGCATGTCTGGCAGGATTTTAAAGATTTTCCGAGGCCTGCATCCATTGGGTAACACCAAGAACCAATCATTAAAGAGATAGAGGGAATGAGGTCACTATCAAGTACAACCATTCCTATGGAGGGAGACGAAGCCCATTACATCAGAGGTAAAATAAAAGGAGCTGGGTTAAGTCATTCAGTTCCTCGTACCTGGAGGAAGCGGACATACCTCCTGATTCTCCCTGGATTCAAGTGGAGACAGATGTCACGAGGACTCCTTGAAGTCTGCTTGCCTGCTGGAACCCTTGAGAGACTGTACGGGGGGATGGACAGCTGTTAAGCCCTAGAACCCCTTGCAGTGGAAGGTTTACTAGAGGGAATCCCATTCCTTTCTTTCCATTAGGAGAACCGGAAAGCCAAAGCGTGGGGCATTCCACCTGGGGCAGATCAGAGTTTCGAGGTCATGGTAGGGAGGACCAAGACCTATGAGAAAGGCTGCTATGAATGCTGAGCCGAAGGAGGCCTAGGACAAGGGCCTATTGTGAATACTGTACTCTTGTTGCAAAGGAGACAGATGAAGAAAGATATGTTTGTATGGGGAGTATAGGTTCCCTTTCCGTTCTTGTCCCTGGTGGTTTAGGGGTTTTGTACATTGGCTGGCAGTGGGATCTCCTCATTTTGGCGGACCCACACCACTCTGTGTGACTGTGTATTGTCGCAACTCCTATCCTTCTCTGCAGTGTTGCCTCAGTCTTTTGGGTGCATTTTGAATAGTTGTCTGGCCCCCTTCTGCATTGCTCATTTTCTCTCTGTGTACTAGTGTGCCGCTGGGGCTGGGAGTTTGTGGGGCTGTGGCCTTTCTTTGTGGCCTTTCTTCCTGGTCACGTCACTGGGTCTCTTCTTCTCCACAAACCATGTGACTTTTCCAGCTGGTCCTTTTCCTTCTGCTGGTAGTCCCAAAAAATAAAAAGACTGCCCAATACTTGGGATGTGAGTTAAGGCTGGAGACAGTAAGGGTCTGCTAAAATAAATACAGGCCCCAAGAGTGGGAAAAGGGTTTGGGGCCCTCGGTTTTGACCCAGCTCACGATCTGAATGCTGACTGTAGGTTCCTATCCATGTTCACATTCCCCCAGAAGAGATATCTTTTCACCCTCTTGACATGGCCAGGATTAATACTGACCATGTCAAACAAAGCACATAGTCGTGGTGGGGAAAACATTGTACTATCTTGAATTGTATCTCTCGATTCTTCATATTGTACAATACATCTCCCACCAAATCCCAGCAGGCAGCAACGTCTGATACCTCTAGGGGGATTCCTAGGGCTTTTGACCACTCTGCAGACAGTACTACATTCCTGCCAGTGCTATCACTTCCTGGATAAGGGTTTGATTTTGGGGAAAGTCTTGATCATCACCCACCATCAGGCATTCCCAGTTTGAATGACTTTCAGTTTGTGAGGGCCCATTCACTCCGCTTTAGACATCTGCCGTAACCATCATGTGATTTACTATTCTCCATCCCTTGACATGCACCAATTCTTTTGGCATTGCTAAATTTACAACCTCAACATCAAATACCTTGCCCCCATTCTTCCCCCAAATCCACCCCCAGTCCCTCCTTGTTCCCCCGCACATGGATACATTGAGTTAACTTGAGACTTACAGATGCCTAAGATTCGTAGCTTGTTAGGGCATAAGGGTACATTATAGTCATCATTCAGGAACTGTAGGACCATTTCCCAGTCCTTCGGAAATTTTGGATTGAGCGTCTTGGATGGCGTAGGTAACCCATTCTAATTCGACAAAGTTCCACATTTTTACAATCCAGTCATGCATGTGGGGTGATTACTTAGCTTTCCAGTGTTGAGCTATCACTAACTGGGCTGCCAACAGCAAAATGGCGTGTGCTTTCTGCACGTTCCTCGGCCAATGTTTGTTTTGACGTAGCCATGCCCAGAAGGCAATGTTTCGGACCGTTCAGGGCCTGGGTTCTGAATATTTGCACCATTTGACTGTTAATTGTCCCCCAGTAGTTGCTCAAATTAGGGCAATCCCCCCATACATGTAACCAATCCGCCTACTACCACATTCCCTCCAACACCTGCCAGAGCTTGCTGCTTTCATTGTATATAGCCCTAGTGGAGTGTAGTGCCATTGTATCATAGCTTTGTACCAGGCTTCTCTTACCTGTAATGAGCATGTAAGTTTGGATACATCGATCCAAAGTACTTCCCATTCCCCCTTTGAAATGTTTATTCCCTCTTTGTTGCCATCCCTGTACATATCTAATATAACCTGCTGGCTGGTTATCTATCAGATGTTTGTATAGATTAGAGATGAGAGCTTTGTCGCCTGGGTTTGAAATCAGAAACTTTTTGAATGGGGTAGGTGGTCTAGTGGCTGCAGGTCTATTCGCGGGAGCCATGATCCAATGTCTCATCTGGAAATATCGAAATCGGTCTGTCTTCATTAGCGCTAGCTCTTTTTTGCATTGGTCAAAGGGTTTGAGGTCATTCCCTTGGAACAAGTCTCGTATTTTGGTACATGCTGCGATTTTCCATTTGGAGAAGGAGCCCTTTTCCAGCCTGGAGAAAATTGTTAGTTATTCAGAAGTGGTGTGAATGGTGATGGATAAGTAGCAAGTTGTTATTGTCCATTCACCCTGTCCCATGTACTTTCCACTAACCTCGTGATCTTGCTAGCGTGCATATTTGGAGGGTGGTCGTGACTGGGGAGCCAAAATGAGTCTCCAATATGTGGACCACTTAGGGCCTTCTCCATTGCCACCCACCTTTTCTGAGTTTATTGACATGCACCAATTTTCTAACCAGCATGGTATGTGAAATTGGGCTCTGGTGCGCAAACGGTTCACCCACAGAGACATTTTCTCGTCCATCTAGAGGAGAGGTTGGATTGTTCTCGTTTGCGAAAGTGAGTAGGTTTAAAAAGAAAAGTTCAAGTTTGAGCCATAGGCACAGAGAGCTTAGATCAGACTTATGTCTCCTAATTGTCATATGCCAACATTTCAATAACAACTTTACGAGAGGGTCATGAGGACCGGTGGTGGGCCGCAACATGGGGGGAGAGCTAAAACCTCCAACTCTGCATATGGAGACTGTGCTTGGTTCATTCTGCCGTTAGACAGTCGAGTCACCCAGAAATGTCCAAGGCTTGACAAAACACATCTGTACTGACATTAAGCAACCCCATCAGTCAGGGCTAATTGCTTTCAAAATTTCTGAATTAAAACAAAGCTCTCTATTATGCCAAATTAACTTTAAAAAATGGTATTCACCTTTCAAGGCGGAGCAGGTTCAAGTAGGGCCATCTGTGCCAGAGACATGAATGTGGTCAAGGTATTCAAAGAGGAAGCACATGCCACTTTGTCAAGTCATCTCTAATCTTTCCGAGAGTGGGGCTATAGCTGAGGACATAGATGTTGCTGGTGAGAAAAATCCATACATGTCTAAACGGGAGCCACTGTAAATTGTACTACTGTTATTTTTTCGTGGTTGTTTGTTAGGCAAGCATTTTCTGCAGTTCGCTTCAGCAAATCGGTTTCATGAGATTTCCTAATACAGCTGTTTTAATATATGATATATATCGCTCTGAGACTGAAGTTCTGCTGGAGCATCAACACCTGAGGAGTTCTGGCCTTTGCGGGAGGGTGAGTTTAATTTTGGCCTGTTGCTGTGTGCCCTGTGAGAGAAGAGTTTGGGGGCTTGTGGGAGTAAGCAGGATAGAGCTCTCGGCGAAATGAGCAGGGATTCTGTAGCTTATGGTAATGAGTGGAGTTTCCACACTGTACCTATTCCCTCGTTTACCATCTTGCAGATGCATGTTTTGTTGCACGTGTGGTAAAATGACGCTATTTGAGACAGACAGACAGGGAGAGAGACTGACGTTGGCAATGTGATCAAGTAAAATTGAATCCATGTGTAAAAGGCCAGTAGTAGGAGCGCTTTGAGACATAGGGCCTCATTACACGGTAGGCGGTGAGCCATGGCGCTATTAGCGGCATGGCTCATGCCGGTAAAATACCAGCACCGCCTTGACGGAAAGGGGATTTACCGCCCCATTCCAAGGTTGGAGGGGCGGTAAATCCCCTTTCCGCCATTGCCCTTCCCCATTCCCATTTCTGCCCCATAGGGCTCTGTGGGAATGGGGAAGGCGCTAATTACGGTACCGCAATTTTGCGGTGCCGTAATTAGCTCCGAAGTCCCTTAGCGGGTTGGATTGTAACGCCTGCAAAAAGCAGGCGTTAAATCCCCCAACCCGCAAAGGGACCTCGTAGTAAGGCGGTAAGGATTTACCGGTACCAGTATTTTACCGGTACCGGTAAATCCCTACCGCCATCCGTGTAATGAGGCCCATACTCTCCTTCTCCCCTGACTAACAAACCCTCCTCTAAGATCTCCTTCCATCTTAGGCTTTTCAGAAGCTCTTCTGGTTAGCCCTGTCACACTCTTCCAAATCAGCGCCTAACCAGAACTAAAGCACTGTAGTACGTTAAAATAACAAATATTTTACAGCGAGTCACAAAACTTAGAGTTTAGTCACAATTCATCGAAACCGATAACGGTCGCACACCCCCTGCCCCCCCCCACGCAGCCCCTCCAACATATCCCCTCATTTTAATTAATAACTCCCCTCTATTTCTGCGAAGAACTGTGATAAAATGATATTTTAAAAATAATTGATGTTTTGGGTCTCGCTGTGTACGTCCTCGTTATTTTGGTACAGATCTTGGTCTCGTCCCTGTGGATGTCCTCCTCCCAAGACTCTGCCAAATCCAAAGAAAGCGAATTGGCACTGAGGAACCAATACAATTGATTTGCACGCATCAACACTGCAGGTTTCATACTGGCCTCTCCCGTTTCCCACTAATTACCTGACCCCCGCCTCCCTTTTTTTCTAAGAGCTTTGCATAGCGAGACCACCAGTAGTGGCACAAATGCCACAAAACAAGGACAGTTACTTGGCATTATTAAAGGGGCACGAGAGTGCACCTCAACTTTGCCAGCCCTCTGTCACATAAATCTTCCGGGTAATCACAGGTTATCCATCTCCAGCCTTTTCCTGAGATGAGATTAATCTGTGGCTCTACTGGATAACTGTGAGACGGCTGCATCAACTGTGATCAGAAACACATTTGAGGAACGTTTGCGTAGTAGAGGTGGTAACTAGTATAGGTATTGGCTGATTGATATAGAATTTTTGTGAGCACAATGTTTCTGATGCTTCATACTTATATTTGGGCATTTATTGTCAATATTGTATAGTGAGCTGAAGCATTTGAATAGGATGACTTTTTATGAATGTTTTTGGTTCACTTTTTGTGGCAAGCAATGTTTACTTTTTTGCTCTAAACAGTATTCCCTGTAAATATCGTCAGTAATTAGTAATGTTGGACATGAATGATAACTTTTTGTATAGTGTATTGACCTTTCTATTAAATTAAAAATGCTTAATACATAACAAAACATCATAAGGCACGCTGCAAAGGTAATGGAAAACACCAAACCTTTTTTTGGTAAAACGTCATTTCTCTTTTGGGAGCTAGGCTTCTTAGCTGGGGTGTGAAGTTATTGTCCTTTTAAAGTAAAATAACAAATATCTTATTAATTCTTAAAGAATTCCTTTTCATTCTTTAATTCAGGGTAGATAATTAGTTTAATATTCAAGGGCCACTATGGTTGGCACTAAAGAGACTTTATTGCCTGCAACCCGAGTTAACCATCGCAAGTATAGCATGGGCCGTAAGCTATAGTTGCAGGAAATAAAGCCCCCTTACAGTCAACACTCTCCAATTTGTAATGCTAATAGCCCCTGTCCAGGTTCCACTTTAACTATCACAGCACAAGGGCATGGCATTCTCAAAGCAATATTGAAAATGATGTAAATAACTAAGTATAAGCAACACTGTAACGAGTGCCACAATGCCTTCGGTCTGCTATGCGCTCAACAAATACGAATAAATGATCAAAACAAAAACTTGCAATGTGGGTTTACATGTTAATAAAACATGCGTGGCTGTCGTGCCACTTCCCAAAAAAACAAGGAAAAAAACTGGCATACTTTAGGGGGCACAAGCACCTGGGTGTGCTGGTGGTGGCAGCATGGAGGAGAAGCTGATAGAGGCTGTGGGCCTTCTAAGAGGATTCAGAGGCAAAAGAGCAGCCAACCAGGCAACACCACATCACTTAAGAGGGAGCACAGAGGACCTAGTGGGAAGCACCCGAACCTGGTGCTTGGCGAGTGTTCACTAACAACTTCAAAGGAATTACTGGCAACTACCAGGAGTCACTGCCATGTTCCTTTGAAAATTATTGGCAGAGAAGGACCCAAAGTTCCATTGTCAGATGTGAATGACCAATATTGAAGATACCAAACTTAGTATTTTTTAGAAAAGGCTAGGTTAATATAAATACTGGGAAATTGGTTTAGGACTAGATGTTTTTGAACATATAACTCTAATCATGGCAAATGTATGCAATTTATTTTATAAATATGGAGGAAGTGTAGCTCAACAAAAAGCAGGCTATTCGATCATACCAGAATAGCTGACCTCTCTGTAGTCTCCGAAGAGGACATTGGAAAGCCTCTGTTCAAAATCCAGTTGGATGCTATCACCTCCAAGGGTCCTTTTATCTTTGGTTGTGTGGATTTTAACATTTTGATAGATCTCGCTTTGGATGAACTCATCAGATTTCATAAAAATGAGTCATGGAGTAGGCAAACCAGAGCTGAAGGGTGTTGGCCGAGCCCCTACAAACATTTGATTTGTTATGGTGACTTTCTAGTCCTTGGATCAGAGAATTTGCCCTTTATTCTCAATGGCACCTATCCTCTTCCCCTATAGGCATTCCTCCAGATAAGGTTTGTACCCAGGCTGTTTTACGCATGAAAACCTTGTAAATACGACGGCTTTATTATTTTCCTTTGTACAAAGTTTATGCACAAGTTTAGAGCAGATGGCAGTGCGAAGGTCTGGTTACTTAACAGAAACCAGAATGCTTATTTTGATTTGTAGCTACATGGATGTAATTGCAAGCCATGGAGAAAAGCCTCTGAAACAGAATGTATTTCTCTTTTTTTTTTTTTTTAAACAATTTTATTAATTTTATTCAAACAACAAATAAACCAAACTCAACTTACAGTGGATACATAACTTGCTCATAAATACACATACATTGTCACATTTTCGCCCACTGTATTTCCCATCCCTCCCCCCTCCCGAGCCTACTTCGTCCCATTGTTAGTCCCCACCTCTTGTGGTGGGGAGTCTTCTTCCGCCACGCTTATTGAGTCATCATCGCTTGGTCCATCGTACGAAGGCCCAAATAGTTCTGCTACTAGTTGTCTCCAACCCGCTAGGGCTCCAACCTCACCCTCTATGTCCCCTTTACACGCTTCCTGCCATGCCACTGTTTCTGCCTCTGCCCACTTCTGCAAGTCCCTCCACCACGTCTCCACTTTGGGCATGTGACACGCTTTCCATCCCATCGCAATCCTTCTCTTCGCCAGAACATACGCCAGATCTTTCAATTTACTCACATGTTTAAGCTTCCGCAATCTGGGGAACCCTCCCAACAGACAAGCCCACACGGTATCCACCTTCATGCAGATTCCCTTGTCTTCCATTTTCTGTGCTATGTCTCTCCAATATTTCGCTATCAGTGGGCATGCCCAAAACATATGTACCATTCCTGCGTTTTCCTCATTACATTTGGGACACACTTGGCTTCCGGCGTTCTTAAATTTGGCTATCTTTAGTGGCGTCAGATATGCTCTGTGAGTTATATACAGCTGTGCCTGTTGCAGCCTAGCATTTCTCAATACTTTTTTATGATACCCCTGAGCCCTTGCCTACATCCCATCACTCATCAGGTGCCCTACTTCTTCCTCCCAGTCCAGTCTAAGTTGCACCACTTCCTTGCCCACTTGAGTCATCATCATCTCATATACTCTAGACGTTTCATGCCCCCTCTTCCGCTATATCATATATCATATCTAGTGTGGTGTCAGTTCCTCTGCTAGTTCCACCTCGGACCAGATATCTTTAATTCGTTGCACCATCCCATGATACATAATATATTGCCCAGCACTCAACCCCGTTTATTGCACCAGCTCCTCAAATTCCAATATTTTCCCTTCTTGCCACACATCCCCCAACATTGCTATTCCCACTGGTTCCCAATACTTCCTAATCATTAACCTCAGTTGCTTTTCTGTTCCCATCATTGTGACCAATGGGATTTGCGAAGAGCACAGGGCCGGCTTGTCCACCAACCGGCACGCCCTCTGCCACATCCCCCACCCAAGACCCAACATCCCCGGACGACCTCTCCGCTCCCGCTTGGGTAACCATATCATTTCTCTCAGAAAATATGGGGTGCAATCTCCTTGGTGCAGCATATGCTCTAAGGTAGGCTCCGCAGAGAGCCATTTGGCTACATGTGGCAATTGGCTCGCTACATAATATACTTCCCAGTTTGGTAATTTAATGCCCCCTTTCTCATGCAGATTTTGGAGTTTCCACAGGGCTACCCTGTTCCTCATCCCGTGCCATAGGAATTCCCTGCATATGCTGTCCAACCTAATAAAGAATTGCCGGGGTATGGAGTAGGGGATGTTTGCGAAGCAATGCAACAGTCTGGGCAATGCCACCATCTTGAGCATCGCCCCTCGCCCCATCATTGCCAAGGGGAGTTTCGCCCAGAACTTCATGCTGTTTTCCAGTTTCTGAACCGTTCTTTCTGTATTATGCCTATGTTCGGCTTCTACTGTATGGTATATGTCTATCCCAAGATATCTAAAGGTTGTGGCCTCCCACGGTATCTGTAGTACCGGCAAATTCTCCACCGAGAGCCCCCTATATCTGCCCAGCGGGAACACACAGGCTTTACTGGGGTTCACAGCTATATCTGAAAGTTCTGCAAACCTCTCCACCACTTCTAACACATACTGCAGATTCTCCTCTGGGTAACGCAAATACAATAAAATATCGTCTGCGTATAGTGAAATTAAATGTGATGTTTCCCCGACGACAATGCCTATTGCATCATACTGCTGCCTTAAATAAATCGCCAGAGGCTCCAAGGCCAGAATATACAACATGGGGGACCAGGGGCATCCCTGTCTGGTTCCTCTACCAAGTTGCCACCTTTCAGAGATCACAGTTCCTGTCTTCACTCTCGCTAATGGCGCACTATATAGTAGTTCTACCCAGTGAAGATATCCTGGCCCCATACCGTAATTAGCTAGGGCCGCCTTCAGCCAGGGCCACTTGACCGAGTCAAATGCCTTGATCGCATCCAGTGATACTATCGCCATTTCGCTAGTATCTCCTCCAGTATGTTCGACCACTCGATGGAGTCGCCTCAAATTATTTGAGATATTCCTATTTGGGACATATCCTGTTTGATCAGGGTGTATTAATTTATTGATGACCTTCTTTAGTCTGTTTGCTAGAACCGCTGTTAAAATCTTACTATCTTGGTTCAACATCGATAGGGGCTATAGGATCCGCAGTCACTACCAGGCCTGTTGGGCTTGGGGAGTGGTATGATAACCGCTTCGCGCAGTGATTCCGGTAGTCTCCCAACTTCATATGCTTCATTAAGCATTTCCAGCAGTGGGGGGAGAATCTCTCCTTTATATGCCTTATAAAATTCGCTTGGGAGTCCGTCGGTTCCCGGGGTTTTACACGTGGGCAGCTGCCTCACCACTTCTTCTAGCTCCTCTAGGGTGATCGGGGCATCTAGCTCCTCCCTCTCCTCTACACTAATTTGGGGTAGTCCAATATCTTCCAGTATGTCTCCTATTTCCTCCCTGTTGCTCCCCGTCTCATCCCCGTACAAGCGTCTATAATATTCTGCAAATTCTTGATCAACCCCCTCTTGCGTATCCACTATGTCGTCATCGTCTTTCACTATTGTTCTGATTGGGGGCCCAGGAGTCTCGTTTTTGTAGAGCCACGCAAGGAGCCTTCCTGGTTTATCGCCTCCAGCATGTTGTCTTTCTATGTACTTTTTATAGTTAAGATTACATAATCTCTCCCAATATCCCGCACATTTCTGCTGCAGGCCCAGTGCCATTTCTGTATCTGCCTTAGTGTTGCTGCCCCATTACAATACCCTCTCCAGTTCCTTTTCAGAGTCCTGCAATTCGGTCAGAATCCCATTGTGCAGTCCTTTAGACTTGGCTATGGCAATAACCTTCACTACTACTTTAAAGGCTTCCATGAGTGTGCCCGCTGTCTTAACACTGCCAGTATTTATTTAGAAATAACTTATTATGTCCTCTCGCATATCCTCCCTGAATACGCTATCTTTAAGCGCTTCTGCTCGCAATCGCCATGTGGGTATCCTCCCCCTCAGGAGTCGGTATTTCCACACTAGCAGCAGTGGCGAGTGGTCTGAGAGGACTCTAGCTTTATATTCCGCTTGCGGTATTTCGGTCAGTAACTCCTGCGTGACAAATACATAGTCCAGTCTTGTATATAGGCCCTGTGGGGCTGCATAGTGTGAATATTGTCTATCCTGCGGATGACGTGTTCTCCATGCATCTGTCAGCCCAAAATCTGCCAGTAGTGCATGCAGTGCCTTTGCAGCCGGGGTGGGTCTAACTATTTTGGTGTCTGATCTATCTATGTTGGGGTTCAACACACAATTGAAATCCCCCCCCACAATATAGCTCCCCCCACGCTGCCACAGAGTTTACTATACAGGATCCTAAAATACGCAGCCGTATCTTGGTTCGGGGCATAAGTATTTACGATGCAGATCTCTCTATTTTCCACCATCCCTTTCATGATCACCATCCTACCATCCGTCTCTACCAGCGAGCTCAGCAACTGGAACGGTACATGTGGGGTCACCCATGTGATTACCCCTCTTGCATAGGCAGAGTATGTTGCCCCTACCACTGTCCCTCTCCACTTTTTCCATATCACTTCCAGTTTATCTTGCGTTAAATGAGTTTCTTGTAACAGGGCTATATCCACTTTGTCTGCGCAGGTACATCATTACCTTGTTTCGCTTCAGATAACTATTGAGCCCCCTGACGTTCCAAGTGACTATCTTAAGGTCTCCCATGGTGCGTCTCGTGTTCCCTGAGGTGTAGGCTCACCCCATAACTCTTAACCAACTATAACAAACCACAGCACCCAACCCCTTCCCTCCCCCCTCCCCATCCTACCCCAACCCCAACAGTTGCCCAGCTCCATCCCTGGATCTCAGGCTCCCCCGCGTTTGGGCCTACCCTGGTACCCCAGGCAAGACCCCAGCAGGGTGTCACCGCACTATCGATGACTTAACTAAACTCTAAATGGGGGATGTAAAGGTTGGTCCTGCAAGGCTCCTTGACAAAGTCATAATCGCAATATTCGCGGATCATGTGTTTTCCCCCAGCCTGATCACACCATTTAGCAAGCTGCTTCAGTGACTATAATTAGTCCCTTAATCCTAAGTTCTGACACCCCCCGATGCCCCTCTCGCTCATTACTTATCCGCGTCACCTCCTTCTCCCGTCCGAACGTCCGACTCCTGGGGGCAAGCCTGCGTGTCGAGCCATCCCATAGCTTCTTCCGGAGTTTCAAAAAACAAAGTTCTGTGCTTGTGAAAAACTTTTAGCTTAGCCGGGTAAAGCAACATGTACTTATGTCCCGCTTCTCGCAATCTTCTCTTAACTGCCCCAAAGTTCATTCTGCTCCGCTGCACCATCAGGGTATAAACCGGGTAAGCCGTTATGTTTGCCGACCCTCTTTGTATTGTCCCACCTTTGCGAAGTGTTCCAGGATCCTTTCTCGATCCCTGTAGTTAAGTATATTGGCGATCACCGGCCTAGGTGGGCTTTCTGGTGGTGGTTTCCTCATTAGGGCCCTATGCGCCCTTTCCACCGCAAACCCCTTGTTTCAATGAACTCCGTGGGGTCATGGCCTTCTGTTCCTTCCGGCAGTCCAACAATACGGATATTATTCCTCCGGGCTCATCCTTCCGCCTCCTCCGCTCTGCTCTCCAAATTGCCCACTCGCTGTACCAGGGCGTGTAGCTCCGACCGGTGGGAAGCACAGTCTGCCGTGTTCGGGCCCATCTCCTTCTCGAGGTTCTCCGTGCGCTCCGCCAGAGACCTAACAGTCTTGCCGTAGTAGATTCACGTCCTCTTGCACTGCCCCAACCTGGAGCTCCACCGCCAGTTCAAGCTTGGTCTCCCAAGCTACTTTCAGATCGGCGATCGCTTCAAGGACCTCCCGGTTCGTGCCCATGGTGGCACTGCTCCCAACTTGGGCTCTGTCTTTGCTCCTGGCTCCTGGCTCCCTCCGGGCCGGGCGGCATCTTAGTGTATTCGTCTAATGTGGGTTGCTTACCCTTCAGTCTTGGGGGTTTATTAGACATAGCGCTGTGTCTGAGCCGTGGGCCAGCCCCTTCACCCGTGGTCTTCAGTCCCAGCAAGGGTGGGTTTCTGCTATCCCCAAAGGGCCGATGGTATCTGCTGGATCCCTCGATCATCCGCGCTCCGCTTCCAAGGTACTCCACAAGCGTCTCTCCCCCTTGCTTCAATGTTGCATTGGGAGTATTGTCCGAGCCACCATGTAATGAGGCCATGGAGCTCTTGCCTCACGCTCTATGTGCTAATCCTCAGGGGGCCCGCTACAGCGTCCGCATCATGCTGCTCCAGCTCCGGGCGCTCCCATCCTGCCCCTCGGGTTTTGCTGATTATGTGCCACGAAGGCGGCCCTTTGTCCTGCTGGGCCCAGCCACCTCTTCGTCCCGAAGATCACACTCGATGGAAGCGCTCCTTCGCCTCTAACACTGTGCGCACTCGCCGGAAGGCACTGCTGTACCCAGCCGTTGGGGGGCCGCTCACCGCCTTAATAGCGCACACGGGCCCTCGCGATCGATATGCCTCCTCCATTCGTCAAGATCCTCGGCTGTGCAGGTCGGGGACCCTCTTTCACTGCAGCCGCCCGGACTGGGCAATGTGATGATTATTTCGTACCGCTAGCGATCCGCCTCTGCTGTTGTCGAACGGAGACAGCTCCTCCATCACCGGGGTGCGCCCCTCGGAATCTCTTTGTTCTCGGTCGCGGCCTTTTTGATGTCCCTTTCGAGGCCGGCCTCTGGGTACAAAGCATCAATCCGACTGTTCCTCCGCTATAAACATGCAGCCAGCCTGCTCATGCTCTGCTCTGTACCTTCCCACGCCTGTACATACTTTTTGGGCTGCTTCTGATCAGAAAAATAAGCGTTTCTTGGTCGGATCAAGTAGTCAGATCACAGAGCTCACAGGGTTCCCAGCCTATTCCATAGCTGCCAAGCCACGCCCCCCAACAGAATGTATTTCTCTAAAGCCTTTCAAAATAAGAAACTGCACACTGTGATAAAAGGAATTGTTTCTTTCATTCGGCTTCTGCTATGTTGTGTGTAGATGGTCATGGAGCAAACGGAAGCACTGTGTATATTTATTTTAACAAATTATGCTTTTTGTCCAGTGAAAGCAAACCAGTGTTGCACAATTGTATTTTTTAGAGTTTCTGTGCTGTGTGCATAATCACGCAGAGGAAGATCATTTTTACACTTAATGTACTGAATGCCACCAAGACGGAGATCCTCCTCATCGGCACAACTTCACCATCCTTTCCCCTCACTCTCTGGCTGGCCTCCCTTGGCCCTCCTCCTACCCCCACCTGCGAGGCTAAGAACCTCGGGGTCATCTTTGACTCCACCCTTTCCTTCTCTGCCCACATCTCTGAGGTCTCTAAAAAGTCAAATTTCTGACTGCATCCCCTCAGAGGTACTCTGCCTTTCCTCTCCTTCCCCCAGAATATCATGGTATCCCAAGCTCTGGTTCTCTCTAGCTTGGACTATTGTAACAGCCTCTTTCTAAATCTACCTGCCTCTACTCTCCGCCCTCTGCAACTAATCCAGAACAGGACTGAGAGACTTGTCCTTGGCCTCAAGCCTTGGGGTCGTATCTCTCCAGTTCTGAAATCTCCCCACTGGCTCCCCGTGGATGCAAAGATTAAATTCAAAACCCTCTGCATTGTCCACAAGGCTTTCTGGGGCCTGGGTCCAAAATACCTTCAGCTATACCTCCGCAAATACCTCCCTTCTCAATCTCTTCGCTCCTCTACCTCCAACTCCCTCAGGGTCAGTCGTTTTTCAAAGAAACGAGCTGGAGGTAGATCTCTGTCTTCGGCTGGGGCCTCCCTCTGGAACAGCCTCCCTACCACTCTAAAACGTGAGGAGAACCATCTCCGGTTCCGGAAGCACCTCAAGACCTTCCTCTTTTCTTCTGCCTTCGCTCCCCCTCTCCCCTGCTGATCTGTTCTCTCTTGGCACTGTGCACCTGGCCACTCTGTCCTTCGGGCCCAAGCACCTGCTCACCCTGCCACCCTCCCGCACTGCCTCCGGGCCACCCCTTGCACTGGGGTCTGTATCTGTACCCATACAGCCCCCCTCTTTTTCTTCCTGCACTTATCAGACCTACCATGTCTGCTGCCTTAAACCTAGCACTTAAAAATTGCTGGCTGCATTACCGCTGTTTATTGCCTTTATTATGTATTTATTGTTATTTATCTGTTTTTCCTCAGCTTCGCACTTTCCACTTCTCCCTCCTTCCATGCACTTTTCCCCTCCCCCATGCACTTGCGCGTTCTCAATGTCACTGGGCCTAGTAAAATCGCTGTTTTGTTCTCCCCTGTTCCCCTCCCTTGCCTTGTCACGTTATGAAACACTTGTGTACGAGCGCGATAGAAATAAAATATCAATCAATCAATAAATACACTCTAATTATAAAAACATTGTGTAAAATGATGAATATGCACAGTCTAGTTTACCCATTCAACCTTGCAATCAACGAGGTGTATTACTAGGAATGGTCAGTGGCAGCAGAGTCTTTGCTCAGGGTTCAGGGATTGTCATTAGACCAATCATAGGTGTTCTAGCCTCTCAAATCATCAAGACTAAAATTAAAACATCCAAAATCTGACTCTCCAGGAAGTGCAAACTCTGTTCAAAAACAAACAAATAAAAGTTACATTTGTGATTGAAATAGAAACTCATCAAAACCTGTCCCTGTGATAATCCAGATAGGTATTGAACTTTATGTAGCACTTCATACATGGTTTGTCCAACATCTAGCCACTGTGATTATTATACCTCAGTCGATACTCGGTTTACTGACCTCTGACGGATGTTAGCCAATATGATAGCTCAGTCAGTTGAGCACTCATTGCTGCAACCTCTTGGTTGCAGCTTCGAATCCCGGCAAGGCCAACTCAGCATTTCATCCTTTCGAGGTTGATAAAGGAGTAGCAACTACGGTTTGGTGATCATTTTGATAAATATGTTCTATGTACAGCGCTTTTCCAAAAACACTATATAAATAACCATGCTCCTATGCCTCGCCCCCTTTCCTCAATACTGTGCAGTCGTCCCTCACTAGGGACGGGAAACAGAACCTTTTTCATTAGAAAAAGTCTTCCGCTTTAAATTTAGATGCGTGCAGGGGTGTGGCCTGGTGCCAGTCCTCTTTTCCATGTCTGGAACGGACCGCTTCACCAGCACTCCTGGGTTAGGCCTCTGGCCTTGTAATTCCATGCGCTCTTCCCCAAAGCTTTTTGTTTTCTCTATCTGTTTATCTCTTAGCAATTCTCAGTGAAGACTATGTCCTCTGGTGGCACATGCATGCAACACCTTGACCCTGCAAGCTCTCAATAATTGTTTGGCCAGGTAGAGGGAGCTGTTTGAGAGATGACCTCCATAGGACATTAAGAATTATGGTAAGCGGAAGGCCAGGCCCAAGGTAGGTGCCCTGTTCTCCTCTGGCCCGCGCAAGGGCGACTCCTTTGGAGGGAAGCGCCTGAGTGGGAGGACCTTCCAGGTCCTATGACCGGCAAAGAGGCCGAGGCTCTCGGAGCTAATAGCCAACAGGCTGAGGGGTCCCAAGATCCTCCGGTTCCACCAATGAGAGGCCGCAAGGATCTGATACCGGGGACATCCCCGAAGGGCTTTGCTCTTATACGGGGCGCACGCCCGAGGGGGTGCCTATACGCAGCGCTACCGGCATCATGGCCGAGGGCACTCCGCCTCCCAGGTCTCAACCTGAGCGGCAGGGAAGATCTGAGCCTTCGCTTCCAAGCATGCTGGTGTAGACTGGGCCCGGCTCTTCAGGCACCATGCAGCAGGCATGTGGCGCAGGGCATGAGAAAATGGTTCCTTACCCTCATGAAATCACTGCAGATGGGCACCATCCTCAGTGGGTCATCAAAGACAGGCTTCCTCCGGCTCCACCCAAGGCTCCGACCTTGGTCCAGACCCCAGCCCCAGTTCAGCCCTTGGTGTCTGCACTCATACCAATTGCGCTGGCTCCGCCTCCGGCTCAAACTCCACATCTGCCCTCGGCACTGCCAGTCAGCACGCCACAGCTGCCCACACCCAGCATGCCTCCGACAGCTCCAGACTGCAAGACACAGCGGGCGACATGCACGAGGAGGAGGACCAGAGGACCAGGATAGTCCCTTGTCAGCTAAGGCCTTCCACAAGAAGCTGGCGGGCGCAGCAGAATACCGCAGTATTCTGCAGCCATAAATTGAGCAACCTGAAGCGGGGGTTCCAGCCGAGGTACTGACCATTCGCCCAACCACAGGAACTGGCATCCCTCTGCAAAAGGACGTGAAAGTCCTGGCCAAAAAGGGATGGGTGAAGCTGCACTTAACACAGCCTACCAATGAACGCCTCAATGCCAAGTATTGGCAGGTGGAGGGGTACTCCCTCATCCGGGCAGTGCACACTCAACCACACTTCGGTTATAGCTGCGGCCTCCCTTTACTCCAAGCCACAGTCTTCGTCATCGACACCCACCCCAGCACGCCTAGGGAAGGAGGAGAAGCTGATTGAATCCTACGGCAAAAAGGTTTACTCTAATGCCACAATCCATCTGCGCCAAGCCAGTGCTGACACTATGCTGGCTGCAGTGAATCAAAAGCTGTGGCGGGAGATTGCGGATTTCCTCCCAGAGCTCCCAGCGCATAGTCTGGTGCGCTTCAAGGCCGGATTGGCACATGCCAAAATCGTAGCCCAAGACATTATGGCATCCACAGTCGCTCACATCGACACCGCAGGTAGAGCGATTTATATCGCCACAGATATGAACAGGACAGCTTGGCTCAAAGTCACCAAGTTTAACCCTGATGAGTTGATTTTTAAAAAAAATGTTTTTATCGGCATTTATATAAAACATTGCGACAAGTGACATAAGTCACCAATATTATTCTGCATATACAGTTCCACATATGAACATGACCAGCACCCCAATAGCAACATCATTACTGTGGTCTTCTCAGAGCCTAAACCATAGCCTCTTGCTTTCACAGGGGTTTATCATCAGGCGAGTGGAACATGTCCCAAATGAGTGCCTTCCAGGCTTCGTATGCTGGGCTTGCTTCACCCCCAGCTTTGGAGACCCCTTTGCCCCACACTCTCGTCTCAGCACTCGTCCAGTGCTCCAACTCATTGTACCACTTTTCATACCGTGGCCCTCCCGGCGATTTCCACCCCATTGTAATGAACCTCTTTGCTAATATAGATGCCATGTCCATGAGCTTAATTATGTGTTTATATTTACCAATCCATGGGTAGGACCCCAGGAGGCATTCCTTCAATGTCCACTCGTATCTCCCCACCCCGGCCTTCCTGCAGGCCAGTTCTATCTTATTCCAAAAGCATTGTGACTTTGGGCACTCCCAAAACATGTGGATCAGCTCCGCTCTAACCGAACTGCACCAGGGGCACTGTGAAGAAGCCCTACTATTAAACTTAGCAATTCTGCCCGGGGTCATATATGTCCTATATAGGATATTTATTTGAATTAACCTGAATCTGGCGTTTCTGGAAACTTCCCGGGGGTATGCCAGGGCCCTAGCTGATTCCCTTTCCGTTATATTGGTTCCAGTATCAGTCTCCCATTTTTGTTTTAGTGCTATGCTTTTGGGGTTGGGCCTATCCATCAGTTGGGTATAAATCCTGGACACTGGTTTCCACCCATCCCCAAGAATGTGTAACACTGCCAATATCAGGTCTATTTCTGATTCTTCTGGCCAATCCTTCCAGATTTCCCTCGTAACTTTTTTAATCTTGTGGTACCATAGAAATTGCCCACTGGGCATCCCTTCTTTTTCTATCATGGACTCAAATTCCCTGAAAACCCCCCTCTTCGTAGACATCACCCCATGTGTAGACACTGAAACCCTCCCATAGTCTCATGTTTACTAGGTCCTCTTTAACTACGCAGACCTCGGCTACCATTGGGTTTTCAGGGGAATATGGGCGGTCTCATTTTGACAATTTTGGGCCCTGTTCCAAACTTTCCTGCCCAGCGTCACAATCATCGGGGTTGTATTCAGGCCCTTCAATGAGATTCAGAGTATTTCTTTCAGGTGCGCAGGGGCCACCAGTCGTTTTACCAGTCTCGTTTCCGAGGTAGCCTCATCAGCAAGCCGTTTGGCCATGTGACTGAGTTGCACCGCTAGGTAATACCTCTCTAGATCCGGCAATTGGACCCCACCTTCTTTGTATGGCAGCGACAGAGTGGATAAAGACAGTCTGTGTCTAGCAGTGCCTCACAAAAGCTCCCTCAGCAGTTTCTCGATCGTGCGAAAGAATGAGGCTGGGATGTAATGGTGGACATTGTGCAAGAAGTACAAAAACCTTGGCAAAACTATCATTTTAGTTATAGCAACTCTACCCATCACCTTGACCAGAACCCCATAGATTTTCTGAGCCCCTTTAACGCCAGTTTGGTGTTGTCCTCTTGCATCCGGTCCGGGGCGTGCCAAATGTTATGATACCTAAATGATTTTGTCTGCCAGCTAAGCCCAACCTCCGGAAGCTCAACTACTGGTTTCCCAACCAGTCCCGCTAATGGGAATATGCAGGATTTCTTCCTGCTGAACGATATCCCTGAGAATCCTGCAAATCTTTCCAGCACATCCAACACCACTGGAACATTCAAGTATGGGTCTCGTAGGTATAACAGCACATCATCCGCGTACAGGGACACCACGTGGTGCTCTCCTCCCACTGTGATTCCAGCGTCAAAAAACTGTTTTGTAATGTATAGTGCTATCGGCTCGAGGCCCAATATATAGAGCATGGGCGACAACGGGCAACCTTGTCTGGTCCCTCTCTGGATGTCCCAGGGGGCTGAAACTATCTGTCCAGTTTTTACCCTGGCCACTGGCGCTGCATAAAGTAGCTCAACCCATCTGATAAAATGCTCACCCAGTCCAAACTCTCTCAATACCGTAATCAACCACTCCCAGTATATGGAGTCAAATGCCTTTATTCACTATACTTAAGGTAAATCCAGTACCCCAAAAAAGAACCTAACTCCACGGTTCGGGTTTACCATCATTATTTATACAAAAAGGAGAAAGGGTGCATAACAATTCATCTAATAAGCCTGTCTAACGAAGGATGTTCATTATGATCTATAACCATTGGTCTTGAAAAAATGGACTTGGTACACAAAGTATTCTTATAAACTTGACCATTTTAATTCTCCAAAATCGGTAAAACACTACTAAAAAACTTGCGAAAAACACATACAATATGACCCAAGATTTAGACCCACATGGTGGGTATAACAGCAACTTAATGGGATAATTTACATCACAATTAACAACATGTAAAATTCAACAAACACATAACAATTACAAAGCACTATGTATTTAAACAAAGTGTAAATTCACAAACAACCATATCCCGACATGTTTCAGTTCTTTATAGCAAATTCAAATGCCTTTATGGCATCCAGTGAGACTACTGCATAGTGTTTCCACCGGCTAGATGTTTGCTCCACAATGTGTTGTAGACGCCGCAGGTTTACTGCTGTATTGCGGTTTGGGATGAATCCACTCTGGTCTTCATGCACTAAAGATCCTATCACCCTGGAGAGGCGATTAGCCAATATGGTTGTCAGAATTTTGACATCATAATTTAGCAATTGGCCAACGCACTCGTCTGTGGGTTTACTGGGTTTAGAGAATGGGACCACTAAAGTCTCTCTCATGGTGCTCGGGAGCACTTTGATCTCAAATGCTTCCTGAAATACTTCATGAAGAATCGGAGTACTCTCTGATGAGTATGTTTTGTAAAATTCAGGGGGCAAGCCATTGCTTCCAGGAGTTTTACTGGTGGCCAATGACTTGATTGCTTCACTTATATCTTCAGCAGTCAATTCGCTGTTAAGCTTATCTCTGTGTGCCCTGTCTAGCTTGGACAGCCCTATCTCCTCCAGCTTATCTAATATGTCCTGATGTGGCACTTGTCTGTCGTGGCGGTACAGATGGGAGTAAAATGTTCGGAAGGTGTCGTTTATAGACAATTGCGCCATGTGCATCTCGCCCAACTCGTCTTTAAGTGTCATAGTTAGGTGTCTTGGGTTTTCCCTTTTGCACAGCCACGACATAAGCCTGCTCGACTTGTCCCCCTCAGAGTGTTCTCTGGTAGTTTTCGCTATGCAGTGAAAATTCGATAATCTGTTCCAGGCCACTCTGTTGTTTTCCCTGATCTCCCCCAATTCCTCCTCTCCTTCCCGTGACCTCTGAGCATTGGCTTCCAGTTGTCTGATCCTCTCCTCGTTTACCTCTAGTTCCCCCTTTAGTATCCGCCTGATACCCCTCCGCACCTGCAATAGTTTCCCCTCTCACCACTATTTTCAGTGTTTCCTAGACGGTACTCCATTTATCTACGCTCCCCACATTAGTGTCTATATACTCGGTCAGTTTAGTGCAGAGTTCTTCTTGAAATGCGCCATCCGACAGAGCGTCGGTCGGCATCCGCCACAGTGGTATGGGGGGCCTGGGACTCTTCATTGACCAGACTAGTTGCAAGAGCGACTGGTCCGCTATCGACCTACCCAGATAGGCTGCGGATTCAATCTGGGGCAGATGCGCCCTTTCCACAAGTAAATCTATTCTTGTGTATAGCCCGTGAGGGGATGAATAATAGGCACATTCCCTCCACACTTGTGATAAGTCCAGAGTGTCTATGACCCGCTTGAGTGGCGACATTATATTCCCTGTCCCATTATGTAGCGTTATAGACCTATCTAGGTCGTAATCATGCACACAGGGAAAATCCCCCCAAATAAAAAAAGCATTCACGATATGGGGCCAGTGTCTTGCACAGCCCATTAAAGTACACTGGGGTCTCATTATTAGGGAGGTAGGAATTCACTATACAGACCGCGTTTTGCTCAATGCTTTCCTTAATAATTAGGTATCTCCCTTCTGTGTCAACTACTTTTGACAATAAGCGAAAAGGCACAGACTCATCTATCCATAGATATACACCCTGTGCATATTTAGAATATCCTGCACCAAAGCCTTGCCCACCCGCCCCCTCCAGTGCCTCTCAATTTTTACGTTGTCATCTACTGTGAGATGGGTCTCCTGTATCAATGCTATGGAGATTTTCTTTCTGTTTAAGAAGGACTTAATCCTGTTTCTGCGCATGTAGATGCCCATACCCCAGACATTACACGTAAACATTTTTATGTCAGTTTTCCATCTTTATCCGGTTCTGTTCCACCTAGCGTTCCCCCACCAGCAGCACCCCAATCTGCTCCTGCACCCTTCCACTGCTTAATTTCTCCCATAGCACTCGCAGACCATTTCACCAATTCACGCAGCATTGCGAAGACAACACATTTTTTTAACCAAGTAATGAACAAATAAATGAAAAACATTAACAAACAACTGCTCCCAGCTGCTGCCATGGGCCTGCAACGCTCAGGTGCCCCCCCGCTGTCTGGGCCTATCCAGGTCATTCGGCGCGGGTGGTGTGCTAGCAACAAGCCTGCACTGATCTTTTGTGGGGTGGGTTCTAGTTTGCTCTGCGTGTGGCCTAGCGGACTCACCGTCCGAACCAACAATTAAGAAAACATTGCCGCGATTATATTTGGCGCTGTGGTCGTCGGACCGCAGCTTCATGCGTGATTTACCAAACCAGATGCGACCCCTCCCTCCCGCCCATTTCAGAGTTACTCATATGATGGGCGCTTCATCTCCGGCCAGCCCATTGTGCTCCATCCACATGTCGGCCGCAGCAGGTGTTTCCAGAAATACTGCTTTCCCTTTGTAGAGCACTTTGAGACGAGATGGATATAGCAGCATGTATCTAAGGTTACATTTTCGGAGCCTGGCCTTGATCGGCACAAAGGAGTTCCTGGCTCGTTGCACTGCAGGTGTATAATCCGGGTAAATGACAATCCTGGACTCGTGTCTCTTGATTTCCCCTCCCTCTCGTGAGTATTTGAGTATTATTTCCCTGTCTCAGAAGTTCAAAATCTTTGCAATCATCTGGCGTGGATAGGAGCCAAGTGGGGGCCTCTTTTGTAGGGATCTATGGGCTCTCTCCACCGAGAAGCCCTGAGATAACTGGCCGGCGCCAATTTCCTGTTGTAACTTGATCTCCACAAATTCTGTCGGGTTTGACCCTTCCATGTCCTCCAGGATCCCCAGTATGCGAATGTTATTGCGGCGTGCACGCCCTTCCGCATCCTCGGACCTCGCCTCCAGTCGTGCCACCTTCTTTTACAGTTCTTGAACCTTAGCTTTCAGATCAGTCGTCGTCTCGATAGTTTCTTGGAGTCCTGTTTCCGCCGTGTTCACTCTTTCCGTCAGATTACAAGCATCTTGGTGCATTAGCTGCATATGGGATTTGACCTAGTCTATCTTCGTATCAATGAATGTGCTCAGGGCTGCGATGGCCTGTAGCACCTGAGCATCCTTGGAGTTGTCGTCCGAGGGGTGAGATTCCTGGCATGCGGACACTTCCTGCTGCGACCGCGTCCTTGGCTTGGCCGCCGAGAAGGAATCCATTGGCGATTTGGATTGTCCTTTGGTTGGGGACATTGCTTGTTGTAGTGCGCCAGAATTCGAATGTGGCTCTCCAGCAGTTAAACAGTCTCACTGGTGCTGTAAGCACGAGACTTTGTGGCGAGGCCGCCAGCGATGTGAGGGTACTTATTCAGCAAGTCGGGCGCAAGCCAGTACCCTGATGCCCCGCGGTGCTCTGTGCAATGTCTAAGCTGCGTGCCAAGGTGCCTATGAGGTATCAAATAGTGGTTGCCAATGCCGGTGGGTTGAGTTGAGGTTCCAACAGCTCCAGGGCAACAGGTCTCCCTGCCTCTCTTAGTCACATCGGTGACAATGGATCCCCTCACAGTTGCCGAGGCGCACTTGTGCCTGGGAGCGGGCTGAACCGGCTGTGGTTGGAGTTGAGCTGCAGGTAAGTACCGGCAGTACTTTGTGCCCCTGCACAGGAATCTAGTCAGTGTGGACTAATGACAGCGGTGTTCTGGTCGACAGTCCGTCCCGATAGTGCCGAAGGTCTGAAGCGTCGTGGCGAGGCCACCATCCGTCTGGTGGTCCTTGATCAGCAAGTCGGGCACTATCTGGGTCCGTAGTGCATCTTCAGTGTGCTATTCAGCGCTTGAGCAGCAAACCAGAGTACCTGCAAGGCGGCAGTAAGTAGTCGTCTGTGCCAGTGGGTTGGTGGAGAATTGATGACCACGGAAGAGTGGGTCCTGCTGTGTCCCTTAAGCGATCTAGGTGTCTTGGCGGGATCGCAACAGCAGCGGTGGGTCTTCTTCTCCACTATAGTAGCGTACCAGCGTTCTAGATCACACCCGGTTGACCATGTACAGTGTGTAGTCATGAGCATACACTGACATAGCCCATGCCCCTCCGTGGCTATTCATGCAGAGTGTACACATGTGAGTGCTCTTCGTGTGAACGCTCACATTAGAGTGTTGATCCCACTGTAGGGAGCCGGTCACCGTTGGCTTCCCTGCGGTCAAGAGGTCTAGTGCTTGGGTTGGTGGTGTCTGTGGGGGGTTTTCAGGGTAGGGGGTGCAGGGAGGTGTTCCTCCTCAGCGGCAACGTTCCGGCCTTGCACAGTGCGCAGAGTATTATTTAGTTGAGTATTCGATGTTGGTGCATTGTTATGCCAGAAGCCACTGACACCATGCGGCGGTGCACGTAGTGTTTCCATTCCTTTTGTCTGGAGGCTCACTTGTGTTGGTCTATGCTACACAAGCATACCCAGCGAACCAGAATTTCAAATGCCTTCGACATGTAGGAGAGTCGAGGCATTAGTGTCTCTGTAACCCTCTACACATGCGCTGCCTGGTGCTAGTTCTTGCAGTCTCAGAGGGTGCCCTATATGCTGCAGTATCAGGAGCAGGTGCCAACTACTTATCTGGGTGCTTTCCCTGCTTGCAGTCTCTGGGATGTCAGGGCTTGCCTCAACCGCTCAGGTCACGCTGATGTGCCAGAGGCAGCGGGACAGGGGCGCTGTGTACCTTAGTGTGCTGTCCTCGGATTCCGTCGTCTGTGTTCGCTGTTCTCCGGCCCGTCTCCCTCTCCCTGGATATGTCCGTGGGCTCGATGACGGTGTCTCGCCCCCCAGGAGCCCAGCAGTTCTTTTCCCAGCTGCTAGTGCGCACCGTCGCAGCAAGAGTCGAGGGCGCCTCCCTTCTGTCCTCCGGCCAAGGAGCAGCGTGTCCCAGGTGGTGTGCCGCGGTGCACAGCGTCACCCCCTCAGACAAAGTGGGTGCAGGAATACAGTCGGATCAGGTGATCCGAAGATTCGGGTGAGGATGGGGAGATCACTCCAGGTCTGCTGTGAGGTCTCTATGCGGGCCAATAATCCGCGGGGCTCTACAAGCTCACACTCCCCTAGGGCGTCTATTGCAAGCGGTCTGCAACATTTTGGGTCTCCGAAAAACAGACTCTGCAGTGACTCGTAGGGTCCAATTCACGTCTGAAAACACACTGGGCGGCAGGAAAGGGTTCATCCACTAGCAGCAGCGTTCAGTCGTAACACATTTGTTTCTTATCCGCTGCAACAGGATCAATTCCCAAGTTTAAACCTGATGTGCAGGAGCACATTCTAGACCTGCCATTTGAGGGCGGGGCCTTGTTCCACTCGACCACAGACGAGGAACTTGACAAAAAGGAAAATAGCTCTCAGACAGCTAAGTCCTTGTCAATCCTGACAAAGTCAGCACCCAAAGCCTACAGCCAGAGTCAACAACGCTCTGACAGTGCCTGTACATCCGGGGGCTTTAGGGGTTTTCAGAAGCGACACGCTGTACAGCCCGACCAGTCCCCTAGCCAGCACAGGCTCAAGCAACACAAATCTTCCCACAAGGGGGGTTTTTCCAGTCCCCCTCACAGGCACCAGCCTCAGAGGGAAAGTTGTGACAATATCATCCAGATCCACAAGTCTCCGGTGGGGGGCAGGCTTGCCCTTCACTTCCATTCCTGGGAGGCAAGGTTTGTGGAACCATGGATCCTCGCTGTAGTTTTCACTGGCTTCCATCTGCCGATCCGCCCCCATTTCCTCTTTCCTCCCCTCCCACGGATTGGGATGTTAACTCTTTTGGTGGAAATCTGCTCGCTTGTTGCTAGTCAGGCGTTGGAAGAGGTTCCAGCTTCGCAGAGAGGCATGGGCTTCTATTCCTGAATATTCGCCATCCAGAAGAACCACCAGGCTGGCCTGAGAGTTGTTCTAGAGCTTTCTTCCTTGCAACTTTCCTTACCGCTTCAAAAGATGGTTATGATATGATATGGTATGGTTACTCCAGCACACTGTGTGGGGGAGACTGGATGTGCTCCCTGGATCTGAAGGATGCTTACCTGCATGTGCCGATTTCGGAGCCTCATCTTTCCATCCTGAGTTTCATGATCATAGGCTTTCACTTTCAATGCAAGCTCCTCCCTTTTTTGCCTTAGTTCGGCCCTGACGGTCTTTACAAGGTTAATAAACTCGGTAGCTCAGGGCAGAGGGCCATCGCCTTTATCCATACCTGGCTAGTCCAAACAGAGTTACCCAAGACTGTACAGTGCACAGTTTCAGCACTGATGCCCTGTAAAAAGTCAATATTTTGTTTTTGGCTATGACACAATAAAATAAAATACATTTTTTTCTTAAATAACTGATGCACATGCTATTCGATCTGGGGTTCTCTATCAACCTCAAGAAGTCCCAGTTTAACCCCACTCAGTCCTTTACATTCCTGGGACTAATTTGGGATAAGAGGGCAGAGAGGATCTTCCCCTCGGCAGTCAAGATCACGGCAATCAGGAAGGCCACCAGGCTTTTTCTCAGCAGACCAGTGACCTCAGCATGGTGGTACCGGCACTTGCTTGGAATTATGGCGGCTGGTCTCCAGGCTATGCCGCACACACAACTCCAAATGAGGAGGCTGCAACTGCATTTCTCAGCCTTTTGGAATCAGGAGATGGGCTCCCAGGCAGCTCTATCAGCATACCACTGCAACTTTACCCAGACTTGTAGTGGTGGATTGTAGAGACCAACCTATTGATGGGCAGACAGTTCAGGCAGCCTTCTCTGGAGCTCACCATTACCAGAGATTCCTCCCTAGAGGGATGGGGGGGAGGGCTACACTGGGCAACTACAGTGTCCACAGAGTATAGTCATGACGTGAACAGGAGGAGCACATCAACTGGCTCGAGATGATGGCCATCTGGCTGGCCCTCAAAGCGTTCCTACCCATGGTCAACAGCAAGTCCGTCTCCATCCAGACAGACAGGTCCACTTGCATGCATCAACAAGCAGGGAGGTACCAGGTCCCCTCCGCTCTGCCAGCTGTCCATCGACAATTGGAAGTGGGCCCTGTCAAACAACATTCATCTGTCAGCAGTCAACCTGCCGAGGGAGTCCACCTTGGAGGCTGACTGGCTCTGCAGGTTAGGGATTGACAACTATGAGGGGCAGTTGAAGGAAGAGGTCCTGAGGGCGATATGCCACACGTGGGGTCACGCTCAGGTAGACGTATTTGCCATCACGAACAGGAGGTGCCCTCAGTTTGTTTCCTGCTTTGGCAGGTGGATCTCCGGGGGATGGGTTGCATGAATGTGTACGCGTTTTCCCCCCACTCCACTAATTCACAGGGTCATCTGCAAGGTCTGGGAGTCACGGAGCCGTCGTCTCATCCTAATAGCGACATGGTGGCTGGCAATACCTTGATTCTCTGAGCTCCTCCGGCTGTCGGACCAACCTCCGGTACACCTCCCGGTGGGAACAGCCCCCTTACTTTCACAGCAGGGGGGTACAGTCCTTCACCCTGTTCCGCAGAAGTAAGCCTTGGCAGCTATGTTCCTGAATCACCCTGAAGCATCTACACTTGTCAAAACACAACCTGGCTATCGTACAGTGGGCAAGAAGCAACTCTACCAGGAGTCAGTACAGAAGCAAGTGGACCAGGTTGTGCCACTGGGCCAAGACAAACAAGATTGATCCTCTGACATGCCCACTGTACGATGTGTTCTCCTTCTCTGCGCGTCTGGCTCACTTAGGTGTGCAGGTAGACACCTGCCGTATGTATCTGGCGGCCATAGCGGCCTACAAGGATTCTGGAGACATTTTCTCCTCTTCAAACCCAGTGGTTAAAAGACACTTAGCAGGTCTGACAAGATTATAACCTCCTGTCAAGCGCCCACCTACGGTCTGGGACCTTAGCATGGTGCTGGGCGCCCTGGCACACAAACCCTTTGAGCCCATGGCGTCAGCAGACATCAGGCTAGTTTCTATTAAGACTGCTCTTCTGGTTGGCCTTACTTCAGCACACCGTATCAGCAAGATTCAGGCTCTGGTGGCTTCAGATCCCTATACCCCATTTCATCGGGACAAGGTGGTGCTCAGGACGCATCCTGCCTTTCTCCCTAAAGTTGCGTCTTCCTTTCACATTGACGAGGCGATAATTCTCCCAACATTCTTTGCGGACCCAAATGATGAGGCACAGATGGTATTGCAAGGTCTGGATGTCAGGCGTGCGCTAAGATTCTATCTTGTGGATCAAAACCAGGCGGTCAAGCCTCCAAGGCTTCCATAGCAAAGTGTATGGTGATAGCCATCAAGGAGGCATGTAAGGGGCAACACAGGCCTTTGAGAGCAAACATGCATGCCCATGCATCAAAGCCAAGGCCACGGCGGTGGCTTTCCAGAGACATGTCCGGTGGCAGATGATCAGCAACGCGGCTACTTGGGTTTTTTGGGTTTCAGCCTTTTGCAAACATTACTGCTTGGATGCCAGCACCAGAATGGACGCAGCATTTGGCCACGCAGTTTTGAAGAACTTGTTTTCTTAGAGGGGCAACTCTCCTCCCCCAGGCTGCATTCAGTTGTAATCACCCATACAGTATGGAGGAAAGGGGACAGGACGTAGGAGTAATTATAAGTTACTCACCGTAGTGACTAGCGCACTCCTAGTCCATAGCCCCCTTTCCTCCATACGTCCCACCATCCACCCCTGTAACATTCAATGTCATTAGGCAATCATAATATTGTCGACGCGTCAAAGGGGACTGAGGAGTGGCGCCTGTGAGCGGAGTCAGGGGAGTACATGCTCCCAGGGCCGCACCCCTTCATGCATCTAAATTTAAAGGGGAAGACAATTTTCTCTGGTGAAAAAGGTTCTGTTTCCCGTCCCTAGTGAGGGACGCCATACAGTATGGAGGAAAGGGGACTATGGACTAGGGGTACGTTAGTCACTACGGTGAGTTACTTATCATGTTGACCATGAGATTAGGTATATAATTTAACATGGAGTCCATGCCGCTCTGCACTGTTGTATCATAGCATGTGCATACCATTAGGTAGTGATAGCTCCAGGAAATAAGGACTTTCATTAAACATCAAAAAACAATTCTGCTATCGAACCTCAAAACACACAATACAATTCATGTTTGCTTTACTATGTAACTGACAATGTTTTTGTGTTTACATCATTTAAATATATACAAGAGAGATGAAATGGCCAGACCTTAGAGAAATAATGAAAGGTTTATTCTGTCACAATACAGAAAGCTTCCGCATGGAATGATTTCCAGACCGTTTTTGCACATGTCGGCTGGATGTCACATATATTTTACTCTCTTACAAAGGAAAAATAATTTTTTCTCTTGAAATTACATTTACACTCAATGTTTAAAAATAGGGAGTAAAATACTCCCACCTCAAAATCTCATCTGGAGCACTGCTTATGTTGCAAGGGGTATTATTTATAGGCAAGATTAATTGTCTGACTATTAATCAGTTGTTTGCATGTCGACTTTTTCCCAGAATCAAGTAGTACTCTACCTTTAAAATAGAAACCAGAGTGGATCACTTTTTAGGGACACTCTTTAATACACTGATGCCCCTCTTTACGTGACAGTCTCTTCTGCGAGTGCTAGGCGGTAATGCAGAGCATTGCCTCATACTAATACCAGGTCCACTGGTTAAACATTTCTGACAGGATCCTCTTGAAAACAGTCTCACTTACTTCCAAATGCCTGAACAACTTAGCACCGCCATACCTTGCCGAAAGGATAAATAGGAGGTCCACTACCCATCCGATGAGAGCTGTCAATGCCTACACTTTAGAGACCCCTAGATTTAAACGATCTACATCTGGTGGAACCAGTTTCCCAGTCATAGCGGCACAAACCTGAAACGCAATCCCGCCTGACCACAGAACGGAACAATCGTACCCTAAATTTAGACGCAATGTACTTAAATGGCTATGAACAAATGACCTATAACCTGCTTTCTGTCTATACCCTACACTGCTACTACTACTGTATTTGACACTGACTGTACCCATTGATTGTATCATGTATTATACTATATACGAGCTAGCATGTCACCAGTCTACTCTAACCGGAAGTGGCAGTAATTATATATTAACGGGGGGCGTGGCTAAGCAGCCATGGAATAGGCTGCACTATCTTTGAGCTCCACGATCCGACAAGTTAATCCGACGCAAAGCGCAAGGTTCAGCAGCATATTCCAACCTCAGAGCACATTGATAAACGTGGGAGTGGTTCAGGCACAGTTTGAGCGGATCGGCAGACTGCTAGAGATAAAGTAGCAGAAGATGTGCCACTTTGTATCGGGAGCCGGCGCGGCGAAATGAACAACAGCAAAATGGCGTCGTGTAAGAACAAAGGATTTCTCGGTGAGCGAGTGCCACTGCCCAAAATGCAATGGACTGGCAGCTCGACGGCAGCTTGAAGACAGCTGACTGCAGTGCCCTGATGAGAAGAGAAGAGCGCCCGGCCCTGTGGCGGATGCACATAACCTGGGACTATTAGCACTGGAGTCTTGGCGCAGTGAAGGACCCGGCGGCGCCTAGATCAGGCGCCTGGCCGGGACGGTCAGCTGTGCGGAGGACTGCAGATCTCTTCCCCTCGCGGTGAGAAGCGGGGGGCTCAGGAGCCGGAGAAACTAAGAACCGGCGCGCGAGACTTCCGCGGCAGAGAATGGCCAGGCCCGTGTAACAAGCCCGAAACCCAAGCGGGTGTGTGAACACCTCATGTTCACGGGAATAACGGGCTGATTAGAAGGAATCGGATACTTTGTGCCTTCGTGGGACAGTACCGAGGTAATGCGTGCAGGAGGCAGAAGTGAACTACAAGCTGAGGAGCAGTTGCCAGCAATAGTCTTATCACAAGACAAAACGAAAATATCCCCACGCATGAAAACATGGGGGGGGGGCGAAGTACACTACTTAGGCATGACGGATACCTGCAAGGCTCATAAGTGGACAGCTCTGGAAAGCAGCAACAACAGGTGAAAGCTACATAGCGCAACACACGGATTGCTTGAAAATAAATAAGAGCCATTACGCAAAGTGGGGGACGCTGGGGGACAGCATACTCTGCACGCCCTGGGGCGCCCGATCACGAGGTAAGGGGTGCCAGAGGAGAGTGCCAACAAGGCCCGCGCATCATGGAACACATAGGCGCCAAAAGGCTCTGTTAGGAGCCAGAGAGGGCATACTGGGAGACATTACAATGGCTGCATACGTGGGGGGACACAACCCATCCGGTGCATGGCATAGTATGGACTAATGGTTTCAGTATCCCAAGGAGACAACGCCTTCACACATCAACCACCCCTTAGACGCCAGGGAGACCTTGGAAATAGAACTTGTGTGCAGAAAAGCGGCTGGAACATGGTACGCACACGGAGTGGCGCAATGTCGGCAAGAGGGGCCAAGGCGAAGAGCAAGCAACCCACGATGGATGCCTTTGCCAGGACACAGCAGACCCCCACCGCCCCGGCACAAAGCACGGGAGCAGCGTCCGTGGAGGGTACCCCAGTAAAAGAGGACAGTCTGGTCCTTGCAGCCATCTCAGAGTTAAGTGCCTCATGGGGAACAGCAATGGCGGACTTAAGAACGGCCCTAGAAGCCTAAATTGAAGCGGTGGGGATAGAAGTCACCCTGCTGCGACAAGATGTCCGGTCGCTTGCTGAAAGAACGAGTGGTCTGGAGAGTGCGGTTAAAACCAACACAGAAACCGGGGCATGCAATACAAAGGAGGTGCATATATTAAAACAACAAGTGGCCAATCTCGAGAGCCGAGCAGAGGCGGCCGAGGGTAGAGCTAGATGGAACAACATACGCGTGGTCGGCCTGCCGGAAGGAGAAGAAAGCCAAGACTTAACGGACTATGTGGAAAATATGATCCTGCAAGAGATAGGGGCCGAACAGCTTAAACAAGGATTTACGGTTGAGCGAGCGCACAGGGCCTTGATGAGGAAACCGCGACCTGGGCCCCCCCCTTCCCACACCCCCGCCACCCTGCCCCGAGAGCAATAATAGCAAACATTTTGAATTACAAAGACCGAGAGAATATCCTGGAGTACTTTCGTAAAGGAGGAACGATTACAAGAGCAACTGCTACTATCACAGCGTACCCGGATTATACCCTGCTGGTGCAAAGACAGCGTTATAGCTACGTGGCAGTCAAGAGGAGGCTACGGACAGCCGGGATCAAGTATATGCTAATGTATCCTGCAAAGCTGAAAGTCCTGCATAAAAGTAGGGCCCTTTTTTTTTTGACACCCCAGAGGACAGCGTGGTTGGACATGCAGGGCTGCTTGGACCAAGAAGAAGAGCAAGCCTGCGACAAGCACGACAAATGAGGGGGACGCAGTAAGCACAATGGAAAGGCGGGAGGGAGGGAGATCTGGAGTAGACTGTCATACTGAGAAAAGGTGAGGAAGTATAACGTGTGATGCCTGGACCTGCAGAATTTGTTGGACTGGAATATAGTAAATGTAATGTATAAGTAAACTAGGTAACGCTAAGCGTGGCGACTTTGAAGCAAGTTGGAGCAGCAGGATGTAGACAAACTATCCCCCTGAAATAGTAATAGAACAGCCTGCGGGGCCGCGAGTACAGGCTATTGCTAGAAAGGGCTAGATGCGGGGGTGCCTGAGATCCAGGGATGGAGCTGGGCAACAGTTGGGGAGGGTATTGTTGGGGCGGGCGGGGAGGTGGGGGGGTGGGAGGTTTGGGGGTTTGATGTGTTTGTAGTTTGTGGTAGTTTGGAAGTAGTTGGGAGATGTTTGTATTGGGGATCAAGCCTACAGGGGGGGAAAAAGGAAGGATTCAAAATTGGATAGCACTGGTGGGAACTTGGGGAGGGAAGGGAGATACCTAGAAGTGCAATGGGAGACCTCAAAGTAGTCACCTGGAACGTGAGAGGGCTCAATAGTTATTTAAAAAGAAATAAGATTATGATGTATTTGCGACAGCAGAAAATAGACATAGCCCTGTTGCAAGAGACCCACCTGACACAAGAAAAACTGGAGGTGGTACGGAAGAAGTGGAGAGGGACTGTAGTGGGGACAACATATTCAGCGTATGCTAGGGGGGTGATCACCTGGGTGGCGCTGCATGTACCGTTTGAGATATTGCAATCTACAGTGGAAGCAGATGGGTGGAAGGTAATATTAGAGGGATTGGTGGAAAACAAGGAGATGTGTGTGATTAAAAACCTATGCCCCGAATCAGGATACAGCAGCATACTTCAGAACCCTATATAGTAAACTCAGCACAGGCCTAGGAGGTGCAGTGATTTGGGGGGGAGATTTTAACTGTGTAATGGACCCGAAAATAGACAGATTAGACTCTAAAGTGGACAGACCAACTCCAGCAGCCAGGGTACTGCAATCCTTGATAACAGATTTCGGGCTGGAGGACGCACGGAGACTACACTATCCACTAGAGCGACATTATTCGCATTATTCAGCCCCCCAGAATCTACACACCAGATTAGACTATGTGTTTGACATGCAGGCGCTGATGACAGAAATAACGCAAATAGAATACAAGGCGAGGGTCCTGTCGGACCATTCACCGCTTATGCTGACGTGGCAGTATCGATCCCCAAGACCAAAAATACCGACATGGCGTCTCAGAGCGGAAGCGCTCAAAGACAACACTTTCAGAGAAGACATGAGAGAAGAAATAATAAGCTATTTTGAGACCAACACAGGGAGCGTGGAGTCGGCGGGTGTTCTCTGGGAAGCCTTTAAAGTAGTGATGAGGGGGATAGCAATAGCCAAATCCAAAGGGCTACAAAGAGGGATCGTAGCGGACCTACACGAAGTGGAAAGGGAGCTGGAAAAAGCAGTGAAAGATGGAGATGGCACCAAAGATGGCAATGAAGTGATACTTAGGTTACAACAGAAATGTGTGGGATATTGGGAAAGGCTGTGCAACCTGAACTATAAAAAATATATAGAGAGACAGCATGCAGGGGGAGATAAACCAGGGAGAGTTCTGGCATGGTTATACAAAAGCGAGACTCCCAGACCAGTAATCAGAACGATAGTGAGAGAAAATGGAAGTATAGCAGACACTCAGGAGGATGTGAATCTAGAATTTGCAAAATATGACCATGCACTATATTGGGATGTGGAGGAATGTGACAATAATGCAATAAGCGACACTTTAGAGGATATAGGATTGCCGCAGATTGATGCGGAAGAACGAGAGGAGTTGGACACTCCAATTACCCTGGAGGAATTGGAAGAGGTGGTGAGGCAGCTACCCACTTGTAAGACCCCGGGGGCGGATGGACTCCCCAGTGAATTTTATAAGATGTATAAGAATGAGGTACTCACACCACTCCTGGAAATGCTCAACGAAGCACATGAAGTCGGGAAACTACCAGAATCCTTGAGAAGCGATAATCATACTGCTCCCAAACCCAATAAGCCTGGTGGTGAGTGCGGATCCTATAGACCCCTGTCAATGCTGAACCAGGATAGCAAAATATTGATGGCGGTCTTGGCAAATAGAATGAAAAGAGTCATTACTAAATTGATACACCCTGATCAAACGGGTCATGTCCCTAATAGGAACATATCTAATAATCTTAGGCGACTCCATCGAGTCATTGAGTATGCTAATGAAGAGACAAACGAAATGGCAATTGTGTCACTAGATGCAATTAAGGCCTTTGACTCGGTCAAATGGCCATGGTTGTTGGCTGCATTAACAAACTATGCAATAGGGCCGGGGTATCTGAGATGGGCCAAATTGCTATATAGCGAACCGCTAGCCAGAGTGAAGACAGGGTCCGTTATATCAGAGAGGTGGCAGCTTGGTAGAGGTACCAGACAGGGTTGCCCGTGGTCCCCTATGCTATATATACTGGCCTTGGAGCCCCTAGCGATATATTTGATGCAGCAATATAACACAATAGGTATTATTATTAAAGGGGAATCACATTTAATGTCTTTATATGCGGATGACATGTTGTACGTACCTGCACTACCCAGAAGAAAACCTACAGTATGTCCTGAAAGCGCTGGATCGATTTGCAGGGTTCTCAGGGATAGCAGTGAACCCCAAAAAGTCCTGTGTGTTTCCATTGGTTAGGTATAAAGGAATCCCACTGGAGCAATTACCAATCCTCCAGATACCATGGGAGGTCAACACATTTTGATACCTAGGGATAGATATATATCATACGGTGGAAGCAGAATACCAGCACAATACTGAGAAGGCTGTACGGAACATAGAAAATAGTATGAGATTTTGGGTGAAACTCCCCTTGGCGATGATGGGTAGAGGGGCAATGCTTAAAATGGTAGTTCTGCCAAGACTATTACATTATTTTGTGAATATCCCATACTTGATATCTAAGCGATTCTTTGCTAGGTTGAACAGCATATGTAGGGACTTCCTTTTGGCATGGGACAAGGAACAGGATGGCCCTCTGGAAATTGCAAAACTCACACGAGAGAGGAGGCATAAAACTTCCAAATTATGAGATCTATTATATAGCAGGCCTACTCCAAAACGTAGCTAAATGGCTTTCTGAGGAGCCGACCTCAGAGACTAGGTTATTCCAACAAGATTGTGCCCCGTTCTTCCTGAATGAGATGATGTGGTTACCTAAAGTAGACATGGAGGGGCGTCCGAGGATGATGGTACTTGGGTGGGAGATATGGCGAAGAGCTTATAAAATGATGGAGGATCCTTACCCATGCTCCCTGCAGGTTCCACTGGTGGCCTTAGTGGGAAAAGAAACATAGTTAAGATTAATGATCAGGAGGCATTGGGAGCCTGTGGGGGTAGCGACGTTGGGAGATATATGGCAGGAAGGGAAAATAAGAGATTTCGAGGGGCTGGTGGAAGAAACAGGGGTGCATGCGGGACAGTGTATTACATACCATAGGGTGGTGCAGCGGATCAAAGAGACGTGGTCAGAAGAAAAATTGTCGAGTGAGCCTGATACAGCCATAGACGCAATATACGATATAGCAGAAGGGGGCCATGAAATATCAAGGCTCTATGAGCTTATGATGACTGAGGTGGGGAAGGAAGTGGTACAACTTAGACAAGATAAAGAAGGAGAATTAGGGGCCCCAATGAGTGATGAGATGTGGGAGCGTGTTCAACTGTATCATAAAAAAGTGTCCAGGAATACTAGGCTACAGCAAATACAGTTATATATCACCCATAGGGCGTATGACGCCACAAAGGATAGCTAAATTCAAAAATGCAGGACAACAAGCATGCCCCAAATGTAATGAGGAAAATGCTGGAATGGTACACATGTTCTGGTCATGCCCAGAAATAGAATGCTTTTGGGGTGAAGTAGCACACAGGATGGAGGATAAAGGGATCAAAGTAGAGATGGATACAGTGTGGGCTTGTTCACTGGGAGGGTTCCCTAGACCACATAAGCTAAAGCATGTGAGCAAACTGAAAGACCTGGTGTATGTATTAGCAAAGAGGATGATTGCAATGAAGTGGAAGGCTTGTCACAGACCAAGAATAGAAACGTGGTGGAAGGATTTACAAAAATGGGCAGAGGCGGAAACGACAGTATGGCAAGAGGCGAGTAGTTTTGGGGGGGAGGAGGCAGGAACCTTTGTGGATTGGAAACAAATAATTGCAGAATTATTTGGGCACGCAAATGACGGGGCTAGTGACCAGGAACCACCTGGAATAATCGATACAGAAATCCTAACACAGGACGAAGAAACGACATAAGAAGAGGAATTGGCTTGAGGGGAGGGAGGGAAAAGGGGAAATACAGTGGATAAGATAGAATGATGTGCATTTATATTAAGATGAACACTGTATGTTTAGTTTGTGTTGGTTGTTGTAATAAAATCAATAAAAACTGTTTAAAAAAAATTATATTTTAGCTGTGTGTATATGTATTTATTTGACTCATTCTATAACTAAGCTTTAAGTTATCTTGTCCTACTGCGCCCAGCTACCTAAGGGTTTGGCGCGCAATACCAAATAAACAAACAAACAAACCAGCCCTACTACAGCAGCCCAGATTTAGTAAACTGCTTGGCAGAGGCGCTTTCACCAGGTGGATTACTTGCTGTGCCTTGCAGGTGGACAGGCTAGTTTGGAGTGGCAGGGGACACCTCCCATCTACCCTCTCCACAGGCCCTGAGCTAACAAAGGGATTCAAATGGCTCCTCCTTATGGAGTTGGTACTTTTAGGTTCCCCTTAGGGCAGGAAGCAGGGTGCAGGAGCCCAAGTGTGTGATAGCAAGCTCATACTAACGCCCACTGCCAGTCACTGAATAAAGCACCAGTTCATGCTGCTTGGTTCAATGAGATTGGGACAGGAGTGTGGTGGAGACAAAGCAGAGGCAGAGCTACCACCATTAGAGCCAGCAATTCCTTCTTCCCCTAGTTGGGAGATGCTGGATTTTTGCCAGCTGCTTTGGCAGAGTCCCAACCCCCTAAATGAGGGCCTACAAAACAGATTGACAAGTGGGATAAAGCACAGCCCAGACACAAATTATTAGAGTACCACAGAAGGACAAAACAAATCACTTCCCTTATGGCCTAGAATGTGTAAGAAAAAAACGTACTTAGTCGGGATCGTCATTCACCAGGTTGTGATCAGTTTGAAAAAGAGCCAATCTCTTCATCAGGGAAGTGCAAAAGTGTTCAAAGCAAATGTCTTCTGTTCTTGTTAGTCTTTGTCTTTCTCTGTGGCTATACATTGTCAGACCTTTCTCTCATCTCCTCGCAGTTGGGTCCCCTCGGGCCCTCCAAAAGCCCTCTCAACCTTGTTCATGAACATCCATCCGATGAAACAAGTGTCAGCTGCTGCCTTTGCATCTACCTTCATCCCCCCCCTCTCCCAACTCTGCTCTCAGCAACCTCCATTTGGCCATTACCAGCACCCTTGACATTCTTGCCCCAGTCAAAGGGATCTGCCTGAAATCCGCCTCCAAACATAACACCTGGTATGTACTCTGAGATTGTAGCCCTAAAACGCAACTGCCGAGCTGCAGGACGGAAAAGGCAAACATCAAGCTCACCCTCTGACAAACTGGCCTGCTGACTGCTTCAAAGGCAATACAGACGCTGCATCTGTACCAAGAAAAGGGCCCACATCCAGGAACGGGTATTGGGTGCATCCAACAATATGGCTCAACTCTTTAAAATCTGCAGGGAACTCGCCAACCCTTCTGCAGTTTCTTCCTCCCCTCTTCCGTCCAGAACCTCTGCAACGCACTGGCCACACACTTCAACAAAAAAACTCAGGACATCCTGAGCACCCTTGCTACCCTCCTGCACAACACCCACTTCCCTCTCTTGCCTCCTACGGCCTATACCCTCCTTCCTCCTCTCTCTCCTACTTCTCCCCTGTCGCACACGAACAAGTGACCAGGGTTGTCCGCTCCATGAAGGTCTCCTCCAACAGGTTTCCCTTGCTCCTCCAGAACCATCAAGGACAACATTGGCTCTCTTGCCCCTGCACTTGCTGATCTCTGCAACCCCTCTTTTGCCACCGGATCTTTCCCATCCTCCTTCAAGCACTATCTTGTGCGCCCCCTCCCGAAAAAGCCTTCAGCAGACCCTACCGGTCCTGCCAACTAACGCCCTATTTCTATCACCCCCTTTCTTGTGAAGCTGATGGAGAAGCTGGCCTTTCCACAAATTACCTCACACACTGAACTTGTTAGTGGTCATCACAACCATCAATCTGGATTCCGAGCATCCAGAGGCATGGAAACTGCTCTTCTGAACACCTGTCAAGAACAGTTCACTTAGATGGACTCTAACTCACCAGCTGTCCTCATCCTTCTCAATCTGTCCTCTGCCTTCGATACAGTTAACCATTCCATCCTCCTAAAACAGCTCCATGATACCCTTGGTATCTCGGAGTGTGCACTGGATTGGCTCACCTCCTTCCTAACTGACCGGTCGTCCCTAGACATTTTGGGCACCTTCTAACCTACATCCTTCTCCACCTGTGGTGTCCCCCAGGGCTCGAACCTCCCCCCCTGGCTTTTCAACACTTAACTTGCTCAGCTAGCACTCCTCATTTCCTCCTTCTCCACCAGCTTCCAATGCTATGCAGGTGACACACAACTCTTTTCATACTTCCTGCTGAGCCTCTTGCATCTTCCTTTATCCCTGACTTCCTATCTGCCATCTAGTCCTGGTGATATGATATGATATGATATGGCATTTGTAACGCGCCTATACACAAGTGTTTCAAGGCGCGACGAGGCGGGGGGGGGGAACAAGGGGAGACAGACAACGATTTTACTAGGCCAGGTGTCATTCAGATCGCGCAAGTGCAAGGGTAAAGGGGAAGGGAAAAGTGCATGGGGGAAAGGGAGAGGGGAAAGTGCAGTACAGGGTTATAAGCATACAGCATACAGGATAAATAACAAGGGCCAGCTGGTGGCAAGTGCGAGGTAAGTGCAAACAAGTGCTGGGAAGGGGGGCTGTATGGATACAGACACAGTCCCGTAGTGCAGGGGTTGCCGTGGAGGCAGTGCAGGGGAGAGTGGCTGGGCCAAGAACGGTGAATGGCCCAGTTGCCGATTCAGTGCAGTTTCAGTAGTATTAGCAGGGGAGAGGGGGAGAGAAAGCGGAGGCAAAGAGGAAGGTTTTGAGGTGCTTCCGGAACCGGAGGTGGTTCTCCTCAAGTTTCAGGGAGGTAGGAAGGCTGTTCCAGAGGGAGGCCCCTGCAGTGGAAAGAGATCTGCCCCCAACTCGTTGTTTGGAGAAGCGGCTGACCCTGAGGGAGTTGGAGGCGGATGAGCGAAGAGCTCGAGAAGGAAGATATTTAGGAAGAGAGAGTTGAAGGTATTTTGGCCCAAGGCCCCAGACGGCCTTGTGGACAATGCAGAGGGTTTTGAACTTGATCCTCGCAGTCACTGGGAGCCAGTGTAGTGATTTCAGTCCTGGAGAGATACGGTCCCTGGGCTTGAGGCCAAGGACAAGTCTTGCAGTCCTGTTCTGGATGAGTTGCAAAGGGCGGAGAGTAGAGGCGGGCAGATTAAGATAGAGGCTGTTACAGTAGTCCAGCTTAGAGAGAACCAGGGCTCTAGAGACAGTGAGCTTCTGGGGGAAGGAGAGGAAAGGAAGGATACCTCTGAGGAGGTGTAGCTGGTAGTGTGACTTCTTAGATACGTCGGATATGTGAGGAGAGAAGGAGAGTGTGGAGTCTAAGATGACCCCAAGGTTTTTTGCCTTGCAGGTAGGAGTAGGAAGAGGGCCCAGAGAGGCCGGCCAGAGAGCAGCAGGGAAGGAGGGAGTGGGAGTGCCGATGAGTAAAATCTCAGTCTTACTGGCATTAAGGCAGAGGTCGTTGGCGGCACACCATTCCTGGATAGCAGAAAGACAGTCAGAGATGAGGGAAGGAGAAGAGGAGGCCGAGGGTAGCCTGAAAATGAGTTGGGTATCATCCGCATAGCACTGAAAGTAGGGGCAGAGAGCGGCGATGTGGTGGGCGAGAAGTGCCAGATACTGGTTGAACAGCCAGGGAGAGAGGTGTACTTCCAGTGATCTCTGCCTCAATGTCAGTAAGACTAAGATCATTCCCATTGGAACCCCTGCTCCTTCTTTTTCCCCCTCACTCTGGCCATCCTCCATGGGTTCCCCCCTGCTCCTTCCTCTGAAGCCAGAAACCTTGGAGTCATCTTAAACTTCTCTCTCTCTCTCTCTCTCTCTCTCTCTCTCTCTCTCTCTCTCTCTCTCACTCTCTCTCTCTCTTTTTCTCTCTCTCTCTCTTTCTCTCTCTCTCTCTTTCTCTCTCTCTCTCTCTTTCTCTCTCACACTCAGGACATTGCCAAGAATTCCCACTTTCAACTCTTCCTTCTCAAAGGAATTCTCACTTTCCCCCAGAAGCTCAATGTTACCCGAGCCTTGGTTTTTCTCTAGGCTTCACTACTGCAATAACCTTCTCCTGAATTTACTGTCTTCCACTTTTTGTCCCCTCCGGCTAATCCAGAATAGGGCAGCAAGACTTATCCTTAAACCCAGGGACCGTATCTCTCTTGCCCTAAAAACTCTTCAATGGCTGCCAGTTGTGGCACAGATTCAATTCAAATCCCTCTGCATCATCCACAAGGCTGTCTGGGGCCTGGGTCCACGCTATCTGCAACTTTCTCTTACTAAATATGTTCCCTCTATACCTCTTCGGTCCTGCGGCACCAACTCTCTGTGTGTAAAGCATTTGCAATGAACAGAGGGCCGGAGGCCGATCATTTTCTTCAGCCTGCTCCCTCTTATGGAACAGCCTCCCCTCTTCCTCGTCGTCTCGAGCAGGCCTTTCTCAAATTCCGGAAGCTCAAGACCTTTTTCTTCACCACCTCCTTCCCTCCTCTGCTTATCTCACAGTCGCTGTGATTGGTCGCCAGGGCCCTTATGTGTCCCTTTGGGGACCTGGCCTCCCATACCTAATCGTCCAAGCCTCTGCCTACCTCTCAGCACTTGCCTCAGCACTTTAAGAAACCAGAATGTGTCTCACCCACTAGTACCCGGGGATCTTTCGTCGTGGTGGCCAGGACATGGCCATCGCTTTGGATCCAGTTCCTGGGGGTGGACCAGTGCGGGAGGATCACCTGGATGATGGGTCTTCAGGGAGTGGGAGTGAGACACCGGATGGTGAGACACAATATCCCCTTCCTTGTAACACCTTTAACCCATCCTACCAGGTAGGATATTTAGGAACTCCACTTCCCACCCCCTCTTACAACACAAACACTTCCTCACAGAGAACCCGCTATGAGAGAAACAGACTAACACCCGAGCAGTATACCTGATGTGTCCCAATAGAATGGTCAAGCGAGGTCAGGCCATTACTGGCCATCACACACACCTGACTTCCAATACACTTCCCCCCCACGGTGTTAGGGAGAATTCTCTGTAAGGCTAATTTCCCAAACCTAGTGAGTCCCCCAGCAGCTTTGCTGGATTTTTGGGGTTTATTTTTTTCTCTCCTGCTAAGAGTGAGATTCTTTTGCTCCCACTGTTAGACATGATTTGAGGTGTTCCTTTAACTTTTCATGTGTTTTATGGGGTCTTTTACTCCATAGGGTCTCATGTGTTTTTTTGATGTGGGTTACACAGCACCCTCCGTGCCGTAACCCAGGGGTGTCGTAGCGACCCCCCAACATAGACTCCATACCCTGGGACTGACTACTGTCTCCCAGGGCATGTAAAGTCACAATTGGCTTTGCTAGTCCCAAATTATGAACAGAAACCAGTACAAACCATCATATTGTGGACGTACTGGTCGGGGCATTTCGATTGCTCCGGGGTCTGTTGTTCGAGGGGGCACGTCTCCGTCCCCCCTGATCGAGTTTTGGCTGGTGGCAGTGGATACTACTTTTTATATTCAACCGCAAATATATCTCTATGGGATTTTCCCATTGTTCGAGGCTACCAACTTTAATTATTTAATTCTTATAGCCTCGAACATACCACCGGTTTATTTATTTAATATTAATTCGCCGGTTGGTATTTTTTGCCAGAACTCGATTCTAAAATGGTGTTTGTGTTCTCTTCTGTGACTCCAACCCAAGTCGAGCCCTTTGTTCCACTTTTTGGCGGGCTTCTCCACGGAAGCCTCCAAAAGTGTACCACTCTGTCTGGGTACCAGAGGGGGTGTGAGAGGGGGTTTAGGCACCCTGGACTGAGTTACCTTGGTAACTCCAGTCGCACTCTTGTGTGATTAGCCCAAGTGGTGAGCCGGCCGGCTCACCACTTAGCATGTTTGATTGACAGCTAGGCTGAGTGAATGGGGGTGTGCTGCATAAAAGCAGGGCTTTTGGGACTGGAACTTCAGAAGTCGCCACAGGACCTGAGAATCCGACGAGGGAGAAGCTGAGCCGACCTGCTACGACGACACCACCGGTGGAGCCCTGCGGAACCGACTCGCCACTTCCCGACGACAGAAAAGATCTCCCTGCTGGAGAGTCTTTCTTCCCTTGACTGGTGGGCACAACCAGTTTACCTTCTTTTCCTCGCATCCCAGGATGTCTTGTGGTCGAATTGCCCGTGCCAAGCACCACGGCAACAGGATAGCCACTTACCACTGGACCGCGAATAAAAGGACCGATCCTTTTAACTGAGAACTCCGCGGCTGGTTTTTTACCTGGCAGTGCAACGGACTCCTGTCTTCCTCCCCGACGAGATCCTCTCTTCCCCCGGACGAAGCACCGACTTGCATCCGCTGCCAGGAACAACTGCCCCCGCTGGAGTATTCTCACCACTTTAAGGTACCGGGTCCGCCAGCCATCCCTTTCTAAAGATTGCTACAAGGTAATAATAATCCCTTAACCTTCTGGACTGGGCTGGCCGCCTTGACCATCTAACTGGTCCCTTTCTTTTGGTCCAACTCTTTCTGAACCTTTTTGAGACTTTTGTGCACTTTTTAACCATGTGACCTTGGAGACATTTTGTTCTGATCCTCTTAAAGTGGATCCGGCTTTCTCAACTCTAACTTCACGGTTTGACTCTGCCTTCCTCTCTTGCTGTGTTCTGATGAAAGTGTTGGGATCTGTTTCAATGTATACTCTGCCTTTCTCTCCCTTTTAAAACAAATTATTGGAGTGCCATCTGCGTTAAGCGCTCACTGCTGCCTGAAAATAAGTGGGGCTTTACTTAAGACTTGTCTAAAATTCTTTTAAGGTAGTGTATATCTTTTAGTGACCGTGTTTTTGAACTGCTTAACATTAGTGCCTGTGTGTTTTATTAGATGTGGTTTTAAATAAATAATTATATCTCTTTTACACCAGGCTCTGGTCAGTGTTTGCTTGTTCTACTGTCTTCTTTTGACCTATTGTGAATACTCTGTATACTGCCTAACTCTTCTTGAGGGAAGTCTGAATGCTCAGCCACAGCTACCAAGTGAATCTGTGTGGTACAGACTGCTACCAAGTGGGTTTACTGCCAAACACCTGTATTTTATTTATTTATTTATTTATTTATTTGCATTTGTTAAGCGCACTTGCAGCCCATGAGGCATCGAGGCGCTGTTACAGAGGAAACACAGATTAAGATTAGATTTTTTCTTTTTGTCTTAGTTACGTATTTATAACGCGCTTAAACACTCGGAGGTTTCTAAGCGCGGACCCGGGGATCGAACCTGTTGTGGCTTTGTGTCGTCTTGCTTCCAAGACGCGCACGCTGCCGCTGTGCTATCCTCCCAGGACGAAATCTGTAGTCTTAAATCTTTTGCAGTGGTCCCAGAGGGAACTGCACAGGTTTCTGCCTAACACACGGATAACAGGGGGGAGCACGAGAGCACACTCGGAGCGAGGCAAAGCACACGAGGAAACAGCAGTTCCAAGATGGTAATTTAACGAGAGAAGAAAGACAGCGAAACAGAAGGGGGTTGCAAGGAGGGAGGTTCCCTTGACCTTTTCGACAAGAAACTTTTACTTTTTTTACAAAACCTTAAGAAAAGAAAAATAAGACCAGGAAACCAGGCTGAAGAATCCTGCAATGTGTGTCAGAGGTACCCGGAGCCCTCCCGTGTCAATAATCAAGGCGGGAAGAAGTGCCAGCTGCCGTGGGACTGTCCTTGGCTCCAAGAACAAAGCAGCGTCCGTGAAATCAACATAGCCACTGAGTTGGGGAGACCAATACAAGACTGGTCTGTGTTTAAGCCAAGGTTGCAAGCAGCCACATTGTATGGCAAGCGTTGGAACGAACATTGTTAAAAACGCATGTGATAAGAGGCGCAAGTGAAGTTTGCTGATGAGTGATTGAACTTTAAAGCAAGCTGCAATACTTTTGACAGAGTGGTCCGGCACTGCGTGGGTGCTACATTGAAGTTCTCTGCAAGGTACCCAGCTGAGAAGTGATAAAAGTAGATAAAGTTGGACCGAGCCCTGGTGGAGGGAGATCAATTGAAAGAGAACAAATAAATGTGAATCGAAGTGGTCCTTCGATTGGTTAAGTCAACTCCTGCGCACAGTCGAAAGTCTTTGATTTCAATTAAGTAGAGAAAGTATGGGAAAGTACATGGATTTGGTCCGACCCCGACAGAGGGAGATCAATTAAAAGTTTTGTGTTAAAGGGGGTCTGGGCCGGGGGTGTATCGAAAATCACCCAAGAAGTTGTACATGAGAATCCTGAGAAGAAAGGAACATTTTAATGTTTGTCGCGTCAGGCCCTCTGGAGTAAGAGACTTTGAATGGCAAAGAGACTTTGACAGAAAAGGCCCCAATACTAAGATTTGAACTGCATCCTCGTGCTAGAGAAGCCAGATACTGTGCTAAGCTCGAGCGTGCCGCCTTGTCCCGTGCTGTAAACATGGGGAATGGAAGCCATGGCTTGAATATCCTGAAATATCATTTTTTAAATTTTTTTATTGATTTTATTCAAAAAATAACAACTCAAACCAAACTTACAGTGAATGCATAATATCAATCACAAATACACATACATTGTTTATTCCGGCCCACTGTATCTGCCCTCCCCCCCCCTCCCCAGCCTACTCCCCCACAGTTCCAGTCTCTGCCTCTTGCATTGGGGATTCCTCTTCGGCAGAACCCATTGAGTCTCCATCACTTGCTTCATCATGCGAAGGCCCAAATAGTGCAGCTAGCAGTTGCCTCCAACCCAGTAGGGCTCCGGCTTCTTCTTCTGTCTCCCCTTTACACGCTTCCTGCCATACTATTGTTTCCGCCCCCACCCACTTCTGCAAATCCCTCCACCACGTTTCAGTTTTGGGCCTATGACATGCCTTCCAACCCATTGCTATCCTTCTCTTTGCCAGGACATACACTAGATCTTTCAATTTGCTTACATGTTTAAGCTTACGCGGTCTGGGGAACCCTCCTTACAGAGAAGCCCACGCTGTATCCACCTTCATGTGGATCCCCTTGTCTTCCATTCTCTGTGCTATTTCTCCCCAGTATCTACTTATCAATGGGCACGCCCAAAACATATGCACCATTCCCGCATTTTCCTCATTACATTTTGGGCACACTTGGCGTCCGGCGTTTTTAAATTTAGATATCTTTTGTGGCGTCGGGTATGCCCTGTGGGTTATATACAACTGTATCTGCTGCAGTCTAGCATTTCTCGATACTTTTTTATGATATCCTTGTGCTCTGTCCCACATACCATCACTCATCGGGGCCCCTACTTCTCCTTCCCAATCCAGTCTAAGTTGCACCACCTCTTTGCCCACTTGGGACATTATCATCTCATACACTCTAGACGTTTCGTGTCCTCCTTCTGCTACGTCATATATCATATCCATAGTAGCGTCTGGTTCCTCCGCCAGTTCCACCTCAGACCAAGTATCCTTAATTTGTTGCACTATCCTGTGATACGTGATATATTGACCAACACTTAACCCCATTAATTCCACCAACTCTCCAAATTCCAGTATCTTCCCCTCCTGCCACACAACCCCCATCGTTACTATCCCCGCCGGTTCCCAGTGTTTCCTGATCATTAACCTCAGCTGCTTATCTCTTCCTACCACTGTGACCAATGGGACCTGTGGGGAGCATGGGGATGGCTTGTCCATTTATCGGCATGTCCTTTTCCACATCCCCCACCCAAGACCCAACATCCTCGAGCAACCTCCCAGCTCTGATTTGGGCAGCCATATTATTTCTCGTAAAAAGTATGGGGCACAGTCCTTCTGAAACAGCCTGTGTTCTAAGGTCGGCTCCTCAATACATAGCCAAATGGCTCTCTGTAGTTGGCTTGCTACATAATAGACTTCCCAGTTTGGTAATTGAATGCCTCCTTTCTCGTGTGGATTTTGGAACTTCCACAGGGCTACCCTGTTCCTCATCCCATGCCATAAGAATTCCCTGCATATGCCGTCCAGCCTAGCAAAGAATTTCCTGGGTATTGAGTATTGGATGTTCGCGAAGCAGTGCAACAATCTGGGCAGCGCCACCATCTTGAGCATCGCCCCTCGTCCCATCATTGCCAAGGGGAGCTTCACCCAAAACGTCATGCTGCTCTCCAGTTTCTTAACTGTTTTCTCTGTGTTATGCCTATGTTCAGCTTCTACCGTATGGTATATGTCTACCCCAAGATATCTGAATGTTGTGATCTGCCACGGTATCTGTCGAATCGGCAAATGCTCTAACGGGAGCCCTCTGTATCTACCCAACGGGAACACACAGGACTTACTGGTGTTCACAGCTATACCTGATAAGTCTGCAAATCTCTTCATTACCTCCAGTATATACTGGAGGTTCTCTTCTGGGTAGCGCAAATACAGTAACATATCATCTGCATATAATGAGATTAGATGTGGTGTTTCCCTGACTACAATACCTATTGCATCATATTGCTGCCTTAAATGAATCGGCAGAGGTTCCAAAGCTAAGATATACAGCATGGGGGACCATAGACAACCCTGTCTGGTGCCCCTGCTGAGCTGCCATCTTTCAGAAACCACAGCTCCCGTCTTTACTCTAGCTAGTGGCGCACTGTATAACAGTTCAACCCATTTAAGATATCCCGGGCCCATACCATAATTGGCTAGGGCCGCCGTTAACCAGGGCAACTTGACCGAGTCAAATGCCTTGATCGCATCTAATGATACTATCGCCATCTCGCCTGCGTCTTCATTGGTATGTTCAACTACTCGGTGGAGTCGCCGAAGGTTATTCGAGATGTTCCTATTCGGGACATATCCTGTCTGATCGGGATGTATTAGTTTATGGATGACCTTCTTCAGTCTATTTGCCAAGACCGCTGTTAGGATCTTGCTGTCTTGGTTCAACATCGACAATGGACTATAAGAGCCACAGTCACTACCAGGCTTATTGGGCTTGGGAAGCCGTATTATGACCGCTTCACGTAAGGATTCCGGCAATTTCACACCTTCATATGCTTCATTAAGCATCTCCTGCAGCGGGGGGCGGGGGGGAGTACCTCTGTCCTATATGCCTTATAAAATTCACTTGGGAGTCCATCAGTCTCTGGGGTTTTACATGTGGGCAGCTGCCACACTACCTCTTCTAGTTCCTCCAGGGTGATCGGGGCATCTAGCTCCTCCCTCTACTCTGCATTAATCTGGGGTAATCCAATATCTTCCAGTGTGTCTCCTATCTCCTCCCTGTTACTTTCTGTCTCATCCTCATACAGGCTCCTATAATAGTCTGCAAATTCCTGATCAACCCCTTCTTGTGTATCCACTATGTTCCCATCTTCTTTCACTATTGTTCTAATTGGGGGCCTAGGGGTCTCATTTTTATAGAGCCACGCCAGGGCTCTCCCTGGTTTGTCCCCTTCTGCATGCTGTCTCTCTATGTACTTTTTATGGTTGAGGTTGTATAATCTTTCCCAGTATATTGTACATTTCGAAGGGATTGTGTCCTCCGACGTATTCCTTATCTTTGATATTTGTATCTCCAGCTTGCTGGCCTCGGATTTTTTTTTTTCCCAGTAGAGGGCGCTGTGCGTCGACGTCCGTCGAGTAGGTGCTCCTCGACGGCCACCTTATCGACGCCGACGTCATCATGCCTATAAATGGCCACGCGCAGCGTCTGTTGCTCAGTTCCATTTTTCTGCGCTTCGTGTGCCTCGGAATACCGTTGCTCAGTTCATCAGTCGATATATATTCATATTTCCTCGAGAAAACTGACTCGTACTCGATGGCTTCCTCCTCCGACCCGACGACTCCTCGGTCCGGTTTCAAAAAATGCCGAGACTGTGGGAAGAAAATGTCGTTGACGGATCCTCACAGGATCTGTTTGTGGTGTCTGGGAATCGAACACCAGTGTTCGGAGTGTGAGGAATGCCTATCCATGACGGCGAAAGCCTTGAAGGAGCGTAAGGGGAAGCTCGAGAGAGGTAAGTCAATTTTAACTTCCTCGAAAGTTTCCACGGTAGAGTCGAGACATTCGTCTCCTCACCGTCGAAAGCATTCTCGGTCTAGGTCTCGAAGTGGCTCCCACCACTCGTCGAGGTCTAGACACTCGAAAAAAAGACGAAGAAGATCCCCTTTATCGTCGTCTTCTAGTTCCCCTGAAAGAGTAAATTGCCCCACTAAACACAGCTCTCAGGCTTAGTGGGAGGAATTCAGAATAAAGATGCTAAGCGTCGTCGAGAAAGCAGCCTCGTCCCCCTCGAAGTCAGCTGAGGGTGATACCCCAGGTGAAAAGGCCAAAAAATCTAAACGCCGCGAGTCGAAGCACCCGGCGAAAGAGTCGACCCGAAAGCGCCATGAGCCATCGGGAAGTAAAGCATCTTCGACGCCATCGTCGAAAGCCCCTTCGAAGCATAGATCGGCGCCATCAACGCCGTTATCGAAGGGTTCTTCGACGCATCCGTCGATCGAGTCGACGCCGACATCGACGCCGATAAAAGAAAGACCCACGGCTACTCCACAGCCAACGGTTACTTCGAGAGCCTCCGACACGACGTCGAGAACGTCGTCGACATCATCGAGCAGGATTCCAATCCTCTCGAGTTCTTCGAGGCCTCTTCCAGTTTGCTCGACGCCTTTGTCGGCGCCTTCGAGGATTTTTACATCGGCGTCAACTACATCGACCTTTTCAAGGCCATTGATGATGGCTCCCTCTGCCTTAGAGATGGGTTTTATACCATTTCACAGACCAGAGCATCTCCCCTTAACTTCAATTTTTGAAGAAAGGGAAGATTCTGATCAAGAAAGGCCTTTTGGGCTGCAGAGGACCACATTACCTGAACCAGAGACTTTTGCCTCTGAGGAAAGAAGGTTGAAAGACCTTCAGGATGCATTACAGGAAGCAAGTGGCCTAGACACTTCCCCAGAAGTGGAATTTGTCAAACCAGACCCAGGGGAACATGCTGATACCCCTTATAGAACCCTAATGTCTAGAATTATGGAGTTCATGGGTTGGTCTGCGCCTTCACCTGTTTTTCAACAGGATGACCTCACAGATATTCTGGATAAAGGTCCACAGGAGGATCCTGTGGTTCCCTTTCATTCTGCTTTACAAAGAAAGATTTTGACTAACTGGGAAACTCCTGAAGTTGTCCCTGCAGTTAACAAGAAGTTGTCAGCGAAATATAGGGTATCTGCTGCTGACCCTGAATACCTATCTAAGCACCCTACTCCAGAGAGTCTTGTGGTCCAGGCTGCAACTTCATCAGGCAGTACTTCTGCTTATCCTACTGCTCCTCAGGATAGGGATGATAAAAAATATGATGCCATGGCTAAGAAAGTCTTCTCAGCCTGTAGCATGGCTTTAAAATCTATTAATGCAACTTGTACGCTCGCTAGGTTCAGCCACACCCTTTGGGAGTGTGCTTCATCGGCGGCTGACTGCATCCCGGAAGGAGAAGAAAGGGACGCATTTTTAAATATCATCAGAGATGGTAAAGATGCAATGTGTGAGTCCCTTCAAACTGGCATCGATTCTGCTGACAGTATTAGCAGGGCCATGGCGGCAAGCACCACAATCCGCAGGCATGCGTGGTTGAGAAAGTCCGGCTTTGCTTCTGACGTACAGGCCAGACTTTTAAATATGCCCTTTGACGGTTCATCCCTATTTGGTGAAAAGGTAGATGACAGTTTGGAAAAACTACAAACATCTAAAGCAGCAGCTAAGTCACTAGGTGCTGCTATCCGTCAAACTCATTTTCGTCCCTCAGGATCCTCTTGGAGAGGAAGGTCCTTTCGCTATTTTTCCTCATATGGAAGAGGCAGAGGACGACCGACGCAAAGAGGCCAAGGAAAATGTACCCGTGGTGGACGGGGTAAAGGAAAGAAAGCCGCATCAGCAGGAGCCGCTTTAACTTCGGCAACTGCATCAGCCGCTCCCAAACCACTCTGAGGTCTCCCATCACAAGACACCTGTAGGGGGCAGGTTAACTCACCATCTGACGGAATGGCAGGCTATTACGTCAGATGCTTGGGCATTGGAGACAGTTGCCCAAGGTTACTGCCTGCCTTTTCTACGCATCCCTCAGAGACATCCACCGGGGAACAGCCCTCTGAAAGTGCCGGATCCGCTCCTCTTGCAGGAAGTTGTAGACCTGCTAGAGAAAGGTGCCATAGAACCGGTACCTGTAGCGGACAGGAACAAGGGCTGGTACTCCCCCCTACTTTCTCATACCAAAGAAAGACGGAGGACTGAGACCCATCCTGGACTTAGGAGAATTGAACAAGTTCCTCAGGAAGGACAAGTTCAAGATGGTAACGCTCTCTCAGATCCTTCAGGCCCTCCAGTTTAAGGACTGGTTGGTATCTCTGGACCTTCAGGATGCTTATTTCCATGTGCCTATCCATCCCAAGCACAGGAAGTACCTGAGGTTCGCAATTGGCAACTCTCATTATCAATTTCGAGTTCTGCCATTTGGGCTGACCTCCGCCCCGAGGGTCTTCACCAAGCTAATGTCGTTGTGGCTGCAAGTCTAAGGAGGGAAGGGATTCACGTCTACCCCTACCTGGATGATTGGTTGATCAAAGCAGTTTCTTCGGAACAAGCTCGGATCCAACTAGATTATGTCTGCCACTCCCTTCACAGGCTGGGCTTCTCCCTCAATTTAAAGAAGTCACAGATGATACTATCACAGAGACTCCAATTCATTGGAGCAGTCCTGGACACGTCCCTGGGAAAAGCCTCGCCACCAGAGGTGAGGGCTCAAGATAGTCAGCAGATGGTCACCAGATTTCAAAATGCCCAACGTCTCCCAGCCTACTACTTTTTGAGGTTGCTAGGCCTCATGGCATCCTGCATATTCCTTGTGCCACAGGCCCGCCTGAGAATGAAATCCCTTCAGTGGGCACTGAGGACTCAGTGGTCACAATTCTCAGGGAGGATGACAGATCTCCTCCGGATTTCGGACAAGGTAGCCCACGACCTTATATGGTGGGCCTCTCCAGAGAAAATCTTGAAAGGAGAACTGTTTTGGCAACCATGGCCGGAGATAACAGTAGTCACAGACGCCTCACTCACAGGGTGGGGAGCCCATGCCAACGACTTGACCATCAGCGGTCGTTGGTCTCCATCGGAATCCAGACTACACATCAACCTGTTGGAGCTGAGAGCCATCAGACTGGCACTGAAGGCTTTTCTGCCGTCTGTACGGGGAAGAAACGTCCTGATAATGACGGACAATACAGTGGCCATGCACTACCTCAACAAAAGAGGAGGCGTAGGGTCACTACCACTGTGCAGAGAGGCGATGCAGCTCTGGTTTTGGGCAATTCAGGAAGGAATCTCTCTATCGGCAATTCACCTAGCCGGAGAGAAGAACTTGACAGCGGACGCTCTGAGCAGGCAGAACACAGTCTCCCACGAATGGGAGATAGCTCAGGAAGTCCTTCAAGAGATCTTCGCCCTTTGGGGAACCCCTCAAGTGGATCTGTTCGCCACCAGTATCAACAGGAAGTGCGACAGATTTTGCTCAAGGGAATTTCCCCCGAGAGGATCTCTAGGAGACGCGTTCGTAGTGGACTGGGAGTTCCCACTTCTGTACGTGTTTCCTCCGGTCCCTGTCATTCCTCAAATGATCAGGAGGTTGAGAAGGTTTCGGAAGACCATGATCCTAATTGCCCCGGATTGGGCCAGGAGAACGTGGTACCCGGACCTTCTGGACATGTCCATCTGTCCTCCAATTCGTCTACCGTACAGAGAGGATCTTCTCTCGCAGAAGGGAGGTCAGGTTCTCCATCCAGCCATCAAGACCCTCAACCTTTACGCTTGGCATCTGAAAGGTTGAGGTACAAGGATTGGGACCTTCCAGATGACGTCATGGAGGTGTTGCTTTCGGCCAGAAGACCAGCAACTAAGACTCTATACCGCTGCCGATGGAATAAATTGTGCAGCTGGTGCAGAGAAAAGAATATCGAACCCTTTTCATGTGGTACACCTGCGGTGTTATCCTTCTCACTTTATTTGGCAAATTCGGGCCTTCAAATTGGCACTATTAAGGGCTATCTAGCAGCGCTATCGTTCTTTAAGCGCACTGCAGAGGAGCCATCGTATTTCAAAATTCCATTGGTAATACAATACCTGAAAGGTCTAACTAATGTTTACCCTCCAAGACCATTCCAAGTTCCCTTATGGGACTTAAATCTAGTTTTAAACTTCCTAAAAGGTGCCCCTTTTGAACCACTCCACTCTTGTTCATTGAAGTTTCTTACCCTCAAAACTTTTTTATTGGTAGCATTAACATCTGCTAGAAGGGTTAGCGAGATACAAGCCCTTTCTTGTGAACCTCCTCATACAACTTTTCACAAGGACAAAGTAGTGCTACAGGTGAAGCCTAACTTCCTTCCAAAGGTAGTTTCAGAATTTCACATTACTCAGAAGATTACTCTACCTTCATTCTATCCTCCTCCCCATCCAGGGAAAGAGGAAGAGAGACTACACAGGCTGGACCCTAAGCGAGCCTTGAGTTTTTACATCAGTAGACTTGCTAAAATTAGACAAGCAGACCAACTCTTTGTAGGTTACGCAGGACATAAATTGGGATTACCAATAACCAAACAAACCATCTCCAGATGGATTATTTTAGCCATTCTGGAATGCTACAAATTGGCAGGGAAAGAGCCCCCCCAAAATCTAAGGGCTCATTCCACCAGAGGTATCGCAACATCCTCAGTTCTTCAGAGAGGGGTACCAATTAGAGACATATGTGCGGCTGCCACATGGTCGTCCGCACATACCTTTACCAAATGTTATAGCCTGGATTCCTCCTCTAGTCAAGAGACTAGATTTGGCAAAGCTGTGTTACACGCTGTTCATTCTTAAAGGGTAATATGGCATCTCTTACTCCCGCCACCAATCACATACCACTGCTATGGGAGTCTATCAAAGATAAGGAATACGTCGGAGGACACAATCCCTTCGAAGAACAAGTTACTTCTTACCTTGTAACGTTCTTTCGATGGGATGTTCCCCCGATGTATTCCTTATCGCCCCTCCCATCCATCCCCGCAGTAATATTTCCCTTGTGGTTGCAGCTTACGCTCCTTCAAGGGTAGTAACCATTCATACAATAACTACTTTACTCTACAAAACGGAACTGAGCAACGGACGCTGCGCGTGGCCATTTATAGGCATGATGACGTCGGCGTCGATACGGTGGCCGTCGAGGAGCACCTACTCGACGGACGTCGACGCACAGCGCCCTCTACTGGGAAAAAAAAAAATTACGAGGCCAGCAAGCTGGAGATACAAATATCAAAGATAAGGAATACGTCAGAGGAACATCCCATCGAAAGAACGTTACAAAGTAAGAAGTAACTTGTTGTTCTATAGCAGGTCTAGCGCCATTTCCACATCTTCCTTAGTGTTACTATCCCGTTCCAGTACCCTTTCTAGTTCCCTTTCAGCGTCCTGCAACTCTGCTAGGATCCCATTCTGCAGCCCCCTAGATTTGGCTATAGCAATCCCCCTTACCACCACCTTGAAAGCTTCCCAGAGTGTGCCCGCTGTCTTAACACTGCCAGTGTTTATTTCGAAATAACTTATCTCCTCTCGCATATCCCCTCTAAATACGTTGTCTTTCAGCACCTCTGCGCGCATACGCCATGTGGGTATCCTTCCCCTCGGGGGTCGGTACTGCCACACTAACATCAGTGGCGAGTGGTCTGAGAGGACTCTTGCTTTATATTCCGTCTGTTATTTCAGTCATTAGTTCATGTGTGACAAACAAATAGTCTAGTCTAGTATATAGGCCCTGCGGGGCTGCATAGTGTGAATATTGTCCATCTTGCGGATGGCGTGACCTCCATGCATCCTCCAGCCCAAAATCTGTCAACACTGACTGCAGTGCCTTCGCAACCGTAGTAGGTCTGTCTACTTTAGTGTCTGATCTATCTATGTTGGGATTTAGTACGCAATTGAAATCACCCCCCCACAGCACCGCCCCCCCTCCACTCCACCACTGAGTTTACCATACAGGGTTCTAAAGTATGAAGCCGTATCCTGATTCGGGGCATACGTGTTTAAAATGCAGATCTCTCTATTTTCCACCAATCCTTTCATAACTACCATCCTACCGTCCAACTCCGCTGTAGAGTGCAACAGCTGGAACGGGACATGTGGGGCCACCCATGTGATCACCCTTCTTGCATAAGCTGAGTATGCTGCCCTTACTACCGTCCCTTTCCACTTTTTCCGTATCACTTCCAATTTCTCTTGCGTTAAATGAGTTTCTTGTAGCAAGGCTATGTCCACTCTTTGTCTGCGCAGGTACATCATAACCTTGTTCCTCTTCAAATAACTGTTGAGCCCCCTGACATTCCATGTGACTATCTTAAGGTCTCCCGATGGTTCTTCTCGTTTTTCCCGGGGTGTAGGCCCACCCCCCCAACTGAACTCCCTCCCCAACTACAACAAACCACTGCACACAACCCCTTCCCTCCCTCCTCCCTACCCCAACCCCAAGAGCTGCCCAGCTCCATCCCTGGATCTCAGGCTCCCCCGCGTTTGGTCCTGCCTTGGAGCACCTAGGCTAGGATCCCAGCAGGGTGTCACCGCACGATCAGTGACCTAACTAAACTCTAAATGGGGGTATAAAGACAAGCCCCAAGAGGCTCCCTGTCCAACCAATAGTCTCAGTGCTCACGAATCATGTTCCCTTCAAACCTATGCGTACCCGCCCATAAACTGCATCAGTGACTATAATCGAGTCCCATAGTCTTAAGCCACGGCACCTACAGGTGTTCCCCCTGTGCATTACTTAGCTCTTCCTGCTCCTTCTCCCGTCTGGATGCCCGACTCCTGGGGGCAGCTTTGCATGTCGAGCCACCCCATGGTGTCTTCCGGAGTTTCGAAAAACAAGTTTCTGTTTTTGTGGAAAACTTTTAGCTTTGCCGGGTAAAGCAACATGTTCTTGTGGCCTGCTTCTCGCAATCTCCTTTTGACCGTTCCAAAGTTCATACGACTCCGATGCACCGTCAGGGTATAATCCGGGTAGACAGTTATGTTCGCTGTCCCTTTTTTTATTGTTCCACCCTTTCGGAAGTGCTCAAGTATTCTTTCCCGATCCCGATAATTAAGGATCTTGGCGATCACCGGCCTAAGCGGATTGCCAGGCGGCGGCTTCCTTGTTAGGGCCCTGTGCTCCCGTTCCACCGCTAACCCCTGGGACAAGACTCCTCCGGCTATCTCCTGCATCAGCATGGTCTCAAACTCTGTGGGATTGAAATCCTCTGCTCCTTCCGGCAGATCGACGATGCGGATATTGTTCCTCCGGGCACGTCCTTCCGCCTCCTCCGCCCTGCTTTCTAGGTTGCCCACTCATTGCACCATGGCATGGAGCTCCAGTTTGTGTGAAGCACAGTCTGCTGTGTTCGGGCCCACCTCTTTCTCAAGGTTCTCTGTGCGCTCCGCCAGTGACCTAACATCTTGCCGGAGAAGGTTCACCTCTTCCTGCAGCGCCCCAACTTTGAGCTCCAGCGCTGTTTTCAATTCGGTCATGGCCAATTCAAGCTTGGTCTCCCAAGCCACTTTCAGATCGGCAATCGCTGCTAGGACCTCCTGGTTCGTACCCATGGCTTCCGCGCTTCCAGTGGCGGCCTTGTCTTTGCTCCTGGCTCCTTCCGAGTCGGGTGGTGTCCTGGCGTAATCATCTAGCGTAGGCTGCTTACCTTTCAGTCTTGGAGGTTTGTTGGACTTGGCGCTGCAGCTGAAATTCGTAGGTGGGCCCCACCACTTGTGGTTTTCAGCCTCAGCGGGGGCAGACTTCTGTCAGCGCCTGAGCCCAGGGGGGGCCGCCCGATAGCATCCCCAAACTACTGCTTAGCTGCAGGAATGGACTGTGCCCTCCCACGTGACCATGCAGTACATTACTCTGACCCTGCTAGCAGCCTCAGGGCAGCGGGTGCATTGGCCGTGTCTATAAGTGATTGTGCCGCCTGCACTCCAGGGCTTTATCGCTTCCTGATCTCACAAGGGTTGGGCTCCCTGTTTCCTCCATTATTCGATCAAGCGTGGTCCCAATCAGTTCACCAGTCAAGCCTCCCGGCTATAGTTCACAGGTTGCTGTGCATCCCAGGGGATGCCCGGAGATTCATGCCCGGTTTGCCAGTTGTTGCGCTTTTGTCCCCTTTGGCCACGGCACATTCGTCATGGAGATCGCTCCTTATTGCCAGGTATACAGACCGACATTGTCCATATCTCTTCCTGGCACCTCTGTTAGCAGCAGCTATTACCGCTGGTCGTTACATAAGTGAATGGACCAATGTCCCCCACTTGCCGTGCCCTCGGGTGTGCTACCGCTTCATAGCATTCCACCTGGTTGTTCTTGTTGCGCAGGGTACACCCCCTCCTCCGACTGTAGTCCGTGTCTAGTGCGGGCTGCTCGGCCTGCACACAGAGCGTTCTGTGCCGTCTAGTATCTCAGTGCAGCTCCTCGTTCGCTTTTCATTCTTTGTCCCCATGGGTGGCAGTCTTGTGCACGGGCGCTTCCTGCTCGCCTTCCGTATGGGTTGCCCTACAGTTCTTGTGCCTCCTGTTCGTTCGAGCTACCAGTGCTCCACAGTTTGCCTCTGCTCCAGTATGCACTTCCTTGGGGCTCGATTCTCCGGCTTACCTCCTCGCGTTCACTTCCTGCGCTGCCGTTGCGTAGCTGTCTGAATCGCTATTTGCACAGCTGGCCTCCATGCCTATCCTGCTGACTTATGTCCTATACCACGGCTCCGCTTTACTTCCTCAGTTCAGGCCGCCAGCTTCTGTCCCGTGTCCTCCCGGTCCCAGACCCTGCTGTCTAGTTTTGTTTCCTTGGACTACGCGTCCTTTGGAAACATTGTTATCCTCCCGGCTCTTCACAGGTATTGAGGCTGTAGTTGTGCTTCCAGGCAGCTCCCGCCACCATCCTGCTCGTGAGCGCGTATGCTACAGCTGAGGTTCCAGCTGTCCCAGCTGCCTGCAAGCCTCTGCAGCAATCTGTCCGGGGAATCTCCCTCATATGTGCCGGGCTCCACGCACATCACCATCCACCGCACTCCAGGCTTATGTTCCGCTACTGTCGCCTCGCCATCTTGCAGCCGGCTGATTGCTTTGTTCGAGTCATCAGTCGGCCATTTTACATCATCCTTCTTCTCCGGCTCTCGCAATCTTATGATATATAGAACTCCGTCACAGCACCTCCCATGAGCTCCAGTACAGCGGGCACGTCCGCCACGTTCATAAACCAGCATGTAAATTTTCAACGATCATAAGCATCTATTAATGCACTATTTTTCAGGATCATTGCAGGATCACAGGAGCCCCTCCGGAACATGTCTTCCTACATGGCCCTCGTAGCCACGCCCCCCTGAAATATCATTTGTTGAACATGTTTCTTTTGCATAAAATTGTTTCCCACACTATTTTGTATTTTGAAGTAAGTATTGGCAATATGTTTATTATACAATCGGAGGATGTAGCGGGAATTGTAATGGTGCAACCCTTGGCTGTATCCCAGGAGGCTTGCGTTGAGGAAAGACCACTTCTCCGCATACTGTCTTGGAATATAGCAGGCTCATCTGGCAAACTGAAGTTGGTTCCGGTGATGGAGCTTCTGCAAGCTAACTCAGTAGTCCTACTCCAGGAAACATGGGCAATAGAAACCCCGCACCTTGATGGCTTTGTTTCCTTTGATATCCCAGCTAACAAGAAACCGAGAGGAAGACAATACGGTGGTTTATGCATATTGATAAAGACCTCTTTGGAATGCAAGATTGAGCAATTACAGACAGGGCTGGATTTCCTTCAGGTGATATTTCTAACTACCGGCAAGGGAGATGTTGTATGTATTATCAACTTCTACAATAGCCCCCATATCTCCGACCTGGACAGGCTTACTAAAGTTAAAAAGTTCATGGAAGATCTACTGTCCAGGGGCGGGAATAAAAGAATCTTCTATATTTGGGGGGGTGATTTCAACATCAAAATGGGAGAGGGGATAGATTTGGATATCCTTGATCCTTTGGAGGATCAGATTGAGAATATCCCGCCTAGATGTATGCGAGATGGGAGAGTCTGTCCTAAAGGCTTACAGCTAAGTTTATGGCTGCTGGAGTGGGGCTTTCGTATAGTGAATGGCCGACTGGCCCCAGATATACCGGGTGCAGTGACCTTTAATAGCCACCTTGGTAGTTCTACAATCGATTATTTCTGTATCTCAACAAACCTTTGGGAATTAGCTGAAAGCTTTGAAGTATTGGCTGATCCACACAGTGACCACCTACCCATCTGCCTGAAGTTGAAGGGATTGATGGGGGAGGCGGTTTCGCAGGAAATAGCCCCTATTCCTCCTACGGGTATACCCATCGGTACTAGAAGAATTAAATGGGGGAAAATTCAAAGGGGGGAACTACATTATAAAGCTGTCTCCGACAATGTATCCCTTGTGTTGGATATATTGGATGATTGTTCACCCCCGGGGGTCATCGTAAAGTCATTTGTGGAATTGATGGCTGCCTTCACAAACAAATTTTCATTAACAACCAAACCAAAGGGTAAGGATACTAACAGAGGCTGGTTGGACGAAGCTTGTAAAGGGGCTAAAAAAACTCTGTTATTAACCCTCAAGGATCCGTCCAGCAGTAGAACTGTCATTGCCCAAGTCAGGAAGATCTATAAACTAGAACTAAAGAGGAGGAAAAAGGAGTTGGATAGGGCAGCTTGGGAAGGTTTTTTGGACGTTGCTCGAAGAGGGGACCAGAAGGCCTTTTGGGCCTATGTAAAAAGTGGTCCAGAGGGATGCGGCTCTAAGGAAGGTAGTGGTACTTACGTGGAAGAAGGGGCTTGGTTATCCCATTTTGGGAATTTATTCGGGCTAGAGTGTGCACAGGATGTTTTAGACCATGCAGACGTCTGCTTGAAATTTGAGGTGGAGGAGACGATAAAGGCTATAAAGCTTCAAGCTCACAACCGAGCCCCGGGGCCAGATATGATCCCCTCAGACCTGTTTCAGGACCCTATCGCATTGTGGGCACCGCTCTTAACAGTGGTTTTCAATGCCTGCCTAAAGCTAGGGGAGTATCCCCCGTCCTGGAAAAAGGCCATAATCTTTCCAATTTTCAAAAAGGGAGACTTCTCCAGTCCAAGTGCATATAGGCCTATCTCTTTGTTGGATTCTTCCTTCAAAATCTTTGGGAGAATTTTGTTAGCCCGAATTGAAAATTGGATGGGGGCAAAATCGATCTTGTCAGACATCCAATTTGGATTCCGTCCGGGTGTTGGCACTATTGAACAGAGCCTCAACCTCTATATCTTGGTGGCTAACTCGGTATTTAGTCGGGGTGAGCCAGTTTATCTGGCTTTTATGGACCTAAGCACTGCCTTTGACAAAGTGGATAGAGCTAAGCTATGGGCTGTGCTTGGGTCCTTGGGTTGTCCCGGGGAGATTTTGCAGGTTTTGGTTGACCTTCACACGGATAACGTGGCTTGTGTACGTAGTGGGCCGGGTGGGCATTGCACAGCTTGTTTCCAGGTGGGATGCGGTGTAAGACAGGGGTGTGTGCTTGCTCCCATTTGTTTTTGTCTCTATATCAATGGCCTCTCGCGGGACCTTAACGATGTAAGGGCAGATTTTTTGGTTTTGGGGGGTAGGGGCTTTCCGGTTCTGGCTTATGCGGACGATACAGTCCTAATAGCCAGAACACCAAGGGCCCTACAGGTCCTGATTGATGCTTATGCATCCTTTATGAATAATCTGGGCCTAAAAATTAACTCCAAAAAGTCAGCGGTTATGGCATGTGTTGGAAGGAAACGCCCTGCACCAATGAAACCCATGCTATGTGTTGGGGAAATTATCCCCAGAGTCAAGGTGTTCGACTATCTGGGGATTAGTTTCTCTGAAACCCTAAATGGAAGGGCTCATGTGGCAAAGCAATCGGCAAAGATGAGCCAACAGATAGGTGGGCTCTTTAGATTTGCGTCAAGAAGCAGAGCTCAGCCTCTTGACGTGATTCTGAAAATATATGGTGCACAAACTTCGGCAACTACTCTGTATGGCGCAGCCATTTGGGGTTTCCAGAATGCGGCTGTAATCCAGAGTAAAGAAAATAAATTTTTTAAAAACCTGCTGGGGTTACCGACCAGCGCCCCCGGATTAGCTGTTCATAGAGAATTGGGGGCAGAGTTCTGGGAGGATCAGTGGGCGATGGCACCATTACTTTTCTGGATTCGGCTGTGGGCAAATGAACACGCAACGCTGTGCCATTTCATCTTACGTACAGTGTTGTGCACATCAGGTTGGAAAAAAATCCCATGGTTAGCTTATGTGTCGGCAAAATTGGGGGAAGTCAACCTTAGTGCCCTGTTCCCGCCCGAATTTCTAATCACTAAGCCAGAGGGGGCAGCTTATAAGGCTAAACTGGGTGAAATTGTAGTTAGGAGGAAAATTCTCCTGGGATATACCCAGAAATCTGATTCTTTTCACTCCAGTATTAGTAATCTCTCCGGAATTCAACCATATTTGACTAGGAGCACTTTTAAATCAGAAAGGTGGTTGATCACGAGGGCCCGCTTTGACTGCCTCCGGCTACAGGGAAATACATGCAATTGGAAAAGTTTTCCTAGTGATGCCGGCTGTCCGGTCTGTGGTCACAAGCGCGAGGACCTTTCGCACCTATTGTTCTTTTGTATAGGATATGCGGGTATACGCAGAGTGACCTTGGTCCCCGCTCTCAAGAAAACGGAGATCCGTTTACATAAGGCAGCACTCGAGTTTCTTCTGAGTGCTGAGTCAGTTTTTACATCCTGGGCCCTGTTGTCTTTTTTAAAAAGAGCGATGCATTTTAGAATGAATCTATTGAATCTACAAGATGGGGGTAGTTAGCGCCACCAATTCTAATAATGAATTATGTTGGGGGAAAAGTGGTTGAGTCTTGTTTTATGCTTGATTATAATGTATAATTTTAAAATATGCCCTCCTGACTGGCAAGCAAGTGTAAGTTATGATTATCAATGCTGATTGTGTTTTGCAATATTCGGTATCTATTTTTATCCGTCTTTTATTCAATTGGTGCTTTTGTATTATTGGAATTGTGTAAATTATATTTCTTTTTTTGTCGTTTAATGGAAATTTTCTTATTTCCGAATAAACTTGTTTGACCAATATGTTTATTAGTATAGGCCCTTTAATTTCGACAGACTTGACTAGGACTGCGTTATTATTTTTGATGGTTGTAGCTTGTTCGCATCTTTAGATTTAGGATTAGATAGGCGTTTTTCAATCTCGATTGAGGTTCAATACACACCCTTGAACTTGTGTCTGTCTTACTGTTTGATACCATGTCTTCCTTACAGCACCCACCGGCCTCAATCCTGTAGGCTTGCACTTTCTCAGGGCCGCATAGCACTTGCCATACTGCTGCTAACCCATGAGCACAGACATTCCAGCACTTGCCCCCACCCCCTTTATCCCCGCTTCTCGCTGCACTTGCACGTTCTGAATACTCACAAGGCATAATAGGTTTGTCTTTTTATCTTCCACTGTAATCATTGCCTTCAATCCCATGTTCCCTCCCATTTGCCCTGTGGGTGCTTTGAACCAGAATTGACTTACTGTATAAGTGCCTAACAAATGCACATTAATACATAAAATAGAGGTCCAGACTGGACCTCAGAGGTAAAAAAACATAAAGAAAAAACACACACAGAAGTGGTAGGACAAGGACTAGGAGGCCCTGTCCTTCCGGCGTTTTCAGCATCACACCTATACACAAGAAATCCAATCACCTTTAATTCCTATGCTCTCATTGGGCACATTTAACTACCATCATCAGCTCATATTCGTAGCACAACCCGTCCCCTTTCCTCCATACTGTTTGGGAGTCCGACACTGGGGACAGGAACAGAACCTTTTTCACCAGAAACAATAGCCGTCATTATGAGGTCGACGGTAAGTTTTTCTAGTTTCCGTCATGCCGGTGCCACTGTTTCCGGCAACCTGTGGTTCTGGAATCAAAAGATGATTACGGATTGTTGGGCACGCGCATACCGGCATGCTGCAAACGGCAACCTCAGCATCACAGAAACAAAGTGAAAACTCGCCAAAAGTGACAAAATCAGTGTCCTTGGTGCCGGTGCCCCGAAAATGGCACCGGAAACTGCAGTGCCGCTGTTACCATGACCGGAAACAAAGTGATCGCTGGAACGGGAAACTGGCCGGCGGCCATCACAAAAACACAATCAATTGCAATCTGCAACACACAGGCGACATCCATCCCTCCGGACCAAATAAATTACACTAGGTGCATATAATCTTGAGTTTGAGACCTGCAAGCGTAAACCACACTTCTCGGAGCCAGAGCTGAACATGCTTGCGGACACCATTGTCCTGTATGCAGGGGAGCTATTCACCAATGACCAGCGTCACCAAACACAACTGTGCAAGAAGAGCATTTCGGAGGAGGTGGCACTGAAGGTGCCGGCAGTAGAGACAACACCACGCACGGTGCAAGACTGCCACAAGCACTGGAATGACCTCCGCCTGAGGGTCCGGAACCACCTCTCTGCACAGAGGAGACAGGGCGTGGCCACAGGTGGCGGGAGCTACTCACCAATACGCCTGATGCCTTGGGAGGAGAGATGCAGCAATGTGCTGCACCTGGAGTCAATAGAAGGGGTCGGCACTGCGGAGGCCAGAGCTGGGACACCCTAAGAGGCTGGTGAGTACACGTAACCCCAATGTAATATCAACATCCCTGATCACCCTGCTCCCACCACTGTACCAACATATCACTGAAATGGGAATTGCACCGTCCACACCCCCAGTACACCCTGCGTGCCCCCCCCAACAAAAGAACCAACATCTAGGGTAGATACATGAACATACACCCTGACCCCTAACAATGACCCATGCCATGCCTGAAATACATGTTGAACACTGCACCGGCACCCTGTACTCCCAAGTGTCCAAGCATCTGCTCCCCCCCACCCCCACACACATCACCCTACCACAGCTTACTGCATGTGTGCCTGCTGCGCTTCCACTGGCACCAGAACACAGCAATGCTGACCCCCATCTCCACCCACACATGACCACCCTTGCACACAATGGCAATGAAATGTTTCCCCCTCGTCCCAGCCAGCCCGATCCCTGATCCCAAATGCACATACTGGCCCTAGAACTGGGTCAGGCAGCACGCCCATGCTTGATCCATCCATACCACAACCTCTCCCCACGTCAACATCCCACTGCGGGAGTTGCCCCCCGCCCCCTAATACCATACCCAACAAGTGACAGTACACCACAACAGTATCCCCAGCGCAGTAGTCTACCATGTACAAACATCACACATCCTGCAGCTCAGCACGCATAACACAAGCATGTGTGTGTAACATGCCATGTACCACGCCATGTCCCTGACACAGCACAGCCACAACCAACATATACTGCTTTTTTCTGTACTTCCTGAATCCACACTTCTCACTAACATGCCTGTCTGACTCCCTCAGGCACTTCATCTAACAGTGAAGTGTGCCAAGAAAGCACCTCAAGGGGCACCAGGCGCCGCCCAGGACACAGCTGCGACCACTGACACAACCACCCCACACATCCAGGCCGCTCCACCTGCCATTGTCACCACTGCTGCGCCCATCCAGGCACCCCCACCTGCTGTTGTCACACCACCACCATCACAGCAACCATATGCACGTGTGCAGGAATCAAGTGCTGAGGACATAGCCGACAATGCTGGAGACACAAAGGGGAGACCAGTGACCAAACGAGCTACGAGCCTGCAGAATTCAGCCCAATCAGCATCATGAGACCACAACTCCCACCCTTCCACAGTGTCAGGGAAATGGACGGCCGACTACGTCGTATTGAGGAATGGCAGGTTGCTTTAACTACCCTAGTGCAGCAGCACCTAGAAGAGGTACAGTTGATGAGGGAAAGTGTATAGGCCAGTGGCCGGATCAATGCACATGCCCTTGGACATACCACAACTGCCATCGTCCTGATAGCCAGGAGGGTACGCGAGGGGAATAGCATAATGTCCTCCATTGCTGAGACCATGGCAATGTCCCTTCAGGCGTTCCTGGATAGACGGGCCACTGAGAAGATACACACACCATCCATGAGCTCCACGCCCGTAAATTCAGTGCACAGCAGCCCAAGGTGTCGGTCAATGCACCCGTCATCCACTCCACACAGTGGAACGCCAGATGGCAAGCAGGCATGCAAATAGGCCGACAGCAAACCTGTGCCCTGGATGTGTCTTTGGCAGGGATTACATGGACAATGTGACACAAGTTATGGATGGATAGTTGGAGATGGTATCGGGTAATAAAGTCGCTGCAAAAATGTCACGGTAAAAAAATATCGCGGCAAAAATGCTGTGGTTTGACCCGGTAAAAGTGTGCCCCATTATACCATTTAAGGGGAGCGGGGGTGTCCCCCGGTCCTCCTAAATGGTATAATGGGCCCAGGGGTTGCGGGGGTGTCCCCCGCATGTTTTACATGGATTGCGGCACAAAAACGGTTGCATTTTTGTCGCAATATTTTGTTACCACAGCAATTTTTGCCGCAATTTTATCACATGGAACCATTGGAGAGGAGTTGTGGGGAGGGATTTATTTCATTCATTACATTACACTTGGTGTTGCATAGAAATCATGACTGGACAGTCATTGGTAGTGTGAGTGAGTGTTTAATTTCCTTTACAGTGCAGAGTGCATTAGCTGGCCTAGGACATGTGCTCAGAAATAGTGGTTAATCAGTGCATCGCGTGCATCACAGCCATCCATGGCATCTCTGCGATGTGGCAATGCCAGTTTGTCATCACGGTCATGCTCATCCTCCACTCCAGCTGGGTGCATGTCCATGTCCGTGGGAAGTGGGATGTTGCGCCCGATACACAAGGTGTGCAACATGGCATGGGCCATGTAAAGACTGAAGAGGGATATCTGTACTCCTGCCATCTATATGGCAGAGTAGAAGCACAGAGCACCCCAGCCACGGTTCTCTATAGGGTAGCGAAGGAAGAGCAACCAAGGCTTAAGCTCTCAGCAGGTGATGCAGGCTGATTCTTAGGTACAGTGTAGTCCCCAAGCCCCCCACAACGGAATGTCCACACACTGTTATATGCTAACACAGTTCTTTATATAAATAAGGTTCAAGATATATACATCAATTAATAGCACACTTTGTACTCTGGCAATTCTAATATGGCAAATATACACAATGGGCCTCAATATAAGTTTGCTGGTCCGGTAACAACGGTACCGGTAAGCTTGCCGGTACCGTTGTTACTGTACCGGCAAACTACGAGTTCTGCTTGCGGGTGCCTTCCAACCCACCAGGTCTGACCTGGCGGGCGTAATGGCACCCGCGTGCAGAGCATGTCGCGAATGGCCAATTACCGGGTACAGCGGGGCCGTATTGACCCGGTAATTGCCCATTTACGGGTGCTGGAAAAGTTTGGCGGTTTTACCGGCAAGGCTACCACCAAACTTGTAATGAGGCCCAATATCTATGTGGTACCACTCTTAACTATTGACTCCTTTAAAATGCACCAACTGCTGACAGTTTCTAATGGCATACAAATCAAACAGTAATGGGCATCAGCATAGGACATAGGGAGGAAGACACGTTAGATTAAACAATGGCAGAATACTTTGTCCAACTACCAAGACACAGTTCTGTGTGAGGATCCCCCCGCCCCCCAACCTGGGCAACCTGTAATAGTGTATTAACAAGCCCAGTCCATTTATGTTATAATAGTCTTGTTTCCTGGTCAAAAATGTTCCATAACCCCAATGTACCCGAGTTTAGCAGAGTTTCGTCGACAGGTTCCTCGTGAGTGGACTCCCTTTAAAGCAGGAGCCACTGTCGTCGAGATGACATGAAGAAAATGAGAACACTGATGTCAAGACAGCAGCTTTTAAGTTTGCGGTGCTTGGCGACGATCGATCGTGGATGTCCTGCGTAGACGAGGCGTACGGTGCACCTTGATGACAGTTCGGTACCGCCAAGAAGACTCATTGATGAGCGTAGGACCGAAGGCAGGTGTCGGTTGTCAGCGTTGGCGTCACGATCGGTACTCCACCACGACTGGATCTTCGCTCGTCAGCGTCTTTGTGGACTTCAGGTGGTGAGAATCCCACCAGCGGATTCTCCTTGATCCTTGGCAACCTCGACTTTCTCCGGCGGGACAAAGCGGTCAATGCTGATGGTTAGGGAGCCCTTTGTTTAAATATTCTTAGGCAATGGTGGAACGTTGCGGCTCCAGTCGTCGAGCAGCACAGCATCAATATGTCCCCACTTCTGGGCAACACGACTCGACAGGCTTCCAGCGGTCACAGAAATCCTCCGAACCCTGGTCGACGGTGTTGGACGTCGACGGCCTCAATGTCCTTGTGCTTTTGCTTTACTTCAATGTTTCTCGGTGGACCCCGTCTCCGGTCGACAACCTTTTTGGGACTGACTTCCAGGGTGCCTTGATGAAGATCAGCTTGTGCACGATGTTCCCTCGTAGCTCTAGGAGAGGTCTCCTAAACAAGTCCTCTCTTGGATCAGTCCTTGACAGACACAGCAGCTTTCGGAGTTCGTTGACGGAACGCAACAGCAAACCTTCTTCTTCCAGCTCGGCTTCAAGGATAAGCAGCTTCAAGTTTCAACTTCAGCTTCTGAACAATTCTGGTAAATAAGAGGTCCCGAGATATACAGGACTGTTCCTCATTCACACTGCTGAGCCAAGCTCAGTCAGCCAGTCAAAAGGGCATTCATGCAGGCAGGCAGCCAATCAGGCTCACAGTGCATTCAAGCCATTCACTCTCACCCAGACACCCATAACAAGGAATGTGGATTGGTGGAAGCACCCAGCCTTTCAGCACACCACATTGCATTCATGTCAGTTTCAGGCAGGGCGGTCTCATTCTTTGTGTCACACACACAGTGTCATGCCTTCGGGTCGTTCCTCCGGCCATGTCCCGTCACCCAGTCTTGTAACCCGTCTCTCCCATTCACCTGTCTCCCGGGGCTCACGCAGGCAACCCAGTTTGGTTCGCGCGCTGGCAAAACAAACGCCATACACCTTACAGTCGCGGTTGCGGCCGTTTCTCCATTGGCAGTTGCCATGGAGATTAGGCCACCGCTCGAGCAGTAACACACTCGCTCGTATCGTTGTGGCCCGATCACGTGACTCGATGGTCATGTGCCCCTGGTTCGCGGTCACGTGACTCTGTTTAGTGTCATGTGACCAGGAAGAAGATGGTATTTAAACGGTGCAGTACCTGTACACCACGCTTCACAGCTGGTTTACTTGGAGACTCTGTTTGGCTTGCTTACCCGTGTTGCTTACCTGGCTTCCTTGCACTTAGCTTTTGTTTTCTGGACTTCTTGTGGATCGCGCTCGGCTCTTCTGCTCATTACGGCTCCTGACCCCGGACTGAACTACGGACTTCCTCTGGATCGTGCTTTTTGTTCTTCCATTGGTTCGGACGGCTCTTCCTGGCTTCAGACCTTTTTTCTGCTCAACGGACCTCTCTTGGGCCTCCCTGATCGCACCTCTGCACGGTTGGTCTCACTTCCCAGTCGGTGGCTGTCATCTGATTACCTGGGGCCCTTCTACAATTCAGACACTCTCCAGGTGGAGACTGGCGAAGACCATCCGGACCTAGCCCTTAGGGTGGGTCCTTTGCCTACGTGAGTCCCGGAACCATCCTCCCGTTCAGGTTCACCATCCCTTTCATCAAATCCCCGGTAAGACTCTGATTGCCTTCTGACTAATACATGTAGTATCCTGTCTGCTTGGTATATAATCATTGCCTTTTTTCACAGCTGACTTGGGGTTCCTAGTACTTCGGTTCCGGCTCCGGATCTTCTCCACCTGTGGCCTCAAAGGTTGCACAGGGAGTGAATTAGTGATTCTCCCTGTGCGGCACTTGGGGACGGAGGTCTCCTATATCTTCAAGACTCTCAACGCAAAACACACAGATACCAATCTCCCATAATGTAGAATGCATATTGGTCACACACTCCATTCACCCAGCTCCCACCCGAAGGGTGTACACACAACATACAGTCACTGGGAAGACTCCAGCTAGTCTGGCCTGGACATCCCCACAATACCATATATGGTTCTTCCACCCAACAGCCAGTCCGGGGAAGGGACAGAGTCAGGACTTTCCCAGGACTTTGGGGAAACAAGGTAACGGTTAATAGAAACCAAGAGGCCAAAGGGTCCATCTTGTCTCCTATTAGGAATCCACTGATTCCTATGGCAGGGCCTGGTATCCCAACATGGAGGATACTCGGAGCACCTGTCAAATTTAGCATGGAGCTGCCACCAGCCCATACCCTGCTCTGTGGGCCACACACAGGTGCCCAAAAGCATCCACTAAGGGTACAGGGTTGTAAACCCCACCCACAGGTTCCATAGGGGCATCCCACAGTTCTCTGTTCACCACAAACATAAAGAGGAAGAACTGCACTATCAGGAGTCCCACATAGACTCCTGTGCAGAAAACAACACAGAACACACATAAGGGAGTACAGGACAGGGACATGGAGGCCCTGTCCCCCCCCAATGTATTTCCAGCATCACAGGCCAGGACTAGGTTGCCTACCTTCACGGGGCTGTACATCAGTGCACCCACAATCTGCTCAGGTAGCCGAACCTTGCCTTTAACAAGCCAAATGTCTGCTCGATTGTGCACTGTGTCCTGATGTGAGCACGGTTGTAGCCCTGCTCCTGCTGGTTTTGTGGTTGCCCGTCTGGGGTCATCAGCCATGGCATCAAGGGGTATTCAGCATGACTTGCACAGGAGTGACAGAAAGGGGTCGCAATCATTGTGATGCCAGTATCATGTCAGTACAGACTGTATGTTGGTCATTTACACAGATGTGAGTTATTACATGTGATTGGCACAAGACGTTGCATATATCACTAATGACCCTAGTAATCCTGCGCATTGTCAATGGAAATTGCTGTTTCTAAATTGGATGGATAGTTAGGCGTTGAATCAGTGATCTGCCGTCTTCCTGTCTGCATACATCAATTTCAATGGAATGAAATGGTGGAACTGGTGATTTTGCTTGTCCGGATCAAAGTGTGCCGCTGGCTTTACCAGGAGCCTTGTTTCCGGGCTGGCAAAATACATTTCTGCCTGCCGCAGCCGGTGTGCCTGAAAGGGCTGACCCTGCCGGCTTCCGCAGATCCGGTGGGCAGACTAACAAACGTTAGCTCCTGTGACTAACGTTCACAAATTCAATTTGCCTTTATTTAGGGAATGACTATGTGCGTGCAGTCATACTTGCAATTTACATTTCATGATCTGCAGCATGGGAGTGGTTGATGATCATCTATGAATCATGCAAACTGATCAATGTGGATGTATACACAAAAAGGTATGAAAAATAGATTGTATTTAATTGAGAAGGAGATGGCAGGATAATGATTGCCATGCAGGCAATGGACTTGCTCCATATGCAAGCTAGATGGGTGGTTCACTATCACTTTCCCATCGCCCATTCACTCCCACCTTGCCCTTTACCTGTCACCTTCAACTTTGCCCAATGCGTGTGCCAATTTGTGTTCCATTTGCATGACGTATGATGTTCATATCACCCATCCAATCATATGTCCTACTATTTTGTTGCCATTCATGTCACATGCATATGGGTATGTTTGTGCACTTGTAACAGGCAGGTGAACTGGTTACATGCTGTGGGGTACGCTAGTGGTGGGGAGGTGGGGTGATGGCCTGCATTGGTATGACTTGTCTGTGCTGTAGGCGGTGGGATTTGTGCTCATTGTGTTTTTGCAGAGGTATTTGCCAATCGTGTGATGCATTCTGGTACCTGTAGTGCATTTTATGTGCCAGTATAGCTTTTCTGTTATTATGCTTGTGCATGCTCCGTGTGGCCATGTCACACATGCGAGACATGCTTGTTAGGCAGAAACCTGTGCAGTTCCCTTGGGGACCACTGCAAAAGATTTAAGACTACAGGTATAGCAGTAAACCCACTTGGTAGCAGTCCGCACCACCCAGATTTACCTGGTAGCTGTGGCTGAGCAGTCAGACTTCCCTCAAGAAGAGTTAGGCAGTATGTAAAGTATACACAATAGGTACTCAAATACAATAGCACAAGCAAACACTGACCAGAGCTTGGTTTCAAAAGTATATAGTTATTTATTTATCAAACACACATAAGTTGAAATCACTCTAGCAAGATATAGTAAAAACACTTCAAACACAGTTATAATGAAAGCAGTTTCCACCCTTACTCCTATCTAGACAACTCTAGGTTAACACCACATAATTAAAACAGAGGTGAGCGCTTAACGTTAGATGACACTCTAGTAGGTTCAAGAAAGGGATAAAAAGAAACAGAAATGGGTTAAACACACCACTCTAAGGTCCAGAACACTTGCAATAGGCTCAAAGAAGCACAAAGTCACAGGTGAGCAAAAGTCACTAGGCAGGGCCCACTCTTAGAGTAGCCGGGGCGAAAATGTGCCCAAGATCACACTGTTATTAGGGATTCAAAGTCTTGCAAAGAGTTAGAAAGAGTTTAGAGTGGCTTAGAAAGTTTAGCCAGGGTGTTCCAGGCACTCCCAGGTTCGAAAGCCGGGGGCTAAATCTACCCCGTACAGTCGGTGGCAAGGGAAGCCAGGCGGAACACGGTACCTTAAGCGGAAAGGATCCTCCAGCGGTGGCAGTTGTTCCAGGCAGTGGCAGCACGGCTCGACGTCGGTCAGGGGAGAAGAAGTTCTCGCTGAAGAGCAGAAGAAGAGGGTCGTTGCACTGCCCAGGAAGAAACCAGCCGCGGAGTCCTCCGGTTAAAGGGTTGTACCGACTTTCGTGGTTGGGGTAAAAGTGGTGGGGTTCCGGTTGCCGGGGTGCTTGGCACTGGCAAGGCGGCCACGAGATACCTCGAGAAGCGGAAAGAAGGTGAAAACTGGTTGTCCCCACCAGTCAAGGGAAGGAGCCACTCCGTTAAGAGTTCTCCTCGGTCGTCGGGAAAAGTGGTGAGACGGTTCAGCAGGGCTCCACCGGGTGGTGTCGTCGAAGCAGGTCGGCTCAGCTCTTCCCTCGTCGGATTCTTGGTCCTGTGGCGACTTCTGAAGTTCCAGTCCCCAAAGCCCTGCTTTTATGCAGCAAACCCCCATTCACCCAGCCTAGCTGTCACTCAAACATGCTAAGTGGTGAGCCGGCCGGCTCACCACTTGGGCCAATCAGGACGGAGTGCGACTTGAGTTACCAAGGTAACTCAGTCCATGGTGCCTAAATCCCCCTCCACCCCTCCTAAGTACCCCAGACAGAGTGGCACCACTTTGGAGGGCTTCTGTGGAGAAGCCCGCCAAAAGTGGAACAAAGGGCTCCACTTTGGGTCAGAGTTACAGAGGCGAACGCCAACGCCATTTTAGAATCAAGTTTTGGCAAAAAGTCCCAACCGGAGTTATAATAATAAATATATAAACCGGCGGTATGTTTAAGGCTACCGTAAATAAATAATTAAATGTGTTAGCCTAAAACAATGGGAAATCCCATAGGGAAATATTCGCGGTCGAATATAAAAAGTAGTTTCCACTGCCACCAGCCAAAACTCGATCAGGGGGGACGGAGACGTGCCCCCTCGACTAACAGACCCTGGGGCAATCGAATTGCCCCAGCCAGTACGTCCACAATATGATGGTTTGTACTGGTTCTGTTCAGGATTCAAGACTAGCAAAGTCTTTGGTGACTTTACATGCCCTGGGAGACAGTAGTCAGTCCCAGGGTATGGAGTCTATGTTGGGGAGTCCCTAGGACACCCCTGGGTTACGGCACAGAGGGTGCTGTGTAACCCACATCACAAAAATACATGAGGCCCTATGGAGTAAAAGACCCCATAGCCCATTCAACACAAGGTTTAACCAAGAAAACACACTTCAACATGTCCAAGAGTGAGGGTAAAAGAGTCTCACTCTTGGCAGGAGAAAAAAAGAAACCCCTGAAATCCAGCAAAGCTGCTGGGGGACTCACTAGGTAGGGAAATTCAGCCTAAACAGAGAATTCTCCCTAACAATGCTCTTCAACTCATGTATGCAATATGTGTATGACATTGCATTACAAACATGCACTTGTGACAGTTATCCCCCCCCCAACCCTCCTCCAATTACACAGTGCACCTGCTTTGGTAATTAGACTCAGCCAGCAGCCAGGTCCATTCTCTTCTGTGACGTGCCATGTATCCTGGCAGCGCGGAGTGCCTCTGCACCATAGAATCGTGTGTTGATCCCGGTAATCTTCCACAGCAATGGGTGATGAGGTGGTGTGCATCACACATCATCTGCACATTGAAGGAGCGGTACAGTTTACAGTTCCTGTAGACTGCCTTAATAGCATGCCTGGCCACCAGCTCCACATGTGTGCAGTCCCAAGCACCAATCACAGTGGGCATGCCGGCCAGGGCATGGAATGCAACTTTGGTGGCGTTAACCTGGTTAAGTGTTCTGGGTAGGGTTATGTGATCAGACAGTTGCCGCAGGACGGCATCCAGAACCTGAAAAAGGACTGTTGAAAAACAGGGTGAGATAGCCCATGCAGTTAACCCACAGTGTGTTGGTAGGTGCTGGTTGCAAGGAAATGTAGCACAGACACTACCTTGATGAAGCAGGGGATGTGTAAGGAACTCATGGTGACAACAGTAAAGACAGACATAAGTGATCACAGTTCAAGGTTGTTTATTAAATTGTAAGGGCATGGTGGAAAAACACCTAACCTAAATCGCATTGACCATCAAATGAAAAATAAGGCAGTCCTAGTGGCATTGTCAAATAAAAGTGCCTATCCTAAAAAAAAAAACAATTGCCATTCCTTACAACTAAACACAGAAGGAGTGTGGTATAAAGGTTTCAAATAAAGAAAAAGGTGTACCGTTGACATCTGGTGCAATACACAGTGGCTATTGTTTGCAGACTTATTCCCTCAGCAGAGCTTTCATAGGCCTTGGTCAGAAAGGGCAAGGTCGACTCTCTCCTTGTTACCCTCCTAGTCTGCGCCGTCTTTCTCCTCCTCTGGAACTGCTGTGCTGAGTTAGCTTACAGTCTTCCTTGCTCGTCCTATGCTCTTGTGCTTCACCTGTGGGAAAGGTAAAAGGCTGTCAGGTGTGTGTGATTCCGCTCAGTTACCTGTCTTTGCCTGACCCTTGTATTGGGACATGTCCCGTAAACGGCTCTGGTGTTTCTCCGTTGTCTTCCGTGTTGTGCGAAAGTGTTTGTGTAGGAAAAGGGGGTGGAGGGTAGTGTTTTGGAATATCCTACGTGGTAGGATGGGGAAAAGGAGTCAAAAGAAGGGGGGATGCTGCATCTCACTCGTCAGTGTCCCTCCCCAACGACCCACCGTCCAGGTGATTCTCCCTCACTGGTCCACCCCAGAAACTGGATCCAGTAGCTATGCCATGTCCTGGCCACCTGGATGACATATCCTCGGGGACTAGCTAAGGAGACACCTTCAGGTTTCTAACAGATGGCAGTACGGATCTGGATGAGGCTGACAAGGTCATTGTGAATCAGGTCCACTATGGAAGTGATGGTGTCCCTATCTAGCCGGTACAGGGTGTGGATCTGTGTTTTGCTGAGGTTGAAGGGTGTGGCCCTTATGCTGGGTATGGGTGGCTGCTTGCGGGGTGCTACCTACTGGCTATTGTTGTTATGCATGGCCATGATGATCCTCCTGCTCTTTCTGCACCTCCACCGCCTCTCTGCCTCTTCCAGTTGTGTCCCTGCATGCAGGCCATCCAGCTCCATTACTGCTACTGCTGCTGCAAGCATGGTTGTGTTGGAAGGGGTGTGGTAGTGGCCCCTTGGTGCCTTTACAGTGCTCATGGTGTGCACCTGGGCTGATTTTGGCCACCTGTGGCCTGCTCCTGCACACCTGACACTGTTTAATGCAGAGTCCACGATGCCAGTGTTTCTGGCACGGTGATCACGGTGCCACCGCCACTTTTATTCTGGTGTTTCCATTACGTCAGTACTCCAAATGTGTTTCAGGCACGGCTGACGCATCATTCCGTAGATTCCGTTCATGATGCTGCCGGATACAGTAGGTCACTTGCGGAGGCAGGGTTTGCAGCATCACGTCTCAAAGTATGCTGGTCCGGAATAAGGTGCCGGTACGGCACAACCAGCACCGCTATTTCCGGACCAGCATACTTGTAATGAGGCCCAATGTCTTTTCCCCTTTAAAAGTAACCGCGCGTGGCCCCAGGAGCATGCAATGCCTTAACTCTGCCCTCTGGTGCCACACCACAATCCTCTTTTCTGCGTAGACGGGAGCGGACCAGCTTCACCTATGCTGTGGTTGAGGCCCTTTTCTCCCTCTGTAATTCCACGTGTTGAAGTCTTCCCCCAGGAACATTCGTCCCTGTGTGATTCATTATTACAAATCAAAATTGTTTTTTTGTAGGAACAAAAATTCACACCGTCCAGTAACCCGGTCCTCGCCGGCGAATGTCAGCCACGGCGGGCTTCAGTAGGTGCCTTGGCTGGCACTCGACTGATCCTTTTCTATGCCAGACCCGCACCCGAATTGCTGGCACCATGTCCGAGGGTGAGCAGCCTAGCAGGTCCACACCTGAGGTGCAGGGGATGTCCGACCCTACGCACACAGGCAACCGTGTGGGGGCCAGAGCCAGTACACGCAGGCCGCATGTGTCACGGTACAGGACAAAATGGCAGCACGGCAGAAGAGCACCAATCCACTGAACCACAAAGACAGGAATTCACCCGAAGGGTCGAATGGTCTTCCATGAGCACACCACAAGTCACGTGGTGCACCTCCTACCCGGTGCCATCAGGACTGGTGCACTACACAGAAGCGAGCTATTCTCACAGCAGGCACAACACGGGAAGAGCACACCACTACACGTCTTGCCTGCACAGAAGCGCAGCTCTCCAACGTGCGAGAAGGGATTTTTCAAGAAATTCCTCACGCTAATAACATCTCCTCAAATGAGTGGTATCCTGAGGGAAATCACCCAAGACATGATTCTGCCTATGTTCCCGCAGCCCCTGGTTCCAATCCATCTTCATTCGGCTCCAAGCCTAAGACCAATGCCTGCTCAACCCACTGATCATCCCGCTCAGCCTAGCACTCCAGTCAGTGCCCGCCACCTGTGGCCCACCAGGCCACAGCACCCCTGAGCACGCCACCTGCAGATAATGCAGATAATCCAGACCCACAGGACACTGCGGATCAGGGTAACACGAACGAGGACGACGAGCAGGACACCTTCTTCGGCGAGGGCTTTCAACGACAGGCTAGCTGGATTAGTGGAATGCCTGTGCATTGCTCAGCCCTAAAAGAAGAAACTAGAGGCAGGGGTTTTTGTTCAGCCACCAGATCAGGCATTCCGCTCCAAAAAGATGTGGACGCTCTGGCAAGGAAGGGCTGGACCCAACTTCATTCAATGCAGCCAACTAACAAGCTGCTGGATGCAAAGTATAGGCAGGCAGAAGGGGTCTATTCTCCTGTCAGTACACCCACAGCCACATTCGTCGGGCAGCTTCCATGTACGCCAACCTGCACTCATCCACTACATCCTCGTCTACATCAGCCTTACTAGGCAACAAGGAGAAACATCCGGAGTCCTACGGAAAAAAGGCATTCTCCAACGCCAGCCTCCATTTGCGACAAGCTAATGCGGACACCATTGCCGCAAACCAGAGGCTATGGAGGGAGATTGCAGATTTCCTCCCGGAGTTGCCACCCCACAGGCAGGTCTTTCAAGGCTGTTCTGGTTGAAGCCATAATTGTTGCACAGGACTTAATGGAGTCCTTTGTGGCTCATATAGACACGGCAGGTAGAGCTATTTGCATGGCCACAGATATCAGGATGACAGCATGGCTCAAGGCCACCATGTTCACTCCTGAAGGCCAAGACCGCATCCTCGATCTCCCTTTTGAAGGAGGGGACCTGTTCCACTCGTTCACTAATGAGGAGTTGGACAAGAGGAAGAACAGTTACCAGAAAGCCAAGTCCTTGGCCAAACAGCAGAACTCTTCTCACAAGGTTTTCTTCCAGTCCCCCTCTCAGGCTCCAGCCTCAGAGGTAAAGAAGCAAGGACAGGACCATCAAGGTCCACAGTTCTCCTGTGGGGGGGCAGGCTTGCTCTTCACATTCAGTCCTGGCGGGCATTATTCGCGGACCCGTGGATTCTCTGAGTGATTTCACAGGGCTTCTGGCCTCCTCATCCCTCAAATACCCCCCATTCCCTCCTCCCCTTCTGCAGATCGGGACACCATCTCTCCTTGCAGAGATCAGGTCACTGATTGTGAGCGGAGCAATAGAGTAGGTTCCCCTATCGCAGAGAGGCGTGGGATTCTACTCTTGTATCTTTGCCATACAGAAGAACCACCAGGCAGGCCTGAGAGTGGTTCTGGATATACCCTTCTTAAACCTTTACTTACCCCTCCAAAAGTTCAGTATGCTTATGCCAGCACAGCAGAGTCACTGTGTGGGGGAGACTGGACGTGTGTCATGATGCCTACCCCCGGGAAACCAGACCAGGTCCAGCAAACCCGGACAGGCATCAAGTTATTTTGAGCAAGCCCAAAAGCCCCTGCTAGGGGCTGTTTGGGTGCGGTCCTGGCGCCTATGGCGCCAGGCTCATATGGAGAGTCAGCGCCAGGCTCATAGAGTAGAACCTGATGCAGACCATGCTGCAAGCTTACCTGGTGCAGACCATGCTGCAGAGCTCCAAGCCAAATAAGGCTTGGAAGGGACTATTTTACCTAGGGACTATTTTTTACTCGGGTGGGGCTGGGGAAGAATACTTACCTGGGACTACTTTGGAGGCTATTTAAACCACGCCCGATGAGCAGCACACGCTTCGCGTTATTCTGCATCCAGCAGCGTAACGCTCACTGTGTCTGCAAGCCTGCATCAGTCTTCTGCCACACCTGCCTCGAGTCTGCAGCCTAGAAAAAGGGAGAAACAGAAGGAGAAAGGTTAGAATAAGAGAAAACCTTCGATCCTTACCTGAATTCCGGATCCACTGGACATTCGAGCTGGAAGAAAGGAGCATTTACGCGCGCCGCCTCACCTGCTGCAGCGCCACGCTGAACTCACCGGCCTTCGCAGCATCCTCACGATCCACTACATCCTTCTGCACGTTCCCGCTTCATTCTGGCACCTAAGGGGAACACAAGAACAGCAAAGGTGAGCCAAGGAAATAAACAGAGGCAATAGTAACAACCCCCATAGACTTACCTGATTACCGCCGGGGGTACTATTCCTCTTCACGGGTCGGTGCAGTCTCCATTGCATCAACGCCGCACCACGGCCCCTAAGGGGAACAAAAGGACGACAAGGTGAGACAACGGGACAAATAAGGGGAACTCTTCTCACCGCAATAGACTTACCTAATTTTACTGCCGGAGGCATAATTCCCCAAACTTCATATTTTCTCGCCACACCTGAATAAGGGAACAAGCAGCTTACATTCTGGCCTTATTTTATTGAACTGTGTAGGATAATCCAAATCCTTACCTGAACTTCGTCAGCTACCACGAGGAACACTTCGCTGGGGTCAAGCTGCAAACTGCAAGGAATCGGACAAGAGTGAAAGTCAGACATGTGAACTCTTAGGAACTACATATTTTTTGGAGTCAATATTGTTCTGGAACTCACCAATTCCTTCGAGCCAGTGAAGCAACTGGTTATCAACGCGCCCCTGCGCTCAATGCAGGATGGAGAGCTCACCTTTTCAAACCATCAGGTGAGACCATAGAGGGGACATCAAAGGTGATCTGTGGGGAGAACAGTGGGGATGGGGGGAATTTACCCTCAACTCCACGGGTGGTTAATTCCCTTTCTCCATTTGCAGAAGAATATTCCTACGGGCCAAGCAAACGAAGCTAGGTGGGCCAGTCCAGTCCTTCATCTCGGCCCTACGCGTCCCATTGGTGGCGACCGCAGCTGTCCAGTTCAGATCAACGCCTCTGTGGGAGGCAGGTGAGCGTAACAACGTGCTCCCTGAACCTGAAGGATGCATACCTACATGTTCCAATTTGGCAGCCCCATCGCTCCTTCCTCCGGTTGCGGTTTATAGGCTCTCACTTCAGTACAAAGTGCCCCAGTTTGGGCTCAACTGAGTGCCAAGGGTATTTACCAGACTCATAAATGCAGTGGCCGTGTGTACCCATACCTCGACGACTGGTTGGTCAGGGTGGAATCGCCAGGGGAGGTGAGGAATACTGCCTCCAGGCTAATGGATATTCTTTACAAGCTGGGGTTTTCCATCATCCTCTGAAAGTCTTAGCTCCATCCCACACAATCACTGGTCTTCTTGGGCCTGGGGTGGGATACCAACGAGCAGTGGATCTTCCCCACTATGGAGAAGGTGGCAGCGCTCAAATCGGCTACTGGGCTTTTTCTCAGCAAGTCGGAGACCTCTGCCTGATGGCACCAACACCTTTTGGGGATCATGGCAGCATGCCTCCTGGCCGTGCCCCATTTCAGGCTCAAAATCAGGGTAGTGCAGTTAAACTTTTCAGCCTCATGGAACCAAGAAACTGACTTTCAAGCAGCATTGGTCACCGTCCCTCTGCATTTCCACCAGAATTTGGTATGGTGGAGCCTGGACACAATCTTATGGTGGGCAGACCATTCAGACACCCCCTGCCATGATATACCATTACGACAGACACCTCCCTGCACATGGGGGGAGCTGCATGGGGCAACCACAGTGTTAAATAGGCTGTGGACAAAGGAAGACCAGCAGAGAGACATCAATTGGCTCAAACTGATGGCTATATGGCTGGTCCTCAGGGCCTTCCTTACTGTGATCAAGAACACCCTAATTTGTATACAGACTGACAGTTGCCCCTGCATGCACTACCTCAACAAAGGGGGGCACCCGATCGCCTCCCCTGTGCATGCTCACCATCGACATATGGGAATGGTTAATCGCCCACAACATATGGCTTTCCGCAATCCACCTTCCGGGGGAGTCCAACATGGAAGCAGACAGGCTCAGCAGGCTGGGTGTGAAAAACTACGAATGGCAGCTGAACAAGCATGTCCTAGAGGAGATCTTCAGCAGGTGTGGACCACCACACATAGACCTATTTTCCACCTGGATTGGACAGGGCCCAGGCTTGCTGGGGGCCGCCTTGCATCTCCACTGGAGTGGGTTTGGGTTTATGCATTCCCTCCTTCTCCTCTAATCCACAAAGTCATCTGCAAGATCATAGAGGCTTGTCATCTAAGGCTAATTCTAATAGCGCCATAGTGGCTGGCCAGGCCATGGTTCTCGGACCTCATCCGGCTCTCTGATCAGCCCCCTGCGCCTTTCCCTGTCAAAACAGCTTCACTCCTATCTCAATAGGGGAGTTGGGGGTGGGGGGAGGGGCGGTAGTGCACCTGTCCCCTCAGAGACGATCTCTAGCAGCCTGGTTCCTGAGCACATAACTCTGAAGCACCTTAGCCTGTCTCAGGACAATCTGGAGATTATCCAGAAGGCAAGAAGCGTATCCACCAGAAACCAATACAGGAGAAAATGGTCCAGGTTCTGCTTCTGGGCCAAGGAAAGAGGTGTAGCCCCATTTAAGTGCACACTGGATCAGGTGCTGTCGTTCTTGGCACACCTGACATAGTTGATAATTCAGGTCGACACCAGCTGTACATACCTGTCGTACATAGGGTCTACAAGAACTTGGGCAGTGACTTGTTCTCCATGTCCAATCCTGTAGTCAAGAGGCATCTGGTGGGGCTAACAAGATTATACCCTCCTATCAAAACGTCCACACATCAAACGTTCACACCCGGTGTGGGACATCAATGTGGTTCTGGGCACCATGGCGCATAAACCATTCACACCCATGGCGTCGGTCGACATCGGATTTGTCACAATCAAGACAGTGCTGCTCGTAGGCCTTAATTTGGCGCACAGGATCAGCGCGATTCAGGCGCTAGTGGTATCAGAGCCTTATACCACGTTGCATTGCGACAAGGTGGTGCTCCGCACCCACCCTTTGTTTCTCCCAAAGGTTGTGTCTTCTTTTCACCTCAATGAGGAAATAGTCCTTCCAACTTTCTTTCCGAATCCAAAGGAGGGGGCAGAAAAAGCATTGCACTGTCTCAGTCAGGAGAGCCCTGAAATTCTACCTGGACAGGACTAAGGGCTTTCACAAGTCAGATGCTTTGTTAGTCACCTTCAGTAGTTCAAAACCAAGTTGTCGGGCATCAAAGGCCTCAATAGCTAGGTGGATGGTCATGGCCCTCCAAGAGGCCTACGAGGGACAGCACTAAAAGGCTCCAGCAAACATACATTCTCATGCAGTCAGGCCCAAGGCAACTACAGTCTTCTTGCAGAGGCATGTGCCTTGGCAAACAATCAGCAGGGCGGCCACATGGGCGCTACCCCCTGAGCTTTCTGCAGACCTTATTGCATAGATGGCAGTGCAAGGTCAGACACAGCCTTCAGGCAAGCAATCCTGAGGAACTTGTTCTCCTAAAGGGGTCACAGCCTCTCCTCCCTGGGGTTTCAATCAGTGGTGAACACCCATAGAGTATGGAGGAAAGGGGATGGGACGTAGGAGTAATTATAAGCTACTCACTGTAGTGACTAATGTACTCCTGGTCCATTGTCCCCTTTCCTCCTTACGTCCCACCATCCTTCCCCCTTAATGAGCAACGTTGTTAGTCAGTTTAATCTAGCCGACCCATCAAAGGGGACTGAGGTGTTGTGCCGAAGGGCAAAGTCAAAGGAGTGTATGCTCCCGGGGTCATGCCCCTGCACGTGGTTAAATTTAATGCGGAAAAGGCTTTTTTTCTGGTGAAAGTTTCCGACGCCCGTCCCTAGCGTGGGACCCCCATACAGTATGGAGGAAAGGGGACTATGGACTAGGAGTCCATTAGTCACTACAGTGAGTAACATATCATTTTGGGGATCTTCCGTGGTTGGTAGATCATGACGTCGTCCCATAGTTACACTTTCACATACAAACATAATTTATTACAAGTTCCAGCTTGCCTGGGACCTCAAATACTGGACGTGATGTACATGGTTTGGAAGGACACTTTTAACGATATGAGCAGGGGTAGAAATAACAAGTTCCCTTTGAACTGGCAGTAAATATTGTACCCACCAAGACTTACTGGTGTCCTTGTTTCACTTTAATCTATACGACTGCCAATTCAACATGCATGGCCTCTGGGTACATACTGAGAAACTGACCAAAACCCATAAAGCATTTGTCAACTGTGCCCTTAAGTGGCCCTTGGACCAAGTTTATTGCTTGGTCATGGCCAGATGGCCGGACTTCCCACATCAGTCTCACATGTACTGGAAAAGATTGTGTCTCCTTTCCACAATAGCGCCAAGTTGTAAAAACCTGAGCCTGGCTTTAACTGAGCATCTGATATTATCATGGATTCCCGCTGCCCTTCCTCTGCCTTCAACCTTGCTAAACCAGTCACATAGAGTTAATCTCGCCAACCCAGGCTCCTGGCCCTGCGCAATCCTTAGCTATAAGAGGATCTGCAGCATACAGATTTGTATAATTTTACTATGTCCCCCAACTGTCCAAAAACACACATCTCTAAAGACCCCATGTTTTGTATTTCTGTGCATGACCACCGCGTCCTCTCACTTTGGTTTTCCCATTGCAAATCTCCTTTCTCGCATGCACATATAAAGCTCCTTGCTTCCCAACTTTTATGCACTACGTGGCTCACCACACCTTTATTATGTTTAGATTGCATACTTAGTTTTGACCATTATCTTCCTGTGCGCTTGCAAATCTAAAATGTATCAACTTAAACACAAAGTAATAGTAAAAGTAACACATATCCCATCCCCATTAACTTCACTAGATACATGTTAAATTGCAACATCACCATCCCCCCAGTCACCAATATGACGTGCGCAACATGAACCCCACCTCCTCATTGGGAACGTTTTGGACCACCCCAACATTCACCACGTCTCTTGGCTGCATCAGGCATCAAAAGAGGGAGGAGTCCCTTTGGGCCTTCTACCGACACTGGCGGTGCAGGGTCTGACGTACATGACAGCCTATATTCACCAAACCGGTTTTTAAACATTTTCTATTTTCTCCCTCCTTCCCCCAACAATAAGGCAAAACACTTCCCTCGCCTCCCCAACCCCCCCTCCCCCTTGGATAGTCTATTGAGGCACCAGGATTGTCATAACAGTGGTCGCTTTGGGTCAGCTGTTCCGGTTATACTGGACCAGAACCATCTCTTTATCCAGGTCTCACCCAGGGCACACCCTTGTTTCATTCCTCCTGGATTCCTTAATAAGGGTAGACCTTCCTCTTGTCATATTTCTCCTTTTATTTTGTGAGGGCGTTATCTGTGTCTTCTTGCCCAGCTCCATCCCTCTCCACCTCTGTACTTTCCCTGCTGTCTTCCCTCCGTTGGCTTGCTGGGTCATATTTTGCTAAGAATGCCTCCCATTCATTTGCCCTCGTTGGGGCCTGATCATGTATCTGTCTAGTTAGTTCTTCCATTCTGTATAGGTCCAATGACTTTGAGGCCCATTCCTTCTCGCCTGGGAGTCTTTCTCTTTTACATCACCTGCCAGGCACGCCCTAGCTACTAGGAAGAGGTAGTGTGGCATATGAGGAAGCTTCTCCCAGTCTTCTTCAGCCACCTCCATTCCGAATAACTCTAACAGGGGGTCCATGGTTCTGTTTATTCCGTTCAGGCCCTTTATCCACCCCAGGACCTCCTTCCAGTACTGTCCGACCTTCTCACATCCCCACCTCATGTGCCAGTAGTCAGCTACCTGTCCGCATTTCCTCCAACAGTGCGGGTCTGCCCCCTGAAACATTTTGGCTAGCCTCGCCGGGTCGCGTTGCCTCCTGTATAGAAGTTTGCGACCATGTGAGTTGCATTGGCATGCCACTGATGTGCACTGGGCATCGGTACATAGCTTCCACCACTGACCCGGTTCTATTTCCCATCTCCTCCTGAGTGCGTTGGTGTCTTCTCCCTTCATCTCCAGCAACGCCTGGTACATTCTAGATATAAGACCCCTGGTCCCCCTCTCTGTGTCCAGTACCTTCTCTGTATGTGTCAACTCCCTTTGCAGTTCTATTTTCCATTTCTCCAACATCAACACCCCTTTGAGTTGTAGATATTTGAAGACAGAGATGCTCCCCATCCCCAGAGACTCTTCAAGGTCTGTCATTTCTATAAATCTTTCCTCCTTCAAGACCTTTCCTACGCTCTCCAACCCGCCTGTCCTGAAACCTCTTATGGTCCGGTATATCATCCCTTATCGGCGGGCCCATATGTGGCTTAGCAGTGACGGCCATGTAACACCAACCATCTCTCTTCTGAGTCTCCAGAGTGGGCCCAGGATCCCTGCCATAGGAATCTTAATATTCTTTTTTTGAGTTGCGCAAAGTGGGATATAGGGAGTTCTATCGGGAGCACCTGATATAAATACAGCACTCTTGGGAGAAGCATCAGTTTTATTGCATTCAGTCACCCAAGCCAGGTTACTGTTCGCTTCTACCAGGCTTCCAGATCACTAAAAAGCCTGTGTAACAGTGGGGGGGAAGTTACACTCGTATAAATTATCTAAGTCTCTCGGTATCCTGACTCCTAGGTATCTTAAGCTGTCCTCCACCACCAGTATTTCTAGGTCTGCCCGTTTCCTAAGTTGTACATCTGTTAACTTCCGTAGCGGGAGGATAATCGATTTACCTACATTTACTTTAAAGCCAGACACCTCCCTGTATTCTTCTAGCATCCGTAGCACCCTCTGCACTGACCCCTCTGCTTCTGAGAGATATAGTAGAAAATTGTCGGCATACATGCTCACCTTGTGACATTGGTTCCCCACCATAATTCCCTTTATCTGGTCATCCTTCCTTATCCTGTCTCCTAGGGGTTCCATTACTAACGCAAAGAGTAGGGGCGATAGAGGGCACACCTGTCTAGTTCCCCTACTAAGCTCAAATTCTCTAGATCTTGTCCCATTCACAACCACCCTGGCTGTTGGGCTTGCGTAGATGGCTCTTATTGCCGGACACATTCTGTCTCCTACCCCTATTTTACGTAGTACTGTAAAGAGGAAGCCCCATTCCACTCTGTCGAAAGCCTTTTCGGCATCCAGGCTCAGTAGCGCCTGATTTCCCTAAGCTCCCTTTCGCATGTTCCATAAGATCCAGCGTTTTCCTTATGGTGTCTGGGCCTTTTCTGCCTGCTATAAAACCCATTTGGTACAGGTGTACTATGTGGGGTAGCTTCGCCTCTAGACTCGTCGCCAAGATTCTTGTAAATATTTTCTCGTCTACATTTAAGAGCGAGATAGGGCGGTATGACCAACATTGTGCCAGGTCCCTCCGGGATCACCAATATCAATGCCTTACTAAATGTCTTGGGTGCCTTCCCTAAATCTAGGATATGATTGTAGAGCTTTGCCATATGCAGTGTTAGTATACCTGCATATTTTTTATAAAATCCGATGGTGAAGCCATCTTCACCTGGAGTCTTACCGTTTGGGAGACGTGCACTCGCTTCCTTTACCTCTTCAACTGTGACTTCGCTTTCTAGTTGTTTAATCGCCAGATGTGAGTGTTTGGGCATTTTCAACCCCTCAGGTAATTTCCCACTGCATCTACTGTGTCTGGGGCTTCTGATCTGGATAGTGTATCATAATACTGGACAAATTTCTCAGCTATGTCTTTCGGTAAGACCTGGTCTTCCTCTTCAGGGCCTGCCAGTTTAGCTACCCATCTCTCTGGCCTTTGTGCCTGGAGTCTTGCAGCTAGCATTGTATCTTCCTTATACCCATTTTCGTAACATTTTTGTTTGAGCTACCTCAGCCTCCAGAGCGTTGTTCCCATACCCAGCGCCTTCAGTTCCGCTCTCTCTGACAGTACCTCTTCCCATATCTCATCCGTGTTTTCTTTTGCAGTGTGTAGGCTCACCTCCCCTTCCAGTATCTCTTGTCTGAGAAAATCCTCCCGCAGGCCCCTCTGTTTTCTTCCTTGCTCCTTCCCGGATCAGGAGGCATCTCCAAGTAGCTTTCCCTGCATCCCAGACCACCTCGGTGTCCACCTCCCCGGTGTCATTCCTTTCGAAGTACACCCTTATCTCCTTACCCAGTCGGTATCTGAAGATGTGGTCACCCGAGAGTGACTCATTACAGCGCCACATGCTCTCGGGTTTGTGTAGTCCCATCACATCTAGGGTCATAATCACCACGTCGTGGTAAGTCCATCCCACTGGTCTAATACTACTTTCCATAACCCTTGTGCCCTGATCCCTGTTTATCAGCAGATAGTCGATCCTTGTGTATGTTTTGTGCGGCGCTGAGAAGCTGTAGCCCTCCTCCCTTGGGTGTTGACTCCTCCATACATCCACAAGCCCTCACCTCTTGATTGCCTGGCCCAGGTGACCCGGTTTGGCTGTCCCTTTACTCTCATTTTCATCACCAGCCTTCCTATCCCAGGTTTCGTCCGCCCACGAATTAAGGTCTCCCCTCTATGACGTATAGGTCCGCTTCAAACCCTTGTATTCTTTCAAATGCCACCGTTAAGAAGCCCCCTTGACCCTGGTTGGGGGCGTATATGGCAGCTAGTAGTATTTGTGCTCCCTCCAGATTCCCTTGCAGTATCAGCATTCTACCCTCGAGTAGATTTGTGGATGTACATTCCTGCAGCCTGCATTGTTTGTGGAGAACTATGCCAACCCCTCTATTTTTGGTGCACCTGGAGGCCCACTATACCTGCCCTATTCCCCCCCACCTCTCAAGTCCGTTCCTCCCCCTGTATTAGGCGTGTTTTCTCCAAGAAGAGTACGTCCAATGATGCTTTTTAGGACTCTCTCACAACCAGGGATCTCTTCGCCAGAGAGTTTAGACCTTTCACATTGAGAATGGCCACTGTGAGACCCTTTCCGGTATCACCTTTCCCCATTACGGGTGTTTCCTTTCTCCCCCTTTTCATGTCTGCATATGGCTATTGACCCTTTTCTCTCATTGTCCTTCTTTGTGCAGTGCCCACATTTCTTTTCTCTAATGTGTGCTGTCCTGGAGCCTCCCCCCTATATAACGTACAACTTAACTCTGTAACTGTTCAGTACCCCAACTTGGTGTTTTGTGTATCAGTCTCGAAGACACCTCCCCTCTCCCCAGAGGTCACTTTGGAGCGAAAAGTTCTGCCTCCCTCCAGCGAGTCTTACTTACTATGTCAAGCATCTGCCGAGTTCAAAGGATTTAATTTGGACCAACGCACTGTCTAGTCACCGGAGTCTCGCTCCAGCTGTTCTCCTTGCTGCGTGGGTACCTTGTGGGGTGAAGGTCTGTTGAGCCTCATGTATTTCCTGCCCGTTTGTCTTCTCCTTCTCCTTTGCAGGCACGGTGCAGGTCTCGATCTTCTCCGCTTGTGGATGGGCCCCGTGGGCTTCTTGGCTGACCTTCGATGTCCGCTGTAAGGTGTTTCAGGGCTTGCTCTGCTGATGTTAGCCGGTATTCAATCCCCTCCACTTCAAATTGTAGCGAGAATTGGAAGCCGCATCTGTACTTAATTTCCTTTTCTCGCAACCATGTTGAGGGGCCTGCAGCCTCTTCGTCGTGCAAGCATAAGGTTGGAGAGGTCTTGGTATATTGTGACCTTTGAGCCTACAAATTCCACTTCTCGCACTTGCTTCGCCCTATTCAGAACCTCCATCCTTTCTTTATAGCTCAGGAATTAAGCCACTATAGAGCAGAGGCCATTTCCATAGGGCCTTCCACCTCTGTGTGCCCTCTCAAGTTGCACTGTTTTCCATCCTTACGATTCGAATAGTTGGTCTATCAGCGCAAGGACTTTTTCCTCGACTTGTCTCGGGGACTCCCTCGCTGGTTCTTTCAGGTCCAGTATCCTTATATTGTTGCGTCTCTCCCTGTTTTCGAGGTCATCCATTTTGAGCATCACCTCCTCTTCTCGGAGTTCCAGCTCGGTCATCCTAGCATCTAGCTTCATCTCCACCATGTGCGAATTCAGCTGGTTATGTTCAAGTCCTTGAATTTTACCTTCTACTGTTGTTGTTCTTCCCGTCAGGTCTGCCAATGAAGCTTGTATGTCCCCTCTGAGGGCCATGATGTCCGCTAGGATGTGTCCTGTGTCTTCTTTCGTGGAGAACTTGGTCAGGTCTATTCCTGTCGCCATTATGGCTTCAGGGGCTTCGGCCGTCTTCGTGCTATCCTTCACAGTCATATCTTTTATTTTAATACTTCTTCCTGTGCTTGCACCCTTGTTCCTTGCGGCCCTTTGGCATCCCTGTGTACTGCCTATCTTCACTCCTGTTCTTTTTCGCGCTTAGTTTACGCTGCTTGTAGTCCAATCTGCCCTGAGTATTTGTTTCTGTGTTAGTTCAGGTGTTGTCTCTCAAAGGGAGCCTGCTCCTGGAGGGACGCACAGTTCCTGCACGCCTTCTCTCCTCTGCCTGCAGTGTCCTGTCCGGTTTGTTACCCACTTATCCTCCCCGGTCTAATCGCGACTTTAAACCTCTCTGCTTTCGCTTCGGGCCTGTGAAGGGGTCCGGGCATACCTGTTGTTTCCTGTGGGGTCCTTCGTAGCTGCACTGAGCTCCTCCCTCGGCGCTCCCGCTGTTGCGCGGCTGCTGAGTCTTCTCTCCCTCTGCTGGGCCTCGTGCTCTTGTTGCGTTGTGCGACAGTGTGTTCTGGGTTTCGGTTGCCACCAGCCTCTTCCTTCAGTCCATGGGGCAGCCGCTCGTCTCTTATGCTAACGGGCCTTCAGAGGCTGCCCCTTCGGGGCGCTGCGCAGGGGTCCCCACTGCCCAGCCTCACTATACCGGGAGTCCTCTTGGCCTTCCTTGCTTGCTTCACCTTCCTCCTACTGCTCGGAGGGAACTGGATGTATCATCATCAGCACGCACTGAAGGGCTGGGGAGCCTTGTTACCTCGGAACACGTTGTAGTGTATTGCAGTTATCCTCCCTCCGCGTTCCTCTCTCATCTGTGCGTTGTTGGATCTGTCTTCCACTGTACAGGTTCCAGCAGCCTTCCCCTCTTCGTGGATGCATGCAGACTCTTAATTCATGGGCTCAGATGCTCTGTATCCTCTTTTTTTCTCTGGAGAGGACGGGCACTGCAAGCCTAGGTGGCCATCTTCTTCCATGCCCCCTAGTGGTCTCCTAGGATGCATTTTTTGAGCGCTAAATCAACAAGACTTTTCCTAGAGAGATTGGAGAAGGTAGCAGTGTTATTGTATTGAAAATGGCTAACGTGATACATGTGTTGTACAAAATACCCCAGTTACGACTTCTTGCATCGCTCTTGTGGGCGGGACAAAGACTGATAAGCAAATGGATATTCCTCCTTTGGGCAAGGGCAAGGGAAGTCCATCATCGAAATGCCAGGCAAACCTCAGTTGAACAAGAGTGCCAACAACAACCCCAGACACGTTTTTCAGCCCTGTTCAAAGGAGACTTGCCTGGCATTTCAGTGCTGGACTGCCCTTGTGGGCGGGACAAAGACTGATAGGCAAATGGATAGTCCTCCTTTGTGAAAAGTACAGTGAGCTAAAAGCGATGGCTGCAGACTCTCAAAGTGGGAAAAAAACACAGAACACGTTATCATGCCATGTTCTTTCTAGAGAGGGGAGCCTGCTACCTTTTTGTAGATTGAAGAAGGTATCTATGGGCAATAGGATAGTGGATCTACCGCTGACCCACCACTTTGACCCACTAATTCAGGACAAAAAGAAACCCCTAAGAGATGACAGGGGTCTGGCTGTAGCAGACTACAAGGAAAGCGTTAGATAACTTGGTCAGAGGTATAAAAACTGTGTTAAGTTATACATTTATCTTACTCCAAAATGATGGGGAGAAAACACTCGAAATACTGACTAAGTATGACTGCCGAAATATTTGGGAGGTGATTAACAAGATGAATACTTTCTAAGAATTTGTACTAAGTAACCCGCTCCTCGAAAATATTTGGGTAAAGCACTTTCTGCATCTTTATAGGGAGTTTGAGAACATCATTTCATTTGAGCATCAGGCTATCTCCCATGGGCCTTACCATTATCAGTAGATTTAATTTAGCTCATAATCAGGAAAGCCTCTAACTGTAAGGCATCAGGCCCTAATGGGTTGTCAAATGTTGTTTTAAAGGAAGAGCCTGCATTCTGGGCAAAGATCTTACATCTTTTTTCCAGAAATAATATCGACTGGGGTAACCCCTCCCTCTCGGAACTTTGCAATGATAGTACCTATATATAAGGAGGGAGATAGGAACAGTCCGCTTAACCATCCTCTTATCTCTCTTCTAGACTGTGAGAATAAAATCTTTGCAGGGTTGATACCGAGGGAACTGGAATGCTGGGCATCCTCTACAAGGCTCCTGCAAAAGTACCAAACAGGTTTCTGGAGAGGGATGGGGACCGACTTGAACGGCTTTGTGGTCAACGTCTTGAAGGAGGAATAAATGAGGGTTGGTAGTTCGCAAGTATATATTACGTCTATTGATTACTCCCAAGCATTTGACTGCGTTAACCGTAACTTTTTGGGGCAGAAATTGAGAGACTGGTGGATCCCTCCCGCCGTCAACTCCATTTTGGTTTACCTAAATGACTCTAACTTTCTCCAGGTGCAGTTGAACGTGCAGGGTGCCCTGACGGTGCACTTCAAATCTAGAAGAGAGGACTCAGTCAGGGCTGCGTATTGTCTCCCTGCCTGTTCAACCTCTATCTGTCGGATTTGGGTGAATTCTTGTCAAAATCTAATTTCGCTCCACCTAGGAGATTCACTCTGACCGTACCTTAACTTACTTATGCTGATGACGTGATTGTTTTTGATAGAGCCCCGGTGGGCCTACAGAGGCAGCTGGACCTGATAAGGGAATATTGAATTAAAAACAAACATTGTGTTAATGAAAATAAAACATGCATTATCATTTTGCATTATCAAGTTCAACAAAAATGTTAAAAAAGAGAATGGGCTACACTTGGACCATAGGGAATTCAAGTGTGATTCCATCTCAATGCTTCCTTTATCTGTGTTTTGGATTGGATACCGTTGACAACGTTGTTATCCTAATGTGGCATATTACTTCTAAGGCAATGCAATTATCCATCTAAATGAAGAAAATCAACTAAGCTCTGTCACTTCTCGATATGTCCTCTGTTAAATTATCTTAAGATGAAAGTCATGCCAAAACTCCTATATGGTATGGAGATAGGCCAAAAAACAAGGTCCTTGAATTATGATAGGGTGGAGTCTAGAGTGTTGAAGCAGCCCTTGAATTTGCCCAACAGTGTGTCCATTGAAGCCCTGCAGTTTGAGCTCTTATCTGGAGTGGAGGATCTTGATGCTATGTAGGAATTGCTAGTCCATCAAGGGGGCTTCTTATATTTCGACCTTGCAGAGATCATGAAACAACCAACCTTTGGTACTTTGATCAATATTAGAAAACGAGACAATCCGATGTTGAGCAGTTGTGACTCAACAGTGGACAACCTAATCTCCAATCCAATGCAAGTTAAGAAACAACTGTTTGCCTACGTTCGGATGGCTACAATCTCAAAGATGAGGTCCTGCAGGGTATAGAAGAGTCTTACCCCTCATGATAAACCTCGGGGTAATTCCAAAGTACTTGAAAAAGTTTCCCAATGGGTACTGGCACCACCATTTTTGAGTTATCTACTGAACCTGCTTCCCACGGGTACATTTTGTTCAATGAGGTCCCCACTCAACGGAGAGTTGGGAGGTTGCAGCTTATGTAACAATTAAGTGGTACAGACCCTGGAGCATATCCTTGTGGCCTGCCCATCACTGCAATCTCAGAGAGCGCTGTGGCTGGGTTAGTTTGTGTATATCCCTGACTATTTAGCTACAGGGGATTTCTTGAGTCGCATTTCGAGTGGGGAGGAAACAGTATTGACTATTTTAGTGGGTGAAATCCTGCATTATGCAGGCCTAGTTTCGAATTAGATTGTCATTATGGAGCTACTTCCATTATTAAGGAGTATATAAGAAATATTATTGACTTTATATTGATTGTGTTGTATGTGGTTTTCTCGTTGTTTCTTCCTTTTTTTATATGTAATTGAAGATTGCAATTGTTTTTAACCTTCAAATGTCATAATATATATTTTTTTGTATGTGTAAATTCGGGTACGAAAAATCAAAATCACAATAAAAAAATGCCCATTCCCTTCCTTTTCTGCCTGACAGGTGACTTTATCATATTTCCCTAACTGCAGTTAGAAAATTCAGTCGGCAGGAGGAATGAAAGGGACATGGTGGTATAAGGGTGGAATATTCACTGGGAAGACTATCCTGCACATGTGAGGAGACAGGCAGTAAAGAATCCAGGGGGTGAGCTAAAGCCCAAAAGTGTTGGTGGATATGTGACATCGAGCAACACAGAAAATGGAGGTGATGAGACAAATATCCATGCCAGAATCAAGAATGAATTAATCTTTTAGAGCGCGCTCAACATGGGGTTCAGTCTCTAAGCTCGGGACCGAGATTCGAACCTGTGTTGCTCTGCGTTGCCTTGCTTCCAAGACAAGTGCGTCGGGTTGCATGTGATTTTATCGCTGGGAAAAAACATCGAGGGGAACTCAAGATTCTTTTTACCCACTAAACACCCTTACCTACATATTTTAGGACTGGTGCAATTAAATAAACACATTCCAGTCGTAGAATATTTGGGTAAAGTGTTGGATAGTTGGTTGAAAAACATATCGAGTTCCCCTGGATGTTTTCAGCCATGAAATTGCGAGGTACTGTGCGTTGCCCCTGAGCTATCCTCACGGATACTGGCAATGGGTAGAAAGAAGGTGAGACCAAGAAGCCAAAAAGAAATGCTTCCTACAGGAGTGAAGCAACAATGCCCTATTCAGTACTGGCATGTGGGAACAAAAAAGAGCTCAAACTAGTAGATGAGAAGGGGATGCCCCTAATCTTGGACATGAGAAGCCGCCTGTGGACAGACTCTCAAGACCAGAGGTTGTAGACCAGGGGCCTGCAACCTGTGCTCTCCAGATGTTTTTGTACGACTCCTCCCATGATACTTCACCATTTACCTTTATGACTAAGGCTGATGGGAGTTTTAGTCCGAAACATTTGGAGAGCCAAAGGTTGCAGATCCCTGTTTTAGACGGAGAGCAAATTCATTGACAGAGTGGAATAGAGCTACGCCCGGATAGTACAAATCTTTGTGAAAAAATATTACATGCTAGAACTTTAAATGTGACTTCCCATAGTATGCTGAGAAAGCTGCACAGAAAAAAATGCTGCCTGGTAGAAGTTGTATGGTGCGTTCAAAGGGTGATTTCTGAGTGCCGTATTGAAAACAATGCTACGTCCTGGAACTTGAAGTGTGAGTTCTATAGTGCTTTGAAGACAATACTTAGAAAGAAAATCATTTCATTGTGTAATTGAGGTTAAAAACTCCTAAAGTATCCTGAGAAAGGGGCATTTATTTATTCGTCATTTATTTGATGCCTATACAACAAATACATTGCTTTTCAAAGCACCCACAGGGCAACGGGGAGGGAACATTGGATAGAAAACAATTAATAGATTGGACGATAAAGACGAACTTACTATTTCTTGTGAGCATTCAGAGCATGTACGTGCAGAGAGAGGAGGAAGGAAGGGGGAGAAGGGGTAAGCGCTGGGGTGCCCGTGCTCGTGAGTGAGCAGCAGGTGGAGGTGCCCAGAGTAGGACATGCTAGGGAACTATCATCTGTAAAAAATCTAAATAACTACCTAAGTGCAGGCCTACACTGGCGAAGGCACGCAGGTGCCAAGGTTTACGTGGGGGTGTGGGAAGTCCGGGCCTGAAGAGACACGAGGGCCCTGGTCACCAATCGCAGCGACCGTGAGATTAGCAGAGGAGGGAAGAAGGGGGAGTGGGTGAAAAGGAAAGTCTTGAGGCGCTTCTAGAATTTGAGCTCAGCTGAGGAAAGAGATCGGCCTCCGGCCCTCGGTTTAACATTGAAGGAATACAGTGCATGCTGGAACCTGGAGTCACAACTTGAGGAATACATGTTAAAGAGATGCATTGCATGCTGGAATAGATAGTTGCCAGAACTCACAATCAGTAAAAATTGTCAAAATAAAATTGCTGGATTTACAATAAGAAATTCACCATTGTCTGGCAACGTAATAATATTCTCCACTGACTATTTAATGATATATTCATTTAAAATAGGAACTGTGGTCGTATGAGTTGAAATTGTGTTCTGAGGTTAACACGATTTAAAACAGTACCTATCCATTGGCCATAGGTTGGACAGCTTTCAGTAACCACAGGTACAAATACTGGTTGATTTAAAAATAAATCGTGTAAGTAAACTGTTTATTGTATTTATTTATTTATTGAAAAAAACAATTGCTACTAAGAGAAACATATTAAGAATACACAACTCAAGTGCAACACACGAGCCTTTTAAACAGTTTGATGCTGGGCGTTGTAGTTTTGATTCCTCGGTCGGGTTAGCTCAGCCCATCGCTGCTCCCCCTTCCCCTATGTCAATAAATTGAATATCTCATTGTGGGTAATAACAATGGTTTTAAGTAACATTGGTTACCAAGCACTCTGGAAAGTAGATTTCTGGTCATACCAGTGCGTCATAAAACAGCAGAATTACTATTTTATTATTACATACAGTAAAGCTGGCAGTCTTGGTGCGAGATGCCATAGGTAGTGGTATGAATTTGGGTGGGTATCAAGTCATTGCAGGGTGAAAACTAGGACATAAACCAAGTGACAAGATTGACAGTAGACTAGGGGACTATACAGTGGAATAGCGGGACAGGAGTCCTGTGTTGAGGGAATGGATGCCTTAAATCTACAAAAATACTACATGCAGATTTGTAAAATAATGCATACAATATTACAGATAATCTGAATCTGTTACTGCCCTACCAGAGGAATTTTAGCCATGCAAATTCCCAAAATTCCAGCATGTGGTAACTGTAATTTTCTCACACAGAAATATTGCTAAAACATCTCTAAACATAGCCAATTCCATAATGAGCCCTTTTGTTAAAGAGAACACAATATTAAACTATGCTTGCAAACTTGTGAGCCTGTCTACTGAGTGTGAACACAGCCAAATAACCTGTTCTCTGGGATGGCTCCCACTCAAGATGGTCTACAACCAAATGTTTGCTCTCTGTATAACAGAAGAAAAATATCTATTTGCATATCTGTCTGGATCCGCCCACTAGGACAGTGCAGCATCCAAATGCTAGGCAATGGTTCTCTGAACAAGAATACGGACATCCAGTCCAGACATGTCCCTCTGCCTTGATAAGCGCCATCAGTAAAATGAAGCGGTGTCTCTCTGGGGCATAGAGCGCAAGGGGTCCACTCCTGGTTTACCCTTCTAACTGGAGTTTCAAATGTGCAAAATGTTGGGAGCCACTCTACTGAGAACAATTGTACACAATTGATTATGAGCACTGAAAAGGGAGCGTTTATGTGCATCTCAGAAGTATAGGTGTACGTACGATGGTGCCTGGGCACTAAAGAAGGTATTTCTATTGAGAAGTGAAGGGATGAACTAGGAGGAACTGAATATTCAGATCTACTTTTGGGGATCTTAATTAAAACTTTCTGAACTACTCCCTGTCTATAAGGCAACGGTTTTTAACGTTATGCACTTGTTATATGAGATTAACATATTGTACCAATGGAAACAGTTTCAGATATTTAATGGAATGACCATCTCCTACATTTGGCTAGTTGTATGCAAACGGTTGGTGTAGATTTTTCAAAATACCTTAAAAAAAACCTTTGGTCAGGGTTGTACCTACATTTGGGTGTAGGTCTGCCTGTTTAATGGAATACTGAATCTATATTTCATTTTTTTTTAAACTTCTTTTTATTATTATCAGTGGTCACAAAAGATACACAGCACTTATCTCCTCACTTTCATAGTTGCAACAGTTATATAACACAAATCACATTTGAAAGTTATGACTTAATCATTCTCGTCATCGTCAGAAATCATGTCACACAAGTACATTCTGAAGGGGCCCCATATATCCTTGGGTCTGCGTGCAGCCGGCCGGGTAAGGACAAATTGCTCCTCTGATTCGTTGACATAGGTTAGCTCCCGAAGGAAATTATTCATGGTAGGTGGTCCAGTACTTTTCCAGGCCTGTAAGATGCATTTTTTGGCCACCGCACATGATATGTTGAACAATCTCCTAACCCTTTCGGAGCATTTACCTATATCGCCAAATAGGTATTTCTGCGGGGTCAATACCGGAGGAACCTGTGTAATCTCTTCTAGCATCTCAGCCACCTCCCTCCAGAAGCCCCTCAACACCGGGCATTCCCAGTACATATGTAATGCTCCAGCATGGGGCGCTCTGCATTTGGGGCATTCACCCAGCCCATTCATCGCGAATTTGGCTATTTTAGCTGGGGTATAGTGTAACCTGTTTAAGATTTTAAACTGGATTAAACGCAGACCAGCATTTAAGGACACTTTCTTAGTGAGCGAACAGTATCTTTCCCACTGCTTATTGTCAATAGGGGCCTGCAGGTCTCTTTCCCATTTGTCTTTGACCAGATTAGTTGTAGGGGTATGCGCCTGGACTGCCGTGTACAGTTTGGAAATTTCCAGGTTATCTTTGGCAGTTGCCAGCTGTATACAAGGATGTGTGATGGGCTCATCTGGGAAGAGTGGCCAACGCTTTTGAAAGGCTGACCTCATGCGGTAGAACTGCAGCGTCCTAAGTGGTCCACCGCCGAACACCCGCAGAGTGTCTTTTAAAGCCACAAATTTCCCCTCAATGAACATGTCACCCAGTTTCATTTCCCCATTGGGATCCCATGCTTCTCGTAGACTTTTGTCGTGTGTTGGTGGTATACCCGGGTAGTTCCATAGGGAAACTTCCAGGTTGTAGGGGTATTCCACACCCAGTCTTTTGAATATAGTCTTCCTTGTTCCTACTGTGCAGCTCACTGGGTTATAGTCGCATGCATCTCTGTAGCGTGTATCAAAAATTACAGACTGAATATTTGTGGGATGCGTGGGAAATTCTTCTATCCATGTGAGGGGGGGGCAATTAGTGTCGTCGTACCAGTATTTCACAAATTGAGCCTGGGCAACATAGTAGTACAACTCAAAATAAGGCGCCGCTATGCCACCGGAGGAGTATGGTTCAATCATTTTGCCCCTCCCTATTCTAGCTGTGCTCCCGTTCCATAGGAAGGTCACCGCCATTGTTCGGAGCTTATCAAAGAAGGGGCGTCCCGGCCATATAGGGATATTTACGAAAAGTTATAGTAATTTGGGTAAAACTATCATCTTAAGGACTGCGACTCTACCATACAATGAGATCGGGAGGCATCCCCACATCAGTAGTTTGGTGTTCAGTGTGTTCAGAGCCCTTTCATGGTTGTCTGTGTACAATGTATGTTTGTCCTTAGAGACCAGAACCCCCAGGTATCTAATAGTCTGGTCGGACCATTTAAGTCCACACCGGGAAACAGGACATTTAGTTGCTGGTGTGAGTAGGAATATCTCCGATTTACTATTGTTTATAGTGTATCCAGAGTGGGCTGAAAATTCCCTGATCTCCGACATTATGGGTGTGATGTTTTTCTCTGGTTCCCGCACATATAAGAGCGTATCATCCGCGTATAAGGAGATTAGCTGGATTGCGCCCTTCATGTTTATACCTTTGTCTGAGTGTCTAAGTCTCACTGCGATTGCCATTGGTTCTATTGTGAGTGCGAATAGTAGAGGCGAGAATGGGCACCCCTGCCTAGTACCTCTACCCAGAAGGAACAATTCGGAGATGGATCTATTTGTCAACACCCTAGCACCAGGTTCTGTGTATAGCAGCTTCACATATCTAATAAAATTGGGACCTATCCCAAATGCCTCCAGAACCGCCAACAGGTAAACCCACGACACAGAATCGAAGGCCTTTTCAGCTTCCAGGGATATGGCCACTGCGCTTCTTCCAGGATCTATCTGTGCCATGATGCTGAAGAGCCTGTGGAGATTAAGGGTGGTAGATCTCGTGGGAATAAATCCGTTTTGGTCTGGGTGGACAAGTGTCGGGACCACCGGGAGAAGCCCAGTGGCAAGTATTTTAGCAAATATCTTGGCATCAGTATTTAAAAGGGAAAAGGGCCTGTAGGAAGATATGTCTGGGGGGGGGTCGCGAGGGCTTGGGAAGGACGGTTATTATAGTCTCCCTCATTGTCAGTGGTAGTATACTGCTTTGGAAGGCTTCCTCCCAAACCTGCAGCAGCACTGGCACCAACTCCTCACGGAACTCTTTATAGAATTCGGCCCCAGTCCATCTGACCCTGGGGCCTTACCTGACGCCAATGCTTTAATCGCCTCAGCAGTCACCGGCTGTTCCATTTCCAGCCGGGCTTCCTCAGATAGTGTAGGCATGGAGAGCGCCTCTAGGTAGGCTTTAATTTCAGATTCTGTTTTAGTATCTTTATTATCATATAGTTTCTGGTAGAATTTAGTGAATTCGCTATTGATCCCCTTTTCGTCCAGAAGGACCTCCCCATGTGATATACATATGCTGGCAATCTGGTTGGGTTCCCTATCTTGTTTGAGTAGGTTGGACAGTGTTCTCCCAGCCTTGTTCCCTTCCCCATATCTGCGGGCGCGGACCGGTGCTGCCATATAACTCACTTCGCTGGCGGCCAGCAAATTGTATCTTTGCAGCTGAGTCTGGATTTCAGCCAGTATTGCCTTGTCCTGTGTGTGCGTGTAGGTTTTTTCGAGCCCCCCCAATGTGCGTTCAGTTTCGGACAGTTCAGTTCGAACCCCCTTAAGGAGACCAACAGATTTGGATATCAAAGTGCCCCTAGTCCAAGTCTTAAAGGATTCCCAGACAGTGGCATAGCTATCCACAGATCCAATATTATTAGTAAAAAATTCTGCGATTTCTATGTGCAATTCCTCCACTACCCCAGGGTCTCCCAGCATTCCCCCCGGCATTCTCCATCTTTTAAGTGTCCCGGGGAGTCACCAACCGCCACCTCCATCGCAACCGGGAAATGATCAGAAAATGTATGGGGCAATATCTCGCATGCTTTCAGCGTCGCAGCCACAGCCAGGGAGATAAACCAATAGTCGATCCTAGACTCAGAGTCATGGACCGAGGAATAGTATGTGTATCCTCTGTTGTCCGGGTGCAGCAAGCGCCATGTGTCAACCAGGGAAAGCTGTGATAGAAAGTGTTTGAGAGTGACAGCAGTTTTGGCAGGTGCTCTGATAACATTGCTAGATCTGTCCAGCTCGGGATCCATGACCAAATTGAAATCGACCCCCCATATTATTGTAGTCACATTGATTGACACAATTAATTGATACATATCCATGTAAAAAGTAGGATCATCAACGTTCGGCCCATACGTGTTAACCAATACCATCTCTTTGCCAGCAATCTCACCCCAAACCAATACATATCTACCGAGCTGGTCAATTTTCTGGCCTAACCGTTTGGATCCTATGCCCGGATGAATAAGAGTGGTTACCCCGCTGAATTGCGATGAGTAATTGGTGTGAAACCTCAGCTTGCCCCATCTGGGCATTATGTGCACATTATTCATATCTATTGTGTGTGTTTCTTGCAGCATCACAATTTGGGGGGCGTGTCTAGTGATATAGTTGCAAACCTTTTTGGTTTTCAATCTATTATTCAGACTCCTTACATTCCATGATAGGAGTTTAACCTTTAGTCCGTCACCAGTGTCACATGGGGCAATGTTCTGCCTGTATCCTGCAACGTGATACCATAATATACGCCCATTGTGGGTGGTGCTAGCATCTGTGTAACCACTAATTTAACCTATACCAAACAACTTATGTCCTCCATGTCCCATTTCGGACGGGACTCCATATCCTGGGGCCCAGTCACTGTTTCGGTACAAGAGTTCATATGCCAACACCAAAACATTGTATTCCCTCCCTCATCATCACCCCCAACTTGACGATGGTTCCAATTCAACTTGTGAAGTATTCCAGAGGTAGACATATTGCTCCGCATGACCGCCAACTCCAGGTCTCACCGCCCCACCGTTCCATCCAACACAGGGCCGCCCAACAATCTGCCAGCTTCATTACGGATCAAAGAAGAGTTACCCAGCCAAGCCATATGCGCAGCCAGTGTAAGACCTCAATCTGGCGGACGGGGTCTGTTGTTCTTCGTGGGTCTGTCCCCTCTGGGGGGAAGGGGTATCGAAGCCTCCATGTATGCTAAAGCTTCAGTTGGGTTTTCAAAAAAGTGCTCTCCTCCCGCATGCTGAATCCTCATCCTGGCCGGGAACATTAAGGCGTATGTGATCTGTCGAGCGTTCAGGAGTTTCTTAACTGGCTCATAACAATCGCCTACTTGCCTGAAGAGTTGAGGAGAAGTCTGGATATATATGAATACGGTTGTCCTCAAACTGCAGCGTACCAGCCTCTCTTGCCAAGCGAAGGATTGTGTCTCGGTCTCTGTAATTCAGGAGACGTGCAATTATTGTACGTGGTGGCAAACCAGGTTTGGGCGCCGGCGCCAGCGTGCGATGTGGCCTTTCAACCAGAAAATGGTCAGAGAATGCATCAGGGCCAAATAGGGATTTGAACAGGGCTTCCAGCTGTTTCTCCATCTGGTTTTTTCCAAAGGATTCCGCATACGCCCACTACTCGCGCACATTGTTCCTCCTCGACCGGGATTCGAGGTCCTCGCACTTGTTTTGCAGCTTGCTCATCGTTTCTTTAATTTGAGAGATGTCTTGACTGTGGTGAGCAATAGTGTCCTCGTTAGCGCTAATCCTATTTTCAGTTTCTGTGACACGTGCGCTTTCCTTGTCTATCCTGGCCCTCATGGATCCTATGGTAGCCACTATTTCATCCAGTTTCATATTCACTGCCAGGAACCCATTCTGCATCAGCGTTGGCAGTTTGTCTTCATGCTCTCCTCCATCATGGTCACCCAAAACAGTGGGTTCGAATGTACTTCGGCCGCAGCAGTTTGGCATTGGCTGCTAGTGTAGGTGTCCATTGGGCCTTTTTTCTTGCCACCTGGGGTCTTGGATGACTTGCCTGTTTTATGTGGTTCCCCCATTATAGCGAGGAGCCGTATGCCGTTGCCACCCGCACCTGCGTGTGGTATGGCGGTGGTTATTGTAGGCGCTCGCAGCGTCACCCCCCGGTTCGCCTGTTGAGGTGTAGGTGCTCCTGTAGTTCCCTTTGAGGTTGTGTCTCTAGAGCTTGCGGGCACGAATGGATTATGCTCTTCCACGTATTTTATAAATGTTTACAGTAAATCGTGGCCACACACGCCCTATTTGACTGCAGTGATCCTATGTGTCACAGGTGTTTCTTTTCCCCACACTCCTGTGATAGAGGGCCACGGGTCGGTTCCCGCGCGCCCTCCAGAGCAGGGTGCCGCGGTATCTAGATGTCTTGGCTTCCCTGCGTATGACGATCAAGATGCAGCCATCAGTATCATGCGTGTTCCCAACGGGGGTCAGTGCGATCAACAGTGGAGGATTGCTGTACTCACCAACGTGAGGCACAGGCTGTCTTTCCCTGCGGGCACCGGCTCCCGCAGACAGCAACCAGCGCCACTGCAGTGGCAGTCGCAGCCAGGCGGGGGACCCCAGGTATAGTCAGATCAAGGCCGGCAACCGGCGTTCCCCCCCCCCCAGCCTCACCCCCACAGTACCTCACCAGGGGACGAGTGTGGCCAGGGGGCCGAGGCGCCCACCGCGCCGTCCCCGTCAGGACCTCAGATCGATCGGCGCATACGGGAGGCAGGCGCACCTCCACCTCTGTCTCCCTGCAGCCGGAGCAGCACTCGGTCATCCGACGAGCACGGGGCCAAAGGTAGGTGCCAGCAGCCGAAGCTCAAGTAATCCGTATCTGCGAGGACCAGTGGGTTAGCTCAGGTGCGAACCGCACAAGCAGACTCCTCCCACACACGGCCTGCAGCGCGCCCACATCCACGGTGACTGGGTGGATCAGCGCGGTCCGCGCACTCGGGTCGTCTTAGTACCAGGCGTCGATCAATTTCACCCGGCCATATCTCGCCAGCACTAGGTCACAGTAGAACAGGATTTTCAAAGACTGTGCCCAGGCGCACGGGTCGTTAGCTGCACACCTTTCCGGCCTCCTAGACAGCCCAAAGACAGATAAGTCAGCACAGGATATTGCGGTGGAGCGGGAGCTCCGAAATCAGGCAGCCATCTTGCTCGTGCGCAACAGCGCCCCCTCGCCTATATTTCATATTTTGACGTCTATGGTATGATTTTCTGTTGTGAAAATAACTGAACCACCTTGAATGGGTATCAGAGAGAGTTAAAGAAAATAATAAAAGCATGGTTATATGTTGGAAGGTTGACTAAAGCAAGGCAATACTATATGGTAATCGTTTGAAGTATGCTGCAATGAGGACACAGTTTAAGGGTGGCACTCAAAACGAACGTATTCATTGAATAAATGGTCACATTGTAAATCTATGCCAGTGATGTTTGGTTCACTCTTCCTTTTAAACACTATATTCTTCATAGCCTATGTCTTTACTATATTTATTTTCACACAAATAATGACAGGTCAATTGTTCTATTTCTTTGTCTTTTTTGAGTTGCTTATGTGCAACTTTAAGCTGCTTGACCTCCAAGCATTCTATCTGATCCCTAGTGTGGTGCCTGGCCCTAGACCGCGCCGGTGAGCCGCTTATCTAGGGATAGATATCTATGGTTGGAGGGCAAGCAGCTTTATGTTGCACATAAGGTAACTCAAAAAAGACAAAGAAATGGAACAATTGACCTGCCGTTATTTGTGTGAAAACAATGTTGGTATACCGCCAGGTACAAGACCCACCATTGGTCCCCCAGTGTGCTTTTTACTATATTTGTCATCTTAAGGTTTATTTTATTTGGCACCATTTCATTTTCTTCTGTTTGTACTCCACAGCCTCAGGGTCTGAGCCTCAGTGTTGGTCGAGTTTTATGGCTAGCAGTATGCAACTTGCAAAGGAGTGCCTCAGCCAGAAGCTAATTGATGATCAAGGGGAGTCATCTCAGCCCTTCGAGGGACTTGAGAAGTTTGCAGAAACTATTGAAACGGGTAATAAAACAGTTTTTCATTTTGTATTGGCGGCAACTCTGCACAGCCAATTCGTCTATTTGTGAGTTGTGTGCATGAAATAAAGATAAGTCTCAAAGCAACAATACTTTTGAAAAAAACATAATCGAAAGTGACACTAACTAGAATCTTTTATTTGGTGTACTTTATGTCCATGTGCTGAAACTTGTTTCTGTGGTACAAATAGCCTGTTTTCCGTTCCCAGTCAGATATTTTCACGTCATTTTATTTTTTTCCGAGCTGTATAATCACTTGCTTTTTGTTTGTCATCTCCAAGGTGTATGTTTTCTTAAAACACTCACTGTCACTTGACTTTAGGGCTACGCCATCACTAGCACACATTTTTGGTTTTGGCCCATATGCTTGTGGTTTAGCACTACCTTGTGGCCAAAACAATGCTACAGAGAGAAACGAAACAAGGGTATTGAGCAGACCATTTGGTTGCAATGACAACTGGTGATGCCCATGTCTTGCATTTTCTGAATCACAGATGGTATGTTTCATGCTAATCACAATGCTGTCTTCTTCCAGTAGATCTCAGCACATGCATAATTAAACCAAAATAAAACTGCAGATCCCTGTAATTCATCGATACTTAATCACGGTCCTAGTCTCTCTTCCTTTTCCCTCTTCCTTTTCCTAGTCCCTCTTCCTTTTCCTAGTACCTCTCCCTTGTCCTAGTCCATCGTCCTCATCTCACTTCCTCGTCCTAGTAGTCTCATTTACATTCCCTTTTTCTTTTTCTCACTGATTTCCCTCTTTCTAATCACACTTTCTTATTGTAGTTGTGATGAATCCTGTGGAGCCATCATTGATCACTGGCGAGGGATCTGCATGTGGCCAGGCCATGTTGGTGACCTTATCAGGAGAGACACTGTATTCTTCTGTTGCAGTAGAGGAAGACCTCATCATTCCTGCATTTTGGATGGCTTGTTGTCACTATACAAGGCCCTCCCGGTGTAAAACCCAAAACTCCCTTCCTGCAAAACACTCCAAACAAAATATCATTCATACCTCATACACATTACTCACACCTAACATCCCTTGTCTCTGTTTTTGTTCTAAACAAAAATTCTAGACAAGATCACTTTAGAAGTCCCATAAATCCAATTGACTCCAACTCTCATAAAGCCCCAAGAACTGAGACGGGGTGAGGAAGGAGTCATCGATGTGGATTGAAGGAAACGCCAAGCTAAGCATTCAGACTCGTTGTAATGGAGCCTAAGTCTACAGGACATTTAAATACGGTGTCTGAAATGTAGAGGGGGAGAGAGAAGCTGAACAAACGAAGAAGAAAGCTGAACCGAGAGAGGAGGCAGTAGCACGGGAACGGACCGTGCTGAAGAGAAGGCAGGCGCATCCAGACTGCCGCTTGTAAGTGTATTAAGCAGACTACCGTCATGGTGCAAGGCCAACAGAGACACAGCAGGCACTGTGGGACTGTCACTGGGGAGCTGGTAGCAGCAGCGAACCTACCAGGGACATGGGCGTGCTGAAAATCAGCAGTCTTGCCGGCGGGTGTGCGCAGATCTGGCAGGAGAGGTTGGAGAAGGTCTGCAGAGCTGGAAACGCGATACCAGAGAATAATCTTCACCACAGCAAAGTGCCACAGGTCGGGAACGCTACTAGATAACGGTGAGTCTTTCCAGAGAAGTTGGGTACCTGGGCATACCGACAGGCTTGTGAGCAATTGAGAACTTATTTTGAATACAAAGACTGAATTTATACAAATCCTCATTTATGAGATGTCAGTATGAAGAAGGTTGGAACAAGTATTACCACAAGCAAATGAATACTAAAGAAGTAGATAAAAGGCAGAACTAGTCTCCATATGAGATATCGGTGTGGGGAAAGTTCAAACAACTAGTACCTCAAGCCAATGAAGAATAGACAGTAAAGGAATACAACTGTGCAATACTGAAAGACAGTGAGAACATTAAGGGAAGTCCTGGTGAATGAAGCACATCAGACAGTGAGTATTTGGGGGGGAAGATACCTGGCAGAGAAGCATACCGGGGGGGATCTGCAAGCCCCAAAAAGGGGATTCCTGGCAGGGGAGTACACCAGACAATCCATTCGAAATATACAGAGGAATAAGATACCGTGGAAAGATACCGGTCAGGAGAGTATAGAAGGGAATCTAGGAACCAGATGAAAGGAAGTCCTGGCAGTCAAAACACCAGGAAAGTTGAAGTAAAGTAAGCACATTAACATTGTGGGAAGATACCTGGCAGGAGAGTACACCAGGGGGTCTAATTAACCTACTAGAGGATTCCTGGCAGGGAAGTATACCAGGAAGCCCAAAAAAGTTATAGAAAGAAACTTAAAACATTCTTGCTTACTCACTGGGAAATTTTTGCTACTCTGAAGGGCTCCTTCTGGAGGAAAATCTTGAGGCTGGCCAGCATTGTTCAACAGCCCTGATTCGATAGGACTTAGGGCTGATTTCATTAAAAGGGCAAGTGATATGGAAGTCCTTATTACTTTACCGGAAAACTTTGCTACCCGCGCCAGCAGCCCCTTATGAAATATTGAAAGGTAAACAAGAGAGCTCAGACAAGGTCTTAATGGCATAATGGTTGATCTGCCAACAACTTTTGAAAAACTTGCATGCAGATGGAGAGGAACTATGTAATTTTATGGGAAAGGTGAAAAAAAAAAACTATGGCATAGTGATTGGATTAAGACATTGGAGGAGCGAAACTCACACCGAGTGATAGACTCCCTCTCGGAAGACTCTAAACTCTCTGGTGCCCTTTCAAAATATCTAGTCAAAGCTCTGAATGGATGCTATAAAAACCTGTTCCTTCATTTTAGATTTGACTTGTACCCCACTAATCAACTGTTAACCATCTATGGGAAAGCTGCCTTAAAGGGATTCAGATTTTGTCAGAAGTAAGACACAACAGAAACCCTTAAACACGTGTCATTGCTTTGTCAAGGACTGACGGATGTTAGGACCAAACATTTGATATACATTGTGGAGTATTATGGATCATTCGATGCAAGGGAGATTTGGTATTTGTTGCTTAGAGGAGAGAGCTTATCTGCAACTATTTCCCTCCTGCATTTTCTGAAAGAAGTTTTTGAGTTGGCCTTGACTTTTTGATTGTGAATTATTGATTGTCGAAACAAGAGATGAATGGAATGCATGGTTTTATGTTTTGATTAAGGTTTGTTTTAAACCATAAATCATTTAATAAAAATAAAAAAGAAAGAAATATACGTTTGCAAAACACATGGCAAGTCAAGTATACCAGAGACTCTAAGAAAACAGACATGGGGAAGTGGTGAAATTGAATAAAGACCATTTTGGCTGCTGTATTGGGTGCTGTAAGGGTATCTGAAGGGTCTCTGTTCACCTCAAACAAAAAGAGGAAGCGCTGCACTGCTAAGGGTCCCGACTGGACTTCTTTGCAGAAACAAAGAAAACACATGATAAGGGAGTACAGGACAAGGACAGGACAGCCCTGTTCCTCTAATACATTTCCAGCATCACACTTTTATCCAACCTTTTTTGTTTTTAATAACAATGTTGAAACATTACAACTTTGTGTTTGTCTCTCATTTCTGACTCCTCACATAGTCCATCCTACTCATCTTTTTTCTCCTCTTCCTTCTCCCTCATCCTTGTTCCTCTTCCTCATTCTCATCATAGTCCCTCTTACTTTTTCTTGTTATTCTATTCCCTCTCACTGTTTTGTCCTAGATTCTCTTATTAGCCCTAGTCCATCCTCCTCTTCCACATCACCTGACCCTCATTCTTGCCCATCTCCCTAGTCCATTGTCTCTTTCTTACACTCTTTCCTCATGTCTCTTTCCTAGTGTCACGCCCACACCTCTCATCCAAGTTCTTGCCTTTCATCCTAGTCTCAGCCTCTCACCTACTAGTGTGTCTCCATGACTTTCTATGTCTGTCACAGTCTCTCTTGCCCCCTCCATATTGCTTCATCTATATTTTTTTTGTTCCCTCCATACAACTATACCTCCTTGTCTCTTACTCCTACATCCCGCCCCCTTTCCTCCATACTGTATCGACGTCCCTTGCTAGTGATGGGGAAACCTTTTTCACCAGATAAAATTGTCTTCCCCTTTACATTTAGATGCGCGCAGGGGTGCAGCCCTGGGAGCATGCACTCCCCTGACTCTTGCCCACCGGTGCCACTCCCCAGTCCTTTTTTCCGCGTATATGGGAACGGACTGCTTCACCAGCGCTCCTGGTTTAGGCCTCCAGCCTTGTAATTCCATACGCTCTTCCCCAAAGTATTCTGTTTTTTTCTCTATCTGTTTATCTCCTTGTAATTCTCAGAGAAGACTCTGTCCTCTGGTGTCACGCTTCTCCCCAGCGCATGTCGATGACGGTGGGTTTCAGCAGGTGCCCGGACTGCGAGATGTCCTAACCCATGTCGGATCCCCACGCGCTCTGCCTCCGGTACCTTGGCCCCAGTTCAGCCCTTGGTCCCTGCGATCACACCAGTCACGGTGGCTTCCCCTCCAGTTCAGTCTCCTCAGTAGCCCCCGGCACTGCCAGTCAACACACCACAGCTGCCCACACCCAGCACACCCCCGACTGCTCCAGACCTGCAAGACACAGCGGGTGACGGGGACGAGGAGGAGGACCAGGATACTACATTGTCAGCTAAGGCCTTCCACGAGAGGCTGGCAGACGTAGCAGAATACCGAAGTATTCCGTAGCCACAAGTTGAGCAACCTGAAGCAGGGGTTCTGGCCGAGGTGCTGACCATACGCCCAACAAGAACTGGCATCCCTCTGCAAAAGGACATGGAAGCCTTGGCCAATAAGGGATGGGTGAAGCCGCACTCAGCGCAGCCTACCAATAAATGCCTCAATGCCAAGTATCGGCACGCGGAGGGGGACTTCCTCATTCTGGCGGTGCACCCTCTACCACATTCATCAGTTATAGCTGCGGCCTTCCTTTACTCCAAGCCACAGTCTTAGTCATCAGCACCCACCTCAGCACTCCTGGGAAAGGAGGAGAAGCTGTTGGAATCCTACAGCAAAATGATTTCCTCAAATGCCACTCTCCATCTGCGCAATGCGAATGCTGATGCTATGCTGGCCGCAGTGAATCAAAAGCTGTGGCGGGAGATTGCAGATTTCCCCCCAGATCTCACCGCTCATAGTCAGGCGAGCTTTAGGGCCAGATTGGCAGAGGCCAAAATCATGGGCCAAGATGTTATGGAATCCAGTCGCTCACATCAATACCGCATGTAGAGAGATTTGTATTGCCACAAATAAGAGGAGGACAGCTTGGCTCCAGGTGACCATGTTTAACCCCGATGTGCAGGAGCCAATGAAGGAGGGGACTTGTTCCACTCAGCCACGGGCGAAGAACTTGACAAAAAGTACAATAGCTCCTAGTTAGCTAAGTGCTTGTCAATCCTGACAAAGTTGGCACCCAAGGCCGGAAAGATGGTTTTTAAGCAGAGGCACCAGGCAGGAGTGCCCATGGTCCCTGATGCTCTTTATCTTGGCACTGGAACCTTTGGCGATATACCTGAGGCAACAATATAGCGAGGTGGGAATCGGCACGAAAGGGGGACAGCACCTGTTATCATTATACGCTGATGACATGTTGCTATATTTTAAATATCCTGAAGAAAACCTGCAATACGTTTTAGAGGTAATGGAACAATACACAATACTCTCTGGCATCACAATGGATCCTAAAAAGTCTTCCATATTCCCCCTAGGCAGATATGTGGGAATACCGCAGCACGCGTTACCAGTGTTACAGATAGGATGGACAACTGATACTTTCAGGTACCTGGGAGTGGATATATACCACAAAGTCAAGGATGAAAACAAACATAACACGGAGAACGCAGTGACAAAAATCGAACGTAGCAATGTATTCTGGGCTCGGCTACTTTTAACTTTGATGGGTGGAGCAGCACTGCTGAAGATGATAGTACTACCCAGGCTACTGCACTATTTTGTGAATGCCCCGTACATGATACCTAGGATGAGCTGGGCCTCGAGGTCTCTGATCACCTATGGAAAAAGATGTGCTCACATACCAACAAGGTATCCCTTAATTCCCATCATCGAGTCATGCAGTTTAAATTACTGAATAGGTTATACTATACTCCCCTCAAAATATCAAAGTTTGCTTGCACGGTCACACCTACCTCTCGCTGTAAGGCTGAAGGTGCTGATCACCTACACATGTTCTGGACATGCCACATGCTGGGAGGGTTCTGGGATGGGATTTTGAGGGCCCTCACTGATATCACTTGTACAGTGATCAACCCTGACCCGCTGGGAGTCTTGTTCGAGGTGTGGAACACTGACAAAACTCGGCGGATTGCTAAATTTCTAATCATCAGCTTCATGATAGCCAAGAAATGTGTGCTCCAGGCTTGGAAGAGCCCCTACCCTCTGACTTATCAGAAATGGCTCAGCTCACACACCTGGTCCCGGACTTGTGAAGAAGAAGAATATCTTACTATGCTCCCTACTTGCTCTCATCCCAAGAACGTATGGTCTGCCTTCAATAGTTACCTTATCAACCTGTCTGACAATACATCTGAGAATGACTCTTCCCCCTGTCCCACATGGTTAGTTTCTAATGCGGTATTACTATGCTATTGATTGTTTTTCCCCTTCCTTGATGTCTCCTCCCTCTTGCTGATGTATTGCATCCTATGAGTGTATTAACTGTAAATTATGCTCTGACGTGTGTATGTTTTAAACTTCTGCCAACAAAAATAAAAATATTTAAAAAAACAAAAAGGACAACCTTGCCCTGTGGACTGACGGAGTAAAATCTTGGTAAAATGACACCCTTGCCTTCTTATATTGTGGATCTCCCAGTTCATGTGCTTGCCGCAAAATGGTGTCTCTATCGCAGTAGTTTAGTAACCTCACGATGAATGCACACAGGTTTTGACCTGGTCTTGGTACCTGTCCTGAGACCGTATGAGCCGTCTCCACGATGAAATGGGAAGATAACTGGGGATCCTGCAATACCTCCTTGATAAATGACTCCATAAACTGTTCCATATTGTGTGCTGGCACCGATTCCGGGATCCCCACCACTCTGACGTTGTTTAGAGAGAGCTGGCCTCGAAGTCCACATTTTTATCGCTCATTTCTTTCACCTCGTCTGGAGACCATGGATAGCAGCTATTACTTCACTACTCGTGTTCTCCAGCACACCTACTCTATATGTTCAGCTTCTCAGAATCGACCACTCTCTTTTCTGTCCTGCATTCTGTCCATTTTATACTGCATACCATCCAGTTTCGTATTCATTGCTGTAAATCCATTCTTCATTTCAGCTAGTACTAAACTCAGTTCAGAGGGCTTCCCGATGGTATTCTCAGAGATATTTTGCTGAAGTTAGGCGGCACTTCCTCCACACTCAAAACGGTTCCTGGTGAAGCCATGGTAGCCTTATGCTGCTCCAGCCCTGCCTTATGCGTGAATGAAAGGTGTCACTGCTTCTTATTTCCTTTTGCCATTCGGTATTGGTGCTGCTTCCAGGCTTGCCTGTGAACCGAACTACAGTGCCTCACCCTCCTTAAGACGACAGCCACCAGCTAGGTCAGTCTCAAATCACACTGCAACGCCTCCTCTGCTGCCCAAGTGCCCTCCACCTCCCCACTCCACGCCCCCCACTCCTCGTTCTCCACTCCTCGCTCTCCATCACTGGCATGCTCAGATCAGCCTGGCATATTTGCAGTGGTGCCGCTTACTTGGTGGCAGCAACATAAACGTTGTGGGCCATGACAACATACTCCCCCGCCCAAGCCCCAACTCTCGTCTAGTGTCCATGTGGGAGGGACCACCATAGGCAGCCCACCGATCAGTACCCCCGTGCTGCCGGGTTTCATAAATACTTGCTGACCAGGGGGCTCTGTCTGATTCTCCCTGGCAGGAACCAGTTATCACAGCATCTCTACCCCTCCAGGGGATCCGCCACACCTCCTGTACCTCTGCGCAACTCTTGTGCCGGGGCTCAGGAGCACTCACCGCCGGGGAGTCAGGTCCCGTCTCCATCATCAACACAACAGCATCTGCTTAACTACAGCCGGAATCAATGTCTCCTCTCCAGCATCGGAGCCCCGGACGGTGCGTCCCTCGGGGTGGCTGCAAACCAGGCAGTTGGAGGACTCCCTTCAGCCTGCACTGCCGGACGGGTGCTGGTCCCAACGAGGTAGCAGCACAGGCCCCACTGACCCACTGAAGCACCAGCCCGGCTCTCACAGCAAGGCCACGAGACCCTCTCCCAACACCACACCGCGCTTGTCCACTTATGGAGGGTGAGCGCACAGATTCCAGGCCATCTCCCGAAGATGCAGGAAATATGCGACCCCCAAACTGCAGCTATTTGTTCAGCATTGCCTCATGCAGGTCCACTGCACATCAACTACTCCACAGCAGACGCAGACCTCCTCCTCACATACACCTCCAATGGGGATTTGGAAAGTGGTGGCCATCTTGGGTGCTGGCTCTCGAGCGCCCCCACCCCCGGCAGGCGTTTAATATTGTAAAATGATGCATATTTTATAACCTTTACTTTTCTGAAGATGAAACCCTGAATTTTTGCAATGGTTTAAAAAATGCATGTCCTGTATTTGAACATAAGAGATTGCTTAACACAGTGTATGTGTGTATAGATTAGAAAGAACTTCAAACATAATGTGAAGAGGCAACAATAAAACCAATGAGGTTTTGGTTGTTTTTCATATTAAAGAGCATTTTGGGAAGATAGGAATGACCAAAGAGCATTATATCTGTCATATACGTCTGTGAGAGTTGTATGACTGAATCACTAAATACCTGAAGCATGCTGGATTTTGTGACTATCAAGCATACATACAAGTTTGGTCATCAAGGACTTTAGCTGTCTGTCAGAGTGGAATGACTGCTAACGGCTCAAAATAAGTCGCAGTGTTGTGGATCACCTGGACTTGGAGAAACAAAATTGGCTTTATATTTAAAAAATGACAACCAGTAAACTGAAAATAAACTGCAATTAAATGCTGCTCCTCTGGCAATCTGTTTTTAGTGAAGTTGTTTAATTCAATAATGATTGCAGGACAGCTCCCCCCATGTTCAGTGATGCATTGATGGCAGTCATCCCAAAGTTGGTGAAGGACCCAAAAAGGTATGCACTGTATAGGCCAATACAATTACTCAATTTTGACGCCAAGATCTTCACAAGGACGCTAGCATCAAGATTTGAACTGATAATGCCATTATTGGTTCATTCCAATCAGGAGGGATTCATACTGGGAAGATCGGTGGGAGACTACATTACAGAAGACATAGGCCTTCATTAGGAGTAAGCTGGTCTGAAAGAAATGCAAGGAATAATCCCGAAACTACCGGCTACAGAATGTTTTCCAGACTGGATCACTCCGACTTTGCCGGTAGGTGCAGTGAACTACCAGCAGGCCTGACCTGCCGGCCGTTCAGGCCCCTACCGGCAAAGAATTAATCCCATCACCGACACAACTACTATTGGTGCCGGTGATAGGGGCAAGCACATTCCATCGAGTCCTATGGAACTCCTTGGAATGGGAATTTACCGCTGTTGCCGGCACCCGTAATATCCTGGTAACACCGGGCTATCGGGCGCCGGTAACTATAAGGCAAGTCTACTCGTAACAGACTCTTAAAGAGGGCGATTGGATCTTATGGATGGGGCAAGGGGAAAGAAGGGGAAACCCAGTTTTATTGGCCTTGGAAGCAGAGAAGGCGTTTGACTTGGGTGGGGTGGGAGTTTATGTATGGAGCTCTGGAGAAGTTTGGTTTTGGAAGTAGAATCCTCAATGGTATAAAGGCTATTTACAGGACCACGTTGCAAGAGTGGCAGTAAACAGGAAGGTTTCTAGAAGCTTTAGTTTGCATAGAGGGACGATAAAGGGACGTCTGCTGTCCCCGATGTTGTTCGCCTTCACGCTGGGACCACTGGCGGAAAGGATTAGTTTCACCACGGGTGGAAGGTGTATGGGTGGGTACGAAGAAGTTTAAGTTGGGAATGTATGCGGATGACATCCTTCTACACTTGAAGAACCCTTCTAGATTAGTTTCTGGCCGCATTTGAGATTATTGAAGAATACGGGTTAGTCTCAGGATTAAAAATTAATAAGAGTAAACCGGTTCGCTTCACATTTGATGAGGATTCACAGAGGGATGTGGCGGCACTGGAACCACTGGGATTGGAGCTCCAGTTGGAAAATATTACATGTTTGGGTTGAAGGTATCCCAGTCGTTTGATGGGCTTCTCGAGGAAAACTTTCCTCAGCTTTTGGAGTCCCTGTATAAAGAGATGGACCATTGGGGTAAGCTAACTATCTCCTGTTTGGGAGGCTTAATGCCTTGAAGAATAATGCCCTCTCAACGGTCCTATATTTGTTGTAAATGCTGACAATTAAGATATCCAAACAAATGTTGGAGGAGGCTAAAAGACAGATGCTACATTTTCTATGGCAGGGACAAACGCGCAGGGTGGCTTATGCCACGTTAATATTGCCCAAGGATAGGGAAGGAGTTGGTCTTGCAAATCTGGATACGTATTATAGGGCAGCACAGTTGAGGGTGCTGGTGCCATATTTGAGGATGGACTCCCAGAAGCAATGGGTATTTCTAGACATCTTTCTGTTGAAATCGGTCAGAGTAGGTGAATGGTTATGGGAACCAAGAGAAACGATCCCAAGCACAGTACTTTGGCAGTGCTATGGGACATTTTGAGACAGTTATGGGGATGAAGGGTGTTATGTTGTGGCCATCTCCTTTGAGCCATTTATGGACCCCACCGGTGAGAGATGATCTGCCTGACCCCCTGAGATTTCAGGAGTGGTACGAGGCGAGGTTGGAAAGAGTGGGACAACTGTGGGTTAAAGGGAAGTATACTTCGATAAAGGAGTAGGAGGCACTCTGAGGAATGAGTAAACTTTCTGTGTTTCCAATTGAAGAAAGTTGTGGCTGCAGAGAAATGGAAGGACAAGATGCAGTGTGAGTTGCCTCCCATGGAATTAGTTTTGCATACGTGTACGGAAATAAAGACTTGATCCCAGCCTTTTATGGGTCTTTGGTAATAGCAAGGGGAGAACAGTACTGAGAACCTCAAAGCTAAATGGGAACAGGATAAAGGTAGGGAAATAGATTAAATGCTTTGGGGGGCAGTGTGTAGAGGAGCGCATAAGACGTCAATTACATGTCAATCTAAGAGGCATGGGATTAAGCTCTTACATCATTACAATTCTTCTTCTATAACGCGCTTAATTCAGAGTGTAGTTTCTAAGCACCAGATCGGGATTTGAATCTGTGTTGCGCTGGGTTGTCTTGCTTCCAAGACAAACGCATTGCCCCCGAGCTATCCTTCCTCACCTCATATAGATGGCAGTATGACCCGGTGAGGCTATCCAGAATGCTCCCGGCTGTGAATCCACTGTGTTGGCCCGGTGTGGTCAGAGGGCCTCTTATTGGCACATGTGGTGGTCCTTTGATAAGGGGCAGACCATCTGGAAGGAGGTGTTGGGATGGACCAGGGCTGTGGAAGGGTTTGCAAGGCAACTAGCCCCATTATTGACTTTATTTGGGTTGGTGGAAGAGGAGTGTGTTTACAAACATCTCTCTCCTATGGTTCACTTTTTGTTGCTGGCTGCTAGAGCTTGCCTGGTAATTGGATAGAAAAGGGTGCATGTCATCTGAAAAGGAATGGGTGAGCAAGGCTAAAGAAATATATTTGATGGAGAAGAACAAGTTACTTACCAACTGGTAACGTTCTTTCGACTGGATGTTCCTCCAACATATTCCACATCTTTGACATGCAATGTCCACAGCTGTGCTACTTCGGAAATTTTTCAGCAGAGGGCGTCCTGCGTCGATGGCGTCGGGTCGATGTCCCTCGAAGTCCTCCATCGAGGGCGACGTCACTGGATGTTATAAATAGGATGCACGGCGCCCGTAGCCTCAGTTTTTTTCCTCCCTAACGTGTGACCTGCTCGTACACAATGCCTGCTTGACTGCACATAGCCTTGAAGGAACGCAAGCTGCAATAGCATAGGACATTTTCCAGAGGGGCAGGCCGGGAGGGCGATGTGGAATATATTGGAGGAACATCCAGATGGAAGAACCTTACCAGTTGGTAAGTAACTTGTTCTTCAAATGGATTGTGCTCTCCAACGTATTCCACACCTTTGACAGACTCCCAAAGCAGTACCAGAACATGGAGGAGGAAGAAGCATTTAGAATACCCAATCAGATGGCAGAATAAAAGACCGCTTTACCAAAGGCCATATGTTGACCATGGAGCGTATCCAGGGAGTAATGTTTGACAAAGGTGTGGATAGAAGCCCATGTAGCTGCATCACAAATATTCCGAATAGGAACTCCCCGCTGCAGGGCAGTGGAAGTAGCCACTCCCCTAGTGGAATGAGACCGCAAACCCTCAGAAGGGTCCTTGCCCGCCAATCTATAACATTCAGTAATGGTGAAGATAATCCACCTGGACAAAGTCTGTTTGGTAACAGCCTGGCCCTATCAGTGTCCAGCGTACACCACAAAGAGTTGATCGTCCACTCTGACCCTGGACATCCTAGAAATATAAAAGCTCAGAGCTCTCCTAGGGTCCAACCTATGGAGTCGCTCCTCTTCCTTACCAGGATGAGGAGGAGGATAGGAAGCTGGAAGTACCACTTTCTGTCTTAAATGAAACTCGGACAATACCTTAGGTAGAAAGGATGGACGTACCCTTAGTACAACCCTATACTTGTGGAACACAGAAAAGAGTGGCTTAGATGAAAGTGCCTGCAATTCACTCACTCTGCGAGCGGATGTAACCGCAATCAAAGGACAAGAGTGCAAAGGTTCAAACAGAGCACCCATCAGGAATTTCAAGACCAAATTCAAATCCCATGCCGGCACCTGAAACGGGGACGGTGGGAACACATTATTGAGCCCTTTAAGAAATTGGGAAATCAAAGGAATCTTAAAATAAGAACATTCTTCAGACAAGCGCTTGAAGATAGACAGCGCCACCAGATAACCTTTACTGGTTAACCAATAATTGAAGACCTGTGGGCCAAATAAAGCAAGAAAGACCGAATTATGGGAATGGAACACTGAAAAAGATCGACATTATGTCCTCTGCACCAGTCGCAAAACATATGGCAACGGTACAGGGATTTGGTTGCTGGCCGCCTGGCCGAAAGCAACACCTCTAATTCTGTCTGCCATTGCTGTACAGTGCTCTCATATGAATTGTATGTTACTGCACATGTACCTGCCTGCCATTGCTGTATAGGGCTCTCTTATTAATTGTATGCTACTGCACATGTACTTGTCTGCCATTGCTGTACAGTGCTCTCGCACTAATTGTATGCTATCCTGCCACCTTTATTAGCAACGGTACTGGCCCTCCATTCTCTGAGTTGTGCCCTCGCACTAACTGCCCCGCCACTGTGAATTGTCACTAACTCGCCATTCCCGAAAAGCTAACTCTAGCCAATGACCGTCTGCTCTGTACCACACCCACTGCTAGGACCCCCAGGTTACGACATGCGGCTGTGGCCTTTTGCCAGTTTCTACCTCACCTACCTTGTCATCTCAGGGTACCTAACCTCGACCTACTGCATCCCCTCTACTAGCACGACCATGACTCTCCACCATTACCCTTCTACATACACCCACACCATCCTGCACAGCACCGACCTCCCTACCAAGCCATACCTCAATGACCCTGCCTTGTGGCTTCAACATTTTGCCACAAAACCCACACCTAATCAACCGTGCACACTCCAATCTAGGAATGCCAGACTCAGATCTAGACTGCCTTGTGCACCATGCACCCAGCGCCGCCACACCACCAGCACACACCCTATTACACAGACGATACCCAACCTCCCCACACATTAAAGAACTCAAGGGAGCCCTCATTAATGCCAGATCCATCACGGCCCACGCACTCGATATCATTGACCTCATCATTGTCCAAAACCTTGACTTCATCGCCATCACTGAAACATGGTTACATGCAGCCTCTGGCCCAGTTCTCGCCATCCCTGATGGTTACTCCATCATCAGAAATGATCGTCAATCCAACTCTTCCAAAGGAGGAGGAGTCGCATTTATACATAGAAACAAAATCACTACGAGAACTATCCCCAACTTCCAATTTAATTCTGCTGAATCTCTATCGGTGAAACTAACTCTCTCACCGACCAACACAGCAACACTACACCTCATCTACAGACCACCAGGACCACTAGTATCCTTTACAGAGGATATTACCTCCATCCTGACAGACAATACTAAGCCTAACTCACAGGTGTTACTATTGGGTGACATGAACCTCGGCCTATCCGAACCTAAGGATCCTATGTCCACCGAGGTTGCTACTACCTTCTCCAAGTTAGGCTTCCAGCAACGCATTCTTGAACCTACCCAAAACAAGGGCAGAACGCTTGACTGGATTGCAGACCTCAACTGCAATACATCGATAAGCTCTAACTCTGCATGTGCTTGGTCCGACCACCACATCATTATCTTCCACTTACCGGCCACTAACCTTCATCCCAAACTTACCATAGCCCCTGCTATTCCCACCAGGAACAAAAAGGACATTACTAGGGACAAATTACTCTCACTTATCCTTCCCATTCTGAACAACTGCGCTTCACAGTACAAGGACCCCACTGTTTTAGTAGACACCTTCAACCAAACACTGCTCAAAGCCATTGACACCATAGCACCGCTCAAATTGCGGAAGGCCAAACAACGAGGCCATCTGAACTCATGGTTTACCCCAGAACTCAGAGTTCTGCGCAAAGAAAAATGTAAGGCTGAAGCACTCTGGAAAAGTCTTCCTTGCGAGGCCAACAAAGACCACCTTCTCATCACTTCCCTCAATTACAAGGAAGCAATCCTACAAGCCAAAAAAGAGACTTACAACCAGCGTATATTGCAAGCTGACTCAAACTCGAAGGAGCTATTTAAAATTCTCAAAGAATTAGAATCCCCTTCACCCGTCCTTCATACCTGTAGTAAAGCTAGTATGTGGTGCAACAACATCCAAAATGCACTTCTCACCAAAATAACTACCCTTCAATCCAAAATCAATGCCAAACAAAACTCCCTTCTCACTTCCCCCCCTAACTAAATCCATGATGCCCAAAATGGCCACCCCCTTCTCCCACACTCCATTCAGCTTTGTGCCGCTCACTATCCAGGAGGTTGAAAAAATCATCTGTAACGTAAAACCTTCCAACTGTCAAGGCGATTCCTGTCCCGCACCCATTATCAAGGAATCGGCACATGACCTTGCTCCTTTCATAACTACCTTTATTAATTCCTCGTTTCAATTTGGACTGGTCCCCAATAATCTGAAGGATGCCTGGGTCATCCCCCTTCTAAAAAAAAAAAACGACTCTAGATGCAGAGGTACCATCCAACTACAGACCCATCACCATGGTCCCATTTCTTCTAAAGATATTAGACAGAGCAGCATACCTTCAGATACAGAATTATCTGGAAACTAATAATCTTCTCGGTACAAGACAATTGGGTTTTAGACCTAAGCACGGGACAGAAACAGCCCTCTTAGACCTTAAAACCCAAATCGAGGACCTAAAAGACAACGGCAAACTGGCCCTATTACTCCTTCTGGACCTATCTGCAGCTTTCGATTTGGTAAACCACCAAATCCTTTGCCATCATCTGAAATCTGCGGCCCACTTCTCCGACAATGCCATTAATTGGATTAGGTCCTTCCTAGACAATAGACACATGAGAGTATTTTCACCCACTTCCTCAGCTGACCCAATGTCAGTCCCCTGTGGAGTCCCTCAAGAGTCTTGTGTATCCACCAAACCTCTGTTTGATATGCTTGACTATCTGGGCGTCACCTACGCTAATTACGCTGATGACACCCAGATACCCATCCCCATCACTGGTGACTACATTGCAGACTCTTAAAGCTTTGAATGACATATACCAAGTCATCCAAGCCTGGATGGCCCAACACAAGCTCTGTCTCAATGACGACAAGACAGAGCTCCTCATTTTGGGCACACAACAGAGACTCAATAATCTGAACCCATCTGTCATGACTCGCCGGCCATGGAAACTATGGGTAAGGTGGAAATGGAGAAAGGACTAATTCTCCTTGGGAACGCTATGCGCGTTCTAGTCTTCTTGATGTTCCAGTCTTTCAGATCTTAAAATCCCGGAACTAACCAACGCGGACGCGTTGCAACTTCCAGTGTTTTTGGAAAGAGTTTCTCCAACGCTCCGTTCCTATCCGCTCCCAGGCGGACATTACCCTTCACTATATTCTCTGCCTTGGCCGCTACCCTCCTCCTGTGTTCTACTCCAGCCTACCTATTCCCCGCCAGAGCGGCTCCTTCTGCGTGCACTTCCCTCAGCGCGGCTTATTCTGCTTGCGCTTTCCTTTTGGCTCGCTCCTCTGCTGCTCTGCCCTCGGAGTTCTTCTGTCTGTGGCTACTGCTACTCCGTATGAACCATATCGTCCCGTTCAGGATCCATATCAGCGGATACTCCGGATTACCTCGCTGCTGGTGTTCCAGTATTTGATTTCTGCAATTCCATCATGTCGCAGTGCATTCTGGACTTCGTAGTCACACCCGGATCATACTGCAAACAACGTGCCAGGGTTTTACGGCAAGGCTTTTCCCTGGTTTGGGGTGGGCTCCCTCGGGTCGCCGCTGACAGGCAAATCGTCTTACTGGCAAAGTGGCCTCCGGTGGAGCCCACCTTCATCTCACCAAACAGAAAGGAAAGAAACATAAGAATAAACCCAATGACTCCTGGAGACTCCGAAGAAAGGACTTTATTACAGACGATTCTTCGGACATCTTAATAGATTCAGGTGAGGAGGGGGTTTGTGGATTAGAGTCTGGCATACAACCAAAATCTGAGACCATCGTTCAGCTCTTTAAATATTGATGGCAATTCCATAAAAGTATCCAAAGATGCCAAAACCTTGGGAATCTACCTAGATTCCACACTCTCCCTAAAGAGGCAAACCAACGCAGTCGTCGCTGCATTGGCTTACACATGCAAGTTGATCACAGCCTGCAGCCCATTCCTTTCCATACAGAACTGTATCATCCTTGCCAGGACATTGGTTATGACCAAACTGGACTATTGCAACGTACTTTACCAAGGTACTAACCAATGTAACCTTAACAAACTCCAGATCACCCAAAACAACGCTATCAGAGCGGCCCTCAACATCCCCAGATCAGCACACATCTCTGAAACTAGGAAGAACCTACACTGGCTTTCAGTCGCCCAAAGGATATCTTTGAAATCACTGGTCCTTACCTACAAATGTGTAAATAATCAGGCCCCTATCTACCTAGCATCGCGATTCACCCAGTACACTCCAGCTCGGTCACTTAGATCTTTTCATTCTCAATGCCTCACGATCCCCAGATACAAGCTTCAAACAGCCGGAGGTGTTAGCTTCCCAGTCCTGGCTGCCAAACTCTGGAACACTATACCACTTACCATTAAAAATCTACCCTCACTGAACTTATCCAAACACAAAGCTAAGCTCTGGCTAGCTACCTCACCTGACAGATTGTCCTCTTAGACCATCCGATCGCCACTATTTTCTCTATGCCTGACTTCTGTTACTCTGTTCATTCTCAGTGCACTACTCTGTTACTCAATGTTACTATGCCCACCATTCTGCACTGATCTTGTACCTTACTGCCTTTGTTCATGCAAATGACTGATTGCTACCATTACTGTAATTCTTGTAATTACTGCTTGAGGATACGTGCCCGGTTGCCTTTGGGCCTTGTGCGCTATACAAATAAAATAAATACAAATATAAATACCTCCATCACATCATCCGGGAGGTCCCAATCCTTATATGTCAACCTTTCAGAAACCAAGCTTGCGCGAGAGAAGATCCTCTCGGTAGGGAAGACGGCGTGGAGGACAGATGGACATCTCTAGAAGGTCCACGCTCTCCTGGCCCAATCCGGAGCAATGAGGATCATGTGGGATCCGAACCTCTGCAACTTCCTTAGCACATGAGGAATGACGGGGACCGGAGGAAATGCGTACAGAAGTGGGAATGACCAATCCACGACGAATGCATCCCCCTAAGGCTCCTCTCAGAGGAAATTCCCTTGAGCAGAATCTCTCGTACTTCTGGTTGGCTCTGGTCGCGAACAGATCCACTTGTGGGGTTCCCTAAAGGGCAAAGATCTCCAGAAGGACTTCCTGAGCCAACTCCCACTCGTGAGAGATCGTGCTCTGCCTGCTCAGAGCGTCCACCACCGCATTCTTCCCTCCAGCCAGATGAACTGCCAAGAGTGATATCCCTTGCTAGATTGCCCAGAACCAGAGCTGCATTGCCTCTCTGCACAACGGGAGTGACTCTAGCCCCCCTTTTTTGTTGAGGTAATGCATGGCCACTGTGTTGTCCGTCATGATCAGGACACTCTTCTCCTGCACAGACGGCAGACAAGCCTTCAGGGCCAGCTTGATGGCTCTCAGCTCCAACAGGTTGATGTGGAGTTTGGACTCCGATGGAGACCAACGACCGCTGGCAGTCAGATCGTCGGCATGAGCCCCCCATTCAGTGAGTGAGGTGTCCATCACCACAGTCACCTCTGGCCAAGGTTGCCAAAATGGCTCCCCCTTCATCAGATTCTCTTCGCTGGCCCACCACAGAAGATCCTGCGAGACCGAGAGTGGAACCTGAACGTGATCTGACATCTTGCCTGAGAATTGGGACCACTGCATCTTGAGGACCCATTGCAGGGATCTCATCCGCAGTGTGGCCTCTGGCACCAGAAAAATGCAGGATGCCATGAGGCCGAGCATCCTTAAGAATACGAAAGCTGGAGACTCTGGGCATGTTGAAATTTGTCCACCATCTGAACACTTTCCCAAGGACGTGTCCAACACAGCCCTGATGTACTGGAGCTGTTGAGAAGGTGTCAGATGCGACTTCTTGAAATTGAGGGAAAAGCCCAGCTTGTGAAGAGAGCGGCAAGTGAGACAGATGATCCAGAGCTTGCTCGGGAGAGCGTGCTCGGGTCAGCCAGTCGTCCAGGTAGGGGTAGACGTGAATTCCCCCCTCGCCTGAGATACGCTGCCACCACCATCATTAGCTTGGTGAAGACCCTCGGGCGGAGGTCAATCCGAATAGCAGGACCCGAAACTGAAAGTGCGAGCTGCCAGCCGCAAACCTCGGGTACTTTCTGTGCTTTGGATGAATCGGCACATGAAAGTAAGCATCCTGTAGGTCCAGAGACACTAACCAATCTTGAAGTAGAATAACCATCTTGAACTTGTCATTCCGGAGGAACATGTTCAACCAACGCAAGTCCAAGATGAGTCTCAGTCCCCCGTCTTTCTTTGGAATAAAAAAAATATGGGGATTACCATCCCTTGTTCTTCTCCACTACAGGCACTAGTTCTATAACGCCTTTCTCCAGCAGGGTGAAGATTTACTGCACAAGGAGCGGATCCGGAAAGCTCAAAAAGAGACTCCTTGGTGGATTTTCGTAAGGTCGCTTTACAAAGGGCAGGCAGTAGCCATGGGCTACTGTCTCCAGAACCCAATCATCTGAAGTAATAGCCCGCCATTCTTCGAGATGCTGAGACAGTCTTCCCCCACCCGGCAAACAATGGAACATGGCCTCATAGTTGTTTTGGAGCGGCTGTTGCAACGCCTTAAGGCAAAGAGGCTGCTGCTTGAGCGGCTTTGGCACCTTTATTTCCCCGACCACCACGGGTACTTCTATGTTGACCCCTTTGATTGCTGGCTCATCTCGTCCTACCGAAAGAGTAGTAGTAACGAAGGGAACTTCCCCTCCACTGTTGTCCCCTAGGACGAAAAAGCAGAGGTTGACCGACTGCTGCACTCAAAGACTTAGCAACAGCTTTGGAGGTCTGCAACCTCTCAAGGCTCTCGTCCGCCTTGCTGCCAAACAAACGAGAGCCATCAAAGGGCATGTTCAGAAGACGGGCCTGTACATCTGGAGCAAAACCCGACTTCCACAACCACGCAACCGTGCGTATAACGGTGCTCGCAGCCATGAACCGGCTAACACTGTCGGCCGTGTCCAATCCAGACTGAAGGGATTCACACATGGCATCCTTGCATTGCGGGTCCGTAATCAACATCTTAGACTTACAGTCCCAGCCAGTCTTAAAGCCAGATCTCGGAGTCAGAGGGGTGGATGAAGAAGACATATTCACGAACAATACAGGAGGCGCGCTGAGTTCTCGAAGCAAACACGTTGGCAAAAAAATTGAACTGAGGCTACGGGGGCCAGGCGTCCGATTTATAACATTCGGTGACGTTGCCCTCGGCGAAGGTCTTCGAGGGACATCGACCCAATGCTATCGACGCAGGACGCCCTCTGCTGAAAAATGTCCGAAGTAGCACAGCTGTGGACATTACATGTCAAAGATGTGGAATACGTTGGAGGACACAATCCATTCGAACATCATTGCCTCGCTGCATGGCGTCCAAGCCTCCAGGGAAGGGGCAGGGTCAGCCTTCTTGCAGATGTTTAAATTGAAGAGGGGAAGACTCCTGGTATAAGATGTCAAGTTTTGACCGGATTGTTCTTACTGTCTTGTCCGTGATTACAGCATTGTCCGAGAGAAGATGTAGCATCCCTGCTTTATCCAATAGATTGTGCAAATGTCTGTACCATTTCCATGATTTACCATTGGTGTAATCGACTACTTCATTAAAGATTTCTTGGTAAAAACTTCAATTATTTGATTTGTTCAGGTAGAGTCAAAATGATAGTGATTTACTAAGAGCCACAAATCCGAGTGCTCTTACGCTGGTTTGCAACAATAGGGAAACCAGTGGTGTATTAATAGGGAGGTTAAGTGTTTTCTTTATAAACGTATTCTCTGCTATCATAGCTTGCAGCTGACCAGGCTTGGGCTGTGCACACTTGTAAAACGGTCAAAGGGAGCTGGTGGCCAGTTTCGGAGTTTATTGTATGGATTGCTCCAGATCACCTTTTAAGGGTAAGCTCACTCTTACCTAGTTGGGCAGTCCAGTTTGCATTTCCCTGAAACTTAATCCCTAGATAATTGTAAAACTTCACCTGCTGAAGCCGGTCCCCCTTCAATGGAATTGTTTGTTTTAATTATACATGTAGAATTGCACACCATTACTATGGTTTTGAAATTATTAATTAAAAGACCTCTCTCTTTGCAGAAGTCAGATAGTGCTGTTATCTATGTTTAAATGCCCATTTTAGACTTTGAGATTAAAATTGCATCATCTGCGTACATCAAGATTCTGACATTACGTTTGGCGATGCTAGGAGCATCTGTACTTAGACTTGAAATTCTTGAAATTAGGTCATTCACCTAATTTTAAAAAAAAGTATGGGAGAAAGGACACCGCCCTTGCACATTCCATTTACCACAGGAAATGGTATTTCTCTTTTGTGCCTTGTCCACCTCTTACTATGGCTTTGCTATTTCCATAAAGCTTCTGAATGGAGTCTACAGTTTCACTGGGGATTTTAAGATAATTTAAAACATCCCATAATATGTTAGATCAACCGAGTCAAGCTCCGATTTAAAATCAACAAAAACTAAGAACAAAGTTTCCTTTTTTGGGTCACATACTTAAAGTTGCAAATAAGCAGAAAGCCTGATCAATTGCACCTAGGCCACTTTTAAAGTCACCCTGTAGGTCCGAGATCATGCTCTCATCCTCTACCCACCTCGCGAGGCAGGACAGAAGCATTTTCCCATATACCTTAGAAAGCTTGTTGATCAGGCTAACGTTCTGTAATTTGATGTCGCCTTTTTTAAAAATGGGTATGATTTCAGCCTGCTGCCAACTGGAAGGAACATAATCAATGCAACTCAAGCAATTGAAAAACCAAATGAGTATTGGGGCCCAGATATTTTCGCCTTCTTTGAAAAGATCAATGGGGATCCTATCTATTTCAACAGCCTTGTCTTTCTTTTTAGATCAGGGTGCTTTGTCTTGGCTATTTTTTCCATGCCAAATTCTAAAGGGGCGAGAGGTACCACCTGTGATGTGGAGGGAGGGATTCCTCTCTTTGTGCAAGAGGAATAGAGGTTACTGAAATGTTGGAACAATTTGTCCTTCGTGGTGAATGATTCCACTTCGCGGTTATACAGTGAAAATGATAAGTCCAAAACAAGGCTCCAGAAAGTGTGTGGGTTATTATTTTGGGTAGCAGTTTTTAATAGTTCCTACATGGCCTCTTTTGCTGCTTTTTTCTTTTTCTTTACGAGTTCCTTATAGGTTCTTCCTCAGGCAGATATCTGCTTATAGAATCTATTGGTTTTGATCTCTCTCACGAGGTCCCTCTTAGCCGATCAACATTCTGAGTTATACCATGTGTTACAGGACTGTAATTGTTCTTTAATTATGGCAGTGGGTTTGGGCACTATGCGGGTTACATCTGCTACCAAAGCGCAATAGAAGGTTTCCATAGACGTATGCTGTATGTTTACGGTAGTCTTTAGGGAGTTAACCACACTATTCACAAATTGGGCACCCTGATTGCTGTTGATGCTGATTGACTGGCACACCAAATCTGTGCAAAGGTCTTCCACAAGTATTTTTACAACTTGCACAGGATCTGCCTTCCTACAGGGGTAGGCCTCCACCCACCCTGCGAACATGTCTACAATAACTAAAAGGTATTGCCAGTTATTACTGAGTGGAAGCTGGTGAAAATGTATCTACAAACCTACAAATGGGCCAGGTGTGGGATGGTGCAACGTTTAAAGTATTCACTGGCCATTTTTGAAAGGTTTGGTACAAACCACATTTGCTTCAAAGTCATAACCATTAATTCTCGCCCCACATGGGCCTGGCCGTGGCATATCCCAACAAGATGCGATGGTAGCATTAGGGGTGCCACAAGTAGACAATGGTCAAGTCGCCACCGGGAGTCTTTATGTAGTCTACATGCTTTCCTTATCCAATTTTATCTTTTTATAAGGCTGGAGCATTTTCCTGCACCCAAGCCAAATCTTCCAAAATTTGGTATAGGGAAGGGACAGAAGTAGTCTTAAAACAGAGGACAGATTTGTCCTCTGAATTCAAACCAGCTGCTAATTGGACAGTTCGGTCTGCAAAAATATTGCCACAGCTAATCCCATTATCTAAGGGCCGATGTGCGGCACGTTGGATGATGACTATCCTTTAAAGTAGCATGATAGCTTCTAGAAAGGCTTTGACATGTATTGGTTGTTTTTGGTAGGGGGCCTCATTGTCATTAATAATGCTCTCTTTCCAGAGTTGACCAAAGTCATGTGTTACCTCTAAGGCATGGGGGTGGGGGGGGGGGTCTGTACAGATATTGACTGACTGTTGTGCAGCAAGGCTGCACGGTCTTGTAAGGGCTAAGAATTCAGCAACATTTGCTGAAGTAACTTGGGGTAATTTTCCACTCTACACCACATCCCCAGGTGCACATACTCCAAACCCCTCAACCAATTTTCCAATCTGGTCTTGGTAACAAGAACCATCAACAAAATAAGTGAGATTAACTTTGGGTATGGATACATCAGATAGATCAATTTGAGAGGTTAACATGCAACCGGTTATGCTTAATGAGTCATGCGGTGGTCCGATGTGTGGTTCTCCATCATCAGGGTTATGAAGCAGAGTTGCTGTTTCCATTACCAAGCATATCATTAGTGTGATATTGTAGGAGTTCAGGAGAAGGATCTCGTATTTACTTACACAGGATACTCATGTTTGCTGCCTTTTGGTTTTTGGTAATATAGAGACAAGTGGGGGGGGGCGGTGGAGGGGTGCAGCAGCATTTCAACTTTCAGGCAACACCCCAACACAATATTCTTGCACTGTTCCACTGCTAATGTGGCTGCTGCAACTGATCTCAAGAAACGTGGCATACCTAATGCAACCTGGTCTCATTCTTTACTGTAGTAGGCTGCTGGTTTTTCTGATGCATTTCTTGTTTTGGGTCAGTTCAGCTAGGGAATCTTTCCTCTCATGGCAGTACAATATAAGCCATTTCTTGTAATCGTGAAAACCCTAATGCTGGGAAATTCTTATTTATTTTTTACTAATGCTTCCTCATCCTCTGGTGTCCACTAAAAGGGTTCTTTAGTATTGTGGTAAGTCAGACATACGAGGTGGACAACAATACATGGTTCAACAAGTTTTATTTTAAAGAAAATGAAACCTAAACTGTGGCCAAGATAATGGGTTCCTAGTTCAAAGAAAATAATAAACTGGTGCTTTTCATAATGTCTCACAAAAAGCCTGTGCTCTTATCAAATCCTATTCTATCCAATGCTCAGCCTGCCACTATAACTAAACAATATAACTTGGTCTGAGTAAGTGGACTCCTACTTTATTTGGCTTCTGTTGACTGGTTTCGGCCCCAACCAAGTTGTAACTTCAGTTCTTTCAGGCCCCCGCCTGCTGGTAGAGTTCAACGTTCGATCTTGTCAGTCTTTCTCTCCTCCTAGAGATGATTACTCGAGACTCCATAGCAGTCTGTCTAAAAGGTTTTAAAAGTTACTTTCCACAGAAGAATGGCGGATGCTCTTGACTGTGCCTTGCTGAAAAATGACAAGGAGTCTCTTGTTCACACTGGTTGAGACTGGCACAGTCTTTAAATCTGGTAGCTCGAGCCAACCTGTCTGTCATGTTATGTTAATAGTACTTGTAAAGCGCACGTTCGCCCGGGGGCATCATGGCGCTGAGCAGCAAAGAGCAGCAATTTAATAAGGAAGGCCTAAAACAAGGTTTTCAGGGAACAGCGAAAGGCGCGATAGTCAACAATGGCTCGGAGAGGGTGAGGAAAGGCATTCCAAGCCCTAGCAGCAGTCACTGAAAAGGCACGACCACCCATACGGGACAATCTCACATGGGGAGAGGAAACCAGCAGAGCAGAGTGAGAGCGAAGGAGGCAGGAGGGAACAGAACGTGGAAACGTTTCCTGAAGATATTCCGCCCCACGTCTGTCAAAAAGCATGGTGAACAATGCACATAGATTTAAAAAGAATCTGCTTCTCAATGGGCAGCCAGTGAAGCTGTTTAAGCAGAGGGGACATGTGCGCTCCAAACGGAGGATGCAGGACAGATCTGGAGACGATTAATATAAAAACATGGTTGACCAGAATAGAGCGAGTTACAGTCATCAACTACGCTGAGAACAAGCGCTGCCACCACAGGAGCTTAGAATTGGACTGGAATAAAAGCAAAGACCTACCGCAGGTATCACAATTTAAAATGACCGGCCTTGCAGACTGCCACAACCTGCTAATCCATAGAGTTGGCTGGTACTTCTGGTACAGAAAGGCCACAAGTGGCTCACACTCAATACACCACCAGGGGGTAAAAGCACACCAAGAAAGCCGCCCTCTCAGGCCTTCAGATTCTTGTGTTGCGTTCAGCCCCCGTGGGATATTCTCGATGTCAGCCCCTCATTATCTTTCCGGTCTCTCATGCCTTGGGTTGCGTTCACACCATTGTGGGCTATTCTCAGTATCAGCCGCTCATGGGCTTCTTCAGAACCTCTTTGCTCTCCTCCCTCTTCCTATGAACGGCTGCGTACTGGTTTTCATGTGGCAGTGCATGTCGGTGTTAGAAAATACCTAATCCCCACACACTCGCATACCACTCCCCCACCCACCGACCATGTTGTTAGGAAAGCTTCCCATTTATGTGTAATTTTCCCTCCATTTGTGTACCCCCCAGCCCAACTTTTTGCTGGTCTGTAAACGCCATAGCCTGACTTTTGCCAGTGGTGCACAGCCTTCAGCTGCACTCCACTGGGCTTTCGCTCACTTTTGTTATAGGGAAACTGACATGCCCTTAACTGACTGGGAGACTTTGTTTCCCTTAGTCCTCTCCTACGTTGCAACTTTTCTGCAACATGTTACAAGCTAAGTTCACAATGTGCCTTACAGTACAGTGCACGTGGGTCTACATTTAATTTCCAAAGGCCCTAGACTCCCTGAAAGGATTTTTTGGTAGATGTGCCTTCGACAGCGCTGGTGGCAGCTTATCTTTTCGCATATTTTTAACCCTTTCTTGCCATGCAAACCGCGTTTACCGCGGTTGGCACAGGAAGGTGTCCTGGCTCCAAAATGGCCATGCCATGCGGTTCTTTGTCCTGTCCTTTGGCCATCTTGTCCCTTTGCATTCCCCAGGTCGTGGAGACCCGGGTCAGTCCTTATTTGGTCATGTATTCTCCCGTGAAATGCCAACCTTTCGCTTTCGCAGGCTTCTGCATGCCTTGTGTGTGTGCCTCCAGGATGTGGGCTTGACTGTCCAGTTCCAATACACATCCTGTGTGACAGAGTCTGGTGTTCTGGGAATGACTGGGATCACTGTGGTCCATGATTGGTCCATGTTTGCTGTGCCTTTAAGTGAGCATATCTCCCATTGGGTCCTCTTTGTTTTGGCACAAAGAAGATAACTGGATAAGAGAAGGCTCCAAACACCCATACCAGGTCAACCGCTTGAGTTCTCACTGAACCCAAGATAGGATCCAAGCATCCTAAAACTAAGAAACAGAGACAAGGTGGTGACCCGCTGGAAGGTTTGGCACCCTGAGCCCGCTGTTGTCCCGCAGAACCCCTCTGCATCAGATCGAACTTAGGTCTGCAAAGGCGCTTTGACCCATTTGAATAGTGGGAACAACTATTCACAGCACCCTCATCTTAACCTGCAAGCAAGCCTCTTCAGATGTGTTCCTGGGCCAACCAGTGAACTGACCAGCTTGTGCAGGACCTCGGCTCTGAGACCACCGCCGTTTTAGTTGACACTTGAAACTTGGTAGACCGTAAGCTCTGTGTTCACGGCTCTCTCACCCCGAATTTCGTACACTTTGCATTCCCAAGTCCGGAATAAATAGAGAGCACCCGAACCAGAGTACACGCGGTCACCGTGTCGCCCAGCCGTGGTGACGAACTTTGCAGGTGCCTTGCTGCTGTGCCCTACTGTGCCCTGAAGCAAGCTGCAGTGAAACTGGCCTGATCCTTTCACTCGGAGGAGAGAAATCGCCACTGTCCTGCAACGGTTTCATTGCTGTAACTCAGCTGCTGAAAGTGGCAGAGCCGCACAATTGCCGCATTTGAACCTGCAACCGAAGTGGACTCGACTGCTGAAGTTTGGTCTGGAGTGTGCCTGTCGTCGGTGAGTAGTTGCAACCCTTACCGGTGGCCTCTAGCGCATCCATCCATTTTTACGCACGAGTGTCCCTTGAGGGTCACCCACATTTCCACAGGTAGCCTGTGCTACCGTCCCATTACCAGCTCCTGGAACCTGTTCTGCCCTCTTGCAGAGACCCTCCATGAATAGTGGGAACTTATTCTTCATAGCCTCACCCACCTTCCTGAGCTGCTACAGCCCCTGCAAGAGACCTCGTTTTGCTCTACCGCACGATCACGTGCACCAGCATCTGAAAGTACTTTTGAGCACTAGGCTCCACTCTTCATAGGGACTGGACTGCCTCTTGATTAGGGTTTGATTGATGAAGAACTGCCTAAAGTCTATTTGCACTACTTGCTCCCTTTCCTTTTAGGTTGTGGGCGCATTCTGTGCACTAATCTTTTAGGCCCCTTGGTATTGAATGTTGTATAGTAGTGTTGTAGTGGTTTGAAGTATTACTGTTGATATTTGCTTTGTGTTTGATCTCAAAGGCCTTGAAAACATGTATATGTATTTTTGATATATACAACTGACTGGGAGCAATCTGTAGTGTCCTTTGCTGTGTGTGCTTATTGTGGGCTTTCAGTCAACCTCACCCCTCCTGAGACCTAGTCTTGACCGACGCCAATGCTACCTTGATTGGTCTGGCTTGTCGAGAAGGTTACCCTGTTCCAAGAAACTAGGCTGGCCTCTGAACCTCTGCCCTCCAGGTCACAGTTCAGAAATCCATTTTAACACACGTCCAGGTGGCTGCCGCCTTCACAGCAGGACTACAGCAAACCATTGCTGCCGATTTGTGGCTGGTGCCTGTACCCAAGATGGTGCCTAGTTGGACAGATGTCAGTCAAGACAGAACCCGGAAGTAGATTCACATTACTTCCGGAAATCAGCCCTTTAACAGCGTGGATGTCGGAACGCTACGTCTTAGAAATAGCTAACCACCAAGACACTACGATCAACGCCACACTTGGCATTCAGGTATTTGCAAACATAGGGAAAGTTGGGAAGGATAGTGCTTTCATAGTCAGGCACTCGCGTACACTCTCTGGTTTTGTTCCACATCATAGTGCTTACTGCAAGCCACAGTTTCCTCAAGAAAGAGGGGGGGAGGAGTCTGCCTCACACACCTAGTCTGCCATCATCAGGTGAGCCCAGGCATTTGCTCAGTACAGTCTAGTCTCTTATGCCTAACTACACTTGTGGCACTTATACTACGCATTATTGTTCTCCTCTTAGATTTCTTCTAGTCTTCACCATGGCTCCCTGATCCCTCCATGCCAAACCTCAAAGACCGACACTCAAGCAGACAGAGCAAGGGGGCAACCCAAACATTGTCTGTTGTGTACCACAGGGCAGTGCTGGGATTTCCGCTGGGTGGTTTTGCTGTATTCATCATGCAGCAACCTGAACCTCAACAACTGACCAAGGACATCAGCCAAGCCTAGCAGATGGCAAAGACCCATAACAGGACCCTGCAGAATGGAACAGGCTATAGTACTTTCTACAATGGAAGGCCCCCGGGGATAACCCCAGCTGATTCGCAGGTTACCGTTCAAATCCATCCTGAGAGAGATGCATACTTATGTACTATTAGGATCTGTGAAGAAGTGCTTTGTTGCAGTTAAAGAAGTACACCATATATTTATATAAAACAATTGGTATTCACTTAGTCCATTGGATGTTCGAAAATATATAAAGTAGTGAGTAAAATAAAATTAAATATTATTCTTGCTCCTTGTCTCGGAGGTTACATCATCAGTGTTAATTAATTACACTGATACATGTTCAATACAAAACACATGGGTTCTCTTTACACCCGTGAATACCATCAACATCAATTTTCTAATAAACAGTATTAATATCACAATGAACAGACCTGGTATGAATCACTAATGGGTCGCTAGGAAAGCTCATTTGTATCCTAGGACCATTTCACAGTAAATTAAATGGATTTTGAGTATTTACCCGACTTGTCGTGTTTCTGTTCTCTTTGGTGGTTATAGAACTTTCTTCAGCGGTATATTGTTAGGGAGCTTATTACAATTCATAAATGTATTTCTTTTGCCATTTATGACCAGACTGTTATTCTTAGTGTTTCCATGTTTAACATCCTGTTGGTACAAAGTGCTGCTTTCTTATGTTTGTCTACTTTAGCTGGAAGTTTTTATTACTTCGCCTGTGACTGAAGTTGTCACTTTCTTTTGGTGTGTGGGTCTCGATCACTGCTTCAGTGAGTAGCTTTCCTGTGTTTAGGGTGCCACTTTCAGCGCTGTTTGATTCCAGATAGGGCGTCTGTCTGGAGATTCTTCTTTGTATCGCTCCGTGGAGGCTCTGCATTCAGATTTCAAAAACACATGACTAAGCTGCATTCACAGCAGCAACGCCGAGACTCGACGGACCTGTTGGATTTCTTCAACCTCACAGATACCTTGGACAGTGCCTGAATTTTTGACTGAGGCTACGTATAATCCAGTAGCCATTGTATATTGTTTGTGGTGCCCAATATGGGATCCCAGTTAAGGACAGGGGCTGTCACATATGCAAATAGCCTGGAAAATTGGAGATGGCAAAGCACCTTTTTACTGAATGTGCAGCTCTGGCTGATGTATACATGTCCATTTGGATTGAGGTTGGAAGCACGCGGCTTGGAAGCCTGCGGCTGAAATGTTCGAGGGAGAAAAGACCAAAAGTTATTTTCTGTGGTCCGCCAACTCGCTGTGTCCCTGCAACGCATGTTCCCTTTCACTTCCGTGATTGAGAACCGGCGCCGCAGTGTCCTTTTTTTTGTATTACTTTTTTCAGGACTGGCTGCGGGGGAAACCCCCTCAACCCCCACTCACAATATAGTGAGCAATGGTGCTGGGACATCCCTGCAGCCCCGCCACCGAATGGGGTATTTGGTTGAGATTTTTGGCCGTTTGGAATTTTTGAATAGCTGAAATTCGGCCAAATCTCCCATTCAGTATTTTTCCCTCTGGCTTTTTGGATGTTACCGTCTATTTTGGGCTATATGGTACATACCTATGCGTCAAAAGGGAGGAAGCATTTTGGAACTACTGCCTCAATACCAAGACTGAAAGTGTACAGATTGCCCTGTACCAGTTATGGTGTATCATCAACAAACACCTGCCTAATTTCAATTGATTCGATCTTACAGGGTTGACTCCCATAAGCTCTCTCTGGTTTGTTTTATGGTCATTTTATGATTATTATGGATTATTTAATATTTTTATATATATAATCTGTGTACATTAGGCACTATGACATGTAATGTATACATATGATGATTGATTTGAAATGATTCGCAGACAATATTTGCTGCAAGATTGACTAGGCGTGGCTAACACAAAAGAAGATGTAAGAAATTTAGTTAAACTGTCTACAGCATGAGCATGACTTGATTGTGTTTTTAGAATTAAGGATTTGTGTTAAGGATTTTAGGTTTTTGTGATTTTCTAAATTTTTGATGTGTAATCTGACTTGTAAATTGTAATTTGTAAAAGTTCTTCTGGAACTGAATACAAATAAATAAATAATATAATAGTCAGTGGCAGCAGAGTCTTTGCTCAAGGGTGAGTAATTGTCCTTACACCAATCAAAGGCATTGATAGCTTCTCAAATCTTCAAGACTAACATTAAAACATCCAAAACCTGACTCTCCAGAAGGACAAACGCTGTTAAAAAAGAAATAAATAAGTTAAATTTGTAACTGAAATAGAAACTCAGCAAAACCTGTCCCTGTGATAATCCAGATAGGTATTTAACTTTATGTAGCGCTTCATACATGGTTCGTCCAACATGTAAGCACTGTGATTATTATACCTCAGTCGATACTCAGTTTACCGACCTCTGAAGGATGTTAGCCAATAAGATAGCTCAGCCAGTTGAGCGCTAGTTGCTGCGATCTGTGTATGATCTTTAGGTTGCAGGTTCGAATCCTGGCAAGTAGATAAAGGAGTACCAACTTCGGTTAGGTGATAATTGTAATAAATATGTTCTATGTACAGCGGTTTGCCAAAAGCGCTATATAAAAAACCATTTGATCATGAGGTTAGGTATAGAATTTAGCACAGAGTCCTTGCCTCCATGCACCATTTTATTAAAACATTGGCATACCATTAGGTAGTAATATCTCCAGTAAATGAGGACTTTCATAAAACATCAAAAGACAATTCTGCTATCGAAACTCAAAGCACACAATACAATTTATGTTTGCTTTACTATGTAATTGGTCAGGCTTTTGTGTTTTCAACATTTAAATATATATAGGAGAGATCAAATGGCCAGACCGTAGAGAAATATTGAAAGGTTTATTCTGTCACAATGCAGAAAGCTGCTGCATGGTAATGATTTCAATAGTTTTTGCACACGTCGGCTGGATGTCACATACATTTTACACTCTTGCAAAGGAGAAAAGTCATTTTTAATCCCTTGATCACATTTACTCTCAAAGTTTAAAAACAGAGAGTAAAATACTCCCACCCTTTAATATTATCTAGAGCACTGCCTGTAATTCTTGTTCATCAGCATGGGTCTTGCATTGATTCACATGCTGATGAATATTCTCTGTCGTCAGGAAGGGAATCCTCGGAAAAAAGAATGCAGTTTAGCTTTACACTTAAATTGCTTGTCTCCTCTATGGACTATCATTGTCCTTTGGGTCATACTGCCCCAAGCCAATGACACTTGTCCTCTTAAGCTTCAGATTTGGTAGTGCACGCAAAGTGGCAGTATGAACCAAGAAGAGTCAGAGGGGAAGAGGCGAGGGTTCACATGTGTATCCAGGCAAGACCCATGCTGGAGAAAAAGAGTTAGAGTTAAGTAACTTGTTCCTTCTCCAGCGTGGGGTCTTGCATGGATTCACATGCTCATAAATACGATTATATAAAAGTACATATGCACACCCACAAGGTGGCAAGGCTCACAGAAGCAATACACTTACCCCTGGAACAGACTCGCCTCAAACAAAAAGGTTGCCTACTACCGTTTGGCTGACCCGAGACTCCTCCCAGGAAATCCCAGACGAGACAGTAGAATGTCGTGAAGGTGTGGGTAGAGCTCCACGTAGCAGCCCTGCAGATGTCGAGCAGAGCGAACACCAGAGAGAAAATCTGTCATCGCTGTGATGGTTCTGGTGGAGTGGGCTCTCGGCCAGCCTGGAAGCATTCTGTGGGCCAGACAATGGCAATGCATGATACAGCCAGAGTGCCACTTGGATATGGAAGTCTTAGAAAGGGCCTTTGTGTCCCACAGGTCCAAAACTGACGAAATGCTGAGACATCTTCTGAAAGTCTTACGAGTGTGCCACATAGAACTTGCGGGCACAAGCAACGTACTGTGAATGTAGTGCCCTTTCAGCAGGCAAAGAAGGGTTCATGAAAAAAACTGGTAGAACCAAAGTCTTGTTGAGATGAAAGTGTGATGGAACCTTCAGCATGAAGGTAGGATGAATTTGCAGAACCACTTTAGTGGCGTGGAAGGACACATACAGCTGGTTACAGGAGTGGGCATGAATCTCCCCGACCCACCTGGCCGAGGTGATCGCCACCAGGAAAGCAGTCTTCCATGATAGAAGGTTTGAAGTGGCACGATGCATTGGTTAATACGAGGCCCCATGAGCTTAGACAGGACCATGTTCAGTTCCCAAGCTGGGGCAGGAGACTTCACTGGAGGGAAAGTTCTGAAGAGACCCATGAGGAACTCCTTAACAAGCCTGTGCAACCACAGGGAGAGCTTGCCGGGAGCCTGTGTGCACCAGGATATGGTGGCTAGGAGGACCTTGATGGATGCATGGGTAAGGCTAGCTTTGGCCAGCCACAGCATGTACGGGAGGAGCTGCGGAGCAGTTAAGCGTAGCGGAGCGATCTTAAACGTCCGGTTCCACACTGTCAAGCGCTCCCACTTGTGCCTGTAGCAAGTCAACGTTTAGGTAGCCCTGGCCTTGGCCAGTATCTTCTTGCATTCTAACAGCAGTGAATAGTGCCCATATTCTAGGGCTTCAGGAGCCAGACCATGAAGCTCAGTGATGCTGGGTCGTGGTGCAGGATTGATCCTTTTTCTCTGGAGAGGAGGTCAGGAAGTGGAGGCAGTTGGAAGGCAGGAACCATCAAGAGATGGAGAAGGTCGGAGTACCAGATCTGCCTCAGCCATGCCGGTGAGAGGAGGATCATCCTACAGTGGCAACGTCTGAGTGTGTTGGTCATACATAGCAGTAGCAGAATCAGTGGGAAGGCATACAGGAATAGCTTCTCCCAGGGGAACGAAAAGGCATCCCCCAGACTCCTTGGCTAAGGATATTTCCCGGCAAACTTCTGACACTTGGAGTTGGCAGCCTTCACAACGAGATTTATGTGAAGAAGACCGAATTTGCTGAAGAGGCTTGACACTTGCACTTGCTGAAGCTCCCACTCGTGGCAGAACCGTAACTCTCTGCTGATAGTCTACAATGGTGTTCTTGATGCCTGCCAGGGGAAAGGGATGACAAACCTTCAAGATTGGCCCATCGCCATAGGGATGGGGATTCAAGGACAGAGCAGGGGAATACATCCCACCCTGTTTCCTGATATAAAACTTGGTGGTGGTGTTGTCTGTGAAGATCTGCACCACCTTCCCCTGTAGCTGAGACTGGAACGATCTGAGGGCCCAGACGACTGCCTGCAGTTCCAGGACGTTCATATGCACTCCTTTTCCTCCCGCAGCCAGAGGCCTCTAGTGTGACAATGTCCTGTGTGGGCTCCCCAACCCTCTAGAGAAGAGTCGGTACTGACTGTAGCCTGGTATGAAAGGATATGGACGGGAGCTCCTTGAGTGAGTTGTGGCCAAAGCAACCACCATTGAAGAGCTTCATTTTGTCTGTCCATGTGCCCATTACTTGCTGCCACCTGGTGTCTGGAAATTCCTGGAGGGGTCGCATTTGGAACCTGCAAACAGGGATCTGGTAGATGAGGGAGGACATCATGCCCAACAGGGATTTGATGGACTGGACTGTTGCGACAGCCATTGGACCTTTCCCATGATGGCTGTCACCCTCTCTTCTGAGTGAGTCACCAGACGCAAGACTGTGTTGAGCCGGGCACCCAGGAACAGAGCTTTCTGAGATGGCACCATCCAGGACTTCGGATAGTTGATGGAGAATCCTAGCGAAGTTAGAAGTAGGATGGTCTCGCTGTGTGGTTGGTTGTCAGTGAATGGCAGCAGGACCAAACGAGCCAATAGTCCAGTTAAGGGTAGATGTGGATTCCCTTGTTTCGCAGCTGTGCCACTACTGGAGCCAAGCATTTGGTGAACACCCTCAGGCCGATTTCAGGCCAAAGGGAAGGGTCTTGAATTGATAATGCCGCCCCTGCATGGCAAAACACAGGAACTTCCGGTGGTTGCAATTAATGGGGATGTGGAAGTACATGTCTCCAAGTCAAGAGTTGCCAGACAATCCCTTTACTCCAGCTGGTCGAGCACAGGCTGCAACGTGACCCTCCTGAACTTCTGGAATTTTAGTAACTTGTTCAGGCATTGGCTAGGTCGCTACCCTCCTGACATTTTCCCTTACCAGAAAGTATCTGGAGGGACTGGTTTGATTGCCGCTTTCTGTAACATGACCTGAACCTCCTGTAGAAGCTGGGCGATGTGTAGTTCTTGATGTGCAACATGAGGAATGTATGGGCTTTTGTATTGAAATTCTAAAGCATGCTCCTGCTGAACGTCTAGCACCCATTTGCCCATGGTGATCTTTCCCCACTGATCGACAAAGTTTGATGGTGGGCCTCCCGCGGGGTGCGAAAGTGGGGGCTCGGGTCCTAGGCCGGTCAGGCCTGCTTGGGCATCTGTGTCCTAGATGGGGGCTGACAATGCTTGGTGTCACTGCCGTAGGCTAGGGAGAGGCCCCTGTAAGCCTCCTGGGTGGAGCGCGAAGGCCGACGATGGGGGTTGGTGTACCCCTTGGATGATCTGGAGACTCCACTTCGGGGAACAAAAGGACGACCTTCTCTGCTGCTGGATCCCCAGGAGAGCGCACAAGTCTCTGTGTCGGTCTTGATGGCCTGAAGAGTTATCTACGGCCTTCCCGAACAGGTTTTCCCCATTGAAGGACAATTTGTGGCCTTCAGCCAACCTTGGCGCCGGAGAGCCACACCATTCCCCATCTGGTGAAAATCATGTTGAGCATGACAGTGATGCTGTGATACGAAGCTACTTCTCCTTCCTGGAATAGTGCCAAGGCTTTGGCCTTCTTGTCATCAGTGAGAAAGTCTCAGATGGGCCCCAGCTTGTACCACAGCTCCATGTTGTACCTGGACAGGATGGCAAGGGAGTTGGCAGCCTTGATGGTGAAGGCTGCTGTGGTAATGACGCGTTTGCCAGCCGCATCGATATTCTTGCCTTCCTGGTCCTGTGGCACCATGGACGACGATGAGGGGTTTGATTACCTCTTTCTGGCCGATACCGTCAAATCCGGAGAAGGCAGAGACCTGAGAAACCTGGGGGCTGAATCCGGTTCTTCTCTAGCCTGTCACACTTTGCAGGCATGGGATTGGGAGCCTTCATGACTGCCAATTCATCTTCCCATATGTCGTCCAACAATAGGGCTGACACAATGGTCTTTTTCACTGTTGAAAAAGGAAGCCTTCCTTCTTCTCTCCTAGCACCAGACTGAAGAGCTTGGTAGCCTTTGAGATGGAGTTGAAGGAGCCAATTTTGTCTGGGGCGAAGCCCAGGCGGGCTCATCGACGTCTGGCGGTTCCCCATCTGCGGGAACGCAGTCATACTCATCTGTGTGAGTTCCGATGGTGTCAGTGTCTGTCAGTATCTGTGTGAAATGGCTCCTCTGCCACAGCGGGCAGGACCCCTAGCTCTGGCAGAGGGGCCACAAGTGCCATATGAGGCAAAGTTGGCTGATGGTGAGGTGGCTTTGGGGGGGGGTGACTCCTGGCTGGTCCAGGCACAGCAGCAGTAGGAAGCCTCTGCTGAATTTCCACCACCAACATATGCAGGGTAGTTAGGATGTCCAGGGACCTGTCCCTTCGTGCAGCAGGAGCCGGGCTCGAGCCCTTCGCTGGGCTAAACGGCAGGTAAGACTCACAGGATGGTGATCACTCATGGGACATGGGTCCATGGCCTCCTTGTTCCGAATAAAATTCTTGAGGCAGGTTCTCCTCAGAACTGGTGTACATATGTGGTGATCTCATGGGGGATCCCATAGGAGACCGAGTGAACACAGTCTTGGTGTGCCTGGGCAGAAAGTCCAGAGCTGGAGGCAAGTCTCTCACCATATCAGAGCCTCACAGTAAGGAGGCTATGACAGGAGCCTGCAGAGGAGTATAAGGTGTAGTCGGGAGCATAGACAGAGGTCTAGGAGGCAGAGAGACCCTGGGCGTGGTGACCACCGTAGAGGTAAAGATGACGGTCATTAACAAACTCTTAGTCGCTGAAGGAAGACTTGTTTTTCCTGACTTCACAGATGGGGCGCTCGACGACAAGACTTTCGTCGACGGTCCAGGCGGATGAAGTTGTCGTTGACGGGGCTTGTGTCGACCACAGAGGACCCGTTACTGGCTCCTCAGAAGATCTGCTCTTGGACAATTTGGGCTTGGACGGTGTGAGCGAACGCCTTGCGGACGGCGGTAACTCACCAGCAGGTAGGCTAACTGTCTATGGAGTCAGCGATGGAGACCGACCCTTCAGAACTTGCTCCGGAAGCCACAGAGACCGTTGTTCAGGATGCCAATGGAGCCAGGGATTGCACCTTCCTTTGGATCTTCGCAGAGGAAGCATCCTCAAAGGACCTTCTTACCAGAGGGAGTACGCTGAAAGGACCTACTGGCCCTGGACAAGGTATGAATGCGCCCAGAGACAGCGTTGGAGGACTTCCCTTCCTCGATCCATGCCGCTTACCTCTGGTGGCGATCCTTCTTGGTCTTTGATGAGAAAGATTGGCATATGGCACATCCGTTCGCATCGTGGTTAGGATGAAGACAATAAAGGCACTTGAGGTGCTGGGCCTTGACAAAGATGTTCTTCAGGGCGCAGCTTTCATTGGCCCGGAAGAGGCTTATTTTCTTCATGGCATCAGCCATGGCGAGATGTAGGCCCAAGCCTGGGCCTGTTGAAGCCACAGGTTTAAGAGCCGACGGTGGATTGAAGATCTTCGCCAACAACGGTCCCCGCTGCCGGTAGTCCCAGTGTGACGGTTGGCGAAGAACAGATGGAAGATATATTTAGAAAATAGCAAAATGGAGAAAACAAACGTGAGACAGTTCTTATTCCAGTAGGAGTGGGATCTTGTGATTTCTTGAGATAATTTATTGAATAAACAGAACTTTATGTAATCGAGTACCTTAAGAACTGCACTGGAACTTTGTGCTAAACCGGATTTGTTTGATTCCTTTGAAATGGGGAGAAAACCCTTGGTCAGATCTGGCAAAGGGAAAAATCACCCAGGTTATGAGAAGAGACATCGATTATATTGGGATTCATATCATTTGTTATACATTATTATTGAATGTGATTTGCCATACATTTCCTTTTTGCTTTATTTGTTGTACAAGTGTGAGGATCAGATATCCTTTTGTTAGTGTTTCCTTTAGTTTATTTTAGGCAGGGAAATCCTTGTCAGGGTAGGGATAGTGAGGCGTTTATCCAACTTGTTTATTTAATTAAATGGTTAAAGTGGAAAACTCTATACAAAGTTGTCCGCCTCACATTTCTGACCGCTCACATATGGTGTCAGGTGTGGGATGTAACTAAGTTGATACAAACTAGGAATCCACTTGAGAGCATAAGATTTCCTTATGAAATTATTAATATGACATACAGAGGAGTTTGTTATACATGTTAAACATCAAGATACCATCTTCCAAATAAAACGGAGAATAGTCACCAAAATCGCTTTTTCCACTGACCAGCAAAAAATTGTTTTGCCGCCAGAGACCATTATCTAATATTAAGAGTGTCAGACTATAATTTAAAATCTTATAGTAAACTTACACTAACCCTCATGTCATGTCCAGACCTAGAATTTCCTTTCATCACCACAATTGTCTGGCGACATCGATCCTGACGTAAGAGAAACTGAAGTTGAGAAACCCATAGAAGTAGATACCAGATGAGTCAGAAATCAGTGAGGAATATCTTACACCAGCTGGTGATTCAGAAGGGAATTCTACGAGGCAGGAGGCGACACAATCAGAAGGAGTTATGGCTACCCTAAACGCCCTTTTAATGAAATGAACAGAACACCAGTTACAGTCTGAAGCTAGGGTCCAGTAAGGACTAGACAGGATAGCTACATCCTCTCAGAGACCAGTGATTCCACAAATAATATTGCAACCATATAGAGATGAGGAGGATGTAGGAAATGTCTTTCTACATTTTGAAAGATTAGCCCACCAGTTAAATTGAAGCCCAGAGTTAAAGACCTGTTATTTAGCAACTGTTTTAAAAGGAGAATATCAAAATTCTTTTCATCTATTGAATCCAGAAGGTACAACTTACATTGCGGAAATTGAAGATGGATTATTCAATTCGATTCAATACTTTATTTGGAATAAAACCATAAAGTACATATAAAATAAACTTGCAATAAATAAAAAATATGCTCAAAGCATCATACATTTTGCAAGATCAAAGCTTTTTAATTTCCTAATCGTAGGGCTCTTTACCTAAAACAATAAAAAGACAATGAGAGTATGCTCGCAGCCTCAATAAAATTAAATCCAAGAAGATATCCTTTGCCATGAGAGAGACCGAATGCCCTCAGGGGCCTCTGATTTCATACAGATCTTTTTCATGATTGCAGCTGTGGTTGAGGGCTTACTGTCCATGGAATATTGCACATATCCCCCGTTTGTACCAAAATTACTATCCGTCCCTGTGCTCCCGTAGGCGGTGTGACATCAGGCAGTATTGCCCAAAAGACCTGTCAGTCAGTTGGGTTTGCCACGGCACGCATTCCCCACCCTGAACTCTGTCCCTCAGACTATGTTACCCATCTCAAACATAAAGACAGTGTGTAAAGTATTGTCATGGAATGTTGCAGGGCTACAGAGTTTGTTGGCGGACCCAGGCTGGGTAAGATTTATCCAGGTTTACGATCTTGTGTGCCTGAAGTTGACGTGGGCTGTTCAAGAGGTTGACCTAGCATGCTTTAGTATTTGTTTTTACCCCTGCTAAGAAGGGCCCAAGAGGCAGACCCAAAAGGGTTACCTGGTGACCTTGGTGAGCCCCTCATTAAACTTAAAAAGATTTTAAAATGATTATCAGTGGCTCATTTACGATTACAGTGTTTCTACTCCACTAATTGAAAATCATATTTTGATTTTCAATATATATAATAGACCCTGTGGGTCCTGCTCCTTTAGAAAGCATCAAAGAAATTAATGTTTTAATCCAAGAGTATGAAAAAAGGAACACCACCCTGCCTATGAATGGGACTGGCTGTATGTCACACTGCGCTGGTTCGGATTTGGGCGGTCATATATTAAATGTGTACAACTGATGTACACCAGACCGATGGCTCGAGTTAAAACGGGTAGGAGTATCTCGGGAGCATGGAACCTGGAAACAGGAAGGAGGCAGGTCTGCCCCTTGTCACTGTTACTGGATGTGCTGGCCATGGAACCAATCATCCAATACCTAAAGGCGGAATATCGGGAGGCGGGTATCGAGACAGACGTAGCCAGACACCTGATATCCTTGTACGCTAATGACACACTGTTATATATTCAGAACCCGGAGGACAATTTGGAGTTGCAGCTGGAGGCCTTTCCGCTTTTTGCAAAGTTTTCGGGGATCACCATTGGCATCGATAAATGTGCATTGTTCCCAATAGCGGGTTTTAGCAGGGGGGGGGGGGTGAGGTGCGCTACCAGTGCTGGCTGTGCAGTGGAAAGTGCGTACCTTTTTTAAATATTTGGAAGTTCACGTATGTCATAACCCAGAGGCTGAACACAGACCTAACACGTTGCATTGCTTAGAAGGTATTAGAGGTTCCATGAGGTTCTGGGCAAAATTTCCCCTCTCCATGATGGGGAGAGCGGCACTGTTGAAAATGGTGGTGCTGCCCAGACTATTGCATTTCTTCTTAAACGTCCCGTTTTATATCACAGGACCCTTTTTCAGAAACTTGGAGGGCATCTGCAGGAGCGTCCTATGGCAAAAAGGGAGGAGTGGGATTGCACTATCAAAACTGTATAGACTGTACGCTGAGGGTGGCATTTTGGTTCTGAATTTTGAATTGTATTATGTAGCAGGGCAGCTGATATTTGTGGTAGACTGTCTCACTGAAGATCCTACTCCAGAAACTCTAATGCTACAATCCATTGGTTGTTAATATTTGAAGGAGTTACTGTGGTTCAGTGACCCTAGGGTTGAAAGTGTGGGATAGAGCCATGACCGTGATGAGGCTGACAGACTTGGTGTCAGAAGAGACACCTCTGGTTTTGATAGTTGTATCCTCGCCTAAGGCGAGAATTAATATCCGTAAGTACTGGTAGACCAATGGGGTGGCCCCTGTGGGGGACCTGTTGCAAAGTAAGGAGTTTAAACCCTTCATAGAATTAGCACAACAGACAGGAGTGCACGGGGGCCAATATATGCTACATAGCACACTTAGAAGGGATATTATGAGTAGATGGCCTACCTATGGGGAACTGATGGAGAAGCATTCAATAGTAGATATTCTGACCTCCTGTTAACTAATAGGTTTGCCTCCCCTTTAGTGATAAAAGGGAAATGTGAAGAGTATGTTGGGGAGACCTTTACTGAGGCAAAATGGGGGAGAATAGTGAGATACCACAAGAAAGTGTCACAAAATGCGAGACTGCAGCTAATACAGTTGGTGACACATAGAGCTTATTTGACACCTCAGAGGATCTCCAGTTCCCGGTAGCAGTGGCAAGGAGCTGTCCCAGTTGTGATTCAAGAGATGCAGGAATGCTGCATATGTTCTGGGCGTGCCCGGTGGTGGAGGTGTTTTGGCAGAGGGAAGCCAGCAGGATGAAGAGGGCAGGAGTAGATCTGGAGGTGCACTCCCCCAGTGCATGCCTGCTTGGTTGCTTTACGCGATGCAATGGCAGGACATATGTCAGTAAATTGAAGGACTTAGCGTTTACTCTGGCTAAACATAGGATAGCAATGGCTTGGAAATAGTCTAGTGGCCCTGGGATTGAGGAATGGTGCAGAGATCTGTCTCGGTGGGGAGCAGCGGAAACTGCAACCTGGAAGAGAGCGATACAGCGAGACCAGGCAGATGCCCCGGGAGGGGTTCGAGAGTGGGAGAGTTTATTACACACATTGTTTGTTAGGCAGGTGGGGTAGAGACCATGGAGGATTGACTCCTGTGACGTGTAAGAGTTTTATTTGTTTGGAATGTGAAGTGTCTGTAATGTAAGGGCGTAACAGGCAAGGGGAGGGTGGGCCGGGTAGTAGAGGGTGGTGAGGGAGGACTGGGAGGGAGTTGAGTTTAGTACATGTTTAAGTTTATAGCTTGTTGAAGTGGCAGTTGTATACATGGTACCAAGTTTATATATATATATATATATATATATTTCTGAGGCTTGTGGAATCTGCTTAGATCAAGTGCTGTGCATAGGCCGACATCTAGTGGAAGCTGCGGAGTATTAAAGTTGTTTTTCGAAAACTCGAAAATGGGCGTTGACACAGGGCGTGCCAGTAATACTATCCCTAGTGTGACGTCCACTGTACCCAAGATCCCTCACGCGTCTAGGATCCTCTTATTGTTTTTTTCCGCCATACTGGTCGGAAGCATTTTGCAGAGTCCCCTGGCCTTAGCCATACTTTTGCTAAAATATTTAAAATATTAATTTATTGACATCCTTCCCCATCCCAACGTCGAACTTCGACACTCGACGCCAGCTGGAGAAGAAATCGACCGTCGGCTGCTGCACGACGGATTTGGGCCTCGGAAGGCCTCTGGCCTCGGCCCTGCAAGTAGGGAGAGTGGGGGGTTGTACATACTCTACACTCTTGGTATATAGGTACACCTTATACATTTCCTACACTTAACAGACCGCTGCCTCAAGGTGCGTATGGAGGGTACCCCTTTTCAATTCTGCCCCAAGTGCAATCGCAAATACCCTTGGGTCGACAGGCACGCCACGTGCAATCTCTGCTTGCCGAGGGACCACCCCGAAGCGAACTGCAGAGCGTGTAGTAGGTTTAAACCTAAGACACTTAAGGACCGTTCGACGAAGCGTTGGGCCAACCACGCCAGGCAGGCGGCCATGGCAGCGGAGGGCGCCTTCAGCGACGGCAGCAACGCCGTACTTTCGGACGGCGAGGGCATTACGGCGTCGAAAGACAGCCGAGCGCAAGTCCCCCACCTCGGAAGGTCGTCCGGCAGGGCGGCTATGGGGAAGACCCCCGGCGACACAAGCGCTTCACACACTACACACACTAAACACACGAAGTCCAACCGAGACTCGACGACGTCGAGTTCTCGGAAAGAGGCACAAACAGAACGGCCCGATTCGGTGTCCTCTGGGCGCTCTCGATCGAGATCGCCGCATGACTCCAGGCAATCATCCACTCTTGCCAAGAGTGCCTCGCTCCCTAGGCTAACAGAAGTTCGATCGTCGGAAGACGAAGACGACTTCCACCCCCAGGCCGCGCTCCAGGAGTCGGAGCCAGCAGTCAAAATCAGCGAGGCCCCGCGCTCGAAGGACAGGGACCCCACCCTCGATCCTCGACGCCAGGCGTCGAAAACCTCCGGAGCCACTAAAGGACAGGGAAAACATTTTTCCACTCATGGGGAGGGGGGAAAACAGCAGAAGAAGCAGCCTTTGCACTCTTCCACACCTGTGAAACACACCACTCCCCCTAAACAGACAGACAAAACCAGGTCTGCTGATATGTCTAAAACCAGCAAATCTACTCAAGATCAATCCCATATACTTGCTGAGAGAGTCATTCCCAGTTCCAGAAAATGGTCGAGTGAAGACATAGATAGGGTCATGATAAGGATGTCTTCTTTGGCTGATTTTTACGATAAAAATCCAGAACATTTCCTCTCGTATGATCCACAAGGGGCGACACCCTCAGGCTCTAATGATCCTATCCCCCCCGAGTAAGAAGCCCCGGTTTGAAACACCGATGAGGTCTACAGACCCCTTCGAGGTACAACCATACTCACTGTATCAAAGAGAGGCTTCCTTTGGTGAGGACCAAGATTTTGGCATGGTAGAAGAGCAAACCGGGACAGGCTACTATGGGGATGATGAGGACCAAGAAGAGGAAGAGGAGAGCAAAAAACTATACGGTTTCGGCAGGAAAGTAGCCTCAACGTCCGCCTATCAAGCAAGGATTGCAAACTCCACCACCCTGTTGGCCAGCTACAACTGCCATCAGTGGGAAGAAGTCGCAGCACTCATAGCCTCTGCTCCTGAACCTTTAAAGGGCCAGTTAGCTCGGATTTCCACAGAGGGTAGAGCCGTGTCTGGTTGCATTTTGAAAGCAACCTTTGACGCCGCGGACAACGCAGGCAGATTGATAGCAGAAGACACTGTTATCAAAAGACATGCGTGATTACGGCAGTCTGGTTTTAAGGCAGAAACCCAGGCATCATTGTTGGACAAACCGGTGGAAACCGATCTGTTGTTTGGTAAGGCGGACGAGACACTCAAGTCCCTTGGCCAGTTAACCAATAAACCCCCTAACCAGAGAGGGAATAGTAATTTTCGTCGCCCACGCGGCCAAAATTCCCAGAGAGGATCTAACTATTCCCAGGGGCAGGGTACGCAGTGGAACAACAACCAACAGTCTACCCAGGGTTACGGCAGGGGTAATAGGAGAGGTCGTGGTAAAGGCAGAGGCAGCCCCCAGCAAGTGAGGCGGCACGCCTCCACCAAAGCAGTGACGCTCAGTTCAGGGTCCCTTCTCACGCAACCCCAGTAGGGGGACGAATTTCCAACTTCACCCAGGCTTGGGAAGGGATCACATCAGACAGATGGGTGCTGTCAACAGTATCCACAGGATATTGTATAGAACTACTGCAGCGTCCCCGGAACCATCCTCCACGACAAAGAGTACACTCTTTAGAACATCAGAAGATTCTCCTCGAGGAGATCGCCATTCTGCTAGAAAAGGACGCGATAGAACTCGTCTTGGGACACCAGGTAAACAAGGGTATTTATTCAACTTACTTCCTTGTGCCAAAGAAAGATTTGACAATGCGCCCAATATTGGACTTACGGCCTGCCAACAAGTATGTCAAGCCCCAAAAGTTTCGTATGACCACGCTACAAGAGGTAATCCCCCTCCTAAAAAAGGGGGATTACATGGCAACCTTGGATATGAAAGATGCTTATTTTCATATTTCCATGTTCCCAGCGCACAGAAAGTACTTGCGCTTCAAGGTGGACAGTCGACGCTACCAATTCAAGGTACTGCCCTTCGGGATAGCTTCAGCACCAAGGGTATTCACCAAGGTACTGGCGGTGGCGGCTGCACACCTACGCAGGGAGGCAATCCCAGTGTACCTTTATCTGGACGACTGGCTCATAACAGGGGAAACCCCAGGAATTTGCAGGACAAACATTCAAAGGACTATCGACCTCCTCCACGAGTTAGGCGTCTCAATCAACGAGAAAAAGTCAAGCCTGGTGCCAAGCACTTCCAAACAGTTCCTAGGAGCAATCCTAGATACTCAAGAGGGGTTGACCTTTCCTTCAGAAGAAAGAATTCGGAATATACTACTGCAAATTCCGCATTATCAGTCCGGTCAACAAATAACGGTACGCAAAGCAATGCGTTTACTGGGCATGATGGCGTCATGTATTTACCTGGTCCCCCACGCGTGCCTGCGCATGCGTCCCATGCAGGAATGGTTGGCGAAACAGTGGTCTCAGGCAAGTGGTCAGTGGGACGATCTAGTGGTCGTTTCGCCAACACTAGTACAAAGCCTTCACTGGTGGACAAGAGAGATTTTCGCACAGGGGAAACCCTTTTACGATCCCGAAGTACAGGCAGTAGTCACTACCGATGCATGTCTGACGGGGTGGGGAGCTCACCATCTCCACCACACAGCTCAGGGTCTCTGGTCTCCCTCAGTGGCCAAGAACCATATCAATCTGCTAGAGCTTCTGGCAGTATTCAGAGCGCTTCGAGCGTTCGAACCTCACCTATTAAACCTGTCAGTGCAGATCCGGACGGACAGCACAACAGCCATGTTCTTCCTGAACAAGCAAGGAGGGACTCGTTCACCAAATCTGTCCAAGCTTGCCCAGAAAATATGGATATGGGCACTCAGACGGAACATCTTCCTCTCATCACAACATGTTCCAGGGGAGCTCAATTCCCTAGCGGATGCTCTGAGCAGAGACTCCCTCCCAGAGGAACACGAATGGGTTCTACACAGAGAGGTCGTAGAAGACATCTTCTCTCAGTGGGGTTTCCCCACTATAGACTTATTCGCCACAAGCGAAAACAGACGATGCCCAGGATTTGCATCCAGGTTCCCCCAACCAGACTCCCAGGGGAACGCCCTGTGGATGAACTGGTCAGGGATGTTTGCGTACGCTTTTCCACCAACTCCTCTCATCAGGAAAGTGGTGAACAAGATGAACAGAGAGTCGATGACGCTCGTCCTAGTTGCTCCCATGTGGGCAAGACAACCGTGGTTCCCACACCTACGCAGGATGGCGGCGTGCGAGCCCATCAAACTTCCAGCCTGGTACAACCTACTGTCCCAGCAACAAGGTCAAACAGTGCACCAGCAACCCAACTCAATGAACCTGGCAGCATGGCTCCTGAGGTCATAGAGTTTGGACATCTCAATTTACCTCAGAGGTGTATGGACATCCTAAAGGAATCTAGGAAACCAAGCACAAGGCACAGTTACTTTGACAAGTGGAAGAGGTTTGTTATCTGGTGCCAAAGTAGACAAATCAACCCTGTTGATTGCACTCCTTCCACTATTGTTACATACATGCTCCACCTGCTAGATGCAGGACTGGTTTTTAACTCACTGAAAGTACACCTGGCAGCCCTGTCGGCATACACCACTTCACATAGCAAGGTCTTGTGGTGGAAAGTACCAGTAGTTAAAGCCTTCATGGAAGGAGTAAAGAGACTTCACCCTCCTATTTCAAACCCACCAGCAGGGTGGGACCTTAATGTGGTGCTAGCCAAGCTCATGGGACCCCTTTTCGAACCCATGCATAAAAGCAGTCTCAAACACCTGACTTATAAAACGGCCTTCTTAGTAGCTATTACTTCTATAAGAAGGGTCAGTGAAATTCAGGCTCTGTCAGTGCAGGACCCCTTCTTTACTATCCATAAAGACAAACTGGTTTTACGCACACACCATAGGTTCTCACCTAAATTTATATCAAAATTCCATGTAAACCAGTCCATCAAGCTTCCGGCTTTCTTCCAGGACCCGCAAAGCTCGGCTGAGGTGAAACTACACACCCTAGATGTGCGTAGGGCGGTCCTCTACTATGTAAATAAAACCAGACCGCTAAGGAAAACAGATCAACTGTTTTGTCTCCGTAGCTACAGGCAGAGAGGGGGATCGCGTCTCTAAAGGTGCCATCTCGAAGTGGATTATTAACTGTATCCAGCTGTGTTGCTCACTCTATGAAAGAACTCTGCCTTTCACGCCAAGAGCCCACTCTACTAGAGGCATTGGGGCCACTCTGGCTTTCATTGCAAATGTACCCCTTGACACCATTTGCAAAGCAGCTACTTGGAGCTCTATTCACACTTTTGCTCAGCATTACTGCATTGACACCCATTCCAAAGCAGATACACAAGTGGGACAAGCGGTTCTAAGACACTTTTTTGCTCATGACCCTTCTCACATCCCACCTCCTTCTTCAGGTACTGCTCGCTAATCTATGCACAGCATGTGCTCTAAGCAGATTCCACAAGCCTCAGAAGGGATACATTACTCACCGTAATCGTATTTCTGATGCTTGTATCTGCTTAGATTCATATGCGACCCAGCCTTCCTCCCCTCTGAGAGAAGGCGCATGGTTGCTTGTAGTCTTACCTTTCTATCTATTTGCTTGGATTATCTGTACTCACGCTACTCCTCATGCTACCTCATGTCAGAAAAAATACAATCTGAGGATCCTAGATGCGTGAGGGATCTTGGGTACAGTGGACGTCACACTAAGGATAGTATTACTGGCACGCCCTGTGTCAACGCCCATTTTCGAGTTTCGAAAAACAAACTGTAATACTCCGCAGCTTCCACTAGATGTCGGCCTATGCACAGCATGTGAATCTAAGCAGATACAAGCATCAGAAATACGATTACAGTGAGTAATGTATCCCATATATATATATACACCTTGCCTATGTTTCTGGCAATGGGGGGCATTAATGTGAAGTTTGAGATGGTTAGCACTCTAGCCTTTGGGACGATCAGGAAGTGGCCTTTGGGATTCCCCCTTTAATAACAGTTAATCCTGTGAAGTTTTACCACTGTTCGATCAAGGTTGCTAGTCTATTCTATGACAACGGACTACGTGCATGTAATGGCAGGGTACCCCCAGACAAGCCTGCCGAAGTAACTTATGTTGGGCATCAGGGGAGTTCTAGGATTCGTCATATTTTGATAAGCTTGAGTGACTGTGTGATCAATACAGAGGTTCTTAATCAGAATTAAAGTGACCACAACCCAGTCAGTTGTGCTTTGCGGGCCATTGGGGGAGAATTAGCAGTAACAATGTCTGCAAGGGAGCCAATCGGGTTTCTATCTTAGGCCACGCGAGAAAAACTATGAAATGGTCTGCTCTGGACCTACCTGTTGTGAAGCCAACCCTGTACGCATCAATTGAGCATTTGCTCAGTGGGTGGAGTTTTCATATGCCCAATTGATACTTACAATGATATGGTGAAGGTATTTTATTTGTATTTCTCTAAACCGGTGGGGGAATTTAGGAAGGTGGCACACAGGAATTGGGGCTGGTATGATGTGGACTGTCGGCTGGCTAACAAGTCCTTCTGGCCTGTTTTAAGAATCTGTGCCAGTCAGACAGATCACATCTTAGAAGGCTTAGGGCCAAATATAAAGCACTGATCATAGCTACGAAAAGGGTCTATGTTCTGAATAAATGGCAGGCATTACAGTCCTGCTGCGCCAGAGGTGTCTATATCACCTTCTGGAATATGATTGGTGGCAGTGACCTGGATGCCAAAGAACAGGTGCATAGCCAAATATCTCCCGACATCTGGTTTTGCTCTTTAGTGGGTTATACAGGTCTGAACACGAGGGAAGAATCGGTGTTGCAGAGGGCTGAATGTAATCCCTACCCAATTGAAGAATTTACAACCATAACCACTGAGGAGGCCGAGCAGGTTATTGGCGGTTTGGGCACGGGGAAAGCCCCTGGACCTGATAAAATCCTCATTGACCTGTTGCAGGATGGGCTTGGCATTTGGGCTCCCTTGTTGTCACGGGTGTTTCATTCGGTAGTTAGGTCTGGAAATATTCCAGAATCCTGGCCATTTTAAGAAGGGCGATAAGAAGATCCCCAGGTAATTATCGCCCCATCTCCCTGCTGGACTCTGTGGGCAAGGTTTATGCCAAGGTACTGTTGGCGCGGCTCCAAAAGTGGGCACAGGAGGGCATGAGGATTAATCATCTCTAGGACAGTTTACAGTGTGGCTCAGTACGAAATACCAATGTTTTAGGATTGGCCTAATACTAACAAAATATGGGTGTATACTGAATGTCAAGGTACATGCTGTTTTTGTAGAACTGAGCACAGCTTTTGACTCTGTCTCAAGGAATTTCCTATGGGAATTCTTGGCAAGTAAGGGTGTACCACGATACCTGTTGACCTGTATTCGATCCTTATATACTGATAATAGGGCATCAGTGAGATGGGGCCTGGGTGGCGGACAAACTGAGCTCTTCGAGGTCATGCAGGGGATCCGAAAGGGTTGTGCATTGCCCCTATTTTGTTTTGTTTGTATATGAATGAAATTCTAGAGGACTCGATGGGGCGCTGCCATGATCCACCCAAATTGGGGGGCACAGGTTCCCTGCATTGTTCTACGCGGACGATGCTGTGATTTTGTCAACCACCCCAATGGGTGTTAAACATGGCCTGGAGGTTTTCATGAGGAAGTGTAGGGAACTTCATAAGCATCTAAACATCGGCAAGACCAAGGTCATGGTTTTTGGCCAGAGGCATGGCAAGGCGACCAAACTGCAGATCTCTCTTGAAGGCTCTGTGCATGAGCAAGTGAGTTCATGGATCTATCTTGGTCGGCCCAGCATCACAAGACATAGTGATGGTGGGGGAATCCGCTGTTTCTTTTCCAAACAGGGCACAGGGGTTCTCCAGTATTTAAGCTATATTGAGCTCAGGCGTTGGTGGCAACTTTGTATGAGGCTGAGCTGTAGGGAATTGGCAGGGTGCCTGCGCTGGGTGTAACAGAACATGATTTCCTGAGAGCTTGTCTTAATGCAATCTAGGGGAGCTCTGATGGCCATTCTTCACTGCGAGTGCAACCTCTCCCCAATTTCTGGGGTTCAGGGGACTAAACCCCTGTTATATTAGGTTAGGATTTGGAGTGCCCCAGAGCTTGGTAAATACAGGGAAGCTCAGGGTGATCTATTGAGTATAACAGGCTCTGGCTCCCTGTCCTGGCTTAAATTTGTGCGCATTGGCCTTGCTGGTGTGGGTTTGGATACCTTTTGGTCAAAACCTGTGGTGTTGACGCTAGGCTCCAAGTTAGTGGTTAAGCAAGCATGTAAGGAGTCTTTTACTAATGAGTTTCTTACTCATCATTGTAAGTTTTCAAGTTGGAATAAATAAAAATTGTTTAAGAAAAAAAGAAAAGGAAAAAAAAGGATAATGTGGGGCTGGAGCTCCCAGATAGGCGGCCATCTTCTGGACTGCTCGACAGCACCTTCCCGCAACCATCCACCCACCCACACCTGCGCTTCTGTTTATCTTTGGCCGCTTTTAGCGATATCAGCCTTCCCTTAGCACTGCTTTGAATGCATCCCAGACTGTGCCTAGCAGTATTTCGCCAATGTCATTGTCCGAAAAATATTGGTCTATCTTTTCCCTTCTGGTGTTCACCACTAGCTGGTCTTGTAGCAGTTCCATGGGGAAGTTCCACTCCCATAGGCCCCCTTTATTGTGTCCCAGGATGATGGTCACCATAATCAGGGCATGGTCCGATAGGTATATGGAGCCTATTCACTTTGCCCTCTAACCCTGTGGCTGCCAATATGTAATCTATATTAGATTGAGAGGTGTGGACATGGGAGTAATGTGTGAATCCTTGTGTCTGACCCCTAATCTCCCTCCATAGGTCGTGCAGTACCAGTGTCTCCAATTTTTGTTTTCGAGCCTTGGAAGGCCCCAGTTTCCCCACGTGTGTGGTACTGGGGTGAAACCTTCTAGCCATGATAGGGCTCTCCTCAGGAACCCACCTTGTCCTGTATTAGGGGCGTATACCGTAGCCAGTGATATCTTTCGGTCTCCATATAGCATATTCAAGAAGAGATGGCGACATTCCCTGTCTGCTAGGGTCCCCTGGGCCTGTAGACCCAATCCGTCCTGTATCGCTATCCGCACCCTCACCCTTTTCCCCTTTTCTCCCCTGTATTCGCTTGGAATATCTGTGAAAACCCTTTTATCCTCAAGAGACTTTTGTCAGGTTCCCAGATGTGGGTCTCTTGGTACATTATAATGTTCGCCTTCATCCTCCTAATAAGCTGTTCAATCTTCTTCCTTTTTATAGGTGTGTTTATTCCCCTCACATTGTATGCAAGTATTTGGAATGGTGCCATTCTGTGTATTAGTCCCATATATGCCATCATGTGCAGGGTATCAGGGAGTTCCTTACGAGAATGGGGGTCCTTGTCCTCAAAGGGCGTTTTAGGGAGAATTCTCATTTATGGCTAATTTCCCTTAACTATAGAGTCCCCCATCAGCTTTGCTGGATTTGAAGGGTTTGTTTTTTCTCCTGCCAAGAGTGAGACTCTTTATCCCACTCTTAGGCATTTTCGCTGTGTGTGTTCTAGGCTATTTTTGTGTTTAAAGTCTATGGGGTTTTCTCTCACCTCCATAGGAACCATCTTTATTCACATGTGTTACACAGCACCCTCCGTGCAGTGACAAAGGTGTGTCGTAGCGACCCCCAAACATAGACTCCATACTCTGGGACTGACTACTGTCTCCCAGGGTATGTAAAGTCCCAATTGACTTTACTGGTCAATTTTTATGAACTAAACCAGTACAAACCATTTTACAATGGAAGTACTGTAAAGGGTTAAGTTTTTCCCTTATGTTCATTTTCGAGAGGGTACCGTACAGTCCCTCTCTCCAAAGTTTCTGGCTGGTGGCAGTGGTTACTACCGTAAATATTCGACCGTGAATATTTTCCTTTGGGATTTTAATATAAATATAATTTCTCTAATATAAATTTAATATAAATTCTTTCTCGTGTCTTTCTCTAAACCTCTAACCCAGGTCGGGGATCCTTTGTTCGTCCTTTTGGCGGGCTTCTGCCAAGAAGCCCTCCTTTCAGTGCCACTGAGTCTGGGGTGGGTCCATTGTGTGGGAAGGGGAGTAGGAACCCTGGACAGGGTTGCCTCAGCAACCCATGTCGCACTCTATACGTATAGGCTGGAGGGTCTCCCGCCAAGATGACCACTCCACTGTGTGAGTGACAGCTAGGCTGTATGAATGGTGATCTTTTTGCATAAAAGCAGGGTCCTGAGGACTGGAAGAGCAAGAAGCCGAAGAGGAGAGAAGCCAAAGACATCTGCAACGACTAAACCACTGGTGAAGCCCTGCTGCAGCGTCTCACCACTTTTCTCCACACAACGAGAGAAGATCTTCATCTGCAAGAGCCTTCTTCCCTTGAGCTGGTGGGGCCAACCAGTTTGCCAATCCCATTCCCGGACCTGCTTTGGTTGAATCGCCAGTACCCTATACTCGGAGGCCGGATAGCCAGGCACCAGTCCCTCCGGACCGCGATTTAAAAGAGCGTACCTTTTATTCATCGGGCAGCACCGCAGCTGGTTTCATCCCTGGGTAGTGCAGTAACTCGAACCTTCCTCCACGACGATGTTGGATCCCCGAACTGCAGGAACTACCAGGATTAACCGCCACTGCAGGAGCCGCTTCTTCATTTTTAAGGTACATTGTTCCACCAGGCTGCCTTTTCTTCGCGGTAGAGGTAAAGGTGTTTTAAATCCTTTACCTACCTTTTGGGTGGGCTGCCCTTCTCTCTTAATTGTCTTTCACCTCCTGTATCCACCTTTTCAAAATCGTTAATCAAAGACTTGACTGCAGCTACAAGAACATTTTGCTCCTGGGCCTTTGCCCTGTACCACTGACTCTGGCACAGGCCTACTGACTCTGGCTAAATTTGTTAGAACTGCCTTCTCTAGATTGCTTCTTAACTAGAACTGTGTTGGTTCACCTACTTCTTATAACTACCCCTTCCTTCCCACTTTTAAACCATGTGAAATGCCATTTTGCTCAGTTTTCATTTACATATTTTTTATACTGATGCACTGCCTTGCTTAAACTGGTTCACAAACTAATGGGAAGTGTTGCTAGGGTGGGTAAGAAGGTATTTCTGTATAACTTCCCTCCCTTGTGAGAAATTGCTAGAGTATCCCTTGTGTGTGGTTTGCACTGTGCAGTTTTGCTCAATTTTCACTCTGGTTCACTTGGTCTACAATTTAACTAGGGAGTGTATATTTTTCCTTGACTTATTTTAACTTGCTTAATAACTGTGATAGATGTGTTTAACTAGAATCTTTTTTGAAAATTGCATGTAGATTTTAGCTGAATTAGGTCCGATGTTTTAATTTAGTTGTTTTAAAAATCGAATCTTTGTCATTCTTGTAATATTTTCGGTAATTACTGTTTTACTTTGTAGATATTACGTTTCTGCTTGATTTTAAAAGGCAGACGTTAGTTGAGCATTGAATTTGAGCAGACAACCAAAAGCGAGCAGAAATACAGTAACGCTGCTTTCTGCACGCGTTCAGGACCTTAGGAAACTACAATCCCAAGCAGGATTGTAGTTCTCCAATCAGATGTCACCTGAAACCCGCCGCGAACGCGCCGGCGCGCACGGGCAGGCACAGTCTGCTTCAGTCTGTGCAAGGTGTTGCCAGGTGGCCCCCAGAGGTAAGAAAGGCAGCGCCCCAGGACAACCCCATTTTTGTTACTTAAACAACTAGCAGTACCCCCTCTGCACAATTGGTAGTCCACTAGGTATTTCAGGCACGCAGAGGGCTAGCTATAGGAATAGATATGGTGGAACCCCCCACACAGTGTATCACAGGGAGTACAGAGCTCTCCACAAAACAACTTAACACTAAGGCAAGGCAGAGTACAGGTCGCACACAAGACACCACAACCCTGAAAATAGGCCTCCTAAATACGCGCTCATTAAACAAACACGCCCTTAGCGTCCACGATCTTATTAAAGAGAGGGATTTGGATCTTCTCTGCCTAACAGAAACCTGGCTGAAGGAGCCCATTGGCCCAGTAGATTCAACCGCCGTCCCAGAGGGATACATTTTGTATCATAAAAATAGAGACAAGGGACAGGATGGTGGAGTGGCAGTCATAGCAAAAGAAGCCTTACACCTTTTCAAAGCTAGCTTTGAGTGTACAGGTTGCGAGTCTATCCACTAAAATTGGCCCACACACCTAACAATTGTCTTAATATCATTGTGGTATACAGACCCCACTCGCTAACTTCGGACTTCAAAAATGAGGTTGCCATTCAAATAGTAAGCTAATCTCTGTAAACTCCTCCACTGTATTGGTATGTGACATGAACAGGTGGAGGGGGGGACCCGGTAGACAAAGAGGCTATGGCAGCAGAAAAGTCCTTGAACAACATGGATTTCTATGTAATCAACAATGACCCTACAACACCTCAAGGGAACCAGCTTGATTGGATTTGCACTAACAACTTACAATCAGGGCACGTTTCCACGGAGCCTTGTATTTGGTCTGACCACAGCCTGTTCACTTTTGAAATAACACTAGAACCCCCTCCTAAAAGACAGGAAAATCCACATGTGGAAATCAGGAGCAGAAATGTTAAGAATTTAGGGCCTGAACTTTTAAAACCCTGCTTACAGCAAGTCTTAGAGTCATTTGCAGAAAATGATAGCTGCGAAATCATGCTATCAAAATATACTGCATATCTGCAAAAATTAGTAGGCAAGCATGCCCCATTAAAAAAGAAGTCAGGAAAAATAACAACCGAAGCAAATGGTATAACGAGGAAATCTATATACTTAAACAAGCGAAACGTGCCAAAGAAAGAGTATGGTTACAGAACCAAACTCAAGAAAACAAATGACTGGAAGCGTAAAGACAATGACTACAGAAAGGCAGTCAAAGAAGCCAAATTAAACTACTACAATAGAGAAATTGAGTCAGCTGCTAACTCAACAAGCAAACGCTTCGAAATTCTCAAGTCAATTGAAAAACCTAAGGCACTTTCATTATCCCACAATCTATCCAAAGAAGACTGTGATAGAGTACAAAAAGCTTTTGCTGCAGAAATTCTAAAAGCTAGAACTAATATAATACAGGCAAGGGAGTCCACCAGCCCAGAAACCTGCATCACTGAAAAGCCCCGATCAGGAAATAGAGAAAGCTTCAAGTTCAAAGCCATAACGGAGGAGGACTTTTGTCAGGTGTTGAAGAAAATTAAACCTAAGTCCCGTGCTGAGAACATCCTACCCACAAAGATCATTCTGGATAATAAAGAGCTTTTTGCACCCACTCTTACCAGAATAATAAACACCTCGTTTTCTGAAGGGAAAATACCCAACACCATTAAAGAGGTTACGATAACTCCTCTAGTCAAAAAGGCGGATCTGGATCCTAAAGACCTAAGCAACATGCGCCCTAGAACTAACTCAAACTTTGTATTGAAGATACTGGACAAAATTGCCACAATTCATTTGCAAAAACATGTGGAAATGCTGGAGATGTTACACACCCAGCAATCGGGTTTTAGAACAGCCCATATCACAGAGTCAGCCATGCTTGACCTACAATTCCATATGCTAGAGCTGATTGACAAGGGTAAACCAGGGATGCTCATGCTGCTGGACCTCAGTGCAGCGTTTGATCTAGTGGACCATGAACTGCTACAAGCCGCATTAGACAAAATTGTAGGTTGCTCCCCACCAGCATTGGCTTGTATAGCGTCCTTTCTGAGTGACAGGAAGGCTCAAATTCACTGGGGAGATACATTTTCAGAAGCAGCCCTCATCCTATTTGGAGTTCCGCAAGGAGCCAGCCTGTCTCCTCTGATTTTTTACTTATACATGCAAAGCCTCTGTGACTTACTGGAAAGCATCGGCGTGTTTTTCACAAATTACGCCGATGATAAACAGCTGGTTTTCGAAATTACTGGAGATTATGTCACAGATAGCACAAACATAGAGGAGGTTTACAAGGTCATTGACATCTGGATGCAGAGGCACTGGATGTGTCTTAACAATAGTAAAACAGAACTTATGATCTTTGGATCTCATCACGTAAGATCCAAGTTAGGAGTCCAATACAGGGAGTTTGTGATAAAAGAAGCCAACATCCCAGTGCTACCACAAGTCAAAACACTAGGGATGATGGTGGAAGCATCAGTGGGTGTTGAAGCCCAAGTAAATTACTTAACTAAAAATAACGCTTACTACTTGCGCCTGTTAAGAGCCAACAGACCATACATTAGCAAAGCAAATTCTGCAAATATCGCAAGAGCGATCATACTGTCCCGCCTGGACTACGGCAATGCGCTGTTAATGGGAGCTACCAAGAGGGAGCTACAAAGATGTCAGGTCATGCAGAATGATGCCGTTCGTATTGTTAAGAAAGCCAAACATGGAGAACACATATCAGCAGGAAGGAAAGATCTTCACTGGCTTAGAATAGAAGAGAAAATCAATTTTAAGGCCATGATGATTGTACATAGATGCCTATATGGTGTGGCGCCAAGCTACTTTAAAGAGAAATTCTTGCTTTACACACCTAAGAGAAACCTTAGGTCAGCTGATGTGGGCCTCCAGGCTATCCCAAAGGTTAGACGGGCAGCAGGTGGAGGTAGAGCTTTCCCAGTCAGACCGGCCAAGTTTTGGAACAGTCTCCCAGGGAACCTAAGACTGGAAAGAAATTACAGCAATTTCAGGAAATTACTGAAAACGTACCTATTCCAGTAACCTCCTGGTAAACCAGGGCAGTCTCTAGGTACAAATACGGCCAGCCTAGACCTCCGTTCCCTCTTATCACTGTTTCCTCTACATGCAAATCCTTCATTAGGATGCTCTCCGCGCCCTGATGCCTGCGGGCTGTCGGCGCGTTACAAGCAAAAAAAAAAGTGTATAAAAATAAACATATATATATTCTTTTTACTACAAAACCTTGGTCAGTGTTTCCTTGTTCCATAGAACTGGAGGCCTATTGTGTAAACCCTGAATACTGCTCATCTCCATCTTGAGATAAGTCTGACTGCTCAGCCACAGCTACCAACTAAATCTTTGTGGTACAGACTGATACCAAAGGGGATTTATTACTCTCACCTGTAGTCCCAATCTTGTGTAGTGCTCCCTAAGTGAACTGCACGGGATTCTGCTTAACAGGGGGGAATATATCCCAGTGAGATCTCACTTGTCTTGACCCCTAGGGAGGGTGTGTCGGAACGGGCTCACCTCCCTTGCCTCACCGGGGGGCTCCCCTTGGGGAGAAGGGACGTATTCCCTCTATCCGTCGCAGGCTTTACCTGCTCTTTGTACATTAATAGATTTCCATACAAGCTCCAAGAAAAATCTCAGTTTTACCTTGCCTTGCGTACCCAAGACCAGGGGTAAGGTATGTGAGAAACCTGATGGTGTCTCACTTACTAGTCCCCAGGGATCTGTCATCTATGTGGCCAGGACACAGCCATCGCTATTGGATCCAGTTCCTGGGGGTGTACCAGTGCGGGAGGATCAACTGGACGGGGGGGGGTCCTCAGGGACTGAAAGTGGGACATTGATCGGTGACAAGCGGTATCCCCTTCCTTATAACACCTTTTCCCCATCCTATCTCATAGGATATTTAAAAGCTCTACCCCTCCCCCTTTTTCCAACACGTACACTTTCGCATGTCGTGAAAGACAACGGACTAACACCAGAGCCGTTTACCTGACATGTCCCAACACAAGGGTCAGGCAGAGTCAGTCAATTGAAAATAAATACGCACACCTAACGGCCCTTTACCTTCCCCACAGGGATAAAAGTTGGAGCACGAGAGCACACTTTTAGCAAGGCCGAATGCACGTGGAAATGGCGATTCCGGTCGGGCAGTTCAAACGGAGGAGAAAGGCAGCGAGACCTGGAGGGACGACTAGGATAGAATTGCCCTTGCCCTTTACAACTCAGACCTGCGAAGCCTCTGAAAGGGAAATCATAAGACCGGGAAGTCCATCTGGGGTGTGGTTTGATAGGTGTTAATGGCACACAGGGCCCTCCTGCGCTGATAGCCAAAGCGGGGAGAAGTGCTTTCCACTGTGGTGCCGTCCTTGCCTCCTGAGATAAGAAGCTCCAACAGTTGAGCACAGCAGGTGAGTTGTAGAAGACGGATCGTAAATCGAAATGTGCTGGGCCCAAGGTTGCAGGCGGCAACATTGTTGAACAAAGAACTTATGTAATTGTACTTTTTAGAAATCGTAGTGAACGGTCCAGAAGCAGAGCAGTCTGGCGCCGCAGGGCGCTCATTTAAAGGACTCTGACTGGTACCTTTTTGTGTTGTGTAAGGAACACAAGGTGGCAACAGTAAAGACAGACACAAGTGATCACAGTTCAAGGATGTTTATTGAACTTTGTACTGGGTGAGATAAACGCCTAATCTAAAGCTAAATCTAAGGTGGGAGCAAGATACAACCATCAAATAATAAGACCGTCCTAGTAGTGTCTTATTAAATAAAGAGCCTATACTAAAAAAAAAATCTATTGCCAATACTTAGTGCTAAGTTACAAAAAGAGTATGGGATAATGTTCACCATAAAAGAAAGACGTGTTCACAGAACGATAAGTCCGGATTGTGTGGCTGGGTCTCACTTCCCCACATTTTTAAGCATGGGACAAGGCGGGACTTCTGAGCACAGCACACTCCTGACCCTCTCCAGCACGAGGCTCACAATTCCAGTTCAACAATACCAGAACCTTCAGGGTCAAGTCTTTTCTCTGCAAAGTCTCTTGCCTAACAAGGGCTGGCTGATCAAAACAACAAACAAAAAAGTTCCTTCTGTATTCTTATACCTTGGGAGATTGTACTTCACCCCTTGGATCTCCCTCCGTCGGGCTCAGATCCTTTTGATTTTTTTTTTGTAACAATTTTTATTAATTTTCAAAAACCTAATAACAGTCTTTGTAAATCACATCAATGATAAATCACATTGTTTGTCTGTTCAACCAACCCCTCCCCCACCACCCCTCAGCCAATACCACTTGTCTACCGCCAATCTGTATTGACCTGCTTGAACTCCTCCCCATACCTTATTCCGCGGTTCGCGGTGGTTCATGTATCTGAGACTGAGTGTCAGCATGCTTGGGAGGTGCCAATTCTTGTATTATTTGTTTCCAGGCCATTAGATTCATACTCAGCTCCTCCTGGCCCCGGAGGGATGCTTCTTGCCACACTGCCGTTTCTGCAAGTGACCATTTCTGGAGGTCTCAACTACCTGCTAATAATTGGGCCTCTACGTGCCTTCCACCCCATTGCTATTCTACGCCAAGATGTTTGCTAGATCTCTCAATTTACTAACGTGTCGCGTCTGCTTTGGTCTCGGGAAGATGGGTATGCCTTGGGAGAGGCCATGTCTACTGATCCAATCTTAGCTAGGATCTGGGGCACCTCCTCCCAAAATAGGCGTATTTCCGCACAGGCACAAAACATATGTATCAGGTCTGCATTGACAAGGCTGCATTTCGGTAAGCTTTTTCTGATGCCTTACTAAATGTTACAAGGAGTTAAATACGCTCTCTGTGATCGGCCACCAGGGGGCGCAGGCAAGTTGGCCGCCTGATCTATCAGCTCCCCATTTGTCCCTGGAATAGGTGTGGCTTAATAAGGCAAAAAGGAACTTTGCCCTTCCTAAGTAAGGAGACTCCGTCGTCGGAATTCACAAGGATCCCAAAGACACCCGATTGAGCCTTGGAGGTGCCCCAGAGCCGGAGATATTCGATCGGGAACGCCTGCGCTTCCCCCTCCCCCTGCCAAACCTGCGACGCTCACAGGTCGGAGACGCAGAGCCGCTTTCCACACTGCAGCGGGCGAGTCTCACGCCGCGGCCGGCCCGCTGAACCTGCGCTCCGCAGCCGTGCCGGAACACTCAGCGAAGAAGGCAGTGCCCCCCGCCCGGGGACCCTGATCACGGTCCCCGATTCATTGGCGGCCTGTCTGCCCTCCAAGCCCAGCGCGGCGCGGGGGAGAAGGGCGGATCGAGGCACAGTGCAGCTGGAGGCGCGCCTGGGCTCCTATTATCAAGGGAGCTCCATTGGTGTTGCCCCACTCCCTGTGCCCCCACTGGCGGTGACTCTGACCTGCTTGGGCCGTCGCGGGAGCATGCCCGAGCCCCCCTTCCTATGCCCCCCAGCCTGAGGCCTAACACCTCTGAGCATCCGGAGGAGTCCCCTGGAACACCCAAAGAACGCTGCTGCCTTCCAACAGGCCCGGGCCGACGCGGGAGAGCACCTGGGCCCCCACAGCCTGTTAAAAGCCCTACAAAGTGAACCACCCAGAGTGAATAGCCTCGGGAAGCGGAACTCGCTGAAACCTGCCCTCCCCAGTGACGGGGAACACATCATACCCCTGTAAGGGAACACCTCGCCTTACCCACCCCACCCCCCTCCCGCTCCTGGGAGACAGCCCTGGTCAACAGCACGGACTGCCAGACCCAAGTGAAAGCCCTAGGGGCCACTACCCCGGTGACCCCACACCGGGACCTCCAGGCCCATGGTGGCTTAACCGTAAGTACCAACAACCAGCAGCGACAGTGACGCAATTCGCCCCCCTCGGGTCACTGCCCCCCCTCACCATACTTGGGAGGCGCAGACAGGGGGAGTGCCAGAACAGGAGGAAGCCCCCAACACTGAACCTAGAGGCGCAAATAGGTAATTGCCTGGGACTCTAGCTAGACTGATATACAAGGCACCAGAGCACCCCCTGGGTACAGAGGCAAACTCAAGGATTGAAGGAGCAAACTACACCGCCGCTTGCAAAAGTTGGGCCCTGTGACACGAGTGAACCCTCTACAAGTGAAATAAGCCACAAAGACTCGCCTACCACGCAATACTACACACAAACTGAGGCGGTGGCAAATGATTAGGCACTGGGCTCGGGAGATATCACTGGGGACACTAAGAAACCACAGGGATCGAGGGGCAGAAGCACCTTATGAGTTGGAAAGAAACCCTAGCGAAATTCCAATTCACACCCGGAGACCTAGCAATGGAGACTGGTATCTCATCCACACCTGCTCCCGACATGAATACCATGCAGAATAACATCCAGACGATCCTTGACGAAATCAGGGGGATGAGAACAGATATGGGTGCCAAGCTGGCCGACCTCACCGCCAAAGTCTCCACACTGGAAGACCGAATGGAGGGGGTGGAGAACAATCGGGCGTCTACCGACCTCCTGGAAGCACAGATGGAGGTAAGGTTCAGAGAGATACTGCGCCAAGAGGGGGAGCTCTATCTCAAGGATGACGACATGGAAAATCGTGAACGGAGAAGCAACCTGCAGATCTTTGGCCTGACGGAGGTGGAGGGGAAACCCAGGCGGGCCTGGAGGGCAAGGTACAGGATATCATCAGGATTGTCCTGGGAACTGACTCTGGGGAAACCGTCCTGATCGACAGGGTTCATTGAGCGGGTAGTGGCGGAAGGGGTCCGCGCTCGGTGCTGCCGAGATTCAACTATTATAGAGACAAAGCAAGGATACTCGAAAGGGCGAGGACTCTGAGAGACATACAATATGACAACTCGAGGGTGGCTATCTACCAAGACATGTCCGCCCTCACGCTGCAGATGAGTAAGAAATGTGGGGCAATTACCAGATGGCTACAGGAGAAGGGGGTCCTATATTGCTGGGGACACCCATTCTATTTAGCGTTTGAGTGGCAAGGCGAGAACCACCAGCTCGTGACGGAAGAAGACATCCAAAGAGCCACTGATGAGCTGGTTGGGGATTCCCCAGGAACATCTAGGGAACAGACTGGGTCGGACAGGAGCCCAAACCGGGCCCCACGAGGCTCTGATCTAACTCAAGGGAAGCACAAAGTGAAGGACACTCAGAAATTCTAGAAAACTAGGCATCCCCCGGCGGGTCGCGGTGGACCCACATGATCATAAGGGAAAAATGATGATGTTATTTTCTGTAATGCAATCGCGTACATGACCCTCGGGTCTCCTCCAGGTTGGGGGGAATCATATGTTGTCTGTGGGTGTTGCCACTGTTGGCGAGGTTTCTGTTTAATGGGAATAATATAATGTTTGGCGCCCATCCGATGCAAGGCCCGAGGGGTGCTGGTTTATGGAGGGTATTTCCACTCATTCTCCAAGACTGAAGAGACCCTCTCCGACTCACACTGAAAGCCAACGTGCGGTGGAACTCACAGTTGGTGGGGTACATGGCAAGTTGGGGGCATATGGAGGGCAATGTTGGAGGGGGTCCACCACAGGGACTTAGACCCCAACCAAAATCGGGAAAAGTTCTTGAACGAAAAATGGGAAGATGTGTTCCGCATCACTTAATCTCCCGGGGCCAGGGCAGAAGCCCTGGTTGTTCGTTGACTAAGCCCGATGTTTGTCGGGTGATGGAGACGAACGCCTTACAAAATGGGTAAGGGAGACGGGGAACAAGGGATGGGGAGGGGGAGGGACAAAGGGAATGGGGACACATGCCATGGAACTGTTGGTCAAGCGAAAAGATGATACAGGGGGAACACACTGAAATTTCATTGGGCAAGGGTAGTGATGACCATGGTTGAAGGACGGATTGGTACGCTCAATGTTAAGGACCTAAACTCACAAAACAAGCGCTCTCTCAAAAGCAACATGTTCCGTAAACAAAAACTGCTAGTCCTCTTCCTACAAGAAACACACTATAGGAGGGGGGGGGAGTCGACGATAAAAGGAAAGGAGATAGGCAGAAACTTTTGGGCCTCACACAAATCCTCGAAGAAGGAGGGAGTAGGTATTCTCCTTGGTAAATCACTGCATCTCACCGACGTTGAAACGAAAAGGGACTTTGGGGGTCGATTTCTGGGGATCAAGGGGCTGCCTCAGGGCATACGGGTCACATTGGCCACTCTGTATGCACCCAACGTTGGCCAAATCAGGTTTATTCATAAAGTGCTTAAAGTCATGAATGAATGGGCGGAGGGGGCGATGATCCTGGGTGGAGATTTCAATCTTATATTAGACCACCAATTAGACTGGTGGTCCACCAGAGGGACGGGGCCGAAAGCTCCCAATATGGACAACCTCACCATGAGGGACCTCTTACAAGAATATTATTGGGTGGATGTATGGGAAAAATGCTGGCAAACTCCTGGGGGTTACACGTTCTTCTCCCCCCCCCCACCAAACATATACCAGAATTGACTTACTACTGGTATCGGAGGAAGGAGGAGGGGAGGTTGGAAACCCCACGGTTGAGTCAGTGACCTGGTCGGACCATGAACTTCTCGTTATGGAATGGCGATTACAAGACACCCCGAAGTTATACATGTGGCGCTGTAACGACACTCTCATGAGAGACAAGGTGTTCAAGAAATTCCTACGGAAAGAAATGGAAGCCTTCTTTGTAACAAACGACACAGGGGGGATCCCAATGGCCACAGTTTGGGAAGCGATAAGAAGCCCTCTGCAATAAGAAGACCTTCCGGCGTCTTCTTATTGCAGAGGGCTTGAGGAGAAAGCGGGAAAGAGCGCTAATAGAATCTAAACTCCGTGAGGACCTACGGGTCATGAGGTCACAGCTTATTAAGGGCAACGTGGACCGTGAAAACCTTCTGGGTGAAATGAGAGATAAAAGACAGGCCCTACACACAATATTAATTGGTGAGGTGGTCAAAAAAATGAGATGCACAAAGCAGAGATATTATGAGAAGGGAGACAAGGTTGGAACCCTCTTGGCGCACAGGCTGAGGGGAAACGGGGCAGGTAGACGGATAGTGGGGGTCAAGGATGGAGCAGGTAACACCCAGACAAAAACCGAACACATAGCCGAGTCATTTGCAGGGTTTTATAAGGCACTCTATACTAAACAAGATGGTGAATTGTTGGACGAGATTAGCTGATATCTCGAGGACCACCCTCTGCCCAAGCTCACAGACTCAGAAAGGGAGGCATTGGAAAGGGAAATATCGGAGGAAGAGGTGGAGGGGGCTATTAAAAGGCTAAAGGTGGGTAAGACCCCAGGGGGGATAGATATACAGCCAACTTCTATAAACAATATCAATCGGTGCTGATACAACCGCTAACCAAGTTGTTTAATCAAATTAAAACCCCGGAAACCATTCCACCGACATTCCTAAAGGCCATGATCACGGTGATAGCCAAGCCCGGCAAGGACCCGGTGGAGTGTGGCTCTTATAGGCCCATCTTGCTTCTGAACACAGACGCTAAGATCTTTACCAGGATCCTGGCGACACGCCTAGAAAAGTGTCTCCCCTGACTGATCCACCCCGATCAAGTCGGTTTTGTAATGAACAGACAGGGGGCTGACAGTATGCGCAAAACCATACATATACTGAGCTCAAAAGGAGTTAGAACGGAAGGTGCTCTCCTCCTGTCTCTAGACGCAGAGAAGGCGTTCGACAGGGTGAGCTAGGCCTTCATGAAGGGTGTTCCATCGTCCTTGGGGATGGGACCTAAATGGCGGGGGTGGATGACGGCCCTCTACTCTCATGCTTTAGCAACAGTGGTAATGAATGGGGTTGAATCAGAAACCCTTCCACTGGGAAGGGGCACGAGACAGGGGTGCCCACTATCTCCCCTTATATACGCACTGGTAATGGAGCCCTGGGCCATAGCGATCGTGGGGAACGACAAAATCCAGGGTACTAAAATAGGGGCAATCAACTAGAAGATAAGCCTATTTGCCGACAACGTCCTACTGTATCTTTCCAACCCATCCCAATCTATCCCTGAGGTGCTCAATAGCCTGGAACGATACGGGACCCTCGTGGGCTACAAGGTAAATTTGGAAAAGTCTGTCGCATTTGTAGCAGGCCAGCTTAATGAGGCAGAGAGGCAATATATTGAGGATCTCCCGTTTTGTAAACAAACCGAGGGATTCTGTCACCTGGGGATCCAGATACCATCAGACCTGGCAGACCTTTTCAATGCAAATTACCCTCCCCTGTGGTCGGCAGTCAAACGAGACTTGGATCGATGGACGAAGTCCGGCCTCTCATGGATGGCACGCCTCAACTCCATGAAAATGGTGATCCTCCCTAAATTCTTATATCTATTTCAAATGCTGCCGACCCAGATAACGAAGCCGTTTCTTCTAGAGGTTAAGCAGGCCCTTCTCCGCTATCTCTGGGCGGGAAAATCCCACAGAATCGCCTACGACACACTGATAAGGCCCAAAGATGAGGGTGGAGTTAACTTCCCAGGTCTAGACACATATTACAAGGCATCACAATTTCGAATTCTGGTTGACCACTTGGTGATGGGCCCAAAGAAACAGTGAGTAGTATTGGACAATGTGCTTTTCTCTCTCGTCACATTAGACAAGTGGCTATGTGACGCGCCATCCCAAGGCGCGCATCCCAAGGAGTATTCTGAAGCATCCAGTCCTCGGGGTGCTATTGTCCATATAGAAAGAGGGGGGCTACCTCAGATGGCTCACGACATGGCCCTCGCCCCTAAGCTCCATCTGGGCTCCCCCACTCTGGGATGGGATCAATGAACCATTAGCCATCCAACAATGGTATGAGGCAGGTCTTAGCAGAGCTGGGCAGCTTTAGCTTTGGGTGGAGGGGGCATTTATATCCTTGGGAGATCTAAAGGACGCCCTGGGCCTCACCAACCTCTCTCCCTTTCGATACTTGCAGCTCAAAGGTGCCCTTACTGAGAACAGGTGGGGAGACACTCTTAGGAGAGACCTAACAGACTTTGTGAAATTTCTAATCACATACAAAGGGACTAAAGGTGTGACATCGCTGCTTTACGGTCTTCTGCTGTTCTCGGCCCCGCGAGATCCCCCATCCTCCCAGGTGCAATGGGAAAAAGACCTTGACACTCCCATCACCGAAAGGAGGCCCTAAAGCTGATTCAAAGATGGTATTACCCCCCACAGAGGATAGCCAGAATGAGAAAGGGCTACGGTCCTCACTGCTGGAAGTGTCACACTGAAAAAGGGGACTATATACATATGTGGTGGAAGTGTCATGTGGTACAAACCTATTGGAATTAGGTTTTGTCTTGGATAAAAGAGGTTGACGGAATCGAAAGAACCCTATCCCCTTGGCTAATGTTGTTTGGTATTGAGGTAGAGGGAGGTCCAAAGGTGAAACATGATCACATGCTGTACGTCATGCTAGTTGCGGCTAGATGCTGCTTGGCCCAAAAATGGAAGTCATCCCGACCCCATCGGGGAGGGAGAGTGGGTCTCTAAAATACGGGCAATATACGACATGGAATTCTTGACCCATTTGATCGATGATCTAAGTCTAATATCGAAGGCCTATAGCTTCCCTTTTTTGATAAATATGGAAGAACAGCTTGAGGTATAAGAAACATTTTAGATGGAGTGCTAGACCTGAACATTGCCTTTTGGGCACCCCTTCCCAGGGCCTGGAGGGGTCTGATAGGACGGAAGATGCGGTTCTTGCACGCGGGGCCCTACGTTTTGAGCGCCCACTTTTGGACTACCTTTCGTTTGCGATGTGTCTTTAAATATTGTGTTGGACCCTGCTGTTACTATCATCCAATGACCCATGGTGGGGGAGAAGGGGAGGGAGTGGAAGGGGGGGGGGAGTTGTGATTGGATTTTTATTTACTTAAATCGTTGTATTATTGTTTTATTAATGTCATAACCATAAAAAACTTTAATAAAACCGAATTTTCAAAATAATGCACTCTCTGTGTAACATAAAATTGGATCAATTGTAGTTTTGCATTTCTAGACACTTTCTTGTGGTACCTCATGGGCCTGCTCCAAGTTTCGTTTGGCAGTTGCTCTTGTAAATCTGCTTCCCATCGTTGCCTAACCTTAATTAGATTGTTATCTGGCTTCGCCATCAGGATCTCATGTTATGTTATGTTACTTGCCATTTATGTAGTGCCTTATATATCATTGGTATGACCTCAAAATGCTGGTAGGTTGAACGCCCTTGGGTACCGCAGTTCAAGTCAGTAGAGGGAGAGAGAGTCATATGGTGTGTGGGCTCACCGGATATGTGTGCAGCTGGTGTGGTTGTTGTATGATAGCTGCTTCATAGCGGTAGGTGTTGTGCTGAGGAAATCAGTTGAATATGTTCACTCTGGAGGGTGGACACCCAGACTGAGTTCCGGTTGCGTTAGGCCTGAGGGGACGACTCAACTAGCTGGAATGTGCTCAGCTAGCTGTGTTTTATTAGGAAGATGGCGTTCGTGGGGTCATGTTAGTATGGGAACAGCTAGCCCGAATTTACCATGGTTTAGCGGTGTATCTAGTTGAGTGATGGTGTGTAGGAGAGAGTAAGCGTAGTAGTGTGATATGGTGGTTATCAGTAAAGCGCCTGCAACCAGGTACGAGAACAGGACAGAGGGCCGTACATAGCGGCATACGTATATAAAGCGACAGGATGGATAGGATAAACATATGATACAGATAACATGGGGATACAGGTACATAGCATATATGGGAGATACGAATAGCATCTCTCTCATCCGTTCTATCATTCCATCTGTTCCAACTATTCTATCTGTTCAATCCACTCTATTTGTTCCATCCATTCAGTTTGTTCCATCTGCTCCATGCGCTCTATACTTAACATCAATTCCATCCGTTCATGGACTCCATGCATTCCATCTGTTCCATCCACTCCCTTCGTCCTATCCCCTCCGTCAGTTCTATCCGCTCCATCCGTTTCATTCCTTTCATCTGTTCCATCCCTGTCATCTGTTCCATCCCTGTCATCTGTTCCATCCCTGTCATCTGTTCCATCCCTGGTGTATCTGAATGGCACAGGGAACCCCACTCTCTAGATTAGGGTTTTAGCACAATGGTAAATCTCGGAAAGAAAATCCAGAGGATACAATTTGAAAAATAACGTATTGAGGATTTTATTATACCTAATACATATAATCTGTTGTGAGTTTAATCACAATTTAATCCGCACTCAGGCAATTATTTATTTAACATAGCAGGAATACATCTTAAAAACATTATTTGTATAATAATTGGATTGTTGATGAACTGTCATATGTTTTTACCTTGTATTCATTGGTGGTTTGTATGAGTGGATTGATGTATGTGGTATGGAAGTGGACAAATGTATTTAATAGTATGAATTTTATGAAATGTTGATGTTTTAAAAATGTATTCCTGCTATGTTAAATAAATAATTGCCTGAGTGCGGATTAAATTGTGATTAAACTCACACCAGATTATTTGTATTAGGTATAATAAAATCCTTAATACATAATTTTTCAAATTGTATCCTCTGGATTTTCTTTCCGAGATTTACCATCTGTTCCATCCCTGTCATCTGTTACATCCACTCAGTCCGTTCCATCTGTTCCATGCTTTCCATTATTTCCATCCACTTGATATGTTCCATCCATTTTCATCCTTGCATGCGTTCCATCTACCCCATCCTTACGATCCATTCCATCCACTCTATCCGTTCCGTCCACTCCATCCGCTCCATCCACTCCATTCTATTTGTTCTGTCCACTCATCCACTCTGTCCACTCATCCGCTCTGGCCACTCCATCCATTCCATCTGTTCCATCCACTCTATCTGTTCCATTTGCTCTATGCGTTCCATTATTTCCATTCATTCCATATGTTCCATCCACTCCATCAGTTTCATCCTTCCACGTGTCCTTCCTTTCCATGTGTTCCATCTACTCCATCCATTCAGTCTGTTCCATCCACTCTATCCGTTCCATCTACTTCATCGGTTCCATTCCCTCCATCCATTCCATCCACTCATCCGTTCCATCCACACTAACCAATCTATCTGCACCATCCGATCTATACGCACCATCCGATCCATTAATTCCATACACTCCGTCTGTTCCATCCACTCCATCTGTTCCATCCACTCATCCGTTCCATCCGCTCCATCGGTTCCATCCATTCAATCCATTGTAACCACTCCATCCATTCTAACCACTCCATCCGTTCTATCCACTCACCAGGTGACTAATCACTAGCATCGAAGCAGAGGTTTTACCTGCTTTACATTTCAACTCCATTTGAACATCGCTCCGCTGGGTGAGAAGCCAGAAGCCATGTTGCTTTTTTGGGCCATTGCTGTACCGGGTTGCTGCTGTGCAGCCAGTGGGGTTTCCCTGCCCTGATCCTGCCCTCGGCCTCCCATTGGTTCCCCCAATACCTGGTGACAAGAATCAATGGCTTTCAGTAGTTATCAGTGCAGACCCTTGCGAGGCAGCACGCAAAGTGCCACAGTTAAGAGCAGCTCCTATATCCAGTTTTCCCCTTGTTCACCATAGGACGCCCAAAAGACCACCCTACAGCGACAGATGTTAAGTGTAGAGTGGGCGTGAGTAGAGCCATTACTGTACTCCAGTAAAACCCCACCTCTCCAATTACTTGCTGAAACCTACTCCAATGTAGCCCAACATTGCATTTTGCATTATTGAGTAAGTTAGCATAATCTACATATTAACCATATTTTGCATCTGCCCTAATTAAACAGATATTTATGTACGTTTATCCATCCTCTGCATTTTGCCTGTCTAAACTGGCCTTTTCTGCACCTGGCCCAATTTGTTTAGGTTAGCCATATGTATTTGCATTTTAGACCCCTCGAATCAAGGAATTTTACATAAAATGTTCTCGGACTGCATTCCAGGCCCAGTTGATCCATCCATATCTAGGGGTTTTCATCAAGCATTGATCCCATTGCGTCTACCCTGTGCACCTCTAATCCTGGCGCTTTAGCAAACTATCATCATGGTTCTGTTTAATCCCTGTGCACATAATATATTCTTGATATCGCGTGTCGCCCTTCTGAAATATCGTAGAGTGTTTCTATTGTTTCGTCTTCTACCAATACTCCCTCCCTTCCTGGCCATTTCAATTTCAAGCTATGTAGAAGTGAGGCGTGGGTTATTTGTTGCCCCACCTGCAGACCTGATTCCACAGCAACCTCATTAAAGGTCTTCAGCTGACCTTCCTTCAGTATATATCGCCCAATGTCACCACCCCACTCGGCTCCCAGTATTTCCTAACATTCAGTCTAAGCTGCACATTCTCACTGTTAAGTGTCACCAGTGGGATCTAGGGTGAATAGGGAGAGTCTTTGCCCATAAAGCTTCATGCCCTTTGCCAAATTGTCATGCCTAGCTTCAGCAATAGTGGGGGCCTGGGATCACTGGGGACTGTGGCCCACACCATCTCCTTCAGAAAGAATGGGGTGCATGCCGGTTGTAATAACTCTGCATCTTGGGACTGTTAATCAGATTGCCAATACGCAACAAACTGTACTTGGCATGTCGCAAAATACCCCTCAAAATCCGTCACTCTTATCCCACCTTGTTCGTTTGGTCTCTGCAGTTTCTCCAGCAATAATCTACACCTCAAATTGTGCCATAGGAACCCCCGGCAAGTGGTGTCTAGTGTTCTAAAGAAGGCCTTGGGTTTTTTATATGGGACGTCCGTGAAATAATGAAGCAGCCTCGGAAGCACTACCATTTTCAACAATGCAGCCCTCCCCGTTAATGAGAGCGGCAGCTTGGCCAACATTTCATGGCGTTCTCTATTTTATTCACTGCCTTCACCGTGTTCTGCATGTGTTCTACCTTACGGTTGTGGAAAAAAACAACTCCCAAGTATCTAAATGTGTCCATCTCCCATTTAATTGGCAAAGCCCCCCGGGGACGCCCTTTATACCCAGCAAGGAGGAATAAGCTTGATTTCTGTGCATTTATTATAATCCCTGAGAGGTCTGCGTAATGCTCGAACACATCCAATATGTATTGTAAATTGGTCTCCGGTTGTTGTAGGTAAAGAACATGTCATCTGCATATAGGGAGATCAGGTGTGTATCACCCCGTAGAACGATGACAGTCTCACAATACTCTTTACTTATGTATACTGACAGTGGTTCTATGGCAAGTATAAATAACAAGGGGGAGACCAAGGACAGCCCTGCCAAGTGCCCTTGCTTAAAGGATAGTTCCGGGACTTATTTTTTATTGTCCCTACGGTTCGGCCATGTGTTTTTAAGCATAAATCGGTAGATCGTAGAAAACTTTCCTATGGACCTTACCCGACTTTTCGCCCATTAACGCACTCGAAATCAGCCGCCATTTTCTGATAATCCCATCATTTCCCCCCATCGACCTGGCTCACCTGCTTTTGCGGCACTAAATCAAATCCCCCGCCCCTGAAACAGACTTTATCAAAACATTCATATTCCCCGCCTCTATCCGTGACGTGACTGTGCTGCGTAGGCAAACGCGCCCAGGCGTCTTCTACGCGACTCCACACAGAACCCGGAAACCAACACAGATTAGCTCACAACACAGCGCGCCACAATTCGGAATATGAAACTGTACTTTTAAATCAAACCGCAAGATTGTAAATTTGGTAAAGTACATTTATTTGACATCAAATGTTTAGAGAATATTCAGCGATTTGCATTTTTATTTGCTCACGTTCCAAAAAGTTCGTTTTGAGGCACGCGATGTTCCTTTGCTGTACACAGGGTCTTAGATCATCTCACAATACAGCGCCACAATTCGGAATATGAAACTGTGGTTTAAAAGCAAACGGCAAGATTGTACATTTGGCAAAGTACATTTATTGGACATCAAATGTTTAGAGAATATTCAGCGATTTGCATTTTTCTTTGCTCTCGATCCAAAATAGTTCGTCTTGAGGCAAGTGATGTTCGTGTGCAGTACACAGGGTGTTGGTTTACGATAAAATAAGCTCTTCGGTCGCACTGATAATCGCATGGCTGTTCCAACAACGAGGCACTAGGCCACCACAACGGTCTGTATGTTGCATCTAGCCGTTAGTACCTCGTAAGGGCATACTTGTACTTGGCGATCGTCCCATAAAATGGTCAGGGTGGTAACGTTGTTCACGCGGAGAAGCAACTGGCGGTTGTAAAAGCCATCCGCCGTTGTCTGGTACTCGTGACACATACAATAATGAAGGATGTACCTGTTATAAAAACATAAAAAATGAAATTAGTCTCACCATCAGATCTTTATTAAAATTATTCATTTTATATATTAGGTCGGGAAATTATTTCATAGCTAGGACAGTGCAACTGGGTATTATACGTCAAGGGGGGGCTGTAGCTGTCTTGATCTCTGCTTCCAAAAGATCAGGACTTGCCCGACTCCCGTGGAAGCAGACCCATAACCCCGGTTCCGAGTGCCAGCCAGTCCCAATTGGGACCTTTTGGACCCTGTCCTGGCGCCAGTGGCACCAGGCTCATAAAGATGCCCAGTCCCAGCGCTGGAAGCGCCGGGCTCATAATGCTTGGGTGGACTTACCTGCAGCAGACCATGCTGCTTACTTACCTGCCAGTTGAACCCCTGATCCTCGTCTGTTTGGGACTACTTTTCCTGTTGGGTGGGGCAGGAGCCACTCCCTAGGTTCAGAACACTGGAACTCTTCTGGAAAGCAGGAACTCTTTTCTTACCTAGGCGTGGCTGTGGAAGGAGACACCTAAGCACTACAGGAGGCTATTTAAACCACACCCGATGGATGAATCTTGCTTTGCGTTATTCTGCATTCTCTGCAGCAGAACGCTCATCGTGTCTTCTGCTTCTGATCCTGGGCCTAAGGGAACAAAGGCTTACCATCCTGGAATCCAGTCTTCAGCAGCACCTGTAAAGACAGTCTTCAGCAGCACCTGTAAAGACAAAGAAAGAACAGGTTAGCACTACGGTCTTCAGTGGCAGCGCATCTCTTACCTGGTCCATCAGCTGTCACCAACGCCTCGCGCTGCATTCCGGCATCTGAAAGACAAAGGCTTACCTACTCTTCGCATGCTCCGGAGGTCTTCGCACTGCATTCCGGCATCTGAAAGACAAAAGCTTACCAGCTCTTCGCACGCTCTGGAGGCCTTCGGCGCTGCATCCCGCATCTGAAAGACAAAAGAAGGTGCGTTTAAAGACATTGGGCAACTTTATTACTCACGTGCCATTACTCCTTCCCACGCCGAATCCAGTGGGTATTCCAGCACCCTTCAGCTTCTCTAAAGCTCCGAACTTGTACCTGCAAGATAAAAGGGACAGTTAGTGCGCATCGTGAAGCAGGCTACAAGCGCTTACTTACGTGCTTCCAGGCGCTTCTATTCCTCACACGGGTTCGATCCACAACTCTCATCAGCCCGCCATCCGCCATCGCCGGAACCCTGCAAAACAAGAGATATCATTACAAAAGACTTTTAAGACATTTGAAGTGCCCAGAACTTACCGTTCGTGCAGTTAACGACGGACAGCAGTCCTCTGAGGTCAAGAGGCCTGCACCCTTATCCAGTGAAGAAACTGGTTACGGCACCCTGCCCCGAGGCAGATGGAGAGCTCGGCGTTCACTTACCTAAGACATCTTACTCTTCGAGTCAGACATACAGTGCACAGAGGTCCAGCCCAAAGAGCCAACCGTGTGTTACACATCACCTTTGAAGATACGGCATTCACCCAGTCAAGACCGGCGCCTCTGCGGGAATCAGGTGAGCGTTACAGAACGCAAAGCCTATCGCAAAACTCCCACCCAGGCGCTATGGAAAACTCGGATACCGACCAGCTAGCCCAGTTACTTGGGGAACTAAGAGCAGAAGTGCATGCAGCCCGTCAGGAAACGAATGCTCTAAGAAGGGAACTGATTATTTCCAAGGAGCGAACAGACGATCTCGCTAGACAATTGCTACAGTCACAAGCCGGACAGACTCCGTTACCCGCATCAGGGGCAAATCTTCCTTCAACATCCTCTACGAACCCAGTGCAGATCAACCTACCTGGGAATGTACCTCTGGCTCCGCCCGAACGATTTTCTGGTGACCCAAAGAGGTTTGCAGTATTTATTAATCAGTGCCGGTTGCACTTCTTATGCCGGCCAGCAGCCTTTCCAACTGATCAAGCTAAGGTAGCTTTCGTGCTTTCGTACCTTAGTGGCAATGCGGCAGACTGGTCGATCCCTCTAGTTAATCAAGATGATCCGGTTCTCCATGATTTTCAAGCTTTTCAGCTCAGTATGGAAAAACTGTTTGCAAGACATTCACAGGGGCAGGCCTTGGACAATGAGCTCCTTTCATTGCGACAGGGTAATCAAGACCTTTTGGCTTATATTGCGTCTTTCAACAGACTGATAGTGGAAACTCGATGGCCTGAGGACAAAAGGATTACGCTGTTTTATAGAGGTCTACGTGGAGAGCTCAAAGATGTGTTAGCCCAAGTAGTGAATCCCCCGCAAGACTCTTCGGACTATATTGACTTAGTCGTTCAAATTGACCACAGACTGCAGAACAGGAAGGCCGATCGTTCCAAGTTTGATGCTCGAGTATTTTCCAAACCACCAACTCCTACCAAAGGAGTAGACTCCGGGGAACCCATGCAAATAGGGGGCCTGAAAGGACCACTAACACAAAAGGAGCGGGAAAGGAGAAAACAGCTGCAACTATGCCTCTATTGCGGAAACTCGGGGCACTTTCTTCGAGACTGTCCGGTGAAACCAGCCAAGAAGGCAGTAGGAGCTGCAGTTACCAGGGTCACAAACTCTGAGCAGGGAAACGACCTCGCCCGACAAGAATAGAGGTCCTCTTGCCGAGCGTTAAAACCAGTTCCGTGACCTCGCATTTCATGATACCTATGGTCCTCATTAGCCCTGAACATCCGGATCGATTACATGCGATTGAAGCTTAGGTCGACAGCGGTGCCATCGGCAATTATGTGGATCATGAAATGGTTTTGAGGATGAATCTGACTCTTTGTCCAAAGGCTATAAAGGACGTCATTACTACGGTGGATGGTACGGAGATAGCCTCCGGACCAGTAATGCATACCACCCAAGAAGTGACGCTAGTAAGTCAAGATGGACACCATGAGAAGATCGTGTTCGATGTGATCAAGGCCCCTCAGTTCCAGATTATTCTAGGAATTCCTTGGTTAGAGAAGCACAATCCTCAGATCGATTGGCGAGCAAGAACGGTTCAGTTTCCAGAATGTGTCTCTACTTGTCACCCTCGACCTGGTGTTGCACTGGCAGCAATTTCCTCAGAGGCTCCCCAGTTACCTCCTGAATACCTAGAATTCCAAGATGTTTTCCGGAAGGATCAGGCTAACTCTCTACCTCCTCATAGGTCTTATGACTGCCAGATAGACCTGATACCTGGATCTACTCCTCCTTGTAGTAGAATGTATGCCCTCACCGAGCCTGAGAATCTTCACCTCCGACAATACCTGGATCAATACCTAGCGAATGGGTTTATTCGTCCTTCCAAGTCCCCTGCTTCCTCAGCTTCGTTCTTCGTTCCAAAAAAAGAAGGGGACCTTAGAACTTGTATAGATTATCGCGCCCTGAACCAGATCACCGTTAAGAATAGATATCCGTTACCTTTGATCCCTGAACTCCTGGACCAAGTCAGAAAAGCATGCATATATACAAAGCTGGATCTTAGAGGAGCCTACCACTTGGTACGAGTAAAAGAGGGCGATGAATGGAAGACGGCCTTCCGCACCAAGTATGGGCTATTTGAATATCAGGTCATGCCCTTCGGACTTTGTAATGCCCCGGCCGCCTTTCAATATTTTAAGAACGATGTCCTCAGAGAGCTCATAGATGTGTGTGTTGTTGTTTACATTGACGACATCCTCGTTTATTCTTCATCGGAAACTGAATATCGGAAACACGTGAAAATGGTCCTCGAGAGATTGCGTCAACACAAACTTTTCGCTAAGTTGGAAAAATGTGTTTTCAACGTGACTGAAGTTGAATTCTTGGGATTCATATTATCACCTAGCGGAGTGCGTATGGATTCAAAGAAGGTCGATGCAATTCTCAAATGGCCATCGCCATCCTCCGTAAAAGGTGTTCAAAGCATGTTAGGCTTCGCTAACTTTTACCGCAGGTTTATCCCCGAATTCTCTCGAATAGTCCAGCCCATCACCGCCTTGTTAAAGAAAAACAAACGTTTTGAATGGTCTACCGAGGCGGAACAAGCTTTCCAGAATTTGAAGACTAGATTTATCTCTGCACCGATCTTAAAACATCCTCGCCCAGAACTCCCCTACATCGTTGAAACTGATGCTTCGAGCCTTGCCATGGGGGCAGTTCTATCACAAAAGGATCCAGTAACCAATCAGTTGCATCCCGTGGCATTTTGGTCCCGCAAATTCTCGCCTCCTGAAATCAATTACACTATTACTGATAAGGAACTTCTAGCTATCAAGTCCGCCTTTAAGGCTTGGCGGCATTATCTTCTGGGGGCCCGACACACCGTTACTGTGATTACAGATCACCGAAACCTGCAATATTTGAAAACCGCAAAAGCTCAATCCTCTAGGCAACTCCGTTGGGCACTATTCTTTGCCGAGTTTGACTTCATAATTACCTATCGACCTGGTACAAAAAACGGTAAAGCTGATGCCCTTTCTCGGATGGGAGTGGAAGAACATTTGATCAATCCTAAACCTGTACCTATCATTCCCGAACAAAGAATTCTAGGTGTAATCGCCACACAATCCATAGAGGAAGTTAAGGATAAAGCCAGGCTACTGGTAACTCCAGCAGACATACAGAATTGGCATCTGCAGGGAAAGGACTTTACAGTGAAGGACAACCTATTATATTTCCAAGAACGGTTATACCTGCCCAGCACAGATTTACAGAAAAAGGTAATCTCTTGTTATCACGATTCTTTAATGGAAGGACATCCCGGTATGACCAAGACCTCGGAAAAGATCAAGCGCTACTTCTGGTGGCCGTCTTGGAAAAAAGATATCAGAGACTTTATAATGTCCTGTGGAGTATGCGCCCAAAACAAGAGTCAAAAGGAAAAACCAGCTGGCCTCTTACGCCCTATTGACATCCCGCCTCGCCCTTGGCATACGCTTTCTATGGACTTCATCACCGATCTACCTCCATGCTCCGGATACAATACGATCCTAGTAATCGTGGACCTATTCTCCAAGATGGCGCATTTCATTCCACTCAAAGGCTTACCAACAGCAGCAACTCTGGCCCGAGAATTTCTCGAAAACATCGTCCGACTGCACGGTTTTCCTTCAGTTCTAATTTCGGATCGAGGTAGTCAATTTATTTCTCATTTTTGGCGAAGTTGCTGTCGGTCGGCTCAAATTGATGTGAGACTATCGACCAGTCACCACCCTCAAACCGACGGACAAACCGAGAGGACCAATCAAACTCTGGAACAGTATTTGCGCTGCATGCTATAACACACTGAAAAAACTTGGAAAGATATCCTTTGGATAGCCGAATATGCCTACAATAACTCTGTCCTCTCGGGAACTGGGAAGACCCCGTTTTTTCTTTTATACGGTAGTCACCCTCGAACCTCGGAGTTGGATCCACTCCAAGATCTTGGAACACCAGCAGTAGACCACCTGCATTCTACATTCACCCAGGCCTTTAAGGAAGCCGTTTCTCACCTTCAAAGGGCTAAAGAACAATACAAGAAAGGAGCAGACCAACATCGGAAGGAAGCCCCCCAATATCAAGTAGGAGATCAAGTCTGGTTATCCACCAAATATCTACCTCTAAAAGGACCACGCACATTCAACCCAAGATACCTTGGTCCCTATTCCATCACTACCATAGTAAATCCAGTAGCGGTCAAGTTGGACTTGCCCCTTCACATGAAGATACATCCGGTCTTCCACGTCTTTCTATTAAAACCCGTGCAACCTCAAACCCGACTAACTACATCTCCAAAACCTATTCTAGTTGATGGAGAACTTGAGTTTGAAGTCAAAAGCATCCTGGATTCCAAGATCTCCAAATCTAAACTATTTTACCTGATTGACTGGAAAGGCTACGGTCCCCAAGAAAGATCCTGGGAACCTGCAGAATATGTCCACGCGCCTCGTCTAATCAAAAGATTTCATCGAACATTTCCTAACAAGCCCAAACCCCCGGAGAAGCCCGGTTTGGGAGGGGCCTTGAGGGGGGGTGCTGTCATGATCTCTGCTTCCAAAAGATCAGGACTTGCCCGACTCCCGTGGAAGCAGACCCATAACCCCGGTTCCGAGTGCCAGCCAGTCCCAATTGGGACCTTTTGGACCCTGTCCTGGCGCCAGTGGCACCAGGCTCATAAAGATGCCCAGTCCCAGCGCTGGAAGCGCCGGGCTCATAATGCTTGGGTGGACTTACCTGCAGCAGACCATGCTGCTTACTTACCTGCCAGTTGAACCCCTGATCCTCGTCTGTTTGGGACTACTTTTCCTGTTGGGTGGGGCAGGAGCCACTCCCTAGGTTCAGAACACTGGAACTCTTCTGGAAAGCAGGAACTCTTTTCTTACCTAGGCGTGGCTGTGGAAGGAGACACCTAAGCACTACAGGAGGCTATTTAAACCACACCCGATGGATGAATCTTGCTTTGCGTTATTCTGCATTCTCTGCAGCAGAACGCTCATCGTGTCTTCTGCTTCTGATCCTGGGCCTAAGGGAACAAAGGCTTACCATCCTAGAATCCAGTCTTCAGCAGCACCTGTAAAGACAGTCTTCAGCAGCACCTGTAAAGACAAAGAAAGAACAGGTTAGCACTACGGTCTTCAGTGGCAGCGCATCTCTTACCTGGTCCATCGCCTGTCACGTTGGGTGGCAATGCAGTTGTCCCCTGCACAGGTTCGTTCACAACTCCATGTATGTGCCTATCTAGGACATCAACAATAAGTCTCTCAATAAAGTCATATTGCATATCCTCAAACACTGGTTTGATAACCCATTGTTTACTTCTTTTAGTGAAGGCCTTATTGTAGCGAAGCGTCCCTAAAGTTCCGGTCGTCCTACTTTGTTGACGACCAACATTATGGTTATGTGCCAAGACCGCTAGAAGAGTCCGATTTATCATGCCCTCCATGCCAAAATGCAATCGTTTTGGCCTGTACTTTAGGCACATATTGTGGAACACCTCCAAATCTCCTGTGTGGCAGAATTCCGTGAGTCCCCTCAAATCTCTTGTTATAGTTTTATCAAATACAATCTTTTCAATGGCTTTGTGAGTGGGTGATGAAGGAATCAACCACTTCTTCTTCCGTGCCTCCTCTGTGGACAAATGGCCATGTTCACAATTGTGGAAATGTTGGTTTGTGGTCCAGCGGTGAACGTTGCTACAGTGTAGCATTACTGACCGCCATTTTTCCAGTAGAATTTCCAACGACCCTCCACATGTTTTTGAGCTCCACCAAAGATGGTTGCTGATTGACTTGGACCACTGTGAAATACCTTGCATATCTTTTTTTTTACCTGCAGCCGACATTTTTTTATTGATTGTTTTTGCCAAACGTCAAATTGGTGATTTATATTTTTGTACTCTTCTCTCATTGTCTTGGCAATTGAAACGTGTCTGTCCGTGGCTATCAGGTCGATCACCATTCCCCGCGATTGTAGTTCTTGCAATGATGCTACAAAGCCAACTTTCTCCATGGCCACTGAGGATGTACTTTGTGACACCTGCACGACCACCGAACTCACAATTTTCTTACTTTCCATGTCCTGAAAGTGGTAGGTGCAGTACTTGGCTGAAAATCCTGGGCTGTCGCACTGTCCATCACCGGCTAGCCTGAACCGTTTGCCCGCGAAGGTACTATCAATAGACATTTTTTCCATTCTCCAAGCTTCGCTAATGGCTGGAAATAGATAATCGGTTTGGTATTTGTAGAACTGAGTTTTCGCAATGAAATGGATTCCCACAAACTGAAAGAAAGACTCTAACTTTTTAAAACTTGAACCACTAAAAAGTGCAGCCGCTGCACAAAGTAGATTGCCTGCTGGCAGTTGCCCCAGCATGGGTTGTGCAGACCATGAGAAAGGATGATATTTTGTACAGGTGGCATGTATTTTAAGGTTAGTGCCTCGAATTGCACGAGTCACATTAATCAATGGCTCCCCACATACTTCCCCACCAACCGAATGCCCACATTTCATCCGAATAATAATATCAATCAAACAACTATCGAATACAATGAATTTGGCCTCTTTCCTTATACTGTCACTCTGCATCCCAGCTGGTTCGGCCTGTAACGTTGAGGACATGTCACTCACATGAAAGGTAGAATCTCTGATATCGTCTTCCGCTATGTTCAGTGATATTGATGGTGTTTCATTGTCGTCCACTTCATTCTCTTCCATTGCAACATCTGTTCCTTCTCCGGCGATGGGTGAATAAAACAATTTCTTCAACTTTCTCGCGGTCTTAGTTTTTGCGGGTGTGGATTCTGTGAATTGATCTCCGACTGCATCCGAACTACCAGGAGGACATTCACTATCAATGGCTGGTGGTGGTATAGCTCCGTTGTCAATCACTTCATATTCTTCCCATTGGCACGATGCATCTCCAGTCTCAAGTCCCTGCCAAAAGGTTTGACAAGCAACATCTCTCGTTCGCTTCACTGTTTGTGTAAATCTAGTTCGTACACCCACTCGCAACTAGAGGACAGATTGGAAAATGGATGTTCAGTTTAAACACAACTTACAGTATTGAACTATTAACAGTGAAAAACAACATTATATAGTGACCAGGACACTAACCTTCTTTTGCTTTCTTTTCTTTGAAACTTTCTTGCCTCGAACTTCAACATCAGGACGCTGTTGCTCCGACTCGTGTGTGCATGTCTCCACTTCCTCTTGCGCTGCAACGACTATATTTTCATGATAAGCACATCCATCACGCACTGACGCTCCATCGACTCCCTGAAACATAGAACTTTCATTAGTATGTATAATAATATTGAAAACACAAAATGTACTTGGGGACCAATACCCACATACATCTCAATAGCAAAACACGAATGAACGCTTTGTGTAGAACATTCAAACGACAATTATTCACGCATTGTTGATCTAGTTAGATGGAACTGTCAAGATCCATACCTCGGGCTCCTCATAGACTTCCATTGATGATATTATTGAAGATGATGCTTCAGTGACTCCCTGAAACACAGTAATTGCATTAGTATGGTTTTCTATTTCGTTAAAAAGAACATAAACTTTGTGCAGGCGTCAACGGCTCATCTAAATAGACCTGCACAAATGATCAGTTGTCTAAAATAAATAATGGATATCTAAATATGATTCGATTTGCTCGATCGTTGGAAGTGTCACCACCCAGAGATCTGCATCAACTACTAGGGGTGATGTTCTTGTAGAAGAAGCTCCGTCATCTCCCTGAAACATAGTACTTGCGTTAATAAAGAAGGAAGTATAGCGGATGTAATCACGTCATATGATTTCGCTTGATCGAACTGTCAGTATCCATACCTCGAAATGCATAAGAACATCAAGGGACGATGTAACTGCGGTGCACACTTCTGCAAGCTGTTGCACCGACCCGTAACTGCATGCTCCCCCTTCTTCTTGGACTAATGCTCCATCGACTCCCTGAAACATAGGACTTTCATTAGTAATGAACACAATATTGAAAAAAGAAGACACATAGGAGGGCGACGACAGAAGGACATATCAATGGCTAAAAACGAAAGAAACATTGTGTGTAACAATCACGCTACAAGAATGCAAGATCTGATGATCTCCATCGATGGAACTGTCCGGAAACGTACCTCGAGCATCTGAGTGACATCAACGGTTGTCGTCAATGCGTTGGACTCCTCAGCATCTCCCTGAAAGACAGTACTTGCATTATTTTGGATAACAATAATTATAACTGAAAACAAAGACTAGAGGACGAGTACAAGGGTGTACCATTAGGTAAAATAATCACACAATAAATTAAAACTATTGATTTACATGCCTAAAACAAGTCAGTGGCAGAATAGCTAAGTAAGATTACCCGATAGGCGCTTGAAGTGGCTGATGACTGCAATAACGACACGGATGGAGAATCTTCCGCCTTCATATTGAGTGGATACATAAATGGGGAAATTATTGTTAGCTAATGCTACACACTACCGCAAGGCCGAGAGATAAATACGTAAACTTGACTCACCAGTGGAGGGATGTGGACGAATAGAGTGGGAATAGCGGTTGAGAGCAATTTTTGCTTCGCTCGCGGTGTGTTCTTCTTTATTAGCAATGATGTGGAGTACATGTCTGAGCTAAAGTGCCTGCTGCAGATGCGGTATCGATCACCCCTCTTGTCCGCAAACACTTCTAGGACACTACTTTCAAGCTCAGACCGTGGATATCCGCAATATCGGACCCATTCTCTTATCTGATCTATTGTCTTAGGGAAAACATGCATTATAGTACCTTCAGATTTATTATGGGTCTTCGAAGGGCAACCGCCAATGGAACAGGCAGGCATTGTGGAAAGTTCTGAAAAGTAAAGATCAACAATTCTCAATGAATACCAATGTGTTAAAAAATTAAATGACACATAGAAGGTTCAATGCAAGGTTCGTTTTGGTTCTTGGAACTATACACGTTATTCACATGCGGATAAGTATTTGAATAACTTTAAAAAAATAGAAAAATAATTTGACTAAACTCAGAACATGTGACTAGTTCCTTGCATGTACTGTCTTGAACGAAAAGAAAACATGGATGCAATTTGATGACTACTAGCAAATAGATATAAATTAAAAAATTGGACGCAAAATGATTATGGTACATGGCCTTACCTTGACGAACAAACAGTTAGATGCAGGGATCAGAGTAGTTTCTTGTCGTAGAACAGGGAGCAGTTCACAGGTTGCAAACTGACGAGTTTCCTCGAAGTGGTCACGGAAGTTCACAGAGACGAAGAGCAGATAACCAGCACCTTCATGGGTTGACTAGCAAAGCGCAAAGAAGTTCTCATTAGAAATATGAAGTGGGTTATAAAGAATTCGAAACAGGGGTGTGTTTGTGAATGAATGACGTGTATATGTCGTGGCATTATATGGTTTGCAGGGGGGCGTCCAGCGTGAGGGGGGATGCTTGGCAGGAGACACGGGGTCTGGAGGTAGACATGGGAACAACAACCAATGCTCTATAGACCACTTTGAAGTGTACATGGTCTTTGGCACCTCTTGGCCTTTATCTCTCCCTGACAGCTCCACTTGCCAGCACAAGTACCCCGGTGCGAACTGCCTTTGATAGGGCGGGGGGTGGATTGGGGCGGTGGTCGTGCAGACAAGACACAGGAAGACTCGTGAATGGAGACACACTTATGTGGATTGCAGGGGGGCGTCCAGCGTGAGGGGGGATGCTTGGCAGGAGAAACAGGGTCTGGAGGTAGACATGGGAACAACAACCCATGCTCTATAGACCACTTTGAAGTGTACATGGTCTTTGGCACCTCTTGGCCTTTATCGCTCCCTGACAGCTCCACTTGCCAGCACAAGTACCCCGGTGCAAACTGCCTTTGATAGGGCGGGGGGTGGATTGGGGCGGTGGTCGTGCAGACAAGACACAGGAAGACTCGTGAATGGAGACACACTTATGTGGATTGCAGGGGGGCGTCCAGCGTGAGGGGGGATGCTTGGCAGGAAACACGGGGTCTGGAGGTAGACATGGGAACAACAACCCATGCTCTATAGACCACTTTGAAGTTTACATGGTCTTTGGCACCTCTTGGCCTTTATCGCTCCCTGACAGCTCCACTTGCCAGCGCAAGTACCCCGGTGCGAACTGCCTTTGATAGGGCGGGGGGGGGTGGATTGGGGCGGTGGTCGTGCAGACAAGACTCGTTTGCCGCAGGGCCTCACCAAGGAGAGGCCATCTAACTGCATGTAAGAGGCAGGCTGCAGGATCTAGTACATGGAAGGCAGGGGGGTGAGTTTATAAATACCTCACCCTCCCAGGAGAATATATGGGTGCAGTTCACCCTGGAGACCCTGGATGCCTAGGCAGTTAGTCAGCAGCAGGCTGGCCTGTGGTGGCAAGGCGGCACGGGCCAGACGGGGTCATCTCTGTACCCGGTGCCCAAAAGGATGATTTATTATGATCAACCATATTGAATATTTACCTATAACCATGTTTTGTATCAATAAAATCCAATGGCCTTTTATTGCCAACGCTTGAACAAAGTGGTGTGGTAAGTATTTTTGGGGGAGGAGGCAAGGCCGGGAGGCTTGATGCCAACCCGCAAAATAACATATGTATGTCTGCTGCATATGGGTTCAACGGTTATGTGGATTGAAGGTGGGCGGCCAGCGTGAGGGAGGATGCTGGCCGGAGACATGTGGTGTGACAAGACAAGGCACAGGAAGACTATTCAATGGAGACACACTAGATTCATTTAAAAAATCAAAACAACCATTGTTAAAATATATGTTGGGTTTTATTTTAGATCTTAATTTCAATTGAACATAAATAATAAACATTACACATTGTAAAGTTCCGGTTGCAGCACATCCAGGGAAAATCCGCGGTATTGTCCACTGTCGCTGGGGAAATGTTGTTTAATGGCAAGTACCGCACAGGCAGGTATTACTCTCCGAACGCGGTGTCCGAGCCTCCCGTGAAGCCACCAAGTGAAGCAACGATAGGCCACCAGCCTGTACCATCTGTGAAAATGAAAGATGCAAACTGTATTAAAATGACAAAACTTTCTTATCACTGTCGATTCAGGTAAAAAATGTCATTCTGCTTTGAAAAAAATTCTATCTAGAAAATGCACAATATGGAACCAATTTACATGCATTCGAATGATATGTAGATGTAATTTTATATGTGGGAGACGACCATGAAATAGTAGTGGCATCACTGACATCACAACCAGAGTATACTTACTCGTTACTCGGATTACGCGGACGAACAGTGCCGCGAAGTTCATGCATAAGCACCATCATCATCCTCAACACGGTCCGTGAGAGGCAGGCTTCCCTGAACTCTGGCAGCTCGGTGATGCATTGCGGACTTGGCTCGCCTTCCGAATTGTAGGCCAAGCACCCGGAATTTTCACGGCAGCAGCAGTTCTCCTCCTCAGTTGGCATTAGCTCGCACCGATTGCACGTGCACCAGGTGGAGACGCCGTCCATGCGACATGGTCCAGGCTCTTCATCCGTTGACTGGTCCTCCCAACTGCCGTCCGAATCCCCATCGTTTTCGCGTGCTTGCCTTTCCAGTAGTTCTTCCTCGGTGTACTCGGGCTCGTACATATACGGCATTATTGTAGCCATTGTGTGGTAAAGAAAGTAAAATAATTTACAGAGATGGTACAGGTGTTCACAAGGCCTAGAAGCGGCGAAGGTAGCTGACCAGAGCACAGAAACGAGTCACAGAATACTCAAAGTAACACAGAGAGAGTAATGGAATCGAAAATCTGCTGCTGTGTGTTGTGAAACCAGGGGTTTATACTTATTGAGGAAAGAGGCGTCCTGCCATTTCCATGGCGACACTTCATTAGCTGAGGCGCAGCGATTGTTGACACGAAACGTGCTTTGGCGTTGGGAAATGGGCGGTACGCGTCTGCTGATGTCAGGCTCAGGGGCGGGGGATTAGATTTAGTGCCGCAAAAGCAGGTGAGCCAGGTCGATGGGGGGGAAATGATAGGATTATCACAAAATGGCGGCTGATTTCGAGTGCGTTAATGGACGAAAAGTCGGGTAAGGTCCATAGGAAAGTTTTCTACGATCTACCGATTTATGCTTAAAAACACATGGCCGAACCGTAGGGACAATAAAAAAAAAGTCCCGGAACTATCCTTTAACTCCCATTGTTCTGATATTGTAATGCCTGTCTTAACCCTAGCCACCGGGTTGCTATATAGTAGCTTAACCCATCCAATACATGTGGGGCCAAAACCAAAACTTTTCAACACTGACAGTAGCCATGGCCATCTGAATAAGTCAAAGGCCTTAACTGCATCCAGCGAAGTTACTGCCATGGGTTGGGCGCTGTCTTGGGTACAGTTGATAACATGATGCAATCGTCTTAGGTTACATGTAATCTTATTTGGGACATAACCTGACTGATCTGGGTGTATAAGTTTATGAATTATCAGTTTCATCCTGTTAGCCATCAGAGCTGTCAGTATCTTCCCATCCTGGTTAACCAGCGATAGGGGCCTGTAAGAACCACATTCGGTCTCAGGTTTGTTAGGCTTCAGCAATGTGACTATGACTGACTCTCTTAAAGACAGCGGCAAAATGCCTTTATCTCGGGATTCATTCAACATTTCCAATAATGGGGGTATAATGTCTACCATGAATTCTTTATAGAACTCACTAGGTAGTCCATCCGCACCTGGAGCTTTACCCGTCGGCAGCCCTCTTATGGTATGATCCAACTCCTCCTTAGTTGTGGGGGCTTCAAGGTTTGGAAGATCTATCAGCTCTAAAGCCATTGCAATCACAGAATCCTGAGTTTCTGATGTCTCCTCATAAAATGTCTTATAGAACTTGCAGAAGCGTTCATTAATGTTCTAATGTGTCTCTAAGACCTTTCAGTTCTCTTCTGTGATTGCTTTTGTCATACTCCGCGCCGTCTCGCTTTTGTACAACCAGACTAGCAAGCGCACAGGTTTATCCCCTTCAGCCTGTGCTGTTCCACATACTTCTTATAGCTCAATTTACCCAATCTATCCCAGTGTACTAAACACGCCTGCTGCATGGCTACAGCATCTCTGGCGCTCCCACCAGGGAGATCATCCTGGCCGTTTATGGCTTCCGATTTATTTTTGGCCTTGCGTAAATAGTTCTCAATAGCTGTCTGAACTCCATTTGCTTCCCACAACGTGCCCGCTGACTCCACACTTCCCGTATTATGCATAAAGTATTCTTGCACCCATACTTTGAGATGTTACCGGAACGCTTTGTCTCCCAAGGACTCACATCTCAGTATCCACGTCGGGATACGTGCTCTCGGTGGGGGGGGGGTATACTCGCCACATAACAACCAATGGGGCATGTTCTGACCCACCTGTGCTTTATATTCTGCATTCTTGAATTCCCACAGGGTGTCCTCGCCTGTAAAGATATAATCTAATCTAGTGTACAGATCCTGTGGAGCAGAGTAATGTGAGTATCCACGGGCTTGCAGGTGTAGGGACCGCCATATTATATCTAAGAGCTTATATGCTTGTAACAATGTGCTTAAGGCTTTGGCTGAAGGGGCAGGGTGCGTGAATTTGTGATCCGACCTGTCCAAGCGTACAATTCAAGTCACCTCCCCATATCAATGTACCATCCCTGTGTGGACTTATTAATAGGTATAGCAAACAAAAGTAAACAGCAGTCTCTTGGTTTGGTGCGTAAGTGTTGATTATACTAAATTCTCTGTGTTCTACTCAACCTCGCAATACAAGCATCCTGCCCTCTTTATCTTGGAAGGTCTCCAGTACCCTCAATGGGACCGACGGTGCCACCCATACAAGCACGCCCCTGGTATAAGCGGAGTATGTCGAGCCCAGCGTCAAACCCCTCAATTTCTTGGCAATTGCTGTCTGTTTCTCTTTTATGAGGTGGGTCTCCTTTAGGAGCTCAATGTCAATTTCCTGGCGCCTTAGGTAGGTAATAATTCTATTACGTTTAATATAACTGTTCAGGCCCCTGAGATTCCAGGATACAGTTCTAAGTTCCCCATCACATTTGAAAATTCTGACACATATCAGCAGATCAATGTTCAAGTTCTGTATACACAGTGTGGACTCATTGGCTAACTTCCCCAACTCCCATAACAACCCTCTACCCAACAATTGCCCAGCTCAATACCTGGTGCTCAGGCATCCCCACTCCTCGCCCTCGCTTCAGGGTCAAGTCCTGATGTGTGGGCGCAGCAGGTGGATACATAACTGCTAGTATCCGAACAAACAAATCCTATTTTAGTGGTAGGGCTTTTCCGCATGGAGTGCTCTTAAATAAGCACCCCATCATGGACTCCTGCGTTTGCATTCTTGTCTTCTTGAAGCTTATATCTGAAAGGTTCTTCACTTCTCTCTGCTTATTCTCCACAGGCTCCTGCTACCTGTGGTTGTCGTAGTCTACAGCACTTAACTACTCATTACTGCTCAGACCCGTTTCTGTTCCGGATGGTATATTTTGCATGTCCACACATTTGTGTGCATCTTCAGGGTTGTTGGAAAAAATGGCGTGACCTTTGTAAATCACTTTCAATCTGGTCGGATACAGCAGCATGTATATATATATTTTTTACATATATTTTTATTATTTTTAAATCACCAACACTCAACAAACAAAAACAATTCCACAATACATATTATATTTATCAAACATCTAACACGTTACTTCTACCCCTAACCCACCCTCCTTAACTCGAGCTTACTCTCCCACGCCTCCCGCTGCAATGTCTTCCTGAGGTTGCCCTTCCTCTGTGTCTTCAGAGGAATCTTGGTCACTTGGCCAATCCTGGTTAGACCCATTCAGTGTGGCTATTGGGAGTCTCCAGGCCATCAGAGTTTCCGTCTCCTCCTCTCCACCCCTGATGGTCGCCTCATTCCATACCGCTGTTTCCGCCTCTGCCCATTTCAGGAGATCACGCCACCACACTTCTATTCTGGGCCTCTGGCTCGGCTGCCAGCCCAATGCTAACCTACGCTTGGCCAGTATATAAGCCAGGTCCTTGAGTTTGCTTACGTGCCCCAGACTGCGAGGTCTCGTGAAGCCTCCCACCATACATGCCCATACTGATTCCACGTCTAATTGGATCCCTTTCTCAGTTAATCGGTGGGTCACCTCCCCCCAGAATTTCCCAATCTCCGGGCACACCCAGAACATATGTACCATCCCAGCATTCTCTTCCCCACATTTAGGGCAGGCTTGTGTTTCTGTATTCTTAAATCTAGCAATCCTCTGAGGGGTCATGTACGCCCTGTGGATTACTTATAGTTGGATCTGCTGCAACCTCGCGTTTCTGGACATCTTTTTGTGGTATCTTTGGGCCCTCTCACACAGCCCATCATGCATGGGTGCCCCTACTTCTTCCTCCCAATCCCTTCTTAGCTGCGTTACCTCCTTCCCCACCCTAGACATCAAGAGTTCATAGATCTGGGAGACAACATGCCCTCCCTCCGAAATATCATAAATTGTTTCTATAGTTTCATCTGGTTGGCCCTCTAGCACCAAATCAGGCCATAATTCTCTCACCCGTCGGACCACTCTGGTGTAGGTAATATATTGCCGTGGGTGTAATCCAGTTTCATCCGTCAGCTCAGCAAATTCCATAACCTTACCCTCCTGCCATAGGTCTCCCACTGTTGCGATGCCCACCGATTCCCAATACTTGGAATCATCTTTCGCAGTTGTCCGTCCCCTCCCACCAGCGCCGCTAGCAGCACCTGCGGGGAGCACGGAATCGGGTTTTCCATGGCCCGACAGGCCTTGCACCATACCCTCCAACCTAGTTCCAACAGCCTCGATCGCCCTTTCAGTTCTGATTTGGACACCCATATGATTTCTTTCAGGAAATACAGAGCCCATTCAGACCTCATCATTCTGGACTCAGCTGTGGGGTCCTCTGTTAACCATTTACCTACATACTGTAGTTGACTAGCCAAGTGGTACATCTCAAATTTAGGCAGTTTAATACCCCCCCTGTCATACGTATTTTGCAATTTCCGTAAGGCTAACCTGTTTCTGGTGTTCTGCCATATGAAACCTCTGCATAAGCTCTGTAGTTTACCAAAGAATCACTTGGGTATCATATAGGGGATGTTAACAAAGAAGTGTAATAGCCTTGGCAATGCTACCATTTTCAGCAGCGCCACCCTCCCTACCATGGCCAGGGGGAGCTTCGCCCAGAATCTCATGCTCTTGTCCAAGTTTGCTACTGCCCTCTCGGTGTTATGTATGTGTTCGTCTTCCACCCTGTGATATATATCAACACCCAAGTATCTAAAGGTGCTAGTTTCCCAGGGTATCTGTAATACTGCTAGGTCCTCCCGCGAAGTCCCTTTGTATCTACCCAGCGGGAACAGACAGGATTTCTAGGGATTGACTGCATTCCCAGAGAGCGACGCAAATAGCTCCATTACTTCAAGGATATATTGCAGATTTTCCTCCGGGTATCTCAGATATAACAGTATATCATCGGCATACACTGAAATGAGGTGTGGTCCCCCCCTTAGTGTAAATTCCCACAGGTTCATATTGTTGTCTCAAATATATCGCTAGGGGTTCCAATGCAACAATGTCCAGCATCGGAGACCAGGGACAACCCTATCTGGTGCCCCTGCTGAGCTGGCATCTGTCTAAGATAGTTGCCCCCGTCTTGACTCTGGCTAGCGGGGAGCTGTATAACATTCATAAGTATGCAGGCTCCATTACATATTCTTTCAAGGCGGCCAGCAGCCAAGGCCATCTAACCGAGTCAAATGCCTTCACCGCGTCTAGTGAGGCAATTGCCGCTTCTTGCGTGTCCTGTTCAGCCTGTTCTATGACATGGTGGAGCCTCCTTAAATTGTCAGATATATTTCTGTGTGGCACGTATCCGGTCTGATCCGGGTGTATAAGCTTGCTTATGACTTGTCTCAGACTCTTGCTATCTTGATTTAATATTGAGAGCAGTCTTTATGATCCGCAATCCGTACTAAGCTTGTTGGGTTTGAGAATTGGGATAATAATAGCCTCTCTGATGGTTTCCGGTAAACTCCCAGCCTCCAGCGCCTCGTTCAACATATCCAACATTGGGGGGGGGGGGGGTACTTCCGTACTATACATTTTATAAAATTCACTAGGCAGCCCATCTGTTCCCGGGGCCTTGCTGGTGGGTAGTTGCTTAACCACTGCTTCCAATTCCTCTAGCGTTATCAGGGCATCTAAATTCTCTTTCTTCTGCACTTAGCTTTGGTAGGCCTATATCTTCCAATGTTTCTATAATCTCGCTCTCTTCCCCGCTTTCTACGTCTCAATACAAATGTTGGTAAAATTTAAGGAACCCATCATTCACTCCCTCTTTGGTGTCTAACATTTGGCCATTCTCCCCTTTTGTTGCTCTGATAGCTGGTCTGGGCGTTTCTTGCTTGTACAGCCACGCCAGTAGCCTTCCTGGCTTATCCCCACCGCGCGTTGTTTTTCCATATATTTCTTATAGTTCAGGTTACATAGTCTCTCCCAGAGCCTCCCACATTCCTGCTGTAGTGTACTTGTGGCTTTGGCGGTCCCCGGGGAGCTATCCCCATTAGTCATGATAGCTTCCAGTTCTTTCTCTGCTTTTTGTAGTTCCCGGATTATGTCCCCCTGGGGCCCTTTGGATTTCGATATAGCTGATCCTTCACCACCACCTTGAAGGCCTCCGACAGGGTGCCCGCCGACCGCACACTTCCGGTGTTTCTCTCAAAGTATTCAATGATATCTTCCCTTAAGTCCTCTCTGAACACTGTATCTCTCAATGCCTCAGCTCTGAGCCGCCATGTGGGGATCTTCGCTCTGGGGGGGGGGGGGGCAGGTATTGCCATGTCAAAATCAGCGGTGAGTGGTCCGAGAGGACCCTTGCTTTATATTCCACCTGTGCTATTTCCCTGGTCACTTCCATAGAGACAAACACATAATCCAGCCGCGTGTATAGATTTTGTGCAGCCGGATAGTGCGAGTAATGTCTATCCTGTAGGTGGCGTAACCTCCATATGTCCTCCAGTTGAATTTCCCCTAACAGGGTCTTTAAAGTTCTGGCAGCGGGGGTGGGTTTACTTAATTTCCCATCCGATCTATCCATCCCTGGGTCCAGCGTACAGTTGAAGTCACCCCCCCCCATATAACAATCCCTCCCAGGTACGGGCTGACTTTACCATACAGGGTCTTGAAATAGGCTACAGTATCCTGGTTGGGTGCATATGTATTGATGATACTCACTTCCTTATTTTCAATCAGCCCCTTTATCGCAACCATCCTCCCATGTGAGTCTCCTATGGACTGTATTAGCTGGAAGGGTACATGTGGAGCAATCCAGGTGGTCACCCCTCTAGCATATGCCGAGTATGTTGCCCCAAGAGTGGTCCCCTTCCATTTTACTCGTAGCATCTGCTGTTTATCTTTGCGAGATGGGTTTCCTGCAGTAGGGCTATATCTATTTTCTGCCTCCTCCGATACATCATGATCTTGTTTCTTTTTAGATAGCTGTTGAGCCCCCTGACATTCCAGGTTACTGTTCTAAGGTCTCCCATTCCTCAGCCATAACCAGTTTCATTCCTGACCTCTTTTGTCCTCCGTATCACGTGCAGTAGCACGTGGGTGTATGCTCGTCCCCCAACTAACTTCACTGCAAACTCCCCAACTCCCCTCCGACCCACCTCCTGTCCCAACCCCAACTGTTGCCCAGCTCCATCCCTGGATCTCAGGCGACCCCACATTTGGCCCTACCCTGACTAACCCGGTACTAGGAGCCCAGCAGGGGGTTACCATACTACTGGTAGCCCAACTAACCTATCTATTGGGGTATGAGTTCGGGTCCTCCATACCTCCCGGCCTAATGCCACATCAAGTACTGCCCGCCGTCATATAGCATCACAGGTCTATAATCAAGTCCCAACATCACAGAATATACAGCACCTCGAACTCTGGAATCAGAGCCTCATTTCTCCGTTTCACACTCCTTCTGGTCATCCGTCCCCATTGGACAATTCTGTGCCTCCAGCCACGCCACTGCATCCTCAGGCATCTCAAAAAATATTGCTCGGTTCTTGTGGAACACCTTCAGCTTTGCCGGGTACATCAGCATGTACTTGTGGCCCTCTTCGCGAAGCCTCTTCTTCACCGATCCGAAATTCAGTCTCTGTCTTTGCACCTGGAGTGTGTAGCCGGGTACGCGGTGATAGACGCGGATGACCTCTGTATCGTGCCGCCTTGGCAGAAGTGTTATAGAATCCTTTCTCTGTCGCGATAATTCAATATCTTGGCTATAATTGGTTTCGGGGGAGCTCCCCGAGGGGTCTTCTCATCAGAGCTCTTTGCGCTCTCTCCACCGCAAATCCTTGGGTGAGTGCTCCCCCTTGTATTTTTTGTAACAACATGGTCTCGACATAATCCGTGGGGTTCGACCCTTCCGCTCACTCCAGAAGTCCCACAATACGTATATTGTTTGTTCGTGCACGTCCTTCAGCTTCCTCGGCTCTATCTTCCAAGTTACTTGCTCGCTGTCGTAGCGCATGGATCTCCGAGGCATGTGACGCACAGGCGGCCATGTGTGCTTTTACTTCCTTCTCCAGCACGCCTGTCCGCTCCGCTATTGACCTTACATCTTGTCTGAGTAGGTTGACATCTACCTGCACCGCATCAGTTTGAACCACTAGCGTGGCCATGGCCGCCTCCAGTTTCGTTTCCCATGCCACTTTCAGGTCTGCAATAGTGTCTAGAATCTGTCTATCTCCATGGGCTGGTGACGCATCCACTTGGGCGCTTCTCTCTTTGTTCCTGGCTCCCTCTGTTATTTGTGGTGTTTTTGTGAAGTCTTCCATTGTGGGTTGCTTCCCCTTCGTCTTGGGCAGCTTGGATGCCATCGTAGTATTGCAAGGCGTTGCAGTTCAAGGTGGTTGGGGCCAAAGCATCCAATTTCTGTGTTTACTCTCCTATCTATCACCAGAGTCCGGTCATGGGCTACCTGCTGCGCGGTGATGGGCAGGATGCTTCTCTCAGGCTATAGGATGCGTAGGCGTCCCCCCCCCCCAGCTTCTAGATTCCTAAACATGTACTGGCCTCGTCCTGATTGCTTCGCAGTGTTTGTGCTTAATGAGTCCCAGTTGCCCGTGCTCCTTGTTGCTCCTAGGGAAGTTGTCCCTCCCAGCCATTATCAATGGTTGCCTACGTATGTTCTGGGGCGCTGTATTCTGCGGCTTCCACGTGTGTCCGTTCAGGTGCCAATCTCATTTGTTACTCCGAAATGTCTCTTGCGTCCCAGCCGTGTTCCCTCCTCTGTATGGAGCACTGGCTGTACCTTGTGCGGGTGTGCTCATGTGCAGGGGGGCCCCCCAGGCAGTGGCACCACTTTGCCTTGTGTTCCGGAGCCACTGACCGGTGTAGTGCGTCTCCTTGTGCTCCTATATACATCCGGATGGGGCTGTGAGTTTGTTACGGCGTCTCTGACACACAGCTGTTTTGTAATATGCTGTATGCAGCCTTGAGCTCATTTACCATGCCAGCGGGTTTCGTTTTTGATTCATTCCATGTGCAGCAGTTTTGTTGACACTGTGTTCTTGTCAGCACCCACAATCTAATTGCGAGCGCAGTGACGCGGAGGCTCCAGCTGCCTCAATTAGTATTGCCAGCGTTCACCCCGCTCCTGCTGGGCCGCGTACTGCAAATGGCTCCGCAGGGGCAATGCAAACTCACCCCGGGGGCTCACCTCCACATGCTCACACACTGGCTTGGGGCGTGCGCATCTGCGTCAGAGCCCGAAGTCACGTCTGTGTGCAGGCTCCGGTCTCACTGCAGTATGGGGCCGACGTGCATCAGTGCAACAATTACCAGTGTGCACGTCTGGGCTCACCGTCGGGCATAAAGCAGTTCCCCCCCCAATCCTCCGCTCAGGTCTGCGCTCGTTCTTTGTCGTAATGTTCGGTCCTGCGAGCCCTTTGTTCTCCGGGTGGCCATTTTGTTACAACAGTCCTGCAACATTGTATTCCGTTCCTCTCGGATAACTTCCATAGTACGGCATAGATTCAGCTTCGGATCGTTTCATCGCACGCGGCTTGCTTTCCCATTAACACGCTTGCCTTTAATGTGTGTTTTCTGTAGATTAGGCGGCGGGCATCTTCAGGATCATGAACAGATCCTCGGGAGCTTCGGAGCAGCCCAGCCTCTTACATAGCTAGTTAGCCACGCCCCCTACAGCAGCATGTATTTCAGGTTGGACGCTGGTAATCTCCTTTTAACGACTATGTAGTTCATCCGTTGCTTCTGCACTTGTAGGGTATAATCTGGGTAAGCAATTATCGTTGCAGCGGCTTGTTGGATCGTCCCTCCTTTGCGGAAGTGCTCAAGGATCTTTTCCCTGTCCCGGTAATTCAATATTCGGGCTATTCTTGGCCTCCATGTGGCTCCAGGTAGCAGCTTCCTCATCTGTGCTCTATGCGCCCTTTCGACCCTAAAGCCTTGTGTGAGGGCGCTAGGGCCAATTTCTTGCTGTAACAAGGTCTCGATGTAATCTGTCGGGTTCGCGCCTTCTTCTCCTTCTGGGAGCCCAATAATTCTCACGTTGTTGCGTCTCGCTCTGCCTTCAGCATCTTCAGCTCTATCTTCCAGATTATGCACTTGTTGATGCAGTACCCTGACTTCTTCAGAGGTGTGCTTCAGGCCACTTGTGTTTTCTGCGACTGCCTTTTCAAGTGTTTCTGTGCGTTCAGCAAGTGACCCAACGTCTTGTCTTAAAAAGTTCACATCTATGCTGATGGCATCAATCTTTGCCTCAAGAGCTTCTTTCAGGGATGCTATGGCTTCCAATATCTGTTGATCTCCTTTCTCCAGCATCTGCTCTCTGCGGGGTGACTTCGGATGAGTATTTTCTGCCGCTGTGGTGGGCTTGGTAAAAGTGTCCAGTGTAGGTTGCTTAGCCTTGCTTTTTTGTGGCTTAGAAGCCATGACTACCCTTCTGCGTTGGGGTCCTGTCCCGTATAATATCTCCCTGCTCGCTTGATCCTCCGCTGTGATGAGTCAGCTCTTCCAAGGGCGGGCCAACGTTACCGCTGGAGGTGTGACCCAGCTGTTGCCTGATACGATGAACCAATGATATAGTAGCACTTTGTCTTCGTGTCACTGCGTACCGCTGCTCCTTTTGAGCCAGAGCACTGCTTAAGTTAATGCTGCCAATGTTTGCCCCTGATAAGCTACCCTTGACTGCTTGTGGTAATCCATTGTTGTATGCTGATATTACATGGATCTGTAGCGAGATGGAAATCGGGGTGTGTAATTGTACCGAGGACTACAGCCCACCGCAAGTTTGTGTCCAGGAACGACAAGGGAATCCATCCCTGCTCGCTCTCCCTCGATGCGTAGCCTTGGCTTACCTGGGGTGGCCCCGACCTGGTCTTCATTTAAATCTGCTCATCCAGACCCAACCGGGCTTATACGTGTATCAGCCTTGTTCTCGTTCAACGCAGCCTACTGAGCTGAGCTTGAATCGTGTCAATCCACCCCAGCTTGCAAGGCACCCCTACGCCTGTCTCGCAACACTGACACTGCTATTATGTGTATGGCACCAATCTGGCTGCTTCAATTGTGCTACACTTGTGTCCCACTCCTACCAGCCGCAGTTCTTTTATCCCAGCCGTCGTTCTGTAATTGCCTTATGTTTTTTGGTGTTGGTATTAGCTGTCTTAGTTAATTTTTCAGCTGTTGCAACCTTACCTGCGTCTGCCCAATAGCTGTGCGCTTGGCACTAATCCCTCTTCAGTTTTCACCTTTGTAAACCATGGGAGACCATGATGGGAAGTGCCCCCAATCAGTGTATGATAACGTGAGTGCCGCCTTTCGTCAGTTCGGGCTGGGCCACAGAGTACACAGCAGCAGGTTACCAATACTTGTTTACTAGGCCTCATTCCACCTTCTGGGCCACACCGTAATGAATCCTCACAGCCAATTATCAAATTACAGTTATTCGCACCATAGGCGGTGCGTTCTGAGGGGCCGCCTTCCCTGTAAGTCCTTGCTTTGGCCCCCTCAGCACCATATGGGCCAGGCCACCCTTGGGACCTACATCCAATTGTTGTCACATGCAGGCAGCCCCCATTGCGGTGGGGCGGACCTTAGTGGAAACCGCTTCTGACTTCCAAATGTCAGCGGAGCCTTCGTTCCTGCGTGCGGGTCGATCCGCGATGGAGCCCCACAGCTTAACGTCACTCCCCCGCTCACAGCAGCGCTTATTACCAGAGGCCGGACCATGCCGCTCTCATGTTCCGACAGAGTCAGACCGCAGTGGTAGCTGGATATTACTACCATTAAATGTTCACAACATTCCCGCTTATGATCACGCTCCCACTCACATCTGTACTTAGTATTGTGGGCCAGAGCAGGTCGGGGACTGGAGACCTTTTTTATTGTCCGTTACGCCGCACACCTGTTCCGCCAGTGTAGGACCACTGTGGAAGCTGAATATTTCCTTTGTTCAGGCGTTCATAGTATCTTGCAATTCCCTCGCTCACGTCAGTGCTTTTTTCGAGAGCCGGACCAAAACGGGAACGGCAGACCTTCGTTGTTGTCCTCTATGCCGCAGGCATGGTCCACCAGTGTCTGATCCCAGTGGAAGCTGTGTCGTTTCTAATGTTCAATACCACCTGCCAGTATGCCCTGGCTGCTTCATCTGCTTGACACCACTGTCTCTGTTCTTCTACAAAGGTGGCGCCACTTGCCAGAACCGCCGCATTCCGTCCCTCAACTTCTGATGTTCATGACCCTGCGGCTGCGTCAGCCTCGCAACCTCCTTTGGCAAGCTCCCACGTTGTGCCCATCTCCTTCCAGGATACGCTTGTGAATACGCTGGCAACGCTGCAGTGCACCGGTCTTCGCTGGAGCTCCGGTCCAGCCTGCAATTTTTAATGGGGTGTGCCGCAGTCTCTGATGGCTCCACACTGCTATGGTCGCCTGCCTCTGCCAGCCACGTCCTGTCCTTTGTTACGCTGTGGCTGTTGTCTTGTTTCAGAGCAGCCTGCAGGGCCACTTGCTTTCTGTTGCTCGTTTGCAGCCGAACTTCCTTCCTCCAGCTCGCAATCTAATCAGCTTCTTCATGCACCTAGGCATCAGTGTGCACAAAGAAACAAATGGGAAAAAGGAGGGTCACACGGAACAGGCTGCTAGAAAAATCAAGCAAGGTATATGACCATCAAAAAAGAAGAAACCAATGAGGGAGTAGGCCAAGTCAAGGATAGTATAAAAATAACATATCTTTATTTATCACCTTTCAAATCACATATCTAATTCAAAATACATGATAAAATAGCATAAAAACATACAATTCACAGTGAATCTGTACAAATGAAGTGCATAACATTCCTCATTTCACCCTACAGTGTAGTAACTGTGCAGCGTACAAAAAATTAGCTGCTATTCAAGGGGGGGGGGAGAATGAAAGAATTGTATCAAAAATAGGTACCCTGATTCTCAAGATGGCCTCCGATCGGTAGACACCGCGGCTCCCGACCGCCCAGATCTGCGTGGAGCTCCTCGGTGCCAGAAGCAGTCCTAGAGCAACATTTTGCCCTCCCCGGCAAGTTGAGACCGTGGTGCAGCAGTCGGCGAGTGCCGAGTCCCGTTTGGATTTGATGCGACAGTGAAATCGCTGCAGAGGGACCCGGCTGAGGCATCCAGGCCCACACCTGAAGTGCAGCGGCCCAGCGGACCCCGGATTTGAGAATGTCTCGCTCCCTGGGACTCGGGGGGAGCCCTGCAGAGCTGCCGCTTGACCACACCTGGACAGCGGGGCTGGTATTGGCCCCCTGGGCGGCGCAGCCATCCGCGCTATCTGATGCGGTGCCCCCCATCCGGTCCCGACACCCCCCCACCAGCCGGAGCTCCGGTGTGAGTGCAACCCGAGGGGACTCCACCTACAGGGCAGCTTGGAGACATTTGCGGCCTTGCGCCGCCGCCCCCCCCCCCCTGACGGATCCCGCTCCTGCCTGGCTCCGTGAATTCCCCCTACCTGGTCTTGGCATTTGCCACCGCCTGGAGCCCATGAGTGGAGCAGCCTGAGATACCACCACCGGCGGGATAGCCTGCAGGCGCCCGCGAACCGACGCTGTGGCCCCGCCGGCTCCTCGAGACGTGTGGAAGTAGTCGCTCCGCCCCAGGTGAGACAGGCTGTAGGGGGCCTTTGGGAGATACTTGGTCAAGCAGTCCACCCCCCCGCCCCCTTGTCCACCAACCCTCAGGACGGGCAGGAGGGACCCTTCATTTTTTCTTTTTTTTTCTCGAGTCCCTGAGCTGGCCTCCCTGGTAAAGCCATCCGAATCCTATCTGGACCCCGAGGTCTAATGCAGATTGCACCAGGACTTCATAAACGGGCCACATCTGGACATAGTTGCTCCCCAAGCACAACGGAAAGGGACAGGTGGGGGAGGAGGCACTCACCAAGCTCATCTGAGATATTCATTATTAGTAAACGTCCTAGGGGTCCTGCCTACCCCCTACTTACCTCCACGTAAGCAGGGGCGTACTAGGCTGGGCTGGAGCTCTTTGATCCGTGTGTCACCATGTCCAGGAACAGAGCAAATGATCCGCCTCAGGCCCTTAAATCCACAAAGAAGATCCAAGACGGCTCCCTGACCAAACTCTGGGCTAAGGACCCCGAACCAGAGGGGGATCACCGAGAGGGTGACTGGGAGAGCGAGCAAGGAGCAGACCTTTCACAGGATCAACGTGAGAGACCAGTCACCTATTCAGCCTTAAAACTATTCCTAAGTGAGGCAGTAGACAGAATAACAGCTGCTTCTCAGAAGCAGATGGACACACTGAGGGAGGATTTGGCCGAAGGGATGAGGGAGATTAAGCGAGACATTAACAAGGTGGAAGAAAGGGTGGACACTAACGAGCGGGCTATCCAGGAGTTGACAGAGGACGCGAGGAAAACGGAGAATCTCCTGGAAACCCTGGCACAAGCCACCCAGAACTGGGAGCTACAGACCGAAGAATTAGAGAATCGCTCGAGAAGAATCAACATTCGAGTCAAGGCCCTACCAGAGTCTGTCCAGCCCCAAGACCTCACCCAAGTCTTAACAACGATCTTCATGGATCTTTTAGACACGGGCTCAAACATAGATCTACAATTCGACAGAATACACAGAGTGGGCCCGCCTCGGGTGGAACCAGGGAGTAAGCCTCGGGATGTTTTGGTGGCCTTTCACAGTTTTGCTGCAAAAGAAAAGATATTGGAGATGGCAAGAAAGGCGGGCCACATATCATATAATGGCTCAGAAATAGCTCTCTACCAAGATCTGTCGCAAACGACCCTGAATAAGAGAAGGCGGATGGGCCCGGTCTTGAAACACCTGCGAGAGAAGTAAATCAAATATAGGTGGACCCATCCTTTTGGCTTAACCTTCCTTTGGCAGGGAAGGCAGCGCAAGATTGAGACATGCGACCAAGGCCTAGATCTGCTGGGAATTGAGGAGTGCCCGCCATCGCTCTCCGCATGGGCAACCGCCCAGACATGACAAGCATAAGTCCTGGGAGTGGTCAACAGCCAGGCCTAAGCGGTCCAGGAGAGTCACTCCAAGGAAAGTAGACCGCCACCCCCAGGAAAGAAGCCAGTCCAACAGCCAAAATGAGTCGTCCAACTCGCCCGACACTGCCTCACTGCAGAAATAGCAGAATTGTTGTCGCAAGGCCGGGGAGGGTCCTTGCAAACTGAAGCTATAGCCACGAGGCAGGGATTTAAAGCATTCATAAATCCATACGGCAGGGAAGGGAGGTTCTCTGAGATGGGATGGGTTAATCCCGCGTTCTTTAGATCTGGGCAGTTTATAAGGCACGGCTCTCGTACAAGTAGATCGAGAGGGGCTGATCGCCAGCTGTGCCTACCCAGGGGGAAGTTAGGAAAGTTGAAGGGGGGGTAGGGTTGGGGAGGGTCAATGAGGGGGGGGCAGATTCCCAGGGGAAAGGGAAGGAGAGGAGGCCCCTGGAGGTGATCGTCTCAGTCCAGCTATCATCATGGCACCTCACGCCACTTGCGTATCAAGCAGATCAGACTATATTGCATTTACTACACCAATAGTTAATGTCAGCTCAGTTTAAGGTACTGTCCCTAAATGTAAATGGTTTAAACTCGCCGGTCAAATGGAAAAAGGTGGAGTTGTGCATCCGAAAAGAAAAACCGAGATAGGCATAGGATCAAGATTTGGGGTTATGCCAGACTGATTCAGGCCACGCAGCAAACCAAAAAGGGAGGAGTAGTAGTGGCGGTACGGGATGGGTTAGATTTGGAAATCAAAGCATTGCAAACGGATAGCATGGGAAGGTATCTGGCAGTGGTGTTGGAGGGCAGAGGAGAATGTTATACGATGGCGCCCATCTATGCGCCCAACACAGGTCAAGACACCTTCATTCAGGGGGCCCTAACCCGGTTAGGCAAATTCGCAAAGGGCTGCATTCTTTTATCAGGGGACTTTAACCTACCTTGGGACCCGGTCAAGGATAGAAGTAGGGCAATGTGGGGACCGCAGGGGGGACCCTCTGGAGACCTGAAGAAGAAAATTCAAGATCTGGCCTTGGTAGATGCCTGGAGGGAGACCCGGGGGGCCGAGATCGGATACATGTTTTACTCACATGTGCACAAGACTCATTTGCGCATCGATTATATATGGGTATCCTCCTCTTTGTTGGGGAACACCGCAGAGAAAATTGGAAATTGAGCAGGAGCTCGAGGATTTTGCGGGGAATAATTCCGTAGGTGACACATCTCCACAAATATGGTGGGATGCTTCAAAGGCCACGATAAGAGGTAAAATTATTGCCGTCGAGGAGAGAAAAGGAATTAAAGCTGGAGGAAGCAAGGCTGGGCAAGAAACTTAAGGAGGCGATGGCGCAAATGGCTGTGAAACGTAAGCCGGCGCTAGCGAGGGTGGTTCGAACGGTGAAAGGCTAGCTGACTCTTATACATACCAGGGAGGCAGAAGGGAACCTTCTCTGCTTGCGCCAAAAGTACTATATTAAAGTGAATGCAGCTGATCGCCTCCTAGCTAGGTTACTGAGAAGGGAGGAGCGGGACAAAACTATCCTGAGAATTAAGGGGGAAGGAGGTATAGTACATACCAGCAACCCAGAGATAGTAAGTGAATTTCACAGTTACTATTCCACTCTTTACTCCTCTAACAATCCAGACTAGAATGAACAAAGGCTATACCTAGATAAACTGACCCTTAAGTCTCTGTCGGAGGGAGAGTGAGAACAATTGGAAGGGGATATAACTTCAGATGAAGTTAGGAAGGCTATCTCTTCCCTCTCCCTGAATAAAGCTCCTGGCCCAGACGGCTTTGTAGCCGAATTTTATAAACGCCATAAAGAATTCCTAATACCCCATTTTACCAAATTATTTAATCCTATTGGCTCCTCTGGCAAGGTCCATGGATGAGGCAAAGGTCATTCTCATACGTAAAGAGGGTAGAGATCTGGAGGAGGCTCCTACCGTCCAATAGCGCTTATAAATGTGGACGCGAAGATCCACACGAAGATTCTGGCGACTAGGATAGACTCCATCATGCCTAAACGAATAGCTTCCGATCAATCGGGCTTTATCAAAGGCAGGCAGACAGCGGACAATGTTAGGAGGGTGGCCCACCTACTTGAGAAAACCCACCTGAAGGGGATCCCTGCCCTCATCTTAGCGGTCGACGCCGAAAAGTCTTTTGATCGAGTGGAATGGGGATTCCTCTTTGCTACTATGTCTAAGATGGGGTTTGGCCCAAAATAACTTGCGCGGGTGGGTGCTAGTTATCGATCCCCGACTCTCCGGCTCGCTATCAATGGTCATATATCACCCCCGGTGAGAGTGGAGAGGGGCACAAAACAGGGTTGTCCACTTTCCCCATTGCTATATGCACTCCATCTCGAGCCATTCCTGGAGGCTATAAGATCGACCAAGTCCATAAGAGGTATTCCTTTTGGGGGGCTCGCCCACAAAGTGGCTGCTTTTGCAGACGACATGCTTCTCACATTGACCCATCCTGAGACCTCCCTGCCAGCGACATGCGAGGAACTAGACTGCTTTGGCCAAGCAGCTGGCCTGAAAGTAAATACTAATAAATCAGAGATCCTTAGTCTCAACTTGCAAGCGTCCTCTGAACAACACATCAAGGGGGCGTATGCCTTCAAGTGGGCAAACACACACATAAAATATTTGGGGGTCCTCTTCACCAAAAACATAGGCAAACTATACCAGGCAAACTATCCACCCCTTCTTGAAAAGCTTAAATCGAAATTGATTGATTGGGGCCCCCTATGTATCTCATGGTTGGGGCGGATCAACGTCTTTAAAATGACAGTCTTGCCAAAACTTCTATACCATTTTGCAGCCCTTCCGGTGGAGGTCCCACGCCCCTTTTTCAAAGCCTTGCAGAAAGCCACAACCCGCTTCATCTGGAAATTAAAGCACCCCAGAGTGGCGGCAGCTCTTATGAAAACACCAGCCTCACGGGGCGGCATGGGAGAGCCTGACTTCCGAGCCCACTATTTAGCAGCGTAATTAAGAGTGCTCAGGGACTGGCAGAGAGATGACCGGGATAAACCATGGAGGTCTATGGATAGGGCGGTGGTAACGGAGCACTTGGAGGGAGTGTTGTGGAAACCGATGTCGGATAGAGCTCCCCAAATGTACATAAGTAAAATGACCTCAACCACAGGGGAGGCATGGGATACGGCATCCTCACAGGCGCATCTTACCTCCTGGCCTTCCCCCTTCACCCCCTTATTTGAGAATCCTCAATTTACTCCAGGCTGCAAGACGGCATCATTCGATGATTGGTCCTTAGGGGGCTGTCGGATGGTTTGAGATATGTTCACGGGGGAGAAAGGTCAAAGCGTTTGAACAATGCAAATTAGAATTCGGCCTGGAGAAAAAGCACAGATACGAGTACATCCAACTGAGGCTTTGGCTGTCTCACCCCTCCATGAAGCAGGCAGGCGCGCGCCCACTAACCCCATTTGAAAAATATCTGGACACTCGTACAGGGGATAAGGGTCTGATGGCCGATATATATAAATACATCAAAGAGGGGGAAACACCGCCAACTAGAACCTACATGGGGAAATGGGAGACGGACACGGGAACCGCTATTGACGAGAAGGAGTGGCAATAATTATGGGCCCAGATACCGAAATTAACCAGGTCCCTCCAGATTCGAGAGACCTGGTTGAACCTAGTGTTTCAATGGCACCTCATCCCGGTCAAGCTGAAAAGGATGTTTCAGCAGGCCACCCAAGATTGTTGGAGGGAATGCGGAGGAACGGGTACGTGGGCTCACATTTGGTGGGAATACCCGAAACTGACTACGTTTTGGGGTCACATTCAACGGGCCATGGGGCGAGTCCTCGGGTCGGGGCGGTGGAAATAGGGGGCTCAGTATGATAGGCCTGAACCGAGCTCTGCTTGACATTCCCTCGAAAGCGGACCGCAAGCTGTATGTTATAATGATGATGTCTGCGGCAATGGTTTTGGCGTGACGGTGGAGAAAGAAGGATCCCCCACAGGAACACGAGTGGGTGGCAAAACTCTGGTCAGTAATCGCCATGGAATGGCTTTCTTACTCAATACATGTTCTTGCTATAGTATTCTGCTCTCGGCGTCTGGATGCCTACGGGCTTTGACGCGGTACAAATATATTAACATAACATAACATAACATACAAGGCCAACACCTGCAATTTTCAACCGACTGGGTGTCCCTCCTGACATACCTAAAGGAGGGTGCGCGAAGAGCTTGGTGCACTAAAGCGATGATATTATTGGGAATTATTGACCCCCAAGAGGCAACAGATCTGTGAATAAGGGGGACTGGCAGAGTCATTTCAGTGTAAAAATATTCAGATTCTTATAAACTATGGCTTAGTGGGGCCCTATGGAGTGGTCATGTTGATTTTCTGTTGATTGCCTGTTTAACTGCAAATGTCAATAAAAAACAAGTTGGGGGAAAAAAGAATAGGTACCCTGCAGGGATCCTATTGTAAACCCAGCACTGTAAATACGCCCTTCCTCCAGCATTCAATTCTGGATGGAGGAAAAGTAATTCAATCAATTGTTTAATAATCAAATTTTAAAAATGCAGCAATGAGATGTGCTACATACATAGTTGCAAATTCTCTCCAGCCTATTGGTCTCGGATAACATGCTGTATATAAAGAGCGAATCTGAAATTAGTTAGACAAGCTTGTACTGCTGGTGGAAATAAAATTGCAGCGTACAATACTCATTGCCATTTCAACCTAGAAAGTCAACCACCGGTACCAAGTACAAACTCCACCACTCTCGTTTGCTTGCACTGGTATCACTGAATTAGTAGTTTTGACGATCCCAAGTATGTCTAAGTCGTAACTCACTCAAAAGCAGAGAGAGGGGCGACTTGACAGTCGTCTTCCTCAGGACAGGGAAAGAAATGGTTATAGACTCCCAGGTAAACAGATTTATAAAATCAACGGACAGACTTTGTAATATTATTCCATATGTCAGTCCATATCGGAGATCTTCTTCTGTGTGTATGGATATTCCTTATGATCCTTCTTTGTCCAATGTATTGTTAAAGGGCATAAGAAATTCAGACAATGAAGAGAGGAAAGGGAAAAAACACACAAAAAAAGCAAACGTTAAAATTGCATCGATAAAAATCCTTGACTTAGCATAACATCCCCATGGTAGCCTAATGTAAACAGTCATGAATGTGGTACTCAAAGGAATCCAAATCAAGCAACAATCGCTCAGTGAGAGTCATATTGTCAATTCCCAAATTGGAAATGGGACAGGGAAAATCTATTCTATCCCAGTCTACAAGTCACGGATATTCATACAGATCGATCCGAAACTCCATAAAAAAGAGGGCAGAGGAGTGCGCACCTCCATTGGGTTTGGACCATTCCTGCAACTTGGGCCTCCCTCCGTCGGGTTTACTTCGGCCTCTCAATTGCAGCTTGCAACTTCCCACTGCAAACAACCCACGGCCGGGTTCACTCTTGTCTTCACAGTGTTCACGGGTGTATTACTCTTCACCTGAACTCACAGGCATCTCTCAAACTGGGTTCACGTTTTCCAAATATACAGTTCACTTTATGTTCTCACGATGCAGGATTCACTTCCCTTAGCTTTCTCTTGACAATGGGTCGGAGAGGCGAGGTCCCAGGAGGATAGCTCTGCGGCAACGTGGTCGCCTTGGAAGCAAGACGACACAAAGCAACACAGGTTCGATCCCTGGGTCCGCACTTAGAAACCTCTGAGTATTTAAGCGCGTTATAAATATGCAACTAAGACCAAAAAAAAACAATTACGTAACCAAAGAAAAAAAATAAAATTCCTGTAACAGCGCCTCGATGCCTGTGGGCTGTGTGAGCGCTTAAAAAAAAAAAATGCAGAGACTTTCGAGTGTACAAGGAATTTGATGTGAGCCTTGTAGGACCACTCCGACACCTCACACTGCCCTTTTCCAGGGCCTTCTGGGACTTGTAGTGTCAGACAGAAAAAAAGGCGCCCGCGAGAGTCCTTCGAAATAGCACTCCTGCGGCGCATGACTACTCTGCAGCTGGCCCTTCTCTGGGCTTCCCCCAAAAGTTCAAACACACAAGTTCTATTCTCAAGTTATTGCGTTTATCTCATGTTGCCACTTGCAACCTTGGGGTCAGTACGATTCAGTTCGCTATCAGCTTCCTCCGACTCATCGATTGTGTCGGGTCTGCTGGCTTGGCTTGCTTCTGGAGTCAAGGACGGTACCACAGTAGCCAGTGCCTCCCTGCCTGTGTTATCAATGTGGGAGGCCCCGTGCACCGTTGACATCTGTTCCTCCACACACCAGCTGTAACTCCCCGTCTTATGATTTCCCTTTTGGGGGCTTCGTGGGTCTGAGTTTTAAAGCGAAAGTGTGGTTTTGTCATGGCCACAGGCCCCAGAACATAAAAACCACACCATCTAGTCATGGGGGCAATGGGTCACTTGACTCACTTATGTCCCTTTGGGACCTATAAACACAGGGACCCTGGCTGGACAAGGCGCCAGGCTCATATAGAGATGTGAGCATGAACGCTTTATTTCAGTGCAGGAGTGCTTTTACTTTATGTCAGTGCAGGAGTGCTGTTATTCTACAAGAACTTTCCAGGAGCTGAAAGCCTTTATTCCAGAGAACATCCTCATGTGCTGACTCATCGGGTGTGGCAGGGTGTGGCAGGCAGGCTGAACCTTAAGGCCGGTGCTTCGCGTTACTGTGCACTCGTGTGCAACGCGACGCTCACTGCCGCTTGGACCAGTTTACTTACCTTTGAAACCAGGCTTTCTCCTGCATACTCACCTCCGGGAAACTAGTGCTTCATCGCTTCATCTGCAGACTCATCTCCTGACATCCAGTGATCTTGATCCCTACGCCGCAGCACCGCACTCCGCATCCACGAACTCGGACCCTGTGAAGAAGAAGAAAGACAAGATTAGAACATCCGTCCTAGGGCGGCGCCACATTTGAACCCCACGCGCCCCCTAGTTAACAATTTACCAGCTACTGTACCGCTGCAGCTTCGTTCCTCATTCCCTCCGGCTGTCGCCTCGAGCTCTGCAGCTTTTGCCGAGCCGGCAACATCACCTGCAAGGGAAGAAAGCAAAAGAGCAAACATCAAAATGGGAACGGACAGCAATACAAGACACCGAACTTTACAATACCACAAAAACAGATGAGGAAAGACAAAGGCAAACAGGAACACTTACCTGAAATATAGTGGCTTATTCGCAGCAGGACTGGACTACCACGTGCAAGGGACCAGTGAAGGAACTCGGTCCAGATCATACAAGCGCCCCTGCCAGAAGCAGCAGGATGGAGTGCTCGCCAAAACTAATCAACATGTGAGCTTTTCAGGGACAGCGCATCCCAGGGGTACCACGGTTTGGGAGAAGGGGTCTGGAAGGGGATTAGGCACACAAGCCGGCATACTCACGCCCCCTATTTTCCACACAGGAGCAGTCCCGAGCAGCATCACCTATTGCCACCAGTCACCACATAAGTGCAGAGTGTGAAGTCGGACCCGAGCAACCTCACCCCCGGGAGGGCTGCAACCGTGCCCCAACGCCTCCGGAGAGCGAGACCAGGTGAGCGTGACAGGTTTCCCCTTTGTTGTTCCTCCAGGTCTCGCTGCCTTTCTCCTCCATTTGAACTGCCGGTTCTGTGTAGCTGTTTCCTCATGCGTTCGGCCTTGCTCGTAGTGTGCTCTTGTGCTCTGCCTTTTATCACTGTGGGGTGAGTAAAGGGCTTTTGGTGTGTGTGATTATTGGCAGGTGCCTGGCTCTGCCTGATCCTTGTGTTGGGACATGTCAGGTAAACGGCTCTGGTGGTAGTCCGTTGTCTGTTACGGTGTAGGAAAGTGTTTGTGTCAGAAAAGGGAGTGGGGGGTAGAGCTTCTAAATATCCTACATGGTAGGATGGGGAAAAGGCGTTACAAGGAATAGGGTACAGCATCTCACCCTTCAGTGTCGCACTTCCACTCCCCGAAGACCCCCTCATTCAGGTGATCCTCCCCCACTTGTCCATCCCCAGCAACTGGATCCAATAGCGATGGCTGTGTCCTGGCCACCTGTACAACGGACCTCCGGGGACTAGCAAGTGTGACACCTTGAGGTTTCTCACAGTTGTTCTGTTGAAACTACGAGAACCAAGAGGCCTTAGGAGAGGCCGGCGTGAAGTGTCAAAGTGGTCCTATGAGGATTGATGGATGCCTACAAATCAGGGTAACCAGTGACACACCCGAGAACAAGATATTAATAGAACTGTGTGAAGCCTGACTGGGGGCTGAGACCTGAATTTAGGAAAAGCGACAAACCTAAGGGGTCTTGTGAACTGTGGCAAGTGTGAACCTGACGGAGGGATGCCTGCGAATTGGGGGTAAACAGTATAATATACCCGTGAACATTATGGTGCCAAGTGTGAACTCGGCTGAGGGATGTCCACAGTGAATAGTTGATTAAAAAGGCATTGAGACTTTTGAATGTTACGTTTTGAGTGAAAGGCCGTAGTGAACCCGACTGAGGGGGGGCTTGCACTGCAAGAACGATCAGAGCCCGGCTGAGGGGGATCCAAGGGGCGAATAGCAATCGCCCAACGTGAAAGATTATCAAAGGAACTTTTGTTTTATTGTTTATGGTCCAGCAGGCCTTCTAAGGCAAAATACAAAATCAAGGGTACCTGTAACGCTACTGGTCCTCCAGGTAAGATTCAGATGTATAAAACACATAGACCGTAGCTTCGAGGTTGGAAAGAGGCTCACTCACTCAATTTTACACAAAAATATAAATGTATTGCAAATTATAATATTCCACTTGGTAATACTGTATGCTCATAAAACTCCATTACATATTTCTATTAGAATATAAATTCAGCTCAATTAATTTCACTCCATCATAGATTCACACTCACTCAGTCATACATAAAGAAAAACATTTTCCATTTCAACTTAGTTTCTTTATAACCATCTAACCACAATCTTTCAAACTGTTTCTTGACACCCTTCTCTAATACAAATGTGACTATCTGTTCTGCAACAGATTGAACTTATCGACGCTTGTTTCTGTTGGGTTCTCTGGCTTCAGGTGTCAGCCTCTATTTGCCCAACCTTCTTCAGGACACCGATGGGGCTCAAATAATGTCTCACGTTACGATATATGGAGTGGGAGATGTTGTCTCCAAATCCAATCTTGGTGGCAGTGACTTAACAAGTTTTCAGCAGAGCTTCAATTCTTCACAAATGACCGCTCACAACCTGTGCCGCCCAATATTCTTAGTCTGTTTTACCGTGGTTGCCCAATAGCTTTATGGGAGGAACTTCTATCTTCAGGGTATTAGGCACATGGTACCATTCCAATTTTGGTCGCGTTTTCTCACTTCAGCTCAGCTAGTGGCTGCGTCCATCCCAGTCTGGGCGGCACTGGCTGTGAGTGGCCATTTGAGAAGAATGGAAGCTCTGCTGAAAACTTGTTAAGTCACTAGAGCACTGAGGATTGGATCTTGTTACGCTCACCTAGCTCCCACAGAGGCGTCGATCTGAACTGGACAGCTGCGGTCTCCACCAATGTGACGCATAGGGCCGAGATGACGGACTGGACTGGCCCACCTAGCTTCGTTTGCTTGGCCCGTAGGAATATCCTTCTGCAAATGGAGAAAGGGAATTAACCACCCGTGGAGTTGAGTGTAAATTCCCCCCACCCCCGCTGTTCTCCCCACAGATCACCTTTGATGTCCCCTCTTATAGTCTCACCTGATGGTTTGAAAAGATGAGATCTCCATCCTGCATTGAGCGCAGGGGCGCGTTGATAACCAGTTGCTTCACTGGCTCGAAGGAATCGGTGAGTTCCAGAACAATAATGACTCCGAAAAATATGTAGTTCGTAAGAGTTCACATGTCTGACTTTCACTCTTGTGCGATTCCTGCAGTTTGCAGCTTGACCCCAGCGAAGAGTTCCTTGTGGTAGCTGACAAAGTTCAGGTAAGTATTTGGCTTATCCTACACAGTTCAATAAAATAGGGCCAGAATGTAAGCTGCTTGTTCCCTTGTTCAGATGTGGCGAGAAAATATGAAGTTCGAGGAATTATGCCTCCGGCGGTAAAATTAGGTAAGTCTATTGCAGTGAGAAGAGTTCCCCTTATTTGTCCCGTTGTCTCACATTGTCGTCCTTTTGTTCCCCTTAGAAGCCGGGGTGCGGCGAGGATGCAATGGAGACTGCACAGACCCGTGAAGAGGAATAGTACCCCCGGCGGTAATCGGGTAAGTCTATGAGGGTAGTTACTATTGCCTCTGTTTATTTCCTTGGCTCACCTTTGCTGTTCTTGTGTTCCCCTTAAGTGCCAGAATGCAGCGGGAACGTGCAGAAGGATGCAGTGGATCGTGAGGATGCTGCGAAGGCCGGTGAGTTCAGCGCGGCGCTGCAGCAGGCGAGGCGGCGTGCGTAAATGCTTCTTTCTTCCAGCTCGAAGGTGCGGTGGATCCGGAATCCAGGTAAGGATCGAAGGTTTGCTCTTATTCTAACCTTTCTCCTTCTGTTCCTCTCTTTTTCTATGAGCTGCAGACTCGAGGCGGGCGTGGCAGAAGACTGGATGCAGGCTTGCAGACACAGTGAGCGTTACGCTGCTGGATGCAGAATAACGCGAAGCGTGTGCTGCTCTTCGGTCGTGGTTTAAATAGCCTCCAAAGTAGTCCCAGGTAAGTATTCTTCCCCAGCCCCACCCGAGTAAAAAAATAGTCCCTAGGTAAAATAGTCCCTTCCAAGCCTCATTTGGCTTGGAACTCTGCAGCATGGTCTGCACCAGGTAAGCTTGCAGCATGGTCTGCATCAGGTAAGTTCTACTCTATGAGCATGGTGCCTACGGTGCCAGGACTGACTCTCCATATGAGCCTGGCGCCATAGGCGCCAGGACCGCACCCAAACAGCCCCTAACAGGGACTTTTGGGCTTGCTCAAAACAACTTGATGCCTGTTTCCGGGGTTGCTGGACCTGGTCTGGTTCCCCGGGGGTAGGCATCATGACAGATCTATCCTTTTGCACTACCCCCAAGATTGGAATTGGAGATGACGTCTCCCACTCCATATATCTAAGGGTAAGGCATTATTTGAGCCCTATCAATGTCCTTAAGAATGTTTGGCAAATAGAGGGCGACACCTGAAGCCGGAGTAACCAACTGAAACACGTGTCGACAAGTTCAATCTGTTGCAGAACAGATAGTCACATTTGTATTAGAGAAGGGTGCCAAGAAACAGTTTGAAAGATTGTGGTTAGATGGTTATATAGAAACTGTAACCAAGTTGAAATGTAAAATGTTTTTCGTTATGTTTGACTGAGTGAGTGTGAATGTATGATGGAGCGAAATGAATGGAAATGGATTTATATTGTAATAGAAATATGTAATGGAGTTTTATGAGAATACAGTATTACCAATTGGAATATTATAATTTGCAATAAATGTATATTTTTGTTTAAAATTGAGTGAGTGAAACTCTTTCCAACCTCAAAACTACAATCCATGTGTTTTATACTTCTAAGGCAAGAGACTTTGGTGAAAAAAAACTTGGCCCTGAAGGTCCTGGCACCGTTGAAAGTAACTGTAACCTCGTGCTGGCGAGGCCCAGGAGTGTGCTCTGCTCAAGAGTCCCGCCTTGTCCAGTGCTAAAAACGTGGGGAAGGGAGACCCCAGCTATACCATCCTGACTTGTCATTTGGTGAACACTTCTTTCTTTTCTTGTGAATTATCCTACACTATTTTGTAACTTAGTGGTAAGGATTGGCAATAGTTTTTTTTAGTATACACCACTAGGACTCTTTTATTATTTGATGATCATAGCTTGCTCCGATCTTAGATTTAGGCTTAGATTATGCATTTTTTTCACCCATTATATAGTTTAATAAACACTTTTGAACTGTGATCACTTGCGTCTGTCTTTCCTGTTGCTACCATGAGTTCCTTACAGGTATAACAAGAAATAGCCACTTCAGTATTACTAGTGGTAGATAGCTGTCGGCATATAGGTCGGTAAAATAAGCCACCCAGACATCTGCAAGTCGTTTCCTAGCAAGTGCCATTGAGGGGGTTGGGGGGCGGGGGGGTCAAAACTAGATTCACGCTCTCCCAAAACTCCCTCCCATCTTTACTTCGAGAATCCCACGGTAGATCAACCATTTCGCTTTCCCTATTTTTCATGCCCTTCCTATATTTGCTCCTACAATGCTCAATTGGCTTTGACTTCAATGCTTTTAAAATATTTGTTTTTGCTATCTTGCATTTGAGGGGTCAAGCCCAACATTTTTTGGGGCCAGCTCCATCGGACCTTAACTCTAACTCAAAGCAGAATGCTATAGAGCATAGACACTGCTCCATCCAGTTGATGGGTAACTTCGCCTCACAACTTAACATTTCAGAGAAATTCAAAATTATTTGAAAAAAAACAAGTGTATCCGTAAGGACTCTGTCAAAACTGTGTTTCTCTGGTGTGTGGTGCTAAGGTGGATTGCATGTTGTAGCAAGAAGAATGGCCAATCCCCCAGCATTTTGACCCCTCTTACTTTTGGTTGCGGGCAATGAAAATGAACGAAAGCCATCCAGGACCAGATCCTCAAGAAACTAGGTCTCCTGGAGTGTCAGAACCTCCTACTTGATCAGAAATGATTAAAACATAATTTGTTGGATTGATAAAAGCACCTGCAACATTCCATTATATAATCCTACAATGCGATTCAGCAATCTCACAACATTCAGATACCTCCCTGAATAGCAGGGCCATTGATAAGTGTGCACTTATACCCTGGCCTACACCAACCCAACAGCTCTTGATATTAGTTAGCATTAGCTAACTTGACTGTCGAATGGCCATCCTGTGGGTGCGTAAACTTCTAACTTTCCCCTATATAAGCCATAGAGCCTCTGCAGTCTGGCATTTTATCTATATTAAGTCACTCTATCTCAAGGCACTTTAGATACTGAAATCTATTGTAATGGGATCATACTAGAGAGTAAACCACACTGCCAATGGATATGTACCTTTTTCTTCTGAAAAGTCCACCCAGGATGCATATCTGAAGTGGTAACATGGGCTTCAGGAAGTTGCCTAAAGCTGTTCCCTCTGTTGAGATGGTCAGGAAAGTTCCCAATGGGAAAGAGGGGTTCATATTGTGCATGCCAAATTTGTGCCTCGGGGAGCGGCGAAGTTGGCGCGATGTTGCTGTTTTATATGTATCTAGCGTGTTTTATGTCTTTTTATTGCCATGTTTAAACCCAACCGGTACCGAGGTGCCAACAATAGCCCTTCCTCCCCTCGCCCAGGCATTCAGCATTATATTCGGAGGTAAATCAGTCTTAGTTGCTTTATTCTGCGCATCGCACGTTTATTCACCGTTCGGTGGTTGGTTCCTTTTTCCTCAGTGGTCATTCTTCTCCAGCTCCAATTTAATCCTGCTTTGGGTGTCTGATCATTGTGTCTCGCCATTGTCTCTGTAGTCTTTCGGGATTTGTTTGGCATTCAACCGGTTTTCAGGGCTGTCCAAGCAGGTATTGTATATAGGGGCCCATGTGGCGCTTCTACCAAGACTGGACTGAGCGCTATATTCATTTTCACTGCCATGGCAGTATAGAATGTCAGTCTTCCATTGCTCCACTTTGGGTTTCTGTTTCCCTCCCCCGCACCATTGCTAGTTTCCAGGTGCCTTTTGCAATCAGCTTGGTGTACCCCAGCAACGCCATCTGTGGATCGGGTTCTATCTCTACCCCTGCTATACCAGTTACCGTTTCAAATACCTGTTCCCAAAATGCTAGTATAGGAGGGCATTCCCATGCGATTTGTAGGAAGTCGGCTGGGGTCGTATTACATTTCACGCACCTGTCTAAAGTGCCCGGAAAAAAACCCTTTGAGTCGGGCTGATGTGTAATAATAAAATACTTGAAGTGAATCAGTTTGAACCTCGCACTAATAGCCCCTTTCCTCGTCCCCTTGTGGCAGTATCTCCACGCTTCTTCGGAAATCTCCCGCCCCCGGGACATCTGCCATTTCTTCCGGGGAGGGGTTTTCATTTCTTCCCCCGCTGTGAGGCTTGCGGTGTAGAGCAATGAGGTCACCTTGTTATCATAGTCGCCCTGAAGCAACTTGTCTAGAATTAGTGATGTCTGTGGTTGCTTGGGGACTGTGGTGAAGAGCTGTTGCACGGCTACTCTCAACCTGTTGTACTGGAACACCTAGAATGCTATGAGTTCCCCTTTATCCTTCAGTTCTTCCAGTGTTATGAATGACCCATTTTGGAAGAGGTTGCCAAAGCATGCTATCTCCAGTCACTTCGCCAGGGTGACGAAACTCACCTCTGCTGTAACCGGAACCCCAAGAATATGTATAACCGGTAGCTTGGGATAGTATAGTACATCCTCTCTGGTCTTACGTTATAAACACACCCACGCTTTGCATGTGACCTCTACCAAGTTTTGCGCATGAGAGTGTCTGCTGGGTGCTGAGAGAATGATACATCGCAGAAATGATGGCACTACTACCGCCCTCTCCACCTCTACATGCCCTCTGTCACCCCGTTCACTGAACCAGTAAAGGAGAAACCCTGCTTGTGCCACATTATATGTTTCCAAATCCGGGAGTGCTAGGACCCCTTGTGTACTGGTGCCAACAGCTTATCCCAGGATATTCTAGCTTGTTTACCCACCCGCATAAACCATGTTACTGCTGTTTTTAGTTCTCAGGAGTATTCTCTGGGTACCGCTATTGGAGTATTTAGGAAAACATACAAGAACCTAGGAAGTAACGTCATTTTAACCAATGAGATTCTGCCGTTGAGATTCAGCGGCAAGTTGATCCACCTATCCATGTTGGCTCTCTTCTGTTCCAGCGTGCTTCGGGAGTTTTGTTTATATGGTATGATAAGTTATTTATAATGCGCTTAATACCCAGAGGTTTCTAAGCACGGACCCGGGGATCGAACCTGTGTTGCTCCGTGTCGTCTTTCTTCCAAGGCGAGCATGTTGCCCCTGTGCTATGCTCCCTGTCCTGTCCTGTGCTATGTTTATCCCGAGGTAGCGGGTGTGATCTGTGTGCCATTGGAACCCCCACTCATCCCGGTATTGTAACACACTCTCAGTTAGAGGAAACAGGACAGACTTCCTGATGTTTGCCTTCAACCACGAGAGGTCACCGAATCTCTGCACGTCCTGCATTATTGGTTCAAGGTTGTTTTTAGGGTCTTTAACAAAAAGCACCATGTCCTCCGAATATAATGAAATCACCACCCTGTGATTGTACATGTGTACCCCCGCTGTAGGTGAAGTTCCCTGTTTCTCTCTGCCAAGGGTTCTATTGCCAAGGCGAACAATAAGGGCGAGAGAGGGCACCCTTGCCAGGTTCCCCTCTCTAGTAAGATGTTTGGCGTGAACTGGCCATTCACTCAGACTCTGGGGACCGGTCTTGTGTACAGTAATGACACCATGGTTATGAATTACTCCCCGAATCCCATGCGATGCAGTGTAGTGAATAGAAATGGCCACTCCATAGAGTTGTATTCTTTGGTGGCATCCAGCAGAGCAGCCACTGTTGGGTCATCCTGCTGCACCGCAGAGATCATTTTGAATATTCTCATTAGCCCGTGTGATGTAGAGCGCCTCGGTATGAAGCCCGATTGATCCGCTCTCACCATGGTTCGCATCAGCGACGCTAGCCAAGAGGCCAGTATTTTGACCAATATTTTGTTATCTAGATTAATGAGTGAGATTGGCGATAGGAGGAGCAATCATTGCAGGGCTTGCCTGGTTTGGGTAGCACCACCACCTGCCTCACGGACCCAGGTAGCTGACCCTCCTTTAGGCTCTGTTGATACATCTGTAACAGGGAGGGGCTGATTTTGGCAGTGTAGTATTTTATAAAATTCCGCTGTGAGTCCGTCTGGACCAGGGGATTTCCCTGAAGAGAGGGACTTAATTGCGTTCACCACCTCCTCCAGCATCAATGGGCGCCTCTACCATTCCCTCTCCTCATCCGTACACCAGTGTAGGGCCACCTGATCTAGATGGCTGTCTAATTCTCTCTGGGAGATCTGGGTCTGGGACGAGTATAACCGGCTATAGAAGCGTTAGAACTCTTGAACTATTTCTGTGTCCGCAAATTTGTCCACCCCCTGGTTATCTGCTATAGCCAGAACTCAGCCTTTAAGATCTGGTTTGGCTGCCCTCACCAGCATCCTGCCCGGTTTCTGCCCCTCCCCATACTGTTGCGTTGCTGCCGTCCCCCAAATAAATGTGGCCTCCCCTTTGTGCTAGCTCCTCAAATTGCCTCAGGTGTGTTAGGATTTCCTCTTGTTCAGGGTGCAATGGTGTGGACGATACAGACTGTAGTGGTTGTATGTGATGTTCTTTAAGAGATAGTTACCTTTGGATTCCAAGATGGCCGCTGCCTGCTGAGGACACACTCTCTCTGTGCTCCGTTCGGCGGGAACTATTTAAAGGTGTACTTAGCAGTTTCCCTACCCGGGGAACCCTGAATTGGCCCCCTAAATACCTGTGAGAAGTGTGCTGAAAGAAGTCACTGTGGTGCCAACGAGATGACCTGTCGGAGAGCTGTAGGAGCGGGCCGCCGCCGGAAAGCCAGGCCCGCGAAACGGAGGAGAGAAGGCCAAGCGGGTGAAGCAGTGAAACGAACCTGCCCGCCGCTCTTCGGCGGGTGATCTGTGGCAACACATTGAATGAAGCTGGTGGGACTGCAGACCCCTGACAGCGGCGGACGGCTGGACCTACGCTCCCCCGGACCGTTGGTGGACTGAAGGTGTTGCACAGTGGGGCGAACAGGGTCGGAGGAGCGAAGCTGCCTGAGATACGGGGGAGAGGCAGACTAACCCGGCCAGAGCTTGGGAGTCAGCGTAGAGAAGGAGGAGCGAGGAGAGCCTGCTGAGCTCTGGTGGCGAAAGCCGGACGGCAGTTTCCGCGATCCAAGAGGTGAGACCTAGAACCCGGTGAGGGGTGGAGCCCCCTCACTCCCAGCCCAGCCTTGGATGGTCGGAAATTGGCCGCCCCTGCGCCGGAGCTCTGAGGCAGCGGCCCCGGCAGGGCGGAAGAGGACGTGGCGCCTGCCTGAGGCCGGAGAGAATCCCTGGTTCCTGACGGAAGCCCTGAGCAACTCCGGAGGCGCGGAGCTGAAGTGCGGGGGATGGCGAGGTAGGCCTGGCGAGGTCGCAGGCATATCCCCAAAGAAGGACGTGCGCCCAAACGGGGTCTGTGCTAGAGCAACGGTGGGGTGAGAAGGGAGCTCTGAGCTCGGGCTACACAGGACAATACTCCACGAGCCCCCAACAGAGCTCTACAACGTGACACTAGCTGGTGTGTCTATGGAACAGGCCACGGAACGCAGACGGAGCGGAACATAACGGGGGAGATTGTTACAGCAACCAAGGAGGTCAGGACGGAGCGCCCCAAGCCGGGATAGCGTGGGGGACGCACATCGCCCAGCAAGGCTGACAGGACCCCAGCCTGGCCCCCGGCGAGTACGACATGACAGGTACAGAAAGGAAGCTGAGCAAACAATTTATAAGGGTGGCCGACGAAATAAGAGGAGTGGTGTCCGCCCAGCCAAGGGGCGGAGAGGAAAACAGAGCAACCTGACCGCACAAGGCACTGAGACAGAAGGTGCAATACATAGCTCATTCCCAGGCTGAAGGGACAGCAGGAACAGACAAATGGCAAAACACGGAAGAAAAGACTGCGGGCTGATGTGGTGACTTCTGAAGGCCCCCCGACTACCCGAGGGGGACTCGCGCAGAGTGGTGACCAAAGACAAGCGGGGCCCACACCGAAAATCTTCGGCACCAGCCAGGCCGTCATGGAAGTGCTGAAGGAAGGACAGAAAGCAGGCACACTAAACAAAGACAACAGTGGCCAGGGCAGGTGCGAGAAGAGAAATACAGATGCCAAATAATAGATCCAGAGGCACTCCGCTCAGACCAGGAATGCCTGAGGCACATGGAAAGTAGGATGATGGACTCCATTCAGACCCAACTGAGTTCTATTAGAGAAGACCTACAAACCTCCCTGCAGGAAGTGAGAAAGGAGATTACAGACCTAGGGGAAAGGGTAGATACTACAGAGGTGGGCATTTCAGAAGTCACGGAAGACACAAAACAAAACTGCATCCTCCTTCAACAACTCGCTAGAGGTACGCATAATTTGGAGCTCCAGGCGGAAGACCTAGACAACAGATTGCGAAGATCAAACATTAGGGTCAAAGGGTTGGGGGAATCGATAGAGGATTCGGACCTCCGCGAGACGATGCAACACTGCTTCAGTAGCCTCCTCCTGGGAACACAGCCGGAAGACGTACTCATTGATAGAGTGCACAGAGTCAGCCCAAAGAAAGGAGACCAGGGGGGAGACCAAGAGATGTGCTACTGACAATGACTTCCTTCACGCTGAAGGAGGAGATTCTACGGGCAACAAAAAAGCAGCAGTCGGTTACGATCAACGGAACACAAATTCAGCTCTTCCAGGACCTCGCACTGTCTACTCTCCACAAACGCCAGTTGATGCAACCGATAACTAAAGCCCTGATAACTAAGAGGATAACCTACAGATGGGCATACTCGTTTGGCCTGACCTTCATGTGGGAAGGAAAGCAGCAGCGGATCTCCACATCCGAGGAGGGATTGGCACTCCTGCAAATCGAGGAGGAGGGTACGAGCAGCAGGGACAAGGAGGAGACCCACAATCAAAATGGAGGCAAACCAAAGCAGTGGGAATGGTCATCGGTCCCCAAGAGACAGCGAGACAGGAACTCCACCCTGCATGGACCCAGATCGAAGTGAAGTCCGGGAGGGGAGAAATGAAGTTAAAGGAATAGTAATGGGGGATTCCCGGGGCTCCCTGGGAAAAGGACCACGCTCCCACAACCGGGGTCTGGAGTGGTGGACATGTTGGAATCAATATACAGGACATATATATGCCTTGGCAGGGAACTTTCATTAATCTGCTTAGGGCCTTGGTTTCAAGTTTGGGGGAACGGAGGGGCGGGGGGGTGAAGGGAGGAGGGTAGTTAAGGTCCAGTTCAATAATAGCATCTCAAGGCGCAGGATAATGAGTCACCATACGTAAGGGAAGAATTTCATTAGAGCTGCCATGAGGGAAAAAGATCTTGAGAGTGGGAATGGCTGAAGTCAATATTGTTACGCTAAATGTTCATGGGTTGAATGCCCCGACAAAGAGACGAGCGATTCTCATTAGGCTAAGGGAACTCCAGGCAGCAATAATCTTCCTGCAGGAAACACATTTATTACCGGGGGATGAGAACAGATTGACCCATAAGGCCTTTCCCAAACAATACTTTGCCTCGGGGGGGGTGGGGGTTTGGGGGGAGAAAACGAAAGGAGTGGGCGTCTTGCTGGGTGCTAATGTTCCATTTAAAATGCAGGCTGTTCAGAGATACAGAGGGTAGGTATTTACTGCTAAAGGGCACGCTAGATGACCAAATATACACCTTAATAGCGGTTTATGCCCCAAACGAGAAACAGGACCTATTCCTAGGGGATATCTTACCCGGGCTGGGGGGCTGGTGCGAGGGCCAAATTGTAATAGAGGCAGACTTTAACTGTGTGATGGACTGGGCCTTAGACAAGACACTCCCGGTTACCCAGGCAGACAGCAGGAACAGACAGGGATAAGAGGTGTGGGCGGGCACTGCTAATTAATTCAGGTTGAACATATAGTTAGATTTTCCTTAGGAAGTTAATGGCAAGACCCAACACAACCAGTGGACACTTACACTGGAGAGAACTGAAAGCAAAAAAGAATGTCCAATGAACAATCATCCATAGGACCTTGGGTCGCCAATGGTGTAGTGAAGACTACTGTAGAATTAAATCAAATTAATATATTGTTGAAAATATAGTCCATAGATTGCCATTCATCTGGCTGAAAAAACAGACTTGCCAATGCTGTTATTAATGTCTTTTAATATTAAAGGTTCATCTTAAAGTGAGGAGGCAGAATTCATGTTAATTGCCAATGCATTTCGGACCCAACCTTTGGTCCTTCTTCAGGGCGAATTCTATTTAACAAAAAAACAAATAAAAAGTGCCTATTTTATCCCGAGGTATGTTAAATAACAACATTACAAACATTATGCTTTGATATCCAGGTCATATACATCTTAGGTTGTTAAACATGTTAAATTCCATATATTGAATCTAGGCGCATGCCTCTTGGCTCAACCAAACCTCTACGTACAATTTAGCAATCTCTATGATTAGTTATAGCACCAGTACCTGCATATAGATGAACTTAGGCCTTGTGTCTTGAGGCGGCCACTCAATACAATTTTGTCCTTCTTAAGGGAGTCCACGGGGCGATCCCCTTCATCAAATTCAATCTACATGTGACTATCCTTACAGTTGCGAATTCTGCAGGAATAATTAGAAAAATATTTCCTTTCTAATATCCCAATACATACGGTATATCATTAAACTACAGGAACAGACAGGCCCTGGATCGGCTCTTCTGGGATCTGGGGAGGATAGAAACCTGGAGATTATTCCTCTAACGGGAGAAGGAATTTACACACTACTCAGCAGTTCACAGGGGATACTCGAGGATTGACATGTTCCTAGTTTCGGACACATTAATCCCACAGATGAACAAGGTGCAAATTGAGCCCATGTACCTCTCGAATCACGCCCCGGTCCTGCTACAGATGGTGTGAGAGACACACGTCCCCACACCCCATAGACAGTGGAGGCTAAATTAAATAATACTGAAAGACATCGCTCTCAGGGTGCACATAGAAGACATACTTTCCAATTACTTCTGGGAAAACGATAATGGGTCTACAGACTGGGCAATGATATGGGACGCAGGGAAGGCAGTGGTCAGGGGTGAATTTATTTCACAAACAGCAGCATACGTTCCCGAGAGGGAGCTTGTAAGAAAGAAATTGGAAGCAGAAGTGCAGGGGGCAGAATCCCAATTGAAGGCCAAACACACCTTAAAGGCACTGAGAGCTCTCTGTAAAATTAGAGCCCACCTAGAAGCCCACATGGCAGATTTCACGGCACAAGCCTTGCTGCGCACCAAACAGTCATATTACACCCACGGTGGTAAAGCCAATAGGTCCTTGGCCACTAAGCTGAAAAAGCAGACAGTTCGTAATTACATAGTACGACTTAAAAACCACAGGGGTGAGATGCGGGTGCTGGAGAAAGATAAATTGGAGATAATGGAAAAGTTTCACCGGGACCTCCTGGAGAAGGAGGATCTCTCGCTTCAATCCCAAATTAACTATATGACGGCAGTTGCCCTCCCACAAATTTCGGAAGCGGATAATCTCATGCTACAAACCCCCATAACGATAGAGGAAGTAGGGGACAACATTAACGCAGTTACCCCTAAACAAATCCCCGGGACCGGATGGGCTGGGGAATGGATATTATAAGACCTTCAGGAACCAACTGGTGGGCCCATTAAGTAGGCTCTTTAACCATATTTGGGAGAGTGGCACAGTGACACCTGATATGGGGAGGTGAACTACGATCCTAGCGCTAAAACCAGGCAGGGACCCCACTGAATGCTCCAGCTACCGGCCGATAGCCCTCCTAAACACAGACGCAAAGCTGTATGCCAAAATCTTAGCAACTAGACTGATGAAAATCCTACCCAAAATTATCCATGGGGACCAAGCGGGCTTTATAGTGGGACGTCACACCCAGGATAACGTCAGAAGGGCAGTCGATGTAATCGACCTAGGCGTCAGAACGGGGCAAAAGTTTTCAATAGCGGCGCAAGACTCACGTCGTGCCTTCGACAGCTTGGACTGGACATACCTGGCACTGGTCCTGCAGACATTTGGATGCGACCCCACTTTCAGTAGAATGGTCATGGCTAATTTTCAACTCCCCTCCACAGCCTTGAAACTGATTAAGGGTACTACCACAAAAATTGAAATACCGCGGGGCACGCGACAGGATTGTCCGCTATCCCCCTTATCTTTGTGATGGCACTGGAGCCAATAGCGGAAATTATTAGGCAAGACTCGGAGGTGAGGGGAGTAGACGTGAGGGGTGTGGAGGGGGGGGGACAAGATAGCGTTATATGCGGATGATATCTTGCTGTTCCTTAAAGATAGTACTAGACCACTCCCCAAGGCCCTGGATGCACTATACGCCTTTGCTGAGATCTCCGGCTTTGCGATAAATTTCGTGAAATCTAAGGCGCTGAACATCTCGGAAGACGCCGGAGTGATAGAGACGCTGGGCAACCAATAACCCCTAATTTGGGACAAAAGACACAATAGAATACCTGTGTATACCTGTGTATCCAACTAACAACTTACAAGACAACAACTTACAAGACCCTATACGAGGCTAACATAACCCCCTTTTGGAAACAAATAAAGGAAGACCTCATGGTTTGCCCGCATTGCGGCGGTCAAGATGACATTATTGCCCCGCCTCCTATACGTGGTGAGCTCCTTCCCGGTGGAGATCCTGTCGGGAATGCTCGGTCTTTACAGAGAGAGATAGTGAAGTTTATATGGCATGGGAAAAAACCTAGGTTGCAAAAAAAGATCTTAACCAGACCACCACTATTGGGAGGGCTGGGGGTGCCTGAGGTGGGGAGATCTATATTAGCAGCATAGGTGGCACCTATGTTGAAATGGTCTGGGGGAAGGGAACTACAAGGATGGGTGCACATTGAACAAAGCATAACAGGCATCCCCCTGAAGACATTACATGGGCCAGAGAGGCCGAGGCCAACTCCTAGAAGCCACCCGAGTGGCACTGAGAGCTTGGGACAAGGCACTAAGGAGGTAGCGTATCACCCCAGGTCTGGGCCCGTTTACCCCGATGGCGCACAACCAAAGACTTTGCCCCGCGGATAGAAAACAGATTCTGGGCAAACTGGGGACAATCACAGACGCTCCACCTGAAAGACTTCTACGCCGCGGGTAACCCCCTTTCGTTTGAGGAATGTACGCGGAATGTAAGCAGACATTCGGAGTGGGCGAGAAAGTGTTACACGTACTTTCGGATCAGACACTGGATAACTCAGAAGGAAGTAAAGAGGGCAGCCACCAGATACCCAGTGGGATTGGAACTGACATTGCAGGGGGGAGAATTCACTGGGGCACTCTCCAGGATATACAAACTATTGGACAATTCACAAGTGGGGGACCCTCTAACATATAAAAGCAACTGTGAACGAGACACTGGCACAACTATTACAGAGGAAGAATGGGGGCAAATCTGGGGAAGAGTGAAGAGAACATCGGTGTGTACGTCAGTCAAACGGCCTACAAACTATGCTATAGGTGGTACTTGTCGCCCTATAGGTTACACAAAATGAACTACTCCTATCCCTCCTCCTGTTGGAGAGAATGCGGTCATAGAGGGGATCTATATAACATGTGGTGGGAATGCCCTAAGGCAAAAATTTACTGGAAGGAGATCCTGGGGCACATAAAATAAATAAAGGGGTGGCAACTCCCACACGACCCAAAGGTGGTGCTGTTGGGGGCCGTGGCAGAAGGGAGCTACCCGGCGTCCAGAAAGACGGCTGCCCTCATTACACAACTACTAATGTCGGCGAGACTCACCCTAGCACAAAGTTGGAAAAATAAAGAAGGCCCCATAACTGCATGCTGGTGGGTCAAGATATGAAACATATTGGCGATGGAGAAAGTGGTAGCGCTAAAAGAAGGGAAATACCAGAAATTCCTGGCAATATGGGACCCATTTATAGAGTTTGTGAAAGACAGAGAAGCCCAATACTTCTGACTAAACCTACTCAGGACACTCCTGAACTAGGCAACCGAGTGAAAATAACAGACGGAGAGAGGAGGCACCGGAACAAGCAACGAGATACAGTGTTAAGATGGATTTCTGAACTCTGTCTTGGAGGGCAGAGGTTCAGAAGACCTGTCTAGTTTCTTGGAACAGGGTAACCTCTGGACAAGCCAGACCAATCAGGGTAGCTATGGCAGGCTGTCAAGACTAGGTCTCGGGAGGGGTGAGGGTGACTGAAGGACCTCAATGAGCACATAAAGCAAGGATACTTACAAATTACTCCAAACAGGTGTTCTATCAAAAATATAGATTAACCATAAAGCCTTAGAGTAAAAAAGCCAAAATGACTGTCTACAAAATACCATGAAAACAATAAGCAATGATAGTCCATGTATACAATTTGTGGCTGACGCGTTTTGGGATACACATCCCTTCTTCTTGAGTCTAGTAGATTTGGACTGTGGAACCTAAATAAACATAAAGAGCTGTTTCAATAGACAACATATTCATATGTTAGAAATTAAAAAAAGTGATTATTATTAATCTCACATAGACATTACATGTATAGGTCTATCCTATTGGGTGCAGTTCAAAGACATCTGTAAAGGATATTCATCCGAGTCATCCCAGCTTGGGGGGTCCCACCTGTGGCCAGTGCGCCAGAGAGTGCACATTAGTTACATCCCCACGTACCTTAAAGACACGACAGACTTCCTAAACTGTATCCAAGAAGTCAGAGCACTCAGCCCAGATTGCATATTGTTCAGTATGGATGTGTGCAGTTTGTACACTTCCATCCCACATGTGGCGGGCATTCAAGCAGTAGAATGGCTACTGTTAAACTCACAGGCAACGAGGGGTGACCCGGAGCTGATTGTGAAACTCCTTAGCTTAATGCTGAATAACAATTACTTTAGATTCCAAGGGAATTTTTACCTTCAAGTTATGGGAACATCTATGGGGTCAGCAATGGTCCCTGTATATGCTAATACCTTTATGTACAGATTCGAGCACAGACATGTCCTGGAGAATGAGAATTGGTCAAGCAGAATACTGTTATGGAAACGCTACATCGACAATATCTTTGGAATTTGGTGTGGCACTAAGGATGAACTTACAGCTTTCTTCAACTTCTTAAACTCAGTACATCAAAGCATCAAATTCACGAAGGAGGTAGACCCACCATCCCTACATTTTCTGGATGTCAGCCTGGAGATCAAGAATAATCGAATTGCAACTGACGTCTACCACAAACCGACAGATGTGAACAACCAATTGCACTTCTCGAGTTTCCATCCGAAGTCAATGCTAAGTAGTTTGCCCTACAGCCAAATCCTAGGGTTGAAAAGGATTGTCTCTGATCCAGAAGGACTTGACGTTGAATGCACCAAGTTGTTGGGTAAATTTGAAAAGAGGGGCTACCCACAACCCGTCTTGGAAGAAGCTAAGGAGAGATCCTCTAAGGTTAGCAAGGAACAACTTCTCACGTCTAAAATCAAAAATAAGGAGACTCCATTACTTTACATCTCAAAGTACTCCCGGCAATGTCTTCAAGTAGGGAGAGCAATCAAGAAGCATTGGAACATTCTCCATAATGATCCATTGCTTGAAAGACTATTTCCCAAATACCCAATGATGGCCTTCAAAAGAGGCCAGAACTTGAGGGATAAACTTGTGCGAGCCGAGAAGCCACCTAAAGATAAACAGACGTTTCTACAAACAAAAAAGAAGGGCACATTCCCATGTCTGGGATGTTCCCATTGTAACAATGTAATTAAAGGTGAAAATATATCACATCCCCTTACGGGCAAGAAATTCAAACTTCGGGACTACGCGACCTGCATGTCGACAGGTGTTATCTATTCAATTAAATGCCCCTGTGGTAAACTATACGTGGGCCAGACCACAAGAGCGGTGAAGGAAAGAGTAACAGAGCACAAATCCAACATCAGGTGCAAGAACACGAAATCTCCATTGGCAAGACATTTCATGGAACACCACCATACGGTGGCCCAGATTAAGTTTCAAGTTTTGGAGGTCGTCAAGAAGCCACATAGAGGGGGAGACTACCAATCCATCCTCTCCCACAGGGAGAAATTTTGGATACACCAGCTAGACACACTTAACCCACAAGGGCTCAATGAGGAGTTTTCCCTGAGGTACTTTATCTGAACTTAGATCAGACGCCTTGTTCTTTTGTAGAATAATGGTGTCACTACTATGTAGTGTAAAAAGATACCCCTTTTTTCATTTCCTTTTTTCATTTGTCCCCTCTGGTTTAAACTACTTGGGGTTGAGGACATTTTAATCAGTTCACCCCCTATTTAAAACCTTTTACTAGATTTTCTTTCTCCACAATTCTCCTGAATTCTTTCTCTATTTAATTGATTGAACTGGTTTAAAGGTTAAAGAATTCTACCTGAATAGACATAACAAACGCCATTATTTGTTATCCACAGTGGAATAATTGTTAAGGTCTAATTAGTCCGGGACATGTTGACCGGCCCACTGTTCATAAGCTCAAGCTCTGCAGTACGTTGTGGGTTCCATCTATAGCATAGATAATGGGGAGTATGATCGTTCTTCCCTGTCCTTTTCTTTGGGGTGTTTTCCACTTGGACGCCAGTTCGTTTTTCAGACATGCACATTCAACCTGAATTATGTTATCGAAATTAAAATGTTGTTCCATCTGGGGGATCCCTACTGTGGCCACAGTGCTTAACGCGCATTCTCATTTACCATAGTCAATTCATATAACTTACTTGGTTTTGGTCTTGACCAACATGAAGGACTTATTATTTTTATTTTACACTGCATTGTGTTTTACGTGCCTTTATATTGTTTTACATTGATGAGCAGACATTGTCTATATGCTGCAGCAGTCACTTTTTCCACATTACAATGGACATTTTAAAATGGCGCTCCCATATGCACCAGTTTAAGAGCCACGTTGTGCATTGTGTGCTCACTTAGGACGTCTTCTATGTTTACCACGCACACGCTTAGTCCTAGATGGGCTACTGTTTGTGTCGAGGGTTGTCAGGGAAACCAGTAGACCCACCTCAGCCTGCACAGGGGAGGCATCCTTTTGCTCGGAGGCGCTCGCATTCGGGAAGTGTTCATCCGTAAATGCGGCTGTCTTTCTACAAGTGTCCGTGTATCCCTTTGGATTCCATTGCAGAGGTAAATATAATATGTTTTCACAGGGGGCCAACTTAGTGCAGACACAGATCCCGTAGTTCTGCTTTGTGGAGCTGATTGAGCTCTCTTGTCTCCTTATTTCTCCATACAGAACATTACAGTTTGGTTTGCGAAACATTTTTTGGGATACTTTAAGATCACCGTGCTAGCAGAGAACACACTCGTTTTCTCCCGTCATATCTTGCAACTTTAGAGGTAAGCCGCGGCTTTACATTTGGCCCTGCTTTTTAGCGCTAACTATATAGAAACCACACAATTGTGTTGATATACAAGTAACGTGGGACACACGCACCTTTAGCTTTTTGCAAGGCTATTGCTTTTAGAATGTGGCTCAAAAAGGTTACACCATTTTTATTACCTCTTATGTGGGAAGTTAGTATTCAATCTTTAGAATCGCATTATTTTTGTTTGACCCTTAGGCACTATGCACTTTTGAAAAGAGCATTTTCCTTCACTGACCGGCGGGAAGAATTGAAACATACGGTTTTACCATGCTCTAAGTGAAAACATATACTCCACCTTGATTAAACTTAAGGTATGCCATCATTTGAATTGCTTGGATGTATTTAATGGAGGCTGATGTAACTGATAGGCATGACATTATTTGAATGGCCTTGATATATGCAATGGAGGCCGTTGTCACGGATAGGCAATCAATAGCAACTCTGTTTGACTACTTCTGATGTAATTAATGTGCACTCTCTGGCGCACTGGCCACAGGTGGGACCCCCCAAGCTGGGATGACTCGGATGAATATCCTTTACAGATGTCTTTGAACTGCACCCAATAGGATAGACCTATACATGTAATGTCTATGTGAGATTAATAATAATCACTGTTTAATTTCTAACATATGAATATGTTGTCTATTGAAACAGCTCTTTATGTTTATTTAGGTTCCACAGTCCAAATCTACTAGGCTCAAGAAGAAGGGATGTGTATCCCGAAACGCGTCAGCCACAAATTGTATACATGGACTATCATTGCTTATTGTTTTCATGGTATTTTGTAGACAGTCATTTTGGCTTTTTTACTTTAAGGCTTTATAGTTAACTAATTGTGACTATAATTAAAACCACCTTTTGGTGCCTTTATGAAATCACTGAATGTTTATCTTTATTATTTACCTAATCTGAAAACTATTGTTTAACTATTACTAATGCTATTGAAAGTTGTTGAACCATCCTTTGATGGATTTATGATAGAGTGCAGGGGACGGGAGGGTTCCTACCTTTGGATCCTCGTTTCTCCTCTACATATACTGTTGCAGTGATCCTGTGCCAGGTTCACGTTTCCTCCCCCGCACCTCAAAAAAGTATTGACATTACTTTACACCATCGATTAAATTAATTTCTAAATATACAATATTAGGGAGTGCTTCTACTGATCCACCTTTTATCAAAAATATAGACACATTTATTACAAGGCCTTTGTAACATAGACCATAGCAGAAGAATCACAGTAACACTAAGTAAACCAACACACCATTATCAATACAATATATATATATACAAGACCATTGGGGTCTAAAGGGGTTAAATGCACGAAATATGTCGACAACCTAAATGGGAAGGAAACAGGCAGTGCAGATAGTCTTTAGGCCCCTTTCGACATTGGCACCACACCTAACTAAGAGACAGTCCAAGCCCTAAGAAGAGAGGAGCCTTGTGCTCAAAAGTACATGCAATCCAAGTGCACGCGGTTGTTCCAATGGGCAGAACAGGGTCTCTTCAGGTGTCTCTAGCAGCTCGGGAAGGTGGATGAGGCGATGAAGAACAAGTTCTCACTGTTCAGGGAGGACCTCCACTTGAAGGCAGAGGCAGTTCCAGAGAGCGGGATGGAGTTGCTAGTTCGCACTAGCAGTGGAAAGGAGAAGGACCCCAGGGGCCACTCATGCGTAAAAGGGGCCCTTGGCGCCAGAGACCACTGGTTAGTGTTGTAAGTACTCACCGGCCCCAGACGCTCTTGGACCCAAACTTCGCCTGTTCAGTCTACTCGGGTTGCAGGTTCGAACGCAACAAAAAGGACGTCTGTGCGGCTTTCAGTTCCTGAGATACAGGGAGGATTCCCAAACGGAACAGTGGTGATTTCTCCGCTCCGGGTGGATGAATCGACCCAGTTTCACTGCAGCAGGCTTCAGGGGCAAGAGGGTAGGGCAACACGGTAAAGCGTTTACTCCGGTCTTGGCGCACTCGTCTCACTTCAGACCTGGGAATGCCAAGTGTACGAAATTCGGTGTGAGGGTGCCGAGGACACAGAGCTAGCAGTATACAAAGTTTCAAGGGCTTCCTCGAAACGACGGCAGAGACAGAGTAAAGGTCCTGCGTAAGCTGGTCAGCCCACTGGTTGGCCCTGGGACACTTCCGAGAAAGCTTACTTGCAGGTTTTGCTGAAGGTGCGAGAATAGTTGGTCCCACTATTCCAATGTGTCGAAGCGTCTTCGCAAACCTTCTAGGATGACCAGATGCACAGGGGTCCCACGGGACGACAGCAGGCTCAGGGTGCCAATCCTTCCAACGGGTCACCAGCGGTTCCTCAACTCGGCTTCGTAATTGCAGGATACTTGGATCCTATCCTTTGTTCAGTGAGAACTCAGGAGATCAACATGGTATGGGTGTTTTTGGCCTCCTCTTATCCAAAGTTCCCTTTGCGCCAAAACGAAGAGGTCCCAATGGGAAATCTGCTCACAAACACTCACTCCATACGTGGACCAATCACAGACCACGGTGGTCCCAATCATTCAGGGCACTCCAGACTCTCTGGCACCCAGGATGTGTATTGGACTCAGACATTCCAGCCTACATCCTGGAGGCACACACACAAGGCATGCAGAAGCCTGCGAAAGCATTGGGTTTCGCGGGAAGGTGCATGACCAAATAAGGACTGACCCGGGTCGACTCTAAGGTGAAGGGGCAAGATGGCCAAAGGACAGGACAAAGAACCTCGTGGCATGGCCATTTTGAGCCAGGCCACAAATTTGTGCCAAATGCGGTTAACATGGCAGAAAAGTGTTAAAAAGAATGCGAAAAGGTAGCTGCCACCATTCCTGTCCATGACACACCTGCACAGTTCATAAAAAGTCAAACGAGAGTATCTACGGCCTTTGGAAAATGACTATAGACCCAAGTGTGCTGTATGGTAAGATACATTGCACACTTGTTACATGTTGCACAAAAGTTGCAACATGAGAAAAGGACTAAGGGAAACAAAGTCTCCCAGTACTGACTGTCTTAAGGGCATGTCAGTTTCCCCATAAAAAGTGAGCGAGCAAAAGCCCAGAGGAGTGAAGCTGAAGGCTGTGCTTCTCTGGCAAAGTCAGTCAATGGTGTCTAAACAACAGCAAAATGTTTGGGGGTGTACACATGGAGGGAAAATTACATACAATTATGAAATCTTTCCTAACATACAGTGATACCCCACAAGCGCCATACAAGGGGTCAAAGCTGAACTGGACCAAGTTTACTGAGGTGGGGGGGGGGGGATTGTGGGAGGATGGAGGGGAGTTAAAGTGGGGGGGTCAAAGAATGTTATGTTGTAAACAAGACTTACCATGAAAACAATGAGTAGTCATGTATTACCCCTATGAAAATAAAGTTTTGAAAAAAAAGAGATAGTTACCTTCTCATCTGCCATAGCACCCCATATTGTCTTGATATGCACACACCCCTTATCACACACTTGAAACCAACGTTAACATTGAAAAACCTGTCTATCGCTTCGGTTAGACTGTCTCAAAAAAATGTGTCTGTGAGGCTATCGCTCTTTAATTGCCTTGGGGGCCTGCCCTTCTCTCGACTGCCATTTCTACTGTCATCGAGACCGGGGCATGGTCTGACAATGTGCCTGCAAGAATTGTTGTCTCTGCAATTCTTCCCATCAATGTGTGCCACACCAAAAAAGAAGTCTAACCGTGAGGCTGAATCGTGGACCGAGGAGTGGTGCGTGAACTGACATCGCTCTCGGTTTCTGACCCTCCATACATCCACAAGATCCCATGTTAGTCTCATCCCCTGTAGTTTGCTCGTCCCTCTGGGTACCGAGCGGTAACTGCTCACCGTACGATCCCATGCCGAGTCCATGACCGCATTGAAGTCTCCAGCCCAGATAACCTCCCCCAGTGTGAGCTTCGCTAGTTGTTGGTCGATCCAGTCCAGTGTTTCCACTTTGTCCTTTTTTGGACTGTATTAATTGACTAGGGTATATAACTTGCGTTGTATAGTTCCCTCTACTACCAGGCGGGTCCCTTCCCCTTCTCTAGCCATATTTGTGTAACGAAACCCCATGGAGCTATGGGTCAACACACACACCCCTCTTGCATATGAGGAGTAGGATGAAAAGTACCTACGACATCCTCAGCTTTTCCCGAATTTAGATTCCATCTAGCATAGTTAATGAGAATGGGATATGTGTTACTTTAAGTGTTACTTTCTGTTTAAATTGATATATTTAGATTTGCAAGCGCGCATCAAGATGAATGTCAAAATCACCAATGAAACACAAATACAATCTGGGTATGGCGTGCCACGAAGCGTCTAGCAGCTGGGCAACAAGGAGCTTCATAATGCGCATGTGAGAAAGGGAATTTGTCATGAGGAAATCACTCATCACGCTGTAGTATTTAAAACATGCATGTACTGATGTTGCATACATGGGGAATTCGCAAATCTATATGCAGTGTGCTCGTTTTATAAGTTGGTTAAACTCTGAAGTGAGAGGTGAATTCTGTGTGACGGGGAAACACTGGTTTTGTAGGGTTTGTAGGCCAAAGGAAGGTCTGCCAACAGGCCAGTCCTGTCGTCGTTTTATGGCTTTGTAGTATCGCAGAAGGAAGATATAATCTTTTAATGCATGGGAGCTTGTTATTTATTGTTCAGGGGGATTCAGCCATTTGTGTTTGACCAGCAGTAAACCTGGGGACGCTTGATGCCAAAGTTGACTGATACTTCATGGTTTTCGATTGTTTTCTCAGGATGTGACTGGAGGCTACGCATGTTGAATTGGTAGTCATTTAGATTGGAGTGTTCCAAAGCCTCCAGCAAGTCGGGGTGGGTGAGATGGTTATCTCCAGTTCAAAGGGAACCTGTTTATTCTTCCCCTCCTCATATTGTTTTAAGTACCCTTGCAAAACATGTGCATTTACATCCAGGGATAGAAGGTCTCAGACCAGCTGGGACTTGTAATTAATTATGTTTGTGTGTGAATGTATAACTGCGTGATGATGTCATGACCTACTAAGGACATATCCTAAAAGGGTGCGTGTTGTACACATGAGCTGAAAATGGTAGTTAAGATGATGGTGACCAATGAGAATGAGGGAATTGGAGAAAGATTGGATTTCTTTTGTATATGTTTTGTCCAATCATGTGTTGAGGGTGGTTTGTAATAAAATATATAGGAGTGTTTTAACTGTTGAAGAAATGTATATTATGTGTCAACTTGTGTGGTTCACGGAGACTTGGGTTAGTTTGACTTTATAAAATCAATTAGTCCCTCCCGGCCGATTGTATAATAAACTTGCTTTACGTACAAACGTTCACTTGCTTCTTTTGTGGTGGGCCTGCTTTGGGTTAAGGTGATAAGAGGCCCAGCCCCACATTGGGCGAGCCAGATAGCCCAGGCTTTCCAAGACGTTGTGGTGGGTTAGGGTGTCCCCTCCTCACAACTCGGCTGCAGCACTTCTATTCGGGCCCCAGTCTTGTGTGCATGATGAAAAAAGAGACGTTTACAGGTGCCATATTGGTTAGACGTCCGTCTGTTCCACCAGAGGCATGATAACATGGTCCAGCTGTGCAGAACGAATTGAAGGAGCACCACTTCGGAGCCCTTCAGGTTCAAGTGAGTGCACATTTGGGGGTAAGGCAAGGAGGAAATAGGGGAAAAAGATGGTTGTTTCTTTAATTTAAGGGCTTGGTAAGGGTAGAATCTGAGTGCATGTGTGGAGTTAGCCAAGGTTATGGAGATTATAAGGGTGAATGCCTGAAATGAGTGTGTTACCTGTTTTATGTTGTAACTGTTGTATATATTTTGACCTAGTTTGTTATTTCAGAGGTGTGAGGTGGTATCCCCACCAGTATGTCCATTGTGAGAGTTGTCCTGATACCCTTCAGTTTGCTTGTCTGGTTGGCTGGAGCCCTCACCTAGGGGTGAGGTATCATCTTATGTTAAATCCACCCATAGATGCCTTCCTGAAATATACCCATGGCACCATTAATTTTGTATTGACTGTGCGGACAGAACCCTCGCCTCGCTTTTATTGTTTAGTCGAAGTAAGGAAGGGAATCTTGCTGTATTCTTGGAAAGTCGGCATTTTAGTCGAGAATACTGTACTAGTTAATGAAGAGAGCAAGAACAGCGGTGTAGTAGTGGAAAACATTGCGTTGCTTCTATACTTGAGTGAAGGAGATATCTCATAGATATTGGCCGGCATGTGTTTTTTGGATAAAGATGCTGTATTTTGTGTGAGAGTGAGAAGTGTAACTAAAGCAAATAGCTAAGTGAGGTGATTGCAGTGAAAGCAAGCAAGCAAGGTGAGTGATTGTGGGGGGAAGACTAAGAAACTGGGAAGGGGAAAAAGGGGTTATTTGGGTTGACATTTTGTGCCACGGGTTTGGCTTCTGTGTTTTAATTAATTTATTCTGAAGTAATAGTGTTAAAGGTTGGACTAGGTTTAGAGTATGGAGACTCCAATCATTTGTGTCTGGTACTTCCTGGCTATAAGGTAAAGATTTTAAAGTACCATCGGGAATGGCTGACGGAAACTAAGGGTAATATGCTCAACTCTTGCCCTAATGAGGGGACCTATGATAAGGGGATATTGGAAAACCTCCATACTTTTTTAGTTGTAAGGAACCAAGGGTTCGAAGTTAGAGAAGCGGTTGAACATCTTAGAGCTATGGAGGATGTATGAGAATGGCGGGAAGGCCCATAATGTTGAAGTCTCAGAGGAAGGGCCAAAAAAGGAGGGTGCAGGAATTCCTTCTGCACCGCCCCCATATGTATGCTATCTTTTATCGCCCGCAGAAGGGTATACAGACCCTGAGTTCGAACCTGCATTTTCTCTAGTGGCCACTCCAGTGGTTGCGAAACAGACACAGTAACACCTCCATCAGCTACGATTCCTAGAAAATGAGATATTGAGGAAAGTGAAAAGGTTAGGGCTGTAGAATAGTTGAGAATGGAGAGCGGAAAAGGAGTAACTCCTCCGACCGCCAGGTTAGCAGAGAGATTAAAGGTGGAGGAACGAGAGAGAGGCCAGAGTAGATGAAGGGCTGAGAATGAGTGAGAAAGGGGATGTCATGCCTTTTACTGCTAGAATAGAGGAAAGGCTGCAAATGGCAGTAGAGACACAGGAGCAGACAAAATTGGAAGAAGCGCTGAGGTTAGCTGAAGAAGGGGTTGTGGTGTTACGACAGCAGAAAATTTAAGAGGAGGAAGATGTGAATGGACAGGCAAAGGACGTAGAGGAAGGAAGGTAGATGCATGGACAAGTTCTTGTTAGGTTGGATAAATTAGTTACCAAAGAGGTCAATGTGGACCTGGAAGACTGAAGTATTGCTATGGGTACCGGATTCGAGCAGGGTGAAAAGGTACTGGCACCCTACAGTAGTATTGAATATGCTTCTGTGCCTGTAGAAGTATCAGGGGAAGTGATAACAGGAGTAGGAGACAAAGGTGTATGGTAGTCTGACGTTGAGCAGGGTTTAGCAGCTCCACCTCCCGGTCCAGTTGCAGCGACAGAGAGTCTTAAGATGCGCCATGGTACTCGCATGACCGTAGTAAGTAGTAGGAGAGAGCTGGGGAGAAGCCCCAGTAAAAGCGTGTGTAACACAATTTCCGTTGTTCCAGAAGGGTCAGGGAAAGGTTTATTATTTCCTGTGGTCCCACATGGACTAGAATAATTTGATGACGGCACTCCCTTTGCTCCTTGCAGGGGCGGGGGAAGTGGATTTATGTATTAGAGAAACACACTGCTGTTGTCATGTTGTCCATAGGGGATGTGAAAAGCTTATTCACGGCTCTAATAGGGGAACAGTTAGCCAAGCTTTGGAGGTAAGTAGGGTATCTGGGAGTTCAGGAGTTCAGTTGGATACATATAACCACTTTTGAGCAGCATTAACTAATTACAGGGCACAGGTATAGGGGGTTCTGCGGGTTATGTACTAATCTCTTGAGTGTGTTTTTATGTTTGTCTGTAATTGTATTTCCTTTATACTGGAGTGCCTGCTGCTTTTTACCTGACGCACACTGTAATTTACTGGAACCCTCGACCATCAAAGATGGCCAACCTGCACACGAGCACTAGAGTACTTGGTGCTCTTTGATGAGGGCCCTGGGGATTGGCTGTCCCTCCTTTTATCCTAGCCAATCAGGGTAGCCGGCAGGCAAATTCTGGCCCCCACTAAAGGCCCATTTCTATGGCCCCTGTCTGCTCCCTGTCCGCTATTTGGCCGGGTCTGGGGTCCCTGATCCCCACATGATTCCATTGTGACCTTGTGTTCCTGCATCCTCTGAGTAACTGAAACAATTTGTGAGACTTTCACTCCCTATGGGTTAGTGGCCTCTACTTCAATAACCCCTCTGACTGTCACTGCCTCCATCTCACCTGGACTCTCACTCTTCCACCTACAGCTGTGCTCAGTGACTGCGTTTTGTTTCATCCTGTTTAGCTTAATTTTGAACTTAGCTGTACCCAGTGACTTTATTGTGCTTAATCCTATCTATCTTAATTTTTGAATTTAGCTGTGCCCAGGGGCTGCATTGACTTTTATCCTGTTTAGCTTAATTTTGAACTTAGCTGTGCCAAGTGACTGCATTGTGCCTCATTCTGCCCTGCTGCTCCTGTCTTTCTGTCTCTTCTGCTTACACACCCCTCTTGTTCTCCCCCATTACTCCCCTGGCTCTCCTCTTCCCCTTACTCCGCATCACCAATAGTTCTCTGTTTCTCCTATCTTCTCCAACTGTTTTTCCATTGACTATTCTACCTTTCTCACTAAGTCTGTCAGGAAGAAGTTCATAAAGGATCTCCTGATCTCCAACCCCTGTCTCCCTATCGCTGCGACCTACACCAGTATTTACTCCAGACAGACCCTCACCAACATCCTCTGTCGTTCCTTCGCCTGACTTATGGACTCTTCATATGGTCTCTGTGCTCTCCTTTCGCTTCCACTCCCATTAATGGTGGCACCCGTTGGGAGGCCATCCTGGCTTCCTTCCACTCCTCTAAGGACATCATTAATGCTTACCTTAATGGCACCGTCTTGGTCAAAGGCCCTCAGGCCAACCGCCTCCTCTTTGACAGATGGTTCTGTAGACTTCTCAATTTCCTTTCCTCTTCTGCTGTGCCTCTCTCCCTTCTTCGTCTTCCTTGCCTCCACCCTCTGCCACCTCTCTGGCGCCCTCTTCCTCCTCCTCGGCTTTCTTGCCCTCTCCTCCTTCCTCCTCCGCCCTCACTCGGGCTCCTTATTCGCCTCTGCAGAATTTGTACCCCTCACCAGAAGTCCTTCAAGAAATAGCAACCTTCTCCACCTCGCCACTTTTTTTTAACTCTCACTCAGCTGTCAAACACTCCTCTGACATCTGCCGACTCCTAGAAGAACTGGACCTTGATGTCCTTAGTCTCATCGAGACCTGGTTCACGGGCCAGCTCTGTCATAAACTTTGACACTCTCCTCCCTGATGGCTACAAGATCCTCTCTGCGCCCAGATCCAACCGTCCCGGTGGGGGTGTAGCCTGGATCTTTCTGGAGTGGATCCCTTCTATCATTCCTATGCAAGCCTACTCCTTTGAATGCCTGGTCTGTAGGCTTTCTCTCTCTCCTAGCCACTCTCTCACAGTTTCTACTATCTACCGGCCACGTCGTCAGATCACCTCCTTCCTTTCCGAGTGGGTGGGCCTCTCTTTCTTCCTCCCTCTTGACCTCAACCACTCCTTTTCTCTTCCTTGGAGACTTCAACATCCACCTGGATGCCTCCTGTCCCGCCACGGGACTCTTATGTGACCTTTGCAACTCTCTCTCAATTCTTCCCTCTGGCCCGACACACACTGCAGGGCACACTCTTGATGTTCTGATCTCCTCAGACCTACCCTCTCACCTCTCCTCTCATCTGTCCCTCACTACCCTGTCCCTTCCCAGGCCCTCTGCATGGCCCTGGCTTCTCACTTCATCTCTAAAACCCAGGACATCCTGTCCACACTCTCTGCTTCTCCTTCTCCCCTGACTCTCTCCTCTTCCTCTGCCTTTCCTCTCTTCTCCCCTGAAGAGGTTTCTAGACCCACCAGATATATGAAAAGCTCATCTAAGCAGGTTCTTCACTGTTCCTCCAAAACCATCAAGGACCACATTGACACCATTACTCCAGCCTTGGCTGACTTCTGCAACCATTCTTACACCTCTGGAACCTTCACCCTGCCCCCTTAAGCACTCTCTTGTGCACCCTCTCTTCATGAAACCCTCTTTGCTGACCCCTCCCTTCTGGCTGATTATCACCCCATCTCTATCACTCCTTTCCTGGGCAAACCTCTGGAAAACCTGGCCATCTCCCAGCTTAATCCTCACACTGAATCTGTTGGTTGACTCCATGACAATCAGTCTGGCTTCAGAGCAGCACGAAGCACGGAAACTGCTCTCCTGAACATCCGTGAAGACCTGCTCTCCAACCTTGATTCTAACCTCCCCTCTGTCCTCATCCCACTCGATCTCTCTTCTGCCTTTGACACAGTCAACCATGCCAACCTGCTCAACCATCTCTGTGATAATCTGGGTATCACTGATCAGGGTCTAACCTTTCTCCCTGGTTGTTCAACCAATACCTGGCACCTCTCGCCCTCTGCATTGCTGCTCTCTGCGCTTACTTCTTGTGTATTGCGGACCACACCCAGCTCGCCTTCAGGCTCCCCTCTTCCTCCTCCTCTCCTTCTCCCATCCCTGACTGCAATCCAGGATTGGTGCGCCACCGATGATCTCTGTCTGAATGCCAGTAAGACAGAGAGCCTCCTAATCGGCACACCTGCACCCCCCTTTCCCGCCACTTCTGGCGGCCTCCCTTGGTCCTCTTCCTGCTCCCACCTGTGAGGCTAAGAACCTGAAGGTTCTTTGACTCCACGCTCTCCTTCTCCCCTCACATTTCTCACGTCTCTAGGAAGTCAAACTATCAACTGCACCTCCTCAGAGGTATTCTTCCATTCCATTCCTCTCCTTCCCCCAGAAGCTTACTGTCTCTAGAGCTCTGGTTCTCTCCAGGCTTTACCACTATAACAGCCTCTTTTTAAATCTACCCTCCTCTCCTCTGCATCTCATCCAGAACAGGACTGCAAGACTTGTCCTTGGCCTCAAGCCCAGGGATCGTATCTCTCCAGCACTGAAATCTCTCCATTGGCTTCCAGTGGCTGCAAGGATCAAATTCAAGACCCTTTGCATTGTCCACAATGCCTTCTGGGGGCTGGGACCAAAATACCTCCTGCTTTCTCTTCAGAAGTGTCTTCCTTCTCGAGCTCTTCGCTCTTCCCCCTCCAGCTCCCTGATGGTCAGTCGCTTTTCTAAGCAACCAGTTGTGGGCAGATCTCTCTCTATGGCCGGCACCGCCCTCTGGAACAGCCTCCCAGCCGCTCTGAAACTTGAGCAGAACCATCTCTGGTTCCGGAAGCAGCTCAAGACTTTCCTCTTCGCATCTGCCTTCTCTCTTCCCCTTCCCTGCTGACCTCACTGGTTTACCTCGCTATTTCTGAACCACGGACCCAGGTCCCTGCCCTCCCAGTTGCACACCTGCACTGCCTCCTGGCAACCCTTGTTGTAAAGCCTTATGCTAGACATTCAGGATGCATCAATGAAGTACAGACCAGCTGTAGTATAGGTACCTCACTCAATGCCTTCATAATTCAATGTGGGAGCATGACCTTTTTCATACTGATTAGGAAATCTCTGGGCGTTTTGCTTTGCTGGGGACCTCCCTCCAGAGTCTAATGCAAATGTCATTTTTTATAATATCCATTTTGCTAGGCAGGGTGGTTTATATACAAGACTTTGGGGGAACGGTGGGTCACTCAAACGCTGCTTCCCCCCCACAGCACTCCTTACTGTACATTTTATGTTGCTGCAGCTCCTCAATCAGCACATTTACAGTCTCTCTTCATCTTCTTCCTCCATGTTCTTATAGTTTCTGGTTTACCTCGTCGCCAATGTTGTAAAGCCTTATGCTAGACATTCAGGATGCATCACTGAAGTACAGACCAGCTGTAGTCTAGGTTTGGTTCCAGGTAGGCTTTATTCACATATGTACAATCTGTACAATACTCCAGTTACTCTTCTTGTATTTACAGCACGCGTAGACATGGACAGGAACATGGGAAGGTATAAACATCACTAACAAAGGAGCAGACCCACCGGCCATCCATTTAACCCAGCTCAGGCCCCCAACTGACACTCACAGAACATTCACACACAGATCCACCCAACATTCTCCTGAGCTGCATTCATGCACCATCATTCTACAGCAAACATCCAGGCCAGTGGCAGGACAAGACTACATTACAACATCTCCCTTTCATACCAGACTCACCACACACAACAACCCTGCACTTGGGGATGTATCTGCATCCCTACTGTCCCCCTGCTTGCTCTTACCTAACACTTATTGTCTGCACTTAACCCCTGCACTGCCACCTGTTGGCCGTACTCTTTTTTTCTATGTCTTGATCCTATGTCTTGCACTTCTCCTTCTCCCCCTCCCCTGGCACTTTCCCCTCCCTCTCCCCCACACTTGCGCGATCTCACTGTCACTTGGCCTAGTAAGATCGTTGTCTTGTCCTTCCTTGGTCCCCTCCCTTGCCTTGTTCCGCCTTGAAACACTTGTGTATAGGCGCGCTATAAATAATATATCCTATCATATATCATGTATCCCGAAATGCCCGATATAAATTCTATTCTGGGAAAACAATGAAGTTAGATGATTATCCTGCCACACACATCCAGTTAATTCAGGAGATGTGGAGGGCATAGATGGGAGAAGCGTGGGATAAGAATGTGGCAATTTTTTACTTCCTGCTAAAGAAGGGACTTAAGGTTGGATGGATGGGTATGCTCCCGGTCCAAGGCAAATTAGGGTTTACGAGGGGTAGGGGAGAATTTTCACAAGGAAATGGGTAATTTAGCGGGCTCGTAGGAATGGTGCCCCGATTTACAAGCCAATGGCAAATAACTATGGAGAGTTGTATGGGATCCAATGTTGTTCGTGCAGAAGGATGGGACACGTGGCACGAGACTGCCAGAGCAGGCCGCAGTATTATAACGTAGGAGCTCAGCAAATGCATTGCACAACCATGTCATATGCCCCATGCTCTGTGCAATCGCAGCAGGCACAGGTTGAACAGAACCCAGCAACTGGGGCTGCACAGACCTATGTGATTCAACCGACTATGCTGTTAGGAAAGATTCTCTATACTGCACCTTACCTTCCATCTTTATGGAACCCCTAAACTTTTTGCTTTTATTTTTTAATCTGACCTGCACTTTTTGCAGTACAATGAAGCCTTCAGCTTCACTGCACTGGCCTTTGCTCATATGTTATGGGGAAACTGATATGTCTTTCAGGCTATCAGTACTGGGAAACATTATTTCCCTTAGTTGAGTTACTATGGTACTACTTTGGTTACTTTTGTATCACTTGTGTAACTTTTTATCATTGTACAATGCAGCTTACACTGCAGTACAATGGGGTGCATTTTTGTTTTGCCCTATACTAACTCTTTTGGTTGCTATGCGTGTGCTAAAAGGATAGGCTGGTGGCAGCAGTGACTTTTCCTGATTTCTTTTGGGGGATTTTTATTTTAGCTTTACCGCGTTTACCGTGTTTGGCTACTAACTGTGGCTACTGGTCAAACATGGCTGTGCCACGAGATTATTCACCTTTTCTTTTGCCATCTTGTTCTGTAGCCTTCTTCCTGGCCTCAGAGGCCAGGAAAATCCTTATAAGGACTTCCTGTGCCCAGGAAAGCAGGAGCTTTTGGCGGGCTACTGGAGGGCTGTGTGTGTTTGCTGGCAGGATGTGGACTGGGTCAGTCTGACTCCAATCCACATACTGTCATGATTCCTGCCCCTCATGTCCCCAGCCCTCCAAGATGTCAGGCTGAAGCCAGGCCATGATCACCTACATGGCCCTCAAGGGCCTCTCCATCCCTCCAAAGACACACTTGGAGTCAGACTTGGCGCTTGTGGCACCAGACTCACTCACTCCCATAGGATAACATTGGGGATTGGACTTGTAATGCATTGATGGGGACAAGATGGATGCCCCCACATATTTCGGTTCCCAGAACTGCATGTGCGGTCTAGTCTTTTGGGTGTGGTTCAGCCCAGAGACACCTGGGATACCCAGAGACTATTTAAGCCACACCCAGGCTGAGAAACATGCTTTTCGTTTTCTGAGCCTGCAGCGTGACACTCACCGTATTCGGATCGGTCTCCAGTAGGCCTGCATCTTTCTTCTGCGCTCAGCTCCTGCAAGAACAAGAACACCGTTAGGAACAGCCTTGCCTTGCGGCGCTTCTGCCCATGATTCATCGCTCCTTCTATTCTGCGGGCATCTTCGGCGGTGTCATTCCCATCCCGGCACGCCGCTTCGAATCCCAGCCGCTCTGGGGGAACTCTGTCTCCGGAACTTTTCATCCATCTGCAAGAGGGAAAAGACACTCGAGGTTAGCGTGGAAACATCTAGAGGCGCCGCATACCGCGCTTACCCACCGCATTTGTTCTTCATAACCGGCATCCACGCTGAAAACGTTGCGGCACCTAAAAGACACAGAAAAAGAACTCCGTTCAATGCAAATACGAAAGGGGTGCATCGCGCATCGCGCTCTCACTCACCTTCAGCTCTACTCATCTCAGCAGCACGCCACCATCCTCGGACGCCGGCCATCATCTAAGGAAGAAAAGGAACGAAGTTAGAGAACTGTTCAAAAGACTCATTATACTTTCCTGTCAGACTCTTGCCAGTGAAGTAACTAGGCAGCAACGAGCCTGCATTAATCAAGGCGCCCCTGCGCTGAAAGCAGGACGGAGAGCACACTATCCAAGAAAACAAGGTGAGCTGTGGATCAAAGGGAAGGGTTGGACCCTGGGGAAGAAGGGGTTCAAGCACACAGAGACAATAGGGAGTTAAACTCTACCAATCCTGTGTTTCAGGCCCAGCTCCAGTCGAATAGTCTCCAGGGAAGGGATCGAGGTCGTAAGAGGTCAGAACAGGCTGAGTGACATCCTCGTGGATACCAGGTGAGCGTTACACATACTGGTTTGTGGCATGCATGAATGTTCCCGCCAGTGGTCCTGATTGGATCACTGCTGTGTGGTGTGTGGAGGGGTGGGGGAGGTGGCTAGTCCTGCTATTGGCTAGTGGGAGTTTCAGCTCTTACCTGGCTTTTAGGATAAGAAGAGGACCCCTGCACCCATTCTTCAGAGATCCTGGAGAAACCTGAAGGAGCCAAGTATCCTATCCAGCTGTGAGACCCGCAAAGAGACTTGAGACCAGGCTCTAGGAGGCCTGGCGATCAAACTCTGCTGCTGTCCTGGAGGAGCCCTGTCTTGCTCTTGATCTTTAGTAGTCCTGTGAAGGAGCTATGACCCTTGGAGTGGAGGGACCATCCATTCCTGCCATCTATTGGGTGCCCTGCCAAAGGAAGACTTTGGAAGTGCGCTGAAACCGTCCTGTGACTGACCAGCTTCGTCTTTGGGCTACCGTGCTGCCGGCGTCACTGTACAGAGTTTCAGCCTGAAACTTTGGGAATTTGCAGCGCGTCCGACATGACTACCTCCTGCGAAGTTTCAGCATCCTAGCATCAATGGGACCGGAGATAAAAGGGAAAGTACGACCGCGGCTGCTGAGTCCTTTTGCGTCACCGTGCGCAGGGACCACTGTCAGAAAATTGCTTACCTGACCCGAGTTCAGTCCTGAGAGGGGTGCTGCTTTGAGTTTTTCTGCATTCTTTGACCGAGAGTCCTTGCAACAGTAAAAGACACCAACCGAAGATCAGCTCGAACCTGCAACCCTTGGGAATCAAGGTCTACGGCTTTCGGCAGGAAAAGCAACGTCGGACATTCTTCCTTTATTCTGCCAAGTCTGAGGAAGAATCGGAGTACGGCAGGTAAGTTATAGAGTTTCTAACGTACCCCTATACTCCCATTATAAGTCAACAGGCTTATAATAAAGCTTATTTATAACACTTTTGGCTTTGCCATAGCTTGCTTGTGCAAGACATCTGACTGTTGGGGCTACATTTGGGCATTAGTCTAACTTGAACCCTAACCCTAAGAACCCTTCACTGGACCCCACAGACCCTACCTGCATTTATTCCAGCCTCCTAAAATCTGTGGAACTGTAGCCTTATCTACTGGTCACAAGGGCTGGACAATTTTAGATAGGGATCATCTCTGTGGACCTCTTTGTGCATAATACTTGTCTAAGCTTTCCTTTGCAGAAGTGTCTGATTTGTTGTTTGCCTTATAACCAAGTGAATATGTATAAGCATTTAGTTTGATAGGTCTACCTGCCTGTACTCCATGTTCTACAATGTGTTTTGGCCATAATTACATAACTGTATTTTTATACATTCTGTCTAAGTGTAATCTGTGATTCTCATTGTGGACCCTTTACAAGCTCACCCCCTCTGAAGAACTTAGCCTAGACCGTCTGTCACTGCTAACTAAATTGGTTTGGCTACAGCTTCTCAGAGTTGTTCCTGTCACAATATAGGTTGGCCTTCTGTACATCTGTCCACCAGGCCAGAGTATAGCAATTCAGTCTTAACATGCCAGCACAGGCACTGGTACAAACGTAGGATAAAAATCCTTTACTCCAACGGACGGTTACTCATTACACTGGAGCAAGTGTTTTTGGAGAGAATCCTTTCTTGCTTTCCGGTGCTAATCTGTACCAAGATTAGGACATATACTCATAAACAAAAGGAGATCAAGGCCTCCATGTCACACAGCACTATCCCAATTTTGCTCAGCAATCAAATTAAGTAAACATATGATTGTATTAAACAATGTATCCAAAAAGTTAAAATTATATAGAAAAGGTGTACGCGCATAAATAGATACCCCGCAACACACGTCAATACCTATCTGGTTACAATCACTAATACACAAGAATACTGCACCACTGAATACAAAACACAAGAAAAATACATGCTAAAAGATTCCAACATCCGAAAGCAGAAAATGCACACATATAAAGACAACTCCTATATACAAAGGTGGAACACCTAGATCCCAATAGTTCTTTTGGGACCTTCCGTTGGTTTGCAGTGTATTGATTTCTTCAAATGTCAACACTTGTTTCGGCTGATCTATGAGCAGTTTGGATGCTCCAGTTTTGCATGCCCTTAATCAGCACAGAACTGATATTTTGACAACTACCCAATGTGTTTGTGTGTTTTTATGTGTCTATGGTAAAAACATATATACAGCCTTTATATTAGAGCAGGGAAATGTGTGTGTGTGTGACATGTAACTAAAGAACAGAAATTCTGTCAGACAATTATTTGTATCTTAACAATGTCCCAAAGGTATGGTATGATATGTTATTTATAACATGCTTAATACCTAGAGGTTTCTAAGTGTGGACCCGGGATCGAACCTGTGGTGCTCTGTGTCGTCTTGCTTCCATGGCTAGAACGTTGCCCCTGAGCTATCCTCCCCAGACTACATACCTTTTATGTGTAGCCCCTGTGTAGTTGAAAATTGATTTTCAACGCTCACGGTGCCCACTTCTTATTTATGACTCCCACCTGTGAAAAATATATGGAAGGCTAGTGCATCTCCTGCCACTCCCCATTGCCAATTCATTCATCTCTATTCACAATATGTCTCATGTATGCTTACTTCCCTACCGGAATTGCTGCACCACGGTAGTAATATGTGTCCAGCTCTAAAGTATCTTGATACTCGGGAGGCTCTGTATAAATGATAATACAACACCTCATGTATTCCAAAGTGTCTCTTCTACAGCAAAAATTCAGTGATTATAGGCAGGTCAAAAGGACTCACCTGCCTTCAAGCAGTCAAAATCAATCAAGGGACTCCTTAGAACCAGCCGCTTTACTGCATACCTTTGTGTCTGTAAAGTGCAACATAAATTGAAGAACTGGTATCAGCAAAGCTGTCCTAATTAGGACAAGACTTCAACAATGCACCGGTGCATTACCTCAAACGCTGGTGTTCAGCTGCACCGTGTTTAATTTACTAACACACACTGTAGCTGTGCTACTATATAACCCACTCAACCAAGTTGCCTCATCTCTTCTATCGCCCCTCCTCCCCCTTGTGCGGAATGCTTTGCACTTGCCACCACACGTGATACGCCTTCACTCCTCTGGGGCCCTGCACGCTGTAAATATCTGCATTCGCTGCCGCAATGTAGTGTCCCTCACAACACTCGAAGCACAGAAAGCAAAGAGGGTTTACTAGTACCCATTCAGTCTCTTAGTGTAAACACTAAAAAAGGACAAGCCTATACTTGCAACACTGCTATCTATGGCCATAATGTCAATGCAAATAGCCATATTTACACCTGCTCCCTTGTGTGTTGGCTAAGCATGTGACCAACCGTGGCATATTTTAACCATTGTATGTCATTTTCCCTAAAAGAGATATATAGTATAACACATTTGCAATTACCATTTACATTTTTCATTTTTCAGGGAACACTAAGGGAAAACATTCTTAGGTTTTTGAAGCAACATTGTGCCGTCTTTTTAAACCGAAACACATTTGCTAATAACGAATATTGTCAGTATCCGCTTGTACGCTATAGATCGAGCCCCCTTTGCAATCTCTTCCCATGTAGGCACTTCTATTGGATGTGGCCCACAATGTCATCTTTTACCACTTTAATTGTCTCAGACCACCAAAGCTATGATACAACATGAGTATAGATTAGCTCCACATCTTTCCTACTTAGGAAAGCAAACTTCAATCTTTCACAAAGCCACATTGTATTTCTTTCCCAAAACCACATTTTTTAATGGGAGTATTGCTCATATCATTTTCTGAAATATGCTTGTACCTGTGTCCCACTCATGACAGTGTGTTGGTCTACTGTGAAGGCATCATGAATTACGACACAGAAATCAGACTTAAAATTCAAATAAAAGATATTTATTAACTTAAATGTCAGGATGGTTGAAGGCCTAATTTGCCCTATGCTAAGGTGGGATTTCCCTACTTGAACAAAACTAAGGAAAGTGTCAAGAATCGGGGTCCACGTAGACTATGAATACCTCCATCCCCAACCACCAGTCAGGGAGATCTAAATAACTACTGACCGGTTATTGAGGTCACAGGTGACTGGAACAAGAACACCGGGTTCCGAGGTAGCTGCAATGGAAACAGTTTAGTGTTAGACAATGCAGGTCAGTACAAGCAATTATGAATAGTTATACCAATAACAAGGCACCTACCCGTGGGCTACTTGGGAGATGTATACCTGGAGAGGAAGGTAGACTTGTTCCCCCCCTGGTCTTTGCAAGGCTTGTTCCCCCAAGGTGGTGGAGTGAAACTTTAACAGGAAAGGACCAGTTGAAATGGGTCCCAAGAGGCACTTGCTGGGTAGTCATCCTAGACCAATATTCCAGAATGATGGCCCCAATGGTAGTAAAAAAGGGCCAATGTGGTACCAAGTAGTTCCAATGAGTGCCGGATACAAGGCTGAGAGCAAGAAAGTCCAGGAATTCACTGTGTAGCAAATTCGTAATTCGGAGGCAGTCCGTGAGTCTGTGCAAGGGTTGAGCAGTTTGTGTAATCCAGCAGTGAAAAGCGCTGTTGCCAAGGGTTAATCACAAGGAAATCCAGAAAAAAAAAGGTTGAAGTCCGTGAAAACTGAGTCAATAAACGCCACTTGCCGAGAGTAATCGCAGCTGAGAAGCGCTGTGTTCTGCATCCCGCATTCTTTTAAACTGTTGCCATGGAAGCGCGGGTCTGCGCCAGAGCTGGGCGATCACGTGAGCGGACCCGCATTACGTGAGCATGCCTCCGCGACCGACGTGTGGTACAACATCTCCATGACATCCACCATCGCGGCCAGAGCCGCCATGGATTCTGCCTCTGTGTTATCAGAGCGTACCTTGATGATGGGATACCGTTATGGTGAGCCATCCTAACACCATGTCTCAGCTGGATAGGGCGTGCCTGACCCTTATGAACAGTATTGTGTGCTGTGTGCCCGTCAGGGGTGCCCTGATTTGGTGAATACTTGACTGTGTGCCGAGTTGTTGGTTGCATGACAGAAAATATGAGTCAAAGAGTTCAACTTAAGTCTGTCCTTGTCCACAACCTATGCTCGCCTTCACAGCTAAAAATAAACAGTGCATAAGGATGACAAAGTCAACAGAAAAGTGTTCAACATAAAGTTCGGAACTGCTTCCAGCTTCTTCTTCAGCTCCCTTCCCCAAGTTCAAGAAAGTTCCACAAACGTCTTAGTTACCTTTCTTCCACTCAAGGTAATATAGTTCCACACAATTCTCAGGGTTCCCTTCCCCAAGACTTCAACTCGACCAGTTAGTTTTCTCAATCTTTCAAACAAAAAGATTAACACAGCTTAAGGCCATCTTAACCATATTCTTGGATTGCCTCATCTACTCACTGGCAGTGCCCCTTTCAGTGTTATTCAACACTGTATTTTAGTTCTTGCAGTTCAGGTCTAGACGCAGTTGTCGGACCACACAGTACACCCACCACAGGTGGCACAACCAGGATCCCTCTCCTTGTGGCCTCTTGGCTTTAGGCTTAATAGTTACGCTTCTTTTGTTTCTCTTTGGTATTCCCCCGGCTCTGCCAGAGTTTGTCACACACCCCTTTCCAGTTTTTTGCCTTGCCGCCCTGCAATTGTTCATAACATTCACTTTGTGGTGGTCTTACTTCTGTCCCAACTTTTTATAGCACTCTTTCACCATAATGTAGTTTTTCAAATATTGTTTTTACTTGGGCACTATCCCTTTGGTAGTCTCTTTATCACTAGTTTTGCCTATAAAGCTTCCTTTAGTTTTATAATCTGCAGGCTTAATTAATTAAATACTCTGCTTGGTATTTATCAGATGGACAATATGCTCAGTGGTTAAGCTTCATTTGGTTCATTGCTGAATAAATGTTCAATGTTCTTATTTGTGCTCAATAGTTAAGTTGCATTCAGTTTAGTGCATAATAAATATTATTTATTAAATATGCATCCGCAGTCTAAATTGTAAGTTTACCTTTCATTCAGTATTGTATTGAGGCCTCGCCACCAGCTAGGAACGACGGCTGTCGAGTGCCTCTCCTGACACTCACAGGTCTGCAGCGATGTTCCCGGCACCTCCTGCTCTCTCCTACCTGCTTCACAGGTCGGCGGGCACGCTGGTTCGAGCACTGCTCACATTTGGGGCTTGCTGAATGCTCCACATCCTCCAGCTGGACGTGGACACTGTCCCGCTCTCTCCAATGCTTTTGCAGCACCCGCTGCACATCTCGGGTTGCAGGGCTTCTGCTCCTGCACAGTAGACTTCGGGCCGGCGTTGTGGCTATCCCACTGGTCCCATCATGGCATCTTCCTCCACACACGGGTCTCCTGTTGGTCTCTTCCACACCGGTCTCCCTGTCTCTCTCAGCTGCAACTTCTGTCTGCTTTTATAAACCTGTAACCTTGTAACAGGCTGCAGGTGTATACTTCCAATTGGATTTGCCTGACCATAATTAAAAGGACATGCCTGACCTTCATTTCATTCTACAGGCATCTTCCTCGTCCCAGTACCAAAGTGGTGACAGTGTCTTGTATGCATTACTTTGTCTCCTCTTCCTCGTCTCAGTTCTGTCAAGTGTCACATGTGAGGAAATGATGGAAGTTGGGTTATAATAGCTCAAATAGTTTCGGGGAGGGTTAGTTTGGTTGTTAATGGGAAAAGGCGGATGCCATGTCTCGCCCAAGGGCACCCAGCTCCCAATCCTCAAGGACCTTGTTCACCCCAAGGTCAGGATCCAAAAGTGATGGCCTTTCCCTGGCCACCTGCGCAGAGGGTAGGCGTGAGAATACCCTTGAGTTTTTCATACTACATACCCAGGTACAGGTAACTCTTGTATATCCCTATATGTTTAATTTCTCGGGTGTGCACATGCTACTCTGTGGAATTATACTCCTGCCTCATTTGCTTCTTTCAAGAACTAAAGTGGAGGGGTAGTCATGAATTTAGGATCAAGTTCTATTCTACTGAAATGTTCAGCCCATGGTTGACAGTGTCCAGCCAGTAGATGCATTGTTGTTCCAACCTATAGCTGTTCTCCAACAGCCCCCCCCCACCAACCCGGGTGTGGTTTCAACATTTGTAACACAAACCAAGTAAGTTCCTTGTCAGTATGTCCCTGGCGTTTATAGTGTTCTACTAGGGGTTTGTCACAGACCCTGTTACTTATGCAAGATCTATGTTCAGAAATTCTTTGTCTGTCTTTGCGGATGGTTTTGCCCACATATATCACTTTACAAGGGCATTCAATTACATAGATTACGTGTCTGCTTTTAAAGTTAGTGTGTGACGTCAGTTCCCATTTGATCCTACCATGTTGAAATATGTATTTAGAGCTGGTAAAATTGCAGACTACAGAACTGCCACAATTGTGGTTGCCCACTACTGTTGCTGGGAGCCTCTGTGGGTACGTTATAGGTCTGGACTAGTTTCTGCCTTAAGTTTAAAAAATAAAATTGAATGCGAACAAGGGTTTTTTGTTCAGGGTACCTTGTTTCACCAGGTGCCAATTTTTCTGAGCAATTATTTTTATTTGATTACTGACTGGGCTGAATGTTGTCAAACGGACAAGTCTATAGGGGCTCTTTCCTTTGGGACATGAAACACATTTCCCTATCCGCATTGGCTGCTTCCTTGAAGTTATTCCTCACCACTTTCCTCAGATAACCTCTTGCAATAAATCTCTTTTTCAGGTGGTCTGCATGTATCATAAAATAATGTTTTCCTGAACAGTTCAGGCTTATCCTCAAAAACTGAATATAGGGCAGATTGATTTTAATCCCTGCCGGATGAAAGCTGGTGAAGTGAAGAAGTCTGTATCTGTGGGTTTTCTTTATAGAGTAGTTGCCAGACCCTCGCTATTTTTGTAAATTATTAAATCTAGAAAACAGACTTGTTGTGTATTTCCTTCCATGGTGAACTTAATGTTCACTTTACATGTGTTCAGCCACTGATGAAACTGGGTTACACAGACCTCCTCTCCTGTACAGATAATTACCTATATACCGTTTCCAAATGGCTATATAGATGAAAAATGGGCTTCATAGGGAAAAAATAAACAGGTTTTCAAAATGGGACATGTACGGATTTGCCACATCAGGGGCGAATGTCGCCCCCATACTTACTCCTTTTTCGCTGTTTATATATCTGTTTTCTGTACAGAAATTTTCTTTCTGTCTTTGAAAGCCTTGCACATTTCAGTATGAAGGTGGTTGGTGTTTTTAAGCCACCGCCTCGTGTGTCCATAATGGTACCCAGGATTTTGAGTCATTCTCTTTGTGGAATGGAGGTGTATAAGGCCCTGACATCCATCGTGACCAAGATGTCATTTTGGCTACTCACAGTTGTTGGGATGATGTTAATCATATCAGTTGAGTCTTTCACTTACGAGGGTAATTCTGCCTTAATGGGTTTCATGAAAAGTTCTGCATACACTGAGAGGGCTTCCAGGAGGGAACCTATAGCAGAGACAGTCAGTCTCCCTGGTGGCTGGGTAATATTTTTATGGATGATTGGGACAGCCCACAGGGATCTCTGATGTGTCCAGTCCTGTCCGTTCAACGATCTGGAAGAGGAACCCCGGATAGGTCTGCAGGTAGATGACTGAACGTTTTCATTCATGGTCAATACAGGTGCTAGAAATTCTTGCATCAGGCGAGTTCCCTTTCTTGGGCAAAACGATGGACACACATGGATTCTCTGGGGCTATCCTGTTGGTTCCTTACACAGAAGATCTACGTATTACGGTAGCAACACAAAATGTATCAATTTCTTTGTTGTATTGCACAGATACCCCGACAAATCTCTTGGCTAGAGATCTACCCAGTCTACTCCACATGTCGATTACTTTCACAGAGGAAGGTATAGTATGCTCTACTCCAGGTTTATATCCTGCAAGAGAAGCAGCTTGTTTGCATGCATACTGTAGTAAGAGTGCAATAAGGGGGGTACCTATCCATTCGACTTTGTTTCTTTATGGGGTAATGGTTTTGTTGACTTGTGTCCCAGGAATCAGAGAACAGACATGGCGGATACAGATTTGTTTCGGCCTGCTGTGCAGTAGGAGGTAACAGACACTGTTGTTAAGATTCTCCTAGAAGCAGTAGTTATCAAGAAGAACATGGTGGTTCTCTCAGGCACTGATGAGAAATGTGGAGAGTGGCGCACAGTTTTGTGCATCGATCTGACTTTATCGATAAGGGACGTGTCCGACGATCAATTGTTCAAAGACACCGAAGACACAGGAGAGATGGTTTTTGAGATTGGGTTGAATTGCCAGATAGCAATAGAGCAAAGGGAAGTACCACATACCATGCTCATCGTTAGAAATAGCGCCATGATGCCTTTGGGCGACTGTGCGCTTTATAAGTTGAAATAACATAACATAACAAATACATCACCACATTGGAAGGAGGATTTGGGGAAAAGTGTCGGACCATTTATGGACCAGCAATCCTCATGATGTCGCGCTGTTAAAGAGTGTTGGAGCAGTGCGGATAAAATTGAAAACAGGTACTATATTACAATGGGTTAAGCAGTACCCCATATCTAGAGAGCCGCACAAAGGGATTTATGAGACCTTTATGGTGTTGTTGAAGCAAGGCATAATACATCCTTCTGTGTCCCCATGTTACATTGCCATCTTCCTTGTGAAGAAAGCGAAGGGTTCCAGTTGGAGGATTTGCTCCCCCTCAATATTGTTGAGGTGGAATTCCCAGTGGTACCAAATCCTGCTACCATTCTCTTCATGTGGATTGATTTAAAGAATGCATTTTTCTCTCTCCCCTGCACCCCGATTCTCAGTACCTCACTGCGTTTACGTATTGTGGACAGAGATTCGAGCACACAAGGTTGCCCTAGGCTTACTGTGAATCTCCATGTTTTTTCAACAGGGTGAATCAAATGATTTGGGGAATTTACATGTGTCCAGTACAGTTATCCAGCACGTAGTCAATTTGCTAGTCTATAGCACTTCTGAACAGTGTCAAGGAGACTCAATAATGCTCCCCATCCTGCTTGCGGATAAAGGGAACAAAGTGGACAAAGAAAAACTGCAGTACTTACTGCCAGACACAGGTAGTATATTTGGGGCAAGTGATATCACCCGCAGGAAGAAAGGTTATGCCAGAGAGAGCCACTGTAGTTCACAATATGCCTCAACCAGTCACAGTGAGATGAATGAAGCAGTTTTTGGGACTCTATAACTATTGTAGATCTTGGATCTTTGACTAATCTAGTTACCCGAGGCCCTTATTGCAGGGAGTTAAGGAAGCACAGAAGGTGAAACGCTGATAGAATGGTCTGAATAAATGATTACTTGCTTTTGGGAACTCAAGGCTGCGATCAGCAATGCTCAGCTCTTGGCGACCCCAAACTACAAGAAACCATTTAATCTGTTTTCTTACTCGAACGGCAGGTGATGACAGCAGTACTGACCCAGCAAACATTGCTGGGCCCTAAACCTTTAGCATACTGTAGCAGACTCCTAGACCCAGTGATGCAGGGACAGTTCCCTTGTGAGCAAGCTTTAGCGGCAGTGGCTTTTGCAGTTCAAAAGTCTTTAACCATTACTATGTGTTGCTCAGTGACATTGCACTCGGAGCATGCACTCTTTGTGATCTTGGAACAATCTAAGTCGATTTTGACCACCCTAATAGTTTTGGGGTATGAGGTTATCTTTAGAATGCATATGAACATCCCGTACAATCTCACCTAGTCAATCCTGCGACATTAGTAGCTGAGTCAGTGAAACCTGATGATATTGTCCACGATTATGCAACATATGAGGGAGAAGAGGAAGAGAGGACGAGAGTTAAGGAGGATGCTTTAGAGTTAGGTGAGGTACCTTTTGTTGATGGATCTTCGATAATCAATCCGAACACTGGTGAGAGGCATACGAGTGCAGCCATTGTGGGTCTTGAGGATGGGAATACCAGGTCAGACTGAAGAAACGGTTACTTTCACATTACTCCACGCAAACAGCAAAAACAGTGAAACTTGTGGCACTCATAGAGAATATTCCGTCCGGCAACTAACAAATGTTTTGAGTTGAGTACCCTCATATAAGTCTCCAAACCCCTCATCCCTCCCGCTATCCACCATTTAAACCTACTATAGTCCATTCTCGGTGGGAATGCAGGGTTTCAGAAAACCGAGGTCCGTGGTGATGGCCATAGCGCCAACCTGAACCTCCTGTTCAGCTGTTCCCAAATGTCCAGGGTGCTTCTTTGAATTTGTTTCTCCATAAGCCCTCCCGGTCTATCCTCCTTTCTCATCCAGGGAATTTTCCAAAGATATTCACCCGTCACTGCCTGTTCCATGACTACTCAGTGTTTCCGGTTGTTCGCCCTCCCCCATTCTGCCAGGGCCCTCAACTTTGCTGTGTGGAAGTATCTCATCACATTTGGGCAGTCCACTCCCCCCCCCCCCCCCCTGTCGCTTACTTATAAATAACATTTCACTCCCTATACAAGATTTCTTCCCATTCTACACAAACTTCATTTTATCCTCTTGGATCCCGTTGATCATCTTCCCCGGGATTGCCAAGGGGAACTCTTGGAACAGGTCTAGCAATCGAGGGAGGATATTCATTTTCACAACAGCAATTCTACATAACAAGGACACGTACAGCCCCCTCCATCTTGCAAAGTCTGCTTTAATTTGTCTTACCAATGGTGGGTAATTAGCCCCTACTATCTGGTTTACAATTGCCGTCATGTTCACCCACGGTTATCTGAACAAGCCGGTTCCCCATCTGAATGGGGTATCACTCTCCAAACGTTTACGCTGCGCCTCGTCTACTGAAAGCTTTAATATTTCTAATTTGGAGTAGTTCACTTTAAATCCGGAGACCTCAGAAAAGTCCTTTATCTCACCCATTTTTGCCGGTAGCGAAGTTTCCGGTTTGGAGACCATGAGGACTACATCATCAACAAATAGACCGATTTTATGATGCACAGTCGCCCATTTAACCCCCTGTATCTCCCTGTACTCCCTAATTCACTGCGCAAAGGGTTCCATCACTAACGCAAACAGCCAGGTCGAAAGAGGGCACATCTGTTTGGTTCCCCGATGTATTGGGAAATGGTTTGTCAACCCTCCGTTCACTTTAATCCTGGCTTGGGGATTTTGGCAGTTGGCCTGTACCATTCTCAGACAATTTGGACCCATCCTCACTTTACTTAACGTTTGGCTCATGAACCCCCAGTTCACTCGATGTAGCATCAGTAAGCAGGTGGGTGTAGAACTTCCCCCCTCAATGCCTTGTCGATTATATGCATAACCCGTCTTATGTTGTTAAACGTGTTTCACCCCTGGATAAATCCTGACTGATCCTGCTCTATTGGGCTCGGGAGAACCCTTTCTAGCCTAGCTGCCAATACTCTTACGGTATGAGGAGCTCAGCCGCAGGTTCTTCCCCGCCTTTGTAATGAGGATAATGTGTGCCATCTCCATGGAAAGTGATATCTTTACCCTTTTTCAAAAGTCATTAAAATACCTCTGCCAACCCCTTGGTCAGCAGCTGCTTAAATGTTGTATAGAACACTGCTGTTAACCCATCCTCCCCCAGACTTTTTTGTGGTTTTAACTTAGTTATTGCCAATTGTACCTCTTCCCACGTTATTGGCTCATCTAACTGTTCCCTTTGCTCTGGAGACAGCTGCGGTCCCGACCACTCCGCCAGGTATGCCTGTTGTGTTACCCTGTCACATGGTTCTTCATAAAGATCTGCAAAGAATTCCTGGAGGACCCTGTGCTTATCTCTTTGTCCCTACCAATCTCCCCCTCTTGTCTTCCAGAGTAGCTATGAATGCTCTTTGTTCCCTGGCCCTTAGTTGCCTCGTTGGCACCTTCCCAGCCTTATTCCCATGTTCCCATGCTCATTGAACTTCTGCCTGTTCCTCGGGGGGGGGGGCTTACAACTGACATACTAATCAGCTGTTTCAGTTGCCCTCTCGCGTGTGTCAATCCTCTAGAAACCTTGTCCGTACCCTTCTGCTTGTGGGCTGCCTCCAGCTCCTCTATCCGACCACTCCGCCAGGTATGCCTGTTGTGTTACCCTGTCACATGGTTCTTCATAAAGATCTGCAAAGAATTCCTGGAGGACCCTGTGCTTTTCTCTTTGTCCCTACCAATCTCCCCCTCTTGTCTTCCAGAGTAGATATGAATGCTCTTTGTTCCCTGGCCCTTAGTTGCCTCGTTGGCACCTTCCCAGCCTTATTCCCATGTTCCCATGCTCATAGAACTTCTGCCTGTTCCTCGGGGGGGGGGGCTTACAACTGACATACTAATCAGCTGTTTCAGTTGCCCCCTCGCGTGTGTCAATCCTCTAGAAACCTTGTCTGTACCCTTCTGCTTGTGGGCTGCCTCCAGCTCCTCTATCTCCTTCACGAGGCCCTGCTCCGCCACCTGTCTCTCTTCTCTTAGCCTCTTGGATGCCTCTACTAGGCAATTCTTAATCCCAAGTTTGAATGTATCCCACCTTTCCCCCGGTGTCTCCCTCTGCTCCTCACTTTCCTCTATGAATTTGCTGATCTGTCTCCACCTGTCGCCTTAAGGATCTCATGGTGGCAACAGTAAAGACAGACACAAGTGTGGTGGCCCACCGCAGATCACCAGGGCGGGCCACACCACGTGCTGGCGACAGCCAGCTCAGCACCAATGCTGCGATCACACAGGCAGGGTACACTCTGCAAAGCGTCCGGATCACCAGACGTACCACAGTGACTGGGGGCACCCAGCTGATGGCAGCTGCAGCTCTGGGGGCACCCAGGCCAGGGCTGCAGAGCAGGGCTGTGGACACACAACAAACTGCTTACAACAAAGACACAGACACGAGTTGCAGCTTCCTGAGGCTCAGCTGCACTGCCTTTCACGTGCCAGCAGAGCCCCTTTTATTAGAGGAGCGTCATGATGTCATGTCGCTGTTCCTTAAAGGGGCAACAGGTCCACACAAATGGAACACACACCAGAACAAGTGATCACAGTTCAAGGGTATTTATTGAACTTAACACTGGGTGAGATAAATGCCTAATCTAAACCTAAATATAAGATGGTATCAAGCTACGACCATCAAATAATAACGAGGCAGTCCTAGTGGCGTCTTGTCAAATAAAAAGGGCCTATACTAAAAAAAAAAAAAAAAGATTGCCAGTCCATACCACTAAGTTACAAAAAAAGTGTGGGATGATGATCACCAGACAAAGAAGTGTTCACAAAATGCTAATTCTGGATGGTATGGATGGGTCTCCCTTCCTCACATTTTTTGCACAGGACAAGGCAGGACTTCTGAGCACAGCACACAGGCTCACAATTCCAGTTCAATGATACTGGAACCTTCAGGCTCAAGTCTCTTCTTTGCAAAGTCTCTTGCATATGAAAGCCGGACTGATCAAAACAACAAACAGTTCCTTCTGTAATCTTGTACCTTAGGCGATTGTTCTTCGCCCCTTGGATTCCCCTTCGTCGGGCTCGGATCCTTCTTGCAACTTTGGGCCCCCCCCCCCTCCGTCAGGTTCACTACGGCCTCTCAAATGCAGTTTGCCACTTCCCACTGCGGACAGCCCTCGGCGACTCTTTGTCTTCACAGTGTTCACAGGTGTATTACTCTTCACCCCAACTCACAGGCACCCCTCAGACCGGATTCATATTTGCCAAATATACAGTTCACTTTATGTTCTCACTTCCCTTAGCTTCCTCTTGGCAATGGGTCAGAGACTTTTGAGTGTACAAGGGATTTGACGTGACCCTTGTAGGACCACTCCAACACCTCACACCTCCCCTTCCTATGGCCTTCTGGGACTTGTATTTTCAGATAAAAAGGGGCCAGTGATAGTCCATCGAATGAGCACTCCAGTGGGACCTGACTACTCTGCAGCTGGCCCTTCCCCAAAAGTTCAAATGCACAAGTTCATCTCATGTTGCCACTTGCAACCTTGGCCTCAGTATGATTCAGTTTGCGATCAGCTTCCTACGAATCACTGATTGTCGGGTCTGTTGGCTTGGCTTGCTTCTGGAGTCAAGGACAGTACCACGGTAGCCAGCGTGCCTCCCTGCCTGTGTTATCAGTGCGGGAGGCCCTCGTGCACCATTGAAGTCTGTGCCTCCACTTTCAGCTGTAACTCCTGGTCTTATGACTTCCCTTTCAGAGGCTTCATGGGTCTGAGTTGAAAAGGGCAAGGCGGTTTCCCCTTAGTCGTCCCTCCAGGTCTCACTGCCTTTCTCCTACATTTGAACTGCCGGTTCTGTATAGCTGTTTTCTTGTGCGTTCGGCCTTGCTTTTAGTGAGCCTCTGTGCTCCGTCTTTTATCCCTGTGGGGAAGATAAAGGGCTGTCAGGTGTGTGTGATTGTCAATTGCCTGACTCTGCCTGACCCTTGTGTTGGAACATGTCAGGTAAACGGCTCTGGTGTTAGTCCGTTGTCTGTTACGGTGTAGGAAAGTGTTCATGTCGGAAAAGGGTCGGAGGGGTAGAGCTTCTAAATATACTACAGGGTAGATGGGGAAAAAGGTGTTGCAAGGAATGCTGGAACTGGATCCAATAGCGATGGCTGTGTCCTGGGCACCTGGATGACAGAGCTCTGAGGACTAGCAGATGAGACACCTGCAGGTTTCTCACACCACCCCCTGTCGCCCCTCGCAGTACTCCTCCCTAGCATTCCTGTGAGATTGGTGCATGGTCAGACAGCATCATGCTCCCGATGTGGACCCTCCTGGCCACCTGGATTACCCTCTGCATTGCCATGATGTAATCTATCCGGGAATATGTTTTGTGTACATGGGAGTAAAATTAATAATCCCTATCCTGTGGCTGGTGTACTCGCCATGCATCTCTAAGCCCCATTTCCTCAATGCTGCCTCTTAGTTTTTTGGACATTATACCCACTGCATGCCCCCGAACGCCTCCTGATCGATCCATACTCTGGTCCACCGCCAGGTTATAATCTCCTGCCACCAGCAGTTCGCCTTCCCAGAAGCGGCCCAGTTCCTTCCAAAATGCTTCCTGTCACTGATTGGGGCATAGATCGATGCCCGGGTATACATTTGACCTCCCATGTACCCCTTCACCAATATGTATCACCCCTCCGGGTCCCTTTTCACCTTGTCCCCTTGGATCGCCATAGACTTGTGAAAGAGAATAGCCAGCCCGACCTTTTGCTCTTTGCCACAGCATGAAATTGAAGTTGAAAATCCTTATTACGCAGGCGACCCACATCCCCTCCTACCAGATGCGTCTCCTGTAAGCAAACTACTTCTGCTCCTCTTTTCTTGATCTCCCGGAGGACCGCCACCCTCTTGTTCGGGCTGTTCAGCCCCCTCACATTCCATGATTCTAGCCTATACATTCATCCTTGCATACATATGCTCCTTCAATCCTGGAAACAATAACCTCCCTGATTAAGCCCATTTTGCCATGATATGCCTGGCTGCCCCCCAGACTAGCATTATTTCCTCAACATACAACAATCCCTGGATTCCTCATCCAGCTTCTAGACGTGTCCCCTCGACACGAACATCATGAGATGCTAACTCACCCCTATTTGCTCAACTTCTTCCCCAACTTCCACCTTGCCTTACCCTTACTCCAATGATGAGAGTAGCTGAGCCACATAATGCAACTTGATAATCACCATTTTTGGGTCCTCTTGTCCATTTCATGCCTTCTTTCCCTTTTTTGAGTCCCACCACTGGGATCTGCTTTGTTCAACCCCTGAATCGCCCCCTTGGCGCTTCTCTTCATTGCTCTTCGAGCTCCCCAGTGCCCTTAGTTCATCCTCCACCTGCGAGACCGTCTTTTCCTCATTCTCCATGCGATACTGAAGCCTTGTCGGCAAGAGCCAACAGTACTTCCTCCTCCTTAGGTTGAGCTCCTCTGTGAGTGGCTTAAACCGTCTTCTCCTCGCCAGAGTTAGTTGAGATGGATCATCATATATTTGGATTGTTGCTCCCCTCAGTTGAAGTTTCCCTTTCATTCTGGCCACACTCATCTTGTTTTATCCTTGTAGCTGTGCAGCTTCACCAGCACATCCCTTGGCCTTGCACCCGGGTCTGCTCTTTGACTGCGGGATCTATGTACTCTTTCAATTTCCATATTTCGTCCAGCTTCCACCTTCGTGTAGCCCACAAACATCTCTCGGATGCAAGTCTCCAAGTCCAACCCTTCTGCCCCTTCTTTGAGGTCTTTGATCCAGATGTTGCCCCTCCTTGATCTATTTTCTAGGTCCTCACACTTCCCCTCCAAGGCTCTTATCCTGTCCTCTGCGCCCGCTTATCCTGGGCCATTTCAGGTACTTGCTCAACCAGCACCGTGATGCGCCCTTCTGCTTCCACTATACACGTTCACCCAGTGCATCAATATCCCTTCGATTTGCCTGTTTCGCCTATGAGAGTTCTTACCTGATGCTGGCTCCCTCTGCTTTAACCGTCTGTTAGTTCCCCCTTGAACTTGGCCAGGGCTGCATCAAGATCTACTTTGGTGAGTGTCATCTCCTCGGCGGTGCACACTCCCTGGTTTCCTAACTGGAGCTTGGTCCGAGTGTGCCCCTTCTGGTGTTCCTCCAGTCCACGAGCCCCTGGTGTGGTGTCTTTCTTATTTGGTCCCATCTACATCGCCAATCCCCAACCTGCAGCCGGCCTCCCACCTCGAGGTGGGGATGCTTTGCCCCTCCTCTGCTTTTATATGTCCTACGCTCCTTTTCTTCTTTTGGTACCATGTCTCAGCCTTCTTTATCCCTCTGCGGGCCCTCTTCAACCAGCCCAGCTCGCTCAACTGTCAATGTGCTGAATAGCCCACAGACTCCTGTGTTGCTCTCAGGGGATGTGCTCTTCCCTCTCTCTTTCCTGTCCATGCGTATGTTCGGTGGCTTCCCAGGCTATCCCCCTTCTCTCACCACTTTCCCTGGTTATGTGGTCTGCAGCCGTCTTTGGCAACTCGCCACCTTTCTTCACCAGCAGGCTCTCTCCCCTCACCTTATGTTCACTTTGTTCTTTCCTTCCCTTGCTTTCCTTGGGTCTTGCCCTGCTGGGCCTGTGCCCTGGGCCTCTCTTGTCCCCTCTGCAGGTCACTTGGCCAGGTGTTGCCCCGTTGCTCCTCTCCTGCCGCTGCCTCCTGCACTCAGTCCTTGAGCCTCTCACCTGCCACCACTCCTGGGGGCCTCTTCCTCCTCCTGCTGCCTTTTTGCAAGCCCTGTCCTCACCGCGAGTGCTGCTCAGCTCCTCCTCTGTCAACAGGCAGTCACCAACGTGCCTTCAGTACCCAGTCCCGGGAGCCCCTGCTCTCCGGTTTTACTCCCGCTCCGAGTAGCAGCCGGCAACCCCGTGAGGGGGCCTCTTATCGCCCCAGAGGCCAGGCCACACCACAGGCACCACACCATGGGCCAGGCCCCTCCTCTCCCGTTCTTGCTTTAGGGCCAGCTACCGACTCAACCACACAACCTGTTCCTCTGTGTAGCTCTGGTCCGCACCTACCTGCCCTAGGATCGCCTGTCCTCTGGCCGCTGCCTCCTTCATAGGCATGCTGTAGCGCAGCACCAGTCTTTTCCAGCCTCCCACTGCTCTCAGCTTCTGCCACCCACCTTCCTTCTTCCCCCTGCAGGCCTTGAGCTCCCACGGCACTCTTCACCGCTCACTGGTCATGGCTGGGGCTCCCCGGCTTCAGCTTCTTCATCCACCACCCCCCACTTATTCTGCATGCATAACTGTGCCAAGACTTGTTCATGCACAGAAATATATGGGGAAAACACGATGCATTCCAATTTTACAGGGATGGAGCTCGCACCTCGGATGTCCGTTCAGCTCGCCATCTTGGCCACACCCCCGTAACCCACTTTTTTAATGCCTCGTTCTCAGAAATCACTTTGCTCTTGGGAATCAAGCAAAGGTTGTGTTCAGTGTACCACCTACCAACCAACGGAATCATGGAGTGGTTAAATGGTGTTCTTAAAGTCCAGTTGGCCAAAATGTGTAGTGATCTAAGTAAAAAGTGGTTATATTGTCTGCCATTGGTCTTGTTTTTTTTGAGGAATCAGCCAGGGAAAGATCACAAGATCATGACAGGGCATAGGTTATACACCCACTGCTCTCACCTGCATGCACAGCATCAGATGCACATAAGTCATCAGAGGTTCTAGGTGAGGAGTTTAGGGAGCACGGCAAATAATCCAACTATCTGCACAAGCAACTGTTGCTACCCAGAAACCTGATCTTTATTCATACCTTGGCGAGACGCAGGAATAAGCAGCGTTTCCTTGGGTCGCACCGCTTGATTTTCCCAATTCCAACTGCTGTGAAGGTGAAAGGCAGCAAAAGCTGGGTCCACATCAGTGACGTATGAAGGGATACCAGCACCCCTCCATCGGCACAGGAGCAGGCTCAAAGTTAAGTATGCCCAAGGGATACGAAGTCCATTCCAGTGGGGGGAGTGAATGAAGAACAGGAATTGCTATTTTTCAAGAAGAAGACGATGACAATGACTTTGGATTTCCAATGTATATTAGAATGGTTGTTTATATGTTTTTCTTGTTTTCTTTTTGCAATCATGTTAAAAGATGGCAAACAGTATGGATCTGACTGGTTTAAATGTATCTAGTATCATAGGGTTTGATGACCTATTATTGAGGTCACAAAGGAATGATGATGCTGAATTCCTGGGCATTGAAACAATGTAAATGTAGACCCGATAGTAGATGTACATGGTTTTGCATTAGATAATGTATGGTATGAGGAGAGTTGGGAGAGAAAGATCTGTAGGATTTTGCTATATTTGCTCTGTCATCCCACATGGTTCTGGTGTCCCTAGGGTGTTCATCCTGGATGAAATAGAGCTAGCAGAGGCATTGTGTCTAGTGCACCTAGCTTTGTGCGGGGTCCGAGAGCAGTTTCAAGGGCAGTCTGACAAAGAATGTTCCACTACAGATTGTAGGTGGAAACACTTCAATGTGTAGGCACCATACAGATGTCCAATAAATAAATAAAATAAAGAGCAGAAGACTTTTCGGTGTACGCAAAGAGCCCAGTTGAGTTTAAAAGGGGCTATTATCATCAATAACCGATGGCAACAAGGGTTGAAGATTTGAAGAGCTGGAGCGATGAGGCGATTCTCATAAGAAGGGGTGGCACGTGTAAACCAAAAATGTGGAAATGTGTGACAGAAATATTTAAAGCACCTGACGTGGCTCTGGGAGCCAGAAAAGCCTGTTAAAATACAGATAACCATTTTTTCTGTGTTTTACGGGCAATGGCATGGTGCCGGTTGGCGTAAATGGGAACTGCAGCCAGACACTTCGCATCACGGATCTGGCTGGAGGCGCAGCTGTGCTTCTCATTGTATTTTGGACTTGTGGACAGTTCACCTACAGGCAGTTACCTCCAGCCTGACGAGGTGGGTGCAGTTTCACCACGTTCCATGTGCTTGACCTGGTTATTTCTGAGGAAAATGTAATCCTCCCCCGCCCCATGCACAAAGCCACATCTGTGCCCCCTTTGTTCCCTGTGCACCTTACGTCCCCGGTATGATCACACATGAATACCGCAGTGACTCTTTCTGATCATGGAAATGAGGGACTATTGCGACAGGCCAAGCAGTCCAACTACCTTTCACTGGCATCTTCAAAACTTTTTATGGACATCCCGGAACAGTACTGTTTGTTTAGTCATACAGAAAAAATATTGTCTTCCCTCCTGGCACCTGGCGTCCAAGCTGCAGCAATTGCAATGTGGCTCCAGGTGACCCGGTACAAACTGCTGTTATTTGTGAATTCCTATGAATCAGCTTTCAATGCCATCAAGGAAGAACTGAAGCCCATAGTCTCCTTACAGCTATGGAAGGAGGGGTATGGCGGAAGATGGGGAGCACTTGCTGCATGTTTGCGCCTCCTTAATTATTCAGCGAATGGGACCGTGACTCAGACTATTGCAGCTTTGCACAACAGGGTTCAAAATTGATGGGAGGTATTTAGCTCCTGCTTGTAGCCTACAAGAGCGGTTAGCTTGGAGCCAACAGCTACCAGGAATCACTTTTGGCTCCCCAGGCCAACTGATGCCGAACATACATACCTATGTGAATTTAACTCTGTGCGTTCTAGTGACAATCTTATATATAAACATTAGGACACATCTTTATGACATCTAAAACATTAGGATCCATAAATAATGGACAAAATGATACGTGTCTATCTTATGTGATAGTTATAGTTGCAGAACACTATATACTAGTTCCTAGTTTCCCTGTGGTAGCTCCTACTTATCCAACCTTAATTTTGATAGATTAGGGTGGTCATGGAGAACGAGGCATGTATCACAAATGACCCGTGGTCGGACTCTATTTTTTTTTGGGTGCTGTCTTGGATGAGCTGTGCAGTCAAAACCGTTATGCATATTTTTGTCTTTTTCCTTATCTTTTGTAATTGCCAAATGCTTTACAATGCTGTCCTGCCCAGGTACCGAAAGCAGCTGCCATGATGACTGCGACCCTGTCCAAAGCTAGAACCACTACCATTTCATATCACATGGGTACTGTTAGAAACCTGAGGGTGTTCACTCCTACTCCCCTGGGATCCTCTATGCAGGTGGCCAGGGAAAGGCCATTGCTTTTGGATCCTGACTGTGGGGGTGGACAAGTGAAGGAGGATCACCTGGGTGGAAGGTCTTTGAGGGAGTGGGATGGCCTTGAATGAGACATGTTATCCCCCTTTTCCTAGTAACAGTCAAGCTAACCCTCCCCCAACTTCCATAAGCTGTTGTAAGCCAGTTCCCCTCCTTATTCCACACATAATATCTGACAGCACTGAGACGAAGAAGAGGCAGCTAAGAGTAGGGAAGATTACCACTCTTTACCACTTAGGTACTGGGACGAGGAAGCTGCCTCTCAAATACTGGAAAGGTCAGGCATGTCTGCCTAACTATGGTCAGGCAGATCAAATTGACCAGGGCCACCTGCAGCCTGTTAGAAGGCAGCAGGTATATAAAATGAGAGAGAGAAGTCCGGGCAAGAGAGATTCTGGAGAGAGAGATCCCACAAAGCAACTAGCAAAGAGCTGGCAAGGAGACCCGTGAAGAAGAAGCAGGGAGCCCAGCCTGACACAGACCAGCAGGGGACTCGCTCTTCGTGGGAGCAGCTGTGGTGGGACTGGACGCCAAACCAGGACACCAGCAGACCTGCACCACAGAGGACACCTTCTGCCAGAAAGCAGAAGGGGCAAGCAGAGTTCGCATTGCTGGTGTTCCCTGCCTCAAAAGCGGAGCAGAGACAGCAGCAGAAGCCGCCGGGAAAAGAAGCAGATCGGCAGTGAGTGTCAGAGGGACACACGGACACCGGGGAGCTCCGAAATGAAATGCAGGCAAGAGGAACGGACCGCTGGTAAATGTCGGAGGGGCACGCAGACAGCAGGTAGCTCCGAAAACGCACCGTAGGCAAGTGCCAGTCCATATACTGAATGCTGAACTGTATGAAAACTTTAACATTGCTAAGAAACCCAGGAATGTTGTGATTGGTTTGTGGCTTCCCAAGCCCGCCCTGACCCCGCCCACCCTCTCAATTGAAAAACGTGTGCGTAGCGCACTCGCGCGCGCACACGGGAAGTACGCGAAGTACGACTGTTGACTGTTGGAACGTTGGCTCACTGCGAGCCGTGAAGGAGAACTTGCGGCTTGATCGAGGAGCGGACGTCTATGCAAGCAACACGGAAGTTGCCTGTCCCCTACGTGCCTCAAAGTACTAACTCTAAATGGACTTCCAGCTGTTAGTTTAACAAAGTTAAATGCTTTAGTTGGTTCCTAACATCCATTTTCTATACCTCCCTCTACAGATGTTGTGATTGGTTTGTGGCTTCCCAAGCCCGCCCTGACCCCGCCCACCCTCTCAATTGAAAAACGTGTGCGTAGCGCACTCGCGCGCGCACACGGGAAGTACGCGAAGTACGACTGTTGACTGTTTGCTGCTTTGTGCAGTGGGCAGACTGGTTGTACATATATGAGATTTTCCATTAGATAATACAAACTTTCATGTGGCCCTTAAAGAACGTGGGATTTGTGTTTTCAGATCAACTGGAGATATTATACGGAGCTATCTATTGTGTGAGGTAAGCAATTGTAAGGGGCGTGTGATTGTAATATCTGTGCGTGGTTAAGAGGTGGGAGGGGACTTACTCATTGAAATTGTGCAGAAATGAAAAGAAGGTTCATCGGTGGTAAACAAGATATGACAATGCCAACAAATACTATTAAGACTAGGCGTATGAGCATGGCTCATGCAATTGCACTAGCGCTTCCCGTTTCTTCGGATTCGGATGAGGACTTAATTGAATGCGCTCAAAATGAATCCGCCAAATTAAGTACGGAAAGGCAGGATGTGGTTAGCCAGGACTCCTCGCAGTCTCTATTCAATGAGGAGCCGAGACTGAGAGGCGATGCTGGGACTGCTACCTACGGTACTGAATTGATCGAGTCACCACATGGGCGGACCGTGGAGTCCTTCTTAGATACACCCCCCATATTTGCGTCCGAGGAATTGAATTTGTTGGGTTTATCGATATATCCTGGTTCATCTACGCAATGCCCCAATTCTACGAGCAGCACGGGAGTGACTGCAGTAGTAATGAATGAGTGCAGGGGGATTGAAGGCCCGCAACCAATAGAAGGAAATGACGGTATTCAGGGGGAAATACTAAGAGAAGTAAAGTCGCAGACTTGCATATTGAAAGAAATACTGCTTGCCTTGACTGCTTTCCCAAATATGTTAGCTGGAATTATGGCAAAGACAAATGCAACGAAAAGCAACGGTGTAATTGATAAGCAAACAGAGATCCTAAATAATGGAGCTCAGCCTTTGAGCGATGTTCAACTGTGTGGTCCCAAGACTGGGATTGAGGCGAAAGATCTGAGTGTATTTGAAGTGGATAATACTGGATGAACATTAAGGGGGCGGATGATTTAATAATGCCAGTTGTTGAGAATGAGCCTATAAAGGTTGCGGACATATTTAACATTAAGATATCCAAAAAAAAATTGAAGAAAAATAGGCAAAAACAAGCGCGTGCTCAAAAAGCCTTTAATGTATCTTCATTAAAGTTCTTGAGAGAAACTAATATTGGTGACTCCGATATGACTATTCTGAAGCAAGGAGTAACTGCACAGGCAAAGAATGTATCACTGGGTGGTTCGAATGGAGACGGGGTGCTTACTGAAGGGTTTAGGACAGTAGTCCCTTCACTGAGTCCTCGGGCAAATAATATAGAGGAGACTCTGGGGAAGAATACGACTGAAAAAGGGGTAGGTGAGGAACACAATTTGATGGGTGGTCTTGGGAGGGGGGATACCAATAACACAAAAGTATCTGAATATTCCGACGCAGTAAACAAATTATCTGACGCTTTGAAAAATAAAATAGTTACTGATAGAATTGACACTAACCTAAGGAATTTGGAAATGGGCATGCTTGATATTTTTGATCTATTCAAGAATCCCGATGCGCAGATGCGTATAAAGATACCCGTAAGAGACACAAATGCCCCTCCTAATCACAATCTGGATGTGGAGAACATGACTAAACTGAAAGCCAGAGCTAATGAGCAAAAGTGCACAACAGATGGCGAACAAGATATCGCCGATTACAAGGCGAGTATTTTGAACTGCACCAATGATACATCGCTACCACAAGTAAGGGAAAAAAGACACAGTTCGCCATCTACCAATCATGATATAGAGGGCAGAAATCAGCCTTTGACTGATGCGTATGTAAGAGATTTAATAAAGGAAATCTTGGCCGATAAGTTAATGAACACAGAAAAATTACATATAGGCAATAATCCTCCTATTGACAGCAGTAATCATGATACAAGAAAAGTTAATGGAGGAAATTTAAAGGATGTAGCGAGCGCTCCGGGGTGTACTAACAGTAAACCTAGAGGTACGGTGAGAGATAGGGAAGCTTTACAAGACCTCGTTTACCCACAGAGAGTGCAAGATCTAGATTACGATAACTATGTGAAAGGGAAAAGTCAGATTAGCAATCACAACGTTAAAATGCGAAGGACGGAGCAGCCGTCAGAAGCAAGTTTGATCCTATATTATGTGTTTAATGATGGCCACTCTCCCATCCTTAATAGATCTTATGTCTTGAGTCTATTTCGAGACATCCCAGAGTTAGCTCTTATATCATCATGTGACATCCAACTGGTTGATTTCATCGACCCGTATAGGATGGATTTCGTACGTGTAGTAATTGCTTCATCAATGGTGCGGGCTCTGATTCTTAAGGAAGTTGGAGCGCTGCAGAAGAGGGGCTTTGATACGTACGAATATGTGGACCACAGTGACTATTTACCAGAGAAAAATGAGGAACAAAGATCTCGAAATTACAGTTCAAGAGAGACTGAAAACGAGACAAATCAAGCTGACGCTGGCCAGTTATCTATAAGTTACATAAATGAATGGAGAGCTATGGCGATTTCACTGAAGGAGACTCTTGAACATTTAAAAGGGATGGGAAAATCCAGCTAGTAACGACAACCTATTTAAACTGGTGTCCTGGAATTCCAGAGGACATATGCATTTGGTACAAAATAAAACAGTATGTAAGACTTTAGAGAAATTTGATTTTATCTTAATACAGGAAACATGGGCTTGCGGTCCTCTGCTATGGGATGGTTTTGTTATGCTTTGCATGTTTGGCCGAAAAGGCAAAAAAGGCCGGCCCAAGGGAGGTTTGGCAATTGCATACAGAAATAACCATGAAATATCAATGATTAGGGAGATACATTTACACACGTCTTGCCTTGCAGCTATCTTTAAAATTGCATCAGAGAAGGGTATTATCCAGCTCATGTTGATTAACATCTATTGGAATGATGCGGAAAATGACGATACTATACTTGAAAAATTGCTGCAGGACTTGAACACACTAATAGAGGAGTGGATAATTTCTACCCCAAATGGCCTAATGATCCTAGCAGGTGATATGAATGCGGATTGTGTACAATCAAGCAGTGAGAAAGCCTGGAATTTAAGTGGAGAGGGGCTTAATAACACGGAAAAAAATAATAAAAAGCATAGAGGGGCCCTATGGTGTAACTTTGCTTATTCTTGGGGCTTGACTCAGTAGTATAATGAGAGACCGACCTGGAATGCCCGGGGGGCTTCGTCTATCATTGATTCTATCTTTGCGAGTGAAAATCTAATTGGTAACATGCCAAATATGCTTGTTGAAGTTAACTCTGAAAGCGATCATGCCATGCTATCAATGAATTTGAATATAAAGAAACAAAGTAATACTAGCAATGTATATTGTCCTCAAATAACTGTAAATGTTAGGGGCTCCAGAATAAAGTGGAACTGGAAAAGACAGTGAAATTTAATAATCTATTGCAACTTGATTTTGAGAATTGTTCACTGGAGGCTAAAAAGACTCATTACTCGGTTGACAAATTTGGTGAGTTTTTGGAGTCAATGATGACCAAGTTTGAGCACCCCAAATTGGTGGGGATTTCAAAGAAAAAAACTCATAGGCATGCCTTTGATCTTGATATGAAATTACAAAGAGCATTGTTGAATAAGGACCTCCGAGTTCTAAAAAAACAAAAATTTAAGTTACCTAGAGATGTGTTTGTTGAGAAATGTAGATTGAGGCGACAAGCATACAAGAACTGGAGGATTCATCACCAGGCCTGTGTACTACAGAGGGATGGTGAAAAAATGCTTAAAGCAATGAAAGAAAACAACTCGAGAAATTATTGGGCTCTGATGAACAGTACCGAGCTAACTCAAATCCAACTGAACACCAATCCCATTAGTGAGATGGTGTGGTGCGAATATTTTGAGAAATTATATGCACGCTCCAGTAATGAGGACTTCAAGATGGATCAATTGAATCATGAGTGGAACCTAGATGTATCCATTACAAAAGTTTTATCTGTAATAAAAAGAATGAAAGCCTCCGGCACTCCGGGACCCAATAACTTGTCGATGGTATTGCTAAAGCAAAATGACTCTCTCTGGGCACATATTTTGCATATGATTTTTAATGATGTAATTGTGAATCAGACCATGCCTGACTCATGGAAATTATCATATGTAATACTAATTTTCAAAAAAGGTAACCGTCAGAGTCCGAATAACTATAGACCGATTTCTCTGATAAATATTGAAACTAAGATATTCTCCGTCATAATTTTAGAGAATTTGTTAAGTTGGATGGAGGATAAGGATATTCTTGATATCCGGCAGATCGGATTTCGTAAAGGCATAGGAACCGATGTTGGGAGCTTAATACTCACTATATTGCAGAATCAATCTTCAAGATTGGAGAATGCACCAATTTACGCTGCATCTATGGACCTCTCTGCCGCCTTTGATATGGTGGATAGGCCTCTCTTATGGCAAAGACTTGTTAACCTAAAAATAGAGAGGGGATTACTCTCCATGATCATCCATCTGTATACAAATACAGTTTTAAGGGTACGACTTAATAACGAGGGTCTGATGTCAAGGGAAATTTGTCCAAGGAATGGCTTAAAACAAGGTTGCGCCTTGGCTGCAATTTTATTCAACTTATATGTTTCAGGAGCTAAGGATAGACTCGATCCATCAGGTTTAATAGCACCTAAGGTAGGGGGATTCATGATTAAATGGGTGTCGTACGCAGATGATTTCATGCTTTTTGACAGAACAAAGATTGGCCTGCAACGGCTTATTAACGCGTTTGTGGGCTTTGTTGGTGAAATGAAACTAAAAATCAATCCGAAGAAAACTGTAATAATTAATCTGGGAAACAGCAATAAGAAATGTTCAAACCCGGTATGGTTTGTAGAAGGTACAGCTATTCGCCTACAAAAAGCATTTAAATATCTGGGTTATGCCTTTGCAAGTAACTTGACAAATAGTTTTGTGAAAAAATGTCTTGAAGTCAAAGCGAATGATGCGGCAAAGCAAATGAGAGTTATAGAAAGCAAATATGGGAAATTCTCAATGGGAGCAAGTAGGGACTTTTACTTGATGAAAGTGATCCCAAGGCTGGCATATGGACTAGAGTTCTATCCCGAGAAAGAAAAATTATACTTAAAATCTATGGAATCAAAAATTTGGAAAAAATTACTCTTCTTTTTACCGAAAAGTATACTGATCGAACTAATAAGATATGAGTTTGGATTCAATTCTTTAAAATGCTCGATGGATTGTAAAAAAGCAATGCTCTATAGAAAGTGTTTACTTGCTAAGCGTAACTCTATGTATCAGGTCTGTGGAAACGATACTGGGAAATACATGTCTAATTTAAAAGAAGAGGTTGAAAGCATTATAAGTAGTATTGGCGTTTCAATGCAATGTTTGTTGGAGAGACCTGCTAAAACCAGAGCTCTGATTAAAGCATTCGACTGGGTTGCTAACAATTCTGTGATCATGAACTCAAAATTGTATGCTCAAGCTTTATCGTTCTGGAAATGGTTCCCTGAACCTGAACGATACTTGGTAAAATGTCCCTCCAGGAAACTGCGGCATAGCATTATGAGATTCAGATTTAATGTAATGAATACAAATGAAATAACTGCCGTAAGAAAATTGATTCCTGAAAATATGAAAATATGTCGGTTCTGCTCGAATGAGGACTTTCCCGAAACACTTGGTCATTTGTTATTAGGCTGCCCTATGCTCAAGAGAGAAAGATTTGCATACTTTGCGGATTGCGTATTTGACACCTCTTGTGTAGTTAGAGAGCATTTATGGTTTGAAATGCTGCATGGGTGTAACATCTCGTTGAAAATAAGGGTGATAGCCTTCCTAGAAAATGTCTGCAAAGTCGTATAACAGTAGCAATGAAAAGGTAATTAAGCAAAGAGTTTATGGACAAGTTTTGTAGTTGAAGGAAAAGGCAAAACAGTGTTAGATAGGGAAACTGTATCAATCTAATCTGAAGACAAATGAATTGAAGAATTGATAGAAAATATTCACGAAATGAATGGTTTAATTGTGTGATATATATTTTAAATTGGTTTTATACATATGAAATGAAAACGGATTTATGAGTTATACTAAAGAGAAAACAAAATGAATTTCTATTTTATATATGTAAAATGATGTTTTTAAAGGCTTGTGCCAATGAATTGTTAATTGTTTGTGTGAAAAACGAGAACTGTTTTAATTTTTTCTACATGTCTATGTGAAATGAGGTTTTCTATTGGTCTTAAATGTTAAGTGTCTTTCTTTTCAAAGTCTAAATTTGTAAAGGTTTTTTCAAACCAATATACAATAAAGAAATAAAAAAAAAAAAAAGAAACCCAGGTATACTGAATACCAACCTATATGAAACTTTTACATTGAAATAAAATCAATGCCTATTGAACACTGTATTATAGGGAAACTTACCATTAAAGTAAATAATCACATTTTGCAGCGAACTCCAAAACACTTTAACCTTGAAACAGCACGACGGTGCAGAAAAACTTGGATCCAATTCAGCAACATAGGAACGCTTTTGAACTATGATCTGAAACCCAAATCCTAGTTACCCTATGTTTCATACATAGCAAGTTACATTTAACCTTACAGTTCACTACATTAAAGGCTAAAGAAAACATGAACAATGAACTTTAATGAGTGAATGCAGTGTGGCAAGGCAACGACTTGGTGAATGGTGGGTGATACATGGTGGCAGAGCCACGAGGCAACCAGGGAAGAAGCCAAAAGGATATAAAATTGCATCCTAAAGCCAGAAGTCAGTACAGAAGAGTGAAGTGGAAATAACTTGGTGCAAAGGAGCAAGTGCCAAGGAACTTGTGTATGGGGCTGAGGGCTCTAGGGACCCTGGTTGCGCAACCTTTGTGATGGGTGGATCATGTGGTCTGACAACTGTGCCCAGATCAGAGGACCCTGAGTAGTGAAAGCGAAGGACAACCCTGAAATAAGCCCAACGAGAATCCAGGGATAGTGGTTGCGTGACCTGGGATGGGTGGACTGTGTGGTCTGACAACTGCGCTTAGACCAGAGGACCCTGAATGGTGAGGACACCATGAAACAAGTGCCACAAAAAACCACTGCAACACCTTTTGAAAAGAGTAAAGTGATTGAAGTCTTGGGGAAGGGAATCCTGACACTTGAGGAACTGTACTTATCTTGGGCACAGAGTCCTGAGAGCCCTGTCATTTTGGATTGTGCAACTTAAAACTTGGTCAGGGAACCCCAAAGATTGGACGCAAACTATATTGTCTTGAATTGGAGAAGGTAACCTTTGAGACTTGTCTTTCATGGAACTTTCATATGCTTGGGGAAGAGGAGCTGAAAGAAACCTATGAGCTAGAAGAAGCTCAGAACTTTGAGGTAAACACGGTTTCCTTTGAGTTTGACATCGCTGCACATTGGTTTATTATAGTTGTAAGGGCAATGATAGGTTTTGGACACAGACAGACTTTTAAGTTGAACTCTTTGACACAGTTTTCCTTAGTTTTGTTAAGATAGGGAAACCCACCTTAGCATAGGGCAAGTTAGGCCTTCAACCATCCTGACATTTCAGTGAAATACTTTTTGATTAGCCTCTATATTTACTATAGGAAGCTGAGCAAAAAGTAACACTGTAAATCAGCCTTATAAATTGAGATTTGATAAACTGTAGGTTATTAAACTGAAAGAACAATGTGGTAAAAATTATGTCAACAGATGGCAATAAAAGGTAAATCATAACAATTAAGTTAGTGAGATTCGAAAACGAGTTAGAGGAAATAAGGCAAAAATAGACTGTAGAAAATGCTAAAGAAAGAAATATAGCTCAATCCAAAATGGTGGCGGCATGATGAAAAATGCAGTCGCGTCATCACGCAGATATAAATAAGCAGCCATCTTCTAATTTCACTTCCTATAATGCCGCAAATGTCCCTGTAATTGAGGAAAACCCATGAGCAAATTCTGCTGCTCTACCAAGAACAGCACCAACTCAACATAGACAAAATCAACAGAGCAAGAAAGCTTGCAATTGAATACAATATGCAAAAAAAAATGGATCTCTGGAACTTAAGTATGCTCCACATTGTAAGTATTAACCCAATTATGAAGCTAGAGTTTAACTAAAACTGTAACTGTGTACTAGAAATGCAAAATAGAGGGCGGTGTTTACAGCCACGTGAAGTGGGCTCCCGTGATCCAACAAACTATTAGCTACAGAAAGTATGTTTAATGCTCCTTGAGCGTTTCCCCAAAAGACGTATGGATGTCTGAAGTGCTGGGCCAGCTCCACGTGAAAGGACGAGGCGCACGCGAGCCGTGATCAGGGTGAACCACCAATGGCTAGCAGAGCCCAGGGGAAGGACCAAAATGGTGGCCACCAGAGAGGGACGGTGCAAGCTCTGAAGGAGGGGTGGATCGCCACGGAGCAATGTGCTCCCTGCGAGTGACACAGTGTTGTTTAGTTCGCAAGTCCCACAGAGGCTTTGTGACTAGTGCAAAGCTGTAGTGTAGCAGTACTGGCAGACGCAGAGGAACAGCTGAGCGGAGCTGGCAAGAACAAAGGAAGCGAAGCCCGGAAAGGAGATACCAGCGGGACGCCCGCATCACTGCGCTAGCCAGGCTAAGACCAGGTGAAGGGCATTTGAGACTGCAGCTGTGCAAACAAACAGTGTTGTCCGCTACCCTGGCGGGATAGCAGATGGCGGTGAAAGGCAGAGGAACAGGAAAGCAGTGAGCCACTGAACGCTGAGCCGGGCTGGCAGGTGAGGATCGGTCTGACTGGAGAGCCCAGCGGCAGAAGGTGAGGAGCAGGCGGGAGAGTGGGGGTCCGAGCAGACATTCATAAGCGCCAGATATCACGGATGGCTCTCCTCCCGCCCCCTGTGCCGCGTGCTGAGATAGCAGAGCCCCCTTGGCCCCCTCCCCCAGCACGAGATTGAACTCAAGCTCGGCGATAGGACCGGTTTGCCACAGTGACGGCATGGCCTGCACATGTGGGGGACAGCGGGGATACCGAGACTGAGGAAGGAAGCTGACACACTACGGATCACAGCAAGCTGTGTGCACCTGACTGGTGAGGCACGGGTGCACACATATTGCGGGCGGGGGTGGAGGAGCAGGTGGGGGTACCAGGGCCCCAAATAAATACAAAGTAGAGCTAGCGTGACACTGAGCCCCCCCTGCTGTCCCCCAGGACCACAGGGGGCTTGACCCCTCGCCCCAGCACACAGACAATTCAGTTGATGCCCAGCACAGGGCACTGTAAGTCAGGAGCAGAGGGAGGTAGCCGGTACAGACTTCGGGGGCAATATTAAACAGCGAGCAGAGCCAGCTGGGGAGCAGGCCCTCAACTCACAAGCCAGAAGTGGGAGGAAGTCACCAGAAACAGGAAGAATGACCATAATTGCAAGGGGTCTGCAGATGTAGGCTTGGCCTGGGGGCCCAAGGTATCACATGGCTGACGGCGCAACGCAGAGGGAACCCAGGGGAGGCGGTGGAGAAGAGCGCTACACGAGTAATTGAAAGACCGCCCCTGTGCAGTCAGATTGGCCTGAGAACAGAGTGAGATAACACGCTAGAATCGAGCCAAACACTCAGAGGGACAACAGTAGATATGACCCTGTAGACTCTGGCAGAAAGAGCACCTGAAGGACTTGGGATAGTGTGCAGCGTACAGATCCCAGAAGTAGAATGGCGGCAAAAGGCGGGAAAGTAAAGCAGAAGCAAACCACGCTCGAAACATTTGCATCAAGTCAAGCAACCCAGCGAGCGAAAGAAGACGACAAAATGAATGGGCAGCCACCAACCCTGGACGATCCGGAACCGGGAAGCCAGCAGATCATGGAGGCAATCGTGGTGCTACAGGCTACGTTGGAGGGCAAAATAGATGCTGTGGTGATAGACCTGTCACTGCTTCGCCAAGATGTCCGTGCAATCCCGGAGCACACCAGTAAGTTGGAAGAGCAAGTAAAGGAGAACACAGAAATCAGAGCACAGACGACGAAAGACGTAGATGTCCTTGTCCAAAAAGTGAAGTTGCTGGAAGACAAAGGAGGTGGAGGAACAATATCTGCATCGTGGGCCTGCCGGAGGGGATTGAGGGTGTGGACACCACCACATATGTGGAAAACCTGTTGCTGCAGGAAATTGGGGCGGGTGAACTCTCTGAGGGGTTCACAATAGAGAGGGTGCACCGCTCCCTCATCAGGAAGCCGCCCCGAGTGCACCGCCCAGGCCAGTGATAGCAAAAGTACTCAACTACAGGGATCGAGAAAAGATACTGGCGTTCTCCAGGGCAGGGGGGACAATACAAAGGGACTCAGCAAGGATTGTGGTGTACCCTGACTACACGTTCCAGGTTCAGAAACGGAGAGCACAGTTCATTACCATGACAGCCATACTACGGAAGTGTATGTTAATATATCCAGCTAGACTGAAAGTGATCCACAACGGCAAGGCCCTCTTCTTTGATTCACCGGAGGAAACGCTAGAATGGATGGACAGAGCACAGTTGCAGGAGGAACCGGAACCCGACCAGGGCGCTGGATAACACAGATAAAAATTGTGTAGATCTGCGTCATTAAGGCTATCACGGAGCAACAGAGACAATATGTGTAGTGTGAGTTTGTCATATTAGCAGACGATTGATTGTAATAGCTGGATGTGATAAGTTCAAATGGATGGGAGCATGACAGGGCACTGCGGAATCGCTGTATAGAGACCGCAACTGCGCACCCTACACTCCCTCTTAGGTAGTTAGGGGCCAATTTCTATAGCCCGCCCGTAGGGGATCAGGACACTAGTCTTGTGACCTGGTTGAATGGAGTGGAAGCGGGGTAATCCCAGCGTGCGAAGCATAGCGGGAAGAGTTCAGTTTGAAGTGTGTGGGTGTGTGGGTGTGTTGGTGTGCTGGGGATGGGACATTAACGGTGGGCCTACTATGGTTACTGATAGATTGCATCAAACTCCTACTTCCACAGGCCACAGGCTGGGGGCCCCACTAATGCCCCAGGCAGAACTAACATGGTGGATACGATTAGGATTGTGACCTGGAATGTCAGGGGCCTTAACAACTATGTGAAACGTAAGAGAGTGTACATGTACATTAGGAGGAATAAAGTTGGCATAGCGATGTTACAGGAAACACATTTGGATGGGCAGAAGCAAAAGAACCTGGAAAGGGCGTGGGGTGGAGTGCTGGTGGGCTCGACATATGCAAGTGGAGTCCTCATCTGGATAACCCCCACCATACCATTCAAGGTGCTGAAAGTGAACGCTGATAATGAGGGCAGGATGGTTATGGTACAGGGGCTCTTAGAGAACCACAAGGTCTGCGTAGTTAACACCTATGCCCCAAATCACAATGCCACAGTATTTTTTAGATTGCTATATGCAAGATTAGGCCCATACAGGGATGGCACGTTTATCTGGGGTGATGACTTCAACTGCACGATAGCCCCAGTCATGGACTTGTCTGAAGACAAACATAAGCAGCCATCCCCGCCAGCGAAGGTGCTGAACTCCTTGTTGGAGCACTTCCGACTGCAGGATCTGTGGAGGGCAGAGCATGCAGGAACGAGGGGGTATTCCCATTACACAGCTCCGCATAGAGTTTATACCAGACCAGACTACCTATTCACAGGAGTGGAAGGCGGATTTGAATTCTTGGAGACAGAGTACTTAGACAGGATATTATCGGACCACTCACCACTGGTGGTGAGGTGGAGGGTGTTTGCCTCTAGACCGCCAATACCCATGTGGAAATTGTGTAACTTTGCAGGATGTTGCGTTTGCGGAGCATGTCAGGAACAACATGACGGAATGCATTGCAGTAAATGAGCGAAGTGTGCAAAAGGTGGGCACAGTCTGGGAAGCGTACAAAGTGGTCATTAGAGGAGTGATGATAGCGGAATCCTGTGGGGTACAGAAGGTCCTGACAAGGGAACTGCAGAAGATGGAAGGGGAATTGAAGAGGAGGCCCTGACTAGCAAGGAACACCTGGCTGGGATGATCACACTGAAGCAGACTGGCTTGCTACAGTGGGACAGGCTCGGGAAGTTTAATTGTGCAAAATATCTGGAAAGGAGCAATGCGCAGGGGGATAAGCCAGGGAGGATGCTGGCGTGGCTATGTAGGTGCAAGACCATTAGGGCTCCGATCTGCTCCATCAGGAACGCAGAATTGGAAGAGGTGCGTACGCAGGCGGGGATCAACAAAGTTCTCTGAATATTATAAGGCACTATATGCCGCTCCCCAGGGCAGCGCATAGGAAGATATACTGGAGGTTCTTGCTCAGATACATTTGCCCAAACTAGACGAGTCCCAAACGGAGTTGCTAGAGGCACCTATAACACCAGATGAGGTGGCGACCGCTATCATATCCCTGCCAACAGGGAAGACACCGGGTACAGATGGGCTCCCGAGTGTGTTTTATCAAACCTACGCTGATATATTGGCACCATTGATGTCCGAGGTGTAAAATGAGGCGTTTGTAGACAACATCCTTTCTGGGAGCATGAGAAAGACCCTGATAGTGCCGCTATTCAAGCCAGATAAGATAAGCATAGATTGCAGATTATATAGCCCTCTGTCCCTGTTAAACCAGGATAGTAAGTTCCTCACAGCCATCCTAGCAAGCAGGCTTTGGTGTGTTGTGTGATACATACGCTGATCCACCCAGATCAGACCAGGTATGTGCCAGGGAGATAAATCTCAGAAAATCATAGACTGCTTCATCTTGTGATTTGCAGCACATCGGGTTATGCCGCACAATATGCAGTGGCCCCCCTCAATGTCACTAAGGCATTTGACTCAGTGCATTGGAACTGGTTGTATGCCACGATGTGTCAAATGGGTATTGGCCCATTGTTTATGAGATGGGTGTGTTTGATATATAACAAACCAATGGCGAGGGTCAGGACGGGTGGCATGTACTCAGAAGCATGGCGGCTAAACAGAGGCACTAGACAAGGGTGCCTGTTGTCCCCGATGTTATACATGTTGGTGGCAGAACCCACGGCAGCGTATTTGAGGCAGGAATACAGGGATGTAGGCATAGAGATAGACCGGATAAGACACGTAATATCTATGTACGCAGATGACATGATGTTATATATGCGTGATCCCAAAGTGAACTTGCCATATATATACTAGAGGTGCTAGATACACTCCAGTACGTTCACGGGTATTAGCATAAACAAGAACAAGTCATGTTTGTTCCCGCTGGCGGCAATGGCGGAAAGGGAGGAAGCGGATTTACCAAGACTCGACCTGCCCTGGAGCAGGACCTCCTTTAGATATCTGGGCATTAATATACACCAAGACCCTGCCTGTGAATATGAAGAAAATACAGTGCGGGCCGAGGCTGGACTGGTCGCGTCCATTGGGTTCTGGAGTAAAATGCCCATGTCAATGATGGGGAGGGCGGCACTGTTGAAAATGGTGCTACTGCCACGACTTATGCATTGCTTTGGAAATGTCCCATATGACATTCCGAAGCGTTTTTTTTCGGGAACTAGAGAAGTTGTGCTGGGGTTCCTGTGGAGAGAGGAATGGAATAGGGTTGCTCTGTCTACACTACCAAGGTCGTACAAGCAGGGGGGATTACGGATACCGAACTTCGAGCTTTATTTTCTAGCATGCCAATTGCAGCATGTAGTGAAATGGATGGCTTATGATCCTACAATAGAGACAGCCTTGTTGCAGCCCACACTGCTGCGCAGGCACCTGAGGGACATGCTATGGATTTCTGCTAAAGAGCAACGGGGGGCTCCTACCTAGTGAAGCTGGGCATCAGAGTCTGGCACAGAGCCTGCAGGGTGGTGAGGGTGGTGGACCCACTCTCCCTGCAGACACCAATATTAGTGGTCCTAGAAGACAGGGAGGGAGACGGGCCGTGATAGAATCCAGGTGGGAGACGTGGAGTGGCTACAGTGAGGGACCTGAGAAACAAGGAAGGATGGAAAACATTTGAGGAGATGTGTGCAGATGTTGGGATACACGCGGGTCAGTACCTACTACAAAACTCTGTTATGGGAGTCTTACGCAAAAGATGGCCCAATATAGCTGAAGGGGATATTGGTACAGAGGATATTGAGATGCTTCTTACAGCTGTAGAGGGCGGACATGCCGTCTCGAGCATCTAGGAGACCTTGATAGGCTTCTCCTCGTGGATGGAGCTGAAATGCAAGAGTAAATGGGAGCGGGAGCTGGGGAAGACATTTGAGGAGTGTTAGGAAAGATTTCTTAATTGTGGGTAATCTTCCTTCCATGTGGCAACCCCTAAACTTTTTGCTGTTGTTTTCACCATGATCTAGACTTTGCCAGACAAGTGCAGCCTTCTGAGACACTCCTCTGGGCTTTCGCTCCATTCTTACAGGGAAACTGACATGCCCTTAAGACAGTCAGTACCAGGAAACGTTGTTTTCCGTAGTTCTTTTATCATGTTGCAGCTTTCGCGCACTGTACTGTAAGCTAAGTTACCGCTCTCTTGGGTCTCTAGTCTTCTACAGACCCTAGACACTCTCTTTGGATTGTAACGAACAGTGCAAGTGAATCACGGACGGGACTGGTGGCAGCGATCGTTTCTTGTGTTTTGAGCTCCTTTTGGCGTTTTAAGCACGTTTCTCGCGCTTAGCCCAAAATGGTGGCCTGGCTCCCAAAATGGCCAGACCGCGAGGCTCTTTGTCCTGCCCGCTGACCGTCTTGCCCCCTTCACCTTCCCCAGGTCGAGCCGACCTGGGGCCTTCCTTATTTGGGCATGTACTTTCCCGCGAGAAACAGATGCTTTTGCGGGCTTCTACAGGCCTTGTGTGCGCCTCCAGGATGTGGGCTGGGATGTCTGGTTCCAATACACATCCTGGGTGCCAGAGAGTCTAGTGTGTCGTGAATGCCTGGGACCACCATGGTCCGTGATAAGTCCACGTATGGTTTGAGTGTTTTGTGAGCAGATCTCCCAGTGGGTCCCCTCCGTTTTGGCGCAAAGGGAACCGTGGATAAGAGGAGGCTGGAAACACCACTACCATGTCGATCTCCTGAGGTCTCACGAACGACGGATACAGGAGCCAAGTAGCCTGCAACTAAGAGGCTGAACCGAGGAATCGCTGGTGACCCGCTGAAGGACTGCTCCTCTGCACTGCTGTCGCTCTGTGAAACCATTCTGCCTCTGATCGAACGAGAAGGCCTGTACTGGTACTTCGACCCTTTGGAATAGTGGGAACAACTATTCCCGGCATCTTCATCATCTCCTAAGCCTTCGGAAGCGTCTCTGGGCCATCCAGTGGACTGACCATCTTACCCAGGAGTCTTGCTCTGTAACCGCCGTCAGGTTGCTGCTGTATTCCGAGTCCTTGGCATTCTCACACGATTTGTACACTTGGCATTCCCAGGTCTGAAGTGAGAAGTGTACATTGGGCTGAAATGCACACGGCCGCTCCGTTGCCCTGCTGTGGTAACAAACTGTGCGGGTTCACTGCGTTTGGGACATCCTCAACTCTAACTTCTGCTGCTGCGGAATCTACACAATGCCGAGACGTCCCCTGCTCGTATCTGAACCTGCCAGCACTGAAACTGACGCGGAGAAGCCTGGGTCTGCCTGCATCGGGGACCGGTGAGTAGCAACGCTAGGAACTGGTCGCCCTCCTGCAGTAGCCCGTAGCCTTTCCTCGCTGTGTTAAACAGCACACCTTTTTCGCACTCGCGCTCTGCTTCTGCCCGCAAGTGGAGGCCGCGCTTGAGTAGCGGAGATCTGTTCGCCCTCCTTTGTTCACCGCTCTGAACTGCCTGACTTCCTTGAAGAGACTCCCCTTGGCCCACTGGCACCAGCGTGTGCAGGTACTTTTGAGCACAAGGCTCCACTCTTCGTAGGGCTCGGACTTCCTTCTAGTTAGGTGGCCTCTGAAGGCGAACTGGGTCTAACGATTACTTGCACTGCCTGTTTTCCTCCCCATCTAGGTGGTCTGCATATTTCGTGCTTCGAACTCTTTAGACCCTCCGGTAATTGTATATATATTGTATTTGATTGTGATGTGTTGGTTTACCTGAGTTTTATCGTGATTCTTTGCCATGGTCAATATTACAAAGGCCTTGTAATAAATGTGTCTATATTTTTAATATAACACCTGCTTGGAGTAATTTGTAAGCGTCCTTGCTTTTGTGTGCTCATTGCGGGCTTTCAGTCACCCTCACCCCTCTTGAGACCTAGTCTTGACCGCCGCGATCGCTACCTTGATTGGTCTGGCTTGTCCAGAGGTTACCCTGTTCCAAGTAACTAGGCTGGCCTTCTGAACCTCTGCCCCTCCAGGACAGAGTTCAGAAATCCATCTTAGCAAGGAGAACGAATGGGGAGAAATAAAACAATATCACAAGAATGTATCTAGGAACGCCAGATTACAGCAAATACAAATGTATATAGTGCCGAGGGCGTACCTTACACCGGCAGTCATCTCCACCTTTAAAGGAGCTGGGAGGCAAGAGTGTCCCAAATGCAGAGGGGTGGACGCTGGGCTCACGCATATGTTTTGGGGATGCCCGGTGATGCAGGGGTTTTGGGAGAAGGTGGCAGACAAAGTGGCCCGAGGAGGCACTGATTTAGAGATTGGGACACCAGAGGCATGCATGCTGGGCCTGTATAGGAAATACGCGAAGGATAAACCATTGAATAAACTCAAAGACTTAATATATATATTGACTAAGCGCAGCATAACCATGGGGGGGAAAGACACAAGGGAACCAAGTGTAACTAAAAGGTGGACGGAATTGGAGAAGTGGTGTGCAGCTGAAACAGGTGTGTGGGAGAAGGAACTTGGGACGCAAAATGCTGAACCAGGAATAGACATACAAAGATGGATAGCTCTGACTGTAACACAGTTCGCTAATGTACAGGAGAATGGGTGCACGCTGCAGGTGGAGGAGGTGGATGCAAGGAATGTAATGGAGTGATTGGCTAATACATAGGAACTATGGGGGTGGGGTGTTATGTAGAAGTAGCATATATAACTGATGAGCTCACACGATTCAGTGAAAGATGTATATTTTGCCAGGGCCTGTTGCTCCGGGTGGTTGATTGTTGTTATGACAGTTAAAATAAATAAAAAACATTTTAAAAAAATGCAAAATAGACTATTATTCAAAACAAAACCTTTTATTTTCAAGTTATAAGTCAGAATAATGACAAAAACCATCCTGATGAACTGCCAATATCTTTAGGCAGAAAAAGGGAGGGAACAATTATTGTTTATCATTTTTTTAAACTGTTCACATATATGAAGGACCATTATGATTCGAAAGTGTACCATAGGGCACAACTACTGCTTTTTATTTATTGAAATTGTTTACATGTATGAAGGATCATTGTGATTCGAAAGAGAACTATACAAAAAAAACTCTTCTGAAAGAAAAATAAACACGTAGGGCCTCATTACGAGTTTGGAGGTAACCATGCCGCTATTTGCGGCATGGCTGCCTCCAAACTTGTTCCAACTCCGGCCTGGTGAATGGAGCAATTACCGGTCCATTCCAAGGTGGGCGGGACCGGTAATTCCCCATTCACCAGGGCCATTCTCCATTCCCATTTGAGCCCCCATAGGGCTCAATGGGAAGGGGGAAGGCAACAATAACGGTACCGCAAATTGCGGTACCGTTATTGACCCCGGTATCCCTTTGCGGGTCCCGTCCTTAACGCCTGCAAAAACCAGGAGTTAAGGAAGGACCTGCAAAGGGAACTCGTAGTAAGGCAGTAAGGGATTACCGGGACCGGTGCCCTTACCGGTAATCCCTTACTGCCCACCTTGTAATGAGGCCCATAGTGTGGCGCAAACTACTGGATTTCAATTCAATATTGTTTTTGTTTAAACTTGAAGTCTGTTGTACTTCATGAAGCCTTCACAGTGCTCAGAGTGAAGCTGCCTTGTGTCCTCCACCAAGATGGGATAATTGTTTGGAGCAGCAGGTAGATTGCGGAAATGGTAAGGGGACGTGCAGGGGTTGTTCAGCGGAAGCATATGCCCATATTGGAACCAATGTGAGAGATGATTGTAGGGATTTTTTCAGAGAAGATGGTTTTAAAGAACAAGAATTTGCCTTATTAGTTAAAGTATTAACTATAGGAGGGAATTTTGGGGTGGTCAGGAAAGGACCCAATAAGAAAGAGGGGTTTACATTACGCGTGCCATATTTGTGACTGGGGGAGCAACGAAGTTGGCGCAATGTTGCAATATTATATGTATCTAGCGTAGTTAATGAGAATGGGATATGTGTTACTTTGTGTTTAAGTTGATACATTTAGATTTGTACACGTGCAGGAAGATAAATGTCAAATCACCAATGAAACATAAATACAATCTGGGTATGGGGTGCCCTGAAGCGCCTAGCCGCTGTACAACAAGGAGCTTCATAATGCGCATGCGAGAAAGGGGATTTGTCACAAAGAAACCACTGTGAAGAGGACGCAGTCGTTTTTTAAAACATGAATGCACTGATATTATATACATGGGGAATTTACAAATCTATATGCAGCGTGCTCTTTTCATAAATTGGTTAAACTCTGCAGTCTGGGTTTGCGAGGTGAATTCTGAGTGACTGGAAAAAACTGGTTTTGGAGATTTTGCAGGCCGAATATAATGAGCAAACAGCAACATTTACCAGATGGTCAGCCAACAGGCTGGGCCAGGGTTTTTATTGCTTGGTAATATCGCAGAAGGAAGATGTAATCTTTTAACTTTTAATTGCATGGGAGCTTGTGATTTATTGTTCAGGGGGATTCAGCCATTTGTTTTTAACCAGCAATAAACCTGGGGTGAAGGGACGCTTGAGGCCAGAGTTGACTGATACTTCACGGGTTTCAATTGTTTTCTCAGGATGTCACTGGTGCCCATGCGTGTTGAATTGGTACTCGTTTAGATTAGAGTGTTCTGAAGATGCTAGTAAGTCGGGGTGGGTGAGATGGCTATCGCCAGTTCAACGGGAACAAGTTTATTATTCTCCTCCTCAAATTGTTTGAAGTACTCTTGTAAACTATGTTCCATTATGTCCGTGGTTAGGAGATCTCAGGCCAGCTGAGACTTGTAATGAGTTATGTTTGTATGTGAATGTGTAACTGTGTGATGATGTCATGACCTACCACAGACAAATCCTTAAAGTGTGTGCGTTGTACACATGAGCTGAAGATGGAAGTTAAAATAATGGTGACCTATGAGAACGGGGGAATTGGAGAAAGATAGGATTTCTTTTGCATTGGTTTTGTCCAATCATGTGTGTGGGTGGTTTATAATTAAATATATGGGAGTGTTTTAAGTGTTGTAAAAATGTATATAATATGTCAACTTGTGAGGTTCAGTGAGACTCTGGTTAGTTTGACTCTATAGGATCATCTAGCCCCTCCCGGACTGTTGTACAATAAACGTGCTTTACGTACAGTGTACTTACTTCTTAAGTGGTGGGCCTGCTTTGGGTTAAGGTGATTAGTGGCCCATCCCCACACCTCACATGTACAAACAGGTACAAAATAAAGGCTCAAGGCACCTTTCTAATGTTTTTGCATCTGGGCATCAGGAATTAAATATTGCCCAGAATATGTGATACCACAAAGGGGATGTTAAGAAGAGAATAGTACTGTCTACCCTAAATGTTTTTTACGTGATTTTAGAAGGGTTATTGAATCGTCTTCCCATTAATCAAGAGAGGGGCACATTAGTCATAACTAGAATATATGAAGTAGCTGCCACGTTTTTCACAGATCATCCTTGACTGGGGGAATAATATTATAGCTATTTTTTATCTTATTATTACCCCCTTGGGGCTCCTCTTTCCTGCTTTTATTGGATCCACAGTACATTGTACCGCACGAGTATTGATCCTGCCCATCCCTTTCGTTACTGCGTAAGGGCGGGGAGGAACTTTGTAATTGTATGAGTTCTGGGAACTAGGCTCTAAATCCCCTGCCAACTGCTTCAAGGCAGTATCTAGTTGGCCTACAGGAGCCCCAGACCTCCATTCCCATAAAAATAGTGACTCAGAAAGCAGGCTCATAATTGTTTCCAAATATGAAAAGGTTTTCAAGACAACTTGACTCACATTATCCAGAGATGTCTTCAGAAAGTCTCCACATATTTTGTCGCATGGTCAATACTGTCCTTTTCAGTGCATCAAAACCTTAGAAACTCATGGTCACTTGCATATTTCTTATTTGTTTTTATTGTTTTAAATTGTTTAAAGTGCAGACCTAGCTCGAAAGCAGCGGAGCGCTGTACAGAGTGTTGGTAGCCAGCATTTGGGCTGCCATCTTTTAACAGAAGCGCAGTACTGTGAGGTCTGTGTGTCAGTATACGCTTTCATTGGAATTAGTCCTTGGTCAGGTGTTATCTTTCTTCTTTCAACACTATACACTTCAAACATATCTCTCGGTTTTCTGTAATCTTTTCACGTCTTTCATCTAACGCTTTCATGCTTGTTTTTCTTTGTCACTGCTCGACCTTCATTCATTCACAGACCGGTTTCGTGCACGTTGCCTCCGACTCACCGGCTGTGTTGAAGATTCAGCTTTCTCTTGGTCCAGGAGTCGAGGATGATACCACAGCAGCTGCTTTCCCTTTGTGACTCATCCAGTCGGACTCCTGGTATCTCGAACACACAGCGTTGGTTTCTCTTCTTCTAATTCACCAAAGGGGTTCCCTGTGCCGGGCTCTGACCCTTCTTCGTGATACGGGCAACGGGGTGCTGTTCCCTATAAGGGAAAACAAAACCAGAGACTGGGGGGAGGGAGAGGGATGAGTAGGAAGGGGGAGGGAACACATGTGAAAAAGGCAGTTGGAGATAGGAAAATAAAGAAGTAAGACGCACCACCGAGTCTGCGTATACTTGCATGCATGGCCCCAGTTTCAATGCAACTACTGGTGGCAAGCAGACTACCCATGCCCGTTGTCCCAGGGAGAAGCAGACACAACCGTGTGAAGGACACCAGCCCACCTACGTCCACACCGTGTTCCAGGCGACGGAGGAGGCCGGTGAGGGGAGCAGAGTTGCGGCCAGAGGAGGCGGCCGTGCGCAGCCATGTGACCTGAGGAGGAGGTCGGCGTCAACGGATGCGGCGAAGGAGAAGACGCGTCTACGCGAAAGGAAGGACATCTGCCGGGAGAGGCGAAGGCTGCTGGAGGAAGACCCATGGCACGGGACTGGAGGAGGAGGGCAGCCGCCCGTGGAGCAGCCTGCAGCCACTGAGGAACAGTAAAGTTGTCAGCAGCGTTACGCGACGAGGGAGACACGTCGCGTGGAACAGTACTGCTGAAGAGCACAGGGTAAGAGACAGCACACTAGTCGAAGCACGCCCAGTGCTACCCGGGCCCCAACAGAGCACAAGCCCACTAGAAAGCGAGGATTGGGATCATAAAGGTGCTCCTTTGCACTCGCACAGCACTACGAAAGTGAGGATTTTATAATCAATTAACATTAAGGTGCTTTTACTGCTTCTGCATAAAACCACTTGAAAGCGAGGATCCATAAGCAAGAGTCATAAAGGTGCCCCAACGACACCTATTCAAAGCCTTGGGAGCCAACAATCATAAATGTGCACCACTTGAAAGCAAAGAATTCAAACCAATGAACATAAAGGTGTTCTCACTGCACCCACACAAAGCCACTAGAAAGTGAGGACTACAGCGGCACAAGCGCGCAGGCCATATAACAGCACGCAAGGTGCAGCACCGGCCCCCCACAGCCACCAAGCACCTCCTGACAGGACATCACAAGAGCACATGCACACCGGCACGTGCACAGGAACAAACCTGACCCTGTGAGGACAGAACAAGAGGGCGCCAAGCCACCTGAAGGGGCACACAGCACTCCAACCAATAAGCACTAAGAGCAAGCATGTCTCAAGCAGGGGCAGGAGCAGCAGATAGCACTGCACACGTTGTGCCAGGAGTAACTCCAACCAACCCAGTATTCTTTCTAGGCCACCCAAACCCTTTCACCTTAGAACCACAAGAAAACCAAGGCAAGAGATGGCAGGAATGGATGGACGAATTTGAAAAGTTATTGAGGGCGGTGGGGAATCAAGACACACCCAACAAGTTGGACATGTTCACTAACCTGGTGGGGAAAGAAATAAAAAGCCTTATCAAGGGCATCCCTGCCCAAGAGAAATCCACCTACCCACTCCTCATCACAGCTAACAACGGATGCTTGATGGTCCTGCCCAACAGAGACTACGAACGATATACGTTCAACCAGTGCACCCAGGCACCCCATGAGACTATTGGGCAGTCCATACTACGTCTTCAAAGAAAGATAACATATTGCGACTTTGCGAACTTTAATGATGACAAAGCCATCCGTCTACGAGTGATCAAAGGGTGTTTGTCATGCCAATTCAGAAAACACCTACTAAAGAAACCCCTCCCATTACAGGAGATTGCCGAACTGGCAAGAGTCTACGAGCGCGTAGACGCAACCCAAAAAAGCTGGACACAGTCACCGCCGTGATCAATAACCCACAAGGGCAAACATGCCCTATTGGCACGTCATCCCGCCAGGATACCTGGAACACTGCCTGTAGGACCGAACCCGAGAGACAATTTAACCACTGCACGTTCGAATTCCCTCGCAAAGGACAATGCCCCGCCAATGACAAATTTGTATGAGGTGTGGCCAAGAAAACCATTTCCAAAGCATGTGTCAGGAAAGAACCCCACTACTGCCAGCGTACAGATCGCCACCCCAATCGACTCCCGCTAGGAGATACGACCCAATGAGGCAACCCAACCCACAGCCATGCACGCAGAGGGACAATATCAGGAACAATCTTGACAGGAGTACAGCATACGCAACACACCCCGGATTCATCCAAGCTGTGGAGAACATACAAGTCGACGCGTCTTTACTTTACTTTAATTGATTTGTATAGCGCGGCCATAGACCGGAGGGCGTGAGGGCGCTACAAGACAAATAACAATTAAACAAGAACAGCAAAAAGGTTGCGAGCAATAAAAAGCAGGAGTAAGAGGAATAAGGTGTATTCACAGATAAAAGCAAGTTAGTTAAAAAGATGAGTCTTCAACTTCTTCTTAAAAATCTCAAGCGACTCAGTGGACCTCAACTCGAGGGGAAGGGAAGGCATCAAGCGGAGCATACAACAGTCCGAAGCACTTCTACCATATGCAACCCGACCAAGGAGACAAACAAGAAGGGTATTCTCCACTGGAGACCCGTACGAGAACCCACCCATTGAAGAGGAACCACCAAGGACAGAACCATACCATGAATATGGCCGGTACAGTAGAGAATATGCCCGGTTTATATACAACACATCAGATGACCGTACCGCACTAAGAGTAACAGTGCACCTCGGAGGACTTAACACACCGTTCCTCATCGACACAGGAGCCACTGTCAACGTGATGAACGAGAAAACATCTGAGGCACTGACAGGCACGTATCCCCTACACCCTTCTCAAGCACGCATCTTTCAGTGGGGAGCGACCCGCCACTGAAATACAAAGGACAATTCCTATGCGACCTGGTGCACAGGAGACGACTAGTACCAGTCACAATTCATGTCATTCGTAGCCCAGTGACTGGGAGGTGCCTCATTAGTTACAAAACGGCCACTGCTTTACAACTCATTGTCATTCAGTATGATCAATTTGAGACAATTCAAGATTTCCCAACACATGCCCACACCATACGTACCCTGTCCCAGAAGGCACTAGCCATGGATGAACTGCAATCAATGTTCCCCAACCTGTTCAAAGGCATAGACATGCTGAAGGATAAGGTCATCAGACACCACATTGACCCTTCGGTACGGCCCGTGCCACAGCACCCCAGGAGGATAGGATTCTACCTACAAGCCAAAGTGATGCATGAACTACAGCTACTACTAGACAGCGACATCATCGAAAGAGTGGAAGGGCCCACTCCCCTTGGGTATCCCCCTTGGTAGTAGTCCCCAAGTCAGATGGACGCCTCCGTCTTTGCATCGACATGATTATTCCCAACACAGCCATCCAAAGAGAGAGACATCTGGGACAAACATCGAGCATATGCTGGTAAGACTCAACCAGGCCACCCGATTCTCAAAACTTGATTTGAACCAAGGCTACCATCAAGACCCATAACAACTTTCACGACGCACAAAGGTCTGTTCCGTTACAAACGGTTGAATTTCAGAATATCTTCGGCAGCCAAGATATTCCGGAGACAATATGCAGGTTGATAGCGCCGGTCACCAACGCTTTCAACTACAGTGACAAAGTCTTGGTCTTTGGAGTCACACAAGACCACCACCACGAGGCACTGCGGCCGGTATGCAACATCCTTCAAGAAGCCAGCCTCACCCTTAATGGCTCTAAGTGCACCATTAACAAGCACAGCCTGTGCTTCTTCGGACATATCTTCTCTGACCAAGGTATCCGAGCAGACCCTGATAAAAAAGAGTGCCATTGTCAACTTGGAGTCCTCAAAGGATGTGTCCGAGTTGCGCTCGTTCTTGGGCATGGCAGGAGACTGTGCCCGATATCTACCTCACTACGTGAGGCTCACCAGCCCGCTGAGACAGCGTCTCAAGAAGGACCTCCCCTTTGCATGGGACGAACAATGCCAGGCCGCCTTCTCCACGATCAAACAAGAGCTATCGAACAATCGCCAGTTGGCATATTTCAATCCACAGTGGGATACAGAAATTACAGTGAAAGCCAGCCCAAACCAACCCCAAGCAAAGTACTGAGACATGCATAGTGGCATTAGCCAGCAGAGCACTCGCCTCCATCGAGCAGGCCTATTCCCAGGCGAAATGTGAGACCCAAGCCGCCGTCTAGGCATGCGAGAAGTTTCACCACTTCATCATTGGGAGAACATTTGTACTAATAACGGACCACCAGGCACTCCTGACCCTATTCGGGAACCCCAAGATCAAAATGCTTCTGTGCATAGAACGTTGGGGCATCTGCCTCCAGGAATACGACTACTCCATCGTCCATAAACCTGGGGGGGAAGCCAATCCCACAGACTACTTGTCGAGACACCCTGATAGTGCCCCAGATTCCAACATGCAGCATGAAGCGGATGCATACATCGCCTACCTATCCCTGAACGCCCTTCCCCCTGCCATCACAAAGGAGCCGTTCATGGAACAGTGCAGAACCGATCCCACCATATGTGCGGCCATCCAACTCACGAACACCAACAGGTGGCGACACGTGACCACTGAACACTTTGACTCTGAGCAGGTGGACAGGAGAGACCTGCAGAGAATGGCCAGGATACAGAGAGAATTGGCCACAACAGCGCAAGGGACACTCCTGAGAGGAAACCGGCTAGTGGCTCCCAAAAGCCTCAGGAAAGCCCTAGTCATAATTGTGCATGAAGGACACAGGGGCATAGACAATACAAAGAAAATCATAGGCAGACAGGTCTGGTTCCCTCACATGGACACCATAGTTGAAGACACTCTGAGGCAGTGCACTCCATGTCCGGTGACAGCAGTGAGCGCACCCCCATGCCCGCTCCAAACAGTACCACTACCAGATTGACCCTGGCAAAGGGCGGCATAAGACTTCTACGGGCCACTGGAAGAGGGAGGCCACCTACTCATGGCGATCGATGAATACTCTGGATTCCCCTTGGTGAAGCACGTTGCGTCCACAGCATTCCACCAGGTAGTGGCCGTGGTAGATGAACTGTTCAGCAAATGGGGCATACCCAATGTTGTAAAGACCGACAACGGTCCACCCTTCCACCCTTCCAGGGACAAGAGTTCGGGAGGTTTGCTGCACACCTGGCGTTCCACCACCAAAGGATCACCCCCCTGTTGCCCCAAGCCAACGGTACGGTGGAACGCTTCATGGCAACCATAAAGTGGACACGCCAGAAAGCCGTGGCAGATCAGGCCTCCATGCCCCAAGCCATCTCCCAGATGCTGAGGAGTTACCGGAATACACCTCATGAGACAACCGGCCGGACCCAAGCAGAGCTCATGGTAAAGTACAAGCCACAAACAAGGCTACCACAGATGGAGGATTACAACCCGGCCGAGGATGCCAAAATCAGGAAACGAGAGGCTGAAAAGAGGAGAAAGGCCAAAGAATGGACTGATCTGAAACGGAAAGCCTAAGAGCCTCAGATCCCGGTAGCTGAAGTTGTACTACTCTGACAAACGCAGCAATGGAAAACAGACTCCAGATATAGACCAGAGTCCCTGGTGGTCACTGAAGTGAAAGGGCTGATGATCACGGCCTTAGGAGACCACAGAGAGATAACAAGGAACTTCTTGTTCTTCTGCAAGCTGTTCCAAGAAGAACATGAAGGCGAGACGCCTGCGGCAGAAGAAGCAGAGGGAGAAGAACCCCAGACGGAACCGCCTGAGGACCCTTCGCCAAAGGCACCTGATGAGCAAGTGAATGACTCGCACGGCCTCCCACAGTGGCGAAAGTGGTAACAAGTGGTGTTTGCTAGTGCTGGAGGAAGATTTCTGTTGTAATTGCTGTTACTGGACCTTTAAACTCCCCTGTAGGTGGAGTCCTGCACCACATCCTGTTCACCACATAAAACCACTTCCTCCTGCGAAAGCGGAGCGAAAGTGGTAGCAAGTGGTGTTTGCTGGTGTGCGCTGGGGGAGCACAACGTCCACAACGTCCATTGGGACAAGAGGAGCTGCACTACTTTGCGCGCCCAGAGTGAAGGTCTCTGGGGAGCGTAGATGTGAAAACAACTTTTGTCAAAAACAAAGCCAGTCCGTGAAATGACAAGTGTCGGAAAACCGAAGCCAGCAAGAACGCGCAATGAGGTGAGAAAACAGCTGACCTCTCTCTCACAATCAGCCGTATCCCCATTAACCTGCTCCCCCTCTAGCCATGCACATTTACATAGAACACCCAGCGAGGATGAGGGGGAGGAAGAGGCCGCTGCAGAAGCGACGGGAGAAAATAGACGACTATGGCAAGAATCTGTGAGGCACAGTGCAGACATTAATGCCGCCCCTGTGCCGCAAGCAGAACAGGCAGAGGCTGCTTTAGCTGACTCGAGTGTGAATGCTCTAACAGGAGAGTTGAGTCTGCTGCTGGCAAGCCAGGCAAACAGAGGCTTGACCGCGCCGGCTGGGGTAAAGTCAGCCGATTGCCAACAGCTGTTGTCGCCGAAAAGTATTGAGAAAACTGGCAACCGAGATGGGCTGTCGGATGGAATGACCGATCCCCCAAGTGCCAACCCACTATGCAAGAGGGAGCCGTGGTCTGTTCCCAACAAGGAAACTCTGCGGACCGCCCTGCCTGTGGACATTGAGGAATTGGCGGTGGGGTTGCCTAGAGCAGAAGGAGGGGATGTGGTGGGGATGGTAGGAGCTGAAGGAGGTAAAGAAACTGTGAGTACCCTACCAGTAATGGACAGTCCAGCCCCCCTACCATCAGTGATGCCAGTCCCTATATCTGAGTATGACCATCCAAGAGAGGGGCCAAACATTGATCTAACTGAGGATTCCATTACAAACCGAGAAGCTGCTAAAAGCCCGCCACAGAAAGGGGACATATCGGTGGGCGAATGCACAAAGCCCAATTTGAAAAACTTGAAGGGGCCTACTGGCATTGGCCCTCATAAGGACCTCCATACAAACCTGATGGGCCTGCAGGGTAGCTTAGATGTTATGGATAAACAGCATGTCAGATTTTTGCATGAATGCAAGCTCCAAGAGATGCAGACAAATTTTGCTCAAACGGGGCACCTACTGGTGGAGCTCCATCCAACTCCGGCTCTTACCTTAAGGACCATAAACCTCAATCCAAAGATAGTTGGAATCAATGAAAATGATAACTCCAGTTGCGAAGATCTAGACGACTGGGAGGAGGATGCAGAAGAGTTATGGATAGAAAAAAATCCTAATAGGTTTGATTCGGAGTTGGAAAAAGAAAAGCTGAGGGACTCTTTTGAGTCATCATCTAATGATCTCCCACAGGTTGCTGAAAATCACAAAGGAAAATCCAATCGGCCCATAAAGATCAAATAGGCGGAATCTTACTCAAATTTCGCTCTAGCTGAGAAACTATCCCAAGATATAACAGCGCTAACAGGAAAAATTGCCAGAGAAAAGCGAAAGAGCCTGTCTTTTATAACTGAAAAAATTGCCGCCCTAGCACTCCAGACGTCAGCAAAAAAAATGAAATGCCAGCAGGACGCCAAAGAGCGAATGGAAATACTCAGCACCATAAGAGCAGCCAAGTCCTGCCTGCCCTGCAGGATGCTCCTGTATGCGAACAAGGGAAAGTTCCTGGCTGGGAAGCCGAAGTCCAGGGGAATCGAACCCTTGGTTCTTTGGCGACGCCATCAGACAGGCTGCCGGACAACAAAAAGGATAATGAGGTGGACCTAGCCCATATACAGAACAACATGATGGCGGCCATGACCATCTCACTGTCACCATTCATAAAACTGTACAAGACATTAAATACATCACTGCAAGAACTACAAACCGGCAACGATAAGATCAACCACCATCTACAGAATTTGGAGCATTTTACAGAGAGACTTGAAGTGAGACTAAATGATTGAACCAAGCGGGCTAACTTCGCAAAGCCGCATATCGGAATTGCTACTGAGGGAGACTAATGACAAGTCACAATTTATGGAACTCATTATTGAAGATTGCAAATGTAAGAGACAGTCTGAATAAAGCTGAGAGCACCACCAGCTCTGCAAAGGAATCCAATGATAGACCAGTGGTAAGCTCTATCGCAGAGGGACGGATGACCGCTGCAAGATTAGAAATCCAATGGAAAGATCAAGGCTTGAGGAAATCATCGAGCCACACGAAAGCCCAATCCTCAGTAATGAAAGTGCCAGACGAACAGGATCTGATTCAGCTAGACATGGATGAGAATGATATCGTTCCCAGTGGGGTCGATCCAGTTGTTTGCCCTAAGTTACAAGAGGTGAAAAAGAACATAAATATAAACTTCTCCATTTTTCAAGGTGCCACCGGTCCTGAGATACTGGCAGTAACTACGAAAAACAGTGGGCCCAGGAAGTAAACAACTAGAGTTAAAGAATTCGAAGGAAGTGGAAAAGAAAGAGAAGAATATGAATTTTTTTTAAAGAAAAGTCTAATGGCTCGCGTGCATTCCTTAGGAATATAAGAACTCCGCCTGAACTGGATTTGTTTCAATGTGCGAAGAAGGCTATACGCGAAATTGTCATTGGAAATGACTCAGCTTTGGTCAACAAAAAGAGAATTCAATAGAAATATTGGATGTAAGCCTCGACATTGACCCTACTGAAGAGAAATCGGTGGCCGACCTGAGTGACCTACTGTAAGCCATCAAAAACCATCAGGAGGAGGAGGAATGGAACGATCTGAACTCAGATGAATGGGAAGAAATCGAAGGTAATGTCCGGAAAGAGCTGGCAAACCTCAAGCTAAAGAGAAAACAACCCCCCCAGATGAAAAACCTAAAGGGTGACAGAAAACAAGAGCCTAAACCAAGAGAAGGGCGATTGAAGGTGAAGGACAATAAGTTGACGGAGTTTGCTACCCTGGAAGAAAAACGGAAGAAATAAGTGTAACTTGAAAACAATGCCCGCCCAAGGTCGGACTCGATTCCGATGAGAACAAATAGGGGAGAAAGTGCGAATAAAAAAAAGACAAAAGAACTAAGGAAACCCGTGCCCAAAGGTCCCCCGTGAAGGCCGGGAGAGCGCACTCACCTAGAGAGGAAGAGTTGCTGAAAGTATGTTTAGTCAGCAGGGCTAAGCACTCAAAACGGACGATCTTAAACAGAGAAAAAGTGGTAAATCTACTAAGAGAAACACCTAAACTAAGAAATTTCTCTTCAAAAGACATCAGAATAGTCGAATTTTAAAGTGAACAGAGGATGGACGCAGTAATACTACATTTGGTCTCAACGGAAATTAAAAATCGACTCCTAGCAGCGAGAAAGGAACTGGAGGGTAGGGGTTCCGAGCTGTCGATCTACAATGATAACATAAGAATAAGTGGCATCAAGGAGAAACCAAGCCACCCCAAACCAATATGTAATGTAAAGCCCAGGGAGCCAAACACCAACGATGACCGCAATGGAGAAAAGCATAAAGAAAAGAACATGCTCAAATAACAGATGGAAGGAAGTCTAATCCAGCTGAGAAGTTAAAGGCAAAAGACTTTGAGTATTCTGTCAAGTCAGATATAAAGAACCGGGAGAAACTAGCTGCAATGCCTACATTTGCAGTAGATAATTCAAGAAAACAAATTAAGACCCTGAAATCAAGGAAACCGATGAGTGAACAGCACCAGGATTGGGCGTGGATTGCTGGAGCACTAGCAGCGGACAAATCAACATAGAATGAGAAGTCTGGAATGGATAAGGGTCTCATTTGTGCCTCATGGAACACCTGTGGCTTTCAACACCTATATTCGGGAGAGGACAATTTCTTAAATGAGTATGAAATTGTCTGTCTCCAGGAAACGTGGATTAGGATGAAACCGGTATGTGAGAACTATGACGCGTTTATCAATCCTGCCAGGAGGGGATTACTGGGAAGACCATATGCTGCTCTGCTAACCCTAGTTAAAATAGGGATTGGTTTTAAGGTCCATCGTACCCCCAATCCCTATGTCCAAATCTTGGAAATCCAGAAACAACTAAAGGATAGCCAAATAAATCTCCTACTAATAAACACATTACTGGAGTGAAAAAATCCATAATTCAGAGAGCTATATAACGGCCATCATGGAAACTTTGGATGAAGCAATGCTACAGGAAAGTGACAAACCAATAATGATCTGTGGAGATCTAAATATCAAATTGCTATCCAAAGAAGGAGTCAAAACCATCTCTGAACTCAACGATGGGGCCCTTCACTGGAGAAATGAAATGGAAATAAGAGACCTGAATATGCTAAATGCCCAAACTCCTGGTGACCTTAAAGGGGCTGACACCTGGCACAGAGGATCCAGCGGAGCATGTCTTGATTACTCTTTTGTCTCTGACAAACTACTACAGTGGGTAAAATCTTTGAGATTATAAAAACAAGTAAGAGTGATCATGAACTGCTGAAAACAGAACTCTCTATATTAACTAAAGAGCCCCGCTCCCGGATCTCAAATAAAGTTGAAGTAACCTGGGGTATGAATAGGCTACGAATTCACCAGAAGGTCCTGCCCAAGTTGGTTAAGAATTATGATAATTTTGTCCTTGAGAACTCGGAAGAATTGTACTATCGATGGCTGCTAAATGAATTTGTAATAAAAAAGGGAGCAAAAAAGATATCACTCATCACAAAGAACCATGCCTACAATCCTGAATTAGTGCTAAAAAGAAAAGAATACAGAAAGAATTTAAAGAAATAGAAAAAGTCAGAGGTGATGGACAAAGAATTTCTGGTGCGGATATTGAAACAAAAATATAAAAACTGGAGAAAAGCCACTCAAGCAAAATGTGCCCAGTATGATGCAGATTTTTTTTTTTTGCAGCGATATCGACTAACAGCAGAAACCTCTGGGACATTATAAATCACGGGAACACTTTTCAAGCAGTGGTATGTATAATGCAAGTTTCTAAGGAACAATGGGTTGATCATTTCACTGCATCATTTCACTGATCATTTCACTGCACTCTTTGAAAGTAAAGCGTTGCTGCAATCAGTTGAGTCGCAATTAGCCGAGAAGGAGAACATTAATAACCCCTGGAATATCGTCTTCAACCGTGTGGACATCTTAATAATGTTCAAGAGGCTGAGTCAATCAAGGGGCGGCTGCACCAGACGGTATCTCGAATTACACATTAAAGGCAAATGAAGAACGTTGGGCAGACTTAATAAAGCTACTCTTCTCCCAATTGGTGAAAATTAAAAAACTTCCCTCATCCTGGAAAGATGCGTTGATCGTCCCGATCTTTAAAAAGGGAGATCGAAGTAACCCTACAAATTACCGGCCAATAGCCCTTCTTGATTCAATAGGGAAGCTATTTGCCTCACTGCTTCTGCAAGACCTTAAATTGGCAATTTCATCTGGGATTCTCGACAAGCGACAAACCGCTTTTACAGTGGGAGTGGGGACTTCCCTAAACCCTTTCCTCCTGAATCTACTAAAACTACAAACGCTTAAATCCAACAGCAAGCTATACTTGGGATTTATGGACTTGGCCCAAGCATACGACACTGTAAATCGAGAATATCTTTGGGCCAAATTAAAAAAGTGGAACTGCCGTTGGATCTGGTGGAAGCCATCCAAAGTTTGTTTACAAATACATCTATACAAGTACGATTAACCAGCGACGGTGCCCTCACGAAAAAAATTAAAACACATAGAGGAATAAAGCAAGGATGTGCCCTAGCACCACTCCTCTTTGTATTGTTCATGGCGGACCTGGGGGTTTCACAATGGGAGGTCCGTGCTTTCCCCCGAAGTTAAATGAAGGGCTAATACCCTGGATCTTGTATGCAGACGACCTGGTCTTTGTAGACCAGACAGCAATTAGTCTACAGAGACGATTGGACGCCTTCAAGCGATACCTTGATGAAAACGATATACAGGCTAATGAGATCAAGTCCAAAGTTATGATAATGGAAGCAGCTCAGAAGAAAATCCGAAAAGGGAATACACCACGATTGTTCATCAATGGTAAAAGATTGGAAAACGTGAACTCCATTATCTATCTGGGAGTTCTAATTAACAAAAATATTAACGAACAAGGTCAGCTAAACTTACTGAAAGATAAATAAAATAAATTGATCAACCAAGGGAAAGCCATTCACTTACGGTACGGGAAGTTTTCAATAAGCCCGAAATTGACCTTATACAAGCAAAAGGTGGTTGCAGTCCTGGTTTATGGCTCAGAATCACTTTTGAATCTCTCCTGGAAGGTATGGGAAACTATGGAAGCGTACTTCTGGAAAAAGGTTCTGAGACTGCCCAAGTCAGTTCCGGCGTAAATGATCAGATACGAACTACGTCTAGAATCGCTAAGATCTATAGCTATGTGGAGAATCATCTGCCTGTTTGAGAAATGTATGAGCCCCACACCAGCAATTGCCTTTGAGATTTTAAGTATTCAGGGAATCCCAAAGTATAAACTGTTACAAGCCTGGGTATTACGCTGTACCGAATATTTGACTGCGAATGGGATGTACACAACAATGTTGATGGACAACCCGACCAAAGCGAAAATGAACCTACAAAGGAGGGATTGGATAGAGACACTCACACAGAGGGAACAAAGTAAGACCGGTTTTGTCCCACGTTGGGAATGGAAAGCACTGAATCAATTGCCCAAATATTTTGCGAAATTCCCATCTCCCTTTTTCCGGGATTTGCTGTTGAGATGCCGATTGACTATTTTGCACACGAGGGAAGTTCAATTGTCGAGAAAACAGATCTCCCTGGACAACGTTTTCTGCTGATTCTGCAACAGCCAAGATGCCCCCGAGACTTTGAAACATATGGTATTAAACTGTTGGAAGTTGAGCGAAAGACGAACGCTCTTCTTGAACAAATATAGAAGCTTCTTCGATCAAAAAACGGACAATGATTGTTGGGAAGGGATACTGGCAGTACAAAAGTTGGGATTGACACTGGCGTCTCTTCAACTAGTGGAATCCTTAGAACTAAATCAGAAACCTGAGGACTAAGTGATATTTGCAGGGCGTTATGGACTATGGTTTTTGGAACATATTTGTAAGGAACTAAGGTTGAAGTAATGTGTATGGTTTAAATGTAACTAACCAATAAAACGAAACAAAACATAAACCCCCTCGTCTCATCGAACAGATGAAGGCCACAGAATTCCATGATAAGTCAGGGGGAGGGTGTTATGAGCAACGGGGCACTGTTAAGCGAAACCAGAGACTGGGGGGAGGGAGAGGTAGGAGTGAGAAGGGGAGGGTATACACATGGAAAAGGCAGTAGGAGAAAGGAAAATAAAGAAGTAAGACGCACCACCGAGTCCACGTATACCTGCATGCATGGCCCCAGTTTGAATGCAACACTATGATTTATAAAAAAAAAACTGAAAAAATGTCTCTTTTTCTATTTTGCTCCCACTTCAGTAGCTCCCCGAAACGGCATTCTCGTAGTTTCAGGAGCAGCAGGAGCACTCAGGATGTTTACCTGGGGTCAGGGTCTTGCCACCTGTCCCCCGGAAGCCTGGGCTCTCCTTTTCCGCCCAGGGGAGGAGTTCTGTTGTGGGTGCCACTAGGCAACCCCAGCTGCCCCTGGTTTAGGCTGCCTGGAGGCACAGCTTCCACTCCACACTGCAGCCTCCCCTGTGCAGTCAGGCTCAGTGTCTGGGTAGTCCTTCATCCTCCAGGCCTTCCAGGCTCCTCTCAGCTCTGTGGGTCTCTATATGGCTACATGGCACCCTCCAGCATCCCAAGCTTGCCAAAATGCTGTTTGTGGCTGCTGCTTTTACACTCCCAGCTAGAGTTGATTGGAGTCAGGTGTGATAAGTTGTGCCTCCCTGCCTGACTCTGCCTGACCTCAATATCGGGACAACGTGGAGACTGCCCATAGGAATCCATTGCCCATTTATTCCTATAGGTAATCCTCATGACTCCAATCTGCCTCTTCTTCGTCCCAGTTGTTGGATTTCTAGAATGGAAGTAGGGATTGTCAGAGTTGTAGTTTTCAGTAATAATGTTAGATAAAACGGAAAATTGTTGTCAGGAAAAAGGGGCTAGTCCTGTTGTAGTACGGGGTGACGTATGTGATTTCCTTCTCCTGGTTCTCCCACGCCTCCTTTCTGAGTTGGTACTTGTTGGAATTGGGGAGGGGGCAACGGAACATGATTCAAAATAACCTATAAAAGTGGAGAAAGTGTCGGAAAGGGGGGAATACCTCATCTTGCCATCAGAGGTCTGTTGATGTGTTTTGGTTGTGAAGGGAAGGAAGTGTTATGACAGAACCCGAGTAGGTTGACTGGACCTGAGTGTTTGCAGTGCTTGCTTGATGTCTGTGGCTGAGTGATGTCATGTGTACATTGTTGGATGAGTGGAATGTTGTCTGGTGTGAGTGTTCCACCCTAGGCTGTTGGAAACCATGTAGCATGGCTGGTGGGAGCCAGTGGGCTTCCTCCCTACCCCCAGTGCTTTAAGTGGGGTAAGAAATTGAGGGGGGGCCCTCGTTTGGGGGCGTGGCTTCCATTGTGGGAGTGGCCTAAAAGTGGACAAATCATAGTAAGGTGCGCAAACAAATATATAAATGTATTTGAGCATTTATATATTTGTTTGCGTACTACTATGGTTTGTGACTTTTCAAGCCTTCTTTTATATACATAGCAATGTTACATATTTCTATGTTTATAAAAGGTGGCTTGTAAGTGCACAAAGCATAGTAAATTACGCACACTTGTGTGCTTACCTTACTATGGTCTGTGTACTTTTCAAGCTGCCTTTTATAAACATAGACATTTGTAACATATGTCTATGTTTATAAAACACAGCTTGAAAAGTAGGCATCTTTTATAAAGCGTTGAGGACGGACAAAACCCAAGGTGGCTTTGTCCGTCGACAAAGCTTTATAAAAGATGCCTTGAATTGTGTACTATTCAAGCAGTCTGTTATAAACATAGAAATATTTCTACGTTTATAAAAGATGGCTTAAACGTACACAGTTGAAGGCATCTTTTATAAAGCCTTGCCAAAGGAGAAAGGCGCCTCGAGCTCAGTGATCTCTGCTCTGAGCAGAGATCACAGACCCTGAGGCGTCTTTCACCCTCTGCGAACCCGCGGGCTCCGTGATCTAATCTGCATATTTGATCATGGAGCCCGCGGGTTCGCTGAGGGTCAGTGACCTGGCGAGGGAAAACTAAAGGACTCTAGCTTCCTCTGATGGCCCCTCAGATGAGGGGTCATCAGAGAAAGTTACAGTGACTGACGGAAGTGCCAGCCAGGCACAGCAACGGTGTGCCTGGCTGGCACTTCTGTCAGCTTGCCTGACGTTAAAGTGGTGGGCGCATCTCCCGTTGCGGCTGCGGCCGCGGCGGGATAATGCGTCCTGCCATGGCGTGATGAGGTCGGGGGGCCCCGGAAGGGCCCCGGCTCAGCCCCACTTTTTGGAGACTGCCGGGGCCCGGCCCCGGCAGGCCCCGGCCCACTTAAAGCACTGCCTACCCCTATACTTGTCCTGACAACTTGTGTACCTGTTTCAATGTAACTCAATAAAGTATGAAGTACTGCCTTACCTGAGCTGCCTGAAGGACATCCTGTTGTAACAAACGAATCATGTCTCACCCCCACTCCCCAAAGACCCCTCACCCAGGTGATCCTCCCGGACTTGTCCATCCCCAGGGTCTGGATCCAAGGGTGATGGCTGTGCCCTGGCCACCGAAGAAAGAGATCCCCAGGGCTCGGACAGTGAGACACCCTCAGGTTTCTCACAGTACGCTAGTGTGCTACTTGTGACTGGATTGTAGATGATGCATGCAGTCTTGAACAGTATCCTGGCTTGGAGTGGAAGCCAATGTAGTTTGCATAGGATTGGGGTAATGTGGTCAAATGTTCGTGCTCCCGTAATAAGACGTGCTGCAGCATGGTGTACTGGTGGACTGTATAGTAATTATGTTTCTGTTGTCTTATTCGCTAAATCCTTCTTAGTTGCCTCCAAAGCAGGCTGCTCGAAACCACAAGACGGGATCACAGTTTCTACTGCTGCTACCTCTTTGGGGGATCCATCACTATCCTTCGCTAAAACACCTACTTCCCGTTTGTGTGGCTTAGCCGGTGGTCTGCCCCAAGCATTTGGAGCTTAACGCAATCTAGAAGCAGGCCTACTGGTGTACGTTAAACTGTGCGCTGAGTGAATCTGGCACCATTATGCCTTTTATCTATCCTAACACTGTGTCCTTGTTCACAGGACGGGTTATCCTCGCTGTCAACCCACCAGAAATCAGTGTTGGGTATTTAGGTATTAGGGTATTTTTCCTATTAGATACCAACTGACACCTTTCCTGTGAAAAATTAATCTTTGAAAGTTCTTATTGGTAACGTTTTTCTTTGAGTTTTTGCAGATTTCTTTTTTTCTGTCATCTTCACTGCCTTCCACCTTAGCTAATATGCCCTCCTCAACCTGAACAAGTGAGCCTTCAATAGCAACCACTGCTTTTCCAAAATAGTTCTTCAGTAAGTTAACAGACTTTTTACGGTGAGCAGAAAGCTGCCTCCCAACAACCAGGACCCTTTCCCAAGCGGGCTTCGTCCTGGCGACGGTGACTCTCAGTTTATCAAGATGAGAAGGTAATCGTGCGTGCGTGCATCAGACTGATCCTCAGCTACAGGTAAGCGGAGTGCAGCGTCCCAACAGCCAGCACTCTTTCCCAAGCGGGCTTCATCCTGCGAGCGCTGGCTCTCAGTTGATCAAGATGAGCAGGCAAGTCATGCACTAGACCAATCCTCAGCAACAGTTAATGTTATGTTACTTGGCATTTATATAGCGCCTTATATATCATTGGTATGATGTCTAAGCAGAACCCAGCCTCCCAACAGCCAGACCCATTTCCCCGGGTGGTTGACCATATAACACTCATGCTTTAATTGCTTATCTGCACAAATAATATGGAAAACTTTCAGCGACCATTGACTTCAGTGTAAATGTTGTTAGGGCCATTTTTTAAGGACTGAAAATATCTTTAAAATCAGTCCTTAAATCAAAGAGATATTGAAGATTGTATTAACCTGGTGGCCGATCATCTTTGACATTATCAATACTACGAGCGACTTTCTGATGACACAAAACCAGCCTCTTCCTGCATGTATTTTGAAGACCTGTCAAAATGTTGGTTAGAAATATTCATTATTATTTATGTGTGTGTCAATATGATTTATGACATTTCATTTGTCTAGCAAACATGCTAAATGTGATCAAATTGGTTATTGAGCCTATTGGGAAGAGCTTCTCTTCAAATTAGAGTGCCCTACTAAAAAGACTGTTGCATCACTGCAATCTTTTCCCCTGTGTGAGGAGCCAGGAGTGAGACGCTGACACAGAGGATTCATAGTAGTTGTTAAATACTTTTATTGAAATAATAAAGGGGTTACAAAAAGCCTCACTGTCCGTAATCTAGGAGGTATTTCCCTTCCTCAACCAAAACTAACGGTCTGTCAAGTGTCAAGATGTCCAAAGCAAAAACGTCCTGTGTCCGAAATCCTATGCTAGCCCCTCACATTCTAAAAATAACTCTGTGTTAAGGATATTGTCTTTTGTTCAGAAACTGCACAAATGTTCAAGTTCAGCAAAAGATATAACTCCAACAAAAGTTAAAAATGGGTAATATTCACAGTTTTAGAGTTAACAGCTCCCTTCCCCAGGATTCTCTCCACCAAAGCAAAGATTCAAAGAATAAACATGTTTTTTTATAGTACAAGAGCTCCCTCCTCCTGTGTTGCAATTCCCTTTCGGAAAATGACTCCCTTCCCCAGGCCTTTTCCACATTCAATACAATTTCAAGTCTTAATGGTATGAGTTTTTCTTAGAATTCTTCTTTCAAGATAACACAACTTGGGTGTGGGTCCCAGATTCACAAAAAACCTGGCACGTATACTCTCCTTCCAGGACTTTGTTACATTCTCTCTTTCTCAATTCAGTGAAAGGGGGCATGGGTTTTCCCCAAGTTACTTTATGTCACAGCACTGTGACAATGAAGATGACCGTGATTCCAATGAGGATTACTCTTTCCCGCTCGTAGTAACCAATTCACTCTTACAGGGTCTCTCTGCCCCAGTTTCGGTGTTCCCTTCTCCTATCTGGGTTCACCAACAAAATCCATGTTCTATCGCTCCACTCGCACACATTCGGGTATTCACCTTGGTATCTGCTACATTTGAGTGGCTTTCCTCAGTCAGCGGTACGGAGCAATCTCGCTCCTCGCATCGGAAGGAAGCCTGTCCTGGATTCCATTTTTCGCTGAAACAACTTCTTCGGGTGCCTCCACAGATAACTGCCACCGCTTCCCAATGAGGCGTATCTGGAGCTCGCCTTTCCATTTCTCTTCTCGCTGGCAATGCTCTACAGCCACGACTCCCGATCCTCTTTACTTCCAGGATTGCACGACCGGCCAGCAGTGCTTAGGTCAGCTCCCACTCTCGCCGCCACCACTCACCTGCCTTCAGGATTCGTTACCGGACTGAGACACTGTCTGCTCTGGAAAAGCAAGGTCTCTCTCCGCAGCTTCTGAGCAAGTCAGATGTCATAGCAGGCTCTGTCTCAATATCCCATCCGCTGCTCATCCTATAACAGCTGTGGTACTTTTAGATGTGCCGCCACCACTCAATCTCTTCAAACAACTAGAATGCAGAGCAGGCTTTCTGGCTCTAGTAATCTTCGTTACTCTGGCCCTCTTCCTCATCCCAGTGCTATCGTTGGGCCACAATTGTACGTGGCTCATCCCTGATTGTGTTTCCACAGAGGGGGAGGGGTGGTTGTTGTTCAAGTCAGCCCTACTCTTCTTCGTCACTTCCTTCTCCTCGTCTTGTAGCTCTGTGACAAAAGGGGTATCGGTCCAAAATACGGACTAGAAAATGCTGAATGCGCATTTACTGCGCATTCAGCATTTTCAAAATTTCCGACTCCCATTACAGCGATCAAGCAGAGCAGGGTTTACAGGGGTATCCCCTGCTCCTCTTGGTCGCTGTAATGGGAGTAAGGGGTTGAGGGGGTGCCCCCCGCTTCCATTAGATGGAGAGCGGGGGATAAGAAAGTTTATTTAAAAAAAAGGACACTGTGGCGCCACCTCTGGCCCAAATAAGAGGGAGAAACTGACGCCACTGGGACAGAGATGAGTCGGCGGCACACACAAGTGTGCCGCCAAAAGATAGGTAGGGAAGAGGAGGCGGGTTGTGGCTGCGGGCCAAAGTGATCTATGCAATCACTGCGCCGATATGATGTGGCATAGCTGATATCATGTGGCATAGCTGGAAGTCAGATTTTTGAAAGTCGACATTATGGGGGGTGCAGTGATCACATAGATCCACCAAAGGGAGGTTAGAATGATCTAACGAGTGCAACTTAAGCCGATTATCAACATCACAAACACTGACTAAAATAATTATATACTTTTTTCCCCTTGGGACGTTCTAGTGTAACCCTACAATAGATTTTGGAGACTTTAGGAATTTTGGGGTTATCATTATCCCCTAAGGGAAAAAGGTCATACCATGTCTCACTTGATGATGTTATGTCATCCCCCTGAGGGCTGCCCGTCCCTCATGTGATTCACCCTCAATAACCAGTCCCAGGATCAGGTAGCGACTGCTGTCCCCTGCCCACATGGGGAAAGGCTATCCAAGGGAAAGGAGTGATGATATCAGATTCATCACACCTGGTGAAGTGGATGGGCAACTCCGGCGGTTAAAGGTGCAGACGGTATCTAGATTCTCATGAGGTTCTTGAGGAACAGCCTTCTTTTGATGTTACAGCTGGGGCGGGCAGCAAAGGTTACAGAGAATTTTGTGAAGCACCGTAAGTGGCAGAGGTGGGCAAAGGTGGAGCCTTGTCTTGTGTGACAAATCCTGAGATGTCTATGGGTGTTGTTTGAGTTGAGATGTCCCAAACATCTAAGGACCTGTGTGAGTATTTCACCTAAATTTGGTTTCTATGCATGTTATGTTAACATATTCACTCTTTACATCATTCATAATTAGTGATTCATTTTTCTGTGCTTTTTTACGGTGTCCAATGCATTTCGGTCCTAATGACCATCTTCAGGGACCAAGTTCTAGAAACGCAATAATAAACAAAAATGAAAAGAATTTGTGAGTGGTCTATTTTTCATGGGATATTGTACTCGTATTAATCCATGTGTGTTGCATAATTACCAGCCTTTTTTGTCTTCATTCATAACATCTGTTAAAGGTTGTTGTATCCCTTTCTTGTTGAAGGGTTTTACTCTCCAGCTGTTCTTTGACTTAGATCCTCTGTAGGATCTGTGAAGTAAGAAAATAAATATGTTAACTTTTCCACTCCATTTTAACTTCTTACAATAGTAATGTACTTGCTTGTTCAAAAGGGTCATACCTTATCCTGGTTGCAGGCTTTTGATATTGAGTGGTGGTTCCCTCCCGCTGGCCTGTGTGTGAAGCATACATTTACTATGCTTTTTACCCATATTCTAGTATCTTAAAGAAATCAGTGGCCATTGTAACATCTTACCTTGTTAGCTAAGGCAATTCTGACGTAATACATACGACTGTTTAAACGACGAGGTGTACACCTGGACGGACAAATTCAGACAAAATAAACCACAACAATGTTCTTCCGACCAAAGTAGCACAGACTGAGAAACCACCAACACTGAGCCCAAAGACAGCCAAAGAGCCAGGAACAAGCAGTGCCACCACAGCAACTAAACGGCAGAGAGCCACAGCTAGTGTTTTTTTTAGGAAGGGGAGGAAAAAGCAAAGGTCCAAGAGGGGACAGAGGAAGAGAGCCCCAACTTCCAATAACCAGACAGAACTCAAAGAGAACCTAGTGTTTAATCTTTCCAGAAGAAATTTCACCAAGACTGATAGATTTTGTACTCCACAGTGCGAGTGGAGTTTCTTTTGTATACAGGACCAAATAATGTACTCAGAACCAGGACTCAAACACAAGCATAAAAACAAAACCAACCTTTGAATCAAGTCGTGCCCACTCAATCCCTCAAATCCTAAAATGTTGTCACTTCTCCCCGAGAGGGAACCCCTTCCCATGAGGCCAGGGAGATGAAGCTGCTACCCGATAATCCCCTTGGGGCGGTACTCAGCAGGACGATCTCGTGGGGAGAGAATCCCCCTCTGGGGATCAGGGAGGACATCTCGGGAGAGCGTGGTACAACACCCATCACCCTTCACCCACTTCCTTTACCCAATAGTGAAGAAGAAACTTTACCTTTTGAGTTTGAATTGAGAACTTTACTGTTTTTTTGCATTTCAACCTGGAACATTATTTTGTGTCTTTTAAAGGGATTGAGCCGTGGAGAAGGGAGTCATTCCATCAGGTAAAAACCCCACGTAACAACTGGAACTCTGATCCACTGTCCAGAAGAAGGGAGCCATTCTTCTGGCCCATAAAATGCACTACCTCTTTAGTTTAGTTATAAGTGTGAGGGACAGAAGTAGGTTTTTGACACAGGACAGTGCACTATTGATTTACATGGACATCTTGACAACTCCATTAGCTTTTTTAGTTGAGATAGGGAAACCCCTCTTAGAGTCAAGGAAAGTTAGTTTCTCCAGCATGAGGTCTGGCATGGATTCACATGCTCATGAATTCCCCATCGTCAGGCTGGGAATCCGCGGTAAAGAAAAAATCAGTATCAGTTTCGTTTCTGATCGGTCTTTCTTAGTAGTAACCAATCACTGGTTTCTGGGTCATACTGCCCCCAGCCAATGACTGCCCTCTCCCTAAGCCCCGCCCCTGGCAGCCATCCTCGGATTTTTACTGCACGCTCAAGTGTTGGGAGTCCTCGTGCTATAGCTCTCGAGCTTTTACTGTGTTTTGCGTTTTTTTCAAAGAGATTTATCTAATTTTTCGGTTTAATCGATCCTCAAGCTCCACCGTTTCTACTTCCGATCAACGGGGACCCGTTTCGGATTTATCTATGCCCCTCAAGGGTGAAGTTTTCATCGAGTTACGCTTCTTGGAGGATTCCAGAAATTTCTGAGGCCTACCTCGTGGACGAGAAGAACATGGCCCAGGAGAAGGGAAGATCGACTCCCGGCAAACTGTTCAGGATCTGCTCTGGATGCAACCTACAAAATGTGTTCAAGGAGGACGAGCATTTGAAATGCCTTTACTGAAGAAGTCAGAGCGGTCTTTTAAGTCCTGTGAGGGCGTCCCAGCGACGGCGGCCCAACAGAAGGCAAAGCACTGCAAGTCCGCGGGCACCGGGAGTGCCGAACGGTCGGGCTCCTCAGCTGCCAGGCAGGGCGCACCTTCACCGACGCCATCAACCGCGAGCCAACGCTCTGGCTCGGGCAAGAGAAAATCTGAGAACCCGGCTAAGCTTCTGGAGAGGCCCAGGTCGATCTCGGAGGAACCGGCCGAGGGGGAGCGAGGCGGTGACCCTCCCCCTAAGGTGAAGGCCTCAAGCGCGCCCAAGGTGGAGAAGGCCTTGATTCACCCGGCTAAGGCCTCTATCGAGGGAGTCGCTGCATTCCTGGCGAAGCCTGTGGAGGCTATCCCAGTGGAGGCGACCTTCAGGGCCCAGAGTTTCCCTGCCTGCGCAGAGGGAATCCTCTTTTAAGCCCATCGAGAAGACCCCCGTGACGACCCCAGTGGAAAGAGAGGGGGGGGGGCGTTGGCCGTTACGGACACGGACAAAACCTCTGAGGAGGAACTGACCGAGAATTTGGAGGAGGCCCAACCCCACGGGAGGAATCCCGAGGAGGGGGAAGACGAGAGCGAGGGTGGCAACGACAGCGAGGTTCCCATGGAGGAGCAACCGTCGCTCCCGGCACGCCCGTCGCAACCCGAGCCTCAGGACAACTCGGCGGCCATTTTGACGGCAATCCAAGCCTTATGCACGGAGATAAGGACGAGACTGCCCCAACCCCCGACGGACGACCCAGCTGTACCAGGTCCGTAGGGAAGCCCTCCGAACAAGAGGAGGAGAATTCATCCAGTGCCCCTTCAGCCCTCACGGCCTTCTCAGCCTTTGTCGCCTTTCCCTATCCCGAGGGATGACACGGGAACGGACACGGCCACGACGGGGACGGATGTCTACGGCGGTGATGACGGGACTGGCCTCCCATCTCAGATTCCTCGGGCGTCCCCGCCCGACGAGATTGGCTCCTTTCACACCATGATTGCCAGAGCATCCGAGATCTTTCAACTCTGCCCTGAGGAGAAGAAGAAGGAAGGCTTCCTATACCAACGGCGCGAGGCCAAAAGGAAGACGGTCCTCGCAGTGCCGTTGCTGGATGACATCTGGGATGAGGGTCTTGCCCTCCTCAAGAACCAGTCCACGACACCTGCCAAGAGGGACCGGTACGAGAAGAAGTACCGGGTCCCTGACGCCGCCCCGGTGTGCATTAGGGCGCAGCCGACCCCGGATTCGGTCGTCTCAGCGGCGGCCAAGAAGAAAGCGGGGGGGCATCGGCTTCATCCTCAACTTCCCCACCGGACGGCGAGGGGAAAGAAGCTGGATGCCGTGGGACGAGTCATCTCGTTGGCGGCGACGATTAAGGCGGCCAACGCCCTAGCGATTGTGGCCCGCTACGACAGGGAATTGTGGTACAAGATCGCCCCCCTGTTGGACTTCCTCCCGGACGACAAGAGGGCAGAGGCCCTGGCGATTCTGCAGGAGGGTGAGGTGGCGTCCGACCACGCCATAACTGTGGCCGCGGACATTGCCGACACCGGTTCTGCCAGTTGGGCAACAGCGTTTGCCTTTGACGGCGGGGGTGGTTCAAGGCGACGGATTTACGCCAGGACGTGCAAGCCAAGGTTTTGGACATGCCCTTCGATGGGAACAATCTGTTTGGAAAGACTGTGGATGAATCGCTGCAGGCCATCAAGACCGACATGGAGACGGCTCGGGCCTTGGGAGTTCTGCAGCAACGGCGGCCGCCCTTTCTGAACTCCGGAGGCAAGCAAGGTGCCTCCAAAGGATTGGGCGGCGACTCCTCGACCTACCGTCAAGCGGCCTGTTCCTCGTCGCAAGAAGCCTACCGGGGACGAGGCAAGTCCAGTAGATCTCGCCGTCGTCGCCAGGGAGGCCAAGGGGGCAAGGCTGCTTCCAAACAAGACTGAACCAGCCGTGGCATCGGGCCCCCACCGAAGCACCCCGGTGGGAGGCCGGCTGGCGAAGTTCATCAGCGTGTGGGAGTCCATCTCCACCGACCGTTGGGTGCTGGATGCCCTGGCCTACGGGCACACTCTTGAATTCCTAAAGAAGTACCCCCGAATTCCTCCAGTGACCAGGAAGGAAAACCACGTCCCTCAACTGCTGTTAGAGGTGATCGCGATGCTCAAGAAAGGAGCCATCGAGCTCGTCCCAAAGAGGCTCCGGGGCCCCGGAGTATACTCAAGATACTTCCTTGTCAGAAAGAAGACGGAAGGTTGGCGTCCCATCCTGGACTTGCGTCGGCTAAACAAATACATCAAGGCACAGAAGTTCCGGATGGTCACCCTCCAGCACGTGCTGGGACAGCTGGAGGAAGGCGACTTCCTAGCGTCGCTGGATCTGGAGGATGCGTACTTTAACATCCCCAACTTAAAAGGGCACCGCAAGTTTCTCAGGTTCGTAGTCCAAGGGCGACACTACCAGTTCAAGGCCCTCCCTTTCGGATTGAGGTCGGCGCCCAGGGTGTTCAAGTGCCTGGCACCAGTAGCGGCGCGGCTGCGCCTGCAGGGGATCCACGTCTACCCCTACCTGGACAAGTGGCTCATTCGAGCAGGGACAAGGGAACTAGCCATCGAACACACAGAAAATACCGTCCTACTGCTCACGGACCTGGGATTCTCCATCAACTTCCCCAAATCCCACCTGGTTGCGTCGCAGGTCGCGCTGTTTCTGGGAGCCAAGCTCGATACAGCAGCGCCGTTGGCCTCGCCGTCGGAGGAAAGAACGCAGGCCATCCTGGGCAAGGTACAGCGTCTGCTGGCCACGGACGTGGCCAAAGTGAGGTCCATCAAGTCCCTTCTCGGGATGATGTCCTCTTGCATCTACCTGGTGCGCCTGTGCAGGCTTCGGATGCGTCCTCTGCAGAAGTTCCTCGACGCCCGTTGGACACAAGTGACGGACAGCTTCGAGGACAAGATCTCGCTCAACTAAGTATTCCGCCAGGCAATTCGATGGTGGGGCACTCGCGCGCATCTCGCCACGGGCTCGGACTTAACAGACCCCAGCATACCAAGTGACGGTGACGACGGATGCCTCCTTGGAGGGGTGGGGAGCGCACACCGGAGATCTTCACGCGAGAGGCCTGTGGCTCCCGGAGGAGAGGCCGCTCCACATCAACATACTGGAGCTCCGAGCAGTGTTCTGGGCCCTCAAGTCATTCCTCCCGTCCCTGAAGGGCAAGGTGGTGAGGATCTTCACCGACAACACCACCACAATGTTCTACTTCCGGAAGCAGGGAGGAACAAGATCCCCAGCCCTATCCAAGGAAGCCCAGGATCTGTGGCACTGGGCCGATGCCCAGGGGATTTTTCTGGTGCCCTTTCATCTAGCAGGGATAAAAAACACCATCGCCGACTCGCTCAGCAGGGAGCTGCGCTCTTGCCACGAGTTGGAACTAGGCCAGGATCAAGTGGATCAAGTCTTCCGGCGATGGGGCATACCCCAAATCGACCTGTTCGCAACGGCGACGAACTCCAACTGCCAGAGGTTCGCCAGCAGGTTCCTCCAGCCGAGGAGCATGGGCGAGGCTTTCTCGTTCCCCTAGGACGGCCTGTTCCTGTATGCGTTTCCGCCGTTGCTGCTCAGGCTCATCAACCAACTGAAGAGGTCCCGGTGCAGGATGATCCTCGTTGCACCGAGGTGGCTGAGACAGATATGGTTCCCGGACCTTCTGGACTTGTCAGCGTCCCCAGCAGTCAAACTGTCGACGGACGCAGATCTTCTCTCCAGAGAAGGAGGCGCCATTCTTCATCACGACCCGGAGTCGCTGAGCTTGCAGGCCTGGCTCCTGCAGCACTAGAGTTTGGAGGGTACGATATCCCGGCTGACTGCAGAGAGGATCTTGCAAAGGCCAGGGCGTCCTCAAGTGCTACGGACACAAGTGGAAGAGGTTCTCTGTCTGGTGCCATGCGCAGAAGATTAACCCTCTACGGATTACAGCCCCTCAGGTGCTACCGTACTTACTGTCGCTGGCCAAAGCTGGACTAGCTCACGCTTCCATCAAGATACATCTGGCTGCGACTTCCCGACACACCAGAACTGCAGGACGGTCGTCCCTGTGGTCTCATCGCCTGGTGAAAGAGTTTATGAAAGGACTGTTTCGATCGTTCCCGCCGGTGAAGGCGTCAGCCCCGGCGTGGGAACTCAACGTGGTGCTGACAAGGCTCATGGGCCCGCCATTCGAGCCCTTGCATTCGGCTCTGTTGAAGTTTCTGTCGTGGAAGACAGCATTCCTGTGGCCATCACCTCTGCACGACGCATGGGAGAGATTCAGGCACTTTCCTGCAAGCATCCATACTTGACTTTCGACGAGACGACGGTGGTGCTGAGGACACACCCCTCCTTCATGCCCAAGGTGCCGTCGGACTTCCATCTCAACGAGCCCTTGGTGTTACCAGTCTTTTTCCCGTCGCCTTCGTCGCCGGCCGAGAGGACTTTGCACTCGCTGTATGTAGCTAGAGCGCTGAAGTTCTAAGTGGACCGAACAAAGAGTTTTCAGAAGACATCACAGCTGTTTGTGAACTTTGGACCTGTGAAACAAGGGAAGGTTCTCTTGAAGGCTTCCATTTCCAGATCGCTCTCGGGCTGCATCATGCACTGTCATTGGTTGGCAAACCGACCGTTGCCCGGCTGTCCGAGAGCCCATTCGACCAGAGCGATCGCTGCTACCACAGCGTTCTTGTCTGGTGTGCCCCTGCTGGACATCTGCAGGGCTGCTACGTGGAGGTCGACGCACACCTTCACGAGATTCTACTGCGTCGACCGGGATTCCAGGGAGGAGTCCGGAGTCGGCCAGGCAGTGCTGCGCAGCCTGTTCGCTTAAGGTGAGCCTGGTGAGGAGGTAGGAGACGCTTAATGTTGAGTTTTATGTAATGCTTAATGTTGAGCCTTGCCACCTCCCGTGGTTGTGCATGTGTGTACTGCTATGTATTCTTATATTCATGAGTATGTGAATCCATGCCAGCCCCCATGCTGAAGAAGGAACAAGTTACTTACCTGTAACTGTTCTCCAGCATGGGTCTGGCATGGATTCACATGCGAACCCTCGCTCCTACCCCTTTGCGGCTCTTCACTTGGTCATACTGCCACTTTACGTGCTACCAAATCTGAGGATGGCTGCCAGGGGCAGGGCTTAGGGAGAGGGCAGTCATTGGCTGGGGGCAGTATGACCCAGAGACGAGTGATTGGTTACTACTAAGAAAGACAGATCAGAAACGAAACTGATACTGATTTTTTCTTTACCAAGGATTCCCAGCCTGTCGACGGGGGAATTCATGAGCATGTGAATCCATGCCAGACCCATGCTGGAGAACAACTGTTACAGGTAAGTAACTTGTTCCTTTTCTCTTTATTTTTGTTACTAACAAAAGTGTATGCCAACCACCATGCCACCTGTGTGTCTGTCTCATCCTTCTGCACTCTTACACTTCCCAGGGGTATGCTTCAACTTAGCCTGCTGGTATCATGGTGAATACCTCACCCACACTTTTGGGCCATGGATCCTCTCTTAAAGGGCCCTTGGGCTTTTCTTTAACTGCTGAGAAGGATGCTCCCGTAATAGTATTGGTGTTAGGCTGATAATGTTACAGTCCCCTACCAGCCACACTCTGTGCTCGGGGGAAGACCAGGGGACCATCCCTATAATGCCTGTTGGTCCAACATCATGTAGTGGATGGTGGGGCTTAGCCCCCGAGACAACACCTCACTAGTAGCCATTGCAAGGCAGGGCACATTGTTAAAGTATGTGGTACCAGAATGACCAGCGACCTAGGTCATGTTAAAATGTTTACATAGTGCAGGGACAGAGCCAAGACGGCAGGCTGAGTGCAAACTGAATTGTAAACGCTGACGCCTACACATGTTTTGGTCTGATTTGCTAAACCATTGCATCGCAATCCTGTTAAACTGTACCTGGCACGTAGCACCATGTCTTCCGTTTGGGTGGCATAATCCATGGTGACCGAAGATTCACTACTTGAAATACGGTGCCTGTTTGCATGTTGTCGGGAGGTGAGCTGCTTGTATTGTTGGTACGGAGTGGAGGATGATCTGGAACGCTGCCGCTGTCCTCAACAGACAGGGAGCACCAGAGGTATTTTCTGCTAGCTGCATTTGCTTCCCCGTTTGGTGTGTAGTGGTTGAGTCATCTGAGATCTTAGTTGCTACTGATGGAGGGGTGGGGTTCTTGCCTCACTGCCTCTCCATCGGGTGATGGATGGTGTTGGTGGACATTCCTTTCCCCTCCATTAATTTGGCCAGGTAACTTGAGGAACCCATTGGCAGGTCTGGGTCGGTGAGGCTGCACCACTACTTTCTCTACTTTGGAATTGGATCCGAGCAGTTTCTACATTGAGTTGGCTTTTTCTTTGGAACGGATTGCATGCATTCTAATAGCATTTGAGAAGTCTACTACATTGCTCCATATGCTTGTCCTTCTGCCCTTCCATAAGCAATCATTTATCATTTGAACTGGCTGCACATCTCGTAAATTATCACTTGGCTTCAACTGATGGTTTGACTCCCTCCCCCGCCCCCCCACACCCCCGACCCCTTATGATACTGTGCAAAGTAACGTGTGTTTGGAAGAGGTAGGAGATCAGCGCTGTGTGTATTTCAGGACACAGAGCAAAGATGGCACATTGACGTACATGATGCTCACCATCTGACATTTCTAGAAAGTGCACTATATCAAATTCTGTCCTCAAGCTGCTCATTTTAGAGGGCAATGAGAATATTACAGAAAAGATTGACTCTGGCTGGCTCTGTTGCACAACTCGTGCAAGAAGTTACTGGAGAGGACTTCTCATGTCGAACAGATGTGCAGCTCTGGAAGCTCGCACTTTTAAGCATGTTCGGATGTGGGCAACTACAGAAAGAGATGTAGTTGCAGGATGCAAAGTTGTGATTTAGAACACAAATCTTGGAGAAGTAATGTGCACCTGCTTGACCTTCCAAAAAGCCCCTAGCCAAGGTCATTTGGATTTCTTTTAGAAGTTTATGCCTAGACTATTTTATGAAGGGAATGCACTTGCTGATCAAAAAATTGATGGTGTACACAGGTCTTTCGAACTGAGCCACTGCCTGGTGCACTCCCGCAGGTGGTAATGATGAAACTTCTTGAGTATCTGGACAAAGTTAGATTACTGACAGCTGCTTGGAAGCATAGAAACACGTGTGCAGTCATGTCAACTGCAAAAAGTCGGAAACAAAAATGTCTTAAAAAAAAAAAAGTCACAAAAAAAATCGAATGTGTTTTGTTTTATTTGTATGTTTTTTGGGTTTAGCTATTAACATTATTTTTTTCGCAATTTTTGTTTTCGACATTTTCTCCATAAACCATAGAACACTGCAATATAATTGCTCTAAGTTTTTGTTTTATTGTGGAGACTCAGAAAAGCAGAACTCTTCAATAAAGCAAAGAAGGTATTGAGCAAAAGTATTCCATGTATACCTCTTCCATCTGCTAGGCTACGCATTGAAGTGAAAGGGAGTATACTGTTCTTTGATAACACAATAGCAGCTATCCATTATATTGAAACTTTAACCTGACATGTGATTGGTTTGAATTTACATTTTTTCTTATGGTGTCACCTTTTGAAATGTGGTGAAATTTACATTGATCTTTCTCCTTAAACACACATTGGGCCTTATTACTAGTTTGGCGGTATTCCGTTGGTAAATCCGGCAGAATACCCCCAAACGGAATTACCGTTCCCGCCATTTGGTCTGGCTGAATTACTCCCGGATTGCAAGTGGTGGTATGGCGGTGTTAGCCCCCATTCATGGGAATTTCGGCAGAATTACAGTAAGCCGACGGAATTACCTCCTGCAATTTGCTGGATGTTTTTACTCGGCCTCACCGCCAAAATTATAGTACAGCGGTATGATAATGCAGTGGTAACATAGTTGCCCACTGCCTTACCGTCATTTTTTCTGGCCCTGCTGTACTTGTAATGCAGCCCATTGTTTGGTCTTTGGCACATCCTAGTAGTTACCCCCTTTCTGATGATCTCCTTCTTTGAGGTGAGATGGCAATGTGTAGGTTTGCACTTCTGTCTGGGTGGTGTTGACATTGGGCTTGTTACTGTATTGTTATGCGTCAGTTGTGGTTATGGGGTTTCATGGGTGGGATGTTTGGTGTTTATTTTTACAATTGCAATGGATTTTACCATTAAACATCTTTGTGTGGTCTCATTGTTATGATTTGGTAGGTCTGGGTCGTTAGGCCAAGTATATATCACTGTGTTGGGGCACATGGGTGACTGTATGAATATCATGGAATGCCAAGGCAATCAACGGTGTGGTGAAGAGATCAATAATTATATCTTCTGCTTTTCTTAGAAGGGCTTCAATCGTCATATTTATTACAAGATCACATCTTTGTGAGTGAGCATCAGAAATGAGGGTTTAAATGGAGGGGGCAATAATCTTCTCATTTAATTCATCCACCAAGGGGGGGGGGTTGATATGGGTTGATGCCTCAATTCCTCTCAGTTTAAAAGGTGCTCTCTGATTAGACATGTCACTATGGGGGTGTAGTTGGTACTGTATTCAGTAAGTCATCATTACTTTGTTCTTATGCTAACGTAGATGGTTCTTTTTTATAACTCAATATTAAACATGGTGAAACAATATCTAAATCATATGTTTCTTTCTGTTGGAAATTTCTACTGCATTTTAGATGCACAGTTGGCAAAATTTTGGTCTGGGTGCTCCAAATCTGGGCAGATCTTCCAAGGCCTTACTCATATAAATTGATGATCTATGTTTGGAGGAGGTTTGGCAATTTCATCACTGGGGGTTCTGTTTTTCTTTCACTGTTCTGTGTAGAATACTTATAGCACAATTGGTTATCTTTTTACCAGGTTGAGTGATTAACATTGTTTCTCCGAAGTGATCTACTTTGATCATTCATTGTTATTATTCTCCTTTATTTGTACATGTCAGGGGCTTAAGGGCAAAGGGTGCCCACAAATCCAAGGGGAGAAGGGGAGAAAAATACACAAGAGACAGGAGGGTAAGGAGTCCTGCAGACAAGAAAGGGATAGGCAATAACTACAGACTGGAAACAAAGGCAGAGAACAGAAATGGGCAGGGAGTACAAGTAAGACAAACACGTTAGGTTCCCACTTAAGGTGTACACAGAATGGGGGAAGAGTTTCCCACAGGGTCAGGGGAAACTCTAGCCCTCTGAGTTGGTTACTATTACAGGGCCCCCTCTGAATGCTCATAAAAGGAGCAGCAGGACTCAGTGTCTGTGTCTGGACCCTACGGCACCTACAAGGAAACAGTACTAACAAGACTGAAGCCTGTACGGGTCCATGATGTACTGAACAGTGACTGCCTGCTAAAACAGGAACCATCACTGTTAACCATATGGCACACAGTACAATACTGAAATGCGACAAAGTAAAGGGGCAGAAATTGCCTGCTGGGAAACCCAGCAGCCAAACTCTGAACAAAGGAATTGCACAAAGTGAGGACATGAACAGTAACATAAATATCCAGGGAAAGAATAGGAAGTCAAAATGAGCAAGGTGCTGGGCAGAGAACAGGAAGAAAGTGCAAAAGCAAGAAGACAAATCTAAATACAAGGGTGCAGGAGAATGGCACTGCAGACTGGAAACTAAGGACCGGAATAAAGGACCAGCAGACTGAACTATAGACCAGGAACGAAAAATCTTGGGATCAAAACTCTGGACAAGTGTTTCACGTCTTATAAATGCCATATCATATCATAACAAGGTGTTAGGCAGAAACCTGTGCAGTTCCCTCTGGGACCACTGCAAAAGATTTAAGACTACAGGTGTTTGGCAGTAAACCCACTTGGTAACAGTCTGTACCACACAGATTCACTTGGTAGCTGTGGCTGAGCAGTCAGACTTCCCTCAAGAAGAGTTAGGCAGTATACAGAGTATTCACAATAGGTCAAAAGAACACAGTAGAACAAGTAAACACTGACCAGGGCTTGGTGTAAAAGAGACATAATTATTTATTTAAAACCACATCTAGAAAAACACACAGGCACTAATAGTAAGCAATTAAAAAACACGGTCACTAAAAGATATACACTTCCTTAGAAGAATATTAGACAAGTCTTAAGTAAAGCTCCACTTATTTTCAGACAGCGGTGAGCGCTTAACGCAGATGGCACTCTAATAATTCGTTAAAAAGGGAGAGAAAAGCAGAGTATAATAGGAAACAGATCCCAACACTTTCATAAGATCAAAACAAGAGAGGAAGGCAAGTACAACCGTGAAGTTAGAGTTCAGTAGGCTGGATCCACTTTAAGAGGATCAGAACGAAATGTGTCCAAGGTCATACGGTTGAAGTGCACAAGAGTCTTGCAAAGGTTCAAAAAGAGTTGGACCAAAAAGAAAGGGGCCAGTTAGAAGGTCAAGGCGGCCAGCCCTGTCCAGAAGGTTAAGGGGTTATTATTACCTTGTAGCAATCTTTAGAAAGGGAGGCCTGGCGGACACGGTACCTTAAAGTGGTGAGAATACTCCAGCGGGGGCAGTGGTTCCTGGCAGCAGATGCAAGTCGGTGCTTCGTCCGGGGGAAGAGAGGGTCTCGTCGGGGAGGAAGACAGGAGTCTGTTGCGCTGCCAGGGAAGAAACCAGCCGCGGAGTTCTCAGGTAAAAGGAGCCGTCTTTTTATTTGCGGTCCAGTGGTAAGTGGCTATCCGGTTGCCGGGGTTCTTGGCACGGGCAATTCGACCACAAGACGGCCTGGGATGCGAAGAGAAGAAGGTAAACTGGTTGTGCCCACCAGTCAGGGGAAGAAGCCTCTCCAGCCGGGAGATCTTCTCCGTCGTCGGGAAGTGGTGAGCCGGTTCCGCAGGGCTCCACCGGTGGTGTCGTCGTGGTAGGTCGGCTCAGCTTCTCCCTCGTCGGATTCTCAGGTCCTGTGGTGACTTCTGAAGTTCCAGTCCCTAAAGCTCTGCTTTTATGCAGCACACCCCCATTCACTCAGCCTAGCTGTCAATCAAACATGCTAAGTGGTGAGCCGGCCGGCTCACCACTTGGGCCAATCACACAAGAGTGCGACTTGAGTTACCAAGGTAACTCAGTCCAGGGTGCCTAAACCCTCTCCCACACCCCCTGTGGTACCCAGACAGAGTGGCACCACTTTTGGAGGCTTCTGTGGAGAAGCCCGCCAAAAGTGGAACAAAGGGCTCGACTTGGGTTGGAGTCACAGAAGAGAACACAAACGCCATTTTAGAATCGAGTCCTGGCAAAAAATACCAACCGGCGAATTAATATTAAATAAATAAATAAACCAGCGGTATGTTCGAGGCTATGAAAATTAAATAATTAAAGTTGGTAGCCTCGAACAATGGGAAAATCCCATAGGGATATATTCGCGGTCGAATATAAAAAGTAGTATCCACTGCCACCAGCCAAAACTCGATCAGGGGGGACGGAGACGTGCCCCCTCGACTAACAGACCCCAATCGAATTGCAATCGAATTGCCCCGACCAGTACGTCCACAATATGATGGTTTGTACTGGTTTCTGTTCATAATTTGGGACTAGTAAAGCCAATGGTGACTTTACATGCCCTGGGAGACAGTAGTCAGTCCCAGGGTATGGAGTCTATGGTGGGGTGTCACTATGACACCCCTGTGTTACTGCCCGGAGGGTGCTGTGTAACACACATAGTAAAAACACATGAGACCCTATGGAGTAACAGTCAAAGGAACACCATAAATCATGTCCAAGAGTGGGAGAAAAAGAGTCTCACTCTTGGCAGGAGAAAAAAACAAACTCCAGAAATCCAGCAAAGCTGCTGGGGGACTCACTAGGTTAGGAAATTCAGCCTAAAGAGAGAATTCTCCCTAACACAAGGACTGAACTGCACACTGGTAACAAGGAATTCAATGAGCTGTAACTCTGGGCTGGAATAACAAGGGCAGGACTGTAGACAGATAACAAGGAAACTCAGGACTGGAATCTAGAAAGCTAAAGCCAAGGAACACAGACTCTGGGCACAGAACAAGGAACTGCAGGCAGGGAACAAGTTCCAGAAGAAGAGGGGAAAATCGAGCGAAAGTGCAGATTGGGAACGTCACAGAAAAGCAGGGTTGACACACCCAGAAGAGATGCGGAAACAAAAGAACATCAGCATTCCATAGAAACAGCGGAGGTGGTGTTAAAGATGAGCAACATTTCAGGCTCGAGATGAAGATGCTCATGCTACAGAAAATAATGAAGCAGATATTAAGTCTTTTTTCAAATGTACAGTCGCAGCAATGCAAGTAGGGAAAAGTATTCCTTAAGGCTAGCTATATAGTGAGTAGATTGCAGCAATGCGCCAACGTATATGTATAGGAATGCATGGACTACAGATATTCCATAATGCATTTTAGCGGGGCTGGACACTGTGAAAAAGGATTTCTCAGTGTGTCGCAGTTGGAAATGGAAAGCTTAACCATGTAGATGAATCAAAGAAGAGTTTGGATGGCCTTACATCAAGAAGTCAAAGCCACCGCAAGTCATTGTTCTTACAGAAATTGCAATTAATGTGTGAACAGAACAAACGCCTGCTGAGATGAGGTGGAGGAACACTAAAGACGTCAGAGGTTCTTCATTTAATAGAGTTTAATACAGCACAATGCACTGAAATCATGGTCTGCAGTCACGTGGATGGATGAAAATAGACACTGGACTGAGCTGAATCGAAACTGGGAGGCAGGGATGCCTACACTCCCTCATATTCCTAGGCACGAAGAACAAACTCAAGGCCATTCTTCAACGCCTTCATTGACTGGCAGACATCAGAGTGATGATGGATAGTATGCTAATTGGTGGGAAGCTATGGTTATGACAAGCCTACAAAGCACCTGGGTGCCAGCCTGCGTGCTGCTTACGCATGTGGAATATTACAGGGGGTTACAAGGGTGCCAACCAATTATAGAGGGACACGTAATAGAGAGCCCTATAGTTTGTGTTACCAATGGGACGTTGTGTATTTGATGGCGTTCAGGATGACCGGTATTAGAGGAGGGCTTAGTTGACCACTTGATATTCGATACCCAATCACCTTCCTTAACCAGTATGTAACGTATACCTAGATGTTCCTTGTAAGCCTATCACCATTCCAAGTAGGTTTTGTAGCTTGCTACGCAGGTAGACGTCAATGGTGACGAGTTTTTAGTATAAAAGTAATGTTTTTTGTGAAATGTTTTGAGAGATTGCTGTGTGACGTCGAATGATGTCTGTTGTAACTCCCTGTTTTAGATTATTGACATTAAAACAGTTGAACTTTGCCAACTTCCTGAGTCAGTTTGATTATTAATGTTTGAGTATATTCTGCATCACCATCCATCTCCAAGTATTGCTACCTTGTCTTAAAGAGCTGGACGATCTGGCCCAGTCCAATATTTTGGAGTTTGAAAATAAGTTCGGCCAACTGGAATTGGGCGTTATGGGTAAAGCTAATCTGGTGAACAGTTAATGGGCAGGAAAGTGGAATTCTATAATTGTTATGAGACACTAGGGTAAACATGATCATAAGGCCTTTTCGACTAGGCAATATTAGGAAATGGAAAGGCCAGGTAGGACGTTAGCTTATGTTGGAGAAAACGGGGCTCTCACCTCAATTTAGCATGATGACAAACAGAGGCTTCTTCATTTGTTGTCTTGAAAGCCAAGAAAAATGGGAAACTCCACCTATTGGGCACTGACATAACTAACCCAACCTGCCTTCCAGACCCCTTATATCATATCTCCTTCACATTCTGTATCAGTATGTAGTAAAACTATAAGCCCTCTGTGGTGCCCATATCTAAAAGGATTACCGTTAACTGTTCTCTATCCACCAAATCAAAGGATGATAAAAACTCCATAAAGGCCAGATAAGTACTACTTTCTTTTGCACTGGTATACTTTGAGGTCAACACCATTACATTCGGTGTCTGGTTTGTGCTCCACAATCCTTCCCTGAATCCAAGCTGTCTCTCCCCCAAAATATTGAACTAGATAACCCAATCCACAAAGTACCCTCTTATCACACTCACTCCCCAACTTTGAGGAGCCGTACAGAATTTAGGTATGTATTTAATAACCCATTGTATATACAATGATTGCACAAAACCAAGTGTCAGGGATTACATAGCTCTGTTCAGTTGCATTGAAGATATTACCTGACGGCTACAAGATAATCTCAAAGCCTCATCCCAACCGCACTGGTGGTGGTATAGCCTTGATCCTCCCTGAGTGTGTCCCTTCTTCCCTCATATCCACACAGCCATACCCTTCCTTTGACTAGCCCGAAAGGGAACGTACTGGAAACAAAGTTCCAGAAGATAAGTGGTTGGATTGGTGACTACAGAGAGATAGTGCCAGGGCAAGGCACTGAGGAGGGGAATGTGGACTCTCTTCCGGGACAAGGACCAGACACAAAGGCCTGATGACATGGAGGACATTCGTGCAGGCAATCCCAAAGATAAGACGTTAGCAGCGAGGGAGCTGGCAAGATCCTGAGACGGCCTAGGACGAACGCTGGTCACCACCCACCCCCGGTGCCTGCCGGAGCGGGTGTGGGGAACTAGGAGTGGTGCAGCGCCAGAAATTGGGGGCAAGACAATAGTGGAAGGACATTGAATGCATATCACTTTCTGGCACTAGAGGCAACGGTGGTGACGGGATCGGACCTGAGGGCCATTTAAGTTTTATATGGACAGTGGGGGTGAGGCCCACAGCAATTCTACTCGATACGACTACAGGCTGAAGAAACAGGAGTATGCTCCCCTGAGGGCTGGACGCACACAGGACATTGTATAGACGAAACAGAGGGGGCCAGTGACACAAAGTCGAAGAAGGCCCTCAAAAAGTCACGGCAGCGCAAATTCAGAGGCATGTCTGCCGTGTGGGATATAGCCAGAATGGTGAAAGGACAACCAAAAATGGAAAAGTACACAGATATAAGGAGCAAGACACAGAAACAGGAGGGACTGGACCGTGGAACGGATGGTGCAGCTTTGGGAGGTGCAAGTGGCGTGAGCCTGGACGCGCTGATGGAAGAAATCCAGGCCACAAGGTCGTCCTTGTAAGGGAGCATTAAGGAGGTGGGCGTGGATGGGTACCTGTTAGATGCAGACCTCTGCAAGGTATGTGAGCGGGTCACTGAAGTAGAGCAGAGAGTAAGCTCCATGGAAGATGAGCTCCAGCACCTCAAAAACCAAGTGGCGGGTCTTGTGGGTGCGCCCAGAACCCTGGAAACTAGAGCGGAGGGGCAATCCAGAAACTTCAATATTTGACTGGTCGGATACCAGAAAGAGAAGGAGGACCTAGTGTGGAACTTTTTGTGGAAAATCTCATCCTGAAGGTGCTGGGGATAAAGGGATTGTCCACATTTATCACAGTCGAGAGAGCCCACAGGGTGCCTGGTAGAGCTCCTCCACCGGGGTGTCCGCCAAGAGTGATCGTATTGAACAGAGATAGGGATGCCATACTGCAGGAAGTCTGCAAGGTGGGGTTTTACAAAGTGGGTAACATGAAACTGCGCTTCTTCCCAGACTTCACGCTGGAGGTGCAACGTCAGAGAACATACGATGCAGTGAGGGGACGACTAGTGAATTAAATATGAAATCTGTTCTTCCCAACTAAATTGAAGGTCGCAGCGGGGGGAAAATCATGGTTTTTCACATCCCCACAGGAGGTGTGGGCCTGGCTAGACACTACATCGCATGGGGGAGGACTTGCAGAATGGGAAAAGTGCGGGGATGACACAGTCACAATCCGGGATTGAAGAAGGACTTTGAGGTGTTCAGGCCACATATTGGTGACATAAATCCTGGGGGAGAGTTCAACGGTAGTACTGGAGAAATGGGAGTGGGAGATGTGGAGCTGACATTTGGGAGGGCGGGGGCGAAAGGGAGTTCCCGGTTGGCACCACTGACTGCTAGCCCACGAGGAGAGAGGAAGAGGTGGGGTGAACTGGCCAAGGGGTCAAAAGTTCTGGGAATGGGGGGACTGGACCCTGGCGGGGTAAGGTTAGGAGGGAGGGAGGGAGGGAGGGATGGGGAGTGGGAGGAGAAGGGGAATTTGGGAAAATGGGAGGTGTGGGGGGGACAAGGAGAGATGGGGGAGGGGCAGGTGGTTATACAGCCAAGTTGGGCACGGTTGCTGAGTTGGGTACAGTTCAAAACAAGGAGAGGGGTAGGGAATATGGGAGAGGAATGGGTAAAGACGAAAATAGGACAAAGAGGAAGACCTGGAGAGGGGTTTGTCGGCCACAGAGCAGAGGAGGGAATATCAGAAGAAGGAAGGACTGCGGTGGGGCTTGGTAGAATGGGAGTGGGTCATAAATTATAGCCGGAACCTGCACTGGGGCTCAGAGGCTAGAAGTTTGGAACGTGGAATGTCCGGGGCTGGGCTGGGTACGAGTCGAAAGAAACAAAAAGTGGGGGGGGTCTGAAAAGACGGGGAATACAGGTAGCCCGGATACAGGAGACACACTTGACCAGAACTGACCTGGCGGTGTTAGTAGGGCAAGTGATCTGCACATCTTATTCGTTGCAGGCAAGGGTAGTGCTGATCTGGGTGGCAGCAGTGGGTACCGATATAGGTGGAAAAGGTATTGATGGACGAGGTGGGAAGGACGGTAGTGCTCTTGGGGAAATGGGAGGAACAAGCAATATGTATAGCAAACTCGTATGCACCGAATATTAATAAGGAATATTTCCCTTTGGTGCTGCAAATGATAGGGGCACACAGGGACGGTTTGGTATTATGGTGAGGAGATTTCTATTGTCAACTGGATGCAGATTTAGATGGGACGGGGGGTCAGGACCCTGCAAAAAATACACGGCAGCAGCACTTCACAAGCTAATGGAGGAGCTGGATCTAGTGGAGCTGTGGAGAGACGCATGGGGAAGAGACAGGATTTGTATATTACTCGGGGGCACATGGGTCATACTCACAATTAGATTATTTACTGACATGGAGAGACAGTTGTCATCTATTTGAGGGGCACTCTCTCTGACCATTCCCCCCTAGTGGTGAAGTTGCTGGGAAGGGGTAGAGGACTCCTGCAACGGTTGTGGCGTGTGCAGAAGATGACGCTGAAGGTTGTAGCCTTCAGGAACGAGCTGCAAGGTGGGACTGAAAGTTATTTTGAGTTTAACACAGGATCAGTGCCAACAGTGGGGGTGCTCTGGGAGGCCTTTAAGGTGAATATAAGAGGGGTCTGCATCTCTACGACTGTAGGCATGAGGAAGAGAGTGCAGGTAGGGTTACAGCAGGCACAAGAACAGGTGGCGGAATTGGACAAGTAGGCAGCAAGGGGAGGACAGGTGGGAGACAGACTGACCCAGGTCCTGACGTCATGTAATAAGATCCTGGCGGACCTTGCTATTTTTGACAGTAGTAGGCGAGACGTAAGACTGCATGGGGAAGGAGATAAGGCGGGAAAATGATTGGCCTGGTTAATAGATAGGGAACGGACACGTCGTATTATAACCCGAATTGGGACTACAATGGGTGAAACACTAGGTACCCAAGATCAGATCGATAAGGCGTTCCTGGAATTTTACAGGGAGTTGTACACAAGTGAAGGGGCGTTTGTGGAGGAAGACACAGATTAGTTGCTCAGCACGGTTCAATTACAAAGGTTAGGGGTAGATCGGAGGGAAGAATTTGAGGGCTCGAGAGAGGAGGAAGATATCCGATGGGTAGTGCGTTCATTGAAGAAGGGTACAGATCGCAGTATCGATGGGCTCCACATAGAATTCTACTCTGAATACATAGACCTCCTAGCCCCATGGCTCAAGGTGCATAATGAAGCTTTTGAATGTGGAAGCTTCCCAGACTCTGAGGCAGTCCATCATAAGGGTCCTACTGAAGGAAGGGAAGGTTCCCTTGGATTGTAAGTCATATCGCCGCATCTCCCTGTTGAGTATCGATGGAAAGATTCTGGGAAAAATCCTGGCAAACAGGGTGGCGGGAGTGGCCCCGGAGCTGGTACATCCAGACCAGTGTGGGTTTAGTGGAGGGAGGAATACGACAAACATTAGCTGCCTCCATCACGTGATGGACCAAACCAAAACCCAAAAGAAGGAAATGGTGTTAGCCTCCTTCGACGCCATGAAGGTGTTTGATTCACTGGAGTGCAGCTGGTTTTTCTGGGTACTGGAGAGGTTTGGTTTCTGCAAGAACATCTGTAAGTGGTTTGGTCTACTCTATAATAAGGCAGTAGCGGTGGTGAGAACCAACGACTGGGTGTCGGAGAGGTGGGAATTGGGCAGAGGAATAAGGCAGGGATGTGCGGCCTCCCCGATCCTATCTGCACTAGCCCTGGAGCTGCTAGCAGGGTTCTTACGATAAGAGATGGGGGAAGCGGGGATCTTAGTAGGAGGGGTGAGATATGTAGTGGCACTGTATACTGACGATCTATTGCTGTATGTGAATAATCCCCGGGACAATCTCCCAATGCTGCTGGCGGTGTTGAGGAATTTTCGGCATTAATCGGGTTTTCGAATGAACAAGGAAAAGTCCCTGCTGTTTCCTCTGGAAGGATTGTTTGGTAGTGAAAGGGAGGACCTACCGGGCGGGGTGATACAGTAGGAGACAGAGTCATTTAAGTATTTGGGCACAGGCATATTTCTACGACATAGAAGATACCTTCGTACATAATATGGGCAGGGCTCTATCCAAAATACAAGATTCGGTACAGTTCTGGAAAGGATTACCCCTCTCCCTGATGGGAAGGGTGTTGATATGTAAAATGGTAATATTCCCGGTGATGGCTCGATTTCTTTTGCCAATATACCAAATGTGGCCAAAAAGATCTTTTTTTAAAATGCTGGATGGTAAAATTGGGGAGCTACTGTGGAACACATGAAGGAGGAGGGTATCACTGGCGACGCTATAGGAGACAGAGATCAGAAGGCGGTCTGGGTTTGCCAGACTATGAGAGTTATTTCATAGCAGCCCAATTGCAAATGGTACTTGAATGGGGGCAGGCAGATGGGGAAGTCCTGAGAGGGCTGGTGGGAAGTTTACCGTCTCACTGACAAGGGGTAGAACTATTATGGAATCCAGTGAGGAACAAGGGGACGACAACCTGTATTTGAAGCAGTTAGAGAGGTATGGAGAAAGTATGTTAAAAAAGGAGGGCTATGGGGCTATACAGTGGGAGTCTACCCTGGAGTGAGGACCTAAAGTTAAGGCAGGCCATTGGGAGGGTAGGAGTACAGAGGCTCTGAGCAAAGGGTTGCTGTGTGGTGGGGGACATGTTTGAGGGAGGGACGCTGCTGACGTTCTCAGAATGGTGCGTGAAGTATGAGCTCCCGAAGGGATTGTTCCTGACATACGGGGCAGTAGTTAAGAGATTAGTGGAGTTATGGGAGGGGATACCAGAGGAGCCAAAGGTCAGCCTGCTACTGCAGGTAATGCTGGAACAAGTGGTGAGGAAAGCGAGGATTTCACGTATTTGCAAGGCTCTGCAGGAGGAGGAACCCTGGGGGGAATGTTGGGATTGTTTTTTGGTTTGTTGCTACAAAAGTGTTTAAAAAAAAAAAAAGACCAAATATAGCAAATAACGGTCCAGTCATTTCAACCGCCCCATATTCATTTCTTCCAAACCTATATGTAAATGCACTTTGTAGTCAAGTGCTGTAATACTCAAGTGACATGAAAACATCATGGTGGGTGAAGATCAGAGCTGTGTTCTCCAAAATCCAGCAAGCAAATGTACCATTTGCAATAAAGCTGATCATTGTTATGGATACGCAGATCTCGTTCAACCACAGCCCATTTTCTCATATCCGCGTACCACCCAAATAAATGCACATCCTTGGAAGACTTCCACTGCGTCGCAGTCCATCTTTTCTTAAGTACCAGTTCCAGATTTTCAAATGTGTTCATTGATTTCCCACTGTTTTCATTATAGGAGTTTAACCAAGCTAGCATATCTTTACAGATGGAAGCAATGGCAGTTCAGAAAACTTAGCTTGACCTTCTAATACTTCCAATCAAACATTTTGAACATAAATACAGTTCCACCACATATGTTTAAAGGTAGGTGGAGAAAATTTACTTTTAGGGCATGTGTTTGAATTACTTGTATCAAATGTAAGTAACCTAGCCAGAATGAAATAGGCTTGCTGTTTAAATGAATTAACTTGGTCATAGTATTCCTAGACACCCTTTTTAGAGTTCAAACAAGCCATAGTCAATTCAGTGCCTTCCAGTGGTCCCCCATATCTCTCACACATGCCACGTATGACCCTTAATTAATTCTATCTGGACTCCACGTTGTCCTTAAGAAAACAAGTGAACTCCCTGGCCTCCTCCACTGCCTATACTGGCAAACTTATTAAAGCATGCAGACCCTTCCTTTCACCAGCAAGCTGCATTATTCTAGCCAATGCCCTTATCCTGTCAAAATTGGATTACTGCAACGCACTGTATGCAGGAGCAAATAAATACATCATCAGTAAACTACAAACCCTGCACAATAATGCGCTCAGAACGGCCCTGAACCTCCCTACCAGAGAGCACATCTCGAATGTGCGGAGAAACTACAACTGGCTAAAGATTAGTGATAGGATAATCTTTAAAATTGTTACAATTACCTTCAAATGTTTAAACAATGCAGCCCCTCCATACCTCAGGGAAAGAATAATAAGAAAAACCTCTGCACGACCAACCAGGACAATCAACTCCTTTTGCCTCCAAATACCCAGATTCCGCCTAAAAAAAAAACAGGAGGCAATAGCTTTCCTGTACAAGCAGCTCAGCATTGGAATGCATTACCAGTTGAACTAAGAAGGGACCAGCCATAGAACAGTTGTAGACACAATACCCGCACCTGGCTACGACGCAACGACCTTTAGACCCATGATGCATCCCTATGCTAGGTCCTCGCCCTACCTAGTAATTCCTGCTACTGTGTAACTGTGTCCATGATGATCCCAGGCACCTGTCTCACCCTACATGCAAATTACTGTACATAATGTATGTACTGTATATAATGTATGTAACTAAACTAATTGTAACTTGCAACTGTAACCATGCTCTAAGTATTCTTGATAGGCTGTGCGCCCAGCTACCCAAGGGTTTCGAGCGCCTAACAAATAATAAACAAACAAACAAACAAACCCTATCGGTGCACTGCACTACAGTTGGAGATGAACCATGTCATGTACAGCACTGAGATATATCCAACACCCCAAAAGGTTACCAATATTATTTATTGCATGGATTGCGGTTACTGTCCAGATACTTCCAAATGTTGCACTAATCCTAGCATACTCCAGAAAAGAGTCTTATCCTCTGAGCCTTTTTTGGCAAAATAACAGAAAAGTATTTAAAATGTACTACCCTCATAAAACTAACCTAATGTGCACAGAGATTTCTGGGTTTTTACCATAGTCATTCCTCATAAAAGAAAACTAAAAGGGAATAAGTTATTATTCCACAAAATGAAATTAGAATGACACACTCTGTTTCAGTCCAGGGCTTTAACAGCTTCATCCCATACGTTTTGCAGCATACAGACATGGAAAGATAAAACCACTCCATCTGTGTTGCCCATGATGGGCACGTGTAAAAAGCTGCATTGGTGATGTCAAGGCAGAAATTAAAATAGTCACTAGGTCTCTACCTCCATTAACAAACCAAAGGACCACATTTTGCAGCTGCACAACCATGTAATAGGATCTGAACTCTGGAGCCCCGTTCTACGTAAGTCATACTCTAATCTTAAAGTGTCAATGATTTTAGGCGACCATCTACCTCAGTATAATTTTAAAAGTAGCGCTTTCATTCTCTTAAACCCTATGTGAACATCATCATAGGCATGGGCCTAAAAAATGTGTAATGTTTTGGGGATCATAATACTCTTAGAGAGAAAAATGTGCGCCACCACTACATGGAGTGTTTCAACAAACTCCTGATCTTACTCTCAAACGATTCAGGAGAATTTCTAAATTCTTCCGAACTACTTCTTCCATATTTAAAATAACGCAAATCCCCAAATAATGAAACAGGTCAGTTCTGGATTCCAAACGAATAGTGGGCATCCTCTTAGCTGAATCGAACGAAATGGAGTATAACATCGATTTCTGCCAATTAATATTCAGTCCATAAACCAAGCCAAACTGTTTGCTCTGCTCAATAATACTACAAAAGGAAGTCCCTGGATCATTTATATATATCTATTTATCAGCACTATACAACAATAGTATTGTGATACTAGTAGTATTCTCCCCCCCCCCGTGTGTTTTCGTGTCTGTAGCTGACGTGCACGTTGGGGTCTGCTATAGCTTTGTGTATGTTATAATGTGTCCTTCCTAGTTTTGAAAATTCTAAAAATCGCCAATCTCCCGGAATTGCCTATATTGATAGCACAGGGCCGTACCCCACTCCACCCCTGTGCCGGGCGATTGGGTGGGGTTGGTCAGATTTCACTTTGTCCAGTTCACACCTGAATAGTATGCCGCCTCCAGCCAATAGTTCAGCACACTAACTGTTATGGGGCTGGAGCCAACCCCAAACATACAAACGCACTTTCACAAATATATATATTTCTGATGTTTGTTAATCTGCTTAGAATCACATGCTGTGCATAGGTCCGACATCCAGTGGTCACTGCGGAGTATTGCATTTTGTTTTTCGTAGTCGAAAAGGGGACGTCGACCAGGCGTGTCTGAAACACTATCCCTATAGTGACGTGCGTTGTACCCACAATCCCTCACGCGTCGAGGTCCCTCAGATTGTTTTTTTCCGCCCAGCTTCTGGTCGCCTTCACGCGGAGCTCCTCGAGAGACATTGCAACCCTCGACCTTTGGTCGTTTCTTCTACGAAGATTAATACAGCACTCCCTCGACGCAGTGTAGCTGTTCTCCGCCGAGCAAAATCGTCGACGGAGGGTCGAGCGGAGGAAATCTTCGGCGCTGCCGAACACGTGGCCTGGCCTCGCTGGCCACATACAGTAGGGAGAGTGGGGTCGTGGGACATCTCTGGGTCTTTCTGAGAATGCCTTTCCCTTTCCCCTTCCTTTCCCTGGGGGTGTTTATCGCGATTTATTGCCTCTGCTATGGAGAGGACACCATTTAGGTTTTGCCCACTTTGTAAAGGCAAATTCACTTGGAAGGACAAGCACTCACGGTGTAACCGCTGCTTGCCCCTCGATCACAAAGAGGAAGGGTGCGCGGCTTGTCGGCTTCTGAAGCCTAAAACTCTAAAAGACCGTAGGGTTAAAAGGTGGGCGGCCTACGCGATGTCGAAGGCCGAAGGTTCACCCGCCGCTGCTACCACCGACAGTGACGAGGAACGCGATGACACGACCTCCGCCACGGAAGTCGAAACCCCCTCTAAGGAGCGCTTACGCGCTTCGTCGTCTGTCCCCGGCCCCGACGGGCTCGGCTCACGCCCTGCTTATGGGGATGAACACCCCGGCGACACTGACGCACACAAAGATTCACATAAAGATAAGCACACAACCCATGGCTCTTCTTCGTCTAAGTCGAAGAGAGCTTCGGCGCCCAAGGAGACGCAGGTTCCACCGGCGGCCTCCTCGGACCGTTCGGGTTCGAAGCCCCTCTCGCAACCGCAGCCGCGACCTGCGACTGGGCTTTCGGCAAACAAGGGCGCCACCACCAAACCATCGGCCGGTGCGCATCAACAGAAGGCGCAGACCGCCGTACAGCGCTCGATACCCATAGCGTCGAAAACTCAAGCTTCCGCCGACAAGAATGTCGCCGATAGCTTAGCCAGGATCGTTGTAGCCGACGCCCAAAAGCGTACGCCGAAGATTTCGTCGAGCGTTACGCATAGATCAAAGGATACGCCGAAAACACCCGAAGGAAAGCAGGGACTACCCCCTTCAGTCAGGGAGTCTCCCGACACACCTGAGGGTTTTGAGGAGGGCGACGGGACACTTTCCTCGACGCTTTGGGAGAGGTCGAGCCATTTCGAGGTAGACAACTCGAGTTTTCCCCCGCTAGACCGCTCTGGGGTACCCCATGAAACTATGGAGAGACTCCACCTCTGTATGGAGAGGATGGAAAAGTTTATCAGTACCCAAGCCCCTCTAACTCTCAGAAGAACTAGAGAAGGGCCTCAAGACGACCCCAGAGCCAAAAAACCGAGGCTGGTCGATCCCCTGCTGGACACAGCCTCAGACTTCCAAGATGTATATGACCTCACTGGGGAGGAACAATACTTCGAGGAAGAAGATGATTTCATGGACAACGAAGGACAGAACCAGGAGGAATGTCTAGAAGACAGAACAGACATTATAGAAGAAGGCTTCGGGATTAGCCCAGGAGAAGGACCTTCGCACCCCTGGCAATCACCATCAGTGTGTTCCGACACTGATGCCCTAAATCTAACTCCTCCGGATAATTCTCCAGTTAGGAACACGTCTCCAATTGACGATCAGCCTACTTTCAATGCACTGTTGCGCAGAGCAGCAGCGCATTTCGAACTGGACACGGGAGAACTCTCTCCAGAATTAGACTTTGTAGAAAGAGTCATTAAAGAAAAACCCCCGGTCAGCCAGACCATTCCACTCCTCGCCTCAGTTAAAAGGAGGATCACCCCGTCGCTGTCCACTCCCGCATTGATCAGAGGGGTCAATCCACGGATTGAGAAACTTTTCGCTCCTTCACCCTCAGACCCGCTCTACATTAGGGGACATTCCATACCGGACTCCCTAGTTGTATCTAATACTAGAAAGAGGGCAGGGGTACCACTTTCCACCAGTGAGGCACCCCCTGACAAGGAGGGCAAGAGGCTATATGCCCTTGCAAAAAGAGTTACTTCCTCGGCTGCCTTCTCAGCAAGAATTGCCAACAACAATTCCTTGCTTGCGAGCTACGCAGACGCGCAGTGGGCCAAACTGCGCAAAGACGCAGAGGAAGCACCGGAGCCTTTACGTACACGCCTACTGTCGACTATTGGCGAAGGAACACAAGTGAACCAGAGCATTGTAAAAAACTCTCTGGACGCGGCAGAAACAGCAGGACGTTCCCTGGTACAAGGAATACTCCTAAAGCGCCATGTATGGCTGCGCAACTCAGGCTTTAAACCGGAGACACAGGCGTCTTTAATAAATAAACCTGTCGAGGACGCCAACCTCTTCGGAAAAGCGGTAGATGAAGCCCTAGAGATGGCCAAAAAAGAGTTCGACACTATCAAGACTCTTGACCAGATCTCTAAGCCCACTACCAGACGCGGCTATGGCAACAAGCGCTTTTTTCGTGGCCAACGGCAACAACAACAAGGTCACCATCAGCAATACCCTGCCACCAATTACCAAGCCAATAGTGGGCAGTACAGCCAAAGAGGCCAACGCCGGGGCAAAGGGAGAGGTCGGGGATCCACCCCCAGAGGCTCCCAAGCCCCCAACAACTCCAAGTGACGCGAAGATTCGCGTCCCCTCCCATGCAACACCGGTCGGGGGCCGGATAACATCCTTTCTTCCTGCATGGGAGGAGATAACGTCAGACCGTTGGGTACTTTCCACCGTAGCCCACGGATACTGTATCGAATTCAACAGTTCCCCATCCTACAGACCCCCGAGGGGACGGCGGTTGACGCCGGAACATCTTGCCATCCTTCTTCAAGAAGTACAACAACTGCTGGAAAAAGGAGCCATAGAGGTCGTGCCTCTATCTCAGGTAACGGAAGGTATTTATTCAGTGTACTTCCTTGTACCCAAAAAGGATCTAACCATGCGCCCTGTATTAGATCTGCGCCCAGCGAACAAGTTTATCAAACCCCAAAAGTTTCGTATGGTGACCTTACAGGAGGTGATCCCGCTGCTTTCACAGGGAGATTACATGACAACATTGGACATGAAAGATGCATACTTTCATATTTCAATGTTGCCAGCGCACAGAAAATACCTAAGGTTCATGATAGAGGGCAAACACTACCAGTTCAAGGTGCTACCCTTCGGTATAGCTTCAGCACCAAGGGTATTCACAAAGGTACTGGCAGTGGCTGCGGCCCACCTGCGCAGGTTGTCCATCCCAGTTTACCCTTACCTCGACGACTGGCTCATAACAGGGGACTCCTACGAAACATGTTTCTCCAATACCCAAAAGACGGTAGACCTTTTGTTCCAACTGGGCTTCTCCATCAACGAAAAGAAGTCCAGTCTAGACCCCAGTCAAATCAAACAATTTCTAGGGGCTCTAATTCAAACAAGGGACGGCCTCGTCTTCCCCTCCAAAGAGAGGGTCCAAAACATGCTGTTTCAGATCCCCCAATATGTGACCGGCCGAGAGGTGACGGTACGCAAAGCAATGCGCTTGCTAGGAATGATGGCGTCGTGTATTTATTTGGTACCTCACGCGCGCCTGCGCATGCGCCCAATGCAAGAGTGGCTCAACAGCCAGTGGTGTCAGGCCAGCGGACAATGGGACGATCTAGTGGTGGTCTCGCAGGCCTTGGTTCTCTCGCTACAGTGGTGGACAAAGGGGAACATGGAAAAAGGAAAACCCTTTGCCACACCCGCGGCGGAAGCCACTCTAACCACAGACGCATCCCTCACAGGATGGGGTGCTCACCTATCCCATCAGACTGCTCACGGAGTGTGGACTCCGAACGTAGCATCCAAACACATCAATCTACTGGAGCTACTAGCGGTATTCAAGGCGCTAAAAGCCTTCCAAGAACACCTACAAGGCAAGACAGTAATGGTCCTTACGGACAGCACTACAGCCATGTACTACATCAACAAGCAGGGGGGCACCCACTCTCCAGGCTTGTCCAAACTGGCCCAGAATATATGGAAGTGGGCTCTCAAACAGGACATGTTCCTACTATCACTACATGTACCCGGGGAACTCAATCTGCTGGCAGACAGACTCAGCAGAGATTTCCCCCTGCCCGAAGAGTACGAATGGCGTCTGCACGAAGACATCGTCTTCGACGTCTTCACACAATGGGGATTCCCAGAAATAGACCTGTTCGCAACCCTGGAGAACTCTCAATGCCTAAGTTACGCCTCCAGGTACCCCCAGAACCAATCCAAGGGGAACGGTCTATCGATGCAATGGTCAGGGAAATTTGTTTACGCTTTTCCCCCGACTCCCCTTCTCAACAAGGTGGTGCACAAGATGCACCAGGAACAAGTGACCATGATACTGGTGGCCCCAATGTGGGCCCGACAGCCATGGTTCGCTCACTTGATGGAGATGTCTCTATCTCCCCCAGTAAAACTCCCCTGCCCGTACAACATGCTATCTCAGAACAAGGGCAGGACTCTGCACCCATGCCCCCAGAACATGAATTTAGCAGCTTGGCTCCTGAGGTCATAGAGTTCGGACATCTACAACTCCCGCAAAGATGCATGGACATCCTCAGGGAAGCCAGAAAACCGAACACTCGCCACTGCTATTCTAGCAAGTGGAAGAGATTTGTCATCTGGTGCAGGAGTAAAAGCATCAACCCTATTGACTGCTCTCCCACACATGTGGTACTATACCTGACCCATCTCTTGGATTCAGGCCTAGTGTTTAACTCCATTAAAGTCCACCTAGCGGCACTTTCTGCATACACCACCTCCCAACTCAAAGTGTCGTGGTGGAGGATCCCAGTTATAAAGGCATTCATGGAGGGAGTAAAAAGAATACACCCCCCGATAGCTGACCCTGCTCCCGGATGGGACCTTAATGTGGTACTTACCAGACTCATGGGCTCTCCATTCGAACCCATGCACAAAGCATCCCTTAAACATCTTACTCTTAAGACTGCTTTTTTAATAGCTATCACCTCCATCAGGAGAGTAAGTGAACTTCAGGCTCTTTCTATTCTAGACCCCTTTGTTACAGTTCACAAAGATAAAGTGGTTCTACGCACTCACCCTAGGTTTGCTCCGAAATTTATTTCTAAATTCCACGTAAACCAGTCTATAGAACTACCAACGTTCTTTCAAAATCCTTCCAATTTGGGAGAAAGGACTCTGCACACACTTGATGTACGCAGGGCGGTCATGTTCTACATGGAAAGAACCAGACCATTGAGGAAGACTAATCAGTTCTTCGTCTCGGTGGCAGCAGGAAGAGAAGGAGATGCGGTTTCAAAATCCACTATTTCTAGATGGATTGTTCAATGCATCACTCTCTGCTATACTCTTGCTAGGAGAGAACTACCCTTTAAGCCAAGAGCACACTCTACTCGAGGCACGGGGGCATCCATAGCATTCATTGCAAATGTTCCCCTTGAGTCCATCTGCAAAGCGGCTACCTGGAGTTCTGTGCACACCTTTACAAAACACTACTGTCTAGATGCACACTCTAGATCTGACTCCCAGGTGGGACAGGCAGTATTAAGACATCTTTTCTCTACTGTTCCTTCTCATAACCCACCGCCAACTCCGGGTACTGCTCGCTAGTCTATGCACAGCATGTGATTCTAAGCAGATTAACAAACATCAGAAGAGAATGCATTACTTACCGTAAAAGCATTTCTGATGGTTGTATCTGCTTAGATTCACATGCGCCCACCCTTCCTCCCCGCTCGGATGGAAGGAACATAGACTTCCTTTATATATCTCTCTCTCTTTCTGTACTCACTCACGTCTAGAAGGCTCCCTCAGGGCAGAAAAAATACAAACAGAGGGACCTCGACGCGTGAGGGATTGTGGGTACAACGCACGTCACTATAGGGATAGTGTTTCAGACACGCCTGGTCGACGTCCCCTTTTCGACTACGAAAAACAAAATGCAATACTCCGCAGTGACCACTGGATGTCGGACCTATGCACAGCATGTGAATCTAAGCAGATACAACCATCAGAAATGCTTTTACGGTAAGTAATGCATTCTCATATATATATATATATATATATTTCTGAGGCTTGTGGAATCTGCTTAGATCACATGCTGTGCATAGGCCGACATCTAGTGGAAGCTGCGGAGTATTACAGTTTGTTTTTCGAAACTCGAAAATGGGCGTCGACACAGGCGTGCCAGTAATACTATCCCTAGTGTGACGTCCACTGTACCCAAGATCCCTCACGCGTCTAGGATCCTCAGATTGTTTTTTTCCGCCATACTGGTCGGAAGCATCTTGCGGAGCCCCCTGGCCTTAGCCATACTTTTGCTAATTATTGAAGTTTAAAATTATTTATTGACATCCTTCCCCACCCCAACGTCGACCCTCGACACTCGACGACTGCTGGAGAAGACATCGACCGTCGGCTGCTGCACGACGGATCTGGGCCTCGGAAGGCCGCTGGCCTCGGCCCGGGCCTAGTAGGCCGCTGGCCTCGGCCCTGCAAGTAGGGAGAGTGGGGGGTGGTACATACTCTTCACTCTTGGTATATAGGTACACCTTATATATTTCCTACACTTACCAGCCCGCTGCCTCAAGGTGCGTATGGAGGGTACCCCTTTCCAATTCTGCCCCAAGTGCAACCGCAAATACCCTTGGGTCGACAGGCACGCCACGTGCAATCTCTGCTTGCCGAGGGACCACCCCGAAGCGAACTGCAGAGCGTGTAGTAGGTTTAAGCCTAAGACACTTAAGGACCGTTCGACAAAGCGTTGGGCCCACCACGCCAGGCAGGCGGCCATGGCAGCGGAGGGCGCCTTCAGCGATGGCAGCGACGCCGTACTTTCGGACAGCGAGGGCATTACGGCGTCGAAAGAATGCCGAGCGCAGGTCCCCGACCTCCGAAGGTTGTCTGGCAGGGCGGCTATGGGGAAGACCCCCGGCGACGCAAGCGCTACACACCCTACACACACTAAGCACACTAAGTCCAACCGAACCTCGACGACGTCGACTTCTCGGAAAGAGGCACAGATAGAACGGTCCGACTCGGTGTCCTCTGGGCGCTCTCGATCGAGATCGCCTCATGACGCAAGGCAATCATCCACTCTTGCCAAGAGTGCCTCGCTCCCTAGATTAACGGAAGTTCGATCGTCGGAAGACGAAGACGACTTCCACCCCCAGGCCGCGCTCCAGGAGACCGAGGCCGCAGTTAACACCAGCGAGGCCCCACGCTCGAAACACACAGATACCTCTCCCGACCCTCGACGCCAGGCGTCGAAAGTCTCTGGGGCCTCCAAGGGGCAGGGAAAACATTTTTCCACGCACGGGGAGGGGGGGAAACAGCGGAAAGCACAGCCTTCCACTCCTGTAAGACCATCCTTCCACCCTAAGCAGACAGACAAACATAAATCTACTGGGACATCAACATCCAGCAAGGGTACCCTTGATAAGTCCTCTAAGTTGCCTACTAAAGCCATACCCTGTTCCAAAGAATGGTCCAGTGAAGACATAGACAGGGTCATGTCAAGGATGTCTTCCTTAGCTGATTTTTATGACAAAAACCCAGAACATTTCCTTTCGTATGACCCTCAAGGGGCCACACCCTCAGGCTCCTCTGATCCTATCCCCCTAAGTAAAAGGGCCCGGTTCGAAAGACCTGAACCCTTCGAGGTGCAGCCTTACTCTACTCCATACTCTACTCCACACCCCAGATACCAAGGACAGCCTTTCCCTGAAGGGGACCAGGAGTTTAAAATTATGGAGGAACAAACCGGGACTGAATACTATGCGGATGATGAGGACCTGGAGGAGGTAGAAGATGAGCAGGAAATTTACAGAGTAGATTCCCCGGTAGAGAGCGAAGCCCCAGTTACCGACTCGCCAGTTGATAACCAGCCCCTCCTTAATGAAGTTCTCGCTCGCGCAGCAGAACATTTTCACATCGACACCCACGGTGTACAGGAGGAAAGGGACTTCGCAGAAGAGTTGGTGGGAGAGAGGAGGCCGGTCGCTCAGACCATCCCTATCCTTAAATCCATCCAACGTAGAATAGATCCTTCCCTGGTGAATCCTAACCTCACCAGAGCCGTCAACCCCAGAGTCGAAAAACTTTTTCGGGCAGCCCAGTCTGACCCTCTTTATATAAGAGGACATCTTAAACCAGACTCCCTAGTGGTTACCAACACTCGGAAGAGGGCTGGGACACCCTTATCGTCGTCATAAGCTCCTCCCGACAAGGAGAGCAAAAAACTGTACGGGTTTGGCAGGAAGGTAGCCTCAACGTCCGCCTACCAAGCAAGGATTGCAAACTCCACCACCCTGTTGGCAAGTTACAACTGCCATCAATGGGAAGAGGTCGCGGCGCTCATAGCCTCTGCTCCTGAACCGTTAAAGGGCCAGTTGGCTCGGATCTCGGCAGAAGGGAGAGCCGTGTCTGGTTGCATATTAAAAGCAACTTTCGACGGCGCGGACAACGCAGGAAGATTGATAGCAGAAGGTACTGTTATCAAGAGACATGCGTGGTTACGGCAGTCGGGGTTCAAAACAGAAACCCAGGCTTCATTAATAGACAAGCCGGTGGAACCCGATCTATTGTTTGGGAAAGCGGTCGAAGACGCACTTAAGAATGCCAAGGACGAATACGAGACTCTCAAATCCCTTGGCCAGCTTACCAACAAACCCCCTAACCAGAGGGGGAACAGTAATTTTCGTCGCCCACGCGGCCAAAATTCACAAAGAGGCAACTATGCCCAAGGACAGGGTACACAATGGAACAACAACCAGCAGTCTACCCAAAGTTACGGCAGGGGGAACAAGAGAGGTCGTGGAAGAGGCAGAGGCAGCCCCAACAAGGGAGGTGGCATGCCTCCACCAAAGCAGTGACGCTCAGTTCAGGGTCCCTTCTCACGCAACCCCAGTAGGGGGACGCATTTCCAACTTCACCCAGGCTTGGGAAGGGATCACCTCACACAGATGGGTGCTGTCAACAGTGTCCACAGGATATTGTATAGAATTACTGCAGCGTCCCCGGAACCACCCTCCACGACAAAGAATACACTCCTTAGAACATCAGAAGATCCTTCTCGAGGAGATCGCCATTCTGCTAGAAAAGGACGCGATTGAACTCGTCCCAGGACACCAGGTAAACAAGGGTATCTATTCAACTTACTTCCTTGTGCCAAAGAAAGATTTGACAATGCGCCCAGTATTGGACTTACGGCCTGCCAACAAGTATGTCAAGCCCCAAAAATTCCGTATGACCACGCTACAAGAGGTAATCCCCCTCCTAAAAAAGGGGGATTACATGGCAACCTTGGATATGAAAGATGCTTATTTTCATATTTCCATGCTCCCAGCGCACAAAAAATACTTGCGCTTCAAGGTGGACAGTTGCCACTACCAATTCAAGGTACTGCCCTTCGGGATAGCTTCAGCACCAAGGGTATTCACCAAGGTACTGGCGGTGGCAGCTGCACACCTACGCAGGGAGGCAATCCCAGTGTACCCTTATCTGGACGACTGGCTCATAACGGGGGAAACCCCAGGAATTTGCAGGTCAAACATTCAGAGGACTATCGACCTCCTCCACGAATTAGGCTTCTCTATCAACTAGAAGAAGTCAAGTCTGGTGCCAAGCACCTCAAAACAGTTCCTAGGAGCAATCCTAGATACTCAGAAAGGGTTGACCTTCCCTTCAGAAGAGAGAATTCGGAATATACTACTGCAAATTCCACATTATCAGTCAGGTCAACAAATAACGGTACGCAAAGCAATGCGGTTACTGGGCATGATGGCGTCATGCCTTTACCTGGTCCCCCACGCGCGTCTGCGCATGCGTCCCATGCAGGAATGGTTGGCGAAACAGTGGTCTCAGGCAAGTGGTCAGTGGGACGATCTAGTGGTCGTTTCGCCAACACTCGTACAGAGCTTACACTGGTGGACAAGAGAGAATCTCGCAAGGGGAAAACCCTTTTACGATCCCGATGTACAGGCAGTGGTGACTACAGATGCATGCCTGACTGGGTGGGGAGCTCACCATCTCCACCACACAGCTCAGGGTCTCTGGTCTCACTCAGTAGCCAAGAACCACATCAACCTGCTAGAGCTTCTGGCAGTATTCCGAGCGCTTCGGGTGTTCGAGCCCCATCTGCTAAACTTGTCGGTGCAAATCCGGACGGACAGCACGACAGCCATGTTCTATCTGAACAAACAAGGAGGGACTCGTTCGCCAAATCTGTCCAAGCTTGCCCAGAAAATCTGGATATGGGCACTCAGACGGAACATCTTCCTGTCATCACAACATGTTCCAGGGGAGCTCAATTCCCTAGCGGATGCCCGAAGCAGAGACTCCCTCCCAGAAGAACACGAATGGGTCCTTCACAGAGATATCATAGAAGATCTCTTCTCTCAGTGGGGTTTCCCCACTATAGACCTATTCGCCACAAGCGAAAACAAACAATGCCCAGGATTTGCATCCAGGTTCCCCCAGCCAGACTCCCAAGGGAACGCCCTGTGGATGAACTGGTCAGGGATGTTTGCGTACGCTTTTCCACCAACTCCTCATCAGGAAGGTGGTGTACAAGATGAACAAGGAATCGATGACGCTCATCCTAGTTGCTCCCATGTGGGCGAGACAACCATGGTTTCCACACCTACGCAGGATGGCGGTGTGCGAGCCCATCAAACTCCCAGCCTGGTACAACCTACTGTCCCAGCAACAAGGTCAAACAGTGCACCAGGAACCCAACTCAATGAACCTGGCAGCATGGCTCCTGAGGTCATAGAGTTTGGCCATCTCAATTTACCACAGAGGTGTATGGACATCCTAAAAGAATCCAGGAAACCAAACACAAGGCACTGTTACTTTGACAAGTGGAAGAGATTCGTTATTTGGTGCCAGAATAAACAAATCAACCCAGTTGATTGCACTCCTTCCAACGTTGTAACATACATGCTCCACCTGCTGGACGCAGGGTTGGTTTTTAACTCTCTGAAGGTACACCTGGCAGCCCTCTCGGCTTACACCACATCCCATAACAAAGTATCGTGGTGGAAAGTACCAGTAGTTAAAGCCTTCATGGAAGGAGTAAAGAGACTTCACCCTCCTATTTCGAACCCACCGCCAGGATGGGACCTCAATGTGGTGCTAGCTAAGCTCATGGGCCCCCCTTTCGAACCCATGCATAAAAGTAGTCTCAAACACCTGACTTATAAAACGGCCTTCTTAGTAGCCATTACCTCTATAAGAAGGGTCAGTGAAATTCAGGCTCTGTCAGTGCAGGATCCTTTCTTTACTATCCACAAAGACAAACTGGTTTTACGCACACACCCTAGGTTCTCACCTAAATTTATATCTAAGTTCCATGTAAACCAGTCCATCGAGCTTCCGGCTTTCTTCCAGAACCCGCAAAGCTCAGCTGAGGTGAAACTACACACCCTTGATGTGCGTAGGGCGGTCCTCTACTATGTAAATAAAACCAGACCGCTAAGGAAAACATATCAACTGTTTGTCTCTGTAGCTACAGGCAGAGAGGGGGATTGCGTCTCAAAAGGCGCGATCTCGAAGTGGATTATCAACTGTATACAGCTGTGTTACTGTCTTTCTGAAAAAACTCTGCCTTTTACGCCAAGGGCCCATTCTACTAGAGGCATTGGGGCCACTCTGGCTTTCATTGCAAATGTTCCCCTCGACACCATTTGCAAAGCAGCTACTTGGAGCTCTATTCACACTTTTACTCAGCATTACTGCATTGACACTCATTCCAAGACAGATACACAAGTGGGACAAGCGGTTCTAAGACACCTGTTTGCTCATGACCCTTCTCACATCCCACCTCCTTCTTCTGGTACTGCTCGCTAATCTATGCACAGCATGTGATCTAAGCAGATTCCACAAGCCTCAGAAGGGATACATTACTCACCGTAATCGTATTTCTGATGCTTGTATCTGCTTAGATTCACATGCGACCCACCCTTCCTCCCCTCCGAGAGAAGGCGCATGATTGCTTGTAGTCTTACCTTTCTGTCTATCTGCTTGGATTATCTGTACTCACGCTACTCCTCATGTCAGAAAAAATACAATCTGAGGATCCTAGACGCGTGAGGGATCTTGGGTACAGTGGACGTCACACTAGGGATAGCACGCCTGTGTCGACGCCCATTTTCGAGTTTCGAAAAACAAACTGTAATACTCTGCAGCTTCCACTAGATGTCGGCCTATGCACAGCATGTGAATCTAAGCAGATACAAGCATCAGAAATACGATTACGGTGAGTAATGTATCCCATATTGGTTCCACAGATGATACCCATACGCCCAAAACAGTTTTCTAAGGAAGCATGCAAGGCGTTCGATAGCAAGAGAAAATATGAGTGTTGATGTAGGCCCTCCCTGCCCAGCTTGTAGGTAGGTAGGTTGAGCATTTATAAAGTGCACTGCTCGCCTCAAAGGAAGGCATTAAGGCGCTCCTCTGTCCAAGAATGTTGAATGACATGTAATTTTAACATTACCATGGAAATTGTAAAGTCTACTAGTGGATCCTTATATAGTAGGCCCACCCTCCTCAGAACATTCTCACCAATTGCAAACCACTTCAGTAATATCTTCCAGCTTGTCCTTTAGGCGGTCCTTCCAGATGCTCTGTGAATCTATTTAGCTTTGCCACTGTTAGTTTCCCTATGAATTCGCTTGAACATGTGCTCTATAGACTGAACTGGAAAACGCTGATCAGCGAGGTTAGTGTACCAAGGTCGAAAACACCCTAATGGTAGATATATCAAAGGGGTGGAGGTCCAATGCCCCTCAGCTGGAATCGGCAGACTTGAAGTGGTCATTGACATTCTAACTGAAAAAATAACAGTATTGAGGACTATGTGGGAATGAACAAGTTAATTGTATTGGTGTGAGGCGGGATAAGTCTACTGGAAGGCCTAGTTATCTGTTCTTAAGTGTTGATTCTGTCAGGTGACGAGTGACCTTGCAATGGGGGAATTACAGAGCTCCTTTTGCATTAAATCCTGGAGCAGACAATGCCCGATGTAACGTGGGTGAGGTCCAAGAAAGCTCCCCCTGTTGGCTTATGCTGATGATGTTGTTTTTTGCTTGAACACCCACAGCTTTACAAAAACCTCTGGATGAATGTGCAGGGTTTATCTCTGCCAGGAAACGGAGAGTAAATGTGACCAAGTCATTGATTTTGATAATAGTAAAGCACATCACCAACCTAGATTGTTTATGGTGTATGGGTCTCCTGTAGAGAAAGTTCATAATTTCGACTATGCTTTTCTTCATGTGGTCATGATGGACCACATATTGATATGCAAGCTATGAATATGACCTAGGCGATAGTGGGGGATTGTTCATTTTTTGAAGTCTGTAAGAATCCAACCCATGGCAGTGATGATTAAGGTGTGCAATGCAAAGGTGTGTGCTTTAGGTCGGAGATCTGTGGGGCAGAGCCTGCTGTTCATCTGCAAGGGAGAGAAACCAGATTTTACCACAGCTTGTCGATTGTTCCACAGTGTGCCCAACCTTTTACATTCACTCATGAGTTAGGATTGTGTTGCATTGAGGATCCATATTATATAGCCCTCGCTCTGATGTGGCTCTCAATGTGGGTGAATCCAAATGCTAGTCTATCTAGAGAAACAATTGTTGACATAATGTCACATTCTGAAAAGTAACCCTTGCATCCATTAAGGTTGGTCCCTGGTTTCAGGATCCCCATTTGATAGAGCGAGTAAGGGAAAGGCCAATCCATTGCCAACTCGTTTACGTTTGGCATGAAGAGAAAATGCTGAGCTTGAGTTATCTTTTAATAAAGCTCACTAGTTTAATTTTGTTTTCTGGGACATTTGAGCAATACTTTGAATGGTACCTACCTGCCTGCCAGCATATACATTTAGTATATCTAAGATTCAGTCTTCTCCCTTTCAATTCTGTGGTAGGAACGTGGCTGGGGTTAGGGATCTAGTGGTACACCTTCCTCTTTTGCCCAGAATATTTGGAATCATTATGGTATTTTTCTTCTTTTTCTGCCCAGCCTGTACTTCATTTCGTAGAGAACGCTGATACCGATTTTTAAATATAGATGGTTCTGTCAATTCAGGCCTGCATTGCTTATTGCCTTTTGATGCAAGATGAGTTTAACCTAGATATTGGATTCTTTTATTAACCAACTATTAAGTCTCTGTCCGAGTGCATACCATCCAGCCATCTTTGGGTTGGAGACTGCATGACTGAGGGGCCTAGGAAGACCAATTCTATCTTGGTAGGGTGAAGTTTCACATCTGTGTTTGAATGATTGCACAGCCTGCGCGGAGGCGGATGATGTCATAAGAACCTCTAACATTTGATTCAAATGAATTGTGTCCTCCAACGTATTCCACATCTTTGACATGTAATGTGCACTTCGGGGACTTTTTCGTCAGAGGGCTTCCTGCATCTATGGCATCGGGTCAATGTCCCTCGAAGGCCTCCGTCGAGGGCGATGTCACTGGATGTTATAAATAAGACGCACGGCACCCATAGCCTCAGTTACCTTTTTTCTGTGAACGTGTTAACTTCGTGAGACTCAGCGCGCCTCGTGTTGTCCCTCACTGACCCGCACCGCATTTGTTTGTGGTGCCTGGGCGAGTCGCACGACACCGTCAACTGCTCGAAATGCAAGTCGCTGACTGCCAAAGCCTTGGGGGAGCGGAAGGGGAAGCTCCAGGTAGGTAGGGGCTCTATGCCTGTTAAGTTCTGAACTTCCAAATCCAAGTCCAAAGGGGTTTCCACCAACGACTCGAGGGGCGACTCTCTGCGTCGGAAAGAGGATCTCTGTCCCGGAGTGGTTCCCGCCACTCGTCTTCCTTGTCCCGGCACTCTAGGAAGCGCCATCACCGGTCGCCTTCCCCGTCCTCCTCGGAGGAGGGTGCCTCGAGGAAGGTTACGTGCTTGATGAAGTCCTCGACTCCAGATGAATGAGCGGCGTTTAAAGAATCTATGCTAGCGATTTTTCAATCGCAGGGCATGGGTCCAGTTGCGCCTTCTGTCGAAGCCGGCCAGGATCGGTCTTGTAACGTGGCTCGCACGCCTTCGGGCTCGGGTCCATGTCACGACTTGCATCTGGAGCATTCGAGGTCCCGTACGGACAAGGATCTGAAAAGTCCCCAGCGTGACCCCAGCTACCTATTTGAGCGCTCGATGCCGGTTTCGACTCGGTCGGCGCCGTGTCCGTCCGACTCGGATGTCGATGCTTTACCATCGTACCAGCCCACTGCGCCATCGGCAGCTGTGTCCACGCTGTCGGGGTAATTTCCCGGGGGTCGGCAGGGCCGTTCACGGACCTCCGGGGTTGGAGAGGCCCCAACTCCTCTCGCGTCCTAAAGGAGTATGAGGCACACAACACACAAGAGCAAAGAGTTACTGCTGTTTATTGCATAAAAGGTTCTCGACACGTAGGTACCCAAGGAACGTCTCGCTTTAGATGGGCTCTCAGGCCCTTTTTCTACCTGGGTGACGCCACAATGTGCGTCACCTGGGAAACCTTGCCCCTCAGACCTAACGCTACCCCGGGTTGGTTTCCCGAGTGGTAGGGTCAGTATAGATCAGTATAGAAGGTAATGTTATTGGTAGAGAAGAGGTCAGGTGGTACACTTGGGTCATCCCTAAGAATGGTTACATGAAGAAAGTTAGTGATTGGGTGAATTATGGTGTCATCAGTGGTTAGCCCCTCGTGTTCTGATTGGTTCATCCACGAGCCCCCAAGCCTGGGGCCATCGTTGTTCCCAGCTCGCAATGTACCTGATGCTGGCAACAGTGTGTGACTATGTGTCAGTGGCGGACAATGGACAGGTCTTACTACTGGCTGTTGGGTGCTCCTTTCCCATCGCCGCCGGTGTCCAACTTGTAACTCCGTTGTTAAAACCTGGGACCCAGACATGAGACCCCAGAGCTTCTCTAGACCTTGAAACTTGGCATCAGGTCGGCCTGGTCACGTGGTAAGGGACCGTGGCTGAGGCAGAATTACGGGGATTTGATTTGTATTTCTGCTCCAAGGAGTCCCTAGCAGTGGCAGTTGTGACCTTGGTGCCGAGAGTGCGCCATGTTGATTGCAACTTCGCGGCCTTGGCTGTGGGGCTCCCGTCGGGGTCTTGTTCTGCATGATCAGCGCCTTGTAGCTCCGGCTGGGCTGCTCTGGGCCTGGGGACTCTGGTTTGCGGCCTACCTTGGCCTAGTCATGAGTGGCGGCATAAAGTCCATGAGGCGGGGGTCGTGTGGTGCGTATTCGATCATTATACATTAGTCCATCTACAGGGTGTCTTTTTCAGGGTGTTAGTAGCATGAAGCGTCTGCAAGCGTGTGCACAAGCTCTTCTGGCGTCTTGCGTTTCTGCGGTGCAGTGGTTGGCCTATGTGAAAAATAACTATGCATGTCTGTGAGTGTGCGCGGTCCTCTAAGTCGTAGCACTGAGTATGTTCTTTGTGTGGGTTGTTGTGGGTCTGATCCAGGTGCCTGGCAGCACGTGTGTTCTTGTCCGTCGTGGCTATATCGTCATGTCATCTCCAATGATGGCGATATGGCTTGGTGACATTTAGTCGAGTTGATCCATATGGACGGTCTCAGCTCCACTTGGTGCCCCGCCACGTGCTTTGGATGGTTTGGAGCTGGCCTGTGGGTGCGGGGCGTTGTTCTCCCAGGGACCTTCTTTTCCTTTTGTTTCCTTCGTCCATCTTGGGGACATTTTCCATGTTAATGTGTTTTTGCGGTACTACCAGGGATGGTACGTTGACGTGTACCATGGTACATATGCCATTCCATGACTCTGGTAGGCTGTTATAAGCTTTTGCTCCACAGGCCCAATAGTGGTCCATCAGTACAGCTGTTCCTGCTCCCCTGAAGGAATCTTTATTGTTCTTTTGCATCCTTTGTTTACTCCAACATCTATTTCACCATTGTGCTGGTAACATAGTGTAGGTGCTGCAACGGGTATTATCGTTATGCGTTCCTCCTCTTTGTCCAACCATGTTAGTAGTGCCGCACTCTTTGTTCACTACTTGTAGCATTTGTTGTTTTCTTCTTGCACTGTCATTACCGATGATTTTGCCAATGTCACTATCTTGCTTCCTACAACTCCATCCACCTATCCGTTCCTTGTATATACTTTGCAATAGACCAGTATTAGTGGTCTTTTCCAGCACACTGGTTCACCTCCAACCTCTCTTGCATTCCATTTACATGGCAGGTAGCTCAATGTCTCTTCTTTTGTTTCTCCTTTGTCGGTTACGTATTGTAGCCCTTTGGTCAGCTGCTAATAGTTATCATACATCGGCAGTGTTTTTATGAAGTTGTCTTCTTATGGGTATGTTGATCTTAATTTCCATCTTAGTGTTGCCATTTTCCCTTGAAATCGTCCTCGTGTTTGAAACAATGCTAAATACAACAGGCATTCTGCTGTCGTTGCTGGTAGTTCATTAGGCATAAATGTTCTGGAGGCGCTCATGGCGTATGAGAAAAACTAACACACATAGCAGTTGTCCTTTGTCGTGTCCTTATCAATTTTAAACATGTGTTTGTACCACATGTTGTTAGAGACGTGTGCGGATTCTGTAAAATATGTGTCCACCCCATGTACATCAATAGAAACACTATGCTGATCTCTTTTTACATTTGGTCACGTGCTACTTGTGCCACCTGACACAGTGCTCCTCGCAGCTCGGGTAGGGGTGATGTTAGTATTGGAGTTTGCGGTTACTCGTAAAGCATAGTAGGCCTGCCAGACGGCAGTAGTTATCAGACCAGTGGTCAGAAATATCCCCAACATCTTTATTACAGTTGCAATAACCACTGGCATTGTTATTTTACCTGTGCTGCCGTCCTGCAGCTTCTTACTTTAGATGATATAGGTGCCCGCCTGAAAATCTCTAAAAAATAAAGTTGCGTTATTTTCGTTAGTATTTGTTATTCAAGCCCTGCATATCAATATTTGTTATTCAAGCCCGGCGTATCAAGTGGTCGTTCAATGCCCAGGCAAAAAGCTCCTCCCACGCCTTCCTTACCGTCCTATCTCTCAGGGCAGGTAATGTTCCGTGGCGGTGTAGAAACGAACGTAATATTAGCATGAGAAACGCGTTATAGCAGGTGCGTTTTCTCCTGGGCCTTAAGTACTTTGGCCTTTTAATTGCGTATACAAATTGGGTTGACAGTGCTTCTGGTATATCGTCGACGGGTAGCATTTGCCCCTGGGCAGTGGCGTATGTTCTTTATCAGATATTTGCATACAACAATTACTATGCACATATCTGCATGTGCGAAACAAAAAGAGAAGAGAGCATGCACGTGTTTACACAGTGTGGTTTATATTACAGATTTCTTTGACAGTGTTCTTTTACTGTTGGTGGGTGCCTTCAAGTTAAACTGAATTTTCTAGTTCTAGGAGCAGAATCTTAATTAAAACATTTTATGGTTCTGGCGTGGGGGCTTTTTTACACTGTGACCTCCATGACCATGGGGTGGGCTATGGGTGGTTGTCCGTTTGTGTCCTTTGGGGTATCTGGCGTTTGCGCTGTGTCCTCGTCATTCGTCGTTGCTGAAGCGTTGGCCCTGTCGCTGTAGGGATGGGGCCAGGTCTGTGCTTTGTAGGGCTTGATGTCGTGAATGTGTGTCCAAACATCCTTATCTGACAGTTTAACAGCCCTAGGGGCCACTTGTTGGACAGTGTGAGGCCCCGTAAATCTAGGGGCGTTCCACTTTCTCCGATAGTTTCTAAGGAGTACTGTGTCTCCTTCTTTCACTGTCCAGTCAGCTCCTGCCCCGCGTTGTTTGCTGGTTCCTGTTGGTTGTTCTCTGACCCGCCCTGCGTCCGTTGAATCTGTTGAGAGATATAAGCGGCACTAATAACCAGGGAAGAGACATACTCATGCATTTCTTCTCTAAAAACAGTACTTGCTGCGTCACAATCATACATTGCCCTTGATGGTGATGTGAGGGCAAGGTGCATTTGGCGTCCGGCCACCTCATGGGGTGTCAGGTGGTGGTCCAACCTGGTTTATTTCTCAATTCAAACAAAGCCAGAGGAAGGCAATAGAGGCAACTCTTCTTGGTTGTTTGCTGGATCTTTGCTATTGCTTCTTTCAGGAGGCCATTGAGGCGTTCAGACGCCATTGGCGTGTGGGTGAAAACACACAGGCAAATTTATGCTTAATCCTCAGAAGGGCAGTTATGTGCTGAAATAATTAATTCGCAAAGTGGGGACCGTTGTCTGACCTCAATACTTTGCAAACACCCCCACCTAGTGAAAACCTCCCTTACTAAAAATGTAGGTTCCCTAAATGTATCTGCATGGACGCACAGGCCAGCCTCAATCCACCTTGAGAATGGGCATACTACTACAACCATGTATCGGTATCCTTGACATACGTTGATCATGTCGACGTAGTCAATGTGCAGGTGCAGGAAGGGTCCTTCAGGCCGGGGTATCTTACCTTTGATCTCTTGCAGCATGCGACAGGCTGTAAATTGTTGGCAAGTGAGACAATTGCTAATGAAGTTTGCAACGTGTGAGTTTAGCTCAGGACAGAACCATGATTCTTTTATTCGTGCTGCAATTACTTCCTTTCCTGTATGAGTGGGATGGTGTAGTTGGGCCAGTGCTGTTTTAGTAGGGCCAGGGGCATCACAACTTTCCCTGTGTTATTCTGTCTCCATAACGCATCTGTGGGGACATAGTGCATCCTCTAACCACATATCCTTTTCTGCCATTGGAGCTGCCGCCTGCAGTTCCAGAATCTGTGTCTCTGGAATGTGTGTGTATCCATCCCTCATTATCATCTCTTACCCTCCCCTTATCTTTTTGTTTTTCTTGTAGGTCCCATGTCTCGCCAAAGTACGCAGCATATTTTGCATGTGCGTCTGCTGCTTCATTACCTCTTGATATTGGATCTTCCCCATTTGTGTGTGCCTGACACTTCACCAGTGCCACCTCGGCTGGGTGTGTTATTGTTTCTATTAGTTCACCCAGGAGGAGAGCGTATTGCACTAGAGTACCATCTGCTCTCCTAAATCCTATTCGGAGCCATTTTATTAAGCCTGATTGCAATGTCGAAGTGACGTATGCGCTTTCAGAATATATTGTAACTCTTTTCCCGTTGCTCTCTTCTAGAGCCAAAATTAGAGCTACCAATTCTGCTGCTTGTGCTGAATATTGTTGGTGTAGTTTGGCACATCTTACCGGAACATACGTCCAATCTTCCCTCAATCACACTACAGCTGCTCTTGTCCTCCTTATACCATCACTTTGGTCAATTGTTGATGACCCATCAGTGTATATGTGGGGATGGAGGCATGGAGTGCGGGCCGGGCTTGCAGCGGGGTGCTGTGGGAGTGGCAGGGAGAACACCTTTTCGGCCGGCAGTGCAGGCGCCTCCTGCACTGCCAGGACCATTATATGAGTGGGGCTCTGGGGAAGAGCCGTGGGTGTGCCGTCAGGTGCCGAGGACACCTGCTCGGCCTCCATTGCCGGGGCCACCTGCACTGCCACAGCGCCAGCCTCTCTCGGGTTGGCCCGGGGCACTGACGCTGCGGCAGAGCAGAATGGGCCCACAGACAGACAGGCTGCAGGCCGACCCATTTCCCTCTGGCGTTGGGCGGCGGCCGAGCTCGGGAACTCGAGCACCAGGCACGGGCCGGCCGCTCAGCGTCGGAGGGGTTAAAAGTTCCCCGCAACCCACCACCAGGGGACACAATCAACCACCCCCTTACCTGTAACACCAACGGGCCCCGGACATCCTGCATGGCGGGCAGGGCATAGGGAAGACCCCAAGACGCAATGCACAGTAGGCGGAGCCTGCAGAAGGCTCACACGCAGTGCTGCACACGTGTGCAGCGGCAGCAACCAAGGGACTGGAGGCTTGGAGGGAGGTCTTGGTTCAACCAAAAGGAGAAAGGGAACAGGAAGGGGAACGGCAGCTCTATATCTAGAGGGAGGGCTCCCCGAGTCTCAACCAATCAGAGGGAGCGGGAAGGGACTGGTCCCTGATTGGCCCTCTTACAAGCCTAGGACTGGGTATAAAAGGGACTGGCCTAATGGCATTTCTGTTGCTCTTTGCAGGGAGGAGGAGAGGAGTGTGGAAGTGACTGGTGGGCCTATCTGGGCCCGAGTGAGTAGGAGAACCCTCACAAGGAACATATACCCCAGGCTTTGAACCTACAGTGAAGTAACTGTACAAAAGCCGAGGTCCTTCGTTTAGTGTTTAATCCCTTAACATTAACAGTGAATGAAATAAAGTTTTCTCAAGCATCAATACAGGTTCCTGTCCTGATTGTCACAGTATAACACCTCACCTCCCTGTAGGGCATTTTCTTCTACCTTTCGGGTGGATGAGAAAAATTCAATTGCATGTGTACAGTCGTGTACATATTCTCCTTCGCCCACTTCCTCTGCTATAAACTGCGCTGGATTTACATTAGTTCACCTTACTATTTTCAACTCAGGTCTAGATAAAATAATCTCATACCCTGTTGCTCTCTGGGTAGTCAGTGTGGATTTTGGTTTGTTTAAGATCGCGAAGAGAAGGGTGTTCCACGTATAGTGTGGTAGAGCAACCCATAGTAATGAAGATGATTTCTCTACTGCAAAAGCTGCTGCAGCCAAGTGTTGTTCGCACGGGAAGTGCCCCATCATCACTTGATCCAAGTGTCCGCTGTAAAATGCTATTGGTTTGTGTCCCATGCTTGTCTTTTGTGTCAGCACTGCTTTGTCAGTGAAAGATATATTCATGTTCAATCTTCTCATGATGTCTCTCCCTAGTATATTTACTGGTGATTGTTTTGAGTATAGCAGTGGCAGAGGTCGTGATCTCCAACAGATGTTATGTTACTTTGCTTTTATATAGCGCCTTATATACCATTGGTATGGTCTGAAGGCGCTGGTAGGTTGAACGCCTTTGGGAACCGAAGTTCAAGTCAGTAGAGAGAGTAGAGAGAGTCAAAGGTGCGTGTGAGCACCGGATATGTGTGCAGCTGGTGTGGTATTCGTGTAATAGCTGCTTCTTAGCGGTAGGTGAGGTGGTTGAGAGATCAAGAGTATGTGTTCGTTCTGGCGGGATTTATCCAGACCGATTGTGGCTGCGTTAGGCCTGAGGAGAACGCCTGGCTGGGTGGGGTGTAACCAGCAGTGTTTAGTTAGAGTGATGGGGTGTATGAGGCAGCTGTTTGTATGAGAACAGTTATACCGAATGGTGTCATAGTATCTCTGTGTTCTAGTTGAATGGTGGTGTAAATAAGAGAGTAAGCGTGGTGATGTGATATGGTGGGTTACATGCTCTTCAATCGTTCCATGCATTCCAAACCATTCCATGTAAGTCGCGCAATTCTATGTGCTCTAGTCCGCTCCAAGCACTCCGGTCTGCTCCACGCACTCCGGTCCGCTCCACGCACTCCGGTCCGCTCCACTCGGCTCCACGCACTCCAATCCGTTCCACGTACTCCAATCCGTTCCACGTACTCCAATCCGTTCAGTGTAATTTCAAGTTGTTTTACGCACTCGATACACGTATTTCACCCGTACCATCCACATACTTCCCTGTACCTTTCACATATTACACCAGTACCTTCCACATATTTCATCCGTTTTATCCACATACGTCACCCATTCCATCCACATACATCACCTGTTCCATCCACATACATCACCCGTTCCATCCGCTCTAGGCACTCATCTGCTCTAGGCGCTCATCTGCTCTAGGCGCTCATCTGCTCTAGGCGCTCATCTGCTCTAGGCGCTCATCTGCTCTAGGCGCTCATCTGCTCTAGGCGCTCATCTGCTCTAGGCGCTCATCTGCTCTAGGCGCTCATCTGCTCTGGGCACTCATCTGCTCTGGGCACTCATCTGCTCTGGGCACTCATCCGCTCTGGGCATTCAACCACTCTAGGCACTCATCCGGTCTACATGCTCTACGCACCCATCCGCTCTACGCACCCATCCGCTCTGCGCACCCATCCGCTCTGCGCACCCATCCGCTCTGCGCACCCATCCGCTCTGCGCACCCATCCGCTCTGCGCACCCATCCGCTCTGCGCACCCATCCGCTCTGCGCACCCATCCGCTCTGCGCACCCATCCGCTCTGCGCACCCATCCGCTCTGCGCACTTATCCGCTCTGCGCACTCATCCGCTCTACGCACTCATCCGCTCTACGCACTCATCTGCCCTATGCAGTCAACCGCCCTACGCACTTGTCTGCTCTATCCACTCGTCCGTTCACGGCACTCATCCGCTTTATGCCCTTGCGCTCTATGCATTCACCCGCTCTCACGCACCCCTCCGCTCTCACGCACCCCTCCGCTCTCACGCACCCCTCCGCTCTCACGCACCCCTCTGCTCTCACGCACCCCTCTGCTCTCACGCACCCCTCTGCTCTCACGCACCCCTCTGCTCTCACGCACCCCTCTGCTCTCACGCACCCCTCTGCTCCCACGCACCCCTCTGCTCCCACGCACCCCTCTGCTCCCACGCACCCCTCTGCTCCCACGCACCCCTCTGCTCCCACGCACCCCTCTGCTCCCACGCACCCCTCTGCTCTCACGCACCCCTCTGCTCTCACGCACCCCTCTGCTCTCACGCACCCCTCTGCTCTCACGCACCCCTCTGCTCTCACGCACCCCTCTGCTCTCACGCACCCCTCTGCTCTCACGCACCCCTCTGCTCTCACGCACCCCTCTGCTCTCACGCACCCCTCTGCTCTCACGCACCCCTCTGCTCTCACGCACCCCTCTGCTCTCACGCACCCCTCTGCTCTCACGCACCCCTCTGCTCTCACGCACCCCTCTGCTCTCACGCACCCCTCTGCTCTCACGCACCCCTCTGCTCTCACGCACCCCTCTGCTCTCACGCACCCCTCTGCTCTCACGCACCCCTCCACTCTCACGCACTCGTCTGTCCATACACTCGTCTGTTGTACCCACTAGTCTGTTCTACGCAATCCTCCGTTCTTACACACTCTTCCGCTCTGCGCACTCTTCCGCTCTGCGCACTCTTCCGCTCTGCGCACTCTTCCGCTCTGCGCACTCTTCCGCTCTATGCACTCTTCCGCTCTATGCACTCTTCCGCTCTATGCACTCTTCCGCTCCATGCACTCTTCCGCTCCATGCACTCTTCCGCTCCATGCACTCTTCCGCTCCATGCACTCTTCCGCTCCATGCACTCTTCCGCTCCATGCACTCTTCCGCTCCATGCACTCTTCCGCTCCATGCACTCTTCCGCTCCATGCACTCTTCCGCTCTATGCACTCTTCCGCTCTATGCACTCTTCCGCTCTATGCACTCTTCCGCTCTATGCACTCTTCCGCTCTATGCACTCTTCCGCTCTATGCACTCTTCCGCTCTATGCACTCTTCCGCTCTATGCACTCTTCCGCTCTATGCACTCTTCCGCTCTATGCACTCTTCCGCTCTATGCACTCTTCCGCTCTATGCACTCTTCCGCTCTATGCACTCTTCCGCTCTATGCACTCTTCCGCTCTATGCACTCTTCCGCTCTATGCACTCTTCCGCTCTATGCACTCTTCCGCTCTATGCACTCTTCCGCTCTATGCACTCTTCCGCTCTATGCACTCTTCCGCTCTATGCACTCTTCCGCTCTATGCACTCCTGCGTTCAACACACTCCACCGCACTTACGCACTCATCCGCCCTACACACTCATCTGCTCTACACACTCATCCGCTCTACACTCGTCCCCTCTGCACATTCATCTGCTCTATGCACTCCTGCGTTCTACACACTCCAGCGCACTTATGCACTAATCTGCTCTACACACTCGACCACTGTACACAGTCATCCGTTCCACACCCCATCCGCTCAACACTCATCCGCATCAACACACTCATCTGCTCAACGCATTCATCCACTCAGCGCACTCTGTTCCACGTGCTTCATTCATTCTAACGATTTCATCCGCTCCATTCACTTCGTTCATTCGTCGTGCATTATCGTTTTCAGGTCATGTCACTCGTCATACGCACTGGATCCGTTCCGTGCTATCTGTTTCATGCACTACACTCGTCTCATGTACTTGAATGTTCTATTCTGTATTTTCCATTTATGCCATGCACTCATTCAGTCGGTGTCATCTGTCTGTGTACTCATTAGTCTCTTGTATTCATCTTTCCATCCTCTTCTCTTTATTCATTTTGCCCATTTAGTTCATTTTGTCCGTTGCACTCATTACATTTCACTAATTTTGACCTCATTACAGTTTTCGTACGATTAACTCTTTTTATCCACTTCACTGCTTTGATCTACTTTACTTGTTCTATTCTGTTTGTCCTTTTAGTTTACATTAGCGGTTATTAGTTGTCGCTTTCTCGCATGGATCTTGATGTTGTACTGTTATTTGTCTTATTGTTATTCAAGATCTAGTAGTTTGTTGAGTTGGTGTCATTGAGATGCTGTTATTCAGTTTGGGTTAGTTTGTGTACGGGTTGGTTTTAGGGGAAGAGCCAAGTTTTCAGTAGTTTGCGGAAAGACATTAGATCTTCAGTTAGGTGGATGTGCGGTGGGAGTGTGTTCGACAGCGTGGGGGCCAAGGTTGAGAATGATGATCCGCCTAACCTGACTGAGTTTGTTTTAGGTATGACTAGGAGGCCGGCTGAGCTTGATCTTACAGTACGTGGAGGGTGATAGGGTTTTAGCTTGTCTTGAAGCTATTGAGGTCCGGTTTTATGCACTGCTCGATGAGAAATGCATAAGGTTTTGAAAGTCACCCTTCGGGCCACTGGAAGCCAGTGCAGAGTTTTAAGGGCTGGGGAGATGTTGTCTCTCGGGCTGAGCGCTAGTAGGAGTTTGGCTGTGACGTTTTGTGCTCTTTGAAGTTTATTCAGTTGGTAAGCGTGGACTCCGAGGTAGAGGGGGTTAGCGTAGTCCAGTCTTGATATAAGAATTGATTGGAACCCGGCGAGTCTGTTGGGAAAGGAGAGATATGGAAAGATGCGCCTAAGAGTTTTAAGGTGGTAGTGGCAGGAATTTGAGACGTTGTTGACGTGACGCGAGAGTGTTAGGTCAGAGCCAAGGGAGCATCCAAGGTTTTTTTCTGAGCTAGAGGGAGTTGGTGAGTTGACCGTGGCAGATGGCCAGGGTAGTGGGTGTGGAAGAAGTTCGGAGTTGCCACATAGCATGATTTCGGTTTTGGAGGGGTTTAACAAGAGGTGGCTTTGGGTCATCCAGAGCTCTATGTCGAGGAGGCAGGAGGCGAGGTCAGGTCGGCGGTTGGGTTTTGAGTTCAAGAATTTTAGAATTAGTTGAGTGTCATCAGCGTAGTTGTAACACAGGATGTTGTGTGAATAAATTATTGGTGGGAGGGTGATCAAGTAGAGATTTAACAGGAGGGCAGATAGGCATGCTCCTTGTGGAACTCCTGTGTCGACTGGTCGGGCTTGGGAGGAATAGGTGGAGAGTATCGTTATTTGGTACCTATCTTTGAGGAATGAAGCTATCCATTTGAGAGCGGTTCCATGAATTCCTAGGGAATGGAACTGGTCAAGGAGGATTGAGTGATTGTGTCGAAGGCGGCAGATAGGTAGAGAAGGATTAATGCGGCGCATCCCGTGGAGTCTGCCGTTATTTTAAGGTCATCCAAGATTGAGGTTAGGGTGGTTTCGGTTCCGTGCCGGGCTCTAAAACCTGATTGTGCAGGGCCAAGGAGATTGTTGGCTTCGACAAAGGCATTTAGTTGGTTGTAGGCGGTTCGGTCAATGAATTTGGCAAGGAACCTGGTGTTACAGATGGGGCAGTAATTTTTGGGCTCGAGAGGGTCGAGGGAAGGTTTTTTTATTAGAGGTTTGACATGAACCGTTTTGAATGCATCGGGAAAAATACCCGAGGAAAGGGAGTCATTTATGATGGATCTTGCGTGTTCTCCTGCGCAGGTAGAAGCAAAGATTTCTTTGTGGGTTGTGGCCAGTCAAGGGTCTAGCGCAGAGCCGGATGGTTTGCGGGCAGAGAGAAGTTTGAGGAATTGGTCGGGTGATATTGGACTAAAGGAGTCGAACGTTGGTTGCGCAGAGGTCGTAGGCGGTGGGTTGGCCGGTATGGGGGAGGGTTGCCTGGTGGATGTAAGTGAGCCAGTTTGGTGGTTAGGCATTTGTTCTTTCGAGAGCCGTGGCGTAAAAGTGGAGAGAGAGTGAGTCGCACAATGATTGTGAGGGGGTCGTGACGGTGGTAGCGCATGCCGGTTTGGTGAATTCATTGATGACTTTGTGACGTTCTTTGCTTGGGTTTTTGTAGTTTAGGATTCAGGAGTTTTAGTGGGCTTTTTTTGCTTTCCGTATTTCGGCCTTGTACTGATGAAGGTGTCGGGCCAATGAGGCTCTGCTCTCTTGGGTTTTGTCTTTCTGCCATTTGCGTTCTAGGTATTTATATAGTTGTTTAGTGGTCTTCAAGTCAGGAGTGAACCATCTAGGGAAGAGGCCACGGCGGGCTGATGGTTTGCAAGAGGGTGTGAGCCGCATTAGTGAGGCGTTGAGCCATGAGTCGAAGGCGTCGGGGGTTAGTTGTTTCAGTTGGGAGGTAGGTGGAGGAGACTGGAGGAGTGTGTCGGCTAGGTCAGGAATGATTATTCTTTTTTTCCAGCATTTGCGTAGATTCGGAGGTTCAGGTTCGAGTACGGGAAGCGGGTCGGGTGAGCGAATGGTGAAAGAAACAATGAAGTGATCGGACCAGATGATAGGGGTGGGGGGTTTAGATGTATCCGGTTGTGGGAGCTAAAGATGGCATCAAGAGTGTGTCCTTTATAGTGAGTCGGGCCGTTTATGTGGGGTTGGAGGTTAATCGCGTCTAGACCGTCAACCAGAGAGTGAGTCATAGGGTTGGTGGGGATGTCGAGCCGTATGTTGAAGTCTCCAAGAAGGGTGAGGTTCGGATGGTTTAGTTGAAGGGTGGCAATAGAGTCGCAGAGGTTGTTTGAGAATTGTCTATCGTAGCCAGGGGGTCTGTAGATTATTAGGAAACTGTGAGAACGACGGGGAGAGGGATAGTTTAACAAGGAGTGATTCGCAGGAAGGAATGGAAGGTTGATTGTCGATAATTGAGGCATGGAAGTGAGACTTGAAGACGAATGCTATTCCTCCTCCTCTAGAGGGTTGGTTCAGTGGGATGAGGTAGTAGTCAGGGGGGAAGGCTTCATTGGCGATTGGGGCAAAGTCGTCAGAGAACCAAGTTTCGGTGATGAAAACCAGGTCTGGTTTGTCAGAGGCGAGGAGGTCAAAGATGCTGTGTCTGTTTTTTGCCACGGATCGGGCATTGAATAGGATGCAAGTCACTTTGGTAGGTGAGGTTGGTGTCGGAGCTGCAGCGGTGGGGGTTGGGGGGAGAGGGTGGAACCTGGAGAGGGAGAGGGGTGGGGTGGTTGATGGTCAGTGGGAAGAGTGGGCGAGCAGAAAAGTTGGCGGGTTTCGGGTGGGAGTGGATGGATGCGTGTGTTAGGGTAATTGGGTTTGGCATGGGGGATTTGAAGGTGGGGTGTGGGCGGTTAGGAGTTTCAGTTGCGGTCGGTGAGAAAACGAAGGAGAGGGGTTTCAGGAAGGGTGAGGCAAGGGGCGGTGGTGGTGATTGGGGGGAATGAGGTGGTGGGTCGAGACAGGGGAGGCGATGAGTGCTGAGAGATTGAGGGGGACCAGGTATGTTTCCTCTTTAGTGTCTTAGTTGCGATTAGTGCGTGCAAGAGGGTAGGGGGGTCAGAGGGGGAGAGGGATGAGGCTTCTGTTCTTGCTAGGGCTATGCGTGCGGTTTTTAGGGAGGGCAAGGGGTGTGGTCGGGGGTGATGATGGTGGGGGTTAGTGGGAAAGGCGGGGGTGCATGATTGTAGGGCAGGCAGTGCCCGGTATGATAGTGAGGGGAGCGGGCATGATCAACGTAGGCTGGTCGGTAGTGGGGTTCGGGGAGCAGTGGTCTTAGGGTGGTTGGTTCGCCATCGTGCCCCTCTGGCTTGGTGTTTGGGAAGGGGATGGGTAGGGGATGTGAACGGGGGTATTAGGCACAGAGAGGTTATTAGGCGATTAGGCACACTACTAAATGCAACTTTACACTTAAACAGAGAGGCAGTTAGAGAGGCAGAGGCAGGCAAAAAGTTAGGCACACTTCTAGATTCAACTTTACAGAGCAAGGCTATTAGGCACACTTCTAAATGCGGGCAATGTGCGTTATTAGGTCCACTTCTAAATTCAGTTTTACACAGAGAGGATATTATGCACACTTGTCCGTTCAACTAGGGCAGGCTATTAGGCATAATTCTAAATTCAGGTTTACACAGAGAGGATATTTAGGCACACTTTTAAATGCAACTTTGCACAGAGAGGGTATTAGGCACACTTCTAGATTAAACCAGGGCACGGTATTGGGCACACTAGTAAAAAGCAACTTTGCACAGAGAGGCAATTAGGCACACTTCTAGCTTCAATTTTACCCAGAGAGGCTATTAGGCACACTTCTAGATTCAACCAAGGCAACCAAGGAAAGCTTATTGGGCACACTTCTAAAACGCAACTTTACACAGCGAGGCTATTGGGCACACTTCTAAATGGAGGCAATGTGCGTTATTAGGTCCACTTCTAAATTCAGTTTTACACAGAGAGGATATTAGGCACAATTGGAAATTCCACGGTGAATTTCCTTTTTCTATGCACACTATAACACAGAAATGCTATTCTGCACACTTAATCAAAGCAACAATATCACAGCAATACTGTTAGGTGGATTTTTTTATGCAATGTAACCACAGTATGGCGATTATTACAGTAGTTTAGGTTCAAGGGTTGGGTGGTAGGGTAGTAAGGCGTGAAGTAATTGCTTCTGTCTCCGCCCTTCCCACACTTACTTGCTGTTGACTTCTTGCTTCTCCTGCTGATACCTGCAGATACGATTTGGAGCCGTGTCTGAAGGAGCCGTTCTTTGCCTCAGATCCTTAGCCGATGGGCTGCCGGGCAGAGGGCTGCCCTGGGAGTGCTGGTAATGGAGGGGAATCTTTCGCCTCAGCCAATCGGATCGGGTTGGGCGGGATGGTAGGCGGGGTGGAGGGTCGACGGGGACCCGGCAACCAGGAAGTTACAAAGACGAGGGTCGGTTGGTAGGCGGAGTGGGAAAAGAGACAGCAACCGGGGAGATGAAAACACCAACCGGCACGGGGGACCCTGGACACAGAGATAAAACAAATAAGGCCGCAACTCAATCAATACCAAGCGCAGCTGCACCACTCTACTCGCTCACGCTGGAAATAGTCCTGGATAGTGTGTGCCCTCTTGCTTGTTCAGTTAATACATGGCCGTGGTGCGGTCTGTGAGAATCATGACCGTCTTCCCCTCTCTCTGAAAGGCTTTCAAGTGCTTTGAATACAGCTAACAGCTCCAACAGATTTATGTGGTTGGATGTTAGTTCTGGGGACCACATGCCATGCATCTGCTGAAGCAGGTGAGCCGCCCCGAGATGCGTCTGTCGTGAGAGTGGCTTCTACTGCGTGAGTGGTGAAGGTTTTCCCCTTCAAGAAGTTTTCCCCTCGAGCCCCACTGCAGAGAGAACGGGGGCTTGCGAGACAACCACCAGATTTTCCCCATTGTCTGCTGGCCTGACACTACTGGCTGTTGAGCCACTCTTGCATAGGAGGCGGACACGCGTGAGGAAGTAAATGCAGGATACCATCATTCCTAACCGTCGCATGGCTTTGCATACTGTCACCTCTCGACCAGCTACATATTGAGGAATTTGAAACAGCATGTTTTGAACCCTCTCGTTGGAGGGGAAGACCAGGCCGCCTTCTGTCCAAAGTAGGGTCTAGGCTGGACTGCTCATTGATGGAGAATCCCAGGCTGAATAAAAGGTCTATAGTCTTCTGCGTGTTCAGTAGGCATGTTCCTTAGTATTCCCCTGTTATGAGCCAGTCATCGAGGTAAGGGTAAACCGGAACGGATTCTCTGCGCAGGTGCGCTGCTGCCACTGCCAGTACCTTCGTTAACACCCTTGGCGCTGAGGCAATGCCGAAGGGGGGAGTACTCTGAATTGATGGTGCTTGTCCTCCATCATGAACCTTGGGTATTTTCTGTGTGCTGTCAACATTGAAATATAAAGTATCCATCTTTCATATCCAGTGTTGCCATCTAATCCCCTGTTTAGGTAAGGAAATGTTATCAGTAAAAGGAACCAGCCCTCGAGCCCCAGAGAATCTTCGACTGGGCAAGGCATCGCCTGACAAGTTGAACTTCCCTTGCCTAATACAGGATCTAGTTGCCCATGTGTCAACTAGGAAAGAAAATGTTTTGTCACCTATCGCCACCTTTATGCTTGGTTCCTCCGCAGGGTTAGGTGTTACCGACAGGATGAGACACACAAGGACGTCTGTGTGTTGTCCTAATGGGAATATAATGATTGTCCGTTTCGGTGTATGGGTTGTGACCCAGTATCGTCACCTTCCCCATTTGCGTTTGTGGTATCGGCGTGTCCGTAGGTAGTTGTGTATTGTCTTGTATTTGTGTGAGCTGTTGTACCGTTTGGATGTGTTGTTGTTGTGCCGCCGTCATTTGTTGTTGTGCTTGGTGTTGTGCCAGTTGGTGCTGAACCTGCTGTATGGTGGATGGCACATATGGTTGCTGCTGTAGTTGTGGCACTGGTTGTGTCAGTCCGCCTTGTTGTTCTATGTGTATGTCATTTGTTTGTGATATTTGAGGTTGTTGGTAGTTGTGTTGTCCCCTGTTGTAACCCTGTTGTCCTTGCTCTCCCCACCCTGCTTGTGTCCACCTTGCACTGCATGTGCTTGATACGTGTCCTACTAGTCCACAAGTACAGCACGTTGGTGGCTCTCGTGCTTGCCACGGGGATCCTCCATTGTTGTCTAAATACCCCTGCTGTACATATTGGTTATACACTCGGAACCCTCCCCCTGGCAGGTGTGCCGCTGGACCAAATCCCCCTCCCTCTGGTTAACCCACCCCTCCCTCTGTAGTTGTTGGTGTAGCCGTTACCCATTGGCGCGTATCCTCCCCCTATTGGTGATGCGTATATGTGTTGTGCTGTGTATGGAGGCGGTGGTGCGCAGTGGCTGTTGTCAGAGGGGTGGGGCTGGTTATGAGTGCACCTTCCATGGCATATTTTGACAGCTTCTGGACCAGTTTTGCCTCATCTGCCTTCCTATCTTCTTCTTTCTGTTTAATCTTTTCTTGCCATAACCTGCAAAGGTGCACTATCGTTAGCTGTATTTCTGGCCATGCTTTTGCTTCCATTCCTACCAATTTTTTCAACTGCCCCTGTACTGTTTCTGGGAGCCCCTGTATCAGTATGTGGTATAATATAGCTAAAATGTTGTCCCATGACTCCCGCGTTTCCTGGTGCCACTTCTCCTGGATTTCCAGGATGTAATTAACAGGGTCCTCGTTCTCGCGCATTTTGCGTGATGTTATTGCCCCTATATCTGAGGTTTCTGGATATTGTACCGTCAGCGCTTGCCATAGTGCGTGTCTGCAATTTGCAAATGGTGTCCCGCCGTGCGAGGTGTCACTGATGGTTACCCCTGGGAATCCCGCCCTCTTCCAAATGTCATCCGCTGCGTCACCCAAAATTGAAATTAATAACCCTTGACATCTCCGACCGCTCACTTATGCCCTGCACTTAGCTTCTCCATTTTATATATCCATTTTCCCGCCCCTCTGCTCAATGATGGTAGTCTGCATTTGATATTCTCTTTGTGTGCTTCCATGAGACATATTGTGGCCTTGTCCCCCTCTCTCTCTAATAATGGCATCTGTGTGTAGTCTGTTATTTCCTCTGGTGTGCGTCGGTGTGGTGTGGTGTGATGTGTGTGTTTTCAGTCTCCTCCTCCATGTCAGAAAATTCTTTGATAAATTCAGTCCCCTACGCCCTTATGGCCCCTCCGTTGACACGCTAGGTCCTTGTTGTGTGCGGTTGCTGATCCCTCCATTCTGCGTCCCGGGAGGTCTCTAAGCCTGTTGACATATGGTGTGTGCTGGGCTGGTGGCATCATTGTTTGTAGTGTCCCTTCCCTTTGTGAGTTTTTGCCCTCCGTCCCGTTGTTTCTTCTTCTTGTGTCCTGCACTCTCATGACGACCCGCAGCCTGTGCGTGTGATATATAGTTTACTTAGCCCTTCTCCACTCTCATCACTCTGTCCTCCGCAAGATCCCTCCTCATCACTACAAAAGCCGTCTGAGAATGTCAATTTTGTGCGTGGGCATGTCTCCCACTGTTACTGTCTCCCAGTCTATAATCTGTGTACTTACCTGTCCCCTCCATGTCTCCCCCCCACTTGCGGTGTCGCTACTGCTCCACTACTGCATGCGTTGGTCTTCCTCTTAGCCTTTGATTGCTTCATTGGTCGTCTTCACTCCCTAACTCCGCTCTTGCCCTGCGAAGTTCATTCATTATCACGTCACTTACCTGTCCTAACACCCTTGCGTCTCCCCGTATGTTGTCACTTACCTGTCCTAGCACCCTTGCATCTCTGTCCTTGTCACTCCATGTCCTGCCCTCTTTTGCCAGGATATTCTCTACTATTCTCCCTTCCTCGTACTTGCGTGCGCTTTCTGATATAAGCGTCTTCTTCCATAGCGTAATTTCCTTGTTGTTCTCTTCCTGTTCTTCTTCTTTCCGCCTAATATCCTGTTGCTCCATACGTGCTATTCTTTCTGCAATCCCCCGAATGCGGTCCTCCTCCATTTTCCTTTTCTCTTCCTCCTGCTTATTTAGTCCCGTTTGCGCCTCCCTTCCTTCCTCTCCTGTTCCTTTTGCCGAGCTGTGTCTCTCCCTCACTCTCCTTTTTTATTTCTGCAATGGTGTATGATGCTTCTGCCTCTTCCTTGCTCTCCTCAGCACTGGGAGGAGCTTGTGGTGCGCTGCATCCTTCCCCCTCGCATACCTCCTCCTTCTTTACCTCCAGCATGCTTGTCATCCCCGAGGTATACCCCTGAAACATTCTACAGAGGTTGAAAACGTTTAGGTGGCCTGCTAACTTCTTCCCCTTGTAGGTGTTATGTAGGTACGCTAGCAGTGAATGTTGAGTTGTCATGTCAAAGCTGCCATTGGGCAGCCACGGTATCCTTATCCTTTCATCTGTCCCTTGAGTCCATTCAATACTGTACTTTACCATTTTATCTCTGTGCAGTAGTAGTATTGCGCAGATGTGCTGGAGTGGTGTTGTTAATGTGTGGGCCCCATAGCCGGCCCCTATCCCGTAATACACTGACATTTTAAAATTTGCAAATTTGTGTACCACCGTTACCTGGCCCCGTAATTGGGGACTTACGACTTTCCGCTGCAAGCAAAAGTAGTGTCGGCATTAGAATGCTTTCGAGCTGGTCACTACCGTTCTCCTGTTCTTCACAACGCTATCGCCCCCTTGACACCCCTCCTTTCGGAGCTAGGACCCCCTCCAACCCGTGGAGCGGGGGGTCCGCTGCGCCCTCGCGCCCAGCACGGTGTGTTCTTGAACTGCCCCACCTTGTCAGTGCGGCCGCTACTCAGCACGTCTGTGATATTCTTCTAACCCCTCCTCCTTCTTTCTTTTCCCACTGCCTGCGCAGCGTATGCCCGTCTCTCCCCCCTCCCACTGATCGCACCACTGCTTAGTGCAACCCCTTTGGTCGAGGGCATTCCGGCGTTCTATGTGCGCGGCCGCCTGTCCCCCTTCACCACGCCTTAGCCGAGTGCCGCTGCTCCAATTACGCTGAAGAAGACCGCAGTGTCCTATGCAAGCCCTATGGGTGACATCACCATCAAGTACAACATGCTATCGATACATACAGTTGCAACATAAAAATACGCGCCAATTTTGACAATGTTATTCCCCACAATCCCCACAGCTGTCTTCCCACCGCACCCAGAGTGGAGTATTCATTAATCACTTTTGTTATTATAATTGTGCTGCACCCGATGCGTCGCCTCACGTATGATACGCCCCCTCCACAGGGGAGCTTAACCAGCCAACTATCTTCCGCACTGAGAAACAATCTAGCTACCTCTTGCGGGAATACGTCATCTATTCACTGAGCTAAAACACTCAATTAATAGGAATCCTCATCTATTCATCGAACTACAACGCAGACTCATAGGAATGCCACACCCTCTGTACAGGTGCCCGTGATCTAGACCAATCAGTGTGACTCGCCAGTCAACACGTGGGAGCTCGGAACCCCACCCAGTATGCCCCATAAGACCAGAAGAGACAGCCTTCGTTCCGGTCCCTAGTACACCTTACATATCGATCGTCGTTAACTGACCAACATTTTTTAGCACACTGTAAAACCACAGCCACCCTATTCACAATTCCTCCCGCCACCTGCACAACATTATACTGCTGGTTGCGTGTGCCATACTCCCATCGGGCTCTCGCCTGCCGGTGCCGCTCGGCTGCGGGTACCCCTTCCAATCAGCTTGCCGCCTCCCCTTGTCTGGACCACCCCTGGACACTCACCAACCGCGGGCGGGAAATTTCTGAAGTCGGCTCCTGACAGCCAGTCTCCGGATTGCGCTGTCCGGTCGTCTCGCAGTTCCGTGATGGTCCTGCAGTCCTCCAAAGGGGGCAACAGCAGAGGGGGCCGCTTTGCTGGGTCACCTTGACGCAAACGGTCTCGCTGTGGTCTATCTCACCATCTCAGCAGTGCCTCCAACTTGTCGGGGTAATTTCCCATGGGTTGGCAGGGCCATCCGCAGACCTCCGGGGTTGCGTCCCAAAGGAGTATGAGGCACAAACAAGAGCAAAGAGTTACTGCTGTTTATTGCCTAAAACAGACAGGGGCAGGTAACACACAACAAAGAAGGGGCTCCTGGAGTGGTGTGCTCCAGAGCCCAAGATTACACAAATAGTAGAAACACACATGGCAAAACACATGTAAGAGGAGACAAAAGGTGTACACTCTTACCAGGTGAAAGAAAATAAACACCAGAAATCCAGCAAAGCTACTGGGGGACTCGCTAGGTGAGGGAAATTAGCCCTAGAAGGAGAATTCTCCCTAACATGGAGACATTGACGAGGCTCGACTTTTTTCTGGAGACAGTCAGTTGGAGGAGTTGCGACAGACCCTCCATGATACCAGTGGGTTGGACACTTCTCCGGAATTGGAATTCGGTAGGCCTGAGCCTGAGGCTCATGCTGAGTCTTCATAAAGGAGGTTCATGGCGAGGGTCTCTGAGTATCTGGGTTGGTCCAGTCCTCCTGAAGACTTTGTGCAGGATGATCTAATGGACATTTTAGATCAAGGTCCGTCCTCTGACCCTGTTTTGCCATTTCATCTTACCTTGCAGAACAGGGTGGCAGCAGCTTGGCAGCCCGTGGAATCTCTTCCGGCTGTTAATAAGTCTTTGACCACGAAATACTGCCCTTCTATTAGCGACCCCAGGTATTTATTTACCATCTCTCCGGATAGGGACGAGAAGCACTTCGACGGTTGGGCCCGCAAGGTATTTTCTGCTGGGAGCATGGCCTTGAAATCAGCCAACTCCACGTGTGCCTTGGCAAGGTTTTCACACACTCCGTGGAATTGTGTTTCTTTGGCGACTGAGCATATTCCCGAGGGGGAAGAAGGGGATGGGTTTCTTGCTCTCATGCAGGATGGCAAGGATGCCATGTGCAAATCCCTTCAGTCGGGTTTGGATACGGTCGACAGTGTTAGCCGATCCATGGCTGCGAGCACCGTGATACGCAGATTTGCGTGGTTGCGGAAGTCGGGGTTTGCTCCGGATGTGCAGGCCCGTCTTCTGAACATGCCCTTTGATGGCAGCAAGGCTGATGAGAGCCTTGAGAGGTTGCAGACCTCAAAAGCTGCGGCGAAATCTTTAAGTGCTGCGGTGCATCAACCTTAGCCTTTTCGTCCTAGGGGACAGCAGTGGAGGGGAGGTTCTTTTCATTACTACTCTTCCTTTGGTAGAACGAGAAGGGTAGCATGTCAAAGGGGCCAGCGAAAAAGTACCCGTGGTGGTCAGGAAAATCGTGGTGCCAAAGTCGCTCAGGCAGCTGCCTCTTTGCCTTCAGGCACTGCCGCAGCCGCTTCCAAACAGTCATCAGGCCATGTCCCATGGTTTGCCGGTTGGGGGCAGACTGTCTCAGCATCTCAAAGAGTGGCAGGCCATTACTTCAGATGCGTGGGTTCTGGATACCATAACCCACGGCTACTGCCTTTCCTTCCGTTAGCGGCCTCACGACAATCCACCGGGGAATCTCTTTGAAGCTTCAGGATCCGCTCCTTGTGCAAGAGATCTTGTCCCTGCTGGAGAAAGGTGCTATAGAACTGGTGCCTATAGAGGAGAGGAACAAGGGATGGTATTCCCCTTATTTTTTAAGCCCAAAGAAAGACGGTGTTAGGCAGAAACCTGTGCAGTTCCCTTTGGGAACACTGCAAAAGATTTAGGACTACAGGTGTTAGCAGTAAACCCACTTGGTAGCAGTCTGTACCACCCAGATTTACCTGGTAGCTGTGGCTGAGCAGTCAGACTTCCCTCAAGAAGAGTTAGGCAGTATGCAAAGTATACACAATAGGCACTCAGACACAATAGCACAAGCAAACACTGACCAGAGCTTTGGTATCAAAGTATATAATTATTTATTTAAAAACACACTGGTTGAAATCCTCCAGCACTCTTATTGTAAAACACTCTAAACACAGTTACTATTACGATATATAAAAGCCTTATTCCTTATCAGACAAGTCTTAGTTAACACCACTTATTTCCAGACAGAGGTGAGCGCTTAACTATAGATGGCACTCCAATAAGTTCATGAAGAAGGGAGGGAAAAAGACAGAAAATGTGAAGATACACCACTCTAAGATTTAGGAACACTTTTAGCAAGGCAGAAGAGAAAAAGTCACTTGTGAGCCAAAGTCCATAGGCTGGGCCCACTCTTAGAGGGAGCAGAGCACAAATGCGCCCAAGATCACACAGTTACACTAGGCTTTGAAAGTCTTGCAGAGAGTTCGAAAAGAGTTTAGAGAGGCTCAAATAAGTTTAGCCAGGGTGTCCCAGGCTAACCCAGGTTCGAAAGCCGGGGGCTAAATCTACCCCGTACAGTCGGTGGCAAGGGAAGCCAGGCGGAACACGGTACCTTAAGTGGGAAGGATCCTCCAGCGGTGGCAGTTGTTCCTGGCAGCGGGTGCAAGTCTCGGCGTCGTCCAGAGGAAGAGAAGATCTCGACTTGGAGGAAAGATGAAGGTCGTTGCACTGCCAGGGAAGAAACCAGCCGCAGAGTTTTCCGGTTAAAGGTATTACCCTTTATTTCGCGGTCGTGGTAAAACGTGGTATTCCGGTTGCGGGGGAGCTTGGCACAGGCAAGCGGCCACGAGATGCGTCTGGAAGGCGAAAAGACGGTGAAACTGGTTATCCCCACCAGTCAAAGGAAGAAGACTGTCCGGCGGGAGATCTCCTTTGTCGTTGGGAAAAGTGGTGAGACGGTTCAGCAGGCCTCCACCAGTGGTGTCGTCATAGCAGGTCGGCTCAGCTTCTCCCTCGTCGGATTCTTAGGTCCTGTGGCGACTTCTGAAGTTCCAGTCCCCAAAGCCCTGCTTTTATGCAGAAAACCCCCATTCACTCAGCCTAGCTGTCACTCAAACATGCTAAGTGGTGAGCCGGCCGGCTCACCACTTGGGCCAATCAGGACGGAGTGTGACTTGAGTTGCCTAGGCAACTGAGTCCAGGGTGCCTAAATCCCCCTCCACCCCTCCTAAGTACCCCAGACAGAGTGGCACCACTTTGGAGGGCTTCTGTGGAGAAGCCCCCCAAAAAGTGGAACAAAGGGCTCGACTTGGGTTGGAGTCACAGAAGAGAACACAAACGCCATTTTAGAGTTTTGGCAAAAAAAAAAAGCTTTTTTCCATAACTGATCTTCATACAGTTGTTTGTAAGTTCTTTAATTATTTCATGCAGTTCTTTTCTTATTTTTTTACTATTTTGATGCCTCTCAACAAGTGGTTTCCTCGGCTCTGTGCCAGTATCTCTTCTCTTCTCGTAGTTTATTATTTCGAAGGGATTGTGTCCTCCGACGTATTCCTTATCTTTGATAATACTTTTCCAGCTTGCTGGCCTCGGAAATTTTTTCTGTAGAGGACGCTGCGCGTCGACATCCGCCGAGTCGGTGTCCCTCGACGGCCACCGTATTGGCGCCGACGTCACCAAACCCATAAATAGCCACGCGCTGCGTCCGTTGTTCAGTTCCATTTTTCCGCGCTTCGTGGGGCCTCGGAACACAAAATAATGCTACAAACTGCTTCAATTGCAGATTTATTATAGTCTGAAACAGCCTGACACGTGTTCCGAGCAGTCCTTGCTCTTCATCTGAGAAGATGAAGAACGTCTCGTTCCGTGCAGCAGACCACCAGGCCCGACTCTTAAATTTAAGAGTATGCCGCAACAGCGACGCAATTGATTTTTCAGAAGCTAAAGCAATTGTTCAACAACCTTAAGCCTCAGATGAAGAGCAAGGACTCCTCGAAACACGTGTCAGGCTGTTTCAGACTATAATAAATCTGCAATTGAAGCAGTGTGTAGCATTATTTTGTGTCAGCGCAGTAAGACTGGAACCTTTCTTTTGCCTTGACATTACAATGGTTTACCTGGGCAATGTACCCACAAATCCCAGTCCACTGCAGCCCTCTGTCCACCTATCACACGGTGCAAGCGCTTTGTTCTACTTTTGGTTTTCCTTGCCCATACCTTTCTACAGTTACTCGTATAATGATTGTCCTCAAATTCTTTCTCGTTTTGGAGTACACTCTGTGTCTTTACTGAGACGAGTGAGTGGGAATGGTTTCATAATGATTTTCCTTCTCTACTCTTATTCTTAATATTATGCTTTCGTTATCTTGACAGTGATGAGGATGAGTACTCTGATAACAATCTTCTTTTATTCTTCTGGTTCTCCAGGCTACTTCCTGGTTGTCTTGACTGTGATGATTGTGAATACCCTGATAAGAATTCTCATTCACTTCTCTCCTCCCACTGGTATATTTTCATTATATGGACTGGGACGAGTATGGATGTTCATATGATTTTCATTCACTTCTCTTCTTCTCATTGATATATCCTCATTATATTGACTGGGACAAGTATGAGTGTTCATATGATTTACCGTCTCCGCCCTGGGTCTCCCAATTTACCTGTTAACTTTTTCTCTCTGGGATAACATCACTGTGTTTCCATTTAGTTTGGGTTTGCTTTTCTCTTTTGCTCGTCTGCAGCCTTTTCCTCTTTCAACCTCTCTTTCTTGGTCTCTTCCTTCCTGACAGTTTTTTGGTATCTCTGGTACCAGTTTATTATGCAGCCTCATCCACGTAGCAGTATTAGCTTGCTTTCTAGGACCTTCGGTCCACCAGTGGCTCTCTGTGGCCATGCCACCGCTTCCTGCTCTGCTTTCTCTCCAGTAGATAGGACGCTGTGCGTCCGGCACCTCGACAGCCTGATTAAAACTCACTGGCTCTCTGGAGTTTCCAGTCTCGCTCCCTTGCAGGTGTGACGTAGTCATGGGCCTTCCCCGGCTTACCTTCTTCTTTCTTGCTCTCTCGCATGACCTCTTGAAGCCCTTACTCTTCGGTATTCATCATCTTCGTCTCAGTAAAATAAAGTTCTTCCCTCAAAGGGATAGTTATAATTTCTGTTTTACAATAACACACATCGGTTCCTTCTCCATATAAGTCCTTGTGGGGCATTGTTGAAGAGGTACATTTAGGAGACTCTTTAGGGAGTCCCTCACAGGAACGTCCTTGTCCCCAAAGGGGGAGTCTCTCCCGGTGAGGTCCTGCTTGTCTCTACCCCTAAGGAGGGTATTGCAGAGTGGGTTCACCTCCCTTGCGTCACGGGGTGGGAGGGACGCCCCTTGGGTAAAAGCGATGGATATCTGCAATTCGTCAAATTAGATATGAGGATAAGCATAGTATGAACGTGCCTCCAAAGCCCATTCTGTGAGTAACGAGGGAAAATAGCATGTCATGGTCGACCTTGTTGAATGTGGCTGAGAGGTCAAGGTGACCTAATAGGCATGTGCAATCTTTATGAATAATTTGCAAGACATCATCAACCACATGGATGATGTCCGTCTCAGTACACATTTTTGGAAATAGCCGGATTGATAATACTGAAGCAGCCTGAGTTGTTAAATTCTAGCAAGTAGTTAATTTGATGAGGAAAGTGCCTTTAAGAGATGAGTTAACTGTACTGAGAAGAGCAGTCATGGCGGGACGGCTAAGTTGTTTGGGGATATTCCACGAGAAATTGTCATTGGAGTGGGCTGTTGGATGTAGGGAAACAATTGTTTTAGAAAGGTATTGAGGTAATTATCAGAGAAGTTAGTTTAGGGTTGCACAAATTGTGGAGGGGATTGTTAACAGGGGTGGTCTAATTTCCTAAATGACTCGATGTGTATCCTGATTGTGTTGATTTTGTTGATGAACAAGTCTTTGATAGCCTCACATTGTTCTTGTGATTCTGGCATCACCTGTTCCAGCATGGGATTAGTGCATTGCTAGACAGCTGCAAAGTGAGCTTTGCTTTTGTTGGGGGGTGTTGTAATGGTATTGTTCTTATAGTTGGCTCTTGCTTAAGGAAGGCTGATCCTTAAGGTCGTGAGGGCTATGCAGTTTTCTGGTTTGTGTACTTTGTGCCACTGTTTGTCTAATGACCTAATTGTGCGTTTGTTTCTGTGGGGTGCTTACCTGTACCAAGAGACAAAGAGTTTTTTTTAATGGCCTGGCTTATTTTATTTGTGGATGTCGGCCAACTCCTTTGAGGTTTGGCAAAAGGAGTCCAAAACTAAGTAAACCTTTTTAGAGTAAAGGAATTTGGAGAATATTTCTTCTTGGTGTTTACTAGGAATATTTTTAATGATTCAAAAGCGATGATTTTCAATAACTGATCTTCATATAGTTTTTAAGTTCTTTGATTAGTTCACACAGTTCTTTTCTTAGTTCTTTTCTCTTTTGATGACTCTCAACAAGTGGTTTCCTTGGCTCTGTACTGTTCTCTCTTCTCTTGTCAGAGTTTATTATTTCTTGGGGACCATAATGGTTTTTCAAAGAGTTAGTGAGAAGGGTTGCCCGAACACCCCGGTCTACCAACCCATAATGCGCCTGTATTTTAAAGTCTGCTTTTTCAGTGTTTTCCCTTTCATGGGTTGGCCGTTTTTATTAGCTGTGTGCATTTCTGATAGATTGTTAAGATCCTGTTGTTATAGAACCTTGGTTGGAAATTTCTTTTATTTTGGTACCCCTCACACTATTGTTTTTTGTGTTGGTTCTGTAACAGTGCCCTCCCTGTTCCTCTGAGTAGTATAAGCTGCCCTCGCCCTACGCTATCCCGAATTATGGAGGTGATATACCTGTCAGGCTCTCCCTGTGTCCCTGTTTCACCTTTGTGGTCGGGATCACTGATGGTTTAGTAGTAGTGTGGGGCTGAGTAGGCACTTTACTCATTACTCATCTCTGTACTTATACAATGCAGTAGTCTTTTCGCCACATCCAGACTTGATCGTTACCAATACGTAATTGGATAATTAACTAATTTTCTGTCTTCCTTTTCACAGACCGTGACACAGAGTAAGTACTGTGACAAGGACTACCTGAACTTGGAGTAAAAAAGATTACTGTTATAAAAATCAGGCCATTACCCTCTATACCTGATGTTTTACAAAAATTCTGTTAATGCAATGTTTGCATTTTGGCCCTTGAAGAGGCAATTCTGTAGATGGTTTATGATAAAATAAAAGGCTACACATGTGAAGTTAGGTTACTGTGTTTGTAGTGTGGGTTAGTGGCAGGTCAGTAAAAGTTTGTATTCGACTCATTTTCACACCTGGACATTAGCACACCCACATGTTATCACATTAGCATCCTAAAGGAACTGTTGCCCTACTGTAATTGTTGCACCAATTAATGGATTGTTTTCCGAAATGACATGTGTTTACTAGTTTAATTGTTGCCCCACTATATTTTGCACCTTAACATCCTGGATAAACTGTAACCCCACTGTGTGAATTGTTTTCGCTACTTTCACTTGCCCCATTGTATTTTTGGTCCTTTGCTCAGTGCTACAGATTAGATTTTGAAGTGGGCGTATTTTACACCCTTTTTAAAAAAAAGTTTGGAGTAAAATGATTTTTTTTAGTGAGTAAAAAATTAAGTCCCATTCCCAATGGGAGTATTTTATAAGAGTAAAAATGTGTTTAAATGTAAAACAGAAATGTTTACTGTTAAATATTGTTTGCACCTTTTTCATTATTTTTTTATTATGGTATTTATTGAGCGTGGACCTAGCTTTGAGAAGCATTGGAGCACTGTACAGAGGTATACAACAGTACATATGCATAACGGAGTGCTTTTCAGAAGTAACAGAACAGATATACAGCGGGGGTAGGATACAGAGGGGCACAAAGGAGGAGGTACAGTTGTACAGGGTGGTGTGGATGAGAGGGACAGAGGGCATCTAGCAAGTCAGGTGGTGGCGGTGGCGAAGTGAAGGCCTATGTATTGAGGACGAGGGACTCCTTGAAGTGGTGGGTCTTGAATTATTTTCTAAAATGAAGGGCAGGGGCGAGTCTGATTCTGACGCGGGGGGGTTCCATAGTCTTGGGGCGTCGGCAGAGAACCCTCATTTTCTGGTCCTTTCCTTTTTGCAGCAGCACATTTCAAGTCTGCACATGTGGTGGTGCACTTAGTTATTCATCCAAATTAAAATATAAATGTGTACCCCTTCAGATCGGGCAGTAATAATAGTAATTTTTTCATGTGGCACTACTTAAAATCTGGTCCAAACCAATCCATGAAGCTGTGTCTGTGACAGCAGGGGGACAGCAGGTTCTTATGTGTTGGTTTCCTATTTTTTGTTGGAATATATTTACTATCTATATTCTTTTGGTGTATTTACCTATTTTTAGGAGTACGTGCCTATTCTAATATCACCAACAAAAGCATACAAAGCAACAACACGGCTGAACTTTTCAAAATCTGCAGGGAACTAGCCAACCCTTCCGCAGTCTCCTCCTCCCATCTTCCTTCTGAGGCCCTCTGCAATGCCCTGGCCACACACTGTGCCACCAAAACTCAGGACATCCTGAACACCCTTATTACTCACTCTCCCAATCATTCCCACACCGCCTGGGCCCCTCACCCTCCTCCTCCTTCCTCCCTCTCCTCCTTAACCCCTGTCACATCTGAAAAAGTTACCAGAGTTGCCGCTCAATGAAGGTCTCTTCCAAACAGGTTTCCCCTTGCTCATCCAGAACAATCAAGGACAGAATTGGCTCTCTTGCAAGCGCTTATTTCTACAACCACTCTTTTGCCACTGGATCTTTCCCCTCCTCCGTCAAGCACTCCCTTGTGTGCCCCCTCCTGATAAAACCTTTAGCAGATCCTACCTGACAAGCCATCTACCGCCCTATTGCCATCTCCACTTCCTGGGGAAACTGCTGGAGAAGCTTGCCTTGCCTCAACTCAACTCGCACACTAAACTTGTTGGTGGTCTCCACGATGTTCAATTTGGATTCGGAGCATACAGTGGCACAGAAACTGCTCTTCTGAACATCCGTGAAGAACTGCTCACATCTCTGGACTCTAACTCTCCAGATGTCTTCGTCCTACTCGATCTCTCTTCTGCCTTTCACACGGTCAACCATTCCATCCTCATACAAAGACTCCATGACACTCTTGGTATCTCGGAACTGGCACTGGACTGGCTGACATTCCTAACTTATTGCTCTTCCCAAGTCGTCCTGGGCACCTTCTCTTCTCCTACTTCCTTCTCCTCCTGTGTTGTCCCCCAGGGTTGTATCCTCTACCGTTGGCTCTTTAACGTCTACCTTGTTCAGCTGGCACGCCTCATCTCCTCCTACTCCCCCAACTTCCAGTGTTATGCAGACGATGCACAACATTTTTTCAAACTTCCTGCTGACCCTCTTGCACCTTGCTTCATCCCCAGCTGTCTATCTGCCATCCAGTGCACCTCCAACGATCTCTGGCTCAATGCCAGCAAAACTGAGATCCTTTGCATTGGGACCCCTGCTCCCTCCTTCTTCCCTTCACTCTGGCCTTCCTCCATGGGCTCTCCCCCGCTCCTTCTGAAGCCAGAAACCTTGGAGTCATCTTCAACTTCTCTCTCTCCTTCCTCCCTCACACTCGGCACATTGCCAAGAAGTCACACTTTCAGCTCTTCCTGCTCAAAAGGAATTCTCAATGTTCTCACTTTCCCCAGAAGCTCAATGTTACCTGAGCCCTGATTCTCGCTAGGCTTGACTGTTGCAATCGCCTCCTCCTAAATCTACCCTCTTCCACTCTGCGACCCCACCAGCTAATCCAGAATCTCTTCTGCCCTAAAAAGTCTTCACTGGCCCCCGGTTGCTGTACAGATTAAATTCAGATCCCCCTGCATCATCCACAAGGCTGTCTGGGGTCCGGGGACCACACTATCTGCAACTCTCTCTCTTACTAAATACTCTCTCTAGAACTCTACGTTCCTCTGGCACCAACTCTTTTTGTATAAGGCCTTTCACTAAACAGAGGGTAGGAGGTAGATGGCTTTCCTCAGCTGGCTCCCTCCTATGGAACAGCCTCCCCCCTCCTTCTGCGTCTTCAGCAGGACTTTCTTAAATTCCAGAAAGCTCCTCAAGAATTTGCTCTTTACCTCCTCCTTCCCTTCTTCTCTCCTCTGCTAATCTCACAGTTGCTTTGATTGGTGTCTAGGGCCCTTATGCGTCCTCTGCCCTTGACCTCCCACACCCAATCTCCCCAGTTTCTGTCTAGCTTCAGCACTTGCCTCGGCAAACCCTCCCCCCTGGACATTGGTCGAAGGGAGCGGTGCTCCTCTATTTTTTTAAATTCCGTTTTACAGCTCCTATACTTTTATTTTAAAAAGAAACCGTTCCGGAATGGTTTAGTTTTAAAATAAAAGTGTAGGAAGACATTGCAGCTTGCACTTTCAGTGCACTTCACTGAACGTTCCCTTAAACAGCAGGTGCAAGTGTTTGGGGGTTTGTATTGTGTGTGGGAGGGAGCGTGGTGATGCGGTTTGTGGGGAGTGGGTGCAGGCCAGCAGGGAACATAGTTCCACTACTTCTTTTTGTGCACTTCGACCACTGCCCCTGGAGGCTCGCACTTTTTCCACCCAACGCGTCTCCTGGCCATGTAGCACTTAAAATACCTTGCTCTTCATCTGTGGCTCACCCACGAGGACGGACATCCATCGCCTTCCCCGACTTCCCTCTTTCTTTCTGCACTTGCACGTTCAGAATACTCACCAGGCATAGTAGTCAGTTTGTCCTTGTTCCTCCACCGCCTGCCCCCCCCCCCGCACTGTATCTAATATTTTGTGTATTTTAATGTGTTCATTCCCATGTTCCCTCCCTTTTGGTCTCTGTGGGCGCTTTGAAACAGAATGTTGTTACTGTATAAGCACCAAACAAGCGAACATAAAATAAATAAATACTGTGATCTGGTTCATCTAGCGCCTCTGCTTTCGCCTCACTGGTTGAAGACTTCTCCCTGGACTCAGTTCATTGTTCTTTGCAACTATCTCCTAGAACTTAGATTAATTCAGCATGCCCAACAGGTCTCTCCTAGAACTTGGCATGGTTCTGGATTCTTGATCTGTCTTTCCTGCATCATATACTGATTCAGAATTCTCAACCGATCCCTTCTGGACCATGGTTCTGTCTACGATTCTCAACAGGTATTGCCTGGGCCTTGGTGCTTTTCATGATTACCAACAATTGCTTCTTGGACCATGGTTCTGTACTGGATTCCTCCTTCCCATTAGGGCCCTTGTCCGGCAGCTGATGATATTGCACCCTTCTGCCACAGGTCAGTCTCTTTTCCATTTACCTTAGGGTTGCTGGAAGAGGTCCTTTGGTTTTGGCCTTCCAATCACCTCAAGTCGCGGGAGCGCTGTTGCCAGTACCCTTCTTACCCTTTCCTTCCAGGGCCACTAGGGGTGGACTGCTCTGACTTTGGTTCTTCTTTGATGCTTATTGACTTGTTCCAGCCACCAATCCCCCTCAGGATCCCTTCCTTCAGAACTCTCCCCTTGGCGCGGGAGCACATATTCCTCCTAGATTTTTTATTTTATTTTCGAATAGCAACAGTTTAATAGAACCTTTGTATTGTTTCCTCCTTTTTTAAATGTAGTTAGGATTATTACATAAATCACAATAGCAAACATATGAAAATCATTGTGTGCTATTCCAATCCCTACCTAACTGGTTGTCTAACAAACTACTATTGTGCATCATTTCGCAAAAACCTTGTACACAACATTATGCACAGTACAGCCAATTTCCTCCTGATCCTGAAACATTACACTTTTACCATCTACAGTTTACTATAAATATAAGATTAAATCAACACGAACAAATAAAACCGAATTGTACCATATTTCCACCTCTAGAACAGCCAATAATATAATTATTATTGCTCTTAACATTGCTTGTACTAACCCCCCGTTGCTGTGGCTTCTCTTGGGAAGTAGTGGCCTGCAGGTTCCTACCTCATTCCACCTCGAGGAGACGCATCAAGTAGCTGCTGGACAGCCCAGGTACTCCGGATCTCTCTCCTCCCCGCCCCCCACCATAATATGGTTGGAAATTGGTTAAACTCACACCCAGTACTTTGTAACTGCACACAGCAGCATAGCTATCCTCTCTCCCCACTAACCTATCCCGCCCCCCTCTATTGTAGATACAGCACAGTGCCTGGATACCATGCAAAATCCCATTAACATAACTTAAGTTCGGTTGTCAAAAGTTAAGCAGAATGCTGCTTGTGGCTTTCTTTATTTTGAGTGGGTAGCTATTTTTACAGTTGAATGTCTTTTGGTGACAATGCATGGATGTCTCATTATTTTTTAACCATTGTTATGAAAAGCCACCAGAAGGGTATTTGTCAGATTGGCATAGAACTGTGGTTAAGTAAGTAATTGTTGCTTTAATTTAGGAAAAGATTGGTATGAACGTTTTCTTTTTACTCATATTGCAGACTTCTAAACAAGTCATAATGTGTCTTTCTTAAGTTCTCAGAAGAGTGAAGGTCACGTTTATAGACACTGCTTTGAGGATGGAACATGTTCCAGAAAATTCTAAAATGGGCACTGCGCTGGAGATGCGAATCAGCAGGTATGTTTTTATTTTTAAAAAAATAATTCTTAAGAATTCCATCTCTTTTCTGGGAATTTACATCGCATTTTTAATTTTCCACATTTTTTCCTCCATTAAATACACCAGTTCTGCATTCATGTTCCTTACTTTAGTCTTTCAAATAGTTAATTTAGAGCCCACTGTTAGTAAATGAAGAGGTCAGACGCCAACTTTCCAAAAATGACACATCAAATATTGCAAGCAAGCATAAGAAGTGAACCAAAGCTTTTAGCTGTGTTTGAGGGAAAGGAACTCCCAACACAGAAATGTATATAAAACTGGCGTTTGTCCTCACAGTCGTCACAATACATCTATGAAATGTGAAAAGCTGCAACCAAGAAAGAAAACATTGTGCGAGGTTAGGGGAAATATTTAACATTTCAGGCAGAAGGCAGATGTGCAAATACGTACGTTTTGGAATAACAGTTTGGTCATATCTCCCATTGGAGGTGCTTGCTATGCTGAAGTGGATCTGGGAGTCTACAGTTTTAATCTAGATTAGTATTATTGTCTGAGTGTACCTGCAGTAAGAATGTATTTGTTTTGGCCATCGTTGATGTCTGTCTCTTATGAATGGGTACATTTGAGGAACTTGGATTTTGTTTATAATATATCTGCAATGTATACTATTGAATCATATCTAGGATGGATGCATCTAGTGACTTAATTACTCCTCTGCTTAAGAAACAGATTTATAGGAATAGCATATTAGATTATGAATACCTTCATTTGCACCCTTTCAAAAGTGCACAAATGGCACAGTATTTTCAAGATATTCCCACAAATACTGAATTGAGAATGCTATCTCAACAGGGTCACTATGCTGTCGGCAAAGACAAAATCACAAGATGATGGACATTAGTTTTTTGCCACTAAATATTCTCTATATTACACCATGTCGCATTCTGATCGTTATTGCAACAGGACGTCTTTGATATTCGCATACAAAAGGCATACAGCTATTGGGGATGCTTCCATTCATGAGCCAAAAGTGTCTTACATCTGTTTGAGAATAGAAAGCCACTGAATGTTTCCATGTCTTGCATGTGTCTGTTGCATTTAATAATATACATTTTTTATTTTGATTTAGTTCAATGAAGAACTTACACAAAATAATATCAATACAATCAATCAATGAGCACAATTGCAATTCATAAAGCATACAAACAATTCATGGTTCAAATTCAGATTCAAATTTCAAATTCACCCCAAAAGAAACATAGTATACATAGTAGACCAAAATATAAAACAGATTATCAGATGAATTCGATAAATTCATAAAACCCATAAATAAATCATACTCATAAAATCAACGGGATCCACCTGTAGGAACCCAGAATAGCGATGTCTACCGTCACAACTGCAAGCATACAAACAATTCAACAGTATCCCCGTGGCCATTTAGATAACTACACCTGGGGAATTAGACCCCCTCTATCAGCCAGCAACGGTTGGACTTGCCGCCATACTCGATATAAAGCCATTTGCGCAGAAATAGTGTCTGCATTTAGGCAATAATCCCAAAATGAGTCTGCTAGGATTCTCTTATAACTATGCACCAAGGGTATCCGGTGATTCCATCGAATACAATGCATCGAATGCAAAGGCCTCGAAAAAATGCATTTTTTGTAGCTAAAGGTTTTTTTAAAAAAATTAAAATGGGTTTTAAAGGGTTAAAAAAATGGGGTTAGTGTGGACCCCCCCATTAAAAAAATTAAGAAGTAAATGCATTTTTTCGATGCATTTTTTTTCGAGGCTTTTGCATTCAATGCTTTTGCATTCGATGCTATCACCATAAACCTGCACCAAACCCCCTAAATTGCACATGTACTGAGGTCCCAATTTAATGCACTCAGTGACGACAAGCCTAGCGGATTCCAGCTGGTCTAAGCCACATTTACGACAATGTCTATTCTCTGCACCAATGCCCAGCTGAGGACCCGTAACAGACCGTACCAGCAATTGGTTGGTATGTAGTTTCAACAGGACAAGTCTTATAGCTGGATCAGGGCACAAAAGCAGATAGGGTTGTGTTTTTCCATAGCGATGAACCACATGGGACACTGCTCCATAACACCTTAGTTTAGATACATGACTATCATTTCTGCACCAGACCCTCTTGTTAAAACTTCTCTCGAAAGATTTTTTCAAGTGGGTAAAGGGTGTTTTTTTACTGAATTCAGGAGTCCAACTTATCTCTGTGAAGAGTTGCTCATTTAGAGCCTTACAATTGGAACCCCTGTAGGCTTTTTTCGCTTCATAGTTCTTGTCTTATGCTGCCAGTAACTTGCAGACAGGGCCTGATCGAGATTTTAGGTAAAAGCACCTCCTAGCCCAGAGTGCCATACCACTGTTGCATTTAAGGAATTATGCCCCCTCCCTTTGTTTTCACGAGTAATCATCAGTACACCCACTCTGCAACTCATAGCAATGTATTATAAATGTGTTCTACAGAGCACCACTTGCATTTTGATACACTTATCACGGCGACCTGCCCTTGTTCGCCATAGCCATTTTGTGGAAACATAAAATCAGACATAGGCAAGCGAAGTTTGAATGATTTGGTGGCACAAACTGGAATATACACCCCTCCAGGGGACGCCTGAGGCCACCAGAGGCAACTATAGTCTAAAATCTTTTACACAATCACTTGCAGCCATGGAAATGCGTAGGCATTTTTGCCTATTACATTACAACACAGCCTTTCTTTTTTTATTTTTCAACAAATCTTGTTATTGAAGTTTTGTTAACATACATAAACAGCGCTATACATCATTCAGATCATAATGAGACGGAAGAAAAAGAAAAAAAAGCAGAAGAATCAAAATCAAACGCCAAATATAACAAAGTGAGATCAGGGGAATATGGGGGGAAGACGGTTGGGGGGGGGGATAGCTTCAGTTCGTGGAAAATCAAGATGGGGGCAGCTGCTGAATGTAGGCTCTAGGCCTAGTGATTATGGGCATAGTTGGGTCGAGATGAATGAGTGTGGCACTAATCCGCTTTATTCCAGAGTATCTTGTTCGTTGGATGGTCTGTGGATGTCCCTAGCAGGGGTTCGAGCGTCGTTTGTCGTACTTAACCAGCCAGTGGAGGGATGGTGGTTGTCTCGCAAACACCTGGAAATTGTTGTGCGTAGTCCAAATAGGGAGCCCAGGTATTGTAGAACTTGCTCCTGTTTCCCAAGCGGAAGGCGGTTATTTTTTCGCTACTGCTATGTCCCAACACTTTGTCCACTACATGGGGATTGCTGGGCCTTCGAATGTTTCCATAGTCTTGCTATCAAAAATTTTTCTGCTGTGAGTAGGTGAGAACATAGATCCCCCAGTCAGCCAGTTATCAGGAATTGGCCGTCTCCTGTACCCCCCAATAGGACTATTCCTGGGTCCCACGGGATCGATAGGCCTATTATTAGCTTGATCTGCTCTAATATCTCTTTCCAGAACAGCGTGGTTCAACACAGCCTTTCTATATTTTTGCTTTATCACTATCTATGTTTGGATCTCTTTATCAATTCTACGTCTTGGTGAAACTACAAGATACTCGATCATCCTCTACATCAGTCAAAGTAGGTGTTTAACCGTATTTATGTTTATGGTGCAGCATGTACTTGCAGCGAAATGCATGTAACAGCAATAGATTTTTGTTTTAAATGTTTTCATCTACAGAAGGCCGTGGTGCTTTCACATCTGCCTTTCCCTAAACATTCCCTGGAAAGTTGATTATTTTTTTATTTTCCATATGGGATTGATCACAGTTTATTAACTTGTAGTATGAAGTAATTGCATGTTAAGCTTACTTTTCTCAAAGTATGTGATTACCATTGTTCCATCATTTATAATTGTTCCTAATACATGTTTTATCTGTACGTTTTCTTATAAATTGGTCACCAACACTATTACATTATTTTATTCACCCAACTTGTTTCCAATTTATACTGGATGTTTTGTACTTATTTATGTGTGAACCCAAGTACACTGATGAAGAAATGGAAGCACTTACCATCCTTCCATCACCTGTAATATGTTAATTTGTGACTACGGTATGTCGACTGATCAATCTGTATTTTATTTTAAACTTTATTGTGCTTGACATAACAACAAGAGAGCGAGCATCTTACAGATGTATGCAAATGAGCGATCAACATACACTTTGCAGTAGTGGAGCATACAGAATGGTAGAGGAGCACCAAGAAGCACATCGTAAGAAGTACACATATTACTATTCCAATCGATGCGTATCCTTCAAGTAATTGCCAGGGTTGGGGAGGAGAGATTGTCAGTCATAATCAGTGTCAGCCAATATAGATGAGATATAAGAACGGAATGGAGCCCAGATATTTCTGGGTCGTGACACTAGTGGTTGCTGGACCGCCCAAGCCGCCTCTGATGTCCGAGGCCCAAGTCACGGCACAAAGCCAATGAGCATGTGTGGGGGGGTCCAGGATGGAGCCAGCACAACAGTATACAATGAACTACTAGTAGAATACAGAGCCCTGCTAGTTTCCTGGCATTGCGACCGAGTCTAGGGAGTTCATGATAGAGACATGTCAGTGGGGATGGGGTGACAGAGCAATCCAGAATATCAGACAGTGGAGCAGACCTCCACCCAGAACTGATAGAGATGTGGGCACGACCAGATCATATGTATTTATGTTGCATCGTCCGAGCCACATCAGGGGCACCTAGGGTGCGGGGGATGATACTTCGACATGTGTAGTGCAGTCTTATCGGGGTACAATGGAACCTGTGGAGTACTTTGAATTGGATCCATTTAAAGCGGGAATTGAACGATATGTCATGGATACGAGCACACATACGGCCCCAACGCTGATCGGTTATTTCGATTTCCAGTTCCTCACCCCAGGTACGTCTCAGTTGATCAAAGGGGGGAGTGGCCTTGGATTGAAGCGCGTATAGTCTGGAGACATTCCCCTTAGAGGACATAGTATTCAGGATTTCAGCTAAATAGGATTGTCTGGGGGAATTGCAGGGAAGTCTGGCTATCTTTTCGTAAGGGAGCGGCGGAGACCTGTATATTGGAGAGAATGAGAGGGTCTCCTACGCAAGGATGTTGGAAGATCTGGCCATTCAATGAAGTTACCCTGGTCAAAGATACCTCACAGTTTTGAAGCCTTTATCGGCCCAGAGGCGTACCGCAGCCAGAGGTATGCAGGGAGCCTCCGGGAAGAAGTTCCAGAGGGGAAGGTTGCCATGAAAAGGATGTGAGGCAGCTGCCAGTCTCCACAGTTTAGCTAAAGCCAGCAATGTGGAGCACACAGGGTCGAGGGGTTTGAACTTGGCACGTTGAGAGGGGAGGACTAGAGAGCGAATATCTTGGCCCCCTATAGCAAGCCGTTCGAGCCTGGTGTGTAATGTGGGGTCTGTAAGTATAAAGCAATGTGGGGCGTATTGTGCCTGGGCAACCATCCAGTACCTTTCAAAGTTAGGGGCGGCGGCGCCACCCTCGGACATGGGGGCAGTTAGCGTCTCCAATTTTGGGCAGACTGCACCAGAATGCCACACGAAAGTATTTACGTTACGGGTTAGTGATTGAAAGAATTCGTTGTGGGGCATTGAGGAACTTATAAAGGAGTTGGGGGGGGTGGTGAGTACAATCATGTTCAGAATACCGATTTTACCCACCGAAGAGATTGATAATTTAGCCCAGCCTGTACATTTCCTGGTAAGTGTAGTACGGTATTTTCCAAAGTTGGCTGTGTACAGAGGGCCGAATTGGCGAGCGACCACAACACCTAGATAAGTGATCTCAGTCGGTGACCACGTGAAGCCTAATGGGTCCTGGGGGAGGGAGGGGAGAGTAACTTCAGTGAGCAGGAACAATTTGGAGCACTTCACCTTGAGATGTGAGATCTCACCAAAATGAATGACATCGTCCAAGATCGAGGCGAGGTTGTCAGCAGTGGAGCGAATGAAGAGGAGAGCGTCGTCAGCATATAGTGAGATAATCTCGGGAGAGCCAGCCAGTCTCAGACCTCTATGCATGTGCATTTGACATATCCTGCCAGCTAGGAGTTCGATGGCTACGGCAAAGATCAGGGGAGAGACAGGACAACCCTGCCATGTACCCCTGGCAATTTGGAAGAGGGCTGAACATATGTCCTCAGTGCAGACTATGGCCACTGGATGTGAATAGTGAAGCTTGACCCAGGACTGGAAGCGGGGCCCGAAGTTGCTTTTCTCAAGGACCCGCCAGAGATAGTTCCAGGAAACATAGTCGAACGCCTTCTGCATGTCAAGGGTGGCCGCCACTGCCTGCATGGTCGGGTCAATCTGGGCGAGAATATTGAATAGTCGACGCAGATTAAGGGCGGTAGAGCGTCCCGGGATAAACACTGCCTGGTCTGGGTGTATAATGTAAGACATATACGGGGCAGGTCTCAGAGCCAGTACTTTAGCATAGATCTTGACATCACAGTTGATAAGAAAGAGGGGCTGATATGAGCCTCATTGAGTGAGCAGTTTGCCTGGTTTGAGTAGCACTGAGATTATGGCTTCTCGGAGGGAAGGGGGGAGAACACCCAACTCTCAGGATTCCTCCCACAGTGCATGCAGATGGGGGACCAGGCAGGCTTTGTACTGCTTATAAAATTCGACCGGGAAGCCATTGGAAACAGGTGCCCTTCCAGATGCCAGGGAATCAATGGCCTTGGATATTTCTTCGGGTGTAATTGGTTCATCCAGGGAGTGCATAGTTTCGGTGGAAAGGACAGAAAGTGGGAGACTGTCCAAGTATGCCTCAACATCTACCGCAGGAATACTGTCAGCATTGGAGTAGAGGGATTCATAGGATGAGCGGAATTCCACATGAATAGCTTGTGTTGAAAGGGCCAGGGTGCCATCAGCCCTTTCTATGGCCAGTATGTGGGGTGAGCCGAACTCCTGGCAGAGAAGCCTAGCTAAAATACAGCCATGGCGCTTCCCCTCCCCATACCTGCGAGCTGAGTGGGGGCCATTTAGGAATTTCCTTTCCTGTTCCGCTTGGGAGCTAAATGTATCCAGTTCTATGCGGATATCAGAGAGGGCAGTGGGTGACTGTGAGGAGGCATATTGGGACTCAAAGGAGGAGAGTCGAGATTCACTTTTTGCAATGTCACTGCGGATCAGTTTAAGGATCCCAGGCTCTTTGGAGATCGCTATGCCCCTTATGTAGGCTTTGAACGATTCCCAAAGGGTAGCCTGCGTGTGGACTGAGCCAGTGTTCAACGCAAAAAAGTTGTCTATGGCTGTCCCCAATTCTACCTTAAAGGCAATATCCAATAAAGAATGAGATTTCAATCTCCATGACCGAGGCCCTTTGTTATCTCTACCCCAATCCAGTGAGATTGCTATCAGGGAGTGGTCAGAGAATGTTCTGGGAAGAATTGCCATGTGTGTGATGGTTCTGATAAGTATATCTGAGACAAGCCACCTATCGATCCGTGAATGGGAGTACTGAGGAATAGAAGGAGTATAATTGAGAGACCGGATGCATCAGTCTCCAAGCGTCTGACACCATCACCTGAGGCTGTATTTCTATGACATTTCTAGCTGCTTTGAACAGGGGTGGACTGGGAACTAAAAGAGGCCCTGGAATTAATTACTGGGGACCAAAAGAGGCCCTGGAAATAAGGTTCATAGTGGCCCCATTTGACACATTTTCAGCAAGCCCAATGCTTTTCCTATGAGAAAATTTGGAAATATCACACAAAAGAGGCCCAGGGTGCAGAGGCCCACCGGGAAATCTCCAGAGTTCCCTATAGGCCAGTCCACCCCTGGCTTTGAAGAGTTGACAGGGCTTGGTGCCCGAACTGTCAAGATTTACGTCCAAGATGTTATTAAAGTCACCACCCCAGAGGATAGGAACAAAGGGGAACCCGGATAGCAGGTATGCCAGGTGCGTGTAAAATCTGGGATCGTCCACATTGGGGCCGTATACATTAAGGAGTACAACTTCACTGTTTAACAGGGTCCCGAATAACAAAATATAGCGGCCCTGGGGGTCTACATGGACTGCCGTATGTTGGAACTTCAGGCTCTTGTGTATCAGGGTCATGACTCCACGGCTCTGGGTGGAGTAGTCCGTGTAGTATCGCTGTGGGCCCCATGATTTAGCGATCCTCCCACATCCGCCAGTGCCAGCATGGGTTTCCTGTAAAAATAGCAATTTCACTCTGTGGCGTTTAACATACAGCTGTAACAATCCCCTGATATTCCAGCTCATACAAACAAGGTTATCATCAGTCATCAGGACAAGTAGCGAACATTAGTAAAACGGAATATTGAGTTAGAAGTTGGGGTATAGGCTTCTCGAAAATGTGGATGGGGCCCTGATCTATATGTATGAGAATGGGTATGTTTGAGTACCCTAGTTCCCCATCGTATGCCAAGCATTTCTCAAAATAACAACCCTCCCAACCCACCCCCAATCCTCTCCCAATCAGAGGGGTGACTACCCAGAGAACTTCCAGCAAAACCAAAAACAGTGGCAGCATCGCCTGGGGGGCTGTGCGTTGGCCATGAGCGGCAATGCTTCCGGAACAGGGAGAAGACGAGGCATTTTTGTGGTGCATAGCGTGAAGGGAATGTATAATGGGTAAAGAAAACAAGTTTGTAAAACAGAGCAAGGAATCAATTGGTCCAAAGTAGACTTGTGGGCCATGGGGACCACCACTGACATATTCCGGAACACACTAGGTATTGGTATACAGTTTTAGATTAACAAGGCGCCATGAACTTGGCTGCTGAGGCATGTGTGGTCATCCCGGGAAATGTTTGTCGATAAATTTGGAGGACTCCTCAGGAATAGTGAAGTAGTAGACTTGATTTGAGTGTTCAATCCTGAGTTTGGCCGGATAAAGCATCGAGTATTTGACCCCGAGGTCCCGTAGCCTCTTCTTGGCAGCCAGGAACGTCTTGCACTCCTGTTGAACAGACACAGACAAATTAGGATACAGGTGGATCCTGGAGGAACCAAGGAATAGTTCCCCCTTGGCTCTTGCCGCTCGGAGGAGTGAGTCTCTATCACAATAGTTTATAACTCTAGCAATAATGGGATGAGGAGGCGCACCCGCCTTTGGTTTTGCCGTCAGGGCACGGTGTGCTCTCTCTATCGCGAATTGTGGGGAGAGTTTCGGGAAGTCCAGTAGCATGATCCGGGTGCGTTCAATATAGTCTTCCATGGGGCCGTCGATCCTGTCCTCCAGGATCCTGATAATGCAGAGGTTGTTGCGCCTAGAGCGTGATTCGAGATCTTTATTTTTCTTGCTGACATCCAGAACCGTCTAGAGCGTGGTCACCACTGCTCAAAGAGCGGCAATGTCATCCTCGGCTACCCCGACCCTGGTCTCCACCTCTGTGACCTGGTTATCAGTTTTTTCCATGTGGGCCTTGATCGATGATATGGTCCTGTTCATGTCATCCAGCTTGGAGTGTAGGGCAGTGAATCCTTCACGCATGTAATCCATAATTTTCTGAGATTCAGTGGACTCTGGAAGCGACGATGTAGTAGGTTCAGGTTCAGGTGTGAGCTTAGCAGGCTTTGGTGAGGCTTTCGCAAACATGTTGCTGGAGCTCTGCTTTTTGTTAGCTCCTTTTGTCATGGTCCCAACGGCTGCTACCAGAGGCAACTGTGCAGCGCACTTGGACCAGTAGTGGCTGAACAGTCAGGCAGGTCACCAGTGATGAATTGCCACAAGCGGTATGGTTGTCCAACTCAAACTGCAGAGGGGTGGTAGGGCTCCAGACAGTGAAGCTCACGGAAGGATTGGACAGATCTGGATGCAGTTAAAAGGTGCGTACGGTAGGCAGATCCGGGTCGGAGGTCCAGAGACCACGTGTGAGTGACCTGTGAGCATTGTAATAGAGGAGAGGCACAGTAGGGGTGGCCAGTAGTAATCTCACGGTCCATTAGGTCTAGATCAGGCTGGAGCTGGGCAGGACGTAATCTCCTGTCAGCGCCAGGTGGGTTACCCCCCTCGGGTGGACTGTATCCTTCCACGTAGGATTGTGAGATCGGACGGGGGAGCCTCTGCCTGAAGGAGGTAAATCGTCCAGTATTGGATCCTAGGGGGAGTGGCATCTGTGTATTAGGGTTCCTGTAGGGTGCATTTGGAGAGCTAGTCAATCATTTCACGTGAGCAAGCCCCCATCCGTGGGGGAACCAAAGAGACAGCCTGCACAGCCGGGTAATGTAGTGGTGGCCCCAGCCTTTGCAAGAAGCATACCATGCTGTAAAGTCCCTCTAGAGTATGTGTGGCGCTAACAGTGTCCCTTTCGCTGCCCCTGTACAAGGTCACAGATCTCTGTGGTGTCTGAGGTCCCAGCACCTGCAGCTCCATACCCAGCGCTCATGTGCTTTCAGGCAGCCCCCGGAGGGAGCAGGGAGACACGCCAGTAATAAAAGGCACCAGGCGTAAGGTTTGAACGCAGAGTTCGTGGACAGTAGTGCAGGGTGCTAGGGGATGCAGCCCACTGCTCAGTGTGTGTGAATACAAGCAGCGTGTAGGGCCACAGGGGCCGTTCAGTGTCCCTTCAAGTAGCGCAGCCCCCGCAGCACCTACCTTGCCTGCAGAAAATTGCCCTGCGGCTACAGCCGGGAAGAGGGGACCCAGCGCTCACAGGGCACCAGGTCAGGTGTTTAGAGACAGGATCTGTGCTTTCTTCGACAGTGCAGTATCTTAGCTCTGCATCGCTCCATCCAGTACCGCCCAGGGGCGTTGCTTAGGGGGCCACTTGCAATACCACCAATTTAGAAGGATCTGGACGGGTCCGCCTAGAGCCCAGGGAGTCAGATGGTATGATGCAGATGAGGCGGAATCAGGGTAGATGTGATGGCCTTCGATGTCGGGGCCCCCGCTCCAGGAGAGAACAGTATCCGCCGTGGGGTTTGGGACTACCTAGTAAAGGCGGGGTGTCCCAAGCCGCCCAACGAGTGCTCCCTCCTATGGAGAGAGCGGTGGGAGAGCATTGTCCGCCGCTCTGATGCAGGATGAGGCGGACAAGGCGTGTTGCCCTAGCATCCCCCAATGGCCCTGTGACCGACTCAATTACGACTTGAGCTACGCCGTGTGGAGCCACAGCCTGGGCCGCCTCACAGGGTTCCAGCGGCAAGTCACAGTCCAATATTTCTCTGCAGGGGTGCCTTCGCTGGAGTCAGCCAGTGGCTGCAGGTATGCTTTAAAAGGCTGCCGCCCGATTTTAGGCAAGAACCGCGGCACCACCACGGGTTATTTTCAGATCAGGATCGTCCCTTAATGCAGAGTTCACGGCTCAGGCGGCCATACTTGTTAAGCGCAACAGTGGCCCCCATCACTCTGTATTTCAAAATATTTTGTGTTTATCCTAAAGGCTTCGTCTATAAATATTCAAATCTGGTTCATATGCATTGAAATAGTGGCACACACTCCCAAATGTCAAATCATTCCTTTTGAAAGAAACTGTTTAAATGTGGATTTTTTGTTTTAAAAGTCTTTATATAATGTGGGCTTATATTAATATTTGCTCATATAATATGGTCTTAGTTTGTGGCTGTACTGTGACTGTAGCTTCTCCTAATGGCACCCTTTGACAAGTCCCACATTAGTATGTTGTCCCTGAAGTTTTATCATTGATATTGTGCCCCTAGATGCCGGCCCCAACCTGATTTACCCTTTTGGTTTTCACTCTGGTTATATTAGGATACTGGGAAGGGATATCTGGCAAGGATAATACAAATGTCTCATAGCTAATAATAAAAAAATGCTAAAGGCTTCATCCATTTTATATCTATTTAATCAAATGAACATTGTATATCGTATCAACAGATGGTACTATCTTGTGACATATAGAACATATATTTGGTGTACTCACGGCAGACTTGGAACCAGAGTGTGTCTAGTGATTCCCTGCATGCATTGTACATTGCATCCATGAAGATATACCAGTTTTTAACGGACAATATATGGGATTTTGGAGTATATAATCCTTCGAAAAAGTATGGACTGTATAATTTCCCAAGGCATATAAATTATAAAAAAATAAATAAGTGAATGTGAAAGTGGCAACCATCGTCATTGGCAAAATGGATATTAAAGATTTTAAAAGTATTCTTGTAGTGTCTTCAGATCTGTTCAAATCAAACCTAAAGATAAAACCTATACAAAGTATGTATTTGTAAAATTAGGAGCTAATCTGGTGTCATGTGTGTGATCTGATGTGCCATGAAGCAGAATGTCTAATGTTATTGGTAAGTACGAGCGCCATAGTGCTTACACGTTATGTTATGTTATTTTGCATTTATATAGCGCCTTATATACCATTGGTATGGTCTGAAGGCGCTGGTAGGTTGAACGCCCTTGGGAACCGAAGTTCAGATCAGTAGAGGGAGTAGAGGGAGTCAAAAGGTGCGTGTGAGCACCGGGTATGTGTGCAGCTTGTGCAGTATTCGTGTAGTAGCTGCTTCGTAGCGGTAGGTGTGGTGGTTGAGAGATCAGGAGTATGTGTTCATTCTGGCAAGATTTATCCAGCTCAGATGTGGCTGCGTTAGGCCTGAGGAGAACGCCTTGCTGGGGGGATGTGTAACCAGCAGTGTTTACTTAGAATGATGTGGAGTGAGTGGCGGATGTTGGTATGAGAACAGTTATACCGAATGGTGTCATAGTATCCCTGTGTTCTAGTTGAGTGATGATGTAAAGCAGAGAGTAAGCATGGTGGTGTGATATGATGGGTTATATGCTCTTTCAAACGTTCTCTGCATTCCAAACCAAACTATACATGTCACGCAATTCTATGTGCTCCAGTCCGTTCGTTGCACTCCTATCCACTCAATGCACCCCAGTCTGCTCCATATACTCCGTCCGCTCCACGCACTCATGCATTCTAGTCTGCCCTGCGTACTCCAGTCTGCCCCACGCATGCACTCTTGTCTGCCCCACGCATGCACTCCTGTCTGCCCCACGCTCTACACATTCAGCAGTTCTATGTACTCGTCCATTCTACGCACTCATCACTACTGGATGCAATCTGTGCTTGTTCGTTCTACGTACTCGTCCGCTCTACGCAACACGTCCGTTCACTCTGGGCACTCGTTCGCTCCATGCCCTCACACGTACTATGCATTCAGGTGTTTTACGCACTCACTCCCTCTACACACTCACCCCCTCTACGCACTCACCCCCTCTACGCACTCACCCCCTCTACGCACTCACCCCCTCTACGCACTCACCCCCTCTACGCACTCACCCCCTCTACGCACTCACCCCCTCTACGCACTCACCCCCTCTACGCACTCGCCCCCCCTAGGCACTCACCCCCCCCCTACGCACTCACCCCCCCTACGCACTCACCCCCCTACGCACTCACCCCCCCCCTACGCACTCACCCCCTCTCCGCACTCACCCCCTCTCCGCACTCACCCCCTCTACGCACTCGTCCCCCCTACGCACTCGTCCCCCCCTGCATTCATCCGCTCCCCGCACTCATCCGCTTTAAGCACTCATGCTTTTCACGCATTCAACAGCAATATCCTGTCCTATATATTCATCTCTACACTCATCTGTTCTATACCTTCATCTGCTCTGTACATTCATCCTCTCTGTACATTCATCCTCTCTGTACACTCATCCGCTCTATACACTCATCCGCTCTATACACTCATCGGCTATATACGCTCATACGCTCTATCCACTCATCTGCTCTATGCACTCGTCCGCTCTATGCACTCGTCCGCTCTATATACTCATCCGCTCTATATATTCACCAGGTCTGTACATTCTTCTGGTCCAGAGATCTACACACTCACTGCACTTCCGTATTCATCCGCTATCCACACTCATGCGCTCCACTTGCTTCTCCTGCGGATACATGCAGATACGACCTGGAGCTGTCACATGCTCTACATACTCATCTGCTCCACATACTAATCTTTTCTACACACTCACCCGGTTTACGCTCATCCGTTCTGCACATTCATCTGTTTTACGCACTCCTGCGTTCTAATCGCTTCTCTATATTTACGCTCTCCTCCGCGCTACACGCTCGTCTGCTCTACACACCTAGCCGCTCTACACACTCATCCGCTCAACATGTTAATCCATTCTATACACTCATCCAATCTACATATTCATTTGATTTCCACACTCATTCGAACTATATAGTTATGTTCTTCCACTCATGCATTCTTCCACTCGGCGCATTCATCTGTTCCACCTGCTTCATCCATTATAACTATTTCCTCCACGCCATTCACTTTGTTCACTCTTCATGCATTCTGTCCATTTCAGGAGTTTAAATCTCTTTACTGTTTCCGTATGATTTACTCTTATTAATCATTTCACTGCTTTGATCTATTTTATTCGTTTAATTCTGTTTGTCCTTCTAATTTATATTAGGGGTTATTAGCTGTCAATTTCTCGCATCAGGTAGTTTGTTGGATTGGTGTCATTGAGATGCCGTTAGTCTGTTTGGTCTAGTTTGGTACGGGTTGGTTTTAGGGAAAGAGCCAGGTTTTCAGCAGTTTGCGGAAAGACGTTAAATCCTCAGGTGGATGTGGTGTGGGAGTGAGTTCCATAGTGTGGGGGCCAAGGCTGAGAATGATGATCTGCCTAACCTGACTGAGTTTGTCTTCGGTATGACTAGGAGGCCAGCTGAGCTTGAGCTTGGGGTGCGTGGGGGGTGGTAGGGCTTTAGCTTGTCTTGAAGATATTGAGGTCCGGTTTTATACAGTGCTCAATGGCCGATGCATAAGGTTTTGAAAGTCACCCTTCAGGCTACTGGAAGCCAGTGCAGCGTCTTAAGGGATGGTGAGATGTGGTCTCTTGGGCCGAGCGCAAGTAGCTGTTTGGCTGCCGCATTTTGTGCCCTTTGGAGTTTATTCAGATGGTACGCGTGGACTCGAGGTATAGGGGGTTTGCGTAGTCCAGTCTTGATATAACGATTGATTGGACCGCGGAGAGTCTGTTGGGAAAGGAGAGATATGGAAAGATGCGCCTTAGGGTTTTAAGGTGGTAGTGGCAGGACTTTGAGACGTTGTTGACTTGACGCGAGAGTGTTAGGTCAGAGTCAAGGGTGCATCCAAGATTTTTCACTGATTTGGAGGGGGTCGGTGAGTTGCCCATGGCGGATGGCCATGGTAGTGGGTGCGGAAGAAGTTTGGAGTTGCCACATAGCATGATTTCCGTTTTGGAGGGGTTTAACAGGGGGTGGCTTTGGGTCATCCAGAGTTCTATGTCAAGGAGGCAGGAGGCCAGGTCAGGTTGGGGGCTGGGTTTTGCATTCAGGAGTTTTAGAATTAGTTGAGTGTCGTCGGCGCAGTTGTAGCATAGGATGTTGTGTGAAGGAATTATTGGTGGGAGGGTGATCAAGTAGAGATTGAACAGGAGGGCGGATAGGCATGCTCCTTGTGGGACTCCTGTGTCGACTGTCTTGGGAGATATAGGTGGAGAGTATCGTTATTTGGTACCTATCTTTGAGGAATGAAGCTATCCATTTAAGAGCGGTTCCACCAATTCCTAGGGAGTGGAGGCGGTCTAGGAGGATTGAGTCTTTGATCGTGTCAAAAGCAGCGAATAGGTCAAGAAGGATTAGTGCTGCGCATCTCGCGGAGTCTGCCGTCATTTTAAGGTCATCCCAGATTGAGGTTAGTGTGCTTTCAGTTCCGTGACGGGCTCTGAAACCTGATTGGGCGGGGTCTAGGAGATTGTTGGCTTCGACAAAGGCATTTAATTGGGAGTAGGCGGTTCGGTCAATGAGTTTGGCAAGGAACCTGGTGTTTGAGATGGGTCAGTAGTTTTTGGGCTCGAGAGGGTCGAGCGAAGGTATTTGAATTAGAGGTTTGACATGCACCGTTTTGAATGCGTCGGGGAAAGATACCAGAGGAAAGGGAGGCATTTATGATGGATCTTGCGTGTTCTCCTGTGCATGTGGAAGCGAACATTTCTTTGAGGGTTGTGGCTGGGCAAGGGTCCAGTGGCGAGCCAGATGGTTTGCGGGCAGATGGAAGTTTGAGAAATTGCTCTGGTGATATTGGACTAAAGGATTCGAACGTTGGTTGCGTAGTGGTCGCAGCTGGCCGGTACGGGCAGAGAATTGCCTGGTGGATATAGGAGAGCCAGTTTGGTGGCTAGAGTATTTGTTCTTTCGAGAGCCGTGGTGTAAAAGTGGAGGGAGCGTGAGTCGCACAGTGATTGTGAGGGGGTTGGGACGGTCGTGGTGCAAGCCGGATTGGTGAATTGGGAGATGATTTTGTGGAGTTCTTTGCTTGGGTTTTGCAGTTTAGGATTCGGGAGTTGTAGTGAGCATTTTTTGCTTTCCGGATTTCGGCCTTGTACTGATAAAGGTGTCGAGCCAAGGTGGCCCTGCTCTCCTGGGTTTTGTCTTTCTGCCATTTGCGTTCTAGGTATTTATACAGTTGTTTAGTGATCTTCAACTCAGGAGTGAACCATCTGGGGAAGAGGCCACGGCGGGTTGATGGTTTGCAAGGGGGTGTGAGCCGCATCAGAGATGCGTTGAGCCAAGAGTCAAAGGCGTCAGGGGTTAGTTGTTTGTTGAGATGGCAGGTAGGTGGTGGAGACTGGAGGAGTGCGTCAGCTAGGTCCGGGGCGATTATTAGTTTTTTCCAGCATTTGCGTAGATTTGGAGGTTTAGATTCGAGTACGGGAAGGGGGTCGGGTGAGCGATGGCGAACGAGGGGATGAGGTGATAGGACCAGATGATAGGGGTGGGGGGATTTAAATGAATCAGGGTGTTGGAGCTAAAGATGGCATCAAGAGTGTCCTTTATAGTGAGTCGGGCCATTTATGTGGGGTTGGAGGTTAATTGCGTCTAAACCGTCAACCAGAGAGTGTGTAATAGGGATGGTGGGGAGGTCGAGCCATATGTTGAAGTTTCCAAGAAGGGTGAGGTTGGGATGGTTTAGTTGAAGGGTGGCAATAGAGTCGCAGAGGTTGTTTGCGAATTGTCTATCGTAGCCAGGGGGCCTGTAGATTATTAGGAAGCTGTGTGAGAGCGACGGGAAGAGGGATAGTTTAACGAGGAGAGATTTGCAGGAAGGGATGGAAGGTTGGTTGTCGATGATTGGGGTGTGGAAGAGAGACTTGAAGACGAATGCTACTCCCCCTCTGGAGGGACAGTTCAGTGAGATAAGGGAGTAGTCAGGGGGGAAGGCTTCATTATCGATTGGGACGAAGTCGTCGGAGAACCATGTTTCAGTGATGAAAACTATGTCTGGTTTGTCAGAGGCGAGGAGGTCAAAGATGCAGTGTCTGTTTTTTGCTGTCACGGAACTGGAGCAGAAGGGGGTGGTGACGGAGAGAGTGGAGACTGGGGAGGGAGAAGGGTAGGGTGTGTGATGCTCAATGGGAATAGTGGGCGAGCAGAAAAATTGGCGGGCGTTGGGCGGGATTGGGTGGCAGCGTGTGTTAGGATGATCGGGTTTGGTTTGGGGGATTTGAAGGTGGGGTGTGGGCAGTTAGGAGTTTCAGTTGCAGTTGATGAGAAATCGAGGGAGAGGGGTTTCAGAAAGGGTGAAGCCACGGGGGAAGGAGGTGATTGCGGGAATGAGGTGGTGGGTCATACAGGGGAGGCGAAGAGTGCTGAGAGATTGAGGGGGACCAGGTACGTTTCCTCTTTAGTTTCTTTGTTGCGATTGGAGTGTGAGAGATGGGGAGAGGGATGCAGCTTCAGTTCTTGCTAGGGTTAGGCGTGCAGTTTTTAGGGAGGGGAAGGGGGTGCGGTCGGGGACGCGTAGAACGTTGTCTCCCAATAACCCCAAAAGGTTTTCATGCTCTAGAAATATGTTGTGCCACTCTGTGGACTGTTTTATTGCCATGCTGGGCAGTTAAACTCAATATGTATTTTTTATGATCATGTTGGTGTTTTGATTACCGAAATAGAACAATGGAGTGTTCCCGTGTAAGTACTATTGAACAACTGATTTGAAGGCTACCAGCAATTACTAAAACTGGTTATTGTCATGAATAAATCACTCAATTTAATGAAGAAATAATACCTAACATACTAAGCTTGTGCAATATATATTGTTGTTGACACAAAACCACAAGAGTACAAGAAGACATATATTTGTTTAGAAAAAAGGAAAACAAATTCTGAAACCCATACATACAGTTTTTTTATTATATCAATAGTTCTCAAAAAATAAGGAATTTCACAAAAAGATGACAAATATATACAAAAATAAAAAATAAAACCATTAAATGACTGTTGGTATGTTCCAAAGACATCAAACCTTTTTCAAGACAATACACAAATACATTTTGACTTTAGGAAAAGGAGAAGCTGAATTAATCCAATCACGCTCAGTCTGACAGGAGCCCAAGTCTATCTGTAGGGCTTAATGTGCTGGCTGGGTCATAAAGCAGACTATAGCTACCTGTCCCTAGCTCAATTAAAGTTAATATCTTTGGCCTTTTTATGCTTCAAGGTCAACCCAGAATCTGGTTAGGAACTGGGTAAGTCATGGTCACAGAGCAAATGAAAAAAAGTTTGAAACTTATACATAGTCAAACAAAAGGCTGAAACAATGTACACTACGCCTTCCGCTGTCCTGAATAATGAGAAGCGTGAAAAGCCATGTACACTGGTCACGGGTGTGAACACAACCCCCGTGCATGGACAGTGGCAAAGCTGGCGTTTCGTGGTGAGGTTACAAACGTGAACCACCTTCATCAGGAATATAGATCATTAGTTCAGCCCAAGAATCATTGTTGTCTTCCTATAGCGTTGCTTCAAATGCCTATCATACAGACATGCTGTTGTCATGCTGCTGATTACCAACAATTCTGACGTAGCCTTTCATCCTCACTTGTTTAAGAAATTTGGAAGGTGACAATTTCTATTATTTATTATTTTTTTTAATACTTTATTTCGGTTTTAACCATTAACAGATAAATCATATTAAAATAGACACACATGAAACAGGCATAAAATGTTCTTGCAATGCATTTAGTAGCTGCCTTAATATACTCACATAAATCATTAATAAAACCCACCTCCACACATGACAAAACAAAATTAATTGCGTGAGAAACATGGTTGATATTATTGCCAATAAATTCAACCAAATACACCTCAGCTACATAAAATGTGGCCCGATCAATAGAAAATGAATTTTCTTCATCAGTGCTACATACACCTGTGCAGTGCTTTGTGTTATGCAGCCATGCCATCTGTGCCCACAGAGGCACAATATTCAGTCCTATCATTGCAATAATGCGTCTTTGTGCCGGAGAGCGAATAGCGCTCAAAGAAAAGTTCTCAGCATAGGCATGCTGTGCCCTCATCAAATATCCTAGCGATCGTAGCTTCTCCATACTATTCATTGCAGAGTCAACATTTCTCTTTGTCGCTTTCATACCTAGTTGTTGCTTTGTCATCAGACCATCCCTCAGATCATCAAAGACAATTCCCCAATTTTGACACTAACTGGTACAGTTCTTATTCCAGGGTTAAATAGCATACGTCTCTGCCTTTGCCAATTCCTCCCTCAAATTCCAAATATTTGGGTTCCTCAGCGGAATGGAATGAAATTTGCAGAAAAATCCTAAAAACCTCAATTCGGCATGCACAACGATGTTTAAGACCCTTTCAACAAGTGCAAGAGAGGATTCCGGGGTACGAGACATCAGACCTAACAATTGTCTCAGACAAATACATAAAATATGATTTCTGTTAGGTACTCACCCATTTCTCAAGCTGCTTTTCGACTCTGCAGCCATTCCTTACACCCACTTAGCTTCTAATGGATTTATCCAAAACGTAGGTGTACTTGCAAAGCCAGGCTATATAGAGCAGCTCATCTGAGTTGTTCTTGAAGCTGGCACATAGTTCAAATGCTGCTAAATTTGTGTCTCTAGCAGAGAGGCCCTCAAACTGTTTGGCTGCATTCCCACCAAGGGAGGGGCACTGACAATATTCACAGTAGGCGAGGCTTACGTAGGGCTGCAGAGATACAGCTACGGGGACTCCCCTAGGTAGGGCCACATTTTTTTAAACAATTAAGCCCTCCAGGGCAGTCCATTGCTTGACCTCTTTAATAAGTAGCAATTCTGCACCATATAATAAGCAAGGAATAACCTTAGCTTTATAAAACTTAATTATTGGGAGGAGTGAAAATTTCCCATATTTATAGGCCACATAGCCTCATCCATAGCCAATAATTACATACATGTAGCCTACATACCTAAATTGCTCAACAACCTCTAACTTCAATTGATTTTATTTGCCAGGAAATAGCATTATCTTTGTTTTTAAAGTATTTGTCAAATTGGTAACTGCCATATAGTTAGCCAAAGCGGTTAAAGACCTCTGCAGGCCTATCAGTGTTTAGTTAATAAGATCATTCACATAGGCCAAGTACTGTATAGGCACTGGTCCTAATATTTTTGCGGAAACCGTTATTATTAAAAAAATAAGCATCAAGATCTGAAATATACATATGCCTGTCTCAGCCCAGCGAACGTGTTTACTTTTAGTTTGGGATATTAGGTGGTGCTTTTGCACCACCTATAAACCGAACCTATTGCATTATATAGGGAGAAATGGCATATGAGGAGGGACACAAAGCTTGTAGGTTTTGTGTGGTTGTTTGGCCACCGATTGACTACCCATGGCCATGCTAATCCCTATGGTCATTCCCACCCAGTTCCTGACCCTCCCCACCCAAAACACCACCTCATGGGAACACTTTGAGCTCGCATTAATGAAGCCTTACCATCAATCCGTGCACTAGAAGTACCTGCCAGTGTTTTCTCAAAGCATTCTTCTGAGAGTTAAGGACTTAATTGGAGTTGTAAACCTGCTACTGATGTAATAAAAATGTCTTAACCTGGTCTGCCTTCAGCCACTCGATTTATAAGCACTGTGTGTGTCCTTCATCGAAGTCCTGTTCAAAACAAACATTGGCAAAGCCAACAGTTTTAGCATGTGTATACCTATTAGGCATTTGCCTTTCGCATGCCTACACAAAAGCCCAAACTGTTAGCATTGCCAATGCTTGTTTTGGCACGCAGCCATTCATATCCAACATAATCTGAATAGTGGTATCTGTATGTACATTCTTGAGCAGATGCAATAAGGCTGAAGGGAAGGCCCATCGAGATAATTTAGTCTAAAACCTAATCTTTTTTTATGCGCTTTATACTGGAGACTTGTCTCTATGAGCGGGTCCGGGATTCAAACCTGTGGTGCTCTGCGTTGTCTTGCTTACAAGACAAACAAGTTGCCCCTGATCTATTTTCGCAGCCCTCCATGATTAACACTGTCGAAACCATGGAGAGGTCTTTGAAAGCAATATAAAGTGGCTTGTTTAACTTTTGGGCCTGGGAGAGTAAAAGCGTAAAAAGAGCCATTTTGAATTGTCCCCAGACCTCTTCTAAAACCTGACTACAATTGGTCAATTCCATTGCAAAGTGCCGTCCAAAATTTGACATGCTTTAGTGCATTTGCCGAAAAGCATTTACTGGACATATGTTATAGGACGTTAGTTTTCAGGTAGTTGTCTATTCCCCTTTTTAAAAATTGGCATCTGCATTCCAAATGATTGGACATTCTTTTAACTGCAGGATATTTGTAAAAAGGATTAATGTAGAGATGTAGTAGCTAGTCTGTGTAGCTCCGTCCCCACCGGATTTTGAAGGGTCCTGAGACCCCCTGAATGCTCACGAATTGGTGGTTCTGTGGGCTCTGATGGTTCCTGGCCCCCGAGGTGTCCTCTGCCGAAGTTTGGGGCTTCTAGCACCAAGGATTGCCACGTTAAGATTGTGTAACTAGAGAGCAGAGGTGCCCCACTCTCTAACCCATGTGGTGGCTCCATGTGAATGCCAGGCGAGACCGGAGAAGCCTCCGAAAGCAGGGATTTTTGTCCCTGCTCCTGGCGGATTCATCTGAGCATAGTTGGGACCTGAGCCCTGAGCCTGGGATTGGAGCTCTGTGGTCTTACTTGAGGCTGCAACGTGGCTTCAAGACCTGGGGACCTTGCAGGAGGACTGGCGGCCGCCAGGGTTATCAGCCGATCACCCACCTTCGTAGCAGAGCAGCCTCCCGGTGAGGCTTGTGCGGCAGACCGGGAGGCGGTGATCAACTGGGTAAGCAGCGGGTATGGAGATCTGTGCATCGGAGCAGCACCATTGGCGACCTGAGATCTGTGCAGCAATCCATATGACATAACATTCATAGAGAAGAGATACCTACGAGCACAGGACCTCCAGTACTGTTAACTATATGGTGTTCTCAGGGAAGGTATCCCTATATACTGGATCTGCATTGAGAAGTGCTTCTGACTGAAAGGTATTCTTTGAGAAGTGACCCTCACCAGTGAGTCGTATTTAGCAAAGGACATTAATGCCTAATTTTGCTGGGAGAGGTCGGAGACCTACTCTCACCTGACAGTTGTGATAAGATGAGAGTAGGTCACCAGGTGTGGTGGTAGTGAGGTGGCATGGGAGTGCCACATTTTTGACTGATCATGCCCAGGGTTGTGCGACTCCCTCCACCTTGTTTCCTTGGGTGGGAGTTTAGCACCCGGACTGTGCTGTCCTGTTGATCACTATTAGCTTCTGAGACTGCTATTCCCCTGTCAGTATACGCCAAGGAACGCACCCCTTACACGTCATAGGCTATAGCGCAAGACAGCTACGTTGACAGTGAACACTTCTTCTCACGATCTGGGTAAACGTTGCACCTCGTTTCACCCAAAGTCTCAATTCACTCGCTCTCTCATTCATGAGCGAAAGGCACTTGGTCGTAGAACTCCGTTTCATGGTTGTTGGATGATGTCATGGAGACGTTGGCGTCCTCTACATGCGCGGAGTAACGCTTCCCGTCCGGAGAGCGGCGGTCTCCGTGGTCATGTGACTAAGCACACTCAAGCTCCTCCCGCGCACTCTTCTGGTGCTTCTGAATTTGTACAGTGAGCTTTGTTCCTACGTTCTTGTGGTTCTATTGGTTTTTTAAAAAATATTATTTATTTATTAATTTTATGACAATCAACCAACAAACCACAACCAAACTTGCAGTACATATTACAATTTGTCATTCTATTGTTATGGTTGGCGACTTCGCATCTGTTTCTTGGACCTTGCCCATGCCTCATCTTCTGCTTTGTTTACAGATACTCTGGTAGCGACCCTGCTTAAGCCTCACAGACTCCTTGCTTCACTGGCTAACGCTGACCTAACCGCTTTACGGATTGCCTTCCTCTTTCTCTGTGCTTCCTGGAACCTGCCTGCAGTTTCTCTTTGTTGGAATGTCTTGCCGTGAGCCAACACGAACTGTGCTCCGCCATCGCGCATTAACAGTGCAGGGACTAGAGACTTCCTTAAGTGCACTTTGCCTCAGTTAGGCGTCCTCGTGCCGTCGGGCTAGTGTCTTCAAGTGGGACGAGAGACTGCATCTGCTTTCCAACTTAGGCGTCCTCGTGCCGGCGGGACAGCTCGTCATCAGATTTTTTTCACGCACAGAGGATAAAGGATTTATCATTAGTGTGCTATCAAGGACTTCATACACGGTAAGCAACACTTCGATCTTGAGCATTTATTCTGTCCCTGCTCCATAACCCTCACTGATATTCTCGTGGTATGTTGTTTCAGAATACCGTACCTTGCTGAAATCAGTCACTGTGCATACATATACGTAGACCAATCTATCGTCTCTTCCACTGTGTTACTCTCACAGGTCAGCATTTACTTTGTCTTGCTACTTATCTTGCTCAGTTGGTTTATTGTTGATCAATTGACAGTCTTTTTCTTGCAGCCATAGGTGTCTCGTGCTTTGTCCTCTCTTCTGATTAATAGACTCCTCTGTATGTCTTTACTTGCATCCAGAGGGGTACATTGGTAGGAAGAACTCTTCTCCTACACTAGAGTTCAACTACTTGATAAGAGAACCTGACACCAGTATTCCGAGAAGGCGAGTTCTGACTCCCCAACCTCCCCAGCTGTGGTGATCCTGTGTTGTGCGGTAGTACCCCCAGCCCCCTGCCAACCCAAGGCCAAGGTGTCTGGATCTTGCTTGCGTTAAGTTTCATCCGTTGGCCAGTGCCTGCTGGGTTTTGCAGTCCCGAATGTAAAGGTTTGTCTTGGGGCCTATCCTGTAACACAGTATTTTGGATGTTGGATGCCTTTGGCCCAGGCCCGGGTAATTCCTTCGATAGAGAGAGGTGTGACAAGAGTCTGTACCCACCCTGTTTACCGAAAGTGGCGGCAGACAAAGACCAGGAAGTCACCAACCATTGACACATGCACTGGAGAGACTCCCAGCAGTTTAAGTTTGTCTCGCTAACTCCATCTTTCAGCGCAGATCAACCTAATCTGTCCCCATTGTTGGGGGAATGATGAGATGTCCACGTAAAACGTAATTGCAGCTTTGTTGGAAGACATTGGGGGCATCCTTTCAGATATTGGCCACAGACTTGATGGCCTAGACAAAAATGTGGAAGATATGGATGATAGGCTGCAGGGGCTTGAGGCCAATCAGTACTTCGTTGATATGCTGGAAACGCAAATGGACATGAGACTGTCGGAATTGGAGCGAAGGGAAGAGGAAATCACACTTTAAATTGATGATTTTGACAATCGTGGACGCCTGAACAATTTAAGATTCTTTGGATTTCGGGAACAAGAGGGAGAGACTGAGAGGGATCTCATCAGAGCGATCAACGAAGTTAACAAGAAGGTACTCCTACGTCCTTTCCCCTTTCCTCCATACTGCATGGGCGTCCCTCGCTAGGGATGGGAACAGGACCTTTTTCACCAGCAAAAATGCTAGATTGGCTGCTGGCAGAGAAATCTATGTGGCCTCGGAAGGAGGGGCCTGAAGTTCTACCTAGGCAGGACAAAGGGCTTCTGCAAGTCAGATGCCTTATTCATCAACTTTGGTGTGTCTACACCAGGTGGTGAAGCTTCGAAGGCCTCGATAGCCAGGTGGATGGTTGCGGCCATTCAGGAGGCATACAAGTGTCCACAGAAGGAAATTCCATCAATTCTTCATGCTCCTGCAGTTAGAGACAAAGCAGCGGCGGTCGCCTTTCAGAGGCACGTTCCTTGGCAAACATCAGCAGAGCAGCTACCTGGGCTACCCCCTCAGCATTCTGCAAGCACTTTTGTCTAGATGGCAGCGCAAGATCAGATGCGGCCTTCGGGCAGGCGGTCCTGAGGAACCTGTTCTCTTAGGGTCTAAATCATCTCACCTCCCTGGGATGTCAATCAGTGATAATCGCCCATGCAGTATGGAGGAAAAGAGAGGGGACGTAGGAGTAATTATAAGTTAAACACCATAGTGACTAACATACTCCTAGTACATAGTCCCCTTTCTTCCATATGTCCCACCATCCTCCCCCATTAAAAAAGAACGTAGTTAAGCAGTTTAATCTGGCTGATGCCCCAAAGGGGACTGAGTTGTGGCGCCGGAGGGCAGAGTTAAACGAGTGCGTGTGGCCACGCCACGCCTGTGACTAATTTTAAAGTGGTAAAGACATTTTTTCCGGTGACAAAGGTTCAGTTTCCATCCCTAGTAAGGGGAGCTCATTCAGTTTGGAGGAAAGGGGACTATGGACTAGGAGTACTTTAGTCACAATGATGAGTAATTTATACTTTTTCAACAGTGACAACACGACGGGGCACACAGGAGTCTGTGCTCAGTGCTGACCAGATTGAATTATTACTCTGAAAAGGGGAAAATCCTTGAGAGGGATTGCTATTTTTCAAGACCTGTCCTCGTTCACATTGTCTAGGCGGAGACTGTGTGCTCCCTTGACCAAATGGCTTAACTCCAAAGGGGTGAGATCAGTGGTCGAAGTGTACGAAAAGAAGTAGTGAACTATGTTCCCTACTGGCCTGCACCGCTCCCCACAAACCCCATCACCACCCTCCCTCCCACGCACAATACAAACTCAAAACACGTGCGCCTGCTGTTTAGGCGAACGTTCAGTTCAGTGCAGTGCACTGACATTGCAAGTTTCAACTTCTTCCTACACTTTGATTTTAAAACGAAACCATTCCGGAATGGTTTCTTTTTAAAATAAAAGTATAGGAACAGTAAAACTTAATTAATAGAAGTAGAGGAGCACCGCTCCCGACCGCTTCGACCACTGGGTGGGATACAGATTGGGCTTTCCTTTCTCCCTGGAGTTTGAACTTCAAGGGTCCAAATACAAACTGATTACGGAGGATGATCTACAGAGGGCTGCTGGCAAATTAATGGAGGAAGAAGGCGTAGGTCACTGGCCGTGTCCGCATGCGAGGGGGATAAAGAGGTCCCGGGACCCAAAGGACTAAAGGATAAGCAGCGTATCTTTGGCTCCTGCAAATTCAAGTAACTGAATACCCTGCCACCTGCGGTTTTACTTGGTGATTTCGCATTATTAGTGGCCTGTACTCCAGGATTGTACATTTGGATGCTTAATTTGGAGTTTCCTTAATGTGATATGGTCTAATTGTGTGTGGAGCGGGGCTCCAGGAGGTTTTGAGTAATGGGGGTGAGTTGGGGGGACTCTTGTGCAGCTCCTTGGAGTTCTTCATGGTGCAGGGTTTGACTATGGTATGGGTGGCGGGGAATGGGGAATGGCAAATTTTAACTATGCTGCTACTTGTGGTCTGGCGCAAATTGCGCCGGACCAAGTAGCGGTAACGCTAATTGTATTGGCGGTATTCTAGTGCAATTAACGCTGGGATACCACCAACCTTTCCCGGGAGGATAGCTCAGCGGCAACGTGCTCGCCTTGGAAGCAAGACGACACGAAGCAACACAGGTTTGATTCCCTCGTCCGTGCTTAGAAACCTCTGGGTATTTAAGCGCGTTATAAATACGCAGCAGAGACAAAAAACAATTACGCAACTAAAAAACGAACAATTCCTGTAACAGCGCCTAGATGCCCGCTGGCTGTGTGACCAGCTCGTACGGGACCTTTGCCCTGGAACCGCCACCATCTCGAGTTTTTACTTGACCCTTTGGGGACTGTAAGCTCTGGGTATAAGATTCATACACCTAGCATTCCTAGGTCTGGAATTAGGAGAGTACGCGGTCACTGTGTCACCCATCTTTGGTGATTAACTTCGTGGGTGCCTTGCTGCTGTACCCTCAGACTCGCGGTGCAACTGGCCTAATCCCTTCATTAGGAGTGGAGAAATCGCCACTTTGCCACGACAGAATCCTCCCTATGAATGCAGTCCCTGAAAGCTGCAGAGCCACGCATCTGCAGGATTTGAAACTGCGACCGGCAGTCGAGTCCACTTCGAAGTTTGGTGCGGAGTGCGCCAAGGGTCGGTGAGTACTTGCAACCCTTACCAGTGGCCCTTGTCGCATCTATCAATTTTTATGCATGAGTGTCCTCTGGGGGCCACTCTTCTTTATCAAGGTAGCCTGTGCTACCAAACTATTCCCAACTCTTGGATCCTGTTCTGCCCACTTGGGGAGATCCTCCTCGAATAGTGGGTACTTATTCTTCACTGCCTCACCCACCTTCCTGAGTCGCTGCAGCGCCTTGAAGGGACCCCGTTTTGACTTAACGGCACAATTGCGTGCGCCAGCACTGAAAGTACTTTTAGCTCAAGGCTCCACTCCTCTTAGGGACTGGACTGCCTCTTAGTTAGGGTTTGAATTGTGAAGGACTGCCTAAAAAATATTTACACTGTCTGACCCCTTTCATTGCAGGTTGTGGATCAATACTGTGCACTATTCCTTTAGGCCATTGGTGACTGTATATATGTTTGCTAGATTAGTGTTTTTGTTATTACTTCTGAATATTTACTTTGTGTTTTACTTAAAAGGCCTTTAATGTAACTATCTTATTAATATTCACCTGACAGTTATTTGTGGTATCACTTGCTGTGTGCTCATTGTGGGCTTTCGATTACCCTCACCGCTCTTGAGACCTACTCTTGACCGCCGCCAATGCTACTGTGATTGGTCTGGCTTGTCCAGAAGGTTACCCTGTTCCAAGAAACTAGGCTTGCCTTATGAACCTCTGCCCACCAGGTCAGAGTTCAGAAATCCATCTTAACAAGGGCAGCCTTAAAATGTGCGTTACAGAATCAACCGTAGCTCTGATACCTTGGTCAGACCACGATCTTGTTAGAATTGACATTGGGGACTGGGCGATAGGAGGTCGTAAGGGGCAATGGGTGTCTAACGACTCCCTTTTGAAGGACAGAGCGGTGGCACAGGGGCTCCTGACCAGCATAAAGGAATATTTTCACTTCAATGACACTGGAGAAGTGGGGATCCCAGGGGTGTGGCAAGGTTCTAAACCCACGGATCAGAAGTGAGCTAATACGGATTGGGGCCCAGAAGAAGAGAGAACGGGATAAGCAGCAAACAGACTTGAGGGGTAAAATTGAAGCCTTAACCCCAGGGGTGACCTCTAACACACAGTTGTCTCTAGCCGTGTCGGCAAAACTCAGAACGTATATAGCCTGAATGAAGGCCATGCTGTTGCATCAGACGGAAAAAAGGCTGATCTTTCTCAAGCAGAAATATCATAAAAAAGGGGAGTGGGTGGATAAGATTCTTGCCTGGAAGCTGAGGGCGCGACGAAGGGCTAGGCTTGTGACAGTCATATGCCCAGTCAGAGATGTGATGGTGGATGCATTTTTGACGGAGGAGTTCTCCCTGACTCAATGCTCTGAGCCATTATAGTGGTAATTCCCACCCAATGTACAACGTATAGGCCGATCTCCTTGTTGAATAAAGATGTAAAATTATTGGCAATATTGCTGGAAAACAGACCTGACTGAGTTTTGCCGGCCCTCATTCACTGGGATCAAGTTGGCTTCGTGAAAGGTTGCTAAGGCTCAGATAATGTACGCAAGACTATTGACCTCATCCATTATGCCCAGGATCAAGACTTGGATGCGTGCTTGGTTTCTATTGATTCGGAGAAGGCCTTTGACCAGGTGGAATGGGTGTACATTGGAAAGCTATTGCAGAAAATGGGGTTTGGGCACAATCTTTTACAATGGATAGCTAGGGTACTAGTGAACGGTGTGCTCTCCACCCCCTTCCCTATCACTAGAGGTACGAGAAAGGGGTGTTCCCTCTCCCTGCTGTTGTATGCAATGACCATGGAACCCTTGGCGATAGCTGTACGAGAGAATCAGGTGTGTCTAATGTTGGGAGGTGAACTTTAAATTGTCCCTCGGATGATATTTTGAGCGACCCTGACAATGTCCACCATTCCCTTCCCAAACTTCTGGCACAATTGGACTCCTTCGGCTTTTTCTCCGGCCTCAAAATTAATGTGGCGATATGCAAGATGACATATTTAAAGCAAAAATTCTATGAAAGGGAGATAAGGCGGATAGAATCTAAGCGTCCAGACTGATAGCCCAGTGGGCTGAGCGATGGGTGGAGCGAATCAGGGAGGACGAGGGAGGCGGGGTGACATCCCCCGCTGAGGTAGCCAACCTTTTTGCGAAATATTATGAGGACCTTCATAAAACCGAAGGTTCCGGGGATATTATAGAGATGCAAGAACATATAGCCAGGACAAGGGTGACACAATTAACTGAAGCACAGAGGGCCGCTCTTGAGTTCCCTTCGCCCCAGAGGAAATAAAGGCGTCAATAAACAGACTCTCCCCAGGATGGGCCCCAGGGGAGGACGGCTACACAATGTGTTTCTACAAGCAATTTGTGGATTCCCTGGTTCCTCATATGATGAAGCTATTTAACCACATACCGGAGACCGGTGATGACCCACCCTCCTTCACAAAAGCCCATATAGCAGTTATCCCTAAAGTAGGAAAAGATCCCACCAGCTGTAAATCATACCACCCAATATTGCTATTAAAACGGATGCAAACATTTACACCAGAACGCTGGCAACACGTATGGAAGATAGCATGCTGCGCCTGATCCACCCGGATCAGGTGGGTTTCATAAAAGGGAGGCAAGGGGCAGACGCCATGCGTGAAACCCTAGATTCTATGGAGCACTCAGGGAAGGACAAGCTCTGCTCCGTCTTGACTCAGAAAAGGCTTTCGATGGGGTGGAGTGGGAGTACCCCTGGGCCACACTGAAGAGCATGGGATTTGGGGAGAGGTTAATGAAAGGGATTAAAGCGCTATACAACGCCGCCACATGTAGCGTGGTAGGTAATGGCAACATTTCAAGGGAATTCACCCTCACTAGAGGAACTAGGCTGGGATGTCTGCTCTCCCACCCCTCCTATATGCCCTGTCTATAGAACCCCTGGAGAACGTGATCAGAATGGACCCAACCTTTGAAGGGATTAAGGTTGGGGACACTGAATACAAGTTGGCAATGTTCGCTGACGACCTGCTCCTCTACTTGGCTAATCCCTCAGCCTCCATACCGAGAATCCTACAAACCATAAGAGAATATGGGAAATGGGTGGGTCTGAAGGTCAACATTGACAAGTCGATACTATTCCCTATAACAACTCGAGAGACACTCCTGAAGAGAGCCTGACCATCCAGGGAGTTTGAGTTGCTCTGCGATCACTAAAATACCTGGGCATCAGTATCACGAAAGAAGCAAAGGACAGAGCTAAAAGCGGACTTAGATAGATGGGCAAAGCTGACAATCTCCTGGCTAGGACGCCTTAACGCAATCAAGATGGCAATCCTCCCCAAGGTCCTTTACCAATGCTACATGCTCCCAATAGAAATCCCAGTGAATCACTTAATCGATCTCGAAGCCAAAATCACTCAATTCCTTTGGCAAGGGAAGAAGCAAAAAGTGTCCTACAGCGCCCTTATACAAGACAAAGAGGACGGGGGAGTGGGCCTCCTGGACTGCTATACCTATGATCGAGCAGCCCAATTTAGGGTCCTGGTGCCGTACCCGAGAGGAGACGAAAACAAACAATGGGTTGAAATAGAAAATCATGCATTACGCCCTGTAACACTGGGGGAATCGCTCTGGGCTGCAAAGTCGACATTTCCAAGTAAAGTCATCAATCATAAAATGCTGGGTCCGCTACTGAAACTATGGTGGAGTAAAAGTGAAATGAAGGGGCAGACAATCTGGCCCTCTCCCATGAGCCATATCTGGGCCCCCACTATCAGAAATGAGATTCAAGCAGCATTGCGCTTCCAGGAATGGTACGAGGCTGGCCTAGAAAGAGTAGATCAGTTGGTAAAGAAATACTCGTACATCTCGCTCCAGGACCTAGAAACTGGGTTACAAATCAAACCCACAGGAGCGTTCCAATTCCTACAGCTGAAGGGAGTCTTGACGGCCCTGAAATGGAAGGAGAAACTACAAAGGGACTTAACGCCATTCGAAAAGATACTGAGTTAGGCCACATAGTCGAGAGGCCTCAGCTCTAGAATATAGAAGACCGTCTTGAGCAACCAATCAAGCAGGAATAAAGCCCTCAGGAAGAGGCGGGAGAGGGACCTGGGCTTGCCATTGGGCAAAGACCAATGGAACCGCCTTTGCACCTAGTCTCACAGACCCTCAGTATCGGCCCAATACAAGCTTCATGGGCTGAAACTCCGACACAGGTGGAAATACGATCCCAAGCGCTTGTCCAAGATGTTCAGGCAATCCAGCCCAATATGTTGAAGAGGATGCGGCAAACAAGCAGACTACTGGCACATATGGTGGTCCTGCCAGAAGGCTCATGATTACTGGAAGGAAGTGCTATAGTGGATTAAACAGCTAGACTGGGTGGATTGTGACTGCAATGCCAGACTAGTCCTATTCAGCCTCAAAGAACAGGAGGGCCGCTGGTCAAAGCTTGTGCACGTGCTGCACTTCCTCCTACTGGCAGCCAGGGTTTGCATCATGATTAAGTGGAAGTCACCGGCCCTTCCCTCACAAACCACCTGGGCCCAGAAGGCCAAAGAGATGTAAAACATCACAGGAGCTCTCCAAGATCTCACCCCAAGCAGGGAAATGGAATGGTCACCCTTCCTCAACGTGTATAAGTAGCCCCGTACCAGATTGCTTACAGACTTGCTTGAAACCCATGTGCAATCAACATTTTGAACCCATTCAGTCTCCGGGGGAGGTGCGGGGATGCGGGGTACAAGGGAATGTTCTGTTTATCAGGATGATTGACAATGTTGTTGCCACTTTTGTAACTCTGGCTCTTGTTATGCGCTCTTTAAATTTCTTTAAAAAAAGAATGTGTGTCAATCTAGTGTCCTGCCACTGTGTATCGTGGGCTTCAGTATACAGAACCATGGGCTGCTTCGGGGTATGCAGGTAGAGTTGAGCGTGATTACATACTTGGACGTTTGACTTTCCAACACTGGCGGATGTTAATTCTCTTTCCATGCTTGAGGTGATAAAGTTGGATCTCTCCTGGTGGGTGCACCCTTACACTTTAACGGTACAGTAGGATGACGTTGGTGAAGATGAATGTCCTCCCGTGTCTGTTGTACCTCTTTGCGGCCCTCCCGGCAAAGCTGTCCAAGACTTTCTTCAAGAATTTGAATGTCGTGGTGGCTAAATTTGTTTGTCAGGGTAGGAGACCTAGGGTTAAGAGGACCCCCTTGACATTGCAGAGAGACTATGGGGAATTTGGGTTCCCAGACTTCCAACTGTACTATAAGGCAGCCCAATTGCAGATTCTTTTGGAGCATATGAGGGACAACCTGGGCACGTACTGGACCTATCTACAGGACATATGTACCCATCCTAAATAAGTTGGAGACCTCCTATGGTCAATTACTAAAGGCAATTACTGACAGGATTAAAACCCAGCCAAGCTTGGGAGTGTTGTGGTCACTATGGAAGAGGGGTGGCATTAATGATGATCTCTCCTCCTGGCCTTCTCTGATGAGCTCCTTGTGGGGAGTGCCTTTGGATTTGGGGAAATTGGGATTTCGGCATACACAATTATGGTCAGACAAGGGTCTGGAGCAAGAAGGGCAACTCTTTGCAGAGGGGGTGTTTTTGCAGTATGCGGAGGTAACCGGTATCCTAGGCCCTGAGGCATCTGTCTATTTGAATACATTTGCTTAAAAGGAATTCTTACAGACTGTAGATGGAGCATTGAGCTTGCGAGTCCCCTAAGCCTTCTGAGAAAGCGATTGATGGTGCAGTTTCCAGGAAAAGGATAGTCTCTATGCTTTATAGGGTTTCGGTGACAGTGGATATCTCGGGCAGGCAAAAATATGAAGAGTATTGGGTAACTCAGTCTGGGTGGGAAATCACAGAGACAGTTTGGGACAAAATGTACAGGGTTGCGTTCCACGGCGGTCTCATTACTGCGACTTGTTAGGCAGAATCCTGTGCAGGGCCCTTAGGGACCACTACACACAATTAAGACTACAAGTGGTAATACAAGTTCACCTTTGGTACAAGCCTGTACTACACTGTTAAAGTGGTAGCAGTAGCGGAGCAGCCAGACTTATCTCGAGAGCAAATGAGCAGTAGTAGAAATTACACAAGGGACCACAACTACTGTGACTCAAGCAAACACTGACTCAAGGTTTTTGGTTGAAAAGTAAAAGTGCATTTATTTCTAGACCATCTGTTTGCAAAACACTTCACTTCTATGAAATTAAACCCACACGAAAAATACACTACACACAACCAATTCTCTTTGTGTAGAACAACTCAAGGCAAGTACCTTATGATTTGACGGACCGGTGTTATGAAACAAAGACATTACCGGGAATACATATGCGATCAGTTTTTGACAGTAATGACAGTTTGGTCTTAAGAAAGATACGTGTATCCGTGGAAAGAAATGTTACCGGGGTAAACACACACTTAGCACCTGAGTTAACAAAAGAGAGTTGGGGGCAGAAATCATAGGCAATACTTTTGTCAAGGCAGACAGAATCGGAGAACACTTGCTGACAGGAAAATAAAAGTCAATAGGCCTGTGCCCATGTCAGGTGGAACCGGGTTCCTATTGTCGAGGATCACACAGTCAGACAGTTCAAGATTTAAGGTTGCCAGTAGTACTTGGATATTGTCAACAGAGGAAGCAAAAGTTATAAGAGGGAAGGAAGACAAGGGCAAGCCTTGGATGAGGAGAACAAGGGGTTCACCCTAGTTCCTCGAAGCTGGACACAGTACCTTATTCTTTGAAGAAGCTGGTGCCACGGCAGTTGTTCCTGGTAGTTTCCTGCAGACTCACGGTTCCTGGAGCTCCAGTCGTGGAGACTAGAAGGACAACGTCCGGTGTGATCTGCACTACCCAGGGATGTGGCCAGCAGCAGCGACGGTGAATAAAAGGTGCGCTCCTTAAAAACAGGAGAGGCTCTTCAGATGGCTTTCCGGACCACTACAGCAGTGTGCAGCGATTTCGACCACGAAGAGGATCCTCTGGCTTTGGAAGATGAGCTGGTTGACCCCACCAGGCTCAAGGGAAGAACACTCCGGACTGGATCTTCTCTGGTCGTTGAAGGGTAGATAGCACAGGACTGCAGCAGGGCTTCACCGGGACTCGGTAGTTGCAGCAGCCGTCTTCTTCTCCGCTTCTCTTCGGTTCCTTGTAGTTCCAGTGGCAACTCTGTTTTCAAGCCCAAGAGTCCTGCCTTTTATGCGAAAATCCCCCATTCACACAGCCTGGCTGTCAATCACGCAGCAGGGCGGGTTGTCCGGCCCAGACAACGACTTCAGCCAATCATGCCAAAGTGGGACTGGGGTTTCCTAGGATACCCTGTGCAGGGGGTGACTACACCCCTCCCTCACATTCAGCCCACCTAGGCACCCAGGCGAAAGAAAAGGGCTTCGCCAAAAGACCGTGAACAAAGAAGGCAAACCTGGTTTGCCGTGCAAAGTAAAACACAAGAAGGACTTTAACAAAAAGAAATGGTGAATAAACCCGACCGGAGCCAAAAGAAAGAGTATTTGGTCAAGCGGGTTTATGTTCGAGGCTAATATAATAGCCTGGAACAATACCACGTTTATATAGTCTAATCGCGGTAGGAAAGTTAGGGTAGATACCACTGCCACCAGCCAGGTCTAAATGTTAAAAGAGCAAAACAAAGCTCAGAGAGGTACAGACAAAAAGGGAGAGGAACTAACCCTTCCCAGTACTCCATATAAAATGGGGTGTACTGGGTCTGTAGTTTTTAAATGACTACATAAAGTAAATGGCAACTTTACCTGTTTCTGGGGGACAGTAGTCGGCCCTAGAAAAATTGAGTCAGAGGGAAGTCTCAGAGACAACCCTGTGTTACTGCACTGAAGGTGCTGTGTAACACACATAAAAGTGGGTCTCATGGAGTGGTGTGCTCCAGAGCCCAAGATCACACAAACAGTAGAAATACACATGGCAAAACACAGGTAAGAGTGGGAAAAAGGCTCACACTCTTAAGTGGAAAAAAGAAACTCCAGAAATCCAGCAAAGCTGCTGGGGGACTCACTAGGTGATGGAAATTAGCCATAGAATGACAATTCTCCCTAACACGACTATAGAGCATAATTTAAAAATGTTGCATTGTTGGCATTGGACCCCTTATAACTCTCCAAAATGGATGGTAGGGTGTTATTGCTTTGCTCCACAGCATATGGTCAAGTGGATTCCTTGTTTTGGTGGTGGTTATGCCCACAGATTCAGATTCAGGTTTACCGGACCAAGCTCTTGAGCTAGGTAAAGGAAATAGTGGCAGTGCAGCTTTCTTTAGATCCTCTACAATTGTTGTTGGCTATTCCAGCAGGAAACAGGGAGCAGTATCGCTTCCCCAGACTGTGGGAGGCAATGTTCCTAGCGGGTAGATTGGCAGTTGCTCAGAAGTAGAAGGGCGCGAGCACACAGACTAAGGCTGATTGAATGAATAAGCTTTGGGACATATTTATAATTGAGAAGTCATGGTTCATGACTCTGTGGGGTCTTTTCATCAGGAATGGGGCATGGTTATTCTGAAATGGGGATTTTCTAAACCTGATATAATGGATTAGGCATGGCTTGGTCTTCCAGGGGTCCAGCTCACTTGGTGTGCCCCTTCAGGAGCCTGGTACTCTGAGGTTCCTCACCAGTAGAACAATCAAATGAATGATGGTACATTATATGGTGGAGGTTGAATGGATGTTAATTAAGGGAGCCTATCCGAGGTGTAGTGTAGTTATCTTTGTAAGCCACAGTTAGTCTCTTCAGGTGGTGAGAACAGTGCGCCAGTGGTGTTGTGTGGGGTGAGGGGATTGGGAGGGGTTTGGTTCACCTATGTTTGAAGTAATGGCTAAGTGATTATGTATGGTTGTAACCTTTAGAAAAATGTAAATAAAAATGTATTAAAAAAAGGATTTACAGGATTCTGGCCCATAGTGTAGGATTACCCCTTAGGGTCAAATTTGATGGCTATCGGCACCAGCCGCCTTAAAAGGTTTAGCTTTGATAATTAAGGCTTCTGTAAAGTTCAGTTGCCAAAGAGGATTACCTCAGTTAGACTCCAATTTCTCTCCCCTCGATTTGAATGGGTAGTTTTGTGTGTAATCCATATGCTTTCCGGTATAGATTGGATGGCCAATTTATCATTGACCAAACACCAGAAAGACACACAGTCGTTATTTAGAATGGTCAATAGCACGCATTTTCTGCCGCATGGACTGGATTGCCCTTAGGCAATTCTTATAAACTTGTTCCAGTTTCTGGACCGGGATGAGCAGCGTTTTTTTCTAAAATTCAAAGCGGTCTCCTTAACTCTCGTTTCCTTACTTGAAAGAGATTATCAAATGCACGCTTTTTTGATAAGTACAAGTAGAAGTTGCTTGCTTTTGCACCTTGTTTAAAATCATGAAAAATTAACTGACGAGTATTAAAATAAATCCCTGCAGGAAATCAAGTTTGAAATCTGACAAGTAGAAGATTTATTGAGGACACTTGCTGCTTTCCCATTTCATTTTTCTAGTGTCTTTACGGACCACACCAGTCTGTTACTTGCACTATTGAATTAAATAAAGTCATTATATGGCTGTCCTCGCTCTGTGTACAGCTTGGCTCATGCCGGCCTTGGGAATTGGCCATAGTGTTCAGCGCAGTGAATGTTCTTGGTGTCACCTGCAACGTGGGCCAGAGTTTGCCTATGGCTGCATCTTGCTCAGGAAATTAATAGAATGAATGCCAAATGTCTGTACCGCCTGACAAAAGGGAAGGGCCTGCCTTCATACATACAGGCAGATGGGAAAGTAGTGAATACCTAGACCCCCAGCTGCCACATTCATCTTCAGGGGCTTATATGGCCCTTAACCTGACAGGGTTAGGTTATTTGCCTTGTCAGTCTTTTGTTTAAATAAGTGTTCAAGTCCCAGAAATGAATACCAGCACGGAATGTTCCTATTAACAACGAAACAGCTGTTTGCCTTTCACAATCATCTACTGTTTTCGGGCAGTTCTTCTATTTGACTAATAGTTTTGCATTTCAAATTGAGGGTTGCCTAGAATGTTCCACCAGGGGGTGACAACATTCTGCATTGATGGCACTACACTCTTGGTTGCACCATGTTAGCTTGATGTGGTTATCTCATTTGTTCTGGGATACTGCACACTTCAATTAATTTGCTCGTTAATGATGTACTCGCCTCAGAGACATTCCACGATCTGTCCGCCCACATCCCTAGACATTTACACATTGTGTGCCTAGCAGGTCAAAGTCAAACCATCAATATACAGGAAACGCATTGGCATTCCACACTCTGCTCTCCCATGCACATTGTGTGTCTAGCTTGGCAAAGCCAGACATGTAAAATGCACAATAATAAAGGAACACCCCGTCTATTCCTAGCTTACGTGTTGCATAACTACATCAAGAGATCACTATACAATTGCATTTGGTAGTTCAATTGACCAGCATATCTCGCTGAGGCGTGTGCGGGACCACCCAGTATGGTACAAGTCTTTCAAGACGTGACATCAATACTTCTATCAACATCTTATCTTGCTCAGTTCATATCACTTTTTCGTGCCATTGAAAACTTGGCTGCATTTTTGGTTTTATCGAAAGGTACAACCGCTTCAAGAACATTCTACAATACGCCCTTCTTACAGCCATAGATAACTGTAAACCTTGTGTTTTGGGCAGAGCAAATGCAAATAAGTCAAATTCACAAAAAGCCAAGTACTGCTTATCCACGGTCCGCCCACATGTATCAGAACCACTCAAGCACAGTATATGAAATAACACCTGAATCAAAACTTACATTGTTCCAGCAAATTTAATAGGGCATTTTGGTTAAAATTAGTATAATGGTAATTTGAACTTTTCAAAGATGTATAAAAGGTAGTGCAATTTTTACATTAGATAGGCTTAGTTTGTCAGTTGCATTATGTATTCTAAAATCTCATTTTCTTACATTGCAGAACTTGCTTGCTCTGGTTACTAAAATGCTATCTTACATCATCCGATATGCCAATACTACACATGCCAGAATACACAGCACAATACTATACATTTTCCTAAAAGATATTCTGTTGATCCAGTAAAAGTTATTCAACTTTTCTTCTTTTATTCCTTTTGTGACTGCTCTTTTTAATATGTTCCTTTCTTCTGGCAACTTTCCGTCTAGCTTCAAAGCTGCAACTGTTATTCCTCTTAAACAACCTTCCCTTACTCCTGCTGACTCCTCTAATTTCCAGCCTATCCCTCTCTCAAACTCGCAACTTAGTTTGTATCTCACTACTTATAATATTCTTCCCCCATCTCAATCTGACTACTGCCCTGTTTCTTTTACTGAGACTGCACTTTTTATCTGTATCCAGCTCTATCCTCATGCTCATCATCTCATACTCTCTTCCATTCTTTTTCTTCATGATTTAAGTGCTGCTTTCAACACTGTGGATCAACATATTCTTCTTTCTACACTCTCTTCACTTGGCGTTTCTGGCACTTCTCTTTGTTGTTCTCACTCCGACTTGTCTGGGCGTCTGTTTACGGTCTTTTGGAAAGGTTCTTTCTCGGTCGCTTACTCTCTTCTATGGGGTTTCCTGTGGCTCTGTTCTTGGTCCTCTCCTTTTTTATCTGTACACCTCTCCCCTTGCTTCATTGATCCTTGACTTTGGTTTCCAAGTACATCTATATGTTGATGACACTCAGATCGCTCTCTCTTCCTTCTTTCACCGATGCTCTTCATTCTCGCTTTTTTTCTTGTTTCTCTGCTGTTCCATCATGGATGGCTTCTAGGTTTCTCTGCTCCGTTCCAAAAAATCTGGAAATCCTATATTTTCCAGCTACTACATCTATTCCTTCTCCTTTGACCATTTATTTTCTTCCTTTGCAGCCTGCGATTATTCTCCAGGCTCGCAACATAGATGTTATATTTGATTCCTCCTTTTCTGTACAATCCCAAATTGCTTCCATTGTTCAGTCGTGATGTTTTTTTATTTGTTTAATATTAGGAAAATGAGGCCACTATTAAAGTTTCTTCCACCAAAACTCTTCTTCAATCTATCGTGTTGTCGCCTTTTAACTACTGTTCTCTTTGTTGGCTTGCCTAATTTTCCTCTTCTCCTTCTGCGCTCCATTCACCACTCTTTGGTTTGTATTCTGTTTAATCTTCCCTGGTGTGCCAGCATTTGTCCATATCTGGCACGACTCCATTGGCTCCAATTAGTTTTCAAATGTATTCATGCTTTCGCACCCCCTTATTTATATTCCTTTTTTTTAATACCATCCCTCTAGACTTACGTTTTGCCTCACAGTTTTGGCTTTCTGTTATTCTGCCTCTTTGTGCTGTCTCCCGGTTCCTCTCCTTTCAATTGCCAGCACCTTTCCTCTGGAGCTCCCTTCCTCTTCCAATTTACTCTACTTCTAATCTCTCCCAATTCAAACTAAATCTAAAACTCATCTACAATCTCTTGATGTAAAATTCTTGCTGTATTGGCTTGTGATCCTGATCTTATCATTTGCTTTGATTGTACCGTAAACCTCTTTTGTTAAGCTCTTTGTATAAAACGCTGTATACATTTCTGTACATAAATGAACTGTGGTTTTCAACCAAATGTTGTTGCTAAACCAACTAATGAAGTATTAGGAGATGAGAGCAAATTGATTATGCATATGCAGCCAACATTTCTGAAGAGGGATGTGTACAAGTCAGAGGAATTTACAATCCTGTAAGTGATTTCAACCCGGCACTCCACCTAAGTCAATGCCTAGCGTGTGATGCACAGCTGGAACCCTTAATTATTTATTTATGTCTATATGTTCTTTGATTTCTGAATGATATACCCCTATATCACACCCCTCTCTTTGAACACGCCCCCCCCGGTCACAGTGAACCAGGCTCTTTTGCAAAGTTAAAAAGATTTATTTTATGGATTTTCACAATATATATATATATATATATCACACTATTTAATATTTATACAAGGATTACCAATGGGGTGATGTCACAATAAATCTCTTTAATCAGAAGGAGTAATGATAGGAAAAATAATGCAGCATAGAAATAATACTTTTGTATGTGTTCAGACAAATGCAAGGTGATCACTCTTTCCCCCTGCACACTACTCCATCCCCCCCAATATTCAATATCAAGAGATGGAAGGAGAGAAAACAGGTTTCAGGAATACAGAATTCAACAACACAGTATCACTCTCAAATTCCCCCCCAGCAAACTCAGAGAAAAGCAAGAATGATTGCAAACTTGTCAAAATGGTTTTGAATGTGGCTTTGAATGGAATGGCAAAACACTAAAAATGGATTTAATTCACTAAAATGGATTCAATACTAGTGGGAGCCGCTTTGTATAGTTTCAGATAGACACTAGCAATGATTATTGAGTAACTAACAGGTTGAAAACTTAATTCTGAGGTCAGATGCAATGAACAGCTATTTCACACGTGATGGATTTGAGCCAAACGAAATATTCACGGCAAACTTTTCTGCGCGCTGAAAGCGCGATTGCGGAAAAACTATAAGGAAAGCTGAAGATGTTAGCTTCAATTTGACATTTAAAGTTCGTTTCTAGCATACACAGTGTAGAAGTTATGAAGGTTTTTGTAGAGGTTGTTTTTTTTCAGAAAGAGTCAAAATTTGTAAAACAAGGTTGTGCTTTTTAAATAACAAACAAGGTTTCTTATACTAGGGAGACTATGAAACCACAAACTAGACGACAGCACAGCCACCAGTCCAGCAACGCCTCTGGATGGTTTTTGCCCACCGAGACGCTTGTCTTTCTTCAGCAAATATATTAGCGCAAAGATGATTTTAACACTACATTTACAAAAGGACTATAGGGATGAGAGAAAGATTCAGGTAAGACAAAAAGATTTTCTATAATACAGTTCTGGATATAATTGAATGGGTTTGGATAGGATTACTTAAGGATAAGATATTTGCTAGGGACGATCCTATGCTATAGATACTCACTACCACTGTTTGGAATGGACCCGTCCGGGATCTGGTCAAAGATTTCTGGACAGGAATTCTGCTAGCACACCGGACTGGACTCAAGGCACTCTGGTTCTGCACTCAGCACGCCACTCTGGACACTGCACGGCGGGATTGGACTGGATCTGACGGGTTGGTTCTGGTTCGCTGCTATCTGGTCACAGCTCTGCTCTACTGGGTTGGATCTCTGGATTTCTGGCAAGAATTCTTAGCAAGAAAGCAGCACAGCTCAGCCAGGCTGTTCTTTTTGTTGTTCCCCTTAGAGGTCTGGGGTAAAATCTTGTTTCAGGATTTATTAAAGGCCAAGATGAGAATGGTTCAGTTTTGGAAGTGCGCCTTTCTGCTTTCAAAGTTCTGGAGTCTGGAATATGGATTTCCCTTGCAAAGTGCTAAGCCAGCAATCAGTTGATGGGTGAATCTGTGTCTGTCTCTAGGTCCTAAGCTGTCTCTATTTATGTATTTTCTAAAATGGTGGGTATGCTGAATTATGCTAGGCACACCCCTAGGGATCCTATTGGTTATGGTATTTCCTCTCCCCTGATTTGAGAAGAAAATCTGGTGTGATGATGACGCTGTATTTGATGATCCAGGGAAAACCTCCCCTTTGTTTCTGCACATGAAATCTATTTTTCATACAAGACATATTTACAATTTTACAATTTTGCTCGCAACAGCATATTGATATCACAGATATGGTGGAGCAAGTATTCATCCGAGCCCCATCTTGGTGAGAGCTTGGATCTAGATTTGGCAATTTTTCGCACTTTTGGTCTGGTACCCAATGTCAGATTTGTCCACATTTTTACACATATGTGTGCATGACATCTGGGTATAATCATGTGAAGTTTCATGTGTCTGGCAACACCACAATTGCTACAAAACCACAAATTCTGTAGTCATGTCCCTGAACATATCACAGAGTTCTGAGTAGTTTTAAAACGTGACCAGAATGTTCATATTAACAATACTGTTTTTACACATTTTTACAATTTGGCACAGTCCTCTGTCAGTCCTTTTAAAAAATATACTTTCTTGTGCTTTAAGGATACACATAACTGTCTGTCCCCGCCCCCAAAGGTTTGGTGGGTCAAGAGCAATCCCCTCCTCTGTCCTTCGACAGGAGTTCCTGTTGACAGTTGCATCTGCATATCTTTTCAATCAAGGGAGTCTTTTGTCTTTCTCAGGGGCATCCCCCAATCTCCTCCCCTCTTTATTAACACCTGAATGGGAATTCCTGGGGCAGAGAGCAGGTGGAAGGTGCCTTTTGTTTGGGGCACGCTGTGGAATTTGCTTTGAAGTTCTGTGACTGTCATCAGAGGTTGACTTTAAAAATCCACTTTGTTTACATTTTTCTTTGATAACATAAACTTACATTTTCAAAATAGGCAAACATATCTCCAATTCCAGTCTTTTTAAACATAGAAATTAAATAATGGCAACCTATATTGCTTTTGATGGCAAGTCACTTCATTTCAACCATTTGATTTTCTGCACAAGTTTAAGCTTCCAATGTATTTAATTTACAGCTGTCCCACAGGCGTCCAGCGGTACTGCGCCCCTTTCTGACAGATTTTAACCAGCACACTTTTTAATGTGGATATTCTTGTGATGGAATCTGCTTTTCCTGACATTGTGTGCTTATGTGGATTCTTTAAATAAAGTGACGGGTAACACCCAGCAAGGAGGTTGGATATTTTCTGATGCTTGGAATCATTATTTTGTAATTTCAGCAGCCAAGGAAAACAGATTTCAGAGCACTTCTGGGTTTCCTTGCAATAAAGCACTGCCTTTCGTGAAGTTTCCATTTGCACTCTGTGGGCAGCCCAATGACAGGTTTCAGTAGTGTGGTCTCCTGTTCCACCACTGATACAGGCAAAGTAGATTGGCAGCCAACTTTCTGTTTTCACTGCACAATTCTCAGAGGTTTAGCGCTCATAGGGCTTTTTGCGGCCATTTTGTTGGTTCTGGTGCCCCCAGCACACAGTGATGTTGCAGGGCAGAGCCTAGTGGGTAAATGCATCCCACAATCCCATGCTAACTAACAGATTTCTTTCTACCCATGATTACTTCTACTGCTGTGCAACACTCTTTTAACATGGGCCAGTGAGAATAACTTGAAGTTCTAAGTATTGCTCCATTGCATGCATACTTAGCATGTCTCACTTATCCTTTCTCCTCTTAGACCATTTTTTTGCTTGTCCGCAGGAGGCGGCAAGGATAGTTAGTGCTTTCTCTACACACACCGACTCAGCCCAGTAAAAGCAGATGTCCCAGTCATGGCTGCATTGTCAGATATATTGAATGTTATATTGCGTTAACATTCTTAGCAAGCATGTCACTAATGTCTGTCTTTGTTTAGTGTCTAGCCCTAGTGGAATGTATTGCCCCATACTGTGTCCTCATGTGATAACTGCCTTTTACTCTTCGTCCATTTAATTTCTGTCTGCAGCGGGAAACGGGAACAACCAGTGCTTTCTCTGCACTCGCAGACACCTCACAATCCATGAAGGTATGGCGGTCGTGGTGGCATTGTGCAGTAGCGTGAAAGTTCTCTTTGTTAAAGTGTCAACTGTGTATATTTAGACATGTGTAGGCAGTTATTTCACTGTCTTCAAACATATTAGGAATGAGTTCACTATGTTCTCTGTTGATGCATACAAAAAGCATAACTAGCCAGATGATATAGCAATGTTAATAAATCCCATTTATGTGTTTTCATTGGTTCTAGCTTGAGAGCGATACAAGAGCACGATCTGTCGTACAGACCCATTGTACAAGAAAGAAGGGTAAGTAAAAATAACATTACAATGTTTATCAATTGTCACTAAAATATGCTCAAATATGATTGTATAATGTTAAATCCATAACAAACACTAATTTATTCTTTTTCTTATTTTCATATAGATGCCTAGGAAAAATAAAGACTGAAAAACAGACTGCACTACCAGCAAGGGCAACAGGCTGTCAAATGACATTGACTTAGGTGGATTTAATGCTACAGCAATCAACGATACCTATCTGCAGTGGCTAGAATTTAAGTTGATCTCCATTGCAGAGCCCTGAAATGTTCTTAAACCATTTATTCTCTTCAATGGCTCAGACCCACCATTTATTTTCAGAGTAGTTAACTGAATTCAGTAAAGATCAATATCTTACTCTTATGCCCCATCACTTTTCCAATGGGATGGGACCGGAGCTTATTTGCCCCACAATGCTAATTTTCTCTTTATATTTGAAGCATCCATGGGCATTTCTGTGACTGTCCACCAATGATTACTCCGCCCACCAATCTTCGAGTCTGGATGCCTTCATGTTTACTGCGTCGAAATAGCTGCCCCTTTAAATTTTCTTTAACACCAATCTGCAATCCCCTTACCTGCATACAGTCAACCTATGCCAGTGCGAACTGGTTTTAGGTCCGATGCGCCACGGGTCAGGTGCTCCCCTGCGTCAGGGACACCCCACCACTGTCCGAGGTGTTGAGGGCACAACCATGTGTTGGAAACTTGAATATCCCATGGAGTGCTATGTTACAGTGCATTCATTTGCATATGAAACTATTGGAAGGACCTGTTCAGAGCTTCTCCTCCTCGATGTGTCAAGAATGTGTGAATTCACACCCACGGGAGCTTCCTACTCGGTTGAGGTTAGTGCACTTATTTCACAGGTACCCGATGTTCTCTGGTACCTCAGAGACCGACTGAGGGTGGCCTCAAGGCCTTGAAGGGTACTAGCAGCTCAAAGGCTGAGGGTTTGGCTGGGCCTGTTAAAGTCCAAAGCTCTGAGGGGACAGGTGTCATTTATTTATTGGACATTTTGTATGGCGCCTACACAGGTGTTCCAGGTGCCACAAGACAAAAGGGGGCGGACGTAACATGAAGAAACATGAGAATACACAACAAAGAAACAGTTATATTGCTCTTGTGACAATCCTACCGTGCAAGTGCATGAACAAAGTGATAAGTGCAAAGGGATGGGGTAGAGGGAGAAGTGCAGAAATTAGGTGCCCCCGTGGTGCTGATTGGGCCAAAGAAGCAAGTGCCATGGGAAAGAGTGTGTTGGGGGGGATTAATGCAGTGGACAGGGGGGACTACATTGGGATAGTCCGGGAAAGGGAGCCGAAGGGCATGTGCTGGCAGAGGATGCTTGGGGGGATGGTCTGGCCCTTGTATGACTCTGAAGGGAACAGGCCCCAGTCCGGCGGCAGATGGAGGGTTTTCTTGAGATGTTTCCGGAACTTAAGAAGATCCGGTTCATGTCTGAGTGGGCGGGGGGGCTGTTCCAAAGGGAGGCGCCAGCCGAGGAGAGGGATCTACCTCCCACTGTCTGCTTGGAGAAACGTTTGATCTGCAGAGAGTTGGCGCCAGAAAACTGAAGGACTCTGGCTTGGAGGTATTTCGGGAGATAAAGCTGGATGTAGAAAGGTCCCAGGCCCCAGACAGCTTGTGGATGATGCAGTGGGTCTTGAATTGGATCCTTGCAGTCACTGGGAGCCAGTGGAGAGATTTTGGGTCTGAAAAGATGCTGTCCCTGGGCTTGAGGCCAAGGATCAGTCTTACAGTCCTGTTCCGGTTTAGTTGGAGTGGGCAAAGTGAGGAAAGGGGAAGGTTGAGGAAGAGGCTATTGCAGTAGTCAACTTAGAGAGAACCAGGACTATGGAGACATTGAGCTTCTGAGGGAAGGCAAGGAAAGGTAGAAAGCCCCTGAGGAGATGTAGCTAAAAATTGGACTTCTTGGCAAGGTATGTGATGTGTGGAAAGAAGGAGGGAGAGGAGTCAAAAATGATCCCAAGATAATTTTGCCTCACAAGTTGGTGAGGGGAGGGGACGCAAGGAGTCTGGCCAGAGATTGAGGGGGAAACTAGGAGCAGGCGTCCCAATGAGAAGTATCTCTGTCTTGTTGGCATTGAGGCAGAGATCATTGGCAGAGCACCATGGCTGAATAGCAGTCAGGCAAATGGGTATGAGGGAGGAAGAGGAAGAGGAAGAGGAAGAGGAAGAGGAGGAGGAGAAGGTAGGGGAAAGGCAGCTGGAAAGTGAGCGCTGTGTCTGCGTCACACTGTAAATTAGAGGAGTAGGTGGAGATCAGATGAGCCAGAGGGGCCAGGTAGATGTTGAAGAGCCATGGCGATAGGATAGAGTCCTGAGGGATGCCACAGGTAGAGCGTGAGGCGGAGGAGACAAAGAGAATCCATTTGTACTTGGGAGGGTCTGTTTGAGAGGAAAGAGGTAAACCATGCCTATGCTCTGTCCATGATTCCTAGGGTATCGCAGAGACGCTTTATGTGGATGGAGTGGTTGACAGTGTTGAAAGCAGAGGAAAGATCAAGGAGGATCAGAACAGAAGGAGTGTTAGTCCAGATTATAGAGCATGTCTTCTTGGATATTCAGGAGAGCAGTTTCAGTGCGAACTGGTGGTCATGGAGGCAGCCAGCCATATCAGTGTAGAGGGTCAGTTGGGGGATGACCAGCTTCTCCATGAGTTTGCCCAAGAAAGGTTGGATAGAAATAGGTCGATAGTTAGCCGGGCAAGAGGGGTCAACAGATAGCTTTTTTAGCAGAGGTCTCACAAGAGAGCACATGAGGGGTTGAGGGAAAGAGCCTATGGCAAAAGAGTGGTTTCAGAGGTCATCCAAGGCAGGAGCGAGAGTGTCGATGTTGTCCTTGATGGTTTTGGAGGAGCAGGTGGCACCTGTTCCGAGGAGACTTTCTTAAAGAGGACAACTCTAGAAATCTCACCTTTTGCAATGGTAGAGAGAGGGAGGAGAGTTTGGGGTTGCTTAGGGAGGCCAAAAGAGGTGGGAGGTGGGGGGGCAGATGACACGATGTCAAGAGTTATGGAGGAAAAGTGGGAGGCAAGTGCGGAGCATAAGGCCTGGGAGGGAGGAGGAAAAGAGGAGACTGTTGTAGGATTGGCGAGTTCCTTGCAGATTTTAGAGTTCAGCCGTGTTATGGGTGGCTCAAGAGACGCAAGCTTGGACATGAGCTCTTTTCTTGGAGCAGATGGAAAAATGGTTTTCTGTCTCCAGGGTAAGGATACGGACATACCTCATAGTCTCATTTGGTCTTAATACCAGGACTCCTCCCAGGAGTCCTCTAAGACCCACTTCTAAGGGCTCAATACTAGCAGGGAAAAGCTCATGTGTCCCCATCAGCGGAGGTCTGTGTAAACACAAAATGTCTGATTCAAAAGAAAATGGCGTCCAAGTAGCTCACCAGCTGATCAAGGGAGTCAATGCATAAGACTTCCACGGCAAAGTCTCCTGCTGTTTAAAGATCTCATGACATAGAGCTGGAATCTCCAGCTCACTCCTCCCCAGATGAGCTTGCTACCAGTTTCACCTCCAGAGGTACCAAATCCCTATTGTGTCTACCGCATACAGTACCTCTGGGAGCATTTCTTTATCACCTCAGCTGGCAATCCACCACTAGGCACAGATCGTACCCAATCTGCTCTTCAGCTCCATCATCCTTTTTGGCACTGCAGCATAGGCAGCCATGTTGGTTTCCAGTTACCTCATCATGGACTACTACTACACCTATACTTAGGCAACAGCAGTGCGGATCTCTTCAGCTTCAGTACCTCCCACGTGTCAGTCTGAGGCAGCAAAGGAGATCAGTTTTTCAAAAGGTTTCAAACCTTAATGAGGTCAAAATCCATGGAAGACTCAAATGGCACATTCAGGAGCTAATTCCTCAAACTCTTCACCTCCAGTGCCACCTTCAGAAATGTATTGCCCTATAATGTTGCTTCAATTATATTATGCGCCAAGAAAAAAAAACAAAGCTGGGAGGAAAGGTGTAAAGGTGTAATAAAACATAAGAAATAGGACAACTACAGTTATTCATAATGTTCTTTTGAATCCACAATAGTTGATGCAGTAATGAAAACAGTGTGAGAAACCTGAAGGTGTCTTACTTACTAGTCCCTGTGGATCTGTCATCCAGGTGACCAGGACACGGCCATCGTTATTTGATCTAGTTCCTGGGTGTGGACCAGTGGGGGAGGAACACCTGGATGAGGGGTCTTCGGGGAGTGGAAGTGGGACACTGAAGGTTGAGACACGGTACCCCCTTCCTTGTAACACCTTTTCCGCATCCTACCCTATAGGGTATTAAGAAGCTCTACCCCCACCCATCCCCACTTTCCGAGACAAACACTTTCCTACACCGTATCAGACAACGGACTAACACCAGAGCCATTTACCTGACATGTCGCAATACAAGGGTGTCATGCATACACGGTCACATGCACACTCCCGGGCTCACCCCAGGATACGTACCAGCTCACGATCACACTCACACCCCACTTACCAACATAAGTGCTGGGAGGGGTTGGGGAAGCCATTGGAGAGAGCGTCCCAGTAGGAGCCACCGTCTCTATCATAGGTTGCGACTCCCTTGGCGTATGCATACACTGAGGTGTGGGGCAGCTTCTGGTGCACGGTGCCTGCAGCACTCAGTCTTGCGCGGCGCCTGGCAGCCACCACGTCCCCGACAGCAGCACCTGCTGCCATTGGTATGCAGCTTCGGAAGCGGTCAGCTGTTCCTTGGGACAGCATTACGCGGCGCCCAGGCAAACGCCATGCCCCCAATGGAAACGTCACCTCCAATTGGTCACAGTAATCAACAATAAGCATGGCCCCTGGCAACCGCAACGCTCGGGTGACACGCCGCGCGGTCAATGGGCTCACGTGACCTGCCTCACAGCATAAAACAAACACCAATCAATCAGACGGTGCTTCTCAGCTGTTCGCTGATGGCGTTTGGAGTTTGTTCCTCGTTCACGTTGGTCTACTTCGTCTTCGACCCAGGATCTCCTGGTTATTTGACCTCGGACTGCTTTTGGACAGTTACCGGAACTCCCTTTGCTTAGTTGAAACCGGAACTCTTCACTTTGCATCCTGGTACTCCTCGATCATCTCTCCAGTCATCTGGTCCTCAGGTGCATCGAGTGTGGCAAGCCTACCTCATTCCTCCTCTCCTTTGGCTCTCTGCCCACTGAGGGAACAGGTATTACCCCATCCTTTCCTGCATCCCATCTAGTGGTCCCTGGCAGGTGACATTCTTTCTATAGATACAATATCTCACATTGCCTTGCCTGTTCATCTAACCTGCCCTTTTACCTTACAGCAGCCATCTGGACCACCTGGGTATCCTGTTCCTACCACCTGTGGCCCTAATCCTCGAACAGCAAGTGTTTATTGTCTTGCTGTTGGTTGCTTAGGGACGGAGGTATTTGTGTTCCTCGTGATCTTCGAGTCTTGACAAAGGGTCAAACAGAGTCGGGCAATTGACAGTAACCACGCGCACCTGACAACCCTTTACCTTCCCCACAGGGATAAAAGGGGCAGCCCGAGAGCACACTATGAGCTAGACCGAACACACAAGGACACCGGCAGTTCAAACGGAGGAGAAGGGCAGCAAGACCTGGAGGGACGACGAAGGAGGAACTGCCCTTTTCAACTCAAACCCGCAAAGCCTCTGCAAGGTAAATCATACGGCCAGAGTTACAGCTGGCTTGTGGAGGACCAGATGTCATTGGTGCACGGGGGCCTCCCGCATTGATAAAACAGACGGGGAGGCATGCTGGCTAACGTGGTTCTGTCCTTGACTCCAGAAACAAGACAAGCCAATGGGTTCAATGCAGCCGGTGAGTTGCAGGAAACTGATAGCAAACCTAACTGTCGTGAGCCTAAGGTTGCAAGTGGCAACATTATATGAACTCAAGAAACTTGAGAAGAAAGTACTTTGTGTGTGTGTTTGAACTTTTGGGAAAGCCCAGATAAGGGCCAGCTGCAGAGTGGTCAGGTGCCGCAGGAGTGCTCATTTGAAGGACTCTTGCTGGCCTTTTTTTGTGTTGAGACTGCAAGTACCAGAAGGCCCTAGGAAAGGGCGGCGTGAAATGTCAGATTGGTCCTACAAGGGTTATGTCAAATCCCTTGTACAATCGAAAGTCTCTGACCCATTGCTGAGAGTAAGCTAGGTGAAGGGAATTCTGCTTTCTGATGAAAATGAGCAAAGCATGAACTGTGATAGCCATCTTTAACACAGATCATGAATTTATATGTGAACCCAATGGAGGGATGCCAAGGGGAAAGCTCCTGAGACTGAATCCTGCATTGGGATAAAGTAGAGTGAATTGTATATGTGGCAAACGTAAACCTGGCTGAGGGATGCCTACGAGTTGCGGTGAAGAATGATACACTCTGCAACAGTGTGTCGATGAGAGTACACCTGGTTGAGGGTTGTCCACAGTGTTGTTTGTTTTAGCAGACACTAAAGCTCCTGAAAGTTATGCGCGATATCTGAAAGGCCGTAGTGAACCCGACAGAGGGAGGTCCATTTTGCAAAGTGGATCACAGTTCGGCAGAGGGAGGCCCTAGGGGCGAAGAGCAATCAGCCAAAGATGCAAGATCACCGAAATAAGTTTTGTTTGTTGTTTGTTATTCTGATCCAGCAGGTCTTCTAAGGCAAAACACTTTGAGGAAAGAGACTTGACCCTTGACGGTTCTGGTATCGTGAAATATACTTGTGAACTTCATGCTGGAGAAGGCCAGGAGTGTGCTGTGCTCAGGAGTCCCGCCTTGTCCCGTGCTAAAAATGTGGGGAAAGGAGACCCCGACATACCATCCTGACTTATCATTTTGATAACTTCTTTCTTTTCTGGTGAACATTTTCCCACACTCTTTTTGTAACTTAGTGGTAAGGATTGGCAATAGGCTTTTTTAGTAGTGGCCCTTTTTATTTGACAAGACGCCACAAGGACTGCCTTATTATTATTGGTCGTAGCTTGCTCCCATCTTAGCCTTAGGTTTAGATTAGGCGTTTTTCTCACCCATGCTTACAGTTTAATAAACACCCTTGAACTGTGATCACATGTCTGTCTTTATTGTTGGTTTGTTTGTTTATTGAATTTCTAATGCGCCCCAGACCCGGAGGTAACAGGGCGCAGCAAATGTTATGCAAGGCTTACAAGGTTATATAATAGCAAACAGTATAAATTGACACGTGAAATACAGAATAGGTAGGGCTCAGTGTGTGCAGGTAATAGATTTCAAAAAAGTTATTTACATCATAATGTACAGTAGGATACAAAATTTACATATATGCAATGCAAGTAGTAGATTTCAAATAGTTATTTACATCATATTATACAGTAGTTTACAATCTTGGGAGGTAAAGTGTGCTATTGTGCAGTAGTTAGAGTAGGGACTAGTCTTCGGTCAGATTAAGGTGGGTGATGAGGTTCTTTTTGAAATGTGGCTAGGGTTGATCAGCTTGCCACCATGAGTTCTTTACAACAGTAAAAACATTGATTGGTAAAAGGCTTCAGACCTGTAGAGAGAGAAACAGCAGAAAATGGAATCGATAATTGTAATGTAAGTGCATTGTATGATTTCATAAAGGTGTGGTGTAAGGCAAGGTTTCACGGGCTAGTAGGTGTTATTGAAAACATGTTATTGTCTACCACAGATACTGCCTACAGGCATGCCTGTGCCACAGTCTTATTCTTCCGACTGACGCTTCTTCAGGAACCCTTCTGTAACAGTCCTTCCTAATGAACAACTACTCATAGTGCTCACACTGCACCCGCAAATTCCTATACTTCTATACTTGTAATTTAATTTATGTACCGCAACACACAACCGCAACTGTGGAACGCAGGTGAAGAATTGGCCAATGTTAGACGAAAAAAATGTTAAATACACCACACCTAATATTGATTGTACTAGAAATGCTATGAATCATGCCATGATGAATGACCAATACCTGCAATGTGAAACGACTTTGAATCATTCAGCGACATTGTCGCCAGCTCACCATAGACGTTTTACCTTTAGAGTTTGCTATTTACAGTAATGTGGTTGGAGAAAAAAAAGGATGTTATATAAATGCTCTCATGATTTCATTACCTGTGGCAAATGCTAACTGTTCATCCTACTTACTCATATCCATTGACAGCTTTTTAGTAACAGTTGAGTATTTCTAAAATGATATATTTGTATAAAAACTTAAATCAATTTGTTGTCGAATTTCTTTATTTGAGAAATATTATTGAAAACCGGAACTGAAAATGAACAGAGAAAGTGAATGTTGATATACATTACAGTGGAGAGCTTCCTCTGCCTTTCCATGGTGACACATGTTTTCATAAATATGTTTAGAGTTTTTCCTCCAGGCGTCACTTGCTAGTTGTGGCAAACAAAAGTGGGTTGCAGTGATAAGTGCTACAAATGTTAAGTGATGCTCTGTTTCAAAAACATACTTGAAATACATTGCTATGATGTGCAGAGCGGGTGTACTGATAATTAATCTTGAAAAAGTGATAGGGTGACCATTACTTTAATGTTATTAAAGATCATGTTCTGGCTCACCCCATAAACTGGAACGCACATATCAGTGCAGGATGTTTTTCGTGTGATAACAATTCCATTATACAGCGACTGAAATGTCCATAATATTTTATTTATTTTGAGAGAATTTTCTAAATTTGCACCAGCATCCTAGTCTCACCAGTGTGTGTGTGTGTGTGTGTGTGTGTGTGTGTGTGTGTGTGTATATATTCACTAACAAAAACATTGTTAAAAGTACGTTATGGTTAAGTTGCACTAGTAAAAACCTATGCAATTCAATGGACAAATGTTGTTATAGAGACGTTATGGTTACAGGTAAAACCGAAAACCCCCTAGTTATAAGCTAAGGAACCACAACTCGAGCTACCAGTGTGCACTGCAAGGACTAACACCCATGACATCAAAGATGACATCACATGTGTATATAGTTTTCATAAAGAGCCTCCACAAGGGATTGTCATTGTAATGTTGGCAGAAAACTATGAGCCATCATTGGAAGAACTATCATGAGATAAATGTGTCATTAACAAATGCAGTGCTATAAACCCCATTGCATTACACAGTTCTTTCCAGTGCATGAACCCACTCATGTAGAAACCTAGCCATTGTCTACAGCATGCATCATACCGGTGCAATAATCAAAATCTTCGCATGTTGAATAGTAAAATGATGAATGCTTTTTTTTCAGCGTTTTGTGTACTGTGAAACATGTAATAGGTAGCTAAGAATGCCTCTCTTACTACATAATTGTGCTACTATGCACAAAACATAAAGAGATCACAACGCATACAAATATAAGCATATAAAACACAAGTAAAGTAAGCAAAACAGTAGCAGTACTAGCAGAAAGTGTTCATAACCTAACTGATTATCGTCATGCACAGAAGTGATTGCTTTGTTTCAGGCTTACTTCTTCCCCAATGTATATGAATCATATCATGTGCGTGAACCCTAAGTAAAGTAGTGTAAGACCATATGAGAAGGGTAAGGTATATATAGGACCTTTTCCATTTTTAGTGCCTGACTCCCAGTGAAGAAAAGCACCCGGGGTACATATGTCACTGAACAAAAAAAGACCGAGCCACACATGTGATGCCATCAGTCATGTCATGAATGACATTTGTGATGTAATCTTTGATGTCATGGGTGTTAGTCCTTGCAGTGCACAGTGGTAGCTCGAGTTATGGTTGCTTCGCTTACCATAACTCGCAAATTTCTGGGGGTGTTCGGTTTTACCTGTAACCATAACGTCTCTGTAACAATGTTTGTCCATTGAATTGCATAGGTTTTCACTAGTGCAACTTAACCATAATGTCACTTTAACATTTTCGTTGGTGAATTTCATAGGTTTTCAGTAGGGCACTGTAACCAGAATGTTGCTTTAGCATAGTGTTTTCAGGAAAGGTGATCGTTTTTTAGTAGCACAACTTAACCATAACGTCCCTTGAATAATGTTTTTTTGTCAGTGAATTGCATACGTTTTTAATAGGGCGCTGTAAGCATAACGTTCCTTTATCATAGTTTTTTCAGTGAAGGTGATAGGGTTTCAGTTGCGCAAGTTAACCATAACGTCCCTTTAACAATGTTTTTTTCACTGAATTTTATAGGTTTTTAAGAGGATATTCTTATTTTGTATAGATGTACTGTACAGCATACTGAAGCCGGTTCCTCCATACTAATAGCCACAGTGGTTGCGAACAGTGCAGCTGTTCGCGGACACTGGGTGGTGTCCAACCTGCCGAGAAAGGGAGGGGTGGTAGTACAAAGTGGTACCATGCAGCGAAGACAAGAATCATATACAAACAGCAGCATGTGCGGGAATGGTAAGGGAAAATGCAGTAGGGGCACAAAGTCAGTACTTTCTAATCAAACAGCGCAAAGTTATAGGGTATGCAGCTTAATGGAATGCACCAACCAGAGAAGTAACATCTGGCTTCAACAATCTTACCGCACACCTGCTTCACATTCCAACAAAGCACAAAGAGGCAGAATTAGGGACGCCAACTAGTGAGAGCAGAACGTAAGTGCAACGTACTAAGTACACTAAAGTTTGTTATAATTGCACAGGTCCTGCGGTGTACAATAGTAGGAAAGCATAATGTTTTCTTTTAGTGCACAGCAATGGCAACCACCCTAGAATGGGTGGAAGAGAATTTTCCGCATGAATAAATGAATGAGGACGATAACCCCATTAGTAGGCACCGCAGTGTCAAAGGGAAAAGAATTACTGCAAGTGCAAGCACCCTAGAATGGATGGGGGAGATTTTCCTGCATGATGAAATGAGTGACCATACTAACCCCATAGGTGGGGAACGCAGTGCGAAAAGTAACACAATGCTTCATGTATACTAAAAACATTTGTTTTTCTTTAAAAGAACATACGGGAATACAAAGGAGTAGACCAAAAGCGGCACCTCTTCCACACAACATATGGCCACAGAAACCGAAGGAAATGCTGTAAATATTAAAGTAGACCGCCTGGACGCCAAAATGGATGAATTGCTGAACAAATTTGCCACCTTGCATAATTTTGTACAAGAACATATTACGGAGAAAATAAAATACCACTGCCCCACCTGCACTTGCCCCCTTCTCCATTTCCCAGCCCCCCATCCCCGCAAATTGCATGTCATGAGAGACGCTTCGATGAGATCTCAATCCCTTCCTCCCCTCAACACCAACTTGTAGAAATGCCAACATCTCCAGTATATGTATCGTTTCTGGTCCCCCTTCCATTTCCGAATAGTGGCTATGAATGTGTGCAAATAAAGGTTGATATGTAAAATGTTACTAAATTTATTGTGCCTTTTCCTTTGTTGTAAGAAACCCATTGAAACTCTGAAGGTCACAGCACTAAATGATTTGCCAACAGTACCACCAAAGAAATTGAAATGAGCTCATACTACATCAACTGCCAAAAGCTCAGACAAAAGGAGTAAAAAAGACAAGACCTACCCAACTCCACACACACAAAAAAGTGCCTCTTCAAACACACCACGTACCTTTCCATGAAAGAATTGTCTAACAGAATAGGTGTTAATTGCTATGCAAATGTCACAATAAATGTTCTAATCCAAATGCCAGCAATTGTGCAACACATTTATTTAAATGACTCAGACCAGTTGTGTTTACAATTGCTTGTCCTGCACAAAAATGCAGTAAGTAATCCTGCCAACATTTACAGTGTCTCGGGAGTAAGGCAAGAATTTGACTACTGTGCTGGAATGGTGAAATGCACGTTAAACCGACAAGTAGATCCACAGGAATTTGTAATGTACTTACTACAAATACTGGAAAGGAAAAACATACTCATAAATTAAATCTTTCACATTTCCTACATGTGCAAACATACATGCAGTCTCTGCAACCATCTCATTCAGGACCAAGTCCCCAACAAATGCTTTGTGTATGTACCAATACCTGACTGTGACTCCATTCAATTTCAGCAACTAGTGCACACTGCAAACTGTAGCATATTGTGTACATTGTGCAATTCTGATAATCGATCGACGCTACATATATTCTCACATAGTCAATATGTAATTGTAATGCTCTTAAGATACAATGGCGATGGAATCAAAAACAACTGCAAACTTACTGCCTTCACACATGGCCAGGTATCACTTGGCAACAAAACCTTCACAACAGTAGCCATAATGTACCGCACAGGCGACACAACCAGTGGAGGCCACTGTACCACATACATTAGAAAGCAATGGTCATGGTGGGAATGCAACGATACTTCCATCATTCCAAAGCAGTGAGTACCTGGAAATCTTGCAAATGCCTACTTAATATTCTTGATGGCAAAATGTCATCGATGTACAAAACTACTATACCTAACTCACCAACACCAACCAGTACCCTCCTAAAGGCACAGATAAAGAATTACCTTCCTCACTGACGCCCTAAAGCAAGTTACCATACAGCAAGCATTCAAGAAATGCATTAAAGTGTGTGTTGGATAATTTTACCCCCAGTGAACCCAACGAGTAGACTCAGACAAACAAGACGTGTACACAAATCAAAGTAGCACTATTTTCCACATAATACTTAAAAGGGAAAGTACTAAGTAGGAGGGTTCAAAACTATCCTCGGTAACCTCTGAAACCACCAAGTACGCAAATGAGTCACCGCTTCTCTAAGAATACGCATACAAATGCTAGATATATGGAACTATGACTACGTATACCCATAGGGGTATACCACCACTTCAGAATGTGCACAGATGTGAAAGTAGCAACATGCATGAACAAGCTCGTACACCTACCCTACAGGAATGGGACACTGTAAACAGTTATAATACGCAACCTGGTATGTACCTTAAACCATAATAGTACAATGTTATTTGCAGCATTATAACAACCCAACTGGACCTTCAACAACCACTGTGCTACAAACATATCCTCAAACACTTCCAAAGTATGAGCAGTTACAGTATGCCAACAGATACGTAACTACCGTCACAATTCTGCAGAAGCACAGTACAATGCCACAATACTTGCACTAATGTAACACTTACCTCTGGTGCCCTGCCGGAGTGCCTGGTCCGGACTGTTCTAACGCGTTGCCCCCTCACTCAGGTTTACTGTGCACTGAAGAATACCCCAGCCACTCTCTTCCCCAGCGGTCTGTCGGTGGCTTAACCTCCAGAGGACCGTGAGGCTGGGAGGGACCTTGTTGAACTTGGTTCCTCTGGAAAATGGTCTTCGGGGGGTCTGGATAACCAAAAAGCTAAGTGTATGTATTTAGTATTGGTTTCTATTGCTTTCTCTCCCTCCTCCCATCTCTCCCCTTCCCTGAGGTAGCTGGCTGGCTGGCACGTTGCAGCTTTTGCTCACCGTAATGAACTGAAGACTGAAGGCCAAGGTTAGCTGGTAGGTATCCAATTCCAGTTACTTCACTTACTTCACTGAAGATTAGTGGTCCAGACCAGCTGCAACGCACTGGATACGGATGATGAGCAGGTAAATTCAGGTGAGGCCTTATTGTAGATATTTCCTGCTTCTCAATGTGAAACATAGCTTGTATGTACAATGTCTTTCTTGACGCGTTCAATATTAATAGTCTCTTTATTTTGGCACTTCTAGGCGAAACACCAGCAAGCTGTCTGGACTCAGAGCGGAGCGAAGAAGCTGGAACTTGTATGCAAGTGAGTCCAAGTTAAACCGGGAACGGGAACTGGTAAGTATGTGGTATTTCAGTCTCTTGCTATTGTCGTTTTCTGATTTCAGGTTCGCAGGAGCTGTGATTACTGTGGACGGCAGGCGAACGACCGGAGACACCATGTTACCAGGATGGGACGCCACAGTCTACCGAGGTGTAGGTAAGGATCAAGACCGAACACGAAGCAGAAGGCCACCGGGGCAAGTAGGTCTTCAATTCCGGGTGAGAATGCTACAAACTCGCGTAGGTGCCGATCACACATGCAAAATAAACAGGAGCCGTAAACGTAACATTGCTCTGTTAGGAAGCAGAGGAAACACTAAGCACAGGGTGTGGTCCAGGGCGTGGTTTTATAGCCACGGACTGCGCCCTGTCAGCACTAGACCACCAAGGATGTCAGATCCATGTATCTATCCGGTGCCATGTTGGGTTCCACAATGGGTTCCTCTTTGGCAGCCATGTTATGATGGGTTGCCGCCTTGTTCCATATACGCCTCTGCCAGCCAGCCATCCCACAAACCCATCGTCTCCCTACAATGTCACCGGGGGAGATCCTCCTGGCCCTGACCCATCTACCTTGTACCCAGAGTACAATCCTGACAGCACTCTCCTACAGAGCCCCCCCACCCCCCAAGGAGGTCTGACCCAGGTCCTGGCTTCATGGGATGATTATGGTGGTAACGGGCTAACAAACTGGGTGCATGAATGTTTTCTACTGGTTCCCAAGTCCGATCTAAAGTGCAGTACTCCTTCCAAACCACCAGGTAATATCATTTTCGTCTAATAATCTTGGAATCTAAGATGTCACGTACCTCGTACTATTTCTCCCCATTTAGAATTTCTACTGGAGGAGGATTAGACATGGGGTTTCTTGTGCCAGGGTGTGCTCGTTTAAGTAACGATGCATGGAAGACAGGGTGGATCTTCAATGACAGGTGTAGCCCCAGTTTAAGTAGAACATGGTTAACGATGGCTGTTATGGGTTAGGGACCAATGAATTTAGGGTGAAACCTTTTGGGGCCTTTAATCCGAATATGTTTGGTGTAGAGCCAGACTTTGTTGCCGACTTGATAAACTGGTGCATTTCTTCTTTTGTTATCGGCAAAATGTTTCTGAGCAGCTTTGGCATCGTGCAGGGTCCTGGTGGCTTTTCTTAAATTTTCTCTGACACTAGATGCAGAGATGTTACAGTTGGCATTTCCAAAGCAGTAGTGGGATCAAGAGCTGTGGTATGTGGATCCCTTCCATGTAGAAAGTAGAAGAGTGAAAAACCTATGGCACTGTGAATACTGTTGTTGTATGCATATTCCACTGCCCACAGCAGATTACCCAGGTTGCCAGTTGGGTTAAACATGCAGGTATTGCTCAAGCGTTTGGTTAGTTCTCTCCGTCTGACCATTGGTTTGTGGGTGATGGCTGCTGGGTAGTCCGATTTCAATTTGAGCCTTATCACAACAGCTCCTCCAAAATTTGGATATGAATTGACTCCCTTTGTCAGAGATGCTTACGGATGAAAACCCATGTAATAGTACAATGTTTGTTAGGAAAACGTGAGCACCAGTCCCTGCATTTGGTAAGCCTTTCAGCGCGATAAAATGTGCCATCTTGATAAGGAGGTCTGGTATAATACTACCAGGATGGTCTTGTACCCGTTTGAAGGAGGTCAATCAGTAATAAAGTCCAGTGATATTGTACGTCATGGAGCAGGTGGTATGGACAATGGTCTATGTAATCCTGACGGTTTAGTCTTTGGAAGTCTTGTTGCGGGCGCACACATCACAAGTCTTTACATATTGGATGACGTTCCTTCGCCACTTAGGCTATCAAAAATGTTGCTGACTTTTCACTAGAGTTTTGGTGATTCAAGGATGGGCAATAATTAAAGCACCGTGGTAGTTGGGTAAAACTTTGTCTTGCATGGTCGGCTCCAGTAAGTAAGGCGCCCTCGATAGTATGGGAGGCCATCTTCTATGGTTCTTTGAGGGTCTTGGGAAACCCAAACTTGTAACTGTTCTGGTGTTAGATATTGCCTAATTTCAATGCACAGCTGATCTAAAGGAGGCAGCATTGAACTTGTCAATCCCAACAATTTACTTCCTGGGATAATAGCCACGGGGTCTGAAATTGCATAAATATCTCTTCCCTCCAGATTCCATCCGATGCGGGATAGGGAATCCGCCTTTCTGTTTTTGACTTCTGGACGCCAGATTATGACAGTCATATTCCGAAAAGAACTGGGCCCATCTAAGCTGACGGGGAGTTTGCACCTGTGCTGTTCGCAGATATTGTAGATTGCGATGGTCAGTGTAGACAGTAACTGCATGTTTTGTGCCTAACAGGTGATTACGCCATTCTTTTGAATCAGCTTTAATGGCAAGCAACTCTTTGTCACTTATTGTATAGGTCAGTTCCGCAGGATGTAATTGATTAGTGGTTGGATCTCGTTGTGACATTACAGCTCCCATCACCATGTTGGACGCATCAGTTTTAACGATGAATGGAAGTTCAGGATCTGTGTGTTTCAAAATCAGCGTTGAGGTAAACTGTGCCTCGAGTATTTTAAACGCTTGTTCAGCTTCATCGGTCCACATGAAGGTTTTGTGCCTTTTCAAAAATGCCGTGATGGGCTGTGCGATGTTCGAAAAAAAAGTGGGGTATGAATCGCAAGTGGGGTATGAATCGCCTATTAAAGTTAGCGAATTCTAAGAAACTTTGCACGTTTTTCACAGAGGTAGGCGAGGGCCACTTTAAGATTGCTTCCACCTTGCGATTGTCCATTTGGATGCTGTGGTGTTAAGAAGATACCTAAGAACTCCACTGTGGTCATGTGAAAGTAACATTTCTCCAACTTTGCATACAAACGGTGTTCGCTGAGTTTTACTAGGACAGCTTTCACGAGACGCACATGTTGTTCTTCGGTGGCTGAGTAGATCATTATATCATCGATATAGACCATGACACAAACATCCAGGAGGTCTTGTAAAACATTTGTCATAAAGAACTGGAAGACCGCTGGTGCATTACACAGGCCAAAGTGCATGACTGTATATTCGAATAAGCCAAATTTGGTGTGAAGAGCTGTTTTCCACTCATCCCCCTTCTTTATGCGGACTAAATGGTAAGCCCAGCGCAAATGCAATTTGGTGTAGATCTTCGCCTCTTTAACTTGGTCCAACAATACGGGAATGAAAGGTAGAGGGTACCTATTCTTCACGGTTATCTTATTGAGTCCCTTATAATCGAAGTTCTGAAGTCCCCTTCCTTCTTTGGTATGAAAAAGAGAGCAGAAGAAGCTGGGGACTTGGAGGGTTGAATAAATCAGTTTGCCAAGAACTGGTGCAAGTACTCTCGCAATTGCTGGTTTTCTTTTTCCGTAAGAGCAGAAATGCGGCTACATGGAACCTGTGAGCCTGGTATCAAATCTATTTGGCAATCATATTTCTGGTGAGGAGGAGGGGTATTGGCTTGTTCTTTTTGAAACATATCTTCAAATTCCTTGTATATGGCCGGTAGTTTTTTCTCTGCATTGTGCTGTATCACGGCCCCCAACTTTTGTGCTCTAGACGCTGGCTCCTTGGCCCCAACCGGTACAAATGGGTAACAGGTCCAAAGGCACTTGGATGGAAAGATTACTGTATGCGTCTTCCAGTTAATAACTGGATTGTGGTACTCCAACCAAGGCTTGCCAAGTATAAGTTGGAATTGTGGGGCATTAATCAGGTCGAAGGTTATACGCTTTCGTTGGCCGTCCATGCACAATAGTTCGACCTCTTCCGTACACTGCGTTACTCGCCCAGATGACAATGGTGAACCATCTACCGAGACTGTTGTCCACCTTCTTCCATCGTTGCCCCGGTATGCCGATTCTCTGCACCACTTTCATATCTATGTAATTACTGATTGCACTGCAGTCGATATAGGCTTCCAAGGCATACATCTTTTGGGGCTCTTCTAATCTGATCAGGATGACAGGTACTGTAAGGTGTGAGACGGTGGTTGATTTCTCCTCCCTCAACAAGCCGATCCCTAGTCTTGTCGAGTCTTGGAGTTTTCTGATGGTGGAGTGGGACCTTTTGGGTTCAGTGGGAGCACCTCAGCTGCTCCCAAGGGCCGTTTGCTTGGTTTGTTAGTACAGTCCTTCAGAAAGTGGCCTGCTTTGCGACAATATAAGCACAACTGGTCCTGGCGATGTCTCTTTCTTTCCTCCTTGGATAGTGGCCTCCTCACACTACCCAACTGCATGGGCTCCGGGGTATTTTTCTGAGCACAGGGTTGCGTTTCGCGTGTGCAGATGTATAAAGGCCTATTCTCTGACAGGGCACAGTCTGTCTTTCTCTACTGTAATCAGTGGTTTAGCTGTACTATTAGGTCTATGTATTCCAAGCATCATTCTAACATATTGACCACTTGCGCAACACATCTTTAAGTTCGCACGCAGACCCCGATAGAAAAGGGTGCTTATTTTTTCTTCGGGCCAATTGGTTTCAGCAATGAGTCGCTTAAATGCAGTGATGTATACTAGCAATCCCTATGGTCCCTGCCATAAAGCCTACAACTCCCCATGTAATGCTTGCCCCTGGCTTCTGCGAGCGAATACTTTGTCTAACTCCCGTTGGAACTCACCTGGTGTCATCTCGATTCCCTAAATGCACTGACCAAGTAGCGGCATGGCCACCCAAATATGACAAAACAAAAGCCACCTTGATTTGGTCCGTAGGAAAGGCCCCTGGTCGACACAAAAAATATAATCTACACTTGTTCATAAAAATAGCATACCTTTGTGGGTCCCCTAGAAATCGTTCAGGAGGGGCCACGGGAACGGTAGTAGGGGTGGTTACATGGATATGAGGCACCCTAGCTATGGTCCCATCAGATGAATGAGGTAGTGACACCTGGCATGCTTGCGCTATCAATAAGCGCTTGGCCTAGTCATCGGTTCTTTCTCTATTAACTACTGCTTCCCTTCTCACTGAGTTTGTTTCTAAACGGGCTGCGTGCACCTCTTCTCGCAAGTCCCCCATTAGAGCTGCTAACTGTTCTACCCCTGATTACATGAGACTCAGGCAGGGCTTGTGACGTGGGCTTAGGGCTCTATAATGCTTACTTCTGGTGCACTACAGGAGTGCCTGGCTTGTTCTTATGCGTTACCCCCTCACTCGGGTTACCTCTGCACTGAGGAACACCGCAGCCACTCTCTTCCCCAGTGGTGTGCTGGTGGCTTAACTTCCAGAGGAGCGTGAGGCTGGGAGGGACCTGTATGAACTTGGTTCCTCCGTAAAATGGTGTTGGGGGGTCTGGATAACCTAAAGATAAGTGTTTGTGTTTAATATTGGTTTCTATTGCTTTCTCTCCCACCTCCCATCTCTCCCCTTTCCTAAGGTACGTGGGTAGCTAGTGCGTCACGGCTTTAGCTCACCGTAATGATCTCAGTACTGAAGGCCAAAGTTAGCTGGTAGGTATCCGACTCCAGTTATTTCACTGAAGACTAGTGGTCCAGACCGGCTACGACGCACTGGATACGGATCATGAGCAAGTAAGTTCTGGTGAGGCGTTATTCTAGATCTTGGCTGCTTCGCAATGTAAAACGTAGCTTGTATGTACAATATCTTTGTTGATGTGTTGAATATTAATAATCTCTTTATTTCTTCACTTCTGGGCTAAAAACTGGCAAGCTGTCTGGACTCAGAGCGGAGCGAAGAAGCTGGAACTTGTATGCAAGTGAGTCCAAGTTAAACGGGGTACGGGAACCGGGAGGTATGTGGTACTTCAGTCTCTTGCTATTGTCGTTTTTTGGTTTCAGGTTTACAGGAGCTGTGATTACTGTGGACTGCAGACGAAGGCAGAGACACTGGGTTACCAGGATGGGACGTCACAAGTGTATCAAGGGCAAGGTAAGGATCAACACCGAACACGAAGCAGTAGCCCGCCGGGGCAAATAGTTCTTCAATTCCAGGTGAGAATGCTGCAAACTCGCGTACGTGCCGATCGCACGTGCAAAAGAAATAGGAATGGTAAGTGTAACACTGCTCTGTTAGGAAGCAGAGGAAACGCTAAGCGCAGGGTGTGGTCCGGGGCGTGGTTTTATAGCCACAGAATGCGCCCTGTCAGCAGTACACCACCAAGAATGTCAGATCCATGTATCTATCCGGTGCCATCCATAGTTCCACAGTGGGTTCCTCTTTGACGGCCATGTTGGGATAGGTTGCCGCCTTGTTCCATATACGCCTATGACAGCCAGCTATCCCACAAACCCATCGGCTCCCTACACTGTCGTGGGGTGAGATCCTCCTGGCCCTGACCCATCTGACTTGTACCACCACTGGAATCAGAACAAAAACACCAGCAGCAACCAAATGCACAAAGAAATGGTGTTACAAAAAGGAAGCAGGTAAACAATTACATTTCCTCCTACTTCAATTGCTGTAACCACTGCAAACATTACTGTAAATCATTGTGCACCATAGCAATGAAGACATTTGGAAGTTTTTTTTTTTTAATCCAGCATGGATTCTTTTTTTTCTCCACAGACCCAACGAATATGCAAAGAAACATAGGAACTGCGCACATTCCACAGTACACTGGTTCAAAGTATAGTACTTATGAAGTTCTAGTTATAAGGGTCCACAAACTAAATAAATATATGCAATGTTGTCGACTACAAAGTAACGAAATACCTGCTCTAACATATTCTTGCCCCACATATAATGCAGCAACGAGTACTACACCATTTCACATTCCATACACAAAAAACTACCAAACAGTAAGTATGAAGTTACTGCTATCATACTTCTGTACAATGTCCACAGTGCAATGTGTGCACTTACTTGTGCAATTCACATAGCAATGCCACAATTTGCAATGTACACCTATAAAACACTACGCAGATTGTGGCTACGCCTTACACGCTTCACTACACCCAGTACAATGTACGGGCTCCAGCCATGCACTCAATATTGTAGACCCTGCCCACAACTAACTACAGTCCCATACATGTTCATGCTGCAAGACACCAAACTCTGTACGATGGCCCAGCCACCCACGTATACTGATCCAGGGCGCACACAGTCTGCCATCGTCCACCGTTGTCTCGTAACACACTGCACATATAAGTGTTCCTTAGGGACTGTTGTTAGGCAGAATCCAGGGCAGTTCCCTTAGGGAGCACTACCCCAGATTAGGACTACAGGTGAGAGCAATAAATCCCCTTTTGTATCAGTCTGTACCACAAAGATTTAGTTGGTAGCTGTGGCTGAGCAGTCAGACTTATCTCAAGAGGGAGATGAGCAGTATTCAGGGTTGACACAATAGGTAATACAATACTATGGCGCAAGGAAACACTGACCAAAGTTTTGTATTAAAAAGAGAATATATATTTATTTTATACACTTCTAAATCAACACATAGATCACAGTTAATAAAGTAAGTTAAGTTTAGTCAAAAGAAAAGCATATACAACTCCCTATTCAATTGTAGGCATGTTTGCGGTATAGTGAAAACTGAGCAAAACGGCACAGTGAAAACCTACTACAAATGGCACTCTACCAATTGAACGAAAGGGAGGGAAAGTACAAGTTAAACCTAAATATCTTCAGACACCCCCCAGCAACTCTTCCCTGAACTTTTGTGAACAAGTAATGCACAGTAACACTTTAACCAAAAGACAAGTGAATGAAAACTCAGCAAAATGGCACTCCACAAGTTAAAACAGTAGGAAGGAAGAGGGGTTTAGAAGATTTAGGTGCATCAACACATTTCTCATTGAAAATTAATCTCGTGAGAGCAAATCTAACAAATCAGCCAGAGTCAATAGGCCTGAGCCAGAGTCAGTGGTACAGGACCAAGAGTTTAGGAGCAGAAATATTCTTGTAGCTGCAGTCAAGTCTTTAGTAGAAAACTTTTGAAGAGGTAGATGCGAGGCGAAAGACAATGTTAAGAGAGAGGGCGGCCGACCCCACAAGTAGTTGAAGGATTTAAAACTCCTTTAGGGCTACCACGGAGAAAGGGCGGCCTGGCGGAACAATGTACCTTAAACGTGGAGAAGTGGCTCCTGCGGTGGCGGTTGTTCCTGGTAGTTCTTGCAGGTCGAGGGGTCCAACAGAGGAAGAGAGGCTCTCGTCGTGGAGGAAGGTTCGAGTTGCTGCATTACCCAGGGATGAAACCAGCCGCGGTGCTGCCAAACGAAGTTTAAAAGGTACGCTCCTTTTAATCGTGGTCTGGGTCGATAGCTGCCTGGCTATCCGGTCTCCAAGCTCGGGGCACTGTCGAGTCGACCAAGGCAGGTCCGAGGATGCGATAGGTGAACTGGTTGACCCCACCAGCTCAAGGGAAGGAGGCTCTCGTCGTGTGGAAGAAAAGTGGTGAGATGATCCGACAGGGCTTCACCGGTGGTGTAGATGCTGAAAATGTCTCTGGCTTCTCTTCCCTTCGGTTCCGTAGTTCCAGTGGCAACGTCTTGCTCTTCCAGTCCTCAGGACCCTGCTTTTATGCAGAAAGAGACCCATTCATACAGCCTAGCTGTCACTCACACAGTGGAGTGGTCATCTTGGCGGGAGACCCTCCAGCCTGTCAGGTTAGAGTGCGACCTGAGTTGCGATGGCAACTCTGTCTGGGGGTTCTGCTCCCCCTCCCAAACAGACCCACCCCAGACTCCGTGGCGCCGAAAGGAGGGCTTCTGGGCAGAAGCCCGCCAAAAGGACGAACAAAGGATCCCTGACCTAGGTTAGGAAAATGGAGTAAGACTCGAGAAAGAAGTTTTATCAAAGTTCTGGCAAATAAAACCTAATGGAGTAAAGTTAATAAAAAAAATAGACCGGCGGTATGTTAGAGGCTGTCAGTAAAAGTGGTAGCCTCGAACAATGGGAAAATCCCATAGAGAAATATTCGCGGTTGAATATAAAAGGTAGTAACCACTGCCACCAGCCAGAAACTTTGTAGAGGGAGACTTCAAGGTACCCTCTCGAAAATGAACAAAGGGGAAAAACTATTAAGCCCTTCCAGTACTTCCATATTAAGATGTGGTGTACTGGTTAAGTTCATAAAAATCGACTAGTAAAGTCAATGGGGACTTTACATGCCCTGGGAGGCAGTAGTCCGTCCCAGGGTATGGAGTCTATGTTTGGGGGTCGCTACGACACCCCTGTGTCACGGCACGGAGGGTGCTGTGTGACACATGTGCATAAAGATGGTTCCTATGGGTGAGAGAAAAGATCCCATAGGCATTAAACACAAAAATAGCCTAGAACACACATAGCAAAAATGCATAAGAGTGGGAAAAAGAGTCTCACTCTTAGCAGGTAAAAAGAAACAAACCCTTCAAATCCAGCAAAGCTGCTGGGGGACTCTATAGGTAAGGGAAATTAGCCATGAAATATAAATTCTCCCTTACAACTGTAAATGTACATTTTATGTAATTTGCCATCTGTGCATTCAGTGCAGCATGTGTACGGCAGCAACATTTCTCCTTATATGTCATACTAACTTCACCGTAATGACACTACCAACATTCAGAAGTGCATGGTACAATCGAAACATGTTGCCACCTGGATCCTTTTTTTTCCCAGCATCATCTCTGGAAAGCGAAACCTAACATACCTCTCGTTCAACAGGACAAATGCTCATTGTAAAACAGCCTTGAGTGGGAAGCATGATTAGCGCCAAGGGCAGACATTGGGCCTCATTACAAGTCAGCCGGTCCGGAAACAACGGTAGCGGTAAATCCGCCGCCACCGTTGTTTCCGGTCCGGCTGATTCTGAGTCCTGCAGGCGGGTGGTGTCACTCCCGCCAGGTCTGACCTGGCGGGAGTAACACCACCCGTCTGCAGGCGGACATGGAAACACCGGCTCTGTCATCGCCATTGTCCCCATCCCCATGGAGTCCTATGGGACTCATAGGAATGGGGCTTAACAGAATTCTGCCTCCAGAATTACTGGGTCACCGGGGTTGTAATGCCCCAGTGATTCCGGCAATCACAGAGGCAGAATGGAATTACCGGTCCGGCGGCAGCCTGCCGGTTTTTCTGGCACGGCTACCGCCGGACTTGTAATGAGGCTCAGTGTATGGAATTGTAGAAAAAAAAGAAAGATAACTTACACTGAAGTTGCTCTGCCCATGTGCCCCCGAGGTAGTCTGCAACAATTCAATACGCCGTACACTGCAATTTGTTGTGCACCCAATACAAGCATGGAAATTGCTGAAGTTATGTAAGTACAACTTTACATCACGTGTATTAGCATTAAAATGTATTAGGCTGCAGTTCTGTATGCATAATTATGAATTTACTTTACCGCGCACTTTCTCTGTGTGCATTGTACGGAGGTTTGTGACGGCAGTATTCACGCAATGCTAAGGTGCCATGTCTCCACCATTCCCCTTACATTGCAACTGTGATTGTACTTTGTTTTCTTGCCATTCTTCCCCAGCTCCTTAAAATCCAGACACAAAGGACAAGGCAAAAAGGGACGCAAATTGTGCTGTGAAACAGCACCCCTTATGCTCACTCGTGCAATGATACATTCCCTGTTATGCCTTTACTATGCCCTTTCTCACAATTACCAGTTCTACCCACCCTCACTGTATTGAAAGTAATAATAGCCAGAAGTGCATGTAGCAGTCAACCTGCACACAAATTTGGACAGGTCACATTTCAATGTTTGCAAGTTTTAGCAAAACCACTCCTGCATTCTCCTGCAATCCAAGCGGACCCCCATGTGGTTTTAAAAAAAAATATTTTTCCTTTCGACACACACAGACACATTGTGGCGTGGGTCTAACAACACTCGCTAGCACTGTCATTTTTTATAAAAAGGAAACGCATGCAAGGAGCGTCTGGTCGGAACGTTTCGAAAGACATTTTGCTTGTGTGGAGCCGTACAAGAACAGTATCCCCTACAAAACAGCCAGCAAAGCAGTGGGTTAACATATGACACTACTCAATAACACACACTACATGGTCCATGAGGCATCCACCTATTACGACAGCCTTCCCGCAAACTCTTGTCCTGTACGCTGCCACTAACAACGCCTACTTACATCTATTCTTAGTCCTGTTTCTTCTTAGATACCTGGCACCTTACTGCTCATGCCACTCCCAGACGGGTGGTGGATCAGGCATATCAAGATTACCATAAGCAGTGTGTTTTCCGTCGTCGTTATCTGGTCCGACCAATGTGGGACTGTATGTCCATTCGCGGTTCCGGCCATACGAACCAACCTGCAAACATTTTTGATATAAAATAAAATGCCTTCTTCCACACGGGCCACCAAGGACCATACATTATTCCTTTTTCCACTTTTCCAGACGACAACAAAAGGACAGAAGTGCACAGATGGCATTGCACACTGGATTTTGTTTGCAAAATAAAGGAGCGTTGATAGAAGCCACCTTACACGTTCTCGTGATCATTCTGTAGCAAAATAACGCTCTTGCGACAAATTGCAGTGTTGGTTGTAAAGTATGGAAATGTTCTGGACCTGTATGCTATGTGTGCTTTTCCTTTTGTTTATGTTGCTCCTTTCCCGAGCAAGGTGCTCACATGACAGAGTGCGCTATGCTTGGCGCGCACGTAACGAAAAAACCTGGAGTGCCCACAGTGAGCAACGATTCTCCACAACTGGAGTCAGCTATGCCAGTGCCTGTTGCTATGGTGTATCATGCACACACGTATAGGTAATGGAAGCGATGCACACATTGGAATTGCACACAGTAAGAATGCCACCCGCATTTGTTGGCCATCTCAAGAAGTATGCAAAAGAAAGCTAACAGTCAGATGGCCTGCCATCCTGTATATAGCGGGACTTATTGGCGTAGATGGTTTTGTTCAGAGCAAATGTATCTGGGTCGGTCTGTACATTATTGATACTTTAAATGTGTGCTCCTTAGTAACGCGTGCCATGTCGCAATGTCTTTCTTCACTCTCAAAACACAGAGTATTGTCAGGGGCCCACCATACCAAACAGAAATGGTGGCATGTCGGTCTGTGAACAGCAACAAGTCCAATGACATACACCATATGCAAGTGCAGGCACTGCACGCCACCTGTGGTGGTGTATCAACTGCAAAATGTCTTCCACACCCCTTCTGTAATGGTGACCACCCACAGGAGAGATGCATTCTTCCAAGAGTGTACACTAGAGTTCCATATCAGTATAGGAATGGACCCAAAGAAGGCAACATTCTGAAACCTACTTCCAACCAGTGGCCAGACTGTTAGTTCCAAGGGACCTAGCCATGCACACAAGGCAGTAGGGGCTTGCCACTCCCAACACAAGATAGTACACCGAATGGAAATATCCCAATATCATCTGCAATACTTTCCCCATCCCCAATGGCCTCTGAAGGTAGTCGTGCTCAAGGTTTTTGCCCATTCAGTCTATGTAAAAGAAAAAATATGTGGGACCCCCCCTATAACCTTTGCCCCCTGCACAAAACCGCACCAAACTTGCTGAAAAAATTCAGAGCGGGCCATGTACTTATTTTTGCAAAGTTTGGTGAGGATTCCTCCATGGGGAGCGAAGTTATAAGCTGCCGAAAAAGTGGTCTTCCTATGGGTTTACCAACTTACTACCACGGGCCATGTGATATATATATATATATATATATTTCTGATGCTTGTGGAATCTGCTTAGATCACATGCTGTGCATAGGCCGACATCTAGTGGAAGCTGCGGAGTATTACAGTTTGTTTTTCGAAACTCGAAAATGGGCGTCGACACAGGCGTGCCAGTAATACTATCCCTAGTGTGACGTCCACTGTACCCAAGATCCCTCACGCGTCTAGGATCCTCAGATTGTTTTTTTCCGCCATACTGGTCGGAAGCATCTTGCGGAGTCCCCTGGCCTTAGCCATACTTTTGCTAATAATTGAAATTTATAATTCTTTATTGGCATCCTTCCCCACCCCAACGTCGACCCTCGACACTCGACGACGGCTGGAGAAGACATCGACCGTCGGCTGCTGCATGACGGATCTGGGCCTCGGAAGGCCGCTGGCCTCGGCCCGGGCCTAGTAGGCCGCTGGCCTCGGCCCTGCAAGTAGGGAGAGTGGGGGGTGGTACATACTATTCACTCTTGGTATATAGATACACTTATATATTTCCTACACTTATCAGCCCGCTGCCTCAAGGTGCGTATGGAGGGTACCCCTTTCCAATTCTGCCCCAAGTGCAACCGCAAATACCCTTGGGTCGACAGGCACGCCACGTGCAATCTCTGCTTGCCGAGGGACCACCCCGAAGCGAACTGCAGAGCGTGTAGTAGGTTTAAACCTAAGGCACTTAAGGACCGTTCGACAAAGCGTTGGGCCCACCACGCCAGGCAGGCGGCCATGGCAGCGGAGGGCGCCTTCAGCGATGGCAGCGACGCCGTACTTTCCGACGGCGAGGGCATTACGGCGTCGAAAGACAGCCGAGCGCAGGTCCCCGACCTCGGAAGGTCGTCCGGCAGGGCGGCTATGGGGAAGACCCCCGGCGACGCAAGCGCTACACACCCTACACACACTAAGCACACTAAGTCCAACCGAACCTCGACGACGTCGACTTCTCGGAAAGAGGCACAGATAGAATGGTCCGACTCGGTGTCCTCTGGGCGCTCTCGATCGAGATCGCCTCATGACGCAAGGCAATCATCCACTCTTGCCAAGAGTGCCTCGCTCCCTAGACTAATGGAAGTTCGATCGTCGGAGGACGAAGACGACTTCCACCCCCAGGCCGCGCTCCAAGAGACGGAGCCCGCAGTTAACACCAGCGAGGCCCCACGCTCGAAAAACACAGATACCTCTCCCGATCCTCGACGCCAGGCGTCGAAAGTCTCCGGGGCCTCCAAGGGACAGGGAAAACATTTTTCCACGCACGGGGAGGGGGGGAAACAGCGGAAAGCACATTCTTCGACTCCTGTAAGACCATCCTTCCCCCCTAAGCAGACAGACAAATACAAGTCTACTGAGAGATCAACATCCAGCAAGGGTACCCTTGATAAGCCCCCTAAATTGCCTAATAAAGTCATCCCCTGTTCCAAAGGATGGTCCAGCGAAGACATAGACAGGGTCATGTCAAGGATGTCTTCCTTGGCTGATTTTTACGCCAAGAATCCAGAGCATTTCCTCTCGTATGACCCTCAGGGGGCCACACCCTCAGGTTCCACTGATCCTATCCCCCTAAGTAAAAGGGCCCGGTTCGAAAGACCTGAACCCTTAGAGGTACAGCCTTACTCTACTCCATACTCTACTCCACATCCCAGGTACCAAGGAGAGCCTTTCCCTGAGGGGGACCAGGAGTTTGAAATTATGGAGGAACAAACCGGGACGGAATACTATGCGGATGATGAGGACCAGGAGGAGGGAGAAGATGAGCAGGAAATTTACAGAGTAGATTCCCCGGTAGAGAACGAAGCCCCAGTTACCGACTCGCCAGTCGATAACCAGCCCCTCCTTAATGAGGTTCTCGCTCGCGCGGCAGAACATTTTCACATCGACACCCACGGTGTACAGGAGGAAAGGGACTTCGCAGAAGAGTTGGTGGGAGAGAGGAGGCCGGTCGCTCAGACCATCCCTATCCTTAAATCCATCCAACGAAGAATAGATCCGTCCCTGGTGAACCCAAACCTCACCAGAGCAGTCAACCCCAGGGTCGAAAAACTTTTCCGGGCAGCCCAGTCTGACCCTCTCTATATAAGAGGACATCTTAAACCAGACTCCCTAGTTGTTACCAACACTCGGAGGAGGGCTGGAACACCCTTATCTTCGTCAGAAGCTCCTCCCGACAAGGAGAGCAAGAAACTTTACGGGTTTGGCAGGAAGGTAGCCTCAACGTCCGCCTACCAAGCAAGGATTGCTAACTCCACCACCCTGTTGGCCAGCTACAACTGCCATCAATGGGAAGAGGTCGCGGCACTCATAGCCTCTGCTCCTGAACCGTTAAAGGGCCAATTGGCTCGGATCTCGGCAGAAGGGAGAGCCGTGTCTGGTTGCATATTGAAAGCAACTTTCGACGCCGCGGACAACGCAGGGAGATTGATAGCAGAAGGTACTGTTATCAAAAGACATGCGTGGTTACGGCAGTCGGGGTTCAAAACAGAAACTCAGGCTTCATTAATACACAGTGGAACAACAGCCAGCAGTCTACCCAAAGTTACGGCAGGGGTAACAAAAGAGGTCGTGGGAGAGGCAGAGGCAGCCCCAACAAGGGAGGTGGCACGCCTCCACCAAAGCAGTGACGCTCAGTTCAGGGTCCCTTCTCACGCAACCCCAGTAGGGGGACGCATTTCCAACTTCACCCAGGCTTGGGAAGGGATCACCTTAGACAGATGGGTGCTGTCAACAGTGTCCACAGGATATTGTATAGAATTACTGCAGCGTCCCCGGAACCATCCTCCACGACAAAAAGTACACTCCTTAGAACATCAGAAGATCCTTCTCGAGGAGATCGCCATTCTGCTAGAAAAGGACGCGATAGAACTCGTCCCAGGACACCAGGTAAACAAGGGTATCTATTCAACTTACTTCCTTGTGCCAAAGAAAGATTTGACAATGCGCCCAGTATTGGACCTACGGCCTGCCAACAGGTATGTCAAGCCCCAAAAATTCCGTATGACCACGCTACAAGAGGTAATCCCCCTCCTAAAAAAGGGGGATTACATGGCAACCTTGGATATGAAAGATGCTTATTTTCATATTTCCATGCTCCCGGCGCACAGAAAGTACTTGCGCTTCAAGGTGGACAGTCGCCACTACCAATTCAAGGTACTGCCCTTCGGGATAACTTCAGCACCAAGGGTATTCACCAAGGTACTGGCGGTGGCAGCGGCACACCTACGCAGGGAGGCAATCCCAGTGTACCCTTATCTGGACGACTGGCTCATAACGGGGGAAACCCCAGGAATTTGCAGGACAAACATTCAAAGGACTATCGACCTCCTCCACGAATTAGGCTTCTCAATCAACGAGAAGAAGTCAAGCCTGGTGCCAAGCACCTCAAAACAGTTCCTAGGAGCAATTCTAGATACTCAGAAAGGGTTGACCTTCCCTTCGGAAGAGAGAATTCGGAATATACTACTGCAAATTCCACATTATCAGTCCGGTCAACAAATAACGGTACGCAAAGCAATGCGGTTACTGGCCATGATGGCGTCATGCATTTACCTGGTCCCCCACGCGCGACTGCGCATGCGTCCCATGCAGGAATGGTTGGCGAAACAGTGGTCTCAGGCAAGTGGTCAGTGGGACGATCTAGTGGTCGTTTCGCCAACACTTGTACAGAGCCTACACTGGTGGACAAGAGAGAATCTCGCAAGGGGAAAACCCTTTTACGATCCCGAAGTACAGGCAGTGGTGACTACAGATGCATGCCTGACTGGGTGGGGAGCTCACCATCTCCACCACATAGCTCAGGGTCTCTGGTCTCATTCAGTAGCCAAGAACCACATCAACCTCCTAGAGCTTCTGGCAGTATTCCGAGCGCTTCGGGCGTTCGAGGCCCATCTACTAAACTTGTCGGTGCAGATCCGGACGGACAGCACGACAGCCATGTTCTATCTGAACAAGCAAGGAGGGACTCGTTCGCCAAATCTGTCCAAGCTTGCCCAGAAAATCTGGATATGGGCACTCAGACGGAACATCTTCCTGTCATCGCAACATGTTCCAGGGGAGCTCAATTCCCTAGCGGATGCTCTAAGCAGAGACTCCCTCCCAGAAGAACACGAATGGGTCCTTCACAGAGAGATCGTAGAAGATCTCTTCTCTCAGTGGGGCTTCCCCACTATAGACTTATTCGCCACAAGCGAAAACAAACAATGCCCAGGATTTGCATCCAGGTTCCCCCAGCCAGACTCCCAAGGGAACGCCCTGTGGATGAACTGGTCAGGGATGTTTGCGTACGCTTTTCCACCAACTCCTCTCATCAGGAAGGTGGTGTACAAGATGAACAAGGAATCGATGACGCTCATCCTAGTTGCTCCCATGTGGCCGAGACAACCATGGTTTCCACACCTACGCAGGATGGCGGTGTGCGAGCCCATCAAACTTCCAGCCTGGTACAACCTACTGTCCCAGCAACAAGGTCAAACAGTGCACCAGCAACCCAACTCAATGAACCTGGCAGCATGGCTCCTGAGGTCCTAGAGTTTGGACATCTCAATTTACCACAGAGGTGTATGAACATCCTAAAAGAATCCAGGAAACCAAACACAAGGCACTGTTACTTTGACAAGTGGAAGAGATTCGTTATTTGGTGCCAGAATAAACAAATCAACCCTGTTGATTGCACTCCTTCCAACGTTGTGACATACATGCTCCACCTACTGGATGCAGGATTGGTTTTTAACTCTCTGAAAGTACACCTGGCAGCCCTCTCGGCTTACACCACATCCCATAACAAGGTGTCGTGGTGGAAAGTACCAGTAGTTAAAGCCTTCATGGAAGGAGTAAAGAGACTTCACCCTCCTATTTCGAACCCACCGCCAGGATGGGACCTCAATGTGGTGCTAGCTAAGCTCATGGGCCCCCCTTTCGAACCCATGCATAAAAGTAGTCTCAAACACCTGACTTATAAAACGGCCTTCTTAGTAGCCATTACCTCTATAAGAAGGGTCAGTGAAATTCAGGCTCTGTCAGTGCAGGATCCTTTCTTTACTATCCACAGAGACAAACTGGTTTTACGCACACACCCTAGGTTCTCACCTAAATTTATATCAAAGTTCCATGTAAACCAGTCCATCAAGCTTCCGGCTTTCTTCCAGAACCCGCAAAGCTCGGCTGAGGTGAAACTACACACCCTAGATGTGCGTGTGCGTAGGGCGGTCCTCTACTATGTAAATAAAACCAGACCGCTTAGGAAAACAGATCAACTGTTTGTCTCCGTAGCTACAGGCAGAGAGGGAGATCGCGTCTCTAAAGGCGCTATCTCGAAGTGGATTATCAACTGTATACAGCTGTGTTACTCTCTTTCTGAAAAAACTCTGCCTTTTACGCCAAGGGCCCACTCTACTAGAGGCATTGGGGCCACTCTGGCTTTCATTGCAAATGTTCCCCTCGACACCATTTGCAAAGCAGCTACTTGGAGCTCTATTCACACTTTTACTCAGCATTACTGCATTGACACTCACTCCAAGACAGATACACAAGTGGGACAAGCGGTTCTAAGACACCTGTTTGCTCATGACCCTTCTCACATCCCACCTCCTTCTTCTGGTACTGCTCGCTAATCTATGCACAGCATGTGATCTAAGCAGATTCCACAAGCCTCAGAAGGGATACATTACTCACCGTAATCGTATTTCTGATGCTTGTATCTGCTTAGATTCACATGCGACCCACCCTTCCTCCCCTCCGAGAGAAGGCGCATGATTGCTTGTAGTCTTACCTTTCTGTCTATCTGCTTGGATTATCTGTACTCACGCTACTCCTCATGCTTCCTCATGTCAGAAAAAATACAATCTGAGGATCCTAGACGCGTGAGGGATCTTGGGTACAGTGGACGTCACACTAGGGATAGTATTACTGGCACGCCTGTGTCGACGCCCATTTTCGAGTTTCGAAAAACAAACTGTAATACTCCGCAGCTTCCACTAGATGTCGGCCTATGCACAGCATGTGAATCTAAGCAGATACAAGCATCAGAAATACGATTACGGTGAGTAATGTATCATATATATATATATATATATATATATATATATATATATATTCAATCACTAAACTTTGTTAAAGGGACGTTATGGTTAAGTTGCACTAACAGACTAACAGAAACCTACGAAATTTAATGAGAACACTTTGTTAATCCCTTAAGTGCCAAGGGAATTCCCTCCAGGGTGCCAAGGACGAGATAGCTCGTCCTTTTTGCCACTCTGCTGTGCGAAAAGAGTTGGGGTTACCTGTGTTTTCGGCTTCGCCCTTTGCGCCACGGTAGGTGCACCCACACATGTGAGGTACCATTTTCATCGGGACACCTCTGGGGACGCAGGACAGTAGGCCATGTGTTGTTGGCGGCGTGTTTCGGTGGGTGAGCTGAGTGAAATGTGCGGAAATTGGGTTCTTTTTTGCCATATTTCGGCCTTTGCCGGGGTTTCTGGGTAACATATTCTGGGCCGATAGCGCAAGTCAGACCTCTGCGGATTCCCACGGGTGTCCTCTTTTTGGAAATGCATGGGGTTCCCTGTTTTCCTTGGTGGTTGGACACCTGAGGCCCATATCTGTATGGTGTGCCCATCTGGAAAAATCGTGAAATTCAGCTGTCGGAAAAGACTTGTTGTTAGGGGTGTTTTAGGCTTTCCCCTTGGTGCCCAGGTAGGTACACCCACACATATGAGGTGCCATTTACATCGGGACACATGTGGGAATGCGGGAAGGTATGACATTTGTTGTCTTTGTGTGGTTTTCATAATGTTTCGACCCATTTGCTGGTGCCCTTTCTCACACAGCCCTTTCATTTCCCAAATGTGCCCTACATTTAGTGGCTGCTTTAGGCTCCATACACTTTTGTAACCTGCACAAGTCACCTACCCTTGAAAAGGTTTGCCTGTGCTCTTTGAAAAAATGTATGCTTGCTATTCCACACCACATTTGTTTTCCTTATTTACACATATTAAGTACGTCTGTTTAGGCCATCAGCATATAAATCCCATGTACCATGGCTCAGTGTTTGGCTTGTGGTATTGCTTGTTTTGTGAAACACTTCAAAAAATGTGTGATTTCCTAACTGCAAGAGTCGGGGGAATGTAGCAGAGCATTGTTTTTCTCAAAATTCATAGAAGCCATTGCCGTACCAAGCCAACCATGTCCACCACATTCCTTTTTTTCGGCATTTTCCCGCTTTTTCCCCAAACTATGGCATTTTCCCCTACCTAGTTGTTGCCCGACCTGCGCAAATCACCCCTTCCTAAATTTGGAATTTTGTCTACTTTTCAGAAATGTATGCCTTTCTGTCCTCCAATTCGGCTTTCCTACCCTTTTCGTCCATTCCGTCCATGCATGTCCAATTGGCAAAAATGGCCAAAATCGCCTACCTCTCACAAAATGGTTGATAACCACAAAAAAAGGTGCCAAATTTGGCCCAGATATCTCATGTAACAAAAACGTTACAAGGCATTGAATGGCGACATACCGAAATCACCAAAAAAGGCCTTGGCACTGGGGGAACAAACCCATGGTACTTAAAGGGTTAAATGGACGTTATGGTTACCAGTAAAACCGAAAACCCCCAGAAATTCGCCAGTTATGGTAAGCTAAGCTACCATAACTCGCTCCACCACCGTGCACTGCTAAGACTAACACCCAGGACATCAAGCGTGCACCCCTGCCTCGTCCCTCTCCCGAGCAAAAATAACTCTGACCAAACCCCTCCCACACTTACCTGAGCGCTACACCCCGAGTACAATAACCTCACAGCCTTCACAAAATAAGGGGGGGTTCCCACCCACGCTAGCACCTCGAATAAATACTCCCACTCAACGGAATCAAACGCCTTCTCTATATCTAACAGTGCCGCCACTGCTTGCATCCCCGGGTCAATTTGTGCTAGAATCGCAAATAGTCGCCTAAGATTCAAGGATGTTGACCTCCCTGGAATAAATCCAGATTGGGTTCTGTCTATTTGCGAGACATGTGGCAGAAGACGGTCCACCAAGACCTTCGCAAAGATTTTCGTATCCAAATTTATCAAAGATATTGGCCGGTACGACGCACAATCGAGCAGGTACTTACCAGGCTTTGGGATCAACGTAATTACCGCCTCCCGAAGTGTAGGGGGGAGTAGCCCCCTATCCATCCCCTCTTCCCACACCCCCAGCATATGGTTAACCAATTTGGGGTCCCATTCTTTATAAAACTCTGCCGTTATTCCGTCAGTGCCTGGTGCCTTTGCGGTCGGTATGGCTTTTATCGCACCCAGCAGTTCCTCCACCATTATGGGTCTAGCAAGTGACTCTACCGCCTCTGCATCAAACCTGGGGAGAGCCCACCCTCAATGTCATCCCTCAGGGCAGAACCTGGGGGTGTACCCCTCGCGGTATACAAGGATTCATAGAACCTGCGGAATTCCCCGGCAATCTCATGCGGGTTCACCAAGATCTCACTGCTACCGGATCTTACTGCTGTTATTTCCCCAAATCCCCGCTCACCCCTAACAAGGGCTGCCAGGTATCTGCCCGGCCTCCCCACCTCACCATACACACGAGCTCTTGCAGGTCGCGCAAAGTACTGTACCTCCCTGTCAGCTACCTCCCGAAACCTATCTAACCCTTCCTTCAACTTGGCCACGACTGTGAGGAACCCAACCTCTCCACATCCCCCTCCCATTGCTTTGTCTCCCCTTCCACTGCATCGAGTTCTCTCCGTACCGTCCTCAAAACCTACTGATAAGCACCCCCCTCTCAGCACCACTTTAAACGCTTCCCAAAGCATTGCCTTACTCTGTACTGAGCCAGCGTTTTCCTGGAAGTAATGCTTAAGCACACTATGTACATCACTCTTGAAGGGGATGTCTTGCAGGGCTGCTGGTTTGAACCTCCACCTTGGCCGAGGCAACGGCTTCCCCAAGTCCACTGACCATAAGACCAGGGAATGATCGGACAGGGTCCTAGGCAACATTTCACATCCTACGGTGCGCTGAATGACATAAGGGCATCCCAACACATAATCTATTCTGGTTGAGGTATTGCATACTGTTCAATGGTGGGAAAAACCCGGCAAACCCGGATGCAGCACCCTCCACACATCCTCCAGCGTAAGGACATCCATGGCCCCCAGCACCGCGCCCGCCGCTTTCGTGCACCTCTTTCTCTCCCCAGTTGAATCTAGCCCCAGGTCCAGGATGTCATTCAAATCCCCTGCCCACAAGATATATGTATCACAATAGTTCAAGCATTTTTCCAAAAGACCCTCAAAGAAGCCTGGATCGTCCACATTCGGACCATAAATATTAACCAGCGTTAGCTTTGAATGACCCAGACACCGTGAGACAATCACGTACCTTCCAGCAGGATCTATCTCCGCCCCATGTATATTGCTAGGGGTTCTAGTGCTAGGATGTACAGTACGGGCAACAAGGGGCAGCCCTGTTTGGTACCTCTACTGATCGTGAACAGGTCTGAGATATGCTTCCCTGTTCGTACTCTCGTAGATGACTTGGAGTAAAGCATGCATATCCATCTCATAAAATGATTTCCCATGCCATACTGTTCCAGGGAGGCGAATAGCCATTCCCACCTTACTGAATCAAATGCTTTAATAGCATCTAGCAGTAATACTGCGCAACCCTCAGGTTGATTACATGTTCTGTCAATAATTGCCTGAAGTCTCCTAAGATTCTCTGTGGTGGCTCTCCCTGGGACGTATCCTGTTTGATCTTGGTGTATCAGTGTGGTTACTGCTTTTTTAAGCCTCTTGGCGAGGACAGCAGTAAGGATTTTGGAGTCTTTATTTACGAGTGCTATTGGTCTGATGGATTCACATAATTTGTTATCTTTACCAGGTTTTAGGATGGATATTATCGTCACTTGCTTCATTGGGCCTCATCACGAGTTGGGCGGTAACGCCGGCACTATTAGCGCCGGCGTTAATAGCGCTACCGCCAAACCCCCTGGCGCTATTAGCGCCGGATCACGGGTTTGGCGGAACGGGTATTGCCCATTCCCCATTGGGCCCATTCGGGAATTCCTCATTCACCATTGGGCCCAATGGGGAAATTTCGCGCTATTACTGCCGGCGGATTTCCCGCCAGCGGTAAACGCACCAAAAATCGGCAAATTTGGCGTGTATTTCCCCCCAGCTCAAAGCCCCGTCAAAGCCATGATCTGGCGGACCCTTAAATGCGGCGGTAATAGCGCTACCGCTGCATTTAAGGGTTACCGCCAGACTCGTGATGAGGACCATTGTGTCTGGTAGCTTTCCTTTCTCATACGCTTCCTCAAGGAATTGGAGCAGTTTTGGGGTTATCAGGTCAGCATATTCTTTATAAAATTCTGCCTGGAGGCCGTTGCTTCCAGGGGTTTTCCCGGTAGGTAGTGTGGCTATAACCTCCTGTATCTCCTCTATAGTGAGGGGTGCATCTAACATTTCTCTCCGCTCTGCTGTTAACATAGGTAAACCTATGTCCTCTAGGGTCTCTAGAATTTCTGCTTCCCTGGATTCCGAGTGATCTTCATAGAGGCTACTATAGAATTCTCTAAAGGTGTTTATCTCTTTCTGTGATCTCCAGAGATTCCCACATTCGTCTGCTGTCTCTACTACCTCTTCCCTGCTATTCTTGTCCTGGACCAGCCAGGCTAGGAGTCTGCCCGGTTTATCTCCCTTCCCATGAAGTTTCTCTGTGTATTTTGCATAGCTAAAGTTACCCAATTTTTCCAAATGCTCCAAGCACTGTTTGCGTGTTATGAGTTTGCCTTCAATCCTCTCTTCTGCCGGGTCCGACCCTTCTAATTTTTTTAATCTTGTCTTCTTTCGTCACTATCCACCTAGTTAAGTCTTTTTGGATTCTGCCTGCTTTGGCTATGGCTATCCCCCCGAATACGACCTCAAAGGCATCCCACACTGTTCTCATGTCTTTTACGCTCCCTGGGTTGAATTCAAACTACTGTTCCACTTGGTGCCTTAATTCTTCTCTATAGCTACTGTCTGAGTGATTCCGCTCTTAGTTTCCAGTTGGGTATGGGAGCAGGATGGTTAGAGAGTGACCATTCCAGTATCATGGGCGAGTGGTCTGATAGTGTCCTACCTTCATAGGAGACCCCTACCATGTTCCCCAAGGGTCTCTTCCCTGTAATAATTTAATGTATTCTTGTGTAGATCTTATGTACACTCCAAGTACGAGAATTTCATCTTGTCCCAGTGTATCCACCTCCATATTTCTTGTAGGTATAAGTCCTGCATCAATGTGTTCAGTGCTTTGGACGAGGGGGAAAGTGGGCGGGGCGTGTTGTCGAATCTGTCTATGGCTGGATATAATATACAGTTAAAATCCAACCCCCCACCCGAACCTCCCTCACCCAGATCCATGCCATACCTTTGTAGGGGGTTAGGGTGTTATATAGTGAGCAGTAGAAAGTGCTGCATTGCGGTTGGGTGCGTAGGTGTTCATTATACAGATCTCTTTCTTTTCAAGAAAGCCATGAATTGGGATCACCCTCCCTACTTGATCTGCATAAGTGGTTAATATGTGTAGCGACACACCAGGTGCTATCCATGTAATCACCCCTCTGGCATAGTTGGAGTATGTGGACCCAGACCTTCTGCCGCTCCATTTTCACTGTATGCGTGTCTGCTTAGTTGGTGTTAAGTGCGTCTCTTGCAGCAGGGCTATGTGAACTCCTTTCCGACGTAGGTATGTCATTACACTCATTCTTTTGATGTAATTGTTGACGCTGCGGACGTTCCATGTGGCGATCTTTAAGGTATCTGTCATCGAGGTCTTGCCATTGGTGTTATCGCCCCATCCCATTTTCGTGGGCCTAACTGATTGTCTCTACGCCTTGTCTTGGCACACGTCTGGTCTGCCGGTTGAGCAGCTCTGGCCTTGTGGTCCTCCTTGAGTTCCCTTCGCCTTCTGCTGCTCCATATTTCTCCTGATCTCTGGGGGGCTCCCTCAGTTTTCTCTGATCGTGTTATTGACCCATAGGTTCCTCTAAAGTTCTTGTTTCCATAGCTGGTGCGACCTTGATATAACCTCAACAGTGTTGTTAACAGTTGAACACTAACATAACTTTTAACATAGTGCCCACCAGTGTGGTCCTGTAGAGGCATAACCACCAATGGTCCCCGACATCTCTCAGGGATTGGTGGCCGAGTACGAGGACATACTCTTAGTTCATCTAAGTGTGGTTAGTTAGGAGGGCCAGATCTCCAGGTGCATTGTCCCAAAGAACCAAGAACAAGGGCAATGGTTCCCAGTTGCTGTGTCCTTTACTGGTATCTGGGCCTGAGATTAGTTTATCTGCATGAGTGTTTAGAGACCAAGCGTGCGGGTTCCCAGCCTGCATCACCTCCTTTTAGTATTGTTGACAGTTCTTGCCTGCGTCTGCATATCTTTCCTGCTTTACTTGTTGTCTGTGTATGTCCTCCTGTCTTTCTGACATCTGCCCCAGATGTTGCTCATCCATCCACTCATTGACAGCCTCTGGCGTCTCGAATGAGAGGGATTTCCCTTTGTAAAGAATCTTTACTTTTGCGGGGTAGAGGAGCATGTATTTGATACCCTGTCTTCTGAGCCTGTCTTTGGTTGGTATGTACTGGGCTCTCCTCCTTTGAACTTGGATAGTGTAATCAGGGTATATTGCCAGGGTCGCCGAATCTCTTTGTATCGCTCCTCCCAATCCAGAGTGAAAATGGACTGCATATGTTATGATCCTTCTAAGTAGCTTTCCTTTAAATTTGCTCAAAGTTGACTCTCCTAGGATGGGGCGTTTTCGTTCACATGTCTTGGCAGCTTATACATTGACCGAACAAAGTATCATACCAACTGGCCTTTTTACCCTTGCTTACTCACCATATGTATTGAAAAGGGAACAGGTAACCATAATGGGAGTAGAGAAAAAACGATAGGAAATTTCATCTTGGCAGAACTTTCCCTGATAGGTAATCCAGAAGAAGATTATCAGAAATAAAAAAGATAACATTTTCAAGAGGGTTAGTGTTATGTTGGTCGTGATTGGTGTTAGCGGTGGAGTAGTGGAGCATTCTGAGGGGTTTATGGATGAGCGGACTCACAGAAGCACAGGAGAGCTTCTGGATGCCAAGTTGCTACAGAGCTGGGTGAACACTGGAAAACTATTTTACACCCATTTCTAGTGATGTGCGAGAATTGCAGTCTCTGCACCCTGTTCAAGTTGATGCAGGAGACCGGCAGCTTCAGTAAAATAACGTTCCTGTTGCTATTTGGTGGAACCCTTAGAAACTACTAAGTGAAATTTGTTTCACAGCACTCAATGATGTATTCCTCTACTTTATAGTTGTGCATTTTAGGTATCTATTGTTTAAGATGATGGCTTTCTTTGTCCAAAGAGTCAACCGTAGCACTGCACAAACAGTAAAATGTGGAAGCAGGTTTAACCCAATTGATAAAGCTAGTATGGTTCAATTCCAAGATGGCAAACAAAAGCAAGGGGGCTAGGGCAATCACAGATATTCACACACGGCCAGCAATTTAGGCTGTCTGGAAATGAAGAAGGTGTAACTGCTTTATAGGCAAAAGTGGACAAGAACTGCTCTTTTCTCGTGACCTGCATTTGTCTGAAAAAAAGAGGTGCTGCTGAAGAAAGGCCTTCTTTGATTTATTAATCTAAGTTACTGTATAGATGCCTTGTTGGTAATAAATGGGCAAGAATTGGATGATCCAGAATTGAGATTTTTTTTCAGAAATTTAGAGCATTTGAAGATTTCTCATCAGGATTTAGGGAACAAAAATAATGTGCTAAACTCGAGTTACACCACTCTTAAAGCACTTAATTTGGTATTACAATCTCTTGTCTTTTCATGATACATTACCAGAATAAGTTAGAAGTCACGCAGAGTGGGCATGGCCACCCGCCACCACACTCAGTTTGCAGGCTCCCATTCGACTGTAGTGATCTGTCAGCAAACAGGGGGATATTCACAAGGGGAGGGTGGATACCTTTGTGACTCACCTGCACTTGGTTGCTGGAGGTGCAGCGTCCTGAATTTTTGGCAACTTTGACATAAAGGGGATCTGACTGTATTAACCTATACGGCCGGTGCTAAAGCGGGGAGTCGCTGTGATGCATCGGAGGTGTCCTGCGCCTAGGGTCGACTATGGTGGAGGAGCCCAACCAGGGAGCACTCTTTCACATGATCAGCACAGCCTCTAGTAGGGTGATGATGCCTGCTGGCTGATCTCCGAAGATTTTCGGAGCTTGTGAGTGCCGGTGGCTGGAGGCATGCAGCAGTGGAAGTTGCTTACAGCGCAGCATGTTCTCCTTCCCCATCTGATCCCTTGTGCCTTATATTGCATGTTGATGTGTTCATTTAACTGAGTACACATAATCAGTCAGGAAATCCATTTTCTAACAAACAATTTCCAACAATACTTAATAAATAAGGTCACTGAGCAAGCACTCAACCGTTTTAAGGCAGAGTATTTCACCTGCTGAATTTTAAACACATTTATCTCAAGTTCATGGCCGGACGAGACAAATATCACTGGCCCTCAAAGAACAGTAATGATATTTGACAGGATTATTAAGTATGGCCATTAGACGTAATTGAGAATAAGGCAATGTTTGTAATACCGACCAGCAAGCAAGAACGACCCAGGCAGGGATTAGCAAGTTTGTCCATCAAGCTTGACTAGCAATACTGATTTGCAGGAAGGGGATTTGTTCTACATATCAGTTGAGAGAGGATTTGCTCTATTAACCTACTGCAGTATTACTATTAAAGTCTACTAGATGGGATCAACTTGAATAATCTAATGCAGGATACATAATTAAAAATCGAAATGGACTTAACTTTTTTATTTTTTTTATTTTTATTGCCTTTAAAAAAAGAAAGACAAAGCAAAAGCAATGTCATGAGTTCAACATTTGCAAAGGTGCACTTAATGTCAGTCTTGAGATCAGTGTGTGCCATCATCACTCTCTGTCTTTAAGGTTTATTAAGGCTTTTAAGTTTCCACAGAGTCCACTTGATCTTATGAATGTTAGGATGGTGGGGGGGGACACTGAGTCAGATCCCTATGCCTTCAGATTCTGTGTTTCTAGACATCTCTCTATGTCATCCAACACTTTGTGTTCGTCTCGCCAGACCCTGCCCATTGACTGGTTCTGTCTTTTGTCTTAAACAGATTTAGGCAAAAACGCAGATAAATAGTTCTGCTTTTAGGATCTGGAAATAGACTCACAAAATGTTGTAGGCCATTATATGCTCTGATAACACTTGGTGGTACTTTAATTGATTCTAGGCGTCTTCTTTTTCTCCAGTTAGAATCCAGTCCAGTTCCCATATTTTTTTCTTTACCGCGTCTGGATTCTCTTGAAGAGTTTTCACGTCTGTGGCGTGCATTTCAAGAATGTCCTCACATCGTTTGTGCCATAATGATAAGAGGCACTCTGGATTTCCATTGCCGGAATTTTGTAAGATTTTAAACTTAGGACTCACATCTTTCATGACGGTTTTTCTGAACATTGTTTGGGTGTTCGAACTAATTTGCGCTTGAATCGAAACAAGACTTAATTCATGTCGGATACATACAGTTGGAGTGCCTTTGGGTAGATGAAGAACTTTAACCCAGAAGATATTTTCCAAGGTCGACTAAAGATCTTCTGGGCAGCCGAAGGCATTCTCAGCTCCGAATGTTAGCACTGGGATGACCTTCTGCTGATAAAACATTATTACCGGCTTCAGGGAGAATTTCCCATATTTTCTATTCAGTACCGTGGCCTGACACGTGAACTGCGGACATCTAATTTTGACGTTCCCCACCCATGGCCCATCATTTATGTTTGCACTGATCTGCTTGCCAAGATATCTAGTATTTTTGACTGTGCTTAAACATTCGGTCCCAAGGTGCCATTTAAATTTTTTGTTGAATCCATGCTGATCTGTTCGCAGGTTTTTGTAATGTTAAAATTTCACTCTTGGTCTTGTTTATTTGTAGGCCATTGTTATTCACATAACTTTGGAGTGCGTCGCGTTTCCTCTGAAGACCGATCAGAGTACTATCCAGTAGAATCAGATCGTCAGCATATAGCATCCAGCTTAGAGTCAAACCATGGATTTTGGGTGAGAAGGATCGAGGTCCTTCTAGTGCAAGGCCAATGTCAGAAAGGAACAGATTGAAGATTATGGAGGCCAGGGGGCATCCTTGCTTTACACCACAATAGGTGTTAATGGCGTCCGTTAAGGTTCCACTTTGGTCCAATCAAACTTTGATGGTGGTCGCAGTATGGAGTTCTTTAATAGCAGCTAGGAGGCTTGCAGGACAGCCCCAATTCTGCATCTTTGTCCATAAATGCTCTCGGTCGATGATGTAGAAGGTGTGCGAAAAGTCAATTAGAGCTAAGTAGACCTTTTTCCCTGTTCTTATGGCCTCCATTTTCCGCAGATTTATTAGCAAGAGATTTAGACCACAACCGACCCCTTCACAAAACCAGTCTGTCGCACATCCATATGCCCACTCTCTATGGCCCAGTGTAGTAATTTATGTTGCAGCACATGGCATATACTTTCCCAAGCACATCCAAAAGGGCTATCGGCCGATAGCTCTTAGGATCAGCAAGATTTCCCTTTTTGAATATGGGGACAATAATGGCATTTTTCCAAGATTTCGGAGTAGTGCGTTTGACTGAAATTCTTGTAAATAGTGCACTGCATAATTCCGCCCATTTTTCTGGCTCTTGTTTTATTGTGAAGTTATTAAGGCCGTCGGGTCCAGGAGCTCTCGACACACTTGCTTAATCTGTTGAATGTCTTCCATCTCAAAATTCAAGTTCCATTTCACGAGAGTTGGCATTAATGGCTCCGGCCAATGGCATTTTTTACTGAAAAGTTCTGTGAAGTGGGTGGACCACATTGCTTCAGAGACCATGTTAGTTATTAGGGCAGCTTGGGTCGTGCCTTCGTTGTTCAAGATCTTCCACAATTTGGACAAATTTTTTTGACCCATCTTTTGCATTATTTCTTCTTCATTTATCTGTAGCATGAATGCTTTGTGCGCCCTTAACCAGTTTTTATATTTTTGATTAGCTGTGCGTTTGGCTGTTATAAAGGTTTTATCCCCCTTATTTTGTAGTTGTCTGAACATGGTGCGCAGTTCTCCCTTTTTCTTAAAACTGCCACGTCAAATTTGTGTTTATGTGGCCTCGATTTCTAGGTCCCTGTTTTTTTTCCACTAAGTGTTGCAGCAGGTGGCTATATTCGACACTGTATTCCTTTTCAGTATATGTTTTTGTGAGGTATATGACCTCATCTATGTCGAGTTTCAGCCTTACTCGGTTTGATTCAACTTTGATCCGATGATTCCATGGGTTATTATCCCTCTGCTTAGGTTATCCTAGCGACATTATTACCAATTCGTGATCGCTATGCAAAGTGGGGGTGACCTGTAGCAATGTAGTTGCTTGTTGTATTTTGTCTGAGACGAAAAAGTAATCTAAGATGGATTTTTGGGCACCCCTACTCCATGTCGGATTGGCCGGTATGTCATTATTCATGTTTCCATTTAACATTGTGAGGTTTCTTAAGTCCATCGCTAACAGACACTTTGCTGTGGAAGTGTTAGCAGTGTTGCTCGATTTGACATCCATCTGTTTTGTCATAAAGCAGTTGATGTTTAAGTCACTGCATATGATGATATTTGATGTCTCATCCAGCTCCAAAATTTCATCCACTAGTGTTGAAATTTGGTCTATGAAGTGCACCGTGCCTGCCGCCAAGTGGTTCCAATATAGGTTAAAGATGTCAATGGAACTCATATTGGTGTCTGTGAGTTTTGTTGACCCAATTGTGGTGACTTCAATGAAGGCTAATGGTTCGTTGATTGTGTAAGGTGATACCCAGAGCTCTTCTTTACAAACGTTAATAAACCGGCCATGGGTCGACCTTTGATTTTTAAAGGCTGGATTAATTGCCACTTCATAGCCATCAATTGTTGGGCAGACGTCCAGCCAGGTTTCTTGAAGACAGGCCACGTCCATGCCATCCATCCAGGGAACCTGGAACAGGTGGGAAAATTCTCTAGTATTCCAGGATCCAAGAATAGTGTGCTCCTCTTCTGCATGGCGTTATTGGGTTGCGTTCTGTTTAGAGCTTTGGTCAGCCAGCACCATTCATTACAACTACACTTGTCTCTTTTCGGAGACATGGAGCCTGTGCATGTGAGATCCGGACCACGATTCCCGTTTATTGTAATCTGAAAGTTGTCGTCTTCTGACATATTTTTAAGGGATGCTGGTATGTTGTGTGTTAGCAACACCTCATTTCCACTTTTTGCAGGGTGCACAGCTTTGCTTGCTGTTAAGCCGGGCCTCGCTGTTCTGCGTTTCGCGGATGCAATTTTCTGTTAAGCAGGCATTTTCAACTCCTAATTCTGAGCGTGTGTTTGGAGAAATGTGTTGTTTATTGTTCTCAAGTTCAGAGACTTCGGATATGTCAAAGCCCAAAGACATCAGAGCAGCTGCCGCCTCTAGCACAATGTTTAGTACAACGCCGGCCCCCTCATCCAAAGGATCCTCATCACAAGGAACTTTTCCTGTCTGGAGCCTGTCCGGAGGCACCTGAGGCCTGGGCCAAGGACTCTGTCCATTTTCTGATAAGCATGCCCTGACCCTGCAGCTTGCCCACACCTCCCCAGAACCTAACCTTTCCACCTAATCCCTTCATGCAGTACACCTCATGGGTGCCTCTGCTTTTCACTGACTTTGGACAATTGCTTGCTATCACCTGGTCTATTGTTGATATATAATATCTCACTATACTATTTAGCGCATTTACCAGTATTGCCTATCCGCTTGTACTGTATCCTCTTGTGCAGCCAACTGCTACCTATTATGCCCTGCCACCCTTTAGCCTCTGCCTGCCCCACTTAGAAAATCAAATTTAGGCATTGTATTTTGTTGAACTGCTACCTATTACGCCCTGCCACCATTTAGCCTCTGCCTGCCCCACTTAGAAAATCGAATTTAGGCATTGTATTTTGTTGAATTGTGACCCACTTGTGACCTGCCTCTGAACTACCTAGCACTAGTCGCACAATCCCCCTGTCATTTCTGTCACATACCAGCAGCACACACCAGCTGCACACACAGGCAAACAGCCACTCTCCACGATCATGATGCCTAAGAATGCACCTCCCAATCATAGAATAGTTTCACTCTCCGGCACTCTCCCTGCCACACTCCGCTCAGCCAGCCTAACAGCCATCCTTATAGCCCTCACTATATTGGCCTCTACACCTCCCCACATATTCCCAGCACACCTCACCCAGCGCCCGGCACTAAATTCACATGCCGCAGCGCCAGACTACAACATCACACAGTCTCGGCCACCTAGTCTAGCCATCAGACTCCGCAATCTCAGAAATCAATCACTTCCTAGGTATTTACTTTGCTCACCCACACCCATCACGACTAGAAACACCAGATTAGGTACCCTCACTGCACCACTACCCCATACTAAGATGAGCATAGGCACTGCCCCTCGCCCCCTACCACCTCAACATGCCTCTACACTACTTCGCACTAAGCCCCTCACTACGACACACCACAACAAGGGCACTTCACCCCATACTAGTACAAACAAAAACATCAAAGGCACACAACACCAGCCTCTTAAATGTGCACTACTGAACGTACGCTCCCTACCTGTACATGCCCTTGAGATAAATGATCTACTATCCACACTTAATCTGGATTTACTTTGCATCACTGAATCCTGGCTCAATGATGCCTCCTGCCCAGCCATCGCACTAGCCCTACCCACAGGCTACACCATCCTTAGGCAAGATAGATGTGTTAAGATTGGATGGGGAGTCGCCCTTATCCACAAAGACTCACTATCCATCAGATAAGCAGACCATAGTACATGGGGTGGTAATGCTGATATCTTATCAGCCAAGCTTACGAGCTCCCCCAATAATCTAATCAACATCCACATCCTATACAGACCTCCCGGACTCCCAGCTGACTTCCAAGAGCACCTCTCCCATCGACTCAGCAACAACATTAAAAAGTCCTCCAAAATCCTTCTATTAGGAGACTTACATTTAGGATACAATGATCCTAAGGATAAATCTGCTGCAACCCTAGCTAAAGAACTGGCAGACTTAGGTTTCTCCCAAAGAGTCCTCACCCCTACTCACTCCAAAGGCCGCACCCTTGACTGGGCCATGGATCACAACTGTGCATCCAACATTACCTCAAACACCGTCCTTCCTTGGACGCACCACACATGCATCGAATTCCTCATCCCCACCAACCATAAACCTAAGACTCTCACCCACGCACCACGTGCCACAATAAGAAGTTTTAAAAAACTCAACACAGACAACTTGCGTCCCCACCTTAAAAGCCCCTGCCTAGCACCACCTTTCTCTCAGGACCCAAATATACTATCAGCTATCTTCAATGATACTCTCACCAATGCCATAAACTCTATAGCCCCACTTGAAAGCAAGAAGAAAAAAACTCCAAACCCTCAGAGCTCAAAAGCGCCAGTCGCTTAAAAATTGGCAAACGGATCTGAGTGATCTAAATAAGAGCTTCTTCAAACAAATAGCCCTCCAATATAAAAAAGCCATTTTAGCAGCAAAATCCAACTCCTTCAATGATAGGATCTCAAAGGCCAACTCCCAAGCTAAAGAACTATTTGCAATCTTTAATAAATTAGTCACTCCTCCGGCTACCGCTGACGAGATAACTAAAAAAAAGGCTGGTGTGCCAGCATTCAGTCCGCCATGCTCAACAAAATAAAACTCCTCCAGAACAAAATCCAAAACCACTGCAAAGCCCTCCCAAACCAAAAAACCAACTGCCCTACACAAAACAAGTGTAGTAATCTCAATCACGCTCAATTCTCCTTCAGAAACGTCACTGAACCTGAGGTCCTTAATCTCATCAAAAACCTCAAACCATCCCTCTGCAAAGCAGACATTTGCCCTCCCAAAATCATCAAGGAATGCGGCAATGACCTAGCACCCCTGATTACTGCCTTCATTAACGCATCTTTCGAAACAGGAACTGTCCCAAACAATCTCAAGGAAGCCTGGGTGCGGCCACTTACGACAGTCCCGTTCCTCCTAAAAATCCTGGACAAAGCAGCTCACATCCAGATCCAATCATACACAGAAGCTAACTCCATACTAGGCAAAAGACAATCTGGCTTCCATGTCGGCCATGGAACAGAATCCACCTTATTAGACCTAAAAAATCAAATCTCACAGATCATGGACAAAGGCAAACTCCTCCTCGATCTATCAGCTGCTTTTGACCTGGTAGATCACCAAACTCTCGCCACCCACCTCACCCATGCAGCCCATTTCTTTAATCGAGCAGCATCCTGGATCACTTCCTTCTTTGAAGGAAGAGCCATGAAGGTCTACTCCGACACAGCTAACGCAGATCCTACCACTATAAAATGTGGTGTCCCCCAAGGATCTTGTACAGCCCCCACCCTCTATAACCTCTTCACAAAACCTCTCTTCGACCTACTTGACTCCATGGGTGTTGCATATACAAACTATGCAGACGACACTGGAGTACTTTTACCCCTATCTGGACTCTTATCACCAAGACGCCATGGCCCTTCACAACATCTATGCCACTATCCAAGCTTGGATGGCAATCAATGGCCTCTGTTTTAACAGGGAGATGACTGAAATTCTCATCCTGTGTCAGACAAACACATTATCGAAACTAAGCCCCCAATACAACAACTTCAACATAGACAACTCAACCATCTCCGTATCATCCTCTGTCAAAACTCTAGGTGTTCACATTGATGCAAATCTATCGATGAACAAACAAGTCAGCGCCATAGCCTCTGCATCAGCGTTCAGCACCAAACTCATCAATCCCATTAAACCCTATTTATCCACCCCCAACCGCTTGGCCATAGCTAGAGCAACGATAGGAGCCATACTCGATTATTGCAACACCCTTCTAGCTGGCATCTCCGCCAAAAACATTCACAGACTGCAAACCACACAATACAATGCCCTCAGAGCCACCATGAGCATCCCTAGAAGAGACTATATATCCCACGCCAGACGTGAAGCCCGCTGGCTCCAGGTCAAAGACTGTATTACTCTGAAAATCCTCCCCATCACTCAAAGGTGCATCAACAAAACCGCTCCAGCATACCTATCTGAAGCAATATCAAGGACCACATCCACTCGCCCCACCAGAGCTCACTACACCAACCAGCTACACATACCACGCATAAAGAGAGTCACAGCTGGAGGTCTAGGTTTCTCCTATATTGCACCGAAACTCGAACTCACTCCCTGCCACCCTTAGAGCTGAAACTTCCATCTCTGTCTTCCGCAACAATCTCAAGGCCACTCTCCTCAACTAGCAAGTGGAGGACTGCCTCCTCCACTTCTGCCATGTATATTGTAATATAACATAAAATTAATATAACTATATTGTAACCTGTATTTCTGAGGCTTGTGGAATCTGCTTAGATCACATGCTGTGCATAGGCCGACATCTAGTGGAAGCTGCGGAGTATTACAGTTTGTTTTTTGAAACTCGAAAATGGGCGTCGACACAGGCGTGCCAGTAATACTATCCCTAGTGTGACGTCCACTGTACCCAAGATCCCTCACGCGTCTAGGATCCTCAGATTGTTTTTTTCCGCCATACTGGTCGGAAGCATCTTGCGGAGTCCCCTGGCCTTAGCCATACTTTTGCTAATTATTGAAGTTTAAAATTATTTATTGACATCCTTCCCCACCCCAACGTCGACCCTCGACACTCGACGACGGCTGGAGAAGACATCGACCATTGGCTGCTGCACGACGGATCTGGGCCTCGGAAGGCCGCTGGCCTCGGCACGGGCCTAGTAGGCCGCTGGCCTCGGCCCTGCAAGTAGGGAGAGTGGGGGGTGGTACATACTCTTCACTCTTGGTATATAGGTACACCTTATATATTTCCTACACTTACCAGCCCGCTGCCTCAAGGTGCGTATGGAGGGTACCCCTTTCCAATTCTGCCCCAAGTGCAACCGCAAATACCCTTGGGTCGACAGGCACGCCACGTGCAATCTCTGCTTGCCGAGGAACCACCCCGAAGCGAACTGCAGAGCGTGTAGTAGGTTTAAGCCTAAGACACTTAAGGACCGTTCGACAAAGCGTTGGGCCCACCACGCCAGGCAGGCGGCCATGGCAGCGGAGGGCGCCTTCAGCGATGGCAGCAACGCCGTACTTTCGGACGGCGAGGGCATCACGGCGTCGAAAGACTGCCGAGCGCAGGTCCCCGACCTCGGAAGGTTGTCCAGCAGGGCGGCTATGGGGAAGACCCCCGGCGACGCAAGCGCTACACACCCTACACACGCTAAGCACACTAAGTCCAACCGAACCTCGACGACGTCGACTTCTCGGAAAGAGGCACAGATAGAACGGTCCGACTCGGTGTCCTCTGGGCGCTCTCGATCGAGATCGCCTCATGACGCAAGGCAATCATCCACTCTTGCCAAGAGTGCCTCGCTCCCTAGATTAACAGAAGTTCGATCGTCGGAAGACGAAGACGACTTCCACCCCCAGGCCGCGCTCCAGGAGACCGAGGCCGCAGTTAACACCAGCGAGGCCCCACGCTCGAAACAAACAGATACCTCTCCCGACCCTCGACGCCAGGCGTCGAAAGTCTCTGGGGCCTCCAAGGGGCAGGGAAAACATTTTTCCACGCACGGGGAGGAGGGGAAACAGCGGAAAGCACAGCCTTCCACTCCTGTAAGACCATCCTTCCACCCTAAGCAGACAGACAAACTTAAATCTACTGGGACATCAACATCCAGCAAGGGTACCCTTGATAAGTCCTCTAAGTTGCCTACTAAAGTCATACCCTGTTCCAAAGAATGGTCCAGTGAAGACATAGACAGGGTCATGTCAAGGATGTCTTCCTTAGCTGATTTTTATGACAAAAACCCAGAACATTTCCTTTCGTATGACCCTCAAGGGGCCACACCCTCAGGCTCCTCTGATCCTATCCCCCTAAGTAAAAAGGCCCGGTTCGAAAGACCTGAACCCTTTGAGGTGCAGCCTTACTCTACTCCATACTCTACTCCACACCCCAGATACCAAGGACAGCCTTTCCCTGAAGGGGACCAGGAGTTTAAAATTATGGAGGAACAAACCGGGACTGAATACTATGCGGATGATGAGGACCTGGAGGAGGGAGGTAGAAGATGAGCAGGAAATTTACAGAGTAGATTCCCCGGTAGAGAGCGAAGCCCCAGTTACCGACTCGCCAGTTGATAACCAGCCCCTCCTTAATGAAGTTCTTGCTCGCGCAGCAGAACATTTTCACATCGACACCCACGGTGTACAGGAGGAAAGGGACTTCGCAGAAGAGTTGGTGGGAGAGAGGAGGCCGGTCGCTCAGACCATCCCTATCCTTAAATCCATCCAACGTAGAATAGATCCATCCCTGGTGAATCCTAACCTCACCAGAGCCGTCAACCCCAGAGTCGAAAAACTTTTTCGGGCAGCCCAGTCTGACCCTCTTTATATAAGAGGACATCTTAAACCAGACTCCCTAGTAGTTACCAACACTCGGAAGAGGGCTGGGACACCCTTATCGTCGTCAGAAGCTCCTCCCGACAAGGAGAGCAAAAAACTGTACGGGTTTGGCAGAAAGGTAGCCTCAACGTCCGCCTACCAAGCAAGGATTGCAAACTCCACCACCCTGTTGGCAAGTTACAACTGCCATCAATGGGAAGAGGTCGCGGCGCTCATAGCCTCTGCTCCTGAACCGTTAAAGGGCCAGTTGGCTCGGATCTCGGCAGAAGGGAGAGCCGTGTCTGGTTGCATATTAAAAGCAACTTTCGACGGCGCGGACAACGCAGGAAGATTGATAGCAGAAGGTACTGTTATCAAGAGACATGCGTGGTTACGGCAGTCGGGGTTCAAAACAGAAACCCAGGCTTCATTAATAGACAAGCCGGTGGAACCCGATCTATTGTTTGGGAAAGCGGTCGAAGACGCACTTAAGAATGCCAAGGACGAATACGAGACTCTCAAATCCCTTGGCCAGCTTACCAACAAACCCCCTAACCAGAGGGGGAACAGTAATTTTCGTCGCCCACGCGGCCAAAATTCACAAAGAGGCAACTATGCCCAAGGACAGGGTACACAATGGAACAACAACCAGCAGTCTACCCAAAGTTACGGCAGGGGTAACAAGAGAGGTCGTGGAAGAGGCAGAGGCAGCCCCAACAAGGGAGGTGGCACGCCTCCACCAAAGCAGTGACGCTCAGTTCAGGGTCCCTTCTCACGCAACCCCAGTAGGGGGACGCATTTCCAACTTCACCCAGGCTTGGGAAGGGATCACCTCAGACAGATGGGTGCTGTCAACAGTGTCCACAGGATATTGTATAGAATTACTGCAGCGTCCCCGGAACCACCCTCCACGACAAAGAATACACTCCTTAGAACATCAGAAGATCCTTCTCGAGGAGATCGCCATTCTGCTAGAAAAGGACGCGATAGAACTCGTCCCAGGACACCAGGTAAACAAGGGTATCTATTCAACTTACTTCCTTGTGCCAAAGAAAGATTTGACAATGCGCCCAGTATTGGACTTACGGCCTGCCAACAAGTATGTCAAGCCCCAAAAATTCCGTATGACCACGCTACAAAAGGTAATCCCCCTCCTAAAAAAGGGGGATTACATGGCAACCTTGGATATGAAAGATGCTTATTTACATATTTCCATGCTCCCAGCGCACAGAAAATACTTGCGCTTCAAGGTGGACAGTCGCCACTACCAATTCAAGGTACTGCCCTTCGGGATAGCTTCAGCACCAAGGGTATTCACCAAGGTACTGGCGGTGGCAGCTGCTCACCTACGCAGGGAGGCAATCCCAGTGTACCCTTATCTGGACGACTGGCTCATAACGGGGGAAACCCCAGGAATTTGCAGGTCAAACATTCAGAGGACTATCGACCTCCTCCACGAATTAGGCTTCTCTATCAACGAGAAGAAGTCAAGTCTGGTGCCAAGCACCTCAAAACAGTTCCTAGGAGCAATCCTAGATACTCAGAAAGGGTTGACCTTCCCTTCGGAAGAGAGAATTCGGAATATACTACTGCAAATTCCACATTATCAGTCAGGTCAACAAATAACGGTACGCAAAGCAATGCGGTTACTGGGCATGATGGCGTCATGCATTTACCTGGTCCCCCACGCGCGTCTGCGCATGCGTCCCATGCAGGAATGGTTGGCGAAACAGTGGTCTCAGGCAAGTGGTCAGTGGGACGATCTAGTGGTCGTTTCGCCAACACTCGTACAGAGCTTACACTGGTGGACAAGAGAGAATCTCGCAAGGGGAAAACCCTTTTACGATCCCGAAGTACAGGCAGTGGTGACTACAGATGCATGCCTGACTGGGTGGGGAGCTCACCATCTCCACCACACAGCTCAGGGTCTCTGGTCTCACTCAGTAGCCAAGAACCACATCAACCTGCTAGATCTTCTGGCAGTATTCCGAGCGCTTCGGGTGTTCGAGCCCCATCTGCTAAACTTGTCGGTGCAAATCCGGACGGACAGCACGACAGCCATGTTCTATCTGAACAAACAAGGAGGGACTCGTTCGCCAAATCTGTCCAAGCTTGCCCAGAAAATCTGGATATGGGCACTCAGACGGAACATCTTCCTGTCATCACAACATGTTCCAGGGGAGCTCAATTCCCTAGCAGATGCCCTAAGCAGAGACTCCCTCCCAGAAGAACACGAATGGGTCCTTCACAGAGATATCGTAGAAGATCTCTTCTCTCAGTGGGGTTTCCCCACTATAGACCTATTCGCCACAAGCGAAAACAAACAATGCCCAGGATTTGCATCCAGGTTCCCCCAGCCAGACTCCCAAGGGAACGCCCTGTGGATGAACTGGTCAGGGATGTTTGCGTACGCTTTTCCACCAACTCCTCTCATCAGGAAGGTGGTGTACAAGATGAACAAGAAATCGATGACGCTCATCCTAGTTGCTCCCATGTGGGCGAGACAACCATGGTTTCCACACCTACGCAGGATGGCGGTGTGCGAGCCCATCAAACTCCCAGCCTGGTACAACCTACTGTCCCAGCAACAAGGTCAAACAGTGCACCAGGAACCCAACTCAATGAACCTGGCAGCATGGCTCCTGAGGTCATAGAGTTTGGCCATCTCAATTTACCACAGAGGTGTATGGACATCCTAAAAGAATCCAGGAAACCAAACACAAGGCACTGTTACTTTGACAAGTGGAAGAGATTCGTTATTTGGTGCCAGAATAAACAAATCAACCCAGTTGATTGCACTCCTTCCAACGTTGTAACATACATGCTCCACCTGCTGGACGCAGGGTTGGTTTTTAACTCTCTGAAGGTACACCTGGCAGCCCTCTCGGCTTACACCACATCCCATAACAAAGTATCGTGGTGGAAAGTACCAGTAGTTAAAGCCTTCATGGAAGGAGTAAAGAGACTTCACCCTCCTATTTCGAACCCACCGCCAGGATGGGACCTCAATGTGGTGCTAGCTAAGCTCATGGGCCCCCCTTTCGAACCCATGCATAAAAGTAGTCTCAAACACCTGACTTATAAAACGGCCTTCTTAGTAGCCATTACCTCTATAAGAAGGGTCAGTGAAATTCAGGCTCTGTCAGTGCAGGATCCTTTCTTTACTATCCACAAAGACAAACTGGTTTTACGCACACACCCTAGGTTCTCTCCTAAATTTATATCTAAGTTCCATGTAAACCAGTCCATCGAGCTTCCGGCTTTCTTCCAGAACCCGCAAAGCTCAGCTGAGGTGAAACTACACACCCTTGATGTGCGTAGGGCGGTCCTCTACTATGTAAATAAAACCAGACCGCTAAGGAGAACAGATCAACTGTTTGTCTCCGTAGCTACAGGCAGAGAGGGGGATCGCGTCTCTAAAGGCGCGATCTCAAAGTGGATTATCAACTGTATACAGCTGTGTTACTCTCTTTCTGAAAAAACTCTGCCTTTTACGCCAAGGGCCCATTCTACTAGAGGCATTGGGGCCACTCTGGCTTTCATTGCAAATGTTCCCCTCGACACCATTTGCAAAGCAGCTACTTGGAGCTCTATTCACACTTTTACTCAGCATTACTGCATTGACACTCATTCCAAGACAGATACACAAGTGGGACAAGCGGTTCTAAGACACCTGTTTGCTCATGACCCTTCTCACATCCCACCTCCTTCTTCTGGTACTGCTCGCTAATCTATGCACAGCATGTGATCTAAGCAGATTCCACAAGCCTCAGAAGGGATACATTACTCACCGTAATCGTATTTCTGATGCTTGTATCTGCTTAGATTCACATGCGACCCACCCTGCCTCCGCTCCGAGAGAAGGCGCATGATTGCTTGTAGTCTTACCTTTCTGTCTATCTGCTTGGATTATCTGTACTCACGCTACTCCTCATGCTTCCTCATGTCAGAAAAAATACAATCTGAGGATCCTAGACGCGTGAGGGATCTTGGGTACAGTGGACGTCACACTAGGGATAGTATTACTGGCACGCCTGTGTCGACGCCCATTTTCGAGTTTCGAAAAACAAACTGTAATACTCCGCAGCTTCCACTAGATGTCGGCCTATGCACAGCATGTGAATCTAAGCAGATACAAGCATCAGAAATACGATTACGGTGAGTAATGTATCCCATATACTGCTAATGACTATGTAACTATATTGCAACCTGTATACATATTGCTAATGACCATGTAACTAAGTAACTAAGCTTTGTACAATAACAAGTGCCACGTTGTCCTCGGGCTGTTGTGCGCTATATAAATACAAATAAAATAAAACAAACAATTTTGCAGCAGAAATGCAAGATTACTCTGTCGGGGTGGTCTTCTAAAAATTCCACTGTTTTAATGTCATCTGACTTGATAGTTCTAAGGCATGGGACACAGTGGAATAAACGTAGCACTTTTGTGCGATTTAGTATTAGATTGTCACTGGTTTCGATGCATTCCAGGCGTGCTCTATTCCGAGATTGAGCTTTGGCTCTATGCCATTTGTCATTTTGATTTTTTGCATCTCGCTCTAGTCTCGGGGCGTTTTAGCCCCAACCAGGCAATGTTCATCTTCCATTTTAGGTCTGAATTTGTTCATGTTCCAATTTAAAGGGTCATCCCGGGCCTTCTCATAGTGTTTGTAATCTGGGCGAAAGGAGACCTTTGTAGATGGCCCAACGGTCTTTGTGGCCGTGAAGGTCGCATTGCACGTTCAAGTTCCATGCGCCTGTCCTCCATCGTTTTGAAGATAGGGCTAGCTGGATTGATATGTATATCCACTTGCGTGGGAATCTTTAGTTTTATGAAGCAAGTTCTAATGGGGCCCACTAAGGAAGGTTTAGTTGACAAAGAATTGATTTCAGAATCACTAAGGTGCGTTGTCAATTTTGGTTGAACACGATCATTGGCCTCCTTAGGCGCCGACACTTCTCTTTCCAGCTCTGCATGTTGAGCTTGATCCGCGTCAGTAGTTTCTACTACCGACTTGGCATGGTCGTCTTCATATACTGATAGGTCCATTAAATCAATTGATGATTCCTTATTATCATTTGAGGGTTGTAAACTTAACTTGGACTTAACTTGTATTACTTAGGTATCCAACCCTTACCCTTTCTCACAAACAGCCATAATAACATAGGCACATCCCCCACCCTCCATCAACAGTCCAACATGTACAGCCTTGCACAGTATCCAACCATCCCACTAACACACATTGCAATGCTCCACCCACTGCTTCCCTCCAATTGTAGTTTTGCAACTGTCATCCACAATAGGCATAATAGCCTCTGCACTTTCCTTTTATACAGTCACAGGTTCTCCTCTCCCCTCCATATCGTTATATGTACTAGAGGTAAATTGGAGGAGAGTAAATTGTGGGGAGCAGAGGAGAAATGAGTTATAGAGGAAAGAAGTGAATGGACTGAGGAGGGAGAACAGAAAGGTAGGAGGGGGTGGCAAATTAAGGAGAGGAAAATAACTCTTGTAGTACGCTAACTTTAGAACTGGAAAAACGTTTTTTTTAATAAGGTCTTTCCCACTTGATCATAATGGTACTATATTTGACAAGTGTCCCTGACCTCCTTTTTACAAATCTATCAAACGTGGGCATGCTTAGCAATAAAATCAACACTAGTATAAGGATATCTAAAGACTATAGCAAAACAGAAGAGGTGATGGCTGGACGGTTTATAATTAATCTTAACCTCTCACATTGCTCTGGGCAACCCTCCAGACAATCGTTCTTCACCTGCCAAGCCATTACAAAAGGGGAAAGAACATATGCGAATCAGCCTTGGTTCCACCCTAAAAGGGGCAGGCCAGCCATCAAGTTTTGGTTTTGCTATCTAAAGACAATAGCATACCATAGCAATAGACAATGCAGACAAAGGTGGTGATATAGAAATTATGAATAAAAGTGAACATATTAAGGCATCTTAGAAACACCTTAGGAACCCCCCCCCCCCCCACACACACACACACACACACACACCCACTACCTTAAGCACTGAAATAAAATGTACCCTCACCCATTCTCCCTAAAGAAAACACGATAAAAAAGCAGCAAAACGGCCATTTTACTAGATGTGGTCAAATGGGTGGGTCCCCCTGGATGCCGTCATAAGTTACCATCCGACCCCACAGCACTTGTCATAAATCAAGACAGAGAGAGTAGAATGAGGTAGATGTTTTGAGAAACCACAATGATAAGATGCCAACCATATACTATCTACCTAAAATCCATACTTTATTTGAAATAAATACTGGACATGAGCCCATTAATGAGTGGAATAGTTTGGATGACAGACCCCATCTCAAAATATATAGATACCGAATTAAGGAAATATGTATATACATTTGATTCATACACTTAGACTTAACTTGTATTACTTAGGTATCCAACCCTTACCCTTTCTCACAAACAGCCATAATAACATAGGCACATCCCCCACCCTCCATCAACAGTCCAACATGTACAGCCTTGCACAGTATCCAACCATCCCACTAACACACATTGCAATGCTCCACCCACTGCTTCCCTCCAATTGTAGTTTTGCAACTGTCATCCACAATAGGCATAATAGCCTCTGCACTTTCCTTTTATACAGTCACAGGTTCTCCTCTCCCCTCCATATCGTTATATGTACTAGAGGTAAATTGGAGGAGAGTAAATTGTGGGGAGCAGAGGAGAAATGAGTTATAGAGGAAAGAAGTGAATGGACTGAGGAGGGAGAACAGAAAGGTAGGAGGGGGTGGCAAATTAAGGAGAGGAAAATAACTCTTGTAGTACGCTAACTTTAGAACTGGAAAAACGTTTTTTTTAATAAGGTCTTTCCCACTTGATCATAATGGTACTATATTTGACAAGTGTCCCTGACCTCCTTTTTACAAATCTATCAAACGTGGGCATGCTTAGCAATAAAATCAACACTAGTATAAGGATATCTAAAGACTATAGCAAAACAGAAGAGGTGATGGCTGGACGGTTTATAATTAATCTTAACCTCTCACATTGCTCTGGGCAACCCTCCAGACAATCGTTCTTCACCTGCCAAGCCATTACAAAAGGGGAAAGAACATATGCGAATCAGCCTTGGTTCCACCCTAAAAGGGGCAGGCCAGCCATCAAGTTTTGGTTTTGCTATCTAAAGACAATAGCATACCATAGCAATAGACAATGCAGACAAAGGTGGTGATATAGAAATTATGAATAAAAGTGAACATATTAAGGCATCTTAGAAACACCTTAGGAACCCCCCCCCCCCCACACACACACACACACACACACACCCACTACCTTAAGCACTGAAATAAAATGTACCCTCACCCATTCTCCCTAAAGAAAACACGATAAAAAAGCAGCAAAACGGCCATTTTACTAGATGTGGTCAAATGGGTGGGTCCCCCTGGATGCCGTCATAAGTTACCATCCGACCCCACAGCACTTGTCATAAATCAAGACAGAGAGAGTAGAATGAGGTAGATGTTTTGAGAAACCACAATGATAAGATGCCAACCATATACTATCTACCTAAAATCCATACTTTATTTGAAATAAATACTGGACATGAGCCCATTAATGAGTGGAATAGTTTGGATGACAGACCCCATCTCAAAATATATAGATACCGAATTAAGGAAATATGTATATACATTTGATTCATACACTTAGACTCAATAGATATTCTGAAGCACTTAGAATTGGCTTCTTGGAAGGACCCGTGCTGACGTGTTACAAATTATGTTAAGGCTCTATACACATTAATCTGATGATTGATATAGTGACATTTTGGTTAGAGTGCAAATCAGCTTTTTTACCTTTTCTTCGAAATGATAGAAGAAATGCTACAATTCGCTTAATCAACAACTGATTCAATTTTAATGGTAACTATTATTAACCAACAGTGGGAGTTGCAATGGGAGAAAAATTTGCTCGGACTATGATTCAATATGAGATTTTTCATGCACTAGCGCCTACAACAGGCTTTGAGAAATAGGTTCCTTTTTTTTAAAGATACATAGACAACATCTTCATGTTGTGGTCAGGAAATGCACAGGAGCTAGATGAATATGCAAATAAATTAAACACTAATAACTTCAAAATGTACTGCTAGCTATTTTGTATGGTGGAGAGGAAGGGAAAATGACCGGAATTTTTCGTCAGGCACCCACCTACTTGTATGCCCGCACGTAACTGCTCCCTGTCGCTGAATTATAGGGATCTTGAAAATGAGCCAGATGGAGGTCTACTGGGCCTGATGTAATCTAGGTACATTTGTATCCCCACTGACACCACTTGTGCTAAGTCAGACATAGAAATGGACAAGAATACATGATTCAATACATTTTATTTAAGAAAATAAAACCAACTAACTTGATAACTATGGTAATGGGTTTCCCTAACCTCAGAAGAAAATAATAGTGTGCTTTGCTTGCCAGGATGTCTCACAAAAATACTGTCCCCTGTGCAGACCTGTGCTATCCTATGTTCTATCCCTACCACTAACTACATAAATAACATAACATTCTGCTTCAGTAAGTTGGTCCTCACTATACGCGACATAGGGTGGCTAGTTTTCGACCCCTTTGTGTTTTTTATAAAACAGATTTTATTGATGTTCTTCATAAGTAACATATGTAAACATTTGAACATTTGCAACCACAGGTTGGGTATTCCATATTGAGGTTCATGATTGGTCCCGCCCCCCTCTCTCACCTCCATTCCCCCTCCCCTTCTCCCCCCACATCCCCTTACTTCCCTGCAATAACTTTCCCTAATTTCCTACCTCCCACCTTCCTCCTGTCCCCCCTTCCTATCCCCCGCCCTGCCAAAGCTCATCTCGTGTCTAACCATTTCTCCCTAATCTTTTGAAACTTTTGGGGGCACCCTCTTTCCCTGTATAAACTTTTCTCCAGTTCTGCGCAGTGATCCATTTCCTCCAGCCATTGCTGGAATCCAGGGGGGAGGGAGGTGCAGAGGTGCCCCATTCTTTTGCAAACCACTTTTTCCCTCGCGTCGGAGATGTCCGAAGCAATGATTTATCCCTGGCATTGAAAAGCCTGTGTTTCGCCTTACATTCACATGGATCAGCTTGTGGCAGTCGGATCCCTCCCACGGTCCCAGCCATCTTGCCTCTTACCCAAACCTAGAAGGACTTCACCACCAGGCACTCCCAAACTAAATGGTAGAAGGGCCCCACTGCATCTTACACTTCAGACACAGATGGTCAACATCCCGGGTCATCGGGTGCAGTTCGTCCCTGCTATAATACACCATGTGTAGCACCTTATATTGGATGAATCGAAGCCCTACTGTAATACTTGCCTCTCCCAGTTCTCCTCCTCTAATGATCCCAGGTTACTATAAGGAAGGCAAGGTATCAATCGGTGAAGACAGACACAAGTGATCACAGTTCAAGGGTGTTTATTGAACTTCAATGGGTTGGATGAACGCCTATCTAACCCTAAATCTAAGGAGGGGAGCAAGCTACAACCATCAAAGTAAAAATAACACAGTCCTAGTGGAGTCTTGTCAAAATAAAAAGGGTATATACTAATAAACCTATTGCCAATCCCTACTTCTAAATAAAAATGGTGTGGGAAAATGATATATGCAAAAGAAAATGTTCAAGAAACGATATGTCAGGACAGCCGGCCATTTAGCTTCACTTTCCCCACGTTTTCAGCATGGGGCAAGGTGGCACACTTGAGCTTAGCACAGACTCTAGCTTCTCCTTCACGAGGATGCAGTTCAGGATATAAACCAGGGCCTTCTGCGACAAAGTCTCTTTCCGTTCAAAAGTCTCTCATTCGTAGAATGCCTTGCATACAAAATACATCAAAATTCCTTTCTCTTCAGGAGTCTCACGCTTACAAAGTCTCGGTGCACTGTTCACCCTGGGTCTCCCTCAGCCAGGCCCGGACCCCTTTTTTACACCAATTCACAATAGGTCTCCCTTGATTGGGCTCAGACCTTGCACTCTCGCTTTCTCCTTATTTCACAGTTCGAGTTCGATAAATTCAGAATAGGTCTCCCTCAGCTGGGCTTAGACCTTGATGCATTTATTCATTATCGAAGACTTTCGACTGGGCGATGGAATTTACTTATACCCTCGCAAGACCACTTCAATTAATACTTACTTGATTTCTTTTCTTGGTTATCACATTCATATATCAGTTCCTTTTGCCACTTCTTTGTTAGATGCATCAGTCAGAGACCTTTGATTGGGCACACACGCGGTGCCAGACCACTCTGCTATCTCGTATCTTAATTCACGTTAACTATTCAAACAATTCATCAGCTGTCAGGCCTTTACCGCGTCTTTCATCAAATGCTTCAACGTTCGCTCTCTCATGTAACAATGTAGCAGCTTGAAACCTTCGCTTCAACACAGACCGGCCTCGTACAGTTTCCTTCAACTCATCGGCTGTGTTGATTTCTCTGTTTGCGGCTTTGATCTCGGAGCCAAGGAAGATACCACAGCGGCTGCTGCCCCTCCCAGGCTTGGTCAGTCACCCAAGAGGGCCCCAAAATTCTCAGCCACACAATGCAGTATTCTTCGATTTCCCTTCTTGGCCTTAAACATGTTGCTTTCAAGTTCCTGGGAGTATAACGACAGCTTGTCGAAAAGGTCAAGGGTATCTCCTTGCTTGTTCTCCTGCTGTTGCCTGGGAAGAACTGTTTCATGGTGTGCTTTGCCTCACTCAAAGTGTGCTCTCGTGCTCCTCCTTTTATCCATTGGGGGAAGTTTAATTGAAGCCAGGTGTGTTTTGTCAAAGTTAATTGCCTGACTCTTCTTGACCATGATAGTGGGACAGGCCAGGTACATTGCTTGCGTACTAGTCTGTTTTGTCCTAGAGCAGGCTGTCTGGGTAGCAGTGTTCATGTAGGGAAGGTGGGGGGTGAAAGTCCGCTGGTATCCTATCTTGTAGGAGGGGTTAAAGGTGTTAGAGGGAAAGGGATACTGCATCTCGCCATCAGGTGTCGCACTCTCCAAGGACCCCCCACCCAGGTGATAACCAAGGCAGCACTGGTCCACCCCCAAGAACTGGATCCAAAAGGGATGGCCGTGTCCTGGCCACCTGGATGACAGATTCTCAGGGACTAGTCAGTGAGACACCCTCTGGTTTCTCACATTACCCTCCCAATAGTGTCTCGGCTTCGTTAAAGGTTTGGAGGTAAAGCTGTTTAGCATCAGATAAACTCGTGTGATTTCCTTTTCTTTAATCTCCCCTCCATAAGTTTGGCCTCCTATGGGTGACCTGTCCGGTAGGTCCCGCCCTTCCCGAGACATTGCGAGTTGTAATCTGTAAGTATATCGCTCCCCCTCCCTCAATTCGTACCATTCCTGCAACTGCCGGAATAATGCGAGTTGGTTTTCTGAATCACAATATTTTCTAACTGCTTGATGCCTTTCTCTTGCCATCGTTCTTGTTTACCTAATTTCCGGATTTTGGGAAAATCTTCATTACCCCATATAGGAGCCTCCTTCGTCATTATCCCTCCCGACCCTATTGCCTTCAGTGCAGTTTTCCTGGATTCGAGTATACTGACCCCTGCTTTTGAGAGCCTATGCTCTGGCCTGCTCCCATAGATCACCTGCAAGGCAGGACAAGTACCCCTCCCTCCATGCCAAATAGCCACTCATTAATTGCCACTGACTGGGAGGCAGAATAATAGTGTTATATGTTAGGGACCCCCAGACCCTCCTCCCACACTGACCTGGACAATGTCGATAGTGCCACTCTCGATGTCTTGTCTCCCATATAACCCCCCTCTGCAGCTCTTCTATGTTCCATAAAACCCTGATGGGAACCCTGACTGGCCCATTTTGGAAACATATATGATCCTTGGTAGTGACATAATTTTAAACAGATTTTCCCTCCCGACCAACGTCAGGGGCACTGTCGCCCAATGTTTCGCGTCGCTTCTCAGCTGGTCTAGCACTGGGTCTAGATTGTTCCTGATAAACTGTGCGCTCTCTATTCCTACTCTTGATTCCCAAATATTTAAAGGAAGACCATTCTATCACGAGGGGGCATCGCTCTGCGATCGCTGCATCCCTTACCTTGACCGGCATCAAAATCGATTTCTCAATGAATCCTGAGCCCACTGACCTCCCCAAAATCTCAGAAAACCTACATGACCCGGGGTCCTGTATGCTTGGCATCTCTCAAATAGATGAGGAAGTCATCCACATACAACAAAATGCACCCCCCCACACCCCAGCTTTTGTAAAACCTTGTATCTCGGGATCTAATTGAACTTGTGCCACCAAGGGCTCCATGGCTAACAAGAAGAGGAGTGGCGATAGTGGGCAGCCCTGTCTCGTCCCACTCTGGAGCGGGAAGCTACTGGACATCCATCCATTCACATTAACCCTCGCTACTAGGTCCTTCTATAGCAACTTAACCCACTCAATGAGCCAGGGCCTGAACCCAAATGTATCCAATACCGCCCATAGATAGTCCCACCCCACTGAGTCAAAAGCTTTCTCAGCATCTGTTGTCATGACAGCGTGCAGGCCCTGTAGGGAGGGGATCGAGTCTAGCGTATTTTGCGGAGGGCTGATGTTCATTCTATTCGCCCTGCCCGGTACAAAACCGCATTGATCGGGGGGTGTTAATTTGCGCATTAGTGGCAAGAGTTTATTGGCTAGTACTTTTGCAAGGATCTTCGCCTCCCGTCAATTAACAATATTGGCCGGTATGCATCTCATTGTTCCGTGGGTCTCCCCTTTTTATGTATCACCACCACCATGGCTTGTCAGATATCTGTCAGTAGTGCTCCCTCTTCCAAGCGCTCTAGAAACATCCACTGCATTTCCTCCACAGGTCCGTGCCCCACAAGCCTCCAGAACTATGCAGGGAATCCCTTAACATTCCCAGAACATTTGTACCATCCCAGCATTCACCTCTCCCATTTAGGTGTTTCTGTACTCTTAAATCTGGCGACCCTCTGAGGGGTCATATACGCCCTGTGAGTTACGTATAGTTGGATCTGCTGCAACCTCGCATTTCTGGACATTTCTGTGATATCTCTGGGCCCTTTCCCACACCCCATCATGCATGGGTGCCCCCACTTCTTCCTCCCAATCCCGTCTCAGCTGCGTTACGTCCTTTCCCATCGTAGACATCAAGAGTTCATAGATTGGGGAGACATTGTGTCCTCCTTCCGAGATATCATAGATTGTTTCTATGGCTTTGTCGGGTTGATCTTCAAGCACTGATTCAGGCCATGATTCTCTCAACCGCCATACCACCCTGGTGTAGGTAATATATTGCCCTGGGTGTAGTCCGGTTTCATCTATCAGCACATCAAATTCTAAAACCTTCCCCTCTTGCCACAGGTCTCCCAATGTTGCGATGCCCACCGGTTCCAAGTGCTTGCGAATCGTCTTTCTTAGTTGATCATCCACCCCCAACAATGCCACTAGCGGCATCTGCGGGGAACATGGAGTCGGGTTCTCCATGGCCCGACAAGCCTTACGCCATACCCCCTGGCCCCCATCCCAGTTCCAGCAGCCTCGATCGCCCTCTTAGTTCTGATTTGGGCACCCATATGATCTCTTTCGGGAAAAACGGGGCACATTCAGACCGTAGCAATCTGGACTCAGCTGTGGGATCTTCCGTCAGCCATTTAGCCACATACCGTAATTGGCTGGCCAGGTGGTAGATCTCGAAGTTGGGCAATTTTAAACCCCCTCTATCGTACGTGTTCTGCAATTTCCATAAGGCTATTCTGTTCCTAGTGTTGTGCCATATGAAGCCTCTGCATACGCTAAGTAATTTACCAAAGAATTGCTTGGGTATCATATAGGGGATGTTCACAAAAAAGTGTAGTAGCCTGGGCAATGCCACCATCTTCAACAGCGCCACCCTCCCTACCATGGCCAGGGGGAGCTTCGCCCAGAATCTCATGCTCTTATCCAAGTTTGCTACTGTCCTCTTCGTGTTATGTGTGTGTCGTCTTCCACCTTATGATAAATATCAAGTATCTAAAGGTACCAGTCTCCCCGGGTATCTGTAATACTGGTAGGTTCTCTTGCGGGATCCCTATATATCTACCCAGGGGGAACAAGCTCGACTTCATGGGGTTTACTGCGATCCCGGAGAGCGATGCAAATCGCTCCATTACTTCCAAGATATATTGCAGATTTTCCTCTGGATATCTCGGGTATAGCAGTATATCGTCCGCATACAGTGATATGAGATGTGGTCCCCCCTTAGTGTAAATTCCCACAATTTTGTGTTGTTGTCTCAGATATATCGCCAGGGGTTCCAATGCGAGGATGTTCAGCATCAGGGACCAAGGGCAGCCCTGTCTGGTGCCCCTACTGAGCTGCTACTTGTCCGAAATAGTCACCCCCGTCTTGACTCTGGCTAGTAGGGTGATGTACAACAATTTTACCCATTTCAGGTACACCGGCCCTATTCCATATTCTTTCAAGGCAGCCATCAGCCAAGGCCATCTGACAGAGTCAAAGGCCTTCACTGCATCTAGTGAGGCAATTGCTACTTCTTGCGTATCCCTTTCGGTTTCACATATTGTATGGTTGTAGTCCTCTCCCCAGTCGATACCTCCCTATACCGCTCCCGATAGTACTTGCCAAACGCCTCTGTAATCGCCTCATTCTTACTAGCTACAATCCCTTCCGGAACTGGATTTCCCTCACCTACTGCGCCTCATCATCCCTCTTGTCGAGTCATGCAAGTAGGTGACCACACTTATCCCCTATGTCAAACACTCTTGCCTGCTTGTCCCAGTGTGCTGCCCGAAACTCCTTGCGCACAACTGTACCATACTGTCCCATCACCTTAGCCAGTTCCATCCCACTCTCCACCGTGTGCAGTCTATCATGCGTGGCCTCCGCTTGGCCCACCTCCCTCTCAAGTTGCTTCCGTCTTTCTCTCCTCTCTTTGAGATGCTGTCGGACCAGTTGCATCGGCTTCCCTCGTATTACTGCCTTGTATGCCTACCATAAGGTTGACCACCTATTAACCGTCCCACTATTGTTTGAAAAATAGGTTTCTGATTCCTCCCAATAGCATCTGCAATCTTACTGTCCTTTAGGTAATAAGCATTCACCCGCCACCCTCCTGTCTGCGCCCTCGCCCCCCTTGTATCTGAACCAGCAGTGGGGAGTGATCTGATATTCCCCTTGGTAGACATCGCCCTACCCACCAATAAGCAAGGCATTAACATGTAATTTATTCGTGACAAGGCCAAGTGTGCTTAGGTGTAGAAGATGCCCCGTTCCTCTGGGTTTAGATCCCACCATTTGTCCCTGAGGCCTGTAACTTCCAGAAACTTAAGTTTGGTGTGGTAGTGCCCCTGCCTGCCTCTGTACGGATCCCTGTCCATCTCAGGCTTAACTGTGTCGTTAAAATCCCCCCCCCCCCACCAGTGTGATGTCTCCCCCGTAATTCACTAACCAGCTCTAGACTTGATGTAGCATCTCCCCCTGTAGCCCGGCGGCCGAGGGGGGGGGGGGGACATCTCCCCCATAGTAGGCTGTTCAACAGGAGTCCTCTCCCTTCCCTCCTGGATCTCTTTCTACATGTCACACCTCTAATAGGAACAACATTTTCACTAGGATTGACAGCCCCCCTGGAACCTCTTGTGAATCCTACGTGCTACACTATCGAGTACTGACCCCTCCCCAATAACCTACATGTGTCCTCATCATATGGGTCTCTTGTAGCAGCACCACAATCACCTGTTGAAGAGCCAGGTATGTTGCTCCTAAACCCAGTTTTATCGTATCCAGCAAACCCGTTGACATTCCATGTTAGGCAGCTCAGCAACGGTGGCCTCAGTCTATCCTCACCCGCCATCTATAGTCTTGTGATCACCCCACCGTGTTTGGTGTAGACAAACAACTCCCCCCACCCCACACCCTTGTTGTCCCTGGGACAGCGTTAGCACCATTACCATGACCTGTACAAACTTGTTAACTCCCACCCCTCCCTGCCCCTTCCCTACGCTCCCCCAATTTGACACATCTGTCATCCCCAAAAAAACAAGAATACAAACTGTAATCATCCTAGCCCACCGACTGGCTGATCCGGGAGTATGCTGGACACTTCATCTCTCCAGCTCTGCTCCGGCTATGTGTCTCTCAAATGCCATGCTTGCTCCCAATCACCTCGGCCCAGGCTGTGCGCCAGCACTGGATATTTGCTCTGCCGTGATTCCTCTTGCACCTGGTCTGGGTCCTCAACAGGGTCCGCTTTCCTCTGCAACCTTCTTTTGGCCTGTTTGATTGGACCCTCCCCATCAGCCCAGTCCCAGGCCTCCACCTGTCTTTGAAAAAAAATGAACCCCCCGGTCCTACCACCTGGAGGGTGGGCGGGAAGAGCTTAGCATAGCATATTTGATTTCAGCTGTCCTCAGTCTCTTCTTGGCCTCTTCAAAGGAATGTCTCGCCCTCTGGCCCACTTTTGTAAAGTCTGGGTAGATTGTCACTTTGGCCACTTGGACCAGTATAGGGCCCTTGCTCCTCGATGCTTGCAGTTTCGCGTCACGGTCCCGGTAGTTCATTAGTTTAGCTATCATGGGCCTTGGGTGGGCAACGGGGATTGCCCTACTTGTGTGCCCGCTCCATGGAAAAGAATTTGGACTGACCCGATGGTCCTAGCCACTCCGCAAGCCACTCCTCCAAATTCAACTCCATCAATGGCCCTTCCACTTTCTCGGGGAGGCCTAGGACCATGATGTTATTTCTACAGTCCCTTCCCTCTGATCCTCCGCCCTATCCTCCAGCACATTTGTCCTCTGTTTAAGCTCGTGAATATCCCTTTTCATGGGTTGGAGGGTGTCATCCATATCTGAGATTCTTTGTTCCGCCTCCCCTACTCTGGTTGATATCTTCTGCATATCTTGCCTCAGAAAAAGCTGACCTACGCTCCCACTGCGTCTACTTTCCTTTCGAGCAAGGTTTTGGAATCTCTGATGGCCAGTAGTTCTCGCATGGAGGGCGATGCCCCATGCTCTTGTCCCCCACCTGCTGTTCTGTTCACCTGCCCTGCTGCAGTCTGCAGTCCATTTTTGGGTGCACTGGGCCCTTCTTCCCCCTTTTGTTTTGCCATTACGCTGCTCTGTATCAGTCCTGGCTGCTCCCGCCGACCCGGGGTACGTAGCTGTCTCACCTCCTAGTCATCAACCAGTGGCCTCCACAGTGCACCCGGAGCTCTCCAGCTTCTAGCTCTCCCCGTACCCCAGTGCCTATATCCCTGTTGGGGATTCCTCTGCACTCACACCCCCTTGCAATCATGTGCTGCCTCTACTATCTCAGTTTACCCCAGGGGACGGAGGGAAGCATCCGTGTGTTATGCCCCCTTGGTAGGATAGGGCCCACCGCCTTCTACCTTCTCCCCGGGGCACTGGTCTTCCAGGCGTCCATTTCTGCTGCCCTCCCTCACCGCGTGGTGCAACACTCTCCCACCGCCTTTGCAGACAGATTTTCTCCCTTGGTGGCACCCCCGGCCCCTGTCCACCTACTGAAGGATGTTCTGTTTTTAATTAGTGGGCCAAGGGCTGTCTGCTGCCCGGAGCCTCACCAGACTCCCCTGTTGTGTCTCGCGTCCTTTCTGCCAATGTTCATTAGGGGTTTTTTCTCTGGGTTTCCACGGCCTCCGCAGGGCCCTTCTTGCTTCCTCTCTGGCTCTTCGCTACTCAAGGCCCCCTCAGGGTCCCAGGTGCTCCTCTCATGCCGGCCGCCGCACCCCGCTCTGTATCCCGTTGTGCTCTGCATCTCTGTGTCAGATCCCCCGCTGGGTGTGCGTGCTGCAGTTGGAGGACCGTGCCGGGCACCGCCCTCCTTGTCATTGCGGTCTGGGCTGGGGTGTCTCCCACTCCTCTCCCCCAACCATGCTTACTGTCAGGTAGCCCGGCCAGCCCTGTTCGATGTGCCGCTCTGCTTCTTGTTACTACGCCCCCAACGAGTCTGGCTGCAAAGGGGGGGATTACATGCCAGGCACCACTCGCCATGCCAATGCGGTGCTGGCCTCGGCCGTCCCCGCCTCCCCACACCTTCAGTTGTCAGTGGTGTGGCTGGATCACTTGCCCAGACTCCCATTCTGCTGCCCAGAAGGATGCCTTCTCTTGCCCCCAGCACGTCTCTCTCGGCTCACGCCTCAGGCTGACATTTCTTCTGTGGTAACGCGTATCCGGGTCCCCTTCTCACCAACGGGTTCTGTGTGTTCCCGGGCCGATATCTTCTCTTCCGGCATTCCAGATTGGTCCAGCAGGTCAGGTGTCCCAGAAGCCACTATTATTTCACTTCGGAGAGATCCAAGAGCCTCCCCACTGCTGGTGCCGCAGCTGAGCTAGAGCGGCTCATGTCTAGTCCGCCATCTTGCACAGCAGCACCTCCTCCCCACTTTTGTCTTTAGTATTCTCTCCCAGGCCCCTACCTTCTGATAGAGTTTCAAATCTGGGACCATTAAGTCTGTCTCTTTTCCTGGGGCATGTAGCGCGGGACCCCTCGACAAGTGTTTGTATTAAATTCCATAGATTGTCTTGTATTTGGTTGTGCAAACTTTCTTCTGGTTGTCCTTTAGCCCCACGTCACCTCCTCTATGCAGTGGCTCTGCAGTTCCACAGCTCTTCTTCCTCCTTCGCCTGATGCAGGTCTCTGCCTCATCACTCCCTCTTCAGATGTAACAAGACCCTTAGGTTTCCCCCCTGAGCAGAAAGGTAGAACTGATTGGTTCTCAGTCTCCTACGAAGGAGGTATAGGTAATCCTTGTCTGGGGTCTCCTTGTCGTCTGTGAGGGTAGTTACCCCCAATGGAATCTAGGGGTGGGTATTGTGTAGGGGCTCAACTCTGTAGTCCCAAAGGGGGTGGCTCCGCCTTGAGGAAAAGGGACAATTTCCCTGGATTCGTCACGGTATCCTGCTCAAGTTTCGGGTTGTAGTATGTGTTCCTTTTTGTATATAACAAAGTTATTTTGGAGCCAACGTAGAACTTAGTGATTCATTTCTTTTTGATATGTATGTGGGGAGAGATGGAGTAAACAATGCTGCGTCCTGATACCCTTCACTTTCTCTTACAAACTGCACTCACCTCACCATCATTACTTGATTACTGTTCTCTTTGACATTTGATAAACCTTTACTTATGGGTATCATCATTTCATTATTATTAGAATTATTGTTTGATTATGTAGTTATTGTAGCCAGCACAATATATTGGGTCTCATCACTAGTTGGGCTGTAGCCCTTCAATGCGGCAGTAACAGTATTACCTCCATATTTAAGGGCTGGCCCTATCACGAGTTGGGCGCTAAATGGGCTGTCTTACCTCCAGCTTTTTTCTGAAGGTGAAAATTCCATTTAGCACCCTGTTTTCGGCAATATTGATGCCGGCTGTATTAGCGTGCGTTATTAGCGCCTGAAATGCCCCATTGGATCTAATGGGGATTTACTGTGAACACCCAACCCGTGATCTGGCGGTACTACTGCCGGACCGGTGGGTTGTAACGCTAATACAGTTGGGTGGTATTACAGCCAGGATACCTCCCAACTCGTGATGAGGCCCTTTACAAAACTTCAAATATAAAATTGATGGGCTGTGAACTAATAATGAAAATGCTGTCCTTATAACCCTGTTATTGTGCCTGGTGGCCTAAGAGCTATGTTTCTTTGAAATTATATCTGTCAAAAATGATCTCTCCTTAGAGGATGACTTTAAAAAAAAAAAAGAAATGTTGAATGGTTTTTCTTAATTAACATGTCACACCATTGTTACACAAATATCAATTTCACATTTACAACCAACCGCGCCGCCCAACATCCCAACACCCCGTACACCCTGTCTACATCCCCTAATGTTGTTCATGAAGTCCGTAGTTTCCGTCGCATGCATGCACCACTTGCCCACTTATGCAGTTACATTCTCCAATGCCTGGCTGAACAATGGCAAGGTCAGGGCTATCCACTGCTGAAATGTCTGCGCTCATGTCCAATTTGTGTGTTCGTAGCACGTTTGCCCACTCCCCCATTTCTGCCACCACCCATTTCTTCAAATCCTCCCACCATTTGTCAACTCTCGGTCCCTTAGTATCTTTCCATCTCATAGCTATGCCTCCTTAGATTATCACATAGGGAATGCATGAAAAAGAAAAATATTAAAACAACTGGATTGAAAGTGGGGATTCATACAGTGATGTAATAACTCACACAGTGGATCTGATTTTCGTTTTTAGGAGGGTGAATTAAATTGGATATATATGTTTTTTCATGTGGACAGCACCACAAGACTTTGCGAGTGCCATGCCAAGCCCCCAACTGCTCTTTAGTACCTGTTATCCGATCATCTTCATGATGGTGTGTTCCCCAACTTGTCTGGTCGATGGACAGTGTAGTGAGGTCTCCTTCCTCCAGGTCAAAAGAGACGTTGGCCTGTAAGGACTGAAAAACCCCCTACACTGCAAAGCACAGATGTTTCCACTGATTATTTTGGCGTCAGGGCAGTGCCAGCACGGACAGTGGTGAAACACCACTGCTCAATGGTAAGCGGGGAAAGTGGTTGTAGAAGTAATGACCAGGATGGTGGCTAGCACAAAAGCCAGAATGGAACAGGCAGCAGTCCAAGAAGGGCAATAAACCAACTGAGCAGTGTAGTAGAGGGAAAGTGGCAAAAAGAACAAGGCATGGGAAAACAAGGAAAGACAAGAAAGACAGGAAAACCAAGAGGCATGGGGCAAGCAGGAGTCGGGAGCAAAACTGTCTTAGCTTATCTAGGAGAAAATGAGTGTTTGGCATCTCTGATTTTATGCTGGCTGGTGTTGCAATGAAGCATCTACGGTTTAATGCTGGCTGGTATGGCAATGGAGCCCGAGGCACTATGGATGCAGGGAAACTGGTCACTGGTCCCCCGTGCATGCACACTTCCTTCAGGATGGCTGCCCCCATTGCAGGCGTACATCATTAGCCGTGCTGTTCAGAACAGTCGCTTCCCGCTCCACCGCCAGAGCAAATAAATCCTCCAGGCATGAGGCGGATGGGCCTGCTGCAGGTAAGTAGAGTGTGGCGTGGCATGATAGTAAGGCACTGCATGCCTGATTTACTTTCCGAGGTCGATAAAATGAAATTAATTTCATTGGGCAATAATAATTGTGCTACCTGAAGTGCTTATTAGTCTATGCCAAGACGTTAATCAAAGAGTCCATTAATACGAATAATTCAACAATGGAAAATTACCAGAAAATATGGGGGAAATGGACGGACGACCAATGAACCCCCCCCCCGCCTCTCCCAACCCCTATTTAGCTGCCTGAAGAGAGTCAATGTACCTGTGTAATGCCTCTCATTAGTGATATGCTGAACACACCACTTGACCCTGCTGCCTTTTACTCACTCATGTATGTTCACAGTATGAATATGTGTAAAATTCATAAAGTTTTATAAACAATGGAAAATTAAGATTACTGTAAATTTAATATAGGCTTTTATTGTCTGTGTGTAATACCTGGAATAGACAAGGTCTTTAGTGTTAGCGATGTTCGTTCTATTTTTAATTAATATTATTCAAATGGAAGACAGTGTCTGAAAATGGAACTATATTTTTATTTTATTGTGTTTTAATTTGATGTTTTATGGACATTTTTCTGACTGAACATATATTTAGTATTGTATGGTATTTTTGCAGAACTGTGTACTGTGATGAGGCTTCAGGTGAATGCTCTGGGATTAATGTGCATCAACCAACTGCATTTGCCCACAAAATGCTTGAAGTCTCTGGAATTTCTATCTTTTGGGATGAGTTTCCTGCATCCACTAAATCATCTCCGGTTTGCCAGACAGCACAGATGGTGAGCCATTTAATAATATCAGGCTGTCTTGGTCAGAGATACTATGCCTTGCTATATGATGTAAAGTGTTGAGAACTCAAATCACTGCTGACATATTTAAAATGTCTTGTATTGTAATCCAGTGCTCCTTCACATAATTATCTTTTGGAGACATTAATCCTATCTGGAAGAGGACCAGACATGCTTTTCACTGATCATGCTTTTCTGTTCTAGTTCTTTTGTGTGTCATGCACACCGTATCAGTTTCTTTTTGTTTGCCAATAAATAAGTAATATAGCATGCACACCAGTTCACTTTCGTGCAGCATGAATATTTATGCCTCTTTTTTATTTGAATGCATGGATTTTCAAGTTTGCTTTGTGAGTTATTTTATTTTTTCTATTGTACCTTGTTTTTTGGTGGTGTGGGCTATTTATGGCACACTTACCTTAAGTTCCAGTTCCATTCTCCCCCATAAATACATTCAGCCAGTTTCCTGTCTAGTGTTTGACATGCACCTTTAGTTTCTTAACTGTACACTTGCACTTGTGACCGTTTTTAACGTCCCAGTTGTCTCTGTGTTTCAACATTGAAAGTATGGAGAAGGTCCAAGGATCAAATCGGGGCAGTTGGGGGGTCATACAATAACACCTGGTTATTCAGGGCAGGATCCTAAAATAGATCCCTCCAATCTTGGTAAAGAAACTCGCTCAAAGGGCTTCATATTTAAGGGAACATTGCTCATTTAAACCTTGGAAGAGACATCTGTCTAAGCCCTAAAAATTCAGCGGAATTGCTGCTACATCATAGTTCTTGCGTGATTGCTGCTTTTTACGACAAAATTAATACTGCCTGCAGAAATACTGGGATGAGCAGGCCTTCTAAGCTCTTACTCACCCCTCACTACTACTAGAACATCAGTGATATCAATCATAAAAGCAAGAAAAGGCACATCATGAATAGTATAGCCCGTTCACCCTGTAAGGTAGCATGGACCAAGAGCAGACTATACTCTTCCAGAGGGTGCAAGTCAACAGGGGATCATACAAAATAACAATAGTACAGTAAGAACCAAAATAAAGGAAACAGCCCATCCACAGTCTATTAAATAAATAACATTTTAATCAAACCAAATTGATACACAATATATAAACACACTAACAACCCACCTCTGTAATGAGACTGCAGACTTTGAGAGAAAGGGGCACTTTGGGGATTAAGAAAAGGCATCTGAAGGTACGTCTTGTAGAAACATCAAACAAGTTCAAGAATATGACTTTAAAGCATAAACTGGGATGTTAAATGTCTCTATTTTCAATAGGACAAGGTCAGGGAAACAGAACCACTTATATATATTTCATCTTCTTCCAAGGTCTTGACTGCTTCGAGCTGGGATTCTGAATGTTATGTGGTGCAGTGAGTCTGATTTGTGTTGTGAGTTGACTCAACCAGTTGCATCAAAGCAGTGCAATTCAACAAGCAACAACAGCTCATGGCTCGAGGCTTCGGATAGGCAGGCGATGTTTGAGTTGGCATAGTTCAAAGACTTTACTTGGTCTTGATGCAGGTAAAATAGGTATTCAGCTTAAGTGGCAAGCTGGCTTGATTGGATCAGACAGCATGGTGCTGTTCCACTTGCATCAACGGCTTATGGCTCGTAGAAGCTTGGAACAGGCAGCAATGTTTGGGTCAGCGTAGCTTCAAGGCACTCTAAGTTGCTTAAAGTTGAGATAGTGTCAAAGGCAGTTGGTTCTTTGCAGTGGTTTGAAGTCATTCCGAGCGCTCTTACGGGGTTCAAGGTATCTTGGAATTGCAAAGGGAGCCAAAGGCAACTCCTTTTGGTCCTTTGGGTATTGTGGGGCCCTTCACCTGGATCCCTGAGGAAATATGAGTCCGTCTTCTGCCCTTCCCAGCCAGAAAGATTGTCAGGGACACTTGCAGGGCTTCCACTTCAGCAGGCAGAATTCTGGGTACCAGTGCCCACCAGCCGTCATGCTTCCCGCCAACACGTTGCTTCAGCTGTTGCCCTAAAACAGTCAGCGAGAGGGCCTGCACCCTCCATGGAATTCCTTATCTTCCCTGTAATGGATGGAGACTTTGGGCAGTTTTTGCCCCAACAAGGCTCCATTGATATCTTCTTCAAGATGGTTCCAAGATGCCTCTTGCAAATGATTCCTAAAGATGATTTAATTAAGGGAGGGGTCTCATCCCCTTTTATAGTCATTTGCCACATCGGATTGGTCTATTCTAATCCTTCTGTAAGGGACTAGACCTTATTGTTGTAACAAGGCTTATTCCTTGTGATTTCAACACCTACATTGCCTTATCTGCGAGAAGCTAGGGTGGGTCTCAAGAAGGAAGAGGGTGTGTGGCAAATTAAAGATGGCTGGCCCCTTTCCACCATAAAAGCCCTCTCCAACTACGGTGCTCCTCCTGGTATCCCCTGTCCACCTGAGATCAAAGGGTCTCAAGTAATTATCAACCTGGTGTGACTGTTTCATAGGCCCCTTTGAAACTCACGGTCATCATCCCACCCTAGAGAAGGTATGTCCCATTCTCCTGGAGAAGTGGCACAGCTTCCGAGCAGAGAACTAAAAACATCCTGGACAAGGCCCACCATGTGTTGCAGGTGAAAAATCAAGACCAAATGCTGTACACACATGGCTGTGCCCAACACGTCCAGTGGAAACCAAGTAGAAATAATAAATGAAATCAGATTGAGGTTTGGTAGATTTAACTGTACTTTCTCATCTGCCACTATATTAAATCAAATATAGCTTTATCGTTTATAGCTTTATATTTAGCCAAAGCTCTGCCCTAGACAAATCAGGTTAAGCTTTTAAAGGTATTTTGAACCTGGGTGCAGGTACTTTGAAAGACAGCCCATGACTGTTGGAATAAATTTTGGTTCCAGCAAGCTGTTTTAGCAAGGCACATGTTGGTCGGAAACTGCCAAGTTGCCAAATCACATTGCAGCTTCTTGTATGTCAGTAGAGAGGGCCCACATGTGTGAACTAAGGTGTCGATTCATGGAATTAATGTGCGCCGAAAATTCCCGCGCAGAGGTGCCAAAACGTGCGATTCGCAGTGCAAGTGCGAAAATCGCAGTGCAAGTGCGAAAATCGCAGGGAAACCAGCGCACATCGATTCATGGAAGTCCGTACTCGAGAAAAACATTGGATGTGCGCTGAAAAAGTGCGCAGCGCACGCCGGCGCACAGGTCATCCAACAGCGTGCGCCACGGCCACTGCGAAATCGCACATAGCGCGGCGCACATCACAAAAGTAGGCGGAACACGGGGCGTAACACTCGGAATGGGGAACAACGCGTGAAAATATGGGCCTCACGGGGGAAGTACAGGAGGCAAGTGCGCGGAACGCCCACACGCTCGCCTACAACCCGTATTCATGGAATCGAATAGGGCAAACCAGCGCACGGTGAAAGACGCGCACAGGGCCAAACAAGTACGCCACAAGAAAGCAGGCAGTAGCGTCCCTGCGCTTGAAATAAATGTGCGCCAAAATGTGCGCTTACAAAAAGCACCCATATGCAGCAATGATGAATAGTCCATACAGTGGCCCTCTAGGACAAATGAGGTGCAAAGGGGTACCGACAAACACGGACACCCGCTGTGTGAAAAATAGCGTGTGCGTGTGTACTTCGGGGTGCGCGGGAAGTTCCACACGCGATTAACCTGGGTACGTGTGTTTCGGGATGTGCGGGAGGGTCCACACGCGATTGTCCTGGGTACGTGTACTTCGGGGTGCGCGGGAAGTTCCACACGCGATTGGCCCGGGTACATGTGTTTCGGGGTGCGCGGGAAGTTCCACACACGATTGGCCTGGGTACGTGTGTTTCGGGATGCGCGGGAGGTTCCACACGCGATTGGCCTGGGTACGTGTGTTTCGGGATGCGCGGGAGGTTCCACACGCGATTGGCCTGGGTACGTGTACTTCGGGGTGCGCGGGAAGTTCCACACGCGATTTCAGCAGGGTACGTGTATTCCGAGGTGCGCGGGAAGGTTCACACGCAATTTCAGCAGGGTACGTGTATTTCGGTGGTGCCGGGGAATGCTACACGTGATTTGGCCGTGTGGGTCCTCCCAGGTGTTCCCTCTACACCCTCCATGGCCCCTGCAGGCAGCCCACACCACAGGGGACTACCCTGCACCCCTGCTCATGTCCCACAGGCAACCCATCCACCATGGCCATGCCCCCCAGCCAACCCACATGTCACCTTGCACTACTGATCACCAACACATGTCTCCCAGCACCCCCACCCCCCAGCACTGTGGGGCACCCTCCACCAGGCCCCCACTCATGTCTCCCTGCACCCCCACCCCCCATCAGTCAGGGGCACCCTCCACCAGCCCCCACTCATGTCTCCCAGCACCCCCACCCCCCACCAGTCAGGGGCACCCTCCACCAGGCCCCCACTCATGTCTCCCAGCACCCCCACCACTGTGGGGCACCCTCCACCAGGCCCCCACTCATGTCCCCCTGCACCCCCACCCCCGGCATCCAGGGGCACCCTCCACCAGGCCCCCACTCATGTCCCCCTGCACCCCCACCCACCAGCATCCATGGGCACCCTCCACCAGGCCCCCACTCATGTCCCCCTGCACCCCCACCCCCCAGCATCCAGGGGCACCCTCCACCAGGCCCCCACTCATGTCCAACTCATGTCCCCCTGCACCCCCACCCCCCTGCATCCAGGGGCACCCTCCACCAGGCCCCCACTCATGTCTCCCATCACCCCCACCCCCCAGCAGTGCAGGGCACCCTCCACCAGGCCCCCACTCATGTCCAACTCATGTCTCCCATCACCCCCACCCACCAGCATTCAGGGGCACCCTCCACCAGGCCCCCACTCATGTCCCCCTGCACCCCCACCCACCAGCATCCAGGGGCACCCTCCACCAGGCCCCCACTCATGTCTCCCATCACCCCCACCCCCCAGCAGTGCAGGGCACCCTCCACCAGGCCCCCACTCATGTCCCCCTGCACCCCCACCCACCAGCATCCAGGGGCACCCTCCACCAGGCCCCCACTCATGTCTCCCATCACCCCCACCCCCCAGCAGTGCAGGGCACCCTCCACCAGGCCCCCACTCATGTCCCCCTGCACCCCCACCCACCAGCATCCAGGGGCACCCTCCACCAGGCCCCCACTCATGTTCAACTCATGTCTCCCATCACCCCCACCCCCCAGCAGTGCAGGGCACCCTCCACCAGGCCCCCACTCATGTCCAACTCATGTCCCCCTGCACCCCCACCCCCCAGCATCCAGGGGCACCCTCCACCAGGCCCCGACTCATGTCTCCCTGCACCCCCACCCCCCACCAGTCAGGGGCACCCTCCACCAGGCCCCCACTCATGTCCAACTCATGTCCCCCTGCACCCCCACCCCCCAGCATCCAGGGGCACCCTCCACCAGGCCCCGACTCATGTCTCCCTGCACCCCCACCCCCCACCAGTCAGGGGCACCCTCCACCAGGCCCCCACTCCTGTCTCCCAGCACCCCCACCTCCCAGCCGTGCGATTTGCCTGGGTACGTGTATTCCTGGGGTGCGCGGGTAGTCTCACATGCGATACCATCAGGGTACGTGTATTATGGGTCCGCGTGAACTTCCACACGCGATACCAGCAGGCTACGTGTATTACGGGGTTCGCGGGAAGTTCCACACGCGATTGCCCTGGGTACGTGTATTTCGGGGTGCGCGTGAAGTTCCACATGCGACTGGGCCTGTGAGAGTGGGGTACATGTATTCCAGGGGTGGGCAGGAATATTTACTCGCGACTGGGCCTGGGAGAGCGTGTTACGTGTATTCCTGGGGTGGGCGGGAAGATTCACACGGTCGCCTACAACGCGCCAAAAAATAAATGGTCCAATCCTGAAACACATACGCCAGCATGAAGCAGGCGTACGTCGACCCGCGCAGCATAAAAGTGCACGCAAGCAACAAACAAGCTCAGACGCCAGGATGAATATACCGTTCCTAGCAGCAGTGGCTGTGGGTTACCAAAGGAGGAGGAGGAGGAGGATAGTGAGGGCCCGAATTTTCACTCCCAGAACCAGCCTTTTTGGGATGCCTGATGACAAGGTGTATGGGAGGTACAGGTTTCCACCACACAAAATACTGGACCTGGTCAGTGAGTGGGAGGATGACCTCACATCACCCACCCTGTGCTCCCAAGCACTCAGCCCCCTGGAGAAGGTCCTTAATGTACTGCACTTCTTGGCCACTGGATCATTTCAGCGGCCAAGTGCCATAGTGGGTGGTGTGTCACAGGCCACGCAGTGACGCTGCCTACACCAGGTCTTGAACATCATCACTGCACGCCCATCAGTCCACAGGCACATATACCTGCCCAGGACACTGCAGAAGGGCAGGCTGCCGCCCTGGATTTCTACGGTGTGGCACAATTCCCCAAAGTGCTAGGTGCCATTGACTGCACCCATGTGGCACTACGTCCCCCCAGGGCATCTGAGCACATCTATAGGAACCGCAAGCACTGGCATTCCATCAACGTGCAGGTAGTATGTAATGCCAAGGGAATCATCACCTCAGTATATGCCAACTATCCAGGGTCCACCCACGACAGCTTCATTTACCGAATGTCTACCCTAAGCCGGGACCTAGAAGCTGGGCGGCATGGCGATACATGGCTGCTTGGTGAGTATGAATGCCACTGCACATGCATGCATGTCAGATGCAGAGTTATGTCACTACCCCACTAATGATACCCATCACCTCCTCACCAGGGGACAGTGCCTACCCTCTGAGCGCCCACATGATGATGCCAATTCGGAAGCCCATCACGCCTCCCGAGGTAAGATACAACACAGCCCATATTGCAACCCGGGGCATAGTGGAGTGCACATTCGGAGTGCTCAAGTCACGCTTTCGCTCCCTTGACCGTTCTGGCGGGCAGCTGTTATATGCGCCCCCAGTAGTGTGCAGGATCATAGTGGCAGCATGTGTCCTGCACAATGTTGCAACACGCTGGGGCCTGGCTGTGGACATGGTGGTGCCCCCACATCCCCAACCACATGCACGCCTGCTGCGCATGGGAGGGGAAAGGGCACGGGGTGAGGCAGCCCATACCATCTGATAAGCAATGTTGACTCGACCTGACAATTATGACGAACAAAGGGACAGTCAACTGTCAGAATCATAGCAGCCTGAGATTGTTCATGTGGAAGTGTCAGAATGTGTGCATCCCTACCTACACAAACACCACCAATGCAGTGTCATCAAAAGACACACTTCCATGCTGCAGAAATGAATACCCACTTGCAAAATACTACATGAAAACAGTGCCATGTCACCCAACCCCTCCCCGGCACGGCCACACAACACACCATGGCATGTCATGCAATGTGAGAGCAAACAAATTAATCCCCACAACATGCCCCAAGTGTCACCAACTTAAGTGTCCCTAATGGAAACTGGCCACACATGAAATGCTCACAGTAATGCAGGACCTACAACACACATTACCAAATACTTACCAAGAATACCAATCACCTACACAACCTCCAACCTACCTTAAACATGACATTACAGACTTAAAAAATTGGTAGCCTCACTACCTGATAATGCCAGCCCTCCGAACACTTCCAAGTGTTAGCGCCACGCAAGAGTGTAGGTGCACTGCTTACAACATGGACTCCAGTTCCAAGGTAGACCGCCTTGTGAAGACATGAGAAATGGACCTGCAAATTAGGAGGATGAGATGGATGCAGAGGCACATATCAATACACCATGCAGTGTACAATACAACAACAATATGCACTATGAATGTATACACAGTATTGACTACAGACTGCCCACACATCAAATGGGAGTCCGTCACCATATACGTCAATGTCACTTGGGCACACCCTTTGCAAGCCCATGGAAACGGGAAGCAGGAGGGGTGTGTGTCACACAAACCCAAGCATCTGAACCAAATTCATGACAGGCCTGCATGTGCCCAGCCACAATACAGCGTATGCCCACGGGAGACACACAAGGCAACACACTGTCCAAAAAACAAAAATGTTTAAAAAAAAAATCAAAAATGGCCATTAATGGGCCCGGGGGGTGGGGGAGGCCACCCAGGAGGTCCGAGGACAGGGTGCACACCACTACCCACCTGTGTGGATCTTGCGGAAAAAAACACCTCCATGGGCTCATGGCCTGCACGGCTACCCTATTGTGAGAGAATCACTGCTGTCGCTCTCCTCACCCTCTGCAGCTGCATCAGGAGGTGGTGGCACTATGGGAGGCAGCCCACACAAAGCCCTAGTCTGGTCCTCCATGGCAGCAAGCATGCAGGTGTGGAAGGTCTCGTTCTGGAGGATAATTGTGCGTAGGTCCCCATGCAACAACTCACGGGATGCCCGGACCTCCGCCCTAGTTGCCTGCATCTCAGCTGAGAGCGTACGTGTGAGACGCTCCAGCTGCTGTTCTGTCCTTTCTGTCCTTCTGTTTGTTGAAGCCTCAAGCTCAACAAGAGTCGTCCTGAGGTGAAGGAGTTCCACCCTCAGGGCTTCCCTGTGGCCCTGGGACTCTATGGAAATGGCTTCCCGCAGAGTCGCCAGTGCCGCCCGCTTGTCCCTGTCGGACGCCAACATGTCCTCCCTGTGTGACTGGTAGATAGAGTCTGTTGCCTGCTGTAGTCGCTCCATCAGCCTTTCGGGGGGGACAATGGAAGTGGCCACCGTATCCATGGCCTGAGCCATCATCTCTGATGATGCTGCCTGTTGGGTTGCCATACCGTATATGGATTGCTCCCATGCGTTACGGCCACCACGTCGGCGGGCACCACACCTGTCTGGGGCAAGGCGAACTGCGCCTTGCTGTGCCGGCACTGCCTGAGGCTGCAGGACTGCATTCCCCCTCTGATCTGCTGGCCCAGGAACAGGATCAGATGTTGCGGAGTGTGACCCTGCATCCGTAACCATCAAAGGCGTACCTGCCAACACTGACATCCCCATTGAGGGTTCTAACCCTGGTGCAGGTGAGTCGGACAGAACAGAATCCCTCCCAGGAACACTCGCCTGCGACGGCACATAGGTCTCATCCGAATCGACACCTGAATACAGCTCGGGGGAGGTGCAGCCAGAGACACCCCTTGAGAGCACGACCTGCAGCAGTTGTGGGTTCTCACCCACCACCACACCACGTCCCTCACTGGTGGTCGGTCGGGCCTGAGACCCCTCCTGGATCTGCACCATCTCCACAACCCCAACAGTATCAAGTGCGTCATCCCTTGCAAAGACATAAAAGAAAACAAATGGAAACGGGCATTAGCACTATGGCACACAATTAGGGCTGAGAAGCTACAGAAACAGTACTTAATTGACACATGTCCCACATGACTAAAACCCTCCCATGCATGCACCATCACTGCGTGTGAAGGGGAGGCAGATGGCACACATTGATGACACCAAGATGGAAGATGAACACATTTGCTGCATGCTGCCTAGCAGTGGCATCACACATTGGCCTGTGATTGGCAGGTCAAATACACATGCCATCACACAGATGGCATGTACCCTAGCCATAAAGTGAAGAGGGAGAGGAGGGCACCAATTGTTCATTCAGTCTAGTTTGCTCATGAAATTGATTTTTTCATTGAAATGGTTCAAATGTTTAACCTGGAGCTGCCAGTCCAAAATGGTCCTATAGCACAGGGACATGTCTAAACAAATCATATCCAGGAAACAAAGCCAGTCCACTGTACCATAGCCAAGTCAGACATGTGACAATAGGACTGAGAAATGCCTAGTAAAAGTGGTGGTATGCAAACAATCTGCCTGAATAAACAGAGGAAAATAAGCAACAATGTTGTGGCAATATGACACTTCAAGGGCAACTGGCGTGGTGTTGGGCTAGATGTCTAATGTTGGCAGAAGGGATACTGCTATACCCAAATGCTGTTGCGCAGAATGTATTGGATGAGGCACATGGGTGACCCAAACCACTCAGGCACACACACCCTCACCTGGCACCCAAACAGAAGCCCTCACACATACACCATGCACATGGATATGACACACATGCATGTGCACTCACCAGACAATGCCTCGTAATCTGCCAGTTCTCCCACGCCTTGGATCTGTTCCTCCGTGACGTAGGTCCCAGCAACATGCTCATGTGGAGTGAGTTCTATGTCCTCTGCTGGAGACCCACCTCCAGTCACTAGAGTAGCGGCATGACTTGAGGACAGCTTATTCTTTGCCCTCCGCTTCAGGTAATTCCAGCGCTTGTAGCATTCATTAGCTGTGCGCCTCACGATTCCAAGGGCACTTATGATGTCCGCGATGGTCTGCCAGTGTGCCAGACGTTGTGCAGGTGTGGTCTTGGATCCTGCAACAATCACCATTTCGCGGTCATGTGCGGACACATACTCTACAAGTGCATTCAGTTCGGCCTCATTGAAGCTGGGCTTCCTTGACGGGCCGAACTGTGTAGCCGTGTCTGGGGCATCAGCCTCTACTGGACGAGCACTCTTCCTCTTCCGCTTGGAAGGTGGTGGGGATCCTGAGTGTCCTACGCCGCTCTGGACACTAGGGGCAGGAGCCCCGGTGGACTCTGTACTAGGAGTGTGGGATTGCACAGCTCAAGTGTGATGGTGTCAGGGGGAATGTCAGCAGGATGGACTTGGACCGACACTGTCCTGGCTGAGTGTGTGAGAGGTGGGGTGGATGGAGCCGTAGCTGCCCCTGCAGCCTCCCCAGCCTGCCTACGCGGGGCAGCAGATGACCTAGCTGCCCCTGATCCACGTGGCCTGATGACACCAACGTGCACCGGCGAAGTGGCCTAGACCTGCTGACCTGGAAGTCAGCCATGGAGTCACCCTGTGCCAGGTCTGGTTCCACAGTGGGCTGGTCCAACAAGGGCTGAGCATGGATGGTGTCAGCCACGTTACCCTCAACTGGGGGGGGCATGGGTGTCCCTGACTGGTCCTCCACACATGGGGGGCTAGGGGCACCCTGCAAGTCATGGCCACGTCTCCTACCGGATCCACCACGGCCACCACTTGGGGCTCGGCCACCTTTGCCACCCTTACGGCTTGTTCGCCTCCCAGCCATGGCACTGATGTTATTGTGCATATGGGAGTCGCTGTGAACTATTGTCCTGGGCAATTGGGGGTCAAAGGGGTTGGGTACCGTAATGATGGTAATCGTATCCTAGTGCTCTAGCAAGGCTGTATGTCACCCCTGGGGAAAGATGACGGGTCACGCAATGCACAGGCACCCCAAAAAAGGGAAGTAAGGTGCACGCAACCCCTCCTAGACCACGTGTGTGGAAAAATAAACCTGCACTACGCTGTGGCACCCAGAAACACAAGAATGAACGTATGCGTGTCACACGCAGCCTAGAATGACCTCTGAAGGGGTACGCGACATACGGGGCAAGCACAGATGTTAAATACGTGCGCGACTCACCGTCTGCCAGGAACAAAAGCGTGAAAAATATGCGCGTGTGTGCGTTGGCAACACCCCTGCCAAAAGAAGAATTGTACGCTGTCTGAGGAGACAGGACAACAGTAGAAGGGAACGCTGTTTGAGGAAACGGGCCCAGGAAAAAGAGGAAAAGAGAAAAAGCTGTCAGTGGTAACAGGGAGTACGAACTTGAAACGCCGTGAAGTAAATCGCGTGTGAACCGACAAGAAGTACAGATTTCACCCACTCGCTCTCCACGAAAAGCACGTACAAGGAAATGGCGTTCCACACGTACCTTTTATACACACGTCACAGACGCGCATACACGATGAGGCCATTTCCACCAATTACACGCTTTGACACTCGGACGTGTATCTTTTTTTTACACGCGCCATTCTCTACGGCCATGTGCGTGACGTCATAGATGCGCATGGGGGCCTTTGGGTCAATGAATTAACGTACGTGTGCTGACGCGCTTACACGCCAAGGGCCTTTCCTCGAATTACACGCAGACGTGCAGGATTTTCACGTGCCAAATCACTCCGTATCAAGCTGGCCACGCGTAAGCACGCGGAAGACCACGCTCCTGCCCAGAAAGCCAATTTACTGCCCCCCAGATCCCCGAGCACGCTCCCACCTGCCATCTGCTGCTGCCTGACTGCCTGCTGCCCACGTGCCCTGCCATTTGATGCCTGCACATCAGCCAGGGGTGCTGTTGCTGTGACTACCCCTGCTGGAACCGAAGACTCCCGACTGGGATTCCATCGCTCCACAGCCCAGCCCCAGGACCCAGTTGCCCACCCCCTCCTGCCTCTGGGGTTGTCATGTCGGGCACTGCAACATATGGCATCCCTGACAACCCCCGGCCAGAGAGGCAGAGGGGCACCAGCTTCACTGCCACCGAAGTTGGTGTCCTGGTGGAGCAAGTCCTGGGGCAGTATGATGCCCTCTTCGGAAGTGTGCGCGCCGACAAGGAAGGACGGACTCGGATCTGGACGGACATCGTGACTGCCATCAACGCGGAGGGGGTGGCAGTCCGCGACTTCCAACATGTCAAGAAGCGCTGGGAGGACTTCAGGTCCAGGACCCTCAACAAGGCCTGGCGCCTCTTGAAGGCAGCGGATGCTAAGGGGCGCCGGGGCCACTTGTCGGAGGATCAGATGAGGGTCCTGGAACGCATATCCCCAGCGCTCCACGTCCAGGTCCTTGAGAGGCAGACCCCTCTGGAGTCGAGCGGTAAGTGTACATGCATCATGATTGTAAGCTGTGCGTGTGGTGATGTGCCAGTAGTGTGCAGGTTGCACATCTGTTTGTATGGGGCCGAGTATGGGTGGGGGTGTACAGGGCCGTGAGGCTAACACATGCGAGGGCTGTCATGTGAGACATGGATGGTGCTTGTGTGTGTAGGCTTGCATGCCAAATGCAGTTGTGTGGGCACACATGTTTGGATGAATGTGCATGTAAGTAGGCATGTTTGTGATGTCACGCATGTATGTTGTTTTCAGCTGCATGTATCAGCACTGTGTACATGTGCATGTGTGTGTATTTGACAAGGATGCAACAGTGATGCAACATGGATGCATGTGACAGCGGGATGTGGAAGCCTGATTGGCAGATGTGACATGGATGCCCATCTGAACACTGCGCCAGTTGGCTGAGGTGTACACATGCATGCAAGTGTGGTGGTGTGCGTGCATGTGTAGTGCACTCCCTGTGTTGCATGTGATGTCTGGCTCACCTTTGCCTGCTCATGATGTTGTATGTGTATGGATGGTGCTGGCAGTTGCGATATGGCTGTGGTATGGCTCATGTGTGCAAGTTGAAATGACATGTGTGTTGCCGATTGTGACGCCATGTCTGAGGTTTGCCAATGCCACTCATGTACAACTGTCAGGTGTGGGTGTCCATTGTACAGTGCCCTGATGCCTGTGTTTTATTTCTCCCTGTCTGCAGCGTCAACTGATGAAGAGGGCGGAGAAGGTGCTGGGGAGCACAGCGGCGGGGATCGCACCGCCAGCCGGAAACGCAAGGCCCGGCTCCCCTCCCAGGTTGTGATCTCGTCGGGGAGTGAGGAGTCCGGTGCCGCGTCCCAGGCCGCAGCTGCCGGGGGGAGGTCCAAGAGGCGGAGGTCGGAGTTGGACTCCTCGGCAGTAGAAGGGGCAGCTGGGACCCTACAGGGCCCAAAGGGGGAAGATGGCACGGAGTCATCCAGGTTGGTGGGGGGTTTGGTGGAGGAGGAGGCCGTGCAAGCAACAGAGATGGGGTCTGGAGGTGGGGATTCCACTGGTGCTAGTGGTGCAGTGCAGGACCAGGGACAGGAGGCAGCACAGGTCGCCGCGGAGGTGCCTGTGTGCAATCCTGTCCCTGATCCTGTCACTGCATCATCTTGCACTAGCAGGAATGCCTACGTCCAGACCCGTTTTCAGGCAGGGAATGAGCTCACGACAACTGGCCTTCCTCTGCCTACGGACGTGGCTATCCGGGTCCGGATTGAGCCTGTCCTAACTGGTGTGGCGTTGCGTCAACGGGCCATGCGAGGTGACCTGCAGTCTTTTCATGAGGAGACTGCACGTCATTTCGAATGGCTCGTTGACCGCGTCGGCCTACTGGGACAGGTCACCCAGGCCGGATTCCTCCGTTTGATGGGGCTTGCTCCGACCCCCTCCTCAACTGTGAACCCCCTATGCGCCAGTTGTCCTCCGTGCCATCTTCCTACCCATTAGTCACCTGGGTGCCCTGTGGAGCTGCCTCTGACGGTGCGGCCAGGCTGGTGGAGGAGGCATCCCTGCCACAGTCGGGAGTCAGACGTCCAGCAGGGGTGGCCACACCAACAACTGCACCCCAGCCAGCGGAGGATGTGCAGGCAGCAGGAGGCAGTGCACGGGCAGAGGCGCAGCAGCAGCAACGTGGTGGGAGCCATGATGGCTCGGGGCCTTCGACATCGGAGGGGCAGGCATCTGCCGGAGGGCAGGAGGACCCAGGACGGGAAGTGTCTTCCGTGTGGCAGCGGTTGGGCCACGCCATAGATGCGGAGCGGCAGCGGGCGGAAGAGGCACGGCTCACGATGGTCAGGGCGGAGAACTCCATGCGAGGGCCCTGAGGCGGGCCGAGTGCCTCAAGGCAATCCGCAGGGAGTTGGGGGTGAACATGTCGACGGCCCTGCAGACCCTCGGGGCCATGAAGGAGGACCGCCTCCGAGACATTGAGCAGGAGTCCGATGATGCCCTGGCCTGGAACATCCTGAAGTGAGCCGTCGGACTAGCCTGCTGCCCTTGTAAATAGTTCTGTAGTTAGTGTTAGGTTTCCTTTGGCTTTGCAATTTTTTTGGACCTTTTGGACAATGGGCCACATTTTTGTATATAGTTTTTTTTAGGTAGTGTTATTAGATAGGTTTCATTTCTTCTGTTGGGATCATGGACCCTGGATTGTTTATCTGTATATAGTTGACTTTTGGATTTACATTTTTTTTTTAATGATTTACCCATGGAGCAATGGTTTTCGATTTTAATTTTCCATTGGATTTACTTTTGTGGACTGTGACTTTGGACACCTTTCCTTTGGATTATGATTTGTGGTTTTGCATCATTTCACGGACATGCTGGTTTATTTTTTTTTTAAATTTCCATTATTGTTTGTTTATTTTTGATTCAATTTATGTTGCTTTTAATACATATTTTTTCTTCAAACTTCAATGTGTAGTATCATCTCATTGGTTTTATGCATATCATGATATGGGTTTTGACATTCACTGACACCCATTGGGTGTATGTGAGGGACATGTGTTCATTTCCAAACTTGCAATTGGGGTTCTATCATGTTATTGCCATTTCTAAGTGGGTGGATGCAATACTCGGGTGGGTGTTTGGCATTTGGAGGCTGACCATAAGGGCCAGGGATCTAGATTGTGATGACATGTTGGCTGGGGGACATGAGTGGGGGCCTGGTGGAGGGTGCCCCTGGATGCTGGTGGGTGGGGGTGCTGGGAGACATGAGTTGGACATGAGTGGGGGCCTGGTGGAGGGTGCCCCTGGATGCTGGGGGGTGGGGGTGCTGGGAGACATGTGTGGGGGCCTGGTGGAGGGTGCCCTGCACTGCTGGGGGTGGGGGTGGTGGGAGACATGAGTTGGACATGGGTGGGGGCCCGGTGGAGTGTGCCCTGCACTGCTGGGGGTTGGGGGTGATGGGAGATATGAGTGGGGGCCTGGTGGAGGGTGCCCCTGGATGCTGGGGGGTGGGGGTGCTGGGAGACATGTGTGGGGGCCTGGTGGAGGGTGCCCTGCACTGCTGAGGGGTGGGGTTGATGGGAGACATGAGTTGGACATGAGTGGGGGCCTCGTGGAGGGTGCCCCTGGATGCTGGGGGGTGGGGGTGCTGGGAGACGTGTGGGGGCCTGGTGGAGGGTGTCCTGCACTGCAAGGGGGTGGGGGTGCTGGGAGACATGAGTTGGACATGAGTGGGGGCCTGGTGGAGGGTGCCCCTGGATGCTGGGGGCTGGGGGTGCAGGGGGACATGCGTTGGTGGGCAGTAGTTCAAGGTGACGTGGGTTGGCTGGGGGGCATGGGCATGGTGGATGGGCTGCCTGCGGGACATGTGCAGGGTAGGCCCCTGTGGTGTGGGCCGCCTGCAGGGGCCGTGGAGGGTGTAGAGGGTACACCTGGGAGGACCCACACGTGCAATTCACGTGTGGTGCTCCCCGCGCACCCCTGGAATACATGTACCTTGATGGAATCGCGTGTGATACTTCCTGCGCACCCCTGAAATACACGTACCCTGCTGCTTTTGCGTGTGATACTTCCCGCACACCCCTGGAATACACGTACCCTGATGGAATTGTGTGTAATACTTCCCGCGCACCCCTGAAATGCACGTACCCTGCTGTTTTTTGCGTGTGATACTTCCCGCGCACCCCTGGAATACATGTGCCCTGATGGAATCGCGTGTGTTACTTCCCACACACCCCTGATGTACACGTACCCAGGACAATCGCGTGTGAAACTTCCCGAGAACCACTGAAATACACGTTCCCCGCTTGGCGTTTGCTGTTTGGCAGCCCTGTGAACTGGTCCAGGGTTAGCGCAGCCCTTTGTGATGATTTGGGAATTTTGAAGGCTTTTCCTTGCGCGAGGGCGTTCTTGGGGGCGTAACTGGCGCTGCTGCAGGGTCGCTGCGCCACGGCTGGTTTCGGAGGCTAAAATCCATGAATTCGCTGTGCGATGAAAAAGATTTTTTCGCACGCGGCTGGCGCAGTGTATCGCACAGTGACACTCTGCGCCAGCCGCGTGCGCCACTTTTGTGCGAATTTCTATGAATTACCCTGTAAACCTTTCAGTATTGAAAGTGGAGTCTGTTTAGCAGAACTCTTTCAGAGAGAGAAAAACACAATCATTTTGCATAGCAAAAGTGAAAAAAGCTTAGGATTGTACAAAGTTAAAGCCATATAGGAACTCCAAGGTACAAATGGGAGCGGTTGGGTCACACCAGCAACACCTGATGATTCAACGTGTAGGATGTTGGCAGTTGTTTCCTGGAACCTTAGTGAAGACGTTTCCTGAAAGGTAGAGAGGTGTTACAATATTTAGGAAAACATTGTTAATGTAAACTTTTGAACAGTCATGCGTTATTCCTGAAAATCATATTTTAGGCCTGAAAAACAGTTTTTGGTAATCCATCTGTTCTGAAATGCATTGGCCATCTGTCTATGTGTAATTTGAATGGCGGGCAACAAGAAGAGCTAAATAAATTATGAAATTACAGATGTTGTTATAATAGAATATTTGTTATTATTTATTTATTGGATATTTAGAAGGCACTTAAACAACAAGAACAGTGTTTCGAAGTACCACAAGGCAAACGGGAAGGGAGCAAGGGAACAAATAAACAATGGAAAGGCAATGATTAAATAATAACAGCAGCGGTCCTACTAGGCCTTGTGACATTCGGAATGTGCAAGTGCAGTGACAAAGGAGAGGGCAGGAGTGGGGGTAAGTTCTATAGGGTCCACCGGATGTTGGAGGGCAGAGTGCCAAACGTGCATGTGGGCAGGCAATCAGTACGTGCATGGGCAGAGACGTCCCAAGGCAAAGAGGGAGGTCTACCACCCAACAGTTAAGTGCAGGGCTGAAACAAACCACCCGACAGGCGGGTGTTGGCCCAGAGGACAGTGCAGGTGGCAGTGATTGGGCAGATGGCCAGACCCTATTGGTCAAGGCCACCAATCTCAGCGACTGTGGGGATGGTTAGCACGGGAGGGAGAGAGTGAAGGAGGAGGAGAAGCGAAAAGTCATGAGATGTTTGCAGAACTTGAGGTGGTCTGGTTCAAGACAGAGAGATAGGGAGACTGTTCCAGAGGAGGGAGCCAGCCGGGGAATGTGATCTGCCCCCAGTTTTTTGCTTGGAGAAACGTTTGATCAGCAGAGATTGAAGCAAGAAGATCAAAAGGGATCTGAAAGGTGAGAATTTAGTGAGAGAGAGATGCAGTTAGCATGGGCCCAGACAGCCTTGTGGATGATGCAAAGGGTCTTGAATTTGATCCTTGCAGCAACCAGGAGCCAGTGGAGATTTTAGGGCTGGAGAGATATGGTCCGTGGGCTTGAGGCCAAGGATAAGTCTTGCAGCCCTATTCTGGATTAGTTGAAGAGGGCAGAGGGAAGAAAGAAGCAGGTTGGGGAATAGGCTGTTGCAGTAATCCAGCCTAGAGAGGACCAGAGCTCTCGAGACATTGGGCCACACTACGAGTTTGTCGGTCCGGAATTGAGCGTGTAGCAATTGTAGCAATGTACCAGCACTCTTTCTGGACCGGCAAACTCTGAGTCTACCGGTAGGGGCCACGGAACCCCTGCAAGGCCTGACATGCTGGGAATTCAGGCACCTACCGGCAGACTTCTCACTGAAGCACCAGCACCGATACTAACTATGGGACTCCACAGGAATGGGGAGGAACCGTTCCACCACAACTTGTGATATCCCGGTGGCATTGGGGTGCCGCCAGGATATCAGGTGGCAGAAACAGTGTTACGGGGTCGGCGGCAACATGCCGGTCGCACCAGCAGGCTACCGCTGATTTCATAATGAGGCACTTTGAGCTTCTGGGGGAAGATGATGAAAGGGAGAATGCCTCTATGGAGGTAAAGTTGAAAGCGGGCCTTCTTGGCAAGGTCAAGATGTGAGGAATGAAGGAAGGAGAGGATCTGAAGATGACCCCATGGTTTCTGGCTTCAGTGGAAAGAGAAGGAGGAGAGCCCTTAGAGGGTGGCCAGAGCACAGGAGGGAATAGGGAGAATCTCAGTCTTACTGGCATTAAGGCAGAGATCATTGGAGGTGCAGCAGGACTGAATAGCGGACAGACAGTCAAGGATGATAGAGGAGGAGGAACAGAGCTTGAAGAGTTGTGTGTCCACACTGGAAATGAGGAGAGAAGGCAGAGATCAGGTGAGCAAGAGCTGAAAGGTAGATGTTGAAAAGCCAAGGCGAGGGATAGAGCCCTTGGGAACACCACATGTAGAGAGGGTGGTGGTGGGGTAGAAGGGACCCAGAAGTACCTGAGACGGGCGGTTGGTGAGGAAGGAGGTCAGCCATTCCAGTGTCTGATCTGAGATGCACAGGGTATCATGGGCCGCTTTGTGAGGATAGAGTGGTTGACTGTGTCAAAGGCGGAAGAGAGGTCAAGGAGAATGAGAACAGCAGGAGAGTTAGAGTCAAGATTAGCAAGCAGTTTTTCACAGGTGTTCATGAGAGCAGTTTCCATGCCTCTGGATCCTCAGAATCCAGATTGATGGTCATGTAAACAAACAACAAGCTGAGTGTGTGGGCTCAGTTCGGGGAGGACAAACTTCTCCAGGAGTTTCCCAAATAAGGGTGTAGTAGAGAGAGGGCTCTAGTTGGCCGTACATGAGGAGTTGGCTGAAGACCTTTTTAGGACGGGTACACAAGGGAGTGCTTGAGAGAGGGTGGGAAACATTCAGAGGCTAAGGAGTGGTTTCAGAAGTCAGCAAGGAGGAGATGTTGTACCTGATGGTTCAGGAAGAACAGAGAGACACCTGTTTGAATGAGACCTTCATAGAGCGGACTACTCTAGAGACTTCATCCGTTGTAAAAGGTTAGAATGAGGAGAGAGTGGGTGGGGGTAGGGGAGAAGCCAAGGGGGGCATGGGGACAGGGAGAAGAGTGGAGAAGGGGGAAGAGGAGAGAGAGGCCAGAATGTCCTGAGTTTTAGAGGTGAGGTGGGTGGCCAGTGCAGTACAGAGGACATGAGATGGAAGAGGAGAGGTAGAGACTGCAGATGGATTGGCTAGTTCCTTGCAGATTTTAAAGAGTTGAGCTCTGTTAGTGGCTCCAGAGATACGTGCCTAGATGTGGGACCTCTTCTTGGAGTGGATAGAGTGACGGTATTGCGTTTGGATCAGACAAGCCAGTTTGTCCGAGGATGAGCCTGAGGTATGCCACTTCCGTTCAGCTACTCTGCACTTGCAGTTCAGAAAGGCTAGATCGGCTTCATACTAGCTGTTAAGCTTGGAGGCAGGTTTTAACGGCTCCTCATGGCAGGGGCAAGAATGTCAAGAGTATTAGTAATAGCAAGATGAAGATTGGCAAGGACAGAGTCAGTGGGAAAGTCAGGGGGAGGGGTGAAGGTGGAGGCAAACACAGCAACTGACAATCGTTTCATCGGTCGGATGACCACGAAAGAGACTAGACGAGGTTCGGTCAGTGGGCTGAAAGGTCCCAAGTGGGAGCAGAGGAGGGAGTCCTCAGACCAGGAGAGAGGGTGGTGAGAGGGTTGGAGATCGGAAGATCAGCAGGGATGAAGGTATCAAGAGTATGTCCGGCAGAGTGGGTAGGGCCGGAAGGGAGAATGGTGAGGCAGAGAGGTAAAGATATCACAGAAGAGTGTGAAAGCAGGGAAGGTGGAGTCAAGGTGGATGTTGAAGTCTCCAAGGAGGAGGAGTTTAGAGGTCAGTAGAGAGGGGGTGTAGTCAGCCCATTCCGATTGGAAGAGAGAGACACAGGGCCAGGGGGCCTGTAGATAGTGGCAAGGATGAGAGAGCAGGAGAGACACCAAGTTTGCAGACAAGCCTTTCAAAGGAGGAATAAGGCTGAGTGGGTATGATGGAAGCAGGAACCCACTCAGTTAAGATCAGGACTACTCCACCGCCAGATTAATTGGGCTGAGGTTTGGAAAGGATCTTGTAGCCATCAGGAAGGAGGGAGTCAAAAGCAGAGACAGAGATGGCATTGAACCACGTCTCAGTAAGAGCGAGGACGTCGAGATCAAAGTCTTCAAGAAGGAGGCAGATGTCAGAAGAGTGTTTGACAACAGATCGAGCATTCAGAGTGGCTAAGTGAAGCTGGTTACCTCCTTTGAAAGTTTTCCGAGGAGGGGTACAGGGGAGTGGTACACCCGTCGGAGGTGGTGAAGAGAGAGGAAAGAGGAGTAGTAGGAGAAGATAGGAAGTTGATGAGGGCCGGCAGGCACCGGTCAAAGAGAAAAGGATTGGGTTGAGAACCCTGGGCCATGACTGTGCCATTGTGAAAGACATTAATGATGCACCTAGAGGATGATCAGTGTGCCAACAGTACTTCCCATCTAGTGCCTCCATTAATGAATGAAGAAGAAAAAGGCGAGAGGGTAGGGATCAGATGGTAGGTCCATAGGTCTACAGAGGGGACAGAGAAAAGGATATCAGTGATAGCCTGTCTGGAAGTAGAATTGATGTCGGTGTCGGCAATAGGTATGCCAGGATTGGCGGCAAAGAGATCTTTTTAAAACTTTTTTCTTCCAGACTTCATAAGAGAGGAGGGATAGGTGATAAAGTAACAGAATAGATGGGCTAGATGGAGAGTGCCATTGAGGTGGAGAAGAGGGATAGAAGGAGAGGCTGCACACTGCACAAGCAGGGTCACCAGTCAGCCTAGCAGCTGAGCGAGACAAGTGGATGCACAGATGCAAAAGCACACCTAAATTCGAAATTCCCCAAAAGGCACAAATACAGCACAAAAATGGAGGATGCAAGGAAGTAAAAACACACCTATTATGAGAAATTATTTGTAATTTTCAGCAATTGTTTTGCTTATGTGTGCAGTGAGTTCTTAAGAGTCCTCCTTCAGTCTTTCACTCACTTCCTGTTAAAGCACAGTTCTTGTTTGAATGCTCTATCATTGCAAGAAATGCAAAGGTCCTACTTTATGACTAAGCTAGGGATACTAATGTGTGACCTTTACTCTACCCTTGAGCAGTAGCCGCATTTGAGCATGAAACACTCCATTAACCACACACAGATCTTACAAAAATGTCTCTACTTGTATTGAATAATTTCAAGAAAGTTTCTACGGTTGCTTCACCGCACTAAAATGTTACAGTAGGTTGGCATAATCTACACAATTTGATTTTTCTTTAATAGGCGTTTGGATACTTATTTTAGCTGCATTGCTGGAGACATCATTGTGCCTTTGTTCCACGTGAATAGCGGTAATATAGTTTCATTCTGGTGATCTTGACCCTATTGTTCCACGCACCATTTGACCTTTGACATAGGAATCAATGATTTAAGTTGTATTGTGTATTCATTTGGATAGCTAGGAGATCTTCAACACTAAGCTTTGTACATGTGCACACATGGATGATTAGCATTCCAATATCTGTGTGGCTTAGAGTGCCATAGTGGCAGTGATCGGCACATTATTGTAATGTAAGTGGTTTTGTATAGCACTCTTCTGCCTCAATTGGTGGCTTCAATGCCCATGGCTCTGAAAGATAAAGGGGTGTGGTCATTAGTGGGACAGTGTGAGGGGCAAATGCAAATCCTGTGTTGTTGATGGGTGCAGGTCAGAAGTACCCAGTTACTTTTTGCCACTCTGCTTTCAATGAGCTTGATTGAGAAACTTGGGAGCATGTTATCCATTGGAAGTGCCCAAGATCTGATGGACTACAGAGCTTTGACTCTAGTTAGCCATTGATTTGGGAGAGTGTGATGCGTCTTTCATGCTTCAGTTAGTGTTGATGTGCTAATGGCTAGGCCTGTGGCGGGTATATGTGTGAGGTATAAGATGCTAGGAAATGTTTGAGGGGAGTCGGCTAGTATGCAAATCTGCACTGGCCTCTTGGAAACAGGTCTCATTTCACTAGCTCACATTGCCACTGTCAATCCTTTCCCTTCCTCCCTCCCCCTCTCAGATACGTTGCATCCCAGGAACAGCAGAGCAATCATCTGCAAACTGGCAGATGAGGAGGAGAGGCTATCTGGAAACATCACTTAATTACCATAAGCTATTTGCTAAGAGTTATGGGAGGGAAATAACCTTTGTTTGGAGAAAAAACCATTTGAAACTTGAGGGCCGCAATTTCCCATTTTGCTTTCCTTAGTATGCTGGTTGACATGCTGAGCGACGTCTTAAACCTCACTCCTGCATGATCAGGTGTTGTGCTCAGTGGCCTGCTGGGAATCCCGCTCATCATTGGTAGAAGCTTGGTTTTGTCTCCCACAAGCCCCGAATCTGTTGATATGCAGGCCAAAATGACATTTCCCTGCCCCGAACTCACCAGGTTTTTGAGGCAGCACCAGGACTTCAACATCTGAGTGATGCTGCAAACCTGCATGGGTTTTTTGATGATGAAACGAGGAGCAGAAAAGATAGGTAGCATGCAAAGTCTTCAAAAGTACAGCACCTTCAGCTAAAGGCGGTCGGTAACTGCAGAAAGTTGTATACAGGCATGCTGGAAGTGACGAAGACTGGGTTGAGGGAGTGGGGCTGGTGGGTAGGACAGGCATTTCAATAACACTTTAATCTCAAGGGCATTCCAATAGCACTTTAATCTCAAGTTGCAGTCTCTTAACCAGGTTCATGAAGGAGGCATTGGGACAGCGGGAGAGGCTGCACTGGCAATACAACATTAGGAATAAACAGAAAACCCTTTCAACAGTGTTGGTTATTTATGTATAGTAGATCATTATCATCCACAGTATATGTATCAATGTATAGGAGAAAGTAGTGGTCTACAACTAAGGGGTCCACCTGGAGGGGATAATACTATTTTGATTACTTGGTTCGACTGGTATCCAATTTGATGGCATTGTCCCTAATGATGAAGTCTGGCTCCAGTTCTTTTGGATTAAGGATCGAAGCTTGGTTTTGTGTACAGATTTCTGGTGTTTATAATTTAATTTTTGTATTTGTTATTTTTAAGGTATTTCAGGGTACATAAATATAACAGTTGTCATTCACCAGTAGTATTATACATACATCATAACTGTAGCATACATATAAATAGGGTCTGCTGGTCCGATCTGTTCGTCAATATGTAAACAACAATAATCAGAGAGGGACATAGGCAATGGGAAAGGCATAACATAGCGAGCCAACTCAATCAATTTCTCAGAAACCTTAAAGGATCAACAAGTTGATCGATAATCTTCGAGGGCTTGCCTATTAATAACAAAAATGACCTTTGCTCTTGCCAATAAGAGTATCATCCCTTGAATTCAGTCTTCATGTCTAGGTTATCACTTCTTTTCCATTTCTTTCAAAAAATTATTTTTGCCAGAATCAAAGTAGTATATATCTAATACCTTATTTCATAAGAGAAGCTCTGATTCAGTGGAAAGAGATCCAGCACACAGAGTATTGGCATACATGGCATCACATAATTAGTGACCAATTCAGTACGTTTCAGGATGTCCTCCCAATATTGTCTGATTTGATCACACTTCCAGGTCATGTGTAAGTATGTATCTGGTTTCTTCTTGTATGACCAACACATATCACATGGTAATTTACATTCCTACATTCTTGAGTGTGTCTTGTATAATCAGTGAACAGTTAAATGTTGAGTGTATCGGAGGTGAAGGTTGATTCTCTGTTTTCTATGTTTCTGCATATTCTTACCTAGTCTCATTCACTAATGGTCTTTCCCAGTTAAAACACTCATTTTGTCTGTGGCCTGGGGGTTTGAGCCGGATGACAATAGGCAATAAACGGTTGATGCTGGGAGACTTTTATTTTGTGATAACTGATATACTGATATAGTGGTGCTGGTTCATGTATGTTTGCATTTAACTTGGAGAGCATGGAGGAAAAGGTAGTCGGCACAATCTGATATCTGGAGATGTCTGATTCCCTTAGCTTGCTCTTAAAACACAGGACACCAAAATCCATCAGAGTCTCCATCCAGATTGTCCTTAAGTTTCCATATGTCTGTTGATTGCCACAATCACCATTTTAATTTTCTATTTTCCCATACTATTGCAGGGTCATTCCATAAGTATGATTATTTGGAGAGTAAATAGTTTCCACCCATTTCTATATTCAATTCCTGACGTTCTTTGATGGTGTGATAGGTAGATGGTGGGACCAGAGTGCTTCGTAAATGTTCATCTATTGTGAGGAGGCAGTCCAGAGGGATAAGGGCAACAGAGTTCCCTTCTGAGGGTCCAGGATGGCTTGGTGTTTACTTCAGCATTAATCCAGTTATGTAAGGCATGCAGTGTGTAGACCATGTGCTATTTCCTCTCATTAGGAAAGTAAAAACGACATCCCTGACTGGGCAGGCCAATATCGACATTGGAATCTGGGTCTTACTTCAACCCCACAAAATGTCATTACATGTTTTTTGTATTTTCTTCTGTAGTTTCTTGGGGAGAGGCAGTGGGAGCATAATACAAGTATAATAGTTTAGGAATCAAAATCATCTGAATTGTACCGATGTTGCCCCATAAGGTTTTATTTAATTTTACCCATCACTTGTATTCGGAAGCGATGTCCCTGAGCTTAGACTTTACATTGTTTTCCAACAAATGTAAGACGTCCCTTGTAATAGAGATAAAGAGATGCTTGAAGCGTTCCTTAGCCCAATGAAGCTGCTGATCAATTAACATGTTTCTCAAGTAAACTCTTACAATTGGTAATATCTCAGTCTTTGTTGTTTTCACTTTAAAATTGGTTAGTTCAACGAAAGACATGAAGACTTCCATTAGTTTATAACTGGTCCCAATCCGAAATTAGGACCAAGAAGTCCTCTGCATACTATAGCACTTTTAAAGTTTAGACACCACATGTATTCTCCAGCATTGGAACTATCATGGATTCACATGCTCATTGAATATTCCCCATCATCAGGCTGGGAATCCTCAGTAATATTTAAGCAATTTGCCTTTAAAGTTTAAAACTGCTTGCCCTTTTGTGGTGTATTAGTGTCACTTTGGGTCATACTGCCCAAGCCAATGGCATAGGTCCTCCTTAGCTCCACCCATGATGGCCATCTTCAGATTTTTACCGTACGTTCAAGTTTTGGGCGTCCTTATTTTTTCCTCTTCAAAAACTCCATGTTCTGTCCTATTCTTGATTGAATATTTTCATTGATTCTTCAAGTATTACCACTTCAGTGCCTCCCAGCTTCGGGCATCCATTGCCGGTGAAGTTTTAACCATTTGTGGAGTTCCAATCCCATCTGAGGCCTTCATCCTTTGCATCGTGGCAGACATGAAAAAGAAAAGCCTTTTTAAGGCTTGTTCCAAATGCCACCTCAAAAATGTGTATGTAGAAGACCTTCACGAGAGCTGTTTGTGCTGCCTGCCTCCTGATCATGACATGAATGGCTGTTCCGTCTGCCAGTCCTCTTCGTCGAAGACATGCAAAGACCGCCATTGCAGGTTGGTGACATGGCTATAGAAGGATTTCGGGGCATCTGACTCTGCCGCAGTCATGCCTCCTCCAGGCCCTGCAGACCCATAGAGCGCACCCCCTCTTCTAAGAGGTCAAGGTCACATGAGGAATCTTCCCTGGGGAAGAAAATGAAAAGGGACATGGGTCGCAGACTCAAGCTATCCCTCTGTCAACCACCTCGTAGACAACTCCATCAACGCCTGTGCCATCAACCACCTTGTCTACGACAAAGTACACCTCGTCACCAGCTGATCCTACGCCTCCATTATCGAAGCATTCTTTGGAGAAACCGTGTTTGTCGATGGCCACGACTACTCCGTCAACGAGCAAACAAAAGTAATAGTCTATGGCAACCTCGTCAATGACCCACAAACCGTCAACCAAGCCCTCGTTGACCAGCTTGTCGTCCACTGCATCAGTGATGACGTCTACGCCTTCTGCTTCGTCCACAACTGTCCCCAAGAGCAGGACCATTAATTTGTTGTCCACCAGTTCTTCCATGGCCAAAATATCTTTGTCTGCCAGACAGCCTTCTGCACCATTGGACACACAGACCCTAGGTTCTGTGATAGTCACATTCCCAAGAGGTGTTGGTGTTGACAGCGGCTCTGTCTTTTCTTTTTTTTAATGTAAAGTTTTATTGGCATTTCTTAAACAAACTGTGGCAAAACAAACCATTAGCCCCCCTACCCCCCAGGTTCCCCCCAACACCCCTCCCACCCCAAACAACCCCCGCCAGGTCATGGTGATTCCCTCTGGAGCTCTGACTGTTAATTGATCCTTCCCATAGCTCGTCCCACATCGCCTCCTCTGCCAAGTTGCTGAATGCTTTAAAGGTCCACCGTCCAGACCTCCTGATTCCCCACCCTCCGGCTTTCCGTACGCCCCCATCTCTTCCTTTGAGTCCTTCCAGGGCCCCGCTACACCAAGCCCAGAAGCTGCATGCTGCGCGGACACCAGGCCGCCCTGGAGTCTCTTAAGAAATTGAAGGACCAAGTCCCATTCCAGGCAAAACTTATGAGGTTCCCCCCTCAGCGACTACAACACTTTCTCTAGCGCCGCCAGGGACCAGATCGTTCTTACCCAGTCATGTTCCGCGGGTGCTTCCTTTGCCTTCCACCTATGGGCCACTAGCAGTGCCCCCGTCATCACTAGGATCACGTATATCTTCTTTTGGGCTCTCGTGTGCAGCCTATCCAAGGTACCATCCAGCCCCAAGATGAGCAGTCCTGTGTCCGCCCCAACGTCTGTACCCATCGAGTCCTGAAGTGCTTCCCTTACCATTTCCCAAAAGGGCACTATCTTCGCGCATTGCCACCAAATATGACCCCAGGAGCCTTCCCCACCACATGCCCTCCAGCACCGGGAGGTCGTTGACCGAAACATGTTAGCTAACTTACAGGGGGTGAGATGCCACTGGTACATCATCTTTACCCAGATTTCCTGAATCTGGAGGGAATTCGTTAGTTTGGGGATGTTGGCCCACAGGGATTGCCATTGCTCTAAAGCAATCAAATTATTAGTCTCCTTTTCCCAGTTAGACATAACCTTCCTCTTGCCACCCGCTCCCTCCCCCTCCTTGAGCAGCCTGTACAGGTCTCCTACGAGGTGACTGTCACCTGTGCTAGTTGTAACGTATTTCTCAAATTGGGTCAGGTCCCTAGTTGCTGCCTCCTTTATGGTTGGTTGTAGGGCCCAATGCCTTAATTGCATATACCGAAATCGCTCTGCCTCTCCCACTCCAAAATCTCTTACGCTTTGGGAATGATTTTATCTGCCCCCCTTCATATAGGTCCCCTAGGTACCTGCAGCCCCCCTCTTCCCACGCGTCAAAGCCCGATTTGGTTCCCAGCCCAGGGGCGAACTGATGGTTTGCGAAAATGGGCATGAGAGGTGAAGGAAAGGTAGTAATCTTTGCTCTGCGCACCGCCTCATCCCATGAGCGACCCACCAGCGCCTCTATTGCACTGCAGTACATCCTCCTGGGCCTGTCCTCCCGGGGAAGCCACAGCACCTTTTCCAGCTCCGTTCCCACCACAGCCCTGTCCATTTCCCTCCACATCTTCCCCCGGTCGTCCTTCACCCAATCCCGTAACACCCTAATCTGAGCTGCCGGGTAATAGTTTAACATGTCTGGTTCCCCCATGCCCCCCATATGTCTGGGCAATTGCATCAACCTCTCGGGTATTCTAGGTTTCTTATTGTCCCAGATGTAGGCCTGAGTGAGTTTACTCAACTTCCTAAAGAAGGATGCCGGGGCCTTGACCGGTAATGCCATAAACAAAAATATCTTTGGGTGGATAGTCATCTTCACAGAATTGATCCTACCCATCCAGGAAACAGCCAGCGGACCCCAACGCTGGAGCAACCCTTTGATTTTCCCCAATAGTGGGGGATAGTTCACCTCATATAATTGCTCAATGGCCCCCGTAATATAGTTCCCCAGGTACTTGATCTTGCAAGGAGCCCAGGCAAAGTCCGAGCCCCTCCTCAACTCCCTTTCCATCCCCTGGGTCATTTGAAGACACAGCACCTTCGATTTGTTTTTATTGATCCTTAGCCCTGCGACCAGACCGAATTCCGCCATAACTCTCTCGAACACCTCCAGCGACTGTCAGGGGCTTGTGAGGGTCAGCAGCATGTCGTCTGCAAAGGCGGCTACCTTATGGGTTTTTCCCCCAAAAACGACCCCTTTAATCCCCTGGTGGAGCCTGGTTTTATTCAAGAGCGGCTCCAGGTATATCGCATTGAGTAATGGCGACAACGGGCAGCCTTGTTTTGTGCCCCTAGACACTTCCACCGGGTCCGACGCCTCCCCATTGATCATCAAGCGCAGCGCAGGTTAGGGCTGTGGTAGTTAGCCTCTATTTTGCTCATGAACTTCTCCCCAAATCCCATTTTACGCATGGTGGAAAAAAGAAAGCCCCATTCTACCCTATCAAACGCTTTCTCAGCGTCGAGGGCCACCACAATAGTCTCAATTCTAGATTTTTTTACTTTTTCTAGGATGTGGGCAATCCTCCTCGTGTTGTCGTGTGTTTGTCTGCCCCGCACAAATCCGGACTGTCTGCTTCTACCAAAGACGGAAGGAGGGGCTCCAATCTACCAGCCAAGATCTTAGTGTAAATATTCGCGTCCAGATTAATCAGCGCAATTGGCCTGTATGCCCCACACACTGTGGTATCCTTCCCTTGCTTAGGGAGTAAGACGACTTTCGCCTCCTCCATATATTTTGTTACCCCCCTTCCGCAAATCCATTGTAGAGGGTTACCAAGCGTGGGGCCAGTACATCGCTAAATGTTCTATAGAAGTCTGATGTGAACCCGTCAGGCCCGGGGACTTTATTAAGGGGAAGTGCTGCAATGGTCTTATGGACCTCCTCTACATTGAGCTCCTTCTCTAGTTCCTCCCGTTCCCATTCCGTTATCCCAGACAACTGGCATCCCTCCAGATACCTCACTTGGTCACCTTCCGCTGGGCAATCAGACCGATATACCTCCCCATAGTACTTCCCGAATTTCCTTTTAATCGCCTGGAGATCCGTAGTCTCGCCCACCGCAGCAGACTTGATTTTCAGTATCGTTCTATCTTTTTACTCCTTCCTCAGCATCCTCACCAGTAACCTATCAGCCCTGTTGGCCTTGACGTAATACCTCTGCTTAAAGTGCACCAGGGCCCTCTCCGCCTTAGTCGAGATGATTGTATCTAATTGCCCTTTGATCGCCCTCTATTTCCTTCTTGTCTCAGCTGAGGGTCTGCTGGCTAACTCCTGCATGACTGCCTTCAACTCGGCCTCCAAGTCGTCCTCCTAGTTTCCTAACCTCTTTGTCCCTCCTTGCCTTAATCCCAATAATATTCCCCCTAATGGTAGCCTTAAAGGCATTCCAGACTACCCCTGGGTCCATACCCTCTGTGTCATTCCTCCGAAAGTATTGGATAATCTCCTCATGCAGTTCCCTTTGCAGAACCTCGTCCTTAAATATATGTGACGGGTATTTCCACTTCCATAGCCCCGCCGCCTGCGATGGCGATGAGAGTGTCACCAGAATCGGGGCGTGATCAGAAATCGTGATTGTGTCTACCTCAATCTCCCTGGGCCTACCCACCAGTGGACGTGACAGCAACACATAATCAATTCTGGAGGCCGACCAATGTACCTGGGAGTAAAAGGTGTACCCACTATCTTCTCCCCTCTTCTCTCTCCAGGCGTCTACCAGCGATAGGTTCTCCATTTTGCCCTGTAGCTCTCTCAATGGTTTAGTCTGAGTGTGGAAGATTCTCGCACTCCTGTCCTTCGCCGGATCCCAGGCTAAGTTGAAATCCCCTGTAAGTATTACGTTACCCTTAGCGATCCCTTCTAATGTATTCAACATAGTTTGTATAAAATGGTCTTGCCCAGTGTTTGCAACTCCCTTCCCCTCTGGAGGATCAAAACCAGGAATCTACCTGCATTGTCCCAGGAAGTGCCCATGACAGTCACGTCGAGGCCGTTTTTCAGGGCTATGAGGACCCCCCTTTTTTTCCCTTTGTCATTTGATAGGTGAATACGACTGAACCCTTTTAGCCTCAACCTCTGCTTATCTTTCTCTTGTATGTGTGTCTCCTGAAAGGCTCTGAGGTCCGGTTTTTCCTTTGCCAACAGTAACTCTACCTTCCTCCTCTTTACCGGCAAATTCCCCCTAATGTTAAGGGACAGTATTTTCAGCAAGTTATCCATTATCGGAGGGATCTGAGTCTCTCTTCGACCAGAGCCCACAACAGTACACTGCTTCCCACCCACCAGACCTGGATGCCCCCCTAACCATCTCTCACTGGGTAGGCACTGCCGGCCTCTACCCCCTCCCCCCCCCAACCTCTTCCTCGGGGGCAGTGCCATTTCCCAACCCCAGTGACTCCAATGGCGGGTCTTACCTGACCCCTTAGGTGATCCAAACTGAACCTCCCCATCCCTAACCCAGCCAGTCCAACATCTGCCAGACACCCCTCCCCGGGTACGTCAACATAATCGCATGTTTGCAGCCTAACCATCAACTAGGTGACGAACCCCGGGCCTCCACCCCTCCGGCCGCTGATTTAAGTGGAGAGGGCGGGCCTGTAGGGCCCCTTCTTTTCCTAGCTTTCCTTCTTGGTTCCTGCATTGACCACTCCCAAGCCCTCTTTCCAGGGCCAGGGTCACTCATGTTCGCCGATTCGCCCTGGAATTGATCCACCTCTATCCCTAGGATGTTTGCCCCCTCCTCCATGGATGTGATCCGTCTCTGCCTTTTGTCCAGCTCAAACACCAGGCCGAACAGAAAGGTCAATTTGTATCTAAGGCCCCTCTTCTGTAGCTACTGCGTGATTGGACGCATCTGTCTCCTCTTGTTCAGAGTAGTTAACGATAGGTCCTGGAATAACTGAATAGAGGAATCATTGAAGTTCAGGTTGTGTGAGCTTCTAGCGGCCCTTAGGATCCTTTCCTTCTGTGTATACTCATGGAGCGCCACAAACACATCCCGCGGCCTAGCACCGGGCTCATCTCTTCCGGGCCTTACTCGATGCACTCTGTCTACCATCACTTCCTCCGGTCCTGCAACATCCGCTAGGGAGGCAAACAGTAGCTTCACCGTCTGTCGAAGGTCTGCATCACTGACCGACTCCGGTAAGGACTTCACCCTTATGTTGGCCCTTCTTGACCTGTTTTCGAGGTCCTCTTCCTGGAGTTCTAAGTTATGGGTGGCTCTAGCAAGATTCTCCACCCAGTCTTGTACCTTGTGAGCGTCCTCTGCCAAATCTTGGATCGCTTTCTCGCTAGAGTCCATCCTTGTACCCAGACTCTGTAGGTCGCCCTTGAACTCGCGGATCGCCCCCGTAAGCTCTTCCTTCATCTTGTCCAGTTGTGATTGCATCACATTGGCCGTTCTATCGCCAAAGGATTGAAAGCATTCCTCTAGTTGCTTCTTTGTGACACCTTTGTCCTCATGGTCCCCTTCCCGGGTAGGATCCTCCTCACTCCTCTCCCTCTCCTTCCCTCCTTGGGGTTGGTTCCCATCTTCTTTCCTCCATAGCTTCTGAAGCGCCCCGTCCGGGCATTTCTTGTCTCCTATCGCTGGGGTCCCGGGGGCAGCACAGACATTGTGTTGTGGCCGAAGGTAGGCACCTTTCTGCGTGTTCAGATAACTCCTCTGACCGCTGCTGGTTTGTCCTGCACTGTAACCCAACCGGGGCTTAATATGTGATGGCCCCCCTAGAGGGTAATTGTTCGGGGCGGGCCGGGGGCGTGCCGTATGACCCTTGAAGGTCCCCTCTCTGCGACCCCTAGCCCTCCTGCTGCCCAGACCCGGGGAAAAATCAGAGGGCCACACTTCCCCAAGGCCTCAGGTCCCACTGTACTCCTCCGTTGAAGTGCCCCCCGGGCTGATCACTCTGTGACTTCTGCTTCACTTAGTGATGGCTCTATCCACCTTATACGGCTGTCCTATTTGCTCAGTTGCCCATCCAGCTCTCTCCCCATTCAAAGCCGCCGATGTATGAAGCAGGCTGCCCTCCACCACAGGCCACCTGCCGCTCACCTGGGCCAAGTTGTCTGTCCAGTACTCCTCTGCCCAGTGGAGGCAACCCACAGTCTCCCCACCGGCAACCAGCTGCAGCGACCTCTCCATGGCTCTTCTCAGGTGCTCAGCCCCGGCTCTTCCTCCTATGCCGCGGCGTCTAGCCCAGGTCTGGGGACACCTTTCCTGCCCTTCCCGCCGATGCAAGCTGTGGCCCGGGCACCCCCGCCTTCCCAGGCGAGCTCCTCTGCTGCGCCGCTATCTCCACCCGTGCTCCTCCTCATGCAGCCGCCATCCACGGGCTTCTGCTATGCCCCGCAGACAGCGAGGAAGCCGGTCACCGAGCCTGAGTTCTGTGCGGACCGCCGCCCTGACGGGCCGCCCGGACCTCGTACGTCTCCATCAGGGCCCCGGCCCGTTTGTCTCCACTTCTCTGCACCCGCCTCGACCAAGGGCAGTGAATCCCGAAGCTCGGGGGGGTGCCGTGTTACACCTCCTGCACCGCTGACACCGCTGGCACTGCCGGCAATTCCTCCGTCAGGTCGCCTCTCTTCCTCCTGTCCCCGATAAGGTGGCGCGCTCCTCCGTACCTCTGCAGCAGCCCATGGCTCAGCGGCACCCAGACCGTCCCTCCAAATGTGCCGGCTACTACTGCTGGATCTCAGTCCTCTTGACCACCTGATCAACTGCTTTAGTGAGGTGAATTGATGAGCCTTTGGAGGCTCTATTTTCTGACCATGAAGAGGTCCATGAAGGGCCTACCCCTCTTCCACCCTTGCCTCTACCAATCCCTCCAGTTCAGCCCCCTGCAGCAGTGCAAGCCCCAGTGGGAATGCCTCTTGCTACCAGGGATCTTTCCCTTGATATATTTTCCACCTTGCAAACGCTGGTACGTGAACTCCAGCAGCAACTTCCTTCACCTCCCCCTCATGAAGGTCCTCAGGAGGTCCCTTCAAGTGAGGGTTTAGTTCCTCCTCGACTACCTAAACCTGCACCTCAGTTCTCTGTGCCAGTTACCACCCTCACAGACACGGAGGATGACACCTACACTGACAGGTCTCCAGACACTCTTAGGACAGATGAATGTGATGACCATGTCTCCGGTGATGGTGAACCAGCCGATTTGCCTCCACGTGATTCACCACCAGAAGTCCGCCAACTCATTGGCAATCCTCTCGTGTTAGGATTGCAAACTTTGGTACAAATGGGGCTCATCCTGGAATTTCTCCTGGATGATAAATGAGAAGTAGTTCTGGCGCTGTTGCTTCAAGGGGAAGCTGCTTCAGAATATGCCATCACAGTTGCGTTGGATATCGCAAACAGTGGGTTTCGGCAAATGGGAAACGGAGCAGTCCTACAATGCCAAGGCTGGTTGAAGCCAACCAATTTCATACCAGAAGTACAAACAAAGGTGGTGGATATGCCGTTTGATGAGGTAGACGTTTTGGGCAAAAAGGTGGATGAAACCCTGCAGGCCTTAAAAGCTGATACGGATACTGCTTGTTCCCTGGATACCCTCTAACAATCTGCCAGTCCTTTTCATCTGTGAAAATGAGGTTCTCAAGGACTTCATAGGAATATAGGCCGTTTTATCACCAGCAAACATCTCGCACCAGCTCTCAAAGTTACTGGGGTAGGCTGCAGACATCGAGGAAGCCAGCGACGACGCAGAGCTTCTTCAAGAACCCAGACCCCGAAATAAGCCTGACCAGCTCTGATGCCGAACACCCGCTTCAGCACCCTGGTGGGGGCTCGGTTTTCCAACTTTGTCGCACAGTGGGTAAACATCACCACTGACAAATGGGTGCTAAACATCATTCGTCAGATTCACACCTTTGAATTCACAGGGAAATGCGCGTTCATTCATACCATTCCAAAAAAGGATTACCATCAATCCTTTCTCCTTCAGGAGGTGCAATCCCTCCAAAGATAAGGGGCAATAGAAGTTCCCCCATCTCACCCTTGGGGCTCCAGAGTGAACTCCAGATACTTCCTAGTCAGAAAAAAGTCTGGTTGATGGAAACCCATACTGGACCTCAGGAAGCTCAACAATTTTCTCAAGTCCTAAAAGTTTTGCATTGGTCGGGCTGCAAAACATCCTCGACCAGCTGGAACAAGGAGACTTCCTCTCCTCGCTGGACTTAGAGGATGCATACTGTAAGTATGTGGAAGGAGGAGATTGACACACAGGTGGCATTCTTTTGGCTATAAACGTTTATTAGTTTAAGAAAATAAAGAGAACACCCTAACTTTCTTTATCTTCTAAGAGGGGTTTCCCTGCCTCAATTAAAAACACTAAGGCGACGGTCAGGATTGTCCCGGAAATCAAAAAGTCCACCCTCCTGTGTGAGAAACCTATTTCCTTCCCTTACACGTATAACTAAACTAAAGGATAGGGGAGTCTTCCTCGTGCAGAAGAATGACTCCCTTCTTCTGGATTCCGGCTTCTAGTTTCAGTGAAAACAAGGGACTGCTCTCTAAAGGAATGACTCCCTTCCCCAGATTACAATCCTTTTCCAAACTGAAAACAAAGTTCTTAGTACAACTCAAAGTGCAAAGTTCCAAAACGCCATCGTTCCTTACTGTTGTGTCCCCCTCCATGTGTTCTGCTTCAATCTCAGGGGGGTATGCCTCTCTTCCCCTGATTCTTTTCAAGCTTTTCCCTTTCTCCTGGATTTTCTAGAGATTCTCTGTTGATTTGTACTGCTATTGTCCATATAATTGTTGTATTTCCTTTTTTGTACTCGGGGGGGGGGGGGGGGGGGCGGGGAGGGAGGGGGGAATTGAGGGGGGGATCCCAGACCTTTACATTAGGTTTACATTCAAAGTCCTTTCTGTACTTGGGGGGGGAGGGGGGGGGGGTCCCAGACCCTTCAGGTGTAATTATTTGTTTAAAGTCTTTACCTGGCTCTCTTCTCAGTACTGTTCTCTAGGGTATTTCCACCCTTCTTTATGGGGACCCAGGCCCATCTTCTGTCCCCACCAGCTAGTTCTGGCAAGCCCCCACCTCCCAGGGATCTGCGGTTCGGGCTCCGTCCAATCCCAGGACTCTATATCTTCCGTCACACGCTCTCCACGTGGTCCACTCCACCTACCGCATCTCCGTACCTGCTGCTCCCCTCTGGCCTGCTTTACCAAAGCGGACCGTGTGGTCCTTTCTTTTCCGTCAGTCTCAGCAGCCTGCTTCCATTTGGGAGAAGGCTCCTTCTTCCGACCCTTTTCAGAAGCTTCACCTTCTCGCCTCGCATCTCAGTTCCCTGGGTTTCCTTTTGCTGCACCCTGACCTGCTTTCGGCTCCTTGAGTGGAAGACTGAACTGACTTTCCAGTCCTCCTTCACTTTTTATGTTCCAGTTGCTCACGTAGTGTCCATATTGACTAGACTGCTGGTGTTGGTTCCGCGCAGCGTTCTTTATCACACCTTTTCTTTGTCTTAGTACTGATGTTATCACTCTCAACTGGGTTACTTGGATTCTTCTTCGTCCCAGTCATTCTACAAGACTCACATAGGTAGTCCCTACTCTTCCTCGCCCAAGTACTTCTTAAGCAGGTTGGATTCTCTACCTTACATAAGTACATGGAAGTATGGGAAACTGTTACCCTGTAAAGGGTAGGAGGATGGGGGAGGTTGTGGCATATTCTGAATATACTGTGTTCATCCTGGATAGTCGTCCCTAGTCCCTTAGGGGGGACCCCTCTCCATGACATCCACCCGCTAAGTACCACCCAGAGGGGGACGATCGGGTAGAGGCCTCACCACCCTGGCCACATGGGAAGGACTCCCCTAGGGGAGTAGGGACAACATTTTTACAGTACTGTGAGAAGTTGTCAGAAGCAGGAGGCGTACATGAGGTTGGCATGGTTAAAGAAAATGATTACCACAAAATAAAGGCATAACTCACCCCAACACATTCGGGATTCCCCTACTTGAGAAACAATAACCTTGGGTGCACATCACCAAAATGTCTATATAACTAATGAGCCTGTCCAAAACTCCTGATCTGACCCTATCACTAATGGAAAGATAATAACAAAATAGCGCCCCTAGGAGGATGACACAGTCCTCCTGGTAACAAGAGTCTCTTTGTGGAGATCATAACAGTTCAAGTGCAGAAAGGCGACCAGGAGAAGGCCTCCCTTCTTCTGGTAGTTTAGCCTCTTCCCAAGTTCAACCAACACTATTCATCAGCAGTTGTAACTCTTGCCACATTTCCTCTCAGGGGTATTGTGATTCCTTTCTTGTGCCCCTCTGACAAGAGTCAACCACTTTATAGATGTCACTGGGATGAGGGAGATTACTCCCAATGCATTCCTCAACGATGCACTCCTTCTTATGAGTATTGGGACAATGGAGATCAGTCCTGATGAACAACTCAGTATTTTCCTCCAGTAATTTTGGTGGGACTAATGGGACAAGGGAGATTACTCCTGATGCAACCTTCTACACCCAACCACCTACCGGATTTCACGGGGCCCCCGTTACCTCCTCGTGGATGCAGCACTGTCTCCAGTTCTTCTTGGAGTGTTGGTAGTGGCTGTTGCCTTTCTTTACTCTTTGCCACTCTGCCCTGCTTCCACAGGGCCTGAGAGCTGTCGGTCTCTGCAATGTTGTGGGACCACCAGGTCCAACTTGCTGAGGTCACACCACCGCCACTCTCCCTCCAGCTGCTTCTCTGGTGAGCTGTTCCACCTTCTTGGGTCTGCTCCACCGACTTCTTCCTGCGGATCTGCAGCTGTGACTTCTCCTCTTGCCAGGTTCAAACTACCAGGGGTTTCCAGCTTCCTTGCTGGACTATCCTTGATTCAAGTCCTTGGCGTCAGTTTTTATACCCGATAGCTGGCTCCTGCTCATCAGACTGTCATGGTCTGTCTTTTGTTTCCATGGAGTGATCTTTGTCTCCTTGGGGCTTCTTTATCTCAGTACCTTGGTCAGAGGCTATGGGAATCTTGGTCTCCTCGGGGGTTCTCCTTATCTCAGTATGTTGCTACAATAGAGTACCTTAGTGTTATAGGCAGTAGTGTGAGGCTGTGGAGAGGAGCTTGAGGTGTGAAAGGAGAGGGGTTCAGCGGTGTGAGTCATGGAATACATGTCCCTATACCTAAGAGGGGAGTTCTCCCCTGGAAAGTCCTCCCGCATGTTAACACCCCTAGGTGGATTGTTTAGCTGCTGCACCACCCAAGCCTTACAGGGAAGGGCTCCTCCATGGGAAGAAGTGACATCATCCTATGATTCATCGCAGTACTTCCACATCCCCATCCATCAGCGACATTGGCACTTCCTCCGATTCATAGTGCAAGGCAAACACTATCAATTCAAGGCTCTAACATTCAGCCTAAAATCAGCGCCATGTGTGTTCACAAACTGCCTAGCTCCAGTGGCAGGCCACCTTCCACGCTCAGACTCAGACATCTAAGTCTACCCATACCTGGACGATTGGCTGGTGAGAGCTCCATCCCTTTCACTAGCTGTACAACAAACTGAGGAGACCATCCGGTGTCTCATTTCTCTGGGGATCTCCATCAACTTTCCAAAAGCCTGCATACACCCTGCTCAGAACTCTCTGTTTTTAAGTTCACAGCTCAACACCCTCACGTGTCGCACCACCCCCCCTCTGAGGAGAGGGTCAATTCCATTCTGCACAAAGAACAACTGTCCAACTTGACGATGGCGTCGGTGCGCTCCATCAAATCGTTACTAGGGATGTCATCTTGCATCCCTCTGGTCACGCACTGCACACTACACATGAAACCGCCTCAAGAATTCCTCGACACCCGCTAGCAACAGGTATCGGTGTCCTGGGAAGACAAACTCCTCCTTGCGCCACTGTTCCGCAAAACTCTTCTATGGTGGAGCCATTGCAACAACCTGGTTCAAGGCGTTCCCTTTTACCTTTCACTGCACCAAGCCACATTCACCATGGATGCCTCCATAGAAGGGTGAGTGGCACACACTGGAAAGTGCCATACCAGGGGGCTATGGAACCCCCCAGACAAAGCCGTACACATTAACATTGTGGAGTTAAGAGCAGTGTTCTAGGCCCTGAAGTAATTCAAGCCACAACTTCAAAACAAGGTAGTTTGGATCTTCATTGCCAACACCACCACCATGTTTTAATTTCAGAAGCAAGGAAGTACCCGTCTTATCCGTGGAAGCATAAGCGCTATGGAAATGGGCTATAACGCACAACATGTTTTGAACGGATTGTGTCCTCCCAAGTTTTCCACATCTTTGATATTCGATATCCAGCTTCAGCTGCTTCGAAATGTTTTTTCGGCAGAGGGAGCTGTGCATCGTTGCAGTCGACTTGATGTCCCTTGGGGGCCTCTGTCTCGAGGGTAATGTCATTGAAGGGATATATATATATATATATATAGCACGCACAGCGCCCATTGGCTTCAGTTCCATTTTTCTGAGTAAACTTATGCTTCGAGAAACTACAGTGGGCCTCTATTGTTCAATTTACAATGTCTTCTGCCCTGATGCCTACTACCCCAAAGACCGGATTTAAGAAGTGTCAGGAGTGCGGGTACAAAATGTCAATAACCGACCCGCATTAAGTATGTTTGTGTTGTCTCGATGTGGAGCACAAGACCTCGGCCTTCTCGGAATGCCAGTCGATGACCGGAAAGACTCTGATGGAGCGAAAGGTTAGAAACCCAAAAAAGTCCCCATCGACTACTCCGTCGAAGAAACCTTTTTTCGGACGAGCCGAGAGGCAACTCACCTCGAAGGAAGAAAGTAAAAATATCCAGGTCAAGGAGTGGCTCCCACCACTCCTCATCGTCGTTGAGGAAGCCGAAAAAGAGGCACCACAGGCCCCAAGAGCGCTATATCTTGTCCCACAGAGACCTCCACTCCTGCCAAATGGGAAGCATTTAGAATTGAAATGCTAAAAATATTTGAGAAACAAAAACCCTTGGCAAGCCATGCTCCTACCATGCATTCTAAAGCTGGTAAGGAAAGGGTTTGAATCAAATCCTGTGTGTCCTCGAGCCCGGGACAAAGGCCAGATCCTCATCGAGAGCAGTCGAGGCCTTGACGCGATGAGAAATAATTGAAGGATCCTACTAGCCGTAAATCAAAGCGTAAGCCGAGATTGAGGTCGTCGATACCATTGGCGCCAGCTGTGCCCTTAACACCTGCAGCACCATCGACACCAGCTGTGCCATTGACGGCGGCTGCTCCATCGACGCCAGCCGCGCCATCTACACCAATGGCCCCTTCGACACTATTGAAGCCTTCGATGCCCTTGAAGCAGAAAACGACTTCAGTAAACATAACGACTCCTCGAGCATCGAGTTCAAAATTTCTGAAACCTTCGATGCCCGTTCCAGATAAGACACATATATTCCTTTACCAAGGAAAGATTATTTCAAATCACTAACCTTAATTTATGAGGAGAAAATGAGCCATCAGATAACGATGTGCCATTTGGGCTAGAGTATGGTACACCAAATGTGCCTGAGAGTTTTATTTCAGAGGAGTCAAGACTAAAAAATCTTTGACAACTTGCAAACAGACCAGAGCTTGAGTTTGGTCAACCTGATGCTGGTGAGCATGCAGATGCATCATATAGACAGTTAATGTATTAGGTGGTACATTACTTGGGGTGGAGTAGACCTACCCTCCCCTTCGAGCAGGATGATCTAACAGACATCCTTGATAAGGGTCCGCAAATGGATCCCATTTTACCATTCCACATTGCTCTCCAAAAAGGGGTGGCAGCAAATTGGGAAACTCCAGATTCTAATCCGGCAGTAAACAAAAACCTGATTAGAAAGTAGCACCCATCTAGTAGTGACCCCACTACTTCTCAAAACACTCCACAAACTCTGGTGGTGCAGGGAGCTATGGCAACTTCAAAACAGGCAGCTTATCTAACCATCCCTCCAGATAGGGATGACGAGAGTAGACACATGGGCAAGAAATGTATTTTCTGCAGGGCGAATGGCTCTTGAATCGGCCAACTCCACATGTGCCTTAGCAAAGTTCTCATTCACTCTATGGGACTGTATTTTCATGGCGATGAGCACATTCCCGAGGCGTAGGAAAGAGACAGATTCTTGGCTATTGTTAGAGACAGCAAAGAAGCCATGTTTGAGTCTCTTCAGTTGGGTCTGGATTCTGCTGACCGCATCAGCAGAGCCATGGCACCAAGCACCGTAATACGCAGATTTACGTGGTTGAGGAAGTCTGGTTTTGCGGTGGACGGGCAGTCCAGACTCCTTAACATGCCTTTTGACGGGTCTTGCCTTTTTGGCAACAAGGCTGATGAGATCCTTGAGAAGTTGCAGACCTCGAAGACGGCAGCCAAATCTTTAGGTGCCGTTATTAGGCAGGCTCAGCCCTTTTGGCCCCAGTGGACAGTCTTGGAGGGATAGATCTTTTCGCTACTACTCCTCATTTGGAAGAGCAAGAGGAATGGCTGGTCAAAGAGGCCAAAGAAGATTCCTTTGTGGTGGACAAGGGAGAGGTGCAAAGCCCGCTCAAGCAGGGGCATCATTACCAACAGCCGCTGCTTCAGCCGCCTCAAAACCTCTGAGGTCTTGAGACATAAAACACCAGTGGAAGGCAGGCTGTCTCAGCATCTGAAATAATGGTGAGACATTACATCGGATGCTTGGGCATTAGAAACCATAGCCCAAGGTTACTGCCTTCCATTCATTCAGAGACCTCAGAACTATCCACCTGGGAGCCACGCTTTGAAGGCTCCAGATCTGCTCCTTGTGCAGGAAATGTTGACCCTGCTAGAGAAAGGTGCTATAAAACCAGTGCCTGTAGCGGAAAGGAAGAAAGCATGGTACTGTCCATATTTCCTAATACCCAAGAAGGACGAAGGACTGAGACCCATCTTGGACTTGAGATACTTGAACAAGTTCCTCAGGAAGGACAGATTCAAGATGGTCACACTTTCTCAGATCCTTCAGGCCCGCCAGCTCCATGATTGGATGGTGTCATTGGACCTTCAGGATGCTTACTTTCAAGGTTCTCATTGTCAGTTTCGAGTTCTGCCTTTTGGGCTGACCTCTGCCCTGAGGGTTTTCACCAAGCTGATGGCGGTGGGAGCGGCGAGTCTCAGGAGAGGGGGGATTCATGTCTACCCCTACCTGGATGATTGGCTGATCAGGGCGTGTTCTTCCGAACAAGCACTAGATCATCTCAACGTCACCTTTCAATCTCTTCACAGACTGTGCTTCTCCCTCAATTACAGGAAGTCCCATATGACAGCTTCTCAAAAGCCGCAGTTCATCTGGGCTGTACTGGATACATCTTTGGGAAAGAGCTCGCCACCCAAGGTGGTCTCCAAGTTTCAGAGTGCCCACCGTCTCCCGGCCTTCGACTTTTTGAGGTTGCTCATCTTCATGGCATCCTGCAGGACACAATGGTCTCAGTTGTCGGGCAACATGTCAGACCTACTTCAGATTCCAAGCAGGGTTGCACAGGATCTCCTGCGGTGTGCCTGCTAGGACAATATTCTGAAGGGAAGAACCTTTTTGGCAACCATGGCCGGATATAACAGTAGTGACGGACGCCTCACGGGGTGGGAAGCCCATGCCAAAGATCTGACTATCAGCAGTCGTTCATCTCCATTGGTGTCCAAACTACACATCAATCTTTTGGAGCTGAGGGCAATCAGACTTGCGCTGAAGGCCTTTCTGCCCTCTGTATGGGGGGAAGAATGTCCTGATAATGACGGACAACACAGTGGCCATGTACTACCTCAACAAGAGATGAGGTGAAGGGTCACTACCACTTTGCAGAGAGACAATGCAACTCTGGTACTGGGCAATTCAAGAGGGAATTTCCCTATCAGCAGTTCACCTCGCCGGAGAGAACATGGTGGTGGACGCTCTGAGCTGGCAGAGCACAGTCTCCCAAGAGTGGGAACTAGCTCAGGAAGTCCTTCAAGAGATCTTCACCCTTTGGGGAACCCCTCAATTGGATCTGAGGGGTTCCCCAAAGGGAACCCCTCAGGGTACCCCTACAGGAGCTCTAGGAGACGCATTTGTGGTGGAATGGGAGTTTCCACTCCTTACGCATTTCCACCAGTCCCTGTCATTCCTCAAGTGATCAGGAGGTTGCGAAAGTTCAGAAAATCCATGATCCTAATTGCCCCAGATTGGGCCAGGAGGACATGGTACCCGGACCTTCTGGACATGTCCATCTGCCCTCCAATACGTCTTTCACTAAGAGAGGAGGGTTGGGTTCTCCATCCAGAGGTCAGGACTCTCAGCCTTCATGCAGGGTTTCTGAGAGGCTGAGATACAAGGATTGGGACCTCCCGGTGACGTAATGGAGATTTTGCTTTTGGCCAGAAGGCCAGCAACGAAGTCCTTGTACTGTTGCCGTCGGAACAAATTCTAGAGCTAGTGCAAGGACAAGAATGTAGATCCTTTCCTATGCAGAACACCAGAAGTGTTATCTTTTCTACTATGCCTAGCCTATCTGGTGCTCCAGGTTGGAACAATTAAAGGCTATTTGGCCGTGCTATCCATATTTAAGCACTCGTCTTCATATTTAAAGATCCCACTGGTAACACAAGTTCTCAAGGGACTCACCAATGTGTTCCCTCCTTCTCCTATCCTTGTTCCAATTAGGGTCCTTAATCTGGTATTAAAATGTCTTGTGTGCGCCTTTTGAACCTCTACGTTCATGTCCGTTAAGGTTGCTAACATATAAAAACCATTCTGTTGGTAGCGCTAACTGCAGCCCATAGAGTGAGTGAATTGCAGGCACTATCATCTAAGCCACCCTTTACTATTTTCCACCAGGATACGGTTGTTCTGAGGGTTAAACCTTCATTTTTACCTAAAATCATTTTCGATTTTCTTGTAGTACAGAAAATTGTATTGCCTATGTTCTATCCTCCACCTTATCCTGGCAAAGTGGAGGAGAGATTACACAGATTGGATCCACGTATAACTCTAAGCTTCCACATCTCTAGATTATCCAAACTTCATATAGATGATCAGCTTTTCATAGGCTATATATGTCACAAACTGGGTCAGGCTGTGACAAAGCAGATCTTATCCAGGTGGATCATTCTGGCAATTTCAGAATGCTACAGACTGGAGGACAACGATCCTCCAGAAGACTTATGGTCCAATCCACCAGGGGCATGGCTACCTCTAGGGCGCTACAAAAGGGTGTCCTGATCAAAATCATTTGTGAGGCGGCTATGTGGTCTGCTATACACACGTTCACGAAGCATTACTGCCTTGAGTCTTCCCTCGGTCAGAATGGCAGCTTTTTAAAAGCTGTCCTCCATTCGGTTCATGGAAACCATTGATGGCTAAACCCGTACTCCCTCCACCAAAACAAACACTGCTTTGGGAGTCTATCAAAGATGAGGAATACGTGGGAGGACACAATCCATTTGAAGAACAAGTTATTTACCCCTGGTAACGTTCTTTCGACTGGATGTTTCTCCCACATATTCCTCATCGCCCTCCCTACCCCACAGTAGAATTTCCCATGCTATTACAGCTTTCTCTCCTTCAAAGCTTAATTAGTCCTTCAAACCCCTGGTTAGACGGGTAGTTTCTACTGAAGGAAAAAATAGAACTGAAGCCAGTGGGCGCTGCGCGTGCTATATATACCTTCAATGACATCTCCCTCGAGACGGAGGCCCTCGAGGGACAGCGAGTCGACTGCATCGACGCACATCGCCCTCTGCCACATTTATTTTTCTAAAGCTGAATATCGACTATCAAAGATGAGTAATGTGTAGGAGGAACATCCAGTCGAAAGAACGTTACCAGGGGTAAGTAACTTGTTCTTCTCATCCCCTTCCATCTACCGGGGATTCACAATACCATTGTATACTCTCTCAGCAGGGAACTCTGATCCTGCATTGAATGGGAGCTTCATCAGAGCCATATTCTCCACTCTTCTCTCAGTGGGAGAACACACAAATCGACCTGTTAGCCACGGCCGCCAACATCAAGTGTACCCAATTTGCAAGCAGCTCTCCCCACACAGGGAGCGTAGGGGACGCCTTCTCATGACGATGGAATGGTCTGTTCCTCTATGCATTCTCTCCGATTCCACTAATGCTCTGAGTTCTAAATACACTCAGACAGAACCACTGCAAAATTATCCTGATTGCCCCAGCATGGCTGTGCTAAATGTATTACTCCGATCTCCTACACCTGTTGGTAGCTACATGCATCAAGCTGCAGCCCCTACCCATCCTGCTTTGCAGTTATGGCGGGCCAGTACTGTATCACGACCCAGTGTCCGTCAATTTGACAGCTTGGCTCCTCCAGCCGTAGAATTTGGCCACATACCACTGCCTTCTTAGTGCAAGCAAATTCTCGCCAAGGCTAGAGCATCATCAAATGCTGTCATGTCATGATGAACCTGCTACAAGTCGGGCTGCTCATGTCTTGCCATGCCTCCTATCTCTAGTCAAGACAGGTCTGGAACACTCGTCCACCAAAGTGCTTTTAGCAGTCTTTTCACGCTACACACGCACCGCAGACCAACCCTCTCTGTGGTCAGGAAGACTCGTTGTTAGGAAAGATTTCTTAATTGTGGGTCATTTTCCTTCCATGTGGCAACCCCTAAACTTTTTGCTGTTGTTTTCACCATGATCTAGACTTTGCTAGAGAAGTGCAGCTTTCTGCCACACTCCTCTGGGCTTTCACTCCATTCTTACGGGGAAACTGACATGCCCTTAAGACAGTCAGTACCGGGAAACGTTGTTTTCTGTAGTTCTTTTATCATGTTGCAGCTTTCGCGCAACATGGCACAAGAGGGCACTGTAAGCTAAGTTACTGCTCTCTTGGGTCTCTAGTCTTCTACAGGCCCTAGACACTCTCTTTGGATTGTTAACGAACGGTGCAAGTGAATCACGGACGGGACTGGTGGCAGCGATCATTTCTTTGTGTTTTGAGCTCCTTTTGGCTGTTTAAGCGCGTTTCTCGCGCTTAGCCCAAAATGGTGGCCTGGCTTCCAAAATGGCTAGACCACGAGGCTCTTTGTCCTGCCCACTGACCGTCTTGCCCCCTTCACCTTCCCCAGGTCGAGCCGACCCGGGGCCTTCCTTATTTGGGCATGTACTTTCCCACGAAACACAGATGCTTTCACAGACTTCTACAGGCCTTGTGTGTGCCTCCAGGATGGGGGCTGGGATGTCTGGTCCCAATACACATCCTGGGTGCCAGAGAGTCTAGTGTGTCATGAATGCCTGGGACCACCGTGGTTCGTGATAGGTCCACGTATGGTGTGAGTGTTTTGTGAGCAGATCTCCCATTGGGTCCCCTCCGTTTTGGCGCGAAGGGAACTGTGGATAAGAGGGGGCTGGAAACACCACTACCATGTCGATCTCCTGAGTTCTCACGAACGAAGGAATACAGGAGCCAAGTATCCTACAACTACGAGGCTGAACCGAGGAATCGCTGGTGACCCCCTGAAGGACTGCTCCTCTGCACTGCTGTCGCTTTGTGAAACCCTTCCTACCTCTGATCGAACGAGAAGGCCTGTACTGGTACTTCGACCCCTTGGAATAGTGTCTCTGGGCCATCCAGTGGACTGACCAGCCTACCCAGGAGTCTTGCTCTGTAACCGCCGTTAGGTTGTGCTGTATTACGAGTCCTTGCCACTCTCACACGATTCGTATACTTGGCGTTCCCAGGTCTGAAGTGAGCAGTGTACATTGGGCTGAAATACACACAGCCGCTCGTTGCCCTGCTGTGGTGACAATCTGTGCGGGTTCACTGCGTTTGGGACATCCTCAACTCTAACTTCTGCTGCCGCGGAATCTACACGACGCCAAGACGTCCCCTGCTCGCATCCGAACCTGCCAGCACTGAAACTGACCGGAGAAGCCTGGGTCTGCCTGCATCGGGGACCGGTGAGTAGCAACGCTAGGAACTGGTCGCCCTCCTGCAGTAGCCTGTAGCTTTTCCTCGCTGTGTTAAACAGCACCCCTTTTCCGTACTCGCGCTCTGCTTCTGCCCACAGTGGAGGCTGCGCTTGAGTTACGGAGCCTGTTCATCTTCACTTGTTCACCGAACTGAACTGCCTGATTCTCTCGAAGAGACTCCCCTTTGCCCATTGGCACCAGCGTGTGCAGGTACTTTTGAGCACAAGGCTCCACTCTTCGTAGGGCTCGGACTTCCTCTTAGTTAGGTGCCTCTGAAGGCGGACTGGGTCTAACTATTATTCGCACTGCCTGTTTTCCTCCCGATCTAAGTGGTCTGCACATTTCGTGCGTCTAACTCGTTAGACTCGTTGGTAATTGTATATATATTGTATTTGATTGTGATGTGTTGGTTTACTTGAGTTTTATTGTGATTTCTTGCTACGGTCTATGTTACAAAGGCCTTGTAATAAATGTGTCTATATTTTTAATATAACACCTGCTTGGAGTAATTCGTAAGTGTCCTTGCTTTGTGTGCTCATTGCAGGCTTTCAGTCATCCTCACCCCTCCTGAGACCTAGTCTTGACCGCCGCGATCGCTACCTTCATTGGTCTGGCTTGTCCAGAGGTTACCCTGTTCCAAGTAATTAGGTTGGCCTTCTGGGTTGGCCCAGTGCGAGCGCCAGCTCCAGCCTGGGAACTCAATGTTGTCCTCTACAAGCTCATGGGCTCTCCTTTTGAACTTCTCCATCGGTCCTCTCCTGAAAGACCGCTTTTTTAGTCGGCATCACTTTGGCCAGATGAGTGGGGGAGTTGCAAGCATTATCCTGCAAACCTCCATATCTAACTTTCACCAATTCAAGGTGATTCTCTGAACAAACGGTTTGTTCATGCCTAAAGTTCCCTCAGCGTTTCCCCTAAATGAACAACTGCTGCTGCCGGTGTTCTTTGGCTCTTCTCCAGCTGAATGGGCCTTGCAGTCTCTTCATGTTGCACGTGCCCTCAAGTTTTTGTGTACCACACATAAGATTTCCGACAATCATCTCAGCTTTTTGTGGCATTCAGACCTGTGGGAAAGGGCAAAGCCCTGGCAAAATCTTCCATTTTCCACTAGCTATCAGGAGGCATGTCTCACTGCCATCAGCTGGCCAACAGGCCCCTGCCAGGAAGACCAAGCGCACGCTCGACCAGAGCTGTGGTGTCTACCAGTGCCTTCCTGTCTGGTGTTCCCCTGCTCGACATCTCCCAGACGCCATGTGGAGGTCTGTCCATACCTTCACAACATTCTACTGCATCAATGGGGATTCCAGGGAGGAGTCTTGTGTCAGCCAAGCAGTGCTCCGCACACTATTTGCATGAGGTGAGTGTTTCAGAGGTGAGCCCAATTGCTTCTGCTGAGCTGTACTGCTTGCCATTGGTTGTTTATTTGTACCACTATATAAGTGTCTTCAGTGAGCATGTGAATCCATGAGCGATCCAATGATGGAGAACTGTAACTCCTGTTCTCCTGCATTGGTATCTTTTATGGATTCACATGCGACCCTCCCTCCTACCCTTGTCTGGCTCTTCTTGGTTTCTACTGCCACATTTCATGCACTTCCAAATCTGAAGATGGCCACCAGGGGTGGAGGTAAGGAGCACCTATGCCATTGGCTTGTTCAGTATGACCCAAACTGACACTAATAGATTACAAAAGAGACCAGCAGTTTTAAACTTTAAACGCAAACTGCTTTAACAATACTGAGGATTCCCAGCCTGCATTTTAAAGTTCAGAGTTTTCTTGCCTCTGCCGTAGTATGGTTGGGCAGTCAAGGCAAACTATTTTGAAGGAGCAGGGTAGTTAACAATGTACAGTATACACCTTTAATAGATATACAATACGAGAAATGTCACGCAACATGTGTATCAAAATATATTCTTTAGAAACAAAGTTGTGCAACTAAGATAAGTACAATACATCTAAGTAATGTTTTAAGAATGTAAAATGATTTTAGGATTAGAGATCCAACAGGGTCACAAAAAGGTTAAAAAGTCCAAGAGGCCTTTTGGAGAGACTCACAGGCCTCTATAGTTTCCAATGCACACGCGCAAACTGGCCCATTTATCTGGCTCCCAAACTCACACCGACTGTATTTTATGAATTTCCTTCTTCCAGTTAACTTTAAAATCTGCCCCGCTGTTAGGGAGAATTCTCTGTTTAGGCTGAATTTCCTAACCTAGTGAGTCCCCCAGCAGCTTTGCTGGATTTCTGGAGTTTGTTTTTTTCCATCCTGCCAAGAGTGAGACTCTTTTCTCCCACTCTTGGACATGTATGTGTGTAATTCCTTTGAAATGTCAATGTGTTCGATGGGCTATGGGGTCTTTTACTCCATAGGGTCTCATATGTTTTTCTATGTGTGTTACACCGCACCCTACGTGCCGTAACACTGGGGCATCCTAGCGGACCCCCACCATAGACTCCATACCCGGGGACTGACTAATGTCTCCCCGGGCATGTAAAGTCACCATTGGCTTTACTAGACCTAAATTTACTAACAGAACTAGTACAAACCATCTTATTGTGGACGTACTAGTAGGGGTAATTCGATTACTCCTAGATCTGTTACTCGAGGGGGCACTGTCCCGTCCCCCCTCGTCGAGTTTTGGCTGGTGGCAGTGGAAACTACTTGTTATGTTCGACCCCGAACCTAACCCTATTGGATTCGTCCCATTGTTGGAGATTGACCCTTTTTCTCGTTAATCTCTAAAGTACCACCGGTCTCCTTATCTTAAATAAGTTTATCGGATTGTATTTTCTGCCAGAACTCGTTTTTTAAAATGGCGTCTGTGTTCGTCTCTGTGACTCCTAAACCAAAGGTTGAGCCCTTTGTTAGACTTTTGGCGGGCCTCTGGACAGAGACCCTCCAAAGTGGTGCCATTCTGTCTGGGTTACCACAGGGGTGTGGGAAGGGGTTTAGGCACCCTGGACCGAGTTGCCTTGCCAACTCCGGTCGCACTCTGGAGTGCTTGGCCCAAGTGGTGAGCCTTCCCGCTCCCCACTTAGCATGTGTTGATTGACAGCTAGGCTGAATGAATGGGGGTTTTCTGCATAAAAGCAGGGCTTTTGGGACTGGATCTTCAGAAGTCGCCACAGGACCTAAGAATCCGACGAGGGTAACGCTGAGCCGACCTGCACGACGACACCTCCGGTGGAGCCCTGCGGAACCGACTCACCACTTCCCGACGACAGAGGAGATCTCCCTGCCGGAGAGTTTCTTCCCCTGGCTGGTGGGAACAACCAGTCCCCTTTGCTTTTTATTCGCCTCAGGACGCAGTGGTCGAATTGCCCGTGCAGAGCACCTCGGCAACCGGATAGCCACTACCCCTGTACCGCGACCAAAAGGTGGTGCCTTGTGACGGAGCACTCTGCGGCTGGTCTCTTCCCTGGTGGTGCACCGGACTTCACTTTTCTTCGACAACGAGATCATCTCTACTCTTGACAAAGACCCGACGTGCATCCACCACCAGGAACAACTGCCCCCGCCGGAGCTGCCCTCCACAACAAGGTACCGTGTCCGCCTGGCTTCCCTTTCAACCGGTTCGAGTGAGGTGTCTTAATCCTCTCCTTTCCGTTGGGTCGCCTTCAAGCCTTTCTCATTTATTGTTCTGAACTGGTTCAATCTGCCGATAACAATTTGCTACAAAGACTTGAATGCATCTCCACTAGAGACTTTTTGGGACATCGCGCCTGCCTCTCTCCGAGTGGGCCTGGCCTCTGAACTTGATGATCTATTGTGATTCTTGCCTTCCTGCCCTGCATTTTATCCGCGAAGGATTGAACTGTGTTGATTTCATAACCTGCTTATTTTTCTCTCCCGTCCTAACTAATATTAGAGTGTCATCTAGGTTGAGGTATACACCTCTGTCTGAAAATAAGTGGTACCGGTAGAACCTAGAGTTGTCGAAATATTGCTAGGGGGATTGATCGTTTTCTTCTTCGTAGAGTAATTGTGTTTGATTTGGTTGCCGTGATAGTGCCATAGTGTTTTTCATAGATGTTTTGTTATAAATAAATACCTTAATATCTTTACACGAAGCCTTGTTGCGTGTTTGCTTGTCTTGCTGTGAAGAAGTGCCCTATTTTGTATACTCCACATACTGCTCAACTTTTCTTGAGGGAAGTCTGACTGCTCAGCCACAGCTACCAAGTGAATCTGTGTGGTGCGGACTGCTACCAAGTGGGTTCACCGCCAAACGCCTGTAGTCCTAAATCTTTTGCAGTGGTCCCAGAGGGAACTGCACAGGTTTCCGCCTAACACCCGCAAAGCCACCATTTTAGCAGCCTGCATGCTGATTCCACATCCCTCCCTGCTGTTCCATACCTCCATCCTCTGCTCTTGAAATTGAAAAGATCAGCTTGTTCTTTCCCATATGTATATGTTTCCTGTGCAATTACTGGGTCACTTGGGAAATTAAGCAGCTTCCTTTAGAGGATCCCACCACTCCGGTGTCCTTATTGAAAGGGTGGACAAAGTTAAGTGTAGGAATGACTCTTTCTGTGCTCGCTGTAAGCCCTATTTGCCTCTGGGTATCCACCGGGTGCTATAAACATGACGCAACCAAAGCACAGAAAAACAAACAACATTCATATCGCACAACAAAACAGAGCCCAACTGAGACAACTATTTACATATGCATGCTTTCTCAACTGCCACAACGCACATTCATGAAATCAGTTACCTCATCACCAGACTTGCCCTTTCCCACACACATGACTGAAACCCCAACCCACTTCTTTTATCACCAGCATGCTCCTCAAATAAATCATCATCCACCACAGAAACTGCCCATACTAAATCGGTGGTGGCATTGCCTTCGTATACAAAGACTCACTCTACTCTTGGTAACCTCACCCACTCACCTAGACATTGTTTGAAACCCTCTCTTTCAGTTCATCCTCTCTCTTTCAGTTGCTCCTTTCTTTTTTTTAAAATTTTTATTTTTGTCGGCAGAGGTTCACAAGGCACATACGTCAAGGCAACAAATAATTAAAGCAAGCATAGCATAAAACATCGTAATGGTTACAGAATACAGTTCCAACAGTGGATATAGAGCATCAACAATACAGAAATACACAGCAATAATCACGGTGCATGAGTAGAGACCGGAGATGAGCCGGAACCGGGCGTGTTCTCACTATCATTGTTGAGATATGTGTTAAATTCGCTCAAGATGTTCCTGGGGTGAGATTGGGCGGGCAGCATTGTCAGGTATTCCTCCTCACAGTTCCGCGACCATGTGAGCATACCAAGCCATTTCTGAGAGGACGGTGGGGAGGAGCGCTTCCAGTTCTGAAATATACATTTTTTGGCAATCATGCAGCTTATATTCAAAAACCTTTTCAAACGCTTAGTTTCGTCAGACTCCCAGACCCCAAACAGAACCGCCAAAGGATCGGGATCAATTACAGTTTCAGTTACCGCGCTCAGTGTATGGAGGACACTGTCCCAGAAACCGGACAATTTGTTACAGGTCCAGAACATATGCAAGTGATCAGCATCCACCGCCCTACAGCGCGGGCAGAGGTGCACCTCAGAGCGAGCAAACCCCGATGTCCTACGTGGTGTATAGTAAAGCCTATTGAGTAGCCTGTATTGCATGGCACGAAAACGGAAATTGAGAGACACTTTGTGTGTGGCAGCACATATCCTCCCACAATTCATCAGAAATTTCTAGACCCAGTTCAGCTGACCATCCGTTGCGCGCCCTAAGAGTAGGAATGGGGATGATATCTAGTAGGATTTTATACAGCGAAGAGACGACGCGTGCACCGCTCGAGTTGGCGATGTAGGCTATCGCCGGGTTGTCTGGGGGCTCATCCGGAAAGGAGGGCCACATGTGCGGAACGCGGCGCGAAGCCTGTAGTATTGGAGAGTCTCCAGGGGAGATCTGGTGTGCCCCGGTCTCCAGGTCTGGGGGCCTATGAATTTGCCCTCGGGATAGAAGTCGGACAGGGCCCGATACCCCAGCGCACCCCAGTGTCGCGCCAAAGCGATATCAAGTGTGGGTTCCAGGTCCGGAAACGCCCACACGGGAAGCCATTTGTAATATGGGGAGGGCCCACTTGTCGAGTGTAGTAGACGTGACCAGGAATACAGGGTCGCAGCAATGGGGTCAACGGGGGAATCAGATGTTTAGTGTCGGTGTAGTATCAGGGGCATTATGTTGATGCCAGCGGGGGCAAGCCATTCCAGTTTCACATGTGGGCGCACTGGGGAACCCGGGTACCAATGAGTAGCATGCGGGGCCTGGGCCACGATCCAGTATAGTTCCAGGTCCGGAACAGCAATACCACCCCGTCTGTATGAGAGTGCCATGTCAGTCCACTTTTTGCGCACCGCACCGGAGTGCCAGAGAAATTGCGCGCAGAGTTTATGCAATTTAGTGAAGTAAGCCCTCCCGGGCCATATAGGAATGTTGCAAAAGGTGTATAAGAGCTTGGGGAGCAAGATCATTTTAATAAGGGATAGACGACGAGCGACGGACAACGGGAGGGTGCGCCAACGTGAAATTTTTGTCTCAACTGTTCGTGCTACAGCTGAGTAGTTAAGCAGGGTGGGCTTAGTGAGGGACATCTGTACCCCAAGGTATCTCACACCCTCAGGGGCTCAGCACAGGGGATACTCGGTGGTGGGCTGCCGTGTAGCTTTAGTGAGCGGGAAAATCTCCGATTTGGAATAATTAATCGTAAATCCGGAGTGGGTGCCAATCCGGGTAATGTCTCTCAGTATGGGATCCAGATGGGCTGTGGGGTCTCTGACGTATAATAGGACATCGTCAGCATACAGGGATATTATTTCAGGCTCGTCAACCAATCGTACTCCTTTAAGCGCGTGCCGTGCTCGGATAAAGTCCGCCATCGGTTCTATCACCAATGCGAAAAGGATCGGGGAGAAGGGGCAGCCCTGTCTGGTGCCTCTGAATAGAGTGAACATCTCGGATGTTAGTGAGTTGACTCGTACGCGCGCAACGGCGGAAGTGTACAAGAGTTTAATGAACCCTATCATGTTAGGGCCGACGCCCATTGTTGCGAGGAGCAGCCACATATATTTCCAGGAGACCATGTCGAAGGCCTTCTGAGCGTCCAGCGTAACCGCTACGGCCTGGACGTCTTGCTCTATACGGGACATGACATTAAATAGTCTCCTGATGTTATGGGAGGTGGACCTACCGGGGACAAAGCCTGCTTGGTCCTCTTGTACCAAGTGCGTCATGATGGGCAGAAAGCGGTTAGCAATGATCTTAGCAAAGATCTTTGTATCTAGGTTCATGAGGGAGAGAGGTCTATAGGACCCACACTCGTCCTCAGGTTTACCTGGTTTGAGCAGTACCGTGATGGCCGCTTCATGCATGGAAGGAGGAAGGATAGTGGCTCGGAGTGCCTCATTCCATACCTCCAACAGCCGGGGGGCCAGAATAGCCACATGCTCTCGATAGAAGTCTGCCGTGAGGCCGTCGGGTCCCGGCGCCTTGCCTATGGGCAAGTCTGAGATAGCCGATATTATCTCGTCTAGCGTGAACGGGGTATCCAGCTGGTCTCAGGTCTGTGGGGAAATTTCCGTGGTGGGGATCTGGTCAAGGAGTTCTCGCATATGATGTTCAGTGTGCTCTACAGGCTGGGAATAAAGGGATCTATAGAACTCGGTGAATATATCAAGTATTCAATGGTCCGCCCATTGAGCGTCACCGTTCTGATCTTTTATGGAAGTGATCTGCGTGCGGCCCAGTTCCCCCCTCACAAGTGTCGCAAGTGCCTTGCCGGGTCTGTCCCCCTCTCCATATTTCCTAGCGGCCTGCGGGCAGCTGAAATAATGAACTTTGCTGGTCGCTAAAGTGTTGAACACCTGGAGCTCGTCAGAGATTTGGGCCAGAGTAGTGGGGTCAGATCCGGAGGAGCAACATTGCTCCAACCTTTTCAGTTTGGCCTCAGATCGTCCAAGGGCGGCCCTAATAGCTTTCAACACCCCTGCCTCTCGGGAAATAGACATGCCCCTAATGTAAGCCTTAAATGCCTCCCATCTGACCACGGCGGTCGTGTCTTGAAGAGAGTTAAGCTCAAAGAAGGACTCAATGTCTGCTAAAATCTCAGATTTAAACACAATGGCCCTCATTACGACCCTGGCGGAAATCGAAAAACGATGGCGGAAATGCAATACCGCCATCGAATAGCGCTCGGTGCGACTATGACCCGTCACCGCAAAGTACGATGCCATTAGCGACACCGTAGTGAACGCCAACGCTAACTGCACCAAGTACGCGCGCGCACGCCATGCCAAACCGTAAATACCACCATGGCGCAAGGGTACGCGAATTCCGACCCTAGCGGACATGTACCTAACGCCATCAACCACGGCGGAAAGTACCATTCCGCCATGGCGAGAAGTACGGCATCGCGAATCAACCGTAAACGGCCCCACTGAGTGCCTGTACACCGCTCCCTGCCCACATAGTACAACTCCCCGTAGGTGCAATGAAGTCACAATGCAACCAGTGAAATGTACAAGTCACCCATGCATGCCAACGAACAAAAGAATCACAAGAGGGGCCAATGGGAGCTGCAGGGCACAGATGGCACGAATACAGAAGCCATTCCAATGGACATGACCACAGTCCCCCACCAAGAAACGCACGCAAACACAGGCACCTGTGACCAGCAATATTTCGAAAATCACATCATTCCACCAGTCCACCTGGCTGACCGGCATCTGTTACACAAAACCCAATCCCCCGCCCCTGAGCATGACATCATTCAAACAGTCATATTGGCAGCCCTCATCCCTGACCTCACTGGGCTTCGTAGGCAAACGCGCCCAGCACAGTACCACGCAACTATACTCCGAAGCTGGAACCCAATGCAGATCTCCTCACAATACATCGCTCCCCAAATAGGAATATGCCACATCACTTGCAAAGAAGAACGCTACACGGCCCATATCAGAATAGAAATTTAATGCACAACAAAATCACCAAGCCCATACAGCCATTAGGCCATGAACTCCAAAACACATTTCACCATTGTGGGCTGCATCCGCAAGAAATGACCAGCTACTTCTTGTGTGACGCCCTGTTCCATCATGGTACACAGAGCCACATTCACGTACGAAAAGGCAACATGGAAGCGCACAGAACCGCAGGGCCGTCCCAATGGGGAGGCACTAGTCCAGCTGAAAGGCCGAAATGTTGCTCCGAGCCACTAGTACTGCGTAAGGGCATGTGGCCCATTGGCGATCGTCCCATAAGATCGTAATGCTGCTCCACTGATTAACACGAAGCAGCAGGTGTCGGGAGTAAAAGCCATCTGCAGGAGTGGCATACAGATGGCAGTGGCAAAAGGGGAGGAGATACCTGTCAACCAAAAGAAAAGAAAAAGAACAGAATGGCCATCAGAACTACATTCGAACAACTCACTTCAATGATCACACTAAATCCACAGCCATATGCATGCTAGCCCACTCCAAAGGATCATCACCACCCCAAAACCACTTGCGACTCATAACTATCTATATCGAGGTGTAAACACCATCACAAACGAGTGTACCTGTGCATGCATCTGTAAAAACAGAATCCATCAGATGGGATTGGTAACGTGCATGGACACAAGTGTCTGAGGGCGCGTCGAGACAGGGAGGGCTCAACAAGGCCAGATAGACGATGGTCCCACTATGGCAGCCCTGCATCACATAGCGCAGGGGAGGCAGACAGATTCCAAGAAGCCCTGTACATGGCAAACACTGTATCAAATCATCTGTCCATGCATCCATTCATCATTCCCTCATCCCGGGATAAAAACGCCTGGATATTTACTCACATAACATTAGAAATATCCATTGAGTCTGTGCGTCATGCAGCCTGCAAAATCCACAGTGCCCCAGCCCGTAATTCCAGTGTTGTGAAGTAACATGTATTTGGGAACGTCCGGCCTCATCGCCCACGTCGCTATTGCGCATCCCAAACTATTCATATCAATCATTGCATCCTCGCCATGGCCCCTGTCTCAAGGACATTGAACAATAGAACGTTATATTTGCAGTCAGACCTGTGGGCATCTCCTCGCCGCTAGCTGATAACCGAAAGCGCCGCCCTTCGAATTCCTCATTTGCAACATCACGTCGAAAAGGCATCTGTGGCCGCTTGAAATCACAAATTAATCCATCTAGTGCGGCTGTGTGTGAAAATGGCAACTGCCTTCACTCACAAATGGGACGCCCCACCCGTCGTTGCAACTCGGTACAGTGATGCATGAGGGCCCACCGTTACTCGAGTACTACGTTCCACTGACCCTTCACAAGTCTGTTCGCGACTGCAAAGATTGTATGTGAAACAATGGGACCATAGCCGAATGAACATATCAACCAATGTCACACGGCCATCGGGTACAAATACATGATTGCAATAGCAAGATGCCATTCCTCGAATTGCAGCGTTGTGTGCGGGACGTGCTCGGCCAAAGGGGAGAGCAGCTTGCACAGGTGGAATGAATCACCACAGGTGGAGGCCATACAGCCTGAAAACACATAAATTGCACACCCAGTCTCCTCCCACAACCACACCCACTCCGAAATGCTACCGGCAGGACTCGCGATGTTGGCCCTGGGGGACCTGATAGCACTGCAAGTACTCCAACTCCAAGAAGAAGACGAACACCAACTTCAACCGGCCGCACGGAGGAGACGCAGGAGGAGGAGGAGGGCAAGGCAGGGCCAGCAAGGGCCGCCAGCACAGCCACTACCACCACGCAGGCAGCCCGCAATCCCACGCCTCCGAGCACATCCGTTCAACCTCACTGATGAGCAGATCCACACCCTCTACCGTTTGGACCGGGACACCATAGCCGCCATCGTGGACATGACACAGGCTGACCTTGTCAGCATGATAGATAGCCCAACCGCCATCCCACCCCTACTGAAGGTGGTGTCTGTACTCCACTTCCTGGCCACAGGCACCTACCAGCACACAGTCGGACAGTTGCATGGCATTTCTCAGCCACTGTTCTCACGGACACTATTGCAAGTGCTCGATGCCCTCCTGCAGCACGCAGACGACTACATCTCTCTACCACGCTCGGAGCAGGAAATTACGAACACAAAAGTGGGATTCCATGCACTTGCCGGCATACCGGGTTGCCTTGGTGCCATCGACTGCACCCATGTGGAATTGGTCGTCCCACATGCCATGGAGGCCCAGTACCGCAACCGAAAACAATTTCATTCTCTGAATGTACAAATGGTGTGTGACTCCAACAGGATCATTACACATTGTTGTGCCCGATTCCCTGGATCAACCCATGATTCTATGGTCTTGAGGAACTCTACAATACCACGCTACATGGAGCGACACGCAGGGAACAGATCCTGGCTACTCGGTGAGTCTCATTTCATGCATGATGATGTGGGGTATGTGATTCGGCAATGACCTGGCAGGAAGGGGGGGGGGTGTGTGTGCGTACGTAGCAATGGCATTCCACATTATACGTTTATCGTCCACATACAGGTGATGCTGGATATCCACTGAAGAGATGGCTCCTCACACCAGTCCGGAACCCACGGGACCAGCATGAGGAGGACTACAACCATGCCCACTCACGTACCCGTGTAGTCATAGAACAGGCATTCGGCCTACTGAAGACTCGTTTCCGCTGCCTCAGCAGGTCTGGCGGGGCACTCCTGTACCGCCATGAGAAGGTTGCAAAGATGGTGATGGCATGTGTCATGCTCCACAACATGTGCGTACGTAGAAATGTGCCCATGCCCCCTGACGCAGAACTGCAAGCACCTGAGGATGGTCATGATGAGGGTGGGGATGTGGCAGCACCTCAAGGAGTCTGCGAGGCACAGGAGGGCCGTGACATTCGTCAGCATCTCATTGATGCATGCTTCTAGCACTCACGCCTGGTGGCTGATACATGGACACGGTACTCGTGGCACTGTGTGTGTCTGGTACATGCACAATATGGACTGTACGCCTATGATGGCCTAGTACACAAAGATCAATGTCCACACATCTCATTGGTTGATCGTGCATTGTTTATGGCATATGTGATATCATGTTAAACACCCTATCGACCCGCCACCCAAGTGAGCCCAACACACCCCCTCCACCCTCCTACCTCCCCACCGAACACCAGTGTCCAAAGATGCTCATTGTCAGTGGGCAGTCGCTATTGCAAGCCCCCTCTGCGGGTATCAGGGGCACCCCTGCCTGTGGAGCGCAGGTTCCTCCCAGATCTACGTTGGGGGCTGCCCTGGACGGAACTTGCAACGGATGATGTCTCTGCCTGCTCACGTCCATGCATGTCCCTAAGGGTTTGTGAGAGCTCAGTGAGCACACGGCGCACTGCGGCAAGTTCGGCACATACGTCTTTGGACGTCGCATGCAGTTCCCCCCTCAGGCTCTCGGTGCTTCTCTCCATTTGGACTCTCAGGCTCTCGGTGCTTCTCTCCATTTGGACTCTCAGGCTCTCGGTGCTACTCTCCATTTGGACTCTCAGGCACTCGGTGCTACTCTCCATTTGTGCCCTTAGTGTCTCTGTACTTCTCTCCATTTCTGCCCTAAGTGTCTCAGTTGATGTTTCTATGTCTGCCTTAGTGCCCCCACATTCATCGGCATGGTCCTTGAGGAGCGTGGCCAGTTGCTGCTGTTGCACGATTAAGTGGTCGAGGGACTGTTGCCTCTGCTGGGCCATGGCCATTTGCGGTGGTGTCACAGAGTGGCTGTTCGCCTCATGTTGCCCTGCCACAGGGCTTGTGGGGGATGGCCAGTCGTCTTGTGGGTGCCCCTGCGTGGTATCCTCATGTTGTACCGGATGGGACAGACAGGGGGATTGGAACAGGTCATGGATGGATCTGACTTCGACATCCCCGTCTTCTGTGTCGGAGCATGCTGCCATCAATGGGGTGTCACCTATGGTGCTGCTGCCACCAGAGGCAGTGCCTTCTGTGGCATCCATTGGGGGGACCTGTGGTGCTGCTGTTGTGGGCATGCTGGCTGCTGGGGTGCCTGTTGATGTTCCCTCCTCTGTGCTGCCACCTGATTTGTGCTGCTGCCGTGTCTTGATGCGTGCAGCTGAGGTGGAGGGTCTTTGGCCGTTGGTCTTGGCCCTCTTTGCAGGTGTGCTGGTAGGGGTGTCCTGAAGCTCGTCGTTTGGATCGGACCCTGTGGTGGAGTAAAGGAGGGCGAGGGTTATTAATGGGTCTGTGGGAATTGGAATGGCATTGTATCACATGCATTGGGGTGGTACCTGAGGGTGATTTGGGTCGGGGCCTTGGAGGTGCTTTCATTTGTGTGTGGAGTGAGGGTGCAGTTGTTTGGCAGCCTGCAGTTAGGGTGTGCCTGCTGCGCGTGTAGTGGGTGTTTTTGGGGTTTTTAATTATTTATGTATTTATTGTGTGTTTTAAAGTGCGCTATCAGGCCAATGTGTGTGGACGTCCTCCTGGCCATGTGTTTCTGTTGCACTATGTGGACACATGGTACTTCACATGATTGGACATTGTGGATTTGGCATTGTTTTATTTGGGCCACCTACCTGATTCTTCGGATGTCTGCACTCCTTTCTCCATCCCTCCGACTCCCTCTATGCTCTCCATTCCAATGGTGGAGGCACAGATTTCTTCCCAGGGGGTCAACTTGATGGGTGATTCCGATCCTCCCCCGGTAGCTGTGGCAATGTTGCGGTTGGCAGAAAGTATGCTACGGACGCGTATCCGCAGGTCGTCCCATCGCTTTCTGCATTGCTGTGGGTTGCGGGGTGCGGTCCCCACCGCACTTACCCGCTGTGCCACCAGAGCCCATATGGCCTTCTTGTTCGCAAGTGCCGTCCTGGTCATTTGCGTGGAGAAGACGGCGGCGGCGGCATTCTCCTGGAGGGTCTCTGTTAGCACGGTGAGTTCCTCACGGGAGAAGTGGACCTGCCGCTTGCGGTCGCAAGCTTTCTTCGCTACTTTTCCCATTTTTCTTGGTTTCGCTAGGGTGGATGACGGGTTGGGGTGTGTCTCAGGGTAGTGTTTTTAGTGGTTGTGTGGATTTTGTGGTTTTATAGGTGCACGGCGGGATGTTTCCCGTTCCGGGCTCATGTTTTTACTTCCGTTTCCGTATATTTACGGTCACCGTACTTTCCGGTTGGCGCTCACTGCGGTGTCCGCTAAGATGGGTGGCGGTATTGCACCTAGGGCGCCGTAGGGCGGCGGTGTGGGCCGTTTTGGGGTCATTTCCGCCATCGCGGACTTTGCACTTCCGCCATGCCGTGGTGCTCGTGCCCGATGGGTCGGAATGGGCCGCACTTTGCTCCATCGTGCAATGGCGGAAACGCTATTTACGCTGTGGCGGTCCGGTCAGTCACTTTCCGCCAGGGTCGTAATGAGGGCCAATGTCTTTTAGAGCTTCGGACTTAAAGCGCCAGGTGCAGAGTGTTGGGATGGGAATTCCCAGCCCTAAGGACAGTATGATCGGAGAATGATCCGAGAATGTGCGGGGCAAAATGCGTGCATCCTCCACCCTACCCATAGCATCTCTCGAGACCAAAAACAGGTCTATCCTGGACGAACTATCATGTACAGACGAGTAATAAGTGTAGTCCCGCTGCTGGGGGTGAAGTGTTCTCCAGGCGTCGCAAATATTGAGCGACTGCATGTGGCCATGCAGCCTGCGCGCCGCGCTAGACAGGGCTCTGGTTGTAGTGGCAGTTCTGTCCAGGGCCGTGTCCAGTATAAGGTTCAGGTCCCCCCGCCCCCGTATGATCTGCACTCCCACGAAGCCCAGCAGTATGGTAGTTACAGTATCAAAGAATTCCGGAGAATCTACATTGGGACAGTAAGTGTTAACCAGCAAGTACTCTTTATTGACAAGTGTGCAGTGTATTATAACATAACGGCCCTCGGGATCAACATAGCTTTTATGCAGCACAAACTTAATTGATTTGTGGATCATTGTGAGAACTCCCCTAGATTGTGTGGAGTAAGAAGTAAAGAACCTGGCAGTACCTCATGATGGGGCAACAGCTCCCGAAATGAGGCCATCGGAGTGTGTCTCTTGTAAAAGCAATATCTTACAGTTGTGTCTGTTAGCATATGCAACAATCTTGCGGGCCTTAGTGTGGTTGCTCAGCCCCCGAATGTTCCAGGACCTTATGACTGTAGCCATGTCAGAGGTAGGTATCTACAGACACAGTACCCATAAATCAGTGAACATCCCAGCTCCCGTGATGGTATGGGCTCTCAGTGTTGGAACAGCAAGTGGGCGTGGGGCCCTGCAGCTTGCACGCTGCGAAACCTTGTGTGCCTTTTTGTAAAACAACCCCTTTCCCACCCCCCACCCTCACCACTAACCGTGGATCAGCAGTGTAAAGATCACCCACCCCTAGCGACGCACAGTTGGACCGTCCCCAACCTGGCCCAATTTTCCCCGAGGCCCAACTGGGGCCAACACACACCAAAAAAATGAGAAAAACCAGTGCAATCGCAATGGGGTTCGCCGTTGCCGTGCACCAGCACGCTTGGAGCCAAATGGCTCAGTTGCAAAACGAGCAGTGGGGGCAGACTCGCGACGCAGGCCCTGCCCGCTAAGCGGGTAATCGGGGACCGCACACGAGCCCCCGCGGTTCCGAAATAGACCAAAACAGTTTCGACAGTCAAATATCGTACATCCCCGCATCTCAAATGCGGGGAACAGAGTATATAACTAAGAGATTAAGGACCTGAACGATAGGAGAACAGAAAAGAGGTAGGACAGCAGAACAGTGTGAGACCAGCTCTGTGAAGTGCGTTGTGAGGATGTGTGCACAAGCGCTGCAGGGGCAGAGCGTCACAGTAAACAGAGCAACCTTACCAGTACCCCAGTGCAGATTGAGTAAACAAGTTCAATAAGTGTCCACAGTCCGCGCCAATCACAGTTACTTAGCGTCCACTCAGCCTTCTCGAGAGCCCTGAAGCGGTATATGCATCGCAATGAATTTCATTGCCCCGTCCGGGACTGTGAAAAAGTACAATTTGCCATTTTGAGTGAGCTTGAGACGAGCCGGGAATAAGATGGCGTACGGTACATTGCGTTCCCTGAGCATTTTCTTGACACCAAAAAATTGGCGTCTCTTCTGCTGTACCGCCACAGAAAAGTCTGGGAAGATCCTGATGACATGAGACTCCAGTCGCAGCTCCCCTTTCTCCCGCGACAGGTGAAGAATGAGGTCCTTGTCACGATAATTAAGAATCTTAGCTATAATGGGTCTGGGGATGTCGCCAGGTCGGGGTCACGGGGCAAGGGCCCGGTGAGCCCGCTCCACCGTGAAGTAAGGGGAAAGGTGTGTATCCCCCAGCAAGTCCTTGAGTAGTTGTTCGACTGCATCTTCCATGCGCCCCTTCAGGGCAGTTTCAGGGACTCCAATGATGCGAAGATTGTTTCTGCGGGAGCGGGACTCCAAGTCATCGCATTTTGCTTTAACACTCTTCATGTCGCGCGATAAGGTGGCTACTGTGTCCTGAAGTACGTGTATTGCATCTTCATTAGTGGAGATCCTGCCTTCGGCCTCAGTGATTCTCGATCCAGCCTGGTCTACCCGGGTCTTGAGCGAAGCGACATTCGCGTTGATATCGTCAAGCTTCTCATGAAAGGAGGCAAAGATCTTAGCCATCGATTCTATCATGGCAGTGAGGTCCGGCGCCGCCACCCTCGGATTAGGGTCGTTGTCATGTTCTTCCTGCGGAGGCGACGTGTGGCCCACCTCCGGTCGAGGGACCGTCTTAGCAAATTTGTCCATAGCACCCCCTTTAGCAGCTCCTTTGGAGCGACTCGACATGGCCGGAACCAGAGGGCACGACAAAGCTCGGTCGATGAAGCCAGTGAGTCGGGTATGGAAGAGATCCCGTGAGGGCACGATAGCAGTCCCCGCCGGCTCGCGCCAGGCAGCCCAGTCCAGGCCCCCCGTGGTCGCAGATGGGGCGCCGGCGCGCCTCGGTCGTCAGAGGCCTAGGCCCCTAGCGGAAAGGACCGTCCGGCGGGACCGGGGCAGGAGCGAGCCAGCCCACGAGTGTAGTGTGTGCCCCAGGTGTCAGGGCAGAGCAGCCAGCAGCGAGTCCAATGAGGGTCACCCGGTCAGGTCGCAATGAGAGCAGGGCCCAGTGTAGGCCCAATGGCGGCGAGGCACGGCGGGACAAGGATCTCCAGTTCCGAGAGTCTGATTTCTCCCAGAACTCGACGTGCGGATAGGGCTTGATGGCCACAGTGCAGGGATTGTAGCAGGTACACAGGATAGAAGGCAGAACCGCAGATGTCAGCGGATAAGAGGCGGCTGGGCACGGAGCTCTCACGCTAGGCAGCCATCTTGCAGACTGCTCAACAGCGCCCCCCCAGTTGCTCCTTTCCATTACACCCTCACACCACACTAATCCACTGAATGTACTGACCCTCAACACACAATCCCAACTTCAACACTGAATGGTCTGACTTCATTACCAAAAAACAGATTTCCACATTTCCCCCTGCACAATCATCGACCACAGCAATTTCCAGGCAGTAAGTTCCCACTCAGACAACAACCCCATACTGTATAGTATCCTCACTCCACAATCCCACTACTCCTCACTCACCTTACAAGTATTTAACAATCGAGTGACAGTTTTTCTCTCAGCAATCAATAACTCACCTTGCACATGCTACCTGTAATTCTTCTCCATGCTTTGCTGCACTGTCCTTCCTCCACCTGGTCTCTTGGTCCTCCTTCTCCTCCTTTGACCTCAACAGAACAACCTGCACTGACCAGTTTCTAACTTCCCTTTTGATCCTCCTCCTGTCCCTTCCATTGGTTTTCCTCCGTCAGCTGGTTCCCCAGGTCCACGGTTGGCTTCATTTTCCACATGGACTGGGTTATAATCACCAAAATACATATAACTGGATTTAAACTCTACCACATTTTCGTACACAGGTCTGCCAGCTTTTGGAAATGGCTTGCTACAAAGTCATTTTTGAAAATCGCGTTCCGTTTAATATGAGTGTCTGTATTAACGGTGTGATGTGCTCAGTGTTTCTTAGCTTCTCCGCTTACCGCTGCCTTTCTCTCTGACGAACTGCTGACTCGTGCCTCTGCTGCTATGCATGGTCCTGTAGGAGTGAGAATAGTGGTGAGCACTGTGTGTAACAGGTATGGGGCAAGGAAACATGGTACTTGAAAGATTCCTATTTAGACAAACCAAAGGAAGGTCAAATTGTGGGTATCACCACTTAGATCCTTATCAATCCATAGGGTAGGCCTCAAACAAATAATCGACCTCCCAAGTGTCACCAATTACATATGTATGAACAATTATCTCCATTTTATTGCAAAAAATGTATAATGGTGTAAAATACAAAAAATCATGCATAAAACCTGAACATCAAAAACAGAATGTATACATAATTATACACTGTTACACAAAAATACATCAGAACCGGTGTCACAGTGACCTGGTTAACACTAGCGTTGCTTAATTGAACACAAATGTCACGCTATATCTTTTTAGCCAAACTTGTACAAGTTTGTCTTTTTTAGGCTTCAATCCTCCGGAATTTCCCATTTCACCTTCAGGGCTGGGTTACGGCAGCTGGTTCCCTCCAGAAAGCACCCATAGAGTCTAGAAACTGACTTCCAGCTGTCTTCCAGCGCATATACCAAGGCCAAGAGAGCAGATTCCTCTGAGCCACCCATCTCATTTATTTTTAGCTATTTCCTTCACCCTCATATATCTAAAAAATGTGCCTCTAGGCAGGCCCTGCTATTGTGTGATGTTCGTCAGATCTCTAATAATAATAATAATTTTGCATTTATATAGAGCTACAAACCCTCAGGCATCTAAGCACTGCTTTTTATTACCCACGGTGTGTGGTGCTCATTTATTGACCTCGGAAAAGATGAAAGGCTGAGTTTGGCCCTGCCGGGATTCAAACCTGCGTCAGTAGGCTCTGCACAGATGTTACAGCGAGCGCTCTTCTCGATGTGCTATCTAAATTTACCTCTGTCATACAGATCCCCCCTCTCGTCGTCCCCCTCCACCCCCCAGGAGTAGACAGCACACCTCTCCCAAAGTCTGGAGGCACCCAGATGCTCTCTGCTCGTGCATACATCTACCACTATAGGGATGTTGCAGGAGTAGGGGTGGGATTACCCTAGTATCTCCAGGGTTCTAGACCAGATTCGTCTGCCAAGATCGACAAGCAAAGACAAGATGGCTATGCAAGTTGTTGGGACCCACAGTGCCTCTTTAGGTGTAGCTGGTGCCAACAGCTGCTGAACTAATCTTTCTTCTGGCGTGGGGCCATCTGCTAACCACTGCACAACAAAGCTCAGTTGGGTGGCTAGGTAATATAGCTAAAGCCTTGGTAGCTGAGCTCCGCCGTCCCTGTAAGGTAAATAAAACACGGAAAGAGACAGCTTGTGGTGGTCCATGCCCCAAAGGAACCCTCTGATTAAGGAGTCGAGCCTAAAGAAAGAACGCTACCCGTATATAGTAGTGGACATTGACAAAGAAATAAAGAAACCTAGGGAGAACAATCATTTTGACTATGGCAACCCTGCGCAGCACTGACGGCGGCAGCTGGGACCAGAACACTTCTTCAGGCCCTCCACCACCCTTAGTGTGTTACGTGTGTATGTCTCTGCCGGTATATGAGTAATCGGCACGCCCAGGTATTTGAAAGATTTCTCCACCCACAGGATGCCCAAGTCCTGTAGTTCAGTTATGTCAACTCCTCGAAGCCCACCCAGGGGAAAGAGGCAGGATTTCTGCTCATTAAAGGAGATACCGAATAACTCTGAAAACCTATTTAGTATGTCAAGGATCATAGGGAGGCTGTGTCTTAGTTCACAAAGGAAGAGTAATAGATTGTCTGCATATAGTGAAGTCAAATGTCTGTCTGCCTATCATGATCCCCGTGTCCCCATACTCCTGTCACAGAAATGCTGCAATTGGTTCTATGGCTAAAATATACAACATAGGTGACAGTGGGCAACCTTAACTGGTCCTGGGGCATATATTCCAAGCCCCGGATACCTGTCTACCAGATTTCACCCTGACTATCGGAGATGTGTATAGTAAAGTCACCCACCTTATAAAATTCTCACTCAACCCAAAAATTTGTAGCTGATTCCAATACCTTCCAGGGACACCAATGCATACTGCTCTACTCAGTGGTTGGTTTGATCGATAACATGTTGGAGCTGTCGGAGGCCCAGTGCAATGTTACGTCCTTGTACGAAGCCTGTTTGGTCTGCGTGTATTAGGGAAGCAATAACCCTGCAAAGGCATTTTGCCAGTATCGTAGTGAGAATTGTGATGTCATAGTTCAACATAGCAAGGGGGCGATACAAGTCAGTTATCCATTGGCTTTCCCTGCTCGGGTATAGGCATAACAAGGGTTTCCTGCATACTAGTCGGCAGCACGCCCTTATCAAATGCCTTGTTAAAGACTTCAGGAGCCTAGGGGCCAAGGTGGAGCTATAAGCCCTGTAGAACTCCGGTGAGAGTCCATTGCTTCCTAGTATTTTACAGGTGGAGAGTGAAGCAATCGCTTCCTGTACTTTCTCTACAGTGATGGGATGGTCCAAGGGGCTTTTCTGATCTGGGGTAAGTCTCGAGAGTCGGGTGAGTGAGAGAGCCTCTGCAATATCTTCCTGGGGCACCAGTTTATCATGGCTGTATAGTCACGCGTAATATACAGCACAAATATCATTAACTACAAGCTGAGATCTCCATGGAGCCCCACGTTTATCTAGGATTGATGTGGTTTGAAGTCTAGGTTGCTCACCTTTGCAGAGCCACGCAAGCAGTCTTCCAGGTGTGTCCCCTTTTGCATGTGCGCGGGTTATGCGTGTGGTGTGATCAAACTTGAACAGTCTCCCCCAAGGCTCGTGGCAGTGGGCCGGGGCTGTGGCCAGTTTTTCCTACGTTGCCCTGCAGTTTGGAAGTTGGGACTCAAGTATTCTGATCTCTTCCTTTACTCTCTCCAGTTCCTCTCTCAACGAGCGGTGGGTCCCGTCCCCCACCCTTGCTATGACCTCTCCCCATGTCACTATCTTCAGGGCTTCCCACACTGTGCCCCAGTTCTCGACGCTACCCACATTTATGGCCAAGAAACCAGCTATAAACTCAGACAGTGACTTCCTGAAGATCTCATCAGTTAGTGCATCAGTAGGCATGCACCATGTTGGAATTGGGATTAGGATTGTGAGGTTCCATTCAATCGGCAGTGGGGAGTGGTCCAACATAGTGCGGGCCAAGTATTCTGCACTGCAAAATTCAAGTAACTGCCCAGTCCCAGTAAAGAAGTAGTCGATCCTAGTGTGTAGTCTGTCCGGTGCAGAATAGGAGTACCCCCTGGTGGTTGGGTGCAGTTCCCATCAAATATCAGAAAGACCCAGATCAGTTGAGGAAGGGGGCGCTGTTGCGCAACAAGATGGCCGCTTAGGTGAGGAGCTCCTCTCCGGCATGAATCCTGTGTGAAATTTTCCCCCGGTTCCAGGGTGCATCGAGCCTCAAAAATAGCTGGGCTGCTTCCCGTACAATCCGGTTCCTGCAGGAGAAATTCCGACCGAAATCAGACACCCTAAGCCCATGGATGGGGGCAGGCCCTGAGCCTACGGGCCCGGGCCGTCACACGGCTCCACGGAATCCTACGAGGGAGCCGCTGCTCCCAGACCCGCACGGGCCTTGCGGTGGGTGGAGCAGAACTGGAAGACTGAAGGCGTGGAGCGTGTGCCCCATAGTAGCCTGCCTTGGACCTGTGTCGCGCGTGGGATGACGCGCTGGGTGTGCTTCCCCACTGTCTCCCAGACCCGGACGCCATGTCTGCGGACCACAGTTCATCAGCCCTGGTGCCTCGGCGAGCCGAGCGGGACGGCCCCGTAGCCGCGTAAAGGAGAACGGAGGGAGGATTAGCCACAGAGTGCGGCAGACAGCTGGATGAGTAGCGGGGCCCGGGAGCTGCTCGCGCTGCGCCTGTATGCTGGGGTTCTGAGAAAACGACCAATCCTGTTCCTCGTCAGCAGGTACACGCAGCGGCTCCGGGTGAGGCCCTTGGGCGCGAGGGGGGCCACCACAAGACCCTGGCAGTCCCCTCAGTGAGGAGGTCGCTATCCCGCCGGTGGCCTCGACTTCATAACCAGCCTTATTTGTGACACTGATGCACTGTGCTTGGGCAACATGCACAGAGAGCAGACTCCTTTGTGAAACAAAGCACAACCTCTGCCAGTATCGACGTGGGAGGACCCAACCCAGCCGTCCCAACGTCATCGGCACAACCCTGGCGTATCACGACACGGGCCGTGGTGGCTATAGTTAGCGCCCACTAATCTACTCTGGGCCCTCGCCCGATAAGCCCCGGACTTTTTGCTACCCTACCGCACTGTGTGTGTCTGCGCACCCCAGCTCTGAGGAATATCACTCTGTTTGGCCCACGTAATACAGCACTGTGGCACGGGTGGTGGGGCAGACACGTCGAGACCCTCACGCAAACCCTGCACTACTCGAGTCTCCTGCTGTGGCGCATTGGGGCACGACATCACCATCCTAACTGGCACAGGCTACTTTACGGTCTCCATAATGCCTAGCAAGAACGTGGGCAAGAACAGAAGAACTGGCCCCATGGATTCATTTACCAGCTCACAGTTGCCTCCTGAAAGCCCGGCCATACAACCTCCTTCTTCTCCCTTGCCATCGGAAGATTCGAAATTTGACCGCCTACTCGCCACGGTACAGAGCGGATTCTTGGCTATAAATGTCAAACTCGATGACATTGTCTCCACAATTGGTTCACTAAAGACCCGACTGGACAAAGAAAGTGCCAGAATCACAGAGACAAAACACCCAGGACATATCTCTCCTGAGAGGGGAAATGGATAAACTCCGCGGCAAATGTGATGATTTGGAATCTCGCTCCAGGCGAAACAACATCCACATAGTCGGCCTTTCAGAGTCTTTCTACAAGGGTCCAATGGAGCTCCGAATCGAAGATCTTCTGAAATCCCTCCTGGGGGAAGAGGCCTTTTCACCTCAGTTCCCAGTTAAGAGGGCTAATCGTTCCCTCGCTCCACCACCCATGCCCGGGGCTCCTCCCCGTACGGTTATAGCCAAACTACTGAATTACAGGAACAGGTACGCCGTCCTCAGGCTGGCAAGGGAGAAAGGACCCCTGAGAATTGGCATCCATATCTACCCGGATTTCTCCGCAGGGGTCCAAACTCAAAGACGATCCTACGAAACCATTAAACGCCAGCTGCGACTGCGACAGGTCCCCTACGCCCTTTTGTATCCGGCTAAACTTCGTATACAGCACGGCGGGAGAGCGCATTTCTTTGAATCCCCTGCAGCAGCCTTGACTTACTTGGAAGCCTCGATACCCATCCCACCAGGGAGGCAGGAACTCGACCAGAATGACCTGCAGCAGCCAGTTTAGCCTGAACCATCACTCTTAGGAATTAGCCTTAGCTGTAGGTGGTCTCTTTGGGCCACCGGAGAGGTTTGAAGCAAGGACAGGCAGAGATGCACCTCTGCTCCCTATCCTTGAATGTCGCCGGATGAGTTGCTGCACTCGACCCCTTCTCTGGGTTCACCCACAAGTTAGTAAAAAAGGGGATCATCATCAAGTTGGGCATGATGGTGTGGGAGGGGGTGGGTTCAGGTAATTCGGGACGTTTCTCTATTTTGGAGAACACTGTTAAGACCTCAGGATGCCCCGGTTGGGCACAAGGCACAAAGTTTCTCTATTTTCTTCTTTGCAAGAATACCCACTTTCTCGAATGTCATCACGATGCACGAATATGGCGCAAAACATTAGAGCACCCAGTAGGCTACAACTGAAACTAATCACTTGGAACGTTCGAGGGTTAAATAATAGAGGCAAAGCCAGTAAGGTGGGGGCATACATCTATAGGCACCACCCACACATTGCGATGCTCCAAGAGACCCATGCATTGAAGTCCACACACGAGAGTATCCTTCGGCAATGGGGTAACAACAGACACTACACGGAATATTCCTCTCAGAATAGGGGAGTCATCAGACTGATACACCCTTCATTGGGGTTCTCCACTGAAAAATGCAAGATAGACCCGCAGGGCAGATATGTTGTGGTCCGGGGCACGTTGGCTGGCGTAAAACTCATACTGGTCAATACATACGGTCCGAACCTGGATGACCCAGAGTTCTATATACAGCTTCTCGCAGTAATAGGTTTGACGACAAATGTCTGGGTCCTTTGGGGAGGAGACCTCAACACTATTCTTGACACCACACTGGACAGGTCTTACAGCAGGCCTAAGCATTTCACCAAAGCTGCAAACATTATTCGGCATGCCCAAGAGGAACTTACCCTTTCTGATGCTTGGAGGGGGACCCACCCTACCGACAGAAAATACACGTTTTACTCCTCAGTCCATGACACCGAATCCAGAATAGATTACTGGCTCATCTCGTACCCCCTGGTTAACTGTATCGAACGTTGCGAGATCCTCCCTCGCACGCTCTCGGACCATTCCCCAGTCACCCTGGACATACTGCTCCCCAACATAAATCGCCCATTACAACGATGGAGGATGTCCCCCCAACATATTAAAAGACCCGAGTGCCGTTGAAGCTCTTCACACCGACATGGAAGAATTCTTCCAGCTGAACAAAGGCTCCGTAGACAGTTGGGCGACTATATGGGAGACGTCTAAGGTATGGGTACAGGGAAATCTGATCTCCAAAACGACCGGCCTCCTTAAAGCCATCAGAACCGAGTTGGGTAATACCGAATCACGCCTGCAAACATTCGAAACTGAGTACAGCATGACCCATGATAAGCGCCTCCTGGCCGACATTAGTGCACAACTCCAAACTTTCAAAGATCTGGCAACCAAAGAACAACAATACATGGCCATCCCCATCAGAGCACGCAGATACGGGGAGGTCAATAGAGCATGTCACCATCTTGCCCGCATGCTCCGTAACAAACCCAACTATACACCTATCATGAGCATCCTAATGGAGGGTGGAACTGTCGTTAATGGAGAAAACAAAATAAACCTCGAATTTTCACATTACTATACTGATCTATATGCCAATCATGACAGTTGTACACAAAATAATATACGGACATACCCGAGTAAGATTGACCTCCCTAAGTTGACCTTGGAGGACAACTGGACCCTCAAGCAACCAATAACAAGCGATGAAATAGCTGAGGCAATTAAATCGCTGTCAGGCAAAACCCCAGGACCGGACGGTCTGAATGCTGAACTATACAAATCTTTCTCCACGATCCTCGCCCGGATACTAACTCTTGTATGGGAGGAGGCCATTAATGCAGGTTCACTCCCAGAATCAATGACAGACGCGGTTCTTACAGTGCTTCTGAAACCTAGACGCCCAGCACATGAACGCTCTTCATATCGCCCCTTGTCCTTGATTAACACCGATGCCAAAATGTATGCAAAAGTACTCGCCACCCGATTGCTCCCTAAAATGACCACCCTTATTCACCCTGACCAGTGTGGATTTATACCCACTAGATCCATGGCCCTAAACTTGCGCAGATTATTCTGCATATTGGCACAGATCAAACCAGGGGCGCAAGCCGTAGCCATATCATTAGACGCAGAAAAAGCGTTCGGCTCAGTTTCATGGCTATATATGTTTGAGGTCCTCCACAAATTCGGATTCGGCCCCTATTTGACAGGATGTGTCAGGCTGTTGTACTCGTCACCCAAAGCCAGGGTACTAACCAATCAAACTCTGACCAATTCACTTTACACAGAGGGACCAGACAGGGGTGCCCCTTTTCTCCCATACTTTTCGCTCTAACAATTGAACCGGTGGCGGCCGCAGTCAGGGCCGAGCAAGAGCTGCGAGGCATATATATATCAGGGGCATACCAAGCCATCTCATTATACGCTGACGATGCACTGTTATACGTTCGTGAACCAGAGAAGAACCTTCCCCCCATACTGGCCGTGATAAGCAACTTCACTTTACATTCAGGCTACAAGATCAACACAGCCAAGTCCGAAATCTTCCCATTGACTAGTGCCACCACTTGCCCCACAAACATGCATGGTCTCGCATGGGCTCCTTATTACATCAGATATTTAGGAATCCTAGTCTCTCGTGATAGCACCTCCCTGTATATAGACAACTACGAGGCCACTCTACAATCCATATATTCGAAACTTCAAATCTGGGCCAAACTCCCCGTATCTCTTGCTGGCCGTATAGCGGTACTCAAGATGACAGTACTCCCTAAGCTCCTTTATATCTTTTGTAACGTCCCCATATGGCCGGGCAGACCTTTCTTCGATAACCTTCGATCCATGGCTACTACTTTCATTTGGAACGGGGGGGGGGGGGGGCAAGCAGAATTAGTTGGGCCAAGCTGGTCGAACCCTATGAAAAGGGAGGGTTTGCGGCCCCCGACTTTGAACTATACTATTATGTAGCACAGGCACACTATGCAAAATTTTGGCAAGACCCTTCAGATAAGGCACCACACATACCTATCGAGCGACACTCAGTCCGCCCAACTGACCTGCGATCCATTATTTTTACGAAAAGGTATAGAGACGATTGCAAGTTTGACCCCACCTCCTGTACAATCACAGCATGGGCCGCAATCAGCAAACGACTCCAGATAGATAACCCCTATGATTCTCAGGCCCCCCTCTGGAACTTCCCAGGCATCACACCCACGTACGACATTAGTATCCAGAAAGGTTGGCTCCCACATTATGAGCTTACAATGAAAACCATGTTCCCAAATGGTAAATTCGTGACCCCCGAGGACTTTGCAGAATCGGTTGGTGGAAACCAACTGATCACTCTTCAGGTCCACCGCATGAAAGCGGCATTCAAGAAACGCTGGCCCACATTTCCAGATGAACCCCCCGAACATGCATGTTATCAGTCATTGTATTCTCAGACGGGCACAGGGGTGTCCAAACTATATAACATAGTCCAGACACATACGGAAACTCTAAACACCATTAAGACATTGTGGGAAAAGGACATGGGTATTACTATTGAAATAGGGAAATGGACCAGATACCGTCTCCTATCTAAAAAGATCTCATTGAATGCAGGCCTGAGACTAATACAGTTCAAGATCCTGAATAAGCTACACTTCACCCCGGTAAAAATGGCAAAATTCTATGACACCTTACCTGACAATTGTCCAAAATGCCTCGCCCCTGGCGCGAACTCCTTTCATATGTACTGGGCTTGCCCCCAAGTAGCGGAATTCTGGCGCATGGTGGCTAATATCCTAGAGGAGATCACACAAATCCCCGCAAACCTCAACCCCCCGAAATACCTGTTCGGGGACATTGGAAAGGTCCCGGAAAAAATCAGGAGACTGTTCAATGTCTCATGCGCAGTCGCAAAGAAATGTATCCTCCAGAAATGGAAGAGCACACAGGCTCCGACTGTGGATCAGTTCCTTTCAGCAATGGTGTTATGTGAATGAATGCGAAGAAAACTATGTGGGAACGGTACCCTCTGCATGTAAACCGAAGGACATTTGGGCTCCATTTAGGACATATTTAACTGAAACCTCTTCCGACACAGAAAACTCTGACAATAAAAGTGTGAATGAAGTGTAACACTACACTGTTATCCAGATGGACTTTTGCTGCCTTTTATCTGCACTGTGTCTACATTTTACATAACTGCAAGTGCCTGATGTATAGCATTAGTCCGAAAAGGATTGTGTGATTATGAAGTGCATAATATATTTGTATCATGTTTATGAGAATTACAGTGAGTGTACTGTGACATGCAACCAAAAATAAAGTTCTTAAAAAAAAAAAGAAAGATCCAGGTCAGTTAATGCAGCGTTTAAGGCTTTCAATGCTGGGGAAGGGCCACCCGGAGCAGGGGAGGATCTGTCCAACATTGGGTCATTCACGCAGTTGAAGTCGCCGCCCCAAATGACCAACCCCTCCCGTTTGGGTGCTATGAGATGGCAAAGTGTGTATACGTAGGGCAGAACCATGTGAATTTCGGAAGTAAGAATTGACAATACAAACTGCATTGTGTTGTATGTATCCCCTGATAATTAGGTATCTTCCCTCTTTATCGCTTATGACTTCCAGTAGTTGAAAAGGTAGCAAGCTGCTGACCCAAGTGAGCACTCCTCTGGAGAATTTGGATTATGTGGCACCATAGCCCATGCCTCCCCAGCAGCTCAAGAGTGCTTCCTGATCTCCGAGTAGTAGGTGGGTCTCTTGCAGTAAAGCTATAGAGATTTTCCTGCGTCGAAGTTAGGATTTCACTCGATTACTACGCAAATTGGAATTTAGACCTTGCACATTCCATGAGAGTATTTTAAAGGCAGTCATGATCATTTCTAATATCGTCCCACAATCTCAAGTCAATCCCAGTGTCCCTTCCCCGCCAACCAAGGTGTATGGAGTAAACGAGTGCATAACATAAACAACAAAACCATAAAACATTGACCCACAAACCACATTGTTCAGGCATCCCGGTACTACTAAGACTTCGGACAGCCAGTGTGTACCGGTTAGGCACCAATGTGTCAACTGGGGGCAGGTAGGTATTACCTTCAGTGGGTAACCTGGTTTCCTCCCACTGAACAATCAGGACTTGTGCGGCAAGCATGTGGTTGAAATGGAGCAGTGTTGGTTAGGGGGGGTCCATAGCCCCCCAATGGTTACGCTCAATTAAATTCAAAAGGTTACAAATAGAGTGTAGGTCCCGCGTCCGCTTCATGGCTTGAACAGATTCACCTTTAGCAGTCGAGGCTGATCGGCAGCCTTGGAAAGCGTAGTTGGGAGGGGAATTATTCCTCGCGTGTGGCTGGTCAGGGGTCGGGGTCCTTTCCATCCGCAAAGTTATGATCCATCCACATGTTTGCGGCTTTAGGGCTGTCGAGGAAGTGCGATTTGCCATTGTGAATTATCTTCAGTTGTGAGGGATAAATGAGCATGTTTTTTTGAGGCCTAGATGTCGCAGTCTGGCTTTGATGGGGACAAGTGAATTCTGAGCTCTCTGCACTGCGGGAGTATAATCTGGGTAAATGGCAATTTTAGAGCCATTGCGTAGTATCTCGCCCCCCTCCCTAGAGTACTGTAGGACTACCTCCCTATCACAAAAATTTACGATCTTGGCAATCATAGGTTGTGGGTGTGATCAAGGGGGCATTTCTTTCTGACGCAATCTTTGTGCACTCTCTGCATAGGACGTCAGGTCCGTTCCCTCTGTCCCCTCTGGCAGACCTAGCACCTGTATGTTGTTTCGTCGTGCTTTGCCCTCTGCATCCTCCACTCTTTGTTCCAGCGTCCTGTTTCTCCTCTCCAGTTCCTCAACCTTCAGCACTATGGAAAACCAGCAATTTTGCTGCGGATTTCCCCCCAGGCCATGATCTGGCGGACCCTTAAATGCGGCGGTAATAGGGCTACCGCCGCATTTAAGGGTTACCGCCAGACTCGTGATGAGGCCCTATGTCTTAAGCAGTGACCACTGTGTCCTTAAATTGCTGTTCCCCAGAGGAAGCCGTTTCCAACTGCTGTCTCACATCATGCCTGAGCAGCTGCACATCTGACTTAACCTCATCAATTCTAGTCTCCAAAGAGCTCCGCAGGGAAGCAATCGTTGTGAGGACTAGATTATACTGCGAGCCCTGGGCAGTGTCTGGGGATGGGAGTTGGTCTGCTCCAGGCACCTGCGTAGGGGCGGCAGTCCTGTCCTGGTTGGCAAATGAGTCCATGATGGTGGGTTTCCCTTCGTAGAGGACATTGTTGCAGGTCTAGGATAGGATTACAGGCTTTATGCGGGGTCAGACCCCCTAGCATGGGGATCAAGGCAGTAAGGTCATAGGTTTGAGCACTGAGTTCTTTCAGGATGGCAGCAGCACCAAGTGTCCCAGCTCAGAAACGTTGCATAATGCAAGTGGAATTGATACTTCACTGAAACAGATTCTGGCAGGCCAGAACCAGGGGAACATGCCAATCCCTCATGCAGGCAATTAATGACAACGGTGGTTGAATACTTAGGATGGGCTAGACCACCAACTCAGTTCATCCAAGATGATTTGACCGATATATTAGCTCATGGTCCCACCGAAGAAAACCGATTTTACCCTTCCATGTAGCCTTACAGAATAGGGTGGACAAAAATTGGGAGACCCCGGACTCTATTCCTCCGGTGAAGAAATCCCTCACTTAAAAATACCGCCAATCCAGTAGCGACCCCGGCTATCGGTCCAGGCAGCCACAGCTTCAAATAAGGTGGCATACCCTTCCATCCCTCCGGATAGGGACGACAAGCGTGTGGATGGTTGGGTGCGCAAGGTATTTTCAGCTGGGAGTATGGCGTTAAAATCGGGCAACTCCACATGTGCCTTGGCAAAATTTTCATACACTCTGTGGGAATGCATTGCAATGGCGGCGGGACACATACCAGAAGGGGATGAAAGGGAAGGATTCCTAGCCATTGTTAGAGATGGAAAGGAGGCCATGCAGTAATCCCTTCAGTCTGGTTTGGACACTGGAGATAGTGTGAGCAGGTCCATGGCCACTAGCACAGTAATGCGCAGATTTGCATGGTTGCGAAAGTTGGGTTGTGCAACGGACGTGCAAAACCCTCTTTTGCACATGCCCTTTGACGGGTCTCCCCTTTTTGGCAACAAGGCTGACGAGAGCCTTGAGAGGTTGCAGATCTCAAAAGCGGCTGCCAAATCTTTAGGAGCTGCTATTAGGCAACCTCAGCCTTTTCGTGCATCAGGACAATCTTGGAGGGGACCACCCTATAGTTATTACTCCTCATATGGAAAGGCGAGAGGAATGGCCAGTCAAAGAGGCCAGAAAAAAGCCACTCGTGGTCAACGAGGAAAACATGCAAATCCAGCCCCAGCAGCCGCAGCAACCGCCACAAAACCACTTTGAGGACTTGCCACACAAGACGCCTGTGGGAGGCAGGCTCTCACAGCATCTGCAAGAATGGCAAGCCATTACTTTAGATGTTTGGGCTCTAGAAATAGCCCACGGTTACTGCCTTCCTTTTCTAATGCAACCTCAAAGCAATCCACCAGGGAGACACTCTTTGAAGTTTCCAGATCTACTCCTACAGCAGGAAGTCTTAACTTTGCTAGAGAAAGGTGTTATAGAACCAGTACCTGTAGCGGAAAGGAACAAGAGATGGTACTCCCCGTATTTTTTGATTCCCAAAAAAGGACAGAGGACTGATACCCATCTTGGACTTAAGAAGCTTGAACAAGTTCCTCAGGAAGGACAAGTTCAAGATGGTCACTCTTTCTCAGATCCTTCAGGATTGGTTGGTGTCATTGGACCTCCATGATGCTTATTTTCATGTGCCAATCTATCTCAAGCACAGAAAATACCTGAGGTTCGTAGTTGGGGACTCACACTGTCAGATTTGAGTCCTGCCATTCGGGTTGAACTCTGCCCCGAGGGTCTTCACCAAGTTAATGGTAGTGGTGGCAGCGCACCTCAGGAGAGGGGGGATTCACATCTACCCCTACCTGGATGATTGGTTGATCAGGGCATGTTCTGCCAAACAAGCCCTGGATCATCTGAATGTCACCTGCCACTTCCTCCACAGACTGGGCTTCTCCTTCAATTTCAAGAAGTCACAAATTAAACCTTCCCAACAGCTCCAGTACATAGGGGCTGTATTAGACACATCCTTGGGAAAGAGCTCGCCTCCCAAGTCGAGGGCTCAAGACATTCTTCAGAGGGTTTCCAAATTCCAAAATGCCCAAAATCTCCAGGCCTACGACTTCTTAAGGTTGCTCGGACTCATGGCATCCTGCATTTTCCTAGTGCCAGAGGCACACCTGAGGATGAGATCCCTTCAATGGGCTCTAAAGACTCAATGGTCCCAGTTCTCAGGTCAAATGACGGATCTCCTTCAGATTCCGAACAAGGTTTGGCAGGATCTTCTGTGGTGGACTTCCACAGAGAACATCCTAAAAGGCGAACATTTTTGGCAACCATGGCCGGAGATTACAGTAGTGACGGACGCTTCACTCATGGGGTGGGGAGCTCATGCCAACGATCTGACAATCAGCGGTCGTTGGTCTCAATCGGAGTCCAAACTACACATCAACCTTTTAGAGCTGAGAGCAATCAGACTAGCGCTGAAGGCTTTTCTACCATCTAACAGAGGAAAAAATGTCCTGATAATGACGGACAATACAGTGGCCATGCATTATCTAAACAAAAGAGGTGGTGTAGGGTCACTAACTCTGTGCAGAGAGGCAATGCGGCTCTGGTATTGGGCAATTCAAGAAGGAATTTCCTTAACGGCAGTTCATCTGGCCGGGGAGGAGAATATGATGGCGGATGCTCTGAGCAGCCAGAGCACGGTGTCCCACTAGTGGGAACTGGCTCAGGAAGTCCTTCAAGAGATCTTCACCCTTTGGGGAACCACCCAAGTAGACTTGTTTGTGACTGGAATCAACCGGAAGTGCGAAAAGTATTGTACAAGGGAATCTCCCCTGAGAGGAGCCCTAAGGGACGCGTTTGTGGTAGAGTGGAACTTCCCACTAATATACGCGTTCCCTCCGATTCCCGTCATTCCTCAGGTCATCAGGAGATTGAGACGGTTCGGAAACCGCATGATCCTAATTGCCCCCGATTGGGCCAGGAGAAAATGGTATCCGGACCTTCTAGATATGTCCATCTGCCCTCCGTTACGTCTTCCTTATAGAGAGGACCTTCTCTCACAAATGGAGGGCCAGGTTCTCCATCCAGAGGTCAAGACTCTCAACCTTCATGCTTGGTATCTGAAAGGCTGAGATACAAGGATTGGACCTTCCAGATGACATCATGGAGGTGTTCCTTTCGGAAAGGCCAGCAACAAAATCTCTATACCGTTGTCGTTGGAAAAAGTTTTGCAATTGTTGCAGAGAAAAGAATGTTGATCTTTTTCTATGTCCTATCCCGGAAGTGTTGTCCTTTCTCTTGTCCCTAGCACATAGAGGCCTAAATGTTGGGACCATGAAAGGTTATCTTGCAGCGCTTTCCATTTTCAAGCGCTCTTCAGAAGAATGTTCCTACTTTAAAATTCCTTTGATAATACAATTCTTAAAAGGACTCACCAATGTGTTCCCTCCTTACCCTTTCCAAGTCCCAGTTTGGGACCTTAATCTGGTTTTAAAGTTTTTAATGTGTGCCCCTTTTGAAAGCTTGCACACTTGTCCATTCAGATTATTAACATTGAAAACAGCTTTCCTGGTTGCTTTAACATCTGCTAGAAGAGTGAGCGATTTGCAGGCACTGTCTTCGGGGCCACCCAATACTGTGTTCCACAGGGACAGAGTGGTATTGAGGGTTAAACCCTCATTTTTGCCTAAAGTTGTGTCTGATTTCCATTTTAAATCAGAAAATTATTCTGCCCATGTTCTACCCCCCACCTTCCCCAGTAAGGAGGAGGAAAGATTGCACAGGCTGGATCCAAGAAAAGCTCTAAGCTTTTACAATTCTAGGCTTTCCAAGCTTAGTGGATAATCAACTTTTCATTGGCTGCACCGGAAGGAAATTGGATCAATCGGTGTCAAAACAAACCGTATCACGTTGGATTGTGCGTTGCATTTCAGAATGCTACAGATTGGCGGGCAAAGACCCACCAGAAGGCTTAAGGGCCCATTCCACCAAAGGCATAGCCTCTTCGACAGCCCTTCAAAGAGGTGATCCCATAAAATCTATTTGTGAAGCAGCAACTTGATCATCGCTGCACACCTTTTCTAAATTCTATAGTCTGGATGCTTCCCAGTCTAAAGAGCTTGCTTTCGGTAAAGCAGAGCTATATTCTGCCATATAATATTAATAAAAATCTACTCCCTCCTCCAGAGAGCTTTCTACACAGCTTTGGGAGTCTATCTAAGATGAGGAATACGTTGGAGGACACAATCCATTCGAAGAACAATTTACTTAAAGGATAGTTCCGGGACTTTTTTTTTATTGTCCCTACGGGTCGGCCATGTGTTTGTAAGCATAAATCGGTAGATCGTAGGAAACTTTCCTATGGACCTTACCCGACTTTTCGCCCATTATCGCACTCGAAATCAGCCTCCATTTTGTGATAATCCTATCATTCCGCCGCATCGACCTGGCTCACCTGCCTTTGCGGCACTAAATCAAATCCCCCGCCCCTGAGCCTGACATCAGCAGACGCGTACTGCCCATTTCAAGCACGTCTCGTGTCAACAATCGCTGCGCCTCAGCTATTGACGTGTTGCCATGGAAATGGCAGGACGCCTCTTTCCCCAATAAGTATAAACAGACCGTTTCACAACATACAGCAGCAGATTTTCGATTCCATTCCTCTCTCTGTGTTACTTTGAGTATTCTGTGACTCGTTTCAGTGCTCTGGTCAGCTACCTTCGCCGCTTGTAGCCCGTGTGAACACCTGTACCATCTCTGTAAATTATTTTACTATCTTTACCGCACAATGGCCACAATAATGCCGTATATGTACGAGCCCGAGTACACCGAGGAGGAACTACTGGAAAGGCAAGCACGCGAAAACGATGGGGATTCGGACGGCAGTTGGGAGGACCAGTCAACGGATGAAGAGCCTGGACCATGTCGCATGGACGGCGTCTCCACCTGGTGCACGTGCAATCGGTGCGAGCTAATGCCAACTGAGGAGGAGAACTGCTGCTGCCGTGAAAATTCCGGGTGCTTGGCCTACATTTCGGAAAGCGAGCAAAGTCTGCAGGAAGGCGAGCAAAGTCCGCAATGCATCACCGAGCTGCCAGAGTTCAGGGAAGCCTGCCTCTCACGGACAGTGTTGAGGATGATGATGGTGCTTATGCACGAACTTCGTGGCACTGTTCGTCCGCGTAATCCGAGTAACGAGTAAGTATACTCTGTTTGTGATGTCAGTGATGCCACCACTATTTCATGGTCGTCTCCCACATATAAAATTACATTTACATATCATTCGAACGCATGTAAATTGGTTCCATATAGTGCATTTTCTAGATATAATTTTTTTCTAAGAAAAATGACATGTGTTACCTGAATCGACATTGATAAGAAAGTTTGGTCAGTTTAATACAGTTTGCATCTTTTTTTTTCACAGGGGGTACAGGCTAGTGGCCTATCGTTGCTTCACTTGGTGGCTTCACGGGAGGCTCGGACACCGCGTTCGGAGAGTAATACCTGCCTGTGCGGTACTTGCCATTAGACAACATTTCCCCAGTGACAGTGGACAATACCGCGGATTTTCCCTCGATGTGCTGCAACCTCAACTTTACAATGTGTAATGTTTATTATTTATGTTTAACTAAAATCTAAAATAAAGCCCAACATATATTTTAGCAATGGTTGTTTTGATTTTTTAAATGAATCTAGTGTGTCTCCGTTGAATAGCCTTCCAGTGCCTTGTCTTGTCACACCACATGTCTCCGGCCAGCATCCTCCCTCACGCTGGCCGCACACCTTCAATCCACATAACCGTTGAACCCATATATGCAGCAGTCATACATATATTATTTTGTGGGTTGGCATCAAGCGTTGGCAATAAAAAGCTGTTGGATTTTATTGATACAAAACATGGTTATAGGTAAATAATAAATATGGTTGATCATAATAAATCCTCTTTTTGGGCACCGGGTACAGAGATGACCCCCATATATTCTCCTGGGAGGGTGAGGTATTTATAAACTCACCCCCCTGCCTTCCATGTAGTAGATCCTGCAGCCATCCTCTTACATTCAGTTAGATGGCCTCTCCTTGGTGAGGCCCTGCGGCAAACGGGTCTTGTCTGCACGACCACCGCCCCGATCCACCCCCCCGCCCTATCAAAGGCAGTTCGCACCGGGGTACTTGTGCTGGCAAGTGGAGCTGTCAGGGAGCGATAAAGGCCAAGAGGTGCCAAAGACCATGTACACTTCAAAGTGGTCTATAGAGCATGGGTTGTTGTTCCCATGTCTACCTCCAGACCCCGTGTCTCCTGCCAAGCATCCCCCCTCACGCTGGACGGCCCCCTGCAATCCACATAAGTGTGGCTCCATTCACGAGTCTTCCTGTGTCTTGTCTGCACGACCACCGCCCCGATCCACCCCCCGCCCTATCAAAGGCAGTTCGCACCGGGGTACTTGCGCTGCTGGCAAGTGGAGCTGTCAGGGAGCGATAAAGGCCAAGAGGTGCCAAAGACCATGTACACTTCAAAGTGGTCTATAGAGCATGGGTTTGTTGTTCCCATGTCTACCTCCAGACCCCGTGTCTCCTGCCAAGCATCCCACCTCACGCTGGACGGCCCCCTGCAATCCACATAAGTGTGTCTCCATTCACGAGTCTTCCTGTGTCTTGTCTGCACGACCACCGCCCCGATCCACCCCCCGCCCTATCAAAGGCAGTTCGCACCGGGGTACTTGCGCTGCTGGCAAGTGGAGCTGTCAGGGAGCGATAAAGGCCAAGAGGTGCCAAAGACCATGTACACTTCAAAGTGGTCTATAGAGCATGGGTTGTTGTTCCCATGTCTACCTCCAGACCCCGTGTCTCCTGCCAAGCATCCCCCCTCACGCTGGACGGCCCCCTGCAATCCACATAAGTGTGTCTCCATTCACGAGTCTTCCTGTGTCTTGTCTGCACGACCATCGCCCCGATCCACCCCCCGCCCTATCAAAGGCAGTTCGCACCGGGGTACTTGCGCTGCTGGCAAGTGGAGCTGTCAGGGAGCGATAAAGGCCAAGAGGTGCCAAAGACCATGTACACTTCAAAGTGGTCTATAGAGCATGGGTTTGTTGTTCCCATGTCTACCTCCAGACCCTGTGTCTCCTGCCAAGCATCCCCCCTCACGCTGGACGGCCCCCTGCAGACCGCATAATGCCACGACATATACACGTCATTCATTCACAAACACACCCCTGTTTCGAATTCTTTATAACCCACTTCATATTTCTAATGAGAACTTCTTTGCGCTTTGCTAGTCAACCCGTGAAGGTGCTGGTTATCTGCTCTTCGTCTCTGTGAACTTCCGTGACCACTTTGAGCAAACTCGTCAGTTTGCAACCTGTGAACTGCTCCCTGTTCTACGACAAGAAACTACTCTGATCCCTGCATCTAACTGTTTGTTCGTCAAGGTAAGTCCATGTACCATAATCATTTTGCGTCCAATTTTTTAATTTATATCTATTTGCTAGTAGTCATCAAATTGCATCCATGTTTTCTTTTCGTTCACGACAGTACATGCAAGGAACTAGTCACATGTTCTGAGTTTAGTCAAATTACTTTTTCTATTTTTTGAAAGTTATTGAAATACTTATCCGCATGTGAATAACGTGTATAGTTCCAAGAACCAAAACGGACCTTGCATTGAACCTTTTATGTGTCATTTAATGTTTTAACACATTGGTATTCATAGAGAATTGTTGATCTTTACTTTTCAGAACTTTCCATAATGCCTGCCTGTTCCATTGGCGGTTGCCCTTCGAAGACCCATAACAAATCTGAAGATACTATAATGCATGTTTTCCCTAAGACAATAGATCAGATAAGAGAATGGGTCCGATATTGCGGATATCCAGCCTCTGAGCTAGAAAGTAGAGTCCTTGAAGTCTTTGCGGACAAGAGGGGTGATCGATACCGCATCTGCAGCAGGCACTTTAGCCCAGACATGTACTCCACATCATTGCTAATAAAGAAGAAAACACCGCGAGCGAGGCGAAAATTGCTCTCAACCGCTATTCCCACTCTATTCGTCCACATCCCTCCACTGGTGAGTCAAGTTTACGTATTTGTCTCTCGGCCTTGCGGTAGTGTGTAGCATTAGCTAACAATAATTTCCCCATTTATGTATCCACTCAATATGAAGGCGGAAGATTCTCCATCCGTGTCGTTATTGCAGTCATCAGCCACTTCAAGCGCCTATCGGGTAATCTTACTTAGCTATTCTGACACTGACTTGTTTTAGGCATGTAAATCAATAGTTTTAATTGATCGTGTAATCATTTTACCTAATGGTACACCACAGTACTCGTCCTCTAGTCTTTGTTTTCAGTTATAATTATTGTTATCCAAAATAATGCAAGTACTGTCTTTCAGGGAGATGCTGAGGAGTCCAACGCATTGACGACAACCGTAGATGTCACTCAGATGCTCGAGGTACGTTTCCGGACAGTTCCATCGATGGAGATCATCAGATCTTGCATTCTTGTAGCGTGATTGTTACACACAATGTTTCTTTCGTTTTTAGCCATTGGTATGTCCTTCTGTCGTCCCCCTCCTATGTGTCTTCTTTTTTCAATATTGTGTTCATTACTAATGAAAGTCCTATGTTTCAGGGAGTCGATGGAGCATTAGTCCAAGAAGAAGGGGGAGCATGCAGTTACGGGTCGGCGCAACAGCTTGCAGAAGTGTGCACCGCAGTTACAGCGTCCCTTGATGTTCTTATGCATTTCGAGGTATGGATACTGACAGATCAATCATGCGAGATCAAATGACGTGATTACATCCGCTATACTTCCTTCTTTATTAACGCAAGTACTATGTTTCAGGGAGCTGACGGAGCTTCTTCAACAAGAACATCACCCCTAGTAGTTGATGCAGATCTCTGGGTGGTGACACTTCCAACGATGGAGCAAATCGAATCATATTTAGATATCCATTATTTATTTTAGACAACTGATCATTTGTGCAGGTCTATTTAGATGAGCCGTTGACGCCTGCAGAAAGTTTATGTTCTTTTAAACAAAATAGAAAACCATACTAATGCAATTACTGTGTTTCAGGGAGTTGCTGAAGCGTCATCTTCAATAATATCATCAATGGAAGTCTATGCGGAGCCCGAGGTATGGATCTTGACAGTTCAATCTAACTAGATCAACAATGCGTGAACTATTGTCGTTTGAATGTTCTACACAATGCGTTCATTCGTGTTTTGCTATTGAGATGTACGTATGGGTATTGGTCCCCAAGTACATTTTGTGTTTTCAATATTATTATACATACTAATGAAAGTTCTATGTTTCAGGGAGTCGATGGAGCCTCAGTGAGTGATGGATGTGCTTATCATGAAAATATAGTCGTTGCAGCGCGAGAGGAAGTGGAGACATGCACACACGAGTCGGAGCAACAGCGTCCAGATGTTGAATTTCTAGGCAAGAAAGTTTCAAAGAAAAGAAAGCAAAAGAAGGTTAGTGTCCTGTTCACTATATTATGTTGTCTTTCACTGTCAATAGTTCAATACTGTAAGTTGTGTTTAAACTGAACATCCCTTTTCTAATCTGTCCTCTAGTTGCGAGTGGGTGTAAGAACTAGATCTACACAGACAGTGAAGCGAACGAGAGATGTTGCTTGTCAAACCTTTTGGCAGGGACTGGTAGTTTGGATGCAGTCGGAGATCAATTCACAGAATCCACACCCGCAAAAAATAAGAGCGCGCGAAAGTTGAAGACATTGTTTTTTTCTCCCATCTCCGGACAAGAAACAGATGTTGCAATGGAAGAGAATGAAGTGGACGACAATGAAACACCATCAATATCACTCAGCATAGCGGAAGACGATATCAGAGATTGTACCTTTCATGCGAGTGACATGTCCTCAACGTTACAGGCCGAACCAGCTGGGATGCAGAGTGACAGTATAAGGAAAGAGGCCAAATTCATTGTATTCGATAGCTGTTTGATGGATATTATTATGATGATGAAATGTGGGCATTGGGTTGGTGGGGAAGTATGTGGGGAGCCATTGATTAATGTGACTCGTGCAATTCGAGGCACTAACCTTAAAATACATGCCACCTGTACACAATATCATCCGTTCGCATGGTCTGCACAACCCATGCTGGGGCAACTGCCAGCAGGCAATCTACTTTGTGCAGCGGCCGCACTTTTTAGTGGTTCAAGTTTTAAAAAGTTACAGTATTTCTTTCAGTTTGTGGGAATCCATTTCATTGCGAAAAGTCAGTTCTACAAATACCAAACCGATTATCTATTTCCAGCCATCAGCGAAGCTTGGAGAATGGAAAAAATGTCAATGGAAAGTACATTCGCGGGCAAACGCTTCAGGCTAGCCGGTGATGGACAGTGCGACAGCCCAGGATTTTCAGCCAAGTACTGCACCTACCACTTTCAGGACATGGAAAGTAAGAAAATTGTGAGTTCGGTGGTCGTGCAGGTGTCACAAAGTACATCCTCAGTGGCCATGGAGAAAGTTGGCTTTGTAGCATCATTGCAAGAACTACAATCGCGGGGAATGGTGATCGACCTGATAGCCACGGACAGACACGTTTCAATTGCCAAGACAATGAGAGAAGAGTACAAAAATATAAATCACCAATTTGACGTATGGCATCTTGCAAAAACAATCAATAAAAAATTGTCGGCTGCAGGAAAAAAAAAAGATATGCAAGGTATTTCACAGTGGTCCAAGTCAATCAGCAACCATCTTTGGTGGAGCTCAAAAACATGTGAAGGGTCGTTGGAAATTCTACTGGAAAAATGGCGGTCAGTAATGTTGCACTGTAGCAACGTACATCGATGGTCGACAAATGAGCATTTCCACAAATGTGAACATGGCCATTTGTCCACAGAGGAGGCACGGAAGAAGAAGTGGTTGATTCCTTCATCACCCACTCACAAGGCCATTGAAAAGATTGTATTTGATAAAACTATAACAAGAGATTTGAGGGGACTCACGGAATTCTGCCACACAGGAGATTTGGAGGTGTTCCACAATATGTGCCTAAAGTACAGGCCCAAAAGATTGCATTTTGGCATGGAAGGCATGATAAATCGGACTCTTCTAGCGGTCTTGGCACATAACCATAATGTTGGCCGTCAACAAAGTAGGACGACCGGAACTTTAGGGACGCTTCGCTACAATAAGGCCTTCACTAAAAGAAGTAAACAATGGGTGATCAAACCAGTGTTTGAGGATATGCAATATGAGTTTATTGAGAGACTTATCGTAGATGTCCTCGATAGGCACATACATGGAGTGGTGAACGAACCTATGCAGGGGACAACTGCATTGCCACCCAACATTGCCTCTGTTCCATGTCCACCTAAAGCAGAGCTCATTGAGAAATACACATCACGGTTTAAATGATTGTAATTTGATTGTCTGTTCTCTCGAGTCTCCTCATGTTGCAGGCCCATTGCAATTAAACCAAACAGTAATATAAATCATTTTTACAAAAATTATAGAATGTTTCCGTATTACAAACACATGGCCGACCCATAGGGACAATAAAAAAAAAGGCACGCAGACAAGATGCCCTTACACTAACTGGAGCTAACTAGAAATGTGTGCTCGCTCAAAGTGAAGGTCAGCTGCTTTGATGTTTTGCTCGGGTGGCGGAACGGCCCACGACCCAGTATAAGGTTCTATTGTGATTTGACCTTGACAGGCCGGGACCATCCTGAAAGACTAAGAAAAGATAATGAATAAAATTTCAGAAACGAAACGATGAGCCACGTTCATTAGAAGAAGTAACGTCGGCAAAGAAGGAGTGGTGTTTCGGGTCTGCCCTACACAGAGACACAATGGAAAATGCAAATATAATGTAAGTAACTTTTGATGAGTTTATACCGCAATTTCATTACTATACAGTGGCTTTAAAGACGGGTTCAGTTGTACTTGTTCGTTCTATGTGGCATATTGTTTTCTACCGCGCACTATCTTGAGGAGAAACATCTGCTTTTACTGAAGCACCTCAAAACCTTCCTCTTTGCTTCTGCTTTCTCTCTCCCTCTCCCCTGCTACAACTGGTCCACTGTCTGCGACCTCGGTCCTGGGCCCTTCCACTCTCCACCTGCACTGCCTCCCTGTCAACCCCTGCACTGGGGGACTGTCTCAGTATCCTACAGCCCCCCCTTCCCAGCACTTGTTCTGCACTTACCTTGCACTTGCCACCAGCTGGCCCTATTTATTTATTATTTTATGCTACTTACCTTGTACTCCACTCCCCCCCCCTCCCTGCCTCGCCACGCCTTTAAACACTTGTGTACACCCAGTAGCGCTGTCCTCGCTATGATTTTAATAAGGATCTGATGGTGAGACTAATTTCATTTTTTATGTTTTTAGGTACATCATTCACTACTGTCTGTGTCACGAGTACCGGACACCGGCGGACGGCTTCTACAGCCGCCAGTTGCTTCTCCGCGTGAACAACGTTACCACCCTGACCATTTTATGGGACGATCGCCAAGTACAAGTATGCCCTTACGCGGTACTAACGGTTAGATGCAACATACCTACCGTTGTGGTGGCCTAGTGCCTCGTTGTTGGAACAGCCATGCGATTATCAGTGCGACCGAAGAGCTTATTTTTATCGTAAACCAACACCCTGTGTACTGCACACGAACATCGCTTCCCTCAAGACGAACTAATTTGGATCGAGAGCAAAGAAAAATGCAAATCGCTGAATATTCTCTAAACATTTGATGTCCAATAAACGTACTTTGCCAAATGTACAATCTTGCCGTTTGCTTTTAAACCACGGTTTCACATTCCGAATTGTGGCGCTGTATTGTGAGATGCTCTAAGACCCTGTGTACAGCAAAGGACCATCGCGTTCCTCAATACGAACTTTTTGGAACATGAGCAAATAAAAATGCAAATCGCTGAATATTCTCTAAACATTTGATGTCAAATAAATGTACTTTACCACATTTACAATCTTGCGGTTTGATTTCAAAGTACAGTTTCATATTCCGAATTGTGGTGCGCTGTATTGTGAGCTGATCTGTGTTGATTTCCGGGGTCTGTGTGGAGTCGCGTAGAAGACGCCTGGGCGCGTTTGCCTACGCAGCTCAGTCACGTCACGGATAGAGGCGGGGAATATGAATGTTTTGATAAAGTCTGTTTCAGGGGCGGGGGATTTGATTTAGTGCCGCAAAGGCAGGTGAGCCAGGTCGATGCGGTGGAATGATAGGATTATCACAAAATGGAGGCTGATTTCGAGTGCGATAATGGGCAAAAAGTCGGGTAAGGTCCATAGGAAAGTTTCCTACGATCTACCGATTTATGCTTACAAACACATGGCCGACCCGTAGGGACAATAAAAAAAAAGTCCCGGAACTATCCTTTAACAACTGGTAACGTTCTTTCGACTGGATGTTCCTCCAACGTATTTCTCACCGCCCTCCCATCCTAGCCCTCTGTAGATTTTCCAGGTTATTGTCACTTCAACTCTTGCAAGTCTGACACCTTGCTACCTACACTATCCATACAACAGAGCAAGAGGAGGAAAAACAGAACTGAGGCCAACGAGCGCCGCGCGTGCTACTTGTATACCCGATGACGTCACCCTCGACAGAGGCCTCTGAGGGACCTCGACTCGACGACATCGACATAGGGCGCCCTCTGCCGAGAAAATATTTCCGAAGAAGCTAAAGCTGGATGGAATACATTTAAGAGTGAGGACTACGTTGGAGGAACATCCAGTCGAAAGAACGTTACCAGTTGGTAAGTAACTTGTTCTTCTCCCACCTAGGGGGTGTAACTTGCTGCTAAATGTGGTCGATAGTTTCTAGTAAGGATCACAGTTGGAGCTTCTCACGATCCTGTCCTCACTGCATGCTCCCAGGCCACGCCCCCCTTCTTTAACATCAAAAGGTCTTGATTGTGGTGGTTGGCAAAGTTTTAATTCAGTTCCTTATCCAATAATTGTGGATTTCACTCGTAACTCATTTGTACATGATCTGTTGTTCAAAGTTTATTCTGCTGTTAAGTAGTTCATGTTGCTTTAAATATTTGTTCTGCTTTAAATGTTTAATATTTGTTTGTTTTGCTTTTAAATGTTCACTGTTATTTCATTTCACTTTAATTGGATTGCCCAATGTTCGGAAACCTCAGAAAACGTGTTTCATGCCATACGCGCTCACTCCGATACAAAGTATTCCTTGATAACAAAGGTCACACACTCACGCACTGAGTTTCTCATCCACCAGCTCCAGGAAGGTTCTCTGCTTGCACTGCCTCCTTGCTGTTTTTCCTGTCTTTCTTGTTTCTCTGTTGAGCTCCTTTTATACACCTGCAACCCATTGACAGGCTGCAGGTGTGGATGTCCAATTTGCTATGCCTGACCACAATTAATGAGACATGCCTGACGCTTACAGCTCTTAGCAGGCATCTTCCTTGTCCCAGTGCCATATTGGTAAAAGAGCATGGTCTTCATTGCTCTTAGTTGCCTCTTCTTCGTCCCAGTACTGTCAAGTGTCTATTGTGGAGAAATGAGGGGAACTGGCTTATAACAGCCCATGAAGGTTGGGGAAGGGTTGGGTTGGCTGTCCATATGGAAAGGGGGATACCATGTCTCACTCAAGGGTACCCCCCTCCCAGTCCCTAAGGACCCTCCACCCAGATGATACTCCCTCGCTTCTCCGCCCCCCAGGGTCAGGTTCCAATAGTGTTCGGCTTTCCCTGGCCACCTATGCAGAGGATCCAAGGGGACTAGGAGTGAGAATACCCTCGGATTTTCACTCATCAAACCTACTCATCCTTTGTAAGCCTTGTATGCAGGCTGTCTGGCCTTTCTCTCTTATTCTCGCTACTATCTACAGACCACCTCCCAGAACGGGCCCCCTCTTCCTGTCAGAATGGGTTGACCTATCCTCCTCTCTTCTTGCCTCCTCCCCCAAACCTATCTTCCTTGGGGACTTCGATAGCGATCTCAACTCTCCTGATGTAGCCACTGTTCTTTTCCGTGACCTCTGACACACTCTTTCCCTCACTATTCTCACTTCTGGCCCAACTCACTCTGCCGGACACACCTTGGATGCTCTCATCTCAACAGACATCCCTCTATCCAACCCTCTCAATACCTCTCTCTCCTGGTCTGATCACTGTCTCCTCTCCTCCTACATCGACCTCCCCTGTCCCCAGACAGCAATGCCAGTCTCCTTTTACGTCATTCGACCAATGATGTGTGCATCAGTGGATGCATTTACCTCTTCTTTCATCCCTCCTCCCCACTCATTACACTCTCCTTCAGTCACAGTTCTAGCTAAACTTCATCTCTCTCTCTCCAACACCCTGGACATCCTTGCCACTGTCACGGGGATCTGCACGAACCCAGCCTCCAAATCCAACTCTTGGTATGGCTTCGACTTGGCAGTTTTGAAACGCAAGTGCAAAGTTGCATAGCGGAAGCAGCAGGCATCTAGCTCATTCTCTGACCAACTGGCGTATCGCCTTCTCCAAAGGCAATGCGGTCTCTTAATCTGCTGCAAGAAGAGGCCTCATGTCCAAGCCCGCATCTCTGGAGCCACCAATAACATGGATGAACTCTTTAAAATCTGCAAGGAACTTGCCAATCCTACTGCAGTCTCCTCCTCTCTCCCAGGCCCTCTGCTCCTCACTGCTGCCCACTTTTCCTCCAAAACTCTGGACATCCTGTGCTCTTTCTTCTGCCCCCCAAACCCCTCTCTTGCCTCTCTTCCCCCCCCATACTCTCCTATTTCTCTCCCATTGCACCTGATGAGATCTCTAGAGTTGTCCGCTCTATGAAAGTCTCCTCTAAACAAGTGCTCCCCTGCTCCTACAGAACCATCAAGGACAACATTGCCTCCCTCGCTCCAGCCTTGGCTGACCTCTGCTTAAGGGGATGAGGGAAGGAGCCAGTGGCAAATGAGTGGTTGCACTCTCTTGTGCACCCTCTCCTAAAAAAACAGTCTGCTGACCCCTCTTGCCCGGCTAACTATCGCCCTATCTCTATCACCCCTTTTTGGGGCAAACTCATGGAAAAACTGGTCATCCCCCAACTGACGCTCCACACCTAAAAAGCCGACTGACTCTGTGACTTTGCAGGACATGGCTGCAGTGTTGAGCAATGCAGGCAAGCAGGAGACGCTGCCCAATTACACATAGCACACAAAGCTACATCCACGCTTCCCTGCCTTTAAGAACTGGGGTTCGTACCCTCTGAAGCAAAACCCACTCAGGACAAGTCTGCAGTGTTGAATGACGCAGTTGCGCAGGAGACGCTGCCCGATTACATGTAGCAGGCAACGCTACGTCCACTCTTCGAGCATTTTAGAACCGAGATTCAGACCCTCTGTGGCAAAGCCCTTGCAGGATAAGGAGGCGGTGTTGAGAGACGCAGGTGCGCAGGTGAAGCTGCCTGATTACATATAGCACGCAATGCCTTAGCAGGACAACGCTGCGGTGTTGAGCACGCAGGTGTTTGGCAGAGATGGGGTAGCGGCACAGATTGTGAGTGCAGAGGTCTTCGCACTCCTTTCTGCGGCCGCAAGGTAAGAAGGTTCAGGAAGAGTTAGTCCTGCTACACTCCACACACTCCTCGACCTTGTTCCATTTCTTCTTGCACACGGACCCCAATATGGTCTCTGTTCACTCTCCTTTTTCCTCCTCTCCCAGTAATGGTGACACCCGATGTGAGGCACTCCTGGCCCCTTACACTCCTCTAAGACCATCATCAATGTCTACTTAAATGGTACCGTCTTGGTCCAGGGCCCTCAGGCTAATGTCCTCCTTTTTGATAGACGCTTCCCATGCCTCATCAACTTCCTCTCTTCTCCTGCTAGTCCTACTTACCCTCTCTGGCTCCTCTGCTGTCTTCCTCCGCCACCTCTCTGGCACCCTCCACTGCTTCTTTGGCCGCCCTGTTGCCTCCTCCCTCAGCCAGCTCACCAGCATTCTCTTCTTCCTCTCTGACTACCCAGGGGTCACACCTCTCTCCCTGGCTGTTCAACCAATACCTGGCACTTCTTGCCCACCGCATTGCTGCTCTCTGCCCCGACTTTTAGTGCTATGCTGATGACACTCAACTCATTTTCAGGCTTCCCCTCAGCCACCTCTTTTCCTTCTCTCATCTCCGATTGTCTGTCCGCTATCCAGGAGTGGTGTGCCACCAACAAGCTCTGCCTTAATGCCAGAAAGACTGAGATTCTCCTCTTTGGCATACCTGCTCCCTCCTTTCCTGTCACTCTCTGGCCGGCCTCTCTTGGCCCTCTTCCTGCTCCCACCCGTCAGGCTAAAAACCCCCGGGTCATCTTCGACTCCACACTCTCCTTCTCTCTTAACATCTCTGACGTCTCTACGAAGTCACACTACCAGCTGCACCTCCTCAGAGGTATTCTTCCTTTCCTCTCCTTCCCCCAGAAGCTCAATGTCTACAGAGCTCTGGTTCTCTCTTAGTTGGACTACTGCAATAGCCTCTTTCTAAATCTGCCTACCTCTACTGTCCGCCCTCTGCAACTCATCCAAAACAGGACTGCAAGACATGTCCTTGGCCTCAAGCCCAGGGATCATATCTCTCCAGGACTGAAATCTCTGCACTGGCTCCCAGTGGCAGGGAGGATTAAGTTCAAACCCCTCTGCATTGTCCACAAGGCCTTCTGGGGCCTGGGGCCTCAATACCTTCAACTCTCTCTTCCTAAATATCTCCCTTCTCGAGCTCTTCGCTCATCCGCCTCCAACTCCCTCAGGGTCAGTCGCTCCTCTAAGCAAAAAGTTGGTGGCAGATCTCTTTCTTCTGCTGGGGCCTCCCTTAAACTTGAGGAGAACAATCTCTGGTTCCGGAAGCACATCAAGACCTTCCTCTTTGCTTCTGCTTTCTCTCCTCCTCTCCCCTGCTGATCTCCTGCCAAAAACAAACTGCACTGGCTACCTGGCTACCCTCTGATCTCGGGCCCAGGTCCCCTCTGCGCCAGTAGCACACCTGCACTGCCCCCCCTGGACACCCGTGCACTCTGGGACTGTTCTGTATCCATACGGCCCCTTACCAGCACTTGACACCTGACGTCTGCACTTACCCTTGCACTTGCCACCAGTGGGCCGCACTTTTTATTTATTGTCTTTATTTATATTACTGTTTATCCTATGCAGTGCACTGCCCCCTTCCCCTCGCACTTTTCCCCTTCCCACCTCCCCTGCACTTGCGCTATCTCAATGTCACCTGGCCTAGTAAGATCGTTGTCTCAGTCTTCCCTCTGTTCCCCCTCCCTTGTCTTGTCGCACCTTGAAACACTTGTGTATAGGCGTATTATAAATACCATATCATATCATATATCATACCCTGCCATCTCTTCCTTCCTCTTCTGCCCATTCTCGGGCACCTCTAACACTTCCGCAAGGTGTATCTCATGCCTGTACCTTTCCACAGAAGTCCTGCAAAGGTGGCAATCTGTTCTACATCGCTACTCTTAACTCTTGCTGCGCTGTCAAAACCAAGAGCCTGATTTTGATGTACTTGGTCTCACAGAGAGGTGGTTCAGCTCTGTCACAAGTACTGACATTCTCCCTCCTGATGGCAACAAGATCCTTTCCGAACCCAGAACCAACCCTCCCAGTGGGGGTGTAGCCCTGATTTTCCGGGAGTGGATCCCTGCTTCTGTAATTCCAATGCAGGACTACTCCTTTGAATGTCTGGTCTGCAGGCCTATCTTTCTAGGCCTCTCTCTCACTGTAGCCATTATCTACAGCCTGCATGCACAGGCTGCCCTCTTCCTATTTCAGTGGGAGGGGGGGCCTCGCCTCTACCTTTCAACTACCCATCCTCAGAGACCTGAACATCCACCTGGATGCTACTAACCCCTCTTCGGGGCTCTTTTGCAACCTCTGCGACTCTCGCTCTCTCTCTCTATTCTTCCCTCTGGCTCGACAAACTCTGCAGGGCACACCCAAGATGTTCTGATCTCCTCAGATCTCCCCTCTCCAACCTTCTCACCACTCCTCTCAGAGTGACCACTTTCTTCTATCCTCCAACCTTTCTCTCTCTACCCCTCAGGTTAAGCAGACCACAGCACTGCCACCCACCTTCTCGGTCATCCGGCCCACAAAGCGTGGGTCAGTTGAGATTTTCACCGCAACTTTCTCTCCTCCTCCTCCTACACCTTTGGCTGACTCACACTCTGACAAAGCCCTCTCCAAACTTCATCTCTCTATCTCTAACACCCATGATGGATGTTATTGCCCCTGTCATGAGGATATGTTTGAAGCCTGCCACCAAGTGCAACTCCTGGTACGATTCAGACCTCGCTACACTTAAGCCCAACTGTATGGTGGCTGAGAGGAAGTGGAGGGCATCAAGCAAACCCTCTAACAAACTGGCCTGCCGCCTGCTCCAAAGGAATTAAAGACTCTCTGTCCTCTTGAAGAAGAGAGCCTACATCCAAGCCCACGACTCGGCGGCCTCAAATAACTAAGCCAATCTTTTCATAATCTGCAAGGAGCTAGCCAATTCTGTTACAGTCTCTGCCCCTCCTGTTGCCTCCCAAGCTCTCTCCATGGCTCTGGCTTCTCATTTCACCACTAAAACTCAGGACATCCTGTCCACTTTTTCTTCCTCTCCCTCTCCATCTCCCTCTACCAACCCAGGCCCCTCTCCTACCCCTTTCTTTTCCATTCCCCTGTTCACCCCTGACGAGGTTTCTAGACCAGTCCGATCTATGAAAGTCTTGTGAAAGCAGGTGCTCGCCTGGTGTACCAGAACTGTCAAGGACCACATTGACACTCCAGCCTCAACTCATTTCTGCAATCATTCTTTTGCCACAAGAACCTTCCCCCCCCCCTCCAAGCACTCCCTTGTGCACCCCCTTCTTAAGAAGCCCACTGCTGCTCCTTCTTCTCCGGCTAACAATCGCCGATCTTGATCACTCCTTTCCTGGGCAAACTCCTGGAAAAGCTTGCCATCTCCCAGCTTAATCAACATACTGAATCTGTTGGTTGTCTCCACGACCACCAGTCTGGCTTCAAAGCAGCCAGAAGCACAGAAACTGCTCTCCTGAACACCTGTGAAGACTTTCTCTCAAATCTCGACTCTAACCTTCCTTCTGTCCGCATTCTCCTTTTGACAAGGTCAACCATGGCATCCTGCTCAATCCCCTCCGTAACAACTTGGGTATCTCTGACCAGGCCCTGGCTTGGTTGACCTCCTTTCTCACTGATCGACCCTCCCAGGTCCAACTTGGGTCTTTCCTCTCTTCTACCCCTCTTTCTACTTGTGGTGTTCCCCACAGGTCTAACCGCTCTCCCAGGCTTTTCAACCACTATCTGGCACCTCTTGCCCACCGCATCTCTACCTCCTGCTCTAACTTTCAGTGTTATGCAGATGACACGCAGCTCTCCTTCAGGCTCCCCTCAGCCACTTTTTCTCCTTCTCTCATACCAGACTGCCTGTCTGCAATTCAGAAATGGTGTGCCTCCAACCATCTGTGCCTTAATGCCAGTAAGACTGCGATCCTTCTCAATGGGGCATCTGCTGCCTCCTTTGCAGTCTCACTATGGCCGCCCATCCTGGGCCCTCTACCTGCTCCTTCCAGTAAGGCTAAGAATCTTGGGGTCAACTTCCACTCCACCCTCTCCTTCTCTCCTCACATCTACGACCTCTTTAAGTCACACTATCAGCTGCACCTCCTCAGAGGTATTCTTCCTTTTCTCACTTTCCCCCAGAAGCTCACTGTCTACAGAGCACTGGTCCGCTCTAGGCTTGACAACTGTAACAGCCTCTTTCTAAATCTACCTGCCTTTACTCTTTGCCCTTTACAAATTATCCAGAACAGGACTGTAGGACTTGTCCTGGGCCTCAAGCCCAAGGATCGTATCCCTCCATCACTGAAATCTCTCTGCTGGCTCCCTGTGGCTGCAATGATCACGTTCAATACCCTTTGAATCATCCACAAAGGTTTCTGGGGCCAGTGACAGCACTATTTCCAACTTTCTCTTCCTAAGCACCTTCCTTCTCGAGTGTCAAAACCAGACAATCTTTGTTACAACCCCCTCTTTGCCTGAAGCCAATTTGCAGCCAAACTTTCCTCACAAGAGCACAGTCTGTAGGAGTATGAGAAAACACCTAACAGACTAGGGGCTTGAGTGAAAAGGCAGGAGCAGCAGCAACAGAGCTAGAGGAAACAACAATAACAGCTCTTTACTACTTTGATCAAAAGTACCAACCGTATCCGACACCACCCCCTATTTCCCACTCTTACCTGCTCCGTGAAGAACAAGACCCGAAACCTACTTGGCCACAACGGAGGAAATGGAATGAAGAACCAAATAAAGAAGGTCCAGGAGAAGTCCCGTAATTCCAACAGGAAAGGATTGACAACAGTCCAGGTATTTAGTGAAAAGGAGTGACCAAAGAAGAAAACAGGAGAGCGTCCACAACAGTCGCTCTTGTGTCCAAATGAAATAATCCTCGTGGTTCAGCAGAGCGTCCCAGGGTGCAGGCAAATGAGTCTGTGTATGGAGGTATGGAGGTGGGGGCAAAATAAACAAGGATAGAAGGAATGGAAATGAAAGAGGAAAATACAGGTAAGGAGTGGGTCCAAACGGGAGCGGGAGGTACTTGACCAGGTTTCAGAAGCGATAACGCTGAGTTGCAGAGTTTCGGGGTAGCGACGTAACAGGACGGTAGGCAGTGGGAGTCCAGGTAATGTATGCCAGGTCAGGGGTAACAGGAATCAATCCGAAGGAGCCGAATACCAGAAATCGGGGGCAGTTCAAAATGGGTAATCCGTAATAACAGGCCAATGAGTCAAAAACAGGTTCAAGAAACAAGATTGCAGAAAACGGACACTACAAAACTGGCTGTAGAACTCAGTTAAGGAGCACCGTTCCGTGTGCGCAGCAAGAATAAGTAGTACTCGCATACTGTCATGATCTCTGCTTCCAAAAGGTCAGGGTTTTCCCAACTCCCTTGGAAGCAGATCCATAACCCAGGTTCCGAGTGCCAACCAGTCCCAATTGGGACCTTTTGGACCCAGTCCTGGCGCCAGTGGCACCAGGCTCATAAATATGCCCAGTCCCAGCGCTGGAAGCGCCGGGCTCATAATGCTTGGGTGGACTTACCTTCAGCAGACCATGCTGCTTACTTGCCTGCCAGTTGAGCCTCTGATCCTCTTCTGTTTGGAACTACTTTTCCTGTTGGGTGGGGCTGGAGCCACTCCCTAGATTCAGAACACTGGAACTCTTCTGGAAGGCAGGAACTCTTTTCTTACCAGGAACTCTTTTCTTACTTAGGCGTGGCTGTGGAAGGAGACACCTAAGCACTACAGGAGGCTATTTAAACCACACCCGGTGGATGAATCTTGCTTTGCGTTATTCTGCAACCTCTGCAGCAGAACGCTCATCGTGTCTTCTGCATCCGGTCCTGGGCCTAAGGAAAAAGGCTTACCATCCTGAATCCAGTCTTCAGCAACACCTATAAAGACAAGAAAGAACAGGTTAGCATTCCGGCATCTGAAAGGCAAAGGCTTACCATCCTGAATCCAGTCTTCAGCAACACCTATAAAGACAAGAAAGAACAGGTTAGCATTCCGGCATCTGAAAGGCAAAGGCTTACCTACTCTTCGTGCGCTCCGGAGGTCTTCACACTGCATTCCGGCATCTGAAAGACAAAAGTTTACCAACTCTTTGCACGCTCCGGAGGCCTTCGGCGCTGCATCCCGCATCTGAAAGACAAAACAAGGTGCGTTTAAAGACATTGGGGAACTTTAATACTCACGTGCCATTACTCCTTTCCACATCTAATCCAGTGGGTATTCCGGCACCCTGCAGCCGCTCCGAACTCGTACCTGCAAAATAAAAAGACAGTTAGAGCGCATAGTGAAGCAGGCAACAAGCGCTTACTTACGTGCTTCCAGGCGCTTCTATTCATCACACGGGCTCCATCTTCAACTCTCTTCAGCCCGTCATCCGCCATCGCCGGAACCCTGCAAAACAAGAGACATCATTACTAAAGACTTTAAAGACATTTGAATGACTCGAAACTTACCGTTCGTGCAGTAAACGACGGACAGCAGTCCTCTGAAGTCAAGAGGCCTGCGCTACCTATCCAGTGAAGAAACTGGTTACAGCACCCTGCCCCGAGGCAGATGGAGAGCTCGGCATTCACTTACCTAAGGTGAGAGCGTTAACCTTTGGGGGTCTACAGGAGAGGAGAAGAGGAAAGAGATAGGGACACCCCAATAACCCCAGTTCATTAACCCCATATTTTCTATCTGCAGACATCTTACTCTACACGTCAGGCATACAGTGCACAGAGGTCCAGCCCAAAGAGCCAACCGGGTGCTACACATCACCTTTGAAGATACGGTAGTCGCCCAGTCAAGACCGGCGCCTCTGCGAGAATCAGGTGAGCGTTACACATACAGACGTGAATGATGGTCCGTGCGTATCACGTGACCGTAACGCCTGACTCGAGTACAAACACGGAATGCTGGATGCTGCAGTCCACACAGAACCGCCGTGTTTTCGGCGTTGAGCCAGACTCCAAGGAATCTTCCAAGTGATTGGAGGGGCCATTGCAAGTCTTCGTGACTTTAAATAAGGTCGATTCACGACATCAAGCCCTCTGCTCATCCACCTCCAACTCTGTGATGGTCAGACGCTTCTCCAGACAGATTCTCCAGACAGAGAGTGGGGGGTAGATCTCTTTCCTCTGCTGGGGCCTCCCTCTGGAACGGCCTGCATGCCTCTTTCAAACTTGAGCAGGACCACCTCTGGTTCCGGAAGCAACTCAACACCTTCCTTTTTACTTCCGCTTTTGCTCTCCCTTGCTGATATCCCCTGAATGCTCTGCACACTGGTCTCCTGGCCACCCACTGAACTCTGGTTCAGGCTCCTGCATGTCCAGTTGCCCTTGCGCTGCCTCCGGGCCTCCCTTGAACTTACAGGTCCGATGTGATTCTCTGCACTTATGAGCCACCTACCGATAGCACTTATGAGCTACCTACACTTTCCTCTCCCCCGCCCCCTGGGACACTTCTCTCGATCCCTCCCCCGCACTTGTGCAATCTGATTGACACAAGGCATAGTAAGATAGTTGTTTTGTCCTCCCTCTGTCCTCACGTCATTGTCTTGTCACACCTAGAAACACTTGCGTACAGGTGCGTTATAAATGACATATTATATCATGACCATCAGTCTGGTTTCAGGGCAGCCAGAGGCACAGAAACTGCTCTCCTGAACACCCATGAAGACCTACTCTCTAAACTGGATGCTAATACTCCCTCTGTCTTGATCCTCATCAATCTTTGTTCTGCTTTTGACGCATTCAAACACTCCATCTTCAACCTGTCTCCATAATACCCTAGGCATCACGGACAAGCCATTGGCGTGGTTGACCTACTTCCTTTCAAACAGACCTTCCCGAGTTTAAATGGGTCCTTTCTTCTCTTCCATCTCACTCTCTACCTGTGGTGTCCCTCAGGGCTCTATCCCATCGCCATGGTTCTTCAACATCTACCTAGCCCCTCTGAACCACCTGATCTCCACTTTATCTTCTAATTTCCAGTGGTATGCAGACGACACACATCCCTCTTTCAAGCTACTTTGCCTGACCTCTTCCTCTTCCTCCTCCTTCATACCCAACTGCCATTCAGGCATGGTGCTCTGCCAATGATTGCTGTCTGAATGCCAGTAAGCAGGAGATCCTTCTCAATGGGATGCCTGCTCCTCGTTCCCCCCCCCTCCGCTCACCAACTTGTGAGGCATAAAACCTTGGGATCATCTTTGACTCCTCTCTTTCTCTCCTCACATCATGGACCTTGCCAGGAAGTCCAATTTCCAGTTATATCTCCCCAGGGGCTTTCTTCCTTTCCCCACCTTCCACCAGAAACTCAATGTCTCCTGAGCCATGGTTGTCTCTATGCTAGACTACTGCAACAGCCTTTTCCTCAACCGGCCTCATTCTTCCCTTCACCCCATTCAACTAATCCAGAATAGGACTGCAAGACCTATCCTTGGTCTCAAGCCAAGGGACTGCATCTCTCCAGCCCTAAATTCTTTCCACTGGCTCCCGGTGACCGCACAGATCAAATTCAAGACCCCTTGGATCATCAACAAGGCTGTCTGAGGCCTTGGGCCTCTCTACATCCAGCTTTCACTCCCTAAATACCTCCCGGCCAGAGTCCTTCAGTCTTCTGGCTCCAACTCTCTGCAGATCAAACGTTTCTCCAAGCAGAGAGTGGGAGGTAGATCCCTTTCCACCGCTGGCTCCTCACTCTGGAACGGCGCCCCCCCCTCCCAGACTTGAGCTGGATCTTCTTAAGTTCCATAAACTTCTCAAGACTTTCCTTTGCTACTCTTCCTTCCGTTACCCAGTCCCGTGCCAGCTCTCCTTCTGCCGCCGCATCTGGGGCTTGGCCCCTTCAGAGTCATAGAGGGGCTGGACCACTCCATACCAGTCCCCCTAGCATCCTTTCTCAGCACTTGCCCTCTGGCCCTCTTTCTCGGACTAGCCCAACTTGGTACCCCTGTCCACCACACTCTTTCTCCCTGCCCCGCTTTCCCCTGGCACTTGCCGCCTCAGCCAGCCCAGCACTTGTTCCCCCACTTCCTCACTTCTCCCTCCATCCCCACCCCCTTGAACTTACCACCTTGTCATGCACTTGCCCGGTAGGATTGTCACAAGGTCAATATAACCAGTTTTGCTGTTCTACTTTGATTCCCATGCCCCTCCTCCATCTTGCCTTGTGGCACCTAGAAACACCTGTGTATAGGCGCCATACAAATGCCCAGAAAATACATAAATAGTGTCTACATTCAACAAATGTGTCCTTTCCAAGCCTCTCCAGGTCTTTCCTGGACGTCACTACCAATCTCTGTTTCCTGGCCTCAAAGTTGCCAAAGATTTGTGTTGTTCTCTGGAGTTTCCATCTCTCTGGGACCTGTTAGTGACCTGTTTGTGGGCCCTTAGTATCATCACCACCTACTCAGGTCTTAATCCCTCATTCTGCTGCTCTTCTGTTCCTCCTTTCACCACCACAAACTTTGTCTCCTATCTTACTTCCTTCTCCTGCTTCTTTGCCATTCTTGCCACTTCCAACATTCTATTCTCCTTCCTCCAACTATCAGCAAATTCTCTCCTACAAACCCACATACCTCAGCTTTTGTGGGGTCTCGCTAAATATGTTCCTACCAGCTGCACCTGGGCCGGGCCCTCTGTATGGGCTTGCATATGTGGGTGGGGACTTAAAGGCATGGTCTAGTAAAAAATGTTATTGTCCCTACGGGTCGGCCATGTTTTTTTAAGCCTAAGTGGCTCGATTTTAGAAAACTTTCCTATGGACCTTACCCGAGTTTTCGGACATTCAACGCACGCGAAAACAAGCACCAGGGAGCCGCCATTTTCTGATAATCCTATCTTTTCCCCCATTGCCCTGGCTGACCTGCTTTTGCGGCACTAAATCAATTCCCCCGCCCCTGAGCCTGACATTATCAAAACATTCCTATTCCCCAACTCTCTCCGTGACGTTACTGTGCTGCGTAGGCAAACGCGCCCAGTCGTCTTCTACGCGACTCCACACAGAACCCGGAAAAAACACAGATCAACTCACAACACAGCACGCCACAATTCGGAATATGAAACTGTACTTTAAAATCAAACAGCAACACGGTACATTTGGTAAAGTACATTTATTTTACATTAAATGTTTAGAGAATATTCAGCAATTGCCATATGAACTCCGAAAGCCATTTATTTTATTTTATCTGTATCCGCCATGGTACACAGGGTGTTGCTTTTCGTTAAAAGAAGCACTTTGGAAGCACGGTGAACCGCAAGGCTGTTCCATCAACTAGGCACTAGTCCATCGTAAAGGTTGATATGTTGCTTCTAGCCACTAGTACAGCGTAAGGGCATGTGGGCCCTTGGCGATCGTCCCATAAAATTGTTAGTGTGCTCCAGTTGTTCACACGAAGCTGCAGGTGTCTACTGTAAAAGCCATCTGCTGGTGTCTCAAACCGATGGCAGTAGCAGAAGGGGAGCAAATACCTGTTATGAAAACAAAAAAATTATAATTAGTCTCGCCAGCCGATCTTCATTAATATTACTTATTTTATTTATTACAGCCGATCAGAAACTATTTGCTTGCAAGGATAGTTCAATGGAGTATGTTCGGCTCTAAAATCAATGCGAAAAGTAACGAAATAAATCGAGGCCAACACACAATGATAAACGACAGTTAGTCTACATGCGTGAGGAATGATATGATATATGCTATGGCATTTGTAACGCGCCTATACTCGTGTTTCTAGGCGTGACGAGGCAGGTGGGGAACAAGGGCAGACAGACAACGATCCTACTAGGCCAGGTGTCTTTCTGATCGCGCATGGGGAAGGGCTGTACATGGTTAGTTGAATACAAATTAAATAATAGGGCCAGCTGGTGGCAAGTGCAAGGTAAATGCCGGGAGAAGGGGCTGAAGGATACAGAGACAGTCCCGTAGTGCAGGTAGGCAGTGCAGGGAAAAGAGGCTGGGCCAAGGACCGAGATCGGTGAGACCAGTAGACCTGCATGCCCATGTGCCCACTAGGAACACGTTTTACTTGCTTTTCCTAGCTCTTCATTCATTTATTCATGCATCCATTCATTAAATCTTCATTCCGGTATAAAAGCGTGTAAAGATTTACTTACATTATATTTGAAATTTCCATTGTGTCTCTTCGTAATGCAGTCTGTAAAACGGACCGTGCTCTTGACAACGATTTTTCGTATACTGAACTAAAATGAAACTCGGTCTAGTTTCTGAATTTTCTGCCTTATCGTCTCTTACGTTAATGCGCACCCCCTCCAAATGTAGTTCTTTCGGCATGGTCCCTGTCTCAAGGTCAAAAAACAATAGACCCTTATACTTCCAGTGCGACTTGTGGGCCTCATCTGGGCGCTGTCCTTCGCATTCTTTATTTGCAACACGCATTCTTTATTTGCAACATCACGTAGTATAGGCATCTGTGAGAACTTGAAGTTTAGAATCCGTCTATGTAGTGCGCCTCAATGTGCAAATGCGAACTGGCTTCTCTCCCAAATGCCACGGCCCGCTTGGCTGGCGCGTTCTAAGTGCCCCAATTTTGTCCCCGTTGTCTGCAAGCTTTGCAGCCTAAATTGAGACATTTAATTTTTGGCGGAAGGTCAGGGAAAGTATAAAGTACCACAGGAGTTGAGTTAAAAGTGAGATTTATTGTTTGTTTGTTTGTTTGTATAATTATTTGCAATACGCAAGCCTCCCCTCCGTTAACAGTGCGCAGCATTTACATTTACATGAGATGAGACATGAGAAAAATATATACATACACATATGTGAGGTGAATAGAGAGAATTCAAAGATGACACCCAGCTTGTTCGCCACCCATGATGGTGAAGCTAGGGGTTAGGTTTACAGGTACACTGTACAATAACATTTATTTACAAAAAGACAATCGTATTGCAATTATTTAAACCGGGATTTGTACTTCACAATCAGCTGTGCTTCGGGTGGGCATGGCACAGTCGCAATGTTCGGTGGCAATGGATCACTGCTCTGCACAGAAATGTCCAAAATTCCATATCTGTGCTTCTCTAACACAGCAACAATAAGGCCTTTCACAAAGTCGAACTGCATTTCATCATAGACTGGTTTGATCACCCATTGCTTACTTCGTTTTGAAAACACCTTAGTGTAGCGAGGCATCCTTACTTTACCCCTAGTCCTAGATTGTTCACGTCCGACATTGCTGTTATGGGCCAAGACCGCTAGTAGAGTGCGATGTTTCATGCCCCGAAAGCTAAAATGCAAGCGCTTTGGCCTGTACTTTAGGCACATATTGTGGAACACCTCCAAATCTCCTGTGTGACAGAATTCTGTCAGTCCTCTCAAATCTCTTGATAGAGTTTTGTCGAAAACAATCTTCTCAATGGCTTTGTGTGTCGGTGAAGATGGAATCAACCACTTCTTCTTCCGTGCCTCCTCTGGGGACAAAGGGCCATGTTCACATTGGTGGAAATGTTGATTTGCTGTCCAGCGGTGAACGTTGGTACAGTGGTGCATCAGTGACCGCCATTTTTCAAGTAGTATTTCCACTGACCCCTCACAAGTTTTTGAGCTCCACCAAAGATGGTTGGTGATAGAATGTGACCACTGCAAAATACTTTCAAAACCTTTTTTTTTCCCTGCAGCCGAGATTTTCTTATTGATTGATTTAGCAAGATGCCATATGTCAAATTGATGTTTAATATGTGGGAACTGCTCTCTCATTGTCTTGGCAATTGAAACGTGTCTATCCGTGGCTATGAGGTCGATGTGCATTCCCCTTGATTGTAGATATTCCACTGATTTTATAAATCCTAGTTTCTCCATGGCCACTGACGATGTACATTGTGTTACCTGCACGACCACCGAACTCACAATTTTCTTACTATCCATGTCCTGAAAGTGGTAGGTGCAGTACTTGGCAGAAAATCCAGGGCTGTCGCACTGTCCATCGCCGGGTAGCCTGAATCGTTTGCCTTCGAATGTACTTGCTAGAGACAATTGTTCAATTTTCCAAGCATCACTAATGGCCGGAAACAGATAATCACGTTGGTATATGTAGTACAGCGCTTTAGAAATGAAATGGAGTCCCACAAACTGAAAGAAAGCCTCTAACTTTCTAAAACTGGAGCCACTAAAAAGTGATGCAGCTGCACACAGTAGATTGCCTGCTGGCAGTTTCCTCAGCATCGGTTGTGCAGACCACGAGAACCTATGATTTAATCTACAGGCGGCATTTATTTTGACGTTACTGCCTTTTATTTGACGAGTCACATTAATCAATGGCTTCCCACATACTTTCCCTCTAATGGAATGCACACATTTCAGCATACTTATAATTTCCATCAAACAACTGTTGAATACAATGTATTTGCTCTCTTTCATTAGACTGTCATCCTGCGTCAACGTTGTTTCGGCCTGTGACGCTGTGGAGATTTCAACACATTGGAAAGTAATATCGCTGATATCAAGTTCTGATGCGTCTATGGATGCTGCTGGTTCATTCTCTGTCATTTCGACATCTATTACTTCAACATTGATGGGAGAACACAATAATGTCGACAGGTTTTTTGGTGGCAAATTTTTGGCGGGTGTAGATTGTGTGAATTGATCTCTAACTACTTCAGAGCTATCTTCAATACATTCAATAACATCTTCTTGTGGTGGTGCGGTCGCACTGTAGCTATGGTCCAATGCAACTTTGCTGTAGTCTCCAAACACAGTTAATTCATGTTCTGGCCATTGGACATGAGCATCTCGAGCCTGAACACGCCTCGCCTCAATTAATAGTTCCTCCATAGTGTACACGGTCTGGCAAGCCACATCTCTCATTCGCTTCACTGTCTGTGTGTGTATAGTTCTGACACCCACGGGTGACTGGAGGAGAGATTGGAAAAGGGATGTTCAGTTTAAACACAAGATGGAGTGTAGTAGAATTGACTGGAAAAAAACATAAAATAGTCCCCAGCACAAACATTTTTTTAAAGTTATGAACTGTTTGTAACTAACCTTTTTTTATTTTTTTTCTTTGCAACTTTTTTGACTCGACCTTCAACATCTGCACGCTGTAGCTCCGATTAGTTTCCGCATGTCCTCCCTTCCTCTTGCGCTGCAACGACTATATTTTCTGTATCCGCATAGACAGCACGGAATGAGGCTCCATCGTCTCCCTGAAACATAGTACTTTCATTACTATGTATCAAAATATTGTTAGCATAAAACACACGTGAGGACGAACACACAGGTACATCTCAATAGCCAAACACGATTTAAACATTGTGTGCAACAATCAAACAACAGGTATTCGACCAGTGATGATCTATTTCGATGGAACTGTCAGTATCCATACCTCTGGCTCTGCATGGACTGCCATGAATGGTTGTATTGGAGAGGAGGCATCCGCATCTCCCTGAAACACAGTACTTGCATTAGTATGCTTTTCAATATTGGAAACACAACACACACTTGGGGTCGACGGCACACGTACATATAAAGGGATAACCACAAATGATGCATTGTCCAAAAGAATCAAGGAAAATCCAAATATGATCACATTTCATCGACTTATTTCAACGATTCCTTTACATCTGCATCATCTAAATGAGATGTTGCGATTGTGGTGGAAGCTCCGTCGTCTCCCTGAAACACAGTACTTGGATTAGTATGGTTTTCAATATTGGAAACATAACACACACTTGGGTCGAACGCACAGGTACATATAAAGAGATAACCGCAAATGATGCATTGTCCAAAAGAATCAAGGAAAATCTAAATATGATCACATTTCATCGACTTATTTCTCCGATTTATTTACATCTGCATCATCTAAATTGGATGTTGTGATTGTAGTGGAAGCTTTGTCGTCTCCCTGAAACACAGCACTTGCGTTAATAGGGAAGAAAGTATAGCAAATGGAATCACGTTGTATGATCACGCATGATGGAGCTGTCATTATCCATACCTCGTGCTGCTGAAGAATATCTATGGATGTTGCAAATGTAGTGCGCACTTCCGAAAGCTGTTGCGCTGATTCGTATACGCATGGTCCCGCTTCCACTTCCCCTGGAATTACTTGAATGTCAGGCTCTGCATCAAGTGCAGGGGTTGACGCTCCATCAACTGCCTGAAACATAGTACTTGCATTAGTGAGGAGTACAATAGTGAAAACATAACACACACCTGGGGTCTACAGCACAGGTACATATCAACGGCTAACCACGAATTAAACATTGTGTAGAACAATCAAACGACAAGAATTCCAGCTCTGATGATGACGCTCGATGGAGCTGTCAGTATCCATACCTCCTGCTGGTGAAGAACATCTACAAATGTTGTAGATGTGGCGGACGCTTCAGCATCTCCCTGAAAGACAGTACTTGCATTAGTATGGATAACACTAATTATAACTGAAAACAAACACCAGTGGACGATAACTAAGGTGTATATCAATTGGAAAGCACTAACCAAACATTTGGTAAAATGATTACACGATAAAATAAAAATATTACTTGACATGCATAAAACAAGTCTGTAGCGGATTAGCCTAGTAAGATTACCTGATACGCGCTAGAAGTGGTTGATAACTGCGACCACGTCAAGGATGTAGAATGTTCTTGCTTCAGATTCAAGGGATAGTAAAGAAGTTGTAAAGGTAAATTAATGATTGATAATGAAATGCCAATATTAAAAATAGCCAGGTAAGGCGACAGAATACTTGAAAAATGCTCAATACAGCTGTAGCGCTCCGTATGTTACACGATCTGTCTGGGGGATCACTTGGGCTAGATGCCGCTAAAGTAATTCAGACTTCCTTCCTGAGAGCACAGCGTGCAGGGAAAAGAACACCTGTCAGGCCAAGGGCTCAGGCAAAAAGGCGGAACGCACAGCGGAGCTAGAGGGAAGAAAACAAACAAAGCAAATATTACATACCGTTTGTTGACAATTCCAGTCCCTCTACCCCCTCCGAGACCCACAAGCTTACCTGTGTATTCCTTTTTTCCAGCGGAATACCTACTTGTGATAAGACACAAGACTGGGAGTGAGTGAAGGTCAGAGGAAGTGTTCTTTCTTGAAAGAAGGGGGATCAAAGACTTTCCCCCAATAATGGATAAGTAACGTCAACAGCAAAGCGTCCACAATCCAATGAATGAAAGCAAAATCCAATGTTCCGAAATCAAATGAGCGGGACAAAACATCAGAGCGTCCCACAATCCAAGGAGTGAAGCCAGGAGCCAAGTGTCCCAAGGTCCAAAGAGACAGAGCGATGCAGCGAAGCGTCCCAAAAACACCAACAAATGATGAGCACAGCAAAGCGTCCAACAAAAAAAACAACAAACAAAAAAGGTCAAGCAAAAATTCACCGGGTGTAAATAAACAGCGGCGTTCTTGCTAGCGCGGTAAACAACACTTCAGGGAGAAATTAGAAGTGGTGTAAGATTTCTCGAACGCCTGGATGTAGGGTGTTTCTTTCTTCGCTCGGGGAGCGGATGGCCAGGAGCGATTGAGGAATACGGGGTTGAAGGGATCCGGGAGCCAGACATGAGGAGCAGAACCCAAAGCAAGTCCGGTGGGTATTCCATGGTCGAGCAGGGGAGGAGATCAAACGGAGGTGTAAGACAGAATCAGGAAAACGGATAACAAGGTCCAAGGCAAAGGTAGGATTCGGCAACCAGGTAAGCAAGGAATAGGGAAAAGAACAACTTATCCCAGGAGCGTAGCTCGCGTAACGCAACGGTTTAGGAGCACCGGCTTACTGGGGGCGTGGCCAGATATAGGAAGTGAATACAAAGGAGGCGTGAAACGCACGCAAAAGAAAGTGAAAACGTTCCAAAGGATCCTTGCAGGCACGGTCCTCTTGGGAGATGTAGTTGTTTACCGGCGGTGGCGTCGGCGTTGCTGTAAACGCCAGGCCAAACGCCACGGGCTTCTCCCCTGGACATAAGAATGCCCTAGGAAACCGGGGGGCGTGACAACAGCACAGTTCCCCGTTCCCATATATATACATTGCATTTGTGGGTTATGAAATCGAAAAAGAATATATTGGTAAATGTCATTATTCAAAAAACTATACACTCATATCAATATCGAAATTATTACAAGGGATAGAACACCTACAATATCAATGAATCTGTTCGGATACCTACACACTACCACAAGGCCTAAAGCTAAATCCGGACACTTGACTCACCGGTGGCGGAATGTGAACGAATAGAGTGGGAATAGCATTTTCGAGCAATTTCCGTGTCATTCGCCGTTTATTCTTCTTTGTTACCCAAGATGTTGTGTACATGTCCAAGGAAAAGTGCCGGCTGCAGATGCGGTATCGATCACCCCTCTTGTCCTGTAAGACTTGTTGGACTCTACTTTCCAGCTCATCCAGTGGATATCCACAATGTCTGACCCATTCTCTTATTCGATCAACAGTTTTCGGGAATACATGCATTTTAGTGCCTTCAGATTTCGAATGGGTCTTCGAAGGGCAACCGCCAATCGAACAGGCAGCCATTGTTGATAAATCTGAAAAGTAAATATCAACATTATTATACAATCTTCAAGAATAAAGATTTGATACAAAAGTAAATGAATCATACAATGATCAATGCAAGGTTTGTTTTGGTCGCAGGAACTATACCAGTTCATTATGTGTGGCTTAGTATTTGCATAAGTTGCAGAAATGTATAAATGATGTGACTGAAAACTGAACACGTGACTCATCCCTTGGATGTTCTGTATTGCACGAGAAGGAAACATGGTTACATTATAGACTGGACTCCCGAAGGGTGCAATTCGATGACAATAGACACAGATGAAAATAAATAGATCTATTGATAGCATAGCAATGGAAACTCAAGTCAATAGCAATGAGACCAATGAACATAGCACTATTGTGCACTCTACTCGCAAATAGATAGAAATTTAAAAATCTGCGAAATATGACTAGGATACATGGCCATACCTTGACCAACAAACAGTTGGATTCAGCAAGCAGAGCAGTATGTTGCAGGAGAATAGGTGGGTGGCCACAGGTAGCACACTGATGGGTTTGCTCTAAGCGGTCACAGAAGTTCACGGATAGCACGACGACAAGCAGATTAGCGTAGATCTCAGTGGTTTCCAGGTAACACGTTCAGGAGTTGACTTGCAAAGCACAAAGATAATCTCATGAGACATATCAAGTGGTTTATAAAGTATTAGAAACAGGGGTGTGTTTGTGAATGAATGACGTATGTATGTCGTGGCGTGGTCTTAGGGGGGCAGCCTGCTTCAAGGGGAGGCCTGGCTGGAGACACAGGGTCTGAGGAGGCCATGTGACCGATGGCCCCTTGGCGTGGGATACCTTTTGAAGTGTACATGTAGTTTGGCACCTTGGCCTTTCGCGCCCCTGACAGCCCCCCATGCCAGCGCGCATCCACTGGCGCAAACTGCCTTTGATAGAGGGGGGTGGGATGGATGGGCCTGGGGCGTGCAGATAAGGCACAGGAAGACTGCTGAATGGAGACACACTTATGTGGATTGCAGGGGGGCGGCCTGCTTCAAGGGGAGGCCTGGCTGGAGACACGGGGTCTGAGGAGGCCATGTGACCGATGGCCCCTTGGCGTGGGATACCTTTTGAAGTGTACATGTAGTTTGGCACCTTGGCCTTTCGCGCCCCTGACAGCCCCCCATGCCAGCGCGCATCCACTGGCGCGAACCGCCTTTATATCAATATATAGTATATCGTCTTTAAATCAATGATAGTATATCGTTGCTTATCAATAACAAATGCCACATACCAGAGATTCTTGTGAGCACAGACCCACACTTCAACCGCTGTATTATAGTGGTCAAGACCCTAAGGCCTGTATAATCCAATGGTAATTGTAAGTATAGACATATGTGTGACTTTTATAGAGACATAACCCACTGAAAGACTTTGAACAAGTGTTATTTAGTGCATGCATTATCGAGAATATGTTATGTTAGCTTAGATAGATAGTGACCACCATGCTTCACAGCGACCAGACCTTCACCCATTCAGAGCACAGATGTCTGACGTCCATCCTTGAACGGAGACACACTTGATTCATTTAAAAAATCGAAACAACCGTTGTTAAAATATATGTGGTGTTTTATTTTGTATCTTATTTTGATGACACAAAAATACAAGACTTTAAACATTGTACAGTTCAGGTTGCAGCACAGCGAGAGAAAATCCCCTGAACTGACCGCTGTCACTCTGGAACGTTTCTCTAATGGTACGAACGGCACAGGCGGGTATCACTCTTCGAACGCGGTGTCCAAGCCTCCCGTGGAGCCACCATGTAAAGGAACGATAGGCCACTAGCCTGTACCACCTGTGAAAAGGAATGAAACAAACTGTTTTTAAATGACCAAGATAAGTTTAATAAATGTTTGTTGTCAATGACAATTCTTGTAACTAATGGCATTCTGCACGGACAAATGCTATCTAGACAATGCACACTACTGAATGACTTAAATGCGTTACAATGATATGTAGATGTAATTTCGGATATAGTAGAAGAACATGAAATAGGAGTGGCATGACAAGCAGAGTATACTTACTCGTTACTCGGATTACGAGGACAAACAGTTGCGTGAAGTTCGTGCATAAGCACCATCATTATTCTCAACACGGCCCTTGTGAGGCAGGCTGCCCTGAAGTCTGGCAGCTCGGTGATGCATTGCGTTCGTGGCTCGCCTTCCGAAATGTAGGCCAGGCATCCCGAGTTTTCTCGGCAGCAGCAGTTCTCATCCTCAGTTGGCATTAGCTCGCACCGATTGCATGTGCACCAGGTGGAGACGCCGTCCATTCGACTAGGCCCAGGCTCTTCATCTGTTGATTCGTCCTGCCAACTGCCGTCCGAATCCCCATCGTTTTCGCGTGCTTCCCTTTCCAGTAGTTCCTCCTCAGTATACTCGGGCTCGTACATGTAGGGCATTATTGTAGCCATTGTGTTAAACAAACTAAAATAATTTATAGCGGTGGTACTGGTATCTGTTCACAGGGGCTACAAGCGGCGAAGGTAGCTGACCAGAGCACTGAAACGAGTCACAGAATACTCAAAGTAACACAGAGAGGGGAATGGAATCGAAAATCTGCTTCTGTGTGTTGTGAAACAGTCTGTTTATACTTATTGAAGAAAGAGGCGTCCTGCCATTTCCATGGCGACACGTCATTAGCTGAAGCGCAGCGAATGTTGACACAAGGCGTGCTTTGGCGTTGTGAAATGGGCGGTACAAGTCTGCTGATGACAGGCTCAGGGGCGGGGGAATTGATTTAGTGCCGCAAAAGCAGGTCAGCCAGGGCGATGGGGGGAAAAGATAGGATTAACAGAAAATGGCGGCTCCCTGGTGCTTGTTTTCGCGTGCGTTTAATGGATGAAAACTCTGGTAAGGTCCATAGGAAAGTTTTCTAAAATCGAGCCACTTAGGCTTAAAAAAACATGGCCGACCCGTAGGGACATATAAAAATTTTTACTAGACCATGCCTTTAAGCTTCCCAAAAGAAATCAAGGTTCATTCACATTTCTCCATGATTACTCCAAGTTCTCCATTGCCAGAATCTAATGGATAGAGGAATGCAGAAGAGAAGCTTGAGAAGAAATGGACTGCAGACAGGTTGGATGATATTGTCCAGCTGGAGATTGGGGGAAAGACGGCAGGGTATTCTTGCAGATCAGTCACCACAAAATAGCCCCAAGGTATGAATTATTGTATGAACATAGACAAAGGACTAGCCTGCTTAGAGATTGGACCTGACCTTCAAAAACCTATACAAGTATAATAACCGGGACAAGTATTAGAGAATTTCTAAGCAATAATTGTCAATAGAACTTTCCCACAGTCCTGTTCCAGTAACCGCGGGCAAATCGTTTGCATGAGAAAGGTGCAAACTACCAAAAGTTTGCACCTTTCTCATGCGAAAACACACTAATTCTCACACACACAACACACCCATAACACCCCCTCACCCACACCTTCAGCACACCCCCACACACACACCCAACATAAACAAACCCCACTTACCTTTATCTTCACGCTGGGTTCCTGCAGCGCCAGTTCCCTTTCACTTCCGTGATCGGGAACTGCCGTTGCAGGGTCCTTTTTTCTTTTTTTTTAACAGAAGGCTGTGGCAGTGAGCGGGGCGATGCAGGGACACCCCCGCAGCCCCCATTTTATTTTTTTACAATGCTACCACCAAAGGTTCGAACTTTTGATGTTCGAACCTTTGGTGGTAGCATTTTTACAACTTTTGGTCATTGCAACCATTTTTTTTCGGTACAATCGTCCTAAACCATGAAGACAGCAGTAGAAATGCAATCAGTGTGCGGCACATCACGATGCATAGTACTATTGGTGCAGAGATTAGAGGATTACATATTAGGCAGGTAGGAAAGGATCAGGCAGCAATGTGAGCAGTCATAGTGTCCAAGGGCGGTAGGTGGACTAATGCGTTTCCTAATTGCTTACCAGGGCAATTGAAGTCAGATTTTGATTCGAGGACAAAGCATGCAGGGGACCAAGTACGCATGAAGTCTATTGGGAGTGATTCTGAGAGGCTACTGGGAGAGGTGCATCCTCTGGCTTGGCTCCAGAGAGGTTCAGACAGGGGCCTTTGTTTAGGGCCTTCATGCTGGGGGCTTACTCAACGCCTGACGGCTCCCGATAGGCCAAGAAGAAAGCCCTGTTAGCCAGTCAGAGGCTTGCTATGTAGTTATCATGACCAAACTCGACAACGATGTGTGCGGCCATCTTAGAACGGGAGACATGGTTGAATTTGATGCATGTAGATGAAATGCACCATGTGCTTTAAGGAGTTTTGCACGAAAAAAGCATGAAAACCCAGTAAAAGTCTGGCGGTCATCTGCAAGTAATGATGCAAGGTTATACACGTTTTTAGTGCGCTTTTCTGCAAGATTGCTAACCTGCTGATTGGGAGCTCCACAGCCTCAGTCGTCCAAAGATATTGCGCTCAAGGGGAAATCAAAGGCGGACCACCGACCGCCACCCACGCGGGGAGCAGGAGAAAACCAGTATTTTTGTTTATTTTTTCATTCAAGAGACTGTGTTTTGTGATGCATCGGCAAGTCTATTCGAAAAGGAGCACGTGGTTAGAAACAATTTTGAAAAGACCACTTTGTTCTCCTTTTTTCTTGCCCTAAAGAATTGCCATTCTGACATAACTTGACGCCCTCTGAAAGGAAGGGTATACCCTAGTACAGGAGGAAAGTGGATCCGTAAGGTGGTTGGCAGGTAGATGGAACTATGGGGAAGAATCCTTATCAAGTACTTTATTGAGCTTTGGCATCTTGTTTAATATGTTTGCTTGAATTCTTTGTTTTCTTGAGAAGCATTGTAATACAACTTTCATACAAACCCACTTTAATGCCATGTCTCTTTGTTATCCGCTCTGTACTTCATGATACCAGTTATCTATCAACATTTTATGCAAGCCCGTATGACGCAGAGATCCATGAATCTCAGGGATTCAATTGTGTCTGTATTGAGAACCTATTGAGCAAAAAGAAGTCTGCACTGGCAGATGGTGAGATTGCATTCTTATATAGCTGTGTGATCTTGGATAGAAAACTACATATGCTGAGCTTTTGTGTTTCCCATTAAATGCATTACTTTCCATTTTAAAAGCATTATTACTTAATCTTCTGGACCCAAATAATTATTTGTTTAGCCTGGATTTCATGGATCTTGTGCAAATTTACTGTGATGCGTCCAGTAGAAAGCCCTGTGTACCAGCATCATGTACCAAGTTTTCTGGGTTGGCTTTTGCCCTCGATGGGTCCAGACAAAAGCTGCAGTGTGAATACACAAGTGTAGTTGTGGTGAAAGGTTACATTTCCACTGCCAGAAAACCAACACAGATTGTGGTTGGGAGTGCCAAAAATCGAGAAACTTTCACAGGTGAATATCATATTCTTTATGTTGTATAGTATTTCACCTTTTTGCATTCACCTAAAAGAATTCACCTTTTTTCCCACAGATATAGGTAGAGTGCCAATCTCCAAAGTTGTTTTTAATTTCTGTAACCCCTGTACCTTTAAGTTATATAATTTTCATTTTGGTGAATAAATTCCAGAGAATCTCATTGAGATGGACTACCATATGTGATATTGAACACACGCTTTCTTTAATCCTCAATTAACAAATGTTTAAATGTAAATAGGTAAGGAACAGGCATATCCGTATTCAATTCAAGTGAAGTTTATTCTCCCCCCCCCAGGAAACTGAACCAAAGCTTTCTCCCAGCTGGAATCCAAAAATTATGTATGAACCTCACCCACAGTTTACAAGAACGACACCAGCAGTAGCACTATCTGACCCGGTGCAGATTGGTAGCATGATAGGAAAATTGAAGCTTCAACTGACACTAAAGCAAAATGAAGTCCTTCCTGGCCCTAAGGTAAATTTTTTCTGATATTCTTGGCATTACTTTCCAGTGTCTGATAAATCACTGCTTTCAAAAAAATGTGAAGCTACTATGATTGTTGATTTGTAAGTGATTTCAAACCTCTGTTTCATATTTGGTTGACCTGATCATCTTGTTTTTCAGATACGTGCACTATACTCAGCAATGAATGGGGATAAGTCCTAAATACAAGCAATTAAATAAGACAAAGTAGTTAAGGACCCTCAGAGATCTGACACCAACGTCTTTAGTATTGCATAAATGAATGTGTGGGTTTGCCAGTTTCTTCTTCAGAAATTAACAGTTTGTTCCTCAAGTCTCTGTCAAACCTGAAATTTTCATTTAAAGGGGGTCAGAGACTTAGGAGCCCTTTATTAGGTGACCATCTTTTTTGTACCGCCTTGAAGTTTCCCTTGATGTGATGCCAAGTGGACTTGTGAAGGGAGTATATTATGAAGCTCATGAGATACACAATATGTGTTACTTTCTAGAGTCGCATATTTTCACTTGTTTCAGACAATATCTAGGGTATGGAGTTCTCTTAAAAGATTGTTATAGTTGTGTGAGGAGGTCAAAGAGGCAATGGAGATAAGACAACCCTATTCTAACTTTCAGACCCAGCCCCCAAAAAGTTATATCAGCAGGATAGAACAAAACTACATGTCCCATAAACCACCACGGGAAATGGAGACCAGGTGGGGGAAAAGATAAAATGAACAAAGGGAAGCGGTATAGATACAGCCCTGTCATGCGGTACAGTGACAGGTACGCCCATAACAGTACAGGTTGGAATGGACAAACCGTGCATGGAGCAGGGTGGAGGAGTAAAGGAAAACTGGCTGCAGGTGTGGGAAGTGGGCAGGAAAGGCGGGTGGAAGCTGAGGGGAAGAGAGGAGCAAAGCATGAGTTAAAAGAAGCACCGGGAAACTCATCAGGGGTCTCTCATTACAGCAGCAGCACTGGCCGGAGACCACAGAGAAGTGGGATGAATCCCCAGGTGATGTACATTGGGCGTACTAGGAGGCTGTAGGCGTGGCATCGCAGAGATCCTTCTCAAGAGGCAGACTCTGCGCCAGGAGAGGCTCGAGGAGCGGCAGCGCCGGGGAACACTACCGAAGCGGATTCACTGACAAGGAAAACCTGGCCGTAAACCATTTTCAAAGGACAGTGTTTCCGTGGGTTTACCATCTCTTTGTTTTGTTTTTTATAAACCCAATTTGGACAGCTGGCGAAGGAATGGAAAGCTAGTGTCCGGGGAAAGGAATTCATGTGACCTGATTATTGTTCTTTCAAAGAGGAGCAAAGGTTAAGAGGACATTCATGCGAACTCTGAATTGGTTCACCTTTTTCCCCGAGCAAGCCTGCTGAGCCACATTTAAGCAAGTTTTGTTGTTTATAATGAGGGGCTGGTGGAAAGGTTAACACAGCAATAAATCCTACCCTGTGAACCCTGCATTCCGACTACAGTCTACTACTTTACAAGTTGTTTTTTTATAATGTGGAGGAGTGGTTCAAAATAATATGAAATAAACCAATTTGTTGCAGTTATTCTATATTTTGAAGATCATACACAATCTACATTTTTCACTTCAAACCATCTTATCACCTTCAGTTCTATTTAGTCTTTTTCTTTTTGCTTTAGACAGGTGCCACCACTCCTCCACTTTCCACACTTTGTACATCTTCTTTTGCTCTTGCTATTTCAGGGCTGTTTGTTTGGCTTCATTCTCTAACCATGTTATCCTTTTCCCAGAATTGCCAGCATGAAGGTTCTGAGGTGGCTTTCCTTTTGCTTTCTTCAAAGGAAACAACTCTCTAGCTACAGCAGCGTTCAGTTTCTCTTGTGAATTCTTCTAGGAATGATCACAGTCTTTCTATCTCTCTTATGCAGCTGTTGTAATACTTCCATCCCAACTAAGGACACTTACTCTTGATGTGGGGAGGACTGAGGAAGGGAGCAACAAAGGTGGGTTGGAGCTGCATTTGCAAGCGGAAATGACACATTCCTATAGAGCAGTGGTATTCAAACTGTGGGTCGCGACCCCCTAGGGGTCCGCGGGTGCATCCCAGGGGGGCCCTGAGAGCTCAGCATGAAAAAAGATTTTTTTTTTTTTTATTTTTTTTTTAGATTGGAAGAAATGGTCAGGGGTGGCCCACATGGGCGGGCTGAAGCATGAAACTGTCTCAGGCAACAATGAAAAAGTGGCCCACAGTTGTAAATGGATATTCATTCCTTTAGTCACAGACTGGGCCTCATTACTACTATGGCGGACCAGTAACAACGGTGCTGGTAAGCTACCAGCACCGTTGCTACCGTTCCACCATAGTAAGAGTTGTGCTCGTGGGTGCTTGACAGCCCCCGCCAGGTCTGACCTCAGCTCGTCGGATGCACCAGCACCGTTATTAACGGTGCCGGTGCATCCGAGCTCCCCCTTCCCATTTGAGCCATATGGGGCTCAAATGGGAATGGGGATCTACCGGCACCTTCGAAAGGGCAATTATCATGTCCGCCTAACTCGGCATGACCTAGTAATTGCCCATTCGCGGGTGCCAGACCCGGATGCAACTCCAGTGGCAGCCGTGCCGGTTTTACCGGCACAGCTACCGCCAGAGTAGTTATGAAGCCCACTGTTTCAATAGTACCCAAAGGGGTGCTTTGTGTTAAAATGTAAGTAAATTGTGATATATTCAGCAACAATGGTCAACATTACTAACTGCATAGTGGCCCCTCACCCATTATGGAGGAGCTAAGGAGCCAGCCCAGTGAAACAGTGAGCACTCCCTCAGCTGCTTTATCCAGCTAATGGAGTGCTCCTGGGCTGGCTGAACTGTCAAAGGGAAACACTGTTTCCCTTTGACAGTTCAGTTTAGTTCCCCAGCCGCACATGCTCACTGAGCCATGCAAGTGCTGGGGCGTTTTGCTTCGCCAGCATTGCATAGCTCATTGGAAATGCTGGCTGGGGCACTGCATGTCTGTATGTCCGAGGGGGAGCTCCTGCGCCTCCTCGCACATACGGACAGAGCAGCTGGAGCAGCACCCACACACAGGCCAATGCAGAAGGTACGTTTATGTTCATTGTTTTTATTTAAACATGTGTATGGATGCGTTATGAGTGAGTGTATGGTGATGGATGCTCATGTGAATGATAGAGTGATTGCTGTATGAATGTGCAGCGCCTTGCATATACACATAATCATGTTCATTGTGTTAGGACCAGTGGGGCCCAGGGGACAGGGATGGTATCTTTTTACCGGACATCTATCATTCAAAACCCTCTGCCTTGTCCACAAGGCTTTCTGGGGCCTCGGTCCAAAATACCTTCAGCTATTCCTCCGCAAATACCTCCCCTCTCGAGCTCTTCACTCCTCTACCTCCAACTCCCTCAGGGTCAGTCGTTTATCAAAAAAACGAGCTGGGGGTAGATCTCCGTCTTCGGCTGGGGCCTCCCTCTGGAACAGCGCCCTGCCACTCTAAAACTTGAGGAGAACCATCTTTCTTCCTGCACTTATCAGACCTACCCTGTCTGCTGCCTTAAACGTAGCACTTGCAAATTGCTGGCTGCACTACCACTGTTTGTTGCCTTTATTATTTATTTATTGTTATTTATCTGTTTCTCCTCTGCTTCGCACTTTCCACTTCTCCCCCCTTCCATGCACTTTTCCCCTCACACTTGCGCGTTCTCAATGTCACTGGGCCTAGTAAGATCGCTGTTTTATTCTCCTCTGTTCCCCTCCCTTGCCTTGTCACGCTCTGAAACACTTGTGTACGAGCGCGATAGAAATAAAATATCAATGCCTGCCCCCTGGACTCCCAGCAACAATTGCAAACTGTTTGGCTATTTACCCATTTTTTGTTAAAAGTATGCTCTACAATGCAACATTTTAACCTATTATTTAAAAAAAAATTCACAGGGGGAAACCCCCCCGAACCTCCCCTTAATGCCCCTCCACTTAAAAAAGATTCACCAGCCGCCACTGGCCCTCAGACTGTGTTGGGAACGGGATGGGGGAACCGAGGGACTATGGTGGGAGCAAAATGGGCGGGAACCATGGGATAGTGATGGGAGCAGAGTGGGGAGAGCCCTGGGTGTGTGATGGGGTGGGGAGAGACCAGCGACTGGGTAGGAGTGGGATGAGGGAGCCCAGCGACTTTGATGGGAGCAGGTGACGGCGCGCAATATATACTGTCCATTTGGCATTTCTGGGGGGTCCCGACCTGCCCAAATTTTGCTCAGGGGGGCCCTGGCCAAAAAAGTTTGAAGACCACTGCTATAGAGTGATAAACTGAAGCTCTAGCCCCAGAATGCTAAAGAGGAGCTGAGAAGGGAAGATAAGAGTGAGGAAGATAGTTTTTGGCCCACCAAAGCACTAATATAAATGAGAGGGACAGACCTGAATGAGGTCATTTTTTAGAGCTGAGTAAAAGGCAGAACAGAGCATAACACCTAGATGGTAGGTTGTGTTCACTAAGTATGCTGAACCTCCTGACAGAGACTCGGACACACAGCCTTGCAGATGTAGATGAAGTGAGCAAGCCCAGAAAAGAATGCAGCATCTGGTAATTGAGAAACAGTACACAACAGTTTGGGAAAAGTGAGACTGGTCAAGTTGACCAATTAAGGTATGGAGAAAAAAAGCTGCACAGGCCATTGAGTCAAGCAGAGACGAAACAAGCAAACAGAGAAGTCCCAAAAGTGCGACCCAATTATAGTAGGAACTTGAATAATCTGAGTGGTCTGAGAGTGAGAAACTGATGCTCTTTGTACTATGTAGTCCCATGTCATACTAAAAGAAATTGAATCATCCTAACTCTGTTGAGATGTGAAATCCAGGCCAGGTAAGAAGCATTGAGAGAGGGACTGATCCATTTTGAGATCTGTAATACCTTGTCATGCTTAGAGAGACTTTAATCATAATTTGAACAGTCAGGGACCTGACCTTGTCAAGGGGTTATGAGGGTCACTTTTCATCCCAGCAAAGGAGGTCTACCGGGTGTTTTCCAGAGCCAGTCCAGCCCCAGAGGTGATATGAGGGAGTTGGAGGGTCCCAGTCACTTTTACTCCCTATTGTGCCATGTTGCAAGTGGGAAGTACCAATTTTAATCATCCCATGCCTGCTGTGCAACATGCGTGCCAGTGTTCTCTCGGTTTTCTTTCAGACCGCTCTGCAGCATACCAGACACCTGACCCACGAGAGAGCTGCGACAAGGACTCCAGTTACCAGAACTACTGTTGGCGAATGAGAAGCTATCCAACCTACTAGAAAGAGAAACACTAAAGAAACTAAGCTAAGAAGCATCCAGCTTACTGTGCACCAGCACCTCGCTGTAGTGTACCATGCACGTTGATACCAGTAGGTTTTTGTATTCGATCAGGGCAGGGGGCTAAATGGACATGTTATGCATGTTTCCCTTTACAATCCAGCCCCTGGGAAAAAGTCAGTTAGACCCATGGGAAGGCTACACTCCGATTGAGCAGTTAGAGCGCCAGGGGACCACTCTGGTGGTGATAGTGCATGGTACAAATGTCTTTTAACATTAACATTAACAGAGTGAAGGAAGGGTAAAGGGCTGAATTTGGGTTGTTTGGATGAGGTCAAGGGGTGAGGAGGCGGGCCATTAGACCAGTCGGGTAGGGATGGTGGAGCGGAACATGCAGGAGACTAACATAGAGTGTGCTTAAGGTTAGATTTTGGTTGGCGAGAGAAAGTTGTACTTGGGTGTGAGAGTGCCTGTATGGTGATTAAGGTCAGTGTAGGAGTGAGACTAAGTGGGAGAGTATTTATGTATTGAACATTTGTATGGTGCCTTTACAGCAGAAAGTGTTTCCTGGCACCACAAGACAAAAGAGAGGGGCGGGAGACACAGATGAAAACAACATAATCATGCAAGTGCAGTATCAAGAAGTGTAGGGGGGCAGGTCAGGGAACGGGATGGGAAAGGGGAGGGATAATGGCAAAAGTACTGGAGGGAGGGGACCCAGGGTCCTGGGCAAGTGCTAAGGGGTGACGAGGTGGGATAGTGCCAGGGGAAGCAAGGGGTAGGGTGATAGTGCAAGGACCAGTCTTGGAAGGCTAATCATGGAAGGGAGCCTGAGGGCAAGTGCTGGTAAGAAGGGGAGAAGAGGAGACTGGATGAAGGAAGGCCTGACCACAGCGAGACTCATAAGGGACATGGCATCCAGTCATAGCGACAGGAGAATGTTAACAGGGGAGCGGGAGAGAGTGTCATGATGCCTGCCTCCAAGGAGCCAAACCAGGCCCGGCACCCTCAGAGACAGACACCATGCATTCAAGGGAAGTCCCAGCAGCCCCAGATGGGGGCCCTTTGGACTCAGTCCTGGCGCCGTTGGCGTCAGGCTCATAGTGGACATCAGTCCTGGCGCCAGGCTCATACAGAAGTAGGTTGGGAGTAGTGCTTTGTGTAAACTTACCTGTGCAGACCATGCTGCAACTTCCAAGAGCGGAAGGAACTATTTTTCTAGGGACTACTTGATCTCTAGGGTGTGACCGGTGGAGGAATACATATTTCTGGGGGAAGAATACATACCTGGAACTACTTGAAAGGCTATTTAAGCCACACCCAAGCAGCAGGCCACGCTTCGCGTTGTTCTGCACTTAGCAGCTGGACGCTCACCGTGCCTGCTCCTGCCTTGGTCCTCCATCACGCCTGCCAGCATCCTGGAAACACCTAAAGAAGAAAAGGGAAGAGAACAGGTGAAAACAAGAACCTTACCTGATACATCTGCACTCCGGATTCTGCACGCCGACGATCCTGCAAAGAAGGCAAACATTTTAAACGCGCATCGCATCGCGCGCAGCACGCTGCATTTCACTCACCTGCACGTGGCGTTTTCGAGTCCTGCGACGTCCATCCGGAGCTTCCACCGCCATCCAGCACCTATTGGAAGGAAGGAGAAAGAGAGGTGAGAAGGGAAACACGAATCTAAGTAGAACTTACCTGTGGATCACTTCCCTCTCCGCCTTCGGGTTTGTGCCATACCTTCGGCATCTCAGCACCCCGGCCCCTAAGGGGAAATGAAACAGACATTGTATTAGTGAGAGCATGTGAGAACATTAGCAATACGCTCACTCAAGACTTACCTATTTGCAAGAGAGACACAGCACTCTTTTCGGGTCGGCGCCTTACCTCCGGCATTGCCGTACCCCGGCCCCTATGGGGAAAAAGACATTGGACATTAAAGGAGATACTTAAAACTGCAAAGGAATCTCTCATCGGAATTCTTACCAGAATTTGGCTTCATCCAAATCGCCTGCAACCCGGAATCTTCTCCAGCACCTGCGAAAGAAAAGAACAGATGAGTGAATATAAACTCAAACTTGCCATAAACATTTGCGGTACGACGGGAATGGACAAACTAGTTTAAACTCATCAATCCAGTGAAGTAACTGGAATCACAACGCGCCCCTGCATCAGAAGCAGGATGGAGAGCTCGTCATTTCGGTCCCTAAGGTGAGTCTTCGCAGGGAATCCCAAAAGGGTTTCACGGAGGGAGAGAAGGGAAGTGGGAGGTCGGAACATCACCCGCAGACTATTAACCCTTCCTTTTCACACACAGTGGGATATTTCTCCGAGCCAGAAAAGCCAGGTTGGGGAATCCAGTCCAGTCCATCTTCCGGGTCTCACGCATCTCTGCAGAAGAGGTCACAGCAGTCCCAGCCACGCCCGCGCCTCCGTTGGAACCAGGTGAGCGTTCCAGAGAGGAGGAGGACGAGAAAAGGAAGGTCTTGAGGAGCTTCTGGAACTTAGGGAGGTCCGGCTCAAGACAGAGAGGGGCAGGGAGGCCGTTCCAGAGGAAGGCTACTGCCAGAGATAGAGCTCTACCCCCACGCTCTGCTTGAAGAAACGTCTGATCTGCAGAGAGTTGGAGCTAGAGGACCGAAGCACACTAGCAGAGAGGTATTTAGGGACAGATAGTTAAATGTAGCGACATCCCGAAAGTCTAGTAGATGATGCAGAGGGTCTTGAACTTGATCCTTGCAACCACCGGGAGCCAGTGGAGAGATTTGTAGGGCTGCAGAGATGTGGTGCCTGGGCTTGAGGCAAAGGATAAGTCTTGCAGTCCTATTCTGGATTAGTTCAACAGGGTGAAGTGAGGAGAGAGGCAGATTAAGGAAGAGGCTGTTACATTAATAAAGTCTTGAGAGAACCAGAGCTCTGGAGACGCTGAGTTTCTGGTGGAAGGGGAGTAAAGGGAGAATTCATCTGAGGGGGTGAAGCGAATAGTGGGCCTTCTTGGAAGGTCAGTGATATGAGGAGAGAAGAGTCAGAGGTGACAACCAAGTTTTTAGCCTCACACGAGGGTGACGGGAGGGGACCCAAGGAGGGCGGCCAGAGTATAGGTGGTTTGGAGGGAGTAGTCTTACTGGCATTAAGGCAGAGATCGTTAGCAGCACACCATGCCTGAATAGCAGTTAGACAGTCGGGAATGATTGTCGAGGAAGAGAAAGGAAGCTTAAAAGAAAGAAGTGTCTCATCAGCATAACACTGGAAATGAGGAGAGAAGTAGGAGATCAAGTGGGCAAGGGGGGCAAAGTATATATTGAAAAGCCACAGTGAGAGGATAGAGCCCTGTGGGACGCCACAGGTCGAGAGTGAGGTAGAGGAGAGAAAGGGGCCCAGTTGAACTTGTGAGGGCCGATCAGAGAGGAATGAGGTTAACCAATCCAGAGCCTGTTTATGAGCGTGGAATGATTGATTATGTCAAAGGCCGAGGACTGATCGAGGAGAATACGGGCGGAAGGAGAGTTGGAGTCAAGATTTGAAAGCATGTCATCGCAGATGTTCAAGAGAGCAGTTTCCGTGCCTTTGGCTGCTCTGAAGCCAGACTGGTGGTCGTGAAGGCAGCCAACAGATTCAGTGTGATGAATTAGTTGGGAGATGGCCACATTCTCCAGGAGTTTGCTCAAGAACGGGGTAGTGGAGATAGGGTGGTAGTTAGCAGGGCAGGAAGGGTCTGCAGATGGGTTTTTAAGGATGGGGTGCACAAGGGAGTGCTTGAGGGGTGAAGGGAAGGATCCAGGGGTAAAGGAGTGCTTACAGAACTCAGCCAAGGAGGGAGCGAGAGAGGCAATGTTGTCCTTGAAAGTTCTAGAGGAGCAGGAGAGCCCCTGTTTGGAGGAGACTTTCATAGAGCAGAATGTCTTGGTGATCTCATCCAGTGCTGTGGTTGAGAAGGAGGAGAGTAGGGGGGAGGGAGAGGGGAGGCTGTGGAGGTCTGCATGCCGGTGGGGGAGGAAGGGACGTAGAGGAGAGAGAGAGAGAGAGAGAGAGAGGACAGAATATCCTGAGTCTTGGTTGTGAAATGGGTGCCAACACTGTGCAGAGGGCCTGAGAAGGAAGTGGAGAGTATAGGGAGTAAATGATACTGGGTGTGAAAGGTGACTGGAAGAGTGAAAAGAGGGCTTGTGTGAGAAGAGGGGTGTAGTATAGAGTGGGAGTAGTGGAAGCGGAGAGTAGTGGAGTGAGAATAGTGAGAGCAGTGGGAGTGAAGAGTGGAGGAACGCAGAGTGGAGGACTAGAGTAAAGGGTAGAAGAACATCTCAGGGACAGACAAGAGAGAGAAGGTAGATGGAAGGAACATCAGGATGAGAAATACAAGATCATGGAAGGGAGAAGAACAAGTTAGACCTGGGTAGTTGCAAGGCGCCATATCCTATTTTGAAGGCCATCATAATTCTTGTTGGATACCAGGCTGGATCCACATAGAGGATCTGAATCAGGAGATGGACAAGGAGGCATGTTATTGGAACTCTTTTATTCTTTCTTCAATGGAAAAGAGACACTCCTTTCTCTAGCCCAAGATTCTATGCCTTACTCTAAAAAGAAAAGAGTAAAAGCAGTGCTCGTCCGGATGTCTTTACATAAATGAAGTTCTCGGTCCAGAATCCTAGTTTCTATCCCCTGCTTGTGAAAATAGAAAAATACAAATACAATCCAGACATATTTTTGGCCATTGCCTGATTTAAGGGATGGCTATGAATTTCTGACTCCCTCCTGTGAGTCTCTTTAATATAGGCCTTTGCCTATGTGTACATTTCATATACTGCTGGAGGGTTATCACAGGTTTCTCTCTCTCTCCCTCTCTCTCTCTCTCTCTCTCGCCCTCTCTCTCTCTTGCTCTCTTTTTTTTCTCTTTCTGTCTCTTTCCCTTTCTGTCTTTCTCTCTCTCCCTTTCTTTCTCCCTTTCTCTAAAATGGAGTTTCTCACAAACTTCCTCCCTTCAGGGAGACTTCCTTCTGTTTGGCTTCTTCTCTACTCATGTCTGGGGTACTTTCAGACTTTATATGACCCACCCTCCCCTTTTCACTCCCCACCCTGGTGATTTTCCTTCTTCCCCACTCTGGGCTCTGCTCTTTCTGTTTTCCTGCTCTGGGTTTCTTTGGGTTTCTCTCCACACCAGGGCTTTTCTCAGCCTCTCTCCTTGCTCCTTTTGTGGTCTCCATCTCTGTCTCGACTGTGGGGTTTCTCTATACTTGCCCCACTCTTGGGTCTCTCTTTGCTCTATGGCTTCTCTGTGCTCTCCCCACATTGGTGCTTTTCAGTTTTCTCCCTACCTTGGGGTTTCTCTGTGTCCTTCCCACTCTTTCTTCTTCTTCTTCCTCGCTTCATCGCCCACCTCCTGGTTCCCTTGAGTCTTCTTCTGCCATGCTCCTCAGTAAGGGCATTTAGTCTGTCCGATGCAGAGCCACTTGCCCGCCTCATCAACTGGGTTCTGCTTTGATCACTGTTGGTTCTCGTCTCCCACTTGCTTCATGCAGGGATGATGCTTGCTCTTGGGCATGCCTCAGCGCTCAGAGGTTCCACACTCTCTTCTGTTTCTCTCAGCGGGACTCTTCCGGTTACCCGTCCAGTAGGTGCCCTCCTGCAGTGCAGACCGCTTGCTTGGATGCTGTGTCTGCCTGGCCCTGCCTTTTCTGGGCCTTCCGGCTTACTTAGACTCTGCGGGCTCTTGTGTACGCTGCTCCTTATTGGATTTGTGACACTCCTACAGGTGTCTCGGCCATTCATATCTTTACTGTCTCAGAGGAGGCTTTGGGATCGTTGGGATCAGAAACCAAACCAGCCATTTAAAAAGGTGGTTTTGGTTTATCATCTCAACTCCCACATTTCCAATAAAGGTCTTAGCCGTTGCGCGGAAGGGATGGTGCTATGTCTCCCTCTCTAGGGTTTTCCAGTCCCCTAAACTGGGTCACCCACAGAGCGATCCCACTTGCCCTGTCCCCTAAGGGGTGTTAGGCGTAGAGGGCTCTCCTCCCTAGTCCCAAAAGGGGTGGCGGCTCCCTCTTGGGGAAAGCTGACAAACTCCTTGGATTCGTCCCAGTAGGTGCCTTTAGTACATTGTCCTGCCAGTGCTGACCTAAACCATTATAATGCTAGAAAAGACCAGGCCAAAATAGAGATTCACTGGAGAATAGAAGATAGATGAATGTTGGAATACAAATTACATAATGAAAAATACACGTATCTAAGTGTAAGTCAAGGAGCTGTTAAATCTTCAGTCTGAATTCTGTGATGTGCACGCTTAACTAAGTCTAAGATACCTTGATAGCGTTCAGCATGATATTTATGTATTGTTCAACTGTCTTTAAATCGGTTATTAAGTCTTCATAATAATACTTGTGTACTGCACAATTTCTTTATGGCCAAAGCTAAAGATAATTGAAACTGTTCTTGGGGTGTACAATGTTTGCATCTTAAACACTGGAAAACTCACAGAAACCTCCACTAACTGTATACAGTATTGGCACAGTGAAGCCAACCAGTGTTGAAGTCTGATGACAAAAAGGGTACAAAATAAAACTAAAGTTAATGCATGATCTGTTTTGCTGTGTGTTGAGTAAAAATTCCATCCTAGTATGTGAGGAGTGCGAGCCGCAAAAAACTGGATTGAGCCACCTACTACCTGATGTGTCTCCCTGAAGTTTGTTGGAAGTAGTGGGATCCCACAGGCTCGCCACTCTCACCAAGGCTTGTATCACAGCATAAAGTGTTATACATCCCTTCCACAAAGCTAGTCAGTGAGTCAACCCCAGGGAATCACAGGAGTCCCCCAGTATGAAGTTCACATACCTACTGGGTTAATAGTGGTGAATTTTGTATGCACAGAGTATCTAGAACAGAATATAATGCAAAGTCCCCACAGTGAAACTTTGCCGGACATTGTGCATGCCAGGCCACTATCAGATCACCATAACCTCTGGAAAACAAAGTTCAAGGGACGTGCAGAGAGGGGAAAAGGGTTCCCAGGCTCACTGAGCAAGGAGCATCCTTGAACCCTGTGGGTGGATGATGAAGCCACAAGAAGCCAGAAGATCACTTTGCCTGAGCCGCAGGATGCTGCAAATGCCCAGACACTTTTAGAAAGGATTTTGTGACATTACGTGCCGTGTATAAAGATGCAGACTGAAAAGGTGAGAAAAATCACCTCATCAAGCAACACAGAGTGATCCAACCAAATTTGAAAATCTGTTTGGGGAAATGCAACTCCTGAGCAAATGCAAAGTCACAAAACAATCCCAAGGTGGCCTCAGCCAATCCATGCTGAGACAGATGATAAAACCCAGGAAGCCTTTTAATTAGAGAAGGTTTCTCCAAGAAGGAATGGGGATGCACAAGATCAGAAGGAAGCCGATGCGCTTCAACAGGACTCTTGCTTATAAGAGCAAAACACTACCTGGGAATATGTAGTACATGTTTTGGCAACCTTACATCCACTCCGCTGGAGAAAGGTAACCCAGAGAACTGGCCCAGACCAGGGTAAGCTGACTGAAGGTGGGCATCCTTAGGCGTGGGTCCTCGAGCCAAGCAGCGAAACTAGAAAAAAACTTTGACGAATTGAGGGAATTCATCCCTTCTCCCCAATCGGCAGTCCCTCCCGCCCCTGGAGGCAAGTGGGACCTCAGCGGGAGAGTCTCCCCCTTTGGGGACAATGATTCTCGTTTCTGTGAGGAACTTTCGGATGTTCCCCAAGTGATGGCCTATGTGGTGTTGTATAATTACTCAGAAGGTTATCAGTCTCATGAAGATAACTTGAATCTGTTTGGTCAACATCAAGAAGTTGAGGATGTCCCTTTAAATGAGCGTCTCAAATGGACTGCACTGAGGAAGCTAAAAAGGGATGCGAGATCAAATAACTAACGAGATAGGCCAGCAAGCTGAGAGAGAGTAGAAATCAGAAAGAAGCACAAGAAGTCCCCTGTGCGTAGCACAGCGGAAGAAGGCAGGCCTGTAGCCAAACGCAGAGCCCACATAAGTGCGGTCAGCTGCGACCTGGAGCAAAAAACGCTGGAAAGCCGGCGTCTGAAACCTGAGGAGATTCCGAACTAGTGTAATAGGGAGGTGTGTGGTGGCGTGACCACGAAGCAGATGGGGTGGGTAGCTTGCCCCCACAATAATGCTGATACCAACTGCAGCAGTAAGCAATTCCAGACTTGAGTCACACATTCTTTGACATCAATCCAGAGAGAACTGGATGCTGGAAGTAAGCTGCAGAGCTACAAGGAAGCCAAGAGAAATTCTAAATCCTGCAGGTACCGATACCTTCCCCAAGGAAGACAGATGGTAATACGGGGAACTGGAATATCGGGAAGTCTACAGACTCATTATAAAATAAACAAAACTTGTCTCTATATTAATGTGACAACGATTGGAGGCAAATTGTTTAACCTGACATGTATTCAGGAAGTAACGAGAAATAAGCAAAATACAGAGTGGGTGAGAGATAAATTGAGTTTGTCACCCCGGGAAAAGGGGAAGGTCACTACGTATCCCAAGGATAAGAATTGGACAATACCAGAGAGAGACATTTGGGGAATACCAACCTGTGAGAGCAGGAAGAAAGGACTTGTACATGAAATAGCACTCTGGGACTGTGTGAACAGTAATTGGAAGCAAAGCGGTCAAGACATCCTAGAGGAGTGTAATATAATAGAGAGTCTTAACCCCTGCAGGAGAGAAAGAAGGAATCTGAACAAAGCTAAAATAATCCCTAAAGAGGCGACAAGTGAAACTATTAGTCCCCTACAAGAACTACAAAACTTGAGCCAGCGGATAAAGAAAGACTATCTGCACATAGCTTATTGAGTGGATCATAGTAATCGAGAGAAATCCTGTGACATAACACAGCAACCAGGAGAAGGTAGTGTTGGGAATGTTTTCCATTTATGTGTAATTTTCCCTCCAGTTGTGTACCCCCCAACTTTTTGCTGCTGTTTAAACACCATAGTCTGACTTTTGCCAGTGGAGCTCAGCCTTCTGCTACACTACGCTGGGCTTTCGCTCACTTTGTTATGGGGAAACTGACATGCCCTTAAAGACAGTCAGTACTGGGAGACTTTGTTTCCCTTAGTCCTTTCCAAACTTTTCTGCAATTTGTTACAAATGCACAAAGTACCTTACAGTACAGTGCGCTTGGGTCTTCCTTTCATTTCCAAAGGCCCTAGACTCCCTCAAATAGTTTTTGTGGTAGAAGTGCATATGTACCTTGGACAGGGCTGGTTGCAGCTTATTTTTTCGCATATTTGTAACCCTTTCTTGCCATGCAAACCGCGGTTGGCCCATGAAGATGGCCTGGCTCCAAAATGGCCATGCCACAAGGTTCTTTGTGCTGTCCTTTGGCCACCTTGTCCCTTTGCCTTCCCCAGTACAGGTAGACCTGGGACAGTTCTTATTTGGTCATGCATTTGCCCGTGAAACGCAAGGGGGGGGGGGGGGGGTGTGTGTGTGTGTGTGTGTGTGTGTGTGTGTGTGAGTTTGTGTTACTATCCTTGTGGGGACTTGGGTGTGTAAACATGCACACGCTGTGGGGACTTGATTTCACTGTGGGGACCTAAACCCAAGTCCCCACATGGTAATGCCTTCCAAATGACTTAAAACAACTTAAAAGACATCTGTGCCAATTTTTAGAACTTTTTAAAAAATGGCTTTGTGGGGACCTGTGTTTATTTTGGTGTGTTGATTTTTTACTCAGCTCTGCCCCCGCAGGGTGGGTGTGGTATTGCAGTCATCAACACACGGACAGGAATTTAAACACACTTGATAAATCAGATGCCCTACATGCTTAGGCAGCAGACAGCAGATTCATGGGAACCATTTATAAACAAATACAATTGTGTTTTAAATGGCCTGAACTCTGCGTTTAAATGTAAAATAATGAAATTAAGCTGTTTTTTGTGTATTTTGTATGTTTACAGAATTGTTTATAATTGATATGCAATGTAAATCTTTCCTCATTGATTGCACAACACACTTCCAGATTCATTTCAAGCATTGACTACTTTTGTAATAAACGAATCACAATATGACTTACTTTACTTTCTTATTTTTCTGTGATTTTGTTGAAGTCCCCATAGGGGTGGTGTGTGATGAAATTGAATTCTACACTGTCAAGACAACACATTATGTGCACGGATGTCATCTTGTCTATAGTCTGATATGTGAATTAATTGAATGTTGGCATCACATTTTGTCTGATTATTCAAAAAATATTCACAAAGTTGATGTTTAATTGATACTCATTTGGTTTCCTTACAAGTTGATCTCTAAGGGAAAAAGGTGGCAGTAATGGAATTAGCGCCACTTTGATCAATCTGCTGATATAAGGGTTATTGAAAATGGACACTAATTCCTCTGGTGAAATTAACCCAGAAGAAATGAGCGCTGGAGGAATAAGTAATGAAAACCAGTGATAATTCCCCCGGGGCTAAATCCTCCAGTGGAATTAGAGCTGGAAATAAAAATGCTAATTCCATCCTATCTTCAGGTAAAAATACCGAACGAAACACTGCCAAAAATAGTGGCCAATTCAACCAAAAATACCCAAATGGTGAAGGAAAATGCATTCAGGTGATGCAAATGAAGCCACAGATGCACCCAATTGGCCATACAAGGGTATGTGAATACGAATAGTATGTAATGATGCTGAAGTCCCAATAGAGCTGATATGATGGTACTGAGTCCACCAAAAGGATGGTGTGTGGTCATGTTGAGGTCTCCGTTGGGATGTTGTTTGATGACATAGAGGTCCTCACAGGGATGGTGTGTCATTGTATAGAAGGCCATATAAGAATAGTGTGTATTTATGCTCAAGGTCCCATAGAAATGGAATGCAATGATATTGAATCCTCCAACTGAATGGTGTGTGCTGATGTTGAGGTCCCCACAGGGTTGATATGTGATGATATTGAAGTCCTCACATGGATGGTGTGCGCTGATGGTGAGGTCCCCAAAGGTATGATATGTGATGATATTGAAGTCCTCACATGGATGGTGTGTGCTGATGGTGAGGTCCCCACAGGGATGATATGTGATGATATTGGAGTCCTCACATAGATGGTGTGTGCTGATGGTGAGGTCCCCACAGGCATGATATGTGATGATATTTAAGTCCTCAAATGGACAGTGTGTGCTGATGTTGAGTTCCCCACAGGGTTGATATGTGATGATATTGAAGTCCTCACATGGATGGTGTGCGCTGATGGTGAGGTCCCCAAAGGTATGATATGTGATGATATTGAAGTCCTCACATGGATGGTGTGTGTTGATGTTGAGGTACCCACAGGGTTGATATGTGGTGATATTGAAGTCCTCACGTGGATGGTGTGTGCTGATGGTGAGGTCCCCACAGGGTACACACAGTGGTGTGTGCTGATGTTGAGGTCCCCACATGGTTGATATGTGATGATATTTAAGTCCTCAAATGGGTGGTGTGTGCTGATGTTGAGGTCCCCACAGGGTTGATATGTGATGATATTGAAGTCCTCACATGGATGGTGTGTGATGATGTTGAAGTCTCCTTAATGAAGATGTATTATGATATTAAACATTTTGTATGTGGGCTCTTTGACATTAAATGCCTTACAGATATGTAATGCTTCAAGGAAGTAAAAGAGAGGTTTTGTGAAGATGTTGAAATCATTTAAGAAAGTATTTATAGGCCTGAGTGTGTTTTATGTTAACATGAACTCATGTAATGGTAATGTTACATCATGCTCTGCTTAGTACATGGCCAAATCAGAAATTGAACGAAATCTCACCTGACAATGGGGGTGATTACGAGTTGGGCAGTATTCTGTCTGTAAATCCACTGGACTTACCGTTGTCACCACTTAGTTTGGCAGATTTACAGGTGGATTACACGTGGTGGTGGCGGAGTATGATCCCTTTTTTTCATTGGACTCTATGGGGCATTTTTGGCAGAATTACTGCCTAAGGGAGCAAGGGCTAAAGGTCAGTGTGAACAAGTGCCAGTTTTGCTGGACAAGCAGCAAATACAGCAGAAACATCATCTCTGCAGACATCATTCCTGTAGATCCCGCAAAGACGGAAGCCTTCCTCACCTGGTCAAGACCTCAGAACTTGAAGAAGTTACAGAGTTTCCTTTCTTTAACAGCTACTGGAGATTTGTTGTGGGATATGCCAACATCGTGCAACCGCTTGTGGACCTCATCAAAGGATACCTGCCTAACTAGAGGAGCGGCAGGACTACTCTGCAGACCATTTACACCATCCACATGAGCCCTTTGATGATAGGTGGACCGACTAATGCCAGGAGGCATTCAAGGAGCTGAGGCAGATCCTCACTACTTGAGCTCCTCGAATACTCAAACCAATTCTGGGCTACACAGATCCTCAGTTGCCTTGCATCTTGCACATTGATGCAAGTCTTCCACCTGGTGATTGTGTTTTGATCCACAGCCTGGAAAAAGAGTGGACAGAACAAGCTGAGTAACAAGTGGGAGTCTCAACCATTCAACATTGAGCATCAATTAGTAGTGCTGCCTGTCTACTGACTATGGGTATGAGGACAGCCAAGAAACATCAAGACCTTGCAATGGAACCATCTGCTCCAAGTCCAGGATGAGTTTGAGCTGACACTGGCAGTGAGAGAAGAGGACGTGAACCCGACTCTGAGAGTGTTCTTTCGAGACTAATCCTGATCCCATTGCTCCTGGTAAATTGGATGTGGCAGGTTACCCTTACCCATTCCTCCACTGGAATATAGGGAGCCTGACTTGGTACAGGGTTGATCGCTGGGTCAGGAATAAACCCTAGATGAGGCCCCGGCTGATCTTCATCCTGCAACCAGGGAGAGCACGACTGTCATGAAACTAACATAGGATTCACCGGGGGTCCAATGTGAGTTTCCCATTGCCTGATCCAAAGTTTTCCATTCTTTCTTCTTTAGTGCAGGTGCCTGCGAGTTCAGGGATACTTTGGCAGGCCGCAGGGCATGAGAGGGGGTTGGGGGTAACAGGAGAGAGACACGGGGCATGAGCGAGGGGTGGGGGGCAACAGCAGGGAGACACGGGGCATGACCGGGGGTGCGGGGCAACAGGAGAGAGACACAGGGCATGAGCAGGGGGTGGGGGGGTAACAGGAGAGAGACACGGGGCATGAGTGGGGGGTTGGAGGTAACAGGAGAGAGACACGGGGCATGAGAGGGGGGTGAGGGGTAACAGGAGAGAGACACGGAGCATGAGCGGGGGGTGGGGGGCAACAGGAGAGAGACACGGGGCATGAGAGGGGGGTGGGGGTAACAGGAGAGAGACACGTGGCATGAGCGGGGGGTGGGGGTAACATCAGGGAGACACGGGGCATGATCGGGGATGGGGGGCAACAGGACAGAGATACGGGGCATGAGAGGGGGGTGGGGGTAACAGGAGAGAGACACGTGGCATGAGCGGGGAGTGGGGGTAACATCAGGGAGACACGGGGCATGACCAGGGGTGGGGGGCAACAGCAGGGAGACACGGGGCATGAGCGGGGGTGGGGGGAACACGAGGGAGACACGGGGCATGAGAGGGGGGTGGGAGGTAACAGGAGACAGACACGGGGCATGAGCGGGGGGTTGGGAGCAACAGCAGAGAGACATGGGGCATGACTGGGGGTGGGGGGCAACAGAAGGGAGACACAGGGCATGACCGGGGGGTGGGAGGAAACATGAGAGAGACACAGGGCATGAGAGGGGGATGAGGGGTAACAGGAGAGAGACACGGGGCACGAGAGGGGGGTAACAGCAGAGAGACACGGGGCATGAGCGGGGGTTGGGGGGCAACAGGAGGGAGACACGGGGCATGAGAGGGGGGTGGGGGGTTAACAGGAGAGACATGGGGCATGAGTGGGGGTTGGGGGCAACAGCAGGGAGACACGGGGCATGACCGGGGTGTGAGGGGCAACAGGTGAGAGACACAGGGCATGAGAGGGGGTGGGGGTAACAGGAGAGAGACACGGAGCATGAGCGGGGGGTGGGGGGTAACAGGAGAGAGACACGGAGCATGAGCGGGGGTGGGGGGTAACAGGAGACAGACACGGGGCATGAGTGGGGGTGGGGGCAACAGCAGGGAGACACGGGGCATGAGCGGGGGGAAAACGAGGGAGACACGGGGCATGAGAGGGGGGTGGGGGTAACAGAAGAGAGACACGGGACATGAGTGGGGGGTGGGGGGCAACGGGAGGGAGACGCAGGGCTTGACGGGGGTGGGGGGCAGCAGGAGAGAGACACGGGGCAAGAGAGGGGGGTGGGGGGCAAACAGGAGAGAGACACGGGGCATGAGCGGGAGTGGGGGGCAACATGAGAGAGACACGGGGCAGGAGCGGGGTGGGGGGCAAGAGCAGAGAGACACGGGGCATGAGCGGGGGGTGGGGGGTAACAGGAGAGACATGAGGCATAAGCGAGGGGTGGGGGAACAGGAGAGAGACACGGGGCATGAACGGGGGTGGGGGGCAACAGCAGGGAGACAGGGGGCATGACCAGGGTGGTGGGGGGCAACAGGAGAGAGACACGGGGCATGAGAGGGGGATGGGGGGTAACAGGAGAGAGACACGGGGCATGAGAGGGGGGTGGTGGGGTAACAGGAGAGAGACACGGGGCATGAGCGGGGGTGGGGGGCAACAGCAGGGAGACACGGGGCATGAGCAGAGGGTGGGGGGCAACAGCAGGGAGACACGGGGCATGAGCGGGGGGTGGGGGGAACACGAGGGATACACGGGGCATGAGCGGGGGGTCGGGGTTAACAGGAGAGAGACACGGGGCATGACCGGGGGGTGGGGGGTAACAGGAGAGAGACATGGGGCATGAGAGGGGGGTGGGGGGTAACAGGAGAGAGACACGGGGCATGAGCAGGGGGTAGGGGTAAGAGGAGAGAGACTCGGGGCATGAGCGGGGGTGGGGGGCAACAGCAGGGAGACACGGGGCATGACCGGGGGTGGGGGTCAACAGGAGAGAGACACGGTGCATGAGAGGGGGGTGGGGGTAACAGGAGAGAGAAAAGGGGCATGAGCGAGGGTGGGGGGCAACATGAGAGAGACACAGGGCATGAGCGGGGGTGGGGGGCAACAGCAGGGAGACACGGGCCACGAGCGGGGGTGGGGGGAACACGAGGGAGACACGGGGCATGAGAGGGGGTGGGAGGTAACAGGAGAGAGACACGGGGCATGAGCGGGGGGTTGGGGGCAACAGCAGGGAGACACGGGGCATGACTGGGGGGTGGGGGGCAACAGGAGAGAGACACGGGGCATGAGCGGGGGGTGGGGAGTAACAGGAGAGACATGAGGCATAAGCGAGGGGTGGGGGAACAGGAGAGAGACACGGGGCATGAGCGGGGTGTTGGGGCAACAGCAGGGAGACACGGGGCATGACCGGGGTGGTGGGGGGCAACAGGAGAGAGACACGGGGCATGAGAGGGGGGTGGGGGGTAACAGGAGAGAGACACGGGGCATGAGCGGGGGTGGGGGGCAACAGCAGGGAGACACGGGGCATGAGCGGAGGGTGGGGGGCAACAGCAGGGAGATACGGGGCATGAGCGGGGGGTGGGGGAACACGAGGGAGACACGGGGCATGAGCGGGGGGTCGGAGTTAACAGGAGAGAGACATGGGGCATGAGCGGGGGGTAGGGGGCAACAGGAGAGAGACACGGGGCATGAGCGGGCAGTGGGGGGCAACAGCAGGGAGACACGGGGCATGACCAGGGGGTAGGGGGCAACATGAGAGAGACACGGGGCATGAGGGGGTGTGGGGGGTAACAGGAGAGAGACACGGGGCATGAGCGGGGGTATGGGTAACAGGAGAGAGACTCGGGCATGAGCGGGGGTGGGGGGCAACAGCAGGGAGACACGGAGCATGACCGGGGGTGGGGGTCAACAGGAGGGAGACACGGGGCATGACCGGGGGGTGGGGGCGACACGAGAGAGACACGGGACATGAGTGAGGGGTGGGGGGTAACAGGAGACAGACACGGGGCATGAGCGGGGGTGGGAGGCAACAGCAGGGAGACACGGGGCATGAGTGGGGGAAAACGAGGGAGACACGGGGCATGAGCGGGGGGTGGGGGGTAACAGAAGAGAGACACGGGACATGAGCGGAGGGCAAAAGGAGGGAGACACAGGGCATGACCGGGGGGTGGGGGGCAACAGGGAGACACAGGGCATGGCTGGGGGGTCGGGGCAACAGGAGAGGGACTCAGGGCTTGACCTTGGGGTGGGGGGCAACAGGAGAGAGACACGGGGCATGAGAGGGGTGGGGGTAACAGGAGAGAGACAGGGGGCATAAGCAAGGGGTGGGGGAACAGGAGAGAGACACGGGGCATGAGCGGGGTGTTGGGGCAACAGCAGGGAGACACGGGGCATGACCGGGGTGGTGGGGGGCAACAGGAGAGAGACACGGGGCATGAGAGGGGGGTGGGGGGTAACAGGAGAGAGACACGGGGCATGAGCGGGGGTGGGGGGCAACAGCAGGGAGACACGGGGCATGAGCGGAGGGTGGGGGAACACGAGGGAGACACGGGGCATGAGCGGGGGGTCGGAGTTAACAGGAGAGAGACATGGGGCATGAGCGGGGGGTAGGGGGCAACAGGAGAGAGACACGGGGCATGAGCGGGCAGTGGGGGGCAACAGCAGGGAGACACGGGGCATGACCAGGGGGTGGGGGGCAACAGGAGAGAGACACGGGGCATGAGGGGGTGTGGGGGGTAACAGGAGAGAGACACGGGGCATGAGCGGGGGTATGGGTAACAGGAGAGGGACTCGGGGCATGAGCGGGGGTGGGGGGCAACAGCAGGGAGACACGGAGCATGACCGGGGGTGGGGGTCAACAGGAGGGAGACACGGGGCATGACCGGGGGGTGGGGGCGACACGAGAGAGACACGGGACATGAGTGAGGGGTGGGGGGTAACAGGAGACAGACACGGGGCATGAGCGGGGGTGGGAGGCAACAGCAGGGAGACACGGGGCATGAGTGGGGGAAAACGAGGGAGACACGGGGCATGAGCGGGGGGTGGGGGGTAACAGAAGAGAGACACGGGACATGAGCGGAGGGCAAAAGGAGGGAGACACAGGGCATGACCGGGGGGTGGGGGGCAACAGGGAGACACAGGGCATGGCTGGGGGGTCGGGGCAACAGGAGAGGGACTCAGGGCTTGACCTTGGGGTGGGGGGCAACAGGAGAGAGACACGGGGCATGAGAGGGGTGGGGGTAACAGGAGAGAGACAGGGGGCATAAGCAAGGGGTGGGGGAACAGGAGAGAGACACGGGGCATGAGCGGGGTGTTGGGGCAACAGCAGGGAGACACGGGGCATGACCGGGGTGGTGGGGGGCAACAGGAGAGAGACACGGGGCATGAGAGGGGGGTGGGGGGTAACAGGAGAGAGACACGGGGCATGAGCGGGGGTGGGGGGCAACAGCAGGGAGACACGGGGCATGAGCGGAGGGTGGGGGAACACGAGGGAGACACGGGGCATGAGCGGGGGGTCGGAGTTAACAGGAGAGAGACATGGGGCATGAGCGGGGGGTAGGGGGCAACAGGAGAGAGACACGGGGCATGAGCGGGCAGTGGGGGGCAACAGCAGGGAGACACGGGGCATGACCAGGGGGTGGGGGGCAACAGGAGAGAGACACGGGGCATGAGGGGGTGTGGGGGGTAACAGGAGAGAGACACGGGGCATGAGCGGGGGTATGGGTAACAGGAGAGGGACTCGGGGCATGAGCGGGGGTGGGGGGCAACAGCAGGGAGACACGGAGCATGACCGGGGGTGGGGGTCAACAGGAGGGAGACACGGGGCATGACCGGGGGGTGGGGGCGACACGAGAGAGACACGGGACATGAGTGAGGGGTGGGGGGTAACAGGAGACAGACACGGGGCATGAGCGGGGGTGGGAGGCAACAGCAGGGAGACACGGGGCATGAGTGGGGGGAAAACGAGGGAGACACGGGGCATGAGCGGGGGGTGGGGGGTAACAGAAGAGAGACACGGGACATGAGCGGAGGGCAAAAGGAGGGAGACACAGGGCATGACCGGGGGGTGGGGGGCAACAGGGAGACACAGGGCATGGCTGGGGGGTCGGGGCAACAGGAGAGGGACTCAGGGCTTGACCTTCGGGTGGGGGGCAACAGGAGAGAGACACGGGGCATGAGAGGGGTGGGGGTAACAGGAGAGAGACAGGGGGCATGAGCGGGGGGTGGGGGGCAACAGCAGGGAGACACGGGGCATGACCGGGGGTGGGGGTCAACAGGAGAGAGACACGGGGCATGAGAGGGGGGTGGGGGTAACAGGAGAGAGAAAAGGGGCATGAGCGAGGGTGGGGGGCAACATGAGAGAGACACAAAGCATGAGCGGGGGTGGGGGGCAACAGCAGGGAGACACGGGGCATGAGCGGGGGGTTGGGGGCAACAGCAGGGAGACACGGGGCATGACTGGGGGTGGGGGGCAACAGGAGAGAGACACGGGGTATGAGCGGGGGGTGGGGAGTAACAGGAGAGACATGAGGCATAAGCGAGGGGTGGGGGAACAGGAGAGAGACACGGGGCATGAGCGGGGTGTTGGGGCAACAGCAGGGAGACACGGGGCATGACCGGGGTGGTGGGGGGCAACAGGAGAGAGACATGGGGCATGAGAGGGGGTGGGGGGTAACAGGAGAGAGACACGGGGCATGAGCGGGGGTGGGGGCAACAGCAGGGAGACACGGGGCATGAGCGGAGGGTGGGGGCAACAGCAGGGAGATACGGGGCATGAGCGGGCGGTGGGGGAACACGAGGGAGACACGGGGCATGAGCGGGGGGTCGGAGTTAACAGGAGAGAGACATGGGGCATGAGCGGGCGGTAGGGGGCAACAGGATAGAAACACGGGGCATGAGCGGGCAGTGGGGGGCAACAGCAGGGAGACACGGGGCATGACCAGGGGGTGGGGGGCAACAGGAGAGAGACACGGGGCATGAGGGGGTGTGGGGGGTAACAGGAGAGAGACACGGGGCATGAGCGGGGGTATGGGTAACAGGAGAGAGACTCGGGGCATGAGCGGGGGGTGGGGGGCAACAGCAGGGAGACACGGAGCATGACCGGGGGTGGGGGTCAACAGGAGAGAGACACGGGGCATGAGAGGGGGATGGGGGTAACAGGAGAGAGACACGGGGCATGAGCGATGGTGGGGGGCAACATGAGAGAGACACAGGGCATGAGCGGGGGTGGGGGGCAACAGCAGGGAGACACGGGGCATGAGCGGGGGGAACACGAGGGAGACACGGGGCATGAGAGGGGGGTGGGAGGTAACAGGAGACAGACACGGGGCATGAGCGGGGGGTTGGGAGCAACAGCAGAGAGACAACGGGCATGACTGGGGGTGGGGGGCAACAGAAGGGAGACACGGGGAATGACCGGGGGTGGGAGGTAACATGAGAGAGACACGGGGCATGAGAGGGGGATGAGGGGTAACAGGAGAGAGACACGGGGCACGAGAGGGGGGTGGGGGTAACAGCAGAGAGACACGGGGCATGAGCGGGAGTTGGGGGGCAACAGGAGGGAGACACGGGGCATGACCGGGGGGTGGGGGCGACACGAGAGAGACACGGGACATGAGTGAGGGGTGGGGGGTAACAGGAGACAGACAGGGGGCATGAGCGGGGGTGGGAGGCAACAGCAGGGAGACACGGGGCATGAGTGGGGGGAAAACGAGGGAGGCACGGGGCATGAGCGGGGGGTGGGGGGTAACAGAAGAGAGACACGGGACATGAGCGGGGGGCAAAAGGAGGGAGACACAGGGCATGACCGGGAGGTGGGGGGCAACAGGGAGACACAGGGCATGGCTGGGGGGTCGGGGCAACAGGAGAGGGACTCAGGGCTTGACCTTGGGGTGGGGGGCAACACGGGGCATGAGAGGGGTGGGGGGTAACAGGAGAGAGACAGGGGGCATGAGCGGGGGTCGGGGGCAACAGCAGGGAGACACGGGGCATGAGCGGGGGGAGGGGGAACACAAGGGAGACACGGGGACTGAGCAGGGGTGTGGGGGTAACAGGAGAGAGACACGGGGTTGTGAGGGGCAACAGCAGGGAGACACGGGGCATGAGTGGAGGTGGGGGGTGACAGGAGAGACACGAGGCATGAACGGGGGGTGGGGGGCAACAGCAGGGAGACACGGGGCATGACTGGGGGTGGGGGGTAAAAGGAAAGAGACACAGGGCATGAGAGGGGGCGGGGGGGTAACAAGAGAGAGACACAGGGCATGAGTGGGGGGTGGGAGGCAACAGCAGGGAGACAAGGGGAATGAGCAGGGGGTGGGGGTTAACAGGAGAGACACACGGGGCCTGAGCGGGGGTGGGGAGCAACAGGAGGGAGACACAGGGCATGACCGGGGGGTGGGGGGCAACAGGGAGACACAGGGCATGGTTGGGGCGGTCGGGGCAACAGGAGAGGGACTCAGGGCTTGACCTTGGGGTGGGGGGCAATAGGAGAGAGACACGGGGCATGAAAGGGGGGTGGGGGGTAACAGGAGAGAGACAGGGGGCATGAGCGGGGGTCGGGGGCAACAGCAGGGAGACACGGGGCATGAGCGGGGGGTGGGGGGAACACAAGGGAGACACGGGGCATGAGCAGGGGTGTGGGGGTAACAGGAGAGAGACACGGGGCATGAACGGGTTGTGAGGGGCAACAGCAGGGAGACACGGGGCATGAGTGGGGGTGGGGGGTAACAGGAGAGACACGAGGCATGAACGGGGGGTGGGGGGCAACAACAGGGAGACACGGGGCATGACTGGGGGGTGGGGGGTAAAAGGAAAGAGACACAGGGCATGAGAGGGGGGTGGGGGGGTAACAAGAGAGAGACACGGGGCATGAGTGAGGGGTGGGGGGCAACAGCAGGGAGACACGGGCATGAGTGGAGGGTGGGAGGCAACAGCAGGGAGACACGGGGCATGATCAGGGGGTGGGGGTTAACAGGAGAGAGACACGGGGCATGAGCGGGGTTGGGGGGCAACAGCAGGAAGACACGGGGCATGAGCGGGGGTGGGGGGCAACAGGAGAGAGACACGGGGCATGAGCGGGGTTGGGGGGCAACAGCAGGAAGACATGGGGCATGAGCGGGGGGTGGGGGGGAACAGGAGAGAGACACGGGGCATGAGCGGGGGGTGGGGGGTAACAGGAGAGAGACACGGGGAATGAAAGGGGGGTGGGGGGTTAACAGGAGAGAGACACGGGGCATGAGTGGGGTTGAGGGTAACAGGAGAGAGACTCGGGCATGAGCAGGGGGTGGGGGGCAACAGCAGGGAGAGACGGGGCATGACCGGGGGTGGGGGGGCAACATGAGAGAGACACTGGGCATGAGAGGGGGGTGAGGGTAACAGGAGAGAGACACGGGGCATGAGCCGGGGGTGGGGGGCAACATGAGAGAGACACGGGGCATGAGCGGGGTGTGGGGGGCAACAGCAGGGAGACACGGGGCATGAGGGGGGGTGGGGGGAACACGAGGGAGACACGGGGCATGAGCGGGGGGTCGGAGTTATCAGGAGAGAGACATTGGGCATGAGCGGGGGGTAGGGGGCAACAGGAGAGAGACACGGGGCATGAGCGGGCAGTGGGGGGCAACAGCAGGGAGACACGGGGCATGACCAGGGGGTGGGGGCAACAGGAGAGAGACACGGGGCATGAGGGGGGGTGGGGGGTAACAGGAGAGAGACACGGGGCATGAGCGGGGGTATGGGTAACAGGAGAGAGACTCGGGGCATGAGCGGGGGGTGGGGGGCAACAGCAGGGAGACACGGAGCATGACCGGGGGTGGGGGTCAACAGGAGAGAGACACGGGGCATGAGAGGGGGGTGGGGGTAACAGGAGAGAGACACGGGGCATGAGCGAGGGTGGGGGGCAACATGAGAGAGACACAGGGCAAGAGCGGGTGTGGGGGGCAACAGCAGGGAGACACGGGGCATGAGCGGGGGTGGGGGGAACACGAGGGAGACACGGGGCATGAGAGGGGGGTGGGAGGTAACAGGAGACAGACACGGGGCATGAGCGGGGGGTTGGGAGCAATATCAGGGAGACATGGGGCATGACTGGGGGTGGGGGGCAACAGAAGGGAGACACGGGGCATGACCGGGGGGTAGGAGGTAACATGAGAGAGACACGGGGCATGAGAGGGGGGTGAGGGGTAACAGGAGAGAGACACAGGGCACGAGAGGGGGGTGGGGGTAACAGCAGAGAGACACGGGGCATGAGCAGGGGTTGGGGGCAACAGGAGGGAGACACGGGGCATGACCGGGGGGTGGGGGCGACACGAGAGAGACACGGGGCATGAGTGAGGGGTGGGGGGTAACAGGAGACAGACACGGGGCATGAGCGGGGGTGGGAGGCAACAGCAGGGAGACACGGGGCATGAGTGGGGGGAAAACGAGGGAGACACGGGGCATGAGCGGGGGGTGGGGGGTAACAGAAGAGAGACACGGGACATGAGCGGGGGTGGGGGGCAAAAGGAGGGCGACACAGGGCATGACCGGGGGGTGGGGGACAACAGGGAGACACAGGGCATGGCTGGGGGGTCGGGGCAACAGGAGAGGGACTCAGGCCTTGACCTTGGGGTGGGGGGCAACAGGAGGGAGACACGGGGCATGAGAGGGGGGCGGGGGGTAACAGGAGAGAGACAGGGGGCATGAGCGGGGGACGGGGGCAACAGCAGGGAGACACGGGGCATGAGCGGGGGGTGGGGAACACAAGGGAGACACGGGGCATGAGCAGGGGTGTGGGGGTAACAGGAGAGAGACACGGGGCATGAGCGGGTTGTGAGGGGCAACAGCAGGGAGACACGGGGCATGAGTGGGGTGGGGGGTAACAGGAGAGACACGAGGCATGAACGGGGGTGGGGGGCAACAGCAGGGAGACACGGGGCATGACTGGGGGGTGGGGGGTAAAAGGAAAGAGACACAGGGCATGAGAGGGGGGCAGGGAGGTAACAAGAGAGAGACACGGGGCATGAGTGGGGGGTGGGGGGGCAACAGCAGGGAGACGCGGGCATGAGTGGGGGGTGGGAGGCAACAGCAGGGAGACACGGGGCAAGAGCAGGGGGTGGGGGTTAACAGGAGAGAGACACGGGGCCTGAGCGGGGGTGGGGGGCAACAGGAGGGAGACACAGGGCATGACCGGGGGTTGGGGGGCAACAGGGAGACACAGGGCATGGCTGGGGGGTCGGGGCAACAGGAGAGGGACTCAGGGCTTGACCTTGGGGTGGGGGGCAATAGGAGAGAGACACGGGGCATGAGAGAGGGGTGGGGGGTAACAGGAGAGAGACAGGGGGCATGAGCGGGGGTCGGGGGCAACAGCAGGGAGACACGGGACATGAGCGGGGGGTGGGGGGAACACAAGGGAGACACGGGGCATGAGCAGGGGTGTGGGGGTAACAGGAGAGAGACACGGGGCATGAGCGGGTTGTGAGGGGCAACAGCAGGGAGACACGGGGCATGAGTGGGGGTGGGGGGTAACAGGAGAGACACGAGGCATGAACGGGGGGTGGGGGGCAACAGCAGGGAGACACGGGGCATGACTGGGGGGTGGGGGGTAAAAGGAAAGAGACACAGGGCATGAGAGGGGGGTGGGGGGTAACAAGAGAGAGACACGGGGCATGAGTGGGGGGTGGGGGGGCAATAGCAGGGAGACACGGGCATGAGTGGGGGGTGGGAGGCAACAGCAGGGAGACACGGGGCATGAGCAGGGGGTGGGGGTTAACAGGAGAGAGACATGGGGCATGAGCGGGGGTAGGGGGCAACAGCAGGAAGACATGGGGCATGAGCGGGGGTGGGGGGCAACAGGAGAGAGACACGGGGCATGAGCGGGGCGTGGGGGGTAACAGGAGAGAGACACGGGGAATGAAAGGGGGGTGGGGGGTTAACAGGAGAGAGACACGGGGCATGAGCGGGGTTGAGGGTAACAGGAGAGAGACTCGGGCATGAGCAGGGGGTGGGGGGCAACAGCAGGGAGAGACGGGGCATGACCGGGGGTGGGGGGCAACATGAGAGAGACACTGGGCATGAGAGTAGGGTCAGGGTAACAGGAGAGAGACACGGGGCATGAGCCGGGGGTGGGGGGCAACATGAGAGAGACACGGGGCATGAGCGGCGGGTGGGGGGCAACAGCAGGGAGACACGGGGCATGAGCGGGGGTGGGGGGAACACGAGGGAGACACGGGGCATGAGAGGGGGTGGGGGGCAACAGCAGGGAGACATGTGGCATGAGCGGAGGGTGGGGGGCAACAGCAGGGAGACACGAGGCATGAGCGGGGGGTGGGGGGAACAAGAGGGAGACACGGGGCATGAGCGGGGGTGGGGGTTAACAGGAGAGAGACACGGGGCGTGAGCAGGGGGTGGGGGGCAACAGGAGAGAGACACGGGGCATGAGCGGGGGTTGGGGGGCAACAGCAGGAAGACACGGGGCATGACCGGGGGGTGGGGCAACAGGAGAGAGACACGGGGCATGAAAGGGGGGTGGGGAGTAACAGGAGAGAGACACGGGGCATGAGCAGAGGGTGGGGGGCAACAGCAGGGAGACACGGGGCATGACCGGGGGGGTGGGGGGCAACATGAGAGAGACACGGGGCATGAGCAGAGGATAGGGGAAACAGGAGAGAGACACGGGGCATGAGAGGGGGTGGGGGTAACAGGAGAGAGACACGGGGCATGAGTGGGGGGTGGGGGGCAACAGGAGGGAGACACGGGGCATGACCGGGGGGTGGGGGCGACACGAGAGAGACACGGGACATGAGTGAGGGGTGGGGGGTAACAGGAGACAGACACGGGGCATGAGCGGGGGTGGGAGGCAACAGCAGGGAGACACGGGGCATGAGTGGGGGGAAAACGAGGGAGGCACGGGGCATGAGCGGGGGGTGGGGGGTAACAGAAGAGAGACACGGGACATGAGCGGGGGGCAAAAGGAGGGAGACACAGGGCATGACCGGGAGGTGGGGGGCAACAGGGAGACACAGGGCATGGCTGGGGGGTCGGGGCAACAGGAGAGGGACTCAGGGCTTGACCTTGGGGTGGGGGGCAACACGGGGCATTAGAGGGGTGGGGGGTAACAGGAGAGAGACAGGGGGCATGAGCGGGGGTCGGGGGCAACAGCAGGGAGACACGGGGCATGAGCGGGGGGAGGGGGAACACAAGGGAGACACGGGGACTGAGCAGGGGTGTGGGGGTAACAGGAGAGAGACACGGGGTTGTGAGGGGCAACAGCAGGGAGACACGGGGCATGAGTGGAGGTGGGGGGTGACAGGAGAGACACGAGGCATGAACGGGGGGTGGGGGGCAACAGCAGGGAGACACGGGGCATGACTGGGGGTGGGGGGTAAAAGGAAAGAGACACAGGGCATGAGAGGGGGGCGGGGGGGTAACAAGAGAGAGACACAGGGCATGAGTGGGGGGTGGGAGGCAACAGCAGGGAGACAAGGGGAATGAGCAGGGGGTGGGGGTTAACAGGAGAGACACACGGGGCCTGAGCGGGGGTGGGGAGCAACAGGAGGGAGACACAGGGCATGACCGGGGGGTGGGGGGCAACAGGGAGACACAGGGCATGGTTGGGGCGGTCGGGGCAACAGGAGAGGGACTCAGGGCTTGACCTTGGGGTGGGGGGCAATAGGAGAGAGACACGGGGCATGAAAGGGGGGTGGGGGGTAACAGGAGAGAGACAGGGGGCATGAGCGGGGGTCGGGGGCAACAGCAGGGAGACACGGGGCATGAGCGGGGGGTGGGGGAACACAAGGGAGACACGGGGCATGAGCAGGGGTGTGGGGGTAACAGGAGAGAGACACGGGGCATGAACGGGTTGTGAGGGGCAACAGCAGGGAGACACGGGGCATGAGTGGGGGTGGGGGGTAACAGGAGAGACACGAGGCATGAACGGGGGGTGGGGGGCAACAACAGGGAGACACGGGGCATGACTGGGGGGTGGGGGGTAAAAGGAAAGAGACACAGGGCATGAGAGGGGGGTGGGGGGGTAACAAGAGAGAGACACGGGGCATGAGTGAGGGGTGGGGGGCAACAGCAGGGAGACACGGGCATGAGTGGAGGGTGGGAGGCAACAGCAGGGAGACACGGGGCATGATCAGGGGGTGGGGGTTAACAGGAGAGAGACACGGGGCATGAGCGGGGTTGGGGGGCAACAGCAGGAAGACACGGGGCATGATCAGGGGGTGGGGGTTAACAGGAGAGAGACACGGGGCATGAGCGGGGTTGGGGGGCAACAGCAGGGAGACACGGAGCATGACCGGGGGTGGGGGTCAACAGGAGAGAGACACGGGGCATGAGAGGGGGGTGGGGGTAACAGGAGAGAGACACGGGGCATGAGCGAGGGTGGGGGGCAACATGAGAGAGACACAGGGCAAGAGCGGGTGTGGGGGGCAACAGCAGGGAGACACGGGGCATGAGCGGGGGTGGGGGGAACACGAGGGAGACACGGGGCATGAGAGGGGGGTGGGAGGTAACAGGAGACAGACACGGGGCATGAGCGGGGGGTTGGGAGCAATAGCAGGGAGACATGGGGCATGACTGGGGGTGGGGGGCAACAGAAGGGAGACACGGGGCATGACCGGGGGGTAGGAGGTAACATGAGAGAGACACGGGGCATGAGAGGGGGGTGAGGGGTAACAGGAGAGAGACACAGGGCACGAGAGGGGGGTGGGGGTAACAGCAGAGAGACACGGGGCATGAGCAGGGGTTGGGGGCAACAGGAGGGAGACACGGGGCATGACCGGGGGGTGGGGGCGACACGAGAGAGACACGGGGCATGAGTGAGGGGTGGGGGGTAACAGGAGACAGACACGGGGCATGAGCGGGGGTGGGAGGCAACAGCAGGGAGACACGGGGCATGAGTGGGGGGAAAACGAGGGAGACACGGGGCATGAGCGGGGGGTGGGGGGTAACAGAAGAGAGACACGGGACATGAGCGGGGGTGGGGGGCAAAAGGAGGGCGACACAGGGCATGACCGGGGGGTGGGGGACAACAGGGAGACACAGGGCATGGCTGGGGGGTCGGGGCAACAGGAGAGGGACTCAGGCCTTGACCTTGGGGTGGGGGGCAACAGGAGGGAGACACAGGGCATGAGAGGGGGGCGGGGGGTAACAGGAGAGAGACAGGGGGCATGAGCGGGGGACGGGGGCAACAGCAGGGAGACACGGGGCATGAGCGGGGGGTGGGGAACACAAGGGAGACACGGGGCATGAGCAGGGGTGTGGGGGTAACAGGAGAGAGACACGGGGCATGAGCGGGTTGTGAGGGGCAACAGCAGGGAGACACGGGGCATGAGTGGGGTGGGGGGTAACAGGAGAGACACGAGGCATGAACGGGGGGTGGGGGGCAACAGCAGGGAGACACGGGGCATGACTGGGGGGTGGGGGGTAAAAGGAAAGAGACACAGGGCATGAGAGGGGGGTAGGGGGGTAACAAGAGAGAGACACGGGGCATGAGTGGGGGGTGGGGGGGCAACAGCAGGGAGACGCGGGCATGAGTGGGGGGTGGGAGGCAACAGCAGGGAGACACGGGGCAAGAGCAGGGGGTGGGGGTTAACAGGAGAGAGACACGGGGCCTGAGCGGGGGTGGGGGGCAACAGGAGGGAGACACAGGGCATGACCGGGGGTTGGGGGGCAACAGGGAGACACAGGGCATGGCTGGGGGGTCGGGGCAACAGGAGAGGGACTCAGGGCTTGACCTTGGGGTGGGGGGCAATAGGAGAGAGACACGGGGCATGAGAGGGGGGTGGGGGGTAACAGGAGAGAGACAGGGGGCATGAGCGGGGGTCGGGGGCAACAGCAGGGAGACACGGGACATGAGCGGGGGGTGGGGGGAACACAAGGGAGACACGGGGCATGAGCAGGGGTGTGGGGGTAACAGGAGAGAGACACGGGGCATGAGCGGGTTGTGAGGGGCAACAGCAGGGAGACACGGGGCATGAGTGGGGGTGGGGGGTAACAGGAGAGACACGAGGCATGAACGGGGGGTGGGGGGCAACAGCAGGGAGACACGGGGCATGACTGGGGGGTGGGGGGTAAAAGGAAAGAGACACAGGGCATGAGAGGGGGGTGGGGGGTAACAAGAGAGAGACACGGGGCATGAGTGGGGGGTGGGGGGGCAATAGCAGGGAGACACGGGCATGAGTGGGGGGTGGGAGGCAACAGCAGGGAGACACGGGGCATGAGCAGGGGGTGGGGGTTAACAGGAGAGAGACATGGGGCATGAGCGGGGGTAGGGGGCAACAGCAGGAAGACATGGGGCATGAGCGGGGGTGGGGGGCAACAGGAGAGAGACACGGGGCATGAGCGGGGCGTGGGGGGTAACAGGAGAGAGACACGGGGAATGAAAGGGGGGTGGGGGGTTAACAGGAGAGAGACACGGGGCATGAGCGGGGTTGAGGGTAACAGGAGAGAGACTCGGGCATGAGCAGGGGGTGGGGGGCAACAGCAGGGAGAGACGGGGCATGACCGGGGGTGGGGGGCAACATGAGAGAGACACTGGGCATGAGAGTAGGGCCAGGGTAACAGGAGAGAGACACGGGGCATGAGCCGGGGGTGGGGGGCAACATGAGAGAGACAGGGGGCATGAGCGGCGGGTGGGGGGCAACAGCAGGGAGACACGGGGCATGAGCGGGGGTGGGGGAACACGAGGGAGACACGGGGCATGAGAGGGGGTGGGGGGCAACAGCAGGGAGACATGTGGCATGAGCGGAGGGTGGGGGCAACAGCAGGGAGACACGAGGCATGAGCGGGGGGTGGGGGGAACAAGAGGGAGACACGGGGCATGAGCGGGGGTGGGGGTTAACAGGAGAGAGACACGGGGCGTGAGCAGGGGGGGGGGGGCAACAGGAGAGAGACACGGGGCATGAGCGGGGGTTGGGGGGCAACAGCAGGAAGACACGGGGCATGACCGGGGGGTGGGGCAACAGGAGAGAGACACGGGGCATGAAAGGGGGGTGGGGAGTAACAGGAGAGAGACACGGGGCATGAGCAGAGGGTGGGGGGCAACAGCAGGGAGACACGGGGCATGACCGGGGGGGTGGGGGGCAACATGAGAGAGACACGGGGCATGAGCAGAGGATAGGGGAAACAGGAGAGAGACACGGGGCATGAGAGGGGGTGGGGGTAACAGGAGAGAGACACGGGGCATGAGCGGGGGGTGGGGGGCAACAGGAGGGAGACACGGGGCATGACCGGGGGGTGGGGGCGACACGAGAGAGACACGGGACATGAGTGAGGGGTGGGGGGTAACAGGAGACAGACACGGGGCATGAGCGGGGGTGGGAGGCAACAGCAGGGAGACACGGGGCATGAGTGGGGGGAAAACGAGGGAGGCATGGGGCATGAGCGGGGGGTGGGGGGTAACAGAAGAGAGACACGGGACATGAGCGGGGGGCAAAAGGAGGGAGACACAGGGCATGACCGGGAGGTGGGGGGCAACAGGGAGACACAGGGCATGGCTGGGGGGTCGGGGCAACAGGAGAGGGACTCAGGGCTTGACCTTGGGGTGGGGGGCAACACGGGGCATGAGAGGGGTGGGGGGTAACAGGAGAGAGACAGGGGGCATGAGCGGGGGTCGGGGGCAACAGCAGGGAGACACGGGGCATGAGCGGGGGGAGGGGGAACACAAGGGAGACACGGGGACTGAGCAGGGGTGTGGGGGTAACAGGAGAGAGACACGGGGTTGTGAGGGGCAACAGCAGGGAGACACGGGGCATGAGTGGAGGTGGGGGGTGACAGGAGAGACACGAGGCATGAACGGGGGGTGGGGGGCAACAGCAGGGAGACACGGGGCATGACTGGGGGTGGGGGGTAAAAGGAAAGAGACACAGGGCATGAGAGGGGGGCGGGGGGCTAACAAGAGAGAGACACAGGGCATGAGTGGGGGGTGGGAGGCAACAGCAGGGAGACAAGGGGAATGAGCAGGGGGTGGGGGTTAACAGGAGAGACACACGGGGCCTGAGCGGGGGTGGGGAGCAACAGGAGGGAGACACAGGGCATGACCGGGGGGTGGGGGGCAACAGGGAGACACAGGGCATGGTTGGGGCGGTCGGGGCAACAGGAGAGGGACTCAGGGCTTGACCTTGGGGTGGGGGGCAATAGGAGAGAGACACGGGGCATGAAAGGGGGGTGGGGGGTAACAGGAGAGAGACAGGGGGCATGAGCGGGGGTCGGGGGCAACAGCAGGGAGACACGGGGCATGAGCGGGGGGTGGGGGGAACACAAGGGAGACACGGGGCATGAGCAGGGGTGTGGGGGTAACAGGAGAGAGACACGGGGCATGAACGGGTTGTGAGGGGCAACAGCAGGGAGACACGGGGCATGAGTGGGGGTGGGGGGTAACAGGAGAGACACGAGGCATGAACGGGGGGTGGGGGGCAACAACAGGGAGACACGGGGCATGACTGGGGGGTGGGGGGTAAAAGGAAAGAGACACAGGGCATGAGAGGGGGGTGGGGGGGTAACAAGAGAGAGACACGGGGCATGAGTGAGGGGTGGGGGGCAACAGCAGGGAGACACGGGCATGAGTGGAGGGTGGGAGGCAACAGCAGGGAGACACGGGGCATGATCAGGGGGTGGGGGTTAACAGGAGAGAGACACGGGGCATGAGCGGGGTTGGGGGGCAACAGCAGGAAGACACGGGGCATGAGCGGGGGGTGGGGGGCAACAGGAGAGAGACACGGGGCATGAGCGGGGTTGGGGGGCAACAGCAGGAAGACACGGGGCATGAGCGGGGGGTGGGGGGGAACAGGAGAGAGACACGGGGCATGAGCGGGGGGTGGGGGGTAACAGGAGAGAGACACGGGGAATGAAAGGGGGGTGGGGGGTTAACAGGAGAGAGACACGGGGCATGAGTGGGGTTGAGGGTAACAGGAGAGAGACTCGGGCATGAGCAGGGGGTGGGGGGCAACAGCAGGGAGAGACGGGGCATGACCGGGGGTGGGGGGGCAACATGAGAGAGACACTGGGCATGAGAGGGGGGTGAGGGTAACAGGAGAGAGACACGGGGCATGAGCCGGGGGTGGGGGGCAACATGAGAGAGACACGGGGCATGAGCGGGGTGTGGGGGGCAACAGCAGGGAGACACGGGGCATGAGGGGGGGTGGGGGGAACACGAGGGAGACACGGGGCATGAGCGGGGGGTCGGAGTTATCAGGAGAGAGACATGGGGCATGAGCGGGGGGTAGGGGGCAACAGGAGAGAGACACGGGGCATGAGCGGGCAGTGGGGGGCAACAGCAGGGAGACACGGGGCATGACCAGGGGGTGGGGGCAACAGGAGAGAGACACGGGGCATGAGGGGGGGTGGGGGGTAACAGGAGAGAGACACGGGGCATGAGCGGGGGTATGGGTAACAGGAGAGAGACTCGGGGCATGAGCGGGTGGTGGGGGGCAACAGCAGGGAGACACGGAGCATGACCGGGGGTGGGGGTCAACAGGAGAGAGACACGGGGCATGAGAGGGGGGTGGGGGTAACAGGAGAGAGACACGGGGCATGAGCGAGGGTGGGGGGCAACATGAGAGAGACACAGGGCAAGAGCGGGTGTGGGGGGCAACAGCAGGGAGACACGGGGCATGAGCGGGGGTGGGGGGAACACGAGGGAGACACGGGGCATGAGAGGGGGGTGGGAGGTAACAGGAGACAGACACGGGGCATGAGCGGGGGGTTGGGAGCAATAGCAGGGAGACATGGGGCATGACTGGGGGTGGGGGGCAACAGAAGGGAGACACGGGGCATGACCGGGGGGTAGGAGGTAACATGAGAGAGACACGGGGCATGAGAGGGGGGTGAGGGGTAACAGGAGAGAGACACAGGGCACGAGAGGGGGGTGGGGGTAACAGCAGAGAGACACGGGGCATGAGCAGGGGTTGGGGGCAACAGGAGGGAGACACGGGGCATGACCGGGGGTGGGGGCGACACGAGAGAGACACGGGGCATGAGTGAGGGGTGGGGGGTAACAGGAGACAGACACGGGGCATGAGCGGGGGTGGGAGGCAACAGCAGGGAGACACGGGGCATGAGTGGGGGGAAAACGAGGGAGACACGGGGCATGAGCGGGGGGTGGGGGGTAACAGAAGAGAGACACGGGACATGAGCGGGGGTGGGGGGCAAAAGGAGGGCGACACAGGGCATGACCGGGGGGTGGGGGACAACAGGGAGACACAGGGCATGGCTGGGGGGTCGGGGCAACAGGAGAGGGACTCAGGCCTTGACCTTGGGGTGGGGGGCAACAGGAGGGAGACACGGGGCATGAGAGGGGGCGGGGGGTAACAGGAGAGAGACAGGGGGCATGAGCGGGGGACGGGGGCAACAGCAGGGAGACACGGGGCATGAGCGGGGGGTGGGGAACACAAGGGAGACACGGGGCATGAGCAGGGGTGTGGGGGTAACAGGAGAGAGACACGGGGCATGAGCGGGTTGTGAGGGGCAACAGCAGGGAGACACGGGGCATGAGTGGGGTGGGGGGTAACAGGAGAGACACGAGGCATGAACGGGGGGTGGGGGGCAACAGCAGGGAGACACGGGGCATGACTGGGGGGTGGGGGGTAAAAGGAAAGAGACACAGGGCATGAGAGGGGGGCAGGGGGGTAACAAGAGAGAGACACGGGGCATGAGTGGGGGGTGGGGGGGCAACAGCAGGGAGACGCGGGCATGAGTGGGGGGTGGGAGGCAACAGCAGGGAGACACGGGGCAAGAGCAGGGGGTGGGGGTTAACAGGAGAGAGACACGGGGCCTGAGCGGGGGTGGGGGGCAACAGGAGGGAGACACAGGGCATGACCGGGGGTTGGGGGGCAACAGGGAGACACAGGGCATGGCTGGGGGGTCGGGGCAACAGGAGAGGGACTCAGGGCTTGACCTTGGGGTGGGGGGCAATAGGAGAGAGACACGGGGCATGAGAGGGGGGTGGGGGGTAACAGGAGAGAGACAGGGGGCATGAGCGGGGGTCGGGGGCAACAGCAGGGAGACACGGGACATGAGCGGGGGGTGGGGGGAACACAAGGGAGACACGGGGCATGAGCAGGGGTGTGGGGGTAACAGGAGAGAGACACGGGGCATGAGCGGGTTGTGAGGGGCAACAGCAGGGAGACACGGGGCATGAGTGGGGGTGGGGGGTAACAGGAGAGACACGAGGCATGAACGGGGGGTGGGGGGCAACAGCAGGGAGACACGGGGCATGACTGGGGGGTGGGGGGTAAAAGGAAAGAGACACAGGGCATGAGAGGGGGGTGGGGGGTAACAAGAGAGAGACACGGGGCATGAGTGGGGGGTGGGGGGGCAATAGCAGGGAGACACGGGCATGAGTGGGGGGTGGGAGGCAACAGCAGGGAGACACGGGGCATGAGCAGGGGGTGGGGGTTAACAGGAGAGAGACATGGGGCATGAGCGGGGGTAGGGGGCAACAGCAGGAAGACATGGGGCATGAGCGGGGGTGGGGGGCAACAGGAGAGAGACACGGGGCATGAGCGGGGTGTGGGGGGTAACAGGAGAGAGACACGGGGAATGAAAGGGGGGTGGGGGGTTAACAGGAGAGAGACACGGGGCATGAGCGGGGTTGAGGGTAACAGGAGAGAGACTCGGGCATGAGCAGGGGGTGGGGGGCAACAGCAGGGAGAGACGGGGCATGACCGGGGGTGGGGGGCAACATGAGAGAGACACTGGGCATGAGAGTAGGGTCAGGGTAACAGGAGAGAGACACGGGGCATGAGCCGGGGGTGGGGGGCAACATGAGAGAGACACGGGGCATGAGCGGCGGGTGGGGGGCAACAGCAGGGAGACACGGGGCATGAGCGGGGGTGGGGGGAACACGAGGGAGACACGGGGCATGAGAGGGGGTGGGGGGCAACAGCAGGGAGACATGTGGCATGAGCGGAGGGTGGGGGGCAACAGCAGGGAGACACGAGGCATGAGCGGGGGGTGGGGGGAACAAGAGGGAGACACGGGGCATGAGCGGGGGTGGGGGTTAACAGGAGAGAGACACGGGGCGTGAGCAGGGGGTGGGGGGCAACAGGAGAGAGACACGGGGCATGAGCGGGGGTTGGGGGGCAACAGCAGGAAGACACGGGGCATGACCGGGGGGTGGGGCAACAGGAGAGAGACACGGGGCATGAAAGGGGGGTGGGGAGTAACAGGAGAGAGACACGGGGCATGAGCAGAGGGTGGGGGGCAACAGCAGGGAGACACGGGGCATGACCGGGGGGGTGGGGGGCAACATGAGAGAGACACGGGGCATGAGCAGAGGATAGGGGAAACAGGAGAGAGACACGGGGCATGAGAGGGGGTGGGGGTAACAGGAGAGAGACACGGGGCATGAGCGGGGGGTGGGGGACAACAGGAGGGAGACACGGGGCATGACCGGGGGTGGGGGCGACAGGAGAGAGACACGGGGCATGAGAGAGGGGTGGGGGGTAACAGGAGAGAGACACGGGGCTTGAGCGGGGGTGGGGGGCAACATGAGAGAGACACAGGGCATGAGCGGGGGGTGGGGGGCAACAGCAGGGAGACACAGGGCATGAGCAGGGGTGGGGGGAACACGAGGGAGACATGGGGCATGAGAGGGTGGTGGGGGTAACAGGAGAGAGACACAGGGCATGAGCGGGGGTGGGGGGGCAACAGCAGGGAGACACAGGGCATGACTGGGGCGTGGGGGGCAACATAAGGGAGACACGGGGCATGACCGGGGGTGGGGGCAACAGGAGAGAGACACAGGGCATGAGGGGGGGTGAGGGGTAACAAGAGAGAGACACGGGGCATGAGAGGGGGGTGGGGGGTAACAGGAGAGAGACACGGGGCATGAGCGGGGGGTGGGGGGCAACAGGTGGGAGACACGGGGCATGACCGGGGGGTCAGGGCAACAGGAGAGAGACACGGGGCATGAGAGGGGGGTGGGAGGCAACAGCAGGGAGACACGGGGTATGAGTGGGGGGAAAACGAGGGAGACACGGGGCATGAGAGGGGGGTGGGGGTAACAGAAGAGAGACACGGGACATGAGCGGGGGGTGGGGGGCAAAAGCAGGGAGACACGGGGCATGACCGGGGGGTGGGGGGCAACAGAGAGACACAGGGCATGGCTGGGGGGTCGGGGGCAACAGGAGAGAGACACAGGGCTTGACCTGGGGGTGGGGGGGCAACAGGAGAGAGACACGGTGCATGAGAGGGGGGTGGGGGGTAACAGGAGAGAGACACGTGGCATGAGCAGGGGTCTGGGGCAACAGCAGGGAGACACGGGGCATGAGCGCGGGGTGGGGGAACATGAGGGAGACATGGGGCATGAGCAGGGGTGTAACTGTAATTCCCAATTTTCCGCGCAAATAGCGCAGCGCTAAATGTGCCTGAAATAGGAATTTATTGGGCGCATTTACCCCCAGCTTATTGCTGGGGGTAAAAGCTGCCAGACTCATGTTTGGGCGGACCCTTAAATGCAGCGGTAATAGCATTACCGCAGCATTTAAGGGCTACCCCCAACTCATGATGTTTATGCCTAGTTATTTATTTATTTATTTATCATTTCACCACTGGATTGGATTAGAACTTTAATGCTGCTGCTGGGAGATGATTATCTCTGAAAAGATGCAAAAAGATCAATTTCTTTTGCGTACCATAATGTATGTTATGTGAAATGTGGTTTTGTTTTGAATACTTTAAATACTGTACTTGACTTTTAATTAAATCATTGTTTTTAAACTCATGCCGTACATTGCAATAGTTTTACATCCTTTTCATGAAGTTCATTCATGGCGCTTTCTGGCTTGCAGAATCAGGAGAAGCTGAGGGTGGGTGATGGGGCCGTGATATGCGCAAAGCTCAAAGCCTTTGTCATGTAGAACTTGACCAGCTACCATTCGCACCTCTCTGCCTGGTAACCATGACAATTTGAGTTTGTCTGCTGCCAAGGAGGCACACCCAGCAGATCAATCAAGGGCAGGAAGGGTCACTCTGAAGTGGCCTGCCAGTTTCAGTACTTGCAGATTTTACTAGACGTGAGGCATCTTGCTTTTGTTTGAAAACGGCCAATGTTTTCATTAGGTTTTCCGAAGTTTCAGAAGAGCATTTCTGAAATCTGACCTGCTTCAAAGGAAAAGCGCTGATTCGTAATGACACGCTTTTAGTTGCAGGCAGTAATCACACACAACTCTTTAGTTGTCATTTTTGTTTGTCTATTTGAAAACATTATACAAATGTATCTGGCATAGACTCCTTTCAGCATGCGTGGGATATCAGGAAGGGGAACACTGTATGACGAGCAGCGTGCGTTGTTAGAGCTGTGTTTGTGTGTGCTCTCAGTGTCAAAATGTACAGATGCTGTAGGTAACAAACAGGACAAGTAGAAAAGATATGTTTTCAGAGAATTAGATGGCAAAGCTTTTCAAGGTTGAGGTGCATTGAAAGAGATGTGTGTGGTCCAAGCAATGGAATACATGAGTGCTGCCTGTCAGAACAGAGCTACATTGTTACATTGGTGTGTGCATTTGTTGACTGCTTTGGTTACTTTGCCTTGTGACGATTGGACACATAGGGCCTCATTACGACCCCCGCGCTAAACCATGGTGCTATTAGCACCATGGTCCATGCCGGGGTCCGCCATGGTGAATGGCGGAATTACCGCCTCATTCCAAGGTTGGCTGGGCGGTAATTCCCCATTCACCATGGGCCCTTCCCCATTCCCATTTTTGCCCCATAGGGCTCAATGGGAATGGGGAAGGCGCTAAGTACGGTGCCGCAAATTGCGGCACCATACTTAGCACTAAGGTCCCTTTGCGGCACCCTACTTTAACGGCTGGTAAAACCAGCCGTTAAGGTCGGGTCCCGCAAAGGGACCTCGTAATTAGGCGCTAAGTGTTTAACGCCGCCGCAGCCTTTTACGGCGCCGTTAAACACTTAGGGCCTCATTACGACCCTGGCGGTAAGTGAAAAACGATGGCGGTAAATGGTTACCGCCATCGTTTTCCGCCAGGTCCGATCATGACTCCTGACCGTAAACTACGATGCCAATAGCGGCATCGTAGTTAACGCTGCCGCTAACTGCGCTAAGGGTGCGCGCACGCGACCGCCCACACCGTACTTAGCGCCATGGCGGAAAGGTACGCAAATGCCGACCCAAGCGGACATGCACCTAACGCCATCACCGAGGCCGCTAAGTACCTTACCGCCATGGTGCAAATAACGCCATCGCGAACCAACCGTAAAGGGCCAATTCAAGTGAATGCAGCTGCCACAGGTGCACAGAAACAGCACAGGTGAAGGCAATACAGACTCAGGGGAGTACAAAAAGAGCACACCCCACCCCTACCCACACCCAGTCACACTCCACAATGATGGCAATACGACTAGCAATGTTGGGGCTGGAGGACCTGATAGCAATGCATGTGCTACTACAACAGCAACAACAACAACAACAACAGGCAGCACAGAGGAGACGCAGGAGGAGAAGGAGGGCAAGGCAGGCCCAGCAAGCCCCACCAGCACAGCCAGTGCCACCACGCAGGCAGCCCCCAATCCCACGCATCAGAGCCAATCCAAACAACCTCACTGCTGAGCAGATCCACACCCTGTACCGTTTGGACCGGGACACCATCACCGCCATCGTAGACATGACACACGACGACATCGTCAGCATGATAGAAAGTCCAACCGCCACCCCCCTCCCTACTGAAGGTAGTGGCTGTACTCCACTTCCTGGCCACAGGCACCTACCAGCACACAGTGGGGCACCTGCATGGCATTTCACAACCATTATTCTCACAAACACTCATCCAAGTGCTCGATGCCCTCCTCAAGCACACAGACGACCACATCTCATTACCACGGACTGCCCAGGAGATTGCAAACACCAAAGTGGGTTTCCATGCACTAGCCAGCATACCCGGTTGCATTGGTGCCATCGACTGCACCCATGTGGAATTGGTGGTTCCACGTGCCATGGAGGTACCGTACCGCAACCGGAAACAGTTCCACTCTATCAACGTGCAAATGGTCTGTGACTCCAACAAGATCATCACACATTGTTGTGCCCGATTCCCCGGATCAACCCATGATTCAATGGTCCTGAGGAACTCCACAATACCACGCTACATGGAGCGACATGCAGGCCCAAGATCCTGGCTACTCGGTGAGTGCAATGTCATGGAAGTGGGCATGGGAATGACGTACCAGTGCATACTCCACCTGGCAGAAAGGGGGGGGGGAAGATGCATACTCCACCTGGCAGAAAGGGGGGGGGGGAAGATGCATACTCCACCTGGCTGTGAGTAACACAGAGAACGGATACAGAGGAAGGGCACTCACAATGCACAAAACCCCTCTGCATACATAGGGTGATGGCATGCAAAACAGGCCATGGCAGCAATGAGCATATACTGGTTGCATAGTGTGAATCAATTAGTGCATGTAGAAGTGAGCCAAGGTAACAGTTCCATGCCAGCCATGGTGGAACATCATGTTCCTGATCAGACAACATGACTGACACATACATTCTCGCCTACATACAGGTGATGCAGCCTATCCCCTGAAGAGGTGGCTCCTCACGCCAGTCCGGAACCCGCAGAACCAGCACGAGGAGGACTTCAACCGTGCACATACACGTACTCGTGTGGTCATAGAGCAGACATTCGGCCTCCTGAAGGCACGGTTCCGAAGCCTCAGCAGGTCTGGTGGGGCACTCCTGTATGGCCATGAGAAGGTGGCAAAGATCGTCATGGCATGTGTCATGCTGCACAATATGTGCGTCAGACGGAATGTGCCCATGCCCCCTGACGCAGAACTGCAACCACCTGACGATGAAGATGAGGAGGGTGCAGATGGGGCGCCACCACATGGAGGAGGCGATGCACAGGAGGGGCGTGCCATGCGCCAAAGTATCATCGACCACTGCTTCTAGCACACACGGCTGGTGTTTATCGCATGGAGACTGCACTTGGGGCACTGTGTGTCTCTGGGACATGCACACTGTGGACTGTACACCAATAAAGCACACATACGCAATGAAAATGTCCACACATTTCTTTTTTTGAAAGAAAAAAGTGTATTGGAACTATGAACTGTCGTGTCACACCCCCTCCCACCTCCCCCCTGCACACCCCAACACACCCCCTCCCACCTCCCACCTCCCCCCTGCACACCCCAACACACCCCCTCCCACCTCCCACCTCCCCCCTGCACACCCCAACACACCCCCTCCCACCTCCCACCTCCCCCCTGCACACCCCAACACACCCCCTCCCACCTCCCCCCTGCACACCCCAACACACCCCATGTAGCTGTCAACAGATGCCTGTGACCGTGTCCACAGGCCGTCACAAGCCCCCTCTCCCGGCCCCCGGGGCACCCCTGGCTGTGGAGCGCAGGTTGCGTCCAGAACGGCGCACGGGGCTGCTCTGCGCAGAACTGGCAGTGGAGGATGTCCCTGGCTGCCCCTGTGCATGCAGCTCCTGTCGTGTGTGGGTGAGGTCAGTGACCGCACGACGCAAGCCCGCAAGTTCGGCACAGATGTCCCTGGACATGGCCTGCATGGCATCCCTCAGGGTGGCAGTGCTCTGCGCCACTTCCGCCCTTAGTGTCTCCGTGGCCTGTTCAATGCTGAACCTAGCCCCCACACATTCCGCGGCATGCTCATCCAGCATTGCGGACAGTTGATGCTGCCGCTGAGTGATGTCCTCGAGGGACGGCTGGCCGTGCTGGCCCATGGCCAGTGCAGGTGGAGTGATGGAGGGGCTGGTCCCCTCCTGTGGAGTGTGGACAGGGCATGGGGTGGAAGGCCACTCCTCTGCCTCAGTGTGCCCCTGTGTGTCGCCCTCATGGGGGCTGGCGTCTGAGAAACAGGGGGAATGTAGTTGGTCAGTGGGGCTTCTGACCTCCTGCTCCATGTCCGAGTCAGAACATGCAGCTGTTGCAGCTGTCTCCCCGATGTTGCTGCTGGCCGCTGACCCCCTGCCTTCTGTGGCAGGCAATGTCGGTGGAGGTGGAGCAGCTGCTGCTGGCCTGCTGCCAACAGGGGTGCTTGCCGGTGGGACCTCCGGTATGCCTGCAGTGGGACCTGCTTGTCGTGGGGTCTGCCTCACTGCAGCTGAGGTTGAGGGTGCAGGGAGGTTGTCGTTGGACTTCGCTCTCTTCGGCGCAGGGGTGTCCTGGTCCTCTGGGTGTGATTCTGTGCCTGTGGTGGAGCAAAGGTGGGAGGGCGTTATTGATGGGTCTACGGACTTCTGAATGACAATGGTTGACATTATTTTGGCCAGTGGATGAGGCAGATTTCAGGCAGTGCCATGCAGGTTGTCTCCTTTTGGTGTGGTATGTGGATGCAGGTATGCGGGTGCCAGCAGTGTATGCAGGGTGGTGCTCGCATGTGGCTATGGGCAGTATTGATTTGTGTTGCATTTACACTCTAGGGCAACCTTGTGCTACACATGATTGGACTGCTGTGACTATGGCATGTCTTGTATGAGGCACCTACCTTCATCGCCTGATGTCGGGGCTCCCCTTTCCATCCCTCCAACGCCTTCGATGGATTCCATGCCGATGGTGGTAGCACAGATCTCCTCCCACGGTTGGAGTTTCAGGGGGGATTCCGACCCTCCACCGGTTCCCTGGGCAAGGTTGCGGTTTGCCGAGATGACGGCTCTGACCCGTATGCGCAGGTCATCCCAGCGCTTCCGGCACTGCTGTGGGGTGCGGGGTACGGTCCCCACCGCGCTGACGCGCTCAGCCACCAGGGCCCAGATGGCCTTCTTCTTCCCGATTGCTGTCCTGGTCATTTCAGGGGAGAATACAACACCTGCGTTGTCCTGCAGGGTCTCCGCTAGCATGCAGAGTTCCTCCCGGCTGAATCGCTCCTGGCGCTGGCGGTCACATGCCTTTTTCACGGATTTTGGCATTTTCGGGAACTTGGATGGGTGGGTGTTTGGTTGGGACAGGTGTCAGGGTTGGGTCTGGTGTTGTTTGGTAGGATGGCGATGGATTGTGTTTTTAAAGATGGCCGACGGGCTGCTTCCCGTTCCGGCGCGATGACGCTATTTCCGGTTTGGCCTTTTACGGCCGCCGCTAATTACGGCCGCCGCTAATTACGGCCGCCGCTAATTACGGTGGCCGTAAATTACGGTGGCCGCTACTTACGCTGGCGGAAGGGCACCTTGCTCGCTTAGCGATGCCGGTAGGGGCCTTTTCCGCCATGGCGTTAATTGCATTACCGCCATGGCGTAATGCTCGTGCGCGATGGGTCGTGATGTGGCGCTCTTTACGCCATCGTCCCACGGCGTAAACGCTCATTACACCATGGCGGTAATGACGGGCGATTACCGCCAGGGTCGTAATGAGGCCCTTAGTGTCTGGGTCATAATGAGGCCCATAGTGCAAGGGTAAGGCTCATGCCGGGTGCTGAGCGGCACCACAACGAGGCTGAACCTCGTTTTGATCCAAAAACATCCGCCGGCAGGCAAAGTCGCAGGCGGCCAGCCCGAAGGCCATACAAAGGCCCTGTTTGCACCGCAGGTCCCCCACTTCAGCCATCCTCATAGAGGGGTGAGGGCAGGAGCCCCCCCAGCCCAGAAGAGGATCCGTGCACCGAGCGTGCTGCAAGGCAAGTTGCTGCCTCGACGAGTAGGGCCTGCCTGACCCTGTCCCCATACTGTGCCTGACTTGCTCATGCCGGGCGCTGAGCGGCACCACAACGAGGCTGAACCTCGTTTTGATCCGAAAACATCCGCCGGCAGGCACAGTCGCCGGCGGCCAGCCCAAAGGCCATACAAAGGCCCTGTTTAGTGCCCTGTTCGGCGCATGGGAGGCGCGGCGTGGCCTGCTCCCTTGATCCTGCTCCCTGAAGTTTGCTGCAAGGTCCCTGCCCGCTGCCATGATGGACTCACATAACCATGCTCCAGCCCGTCGACCAATATCACTGGCAAAAAATCTGTGAGTACACTACCGTGTTCCGAACCCTTCCTCCTGAAGCTACGATTACGCATTTAGTGCTGTACGCGCACCCTCATACTGCACCGGCCCTCACCCGCTGCAAAAAAAATATAACACTCACTAATCTTCTCCCCCTGCTCCAACCCATCACTAATCACTCTAGCCAGTCCTATTACCCTAACGATATAGTCGACCTGTACAACAACACCATCAACTCGGCGATCGACGCCATTGCGCCGCTGAAACCCACTAAATCAAAACCTATTGCCCATCTGAACACCTGGTTCACCCCAGCCCTAAAAGCCTTAAGCAAAGAGAAACGACATGCAGAAGCCTATTGGAGAAAAAACCCCTCTCCCCATAACAAAGACCTTCTCACTGGGCTCACTAACAGCTACAAAAAACAAATCATTCAGGCTAAAAAAGAGACCTTTAATGACAGAATCAAAAAAAGCGAATTTGAATACCAGAGAAATATTCTCCATTCTGAGAGTAGTTGGGATCAAGGTCAGGTTTCTTAAGGATGTGGATGACAGTTGCAGACTTGTACGAGTCTGGAAAGCTGGCATGGTTTAGAGAGGTGTTGTAGAGGGAAGGAAATAGTGGAGTAACATTTGGTGCTATGATTTTGACCAGATGGAGATGCAGGATGGATTAGACCTGAAGAGGAGGGTAGGAATTTCTTCTGCATTTGTGGGGGTGAAGAACAACATGATGGCGGGAGAGGAGGGTAGGGGAGTAGAAGAGAAGTACATGTGGGGGAGGAGGCCAGATACGTAGTTAGGTAGTTTGAATGGTGGAAATTGTCTAGGCAAAGTAGGTCGCAAGATCAGTAGCAGATAGAGTAGATAGGATGAAGCAGGGCTTGGGAAGAGAGAGAATAGATGTTAGTGATCTCTGGGGCAGCTTAGGTTGAGCAGATTGGGATGAAATCAAGTTTGACCGTGATGAGCGTAGAGGTGAAGCTTTGGAGAGAGATGAGATAGAGTTGGAGATCAAATGGGATGCTAGTCTTTTGCCAAGTGTAAGGGTTTTTTTTCTCATTGTTGTTTTCAAGATGCAAATGAAAGGTGTAATGCAAGGACGAGGAAGGGAGGCTTTAGGAGTAATTGTTGATAGAGGGAAGTGAGAGGAGAAGGGAGCATGGAGGGCCACGTTAAAATGATTGAAGGCTTTGTCAGTGGTCAGTGTCCTTAAAAGAGGAGAGAGAGTGTTGTAGGCCGGATAGGTATGATGAGAGTTTGGAGGAGGGAAACCTGTGCTTGGTAATCATAACAGTGGGTTGGGAGAGAGAGGAGAAGGTGGTAGTGAAGACAGAGGCAAAGACGATAGTGGTCAGAGATATTGGAGGCAGAGAGTTGGGAGGAGATGAGAATAAGGTTGAGGGAGTTGCCACTAGTGCAGGAAAGCTGTGGGGAGACACTAGTGCATGGCTGGAGAGGCCAAGGCTGAATTTCATGGACAGAGTAGTGGAGAGAGAGGATAGGTTGAAGTCACCAATGTTTGAGGTGGTGGTTAGGCAGAGGGAATCAATTAGCTAGGAGATGTGATCAAAGAATAGACCAGGTGGGCCAGGTGGCCAAAAAAGGGAGATAACATGAATTCCATAGGGGTAGTGGATAATGTGAATTCAAGAGAGGGAGAGACAGCAGACAATGGAGGAGTGGTGGAGATGGGTAGTTTGTTGGAAGAGAAAAGTCCTATGCCACCACCCTACCAGTAAGGCGAGGAGAATTGGTGAAGGTGTATGCAGCGTCATGAAGGGCAGAAAGTGTAGCAGAGTCAGAGGGAGAGATCCAGGTTTCAATGATGGGTAATAAGGTCAAGAGAGTGGGTTTGAGAACGAAGGAAATCAGCGCTAAAGGAGGTTTTGTTGCAGACATATTGAGCATTTCAGAGAGGAATAGAAAGAGAGTGAGACATAGAACCATAGAGATGTTGAGATTGGGAGGTGAAGAGATGATGCCGGTAGATGGGGAAGGGGAGGGTACTTGGGATTAGGGAGGAGATGAGTGGTGGATAGGGAGAGCAGAGGAGAGAGAGGAGGGGGTGATGTCGAGCAAATGTGGCGATGGGAATCCGGAGGGAGGTAAACTGGTAATGGGCAAAGGAGAGAAGTAGGAAGCAGAGGAATGGGTAGGAAGAGCAGAACATGGTGATGGTAGGGTTAGGGGAGAGGTGCAGGTATAACCTATAGAACAGTTGGAGGGTAGAGTATAGCAATAGCTTGTAAGCAAAGAGGCTGCAGGAAGACTGGAATAATGTCCCTTAGATGTTGGACCTTTGCTGGAACACCCCAGGGCTAGGGTTGCCCCAAAGGTAGGAGGTAAAATGGTAGGAGTGATGGGGAGCCGCCAATGGGGATCTGGGTTTCCAGCAATAATGCGACCCTGGCGGTGCTGGAAGGCAGAAGCATCAGTCTGGAGTGACAGTGCAGGTGAGACTGGGAGATGGGGTCCTATGAAGTCCTATGGCGGCTCCCCTGCTCAAACTAATTGTGTTGCAGTTGGTGGTGGGAGTGGGTTGCTCTATGTGCAGTGCCAGCGGGGGATGGAGGTTGAGTGAGGTCACAGAGGGGTAGAATGGGGAGAGCCTCACCACAGGGCTGGTTGTAGTTGGGGGGGGGGGGGGGTCAGAGCAACAATGCAGCCAACAGGGAGCTGGGTTTGCCGGTGACAATGTAGCCAATGGTGGTGCTGGGGTTCCAGCTATGATGCGGCCAATGGCGGTGCTGGGAGTCAGGAGCAGCAGTCTGGTGTGATAGAGCAGGGGAGGCAGGGAGATGGATTGTTGTGGTGGCCGCCCTGCTCAAAGCTCACAAGGTTGCTGTCGGTGGTGGTTGCGGGCTACTGGATGGAAGATGCAGTACCCATGTGCTGGCAGGTGCCAGTGGGGGATGGAGGTCGAGTGAGGCCACTGAGGGGCAGAAAGGGGAGAGCCTCATGTCGGGGCTGGGGTAGTTGGTGGGGTCACAGCAACAATGTGGCCACTGGGAAGCTGGTTTTACGTCGATGATGCGGCCAACGGCAATACTGGGAGGCAGAAGCAGCTTTCTGGAACATTCCAGCAGGGGATGCTTGGTGATGCAGTCCTGTGGCGGCCACCCTGATCAAAACTTAGTGTTGTGGTCGGTGGTGGGAGCGGGTTGCTGGATGGTAGATGCAGCGCTCGAATGCTGGTAGGTGCCAGTGGGGGATGGAGGTCGAGTGAGGCCACGGAGGGGCATAATGTGGAGAGACGCCTATTTAAATAGTGCACACAACATGATTTGTATCTTTATTCGACTTTGTCAAAGTGACATGTGAGCCATGGCCATCTCGTCTATAAAAAAAAGTGTAATATGGAATACATGGTATATTACACTGTTTAGTAAATTTTGTATACAGAATGTATTTACCATAGCTCTCAACCCACATGCTTTTGGTGGGTGACACGTCTTGCAATCAGCTGACTCAATTGCCAAGTTTCCTATACAGCCATTCACTCCAATGGTCGCTCACCAACCCAAAAAAAAAAATATTGGGTGTTTTTTACCACCTTAGCGACACAAAAGGTGGAGAGCTATGATTTACACTTAAAAACAAGCACCTGTCTTCAGCAACAGTTCTTATTGGCATGTGCCTCCACCACCACCCAACAGATTTCTTTGACTTCCTAATGTGTTCGACTAAACTTGATATACAAAGACAACCCGATGCAGTACATGCTCTCTGTATGTGCGCAGCGTTGTCATTGTTGATGTTGCATGTTGTGTACTTGATTTTTTTGAAGAAACAGTTTGTTTAGCCATTGATGTCAGCAGATGTCCTACACTGATGGATTATACTCTGCAAGGAAAATAGTAACATATATTCCAAATAGATAAATAGATCCTAAATACACAGGTTGAATGGCTAATCTCAATTGCATAATGCATTTTACAATATGCCCGTTTTCACAGCATTCACTGGTGCACAGTAAATAACAGGGATTACAATCAGTCGCCAAAATTGCAATTTGTTTTGAGGGACCTGGAAAACTAAAACATAATTTGTTAAGCAGCTGGATTAACTTGATAAGATAGCTCGTTACATGCCATCATAGAAAAACATTTCTTTCTTCAAAGATGGTGCCAGGCGTCAATGGCAGAGTAATTGTCACGGCCCAAAAACACAGTGATCGTCTTGGATTTCTTAGTGACTGCACACTCTTCCTTTAAATGTATGTTTCTGGCCTAAAATGTTAGTGGTAGACTTTCTTAAGGATATGTCATATAATACACAGATATACACGTTATTTAAAAATAAAAAAACACCTCTGCAATTGTAATTCTAATTAAACTTTAACCTCTTGTAAATGCGTGGGACTGGAATTCTCTTTTGAATGCTGACCACGGAAAGAAACGGGTCATTTTATAATTCAAAGTGAGGGCAAAGTGAAGATAACTTTACATCTATGCTGTGCTGTTCCATAGACAAAAGTGGAATTGTTGGTCAAGTGATTTCCTGTTGATGAAACAAAGAGCCAGGCTTTCTACAAAGGACTCTGTTTACATGGCGTGGCTGCAGGCAACTTCCAGGAGACACATTTTCACACCTCCTTAACAAGCCATTCAAATTCAAAGCCACAGGAGCTGGTTGCAGAGCAACATGCACCAGTATTCCTGCATAAGAGCAGTAAATACTTTGGTAATTTACTCACAGATTGTGCAAAATCTGTTTAGGAAGTTTTTGTAAAATAAAATAAATAATAAATCACCAGTTAACGTATTACTAATGCTCAGCCACATGCACCTGAATCACTGTGGGCCTTGTGAACAATGCTCTGGGAAGGGCTCTTTCCCTCCCCCTGCTTCCCTCATGTTTAAAACGGCTTCAGCCCTACTCAGAAAAAGAGGCAGGTGAAGGGGGAAGGGAGCAGTATGGAGACACACAGCAGTATTGGTTCGTTTGAAAAGTGAACATTTTACAATTATTCTGAAGCGCTTTTGATAGTGTGATCATCTAAAACGGCGTACTGGTGTGCATGTAAATCCACCATAGTAAATCGTCTAATCTGACAGTTCTGCATTATATTTTATGCGAGGGGAGAGAGGCTTTGTTAGAAATGCTGCAAATTCTTTTTTGTGAGAGGTTGCCTTAGCGGTGCCATACACAAATGCATTTTAGCATAAGCACAAGATTTTAAACTTGCTTCTGACGTCCATCCACCGAGTGCAGAGAGTCATTTTAGATATAATCCATTTGACCTGATGTGACCAGTGGTGCTGCTGAGTTCATTAACAGTTGTAGTTTCCTGGTTAATCATTGTAGCTGTCAAGATGGTGAGGTAAGTGCTCACTTAAATCACCTGCATTCAGCATGCCGATAGTTTGGAATTCTGGCAGGCCTGACTCAGTCCTTTATCCTTCTGAAATGGGTAAATTGAGTACATTTACAATCTGTTATTATAACACATGTTATTGGAGCACTCCTAAGTGGGAGGGACCCAGTATAAAGGCTATTTAAAAATGTGATATTATTATGTGCAAGACTGATCGTGAGTTCAGCAGTGAAAGCCCTGGGTGTCAGCCCCTTTGTTTTAGTCAGGGAACAGCACTAGATCTAATTGTGTTGGCCAAAGCTTATACTACTAACAGCATCACTTTTACCACCTCCTGTAATACCACCTAGGCGATGTCTATACTTCTGCTGAAGACATTTTCGGTGCTTGGTAAGCAATCCATGCTGCTCATACCACTGACCAACGATTGATGTACATGCTTTCAACTAAGACATATTAGGCGTGAATTCCCTCCTTGTGGATAATACATTCCTGAAACTGTTATTAATGTTACCATTGTCTGCCCCCAATGCTAGCACTTTTCCATATGGAAAGTGATCTTAAGCTGGTGAGTTATTTTATTAAGTTGAAACCTATTTTATATTGGGCGGCATTATGGACCTCCCCAGGTTTAGCTTGTTATAGAGATGCTCTTATGTATGCTATGACTCTCAAAAGCTCGTGTTCCCTTCAGTGGCTTAAACATGCGAAATCCTGGCTCCTGGCTTTGAATCTTTGGCACTTATGGAGGTCACCGGAATCCATGACCACTGAAAGCAAGGAAATGATGAAACGAGCGAGTGTTGTTTCATCTTGTCTGTCTATGGAGGCAGCCTGTGCTAATCTTAGCACTGGACGTCTCTATTTGTTGATCAAGCACGATTTTGGCTATGAGGCCTATCTGGATGTGATAAGGCCTCACTTTGCACACTCCCTCTACCTGGAATTCCGTCTTGGCATTTTGAAATTGACATCATTCAAACAGAACTGGTTTGAATATAACAACTGAGTTTGCCCAGTCTGTGGGGCAAGTCCATCATTATTTTCTTGTTTTTTTGTGAGGGGTACAAGGACCTGCAAGAAAAATACCTAGTCCCCATTCTTAGGCTGGTTGGCATTAGTCAAGTTGACTTGGCAACAGTGAACTGTAGGAACACTTGTGGCTTGACAGTAGTTCATTTTGTTGCAAAGTTTATACATGGAACTTGGTTGAAGAAGCCTAAAGTGTTAATGTTATGTTAATGTTAAAGGATATTTGTACCGCGCACTATCACCACCGGAGTGGTCCCCTGGTGTTCTGGCGGCTCTGAAAAAGGGAGGAGGGGGGTAAGTTAGTGGGAATTAGCTGGAAAAGTGCAAGAGAGCAGTGATGTGCTGTTGGCGCTATGTGCTGTTGGCGGCCTTGGGGTGTTTTATGGTCGGTAATCATCATGTGCTGTTGTGCAAGTCTATGTGTGGTTTGTTTTGTTGTAGCAATGTCGTGACATTTGTGTGGATTGCTGTATTTAAGTTTGTGGTTGTGTTTGGTTAGAGTTTGAGAGGTGTGTGCAGAGGGATGAAATTGTTAGTGGATTGGTTAGTTGGCATTGCTGTCCTTGCAATTATGTCTAGGTGTGATGATTGCTATCATTCACCATTTCATCTGAGTGCAGCATTTGCTAATCTTCAACATCCTGTCTAGATGAGAGGCAGACCAGTGACCACAATTCCATCCCAGTGTGGCACTTGTCATTGTGCACAGTATCATTTAAGTGTGGTGCATGCCAACATTCACATTTCTATCTAGATGTGGTGAAAGCTAAGGTTAAGAATTCCATCTAAGTGTGGAGCATGCTAACATTCATAATCATGTCTAGATGCGGCGAAAGCTAAGGTTAAGAATTCCATCTGAGTGTGGAGCATGCTAACATTCATAATCATGTCTAGATGCGGCGAAAGCTAAGGTTAAGAATTCCATCTGAGTGTGGAGCATGCTAACATTCATAATCCTGTCTAGATGCGACGCAGGCTTCTCTTGACTGTTCTCTGTGGGTGTGGCACTAGTTAACATTGGCTAGTATGTGAATGTGTAGTGCAATGCAGCATTTACAGTCTAGCCAATAGTGGATTTTGGTTGGTGGTCACAAATCTCAAGTATGCATGGTGTAATTCTATGGCAGTCTACGTTATGGAAAGGTAAGATAGAGTGGCGAGGGCTTTCTGGAGTAGAGTAATTGCTCTACACCCCACCCATGCCACACTTACAGTTTTGTTGGTGTCTGTTGTCTTCCTTTGCTTCCCCAGCGGACACCTGCAGACACGTCTTGGAGCCGCCAGTGTGGGAGCCGCCCTTTGCCTTGAGGCCCTTAGCCGCAGGGGCTGCCGGGCAGAGGGCTGCCCTGGGGGGGGGATCACGATATGGAGAGGAGGGACCAATCATGGTGCGCGGATGGGGTGGTTAATGTTAGTCCCCCAACTGTAATAGTGATGTTTAGTCACTAATTTTGGCAATTTGTGCATGGTTTATTAGCCCAATTGGAATTTTATGTAATGACTTTTATTTTTATATTTAATTGTTGATGTTTGTTTAATTGCTTGTTTTTACAATTTTATGTAGAGAATGTGTTGGGGCTTTCTTCTTTGAATCAATTTGAATTAACTGTTCTATTGTTAATTGTATGTGTTGGAAACATTTATTGCTAACACCCCAATAAAGTTTGAAAATGATTGGAGCAAGTAGCACTCTATTCTTGACTACCCCATTCCTGACTCAAGTTTGGTAGTCACAGAATTAACCTTCTAGAGTTTTACTTGAGGTACAACGTATAGAAAGACCCAGGAAAATAAGCCAGCAAACGTACAGGATTGCTGGAGCCGATTCTCAAACCTTTAATGCTTCCAACATTAAACTTTGTACTAACTTACAATTCTTTAAAATCCCATTAGAAACACAATCCAATAATCACAACAATGTAGGACCTATCTGCTTCCTCCCTTTTCTACAACTATGGGCATAACATGCACATATGCCATCTCGAAACATTGCTACCCTGCTGCATGCCTCCCTTTGAAAGATCTACTTCACACGTTCCCATCGTCTTTTCCTTGCCCGCTCTAATTTCCATTCCTCCAGGAGAATAAGGTCTGGATACCCCTGGTGGGGGCTCATTATGCCACTGCACGGTCAAGCCTATAGGCCTCATTACGAGGAAGGCGGTAGGGGGTTAACGGTGCCAGTAGAGCTGCCAGCGCCGTGAAAGATTTACCCATGGCACCTGGAGATGTGGAAAACTACCTGTTTATCAGGTAAAAACTACAGACCTTTTTATAAAGATTTTTGTGTCCTGATCGCCAGGCATCTTATGTCCTCCTATTTACTAGTAATTTCACACATAAAATCTATAGATGCATGACAAACGTATTGCTTCATAATATCTTTTCTATTCTCCAATTGCCTCTCCCTGTTTTGTTCTCCCAGAATCTCTTGTGCACTTTCGCTATTATTGCCACACTTTACTTGTCTTTGGTCCCAGGATTTTGTACCCTTCCCCCCAATCTACTTAGATACTTGGAATGTACAAATGACTGCAAATTGTTACATAGGACTTAATTACAATATTAGCAGTAATTATGGTGTTCATTCTTCCAAATGTAATTATTGTTACCACCCACCTAAGTGTCCAATGGAATTACCATTGTTTTACAGGCCCATGGGCATGCAACAATCGGCCTGGCAGTAACTTTAATTACTTCTTGACGAATAAGTATCAATTGGAAGATTTACCGTTACCACTAGCTGTACATGGAGGAATTACTGAGTGGCAATTCCTCCAAGAACTTTCAACATTAACCCTTGGTATTCCTCCATTGGAAACGGGAAGCTGAGCAGCAAACATCTTTAAAAATAGAATCCATTGAATAACCACCCATTTTCTGATGCCATCTATGGGAGAAATCCACAGCAAACATGTCAGGGGACAAGACCAAATCCAAAATCTCAGAAATTGGGCTGAGGAAGCCAAAGTTTACTGAATGAGAGCTCACTGTAATGACTTAGGAAGATGTGGCTCATGTGCTAGAGGTATTTGTGGCACAAGGTGGAAAAGCACACACCAGAGGAAGTCTGCCATCTGAATATGGCTGCATGAAAAGGTGGTGGCAGTTGGGACGGTGCCAAGGGGTGCAGAGTGTTAGGCAGAATCATATGCAGTACCCTTTGGGAACACCACACACAATTAAGACTACAAGTGACAGTACAAATTCACCTTTGGTACAAGCTTGTACTACACAGTAAAGTGGTAGCGATGGCTGAGCAGCCAGACTTATCTCAAGAGGAAAGTGAGCAGTATCAGAAGTTACACAAAGGACAGCAGTTGCTATGGTTCAAGCAAATACTGACTCAAGGTTTCTGAGTAAAAGAATATACATTTATGTACACCTCATTTGTAAAACAGCTCACTAAAGTAAAGTAGTAGAAAATCACAATCTTAATACACTACACCACACTCAATGAATGCTGGACAAGTTAAGCTCAAAACGAAGTGTGAGCAAAATGGCACTCCAGTAATTTAAAAAGGGAGGGAAAGACAAGGTTATTCACAATTAAGCAGCACCAACAAGTGAGTAGGCAGGGCAATCTAGAAAAGGCTTACTACAATGAGGATTCAAATCAATAGGCCTGGGCCAATGTCTGTGGTTCAGGGTCTTTGCAGAGGATCACACAGTTCAGAGTAGTTTGTGGTTAAGTCTTTGCCAAAAGTTCGAAACGAAATTGGTCAGAAGAAAAGTTACTTGAAAGAGTAGAGAAGGACAAGCCCTCGAATTGGCAAAAGATTTTAGACACTTTCACCACGGTCGGATGAAACGTTGTAGCTGAGGCAGAAGTTCCTGGCAGATCCTGCAGGCTCACGGTTCCTGAAGCGACTGTCGGACTGACACGAAGAAGGAAGAATGGAGGGTCCTGCACTGCCCAGGGAAGAAACCAGAAGCAGGGCAAAGCAACAAATAAAAGGTGCGCTCTTTAAAACCCAAGCAGGGTCCGGTCCTCCTGGCTATCCGGTTCACTGTAGCTGTGCACAGAAAATTCGACCTGAGGAAGGAGGCCTGGCTTGGAGTTTGGTGAACTGGTTGGTCCCACCAGCTCAAGGGAAGAAGACAAGAGAAGAAGATTCATTGCAGATCTTCTCTGTCGTCGAAGTTTGACGATTCGGAACCGCAGCAGGGCTTCACCTGGAGGTTCAGTCATGGTAGTGGTCTTCTTCCTTCAGCTTCTCTTCGGTTCTCTCGATCCAGTGGCGACTCTGCCTTTCAGTCCCAGAGACCTGGTTTTTATGCAGTTTTCCCCCATTCACACAGCCTGGCTGTCAATCACACAGCACGGTTGGTTTCCTGGTGGGACAGTCACCACAGCCAATCATACAGAGTGCGACATGGGTTTCCAAGGAGACCCTGTGCAGGGAGTCGCAAACCCCTCCCTCACATCCTGTCCCCCTCAGACATTCAGAAGCCTAAGGAGGGCTTCTGTGCTGAAGCCCACCAAAGGACTGCGAACAAAGGAACCAAACCTGGTTTGGCGCGCAGAGTAAATGACCTTTACAAAAAGAAATGGTGAATAAACCCAGCTGGAACCAAAATAAAATAAAAGGGGTCTAGCGGATTTAAGTTTGAGGCTACTAACCTAGCCTAAAACAGTACCAAGGCTATTTACATAGAAAAATAGGGTAGATTCCACTGCCACCAGCCAAATCTTAAAGAAAGGGGAACGAAATAACGTTCCCTGAGAAACAGACAAAAAGGGATAACTATTAACCCTTTCCAGTACTCTATGTAAGATAGTTTGTACTGGGTCTGTGAATATAAAAAGACTAATAAAGTCAATGGCAACTTTACATGTTCTGGGAGACAGTAGTCAGTCCCAGAAAATGGAGTTTAGAGTGGGAAGTCTGAAAAAGACAACCCTGTGTCACTGCACTAAAGGTGCTGTGTGACACACAGTAAAAAGATGATGCCTATGGAGTAGGGGAGACTCCAGAGTCTATGAACACAAAAAACAAAAAAGTAAAACACACAGCAAAACAAATGTATGAGTAGGAAAAAGGCTCACACTCTGACCAGGTGAAAAAATGTATCCTAGAAATCCAGCAAAGCTGCTGAGGCACTCAACAGGTAAAGGAAATTAGCCGTTCTGGAGAATTCTCCCTAACACAGAGGAGATCAAGAAACAGTGAATTTATCTTAAGGCCATGGTCTGTGATCTCTTGGCACTCCACCACAAGGAGACCACTAAAGTGACTTACTGGGAGGAGACGTTCAGCAGTATCCTTAATACGGCTTACATGCGGGGTGAAGAATCTGACTACTGTAGGTTGGCAGCAACGTTCATGCTTATGAGTACATGATTGTTCATTTGCAGGTTGGACATCCCACAATGAATGTTACACTGCCTGTTTTCCTGTAGAATATGGCTGGCAATCACAAACACAATGGAAAAATCCAACTATCAAGGCCCACAGACCACGGTAGGTCATATTCAGGAAAGGAGTCAAGTGTAAAAAACACATCTACAAAGAACCTAATTTGTCACATTAAGGGTGTGTCATGTATCCCGCATTGCTCACATTAAATCAGCTCCTTCATCTCTGCTTCAGACATCAGCTACAAATTCCAGGCCCTAGTGCTCACCAACCTGGATGGTTGCCATGCCCCACCCCCACCCGTGTCCCAACCGCTATTCTGGCTCCAGAAAGCCGTCCAGCATGCTGCTGCTTGACTCATTGCAGAACTGAAGAAATTCAGCCACATTTACCCCACTCTAAAGGAACTACACTGGTCTACCCTGAAGCCTGCATCTTCTGCAAGACAGCCTACTTCACTTACAAAGCTGTAACCTCCAAAACAACATTATACTTCGCTACAAAGATCCCCCTCTCAGGGTGTCAATGTTAAACCAGAAGCCAAGATATCAGCAGACTGGAATACAAGAGGTGTAGGAACGAGAAGACCAGATAAGAAGAATTCTCGTGCAATGCTACCACAGTCTAGAACAACCTTCTTGCTAACATAAGTCTGGCTCCCTCTCTCCTGCATTCCTGGATAAATCTAAAAATCCTATTCTTCAAGGAACACTTAACCAACCAATGAGTGCCATAGACTGACAAGATGATCCTACTCCACTATACTCCACTCCCTAAAATAGGTACACACTATATTAATGACCTACATACATACATACAGGTCCAGATAAGGAAAGAATGACAGTTTATCATTTTTCTAAGGCTAATAAAAAAAGTACCCTTGACTTGGTATAACCTTCTAAAAAAACAGTTTAGTTCCTACTGACTGTGCGAGCTACAGACCTATCTTCAACTATTAATTTCTTGTGGAAATGATGAACAAGATTGCCTCCCTTCAGTTAAGAAAGCATTTAGCGCAGTTAAACTAGCCTGGAGATTGCCAGACAGGTTTACGTCCAGGACGAAGCACAGAAACAGCTCTCCTCGATGTCACCTACAGCCTTACTAAATTGATAGCTACTTCGTATAAGCAAGACTCTTCTATCTTTTGGAAGGAACTCAATATACTCAGCTCACAAAATGACATTCATCCTCTTTCAGTGTAGACCTCTAACTATGATAAGAGCTCTCATTATTTACTTTTCATCTTCCCCTCTTTGATTCTTTCTGAGGTATTTGGTACTTAGTGCTTTATAAACATCAATAATGCATATATTCAATGACTCTTAATGATAAATAGGGCAGCAGGTAAGTCTGAAGCAATAGCCAAAAGGACTGAATTAGGAAGCAAGCATTTAAATGTACTAAATTAAGCGGTCAAAATAAGACAATTGTCAGTTTATTACAAAGGACATCTTTTTTTCCAGAAAGGTCCATTTGGGAATGGACACATGTGAAAAAAATGGGTTTTTGAGAAACCTCCTAAAACCACTTCACAAAGACCATTGGGGTAATAGATATACGTGAGCAACTGTATTCAAAGAACAAAGGTCATTGATATGTATATCCAAATCCTAGTCTCATTCTGCTGCTAAAAACACTTCTTAGAAGCCTCCATATTATATTCACAAACTTTGATTTATTATGTAAGCTGGGAATAAATCTCAGTGAATTAAGCACTCGTCTTTGAAATCTGTTTAAAAAATGTGCAGTCACTGGCTTGAATCCCACCAGGACAGATTTAACCTTTCATATTACTGCTGTTGATAAATTGAGCCCAATGGGATTGGGGTAAAATAATATCATCTGTTGGGCAGCACTCAGATGCTGGATTAACATGGTTGGAGGTGCTATTTCAAAATTAAATTATTGAAACATAGGGACAGAAAATGTGATCACTTTCTTTGGATCAAACCTCCCATGCTCTGATATTATCATCTTTCAGAATATGTTAAATAAGTACCTGGCACAAGAATAGTTACTATTTCTATGTTGTGAGAGATGTTTTAAATTTGGACTTAAGTATCTGCCAATATCTGTGGATAAATGTGAGAAACCAATCCCATTGATTGATTCTAATATCTAGATATAGAGATTTGAATCAGCATGCCAATCAGTACCGTCACAAACCATCTTTGGAGATACTTTTGTAATACATTTTACCCCATGTGATGCTAGCTGCACAAGGAACAAGGAGGCAGTGTGTTGCACAGTCCACAAGAGGTTATTTCTGTCACTCACAACCCTGAATATTACCAACAAACAATGTTTGATCTTATTCCAGCATTAGTACCTTCTCTTGTGTTTCAGGGTGGACACGGGACACGCAGGAAATATCACGGTATGCACACAATTCTCCCATCATTATACATATGTATATAAATAATTATGGACATCTTCGAGAAAGAAGTCATACAAAAGTATGCGAGTAATGGTATATTTAATTTAAATGCTTTTTAAAAAATTCTCTCTCTCTCTCTGGAACTACAAGTGCACAAATACTATATAGGAGTTAAAAGTTATTAGCAATATTATTTTTGCAAAGTGGATGGATCTTAGGGTTCACCATAACTGTATATATTTTATACAGCAATGTTTGTCACCCTAAGATAAGGGTGAACCCTAAGATCCATCGGCTTAGATTGCTAATAACGCTTGTCTCTTTTGATGTATCTGTGTGAAATTTTCCAAATATGTTTCCTACCACCATCCCCCTAAAGTTGTTTACAAATTCATCTAACGGTTTAAAAGATGTAAAGCATTGAAGAAAGGGGTGCTTTTCCTCTTTTGCATTAAACAGTCTCAGAACCCAAAGAGCTCCATGGATTTGCTTAAAATACAAAACAGGTTGGGCAGGAAGCAATGCAGTTGTACCTCGTGGTAGTTTGGTACAAATCCATCCAGTATTTTGTTTAAATATGGATATTGGGGTGCTCCTGTATCTGTACATATCTGTATAGAGCGCCTGAGTGTACAGAGCGCCTGAGTGTACAGAGCGGATGGGTGTACAGAGCGGATGGATGTACAGAGCGCATGGGTGTACAGAGCGGATGAGTGTACAGAGCGGATGGCTGTACAGAGCGGATGAGTATAAAAAACAAATGAAGGTATAGAGCGAATGAGTGTAGAGGGCAGACGAATAGATAGAACAGGATTACTGCCTACTAGCGAATGACTTTATAAGGCCGATGAGTGCATGTTGCTGTTGAATGCGCGGGGAGCGGATGAGCGCCGGGGAGCGGATGAGCGCCGGGGAGCGGACGAGTGCTGGGGGGGGAGAGTGCCGGGGAGTGGATGAGTGCCGGGGAGTGGATGAGTGCGGGGAGCGGATAGCGGATGAGTGTTACAGAGCGGATGAGTGTACAGAGCGGATGAGTGTACAGAGCGGATGAGTGTACAGAGCTAATGAATGTACAGAGCGGATGAGTGCACAGAGCGGATGAAGTATAGAGCAGATGAGTGTAGAGGGCAAACGAATAGATAGAACAGGATTACTGCATACTAGCGAATGACTGTATAAGGCAGATGGGTGCATATTGCTATTGAATGCGTGGAGACCGGATGAGTGCGGGGAGCGGATGACCGCGGGGAGCGGATGACCGCGGGGAGCGGATGACCGCGGGGAGCGGATGACCGCGGGGAGCGGATGAGTGCGGGGAGCGGATGAGTGTCGAGGGCGGACGCGCGTGGAGCGCAAATGTGCGTGGAGAGCTGGTGAGTTCCGGGAGCGAGCGAGTGCGAGGAGAACGTGATTGCGTCGGGTGGATGAATGCATAGAGCAGATGAAGGTATGGTGCATACGAGGGGATAAAGCGAACAAATGCCTAGAGCGGAGGAGTTACATAGACCATGTGAGTGCGCAGAACGGATAAGCATGTAGAACCGATGAGTGCGGAATGCATGCATAGTAGATGACTATATAGAACAGATGAGTGCCGGGAACTGATGGATGAGCGTAGCGGGATGGATGAGCTGAGCGGAAGAATGTATAGAGTGGAGGACTCCATAGAACAGACTAGTATGTAGGGCTGACAAGTATATAGAGCAGACGAGTGCATATGATCGAAAGAGTGCATATGAAAAAGGGGTGCGTAGAAGGAGATGAGTGCGTAGAGCAGATGAATGTGCAGAGGGGCGGAGTGCGCAGAGGGGCGGAGTGCGCAGAGGGGCAGAGTGCACAGAGGGGCAGAGTGCGCAGAGTGCGCAGAGGGGCAGAGTGCGCAGAGGGGCAGAGTGCGCAGAGGGGCAGAGTGCGCAGAGGGGCAGAGTGCGCAGAGGGGCAGAGTGCGCAGAGAGGGCTGAGAGCGTAGAGAGGGCTGAGAGCGTAGAGAGGGCTGAGAGTGTAGAGGGGGCTGAGTGCGTAGAGGGGGCGAGTGCGAAGAAGGGACGAGTACGTAGAGGGGACGAGTGCGTAGAGCGGGTGAGTGAGCAAAACAGGTGAAAGCATAGTGTGTGTGATGGCATAAAGAGGACGAGTGCCTGGAGCGAACGGATGCCTAGAGCGAACGAGTGACTAGAGTAGAACGGACGTGTCGGATAGTGCGGAAGAGTTGCATTGAGCGGATGAGTACATAGAGCAGCCGAATGCGTGTGAGGGCATAAAGAGGACGAGTGCCTGGAGCGAACGGATGCCTAGAGGGAACGAGTGACTAGAGTGGAACGGATGTGTCGGATAGTGCGGACGAGTTGCGTTGAGCAGATGAGTACATAGAGCAGCCGAATGCATAGAGCGGATGGAACGAGTGAAGTGGAGTGCATGTGGCAGACAAGAATGCATGCGTGGGGCAGACAGGAGTGCATGCGTGGAGCAGACAAGAGTGCATACGTGGGGCGGACTGGAGCGCGCGGGGCGGACTGGAGCGCGCAGGCGGACTGGAGTGCATGAGTGCGTCGAGCGAACCAGAGTTCCTGGAGCAGATTAGGATGCATGGAGTGGATAGGAGTGCATGGAACAGACTGGAGCGCATAGAATTGCGTGACGTATATAGTATGGTTTGGAATGCAGAGATTGTTTTGAAAAAGCATATAACCCATCATATCTCACCACCATGCTTACTCTCTTCTTTACACCACCACTCAACTAGAACACAGAGATACTATGACACCATTTGGTATAACTGTTCTCATACCAACATCCGCCGCTTACTACACATCATTCTAAGTAAACACTGCTGGTTACGCACCCCCCAGCCGGCGTTCTCCTCAGGCCTAACGCAGCCACACTCGGTCTGGATAAATCCTGCCAGAACGATCACATATTCCTGATCTCTCAACCACCGCACCTACCGCTAAGAAGCAGCTACTACACGAATACCGCACCAGCTGCACACATACCCGGTGCTCACACGCACCGTTGACTCTCTCTCTCTCTATGATCTGAACTTCGGTTCCCAAGGGTGTTCAACCTACCAGCGCCTTCAGACCATATCAATGGTATATAAGGCGCTATATAAATGCAAAATAACATAACATAACAGAATATCTCCCGTGGTGCGTTGAAGCAAGAAAGACATTTCAGAAATGAAAAGTCACACATTTGTTCCTTCAGTGTGAGAAATTTTCGCAAGAATTCCTGCAAAGACAGAAAAAGAAATATGCTTACAATGTTACTAGGAATGAAGTAAAGGAATGTATTCTTTCAGGGTGGATGAGGAGAGGGTGAAACCGGTCTAATTGGTGAGTTAGGAAATTAAGGAGGATTATGAAATATGTTTAGTTCCTAACTTTTTTGTTGCTTTGTATGTACTGTTTCCACTGCCACTTCACAAAAACTGCAGGGTTCTCACAGGAATTGGATGTGCATCACAAGATTAAACATTCTTAAAATGATATTGGCAGATAGCCTGGTGGCACTTTGCCTTCAGGATGGATCTGGGTAGACAATAAAAGAGGATGTGTGCACATGTAAAGTTTGAGGAGTCTTGTAAAAAAGTATAATTAAGCCAGGTTGTGGCAATTCTCATAGCAATCGGAAAACACAATTATAATCTTGAGATATTTACTTGTGGTTAAATTCCATGAGTAAATCTTGTCAGAATAAAAAAGCGGGACACAAGGAACTCTTTTCTAAATGTCTGCTAGAACACAGCCAGAGGAGCATACACATTAGTCCCAATCACTAATTGCTGCAAAGTGGCCACATTCCATGGCCAATGGACCATGGTGTCTTAATACCACAGGCCGAGTGAGATGTAGCATAACAACACCATTGGAATAAAGACGAACAACTTAACTGTCTCATAACTATAACATTTTAAACAGCAAGATCTGATTGAGGATGAAGCAAACACTTGCTCTTGGTCTGAAGTATGTTGTAATGAATCATGCCCCACACCCATCATGGCAAAATAAAAGGGGTGATGGCTGGAAGGTTTAGAGCTAACCTTCACCTCTGGCATTGCTCTGAGCAACCCCCCAGACCATCTTTCTTCGCCTGCCAAGCCATTACAGAAGGGGAAAGACCATATGCAAAATCGGGGTTGGTGCCACCCCAAAGGGGGCAGTCCAGCCTTAACGGCTTGGTCACATCCCTTCTGCACGAGACCCCAAGCATCTGCAAACATGTTTCAGCCGTGTTGGATCTCATCAGCGAGGAGTTGTTTGGGTCTTTAGGCCCAACAGGCACGAGACCCATGTCTGGGCGTACCTGTCCCACTCACGGTAACTATAGCAGAACAAAAGGGGTGATGGAAGGTTTAGAGTTAATCTTAACATCTGGCATTTCTCTGGGCAACCCTCCAGAACATCGTTCTTCGCCTGCCAAGCCATTACAAAAAGGGAAAGCCAAATGCAAAATCAGGCTTGGCCCCACACCAAAAGGGTCAGTCCAGCCTGAACTGCTTGGTCACAACCCTTCTGCATGAGACAAGCATCCTTCTATTCAAGGAAAGGACCTCATGCCATTAATAACGGACAATGGCATCCCTTTTCCAGAGAGGAACTTCTCTCATGTTCATGTGTGGTGATATCCAGATTGGAAAGGGCTCTTAGATGTTTGCCTCAAGCGCCAGAGTACTTTGTAGGCTCTGACATAGTGTGACAGGAAATAACACATGAAGGACCACAAGGTCTTGACACTATGCACTCAGTTCACAGATCAATAATGTAAACATTACAATATTGCAGTTCTCATTGACATCTGTCCAGAAAGCTTGTTCACTCAAGAGGCTCCACACATGGTTTCCTGCAACACAAAGTTGCCACAAGCTGACAGGAAACCAGTGCCATGCTCCAATGTTTTTTTTAGTCATTGTTTGCCATTGATATGCCTGTTCACTGCTCATAAACCTGGTCTCTGGAGAACAGCCACATCCAGGATGTCTGCAGTGTGGCACACAAAGCGAAAGGGTTTTGAAGATGGGTATTGTGTAATAGTCAAACTTTACCCAATCTCCCAGGTCCCCATTTGACTCAGGTCAATCATTTAACACCCAATCACAGGACTTCAGCCAATTACCCATTGGATAGTGTTTGGAAAAATTGGAGGAGGGAGAGCCACTAGAGGAGGAGAAATAACAGCATGTGTGGTTTGAGGTGAACAGCAGGAGTTGGCTGGAGGTGTACGCATGAGATGGCTGGAGATGAACAAAAGAAAGCGGTTGAAGATGAAGAGCAAGAAGTGGTTGGAGGTGTACAACAGGAGATGGAGGAAGAAGTTGGTGATCAGGAGGAGGCAGAAGTGAAACATTGGAGGAGGTAACAAAGGGCATAGTTATACAGCCTATGAAGGACAGAGTGGGAGATCTTGGCCCAAGGCAGGAGGTAGGGGCAAATCCCAGTCTGAAGGGGTTAAACCCATGGTGAAAGGAGGAATGGTTAAGCAGAGGAGTAACGATGAGGGGCAGGAGAATAAGGCTTGCCATCCGAGAGGTGCTCCAACCCAGTGTTTCTTGACCACATCTGATCTGAGACACTCCACATGTACCTGTTTACTTGGGCAACAATTACAGACAGAAGATCAGAGAACAAAATTGCCTACTGGCAGAATGTGGGAACCCCATTAAAGCCAGATGAATAAACCTTGGCATTGACCCTGTGGTAGGTGAAGAAGTGTGCTTGGAAACTCTTAAGCCCGAGATTGTGATTCAAGAGACTTAACTTATATGTTGTTATTTTCCTTATATTTTGGCTGTGTAAATAAACTTAGTTTAACTCAAGGTGTTGGTGCTTTCTCTTTGTGCATAATCCTTTCACATCACTAATATGACATAGTATATCTATTTTGAAATGTAACTAACATCAAACAAGTGCTACAAATATGTGGTCTACTTTCTGTAGTAGAGATGGTTTATTTGCTCATTTGATGATAGTGGATCACTGAATCTTGACTTATACTACATTGTTCTCTTCTTTCCTGTTATTACGCTCCATACCTCTTGTGACACAGAACTCCTCAACTCGCTCAAAATCTTTGTTGAAAGTTTAACATCAAGATAATCACAAGCTATCAATGCAGAGAAATCAAAACTTAAAACACCATGTTTGCAATGATTTTGACATTACCATTATCACACACTATTCATTTGAGGACCTGATCACCATTACTATCACACACCATCTCAGAGGGAATTTTAACAATATTATTATCACATTCAAGGTATCTGGGGGGATATCAACATTGCCATTTTCAATCACACTGGCTCTGTGAGGGCCGATACACCCTCTCTATGGGTTCCTTCACATCATCATAACCACATACCATCCCAACGTGGACTGTAACACCATTTTCATCACAAAGAATTACTGTGGGGATTTCAACATCCTTATTAACAAACACAATCTCGGTTGGGACTGCAACATAACCAAGAGAAAAAATGTTTTGTCTAGGCTGTAACATCATCAATGTCATCATCACCCCTTTTCCAAACCCACACAATTCTATGGAGACTTGTATGTCCTATTTTTAACACACTACGTTTAAGGGAGACTTTAGAATCACCATTATCACACACCATCTCTGTGGGGACCTGAATATCAGTATAAGGACACAGAATCTCTATTGGGACTTTAACATCCCCAACTTCACACAATGTCTATGGGAACCTTAACATCATGAAAATAACACACTGGCCCTCATTACGACCCTGGCGGAAAGCAACTGACCTGACCGCCATAGCGTAAATAGCGTTTCCGCCATGGCACGACAGAGTAAAGTGCGGCTAATTCTGACCCATCGGGCACGAGCAGTACGCCTTGGCGGAAGTGCAAAGTCCGCGATGGCGGAAATGTCCCCAAAACGCCCCTCACCGCCGTCGTACGGCGACCTAGGTGCAATTCCGCCACTGGACATAGCGGTCACCGTAATGAGCGGCAATCGGAAAATACGGTGACCGTAAATATACGGAAACGGAAGCAAAAACATGGTCCCGGAACGGGAAACAGCACGCCGTACACCTATAAAATCAGAATATTCACACAACCATTAAAAATACTACCCTGAGAGACATCCCAACCCGTCATCCACCCTAGTGAAACCAAAACAATGGGAAAAGTAGCGAAAAAAGCGTGCGACCGCAAGCGGCAGGTCCACTTCTCACGTGAGGACCTCACGGTGCTCACAGAGACCCTCCAGGAGAATGCTGCCGTCGTCTTCTCGACGCAAATGACCAGGACGGCACTTGCGAACAAGAAGGCCATATGGGCCCTGGTGGCACAGCGGGTAAGTGCGGTGGGGACCGCACCCCGCAACCCACAGCAATGCAGAAAGCGATGGGACGACTTGCGGATACGCGTACGGAGCATACTATCCGCCAACCGTAACATTGCCACAGCTACCGGGGGAGGATCGGAATCACCCATCAAGTTGACCCCCTGGGAAGAAATCTGTGCCTCCACCATTGGAATGGAGACCATAGAGGGAGTCGGAGGGATGGAGAAAGGAGTGCAGACATCCGAAGAATCAGGTAGGTGGGCCAAATAAAACTATGCTAAAACCACAATGTCCAATCATGTGAAGTACCATGTGTCCACATAGTGCAACAGAAACACATGTCCAGGAGAACATCCACTTACATTGGCCTGATAGCGGACATTAAAAGTCAAATTAAATAAATAAATAATTAAAATTCCTAAAAACACCCTCTACACGTGCAGCAGGCACCCCCTAACTGCAGGCTGCAATACAACTGCACCCTCAATCCACACAAAAATGAAACCACCCCCAAGGCCCTGACCCAAATCACCCTCAGGTACCACCCCAATGCATGTGATACATTGCCATTCCAATTTCCACAGACCCATCAATAACGCTCGCCCTCCTTTACTCCACCACAGGGTCCGATTCAAACGACGAGCTCCAGGACACCCCTACCAGCACACCTGCAAAGAGGGCCAAGACCAACGGCCAAAGACCCTCCACCTCAGCTGCACGCATCAAGACACGGCAGCAGCACAAATCAAGTGGCAGCACACAGGAGGGGACTTCAACAGGCACCCCAGCAGCCAGCATGGCCACAACACCACCACCACCACAGGCCCCCCCAATGGATGCCACAGAAGGCACTGCTTCTGGTGGCAGCAGCACCATAGGTGACACTGCATTAATGGCAGCATGCTCCGACACAGAAAACGGTGATGTCGATGTACGATCCATCCATGACCTGTCTCAATCCCCCTGTTTGTTTCATCCCGTACAACATGAGGATACCACGCAGGGGCACTCACAAGACGACGACTGGCCATCCCCCACAAGCCCTGTGTCAAGGCAACATGAGGTGATCAGCCCCTCTGTGACACCACCGCAAATGGCCATGGCCCAGCAGAGGCAACAGTCCCTCGACCAGGTGATCGTGCAACAGCAGCAACTGGCCACGCTCCTCAAGGACCATGCTGATGAATGTGGGGGTACCAAGGCAGCCATAGAAACATGCACAGAGACACTAAGGGCAGAAATGGAGAGAAGCAACGAGAGCCTGAGAGTACAAATGGTGAGAAGCACCGAGAGCCTGAGAGTACAAATGGAGAGAAGCACCGAGAGCCTGAGGGGGGAACTGCATGCGACGTCCAAAGACGTATGTGCTGAACTTGCCGCTGTGCGCCGTGTGCTCACTGAGCTCTCACAAACCCTTAGGGACATGCATGGACGTGAGCAGGCAGAGACATCATCCGTTGCAAGTTCCGTCCAGGGCAGCCCCCAACGTAGATCTGGGAGGAACCTGCGCTCCACAGGCAGGGGTGCCCCTGATACCCGGAGAGGGGGCTTGCAATACCGTCTGCCCACTGACAATGAGCATCTTTGGACACTGGTGTTCGGGGGGGAGGTAGGAGGGTGGAGGGGGTGTGTTGGGCTTACTTGGGTGGCGGGTTGATGGGGTGTGTAACACAATTTCACATATGCTATAAACATTTCACAATCATCCAATGAGATGTGTGGACATTGATCTTTGTGTACGAGGCCATCATAGGCGTACAGTCCATATTGTGCATGTTCCAGACACACACAGTGCCACAACTCCCGTGTCCATGTATCAACCACCAGGCGTGAGTGCTAGAAGCATGAATCTATGATAATCTGACGAATTTCACGGCCCTCCTGTGCCTCGCGGACTCCTTGAGGTTCTGCCACATCCCCACCCACATCATGACCATATTCTGGTGCTTGCAGTTCTGCGTCAGGGGGCATGGGCACATTTCTACGTATGCACATGTTGTGTAGCATGACACATGCCATGACCATCTTAGCAACCTTCTCATGGCGGTACAGGAGTGCCCCGCCAGACCTGCTGAGGCAGCGGAAACGACCCTTCAGTAGGCCGAATGCCTGTTCTATGACTACACGGGTACGTGAGTGGGCATGGTTGTAGTCCTCCTCATGCTGGTCTTGTGGGTTCCGGAGTGGTGTAAGGAGCCATCTCTTCAGTGGATACCCGGCATCACCTGTATGTGGACAATAAAGGATGTTTGAGGAATGACATTGCTACGTAAGCACCCCCCCCCTTCCTGGCAGGTCATTGCCGCATCACATACCCCACATTATCATGCATGAAATGAGACTCACCGAGTAGCCAGGATCTGTTCCCTGCATGTCGCTCCATGTAGCGTGGTATTGTAGAGTTCCGTAAGACCATGGAATCATGGGTTGATCCAGGAAATCGGGCACAACAATGTGTAATGATCCTGTTTGAGTCACACACCATTTGTACATTAAGAGAATGATATTGTTTTCGGTTGCGGTACTGGGCCTCCATGGCATGTGGGACAACCAATTCCACATGGGTGCAGTCGATGGCACCAATGCAACCCGGTATGCCGGCAAGTGCATGGAATCCCACTTTTGTGTTCGTAATTTCCGGCTCCGAGCGTGGTAGAGAGATGTAGTCGTCTGCGTGCTTCAGGAGGGCATCAAGCACTTGCAATAGTGTCCGTGACAACAGTGGCTGTGAAATGCCATGCAACTGTCCGACTGTGTGCTGGTAGGTGCCTGTGGCCAGGAAGTGGAGTACAGACACCACCTTCAGTAGGGGTGGGATGGCGGTTGGGCTATCTATCATGCTGACAAGGTCAGCGTGTGTCATGTCCACAATGGCGGTTATGGTGTCCCGGTCCAAACGGTAGAGGGTGTGGATCTGCTCATCAGTGAGGTTGAACGGATGTGCTCGGAGGCGTGGGATTGCGGGCTGCCTGCGTGGTGGTAGTGGCTGTGCTGGTGGGCCTTGCTGGCCCTGCCTTGCCCTCCTCCTCCTCCTGCGTCTCCTCTGTGCGGCCGGTTGTTGTAGTAGTTGGTGTTCGTCTTCTTCTTGAAGTTGGAGTACTTGCAGTGCTATCAGGTCCCCCAGGGCCAACATCGCAAGTCCTGCCGGTAGCATTTTGGAGTGGGTGTGGTTGTGGGAGGGGGTTGGGTGTGCAATTTTTGTGTTTCCAAGCTGTATAGCCTCCACCTGTGGTGATTCATTCCACCTGTGCAAGCTGCAATCCCCTTTGGGCGAGCACGTCCCGCACACAACGCTGCAAATCGACGCATGGCATCTTGCTATTACAATCATGTATTTCATCCCGATGGCAGTGAGATATTGCTTCATATGTTAATTCTGCTATGCTCCCATTGTTTCACATACTATCTTTGCAGTCGGGAACAAACTTGTGAAGGGTCAGTGGAATGTAGTACTCGATTAACGGTGGACCCTCATGCAGCGCTGTACCGCGGTTCACCGACGGGCGGGGCGTCCCATTTGTGAGTGTAGCCAGTTGCCATTTTCACACACTGCCGCACTAAATGGATGGATTTGTGATTTCAAGCGGTCACAGATGCCTTTTCGACGTGATGTTGCAAATGAGGAATTCGAAGGACAGCGCTTTCGGTTTCCAGCTAGCGGCGAGGAGACGCCCACAGGTCTGACTGCAGATAGAAAGTTCTATTGTTTAATGTCCTTGGGACAGGTGCCATGCCGAGAATGCAATGATTGATATGAATAGTATGGGATGCGCAATAGCGTAGTGGAGGATAAGGCAGGACGTTCCCAAATACATGTTACTTCACAACACTAGAATTCCGGCCTGGACCACAGTGGATTTTGCAGACTGCATTAAGCACAGATTCAATGGAAATTTCTAATGTTATGTGAGTAAATAATCAGGCGTTTTTATACCGGGATGAGGGAATGATGTATGGATGCATGGACAGATGATTTAATAGAGAGTCTGCCATGTACATGGCTTTTTGGAATCTATCAACTTCCTCTGCGCTATGTGATGCAGGGCTGCCATAGTGGGACCATCGTCTATCTGCCCTTGTTGAACCCTCCCTGTCTCGACGCGCCTTCAAACACTTGTGTCTATGCACGTTACTAATCCCATCTAATGGCTTCTGTTTTAACAGACGCATGCACACAAACACTCGTTTGTAATAGTGTTTTCACCTCGATTTATATAGTTATGATTCACAAGTGATTATTGGGTGCGAATAATCCTTTTGAGTGGGCTAGCATGCATATGGCTGTGGATTTAGTGTGATCTTTGAAGTGAGTAATTCAAATGGAGTTCAGATGCCCATACTATTCTTTTTCGTTTCATTTGGGTGACAGGTATCTCCTCCCCTTTTGCCGCTGCCATCTGTATGCCACTCCTGCAGATGGCTTTTACTCCCGACACCTGCTGCTTCGTGTTAATCAGTGGAGCACCATTACGATCTTATGGGACGATCGCCAATGGCCCACATGCCCTTACGCAGTACTAGTGGCTAGGAGCAACATTTCGAGCTTTCAGCTGGACTAGTGCCTACCTAATGGGACGGCCCTGCGGTTCTAGGTGCTTCCATGTTGCCTTTTTGAACGTGAATGTAGCCCCTGTGTACCATGGAGGAACAGGGCGTCACACAAGAAGAAGCTGGTCATTTATTGCGGATGCAGCCCACAATTATGAGATATGATTTGGAGTTCATGACCTAATAGCTGTATGGCCCGGGTGATTTTGTTGTGCATTAAATTTTGATTATGATATTGACCGTGTAGCGTTATTCTTTGCAAGTAATGTAGCATATTCCTATTTGTGGAGCGATGTATTGTGAGGAGATCTGCTTTGGGTTCGGCCTTCTGAGTATAGTTGCGTGGTACTGTACTGGGCGCGTTTGCCTACGAAGGCCAGTAAGGTCAGGGATAGGGGCTGCAATTATGTCTGTTTTGATGATGTCATGCTCATGGGAGGGGGATTGGCTTTTGTGTAACAGATGCCGGTCAGCCAGGTGGATTGGTGGAATGATGTGATTTTCAGAATATGGCTGGTCACAGGTGCCTGTGTTTGCGTGCGTTTCTTGGAGGGAGACTGAGGTCATGTCCATTGGAATAGCTTCTGTATTCGTGCCATCTGTGCCCTGCTGCTCCCATTGGCCCCTCTTGAGATGTGCCTGGCTGCTCAGTCACTCTGCCAACTTGTGTGGTACATGCTTATGCTGCTGGTTGGTTTGTTTACTGGCAGGAGTACAGGGCTGGTGCAGTCTCACTCAGGATACTGCTTTGTATGTTGCCTTGCACTGGTGTCAAGCGATGGGGGGCCTGTTTTTGTTTGTCTCAGTTTTCAGTTCATGTTGCTGTACTTGGAGCTTCACATGCCTGTGCTGCATCAGTACGGCAATGGTGCCATGGCTAATATGGATGGCCACTCACAAGGCACTTGGAGCCCCTACATTCATTTGTTCGTTGGCATGCATGGGTGACTTGTACATTTCACTGGTTGCATTGTGTGACTTCATTGCACCTACGAGGAGTTGTGCAATGTGGCCAGGGAGTGGTGTACAGGCACTCAGTAGGGCCTTTTACGGTTGGTTTGCGATGCCGTACTTCTCACCATGGCGGAATGGTACTTTCCGCCATGCTTGATGGCGTTAGGTACATGTCCGCTAGGGTCAGAATTCCCGTACCGTTGCGCCATGGTGGTAATTACGGTTTCGCAGTGCGCGCGTGCGCGTACTTGGTGCAGTTAGCGTTGGCGTTCACTACGGTGTCGCTAATGGCATCGTACTTTACGGTGACGGGTCATAATCGCAACGGGCGGTATTCGATGGCGGTATTGCATTTCTGCCATCGTTTTTCGATTTCCGCCAGGGTCGTAATGAGGGCCACTGTCTATGTGAGGAAACTAACATCATTATCACACACACCTTTGTGGGAACTTTAACATAAACCTCACACACCATCTATGTGAGGACCTGGACATCAGTATCATGACATACAATATATATTGGTACTTCAACATCACCAACATCAAACACCACATCTATGGAGACTTTAACATCAAGATAATCACACACCATCTCTGTGGGGACTTTAACATCAAGAAAATCAGACATCATTTGAGTGGGGACTTTAATATCATTATTACTACATACCATCACTGTGGGGACTTTAAAGTTATTATAAACACACACCAGCTCTGTGGGGACTTTAACGTAAATAACACACCATCTCTGTGAGCACCTGGAGATCAGAATCATGGCATACAATATATATTGATACTTTAACATCACCAACATCAAACACAACATATCTGGAGACTTTAACATCAAGATAATCACACACCATCTCTGTGGGGCCTTTAATATCATTATTATCACATTCCATCTCTGTGGGGACTTTAGCATCAAGATAATCACACATCATCTCTGTGGGGACGTTAACGTAAATATCACACACCATCTCTGTGAGCACCTGGAGATCAGTATCATGACATACAATATATATTGGTACTTCAACATCACCAACATCAAACACAACATATCTGGAGACTTTAACATCAAGATAATCACACACCATCTCTGTGGGGACTTAGCATCAAGATAATCACACACCATCTCTGTGGGGACTTTAATATCATTATTATCACATACCATCACTGTGGGGACTTTAAAGTTATTATAAACACACACCAGTTCTGTGGGGACTTTAACATAAATATCACAAACTGTCTTTGTGAGGACCTGGTTATCAGTATCATGACATACAATATATATTGGGACTTCAACATCACCAACATCAAATACCACATCCATAGAGACTTTAACATCAAGATAATCAGACACCATCGTTGTGGGGACTTTAACATCAAGATAATCACACACCATCTCTGTGGGGACTTTAGCATCAAGCTAATCACACACCATCTCTGTGGGGACTTTAATATCATTATTATCACATACCATCACTGTGGGGCCTTTAAAGTTATTATAAACACACACCAGTTCTGTGGGGACTTTAACATAAATATCACATACCATCTTTGTGAGGACCTGGATATCAGTATCACAAAATACAATCTCTGCTGGGACTTCACCATCACCAACATCAAACACCATGCGTATTAGTACTTTATCATCATGTTAATCACACACCAACTCTGTGTGGTCTTTAACAACAGTATTATAAAACAACATAGGAATGCTGTCTTAAACACGATTATTCGTACAAACCATCTCTGTGAGGATCTGAAATCAGTATCATGACAGACAATCTCTATTCAGACTTCAACATCACCAACATCAAACACCATTTTAATGGGGACTGTAACATATTCGTCATCAGACCAATCATAGAGAGATGTTTCAGTGGACAAGATGGTGACTGTGAAACAATGAAACCTGTATTCAAATCTCTGCTTCTCCACCTGACCACATTGTGTGATGCTGAGCCATTCACCTAATATTTCAGTTCCCCAGTTCTCCTTTCTGACACACTGAGTTTTTTGTAATATGGTCGCATGACAGATTTAGGAAATGTTTAGTGAGGTTCTTATGGAAAATACACCACCATTACAATCCATCTATTGTGTATACCTACGGTGTGGGTAGGTACACATATGTAGAAATAGAATTGTGCAATTTACAAAGATGCCTATGAAACAAACATTTAGCTTTTGCATAGGGATACATTCAATTCCAAATAAGAATAATTAAGTCCTCACAAGGATGGTAACACGCGTTCAGGTCCCCACAGAGATGGTACCGGACACGCGATTAAAAATTAGCATTTTTGCACATTTGAAGCTGGATCCTATATTAGCATTTTTTTCTGAATATATTTCTGCTGTTAGCATATTTTTAAAACATTGGGAAAGGTTAGTCCCCACAAGGCTGGTTTCCACACATAGTCCCCACAAGGTAGGTAAAACGTGTGTGTGTGTGTGTGTGTGTGTGTGTGTGTGTGTGTGTGTGTGTGTGTGTGTGTGTGTGTGTGTGTGTGTGTGTGTGTGTGTGTGTGTGTGTGTGTGTGTGTGTGTGTGTGTGTGTGTGTGTGTGTGTGTGTGTGTGTGTGTGTGTGTGTGTGTGTGTGTGTGTGTGTGTGTGTGTGTGTGTGTGTGTGTGTGTGTGTGTGTGTGTGTGTGTGTGTGTGTGTGTGTGTGTGTGTGTGTGTGTGTGTGTGTGTGTGTGTGTGTGTGTGTGTGTGTGTGTGTGTGTGTGTGTGTGTGTGTGTGTGTGTCTAGGTTTGTGGGCTGGACTGTGTAGGTCCTCTTTGTTTTGGCACGAAGGAGATTCTGGATAAGCGAGGGCTCTAAACACCCATACCAGTTCAATCTCTTGAGTTCTCACTGAACCTGGATAAGGTTCCAAGCATCCTGAAACTAAGAATCCGAGTCGAGGAACTGTTGGTGACCCGCTGGAAGGTTTGGCACCATGAGCCCACTGTCGCCCCGCAGGACCCCTCTGCATCTGATCGCACCAGAGGGTCTGCAAAGGCGCTTCGACCCATTTGAATAGTGGGAACAACTATTCACAGCACCTTCATCTTAACCTGCAAGCGAGCCTCTTCAGAAGTGTTCCTGGGCCAACCAGCAAACTGACCAGCTCGCGCAGGACCTTTGCTCTGAAACCACCGCCGTTTCGAGTTGACTCTTGAAACCTGGCAGATCGCTAGCTCTGTGTTCACGGCACTCCCGCACCGAATTTCAGACACTTGGCATTCACAAGTCTGGAACAGAAAGAGAGCGCCTAAACACGAGTGCACGCGGTCACTGTGTCGCCCAACCGTGGTGACAAACTTCGGAGGTGACTTGCTGCTGCGCCCCTCTGTGCCCTGAATCCTGCTGCAGTGATACTGACCTGGTCCCTTCATCAGGAGCGGAGAAATCGCCACTGTCCTGCGACAGAATCATCTCTGTAACTCAGCTGCTGGAAGCCGCAGAGCTGCACAATTGCCGCATTTGAACCTGCAACCGAATTGGACTTGACTGCCGAAGATTGGTTCAGTGTGTGCCGGGGGTCGGTGAGTACTTGCAACCCTTACCAGTGGCCCCTAGTGTATCCATCCTTTTTTTTACGCATGAGTGTCCCCTGAGGGCCACTCACCTTTCCACAGGTAGCCTGTGCTACCGTCCTATTCCCAACTTCTGGAACATGTTCTGCCCTATTTTTCATCGCCTCACCCATATTCCTGAGCTACTACAGCCCTGCAAGAGACCCCGTTTCGCTCTACCACAAGATCACGTGCACCAGCACCGAACTGTACTTTTGAGCGCAAGGCTCCACTCTGCTTAGGGCTTGGACTGCCTCTTAGTTGGGGATTGATTGAAGAACTGCCTAAAGTCTATTTGCACTGTTTGCTCCCTTTATTCATAGGTTGTGGACCCATTTTGTGAACTATTCCTTTGGGGCACATGGTAACTCTATATACGTTTCTGTTCTGTTGTACTTGATGGTCGTGCAGATTAATAGGACCTCCGTCCCCAAGTACCACACTGATAGATTTAGGAATTACTATCAGTGCAATCTTTGAGGCCACAGGTGAGAGTGCCGAAGGCCGGAAACGGGAACGCCGGAAGGACCCCCTGACCGCTGTAAGGCAATAATGGTTAGGTCAGTTAACAGAAAACGAATGAAAATGCAATAAGGCGAATCAACGTGTGTAAGCTTACCCCAGTCTGGTGGGCAGGACACTTTGAAGGGATAGGGGAGGAAGGATATCTGGGGCAGGCAGGAATATCACAAGCAGAGGCACGAAGTCCAATCGAAATTCCAAGGACACCGGGTGTTCCGTTCAACTTGACAACGGGGAAAAGAAAATGCAATCCAAAAAGAGTTCCGTGGTCGAGTAAGCCAAAGTTCCAAGCAAAGTGTCAGGGTTTATGCAGTTCAATCCAAAAAGAGTTCCGTGGTCGAGTAAGCCAAAGTTCCAAGCAAAGTGTCAGGGTTTATGCAGTTCAATCCAAAAAGAGTTCCGTGGTCGAGTAAGCCAAAGTTCCAAGCAAAGTGTCAGGGTTAAGCAGTTCAATCCAAAAGGAGTTCCGTGGTCGAGTAAGCCAAAGTTCCAAACGTGACAACTAAACGCTATGCAGCACTCAAGGAATGAAGCAGCTGTGAAGCGTTTGTTGATTGTTTCCTTCGTTCTTTTAACAGCATACAGGGATCACGTGATTCTGCTCCGGGAGCGTGGAGTCGAATCAGGTGACCCTCGTAGTGAAGGAAGCAGCAGTCGATGTAGAAGCATATGACTCGAGGCGCTTTGTTTTTCTCCTTATGTGAACACAACGCGGTACGCGACCTGCGTTGTTTCGTGCTCCTGTATACCAACGTTGTTTGGGATAGCAACGCCAAGGTAGGTGCCAGTAAAAGAATGGTCGCAGTCTGAACGAAGACTGGCGTGGGTTGCGGGATGTTCGAGTGTTACCCTGCGCTTGCGGTGTAGAAGCAGGAGGCTGGGAGTAAGATGCGGACCTGGGAGGAGAAACGGAAGACATGACAGATCCCCCCCCCCAAAGGCCCACGACCTCGTGGGCTTGACGGATGTTCACGGTGGAATCGGGCAAGCAACCGCGGGGCATGGACGTCGCGAGATGGAACCCACGAGCGGTCTTCAGGGCCGTAACCCAGCCAATCCACTAAATACTGGAGGCGGCCCCTACAGAGACGAGAACCCAGAATGGCATTGACCTCAAATATATCGGGCGCAGACACCGAAACAGGAGCAGGAGGGGCACAGATACGGGTAGTATCAGGGCAGGGCTTGAGCAGAGAGGCATGGAACACCGGATGGACCCGCCAAGCAGCCGGAACCGCAAGGCGCAAGGCAACAGGGTTGATGATCTTGACGATCTTATAGGGCCCCACAAAACGAGGAAGCAGCTTGCGATAGCCAGGGATACGGAGGTGACGTGTAGACAGCCAAACACGATCCCCGATCTTGTATTCGGGTGCTGGCAACCTCTTCCTATCAGCCGCTGCCTTCATGGAGGCCTGGGATTCCCGCAGATGGACGAGGGTCTGGGCATCGACCGTGACGAGGTCGCGGGCACACGCATCAGCAGCAGGGGTGTTTGTAGGTGGGAAATAAGGAAGTGGCAGGGTGCGGGGGTGTTGGCCGTATAGTGAATAGAACGGGGAGAAACCAGTGGAGGAGTGAAGAGCGTTGTTATATGCGAATTCCGCAAGATGTAAAAGGTTAAGCCATGTGTCCTGATGTTGGAGGGTAAGGCAACGTAGATACTGTTCCAACGACTGGTTTACCCTCTCTGTCTGTCCGTCACTCTCTGGATGATAGGCAGAGGAAAACCGAACATCGATGCCCAGAAGCTTGGCCAGCGCCTGCCAAAAACGAGAGGTGAATTGAGTACCTCGATCAGATACTATTACTTGAGGTAACCCAAAGAGACAAAAGACCGTTCTGAAAAACAGGCGTGCTAACGTGGGGGCCGAAGGCATCCCCGTTCAAGGTATGAATCGTGCCATTTTGGTGTACGAATCCACGATCACCCACACGGTGTCATGGTTTTGTATACGAGGTAGATCGGTGATTAGATCCATAGAGATCGTGTGCCATGGTTTAGGGGGAATTGGTAGAGGTCGGAGCAAGCCTAAGGGGCGACCCCTGCGGGATTTACTTTGTGCACAGATGGAGCAGGAATTTACATATACCTCGACGTCATGTCTCATAGAAGGCCACCAACACCAACGCTTCAATAGGTCTAGCGTACGGATTTGCCCTGGATGACCATTGATAGCTGTATCATGTGACCAGTCTAGGGCCTGGTTGCGTGTGTCGGTAGTGGGCAGGAATAATTTCCCGTGTATGTAAGGCAGCCCATCCTGGAGGAACAAGTCCCACTCTGTTAACCTATGTTGATTCTGTGATACCCATTGGCGTATGGTGGCTATCATTGGCAGGGTAGGCGTGCAAGCACAAATGACGTGGTTCTTGTCTAACAACGTTTCAGGAAATACAGGAAGAGAGTCCCCCCCAGGTGAACGAGACAGGGCATCGGCCTTCCCGTGACCTATACCTGGTCTGTGTTTGATCATAAAATTGTAAGCGGCAAAAAACAAATGCCATCGCACCTGACGACTGTTCAGGCATTTCAGTGTAGCCAGGTCTTGGAGATTCTTATGATCTGAATATACTATCGTCTGGTGCTTGGCCCCCAGGAGATGGTGTCTCCAAGTCTGCATGGAATCCTTGATGGCCAAGAGCTCTTTTTCTGTAATGGTATAATGCACCTCAGACGAGTTGAATTTCCGAGAGTGGTATGCCACGGGGTGTAACCGACCTGTGGTTGAACAGTGCTGTGAAAGTACTGCACCCAACGCAAACGAGGAGGCGTCTGCTTCCAAGACAAAAGGGAGTTCTGGGTCCGGGTGTTGGAGCACAGGGGCTGTGGTAAATCTAGCTTTGAGGGCATCAAATGCCGCTTGGTGTTCCGGAGTCCAAAGGTAAGGGACCAGGGGACTGGTAAGAGCGGTTAACGGGGCAGCGATGGAGGAAAACCCAGTGATGAAACGCCGATAAAAATTCGCGAAACCGAGGAAGGACTGCAGTTGTTTAAGATTAACTGGGACAGGCCACTCCGTGATTGCGCGTACCTTGGACTGATTCATAGCGAGACCCCCGGGTGTTATGTGGAAACCAAGGAAATCCACTTCGTGGGTATGGAACAAACATTTCTCGGGTTTTGCAAACAGAGCATTCGCCTGCAGACGGGACAGAACCTCCTTGACGTGCATGACGTGTTCCTCCAATGAAGGGGAAAAGATCAGAATGTCATCCAGATAGATCACGACATATACATCCAGGATGTCACTGAACACGTCGTTCATAAAATGCTGAAACGTAGCGGGGGCGTTACAAAGCCCAAAAGGCATCACCAGATATTCAAAAAGACCCTGTTTGGTGCAAAAGGCCGTCTTCCACTCATCCCCCTTGCGTATGCGGATCAGGTTATAGGCCCCACGTAAATCTAACTTGGTGTAAACGGTAGCGTGTGTTAGTTTGTCCAATAGCGTGGAGATAAGGGGAATCGGGTACCGGTTCTTTATGGTGATTGTGTTCAACCGGCGGTAATCAACACAGGGACGTAGGTCCCCCTCCTTCTTAGGAACGAAGAATATGGGACTCGCAGCTGGGGAAGAGGAAGGGCGGATGTGACCAAGTCGCAAGGCCTGTTGCATGTATTCTTTCAGTGCTCGTTCTTCGGACTGAGACAAAGAATAGATACGGCCTCTTGGTACTGGAGCGTTTGGTACCAGATCAATGGGGCAATCATACGACCTGTGGGGTGGCATGCCTTCTGCTGAGGCTTTATCGAATACCACGTGGTAATCTTGATATACCTCGGGTATACCGGCTGACACCACCCCGACCGTATGTGTTAAGGAAGAGTTGTCTTCCATGGTAAGAGAAGCCACGACTCCCAGGATACCGGCAGGAGTGGATGGAACTGCGGATTCAACTAAGCAGTAGTGTTGGCAGATTTCTGACTCGAAGGACACTTGTCCGGTACCCCAATTGATGAAGGGGTTGTGTTGTTTTAGCCATGGTATGCCCAGAATGACCCCAAACTGCGGAGTTGAGATTAGATCGAAGGATATGGTTTCTCTGTGATTACCCTGAATTAATACTTCCAAAGGGGCGGTCTGTTGCTTAATAGGGCCGGAAGCGAGGGAGGTACCGTCCACGGCCTGTACTTGTTCTGGGCGATCTTTATCTATGAGTGGTAGGTTGAGTCGATGGGCTAATGCAATATCAATAAAGCAACCAGTTGCTCCGGAATCTATGACAATATGGACTGGGTGCACATGATCTCTGCTAGGGATCAACACAGCCTGGACCACTATGGGTTTGATGGGACCAAAAGCAAGGTCGGAGGTGATCGTTGAAGTGCTCGCCCTTACCCCCGATCTCAGGGACGAGCCTTCCGAAAACCCGGGTTCTTATTCTTTGGGTGACGGGGACACTCCTTTACGTAGTGACCATTCGTACCGCAATAGAAACGGGCATTGCCGGAACGTCTACGTTCTCATTCAGCTTGGGTTATGGGGCTGCGAATCCCTCCTATTTGCATGGGCTCTGGGGTTGGGTCGATCGAGGAAGAGGTCCGGTGACAAGAAAACCCTCCCTCTGCCCTACGCTCGGTTCTCCGGGCATCCACCTGTAATGTTAGGTCTACCAATTCTGAGTAGACGGTGGGAAGCGATGGTACGACTGACAGGGCGTCCTTCATGCCCCCACACAAACCCCGATAAAATACAACCGCCTTCTTGTCTTCTGGCCATGAGGTTTCTGCGGATAACTGATTGGAACGGGTTATGTATTCTATGAGAGTCTGTTTTCCTTGTGCTAGGTCTAGTAGTTCTAGATCCCGGGACTGCGCTTTGTGTCGAGTGTCAAAGACTTTCGCCATCTCATTGACCAAAAGATCGAAGTCGTATAGAGCAGGATGGTTGTTTTCTAACAAAGGGTTTGCCCAAGTCGCAGCCACACCAGAAAGATGGGAAAGGAGAAAGGCGGCCTTTGATATAGAGTCAGGGAAGGCCTGTGGTCGGCATAAGAAATGAAGCTTACACTGATTTAGAAATGTTCGATACCTACTAGGGTCTCCCTGATACCTTTCCGGGGCTGCTAAGGGGAAAGGGCTTGGGAGTAACACAGGAGTTGGCACTGGAGGGGCAGCAGGGGTAGTCGGAACCTGAGGCGCGGCATCCCCATATTCAGCATTATCAGGTAAAGGGTGTCGGGTGCTCTGTAGGGCGTCTAGGCGGTGGTGGATCGCTGTGGTGGCTGCGGCCATGTCAGATCTAAGGGTAGCGACCGCTTGCAATAGAGCGGTCACAGGGTCCCCGGCGGAGGTGTCCATAATCCGAACGACCAAGTAGGCTTCACAGTCTGTTCTGTTGTACTTGATGGTCGTGCAGATTAATAGGACCTCCGTCCCCAAGTACCACACTGATAGATTTAGGAATTACTATCAGTGCAATCTTTGAGGCCACAGGTGAGAGTGCCGAAGGCCGGAAACGGGAACGCCGGAGGGACCCCCTGACCGCTGTAAGGCAATAATGGTTAGGTCAGTTAACAGAAAACGAATGAAAATGCAATAAGGCGAATCAACGTGTGTAAGCTTACCCCAGTCTGGTAGGCAGGACACTTTGAAGGGATAGGGGAGGAAGGATATCTGGGGCAGGCAGGAATATCACAAGCAGAGGCACGAAGTCCAATCGAAATTCCAAGGACACCGGGTGTTCCGTTCAACTTGACAACGGGGAAAAGAAAATGCAATCCAAAAAGAGTTCCGTGGTCGAGTAAGCCAAAGTTCCAAGCAAAGTGTCAGGGTTTATGCAGTTCAATCCAAAAAGAGTTCCATGGTCGAGTAAGCCAAAGTTCCAAGCAAAGTGTCAGGGTTTATGCAGTTCAATCCAAAAAGAGTTCCGTGGTCGAGTAAGCCAAAGTTCCAAGCAAAGTGTCAGGGTTAAGCAGTTCAATCCAAAAGGAGTTCCGTGGTCGAGTAAGCCAAAGTTCCAAACGTGACAACTAAACGCTATGCAGCACTCAAGGAATGAAGCAACTGTGAAGCGTTTGTTGATTGTTTCCTTCGTTCTTTTAACAGCATACAGGGATCACGTGATTCTGCTCCGGGAGCGTGGAGTCGAATCAGGTGACCCTCGTAGTGAAGGAAGCAGCCGTCGATGTAGAAGCACGTGACTTGAGGCGCTTTGTTTTTCTCCTTATGTGAACACAACGCGGTACGCGACCTGCGTTGTTTCGTGCTCCTGTATACCAACGTTGTTTGGGATAGCAACGCCAAGGTAGGTGCCAGTAAAAGAATGGTCGCAGTCTGAACGAAGACTGGCGTGGGTTGCGGGATGTTCGAGTGTTACCATGCGCTTGCGGTGTAGAAGCGGGAGGCTGGGAGTAAGATGCGGACCTGGGAGAAGAAACGGAAGACATGACAGTTTCATAGTAGTGTTGTGTTGGTTTGAAGTATTACTGTAGAAATTTGCTTTGTGTTTGAATTCAAAGGCCTTGAGTAAATGTATATGTATTTTTGATATATAGACCTGACTGGGAGTGATTTGTAGTGTCCTTTACTGTGTGTGCTCATTTTGAGCTTTCAGTCACCCTCACCCTTCCTGAGACCTAGTCTTGACCGCTGGCAATGCTACCTTGATTGGTCTGGCTTGTCCAGAAGGCTACCCTGTTCCAAGAAACTAGGCTGACCACCTGAACCTCTGCCCACCAGGTCAGAGTTCTGAAATCCATGTTAACAGGTAGTCATTCTCCTCGCCTTAGTTATACTAGTGATGGGGTCAGATAGGTTAGATTTGGACAGCGGACAGACTTGCTTTTAGACATTCAATTAGACGGATGAGCACCTTAGTTAGAAAATAAGCAGGTAACACCCAATATGTATAGGGAGGGCGATGGATTCTTTGGTGTTAAATAAACTATATTGTCAAAATGTCTAGACAGCGTCCGTGTCCTCTTTCTGATCCTCCACAGAGCCTGGTGGTCAAGTGCTTCCTAGAGCCTTTCTATAGGCGGGATCCCTGGTAGGGGGACATATTATTCATTATTAGATACCTAAAAAGACACTGAATCTGGGGGGGAGAAATACCTGTTGCTACTGGAGTGAATCCTGAGAAACACAAGACCTGAAAGCGAGCGGATGCGTATGCTGATAACTGCAGGGTCTGGGAGAAGACTTAAAGGGAATCCTGAGAAACTGAGTTGTTGATTGCTGAGAGTAAGTGTCACGATAGGAAACCATGGAGCACCTGTCTTTAGGGCCCCATCCTCTCAGAAGTCACGTTCTGCCTATAGAACAGCAAAACCGTTCTATCCGAGGTGGAGACTTTTTGACACATTGCCAGGGAAATGGCGTTTACATTACGCTCGCCGTTAAGGTCACGTGAATTGCATTATCACGTGAGCCTGAAACGTTACGTTTATTTGCAGCCTGGGGTTAGGCGTGTCGCTTCTGATCAGGTTTTTCATCTGGGATTCATGTCTAAAGCCTGATCTGCATTTCTCGCATTGGTTTCAGCCTATCTTTCCATTTGTCGGCTAGCGGTGCATTATTCTTAAACTCTTTGTGTTCTTTGAGTTTCGGAGCAGTTCGCGCACCGCTCGCTATTTTCACGTTCCCGTTCCCGCCACCTCAAATTCAGGATAACAGGCAGCAGAAGTTTTGAATCTACCATTCTGCTAAGTGGCAGCTTTTTGAACGTCTGCTCGCTGCCGTGTGCGTTCAGTCGCCAGCTTTACAGCAGTTTTCCTTGGTCTGATCTTGTTTCATATACTCTACTTAAACACGTTCACAGCCGTATGTGTCTCTGGTCTAATTAACAAGCAGCAACTCCTTTGTAAAGTGTTTTCATCTAAGTGTGTTACCAAGAAGTATACAACGCAGCAACCTGTTTGGCATTCTGTTCACCAAGTGTCCAGCGTTTCATTTCAGTAGTATATTTTGGAGTTTACTGAATATCGCGCAATCCATGATTATATGAAACTTAAGTAAGATTTCATTACTTTCACTAAGTAGTTTTGTTGCCTTAGGGATCCTCCCACTTTTGATTTTCTATTTCCTTAAACTGCAATACCAACCTACAAGGGCAGGATTGTTTCATTTAACCTACAAGGGCAGGATTGTCTCAGTTTGACAAGTACTGTTGTTTCAAAGAAGGATTTAGTGCACAAGAATTTGGACGCTATCCTGTGGTGCACCAACCCAGTATCTAGCGTGACCCTCGTGCCGTTCAGGATAAGTTTCCCTTACTAACCTTCCCTCCTTTTCATTGTTTTCATATTGGATTAATTTCCTGTGTGTGATCGGACCTGCTCCTACCTTTCAACGTCCACAGGTTAGTGGTGGCCTTATACTTTACTTAGAGAGATTAGTAGCAAGTGACAATCATATTCATGATTCATTGTTCTCTCACAGGTTGGTGTTCTACTGTTACACCGCGCCCTTTCCAGTGATTCCTCTCTCTGGCTGTGAGTTTCAGTCATAGAGTGCAATCACTTGGAAGGTCTCTAATTGACTTCTCTACCTTCACGCTATTGTCCAGTTTGCGAGGGATCCAGAAGTTACTCTCATCATCTGTATCCTTTTTTTGGTCATAACCTGTATCCTTTGCAAATTAGTAAGTTATACATGACAGTAAGCCTGGATGAGCCTTTGTAGGAGAACCTTTCTGTTTTGCTGTTTTAGACTAGAGTTGGACACTTGAGAGGATTCGTAAACTCCTTTGTTGGCCACTCTAGCAAACATTTATATTGAAGCTTAGTGTAGGCACAAGACAAATGACTTGTTAATATTAGAATTCAGAATGTTCTTTGGACTTCTTCATTTGGACATTGGTTTGTAGAGTTGTGTGTGCCTGGAGGGACATAAACATTTAAGCTTAGTTTAAGAACTGAACTTTTTGGACATCCCTTCTTGGCGGTGTGCAAACACCTGGAGAAAACCCCACGTTGTGTTATCCCATCCCTGACACAGTTTGGTTTAGCAACATCCTTCTTATTTGTAGACATTTCCCTAGTTCCTGTAGGAGTTTGGTTCTAAGGAAAGTCATGTCTATATGAGGTTACTAAGTGAACAGTGCTTGTTTGTGGTCTTGGATTAGGAAATGAGGCTACTTGGGTCCCAGAAGAATAGAGTTTAAAGATCCAAACACTTTGTTAAACATTTGTTTCATAAATCTTGTCCAATCCCTCTGTTTATGCTTGAAGACAACTGATAAACCACATTGAATAATCCATCTATAGTACTCCAGTGCTCGACAGTTTCTGAGAAACTCATGCAGTTGAAGGGCTCTCAAGTTTCTAATGACCCTTTGCTTTTTGTGTCTCTTAAAGCTCTAAGTACCGTTTGGCACAAAGAATCTTGGCTTGCCTAATTGAGGTTTGAATGCTTCTAAGTGTTGCGATTTGGAGCAAAGTCTGTGCTATCCTGTATTTTTCTTTTTTCTCCCCAACTTTACTTAAAAGCTTGACAGCATACAGAGTGAAGCTATCATTTCAATTGATGAAACGAATGACAGAACTAGACGTGTGGCACTAAGAAATAATAACGCCCACCACAGGTGTAAAGACTGGAGGGGGTATCTGTACTTCTGCCCCATCGCAGAGCTGAGACTCGGAGCACCCCAGCCAAGGTTCTCTATATGGTAGTTTGGAGGAGCAACCAAGGCTTAGGCTCTCAGCAGGTGATGCATTCTGGTTCTTAAGTACAATGAGTCCCCAAGTCCCCACAAAGGAATGTCCACACAATATGTTATGCCCTAACACAGTTCTTTATATAAAATTAAGCTTTAGAGATATACACAATCAATAACACACTTTGTACTCTGGTAATTCTAATATGGCAAATATATACAATGTCTATGTGGTACCACAATTAGCTTCAGATTCCTTTAAAATGCATCAACTGATGACAGTTAAAATGGCATACAAGTAATGCAGCAAGGTTTAACAGCATAGATCGTAAGGAAGGAAGGCAGATTAGGTTAAACAATGGCGCTATGCTTCTTTTGCTAATAAGACACAATTCTGAGTGAGGACCCCCACCTGGGCAACCTGTAATAAAGTGTATTAACAAGCCCAGTCCATTAAGGTTTAATCAGTCTTGTTTCCTGCTCAAAAAGTTAAACCACGCCAATGTATCGACAGATTCCTCGAGAGTGGGCTCCCTATAAAGCAGGAGCCACGGGGTGTCGAGATTCCTCAATTAAAGGTGTAACACTGGCATTGAGACAGCAGCTCCGATCTTCGCAGTGCTCTTCGATGATCGTTTTAGGAAGTCCCAGTAAGATGAGGCGTGCGTTCCATCTCGATGCAAAGTGTTCGGTGCGCAAAGAAGACTCAGCGATGGATGCTGGCCTGGCAGCGGGCGTTGGGTTTTGGGAGTTGCTTCAGCTGTCCTTTGGGCTGTTGGTGCTGCAGCTGCAGCACGTACCTTCAAATAGCTTCAGCGAACAGGACTTGACCACGGGCTGGACCTCGGATCTTCACTCCATCAGTGTCCTTGGGCCTTCTTGATCGGCTTTGGGTGGCTGGAAACCCAACAGCGGACTTTGCTCAGTAGCAGACGACCTCAACGTTTTCCAGCGGGACAAAGTGGTCGACAGTGATTGCAAGGGAGCCCTTCGCTCAAATGTTCTTAGGCAAGGTGGAGCTTTGTGGCTCTGGGTGTCAAGCAGCACGGCATCAAGCTGTCCCCACTTCTGGGCAACACGACTCTTCTGGCTTCCAGCGGTTACGGAATTCTCCGAACCCCCGTCGACGGCAATGGACTTCGATGGCCTCGATGTCCCGGTACTTTAGTTCATGATTCTCGGCGAACCCCTTCTTCGATCGACAGCCTTTGGGGACTGGCTTCCAGGGTGCCGCGATGAAGAGCAGCAGTTTTGCACAATGGTCCCTTGTAGCTCGGGGAGAGGTCTCCTAGCCAGGTGCTCTCACGGATCAGTCTTCAACAGACTCAACAGCTTTTAGATTTTGTCGAAGGAAATGCAACAGCAATTCTTCTTCCAACTGGGCTTCAAGGATGAGATTCAAGTTTCAACTTCATCTTCTGAACACATTGGTAAGTGAGAGGTCCCCAGATATTCACATCTGTCCCTCATTCACTCTGGCCGAGCATTCATGCAGGCAGCCCATCAGGCTCACATGCATTCAGGCCATTCACTTCCACCAAGATGGCCATAATGAGGAATGTGGATTGGTGCAAGCACCCAGCCTTTCAGCACCCACACTGCATTCATGTCAGTTTCAGGCATGATCAGGCAGTTTCATTGTGTCACACACACAGAAACCAGACACCCATAACGTAGAATGCATATTGGTCACACACTCTGTTCACCTAGGTCCCACCCCAAGGGTGTACCCACAACATACAGTCACTGGGAAGGCTCCAGCCAGTCTGGCCTGGACTTCCCCACAATACCATATATGGTTCTTCCACCCAACATCCAGTCAGGGGAAGAGACAGAGTCAGGACCTCCCAGGACTTTGGGAAAACAAGGTAACAGGCAATAGAAACCAAGAGGCCCCAGGGGCCATCTTGCCTTCTATCAGGAATCCACTGATTCCTATGGCAGGGCCCTGGGTATCCCAAAATGCAGGATACTCTGAGTACCTGTCACATTCGGCATCAAGCTGCCACAAGCCCATACCCTGCTCTGTGGGCAACACACAGGTGCCCAAAAACATACAGTAGGGTTACAGGGTTGTACCCCCACCCATGGGTGCCATAAGGGTATCCCAAGGGTCTCTGTTCACCATGGCCAAAAAGGGGAATGAGCTGCACTGCCAGGGGTCCCACAGGACTCCTGTGCAGAAAATAAAACAGAACACACATAAGGGAGTACAGGACAAGGACATGGAGGCACTGTTCCTCCAATGCACTTCCAGCATCACAATGGGCCACAGATATTAAGAACACTACAAGGATAAACCATCACCATCAGAATCAGTCGGGTCACTTCCTGTTGCTGCAGTAAATGGCTGCAAAAACCATCCCATACATCCCTTGGGCTCAAGACATTTCATCCTCCTCATTAACATAGGCAAGGTCCCACAGCCACTCAGCATGTGGGTCCTTTGTGTTCTTTTCAAACTTAATAAATTTCACAACTCGTATTACTCTGGGACTATTTTGCAACATGAGTTGCAAAGTGGATGAATGTTTATACTGGACGTTGATGCAGGGTCTATAAGTTTGGCTCTCCAGAAGTTTTGGACAACTGTCATCAGCCGTAGCCAGCATAGAGAATAGAGAGATATAGTCCAAAACGACTGGAGAGCTTCAGGTTGCAGACCACTGGAGGAGAATCGCTGGTAAACTAACTAGATTTATTTAGAATTATATAAAGATGAGATTAATTTCCTACTACCCTCTGAATGTACTATGAACTAAAGCGAGAATTCAGCAACACCTCATAGTTCAAGATACAGCAATGATGCCACTGGTCATTGTTCAACGTGAAACCCAGATGTCTAATCCATCTTCTCCTGGTCATAAAGGGAGGATCATCAGTATTATGCCAAATACACTATATAACGAGGAGCTTAATTCCATACTGCATGCTGAATGTATTATGAACTGCATGCAAGGGCAATAGTCTGAGTTACTTAAGTATAGGCCATTTATTCGGAAAAATACCCTAATGGGATAATACAAAGTTGTAATTGAAATACTTCCTAATTTATTCAGAAATTCTTCAAGTATCACACGTGTACCACTTGGGTACATTACACTGTGAGGAGCCAGCAATGAGAGACGGACACACACAACGCATAATTGAGGTCACAAACTTTTATTCAAAGTAAAAGCGGGCTGGAAAATGCCTCACTAGCCCTACTCTAGGAGGTATTTCCCTACCTCATCCAAAACTAAGGGTATATCCTGTGTCAAGATGTCCAAAGCAAAAATGTCCTGTGTCCATAATTCTAAGGTGTTAAGGATACTGTCATTGTCCATTGAAGTGCACACATGTTCAAGTTCAAAAGAAAGGTGTAACTCCAACACACGAGTTCCCAACGGATAGAATTCACAGTCCTAGGGAATGACTCCCTTCCCCAGGTTTCTCTTCACCATTTGTGAAGGCATAATTAAGCAAGACACAGACAACAGATCCATAGTGCAAAAAGAATTGCTTTATTAACTCAAATGTCAGGATGGATGAAGGGCTAACTTGCCGTATACTAAGGTGGAATTTCCCTACCTTAGTAAAACTAAGGAAATTGTGAGTCAGAAAGTTCAACTTAAGTCTGTGTCCCAAACCTATCCTTGCCCTCACAACTAAGACTAAACAAGGGGGTGTCTGGCTACATGGCCACAGGACAGGACGTGGTCCTTCTGTGCTCCTGCTGATCCCTCATGAATACTGACAAGAAACTGCTCCCAGAGCCTGCAGAGCGACGCTGTTCTGAAGCAACGGTCATGGGAATAAGTAAGGCATGGAGCGCCCAAGGAGCTGAGTGACACAAACTATGAAGTGTGAAGTTATGGGCCGGTGAAGTTATGAAGGTCTGAACAACGACCGAAATAAAATGGCGCCCAATTGAGAACAAAGGGACCAGCCTTCGTTCCGTCACATCGTACCACTGAAGTGCTGCGTCGCTATCGAGCAATGGTGGACTCTGCCTATTAAATGGGAACCGTGATGAAGGGAAATATCAGCGGCATTGCTAAGAGCTGATGCGCTGTAGAAGCCTGTAGACACGCGGTGGAAGGAAGGCGAGAGCAACAAAGTATCGCAGCGTGACCGAAGGTTCGGAAGATCGCTGAGACAAAGGAGCAGTGAATTACAGGCAGTCCGCTGGATATTGAATCATCCACATAGAAGTCAGCTCAGATAGAGTGCCCGTGACGGGCAGCGGTACAGAGCAGCTACTGAGGTGTGCTGAGACTGGTAACATCGGTGATGGACCCCCAAGTGCTCAGATGGAAGCAAGGTGATATATACAATGAGCAAGTCACGTTCGCATGGAGGGGATGTGACTATTTAACATTGACGAACATAGCCGTGTGCGAGAGAGGCGCTCGCGCTGGAAGGACACTCATGATCACGTACACATAGGCACTTGCAAGGAGCACAAGGCGATTCCAAGCTGCACATGGCAGTAATAGTGAGAGTAGACTGAGAGTTGCCTTATAACCACGGAGAGCACGCAGTGGAGACAGCGCACACTATAAGAATGGAACACAAGTTAGTGGGAAGGAGAGCAAATGAGCCCTTTCCTCTGCAGTGCGGAGTACAAAAACCATGCAGCTGAGACCTGCACACACCCAGAGGCACGACAACGGGCTCTGGGGGAACTGGAGCACTGCGCTTTGCCAAACTTGCTATAGAAGCACTCACTGCAAGTGCTTGTGGGAACACATAATACCCCAAAGGTCCGGCGCGGTGGCGTCTAGTAGACATACACTGCCATTAGGAGTCCAGAGTACGCAAGCAGTTGCTGGAAATGCAGTAGTGGGCATATAGCTGCATGGGAACCAGATAGGGGGCGCCCACCTAATAGCAGTTGGCCCGTCGGAGGCCCAAGTGATATATCAAGTAACCTACGTAACAAAGTACAAACTACTGCGGTACAACACCCGAAGTATGTGAACCCCTCCTGCTACTAGTCATACGGTCGAGCTGACACCACAAGACCAATATCCAGAAGCCCAGCTGCGGCCGCAAATGAGTGCTCCAGGCATTGGTAGCCAAGACGGCGTGAACATGAGAGTAGACATGGCATCTAAAGTAGTCAAAGCCAAAGGGAAACAGCCAACTATGAAGGATTTCGCCAAATCAACACTGAACGCGGAAGTGGTAAAATCGAAGAAACAGGACATGCAAGGAGAAGCGAGCCCGACACGAAACGATCAAAAGATCCTGGAGGCCATAACAGAGCTGAAGACATCATGGGCATATAAAATCGACACAGCTATTGCGGACTTAAAGACTTCGCTAGAGCAGAAAATATACGCTGTTAGTGTGGATGTCAATCTCTTGCGACAAGACGTCAGGAAGCTGGCGGAGCACACACGCATGCTGGAAAAGGAGGTGTAGGCCAACACAGGCACCAGCACTGCGAACGCCAACGAAGACACCATCCTGCAACAACAAGTGCTCAACCTGGAAAACAAAGCGGAGGAGGCAGAAGGGTGGACACGTAGGAATAACATAAGCATTGTGGGGCTCCCGGAAGGAACTGAAGGCTCAGACCTGACGAACTATATCAAAGAATATGCTGCTGCAAGACGAGGAGGGGCACTGACGTAGAGAGGGTGCATAGGGCCCTGACTAGGAGACCGCCACTGGGAGAACCTCCCCGGCCACTTATTGCCAAGATTTTGAACTACAAAGACAGGGAGAGGATATTGGAGCACTTCCGCAAAGGAGAGACCATAAACAGGGGATCCGCGACCATCACAGCGTACCCAGACTACACCTTTATGGTACAAAGGCAGCCGCTGAACTATGTCTCCATCAAGAGGAGGCTACGTGAGGCAGCCTACAAATACATGCTGCTGTACCCTGCGAAACTGAAAGTGATGCACAACAACAAGGCGCACTTCTTTGAGACCCCGGAGGAAGCAACGGCATGGCTTGACATGCATTCAATTGCGCAACAGGAGCAGATGATCAGACGGAGAGCAGACCGGATAAGTGATGGTGGGCGTATTTGGGAAGTACTTTGCGCTGGGCATGGGGGGGTGACATGATGCAATGACACTGACTTTGGACTAGAATATAACACGTAATATGGAGAGCGTTAAGATAAGGGTGCACTATAGGCTCTGTGCTAGCAAAGAGTGTGGTTATCTGAAAGGTAATGTGGGAAACGCAGTAAGAGCATGTTCTCACCCCAAGGAGTAGTTTAGTTGGGATACCAGTTGGGAGGTATCCCCCTGCAGAGCACTGAGTATCGGAGAGGTCTGAGTAAGGGACTAGATGCAGGTATCCTGAGATCCAAAGTTGGAGCTGGGCATCATTTTGGGGGCGGATTTGGGGGGGGGTGTTGGGGTTGTTATGGGGGTGTGAGCCTACAATCACAAGCCGCAGAGGAAGAGTAGGAGGGTGGGGGCGGAGACGGGTGGGGTAGGAAACAGATAGAATGGGAGACCTGAAGATAGTGACCTGGAATGTGAGGGGATTGAATTCTTACATTAATCGGAAATGGGTAATGATATACCTGAAAAGATTGAAGATAGATATTGCACTGTTACAGGAAACTCACCTGAACAAGGAAAAGCAAGGGGTAGTAACGAGGAAATGGAATGGGACAACCGTAGGGGCAACGTACTCTGTGTACGCCAGAGGAGTCCTTACATGGATAGCGCCACATGTCCCGTTTAAGCTATTACTGTCCACCATAGATAAGGATAGAAGGATGGTACTGATTAAAGGAATGGTAGAAAGTAAAGAAGTAAACATTATAAACGTCAATGCCCCGAATCATGAAACCACAGTGTACTTCAAGAACCTATATGCCAAAATTAGCCCATATATGGAAGGGGCAGTTATATGGGGTGGAGACTTCAATTGTACCCTGCACCCGAGGTTAGACAGCTCATTCGAGAAGGCTGATAGACCTGCCCCAGCAGCAAAGGCCTTGCTCGCCCTGTTAAAGGAGTTTAGCGTGGAGGATGTGTGGCGAATGCACCACCCCATAATAAGGAGGTACTCGGATTATTCCGGGCCACAGAACCTACACACTAGATTAGATTATATATTCATCAGATCAGAGCTACTGGGTGCAGTGACACAGGAGGAATACAAGGCTATAGTCCTATCGGACCACGCACCACTGATAGTGATGTGGCAGATCTCACCCCCAAGGGCGAGAATCCCGACATGTAGACTCAGGGCCGAGGCACTGAAAGATACGGTGTCCAGAGAAGATTTGAGAAAAGACATACAGAAGTATTTTGAATATAATACTGGTAGTGTAGAATCAGCCGGGACGCTGTGGGAGGCATTTAAATTGGTAGCAAGGGGTGCAGCAATATCAAAATCGAAAGCGCTCCAAGGTGGTATAATACGGGAATTGCTAAATGCAGAGAGGGAGCTAGAAACAAAAATGCGGGAGGGTGCGTACTCCCCTGTGGACACTGAAGCCATAGGCCAATTACAGCAGGTATGCAGGGACCACTGGGAGAGACCATGGGCCTCAGTACAAGTGAGGCGGAACGGGTTAACGGGACCCGCTAAAGGAGGCGGACCCGTTAAACCCATTCCACCTCATTACAAGCTCCCCTCGTGGGACCTGGTAAGAAACCCCTGGTCAAACCAGGCGTCCTTACCGGGTCCCACGAGGGGAGGAGGGAGCAAACAACGAGCTGCTCGTAATTGGCCCATTGTTTGCTCCCTCCCCCATTCCCATTCAGCCCTATGGGGGCTGAAATGGGAATGGGGAAGGTCCGGGCCCGGGTTCCTGGAGGGAGGAATTACCGGGCCCTCCGAACTCAGAATGGCCTGGTAATTCCCCATTCTGGGAACCCGTACCCGATTTCGGCGGCAGCCATGCCGCCAATAGCGGCATGGCTACCACCAAAATTGTAATGAAGCCCTATGTCATCTAAATTATAGGAAATATGTGGAGAGACAACATGCGGAAGGAGACAAGCCAGGCAGATTGCTAGCATGGCTATATAAGAGCGAGACCCCTAGACAAGCAATTAGAGCAATGAAAGGAGCAGATGGCCAGACACGGGATACTCGGGAAGCGATGAATGAATGTTTTTATGAATATTACAAGGCACTGTATGCAGATATTACAGATTGGGGAAGAATTAGACATGATGGAGGCATTAACATAGATTACTTTGCCCAAGCTTGAAGTGACAGAAAGGGAGAGCCTGGAGGTTCCAGTGACACTAGACGAGCTAGAACAAGTGATTAAGACATTACCCACCTACAAGGTCCCAGGGGCAGATGGCCTCCCGAGTGAGTTCTACAAAGCATACATGACGGAATTTCTCCCTCCAATGCTAGCAATGCTAAAGAAGCCTTCAACACAAATACATTACCAGTTTCCCTTCGGTAAGCAGTAATCATCCCGTTACTTAAACCTAACAAACCGGAAACGGACAGCGGGCCCTATAGACGGCTCTCGATGCTTAACCAAGACAGTAATATACTCACAGAAGTGATGGCGAATAGGTTGAGGCCCTTTATAAACGAACGTATCCAAACCAAACAGGGTATGTCCCACGCAGGTGTGTATCAGACAACCTTAGAAGGCTCTACCGCGTCGTAGATCAGACAGAAGGAAGCTCCGAGGAGATAGCTATAGTCTCACTGGATGTGGTGAAAGCCTTTGATTCAGTCAAGTGGCCCTGGCTACTGGCTGTTTTGAGGGAATACAGGGTTGGGCCCGGGTATCTGAAGTGGGTCCAATTGCTATACAACAAACCATTAGCTCGAGTTAGAACGGGGGCGACCATATCAGAACAATGGCAATTGAGCAGAGGCACCCGACAGGGGTGCCCGCGGTCCCCGATGCTTTTTATCTTAGCACTGGAACCGCTGGCGGTGTATCTGAGACAACAATATGGAGAAGTTGGGATTAGCACTAAAGGAGGGCAACATTTGATATTGATGTATGCGGATGATATGTTGTTGTACCTGAAGTACCCCAAGGAGAATCTACAGTATATTTTAGAGGTTATGGAGCAATAAGTGGTGCAATCTGGCATAACTGTCAACCCTAAAAAGTCTAGCATATTGCCTCTTGGTCGATACGTAGGGGTGTCACAACAGAAATTGCCGGTATTACAGATAAGGTGGGAAACTGAAACGTTCAGATACTTGGGGATAGATATACATCATAAGGTTGAGGTTGAATACGAGCAGAACACTGAGAAAGCATTGTCTAAAATTGAGAGCAGTATGACATTCTGGGCCAAACTTCCTTTCACCATGATGGGGAGAGTGGCGCTGCTGAAGATGGTGGTACTGCCCAGGCTATTGCATTATTTCGCGAACATTCCAAATATGATATCTAAACAATTCTTTGATAAAATATGGAGTATATGTAGGGGGTTTATATGGCATAACTCCAGGAATTGAATTGCATTATGGAAGCTACAAAACCCATACGAACAAGGGGGCCTTCGATTGCCCAACTTTAAAGTGTACTACTTGGCCAGCCAACTCCAGTACGTTGCGCGCTAGTTAGCGGATGACCCCACACCTGAGTCTTGACTTCTCAGGGCAGAGGGCGCCCCTCACTTCCTGAACGAATGGATGTGGTTGTCAAAACAACAGAGGGGAAGAAGGACAAGATTGCTAGACCTGGGTGGGGAAATGTGGCAGAAGGCTTGCAGGGTAATGGGGAACTCGACCCATGCTCCCTGAAAATGCCACTAGTGGCACTAGAAGGGATGGATGGACAAATGAGGGATAATCAGAAGGCAATGGGAAAGGAAAGGCATAGGGACCTTAGGGGATGTATGGCAAGACGGGAAGGCTGTAGAGTTTGATACACTGACGGAAGATACAGGATTACACTGGGGACAAAACATTGCATATGCTAGGTTAATAAAGATAAAGGGGATGTGGCCAGAGGCAGTGTTGACTCAACAGCAAGAGGCTGCCATAGAAACGTTCTGTGACCTGTCAGAAGGAGGCCACAAAGTCTCTCGGATATACAAGCTGTTGATGTCTAGGGTTAGGAAGGAGGTGATCAAGACGAGATGTGATTGGGAGGAGGAGGGGGGAGAAGCAATGGGAGATGAGCTGTGGACCAGGGCAAAAGGTTACCACAATTAAGTATCCAGAAACGTGAGGCTACAACAGATTCAGTTGTTTGTTACCCACAGAGCATAGATGACTCCTAAGAAGATGGCCAAGTTTTCAAATGCCGGAATACAGACATTCCCAAAATGTGGAGAGGTGAATTCAGGAATGGTGCATATGTTTTGGGCATGCCCTGAAATAATGGGATTCTGGAGGGAGGTGGCAGCCTCGTGGCTGAAAAAGAGATAATCTTCAACATAAACTTCCTGTGGGCATGTATGTTAGGGGGGTTCCCCAATCCGCCTAAACTTAAACATGTGAGCAAACTTAAAGACTTGGCATACATACTTTCTAAACGTAGAATTGCAATGAGCTGGAAAGCAAAAAGAAGGCCGAGAGCAGAAGCCTGGTGGCATGATCTCCAGAAATGGGCGAATGCCGCAACCAAGGTGTGGCAAGAAGCTGCTAACAGAGGGGGGGGGAGAAGCTGACATGCTGGTAGCCTGGAAATACTTGGTTGCAACACTGTCTGGGTCTGATCAGGGAAGCCCAGAGGAAGTTAGACCTTCATGTGTGGAAAATGGTGGGACGCCCATAGGAAGGGAATGAGGCAGGTTGAAGTGTGGGGTAGGCTCGTGAAGGGAAAGGGGGGAAGGGGAGGAGAAAAAAACAAAAAGTATATATGTGTGATAATGTGAATGTATACTTTGGCATCACGCTGTGTGGTGTTTATGTTGAAACTAATAAAAATTGTTTAAAAAAACAAAACTAATACTAAACAATGTGTAGGGGTGTCGGCAATAAAAAGAAATGGTGATTGAAAGAAAGTTCTGAGCTTTTTCCAGCTCTTATCTTACTTTTCAGCTCCCCTTCCCCAAGTTCAAGAAAGTGCCACAAGTCTACAGGATCCCCTTCCCCAAGTTCAAGGCAAGGCAGTTCCAAAAAGGGTCTTGAGGTTCCCGTCCTCAAGACAGCACCAAAGTTTATTAAGTCTCAGGTTTCCCTTCCCCAAGACTTCAACTTGCCAACTTAGTCTCAGTCTCTTAATGTTCAGGAACCATAGGCTCTCTAGCCCGCACAGGTTCTTCTGCACCTGCCCCTGTGTGAATAGTTACACTTACTTGATTTTCCTCAATTTCCTCTCAAACCGTGGCTTCGGGTTTGTTTCATTGTGCGCCTGCTGTTTTATTTGTTTGGCATTCGCTCGCTCTCCCACAGCACCAAAGAGCGCCCTGGTTCAAGTGACTGTCCCTCTTCACTCACTGGTCTCTGGCGTTCCCTCTGTGCAGCTGCGCTGTTCCGTTTTGGCCCTGCCTGCTGGCTTTCCCTCGGCCGCGAGCCCTGCTTGCACTTCGGACCTCTTCTGTTCTCACCGTCAGCTCTGCTTACTCTCCACGGCTGCTGGCGGCCACTTTGCTTCTTTTTCCTTGCCCGCAGCTCCGGCTGCTTATCTCTGGCCACAGAGGCTCCCACATCTGTGGCTTTCTTGCGATCAGCCTGGCTCTGGGCTCCACAGTTCCTTGGGGTTGTCTGCCGGCATCCTGGCTCTCCTACAGGACCAGCCACGGCTGCCTTTTCACACACAGGATTCCCTGCGGGTCTGTTTCCTGCTGGTCTCCCACCTTCTTATACATCTGATGCCACTTGGCAGTTTGCAGGTGAGAGTTCCCAATTGTAATTTTCTTGCATGCAATTAGAGGAAAACCTGGGACATGCCTGACCTTTACAATACTCTGCAGGCCTCTTCCTTGTCCCAGTACGAGAGTGATGAAATGGTTGACCTAGTGTTCAGTCCTCCTAGTCTCTTCCTCGTCCCAGTACTATGGTATGTTGAATGAGTAATATTGAGGGGGGATGTTTTACAATAGCCCATAAAGGCTGGCAGATGATTAGGTTGGTTCTCATAAGGGAAAGGGGGGTTACCATATTTCTTTTGTGGATATCCTCTTCCCAATCCCCAAGGACCCTCCACTTTGGTGATTCTCCCTAACGTCTCCAGCCCCAGGGTCAGGATCCAAAAGCGATGGCCTATGCCTGGCCACCTCAGAAGAGTATCCAGGGGAGTAGGTGTGAGGATACCCTTGGGTTTCTCACACAATATGATAGATGAACAAGGCAATCAAAGTTCCTTATCACCCAAGAGGATATCTTCGCCCTCTTGGTGTTTTAGTCCACTTCTAGGAAGAATGTCTCCCTTTCGCAGGACTTTTCAAACATTTACAATCCTATTAGTATGAGTATTCCTTGGGATTCTTTAATAAACAAAACAACTTGAAAGCAAAACAACTTAGACGCCGGCGACAGCCTCGAAGGGCACCTGGTATACTCCCCTGCCAGGGTCTTTCCACACTTAATGCAATTTGACTCATACATTTTCTTTTCCTGGTATACTTTACCTACCAGCCTTCATGTGGTTCACTTTTTACATTTGCTAACTTGACTTTGCCAGGTGTATTCTCCTGCCAGGGCTTTCTCACACCGTTCTCTTTATACAGTGGCAAACTCGACTTTGCCTGGTAATAATCTTCCCTTTTCAAATATTGGATCTCAAATCCCTTTCGTTCACTTTGTTTGCTCTTTTCTTTCCTTAATAGCGTTGTTGAAGTGCCCCGGTGTCCCAGCTTCCCATCCTAGGACTCACGAGCTTTTCTTGTCTCTCTTTGATCCTCTTGTGGTAAACTTAAAGCATCTCTCTGGTGGCTTCCACGTCCTTCACGGCTCCTGTTTTGCTGTTGAGACCCAAGATGGTGCTGACCTGCTTAATGAATAAGTGAATACACTGGTGACCTGGAAGGGGACGCAGAATGGCAGGCACAGACTTGGAGCCGGTGTGGAGGTATCGCTTTTGGGTGGAGGTGGGAGCATGCCCGTGGAGCCACGGAAGTGTGCGTATAGCCCTCTGTGTGTCTCGTCACAGATTGTGGTGCTGTGATGACAGAGGCGCAAAGCTGTTGGTATTGGAGCGCCCAGGTTCCTTGACTCTTCTGTTGGCGGCATGTGCTTGGAGACCTCCCTCCCCGCTTGACTATGCTGAAACTCATCCCCTAGCGTGGTTACAGCCCCTCCAACCTGATGTTGAGATCTAGCCTCATGGCGGTAACACAGGGGTTGCGGTCCACCTTCTGCTTGGTTCCTCTTAAGCGACTGTCAGCGCAGATCCAATGCGGTCCTGGTGGTGCCCCGTCGCCTATGGCTGTGTGGTTGGCTTATGAAGAGTGGGGGTGCTTTGGTGATGCCAGAGCCATTGACTGTGCCGAGTCTGGTTCTCTCACTGTAGTGCCTTCCTTGTGGCTCCCACTGCCTTTCACCCAGTGCATACCACCTGCAGAGCGCATCTGACCGCTTGGGCTGTTATCATCTTACTGGTCCTATATAATGACCAAACAATCTAAACCTTCCAAATCCAGTGATATAGCCACCATGCTCAAGGCAGACATGAGAAAGTGGGAACAGCAGTGAAAGTGCACGCGTCTGCAGGTGGGGACCGCACCCCTGATCACCTGGCTACCAAAGCTGATTTGCATGACCTTCTGGGGAGATCAAGCAGGAGATTCAGGGAGGTAGCTCAGTAATTTCCACAAAGGTGGTTGAGCTTGATAAATGCGTTGAGGAATTGGAGCAACGATCAGGCTGGCAACGCTTCTGAATTTGAGCAATGTATGGCCAGCCTAGAGCAGAAGTGTGCTTTGCTTGAGTCTATGCATGAGGACTGCTGAAACCCATGACCGGCCCAACAACGTCAAGTTGAGGGGTGTACCGTCAGATGTGCCAGATAAGGACCTGTCTGAATATGTGCAAGTTGTCTTTCGCTCGTTGCTAAACCGCCAACCTGATGTGGACATTATCTTAGACCATACCCATTGTCTCTGACACGCCACTTTGTGTCCCACAGAGGCACCACCAGACATGCTGACTCATTTGCACTTCGACATAGTCAAGTAGGAGATCATGCAAGCAGCTGGGAACACCCGAAATTGTTTTCCATAAGGCCGCTATTCAGTTGTTTCAAGATCTTGCAGTGGCTACAATACAGAAGCAAAGAGCTCTCAAGCCGGTTACCTTGTTTCTTAGAAAGGCAAAGACTCCTTGGAGATGGGGCTTCCCAGCTACGCTCCTCGGTTAAGTATGCTAAATAGAGCAGAGGCCTTCCTACGTCCAGAAGCTACTGTCATTACTAGATGTCCCAGTTGAACTTAGACCTTTCTCCACATGTGCTGCCAGCCATGGAGATTAAATACATTCCCTAGCCAGCCAATGAGGCCAAAGGTAGAACATGATCGGCTCCGCCAGGCCCTCAGCAGCTGTAGAGGGAATAGTAAAGCAGAATCTAAATCAATTCACTAAGACTCTTACCTCAGTCAATCCACCCATCAGACAAGTTACATACCTGAAATGGGCATACGCAGGTTAAGAAGACGTGAAGTATTTGTTGCCTGCCGGCACGAGGACGCAATATAAGACAGCTGGAAAATGTCTGATGGATGGGGAGCCGTATCAATTCCAATCCAGTTCCAGAAAAAGCAGGAAAGTCAAATCCAGGCCAAGAGCCGGCGGCTTAAATATCTTGATGTTTTATATCCGAGATTTGGCGTCCTATTATCACATTAGGGGCAGTGATCATGTGACCACCCTTATTCTGCGTTGTGGACATGCTGGCCATTGTCATTGGGCTGCATCGGTCAGCCGCCAAGGCAACTTCCAATTGCGCCACAGAGTGTGAAAGTGGTGCGGTACTCCAGAGACTGTCGGAAAATGACAGCGGGATGGGACGCCAGGTAAATGTGCAATAGACCCCCTGCCTAATGCCCTCAGACCCTGAGGGCAATTGGGATGAGTACGATGGACCTGAGCAAGCAATAGTGCATGGATATTGTCACCAGGGTTCCTGTGTCCTTTCCTCAGGAACGTAATGTTTCATGGCCACTAGGCACTGGGGACGGCTTCGGCAGCGTCGGCAGTCAAGTATATCATTTACCTCCTATTCATCAGCAGAATCCAAGGAGAGGAGAAGAGGAGGTACAGAAATTCAGTTAAGAGCAGGACAACGTTTCAGAAGAGAAGTATGAAAAACTGGATGGATATGCCAAGACACAGGTAAGGAGAGCCTGTAAGTGACAGAGTTGATGACTTTCGAGATCTTGTAAGGCCCTACGAAGCGAGGGAGCAATTTGCGATACCCAGGAATGTGGAGATAACGTGTATTGAATTAATTTTATTTCTATCGCGCTCTTACACAAGTGTTTCGCAAGTGTAGAAAGCCAAGCCTTATTCCCCGGCTTGTAAATGGGGCAGGACGTCTATGTTGATCAGCCTTTCGTCGCATGCGCTGCTGAGCTGCCTGCAGATGAGAACAAGTTTGCGCATGAATAGTATGCAGATCTCTGTAGCAAGCATTGGTAACGGGTATATGCAACGACAGATTATCCGTTAAAGGCAAGGTTCGCGGATGTTGGCCATGCAGGGCGAAGAAAGAAGAGAAACCCATAGCGTAATGAGATTAATTATTATATGCAAATTCTGCGGTGCAGAAAACATTAAAGAATGTGTCCTGATTTTGCAAACACAGGCAGCGCAGATACTGCTCAAGAAACCGGTTAACACTTTCTGTCTGGCCATCGGTTGCCAGATGATAGGTGGATGAGAAACGGGCATCAATCCCTAACAGAGTAGTTAGAGCTCTCCAAAAATGGGACGTGAATTGGGAGCTCTATCTGTAATGATGATGGAAGGAAGGGCAAATAGACAGAATACTTATCGACCAACACAGGAGCCGAAGGTAAACCTGAACATAGAACAAAATGGGCCATCTTCGTAAAGCGGTCGATGACCACCCAGATGATATCGTTGTTTTTTACTTTAGGAAGGTCAGTGATAAAATCCATGTAAACCATGTAACATGGTTTATGCGGAATCGGCATGGTCTGTGGTCTGTATAAGGCCAACAGGTTTCCCCTGAGTGTTCTTTCATTGAGTACAAATGGCACAGCTCATCGCAGGCCACCAACACCATTGTTGTGATAATGTTAGGGTCTTGCTTTAGCCAGGGTGTCCATTGACCAAAGCATCATGTGACCACTCCAGGGCCTGCCTTTTAGTCAGGGGAGTGGGTAAAAAAGTCGCCCCTGGACAAACACCAAACACTCGTAGTAGTCCACATTCCAGTCTTGCAGGTCTGTGGAATGCTGTCTAACCCACTATTTGATCGTAGTTACTAGTGTCGGTGGTGGTGTGCAAAGGCAAATGGAATGAGAGTGGTGTAAAACGGTATCGGGAAATGTAGGCAAGACATCACCACCTGAGACATGACAAAGCATCTGCCTTTCCATGCGTGGAACCTGCACGATACTTAACGGTGAAGTCATAAGCAGCAAAAACAAGTGGCATCGTACCTGACGGCTATAAGCACATCTCAGAGATGCTAAATCTCGAATGTTCTGATAGTCGGTATAAACAGTTACAGGCCATTTGGTACCTAAAAGGTGGCGATTGTAACGCTCACCTGATTCTCGCAGAGGCGCCGGTCTTGACTGGGCGACTACCGTATCTTCAAAGGTGATGTGTAGCACCCGGTTGGCTCTTTGGGCTGGACCTCTGTGCACTGTATGCCTGACGTGTAGAGTAAGATGTCTGCAGATAGAAAATATGGGGTTAATGAACTGGGGTTATTGGGGTGTCCCTATCTCTTTCCTCTTCTCCTCTCCTGTAGACCCCCAAAGGTTAACGCTCTCACCTTAGGTAAGTGAATGCCGAGCTCTCCATCTGCCTCGGGGCAGGGTGCTGTAACCAGTTTCTTCACTGGATAGGTAGCGCAGGCCTCTTGACTTCAGAGGACTGCTGTCCGTCGTTTACTGCACGAACGGTAAGTTTCAAGTCATTCAAATGTCTTTAAAGTCTTTAGTAATGATGTCTCTTGTTTTGCAGGGTTCCGGCGATGGCGGATGACGGGCTGAAGTGAGTTGAAGATGGAGCCCGTGTGATGAATAGAAGCGCCTGGAAGCACGTAAGTAAGCGCTTGTTGCCTGCTTCACTATGCGCTCTAACTGTCTTTTTATTTTGCAGGGCGAGTTCGGAGCGGCTGCAGGGTGCCGGAATACCCACTGGATTAGATGTGGAAAGGAGTAATGGCACGTGAGCATTAAAGTTCCCCAATGTCTTTAAACGCACCTTGTTTTGTCTTTCAGATGCGGGATGCAGCGCCGAAGGCCTCCGGAGCGTACGAAGAGTAGGTAAGCCTTTGCCTTTCAGATGCCGGAATGCTAACCTGTTCTTTCTTGTCTTTATAGGTGTTGATGAAGACTGGATTCAGGATGGTAAGCCTTTGCCTTTCAGATGCCGGAATGCTAACCTGTTCTTTCTTGTCTTTATAGGTGTTGCTGAAGACTGGATTCAGGATGGTAAGCCTTTTCCCTTAGGCCCAGGACCGGATGCAGAAGACACGATGAGCGTTCTGCTGCAGAGGTTGCAGAATAACGCAAAGCAAGATTCATCCACCGGGTGTGGTTTAAATAGCCTCCTGTAGTGCTTAGGTGTCTCCTTCCACAGCCACGCCTAAGTAAGAAAAGAGTTCCTGGTAAGAAAAGAGTTCCTGCCTTCCAGAAGAGTTCCAGTGTTCTGAATCTAGGGAGTGGCTCCAGCCCCACCCAACAGGAAAAGTAGTTCCAAACAGAAGAGGATCAGAGGCTCAACTGGCAGGCAAGTAAGCAGCATGGTCTGCTGAAGGTAAGTCCACCCAAGCATTATGAGCCCGGCGCTTCCAGCGCTGGGACTGGGCATATTTATGAGCCTGGTGCCACTGGCGCCAGGACTGGGTCCAAAAGGTCCCAATTGGGACTGGTTGGCACTCGGAACCTGGGTTATGGATCTGCTTCCAAGGGAGTTGGGAAAACCCTGACCTTTTGGAAGCAGAGATCATGACAGCGATTTCGGACCAAGAAAGCATCCTTAATAGCCAACAGCGCCTTCTCTGCAACTGTGTAATGTATTTCTGCGTCTGAATTTTTGAGAATGGTAAGCTACTGGATGCAAGAGAGCAGACGTGGGACATACTTGAGAGCGGACAGCACCAAGGCAAAAGATGATGCGTCTGCTTCAACTGTAAATAGAAGGTCCGAGTCAGGATGTTGTAGCACTGTGGCTGTAGTAAAAGCTGTTTTTAGCACATCAAAGGCTTCTTGTTGTAAGCTAGTCCACAGATAAGGAACAGCCAGACTCCAGAGGTGTAAATGGAGCCGTAATAGCAGAAAAGCCCTGAATAAATTGGCAATAAAAATTTGCAAACCCAAGAAAAGTCTGTAAGGTTCTTACAGAGGTTGGTACCGGCCAGTTCAACACTGCCTTTATCTCAGTCAAACTTATGTCCAGACCATCTGCACTTATCAAGAAACCTAAATATTTGATTTCTCAGACATAGAATGTACATTTTTCTGGTTTTGCAAACAAAGCGTTATGACATAGTCTGCACAATACTTCTGAAACATGAGCCATATGTGTTTGATAAGATGGAGAAAATGTCAGTATATCATCGAGATAGACTACCACGTATGAGTCTAGGATATCATGGAATATGTTGTTCATAAATCATTAAAACGTAGCAGGCACAATACACAGACCGCAGGGCATGACAGTATATTAAAAAAAGCTGTATCTTGTAACAAAAAGCCGATTTCCATTCATTATCCCATCGAATTCTAATTAGATTGTAAGCACGCCTAAAATCTAGTTTAACTGCTTGCTTCAATTGATCTAATAATACGAAAATCAAGAGTATCGGATACCTGTTTTTTATTGTGATGTTATTCACTCATCTGTAGTCTACACAAGGACGCTGATCGCCTTCCGTCTTGGGAACAAAAAATATGGGACCTTTAGTTGGAGACTGGGAATGTTTAATATATCTGATACGTAATGACAGGTTGATGTATTCCTTCAGGACCAAATCTTCGGTAGGGTTTAAGGAATAGATGCGACCACAAGGTACATCGGCCCCTGGGATGAAGTCAAAGGGGCAGTCATATGGGCAGGGTGTGGTGGCAGGGAATCTGCCTGACGTTGATCAAATATGTCTAAAAAGGCATGTTCTTCTGAAACACCGGCTGCAACAGTCCCTACCAGATGACCGAATGTTACCTCAGCTTAACACTGAGATTGTGCTACAATACATCTATGAAGGCAATTTTCATAACAATGGGATGAATGGAATTCAAGCGTGCCTTGACCACAAGGATTGTGCTTTTGCAGCCATCGTCTAGGGAAGTTAGCTCAGGGGCAACGTGATCGCCTTGGAAACAAAACGACGCGCAGCAACACAGGTTCGATCCCCGGGTCTGCGCTTAGAAACCTCTGGATATTAAGCACGTTATAAATAACCAAACTGTCATGATCTCTGCTTCCAAAAGGTCAGGGTTTTCCCAACTCCCTTGGAAGCAGATCCATAACCCAGGTTCCGAGTGCCAACCAGTCCCAATTGGGACCTTTTGGACCCAGTCCTGGCGCCAGTGGCACCAGGCTCATAAATATGCCCAGTCCCAGCGCTGGAAGCGCCGGGCTCATAATGCTTGGGTGGACTTACCTGCAGCAGACCATGCTGCTTACTTGCCTGCCAGTTGAGCCTCTGATCCTCTTCTGTTTGGAACTACTTTTCCTGTTGGGTGGGGCAGGAGCCACTCCCTAGGTTCAGAACACTGGAACTCTTCTGGAAAGCAGGAACTGTTTTCTTACCTAGGCGTGGCTGTGGAAGGAGACACCTAAGCACTACAGGAGGCTATTTAAACCACACCGATGGATGAATCTTGCTTTGCGTTATTCTGCATCCTCTGCAGCAGAACGCTCATCGTGTCTTCTGCATCTGATCCTGGGCCTAAGGAAAAAGGCTTACCATCCTGAATCCAGTCTTTAGCAACACCTATAAAGGCAAGAAAGAACAGGTTAGCATTACGGTCTTCAGTGACAGCTCTTCACTAACCTGGTCCATCGGCTGTCACCAACGCCTCGCGCTGCATTCCGACATCTGCAAGACAAAGGCTTACCTACTCTTCGTGTGCTCCGGAGGTCTTCACACTGCATTCCGGCATCTGAAAGACAAAAGCTTACCAACTCTTCGCACGCTCCGGAGGCCTTCGGCGCTGCATCCCGCATCTGAAAGACAAAACAAGGTGCGTTTAAAGACATTGGGGAACTTTAATACTCACGTGCCATTACTCCTTTCCACATCTAACCCAGTGGGTATTCCGGCACCCTGCAGCCGCTCCGAACTTGTACCTGCAAAATAAAAAGACAGAGCGCATCGTGAAGCAGGCAACAAGCGCTTACTTACGTGCTTCCAGGCGCTTCTATTCATCACACGGGCTCCATCTTCAACTCACTTCAGCCCGTCATACACCATCGCCGGAACCCTGCAAAACAAGAGACATCATTACTAAAGACTTTAAAGACATTAGAAGTACTCGAAACTTACAGTTCGTGCAGTAAACGACGGACAGCAGTCCTCTGAAGTCAAGAGGCCTGCTCCCCTTATCCAGTGAAGAAACTGGTTACAGCACCCTGCCCCGAGGCAGATGGAGAGCACGGCGTTCACTTACCTAAGGTGAGAGCGTTAACCTTTGGGGTTCTACAGGAGAAGAGAAAGGGAAGAAGAGAGAGACATTTAATAACCCAGTTCATTAATCCCATATTTTCTATCTGCAGACATCTTACCCTTCGAGTCAGACATACAGTGCACAGAGGTCCAGCCCAAAGAGCCAGCCGTGTGGTACACATCACCTTTGAAGATACGGTATACGCCCAGTCAAGACCGGCGCCTCTACGGGAATCAGGTAAGCGTTACACAATCATATTATATCATATATCATGGTATTCCCAGGATTATCCCAAACCGAGGTGCAGCAATAAGATCTAACAAAAGATACTCAGAATGGTTAGGTTGCCTGGTGAGAACGAGATGCAGAATTTGTAGCCGAATGGGGCCTGAAACAAGGTTGGAGCCATTGACTGCTTGTACAGGATTTTGTACAAAAATGTTTGCAAGGAACTTGGGGTTGGTCACCCTGAGTTACCTGGAGGAACCCATACGTGGATCCCCTGCTCACTGTGCTGAGAGAGGCACAGCTCCACCGCACTGATGAGGCCCAACAAGGCTGAAACACGTGTTTGGAGTTGCTGTTGGTACTCTTATTCTGAAGGGAATTGCCATATCATTTTGATGCTGGACTGCCCATGTGGATGGGACAAAGACTGATATGCAAATGGATATTTCCCATCTGTGAAAGGTACAGTGAGCAAAAAGCGATGGATGCAGACTCTCGTTTGTTTGTTTCTCCAGCATGGGGTCTGGCATGGATTCACATGCTCATGAATATTCCCCGTCGTCAGGCTGGGAATCCTCGGTAAAGAAAAATCAGTATCAGTTTTGTTTCTGATCTGTCTTTCGTAGTAGTAACCAATCACTGATCTCTGCGTCATACTGACCACAGCCAATGACTGCTATCTCCCTAAGCCCCGCCTCTGGCAGCCATCTTCAGATTTTTACCGCACGTTCAAGTGTTGGGATCCTCGTGCTATTGCTCTCGAGCTCTAGTGCGTTTTTGCGCTTTTTCATAGGTAAATTCTCTCCTTTTTCGGTCAAAAGAGCCTCAAGCTCCACCGTTTCTTTATCCGATCAACGGGGACCCGTGTCGGATTCTTCTACGCCCCTCAAGGGTGAAGATTTCGTCGAGCCACGCTTTTGGAGGACTCCAGAAGTTTCTCAGGCCCATCTCGGACATGGCCCATGAGAAGGGAAGCTCGACGCCCGGAAAGCTGTTCAGGGTCTGCCCTGGATGCCAGCTTCAGAATGTCTTTAAGGAGGACGAACACTCCCTTTGCCTCTACTGCCTGCATGAGGACAAGAGACACGTGGAGAAGGACTGTGCGTTTTGCGGCAATATGTCGGAGCGGACCATGAAGGACCGCCATCTGCGTCTCGCCAACTGGCTAGAGGGAAGAGCCCGTCAGGTGAGAAAAAGAAGAAGTCTGAGCGGTCTTCTAAGACCTTTGAGGGCGCCTCGGCGACGGGGGCCCAACAGAAGGCCAAGCAACCCGAGTCCGCTGGCACCGGGAGCGCTGAACGGTCGGGCTCTACGGTTGCCAGGCAGGGCGCATCCTCCCCGGCGCCATCGACCACGAGCCAACGCTCCGGCGAGATTGGATCGTTTCATGCCATGATCGCCAGGGCATCCGAGCTTTTCCAGCTCTGCCCGGAAGAAAAGAAGGAAGGTTTCCTTTATCAACGGCGCGAGACCAAGAGGAAGACGGTCCTCGCTGTACCTCTACTGGACGATATCTGGGATGAGGGTCTCGCCCTCCTCAAGAACCCATCCACAACGCCTGCGAGAAGGGATCGGTACGAGAAGAAGTACTGGGTCCCGGACGCGCCCCCCTTGTGCCTTCGGGCACAGCCGACCCCGGACTCGGTCGTCTCCGCGGCAGCCAGGAAGAAAGCGGGGGGGCTTCGGCCTCTACGTCAACCTCCCCCCCGGACGGCGAGGGAAGGAAATTGGACACGATGGGACGCAGAGTCATCTCATCGGCAGCGACGACGATTAAGGCTGCCAACGCCTTGGCTATCGTAGCCCGCTACGACAGGGAGTTGTGGTACAAGATCGCCCCCCTGCTGGACTTCCTACCGGACGACAAGAGGGCGGAGGCCCTAGAGATCTTGCAGGAAGGAGAAGTGGCGTCGGACCACGCCATTACGATAGCGACGGACATCGCTGACACTGGATTTTGCCAGTTGGGCAACGGCGTGTGCCTTAGACGGCGTGGATGGCTCAAGGCAACGGACTTCCGGCAGGACGTGCAGACCAGAGTTTTGGACATGCCGTTCGACGGGAGCAACCTGTTTGGGGAAAACAGTGGACGATTCCCTACAAGCCATCAAGACGGACACAGAGACGGCCTGGGCTCTTGGTGTTCTCCAGCAACGACGGCCGCCCTTTCGGAGCACCTCCAAAGGTTCCAGCGGCGGATATTCCACCTACCGTCAAGCGGCCCGTTCATCGTCACAGGAAGCCTACAGGGGATGAGGCAAGTCGGGCGGACCCCGCCGTCGTCGCCAGGGAGGACAAGGCGGCAAAGCCTCGTCGAAGCAGGACTGAACCGGGCGTGGGGTCGGGCCCCCACCGAAGCATCCCGGTGGGAGGCCGGCTGTCGAACTTCGTCAGCGTGTGGGAGTCCATCTCCACCGACCGTTGGGTGCTGGACGCCCTGGCCCAGGGTCACGCGCTCGGGTTTCTAAAGAAGTGCCCGCGCGTCCCCCCCCCCCCGTGGCCAGGAAGGAACATCACATCCCTCAACTTCTCTTGGAGGTAAAGGCGATGCTCAAGAAAGGCGCCATCAAGCTCGTCCCAAAGAGGCTTTGAGGCTCCGGAGTTTTCTCAAGATACTTCCTTGTGAAGAAGAAGACAGGAGGATGGCGTCCCATACTGGACCCACGACGATTAAACAAATTCATCAAGGCACAGAAGTTCCGGATGGCACGTCCTGGGTCAGCTGGAGGAGGGCGATTTCCTGTCATCGTTGGATTTGGAGGATGCTTACTTCCATATCCCCATCCTAAAGGGACACCAAAAGTTTCTCAGATTTGTGGTCCAAGGGCGTCACTACCAGTTCAGAGCCCTTCCCTTCGGATTGAGGTCGGCACCCAGGGTGTTCACCAAGTGCCTTGCACCGGTGGCAGCGCGGCTGCGCCTGGAGGGGATCCACATCTACCCCTACCTGGACGACTGGCTCATCCGAGCAAAGACAAGGGAGCTCGCCGCGGAGCACACGGCGAGGACCGTCCAACTACTCACGGACCTGGGATTCTCCATAAACTACGCCAAGTCCCACCTGGTGCCCGCGCAAGACGCACTGTTTCTGGAAGCGAAACTCAACACCGTGGCGCTTCTGGCCTCTCCGTCAGAGGAAAGGACGAGGGCCATCTTGGGCAAGGTGCAGCGGATGCTGGTTGCGGACGCGGCCAGGGTGAGGTCCATCAAATCCCTCCTCGGAATGATGTCTTCTTGCATTTATCTCATCCGCCTGTGCAGGCTTCGGATGCGCCCGTTACAGGAGTTCCTGGACGCTCGCTGGATCCAGACGACGGGCAGCTTCGAGGACAGGATCACACTCGACAAGAGCTTCCGTCGAGCCATCCGGTGGTTGGGCACCCGCGCACATCTGACGGCGGGCATGGACTTCCAGACCCCGGGCCACCAGAAGACAGTGACCACGGATGCCTCCCTGGAAGTGTGGGGAGCGCACACCGAAAATCTGCACGCGAGAGGCCTTTGGCTTCCAACGGAGAAGTCCCTCCATATCAACGTCCTGGAGCTCCGTGCAGTGTTTTGGGCCCACAGGTCCTTTCTTCCGTCCCTCAAGGGCAAGGTGGTGAGGATCTTCACCGACAACACCACCACCCTCGTTCTACATCAGGAAGCAGGGTGGTACAGGACTGTGGCATTGGGCCGTCGCCCAAGGGATGTTTCTGATGCCGTATCATCTGGCAGGAATAAAAAACACCATCGCCGACTCGCTCAGCAGAGAGCTGCGCTCATGCCATGAGTGGGAACTACGACAGGATCTAGTGGACCGCCTCTTCCGACGGTGGGGCACACCCCAGATTGATCTGTTCGCGACGGCGACGAACTCCAAGTGCCGGAGGTTCGCCAGCAGGTTTCCCCAGCCGAGGAGCATGGGCGATGCTTTCTCGTTCCCCTGGGAGGGCCTGTTTCTATACGCGTTCCCTCCATTGCCGTTGCTGATCCGGCTCATCAACCAGCTCAAGAGGTCACGGTGCAGGATGATCCTCGTCGCACCTGCGTGGCCGAGGCAGATATGGTTCCCGGACCTTCTGGATTTGTCAGCGTCCCCGTCAATCAAGCTGCCAGTGGACGCGGATCTTCTCTCCAGGGAAGGAGGCGCCATCCTCCATCACGACCCAAAGTCGCTGAACTTGCAGGCCTGGCTCCTGCAGCGTTAGAGTTTGGAGGTTACGACATACCGGCCGACTGCAGAGAGGTCTTGCAAAGGCATGGGCGTCCTCAACTCTTAAATGCTACGGACACAAATGGAAGAGGTTCTCTGTCTGGTGCCACGCACAGAAGGTTAACCCTCTACGGATTACGGCTCCTCAAGTACTGCCGTACCTACTGTCGCTGGCCAAGGCTGGACTGGCGCACGCTTCCATCAAGATTCATCTTGCTGCAATCTCCCGATACACCAGAACCACGGGGACAGACGTCTTTGTGGTCTCATCGTCTGGTGAAAGAATTCATGAAGGGACTGTTCAGGTCGTTCCCGCCGGTGAAGGCTCCGGCCCCGGCGTGGGAGCTCAACGTGGTGCTGACCAAGCTCATGGGACCTCCGTTCGAGCTTCTGCACTCGGCTCCGTTGAAGTTCTTGTCGTGGAAAACATCGTTTCTTGTGGCCATCACCTCCGCACGACGGGTGGGAGAGATCCAGGCCCTTTCCTGCAAGCCCCCGTACTTGACTTTTCACGACACGAGGATGGTGCTCAGGACGCACCCCTCCTTCATGCCCAAGGTGCCGTCGGACTTCCACCTCAACGAACCCTTGGTGCTGCCTGTTTTCTTCCCGTCGCCTTCGTCGCCGGCTGAAAGGACTTTGCACTCGCTGGATGTGGCTAGAGCGCTGAAGTTCTACTTGGACCGCACGAAGGGTTTTCGGAAGACGTCACAACTTTTTGTGAACTTTGGACCTGTCAAACAGGGGAAGGCTCTCTCAAAGGCTTCCATTTCCAGATGGCTCTCCGGCTGTATCATGTACTGTCATCGGTTGGCAAACCGACCTCTGCCCGGCCATCTGAGAGCCCATTCCACCAGAGCGATCGCAGCTACCACGGCGTTCCTATCAGGTGTGCCCCTGCTGGACATCTGCAGGGCTGCTACGTGAAGGTCGATGCACACCTTCACGAAATTCTACTGCGTCGACCGGGATTCCAGGGAGGAGTCCAGGGTCGGCCAATCAGTGCTGCGCAACCTGTTCGCCTAAGGTGAGCCTGGTGAGAAGGTAAGAGATGCTTAATGTTGAGTTGTTGTATTGCTTAATGTTGAGCCTGTTGCCACCTCCCGTGGTTGTGCATGTGTGTACTGCTATGTATTATTTTATTCATGAGCATGTGAATCCATGCCAGACCCCATGCTGGAGAAGGAACAAGTTTCTTACCTGTAACTGTTGTTCTCCAGCATGGGTCTGGCATGGATTCACATGCAAACCCTCCCGCCTACCCCTCTGCGGCTCTTCACTTGGTCATACTGCCACTTCACGTGCTACCAAATCTGAAGATGGCTGCCAGAGGCGGGGCTTAGGGAGATGGCAGTCATTGGCTGTGGTCAGTATGACGCAGAGATCAGTGATTGGTTACTACTACGAAAGACAGATCAGAAACGAAACTGATACTGATTTTTCTTTACTGAGGATTCCCAGCCTGATGACGGGGAATATTCATGAGCATGTGAATCCATGCAAGACCCATGCTGGAGAACAACAGTTACAGGTAAGTAACTTGTTCCTTATTTGTTTATGCGCACCAAACCCTTAGGTAGGTGGGCGCAACAGATACAAGGATACTTGAAACTTAGTTACAACATGTAAAATAAACAAGGTATAGTAATTGGAATAGGGAGTGCATTAGGTAAGCGGTAACATACAAATCAAGTGCAGTATTTAGTTCAATAGAAGGGTACATTAGATAAAAGAATAGTCGAATAGTCAATTGCACATATAGGTACAGCAAAACAAACAAGTGGTAGATGTCATTTACTCAAAGCCAGTTTAACATGTTGCATCTGATTCTAGAGTATTGCTGTTCAGATCTGAAGGCTTGGGGGAGTGCCTTCCAGGATAGAGCCGCTTTAACTGGGAAGTTAGCTCCGCCAGATTTGGTTAGTTTAAATCTAGGAATTTCTAGGCAATGGGAGTTAGATAATCTGGTAGGGCGGGTCGAGGTCCTTCTAGTCATTCTGTCTGAGAGATATGGGGGTGCAGCGTTGTTCAGGCATTTGAAGGTGAGAGATAGTTTTGAGAAGGCCGAGGTGGAGAAAAGGGCGAGGCTGTTTTGTGCTGTGCGGCTGTGCGGTGGTGAGATTACCTGAGCTACAAACTTTTACCTGCAGTCACAAAGAAAGGCGAAGCGCCGCTCCAACTCGCATCAGTCTATTGCAGGAGCCGATAGCAGTTGAAGCGGGCGGTGTGCTTCCCCATCGCTTCCTCATCACGTGACACGCGTCACCTGACGCCCGTTGGCCACGCCTACAGGAAGTGCCTTCATATCCGGCACTCCCTCACCCTTGCGGCGAGAAGCCCGAGGTGGAGAAAAGGGCGAGGCTGTTTTGTGCTGTGCGGCTGTGCGGTGGTGAGATTACCTGAGCTACAAACTTTTACCTGCAGTCACAAGGAAAGGCGAAGCGCCGCTCCAACTCGCATCAGTCTATTGGCAGGAGCCGATAGCAGTTGAAGCGGGCGGTGTGCTTCCCCATCGCTTCCTCATCACGTGACACGCGTCACCTGACGCCCGTTGGCCACGCCTACAGGAAGTGCCTTCATATCCGGCATTCCCTCACCCTTGCGGCGAGAAGCCCGAGGTGGAGAAAAGGGCGAGGCTGTTTTGTGCTGTGCGGCTGGATCGGCGATAGGAGGCGGAACTCTCTATGGAACCCACTAAACCCCGTACAAGGCTCCAGGGAAAACGAGAGGTATCGATAGTGCCTATACAAAAAACGACCAACAACCGAGATCTTGATGGAACCATAACGATTAATTTAAAATCACCAAACAAACACAACATCATCAAAGCGAAATCTGTAGATCAGGCTTGCTTGCTCAATGTCAACTTTGTAACCCACACTCTTGCTCATGATAAATTAGACACAAAAATATTATGTACTGCCCCAGCTTCCTTGTCTCATCTTGATGACGCATGTCCTATACGTGACCCTCCTAAGTCGCTTACACATCCAGAGATGCTAGGATATAATTCGCGACTCGAAAATTCCCATCAAACGCCTCTTCAAGAGCGTGCGAGGGCAGCCAAACAGCAATGGCAAGCAACACATCTCCCAACTGCTATGACAAATGATGATCCCACTAATCCACTCATGGCATGAAGTGTACGTCTCTCATTGGACATCACAGAACTCGACGCAATTATAGATTTACAAGGAAACAAACTTGAGGTTTGTGGCGGCCTGTTCACACCAAATCAAATCGGAAAAATCGAGTCATCTACCCCAATAGGTTTGTTAAGAACCGCTTCGCCGGTGAAGGAACCTATGGAAACCAACCTGGATGAAACAAATTCTTCCATCTGTGTGAACCCTGGGAATATAAGTAATTCTCCCGAATACCAACGAAGACTGCCTACGACGATGCTAGATCTACAAAATACTTTGGTAGCAGTGTTATCGACCGCTATGATACCGTTTCTAAAAATCGAAGAAGCAATGGTTGATTCCATCAAAGACCAAGCGACATTGCTAGCAATGCTCTTGACCAAGCAAACACAGTTTGAATCCCTAATAAGCTCCATTCAAGAAAGACTAAAATATGAAGCTGAATCATCAAGAACATGGCAAAATAGACTAGCGGAAGTGGCGAGAGCCGATAGAGCTGACAAATTAAGCCTAATGGACACTTTTTCAACTATCACCAAAAAAATGGTGGATGACAAAGTAAAAAAATCTGCACAAGTAACAATGAACCTACAATGTACATCCAAACAAACTCAGACAGAAAACCAATCTAATTTAAATATGAGGAAAATAGACCAAACAACCCAATACGATCATCAACTCTATCCAGTTCCAATTCCACAAGCCTTGGTTTCTGCGGGGCAAGAGATCACGGAACCACCCGCTTGTACCCCATTTGATATTTTTGATTTGTCAAAACGAGGATTAGTGGGGCAGGAAACAGCTATTAAACCAAAGCACAAAAAAAATACAAAAAATGGGTCACGTGCATTTCTGCGAAAGGTACTAAATGCTCAGAAAACGAATAACGAAAGGACAAAGACCAATAGTAACTCTCTGGTTAATAACCAGCCTATTCTTCCACAACCGATTTTGATCGATGGAAAAGTAGATAGAGCTCTAAATCTTACATCACAAGGCAATCAGCTAACGCCGGAACCACTAGATATACGTTTAGATGTAATCAATCAACAAACCACCCCGAACTCTAGAAAAAGAGTTAGAGCTCTAAATCCTACGGCACAAGGCAACCAGAGAACCCTTGATCCAAAAGCGATATCTAAAGAAATAATCATTCAGGAAACACGAATCAAAACTCCAAATCCTATTAATCTGACAGATACCTCTACACAAAACGATGTAAGTGACCATAACTCCATTTCCATAAACTCTCAAGATGAATCCCACATTGTAATAGATGAATATGAAGATTCACTTCTCGACTACACTCAAATTAACATCTCTCTGGCATATTCAGCAGTTTCCACTGAAGAAATATGGCCAGCTAATAAATCAGAAAGAGCCATTGAATCCAGTGGCAACAAAACAATTCATGTAACCCCTAAACTATTCAGACCAATTTTTAGAAATCCGTCAAACATTTCATGTGCATATCGACTAGCTATATATCCAAAGAAATTGAGCAATGAGGATCCTGTCATCTTAAACAGATCTAATACCTTACGATTGTTTAAGGCAATCCCACAATTGTCCCACATAAAAATGGAAGATATTGAGTTAATCATATTTCCAAATAAAAAATATATGGAAGAAGCTCATGTAGATTTCTCCAACTACGACACAATGCAATGTGTCCTCAACAACAAACATCACTTATTGACCTTGGGATTTCAAACAGAAGAAATCATGGTATCTCGTTTGATGGCGGAAAAAAAAATAAGAACACTAGAAATCTTTACTAAAAATATAACCAAGAACCGAAGTGACCAAAAAATTATTCAAGAAGGTGGAAAAAAAATGAATGACAAAACTCTAAGATTAAATGACAAAAATAACATGTCACGAGAAAGTTTAAGAAACATCGCTAACTTAGACGTGAATCGGAGAACAAAGAAAACGTATCTATAACAACGAAAAGCCCCATTGAAACCCCATACAATCTTATGTTCGTGGAACACAAGGGGACATAGACATCTTTTTGAAAATGAGACACCTATACTTGAACAAGTCGATATCATATGTCTCCAAGAAACCTGGTTGAAAGAGGAAGTAGTGTGTGATGGCTATAGTTCATTCATGAATCCGGCCATAGGTTCTCAACAAGGGAGACCAGCATCAGGAATGCTCATATTATCAAAAATTCAACCTACATGGCGAATAATAGAAACTAAAATAATCCATCCGTGGGCACAACTCCTATCCATCAGCATTCCGTCAATACAGAAATCTAATCCATCCTACCCTGCAAAAGACACATGCTTATCAATTTTTAGCATATATTGGAACCCCACAGCTATGTCTGACAATAAATTCATCGATTCCATATGTGATGAAATCGACTTATTGAACATCAGCAATAGTACAAACGAAATCATCTTGGCAGGAGATTTCAACTTCCATCTGTTTGACAAAGGAGGAAGTAAATTGGCACTTAATGAAATGTCATCTAGAGCGAGAAAATGGATCAAGGAAATAACATTACGCAACATATACCTAAGTGTCCAACCCACGAACGATAAAGGCATCCCATTGCCGACCTGGTCACGGGAGAACTCCAACACAATAATTGATTATATCTTCACAACAGAAGGTATTCGAAATATCACAACTTCCACTGCGAGTTCCATGAATCCAAATAGTGACCATCGTCAAATTATTATTTCCTGGCGAGCCGAACCTTCAAGTGATCAAGGTTTGAAGCTTCCTGAACTAGAAATAAACAACGGGTTGAACCGGCTCCGAATCAAAGACCATCAAACACAAGACTTACCTACTCTATTTGAAGACTCACCACTGGAGGACCAAGCTAAATTAAATTATGGCTGGATCTTAGAGAAGTATCAACAATCTACATCGAGAAATCAACAAAGAGTCAAACAGACGCACACTCACTATTTCAATTTACAAATCTTTCTCGAAAAAAAGAAACATTACAAACGTCTTCGACAAATAAAGAAAAATAAAGGAGACTATCAATGTGAAATAAAAAAGGAAAAACAAAAATTCACCAACATAAAGAAATCACACAAAATGATAATGAAACAACATGACGCAGAAGCACTTTTGAAAGCATTAAATGGAAAAAACACGCGACAATTGTGGTCCTTGATGAATATAACATCGAAAAATCAAACCTTGATCCAAGGAGTGGAACCACATATATGGGTTAAACACTTCCAAAACCTATATAAGAAACCGGTATTCGAACCAACATCAGTTCTCCAAGAAGATACCGACCCCTGGTCACTAAAATGGGACATAGATGATATTACCACCACCATGAGGAGTCTGAATTCATCTAGAGCCCCAGGACCTGATGGGCTAGCAAACAGCAACCTCAAAGCAAATCCAGAACACTGGGCCAAACTTTTCGTACATCTCTTATATCTGATAGAAAAGACGAAAGAGATTCCTCGTACATGGTCAGTAGCTACTTTAATACCAATCTATAAGGCTGGAGATAGAAAAAACCCAGCCAATTACAGACCAATAGCCTTATTGGACCCGTTGGGTAAACTCTTTGCAGGCTATCTCGAGAAAAAACTATCTGTTTGGGCTATTCATAATGGTAAACAAGCAAAAAGACAGACTGGCTTTGTCACAAAAATAAGTACCAACGTCAACCTTCTCTTGATGAATATGATAAAATATGAAGCATTCACAAAAGTACAGCAGGTATACACAATCTTCATAGATTTAAAAATGGCCTTTGATTCTGTTAATCGACAACTTCTCTGGTCCAAATTGGCTGCTTGGGGCTGTCCATCGACCATTCTCCACCCAATACAACAGCTATATTCGAACACGTCAATTAGAGTTCGACTTTCAAATGACGGAAAAGCAACAGCCCCAATTCTCACATGGAATGGGTTAAAACAAGGTTGCCCCTTGGCGGCTTGCCTCTATAATCTTTACACTCATGAGTTTGAACGAAAAATGAAACACACTACTGCGAATCCACCGAAGATAAATAGTGAATCAATTCAAACCTTAATTTTCGCTGATGACATTATTATCATGGACAAAACCGCAAAAGGTCTCCAAATAACATTGGACAAAACGCAAACTTTCATGAAGGAAAACGATCTACCAATTAACACAGATAAAACCAAAATGATGAAACTCATAATTGAAAACTCTAAGAAGCAATGGACGCCAAAATTCTACCTGGAACATAAAAACATTGCGTCAACCAAATCCATAAAATACTTAGGTGTAATGATCAACCCATCTAAGAACGAAAAAGAATGGCAAGAAAACATCGAAGAAAAAACAATATCATTGTCAAGACAAGGCCGCTTCTTTCACTGCAAATATGGTACCTATAGGGTAAAACCTACAACTCTATTGTATAAACAGAAAGTCATTCCGATTTTGACTTATGCGAGCGAATCTCTGATACATCAGCATCTATTCAAATGGTCAAGATACGAAGCTATATTCTGGCGAAAAACCCTTGCTCTACCAAAATCTTTTCCAATCTCTAGAATTCGATATGAACTCGCCCTCCAATCTATTCAATCCATTGTACTGTGGAAACAAATGGACCTATACAGAAAAATCATCTCGGAGGAAATAATCCCAACACTCGAAATCTTGAAAGATAAAAAACATCCATCTCAAGTTGCAGCCTTAACAAAGTGGACAAGCGAAATCAAAGAAAAAATGCAACAAGAAGAAATTAGCGAAGAAATGCTGAGAAACAGACCTCAATACGCGAAACGAAAAATTCAGAAAAATGACTGGATAAGAACGATCGAAGACCAGAAAAGATTTAAAAGACATCTAAATGCTGACATGGAAGTAAGAGCTATTAATGAGATGCCTTCATATTTACTCCAATTCCCTGATGTGAAAATTCGTGACCTATTTCTCCGCTTTCGTTTGAACATACTACCAACACGCGAATACTTGTCATTAATAGATCGAACACGTAGTAATTCAGCAACCTGTCGCTACTGTAAAGACCCTATGCAGCAAGAAACATTATTCCATCTAATCATGGTGTGCCCAGAGCTAAAAAATAAACATGACTTATTTAGAGACTTCTTTAAAATCTCAGACCAACAAATGACAACAGAAGAGCGTTGGGCAACGCTGCTCCAAGGAAACAATCAGTGGTTGATCCTTACAGTGATCAAGTTCTGGAACGAAATCAACAAAGAAGTGTAAAAGAATAGGCAGATCGAAATCTAGTGGCAAGAAGAGACTAAGGAAAAAAGAAAAATGAAAAGTTTGATAAGTCAAACAAAACATTTAAAAAAAAAAAAAAAAAAAAAAAAAAGAAGGATCCTGTCAGTGATTTTTAGCCAGTGATGGTATCTTCTGATGTTGGAAATGTGCTCTCTGCTTGTTATGTTCAGAGCTGCTCTTAGGGCATTATTTTGTAGTGTTTGCATTTTGTCTATGATGTATTTGTTGGCACCTATATATAACGAGTTGCAGTAGTCTAATTTAGACATTATTAGTGCATTGGCGAGCGTGATGCAGCTGGGTTTGGAAAGGAAGGGTCTGCATTCTCTGATTAGTTTACAGGTATAAGCAGTCGATGATGCCATAGCGTTGACCTGTTTTTTTTTAGTGATATGGTAGAGTCTAGGTAAAATCCTAGTGTTTTTACCTCTGTTACTGCTTTGATTGCGTTGCCGTCAATATTGAAAGCAGTGTAGCTGGGGCTAAGGTTTTTAGGTTAGCATCAGAACCCAGTACCAAGATCTCAATTTTGTTGTCATTGAGGCAGAGGCCATGTGATGCCATCCATGCCTGAATGAGGAGGTATATCTTATTTACCAGAGCCGTGTCTTTGTCAAAATTGGCCGAAAGGGTATGAGGATCTGGGTGTCGTCTGCATAATTAGTGTAGTTGACACCCAGTCTGTCCAATTTGTCAAATAGAGGCTTGGTAAAGATGTTATACATTGTCGGTGAGATGCATGATCCCTGTGGAATGCCACAGGTGGTTTGGATTGGGACTGCAGATGGTGGGGGAAGGGGGAAGAACACGCTCATTGTATGGTTAGCTAGGAAGGATTGGACCCAGGCTATAGCATCACTCGAGAAATGGGCAGCTGATGCCAGGTGTTTGCATAACACTGCATGATACACCAGGTCAAAAGCCGCCGATAAGTCGAGGAGGAGTAGCATTGCTGTTTTACCTTTGTCCTTAAGCATCTTCGATTTGCGTCTTTAAATCAATTAGTGCCGTTTCCGTGCCGTGTTGCGGTCTGAATCCGAATTGGCGGGTGCCTAGTAGGTGGTTGGCTTCAAGGTGGTTCTGAATTTGAAGATAAGCTACTCTGGGCCTCATTACGACCCAGGCGGTAAGGGGTTTACGGCAGCGTAAACAGCGCCGACCCTTACCGCCTGATTCCGAGGTCCCTTAGCGCCATGGAGGATTTAACACCTGCTTTTAGCAGGTGTTAAAATCCATGGCGCTAAGGGACCTTGTTGTTAATTACGCCACCGTAATTTACGATGGCGTAATTAACGCCTTCCCCACTCCCATTATGCCCTCTGGGGCAAAAATGGGAATGGGGAAGGGTAAATGGGGATTGGGGACTTACCGCCCCGCCAACCTCGGAATGGGGCGGTAAGTCCGCCAACCACCATGGCGTAAACGTAGTTTACGCCATGGTGGTAAAGGTACGACCCAGGCGGTAACTTACCGCCTGGGTCGTAATGAGGCCCTCTGTCAATTATTTTACGGAGGAACGGGACTGTGGTGATAGGTCTGTAGTTTGTCAGGATAGAAGGGTCTAGGGTCTGTTTCTTGAGCAGCGGTAGATTCTTTGAGGTTATTTGGGACCGTACTGGTCTTGAATGAAGCTTTAATTAGTTTAGAGATAAACGGTGCTAGATCTGTAGCTGCGTCCTTAATTATTTGTGTCAGGCAGCTGTCGCCCTGACAATTAGAGGGCTTCAGGGATAGTATGACTTTGTCGGTTCCTAGAATAGAGATTTTAGCGAATCTGAAAGGTGTGTCAGTGCTGGGTTTTTCTCTTGGTAAGGTAGGTTGCATCTGAATGGCGGGCAAGGATGCTTTTTTTGTTGTCTATGTTAGTCTGGTGAGTTACTATTTTGTTAGACAGGGCATTCTGGATACTGGTGCACCATTGCTTGTCTTTAGGGACATTGGCTATGGGTAGAATGGGGGTTTCCATTCCCCGGAGGTTGGTAAATAGCTCCTTAGTGTTGGAGTTGGCCTTAGAGATTTTGACATTGAACGTGTTTCTTTTGGTAAGGATTATTTCTTTTTTGTACATATTGGCAAGTTGGTTAATTGGATTTTGTTCTCGTCCGTAGGGGAGTGTTGCCATATAGTTTGGAGTTTTCTTTTTTGAAGTCTTAATTCTTTAAGCTGGGAGGTGAACCAGGTATTCAGGTGGGCCTTCTATTTAATTTTACGTAGTTTGATGGTGCAATTAAGTCAAGGGCCTTGGTCATGTTGTGGTTGAAAGTCTCTACTAGTGAGTTAGGATCAGAATTGTTGGTAAGAGAGCTGAGGGAAGGGAGGAGGTGAGGAAGTATTTTTTCAGCTGTAATGTCTTTTTTACTTCTGGTCGGGAGTGGAGGTACCATATCTATGATTTTCAGTTTTTGTGGCTCTATTGTAGAGGAGAATCCAATTAGGTGGTGGTCAGTCCATGGTTGCGGTGTTATTTTAGTGATAGTGATAGTACAGTTTAAGTTGTCGACCCAGTCTAGTGTTCTCCCTTTGATGTGGGTGGGAGCAAGAACTTTTTGGGTAAGGCCGTGCTCGGCCATGATAGCTTCAACTGATTGGGTGTGTTTGTCCTCATGGTCATTGAAGCCCAAATTGAAGTGTCCTAAGAGTAGAAGCTGTGTAGAGTCTTTAGTGTTGTTGGTATGGAGACTCGATAAGTCCTCCTCAAAGACGCCTTTTGGTCCTGGCGGTCTATATAACAAGAGGATAGTTAGTGTGCGGTTATTGGTTATAGGTAATTTGGCTGAAAGTATTTAGCAGGATTTGAGTTGGGGCGGTGTGGTAAGTATTATTGCCAAATAAGTTTTAGCTATGATGGCTAAGTCGCCTCCTCTGGCATTGGGCCTGTCTACTCTAAATAGCTAGCATAAGGGCATGGCCTGCTGCATCATGGAGCCAGGATTCAGTTACTGCCAGGATGTCTAAGTCGTCAGAAGATAATACGTCTGCAATTTCAGTGGTGTGTGTCATAAGAGATCTTGCGTTAATCAGAGCTCCGGAAATTGTTGTCGTGTTGTTCTGCCCATGGGGAGGGGTGAGTCTGTGTTTGGGATGATTAGTTCTCCTATAGGTTTGAGGAGAGGGGGATGGCACCGTTCTGTGTTTTATGCAAAGCTTCTAGATTTAGTGTGGACAGTTCCTGATCTAGGGCAGTGGTGTTATAGTTAAGGTGGGAGTTTTGGAGCCTGTTTCTGTTTGTCTTAAACTCGTGAAGACGGTGTAGTCTTGCTCTTAGTCTGTTGTTTCTGTTCTGTAATGGGCAAGGTATGAAATTGATGCAGGCCATTATAGTAACGGTGCAAAGAAGTGACAGCCATATGTTGGTCAATTGAGACTTTCTGGTGTGCATAGTTCTGCCCTGGTCGCTGTGTTTTAGTACTCAGCAGGGAAGTGTCTAATGCAAATCAGAGTAGGCTAGTACGACATGGGCTAGGCAAGTGATAAACAGATAGGCTAGTCCCATATGGTAGAGCAGTTAAGAAGCAAGATAGTCTAATGCTACATAGTTGGGGTGGTTACGGATAAAAAAAGAGGCTATTCCCACATAGGCACGGCGGTTACAATCAAATAGTCTCTCCTAGATGGGGTAGTTACAGATCAAAAGATAGGCTAGTCCCACATAAACAGAAAAACAAGGCAGTAGCAATCAAGCAGGCTAGTCCCTCATAGATCGGGTAGTTATAAATCAAAAATTGGGCTATCCCCACATAGACAAGGCGGTTGCCATCAAATAGGCTGGTCCCATGTGTATGGGGCAGTTACAAATCAGAAATAGTCTAGTTCCACATAAACGGGGTGGTTAAATCGACTAGGCTAATCTGGTAGGACAGGTGCACATGAGTGTGGGCTGGGGCCAATACATTGCACGTAAGTTGGTTCAATCGATGTATCATAATACAGGTGCTACAGGATCAGTGTAAGAGGGCTTATTTTGGCATATACAAGGCACGTGCGCATAAGTGAGTGTTCGGGTGGTCATATATGGCATGAAACGATATTTAGCAGAGACAGATGCCCCTAAGCAACATTGCGGTTAAACGTAAGTGTTCGCCAGGGGTGATCAAGTATCCGGGTTGTTTTGTTACAGGAATGCATCGGGGAACATCGGGTTGAGGGAGGATGACGAGTAGGTAGCACTGTATACAATGGGGAGTTGCACAGTGTCCAGCGACGCAGCAGCACGGGTCACCTTAGTGCGTGGTCATTAGTGGTCTCTTGGTAACGTGGGGGAGCTTGCACAATCAGCACATAACATAGTGGGAAAAAACCACAGAACAGGTTATCATGCCATGTTCTTTCTGGAGAGGGGTGCCTGCTACCTTTTTTGAAAACTATTACCTTCCAACACGGGATTAGGCCATGCAGCAGCTATGCCCCCAGATGGGACAGGGTAAATACAGTCTTAGAGGTGGAATTTGCAAAAGCCTGGGGTCTGCACAAAAGGTGCAACTTGCACTGGTTGATAAAGGTACAGAATTTGTTGGGTCCCTGCAAAATCTTTCTGGGGAAGCCAACGGAAATGGAGTAGGTACAAACACAGAGGCCTGAAAAGCCAGTGCTGGGATTCCCACAGGCTGCAGCGGGACTGCCTGGGCAACGTCCCCAAATTCTTGATCAGGTGGTAACGGGTGGCGCTCACTCTGATTGGGATCCAGATGCTGATGTATGCCCGTATTAGCTGCTGTCATATCATCCCCAAGTGGGTGTCCAGACATTTGGTCGACTGAAAACTGGTCGAAAAACATTTGGTCGATGCAATTTGGTCGAAAACCAAATAGTCGAATTTTTTTTTTAATTATATATTTATTTTTCGGGTTTTCGTTTAAAAAAAAAAGGGGGTTGCGGGAGGACCCCCCCAAAAAATTGGTTCGACCATTTGTCCAGTCGACCAATTGTTTTCGACCAAATGTCTGGTAACCCATGTTATAGCCTGAATCAGAGCAGCTATCGGGTCCCCAGCAGCCTCCATAAGTTCAAGTGGGACAGGGAAAAAGTTCAAGTGGGGCAGGGAGGCTTCTCAGTCTGTCGCGACTAGATCTCCCAGTTGAACTTAGAGCTTTCGCCACATGGTCCAGCCAGGGAAATTAAATACACTCCCTAACCAGCCAATGAGGCCAATGGTAGAACAAGATCTGCTCTGCCAGGCCCTCGGTAGCTGTTGCGGGAACAATAAAGCAGAACAGAAATCAATTCACTAATACTGCCTTACCTCAGTCAAACCACCACTCCTCAGACAATTGACGTACCTGAAATGGGCATACACAGGGTAAGAAGAAGTAGTTAAGTCTTTGTAGTCCACCGACACAAGGATGCAGTATAAGACAGATGTAATAAGTCTGATGGATGGGGGATCTGTATACATTCCAATCCAGTTCTAGAAAAAGCAGGAAAGTCAAATCCAGGCCAAAAGCAATGTTCCAAGAAAGTTCCAAGTCACCAAAGCAGCACGGTAATCCGAAAGAGTTCCAGGGGTTTATAGTCCAAAGTCCAGTAACTGAAAAACAAGACCAAGTCCACCAAAATCAAATGGTAATCCACAAGGCAATCCAAAGGGTAACCCTAGAGAGTTCAAAAGCCAAGGTCCAAAGATGCAGAGCAGGAATCATGGCCAACGAAGCAAGCCACTTGCCACAACTGCTGATAAGCACTGAAAAGATGTTTGCTGGCAGCTTAAATAGCGTGATGTTCAATTTCTGGCCTGCGGCATGCTATTATGAGTGGTCCGTGATCACGTGACCACCCTTATCCTGCGTTGTGGACATGCCAGCTGTTGTCGTCTGGCTGCGTCGGCCAGCCGCCAAGGCAACCTCCAACAGCATTGCAGTGTGTGTAAGCGGTGCAGTATTCCAGGGACTGCCGGAAAGTGACGGTGGGGCCGGGACACCAGGTAAATGCGCAACAGCAATAGATCCTAGTACCGACAGCCGCCTCTCCTCTCCTTTTCTCTAAACTCCAAGGCATTCATTAGTCTTCAAAAATTGATTAGCAGAGTTTGCTAATTAAAATGTTTTTAATTAGGAAACAAACCTATTGTTTTAGCAATTTTATTTATTTATTTGAATTTGTAAAGTGCCAACTGCCCTCGGGCATCGTGGTGCTGTTAAGAAGGCTTACTTAGTTACATAAGTGCATTTGGGGCATACATACATACATGTTGCTTCATATAATTCCAATAAGTGCTTGAACAGTGGTTACATGGAATGGTGGGCAAGTGTATGGTGCCAGCCCCATCTTACACTGCGTGAGCTACATAAAGTTGCGAAGACAGCTTCGGTGGACACAAGAGCATGGTGCCATCCACATGTTGCATGGCGGCAGCTACAAACAGTTGGGTGGTCAAAATTGGTATGCAATATACAGGTCCAACCAAAGGTTACAAGGCAGCAACAACACATAGAAGCGTGGTCAGGTCAATGGGTAAATGCGTGTTGCCCAGCACAGAATACAGAGGAGGCAGGCTACACATGGGTGCATGGTTAGTGTCAATGTAGAATAGCATGGGGCAATACTGTACTAATATATTTTTAATGTCACCAGAAGTTATTTGCAACCAAGACATAAAATTAGTATCAATATAGCATTGTTGTGTACTGCTGAGGTAAGACATTAGTGAGATAAGTCGGGCCTTGCAAATTCTTTAAAATTTTGCTAGACCCGCTGGTTGAGAAACTTAATTAACCGACTCGACAGACGAGAAAGGCACTTGACCTATGGCAATGATGACGCAATATGTGAATGCGCTTTCTGTAAAATGGTGCATGTCACCACAAACCCAATTTATGTGTTGCTCATTGCTGCCCCACAGAGACCAGCTATGCACAGTGAAACTTTCAATTGACATTCACTGCAAACAAAGTAAATGTTAAATAAAAGTTTCACACAACCTCTGCAAATGGTACTCACCCATCATAAAATCTACTCGACTATGCGAGTGGGCGAGTAGACTTTGCGATCCCTGGAGGAGTGCCTGTAAAAGATTAGCTGCATGAATGGACACAAATACATAGATATGATAAAGGGCTCTGAAAACTGTTTGGCCAGCTCTCTCCCACAGGTGCTACTATATATATTGATAACCTAATCCTAGAGCAAAGCGAGCTCTGGAGGCTAACTACAGTGTATAGTATTGCAGTAGATATGTAGATTTAAAGACAGGCTGGAACTATTGATCGCTATTTTGCGTAAACATCTAGCTTTGCATATTCATTATAAAAGAGGAAAGAAAGTACGAGACTAAGCAGAGTGGATGGCAGAGAACTGGCAGAATAAGTGGAATGTTGTAGTTGGCAGCCATCTCACTTTCAGGGTAGCTGATATAAAGCAACAGAGTGATGAGATAGGATGTCAAGGAGTATGGGATCAGCACATGATGCTTCTCCAGTTTGACTGTGTCAGAATGGGTCAGCCAGATATGACACCCACAGGAATTAGCCCTGTGCTATGTTGTAAGTAGCTCTTTTTCTTGTTACACTGTTTTTCACGTTTTCTTTCATTGTTTTAAAGGGTTCAGAGGGAGGGCTCATTTTGTATTTTTGTAGGAGCAGGCGATGGTTGCAACAGGGTGTCGGCTGACAGGTTGGTAGTTGGTATATGTAGTCCCTCGACCTATTATTCACTATGACTGCAGTCACAACAATGTGCAGGGTCTCAACTCTTCTAACAAGCACTCGTCAAAAACTGTACTGTCCCCAATCATGCACCTGCCTTGTTGGATTTATGTACCCAGCGACTAACCCCACCCTATAATCTCTACGGTACAGCCCTTGATGAGATGGCGCTTACAGGCGATATTGCGAAGTCAATAGACCACTATTTCATGGCGAACACAGCAGAGTTTAGCTCTGATTCAATCCTCTGGGATGCCATGAATGCTGTCATTAGGGTACAATTAATTTCCCACACCTTTGCTTATTTCAAAAGACAAGCTAAACTCAAGGAGGAATTAGAGTTGAAGGTCAAATAATGAGAGAAGGTGCATAAACAAGAAAATGTTTCCCCAAGTCGCAGAAGTACTTTGGAATAGCACATAACAAATTTGAAGCGTATTTCATTGATCGCCCGGTGCAAGCAATTGTCAAAACTAGGCAAGCTTATTGTACAAGTGCAATAAACCCAATAAGTTTCATGTCTGTAAATTCAAAGTAATGAAGCATAGAAGCGCAATAGTGGGACTTTCAGACTCAAGGGGCAGCTGGGGTGGTTTGATGGAAATCAACTTTAATGGGGAGACTAAATTGGAAATAGTGGAGCGGTATTTCTCTGCATTTACTTCAGCCCCATGCTCCCACATCTTCAAGGTGTATATGTATAGGAAGAAAATCTACCACAACTGGCAGTGGTGGATCGGGAAATCCCTGGACCGCCCCACCACTGCGGATGAGGTGGAAGCTGCAATTAAAGCACTCAAGCATAAAAACCCAGGCCCGGACGAGTCCACTGCACACTTTCATAACACGTTAAGCCTCAATTGATTAAACGCCTCCTCTTGTGCCCAGAATCATCTATGCCAGTACGGCCCTTCCTGTTAGGACTGTTAAGATCCCACTCTAAACACTTTAGGATCTGCAGATTAAAATCCTGGACATCATTTGAGTGGGTTAAAACTCTGAATCTTTAGGTTCAAAATGATGGGTGATGCCAAGCAGGTGGATGGGTACTCCAGAATCTATCAGATATGACACAGCAGTGGACATTTAGCACATATGTTCCTGGCGGGATCCTATATGTCCTCCCAAGTGGGTCCTAATTGAGCAAGCCATGTCCCACATCACGTTTTCCCCAATTACCCTTCATTGATTTGACTAAATACACTAACCCGGTCTTTTTCCTCGCTTCTACCTGTACCACCCTGCTTTACTGGAGGATAGCCCTCAGGAAGCGTGGTACGCAACCCAGCTTGGGACCTTTGTCTTCAATAGTGGGTAACTCTGTTTTCACTCTGGGTCTCGGACCCATTCTCTTTCTCTCTGGATGCCATAAACTTTCACATCGCTACAAAAATGATTCGCCACAATTTTTCTCTGACTGCAAAGCCGCCTTCCACATAGGCGAGGGGGAAAGGTACAGATACATTCCAATCCGGAATTTAGTGTTGCTGTCACTCGCTCTGTGATAGCATTGGAACTCACCATGGAGGACAGCATAAATAGACAGGATCTCTAAGATGATATAGACTGTTAGATAAGGATTTGTTGACAAGTAGACCCACCTACATGGCTAACTGGGACTCAGACTTGGATAGCTCCATAAATGGCAGTACTTTGGGTAGAGATATGGTCCCATAATCACGCTTCCTCAAAATGTGTCACTAATAGGGAGTGTATGTATCAATTATGTTGTAAGTGGTACCGGACTCCTCTGAGCCTTCATTCAATACATGGTACTGTGGACCATTCCTGTTAGCATAAATGTGGCATGGTGGGTAGTTATTTCTATATGTGGTAGACATGCCTCACTGTTTGGAACTTTTGGTTGGAAGTCTTTCAATACATGAAAGCAATTACGGGTATCCAGTTACCTATGGACCTGTTGGTGGTTCAGGTAATGGGGCTTATCCCCGTTCGGGCCATCTCGCAAAACTGATAACACATATGTTACTGTCGGTGAGAATCACAATGGTTTGTGCCTAGAAGAACATGAAAAGCCCCATAACTTCTTTGTGGTGGGTAAAGATCTAGACCATCTTAGTTGCGGTTAAGATAACCACCCTCTTGAACAATCAATTGCCTAGTTACTTGGTTACCATTAATTGAATATTCCAGGGACTACTCATCCCATGTTTTTAAACCTAGCCTCCTTAAGAATTATCTGTTGCTGTGACGTGGGTCTGGACTGACATCTCACTACTGATGCTTCTCCCCTGACATATTTCCCGGAGGTTTTGGTAGCCTTGAGCATGGCTTTAGACAGATGTAAAAGTTATGATGAACAATACGTCAAAGACCTATTGGAAAAAGCTTCTGGTTTAGGAGGATCTACAGAAGCCACGTCCAACATCACCAACTGGGACGAACTTCGCCAACTCAGAAAAAGACTCCTCATAATGGAACTGCATGGCTCTGTTATGCTGGAGTATTTGAGAAAAGGCACCCTACCACAGGGACTAGTTGTTCGGAACGTGCCGCGCTTATTTCTGGACAATAATAAATTCATCCTCCAGTGGAGCTACGTAGCAAATAAGTATGGTAGAGATTGGGTCATTTTAATAAGCGACACAGCTACAGAAATGACGAGAAGATTCTGATGGACCTAAAAACCTTGGAAGAGGAAATCCAAAAGGCGGTACCGCTGGATCTTTATAAAAAAAGATTAGATGTGTTGATGCTGGAAATGACCAATTTTAAGGAAGACACCCTGAGAGAAAGGGTTAGATGAATAAACAAAGACCTGACACATTTCACTAATGAAAAGGCTTTCAGATATACACAGGAGAACTATCATCAATTGGCACAAAACGATGGGATCATCAATGAAGGACAGAAAAAAGTAAACTTTAAAAATACCTCCTTCAGTTCCAGTGATGGAAGCTCCAATGGTGACTCTAGTTTGAGCAGTGGTCAGCCTAACCGTCGTCAAAAAGGGAGGCGCAATAACTATCGAAGGAGGAACAATACCAATCGTGGCAACCAATCCAACAGGGGGGGCTATTATACGCATCCTTTTTTAGGGAGGAGCCCAGAGGATTGGGACTTCGAACCCCAAGTGACCCGCAGTATGCAGGCGTTGTGGTGAACCTATCATTCTACTCCCCTACAGAAGATGAATTGAAAGTACTCGAAAGAGGAATGGGGTTCGTACTAACCAACAAACACGACCCATTCACATTTCGTCAGGAATTTTTCCAATTCAAGGAGAGGGATTCACCTTTTCCAACATTTCCAAGATGGCGGTCCTGAGACGGATATATCTGATACCGGTCTACACAACAAATCCTCCTTCTGTGTACCTTCACAGTTAGATAGTGCAGAGGCTAAAACCTTCCAAACCAGTGTGTTGCACGATTTAGATGTACTGGAAAGAAAGATGAAGGGAAAGACCTACACTAATATGAGTACAAGAGAATATTGTGATCTGGAAAGCAGACAAAGGAGGAGCGATTGTCCTGCAAAATAGGGATTCATACGTGAAGAAATGCAATAAACAACTCTTAGACCTGAATTGTTACATACGGCTTGAGGTTGTTCCTACTATGAGACTTCAAGATACCATCAGTCTGAAAGTAGAGAAGGCTAGACAGAGAGGCTGGATCTCATCCAAAGAGGCCGTTTTTCTTACTAAAGAGAAACCTTGCATACCTCAATTCTGGAGTAAATACAGTACTGGAACCTTTTTCTAGGTTTGCAGAAGCGTTTCTGCAACCTTTGGTCTGGAAAATGGCCTCCTATGTACAGGACACTACGCAGATTATAAAGGATTATAAAGGAAATTGAAGGTGCCCCATTTGATCCGACAGCAGAAATCCCCTTGACCTGATAGCATTGTACACGAGCATCCCTCAGAGAGCATCTTTGGACATGCTAGAAGAGAAACTACTACTAGACCACACAGCTTGGGCTACCCTAATCTCGTTCATACTATGGTGTGCAGAGATGAGTCTTGTAGACAGTTATTTCGACTTGAACTGTGAATTTTATCAACAGATCCATGGGACAGCTATAGGTGCCACATTGGCACCGAGTATTGCTAACCTGTATATGGAAGCATTTGAACTGAGTAAAATCATGCACATAACTAACCCATATGCCAAACATATTTGTAGCTGGAGACATTATATTGATGACATTTTTGTCATATGGCATGGATCCTTAGTGGAGCTACAGGAAGTTCTCCTATGGATCAACACTCTAAATAGATTTCTGAAATGTACCTCCAGTTCCAGTTCACAATCCCTTAACTTCTTGGATATTACTATTTCAGTAAATGCAGATTCCAAGACGATTTTTGTTAAACCCTATAACAAACCCACAGATAGGAATTCCATGTTGCACTACAACATTTTCCTTCTGAAACACGTGAGGGATAACCTCCCGCGGGGTCAATTCCTGAGACTCAAACGCAACAGTACCAACAAGTCGGACTTCCTTACAGAAGCAAAAAAAATTGAAAAACGGTTGCACTTAAGGGGCTACCCACGAGAAATCACGAGAAAGCCCCCAAAAGAGCAAATAATAACCATTGTGATGCCCTACTAGAGTACAAAGATCAGTCTTTGGCAAAAGAAGCAATACAAAAGCTAGTGTTTGTGAACACGTATAGCCACAATTCCAATGCCATCCAAAAAATTATTTTGAAGAACTGGAAAGTCTTGGGAAAGGGCGAACTACCAGTACCATGACCTGTTGTAGCTTTTAGACGTAGTAAAAACCTCAAGGAACAACTCACAAGGAATGACATAAGTATCAGACCATCTAAACAAACCACATTGATACAACAATGGGGATTACCACCAGTTATGGGCTACTTCCCTTGTGGGCAGTGCGCCTATTGCTGCGTTACCTTTAGAAGCACTGAGGTAGATTTGGGACTACGTTTTCCCTGGAAACGGAAACTACACACAAATTGCAATTCCTCAATGGTAGTGTATGTGATATGGTGTCTTTGCAACAAGATATACATAGGGAAAACCGATGGAAAAGCCAAACTGAGAATTGGTGAGCACAAAAGCCGCACAGCAAAGGCACCCATGGCGATCACTGGATCGAGATGATACATTCACCTGACGATTTTAAATGGTCTATAATTTACAAGCTCATTCCAAGCATGGATACCAATAAAGACAAAATCACTGTCCTGAGTAAAGAACAACAAATTATTTTCTTAACCAAGAGTGCTGTGAACGGTCTCAATGAGAAAATCGATTGGCTAACTTAATGAGACTTCACTGAGATTATTTTTCGCTCACGGTAATGAGTACTGTGCCGTACATGATCATCCATGCTCCAGCTAAACCTCAACTGCCACACTAACAAACCCTGATAGGGCAGTGAACCAGCATAGCTTGAGCTGCCTTGCTCAATGGCATGATAATTGCATCCATCATGCCCTAATAATGCTCACACCGCAGTGCATTTTTTCCATTCACTTTGGATACCTATTGCTTCAAAGGACATTTCCTTTGTTTACTTGGTGGCGACCTATTTCAGCGTGTTTAGTAATATTGCGTGGCACCAATAGGAAGTGCCGACTCAGGCTAGAGATGTACATTACTTGATGGTCTGATCAGGTGACCGCACACACCAAACGGCTGCCGCAGTAGAGTTTGAACTCGGGTCTTGGATACTACGGAGTACCGGTAAGCACTTTGATTTGAACGTTTGTAACTAAATTCGAGGAGACGCATTGCCTTGATCATGCCCTGTACTTAACTAGTTTCTCTCCCCTCGATAGAGTACATTTCTGCATACCGTTTGCAGATTCGCCATCAAGACACCCACCAGCCTAGGTGCGGGTAAAAGACACGGTTCCATTCAGGGACAGAGTCTTATGTTTAAGTAATACTGCATCCCTATTGTTATGGAACACCTCCTAGCACGCGACTCTAAAGGCGATAACAATTTGAGATAACGTCCCATTATTAGATGACCTGTTCAAATTCTGCGCCACTATGTGAAGCTTGGTTAATTGACACAGCTACCAGATGTTATCCTATATAGCATTATAATCACAAATATTTTTATCCTATTCTGCCAATAAGATATACCGTGTGAGACAACAGACTCCCACACAAGACAGCAGCGCCTTTGTAACTACTTTGACCAAACGTGCATGATTCTCGGCGCAACACTCTTTGGTTCACAACACAAGACTTCCCACTCTAGGTAATTTGCACCTAGTGTGGTCAGAACGTCTGTTACGGTTGGAAACCGCAATACCCATCATGACTAGAATTACTGCGTTTTGTACTATCACCACCAGCTGAAAGTATTGTTTATTGGTTTTGCAGACCATCCACTGTTGGGCCACTTAAAGGAGTAAAGTCAACTGTGGATTCCGTTCAGACTTACACGTCGGTCGTCAAGCATTCACGACTGATGAGTATCATGACCAACACGATTCTTCTGCTTGTAACTGAATGCTGCAAACCAGATACCCACTCATAACTGGTAAGCTGTGGTTTTAAACATCGCACCCCACTGACACTGGTAATGCAGCACCACTAATCTATCTAGAGGGGTTTCCTGTCTGACTTCTTTACTGTACTAATTAAGTGTTTTCCTCTAGTAAATAAACGTCTTTCACCTGAGCAAGTTAGATGCTCATTTGTCCGATATTTCAGCTCATACATTGTTATAACTGTGTTGTTATAACCGTGCAAGCCATAGAGCTATTATCTCTTTTTTTAAATTGGCGACTAATCTGACTATTACAGACTGACGCTGTTAACTGATTGATGAGTTAACATTAGACATATGGATAACTATACCATTGTCCTTTCTATTGCAGGTTATGCCATCCACTGCTGGTTTATAATAGTTACTTGATGGGCCCCCACAACCATTTCCATCTTGTTGGTCATTTGGTGCCCACCTGTATTGACACAGTAATTGTAGAGTTCATTTGAAGTTCTCTTATGTATTTTATTTTTAAAGTTTTTTTTTAAATTTGATATCCGTGCATTTAGTGGATTTCAGGCAGGCCCTGATGAATTTCCTATAAATCTGTTTACACTAACTTGGAAAGAAACAGAGTATGAGTGAAAAATGAAAGTATGATTGGAGTGCTTGATGTGTTTGACGGTTTGAATTTGCACAGCACAAGATACTTTTTTTTTCTGCAAACTGTTATAGGGCTGCAAGCCCACAATATGGCAAACTGTCTGGTACACTGCTGCATTGTATAAATGACCATTCACTTATCAATGGCCTTATATTAACCTGTGTATTTTGGATTGTGATTGTATTTTAAGACTGTTTTGATATTACATTTTTATTTTTTATTTTGAGTCTTCTGCCTCATGAGTTCGGTTGAGGCATTTGGCCTTCTTAACTATTGTTCTTGGTTGGCATTCACCTCTATGCAATAGAGAGTCTCACCCCCTAGCAGTTTTGTTTGTTGTTGAAGAATTTGGAGCCTATTTGAGGGATCACTAGATGTGGGCTCATTTCTCCCTCGTACCTCTCACTGTTTTGATAACGTGGGTTAGCCCACCAAACGACCACATGGATAAACAGGATAGTTGTTTGTAAGTGTTGGGGAGAGGGAGTGTGTGGGGGTCCTGGTGGGACTTCTAGGGAGTTACGCATCCATTCATGGGTTTTTAATGGATATGTGTGAGAAACCAGACAGTGTCTCACCCTCTAGTGCCCGGGGATCTGTCATCCAGGCGGCTAGGAAACGGCCATCGCTTTTGGACCCAGTTCCTGGGGGTGGACCAGTGCGGGAGGATCACCTGGATGACGGGTCTTCAGGGAGTGGGAGTGGGACACTGGATGGTGAGACGTGGTATCCCCTTCCCTATAACACCTTTACCCCATTCTACCCCCCGTTTTACAACACAAACACTTTCACACGGACAGCCCGCTATGGGAGAGAACAGACTAACACCCGAGCAGTACGAGGTTTGGCTATTACTGACCATCACACACACCTGTCTTCCATTAAGCTTCGCCACACAGATAAAAGGCAGAGCACAAGAGCACACGGAGCGAGGCAAAGCACACAAGGAAATAGCAGTTTTGAGACCAGCTGAATGAGAGAAGAAAGATGGCAAAACAGAAGAGGATCGCAAGGAGGGAAATTCCCTTGACCTTTTCAAGAATGAACCGTTACTTTCCAGAACCCTCGAATAGAAAGCGTGAGACCAGGAAACCAGGCTGAAGAATCCTGCAGTGTGTGACTGAGATACCCGGGCCGTCCTGCATTGATAATCAAGGCAGGGAGAAGCAGCAGCGCTGTGGTACCGTTCTTGGCTCCAAGAACAAAGCAGCATCCGTGAAATCAACACACCCGGTGAGTTGGGGAGACCGATACAAGACAGGTCTGTGTTGAAGCCAATGTTGCAAGCAGCAGCATTGTATGGCGAGCTCTGGAGCGAACATTGTTAAAACGCGTGTGATAAGAGTTATATCAAGAAGAGAACGAGTAATTGTGAATCGAAGTGGTCCTGCGACGGGTCGAGTAAAATCCCACGCACAGTTGAAAGTCTTCGATTTTGATGAAGTAAACACAGTTTGGAAAAGTAGATACATTTGGTCTGAGCCCTGCGGAGGGAGACCAATTGAAGGTTTTGTGTTAAAGTGTGTTAAAGTGCGTCTGGGGGGACCCGGGGGGGGGGACCCGGTACAGTAAATCACCTGAGTTGTTTTATATGTGAAATCCTTAGCATAAAGGAACTTTAATGTTTGTTGTGTTGCATCAGGCCCTCTGAAATAAGAGACTTTGAATGGCAAAGAGACTTTGGCACAGAAGGCACCCACCAAAAGGCCCTCAACCACCAAATAGCCAATCTCCACAGTAGCACCTCTAGTGACTCACCTTCCTTCTCCTTCAAAGAAATGAACGAACAAGAAGTCATTGCCCTCCTCAAATCAATTAAACCCTCCAATTGTAAAGGGGACCCATGCCCTGCTCAGCTGATCAAAGATTACGCCCCCACTCTCGCCCCTTTCCTTACAGCCTTTGTCAATGCCTCTTCCACAACAGGCCATGTCCCAACCTGCCTCAAGGAAGCATGGGTACGCCCTCTACTGAAGAAACATGCGCTTGACCCTAATATACAAGGAAACTACAGACCCATTACCACAGTCCCTTTTCTCTTGACGATTCCTGACAAAGCAGCCTACCTGCGAGTCCAAACATTTCTCTAGGCTAATAACCTTCTGGACCTCATGCAATCAGGCTTCCGTCCTGGCCACGGTACCGAACCTGCACTACTTGATATCAAGAATCAAATGGATGATTTCAGGGACTCGGGCAAACCAGCCCTCCTCCTGCTTCTCGACCTATCCAGAGCTTTTGATTTGGTGGACCACAACACCCTTTGCCACCATCTCTCCTCTGCTGCCAACTTCTCTCCCATGGCCACAACCTGGATCACCTCCTTCTCCACGAGAAAGAGTCATGAGAGTTTGTTCTAACCAAGCCTTGTCTCACCCGAGCATCATCAAATGCAGTTCCACAGGACTCCTGCATCTCACCCACCCTCTACAACCTTTTTACTAGGCCACTTTTCAACATCCTGGACGCGTTAGGCATTAGCTATACCAACTATGCTGATGACACGCAGGTCGTCATCTCCCTCTCCGGCGACTACAAGTCGGCCATGAATATCCTCCTGAACTCTATCTACTCCACTATGCAAACATAGATGGCAGAAAACTGGTTGTGCTTTAACATCGAAAAAGCCGAGCTACTACTAATTGGATCACCTGCAACCATAAAGAAGCTCGACTTTCACGATTGAAAACTCTCCATTCCCTGTCTCTCAAGTGGCCAAAACCTTGGGGGTCTACTTAGACTCCAACCTCTCAATGGTCAGACAGGTCAACGCCATAGCGTCTGCTGCAGCCTACCACTCCAAACTGCTCAATGCAGCAAGACCCTTCCTCTCAAAACAGAACTGCCCCACTATAGCAAATGCAATAATCTGGTCTCGGCTCGATTACTGTAATGCCCTCCTAGCAGGCACCTCCTCAAAAAACATATGTAAACTACAGACTGTCCAGAATATCGCTCTCCGGGCCGCCACCGGCATCTCCAAGAGAGAACACATCTCGGCAACCAGAAAACAAGTTCATTGGCTCCCCATCAAAGAGCTTATTATCTTTAATACTCTCGCCCTCACACACAAGTGTATCCACAATATGGCCCCCTGGTACCTATCAGAGAATCAGCAAACCGATCTCATGCATGCCCACTAGGACTGAATGCAACAACCGCATCACCATTCTCAAGACCTTAAGGGTGCGCGCAGGAGGCTATAGCTTTCCAGTCGTGGCTGCGACTCACTGGAACTCCCTACCAGCCCATCTCAGAATGATAGATTCACACATAGTCTTCAGGAAAGCTATAGAAACTCTGCTGTTTGTATAACAAAGCCTGTACTGTTTTCTTCTACTTTCCATGTAGTGTAACTTCGAAGGTTCCACTGATAAATGTAACCGTTAATCACTTTTAAATGTATCCTGTAATGACTATGTAACCATTTGCTTCCTTCACTGTAGGCTCCACGCTCACTGTAACTCTGAGCAAGGAATCTTCCTCTACCTAAGACACCTTTTTGCAACAGTGCCTTGATGCCGCTGGGCTGCTAGTGCGCTTTACAAATGTAAAAAATAAAATAAAAAAAGGTCCTGATGTTGAGATTTTGAACTGCTTCTTCGTGCTAGAGAAACCTGAGAGTGTGCTATGCTCGAGTGTGCTGCCTTGTCCCGTTCTGAAAACATGGGGAAGGGAAGCCAAAGGCTTGAATATCCTGACATATTATTTCTTGAACACTTTTCTTTTGCATAACGTTGTTTCCCACACTATTTGTATTTAGAAGTAAGGATTGGCAATAGGTTTATTAGTATAGGCCCTTTTATTTTGACAGACTCGACTAGGACTGCGTTATTGTTTGATGGTTGTAGCTTGCTCCCATCTTCAGATTTAGGATTAGATAGGCGTTTTTCAAATCCAATTGAAGTTCCATAAACACCCTTGAACTGTGATAATTTGTGTCTGTCTTACTGTTTGATACCATGTCATCCTTGCATAGGATTATGTTTATCTGATGCTCTGACTGCCACTACTATTATATTTTCTGTCATGGAACCTGTTTAATAACAATTATTAAAAAAAGAAAATGGAAATAAAAAGGGGATGCACTGTTCCTCTATTTGAACATGTGCTAAAGTATTGTCAGGCATGCACAAGTAGAAAGCAGACTGGACTAGGTACTACAACTTAAACTTAGAAGCAGTGAGTCCTTATGGTTTGAATATGTCAGTCCATTGTGATCCACCACAGTGCAGCCAAAAGCCCATACATCTCCATCGACTGCACTTTGTAAGCTATTGAAAAAGGTTTAGGGCGCAATGACCTAACCTGAAATGACCAACCTCACCAAAAGACCTAAAACACACACTACGAAAAGTTCTAACTACCAAAAGTTTGAACTTTTCGTGGTATGTGTTTAGGTCTATTGGTGGGGTGGTCTGAATTATAATTTTTTAAAAGGCTGCGGGGGTGTCTACCGCAACACCACACTCTCTAGACTGTACAGAATAGTGAGCGGGGGGTGCGGGGGACACCCCCACAGCTCTCCCGACAGAAAGAAAAATGCTGGGGCTACAGTTGTGTTCCCCGCAACACCCTGCTCACTACACTGTACAGTATAGTGAGCAGGTGTTGCAGGGGAAAACCCTACAGCTGCCTGAAAAAAAAAAGGCCCTGCGCCACCTGTTCCTGAACACAGAAGTGAAAGGGAACCGGCACCGCAGGGACACAGCGCGAAATAAAGGTAAGTAGGATGGTGGGGGTGTGTTGTGGGTGGGAGTGTAACTTTGTATGGTTTTTTAATGGTTGTTCGCATGGGAAATAACGAACATTTTGTAGTGCGTACATTTCCCATGCAAACATTTCCGTCGCTGGTTATTCCGCTCCAGAAAAATCACGTAGATCCATTGAAAAAGGGCCTGCCTGGCAAAATGGGAACATGCAAAGGTAGGTCGTAAAAACACCTAATCTAAATCTGAGATGGGTGCAAGCTTCGACCATCAAATAATAATAAGGCAGTCCTAGTGGAGTGGTCAAATAAAAGGGCCTATATTAAGAAAAACCTATTGCCAATCCTTACGCTAAATACAAAAAGAGGTTGGGATAATGTTCTTTGAGAAAAAAGGAAGTGTTAATGAATGATAAGTCAGGATTTCAGTACTTGAGGTCTCCCTTGCCACGTTTTCAGCATGGGACAAGATGGAACTTTGGAGCACAGCACATGCTCGAGCTTTCCCAGCACGAGCTAACAGATCCGCTTTCAGCAATCGGGGCTTTCAGTGGTTAAGTCTCTTTTCTATGAAAAAAGTCTCTTAATGCTGTGGGTCTGATGTATTCGAATAATGATCAAAGACTTCCTTTTCACATATACATCGGGTGATGTCTTTCACCTCTGGATCCCCCTCTTCCGGGCGCAGATTGCTGGAAAGTTCTTTAATGATACTAGAACCTTTGAAAGCTATGTTCTCCTGCTTTTGAGGGTATGTCAGGTCCAAAATATCTAAACAAAAGTTCAACAAAAAGTTCTGCTTTGTATTAGGGTGATAGTTCTTCACCCCTGTGTTCCCCCCTCTTCCGGGCTCAGACCCCTCTCGAATATCACTTCTCTTTATTGGGTTCCCTCTGGCATGTCATGCATTCAAAAGGCTTTCCCTATTATATTTTGAATTGTTCCACTCACAGGTTGGTGAATGTTGGCTTTTCACCCTTGGAACCCCCTTTTTCGGGCTCGGATCTGACTCGACTGTTCGCCTCCCTCGATTAGGTTCACTTAGCTTTCAATGCAACTTATCTGGTGACTTTCTTAAAATGTCTTTGTGTACAGTTCACTGTGGACATCCCTCTGCCGGGTTCACTCTTGTCAACACACTGTATTTCGTAGCTTTAGACTTTATCCCCTCTTTGTCGGCATCCCTCGTTCGGGTTCACGTTTGCCAATCAGTCAATCGTACCTTTTCTCATTCAACTCTTATGATGCAGGATTCACTTCCCTTTGCTTCACAATCACCTGTCGGTCTAAGACTTTCGACTGTACAGCACATTTTACAAGACTCCTGTGTGACTACTTTGACCCGTCTTCTCACCTTTCCCAAGGCCTTCTGGTTTCGTTAGTTGCAGTATTTGGGTAAACGTCCAGATCTTTCTGAGGGAGCCCCCACCTGGTGCCGGACTCCTCTGTTGCTTGTTTTGCCACTTTCAAATCAATTGCTCTTTAACACAGTTCGGTTTCTCATCGACTCTCCCCTTGACTGGCTGTGATGAACTGTTTGGGTTTCTTTCTCCTCAGAGCCAATGTTGATACCACGGAGACGAGCGTCTCTCCCCGCGTTTGGTTATTAGCGGAGGAGGGTCTTGTGTACCGTAAACATCTGCTGCAACACATGCTGGCTGTTGTTCGCGGTCTTACGATTCCTTCTGCAGAGGTCTCGCGTGCCTTGGTATTAAAGAGCAAGGTCGCTTCGATCCTTGTCACCCTCATGTTATGCACTGTCTTTCTCCTCCTGCTGAACCTCCGTGCTGATTTAGCTCACTGGACTTGCGGTCTGCCTTGCTCGTCGTATGCCCTCGTGCTCCATTTTTTATCCCTGTGGGGAAAGGAAAGGGCCATCGGGTGTGTGCGATTCTGGTCAATTGCCTGACCCTTGGGTTGGGACATGTCAAGTAAACAGTTTTCAATTTAGTCTGTTGTTTTTCACTGTATGGGAAGGTGTTCATCTTGGAAAAGGAAGGTGGTAGAGTTTCCAAGTATCCTACAGGGTCGGAAGGGGAAAAGTTGTTATATGGAATTATAGTTCTCGTCCTAGGGGTTTGGGTAAATTCGGAAGAGTGAGATGGGTAGGGGTTGTGGAATGAACGAAAATGACCAGAGTTTTTATTGTGACTTGAACAGGGGGATTGTGGGAATGGTAGTGTGTTAATGCAGTATACTGGGGTTTCGGGAAAGAATAATCAAAGGGACGTGAAGAAGAATGACTGGGAGTATTCAGGTAGGAAACGGGGATTCTGGGGAATGTGGTTTCTAAGTGTAACAGGGTGTCTAATGCATTCACCAGATGCGGAGGGGATGGTGGATTCTCAAAAAGGAGGTTAATTGGGTGGAAGGGAGGTCGAGTTGATACATTCCATAAAAGCCTTGCGGACCTAGTCTTCCTCGTCCCTTTCTCCAGTATAGTACTGCGTCTCACCTGGGGCATTCCCCTCAGCATAACCCCTGGCTCCTCTACCCAGGTGATCCTCCCTCGCTCGTCCACCCCAAGAGTTGGGATAGTAGAGCGCCAACCCTTCCCTAGCCACCTGATTAAGGGATTCACGAGGTCTACTTGGGAGAATACCCTCAGGTTTCTCATACTAGGCTGACCTTTCTAGAAACACTTCAACTGTATGTTAAGAAAAATGGATTCAGAAAAGAAGAGTGTACCTTTATTTATAACTAGCTGATATGCCTGGCGTTGCCCGGGCTTTCATTCACTCATAGGTACAAGTAACTGTGCAAAATTTGGTGCAGATTGGTGAAACGGTGTTGAATTGTATAGGGAACATAAGCAAAGCCACAAAACCACTCACAAATGTTCACTTTTATATATATATATATATATATATATATATATATATATATATAGATGGGGTGGAGGTTTAACATTAAGTTGTCTAATGATCCCCCAAAGAGCCTTCTTGACAGTAATTGGGCTGCGGCATATGACATACCCACCCCATTAATTAAAGATGGTAGAATGGATAATACTGGTCTTATTTTAAACAATTTGCTAAATGACAGGGTGTTAGAATAGTTAATGGACAGGTTCCCCCATACCTACAGTGCTGTCTTAATATTAATGTGCACTAAAGTAGGTCAACTGTAGATTATTTTATGCTAGATATGTCCTATTGGCAAATAAGTAATGATTTTGATCTGTTCAGGAGTGACCGTGATCATTTGGCCCTATCATTAACAAACAATAACGTAAATGGTTCCAGGGGAAGCAGTACTACTATAAAATCTGGAAACATTGAGGCTGCAAGAACAACACATAGGTTAAGAACCAGGTTCGGGTGCAAAGAGTCATGCTGGGTCAAGCAGCGAGCTGGCGTCTAGCCAATTCAAATAGGAAGCTTGGTGCGAGTGCAGCATTCAGACTGTGCAGTTCTTATGGCTTACCACGGTTGGATCAGGAGTCAAATCGGTTTGAGACATTGAACCCAGTGGTTGTCAAATAGGTTTGAGACATTGAACCCAGGTTTACAAGCCGAGGTCTGTTGGTTCGATGCAGTGACCTTGGTGCTCCCATGCAAGGTCAGAAGAGGCAGCAGTTCAAGTTTGGTCCGCAGCAGCAAGCAGGTTGTTCAAGCTGAACACGTGACATGCTCCGGTTGGCATGATGCAACGTTGAGCCAGTTCCACCCGTGGAAATGCAGCAAGGGTTAGATCCAGTGCCAAAAGCAGCACCAGCAAGCTCCCCTGGGTTTGAGTGCGGTGAACATGGTTGGATGCAGCAGAATAGGGAGCTTTGGCTGATATAATCCACCAGATGCTGCAAGACATACTCTTGGGACACTAGAACAGGATGTGTGTGATGAGGTTCTGCTCTCCTAACCTAAGGAGGTTTGGTGCAGAGTGGCAGGCCCTGGTCCTCAGCAAGAGTCACCCCCAATGTGCCCTGGGAGTGGAGAGGGAGAAAAGCTTGCCTCTCCCTTGGACTGCTCCTTCACCTCAAGGACTGAGGGCTTTGGAAAGATCAACTCTCCCAAAAGAGGTCTACATTAATTCTTCTGTAAGTTATTGAAGTCCAAAAGTGAATCAGAGATGGAGTAGGCGACCTCTTATTTTGTAGGCAAATGTCCACATGTGATTGGGCTGAAGCAAGTGTGCTTTAAGGGGTCAAATCCCTGTTCTTGAGACAAATGGCCCTTGCCTTCTAACATCATACCCAATGTGCTTTCTATATGGAAGTGGCGGAGACAGGATGGAAAGAAAGAAGGATATAGAGAGAAACAAGATGCCAGAATCTTCCTCCAACTATGCTGAGCTCCCTCTGTCTATACTAACTTCACCCCTTCAATTGTCCATAGCTTCAAAGGCCCTTTTGGTACAGATCCTTGTCTTAGGCTAATATATTTGGTATAGGTTTGCCCTTTGATTCCTGTTTCCCATGACTGCTCCTTCCGGAAGGTTGCAGGTTTTTGAGGGAGGTGTTACCAGACCTCACAAAGGATCAAAGAAGAATGACAGTCATTCAGTCTCTTGCCCTGCACGCTGGCAGGACCAGGCTGCCTGAGCAGAATATGCATCATCCTTCAACAGCTTTGCTTGACTCGCAGGTGTACATTATGCTTTTAGCATGGAGTTTGTTGAAATGGGTTCTGGTTATCAAGCCATACCTGCATCATTGTATTATTAATTACAAAAAATTCAGGGCTTCTACACACTTGCCAGATGGCATTTCTTCACTGAGACAATGAAACCAATGACACAGTGGAGTGGTGGCTCTCACACTGTTCAGCTCTATATAATGAAGAAAACACTGTATTAGAGTATGGGTCAGTTGAAAGTGGTGAGACCTGACATTAGAAGAAAGCTGTTTCTTAGTCATCAATAAACAGACCATAGGTATAACCCCAAAAAAAGTATGGGAGACGATAGCAACAGTAAAATGTAATAGTTGCCGGGGCCCTAACGTAGTGCCTGTTAGGGAGAATTCTCATTTATGGCTAATTTCCCTCACCTAGTGAGTCCCTCAGCAGCTTTGCTGGATTTCTGGGGTTTATTTTTTCCACCTGGTAAGAGTGTGAGCCTGTCTTGCTACTTTTTGTGTGATCTTGGGCTCTGGAGCCACACCACTCCATGAGACCAACTTCTTGTGTGTGTGTTACACAGCACCTTCACTGTAGTAACACAGGGTTGTCTCTAAGACTTCCCACTGACTCCATTTTTCTGGGGCTGACTACTGACCCCCAGAAACAGGTAAAGTTGCCATTTACTTTATTTAGTCATTTAACCTACGGACCCAGTACACCCCATCTTACATGGAGTATTGGAAAGGGATAACTCTAACCCCTTTTTGTCTGTACCTCCTGGAGCCTTGTTTCTCTCCCTTTACACTAAGACTTGGCTGGTGGCAGTGGTATCTACCCTATCCCTTCTACCGCGATTATACTATATAAACGTGGTACTGTTTTAGGCTATTGTGTTAGCCTCGAACATAAACCCGCTTGACCAAATACTTTTTCTTTTGGCTCCGGTCGGGTTTAGTCGCCATTTCTTTTTGTTATATCCTTCTTGTGTTTTACTTTGCGCGGCAAACCAGGTTTGCCTTCTTTGTTAGCCAGCCTTTGACGGGCTCCTACGAAGAAGCCCTCCTTTGGCGTCTGGGAGTCTAGGTGGGCTGAATGTGAGGGAGGGGTTTACTAACCCCCTGCACAGGGTCTCTTCGCACTTTGTGTCCATTGGCTGAGGTGGTTGTCAGGGCTGGACAACCCCCCTGCTGTGTGATTGACAGCCAGGCTGTGTGAATGGGGGATTTTCACATAAAAGGCAGGACTCTTGGGCTGGAAATCAGTCGTCACTGGAACTACAAGAACTGAAGAGAAGTGGTGAAGAAGACGGCTGCTGCAACCCCCGAGTCCCGGTGAAGCCCTGCCGCAGTCCTGAGCTATCTACCCTTCAAAGACAAAGAAGATCCAGTCCGGGGTCGTCTTCCCTTGAGCCTGGTGGGATCAACCAGCTCACTTTCAACAGCCAGAGGATCCTCTTCTGGGTCGAATTCACTGCACAGTGCTGTAGTGGTCCGGATAGCCATCAGAAGAACCCTCTCCTGTTACGGTAACGTCTTTTGTTTCACAACACTGGTCTGTCAAATCCTAATGTACTTACCTTGTATTGACCTGAACCAGAGGAATTGGTTGTGTGTAGTGTATTTTAGAGTGTGGTTTTGTTTAATAGAAGTGAAGTGTTTTGTGAACAGATGTTCAAAAATAAATGTACTTATATTTTTTAACCAGAAACCTTGAGTCAGTGTTTGCTTGAGTCACAGTAATTGTGGTCCTTTGTGTAATCTCTACTACTGCTCAGTTGCTCTTGAGATAAGTCTGGCTGCTCTGCTACTGCTTCCACTATAACTGTGTAGTAAGGGCTTGTACCAAAGGCGAAATTGTACTGCCACTTGTAGACTTGTAGTGTTCCCTAAGGGTACTGCAGAGGATTCTGCCTAACAGTGCCACCCAACTCATCTAAATTACAAGCAAATACCTGGATACCACTTTTAAATAATGTTTATATTGCCATGTTGGCAAAGGGTGAAATAGCCAGAATCTTGGGAAAAGGCCATTATTTGTCGATTTATTAAAAAGGAGATAGACCAGTGAAGGGGGCACTGTGGACCTCAAACAAGATGACGGCAGGCTAATGAATCTCTGTACACGGAGGATCACTCTGCGCAAAACATAGCAGCCTGATGCAATCAGGTTAAAAAAAATAAAGATGCGACAGAAGAGATAAACTCACAACCCTTCCCCTATGCAAAGCAGGTCACTGCTAATTGCCGTTGAACCCAGATATGGGAGATCAAGACAGAGGCAATGCAGTGTCTTCCATTGAGTGCCGCGTTTCCAAACTCCCCAAAGCTGCACCTCAGATGGGTAAGACCTAAAACCCATTGGGAGAAGCAGAGGTCAGCTGGAGGAGCCAGATCTCCATTTGGGGCCCTTTGTGACAGAGCACAAAGTCTAGCGGCACCACAGATGATCAGAGCAGTGGGCGTACATCCTGAATGAGCCCAGGAGCACCCAACAATGCCGGCTGGCACCACAGTCTATCTGCCGTCACTCCCTGCCAAGAGGCCTGATGATGTCTGCACACAAGTGTTCTCACTGCTTTCAGTGGGTCTGCAGATCCGGCCAACCTTTAATCGAGTGCTAATGAAGTAAACCATCTGAGGAGCGCGGACTTGTAGGTGCATGGAGGCGAGAAGCAGAGCAGCAGCTGCGATTGCAGTAACAAAGAAACAACTTTAAAAACATATGTTACGCAGGAATCCCAAAGAGTATAAAATCTGTCTGGGAGCGGTGATCGCTCTCCTGAGGGGTGTGCGAGGAACCTAGTGGTATTCTTGCATGTAGACCCAGAGAATCCTCTATTCGGGTGGCCTGGGGAGGGCCATCGCTTTTTGGATCCCATCCCTGGGGGTGGACAAGTGAAGGAGGATCACCTGGTTAGAGGAGGTCGTGGTTACCCACAAGAGAATACCCTAACGGAGATACGGTATTCCAACCCGACAGGGGTGGAAGAGGAAGTCCCAGATGCCTTTGTGGGATATATTGACTCCCATAATCTAAATACAGGTGACAGGATCCTTAGATCTTACCCTATCCATCATGGCCCCGGAGAAATGAGGCAAATGGCTAATGACCCAAAAGAGGGAGGAAGGCACAGGTGATACGGGATCAGAACACTGAGAATATGAATTATTCCTTCTCTCCAAATCATTGGGAAAGTCACCTAACGCCTTCTACCCGTAGATCACCAGCAGACCGGAAGAAAGGGACAATTTCTTCCCACAAGGGTGAATCCACCAGGAGAAAGTTGCATATCCCCTGGCAATATTAGGAAAAGGTAACCAGACCTCAACTGAAACCTGGTTATCCCTTTAACCATCTCCCCTAATCTCCAAGGAAGATATACACTCTCATCTCATTTCCCCTCCCCATTTCCAAGAAATACTGAGACGAGGAGGAGGCCACTAGGATCAATGAGGATTACCCATATGAGGAAAGTAAGAGCAACTGACTTTAGAAACAACCACTGTCCCACTAATAGTCAGGCATGGGTAGGCAACCATTCACACGTGACTCCACTTGACTGTGTGTTCAGCTATAAAAGCTGTGGTCAGCCAAAGAGATTTGAGCGAGCTGGGGATGCAATGTGGTCCAGAGAAGCCCAGTAGCGGAGAGAAGCAGGAGCTGCAGGCAAGAGGAAGACAGCACTCTGAGACACTGACCTGGTGTGTGGGCTGCAGCGTGGCGAGAGAGCCGGAGAAGCGCTAACTGCATTCCGCAGGGGAGGACAAGCAAAGTGCTTGTTCCCTTGGGTCCAGTGGCGACCCCAAGGGTGCCTAAGGGGCAGGTGGTGAGACCCTGAACTCCATGCCGCATTGCCTGAATGAGCCGCCTCTCTACGCAACGCTGCCCGGTGAGTTTTATGACAGAAAGCAAGAGAAATCCTGGGAGTGTGCGTTTAGATAAGAGTGGAGCGCAAACCAGAAACTGGCATAGAATCGGAAAGAGTGAAAAGTGTGAAAGTTAAAAGTGAAAGAAATTAAAAAGGCCGAAAGTGCAACAAGGAGACAGAAAGCAAGATAAAAGCAGTAAGAAAAGCATATTGGGGCGAAAGGCATATAAAAGCCAGATCAAAGCAGATGATTGAGAGAAATTGAAAAAGAAATATTGAATGGCCTGTAAGAAGAGAGTGGCACGATAAAGGTAAAGAAGTGTGTCTGGGGCACGCAAAGGAAGGTGCAAATGCGCACAGAACCACAAGAGGGTGCACAGAAAGGACAGCAAATTAATAAAGAAGGTGCAAGGGTGCACAGAAGGAAAAACAGATCAGCACAGTGCCAGGGGCACGTTAAAAAGGGTGCAAGTGTGCACAGCAAGGAAAGCCGAAGAAAAGGGATGCAAAGAGAATCAGAAGGAAATAAAGAGGTACAAAAGAGCAAAGAGAGGGGCTAGAGGGTCATAATGGTCACGCCTAGGAAAAGCAAAAAGCCTGGCCTTTTTTAAAGCCTCTGATTCTACCTCATAAAAGAATGGTTTATGAACTCAAGACAGAACTGTAACAAATCATAAATTGTGTTTGGGAGTTGAAAGAGGCCAAGAGCTTGGGGAAGGAAGGAGACCCTGAGAGGCCTATTTAAGAAATCAAAGTACATCCCAATAAAGAAGTGAGTTTTGTGTTTCAAAGTTGAAAGGGGCCTGAGCTTGGGGAATGGAACCCTATTTATTTTTTTTATTTTTGCTTGTTACGCGCTTATACAATAAGAAACTACTGTTTCAAAGCGCCCACAGGGCAGGGAGGGAGCAACTGTTGCCAATATATTAAAAACACAATATTTAACTGCAGTGGGGGGAAAAGGGAGAGGGACGTGCCTACTGTGCTTTGTGAGTATTCAGAACGTGCAAGTGCAGCAAGGAAGAGGTGGTAAGTGCCGGGGAGTCTGAGCGCATGGGTGAGCCACAGATGAAGTGGTAGGAATGTTGAGTGCTACACGGACTGGGTCTGCAGGGGTTCTAAGTGCGAACCTCCAGAGCAGAAGGTGTGCAGATGCAAGTGCTGTGGATAGACAGGAGCTGGGCAGAATTGGTGTGGGAGGTAAAGGTCGAGAGGCTGCATAAGGGCCCAGCACACTGATTCAGAAAATGTGGGATTAGCAGAGGAGAAGGGAAGGAGGAGGAACAGAGAAAAGTCTTAAGGAGCTTCCGGAATTTGAGAAGTTCCTGCTCAAGGCACAGGGGGAGGCTATTCCATAGGAGGGAGGCCGCTGAGTAAAGTGAACGACCCCCTGCCCTCTGTTTAGCAAAACTCTTTACACTCAAAGAGTTGGTGCCAGAGGAACGTAGTGGTCTGGAGGGAGAGTATTTAGTGAGATAAAGTTGAAGATAGTGTAGTCCCTGGGCCCAGACAGCCTTGTGGATGATGCAGAAGGATTTGAATTTAATCGGTTCAGCAACCGTGAGCCAGTGAAGACTTTAGTGCAGTAGAGATGCAGTCTCTGGGCTTATGGCCAAGGATAAGTCTCGCTGCCCTATTCTGGATTAGCTGGAGGTGATGCAGAGTGGATGATGATAGATTCAGGAGGAGGCTATTGCAGAGAGAGCCAGGGCTTGGGTCACATTGGGCCTCTGAGGGAAAGTGAGAACATGTACAATTACTTTGAGAAGGAAGCGCTGAAAGTGGGACTTCTTGCAGTGCACTGACTGTGAGGGAGGAAGAAGGAGACAGAGGAGTCGAAGATGACTCCAAGGTTTCTGGCTTCAGTTGAAGGCGCATGGGGAGAGCCAAAGGAGGAAGGCCAGAGTGAGGGGAAGGGTGAGGGAGCAGGGGTCCGGATGGGAAGGATCAAAATTTTACAGGCGTTGAAGCAGGGATATTTGGAAGTACACCAGGACTGGATGGCAGATAGGCAGTCAGGGATGATGGGGGGTGCAAGAGGGTCAGCAGGGAGTTTGAAAAAGAGCTGTGTGTGCTCTGCATAAAACTGGAAGTTGGAGGAGAAAGAGGAGATGAGGTGTGCAAGGTGAGCAAGGTAGATGTTAAAGAGCTAGGGGGAGAGTATAGAGCCCTGGCGGACATCAAAGGTGGAGAGGGAAGTAGGGGAGGAAAAGGAGCCCAGGATGACTTGGGAAGCGCGGTTAGTGAGGAAAGAGGTCAGCCAGTCCAGTGCCCTTTCCGAGATACCAAGTGTATCGTGGAGCCTTTGTATGAGAATGGAATGGTTGACTGTGTCTAAGGCAGAGAAGAGATTGAGAAGAATAAGGACAGCTGGGTAGTTGGAGTCCAGGGATGCAAGCAGTTCTTCAAAGGTGTTCAGAATAACAGTTTCTGTGCCTCTGGATGCTCGGAATCCAGATTGATGGTCGTGGAGACCACCAACAAGTTCAGTGTGTGAGTTGAGTTACTTCTCAAGCAGCTTCCCCAAGATGGGGGTGATGGAAATATGGCAGTAGCTGGCAGGGCAAGTAGGGTCAGATGTTTTTTTCAGGAGTGGGTGCACAAGGCAGTGCATAAGGGGGTAGGGGAAAGATCCCATGACAAAAGAGTGATAGTAGAAATCAGCGAGATCGGGGGCAAGAGAGTCAGTTATCCTTGATGGTCCTGGATGAGCAAGGAGAGATGTTTAGAAGAGACCTTTGTGGAGCGAACAACTTTGGTAACTTCCTCAGGTGTGACCAGGGAGGAGGAGGAGGAGGAAGAGGAGGAGGAGGAGGTAGAAGGAGGGGGGTGTTGGAGGTAAGGGGGTTTGGGATAGGTTGTGAGGAAGTATATCAAGGGTGGTCAGGATGTCCTGAGTTTCGGTGGCAAATTGTGAGGCCAGTGCATTGCAGAGGGCCTGGGAAGGAGAAGGGGAGGGGGGACACTGCGCAAGGTTTGGCTAGTTCCCCGCAGATCTTGAAACGTTCAGCCTTGTTATTGGATTAGCCGGAGACCTGTGTCTGTGTGTGTGCTCTTTTCTTTGCACAGTGGGTGTGCCGGTATTGCCTTTGGAGCAGGCAGCAAGCCAGGTTGTCAGAGAATGAGCCTGAGGATAGCCACTTCCGTTCTGCTGCCGTACACTTTAGTTTCAGGGCTGCAAGTTCTGTGTCTTACCAGATGTTAGGCTTAGATGCAGGTTTCAGACAGATCCTCATGACTGGGGCAAGAATGTCAAGAGTATTGGTGATGGAAAGATGGAGGTTGCTGAGGGCAGAGTTAGAGGTAGAGTCAGAGGTGGCAGGTGAGGGGGTGAAGATGGAGGTGAAGGCAGCCAGTACGCTGAGGTTGAGCCTTGGAAATGATCTTGTAGCTGTCAGGGAGGATGGAGTCAAAGGCAGTGACTGAGCTGGAATTGAACCAAGTCCCGGTAAGAGCGATAATGTTGAGGTCAATGTCTTCAACAACGAGACAAATGGCAGAGGAGTGTTTGTTGGCTGAGCGGGCGTTGAGAGTTGCCAGGTGGAGGAGGCCTGTTCCTTTGAAAGTTTTCTGAGGTGGCGTACAGGGAGGTGGTACACCATTCAGAGGAGGGAGAGAGAGAGTAGAAGGGGATGCAGGTGAAGGAAGGAAGTTAATGAAAGAAGGCAGGATCCGGTCAAAGCGAAGGAGGTTGGGTTGTGGACCCTGAACCAGGATGGTGCCAGTGTGATAGACTTTAACTAAGCAACGTGAGCATGAGCAACTGGCCAAGAGGAATTCCCACATGGTGCCACCGTTAATGGAGAAGCGTGTGGAAGGAGAGAGAAAGTAGAGATGAGATTGGGGGTCCATAGATCTGGAGAGGGGACAGAGAAAAGGATATCAGTGAAAACCTCTGTAGAGGAACCACTGACAGAGGTGTCTGCAATGGGAAGTCCAGGGTTTGCACTCTAGATGTCTTTTTTGTGCTTTTTTCTACTGGACTTTGAGAGAGAGAAGGGGCGATAGGTGACAGTGTAGCAGTTAGAGAAAATAGGAGAAATGGAGCGAACCATAGGTCGGCAGAGGTTTAGACAAGGAATGAAGGCGGAGTGACTGCACAGCACAGTTCTAGCTAAACTCACCAGGAGGCCTAGGAGATGGAAAGAATAAATGTAAACTTGAAAGAATAGAATTTGTATAAGTGGTACAGAAATGTGTGAACTATACACACCTACGAACGATTTTAAAAGCACACCTAAATTTGATTTTAAAATGGAGGCAACAAACAATGCAATGCAGGTGGTGCACAGATGTAACGCTAAACACAACTAAGGTTGTTACGACGGCTGTTGCGCAACGAAGATGGCCGCCTAAGAGCCGAGCTCTTCTCCGGCAGTAATCCTTTTACAAAATATATCCAGCTGCTAAGACCCCACGACTTGCCTAAACAGCAGAGCTGCTGTCGCAAAGCCTCTTAGAAATCTTCAGCGAAAGAGCGAAAGAAATCCGACCAGAAATCTAGGACGTGTAGCCTCGCGCCGTCATACAGATACAGGGATCCTAAAGCAGAGACCGCGGCTCCAGGACACACGCGGGCCTCGGAGTGGACGGGGCCCTCACCCCGCTAATGCCGCCGGCAGAAACCGGGACACCAGACCGCCTTGTTGGCCCACGCAGCCGTGACCATCCAAGGAAAACCACAAGCAAGAACAGTGGTGCGGATCGCGATCCTGGTCGCTTGAGAGGGGAGCCGCACACCCGAACCTGCTGGTAAGAACGCGGCCATTCTCCTGTTCCCCTGGCACTGGCGGCAGCATTAGCGGGGTGAGGGCCACGCGCGCCGACACCTATACCGCACACAGGCTGCGGCCGTGCTATTAAGACGGATTTCTGAACTCTGTCCTGGAGGGGCAGAGGTTCAGAAGGCCAGCCTAGTTTCTTGGAACAGGGTAACCTCTGGACAAGCCAGACCAATCAGGGTAGGCGATCGCGGCGCTCAAGACTAGGTCTCAAGAGGGGTGAGGGTGACTGAAAGTCCGCAATGAGCACACAAAGCAAGGACACTTACAAATTACACCAAGCAGGTTTAAAATTAAAAATATATACACATTTATTACAAGGCCTTTGTAACATTGACCGTAGCGAGAAATCGCAATAAAACTCAAGTAAACCAACACATACCAAACCAATACAATATATATACAAATACAAACGAGTCTAACGAGTTAGACGCACGAAATGTGTAGACCACCTAGATGGGGAGGAAAACAGGCAGTGCGAATAATAATTAGACCCAGTCCGCCTTCAGAGGCACCTAACTAAAAGGAAGTCCAAGCCCTATGAAGAGTGGAGCCTTGTGCTCAAAAGTACCTGCACACGCTGGTGCCAATGCGCAAAAAGGGGATTCTCTTCGAGGGAATCAGACAGTTTAGTTCGGTGAACAACTGAAGATGAACAGAGCTCCGCGACTCCAGCGCAGCCTCCACTGTGGGCAGAAGCAGAGCGCGAGTACGGAAAGGCGTGCTGTTAGACACAGCGGGGTAAAGCTATGGGCTCCTGCAGGAGGGCGACCAGTTCCTCGCGATGCTACTCACCGGTCCCTGATGCAAGCAGACCCAGGCTTCTCCGCGTCAGTTTCAATGCTGGCAGGTTCAGATAGGAGCAGGGGACGTCTCGTCGTCGTGTAGATTCCGCAGCAGCAGAAGTTGAGTTGAGGACGTCCCAAACGCAGTGAACCCGCACAGTTTGTTAACACAGCAGGGCAAAGGAGTGGCCGTGTGTATTTCAGCCAAATGTACACTACTCACTTCAGACCTGGGAATGCCAAGTGTACGAATTGTGTGAGAGTGACAAGGACTCGTAATACAACACAACCTGACGGCGGTTACACAGCAAGACTCCTGGGTAGGCTGGTCAGTCTGCTGGATGGCCCAGAGACACTTCCGAAGGCTTAGGAGATGGTGAAGATGCCGAGAATAGTTGTCCCCACTATTCCAAGGGTCGAAGTACCAGTACAGGCCTTCTCGTTCGATCCGGGGTAGAAAAGGTTTCACAAGGCGACAGCAGTGCAGAGGAGCAGTCCTTCAGCGGGTCACCAGCGATTCCTCGGTTCAGCCTCGTGGTTGCAGGATACTTGGCTCCTGTATTCCTTTGTTCGTGAGAAACTCAGGAGATCGACATGGTAGTGGCGTTTCCAGCCCCCTCTTATCCACGGTTCCCTTCGTGCCAAAATGGAGGGGACCCAATGGGAGATCTGCTCATAAAACACTCACACCATATGTGGACCTTATCACGGACCACGGGGGTCCCAGGCATTCACACCACCCTAGACTCTCTGGCGCCCAGGATGTGTATTGGGACCAGACATCCCAGCCCCCATCCTGGAGGCACACACCAGGCCTGTAGAAGCCCGCAAAAGAATCTGTGTTTCGCGGGAAAGTACATGCCCAAAGAAGGAAGGCCCCGGGTCGGCTCGACCTGGGGGAGGTGAAGGGGGCAAGACGGTCAGCGGACAGGACAAAGAGCCTCGTGGTCTGGCCATTTTGGGAGCCAGGCCACCATTTTGGGCTAAGCGCGAGAAATGCGCTTAAAACGCCAAAAGGAGCTCAAAAACACAAGAAACGATCGCTGCCACCAATCCCGTCCGTGATTCACTTGCACCGTTCATTTACAATCCAAAGAAAGTATCTAGGGCCTGTAGAAGACTAGAGACCCAAGAGAGCAGTAACTTAGCTTACAGTACCCTCTTGTGCCATGTTGCGCGAAAGCTGCAACATGATAAAGAAACTACGGAAAACAACGTTTCCCGGTACTGACAGTCTTAAGGGCATGTCAGTTCCCCCGTAAGAATGGAGCGAAAGCCCAGAGGAGTGGGGCAGAAGGCTGCACTTCTCTGGCAAAGTCTAGATCATGGTGACAACAACAGCAAAATGTTTAGGGGTTGCCACATGGAAGGAAAATTACCCACAATCAAGAAATCTTTCCTAACACCCGCTGGGAAACGAACCTCCCAAGACCGGCCCCCACCACCCCTCCACTGGGCGACACCATAAGTGGCCCCTGGGCGGACCGAGGACCAGGACTGCCACGCGCAGACCACGCAAACTGAAACAAATCCACCCAGGGGGGCACCTGATCAGCAGTAGTCGACCGCGGAGACACAGTCTCATACCGCGCCACACGGAGACAGCTGTGTACGTGGCTGGAGAGGCCACCTAGACCCGATCCCGCACAAACTATCAGTCGCCATACAGGCCGGATCCCATGGGCGGAATGACCCACCCTTAGACCTTCTCTCCACTACAACAACACCAGCCCGCGCCAGTCCCCGGACTAGATACACCAGGTCCAATATCTGCCGGGATCAAGATCCATAAGCCCCACGGCGGCCCCATACGCAGACACGGCTCTTAACCTGTGAAAACATAAACCAAGTACAAGTGCATACGTGAGAGTTCACAGTCCATTTCCTAGAACGAATATGAGGCACATAAATCACATTGTTAACTAAAAAGGCTTACAGACATTCGCTAATCAATAGCAGCAACATCTTTGGAATAAGCCGGCCCTGCAGCCACAAACGATTGAACCTAGCAATCCGACAATGAGCTCATTGAGTGTTGGAAGCCAACTACCAGGAGACCAGTGTAACAGAGAGGGAAAGACGACCATCACGCTGACATTGTCTCTCCCGAACTCACCACATCCTTCTGCCTGCACACACCGACCTTAATCCGGGCACAGGTGCTAACGGATCAAACAGGGCACCCAAGCCCACCATCCCAACAAGAGCATACAAAACAGACAACCCTGAGATGCCCGGAAAAAACGTGGTGAAGAATAAGAAGACGGGCACAATGGACTCTTAGACAAACTCACAAACATCCACTGATGGCCCGGATCCACCAGCTACCAACTTATCGGCGACCGCAGATGACACGAACTTCGACCACCTCCTCACCACTGTACTGAACGGATTCCTAGCAGTCAATGTAAAATTAGACGACATTGTTTCAACTATATTCTCCCTCAAAGCCTGTGTCGACAAAGAAAGTGCCAGGATCTCGGAAACGGAGAACAGAATCAGCGCCAACAAAGACACAATTCACCGAAACACTCACGACATAACTCTCCTGAAAGGTGAAATGTCCAAGCTCCGGGGCAAATGTGAAGATTTGGAGTCGAGATTGCGCCGCAACAACATACGGATCGTTGGGCTCTCCGAGTCCTTTTGTAAGGGTCCAATGGAAGCTCATATTGAAACCCCTTTGGAAATCCCTACTCGGCGAAGACTCCTTCTCCCGACAATTCTTGGATGAACGTGCGCATCACACCCTGGCCCTGATACCCAAACTGGGTGCCCCTCCTCGTACGATTATAGCCAAATTGCTTAACTATAGAGACAGAGACACTGCACTGAGATTGACAAGAGAGATGGGTCCCCTGAGACACAGCAATGACAATAGCCACATCTACCCCGACTTCTCGGACGGAGTCCAAATTCAGACGATCCTATGAAACAATCAAACGCCAACTCAGGTTGAGGAGGGTAGCTTATGCTCTATTGTTCCCCGCAAAGCTGCGCATACAACACGGAGGACGGGCGCATTTTTTTTAATCCCCCGCAGCAGCAATGGCCTATGTTGAAGCCTCCATTCCCATCCCTCCTGGTAGAAATGAACTTGATCGAAACGACCTGCAACAACCAGTCGAAGAACCGAGAAACTCTAATGACTGAAGGCAGCCTCGAGATATCCTTCTATTTACTTAATGATGTAACAGTGGCAGATATGGGGGCACAGCTCCCATAATTTAAGTTGAGCCGGATGAGATGCGCTCGGCTCCAGGGACGGCGCTGTAACGCTCGTCCCCCAGGGAAGAACCACAAGTTTGTATTAAGGGATCATCATCATGTTGGGGCGAAGGTGGGGGCGGGCACAAGGGACTGTTATGGTGTTTGAATACATTGTCACTTCCTGATAGTTCCCCAGTTGGGCACCAGGAGTTAGTTAACTAGTTTTAATGCCTTAATAATTGCGATCACAATATCACAAGCTGGACCCCTCAAAGGAGTGACCCCTCACTTCATACATCGTCAAATCTTGAAGACATGGCACAGAACACATATCCACCCACAGGATTGAAACGCAAACTGCTAACCTGGAACATCTGTGGACTAAACAATAGGGCCAAAGCTAGTAAGGTGGGGGGACATATATTAATAGACATCGCCCACACATAGCTATGCTGCAAGAAACCCACGCGCTATAAAGGGTTAACGAAAATATTCTACAACAATGGGGAAGCAACAGATATTATACTGAATATTCATCACACAATAGGGGAGTACTCACACTGATACACCCCTCCTTAGGGTTTGTAACCGAGACAAGCAAAATCGACTCTATGGGCAGGTATGTAGTTGTGTGGGGCACTGTGACAGGTGAGAAACTGATACTGGTCAATACTTATGGACCAAACACAGATGACCCCGAGTTTTACATCAATGTATTAGCTGAAATTGGCCCAACCATGGACGCATGGGTGTTGTGGGGAGGGGACTTCAACACTATACTCGACGTCTCCTTGGATAGATCATCAGACAAACAAAAAAAACTCACTAGTGCTGCCACCGTCTTACATCAAGCCCTAGCGGAATTAGCCCTAGTATATGCCTGGAGTGGGATACACCCGTTAGACAGACAATACACGTTCTATTCGTCGGTACATGACACAGTCGAGGACAGACTACTGGTTTATCTCCTCCCACTTGATCAATTCAGTGCAACATTGCAATATACTCCCTCGCACACTCTCAGATCATTCGCCAGCTATACTTGAAGTACTAATCCAGAGCATAAGACCACCAACTAGACAGTGGAGAATGCCCCCAAATATCCTCAGAGACCCAAACGTTGTGGAGTCATTACATATTGAAATGGAGGAATTCTTCCAACTAAACCAAGGGTCAGTTGACAAATGGTCGACCATATGGGAAACATTCAAGGTATGGATAAGAGGTAACATAATGTCTAAAACAACTGGACTCCTTAAGGCCGTCGGAATCGAATTATCCGAAACGGAATCACACTTGAAAACACTCGAAAATGATTATAGCCCAACACACAACAAACAAACAAACACTAGCTGAAATGAACGCAAACCTTCAGAAAACCTAGGCATTCTTCCCATGAACTGTCCTCCTATCGGCCCCTCTCGTTGATCAACACAGATGCTAAGATCTATGCAAAGGTGCTCGCCAGCAGACTACTACCCAAAATGACCACCCTAATACACCCTGACCAATGCAGATTTATTCCAACAAGATCCACGGCCCTAAACCTGCGTAGACTAATTCGTAATCATGGCACAGATTAAACCAGAGGCACAGGTGGTGGCTATATCATTAGACGCCGAGAAAGCATTCAACTCGGTCTCCTAGTCATACCTATATGAGGTCTTAAAGAAATTCGGATTTGGCTCATACCTAGTACAATGTGTCTGACTGCTTTACACTTCCCCCAAAGCCAGGGTCCTTGCGTACCACACTTTGTCCAACCACCTCAGACTAAACCGAGGAACCAGGCAAGGATGCCCCTTCTCACCCATCCTTTTTGCCCTCACGATAGAACCAGTGGCAGCAGCAATCAGACTAGAACACCCGCAGAGGGGCATAAGAATGGCTGGTATTTTCCAATCCATATCGTTATATGCAGATGATACACTGTTGTATATTCACAAGCCAGAGAAAACTCTTGCTCCCACACTAGCAGTGATAGAAGAATTCACTACACGCTACAAAATAAACACCGCAAAATCTGAGATTTTTCCATTGACATCAGCAACCACCTGTCCTACACATACACACGGTCTTAGATGGTCCCCTAACTATATCAGATACCTGGGAATTCTTGCCTCCAGAGACAGAATGTCACTATATGTAGATAATTATGAATCCCTGTTACAGACAATCCATACCAAATTACAAATATAGGCTAGACTCCCTATATCACTCATCGGCCGTATTGCAGTACTTAAAATGATGGTGCTCCCCAAGCTCCTATACGTGTTCAGCAATGTTCCAATATGGCCAGGCAGACCTTTCTTTGATAACTTGTGATCCATGATAACAACATTCATATGGAACAGCGGCACTAGCAGAATGAAATGGGAGAAACTGATAGAACCCTATGAGATGGGGGGCATTGCTGCACCCGATTTTGAGCTGTACTACCTAGTGGCACAAGCACAATACGCTAAATACTGGCAGGATCCAACAGATGGAATGCCTCATGTCCCCATCGAGCGACACTCTGTTCGTCCAACCGACCTACGCTCCATAATAGTCACAAAAGCCCACAGGCATGAATGTAAATTCGACCCGGCAACATCCACGATAGCTGCCTGGGCAACAATCGGAAAAAGGCTGCAAATAGACACACCCTATGATTCGAAGGCCCCACTATGGAATTTCCCAGGCATTAAACCCACATACGATACCAGCATACATAAAACTTGGATCCCGGAATATGAGATTAAATTGAGAAACATGTTCCCAAATGGGAGATTCGTGACACCAGAAGACTTTGCAGACACAGTGGGTAGTAACCAATTGGTCACTCTACAATACCACCGCATGAAAGCAGCATTCAAGAAGCGATGGCCAACATACGTAGAAGAACCACCTGAACATGCATGTTTCCAATCACTATATTCGCAGACTGGTACAGGGGTATCCAAATTATACAACATAATCCAAACTCACTCAAAATCGTTTAATAATGCCAAAGCCGCATGGGAGAAGGACTTGGGCATAATCATAGAAGAGGGGAAATGGGCTAGATACTGCCTTCTGTCTAAAAAAAGTCTCGCTGAATGCCGGCCTCAGGCTGATACAATTTAAAATACTGAATAGACTTCACTACACCCCAGTTAAGATGGCAAAATTCTATAACACGATATCTGGAAATTGCCCGAAATGTGGTAGCCCCTGTGCGGATTCGTTCCATATGATAGCTGGGTTCTGGCGAGAAGTTGCAAACATACTAGAGGATATGATACAGATCCCTGCACAGCTCAACACCCAAAAATACCTGTTCGGGGACATAGGGAAAATCCCAGAGAAAACTAGAAGATTGTTTAATGTCGCATGCGTAGTAGCTAAGAAATGTATTCTCCAAACATGGAAGAGTAATCACCCCCTCACGCACAGAACACTTCCTTAAAGGCTTAACATATGTGAATGAATGCAAAGAAACTTATATAGGCATGACACCTACAGCGAGTAGACCGAAAGATATTTGGTCCCTGTTCAGAACATACCTGAGTGGATCCCTATCCAATGCAAAGAACTCTAATAGTGAATAGACTCTAACGGAGACTGGATAACCTGCAACTCTCATGCCACTGAAAATACTGAAATTGTGCAAATATACATGTTTGTTGCGTAGAGGAACGAGATGTGGGGGTTATGCATTACTATTCTGTGTATCTTGAAATTAGTTGAAATGTGGAACAGCTGTGATGTGATATGCAAATCAAAAATAAAAGTTTAAAAACAAAAGAAAAACACACCTAAGTTCGATTTTAAAAGCACACCTAAATTTGACTATAAAATGGAGGCAACAAACAATGCAATGCAGATGGTGCATAGATGTAATGCTAAACAGGAATGTGAGTCAAGTGCAGTGAAAGAAATTAAGTTAGTTGAGGCGAGGATGGGAGGGGTGATAGGCACTCTATACGCTTCAGGAGAGTTAGTGTAAGAGGTCAGCCAAACTTACTTTTATGTCTGCAGGGATCGTGGGTAGTCTGGGATCCAGTGACAAAGGAAACAGTCAAGTCATTGGTCAGGAGGACGGGTTATAGTTTGAACAGGGATTCTGAGTTCCTCCAGGCCCGTACAGGAGCCTTATTAGAGGGGCCTTGCGACGGCGGTGCAGCGTTTGTCTGCCGGTTTCAGGATTGGCCCAGTAGATGAGGCCCAAGCCAATCACAAGGCAGCATCAGACTGCATCAGGTAGGGCTGAAGTGGTCATTCTTATGTGGCTTATTTGAAGGTCTGAATTACCAAAGAAAGTATGGTCCAATGCTGGAAAAAGAATGCCCCAGCAGCACGCTCCCACTGATCATATATTTATTAATGATCAAGGAATATATAGAACAAAACGCGCACTGTAAACAAAGTCAAAACACCCCACGAGCAACGAGCTCCAGTGAGGCCTACCTGGCAGGATAAATTATTGTTGAAGAGTCTCAATGGTCACCGGAGCCTCTGTCGTGTGTCGCAAAAAAGGTATCCTCTGGTTCACTGGCGCGTTCCCTGCAGGGTGGCTGTTTGCAGGCTGCACGCCTGGAGGATACTGTTCTCGCCAATGATGCTCTCTGGGTCCTGGAGTTAATCTTCTCGAGGACACCTTCCAAAGGATCCGTGCCTTAGATGTTTGGAGGCAAATGTCAGTCTCTTTTGTATGTGCTTCGACTTTCACTTAGTATTCCTTCTTTTTTTGTTGGGGCCCTCTTGGTTTTGCAATCTTCAGCTATAGGCAGTTCGGACGTTCAGTACAGACCCGACTACCGAGCCCTTGCAGGTAGCGTATTGGTCACCTTCTGGCTATTTCTCATGTAATCGCCTAAAAAGCTCTGCAGTGGGCCAGTGCTGGAGGTTTCAGCATTGATCACAGTCCCCCCACCATAAATCACGCCACTACCAAACTTTCTCTTGGTTTCAATTATGGTGGCTCTCAGTAAACTATCAAGATACTTTCTGGATGTCCCACACTCATTTTTTTCTACTTCACTTGGCCTTTTCTCAATAGGTTCACCTTCGTATTGCCTGGTCTTCCTCTCCCGGGCTGGTAGGGTGCTGGACCAGTTTTGCCTTTCCTTGGTCTCTCGCTCACCCTCCGGTTTTCACATTCTTCTTTTTCATCTACTACTGTAGACGTCCTGCCGTCTTGCAAGACACTCTCTGCTTTCTACTGCCGACACCCCCAATGTGATTGTGTTTTCCGACCAAGCACACCCTGTACATCAGTCTCCTTCTTTGGACCCTTTCTTCTCGTTCGATCTCGAACAGAAATAAATCCTTCTTTGCTGTTCAGTTTAAATACCCGGGAGTGCCCCTGCGTAACATCAGTTCGATTGACAACACCTGGTCGAGCACTCTTTCTAATTGATTGTAACTTGCAAGATTGTCTGACAGTTGACAATAACACATGGTTTCACGCTGTTTCGTAGGTAGAGGTTTGTGTGTCATTACCCTGTGGGTTCGGAAATTAAAGTGGCCTTGTCCCAGACTAACGTCCTTACCCCCAGGAGGGGAGTTCTGCCCCATGAGGTCCTCCCGTTTGTTGCCACCCCTAGGGTGACTATTGGTTAGCAGCAGCACCTCCCCTAGCCTTAAAGAAAGGGGCTCCCCTCTGGAGAGAAGGAACGGTATTTGGAGGATCGTCCCCTTGGCCCAGCATGGTACAGCTTATTAATAATTGGAGAGCGATTAGGGCGCAGTGGTACATTGTGTTCTCCAGCATGGGTTCTTACATAGGGAATCGTCAGTAAAATAAAGGAGTTTAGCTTTAAGCTAAAAACTGCATTGTCGCTTGTATATCCTATTGCTGTCATACTGCCCAACCAATGACACTCGTCCTCCTTAGCTCCCTCCCTGGTAGCAATCTTCATATTTTTACTGCATGTTTTCATGTTGGGAGTCCTCAAGATTCGCTCCTCAACTGCCTTGAATATTGGCCCATTTTTTATAGTTTTTCATTGAAATGTGTTCTCAACCCATCACAGTTGTGACTTTTCAGCAGCGTGGATCCGTTGCCGGTCTTGGTCCCACCTTCGTTGGATCGCTACATCGTGTAACGCTGGGAGCTGAGTTTTGGCCCTAGTTTGCCCGCCATGTCGGAGGCCATGAAGAAGAACCTCTTCAATGCCTGCTCCAGATACGGTCAGACTAATTTCTTTCTCAAGGACCGCCACCAAAAATGTATTTACTGCCTGCAGCCAGACTACGATGTGAAGGTATGCCCCATCTGCCAGTCTTTCTCCACTAAGATGAGAAAGGATCGCCATCGGAGGCTGGTCTAATGGCTTGATGAAGGTAAGGCCTCTGACTCGGCATCTGTGTGCAGTCATGCCTTTGCCAGGACTAGCAGTCCCAAAGAGCGTACTGCCTCTGGCAAGAGGTTGAGGTCCTTTGAGGACACCTCCAAGGGGAAAGTGCCTAAAAAGGCGAAGTCGTCACACGCTCCGGCTTCCTCATCGATGAGCACCGCAGCGTCTGTCGTCTGGATCAGCGACAGCCACAAAGAGAACCCTATCTTCAGAGGTCCGGGATCGTCCACTCTTTCACCTTCGACCCTGACGAAGCACAGTTTATCATTGTCGGCAGCATCATCGATGACGACCCCAAAGATGTCCTCATCGACCCCAAGACTGTTGGCTAAATCATCATCATTATCATCGCTAACTAAGTCTAATCTGCCAGGCCAGCAATACTGGTTTTTGTCACATCTACAGGCTCGATTACGACTGCAGGCACCCTCCCTATGGTAACGATTGGCTATCTAAAGGGTAGCATTGCCTCCAAGGCCTCTGTCAGCCCCGGCTGGGTCTGTTCCATCCGCACTACCTTCTCCAGGTGCGCCTGTGCTGGGCACCTTCCCGAAAGGTTCCAGCAGAGAGAGGGAGGCACCACCAGATCTCTTTTCTGCCAGAGCCCACAAGGGCCCCTCAGCTGCCTGCCACATCCCCTGTGAGGCTTCCCAGGGTTGTGTCTCCAGCCCTGGTTTCTGCTCCTTCCATCCTGTTGGAGGAAGAGGAAGTGGAAGACGTTTTAGAAGACATCGGCCCACACCCTATGGAGGGTGGTGTTGGCCTGCTACCAAAGCCAACTCTGCGGCCTGCGCAACCACTTCAGCCTGCTCGCCCTATGAGGCCCTTGCCTAATGCACCAATCTTGATGACTCAGGCTCCGAGAGACCCTTTGCCAAGAGATATTTCTTTGGACATGTTGTCATCTTTGCACAGTGCCTACCGCCTGTGGCTCCTTGTCCTCCTATGGTTCTGAGCCCAGCTCCTGTGACCAGTCCACGAAGACCGTCCTGGCCCCAACTAGCACCAACCTCCTTGAGTGCCTGCAATCCCACAGCCACCTCCTGTTCCATGGCCCTCTATTGTAGAGGAGTTGGTCCCGATAGGAATAGACATTAATACGGACACCAACCCAGATACAGTTGGTTTCTCCTGACCTATGGACCCCCCCATCTGGTCTGCACTCTTTCCCCTCCTCCCCCATTAATGGTGGCATTAGGTGGGAAGTACTCCTTGCATACTTCTCATCCTCTAGATGTATCATTAATATCTATCACAATGGCACTATCATGGCCCAAGGTTCTCAACCTACACTACTTCTTCTAGACCAGCGCCTGCCTTCTCTCATAAACTTCCTTCCTTCTCCTGCCACCCCTTCATCCTCTCCTCTAACTTAACCACCACCACTGATGGGAGTACCACTTCCCTGTACACCCCCTTGGAAAACCTTCAAAGGTGGTAACCAGCTTTACTTAGCTACTCTGAATGCTTGCTCTGCTGTCAAACACTTCTCTGACATCTGTCTCTCGCACCCTCGCCACTATCTACAGACCCCTTGACTCTGTCGCCGTCTTCCTCTCTGAATGGGTGGAACTTGCCTCATCCATTTCAACCTCTTCTTCCAAACTCCTACTCCTTGGTGACTTCAACATCCACCTCGACTCAAATGAAACATCCACTTCTCCATTCCGGGTCCTCTGTGACTCCCCCTCTCTCACTATTCTTTCTTCTGGCCTGAATCACGCTGCCCGCCACACTCTTGTTGCCCTCATCTATGGTAACATCCCTAGATAATCTGGTCACCAACCCCCTCTCCTGGTCTGACCACTCTCTCCTTCCCTCCCACCCGGATCCCCTTGGCACTCTATTTGAGTCACCCACATGAAATGCCAGCCTCCTTCGCCATCATTGGACCGATAAAGTGAGTGTCAGTTGCTGCTTTTGCCTCCACCTTCATCCCCCCTGCCAACTATCCCTCTCACTCTGTCCATGCTAATGAGGATCCACCTAAAAACTACCAACAAGAGAAACAGCTGGTACGACTCTGATCTAGCATCTCTGAAACGCAAGTGCAGAGCTGCTGAATGGAAGTGGCAGACCTTGGGGTTATCCTCTGTCCAACTGGCCTGCTCCAAAGGCAATATCGTTTCTCTATCCGCTCCAAGAAGTGGGCCCACATCCAAGCCTGCATCTCTCGAGCCACTAACAACACGGCTGAACTTAAAATCTGCAAGGAACTCACCAATCCACTCGCAGTCTACACCTCTAGCCTTCTTTCCCAGGCTCTCTGCACTGCCTCGGCCTCCCACTTCATATCCAAAACTCAGGACATCCTGTCCACACTCGCCTCCACTCCCATCTCCTATCCCCACGCCTGCTCCCCTGCCTCCCTTGGCCCCTTACTTCCACCCCCATCACACTCATCCCTCCTGCCCATAGCACTGGATGAGGTCTCTAAAGTGGTCCGCTCTATGAAGGCCTCTTCCAAACAGGTGCCCCCCTGCTTCCCCAGAACCATTAAGGACAACATCTGCTCTCTGGTCCCGGATTTTGCTGACTTCTGTAACCACTCCTTCGCCACTGGCTCTTTCCCTCTATCCCTCAAGCACTCCCTTGTGCACCCTCTCTTAAAAATGTCTGCTATGTCTGCTGACCCCTCCAGACTGGCTAACTATCGCCCTATCTCTACTGCCCCCTTCCTGGGTAAACTCTTGGGGAAGTTGGTCCTTCCCCAACTTACCCTCCACACTGATCTTGTTGGTTGCCTTCATGACCATCTATCTGGATTCCGGGCATTCAGAGGCACAGAAACTGCTCTCCTGAACACCTGTGAAAACATGCTCACAAATCTCGAGTCCAACTCTCCTGCTGTTCTTATTATCCTTGATCTCTCCTCTGACTTTAACATGGTCAACTATTCTATCCTCATAAAACGACTCTGTAACACCCTTGGCATCACTGACCGGGGCTCTGGATTGACTGACGTCTTTCCTTACTAACCACCCTTCCCAGCTGCAACTGGGCCCTTTCTCCTCCACCACCACCCTCTCTACCTGTGGCGTCCCTCAGGGCTCTATCCTATCGCCATGGCTCTTCAATATCTATCTCGCCCCTCTTACTCACTTGATCTCATGTGCTATGCCGATGACACATTGCTTTCCTTCACACTTCCCTCTTCTCCCTCTTCCTCCTATCTTATCCCAGACTGTATGTCCGCCATTGAGTCATGTTGTGCAGCAAATGATCTCCTGTCTCAATGCCAGTAATACAGAGATTTGTAAGGAAGGCATGGCATCAAAGTAAGACGGACACAAGTGATCACAGTTCAAGGGTGTTCATTAAAATGTAAAACGGGTGAGATAAATGCCTAATCTAAACCTAAATCTAAGATGGGAGCAAGCTACTACGATCAAATAATATTAACACAGTCCAAGTGGAGTCTAGTCAAATAAAAAGGGCCTATACGGGAAGGCTCTGTTGTGCGCCGATGAAAATGGCTGCAGAACAGCTGAGCTCCACACTACAAGAGATCCTGTTGATAAGATCCTGTGACCGAAAGGACCGTAGAGCCGAAAGACATAACTGGCAGCCATCAGAACGTTCCAGCATTCACCAGGTTATATTCGGTGGCGCTCTTACTCCCGTAGCACGAAGATTAAGCTTAGCTGCCGTCTCTCGCGCAGCAGCCATGTGACTGGATGTGCGCCAAAAGGAGGTAAACCGGCCCTGGAAAGGCTGCACGCCGACCGGGAAGCCACATATTGAGGGATGTCTGCGCCGAGGCTTGCATGGTCTACACGACTTTCCGGGGGCTCCATGGGTCACAGGAGGACCATTCCACGTGAGCCTGACATTATTTGCATATTGGCCTGCGATCGCTTAGAGGGAGGCAACAACCTCTAGTAAACCAGAGGATCCAGGTACGTGACTGTACACCGGCCGCACACCCACTACTGAACGCTGAGAGCGTCCTGCAACTAGTTCCAAGCAGCAAGCACTGAATACGGCAGCCAGCACCAATAATACACAGCTGTCCCCTCATTTATCACCCGACACACCGGTTTAACACTTGCTGCGTGTTAGGAAAGATTTCGTAATTGAAGGTAATTTTCCTTCCATGTGGCAACCCCTAAACTTTTTGCTGTTGTTTTTCACCTTGTTCTTGACTTTGCCAGAGAAGTGCAGCCTTCTGCCGCACTCCTCTGGGCTTTCGCTCCTTTCTTACGGGGAAACTGACATGCCCTTAAGACAGTCAGTACCGGGAAACGCTGTTTTCCGTAGTTTCTTTTATCATGTTGCGGCTTTCGTGCAACATGACACAAGAGGGCACTGTAAGCTAAGTTACAGCTCTCTTGTGTCTCTAGCCTTCTACAGGCCCTAGATACTCGTTTAGGATTGTAACTGATCGGTGCAAGTGATTCACGGACGGGAATGGTGGCAGCGATCGTTTCTTGTGTTTTGAGCTCCTTTTGGCGTTCTAAGCGCGTTTCTCGCGCTTAACCCAAAATGGTGGCCTGGCTCCCAAAATGGCCAGACCACGAGGCTCCTTTGTCCTGTCCGCTGACCGTCTTGCTCCCTTCACCTTCCCCAGGTCGAGCCGACCCGGGGCCTTCCTTATTTGGGCATGTACTTTCCCGCGAAACACGGATGCTTTCGCGGGCTTCTACATGTCGTATGTGTGCCTCCAGGATGTGGGTTGGGATGTCTGGTCCCAATACACATCCTGGGTGCCAGAGAGTCTAGGGTGGTGTGAATGCCTGGGACCACCGTGGTCCGTGATTGGTCCACGATTGGTCCACGAATGGTGTGAGTGTTGATGAGCGGATCTCCCATTGGGTCCCCTCCATTTTGGCGCGAAGGGAACCGTGGATAAGAGGGGGCTGGAAACACCACTACCATGTTGATCTCCTGAGTTCTCACGAACGAAGGAATACAGGAGCCAAGTATCCTGCAACCAAGAGGCTGAACCGAGGAATCGCTGGTGACCCGCTGAAGGACTGCTCCTCTGCACTGCTGTCGCCTTGTGAAACCCTTTTCACCTTTGATTGAACCAGAAGGCCTGTACTGGTACTTCGACCCTTGGAATAGCGGGAACAGCTATTCTCGGCATCTTCACCATCTCCTGCCAGTAAGCCTTGGGAAGCGTCTCTGGGCCATCCAGCTGACTGACCAGCTTACACGGGAGTCTTGCTCTGTAACCGCCGCCAGGTTGTGTAGTATTTCGAGTCCTTGTCACTCTCACACGCTTCGTACACTTGGCGTTCCCAGGTCTGAAGTGAGTAGTGTACATTTGGCTCGGATACACACGGCCGCTCCGTTGCCCTGCTGTGGTAACAAACTGTGCGGGTTTCTTCGTTTGGGACGTCTTTTACTCAACTCTGCTGCTGCAGACTCAACACGACGACGAGACGTTCCCTGCTCTTCTGAACCTGCCAGCGACTGAAACTGACGCGGAGAAGCCTGGGTCTGCTTGCATCGGGGACCGGTGAGTAGCATAGCTAGGAACTGGTCGCCCTCCTGCAGGAGCCCATAGCTTTTCCCCGCTGTGTCAAAACAGCACCCTTTTCCGTACTCGCGCTCTGCTTCTGCCCACAGTGGAGGCTGCGCTTGAGTCGCGGAACTTGTTCTACTTCATTTGTGCACTAAACTGAACTGCCTGATTTCCCTCGAAGAGACTCCCCTTTTGCCCGTTGGCACCAACATGTGCAGGTACTTTTGAGCACAAGGCTCCACTCTTCGCAGGGCTCGGACTTCCTTTTAGTTAGGTGCCTCTGAAGGCGGACTGGGTCTAAGCATTATTTCGCACTGCCTGTTTTCCTTCCCTTTTAGGTGGACTACACATTTCGTGCATCTAACGCTTGAGACTTGTTGTATTTGTATATATATTGTATTGGTATGGTATGTGTTGGTTTACTATCGTTATATTGTGATTTTCTCGCTACGGTCATTGTTTTAAAGGCCTTTGAATAAATGTGTATATATTTTTAATATAACACCTGTTTGGAGTAATTTGTAAGTGTCCTTGCTTTGTGTGCTCATTGCGGGCTTTCAGTCACCCTCACCCCTCTTGAGACCTAGTCTTGACCGCCGCGATCGCTACCTTGATTGGTCTGGCTCGTCCAGAGGTTACCCTGTTCCAAGTAATTAGGTTGGCCTTCTGAACCTCTGCGCCACCAGGACAGAGTTCAGAAATCCGTCTTAACACTGCGCAGTGTGTGCATACGCCATGAGGATGTTATTATTTCATAAAGTTGCCTGCAGGAAGAAGAGAGAAGAGTCAGTGCAGGATTATTGACATATCCCATAACTGTAGGGGCACCACAGACACTAGATCTGCAACAAGGCCATAGTTTCCACACCGTCAAAGCGCAGTAACCCACCAGAAATCCCCTCTAGCCACTAAATATGACCCGAGGAGGCGCAAAAGGAGGACAAAAGGGCCCATGGACATATTCACCAACATGCCACGGCCAGAAGAGGTTGCTGCTAGCTCATACGAAAATACAGACACTTACTGACAATGACATGGATCCTTACATGATGGCAATGCAGGCTGGGGTAGCTGCAGTGAACACTAAGCTGGACGACATTGGCACCAACATATCCTCGTTAAGAGCAGACCTGCAGAAAGAGAGCGATTGAATCACTGCAGCCGAAAACAAGGTGGGGGATATCAGAAATGCAGTAGCTGTACATGGGAAAGATATAGATGAAATTAAGAAGGACTTAAAGGCAGTCCAGGTAAAGTTTGAGGATTTGGAGTCCCGATCTCGCCAACATAACATCAGGGTGGTGGGTTTGGCCGAGAGGACCCTCAACGTTCCTATGGAAACATTCCTGGAAGATATTCTGCGAACAATGTTCAATTTTCGGCCCAGTTCCTTATGGAGCAAGCACATTGGTCCCTGTCCCCCGCCACCCAAACCAGGAGCCCCACCACGGACAATCATTGCCCTACTTTTAAACTACTGGGACCGGGACCAAATACTCCGGCTAGCACGCGAAAAAGGCACCCTGCAGTTTGATTCGGCCAGAATTCACCACAGAGTGTACAAGCGGCCAGGCGTAATTTGACCACGTCAAGAAAATCCTCAGAGAACGGAAAACCCCATATGCCATGATTTTCCCAGCCAAGCTGTGAGTCCAGCATGCTGGCAGAGCCCACTTTTTTGATTCCCCTCCAGACGCAATTGCCTACATTGAACCGAACATTCCGATTTCCTCCGGGCAATGGCTAACACTAGCAACGTCCTACTGTATAGCCCCAATGACCACTGCGGAATAACCATGTCCGGAATAACCCAAGGTGGTCCTTCAAGTTCGACTGAGACAAATAGTGCAGCTCTTGTCTGTCAAACCTTTGATGCTACTGTTTGGGGTTGCACGTTGCCTCCTACTGTTTCAGAACTGGTTGTTTACGAAGGGGTGTATACTGTCATGTTGGTGGGCCAGTGGGGGGGGGGGGGAGTTGGGCAATCAAAAAAAGGAAAATATGATGGTCAATCATGGAAAGGCTGTACTCGTTTGGATCTCGTTTGGACTTGCACTACAACCTTGACTCACCGGTGTGATGCTTGGACCAGACCGCATGATTAGACTGCTCACATGGAATATCAGGGGTCTGTCCAACCCTATTAAGGCCAGAAAAATTCTAGCCTATGTTAAAAGACATAAAATTCAGATCTTGATGTTCCAGGAAACCCATGCCCAACAAAGTGGTGTGGACTCCTTTCCCCACAGTTGGGCCCCCTGTGACTGTCCATGGACTACTCAACGCAATCGAGGGGTGTCATGACTGTTACGAAAGATTTAATTTTATATGTAATTTTCCCTCCAGTTGTACACCCACAAACTTTTTGCTGCTGTTTAAACACCTTAGTCTGACTTTGCCAGGGGAGCACTGCCTTCTGCTGCACTCCTCTGGGCTTTCGCTCACTTTTTATGGGGAAACTGACATGCCCTTAAGACAGTCAGTGCTGGGAGACTTTGTTTCCCTTTGTCCTTTTCCAATGTTGCAACTTTTCTGAAACATGTAACAAGTGCACAATGTACCTTACAATACAGTTGACTTGGGTCTCATAGTCATTTCCAAAGACCCTAGATACTCTCATAGGACTTTTTGGGAGATGTGCAGATGTGTCATGGACAGGGCTGGTGGCAGCTTATCTTTTTATTTAATATTAACCCTTTCCTGCCATTTAAACCGTGTTATCCATGTTTGGCACAAATAGGTGGCCTGGCTCCAAAATGACCATGCCACAAGGTTCTTTGTCCTGTCTGTTGGCCATCTTGCCCCTTTGCCTTCCCCAGGTCCAGCCGACCCGGGTCAGTACTTATTTGGTCATGCAGTTTCCCGCAAAACGCCAAGCTTTCACAGGCTTCTGCATGCCCTGTGTGTGTGCCTCCAGGATGTGGGCTGGGGTGTCTCCCATTGGGTCCTCTCCCTTTTGGCGTGAAGGGAACTTTGGATAAGAGGAGGCTGAAAACACCCATACCATGTCGATCTCTGGAGTTCTCACTGAACGAAGGATAGGATCCTGAAAATAAGAAGCCTAGTCGAGGAGCTGCTGGTGAACCGCTGGAAGGTTTGGCACCCTGAGCACGCTGTTGTCTCGCTTCGACCCATTAGAATAGTGGGACCACCTATTCTCGGCACCTTCAACAAAGCCTGCAAGTAAGCCTTCTCAGAAGTGTACCTGGGCCAACCAGTGGGCTGACCAGCTTACGCAGGACCTGTGCTCTCTCTCTGCCGAAGTTTCGAGGAGGCCCTCAAAACTTGGTATACTATTAGCTCTGTGTCCCCGGCACCCTCGCACCAAATTTCGAACACTTGGCATTCCCAGGTCTGAAGTGAGACGAGTGCACCAGGACCGGAGTAAACGTGGTTACCATGTTGCCCAGCCGTGGCAACAAGCTCTGCAGGTGCACTGTGACCCTCTTACCCCTGAAACCTGCTGCAGTGCAACTGGCCTCATCCATCCACCAGGAGTGGAGAAATTGCCACTGTCCTGTTTGGGAATCATCGCTGTATCGCCAGAAACAGAAAGCCACAGATACGTCCTTTTTGCCGCATTTGAACCTGCAGGTGCAGTGGATTCAACTGGCGAAGTTTGGTCTGGAGTGCGGCTGGGGCCGGTGAGTAACCCTAACCTTAACCGCACCTCCTTCTGTTTTTATGCACGAGTGGTCCCTGGGAGTCCCTCTCCTTTTCACAGCTAGTGCAAACTAGCGACCTATTCTCAAACCTTGGAACCGCCTCTGCCTTCAAGTGGAGGCCCTCCTCGAATAGTGGGAATCTATTCTTCATCTCCTCACCCACCTTCCTGAGCTGCTAGAGACCCCCGAAGAGACCCCGTTTTGCCCCTTGAAACAACTGCATGCACCTGCACTACATGTACTTTTGAGCATAAAGCTCCTCTCTTCTTAGGGCTTGGACTGCCTCTTGCCATCTGTGTTTGATGTTGAAGGGGACTAAAGACTACCTGCACTGCCTAACTCCCTTCCCCTCTAGGTTGTGAACATATTCCGTGCCTTTAACCCTTTAGAGCCCAATGGTCTTGTATATATCTTGTATTGATTGTGTTGTGTTGGTTTAGTAGGATTGCTGTGATTCTTTTACTGTGTGTTGAGTTACAAAGGCCTTATAATAAATGTGTTTTATATTTTTGATATATACACCTGTCTGGGAGTAATTAGTAAGTGACCTTGCTCTGTGTGCTCATTGAGTTCCTTCAGTCACCCTCGCCCCTCCTGAGACTTAGTCTTGACCGCCTGCCATAAGCTACCTTGATTGGTCTGGCTTGTCCAGAGGTTACCCTGTTCCAAGAAACTATGCTGGGCTTCTGAACATCTGCCCACCAGGTCAGAGTTCAGAAATCCGTCTTAGCAATGACCCTCGTACATCATACCCTAGGCTTCCGAGTAACTAAATCCAACATTGATACAATGAGGAGATATGTGATAGTATGGGGGACCATGCAGGGACAACCCACTGTCCTGATTAACGCATATTGAGTCGAACATGGAGGATCCAGACTTTTATCTACAAATAATAGAGCTAATATCCCCACTGGATGCCACTTGAGTAATCTGGGGGGTGACTTTACCACCATACTTGATCCACTGATGGACAGAACCTCCAGAGTCCCCCATAAACACACCAAAGCTGCACAAACTATCCTTCAAAGTATGAAGTACGTGCCCCTGATCGGCGCGTGGAGGGAGGCACATCCCTGAGGGGTGGAATTCACCTTCCACTCCGCAGTCCACGACACTGGCTCACCCATAGACTATTGGCTGTACTCCCCAGAATATGCCCCGCACTCAACTGAATGCACTATATTTCTGAGTACCATATCGGATCATTCCCCGGTACTGCTAGAGATTACACTAACCCGTCAGGACCGCGGCCCAAAGTTGTGGAGGATGCACCTGCTCTTCTACATGATACTGCAATACTTGACCCACTGAGGGTAGACCTTAAGGAATGCTTTGTCCGCACTGAGGGATCGGTGCGGACCATGGCCATAGTATAGGAATCCTTTAAGGTTTGGCTACGTGGCTATATATTATCACTGTCCCATGTGTCGCTTCGAATTATAAGGTCAGAATTACAACGGACTGAGAACCAATTGTGGTCAGTGGAAAGCACATGCTCTAACACCTGGGGATGCAACGCTAGCTCCAATTCAGGCACAACTAGATGAATTTCATAGACTGACAGACAGAGAGATCCTATATATCACCACTCCTGCTAGGGCCAGGAGATACGGGGAGGGAGATAAGGCAAGCAAGTCACTGGCCAGACTGGTTAAGTCTGAAAGCACCACTCAACCAATCACTAGTATGTGCGGGAGGGAGGATGGGGATGCACACTGATGAGAGGACAATCAATGGAGTGTTTCTGGAATTTTACTTATCTCTGCATGATAACACGGTCACTGCTACGCAAAGTGAACTCACCCAGTATATGAATGCAGTCTCTCTCCCCACACTCTTCAGAAGCCAGGGATTCACTGAGCTCTCTCTGGCCATTGAAGAAATAGAACAGGAGATAAGACCTTGCTGCAGGGAAGGCCCCCAGGCTGGATGGACTCTCGGTTGACCTTTACAAATGCTACTTACCAGAGCTTGACCCCACACTACTGTTGTTATGGGAAGAAGCAATTGTAGCTGGAACACTCCCACCGTCATTGAGGGAAGCAGTCATTTCAGTTTTGCTTAAACCAAATAAATCCCAGCAGGACACTTCATCCCCTTTCATTGATGAATGCAGATACTAAAATTTTGCCAAGGCTATAGCTAATAGGGGTTATAGGTCAAAGTATCGAATCAAAAGGATCGAATGACAAAAGGTTTGAATCAAAAGGCACGAAAACAAAATGGTCGAAAAATGTTATTTATTTTTTACATTTTTCTTTTTTTGGGCACGTCCCCCCCCTCCCTTTTATCCCCCCTACCCACCCTCCCCTGTTTTTGTGGTAAAAAACACTTTTTTACCTAAACGGAAACCCCAAAAAATATATAATAAAAAAAATGTTTTAACCTTTTGTTTTCGATCCTATTGACTCTCACCTTTTGCATTGAAACCTTTTGTATTCGATCCTTTAACCGGACACCGCAAATAGGCTCATCCCTCACATGACCAAATTGGTCCATCCCGACCAATCGGGAGTTATCCCAACCGGATCCACTTCCCTAAACCTGCGCAGGCTATTCGCAATAATCTCCCAGCTAGACCCTAATGCCAAGGTGATTGCAGTCTCCTTCAATGCCGAGAAGGCATTCGATTCTGTGTCATGGAACTATATGTTTGCTGTCCTGACCAGGTTCGGGCCCCAGTTTCTAGGTTTTATCCAGCTTCTATATAAAGACCAGTCTGCTATCGTCCGGACTAATCATACCATTTCATCCAGATTCCCGCTACGCAAGGGCACACAGCAGGGCTGTCCTTTGTGAACTCTCATATTCGCTCTTAACATTGAATGTATAGCGGCATGAATAGATCACAAACACTCTACACAAGGTGTTCGGATAAGGGGCTCTCTGAACTCATCTTGTTGTATGCAGACAACACACTGCTAGATATTAGGGACCCTGAAATCACCCTAGCCCCCCTTATACAGGACATAAATGAATTCTCCAGATATTTGGGGTACACCCCACCAAATCTGAGATATTTCTGTTGACATGCGTGGTGGACCATATGGGCCCATTGCTGGGCTTCTGTTAGTCCCCCTGCTCAGCATGATACTTAGGTGTGATTGTGGCAACAGATCACCATACCCTGTACTCCACTAATTATGAGCCTTATATTAACTAGAAACCAAACTGAAACTTTGAAACAAACAATTTACCAGTGTCTACCCACAGCCGCATAGCATTATTGAAAATGATAGTGGTCTCTAATTTGCTCTACATTTTTAGCAACATACTGATATTGGCCAGGGAAAGCATTTTTTGCTAGGCTTCACTCAATGGCGTCCACGTTTGTTTGGGGTGGGGGTGCAAACAGAACTGGACGAACTTAACAGAGCAATATGATACTGGTGGCCTCACAGCCCCAGATTTTGAACTTTACTACAATGCTGCTCAAGCTCCATTTGCAAGGTACTGATTTACTACCACTGAGAAACTTGCTCATCTTCCAGTTGAAAAATATGCAGCTTTTCCCAGCTTCCCCCGTTCGGTATTATTCACGAGATCATATAGCAATTATACAGCTGTGGACCACGTGGGTAGTACGATAAAAGCTTGGTCCAGAATATTCAATAGGGTGGGAGTCACTGTCCCATACAACAACACATCCCCTCTCTGGCTCTACCCGGGTATCTCCCCATCGTTTGACACAACATTGCAAAGAGTATGGGACCCCCAAAACCAACTGATCATCGGGGACATGTTCCCCAGCGGCTTATTTGTGACACTAGGCGTGGTCCAGGCCAAAGTGGGACGTGGACCCATCAAGGCATTACAGTACCACTGGATGAGAGCAGCGTTCCGTCACCTGTGACCCTCCTTCCTTGCCGAACCGGAACCTCATCCATTCACAATTGCCATTATAACACGGAAGGGATAACATGTGGCACCTCCACGCTATAACAAACGGTCCTACACCCCTTCTGATAATAATATGAAAACAATATGGGAGAGAGACCTGGGCCTGGCGCTAGATGATACACAATGTAACCTTGTAAGCTGTGCATAACCCTGCCATGCCCTGTTACTCCCGGGTCTGGTGTGCTTTATAAATTCAATAAACAAACAAACAAACAATGGACCCGGTCCTGCCAACTCACAAAGACATTGTCCCTCAATTCGAATCTAACATTAATACAATTTAAAGTCCTGAATCACCTGCACTTCACCCCCCAAAAAATTGCAAAATTCATCCAGAGTTACTCAGCAAGATGTCCAAAGTGCCAGGCTGCAGAAGCTGACTCATTCCACATGTACTGGGCTTGCCCACCAATACTAGAGTTCTGAGGGGAAAAAGTGGCAGACACCCTTAGTGACATACTAGACATCCCCATACCTCCCACCCCACTGAAATACTTGCTAGAAGATATTGGGAAGGTACCCACTAAACGGCTTAGACTATGTAATCTAGTCTGTGTATAGCTAAACGTAATATCCTGAGAAACTGGACAGGTAGGACGGCCCCTACTGCACAGGCATGGCTCAGGTCACTGACCTATATCAATGAACGCGAGCAAGCATTTGTCACGCTGGTCTCGCCTAGACCCAAGGACATATGGGCCCCATTTCGCTCATACCTAGCAGGACTACACAGAGCATCCCAGACAACACTGGGAAATCCTTAGCTTTGGACCTGGTGATACTGTACTGTTTGAATTTTGTGTAAATGTGCACCAAATTTCGAGATCATTGAAACAAACATTGTATCATGGTTGTAACCGGCAAGTAAATAACGTTTTTTTAAAAAGGGCCTATACTTAAAAAAAAGAAAACTATTGCCAATCCGCAACGCTATGTACAAAAGAGTGTGGGATAATGTTCAAAAGAAAGAAAGAAGTGTTCACAAAATTATAAGTCAGGATGTTATGGCCAGTGTCTCCCTTTCCTACGTTTTTACCATGGGACAAGGCAAGACTCTCGAGCACAGCACACTCCTGTGCTTCTCCAGTACAAGCTTACAGTTCCTTTTCTCAGAATCGTGGGCCTTCTGTGCCCAAATCTCTTCTCATATAAAGTCTCTTGCTTCACAGGGCCTGATACGCCAAAACAACAAAACAAAAGTTTCCTTCTGGTCACCTTTACGTCAAGTGATTACCTTTCACCCTTGGATCCCCTTCAGCCGGGCTCCGATCCTTTCCTCAGTCGTCGGCCTCCCTCAGTCGGGCTCAGACCAACCACTCACTGTGGACATCCCTCAGTTCTGTTCATACTTGTCATCACAATGTTGCTCACTTAGCTTCTTCCCAACTTTACTCTTGACGTCCCTCAGTCGGGTTTATTATCGCCTGCCAATCATAATCTTCTTATTTGTAATATTCAAAAGTCTTAATGTCTAAACAACCCCTTCGGTTAAGTGAGGTCCCCCTCATCTGGGCTCAGACCTTCCAAAGCACTTCCCTCACTTCATTTTCAAAACACTGCAACTATGAACCACAGCTTCGGACAACATTCATACCCCAAGAGGGCTCATCCTGGGGCAACATCCCCAATCCTGCAATTTTCCCCGCCTTGATAAGGACCCCTCGCGGTCAAAACACGTGTTGGCTTACTACCACTAGACCATGGGCATAATTACGAGGTTGGTGGTAGCCATGCCGTTTATACCGGCATGGCTACCCCCAAACTCGGGTCTGGTGAAAGGGGAATTACCGGGCCATTCCGACCTCGGCGGGCCCGGTAATTCCCCTTGCGCGGGACCCGAAGCTGGTACGTCCCCATTCCCATTTGAGCCCCCATAGGGCTCAATGGGGAGGATGAACGGTACCGCTGCTTCCATCCTGTTCTGCTCGCGAGTGCTGCTCTGCACGCCTGGTCTGACCAGGCGTGCAGATCGGAACCCGTGAGCAGGACTTGTAATGTGGCAGCATGGTAATAACGGCGCCGGTAGCACTACCGGCGCTGTTGTTGCCTTACCGCCCCAATCGTAATGAGACCCCATGTGTCTACATTGCAAAAAATAAAAATATCACTCAGAAATACCGCATTTAGCGTGGAATCAGTTTATACATAGGATTCACTAAAAAACAAAAACTGCAAGATAACCAGGACTGTCTACCTTCCAAAGCACTTGCCTTTCTTATACAGAGACTTGCAAAGGGAAATCTCATTTCGCTGTGTCACTCTGTTAGCCTACGGCAAGCACGAGATTCAAATGATCACAATTCACACAGCGTTCCCCTAAGCCGGGCATAAACGTTTGTTTCACAATATCCAAAACCTCTGCAATATGTCAAGGACTTAGGATTGTACAAGGGAATTGGCTTGACCCTTGTATGACCACCTTTTAAAAAAAAAACAGTTTTATTGGTTTTAGTAGACAAACATATGTATCAAGCAAAACATTTATACATTAGTGAGCATTTCCATTACCAAGCTAACCTGATAAACAACACACATGATTTGTTTAACTTCCCCAACTCCCCCCCCCTCCCTCAAACTCACTCCCCACGGTGTTGCTTGTCAAGTCTCAGTTCTTCTACCCTCGCCTGTCATGCAAGGACGGGTCTATTTGCGCGGTCTCAGGGGACACTTGTCCCATCCCAGCTTCTGAAGAAACCAATCCAAACTGATTGTGTAAATGTGATCCATGCCGTGATCTCCACGTTAGTGTCAGAAGGGCTTACACATGCTGCTCTCTGCCAGACTGTTGTCTCAGCCATTGCCCGCTCTTTAAGGTCTCGCCAAAGTCTTCTAAGTGAGTGCCCCTTGGAGACTTCCAAGTCATTGCTATTCGACGTTTGGCCAGTATGAACGCTACGTCTTTCATCTTGGAGACAGAATGTAGATGTTTGGGACGTGTAAAGCGACCCAGCATGCAGGCCTCGGGTGAGAGTAGGTGTATATTAAGGCCTCCCTTGTGCATCCTGTCCACTATCCCCCCCCCCCCAGTACTGTGATATACTAGGACAGGACCAGAACATGTGCAACATACCAGAGTCTGTGGTGTCTCATCAAGGGCAATGTTGTGCGGCAGCCCCGAGGAACTTGATATCTTGAGAGGGGTCAAGTATGCGCTATGCGTTTCATACAATTGGATCAATTGCAATCTTGCATTTCGGGACACTTTCTTATGGTACCGCAATATCTGTGCCCAGTGCGTGTCAAGGAACGTAATTCCCAGGTCCTCCTCCCACCCGGACCTTAAGGTTGCATCGGAGAAAGGTCTGCCTTCTAGAAGGAATCCATACAACCTAGAGATTGTTTGTGGGCCTTCGTATATGTCGTACATAGTGTCAATTAAGGAGAGTGCATATGCTGCTTCTACATACGTTGGCCATCTGCGTACAGTCAGGTTTTTTATGGTGCAATATAAAAGGTACTGGCCTAGATGTAGTCCCATAGTATTGGCTAACTCTACAAAGGGTGTGAATGAGATAACTGTAAGCAGGTCCCCTATTGTGGCAACGCCCTTCGGTTCCAAGTGGGTTTTGATTCCCAGATGCACCTGAGATGCCTCTGGGGCCAGAGAGGCCAGAGGGATCTGTACTGAAAATGGGTCCTTCAGTTTTATTGATGCTAATGCCCTATCCCACAGTTGTATACCCAATATCACCAGGCATGGGTAGCGGTTTAGGTGTAACCGCTTACTCCACAACAATTCTTTCAGAAAGACGCGTGGTGGTGCTGGTTGTAGAAGCTTGGTGTCTGGGGTAGGTTCGTCCGCCAACCAACCTACCATGAATTGTAACTGCCCTGCAATATAGTACAGCTCAAAGTGCGGGACCTTAATGCCCCCCTTCTTTGTACGATCTTTGCTGTGAGGCTAATGCAATCCAATATCTACCATTGTGCCACAGGAATTCCCTACACAAGAAATCTATAGCTTTAAAGAAGGCCTTTGGTATATTATATGAGATGTTTGCAAAGTAGTGTAGGAGTGTAGGGAGGACAATCCTTTTTAACAGTGCAGCTCTGTCCATTTCTGAAAGGGGTAATTTGTTCCAGGAAAAGTCATGGAATTCTTTATCTCTCTTGTCGACCCCCAGGTATCGGAATGTGGTCACACTCCACTTTAGGGTCAGCACTGGCAGGTTGTTGGTTTCGGTCTTAGTCAGACCGGCTAATGGGAACAGAGAGGACTTTTCCGTACTAATTGGGAAGTCCAAAATCTGAGCGACTAGCGAAGACCTCAATTATCAATTCTAAATTATCTTCAGGGTTTTGCACATATACCTTGTTTGACCACCTTAACACCTTATACCGGTCTTCCCTATGGCCTCTTAATACTTGTAATTTCTTTACTTACAATGTTCAACACAGTCTCTTTGTTCAGGAGAGAGATACCAGCCAGAGACCTTCGACTGAGTGCCCACGTGACGCCAGCCACTCTATCTCTGGTACCAAGTTTGTTCACAAAAGACCTCTTGTCTATTTATCTTCTTAGTGGTGCCACTGCTACCTTGAGCCTAACACAATCCGGTCAACTATCAGGTTCTTCAGACTCACCGGCTGTACTGAACTCGTTGCCAGTTCCTTTGCCACTGGAGTCAAGGGCGGTACCACGGTGACAACCACATATCCCCGCCCTGGCTCTCGGTGCAGGAGGGTGCCATATACTGCTGACATCCGTTGCACCATTTGCCAGCTGCAATTCCCGGTCTTATGTTTCTTTCATCGGAGGCTTTGCGGGTCTGGGTTGAAAAGGGCAAGGGCAACTCCCTCCTTGACGTCCTCTCAAGTCTCAACGCCTTTCTCCTCAGTTTGAACTGCCATCCTGGAGTGGCTGCTTCCTTGTGCGTTCGGCCTTGCTCGGAGTGTGCTCTTGTCCTCTGCCTTTTATCCCTATGGGGAAGAGAAAGGGCAGTCCGGTGTGTGTGGTTGTCAGCAATTGCCTGACTCTGCCTGACCCTTATGTTGGGACTTGTCAGGTAAACGGCTCGGGTATTAGTCTGTTGTCGTTCACGCTGCAAGAAAGTGTTTGTGTTGGAAGGGGGTGGGGGGGCGTAGAGCTTCTAAGTATCCTACTAAGCAGGGGGGAAAGGGTATCACAAGGAAGGGGATACTGCATTTCAACCTTGGGTGTCCCACTTCTGCTCCCTGAAGACCCCTCATCCAGGTGATTGTTAAGGAGAATTCTCCTTCTAGGGCTAATTTCCCTCACCTAGTGAGTCCCCCAGCAGCTTTGCTGGATTTCTGGAGTTTATTTTTCCACCTGGTAAGAGTGTACATCCTTTTTCCACTCTTACATGTGTTTTGGCCTATGTGTTTTTACTCCTTGTGTGATTTTGGGCATTGGAGCACACCATTCTAGGTGCCCCTGTTCTTGTAGAGGTTACATAGCACCTTCAGTGTAGTAACCCAGGGTTGTCTTTAAGACTGCCCTCTGACTCCATTTCGCTGGGGCTGACTACTGTCCCCCAGAGAAAGGTAAAGTGCCATTTACTTTACCTAGTCACTTTTACCACAGACCCAGTACACCCCATCTTGCATGGAGTAGTGGAAAGGGCTAATATGTACCCCTTTTCTGTCTGTACCTCCCTAAGCATTGTTCTACTCTTAACATTTAGACTTGGGGGGCGCTGTTGCGCACGAGTGGAAATGGCCACTTCTGCGTGAGCTCCGATGAGCCGTAGTGCCCCAAGATCCGCCATATGACTCCGGTTCGTCTCTGAATTAATGCGAGACGTGCAGCAAAACCCACAGTGCTGTCAGGTGAAGTTTGGGAGAGGGAGCTGCGGAGGCGCCCACACAGCTGCGAGAACAACATCCCACGCGCCGAGGCGGGAACAAGAGCGCGGGCATTGCAGAGGAGACCAGCGCCAACCAACTCGAGCAGCGGCTGGAGACGGAGGAGCCGAGCTGCTCCTGGGGCGGGTCGCGGGCGCTCCGGAGGCCGTTGAGCACCTGCGGTCACCCCCCCTTCAATCCCATCATCAATACCGCATGGAAGGAGCGGCTCTACCCGGGGGTGGACCCAGGAACTGCCGAGGAAGGAACACAGACGCGACCCACAGTGCTCTGCGGGACTCGTAGCCAGCCCCATCGGACATTTTGTGAACCCCTGTGAACATGCAGAGGTAAGAAGTTGGGAAGCAAGCGAGAGGGTTATGCACGAGACCCGATACTAGTTCCCCCAACCTGGTGGTCGGCTGGCGACGCTGGGGGAAAAGGATAAAGGCCCACCACAACCCCCCAGGAAAATTTTAAGCGGGCCGCCCGCACGGGCGACAGGCCGTCCTGCCTGCGTGGGGCCGGTCCACAACCCAGGCCTTAACCCATGCGGCCCAACGTAAATAAGGGCACAAGCAGTAATAACCCAAGGCTACCCGCAACACTTAACGTGGCAGACAGTGGGGGGGTACGCGCAGGCACACGAGAGTACCCCCCCCCCGACCGCACAACCCTGAAAATTGAACCCACGAGGAACTTCAGCAGCCGCCTAACACAAAGGGTGCCCATCTATACCCCCAACACGGGTTGAAGATACGAAACTCACCACAGCAAGACAGGCAAGCGAGTTGATTCACAGGGGCAGCGCAGCTTGAAAGTCACTACACCTAAGCATACCAGGCACATTCACTCAACAGCGAAGATTATAGGCAACTCACACTTCGCTGATACCAAAGCCTACCCCTGAGACTCTATTTCGCGTTCAACAGGTCAACATACAAGCCAGAGGCCTCCTCAACGATAGTGCTACAGACTACCAATTTTTGAACCGTGGACCTCATAGACAGTTGCTGATACACCCTCTCAGCCCCGATAATTCGAGGTTCCCACAGGTACACTCTGTTCATCACCGTGTGCACACAAAGCACAGGTTGCATACGCGGACAGGGACTGTTGGGCTTGCCCCCAGAGCCCACTCCATCTTCAGGAGGAGGTGAGGAGAAAACTATGCCCAAAAGCTTTGGCCTCAAGAGAGGTAAAGGAGCCATTGATAAGTACACAACACCAGTAAGGAAAGAAATGGAGCAAGCAATGGCTGAGGAATCGCCCCCACAAGAACAACTGGCCACCCCGGGACCAATGATGGACCCACAGGCAGTCTTTCTAGCCATGCAACAGGGCTTTTCATCCTTCAGTGATAAGCTGGACGGTATAACGGCAAATGTCACCACCATCAAAGGGCAACTGGACAAAACTATGTCACGGATGACAGAAGCGGAGACAAGGATATCTGGCACAGAAGATGTGCTGGAGACCTTGAAGAACACAGTGTCCACAATGGCAATAGAACTGGGAACAGTGAAAACAAAATGTGAAGATTTTGAGGCTAGATCCCGGCGGAACAAAATCCGTATAGTCGGGGTTCCGGAGGAAGCACTGAAAGGGTCCATGGAAAAAGCAGTGGAAGACCTACTATGTAACCTCCCGGGAGACCCCGGAGGGTCGGCTATGTTTATAGTGGAACGTGCACATAGGTCACTTGCCCCGAGGCCAAAACCTGGCGCATATCCTCGACCTATAATAGCACGCATGATAAACTACAGAGACAGAGATCTCATTCTGAAAACGGCCAGAGAAAACCAGGAATGGAAATGGGAAGCCAACATCATACGCATCTTTCCAGACTTCACATTAGCGGTACAACAGGAAAGGAAGTTATTCACAGGGGTCAAGAAACTACTCCGAGAACGTCAAGTACAATACGCAATGCTGTACCCGGCGAGACTGAAATTACACTATCAGAACAAAATATATTTCTTCACATTCCCAGAGGAAGCCGCAAACTTTGTGGAAACGCACATTCCAGCTCCGCCCGAACCACCTACAAGAGGGATAAACTCTTGAATCCTGAAGCTATGAAATAACAAGCGCATCAAAGATAAAGAACAGAAACATGGAAACCAAGGCTCCCATGGAGCCTGCATAAAGGGAAACCTTGACTCATGCCAGGCAACAAGATGTTCGGGATCTTCCCGAATGTGTTAATACTAGTGAGAGTAATATGTTGAACTTGGAATACTTTAAAAGATCAGATAAGGCACGGGCACCTGGACTCGCCGCAGTTCCCCCTGTAGCAGGTGCACGAAATGTTGTTGGGAGGGGAGGGGGGGAGATTAAAAAGCATAGTTGAAGTTCGGGGAACTATGAGGGAGGGGGGGAGGGGTCAGGGAGGGGTTGTTGGGACTTAGTTATGCTAAGAGGAAATAAATTTGAAACAAAAAGCACAGTGGAGCCAAGCACACAGAACTCTAAGCACAAACTGAAATCTAGCCAGCAAGCAAATACGATTACTACCACGTCATGGATAATGGTTAAGCGAGGTACGGATAAAATTAATATTCTGAGTTGTCACGTATGTGGCCTTAGGTCCCGAGTTAAGAAAAGGAAGATACTGGCATACATCAACAGGCAGAGCCCCAAGATAATTTTCCTACACGAAACACACATAGGCCCTCATTATGAGGGGCAACTGATGCCGAATTGGGGGGTTCATCAATACTACACAAAGTACTCAAAAAGGGCCAGAGGGACGGCAATTCTAATTCATAAAACCCTCCCGTTTACCTGTACAGCCTCTGAATGCGACCCAGAGGGCAGATATGTGTTGCTCCACCGTACCCTACACGACCAAGAGATAGTCCTACTTAATGTATATGGCTCAAATACAGACGACCCAGAGTTTTATTCCATGCTATTTGAGAAACTGGCATCCTACGCCACGTCCAGCTTGATAATTGGTGGAGACTTCAACACAATCCTTGACACACACCTAGATCGCACCTCAACACAGCCAAGAGCACTGTCCAAATCAGCACAAAAGATACTAACCCACATGACCGATATAAATATAAAGGATGCGTGGAGATCGTTGAACCCCTTGAAAAGGGAATATACATACTACTCCACTGTGCATGATATGCATTCTAGGATAGATTTATGGCTGGTAGACAACGTAGCTCTGACATGGGTTGATAGCGCCCACATCTATCCCAGAACATATTCAGATCACTCACCAATACAGCTAACGCTACGCATGCCTGATGCCATGATAAACAGACCCCCATGGAGATTTAAACCGGCACCCTACAAGACCTGATATACAAAACCGCACTGACAAAACATATACAGGAATACTTTGAATTAAATTAAAATTCGCTCTCCAGTCAGGCAATACTGTGGCAGGCATTTAAAGTCTGCGTACGTGGCAGTTCAATATCCATAGAAGGCGAAGTCCTCAAAGATATCAGGGGTTGGCTAGCGCACTTAGAAGCACAACTCTCCTCCCTACAGTCACTGCACGCACATACCACATCATCCCAACTGAACTTAGAGATTAAACTTATACTCGACGAATACAAGGAGGCAACGGACCAGGAAATCCAATATTTCAATAGACCTATGGCGGCACGCAGATATGGGGAAAGTGAACGTCCTGGGCAGTTATTGGCTAGAACAATAAGAGGTGAAAGAGGCCCCACAAACATACCATGTATAAAACTAGCAGACAGCACAGTCGCCACTGACAATATTAAAATTCAAGAGACGTTCTATGAGTTATACAAAGAATTATACTCCCCTCAAAGTCGGGCCACTGAGGAAGAGATAGATCATTATCTCGCCCAAATACCAACGACGCTGCCTGCAGACGCCACTAGAGAATCACTAGAAAGTCCGTTAACCGAGGCAGAAATAACTGAGGTCATAAAAACTCTACCCAATGGAAAAGCCCCTGGAACAGACGGCCTCGGGGCGGAATTCTATAATGAATTCAGCCAGCTCTTGGTGCCCAGATTGCACGCCGTATGGGTGCAGTCCTGAGCTACCTACCCTTAGGGACCACTGCACAGGATTCTGCCTAACAGTGAGCCTCCCTCACTGGCCACCTGGATGACAGATCCTCGGCGACCAGTGAGTGAGACACCTTCAGGTTTCTCACAGATCCTCCTCATCGGAACACCTGGGCCCTCTTTTCCTCCTACCCTCTGGCCTCCCTCTTTGTGCCCTCTACCACCACCATCTTGTGGGGCCAAAAACCTCAGGGGTCAATTTTGGACTACGCTCTCTCTTTCACCCCTCACATCATGGACCTTACCAAGAAGTCCCACTTCCAGCTCCACCTCCTCAGAGGCATTCTTCCTTTTCTCACCTTCCCCCAGAAGCTCTGGTCCTCTCCAGGCTGGACTACTGCAACAGCCTCTTTCTCAATCTCCCGGGTTTCCTATCTTCGCCCCATCCAGTCAATCCAGAACAGGGCTGCACGAATCAAAGCCAAGACCCTCTACATCATTGCCAAGGCCTTCAGGGACCTGCACTGTTTCCAACTTTCCCTCCCTAAATACTCCCCTACTAGAGCCCTACTCTACTCTAACTCCAACTCTCTTACTGTCAAACGCTTCTCCAAGCTGAGAGTGGAGAGCAGGTGTATCTCCTCAGTGCCTCCCTTTGTAACAGCCTCCCTGGCCCTCTCAGACTCAAGCCAAACCTCCTTAAGTTGCGGAAAGTACTCAAAACTCTGCTCTTCTCTACCTCGTTACCTCTTTCCCTTCCCTGCTAATCACCCCACTGCCGCTGTGATAGGTGAATCTCACAGGATCAGACCCTCACTCCCAGTCAATATTAGCACCCCTCCCCACCCATTGCACTGCCCTCCAGGCCCCTGCTTGGTTGCTCCTCATCGCACCCTGAGAGTTTCCTGTACTAGCAAGTAGCCGGAGGTTCTCCTCCTTGGCTCCCCTTAGCACTTTCCTCCCGGGCCCTCCTCCAGCACTTGTCCACTCCTCTGCTCCCCATCCCCTGCACTTAACCTCGATGCAGTTGCACATTCGAATGTCACAAGGCCTAGTAACTCCATGACTGTATATTTACCATGCTTTTCAACTTGGTTCCGGAGGAAAATAAGGAGGGATTTCTTTTCCAGTGTCATTACTCCTTGAGAAAGAACATGGTCTCAGTCCCGCTTCTGGATGGCATCTGGGAGGATGGGCTGGTGGTGATGCAAAAACCATTTCGAAGGGATTGTGTCCTCCGACGTATTCCACATCTCTAACAGTAATGTCCACAGCTGTGCTGCTTCGGAATTTTTTTGTCGGTGTCCTGCGTCGATGACGTCGATACGCTGTCCCTCGAGGGCCTCTGTCGCAAGCCGACGTCACCGGATGTTATATGTAGGACGCACGACACCCGTAGCCTCAGTTCTGTTTTTTCCGCGAACATGTTCACTTCATAATCTCAGCGCGCCTCGGTTCTTCTCCTGTTGAATCGGTTCTTCTAACTTTGTAATTGAGAAATATGTCTTTGTCTTCTTCTACCCCGAAGTCGGGCTTCAAGAAGTGTCGGGACTGCGGTTCCAAAATGTCCCTTACGGACCCACACAACGTCTGCCTCTGGTGCCTCGGCGAGAGCCACGCCACCGACGACTGCGATGAGTGCCAGTCCTTGACATCGAAGGCCATGCGAGAGCGGAAGAAGTAGTTGTCTGTAGGTAGGGTGTCCAAACCCCGTAAGTAGAAATCTGCTGGACTTTCGACTGACGATTCGAGGGGCGACTCTCTGCGTTGGCGTAAATCCAGGGGGTCTCGATCCGGAGTGGTTTCCGCCATTCCTCTGCCTCTTCTAGGCATTCGCGGAAGCGCTGTCACCGGTCGCCTTCCCCGTCCTCGTCAGAGGACTCCGCCAGACGGCAGGTAGCTTGTCCCACCAAGCATTCATCACCGGCGGAATGTGACACATTCTGCAAAGAGATGATGGCGTTTTTCGAATCGCAGGGCACCGTTCCATCCACGCCTTCGAGAGAAGCTGGCAAGGAACGAGCTAGAGCCACCGCTCGCACGCCTTCTGGCTCGGGCAGTCGGCGCGATTATCAGGAGCCGTCGAGGTCCCAATCGGGCAAGGTTGATCGCCATAGCCGTGCCAAGTCCAGGTCCAGGTCCCGGTCCTCGACGCCCACGAGACCATCAGAGCCTGTGAGGCCTTTTAAGAAGGCATCGACGCTGTCGGCGCCATGTCCGTCGACTGACTCGCTCGAGGCTCTGGCTCAGAGGAAGTCGTCGATGCCAGCGACGCCGAGGCCGTCGAAGGACACGCTCGGGGCTCCGGCCTCGAAGCCGTTGTCGAAGTCTTCGGCACCTCGGTCGACGTCGATGCCTTTTGAGGAGGCTTTACCGGAGGTGCCCCGGATTGCTGTGGAAACTCAGAGAAAGGCCCTCAGTAAGTCAGTGAGGCCTGTATTTGAGCCTTTTTCTGTGTCCTCATCCAGAGTGGATTTATTCCAGCCTTTGGATTACATTTCAGAGGTGGAAGAAAGGTCAGATGAGGAGTGGGTCGTACCTCCTGAGGTTCCTGATGACCTGTTGTCTGGTCACAGCCAGTTAGAAGACCTGCGTCAGTCCTTACATGACGCCAGTGGTCTGGACACCTCCTCTCCGGAGGTTGAGTTTGGCAGGCCTGAGCCTGGTACACATGCTGAGTCATTGTACATGCGTCTCATGTCGAGGGTGACTGAGTACTTGGGGTGGTCTGCTCCACCTGTGGATTTTCTGCAGGATGACCTGACAGATATATTGGACCAGGGTCCATCCACTGACCCGGTGCTTCCATTTCTTATGGCATTAAAGACATGGGTGGCGGCGGCTTGTACTGCTCTGGAGAGTCTCCCGGCAGTGAATAAGTCGCTACCGAAAAAATACCGTCCAGCTAGTGGCGACCCCTGCTACTTGTCTACGCACCCCACTGCGGAGACTTTGGTGGTGCAGGCAGCTACGGCCCCAGCGAAGCAGGCTGCGTACCCTACCATCAGTCCAGATAGGGACGACAAGTGCTTTGATGGTTGGGCGAAGAAAGTATTTTCATCTGGGGGGTATGGCTTTAAAGCCAGCCAACTCTGTTTGTGCCTTGGCAAGATTCACTCACACTCTGTGGTATTGTGTATCTTTGGTGGCTGAACATATTCCCGAAGGGGAGGAACGGGATGGTTTTCTAGCCCTCGTTCAAGAGGGCAAGGATGCCATGTGTGAATCCGTTCAGTCGGGTCTGGACGTGTCGGACTGTGTCAGCCGGTCCATGGCGGCGAGCACCGTGATGCGCAGGTTTGCGTGGTTGCGGAAGTCGGGGTTTGCTCCTGATGTACAGTCCCGGCTTCTCAACATGCCCTTTGATGGCGTCCATCTTTTTGGCAGCAAGGCTGACGAGAGCCTTGAGAGGTTGCAGAGCTCCAAAGCTGCAGCAAAGTCCTTGAGCGCTGCAGTACGTCAACCTCCGCCTTTTCGTCCTAGGGGACAGCAATGGAGGGGAGGTTCCTTTCGATACTACTCTTCCTTTGGTAGATCGAGAGGAGCTGGCAGCCGTTCTGGGAAAAAACTACAACGGAGGCTACAGGTGTCGTGCATCCCACATATAACATCCGGTGACGTCGGCTCGCGACGGAGGCCCTCGAGGAACAGCATATCAGCGTCATCGACGCAGGACACCGACATTTTCTTTTCCGAAGCAGCACAGCTGTGGACATTACTATCAGAGATGTGGAATACGTCGGAGGAACATCCCATCGAAAGAACGTTACCAGGTAAGAAAGTAACTTGTTATTTCCGTGCCTAAAAAAGTACAGGCGGCAGAAGAAATATAGGGTCCCGGACATGGCTCCTAAATGCCTCAGAGGCCATTTCATGCTGGAAACAGTAGTCCCAGCTGCTGCAAGGAAGAGAGTGTTAGGCAGAATCCTGTGCAGTGCCCTTAGGGACCACTGCACACAATTAAGACTACAAGGGCTAATACAAGTTCACCTTTGGTACAAGCCTGTACTACACTGTTAAAGTGGTAGCAGTAGCGGAGCAGCCAGACTTATCTCAAGAGCAAATGAGCAGTAGTAGAAATTACACAAAGGACTACAATTACTGTGACTCAAGCAAACGCTGACTCAAGGTTTTTGGTTGAAAAGTACATTTATTTCTAGACCATCTGTTCGTAAAACACTTCACTTCTATTAAATTAAAATCAAACGAAAAATATACTACACACAACCAATTCCCTTGTGCAGCACAACTCAAGGTAAGTACCTTTTGGTTTTGACAGACCAGTGTTATGAAACAAAGACTTTACCGGGAATACATATGCGATCACTTTTTGACAGTAATGACAGTTCGGTCTTAGGAAAGATACGTGTATCCGCGGAAAGAAAAGTTACCGGGGTAAAAACACACTTAGCACCTGAGTTAACAAAAGAGAGTTGGAGGCAAAAATCATAGGCAATACTTTTGTCAAGGCAGACAGAATCAGAGAACACTGGCTGACAGGAAATTAAAAGTCAATAGGGCTGCACCAATGTCAATTGGAACCGGGTTCCTGTTGTCGAGGATCACACAGTCAGACAGTTCAAGATTCAACGTTGCCAGGAGGACTTGGATATTGTCAACAGAGGAAGCACAAGTTATAAGAGGGAAGGAAGACATGGATGTGCCTTGGATGAGGAGAAAAGGGTTCACCCTAGTTCCTCGAAGCAGGACACAGTACCTTATTCTTTGAAGAAGCTGGTGCCACAGCAGTTGTTCCTGGTAGTTTCCTGCAGACTCACAGTTCCTCGAGCTTCAGTCGTGCGGACAAGGAGGAGGACATCTGGAGTGAGCTGCACTACTCAGGGATGAGGCCAGCAGCATCGACTTTGAATAAAAGGTGCGCTCCTTTAAATCAGGAGAGGCTCTTCAGATAGCTATCCAGACCACTACAGCAGTGTGCAGCGATTTCGACCACGAAGAGGACTCTCTGGCTGTGGAAGATGAGCTGGTTGACCCCACCAGGCTCAAGGGAAGAAGACTCCGGACTGGATCTTCTCTGGTCGTTGAAGGGTAGATAGCTTAGGACTGCAGCAGGGCTTCACCGGGACTCAGTAGTTGCAGGAGCCGTCTTCTTCTCCGCTTCTCTTCGGTTCCTTGCAGTTCCAGTGGCGACTCTAACTTCCAGCCCAAGAGTCCTGCCTTTTATGCGAAAATCCCCCATTCACACAGCCTGGCTGTCAATCACGCAGCAGGGTGGTTGTCCAGCCCGGGCAACCACCTCACCCAATCATGGCAAAGTGCGACTTGGGTTTCCTAGGATACCCTGTGCAGGGGGTGACTACACCCCTCCCTCACATTCAGCCCACCTAGACACCCCAGCGCCAAGAGGCGGGCTTCTTTGCAGAAGCCCGCCAAAAGACGGTGAACAAAGAAGGCAAACCTGGTTTGCTGGGCAAAGTAAAACACAAGAAGGACTTTAACAAAAAGAAATGGCGAATAAACCCAACCGGAGCCAAAAGAAAGTATTTGGTCAAGCGGGTTTATGTTCGAGGCTAATATAATAGCCTGGAACAATACCACGTTTATACAGTACTCCATGTAAGATGGGGTGTACTGGGTCTGCAGTTTTTAAATGACTACATAAAGTAAATGACACTTTACCTGTTTCTGGGGGACAGTAGTCAGCCCCAGAAAAATGGAGTCAGTGGGAAGTCTCAAAGACAACCCTGTGTCACTGCACTGAAGGTGCTGTGTAACACACACAAAAAGTGGGGCTCCTGGAGTGGTGTGCTCCGGGACCCAAGATCACACAAACAGTAGAAATACACATGGCAAAACACAGGTAAGAGTGGGAAAAAGGCTCACACTCTTACCAAGTGGAAAAAATAAACTCCAGAAATCCCGCAAATCTGCTGCGGGACTCACTAGGTGAGGGAAATTAGCCATATAATGAGAATTCTCCCTAACAGAGAGTCTAATCCCTCATCCTCTTGCTCAGTCCCTCCTGACTTGGAGGGAAGGAAGCTTGATGTGGGGAAAGCGCATAACCGAAACTGCATCGTCTACAGTCAAGGCCGCCAATGCCCTAGCCATCCTTGCACACTACAATAGAGAACTCTGGTATAAGTTGGGATCCATCCTCGACTTCCTGCCAGAGGACAAGAAAGCAGAGGCCATGGCCATCTTTCAGGAGGAGGAGGTGGCATCTGACCATGCAATCACGGATGCCCTTAACATGGTTGACTCTGATTTCCAGCAGATGGGCAATGGAGTCGCCCTATGCCATCAAGGTTTGCTCAGGGCCACAAACTTCATGCAGGACATCCAAGCCAAGGTGGTCGACATGCCTTTTGATGGGGATAACCTTTTCATCAAGGCAGTGGATGAGTCCCTTGTCACCATTAAGTCAGACACAGAGACAGCACTCTCTCTGGGCATGCTGCAACAAAGGAGGCAGACCTTTCGGTCCCAGAAAGTAAAGGATTCCCAAACTTCCAAGGTGCTCAGCTCTTCCTCCCGCCAGCCGTCTCTCCAGTACCCAGGAGGTGTATAGAGGCCGTTCCCAGGACTATAGGGGAGGTACTGTAGGGGAGACGTAGTATCACAAGTATGACACTGACATAATAGGTACAGTTTGTAAAAACTTTATTGAAGTTTCTGGGGTTAGAAAAACTCCTACTTTGCCCTATAACTAAGATGGGAGTAGTCTCGACCATCAAACGATAACCAAAACAGTCCTAGTGGAGTCCGTCATATCACAATGGCCTATGCTAACAAAAACCTAATACCTGCCCTTTCTCTTGTACAAAAAAGTGTATAAAGGAGAAATGTATGCAAAGGAAAAATGAGTCTTCCAAGTAAATGTGGCTGAATCAGCTCTCCTCCCCACATTCAGCCACATGGAGTAAGGCGGTCCTTGTAGGCAGGATGACGCACACTGCTCGGGTTTTCTTTTTTTTTTTTTTAAACATCTCTTTATTAATTTTATCAACAGGTTCACATCTCCATCTCAAACCATGTCACATTTACAACTGAAATACAAGCCCAGCACCTGGATAACAACAGATAACACCATGTATCCTTTAGGACTCGCTTGGCACACCTACTGATTGTCCGTCACACACCATGCCTCCGGTTGCCAGGTACGGGAGTATACCCCCTCCACCCCTCGTCCTTCCATGTGTGGGTATGGGAGTATACCCCCTCCACCCCCTGTCCTTCCATGTCCTTGTCCCCCGCCAACAGATACGCCGTCAGAGGGCCCCGTATGTCCTTGGGTCTATTCTGCAGTCCACACAGGGCGGCATAGTCTTTATCGGTATCGCTCAGCCGAAGTAGGTCCTTCAACCACCCTTTCACCTCCGGGGGGGGGCGGAGGAATGTGTCCATTTCATGAGGATGCATCTTCTAGCTATAATCGTGGATGCCAGAAGTTTACTACGCTTCGTGGGTATACCCGGAGACCACCCCAGCATGCCACATAACATTGTGCGCGGAACATTCTGCCCCATGATATCCGTAACTATCTCAAACACCCCCTCCCAAAAGGGGCCCAGAGCGACACACTCCCATAGCATGTGGATCATGTCCGCCTGATCCGTCCTACACCTCGGACAGTCAGCAGACTTTGTAGCATCAAATGTATGCGTGCGCGCTGGTGAGACATAGACCCTGTGGAGTGTCTTAAATTGAATCAATTGCAACCTTGAACTGAAAACCCCAGTGTGCGTGATTTCACATATTCTCCCCCATTGCTTATCCCCAAGAGTGGCCCCACTTTCTCGCTCCCATTGCCCTTTGCTTTTGGGGGATCTCGGTGTGTATCTGCTAGTATCATTTTATATATTGTCGATACCACTCCCCTGCACCCCTGGGCGTTGCATATGTAATGCAACAGGGGCGAAGTCCGAGGGACCTCTGGGAAAACCGGCGACCACTCTTTAAAGGCCGCCCTCATCCTGTAATACTGTAATGTGCATTGAGGGCCTTTGCCCATCATACCCCAAATACCTCTTGAGACATAAACTTCCCGTCAGGATACATATCCTCCAAAGTTTCAATCCATGCCCCTCCCCATCCTCTTACTATGGACTTGTCACACGTGGCGCCAGGGCTTCAATCTGCCACAGCCGGATGCCAGGGCCGAACCTGCATTTGTCAGACACTCTCCCCGAAACCAAGAGTCCCTGCAGCGAGTAAGTGTATACCAAGCCTCTCTCAATATGCACATGCGGTGGCCCCCGCCCTTCCCACATCCAGTATCTCGCGAAAGCCAACTGGGCCCCCAGAAAATATGCCTCGATTTCTGGGGCTCCGATCCCTCCCCACTCCCATGGCTGTCTCAGAATCTCACAGCTTATCCGTGGGGCTTTGGGATATCAAGTCAGGCGAATCAGTTGAGATCTCATCTCACGAAAGTAACTATTCCCCGGCCAGACTGGTTATATTTGCGAACATATACAAGAGCTTGGGGACAAGTACCATTTTAACAATGGCCACACAACTCATAAGTATGAGAGGAAGCTTACACCATCTGTCTATCTTTGCCCTGAGTGACCTTAAATACTCCCTGTAGTTCATGTCCAGCAAGGACTGTGCATTCCTACTAACCACCCCCCCCTAGGTACGTAACCATATCCTGTACCCACCCAAACCCCTCCATGCTAGTCGGAGGGGTCGTTACCTCATTCAGGGGGAAAAAGGGAGGATTTGGCCTGATTCAATCGGAGACAAGTAAATTCGCTGAACACAGGTACTTACTGTGCGAGGGGCTTAAGGTTAGCCTCAGGGTTCCTTATATAAATAATGGCGTCATCTGCGTACAATGAGATCTACTCCCTCGGCCCGCCCATGTCCAGCCCCCTGTGTCCATGCAGCCTACGGAGTCTGCCCGCCAATACCTCTATGGCCACTGCAAAAAGCAATGGGGAGAGCGGGCACCCCTGCCTCGCCCCCTCCCAAGCAGAAATAACTCTGACCAAACCCCGCCCACACTTATCTGAGCACTACACGCCGAGTACAACTTCTTCACGGCCTTCACAAAATATGGGGGGGTAACTTCACGGCCTTCACCAAATATGGGGGGTCCCACCCACACCAGCACCTCAAACAGATACTCCCACTCAACAGAGTCAAATGCCTTCTCCATATCGAACAGTGCAGCCACTGCCTGCGTCCCCAGGTCTATTTGTGCCAAAATTGCGAATAGTCACCTAAGATTCAAAGATGTCGACCTCCCTGGAATAAACCCAGATTGGTCCCTGTGCACTATTTGCAGAACATGCAGCAGGAGTCGGTCCGCCAAGACGTTAGTAAAGATCTTCGTATCGAGGGTTATCAAAGATATTGGCAGTACGACGAGCAATCAAGTGGGTCCTTGCCTGGCTTTGGAATCAGCGTGATAACAGCTTCCTGGAGCGTAGGGGGGGGGGGAGTAGACCCCTGTCCATCCCCTCTTCCCACACCCCAAACATATGGCTAGCCACCTCCGGACCCTATTCTTTATAAAACTCGGCCGTTATACCGTCAGTACCCGGTGCCTTCGCGGTGGGTAGGGCTTTTATCACGCCCAGCACATCCTCCACCGTTATGGGCCTGGCAAGGGAGTTCACCGCCTCTGCATCCTCAATATAATCCCTCAGTGCAGGACCCGAAGGTGTGCCCCTTTCGGCACCCAAGGATTCGTAGAACCTGCGGAACTTCCCTGCTATCTCGCATGGCTTCACCAGGATCTCTCCACTACTAGATCTCGCTGCTGTTATATCCCCAACTCCCCGCTTTCCCCTGACTAGAGCCGCAAGCTATCTGCCCGGCCTCCCCTCCTCAACGTATACGCGAGCTCTGGCAGGTCTCGCAAAGTACTGTACCTCCCTCTCTGCTAGGGCCCTAAACCTATCCAGTCCTTCCTTCAACTTGGCAAACAACTGTGATGACCCCAGACTCTCCACCTCCCCCTCCCACTGCTTTATCTCCAATTCCACTGCATTGGGTTCTCTCCGTATTGTCCTCAACACCCGAGCTCTGCAGATAAACACCCCCTCTCCACACCACTTTAAACGCTTCCCAGAGCGTTCCCTTGCTCTGCACCGAGCCAACATTTTCCTGGAAGTAATGCTTAAGCAAGCTGTGTACATCACTTTTGAAGGCGATATCTAGCAAGGCTGCTAGTTTACCTCCACCTAGACCGAGCAACCGTTCTCCCAAATCCACTGACCACAAAACCGGGGAGTGATCGGACAAAGTCCTAGATAGCATCTCACAACCCACTGTGCAAAGAATAACATGGGGGCAGCCCAATATATAATCTATCCTGTTTGACGTGTTGTATTCTGTAGAGTAGTGCGAATAACCCGCCAATTCCGGATGCAGTACCCTCCACACATCCCCCAGCGTAAGAACATCCATAGCCCCCAACACCGCTTCCGCAGCCCTTGTGCGCCTTTTTCTCTCCCGAGTAGAGTCCAGCCCCGGGTCCAAGATGACATTCAGATCCCCCTCCCACAAAACATACGTGTCACAATATTTTAAGCTTTTTTCCAGAAGACCCTCAAAGAAGCTTGGATCGTCCACATTGGGGCCATATATATTGACCAGCGTTAACATTGATTGGCCCAGACACCCCGAGACAATAACATACCTTCCAGCTGGATCTATCTCGGTCCCAATGACCCTGAATCCCAACGATTTATGAATCAAAGTCATTAACCCTGCCGAATATGAGGAATATGTAGTAAAGAACTTGCAGTTACCCCACCCGCGAGCAGCCCATTCATTCCCCTGTCCCTTAAGGTGTGTTTCTTGCAACAAAACAATTTTAGCGCCATGCCTCTTACAATACTGCACAACTTTTCTGGCTTTGTGCAGGTCGTTCAGTCTCCGCACATTCCAACTCAACACCTTATACACCATGGCTCAAGCCAATGCAGCTCCAAGCGACATTATACCTTGCCCAGGTGGCCCTGCCCAGTCGTACAGCATGGTCTTTCCGATGCGAGGTGAACCCTTTTCATGAACCCCACCCCTGCCAACTGGGAAATTTGTACACCCCAAACCCCTCTCCCCCAAACCCCACCCACACTGCCCACCCCCAACTCGCAGTGATCACCTCCCCCCTCAACAATCCCATATAAACAATAGTATAGGCCACTGCCCGGGGGCGCCGGACACCACTTTCCAAGCGGCCATCCACACTTTAACAGCAGAGGAGGATCAACCAAAATAAAATAAAATGTGATAAAAGTATTCATGCAAGCCGCTGAACTGACTAGGTACATAACTAGCTATATCCCAGCTTGACCCTCCGGAGTGGGAGTCCCAATGAAACCCGCTTCCCTTGATCTCCTTCCCTTGACATAGATATGCCTGGTTACATATCACCTCAAGCACAGCCTGACGGACCTTCTCCAGGTCCCTTATCTTCTCGATGTGGCAGGTTCTCGATAAATTAATGCGCAGCCGGCACATCTGTAAAAGAATACGCTCTCCCATTGTGCTGCACCCTGATTTGGATGGGTACTGCATGGAATACTGCAGACCTTTCTCACGCAGCCTCCTCTTCACAGCTGCAAACGACATACGGGCCTTCTGGACCGCCAGGGTAAAGTCAGGATAGAAGGAGGCTCTACTGTTCTCATACATGAGGTCCCCAAGCTCCCTTGACCGTCTTAATATGGCATCTCGGCCGCAGTAATTGAGTACCTTAGCAATGACCAGCCTTGGGTTTTGACCCGGCCTTGGCACCACCTGCGTTATCCTGTGTGCTCTCTCTACTAAAAATTGTGAGGACAAAGCAGGCCCCTGCAGAGCATCCTTGATAAAAGTCTTCATGAACACCTCCAGGTTCCACTGGTGAACAGTTTCTGGGATTCCGACCACCCTTATATTGTTCCTGCGCACCTCGCTTTGAGATCATCATTCTTAACCCTAATGGCCTTCACCTCTCTTCTCAATTCTTGCACCGCCTGGGCTGTCTCATTGCTAGTGTCTTCTAGCGCCCCCACCCTAGTATCCACCTCAGAGGTTCTGCTGCTTTCCTTGTCGATCCTTTCTTGCATCCTGTCCACCTTATAGGTCAGTCCATCCAGCTTGGAGTTAATAAAAAAATGTATTCCCAATGCAATGTGATGCCCAACTGTATTTCATATTAGGTTATGCATACCTCTGGTCTATGTACCTCCTCTAATTCCACATCTTGAGTACATTCGTTGGAAAGAATAATCATTTAAAAAAATGAAATGTCAATCGTACTGACATGTAAAATGTTTCATCTCACAGAGCACTTCTGCACAAAGTAGTTTAAAATGATTACAAACCATATACTACAATGTTTGTTGTCGCAACACAAATAGAATATTCATATGAGCATGCCCTCGAAAACAGTGTATGTGATTTGGTCCTAATAATAAACATTTCAGATTTCACCTGATAACCTTCTGAGATGACACATGGACTTGATCTGAGATCACCCAGCAAAACATAGTGATTATTACGTTGCCTTCAAAAGTAGTTTGCTTTGTAATGTTTCCTTTGTAATCTATTCTGCATTAGGGAGGAAGTGTAACGTTGGAAACAAAATCAGAAAAGTTTGAAACCGTGCAAGGTTACATGCATTTCAGTCTCAAAGTATATCCTTTGTAGGATTTACTTTCATTCTAGCCAGGAAACTGTAAATATGCATACTTCATACTCTGGACCTGTTGCAAAGGAGGAAGTGATTGTAGTCGAAGTTCCAGCATCCCCCTATAACATAGTACTTGTTTTAATACGGATGAAAAAGCTAAATGAAACTGAAAAAATTAGATGCAGATGATGGTACGTACAGAGAGACACTGATACATACCACTTTGTGTAAATAAACAATACATAATAATTTTCAATATGTTGAAATTCCAAGCATAACACACGCACGTATTGCTCATTCTCATATAAAGGACTAGTACAATATAATTACTTGATAGGCGAGTGAGGTTGATGTTGACTCCAGAAAAGTACTTGATGCCGAATAATGATCCGTCATTTTCAGAACATTGTCAGAAAATAGTACAATGGAAAAGGTAAATTAGTATTAGAAATTTGGCCCCATCCAACACTATTAAATATCACTTTGTCCAAGTCAGTAGGGCTCACCATTGGGATACTAGACATGTTGGTGGTTTCGTCACAGGTGAGGGTCTGTGCTTCCATCAGTGTGCTCTACGTAAAGGACATGTCAACCAACACATTTCAAAAACATTTTGCGACTTTTAAAGGGCACTATGGCGTTTTTACTGAGGGTTACATTTCACTGAAATACTAGTCTCCCAAAAGCAGGGCTAGATAAAGTATACTAAAGTGAAACATTTTTAAATTCTGGTTATTCTGGTAGAGTAATACAAATGTGATGGAAATCAACACTGAAAACTCAAAACCGGTCACAAAGTTACCTTTTCAATACACTACTTTAAATAAATCGAGAGATCATAGAGAATACATATTTATATAGTCGTCATCGTCCTACATACCAACAAACATACATTCATTGTCCACTACTCACCTGAGCCAGCGTGTGCCGAAATTGAGTCGGAATTGCATTTGGAAGCAGTTTACAAAGAATTCTGGGTCGCAGTTTTTTTGTGTACTTTGATTTTTCGTGCATATCGTCGGTAAAGTGCAGACTGCAGATGCGGAATCGATTGGCCCTCACGTCTTCCAAGACAGTCTGGGCTCTACTTTCAATCTCGTCCACTGGAAAACCGCAATTTGTAATCCATCTTCTTATTAAATGAATATCCTTCGGGAATAGATGCAGGACTGTGCCCTGAGTTTTGGCATGGCTCACAAAAGGGCAACTGATAACGATACAAGAAGACATTCTTGAAAAGTCTGTAAGATCTGTATAAAAAATATAATATAATAATACTGTATGAATATGAATAAAGCAATTATTACTCTGTTAACTTTGTTTTAACTAAATAAAGAAAACCTGTGTAACCTAGTCGAATGAACACAGCGATAACTTTCTTACAGCATCAAAGAAACTTACAGCATCAAAAGAAAACATGCTTTCAAACATGGACCACGAAACATTTAATTCTATTACAATGCACAGTGATGCAATGTGCTATTTACCGAGATCAAAATACATCAAACATTCGATAATGGTTAAGTCTTTGAGATAAATGAACATTAGAATACTGAGTACATTAGGTGGAAATCGATAGAAACTTTCAGAGCAGCGATCTATGAACATATAGTAGCAAATAGGAGACCTACCCTTACTTGGACTAACAAATGAGCCGATTCAGCAAGCAGGGGAACATGTAGCCGTGGAAAAGGAATCCCGGGAAAAGGTAGCTCGATGACGATATACCTTGTAAATCTCAGAGGTGTTCTCCAGGTAAATGTCAAGGTGTTTATAAAGGCCTAGGAAAGTGGGTGTGTATGTGAATGTGTGACGTGTTAGTTGACACCCACTCAGCCTCGATGCCAATGTTTCACATCTGCCATACCTACCCACCCAGCTCACCCCCGAGTGCACAACCCTGCTCGTACTGCCTATAGGGCCATTGTTGAACCACCAATGCAAAATACTTGTGTGGGCCATTTTGTTTTATGAAAGGGGACAACTTTTTTGGCCCATCTGGGCTAGTTTGATGAGTTAATTCAATATGCTGCTAGTATTAGCCAACACTGTTGCTGAATATATTTTTTTTTAAATGCATAATTTACATAACCTTTTCATCAAAATACTCACCTTTGGGTAATATTCAAACAGTGTCCGAAAAGAAATGAATAGTGACTTTAAACTGTGTGCCACATTTTCATTGGTGCACGAGACAAACTTATAGCCGAGTACAAACCTGTTCATCGCAGGCAACTGCCATTGATGCTAGGGAGGAAGATGGATGGGGACGAGGTGAGTGCAAACGCCCCGGAACACTGTTCAGTGGACAAACACATATGTTGATTGCAGGGCCGGGGTCATGAAGAGGTGAGTAAAAGATATCACAGAATATTAGACGCATTTTTTGAGGCTAGTCATAGCCACATCAGCATGGCTTGGAGGCATGGGGACACAAGTAGTCAAGATAGGAGGTTGGAAATCACATTGCTTCACAAGACCAGAGCTAACATAAGGAAAATCTTTTAACAGATAAGAGAAAGCCTGCAAATCAGCATGTATCGTGGGACATTCCTTTTTGGGTAGGACAGTTTTGGGTAGGACAGGAAAGTAGGCCGAAGAGGCAAGAAGCTAGCTACCATTTCAAAACATGATCACATCCTGATTGGAGCAGTCTATTCTGACCCAGAGTGTTTCCACAAAAATGGAACACACCTATCAGTAAATGGGATGGAATTATTCCATACAGGGATTTTAAACATACTAGCAAACAGGGTCTGCGGATAAAGGTTTAGGAGAGCAAGAGTCTTTTGGATGAACACGAGTGGCCCTGGACCCACTCGGGTGTGGCGGCATGGGCCTGGAAGGATGCTGCCTAGAAGCGCAAGAGTTCTCACCATACAAGATGTAGGCCCCCAACACACAGACCTGAAAGCCCACAATGGGGGCAGTTGGTGAGCCAAGGGGGAGGGCCAGTTCCTGTTTCACGGTCCAAGTGCCCAAAAAGTTCAGAACTATGGTAACTCTGCACACATGTCGATTTGTGATATAAACACAGTAATCTTGTTGGTTTTATTATTATGTTTAATAAAGACTTTTATTGTCAACACAAAAACAAAGAGTCTGCATCATTTTGTATGATACGTAATGTATATTTTCAATGCTACATAGGGGCTAGCGATTCCACAGCTTGTGGCACCTTGAGCGTCCACACCCACCGAGCTGCCTTGCGAGCACATGGTCTTAGGTGCAAACTGCCATTGATACTGGGGAAGGAGGCAGGGAGGGGGATGGATGGTATTGAAGGGGGGAGTCTGGAGACACTGGGTCTGGGGAAGCCATGTGAACAATGTTGGTAACCATTTAGAAGATCCCTTTGAGGTGTACATGGTGTTTGGCAACTTGAGTGTTCCCACCCAACCAGCCCCAGTGGGAGCACACGATCATAGGTGTGAACTGCCATTGATACTGGAGGAGGGATGGATGGGCATGAGGCAAGCGCAATGGTCCCCGAACACTGCTGAAGGAACACAAACCTATATTAATTGCTGGGGCGGGGTCTTGAAGAGGGGATTCTGGAGACACTGGGCCTCATTAGGACCCTGGCGGAGAGGGTATTACGCCAGCGTAGTGCATGGCGTACCTCTCCGCCATACTACGAGTTCCCGTAGCGCCATGGAGGTTTTCTCCGCCTGGTTTTACCAGCCGGAGAAAACCATGGCGCTACGGGACCTCGTTGTTAATTACGCCACCGTATTTTACGGTGGCGTAATTAACTCCTTCCCCACTCCCATTATACCCTATGGGGCAAAAATGGGAATGGGGAAGGGCAGAATGGGGATTGGGGATTTACCGCTCCGCCGAGGTCGGAATGGGGCGGTAAATCCGCCAACCCCCATGGCGCTATCGGCGGCTTTCCGCCATGCTTCGCGGTGCATTTAGCACCGCGAAGTCCGCCTGGGTCGTAATGAGGCCCACTGGGTCTGGGGAGGCCATGTGAACAATGGTCACCATGCGGAAGATCCCTTTGAAGTGTACATGGTGTTTGGCAACTTGAGTGTTCCCACCCACCCAGCAAGCCCCCTTGGGAGCACACCGTCATAGGTGTGAACTACCATTGATGCTGGATGGGGGAAGGATGGGGAATAGATGATTGGGCGTGTTCTTGACTCACTGAAAAATTAAAAACATCTTTTCATATATGCTGATTTGTATTTTATTTGGTTTGGTGATGTTGATGGCACAAACAAACTACAAATTGTATACTTGTGGTTGCAGCATAGTGTGATAAAATCCCCTGTACTGTCCGCTGTCACTGGGGAATTTGGCGCGAATGGCTCAAACGACACAGGCGGGTATTACTTGTCGAATGCGGAATCCAAGCCTCCCATAAAGCCACCATGTCAACGAGCGGTAGGCCATCAGCCTTTAGCACCTGGGAAAGAGAAACATAAACATTTTAATTGAATGAACCACATAAGTGTCCCACCTTAGTTGAAAATGCATCCTAAATTCTATGGCATAGTTGCCCTTAGAAAAGTAACTTTCTGGAAAAATGTACTTGGGCTTTGAGGTATTGACATATTACATCGGTGAACATCCATTCAAACCAGAACGGTTTGGGCCGTAGAAAAATATTATTTTTTTGTTGAAAGTGAAAGACACATAAGCGGTGTACGCTCTGATTTGCAATAAGCGAGAGAAATGTATTCAATACATACTAAATTCATTTGTCAGTGATAGATCGAAGTTCCGACAATGTAGGAGAACAACATGAAATGTTAGTCGTCTCAGTGGTCAAAATTACATCACATCTAGAGTATACTTACTTGTTACTTGGATTGCGAGGGTGAATTGTTGCGCGAAGCTCGTGCAGAAGCACCATCACAATCCTCAACACGGACATTGTGAGGCAGGCTACCCTGAAGTCATGCAGCTCGGTAACCCATAGAGGTGGTGGGCCTTCTTCGGCTATGTTGGCCAAGCATTCAGAGTTTTTTTTGGCAGCAGCAGATCTCCACCTCGGTTGGCATGACCTTGCAATGATTGCAGGTAAACCAGGTGGAAATGTCTTTACATGTGACTAGGCTCAGGCACCTGTTCCGTTGATTCATCTTCCCAACTATCGTCCCATTCATGATCGTTTCTGCTTCTTTCTCTTTCCATTAGTTCCTCTTCGGAATACTCCGGCTCATACTGGTAGGGCTGTATTGTTGCTATTATACAATAAATATTTAAATAAAACAAAAGTGCCTTAGTTCTGCTAGTGTAAGTACCTGTTTGCGGGGCTTCATACTAGGAACATTGCTGAACAGAGCAGAAACGAGTCACGGGTGTTAAGATGGATTTCTGAACTCTGTCCTGGAGGGGCAGAGGTTCAGAAGGCCAGCCTAGTTTCTTGGAACAGAGTAACCTCTGGACAAGCCAGACCAATCAAGGTAGCGATCGCGGCGGTCAAGACTAGGTCTCAAGAAGGGTGAGGGTGACTGAAAGCCCGTAATGAGCACACAAAGCAAGGACACTTACAAATTACTCCAAGCAGGTGTTATATTAAAAATATAGACACATTTATTACAAGGCCTTTGTAATATTGACCATAGCAAAGAATCACGATAAAACTCAAGTAAACCAACACATCACAATCAAATACAATATATATACAATTACCGAAGGGTCTAAAGAGTTCGAAGCACGAAATATGCAGACCACCTAGATGGGGAGGAAAACAGGCAGTGCAAGTAATCGTTTAGACCCAGTTCGCCTTCAGGGGCCACCCAACTAGAAGGAAGTCCGAGCCCTACGAAGAGTGGAGCCTTGTGCTCAAAAGTACCTGCACACGCTGGTGCCAATGGGCCAATGGGAGTCTCTTCAAGGAAGTCAACCAGTTCAGAGTGGTGAACAAAGGAGGGCGAACAAATCTCTGCTACTCAAGCGCGGCCTCCACTTGTGGGCAGAAGCAGAGCGCAAGTGCGAAAAAGGGTGTGCTGTTTAACACAGCGAGGAAAAGCCACGGGCTACTAAAGGAGGGCGACCAGTTCCTAGCGTTGCTACTCACCGGTCCCCGATGCAGGCAGACCCAGGCTTCTCCGCGTCAGTTTCAGTGCTGGCAGGTTCAGATATGAGCAGGGGGCGTCTCGGCGTCGTGTAGATTACGCGACAGCAGAGTTGAGGATGTCCCAAACGCAGTGAACCCGCACAGTTTGTTACCACAGCAGGGCAACGGAATGGCCGTGTGTATTTCAGCCCAATGTACACTTCTCACTTCAGACCTGGGAATGCCAAGTGTACGAATCGTGTGAGAGTGCTAAGGACGCGGAATACAACACAACCTGACGGCGGTAACAGAGCAAGACTCCTGAGTAAGCTGGTCAGTCCACTGGTTGGCCCAGAGACGCTTCCGAAGGCTTACGTGCAGGAGATGATGAAGATGCCGAGAATAGTTGTTCCCACTATTCCAAAGGGTCGAAGTACCAGTACAGGCCTTCTCGTTCGATCAGAAGCAGAATGGTTTCACAGAGCGACAGCAGTGCAGAGGAGCAGTCCTTCAGCGGTCACCAGCGATTCCTCGGTTCAGCCTCGTAGTTGCAGGATACTTGGCTCCTGTATTCCTTCGTTCGTGAGAACTCAGGGGATCGACATGGTAGTGGTGTTTCCAGCCTCCTCTTATCCACGGTTCCCTTCGTGCCAAAACAGAGGGGACCCAATGGGAGATCTGCTCACAAAACACTGACCGCATACGTGGACCTATCACGGACCACGGTGGTCCCAGGCATTCACGACACACTAGACTCTCTGGCACCCAGGATGTGTATTGGGACCAGACATCCCACCCCACATCTTGGAAGCACACACAAGGCCTGTAGAAGCCCGCGAAAGCATCTGTGTTTTGCGGGGAAGTACATGCCCAAATAAGGAAGGCCCCGGGTCGGCTCGACCTGGGGAAGGTGAAGGGGGCAAGACGGTCAGCGGGCAGGACAAAGAGCCTCGTGGTCTGGCCATTTTGGGAGCCAGGCCACCATTTTGGGCTAAGCACGAGAAACGCGCTTAAACAGCCAAAAGGAGCTCAAAACACAAAGAAACGATCGCTGCCACCAGTCCCGTCCGTGATTCACTTGCACCGTTCGTTAACAATCCAAAGAGAGTGTCTAGGGCTTGTAGAAGACTAGAGACCCAAGAGAGCAGTAACTTAGCTTACAGTGCCCTCTTGTCTGTAACGCTCACCTGATTCCCGTAGAGGCGCCGGTCTTGACTGGGCGTATACCGTATCTTCAAAGGTGATGTGTAACACACGGCTGGCTCTTTGGGCTGGACCTCTGTGCAATGTATGTCTGACTCGAAGGGTAAGATGTCTGCAGATAGAAAATATGGGATTAAGGAACTGGGTTATTGAATGTCTCTCTCTTCTTCCCTTTTCTTCTCCAGTAGAACCCCAAAGGTTAACGCTCTCACCTTAGGTAAGTGAATGCTGTGCTCTCCATCTGCCGCGGGGCAGGGTGCTGTAACCAGTTTCTTCACTGGATAAGGGGAGCAGGCCTCTTGACTTCAGAGGACTGCTGTCCGTTGTTTACTGCACGAACGGTAAGTTTCGAGTAATTCTAATGTCTTTAAAGTCTTTAGTAATGATGTCTCTTGTTTTGCAGGGTTCCGGCGATGGCGGATGACGGGCTGAAGTGAGTTGAAAATGGAGCCCGTGTGATGAATAGAAGCGCCTGGAAGCACGTAAGTAAGCGCTTGTTGCCTGCTTCACGATGCGCTCTAACTGTCTTTTTATTTTGCAGGTACAAGTTCGGAGCGGCTGCAGGGTGCCGGAATACCCACTGGGTTAGATGTGGAAAGGAGTAATGGCACGTGAGTATTAAAGTTCCCCAATGTCTTTAAACGCACCTTGTTTTGTCTTTCAGATGCGGGATGCAGCGCCGAAGGCCTCCGGAGCGTGCAAAGAGTTGGTAAGCTTTTGTCTTTCAGATGCCGGAATGCAGTGTGAAGACCTCCGGAGCGCACGAAGAGTAGGTAAGCCTTTGTCTTTCAGATGCCGGAATACAGCGTGAGGCGTTGGTGACAGCCGATGGACCAGGTAAGTGAAGAGCTGTCACTGAAGACCGTAATGCTAACCTGTTCTTTCTTGTCTTTATAGGTGTTGCTGAAGACTGGATTCAGGATGGTAAGCCTTTTTCCTTAGGCCCAGGATCAGATGCAGAAGACACGATGAGCGTTCTGCTGCAGAGGATGCAGAATAACGCAAAGCAAGATTCATCTATCGGGTGTGGTTTAAATAGCCTCCTGTAGTGCTTAGGTATCTCCTTCCACAGCCACGCCTAGGTAAGAAAAGAGTTCCTGCTTTCCAGAAGAGTTCCAGTGTTCTGAATCTAGAGAGTGGCTCCTGCCCCACCCAACAGGAAAAGTAGTTCCAAACAGAAGAGGATCAGAGGCTCAACTGGCAGGCAAGTAAGCAGCATGGTCTGCTGCAGGTAAGTCCACCCAAGCATTATGAGCCCGGCGCTTCCAGCGCTGGGACTGGGCATATTTATGAGCCTGGTGCCACTGGCGCCAGGACTGGGTCCAAAAGGTCCCAATTGGGACTGGTTGGCACTCGGAACCTGGGTTATGGATCTGCTTCCAAGGGAGTTGGGAAAACCCTGACCTTTTGGAAGCAGAGATCATGACACTTGTGCCATGTTGCGCGAAAGCTGCAACATGATAAAAGAACTACGGAAAACAACGTTTCCCGGTACTGACTGTCTTAAGGGCATGTCAGTTTCACCCATAAGAATGGAGCGAAAGCCCAGAGGAGTGCGGCAGAAGGCTGCACCTCTCTGGCAAAGTCTATATCATGGTGAAAACAGCAGCAACAAGTTTAGGGGTTGCGACATGGAAGGAAAATTACCCACAATTAAGAAATCTTTCCTAACAACGGGCGATTGTTGCTAAATTTAGTTAAGCGATTGAAAAAGCAATGTTGTCTGCTGAGAAAGGGTCCGTTTATACTTGTTGAAGAAAGAAGCTTCCTGGCATTTCCATGGAGACACGTCAATAGTCTCCTACCCTTTAGGCCTATTCCGCACCTTGATCAGTTGGGTCTCACTCGCCTTATTTTCTCACTTAAACTATGTGCCTCTCTGTAACTTGTATATTTGTATATTGCATATTTTTGTAATCGCATAAGCCTTTATTGCATACCCTTGTATATTCTATAACCATGTAAACTATGCAAGCCTTTATTGTATATACTGTATATCTTGTAACCATGTAAGCCTTGCATCTTCCTACTGCTGCGCCATGTTACTTACGGGTCTGGTGCGCATAAAAGTGAATAAACAAACAAATGATAGCTTGCGCTCAGAGAATGTTGACACGAGACGTGCATTGGCATTGTGAAAAGGGGCATAAGCGTCTAGGGATGTCAGTTTGAGGGGCGGGCGATCTGTATTCTTGATGCAAGGGCAGTTGAACTTAGGGCGATGCATCAATGTATAAGATTAGCACAAGATGTCTACGCCCAACCCATTGTTTTCGCATGTGTGAAAGTGTGGAAAACTAAGGTAAGATGCATAGTAAAAAATGTTAAGATCGATTACAGTATGCTTAAAAATACATGCCTGAACGATCGGGACTATAACTCTTTTTTTTTTTAAAGATCTTTTTATTACGTTTTTGCAATGCAAGAAATCAACAGTTTACATGACCATTTGCCTGGTAATGGGCCGTGCTAAGTATCCACAAACCCCACATTTCTTCTACCCCTGTACCCTCCCTACCACCCCTGATGACCCGATGCCCTGAAACTACGCCCACCCCCCCACATTTTAATAATTAACCAAAATAACCACAGTAAGAATAGTACACACACACAGTAGAATAATCATGAGTTTGTATAGAAGCCTTCTTATTAGGACACATAGTTTCATAAGTTCATTTCCTTTTATTTGCAACCTATAATGGACGTTTTCATGTGGGCCAGGATTGGATTCAAGGGCGTTTGCGGCCCTGCCTGGCGATTCAGCGCCTTATGTGTACGCGAAGCCAGGAGGTCAGCTCCCCCCAACTATTCATTTGATGTATGCGTCTACCATTTCCCCAAATTGGTCTGCTTGCATAGGTCTGCCTCATTCCCACACAGTCCAGCGCGCACATCTTAGAGATGAATCTTAGGCAAGCTTGTGTAGTAGGAATTTTAATCGCCTTCCACTGCTTGATTAATAACTTGTGTGGCGTAAATAGGATTGTGTGCGCTAGCTGTCTTATAATAGAGTCTGTGTGCCAGTCGGTGTCCCCTGCACTGAATAGCATGGGCCCATGGGCATAGTCAATACAAATATTAGGGACACGAGTGATCAACTTAAGAGTTCTCTTCAAATATTTTTGTATAGCCGGGCATGACCACATGATATGGCCCATCGTGCCCGTCGTCCTGCATTGGCACCAGCACGCAGGGGAGCAAGCAAGACCCATGCGGTATAGTTTGCTGGGCGTGTAGTACAGTCGTTGGATTAACTTGTATTCCACTTCTCTGTTACGGATACTGTATGACATGGAAGAGATGTTCTCAAAATATTCGTAAATGTCGGCTATGTCTACTGGGGTGTTTAAGGCACTTGTCATGATGCCGCTCCCGGGGAACCGGTTCAAGCCCTGCGTCCCCGAAAGCGGACATCCAGTCCCCAAGGAAGGACCCAGCAACCCCATATAGGGGCCCTTTGGACAGTGTCCTATGGCGCCAGGCTCATAAAAGACATCAGTCCTGGCGCCATAGGCGCCAGGCTCATTATGGGAGTGCTTGGGTGCACTTACCTGATGCAGACCATGCTGCAGGATCCCGGCCTCCTTGAGGCCTGAAAGGAACTACTTTACCTGTGGGCTAATTTACCATCCGGGGAAGGATACATACCTGATGGGAGGAAGGATACATACCTGGAACTTCTTCCAAGGCTATTTAAACCCCACCCGAACAGCCACACGTGCTTCGCGTTGTTCTGCATATAGCAGCTGGACGCTCCCCGTGTCTGCTCCTGCATCCTGACTTCTGCCACGCCTGCCAGCATCCTGGATCACCTGCAAAGGAAGAGAAGAAGAGAACAGAAGAAGGAAAAGTCCTTACCTGCTAAATCCGCATCCCGGAGACATCTCGCCGACAATCCTGAAAAGGAAGACTTTTATTTAAAAGCTCATCGCGTCGATCGCTGCAGCGCCGCATTACACTCACCTTTACAGGGCGCCTCCATGTTCAGCAGCGATCATCCGGATTCGCAGTCACGCCCCAGCGCCTAGGGAGAAAAAGACCAGAACAAAAGGTGAGAGAGAGAAGGGAATAAGGAAAGCTAAATCTCCATGTTAAGACTTACCTGTTGATTCATTCCCTCTTCATTTCGGGTCCGCGCCGCATCCTGGCATATCCGGACCCCAGCCCCTAAGGGGAAAAAGAGACAGCGTTAATGAGCGAATGAAAAGACATTACCAAAAAACGCTCATTAAAGACTTACCTGATTTCTACAAGGATTTCACCTCTCATCTCGGGTCGGTGCCTGTTCCCCGGCATTCCGTACCCCGGCCCCTATGGGGAAAAAGACACTAGCATTAGTACATTAATGCATGGACACAAGGGGAACCTCTTATCAAAAAACTTACCTGGAAGCCAAGCAGTTTGGTTCTCATCAATCCGAAAATCCAGTGAAGTAACTGGATACCAACGCGCCCCTGCATCAGAAGCAGGATGGAGAGCTCGTCCTTCCAGACCCTAAGGTGAGACGCTACGAGAAATCACAGAAGGGTTTCGAGGAGGGTGAGAGGGGAAAGTGGGAGGCCGATTGCATTACCCCGCAGACAGTTAATCCCCTATTTTCGCCTACAGAAGGATACTTCTGCGAGCCAGACAAGCCAGATTTGGGGGCCCGGTCCAGTCCGTCTTCCGAACCCTGCGCATCACCTTAGAAGAGGTCACAGCAGCGCGAACCAGGCCAGCGCCTCCGTGGGAGTCAGGTGAGCGTAACAGCACTGGATCATTGTGTTGAGAGAGTTATATTGCGTTGGGTGTTTTTCGGGGAGCAGATGGTGTAGAATGAATGCAATTGTGGGTATTCAGTAGAGCTACGCTCCATTTCCAGTTCACCTGCTGAGGGGGGGGTCCTGTAGAATCTGTTTGATTGTGTTGGTTCTAATCACTTCTCGTATGGTATGATAGTGTATCCACTCTATATGTTGCAGTCCGAGTATTCTGCTGGCCCCTAGGAACCTCAATGGTTCATCCCCGTCATAAAGGTCCACCGCTCTAATCTAAGGCCATAGGGAATGTTGGGGTTTGTGTAAGATGTGGTCATGGCCTATTGAAATAATTGCGCGTTCGCTGATCCAGGCAGAGGCTGCCCGGATATCGGACCCCAATTGTCCGGCTCATCCTCTGCCATTCGGTTAACGTTGGGCCTAACAACGACTGTGTTCTGATGCTTTCAGGTAGTTTATTCTGGGGGATGGCCAGGATTTCTGCCGGCGTATATGGTGATATAAGGGAGAGATCCATTGTTCTCCAACTGGATGAGTCAGGTGTGTCCAGCCTTCTTTTGGCCCAGCATAGTTGGGCGGCTTGGTAATAGGTCCGCCAGATTGGTACAGCTAGGCCTCCATCGCTTTTGGAGACCTGTAGAATTTCAAGATGAACCCTAGCCTTTCTGCCAAATGAATTGGGACAGTTGCATGTCCAGATGCCTATACATATTTTGCGAGGGGGTGCAATAAAGCATCATTGCCAGGTATATCAGTTTTGGAAGCGAGTTCATCTTGAAGGCATTAATGCGTCTTACTAATGATAGTGGTAGTGTTGCTCTTTGCCAGGGCAGGTGGGTAGTTTAGGTTTGTGATTTTGTGAATGGATGGGGCAATATTGACTCCTAGATACTTGATGGATTGAGGTTGAAGACGGAAAGGGGCTACCCCGCCTGGGTCCCATGGTATGTCTGATCTGTTGGGGAGAACCTCTGATTTTGACCAGTTCACCTTATAACTTGTCATGGGTCTGAATTTGTGTAGCAGATGACATAGGCGTGGGAGTGAGACTGAGGGGTTCTGAATGTAGACCAGGAGATCATCAGCATACAGGAATATTCAGTGTTCCTCTGACACCCTGATCTCACTGTTCCAAGATGGGTAACTGCGAAGTTTTTCCACCAGTGGTTCTATGGACAATGCATACAGAAGGGGGGGAGAAAGAGGCAGCCTTGTCTGGTGCCTGAATGTAGATTGAATTTGTTGGAGGCATTTCCGTTTGGGATCACCGAGGCTTGGGGGTTTGTATACAATAAGTGTATGAGCCCAAGTAAGGCGGGTGGGAACCCATAGGTCGTGAGTGCACTGAACTTAAAGTCCCACCTTACTTTGTCAAATTCTTTTTCAGCATCAAACGTTAATATTAGTTTGTCTCGGCTGTCGTGTCCGGCGAGCACTTTTAAGAGTCGTCTGACTCTGTCTAATGAGTGACGACCTGTGATAAATCGTGCATGATCTTTGAGGATAAGTTGTGGGAGTATTTTGTCGATTCTATGTGCTAGGCTCTTAGCCAATATTTTGGCATCCGCGTTAATAAGTGAGAACGGCCGGTAGGATCTACAATCTTCTGGGTTGCGTCCCTGTTTGTGGAAGATGATTATATTGGCCACCATCATCGACTTTGGTAGGTGGCCCATAGTCGATATTTCGGCAAATAGATTCGAGCACTGGAGCTATACGGTCCACCATTATTTTATATAGATCTTTTGGTATGCCATCAGGTCCTTATGCCTTTCCCCCCAATAGTGAGGCTATGGCCTGAGTGATTTCATCAGCTGTTAACGGTGTCGCTAGTTCTACCTTTTGTGAGTCATTGATTGTTTTTAAATGGAGCGTGGCAAGAAACGCCTCTATAAATTAATGGGCAGTTAGGCCGGTTTTGCATATAGTTCGCCATAAAATTCCTTGAAGTGCTTGTTGATGTCTTTTTCATTGGTCAGTGACTTCTCCTCCTTAGCCCTGATGCTAAGTATCTGTTGGGTGGCCTGTCTGGTGCGAAGGGCAAGCGCCATCTGGTGGAGTGGTTTGTCGGCATCTTGGTAGTAGGCCTGTGACCAGCTGGAGAATTATTTTTGCACCCGTTGAGTTGTGATTTGTTTGGGCTCCGCTCTAAGCATGTTGCGCCGCATGATTGTGCTGGGGTCACGGGTCTATTTATGTTGGGATTCTGCAAGTGCAATGTCAGCCCCAATCTGTTTTTCTTGATCCCTCTAACCCTTAAGTTTGTGGGCCGATCGCAATATGCATTGCCCTCTAAGAAAGGCTTTGAATGCATCCCAGCAGGTGGTGGGGGAATAGTTGGGAGTCAGATTGGTTAGCCAGAATAGGTCTATGTCTTTGCTGAGCTTCATGGTGAAGTCTGAATATTTCGACGCTCTTAGGTTTAGGCGCCAAGTTGGCCTGTCCGTGGGTGTGTCTGATATCATGATACGAAGGAGCACTGGTGCATGGTCTGATGCAGTCATAGGGAGGATTATGCATTGTCTCACTTCTGAGAGGATTTTCGTTCGGGCTATCCAGTAGTCCAGTCTGGAGTATGACTTGCGCCAGTTTGAGAAAAATGTGAAACCATGTTGTTGGTGAGGGATGCGTCCCTATAAACCTGACAGTCCCAGATTAGCCATCAGTGCAAGTAGGGTAGTACGTTTGTGTGAGGTCGGGGGTAGCGATAGTGTTGTGCCCTGGCGGTCCATTGGCATATCTAGGATTGTATTCCAGTCCCCACCAATGAATGTGAGATTCCCCAGAAACTGTGCACATTCGCGAATACTTGCGTGAAAAACGTAGGGGTGTCGCCAGTTGGGACATAGACGCTCAGCAGCGTTATGGGATGTTGCTGAATCGGCCCTGGATCAGAGCGTATCTTCCATATTTGTCTGAAATGATGTGCAATGTGTGGAACAGGGCGCGTTTATGTTTCAGGATAGAGACGCCCCTTTTACCCCTGTGTGGTGAATGGGTTGACGCCCCAACCCATCCTCTGTTTATTTTCCCCAATTTATGGGCATCCAGGTACGTTTCCTGGAGAAAGGCGATGTTGCATTGTGTGTCTCGTAGGGGGTTGAGGAATCGCTGTCTCTAGATTTGGTGCCCTAATCCCTGTACGTTGAGTATCATCGGGGGTAGATCAGCCATTCCCACGGGGGCAGAGTTGCGCAGTGGTTGAGGCTGGGAAGCTATGTGTGTAGCTATGTCGGGGGGAGGGGGAGACTGGAATGGTCCAAAATGGTGTGTGCGCGCGCGCATACAACTTTTCATAAAACAAACATGACCTTGAACCTGAAGGTCATTACATTAACATTGGGACAGAAATGTGAGGGGGCTCAATAGCTATCTAAAAAGGAATAAGGTTATGATGTACTTGAAGAGACTGAGAATTGACATTGCCTTATTGCAAGAGACTCACTTAACTAAAGAGAAACAGGGGTTGGTGGAAAGGAAATGGAAAGGAATCACTGTAGGGTCAACATACTCAGGGTATGCCAGAGGGGTTATCACGAGGGTGGTACCCAATGTCCCCTTCAAACTGTTACAGTCCACCATAGAGCCCGATGGGAGGACGGTCGTGATTAAGGGCTTAGTGGAAAACAGAGAACTGAGCATTGTCAATACGTATACCCCCAATCAAGATGCTACAGGTTATTTCAGGACCTTATATAATAAAATGTGTCCATATTTGGGGGGAGCAGTCATATGGGGAGGAGATTTTAATTGTACGCTTGACCCCAAGGTAGATAGATCAGATACCAAGAACAACAAACCCACCCCGGCAGCCAGGACCTTGCTGTCCCTACTGAAAGACTTCAATCTGGTTGATGTGTGGAGGATGCACCACCCACAAGACAGGCAGTACTCGCAATATTCTGCCCCACACGATTTATACACGAGACTGGATTATATATTTGTTGCATCAGAGCTGATGGGGGAGTTGACAGGGTCGGAATATAAAGCAAGAGTCCTCTCTGACCACTCGCCTCTCATTATCACGTGGCAATACATGCCACCGAGAGCACGGATCCCCACTTGGAAACTTAGGGCCGAGGCCCTGAAAGGTGTCATATTTAGCGAGTCTATGAGACACGAAATAGTGGAATATTTTGAACATAACATGGGTAGTGTGGACTCAGCTGGGAGGCATTTAAGGTTGTGATGAGGGGGGCGGCAATATCTAGATCCAAAGGCCTGCTAGGAGGAATAGTACGGAAGCTGCAAGATACAGAGAGGAAAATGGAGGCAGTCATGCGAAAGGGCGAGCACTCCCCTGAGGAGGCTGGGAAGATACAACTGTGGCAACAAGAGTGCGGGAACATTGGGTGAGATTATATAACTTGAGCCATAAAAAATACATAGAGAGACAACACGCGGAAGGGGACAAACCGGGCAGGCTACTAACCTGGCTCTATAAGAGCGAGGCACCCAGACAACCAATCAGGGCAATACAGGGAATGGAGGGACAAATGCTAGATACCCAGGAAGGGGTTAACAGGGGCTTTCTAGAGTTCTACCGGCAACAATGCGAGGACGTTGGGCAGGGGGAAGGAGAGGATGTGACCGAAACGTTGGCAGATATTGGCCTTCCCGAGCTGGGGACTGCTGAGAAGGAGGCCCTGGAGACTCGGATCACGGAGGAGGAACTAGAAGCAGTGATTAAGTTGTTGCCCACTAGTAAGGCGCCAGGCACGGATGGTCTCCCGAGTGAGTTCTACAAAACATACAGGGCGGAAGTGATCCCCCCTCTGTTGGCAATGCTTAATGAAGCCCTAGATAGGGGTATACTGCCGGAGTCTCTGGGGGAGGCGATCATTGTTCCACTGCTCAACAAACCTTGCACAGACTGTGGGGTCATATCAACCTCTATCCTTGTTAAATCAAGATAGCAAGATACTTACAGCAGTGTTGGCGAACAGATTGAGACCTGTAATCGTCAAACTCATTCACCCTGATCAGACTGGGTATGTACCACACATGAGTAGATCGGATAATCTTAGGAGACTACACCATGTTATAGACCAGACACAGGAAGACCCACAGGAGGTTGCTATTGTATCGCTAGATGCAGTGAAGGTCTTTGACTCGGTCAAGTGGCCTTGGCTGTTGGCCGTCTTGAAGGAGTATGGGGTCGGGCCCACGTACTTGAGATGGGCACAGCTATTATACAGTGCGCCCCTGCCCCGGGTTAAAACGGGAGCGACGGTCTCAGAGCGATGGCAGCTTGGAAGGGGTACTAGACAGGGATGCCTGTGGTCCACAATGCTGTTTATTTTGGCGTTGGAGCCCCTGGCGATGTACCTGAGACAGCAATATGATGAGGTAGGGATCAGCACAAAGGAAGGGCAACATCTAATATCAATGTATGCTGATGACATACTACTATACCTAAGATACCTGGAGGAGAACTTACAATAAATACTAGAAGTGATGGAGAGATATGCAGCGCTGTCAGGCATAACGGTGAACCCTAGAAAGTCAAGTATATTTCCACTAGGCAGGTACAGAGGGATACTTCGAGAGAAACTGCCGGTACTACAGATACAATGGGAGACCAGAATCTTCAGGTACCTGGGGATTGATGTATATCACACAGCTGGATCCGAATATAAGCATAACACTGAGAAGGCACTGGCTAAGCTCCAGAATAGTATGAGGTTTTGGGCTAAGCTCCCTCTGGCCATGATGGGGAGAGTAGCGTTACTGAAGATGGTAGTGTTGCCTAGATTGCTGCATTTTTTCGGGAACATACCATACATGATACTGAGGCGCTTCTTCGTCAAGCTTGAAGGCATGTGCAGAGGGTCCTTGTGGAAGCTTCAGAACACATATGACCAAGGGGGCATTAAACTGCCCAACTTCAAGGTTTACTATCCGGCCAGTCAGTTGCAATACGTGATCAGAATGGTTATCGGAAGACTCCACATCGGAGTCCAGACTACTACGGGCTGAGTGTGGCCTGTTCTTTTTGAAAGAATGGATATGTGTGCCGAAGCCACAGCAGGGCAGGGAGGTGAGATTGTTAGACCTTGGTTGGAAGATTTGGCGAAGAACATGTTGTGTCATGGGGAACCCAACCCTGTGCACCCCACAAGTGCCGCTAGTGACCTTGAAAGGAGTTGACGAGCAATTGAGTATGGTAGTGCGCAAGCTGTGGGAACGGATCGGAATAGCAACGTTAGGGGACATCTGGCATGAGGGGAAGGCAGTGGCATTTGACTCACGGCAGAAACCGGGGACAATACATTGCCTATACTAGGCTGGTGCGGAAGGTAAACGAGACATGGTCAGAAATAGAATTGGAGGATCCTCCTGCCATGGCCATAGAAACATTTTATGATATATAAGAGGGAGGTCATGAGATCTCCCGAATCTATGAACTAAGGATGTCAAAGGTGGGGAAGGAGGTGCTCCAGCTGAGAAGGGACTGGGAAGAGGAAGCTGGGGAAACCATGAATGATGGGTTGTGGATGACGGTTCAGAGATACCACAAGAAGGTATCTAGAAATACACGGCTGCAACAAATCCAGCTATATATCATGCATAGAGCATACTTGACCCCCTGCCCCCAGAGGATTGCTAGGTTCAAGAATGCCAGGATACAAACCTGCCCCAAATGCGGGGAGGTGGATGCAGGTATAATACACATGTTCTGGACGTATCCTGAAATAAGGAAATTCTGGGGGGAGGCGGCTCACCTCTTGTCTGAGAAAGGGATCAAATTAGATGTGGAATCTGTGTGGGCATGCATGTTGGGGGAATTCTCTAGATCACGTAAGCTAGCACATGTCAGCAAACTCAAGGACCTGGCCTATATACTGGCCAAGTGCAGAATTGCCATGGGGTGGAAAGCAACAAATCGACTGAGAGTGGACGTATGGTGGCATGACCTTCAGAAATGGGTGGACACCGAAACAGTGGTATGGAGTGAGGCGGCCGATAGGGGAGGGGAAGAAGAAGCAGAGACACTGGGAGCCTGGAGGCATTTGGTAGCAACCTTGTCGCATCCTATCTCAACTGCCCTCGATGAGGAGGATCCTTCGGAGGGTGAGGGGACACCCCAAGGGGTGACGACCGTGGTAGGTGATGGAAAGTAAGCTCAGGGGGAGGGGGTAACAGTGGTTAAACATGTTGTGATATATATTAAGAATGGAATTCACTGTTCTGTTTGCTTTGGTTGTTGTGTTTGTTTAAATTAAAATTATTTTTTTTTAAATCATTGGGACTGACAAACAGTATCCCAATACCGCTTCTCAAAAGCCCATGTACTGAGAAAGATGGGAGAGAGCGAGCAAATCTCAGCCACCCCTCAGGCATGATGGTAGGAATCATCGGGGGCTGCCAGTTTTACTCGAGGACTCTGGTGGGGGGAAGACGGAAGGGGTTTGTTCCAATAAGAAGGCAGGTTAGTTTGTTGCCTGTCGCTCGGGTTCAAACGATCTAGGCAAGTAGATTTATCATCATTGGTTGTATAGTTTCTCTCGGGCAAAACAAAGGGGGGTCTGGGAATCTCTCTACCAGCACAAACACAGCCCAATGACCTGTTATTGGGTGAATAACCCCTGGGAGAGACTCTACCAAGTATTTAGCTCACTGTCTTTTTCACAGAGAAGAAATGTGCCCGCATATCAGTGTTTGTCCTGCCCGGGGGCAGTCCAGCACCGAAATGCTAGCCAATTCTCCTCTGAACAAGAGTACCAACAGCAACCCCATACACGTGTTTCAGCCTTGCTGGGCATCATCAGTGAGGTGGAGCTCTGCCTCTCTAAGAACAGCGAGCAAGCGTTCCACGTCTGGATCGCCCTGGTAACTTGGGGTGAGACCCAAAGTTATTTTATGCAAAACAAAGGTGGGTCTGGGAATCTCTCTACCAGCACGAACACTGCCCAATGACCTGTTCTTGGGTGAATAACGGGGTATATTATCCTTGTAAATGAAACATGCTAAGATACCCTTGCAAGGCACCATTGGTTGGGGAAAAACAGTATGGGGACGGACCCATCATGTTGACGGTAGGGGGTCTATGCGGTTAGGGCCATTCGGTCGTCTGCCTGTGCGTTGTCGCTTGCCCCGTGGTCGTCGTCGTTGGAGTTGCCATTGTTGTTGGAGTTGCCATTGCACGGCCTCCATTTGGTGGGTTGGTCTCTCCTCATTATCAACAGGAAAATCAGTGAAGACGGATCTGTGTGATCCGACCGCGGCTGATTTTCCCACGGCCCAAAGGTTTGCATGTGACATGTATGAACCACAAAAAGTTCATACATTTCCCATGCGAACACACGTTCAATACCCCTACACCTCCAAACCCACAACACACCCACGACACCCCCCACCCACACCCTCAACACACCCCCACCCACGCCCCCAACATAAACAAACCCTACTTAACTTCTCTTCACGCTGTGCCCTTGCAGCGCCAGTTCCCTTTCACTTCTGTGACATGGAATTGGCGCAGCAGGGTCCTTTTCTTTTCTTTTTTATTTTTTTTTTCTGGGAGTTGCGGGGGACTCCCCTGCAGTCTTTTTTTGTAATACTTACCTACAATGCTACCACCAAAGGTTTGAACTTTTGGTGTTAGAACCTTTGGTGGTAGCATTTTTTGGACTTTTTGTACGGTCAGACCTTTTTTTTCAGTCCAATCGTACAATTCCGTGAAGACGAGGTCTTGTTGTTTTAGCAGGCATCAGGCGTCTTCTGGGTCGTCAAATGAGTGCCATTTTTTTTCCAGTAGGAGGCACCAGACTGCAGGAAATTTCAGATAAAATGTGTGGGATGTGCCTTGAAGTGCTCTGAATAGTCGAGCAACCCTTTTCCTTCCGCGGGACACTTCAACGGAGTAGTTATTGAAAATGTGGATTTCTGACCCTTCCGCTCTTATTGTACCCACAGATTTGTAGGCACGGAGTATGGCTACCTTATGTTGAAAGTTAAGAAGCCACTTTGTAATGGGTCCTGGGCGGTCTCCTGCAGCCGCTTTTGGGATTCTGTGGATTCGTTCAATTGTATATGAGCGTGAATCCTGGATATGCAAGTGGTGTAAGAATAGTCAATATGCAAACGCCTCGAGGTCCGAGCCTTCTGCTTGTTCGGGGAGGCCGATGATTCAGAGGTTGTTACGTTGAGAGTGGTTTTCAACTTTCACCCCGAGACGCTGCACTTTCTTTGAGGCCATCTAGGTTAGTGGCTGCCACTGCGCTGTTATCCTCAAGTGCTCTTATTCTCTGTGCATTGTCGGTTGTGCGTTCTGCTTGGGCGGTGAGGCGGGTTTGTATATCCTGAATATCTCGCTTGATTTCCAGCACTGTAAAATGTGTTTCTTGAGTGCTATGGCCAATTGCTCTCATTTCCGTGAGAAGTGTCTGTAGTTGATTTTGTACATCCATTTTTGCGTGCTGCTGTGTTGACCATCGTAGGAGTGGTTTAGTAGAGTCTGGTGCTGTGTCTCCATTGTTGTTGCCGGGTAGGTTCCTTGCCATAACCCCCCGCCAGGCTGTCAGATGGGAAATAGGGTTTGGCGTGCCCATAAGCAATTGCGGTTCCTGGGTTTAACGAGTGCAAGTTGACAGGTCAAGAGCCCAGTTACTTCTGCCAAGGTCCCACTTGCTTCTGATGCAGCTGTCAATGGTGGACACACGGGCAGGGATGGTAATCGGCTAGGTTTTCTCGCTGAAGATGTTTTTGGCCTCCACCCCAGTTTGCTTAGGTAAGCCCAGTCATTCTCATGGGCAGCTCAGTTATGGTGTTGTATTAAGTTGGCGCAGTGCAGGTTAGTTGATGTGTGCAGTTTTGCTTGCGTAGGACCCCTGTAGGGTCTGCAAATGAGCAGCGGGAAATGGCACCCCTTTGTTTGCTGCTTGAGCGTTTATAGTGTCCGTATCAGCCAGTTATGCATTGCCATGGTGATAGAGGGGTTCTCGACCAACGGATATTGTGATGTCGCACAGGGGGTGATGCATGTGTTGATCTGTAGGGTTTACGTGCAGCTGTCAGAGTTCTGTTTCAGAGGATGTGGGTGGGGATACCACAGGCAATGTTCCACTGTTATATCTTTTTTACCTCTGCCATCATGCCTGCCAGAAGCTCCCCCACTCCCTGGTTAGTAATGCGTTGAGTGACTGTTACTTTTACTCCCCCTGGTTTGGCCTTATTGCCGTGACATTTGGTGTCTTTTATCAGGGTGGCGTTTCCCCAACTCAGTTATCCCCGAAATATGCTTACTCATGTCCTGCTGAGGCATCCAGCCCCATGAAGAGCTCAACAAGAGCCCCGGCCTGATGTCATGAAGCATGCCCACTTGACATGGGGGAAGATAGGGGCACCACCGGTCCGCTTCTCATAGCTCTCTACCATTTATTGTTGCAAAGGCCGTTGAACCAAAAGCGTGTGAGTTGAGAGCTATGGCTTCTTTAGCAGGGTCAGGGATTGGGCCAGGGAACTACAGGAAGAGCCTGTTCTGTTCGGATCCGAATGGGGGGGGGGGGGGGGGTGTGTGTGTGTGTGTGTGTGTGTGTGTGTGTGTGTGTCTGTCTGTCTGTCTGTCTGTCTGTCTGTCTGTCTGTCTGTCTGTCTGTCTGTCTGTCTGTCTGTCTGTCTGTCTCGCCGTGGAGATCCGGAGCGCCATAGGGTGAGAGAGATGGCATACGTTACTCACCCCCGCAGCGCTCCTCCATAAACAGGGGCCATTACACTACCCTGATGCATCGTCTGTGGAGGTTGTTGGCTACGCCTCTGCCTCCTGGCCGCCTAGTGTTGAAGCTCTTCCCCGGATTAACAATTCAAGGCTGCAGTGTCCGCCATCCCGCCAGGAGCCGGCCGCTGCTCTCAGGACACATGCGTTGCGTTTTCGCTCACCTGAGCAGCTGGGTGATCAAGAAGGGCATCAGACTTATCCTTGATGTGTAAACTTGCCATTTCAAGCGATACGACTGTAAACTGGACGGGCAAAACTGTTGAATTTGCCGGTGTTACAGCTGCCTTCTGCAGAGCTCTAGCACCACAAACGACATCTTGCTCGGGCACTGCGGGACAATACATTTTTTTATGCAAACTATTCCTTTAAAGCAATTAAGTGGCAGTGCATACAGTATTGAGCTTAGAACTTTCCTTATTATTTCAGGCTGATATAGTTAGACCTGTTGGGAATGGGGTGGCACACTGATTGAACACCTTCCCTTGCTTGTGTTTTTTGTTTGGAGTATATGTGGCAGCTACAACTGCCTTCAAGATCCCCCCCTAATCTGGATGTATGACCATGAGGCAGGCAATGCTCCAAATTCACTAGCCACTAGGTTAGAAAGTCATTCAACATCTCTAATTCTGTTACATTAAAATTAGGATCCATGGGGTCAGAAAACCTTTTGACACGTAATATATCTGAGTGTATAATAGAAAGATACCTCTGTTTGTGCATTAACCAGTGGAAGCATGTATTAACCAATGAAACACAATATTCCCTTCTGTTATCCTTTATTAGCGTTACCCTTGAGCTAAACTCACTAAAAATAGGGCATGTGTTTTCTTACTGTTCTTCCTCTGGGAGTTGGGCCAACACTACTGTTTTCCAATGTGGGTATAAGTCACTATGCTGACTAGTCTTTTTTTTCCACAATTTATGGTTTGATAGATCTTTTTGGTGGCAAGTTGGAATATCTGTTAGTTAACACTTTAAGTAGCTCAGAATTTGCTACAAGGTGTCTGACCACAAGAGCTAGACATACGATTGGGAAAACATTTTCTTTATTGTTGTAAGAGTGTGAGTAATTGGCATATGTTTGAGCTTTGCCATCAGCTTTGATTACATAATGTCAAACGGTTTAGAGAGTTAATAGTTTATATGACACTTTCATGAATCAGATACTCATCTCTCATATAATTATCTCTTTGAGACACCTTGACCCTTGTATTCCTGTTGATCCCCTTAATTATTTCATCTCCTCATTAAGTGAGGACAATTGCCTGGGTTGGTGAGAGAACCCAGGGGGCACAATTATAGTGGGGCTAGCACTGCCAGAGACTTGCGTAGAATACGGATTTACTACTGCTTGTACTGTCTCATTATGTTCCCCTTCCTGATGTACACTATGCAGAACATCTGTATAGCAGGAGTTTTCTCTTAACTCCTTAACTGCCATGGGTTCCCCCGCCCCCTAGTGCCAAGGCATTTTTTGGTGATTTCGGTATGTCGCCATTCAATCCCTTGTAACATTTTTGTTACATGAGATATCTCTGCCAAATTTGGCCCCTTTTTTTCTCACATGTAGGTGGTCGTAACGCTACCCAGTTTGCTGTAGGGGGGGGGGGGGTGAGAGAAAATAACCAAAAAGGGAGAACATTTTGGGGTTTTTCAGAAAATTCCCCATTTTCCCAGCTTTCAAGAACAGGTTGAGTGGAAACGAAAAAAAACTTATTTTGAAATAGTTATCAACCGTTTTGTGAGAGGAAGGCGATTTTGGCCTTTTTTTCCAATAGGACATGCGTGGACGGAATGAAAGAAAAGGGTAGGAAAGCTGAATGGGAGGACAGAAAGGCATACATTTCTGAAAAGTAGACAAAATTCCAAGTTTAGGAAGGGGAGACTTGCGTAGGTCAGGCAACAACTATGTAGGGAAAAATTCCATAGTTTGGGGAAAAACCGGGAAAATTAAAGAAAAAAAGATATGTGGTGGACATGGTTGGCCCTGTAAGGCAATGGCTTCTGTGAATTTTGAGAAAAACAATGCTCCGCTACATTCCCCCGACTCTTCCAGTTAGGAAAACACACATTTTTTGTAATGTTTCACAAAACGAGGAACACCACAAGCCAAAAACGGAGCCATGGTACACAGGAGTTTTATGCTTATGGCCTAACCAGACGTACTTAGCATGTGTAAATAAGGAAAACAAATGTGGTGAGGAAGGGCAAGCATACATTTTTTGAAAGAGCACAGGCAGACCTTCTGAAGGATAGGTGACTTGTGCAGGTTACAAAAGTGTATAGTGCCTAAAGCAGCAACTAAATGTAGGTCACATTTGGGAAATGTAAGGGTTGTGTGACAAAGGGCAGCAGCAAATGGGTCGAAACGTTATGAAAACCACGCAAACCCAACAAATGTCGTACCTTGCCGCGTTCCCACAGGTGTCCCAACGAAAACGGTACCTCACATGTGTGGGTGCACCTACTTGGACGCAAAGGGAAAAGCCTAAACCACTGGTAACCCCCAATGGGTTTGGGGCAACAACCTATAGATTTGGGCCAAGGGTGTCAAAGCCACAAAGGAAAACGGGGAACCCCATGCACTTCAGAAAAGAAGACACCTGTCGGAATCCACCCGTGGGAATCCACAGATGTCTGACATGTGCAAATCACCCCAGAATGTATTACCCACAAGCCCCGGGAAATACTCTCATGGGAGACAGGTGCCCAAGGCTAGGGACATTACCCCCAACTTTCCTGGAGCTCTGGCTGGCCTGCGTTACAGCTTCTCCCTTCGGAAAAGGATGGGGAATGTCCCGGGCCTCCCTAGAACCAATGCTGGGCTTGGGGATGTTCAACCCACATGGAGGTCAGCCTCCCAAGGCTAGGGATATGACCCCCTATCACCCTAGAGCTCTGGCTCGGTTGCGTACAGCTTCTCCCCTCTGGGAAAGGACAGGGACCCTGCCGAGGCTCCCTGGGACTGCCGCTGCACTTGGGGATGGCCAACCCACATGGGAGACAGCTGCACAAGGCCAGGGACAATAGCCCTGAATTTCCTGGAGTTCTGGCTGGCTGCCTTGCAACTTCTTCCTCCCGGGAAAAGTCGGGGACCCTACCGGAGCTCCCTGACACCGTTGCTGGGCTTGGGGATGGTGAAACCACATGGGATACAGCCGCCCAGGGCCAGGGACATCAGCCTTGACTATCTTTGAGCGCGGGCTGGGCTGTTATACAGAATTTCCCTTGGGGGAGGGAAGGGGACCCTGCCGGGGCTCCCTGGAGCTTGTTCTGTGCTTGGCAACAGTACACCCACATGATAAATGGATGTCCAAAGCCGGGGAGGGGAAAAGCTGTAAACAAAGGCCAGCAAGAACTCCAGGACGGTTGGAGGGGATGTCCCCGGCCTTGCATATCCGTTTACTGTGTTTGTGTACCTTCCTCAAGCAGTGCAGCCGCTCCAGGCAGCCCCGGCAGGGTCCCCTTCCCTCGACCAAGGGAAATTCTGTATCGGAGGCCGCCTGTGCGCCAGGGTGGTTCGGGGTGATGTCCCTGGCCTTGGGTGGCTTTCTCCCATGTTGGTCGACTGTGCCCAAGACCAGTGGCAGTTCCGGCAGGGTCCCCATTCTTCCCCGGAGGGAAAGGTTGTAACACAGCCCAGTTAGAGCTCCATCCTGGCTTGGAAATGGTTGATCCACATGGGAGAAGGGTGCCCAAGGCCAAGGACATCACCCCAACCATCCTGGAGGTCTGACTGGGATGCGTTACAGAATTTACCTCCGGAAAGGGAAGGGGAATCTACCGGGGCTCCCTGGGACTGCTGCTGCACTTGGGGATGGTCCACCCACATGGGAGATGTGTGCCCAAGGCCAGGTACGTGATCCCCAAACTTCCGGGTATTCTAGCTGGCCTGCGTTACAGCTTCTCCCTCTGGGAAAGGACAGGGAATGTCCCAGGCCTCTCTGGAACCACCGCTGGGCTTGGTGGCGTTAAAACCCACATGGGAGTCAGCCGCCCAAGGCCAGGGATATGACCCCCTACCAGCCTGGAGCTCTGGCTGGGTTGTGTTACAGCCCAGCCAGAACTCCAGGACGGTTGGAGGTGAGGTCCCCGGGCTTGGACATCCGTTTACCATGTGGGTTGACCATCCCCAAGTGCAGCGGCAGTCCCAGGGAGCCTCAGCCGGGTCCCCATCCTTTCCCGGAGCGGAGAAGCTGTAACACAACCCAGCCAGAGCTCAAGGGTTGTAGGGGGTCATATCCCTGGCCTTGGGCGGCTGACTCACAGTGTGGGTTGAACGTCCCCAAGCCCATCAGTGGTTCCCGGGAGGCCCAGGACATTCCCTGTCCTTTCCCAGAGGTAGAAGCTGTAACCAGGCCAGCCAGAATACCAGAATGGTTGGGGATCACGTACCTGGCCTTGGGTACCCGTCTCCTATGTGGGTTGACCATACCCAAGTGCAGCGGCAGACCAAGGGAGCCCCATCAGGATCCCCATTCCTCCCCGGAGGTGACATCTGTAGCGTAGCACAGGCAGAGGTGCAGCCTGGGCTTGCGGACGGTCATCCCACATGGGAGACATCTGCTCCCAGGGAAACACCAATGTTATGCTGGTATTTGGGGGCAATTTGTGGCCTGCCCCTGCAATTGTGTCCCAGCCCACCAAAATATCTCCTCAGGCGGCCCACTCCCGCCCACAACAGCAACAATCCAGCCCCAGTCTCACCCACCCCACTGACAATGGGCCCTAACCGTAGAATAATAAAAAAACAGTACGCACATAACGTTGAAGCCGCTTGTGTAGAAAAAGCTGTAAACAAACCAATTATTTTTTTTTTACCTACAGTCACCCCAGCAAAAACAAATCACTACTACTCTCCGATCATGGCCTCCCTTTCAAGCCGTCCCTGGTGGTCTACTGACCCTCACCCCCCAAGTAAAAATACATTTGCCCCTTCTTAGGGGCAGAAATCTGCCCCCAGGGAGGGCTACATGAAATGCCCCCATCCACTTAGGGTAGGGGGGAGAGGGCCACCCCCCTTTCCATTACAAAATTCCCTGGTGGTTAAGGGTGCCCCTCAGGCTCCCCTAAAATGCATCCTACCATTTTCAAAATGTGTTTTTGTTTACCCAACTTCCCTTGGGGCAGATGGGCAGATTAGTGTACCAATCTGCCCTCAGGGTGCCCAAACCCTACTGCCCTATCCATTGGGGGGCCTGTCCCACGTTTTGTGGTGGCCCTCTCCCCCCACCCCAAATGGATGGGGGGGCATCTCATGCAGCCCTCCCTGGGGTCAGATGCCCCTTCCTAGGAGCAGATATCTGCCCCCCAGGGAGGGCTGCATGAGATGGCCCCCTCCATTTTGATTGGAGGGGGAGAGGGCCACTAGACCTGGTGGTCTAGTGGGCCCAGACCCCCCCCCCCAAAACCACACATTCTTTTCTTTGTATTTTTTTAAAATGTTTGGCCTCTTCCCTAGGGGCAGATGGGCACCCATCTGCCCCAGGGGGGCCTAACCTGCAGGCCCCATCCTTTGGGGGCCTGCCCACACTTTCCTGGTGGCCCTCTCCCCCTAATTGGATATTGGATGGAGGGGGCACCTCATGTAGTCCTCCAGGGTGGCAGATGGCCCTTCCTAGGAGCAGAATTCTGCTCCCAGGGAGGGCTGCATGAGGTGCCCCCCCCCATTCACTTGGGGTTAGGGGGAGAGGGCCACCCCCCTTTCCATATAAAATGTCTCTGGTGGTCTAGTGGGGGGGGCACTCCTCCAAAACCACCCATTTCTTATTCTTTTTGGTTTAGGCCCTTCCCTAGGGGCAGATGGGCCCTAACCTGCAGGCCCCATCCTTTGGGGGGCCTGCCCACATTTTCCTGGTGGCCCTCATGTAGTCCTCCCTAGGGGTAGATGGGGCAGAAATCTGCCTCCAGGGAGGGCTAGAAGGGGTGCCTCCCCATCCACTTAGGGTGCGGGGAGGGCCCCCCTTTCATGGAAAAGAAATACCTAGTGGCTAGTGGCCCCCCCACCCAAATCTCTGTTACATTTGTTGCAGATGATCACTCATCTGTCCCCAGGGGTCTCCATAGGTGTGGCCCCATGCTTTGGGGGACGGGGGGGGAGAGGGCTGCTCACATAGTAAGCAGCCCCTTTTCCCCCGTCACAAACGTATCCCTGGTGGTCCAGTGGCATTGCTCTGCGCCCAGCAGTGCTTCAAGAAAAGGTGTTGTTGGAAAGGGGAAGAGTCTCCCCTTTCCAACGACACCTCCCTCGATCTCATCGGCTCAAAAAAGCCAGAGATAGAGGGAGAGGGAGAAGTGCGCTTACCTTCTCTCTTCACTGCAGCAGCCGAAAAAATGGCTGCTGCAGTGCCTTTACTTTCAGTTTCATGTCTGCGTGCATTACATACGCCGACGTGAAACTGAAGGTAATTCAACATCCGGCCGTGAGGGGGGGCCTCCCCCACACATAGCCTGGGGGTTGGATTTAGGTTTTTGCGATCCTGGGATCACACAAAACGAAGTGCCTAAAAGGGCGAGTTATCTTGTCCTTGGCTACTCGAGGGTAATGTCAAGGACGAGATAGCTCGTCCTTGGCACTTAAGGAGTTAAACTGCTTTGCTTCTAGCCATTTCTGGCAACTTTAATGAAGGGATAATCATTGCATTATTTATCGGGCCCTTTGCAGCTGTAGATTCTGTCACTGTCCTATGAGATAACACAGATGTTGGTTTCTGTTTCAACGCAACCTACTATTTTAACAGCAAGTTTCAACCCGTTTCCCTAATCCGTATAATCGAAACATATGAAATGCACCACTCTGCATAACTGAACAATATAGTTAATGTTTGCTAAAGACCATCACACATTATCATTAGTACTGTGAAAGTAACATGGATTAATGAAAAGAGGTGCATACATATGATGTTTAGTTGCAGTTAAAATTAATGTATTTTTTAGTAGTCATTTCATTATTCCTTTCACTGCTTTTCCTTTGTGTGAACTTCATTATACGCAGATTGCTGTCATGTTCTGCATATCTAAATTAGAGAGGTTGTTTGGTGACGAATTTTCTACAGAAGTGACGTAGAGAGGTCATTGTGCCTCATTACAAGTGTGCTGGTCCGGAAATAAGGATGCCGGTAGCACCGTACCGCGCCCTTTCCGGACCGCACACTCCAACACTGCCTTCCTGGGCTGTTGAGCCTGGCAGGTCTGACCTGCCGGACGAAACGGCCCTGCTAGGCAGAGTTATCAAAGAAGCAGTGGCAGTGCCTGTGCTTCCGTATCCCCATTCCCATGGAGTCTTATGGGACTCCATGGGAATGGGGACTGCACTTTCCGTCAGCTGATATGCCGGGCCGCTGGGACTTGATGTCCCAGTGGTACCAGGATCTCAGGCGTCGGAAACGGTGTTACCAGTTCGGCGGCAGCCCGCTGGTAGCCCCAACGAGTAACCGCGGAACTCGTAATGAGGACCAATCTGGCATAGCTTTCCATCAATAGTACCTCTTCATGCCATGTCGCACTTTGCTTAATTAACATTAATTCTAGATTTCTTAGATGTTTTTGGTTAGTAAAATGATTGTATGAACGCATTTTAAGGTCTCAAAAAGTTTATAAGACTGTGTACCTAATTTTGTAACTATCTTTGCATTTTTGAAGATGGCAAGTTTGAGTGATATGAGAAAGAATGTAATACTAACACATTTTTTTTTTTTATAGTGTGATGTAGATGGTCATGTTGAATCTTTCCATATGTTCCTCTCACCGCGGCAGGTACATCTTCTCTTGGAGACTTTGGCAACCATTGCCGGGCCAGGCAAGTGAAAATCCTATATTACATGTGTCAAAAACTGTTTGAATTGTTATAAACCATTGTTTAAACAAAGTTAGAGTATGAGAACAGTTTTGGCATTGTTGTTCACAACACTGCAACATTCAAAACATTTGTCATAGTCCATGAATTCAATCTTGGTTGCACTACACTGCTCTGTTTGCAGATATATGAATTTGTGCCACACTGTTATGAAGATTTTTCAGACACCTGCTCTGGAGATTTTTCAAAAGACCATTGACTTTGGTATGAAAACAGTGTGCCCATCAAATTAGTCTAAACTCTCTAAATTGGTAGTGTGACGGAGCAGTAACTCCTCTCTCTCCGGAGAGGCATGGGTTGTTAATGTCTAAGGGGAGGGACTTCTCCAGCCTAGCTTAGCAGGTAGGTCCATTCTTCAATCCTTGATTCTCGAGAGTTTGTTCCTTCTCATTCATCCAAAGTCGATCATATGGGATCAAAAAAGACACTTGTCCCTTTTAGGGATCCAAACTTCAGGGCTCAGAAATGAATGGGCATTATAAAGATTCAGTTACCCACAGCACTTGTGCCGAGTCGAAGTACGATTCCTGATGGTAATTCTGCTTTATTGTTTTATCCAGCAATGCTGAATGAGAAATATGAAGACACAGTGTTTTAATTTCTTAAGCAACAGCGCCTAAGCACAGAAATCAAGCATTCATTCTAGTGTGGTCTCTGAGACTGACACTGGTACTCTTGAAACTCGAACATTGAAGGAAGGCACTTCCAGTCCGGTCCACAGAACTTGTGCAGATACATCCTATTCCTATTACAATGAATGCAGCGGGAGACGTGACTTATAATTTCTCCCAACACACATTTCCTAGAGTGGAAAGGCTTTCCTGGGAACTTACTTCCTCATGTTGTATACTCTGACAAACTAGAGGCTGCTGAAAAGAAACCGGCGCACTCACCACAGCTTCCATAGGGAGAGAACGTCAGCCGCAGTTGAAATCCAAAATGGCTGTTGGCATTAAGGTAACGCTGGGCCCATGCTTCCACATTCCACCTGATTCTAAGCACATGTTGCCAATCCAAAACTAAGATAGCCCATACCACCCAGGTGCAGCACGTTTCTCTAGCTACTTTAGGGGAGGGGCAATCAGAGTATAAGTGCTTGAAGTTTGGGGTGTTTGAGTAGGAGCTTGAGGGAAGTGTTTGAAGAGAGTAGCGTGCTTAAGGTTTAATGAGAATGCAGGTGGTTGGAGAAGGAAGGTGGACGCTAGAAGGGGGTGGTTGTGCTGGCAGACCTTGTGTGCAAATAAGTTGTTTCTTGGGCAGGGGTTAGCATCTGTGAAGGCAGTTACTAGAGGACAGGTTGACGGGGCTGGCCAAAGTCAACTCCTAGGAGTCAGCTGAAGATGCACAGTACCTGCTAGAGCGTAAAAAACCTGCATCAAACCTGAGGAAGAGGGTGGGAATCGGGTGGACACCTTATCTCTAGTGAATAGGCAGGTCCTAGCAGGCCAGATTGGTTTAGGGTCAGGGCAGACCTTAGTGGCGGACGGAGGACTGAGTTGATGCAGTATCACACAGGGGCAGGGAGCATATTCTAGACGCTCTCAGGGGAAAATGACCCCTAGACAAAACCTTATGATCTGATATGGCATTTATAACGCGCCTATACACACGTGTTTCAAGGCACAACGAGGCAAGGGAGGGGGAACAAAGGGAGGAGAAACAATGATCCTGCAAGGCCAGTTGTCATTCAGATCGCGCAAGTGCATGGGATGGGGGAAGGGACAGTGCAGTACATGGGCATAGAATAATAACAATAAGTAAAAGTAACGGCCAGCAGGTGGCAAGTGCAGACATCAGGTGTCAAGTGCTGGTAGTGGGACTGTAGGGAAACAGTCCCCAAGTGTGGGGGTTGCCAGGCAAGCAGTGCAGGTGTGTGACTGGTGGGGGAGGGACCTGGGCCATAGAACAGAGTGTGGCCAGGTAACCAGTGCAGATTCAGTTTCAGCCAGGTCAGCAGGGGAGAGGAGGAGAACATGCAGAAGCAAAGAGAAAGGTTTTGAGGTGCTTCCGAAACCGAAGGTGGTTCTCCTCAAGTTTCAGGGAGGCAGGGAGGATGTTCCAGAGGGAGGCCCCAGCCGAAGAAAGAGATCTAGCACCAACTCGTTGCTTGGAGAAGCGACTGACCCTAAGGGAGTTGGAGGAGGATGAGCAAAGAGAGCTCGAGAGGGAAGATAGTTATGAAGAGAAAGTTGAAGGTATTGAGGCCCCAGGCCCCAGAAGGCCTTGTGGACAACGCAGAGGGTTTTGAACTTGATCCTCGCAGCCACTGGGAGCCAGTGCAGAGATTTAAATCCTGGAGAGATACAATCCCTGGGCTTGAGGCCAAGGACAAGTCTTGCAGTCCTGTTCTGGATGAGTTGCAGAGGGCGGAGAGTAGATGTAAGCAGATTTAGAAAGAGGCTGTTGCAGTAGTCCAGCCTAGAGAGAACCAGAGCTCTGGAGAGAGTGAGCTTCTGGGGGAAGGAGAGGAAAGGTAGAATACCTCGGAGGAAGTGCAGCTGGTAGAGTGACTTCTTAGAGACGTCTGAGATGTGAGTAGAGAAGGAGAGTGTGGAGTCGAAGATGACCCCAAGGTTTTTAGCCTCGCAGGTCGGAGCAGGAGGAGGACCAAGAGAGACCGGCCAGAGAGCGACAGGAAAGGAGGGAGCGGGTGTACCGATGAGGAGAATCTCAGTCTTACTAGCATTAAGGCTGAGGTCATTGGCGGCACACCGCTCCTGGATAGCAGACAGACAGTCAATGATGAGAGATGGAGAAGAGGTGGCCGAAGGTAGCCTGAAAATGAGCTGAGTGTCATCCGCATAGCACTGAAAATTAGGGCAGAGAGCAGCAATGCAGTGGACAAGAAGTGTCAGGTATAGGTTGAACAGCCAGGGAGAGAGGTTAGACCCCAGGGGGACACCACAGGTAGAGAAAAAGATAGTGGAGAGGAAGGACCTAAGTTGGACCTGGGAGGGTCGGTCAGAGAGGAAAGAAGTCAGCCACGCCAGGGCCTGACCGATTATACCCAGGTTATCACGGAGACATCTGAGCAGGATGGCATGGTTGACCCTCTCAAAGGCAGAAGAGAGATCAAGCAAGATGAGGACACAGGGGGTGTTAGAATCAAGGTTGTAGAGCAGGTCTTCACAGATGTTCAGGAGAGCAGTGTCCGTGCTTCTGGCAGCTCTGAAGCCAGACTGATGGTCATGAAGACAACCAACATATTCAGTGTGGAGATTAAGCTGGGAGATGGCCAGTTTTTCTAGGAGTTTGCCCTGAAAGGGAGGGGTGGAGATTGGGTGATAGTTAGCCGGGCAGGAGGGGTTGGCAGAGGGTTTCTTAAGAGGGTGCACAAGTGAGTCCTTCAGGGGGGATGGGAAGACTCCAGTGGCGAAGGAGTGGTTGCAGAAGTCGGCCAGGGCAGGAGCCAGGGAGTCGATGTGGTCCTCCATGGTTTTGGAGGAACAGGGGTGAACCTGTTTTGGCGAAACTTTCATAGATTTGACTTGTCTAGAAACCTTGTCTGCTGAGAACAGGGGGAAAGGCAGAGAAGGAGGGAGGAGAGGTGGCTGCAGAAGGGCCAGAGGAAGAGTAGGCAGTAGAGGGAGGGGGGAGAGAGGAGAATGAGGACAGGATGTGCTGAGTTTTAGAGATGAAGTGAGAAGCCAGTGCCGTGCAGAGGGCCTGGGAAGGGACATGAGAGGTAGAGACTGCGGCAGGATTGGCCAGTTCGCAGATTTTAGAGTTCAGCCGAGTTGTTGGATGCCGCAGTGACACTCCGTGTCCTAGAAGTTCCATTGTAAAAAGGTCTCGGCCCAGACCCAAGTCTGATTAGTATGTGAAGTTTCTTTGTCCTGGATAGTCAAAGTTTTCCAACCTAGCAATTATCACTTTCGTGTCCTGAAAGTTTATGGTGGATCCATTTGGGGGAAGCCTTAGCCTAGCCAACTGGAATAACCTGTTTTGGGAGCTTGCAAAATCCAGCCAATGCAGTTTAACAGTTTTATTTAACAGTGCAGCCATCCTTTTGTTGCTGCAAAACGAAGTTTTGGTGTGAGGCAATGGTGCTCACAGGAGCCAGCGCAGCCATTTTGCTGTTTCTGCTGAAGTGCAGCTTGGTGATGTGGGGAAGTTCTGCTGAGTGGGTAAATATATCCCACACTAGGTAGAGCATTTCCCAACCGTGCGGCCGCTAGCTAGAACAAACTCCATCCGAACCTGAGACTAGAACCCAATCACCTCACTTTCAGAAAGAAGTTGAAAATGTTCCTTTTCAAATGAAGATGGCTTTTCCTAGTTAAGCAACAGCTCCTCTTTCTGTCTTGGCTTGCCAAGTGTCCTGTCCTTCCATGTCTTGTATTCTGTTATATGTATCTGTCTTTATATGGTACCCCGATTCCTGCGGGCTTTAGGCGCCTAACAAATGAATAAAAAATGGTACTGTGGACTTCTAGGGCATTCATTGTTAGGGAGAATTCTCTGCTTAGGCTGAATTTCCTAACCTAGTGAGTCCCCCAGCAGCTTTGCTGGATTTCTGGGGTTTATTTTTTTCTCCTGCCAAGAGTGAGACTCTTTTTACCCTCACTCTTGGACATGATTTGAGTGCATTCCTTTGACTCTAGATGTGTTTAGTGGGCTATGGGGTCTTTTACTCCATAGGGCTTCATGTGTTTTTGTGATGTGTGTTACACAGCACCCTCAGTGCAGTAACACAGGGGTGTCATAGTGACCCCCCAGTATAGACTCCATACCCTGGGACTGACTACTGTCTCCCAGGGCATGTAAAGTCACCATTGACTTTACTAGTCTTGAATTCTGAGCAGAACCAGTACAAACCATCATATTGTGGACGTACTGACCGGGGCAATTCGATTGCCCCGGGGTCTATTAGTCGAGGGGGCATGTCTCCGTCCCCCCTGATTGAGTTTTGGCTGGTGGCAGTGGATACTACTTTCTATATTCAACCGCAAATATTTCTCTATGGGATTTTCCCATTGTTCGGGGCTACTATCTTTATTTATTTAATTACGATAGCCTCGAACATGCCGCCGGTTTATTTATTTATTATTAATTCTCCGGTTGGTATTTTTTGCCAAAACTCGGTTCTAAAATGGCGTTTGTGTTCTCTTCTGTGACTCCAACCCAAGTCGAGCCCTTTGTTCCACTTTTTGGCGGGCTTCTCCACAGAAGCCCTCCAAAGTGGTGCCACTCTGTCTGGGGTACTTAGGAGGGGTGGAGGGGGATTTAGGCACCCTGGACTGAGTTGCCTAGCCCAACTCAAGTCGCACTCCGTCCTGATTGGCCCAAGTGGTGAGCCGGCCGGCTCACCACTTAGCATGTTTGAGTGACAGCTAGGCTGAGTGAATGGGGGTTTCTGCATAAAAGCAGGGCTTTGGGGACTGGAACTTCAGAAGTCGCCACAGGACCTAAGAATCCGACGAGGGAGAAGCTGAGCCGACCTGCCATGACGACACCACCAGTGGAGCCCTGCTGGACCGTCTCACCACTTTTCCCAACAACAGAGGAGATCTCCCGCTGGAGAGTCTTCTTCCTTTGACTGGTGGGGATAACCAGTTTCACCGTCTTTTCGCCTTCCCGACGCATCTCGTGGCCGCTTGCCTGTGCCAAGCACCCCAGCAACCGGAATACCACGTTTTACCACGACCGCGAAATAAAGGGTAATACCTTTAACCGGAAAACTCTGCGGCTAGTTTCTTCCCTGGCAGTGCAACGACCTTCATCTTTCCTCCAAGTCGAGATCTTCTCTTCCTCTGGACGACGCCGAGACTTGCACCCGCTGCCAGGAACAACTGCCACCGCTGGAGGATCCTTCCCACTTAAGGTACCGTGTTCCGCCTGGCTTCCCTTGCCACCGACTGTACGGGGTAGATTTAGCCCCCGGCTTTCGAACCTGGGTTAGCCTGGGGCACCCTGGCTAAACTTTTCTGAGCCTCTCTAAACTCTTTTCGAACTCTCTGCAAGACTTTCAAAGCCTAGTGTAACTGTGTGATCTTGGGCGCATTTGTGCTCTGCTCTCTCTAAGAGTGGGCCCAGCCTATGGACTTTGGCTCACAAGTGACTTTTGCTCTTCTGCCTTGCTAAAAGTGTTCCTAAAATCTTACAGTGGTGTATCTTCACATATTCTGTCTTTTTCCCTCCCTTCTTCATAAACTTATTGATTGGAGTGCCATCTATAGTTAAGCGCTCACCTCTGTCTGGAAATAAGTGGTGTTAACTAAGACTTGTCTGATAAGGAATAAGGGTTGTATATATCATAATAGTAACTGTGTTTAGAGTGTTTTACAATAAGAGTGCTGGAGTGTTTCAAACAGTGTGTTTTTAAATAAATAATTATATACTTTGATACCAAAGCTCTGGTCAGTGTTTGCTTGTGCTATTGTGTCTGAGTGCCTATTGTGTATTAGTTGCTTGGGCAAGGGCGCAGTGTTTGGCGCCGCAGGTGCCTGGAGGGACCCCTTCGTTTCCGGCCTGGAGGCCACGCCCCCTGGACTACAAGCGCTGCCACAAGCCCCGCAGCGGTGAAGCCCGCGGCGGGGCAAGGGCGCGGTGTTTGGCGCCGCAGGTGCCTGGAGGGACCCCTTCGTTTCCGGCCTGGAGGCCACGCCCCCTGGACTACAAGCGCTGCCACAAGCCCCGCAGCGGTGAAGCTCGCGGCGGGGCAAGGGCGCGGTGTTTGGCGCCGCAGGTGCCTGGAGGGACCCCTTCGTTTCCGGCCTGGAGGCCACGCCCCCTGGACTACAAGCGCTGCCACAAGCCCCGCAGCGGTGAAGCCCGCGGCGGGGCATGGGCGCGGTGTTTGGCGCCGCAGGTGCCTGGAGGGACCCCTTCGTTTCCGGCCTGGAGGCCACGCCCCCTGGACTACAAGCGCTGCCACAAGCCCCGCAGCGGTGAAGCCCGCGGCGGGGCAAGGGCGCGGTGTTTGGCGCCGCAGGTGCCTGGAGGGACCCCTTCGTTTCCGGCCTGGAGGCCACGCCCCCTGGACTACAAGCGCTGCCACAAGCCCCGCAGCGGTGAAGCCCGCGGCGGGGCAAGGGCGCGGTGTTTGGCGCCGCAGGTGCCTGGAGGGACCCCTTCGTTTCCGGCCTGGAGGCCACGCCCCCTGGACTACAAGCGCTGCCACAAGCCCCGCAGCGGTGAAGCCCGCGGCGGGGCAAGGGCGCGGTGTTTGGCGCCGCAGGTGCCTGGAGGGACCCCTTCGTTTCCGGCCTGGAGGCCACGCCCCCTGGACTACAAGCGCTGCCACAAGCCCCGCAGCGGTGAAGCCCGCGGCGGGGCAAGGGCGCGGTGTTTGGCGCCGCAGGTGCCTGGAGGGACCCCTTCGTTTCCGGCCTGGAGGCCACACCCCCTGGACTACAAGCGCTGCCACAAGCCCCGCAGCGGTGAAGCCCGCGGCGGGGCAAGGGCGCGGTGTTTGGTGCCGCAGGTGCCTGGAGGGACCCCTTCGTTTCCGGCCTGGAGGCCACGCCCCCTGGACTACAAGCGCTGCCACAAGCCCCGCAGCGGTGAAGCCCGCGGCGGGGCAAGGGCGCGGTGTTTGGCGCTGCAGGTGTTCGGCGCGGCAGCGGGAGGCCTGTCTAGGGTTCGCCAGCGAGAGAGGAGGAGAAGCAGGAAAAGGGAAGTAAGTGCAGGCGAGTGTACGTTGGAGTGTACGTCGAAGGGACTGTTTGCCCAGGCCTGTTTGCTCGCGCAGGCTCTGCTGAGTCTGCTAAGCTTGCTGATCCTAAAATGTCCTTACTGAAGAGCCTGAGAACTATGAAAACCCACGGCCAACCAAGGAAAACCCCCCTGACACTTCCAGTTCTCTCACCCTTTCATCCGCCTCCTCCATGTCCCAAGGTGTGTGTCGAGCATGCCCTCCAAGAGAGTGGGCATAATCCGAAGCACAAGGTACGGGTTATAAAGAGGACACGTCCCGTTGTTAAAAAGGGTGTGTCGGCCGAAAACCGCGTCACGACCGCCCAGAACACTGTTTTAGTATCTGGGGGTGAGTGCTCTAGTTGTTCCCCCCCGCACCCCCAAGTGTGGACAGAAGGGGGTTGTGGGGCTCTACTGTTACGGGTGAGCAACATGGTCATCGAACATGGGACCAGGGAAGGACCACTACCCTTCAATCCGGGTAATTCGCATGAGGATCAACGCAATGGGGAGGATCGAACCGCAAAGTCTCAGGTGGCCCAGGCCTTCATAGCGCCTAACGGAGGAAGGCTCTGCTCACCTTCAGCTGAAGAACCCTGTCCTCTCGCCCTGACCCCGAGCCTTAGCCCCCCTAAGGGGCTCCCCATCCAAAGAATTCTCTGCCCTGGGACGGAGATGCAGGTGCATCATGAGGGGGGCTCTGTAAGTCTGGGTGAACTTGTTAGCAGCCCGCCCCCAGCGAGCTCTACCCCGGAAAATCACATCACAGTTCTCACCTCGCCATCCACCCCTACAAATGGTGTTGGGCCGGGAAAGTCTCCATCTAGCTCGGCCATGGTCTGCTCAAGTACCGAGGGCAGTCCATCCGTTGATGTCCCCGAACGCAATCTTTCCTCGTGCAATAGAAGCCCCGGAAATATGCAGATCCCTACAGCGAGTCCATTGGCCAGCCCTCCCCTTTCCTCGTCCACATCAAGGGTGTCCAAGCACCAAATAACCCATTTGGATGCAGGGTTGGCTTTTAACCCCCCTTTAGAGGCTGATATGTCACTTGGGGGGTGTAAGTGCAAGCAAGTTGTGGCTGAGCTGGTTGTCATCAGAAACATGCTCGCAGCCCTTATAGCTACTCAGGCAAAGGAACAGAGGGAACAGAGGGAGGAGGAGTCCATCTATACCCAGGCTGCGTGTAAGGTTCTAATCGACATACCTTTGGCACTCCCCAAGAACCAAGCCCCATTGAGTCCGGAGCCTATAGCCCCAATTTCGTCTAGTCCCAGCCTGATGTCGGGGAATGCACAAGTGGCCCCTGGAAAAGGTCCCAGTGTGGAGGGCAATAAGAACAGCCAGCACATTGGGGGGGTGGATCATGGGCACAGCCAAGCTGGTTCCTATCACCCTAAAATCGTGGGAAAGAGCCACGGTGGCACATGGCTTAGAGGCGGCCCACCTCAACCCCCTTACCAAAGTCGGAATGGACAAGCATGTGTGTATCTCCATGGGGTACCAAAAATGGAAAGGAACTGGCAGGAGTCCAGGGAAGCTCTTGCCAACAAAAGCATACACTGGCTAAGGTCTGTGAGAGGTTGTTCTTTTGTGACCAGGGAATCCTTGGCGGGATGTCGCAGATTGGCCAGTTCGGTCCAGAATTCAGGGGACATTGTGGAATTGACCTTTTGGGACTGGAGAGTGGCGAATGGGGTCTTGGGCCTAAGGGGAGGGGCGGGAGGGACCCAGAGGAGTGTAATTTTTATCAGCCCACTATTACATTTACGCCCTGAGCACCCCCTGAGGCGGACCCAGGGGCTTTACCCTCTGTCCGGGGCCAACCTCACTCCCCTGGGTCGCAATCGGTCAGACACTTTTGGGGCTGGGCCCAGACAAGGGGTGTTATATTGAGGGTGACGGGATCCTTGGGTTTACACCTCCCCTCTCCCTTAAATGACTCTTTGATGCACTACTTTTTGACAAGGATTATTAATTGTATTTGCTTTTGTATGTTGTATTGCTATGTGTTTAATGGATTTATATTTAATCCGAATAAACTTGCTGACTGACTGTATACTTTGCATACTGCCTAACTCTTCTTGAGGGAAGTCTGACTGCTCAGCCACAGCTACCAGGTAAATCTGGGTGATACAGACTGCTACCAAGTGGGTTTACTGCTAACACCTGTAGTCCTAAATCTTTTGCAGTGTTCCCAAAGGGAACTGCACAGGTTTCTGCCTAACATTCATGTAAAATGCAAAGTGGTGGGGGCATTGGCTAGGATCCATGGAGGTCAGACTGGCGCTGTGAGAGCTCCCGGCCGACGTCACGCAGCTGAAGAAAATGCACCAGTGAAAACGATTTTCTGCTGTAAATACTCGGTGATTACGAGTTTTGAAGCAGTGGGGTGTAAGGTGTCCGCCGCTCTGGGATGCACGGAACCCTTGGTTGGAGGAAGACCGTAGTAGAGCAGGGGCTTCGCCCCGGCTACAAAATGGCGGACGAGTCAACGGCCTGAACTGGCAGGCATGTGCAACAGCGCAGAGGCTTAAGCGGTCCTGGATGCTCAGAGTCCCACCAGAAGGAATGATCGCCTAGCCCGCGGGGCGGGGAGTCTCTGCTCCATCCTCCTTGCTGAAGGGACACAGAGACAGCGGGGGGAGCGGAAGGGTGCCAGCTCCGGATCCCCTCACCCCACTCACGAGGTCTGGACGTTCTCCCTGGGGAAGCAGACCCGGAGCAGCGTCTGTCTGAGCTACCATTCCGCTCCATTGTGCTGAAGCAGGCGAGAGGTGTCTGGTGGAGGGAGCGGACTCTCTCCCAGAGGCGGGCAGAGAGTCCGCCTGAGGGGGCGGCTACCTCAGATCTGAAGTCGGGCCAGGCGGGCCCGGGCGCAGCCAGACCCTGGATGGTTGAGCCTGGTGTTAGGCAGAATCCTGTGCAGTTCCCTTAGGGAGCACTACAGAAGATTAAGACTACAGGTGTGAGCAATAAATCCCCTTTGGTATCAGTCTGTACCACAAAGATTTAGTTGGTATCTGTGGCTGAGCAGTCAGACGTATCTTAAGAGGGAGATGAGCAGTATTCAGGGTTTACACAATAGGCCTATTAGGCTATGGGACAAGGAAACACTGACCAAAGCACGGTATTAAAAAGAATATATATATTTATTTTACACACTTCTCGTTAAACACATTTATCACAGTTATTAAGCAAGTTAAAATCAGTCAAGAAAAGTATACACAACTCCCTAGTTAAATTGTAGACCAGTTGCACCAGAGTGAAAACTGAGCAAAACGGCACAGTTAAAACCAAACACAAATGGCACTCTAGCAATTTCTCACAAGGGAGGGAAAGCACAAGTTATACAGAAATATCTTCTTACACACCCTAGCAACACTTCCCATAAGTTTGTGAACAAGTTTAGGCAAGGCAGTACTTTAGTATAGAGAATACTTAAATGACAACCAAGCAAAATGGCACTTCACAAGTTTTAAAAGTGGGAAGAAAAAGGTGGTTATAAGAAGTGGGTGCACCAACACAGTTCTAGTTGAGAAGCAATCTAGAGAAGGCAGTTCTAACAAATTTAGCCAAAGTCAATAGGCCTGTGCCAGAGTCAGTGGTACAGGGCAGAGGGCCCAGGAGCAAAATGTTCTTGTAGCTGCAGTCAAGTCTGGTTAACGATTTGAAAAGGTGGATGCAGAAGGTGAAAGACAATGTTAGAAGATAGGGGCGGCCAACCCAACAGGTAGGTAAAGGATTTAAAACACCTTTAGTACTACCACGTGAGAATAGCGAGAATCGGAAGCGGCTGAGTTCAGTGCGAGGTGCAAGGTCTGAGCTTCAGTGCGGCTTGATTCTCACACTGGTCGAGCGTCACGAGTCACGTGAGGTGCGGCGAGGTAAGGGCCTTTTTTCAAAGCTGACGAGGACCTCGGAGGGTGCACGGCCGTACGCTGCAGAATCCAGAGCACAGAGCCCAGTGCCTAGAGGTGCCTAGAGGTGTGGTGGCCAAGCGGCTTCATTTGGGGGAACCTGGCGGCACCACTGCACCACGGCTCTGTAGCTCGGCGCACACTGTGTTGGTGCTGCGCTTGGAGGGGCCACCCCCATGTAAAAGGTAACCTCTGTCGCTTTGCTTTGCTGCTGTCTGCTGCGCTTGGTTTCCTTGCCAGCCGCTAACGCTGCCACTCGCGGCTGGGTGGGCGGGACTCATTTTGTTTACCGGTAGAAATCCGGATAGGGGAAAAAAAAACACAGTCCCTGGCAGCCTATTGAAACGAGGCTCGGTGGTAGGAAGGCCGTTGGTGCACTCTTGGGCCGGGATTCTCCTCCACTTCACCCCCCGGTGCTAACATCATAGCTAACACCATAGTCCTTATTGTCCTTACTGATTTTTCCTGACTTGTAGAAATAGCATCCAGCCCATCTTTGCCGGCCCCCAACACAACAGAGCCACAGGACAAGTTAGTCTGTGATCTCTACCCCAATGTGGACATCATACGCACAACTATGTTTTCTGACAATATCCTGCAACACCCAGAGGAAACGGTCGAGGGGCAGGCTGGAGGGGCCGGAGGGGGGTCGGAGCCGACGCTCACCCTTGGGCCACCCACTGGATCACATAACAATGAGCCCTCGGTTGGTGCAGCTTTCGTGGATGCTTTGGGTGTTGGCAGAGAAAAGTCTGTTGAGGAGCCTCAAGGGGAACCAATCTGTGTAGCCCCTCCAACGATGCCTGAAGTGAGTTCCCCCTCTCCACTGAGTAATGAGTCAAACTCGTCGAATGGAGACTGAATGGCCAAAACCAGGATAAACAATCCAGACATTGCTGATCCATTTGTTTTTGGCATTGAAAATCAGAAAAACATTTCAAAAGCCCAACACCAAAGGACAAACCAGGAATGGAAACCCTTCGGCATCACCCCGGCTGTTAACAAGGTCAACCAGCCCTACAAGGGAAACCAACGGCCTGAGCCTTTTGATCTACTTTTTCCTCACCCGACCTTTGACTCATTCGACAATTGGGGGAAATGCTCAAGGTCCAGGGGAAAAACGGGGAGTCAGCGTCACATGAGGGGGGTCCTCACTTCAAAGCAGACAGTAGCTGTCATGGGGGGGTCACCTCCCTAGGTTCCACAAAGGGGTCTTTCTGCAGCAGGCTCCCTTTCCTAGTAAATGCTTTAGAAGGCAACCTTCTCCTACGGGCAAAGATCTTTTGACGGTTCTGGCCACCACACAGGTGGGGGAAGAGCCCAAAAAAGAGCCCCATATTGACTCGAAATGATAACTGCTTTTGCGCTCGTCATGGCTCCCTTCATGAAACTAATTGAATCCCAAAATGATCAACTTCGCGACCACACGACTACAATCTTTATGCTATACTCCAAAATGATTTTTGTAGAGGGGTTTATTTCGGCGCTCTAATCTAATCTGGACAAAAATGCAGATCAGACAGTACAAATTCTGAAGAGCATCACTGAACCGATTATCAAGGAAAAAGAAAAGAGAAGATCGGAGAGGTTGAGCTCACAATCAGTGGGAGTAGGTGGATCACTTTTGGGTGCGACTAATCCGGTATAATCATCTACCTCCATGGACGCCACCTTTACGAAGGGCCCCGAGGTCAATCTTCCCCACACAAACCAAAATGACAAATCAACTAGCACCGATATCAGCATTCTGGCTAACAGGGGTTTGGAGAAGTTGGGCTGTTCTTCAAAAAATGCAAGCGCATCAGCGACTGTCGGGGCTACTACCCTGTCTCCAGCCCAAGTTAAACTACCAGGAGGGTCCGCCCCAAAAAAGAATGTTAAGTTATTTGACTTGTTTACAAAACCATGGGTCGCCCTAGTCCCTTCGGATGCTGAAAAACTAGTGGTAAACAAAAACGGCGCGAGGAACTATGAAAAATCTAAAATCTTGTCAAAAAAACAAATAAGCTGTGCTAATATGAACCTGCTGAAAGGCCTTACCCGTACAACAGCTACAAAAAAACGATCACTACCCATAAACCTTGTGCCTCCAGAAAAACCGTCAATCTTTGAGAGATCTACAAAGAAACCAGGCGCAGTGTCAATAAAACCAATAAATGCGACGCCAGATGCAATTGACGAAGATAGATTCACTGAGGAGAGAGATAGTGGAAATCTCCCTCATGGACCTATCTGTGTAAACTGAAACAAACGATTCTTGGGCAGAGCAGGTGAGATCTGCTTCGTCTAAAATTGAAAGTACTATGGAGGATGACTACCCGCTCGAAATTGTTAAGGCCAAAGGAACTGAGTGGAAGCGCGACGTAGTCGATCAAAAGTCTAAAGACAGTGGGGGTAGTCCCGCTGTAAACATCAAACTCCCATCAGTAAACCCGAAATCCTCGGGCGGAAGAAACTTATGTGAAAGTCCAAAGTTCAAACTCCGAGGGATAACTTGGCACTTACTTCGGCACAAGACAAGGAGTTTACCGAAACCACTAGACCCTTGGACTTTAGGACCCTGGAAAGCAAGAGAATCCTACTGGCACTTAAGCTCACAGAAAATGAAAAAAACAGCAATGCCCAAAAAGACCTTCAAAATGGTCCTAGAAGATCAGTGTCCTGGGTGGATCAAATATCGGTGGAGCCACGCTCTGAAGAAAATGCGCCCGAAATCAAGACTGTTAAGGGAAAAAGCAGACTATTGCTAGAGAGAACTCTGGGCTACGAAGATAATCTTACCATGAATCGTGCCAACGTCATGAGACTCCTCCATTCAGTTGATTCCCTTGCACAATTAAAATCAAAGGACATTGAACTGATTGAATTCCACAATGAGCAGCGCCACGACAGCGTTGTACTGCACCTGGGTGAGCGTTCCATTAAATATACTGTAGGGAACGAGCGATACTAACCCGGAGGATGGAAATAGCCCTAAAAGACGCAGAGAAAAATCACAAGGCCCGACAAACGCAGAAATCCTGGCGAGAACTAAAGAAGGTTCGTGCCCAACTAGAAAGTCACACTGCGGACGCGGTGGCACAGACGTTACTGAACACCAAACAGTCATACTACGTCCACGGCGGCAAGGCAAATAAATTTCTAGCGGCCAAATTAAACAAACAGAAATCCCGTAACTATATAGTTGCCTTAAGAAATGAAAAAGGAGATAAGATCACAAAAGAGGAAGAGAAAAGAGAAATAATGGTCCGATTCCATGAAGAGCTACTACAGGGAACAAACCTAAACGCGACAGACCAAAAATCATACCTACAGGCTACTAACCTACCCCAAATCTCGGACAAGGACACAAATCCTGGGGAGGCCATTCACAGCTCAAGAAATCAATGAGGCTATCTCTTCACTACCAAGGAACAAGACCCCGGGTCCAGACGGCTCCGGAAATGCCTACTACAAAATATTCCGAACGCAACTACTGGGACCCCTCACCCGACACTTCAACACAATTAGAGACACCGGATCGATCTCCTCAGATATGGCAAGATCCTCCACGATCCTTGCGCTGAAACCAAACAAAGATCCCACTGAATGCTCAAGTTACCGCCCGATAGCACTCCTAAACACGGATACAAAGCTATACACAAAGATATTAGCGAATAGGCTATCGCAGATCCTCCCAGATATCATCCACGAGGACCAAGCGGGTTTTGTCAGGGGACGACACACCCAAGATAACGTCAGAAGAGCCATAGATGTGATCGAATTGGGGAGACGGACAAACCAGAAATTTGCAATAGCTGCCCTGGACGCCTCACAGGCTTTCGACAGCTTGGACTGGGAATACCTACGGATGGTCCTGGAGAAATTCGGATGCGGAACACTATTCAGCAGGATGATCCTGGCAAATTTTCAACGCCCATCTACTTCATTTCGGATAAATGCCTGCGACTCAAAACAAGTGGAGATACGGAGGGGTACGCGCCAGGGCTGCCCCCTATCTCCACTAATATTTGCAATGGCTATGGAACCGCTGGCAGCAAGATACAGAGGAAACCCAGACATAAAAGGAGTGCAAATCAAGGAGACCCCGCAGAAAATAGCACTGTATGCTGATGATGTGATGCTCTATATGGGAGATACTACGAATACACTACCGAAAGCCGTGGAGACACTGGAAGAATTTGCCACCATATCTGGATTTTCATTCAACTACAATAAATCAAAGGCACTAAACATAACTGAAGACGCAACTACAATAAACTGCATGAAGCAAAGATTCCCCCTGAGATGGGAGGAAAACACGCTAGAATACTTGGGAGTTCACCTGACAAGGAAATTCGAGGACTTGTATAAATCAAAAATCCCCTCTCTCTGGAAACAACTAAAAGCGGACCTGCTGAGATGGGATAATTAGGAATTATCATGGTTCGCCAGAATAGCAGCGGTAAAGATGACCCTTCTCCCCCGCCTTTTATACGTGACGAGTTCAATACCCATGACGATCCCATCACAGATAATAAAAGAACTTCAAAACGCAGTATTTAAATTCATATGGGTGAAAAAGAGACCCAGAATACAGAGACACATACTGACCCGTCCCCCGCTCCTGGGAGGCCTGGGGGTCCCAGACCTAGGCAGATACATCATGGCAGCGCACTTGGCCCCCATTCTCCAGTGGGCTAACCCAGAAGACACCAAAGGATGGAGAGCCATAGAACAAGCACCCACACAGATCCCGATAAAAGCGCTCCTAGCACTAAGCCTCAAGGCCCGCGAAGCAGAAGGAAAATTACAGCCCTGAGTAGCTGGGACAAGGCCATGCAAATGAAAAAGATCAAACGAGGACTGGGTCCACTATCTCCAATAGCACATAACATCGAATTCACCCCAGGCCTGAAGAAGAGCTTCTGGAAGGCTGGAAAGACGCGGACAACTTGACACTGCAGGACATGTACCAAAACACCGACCCAATCCCATTCCTAGAATGCAAAAAGAAATTCGATCTAGGGGAAAATGAAAGGTTCAGGTATACGCAAGTACGACACTGGATCTCCCATCCCTCAGTGAAAAGAGCGGGAACGAGAACCCTAACAGGCTTGGAACTAACAATGCAAGAAGGTGAACCAAAGAAGGGGATATCTATAATCTACAGACTGTGGACAACCTAAAATATAAAGAGAATTGGGAAAAAGATGTAGGAGAACCAATAACGGAAAGAGAGTGGGACCAAATATGGACAAGAGCTCACAGATCCTCCAAATGTACAGCAATTAAAGAAGCTGCATATAAATTATGCTACAGATGGTACATGTCCCCCCACAGACTACACAAAATAAATCCAGAATATCCCCCAAACTGTTGGAGACAATGTGGAGGGAGAGGAGATCTGTTCCACATGTGGTGGACATGCCCCAAAGCAATTACCTACTGGAAGGAGATACTGGGACACATCAAAGACATTACTGGCAGATAATTACCACTATCACCTAAGGTAGTCCTGCTGGGAGTGGAGGCAAAGTGAATATATGCAGCATCGGGGCATATATCCACGCTAATAACACACTATCGACAGCACGAATAACATTAGCGCAAAGGTGGAAAACACTAGAAGGACCGACGACACCATGGTGGTGGATGAAACTATGGGGAGTAATGGCAATGGAGAAGGTAACTGCCATAAGAACAGAAACATATCAGAGATACCTATCCATATGGTCCCACTTCAGAGACTTTGTTGGAGACAGGGCAGCACACTTCTACAAACCACGAACCCTCAGAAATATATCGATCACTTAGGAAAGAATTAGACACTGCAGAGACGCTTATCCACTTGGCCCCCCTTCCAAAAGGAGTAGCGGGGAAGGGAGTGGGGAAGGAAATTAAGAATGAAACGATAAAACTGGGAGATACCTATTGTATAGTAACAGACAACGAAATTATGATGTGGACTCATAATATCAAAAGTTATACTCTTGTACATCTGTTGAAAGTTAAAATATTTTTACCTCTTCAAAACTGTTACAAAAGTTGTAAAGGGACAGTGGGGAGGAGGGAGGGATGATGAATTACAGATGAAGAAATTGGAGACAATCTACGCAGCAACGGGTGACGTTAACCCTGAATGGAAAGTTGGCCTATGATTTATAACAACAAGGTGTAACGATCATATGTTGTAATTGATTATGTCTCCACTGAAAAATAAAAATGGTTAAAAAAAAATAGAAGTGCCAATGAAATGGTGCAGGCAGACAGCGCGGTATCCGCGGACATCCAAAGCATGCAGGGAATGGCAGCATGTAAACCATTGCATTCTTTTCTGTGAGAAAATGGTGGCTCTGAAAAATGGCCAACAACTACTGCACAAATGCTTGCTATGCTTGCAAGAACGGCTGCAAAGCATTTTGGATATTGCGCAAAATAAGGCGATTGCCAGCATCAGTAAGATGGACACCATCTCTGTGGAAAATGTTGGTGCTATGGAATGTAATGTTTTCATTGTGGAAGGAAGACATACCAACATCTCGCAAAAATGCGCAAACAGCCTTGTTGACATTGCACCTGGCTTTCTCCATTTGCGGACCAAATGATGAAGAGCGCAGCCACATTTGTCTCTGTCCAATGTGTGAAAAAATTATTCGAGAGTTTGGAAACCTGTCCATGACTTTCCCAAGTGCCTCCTTGATCGCAAAATGCTGAGAGATTCTAGTAATGTGGCCTAAACTGTTCCCTCAACAATGAAGAATAATAAAGGCTAGATGATGCTGCGTCACCAAAGTGGCATGATTGGGAAGCAAATCCAGCCACTTCATGACACACACTCCATACCAGTACACATCCACATGAGGGAATCCAAGATGTGCAGCCACTCCAGAGTGCTCTGCATACACCTGCAACCAATTAATCCAAGTGTCCCCATAATCCAGACACTCTACCTCCTGAAACACAAAGCGATAGTCAGAGCCATCTGCACTCCTCTCAGCAAACTGAGCCTCTCCCACACTCTCTCCTTGCACACCACACCCAGGAAACCTTATTGACCCATCCCTTGGCCCCACAGTCCCATTTCCATGCATGCCATCCTTAAAGGCCCCGGATGTGGCACGTGCGATCTGCCAACTACTGCAGAGTTTGCGGATAAATCAGCCAGTTCAAGGGGTTGGGGAGAGCAATGTAACGCCGGGTAGGAGATTTCCTCTATTGTGGTGGCTCTGAAAAGAGCCTTTTTTAATTTGATTTTTTTTGGTGCTACTGAACAAATGCCTTTGGTTTTCAATTTTTTTTGCAGGATTTCTTTCTCTTCTTTTCCTCATTACTGCCTTACATAAACCTCTGCAAAGCAAGCATTTCCAAGAATGGTCAACGAAACGCCTTCTGCAGTAAAATAGTGCACACTAAGTGAGTCAATGTTGTCATTGGAGAAAACGGACATCTCAGCATGTCGCAAAACTATACAAAACGTTTTTTTTCAGTAACTTTTTTTTAAATGATCACTTCTTCCTCGAAAACATTTGGATTGGGTCACTACTACAGTATCGGTCTTTCCCATCTTTCCCACCTGGGTTGGCGTTTCCCCTTCTGTCTCAGGGACATGGAATATTCTCCTATTACAACCCCTTTTTCTGTTCTCCACATCAACAGACTTAATTTCCAGTTCAGCATTTTGTGCCTCCAATTTAGCTAATCGGTTGTCATACTTCAATTCCAATATCAGTGTTTGCTGATTTATTTACAACAGCATCCAGCTCGTATTCTTCACCGTTGCCAAATGGCAATTTGGTGATTTTTTTTTTTCAGCTGCATTTTGTACAACCTTTTTTTAACACAAATCTATATGTGTTAAGTTTAAGTATGATATATGATGTGGAGTCATTTGGGGTGCAAAGGAAGATATGCAGGAGTTCCCCCCCCATTTTTTGCAGCAATAAAATGTGGGAGGAAAAATGGCAAAAGAATTTGGCCGGGCAGGAGGGGTTGGCAGAGGGTACATACAATGTGTTTGTTTTGAATTTCAAATTTACAAAGTATGCAATTGGAGTAAAAGTAAGAATGCAGAGTTGTTTATGCCTAGATGAAGCCCAAAGTGGGCAAAACATTGGCAGGTGCACCAATCAGTTAATGTTGGCACAAGGTTTTAGGTTTAAATATTTATTTATTGTTTGCTTGTTAGACACTTTGTAAGAGGATTCAATTCAACACTACAGCTAAGTCAACGCCTAGTCTATAATACTGAATGAAAACCCTTATTGATATATCTTTAGGTCCAGTTCATGCGTTCTGGATGACTACCCCTATATAACACCCCTCTCTTGGAATCCCCCTGACCCCACTGAGCCAAGAAGTAGTTCTGTTTTGCAAGTTTAAAGGTTTAATTGATAATTTAAACAATATATATATATCACGCTTTATAATAAATTAATAATTGAATAGCACACTTAATCTGATATGATAAAGATGAACAACAGAGAATCTGGCACTAGCACACTTCTTATGATCACTAATGAGTTGACATGAAATGGATAAGGTAGCACACTGGTAAATAGGAACAAAAGAAGAAGGTGGTACAAAATGCTTTATAGAGTTCAAATGGATGCAAGGTTGAATGAATGAAATGCAGTATAGAAATACTCAATATGATTTCAACAAAACAATGTAATCACTTTTCTCTGGCAATTCCCTCCCCCCACCTTGATGCAAGGCAAGGAAATGGAATGGAAGGAAGCACACAGTTCTCAGAAATGCAATCAAATGTGATTCAGTTCAATCCCAGCAAGCTTACAGAAAACAGATAGGAGTTTTGAAAACACAGATAGGAGTTTGAAAACACAGGCCCAAATGCTTTGATATGTGCTAGCAATGGATGAGAAATATGCTGGAAATGCTTTTTAATTCCCTTTCAGAGGTTCAGGGTGAGTGGTATCTGGTTAATATTAGTCCAGGCTCACACTAGCAATGATGCAGGGATAGTTAGCAGGTCAAACGAATTTCTGGCAAATGGAAGGCAAGCAGCAGCTGATTTTACATGTGGGGAAATTTGCAAATCGCGGCAAAATTCGCGGATGCGTGTTCCGCGATTGCGGTAAAACTATAAGGGGTAGGAATGCGGTTCTTGCAAGTCTCTAGCACAAACGGTTGCGGAGATATGAGCGATTTTGTGAAGGTCGTTTTTCAGATTTGAAATTTTAAAGTTCAAAAAGACAAGTGCAGCTTGCGACTAGAAAATGACAAGTGACAGCTTTACAAATGACAGGTGACAGTTAGGAGGCAGTTCTACTTAGATTAAATAGATTGAATTATATTATTTTAACTAAGAGATTGGTTCTGCACAGTTTTCTAGGTACTCACACTATATTCTTGAGTGAAATGGGCCTCGCCATGGATCTGGTCAGGGTTTTGGACTGGGCTCGGGTCTCTCTCTGGGCACAGCACTGCTTTCTCTCTGGGTACAGCACTGCTTTCTCCCTCTGGTCTGGTCTCTAGTTCTGGATAGATTGAAGTCTCTAGTTTGGCTCTCTGGAAGTTTGATGGAGGTAAAGTATGGATTTTTCCGGCAGAGCTTCCAGCGGCAGATGGATTTTGAAGGTCTCTATCTGTCCTGTCTGTCTGCTTTTATGTGTTTAGAATGTGGGTGTGTTCTAGCATCACTGACCCTACCTCTCTCTCAGCTTCTAATTGGTCAAACTTCCATTTATCATTTGATTGGGGAATGAACTGTGAGTCAGAGGGATGTCATTTTACAGCCTGCAGAAAGTCCACTCCTCCTGTCAACTTACACACAAATCTAGATTTGAAACAAATACATATTTGCAGAGGTACATATTGTTTTAAAATCATATGCACCCATCATGCATTACAGGAGGTATCCCCTGTTCAAACTCTGCTCTTCCTGGGAGCTTGCATTCAGAAATGGCACATATTTCACTTTTTAACTGATTTTTCAATTTCTGACATTGACCCAACTTTACATACATGCGTGCAGGGAGTAGGGACATTAACTGAAGAAGTTTCAGATTTTTAACATGCATACAGTTAGAGTAATATCCATTTTTCCGCTAAAACCCCCCTGAACATGCCACCGGGTCGAAAAACCTCTTAAAATGTGGGCAGAAAAATCACAAGAATTATGGTATCATTTATAAAATTTTCACATGTCCGCTCTATGAGTTATTCATCTTTTTAAAGTTATGTTCTGGCTCCAAAGGGGTGTGGTTTACCCTCAGCACAAGGTTGAATTTCTGGTTAATCCAGTTCTGCCAAGCCAGCTTGCTCTCACAGGCAGTGCCCCTCCCAGCTCCTGCCAAGAGGAAGCTACATTTTACGACTGCGTAATAAAAACCTTTGCCTGAGTGAAGAGGGCTTTGTTCACTCTCCTACAGAGCACAGGTAATTCAATTATCAGATAGATGGCATATCCTTTGTGTGAGCAGCAAAAGGAAGGTTGGCCTGGGAACACAGTGGTGACTCAAGTTTCACTGCTGATGGGGGTAGTTGCCAGGCAGAATCAAGTTCCTTAAGCCAGACTTTCAGCTACTGTCATGTTATTTGTTGCTTTTTAAATTAACTTGCAATTTTACACATGCAGCTAGAATGCTGATTCTAAGTGCAAAACTATGACATTTAAACAATTGCAACCTATGTGACACTCAAAAGTAGGTCACTCAGTCAATTTAAACATTTAGATTTTTTTTTTAGTGTCTTTCAATCCAGTGCAACTTAAACTGCTGCACTCCACAGCTCAGCCAGTCTTGTTATAAACCTTCAAGTCACTTCAGAATATCACTTTACATTGTATCCACCTCTCAGTGAGTCTTTCTTTGGCATGTTTTGGGTTCATTTATTCAGTTTTCTACAAAAAAGTAAAATCTGGTGTTGTTTTAAATTGCCGGCTTTTGGATAGTGGTGAGTACTGGTACTGCACCCATTTTTGGGATTGAAGAATGAATTCCCCACAATTCTAGTTGCATTTGGCAATCAGCATTGCCATTCCCAATGGTTTCAGACTACTGTGCGGGTAGTCCAATGGTGGTTTTAGGCAGTGTCCTTCTGTGCCCATAACATCGGCAAAAATGGGTGGCAGCCTATTCTTCCTGCATTTCCCTGTGCATTTTCTGGGAAGCTCTGGCCATCATGATGTTTTCATGTCAGTACTGCACAGTTTTGAGGTAGGGCTAGGATGCATGGGTAAATACATCCCACAACTTATACAATAAGAAAGGTACAAACCTACTATGCCTTCTGAGCTTTCAGAACGTGCAAGTGCAGCAATATCAGAACTTAATGTTAGAGGTAGCAGGGATTCAGGTGAATGAATAACATTAATTGTGTTGGCATATTCTAGATTCCAAATTTTGATTAACTGAGCGCACCACTACATTGCGGTTTTGCTTTTTTACCTGCAGCGCAGATCACCTGACCCAGAACCTTCTGAAAATGTCTAGTTCTGATAGTAACCTGGGTTGCCCAGCTCCTTTCTCACATGCCACTAACCTTTGTAGTAAGGTCAGAATCCGGATTCGGACATTGAGGAATTGTTTAAGGATTTCTATTCTCTTTCATAGCCAAAAATACTCTTTCCCCAAGTACAAATCCACCCTATTCTATATAAAGTGAGATTTTGGGGCAATATTAACTGAAAGGGATAGCTGCTGGCTTCTCACTCCAACTCTGTCCCTCTTTTTGTAAAGGCTTTTGCCCATAGTCCCTAGTTCCTGAGGTGCTCGAACGCTGTCCTGCTGTTCCTTTCCAGGACTCTCCCTCCCTCAAAGTTTTGAAATAGGGATTGCCTTACTGCCACAGGTTCTACAGGCTAAATATAATGGAACAACAAAAATGAACCTGGGCGAAATGAGATCAGAACATCTGTACACATTTAAACAATACCAAGTCTTGTAAAAAAAAAATATATATATTTGTAAGCAATTTGCACAAATATTTATTGTTCTCAACATCCACATTTAAACACCACCATTCATTCCATCATTCATTCACAATCTCACTATAGATGTCAATATTCCACACTTGTGGTACTAAGACCACTTAGAACCAATATATGAACATACATTTCAACACCTCTTGGTGATTCCAGTAAGTTTTAATACAAAAACAAATAGCATATTGCTTATTTGCTGTAACTCAACATAAGTTTTGGTCGTCACAATAGGCCCCTAATTCAAGCCGGTAAATATAAGCGACCTTCTTCAGGAGATGGATGGTTCTGTTGCAACCACTCCGAAATGTCAAAAGGTGGAGGATGTCATCAAACCTCAATCTACAAACAAACAATATACATAACATCAGAATTCCGATCTCTTATTTGTTTAGACACAGATATATCTTGTGTGTATATCTCAGTTTATGTGTATACAGATTGGCACTCACCTCCACGTGAAATAATGGAGACGCGTGTCAACGATGGATTAAATCCTGCACTGGTGCTAGATAACTCTGCGCCTATACTGCAACGTAAGAGGAGGACAAAGCATCTTAGTAAACCTGCCCTATAAACAATACACCATTATATATATGGTATGGACACACTATCTTACCTGATCAAAAATTCAGGTATGGGGGTATCTTGCGTCTTTAGTCAATAAATCCATAGAGGAAAAATCCCTGTTCTCGCCTGAAATGCAACACAGAGACTCAATACTGAAATATTTTCATCTTGACGACACTGGAGGTAATCAAAACCTCCTATCAATTCGCCTTACCTCATGTGGCCAAGTCCAGATATGTTCTTATTCTGGTACCCCAGTTTTTTCACTGCACGGTAATTCCAGTTCAATGTTCCTGAAGGGATACATGGAACAAAACGTCATGCTCATATATCTAACTCAGAACATTGTCAAGGTTTTGTTAATGCTGCTGTCTCACTCCCCTGCCCCTCCCTACATAAAGTTTTGTGGAGGAAACAGATAAAAATTCCCTTCATGAACCTTTGTTCAATCATGCTGGAGGTCTATAACGACCCCACTATCATATTAGGCTTTTCTGACCCTAAAAATAATAATAATAATGATGGGTCGGTGTGCACAGTGACTGCCAAACAGCTTATAATGCTGATGGAAAACACACAACTGCAGCCTTAGCTGGGCTGCTGCCTTAGCTGGGCTCTGTGGCTGTTCAAATACCTCTATATGCATGAAAAAGGGAAAAGCAGACACATCCCGCATCTATTCGTATGCACTGTGCACGCTGATTGTCAGCAGAAATGAAATTGAAAGGGTCGAGTTTACCCTCGCGCTCTCTCTCTTCAAAACCTCAAACAAACAGTGTGAATTTAAACACTCAAACACACACGCACATTTTACTTACCCTGGGTTCCTTCTCTCTTGTCCTGCACACACTCCAAATTTCGTGCTGGTTCCTGGGCGTGGCTTCCTTAAATACGCCATCAACATAGTGAAAGGACTCTTGAGCCCCAGTTCCCAGAGACTTCTGGGCCATGCAGTCCCTCCGTGTGTAAAACATTTTGTAAAGCATTTTTTTCTTTTTTGAACCAATAAGTGTTTGTTTGATAAATCTGGGGAAAACAATGCAGCGTGAAGGATGAATTACCTAACCCTATTGCGTGCATGAAAACAATAAATGCTGCTAAACCCTGATTGTTTCTGTTGGTGGACAGGACTATTAAGCCCCGGTCCCAGTGAGTTTGGGCATTGTAAGCTCTTCATAGACAAATGTTTTTTACATAAACAAACATTTTGGATTGTGTAAAGAGACCAGTGCAGCATGAGGGATGTTACAAAAATGCATTACCTCACCCTCTTTCGTGCATAGACCTATGGGTGCTTATGCTGCATAATTGTTACTGTTGATGTATGCGGCTCATTACAACATCCGAGGTGATCCTTGGGTATAGCTAGGTATTCTGGGTCATGGCCACTCACCCTCAGTTCATCCTGGATCATGGTATGATCTAATGTGCAGGTTACTTCCATGACTCACTATTAGACACAAACGCCCTTCCCCCTCACAGTGGCAGGAGGCGCATTCACCAAAACCAATATTGTAAAATTCAAATATGGGTAATCCAGAGTCCAAATGTATGTGCTGACATGCCATGCCCTTCATATATATTTATCAGATGGCATGTATATCCAAAGTTCACCAGATAACTGATATCAAACGGTGCTCAACCAATGAGAGCAGAGACCATGTCTCTTATCCAGTTACCAGTTTGTTCCACTCTATGGAAATATTCAAACCATTTTTAACTGAGTCCAAAGAGTGAATCCATCTTTGTTCTTGTCTGTGTAGCATAGTGGACATGTCATCTCCTCTCATGGGGGTCTTGATGGTTTGAAGTACAAACCACCCAATGTCCTTGTCTGTGTGCCCCAATTTAGAGAAATGTTCAACTAAAGGTTTGTCTTGCACTTTGTTCCTTATGCAGGAACGATGTTCCGATATTCTCTGGCGTACCTCTCTCGTAGTTTTTCGCCACCTTTCTTCCTTGGCCATTTGTCACTGGTTTACTTAATAGCCATTGGTGAGGCTTTCAGCAGATGACTAGAACGCGAGAAAGGCCGGTTGCTCAAAAACACGTTGTTAGATAAAACAATGCGTAATAAGTTCATATTGGCTGGCTCTATATCATCGGCGCATAAGAGAGGACTGCCATCAAAGTAACCGGACGTTGGTTGGTGGCCTACTTGACCGTTTGATTACAACCACCAGCATTAGGGAGAAGTATGATTGTAACCCATTGCAGTGGTAGTGAGTATGTCTGCATTTGAGGGTGCTACCTGGCAATGGTGTGAGTACTGCGGCGGGTCAGAAGAAGAACACAGAGGGCCTCATTACGAGTCCGGCAGTAACCGAGGTGGTAAAACCGCCTGGTTACCGCCGGACTCGTATTACCATTCCGCCTCCGTGATTCCCGGAATTACCGGGGCATTACAACCCCGGTTTTCCGGGAATCACGGAGGCGGAATGGTGTTAATCCCCATTCCCATTGAGTCCTATGGGAATGGGGATCATGGAAACACTGGCAGCATCTCGTAATGCTGCCGGTGTTTCCTCGTCCGCCTGCAGGCGGGCGGTGTTAAACCCGCCAGGTCAAACCTGGCGGGAACATCACCTCCTGCCTGCAGGAGTCGGGATCAGGCGGTCCGGAAACAACGGTGGCGGCGGGTTTACTCAGACTCTGGTTTTCCATCTCACTGTAATAATCTATTAAATAAAAGGTGAAAACTCCTTACTTTCCCTAGTCTAAGGGTGTTCCCTACCTAACAAAGCTAACTAAGATGCTTGTCAGTGAAAGCCCCAAACCAATTCAGTTCACTGTTCAAACTAACCTATCCTTGCCCTACAACTATGAGAACAACTGAAGCACAGGAGAATGACTTTCTTCTCCTCTGGGCTTGTTTCCCACCAAGTTCAGTTCAATAAAGAATTTGTAGGTAGTTCTTAGCAACTACTTTAATCAAATCATGTAGTTCAGATGCCGGGTTCTTCAAGGACTCAACATACTCCTATGTCCCGCCCCCTTTCCTCCATACTTATGGGACATTTCTCCGTCCTGTGGGACGGGACCGGAGCACTTTGTAAAAAGCATCCACATTTTTCCAAAAATGTGTCCTTCCTTGCTTTTTATCGTGAGCACTGTACATGGCCGTAACCCTGCCCTCCTTGGCTCCTCTCCTGCTCTGGCGAGCGGTCGCGAGTCCGTCTATGCCGTTTCAGTTAGATTTTCTTACTTGTTCTTCTTGTCAGTGACGCTTCGCTAAGGTGGACCCCCTTCCTCTTTGTTTAGAGTGTCTGGGTCCGGACCACTGGTGGAACTCGTGCTTTTACTGCAACTCCCTTTCTGTCCGTGAGCTTCAACGTCGTTTGGAGCGGTGGAAGGAGGTGTTCCAGCACGCTCCCCCATTGCATTTTCTTATGTTCATTGAAGAAACGAAGAAACGCCTGGTGAGTTCTTTACTTTTTAGAGCACCCCGGTCGGGGGATTCCTTCCCGGGGTCTTCCCGGTCCAGGAGGAGCGTTAAGAGCTCTAGTACTGCGGTCTGCCCTGAGGTGCCTTCTGGGCCTAAAAAGTGTACCGGAGTTGTCTCCGAGGGTCTCCGTAAGGGGCCTATTGACACCGGATTACTATCCGAGGCCCCGCCTGTGGGGGCTATTTGTGGGCCCAGCTCTACTGTGGGGGTGGGTACCGGAGCTTGCTTCGAGGTCTCCCTGATTGGAGCTTCCCGTAAAAACACAGGGTGCGCCCCGAGTCCTCTGCTGAGGCTGTTAGTACGGAACAAAAGTTAGAGGCCCGTGGTAGGGTTTCAAATACCTGGGTCAGGTCCGAGGCCCCTCTTTTGGTGGCTAGGGTGACTGACAGTTCTGAGATGCCTGTTAAGGTTTTGTTGGTGAGGTGTGTTCCTCAAGCGGTGACACCAGCACTGTTGAGGGGGCATGGAAGGAGGTCTTGAACCGTAATTTCTCAGTGACCGGCAGTACTGAGGTCCTTCTGTTGAAGGCTTCTTTGACTATTAGCATGTCTCAAAAACATTCTAGGCCTCACAGAACCAGTTCGGCCGAGGTTCCTTGTATCAAGGCTAAAATGAAGACCCCTGACCCACCTGTGGAGACCCCTGTCTCACTTCCACACGTGTCGCAGTTCTCCTTAGGTGCTGACAAAATGGCGCCCACTCCCGCCAAGACTACGGCGGTCATTTTGGATACCTCCCTTACAACTACGCCATCGGGCCTAGGTGTGGGGAGTGGGTTTTCAGGTGAACAGCGTTTTCCTTGTGCACATCCTTTTCGTCCAGTTTATGACTGGAATGCTCGGATGCCCCTACCTCACAATGTCTCGCTTCCTGCGGCATCAGCGCCCCTAATTTATGTGGACACCAGTGGGGAAGGGCCCTCTTGGCAACCCTCTCCCTTGCGTCCCTGGAGTTACTCTGCTCATGAGAGGCCTCCTCCAGTCACGCCTAAATCATCGGTGGAGGACGTCTTTTTCGGCAAGTTTCAAAGACTAATGCATTCCGACCCCATGAAAGAGAATTTTCGAGGCTTGTTCAGGGAGATTTGTCTAGCTGTTCCGACGGTCCCAGCTGCAGCACCGGTGATCCCGCCGGCACCGCCTTTACTGGCTGGACCTCCCACAGTGGAGCCTGATGCGACTCGGCCTGATCCGGATCTGATGGACGACGCGCAAGAGGATCAGGATAGCGATGACCAGCCCCGCTCTGTTAGAGCCTTTCACGACTGGGTGCTGGACATGTGTTTATTGGATGTTCCAGTACTCGAGGGACCCGCTCCGCAGGAGGGGGTGCTTTCGGGGGCGTTCACCTTGTCTCCTTCGGAGCGTACCAGCTTGTTCTTGCAGAAGGACGTTTTGGCCGAGGTCCGTAAAGTTTGGGAAAAACCACACTCTGGACTGTTTGTCAACAAGAAGATTGACGCGCGTTATAGGCTCCATTTTCGGAAGAGTTGGCTTTAGCATCGTGTCCGCCCCCCTCCTCCACAGTTGTGGCTGCGGCCACTTTACAGTCCAGACCTGCAGCATCGTCATCCGCAATGGCTGCTCAGGTTCTGGCTAAACAGGACAAGCTTCTTGAGTCTTCGGGAAGGAAGATTTTCGCTAATTCAGCGCTGCAGTTACGTCAAGCGAACGCAGAACTGCTGTTTGCGGGGGCGAATATGAACATGTGGAAAGGTCTTACGGAATTTGAGGAATACATGCCCACCGAAAAGCTAGAAGATTTCAGGGGGGGGGTTGTCAGATGCTAGGGTCCTGGTGCAGGATATGCTGGAGGCCGTGGCACATCATGTCCTCACCTCGGCCCGCGGCATCATGCTCGGCGTGGACACCTCTCGTCAGGCTTGGCTGCATGCCACCAAGTTCTCTAAGGAGGTGCAGGATAAGGTCTTGGACCTGCCCTTTGATGGCAAGCAGCTTTTTCATTCCACAACGGATGTTGAACTGACCAAAACTAAGGACAGCACTCAGACCGCCAAGTCCTTGTCGGTCCTGGTGAAACCGCCTTTTAGGGCACAGAGAATGTCCTCGCAGCCTTGGCCTTCCTCTGGTTTCAGTGGTTTTCTGGACCGAAAGTCTCACAGGGTTGATACCCCATCGGGAAATTCCTGCCGAAGGCAGCAATGGAGCCGGTTTTTCTCCCGTTCCTCAGCCTCCTCTTCAGGTTCAGGTGGCACCGCCACCGAAAAACTAGCTAAATGAAGTTTCTCTGCACTCGCACAAGACCCCGGAGGGAGGACACATTGCGTCTCATTGGGAGGCGTGGCAGACCATCAACGAAGACCGGTGGATCTTGTCAGCCGCTTGGGCGGGCTTCCGCTTCCCCCTTCCCCCCACCCCACCCATCAATCCTCCTTTCCAGCAGTCGGGTCGCCCTCCCTCAGAACCGAGATTTAAAAGTTACTGGATCTCAGGGCAGTGGAACCCGTTCCCCTAGGGGAGCGAGGTGAGGGCTTCTACTCCTGGCTGTTTACGGTGCCCAAATACAAACAGGCTGGCCTACGCACCATCCTAGACCTTTCCCAGTTCGATCTCTCTCTACCCCAAGCGAAATTCAAGATGATCACGCCCTGTCAGATAAAGTCCTCTTTGCAGAAGGGCAATTGGCTCAGCGTGGCAGACCTTCAGGATGCGTACATGCATATTCTGATATGGAACCCACATCGGAGATACCTACGGTTTTCTGTGGGAGAGGAGCACTTCCAGTTCCGAGTGCTCCCTTTTGGCCTCAGCTCGGCACCGCATGTCTTTACGAAGATGATTTTGGTTACCGCAGCCTATCTTCGGCTTCAGGGTATCCACGTGTATCCATATTTGGACGATTGGCTGCTGCGCAGTCCTTGTCCTTTGAAAGCCTCGAGCAACCTTCAGTTTCTCCTCTAGCTCCTTTTCCACCTTGGGCTGTCGGTGAACTGGCGGAAATCCTCCATGACGGTCTGTCAGGACCTGATTTTCCTGGGTTTTCGTTTGAACACGATCGATGCAGGGTATACCTGACCGGGGACAGAATGGCAGATCTGGTGGCCACGTGTCAGGTCTTTACGCAGTCGGGGAGCATGTCGGCCTGGTGGTTCCAGAGGCTTCTGGGCCTCATGGCTTTGTGTGTTTTGGTACTTCCTCTTTCTCGGCTCAAGATGAGGCGGACGCAGATGGCTCTTCGGAGTTCCTGGCGTCAAGCTGTGGATCCGGACTCCAAAATTATATCGGTTCCAGCTTCCATGAGAGCGGACCTTTTGTGGAGGTCATCTCTCGGCAATTTGTCGGTGGGCGCGGCTTTTCAGGACCCTGTTCCGATGATGACAGTCGCAACACACTCTTCTCTTCTGGGGTGGGGTGTGACGTTGGATCTTCAAGTTTCCGATCTCTGGTCGCCCAAAGACAAGCTCCTTCATATACATCACCTGGAGCTTTTGGCGATCTTCCTGGCGCTCAAGGCGTTCAGGCTGGTCATTGTCAACCACGTGGTCCGTGTCCGCATGGACAATGTGTTGTCCATGTTTTACATCAACAAGCAGGGGGGTACCAAGTCCCCTCCTCTTGTGGATCTTGCCATTCAGATTTGGGAATGGGAGGTGCAGCATGGCATCTGGCTGGTGGCTGTACACATCCCAGGCCAGCTGAATGTTACTGCGGATGCCCTCACCCGACTAACAATTGTCAGCTACAAGTGCAAGTTGAAAGTGGAGGTTCTCTTACAAATCTTCCAGTTTTGGGGTTCTCCAGAAGTGGACCTCTTTGCAACGTGGGCCAACAGGAAACCTCTGCTGTACGCCTCCAGAAACGGACTGGGAGCCTCCTCTCTGGGGGATGCTCTCGAGATCCCCTGGCACAATATGAGGTCCTATGCTTTCCTGCCCCTACCTCTCATTCTTCGGACAATTTGCAAACTGTGGAACACGGTGAACTGTTCTCTTCTGCTCATAGCTCCGTGGTGGCCGGCCAAGTTCTGGTTTTCAGAGCCTCAGCACCTGTCGGTGTGTGCGCCGATCAGGCTTCCGTTGGTTCCCAACCTGCTTCACCAGAAAGATCGGCAGCTGTGGCACCCCTCCCCACAATCGTTCAGCTTGGTGGCATGGTGCCTGAGTTCAGATCTCTAGAACATCTCAACCTGTCTGCTGATAACATGCGCATTATTCAGGCAGCCAGGAAGCCCTTGACGAGATCTCAATAGAAGAGCAAATGGCTTTGGTTCTGCCACTGGTGCTCAGCCAAACAATTGGTCCCCAGGGGGGCTACGATCGACACAGTGCTGTCTTTCATCTCTCATCTAGCGGAGTCGGGCATTCATGTCCTCTCATGCAGGACTTATCTTTCGTCTGTTGCTGCTTACTTATCCACGGACCAGTGCTCTTTTCCGCAATCAGATCCAGTGGTAAAAAGGCACTTTGCGGGTCTAATGTGTCTTTACCCTCCTGTTCGCAAACCGCATCTGACGTGGGATCTGAACGTGGTCCTTACGGCATTGTCATAAGCCCTTCGAACCAATGGCTATGGTAGATCTTAAGCACCTTTCGTGGAAAGTGTCCTTCTTGGTTGCCGTGACTTCGGCAAGACGTGTGAGTGAGCTCCAGGCTTTGTCAGTGGAGCATCCCTTCTTGGTTTTCAACAAGGATAAGGTTGTCCTGAGGACGGATCCTTCTTTCCTTCCGAAAGTGGTCTCGGATTGCCATCTAAATCAGTCAATCTCCTGGTCTGTCTTCTTCCCAAACCCGGCTTCGGAAGCCGAGAGGGTTTTGCATGGCCTGGATGTTAGAAGAGCCCTTAAGTTCTATCTGGACAGAACATCTGAATTTAGGAGTTCTTCTCAACTACTGGTGACCTTTGGCAATCCGCAGGGAAAACCGGCCTCCAAAGCAACTATCTCCAGATGGGTTGCTGCCTGTATTATGGAGTCTTAAACTGTTCAGGGCCTCCAACCTCCTGAAGGGGTTCACGCACACCTGTTACGGGGCAAAGCAGCTGCGGTTGCTTTTCAAAAGTACTGGGAGACCATCGCGAAAGCGGCTACATGGGCCTCTTCATCGGCTTTTTGTAAACACTACTGTTTGGATTTGTGCTCCAGAGCTGATGCCCAGTTTGGCAAGGCTGTGCTCAAAAACCTTTTTCAGTTAGGAGTTTCCATCCACCCGTAATTCCTGTGAGGAGTGCTTGGGAACCTCCCATAAGTATGGAGGAAAGGGGACGGGACGTAGGAGTATAATAAAGTTACTCATCATACTGACTACCTTACTCCTAGTCCATAGTCCCCTTTCCTCCATACGCCCGCCCGCTGTCCCCTCTATTAAGGTTCCTCTGTTATTGCTTAAAGGCGATAGAAAAGGACTGATGGGCGATGCGCTGGGCAGAGCTAAGGAGGGCGTGGATGTGGCCACGTGCAGTACCCTGCATTAAAAGAGAGGAAGGACACATTTTGGGAAAAATTTGGATGCTTTTTACAAAGTGCTCTGGTCCCGTCCCACAGGACGAAGGAATGTCCCATAAGTATGGAGGAAAGTGGACTATGGACTAGGAGTAAGGTAGTCACTACGGTGAGTAACTTTATTAGTCTTTTACTTCCTTGTCCTTTCTTTCTTTCCTTTCTGTTCTCTTGTTTGATCCTACTTGTGATTATCCCTTTCCTCCTATGCGTCAGGTTGTCTTCTCGCTCCTTTGATCTTTCTTCACTCGTCTCACTCTGTGATGTCCTTTTTGAAATGATATCAGCGTTGTTTATGGACTACCAGGTCCACTATAATACAGTCACGCCACCACCTCTTACCCGCTCTGTCTCAGGATACCTTGCATCCACCTCAGTCTCATCGCTCCTCCAGCGTCACGCATTAGAGGCTGCACTCGGACTTCTCTCTCCCAGCTGATTTGAAACTCTAGGGTTCTAATCTCACTAAGGTCTCTTCCTCCAAGATTTATGACACTGCTGTGAGACTTCCCTGGCATAGTGTCAAAGTCTTCCTTCTCAGTCTTGTCTGCACTCTGTATTCTTCCAGTCGTTTTCTTTGTCTCAGTGTCATATATATGTCTCTTCATATGTACAATGAGGGTGTCTGGTTGACAATAAAACAATTTAGTTTGTTCTTCATGCTTTGTTTCACCGGCTGTTTTTGAAGACTGGTTAGGGATACGTGGCTTAGAGAGTTCCTCATGAGAACAGGAGTCCTTGTCCCCAGAGGGGGAGTCTCTCCCAGTGAAGTCCTGCTTGCCTCTACCCCCTAAGGAGGCTATTGCGTAGTGGACTCACCTCCCTAGCCTCACAGGGAAAGGTTGGCGGAATCCCGCAATTCTAAACAGTACCTGGCTGTTTGATGGCAGTCCCTTGCTATGGGCTAAGTATCTGGATATTTGATGATGATCTTTGGTGCTGGTATGAGTTTCTGGGTTGTTTATGACAATACATGACAACTTTGTGCTACCTGGTCATTTGATGATAATCGGTGGCAATGGGGTGAGCAATTGTGGTGTGTACACCCAGAGATTTGATGGCAAAGCAACTACTGGTGATAATGACAAAAGCTGCCTAAACATGCGAGAACCTGAGCATGTGATGGTAAGGCTTGGCATATGCTTTACAAAAGCGCACATTATTGTTTCTACCATTGTTTGTTTCTCCATGTGTATGAGTTAATAAAATGGTCTCTGTGTTTGACCAGGATAATGTGTTGCATCTCTTAGTGGCTGACAGGAGACTCTGTAATATTTTTTCTCTATTTATGCATCATATACATTTAGATTCTTAGGGTTGGACTGGTACCTTCAGAACAAATTACTTACAAATATGAATGTCTGGTTTCCCTATTCCATGTTACCAATACACAAATAGGTTGTATTTGCTTTTTGTGCATTTCTGTCACTAGCATAAAATAATATTGTCCCAACATTTTAATAATTGCGTTTGTCATTTGATGAATTAACACCTTAAATCTTGTAAATAGAGAGTACTGAGACTTTCATTTATTGCAAAAAAAAGCCAAACATATCCATAAGATATTTTCTAAAATGATTAATATTTTGTTCATTTAATACTTGCTTTGCATTACTACCTTAGAGATGTCCCAGAGGGTACCGTCCAACAAAGATCGAAGAAGCCGACCAATGCTGCAAGAGGATGAGTATCGAATTCAGAATGAGCTGAAGCGTTACTTACGAAAAGATTTGTTGACTGGTGGAGCACCTTCCGAAAAGAGCTTTTGTGCAACTGAGCACACTTGCAAGCCTTCTAGCCATGGTGAGTTTGTGGAATGCATGGGTACTGTTTATACAAGACTTCTTTTATAGGTATGTGACTGTTTCTGGCAATACTTTTCAGCAATTCTTGTCAAAAACAAAAAGTTAACTTTTGACCATATCATACCAGTTATGCATTATGGCAAAAAATATGATTGAACATGGTAAATGTACTTGCGAAGGCCGTACTTTATTTATAATATAGTAATTCCTGTTATGTATTGTAAAACCAGAGATGATAGTAATGGATTTATTGTAACTGCAGCCATTGTACTTTGCCTTGTAAATTTATGTTACCCCTTTGAATGTCATGAGAATATATATACAAATATATAACTCCTATATTCTAATGGATTATGTCCTCCAACGTATTCCTCATCTATGACATATATAATGTCCACAGCTGTGCTGCTTCGGAAATTTGTTCGGCAGAGGGCGCCCTTGCGTCAATGGCGTCTGGTTGATGTCCCTCGAGGGCCTCCGTCGAGGGTGACGTTATCAGATGTTACAAGTAGGACGCACGGCGTCCAGAGCCTCAGTTCAGTTTTTTCCGCAAACATGTTTGCTTCGAGAACTTGGCGCGGCTCGTGTCTTCAACTTCGTATTGTATGACTGTCTTCTTCTTCCACCCCGACGACCCCGCGGTGCAGCTTTAAGAAGTGTCGGGACTGCGGATCCAAGATGTCCATCGCAGTCCCGCACAGTGTCTGCTTGTGGTGCCTGGGTGAGGACCACGCCACTGACGACTGCTTGAAGTGCCAGTCGTTGACTGCCAAGGCCTTGCGGGAGCGTAAGGGGAAGTTGAAGGTAGGCAGTGTTGGCAAACCCCGTAAATCCAAATCGGCTGGGAGGTCGACCGACGAGTCGAGGGAGTTTGGCAGGTCTAGGTCCCGGAGTGGTTCGCGCCACTCGTCCTCTTCCTCGAGGCGGTCTCGGAAGCGACGTCACCATTCGCCTTCCTCGTCGCATGACGGATACCTGAAAAGGGTGTGGTGCCACAATAAGTCCTCTACCCCTGAGGAATGGGAGGCTTTTTGGGAGCAGATGTTACAGATTTTTCAGTCTCATGGAACATCCCTGTCCGGGCCTTCAGTTGAAGCCGGCGAGGGTCGATCTCAGTGCGATATTCGTACGCCTTCGGGCTGAGGTAAGCGGCGCGATAAACATCGGGAACCGGCAAGGTCTCATTCGGACAAGGAATCGGGAGATCGCCAGAGAAGAGCCAGGTCGCGATCTTTGTCACCCACAAAATCGTCGAGGCCTGAGACGCTGTTGAAGAAGGTGTTGACAACTTCGCCGCCGTGCCCATTGAAGGAGTCCGTCGGGTCTCTTCCTGGGGTCAGGCCTTCGAAATCTTCGGCGCCTTTGTCGATGCCAATACAGTCAGAGCCGTCGGCGCCTGCTGTGCTGGAGTTGCCGTCATACGCCCTTGTGGCTCCTGGACCTTCTAGAAAGGCTCTTACTAAAACTGTGAAGCCTATTTCTGATGAGAGGTACACTCCTCTGCCTAGGAAGGAGTTTTTCCAGTCTCCAGAACATTTATGAGGCGGATAGGATGATGATGGGAAGAGGTCTGATGGTGACGTGGTGCCTTTTGGTCTGCCTTATGGGACACCTAATGCTCCGGAATGTCTCATTAATGAGGATAGTAGGATTGAGCGTTTGCGTCAGTTCTTGCATGATGCCAGTGGCCTTGACACCTCGCCTGAGATGGAATTTGGGAAACCCGATTTGGGTGAACATGCAGGATCCTCCTATAGGAGACTGATGTTGAGAGTGGCTGAGTACCTGGGTTGGTCCAAGCCTCAGGTTGAGTATAATCAAGATTATCTTACGGGCATCTTGGATCAGGGTCCGTCCACTGACCCGGTGTTGCCATTTCATGTGGCCCTACTGAAAAGGGTGGCTGCTACTTGGACTTCCCGTGAATCTATTCCGGCGGTTAACAAGTCTTTGTCGAAGAAATACTGCCCATCAAGTGGCGACCCCGGCTACTTATCCATCCACCCACCCCACTCCTGAGAGTTTGGTGTTTCAGGTGGCTATGGCCACCTCAAAGCATGCAGCGTACCCCTCCATCCCTCCGGACAGCGACGATAAACGCATGGATGGATCGGCGCGCAAGGTATTTGCTGCTGGGAGTATGGCCCTGAAATCGCCAACTCCACCTGTGCCTTGGCAAAGTTTTCGCACCAGAAGGGGAATAAAGGGATGGCTTTCTAGCTATTGTTCAGGATGGCAAGGATGCCATGTGTGAATCCCTTCAGTCTGGGTTGGACATTGCGGATTGTGTCGCACAGACCGTGGCTACGAGCACCGTAATGCGCAGATTTGCGTGGTTGTGGATGTCTGGTTTTGCACCTGATGTCCTCGCCCATCTTCTCAACATGCCCTTTGATGGGTCGCATCTTTTTGGCAGCAAGGCTGACGAGAGCCTTGAAAAGTTGCAGACCTCCAAGGCGGCCGCTAAATCTTTGGGCGCGGCTGTCCGTCAACCTCTGCCTTTTCGTCAGATGGGACAACAATGGAGGGGTGGTTCCTTTTGCTATTACTGATTTGGAAAGGCGAAGGGGATGCCCAGTCAAAGGGGCCTCCATAGAGGCACTCATGGTGGACGAGGTAGGGGTGCTAAAGCCGCTCAGGCAGCTGCCTCTTTGCCTTCCGGCGCTGCCACTGCCGCTTCTAAGCAGCTATGAGGCCATGACTCATCGTTCTCCGCTGGGGGGCAGGCTGTTGCAGCATCTCGAAGAATGACGAGCCATTACTTCAGATGCGTGGCCTCTAGATACAATAGTCCATGGTTACTCCGTTTTCTCCGACGGCCTCATGGCAATCCACCGGGTAAACACTCTTTGATGGTTTCAGATCCGCTCCTTGTGCAGGAGATTTTGGCCCTGCTGGAGAAAGGCACTATAGAACCGGTGCCTGTGGCAGAGTAGAACAAGGGTTTGTATTCCCCTTATTTTTTGATACCCAAGAAGGACGGAGGACTGAGACCCATCTTGGACTTAGGTTACTTGAACAAGTTCCTCAGGAAGGACAAGTTCAAGAAGGTCACTCTTTCTCAGATCCTTCAGGCCCTCTAACTTCAGGATTGGTGGGTGTCATTGGGCCTGCAGGATGCTTATTTTCATGTGCCGATCCATCTCGAGCACAGGAAATACCACATGATCGCAGTCGGTGAATCCCACTATTAGTTTCATGTTCTGCCGTTCGGGCACACCTCTGCTCGAGGGTTTTCACCAAGCTCATGGTGGTGGTGGCAGCGCATCTCAGGAAAGGGGGGACTCACGTCTACCCCTACCTGGACGATTGGTTGATCAGCACGCGTTCTCCCAAACAAGCCTTGGCTCATCTAAGTGTCACCTGCCACTCACTTCACAAGCTGGGCTTCTCCCTCAACTTCAAGAAGTCGCGTATGACACCATCCCAACGGCTCCAGTACAGTAGCGGTTTTGGACACGTTCTTGGGGTTGTGCTCACCACCCAAGGTGAGGGCTCATCACATTCTTCAGATGGCTACAAAGTTTCACCAAGCCCAGAGTCTTCCGGCTTTCGCATTCTTAAGGTTGCTCGGCCTCATGGCATCCTGCCTTTTTCTGGTGCCAGAGGCCCGCTTGAGGATGAGATCCCTTCAGTGGGCTCTGAGGACTCAGTGGTCCCAGTTCTCGGGCACGATGTTGGATCTCCTTCATGTTCCGCCCTCGGTCTTGCAGGATCTTCTGTGGGCGGCCGACGAGGTGAATCTCATGAGAGGGCAGCCTTTTTGGCAGCCATGGCCGGAGGTCACTGTGGTGAGGGATGCATCCCGGACAGGGTGGGGAGCTCATGCTGGCGATCTGTCCATCAGCAGTTGCTGGTCTCCATCGGAGTCCAGACTTCACATCAATCTTTTGGAGCTGAGAGCCATCAGCCTGGCACTGAAGGCTTTCCTGCCATCTGTACGGGGGAGGAATGTCTTGATAATGACAGACAACATGGTGGCAGTGCATTACCTCAACAAAAGAGTGGGTGTAGGGTCACTGCCTCTGTGCAGGGAGGCAATGCAGCTCTGGTTCTGGGCGATAAACGAGGGGATGTCCCTATCGGCGGTTCTTCTAGCCGGCAAGGAGAACTTGCCAGCGGACACTCTGAGCAGGCAGAGCGCAGTCTGCCATGAGTGGGAGCTAGCTCAGGAAGTCGTTCAGGAGATCTTTGTCCTTTGGGGAGACCCACAGGTGGACCTTTTTGCAACCGGTGCCAACCGGAAGTGCGAAAGGTTCTGCTCGAGGGAATTTCCTCTGAGAGGAGCTCTAGGAGACGCGTTCATAGTGGAGTGGCTCTTTACGATACTGTACGCGTTTCCTCCAATACCTGTCATCCCTCAAGTTCTCAGGAGTTTGAGAAGATTCGGGACCTGTATGATCCTCATTGCTCCGGATTGGGCCCGGAGAGCGTGGTACCCGGACCTTCTGGATATGTCCATCTGTCCTCCAATATATCTGCCCCTCAGAGAGGATCATCTCTCGCGGGAGGAAGGTCCGGTTCTCCATCCGGAGGTCAAGACTCTCAACCTTCACGCATGGTTTCTGAGAGGTTGAGATATAGAGATTGGGACCTTCTGGATGACGTAATGAAGGTGTTGTTTTCGGCTAGACAGCCGGCAACGAAGTCCCTGTACCGTTGTCGTTGGCGTAAGTTTTGGGACTGGTGCAGAGGAAGGAATGGGGATCCTTTTCCGTGCTCGATTCCGGAGATTCTCTCTTTCCTGCTTTCCTTGGCCATCAGGGGTCTTCAGGTGGGCACCATTAAAGATTACTTGGCAGCGCTGTCTATATTTAACCGCTCTTCAGAGGAATGCTCTTATTTTAAAATTCCACTGATCACTCCGTTTTTGAAAGGGCTCACAAATGTGTTCCCGCCGTTGCCATTTCAGGTGCCTTGATTTGTTTTTGAAATTTCTGATGGGTGCTCCATTTCAGCCTTTGCACTCTTGCCCGTTGAGGCTTTTGACATTTAAAACTGTTGTCTTGGTTGCCATTACGTCTGCTAGAATAGTGAGTGAGTTGCAGGTACTTTCTTCTAATTTACTTGGTTCCTCAAGGACAGGGTCGTACTGAGAGTTTGTCCGTCCTTTTTGTCTAAGGTTGTGTCAGAATTTCATTTGAGTCGGAAGGTGGTACTCCCTGCTTTCTATCTCCTCCTCATCCTAGTTAAGGATGAGAAACGGCTCCATAGGTTGGATCGTAGGAGAGCTTTGAGTTTTTATCTCTCCCGGATGGCCAAGCTCAGAGTGGACAACCAGCTCTTTGTGGGATATACTGGACACCGTTTGGGACAGGCTGTTTCTAAACACACCCTGTCTAGGTGGATTATCCTCACTATTTCGAAATGCTACTGGTTGGCTGGTAAGGACCCTCCTGAGGGTTTGCGTGCCCACTCCACCAGGGGCATCGCCACTTGTGCCGGTTAAGAATATCTGTGACGCTGCAACGTGGTCTTCTATACACACGTTTGTTAAGCATTACTCCCTAGATATGTCCCATGCTCAGGATGTTGCCTTTGGTAAGGCCGTTCTGTACTCTGCCATTTGAATTGGGTATTTCTAAATCCTTTTCCCTCCTCAACTCATCTTTACTGCTTTGGGAGTCTGTCATAGATGAGGAATACGTTGGAGGACACAATCCATTCGAAGAACAAGCTACTTACCAAACTGGTAACGTTTTTTCGACTGGATGTTCCTCCAACATATTCCTCATCGCCCTCCCAGCTTACCCCTCGCAAGAATTTCCCATGCCATTACAGCTTACGTCCCGCAAGGCTAAGTGCAGTCGACTTAGGTCTCTAGGCATGTATGCCACACGTTGTGAAAGGGGAAAAAACATGAACTGAGGCTACGGGCGCTGTGCGTCCTACTTGTAACATCCGATGACGTCACCCTCGACGAAGGCCCTCGAGGGACATCAACCGGACGCCTTTGATGCAAGGGTGCCCACTGCCGAAAAAATAAGCCGCACAGCTGTGGACATTACATGTCATAGATGAGTAATACGTTGGAGGAACATCCAGTCGAAAGAAAGTTACCATTTTGGTAAGTAACTTGTTCTTCTGTCCCCTTTCCTCCATTCTTATGAATGTCCGTCCAAGGTGATGGGATCAGAGCTCTTTTTGCACAGCACAAAGGAAGGGGAGGCAGGATAGCTCAGTGGCAACGCATTTGTCTTGGAAGCAAGACAACCCAGCGCGACACAGGCTTAAATCCTGATCATGTGTTTAGAAACCACTTGTTGGTATTAGGTGCATTATAAAAGAACAATTATAATTATAATTAAAAAGGGTTATTCCCTTTAAAAGAATTTGTGTTGCACAGTAAGACATGGCAGTGGCTAGACCCGCTGACCCCGGCCAACTGCAACACCTGTCAGTGCTTTTCTTCATGTTAACGAGACTGGGTGCTCTGTACAGTACATGGTTAATTTGCACTTTGTCGAAGATTAGGCCATTGGTGGAGAGACTTCCACAAGCCCACGCTGGAGCACATCAGAGTTTGTCACTTCTAAGAACATGAAGCACCAAGTAAGTTCAATGGCACAAGCGGGAGGGACACAAGTTCTTTGGGGGTTTGCCTCCCCTCCACAGGGCTTGCCCTGAGGCCTCCCAGGCATTCACCTGTGTTCGCACAAGGATCCTTCGGGGTTTTATACTTGAGCTCCCGCCAATGTTGCTCGGGCTTCAACCGGTGCTCCCACCAAGGACCCTTTGCGGTCTTGTACCTGCTGTGCTAGTCCCGAGGTGACACTTCAATGCCAGAAACCTTCCGGGCTGAAGGAGCCTGAGGATCCATGACCTGCCTTAGTACACTCTGAGGGCTTTAACCATCATAACTTGGTACGCCCCCTAGCCCCTTCTGGGTCCTGAACTTTGATCTCTGTGCTGAGTAATCCGCCCCCACCTGGCCTCATATTAAGTTCATGATTTGGCCCACAAATCACGTAAGGCCAGCACTGGTACTTCACAAATTTCAAAGGATTAGGTGCAACGCCGGCCTTGAACACTCATAAGGCCAGGGTGCAGTTGTGCAAGATGGAGGAGTAGACGTGCCGGGCTCCCGCTCCGCTCTTGCACAAGTGGGAAGGCTTTCTGAACTCCCTGCAACAAAGAATTCACTGCTTCTGCGAACACTGAGTGCCCTGAAGACTCGGGGGTGCTGTTAGGGAGAATTCTCCTTCTAGGGCTAATTTCCCTCTCCTAGTGAGTCCCCCAGCAGTTTGCTGGATTTCTGGAGTTTATTTTTCCACCTGGTAAGAGTGTACATCCTTTTTCCACTCTTACATGTGTTTTGGCCTATGTGTTTTTACTCATTTTGTGATCTTGGGCACTGGAGCACACCACTCCAGGTGCCCCTGTTCTTGTACGGGTTACACAGCACCTTCAGTGTAGTAACCCAGGGTTGTCTTTAAGACTGCCCTCTGACTCCATTTTGCTGGGGCTGACTACTGTGCCCCAGAGAAAGGTAAAGTTGCTATTTACTTTACCTAGTCCCTTTTTACACAGACCCAGTACACCCCATCTTACATGGTGTACTGGAAAGGGCTAATCTGTACCCCTTTTCTGTCTGTACCTCGCTGAGCATTGTTTCGCTCTTTTAACATTTCGACTTGGCTGGTGGCAGTGGTATCTACCCTAACTTTTCTACCGCGATTATATTAGATAAACGTGGTAATGCTTTTGGCTATTTTAGAAGCCTTAAGCATGAACCTGCTTGACCAAATCGTCTTTCTTTTGGTTCCAGTTGGGTTTATTCGCCATTTCTTTTTGTTAAAGTCCTTCTTGTGTTTTACTTTGCGCGGCAAACTAGGTTTGCCTTCTTTGTTCACCGTCTTTTGGCAGGCTTCTGCAGAGAAGCCCTCCTCTTGGCGCCTGGGTGTCTAGGTAGACTGAATGTGGGGAAGGGGTGTAGTCGCCCCCTGCACAGGGTATCCTAGGAAACCCAAGTCGCACTTTGCCATGATTGGCTGAGGTGGTTGTCCCGGCTGGACAACCCCCCCTGCTATGTGATTGACAGCCAGGCTGTGCGAATGGGGGTTTTGCGCATAAAAGGCAGGTCTCTTGGGCTAGAAGTCAGAGAGTCGCCACTGGAACTACAAGGAACCGAAGAGAAGCGGAGAGAACGACGGCTGCTGCAACTACCCCGTCCCGGTGAAGCCCTGCTGCAGTCCTGAGCTATCTACCCTTCAACGACTAAGAGGAGATCCAGTCCGGAGTCTTCTTCCCTTGAACCTGGTGGGGATAACCAGCTCATCTTCTTCAGCCAGAGGTCGCCTTCGTGGTCGAAATCGCTGCACACTGCTGTAGTGGTCCGGATAGCCACCTGACGAGCCTCTCTTGTTTTTAAGGAGCGCACCTTTTATTCGTGTCGCTACTGCCGGCTTCATCCCTGTGTGGTGCAGACCCCCTTCAGACGTCCTCCTTCACACCGAAGCTCCAGAAATCGTGGGTCTGCGGGAAACCAACAGGAACAACTGCCAGGGCACCAGCTGCCCCATTGGAATAAGGTACTGTGTTCTGCTTGAGGAAACTGGGTGAATCCCTTTTCTTCATCTTCAAGGCTTGCCCTTGTCTTCCCTCCTTCTTAAAACTTTTGCTTCCGAACATTGACAATATCAAAGTACTCTTGGCTAGCGCTGAATCGTGAACTGTCTAACGGTGTGATCTTCGACAACAGATCTCCGGTGTCACTTAAACCTGGCTCCGGCCCTTTGACTTTTGAACTCCGGTTTCCGAGTGTTTCTCGATTCTGTCTGCCTAACCTAAATATTGCCTGTGATTTTTGCCTCCAACTCCCTCTGGGTATCTCAGGTGCTAAGTGTGTTTTTGCCCCGGTAGCATTTCATGTCACGGATACGTGTTTATTTAGTAGACCGAATTGTCAAAAAGTGATCGCAACCGTATCCGCGGTATCGTGTTTTGTTCATAACACCGGTTCATTCAAACACATGGTACTTACCTTGAGACATACTGTACAAAGTGAATTTGTTAGTTGTAGTATATTTAACATGTGGTTTTGTTTAAAGTTTAATAGAAGTGTTGTGTTTATAACTGATGGTTTAAAAATAAATGTACTTATATTTTTCTACTTGAAACCTTGAGTCCGTGTTTGCTTGAGTCACCGTAATTGTGGTCCCTTTCTGTAATCTCTGCTACTGCTCATATACTCTTGAGATAGGCCTGGCTACTCCGCCACTGCTACCACTATGACATAGTAGTACAGGCTTGTACCAAAGGTAAACTTGTATTGTCACCTGTAGTCTTAATTGTGTGTAGTGGTCCCTAAGGGCACTGCACAGGGTTCTGCCTAACAGGCACACAGAACGTGGAGGCGCCTGCAGTGTGAGCTCAAACCACTGACTAACACCAGCGGCGGGTGACCCGAAAGGCACAGAAAGATGGCGGCTTGAACGTCACGGATGTGGTGACTCTGTCACCGGATGTCACGATTCTGCTCGCCTGCCTCCCAGCACCTTTACATGCGCCTAATCCTTTATTTCCTTGTTTTACCGCTGCAGTTCTGGACTAATCTAATTGAATGTTCCATTCCGGATTTTGGATTAAACCAGCAGATGCATTCTGGGAAACGGAGGCTGTCCAAAAGGCAGAGGGCTAGAGGAGGCATATTAAATACATTTGTTTGCAGCAAGCTACGAAGAGCTGCTGAGGGCCTGATTGCATTCACCTGTTCCAAGCTACTGCAGGCTCGGCTGCAGAGAGCTGGAGAGCACTTGATTAGAATCCACTGCTGCTACTGTTGCAGGCTACTGAAGCCAGGGCTGGACTTAATTGAACACAGCTGCCAGAGTCTGCAATCAGCTTCACCCTGCTGGCCTGCTGACTGAGAGGGCCTTTATAAGCTCACTCTGAACAGAAGCAGTTGTCAGTCAACTGCTTTCTCTGGGAGTTCGTGCTGGTTCTCCTGTTACCAGTTTTTGACCTTTCCTGGATTTCCTCTTTTGGCCTTTTGATTCCTGTTGCTGTTGCTGTTGATGCTTGCAGCTCCCTCTCCATTCTGCTGCAGCCTTTTGCCCTGTTCCTTTGGGCTTCCACCTGACGGCTCTGCTGCATTCCTCTGCCTTCCGCCCTGCTCCTCTGGGCTCCCGCCTGGTGGCTCTACCACACTCTGCTGCCTTCTGCCCTGCTCCTCTGGGCTTCCACCTGACGGCTCTGCCGCACTCCTCTGCCTTCCGCCCTGATCCTCTGGGCTCCCGCCTGGCGGCTCTGCCGTACTCCGCTGCCTTCCGCCCTGCTCCTCTGGGCTCCCACCTGGCGGTTCTGTCACACTCCACTACCTTCTGCCATTCTCCTTTGGGCTTCCTTGTCTGGCAGCCTTACCACACTCCTTTGCCTTCTGCTCTGTTCCTCTGTGCTCCTTGCATTGTTTCCTGCCTGTTCCAATTTCTGATATCCTATCCTGTTCTGTACCTGGTTATTTCTTCCAGCACTGCGTTCTACTTGTATACATCTTGGTCCACTGTAGTGTCTCCACTTGAATCCGTTTTACAGTGTGACCCTGGGTTGGTCTCCGTTTAGATCAGATAAGGGAAGACTTCTGTTGCCTTCAAGTAGTCCGTTGAAGTCGTACCTGCCTCAGTATATGGTCTTTCAGTTTTACCCTTGCACTGAGTACAACAGTTTCTTCGGCACGCCCAAGTCATGACGTTGCTGTATGACTGTTGTTAAGAGTAATCTGCTGGTACCTATCCCAAGGGTTTTCCTTTATCCCTGGAGACCCCTTATCATATTCCAGTACACCCTTATTTCTGATCAATCTGTGTTGCCCAGTATACTTGCTTGTCTTTGCCTTTTCTCTGTCTCTTTGTTTACAGCCTGCTCCTGCAGTTCCTGTGAATTCCTGTTTCAACTAACAGCTTGGTATGTACCTATTAATCTGATATTTGCTAGCATTGTCTCCAGAATCCTCCTTAAATCTACTTGCATACAGGGAGAGATAGCCTCTGCCCTGTGCTCTCCGTCTAGACTTCTGAGACCGGACCCAGCGAGGAGAGACAAGGCGAGGGACCACACTGGTGCCCGAAACTGGCCCTGGACCTGGAGGCTGAAGAGAAAGGACCGGCTGGGACCACAGTGAGAAGGTGAGCGGTTCCCGGTGTGCCCTCCCCCCCGGCAGAAGAATCAGCGAGCACCGATCGCGTCTCCACTAGAAGCCCTTGCCAAGGAGGGACCAGGAGAGAGCCCATGGCATTGCCGCATCGGGTCCTGGCTCAAAAGTAGATCAAGCGAGAAGGAATTGGGGGGGATGGAAAGGCCGAGGCCAGAGTGAAAGGGTAAGCGGTTCTCAGCGACCCTCTCTGGCTGAAGAACCATGCCCCAAGAGGGGAACCTGGACCCGACATGGCAAAGGGAGTGTGGGGGGAGCCATCATCACAACAAAGGGGGAAACAAACATTTTTGAGCCCCTGCTCTACAGAAGGGACACACTGGGAAGCACGGGGAGCCCAGCGGGAAACAGAGGGCTACCGTGCAGCTGCACAATATAACGGAAGCCTTTAAAGAGACATCCGGGACAGACAGGCCAGTCCCCCCATTCCCAACAAGCAGGTGCAAGTGGATCTAGGTAACCTGACCTAAGCCCCGCCCACATGGTGCCTTCCAGGTTGCCGCTCTTTTCTCCACTTAGCAAGCCCCGCCCACCTGGTGCCTTCCTGGTTGCCGCTCTTTTCCCTACTTAAGGAGCCCTCCAGACTCTTTTCCTTTGCTGATGGAGAGCAGGTGCAAGTGGATCTAGGTCACCTGGCCTAAGCCCCGCCCACCTTCTTAGCCCTGCCTCTTCCTTCCTGCTCTTAACTCTTAGATCCAGTGCGTCCCTTGCCCGGGCTTCCGAAGCGAAGGGCAGACAAAGAAAAGGGCAATTCCTGTTCGGACCAGGAGGACCCAGGGCCCGACCCCCTGCTCAGACAGCAGGTAAGCATGCACCAACATGTGTTTACCCCGTCTGTCCCCACAGGCCATCCCCACCCCCTCTGGCCCCCTGTGATGTTCCCTTGTGCGCCCCCCCTTCCTGTTGCCTGTTTTGCTTGATTCTTCTACCCTGCGCCCCCCCCTCCGCCTACTTCTGCAGGAGTCTGTCCTGATACATTCTGGTTTCACCATTACCGTCTTGTGGCCAATGCTCGATTTGACTTTTATGGACTTTATTGATTTACGGTGCGTCACCCTTTCTCAAATCTCATGCTGGACTTCCTTTGCATCTTGTACTCATGGTGGCCCTGAATCATGCTGTTCCCATCTTCATCTTGTATCCTGCCTTGCAACATTGTGTTACTACTGACTTCTGCAATTGTATTTGCTCTCCCCTCTTGCTTCTCCACTCTTTGTGACTGCTTGCTCTCTGTTCTCTCTTCCTCTCCCTTTTCCTATCTTTTCCCCTCCTCCTCTTACTTTCTTCTATGTACTTACTCAGAAGTGTCCCTGGACCTAGTATGATAGCAACCTTGTCTGTCTCCTACCCCCTCACCTTACTTGTTCCCCCCACCCCTTTCCAGCACTATCTGAAATGTCGTCAGGCCTAGTACGATAGTTAATTTCATATCCTTACCGTTCATGGCGTGTAAGAATGTAATTGTATTTTCCCTTCTTCCCTCCCTTGCCTTGAAGCGCTTTGAAACACATAGTTTATTTATATAGCGCCTATACACAATCATATCATAACACGACCCATACAACTGCGGCTATGACAGGCTGGGACCCCTGTCAGCTGCTAGGACACCAAACAAGCAACAAAGGAAGCCGGGGGCACCGCTGGATTGGCCAGGCCTCCATCACTGATAGGATCAAAAGGGGTGTGAAGGGGCAGAGAACAGAAAGGGCGAAAGGAATTTGTATCAAAAGGCTGGGAGTGGAGGAAGAAACCCAAGCCCACAGCACAACTCGGATCCGGCTAGAAAAGGAACACCATGGTGAGAGACAAGGCTAAAAAGGGTCCCACGCAAGAAAAGATTGACACCCTTACGCCCCTGTAACCCCCCCCTTGAATCCCCCCAGCACAAATGGCCATGACAGGAGACAGAGGGGAGCCCGGAGGAGAAGACGCAGGAGAGGCACTCTCCATGCAGGAGTTGCTACGGGCCATAACGGACTCGAAGATTTCGCTGGAAAGAAAGGTGGACGCAGTGGGGGCAGAGGAAAGCTTCCTGAGCTAGGACATGCACAAGATGTCGGCCAGAGTGGGAGAGGCATAACAAAGGATCTCGGATATGTAGGATGCTCTGCTGCCCATGTAAAAAGACATCCAGGAACTCCGGAAAAGGTCAACATTACTGGAAGACATGGTGGAGGACGCTGAATGGTGTTACTACCAGAGAAAATAGGACCGTCCATGGAGCCGTTCCTAGAGCAATGGCTAAACAAATGGTGGGACCAACAGGCCTCTCCAAGTTCTTTTCAGTGGAGCAGGCACACAGATTCCATAGCAGAGCAATACCAGGGGACCATCCCAGACCTGTTAAAGCTAAAATACTGAACTACCGAGACCGGGACGCGATACTACAGGCGTCCAGGAGAAAGGGCCCAATAACAGTTGAAGGGACCAATTTTCCCAGACTTCATGTTAGGGAGAATTCTCCAGAATGGCTAATTTCCCTTACCTACCAAGTCCCTCAGCAGCTTTGCTGGATTTCTAGGATTAATTTTTTTCACCTGGTAAGAGTGTGAGCCTTTTTTCCCACTCTTACATGTGTTTTGCTGTGTGTTGTACATTTTTTGTGTTCATAGACTGTGGAGCCTCACCTACTCCATAGGCATCATGTTTTTACTGTGTGTCACACAGCACCTTTAGTGCAGTGACACAGGGTTGTCTTTTTCAGACTTCCCATTTTAAACTCAATTTTCTGGGACTGACTACTGTCTCCCAGAACATTTAAAGTTGCCATTGACTTTATTAGTCTTTTTAAAAGCACAGACCCAGTACAAACTATCTCACATAGAGTACTGGAAAGGGTTAATAGTTATCCCTTTTTGTCTGTTTCTCATGGAACATTATTTCGTTCCCCTTTCTTTAAGATTTGGCTGGTGGCAGTGGTATCTACCTTATTTTTCCTACTGCGGTCTATGTAAATAGCCTTGGTACTGTTTTAGGCTAAGTTAGTAGCCTCGAACTTAAATCCGCTGGACCCCATTTACTTTTATTCGGTTCCGGCTGGGTTTATTCGCCATTTCTTTTTGTAAAGGTCTTTCTCGTTTTCTACTCTGCGTGCCAAACCAGGTTTGGTTCCTTTGTTCGCATTCCTTTGTCGGGCTTCTGCACAGAAGCCCTCCTTAGGCGCATGAATGTCTAAGGGGGACAGGATGTGAGGGAGGGGTTTGAGACTCCCTGCACGGGGTCTCCTTGGAGACCCATGTCGCACTCTGTATGATTGACTGTGGTGACTGTTCCGCCGGGAAAGCTACCCTGCTGTGTGATTGACAGCCATGTGTGAATGGGGGAGAACTGCATAAAAAGCAGGTCTCTGGGGCTTGGAAGGCAGAGTCGCCACTGGAACAAGCGAACCGAAGAGAAGCTGAGAGAAGAGGACCACTACCACGACTGAACCTCCCGGTGAAGCCCTGCTGCGGGTCAGAATCTCCAAACTTTGACGACAGAGAAGATCTGGAAGGAATCTTCTTCCCTTGAGCTGGTGAGACCAACCAGTTCACCAAACACCAAGCAAGGCCTCCCTCCCCTGGTCGAATCTGCTGTGCACAGCTGCAGTGAACCGAATAGCCAGGAGGACCAGACCCTGTTTGGGTTTTAAGGAGCGCACCTTTTATTCGTTGCTTTACTCTGCCGCTGGTTTCTTCCCTGGGCAGTGCAGGACCCTCCAGTCTTCCTCCTTCGTATCAGTCCGACAGTCGCTTCAGGAACTGTGAGCCTGCAGGATCTGCCAGGAACGTCTGCCTCAGCTACAGCCTTCTTCTTTATTTAAGGTAATGTTCTAACCCGGTTGTTCGTTCCGTCTGACCGCGATGAAAGTGTTTGCAATCTTTCTCCAATCCGAGGGCTTGTCCTTCTGTACTCTTTTAAATAACTTTTCCTTTGACCAACTTCGTTTCGAACTCTTAGCAAAGACTTAACCGCGAACTACTCTGAACTGTGTGATCCTCTGCAACGACTCTGAACCATTAACATTGGCCCAGGCCTATTGATTTGAATCCTCATTGTAGCAAGCCTTTTCTAGATTGCCCTACCTACTTGTTGGTATTTCATCTCAGAACAGGTTATCATGCCATGTTCTTTCTGGAGAGGAGCACCAGCTACCTTTTTTGAAATACTTACTTGTTGGTGCTGCTTAATTTTGTATAACCTTGTCTTTCCCTCCCTTTTATATTGCTGGAGTGCCATTTTGCTCACACTTCATTTTGAGCCTAACTTGTCCAGAATTGATTGGGGGTTGTGTAGTATATTAAGAGTGTGATTTTTCTGCTGCTTTATTTAGTGAACTGTTTTACAAATGAATGTGTAAATAAATGTATATTCTTTTACTCAGAAACCTTGAGTCAGCGTTTGTTTGAACCATAGTACTTGCTGTCCTTTGTGTAACTATTGATACTGCTCACTTTAGTCTTGAGATAAGTCTGGCTGCTCAGCCATCGCTACCACTTTACTGTGTAGTACAGGCTTGTACCAAAGGTGAATTTGTACTGTCACTTGTAGTCTTAATTGTGTGTGGTGTTCCCAAAGGGTACTGCATATGATTCTGCATAACACTTCACAAGAGCAGTCTAAAAGGCGAGACACTCCTTTGAGGGAGTCAAAAAGAGACTATGTGCAGCCAACATTAAATATGCCATGCTCTTTCCGGTCACCCTCTGGGTGGTGGGCCCAGGAGGGGCTTGGTTCTTCCAAAACCCGATGGATTCCTGGGACTGGGTGGACGAGGAGGGCCTAAACAAAAGGAACAACCCAAGGCTGACGGAGAGAGACGGGCCCGGAGCTGGGCCAGAGGCAGGAAATGAATGACGCATGATCAGCTGTGGCCTGGGATCGGACAACTGGCCTGAGCCGGGGTGACCGAGAGCAAGTGAAGTGCAGGACCGATATGCAAGTAGAGCAGAGCTAGAGAAGTGTCATGTGTAGAAACCCTCCCCCCAGATCGTCGGATGGTGGGCTGGAACGATCATAATTTGACTTCTGGGTTTGGGGCGAGAGATGCTTTGAGTTGGGGGGATGCATAGGGGGGTGGGATTTGAGGGAAGAGCTTACTACTTTAGGGGTGGAACATTTGGGGAGTTAAGCTACAGACAAGTGCACAAGTAGGGGAGAGCCAGCACGCATAAGTGACCCCTGAGTAGCCACTATTCAACACAATGTGCAGATGGGAGAACAAGCTAGAAGACAGGAGGAGGCAGAAACCTCCCATTTGACTTGCATGTCATGGAACATCAACTGGCTACTAGATAAAGTTGAGAGGGGGATATTTTCCAACGTCTTGTCAGCCCACATATCAGACAGTGTTCCTCCAGGATACGCACCTACTGGGGATAAAATGCGCTATTCTCGGTCAGTCCAAATTCACAGTAGTGGAGCATGCAGTATTCTCACAGGGATCTAAAGGGGTGGCTATACTGGTAAGGAAATCCCTTCCCATGGTTGTGGAAAAGGTGATACGGGACGAGGGGGGAAGATACCAGAGGGTCACGGGCAGGCTACACAAGGACATTAATTTGCCTGATCTCAATCTACGCCCCCACCGTACAAGCTGACACTAACAGAGGGATACAGTCCCTCCTGCCGGTGCATGCCGGGGACCTCACGATACTCTGGGGTGACTTCAATGATACAATCTCCCTGGACTGGGGTAAGTCATCACTCCTGGGAGGGCAGGGCAAACCCCACACAAAGCTTCACATTTTTTTCCAATACACTGGGCCTAAGGGATGTATGGCACGAGAGCGCACCCGACGATAAGGGGATTCTCGTTCTATTCCAATGCATACAACTCTTTCTCACGAATCGCCTATATCCTGGTGCCAGCAGTCAATTTGGGTAGAGTCCTCAAGGCTACCTTTCTGCCTAGGGGTATATCGGACCACTCCCCCTGCTGATGACGATGGAGGGCAGGGGGGCACCGACCCCATGAGAGTTGGAGACTAAACACATACCACATACTCAACCCCGGAATAGCGGAGAGGGTAGCCCAGGCATCTGAGGATTACTATATGCATAGTGAGGGGTCTGTAGATAGCCCTGAGACACTCTGGGAGGCATATAAAGCAGTAATGAGGGGAGATAGATATCTCCACAATAATAGGACAACAAAAGCGGCTTAGGAGACTCCAGATAGCGGAACAGAAGGGCGAGGTCGCAGCGGTAGAGGCGGGCCTTGTAAATCACCCCACACAGGAGAGTACGAAAGCTATGTTCCAGATCACCCAACAACTTCAAGCAGTGACAAGAGGTGAGGCTAGGGTGGCCCTCCGGGACCAGAAAACCAGATTATATGAAATGAGGACAAATGCGGGAGGATGCTGGCCTGGCTGGAAAAAAAGGACAAAGGTATCTGATGGGGAAGGGAAATCGGAGACGACGCCGGGTCCACGTTAAGACACCCACAGACATAGCTGAAGCTTTTGCGAAATACTACCAAACCCTATACGGGGAGCTCGACGGGAAAGGGGAGGATGAGATGGGGACCTACCTGGTGGCCATTAATCTACCCAAGATGGGGGACTCAGAGGGGAGCCCTGGAGACAGAACCAACCAAGGAAGAGATACAGCTCGCAATCGCCCAGCTGCATTCGGGCAAAACCCATGGACCCAACGGTTTCCCCATGGAATTCTGGAAACCGCCAGTCAGAGGGTCAGTGGGGCAATGCTGGAATGGGTCTGCGACAACAGGGAGTAGGGACAGCTACCGGCAGATTGCACCAGATGGTAATAGTGGTGAACCATAAAAAGGGAAACCCTCCCACCCCCTGACAGCTGCAGGGCATACAGGCTTATATCCCTGCTCAACTGCAAATCTAAGATCCTTGCCAAAGTAATAGCAAATAGAATCCTGGGAGTTCTAAGTAAACTGATTCATAGCAATCAATGTGGCTTCCTGACTGGAAGACTGGAAGGGCCATAAGGATGAACCTTTGCAGGGCACAGAACGTGCTAGGGCTGGTGGACACGCTGGAGGGACCACATGCTCTCATGGCCCTGGACTCTGAAAACGCATTTGACTCTGTCAGGTGCAGCTTCTTATGGGCAGTGTTAAGCAAGATGGGCTTCGGACTCAATGGGTGAAGTTACTATATGCAGGACCCATGGCCAGAGTCAGGGTAAACTGGGTGCAGTCCAGGGAATTTTTGCTTTAAAGGGGTACGAGACCAGGGTGCCCGCTTTCCCCATTGCTGTTTCTCCTGGCGATGGAAACCCTGGCAGCGAGGGTCAGGGTGGACCCCAGAATTAGGGGATTCTGCTGGGCTTTCCCTTTATGCGGATGACTTTCTTATCTATTTGGTGGACCCCAGAGTAACAGGCCTAGTGGTAATGGAACTAATACGGGAGTTCTGGGACTTTAGCATTCTGCGTGTGAGCTGGGACAAATCCAAACTGTTGCCGGTCAAGGGAGGACAGGAGGCGATGCCACTTGATTGCCCGCTGACCGTAGCTCAAGGGACGATTAAGTATTTGGGAATCTATATAGGCCAAGAAAAACGCACGTTTCTTCTGAATCATCTTAACCCGATACTGGACAGGGCCAAGACAGATGCTCTCCACTGGAGCACCCTTCCAGTATCGCTTCTGGGACACGCAAATCTGTTTAAGATGCTGACCCTCCCACAGCTGCAATATGTACTTTAGAATGCACCTGCAAAAATCCTGACTAAAACATTCCGAATCATCGAGGGGATCCAGCGGTAGGCAGTTTGGTGGGGTGGGGGGAAGACCCCAAGGGTGGCACTGTCCACCCTGGTGAGGTCAGTCTGGGAGGGCAGGATAGAGTTACCAGATGTCCAAAAATATGATTGGGCCTCACAGCTAGCAGCGGTGAACGAATGGGTCTATGAAGAACAAGGGGCCTCACACATTCAAGTAGAGAAACATATTATGGCCGACTCCCCATCAGCACTTCTGCTCTACGGACACTCGAGGAAAACACGGTTACCCCTGTTTGGCATCCGAATGATAGAGGCTTGATAGACCGCCCTCAAGGCAATGGGATGGGGGGAGTGGTGATAAAGGAAGCATATATCTGGGGAAACAAAGAGCTCCCCGAGGTGCGGACGCTAGGTCTCCCACGTGGCTGGGGTGCATCAAATGGAACACATCATCGAACACAAACAGTTCTCTCCTTGCTCCAACTACAAGAGAACCATGGGCTGGGAACTAACAAACAATTCATGTACTACATGCGACTGCACCATGCCATGGGGCACAAGGGTCTAGAGGAGTGGGACTTGCTGGATAGATCCCCCTTGGAGGCCAATTTGCAGAACGGGAAGCTACCAGGGAAGGTGGTCACAACACTTTACCAGGCGATTAACAACTTTGCCACCACTTCTATGACCAAACTAAAATATAAATGGGAAGACGATCTGGGAGTGATAGAGGAAGAGGATTGGGTCGGGTGCTGGGTTCTGCGAGGGAGGCAGGGTCTCCAGTAGGCTGAGATTGGTTCAGTTCAAATGCACTCGGGGTTTATTTCACAAGGGTTCTGCTTCATAGGATGTGGAGAACAGACAACCCCCATTGTCTAAGATGTGGCGAGGGAAAGGGCACCTATATCCACACTCTGTGGTCATGCCCTAGACTGCAACGTTTCTGGGAGAGGGTGCGGCAATCAGTGGGGCCGGCAGTGGGGAACCCATACCAAGTTGCCCAAAGTTCTGCTTGCTGCACATATGGGGGGAGACAGACTTTGGGGGCAAAGAGCGAGATCTGATAAAGATAGCGCTGTTGTTGGCCAAAAGAGACATCTCAGCAAACTGGGCTAGTATACCAGCCCCGAGATACTCAAACTGGTTACTGGTCATCGATCATTGCTGTGCAATGGAGCAACGGGTGTATAAAGACAGAGGTTGTCCCCGCAAGCACAAGCACATTTGGGGGAAATGGCTGGCATTGAGCGATTGAAAGAGGGAGGGGGGCGGGTGTCCCACAACTGAGAGACTGCAGTGGACAGGGGGGGGAGCACCCGATCGTTGCTCTGTACCAAGTTTGTTTTGCAAAATTAATAAAAATGTTATTTTTAAAAAACGGGTAGCTCAGCGTCTTCAAAGGACCAGCATCACAGTCCCCACAAGATGGCTGTCAGACGACAAAGACATTCAGAGAGAGCCTTTGCTCTGTGTCTCGTACTGCTGAGGAAATATCGGAAATATCTTCGCCAGAGTCTTTGGGTACTCTGGGCTGCAGAACAAATCGGGTTCTTTTACCTTCAACAGTAGGGAAGGAGGCGTTTGTAAGAGTCGATTGGTCACCAATGTCAACTTGGTCCACGGCAAACCCAGTGTCGTCTTCATCTCTATGTGCGCAGCCACCGACCAGGCACCCTGCCTGGTACCCAGCTTAATCATCTTCTAGAACCCCTTCGTCCTCTTCCCTCTGGACTCCACTTGGAGCCTATGTTGGGCTACCTCGAGAATCTTATAAAGGTGGTTATTCACCAGGCAGTCTGATTCAGCCCATACCATCAACTATTCAGCCAGTACCGCTGGGTGTTAGGCAGAATCCACTGCATTTCCCTTGGGGAGCACTACAGCAGATTAAGACTACAGGTATATGCAATAAATTCCCTTTGGTATCAGTCTGTACCACAAAGATTTAGTTGGTAGCTGTGGCTGAGCAGTCAGACTTATCTCAAGAGGAAGATGAGCAGTATTCAGGGTTTACACATTAGGACTACAGTACTATGGTACAAGGAAACACTGACCAAAGCTTTGTATTAAAAAGAATATATATATTTATTTTATACACTTCTAGTTCAACACATTTTATAAAAAGAAATGATAAAAGCAAGTTAAAACAGTTAATAAAAGTATACACAACTCCTTATTTAAATTATAGACAAGTTTGAGCCAGAGTGAAAACTGAGCAAAATGGCACATGGTTAACCAGGCAAAAATGGCACTCTAGCAATTTCTTAAAAGGTAGGGAAAGGACAAGTTATATAGAACTAACCTCTTAAACACAGTAGCAACACTTCTCCCAAGTGGATTGCGAACAAGTTAGGCAAGGTAGCACTTTAGTAATAGCAATACATAGGTGAAAACCGAGCAAAATGGCACTTCAACAATACTTGAGAGGGAAGGAATGATGATTATAAGAGTTCTTTGGTGTACCAACACAGTTTGGGATGAAAAGCAATCTAGGGAAGGCAGTTGTAACACATTTAGCCAAAGTCAATAGGCCTGTGCCAGAGTTAGTGGCACAGGGCAATGTGCCCAAGATCAAACTGTTCTAGTAGCTGCAGTCAAGTCTTTGTTTAACTATTCAAAAGGAAGGTGCAGAAGGTAAAAGATAATGTTAGTCGATAGGGGCGGCCAACCCAGGAGGTAGGTAAAGGATTTAAAACAACTTTAGAAGTACCCCTTGAAACGGGAGGCCTGGCTAAACAATGTACCTGAAAAATTGGAAGCGGCTCCTGCGGTGGCGGTTGTTCCTGGCAGTTCCTGCAGTTAGTGTTGTCCAGCAGAGGAAGAGATGCTCTCGTCGTGGAGGAAGGTTCGAGTTACTGCACTGCCCAGGGAAGAAGCCAGCCGCGGTGATGCCGAAACAGATTAAAAGGTATGCTCCTTTAAATCGCGGTCGTGGTGGACGGCTGCCTGGCTATCCGGTCTCCGAGGGCAGGGCACTGGCGATTCGACCAAGGCAGGTCCTGGAGGGCGATTGGCGAACTGGTTGGCCCCACCAGCTCAGGGGAAGAAGATTCTTGCAGGTGAAGATCTTCTCGCGTCATTGAAGAAAAGTGGGGAGGATCTGCAGCAGGGCTTCACCGGTGTTTCAGTTGTTGCAGATGTCTTGAGCTTCTCTCCTCTTCGGCTTCTTAGTTCCAGTGGCAACGTCTTGCTCTTCCAGTCCTCACGACCCTGATTTTATGCAGAAAAAACCCCATTCATACAGTCTAGCTGTCACTCACACAGTGGAGTGGTCATCCTGGCGGGAGACCCTCCAGCCTATCAGAGCAGAGTGCGACTTGAGTTGCTTAGGCAACCCTGTCCAGGGGGCCTACTCCCCCCTCCCACACAAAGGTTCACCCCAGACTCAGTGGCGCCAAGAGGAAGGCTTCCGTGTGGAAGCACGCCAAAAGGACGAACAAAGGATCCCCGACCTGGGTTAGGATTATAGAGAAAGACACGAGAAAGAAATATTAAAGTTCTGGCAAAAAAAACGTAGCGGATTAAAGTTCATAAAAAGGTAAACCGACGGTATGTTAGAGGCTGTCCGTAAAAGTGGTAGCCTCGAACAATGGGAAAATCCCATAGGAAAATATTTGCGGTTGAATATTTACAGTAGTAACCACTGCCACCAGCCAGAAACTTTTGAGAGAGGGACTGTACGGTACCCTCTAGAAAATGAACATAAAGGAAAAAATATTAACTCTTTCCAGTACTTGAATAGTAAGATGGGTTGTACTGGTTGTGTTCATAACTATTGACTAGTAAAGTCAATGGGGACTTTACATGCGCTGGGAGACAGTAGTCAGTCCCAGGGTATGGAGTGTATGGTTGGGGGTCACTATGACACCCTTGTGTTACTGCACTGAAGGTGCTCTGTAACACCCATGTATAAAGATGGTTACTATGAGGGTGAGAAAAACCCCATAGACATTAAGCACAAAAATAGGCTAGAACACTCATCAGTAATATGTCTAAGAGTGGAAAAAAGAGTCTCACTCTTAGCAGGAGAAAAAATATAAACCCTTCAAATCCAGCAAAGCTGCTGGGGGACTCGATAGGTAAGGGAAATTAGCCATTGAATGAGAATTCTCCCTAACCCTGGGCAAAGCTGGCCTTCCTATGATTTTATTACTAGTTGCGACTTTTGCTTCTAATACCCAACTCGGATATCTCTGGTTACCGCCATAGATGAAGCTAAGGTTGATGTACCGCTCCTTCATGCTCCTACCTCGAATGTCTGATCTTCCCTTAGGTTTGGCACTGTCAGACCCTACTCTACCACAAATTAACATGTCAGGGCGTGGCTAGCAGCCTGTCACTTCTATCACTTGGGGATTGATGCACACAAATATCAGGGTCGTCGCTGAGAACTAATGCCCCCTCCTCCTCCTCACCTGTTTCTGTAGATGAGGCTTCGATTCTTTTCCCCCTTTCTTCTTGCCTCAGTGTCTTCTTTCGTAGAGACAGGGCCTCCCTCGGTTCAAAGCTGTCATGGGTACCAGGCAAGTAGTCAGGGCAAGCTGGGTGGAGGGTTGGCAGGCCTGGCATAGGCACACAAAAAAAACATAGCAGATACCTTCTTTTAATTCCTTCTTGGTGTTTGTAGTAACTTCCTGGTTACCACTTCCTGTTGCCAAACAGGAAGTGCATGGAAGTCCATGAGCTCTCTAGTGTTCGGGTGTGGCTGGCTATATAAGCCGCACTCTAGATTTTTCCAGTGCTTCGTGTTGCTTTCTGTAAGCTGCATCAGCAACACACTCGCCGTGCTCCTGCTTACCTACTCCGGACCAACCTGCTTCTGCTTACCTGCTCCGGATCATCCTGCTTCTGCTTACCTGCTCCGGATCAACCCTGTGCTTTCTCCATGCCGCAGCTTTCCCCGGACACGAGATGGCAACTGTAAGCACAAAGAAGAACTTTCATTAGTGCGCTCGCTCCAGTAACGCTGCGCATACTCACCGAATCTTCCCGCTATGCTGGAATTCAGGTTTGTAGCCCGAGCGCCCAAATTTCTGCAAAAGAAAGGAGGGACATTACCTAACGCGCTCGCTCCAGTAACGCTGTGCATACTTACCGGACCTCCGAGGCTCTCCTGTAGCGCTGAACCCAGGCTTGTGGTGCAAGCACTCCATAATCCACTCCTGCAAAGGAAAGGAGAGACATTACTTGGTGCGCTTGAACCTATAATGCTGTACATACCTACTGGCGGTACTGAGTCTACGTGCAGCGCTACTCACCCAAGATACCGTTGGCAAAATAAAGACAATTCAGACAATACCGGACTCTCAAAATCCACTGCGCAACGGTCGCCATGTGGAAAGGACGTTCTTGCTAGTGAAGAAACTAGCACATGGAACACTCTGCCTCGCTGTGAAGACATATAACAGCGTGTGGCATCAGAACTCGGCAAACAGACATTGGCATCATCCCTATGAGTGTAGGGCTGTGAATCTCCCATAGAATCGCGCCCCTGTGTATGCAGGATGGAGTGCACACCCCGCTAAAAACCAAGGTAAGCTCTTAGGGGACATCACAGCACATAGTAGAGAGAAGGGAAGGGGCACAGGGGAATCAGGTGAACCCAGGTCTGAGTGTCCATCTTATATTTGACAGGTGTTCCTCCGGGTGAAACAGGGCAAGTGGGAACTCTGGGTCAAAGGAGGCTCATCCATCGCTCCTGCAGAGACACAGGTAAGTGTGACAGAAGCCACTCTGCTGCCTTTCGAATGATGGCAAGCGAGAGGGGCTCCTTCCGGATGGTGTCCAACAGAGGAAAAAGCCAGAAGGCAGAAGAAAACTCTCGGATTGATCTTGTGACAACGGGCGCTGTAGTGGTTGGCAGACTGTAAGAACACAAAGCTTTGAGATGACGCAGTATTCAAGTGGAATCTCCAGGTGACAGGACGAGCCTCGGATGTAAACGGGCTCCAAAACTGCAGCGGGTAAACCTCCAAAACGAAAGGGTGTTCTGGATGGGCACTGCTGAAAAGAACCGGAACCACCCTTTTCAACAAAAAAAAATGTTTTATTGATTTTACAACAAACAAAATATAACTTACACTCACGACATTTTCAGTTACAAGTGTCACAGAATACATTACATGTTTTCTCCTTAATATCTCCCCCCATCCCTTCCCCCTAAACTCAAGCTCTTCTCCCTGTACCTCTGGCTCCCATTTCTCAGGATTAGTTCTCTTCCTGGCGCTTGGGCAGGTCATCATCACTGGGGTCACTTTGGCCCCACCATCCAATTGCAACTGGCTCACACCTTCCGCTTGTCCCTGTGAGGTCCCCTCTTTTTCCATTATTGTTTCCAGCCTCTTTTCTATATCCTGAAGCTCCCGCTCTACACCCCCCTGAAGCCCTTTGGATATGGCTGCTCCCCTTATTACCACCTTGAAGGCCTCCCATAGAGTCCCCTCCGATTCCACACTTCCCGTATTGTGCTCGAAATAGCTTATTTTCTCCTCCCAGAGGTCCTCTCGGAATGTGGTGTCCCTCAGTGCCTCAGCTTTGAGTCTCCATGTTGGAATTCTGTCTCTTGGGGGCTGGTGTCGCCATTCCAGCACCAAAGGGGAATGGTCCGATAATATCCTAGCTTTGTATTCTGAGCCCACGACTTCCCCCGCTATTCCGGGGGTGGTGAACACGTAGTCCAGCCACATGTATAAATTATATGGGGCCGCGTAGTGTGAGTAGTGTCTCGCTGTTGGGTGTTGTCGCCTCCAGATGTCCTTGTTAGGGAGAATTCTCATTTTATGGTTAATTTCCCTTACCTAATGAGTCCCCCAGCAGCTTTGATGGATTTCTGTAGTTTGTTTTTCCACTTGGTAAGAGTGTACCCCTTTTCTCCACTCTTACCTGTGTTTTGCCATGTGTATTTCATCTGTTTTTGTGATTATGGACTCTGGAGTACACTACTTCAGTAGCCCATTCTTTTGTGTGTTACACAGCACCTTCCGTGCAGTGACACAGGGTTGTCTTTTAGACTTCCCACCGACTCCATTTCTGAGGCTGACTACTGTCCCCCAGAAAAGGGTAAAGTTGCCATTAACTTTACTTAGTCATTTAACCACAGATCCAGTACTCCCCATGTTACATGGAGTACTGGGAAGGGTTAATCCTTAGCCCTTTTTATCTGTACCTCCCAGAGCACTGTGTTGCTCTTTTAACATTTAGGGCCTCATTACACGGACGGCGGTAAGGGCTTACCGGTACCGGTAAGGGCACCGGTACCGGTAAACCCTTACTGCCTGACTATGAGGTCCCTTTGCGAGCAGGTACTTTAACGCCTGTTGTTTAGCAGGCGTTAAAAACCAACCCGCAAAGGGACCAGGGTGCTAATTACGGTACCGCAATTTGCGGCACCGTAATTAGCGCCTTCCCCATTCCCATAGAGCCCTATGGGGCAAAAATGGGAATGGGGAAGGGCAGTGGGGGAAGGGGGAATTACTGCCCCGCCAACCTTGGAATAGGGTGGTAATTCCCCTTTCCACCAAGGCGGTGCCGGTATTTCACCGGCATGGACCAAGGTGCTAATAGCACCTTGGTCCTCCGCCCACCGTGTAATGAGGCCCTTAGACTTGGCTGGTGGCATTGGTATCTACCCTAACTTTTCTACCGCGGTTATACTAGATAAACGTGGTATTGTTTTAGGCTATTATATTAGCCTCGAACTTAAACCCGCTTGACCAAATACTTTTTCTTTTGGCTCCGGTCGGGTGTATTCGCCATTTCTTTTTGTTAAAGTCCTTCTTGTGTTTTACTTTGCGCGGCAAACCATCTTTGCCTTCTTTGTTCACTGTCTTTTAGCGGGCTTCTGCAGAGAAGCCCTCTTCTTGGCGCCTGGGTGTCTAGGTAACTGAATGTGGGGAAGGGGTGTAGTCACCCCCTGCACAGGGTATCCTAGGAAACCCAAGTCGCACTTTGCCATGATTGGCTGAGGTGGTTGTCCGGGCTGGACAACCCCCCTGCTGTGTGATTGACAGCCAGGCTGTGTGAATGGGGGATTTTCGCATAAAAGGCAGGTCTCTTGTGCTGGAAGTCAGAGAGTCGCCACTGGAACTACAAGGAACCAAAGAGAAGCGGAGGAGAGGTCGACTGCTGTATCTATCCCATACCGGTGAAGCCCTGCTGCAGTCCTGAGCTATCTACCCTTCAACGACTAAGAGAAGATCCAGTCTGGAGTCTTCTTCCCTCCTTGAGCCTGGTGGGGATAGCCAGCTCATCTTCTTCAGTCAGAGGAATCCCTTCGTGGTCGAAATCGCTGCACACTGCTGTAGTGGTCCGGATAGCCACCTGAAGAGCCTCTCCTGTTTTTAAGGAGCGCACCTTTTACTCATCGTTGCTGGTGCCGGCCTAATCCCTGCGTGGTGCAGACCCCCTCATCGTCCTTCTTCGTGCCGAAGCTCCAGGAATCGTTGGCCTGCAGGAAACTACCAGGAACAACTCCCTTGGCACCAGCTTCATCGTTTGAGAAAGGTACTGTGTCCTGCTTGAGGAATTTGGGTGAATCCCTATTTCTCTTCCTTAAGGCTTGTCCATAATCTTCCCTCCTTCTTATAACTTTTGCTTCCGAACATTGACAATATCAAAGTACTCTTGGCTGCGTTGAATCGCAAACTATCTAAGTATGTGATCCTCGACAACAGGAACCCGGTTCCATTTGACACTGGCTCCGGCCCTTTGACTCTTGAATTCCTGTCTATGAGTGTTCTTCGATTCTGTTTGCCTAACTAATTTATTGCCTATGATTTTTGCCCCCAGCTCTCTCTGGGTATCTCAGGTGCTAAGTGTGTTTTTGCCCCGGTAGCATTTCTTGTCACGGATACGCGTTTATTTAGTAGACTGAACTGTCAAAAAGTGATCGCAATCGTATTAACGGTAACGTGTCTTGTTTCGTAACACTGTTCCATTCAAACACAGGGTACTTACCTAGATTTATACCGTACAAAGTGAATTGGTTAGTTGTAGTATATTTAACGTGTGGTTTTTATTTAAGTTTTATAGAAGAGTTGTGTTTATAACGAATGGTTTAAAAATAAATGTACTTATATTTTTCTACCTGAAACCTTGAGTCAGTGTTTGCTTGAGTCACAGTAATTGTGGTCCCTTTGTGTAATCTCTGCTACTGCTCATATACTCTTGAGATAAGCCTGGCTGCTCCGCTACTGCTACCACTTTTACATAGTAGTACAGGCTTGTACCAAAGGTAAAACTTGTATTGCCACCTGTGGTCTTAATTGTGTGTAGTGGTTCCCAAGGGCACTGCACAGGATTCTGCCTAACAGTCCTCAAGCCCAAAATCTCTCAGCAGGACCTGTAACGTTCTCGCCGCGGGGTGGGTTTATCTAATTTCGTATCCGATCTGTCTAGTTTAGGGTCTAGCGTACAATTGAAGTCCCCCCCCCCATATGATCGCTCCGCCAGTGAGGGGGCTGATCTTACCATATAGCGTTTTATAGTAAATTACTGTCTCTTGGTTGGGGGCATATGTGTTAATAATGCCGTCTGGTTCCACCATGGTCTGTAATACCTGGAAAGGCACAGGTGCCACCCAAATGATCACCCCCCTAGCATATGCTGAATATGTTGCACCTATGGTTGTGCCTTTCCACTTTTTTTTATTACCTCCTGTTTCTCCTTAGTAAGACAAGTTTCTTGCAACAGGGCTATGTCTATTTCTTGCCTCCTCAAGTACATCATCACTTTTTCTCTTCAGGTAGGTGTTAAGCCCCCTGATGTTCCAGGTTATTATTTTGAGGTCACCCATCACCCTTCTGGCCCCTCCCCCGTCTCTTCCTCCATAATCTTTAGCCCGCAGATATTTAACATGGGTTATGCGCAGAGGCGCGCGGGTGCATGCTCGTTCCCTAACCACTATCCCTCCAAACTCCCCAACTCCCCCCCTCCCATCCGAGCCCCAACGGTTGCTCAGCCCCATCTCCAAATACTCCCTAACTACCCCCCTCCCTCCCAGTCTCCCCAACTAAATACACTGCACACATCCCCAAACCCTCCCCACCCTTTCCCAACTGTTGCCCAGTTCCATCCCTGGATCTCAGGCTTTCCCGCATTTGGTTCTTTACTCGGTGGTACTGATCTCAAGAGCCCAGCAGGGGGTTAGCGGTCTAACGACAGCCTAGCTAAACTAATAATGGGGATATAAGAACTAGCTCCTCTGGTCTCCTGCAGTTTGCACTAGTTCGCCCTGCCTGGGCTCCCGTGCATATGCTACCCACATCAAAACTGTCTCAGCTGACCATCCACCAGGGGGCGCAGAGATGTGCTGAAGCATCTCAGCTCGTCTCCTCCGAAGGGCACCGTTTGAGGGTCTTGAGCCCCCCCCAGCACCCCCAGAGTGAGGAGTAAACCATACCCCCACCTTGCCAACGTTGGTGGGCACATCACCCCGAAATTTGGACTTCCGCGGTGGAGCCGCTGTGAAACCGCGACCCATTGTAGTTTGGAGGGTTAGTGACCCCTCCCCCCTTCGGCGCCGCGGCTCCACGAGAAACTACGCGGAGCCCGGGCTTGAGAGCGGCCTACGACAAGGCCGGGTGACGCTGGCTGATGCCTTCCCCCTTCTCCCCGGAGGGAGGTAGTGGCCGGGGCTGGACCTGCTCTCCCCGGGGCAGACACAGGCCCCCTGCAGCGGCCGGGGAGGACCCGGAGCGGCGCCGCTGGGCCCCCCTGTGCCTGGAGAGCTGCCACGAGGCCTGTGGAGAGCGAGATCGGGCAGAGCGAGTGGGCCCCCGCCGAGGGCCTACCACGCCGTGAGAGGGACGAAGGCGGAGAGCTTGGACCTAGCGCGGAGTCAGCCGGAGGGGCCTTTCCCTGGCCCGCTCAGATCGGATGCGGCATCAACCCCTGCGGGGTGACACCAGTGGGCCCATGAGGTGAGGAGACCACGGCGGGACCCGAACGGCACCCTGAGGACCTCCTGCGTAGCCGGCGGTGAGGCCCCCTGAACACGCGCCTTTTGGAGGCAGACCCCCCGAGCCAGAGATGACCCGGGGGGGGCCTATGAGCTGGAAGGAGGCACTACAGAGATTTCGCCGTCCGTCCCCGGGCCCTCAATTACATCCTGAAATGGCGGCACAGACACACCTGGAAGCTGCGGACACCAGCACTGTCACCAGGGGCATGGCGGCCCTCCTGGAGGAAATCAGAGGCTTCAGGGCAGATATAGCGCTGCGACTGGACACCCTGGACAAGAAAGTTGACACGATAGACGATAGAGTTCTCGCGCTCGAGAACAACACTGCTTCCAACGATATTTTCGAGACCCAATTCGATATGCGCCTTGCGGAGCTTGAAAGGAGGGAAGAGAAATGCTCCTTGAAGTTGGATGACTTAGAAAACAGGGAACGTCGGTGTAACTTGTGCTTTCTAGGTTTCCCGGAGCACGAAGGTGAAACGCAGGCGGACATCAATAAAGCTGTTAGCGCAGTGGTTGATTTGCTGTTCGGAGGGGCCAACACGAATCTGCCCACCATCGATAGAGCCCACAGAGCGGGCGCATCCTCCAGAGGCCCCAGGTCCATTCTTGTTCGCTTTCACTATTTTGCCGAGAAAAGCAAGATTTTTGAAATGGCTCGCAAGACAGGCCCAGTGGAGTGGGAAGGGGCCCAAATCTCAATCTATCAGGATCTGTCGGCTTTCACATTGGCAAGGCGCCGCCTATGCTCTCCGCTGACAAAAATGCTCCAGTCCAAGGGGGTCCGGTACAGGTGGGGGTACCCCTTCTCACTCTCTTTTGAGTTTGAAGGCTATAAGTATGCCCTGATGACGGAGGACAACATCCAGAGAGTGACAGGCGAACTATTGGCCGGCCCGAATATGGAACTGGGTCACCAGGAGGGTGAGCGAGCTCCGACAGGCCCAAAAGGAACCAGAGCCCCAAGGGAAAGGCGCAGGGTTCGAGGCCAAAGGAAGTTCAGGAGATTGTCCCCGGCATCCCCGGGGCTCCCGGACACATGAAAGGACCCGCGGTGATCAAAGAAAAGCCCGCGATCGACTTAGTGAGTGGATGGGGGAAACAATTGTTTATACCCAGGGACGATCTTGGGGGTGGGGGGGGGGCTCGAGTTGTTATTAATCAAGAGTTATTGAGCCCGGAGGAGGAGACAATGGTGGCCTGGTTGGCGATAGAATGACACCAAAGACCTGCCAGGCGATCAGGGGGGAGGGGGGAGGAGGGGGAAAGTAAGGGGTTGGGGATGTTGGGGAAACAGTTTTGGAATGCCAAGTTTTGGGGTCTACTACGCGCCCCCAGGGCTTTCACAAGCCTCCAATGGGGTGGGGAAGCACTGCGGGAGCAGGAACTGCTGCTGTTTTTCGAGGGGAGCTACAAGCTTTTATCAGTGTGTTAATGGATGATTTGCTCCAATACTTGACAGTGGGATCGTTAAATGTGCGGGGGCTCAACTCGCCTACAAAGAGGTCGTTGTTGGTGCGGGAATTTGCAAGGCTCCGGCTTCACTTCTTATTTGTACAAGAAACTCACTGGGTTCGGGGCAAGGAACCAAAGCTCAGGGCTAAAGCTATTGACCAGGTATTCACAGCATCTTCTCAGGCAAAGAAGCGAGGAGTAGCTTTGGTGGTGTCCCCCGGGGCCCATTTTGTGTTCAAAGCTCTGAAATCAGATCCAGATGGACGATATCTCATGGTTAAGGGGGAGGTGCGGGGTCGGCTGTTTACTCTGGTGTGTATTTATGCCTCGAATGAAGCACAGGACGCCTTCTGGGTTGGAATGAAAGAATTAGTAATATCATTCACGGAGGGTACCCTATTGGTTGGTGGAGATTTTAATATGGTTCTATGCCCCGAGAGGGATAGGAAATCTGCTAAACCCTGCCCCAACGTGCGCCATCACGAGAGGCTTGCTGAGGCCTTTCGCGAAGTGAACAGGGAACTGGGCCTGAGTGACACATGCACCTGCAAGCAGGGTCGGAACCCCGACTATACTTTTTACTCAAAGCCCCACGCAGCTTTCTCCCGCATTGATTACATCTTGGTTGAAACTATGTTTCAGAGGGAGGTCACTGACTCAGGAGTGGAGATTGTCCCCTGGACTGACCACGACATGGTGAAAATTAGACTGGGTCTCCCCCCTGCCCCAGCAGTAGGTTCCCGGTGGAGGTGTAATGACCTTCTACAGGACAAAGAGGTCCGCCAATCCCTTCTGGTGGCCATAGAGGACTACTTTTCCCTCAATGATAACGGTGAGGTTGGGGTCACGGGAGTATGGGAGGCATTTAAGGCTACTATTAGAGGCACCCTCATTGGGATAGGGTCGGGGAAAAAGAGGGAAAGAGCCTGGGAGGAGAAATCACTAAGGGAAAAGATAGAAGCTATACAACCAGGGGGGAAATTAAAAACACAGATGTTCCCTGGGAAATGGGAGGAATTGCAGAGGTTACGAACCAAGTTAGCGGACCTCCTAGTGGGACAGACGGAAAAGAAACTCTCTTTCTTAAAACAGAAATATATGGAAAAGGCGGATAAGATACTGGCTTGGAGGCTTCATGAGTTCAAAAACAGCAGAAGGGTCAACTCCATCCACACCCCGGAGGGGGATTCAACAGTGCGAGATAGTAAAATCGCGGAACAATTTAGGCGATATTATGAAAAGCTGTACAGCTCGGAATACGTGGGTGATGTGAACGAGGTTGACAGCTTTCTTGACTCCCTCCCGATCCCGGGTCTCCACCCCGACAAAGCTGAGTTACTGGAGCTGCCCATAACCCCACAAGAAATAATAGATACCATACCCATGCTGAAAAGCGGAACAGCCCCAGGGGACGATGGCTACACAGTCAAGTTTTATAAAACGTATCGGTCCACGCTTGCCCCATTCATGGCCAAGATGTTCAATGATGCATTGAATCAGGGCTCCCTCCCACCCACGATGATGTCGGCTCTGATTGTAGTGCTCCCTAAGGAGGGAAAAGATCCCGCCTATTGCCAATCATATCGCCCCATTTCCCTTCTCAACACTGATGTTAAAATCCTGGCTAAACTCTTAGCAAATAGATTGGCGAAACTCCTCCCTTCCCTAGTACATGGCGATCAGGTGGGTTTTGTTTCGGGACGCCAGGGATCAGACAACATTAGGAAAACCCTCGATCTCATGCATGAAGCTTCAAAACAGGAGGTGGAAGGCTACCTCCTTTCGTTAGACTCAGAAAAGGCCTTCGACCGTGTCGAGTGGCCTTACATGGGCAGAGTTCTTCGCAAGATGGGGTTAGGAGACAACTTTTGTGGGTGGATCGCAGCACTTTACAACGGCCCCTCAGCGAGAGTATTGGTCAATGGAGGCACCTCAGAGCCGTTCTCCCTTTCCAGAGGCACCCGACAGGGATGTCCCCTTTCTCCCCTTTTATATGCTTTGGCGATGGAACCCCTGGCTATCGCAGTCAGGACAGACCAAGAGATCACGGGGATAAGGTGTGGCGACTGCGACTTTAAACTATCCTTGTTTGCAGATGATATCCTGGGCTACCTAACCAACCTCCGAGTCTCCCTACCACGGTTTTTCAATCTCATACACTACTTTGGCTCCTTCTCGGGGCTGAAGGTAAATACGTCCAAGTCCAGCATAATGCCCATGGGTCCAGGGGAACATGAGATCGAGGGCAGCACCGAAATACTGGGGGTAAGAATAGAGCGGGAATCCACCAGATACCTGGGTACCACCATCCCCAGAGACCTCTCCCAACTATACCAATGTAATTTCCCGGGGATCTTGGCTCAGGTTAGCAACAACCTTAAACGATGGGCTCCCCTTACACTCTCCTGGCTGGGGCGCATGGTTACGGTGAAGATGAATATCTTGCCCGCCTTCTTTATCTCTTTGCGGCGCTCCCAGTGGTGATACCCGAGGCCTTTTTTGAGGTACTCCAATCCCGGGTCCTCCAATTTATCTGGAATGGCAAAAAGACGAGAGTCAAGACTTCTACTTTGACCCTTCCAAAGTCAGACGGTGGGTTCGGTCTCCCGGACCTCAGGCTTTACTATAAAGCAAATTAACAAGGGGGGTCCTGGGAGTCCCTCTGCCAGACATTAGTCCTGATTACGAGAGACTTACCCAGAGTCTTTAGCTCACTATCTTTCACAGCGAAGAAATATCCCAAACATATCAGTCTTTGTCCTGCCCTGGGGCAGTCCAGCACCGAAATGCTAGGCAATTCTCCTCTGAACAAGAGTACCAACAGAAACCCCAGACACATGTTTCGGTCTGGTTGGACCTCATCAGTAGGGTGGATCTGTGCCTCTCTAAGAATAGTGAGCAAGGGGTCCACGTCTGGATTCCCCTAGTAACTTAGGATGAGACCCAAAGTTACTTGAATATGCAAATTAACAAGGGGGGTCCTGGGAGTCCCTCTGCCAGACATTAGTCCTGGTTACGAGAGACTTACCCAGAGTCTTTAGCTCACTATCTTTCACAGAGAAGAAATATCCCAAACATATCAGTCTTTGTCCTACCCTGGGGCAGTCCAGCACCGAAATGCTAGGCAATTCTCCTCTGAACAAGAGTACCAACAGAAACCCCAGACACATGTTTCGGTCTGGTTGGACCTCATCAGTAGGGTGGATCTGTGCCTAGGTTACTAGGGGAATCCAGACGTGGACCCCTTGCTCACTATTCTTAGAGAGGCACAGCTCCTCCCTACTGATGTCCAACCAGACCGAAACACGTGTCTGGGGATGCTGTTGGTACTCTTGTTCAGAGGAGAATTGCCTAGCATTTCGATGCTGGACTGCCCTGGGGCAGGACAAAGACTGATATGTTTGGGATATTTCTTCTCTGTGCAAGATAGTGAGCTAAAGACTCTGGGTAAGTCTCTCGCAACCAGGACTAATGTCTGGCAGAGGGACTCCCAGGACCCCCCTTGTTAATTTACTATAAAGCAGCCCAGCTCCGAGTGATGTTGGAACATATGAGGGATGACATGGGAACATATTGGACATATATAGAAGACATTCATGCCCACCCGAGAAAAGTTAGAGACCTTCTGTGGGCCCCCCCTAGGGTTCTCCCCTCACATCTCAGAACTCATCCCACCTTGGCGGCCCTCTGGGCGGCTTGGAAGCCTAACACCGCTAACAAACAACTATCCTCATGGCCATCCCCCCTGACTTCGCTCTGGGGCCCCCCTATTGATCTGGGCTCCAAGGGATTCCGAGACACCCAATCCTGGTCAGACTCAGGCCTGGAGAGAATCTCTCAATTGTATCGCAAGCAGGGCTTTATTGAATATGACAAACTGACCGAAGCACTGGCGGACAACCCTCCCTCAGTGTTCGAATACCTACGCTTGAAGGGGATCTTGACCCACCCTCGCTGGGCCGATCGTCTCAAATGCCCCCTAACCCCTCTCGAGACTATCCTGGCCAAAAGCACAACCCAGAGGGGCTCCTTATCTATGTTGTATAGCGTCTTGATAACAGCAGACCTGGAGGGCAGACAACCTTTCAAAAAGATTTGGGAAGCTAGGCTGGGCATGCCTCTAGGTGACCATACGTGGAGAGCAATCTTTAAAAGCATTTTCACGGGTTTTCTATATATACGGCTGCTATGGAACATAACTTCAAAATTCTCCATTCATGGCACTGCCCCCTGGCCACCCTGTCCAAAATGTTTAGGGATGTGTCCCCCTTTTGCCCCAGAGGGTGTCACCAACGGGGCACATGGTTTCATCTGTGGTGGGAATGCCCGGTCATTCAGGTTTATTGGTCGGAACTGCTTAGTTGGATTAAGGAAATTGAGGGGTTCTGCCCAACCTTACTGCCATTGGAAACCCTCCTGGGCACCCCCACGCCGGAGACAGAACTGAATGCGTTCCCTAAGGTCATTGGGGCCATGTTGAGAGCGGGGAGGCTAGCGCTCGCCCAAAAGTGGAAAAGTGCATTGGCCCCGTCCAAAGAGGAATGGCTTAGCAAACTCAGGTCGATTTTCATATACGAAAAGCTTACAGCAATAACGAATGACACCATGACGGACTTCGTGCAAGAATGGACTGCAGTTCTTCTCCATGAGGATTGTATTTCTATGCGCCTGTAGACTGTATATTAGGTTGCCTCCACAAGATGCCTATCTCCAATCTTTCTTGAGACTGTAATTGTTTTCCTCCGGTTAATTCACAATCTGAACCCACTGTTTCAAGTGATCTGTCTAATTGGTATTTGGCAAGCAATCGTTCTCCCCAGAGCTATCATTGTTCGTGATCTCTCAAAACTTGGTATGTTGAAATTGGGCTAGGGAGGGGGGAGGGGGGTGGCGGGAAGGGAGTTATATTTGGAAAAACTGGCAACTTGTTACTCTTTTTGTGTCTTAATGATGGAACGGTCCATTTTGTTCAGCCCTATATGTATGTTGTCAATAAAACAAATTGTTAAAAAAAAGAAAAACTGTCTCAGCTGGCTTCGCCCTAACTTATATTCCAGTCCCAATGTCTGGTTAAGCGGCACCTCGCAGATTGCCACCACAGTTCTACTTATCTGCTCCATCTTCCTTATGGTTATCTGGATCCGACGGGCAGTTCTGGGCGTCCAGCTACTCTATCGTTTCCTCTGGGGTGTCGAAGAACAAGGCTCTATTATTGTGGTACACCTTCAGTTTTGCCGGGTACATCAGCATATATTTATAGCCCACCTCTCACAATCTTCTCTTCAATGACCCGTAGTTCATTCGTCGTCTCTGCGCCAGAAGTGTATAATCCGGGTACGCTGTGATGTTCGCTGATGCCCTTTGTATCATGCCTCCTTTACGGAAATGTTCAAGGATCTTCTCCCTATCTCGATAATTTAGGATTTTGGCTATTATCGGTCTTGGAGGAGCACCTGGCGGTGGCCTCCTAGTTAGGGCTCTGTGCGCCCTGTCCACTGCGAAGCCTTGGGAGAGCACCCCTCCTTCTATTTCCTGCAGCAGCATCGTCTCGACGTAGTCCATCGGGTTTGATCCCTCAGCCCCTTCCGGTAATCCCACGAGACGTATGTTATTTCTCCGGGCTCGTCCCTCTGCTTCTTCTGCTCTATTCTCCAGGTTGCTCACCCGTTGTCTCAGGATATGAAGCTCTGATGTGTGGGACGCACATGCTGCAGTGTTTGGGGCCACTTCTTTTTCCAGTTCACCTGTTCGTTCCGCTAGCGCTCTTACATCTTGCCTAAGGAGGTTCACGTCTTCCTGGACTTCTCCGACTTTGAGCTCCAATGCTGCTTTGAGTTCTGTCATGGCGGACTCCAGTTTTGGTTTCCCACGTAAGTTTCAGATCGGCGATCGCCTCCAGGATCTGCTAATTGCTCTGTGCTGTGGTGGAGTCTGTGTAGGGGGTCTTCTCTTTACTCCTGGCCCCTTCCTGCAATTGCGGGGACCTAGCAAATTCCTCCAACGTGGGTTGTTTCGCTTTGGGCTTGGTCGATCTGTTGGACATCTCGCTGCTGCCTCAGGACTTCAGTTTGGCTGTCCAAGATGTGACCACCAGTTATTCAAGGCAGTTTGTGGTCAGCCGTGGTTCCAGCGGGGGGCTGCGGTTTGGCCCCTATGTGCACTTTGTGTCGGCTTTCAAATGGGTTGTTATCTCCCACGTCGCCGGCTGCTGTTGCCACCGCCCTTTTTAGTGCACCAGCCTTTGTTAGGCCTAGTTGCCGCCGTCGTCCTTGTACTTTAATCCACTTGTGCAGCTCTATGTCGGGGACGGCAGTGCTTGTTTGATGCCGCAGTATTTTTCTCAGGGCGAACGCCTTTGCCTTGTCCCAGTCCTTCGAGGCCCAGTTGGCCCTCAGTGTCACTGCTATGAATGTCCTGGTGGCTGTTTGTGTGCCTCCTTGTGTGCTGCGCTGTGGTTTACTTCTCCAGTGTGCTCTCGTGGGGTGCCCAAGTTGCTCTTTTACTTTGCTCACAACCAGATGGCTAGCCCTTTCATTTGGTATGTTGGCATGGGCTCCCTGCCACACTATGTCTACCAGGCATCTGGCATTTCTGCGCCCTCCTTGCTCGCTTTTCTTAGCATATTGGGCCACATATGGGATACAGCATCCGGTTGCCGCTCAGTTCAGGGGTGGGTGCCGCCACCGGTGAGTCAGCCGCCCGCCCCGCGGGTGTTGCAAGATGATCTGTTCCTGCTTTGTTCCGGTGTGGTCCAGCAGCATCCTCGTGGGCACCCCACACCCGCTATGTCACAAGGGCTCACCGCCGGTCACGATCCGTCTGCAGTGCCAACGTACACTCCAATGCGTCGGGCAGCTGCAGTCCCGCCCACTTCCTTCGTACCCAGCGGCTTCTCCTGTTTGACTGTGTGCCCGCCCCCCACAGGTGCTTGTGTCCCCAATGCGGCCGGTGATTATTGTGCCTCCTCCTATGGTCTGGGTGACATGGCTTCGGGTGCTCTGCCCTGTGTTCGGTGGGCGTCCGCGCTAGATAACTTCGTCTGCTTACTTTCTACTGTTCAGTGCCCCTTGCCTGCCAGCTCATGCTCCGCTCCTCGCACGCCCCGCCGGGCCCACAGAACAAGTGTGGGCTCCTGTTGCTGCTATTTGCGTATTCCTTCCGTAGGGCGCTCTCCTGCAAAGAATAGGATGCGCTCTATTCTTCTGCACCTCCAGCTGCCGGGGCTCTGATTCCGGCGTCGGCCGATCCTTTCGAGCTGATTACACCCCCATTGGGTGCCTTAGGCTGTGCATACACCTCAACTGCTCTGTGCGCGCCACGGTTCGGCTTGGTAGCGGGTGCTTTCCCCCGTAGCATTCGGCGGGTTCACTTCTGCATCAGGCATCCCCCACCTTTGTTCGGCAGTCGGGTCAGGCCGCCATTTTCTTCGGGGAGCTCCGTCTCTCTCGCCCTTGCTACAGTATCCACGTATCTGCCTTGTAACAATCCCGATTTCGTCCAGGAAGCGACCGTTCTGTTCCGCATGCATTCCCACAGCTATAGGTGCACGTCCGATGTCTCGTGCTACAGTTTAGGTATCCATATACCTCAGGATGTTGCAAGGATCGGCAGGAGACGGTCTGAGACATGTCCTATGTCATGGCTGCTTAGCCACGCCCCCCCACCGGAACCACCCTTCAGTAGGGGAAAAAGCATGTAGCCAGGGATGTTCTGGAAAGGAAAAGGAAATCAGACAGACCGGAACAAGAGTAAGCGGGAAGAAACAGACAGGATATGTTTCCAGGAAAAAAGGTAGGTTGGAAGAAAAGGTCAGAGCCCAAGGCGGGTAGAAAGCCAGAACCAGAGGATCCGGCGCAGAAAGAAGGAAGCAGAGCGAAGTACTTGCAACGAACAAAGGTGAGCACTGGGTAGTGAGAAGGAGCAGGAGGAAGCAGGCGAGGCAATCGGGGAAAGCACCGGAGAAATTACTAACGTTAACCTCAGGGAAGGAAAGCAGTGAGTTGCAACGCAAAGCTGGGGCGGAAGGGGAGGAGCTAAAAAGCGGAAGAAAGAGATGAGCACAAAAGACTAGACCTACACACCCGATAGGATGGGAGCGTAATGAAACCTCCTAACAGCGATACAGTCGCCTAGCAGGCCAAATGCGCCAAGAGAATCGGGGCGTGACACAGCCATGGAGTAGGCAGTGATTCTCCATAGCTCCTGCCGGATCCAACACTGATATGCCTCTACAGCAGGGAAAAAAGTACGCCTAAGCCCGAAAATAAAATGTACCGGCGTCGGAAGGTGCCCGGAACTTATTGAGGAGGTGGCCAACCAGAAGCAGAGGCAGGACGGCCGGAAAAGCAGCTTTGCAAGGTCGGGCTGTAGAACTGTCAAGATAGCGTCACCCACTTGAAGTGTCCTGACGAAGCACTGAGTGAAGCAGTGGACAGGAGCGGACACCGAGGCAGGGACTCTAACTCAGCCGGCCCGGGGGCCCTCCCTCAGGTATGCGGAGGGTACAGTGGAGGCACTGACACGCTCAAGAGAGGAACAGCAACGCTGGAGTGAGGGAGCTGCCCGGGGTCTCCACGAATCTGCGGGAGGAGGCAGCGCGGCACAATGCTCCTTGCCCCGGCAACAGCTAACAGCCCAGGGTACCTGGCCTTGAGGGAAAGGCAGGCCAATAGGAATTTCGCTGGGGAATGAGGGTGCCGGGGCCGCGGCAGTGAACAGCCCCCGGGACCCATACACAGCGCATGCCAAGTTCAGCTAAGTGGCATAGTGTGTCTGGCTGCTGGGCCCACTCCGGAAATGCGGCGCTGGAGGTGGGAGTGGCTCTGTGGGCCCTACACTGAGCACCCGATTGGCTAAGTCTGCAAAGCCTCAACTCTGGAAGACATATAAAGAAGGTACACCCCAGAACACTGCCAAGGGAGTTCAGACCACGGTGGAGGCGAGCTGGGAAGGCCTGGCCTGGGGAGCCCACCATAGAGTCACAGAAAAGTAGCTGTGACAGTGCCCTAACTGGTGCAGGGCACCTGGATGAAAGCGCTGAGAAAGATGAGCGCCTGTGGAGAGGAGGCAGCCTCCCCAGGGAGGACCAAAGAGACGGCATCAGTACACACAGGGGGAGCCCGGGCCGGGGGATACCCCCTGCCGCCTAGCGCATGCCCGACAGATTTGAACAGACACGAGGGACACCCACCCTACAGCGAGGACAGCAAACAAAGTGCTGTTATAGCGGGCAGCGCCAGGAAGAGGTGGGTGAAGTAGTTGTCTGAAAGAAGGGTCAGCGACTGCGCCGGGAAGTCTGCGCGACCTGTGGGCAGAGCTTCTGCGAGAGGCAACCATGAGATATTGACGGGATGTCTAAGCCAGGATAGCACACACGGTTGGAGCGCACCTGGAGGGAAATGACTGCAGGGCACGAAGCACTAGCTCCGGACCCCCGCCCCCCTCGTCACCTCCATACGCAGGCTGAATAAAAGATAGACACAGCACCCACCCCGGACTGCCAGCACTCACTGAGGAAACAGGTATAAGTGCCCACGTGGTCATGCGGAAGAAGCCGCCTGCGCACATGCCGGACAGGCAGGACAAGAGCAATGCCAAGCAGACTAAGATGGAGGCATTCACTCGCAAAGGGGAGGGAGGTGGTGGAACTCAACATGGCAGTAGGTTTGTGCAGCTGGCAGGGAAAACGGACGAAAACCAGATCCTGAAAGCTATAGCCACACTCCAAATGACCCTCGATAACAGGATTGATGAAGTCCAAATAGATGTGGGACTCCTGAGACAAGACGGAAGGGGACTGGCGGAGAGAGTACAGTCAGTGGAAACGCAAGTGGAGGAAAATAAGCAGGGAGTGGTGGCGACCCAGTTGGAGCTCTGGGAATTGAAGATGAAGGTGTTAGGAATGCCTGCTCAAGTTGCCCCCGTAGTGTAGAAGAAGAAGAATTCTACCCCACAATGTAACCCTGTGTCTGGGTACAAATAAACCAGCACCAGGGATCAATTGTTTTAAGAAATGGACCCAAACGCGTGGCAGTAGACTCCCTTCGTACGTGATCGTAGCCCAGTTGACACAACGTATTTTGCGTTTTATACTGACATCAATGAGGAGCAGAAGGACAGCTGTTTGAACACACAAAAACACAAGAATCCTTAATACTCACATTAAATGAATCGGATAGCATAAACAAAAATAAGGACAGACACTCTTACCATGGGATTGATAGCAAGCATTCCATAGAAAACCAATGCTCCAGTAAGACCGCCAGGTACAGGGGCAATAAGACTATTCCTGCCGGCACGCGTTCGCCTAGTGGTGAGAAGTCCAATACCCGACGAAACGAGGACGCTCCGAACTCCACCCGTGAAGGTACCAAGGCAGTCTCTAGTCCGTACCGGGGAGAAGGTGCAGAGGAATGTACTGGCAGTCTAGTTTGGAGCTCTTGTAGTCACAGTGATCCCAGGAAACAGGAGGCAATCCTATGCAGTCCAGGTCGGTAATGGGTTAGCAACAACGTTGATCAGGTGAGAGACAAACAATCCATTAGGCAGTCCGGGTCAGATGTTGGGAAAACTTCACAAGACAGGACGTGAGACAAAGCAATCCTCAAGGAGGTCCGGTTCGGCAACGGGAAGTTCCGGGATGAGCAAAACGTGAGGCAAATGACAGTTCCTGGGCACAGTCCGATTCAGCAACAAGGAGTAGCAGAGCAGAACGGGGGGAGTTCTGCGGGTAGGCAGGGAGGGCGAAAGGAACAGGAAGGCACCAGGCAAGATGGGAAAGCACAGACAGTAAGAGGGAGACAAACGGGAACTCCAAATAATGAAAGCCGTAACTTCGAACTCAGAGGGCAAGGCTGAAGCAGGAGAGGAGGAAGCGAGGTAGGGACAGCGGGGCGAAAGGTCAAAAAGCAGGTATCAAGACGTGAATCAGGATACGTAGCGTACTTCGAAATCAAAATCAGAAGCAACGAGTTTACCGCGGGCTAGAGTTTATCTAGTTGCGGTCACATGACCGTAACGTGCGCCTGACGTGGTGCGGATCAACATCCCTGCCCTAATTTCCATGGTAACCGCCACTGCAACAACAAGGAGGACATCGATGCATGGCGCTCTGGGATAGGCTAGGCCAGTTTGACTACGCACAATATACAGAGAAACTACAGGAGGGGTGTAAAGGACCGGAGGGGGGTGTCTGTACTCCTGCTCCCTATACGGCAGAGGGGAGGCACAGAGCACCCCAGCCAAGATTCTCTATTACGCTAGCAAAGGACGAGCAATCAAGGCCTAACTTCTCAGGAGGTGATGCGGGCTGGTTCTTAAGTACAGTGTAGTCCCCAAGAACCAACAAAGGAATGTCAACACATTATGTTAGTGAAAACACAGCTCTTTATATAAATAAGATTCACGATAGATACACAATCACGATAATACACTTTGGGCTCTTAAAATTCTAAAATGGTAAATATATACAGTTCTAGGTAGTACCACAATTACTCTGATTCCTTTAAAAGGCATCAACTGTACTCAGTTCAAATAGCATACGAAACAACACAGCAAAACGTTATCAACCATAGATTTAGGAGGCAGACAAGTTGGTTAGACAATTGGCAGACTACTGGGTCCCTACCAACCAGTCACAGTTCTGTATGAGGATCCCCCCACCTGGGCAACCTGGAAAAGAAGATGCACTACAAACTCAGTCCATATATTGTCTATTAGAGTCTTATCTTCTTCTATAGTTCTGCAACCCAAATGTACCTTGTGTTGTAGAGTTCTTCGTCTGGGAATCAACGGGCCCTTCTTGAGTGCGCTCCCTTTCAGGCAGGAGCCACGGGCCGTCGAACTTCCGAGATGAAGGAAAGGTGAACGTTGTTGTTAAGGCAGCAGCTTCGGTCCTTGCGGTGCTCGTTGATGATCGGTCAAAAACGTCCTGCAACAGGTGAGGCATGCGGTACACCTCAACGACGATGGTTCCTTGCTGCAAAGAGTCAGTGAAGAACTTTGGGCCAGCAAGGGCGTCGAGGAGTTGGCATCTGGCTTTGGCGAACGGGACGTGACCACGGCTGGCTTCAGTAGCTTCGTCAGCGTCTCTGAGGTCTTCGAGTGGCGGGAAACCCACCGGTGGATTCTCCTCGGTCGTCGGCGTCCTTGACTCTCTCCGGCAGGACAAAAGTGGTCGATGATGATGAACAAGGGAGTCCTTGGATCAAAATGTTCTTGGGCAAAGGGAGCACTGCGGCTCCAGTCAGCGGCGGCGGTCGGCGACGTTGGACGGCTGTCCAGTGCTTCTCTTCATTCTCCTTGGTGGTCCCCTTCTCCGGTCGGCAGCCCTTTGTAGGTCTCTCTATCAGGGACCTTTGGCAAAGATCAGCTGGTGCATGATGGCCCCTTGTAGCTCGGGGAGAGGTCTCCTAGCCAGGTCCTCTCTTGGAAAAGTTATTGAAGGCACAGCAGCTTTCAGATTGCAAGGAAGGGAACAGCGGTTCACCTTCTTCTTCCGGCTTGGCTTCAAGAGTAAGCATCAAGTATCAACTTCAGCTTCTGAACAATGTCTAGCAGTGAGAGGCCCCCAGATATACTGTTGATCTCCCATTCACTCTGCTGGGTCACACTCAGGCAACCAATCACTTAGAAGGGCATTCAGGCAGTCAGGCAGCCAATCAGGCGCACAGTGCATTCAGGCCATTCTTCTCCATCCAGACACTCACAACACAGAATGTGGATTCGGACAAGCACTCTGCCATTCAGCACTACACACCGGATTCATACCAGTTTCGGGCAGGGCTGTCTCGGTCATTGGGCCTCATTACGAGGTTGGAGGTAGCTCGTTCCGACTACGCCCTGGTGAATGGAGCAATTCCCGGTCCATTCTTAGGTTGGCGGGACCGTTTATTCCCCATTCACCAGGGCCCTTCCCCATTCCCATTTCAGTCCCAATAGGGCTCAATCGGAATGGGGAAGGCGCTAATAACGGTACCGCAAATTGCGGTACCGTTATTAGCTCTAGAGTCCCTTTGCGGGTTCCGTCCTTGACGCCTGAAAAAAACAGGCGTTAAGGAAGGACCCGCAAAGGGAACTCGTAGTAGGGCGGTAAGGGATTATCGGCACCGGTGCCCTTACCGTTGCTGGTAATCCCTTACCGCCCAACTCGTAATGAGGCCCATTGTGTCAAACACCAGATACTAGACACCCACAACACAGAATGTGTATTCGTCACACACTACATTCACCCAGGTCCCATCCCATGGGCGTACCCACAACATAGTCATTGGGAAGGCTCCATATAGAATAATGCCTCCGGTGGTAAATCAGGTAAGTCTATGGTGTTAAGTGTTATATTTGTTGGTTTTCTTGACTCACCTTGTTGTTTTCTTTTGTCCCCTAGGTGCCGGAGTTCGGCAAAGAAATGATGGCGGCAGCGCCGAATCGAAAGATGCTGCGAGGACTGGTGAGTATGGTGCGGTGCTGCCGCTGGAGATGCGACGCATACTGAAATGATGTTCTTTCCAGGTCCGGAGGCGAGATGGATCCGGAATCAGGTGAGGAATTCGAAAATAGTTTGTTTTCTAACCTTGTCCTTTTCTTTCCTCTTTGTTTTAGGAGTTCCAGATTCGAGGCGGGCGTGGCAGAAGGCTGGATGCTGACTGCAGGCACGGTGAGTGTTACGCTGCTGGATGCAGAATAACGCAAAGCGTGTGCTGCTGTTCGGGCGTGGTTTAAATAGCCTCCAAAGTAGTTCCAGGTAAGAAGTTCCCCAGAACCACGCCCGAGTAATAAAATAGTCCCTGTAATAAAATAGTCCCATCCAGGCCCCACGTTGGCTTGGACTCACTTGCAGCATGGTCTGCATCAGGTAAGTAAAGTCTATGAGCCTGGCGCCTATGGCGCCAGGACTGATTTCTATGATGAGCCTGGCGCCTAAGGCGCCAGGACCGAACCCAAACAGCCCCCAGCCGGGGCTGTTGGAGTTTAAATAAGAATCTGGATGCCTGCTCCCGGAGCTGATGGGCTTGGTCCTGATGCCCGGGGGTAGGCATCATGACACTTTGTTAGGTTATGCTTCAGTTGTAGTGTGAGGGATAGAAGTAGGTTATGACACAGGACAGCGGTATTTGATTTGATGGACATTCTGACTGACTCTTTTAGTATTCGTTTTGAGGCAAGGAATCCCCTTTTAAAAATAGGGATAGTGAGGGATCGTTCTCATACAAATAGTCTATAACCAAAACCATGCCACCTTTGTGTCAGGTTCCTTCTTTGAAACTCTTACAATTTTTATTAGAAGATTAAAAAAATGGCTTATTAAGGGATGTCCCTCTCTCCTCGTCTAGGATGGGAACTTCTCTCCTTAGCCCTGAGGACCCTCAACCCATGGATGGTCTTTAAAGATCGGTAAACCCGCTGTCAAAAAGCTCTTTCTGCACAGTGGTAATGGCCTTTCTACAGCATTGGATCTTTCATGGATTCACATGCTTAGAATATTCCCCGTCGTCAGACTGGGACCCCTCGGTACACATATATAGCCTTTTCCAATAGGAAAACTTCCGACACTTTTGTGTCCTAGCTACGTCCTTTTAGGACCCGCCTACGCATGCTCCGTAGGCCGTCCCCGCGGTTCCCCTTCAGATTTCAACCGTCTCCAAAGTAGTGGGATCTCCTTGCGTTCTTACTATTTTGTACAAGGTTGCATTACTGGAATTTGAGTACAGAAAATGTCCTCCGTGTCAGGAAAAGCGCTGTTCCGCCCATGCGCGACGTGCGGCTTGAAAAAAGTTTACGAGGGGGACGGACATATGGATTGTATATATTGCCTCCACCCTCATCATTCGGCGGATAACTGCGACATATGCAAAGGGTTTTCTCAAAAAACCCTCAAAGACCGCAGTCGACGACTGGTGGCATGGCTGAATGATGGAGCGGGGGCACACCCCCCTTCGGAGGTAGGCTCCACACAATCGGCAAAAACATCACGCCGCGCTACCTCGTCGGAACCACCGGCGAAGAAATCTCGACCGATGGAAAAAGAGTCGTCTGGAAGTCACTCAACTAGAGACTCCTCGTCAAAGAAATCATCTTCATCAAAGGAAAGGAAATCATCCTCGGGCGATCATCATAGATCGACCACGAGTCGAGAGTCGAGTAAAAGCAAGCCAAGTGTGGAAAAGGCGGGACTGCCAAAACCACCTGCTAAGTCACCGTCCTCGACGGCGGCCCAGTCATCGGCCTCCACCCTGCCACAGGTGGCATCCACCGTCCCACCGACAATGACATCGACGATGGCCTCGTCGACGGGGGTTCTACAGGAGGCCTGGAGGCCTGAAGTTTTTGATTCGATCCCCCCGGATACTTTACTACAAGAACAGGCTGTGTTGCTGTCCTCGGAGGACGAGAATGAGAGAATAGCTGGCCCAGCAGACCTAGGGCTACGAGTGGCTGACAAGTCGTCGACGAGGGGATCCGTTATACCGGTATCTGCCCCTCTTCTCAATCCTCAATCTGTTTTGTCGTTGGAAATTCTGTCCACGCTTCAATCGTTGTTACAGTCGTTGGACCAGAGACTACCTCAGGCAAACCTGCCACAGTCACCCGTCGACGAGCCGGGCCCGTCCCGTCAACCGACGCACCTACGCACGCCAATCTCAGCACTGGCACAAGAGGAAGGTGAGCTGCCAGATTCGGAGTCTGACAGGGGAGCCATGTCGGATATCTCATCATCCCCCTCCAGAGATCCAACCTGGGAGTCAGAGGTGGAGTTGGAAACCCCTAGAAGCCCAGCTCACCCGTCCCCTCCGGACGACATTGCGTCATTCCATTCTATGATGGAGAAGGCATGCAAAGAATTTGGTTTGTCCCAGGAAGAACAGAAAAAGGACTGTTTTTTGTTCGACCACATGGGTAAGAGAAGGAGGTCTGTGTTCTCGATACCAATACTAGACCATGTATGGAAGGAGGGGTTGCAGACAATGCGTCACCCGTTTTCAGAGCCGGCAGTGAAAGGACGCCTGGAAAAAAAGTTTAAGGCTCCAGAGTCTACCCCCAAGTGTTTATCCTCCCAACCAACGCCAGACTCGGTGGTGTCGGCGGCAGCGGCGAGGAAGGCGAAGGCCCAGCACAAGTGCACGACTCCTCTTGAGAAAGAGGCGAGACGCCAAGATGCCTTTGGCAAAAAAGTGCTATCCGTGGGAGCGACCACAGTAAAGGCCGAAAACTCTCAGGCAATTGTTGCCAGATACGATAGGGAGATGTGGCACAGGCTAGCTCCGTTGCTTGATCATCTTCCGGAAGAGCATAGGAAGGCAGCGATGTTACTCGTCCGAGAAGGTGAGGAAGCCTCAAATCACGCAATAAACATCGCAGTGGACCTCGCTGAGTCAGGCTTCAAGCAAGTCAATAATGGGGTCGTATTACGTCGACAGTCATGGCTGAAGTGTACCTACTTCAGGCCAGAAGTACAATACAAAGTTTTAGATATGCCCTTTGAGGGAGACCTTCTTTTCGGTGAGAAGGTGGACGAAGCCCTAAAGGGAATGAAAGAGGACTCGGACACGGCACGTTCATTGGGTGCCCTCCAGAGTGGCAGAAACTACAAGTCTTTTTGTCCCTTTAGAGGGCTTCAGGTAATTCAAGATTCTCTGCATCTGGAGACAGATCCTTTGGCAGATCTGCTTACCCCTCCCAGGGATACAGACGTGCCTCCCAAACGGCAAACCGTCGCCGGAACTTCCAGACTTCCAGAAAAAGACCATCATATCCGTCGTCGTCGAGAGACAAGCAAAATAAAGATCAGCAGTGACATACAACACACCGTTCTGGGGGGAAGAGTTTCAGCATATGTCGACGAATGGGAACGAATAACGACGGATCAATGGGTGCTGGATACTATAAGAAACGGACACTCTCTACAATTCAAACACAGCCCTCCGCAAATTCCACCTGCGTTCACCGCTCATTCCCATCTGAAGATACTGCAACAAGAGGTAACACTCATGTTAGCAAAGGGCGTGATAGAATTAGTTCCAACATCACAGAGAGGTCAAGGAGTCTACTCAAGATATTTCGTCGTAAAAAGGCCGAACGGCAAATGGCGTCCCATTTTAGACTTACGCGATCTCAACAAATCTTTGAAGAGCCTAAAATTCAAGATGCTCACTCTGCAGGAAGTGATCCGTGCCGTTCAAGAGGGGGATTTTCTAGCGTCCCTGGATTTACAGGACGCGTATTTCCATATTCCAATGTGTCGGAAACACAGGAAATTCCTAAGAATTGTAATAGGGCGGACTCACTACCAATTCACGGTTCTTCCTTTTGGGCTCAAGACCTCCCCCAGAACGTTCACGAAATGCCTGGCTCCAGTAGCGGCCTGGCTAAGGAAGCAAGGCCACCATGTATACCCATACCTCGACGACTGGCTGGTAAGGGGATCCTCCCCAGCGTCAACCAACACAAGTTTACAAGCCACCATGCAGCTTCTACAACAGCTGGGATTTGCCATAAACTTCGAAAAATCCTCTCTGCAGCCATCGAGATCGCTGGTATTCCTGGGGGCACAGTTGGAGACCCAGTTAGGGCTAGTGAAACCTTCTCTCGACAGAACCTCAAGACTCAATCAACAAGCATGCCGACTACGGCGAAACACCAAGATCTCAGTGAGAAAATACGTTTCGGTCCTAGGGGCCATGGCATCCTGCATCCATCTGGTGGAAAACTGTCGCCTATTCATGAGGCCAGTCCAGGAATTCCTCGCGGACCGATGGACGCAGGCTCAAGGATCGTGATCAGACAAGATAACCATCGACGACGACAAGCTGCTTCGGACCCTTCAGTGGTGGCAGAGTTCCCACAATCTGAACAACGGCGTACCCCTACAGGAGCCGGAGTTTCAGCGAACCATAGTCACGGATGCGTCCCTAACCGGATGGGGAGCTCACATGGGTTCTCTCCAAACGCAGGGTCGCTGGTCTCCAACGGAGTCACTCCTACACATAAACGTGTTAGAACTCAGAGCAGTACGATGGGCCTTGAAGGCATTCCTACCACACATCAAGGGCTCACGAGTACTAATACTGACCGACAATACAATGGCCATGTTTTATCTGAGGAAACAAGGAGGGACGCGATCAAGAACTCTTTCCACAGAAGCCCAGAAAACATGGCATTGGGCATTAAGGCACGAAATTTCCATCGTGGCTCATCACCTTCCAGGAGTGAGGAACTCCCAAGCAGACTCCCTCAGCAGAAGCATGGCCCGGATACACGAGTGGGAAATGGACACAGTTCACCTGATGAAAGTGTTCGAGAAATGGGGTCACCCCCCTCTGGACGCCTTCGCGACCAAAGACAACAAGAAATGCGAGCAATTCGCAAGCAGATGGCCTCAAGAGGGCTCCAGGGGGGAGGCATTCTCCTTCCCATGGACGGACATGTTCCTCTATGCTTTTCCCCCGTTCCCCCTCATATGGAGGACAATACAGTGGATACGCAGATACAATTGCCGGGTAGTTCTAGTGACACCATACTGGCCAAGGCAACCGTGGTTCTCCGACCTGCTTCACCTGTCGCTGGAACATCCCATAGGGTTTCCGAAAGCCCCGAACCTACTATCCCGGGACAAAGGCACGGTGTGGCATCACGACCCGGACAGTCTCAACCTTACAGCCTGGCTCCTGACTTTTCGGAGTTCGGTGCTTTAGACGTTTCGGAGGATTGTCAAAAAATTCTGCAGGCGGCTAGAGCCCCTTCTACAAACAAATCCTACTCCTATAAGTGGCGGAGGTTCTGCGAATGGTGTAGGGGACAACAGGGCCTACAACCGTTGTCGGTAACGCCAGAACAAGTTCTACCTTACCTGCTCCTCTTGGCGGAGAGGGGATTATCCTTCGCATCGATAAAGGTGCACCTGGCGGCCATCTCGAGGTTCACAAGGAAAAGGCAGGCGTCTCCTCTATTTAGCGACAGACTTGTAGACCCGCCATACCTAAGATTCTTTAAGGACAAAGTAGTCCTGGCAGCTAATCCTATGTTCGTCCCAAAAGTTCCGACAGTGTATCACAAACACTCGTCCATTGATATGATATGATATGATATGATATTTGTAACGCGCCTATACACAAGTGTTTCAAGGCGCGACGAGGCAGGGAGGGAGGGAAACAAGGGGAAGACAGACAAACGATCCTACTAGGCCAGGTGTCATTCAGATCGCGCAAGTGCAGAGGTAAGGGGAAAAGGAGAAAGTGCAGGGGGAGGAGGTGGGGGGGAAGTGCGGTACAAGGTAAGTAGCGTAAAAATAAATAAATAATAAATAATAAATAAAAGGGCCAGCTGGTGGCAAAGTGCGAGGTAAGTGCAGAGCAAGTGCTGGGAAGGGGGCTGTAGGGATGCAGTGACAGTCCCACAGTGCAGGGGGAGCCAGGGAGGCAGTGCAAGTGGAGAGTGGCTGGGACCTGGACCGAGGTCGCTGAGAGTGGCTCAGATGCAGGTTTAGTGCAGAATTCAGTGGGGAGTTAAGCAGGTTTAGCAGGGGAGAGGGAGAGAGAAGGCAGAAGCGAAGAGGAAGGTTTTGAGGTGCTTCCGGAACCGGAGATGGTTCTCCTCAAGTTTCAGGGAGGCAGGAAGGCTGTTCCAGAGGGAGGCCCCTGCTGCGGAGAGAGATCTACCCCCAGCTCGTTGCTTCGAGAAGCGGCTGACCATGAGGGAGTTGGAGAAGGATGAGCGAAGGGCTCGTGAAGGAAGATATTTAGGAAGAGAGAGTTGAAGGTATTTAGGCCCCAGGCCCCAGAAGGCCTTGTGGACAATGCAGAGGGTTTTGAACTTAATCCTCGCAGCCACTGGGAGCCAGTGAAGAGATTTCAGTCCTGGAGAGATACGGTCCCTGGGCTTGAGGCCAAGGACAAGTCTCGCAGTTCTGTTCTGGATAAGTTGCAGAGGGCGGAGAGTGGAGGCAGGCAGATTAAGATAGAGGCTGTTACAGTAGTCCAGCCTTGAGAGAACCAGGGCTCGGGAGACAGTGAGCTTCTGGGGGAAGGAGAGGAAGGGAAGAATACCTCTGAGGAGGTGCAGCTGGTAGTGTGACTTCTTAGAGACGTCAGATATATGAGGAGAGAAGGAGAGTGTGGAGTCGAAGATGACCCCAAGGTTTTTAGCCTTGCAGGTAGGGGCAGGAAGGGGGCCAAGGGAGGCCGGCCAGAGAGCTGCAGGGAAGGAGGGAGTGGGTGTGCCGATGAGTAGAATCTCAGTCTTACTGGCGTTAAGGCAGAGGTCATTGGCGGCACACCATTCCTGGATAGCAGACAGACAGTCGGAGATGAGGGAAGGAGAGGAGGAGGCCGAGGGTAGCCTGAAAATGAGCTGGGTATCGTCCGCATAGCACTGGAAGTAGGGGCAGAGAGCGGCGATGCGGTGGGCAAGGAGTGCCAGATACTGGTTGAAAAGCCAGGGAGAGAGGTTGGATCCCTGGGGGACACCACAGGTGGAGAAAAAGATGTCAGAGAGGAAGGAGCCCATTTGGACCTGGGAGGGTCGACCGGAAAGGAAAGAGGTCAGCCATGCCAGAGCCTGACCAGTGATACCCAGGTTATCACGGAGACGGTTGAGCAGGATGGCATGGTTGACAGTGTCAAAGGCAGAGGAGAGATCGAGCAGAATGAGAACACAGGGAGTGTTGGAATCGAGGTTCAGGAGCAGGTCCTCACGGATGTTCAGGAGAGCAGTTTCCGTGCTTCGGGCCGCTCTGAAGCCGGATTGATGGTCATGAAGATTACCAACAGATTCAGCATGGAGGTTAAGCTGGGAGATGGCCAGTTTCTCCAGGAGCTTGCCCAGGAAGGGAGTGATGGAGATTGGGCGATAGTTGGCCGGGCAGGAGGGGTCGGAGGAGGGTTTCTTGAGGAGGGGGTGCACAAGGGAGTGCTTGAGGGGGGATGGGAAGACTCCAGAGGCGAATGAGTGGTTGCAAAAGGCAGCCAAGGCAGGAGCCAGGGAGTCGATGTGGTCCTTGATGGTTTTGGAGGAACAGGGGTGAACCTGTTTAGACGAGGCTTTCATAGATCGGACTTGTCTGGAAACCTCATCAGCAGAAAAAGGTGGAAAAGCAGAGAAGGAGGGCGGAGGGGAGGCTGCAAGAGAGCAAGAGGAAGGGCCGGGAAGAGAGGGAGGGAGGAGAGAGGAGGAGAGCGAGGACAGGATGTCCTGAGTTTTTGAGATGAAGTGCGAGGCCAGTGCGGTGCAGAGGGCCTGGGAGGGGACAGGAGAGGTAGAGACTGCAGCAGGGTTGGCCAGCTCCTTGCAGATTTTAAAGAGTTCGGCCGAGTTGTTAGATGCCTCAGAGATGCGGGCTTGGATAAGGGCTCTCTTCTTGGTGAGAACGGAGAGCCGGTATTGCCTTTGGAGCAGGCGGCAGGCCAGTTTGTCAGAGGATGAGCATGAAGCACGCCATTTCCTCTCTGCCACCCTGCACTTGCGTTTTAGGGTGACGAGATCCGAGTCATACCAGGAGTTACATTTGGCTTTGGGCTTCAGGCGGATTCTCATGACGGGGGCAAGGATATCGAGAGTATCAGATATAGAGGAATAGAGGATGGAGAGGGCTGTGTCAGGGTGGGAGTCAGCCGAGGGGGGAGGAGGGGGCGAGAAGGTAGCAGCGAAAGCCTCAACTGACACGCGCTTCATGGGTCGGATGACCGAGAAGGTGGGTGGCAATGACGAGGGTGGCTTTGCCTGTGGGGTAGGGAGGGAGAGGTGGGAGGATAGGAGAAAGTGATCACTCCAGGAGAGAGGAGTGGAGAGAGGGAGGGAGAGGGGAAGGTCAGAAGAGATCAGAGCATCCAGAGTGTGCCCTGCAGAGTGAGTAGGCCCAGAGGGGAGGATAGAGAGTGAGAGAGAGTTGCAGAGTTCGCGAAAGAGACCAGTGGGGGGACAGGAGGCATCGAGGTGGATGTTGAAGTCACCGAGAAAGAGGAGTTGGGTGGTTGAGGACAGGAGTGAGGAGGAGAGGTCAGCCCACTCAGAGAGGAAGGATGAAATTTGACCAGGTGGCCGATAGATAGTAGCCACGGTAAGGGAATGGCTAGGAGAGAGAGAGAGTCGGCAGACAAGACATTCAAAAGAGGAGTAGGTCTGCGTAGGAGTGACAGTGGCAGGAATCCACTCAGGGAAGATAAGGGCAACACCACCCCCTGAGCGGTTTGGCCTAGGCATGGAGAGGATCTTGTAGCCGTCAGGTAGGAGTGTGTCGAAGCTGGTGGCAGAGCTGGCAGTGAACCATGTCTCAGTGAGACCGAGGACGTCGAGGTCCAGTTCCTCAAGAAGGCGACAGATATCAGAGGAGTGCTTGATGGCAGAGCGAGAATTTAGAGTGGCAATGTGGAGAAGGTTGCCACCCTTGAAAAACTTCCGGGGAGGGGTACAGATCAGAGGTACGCCCTGCGGAGGTGTTAGAGAAGGAGTTGAAGAGGGAGCAAGAGAAGGGGCAGGGAGGGAGGGGAGAGGCAAGGTAGCCGAGGACAGAGGAGGGGGGACAGCGGGAGCGGAGAGGAAGTTGATGAGGCGTGGGAAGCGTCTATCAAAGAGGTGAAGGTTGGCCTGCGGGCCTTGGACCAAGACGGTCCCGTTAGCATAGACATTAATGATGGCCTTAGAGGAGTGGAAAGGGGCCAAGAGGACATCCCAACGGGTGCCACCATTAATGGGAGAGGAGGAGAAAGGAGAGAGCACAGCGACCATGTGAGGGGTCCATAGGTCAGGTGAAGGCACGAAAAAGAGAATGTCAGTAAGAGTTTCCCTGGAGCAGGCGCTCGTGTAGGTGTCAGCGATAGGGAGGCCTGGGTTGGAGACCAGGATGTCCTTTTTAAACTTTTTCCTACCAGATTTAGTGAGGAGAGCAGGATAGTCAATAGAGAAGCAGTTAGAGTAGATAGGCGAGATAGAGAGCACCATGGAGAAGGAGGGGAGGCGGATGACACGAGTATGCAGACAGGAAGTGAGTGGAGGGCACTAGTTTACCACAATGCAGAGCAAACAGTAATGCGTAGTAGGTCAAGGCCACCTAAGTTTGAGAATCCTGCGAGGGGAGAAAAGCACCCTAGTTTAACAATAAAATGGAATAGGGGGGCGAGGCATCATGCGGATGAGGTGAGCAAGGTGAGGAGGGGTGGGCCGGAGAACAGGTGGAACTGGCGCCTGGCGTCCCCTGCGGACACCTGCAGACACACAGTCGCCCTTGGCCTGGGGCCCTTAGCCGCAGGGGCTGCCGGGCAGAGGGCTGCCCAGAAGGGGGGAGGTTATAGGCAGAGGGAGAGGAGGGGGGGGGGTGTGGGCGGGCAGGGAGGCGGGGAGGGAGAGGAAGACCAGGAAGTGGGAGGGGGGAGCAGGAGGAGGCCAAAAACACCGCGCTAGGAGCGCGAACAAACAATTCTACTTTCTTTTTCTTCCTGTTCAAAAAACACAAAGCACAGAACTCACGGAGGCCCAGGCAGGGCTTTCCAGGCCTGCTGATCCCCTCTCCCTACTTTCTTCGCCACATCATCATCGGCAGCAGAAAAAGCTCTTCATACCCTGGACGTTAAGAGGGCTCTGAAATTTTACCTACATCGTACACAGGAATTCAGGTCTACTAGACAACTGTTCGTCGCATATGGTCCGTCGACGAGAGGAAAAGCAATCTCTAAACAAGGATTGGCTCGATGGGTCTCATCGACGATTGCGTTTTGTCACTCTAAGGCCGGAAGGCCACTGCAAGGACATCCTAGAGCCCATTCTACAAGATCGATGTCCTCCTCAACAGCTTTATGGGCAGGAATTCCGTTGACGGACATATGCCAAGCTGCGGCATGGTCAGTGCCCCACACGTTTACCCGCCACTACTGCCTTGCCAGGCAGCATGCGGACGAGGTGCAGATGGGAAGAGCTGTCCTGCGCCATCTGTTTCAGTAAGGTAAGCTCCACGCTGTGGAGAATCTGTTGTCTACCTTTTTAATGACAGTTTATTTTAGGTGGGTAAGGTTATATGCGGTAACTTATTCCTACTGTACATATGCATTGTGTAGTATGTTGAGGGTATATTACATTACATTCTCACCGCCGTCTCAAGTGTTACTGCTATACAATCTATTCTAAGCATGTGAATCCATGAAAGATCCAATGCTGGAGAAGGGAATAGTTTCTTACCTGTAACTCCATTTCTCCAGCATTGGTATCTTTCATGGATTCACATGCGCCCGCCAACCTCCCCGGAATGTAATGTATTTAATTGATAAATTTAACCCTTCCTACTTTGGAGGGGCCGAAATCTGAAGGGGAACCGCGGGGGCGTGCCTCTTATACGGGGACGGCCTACGGAGCATGCGTAGGCGGGTCCTAAAAGGACGTAGATAGGACACAAAAGTGTCCGAAGTTTTCCTATTGGAAAAGGCTATATATGTGTACCGAGGGGTCCCAGTCTGACGACGGGGAATATTCTAAGCATGTGAATCCATGAAAGATACCAATGCTGGAGAAATGGAGTTACAGGTAAGAAACTATTCCCTTCTAACGCTCTTCCTCTGGGTACAGTCTAGGTCAGGGGTTTGCAATCTTTCGAGAACTCAAGATGTTTGGGACTACACATCCCATGATCTCTCAACATTGACTATGCAGGCTCAGTCTGATGGGAGTTGTAATCCAAAATATCTGAAGAGACAAAAGTTGCAGACCCCTGAATTAGGTTGACCCTAACTATGTTCCCCTGTGCAATTTCAGAATAAGGATATGTGCCTTTCAGAGCGTTAGACCTCCCTTGTCCTTCCCATCCCTGCCCTTGTACTCCTTTTCCTGATGTTTTGTCCATCCTACTTCTCGTCCATCCTACTTCTTGCCCCCTCAGTCCCTCTCTTGCCTCTCCAATGTTTTTTCTCTTCCCCACTCTCAATCTATTGTCTACCTCTACTCTCTGATCTTACGCTCTGCTCTTTCTCTCCCCACTAACCACAGCTTCTCCAGCATGGGGTCTGGCATGGATTCACATTCTCATGAATATTCCCCGTCGCTAGGCTGGGAATCCTGGGTAAAAGAAAAACCAGTTTCAGTTTTGTTTCTGAACTGTCTTTCTCCTATAAACCAATCACTGAGCTCTGGGTCATACTGCCCCAGCCAATGACTGCCTTCTACCTATGCCCCTCCCCAGGCAGCCATCTTAAGATCTTTACAGCACGTTCAAGTGTTGGGAGTCCTTGTGTTTCGCTCTTCGCGCTTTTCGTTTTTTTCACTTTTTTGATAGGAAAACTCTATTTTTTGGTCAATCGAGCCGTGTGCTCCGTTGACTATCTTTCCGACTAACAGGGATCCTTTTTTCAGCTCTTTTCAGCGCCCCTCAAGGGCTGATTTTGTAGAGTGTTCTTCTTGGAAGCTTCCAGAAGTTCTTCAGGCCTACACCGCATGGATCATGTCAGACGAGAAGGACAGCGCTTCCCTCTTCAAGCTTTGCTCCGGCTGCGGTTTGCGGAATGTGTACATGGACGACAAAGATTCCCAGTGTCTGCATTGCCTGCATAAGGAAGAAGATTGTGTGAGTTGCTGTGGCTTCACGAAGCGCACGATGAAGGATCGACACCAACGGTTGGAGTTGTGGCTGCAGACCAAGGCCTCTGTCCCGGGTGGTACCCAGGGGCATGCCTCTCCCAGATCTGGCAAACCAGAGCGGGCTTCTAAGTCCTTTGAGGGCGCCTCACCCATGGGGGCCCAACACAAGGCCAAGCACTGAGAGTCTGCTGCCGTCTGGGTAGCTGCTGGTGCGGGGCCCTTGACAGTCATGGCGCAATCATCATCCACATCTGCATCGATCTCCAGTCACCACTCTGGTTCTTTGTCCAAGAGGAAGTCTGCTACCCCAGGGAAACTGAGAGAGAATCTGGGGAAGGCCAAACAGGAGAAGGGCAAGCAGGGTACGGTGTCCGGCCTACCCACGAAGGAGAAGGCCAAAGTAGACGAGGGTCCGACCTGGCACCGAAGGAGAAGGCCAAACAGGACATGGTGTCCAACACAGCCCTGAAGGAGAAGGCAAAGCAAGACAAGGGATCCAGCCTTTCCGTGAAGGCCCAGGTGCACCAGGCAAAAGCGTCACCCTCCATCGAGTTGGTGGTGGCGTTACTCTCAAAAGCCGTAGGGGTGGACCCGGCCCAGGGTACCCCGAGGAAGGCCAGGGTGTCTCTTCCTCCCAGGAGAGAGGTTTTCAGCAAGCCAGTTGAGAAGACTCTGGAGAAGAGGATTCCGGACCTCAGCCCAAGGGGGTGGTGAAGGCCTCCAAGGATTGGATATTTCTTCGTCCGATGAAGATTAGATCCTTTCCGTCCACACCAGCCATGGGGATGATGACGACGAGGGGAACGTTGGGGAATCACCCCACGATGGGAACGACGGCGACAACGACGGGGTTACGGTCTATGGAGACAATGCCGAAGGGCCCAGAGACATTGAGGGCCCTGGGCCCAGAACGCCTACACCCCAGGTACCGCCAAAGATCTTTCACTAGACATCCTTTCGACCCTCCACATGCTGGTGTTGGAGATACAGAGGAGGATGCCGACGGCCCTGCCACCCGTTGCACCAGCTCGAGTCACCCCGTTGACACCGGGGGAACCGCCGGCCACGAAGAGGAGGCAGCATCTCACACCTCCATGCCACCCATCGCCACCCTCTTCCCCCTCGGGAGACGGAGTCGGACACGGTGACAACGGGCACGAATGAAGACGGCGGGATGGGGGACCTCCCATCGCCTCCTCCGCCCAGGGCCTCTCCGCCGGACGAAGTAGGATCCTTCCATGCAATGATCGCCCGAGCATCAGAGCTTTTCCAGCTCACGCCGGAGGAAAACAACAAGGAAGGCTTCTTAAATCCGCTCCGGGAGGCGAAGAGGAAGACCATCCTTTCGGTCCCACACCTGGATGATATTTGGGTGAAGGGCTGGCTCTGATGAAGTACCCCTCGACAGCCCCAGCGAAGAGAGACTGACTACAGAAAAAGTACAGTGTGCTGGACTCTGCACCAAAGTGTCTACGGTCTCAACCATCACCGGACTTTGACGGGGACAACCTGTTCTGGAATGCTGTGGATGAATCCCTTCAGGCCATCGACACGGATGTGGAGACGGCACGTGCACGAGCCACTCTACAGCAACGACGACTGTCCTTTTGTTCCTGAGATGCGAAGTCTATCCGGTCCTCGAAGGCTTTCGGCGGGGGCTCTTCCTCTTATCGCCGGCCCTCGCGCTCCTTGACCAAGGAAGCCAACAGGGGTCGCTCTAAGGCATTCGGGGGCGGATGCTGTTGTCGTCAGGGACCGCAAGGCGGCCCGTCGACCTCCAAGCAAGATTGAACCGGCCAGGACGTTGGGCCCCCACCCAAGCATCCCCGTGGGAGGGAAGCTGGCAAATTTCATTTGCGTGTGGGAGTCCATCTCCACCGATCGATGGGTGCTGGACGCTCTCGCCCAGGGACACACTTTGGAATTTCAACGGAAGTGTCCTCGAATACCGCCAGTGGCCCGGCAGGAACTACATGTCCCACAGCTGCTCCTAGAGGTCTGGGCCATGTTAAAAAAAAAAGGGGGTGATAGAGCTGGTCCCACAGCGACTCCAGGGCTCCGGAGTCTACTCCAGATACTTTCTTGTAAGAAAGAAGACCAGGGGCTGGAGGCCCATTCTCGACCTGCGACGGCTCAACAAGTACATCAAGTCCCAGATGTTCCAGATGGTCACTCTGCAGCACGTACTCGGCCAGCTGGAGCAGGGAGACTTTCTCTTGTGGTTGGATCTGGAGGATGCCTACTTCCATGTCCCCATACATGCAAAACATTGCAGGTTTCTGAGCTTCGTCGTCCAGGGGCAGCATTGTCAGTTCAAAGCACTCCCCTTCGGACTGAAGTCGGCGCCCAGGGTCTTCACCAAATCCCTGGCCCCGGTGTCGGTCCATCTGCGACTGCAGGGGATCCACGTGTACCCTTATCTGGACGACTGGCTCATCCGGGCCACGTCGAAGGACATCACCGATAACCACACGCGCAGACCATCCAAATGCTGACGAACCTGGGGTTCTCAGTGAATTATGCAAAGTCCTGCTTGACTCTATCGCAGGATGACATGTTCCTGGGATCCAGGCTTGACACAGTGGCTTGCTTGGCAGCTCCATCAGAGGAGAGTATATTGACCATCATGGGTAAGGCGCAACGGCTGTTGGCACTGAAGAGCGCTACGGTGAGGACCATCAAGTCTCTGCTTAGCATGATGCCATCGTGCATATATTTGATTCGGCTATGCAGGCTGCAGATGCGTCCACCCACGGAGTTCCTCGATGCGCGTTTGCTCCAGGTATGCGGAAGCTTTCGGGACAAGATCGCGCTCGGCGAAGAGTTCCGTCAAACGTTTAGGTGGTGGGGAGTGCGCTCCAACATCGCCGCAGGCACGGTCTTCAGATACCCCGGTATCAGGAGACAGTCACAACGGATGCTTCCCTGGAAGGATGGGGAGCCCACACCAGATGTCTTCACGCCAGAGGTCTATGGCTGCCGGAAGAGAAGATGCTACACATCAACGTCTTGGAACTACGGCAGTGCTTTGGGCCCTCAGGTCGTTTCTGCCGTCCCTCAAGGGCAAGGTGGTGAGGGTCTTCACGGACAATACAACCACAATGTTTTACATCCAGAAGCAGGGGGGCACCAGATCGCCAGCACTCTCCAAGGATGCACAGGACTTGTGGCACTGGGCCGTCGCCATGGGATGTTCCTCGTTCCTTTCCATCTGGCAGGGGTAAAGAACACTGTTGCTGACTCTCTCAGCAGGTAGCTGTGGTCTTGCCACGAGTGGGAGCTTCGGCAGGATCAAGTGGACAACCTTTTCAGCAAATGAGGCAGTCCCCAGATCGATTTGTTTGCAACGTCGACGAACACCAAGTGCCGGAGGTTGGCCAGCAGGTTTTTCCAGCTGGGGAGCATGGGGGACGCATTCTCATTCCCTTGGGAAGGCCTGTTTCTGTATACGTTCCCTCCATTGCCGCTACTACTTCGAGTCATCAGTCAACTCTGACAGTACCGGTGCAGGATGATCCTCGTTGCACCAGTATGGCTCAGGCAGATCTGGTATCGAAACCTTCTCAGCATGTCGATGTCCAAGCCAGTCAAGCTGCTGGCGGTGGCGGATCTTCTCGCCAGGGAAGGAGGTGCGTTTCTGCACCACGATCCGGGATCGCTGAACCTGAAGGCCTGGCTCCTGCTGCATTAGAGTTCAGTGGTTACGAGCTCCTGGCGGACTGCAGAGAGGTACTCCCCAAGGCCAGGGCATCGTGCTACGGACACAAGTGGAAACATTTTATGACCTGGTGCCTTTCACAGAAGATCAACACTCTGAGGGTCACAGCCCCTCAGGTGCTTCCGTACTTACTATCTTTGACTAAATCGGGGCTGGCGCACGCCTCCATCAAGGTGCATCTGGCGGCTATCTCCCGCTACACCAGATCCCCCGGACCACCCTCCTTGTGGTTGCACCGGTTGGTCAAGGAATTCATCAAGGGACTGTTCGGCTCGTTCCCGCCAGTGAAGGCTCCGGCCCCGGCGTGTGGGAACTCAACGTGGTGCAGACTAGGCTCATGGGGGGCCCTATTCGAACCTGTGCATACCACTCCGCTTAAGTTTCTGTCGTGGATGAACGCTTCCCTCGTGTCCATCACCTCTGTACGACGAGTGGGTGAGATCCAGGCCCTATCCTGCAAACCACCTTACTTGATTTTCCGCGTTTAGATGGTGGCACTGCAGAAGCACCCCTCCTTCATGCCCAAGGTGCCGTCGGACTTTAATTTTAACAAGCCCTTGGTGTTACCTGTGTTTTTTCCGACACCTTCGTCGCCGGCTGAAAGGACTTTGCACTCGCTGGATGTGGCTCGAGCGCTTAAGTTTCATGTGGCCCGCTCAAAGAGTTTCCGGAAAACTTCTCGGCTTTTTGTGAACTTTGGTCCTGTGAACCATGGGAAGGCCTGTCCAAGGCTTCCAGGTGGCTCTCCGGCTGTATAACCCATTGTCATTGGTTTGCTAACCGACCGTTGCCTGGCTGTCCAAGAGCCCATTCTATCAGAGCGGTCGCTGCTATGACTGCATTTCTGTCTAGTGTGCCCCTGCTGGACATTTGCAGGGCTGCTTTGTGGAGGTTGACGCACACCTTCATAAAATTATACTACGTCGACAGGGATTCCAGGGAGGAGTCCAGAGTCGGCCAAGCAGTGCTGCGCAACCTGTTCGCTTGAAGGTGAGCCTGGTGAGGAGGTAAGATATAGTATGATATGATAAGGCATTTATAACGTGCCTGTTAGGGAGAATTCTCTGGTAAGGCAAATTTCCAAAACCTAGTGAGTCCCCCAGCAGCTTTGCTGGATATTTGGGGTTTATTTTGTTCTCCTGCTAAGAGTGAGACTCTTTTTCTCCCACTCTTAAGCATGATTTGAGAATGTCCTTTGACTATGTAATGTGTTTTATGGGCTATGGTGTCATGATCTCTGCTTCCAAAAAGTCAGGGTTTTCCCAACTCCCTTGGAAGCAGATCCATAACCCAGGTTCCGAGTGCCAACCAGTCCCAATTGGGACCTTTTGGACCCAGTCCTGGCGCCAGTGGCACCAGGCTCATAAATATGCCCAGTCCCAGCGCTGGAAGCGCCGGGCTCATAATGCTTGGGTGGACTCACCTTCAGCAGACCATGCTGCTTACTTGCCTGCCAGTTGAGCCTCTGATCCTCTTCTGTTTGGAACTACTTTTCCTGTTGGGTGGGGCTGGAGCCACTCCCTAGATTCAGAACACTGGAACTCTTCTGGAAGGCAGGAACTCTTTTCTTACCAGGAACTCTTTTCTTACTTAGGCGTGGCTGTGGAAGGAGACACCTAAGCACTACAGGAGGCTATTTAAACCACACCCGGTGGATGAATCTTGCTTTGCGTTATTCTGCAACCTCTGCAGCAGAACGCTCATCGTGTCTTCTGCATCTGGTCCTGGGCCTAAGGAAAAAGGCTTACCATCCTGAATCCAGTCTTCAACAACACCTATAAAGACAAGAAAGAACAGGTTAGCATTCCGGCATCTGAAAGGCAAAGGCTTACCATCCTGAATCCAGTCTTCAGCAACACCTATAAAGACAAGAAAGAACAGGTTAGCATTCCGGCATCTGAAAGGCAAAGGCTTACCTACTCTTCGTGCGCTCCGGAGGTCTTCACACTGCATTCCGGCATCTGAAAGACAAAAGTTTACCAACTCTTCGCACGCTCCGGAGGCCTTCGGCGCTGCATCCCGCATCTGAAAGACAAAACAAGGTGCGTTTAAAGACATTGGGGAACTTTAATACTCACGTGCCATTACTCCTTTCCACATCTAATCCAGTGGGTATTCCGGCACCCTGCAGCCGCTCCGAACTCGTACCTGCAAAATAAAAAGACAGAGCGCATAGTGAAGCAGGCAACAAGCGCTTACTTACGTGCTTCCAGGCGCTTCTATTCATCACACGGGCTCCATCTTCAACTCACTTCAGCCCGTCATCCGCCATCGCCAGAACCCTGCAAAACAAGAGACATCATTACTAAAGACTTTAAAGACATTTGAATGACTCGAAACTTACCGTTCGTGCAGTAAACGACGGACAGCAGTCCTCTGAAGTCAAGAGGCCTGCGCTACCTATCCAGTGAAGAAACTGGTTACAGCACCCTGCCCCGAGGCAGATGGAGAGCTCGGCATTCACTTACCTAAGGTGAGAGCGTTAACCTTTGGGGGTCTACAGGAGAGGAGAAGAGGAAAGAGATAGGGACACCCCAATAACCCCAGTTCATTAACCCCATATTTTCTATCTGCAGACATCTTACTCTACACGTCAGGCATACAGTGCACAGAGGTCCAGCCCAAAGAGCCAACCGGGTGCTACACATCACCTTTGAAGATACGGTAGTCGCCCAGTCAAGACCGGCGCCTCTGCGAGAATCAGGTGAGCGTTACATATGGGGTCTTTTACTCCATAGGGCTTCATGTGTTTTTGGTATGTGTGTTACACAGCACCCTCAATGCAGTAACACAGGGGTGTCATAGTGACCCCCAAACATAGACTCCATACCCTGGGACTGACTACTGTCTCCCAGTGTCACTCGCAGTCGCGGCCATCGCCGTGACTGGCGTTTACTTCCGCGTTGGAGTTTGAGAGGTCATGGGGGAAGGTTGCTTTAGTCCCTTTTTTGTGTTTATGGCCGCAGCTCCTAACGCGAGACGCAACGCTGCCGGGAGTATAAAATCCCTGCCTCCCGGCAGGTCATTGCGTTGCAACCCCTCTCCGTTGTTTACTTCGTTTCTGGGTCCTTCGCTCTTCCTCTGCACCTCGCTTTGGATTCTACTAGGGGTTAATATTTACCCCCACGCGGTTACTTCTCATAGGTGTCCAGTCACCAGTAACCTCCATACTTTGTTTCCCTTTGCCATCCGCCGACCCCCTTTAGGCGGCGTCTGCCGTGCTCTCTCTCTCTCTCTCTCTCTCTCTCTCTCTCTCTCTCTCTCTCTCTCTCTCTCTCTCTCTCTCTCTCTCTCTCTCTCTCTCTCTCTCTCTCCTCTCGTCCTCTCACCTAGCTCTTGAGTCTGGTCATCGCGGGGTTTTCTCTCCCGTGCTCCCGTGTTCCTCCGCAGTGCCTCTCGGAAGACTTCTACCTTCAGTCCGGACCTCCCAGCTGCTGTTTCCCTCGCCTCTCTCCAGGTCGACCGCTACAGTGGACGTTTTCAGCGTTTGGTGATCCTTCGCTTCCTCCTCTTCATCGGTGGACTGCTGGCCTTCTGAGAACAGTCTTGGCACCTCCTATCAGGGTTTTTTCCCCTAGTGGGTTTTTCCCTGCTTTTTCTGGTTTGATTCCGGAGAGGGGGTCGCTGTGCCGCTGTTCACACCCAGCGGCCACAGTGGCTTCTCTCCGTGACAAGCCCTCGCACCAGAGGAAAGAGAGAGACTACCTGGCACGTCGAGGCCTGCAAGATACCATCGACTCGGAAAGCCCAGGTGAGGAGAACGTGGGTACGGAGGGAACACAGTCAAAGGTACCCCTTCAGTCACAGATTGCAACGCCAAAGAGTATCACGATGTCAGCTGACGAACAAGTCCAAGAGCTCTGGAAGGCATTCCAAGCGATGTCCCAAGAGCTACAAGGGGTCAAGACTGAGAACGCTTTGCTTAAACAGATGGTTGCGGCTAGGGAACCTACTCCCTCGGAATTGCCACCCATGGCACTGTCCTCGGGGAAATTTGATGGCTCCCCAAAGAAGGTAAAGGAGTTTCTCGAAGCATGCCTGGTTCACTTTACGTTCAGACCCCGTATCTTTGCTACAGATCAGGCCCGGGTGGGTTTCCTAATAACCAACATGACGGGAAACGCTCTTTCCTGGGCCACCCCTCTGGTGACTAGCGGAAACGCCATTCTGCAGGACTATCCGGGGTTTCAGAATCTTCTCAAGCACACCTTCGAACGACCAGAGCTCTCCTTTACAGCCTGCGAAGACCTGTTGGATGTCAGGCAAGGCTCGCTAGACGTGTTATCATACATCTCCTCTTTCAAGACATTAGCAGCCGGGGCCGGATGGCCCGAGACAGCCCAGTATGCCATTTTCAGAAGAGGACTGAAGGAAGAAATTAAAGACGAGCTAGCCAGGTCTCCTCGTTCTCCTACTTTCACAGATCTACTTTCTGCTGCTCTTCACATCGAGTATCGCCTTCAGGAGAGACGAGTTGAACGTCGTAAGCAAAGGACTCCTGGCCATAACTCAGACCCCTCTGTACCCGTTCTCCCTGGTCGCTCTACTAACATCATTACGGAAGAACCTATGCAGATCGGTGCTACCAGGGCGCCCTTGTCCGCTGCTGAAAGACGTCGCAGAAGAGAGAAAGGACTGTGTGCCTACTGCGGATCAGAGCAGCATTTTCTCAGAGACTGCACAGAACTGTCAAACAAGAGGTCGGGAAACGACTACCCTCGGCGTTAGTAGGGACAAACGACCGAGGGTCTTTAAGAAATCTCCATCGTCCCTATGTTTCTCTGTCAGTGACCTCTTCCGACTCTAAGGAAGATTCCAGGCTAATGGTCATTCCAGTACAACTCAACCTCGGAAACCATCAGGAGGAGACACTGGCTCTGTTGGACTGTGGCGCGGCAGGGAACTTTGTTGACACCGTGTGGGCTGACAAGGTGGGCCTCCGTCGAATTCCCCGGGCAGAAGGTCAGAAGGTGGAAGGAGTAGACGGCTCGCCTTTGTCCTCAGGTCCTATCACCCATACCACTGAGGAACTCACTTTGACGATCAACCAACATAAGGAAGTCCTGAGTTTTGATATTATCAGAGCGGCTCATTTTCCCATCATCTTGGGCATTACCTGGCTCCGACGACACAATCCTCTGATTAATTGGACCGAGAACCAAATAAGCTTCAGTTCCCCATATTGCGCTACTAACTGTTGTTCTCTGGAAGGTCGGGCTGATCTTCAGCCAGTCAAGGTGTTTCCCAATAATCATGTAGGTATCCATGCTTTACCCTATTTCTGCTCAGATTTTTCAGACGTTTTTCAGGAGTGCCTCCATGCCAGACTTCCACCCCATCGGCCAGAGGACTGCACTATCGACCTGGAGCCCCATGCCTTGGTGCCATTCGGAAGGATGTTAGCCCTCACTCAGACCGAGAGACAAGTGCTTCAGAAATACTTGGATACCAACATGGAGAATGGTCTCATACAACCTTCCAAGTCTCCAGCAGGAGCCCCTTTGTTTTTTATAAAGAAAAGAGATTCCACCGATCTTAGACCTTGCATCGACTACAGGGGTCTAAATACAGTGACAGTCCGTGACAGGTATCCGATGCCCCTAATCACGGATATTATTGAGGCAGTGCAAGGTGCTCGAATCTTTACCAAACTGGACCTACGAAACGCTTACCATTTGTTGCGGATAGCCAAGGGTGACGAATGGAAAACTGCGTTTCGTACTCCTCTGGGCCTATATGAATACAAGGTAATGCCGTTTGGCTTGGTGAACGCCCCTGCGGTATTTCAGAGGTTCATGGACCGGATGTTCTCCGACATGCTTTCCATCTCGGTCATCATCTATTTAGATGATATCTTGGTTTTTTCCCCTAATATGAGAGAACACATAGCACAAGTACGACGAGTTTTGGAGCGTCTTAAGGAAAACCATCTTCTGGTCAAAGAGGAGAAGTGCAGCTTCGCGGTACCTTCGGTACATTATCTGGGATACGTGCTATCAGAAGAAGGGATCGCCATGGATCCTGACAAGATGCAAGTGATTCTTGGCTGGCCGGCCCCGACCTCTGTCCGGGAGGTTCAGAGGTTCTTGGGTCTTTCAAATTACTACCGAAGATTCATTCCGAACTTTTCAGAGGTGGTGTTTCCCATCACCCGCCTACTCAAGAAGACGGCCTATCCTTTTTCCTGGTCTACTGAAGCAGAAAGAAGTTTCTGTCATCTAAAAACCCTCTTCTGCTCTGCCCCGATTCTGCAGCATCCAAACCAAACTCTTCCATTTATTCTGGAGACGGACGCCTCCGCTATCGCTGTAGGAGCAGTGTTGCTTCAGTCTTTCAACAAGGTGGAGCATCCGGTCGCCTATCTCTCTAAGACTCTTTCTCCCAGCCAGCTCAACTACTCGGTTTTGGAGAAAGAATTGTTGGCGATGAAATTGGCTTGTGAGGAATGGAGGCACCTTCTCATGGGTGCCCGTCATCGGTTTCTCATTCGCACTGACCACAAAAACCTCAAGGCTTTACAGGACATGGAATGTTCTAACTCCAGACAAGCTAGATGGGCCTACCTGTTTTCGCAGTACGACTTCCAGATCACGTACATCCCTGGGTCTCTCAACCGTCTGGCTGACGCTTTGTCTCGCAAAGATTCCCACTTGGAAACGGTAGCGGTCAAGTCTGAGCCGTTATTCCACAGAAATCGGATCTTAGCCACAGTGAGTTCTTTCCTTCAGGAGGTCAAGGCTGCCGTTGCGCAAGAGGCTCCCCAGTTCTCTTTTTCCGTTGATTCTCCTTTCCAAATCAAAGACGGCTGGGTCTTCTACAAGAAGAAGTGGTATATTCCTGAGGGGTCACTGCGCCGGAAAATCCTTAAATGGTGTCACGACTCACGTCTAGGTGGACACCGAAGCGGGAATGGTACGTTGGAACTCATCTCGAGATCGTTCCAGTGGCCCAACATCAGGAGAGACGTGTTTAACTACGTAAAGACCTGCCCTACTTGTGCCAGTGTCAAATATGCTTCCGGGAAGCCCCTAGGACTTCTTACCCAAGCAGAGATGCCGACTCGCCCGTGGGGTCTCATCTCCACGGACTTCATAGTGGAGCTTCCCGACTCCGAGTCATGCACATGTATCATGGTGACAGTGGACTCTCTAAGCAAGCTAGCCCATTTCTCTCCTCTTCCAGGACTCCCTTCGGCCACCAAAATGGCAGAAACCTTTGCCCGAGATATCTTTAAGCATCATGGCCTCCCCGACAAGATGATATCCGATCGAGGAAGCCAGTACATATCCAAATTCTGGACGGCTTTATGTACTCGATTGGGGATGGAAAGGGCCCTATCCTCAGGGTTTCACCCCCAGACAAACGGCCAAACGGAGCGACTCAACGCAACTTTGGAGCAGTACTTGCGATGTTTTATTTCCCAGTGCCAAGATAATTGGGTTTCTCTACTCCCTACGGCGGAATTCGTGTACAACAACTCCAAGCACAGTGCCACTGGCCTATCACCTTTTTATTGTACCTATGGCGTTCACCCGCGTTATCTAATGCCCGAGGTACCCAGTTACTCCAACTCTCCCACTGCAGAAGAGGTGTTAAGTAATCTCAAGGAGGCCAGGGACAGTGCATTAACGAGTTTGGCGGATTGCAGACGGCGGAATAAGACCGAGGCCGATAAACACCGCAGGGATACACCTTCATGGAAACCGGGGGACAAAGTGTGGTTGTCCACCAGATTCCTTCCCAGATGGACAAGGCCTTCTAAACTATCTCCTCGTTTCTTGGGACCTTTTCCCATCCTCTCCAAGGTCAATCCAGTTGCCTATCGCCTACAACTCTCTCCGTCTCTCAGACGCATACACCCTGTTTTTCACGCCTCTCTTCTTAAACCTTACTATTCAGATCCCAATCACCGGTCTCTCCGCCGGAAACTACCTGTCACTACAACCGACCAGGAGGAATACGAAGTTTCCGCCATTCGTGATTCCAGATTCCTTCATGGTCGGTTGGAATACCTCCTGTCATGGAAGGGTTTCCCAAGGTCGGAGGATTCCTGGGAGCCAGCTTCCCATGTACATGCCCCTCAACTGTTGGCAAAGTTCCATCGCTTGCACCCAGGTAGGCCTGGGCGGTTGCACTCTAGGGGGGGGCATACTGTCACTCGCAGTCGCGGCCATCGCCGTGACTGGCGTTTACTTCCGCGTTGGAGTTTGAGAGGTCATGGGGGAAGGTTGCTTTAGTCCCTTTTTTGTGTTTATGGCCGCAGCTCCTAACGCGAGACGCAACGCTGCCGGGAGTATAAAATCCCTGCCTCCCGGCAGGTCATTGCGTTGCAACCCCTCTCCGTTGTTTACTTCGTTTCTGGGTCCTTCGCTCTTCCTCTGCACCTCGCTTTGGATTCTACTAGGGGTTAATATTTACCCCCACGCGGTTACTTCTCATAGGTGTCCAGTCACCAGTAACCTCCATACTTTGTTTCCCTTTGCCACCCGCTGACCCCCTTTAGGCGGCGTCTGCCGTGCTCTCTCTCTCTCTCTCTCTCTCTCTCTCTCTCTCTCTCTCTCTCTCTCTCTCTCTCTCTCTCTCTCTCTCTCTCTCTCTCTCTCTCTCTCCCTCTCGTCCTCTCACCTAGCTCTTGAGTCTGGTCATCGCGGGGTTTTCTCTCCCGTGCTCCCGTGTTCCTCCGCAGTGCCTCTCGGAAGACTTCTACCTTCAGTCCGGACCTCCCAGCTGCTGTTTCCCTCGCCTCTCTCCAGGTCGACCGCTACAGTGGACGTTTTCAGCGTTTGGTGATCCTTCGCTTCCTCCTCTTCATCGGTGGACTGCTGGCCTTCTGAGAACAGTCTTGGCACCTCCTATCAGGGTTTTTTCCCCTAGTGGGTTTTTCCCTGCTTTTTCTGGTTTGATTCCGGAGAGGGGGTCGCTGTGCCGCTGTTCACACCCAGCGGCCACAGTGGCTTCTCTCCGTGACAAGCCCTCGCACCAGAGGAAAGAGAGAGACTACCTGGCACGTCGAGGCCTGCAAGATACCATCGACTCGGAAAGCCCAGGTGAGGAGAACGTGGGTACGGAGGGAACACAGTCAAAGGTACCCCTTCAGTCACACCCAGGGCATGTACAGTCACCATTGACTTTACTAGTCTTAAATTGTGAACAGAACCAGTACAAAACATCATATTGTGGAAGTACTGGTAGGGGTAATTCGATTGCCCCTGGGTCTGTTTTCCAAGGGGGCACTGTCCAATCCCCCCTTGTCGAGTTTCTGGCTGGTGGCAGTGGATACCACGCGATATATTCCACCGGAATATTTCCTATGGGATTTTTCCCATTCATTTTAAACGCACCACTTTTTGGTGGAATGTTAAAGATACCGCTGGGTTATTTATTTAATATTTATTCCCCGGTTGGGTCTTTTTTGCCAGGACTCAGTTTTAAAATGGCGTTTGTGTTCGCCTCTGAAACCCTAACCCAAGTCGAGCCCTTTGTTCCACTTTTGGCGGGCTTCTGCACAGAAGCCTCCAAAAGTGGTGCCACTCTGTCTGAGTCTACAGGATGTGTGGGAGGGGGGGGGAATAGGCACCCTGGACTGAGTTGCCTTGGCAACTCAAGTCGCACTCTTGTGTGATTGGCCCAGTGGTGAGCCGCCCGGCTCACTACTTAGCATGTTTGATTGACAGCTAGGCTGATGAATGGGGGTTTTCTGCATAAAAGCAGGGCTTTGGGGACTGGAAGTTCAGAAGTCACCACAGGACCTAAAGAATCTGAAGAGGGGAGAAGCTGAGCCATCTACAACGACAAAACCACCGGTGGAGCCCTGCTTTACGAAACTCACCACTTTCCCGACGACAGAGAAGATCTTCTTTCAGGAGAGTCTTCTTTCCTTTGAGCTGGTGGGACCAACCAGTTCACCTTTTTCGCCTTCCTGGATCGTCTCGTGGTCGCATCGCCGTGCCAAGCACCCCGGCGTCCGGATAGCCACGCTTCACCATTACCGCAAGTAAAAGGGTAGTACCTTTTAATCGGGAAACTCTGCGGCTGGTTTCTTCCCTGGCAGTGCAACGACCTCCAGCTTTTGTCCACGTCGAGATCTTCTCTTCCCCTGGACGAAGCCCCGACTTGCACCCGCTGCCAGGAACAACTGCCCCCGCTGGAGCTTTCTCGCCATTTCAGGTACTGTGTCCTGCCTGGTCTCCCTTGCAACAAACTGTCCAAGGTGTCCCGTAAATCCTTGACTCTCTATCCTGGGGTGACCTCAGACCTGTTAACATTACCTTTCTAACTTGATCCAACCTCTTTTTGACTTTCCTGCAAAGACTTTGAGTGCATTTCCACTGTGTGATCTTGGGCACATTCCGCCTTGCTCTCTCCAAGAGTGGGCTTGGCCTATGAACTTTTTGCTCTACAATAGACCCTGCCTTTCTGGACTTGCTGTGGTTTCTTAAAAGTGTTGGTACTGTGTGATTTTCCTATTCTGCTTTTCTCTCCCTTTTTAAACAAAATTATTGGAGTGCCATCTATGGTTACGCGCTCACCTCTGTTTTGCTAAATAAGTGGTGTCTTAACCTGGACTTGTCAAATAATTAATTAGAGAGCTGTATATATTTCCAGTGACTGTTTGAACTTGCTTGACATATTAGTGCCAGTGTATTTTTACAAGTGTGTTTTTAAATAAATAATTATATACTTTTATACCAAAGCTCTGGTCAGTTTTTGCTTGTGCTACTGTATGTTTAGCCCTATTGTGTATACTCTATATACTGCCTAACTCTTCTTGAGAGATGTTTGACTGCTCAGCCACAGCTACCAGGTAAATCTGGGTGGTGCAGACTGCTACCAATTGGGTTTACTGCCAACACCTGTATTCTTAAACTTCTTGCAGTGGTCCCTAAGGGAACTGCACAGGTTTCTGCCTAACAGTGCCTAAACACAAGTGTCTCAAGGCGCGACGAGGCAATGGAGGGGGAACAGAGGGAAGATAGACAACGATCTTACTAAGCCAGGTGACATTGAGATTGCGCAAGTACGGGGGAAGGGGAAAAGAGATTGCTTCTGTTGAGCCTTGCCACCTCCCGTGGTTGTGCATGTGTGTACTGCTATGTATTCTTTATTCATGAGCATGTGAATCCATGCCGGAGAAGGAACAAGTTACTTTCCTGTAACTGTTGTTCTCCAGCATGGGGTCTGGCATAGATTCACATGCAAACCCTCCCGCCTACCCCTCTAAGGCTCTTCTCTTGGTATTACTGTGTTAGGCAGATTCCTGTGCAGTGCCCTTAGGGACCACTACACATGATTAAGACTACAGGCGGCAATACAAGTTTTACCTTTGGTACAAGCCCGTACTACTAAGTTATAGTGGTAGCAGTAGCAGAGCAGCCAGGCCGATCTCAAGAGTATATGAGCAGTAGCAGAGATTACACAAAGGGACCACAATTACTTTGACTCAAGCAAACACTGACTCAAAGTTTCAGGTAAAAAATATAAGTACATTTATTTTTAGACCATCAGTTATAAACACAACACCTCTATTAAACTTTAAACAAAACCACACGTTAAATATACCACACTAACAATTCACTTAGTACAGTAAGTCTCAAGGTAAGTACCCTGTGTTGGAATGAACCGGTGTTATGAACAACACACGATACCGCAGATACGGTTGTGATCACTACGATCGGTCTACTAAATAAACGCGTATCCGTGACATGAAATGCTACCGGGGCAAAATCACACTTAGCACCTGAGATACCCAGGGGTAGTTGGAGGCAAACATCACATGCAACATTTAGGTTAGGCAAACAGTATCGAGAAACAGGAGTTCAAAAGTCAAAGGGTCGGAGCCAGGTTTAGGTGACACCGAAGGCCTGTGCCGAAGATCACACTGTTAGACAGTTCACAATTCCGTAGAGCCAAAGAGTACTTGAATATTGTCAGTTTTCGGAAGGCAAAGTTATAAGAAGGAGGGAAGACAAGGAGGAGCCTTGGAGATGAAGAAAAAGGGATTCACCCAGTTTCCTCGAGTAGAACACAGTACCTTATTTCCACGATGCAGTGCCCTGGCAGTTGTTCCTGTTGCTTTCCCGCAGACCCACGATTCCTGGAGCTTCGTTGTGAAGGACGTCTGAAGGGGGTCTGCACCACACAGGGATGAAGCCGGCAGCAGCGACAACGAAAAAGATGCGCTCCTTAAAAACAGCAGAGGCTCAGCAGGTGGCTATCCGGACCACTACAGCAGTGTGCAGTGATTTCGACCATGGCGGAGATCTCTGGCTGAAGAAGATGAGCTGGTTATCCCCACCAGGCTCAAGGGAAGAAGACTCTGGACTGGATCTTCTGTTAGTCGTCGAAGGGTAGATAGCTCAGCACTGCAGCAGGGCTTCACCGGGACGGGGTAGTTGCAGCAGCCGTCGTTCTCTCCGCTTCTCTTCGGTTCCTTGTAGTTCCAGAGGCGACTCTGACTTCTAGCCCAAGAGACCTGCCATTTATGCGCAAAACCCCCATTCACACAGCCTGGCTGTCAATCACGCAGCAGGGGGGTTGTCCAGCCGGGACAACCACCTCAGCCAATCATGGCAAAGTGCGACTTGGGTTTCTTAGGATACCCTGTGCAGGGGGTGACTACACCCCTTCCCCACATTCAGTTACCTAGACACCCAGGCGCCAAGAAGAGGGCTTCTGTGCAGAAGCCCACCAAAAGACGGTGAACAAAGAAGGCGAGAGAAATCCTCTTTATTCTCTAACGATGGAGAGAGTTCCCCACTTACTAACATCAGTAACTGGGATGAGCTTTTTCAACTTCGTAAAAGATCCATTCGCACAGAACTCCACGGCACTATAATGTTGGAATACCTGCGCAATGGCGTCTTACCACAAGGTTTAGTGGTGAGGAATGAGCCACGATTATTTCTGGACAATAAGGAATTCATCATTAGGTGGAGTTACATTGCGAATAAATGCGGTAGGGATTGGCTGATATTAATAATTGACACAGCGAAAGAAATGTCAGTGAAACAACTTGAAGAACTGTCCAAATTAGAAGAAGCCATTAAAAAACTTGTACCGCTGGAGGTTTACAACAGAGACGTGGTAACAATCGGGGTTGTGGGAATCCCAACAGACGTAGGTCTCAGAACACTTGCCCATTCACTAGAGGTAGGGGACCCTCTGTGGGTTTTTTAGATCAGGACCAACAAAACTGGGATTACGAACCACCAGTAACGAGGAGCAACAAAGCTTATTGATAAATTTGTCTGCATACATACCTACTCCGGTTGAGACTTCTGTTCTGGAAAAGGGGTTTGGATTTGTTCCAACTATCTCATACGACCGTTTTGTCTCCCGGGTCGAAATAGAGGAACTTTTCAGGAAGATACATTTAAAACAGTACTTCCATGAGAATCCTTTTGAGGATGAAGGTAGAAATAGCGGTTTACATAATTGATCCTCTTTTTGTCCACCAACCACGAGCCATAGTCCAGAGTCTGTGGTGTTCGAGAGACGGGTTTTAGCAGATTTGGAAACGTTGGAACGTACCCAATCTCCTTTTGCCTTCCAGAATTGCCCGATGGCACAGAGAAAAGCTTTTGAATCTCTGCAAACCAACAAGGCTATAGTAATACGCGGTGCTGATAAGGGTGGTGCGATAGTGCTATTGAACCGTCAAGATTATGTCGCAGAGTGTTTACGACAGCTTTCAGATACTATTTTTTATAAACTTGTTGAACAGGACCCTACGGCACGTTTGATGAATACCATTGCCCATAAAGTCGAAAAGGCAAGGGACAGGAATTGGATAACTCGGAAGGAAGCTGAGTATCTGGTAAAGAGAGATCCTAGTGTTCCTTTGTTTTATATCTTGCCGAAGATTCATAAAACACTATTGAATCCACCGGGCAGACCAATAGTTTCGGGAACGAATACAGTGCTGGAACCTTTGGCCAAATTTGCTGATTCCTTTTTAAAAGGATATGTTAGCAAAATGAAGTCCTATGTTCAAGACTCTATGGCTGTCATCAAGTTGATCGAGAATTCGCACTTCGATCCCCATGAGGATATTCTTGTAACTTGGACATTGTCTCCTTATATACCAAAATTCCTCAGTCATCCACTTTGGACGTTATCGAGGAGTTGTTGGTAACTAAACGCAGTACCGGGATGACACCTAACTCTTTCATTTTATGGTGCACGGAGCTAGCTTTAACTGAAAATTATTTTCAATTTGACGGCCGGTTTTACCAACAGGTCCATGGTACTGCCATGGGCTCGGCTGTGGCACCATCTCTAGCCAATCTTTATGTGGATTTTGTAGAGCACATGAGTATTTATAGTGAACAGAATATCTTTAAAGAAAGTATCTTGTTGTGGCGTAGGTACATTGATGATGTACTGTTAATTTGGCATGGCGATGAAACCACTTTACAAACTTTTTTTCAGTGGTTGAACGGGATTAACCCCTTTTTGAAGTTCACTATGAACTTCCATAGGGAACAGATAGATTTTCTCGATCTAACCATCTATTCTAAACCCTTCAGCAATGTATTGGGATTGAAACCTTTTCATAAAAGCACGGACAGGAATTCCCTTCTCAGCTATGACAGTTTTCATCCCAAGGCCTTGAGGGATAATCTCCCTTTCGGACAATTTCTCCGACTCAAGCGGAACAGCAGTGAGAAAGAAAGGTTTGAGTCGGAAGCCTTAGATTTGAGTCATAATCTGATCCAACGTGGATATCCTAAGAAAATTGTTAAGAGATCTCTGAAGAGGGCCTCCAATAATCATCGGGAGGCCTTCTTAGAATATAGACGGAAAACCAGCCCTTCTGAGTCAGATTCTCTAGTTTTCGTGAGTACCTTCAACCATCTTTCCAACCAGGTGGTTAAGATTGTTAAAAGACACTGGCATCTTCTAGCGCATGCTAAGATACCTGTGTCAACCCCACGATGCGCCTTCAAAAGGGGTCGCAATGTCAAGGAGATGGTGTGCAGAAACGATATCAGTAATAAGTTTAATAAACAAGCCACCATCACTCAACAGTGGGGGTTACCTAAACTGAGGGGACACGCTCCGTGTGGCATGTGTGTGTGCTGTCCCCTCACTAGACGGACCACCGAGGTGGATATTGGACTTCCCAGACCTTGGGAACAAAGAGGTTTCACGAATTGCAATTCGAGCTTTGTAATATACGCCATTTGGTGTCCCTGCCATAGAATTTACATCGGTAAAACCGAACGAAGAATTAAAGTCTGTATCAGCGAACATAAGAGCTGTATCAGACTTAGGAATTTAACAGCCCCGATGGTAGGGCATTTCATAATGCGGAACCACAATTGTGAGGATCTGAGATGGACCATACTAAAGAAGATTGCGATTACCAACAACGCTTCTGTGGATAAACATACTTTATCAAAGGAGGAGACTAAACTCATTTTTTTGAGGAAAAGCCATGTGGTTGGCTTAAATGAGGCGATAGATTGGAATTTCTAATCCAGAATACTCTCACTGACTGAGTCCCAGTCTAATATTCAGATTGATGGCTTGTTTGACCTTATTGAAGGTCACCATCTTGTTCCCCCCTGATACATGACCGGAATGTGTTTTTTGACACTCGTTTCAGCTTTCCAGGTCTTATAGGATTGATTATGTTTATATCCTATTGTGTTCTGCATGAGTTTTCTTGTGCAAACATTTGTAGCCATCTCATGTTGCCTGCCTTTTCCTGACACTCGCGGGCTCTCTATCTACACAATCGAGGGGAGTGTTTACTTTGACCGTTTTGAGTTTGGTGGCTTACAGAGCGGGACTTTGCTGGTTGACTAGCTGGCCGTGCCCCCTTTGAGCTTGTTGGGGGCGTGCCTCGCTGGTTCGGCTCGCGTTACGTGCGAGTGACGTGTGAGTCACATAACACGGGGAGGGCTTTAAAATCGGATTCTTTGAGCCGGACTGGTGGATATGCCGGCAGATCGGATTCACGCGGCCACCCTCGTTGTTTGTCGGAAGAGTCACTGAGGTAAGAGGGGTTTCGGGGACAGCTTCCTTTTGAAATCCCGTTTCATGCGCAAGACATTTCCGCCCAAGCGCGGTTATTATGTTATTTTTTCTGACTCTGCAGCTGTTGATATTTGCAGACAGAGGGCACTTGGTATATTCTCGCGGCTCCCACACGTGTTATCTGTTTCATGTTCAAGACTATTTAGTGGTGAACGTGTACATGGGAGTTAGGTCGAGTCCATGTGTGCATATAATTATGACACGCTTCATGTATAAGGCATTTTAAGCATATAAGCGAGTAAGTCCTTGTAATTATATGGAACACTTTACAGATCAACTATGGTTTTCTGATCCATTTTTCTCTGTGGTTCTTCCCTTCCTGTCCCAGAATTCGGTACCTTTACGGTCACGACTAACTTTGTTGCCGTGGTCTATACTACTGAATTAGAAGAGTCCTGTCGTGACACAGTCGAGACTGGAAAGAGTTTGATTTCTCTACATAGGTAAGCTTGTTGCCCGATAGGATGCTTGTGCACGAAGGAAGTGTATGGTGTGTGTTGGCATTTTTTGCGGGGATTATTTGAATTTATTTGTCCTCCAGATATCACGCTAATATGGAAGGCTGTCTGTTTTGCTCTCTATGGATTCCCATAGTGTATGGCTTCTCATCTTGTTTTTCGCCTCTGTGTTTACAGATAGGTATTAAGTTGCCACCACTCATGTACTAAGCACAGGTTGAGGCTTTTTCTAAAAATTCAGTGACTGGACGCCGGGTGATTTCTTGGTGACGCGGTGCCCCCAACAGTGTGCCCTCGTGGGTTACCCACTTTTGGGTTCTCCCACCACAAAATCACAGGAGACGCAATGTAAGTGGTTTCTAAGTAATTACTCTCACTGTGGGCTCTCTTTCATTCCGTGGGGTCCTGGTTATGCCTACTTTCGGGTAACATGAGGTTTCACTCCTTGGTGAGGTATAACTTGGTTGATCTTGAGTGTCTAAGAGGTGCCACGAGGTGTTGGTGATGGTGGATATATTTTAAAGGCACCAATTAATTATGGTGTCTTCTACCGGTTTGTGGATCACGGTCCGCTTTCTGTTTCCTTAGTTGAAGAGAGTTGAAAGGTATTAATAACCTAATCTACGCCACGTTTACTGAAAATACGATGGCAGTAATGGTCAATCATGAAATTCAAGCATTTAGCTTGATTGACTCAGTGTTCTTTTGTTTGTATCTAGGTGAGCTCTGTTGGTGTATTCTACATATTTCCTTTTTCTACATCTACATTCCATCTGACTCCGTTGGACCATAGTGCCCCTGAAGAATTTCTGTTTACTGGATGCTATACAGAAAGAAACATGTCGGGTTGGGGATGTTTTGTTATTTGTGAACAAGTTAGAAGTCAAATCCACCCGAGCCAGTAAAGTTCATAATAACATGGAATAGGCTCTTAGGTGTTAAACTTATGGTTCATACTAACAATGGATTAGATATTGTATAATGATGTTTTAGATTGTTCGAGTTTTATTGAGGATAAATTGTTTTATCATTGTATGGATTGTGAATGATTTTTTGAATGACTTGTGTATGTATGTGGTATGGTTGAAGTGTGGTTGGATGTGATTTATGGATGGGAATGATGTATCAGATCAGTCCGATAATGAATTGGAGGGATTGATCTACACGAAATATTGTTGATACCAATGTTGTATGTTTTTTATTAAAATATGACTTTTTCTAGTGATTTATTTAATAAATGTTAATAAATAATAAACACTTAATTGTTTGAGCATCTACTGTGTTGAATTTAATTGTTTCACCTCATAGAGTTGTTGTTTCATGATAGACGCATGTGCTTCACGGTTGTTTTGTGTACTCAGAGTTGAGTATGAGTATGTAGGTTTTGTTACTACACCAACAGTTGCCACCTGAACACTTTACTACTCTGACCTTTTATGTTAATTTTGTGTATGTTCTATCCAGGCCAGGTCACAGTATTTGGATATTCCTGGTATCCCCTGTTACTCTAGTTTTTTGGCGACCCTAGTTTGCCACGCAAAGTAAAACACAAGAAGGACTTTAACAAAAAGAAATGGCGAATAAACCCAACCGGAGCCAAAAGAAGGACGATTTGGTCAAGCAGGTTTATGTTCGAGGCTAATATAATAGCCAAGAACAGTACCACGTTTATCTAATATAATCGCGGTAGAAAAGTTAGGGTAGATACCACTGCCACCAGCCAAGTCTATATGTTAAAAGAGCAAAACGATGCTCAGGGAGGCATAGACAGAAAAGGGGTACAGATTAGCCCTTTCCAGTACTCCATGTAAAATGGGGTGCACTGGGTCTGTGGTAGAAGTGACTATGTAAAGTAAATGGCAACTTTACCTTTCTCTGGGGGACAGGAGTCAGCCCCAGTGAAATGGAGTCAGAGGGAAGTCTAAAAGACAACCCTGGCTACTACACTAAAGATGCGGTGTAACCCATATAAGAACAGGGGCACTTGGAGTGGTGTGCTCCAGTGCCCAAGATCACACAATGAGTAACACCACATAGGCCAAAACACATGTAAGAGTGAAAAAAGGATGCACACTCTTACCAGGTGGAAAAATAAACTCCAGAAATCCAGCAAAGCTGCTGGGGGACTGACTAGGTGAGGGAAATTAGCCCTAGAAGGAGAATTCTCCCTAACTGTTATGACTTGATGGTCGTGAAGATTATGGGGCCTCTGTCCACAAGTTCCGCTCAGAAAGATACAAATAACTTCCTGAGCAATCCTTGAGGCCACCGGTTTTTTGAGTGCCGAAGAACGCCAGGAACCAGGAACACCGGTGACCCCTTGACCGCTGTAAAGCAAGCAATGAGTCAGTCCGATGGCAAACAATATACTGAATAGCGAGGTAACCAATATCAAGGGGCTTACCAAGGGTCTGGGGACAGGAAGAACAAAGATGAAAAATGGAGGTGTTCCGTGTGGCTGCAGAGTGTAGCAAGCGGCAGCGGTGAGGCGTAGATTGTTGTAGAAATAGGCACTGCAAAACCTGTATGGAGAGGGTACTCCAAAAGGTAACAGAAGAGGAACATCCGAAAACAGTCCGTTAAGAGTTCCAAGGTCAAAAGCCAGCCAAGTTCGTCGTAACCAGGGGGTAATCCAAAGGAATCCAAGAATACAGTTCAAAGGTCCTGAAACAGCAGAGCAAAACAATATCAAAGGGCTTGACAGAGGAATCCAAGAAGAACAGTCCGTAGTCCAGGTTCAAGATGCGGAGACAGGAAGACCCCGAACAGTGCCTGATTGGGTCAGCTGTGAAGCACTGAATGAGCGTTTCCTCTCCAGTTTTAAAGGGCCTAGGAGTGTCACATGACCCATCACGTGACTGATGATGTAGCACGTTTCTTTGTCACATGACCCAAGTTTCCAAAACGCCGCTGCCTGGTCTTCCTGAGGGCGTGACGAAGCAAAGAAAAAAGCCGGCGTCTCCGTTGACTGTCTCCAAGACGCCAGGGCAGCTGCCAACGTTGCAATGGGTGACCATAGCACGTTAAATGCCCTCGTGTGCGCTGCTGCCGTGCTGCTTGAGGGAGTGAGGACATGAGATCAGAAGAGGAAGGCAGAACAGGACCTGAGATGGAGGGCTTAGTGACTGCACGGGCATTCGTGTGCGTAAGGTGACAAGTGGATGGTGTAACACTAACATACTGCCACTTTACTTGCTACCAAATCTGAAGATGGCTGCCTGAGGAGGGGCTTAGGTAGAGAGCAGTCATTGGCTGGGGGTGTATGACCCAGAGCTCAGTGATTGGTTTCTAGGAGAAAGACAGTTCAGAAACGAAACGGAAACTGTTTTTTCTTTTACCAAGGATTCACAGCCTGATGACAGGGAATATTCATCAGCATGTGAATCACTGCCAGCCTATGCTGGAGAACAACAGTTATAGGTAAGTTACTTGTTCCTACTCTCCCCTCTCTGCTATCCTCTTTTATTCTCTGCTCTTGCTACTACTACTCGCCACAATATTACTAGCCTCCTTTCTCAGTACTACTACTCTCCCCTACACTACTATTCTAACCGTTCCACTCTACTACTAGTCTCCCCCTCTACACTACTATTCTCCCTTCTCCACTCCACTGCTCTCCCCCACACCTTCTGTCACAAGTCACTCTCTGTTCACTCCCTCAGTTACTTGTTCATCCACTGCCTAATCTTCCTCTGTTAGCTCCACCCACACACCCTCAAACCCAAGTGACACTTCTTCCAACCAACGAATTCCTTACCTTGCACACTCCTTCCACAATTCTCCTCCACTCTTTGCACCATCCTTCCTCCACCTGTTCTCTTGGTCCTCATTCTTCTCCCTTGACCTCATCTGAACAACCCACACTGCCTTTACTTTCCTGTACCTTTATCCTCTCTCTGTCCCTGCCATTGCCCTCTTCCTACACCTCCTCTGGTCGGCTTGATCCATTGGCCAACCACTGTGTTGCCACTCCCCAGGTTCGGCTAACATACATTGAAGGCATAAAATGGGCCTTAAGCCCCGCTCCTACCTCATATGTAGGGCAGCGTTTTTTTTTTTAATGGGGGTGTGCACGAAACAGTTTGTTTTAGAATTCGCATGCCCAACAGCACTGTTTGTGGCAAAATCGAATGAAGCTTTTGAATTGTTTATTTGGGGCACGGACAATTCCGCGGTCGTGCTGAAGGTATCGTGCTGGCAGTTCTCGCTGTGTAGAGCATCGATATTGCCGGTTTGAGATGCAGATCACTCCGAGGTGCTGCAGTTCCACACTGTGGGCCTCATTACGACCCTGGCGGAAATCGTGGTGCAATATGCACCATGGAGCACGGCGGAAAGCTGCCGATACCGCCATGGGGGTTGGCGGATTTACCGCCCCATTCCGACCTTGGCGGGGCGGTAAATCCCCATTCCCCATTTTACCCTTCCCCATTCCCATTTTTGCCCCATAGGGCATAATGGGAGTGGGGAAGGCGTTAATTACGCCACCGTAAAATACGGTGGCGTAATTAACAACAAGGTCCCGTAGCGCCATGGATTTCTCCGCCCGGAAAAACCAGGCGGAAAACGCTCCATGGCGCTACGGGAACTCGTAGTAGGGCGGACGGGTCCGCCGCGAATACCGCTGGCGTAAACCCACTCCGCCAGGGTCGTAATGAGGCCCTGTGTCTCTCTCTCTCTCGGGTTGCTTGCATGTTGCTGTGTTGGGGTCTACAGGGTAACACAGTTCTCTATGGAAAACATAAAAATACTGACCAGCATTGTGCAATACAAGTATGGGTCAAAAAGAAGTTGTACTTGCTTCAAACATGTAGGCACATGTAGAAGGGACAGGGACCAGGCCCTCAGAAAACCCTACACCCCACCTCCGGGGGCAGGACTGGCTCTGTAAATCCCTGTGCTAGGCATCCCACCCCAGGCTGTCAAGCTGAAACGGGTTCTTATCCCCTCTTGACAATCTTGAAGGTTATTCAAGGGTTTCTATAATGATTTTAAGGGGTTTCCAACTAATGGGCGTACTTATCTTGCATAACTTGTTGGAGGCACTCTCTATCCCAGACCAGACTTCCCAAATCCCTAAGATGATGGTCACTATAGATCAGTATCCCCTAGTATGTTAGGGGTGTGCGAGTGATTGGAGTTAATATAGGGAACCTCTGTGGCTGTAGCCACCAAGCGCAGGTTAACAAGCCCTGAAGATGCTTTGCGATGGGGCCCCAGACCGTATACCCTTGTTGGAAACACATCCCGGGATTCTATTGGGCGAGACGTGCGCACGCAGCACACGAGCCCAGCGAAGGCTCTTAAGGAGACCGTCCTGCCTGTGTCAGGTGCTTGTTATTGTTACTGATTAGGCACGGGCTGGACGGCGTGGAGGGCGAGGTGTGTTTCCCCAGGCGGCGGCAGTGAAGATGGCAACCGGAGCAACACGTGCGGTCAGCGCAAACGTCTACGGGTAAATTCCTGACTCCTGTTGGAGTTCTACACATCAGTTCTGAAGCAGAGTGACCCCTGGAGGAAACTGCTGTTTCACAAGTGATTTCCGCCTGCGATCATCTGCTCAGGGTTAGCCGTTAGCGCCTAGAGCCTGAGATAAGTTCACTGTGAGACATTACATTTTATATATTGTAACGTAGCGTTATGTAAATACGTTTTAAGTATGAACGAGTTAATTACTACCGGTGAACTTACAGGTACTTGGAAGTATTCAACTCAGTCACTCCAGGAAAAGTTATGTGTGCTCTCAGTGCTGAAGCAGGGAAAATGAAGCTGAGAGTTTGAAGCCATTTTGCCAAAAGAGTTTCGACACATTTAGGGCATTGTGTTTGTTGGGAAAAGTCCACTGTGTTTGTGTTGACTCATGCGCGTCTTGTTTGTGGCGGTCTACAGCAACAGATGCATCCATTTCAGTGTGCAATATGTTTTGTCTTTAATTCCATTGACATGATTCTGTGTAGCATGATTCTGTGGAAAGATTTGGTTACGCAGCTTATGCAGGCAGTTTAGGCAGGAGACTGGTAGAGATGTGCAGGGAGAATTAGGAGCAAGTAGGTGTTTTAGGATTGCTGAAGTAATGTATGTGGCTTTTTCCGATTTCCCCCTTCCTATCCAATTAAGGGTACAACGTTCATTCATCGCCCGTTTTTTTTTCCACTGCGCTTTTTGCCAAAAATGTATTGCTGGAAAAAAACATCGAAAAATATGGGGGGTGGGGCATAGGGAATGAATAAAAGGGGAGGAGGGAGATTGGGACCCCCCAATAAAAATAAAAAAATCGATGGTTTTGTTCAGCAAAGCATTTTAGGCAAAAAAAACACGGGGGAAAAAAACAGGATAAATGAACATAGAACCCAATTAAACTTCCTGGTTTCCCTAACTCCCCTTACCCATCCACAACTTTTCCCTAACTCTCTTCCTCCAATTGGCTGCTGCGGTGTGTCCTGTTAGTATCACATCAGGCACCCATGCCAACCACGGTTGGAGGGTCGTACTCCATTTGGCTTTTGTGGTGAGGGAGGAGTTGTGTGACCTTCCTCAAGCTTGCTGGCCAGGGATGGAGGCCTCATCTTTCTCTCTTGAGGACTTCGAACGGCACCCTAAACTTTCCACAGACATCAAATGATGTTAAGAGTGTGTTAGACTCACCGTAGTACCAGCACCCTCTCGTCGCGTTTTCCCTCTTTCTCCCTTCCTCTTGTCTCTCCCTCTCTTCCTCCTCTCTTCCTCTGGGCTTCATGCTCTCTTTCTCCTCTCACCCTTCTCCTAACCCATCACTACACCACTCTTCTCACCTACTACTGCAACTCTACTTTTCTCTCACGCCACCCCTCCTCTCAGCACACCCCTCTTCTCACCTCTCAGCACACCCCTGTTCTCTATCAACGTCTTACCTCACTCTCCCCTCCTATCTCCGACCACTACTTCCCTCTCCTGCTTCACTCCACACGCTGCACAATTTCCACTAGCGCCTTTCACTCTCTCCACACCTTCCCACCATAAACATTTTCTCTCTCTCTCTCTGATTCCCCGTACACTTCTCTTTCTTTAGCCACCTTTCTCATTAACCTTTTACACCTCCCTCAACACACTACACTCCATACAACTGGTTCCATTCTCTCTCTCTCTTGCACAAAATACCACACTTTCACTCTGCATCCAACTCTTCTACAAACTGCTTCTGCACATCGCTCCTCCATCTGTCATCCACCTGGTCTCTTTGTCCATCTCCACACCTTCTGACCTCACACCTGCAACCCTCACTCTCTCTCATTCACTCCCCTTTTATACTGTCTCTCCCTTACCCCTCCATTGACAGAAGCATTCACCTGACCCTGTGGGCAAATGGGCACCTGTCTTTTCACCAGGGGCAGGGTTATGACTTAACAGCATTATAAAATCCTCGAAGACCCTTTCCCAGCCTGGTTTTGTTTGTAGTCTATGATGGTGTGGTAGCTGCTCATTCCCTGTGCCTTACTTCCAATGCTGGTGATTTTTGTTGACAATATGTTTTGAAAGGGGGGGGGGGTTGTTTCCCTCCCGTTGTGCTGTAGTCATTCGTCACTCCCAGTTACATTTTAATTTCTGCTTTATTTTCCTTGGTACGTCTGTGGCTGCTCGGTCTTGTGTTCAGTCTCTACTTTCTGTTTGGCAAGGAAATTCTATGTTCATTACCTGTCTGTTATTGATTCCGTTCTCCTTGCTCCGGTCCAGGTGTTCTTGGTATCTCCCAGGTGCACTCTAGGAGTTGAAGTGTACACTGGCCAGAACAATAACTGGAAGGTATCATGTAACAAAGAGTAGTGCCTTTGGTAACATACATGTCATGTGAGGGCATAAAGGGTGCTGCCCCTCAACTCCTTCTCCCCTCCTTTTTTGGCAGGGGTCTATATCCCCCCCCAACCCATCTCCCTCCCCCTGACCAGATCATGACGCTGACCCAGTCACATTGCACACATTTTCTCACTGTTGTTTGGCATGGTGTCAAATGGTTTGTGTAGATAATTTTGTGTGGAAGTATTTGAACCTTTGCTTCACTATTGATAGCATTGGATACCACAAGATAGTTGATGTTTCCTATTTGGCTAATGTTGTGTTAGTGATTGTATCAGTGAATGGTTTGTTCTGGAATTAAAAATAAGTGATACATGACCTATCAGGGTTTTTGTTAATAGATGTACTTGCATGTTTGTTTTCACTGGTCGATTATTAATGTTAACGCTTTTACGAATAACTTTGTTTATAGAAATGGCACTGACCCTCTACGTGAACTGAGGGCTGACCTGGAGTATTTGTTTCAGTAGTTTCGATCATGCCGCCTTTTTCTTCATGTATTGCCACCCAAAAATTGTGGGTGAGACGCACCGCGTGGTACATTGAAAGATTGCAAAGCTCCTAAGAATGCCAATAAATGCATGTGTGCCTTTTTGCCTGATCACAGCATATCTCGTGTTACAGATGGGACAAAACACTCAGTCTCAAGGATGGTGCTAGGGTATTTATTAGTACTTTGTGGCTCCAAGGACCCTCCCTCTCTCCCTCTTTCTTCCTTGGGATCCCTCCGTAACCCAATGTAACCCAGTACCTCTGATGTTTCACTTCTAGCTCCTGCCTCGCCCTTTGAGGTCACCACTCCTCCCCATCCAATGTACTTCTACTCCCGTCCTTGCCACCACTCTCCTCCCACGATTACACTCGTCCTTCCACTACTTCAGGACTCTTTTTTTTCCACTACTACTCCTCCTTCCACTACTCCTACTCAAAGAAACTTCTTTTACCCTGAACACAAGCTCCACACACACACACACACACACACACGCCTCCCACTAGCCTTTCTACACACTTGCCACACAGACATGCACACTCAAATTGCAGAACCCTTGCACTCATATAAACCAATACCTCACATTCTGAATGAATTGTCTCCACACTCCACTGCTTCCTCCTATGTCCTGCCAGTCTCTTGGTCTGCTGCCTCCTCCCCTGACATCATCCGGGCAACCCACACTTGTTGTTTCCTGTCTCCTGCTTACGTTTCCTTCTCTCTGTTCTTATCGGCCAGCTTTCGCTATCCAATCCAGTCATATCCTTCCCTCCTGAGAGGTGTTTGTGCAAGGGGAAGTGTTTAAAGGGAGGCTTAGCCTTTCCCCCTTTCTCTGTAGGAGGTTGACATGGAGCCCTCATGGCAGCTCGGAAAGGTGATTATCCATATCTGAGTCTGGGGACCCTGGTCCACGTACTCCCAAGGTAAGTCCATTGTCCCAAAGGGGATTCAAGCCCCCAACTAGTTCATGGTGGTCTAGGAGTCTGTTGATGGCGGCACATGCTTGCCCCAGTAACGGAGATCCATGCGTGTCCTCTCGCAAGGTCGGGCGGGCGCTGGAAGGTTCCCTTCCCTTCTCTTCAGTTGGTGTGCTTTTGGTGGTGTTGGAGGTCCTGTGAGGATTGCTCCTATTGACGAGACACTGCCAACTGGTGACGTGGGGACCTGGAAGATTTCTCTTCTGTGTTTACTGCCTTTTGTGACTGCAGTCAGGTCTGGTATGTCTAAAATAGAGACATACTGGCAAGCATTTGATGTTTGAGGCATTGTGTGATAAAAAAGGGTTCTCCAGCATGGGGTCTGGCATGGATTCACATGCTCATGAATATTCCCCAGCGTCAGGCTGGGAATCCTCGGTAATAGAAAAAACAGTTTGTTTTGTTTACAAACGTTCTTTCTCCCATAAACCAATCACTGAGCTCTGGGTCATACTGCCCCCAGCCGATGACTGCTCTTTTCCTAAGCCCCTCCTCTGGTAGCCATCTTCAGGTTTTTACCGCACGTTCAAGTGTTGGGACTCCTCATGCTTCGCTCTTCAAGCTTTTTGCTGCATTTTTTGCTTTTTGAGAGTTAAACTCTATTTTTTTGTCAATCGAGCCCGTGTGCTCCATCGATCATCTTTCTGACTAACTGGGACATGTTTTTCAGTGCCCCTCAAGGGCTGTTTTTGTCGAGTTTCTTCTTGGAGGCTTCCAGAAGATTCTTCAGGCCTACATCGTGTGGATCATGTCTGACGAGAAGGACAGCGCTTCCCTTTTGAAGCTTTGCTCTGACTACAGTCTGCGGAATGTGTACATGGACGATAAGCATTCCCAGTGCCTTCTGCTTGCACCCGAAGATTAAGGAGGAGGATTATGGGTTTTGACATGGCTTTTTGAAGCGCACGTTGAAGGATTGACCTCAACGGTTGGAAGCGTGGCTGCCTCTCCCGGATCCACCAAACCTGAGCAGGCTTCTAAGTCCTTTGAGCGTGTCCCACCCGTGGGGGCCCAACACAAGGCCAAACACTGCAAGTCCACTTCCGTCGGGGTCTCTGCTGCTGCGGGTCCCATGACGGTCAGGGCGCGATCGTGATCGATCTCCAGCCACCACTCTGGATCGTCGTCCAAGAGGAAGTCACATACCCCAGGGAAGTTGAGAGAGAATCCGGAGAAGGCAAGGCAGGGTGCTGTGTCTGACCCACCCACGACAGAGAAGGCCAAGGTAGACAAGGGGTCTGACAAGGCCAGGAAGGAAAAAGCCAAACCAGACAAGGGAACCAAACTTTCCATGAAGGCCCAGGTGCACCAAGCGAAACCATCGCTATCCCTCGAGGTGGTGGTGGCTTCCCTTTTCAAGGCCGTAGAGGCGGACCCGCAGGGTACCGCGACGATAGCCAGGAGGGTGTCTCTGCCTCCCAGAAGGGAGGCTTCAAGCAAGCCAGCTGAGAAAACATCAGAGAAGAGAATGCCAGACCTCAGCCCGAGACTGACCCTTGTGCACCTGAAGAAAGGGGGGGGGGTGCATTGAAGGCCTCCAGGGTACGGACATTTCTCCGGCTGAGGAGGAGGAGATAATATCTGTCCACGCAATCCAGGAGGGCGATGATGATGAGGGAAACACCAGGGACTCACCCCCACGGCGGGGGCGACTATGACAACGATGGGGTTACCATCTACAGAGGCAACGACGAGCGCCCAGAACCTAACGCCCCTAAACCCCAGATACCGCCTAGAGACCTTTCACTGGACATCCTCTCGACCCTCCACACACTGGTGTCTGAGATACAGAGGAGTAGGCCGGCAACCCCACCATCTGCTCCTCTCGCGGCACCAGTAACGGCAACCCGGTTGACACCGGGGGAACCACCGGACAAGAATAGGAGGTGGCACCCTACACCTCCATGCCACCCCTCGTCCCCCTCTCCACCCCCATGGCAGACGGCGTCGGACACAGAATCAACTGGCATGGATGATGATGGCGGGATGGGGGCCCTCACGTCACCTCTGCCGGATGAGGTAGGATCTTTCCATGCAATGATTGCCTGAGTGTCAGAGCTTTTCCAGCTCACGTCGGATAAAAGGAAGAAGGAAGGCTTCTTATATCAGCACCGGGAGGTGAAGAGGAAGACCATCCTTTCGGTCCCGCTCCTGGACGATGTTTGGGACAATGAGCTGGCTCTGTTGAAGAACCCCTCTACAGCCCCAGCGAAGAGAGACCGATTGGAGAAGAAGTGGGTGCCAGACTCTGCACCCAAGTGCTTACGGTCTCAACCGTCGCCAGACTTGGTGGTCTCGGCAGCCGCCAGGCAGAAATCGTCGAGCTCGGCTTCCTCCTCTTCCTCCACCCCTATGGACGATGAGGGGAAGAAGATGGATTCGATGGGTAGGAAGGCTATCTACTCGGCTGTGATTGTGGCCAGATATGACCGGGAGCTGTGTTTTAAACTGGCCCCGTTACTAGACTTCCTCCCCCATGACAAGCGGGTTGAGGCTTTGGAGATCCTTCAAGAAGGAGCGATGGCATCGGACCACGCCATCACAATGGCCCTTGACATCGCGGACACGGGTTTCCACCAGATGGAAAATGGAGTTCGTCTTCGCTGTCGTGGCTGACTCAAGGCCACCAACTTTAGACAGGAGGTCCAGACAAGTGTTTTGGACTTGCCGTTTGATAGGGACAACCTGTTCGGGAAGGCTGCGGATGAATCCCTCCAGGCCATCAAGACGTAAACGGAGACGGTGCATGCCTTAGGTACGCTTCAGCAATGACGACCGTCCTTTCGTTCCTCAGGAGGGAAGTCTATCCGCTCTTTGAAGAGTTTCGGGGGGAGGTGTGCTAGTCCTCTTACCGCCGGCCCTCCCGTTCCTCGATCCAGGAAGCCAACAGGGGTCGCTCCAAGACCCTCAGGGGCAGACGTCATCGGACACCGCAAGGCGGCCCATCTATCTCCAAGCAAGATTGAACTGGCCAGGATGTCTGGCCCCCATCCGTGCACCCCGGTGGAAGGCCGGCTGGTGAACTTTGTCGGTGTGTGGGAGACCGTCTTCACCGACAGATTGGTGCTGGACGCTCTTGCCCACGGACACACCTTAGAATTCAAACGAAAGTGTCCATGAATACCACCGGTGGCCCGGCAGGAAAACCATGTCCCTCAGCTGCTGCTGGAGGTTTGTGCTTGTTACAGAAGGGGGCAATGGAGCCGGTTCCACAGCGACTCCTGGGCTCCAGAGTATACTCAAGGTACTTCCTCGTAAGAAAGAAGACTGTGGGCCGGAGGCCCATTCTCGACCTTCGACCGCTCAACACATATATAAAGTCCGAGGAGTTCAGGATGCTCACGCTGCAGCACATGCTCGACCAGCTGGAGGAGGGGTACTTCCTGTCATCGTTGGATCTGGAGGACGCGCACTACCACGTCCTCATACACAAAGGACACCGCAGGTTTCCGCGCTTCGTCATTCAGGGGAAGCTTTATCAGTGCAAGACCCTTCCATTCGGGGTGAAATCAGCGCCCAGAGTCTTCACCAAGTGCTTGGTGCCAGTGCCGGCCCATCTGCGACTGCAAGGGATCCACGTTTACCGCTACTTGTATGACTGGCTCATCCGGGCTAAGTCAAGGGACACTGCCGTCGAACACATATAGCGGACTGTCAGTCGTCTCACGGAACTGGGGTTCTTGGTGAACTATGGAAAGTCCTGCTTAACTACTTACAAGGAGAGGAAACCCGGTATACAGCTGTCTAATCAAAATTAGCAGTGTATACTTTGTCTATATCCGGGGGGATAATAGTCACTGTATAGAGAGACAAAGTTATCAGGCAGGTACCAGAGGTGTCTAACATTAACACTCTGAGTAAATCCAAAGGTGGGACCAGACAAGGTTTAAAATAACAGTTTCAATTTTTAATAACGAACAAATCGTGAAATTTAAAACATCCAATTAAATAAATTGGTCCACAATACAACAATTGTCACATCTAATATATAAGGCAACAACAAGGAATACGTAACAGGCTAAAATGCCCAGTTTAAAAAGGTGTTACAGAAAAACACTGCGGGTACTTATCAACCACATATTATAGTACCCAACCAGGTTTGGATAGGTGTGTCATAGATTTTAGTCTCTGTTTAGAGTCCAGAGAATTGTCTCGACATGTTTCTGTTCCGCTAGAAAAAAGTGTGGAACATTCATCAGGAGGGACTTATTACAACGTAGCCCATTTAACAATTGGAGTGGTAAACATTACTATTACAGTATCGTAGCACCTGCAAAAGATAAAAACAACAGACATCAAAGGGTCAGTTCAAAAATAACTGAATACTTTGGAAATTTCAATCAATGAAAAAGGCATCCTATCAAGGGAGATAATGACCTATCAAGGTGCCAGTGGGGGCTCTCTACTAAGAATAGTAGGTGTAGATTGACGACCTTTGTGGCCCTACAAGAGATAAAAGATATCTATAGCATACAGTTCTGCAACTGGAAAAGCCTATAGGTACACACAGTACAGCAGTAAGTACAAGGAATGGGACAACCCATCTATATCCATAAGACAAAGCTCCGATGAATGTGAGAGTGGGGCCGTTAAACTAGGAATCCTGCCTAAAGAAAGGAACCTGTTGAAGGTGAACCGGACATCTCTCCCGTGGAGATCGTGAAAATGTCGGGTCCATGCAGTGATCGGACTGTGACAGTCAGGTAATGCCATAGCGTATGTCTAGAAAAACGGTGAGGGAGCGAGTTGGGCAAGTATAACCGCCCAGGACGAGACAGCCCCATAGTGTTCAGCATGCCGGTTAATAGTAAGGTGGACGGCGAATATACCTTAAAAGGAGGGTCAACCCGTAGGGGTGAGAGCTGGAACGAATCACTACGATCCGCACTGAAAAATAAAGGTAAAAGAGAGGATACGATCAGTAATATAGTCGATCGATCCTAAGGCAGTCATGGTACTGGGAAGGAACTAGTCAGCTATAGAATAGCAGGATAGCTTACCGAATGTGGAAGGTAAGCGGAGGACCAGTCTACCGTCTTCGTAGGAGCGACTCAGTGTGTCAAGTGGCAGCGCGAAGCGGCCGATGCTGGCTGGTAGTCAAGGGAACACAGGTAGTCCTTCTATTGTGTTAGTTAGACAGGAGACGGTCACTGAGGTGGGAAAACGGCGGCTATCTTAGACCGGAGTCTAAGGAAGTGTAAAGTGGACACTGAGCATAGCCAGGCTAGTTAGCATAGGTCTCCCATATAACAAGTACATCAGAGCTCATAAAAAAGATACATCCGAGCTCAAAAGACGGAAAAGGCAAAAAGGGAACAAAGGGGGAATTCCCTGGACTAAGAGACCCAAACGAAGTGGGGAAGACCCGTGTCTCTTCAGTGATTAGTGTTGTACTAGGCGTTGTGACTAAAGGCATAAAAAAACAAAGACTTGCGCCTGCCCGACAAACTAGATATTGTGCCAGTCAATTGATTCATTGAGCCCTGTAACATCACTATTTAGGGTAAAGATCATCTTTTGTTCCATTTTAAACAGTTTCTTTTCGCGTGCTGTATTACTAGTTCCTTTTAAGGCAAGCAAGACCGTCCATGTGAAGTCTTCATATTTGTGCTTCAGAAGAGTGAAGTGTTTCACAAGTGGAGCATTCTCAGTTCTGTTCTTAAGTCCTGCTTAACTCCATCGCGGGATGCTCTGTTCCTGGGATCCAAGCTCTGGGTTCATGTCTGGCGTCACCGTCGGAGGAAAGGATATATGCCATCTTGGGAAAGGTACAACGGCTGTCGGCACTGAAGATCGCCACAGTGAGGACCATCAAGTCGCTGCTCGGCATGATGTCGTTGTGCATTTACCTGGTTCGGCTCAGCAGGTTACGGATGCGGCCTCTACAGGAGTTCCTCAATGCCCGTTGGGTCCAGATGTCTGGAAGCTTCCAGGACAGGATCACGCTCAACAAGTTCTGGGGAGCGATCAGATGGTGGTGCGTACGCTCCAATATCGCTGGAGGCACAGATTTTCAGAGCCCCTGTACCAGGAGACTGTCACAACGGATGCGTCTCTGGAAGGATGGGGAGCCCACAACAGACGTCTTCACGCCAGAGGCCCGTGGCTGGTAGAAGAGAATACGCTGAACATAAACGTACTGGTACTACGGCTAGTATTTTGGGCCCTCAAGTCGTTTCTGCCGTCCCTCAAGGGTAGTGAGGGTCTTCACGGACAATACCACCATAATGTTTTACATCCAGAAGCAGGGGGACACCAGATCTGTGGCGCGCTCTAGGGAGGCGCAGGACTTGTGGCACTGGGCCATCTCCCAGGGGATGTTCCTCATTCCATTCCACCTGGCAGGAGTAAAGAACACTGTTGCCGACTCTCTCAGCAGGGAGCTATGCTCTTGCCACGAGTGGGAGCTTCAGCAGGACCAAGTGGACCACCTGTTCAATAAATGGGGCAATCCCCAGATCGATCTGTTTGTGCCAGAGGTTCGCCAGCAGGTTTCCCCAGCCGGGGAGCAGGGGGGAAGCATTCTCATTCACCTGGGATGGCCTGTTTCTGTATGAGTTCCCTCCTTTGCTGTTGCTTCTTCGAGTCATTAATCAACTCAGACGGTGCTGGTGCAGGATGATCCTCATCGCACCAGCATGGCTAAGGCAGATCTGGTGCCCGGACCTTCTCAGCATGTCAGCGTCCCCTCCAGTCAAGCTGCCAGTGGTCGCGGATCTTCTCGCCAGGGAAGGCGGGTCAATTCTGCACCATGACCCAGGATCACTGAACCTGAAGGCCTGGCTCCTGCAGCATTAGAATTCGGGGGTTACAATCTTCCAGCAGACGGCAAGGAGGTACTCGCCAAGGCCAGGGCGTCATCTACTTTGAAATGCTACAGACTCAAATGGAAGAGTTTCGCAATTTGGTGCTGTTCCCCGAAGATTGACCCTCTGAGGGTCACAGCCCCTCAGGTACTTCCATATTTGCTGTTGGCTAAATCGGGGCTGGCTCGCCCCTCCATCAAGGTTCATCTGGTGGCTATTTCCCGCTACACCAGATCCCCAGGACGACCCTCCTTGTGGTTGCACCAGTTAGTCAAGGAATTCAACAAGGGACTATTCCGCTTGTTCCTGCCGGTGAAGGCTACGGCCCCAGAGTTGGGAGCACAATGTGATTACTAGGCTCATGGGAGCCCCGTACGAGCATATGCATTCTGTCCCACTCAAGATTCTGTTGTGGAAGACAGCTTTTCTTGTGGCTTTGCACGACGAGTGGGTGAGATCCAGGCCCTAGCCTGTAAACCGCCTTACTTGACTTTCCACAAGACGAGGGTGGTGCTGCAGACGCACCCCTCCTTCATGCACAAGGTGCCGCCAGACTTTCATCTAAATGAGCCCTTGGTGTTTGTGATGCTGGAAATGCATCGGAGGGACAGGGCCTCCGTATCCTTGTCCTTCACTGCTTTTTATTGTGTGTTCTGTCGTGTTTTCTGCACAGGAGTTCATGTGGGACTCCAGGCGGTGCAGCTCTCTTTTGGTTCTGGTGAACCGACCCATGGGATGCCCCTATTGCACCCATGGGTGGGGGTACAAACCTGTGCCCCTAGTGTATGTTTTCGGGCACCTGTGTGTGGCCCACAGAGCAGGGTACGGGTTGGTGGCAGCTCTGTGCTGTATTGACTGGTGCCCTGAGTATCCTCCATTTTGGGATGCCCAGGCCCTGTCATTGGAATCGGTAGATTCCTGATGGAGACAAGATGGCCCCTGTGGCCTCTTGCCTTCCATCGCCTGTTACCTTGATCTTCCTGAAGTCCCAGGAAGCCCTGACTCTGTCACTTCCCCCCGACTGGCTGTTGGGTGGAACATCCATATATGGTAGTGTGGGGAAGTGCCAACCAGACTGGCTGGAGCCTTCCCAACAGCCGTATGTTGTGGGTACACCTGTGGGTGGGACCTGGGTGAATGGAGTGTGTGACGAATATGCACTTCTTGTTGTGGATGTCTGGTTTCTGGTGTTTGACACAATGACTGAGACAGCCCTGCCTGAAACTGATATGAATGCAGTGTGTAGTGTTGAATGGCGTGGTATGTCCGAATCAACATTCTGTGTTGTGAGTGTCTGGATGGAGAAGAATGGCCTGAATGCACTGTGCGCTTGATTGGCTGACAGACTGCTGAATGCCCTTCGTAGTGATTGGATGCTCGAGTGTGACCAAGCGGAATGAATGGGAGATCAACAGTATATCTGGGCACCTCTCACTGCTAGGAATCGTGTTCAGAGCTGAAGTCCAAACTACAAAGAGTAACTGGAGTGAAACTGACGCTTGACCTTGAAGCCCTGCTGGAAGAGAAGAATTGCTGTTGCTCTCCTTCAATCTGAAAGCTGCTGTGTCTCCAAGGACTGACCCAGAGAAGACCTGGTAAGGCGGCCTCTTCCCGAGCTACGAGGGACCATCGTGCACCAGCTGATCTTTGCCAAAGCTCCCTGGTAGACAGACCTACAACAGACTGCTGACCGGAGACGGGGACCGCCGCGGAATCCCAAAGAGAAGTGCCCGTACTGTTGTCCGCCACTGTCGACGACTGCCGTCGCCGACCAGAGCCGCCGTGCTCGCGTTGCCTAGGAACTCTTGATCCAAGGATGCTCTCGTCTGCATCATCGCCCGCCTGATCCCGCGGGAGAAGGCCGGGCCATCGACGTGGCGAGGAGCATCCACCGGTGGGTTTCCCGCCACCCAAAGTCCACAGAGACGCCGACGACTTGACGCCCTTGCCGGGCCACAGTTCTTCAAACTCTTTGCGGTTCCGAACTATCGACACTGAGGTGCCCCGCACGTCTCTTCCTTGCAGGACGTTTACGCTTCCCCGTCGACGAGCACCGCTAGGAAAGAAGATGCCACTTCACCGTCGTAGCTCACCCTGTTCTCCATCGGATGTGCGATGACCCAGACTCCTGCCTTAAAGGGAGGGCACTCAAGAAGGGCCGTCGATTCCCCGACGGCTACAACGCCAGGTACTTTGGGGGTTGCAGAACTATTGGAAAGTCTTGTGCGAACAATGTATGGACTGGGCTTGTGATAGATCTTTATTCTACAGGTTGCCCAGGTGGGGGGGGATCTCCACACACAACTGTGTCTAGATATCAGTGCCAGTATACTGCCAATTGTTCCAACCAACTGCTTTTCTCTTGTATCTATGGTTGGTTTCCTTTACAAACTGATTTGTGTGACATTTAACCGTACAGTTGATGCACTTTAAAAAGATCTAATAGTAATTGTGGTACCACGTAGAACTGTATATTTGCCATTATAGATAACCGAGTACAAAGTGAGTTATTGTGATATTGTACATAACTTTGAATATTAATTATATAAAGACTGTGTTTTAACCGATACAGTGTGCAGACATTCCTTTGTGGGTGCTTGGGGACTACACTGTACTTAAGAACCAGCCCGCATCACCTCCTGAGAAGCTAGGCCCTGATTTCTCGTCCATTGCTACCAATAATAGAGAATCTTGGCTGGGGTCCTCTTTGCCTCTCCTCTACCATATAGAGAGAGGAAGTACAGAACCCCCTCTGGTCCTTCAGTGTTACCTGTGTTTTTTCCGATGCCTTCATCGCCGCCTGAAAGGACTTTGCACTTGCTGGGTGTGGCTAGAGCGCTGAAGATTTATGTAGCCTGCACAAAGAGTCTCCGGAAAACTTCTCAGCTGGTTGTGAACTTTGGTCCTGTGAACCATGGGAATGCCCTGTCCAAGGCTTTTATTTCCAAGGCTTTTATATCCAGGTGGCTCTCCTGCTCTATCACTCAATGTCACCAGTTGGCAAACCGACCGTTGCCTGGTTGTCAGAGTCCATTCTCCAAGAGCGAATCCTGCTACTACAGCGTTCCTCTCTGGTGTGTCCCTGCTGAACGTCTGCAGGGCTGCTACGTGGAGGTTGACGCACACCTTCACGAAGTTCTACTGCGTCAACAGGGATTCCAGGGAGGAGTCCAGAGTTGGCCAAGCAGTGCTGCGCAACCTGTTCACTTGAAGGGGAGCCTGGTGAGGAGGTAAGAGATTGTTTCTGTTGAGCCTTGTCACCTTCCGTGGTTGTGCATGTGTGTACTGCTATGTATTCCTTATTCATGAGCATGTGAATCCATGCCAGATCCCATGCTGGAGAAGGAACAAGTTACTTACCTGTAACTGTTGTTCTGCAGCATGGGTCTGGCATGGATTCACATGCGAACCCTCCCGCCTGCCCTTCTGCGGCTGTTCTCTTGGTCCTACTGCCACTTTACGTGCTACCAAATCTGAAAATGGCTGCCAGAGGAGGAGCTTAGCTAGATAGCAGTCATTGTCTTGGGGCTGCATGAGCTAGAGCTCAGTGATTGGGAGGAAGACAGTTTGTAAACAAAACTGAAACAGTTTTTTCTATTACCGAGAATTCCCAGCCTGACGACAGGGAATATTCATGAGCATGTGACTCCATGCTGGAGAACAGTTACAAGTAAGTAACTTGTTCCTTACTGGCAACATATAAACTGGCTCAAAGTGAATTGACAAGGATTGGGTCCACCCAAGTCGCCGCCCCGCAAAGGACCAGTACTGGCCCTAAATTGTCTTGTGACAGACCTCCCCGCCACCAAATCCCATCTGTCACTTGAGCATCTGCAGTAGTGCCCCCTTCCCTTTGTTCTGTGCAAACAGTGCCGGTTAAACAATCATAACAACTCTATTTTCTGCCAGACAGAACCTATTGGATGCTTTATCTGTTATGCTGAAGTGAAACCAGTTTTTGTTCGTACTATAATCATGAATTGAACGTTATATTTACTGCCTGTTTTCTGTTAAGTGCCATATTGGAACAATTTTCCAGGATATCTTGTTCAAGGCCATTTCCTTGTTTCCTTTTTTAATCCTGGCGTTGGGTAATGATGGGGTGAGTGTGTCTGTCTTTTTATGGATGTTGTAGATGATTTTGTATGGTATATCGGCAATCTAGTTTGGGGGTGTCCTAGTTGTAGATGTTTATATGTATTTGGATGTATATACTTCTTTTTGTTTGGGCATACGCATCTAGCCTCCATGGCAGGGGCTTAAAAAGTGAGTATCTCCAGTTGGGTGGTTCTGATTTTCTAAACTTTTTTTAGCATGCACAACTTAAGGCGAATACCTAGGAATGTGGAATAATTCTTGAAAATCAAAGCAGGCAATTTTGAAACATGAAGGTGGGGGTAAAAATCTTGACTTTTTTGCCTTTAATGAAATTACAATGCAAACGACTTGTTTCTTTCAGCAATTAGTTTTTAGTATTAAAATGTTGATAACTGGTCAAATTTGGAAAGTGTTTGGATTTGGCAGATCAGCTGCATGCCTATTTTATAAATATATATGTGTATAGTTATAAAATATATCATAAAATGCCATTCAGATAAAAATATGTATCAATGCATGTGTTCTGGTTGCCTTGTTCTTGTTTTGCAGAAGAAGAGGTTTTCTTCTCAATGGCAGAAATGGACATGTCTCATAGTCTCACGTCCCTTCCACCCCTTGGAGACCCTCCAATTGTGGATCTAGATTTATCTTTAACTAGTACCTACACTAACACTCCTGCAGGATCTCCCTTGGGTGCTACCCTGGTACAGTATGAATTATTCCTCTTTTTTTAAACTGTATATTTGTTTTATGTACTATTTGCCAAATTCCTTCCTTGCTGCAATGCCAATATGGCATTACGTCCTGATGGAAGTGAGGGACAAGTCTGTAACGGGTGTTCTGATGCTTGTGGATCTCCTTAGAATCACATGCTGTGCATATAGTCTGACATCTAGTGGAAATCGCAGACTATTGCATCTTTCTTTCGAAGATCGAAAGGTACGTCGACATGGGCGTGACTGTAACACTATCCCTAACGTGACGTGTAGTGTACCCAAAATCCCTCCCGCGTCAAGCTCCCACCAGATTGTTTTTTTTCAGCTAACCTAGTTGGTCTGTCAAGGCACTCTAGTCCAAGGCGCAGGAGCGATGCAGTTCCAACCGCCCCCACTATGGTCGTGGAGCCTGCAAGTCAGAGCTTACACAGGCAACCGAAACCAGAGCAGGGAAGGAGGGTTACGGTCTCGCTGGTTGGATAGGTTGAGGGAAGTTGGGGAAACCGGATTGAGGGTGAGGTAGAAGTTGTGGGTAGGAAAGGGAGTTTTTAGGGAAGGGTTGACTGTTGCACACTTTTGATGTACTTGGTACCAAGTAGCTATTTGCACATCAGTACCACGTTGCTAGGAAATGGCCCCCTCTGGGGTTGCCCCTAAGTCTTGACCTATGCACATGAATCGGTCCAAAACTAAGCAAACATTATTTTCCAGCATGCAAGACTTAGCTCTGGCTTTCAGTGTCCTGTCTGTAGTAGGGCTGTCAGGTTCTGTGGCAGGTCCGTAGTGTTCAACAGCCGGTCCAAGCTAGAACAAAGGATACGCGTTAAGACTCTCCTCTAAGATCAGTTGACATTCGCATTCATATCCCATTTACATTCATACTATACACAAGGTCCCTCTGAGCCCATCTGTGCACAATATCATGCGTAGGTGTCTGTGTCAACTCAGAACTAGGTTGCACAGCTTTTTTCAGAGTGGTTTTCTCTGACTCCTGATGCGTAATTGCCAGCACAAGATTCCCACATGTGGTCTTTCCTCAGACCGCTGCGGGTGATTCCCACATGTGTTTTCACCTCGTGTACGTCTTGGTTGCAGGTCCCAGGAGACGGGAACACACAGAAGTTTATTGCGGATGTTTCCGGACTCTTATTAATACCCAAAGAAATGCAAGCGCGATATGGCGGCGCGCGACAAACACGCCCACTTATCTCTATAGTTGACGCAGGGGCTTTGGGTAGACTAGCGATGGCCCCCTGCGTTTGTTTCCCCGATCCCTCTGTCAGGAAAATAGTAGGAATGGACTTTTATTGTGTAAGCAAGGGGCCGGGCTGATGCTCCGGTGGGGCTGGGCCCCTCGCGAGTGATGTAGGTGGAGCTGCGGTCCGCACGTCCTCCTTCCATGAAATCTCAAGCGCAAGCCCCGTGCCTCGAGGCTTGCGCATGCGCGGTGAAGTGCCCCACCCGGCTTGGCTCCTGATTGGTCCACGGCGGCCCAGGGCATGCTGGCTATTGTAGTTAGGCGGCGGCTTTACCTGGGAACTGTAGTTTGTAAGAGATGCTTTCCTACCTAAGGGACAAAGCAGTCTCTTATATGGCTGCAATCTTTTAGGTGCAATTCTTACGGCCTGTCCAGGCATTACATTACCAACTACACCCCTCTGTGTCCCTTGTCTTGGTTTGTTCTTGGCCTTAGCCCTGACATGGTCGCTTACGCGGAGCTCGCTAGAGTTTATATTGCTAAGTTAATTTCCACAACTTACAGTCGTCTAGTCAATTCTACTGCTACGTCCGTTTCCTGCTGCTGACATCTACAACTGCTCGATGACTGTCAACCGTGTGGCCTTGGCCTTCCGTCCAGGAACTTGCAGTAGGGAGAGTGGGGCCCTGGGTTTTATTCCTCTCTCTGAGAATGTATTTCTTTCACCCCTCTCTTTCTCTTTTTGGTCTGGCTGGTGCTAACCTCTGCTATGGAGAGGACTCCTTTTAAATTCTTGCCTTCGTGTAATGACAAATTTCCCTGGGAAGACCCATCACCCATGCAATCGCTGTCTTCCTCGTGACCCCAATGAGTGCTCATGCACGGCCTGTAAGCTCTTCCGACCGAAAACCTTGAAAGACAGGTGGACTAAATGGCGGGCGGCCTACAATATGCAGGCCGAAAACTTTTCCTCCGTCGGCACCTTCGCTCTGGACGACGAGGTATCTAACGGCAGCCATGGCTCTGAATTGGAAGCCAACGACCTCTCAGCGGAGCCTGCGTGCTCCCAGATGCCTGTCCCCGGCCCCGACAGACAGGCCACCTGCACTGTTATGGGGAAATCACATCCTGGCAACAAGGGCACCCACACACCAAGTACACACAAGCACAGAATCCCTAAGGCCTCTTCGGAGTCGTTGAAGAAGCACTCGATGCCCACAGCACTGCCGAAGTTTCGACAGCACCTGCCAAACCTCATGGTTCGACGCTCTTCAAGCAACCATATTTGCGGCATGCGACTGGGCATCCTTCTGGAACGGATGTTCCCACTAAAGAATCCTCTGTTGTCGACCCACCATCCAAGGGCGCAAAAGCGCCGGAGGACCCGGTGGAGTCACCGATCATGACCGTGCCTTCAGGCTCGTCTAGACCCTCTATACAGCTGCCAAAACTTTGCGGAAGCTTTTCGGAAATCATTTTGGTGGCCAAGGAGTATAAAGACACCCCATCTTGTTGAAAGGACTATTTTGAAGCCCCTCAGCCTCTCTCTAGGGCCTTGTTAGGAAAATAAATTCCCCCCTTCTGGGCTGCTCTTCCCTCCTCCTAACCATTCAGCTTCTTCTCTATGGTATGGACTAGGGAGAGGTTTGAGCAATACATGGAAAAATGTCCCAGTTTATTGACTTTTCAGGCAAATATATCATACCCAAGAGACCTAGGGAAGTGGACTCCTGCCCCTTCCCTCATTATTGCAGAAACTCCCCACCTCTGCACAGGGACACCAAGAAGACATCTTGCAGGTCCCAGGTGGCCCATTTCAGGAGGATTCTTATGAAGAACGTAACCTCTTTGATCAAGACCCAAAAGATGAGGAACTAGACTCCGACCAGGCGGAGGACCAGGGTCCTTGGCTTAGACCTACACATACCGCTGACCCAGGCGCCATCTGTTTGGATCCCCCTTCTACTCCTCCACAAATAGTCGTCGCATGTTGATGACCAGATGTTGTTCAACTCCATTTTAAAAAGAGCAGCCGACCATTTTAAAATTGCAACACACAAAGCCGCTCCAGACTTAGACTTCGTGGAGGATATCCTCAAGGAGAAGGCTCCAACTAGCCAAGCCATTCCTTTACTGAATTCCATAAAGAAGCACCTGGCCCCTTCTTTGCTGTCCCCGTCTCTCACACAGGCAGTTAACCCACGGGTTGAGAAATAATTTCACCCAACACTCCCCGACCCCCCTCTACATCACGGGTCATGCCACACCAGAATCCTTGATCGTTACGCCTGCTGACGGTCGTGGCTGAAGGCAGACCAGTAACACAAAACATACTAAAGAACACACTGGACTCGGCTGAGACCGCTGGACGCACCCTCGCTGAGGGTACCCCGTTTCAAAGACATGACTGGTTAAAAACGTAAGGGTTCAAACCCGAGACTCAGGCCTCCCTGATTAACAAGCCAGTGGAGGATTCAAACCTTTTTGGGAAAGCGGTTGATGACTCTCTAGAGATGGCAAAGAAAGAACACGAGACTCTAAAGTCACTTAGCCAGATAACATCTAAAGCCTTGCACCACCGTGGAGGCTCTAACGCACGCCAGTCCTTTCGTGGCCAATCCTTCTTCCGCTTGCCCCAGGGGCAAAACGGCTCAGGAAATAATTCCTGGTCCTCCGTTCAAGGCTCCTCTGGTAACTTTCAATATCAGCAAAGAGGCCCTGGTAGGGGCAAAGGTAGAGGCAGAAACACTACTCCCAGAGACTCCCCGGCCTCCACATCAAAGTCACTTGCCGATTCGGGTCCCCTCCCACGCTTCCCCCTCGTGGTCACCTAACTTCATTCATCCACACCTTGGAGGGGATCACTCCAGATCAGTGGGTACTAAAGACCGTTGCACACAAGGGTATTGTATTGAGTTTCTCCGACCACCTCGCTACCACCCACTGAGAAGCAGACGCCTGTCGTCAGAACACCTGTGCATCCTGCTAGAATTCCAGGTCCTGCTGGAAAAGGGCGCCATCAAAGTTGTCCCCCTTCTCCAAGTAAACAAGGGTATTTATTCTTGTACCCAAAAAGGATCTCACCATGCACTCTGTTTTAGACCTGCGCCCTGCAAACAAGTATGTAAAACCTCAAAAGTTCAGGATGACAACACTTCAGGAGGTAATTCCACTGCTGCAGCAGAGGGATTACATGGCCACATTGGACATGCAAGATGCATACTTTCATAATTCAATGTTGCCAGCGCACAAAGTACCGTAGGTTTGTGATGGAGGACACCCACTATCGGTTCAAGGTTCTCCCCTTAGGCATTGCCTCAGCCCCAAGGGTGTTCACAAAGGTACTGGCGGTAGTAGTGCCTCACTTGCGCAGGCAGTCTTTCCTTACTCGACGACTGGTTCATAACAGGGGATCTGTACGGAACATAACAAATACCCAGAGGACGGTAGATCTTCTCTCCAACCTAGGATTCTCTATCAACGAGAAAAAATCCAGTCTAACCCCCAGTCATGTCTTACAATTTCTGGGGGGCTCTAATTTAGACAGAAGACGGGCTCGTCTTTCCCTCCAACGAAAGGGTTGAAAACATGCTGTTCCTGATCCCTCACTATGCAGCCAGCCATCGTGTTACCGTACGCAAAGCCATGCGACTCATGGGGTTGATGGCTAGATGCGTCTACCTAGTTCCTCACGCACGTCTGCGCACGTCTGTGCGTGCCCCATGCAAGAGTGGCTCTCGAGCCAATGGTGTCAGGCCAGCGGCCAGTGGGACGATCTAGTGGTTGTCTCGACAGCCCTCGTTCAGTCTCTGCAGTGGTGGTCAAGCAAAAGCCTTCTGCAAGGCAAGACCTTCATCAACCTGCAGTAGAAGCCACTCACACCACAGACTCATCTCTGATGGGGTGGGGAGCTTGCCTCCTTCAACAGACTGCCCAATGTGTGTGGTCTCCAGCAGTAGCATCCAAACAATCGTCAACCGGTGTTCAAGCCCCTGAAAGCCTTCCAAACACACCTCCAGGTGATAACTGTGCTAGTCCTCATGGACAGTACTACGGCCATGTACTACTTAAACAAGGGGGCACTCACTCTCTAGGGCTGTCCAAACTGTCCCAAAACATTTGTAAGTGGGCACTCAAACACATGTTCATCCTTTCAACACATGTTCCAGGGGAACTCTATCTTTCTGCCAGAGGTACTCGGCAAAGACTTCCCCCCTACCCGTAGAGCACAAGTGGTGACTGCAGGAGGACATTTTACTCGGCGTCTTTGCAGAATGGGGCTTCCCAGAGATTGACTTGTTCACCACTCTGGAGAACGCCTAATGCCCAGATTACGCCTCCAGGTACCCACAGACCCGCACCAAGGGGAACGGTCTTTGGATAACTTGGTCTGGGAGATTTGTCTACTCGCCTTCTCTTAAAGTCCACTGAGCTGCACTTTCGCCGTACACCACGTCCCAGAGCAAGGTTTCATGGTTGAAAACTCCTGTAATTAAAGCCTTTATAGAAGGGGTAAAGAGACTCCCCATCTCCAACCCAGCTCCCGGGTGGGACCTAAATGTTGTTCTTACCAAACTAATGGGGCCTCCCTTTGAACCAATGCACAAGGCTAACCTTAAAGCACTCACCTACAGGATTGCCTTCCTGGTGGTGAGCACCTCTAAGGAGAGTTAGTGATCTACAGGCCTTTTCAGTTCAGGATCCATTCATCATGATTCACAAAGACGAGGTGGTTTTGCGCCCACATTTATCCCAAAGTTCCATGTGTAAGCATAGCCCAACTAACAGGGTTACCCCTTAATTATACTGGTACCCCTAATCATGCTCACACCAGAGTAAATGCACCCCTCTAGGGAATTAAGGCCAAGAGTCTATCTTTCCAGGATAACAAATGTAATCTTTACAGAAATGAGGATGGAGCAAAGAACTCTGCTCCCTGAATGGCCTTCTGTCCCTCTTCCGTTCCTGGCTCCTCCAGACTGGTGCCAGGCAAGAGCTTTTCTACTCTTAGCTTGGTCACTGGATATGGGCATGGCTCCATCAAAAACCGTCCTCCTTCCCTACACCAGGGATGCTCCAGTCTTCCTTTCTTCATGGTCGGATTTCTGTTTAGGACATGCTTCTTAACATATTGCTAGCTTATGCATGAATATCATTTAGCTTCATTTTTTTCCTTTATTTTGCTACCTAGGAACTATTATATATAAAAGCATTTTCCTGTCCTGATCTCCATATTTCATTAATTCTTCTCATATTTTTATCTGGTCCAGTAATTCCCCTTATGTTTTCCATAATTTTATAAGGTCCATATTTGGACCTTATATTTAAATAACTGCCTTCTGTTAGTGCCCGCCCATTTCTGTGTGTGATATTATATTTGCATGAAAAAAGCTTTCTCAGTGCCCCCCTTCCCTTGGGTTCATTGCAGTGCCTAGAAACTGTCAAAATAAGTCTTCCCTAGTTCTAAAGCGCTTGGGAATGAAGGATGGTCCTAGCCCCTTCCCAACACACGTAAACCAGTCCATAGAACTAGCCACCTTTTCCCCCAGAACCCCACTAGCGTGGTGGATAGCAAGCCTCCACACACTGGATGTAGGGAGAGCGGTTATCTACTATCTGGAAAAGACAAAGCCACTAAGCAAAAAAGAAAACAGTAATTTGTTTCAGTGGCAACTGTTAGGGAAGGAGACCCTGTCTCTAAATCGGCCATTTCCAAGTGGATCATAAACTGCATCACACTGTGTTTCTGTCTTGCAAAGAGGGATCTACCCTTCACGCCTAGAGCACACTCTATTCGGGGAACAGGGGCTACCATAGCATTTATTGTAAATGTTCCTCTCGATTCCATTTGCAAAGCAGAAACCTGAAGTTCTGTACACACCTTTTATACAACACTACTGCCTGGATACACGTTCTAGGTCTGATTCTCAGGTGGGACAAGCCATGCTAAGACCTCTTTGCTACTGTTCCCTCACACATCCCACCACCATCTCAGGTTACTGCTCGGTAGTTTATGCACAGCATGTGATTCTAGGCAGATCCACAAGCATCAGAAGACATGCATTACTCACCGTAGTAGCATTTCTGATGATTGTAACTGCTTAGATTAACATGCGCCCACCCTCCCTCCCCTCGTGGAGTAGAAGGAACATAGACCTATTACACCTTCTCTCTTCTGTACTCGCTCATGCAGACTATAAGGCTCCCTCACAGGAGAAACAAAACAACCAGTGGGACCTCGATTCGTGACAGATTTTGGGTACAGTACACGTCACGTTAGGGATAGTGTTACAGTCACACCCATGTCGACATCCCTTTTGATCTTCGAAAGAAAGATACAATACTCTGTGATTTCCACTAGATTTCAGACTATATACACAGCATGTGAATCTAAGCAGATACTATTACGATGAGTAATGCATGTCTTATCACCCACACCCGAGTGGTGGGCCCTAAGCAAAGCTGAGGGCGCATAACAGGTCTAAAACCCTTATAATTCTGTTTTTGCTGATTTTTACACATAAATGCAGATGGAAATCAGATTTGTTTTGTTTGTTTATTATTTTAATACATGGAATATAACGGAAATGCGGGTGGCTTGGTTCAGCCTTTAAGTTCTTAATCATGCATTGCGGGGCAAAGGGTGCTCAAAGGAACACAAAGATGAATTCATGTCATGTTTAAGTCGGTTAAATGGCTTCAGATATGCACACATTGAATTGTTGTGTAAGGAACCAGCTCTGTAAAACTCTCATTACAGTTATCCAAGTGCAAATATGTTTTTCAAGTAAATAAATGTCAAAACATACTAGCTACAAATTATTTTATCTAAACATAAATGTGTATAGAGATAAAATGTTCAATATATAAATATGGATCCCTCTCTTTCTATGCGCTGACTATGCTATTTTGGTATCCCTAACTCCTGTAGGTTTGGAAAAGCAAGGCATAGCATTTCATGAAGTGTATACAGTGGCCTAACCATTAATATTGATAAAAAGAAACTGATGGTATTTCACCCTTCCCACATAAAACAGAGATTGCATTTAAGCATCAATGACCACAGGCTCGAACAAGTTGATAGCTGTGATTATCTAGGCATCCGATTTACCAGCAACAGCAGTTGGATGGCTCAGCTGGAAAAATTAGTAATTAACCTAGCAAGAGCCTGCAATGCTGTCCTTAAGTTTGACTACAACATGGGAATGGGGCCCTTTAACCAGCTCTGAAAGTGTACAACGCACAAGCAGTGAGTGACAAAGGCAGCCTATTGGGCTGAAACCTGGGGACACACCAAAACTCCTAGACTTCAGGTAGTGGAAAATAGGTTTTTAAAAATAATCACAAATCTACCCCAAAGCATGTCTAATATAGCGTTCAACATAGTTTGACCAAGAGCATATAGCCGATGTGTTCGTTTTCCACCCAATATTGCAATGGGTCCGTGTCGCACTTGGAGAAGTACAGAGAAGCTCCAAGGGACCTCTTATCAGAAAGTGGAGGCAAGGATCTCCCTTGGTGTAGGCACATAAAAAAATCATTTAACTCCATGGACCTTGGGTCTCTTTGGACAGATCCCCTGCGATTGATGGCTGCACAGAAAAGGTAGTGCAGATGCTATTCAACGTGATCCTGAAGGGAAGAACAGATGCATTCCTCATGCCAAGCAGCTTATTAGTCCTGCAAACCAAACTGGCTATGGGAACTATCTTGATGTGCTAACACCTCCCTACGCATATACCTGAGCTATAGATTTGGCACTTTTCCACTAGAGACATTGTTGTATACTTGCCATATGACTGATTTAGATGTATGCTCAGTCTGTTTGGGAGATAACGACACAATAGAACATTTCCTTTTTTTGTGCCATTTCTACTGGTATACTGTGTCGAACCAGAAGCAGCAAGTGGTCTTGGTAGGTCACATTCAGGCTGTTTTTATTTAACTAAAAGAAACCTGCCTATCTGTCCCTAGTGCTAAAAGTGATTTCCCTACTGTAGGGGAGGCATGGTATCACAGGTATGACACTGACACAAAAGGTACAATTTGTAAAACCTTTATTAAAGTTTCTGGGTTTAGAAAACCTCCTACTTTGCCCTATAACTAGGATGGGAGTAGTCTTGACCATCAAATAATAAATAAAAGTCCTAGTTGCATCTGTCAAATCAAAATGGCCTATGCTAACAAAACCTAATGCCTGCCCTATCTCTTGTACAAAAAGTGTATAAAGGAGATAAGTATGTAAAGGAAAATCAGTTTTCAAAATATAAAGAATAAATGTGGCTGAGTGTGCTCTCTTCCCCATGTTAGACAGCACAGAGTATGGCAGTCCTCATAGGAAGGATGACACGCACTTGCTCAGGTATTCAACAAAAAGGCAGTTCAAAACATGGATCGGGGCCCGTCTCGCCTTCCATGTTAAAGAGTCTCTTTTCAGTCTTCCACACAAAGTTCAACAAAGTTCACGTTGGTCCCCCTCTGTCAGGCTCAGACCTTTCACAACAAAAGTTTAACACTACTTGCAGGGGGGCTCCCTTCCTCAAACTTATTACACTTCGGTTCTCCCTCAGTCGGGCTCAGACCGTTTCTGGTTTGTCGAAGACTTTAGATTGTGCGTGGCTTTCCCCTCAGACCTCTGCAGGACCACTTCGACTCAAAGTTCAATGTTCAGCTTTTTACTCTCCCGTTCTCTCTGGGTTAATTCTGATCACTTTGCTTTTACTGTTTATCCATTTTATACAAACAATTCACCTTTCACAGAGACTTTCGAGTGGTCTACTTCCTTTCGCCAGACTACGCAGTATCGCTGAATTCACAGCTGTCCTTGCTTCAAAGTTCATTCACAGGTCTGCCTTTCTTCGCGTCTCATCCACACACGTGCAGCCTTCACTTGCGATATAATGTTGCAACTTCAATCTTTCCTTAACAAATACTGGTTTCTCAGGTCGCTTGCCAAATGACCGGCTGTGTGTGTTCTTTTCTTGTCTTTACAGTTTTCCAATTCACGAGTCAAGGTTAGTACCACAGGCTTTCTCTCGCCGCCCCAACTCTAAAGTTCACCCGGGAGGGTCCCAGGCATCCTTTAAACACAGTGCAGTTTTCTGCTTTGGGATTTGGCCTTCTCCACATGTCTTTTGCTGCCTTTTGGACGCAACAACCTCCTGTAGGGAACTCCTGGGGTTCTCGACCCGCTGCTCTCATCCCTTTGTAATGTCACTCAACTCCAGTAGGTTCGCCTTCACCCCAGAAGTTCTGCTCTTACTCGTGTTCCACCTTGCTCCGAGTGTGTGTCTATGTGCCGCCTTTTGTCCGTGTGAGGAGAGCTAATTGGTATCAGCTATATGCACTTAGTCAAGTGCCTGACTTTGCCTGACCTGATTAACAGGACGTGTTTAAGATTTAGTCTTGTTACTCTGTCGCCCACTTCCTCTGCCCAGTGTTTGTGTCGAAAGGGGAGGAGGAGGGTGGGTTGGGACATTGCAGAATCCTAAAAATAGGATGGGTTAGGTGTACAAAAAAAGGTGAAATACCGCGTCTCACCATCCAATGCCTCACCCCCACTTCCCCAGGTGATCCTCCCACACTGGTCCATCCCCAGGGTCTGGATCCAAAGGCGATGGCCGTGCCCTGGCCACCTGAGAGAGAGAACCCCTGGACTAGTAGGCGAGACACCCTTTGGTTTTTCACACTACCTATGAACTAAAGCGAAGGGTGCTCGTTTACTGTCAAAATAAAAAATATAGTCCTCAATCCAAAACCTATCCAAAATCTGGCCCTGCCACTTGAACAAAACAACATAAAATTAGGCCAGAAACATGCTCTCTCAGTTCAGGCTTTATCCAGCTAATGTTGTTGGGGTCACTCCCCGGACAGTGTTCACAGTTCACCAAATAAATAATCTTTAACTTTCACCAAAGCAAACTTGTTAGTTATTTCTATAGGCTACTCATAAAAAGTAGCGAATCTCTATCTAAGCCAAATTTTGAATGGCTTGTCCGCCCACATGATAACTCCTTCCAGTGCCAGCTGCTTCGGAATACATTTTTGCAGTAGAGTGCGCTGTGCGTCGCCATGGACTCGATGTCCCTCGAATGTCTCTGTCCACTCTTGAAGCTTACCTCATCGACAGTATATATAGCACGCACCGCGCTCGTTACTTCAGTTCTGTTTTTCCACTGGCTTTGCTTCGGTAACGGTGCTGTCAACTATTAAGGCGATTATCCTGAAAATTTGGATTCCTAAGACCGGTTTTAAGAAATGCGTCCAGTGTGGGTCGAAGATGTCAATTACCGATCCTCACTGCATTTGTCTGTGGTGCTTAGGCTTCGACCACAAGACGGCAGACTGCAGTTCCTGTCAGTCTATGACTTTGAGTGCACGACTGGGAGTGCACTGAAGGAACAAAAGGGCAAACTTGCTGCAGGTAGGCCCCCTCAGAAGTCCCTTTCCACGTTGCCTAAAAAGAAAATCGCACAAACAGTTTGAGGGATGAGTCGCTTCTGAGAAAACACTCTAAGAAAAGAGAGCGGTTCCCGTCACTCCTCCTTGTCGCCGAGAAGAAGAGCAAAGAAAAGGCACCATAGGTCTCTGTCTTCTGACTCCTCTCCTGAATGCAAGGTCGCATGCCCAGGTAGGTCATCTTTGAAGGCTGAATGGGATAAGTTCTGTCTCCAGATGATGAAAATCTTCAAAAAGGCTTCTGCGGCCCTTTCGAAAGAAATGCTGAAGGGTCACGAGCCTGTCGCGCCTGCCCAGGCTGATAAGGAGTCCAAGCAGGCTAAAGCTTGCATGCCCTCGAGCCCGTTCCTCTACCATCGTAGACTCCGAGTCACGGGTCGAGCCCGTAGAAGACATAAACTGCGCTGAAGCCATCGACTTCCTCGTAAGAGTTCTCAGAAAAGCTTTAAGCCTTTGGCCAAGAAGGACTTTTTCAAGTCTCTATCGGCTATTTTTGAAGAAGCTGAAGCCTCAGAACAAGATACCCCACCTTTTGGCATGGAATCTGGAATACCTAATGTTCCAGAGGCACTAGTGCCTGAGGAGTCGAGGATTGATTATTTATATGAGAGCCTAAAGAGTCCAAGTGGCATCAACACTTCCGCTGAATTGACTTTGTCACGTCTGCCCCGTCTGAGCACGCCGAGACATCATACAGACAACTAATGAAAAGAGTGACTGAATGCCTGAGGTGGGGGAGGTCAGCTACTGTCTATGAACAGGATGACTGAACGGACATTCTAGACAAGGGTCCACAAAAAGACCCTATTTTACCATTTCATACAACACTACAAAAATGAGTAATGGCAAACGGGGAGAGACCAACCTTGCTGTCAGTAAAACTTTGGCCATGAAATACAAACCTTCTAACATTGGTCCGGTACCCCTCTCAAGGCATCCTACCATAGAAACCCTTGTGGTGCAGGCTGCAGCAGCTTGCCCTACATCTATCCAGATAGGGAGAACAAGTGGTTTGACTCACTAAAATGTTTTTTTCAGCCAGTAGTGTGGCTCTTAAGTCTATCAATGCCACTTGCACTCTGGCCACATTTACCTACACCTTGTGGGACTGTATTGCAATGGCAGTTGAGCATATCCCTGAAGGAATAGAAAGGGAGGGTTTCCTTAATATTGTAAAAGATGAAAGGATGCAATTTGCGAATCCCTCCAATCAGGTTTGGACTCTGCTGATAGTGTTAGCAGAGCCATGGCTGCTAGCACAGTAACGTGCAGGTTTAAATGGTTACGAAAGTCTGAGTTCACACTGGATGTACAGTCCAAGCTTCTTAACATGCCCTTTGATGGCACAAACCTTTTTGGAAACAAGGCTGATGAAAACTTTGAAAAATTACAGACCTCAAAGGCAGCGGCCCAATCTCTGTCACTTTATGACAGCCTCAACCTACTGCTCGACATGGAGGCGTGGGTCCTTTTACTGCTATTTCTCAATTGGAAGAGCGAGAGGCCTGGCCACTCAAAGAGGACAGTGAACATTCCCTTGTGGTGGACGAGGAGGAGGTGCCAAGTGTGCCCAGGCAACAGCTACCTTACCTTCAGTCCCTGCTTCAGCTGCCTCTAAACCACTCAGAGGGCTTTGTCCACAGGACTGTGGTAGAGGGCAGGTGCAGTCAGTATTTGGAAGAATGGCAGGGCATTACTTGCGATGCTTGGGCCTTGCACCTTGCAAACAGTGGCCCAGGGTTACTGGCCCCCCTTTTAAGAAGGCTTCTGGATCATCCACCAGGGAGCCACTAACGCAAAATTCCAGATCCGTTTCTCTTGCAGAAGATCTCCAGTCTACTAGAGAAAGGTGCTATAGAGCCAGTACCTGTGATGGAAAGGAACATAGGGTGGTACTTCCCTTACATTTTGATCCCCAAAACGGACAGGATTGAGACCCATTTTGGACTTGAGATACTTGAACAAGTTCCTCAGGAAGGACAAGTTCAAAATGGTTAACCTTTCTCAGATCCTTCAGGCCCTCCAACTCTAGTTTGGATGGATGCTTACTTCCATGTGCCTATTCATCACAAGCAAAGGAGGTACCTGAGGTGCGCCATTGGCGGTTCTCACTATCAGTTTCCAGTTCTGCCATTCGGGAGGGCCTCTGCCCCAAGGGTTTTCACGAAGTTGATGGCGGTGGTGGCAGCAAGTCTCGGGAGGGGAGGCATTCACGTCTACCCCTGCCTGGACGATTGGCGGATCAGGGCCCGTTCTCCCGAACAAGTCCCGGAACATCCCAGCATCACCTACCACACTCTCCACAGGCTGCGCTTCTCCCTCAATTTCTAGAAGTCCCACATGATAAAAAGCTTCAATTCATCGGAGCGGTCTTGATTCCTTCCTCTGAGAAAGCCTCGCCACCCGAGGTGAGGGCTTAACACATTCAGCAGATGGTCCTCACATTCCAAAATGCCCTGCTTCTTCCGGACTTTGATTTCCTAATGTTACTTCGCCTCATGGCATCTAGCATTTTTCTGGTGCCGGAGGCTTGTCTGAGAATGAGACCCCTCGGATCCCACTGGTCTCAGTTTTCAGGGCAAGATGGCGGATCTACTTCAGGTTCCGAACAGGGTCACACAGGATTTCCTGTGGTGGGCCTGCAAGGACAACATTCTGAAGGCGGAACCCTTTTGGCAGCCATGGCCGGAGATAACAGTATGCATCATTCATGGCATGGGCTACCCTCCCCCCACCCCCAACGATCTGACTGGCAGCGTTCGTTGGTCTCCATTGGAGTTCAAACTACACATCAACCTTTTGGAGCTGAGGCAATCAGACTAGTGCTGAAGGCCTTTCTATCCTCTCTATGGGGAAAGAATGTCTTGATAATGACGGACAACACAGTGGCCATGTACCACCTGAACAAGAGAGGAGGGGTAGGGTCATTAGCACAGTGCATAGAGGCAATGCAGCTCTGGTTCTTAGCCCTTTAAGAAGGAATCTGCCGATCAGCAGTTCATCTAGCCGGAGATGAGAACACGGCGGCGGACGCTCTGGCCAGACAGATCAGTCTCCCACAAGTTGGATCTTGCTCAGGAAGTCCTTCAAAAGATCATCACCCTTTGGGGAACCCCTCAAGTAGATCTGTTTGCATCCAGAGTCAACAGGAATTGCGCTCTATTCTGCTTCAGGGAATTTCCTCGGAGAGCTCTAGCGGACGATTTCATAGTGGACTGGAAGTTTCCACCCCTGTACGCTTTTCCTCCAGTCCCGTCATTCCTCATGTGATTAGGAGGTTGAGAAAGTTTGGAAAATACATGATCCTGATTCTTCAGGATTGGGCCATTAGGATGTGGTACCCAGACCTTCTGGACATGTCCATCTGCCCTCCATTTTGTCTTCCGCAAAGAGAGGACCTTCTCTCGCAAGAAGGGGGTCGGTTTACCCATCCAGAGGTCAAGACTCTCAACCTTCAGACTTTGGTTCTGAGAGGTTGAGGATTAAGGATTGAGATCCCCCGAAGATGTGATGGAGATTTTGTATTCGGCCAGAAGGCCAGCAACAAAATCTTTGTATCGTTGCCATTGGAACAATTTCTGCAGCTGGTACAGAGATAAACCTGTGGACCCTTTCTGTGCGATGATCTTAGTGAATCTGGCTAATCTTGGGCTCCAGATGGGCACTATGAAAGGATACTTGGCAGCGCTATCCATTTTTAAGTAAACGCCTGAGCAGGCTTCTTCCTTTGAAATGCCTATTGTGATTCAATTCTTGAAGGGGCTCACAAATGTGTTCCCTCCAGTCCCTTTTGTAGTTCCCGTTTGGGATTTTAATCTGGTTTTGAAATTCCTAATGTGTCCCCCTTTTGAGCCACTTCATGCCTGTCCATTAAGGCTACTAACATTGAAGACAGTCTTCTTCACAGCCATAACATCTGAACGCAGGGTCAGCGAGTTGCAGGCTTTGTCATGCAAACGGGCGTTCACAACATTTGATACGGAAAAAGTTGTACTGAAAGTGCAAACCACTTTTCTTCCTCAGGTACTTTCGTAATTTCACCTATCCCAGAAAATTGTATTGCCGACCGTCTACCCCTCGCCTCATCCTGGTAAGGAAGAGGAGAGGCTTCATAGACTTCACCCCAAAGGGGCTTTAAGCTTTTATATTTCTTACATGGCAAAGGTGAGGCAAGATGACTAGTTGTTCGTTGGATAAACTGGACACAAACTGGGTCTTGCAGTGACGAAGCAAACTTTCTCCCGTTGGATAATTTTAAGCATCACTGAGTATTGTGGCCTGGCCGGTAAGGATGTCCCAGCGACCTTACAGCCTCATTCGACAAGAGGCGTGGCCAATTCATCAGCTTTGAAAAGAGTGGTGTCTTTATAGGATATCTGTGCGGCAGCCACTTGGTCATCTTTACATACTGTTATAAGACACTGTTGTCTGGACTCTGTGTCTGTACAGGAGGCAGGATTCGGGAAGGCTGTGCTTCATAGCATTAATTACACATCTTGAATATTCTTACTCCCTCCTCCTATACCAAACTGCTTTGGGAGGGTATCATAGGATGAGGAATACCTGGGAGGACACAATCCATTCGAAGAACAAATTACCCCTGGTAATGTTCTTTCGTCTGGATGTTCCTACCACGTATTCCTCATCGCCCCTCCCACTCTACCCCTCATTAGAATTTCTGTGCATTACACCATTCTTTTTATTTATTTTTTTGGAACCAATTTATTAAGAAGAATTTCATATAACAAGAATAAACAAAAATAATATTATACTAATACAAATGCAAGATCCAAATTCCTTGAATGTAATCAACAAATTAGAAGAAATCCATCAACCAATAAGAACAACATATTAAATATACTAGTAACAAATGGAGGGAAGGCGTGTGAGAAAGGTGAGAAAAAATACATAAATAAAGGGGGCGGGGGACCGAAACCAGAGCTCAAGACACTTCAGTCAACAGTCACAATCCACATGAAATAGTGCAACAATATCATATACTTTCAGAATAATACAAAAAATTACTTATTTTAGCAGCAGGTTTCTGCCCAAACGAATGTGTAAATCAGATCCAAGTTCAGGAATGGCCCGCACATTTTTTTTAAACTGTGTTCTTCTTTAGCATATTGCAAACAGTATAAATTTCCTCCAACCAGCTGTTCTACTTCAAAGAGGTTGCTGCTTTCCAGTCACGAAGAATCAATTTCTTTGCCACTGCTGCTCCTCTCAAGCCCAGGTGATTTGATATGTATTCAAGTCTCCATATTTCTTGGTTTCCCCCAGGATGAGAGTCTCAAAGTCATATTCCAGGTCTTCTCCTAACACTTTATTCATCACCCTAGCAATCCCACTACAGAAGTCTTTCAACCCTCTGCATTCCCATAACATGTGTTCCAGCGAGCCTTGACCCATACCACATCTCCAGCAAGTATCCGACTCTGCTAGGGCATGCTTGAATAGGCGGACTGGAGTCCAAAACACTCGATTAAGGATCTTCACTTGGCGATCTCATTTGCCTATATTCAGGGACATCATTTTGATGTTACTACAGATACCAGTCCATTTGTCTGTAGTCATTTCTTCCTTCAGACTCGCCGACCAGGCCAGCATGATCTTCGAATCCGGTTCAGGGTACCCACTTAATATGTTGTACATCTTGGAAGCCAAATGATCACTACCGCTAATCATCTTAATACTGGTCAATAAATCTGATCTGTCTAAAGATGGCAAGTTCACAGCACTTCTCAATCTCCTATATTCGTCATATGAGCAGTCTGACAAGTTGAATTCATTTTTAAGCTCTCGAAAGTCTTCTTCTCGACCCCATGAATAAATCTCCAATTTTCTTGATCCCAGCAAGGAACCAACTGTTCCAAAGTTAGACTTTATCTTTTTTAATCATCGGGTTCAAACAAATTGACGAAGCAGCTGTCTTTCCAGGAGTCAATTTAGTAGTGACCTCATAAGACTTCCATGTAGATCTTAGGAAGTCTGTTAGTACTGAGCTGCTATCACAATTTACACTTGTAGTGGAGAGAATAGCCCAAGCATCTAAGGGACCTGCCCCATTTGCCTCTGCTGTGACCCATTCATCATTCCCTTCTGATAAGAATGGTAGGATATGTCTAAGAGTGAATGCCTTATGGTATCTTTCTAAATTTGGTATGTTCAAGCCTCCCTTGTCAGAATGGAGTTGCAATTTCATTCTGGGAATCTTTTATTCCATATGTAAGTCTGGAGCATGCTATTCAAGCTCTTCAAATCAAATTTCCTCACATGGAGTGGAATCCTACCTAAAACATAAGTAAGTTTCCGCGTCGGCATCATCTTTATGGCATTACCCTTGCCACCTAATGACAGGTTAAGAGAGTCCCAACAGTGTATTTCATATTTCATTTTCTGAATACACATGTCCATGTTTACTTTCATCATGTAACTCATATCCTTATTGACCCATATGCCTAGTACTTTATTTTTGATGCGCACCATCTGAATCCATAACTCTAGACTGTTGCGTTGTTTATAGCATTTGCACAGGGCAACACTTCCATGATTATTGACCAAAATCTTCTATAAGCCTCATCAATTCTCAAATTGATGTTGAAAGATCCTGCACCATCACCAACAAGTAATCGGCATATAGCCAAAGTTTTTGACAGGTCACATTATAGTTGATCCCCACAATCCTGACCTCTGACCGTCTTGCTTCTGCCAGGGGTTGCAGAGAGATCACAAATAGTAATGGGGACAATGGACACCTTTGACGTGTCCCCCGCTGCAAATAAAACTTCCCCGATATTTGACCATTAGTGTTGATCTCAGAAGTTGGACCATTGAATAAGACTTTAACCCAACTTAAGAATTCCAATCCAAAATTAATTTGTCCCATTGTTTAGAATAGGAATTCCCACCTCACCCTATCAAAAGCCTTTTCGGCATCAAGTGATAAGGCAACTGACTCTATTTTTGTTTTCTGACATTCTTCAGGGTCAGCAACAACTTCCTCATGTTCGTTGCAGAGACTCTTCCTTTAACAAAGCCCGCCTGGTTTAGATCAATTAGCCTAGAAAGGACTTTCTCCTACCAAGTAGCCATAATCTTAGATAAGACCTTACTGTCCGAATTGATTAAACTGATTGGTCTATAGCTACCAGGATCTAACTCTGATCAATCTGGTTTGAGTAGAAGAGAAATTGTTGCATGACGTAGGGATGGCGGTAAAAATCCACTTAATCTATTATTCTTAAACATATCTCTCATCATAATCAAAACATTGTCAGGAATTGCACAAGAGAATTCTGAGGGAACACCATCTGGCCCTGGACATTTCCCCATATTCAGACTACATACAACTTTCTTGACTGCTTCTAATGATATTTCAGAGTCCAGAAAAGAGTTCTCTTCTTTCAATTGCTTCATTTCCACTCTTTCAAAGAACCTGACTATTAACTCTTTATTTATCAATAGATTCATTTTCACTGTACACATTAATGTAAAACTGTTGGAATACTTGGTTTATTTCATTTGGGTCCCTCGTCACCCCACAGTCTTTCCTAATAACACATATTGCTCTTGTTGATTCTCTTTTCCTTAACCTGTGGGCTAACAGTCTCCCACATCTCTCTCTGCCTTCATAGTATATACATCTTGATCTAAATAGGGCAAATTCAGCCTTTTCACTAAGGATCTTCTTTAAATCATATTTTACTCATTAATTTCATGTATTTCTCCATATTAGAGTACCTTATTAGCTCCTTTTCCAAAGTATTAATTGATGAACTCAGCTGTTTATCTCCTCGTCCCTTTTTTTCAGTTTAATCCCTGACACCCTCATTGCCACACCACGCATCACACTCTTAAAAGCTTCCCACACAGTTCCAAATCCAACCTCCCCATTCAAATTGTTTCTAATTTTTTAATTTCTTTTTTTATTTTAAAATGTTTCAGTTTAAAAATAAACGTTTCATTTTGTCTTATCAAACATCATATATTTCAATCAATTCTCTTTTTCAATTTTGTCCATAATCTTATTCCAAAAATGAAAAAGTATATAAATCATCCGTTTCTCAATCCCTAGCAATATCCAGGCCCATCTATCCTCGGGACTCATGTCTTATGTGCGATCTCATAAAAGGATCGGCATACATTTCTCTCTTGGTCGAGAGCAGGACAAGTCATAATAAGATGATACAAGCTTTCTGTTTCTGCCTGATTTTTACATATCCGACAAGAGATTTCGTTCTTTCTTGTTGTTTAGTTCTTACTAGTCTTTCCCTTGTGGGTAATATGTTTAACCGAAGTTTCATAAAAAACATTTTGTCTTTATCGGGGAATATGAACAAGTAAGGTGGCAATTCATTGATGGCTCTGATCTCAGTTTTACTTGTCTGATTTTCTTTATAATGGGTTATACATTCATTCGTATTTATCCAGTCATTATACATAATTTGTTTCTTGGCATGTTGAGGTCTTATTTGTAGCATTTCTTCTGTTATATCTTCTTTTCTTAGTGCTAATAATATTTGTTGTTTCCATTTTAATAAAGCCCTTGCATTTACAGGATTAGGCTTTGAAATTGTTTCTAATGTACTCCTCTGCCTCATAAACAAGAATCTTTTTTTAAATCCTCCTCACTCAAAATCGCAGTATTCAACCTCCATACTCTTCCCTTACTAGAGGAATAGGTCAAAGAGAGAACTAAGCTAATTGGAGCATGATCGGATATAATTATACTCTTTATTTCACAACTTCTGACATTCTCTGTCACAATGCCTGCTGTTAGCACATTATCAATACGAGAGTATACATTATGGGCATTTGAATGAAAAGTATATTCCCTCCCGGAGGGATTCTCCAATCTCCAGACATCCGATAGTGAAAAATCTTTCATCAATAATTGCAAAGCCTCTTTGTCTTTCTTCCTGCTATGTCTAACCAATTGACTGTTTCTATCCAGAAAGGGGTCAACCACCAAATTAAAGTCACCACCCACCACCAAGTTGTCGACCCTCCATGCCTCACAAGCATCTACCTAGATCATTGAAGAAGACATCACTATTGATATTAGGCGCATAGATATTGCATACAGTTAGTTCCAATTCCTGAGCCTGGAATTTGACCACCAGCCATCGTCCCAACGTATCCACTTTAAAGTCAACCACACTTCCCTGGAAGTCCTTACTAAACAAAATCGGGCCCCCCCTCGAATTCAAAGAGTATATTGCGTGAAATACCCGACCCGTCCAACCTTTTTCAAATTTACCAGCCTCACTCTCTCTAAAATGAGCTCCTATAAAAGTATTATATCTGCCTTCATTTGTCAGAAATGTGACATTACCTTTTTCCTTTTTATATTATCCTTCAATCCATTCACGTTTCAAGAAATCAAATGCACCAAATCCTTGTTCAAAATACTAGAAACTGCCATCTCCAGAACAAGAACCCTTGTCGAACTAATACCAGAGCCTAAATTGGAAAAATGTACAAATAAACAAAAACTATAAACCAGACTAAAAGAAGAATAAAGTTAATTAAGCCTAAAACAAATCATACTACACCACGGAGCTGCACTGAGAATAAGAACAAGTAAGTAACTATGTTCACACTCCCCCGAACAAGCTCGCCTCCCTCCTATCTACAAAGCAATGAATCCAAATACTTAACTTGAAACCCCCAACCCGTTTATCTGGACAGCCATCAGTATGCAACCATCCAAACCCCACCCTGCAAGTTATAAATGTATCAATCATTTTCCTGCCCTAACTAATAACTTGTACCATTTGACGATCTAACCCTTTGTTTTGGCGGGGAGCTGAAACGCATAACCCCAAGTGGATGCATAACTACATGTAACCAAATAAACACCCTGAAAATCCATCTAAATATTAATCCCATCACATCCTAACAACCCCTTTCCAAACTATTGAACTGGGGGAAAAAAAGGAAGCAAATCAACTGGGAACAAACATTAACCTCAATGGAAAAGCAAGAAAGGAGCAATTTACATACCACTCTGACTAAGTTCCTAATTGCCAGTGGCGTGTCTATGCCCAAATTGCACTGTCTTTCTTAAGTGCCTGGTCTTTTGACCTTGCAAATTCCGGGTATTCTGGAGGGTGGGGCGGACTGAGAACTGAAGTAACTGGTGCAATGCGTGTTATATATACTGTCGATGACGTCAGCATCGAGAGGGGATGGAGACCTTCAAGGGACAGCGAGTCAGTGACAACGCATGGCGCCATTTGCCGCAAAATAAATTGAGAAGCCGCTGACGCTGGTAGGAGTTAACATAAGATGAGGAATACGTGGGAGAACGGTCAGTCTAAAGAACATTACCAGGGTAAGTCCTTTGTTTGTCTCTTGTCCTTTAAAGGAGAGAGGATTCCCTTCCTTCTTGTCAATCACTTTGGCCTTTTTCTTTCCTCCCCTATGTCAGTCTATTCATTATTCTTTTCTGTCATTATCAATTATCACTCTTGTCTTTTTTTTCTCTTAACCTATAAGTACATTATGTCCTTTTGTATGGGTGCCTATACGACTCCTATATATAATTCTGATGGTTGCTAAATTTTCTCCACACATGTTTGGCCATCATGGCATCTTGCCCTTGGTCTATTACATATTGAATTTTCCCTAGCTAAGTACATTTTTTAAAATGTTCTTCACTGCTTGTTTGGGTGGTGTGATTCGATTTTTGGGCAGGCCTCAGCCACTCCCGTCGTTGGGGGATGTGCCACGTATACTGCCTCTGCCCTGAGGCTCATTCTGGTTACTTTCTCCCATTGCGGGACCTGAGGGCCTCGCAGGTAGTCTGCCCGCTCTGCATGGTCTTTTCTCTTTATTATCTTCTCCTTTACCCTTGTCCCTTTTCATCCTTACTTTTCTATATCATTCAGGCTGCTCATTTATGCCAAATGTTTTATATTTCTTTATCCCTCCCATTATTTAGTAATGACCTAATAGCGTGTATTAAACACTATCCTATCTCTTATTGATAACTATCAAATATTACACATGATGTAACTGATTTAATAGAATTTAAATCCATCCAACATGGCGGCCGGTTATACCCGTACCTTGCTGGCGCCTGCTTCAATTGTCTGTTTTCCCTTTTTTGTTAATGCAAACTCACTGGCTTACTTGCGGAGACCTGTTTTCCTGACCGTGGCTTCGCTGAGATTTCTTCTGCCAGCTCATACGGCGGGCAGGCAAACTTCTATGGAGTTCTGGTACACTGGCAGCCTTCCATTAATTTCCATGTAGTGATCGTTTTTTTTCTAAAAACCTTTATTTTTGGTTTGCATATTACATCACAGCTGTTCCACATTTCAACCGATTTCAAGGTGCACAAAATAGTAATACATAAACCCAACATCTCATTTATCTAGACAACAATCAGGTATATTTGCACATCCTCCGAGTTTCCTGTGACGAGCTATCCGGTCTTGGGCAGAGTCTATTCACTATTAGAGTTCTCTTCATCGGGTAGAGTTCTACTCAGGTATGTTCTAAACAGAGTCCAAATGTCTTTTGGTCTACTTGTTGTAGGCGTCATTCCTATGTAAGTTTCTTCGCATTCATTAACGTATGTTAATCCTTTAAGGAGATGTTCTATGCGGGGGGGCGTGACTGCTTTTCCATGTTTGAAGAACACATTTCTTTGCTACTACACATGTGACATTGAACAGTCTTCTAGTTTTCTCTGATACTTTCCCTATATCCCGGAACAGGTATTTTTGGGGGCTGAGCTGCGCAGGGATCTGTGTTATATCCTCTAGTATTCTTGCAACCTCCCGCCATAACCCAGCGATCAGGGGACATGCCCAGTACATATGGAATGCATCTGCTCTGGGGCTTCCGCATTTCGGGAAGTTTCCAGATAATTTGTTGTAGAATTTTGCCATTTTAGCTGGGGTATAGTGGAGCTTATTCAATATTTTAAATTGTATCAGCCTGAGGCCGGCATTTAATGAGACTTTTTTAGACCAAAGGCAATATCTTGACCATTTCCCCTCCTCTATAGTTATGCCCATATCCATCCCCATCCCCCATGAGGCTTTGATATTATTCGATGATTTTGAAGTGAGTTTGGACTATGTTGTATAACTTCGACACCCCTGTACCAGATTGTGAGTATAGTGACTGGAAGCATGCATGTACGGGTGGTTCTTCTGGGTATGTTGGCCATCGCTTCTTAAATGCTGCTTTCATGTGGTGGTATTGGAGGGTGGCCAATTGGCTTCTCCCCACTGTGTCTGCAAAGTCCTCTGGTGTCACGAATCTCCCTTTCGGAAACATGTCTCTCATTTGTCTTATGTATACTGGTATCATATGTGGGTTTAATGCCTGGGAAATTCCAGAGCGGGGCCTGTGAGTCATAGGGTGTGTCTAGTTGTAGTCTTTTACTGATCGCGGCCCAGGCTACAATCGTGGAGGTTGCCGGGTCGAATTTACATTCATCCCTGTGGGTTTTCGTAAATATTATGGAGGGCAGATCGGTTGGCTGGACCCAGTGTCGCTCGATGGTGACATGTGGTGTTCTATCTGTTGGATCCTGCCAGTATTTAGCATATTGTGCTTGTGCCACCACCTAGTACAGTTTGAAATCGGGTGCAGCAATGCCCCTCATTTCGTAGGGTTCCACCAATGTCTCCCATTTCATTCTGTTAGTTCCGCCATTCCATATGAATTTTGTTGCCATGGATCGTAGGTTTTCAAAGAAGGGCCTGCTTGGCCATATTGGAACATTGCTGAACACATACAGGAGCTTGGAGAGCACCACCATTTTAAGTACTGCGATGCGACCGATGAGTGATATAGGGAGCCTAGTCCATACTTGTATCTTAGTATGGATCGTCTGTAACATAGATTCGTAATTGTCAACGTATAGGGACATTCTTTCTCTAGAGACAAGAATTCTGAGATATCTAATACAGTTAGGGGACCATCTAAGACCATGCGTATGTGTAGGGCAGGTAGTGGCTGGTGTTAATGGGAAAATCTCGGATTTTGTAGTGTTTATTTTGTAGGCCGAGTATACAGTGAGTTCTTCTATCACTGTCAGTGTGGGAGCAAGATTTTTCTCTGGTTCGCGTATGTACAATAACGTGTAGTCAGCATATAACGATATGGATTGAAGAATACCGGCCATTCTTATGCCCCTCTGCGCCTATTCTAGTCTGACCGCTGCCGCCACCGGTTCTATCGTGAGAGACAAAAAGTATGGGAGAGAAGGGGCATCCTTGCCTGGTTCCCCTTTTCAATCTGAAATGGTTGGACAGAGTATGATTCGTGGGGACCCTGGCTTTGGGGGAGGTGTAAAGTAGTCTGACACATTGTATGAAATATGGGCCAAATCCAAATTTATCTAGGACCTCGAACAGGTATGCCCATGAAACAGAGTCGCACGCTTTCTCGGCGTCCAGTGATCTAGCCACTGCCTGTACCGCTGGTTTAATCTGTGCCATGACTCCGAACAGTCTGCATAGGTTTAGGGCCGTGGATCTTGTTGGGATGAAGCCGCATGTTAGGCAGAATCCCGTGCAGTGCCTTGAGGGACCACTACACACAATTAAGACTACAGGTGGCAATACAAGTTTTACCTTTGGTACAAGCCTGTAGTACTATGTCAGAGTGGTAGCAGTGGCGGAGCAGCCAGGCTTATCTCAATAGTATATGAGCAGTAGCAGAGATTACACAAAGGGACCACAATTACTGTGACTCAAGCAAACACTGACTCAAGGTTTCAGGTAAGAAAATATAAGTACATTTATTTTTAAACCGTTCCTTATAAACACAACACTTCAATTAAGCTCAAAATAAAAACCAAACGTTAAATATACTACAACTAACCAATTCACTTTGTAAAGTAAGTCTCAAGGTAAGTACCCTGTGTGTGTTGAATGAACCGGTGTTACGAACAAAACATGTTACTGCGAATACGATTGCGATCACTTTTTGACAATTCGGTCTACTAAATAAACGCGTATCCGTGACATGAAATGCTACCATGGCAAAAACACACTTAGCACCTGAGATACCCAGAGGGAGTTGGAGGCAAAAATCACAGGCAATATTTTGGTTAGGCAGGCAGAATCAAGAAACACTCAGACAGGAGTTCAAAAGTCAAAGGGCCGGAGCCAGGGTCGAAAGACACCGGGGCCTGTTGCCGAAGATCACACAGTCAGACAGTTCACGATTCAACATAGCCAAAAGTACTTCAATATTGTCAATGTTTGGAAGCAAAAGTTATAAGAAGGAGGAAAGACGAGGGCAAGCCTTGGAAATGAAGAAAAGGGATTCGTCCAGTTTCCTCAAGTACAACACAGTACCTTGTTCCAATGGTGCAGCTGGTGCCCTGGCAGTTGTTCCTGTTGGTTTCCCGCAGACCCTAGATTCCTGGAGCTTCGTTGTGAAGGAGGACGTCTGAAGGGGGTCTGCACCACACAGGGATGAAGCCGGCAGCAGCGACGAGGAATAAAAGGTGTGCTCCTTAAAAACAGGAGAGGCTCTTCAGGTGGCTATCAGGACCACTACAGCAGCGTGCAGCGATTTTGACCAAGGAAGAGGATCCTCTGGCTGTGGAAGATGAGATGGTTATCCCCACCAAGCTCAAGGGAAGAAGACTCCGGAATGGATCTTCTCTGAGTCGTTGATGGGAAGATAGCTCAGGACTGCAGCAGGGCTTCACTGGGACGGGGTAGTTGCAGCACTCGTCGTTCTCTCCGCTTCTCTTCGGTTCCTTGTAGTTCCAGTGGCGACTCTCTGACTTCTAGCCCAAGAGACCTGCCTTTTATGCGCAAAACCCCCATTCACGCAGCCTGGCTGTCAATCTCCCAGCAGGGGGGTTGTCCAGCCCGGACAACCACCTCAGCCAATTATGGCAAAGTACGACTTGGGTTTCCTAGGATACCCTGTGCAGGGGGTGACTGCACCCCTCCCTCACATTCAGCCCACCTAGACACCCAGGCGCCTTGAGGAGGGCTTCTGAGCAGAAGCCCACCAAAAGACAGTGAACAAAGAAGGCAAACCTAGTGTGCTGCGCAAAGTAAAACACAAGAAGGACTTTAACAAAAAGAAATGGTGAATAAACCCAACTGGAGCCAAAAGAAAGACGATTTGGTCAAGCAGGGTTATGTTCGAGGCTTATATCATAGCCAAGAACAGTACCACGTTTATCTGATATAATCGCGGTAGAAAAGTTAGGGTAGATACCACTGCCACCAGCCAAGTCTAAATGTTAAAAGAGCGAAACAATGCTCTAGGAGGTACAGATAAAAAGGGATATGAATTAACCCTTTCCAGTACTCCATGGAAGATGCGGTGTACTGGGTCTGTGGTTGACTAAGTAAAGTTAATGATAACTTTACCCTTTTCTGGGGGACGGTAGTCGCCTCAGAAATGGAGTTGAGGGAAGTCTCAGAGACAACCCTGTGCCACGGCACTGAAGGTGCTGTGACACACATAAAAAGAAGAGGGCTACTGAAGTGGTGTACTTCAGAGTCCACAATCACAAAAACAGGTAGAAACACATAGCAAAACACAGGTAAGAGGGGGGAAAAAGCTCTCACTCTTACCAAGTGGAAAAAAATAAACTCCAGAAGTCCAGCAAAGCTGCTGGGGGACTCACTAGATGAGGGAAATTAGCCATAGATGAGAATTCTCCTAACACCGCACTGGTCGGGTGTATTAGGTTGGTCATTTTAGGTAATAATCTGGTTGCGAGCACTTTTGCATAGATCTTAGCGTCTGTGTTGATTAATGAGAGGGGCCGATAGGAGGACAGTTTGTGGGGGGGGGGGCATCTGGGTTTTAACAATACTGTGATAATGGCGTCCGTCATTGTGTTCGGGAGGGAGCCAGTTCTCATAGCCCCCTCCCATACATGGGTTAGTATTGGGGAAGAGTATTGTGGAATACTCTTTGTACAGTTCTGAGCTCAGTCAGTCTGGACCCGGGGCTTTTCCGGTTGCCAATGATTTGATAGCTTCAGTGATTTCTTCACTGGTTATCTGTTGTTCAATGGCCCAGTTGTCATCTAGCGAGAGCCTACGGATTGTCATCTTGCTTGGGTACCCCCTCAGGTCTTCCTGAGTACATGTGTCATGGTTTGCATATAGGTCGTTATAGGATTTGGTGAATTCGGAATGTATTTCTTCTTCTCCATTTACAGCCACCCCAGTTCCAGTTATAATGCTTGTGAAAAGGTGTGTGATTATATTCACCCCTTAGTAAGCGTGCTAATAAGTGTCCTGCCTTATTGCCTTCTCCATACCTCTGTGCCCTGGCAGGTATAGCCATATACTGCTGTTCTTTTTTTGCCAGTTCGTTAAACTTCTGAAAGTGTGCATTGATTTCAGCTGTTTGTTTATTGTGTGTTGTGCTATAGTAATTTTCAAGTGTTTTCAGGTGTGTTTTCGTTTCGGTTAATTCGGTTCTGACGGCCTTAAGAAGTCCGGTTGTTTTAGATATTATGTTACCTCTTATCCATACCTTGAACGTTTCCCATATGGTCGACAAATTGTCTACTGACCCTTTGTTTTGCTGGAAGAATTCCTCCATCTCAATATGTAGTGACTCTACCACGTTTGGGTCTTTCAGGATATTTGGTGGCATTCTCCACCGTCTGGCTGGTGGTCTTATATTTTGGATCATCACTTCAAGTATGACTGGGGAGTGATCTGATAGTTTGCGGGGGGCAGGGTCATCACGAGGAGGGTGCAGGGGGGGGCAATCTGCCCTAGGCCTCTCTCTTGGGAGGGGCCTTGCGGCACGCCCCTGCACCAGAGGGGAAGGCAGCACAGTCCACCCGTGTTCTTTATTGACACGGGGGACTTTGCTGCCTGCCTCTCAGCAGGTGTCATGTCTTCGGGTAGTTCCTACGGCCATGTCCCGACACACAGTCCAGTGACCTACCCCTCCCATTCACCTGTCTCCCGGGGCTCACGCAGGCAACCCTGTTTGGCTCGCGCGCTAGCCAAACAAACGCCATACACCCTACAGTCACGATTGCGGCCGTTTCTCCATTGGCAGTTGCCATGGAGATTAGGCCACCGTTCGAGCAGTAACACACTCGCTCGTACTGCTGTGGCCCGATCACGTGACCCGAGGAAACGGTCACGTGCCCCGGTTTCGCGATCACGTGACTCCGGTTAACATCATGTGACCAGGAAGTGGACGATATTTAAGCAGTGCAGTGCCGGTATCCTACGCTTCACAGCTGGTTTACCAGGAGTACTCTGTTTGGCTTTCTGACCTTTATTGATTACCTGGCTTCCTTGGACTTGGCTTTTGTTTACTGGACTTCTTGTGGATCACGCTTGGTTTTGGCTACATTGGCTTTCCTGCTCATCACGGCTCCTGACCCCGGACTGAACTACGGACTTCCTCTGGATCACGTTCTTGTTTATCCCTTTGGTTCGGACGGCTCTTCCTGGCTTCAGACCTTCTTCTGCAACGGATATCTTGTGGGCCTCCCTGATTGCACCTCTGCACGGGTAATCTCACTCTCCAGTGGGTGGCTGCCATCTGATTACCTGGGGCCCATCTACAATACACTCTCCAGGTGGAGACTGGCGAGGAACATCTAGACCTATCCCGCAGGGCGGGTCCTTTGCCTACGTGAGTCCCGGAACCATCCTCCCGTTCAGGTTCTCCATCCCTTTCATCAGATCCCCGGTAAGACTCTGATTGTCTTCGGATTATTGCATGTAGTGTCCTGACTGCTTGGTATCTAACCATTGCCTTTTTTCACAGCTGCCTTGGGGTTCCTAGCACTTCGGTTCCGGATTATCTCCACCTGTGGCCTCAAAGGTTGCACAGGGAGTGATTTAGTGATTCTCCCTGTGCGGCACTTGTGGACAGAGGTCTCCTATATCTTCACGACTCTCAACACAAGACAGCAGGGTCCTGTCCCCTGCGAAAAGCTTTTTTTGTTGGAAGTGAGAAATAATGAGGGGCGGCGCGGCTCAGAAGTGAGCTCTGCCGTCTCTCATTACTGTGCTGGCAGCTCAGACACACTGAAGGCCGGGGGAGAAGGCCTCTCCTGTCATGTTCATGATGCGAAGACCAGCAACATGAACATGCTGACTGACAGGAGAGGCCTCTCCTCCTGTCAGGCATTGTCTAGGTGCTGGAGGGGCCATCCGGTCGTCCAGTGTGGCTGAGCCGGCTTGTATGAAGAAGTGTGCATGGAGGTAAGGTGTTTTGTTTTAAAATTAAGTGTGTGTATATATGTATGTGTGTATATATATATATATATATATATGTATGTAAATTAACTGTGTATATATGTGTGCGTGTGTTGGTGTCAGTGGTGTGTTTATTTGTATGCATTTGTGCATGCAAGGAGTTGTGTGACTGGTGGGTGAATGTGTAGGTGAAAGTGTTATATGTGCCAGCCCCCACACCTAAATTTACTAGCCCAGGGGGACACTACATTTAGGGGTGGGGTGGCTTCTTGGTTGCTCTATGGAGGTAAGTGATTTGTTTTCAAATTAAATTTGTGTTAGTGTGTGTATGTTTGTGTAGTTCAATTAAAATGAGCGCTTTGAAATGCTCGCCTTACAGCTGCGTTTGTTGGAGCCCTTTCAGCTGTCACTTCCCTGGGATATACAGAAATGTTATCACCTTGTTGCCTTTTAACACTGGTTTCTCCATGTCAGCCAACTTCTGACAAAGACGATTTAAATAATTTTAGTGGGCATTTAGTGTTTCAGCTCCCTGCTAGCTGGCTGTCTTGTGATACTCGGGGCTATTAACTCCTGGCTGTATTTCTTTGTCTCCATTATAATGTATACACCCAATGGGTGTGCCTCAGTCTGTTTTACGTTCTAAGCAATTTGGGGGGGCCCCCCAACCATTACGTTGAAATGGGCCCCAACTGCTCTTCAGCCAGGCCCAGGTAAAGAAAAGATAAGTGTAATCAGGTGGCTAGTCTGGCCTACATTGAATATTGCCCAGTCTAGCCAGTAATAACACTTATGGGGCACAGCCAGTCCGGATATACATTTTGTGGCTTGGTGTTTTTACCGGCTGAGAGTCCTTATAGGTAATACTTCATATATTGGTGCAGCCTGCATGGACATGTTTGGGAACAGCCAACATGAACAAAAATTCATACTGGCATATTTTGTGGGCAAAGGCGGCATGAAATGCTATGGAAAATGCTCCTGTGCGCGGTTTGTGACTTACATCTATTTTGTTTCCATGTGCTACCATACAAAACCAATTGCAAACTCTATGGCTTTTTAACCAAATTTTTCAAGAAAGTGCTGTCAAATGCACCATTTTCATTGGTTTCAAAACAATTTTGGGGCGAGAAACCATCTCAAGCATCCCTTGTTTGGTTTGGGCTCCCTCACTGTGCTCTGTCAATCCCACATAATTGGTGCAAACATTTAGGCCTCTCCAGCTCAAAAATGTATCAGCCACCATTCAACATCATCTACCTGCCACTATATATGATGTGTTTTTTCATGTGCACAAAGGGGCAATGCGCTTCCAAAAGCTGGCGTCCTGCAGGCCACGTCATCACGCCATCTTATATTTATGCATACGACAAAACTGTTAGCCTGGAGAGAACTTGTCTTCAGTACAGAAACCTAACTTTGCTGTAGTTGATTTGCTGTCATAATAATGAACAATATTTGGGTTCCTCCACACAAACTCAATGGGAGATTTCTCGTGTCATCTATTTGTGACGGCGGCGCTGCTGGTCCATTGAAAAAAATTATAAGGGGGCCTCACCAAACGCTTTGCCCCGGGTCTCACCACACCATGTGACAGCCCTGGTGGGGGAATATATCACAATGCTGCACTGAATTAATCAAATGGGAGGAGATAAACCAGTTCTCCAGCATGGGGTCTGGCATGGATTCACATGCTCATGAATATTCCCCGTCGTCAGGCTGGGAATCCTCGGTAAAGAAAAAACCAGTATCAGTTTCGTTTCTGATCTGTCTTTCGTAGTAATAACCAATCACTGGTCTCTGCGTCATACTGACCACAGCCAATGACTGCCCTCTACCTAAGCACCGCCTCTGGCAGCCATCTTCAGATTTTTACCGCACGTTCATGTGTTGGGATCCTCGTGCTATTGCTCTCGAGCGTTAGTGCTATTTATTTCACGTTTTTTCTCAAAAACTTCGTTTTTTCGGTCAAAAGAGCCTCAAGCTCCACCGACTCTCCATCCGATCAACGGGGACCCGTGTCGGATTCGTCTGCGCCCCTCAAGGGTGAAGTATTCGTCGAGCTACGCTTTTGGAGGACTCCAGAAGCTTCTCAGGCCCGGACATGGCCCAGGAGAAGGGAAGCTCGACGCCCGGAAAGCTGTTCAGGATCTGCCCTGGATGCCAGCTGCAGAACGTCTTTAAGGAGGACAAACACTCCTTTTGTCTCTACTGCTTACATGAGGACAAGACGAACGTGGAGAAGGACTGTGCGTTTTGCGGCAATATGTCGGAGCGGACCATGAAGGACCGCCATCAACGTCTCGCCAACTGGCTGGAAGGGAAGAGCCCGTCAGGCGAGAAGAAGAGGAAGAAATCCGAGCGGTCTTCTAAGACCTTTGAGGACGCCCCGGCGACGGGGGTCCAACACAAGGCCAAGCACCGCGAGTCCGCTGGCACCGGGAGCGCCGAACGGTCGGGCTCTACGGGCGCCAGGCAGGGCGCACCCTCCCCGGCACCTTCAGCCACGAGCCAACGCTCTGGGTCGGGTAAGAGGAAGGGCGAGCACCCAGCGAAGCTCCTGGAGAGGCCCCGGTCGAGCTCGAAGGCCCCATCGGAGGGGGAGCGAGGCAGTGTCCCCCCCCTCAAGGATAAGGCGGTGAGCGCACCTAAGGTGGTGAAGGCCTTAATCCATCCGGCCAAGCCCTCTATCGATACTGTCGCGGCGGCCCTGGCTCAGCCTGTGGAGGCTACACCAGTGGTGGCGACCTCGGGGCTCAGAGTCTCCCTGCCACCTCGGAGGGAGTCCTCTTTTGTGCCCATCGATAGGACCCCCGTGAAATCCCCGGCGGGGAAGAAAAAGGGGGGGCAGGGCGTCGTCGTAGATTCGGCCTCAACCTCGGAGGAAGAGCTGATCGAGGTCTTAAGCCACGGCCTTGGCGTGGAAGAAGACCGGCCCGTCGGGATGGATCCCGACGCAGGTGACGACGACATCGTCGAGGGTGCCGACGGGGCCCCTTATCGCCCGTCGGATTCCCCTCTGCCAGCGCCGCAAGACAACTCGGCGGCCATTTTGTTGGCTATACAGTCCTTATGCTCAGAGATAAGGACGAGACTACCGTTGCCGACGGAGGAACCTCTGCCGTCGGGGGATCCTGAACCGGGACCTTCTGGTGTTCCCCCGCCCAAGAAAAGAAGGATTCACCCTCCACCTCCTTTTCAGCCGTCGCGCCCCGTCCAGCCCTCCTCCCCGTCCACCCGAGGGGATGATACGGGGACTGACACGGCAGCGACGGGTACGGACGACGAGGTATACGACGAGGATCTACCGTCGTCACCTCCCACCAGGGCTTCTCCGCCCGACGAGATTGGATCGTTCCACTCCATGATCGCCAGGGCATCCGAGCTTTTCCAACTCTGCCCTGAGGAGAAGAAAAAGGAAGGATTCCTTTATCAACGGCGCGAGGCCAAGAGGAAGACGGTCCTCGCGGTGCCTCTACTGGACGACATTTGGGATGAGGGCCTCGCCCTCCTCAAGAACCCTTCCACGACGCCAGCTAGAAGAGACCGGTACGAGAAGAAGTACCGGGTCCCGGATGCGGCCCCTCTGTGCCTCCGGGCGCAGCCTACCCCGGACTCCGTCGTCTCCGCGGCGGCCAGGAAGAAAGCGGGGGGGGGGTGCGGCCTCCACATCGACTTCCCCACCGGACGGCGAGGGAAAGAAATTGGACGCTATGGGACGCAGGGTCATCTCGTCTGCAGCGACGACGATTAAAGCGGCCAACGCCTTGGCTATCGTGGCCCGCTACGACAGGGAGCTATGGTACAAACTGGCTCCCCTGCTGGACTTCCTACCGGACGACAAGAGGGCGGATGCCCTGGAGATCCTACAGGAAGGTGAGGTGGCGTCGGACCACGCCATCACTATTGCGACGGACATCGCCGACACTGGGTTTCGCCAGTTGGGCAACGGCGTGTGCCTTAGGCGGCGTGGATGGCTCAAGGCTACGGACTTCCGTCAAGACGTACAGACCAGAGTCCTGGACATGCCGTTCGATGGGAACAACCTGTTTGGGAAAACAGTGGACGATTCCCTTCAGGCCATTAAAGCGGACACTGAGACGGCCCAGGCCCTTGGGGTTCTGCAGCAACGACGGACGCCCTTTCGGAGCAGCAGAGGCAAGGGCGGCTCCAAAGGTTCCGGCGGCGGTTTCTCCACCTACCGTCAAGCGGCCCGCTCGTCGTCTCAGGAGGCCTACAGAGGACGAGGCAAGTCTGGCGGACCCCGCCGTCGTCGCCAAGGAGGTCAAGGCGGCAAAGCCTCGTCGAAACAGGATTGAACCGGCCGTGGGGTCGGGCCCCCACCGAAGCACCCCGGTGGGAGGCCGGCTGGCGAGCTTCGTCAGCGTGTGGGAGTCCATCTCCACCGACCGTTGGGTGCTGGACGCCTTAGCCCGGGGCCACGCGCTCGAGTTTCAAAGAAGGTGCCCGCGCGTCCCCCCCGTGGCCAGGAAAGAGCTTCACGTCCCTCAGCTTCTCCTGGAGGTAAAGGCGATGCTCAGGAAGGGCGCCATCGAACTCGTCCCAAAGAGGCTTCGGGGCTCCGGAGTTTACTCAAGATACTTCCTCGTGAAGAAGAAGACGGGAGGATGGCGCCCCATCCTAGACCTGCGACGTCTGAACAAGTTCATCAAGGCGCAGAAGTTCCGGATGGTCACCCTCCAGCACGTCCTGGGTCAGCTGGAGGAAGGAGACTTCCTGCCGTCGTTGGATTTGGAGGATGCCTACTTCCATATTCCCATCCTAAAGGGGCACCGAAAATTCCTCAGGTTTGTGGTCCAAGGGTGTCACTACCAGTTCAAAGCCCTCCCCTTCGGACTACGGTCGGCACCCAGGGTATTCACCAAGTGCCTTGCACCGGTGGCGGCGCAGCTGCGCCGCGAGGGGATCCACGTCTACCCCTACCTGGACGACTGGCTCATCCGAGCCAAGACGAGGGAGCTCGCCGTGGAGCACACGGCAAGGACCGTCCAACTTCTCACGGACCTGGGATTCTCCGTGAACTACGCCAAGTCCCACCTGGTACCCGCGCAAAACGCACTGTTTCTGGGAGCGAAGCTCGACAGTGTCCCTTCTGGCCTCCCCGTCGGAGGAAAGGACCAGGTCCATCCTGGGCAAGGTACAACGGATGTTGGTTTCTGACGCGGCCAAGGTGAGGTCCATCAAGTCCCTCCTCGGAATGATGTCTTCTTGCATCTTCCTCATTCCCATGTGCAGGCTCCGGATGCGCCTGTTGCAGGAGTTCCTGGAGGCGCGCTGGATCCAAACAACGGGCGGCTTCGAGGAGAGGATCACACTCGACGAGAGTTTCCGCCGAGCGGTCCGGTGGTGGGGCAACCGCGTGCATCTGACGGCGGGCATGGACTTCCAGACCCCAGACCACCAGGAGACAGTGACCACAGATGCTTCCCTGGAAGGGTGGGGAGCGCACACCGAAAATCTGCACGCGAGAGGCCTTTGGCTCCCGACGGAGAAGTCCCTCCATATCAACGTCCTGGAGCTCCGTGCAGTGTTCTGGGCCCTCAGGTCCTTCCTTCCGTCCCTCAAGGGCAAGGTGGTGAGGATCTTCACCGACAACACCACCACCATGTTTTACATCAGGAAACAGGGCGGAACCAGGTCCCCAGCACTGTCCAAGGAGGCGCAGGACCTGTGGCATTGGGCCGTCGCCCAAAGGATGTTTCTGGTGCCGTTTCATCTGGCAGGGATAAAAAACACCATCGCCGACTCACTCAGCAGGGAGCTGCGCTCGTGCCACGAGTGGGAACTACGGCAGGATCTAGTGGATCGCCTCTTCCAACGGTGGGGCACACCCCAGATCGACCTGTTCGCGACGGCGACGAACTCCAAGTGCCGGAGGTTCGCCAGCAGGTTTCCCCAGGCGAGGAGCATGGGCGATGCTTTCTCGTTCCCCGGGGAGGGCCTGTTCTTCTACGCGTTCCCTCCTTTGCCACTGCTAATCCGGCTCGTCAACCAGCTCAAGAGGTCACGGTGCAGGATGATCCTCGTCGCACCTGCGTGGCCGAGGCAGATATGGTTCCCGGACCTTCTAGACTTGTCAGCGCCCCAGCCAATCAAGCTGCCGGTGGACGCGGATCTACTCTCCAGGGAAGGAGGCGCCATCCTCCACCACGACCCGAAATCGCTGAACTTGCAGGCCTGGCTCCTGCAGCGCTAGAGTTTGGAGGATACGACATACCGGCCGACTGCAGAGAGGTTCTTGCAAAGGCCAGGGCGTCCTCGACTCTTAAATGCTACGGACACAAATGGAAGAGGTTCTCTGTCTGGTGCCACGCACAGAAGATTAACCCTCTACGGATTACGGCTCCCCAGGTACTGCCGTACCTGCTGACGCTGGCCAAAGCTGGACTGGCACACGCGTCCATCAAGATTCATCTTGCTGCGATCTCCCGATACACCAGAACCACGGGCCGGACGTCCTTGTGGTCTCATCGTCTGGTGAAAGAGTTCATGAAGGGACTGTTCAGATCGTTCCCGCCGGTGAAGGCTCCGGCCCCGGCATGGGAGCTCAACGTGGTGCTGACCAAGCTCATGGGACCTCCGTTCGAGCCTCTGCACTCGGCCCCGTTGAAGTTTCTGTCGTGGAAAACACTGTTTCTTGTGGCCATCACCTCCGCACGACGGGTGGGAGAGATCCAGGCCCTTTCCTGCAAGGCCCCATACTTGACTTTTCACGACACAAGGGTAGTGCTCAGGACGCACCCCTCCTTCATGCCCAAGGTACCGTCGGACTTCCATCTCAACGAACCCTTGGTGTTGCCTGTGTTCTTCCCGTCGCCTTCGTCGCCGACTGAGAGGACTTTGCACTCGCTGGATGTGGCTACAGCGCTGAAGTTCTACGTGGACCGCACGAAATGTTTTCAGAAGACGTCACAACTCTTTGTGAACTTTGGACCTGTCAATCAGGGGAAGGCTCTCTCGAAGGCTTCCATTTCCAGATGGCTCTCCGGCTGTATCATGTACTGTCATCGGTTGGCAAACCGACCACTGCCTGGCCGTCCGAGAGCCCATTCCACCAGAGCGATCGCAGCTACCACGGCGTTCCTTTCTGGTGTGCCCCTGCTGGACATATGCAGGGCTGCTACGTGGAGGTCGACGCACACCTTCACGAAATTCTACTGCATCGATCGGGATTCCAGGGAGGAGTCCAGGGTCGGCCAAGCAGTGCTGCGCAACCTGTTCGCCTGAGGTGAGCCTGATGAGGAGGTAAGATGCTTAATGTTGAGCCTTTGCCACCTCCCGTGGTTGTGCATGTGTGTACTGCTATGTATTCTTTATTCATGAGCATGTGAATCCATGCCAGACCCCATGCTGGAGAAGGAACAAGTTACTTACCTGTAACTGTTGTGCTCCAGCATGGGTCTGGCATGGATTCACATGCGAACCCTCCCGCCTACCCCTCTGCGGCTCTTCACTTGGTTATACTGCCACTTCACGTGCTTCCAAATCTGAAGATGGCTGCCAGAGGCGGTGCTTAGGTAGAGGGCAGTCATTGGCTGTGGTCAGTATGACGCAGAGACCAGTGATTGGTTATTACTACGAAAGACAGATCAGAAACGAAACTGATACTGGTTTTTTCTTTACCGAGGATTCCCAGCCTGACGACGGGGACTATTCATGAGCATGTGAATCCATGCCAGACCCATGCTGGAGAACAACAGTTACAGGTAAGTAACTTGTTCCTAGTCTATCCTTGATTCTGTGTCGTGTACTGATGAGTAGAATGTGTATTGTCTGTATACCGGGTGTATCCCTCTCCAGGTATCTACCAGGGCTAAATCCACTAGGGCTTGATGTAGGACAGTGGCTGATCTAGTGAGGCTCCTTTGTTTATCAGATGATCTGTCCAAGGAAACATCGAGTATAGTGTTGAAGTCTCCTGCCCATAACACGCATATGCCTACTGTCGGGCAAAATTCCGCCAACACACTGATGTAGAACTCGGGGTCCTCTGTGTTCGGCCCATAAGTATTGACCAGGATCAGTTTCTCGCCTGTCACAGTGCCCCACACAATCATGTACCTACCCTGAGGGTCAATTTTGCTTTTCTCGGTTACAAACCCCAAAGAGGGGTGTATCAGTGTAAGGACTCCCTATTGTGGGATGAATATTCAGTATAATATCTGTTACTCCCCCATTGTCGTATAATACTTTCATTAACCTTTTGTAGTGCATGGGTTTCTTGCAGCATAGTATGTGTGGGCGAGGTCTATTGATATATGCCCCTACTTTGCTAGCTTTTGCCCTGTTGTTCAGCCCACGGATATTCCAGGTAAGCAGTTTGAGTTTCAACCCTGTATGTGGATTGACGTGCTGTGTCATTCCGTCAATATCGGGTGGTGTATGAAGAAAGGGGTCATTCCCTTGGGATGTTCAGCTTGTGATAGAGTGATAGCAATTTTTAAGTTATTCCAACTAGTTAACTTTGACTCCTGGTGCCCAACTGGGGATCTATCGGGAAGTGACAGTATTCTCAAACAACAAAACAGTCCCTTGTGCCCTGTGCCCACCCACAATCTGGGTATAACAAGAGACTGAGCTTGTGCAGATCTAAGTGGTTGTGTGGCTGTGTGTGCAGAGAGGCGGTTGGCCAGGTATTCTGGTGCTTGCTTAGTTAGGCACTTGTGTGTAAGTGCTAGGGTTTTGAGTGATATTCTGTGTGCCACAGGGAGCCAATGGAGGTTCCGTCTGGTGTCCGAGATGTGAACTTTTCTAGGGATATTGAGGGCTGCTCTGATAGCATTATTCTGTGTTACTTGAAGCCTGTTGATGTTCTTTTGACTAGTCCTCAGATAAAGGGCATTGCAATAATCAATTTTGGCCATTACAAGAGTTCTTGCCAAAATGATGCAGTTAGAGGTGGTGATGAAAGGTCTGCAGGCTTTCACTAGTTTACACGTGTATGCTGATACCACCGAATTGATTTGTTTTGTCATGGACAGGGTGGAGTCAAGGTGGAAGCCTAGAGTTTTAGTATTGTTCAGCATCTTAATGGTATTACCATCAATGTCAAAGCTTTAAAAGCTGGGTCCAATTTGTTGAGTCGATGTTGGGATCCGAGGATAAGTAGCTCTGTCTTATTGTCGTTTAAGCATAGGCCATGGAATGCCATCCAAGCTTGGATGACTGAGTAGAATTCATTAAGAGCCAATAAGTCAGCTGTGTAGTTACCAGTGATGGGGATGAGTATCTGGGTGTCATCTGCATAGTTAGTATAGGTGACACCCAGATAGTCGAGAATGTCAAATAACGGTTTGGTAAACACGTTGTATAATGTGGGGGATACACAGGAACATTGTGGGACCCCGCATGTGACGGGTAATGGCTCTGATGAGGCGCATGGTGAGAAAACACGCATAGTTCTGTTAGCAAGGAATTATCTGATCCAAGTGGATGCCTCGTCAGAGAAATGGGCAGCCATTTTAAGGTGATGGCAGAGTTTTTGATGATCGACTAGGTCAAACGCTGCCGAGAGGTCGAGTAGTAGTAGCAGAGCTAGCTTGCCTTTGTCTTTTATGTCCTGAATTTGTGTTGTTAAGTCAATGAGTGCTGTCTCGGTGCCATGTTTCGGGCGGAAGCCTGATTGTCGGAGACCGAGGAGTCTTATTAGACTAGAGGTATTCCTGAATTTGTAAGTAGGCTGCTCGGTCTAATACTTTCAGGAGGAAAGGCACTGTCGTAATTGGTCTATGATTTGACGGGTTGCTAGGGTCTAGAGTGGGTTTTCTGATGAGTGGGATGACCCAAGCGTCCTTAAGGTTATCTGGAACTGTACATGCTTTGAATGAGGCATTAATAAAGGTGGTGATGAATGGGGTAAGTTGTGGGCAGTTTCCTTGATAATGGGAGCTGGGCAAGAGTCGCCTTGACAGTTAGTTGGTTTAAGTTTTTTAATAATATTTTCCACCTCCCAGTTCGATAAGGGAGAGAAGCTAAAGGGTTTGCAGGGGTGCCTCGGAGCAGAGAGGCTGCCAACCCGGGTGGTGGAGGGAGGGTCAGTTAGTAAGCTAAATTTTTGTTTTATTGTTAATTTTAATCTTCAGTGTAGCTATTTTGTCCACAAGTGCTTTTTGTATATTAGTGCACCAATCAGCATTGGTGATGCACTTGTCTGTAGGAGTTATGGGAGATTCGAGTTCTTTGAGTATCTTGAAGAGCTCTTTTGTATTGGATTCTGCCTGAAGAATCCGTTTATTGTAGGTGTCCTTTTTTGCTGAGATGATTGCTGTCTTATAGTTAACTGATGCAGTGATCAGTGTATTTTTGTTAGTGTCAGTTGAATGATTCTTCCAGTGTGACTCTGCGTTTCTTTTGGATTTGCGTAGGTCTCTCAGCTGAGGAGTAAACCACGAGTTGAGGTGCGCACAATGTTTTGGTTTGTGTAGTTTTAAAGGGGCTATGGAATTTAGAGCTTTTAATATGGTTTGGTAGTAAGTATCTACTAGGACCGTAGGGTCTGTGCATGATACTGAGGCTTCATTGAGAATGGGGAGGATGATTGGTCGTAGTCTCTCCTTAGTAATGTCCTTCTTGTTACGGGTGTGAACAGATGGAGCAATAATGGGTTTAGGATTGGGTGGGGATGCTTTGATAGAGAAAGTTATTTTGTGATGGTCAGGCCAAATACAAGGAGTGACTTATATCAAGTTGATACTACAGTTTAGGTCAGCAAGCCAATCTAGGGTTCTTCCTTTGATATGTGTAGGCTCATGAATATGATGATTGTATCCTAGGTCGGTTAGAACTGGCCAGATCCTGAGCTTTGCTGTCGTTAGGATCTTGGAATTCGAGATTTAGATCACCAAGTAGTGTTGTTTTTGAGTCTGGGTATTCACTGTGAGAAGGGTAGAGATATCCTCAGCGAAATAAGATAGGTCCTGGTGGCTGGTATAGGAGGTGCATTGTGGCTGTTTGGTTGGGGGAGAATGCCAGCTTAACCGATAGTAATATAGCGGATGGAATCTGGTTATTGGGAATTAGTCTAAATTCAGGTGCAGTTTTAAAGATGAAGGCTACACCTCCTCCTTTGGAACGGTTAGTGGCTCTGTCATTTCTAATGATGGTGTAGTTGTCTGGTATTGCTAAGGCTAGAGAGGGTCCAGAGGCTGCGTATAGCCATGTTTCAGTGACTGCTAAAAAGTCGAGGTCCTCAGTGACAATGAGATCTGCAATGTCGAGAGCATGTGCTGGGATAGATCTAGCGTTAATGAATGCTCCTTTGAGCTGGTTATTTTTTTGGAGTCGAGTGTGTAGGCTGAATGATTGGTGGATTTTTGAGTGGAGTGTTAGTATTGGCAATGTTGGTGGAGGTGGTGGTAGGTGCAGGTGTTAGTGTCAGGAACCAGGATTGGAAATGCTGGAGTCGATGGAAGTTCCGACCCCGAGGATCTTTCTAGTCCTCATCCAACATGGCACGGTGCCTTTAAAGGCAGGCTGCGCCCCCCTGCTCGGCGCGTTGTATCTGTTGCTGTTTCATTCAACGCTCCGAGTGCTGCTTACTCGTATCTTCGTTCCGTGATTTCTACTCCTTCTACAGCCCTCCCGTAGCGAGCCTGAACTACGCTCGTTTCCTTTCCTCTCTTACCTATCTATCCTTTTTTCTGTGTTTCCGTCTTCCTGCTTTTGCCTCCCCAGTTAACTTTTACATTCTACCTTGTCGCTCTGTACTGTACTGTCAACAATACTTTCGTTTGCTTAGAGCACCTTCCTATCCGCCAGCAGTTTGGGTTCAACTTCCTACCTTTTGGACGCAGTGCCACTTCTTCGCACCGTGTTCTCTACTTCTTTTCTGCTGCCTTTCGTCCACTGCCAGCTCGGCAGCTCCCTTCTTACTTGATTCTGTACCCCCAGTCATATGCTGTGTTTTGCTCGCCTCCGCGAGGTTTATCTAGTTTACTATTGGATTGTAATTTCACCTCTCTGGATCCACAACAAGAGCTACTGAGCATCTGTGCCATCTCTTCGAATCATCATCAAGACCATCTATGATCTAGGGTTTTTTCTGCCTCGTGCTTTTTCCCTAGATTGGAGGCTGGCCCCCTGGGGTTCCCCTAGGACAGGTCTTTGCCTCTGTCAAGGTGGCCTCCGGAGGGGCTAGACCTTACCTGCACGAAAAGAAGGTTCGAGCACCCAAGGGTGCAAGGATTAAAAAGAGACTCCAGAAGACTGAAACCGGCCGTCAAGAATCCACCTCAGGAGAGTCAGGTGAAGAGAAAGGGGAGGTAGACTCAGATCTTGACAGATAGAGTCGTGGAGACCGGCGGAGGTACAGTTTTTTTTTTTACAGAATCTAGAACTGAGTCTGTGTTTCCTGACAGTGAGTGTGCATGGTTGGTAGGGTGTGGGTTTGCGTGCAAAGTGGTCAAGCCAGAGGGCTGGTGAGTTCAAGTATGGATTGGCACTTGGCATAGTGTACTTTGGCTTGGGGCTATGGAGAGATGTGATGCCGGCTATTGCGGTGTTGCAGTCCAGTAGGGCCGGGTGAGTGTAAATAGTAGTAATGTGTTGGTGTGTGCTAACAGAGTTGGTGTGTATAGAATGAGAGCTGGTGGTGATGGTGAGCACAGTGGATACAGTTGACAGGAGGAGTACACAAAGAATGTGTGAGGACGAGAACATAGCGAGGTATGTGTACACCATGGCGAGAGACCTCAATGGACGGGACATAGCCCAAATCCCAGTTAGCGGTATGATGATGACCCCTTGTTACAAACTTGTGGTTCTTTCCGGGGGGACGAGTGCTGCAGCACAGCCCCTGTAGCCAAGCGCATCTCATCCAGCCCAACTTAAATTATGGGGGCTGCGCTCCCCTATCCACCATGATTACATCATTAAGAGAATAAAGGATATCGTGAAGCTGCCTTCAGTCATTGGAGTTCCCTGGTTCTTCCACCGGTTTTTGCAGGTCGTCTCAGTCGTGTTTTTCTTCAAGGAGGGAGGGGGATTGAGGCTTCTACATAAGCCATTGCCGCTGCGGGGGTTTCGAAGAAATGTGCCCGTCCACCATGTTGTATGCGCAGCTTTGCGGGGAACACTAGGGCATAAGGTACTTTCCTCAGCCTGAGTTGACATTTGATTGTTTCATAGGATCGCCTTTAGGTTTGGACTCCAGCTGAGATGTCGGGGTAGATGTGGATATTGTCGTTACCGTGTCTCAGGGGTCCCATTTCTCTTGCCAACCTCAGTGCCGTGTCTCTGCAATTAAGTAGTTTAGCGATGACCGTGCGAGGAGGGGCACCCGGCTTGGGCACCGGGGCTAGGGTACGACGCACCCTTTCAACCAAGAATTGTGGGGAGAAGGAGTCTTTGCCGAGCAGGGATTTCAGCAGTTATTCAATGCGGGATTCCATTGGTCCCTTGTAGAAGGACTCAGAGAGCCCGACGTTCCATATGTTATGGTACAATCTCGATTCCAAATCTTCACATTTGCCCCGGAGCTTGGTCATCTCTCCTTTCAGGAGTGTTATGTCGTGGGTATCATGGTGAATTGAATCTTCATTGGTGACAATTCTGTTTTCTGTTTCCGTGATTCTGGCACTTTCTTTGTCGACACAGGCTTTAAGTGAGCCTTCTCTTGAGACAATGTCATCTAATTTGACATTGACTGCTAGGAATCCATTTTGCACCGTGGTAAGGAGTGGGTCAAATTTCGTGTCATCTGTAGATGCCGCTGAGGTGGCATCTGGTGGGTCCGGGCTACCGGTGGACGTTTTTGAGTTTGTGTAAGAATCCATTGGGCCGGTCTTCCTGTTCTTTACAACGTTCTTTCCGGGCATTTCAAGAATATCTATCCTGCGTGGCTCTGTCAGGTTGGTGGATTTGGTCAACCAGCCAGATCTGTTTGCGCCTGTGCCAGGATCTAAGTCGGCATAGGTGCGGGCTGAAGGATGCGGTGGTATCGGGGGAGACGGTGCCAGAGCGCTAGTCGCCTTTTCTTCCTCGATGAGCTGGTCTCCTGGTAGTTGACCTTCTGTCCCTCGATGAGCGAAGTGTTGGATCACTATACACGATTGAGTGCGGCAATAGGGCCGGAGTCTTCCTAAGGATGTTGCCGCTATTGAGTAGCAAATGTTAGCAAGCCTTTTGGTTGGGGGTTTAATTTGTGTGTCACGTAGTTGTTTCCAAGAATGGACTGTGTCCTCTCACATATTCACCTTTCCTTCATCTACGTTGCCACCAGGAAGAGCAATGTCTACGTGTGGGACCGCCTTGGGGCTTATTGGTCTTGATTCCAGTTAGTATTGGAGCTGGTGTGTCTAATTCTGGAGCTGGCATGGATCGTGGAGCTATTGCGGCGGGTAGGTCTATGGCTAGATCTTGCTGACCGCGGCATCTGGTCCGCACAGCGCCTGATGGTCTGTGTGAGGCTCACGTCTTGGTGGCCTCTCCGGCCGTGTTGATGGGTGTCCCTGTGTGCCTTTCTAATAGTTGAGTCTGGGCCCCCACGGTCGACCGCCGCTTGTCTGGTGCCCCCCTGGGTGGCCTTGTTCGAATTTGAGCGGGTTGAGCATAGCAACCCTGGCCTGCGATGTGCGCAGGGCCTGCTTATGGCGTCACCCGATGGAGGGGTGCAGGGATCTTCACCGGCCCGGTCTCGAAGGATCCGTGTTCCAGCGGGGCCGCACAGTGTGAGTCGTGGGCACTGCCGCTTGGAGCTGGAGCACTGTCAATGTCTCTGAGAGTGCGGGGCTACAGGAGAATGGCGGCATCCTTACCGGGAGGCTCGGCTGCGTAGTGCACTTCCCAAACGTCCAGGCTCGTCGCTCGCTCCACCGCTATTGTTCGCAGTTGTCCTCTTCAGTTTGGTCAGGCGATCTCGGCTGCGGAGCCGTAGAGGCAGCTTGGTGTTCCTGCTGCCCCTGTCCGTGGTCCGCAATGCTGGCTCCGCCTACCTCGAGGCCTGCATGTGCTTTGGAGCCGCAGACTCTGCGTCAAGATCTCTGGCACTGTGAGACGTCTCGCTGTCCCACACCCGCGTCCTCGGGTGGGAATTGGGTATTCCGGCTCCGATTTCCTTCGTTCTTTTTCTCAGGGTCTTATGAAGGCAGCTCTGCTGTTTTTGGCGCTTTGGCGGGCGCAGCATCTGGGTATATTTTATCCAAGGATTTCTGCCAGAGAGGAGCTTAGCTCTTAGGCGGCCATCTTCGTTGCGCAACCAGTGATCGACGGCTTTGACCACTACCCTTGCGGTAAGCACCAACTTCCTGTCCCCATTACATAGGACGCTGTTGGAGTGTCTTATCACATTTTTAATTAACTATGCGATGCACTGCCATATAATTAATGCACTATTAATCTTTTCCATAATCTAGTGTACTGCCATCAGTATCTGAACTTTATTTGAGATCTGCATCTTAGAATTGTTGGGAAGGGGACACGCTATTCCCGCACCCCAAGGTTCTTTAGGTTGAGGCAAAGACCACTGCAGGCACTATAAGAGGCCAGGGGGAAGGGGGTGCCCTTAAAGTTTTTGTTCGATTACATTATTGCATGCTTTGTATGCAAAACACATATGCAATATATTGTGGCACAAAGCTTAAACGTAGTGCGATAGTCAGCACACCAGGCCTAGGCCACGAACAAGAGCAAGGGAATAGGTTGTATCCCACACACCGAGAAAGGCCAGGAGCTGCACAGCCCCATAAACCCTCCATTGTCCTAAAATGTTGCCAACCTTCACGCCCTGGGAAGAATGTGTCCTGCAAGGCCTGTGTCTTCCCATTCAGCTTTCCTACCCTACTCTTCTATTCTGTCCACGCATGTCCTATTGGAAAAAAAGGGCAAAATCGACTACCTCTCACAAAACTGATGATGGTAACCTTATAAAAATTATTTTTTTTTTTTGCTTTCCACTCAACCTGTTCTTGAAAACCTGGCAAATGGCGACTTCACCACAGCAAATCATTTGGTTCTAGCTCTTACCGGAAAAAAAACACAGGCTTCTTTGTACATCATTTTATTGGCATTTTGTGAAAAAAACACAGAATTTACTCCTTTTTTGTTATTTTCTCTCACCCCCATACAGCAAACTAGGGTTCCTTGGTTGCATTATGACGGACTTCATGTGGGAAGAAAAGGAGCCGAATTTGGCAGAGATATCACATGTAACAAAACGGTTACAAGGGATTGAATGGCGACATACTGAAATCACCAAAAAAGGGCTTGGCACTCGGGGGTGGAGGGGTGGGGGGAGGGCGGTGGACCATTGGCAGTTAAGGGGTTAAAGGAAAACTTTCTTTGACAAACTAACCTATTTAGCCCAATATTGTTGTCTGAACTGTTTTTTAAGGTTGTATATGAGATACTATCATAATATATGAGCTAATATACTGGAACTGGAACCTTTGGTACAAATCTCGGAAGAGTGCAGGTTGTGTTCTGAGTAGATTCTGCTCAGACATTTGAAGTTGCCATTGTTAGTTTGCGACTTTGGATTCTAGTCCTATTTTTACGATCTGCGCCCCCTTGAAAATCACAGAATACTCTGAACAATCTGTCTGGTTATATATTTTTAAAATATATCCATCAGGTAGAGTGCAGTCCATGCCTTTGTCTATAACGTTAGATTCTTGACCAGACTCATTGGACCCTCCATATTCTCTTCTCTTTCTTTCAGTTGTATAAGGTTCCTTGTTTCCCCAGGGCTTTCCAGACCTCCCTCGGTTTTTGGCTTTTAGTTTTTGTGGTGCGATTGTTGGCCCCAGCCAATATTCAAAACTGGGGTTTTTCGTGCTCCGTTAACCCTCCTTATTAGGTTTCTACTTCGTGTTGCACCCGTTCACCTCCCTCCTCCCTGGGCAACCCTGGTAAATTCTTGGTTGTTGGGTGTGCTTCAACGTCAACCTCCATTCTTTTTTCGGTTCTGGTGTCCAGGCCCCAAGCACACCATGGCTTCAATGTGGTCACTGTAAAGACTGGAAGGGGGGTGTCTGTATTTCTGCTCTCTATATGGTAGAGGAGAGGCACAGAGGACCCCAGCCAAGATTCTCTATTTGGCAGCTATGGTCAAGCAATCAAAGCCTAGCTTCTCAGGAGGTGATGCAGGCTGGTTCTTAAGTACAGTGTAGTCCCCAAGCACCCATCAAAGGAATGTCCGCACACTGTATTAGTTCAAATACAGTCTTTATATAATTAATATTCAAGGTTATGTACAATATCACGATAACTCACTTTGTACTTGGAAAATCAACAATGGTAAATATATACAGTTCTAAAGTGGCACCACCATATTATCAGATCTCATTAAAGTGCATCAACTATACTGTCAGAATGCCACACAGATCAAATAAAGAGGAAACCAGCAGTAGAGAGAGGAAGGAAAGCAAGATGGTTGAAACAATTGGCAGAATACTGGCCCCGATAACTAGACACAGTTCTGTGTGGAGATCCCCCCCCAACCTGGGCAACCTGTAAAGCAAAGATGTATCAATCACAAGCCCAGTCCATATATTGTTCTATGAGTCTTATTTCCTTCTACAATAGTTCTACAGCCCTAATGTACCTAGAATTGTAGCATTCGTTGACGGGAAATCGACGGCCCTTCTTGAGTGCCCTCCCTTTAAGGCAGGAGTCCCGGGTCGTCGAACGTCCGACGGAGAACAGGTTGAACTACGGTGGTGAAGTGGCAGCTTCGTTCCTAGCGGTGCTTGTCGACGATGGAGCGTTTGTGTCCTGCAAGGAAGAGGCATGCATGGCATCTCGGTGACGATAGTTCTGGACCGCAAAGAGCTGATGAAGAACTGTGGCCCAGCAAGGGTGTCGAGTCGTCGGCGTCTCTGTGGTCTTTAGGTGGCAGGAAACCCACCGGCAGATGCTCCTCGGCGCGTCAACGGTCGGGCCTTCTCCAGCGGGATTAAGCGGGCGGCGATGCAGACGAGAGCGTCCTTGGATCAAATGAAGTTCTAAGGCAAACGGGAGCACAGCGTCTCCAGACGGCGGTCGTCGACAGTGGCGGACAACAGTCCAGGCGCTTCTCTTTGGGATTCCGCGACAGTCCCTGTCTCTGGCCGCAAGCCTGCCGTAGGTCTCTCTACCAGGGAGCTTTGACAAAGATCAGCTTGTGCACAATGGTCCCTTGTAGCTCGGGAAGAGGGTGCCTTACCAGGTCCTCTCTGGGTCAGTCCTTGGAGACACAGCAGCTTTCAGATCGATGAAGTAGAGCAGCAGCAAGACTTCTCATCCAGCAGGGCTTCAAGGTTAAGTTTCAGTTACTCCAGTTACTCGTCGTAGTGGACTTCAGCTTCTGAACACAAATTCTAGCCGTGAGAGGCCCCCAGATATACTATTTGATCTCCCATTCATTCTGCTGGGTCACACTCAGGAAACCAATCAGTCGGAAGGGCATTCATGCAAGCAGGCAGCCAATCAGGTGCATAGTGCATTTAGGCCATTCACTTCTCTCCAGACACTCACAACAAGTTATGTGTATTGGGACAAGTACCCAGCCATTCAACACTCCACACTGCATTCATACCAGTTTCGGGCAAGGCTATCTCAGTCATTGTGTCAAACACCAGATACTAGACACCCACAACACAGAATGCGTATTTGTGTCACACTCCATTCACCCAGGTCCCACCCACAGGCGTACCCACAACATGCAGTAATTGGGAAGGCTCCAGCCAGTCTGGCCTGGACTTCACAACAACACCATATATGGAACTTCCACCCAACAGCAGGTCAGGGGGAAGGGACAGTGTCAGGGCTTCCCAGGACTTTGGGAAAACAAGGTAACAGGCAATAGAAAGCAAGAGGCCACGGGGCCATCTTTTTTCCCATCAGGAATCAACTGATCCCAATGGCAGGACCTGGGTATCCCAAAATGGAGGATACTCGGAGCACCTGTCAAATTCAGCATGGAGCTGCCACCAGCCCATACCCTGCTCTGTGGGCCATACACAGGTGCCCAAAAACATACACTAGGGACACAGGGTTGTACCCCTACCCATGGGTGCCATAAGGGTATCCCATGGGTCTGCACACCAAACCAAAAAAGCGAGCTGCACCGCGAGGAGTCCCACATGAATTCCTGCGCGGAAAACGCGACAGAACACACGATAAAAAGCAGTAAAGGACAAAGATTCAGAGGCCCTGTCCCTCTGATGGATTTCCAGCATCACAGTCACGGCACCCGGTTAGACGGTTCTTCCATCCCCATTTCCTTCATTGCAGTATCGCTGAGCTCAGTGCTGCCCATTCAGCATCTATCTCGGTCCTCTCTGCTCTTCCACACCACTACTATCTCAGCGGCCTAGTGTGGCTCTGCCTGTCCAGAACGTGTGCTTGGCAGAGACCTGCCTCTGTGTAGGACTCCTTGTTGGGGAGAATTCTCAATAAATGGCTTATTCCCCTTACCTAATGAGTCCCTCAGCAGCTTTGCTGGATTTCTAGGATTTATTTTTTCACCTGGTAAGAGTGTGAGCCTTTTTCCCACTCTTACATGTGTTTTGCTAAGTGTATTTCTACTTTTTGTGTGATCCTGGGCACTGTAGTCTCACCTACTCCAGGGCACCACTTTTTTTGTGTGTGTTACACAGCACCTTCAGTGCAGTGACACAGGGTTGTCTTTGAGACTCCCCACTGACTCCATTTTTCTGGGGCTGACTACTGTCCCCCAGAAACATGTAAAGTTGCCATTAACTTTACATAGTCACTTTAAACTACAGACTCAGTACACCCCCATCTTACATGGAGTACTGGAAAGGGTAAACTCTTACCTCTTTTTGTCGGTGCCTCTTGGAGCCTTGTTTCGCTCGCCTTAACTTTAAGACTTGGCTGGTGGCAGTGGTATCTACCCTAACTTTTCTACCGCGATTATATTATATAAACGTGGTATTGTTTTAGGCTATTATAGTAGCCTCGAACATAAACCCGCTTGACCAAATACATTTTATTTTGGCTCCGGCTGCGTTCATTCACCATTTCTTTTTGTTAGTCTTTCTCATGTTTTACTCTGCGCGCCAAACCGGGGATTATTCCTTTGTTCACTGTCTTTCCGGGGGCTTCTACACAGAAGCCCTCCTTAAGGCGCCTGATAGTCTAGGGAGGCAGGATGTGAGGGAGGGATCTTCGGACCCCTGCCATGGGTTGTCTTGGCAACCCAAGTCGCACTCTTGTCTGATTGGCTAAGGGGACTGGCCTTGCCAGGCCAGCCACCCTGCTGTGTGATTGACAGCCAGGCTGTATGAAAGGGGGAAAACTGCATAAAAAGCATGTCTCTGGGACTGGAAAGACAGGGTCGCCACTGGAACAAAAGAACCAACAAGGCACTGAAAGAAGAGGACCTCTTCAACGACTGAACCGCCCGGTGAAGCCCTGCTGCAGGTCTGAATCTCCAAATCCGACGACAGAGAAGATCCTCCAGGAAACTTCTTCCCTTGAGGTGGTGGGACCAACCAGTTCACCCAAACTGCAGGCCAGGAGCCCTCCTCTGGTTGAATTCGCTGTACAGAACTACAGTGGACCGGATAGCCAGGAAGGTCGGACCCTGCTTGGGTTTTAAGGAGTGCACCTTTTATTTGTTGTTTTGCTCTGCTGCTGGTTTCTTCCCTGGGTGGCGCAGGACCCTCCACTCTTCCTACTTCATGTCAGTCCGACAGTCGCTTCAGGAACCGTGAGCCTGCAGGAACCACCAGGAACGTCAGCCTCAGCTACAACTCCCTCTCAGTTTTAAGGTACTCTGCAAATCCGGTTGTCTGTTACGTTCAACCGCGGTGAAAGTGTTTGAAATCTTTCTCCAATCCGAGGGCTTGTCCTTCTCTTCTTTGAACTAACTTTTCTACCAACCAACCTCGTCCGGAATCTGTACCACGAACTTTACTGCGAACTACATTGAACTCTATTACCTTGAGCAAAAGACTTTTGAACCATTGACGTTGGCCCTAAGCCTTTTCTATCAGATTTTAACCTTGTAGTCTCTCTTGTTCTATTGTCCTGAGTATTTACCTGTTGGTTTTGCCTATTTTCTTATAACTTTGTCTTTCCCTCCCTTTTAAATTGCTGGAGTGCCATTTTGCTCCCACTTCATTTTGTAAACCTAACTTGTCTGGAATTTAAGGAAAGTGGTGTGGTTTATTTATGATTGTGATTTCTTAACTTGCTTATAATAGTGAAATGTTATACAACTGTTGAGTAAATAAATATATATTCTTTTACTTAGAAACCTTGAGTCAGTGTTTGACTGAACCATAGTAATTGCTGCCCTTTGTGTAACCATTTGTACTGCTCACTGCCTAACACTCCTCTTTCTCCATTCGAGCTTCCTTGTCTCTTTTTTTCATGGAGTTTGTTGTTCATCACCAGCTGCTGAGCTCAAGGTGATTCCAGCATTACCGTGAGCAAAGATATAGACCCAATGTCATTATGTTTTGAATGCCACACACCGATCTAATTAGTCTTTTCCACTCCCATATATGCTGACAGGGTGTTCCTTATATGGAGTTCCTTACAGGAATGGCAGTCCTTGACTGCTAGAGTGGAGTCACTTCCAGTGAGGTCGTGCTTTCCCAGACCCCTATGGAGGCTCTTAGTAGGCTCACCTCCCTAGCCTCAAAAGGGGTGGCTCCCCCTCTGAAGAATGGATACATTTCCTCGATGATTTGTCACATAAACCTCCTGTTAAGCAAGAGGCTTCCCCTTCACTGTAAGAAGGAAACCACTTACAAAGTCCACATTTCCTTGTTATACCCCTTTTTGATGTTCTAGAGAGAAATAAAATGGCTGTAGATCTAGAAACCATATCATGAACCAGGCATTGGGAGCTTTCCTGAGACTTATGAAGGTCAGGGGCGAGCGATCCGTCACGAGCCAAAACGTTCTTCCTGTTAGGTAGTATCGTAGATTCATATTGCCTATTTGATGGCCCGGGCTTCTAATTTCGACCGTGGCATATGTCTGTTTTTGCGGGAACAACGTCCTGGTTGTATGCAATAAGTGGTTTTCCATGCCATCATATTCTTCGGCTAATACTGCTGCTAAACTGACCTTAGAGCCATCATTCTGGAGTATGAACTCCTTGATAAAGTCTGGCAATTTCAATATGGGTTCTTGACACAACACCTGTTTCAGCTCCTCAAAGCTTCTTTGATCTTCACTTCCCCAGATAAGCTTTTGGGGTTGAGCGTTTTTCAGTTTATTGGTGAGATTGGCGGTCAAGGTCTAATAGTTGGGGATTGTACTGCCTTGACTTTTTTGCAGTGGGTTTTTAGCGTGCCGATTTCCATGAAGGACCACAAGTATTTTACAGCTGACTGGGCCAGATGACATTTGTTCGGGTTTGCCCTGAAACCCACCCTCCTGAGGGCTTGTGAAATTACATAGAGATGGTGCATTTGTTAGAGCCAGGTCTTGCAATAGATTACAATATCGTCTAAATGTGCAACGAAAAGTTAGTGCAGTGTCTGGAAAGTAGCAGGTGCTCTGTGTAAGCCAAAGCAATGTACTTTAAATTGAAAAATCCCTCCACGTGTGGAGAAGTCAGTCTTTTCCCTATTGACTGGATTTAGGGGCACCTGCCAATACCCCTTTGTTAAATCAATGGTGGAGATGTACTTGGATGGCCCTAACTTTTCAATTAGTTCGATTTGTGGCATTGTGTAATTGTTGAATGTAGAAATTGTGTTTAGATTTCAGAAGTCGATACAAAACCTGCAAGTCTTGCCTGGTTTGCAACCAAAACAATGGGGGAAGACCAGGGGCTCTCAGCTTAGTGATGTCAGCCATGAGCATTTCTTTGAGCTCACTCTATGGTTTTCCATCTTACCTCTGGGATTCAGTAAGGTTTCAAGTTTACCATCTGTCCGGCGGGCGAAAGAAATTGCTCACCCGACCTACCTGTTCCGAAAAGACCTCCGAGAACTGTTTCAATAAGACATGGAGGTCTTCTTGTTGGGAGGGTGGTAGATGTTTAGGTGCCAATTGTGTTTCTAGCTTTGATCAATAAGGAGGATGGTGGTAGATGTTTAGGTGCCAATTGTGTTTCTAGCTTGTGATCAATGAGGAGGATGGTGTGAGAAACCTGAAGCGCTTCTCCCATGCTATTCCCGGGATCCCTGACTACGGTGGGCAGGGGAGGGCCATCGCTCTTGGATCCCAACCCTGGGGGCGGACAAGCGAGGGTTGATCACATTGTAAAAGGGACCCTTGGTGACTGTTGGAGGAACGCCAAAATTCATAAAGACACAAAAAATAAAATACGCCCCATAGTGGCAGGTACGGAAAGTATATTCAACCCATTAGCAATCTATGTGGATAAAGCTCTACAACCCCTGGTTCTAAATACTTCCACTTACCTGAGGGAAGCATAGTCTTGTTGAACTCAATCAAAGGACTGACAGAAATTCGGGAGACAGACATGCTGGTATCATATGACGTACAGTCGCTTTACACATCCACCCCCCCTCAAGATGGTCTAGAAGCTTTAGAATGGGCACTATTGATAAGTTATGATTGTACAGCTAACACGTATTCATCTTGGAACTCGACAAACTCATTCTAACCAACAATTTCTTCGGACACAAGTGACTTGGAAAAGGTAAATTGACAACATTTTTGCCGTCTGGAGAGGAAACCGGAGTGAATTGGAAGAATTTTTGTCTTACTTAACCTCAATGCACGAGCGGATCACTTTCACTATAGAGGTGGGCTTATCTAAATTACATTTCCTAGATGTACAGCTGGAAATTGGAACCACAGGAATCGTAACAAAATGTTTTCACAAAGTCACGGATGTAAACAACTCCATATATTATCAAAGTCACCACCCACGACATTTGATAAATAATTTGTCCTACAGATCAGTTCCTTTGTCTCAAAAGAATTATTTCGGTAGAAGAAACCCTGGAAGAAGAACATTTTGAAGATGACAGAGAAATACTTGGAGAGAGGATACCCAAGAGATATTGTAGAGTTGGCTAAATCCAAAACCCAGAACCTCAAAAGGATGGATTTATTATCACCTAGAACACAACCTAAAGAAACACCATTTTTGTATGCCTTAAGATACTCGAGACAGTCACCACGTGACGAGACTTATTAAAAAGAATTGGTGACTTATACAGTTGGACCCACAACTACAACAGCTGTTTCCTAAACCTCCCATTATTGCCTACAAAAGGGGCCGCCACCTAAAGGATCAATTGGTAAAAGCTGAAAGACCACCTAAGGACACGCAATGGACGCTAAGTACAAAGAGAACGGGCACTTAACCTGTGCCTACATTGTTGTAACTGCAACAATATTACAATATTATGAAAGGAGGGTATGTCAAACATACTAAGAAAGGAAACAAAATTAAACTTAAAGACCATGCCACTTGTGTGATTCAAAATCAATAATTTACGGACTCAGCTGCCCTTGTGGCATCTATTACGTAGGTCAAACCATAAGAAAAGGCACAGACAGATGGAACGAACACAAGAGCAATATCAGAACACACAATGCCAAATCCCCGGTGGCTAGGCATTTCAATGAGAAGCGACATACAGTGGCACAGTTGAAAGTAGTTATTCTAGAGGTAGTAAAAAGAGCACATCGAGGTGGGAACCATGCAAGAAGAATGGACCAGAGAGAAATCTTTTGGATTGAGACATTGAACAGTATGACACCGGATGGGATGAACGAGGAGTTCAGTCTTAACTGCTTTTTATAAATGTTTGAAGAACCTCCACTAACTGAACTTAGACAACATTGGACCGTCCAACGGATACACATCCCACATAGGATGGACCACAAGGAGTATGGATAAGAGAGAACACAAATAACAGGGTATACGTAGGTAACAGTTTAGGTGACACTGAGATTAAAATCCCAGACAACAGCTAATAGTATCTCAGATGAAGGGATGTACCTTGGGTGATTGGTGAAGAGTGTAAACTAAATGAGTTATCATTGACCGACATAGAGGAACCTCGCTACAATACCAACATGTTGCATAATGAGCACCAAGAAATAAAATGGTACCAACAATATGTGAAAATTATGTTGTAGATTATGTCAGCATATCGAATAAATCACCTGGATGCGTTAGGATCACCCAGGAAAGACCAAAAGATCAATGATCAATGAATATACATTGGAGAGCCAGATGACTTATATCGAACTGTTATATACATATTGAAGATCTGGAAATACCGAACCATGGGCTTGGTACTCGCCACGAGTAAAAGAATATCAACAATAATCAGGACCTCTGTTAACTGGGAGGCCCACATGGATTTTGGGCAAATGAGTATTGATAATTGATATAAACATTGGCTTCATAATAGAGATAGCTATTGGCTTTTTATCATTATAGGATTAATGCAACATTAGACCAAAAAGAGAACAACATTTCTGAACTCCGGTAGCGGTATCTATCGGTTTTACATCACAGGCATTTTTTAAACATATGATGTCAGTAAACATTAAGCGGCCATCTTGGTTCTAATTGTTTTCCACTCGACAGCACAAACACATGTGGTATGCTTCATTTTGAGCCCCGAGCTGAGGTGAGTTGATTTAGAAAATTAAGAATATGACCACAAAGCTTCAGGACTCGGCACAACATGTGCTATACTAATGGGGCATTACAATTTTATCTGCAGGCTAAGCCTGGATTTAAAGACTACACGAGCAGATGCTCTACACGTTTACAAGGAGGGAGATAAAGATCTAAACATCTTACAACTAAGAGCATTGTAGGTAAGAGGATGGCGCCTTGCCTATCACTCTGCACTACCGATTTGGCCAGTAAAAAGGTACCCTATATAGTTAGTTATTTTCTTTCTTCAGTAGAATCTTGAACACAGAAGACAGAACAAGGCTTTTATACTCTAGAGGGTTTCCTTCCCCATCACAATCTTGCACACAGAAGTGAGCAGAACAAGACTTTTGCACCCTAGAGGGCTTCCTACTGCTAATGAGCGATGCTCCTCAAAAATTCAAACAATCACTGCGTTTGAGTACAGGGATACTCTTTTCTTGCTTACATATATTGCGTGAATATTTTTTAAGTTTCTAGAACTCTTGTTGAGTAGATAGAGCCCTCTGTATATGTTTATATACATATATAAATACATTTTTTAACCCTTACAGTCTTAACATCGCTCCAGAGTGAACTTTGGGAACAAGAGTACGGATATTACAAGTTGAGAAGGACATTAGTCTTTGAATCATATGAACACGACGACGGTGATCGATTTTAGAGTACATCATCCAGGTGATTTATTTGTCAAGCTTATCACAGATGGAGAGTAAGTTGTTAGTTAAACTGATGCAATAGAATCACATATTCATCTATACTTTCTGTATAATTTCTTTTTAGATCCTATCAAGTATTAAGATTTATAACCAGTTTGAGAGCTCCTGATGAAGGGATTACATTCCCGAAATGTGTTGAGCGAACTAGGATAAGGAAAATATCAATAATTCCTTTTCAATGACAAATTGGCCTAACATTGAAATAAGATTTCCTTTCTTATGTTTGTAAAAACATTTTTTTCTATGTACCACAACTTCAATAGAACAGAAGTGTGTAAAGGTGAAATGACAGATGTATATTGGAATATGTTTGCATCCAAATTGAATATATGAAGTAATATTATTCAAATCTGTTTTATTCCCAAAAAAACAGTGAAATCTTTATTTTTCTAAATTGAATGAATAGATCTATAATTTATTGGTAGTTTATCAACACAAATCGGGCGTGTGAGGGACAGGAGGGTTCCACATAATTTGTGGATATCCATTGTGCTTTCAGTTTGAACACCACCCAGTGTCAGGGCTGGTTTTTCTCCCTTGCAGCCCTCTAATTCCACTTAAAGCAATTAACTCTAACTAATTTAGGAGTGCACCCTACATCTAGGAATACTCTATATAATGCCAGTGGCAAACTCTCCTGAGTCTGAGTTTGGCAGGCCAGGACCTGGAGAGCACGTCGACTCTGCATTCCGTCCCCTAATGTCCAAGGTATTGGAATACTTAGACTGGGCTAGACCTCCGGTACAATTTGTTCAGGATGACCTAACGGATATTCTGGATCGAGGTCCACCTACAGATCTGATTCTTCCATGTTTCTTTACAAAATACGGTGGCAAAAAATTGGGAGACTCTGGACACCAATCCGGCGGTGGACAAATCTCTCATAAGAAAATACTGCCTTTCCAGTAGTGACCCTGGCTACCTGTCCAAGCACCCCACTCCGGAGAGTCTGGTGGTCCAGGCAGCCCCGGCTATATCAAACAAGGCAGCCTACCCTGCCATCCCTAGGGACGACAAGTGTGTGGATGGATGGCCGCATAAGGTATTTTCAGCTGGAAGTATGGCACTGAAGTCGACAACTCCACATGTGCCTTAGAAAAGTTTACGTACACTCTATGGGAGTGCATATCCACGGCGGCAGAGCACATTCCATAGGGGAGGAAAGGGACGGCTTCCTAGCTATCGTTAAGGATGGCAAGGAAGCCATGCATGAGTCCCTTCAGTCTGGATTGGACACTGCAGACCGCATCAGCAGGTCCATGGCTACAAGCACCGTAATGCAAAGAATTGCATGGTTGCGGAAGTCAAGTTTTGCACCGATGTGCAAGCTTGTCTTCTCAACATGCCATTTGACGGGTCTCACCTTTTTGGCATCAAGGCGGACGGGAGCCTTGAGAGGTTGCAGACCTCAAAGACGGAGGATTGAGACCCATCTTGTACTTGAGGTACTTGAACAAGTTCCTGAGGAAGGACAAATGCAAGATGGTCACACTTTCTAAGATCCTTCAGGCCCTCCAATTATGATATATGGCATTTGTAACGCGCCTATACACACGTGTTTACAGAATTGGTTGGTATCATTGGACCTTCAGGATGCTTATTTCCATGTGCCAATCCATCTCAAGCCCAGAAAATACCTGAGGTTCGCTGTTGGCTTTGAGTCCTGCCATTCGGGTTGACCTCTGCCCCGAGGGTCTTTACCAAACTGGTGGTGGTGGTGGCAGTGCATCTCAGGAGAGGGGGATTCATGTCTACCCCTACCTAGACGATTGGCTGATCAGGGCACGTTCTCCCGAACATGCCCTAGATCATCTGTCATCTGTCAGTCTTCACAGACTGGGCTTCTTCCCTAAATTTCACAGATGGCACCTTCCCAACAGCTCCAGTACATCAGAGCTATAGTAGACACATCCTTGGGAAAGAGCGTGCCACCCAAGGTGAGGGCTCAAGACATTATTCAGATGGTTACCAAATTTCAGAGTTCCCAGAATCTTCCGGCCTTCGATTTCTTGAGGTTGCTCGGCCTCATGGCATCCTGCATTTTTCTGGTGCCAGAAGCCCGTCTGAGAATGAGATCCCTTCAATGGGCTCTAAGAACACAATGGTCCCAATTCTCAGGAAAGATGTCAGACTGACTTCAGATTCCACCCAGGGTCTCCTAGGACTAGGATCTTCTGTGGTGGGCCTTCAAGGACAATATTCTGAAGGGAGAACCCTTTTGGCAACCATGGCTGGAGATTATAGTAGTGACGGACGCCTCACTCACGGGATGGGGAGCCCACGCCAACGGTCTGACAGTCAGCGGTCGTTGGTCTCCATCGGAGTCCAAACTACACATCAACCTTTTGGAGCTGAGGGCAATCAGACTAGCGCTGAAGGCCTTCCTGCCCTCTGTACGGGGAAAGAATGTCCTGATAATGACGGACAACACAGTGGCCATGCATTACCTCAACAGAGGAGGTGTAGGATCACTACCACTGTGCAGAGAGGCAATGCACCTCTGGTACTGGGCAATTCGAGAAGGAATCTCCCTATCAGCTGTTCACTTAACCGGACAGAAGAACACGATGGCGGACGCTCTGAGCAGGTAGAGCACAGTATCCCATGAGTGGGAACTAGATCAGGAAGTCCTTCAAAAGATCTTCAACCTTTGGGGAACCCCTTCAAGTAGATCTGTTTGCGACCGGTATCAACCGGAAGTGCGAAAAGTACTGCTCAAGGGACTTTCCTCTGAGAGGAGCTCTAGGAGACGCGTTTGTGGTGGTTTGGGATTTCCCACTGCTATATGCGTTTCCACCGATCCCCATCATTCCTCAAGTAATCAGGAGGTTGAGACGGTTTGGAAGCCACATGATCTTAATTGCCCCAGATTGGGCCAGGAGAATGTGGTACCCCGACCTTCTTGATATGTCCATCAGTCTTCCGATACGTCTTCCACAAAGAGTGTCTTCTCTCGCAAAGGGATCGACAGGTTCTCCATCCAGAGGTCAACACTCTCAACCTTCACGTGTGGTTTCTGTAAGGTTGAGATACAAGGATTGGGACCTCCCGGATGACGTGATGGAGGTGTTGCTTTCGACTAGAAGGCCAGCAACAAAATCTCTGTACCGTTGCCGCTGGAATATAAGGTCTTAATATTGTCTTGTCTTTAAATCTCTTCACGACCTTGCTGCCCCATATCTCTCCTCTCATTTCATTCTGCACTCCCTCCCGCTCTCTCCGGTCTGCCGATCGCTTCCTTCTCTCTGTTCCCCTGTCCCCATGTGCCGCCTCCTGGTTTTCGCTCCTTTCAGCTCCTTGCCCCCCCTCCACTGGAACTCACTACCTCTCTCTCCATCAGTTCCATCCCCCCCTATTCCTCCTTTCGTGTCTCCTTGAAATCTCTTCTTCTCCACTCTCCTCACCTCCCTAACACTCCTATCACCTCCTTCCACCTTCCCCTCTCCTCCTCCTCATCCTCGGCCTATTCCTCTTCCTGTTTCCCACTTCCTTCCCCTTCTCCACCCCCCCTCCCTTGTTTATCTTCACTGGCAAATTGTTCTACTTATTGTATTACTGGTTTGATTCATATTTTGTAATTGCTTCTACTGTTTTTATTGTATCCTTGTTATAATGTAAAGCGCTTTGGTGTAAAGCGCTATATAAACACAATAAACATAACATAATAAACATAATATGGGACCATTAAAGGTTACCTGGCAGCGCTTTCCATATGCAAGTGAGCAAGTGCACGTAGAGTGAGCGAGTTGCAGGCACTCTCTTCCAGGCCACCTTATAACGTATTCCACAAAGACAGGGTTGTGTTGAGGGTAAACCCCTCCTTCCTGCCAAAAGTTGTATCGGATTTTCATTTAAATCAAAAAATTGTTCTGCCAGCGTTTTATCCCCTGATGCACCCCAGTAAAGAGGAGGAGAGGCTCCATGGATTGGACCCTAGAAGAGCTGTAAGCATTTTTATTTCTAGGTTGTCCAAATTTAGAGTGGACGACCAACTCTTTATGGGATACACTGGATGGAAATTAGGACAAGCTGTTTCTAAACAGACTCTGTCAAGGTGGATCATCCTTGGTATTTCAGAATGTTACAGGTTGGCAGGCAAGGACCCTCCAGAGGGCTTGCGAGCTCATTCTACCAGGGGCATAGCCTCTTCCGCAGCCCTGCAGAGGGGAGTACCTATTAGATCCATTTGTGATGCTGCAACATGGTCATCGTTGCATACGTTCACCAAGCATTATTGCTTGGATACCTCCCACACTCAGGACGTTGCTTTTGGTAAGGCGGTGCTTTATTCTGCCTTATAAAAAATAAATGGACAATTCTAATTTCTCCACCCTCCTCCAATCCTACATACTGCTTTGGAAGTCTATCAAAAATGAGGAATAAGTTGGAGGACACAATCCATTCAAAGAACAAGTTACTTACCAACTGGTAACGTTCTTTCGACTGGATGTTCCTACAACGTATTCCTCATCGCCCTCCCATCCTACGCCTCTGTATAATTTCCCATGCTGTTACAACTTTCGTTATTCCAAGGCTGACTATTGCCTGCCTGTACTAACAGCCAACACAAAGAGGTGGGAAAAAATAGAACTGAGGCCATTGGGGGCCATGTGTGCTACTTATATCACACGATGATGGCACCCTTGACGGAGGCCTTCGAGGGACATAGACTCGACGAAGGGCGCCCTCTGCCTGAAAAGGTTTTACGAAGCAGCCGAAGCTGGACATGATAATCAAAGATGAGGAATACGTTGGAGGAGCATCCAGCCGAAAGAACGTTACCAGTTGGTAAGTAACTTGTTCTTCTGGGGCAAAGGCGAACCCACTGGAGCAGAACAACTACTGATCGTGGGACTAGAGCGAAGGGTTGGGGAAACACTGAAGTTCCCTGTAGGATGTCGTTACATCTAAAAAACTGGGAGAGACTCAAATCCTAGACAAAAGGCTGCATTGTGTTTCAAGGACGCCAGTGACCCTCCTGGGTGAACGACCGAGTTGGGTAGGCGAGGCCAACCAAGCCTGTAGTGCATAATGGTCAAGATTAACCTCTGCAAAAGGGGAAGTGAAAAGGTGAATGCTTGAAGAGATAGAATTCTTTGAACTTTTTGCTTATGGTACAGAACTACCAAAACCAAGAGCCACTGGGTCAAATAACACAAAAGGAGAGTGGAAGCGGTCCTGCAGAGGTCCATAGTAAAAGCCTTGCACATTCAAAAGTCTTCGACATCGGTGAACGGTCGAAGTCCGACTGAGGGAGACTGAAAGTGAGATAAGTTAGGGGAACAGAACCCCTAGCCAATGTAAATTAAGCTTGGGGAAGGGAACCCTTGCAAGTGTTGTGATTGCGAGGTCTGAGCCCGGTTGAGTGAGATCTACGTTGAATCAGGTACTTTTCTTTTGGTCACCCGAAGTTACCTGGGGGAACCCAGACCTGTACCCCTTGCTCACTGTGCTCCTAGATGCACAGCTCCACCTCACTGATGAGGCCCAACAAGGCTGAAACACGTGTCTGTGGTTGCTGTTGGTACTCTTGCTCAAAGAGGTTTGCCTGGCATTTCGGTGCTGGACTCCCCTTTTGGGCGGGACAAAGACTGATATGCAAATAAATATTGCTCCTTTGTGAAAAGTACAGTGAGAAAAAAGCGATGGCTGCAGACTCTCAAAATGGGGAAAAAAACACAGAACAGGTTATCATGCCATGTTCTTTCTAGAGGGGGCGCCTACCGCCTTTCTTTTTTTTAAATACTTTTTGCTTTGAGAGGTACGGTTGGAGGGCTCTTGCGTTTAGACATGGTTTATACGTTAATTCAGGGAAGTTCTGATCATAGTCTAAGACCGGGGCCCAGATGTCCGAGAAGCGGTGGAGGAGGCCAGCGTTGGCCGCAGTGATTTTCTCTGCTATCAGGATGTCCCAACATTTCAGCCACCATAGTCATCAGGGGGCCCTCTGCGGACTTCCTAGTGCGTGCCACTGTGATCTTCGCTGCGAGCAAGAGTTGTGTTGGGAGGATAGCTCGTTTGCCAGTTCTCGGATAGATACCCGGGGTCGGGGCTCCCAAGAGGATGGGTTCCGGCTCCAGCGGGATTGTCACCTGTGTAATGTCTGTGATTGTAGCAATGCATTGGGACCAAAACTCCTTTACCACTGGGCACGTCCAGCACATATCAAAGTAGGACCCAGGAAGGCCACAGCAACGCCAGCATACAGAGTCCAAAGCCCAGTGGAATTGGTGCAGCCGGAGCGGGAGATAGTACAACTGTAGGAGCAGCTTATGAGTGCATTCCCGATTGGTGAGACAGCGGGAGGAAGAGTGGGTCCTAGACCAGATGTCTACCCATGTCTGGTCCTCTATGGGGTACCCCAGGTCTGTCTCCCACTGTGACATGTAGGAGGTCTCAGCAGCAAGAAAGTCTACTTGCAGTAGCTTAGAGAGAGTAGAGATTTCCCCTCGTGCTGGCAAGTCTTTGATGGTGAGTTTGAGGCGGCTAGGGACGCGCAGCGCTGCAGAGGGTCAGGGGAAGGGAGCACCAGTGTCGAAGCTGCGAGTAGGTGAATCTATCCATTTCTGTTAATCGAAAGGCTGATGTACATTGCTCAAAGGAGCACGGTTGGCTTCCCTCAAAGAGCTGACGCAGGGATTCAAGATCACCCGCCACCCAGCTCCTGAAGTTTGAAGGGGCAGGATCCTGGTGAAAAGGCCGGGTTGTGAAAAACTGGGGAGGAGGGGCCCAAGCGCCTCGGGATGCCTCTATTTCAGAGCCCAATCCCACGCTTTCAAAGTGCGGCTTTCCAAGACCGGCGCAGCAAGGGGGGGGGGAGATGTGTGGAAGGAAATGAAGGGGGAGAGGCAGGCAGGACTGCTCTATAGCCACCCAATTTGGGCACCAATATGGGCTAACTGTGCTGCTGCCTAATACTTCTGGAGGTTGGGGACCCCCAGCCCGCCGAGCCTTGAGCTACTCATCATGGTCTTCTGGGGGATTTGCAATTTCTTACCCCTCCAAATGAATCTGAATATTTTCCTTTGGAGGCGCTGAAGCGCGGCCAGCGGGATCGTAGTGGGGAGAGATGCACAGTCATAGAGGAACCGCGGGAGGAGGTTCATTTTGCAGGCAGTGATTCGGCCAAGAAGCGAGATGTCTTGCGCGAGCCATCAGTCGAGGTACCACTCCAGCTCCTTGATAAGTTAAGGGTAGTTCGCCAAATAGATGTATCCTGGACGTGCGGGAATCTGGACCCTTAGATAGGGTATAGTCTTTTCGCTTAATAGGATTGGGCATAGGGATTTAAAGGGCTTCCCTGGCACCAACCCAATGCCGAGTGGCACTGATTTTCCAGAATGGATGATAAAGCCCGATACCCTCCCAAATGTATGGATCTCAGCAAGGGCTGACTCCATTGAGCCGGGGATGTCTGTGATCGATAGCAACACATCAGTGTAGAGTGCGATTTTGTGTTGGGAGGGGCCCACTTGGAAGCCTTTGATTCGAGTATTTGATGGATTTGTTGGGCAAGGGGTTCCATGGCCAGGGAAAAGAGAAGGGGCGAAAGGTGGCACCCTTGTCTAGTCCCACAAGACGGCGAGATCGGGTTGGATAGAAGGCCATTTACTCTAAGGAGGGTTTTTAGAGATTGATAGTTGGCTAGTATGAGCTTTTGGAAGGCGGGTCCAAAGTAAAATGATTAAAGGGTAAGCCGCAGGAACGCCCAGTCCACTTTGTCAAATGCCTTGGTTGTGTCTAAGGCCAGTAGGGCCAGCTTATGCGAATCCTGGTTCTCAGCGTCTATACGGTTCAGGACCCTGCGAATATTGTCCCCCAGTCGACCTATGCATAATAAACCCTGTCTGGTCTGGGTCTATAATATCGGGAAGGACACCGGCTAAGCGATTCGCCAGGACTTTTGAGTATATGTTGGCATCAAGGTTTAGTAGTGAAATGGGTCTATATGAGGTGTTGTCTCTGGGGTCTTTCCCTGGTTTAAGGATGAGGACTGTGATTGACTCCTGCATCGAGGGGTTGATAGATCCCGAGGTGGCAAAGCAGTTGAATAGGGTTGTGAGAGGCACTAGAAATTGGGACGAAAGACTTTGTAAAACCTTGTTGTGTATCCATCTGGATTTGAGGCTCTTAATGGCTGTGTCGATCTACTCACCTGTGATGGGAGCATCGAAGCTCTCTCTCGCCACGTCCTTAAGGCGAGGCAGAGTGGCACCTTGTAGGTAGTCCTGTTGTTCCGTGAGCGTCCTCGGAGATGCTGACATGGTGTTGGTAAGTGACTGCTAGCTGTAGCTTATCCTGATCTGCAAATTGGACTCTGCGATGAGGGTCGCGCAGGCCTAAAATAGTGTTCTGCTTCTTTGCCTTGATGAGTTTGTCCACCAAGAGTTTGTTCACCTTATTGCCTTCAGCATAGTATCCTTGTCTGGTTTTGCCAGTAGCTGGGCAGTGTCCTTGGCGTATAGTGCCTCCAGCCTCTTTCGTGCAGCCTGTAGGGCCTGGTGGGATCTCAGGGTCCAATTTTTGCGCTTGCAGAGGGCCTCCACCTCACTGACCTCGTTTTCCAAGACTAGGCGGGCTTGCCGCCTGCGTTTGTGGAAAGCTGCTCTCTGAGCAATTAATGCTCCCCGGACCACTGCTTTCATCGCATCCCAAGTATTAGCTGGGGATGTGTCCTTGTTCCGGTTTTCCATGAAGAAATCATTGATCGTCCTTGCTATGGAATCCATCAATCACGACTCGTTGAGAATGCGGTCATATAAGTTCCATCGGCGTCTGGGAGGAGGGTCAGGATCATGGGCCCGGAGCGTTAGGGTGACTGGGCCATGGTCCGAAAGGATCCTGGGGCCAATGGTAACCTCATCGTCGAAGGCCAAGACCTGAGGGGAGGCCAGCAGGCAGTTGATTCGAGAATGGGTCATGTGGACAAATGAGTAAAAAGAATAGTCTCTTTCGTCGTGGCAGCGCACTCTCCATGTGTCCACCACGTCAAGGGCCCTAAATAGGTGGAGGGCTGTCGCCAGATTAAAGTCTTTGCGGGCTGGGGGATGCGATTTGTCCTTAAGCGGGTCAGGGACCCCATTGAAATGTCCTCCAATGATCGTCTGTCCCTCGATGAACTGGAAGAGAGACACTTCCAAGTCACTATAGAATCCCTCTTGTTTTTCATTTGGAGCATAGACCGAAATGAGGGAGTAAAGTTGCCCATACAGCAGACATTTGACTGCCACCAAGCGGCCTTCAGGCCAGCGCTGGGTATCCAGGATCTGTGGTCTGAGGCCATTCTTGAAAAATGGAAGTGCCCCTTTTCTTAGTGCCATTGGAGGCCAGGAATTGTAATCGAAAGAATCTGCTGCGAAGAAGAGAGAAGTCCACTGGAATCAGATGAGTCGCTTGTAGGAAAACCACAGAAGATTCATTGTTTTGCAGGTGCTGTAGTGTGGATTTCCTTTTGGGGGCAGGGGGTGGGAGAGTTTTGGGTTGGGCAGAGTGGAGGTCATGCATCATCTGGAGGCTTAGTCAAGCTGTGGTGATCATGTAGCTGGGGTTTTAACCACCTCCAACGGGAGGCTGAAACTGTAAGGGTTTGGGGAGCCCATTCTTTTGGTTCGGCGTGACCCATGGCCAACCGGGCCGAAACTGTCCAGGTAGCCAACAGAGCTAGGACAGTGAACAAAGTTTGTGTTCGCCTCCAAGGGGGATCTGATGGCATACTCCTTGGAAGAGGGCATGGGACGCATGCAGCCCGCAGCATCGCTCATGTTGTGCCGAGTTCCAATGCCAAACGTATCTGTGGCGTGGCGGATTGCTTCGCGTTTTGGCGCCTCTGGACTTTCAACCAGGCCGGGTGCCTTGGTTTGGCGGGGAGGACATCTGCAGTTCCTCCGATGGGCGGTCAGGAGTGGGTCTCTTTGTGCCCCAGGGGGAATCGGGACGCAGAATTGCTGCAGCGTCCTCCAGATGGCTGATCCTGCGTAGGGTCCCCTTATAGGAAAACTGTAGAGCCGTTTGGTACAGCCTTCTGTATCAGACTTGGTGGTCTTGAAAGAAAAGCCTTAGAGGCCGCAGGGCTCTTCTCTTCTAGAGAGTTAAAGGGGAGAGGTCCTGATAGATCTGGAGCGGGGTGCCCTGAAAAGTTAGCTCGTCTCGGGAACGCCCTATCGCTGAAATGGCTCCCCTGGTGGAATAAAAGTGAACCCTTGTTATTACGTCAGGGGGGGATCCGAGTCCACCCCATGCTTCGGGCGCAGCCTATGTGTGCGGTCCAGGATGAGCTGCGCCTTATCCACGTGCGGGAGCAATAATTTGAAAAAGTCACCCACATATTCAGCTAGGTCTTTGTCCGGCACTGGAGAGGGCACCCCGCAGATCTGCAAATTGTTGCAACAGGCCCTATTTTTGAGGTCGTCCTGTTTATATTCAAGGACTTCGGTTCTGTCAAGCGGGGTCTGGATCGAGTGTTGCATGTCCACAAATGATGCGGTGTGTCCTTGGCTCAGGTCTTCGACCTCTCCTAGTCTTTGTTCAGCTTCTGTGACCCTCTGGTCTGTCCGCTACAGCTTAGTGGTGAGCTCCGACATGCAAGATCTGAATTCAGCCTTGATGTCTAGCATGAAGGACTGAAGGTCCTCCTTGGTCGCTAGTCCCCACCTGTCTTCTTGGATATTCTGAGGCGTAATCTTCGCGGGGTCAGACTTTATACCTTTATCTGCCGAGAGCAACAAGGCAGAGATGTCGGAGCTCCTGGGAGACTTGAGTTGCTTTGTCAATGTTCCAGGTCCCAGGTCTAGGGACTCTTATGCCAATACAGGTGCTGGGCAACGGGTGTGAGGAGGATCCGAGAAGGCTGTTATTGGGGGCGCTAAGGCACGGCTCACCGTTTCCGTCCAGCACTGTTGTAACAGAGCCGGCCAGCAGATGTAAGGGGTCAGGATTCAGCAGGCGGAACAGTGGAGAAGGCACCAGCTTGAATGGTAGGATGGGCCCCAAGTTGGCACTCCGCAGTATGGGATCGAAGATGGGAAGGACCTGGGGTGAAAGCTCGTAAGACATTGAAAGTGGATCTTGGCGCGGCTTATGAGCAGTGGCCACATCCGGGTGTGCCAGGGGTCTGGACCCGAGCCCCCAGCAAGGCAATCCGCTGTCCGATGGCTTTTTAGGAGGGGTCGCTGTACCCCACTAGCATGTAGAAGAGAGAGGGTTAGGGATTCCATCAGTGGGCAGCAGCGGGTTCCAAGCCTCCAGGCAGAGGACAGGGGAGTGTGCCGGGGCGCCCCAGGAAGAAGCAGGCGAGGCCAGTGCAGCCAAGGACAAGTTGCAGGAGACCATGGCTGGCGGAGGAAGGCTGCTGAGTTAGGAGGGGGGGGCCCTCTGAAGTCCGTCCTGTTGCACCTGTAGGTTTCTCGCTAAATTGGGGGGGGAGCCTGAGATGCTGGGCGAGCCAAGCTCCAAACGAAAAAGATGCAAGAATGCGTGGTAGCCTGAGGGTGGCCCTGCCGCAAGCAAGCCTAGTGAGGTCCCGATAGGAGGGAGAGGACCGGCCCACTGCAGTTAGTCCTTTGGCAGTGAGAGGATACCAGCGATTAGGAGGCCACAGCGGGGAGGCGGGTGATGTTGTGGGTTACGCCCAGACTTCGAGGCCGAGGGCGGCCGCCTCTGTGGTCCAGCGGGTGGTTCTGGGCGCATGTAAGCTCTGCACGACCTCTCTGCACTCAGGAGGGGGCCAGCTGCAGTAGCGGAGGATGCCCAAAGCGCGCTGGGCCGTGCAGAGCGGTAGCGAGGGCTGGTGAAATTCACTGCAGGGCTCCTCCTCTGTCGCAGGGCTGCCAGACCGCGTCTCCTCTCCGTAGACAGCAGGGGTGCCGAGGGTGATGACGTGGGAGCCCCTCGTATTTATAGCCACGGGCGGGCAGCAGGAACCCAGGCGGGCCGTGTGGGACGGGATAAGGGGGGGGAGATCCAGAGAAGCAAGGTCCCGATTTCCACAGGACACCAACATCGGTCTCACCCGCAAGCCGCCATTGAGGCACGAAGATCTCGTCATCCCAGCCCGCCATCTTAGAGTAAGAGCAGCGGACGGGGGATGCAGCGTTCGCCGGGTCCGTTGCAGGGCTCCAAGGGATATTGAGCGCTCCTTTTGCAATCAGCATGTGGCTCAGACCTTCCGATAGCAGCTGCTGCTTCATCCGCCACGAAAAGACAACAGGAACTTCATTTATTAATAGAATGCTATGGGCATCGCATGGAGGCCATCAAGGGAGCAGCCACATCACCGGTGCTCCTGGCCACGCCTCCTTGACCCACTTTTTGGACTGCTTCTTGATAACCTGAGCCATAGTCATCCTGCCTGGGGGCCGGGGGAGCGGCTTATGCCATTCTGTCCAATGTGGGAAAGCGAGCTGAGTCAGCCATCTTGATTCTTTGTTATAACACTGACCTTTCTTTGCATACATATTCCCCTTTACACCTTTGCTGTATAAGCGATATGGCAGGCATTAGGTTTTGTTAGTATAGACCATTTTGATTTGACAGAGACTGACTAGGACTGTGTTTTCTTTATTATTTGATGGTAGAGTCTACTCCCATCATAGCTATAATGCAAAGTAGGGGTTTTTCCAAAGCCCCGCACATCTAATAAAGGTTTTGAAATAGTTTCTCTTGACTCAGTGTCATACTTGTGATACCATGACTTCCTTACATAGGCCATGGTTACCGTAGTTTCTTCCACTGGGTCGACCTTCCAATCCTTTAGCAGATTAACGTGGTATATTTGGGTCTTTTGGCATCTATCTGGTTGAGCAATGACATAGTTCAAGGGACTCCAAACTTTTATAGGGACCATACCATTTAGAGATCATCTTATTCTCCAGCATAGGATCTTTCATGGAGTCGCATGATCATGAATATTCCCTGTCGTCAGGCTGGGAATCCTTGTTAAAAGCAGTTTATATTTAAAGCTTAAAAAACTGCTTGTCACTTATATAGCCTATTGCTATCACTTTGGGTCATACTGCTCCAGCCAATGGTGCTAGACCACCTAAGCTCCACCCATGGTGGCCATCTTCAGATTTTTTACCGCTCGCTACGTGTTGGGAGTGTTCGTGTTTCGCTCCTCGAAATAGCTACTTTTTTCATCTGTTTTGAGATATCTTCCATCCTTTTTTCTTCATCATCGGTCCCATCTGGGACTGCTGGTAGCGGGGATCTGTTGCTAGTGAAGATCTGGACATCGGAAGATCTTTTAGCCGCAAGAGGCTCTCTACTCGACTTTGTAGCCTCCTCCATGCGGCCATAGCAGACGCCAGCAAGAATAGCCTTTTCAGGCTCTGCTTGAAGTGTTGCCTCAAGAAAATGTTTGTGGACGATCTAAACAAGAAATGTATATATTGCTTTCACCCGGACCACGATGTGGACGCCTGTTCCATCTGCCAGTCCTTCCACACGAAGCCACAGAAATATCCCCATCGAAGGTTGGTGACTTGGCTGAAGGAGAGTGCCAGGGCCTCTGACTCCGCCTCAGTGCAAAGTCATGCCTCTATCAGGGTCGGCAGATCTACAAAAAAAAAACTCCTCTGTCGAGGTCTCATGAGGGCACTTCCCTGGGGAAGAAACCAAAAAGGGGACATGGACATAAGTCACACACCTCAACTGCCCTTCCGTTGACGACTATGACGGCTGTCATGACCCTGTTGTTCGTATACTGCTTCGTACACGATACCAGGCCCACGGTCACAACAGGATCATCACCTTCCAGCAAACAGCGTCCGTTGACATTCACATGGATGACGACCACACTGCTGACGAGCCAAATGCAAAAATCGTCTACGGCATCTTCTTCATCGACGACCTCATCGACAAGTCGTAAGCCTGAACTTACTACAACTGTGCCATCTATGATGGAATCGTCGACTACCTCATCCATGGTTATGACAATTGTGTCCAGGGTTGCGTTGCCTCCCAAGCCTGCATCCACGCCGACCTCCCAAGCTTCTGTGATCGCTTCTTCTGCTAGAAGTGCTAATGTGGAGAAGGATGTGCTGCCAGCCAATGTTTTCCCTGGTGCCTATGGCCACTGCTACGTCACCTGACCAAAGACTACAGGAGGGGTAGCATGTGGGAAGAGGAGCCTCTGGAGGACTTATTTACAGATCGGGAGCAGATCGACAAGGGACCTAACCGTTTTCTACCAGCACCACATCACCTGGTGCCTCCTCCAGCACCTCGTCAACCAGTACTTTCACCACTTCCACTTTCTGCACTAGCAGCTGTGCCTACAGTTCCTGTGGGAACAGCATCGGCACCTAGAGATGTGGTTAGACATCTTGTTCACTTTGCAGACCTTGGTGACAGAACTGCAACACTGCTTACGGTGCCCCCAGTACCGCATGTGCTGGAAGACATAATTCCCCAGCCTCTTCTTCATCGAACGGCACCTCGTTTGCTAGGTCCTGTGGCTGCTCACATGGATACCGGTCCGGACATGGACATGTCCCAAGGTACGCATGCTACTACTGATGATTATGATGACCTAGTGCCTGCCAATGGAGAACCTCCTCAGGTGCCCTCCACTAGTTCTCCACCAGATGAAATGGGTTCCTTCCACACACTGCTAACACGAGCAGTGAAACTGTTCGACCTGGTCATGGGGAAACAGAAAAAAAGGTTCCTGTTCGAGGCGTGCACCCTCCAGAACATCAGTGGTGGTTATCCCTATGCTAGATGACATCTGGACTGATGGTATATTGGTCATGATAAACCATTTTCCGCTGCCAAAGAAAGATTGTCTGGAAAAGAAATATAAAGTTCCAGACTTTGCGCCCAAGTGTCATAAATCAGCCCTGGTGCCTGTAGAAACGTTGGCGGCTCCTTTAGGTTCCTCCACATTTTCCATCTGATGTCTTGTGCAGCAGTCTAGTCTTTCCCAAAGATGGCCACTGCATGCTTATACTGGCGTGACTTTCGCCATTCGGAGTGTTGCAACCATTGCTTCTTCTTTGGGTAAGATGCTCCGTAGTTTACGCCTTCATCCTTGTTCTACCCTCTGTTTGTGCTATTTCTTTCACTTTGGTTCCTGACCGCTGGCCTTTCTCTGTGTGCAGTGGTGGTCCCTCCTGCTGGCTTCTCACTGTGGCAGCGGTGTCCCTCACGCTCTCACTGAGCGCAGCAGTGTTCCTCCTGCTTCGGCTGTCCTCTCACCGAGCGCAGCAGGGATTCTCCATCTCTACTGCCAATATTCTCTCTCTCTCCTCTGCCTGCGATTACACTTTGGTGGTTTCTCACTATTCCTCTTGTTGCTGCTTCCCTTGTCCTCTTGCCTTCACCCCTTGTCCTCTTAGCTTCACCCCTCATTTTCCATATTCATCTCCTCTTGCAGACCAGTTCACTCCGATCCGCTACATTGTCTTGACAGCCTTCTGTTACACTATGGCTGTTGTCGCTAGCGAGAGTGGAATAGTTAGTACCTTCTTGCATGGTGGACCTTTTACTTCAATACCCAGCGATAAGCCTCCTAAAGGAACATTCAAGTTTGAGGTTACTCAGATAAAGAACTCAAGGGTTTTTTATGCCAAAAGGCTTTTTCCCTGGCCAGGGGTTGGCTCCTCTGAGTCAACACTTCCTGCTTGTTGCTCATTCAGGCAAAGTTGCCTCCGGAGGAGCTCGGCCTTATCTCTTCAAAAAGAAAGAAAAGAAACCTGAATCCAGGCAATGGAATAAGAGTGAATCTTCTGAGGAATCCTCAGAAGACCAGAAGACCCAGGTGAGGAGATCAAGGAGGATTTATCCTTAGATTCTGTGAGATTGCAACGCCCGGAAACCACAATGGCAAGCCTGGAGCATTACCAAGAACTGGTAGCAGCACTTCAGGGACTGACTGTAGAAGTGCAAAATCTCTGTGCTGAAAATGTGATATTTGTTTTTTTTACAACAACAAGCGGCCTCCCGGGATGATCAAAGAGGGGACCTTCCACCCTTGGTATTGCCCTTTGGAAAATATGATGGCAATCCTAGACGCCTAAAGGAGTTCCTTGATGCGTGCCTGGTTTACTTTACCTTGCTTCCCAGGTCCTACGAATCAGATAGGGCCAAGATGGGATTTCTAATTACAAATCTGGTGGCTAACGCCTTGGCCTGGGCTACTCCCCCTGGTTATGGAATTGGATCCCTTTTTGAATGACTACAACCAGTTCATACAGCTGTTTAAGGCACAACGATTCAAAAGGCCGGAAGTCCAATTCTCCTCCTATGAGAGCCTGTTGGATATTAGACAAGGGACTTTGGATGTGCAGACTCCTGTCTCTATGTTCCAGAGGGTAGCAGCTGAGGCTGGGTGGCCAAATACAGCACGGTAGACCTTATTTATTCCGGGTGTGGTTTTCAAGAGGAGATAAAGGATGAATTAGCCTGGATTGCCACACCAACTAACTTCCACAAATTGGTAACCCTCTCCCTCCAGATCGAGTTCAGAACGCAGAAATGAGACTGGAGATGAGGAAGTCCAGACATTTCCAAACCACACCTTCAGCTATGCCCCTCTAGGCAGAGAAGCCGACAGCTGATGTGCTGATGCAAATCGGAACAGCCAGGGGACCTTTAACTGCTGCTGAACGAAAGAAGCGAAAGGATCAAGGGCTTTCCATGTACTGCGGGTCCAACAAGCATCTTCTACAGAATTGTCCTGAAGTCCCCCTGCGTCATCAGGGAAACAAATCTCCCTGACCTTAATCCGGGTTAAGGTAGGGGAAGAAAACACTAGTCCCTGTAATCGCACCTAAAAACAAGAAACCACAGAAGACTATAGACTGATGGTCTTTTGTGTACAGCTACTCCTCGAGAATCAACTGCCCATTGACGTCCAAGCATTGTTGGATTGCGGCGCAGCAGGGAATTTTATGGACATAGCGTGGGCACAAGAAATGAACATCACGCGACAAAACACTAAGGATCCCATTCCGGTTGAAGGGGTTGATGGCTCCCCTTTGACATCAGGGTCCAATCATCCAGGAAACCCACGCCATTAAAGTCTCCATGTTCCTTCACAAGGAGATTGTTTCTTTCGACATGATTTGTACAGCCCACTTTCCCCTGTTTCTGCATATTCATGTCCTCTTGCAGACCAGTTCACTCCAGTCCACTGCATTGTCTAGACCGCTTTCTGTTGCACTACGGCTGTTGTCGCTAGCAAGAGTGGACCAGTTAGTACCGTCTTGCATAGTAGTCCTTTTCATTCAATACCTAGCGATAGCCTCCTAAAAGAACATTCAAGTTTGAGATTACTCAGATAAAGAACTCCATTTTTTTTTTTTTTTGCCAAAAGGTTTTTTCCCTGGCCAGGAGTTGGCTCCTCGGAGTCCCCACTGCCTGTCTTGTTACTCATTCAGGCAAAGTGGCCTCCGCAGGAGCTCGCCCTTATCTCTTTCAAAAAGAAAGAAAAGAAACACAAATCAAGGTGAAGGAAGAAGAGTGACTCTCCTGAGAAATACTCTGAAGAACCATGTAAGGAGATCAAAGAGGAATTATCCTCAGATTCTGAGACCATGTGTCTTCGCACCCAGCCATCTCCAGACTCTGGTCTCGGCTACAGCAAGAAAGAGGTCTGCTAAACCGTCCTGGTTCCCCCTGACAAGGAGGAAAAACAGCTGGATGCTTTAGGCAAGCGGGTAATTGCCATAGCTGCTACTACGATCAAGGCTGCAAATTCATTGCCCGTTCTTTCCCAGTACGACTGGGAATTGTGGTATTAAATGGGTCCCATCTTAGATTTCCATAACTGACGTCAAACAGGATCGGTCTTTGGCCTTGCTACATGAGGGGGACGCAGCATCTAATCATTCCATCCCGTGGCCTTGGATATTGCAGACACAGGGTTCTGCCAGATGGGAAATGGTGGCGTTCTGAGGCGCCAGAGGTGGTTGAACACCACAAATGTCTACCCTGATGTGCAACCTAAGGTCATTGACATGCCTTTGATGGCTTCAACCTCTTTGGTAAAAAGGTTGATGAGACCATTCAGGCGATCAAGACGGACACTGACACTGCCCGCTCCCTTGGCACCCTACAACAGCAGAGGCAGCCCTTTCATTCTGGGAAGGGAAGATTTTCATGGACCTCCAGAAATTATTGGGCATTATATCGCCAACCGTCTCGCACCAACTTGCAGAGCATCCTCCCATACTCCTAAGCCCAAGCAAGCCTTACCAGCATCAGGTTCTGGGTCCCCACTTCAGCACCCCAGTGGAACGCCGGTTATCACAGTTTGTCAAACAGTGGTGCAACTTTTCCACCAACAAATCGGTCCTCAACATTGTTGAACGGGGTCACACCCTTTAATTTCAGGGCAAATACCCTTCCATTCTGCCAATACACAAAAAGGAACATCATCTGTCCCTCCTCTTACAGGACATTCGGTCCCTGCTATAAAAAAAAAGGGGGTGATAGAAGCTGTAACATCGCACATCTTGGGCTTCACAGTGTTCTCCAGATACTTCCTGGTGTGAAAGAAGTCTGGTGGATGGAGACACATTTGCGACCTCAGGCAGCTCAACAAGTTGCTGAAATCGCAAAGGTTCTGCAGGGTCCTGCAAAGACATGTTCTAGGCTAGCTGGAACAGGGAGACTTCCTATCCTCTCTGAACTTGGAGGATCCCTACTTCCACATTCCCATACACCCCAAGCAGAGACTCTTCTTTTATTTTGTGGTGCAAGGCAAGTATTAACAGTTCAAGGTGTTTCCCTTTGACCGATATCAGCTCCAAGAGTCTTGACAAAATGTCTAGCCCCGACGGCTGGCCATTTATGCTGCACAGGTATTTCCGTCTACCCCTACCTAGACGACTGGCTACTACACGCTCCCTCGCCCACGCTAGCCCTGCAGCACACTGAAGAGACCATCCAATGCCAGACTTTTCTGGGATTCTCCATCAACTTTTCAAAGTCATGCATATTGTCGTCTCAGAACGCTCTGTCCCTGGGCTCATGAATGAGCACACTGCAATGTCCTCCCTCCAGCTAACAACGGTTCACTCTATCAAGTCACTACTCAGGATGATGCCTTCCTTTATTCCTTTGCTACCTCACTGCAGGTTGCATATGAGATCACTTCAGGAGTTCCTAGACGCCAGATGGAAACTGGCTCCATTTCACCCACCTGCACATCAAGCCAGGGTTGCCTCCCTGGAAGGTTGTGGAGCACACACAGGAAGCTTCAACGCCAGAGGCCTCTGGCAGCCGGCGAACAAGTTGCTTCACATCAATGTGTTGGAGCTCAGGGTAGTGTTCTGAGCCCTCAAGTCATTGAAACCCCAGCTACAGGACAAGGTGGTTTGCATCTTTACGGATAACACAGCCACCATGTTCTACATCAGAAAGCAGGGAGGAACCCGCTCTCCCATTTTCTCCAAGGAAGCGCAGACGCTGTGGAATTGGGCGATCTTGCCCGATGTTCCTCATTCCATTTCATTGGCCGCACTCCACAACACCATTGCGGAGGGAACTGCAATCCTGCCACGAATGGGAACTCCGTCAAGGCCAGGTTCTTCATCTCTTCTCGGCAATAGGGACGGCTGCAGATAGACAAGTTCACCACGGCGGCCAACTCAAAGTGCACCCTGTTTGCCAGCAGGTACCCTCAAGCGAGGAGTGTGGGGGACGCCTTTTCCATTCCAAGGGAGGGCCTGTTTGACTATGCATTCCCTCCAATTCCGCTCCTCATAAGAGTAATCGTACCCAAACAGAGCCGGTGCAGGATGATCCTCATTGCTCCGTTGTTGCTTTGCCAAATTTGGTACTCCAACCTTCATCTGGCGGTAGCGCGAGGGGTCAAAAATGAGAGACGGACACCAAGTTGTAGGGTTCTCGTTAGGTAAAATTTTCATATCGATGATAAATCTTCCTGACCTGTGTCAACCCAGAACATTTTGCTTTGACTAGTTAACTATTTTTCCTTGTCCCTAGGTGGAGGGGAATCTATTTCTCTTCTCACCTAGTCTTTTACTCTTATTATGGGTGACCTTTTTAGGTCTCTCATAGTGTATGGTTGAAGTTATAGTTTCCTACAACTCATAGTCTTAGGCTGAGTTGCCCCTATGGGCTCCCCTGTTAATTTCTCTTTCATGTACTTGGGTGAACTACAGTTCCCAAGTAGTAAAGAGGGATTTTCATCCCCCTTTATAGTGAGCCAGCACACCCCACCTTATGTGCAGTGCTGGGGGGGATACAATGTACCCCCTTTCTTACTTACCTGGTAAAATTTTGTTACAATTGCAAGTTTCCTTGAAAGGCTGGTGGCAGTGTAACTACGTTTATGACTTTTTAGTCTTCATTACTCGCAGGCTGTTAATTCAACCTTGGTAATGCACAGAAGGGCCACCATTTTGATAAAATGGTGGGCTCATTCTTTTTCTGCCATTTTTGTGTGTTTGCCATTTCTGAGGTCTTCCCCCTGCCATTCTAGGCAGGAACGACCTCCGTGGCTGTTTTGTCATAGGCAGGATCAGGAAACCTGTGGATTCCCCGCCCAGGCTGCAGAGTGTCTGGAAAGGCAGGAAGCGAGGGAGGAGTCTGAAAGGAAAAAACTCCTAGTGGGGTGGGGGGGTTGCTTTCCTGATTGGACAATAAATGCAATCCTTGTATTCAGGAGTTGGCTCCCTTCTCCTGAACCAATTCAGGAAGCATGTGGAAATATGTGGTTCTAACAATGTTAACAAATTAATGAAACATTCATTTCCCTCAAAGCATCTTCTCTGTTAAAGCAAAATGTCTCTTCTATAGAATTATGTTTCACAATCAATATTGTGGGCCGGGAGGATAGCTCAGGGGCAACGCGCTAGCCTTGGAAATAAGACGAAGCGGAGCAACACTGGTTCGATCCCCGGTTCCGTGCTTAGAAACCTCTGGGTATTAAAGGCATGGTCTAGTAAAAAATGTTATTGTCCCTACAGGTCGGCCATGTTTTTTTAAGCCTAAGTTGCTTGATTTTAGAAAACTTTCCTATGGACCTTACCCGAGTTTTCGTCCATTAAACGCACGCGAAAACAAGCACCAGGGAGCTGCCATTTTCTGATAATCCTATCTTTTCCCCCATCGCCCTGGCTGACCTGCTTTTGCGGCACTAAATCAATTCCCCCGCCCCTGAGCCTGTCATCAACAGACTCGTACCGCCCATTTCACAACGCCAAAGCACGTCTTGTGTCAACATTCGCTGCGCTTCAGCTAATGACGTGTCGCCATGGAAATGGCAGGACGCCTCTTTCCTCAATAAGTATAAACAGACCGTTTCACAACACACAGCAGCAGATTTTCGATTCCATTCCTCTCTCTGTGTTACTTTGAGTATTCTGTGACTCGTTTCAGTGCTCTGGTCAGCTACCTTCGCCGCTTGTAGCCTGTGTGAACAGATACCAGTACCACCGCTATAAATTATTTTAGTTTGTTTAACACACAATGGCTACAATAATGCCCTACATGTACAAGCCCGAGTATACCGAGGAGGAACTACTGGAAAGGGAAGCACGCGAAAACGATGGGGATTCGGACGGCAGTTGGCAGGACGAATCAACAGATGAAGAGCCTGGGCCTAGTCGAATGGACAGCGTCTCCACCTGGTGCACATGCAATCGGTGCAAGCTAATGCCAACTGAGGACGAGAACTGCTGCTGCCGAGAAAACTCGGGATGCATGGCCTACATTTCGGAAGGCGAGCCACGACCGCAATGCATCACCGAGCTGCCAGACTTCAGGGCAGCCTGCCTCACACGGGCCGTGTTGAGAATAATGATGGTGCTTATGCACGAACTTCGCGCAACTGTTCGTCCTCGTAATCCGAGTAACGAGTAAGTATACTCTGCTTGTCATGCCACTCCTATTTCATCTTCTTCTACTATATCCGAAATTACATCTACATATCATTGTAACGCATGTAATTCGTTCAATAGTGTGCATTGTCTAGATAGCATTTGTCCGTGCAGAATGCCATTAGTTACAAGAATTGTCATTGACAACAAACATTTATTAAACTTATCTTGGTAATTTAAAAACAGTTTGTTTCATTCCTTTTCACAGGTGGTACAGGCTGGTGGCCTATCGTTCCTTTACATGGTGGTTCCAGGGAGGCTTGGACACCGCGTTCGAAGAGTGATACCCGCCTGTGCCGTTCGTACCATTAGAGAAACGTTCCCGAGTGACAGCGGTCAGTACAGGGGATTTTCTCTCGCTGTGCTGCAACCTGAACTGTACAATGTTTAAAGTCTTGTATTTTTGTGTCATCAAAATAAGATACAAAATAAAACACCACATATATTTTAACAACGGTTGTTTCGATTTTTTAAATGAATCAAGTGTGTCTCCATTCAAGGATGGACGTCAGACATCTGTGCTCCGAATGGGTGAAGGTCTGGTCGCTGTGAAGCAGGGTGGTCACTATCTATCTAAGCTAACATAACATATTCTCGATAATGCATGCACTAAATAACACTTGTTCAAAGTCTTTCAGTGGGTTATGTCTCTATAAAAGTCACACATATGTCTATACTAACAATTACCATTGGATTATACAGGCCTTAGGGTCTTGACCACTATAATACACCGGTTGAAGTGTGGGTCTGTGTTCACAAGAATCTCCGGTATGTGGCATTTGTTATTGAAAAGCAACGATATACTATCATTGATTTAAAGACTATATACTATATATTGATATAAAGGCGGTTCGCACCAGTGGATGCGTGCTGGCATGGGGGGCTGTCAGGGGCGCGAAAGGCCAAGGTGCCAAACTACATGTACACTTCAAAAGGTATCCCACGCCAAGGGGCCATCGGTCACATGGCCTCCTCAGACCCCGTGTCTCCAGCCAGGCCTCCCCTTGAAGCAGGCCGCCCCCCTGCAATCCACATAAGTGTGTCTCCATTCAGCAGTCTTCCTGTGCCTTATCTGCACGCCCCAGGCCCATCCATCCCACCCCCCTCTATCAAAGGCGGTTCGCGCCAGTGGATGCGCGCTGGCATGGGGGGCTGTCAGGGGCGCGAAAGGCCAAGGTGCCAAACTACATGTACACTTCAAAAGGTATCCCACGCCAAGGGGCCATCGGTCACATGGCCTCCTCAGACCCCGTGCCTCCAGCCAGGCCTCCCCTTGAAGCAGGCCGCCCCCCTAAGACCACGGCATACATACGTCATTCATTCACAAACACACCCCTGTTTCTAATACTTTATAAACCACTTGATATGTCTCATGAGAACATCTTTGTGCTTTGCAAGTCAACTCCTGAACGTGTTACCTGGAAACCACTGAGATCTACGCTAATCTGCTCTTCGTCGTGCTATCCGTGAACTTCTGTGACCGCTTAGAGCAAACCCATCAGTGTGCTACCTGTGGCCACCCACCTATTCTCCTGCAACATACTGCTCTGCTTGCTGAATCCAACTGTTTGTTGGTCAAGGTAAGGCCATGTATCCTAGTCATATTTCGCAGATTTTTAAATTTCTATCTATTTGCTAGTAGGGTACACAATAATGCTATGTTCATTGGTCTCATTGCTATTGACTTGAGTTTCCATTGCTATGCTATCAATAGATCTATTTATTTTCATCTGTGTCTATTGTCATCGAATTGCACCCTTGGGGGGTCCAGTCTATAATGTAAGCATGTTTCCTTCTCGTGCAATACAGAACATTCAAGGGATGAGTCACATGTTCAGTTTTTAGTCACATCATTTATACATTTCTGCAACTTATGCAAATACTAAGCCACACATAATGAACTGGTATAGTTTCTGCGACCAAAACAAACCTTGCATTGATCATTGTATGATTCATTTACTTTTGTATCAAATCTTTATTCTTGAAGATTGTATAATAATGTCGATATTTACTTTTCAGATTTATCAACAATGCCTGCCTGTTCGATTAGCGGTTGCCCTTCGAAGACCCATGCGAAATCTGAAGGCACTAAAATGCATGTATTGCCGAAAACTGTTGATCGAATAAGAGAATGGGTCAGACATTGCGGATATCCACTGGATGAGCTGGAAAGTAGAGTCCAACAAGTCTTACAGGACAAGAGGGGGGATTGATACCGCATCTGCAGCCGGCACTTTTCCTTGGACATGTACAAAACATCTTGGGTAACAAAGAAGAATAAACTGCGAACGACACGGAAATTGCTCAAACGCTATTCCCACTCTATTCGTCCACATTCCGCCACCGGTGAGTCAAGTGTCTGGATTTAGCTTTAGGCCTTGCGGTAGTGTGTAGGTATCAGAACGGATTCATTGATATTGTAGGTGTTCTATCCCTTGTAATAATTTCGATATTGATATGAGTGTATAGTTTTTTGAATAATGACATTTACCAATATATTCTTTTTCGATTTCATAACCCACAAACGCAATGTATATATATGGGAACAGGGAACTGTGCTGTATTGAGCATTTTTCAAGTATTCTGTCGCCTTACATGGCTATTTTTAATATTGGCATTTCATTATCAATCATTCATTTACCTTTACAACTTCTTGACTATCCCTTGAATCTGAAGCAAGAACATTCTACATCCTTGACGTGGTCGCAGATATCAACCACTTCTAGCGCGTATCAGGTAATCTTACTAGGCTAATCCGCTACAGACTTGTTTTATGCATGTCAAGTAATATTTTTATTTTATCGTGTAATCATTTTACCGAATGTTTGGTTAGTGCTTTCCAATTGATATACACCTTAGTTATCGTTCACTGGTGTTTGTTTTCAGTTATAATTAGTGTTATCCATACTAATGCAAGTACTGTCTTTCAGGGAGATGCTGAAGCGTCCGCCACATCTACAACATTTGTAGATGTTCTTCACCAGCAGGAGGTATGGATACTGACAGCTCCATCGAGCGTCATCATCAGAGCTGGAATTCTTGTTGTTTGATTGTTCTACACAATGTTTCATTCGTGGTTAGCCGTTGATATGTACCTGTGCTGTCGACCCCAGGTGTGTGTTATGTTTTCACTATTGTAATCCTCACTAATGCAAGTACTATGTTTCAGGCAGTTGATGGAGCGTCAACCCCTGCACTTGATACAGAGCCTGACATTCAAGTAATTCCAGGGGAAGTGGAAGCGGGACCATGCGTATACGAATCAGCGCAACAGCTTTCGGAAGGGCGCACTACATTTGCAACTGTCATGATGCCCGCTCCCGGGGAGCCGGTTCAAGCCCTGCGTCCCCGAAAGCGGACATCCAGTCCCCAAAGAAGGACCCAGCAACCCCATATAGGGGCCCTTTGTACAGTGTCCTGGCGCCTATGGCGCCAGGCTCATAAAAGACATCAGTCCTGGCGCCACAGGCGCCAGGCTCATTATGGGAGTGCTTGGGTGCACTTACCTGATGCAGACCATGCTGCAGGATCCCGGCCACCTTGAGGCCTGAAAGGAACTACTTTACCTGTGGGACTAATTTACCATCCGGGCATGGTCGGGGAAGGATACATACCTGATTGGAGGAAGAATACATACCTGGAACTTCTTCCAAGGCTATTTAAACCCCACCCGAACAGCCACACGTGCTTCGCGTTGTTCTGCATCTAGCAGCTGGACGCTCACCGTGTCTGCTCCTGCATCCTGACTTCTGCCACGCCTGCCAGCATCCTGGATCACCTGCAAAGGAAGAGAATAAGAGAACAGAAGAAGGAAAAGTCCTTACCTGCTAAATACCGCATCCCGGAGACATCTCGCCGACAATCCTGAAAAGGAAAACTTTTATTTAAAAGCTCATCGCGTCGATCGCTGCAGCGCCGCATTCCACTCACCTTTACAGGGCGCCTCCATGTTCAGCAGCGATCATCCGGATTCGCAGTCACGCCCCAGCGCCTAGGGAGAAAAAGACCAGAACAAAAGGTGAGAGAGAGAAGGGAATAAGGAAAGCTAAATCTCCATCTTAAGACTTACCTGTTGATTCATTCCCACTTCATTTCGGGTCCGCGCTGCATCCTGGCATTTCCGGACCCCGGCCCCTAAGGGGAAAAAGAGACATCAGCGTTAATGAGCGAATGAAAAGACATTACCAAAAAAACGCTCTTTAAAGACTTACCTGATTTCTACAAGGATTTCACCTCTCATCTCGGGTCGGTGCCTGTTCCCCGGCATTCCGTACCCCGGCCCCTATGGGGAAAAAGACACTAGCATTAGTACATTAATGCATGGACACAAGGGGAACCTCTTATCAAAAAACTTACCTGGAAGCCAAGCAAGTTTGGTTCTCACCAATCTGAAAATCCAGTGAAGTAACTGGATACCAACGCGCCCCTGCATCAGAAGCAGGATGGAGAGCTCGTCCTTCCAGACCCTAAGGTGAGACGCTACAAGGAAATCACAGAAGGGTTTCGAGGAGCGTGAGAGGGGAAAGTGGGAGGCCGATTGCATTACCCCGCAGACAGTTAATCCCTTATTTTCGCCTACAGAAGGATACTCCTGCTAACCAGACAAGCCAGATTTGGGGGCCCGGTCCAGTCCATCTTCCGAACCCTGCGCATCACCTTAGAAGAGGTCACAGCAGCACGCACCAGGCGAGCGCCTCCGTGGGAGTCAGGTAAGCGTTACAGCAACATCCATAGATATTCTTCAGCAGCACGAGGTATGGATAATGACAGCTCCATCATGCGTGATCATATAACGTGATTCCATTTGCTATACTTTCTTCCCTATTAACGCAAGTGCTGTGTTTCAGGGAGACGACGAAGCTTCCACTACAATCACAACATCCAATTTAGATGATGCAGATGTAAATAAATCGGAGAAATAAGGTAATGAAATGTGATCATATTTAGATTTTCCTTGATTCTTTTGGACAATGCATCATTTGCGGTTATCTCTTTATATGTACCTGTGCGTTCGACCCCAAGTGTGTGTTATGTTTCCAATATTGAAAACCATACTAATCCAAGTACTGTGTTTCAGGGAGATGCGGATGCCTCCTCTCCAATACAACCATTCATGGTAGTCCATGCAGAGCCAGAGGTATGGATACTGACAGTTCCATCGAAATAGATCATCACTGGTCGAATACTTGTCGTTTGATTGTTGCACACAATGTTTAAATCATGTTTGGCTATTCAGATGTACCTGTGTGTTCGTCCTCACGTGTGTTTTATGCTAACAATATTTTGATACATAGTAATGAAAGTACTATGTTTCAGGGAGACGATGGAGCCTCATTCCGTGCTGTCTATGCGGATACAGAAAATATAGTCGTTGCAGCGCAAGAGGAAGGGAGGACATGCGGAAACGAATCGGAGCTACAGCGTGCAGATGTTGAAGGTCGAGTCAAAAAAGTTGCAAAGGAAAAAAAACAAAAAAAGGTTAGTTACAAACAGTTCATAACTTTGATAAAATGTTTGTGCTGGGGACTATTTTATGTTTTTTTCCAGTCAATTCTACTACACTCCATCTTGTGTTTAAACTGAACATCCCTTTTCATCTCTCCTCCAGTTACCCGTGGGTGTCAGACCTATACACACACAGACAGTGAAGCGAATGAGGGAGGAACTATTAATTGAGGCGAGGCGTGTTCAGGCTCGAGATGCTCATGTCCAACGGCCAGAACATGAATTAACTGTGTTTGGAGACTACAGCAAAGTTGCATTGGACCATAGCTACAGTGTGATTATCTGTTTCCAGCCATTAGTGATGCTTGGAAAATTTAACAATTGTCTCTAGCAAGTACATTCGAAGGCAAACTATTCAGGCTAGCCGGCGATGGACAGTGCGACAGCCCTGGATTTTCTGCCAAGTACTGCACCTACCACTTTCAAGACATGGATAGTAAGAAAATTGTGAGTTCGGTGGTCGTGCAGGTAACACAATGTACATCGTCCGTGGCCATGGAGAAACTAGGATTTATAAAATCAGTGGAATATCTACAATCAAGGGGAATGCACATCGACCTCATAGCCACGGATAGACACGTTTCAATTGCCAAGACAATGAGAGAGCAGTTCCCACATATTAAACCTCAATTTGACGTATGGCATCTTGCTAAATCAATCAATAAGAAAATCTCGGCTGCAGGGGAAAAAAAAGGTTTTGAAAGTATTTTGCAGTGGTCACATTCTATCACCAACCATCTTTGGTGGAGCTCAAAAACTTGTGAGGGGTCAGTGGAAATACTACTTGAAAAATGGCGGTCACTAATGCACCACTGTACCAACGTTCACCGCTGGACAGCAAATCAACATTTCCACCAATGTGAACATTGGCACGGAAGAAGTGGTTGATTCCATCTTCACCGACACACAAAGCCATTGAGAAGATTGTTTTCGACAAAACTCTATCAAGAGATTTGAGAGGACTGACAGAATTCTGTCACACAGGAGATTTGGAGGTGTTCCACAATATGTGCCTAAAGTACAGGCCAAAGCGCTTGCATTTTAGCTTTCGGGGCATGAAACATCGCACTCTACTAGCGGTCTTGGCCCATAACAGCAATGTCGGACGTGAACAATCTAGGACTAGGGGTAAAGTAAGGATGCCTCGCTACACTAAGGTGTTTTCAAAACGAAGTAAGCAATGGGTGATCAAACCAGTCTATGATGAAATGCAGTTCGACTTTGTGAAAGGCCTTATTGTTGCTGTGTTAGAGAAGCACAGATATGGAATTTTGGACGTTTCTGTGCAGAGCAGTGATCCATTGCCACCGAACATTGCGACTGTGCCATGCCGACCTGAAGCACAGCTGATTGTGAAGTACAAATCCCGGTTTAAATAATTGCAATACGATTGTCTTTTTGTAAATAAATGTTATTGTACAGTGTTCCTGTAAACCTAACCCCTACCTTCACCATCATGGGTGGCGAACAAGCTGGGTGTTCTCTTTGAATTCTCTCTATTCACCTCACATATGTGTATGTATATATTTTTCTCATGTCTCATCTCATGTAAATGTAAATGCTGCGCACTGTTAACGGAGGGGAGGCTTGCATATTGCAAATAATAAAACAAACAAACAAACAATAAATCTCACTTTTAACTCAACTCCTGTGGTACTTTATACTTTCCCTGACCTTCGGCCAAAAATTAAATGTCTCAATTTGGGCTGCATAGCTCGCAGACAACAGGGACAAAATTGGGGCACTTAGAACGCGCCAGCCAAGCGGGCCGTGGCATTTGGGAGAGAAGCCAGTTCGCATTTGCACGTTGAGGTGCACTACATAGACAGATTCTAAACTTCAAGTTCTCACAGATGCCTATACTACGTGATGTTGCAAATAAAGAATGCGGAGGACAGCGCCCAGATGAGGCCCACAAGTCGCACTGGAAGTATAAGGGTCTATTGTTTTTTTACCTTGAAACAGGGACCATGCCGAAAGAACTACATTTGAAGGGGGTGCGCAATACCGTAAGAGACGATAAGGCAGAAAATTCGGAAACTAGACCGAGTTTCATTTTAGTTCAGTATATGAAAAATTGTTGTCAAGAGCACGGTCCGTTTTACAGACTGCATTACGAAGAGACACAATGGAAATTTCAAATATAATGTAAATAAATCTTTACACGCTTTTATACCGGAATGAAGATTTAATGAATGGATGCATGAATGAATAAATGAATGAATGAAGAGCTAGGAAAAGCAAGTAAAACGTGTTCGTAGTGGGCACATGGGCATGCAGGTCCACTGGTCTCACTGATCTCGGTCCTTGGCCCAGCCACTTTTCCCTGCACTGCCTACCTGCACTACGGGACTGTCTCTGTATCCTTCAGCCCCTTCTCCCGGCATTTACCTTGCACTTGCCACCAGCTGGCCCTATTATTTAATTTGTATTCAACTAACCATGTACAGCCCTTCCCCATGCGCGATCAGAAAGACACCTGGCCTAGTAGGATCGTTGTCTGTCTGCCCTTGTTCCCCACCTGCCTCGTCACGCCTAGAAACACTTGAGTATAGGCGCGTTACAAATGCCATATCATATCATTCCTCACGCATGTAGACTAACTGTCGTTTATCATTGTGTGTTGGCCTCGATTTATTTTGTTACTTTTCGCATTGATTTTAGAGCCGAACATACTCCATTGAACTATCCTTGCAAGCAAATAGTTTCTGATCGGCTATAATAAATAAAATAAGTAATATTAATGAAGATCGGCTGGCGAGACTAATTATAATTTTTTTGTTTTCATAACGGGTATTTGCTCCCCTTCTGCTACTGCCATCGGTTTGAGACACCTGCAGATGGCTTTTACAGTAGACACCTGCAGCTTCGTGTGAACAACTGGAGCACACTAACAATTTTATGGGACGATCGCCAAGGGCCCACATGCCCTTACGCTGTACTAGTGGCTAGAAGCAACATATCAACCTTTACGATGGACTAGTGCCTAGTTGATGGAACAGCCTTGCGGTTCACCGTGCTTCCAAAGTGCTTCTTTTAACGAAAAGCAACACCCTGTGTACCATGGCGGATACAGATAAAATAAAATAAATGGCTTTCGGAGTTTATATGGCAATTGCTGAATATTCTCTAAACATTTAATGTAAAATAAATGTACTTTACCAAATGTACCGTGTTGCTGTTTGATTTTAAAGTACAGTTTCATATTCCGAATTGTGGCACGCTGTGTTGTGAGATGGTCTGTGTTGGTTTCCGGGTTCTGTGTGGAGTCGCGTAGAAGACGACTGGGCGTGTTTGCCTACGCAGCACAGTAACGTCACGGAGAGAGGCAGGGAATATGAATGTTTTGATAATGTCAGGCTCAGGGGCGGGGGAATTAATTTAGTGCCGCAAAAGCAGGTCAGCCAGGGCGATGGGGGAAAAGATAGGATTATCAGAAAATGGCGGCTCCCTGGTGCTTGTTTTCGCGTGCGTTTAATGGACAAAACCTCGGGTAAGGTCCATAGGAAAGTTTTCTAAAATCGAGCAACTTAGGCTTAAAAAAACATGGCCGACCCGTAGGGACAATAACATTTTTTACTAGACCATGCCTTTAAGCACGTTATAAATAACCAATTATAATAATAAATGATTATAATTATATAATTAGTTATTGTCAAAATAGCAAAACGCTTCTCTTCTCCACAGAATACTTTTCTTATAATGGCCAAACCAAGTGCCTCTTTCATAGAACACTTTTCTTCAGGTCCTTTCCTGGTATACTCCCCAGCCAGGAATTTTTCCACTTTTTTTAACTGAAATGGGTCTCAGGTCCTTTTCTGGTTTACTTCCCTGGCAGGAATTTAACTGAAAAACACTTGATATCCTCGTTCACTGTCCTGCCAGGAATATCTCCTTTTTGACTCGTATAGATCTCCTCGTATACTTTCCTACCAGTTATGTTCCAAAAACGATCTTTACCTGATACTCTTATCAGGTCTTTCTGCAATATTCCTTCCATTTTAGGCGTCACAAAAACATACTTCTTAAATAACACAACTTGTCCACTTCATTGGTTACTTGCACCCATTTTCCCCATGCATACATTTCACATATGAGAGTTTTTTCAAGCTGTCTCTGTCAACCTTTCTTTCAATCTCTCTTGGCAATGCTTGGTCCAGATATCCCCCAACTGACATCTCATGTCGGGAGAATTATACCATGTTTGCCTCTTTATTTCACTTCCAAAGTTTTGGCTTATGGAATGCTGGTCCCTGGTTTCCCCCAACTGAGACCTCATGTGAGAGTATTGTACCATGTTTGCCTTCTCTTTATAATTCTATTCTGTCAATATTCAAAAGTATTTTTCAAATACTCCTTAAGGCATGTTCACGTCCTGGGCCCCCTTTTCTCTCAGGCTGACTCACCGGTAAACCGTGACGTTGCTGCAAGCGTCTTTCCCTGTGCTGGCTTTTCCGTCTGCACAAAGGCCTGTTCAGTCCTTGCGTTGGTATGGCTGCCTTGGCTGCCAGAACCTGTGCAGCTCTGCAGGGCCTCTCCTGACTCAGCTGCACGTCGTTCACCCTCTCATTACCGGAGCTTCTTTGCTCTGCTCTAGAACGTTGCAGCCCTGTTAACTGCCTTTGCCACCAGTCTTGCTTCCTGCTCTGTGTACTCTGCAGCGTCTCTCCTCCCTTCCTACATTCTTCAGCTGCAGGGAACCTTTGGGTTTAATTGTCCAGCGCAGCTGATTCAATCTTGGACCATTAGAAAGCACTTCACGTTGAACGTCGCATTTTCTCCCCATTGACTCCTTGTTCTTTTTTGTCTCAGTACCCCAGCCATTATGGGAATTGGAGTCCAAACATGTTTTAGGCTTTTCAAGGAGAAATTGCTTTAAACACTTGTTGGAATAAAGATTGTCAGAGTCAGGAGAAATTATATGTACATTATGTGAATTAGTAGTCATCACAACAATTGGCTCCACTTTACCATAAGCCTTTAGTGTTTTAACAACTTTGTTTTCAGGGGGACTGGAATAATCAGTTGTCTCTATTAATGGAGTTACCACCCCCCCCCCCCGATATTCTCCTTCCAAAAGGCCCTCCTTCATGATACCACTCCCAGGGTCAGGAACAAGTAGCGGCTACCTTGCTCTGGCCATATTGGAGGAGACCACTGAGTTCCAGAGATGATTTCGCAGGCTTCATCACAGTAGCACCTTGCATCAACCTGCCCCCTTTTCCAGACCTGCTATCCAGAGAAGGAGGACCCGTGCTCATCACGAACCAGCATCCCTCAAATTGATGGCTTAGCTCCTGGAGCCCTGGAGTTTGGACATTTCGCAATGCTGTCGGACTGCCGTGCCATCCTGGTGGAAGGCTAGATCTCCGTCTACTCTATGATGCTGCAGCCACAAGTGGAAGTGTTTTACTATGTGGTGTTATTTGCAACAGCTCGACCCTCTTCCAATCAAGCCTTCTTAGATTCTTCCATATCTGCTGTCTTTTGGAAAGGCAGGGTTAGCATTTGCATCCATTAAAGTCCACCTGCCTGCTTTGGTCTCATTGACTGGTTATAATATTCCCCAAGGGCTTGTTTTGAGCTTTCCCTCCAGTAAAGGTGCCTGCCCTGGCTTGGGAGCTGAATGTGGTCCTCTCCAGATTAATGGGCCAGCCTTTTGAGACTCTGCACCAGGTTCCTCTGAAGTTCCTATCATGGAAGACTGCTTTTCTACCGGTTATTACTTCAGCCAGACGTGTCGGAGAGAGTTACAGGCTCCCTCCTGCAAAACACTGCATTTGACGTTCCATGCATCCAAGGTGGTGCTGCGCGCTCATCCTTTATCCCTAAGGTACCGTTGACTTTTCATCCCAACAAAGCTCTAGTCCTTCCCGTGTTCTTAGGCTCTCTCACCCCTCCGGCAGAGAGAACCTTGCATTCACTGGACGTTGCTGTGCATTGAAGTTCTATATCAAACACACCAAGGATTTTTGCAGGACTTCCCAAATCGTTGCAGCATTTGGACCTGTTGATAATGGGAAAATCCTGTCGAAGCATCCATTTCCAGTTGGTTATACAGCTGCATTTCCCATGGGCATCGGCTCGCAAACAGGCCCCTGCCAGATAGACCTAAAATACAGTCCACCGTGGCCTCTACTATGGCGTTTCCGGTCTGGTGTTCCTTGCTCGACACCTGCAAGGCTGCTTTGCAGAGGTCTACTTACACCATCCCAAAATTCTACTGCATTGACAGTGATTCCAGGAAGAGTACTGTGTTGAACAAGCAGTGCTTTGCAACTTATTTACTTGAGGTGAGTGTTCCAGAGGTGAGTGCCATTGCTTCTATAGAGCTGTACCGGGTCCCATTGGTGTGATATTTGTACTACTGTGTAATCGTATTCACGAGCATGTGAATCCATGAAAGATCTCTTGCCGCAGAAGGAACAAGTTACTTACCTATAACTCCTGTTCTCCAGCATGGGTATCTTTCATGGATTCAAATGAGACCCTCCCTCCTACCCCTCTATTGCTCTTCTTGGATCCTACTGCAACATTATGTTAATTTCAAAAATCTGAATATGGCCACCAGGGGTGGCGCTAAGGAGGTCTAGCGCCATTGGCTGGAGCAGTATGACCCAACGTGACAACAATCGGCTCTATAAGTGACAAGCAGTTTAAGCTTTAAAGCTAAACTGATTATAATGTTAGCGAGGATTCCCAGTCTGACTGGGAATATTCATGAGCATGTGAAACTATGAAATATACCCATGCTTGAGAGCAGGAGTTAGAGACAAGTAACTTGTTCCTTTTCTGAAGGTGGGAGGAGAACTAGGACGGATTCACCACAGCTTGTTTGTCATGCAGAGCGTTTTGATATTCTTGTCCTGTCACTAAGTGATGTTTTACAAAATTTCCCTCATAGCAGGAAAAACAATTGGGACGAGTGAGAGGGGATATGGTTGTTGAAGTATGGATGTGTGTTTCTCAAATGGGATATTTTATTGGTAAGCATGATTGTAGAACTGAGGAGAGTGCAACTCTGTTTATAGCAGAGTTCTGTTGTGATGGCAATGTTATGCAGATGACGCACAGCTCTCCTTCAAGCTTCCCTCTCCTTCCTCCTACTCCTCTTATCCCTGACTGTCTGACTGCCATTCAGTCTTGGTGTGCTGCCAATGATCTCTGCCTTAATGCCAGTAAGACTTGAGATCCTTTCCATTGGAACCCCTGCTCCCTCCTTCCCTATCTCCCTCTGGCTGCCCTTTATGGGCCCCCTCCCGCCTCTGTGCTTTAAGGCAAAAAACCTTGGTGTCATCTTTGATTTCTCTTTCTTCTTCTCGCCTCACATAGCGGACCTTGCCAAGAAGGCCCACTATCATCTGTACCTCCTCAGAGATAATCTCCCTTTTCTCACCTTCCCCCAGAAACTCGATGTCTCCAAAGCTTTGGTCCTTTCGAATGTTTGTGTCCCCCACGTATTCCTCATCTTAGATATTGGTATCCTCCAGCTTGCGGCTTTGGAAATTTTTCACTAGAGGGCACTGTGCTCGAGGCAGTGGCGTCGAATGTTCCTCGAAGGCCGCCGTCAAACATCGACATCATCCGTAGTATAAAAGGCTCGAGCCGCGCCCATTGGCTTCAGTTCTGTTTTTCTGATAGCTTGCTTCGTGACAGTAAAACAGCTTTTCAGTTTTTGAAGTCTTTGTCTTCATCGCCGAATCCTTCCACACCCAAAACTGGCTTAAAAAATGTCAGAGTGCGGGAAGAAAATGTTGTTCACAGACCCCCTTCGAAATTGTCTTTGGTGTTTGGGCACTGACCATCGGGTCGACGAGTGCGGTTCCTGTAAGGCGATGACCAACAAGGCTCTGAAGGAATGTAGAGGTAAACTGGCGGTAGGGGAGGAATCCTCAGTCGTCTTCGAGAAAAATAAACAAGGGAATCTGGTGGAAAGTCTCAACATAGGTCGAGGAAATCGAGATTGAGAAGTCGTTCGAGGAAATCTTCCTCTTTGTCAAAAAAAATCGAAGAAGAGACGACACCGATCTCCTTCTTCCTCCTCCTCGTCGGCTGACGCAAGGGTCATCCCCTACCCTTCCAAACATGATTCCCCTGAAAAGTGGGAGGCTTTCAGAACCTCCATGTTAAAAATGTTTGAGAATGCGGCCCAGACCCCCTCGAAAACAAACTGCGTGGAGACCATGCCCCTACTCAAAGTAATAGAGGGAGGTCAAAGACTAGACGCGCAAGATCCGACAAGTCGTTAAGGGTGTCGTCGGAGGATATTTCCCTGACACCTAATAAAAAAAATCAGACCTACCGGTGCATAAATCAGAGGTGGAATTGATTAAGATGGCGTCGGTAATTGGTGGCGCTGTGGAGCAGCCCAAGATGGCTGCCTAGCCACTGAGCTCCGTGTGGGATCGGTAGAAATCTGCTTACATCTGCGGCCACAGCGTGCGTTTCTTTCCTGTTACTTGCAGTGCCGCTGCCCTACATCACTGTGCTGCCGCCGGGGGGGCTCCGGCTGTTCTTCGTCCCTGGGGAGCCCCGGACTGGACCTTCTGCCGGTGCGGCCCTCTTCATCGCGGAGGCCGCGGCGCTGACTTGGATCCCGCCCCCGCCTTTCGGCCCGCCTGCCCCTCCTGGCGCTCTGTTGGGCGGACTGCGGCCCGATCGCGTTCCTGGGGACTCCGCGGCGAACCGGTGGTCTGCGGCTGGGGCCGTCGCCGGAGCGCGCCCCGGCCTCGCCCGCCCGCCCATCCGGCTGTGGACCTTCGTCATCATCCCACGCAGGGTGTCGCGGCCCTGGGGAGCGTGGAGCGGCTCCCCCCGAGGTGAGGAGTGGCTGCCAGTGCCAACTTGGTCCCCTCCAAGGGGGGGATCGTTTTGCCCTCCTTCCTCCCCCCCGCTGCTCCTCTGTTCATTCTTCCTGGGGGGGCGGGCGGACTGCGGCCCGACCTGTCCCCGTATTGTGCAGCGCGCTGCGGCGCCCTCGTCCAGGCGAGCCCCGGCGCCTAACATCTCCCGTCTGGCTCCGCTCCCCGGTGGCGTGGAGCGGCCGCCCGCTCACGTCCTGCTGGGGGCTGTACAGGGACCCCTCCCTGGAGTACTTACACCTGGCCCTGCGCCCCTCGATGTGGGTCCTGCCCAGGGCGCGCACCTCTTGCCCCAGCAGCCTGGTAGACACTGGCCCCAAACCCCTGTGTGACTCTGGCGTTTCAACGGGGTGGCAGGCGGAATAACAACCAGTAAGGCATATCCCGCTCCCTCACCTGTGCCGCGACGCCACCCCCCAGATGCGGCTGACCCTGTGGCCTTAGCACCTTCTCATTGGCAATCCCTGGAACCACCTTACACCACCGTACCAGTTGATCCCTGCATACTCGTGCCCCTCCTGGGCCCTGCTCACATCTCGGCTGGAGTAATCCCAACATCTACAGTCTGCACCCCTGACCTGGGACCATACTCGTTCCCCCTGTGGCCGGGCCCCCTGTCTGCATTGTCCGTGGACCTATAACAACAATGCCTGGCAAGGTCAAGGGGAACCATAGAGGGGGTGCCATGGACAGATTCGCTAAAGCTGTCCCGAGGGGAGAGGCGGAGCGGGACTCGCCCATCCAGGATGATTTGGAAGTTGACCATCACCCCACTCCCGCACCCCCAGATCTGACCACGCTTATGGAATCAATGGCCAAAAACTTTGCGTCTTTTCATGAGAAGTTAGACGACATCTATGCCAATGTTGCCTCCCTAAAAACGCGGATGGATCAGGCGGGGACCAGAATCAGCGACGCTGAAAATCGTATATCTACCAATGAGGACGAAATACATGCACTACAGGACACAGTGGCGTCCCTGTCACGTGACATGCGCAGTGTGAAAGCGAAGTGCGACAACCTGGAATCGCGCTCTCGCAGGAATAATCTGCGGATCGTCGGTGTCCCTGAGAATGCCCTCAGGGGCCGCATGGAAGACGCTGTGGAATCCCTGCTTAAGGACCTCCTGGGCAACCCAGTCCTGTCCCCATGCTTTACCGTTGAGCGCGCTCATCGGGCTCTGTCACCGAGGCCCAAACCGGGCGACATCCCAAGGCCCATTATAGCCAGGATCCTCAACTATCGGGACAGAGACCTCATCCTCCGGCTGTCACGAGAGAAAGGGGACCTGCGCCTTGAATCTCACACTATAAGGATCTTCCCGGACTTCTCAATAGCGGTCCAGCAGGAGAGGCGTCAGTTCATCGGAGTAAAAAAGCTGCTCAGGGAACGGAACGTTCCGTATGCCATCCTGTTCCCGGCTCGCCTCAAAATCACACATAATGGGAAACTTTATTTCTTCACTGTTCCAGAGGAGGCTGTGAAATTCATTGAGACGCACCTACCGCTCCCCAACCCAGCGGGGGCCCCGGGTGATGAGGGGTGATGTGTGGTAACACAGGCCAGTCACTACTTCTCCATCTGGAACATCCGTCACCTTGAACGTGCATATGGAAACAGCACACTACAGATCCATCGCATCAGGCTCCCCCAGCGCCTGACCGGGCTGAGACTAGACCCAACCACGGCGGACAATGCTCCCCCTGCGGCTCGGAGCATCGTATTGGCTACGAATCCTAGAACTTCCTTCACTCTGGTCTCTCCCGCAAAGCTCTGCTGATCAGGGGCTCCTGTCTTTAGATCCGTTCATCGCAGAACCTACTCATGACAGCCTTGTCTGTCCTACATCTTTGTCTAAGTACCGCCCACACGGCTACAGCACACCTCGCTGCAATGGCAACGGTTTTGGTTTATTGGTTGTCACTGCTTCGGTGCCCCTGTTGGGCACAGAATGGGCCTTATCCCTGTTGGATTTCGCCCTCCGAGCTCCACCCTTCGGGGAGAATCGGACCTGTTGGTGACACATTTTTTTGGGGACAAGGGACTTACACTGCAAGTTGGGGGCGGCAGTGAGGGCGGGGGGAGGTAAGGGTTGTTACCCGGGAAATGTTTTAGAAAAAGGCAGTGGCGGAATGGCAGGGCGATATACACCGGCTCACCTATATTTGTGCATGCTCACTCTTTTATTTGAAATTCAACAAATTTCGTGGGATGTACATTAAAAATGTAGAAATGCATGCAACCGTCCCAATCACAATCACCCTGGGATCGGGGGTTCTGGGGACAGTGTTTGCGGCACACGAGGGGGGACACTGGTGCGAGTATCACCCAGTGGGAGATTGTCCTGCATGGGTATTGTGTTTAGTGATATTTTTCTCTGATGCGCTAAGATGTCAGTGACGATAATGTCGTGGAATGTCCGAGGCCTAAGTAATTACACCAAGGGCCGCAGGATCATGGCTTATGCCAATAGACACGGCTGCAGGGTATTGCTCCTGCAAGAGACACACTCCACTGGTCCACTGGCCAGAAGCATTGCGCCTACCTGGGGACCCCACAGATATTTTACTTCTTACTCCACACGCGCCAGAGGAGTCCTAACATTGATCCACAAGTCTCTTAAGTTTGTCCTCCATAGGAGCTATATAGATCCTTGCGGAAGATACATTGTACTGTATTGCGCCATTGCTAATAGAGATTACCTGCTCGTAAATACTTATGGCCCCAACGTCGACTCCCCCGAATTTATTGACCAGGTAGTCTCCATACTGCTGGGATACACAGATGTGCAAATCCTCTGGGGCGGGGATATGAACTTTATTCTGGACACCTCCCTAGATAGGACTGGCACAGCGCCCAGGCCCCCGTCGGGCGCAGCGCGCAGACCCCTGTCCCACTGCAAGACACTTGACATTCATGACGCATGGAGAGCTTTACATCCGTCAACACGGGAATACACCTTCTACTCATCGGTCCACGACAGTTCGTCCAGGATCGATTTATTCCTACTATCTGGTCCTATGCTAGGTAGGGTTTCCAAGACATGTATACTCGCTCGCACACTATCTGATCACTCACCGATCCTGTTGTTTGTTGACATGGGCATGCCAGCCCCCACTATTAACACATGGCGCTTTAAATCTGCGGCCCTACAGGACATAGTTTTTAGAGCAGACATACTTGCAGATATCCAGTCCTACTTTGACAACAACTCACCACAGGACACCACCCGGGGGATCCGCTGGGACGCCTTCAAAGTCTTCATTAGGGGGGCGTCCATCTCTAGGGAGTCGGGGGTACTCAAATCCATAAGAACCACCCTATCACGCACTGAAACTAAGCTACGTGAACTGGAACGGGCCCACCCGGCCTCCGTTGACCCTGGTATACTCTCCCAGATCAGTGAAGAACTCAAGATCTTCAATGAACAGGCAATCAGGGAAGTGCAGTACTTCAGTCGTCCACAGGCTGCACGGAAATACGGTGAGGGAGATAGACCCGGCAAGACACTCGCTGCCCTGGCCAGGGGGGAATGGGGCCATGCCCACATTACCAGTGTTAAGGATAATCATGGAACGACTCATTGGTCCGACCAGGACATACTGGAGGTCTTCACAAGCTTCTATTCCAAACTATACTCTCAACCCCCTGAGCATAGCGAATCCCATATGCGCGAGCTCTTAGACCAGATACCCACCACTATCATCTCCCCGGCAACGAGAGAACAGTTGGACTCCCCCATTACACTAGATGAGATAGTGGAAGCCATATCAAATCTCCCGAAGGGGAAAGCTCCGGGCCCCGACGGGCTTACGGCTGAATTCTTTCAGGAGCATGTGGCCATTTTGGGACCCGAATTGCTAGAGGTATGGAATGAGGCCCTCCGGCTGGGATGCCTTCCCTCATCTCTACGTGAAGCCGTTATTACGGTCCTCCTCAAGCCTGGCAAACCAGCAGATGACTGTGGTTCGTATCGGCCCCTTTCACTCATGAACTTGGATACGAAAATCTTCGCCAAGGTGCTTGCCAATCGTTTCATTCCTATAATGTCATATATGGTACATGAGGACCAATCCGGCTTTGTCCCTGGTAGATCCACATCGCACAATATTAGACGGCTCCTTAACGTCATGGCTCGTATCAGTCAAAACGTGTGTGCGGTGGCGGTCACCTTGGACGCCCAGAAGGCCTTCGATATGGTGTCCTGGAAGTACATGTGGTTGGTCCTGGAAAACATGGGCGTCGGACCCGGGATGATCGCATTCATCAAACTATTGTACACATCCCCAGTCGCCAGGGTTCGCGTCAACTCCCAAACATCTGCCTTGTTTCCTCTCTCTCGTGGCACCCGACAGGGCTGCCCGTTTTCCCCGATCCTGTTTGCCCTTGCCATCGAGCCCATGGCGGACTATGTCAGGGAGCGGCACTCATGCAGGGGGATACGCCTCCAGGGTGCACCCGAAATTATCTCACTCTACGCTGACGACATCCTGCTTTTCGTCAGGAGCCCAGATCTCCACCTTGATCCTCTCCTTCGGGACATCACTCGTATCGGAACATACTCAGGCTTTACTATCAATTATACCAAATCCGAAATTTTCCCCCTCACACACTCCACGCTCCAGCCGGCCACTGAATACCCACTCCGCTGGTCCCCCAACGGGATTAAATATCTGGGAGTTCAGGTGTCGTTGACCAAGGAGGCTCTCTTGACTAGCAATTACCTTGCAGTGGCAGAATTGGCCGAAACCAAGATTGCGCGCTGGCGCCCTCTCCCGTTGTCACTTGCTGGGCGGTTATCACTGGTTAAGATGATACTGCTTCCCAAATTATTATACACATTCACAAATGTCCCCATATGGCCTGGCAGGAAATACTTCACTGATCTGCACAGGCTGTGTGCGCAGTTCCTATGGCACTCCGGTGCTGTGCGGAAAAAGTGGGGGGATATGACTCTGCCCTACGACAGAGGCGGGTTCACGGCCCCTGACCTGATACGATACTGGATAGCAGCGCAGGCACAATTTGCCACTTACTGGTACCCCGGACCCTCCCCTCGCCCGCACGTCAAGCTTGAAAACCTTGCTGCCTCCAGCGCCAATATCATGACTCTAATTTTACATCGTCGGTACGTACCTGACTCACCTATAGATCCAGTCCAGACCACACTATCAGCCTGGGGTCGGTTGTTTGCTGCAAGCTCCGCGGAACACCCATACTATAAGTGGCTCCCCGCCTGGCAACTCCCCGGGTTGGAACCCACGAATGACATAGCTCTGGCGCGTCACTGGCGGTCCCTAGGATACCTGGCCCTAACTGACTTCTATCCGGATGGGGTGTTTATAACGCCACAGACTTGGAAGCCATCCCACTCTGGTACACCGCTGGAGCTGCTGCAATACTACAGACTCCGAGCAGCGTTCCGGACCGCTTGGCCTGTGTTCCCTAACGAACCCCCTGACCATCCCGCTGTTGCCTATATCGCCAACTCTGGTGGGGCCCGAGGGGTAGTTTCATCGCTATATAAACTTCAGCTCACAGCTGCCACACCACCGCCCTTACGGGCTCGGGACGACTGGGCCTCTGAAATGGGGGTTGACATTACAGACCATTTGTGGGGTAAATTGTGCTCCCATACCGGCAAGGTATCCCTGAATTTCCGGTACCGAACAATACAATACAAATTGCTGAACAGGCTATACTATACCCCGCGTAGACTCTCCAAGTTTGCCCGCTCTGAGATGCGGCTCTGCCCCCGCTGCGGAGCGGAAGACGCTGGCCATTTCCACATGTTTTGGGATTGCCCCCAACTTGCCCCATTCTGGGATGAGATCTTTAAAACACTGTCCGAAATTTGCGATGTGACGATTGAGCCCGACCCGATGGGGGTGTTGTTCGGAGTGTGGGGTGATGAAGGGGTCAGAAGGGAGGCTAAACTCTTGAATATATGTTGTATAATAGCCAAAAAATGTATCCTGCAAAATTGGAAATGTGCTGCCCCTCCCACCTTTCAGAAATGGCTGAATCTACTGACCTGGTCCCGAAACTGTGAGGAAGATTATATTACTACTCTCCCATTCCGTTCCCGGCCAAAAAACATTTGGACTGCCTTCAACAGTTATCTTAACGGTCTCGATGTCCCCTCCCCCGGGGTTGGTTCTCCCTAAGTCTCCACTGTTATGTACGGAATTCTCTGCAACACTGTCTTGCTTTCCTCATATTGGGGGTCATCCCTCACTGCCTATGTACATCCCCATGTATTACATTTGTCTTGCACTGTTATATCATAATCGGCCTAATATGTGTGTATGTCATCTGCCACTGCCAGCAAAAAAAAAAGTTTAAAAAAAAAGATGGCGTCGGTAATCCACCCGCCATGAAGGTTACTTCGCATCCTTCGAAGGCGCTCTCGAAGCCGACCTCGAAGATGCCGCCGACTCCTTCCTCGACAGCATCGAAGCCTCCTTCGACGTTATCAAAGCCAGCGTCGAGGACCTTGACGCCTTCGATGCCGTTATTGAGGCCATCGTTAATTGTGGTGCCAAAATCGACACCCTTGTCGAAGCTGAAATTGATGCCTGTCCAAACAGTATACCAGCCACAGCCTAGACAAGACTTTTTTTTCAGATCAATGTCTTCCATTTTGGAGGAGCAATCCTCTGAAGAGGACGTTACTCTGCCTGGAGTCCCTGAAGAATTAGTTCACCCTAATTCTAAAATGGCTGATTTATATGAATGCCTTCAAACAGCCAGTGGCCTGGATACTTCCCCCTGAGGTAGACTTTGATAGACCCGACCCTGCAGACCATGCAGATGTGGGGTACAGAAACGTAATGAATAGAGCTATTGAATTTATGGGATGGAATGCAAATTCCCCAAACTTTGACCAATATGGCATGACGGACATCCTCAATGAAGGCCCTAAGAAGGACCCTGTCCTCCCTTTTCATAAGGCATTACAAAAAAGGGTCATGGCCACATGGGAAACACCAGATTCTGGCCCAGCTATAAATAAAAAATGTGTAGTGAAGTATAGGCCTTCCTCAACTGACCTTGAATACCTATCAAAACATCCCTCGCCTGAGAGCTTAGTGGTGCAGGCGGTCACATCTACGAGACAGTCGGCCCACCCTTCGATTTCCCCCGGATAGGGATGACGGATGGATGCCTTTGCCCGGAAAGCTTTTTCTTCGGGCAGTATGGCCTTCAAATCCACGAATCTGACTTGCACTCTTGCAAGGTTCACATACACCCTGTGGGATTGTATGACGGCAGCGGCTGTCATGGGTACCAGGCAGGTAGTTAGGGCAAGTTGGGTGGAGGCTTGGCAGGCCTGGCATATGCACACAAAAAGCCCATAGCAGATACCTTCTTTTCATTCCTTCCTGGTGTTTGTAGTAACTTCCTGGTTACCACTTCCTGTTGCCAAACAGGAAGTGCATGACAAGTGTTAGGCAGAAACCTGTGCAGTTCCCTTTGGGAACACTGCAAAAGATTTAGGACTACAGGTGTTAGCAGTAAACCCACTTGGTAGCAGTCTGTACCACCCAGATTTACCTGGTAGCTGTGGCTGAGCAGTCAGACTTCCCTCAAGAAGAGTTAGGCAGTATGCAAAGTATACACAATAGGCACTCAGACACAATAGCACAAGCAAACACTGACCAGAGCTTTGGTATCAAAGTATATATTTATTTATTTAAAAACACACTGTTTGAAACACTCCAGCACTCTTATTGTAAAACACTCTAAACACAGTTACTATTATGATATATACAACCCTTATTCCTTATCAGAGAAGTCTTAGTTATCGCCACTTATTTCCAGACAGAGGTGAGCGCTTAACTGTAGATGGCACTCCAATAACTTCATGAAAAAGGGAGGGAAAAAGACAGAATATGTGAAGAGACACCACTCTAAGATTTAGGAACACTTTTAGCAAGGCAGAAGAGCAAAAGTCACTGGGGAGCCAAAGTCCATAGGCTAGGCCCACTCTTAGAGAGAGCAGAGCACAAATGCGCCCAAGATCACACAGTTACACTAGGCTTTGAAAGTCTTGCAGAGAGTTTGAAAGAGTTTAGAGAGGCTCAGAAAAGTTTAGCCAGGGTGTCCCAGGCTAACCCAGGTTCGAAAGCTGGGGGCTAAATCTACCCCGTACAGTCGGTGGCAAGGGAAGGCAGGCGGAACACGGTACCTTAAGTGGGAAGGATCCTCCAGCGGTGGCAGTTGTTCCTGGCAGCGGGTGCAAGTCTCGGCGTCGTCCAGAGGAAGAGAAGATCTCGACTTGGAGGAAAGATGAAGGTCGTTGCACTGCCAGGGAAGAAACCAGCCGCAGAGTTTTCCGGTTAAAGGTATTACCCTTTATTTCGTGGTAAACCGTGGTATTCCAGTTGCCTGGGTGCTTGGCACAGGCAAGGCGGCCACGAGATGCATCGGGAAGGTGAAAAGACGGTGAAACTAGTTATCCCCACCAGTCAAAGGAAGAAGGCTTTCCGGCGGGAGATCTCCTCTGTCGTTGGGAAAAGTGGTGAGACGGTCCGGCAGGGCTCCACCGGTGGTGTCGTCGTGGCAGGTCGGCTCAGCTTCTCGCTCGTTGGATTCTTAGGTCCTGTGGCGACTTCTGAAGTTCCAGTCCCCAAAGCCCTGCTTTTACGCAGAAAACCCCCATTCACTCAGCCTAGCTGTCACACCACTTGGGCCAATCAGGCAACTCAGTCCAGGGTGCCTAAATCCCCCTCCACCCCTCCTAAGTACCCCAGACAGAGTGGCACCACTTTGGAGGACTTCTGTGGAGAAGCCCGCCAAAAAGTGGAACAAAGGGCTCGACTTGGGTTGGAGTCACAGAAGAGAGAACAAACCCCATTTTTGAACCGAGTTTTGGCAAAAAAATACCAACCGGAGAATCAATAATAATTAAATAAACCGGCGGTATGTTCGAGGCTATCGTAATTAAATAAAGATAGTAGCCTCGAACAATGGGAAAATCCCATAGAGAAATGTTTGCGGTTGAATATAAAAAGTAGTATCCACTGCAACCAGCCAAAACTCGATTAGGGGGGACGGAGACGTGCCCCCTCGACTAACAGACCCCGGGGCAATCGAATTGCCCCGGCCAGTACGTCCCCAATATGATGGTTTGTACTGGTTCTGTTCAGAATTCAAGACTAGTAAAGTCAATGGTGACTTTACATGCCCTGGGAGACAGTAGTCAGTCCCAGGGTATGGAGTCTATACTGGGGGTCACTATGACACCCCTGGGTTACTGCACTGAGGGTGCTGTGTAACACACATCACAAAAACACATGAAGCCCTATGGAGTAAAAGAACCCATCGCCCATTAAACACATCTAGAGTCAACGGAATACACTCAAATCATGTCCAAGAGTGAGGGTAAAAGAGTCTCACTCTTGGCAGGAGAAAAAAATAAACCCCAAAAATCCAGCAAAGCTGCTGGGGGACTCACTAGGTTAGGAAATTCAGCCTAAACAGAGAATTCTCCCTAAAAACAATTTGAGCTCTCTAGTGTTTGGGTGTGGCTGGCTATATAAGCCACACCCAAGATTCTTCCAGTGCTTCGTGTTGCTTACTGTGAGCTGCATCAGCAACACACTCGCTGTGCTCCAGATCAACCTGCTTCTGCTTACCTGCTCCCGATCATCCTGCTTCTGTTTACCTGCTCCGGATCATCTTGCTTCTGCTTACCTGCTCCGGATCTACCCTCGTGCTTTCTCCACGCCGCAACCTTCTCCGGTCAAGAGGAGAATCCTACACCGGCACCTGTAAGCACAAAGAAGAACTTTGTTAGCGCGCGCACTTCCATAACGCTGTGCTTACTCACCGAAATCTTCTCGCTACGCTGGAATCCAGGTCAGTAGTCCGAGCGCTCAAAGCCCTGCAAAAGAAAGAAGAGACATTATTCATTGCACTCGCTCCAATAACATGGTGCATACTTACCACAGTTTCTACTTACCAAACCACCAAGTCTCCAGAAGCGCTGAACCCAGTCTCCAGGCACTAGCACTCCATAAACCATTCCTGCAAGGGAAAGGAGAGACATTACCAGGTGCGCTCGAACCTATGATGCTGTGCATACCTACCAGCGGCTGACTTCTACACGCAGCACTACTCACCCAAAACATACCTTGGCAAATAAGGACAATACGGACAATTCCGGACACTCAACATCCACCATGTAACGTTCACTTTGTGGAAAGGACTATTTAGCTAGTGAAGAAACTGGCACATTGGACACTCTGCCTCGCTGTGAAGGCACATAACAGCGTGTGGCATCAGAACTCAGCCAACAGATATTGGCACCATCCTTACGAGTTAATCGCGCCCCTGCGAGTGCAGGATGGAGTGCACACCCTACTAAAAATCAAGGTAAGCCCTTAAGGGACATCACGGCACAAAGAGAGAGCAGTGAAGGGCCCAGGGGAATCGGGTGAATTCTGGTCTGAGTGTATATCTTGTATTTGACAGGTGTTCCTCCGGGCGAAACAGGGGAAGTGAGAACTCGGGGTCAAAGGAGGCTCATTCATCGCTCCTGCAGAGACACAGGTGAGTGTGACAATGGCTGAACACATCCCTGAGGGCGAGGAACGGGAAGGCTTTCTCACAGTTGTCAGAGATGGAAAGGAGGCAATGGGGGAATGCCTCCAATCAGTGCTGGACACTGATGATCGCATAAGCAGGTCCATGGCGTCTAGCACAGTCCTGTGCAGATTTGCATGGCTGTGAAAATCATGTTTTGCACCGGATGTGCAATCCAGATTGCTCAACATGCCTTTTGATGGCTCGAGGTTGTTTGGCAGCAAGGCAGACGAAAGTTTAGAAAACCTGCAGACCTCAAAAGCAGCAGCTAAATCACTTAGTGCCTCTATGACAACCTCAACAACACTCCTACTCGGGGTCATCTTCCTGGAGGAGTCGTCCCTTTCCTTTCTACTCCTCATTTGGGAGAGGGAAGGGACAGGCCAGTCAGAAAGGACAATAAAGAAAAAACCCTTGTGGTGGAAGAGGAAAAGGTGTTGGATCAGCCCCAGCAGCGGCAACTGTCCCTTCAGCCACTGCTGCAGCCGCTTCCGAGGCCTTAACCCACAAGACCCCGGTGGGCGGCAGGATCACTCCGTAAGAGTGGCGGGGCATTACTTAAGATGCTTGGGCACTGGAAACAAGTAGCCCAGTGTTACTGCCTTCCTTTTCGATAAAGGCCTCGGGAGCATCCACCAGGAGCCAGCTCTGCCAAAATTCCAGACCCGCTCCTTGTGCAGGAGATTTTAACCCTGCTAGAGAAAGGTGCAATAGAACATGTACCTGTAGCGGAGAGGAACAAGGGTTGGTACTCCCCTTACTTTCTCATCCCAAAGAAGGACGGAGGATTGAGACCCATCTTGGACTTGAGAAAGAACAAGTTCCTCAGAAAGGACAAGTTCAAGATGGTAACCCTGTCTCAGATCCTTCGGGCTCTCCAACTCCAAGACTGATTGGTATCATTGGACCTTCAGGATGCTTACTTTCATGTACCGATCCATGTCTAGTAGAGGAAGTACCTGAGGTTCGGGATTGGCAATTCTCACTATCAGTTTTGAGTTCAGCCAGTCGGGTTGACCTCCGCCTGAGGGTTTTCACCAAGCGGATGGCGGTGGTGGCAGTGAGTCTCAGGAGAGGGGGGATTCACCTCTACCCTTACGTCGACGACTGGTTAATTAGGATGAGTTCACCCGAACAAGCCCAAGAACATCTGACCATGACCTGCCACTTCGTACACAGACTGGGCTTTTCCCTCAATTTCAAGAAGTCACAAATGATATCACTCCAAAAGCTCCAATTCATCGGAGCAATACTGGATACATCCTCAGGCAAAGCCTTGCCTCCCGAGGAGAGAGGTCACCACATTCTGCAGATGGTAATAAAGTTCCAGAATGCTCAGCATCTACCGCCCTTCGATTTCCTCAGGTTGCTCGGTCTCATGGCATCCTGCATTTTTCTGGTGCCATTGGCTAGATTGAGGATGAGATCCCTTCAATGGGCTCTCAGAACTCTATGGTCTCAATTTTCGGGGAATATCTCGGATCTTTTGCAGGTTCCGGCCAGAGTGGCTCAAGATCTACTATGGTGGGCTTGCAAGGACAATATCCTCAAAGGAGAATCTTTTTGGCAACTATGGGTGGAGATAATAGTGACGGACGCCTCACTCACAGGGTGGGGAGCCCACACCAACGATCTTACAATCGACTGTCGTTGGTCACCATCCGGGTCCAAACTACACCTGAACGTTTTGGAGCTGAGGGCAATCAGACTAGCTCTGAAAGCCTTTCTGCCCTCTGTATGGGGAAATAATGTCCTGATAATGACAGACAACACAGTGGCCATGTACTACCTCAACAAGAGAGGAGGCGTAGGATCACTACAGCTGTGCAGTGCAGCTCTGGTTCTGGGCAATACAAGAAGGAATCTCTCTGTCGGCAGTTCATCTAGCCGGAGAGCAAAACACGGTGGCGGACGCTCTGAGCAGGCAGAGCACAGTGTCCCACGAGTGGGAACTAGCTCAGGAAGTCCTTCAAGAGATCTTTGTCTTTTGGGGAACCCCTCAAGTGGATCTTTTCGTGACCAGGGTCAACCGGGAGTGCGATCTGTACTGCTCAAGGGAATTTCCCCGAAAAGGAGCTCTAGGAGACGCATTCATGGTGGACTGGGAATTTCCACTGCTGTACGAGTTTCCTCTAGTCCCCGTGATTCCTCAAGTAATCAGGAGGTTGAGAAAGTTCAAGAAATCCATGATCCTAATTGCCCCGGATTAGGCCAGGAGAACCTGGTACCCGGACCTTCTAGACATGTCCATCTGCCCTCCAATTCGTCGTCCACAAAGAGAGGATCTCCTCTCGCAAGAGGATGTTCGGGTTCTGCATCAAGAGGTCAAAACACGCAGCCTTCATGCTTGGCTACTGAGAGGCTGAGATATAAGGATTAGGACCTCCCGGACGACGTAATGGAGATTTCTGCTTTCGGCCAAAGACCAGCAACAAAGTCCTTGACCTGGTGGCGGTGGAACAAGTTCAGCAACTGGTGCAGGGACAAAAATGTGGATCCATTCCTATGTAATACTGCTATAGTACTTTCTTTCCTGTTACACTTGGCCAATTTGGGGCTGCAAGTTGGCCAATTTGGGGCTGCAAGTTAGCACTATAAAGGGATACTTAGCGGTGCTATCTATTTTCAAGCGCTCCTCAGAAGCGGTATCCTATTTTAAAATGCCCTTGGTTATTCAGTTCCTAAAAGGCTGACAAATGTGTATCCTCCAACACTTTTTCAGGTACCCGCCTGAGATCTAAATTTAGTCCTAAAGTTTCACACATGTGTACCTTTTGAACCATTACATTCTTGCCCGTTAAGGCTTCTTACTTTAGAAATAATTCTGCTAGTGGCAATTACATCAGCCCGCATGGTGAGTGAGTTGCAGGCACTCTCTTGTAAGCCTCCTCACACCATTTTCCATAAGGACATACTTGGAGTCAAACCGTCTTTCTTACAAAAATAGTTTCTGACTTCCACCTGTCAGACAATTAAGTTACCTTCTTTGTACCCCCCTCCGCATGCAAGTAAGGGGGAAGAAAGATTACACAAACTGGACCCAAAAAGGGCTTTGTTTCTATATCTCCAGATTGGCTAAATTCCGACAATCTGACCAACTTTTTTTCAGATATACCGGGCACAAATTGGGTCTAGCAGTATCAAAACAAACGCTATCCAGATGTAAAATATTGGCAATCTCTGAATGTTATAAATTGGCTGTAAAAGAGCCCCCAGATGGACTAAGGGCTCATTCAACTCGGGGCATGGTGACTTCAAAGGCTCTTCGGAGGAGTGTCCCAGTGCAGGACATTTACGGAACGGCCACTTGGTCGTCTGTGCATACCTTCGTGAAACATTGTCTAGATTCAACATCATTTCAAGGGGGTCTTTTTTCAAAAGCATTCCTACACGCAGTGCATGACTAACTTCTTTTATCTGATACTCCCTCCTCCAAATTCATACTGCTATGGGAGCCTATCTAAGATGAGGAATACGTGGGAGGAACATCCAATCGAAAGAACGTCCTTCGTCCCCTTCAACTAATCCAGAATAGGACTGCAAGACTTATTCTTGGTCTCAAGCCGAGGGACCACATCTTGCCAGCCCTAATTTCTCTCCACTGGCTCCGGTTTGCTGCTAGGGGCAAATTCAAGACCCTCAGCGCCATCCACAAGGCTTTCTGGGGCACGGGACCCTGTTACATCCATCTCACGCTCCCTACTAGAACCCTGCTTACTCCAGCTCTCTGTGAATCCATTGCTTCTCTAAGCAACGATTGGGGGGGGTCGATGTCTCTCCTGTGCAGGAGCCTCCCACTGGAATGGTATCCCTGCCTCTCTCAGGCTTGAACCGGAACTCCTTAAGTTGCGGAAGCTCCTCAAGACACTCCTTTTCTCCTCCTCCTTCTCTCTAGACCTCCCCTGCTAATCTCCTTCCTCCTCATCTATGACTGGCTCCTGGTTCTCTCTGAGTCCTACAGTGTCCCAGGCCCCCTCCGCCCCACCCCCCCCGCTTCCCGGCACTTTACCTGTTTTCCATGGCACTTGCCCTTGGGCCTCCCTGTTACACCTGCACTTTGCCCCTTCACCCTTCCCTTACCACCTTAGCACTTCTTTTGCGCTGAACTGCACTCCACTCCACCCTCCCCCGCACTCCTTGTTCTGCACTTGCATGATCCGAATGTCACATGGCCTAGTAGTAGGACCGTTATTGTAACTTTCTCCCTTGTCCCCCTCCCCCCCCCTTTTTGTTGTCTTGTGGCACCTATAAACACTACTTGTTGTATAGGCGCCTTAACAAATATCCAATAAATAAATGACAATATCTACAACCAACGAAACCTGGTACTAGTTGTAGGTAGTTGGTGAGGGGTTTCATGATGGACTTGAGGTGCTCAAGCGGGTCCTATTAGTGAAACGAACTACATGAAATAATTGCATTAACTTCTTCTAATCCCACCGTCTCTGTGGTGCTCTGTGTGCCCTGTGGGAATCGCTTGATGATCTTTGTGGCATTGAGTATACCTAGTCACTTCCTTGTTGTGATGGGTGAAAGTTAGTCTTGCCCCTATGGACCACTCAGAGATTGGAAAGGTATAATATGGAGATATGGAGTACTGGATTTCTTTTTCATGAAGCCTCTTTTACACCTTGATGAAGGACTGATGTGCAGCCTGGACTGAGCTTGTGAAAACAGTAAAGAATTATATGTTTCCTTTGTAAAAAAAAAAAGCTTCTTTGGCTTCACACAGAATTACGTCTGTCTTTATAATTTAGGACCTTGTAATGATGGGTCTTGGTAGGACTCGTCTTGCTACTGTTGCAGGTATGCGTGCTCTACTACCAGTATTGTGGAGAAGCTCACTGTTGAATAAACAGGCACTGCTCATTCAAAGTTAATGGGTTTATTGAAGTGAAAACACAACAGGCAGCAGACACAACCCTGTGGCACAGCTGATGCTCTCAAACTGCCTGCCTCAAACGAAAACAATCTAAAATGGAACATAACTGACAGAATTCTTCATACAGAATAATGAGTGGGTAAAGTTCCATACTCATAACATAGCATATATAAACTTAACACAGCTTCCCCCCTTGCATGTTACACAGGACAAAGTACCAGGCATTTTACTCCAAATAAAAATCCTTATATCGATCCAGAAATTTCTTTTTTCTCCTAACTTGTCTATCAATGCTGAGATTCAGATCTTTCGTGTGTCCTTCATTAGATTTAGTTATATCTCTCATGTTGTTTTCCTCTGAATGTAATGTCCTTTGCGAAATTCCTTTATCTTGTTTATCAGTTGACTCACCACCCTCGTCAACACCCTCCATGTTGCCTTCGTCGACTATAGAATCTAAAGTGCTTTTGACAAGCCTAGAAATAGACCAACATTCACCACCATCGAGTATAGCCACATTGCCTCGAATGGTTACTATTTTTCTTGGACCTAAAAACTTGCTTTCAGAACATTTTACACCAAAGCGGGGATTCTTTATGAGAACTATGTCTCCTTCCACCAATCCCACTTCTTTAACATGAAATGTGGAATCAAGCCTTTGTTTATATACATCTGGGGCCTCACATATCAAAGTCATTATCTTCTTCCTATCTACTTTCACACATCCAGCCAATCCTAACCATCCTGGGCATAATTTGGAGGCAGGTTGTCTCCCTTTAAGTGAGACAAATGGTGAAACCGTAGTGGTGGAATGTGGTGTGATACAATAACTCCACACCATTTCCCTCAACAACCTAGACCAATCAATACCCAAATTTAGTGCTAATTGAATGCCACCTTTAATGAATCTACTGGCCCTTTCAACCATACCATTTGCCCTAGGATGATATAGAGCTGTCCTGGAATGCTTGATCTCATAGCACTTTAAGAACTCCTTCATTCTTTGTGAACAGAACTGCACTCCGTTATCTGTTATAATTTCTGTGGGAAACCCTTCTTTGTAAAATAGCTCCTCAAAAAACATGATCAATTCGTTGGTGGTAGCCTCTCAATGCCTTACACTCTAACCACTTGGTGTGGTAGTCCATTAGTACCACCATGAATCTGAAACCATCCCCCAGACCTTGGATAGGGCCAATAATGTCCACTGCTAGTTTTTTCCAGGGTTCACTAGGAACTTGAACGGGACTGAGTGGAACTTCTCGGACAACTTTACTTTTATCAGCATTCCTACATTCCCTACAGTCTCTAACTTTCTTCTCAACCATGCTGTCCATCCCTGGCCACCAATATGACTGTCGCACCAACCTCTTGGTACCACTTATGCCCAGATGGCCCTGATGAGCTAGGTCAACCAAGCGAGCTCTAATACTTACAGGGGGAATAATCTTGCATCCTCTTCTCAATATCTCACCATTCTCAGACAAATTTAATTCTAACCTAATTTCATAGAATCGATCAAAGTTTCTATCTAGAGACTCCTTCCTGGGCCATCCCAACCTAGTCCACTCCTTCACTCTGGAAAGACACAAATCCTCTAGATCAGCTTCACTCCACTCTCCTTTCCCCACAGCATTCTCTGTGATATTCGAGATACACAAATCCTCCTCATTCTCTATGCTGGGGACTAGTCCCACCTGATCCAAAGGAAGCCTGGACAGACAGTCAGCAACTACATTGTCTTTGCCTGGAATGTAACTGAGTGTAAAATTGTAACCTTGCAGCCCAATCATCCATCTCGCAATCCTGGGCGAGCCTTTTGCCCAATCACAACTACCTAGTAGTTGTACCAGGTGTTTATGGTCAGATTTAATCAGGAACTCCTGTCCCCATAGAAAATACTTAGTGTAAAATGGCCCAATAAACGGCCAAAGCTTCTCTTTCAATTACCGAATAATTGCACTCAGCTCCCTTTAATGGTCTGGAAGCGAATGCAATCGTATGAACCTCCTTACCTGAATCTACTTGACACAATGTGGCACCCAACCCAGTCAGGCTCGCATCAACTGAGAGAACTGTCTTTCTACCACTAATGAAACTGCCTAGGGAAGGTGCTTTCGATATACTCTCTTTTATGGTGGAACATGCTTCCTGACATGCTGTTGTCCAATTAAAAGACACCCCTTTCTTTAGCAAATTCCTCAATGGTGAGGAAATGGTTGCAAACTTTTCCACAAACTTGTGGTAATATTCGGCCATGCCCATAAAGGGTCTAAGTTGATCTTTGTCTGTCGGAGCAGGGACACCACAACTATTCTCTACTAGCTTAACTTTTGGAGATATTCCTTGACTTGAAACCTTATGACCTAAGTATTCAACTTCTCTAAGAGAAATGCGACACTTTTCCCTCTGCACTGAGACCAGCTGACTTTAACCTTTGCAGTACATTTCTCAATATACAATCATGCTCAACCTCAGACTCAGCATACACTAGGATATCGTCTTGAAAAACTGCCACATTCTTGAGCCCCTTTAATACTTCTTCCATCACCCTTTGGAAAACTGATGCGGCAGATGCCAACCCAAAAGGCATCCGTAAGTACTTAAAGGTGCCCAGAGGTGTTACAAATGCGGTAACATGTTGGCATTGTTCTGACAGTGGAACTTGATGGTATGCAGCAGATAAGTCAATTACTGAGAACCAACTGGGTTCTCCCAATGTGGCTAGAGTCTCTGAGATGATGGGTAGTGGATGCCTCTCAATGAAGATGTTCTTATTCAAGTCCCTCAGATCGACACACAGCCTTACGTTTCCATTGCTTTTTGCCACTAGAACAACAGGAGAAAGCCATTCTGTCCCTTCGATGCGTTCTATCACCCCTTTCTGCATCAGATTATCAAGTTCTTCACTCAGTTGTTGTCGTAGTTTGAGTGGAACTGGTCTCACCTTGTGAACAACGGGTCTGGAATTTGGTTTTAGCTTTATATCATGTTCAAAGTTGGATAACTTTCCTAGATTGGATGTGAAAACTTCCGGGAATTCCTTTTTCCACTTGTCTTCAATCTCAGCAATTGTCACTGGTTCACTGGCATTAGCTTGAATGCGGACACCAAGTTCTCTTTGCTCATCCCACCCCAATAAAGATGCGCCCTTTTTCGCTACCAAGATCTTGGCCATACATGCTCTCCCTTTGTATGCTACTCTTGCTTGGAATTCTCCAACCATGGCAATAGATGACTCTCCATATCCACAAGGTTTTACTCCTGTTTGGGATAATATGCTGCATTTCTTCCCTAGAACGTTCTTGAACGTATCCAGGGATATTATTGTCCAAGCGGAGGCTGAGTCTACTTTCATTTCAATGTTGCAGCCATCTATTTCGAATTGATCAATAGGACCCTTACTGTCATCGGATACTGCATAAATGTGGAATATGTGGCGAGTACTGTTTTCCTGAATGGGAGCTTCATTAATTGTTCTGCCCGATGTGTGACTATGACTAACAGATGCAGGATCTCTTTGCTCAATAGCATTAATGGAGGATTCCCTGCACACATTTGCGTAGTGCCCTCTCTTCTTGCATTTGTAGCACTCTGCGAATCTCGCTGGGCATGTGGGACAATTTGCCATGTGTCTTGAATTGCCGCACCTTGTGCACTTCTGAATCCACCACTCCTTTTTGTTGGGTGTTCTCTTCTTTTGTTGAACAGCACACACTCCTTGTGCCAAGCCTTGTGATTGTTGCTTGTCAATTTTCATCTCTCTCATGTACTTGGACGTCTGTTCAATACTACGTGTTAATTCTACAGCTTGCTCCAGCGAGACATCCTTGGCCAGTAGTTTCTTTTGTACTCTGGAGCTATTCGTGCAACGCACTAGTTGGTCTCTAATGAGAGAATCAGTGAGTTCTCCAAACTCGCATGTGTGACTCAGTGTCCTGAGTGAAGCCACGTAAGATTCGACCGACTCCGCACTATCCTGGGTACGTTGAAAGAACTTATGCCTTTCAAAAGTAATGTTCTTTTTTGGTTCAAAGTGTCCTGCAATTTTTTGGATGGCTATAAGGTATTCATAGCCGTCACCAGTACCTTCCTCATGGGTTCGTGTGAGGCCATCAAACACTATGCGACCCTCTGTTCCAAGATTGTGAAAAAGGAGTGCCTTTTTTCTCCCAGAGCTATACCTGTCACCACCTATGGCCACCAGATAGTTTTCAAAGGTTTTGATCCATCTATCCCATCCTTGTCGCCAATGTTGAATAAACAGGACCTGCTCATTCAAAGTTAATGGGTTTATTGAAGTGAAAACACAACAGGCAGCAGACACAACCCTGTGGCACAGCTGATGCTCTCAAACTGCCTGCCTCAAACGAAAACACTCTAAAATGGAACATACCTGACAGAATTCTTCATACAGAATAATGAGTGGGTAAAGTTCCATACTCATAACATAGCATATATAAACTTAACACTCACATCTGCTATGAGCTTTTTAATAAGGTCTCCAAGGGGGCGCTGTTGCCCGGTTCGTAAGATGGCCGTCATCTGAAAGCGCTCTGTCGAAGGCTGCATTATATGGCTGTAAATTGCTCTCCTGTGACCTGCTTCTTTTGAAACTGTTGGTGTCCAGTAAGGAGGTACACCATCTGCACTCATCGGCGCAGCTGAGGACCCGTGTGTTGCTCACAGGCCTGATTTCGGTGACTCTTGGGAGGCCCCGCACTGCGCGGGAGAACCCATCCCCCACCGACCGTTTCATCGGAGGGGCCTCGGTCCAGAGCTTGGAGCCATACCTCTCAAACATTTCTATGGCAAAGGCGGGTGAAATCATCCGATTTAGTTTTTGGCGGGTGAGACGGCCATTGGAATGAATGGGCGTCCAGGAGGCTTGGCGGGTGAGTCAGCCCTTTACAAGGCTGGTGACACCCGCCAAAAGCGGGTGAGTTGAGAGCAATGTTGGAGCCCTTCTCCCTGGGCTAGTGGTGGAGGGGAGCGTTAGCGGCTGGAGGCCCTGCCCGATTTTCTGGGGAGTTTGTGGGCGGCTCGCCTGTCGTAGCCCCCACCGCCGGGCTTTCTGCTGCTGCCCGGGTTGGTTTCTGCGGGGACGGGCTGCGGTGCGACATGACTCCTGCACGTCCGGATCCCGTGGGGTGCTGTGTGGCCTTGTTGGGGCGGCCCCGTCGACTCGATGGGGCCGGGGCCCGGGCGAGCGTGGTGTGTAAGCGCCTGGGGCCATGTGCCATGCCGGTGAGGTGGATCAGCTGCCCTGCTTCCTTTGCTGATAACACGCCGGTGCCGGTCCGGGGGCGGCGTTGGGGGCCCGAGCGGGGTGGGCCTGTGCGGGCGGGGGAGATGATCGGCAAGTACACCACCTCCCCACCACCCACCGTTCCCCTCCCTCTTTTTTTTTCTTCTCTTCACTGGACATTGTGGATATTGCATGCCCCCCCACGTGAGAAGTGTTGGGGAGAGGGGGGCCTATCTGAGACGGCCCACCCACTCAGTGAGAATACACTTCTGTGAAGTCCTCTCTTTTGAACTGCGCTCTGAGTTTGGGTCTGGTGTCTTCATCCGGTCCAGCATTGGAGGGGCACACTATGTACTCTCATCCCCTGGCTGTGTGGGTCATGCTCCTCCACATCTGCACTTGGCGCTTAGTCTGGATACCCTGATTGTGTTATGGTGAAGGCGGCCCGGACTTGAGGACAGTCATGCTTCGGAGTGAAGTGCTGGACCACTCCCGCCCCTGTGGTGTTGCCTCTCTATAGACCACGCAGCGCTGGGTGGATCCCTGTCTGTCGCTGGGGAGTTAACCATTCTACTGAGGTGCTGTGTCTTCCACTTTAGCTATCTTTAGTCCCCTGTGCCCTCCTGTGGGGGCGCTGCTGCTTCATCGACCCTGTGGATTGCCCATTTTGACACTTCGTGCACCAGACCGTGCCCCCCCCCCCCCAACCCCCTCCTCCATTCAATACTTGGAGGAGAGGAAGGAAGAACGAAGAGCAGGTAGCAGGGGAGGAAGAGGGAAAGGAACAGGAGAGGGGAAAGGGGGTAAAAGGAGATAAGGGACAAAGAACAGTGTTTTGACATTTTAAGAATACAAACTTGATCCTTCCCTGAGCTGTGGTCTTGGTCACTTCGGTAGTTACACTGAGCTTCATCCCCTACCTGGCCGTTAGAGGCTTTTGCCGAGATGGGAAACCAAAACAGGCTAAAATGGAGCAGTTTGCAAGACTAGATTGTGGCTCCCCTCCTCGAGAGGAGTCTCCAGGCCCTTCACAGCTGGATGTAGCGACTCTTGACCAGACCTTGCTAGCTTTGAAAGGCAGTACGGACAATCTCGGCGCGAAAATCGATGCATTGACCTGCAAGTTGGACGTCTCAGCGGTTCAAATAGAGAAGTTATGCGGCAGGATGTCTGAGGCTGAACACAGGCTTGGTCTGGGGGAAGATAATATATCTGCGCTCCAATGCGAGGTTGCCACCCTCAAGCAATCAGTGCAAAGATTAGTCGCCAAAAACAAGGATCTTGAAGGCAGATCTGAAAAGAACACAAAAGGATGATCAGTATTCAGGGTTGACACAATAGGTAGTACAGTACTATGGAGCAAGGAAACACTGACCAAGGTTTTGTATTAAAAAGAGAATATATATTTATTTTATACACTTCTAAGTCAACACATAGATCACAGTTAATAAAGTAAGTTCAGTTTAATCAGAAGAAAAGCATATACAACTCCCTATTCAATTGTAGACAAGTTTGCGGTATAGTGAAAACAGAGCAAAACGGCACAGTGAAAACCTACTACAAATGGCACTCTACTAATTCAACGAAAGGGAGGGAAATTACAAGTTTAACTGAAATATCTTCAGACACCCCATAGCAACTCTTCCCTGAAGTTTTGTGAACAAGTAATGCACAGTAACACTTTAACCAAAAGACAAGTGAATGAAAACTGAGCAAAATGGCACTCCACAAGTTAAAACAGTAGGAAGGAAGAGGGGTTTAGAAGATTTAGGTGCATCAACACATTTCTCATTGAAAACTAAACTAGTGAGAGCAGATCTAACTAATCAGCCAGAGTCAATAGGCCTGAGCCAGAGTCAGTGGTACAGGACCAAGAGCTTAGGAGCAAAAATGTTCTTGTAGCTGCAGTCAAGTCTTTAGTAGAAAACTTTTGAAGAGGTAGATGCAAGGGGAAAGACAATGTTAAGAGAGAGGGCGGCCGACCCCACAAGTAGTTAAAGGATTTAAAACCCCTTTAGGGTTACCACGGAGAAAGGGCGGCCTGGCGGAACAATGTACCTTAAACATGGAGAAGTAGCTCCTGCGGTGGCGGTTGTTCCTGGTAGTTCCTGCAGGTCGAGGGGTCCAACAGAGGAAGAGAGGCTCTCATCGTGGAGGAAGGTTCAAGTGGCTCCACTACCCAGGGATGAAACCTGCCGCGGTGCTGCCAAACGAAGTTTAAAAGGTACGCTCCTTTTAATCGCGGTCCGGGTCGATAGCTGCCTGGCTATCCGGTCTTCAAGTGCGGGGCACTGTCGAGTCGACCAAGGCAGGTCCGAGGATGCGATAGGTGAACTGGTTGACCCCACCAGCTCAAGGGAAGGAGGCTCCTCCGCTGAAGATCTCCTCTCGTCGTGTGGAAGAAAAGTGGTGAGACGATCCGGCAGGGCTTCACAGGTGGTGTAGATGCTGAAGATGTCTCTGGCTTCTCTTCCCTTCGGTTCCGTAGTTCCATTGGCGACGTCTTGCTCTTCCAGTCCTCAGGACCCTGCTTTTATGCAGAAAGAGATCCATTCATACAGTCTAGCTGTCACTCACACAGTGGAGTGGTCATCTTGGCGGGAGACCCTCCAGCCTATCAGGATAGAGTGCGACCTGAGTTGCGGTGGCAACTCTGTCCGGGGGTTCTACTCCCCCTCCCAAACAGACCCACCCCAGACTCTGTGGCGCCGAAAGGAGACCTTCTTGGCAGAACACCACCAAAAGGACGAACAAAGGATCCCCGACCTGGGTTAGGAAAATGGAGTAAGACTCGAGAAAGAAGTTTTATCAAAGTTCTGGCAAATAAATCCTACCGGAGTAAAGTTAATAAAAAAAATAGACCAGCGGTATGTTAGAGGCTGTCAGTAAAAGTGGTAGCCTCGAACAATGAGTAAATCACATAGAGAAATATTTGCGGTTGAATATAAAAGGTAGTAACCACTGCCACCAGCCAGAAACTTTGTAGAGGGGGACTTTAAGGTACCCTCTCGAAAATGAACATGGGGGGAAAAACTATTAACCCCTTCCGGTACTTCCATAGTAAGATGGGGTGTACTGGTTAAGTTCATAGAAATCGACTAGTAAAGTCAATTGGGACTTTACATGCCCTGGGAGACAGTAGTCAGTCCCAGGGTATGGAGTCTATGTTTGGGGGTCGCTACGACAGCCCTGTGTCACGGCACAGAGGGTGCTGTGTGACCCATATGCATAAAGATGGTTCCTATGGGTGAGAGAAAAGATCCCATAGGCATTAAACACAAAAATAGCCTACAACACACATAGCAAAAATGCCCAAGAGTGGGAAAAAGAGTCTCACTCTTGGCAGGTAAAAAGAAACAAACCCTTCAAATCCAGCAAAGCTGCTGGGGGACTCTATAGGTAAGGGAAATTAGCCATGAAATGAGAATTCTCCCTAACATATCCGGCCTCTCGACAGGAGCAGCGTAGCTGCCGCCAGCACCCCCCCATGCCCAGTGGCAAGTTCTTCTCTTTTGGGGTTGTTCTACAATGGTATGCGGGTGGCGGGTGGGGAGTGGCAGCCAGTGGTTTGGTGTTTCTGGCGTGGGTGGGGGGTGAGTGGGAAGTTTTCAGTTATGTGCAGTTGGCGCATGGACCCTTAAGGGGTAGGGTACACGGAAGGTATTTTTTAGTTGCCTACTTATTCACGCTTTTGGGGCACTCACTGCAACTTAAGGTTTACCACACAGTCATGATTGTTCCCCATAACAGTGGCGGGAGGATTTCCTGGTCCGGGGTGCAGGGGTTACACTTGCTCACAATCACTTTTGAATTCGTAATTCCTTCTATATTAATCGACCCGCTGGAAACATACTTGGCAGACCCCACCATCAGTCCTGAGGTGTTGTGACGTGTCTCCAGGGAGCTGCTCACCATTCTAACATGGTCATCACCCTTGCCACATCGAACATTAGGGGGTTCACCAATGGGAAAAAAACTCGCCTTATCTCGAACTATGTTAGGGCCCATCACGTGAATGTTCTGTGCATTCAGGAGACCCACCTGGGGAAAGGGCACAGGCTTCCCGCTCTGCCCGGTTGGGGGATCCATAGGTATGGGTCATCATATACTACTCATTCCAGAGGGGTTGCAATATATATTCATTGGCAGTTAGAATTTAAACTCCATAAAGTTGTATCTGATGATGAGGGCCGGTTTGTCCTGGTGGCGGGGGAAATTGCTGGGTGGTCCCTGGTACTGGTAAATGTATATGGTCCCAACTATGACTCTCCAGAGTTCTTCCAGTCCCGCGCTGACCATTTACGAGCTTTCTCCAGATACGAGATAGTGTGGGCGGGTGACTTTAATTTGGTCATGTTTAGTATGCTGCTTGTATTGGTGCACAGATGCAAGTATTGGAATGTTGCCTGGTCACTGGAACCTACTCTACATCAAGGTTCCAGTGGAGACAGTTGGGACAGACAGGATGGGAGAGAGATGGATGAAGATGTTTCTACCTTGTGCTCCTACCCTCTTCCCATAACTTCCCTGTAACAAATAAAGCTCACTTCCTTTTATATATATATCTGCCTCTAGTATGGTCCCTACATATACATTAAGAACCCTAAATGCTACAATGGCGACAAGGTGATACTTTTAGAAGAGGACCAGTGATGGCAGTTGGCAGCCCAGTGATGTGATGGCGCCCTGTGGTGAAGCAGAAATGATGAAAAGCGCCCACAGAAGTGAAGCTGGTGAGGGCAGATGTGTAAAAGATGCCCTGAACTCGACGTGGCATAAATCCTGTTGGGGATGGGAAGACACATTCTCCCTTGCAGGCAGCCAGAGAAGTGAGTGCTGAAATGCCTGCCCTTCTCATGAGAATAAAGGTACTGTGATTGGGCTATGAAATATAGCTGGGAATGGCATTCCGTGTGGAACTTTATCCATTTTAAAGTAAAGCCAGGGAAGTGACTAAGCTGGAGGTACTGTGTCATGGCCTTTAAATGTGGCTGTGAAAGGCTTTCTGCTAATAGTGAAATTGCAGAGTAGTAATACGGGCATTTGGACATGAAGCAGCATTTGTTGTAGATTGTGGCATGAGCAACGTTTATTATTAACACCACATACTGGAGAGTGAGGGTGTTGTCCTTATTAGAAAGCTGTCTATAGTGAGTGCTGTGCCCAAAGTGTCCAGCTGTGTCTATTGACAGGTCGTATTGCGGAGCCCTGTGTAGCTTGGTATCTGCATTATTATTGATGACGTCGAAGAATGCAGAGGGGGTGTTGGTGGAGCACCGAACGTGTCAAGAAGCGTTCTGGAACTTTGGAGGAATCTCCGAAATCCGCGTAGTGAATGCTGTGAAAATAAAATGAAAAACAAGGAAAGCACCTCTGTGCGTGGATGTGCGCGATGAAGTGCAAGGCTGGTAAACCAGGAAGAAAGAGAATTCTTGAGTCAGTTCAGTTCAAAATCAAATCTTGATGGAATCGAAATATGGCATGTAACAATGCATCAGCGGCAACGTTGAAAAGATGTGAGGAATTTCTTTGACAAGTGTCCAGTTTGAACAAAGTACTGTTCTGTTTTGAACTGCACTGCATCTTCAGTGATAAGAGTCCAGTGAAGAGCCGCAAGTAAAAGGGTTTGTTGCGGTTTGTTTTTTTCTATTCCTCTGAAATGCCGATCGACATTGATACTGACTGCATTTAAAGGAGGTTTATGTTGAAAAGGAGGAATGTCCTTCAACGAGGTACCTAAGTGTATAAGTGGTTGGCGTTTTTGTTTTTGGAATATGGACATGGAGTTTATATACTGCAGAGCTAGATATTTCCAGAACGCAGTGAATGTATATGCGGGATTGCCCGAAATGCTCGACATTTTTGTTACAGCCACGAAGGATTATTTTGATAAAACTCCTCCCATTGTTTACTTGATGTTGCTGAAAAGTAATGGTAATAAAGAGCATTGGGGGTTATGGTGCACGTTTGTGCGGGTTGTTACATAAATAGTTGCTTAGTTGAATGAAGGATTTTGTGCGGATTGATTTGCGCCTGGCTGGGAAGGTGCATGGTCTGGAATGGTACATGTGTGGAATGTGAGTGGAGAAAAGATGTGAAATGCAGTGTTATGCCAGTGCTATGTATGTGATTTTGTAAATGGCATTATATTAGAATAAAATGTAAGGTATGTGCAGTTTAGTAATGAAATGTTGGTAGGTAAATGCACAATTGTTTTAAAGTGGTTTGTAAAAAAAAAACAAGAAACATTAAATTAGGTACATGTTTAATGTTTTGCTCTGTGGATATGTAGATTTAACCTGTTTGAGGATTTGTAGGTGCTCAACGGTTTTAGATAGTGCTATGTATATTTTTGGATGTTTAGACCTTACAAAGTTGAGGATTTGCAGGGTTATGGTGCCATGCACCTTGGACTATTAGGCGCCTTTTGATTTAATTGTAATGCGTTTATGAGGAAAACAGTATGAGAAATGTATTTAATAAGTGGAATTTCAGGAGAAATGTAGGAAATGAATTGCATTACGCTAGACATATATTTAAGGTTTTATGTGCTAATGTGAAAAATGTGGGTGATCAAGCACATACATGGATGTGTGATATGTTGTGTGACATGTATTGATGTACGCACTGTGTAAATGAAGTGAATGAGTATGGCACAGTTTATTTGTGTGTGAATATGAATATATGAGATGTATTAGTGAAATGCATATGCAAATGTAGTAAGAGAAGTCGCGCCTCCTGTTTAAGAGTGTTGAGTGTCATAGTGTTGTTAATAGCATAAGTGATGCTTGTTTATGAATCCGTATGAATGGATTTGGGTGTAGTAGGCGCTAATGATGAGCTCTATGAAGAGTATGATGAGTATGTATGGGCAATGGCTATGAGCCATGCTAATGGCAATGTGTAAGTGTCCAGCGCATGTTGTGTGTCTGGTGATGAAATGTAATGGATCCATACTTTTGAAAGTGAAATGAATTTTTGCGCATATATTTTCCGGATGTATTTGTTGTCTGCAAGATCTGTACACTTGATGGGTTGTATGGCCAACTTCCTATTTTAGTGTTCTTTTCACGTACTGTGCCTATGCAGTTACGCTGTTTTTGTGTGATCTTTGTTTAGTTCGTATCTTTTCTTTATTTTCCTACTTTTTCATGTTTCTTGGTGGCAAGTTGAGTATGATAGTGTGAGTGCAATTTGCAGGTTGGTTCTTTGTGGTGAGAATGAGAGGTTGTGTTGTATGGTATGTTGGTGTATTGCTAAGGGTATAGAATGTTAGTTTGTGTATTTGGTTGGTTGCGTGAAATTGTGCGTTAGTGCTGCGGGTGTGGCAGACCCGAGACTCCGTGTGGCAGGCGGAGTGGAAGGAGTGCAAGTCGTGCTGTATGAGCCGTGAAGGTGATGAATGTGGTTAGTATGTGCTTTGTACTCGTAAGTGGCAGTTATGAGACCCAGTGGTGGCAGTTCTGGATATATGGTTGATTTGTGATATTTATGATGGTTGGGGAACGTTAGTTACGCAAATGTAGATGTACGCTGAGAGGGTCGAGAAAGTGGTTAGTAATCGTGAGGGTGATGAATGTTTGTTTAGGTGGTCTGTTGCGAGTTCCTGTTCAGTGCTTGTTGTAGGAGTGTGTGTCTGTTATAAAGAAAGGGGATGTGTAGTATGCTGCTTGTATTGGTGCACAGATGCAAGTATTGGAATGTTGCCTGGTGACTGGAACCTACTCTACATCAAGGTTCCAGTGGAGACAGTTGGGACACACAGGATGGGAGAGAGATGGATGAAGATGTTTCTACCTTGTGCTCCTACCCTCTTCCCATAACTTCCCTGTAACAAATAAAGCTAACTTCCTTTTATATATATATATCTGCCTCTAGTCTGGTCCCTACATATACATTAAGAACCCTAAATGCTACACCATATCATTGTCGCATGGTAGATCCTCCACTATGTAGCTGTCCCTCTCCCGGGCAACTAGAAAGTTGTTAGCTGTAGCTGCAGATTATTCCTTGGTTGATATATGGTGACTTCACCACCGGGATGGCTGCGAGTTCACCTTTTTTTCGAGCGTACACAGGACCTCTTCTAGGATTGATTATATACACTTGTCTCCCGAACTGGCACGTACAACTGTTAAATCCTCCATTCTCCCTCGTACCCTATCTGACCACTCCCCAGTCCTCGTGCACTTCCTGGGTCCGTCCCCCCGTCCCAAGCATCTCAGGTGGAGATTTAGGGCACGTGCACTTGAGGACGTTGCATTTCGGGATGAAATCCACCGAGCCATCTCAGAGTTTTTCCAGATAAATGCTGGTTTTGTCTCAGACCCTAGAGTGGTATGGGAAACATTTAAGGTGTATGTTCGAGGGTGGTGTATCTCTCACGAAGGGGGGGGTTTAAAGTGTATCCGCAGATTGATTATGTCCAAAGAAAAAGACTTGAAGGGCATGGAAGACCTCTTTGCCCCGAATGGGTCTCCGGAGCTCCAGGCCAGGTTGGAGGAGGCGAGACGAGAAATCTGCTTGCTGCTGGCGGACGAGGAGAGATTTTTGGGGTATCAGATCGCTTCCGCCAGGTATGGCGAGGGCGACCACCCAAGTAGAACTTTGGCATGGGCTATAAGGCAGGAACGCCATCTCCATCCTATAATCGAGGTGGAGACACAGGATGGGGACCTTGTCAGGGATTCTGGGGGTATAAATGACGCATTCCGACGTTATGAGATGTTATATACATCCCAGAGCTCGGCTGGGCATGATATTACTCAGTATCTAGATAATATTGCCCTAGGGTGGCTGGACCCAGCAGTAGGCTCCATATTGAATGATCCCCCCAATGATGAAGAGTTTCTCACCGTTATTCAATCCCTTCCTAATGGCAAAGCCCCTGGGACCGATGGTATCACCGCAGATTTATATAAAGCCTTTCCCTCTCTCCTTGTTCCTCATTTACGCAGTATGTTTGAGGCGGCCAGCTCGGCCGGTGTGCTCCCCGAATCCACCAGAACAGCCTTGGTGACGGTGTTACTTAAGCCGGACAAGGATCCGCAACATTGCTCCTCTTACAGGCCATTGTCGTTGGTCAACACCGATAATAAGATCCTTGCGAAGCTCCTTGCTGACAGACTGTTACCCCACATGCCCGCTCTGGTCCTCCTAGACCAAGCCAGCTTTATACCTGGCCGTTCCACACAGAATAACCTAAGAAGACTGTTCTCTCTGATGCACAACGTGAACACGGAGGTACCAATAGTGGTGGCCGCGTTCGACGCCTAGATGGCGTTCGATTCGCTCGAGTGGCCTTTTCTGTTTGAAGTCCTTTGTCAGGCCGGCCTGGGCACCACATACCTGTGCTGGATCCGTCTGCTCGTTACCTCTCCACGGGCCCTGGTGTATGCAAATTGAGTCCAGTCAGATCCAATCTTTCCGTCCTGGGGAACCAGGCAGGGTTGTCCCTTCTGCCCCACCCTGTTTGCCCTAGCCATTGAACCAGTGGCATGCGCCCTTAGGGAGTATCACGCCCATAGGGGGGTTACACTTCACTCGCATACGTCCATAGTTTCTTTATACGTGGGTGATATGTTAATCTATATTAAGAACCCAAAAACTAATTTAGAACCTGTCGTGGAGGAGATTACTAAATTTGGTGCACTATCTGTGTCCGCATAAATAGGTCTAAATCCGAGGTGCTCCCCCCTCACCTCAGATGCCTTGCAGCAAGATGTGGGAGATGCCTTTGCCTGGCGCCCGCAGGGCATTCGATACTTGGGTATCCGTGTGTCTACGTCCCCGAGTAAGCTATATGAGGAAAATTACTACGCAGCGCTGCAACACTTGGAGCATAGAGTGGACACTTGGGTTTCTCTCCCTATCTCTCAGGCTGCTCGTATCTCGCTTATGAAGATGGTGGTTCTCCCGAAGTTATTATATATTATTAACAATGTCCCGATATGGCCCCCCGCTCTCTTTTGGAAATTAATAAAGGGTTTGATGCTCAAACTAATTTGGGCCGGGAATCACCCTCGGGTCTCTTTGGACACTTTGATACACCCCTACTCCCAGGGAGGGCTGGACGTACCTGATTTCTTTTTGTATTTCCTGGTATCCCAGGCTCAATACGCTGTATGGTGGTGGTCCCCCTCGCCTGATCTGCCACATGTGCGACTCGAGAGAGCTATTACCCACCCAGATGATCTTAGGGCTCTTATGTGGGCTGTGCGGGAGAGCTGTCCGAGGTCTGAAGTACAACCCATAGACATTTCCCTTAGGGCTTGGGAGCACTTGGCGAAACGGGCCGGAATAGCACAATGGTACTCCCCAGCCATGGCTGTATATCACGTCCGAGGCAAACCGCTCACCCATGAAAGTGTTTTCAAACAACATTTCTCCGGCTTACAGGTCCTCGCCCTGGGAGACCTCGCCCTAGATAGTGCCTTCATACCTTGGGATGTCCTTGCCTCTAGAGGGGCCGGGACCCCAGTTACGCAGCTTCTCTATTACCGGCTGCGCGGAATGTTGAAGGCCAGCTGGCCGGACTTCCCAAATGCCCCCCCTATATCCGCTCTAATGACGTATATCACCGCTCCATCATCCACTAGGAGGTTAATTTCAACAATGTATGGAATGGTGCGTGCACTCAGCCGCCCTCCCTCGGACCAGTATAGGCTTAGATGGGAAAACGCCTTGGGGAGAACCTTGTTGGATGACCGCTGGGGGCTGATCTGTGCTCACACCAAATCTATCTCTTCTAATAATAGACATCGCCTAATTCACTTTAAATTCCTACACCAGATGTATTACTCTCCTTTCACTCTGCACAAACTGTTTCCCTCTATATCCTCAGACTGTAAGCGATGTTGCCAATCCTCAGTGGATTTTTACCATGTGGCCTGGCTATGCCCGCGGATCCAGCCCTTCTGGTCCAGCATCATTGAGGTGGTGGCAAAAATGCTTGATGCTCCAGTCGACCCATCCGCCGAGGTGTGGTTACTGGCCCTAATTACAACTGGTTCCCGGAATGAGAAACGTCTAGTTGGTAGGGCCTCTGTGGTTGCCAGGACACTTCTAGCGCGCACTTGGGGGGCGCCTACTTCGCCTCAGTTCAACCATTGGCTTAACCTTATGGCGAGTTGTGAGCGTAGAGAAACCCAATAAATCTAACCCTTCCATTAAACTGCAAAACGAGGGACTATTGGGCAGCCTTCCGAAGCTATCAGTCCATGGTGGTGGATCAAATGGACGGGTCGGGAATATAGTCTTCACGGGTCACGCTCCCCATTCCGGGGCCCTTCTGAAGGCACATACGAGGGTTGGCTGGGCTGGTATCAGTTGGAGGATGTAGGATGGACCCCTTGAAAGCGGGAGGAATGGGCTGGTGTGTTGTAACATGTGAACTGTTTAATTCCTGTGGTATTCAGTGTTGTTACGAAGTGGTGTGTACAATCTATGGAAGTAGGTAGGTGGGGGAGTGGGGGAGTGGTTTGCGGCTCCATGGGCCCAAAGTTGAGTTCTATTGCTATGTTTACTTTTGTCAAAATTTAATAAACAGTTTAAAAAAAAATAAGTCTTCAACAGATGGACTTGTATTACCAGTGGCGGTTGTTTCGGAAACCTGCAGATGCAGATATTATTTCTTTGTGAGTGCCCTTCCGATCTGCCTTTACCCTTGTCTGTAGGTTCTCCACTGTCTTTGAAGATGTGGCAGTGGTGTTCCTCGATCAAAGAAACACATCCCTCCACTGTGTCCAGTTGACGGCCCTAGGTATCAAGGTGGGACTGATTCTGGACCACATCATGTGAGAAAATGCGCAATTTGGTGTTGATACCTTGAGTGCCAAGTTGTAATTCGTTCTCGTTTCCAATGGCACAATGTGCCGGAGCAGTGGCCGACCCAGACATCTGAACCATTCACTGTCCTCTGGGTCCTATTGCCCACATCCAATGACAGTCCTCTCCCTAAGCTCCACCCTTGGTGGCCATCTTCAGATTTTTACCGCACGCTTCAGTGTTGGGAGTCCTCAAGTTGCTCTCTGAACTAATTTCGTGTTTTTAAAAAAAATGTTGTGCAAAATAGTTACACCTTTTGACCGATTTTTGATTGATCGTCTTCAATGAAGGACAGAGACAGTCAGCAGCGATCCACTGCTAGCGAAGATCTTAATCCACCATCGGATCGTCATCGAAGTTTCGAGAATGCCCGGCCTTGGGCCTACTTCGCGCCTTTCAGCCATGACTGAAGAGAAGGAGGAAAGTCGAAGCCTCTTCACTCTGAGTGAACAGTGGATTAAGAAACGTCTTTGTGTAAGATCAGCATCATAAATGCATATATAGCCTGCATCCGGACCATGATGAGGAGGGATGCGAGGGGTGTCATGGTTTCTCAAGGAAAACCAAAAAAGACTGCTACAGCAGACATGTCAAGTCGAGCAAGGCCTCTGACTCAGCCTCAGGACAAGTTCAAGCCACATCTAGGACCAGCCGGTCCAAGGAGTGAACTCCCTCTGGTAGGAGGTTGAGATCCTTTGAGGATACCCCGCTCGCGGGGATCCAAGAGAAGTCCAAGCTCTGAGAAGCTAGCTACGCTGGGTTCACCGCTGATGCAGGTCTCGAGTCAGGCAAAAGGCGATCGCCATCACAGTTCGCCTCCACGTGAGCCTACCAACGAAAGGGGCATCTTAAAAGAGAAAGCCCCTAACCCTGCCCAAACCCTGTGGATAAACCTACGAGGGACAAGGAGAGAACTTGTTGAAGCTGGCTAACACCTTGCAGCATGCCAGATCAACTGAGTCAATAGGCCAGAGCGGATCTACTCAAGTACCGACGAGGGAGAGAATGATTCGCACAACGGTTACTACACGGATCACAAAGGGAGAAGATCTGGGGGAGGTGGACCAGAGTATCCTGCTCACTAGAGAAGATGTCAGCCCAGACCCCCACTCCTTTCACCCCTAGACCTAGGGACATGTCGCTGGACATTCTAATGACCCTGCAAACATGGATCACTGGAATCCAGCAGAGGATGCAGCCACTGGACTCACCCCCGCGGAATCGAAAGTCCACAGGAGGCGCTGGTCCTCCACATCATCCAACTCTGACTCCACCACAACCTTGTGGCGAGAAAAGACCACCCGGAGCCCCGGCCCCACACACAGACCTGGGCATGGACACCATGGCTGCAGGCACCAACGAGGACGGCTATTTCATTGCGGCTAATGGAGAAACACTGCACACAGATGAGCCCCCCTAGGGCCTCCCCACCGGACAAAGTTGGATCCTTTCATTCTGTCATGTCAAGGGCCTCTGAACTGTTTGTAAGACCCCTAGCCCGGTAGAGGGACCCGCCTTAGAAAGCGGGACAGCACTACTCAATCTAACCGGCTCTACCCCGACACCGGAGAATAGTGTAGAAGACGCCACGGAAACACACTGGTGGGGTAAAGAGGTATACGAGTCAGCCTCGCCAAGAGAAACCAACAATGGGGTAAACCTGAACAATGGAAACGCTAACCTCAGCAGTGAACGTACTACGTTCAAGGTGAATGAGGATGCCCTATATAACGGTATGAAGGAGGACATTGACAGTGTGACCGCTACTGCGGGAGAGTACCTGAAGCGGGTCAGCTGAGGAAGATAAGAGAGACACCCAGGAGAATGCCTAGAGTTGTCGACACGGAGTGGCGCCGTGTGGGTGGCTTGGAGCCGACGGAACATCGGTTTCAGGAAGCAGAGAGGTTACGAACATTAGAAAACATGGAAGCATTAGATAATGCTGATGTGGACTTACCTGATACCCCAGAGCATGAGTTCCCATCCAACAGTCCTCGCCTGTCGCCCGTGTGGAATCCATTATGGCAACCGGCATTCCGGAAAGAAGGGGGCAGGGCTTGAGTGGGCTTATCTAGGTTTCCTGGTAAGGTGATCCCTGATAGGACTAGGCGACTCCAACTCCTATATAAAGACAACCGCAAGAAGGGACTAATGGAATCTTCTCCCTTCTGTTTCAGAACAGACACGAAGGTGAGGAAGGAGCACCAGGACTGTGGTGGACTTATGAGGACTAGTTCCAGGTTCCTACCTTATCCTAGGAGAAGCCCTAGACCAAAGACAATTTTGTACTGCATTTAAGGCGAAACTATCCTTTATTTTCCGTTTCCTTATTAGTCAATAAAGACTAACCTTGGTTTTGAAAACACTTTACGACCTGTTCAGCGTGTCATTAGAATGTTTCAGTTGGTTCCCGAGGAGTCTAAGAAAGAAGGTTTCCTGTACCAGCGGTGCAAGTTCAGAAGAAAGACCATCACGTCGTTCCCTTCCTGGATGACATTTGGGAGGAAGGCCTAGCTCTAATGAGAAACCCAAGTAGGCCCTGACCAAGTGGGGCAGACTGGAGAAAAAGTACAGGGTTCCAGATTCAGCTCCCAGGTGCTGAACATCTCAGCCCTTGCCTGATTCGTGGTCTCAGCCGCAGCCATGAAGCGCTTGGCGAACCTGTCATCATTAGCCATGGTACCTCCGGACCAGGAGGGGAAGAAACTGGATGCAATGGGCAAGAGGATAATTTATACATATGCCTCTACCATCAAGGCAGCTAACGCCCTAGCCATTTTGTCCCGATATGACCGAGAACTATGGTTTAAGCTGGGTCCTATTCTGGTCTTCCTGCCCGAACACAGGAAGGTGGAGGCACTAGAATTCTTTCAGAAAGGGGAAGTGGCCTTGGATCATGCCGTCATGGTGGCAGTGGACATGGCGGACATGCGGTGTACCTGCGTCGTCAAGGTTGGTTGAAGGCAACAAACTTCCACCAGGACGTTCAGACCAAAGTGCTGGATATGCTGTTTGATGGTGAGAACCTCCTCGGAAAAGCTGTCGCCGAGTCATTGCAGGCAATAAAGACTGACACAGAGATGGCACGCTCCCTGGGAACTTTCCAGCAGCAATGGCTGTCGTCCTTTCACTCTTCCAGAGGAAAACCAGGAAGATCATCCAAGGGTTATAATACCCCATAATGGCAGCCTTCATGCTCGTCCACTCAAGCGTACAGGGGTCACTGTCAAAGAGGCGAACGACAGTGGTGGTGCTGCCCGCTCGGCAGAGCTCTGATTCCCTGATGAAGGCCTGAACCGGCCGTTGCCTGGGGCCCCCACTCAAGTACCCCAGAGGGAGGCTGGCTGGCGAAGTTCGTCAGGACGCAGGAAAAGATCACCACGGACAGATAGGTGCTGGACGCTCTCGGACAGGGGCCCATCTTGTAGTTCCAACACAGGTCTCCTTGTATCCCACTGATTCAGCCACAACTACAACACAGACCACAGCTTCTGCAAGAGGTGCAGGCCATGTTACAGAATGGGGCAATAGAACCCGTCCACCAGCGTCTCTTAGGCTCTGGAGTATATGCCAGATACTTTCTGGTTGAAAAGAAAACAGAGTTGGCGGCCGATCCTGGATGTACATCATCTCAACAAGTACTTAAAGTCCTGGATGGTTACGTTGCAACACGTGCTTGGCCAACTGGAGCAAGGATATTTTCTGGCATTGTTGGCTCTGGTGGACGCCTACTTCCACATCCCCATTCACAAGAAACACTGCAAGTTCCTACGATTCGTAGTTCAAAGTCAGCACTTTCAGTTCAAGGCTCTGTCCTTTGGCCTGAAATCATTCCCAGGGTTTTTACGAAGTGCCTGGCCCTTGTGGCGGCACATCTGTCTACAAGGCATCAACGTATACCCCTACCTGGACGACTGGTTGGTGTATTCCCGCTCACACTCTCTGGCAAGCGAGCACACATCGAAAACCATACATCTGCTGATGGAGTTGGGGTTCTCCATAAACTATCCAAAGGCAACAAACTTCCGCCAGGACTTTCAGACTAAAGTGCTGGATATGCTGTTCGATGGAGCGAACCTCCTCCGAAAAGCAGTCACCAAGTCTTGACGCCACCTCAGGATGCGCTGTTCCTAGGTGCTCGACTCAACATGGTGACGTGTTTGGCGTCGCCCTCGGAGGAGAGGGTGAGAGCCATACAAGGCAAAGTGCAGCGCTTGTCGTCGGCTCAGGTGGCAACTGTTCGGTTAATCAAGTCGGTGCTGGGCATGATGTCCTCTTGCAGCATCCTTGTTCGCCTCTGCAGACTTCACATGAGACCTCTCCAGGAGTTCCTGGATGCGAGGTGGATGCACGTGTCGGACAATATCTCCCTCAATGATGAGTTCTGTCGGGCGATACAGTGGTGGGGTGTACCGCCGCATCTCGTCCAGGGAACTCCGTTTCAGGTTCCTCCTCATCAGGAGACTGTAACCACAGACTCTATTGAGGGATGGGGAGCCTACAGCGGACAATTGCATGCCAGAGGCCTCTGGCGACCAGATCAGAAGGACCTCCACATCAACGTCCTGGAACTTTGGTCTGTATTCTAGGCAAACAAGTCTCTCCTGCTGTCGTTGAAGGGCATGATGGTAGGGATCCTCACAGACAACACTGTCACCATGTTCTACATCTGGAAACAATGGGGGACCCGCTCACCTGCACTTTCCAAGGAGGCCCAGGACCTGTGGTGCTGGGCCATTCTTCAAGGCATGTTTCTCGTCCTGTTTCACCTCGCGGTAGTCAAGAACACCATTGCGGACTCACTCAGCAGGGAACTACATTCTTGTCATGAGAGGGAACTTCACCAGTACCAGGTGGATCTTCTGTTCGGCAAATTGGGCCAGCCCCCAGATCAATCTCTTTGCGACAGCAGTGAACGCCAAGTGCCAGAGGTTCAATAGCATGTTCCCTCAACCGAGGAGCATGGAGGACGCGTTCTTTTTCCCGTGGAAGGGACGGTTCATGAACGCTTTTCCTCCGTTTAGACTCGTTTTACGTGTGACTCACAAGTGCCACTGCAGGATGCTACTCGTCGCCCAAGCGTGACGAAGACAAATCTGGTGTCCAGATCTGCTGCGTCTGTCAGTGGCCCCATCCATCAGGCTGCCTCTGTCCCCAGACCTTCTTGCCAGAGAAGCCGGGGGGGTGATTCTGCAACATGACCCTCAGTCTCTGAACCGGAGGGCATGGCTCCTACAGCCCTAGAGTTTGGAGGTTATGCTTTTTTTGTTTTATTGTACTCTTACGTCCCGCCCCCTTTCCTCCATACTGCATGGGTGTCCCTTCCAAGGGACGGGAGATGGATCCTTTATCACCAGAAAAAAACATCTCCCCTTTAAATTTAAATGCGCGTGGGTATGGCCCAGGGAGCATGCGCTGCCCTGACTCCGTCCTTCGGCGCCACACCTTAGTCCCCTTTTCCACGTCGACTGGAACAGGCCGAATTCATCAGCGCTCCTGGGTTTGGCTCCGGCCATTTAATTCCACGCGTGGATACTTCTTCTCTTTGTCTTTTGTCTTTTTATCATTCAGGTACTCGGTCCTTAGGCATCACGCTCCTCCCCGGCGCATGTCAACTTCCACAGGGTTCAGCAGGTGTCCATCCTGCAACGGGCTCTTCCCAACTTCAGACCCCCACGCCCTCTGCCTACGTTGCCTTGGCTCAGACCACGGTTGGCAAGCTTGTACAGCATGTGGCTCGCTGTCCTCGAAAGCGCTGAAGAACAGACTAGCCAGGTGGAGGGAGCTCTTCCAGAAGTCGCCTCCGGTGGATCTCAAGAACTTTGTGAAACATCGAGCCAAGCCAAAGGTAGGGCCGCTATTCTACATTGCACCCCGCAAAGGAGACTCCTTCCCAAGGACCTTATTTATACCAGCACGTGCACCGTGGCTGCTGCAGCTACTGGCCGAGTTATGGCGGGAAATCGCAGACTTCCTCCGGGAACTCCCTATGCAGAGCCAATCACGTTTTAAGGCAAGACTCACTGAGGCCAAGCTGGTGGCGCAGGACCTCATGGAATCCACTGTGGCCCATATTGGCACCTCTGGCCGTGCCATCGGTATCGCCTATCAACACGGACATGAGAAGGCCTGGCTCTGGGTGACGAAATTCAATCCTGACGTCCAGAAATGCATATTAGATCTACCGTAACAGGTCACAGAGGCCAAATCTTTATCCATCTTGACAAAGACCACGCCAATTCGTACACCCAGTCACAGCAGCACTCTGACAGGTGGCGTACGTATGGTGGGTTCCGCGGCTTCGAGGAATGGAGATCCAGGCAGCCGGACCGCTCGCTGTCTCAGAACCGGCGCAAGCAACAAAAAGGGGTTGGGAGTAATGTCTTTTTCCAGTCTCCCTCCTCTGCGACAGCCTCCAAGGGAAAGAAGGCATGACATGCCCCTTCAGGTCCACGTGTCTCCAGTGGGGGCCAGGCTCGCTCTCCACACACATTTCTGGTGCCAGAATTTCATGGACCCCTGGATCTTCTCCGTAGTCTCCACGGGGTACCGCCTCCCTATCCCAGCCTTTTCTCCCCCCCCCCTCCCCCACAGGTTGGGACAGCAACTCTTTTGGCAGAGATCCGGTCGCTTGTAGAGAGCCAGGCAGTGGAGGAAGTCCCAGCCTCCCAACGAGGCTTGGGCTTTTATTCCAGGATTTTCACCATTCAGAAGAAGAACCAGGTGGGCCTGAGAGTGGTGCTGGACCTTTCCACCCTCAACCTTTCCTTACTGCTGCAAAAATTCAAGATGGCAACACCAGCTTTTATTGCTGAGACATTGTGCAAGGGAGACTGGATGTGCTCCCTGGATCTGAAGGACGCGTACCTACACGTCCCAATTTGGCAGCCCCATCATTCTTTCCTACGGTTCAGGATCATGGGCTACCATTTTCAATACAAGGTACTCCCTTTTGACCTCAACTCGGCCCCCAGGGTTTTTACCAGGCTCATGAACACTGTGGAGGCCCTCCTCAGAGTGCAGGGCCTCCACATCTACCCATAAATCTACGACTGGCTCATCAGGGCTACACGATTTGGGCTTCTCACTCACCCTCAAGAAGTCTCAGCTGCAGCCCACGCAGACTCTGACATTCTTGGGCCTCATCTGGGACATGTGCTCCGAGAAGGTATTTCCGTCGGAGGACAAGATCTCAGCCATCAAGAAGGCCACCACCCACTTCCTCAGCAGAGAAGGGACCTCACCATGGTGGTACCAGCATCTCCTGGGTCTCTTGGCGGCTGTCCCATTAGCCGTTCCACACACAAGATTGAGGTTGTGGAGGATTCAGCTGCACTTTGCGGCCTCATGGAACCAGGAGCAGGGCTCTCAATCCGAGATGATCAACGTTTCTCCATCTCTCCACCCGTACGCATGGTGGTCCAGGGACTGCAACCTACGGACGGGCTTGCGCGATGGCTGGGGAGCCACCCTGGACGATCTCTCGGTCCACAGCACCTGGACTCGTCAGGAGCAGGAATACCACATCAATTGGCTAGAGCTGAACGCCATCTGGCTAGCCCTCAGGGCATTCCTACCACTTCTCAGGGGCAAGGTTGTCCTCATCCAGACAGACAACTCGACCAGCATGTACTATGTCAACAAGAAGGGAGGCACCAGATCCCCTCCTCTGTGCAGACTTGCAATACGCATGTGGGAGTGGGCCCTGGAAAACGACATCTACCACACGGCACTCCACCTCCCGGGGGAATCCAACCTGGAGGCAGAAGGGCCCAGCAGGCTGGGAGCAGACAATTACGAGTGGCAGCTAAACAACCTTGTTATTCAGGAGATCTTCCACCTGGGGATGACCCCACCTGTTGATCTCTTTGCCACCTGGCACATCAAGAAGTGCCCTCAGTTTGCCTTCTGGCAGGGACAGGGCCCCGGCTCCCTGAGCGACTCATTTCGACTTCAGTGGAATGGCAAGAAGGCGTATGCCTTCCCGCCCACACCGCTAATTCACAAGTGATTTGCAAGATCCAGGAGTCTCTCCACCTCAACATCATTCTAATGGCTCCATGGTGGCCGGCCAGGCCATGCTTTATTGGAGCTGCTCAGCCTCTCAGAGAGGCCTCCAATTCACCTCCTGACGGGCCCAGCACATCTTCTGTCGCAGCAGGGGGGCAGCGTCATCCACCCCACGCCACAGAAACTAGCCCTAGCAGCGTGGTTCCTGAGCAGGTAACGCTACCAGGAAATCATACAGGGCGTAAGGAGCAAGGCTACCAGGGCCCAGTATAAAAGCAAATGGACCAGATTCTGCCACTGAGCAGACTCCAAAGAAATCAATCCCCTGGCATGTACTTTGGACGACATGCTCTCCTTCTCGGCGCACCTCGCCCACTCAGGCGTGCAGGTTGACACTTGCCATACATACCTCGCAGCCATTGGATTTTGCAGGAACTCAGAGGAGGGGATCTTCTCCTCCTCCAATCCTATCGTCAATCATTTGTCAGGGCTGACAAGGCTCTACCAGCCTTTCAGGAGGCTGCAACCGGTGGGACCTCAACATAGTCTTGGGTCGCCCTGGCACACAAAGCGTTCGAACCAATGGTTTCCGCGGGCATCGGGCTGGTCACCATCAAGACAGCCTTACTAGTTGGCCTCACCTCGGCTCGTAGAGTCTGCGAAATCCAGGCACTGGCCGCCTCAGAACCATATACTACCTTTCACAAAGACAAAGGGCCTCATTACGACTCAGGCGGTAAGGGGTTTACGGCGGCGTAAACAGCGCCGACCCTTACCGCCTGATTCCGAGGTCCCTTAGCGCCATGGAGCTTTTAACACCTGCTTTTAGCAGGTGTTAAAATCCATGGCGCTAAGGGACCTTGATGTTAATTACGCCACCGTAATTTACGGTGGCGTAATTAACGCCTTCCCCACTCCCATTATGCCCTATGGGGCAAAAATGGGAATGGGGAAGGGTAAATGGGGATTGGGGACTTACCGCCCCGCCAACCTCGGAATGGGGCGGTAAATCCGCCAACCACCATGGCGTAAACATAGTTTACGCCATGGTGGTAAAGGTACGACCGAGGCGGTAACTTACCGCCTGGGTCGTAATGAGGCCCAAAGTAGTCCTGCAGACACACCCATAATTTCTACCCAAGGTGCTGTCTGCTTTCCACTTGAACGAGGAAATAGTCCTTCCTACATTTTTTGCTGATCCCAAGGACGAAGCACAGAGTGCTGCACTGCCTGGATGTCAGGCGTGCCCTGAAATTTTACTTGGAAGGTCCAAGGGCTTCCGCAAAGCGGACTCCCTGTTTGTCGCTTTCAGAGCCTCAAGACCAGGTTATCAGGCCTCCAAGGCTTCCATATCCCGCTAGATGGTCTCTGCCATCAAAATGGCATATTGTTACGCTCACCTGGCTCCCACAGGGGCGTCAGTCGGACCCGGACAGCTGCGGTCTCCACCCACGTGATGCGTAGTGCAGCGATGACTGACTGGATCTGCCCTCCTAATCTTTTCTGCTTAACCCGTAGAAATATTCTCCTGCAAGTGGAGAGATGGATTTAGCCACTTGTGGATTCAAGTGATGGCACCCCCACAGTCCTCCCCAACTAATCACCTCCGAAATTCCCTCACAGCAATCTCACCTTATATTCTTGAAAGATGAGCTCTCCATCCTGCATGGATTTGCAGGGGCGCGTCGATTCCAGTTACTTCACTGGTTTGAAGGCTCGGGAGGGTTCCGGAGAGTATTGACTCCGAGGTTCCTGGTGAGGACCAGTAATCATTAAGTTCATAGAGTTCAATATGTCCGATGTTCACTCTTGTTCCCCCCCCCCTTCCTTTCTTGTCTTGCAGCTGGCTCGTGAAAAGATGCTCTTGTGGCAGCTGTTGGCGCTCAGGTAAGAGTCTGTATTACCCAGCGCTGTCCGGTAAATGTTGCACGAGGAAAACGTGTTGTTTTGTCTCTCTTTACAGATGCGGCACGTGAAAATATGGAGAGTCACAAAAGGATGCCTCCGGTGGTAAGTCAGTTAAGTCTATGGTGGTAAGAATTATATTTGTTGGTTCCCTCGGCTCACCTTGGGGTTTTCTTTTGTCTCCTAGGTGCCAAAGTTCGGCGAAGAAATGATGGAGGTAGCGCCGACCCGAAGGATGCTGTGAAGACTGGTGATTATGGCGCGGCGCTGCAGCTGGAGGTGCGGCGCGTGCAGAAATGATGTTCTTTACAGGTCCGGAGACCAGATGGATCCAGAATCAGGTGTGGAATAGAAAGAAGTTCGTTTTCTAACCTTGTCGCTTTCTTTCCTCTTTGTTTTAGGAGCTCCGGATTCGAGGCGGGCGTGGCAGAAGACTGGATGCAGGCTGCAGGCACATTGAGTGTTACGCTGCTGGATGCAGAATAACGCGAAGCGTGTGTTGCTGGTCGGGCGTGGTTTAAATAGCCTCAAAAGTAGTCCCAGGTAAGAAGTCCCTAGAACCACACCCGAGTAAGAAATAGTCCCTGTAGAAAAATAGTCCCTTTCAGGCTTCATGTTGGATTGGAGTCATTTGCAGCATGGTCTGCCTGAGGTAAGTAATGAATATGAGCCTGGCGCCTTAGGCGCCAGGACTGATTCCTACTATGAGCCTGTCGCCTAAGGCACCAGGACTGAACCCAGATAGCCCCTAGCCGGGGCTGCTGAGGTTTTACTAAATGTCTAGATGCCTGCTCCAGGGGCTGATGGGCTTGGTCCGGATGCCTGGGGGTAGGCATCATGACACATCTGATGGCCAGCACAAGCCTCTTCCGGCAGAACATGCATGCCCACGCAGTCAGGGCCAAGGCAACGGCCATCGCATTCCATGTCACTTGGCAAGCCATAAGCAGGGCAGCCACTTGGGCCACTCTCTAGGCTTTCTGCAAGCAGTACTGTTTGGATGCCGGCTGTAGAGCTGATGTGGCTTTCGGACAGGCGGTTCTCAGGAACCTATATGCTTAAGGAGGGTCTCCTCTCCACCCTGGGGCTACATTCAGTTGTAATCGCCCATGCAGTATGAAGGAAAGGGGACGGACATAAGAGTAATTGTAAGTTACTCACCGTAGTTACTAACATACTCTTAGTCCCCTTTCCTCCATACGTCCCACCAACCCCCCCCAATAATACTTAGGCAATGTTAAATCTATTGTCGACGCGTCAATGGGGTCTGAGGTGTGGCGCTGGTGGCTGGAGTCAGGGCAGTGCATGCTCCCTGGGCCGTACCCCTGCGTGCCTCTAAATTTAAAGGGGAAGGTTTTTTTTCTGGTGAAAAAGGTTCTATCTCACGTCCCTTGGAAGAGACACCCATGCAGTATGTAGGAAAGGGGACTAGGAGTACGTTGGTCACTTCGGTGAGTAACTTATAATTGATGGTTGAAAAACAGATCAAACCTTTCAAATGATACATACATGTTAAGACAGCAATTGCAAATAGTTAAGTCCCGTAAAAAGTGTGTAGTTAAAAAGGTGAGTAAATGATATACACAATTCGATATTATTTGTTTGTGTGGGGCCCTGTGTTAATGCTTCACCAGCAGACTGTAAGGACATCCTGGCCCGGGCCAGAGCTTCATCAACGTTGAAGTGCTGTGGACATAAATGTAAATGCTTCTCTGTGGGGTGCCAGACTCAGAAAATTACCCCCATGCTTGTCACGGCCCCGCAACTTCTACCATACTTGCTTTCCATATCCAGGTACACCAGGTCTCCGGGCAGACCTTCACTGTAGTCTCCCAGACTCGTCAAGGAGTTCCTCAAGGGACTCTTCAGGACTTTCCCGCCAGTGAAGGCTCCTGCCCCGGTTTGGGAGATCAATGTAGTTCTAACTAAGCTCATGAGAGCTCCTTTCGAACCTATGCATCAGGTCACCCTCCAGTTTCTCTCATGGAAGACGGCTTTCCTCGTGGCTATCACCTCGGGCAGGTGGGTCAGGGAGATTCATGCCCTGTCTTGCAAGCAGCCTTAATTGTCTTTCCAAGCTTCAAGGGTGGTACTGCATACACACCCCATCTTTATGCCAAAGGTACCGTTGGAAGCCCACCTCAACAAATGTTTGGTGTTACCAGTCTGCTTCCCGAATAAGTCGTCGCCAGTGGAAAGGGCCTTGCATTTGCTGGCCATTGCTAGTTCTACGTGGCACGTGTAAAGAATGTTCAAAAGACCTCCCAGTTGTTCGTCATCCATGGATGTGATGCTAGAATTGCATTGGAGGGAGAGGGCCGCCATCTCCTTGTCTTGTGGTCCCTTATGTGTGTTCTGTGTAATTTTTTGCACAGGAGTCTAGTGGGACCCCTGGCAGTGCATCTCTTCCTCCTTTTGGTTGTGGTGAACAGAGACCCTTAGGGATACCCTTATGGCACCCATGGGTGGGGGTACAACCCTGTACCCCTTGTGCATGTTTTTGGGCACCTGTGTGGTGCCCATAGAGCAGGGTGTTGGCTGGTGGCAGCTCCATGCTGGATTTGACAGGTGCTCTGAGTATCCTCCATTTTGGGATACCCAGGCCCTGCCATATGAATCTGTGGATTCCTGATAGGAGACAAGATGGCATCTGGGGCCTCTTGCTTTCTATTGCCTGTTACCTTGTTTTCCCAAAGTCCTGGAAAGCCCGGACTCTATCCCTTCCCCTGACTGGCTGTTTGGTGGAAGAACCATAGATGGTATTGTGGGGGAAGTCCAGGCCAGACTGGCTGGAGCCTTCCCACTGACTGTATATTGTGGGTACAGCACTGGGGTGGGACCTCTGTGAATAGTGTTTGACCAATATGCATTTTATGTTATTGGTGTCTGGTTTCTGTGTGTGTGAAACAATGAATGGGACAGCCCTGCCTGAAACTGACGTGAATGCAGTGTGGTGTGCTGAAAGGCTGGGTGCTTGCCCCAATCCACATTACTTGTTATGGGTGTCTGGGTGGAAGGGAATAGCCTGAAAGCATGTGAGCCTGGTTGGCTGCCTGCCTGCATTATATATTATATGGTATATGATGACGATATATTTTTTTTATACTGCGCCTATACACAAGTGTTTCAAGGCGCGACGGGGCAAGGGAGCGGAACAAGGGGAAACAAGACAGCGATCTTACTAGGCCCAGTGACATTGAGATTGCGCAAGTGCATAGGGGAGGGAAGGGGAGAAGTGCCGGAGGAAGGGGAGGAGGAGCATGTGCAGGACGTAGGATCAAACATCAAAAACAAGAAGTGCGGCCAGCAGATGGGAGTGCAAGGGTTAAGTGCCCAAAAACAGGTGATAGATAAGTGCAAGTATGGGGGTTGTAGGGTTGCAGATACAGCCCCAAGTGTGGGGGTTGCTGGGGTGGGGGGCAGTACAGGTGTGCAACTGTGAGGGCAAGAACCTTGGCCCGTGGTTCAGAGGGTAGCCAGTGCAGTTCAGACAGGAGATCAGCAAGGTAGCGGAAGAGAGAAGGCAGAAGCAAAGAGGAAAGTCTTGAGATGCTTCCGGAAGCAGAGATGGTTCTGCTCAAGTTTCAGAGAGGCATGGAGGATGTTCCAGAGGGAGGCGCCAGCCGAAGAGAGTGATCTGCCTGCAACTCATTCCTTAGAAAAACGACTGACCTTCCCCCTTTTTTGAATATTGGTACTATTGTGGTTTACTGCTAGGACAGAGGTACTTTGTTAGCTTTAAGGATCACATCAAACGGGTGCCACAGGGAAGGTGCCCATACGTCTGGTTCGTCCTTGACCAGATCAGTGGGCAGGAAATCTGGTACTGGGGCCTTGCCCTAGTGTTGCAATGTGATTGCCTCACTGATCTCCTTAAGCTCTTTCTGGAGGGGCCTTTTAATGCCTTTTCTACTTTCTGTCCTTCTAGAGCCTGAGGCTCAGATGGACCTACTGCTCCATACAATTTCTGAAAATGTTCCTGCCATACCGATGGGGTCATATTGTCACCGAGACCATTACCGTTGGCCTCTTTGCTGCCACTGACAATCCCCCAGAACAATTATCCCTGGTTCGCTGTTTCCTGGAGTTCCTCCCACTCCTGCCGAATTGACTTATCCTTTTTTGTTTTTTAATTTGTCTATAGAGCGTTACTGTCATGCCTGTGCCACTGGCGCACACTTTCGCAACCATCATGGACTATTTGGAACTCATTTATCTTCATAATACTCTTTGAACAACCCCTATTTACACTTTGGTCCTTAATTTCCATTTGCACGACTTTGGTACTTTCTTATTTAATTCAGCTAACTACATGTACCATAATGCACCTGCTACAGTTATCAATTCCTGGCTATTCCCATTCATCAGTATTGGAACCACAATCCCCAGAAGCCCTAGCGATCAGCGCTGCTTCCACCTTCTCAGGACCAGAGAGGGAGGAGGCAGATTACCTTCAGGTGGTGCTGTCAATAGCCTGCCTCAGTACAGGGCAGGGCTGTATTTAAGCAGCTGCCTGCAGGAGCTCAGTCTCTTGCATCAAGAGTCCTCCCAGCCCCTTTTTGCCTTGAGCCATGATTTGTATGCTGTTCCTGTTGCCGCATTATCCTGCTTCTGATTGCAGCGCTCCTTGCTGCCCTGCTCCGCTGGGCTCCCTGCCTTGCAGCCTGCTACACTCTTCTGCCTGCAGCCCTGGTCTTCTGGGCTCCCTGCCTCGCTGCCCGGCTCCTGTGGGCTCGCTCTTTGCTGCCCTGCTCCTGTGGGCTCCCTGCCTCGCTGCCCTGCTCCTGTGGGCTCGCGCCTTGCTGCCCTGCTCCTCTGGGCTCCCTGCCTTGCAGCCTGCTACACTCTTCTGCCTTCAGCCCTGGTCCTCTGGGCTCCATGCCTCGCTGCCCTGCTCCTATGGGCTCGCGCCTTGCTGCCCTGCTCTTCTGGGCTCCCTGCCTTGCAGCCTGCTACACTCTTCTGCCTTCAGCCCTGGTCCTCTGGGCTCCATGCCTCGCTGCCCTGCTCCTATGGGCTCGCGCCTTGCTGCCCTGCTCTTCTGGGCTCCCTGCCTTGCAGCCTGCTACAGTCCTCTGCAGTCCACAACAGTCTTCCTGCACCTTGTGCCATCCGTTACTGCAGCCCTGCTTCCTTGTTTGCAGCCCCCCTGTTTCCTGGCTACTGCTCCCTTACTCTCTTCCTTGTTTGCAACCCCCCTGTTCTTGATCACTGTCCTTCTCTTCCTTGAGTCTTTGGTCCTCCCTTAAGTTATCCAATTTCGGTTATTCTGTTTCTGTACAGACACCCACAGCTGTTGTTCCCAGCCATGAGCATACAGAGTGGGCTCCTGTAATAGCAATCTGTGCAGAAGGCTGGAGTTTCCACAAGTCCGTGGAACACTCTTTCCTATTTCTGCATAGACCCCAAGAGGGAATCCAGTTTGTTTGTACCTTTGTATTCTCTGCCCCTTTTTGTTCACAGCTACTGTTACCTATTCTTCTTTCTTGTTGAGCTTCCTGCTGTGTGTGCTGATCTGTCACCTTACATCAGCACAGCCACCCAAAACCTACTTGGGTGCCCGGTGCCACTCTTGACAGAGTTCCATCCTTGACAGTTCCACAGTACTTTAACCCGTCCCGATCCACACCTAGACCACTCTTAAGATAAGCCAAGAGGGCTAGCTTGGCTGCCGTACACTGAGCGTCATACCACCGAGCCCCTTTAATGACGTGTTTATTTATGAAGGGCATTATACTCCGGGTTAATCTATCACATGCATGGAGCCCTTCAACATTTGGGTTATCTAGGGATAACAAGTGTTCAAGGTCCATGAGAATTGATTCGTAAATCCCGGGTTTGAGGGTTGGTAAGTCAAGATCAGCCCACTTGATCCTTCTGTTCGCCTGGCCTTGTATCAGATTACTGGGCCTGTGCTTTGGGGATTTCTCGCACATGCACTTGTACATCAAACGTAGTCACAGGGGCCTGTGATCACTACCCTGGATATCAAGAACTTTAAACATGATGGCAAATGGCCACAGCCTCGCAGATAAAAGGACATAATTTATATGCTTGGCTATGTCATTCCTACGTAGGTGGGTTTGGCCGGGTGATCCTCTACAAGCCGCCCATTACAAGCCCTCAAATTCATTCCCAGAAGCATCGTTGCAGAACCCACAGTCTGCGGATGCTCCCTCCTTGGCGAGTTGGTTCCCAAATCGGGAATATCCCAAGCCTCATCAAAATCGTCCCATAGTCCCTCAATGTCCTTTTAATGGTTCTATTTGTAAATTCAGGTCCCCAACACCATGATCCTTGTGGTCGTGCCCATCCTGATCTCCCGGGATTCTAAACATCTTATCTCATCAATCTCATTTCATGATTGTTTATTGGAGACCCAATTGTATACATTGACCTGGGTTAGCGATTCCCCAGCCTGTGAACGACACTCCAAGATCAGTATGTCAGGGCAACTAGATTCCACTTGTAGCGTTTTCCAGTCAAGATTGGTTTTAATCCATGTGGACAGCCCACCCGAAGGCCTACCTTTTTTCCCTTTAACTGCAGGAATTTCATGTATATTATATCTCTGGAATGAAGGCGGTTGTATTTCCCAGGTTTCCTGGAAACATATTACGTCATAGTCCCTTATCAGGCTATTAGATCCTATGGCATTTTTTAATGGGTATGTCTTGGCCCAGTTCCTCTCTCCCACCTCCATCCCGGGTTTCCACTTCACTAAATACTTTATATCTGTTGGATGTAAGTACCGCTATTTCTGCTGGTTTTTCTGGTGCCATAGGTTGGGCCTTCATCTCCAGCTCTTTAGCGATTTCAGATTCCTTGGATGTGCTGGGTGGACTACCCAGTAATAATAGGTCACCTCCCTTAGAATGTAATTCAATGATCTGTACCCCATTAGACCTACTGATGTCCGGCTGTAATGCATAGCTCTGTCCCCCTTCTTGCCCCTTGCATTTCCCTATCTCAAATGTATCCATGGGGTTTTTGAATTTCGCATCCCTCCTGTTCATAATTGATTGTAGCATTGGTTTTAAGACTGATGCTACACTTTCAGAAAGGATCTCACAGTCCTCGATATCCGACACACAGTTGGATGCCGGCGTTACTTTCATGACTGTTGGGCACATCATGTCTATTGCCCCTCGGGCCTCCAATACTATGGAGTCGGTCCTCAATTTCTACTATGAGGATATTGACATCCTGTATGGCTCAAACTATTTCTAGACCTTACTACCTCTCTTCGGGGAGATAGGCTGTGCTGCTTTCCTTTTGATTGTTCGGGTGTTATAAAATGAATATGCCTGCTATTATAAGATGTCTGTTAAATTACTAAAGGGTGTTATTATAAAAAGAGAAAAATATAAAATGCATCAATCATACAATACAATTCTTTAGAACAGTTCACAAGTAATACTGTGCAATATAATAAAATCCAGTCCACAATTAAAACCTCAAGATAGGGGCCCTTATAGGCCTTGGATAATGGTGCACAGAACCTCGAGGTTTGACTCTGCTTTGCGGCTGACAACCGGTTGCTCAAATATGCGGATTACCACGGTGAGTTCAAGATAAAGAAAAGCCATCCACATAAAAGCAGGGGAGGCACGCCCGACAGCTCAAGGAACACACTTAGTCTGAGTCTCCCCCCTCCCCTTACAGGTCATACAGACCAGGGCACTTGGACAAGAAGCTCGACAACAGTGCCCCACTCTTTAGCCCTTAACTCACCTATGCATTCCTTTTTGGTTTTGGATACCAGAATAATTGCTGTTGCCGTTTGGATGAAAAGGTGATCTGCAGTATTTCCGATCTGGGTTGCACGGTGTCTCCCACAGACTGCCACACAGACTCCACAAACCGCCACCAGCTCCACTGCTCCACAGAGCCTGCAGTAGCAAAAGGAGATGACAATGGGGAGGCTGTGATGCCGAGCACCACCACAGTATTGGATCTCCTTTTTTTCTCTGTGTTCGATCTCGGGTCCCAGCTGGCAAGCAGCTTCTGAGATATGTAGGGGCAATGTCAGCTTAGGTTGTTCCTCCATGTGCAAACACCATATGGGTTCCCATGCCCCTAATCCCCTGCGGGCTTCAGCCCTCAAAGGGGAATTACTTGCTTTTGAAGTAAAGTGGGCGGGGCTTAGCACAACAGCGTCTCGTTGCAGGCACTCCAGCAGTCCTCACAGGTTCAAACACCTATGCGCCCTTAATCCCCCATGGGCTTCAGCCATTGCGATGAATTGCAGGCTTTTGAAGTAAAGTGGGCGGGGCTTAGCACATCAGTGATATGGCGTCTCATTGTAGTCACTCCAGTAGTCTTCATGGGTCCAAACGCCCACGCCCTTATTCCCCCTCGGGCTTCCTTTGTGGGGGCTTGGGGACTACACTACACTGTACTTAAGAACCATCCCGCATCACATCCTGAGAGCTTAAGCCTTGGTTGCTTGTCGAAGTTACAAAATAGTGAACCTTGGCTGGGGTGCTCTGTGCTTCTACTTTGCCATATGGAGGGCAGGAGTACAGATACCCCACCAGTCTTTACACATACGAGGACATTTCGGAAGACTTCTTAGTTGTTTGTCATCTTTGGATCTGTAAATCAAGCAAAGGCCTTATCAAAGACTTCCATCTCCAGGTGGCTCTCCTGCTGCATCATGCACTGTTATCGACTGGCTAGCAGGCCACTACCATGCCGGCCAAAAGCCCACTCCACCAGATCCATTGCAGCAATGACAGTGTTTCTCTCTGCTGTGCCCCCTGCTCGACATCTGCAGGGCTGCTACGTGGAGGTCCATGCATACCTTCACAAGGTTCTAATGCGTCGACAGGGATTCCAGGGAGGAGTACCAAATCGGCCAATCGGTGCTACGTAACATGTTTGTTTGAGGTGGGTCTGTCCATAGATGAGCGTTTATTGCTTCTGTTGAGCCTTGCCACCTCCCGTGGTTGTGTATATGCAGTGCTGTGTAATTGTTATTCATGTGCATGTGAATCCATGCCAAACCCCATGCTGGAGAAGGTTTAAGTTACTTAACTGTAACTATTGTTCTCAACCATGGTTCTGGCATGTATTCACATGTGAACCCTCCCTTCTTTCCCCTCTGTGGCTCTTCTTGGTTCATACTGCCACTTTACATCCTTACCAAATCTGAAGATGCCTACCGGGTTGGATCTTAGGGAGAGGACTGTCATTGGATGGTGGCAGTATGACTCAGAGGACAGTAATTGGTTTAGAGGAGAAATACAGTTTTTAAGCGAAAGTGAAACTGTTTTTTCTTTTACAGCGGATTCCCAGCCTGACGACAGGGAATATTCATGAGCATGTGAATCCATGCCAGACCCATGCTGGAGAACAATAGTTACAGGTAAGTAACTTAAACCTTCTTTACCACCTAAAGCGCTATTGTTCCACACCACCAATATATTACGTACATGTCTTTCTACTGTTTATTATGCCGTTTACCAATCTCGTGATTATGTTCCCGTATCCGCATTAGTGGAGTGTCCCTTCCCTAATGTGCACTGCTAACTTCCTTCTGAACAATACTGAATTTGTTTAGGTCGACGTTTCTGGGTGAGCGTTACTGAAATACACTTTTTGCTGTAGTACACTTTTCTCTGCCGTGTCTAATGTTGTTAGGATGTTTTTAAAATACCCAATTAATAAAAATCGAATTAATATGTATAACACCTCCACTACTCTGCCTTAATATGACAGTTAAAATTCTCTTTTCTGTTGTAACTCTGCTTCTATAACTTTGCTGCTGCCTATTCTAGAACATTGTAGTTTCAACATAATCTACAGTTCTTGCCTTTGCTATTTATTTTATTTGATTTACCACCACTGAGGTCACACTAAATGGTCTCTAGCTGCTTGTATTACTTTATCTCATAATGCTGTTAACTTACAAGGTTTGGCCCACGTTATGGTAGCCCAACATTTTCATATGTTTTGCTTTTACAAATAAAAGCAGGATTTAAGCATGAGCCCTACACATGTTTTTTAGGTTCAGTCAACATGGGGCGATTTCCTGGATCATCGTAAAGTAGTAGAAGATCACACATTTGCAGGTGGGACCTGTGAACTTAACCGAATACACCAGCCACAGTTAAGGCGGACTGGTAAGCAGAGAAGTGTTTCAGAGCCACATCTCTTGTTACATTTCTAATATGAGAATGCAATTTATATATGTTAGAAGGATTGTTTTATATTACTCTATCTTGAAAAAATTCTTTATCAAGGTTTACATAAAGAATGATACAAACACTGAACCTAAGCAAAGTGCATTTCATTACTTTGAAGCGTGATGTCTTCTCAAAGTACAGACTGCCTTGGCTAGCCATGGACAGTCCGTGCAATATATACATATTAGAATCCTAAATTGTTACTGCATCTATTATTGCCAATTACTGAAAGCTGCCAATTACTAAACGCCTGTGCATATTAGGGGTATGAGTGCCATTCCTTCCTGGCATTTCCAAATGTTCTGATGAGCTAGTCTAATTGGGGTTTGTTTAGCGTAGATGCTTAATTCTATCATAATTTTTTATGCTAAGGTGGTCCTTGTACGCAACCTGCTGAACCTGAAAGTCTATGTAAACAGAAAGCTTTGGTACGCCCTTAGTGACATGTAGCAGACCGGGCATAAAAAATACAAAAACCAAGAAGAGTTAGTACTGCTACTGACCAGGTATACTCCCATATGTTATCAATGAATGAAACAATTATATCCTGATAGTGGGAGACCTGGTATTAATGGTACTAATGGGAAAAACCTCTAAATTTGTACCTCATGGGAATGTCCAGAAAGAAGAGAAGGGTTACACAAAATGAAATCACATACAACCATGATGATGAGTATACGTGAGTTGTATTGAACTTGAAAGTCTAACCTGTGGTGCTTAGAAAGGGGTGAAGTACTTTTAATCTCGTAAAAAAGCATCCTGCTGCCACCAAAGTGTAGAGTAACCTTTTTGGTGCATTAGTGGTCTATAATTGATTCACAGTCGGCCTTAGCAGAGCCATGGATGGTTTTGGTGGGTAGGGCGCATGGAATGATGTTACTATTTTACTGAGCACTCCTGTGTTAGGATGTTATTCGGAAGTCTTCAGGGGTTCAGGATGCAGGGTTTCCACCAAGTTATTTCAGGCTCTCATGGCGATAAATGTGGAAGAGCAGTCTGGCTTCACTATAAGGATGGAATAGGATTGCTAGAAAATGCAGAAAATGTCAGATAAACTTGCAGTAAAGGAAGTCATACAGTATATTAGCTGAAAAATATAGTTTTTTTTATAGTCCTGTATTAAGAAATATCTACAGGAAGTATTTTAAAAATAGAGGATAAGTATTATAAAAACAATAAATGATCCAGAAAAGATCAAATTTACATTTAAAATCAGTATGAAAAAGCATGTACAATTAAGTACAATTTTAGCTACTTTACAAAGGCTTCAAAGAGTGATTGCTGTGATTTTTCATATAGGAAAGTATATAGAACAGCAGCTAATTATTACAATCTACTGAATACTGTAAAACCTACAGGACCTTAATGGGGACAAAGATATATTCCATGTGTGAGTAAGTAAATGTTTCGAGTACTTTTAGGGCGTTTTAGATGTTTAGATAGGTGTATTTATTGAAAGAACGGGATAAATAGTTAGCTTGTAGTTATAATGACAATGTAGATAGATATTACTTAAAGGTGCCATGAGCTGAGAAGGGAGCCACCATCGTGCTGGGGGGTGCTAGGGGACTATACTTTAAGGGCCAAAGGATCAGGAACAGACATTTTGAGTGGAAGGCCACCAGCCCAATTAAGAAAATGGATGTGGTCAGGGTGAGGCTTGACGAAGGACTGCACAAAAAGCTGAGACCCTAAAGATGAAGACCAACCACAAGATTGGGGTTAGAAGACCAGGGATGATGACGAAGGGTGATGATACTGGGCAGAAAGGCCAGAAGTTGTGGTTGGAGCGGTAACTTGTGGTCTGGAGATTGTGCCTGGCAAGTTGCCAGTTACAGGCTCCTGTTCTGTAAGCAGAGCCCAAGGAAATGACAGGACCTACACTACAGGGTTCACAATATTGGAAGACCACCCATTTGGTGACCCATGAAGTTGAAGGTGCAGAAATAGCAAGGCAGTACTGGGGGGACACTTTGAGGTAGGCCGTAGCTGGCGCAGGTGGAGACGAACTCTGCATAGGCAGCAGAATAGGACTCGCAACAAAGAGAGCTGCAGTGATGTGAGGTAGGATATCCCACAATGGAGCAAGAAGTTCCGCACTGCAGCAACAGGTCATTCGGGTTCAAGGCATGAGCACGGCTCGCACCAAAGTTCCCGTTAATACCACAGACAGGTAACCAGGGAGCACCAGAGGCAATAGGCACAACATTCCAGCAGAGAATACTTGCTTGAAGAGGAAGTGCTTGATCTAAGATTCATCAGCGCAGAGAGGTAAGGCTGCTCAGTCTGAACGATGAGGAGTATGGTTTATAGTCATAATGTCGAAAAAAAAATGTCGACAGACAAAAATGTCGAAAAAGAAATGTCGAAAATAATAATGTCGACATCCTATACTTATAATGTAAAAAGTCATTTTTTTGAAAAAAAAATGTCGACTTTTTTTTTGACATTATGACTATAAACCCTTAAAACTATCAACACCTCACCCAACACCCCCCCCCCCCCACACCCCCCAACCACCCTTTCACCCCTCATACTCAACACATACCAATTATTTATTTATTTATTCATTCAATAAATAAATAACCTAAAAAAGGATCATTTACTATGGGGGGGTCCCCCCCCAACCCCCCCTCACCCAACACCCCCCTGCCACCCCCCCTCACCCCCCCAACCATCCTTTCACCCCTCATACTCAACACATACCAATTATTTATTTATTTATTTATTCAATAATTAAATAAATAAAAATTGTATTTACTATGGGGGGTGCCCCCCCAACCCCCCCTCACCCAACACCCCCCTGCCACCCCCCCCCCACACCCCCGAACCACCCCTCATACTCAACACATCATATATATATATTTATTTATTTATTTATGCATACACTAAATTAAATTTCGAAAAAATATCGAAAAATGTCGACATTTTTGTTTGTCGACATTATTGTTTTTCGACATTAATTTGTCGACATTTTGACTGTCGACATTATTGATGTCGACATTATGACTGCACACCGAGGAGTATAACCATTTCAGCAGCACCAGCATCCTGAGGGACTTCCCATCTCTCCAACTTCTTCCAAGGTAGGTTTCAGCTAACAAATAATTAGAATAGCCGGGGTGCCCATAGGGGCAAGATGTCAGGCATGCCCACCAATCCACAGCCATGCACTTTTCACATTTTTGGCAGCAGTCCAGTTCGTTTTTCCAGGCTTTCCCAGGCACATTCGCATATATGTGGATTGAGGGCTCTAGGAGACACTCATCTATTTTAAATTAGATACCAGTCACACAAATGTGTCTATATGGACAGATGGGCTATTTCTCATGGTCCAAACAACACACTTTCTCCGATACAATTTGTGGGCATAGAAACTGAAAAGGAACAAAATGGTGTGCTCTGGGACCACTCATGCCCAGGTAGCCCGATGGGCTTTAAGGTGCTCCACATGAGAAATGAGTTGCTGCTGCCGGGGGTCTTCAGTAGAAGTCCCTCTGACAGCAAAGTTAAAGTCTAGAAAACAAAAAAGGCAACATGTTTAGGGGGCTACTCAAGTTAGCAAAAGGAACCCCATAAGAATGCAATTCTACCCTATGTCACATGGCTGAGGGAACACACACTCTACTGACACTGAAATAAAGTTGAAGTACTTTGTTAAACACAATTAAAATTGTATGGACATTGGTTTTGGATGGCTGTAACAGGTCTGTGAACTCAGGATTATAAATGAAGAACAGCAAATAAAATGGCATACAGGTAGATCTCCTGCTTAGTGATTTCTAGAGCTCAATCTTCCTCCCTTTGTCAAGTGCCCAAAATGTCTACCTCCTCTTGGAGCTCTCCGTTACTTACTCCTATTTTCCGTCCATGGCCAAGGGGCTCTCCCACTATTACACATCCTTCTCCTGGGGATCAAAGTCCCATTCTCTTTCTCTCTTCACTGTAGCATACCCCTCTTCTCTACTCACCGGTCTCTCTTCCCCCTCTCTGGAGCACACCCCTCCTCTGGGGGTCAAGGCGCTCTTCTGTTAAACATCCCATCTTCTGGGGATAAAAGTCACACTCTTACTACTCATCCCCACCCCACTGTTCTTGTAAGGGGTATTTCTTCTGGCTTCAAGAGGTTCTCCTCCCACTCATTTGAGCACACCTCTCTGTGGTCCTGGGAGCTCACCTTTTTCTCACTGGAGCACACCCCTCTTTTTTGTTTAAATGTATTTATTTTGTATTTAATTGTGTTTAGTTCAAATAACTTTTCACAGTACATTATACGGCAGAAATTCCATATAATACAATCAAAAATCGAAATTTTAAGTTACAAGGTAAATATAAGTAATTCTAAAAGAAATCTATAACATGAATTAAGTATCCTGAATGATCCACAGGAGACAAGTAAGTTGATTATAGCAAAAGTATTTATTCTCATAAGAGGCCCTCCTATTCAGAATGTCGTTTCTCTCTTTCTCATGTACATTCACAGAACCTTTTTTATACACCTAAGCATAGAATGCTGTATGATTCAAAGTTGCCTGGGAGACCTGACCGCATGTTATGATGCCAGACCCTGGCAGCCTTTAAACAAGTGAACATCAGAAACCTGGCCACAACATGTTTACAAATAATGTTGAACAGGAACAATACAAATAAGTTCATGTCTGACAGTTATATACAATGAATGCCCCTGTATAACTGTCATAATCAAAGTATGCACATAATATATATAATATACAGTTGTGACTTTGTGGAAACATTAAGTAGTTCTGTGAAGGCATTGAAGATATAACAAAGAACCATCATATTGGGGCCTAACAGTTGTTAATAATGGATACAGCAATCAATTCACCTCCGCTTCCAGCAAAGCACTAACTCTCAGCCAAAGTTTAAACAGAGCCATGTCTAGTTTACTTTTCCTCGCCAGCACGCACCTCTTCCAGAAAGACTTTCTTTTAATTGCATCAAGATCACGAACAAAATCACCAAGGTGGTTTACGTAATAACGTCCTAGAATATTGCAAAAACATGCCGGGTGGTCTCCGTTAAGTGCTGTGTTTTGCTCAATGGAAAGCCACTTTAATTAGCAGATTTTCCCAATCTGAGGTCCAAAGTACTCATTGCAAGAAGCTGGTTTAAATGTAATTGAATTGATATCTCCTTACTGCAGGAGCTTGGATAATTAGCAAGCACTTTTGGGGAGTCCTATAGGAAGTTTGGCATTCAATATAATCGGAATACATTTTTAATTTACTCCAGTGCATATGGTTCTGGTTCCAATCCCATATTTTCAATCCATTGTTAAACTGTTTTGTTAATATGCATTCCTCTTTTTCCCATATTGGGTCCAGCCCATGCATTCAAACAATTCAAGGCATGAATCCCTATATATATCCTGTTCACCACTCTATTATTTTCATGTTTCTACCCAGAAATAATAGAGGGCATTTCGGTTCTTTCATTGCTTAAATAAATTGTAGTCCTCAGTGTAAAAGGACCTGACCACTCATTGAAATAGTGGCCAGTTCCAACCACAAGCCCAGTATTGGGGACGCATCGTGCCATACCAAGTAAGCGTCTCCATACCCAGCATTCTAATACATTAGGCCACTCTTATTTAAGCTGGTGTATATTACAGCCGGGACAACGCACTGCCCTTATATGTAAATTATGCCCTTTTGGGAATACCCTGCAGTTATCTTTGCAAATTTTGCCACCATGGCCGTAAGGGCATGTGCTTTTATTTAGTTCTTGAATAATTAACTTTATATCATTTTTTTTCCATCTAACTTTTTATGAGCATTTTTCTAATTTTTTTCCAACACACCATAACACACCCCCGCACCCTTGCCCTCCCCGAGTCCGAATCACCTCGGTAGGCCATGCCTACCAGTTTTTCCTTGTGTCATGGCCACAAACCGTCTCGTAGCCTAGTTGTTCCACCAATCTCGGGAGGATATCTGAGGGGCAACACGCTCGCCTTGGAAGCAAGGTGACACGGAGCAACACAGGTTAGATCCCTGGGTCCGTGCTTAGAAACCTCTGTGTATTAAGAGCGTTATAAATAACCAATCCTATCATATCATAATCGCGTCACCGTGCCTTGCAATCTCATTCTCCCCGTCCACCAATTCACTCTTGCTCCCTTTTGGAGAAACCCCAGTGTCGGAGACCACTCCTCACAAACGCCTTGTTGATCTCCTTGCAGCGAGTAAGTAGCCCACTCCCATTCTGCGAAGTTCCAGTCTTCTCCCCCATTCATGCTCAGTTGGGGGATCCTTTGACTTCCATTTTCAATCCACCCCTAGCGCCCCAGCCATCAACAAAATCACACATATTCTACGCTCAGCTCTGGGTGGCAGGTCTTCCAAAAGGCCGTTACCCCCAGTATGGACAAGCCTCTATTACCCTTTCCATTCAGGCTCAGCACTTCACCTAGAGCTCCAATACTATCTCCCAGTATTCCTGAAGCCAGGGACATTCCCACCAAATATGATTCCAGGTCCCTACCTTCCCACATTGTCTCCAACAAAGATTAGAAACTGAGGGGTAGAATGTATGTAATTTCTCTGGGGTTAGAAGCCATTCCAACAAAAATGTAACCCATATTTCCTGAATTTGTAGCAAACTTGTCAGTTTGGGTATGTTGGTTTCACAGTTGCTTCCATTCTATGTCCTCAATCTCTTGGCCCGTTATCCCTTGGCAGGATACCATGTATCTCATATCCCCTGGTTGCTCCCCCTGTTTGATAAGTGAATAGAGGGGCCCCCCACCAGATGTGTGTCAGATACCAAGTATTTCTCAAAAGGCTGTGAGTCGCTGCCTCCTTTATGGACGGCTGCATTATCCAATGCCTTATTTGACAGTATCTAAACCTCTCAGTTTCTTCTAGACCAAAGTCGTCCTTGCAATGGGGGAATATTTAAATGTCTGAGCCAATAAACATACCTTGAATTTTGTGGCATCCCTCCCTCCCTTCCTCCACACCCCAAAACCCTTATCTGCGCACCCTGGAGTAAAATTAGGATTTGCAAAAATTGGTGTAAATTGTGACGGGAATGTGGTTATCTGCTTCACCCCAGAAGTCCCCTCCCACTGACAGTATGCTACTACAATACATCTTCTTTGATATGTCCCTCTTTGGTTTCCAGAGTACCTCCTCTGGCTAGTCCCCTATTACTGCCATTGACCGCCATATCTTTTTCCGATCATCTTTCAGCCAACCCCTCATTATCCTTATTTGTGTCGCCATAAAGTATATTTTGAGGTCCGGTTCCCCCATACCTCCTCTATTTCTGGGCATCATCATAACCCTTCTGGCTATCCTTGGTCTTTGGAGTTACAGATGAATCTCCCTGTATATTTTTGGAAAGCCCAAAAGGAGGAGGCTGGAACCTGGATGGGGAGAGTCATAAAATAGAACAGTAACTGTGGTAAAATTACCATCTTTATTGCGTTGATTCTACCCATCTAGGTTTATGCCAGTGAACCCCAGTCAATCAGTTTGTTCTTTAGTACCTCCAGCAATGGCTTGTAGTTTACCCAGTAGAGTACGTCCAGGGTTCTGGTTGACTTTATTCCTAGGTAGGTTATAGACTTCTTGGCCCATTTATATGGAAGTGTGCCCTTGAGCTCCTCCTCTCTCGCCTTCAGAATGGTGAGATTCAAGATTTTCTGTTTTTGGGGGATTTATTTTTTCAGCCCAGCTACCGACCCAAACCGTGTATTCTCATTCACTCTCACACTCTCACACTCTCACACTCTCACACTCTCACACTCTCACACTCTCACACTCTCTCACTCTCTCACTCTCTCACTCTCACTCCATCGCCCTGAGGGAGCCTTCTGGGTTCATTAAAGTCAAGAGTTTGTTGTCTGCAAAGGTTGCTATCTTATGGACCTTTCCCCCAAATGGTATCCCAACAATCTCCCCATTTGCCCTTATTGCCTCAAAAGTAGTTCTAGATAAATTGCGTAGAGCAACAGGGAGAGGGGGCAACCCTGCTTAGTACCCCTCTGGACTTTAATGGGTTCAGTTAACTGGTGATTTATGGCCAACCTTAAGGATGGATTCTGGTAATCAGCGTTGATCCTTGTTAAAAATGTCTCGCTGAGGCCCATCTGCTTCATTCTGATGACCAAAAACCGCCACTCCACCCTGTCAAAGGCCTTTTGCGTGGGATTCCAAGATGGCGGCCGACCCGAGTGGACGTGCGTGAGTGGAGCTCGTCCCTCAGCTCGGGCCGCAACAATAAAACACCACACATAAGCGCTCACCGTGCCCAGTGGAGTGCAGCCTCCCTCCAAATTCAGGCGAGAAGAGAAGTCCCGAGTAGCGAAGACCTCGCATGAACCGCGAGCCCTTCCAGAGACGCTGGCGCGGAGGACGGGCGAGATCCAGAAGCCCCGGAGCAGCCCAGAGATGCGCAAGAGACTGGGGAGCCAACCGCCGGCGGAGCCCCTTCCCCCCCCGCCTGCATCAAGGAGAGAAGGGCCGATCGATGAAAGGAAAGAGCAGAGACTAGACGAAGAGGTCCGTCTCAGAGGACCCAGGAGCGGCTCTGGAGAACTCCCAGCCACAAACGGGGAGGGCGCCAGCCTGACACAGAGAGCCTAGCCGTGGACAGCGAAGCAATCCAGGCGAAGACGGGACCCGGAAAGAAGAGACCGCCGCAGTCGAAGCGGGAGAAGACCTGCCCTCAGACGATCCCGATCGAAGGAGCGAGGGAGATCCGGCCGCGGCAACAATCCACCGGAGGACCACGGGCCTCCGCAGAAGCGCCGGACCCACGGACACACAGGTACGAGGTGGGGGGGAGAGAACCTAACATCGGCTGACCACTCCCCCCTCCCCCCTCCCCAGAAAATACCAAAGCGCCCCAGGGCACCACAGCGGGCAGGGAGACCCAAGTAGCAAACGACCCCGGCGCCACGAAGAGGGGAGAGCAAGGCCCTAAATATATAACCGATCAAACTACGCCCGCGCCGGTAACTTAACACCGCTAGGCCGCAGAGCGCCAACCCATCCCCCCTCGAGACTCATACCCCCCCAAAAAGCTGGCCCTCCACTTCGCCAAACGAGGGGGAAAAACTGTTGAATAAATTAAGGGATAACGAGAAGGACAGAACATACACGCAAAATCTCCAAATAGAAGGGGCAGCACCGAGAATCAGATTGGCGAGGGCCCACACCGACGCCCCAAAGCTCGACAAAGGAGCTCTCGGAGAACAATAAAGAACCCCCCCACACAAAAAACAAACCTGTACCGAGACCACCGAAAACCCCACACAGATCGCGCGTAATACAGGATAAAGGGTCACAGAAGCGGACACCCCCACAACCACAAAGGAAATACACGCGGACCGGCGCGGCCTAGCTACAATTCAAATCAATACGAAACATCCACGAAACAAGCAGCCAAGGTCCCCTAAAACACATACATGTGAAAAGTCAGGACCAGACACGGAGCTCAGGCAGAATTATTGAGTAATAACAGAACCAAACAGGCTCAGGACCTGATCCAAATCTGGGGTACAGGAAAAATAGCACCAACACAAACCGACAAACTAAGAAACAAGGGGGAAAGCACGCCAGACCAAGAAGGGAAAGCAGGTATGGCCTCGAAGGACGATATGAAAACCTGGTTCAAGGAATTTCAGGAGCAATTCATATCCACAACCCAGGCACAATTCGAGAACATGAAGGGGGAAATGAAGCAAGCGGTCCAAGAATTAAAGAGGGACATAGAAAACCTGGAGGAGAGAACGGACACTTTGGAAAGGGCAGTACAAAACATAGATGAGGAAACTCTCCAACACGCAGAAGTGCAAGACAGACTAGCGCGACTGGCGCAGGAACTAGAAGCACAATGTGAAGACCTGGAAAATAGATCCCAGAGGTCGAATATAAGGGTTAAGAATATGCCGGAAACGGTGGAGGACAAGGATCTTCGCACTGCAACACAACAGGTTTTCAAAAATCTACTCGCAGATGACACCGGGGAAGAAATCCAGATAGGCAGGATACACAGATTGGGCCCAAAAAGAACGGGCGAACCCGGAACCCGCCCGAGAGACGTTCTAGTGGCAGTGACACAATATATGCAAAAGGAACAAATCCTCATGAAGGCTAGGTCAATAGAACACATAAGAATGAACGGCAAAGAAGTCCAGCTATATCAAGACCTGGCACAATCCACACTCAGAAAGAGAAGAGAAATGCTCCCAATAACTAAACTCTTAACCAAAAAACAGATACGATACAAGTGGACCTTCCCGTTCGGCCTACTATTCACATGGGAGGAGCGTAAACACGCATCATAACTTGCAAGGAAGGCCTCAAGATCATAGGAAGTCAAGAACATGAGCCAGAACCTCCAAACGATGGAGAAACAAATAGAAGGAGAGAACCGAAGGGATGGCAGACGGAGAAAAGAAAGACAAGACTCCAATCCCGCAGATAAGAGGGAAATGGACACGGGCTCGGACGACAGACGTAAGTAAAAACGGAGGGGGCCTCAAGGAAAAGAGCGATGAAAAGGAAATAATCCTCCGTTTGGGCAGGTGCCCACTTCAGGACACGGCAGAGCAGGGGGACACCCTTGGAATCCACAACTCAAGCAGGGTTTAGGACCCCCTGGGGAACTGTACACCTGAGATATTAGAGGGCATGGGGCAAAGGCGGAATGCCCGAGCAACCATAGGGCCCAGAGCCCTCCTGAGGGAAAAAGTTGGGGGGGGAGAAAGGGAGGGAGGGAGGGGGGGATTTGTTGGGAAAGTTCAGAGGGAGATAGACACAATCTCCGGACCTAAAGCGCAAGACCGCGACCAGCGAGAAGAGCCCCACCTGCAGAACCGACCCCAAAACAAAAGATGGGGCTAAAGATCCTGACGTATAACATCAGAGGCTTGAACACGCCAGTAAAAAGGAAATAAATCAAAAACTTCCTGCACTGTTAAAAGTTTGATATAATAACGTTCCAAGAAACACACATACCAAAAAACAGGAAGACCCTAACCTGCATAAGAGGCTTCAATCAAATACTCCAATCCAACGACACGGAGAAAAAAAAAAGTAGTCTTGATAGCATTTGCCAACCACCTCAACGCACAAATCAAAGAGACAATGACGGACAAAAATGGCAGATACCTGTTCACAGTGGCCCAGTTGGAAAATAGACTACTAACCATAGCAACCATATACGCCCCAAACACGGGCCAGGATGGATTCATCAAAGAAACGATTAACAAATTAGAAAATTTCGCAAAAGGTGAAGTGATACTAACAGGGGACTTTAACATCGCATGGAATCATCTGGTAGACCGATCAGACCCCAAACACACCCGTCAAGGGACCCCTTCATCAGCACTAAAACAGATCATGAACAGGATGGCACTAGAAGACGTTTGGCGGAGACTCAGAGGAACGACCAGTGGATACACGTACCACTCGCACGTACACAACACAAGCTCCAGAAAAGACTACATATGGGACTCAGGAAGCTGAATGGGCGAGATCCAAGATATAGAGAAAGGACATATATCTCTGTCAGACCACGCCCCATTATGGATCACACTCCCCAAAATACGTAAACGGTCAGGTCTCTGGCGCTGGACACTCCCCAGAGATACTCTACAAGACCCGGCCTTGAAGGAAACAATAAGGGAAAAGATGGTGGACTACTTCGAACACAACGACACTCCAGATCTATCACCAAGTACAATTTGGGAATCTTTTAAAGCGGTGATAAGAGGTCAAATCATAGCACTAAAAGCACAAAAAGACAAACAACTCTACAAATGGGAAAGCGAATTAGAAAAAAAACTGGAAGAGATAAGAGAAGAGATGACCAAGAACACATCCCTGAAAATAAAGAGAGCACACCGACACGTCTAGAGCCAGATTGACACGCTCAGAACTAAAAGAGCGGAAGTACAACTTCTCAACACAAAGCACTGGTATGCGATGAAATCAAATAAAGCAGACAAACTACTGGCAAGACAACTAAAAGGCAAACAGCAAAACCAAACGGTGCACACACTAAAAGACCGGCAGGGGTCAATAAGAACGCAATCAAAAGATATCAAAGAAATATTTAGAGACTATTACCAGGAACTTTACACATCACAGAACCCGAACGAACAGGAACAGGCAACCTTTCTAAAGGAAGTCACGCTCCCAACCATAACAGCAGACGAAAAAACAGCACTGGACGAACCAATAACACCAGAAGAGGTTGCAAAGGCAATCAGAGACGTTCCCAGGAATAAATCTCCAGGACCGGATGGTTTTACAGCAGCCTTTTACAAAACATATGCGGGAACACTGACACCTATCTTGACGGCTCTCTTCAACACCTTCAAAGACATGGCCAACATCGCTCCCTCCATGAACGAAGCAAAGATCCTAGTCTTCCACAAGAAAGGGAAAGACCCAGAAAACCCGAGCTCCCATCGCCCAATAGCCCTGATCAATATCGATGCGAAACTCTATACTAAAGTGCTTGCCAATAGACTTTCACCACTACTCCCGAAGTTAATTCATCAAGAAACAAGCAGGATTCATCCCGAATAGGAAAACCCATGATAACATTAGACGAATAATTCATCTTATAGAGAAAGCCGGAATCACAAATATCCCCTCAGCAATACTATCAGTTGATGCGGAAAAGGCCTTTGACCGGGTAGAATGGACAATGCTCTTCGCGACACTGAAGAAAATGGGCATGGGCAACTCATACATAAATATGGTTCGGGCCAATTACAATTCACCAACGGCCAAGATAGCAGTTAATGGAGAACTTTCGGACCCGATCCGAATTGGAAGAGGAACCAAACAGGGTTGTCCTCTATCACCCCTGCTCTACGCAGTCTTCCTCGAACCACTACTAGCAAAGATCAGAGAGACACCCACGATAAAGGGCATGGAAACGGGCGGACAGACCCACAAGACAGCGGCAGACGCGGATGATATGATGATGACCCTAACAGACCCAATCAAGACACTCCATCTCCTCGTCCAACAAATCGAGGAATACGGCGCAATGTCAGGCATAAAAATAAACAGGCAGAAATCATCAGTGATGGCTCTGGCAGGAGACAAACGAGCAATCTACAAAAAGACGAAGGATCTCCACTTGCAGACAGCGGAAGACGGGGTGAAATACTTGGGAATCACCCTAACGGACACAGTAAAGAAACTTTACGCAGGAAATTACACGGAGCTCATAGAAAAAGTGAAAAGAGACCTAAACAGATGGAACCCCTTAGCAGTCCCTTGGTGGGGCAGAATAACAGCCATCAAAATGACAATACTCCCAAGACTTCTCTACTACTTTGAAGCACTCCCTATTCGGATACCGCCGACATTCTTTAAGACCCTAGCCAAAATAGTCACGAAATATATCTGTCAAAACAAAACACCTAGACTGTCACAACAGGCGCTCACGGCACAGAAACTAGACAGGGGCATGGCACTCCCTCACTTCAAGAAATATTACGAGGCCGCCCAACTATGGGTGCTAAACGAATGGATCACCTACACGTCGGACAAGTGGTGGGAATCGCAGGATAGAGCTGTAGCGAGATCTAATCTACATCACCTACTATGGAGCAAACCCGAGCACAGACACCAGAACATCAAGATAAGTGAGATCATGAGCTCTGTAATGAACGTCTGGGACAGATCGACCAAGAAAGGAATACTCACAATAGATCCAGCCCCTTTCATTCCAATCCTAGACAATCCAGACCCCCCCCCCCCGCAGGGATGGGAAAGGGAGCATTCCAGAAATGGCGAGACCTCGACTGCACAAAAGTAGGAGACATGCTGAACGGACAACGAATCAGACCATTCAAAGAATGTCAAGAAATACTGGGCCTCACGGAGAAGGACAGATATCAGTACGAACAACTGAACCACTGGCTCACAACTCCAAGAATAACACAGGCATTGACAAGAACACTGACACCGTTCGAAACGTATATAATGCCCCAAACCGGCGAAAGGAAATTTGTCTCCACCCTATATAAGTTCCTGAACGCCCAGACGGAAGCCATGACGTGGCAATACATGAAGAAATGGGAAAAGACCCTAGGGAAACAACTAACGAGGGAACAATGGATTTACATTTGGCAAATAATCCCCAAATGGATTAGGTCGATCCAGATGAGAGAAGCCTGGACAAAAATAATGATACAATGGCACCATACCCGGGAAAAACTCCACAGAATGTATCCCACCACTCAACCAAAATGCTGGAGGGGATGCGACACAGTAGGGTCATGGAGACATATATGGTGGGACTGCACTGAACTGCAACCATTCTGGTCAGAGGTGAAATCACAAATGCAGATTCTCTTTAAAGAGACGGCAAACCTAGGAGAGGAAGTCTGGATGTGCGGCATGTGGGACCCTCGAGACAGGTCTCTCACAAAGACACAAAAAAGGAATTTTATGGGGTTCCTCATAGCAGCATGGCTAGCGATAGCTCAAAACTGGAAACGAAAATCACCTCCAACCAATCAAGAATGGCTACACAGGATATGGACATATGTGGCAATGGAAAGAATCACATACAATATACAAGGAGACAGACAGAGATTTGCAACAGACTGGGGGGATGCGATAGAGTATTTACAAAGCGACTACATGCTCTAATGGTGTCCACATAAATTCCGAATACTGGACTTGTTCACAGGATAACTCTGAAGCGGGAAAAGAGACTCAGTGGTACACATAAGAACGATGCGTCTGGTGCGGGGGGAGGGGGGAAGGATGGGGGTTGATACGGGACACTGTTGAGTCCCCATGTTTATGTTTAAAGAAATGGCAATAAAAATACTTTTTAAAAAAAAAGGCCTTTTGCGTGTCTAATGCTACTAAAAATGCTGCACAGATTCCAAGATGGCCGCCGGCGGTGGAGGTCGCGTTTAGATCGCGCTCCCGCCGGGCCCATAACAAAGAAGCACATTAACTGCGCAGTTCCGAGTGTTTAAGCTCCGGAACCACACCAGCAAACCCCGCAGGTGTGGAGACCCAGTAGCGAGCGGAGATCGACCCAACAGCACCCACCTGGGGAGCCAGCCCGCCGAGAACAGAGCCGCCCCTCCCCCTCCGAGGAAGGCCTGTTCGGCCCAGCAAACGAGGCAACCGGGTGAGCGGCAGCAAGATTGAGTGCCCAGAGATCAGGGAGGAGCTCCTTCCATCGTCGCCACAGGGGGATAAGTGAAAGCCGCGAGGGAAACAGAGCGGCGATGGGAGCTCCGGAGCACCGGCCGAGTGGGAGGTGTGGGCCCCCCCCCCACAGACAGGCCGGCAACGCAAGGCGGGAAGAAGCAGCAAGACTGGCAGCAACAAGACGCGCCAGACCCCGGTGGATCGGGGAGGGGCGGGAGGGGAGGAGGAGGCACCACTGCTCCCCCGCCGAACGGGCGCGGAAGACACCAGAGGCAGAGGACAACAGAACCAGAGGTGAGAGCAACAGCAGCGGCGCCCCCACTCCGTCTTCCCAGTATCCGTGGTCCGGGACAGGAGAACACATATGAACGCTGGCCCCCCCCATCTCCATTCCACAAAATAAAGGGAAAAAGCCATAGGGGGGGGGCCGCGGCTCCACGGGAGGGACCCGGCAACACCTGCATAACTAAGCGCAATCCCCACAACAGGGGAGGACACAAGAGCGGGGGACACCAGGCCCTCATAAGCAAAGAAAATGTCACTGGCAAAGGGGAAGGGGGGCACCTCACAGCCCACGCCGCAATCCCACAAACAGGACACGAGTCTGCTCCAGATGTGGGCCTCGGATACAGGGGTGAACGCAAAAGAAAGGGCAGGCGAAGAGCTCACGACGGACACGAACGCCCCAAACCAAAGCGCTCTACCACCCTCAAAGGACGATATGCTGTCCTGGTTCGCAGAGCTACAAGACAGGTTCATGTCCACAGTCCAGGACCAATTTGCCACGATGAGAAACTAGATGAAGCAGGTGGTGCAAGAGTTGAAAACAGATGTGGCCAAATTGGAGGAAAGGACAGACACCGTGGAGAGAATAGTAAAAAACATAAAGAGGAGGCGAAACAAAGCAGTGAAACACAAGAACATCTGATTAGACTTACCCATAACCTAGAAATTCAGTGTGAGGATCTGGAAAACCGTTCTCGCAGATCCAACATCTGCATCAAGTTTGTGCCTGAAATGGTGTTGGATAAAGATCTCAAGGTCTCGATGCAAGAGGTATTTAGAGACATAATCGAGGCCCAAGATTCAGCGGACATAGGGATTGACAGAATCCACAGGGTGGGGCCGAAAAGAACAGGTGCCCCAGGGGAGAGACCAAGGGACGTTCTAGCGGCACTTACATCCTACCCACAAAAGGAACTGATACTTAGGAAAGCGCGGCTGCTTGATCACATAAGGATGAACGGAGTCGAAATCCAACTGTACCAGGATTTGGCATCGGCAACACTCCTAAAAAGAAGGGAAATGGGTCCGTTGGTGAGGGAATTGGTGAAGAAAGAAATTAGATATAAATGGACCTTCCCCTTAGGTTTACTATTTGAGTGGGAGGGCAAGCAGTGGAGAGTGACCACCTGTGAAGAAGGCCTCCAAATAATCGACGCGCAAATAGATGAAACAGATACGAGACCTGACAGGACGAAATGGGATCAGCACAAGAGACCAAGAGGATGGGAAGAGGGGCGACAAAAGAAGAAATCAGCTGGACGGAGGAAAGCGGTGTAATCCCTCAGGGGTCCTTTAATAAGACGCAGCAAGATATCACGGCTCATCCGTCAGAGGGACAATAAGGAGGAAGAAGAATCAGTTAACCTTGGAACACCATGTATTCAGGGGCCGGTGGGAAGCTGGGAACAACACTGTGGTGGTCAGAGGATGGCGCGGGGTTTAGGACCCCCTGCACAGTTAATCCAGAGTCATGAGAGGGCAGGGAGCGAGGGGTGGAACGGCCAAACATCCTTAGGGGCCCTGGCCCTCCTCAGGATAGCAGTTAAAGTTTGGTTTATTGTTGGGGGGGAGTTGGATAGTTGGGGGGGGGGGGGGAATGGGTGGGGGAATATCCGGAAGAGGTCGCAACAGGCGGGAACGAGAGCAGAAGCAGTAGATTAGATGGGATGGGGATGATCAGAATCTACTCACAAAACATAAGGGGGCTGAACTCACCGGTGAAAAGGAGAAAAATGGAGGCTTTGGTGAGAAGGGAAAAGGCGGACATTCTCCTCCTCCAGGAGACACATATAAAGTCTGCGGACAGAAAGAAAGTACAACTCAGAGGCTATACTATCTAGGCACAGGCGAACGCAGGAGAAAAAAGAGCAGGAGTGCTGATTGCAGCAAAGGTGGGCCAGGTAGCAAACATCTCAGATACTCGAGTGGATAAGGAGGGCAGGTTCGCCTTTGTTAATGTATCAATAGATGGCAGTAGGTTCACCCTAGTGGAAATCTACCCCCCGAATACGGGACAAGATGGATTCCTTAGAGACACCCTGGGGAAACTTGAGGAATTTGCAGAAGGGGAGATAATACTGGGCGGAGATCTGAACTTAGCATGGCAACCCAAACTGGACAGGAGTGCGGGGGGAACACAGGGGTATGGGTCCCCATCCAAACAACTCACAAAGGATGGAACAAATGGCACTATGGAATGCCTGGAGAGAACTGAAAGGACAAGACATAGGATTCACGTACTACTCGCACGTGCATAACACAATGTCGAGGATTGACTATTTTTGGGTGTCAGTGGGATTGGTTGGAAAGATCATGGGGGTTGAAAGGCGATCAATAGCTCTACCAGATCACGCCCCACTATGGTTAGATATTCAGACCTCCGGAAGGGGGAGAGGCCTCTGGAGATCGAGAATGCCGCCCGACATCTTAACGGACCAAGTACTGGGGGAGGAACTAAGGAACAAAATTAAGGAATTCTTTGAGTTAAATGACAACGGTGAAGTCCCACTGGGATCTGTATGGGAGGCCTTTAAGGCAGTAACTAGGGGACATATAATAGCGCTAAAGGCCACCAAAGACAAACAACATCAGGAATGGGAAAGAACGCTTGAGAAGAAACTGGCAGAAATTCAAGGGGAGCTCACAATACATCCCACAAGGCGCCTCAAGAAAGCAATGAAACATGTACAGGGACAATTAGAGATGCTCCGCAACAAAAAAGCCGAGAAATCACTCCTCTACTTAAAACAACGGTACTACATCAGGGCCAACAAGGCAGACACATTCCTAGCGAGACAACTCGGGGGGGGGGGGGGGGGGGAGCAGAAAACAATGACAATACTGAACATCAAAGACGCACAAGGAAAGCCACATACGACCACAAAGGAGATAGGGGAAGCGTTCAAAGCCTACTATCAAGAGTTGTATGCTACAGAGCATCCTGACGAAGTGCTTCAAGACCGGTTTCTACAATCCATCCCCATACCGACTAAAGCAGATGAGGACAAGCAGGCCCTGGAATCTAAGATTACAGAAGAGGAGGTTAGTAAGGCAATAAAGAGCCTCCCAACATCAAAGGCACCTGGCCCGGACGGCTTCGCGGCCCAGTTTTACAAAAAATACGCAGATACATTAGTCCCTGTCCTGACTAGGCTTCTCAATACATTTAAAAACAGTGGTAACGTAACTCCTTCCATGAATGAAGCGAAAGTCCTCGTGTTCCACAAAATGGGCAAAGACCCAACTCTCCCAGCCTCATATCGCCCGATAGCCCTAATAAATCTAGACGCAAAAATCTACACAAAGGTGCTGGCGGCCAGATTGTCGCCTCTCCTCACAACCCTAATAAACACAGATCAAACAGGCTTCATGCCCGGTAGGCAAACACATGAGAACTTAAGAAGAGTAACCCATCTGATAGAAAAAATAGGCATCACCCAAACACTGGCAATATTACTCTCCTTGGACGCCGAAAAGGCATTTGACCGCGTCGAGTGGTCTATCCTTTTCAAAACACTGAAGCACATGGGGTTTGGGGATCGGTTTATAAATATGATAGGAGCTAATTACAACTCCCCAGAGGTAAGAATAGCCATAAATGGAGAAGTCACTGACAGGGTGCGGATCTCGAGGGGTACGAAGCAGGGCTGTCCCCTCTCACCTCTGCTATACGCCATATTTTTGGAACCCCTTCTAATCAAGATAAGGGAACTAGTGGAGGTGAGAGGAATAGAGATGGCGGGCAGGCAACATAAAGTGATAGCATACGCGGACAACCTGCTGCTTGCCTTAGAGGACACCGGGAACTCTTTACTAAGAACCATTGAAACACTTGAGGAATTTGAGGGGATCTCAGGTCTGAAGATCAATAGGAAAAAATCTGAGATTATGCTCCTAGCCGGGAACAGGGAATCAATTGAAGCAGTGGCGGGCCAGCTCAGTCTAAAAATAGCCAAGGAGGGCATCAAATATCTGGGGGTGACACTCACACACAGGGTGGACAAGATCTATAAGAGTAATTACATCCCCCTAATGGCTAGAGTCAAGAAGGATCTAGAAAGATGGTGCCCGCTTAAGATCTCTTGGTGGGGAAGAATTCAATCTGTTAAAATGAACATACTCCCCAGGGTACTCTACTATTTCCACGCTCTCCCAGTCTCAGTCCCTGACCCCTTTTTCAGAGCTCTATCCAAAATTGTGTGGAACAAGAAACCCCGAGGGTTGCCAGAGCTATTCTTATGGCACCAATAAAGGCCGGTGGAATGTCCCTTCCCCGTTTTAAGGAATACTACAGGCTGCCCAACTATGGGTCCTGAAGGAATGGTTGGGGGATAACCAACAGACAATCTGGGTAACACAAGATAGGGCGGTCGCTAGGACCCCCCTAGAGGACCTACTGTGGAAGAATAAACAACACAGACACCTGAATCTTCGAGTAAGCGAAGTCATGAGAACTACATTAAACGCCTGGGATATCCAAACCAGAAAGGGAATCATGACCACCCCACTGGCCCCTTTCACGCCTATCTGCAGGAATCCACAGTTCCCACCAGGACAAGAGCCCAGCGGCCTTGAGAAGTGGGAAGTAGCAGGATGTAGGAAAATCGGGGAACTGATCCAAGACAAAGAAATACCAACTTTTGCGGAATGTAAAAATATGTGGAAGTTAACAGAAGCAGACAGATATAAATACAAACAGTTAAAGCACTGGCTGTGTACACCAGAGGTTTTCCAGGCGGCCACAAGAGACCTCACACCATTTGAGACATATTTAATAACCAACACAGGTGAGAAAAAGCTTGTGTCTACGCTGTATAGCTTCATCTGCACACCAGAAGAGGAAATCAAATGTATGTACATGAGAAGATGGAAAGCCACACTAGGGGAGGAAATCACCAGGCAGCAATGGGAAGAACTGTGGGCAGGCATCCACAAACTCACCAGGGCTGTCCAAACCAGAGAAATGTGGTTGAAAATAATTACCCAATGGCACTATACCCCAGAGAGGCTTGGGTCAATGTACCCGGAAGTGTCGAACCATTGTTGGAGGGGGTGCCAGGTAGTAGAAACCTGGAGGCACATCTGGTGGGAGTGTCAGGGAGTGAAGAGCTTCTGGAAGGAAGTGCAGACGGAAATGACAAAATTATACCCGGAGGCCGGCCAAATGGGGGCGAGGGTGTGGTTGTGCGGATTCAAAGACCCCTATACCAAGAAACTTCACAAAGCTCAATGGAGGAGCTTTATGGGCCTGGTCATTGTGGCATGGGCAACAATGGCCCAAAATTGGAAGAAACGAGACCCACCACTGACTTACACATGGCTGCAAAAGGTGTGGTCCCAAATGACCATGGAAAAGATCACGAACCATCTCCAGGTCCAGAACAAATCCTTCACGAGGGAATGGGGATCAGTGTTGGAATACCTGAAATCAGACTATATGGAACAATGGTGTCCACACAACATTAAAATATCGGACATATATAGCACGTGAGAGTTCCCGAACAGGAATGCACGGAGGACCCGAACTCTTCCGGGAAGGTGGGAAGGGAGTTGGGAGGAATGTTGGGGAGAACACGTGTGTTGATGTTTTATTGCTTGTTGAAAATAATAAAAACATGTTTTTACCAGAAAAGGGGGGAGGTTTTCCCTGAAGGATTTATAAAAATTCTGTACTGAACCCATCTGGACCAGGAGACTTGTTAACTGGGAAGGGTCCTGATGACCTTCCACACTTCTTCCGAAGTAATTTTGTTTCTAGTGCTTCTCTTTCCTGTTCAGTTATTTGGATCAATTCTCTTGCTCCAATGTACTCTAATGGGTCGGCAAAGCTATATAGATCTTTATGAAACCTCAAACTCCTGAGCTACATCTTTAGTTTCAGTACTTGTTCCTCCCACGCCACCCTTATTTTAGAGATTATTTTAGCCTTCTCTTCCTTTCTCAACATTCTAGCCACAGTCTATGTGATTTGTTGGCCTTAATGTAGTACTTCTGTTTTAAACACAGTAGTGATTTTTCTGCCGCCTTTGCCTGTGTGATCTCCAATTAGATTTTTATAGCTCCATATTCCTTTCTTATTTGCCTGCTCGCTCCCACTCCCATCCTGGCCACTGTGTTCTTTAATTTTTCCTACAAGTCTCTTTCTACCAGACTTAGTTCCCTATCTCTGCGGGCTTTTATCACAATAATGTTCCCCCTGATTGTGGCCTTAAAGGCATCCCACCTCATTTGCACTGGAGTCTCCCCGAGGTTGTTGGCTTCAAAGAAATTGCCAATCCCCTCTCTGTTCATTCCACAGAACCTAGTCTCTAAACAAGCCACCTGGGTACCTCCATTTCCATAGCCCATGGGCCCCTGGCTTTCTACCTATTTTCAATACCAAAGGTGCATGTTCTGACAGGGATATCGCCCCCACCTCTATAGTTCTTATCCATCCCATAAGCTTCCTGGATGCCCACACATAATCTATACGTGACCAGGGTCGGTGAACATGTGAGAAGAATGTGAACCCGTCCTTTTCCCCTTCCCTTTCTCTCCATATATCCACTAGAGCTAACCTCTCAACTTTATCAAGCAATTATTTCAATGGTTTCCCCTGGGAACCTTTACTTTTCGAAGATCTGTTTTTTTCCTGGGTCCCACGCTTAGTTAAAGTCTCTTGTCAAGCTGTCGGGTATAGGACCCTTTGCAAATTTCTCGATTCTTGCCAGGGCACTTTGGATGAAGGAGTACTGACCTGTATTGGTGACGTAGATGGTTGCTATCATGTAGCCTTCCCCCCTCCCTTTTAAATTTAAAGCCAGGTACCTCCATTTAGTGTCCCTGTCCGTCCCAGTTACTGTAAGGCCAAGGTTATTTCGTATAGCTATCGAGACTCCTGCTTTCTTATTCTTTTCAGTGGACTGGTACATTTGGGGGAAAACCTTGCAATCGGATGCGTTCCCTGTCCCTGGTCTATATGTGAGTCGCCTGTCGCGTTATCCCTCAAGTACCTTTCCAGTTTTTACTTTTTAATGGGGAATTTAGTCCTTTATGTTCATGGACGCAATTCCCAAGCTGCTGGGGCTATCCATTTTCCAAGAAATACTGTTTTCCCAAGCCAGTTCCCACTGCCGTGGCCGGACCCTCCCACCCCTTCAATTTCCCCTCCCCATTCTCCCACCCTTCCGCTCTCCCCTCCCCCTGGCTAGACGGGCTCAACCGGCCTCTAACCCCCCCTTGATCTCATCCTCTGGAATTGATCCTCTTGCGCTTCCCAGCTTGCTAATCAGCTGGTTTCCCCCAACCCATACCGGATTCCAGCCCAACGCCCCCTCCCCACGGATCCTCCCATAGTCGTCCCGTTATTTGCCCTCCCAGCCTTGCACCGTCAAAAGCCTGTTATTCCTCGGTGACCCTCATTCCGCTCCGGTAGCCGGACCTTTCAGTTGGGGCTGGTACCCCCCCTTCTTGTTCTACTTTGACAATACTACCGTTTACCACTCCCAAGTTCTCAGGGGCTCCTTCCCTTGTGGGGCCCTTGTGCCCTGGTCTTCGTCCTCAATCAAATCATAACACACAGAGGTTGAGGGAAATTGTATGGAGTCTCAAGCAGACCCTCAAATAAAGGGCATAACCCTTAAATAGTAAACAATGGAGCTTGTGACTCCGAAATACCACTTTCTTATAGTAACAGTAAGAGCTAGATCATGTCCTCAGACCTCAGCCAACACTCAACAATGAAAAAGACATTACTGTTGAGTCTAGAAAAAATACATATTTTAATTAGTATTATACAAAAATACACATCACATTAGACATATAAAAAGTTAAGATTCCGTCATATAGATGTAATCAAAAGGCTAGTGAAATACTAGATAAAACATCGCTGCAAGATTATGTGCAAAACAATTCCAAAGTCAAAACCCAAAAAAAGGGATGAGGGTCCTAGATGGTAAAGTGGCTTGCGTCGTGCAGCATCACATAGTCATACTTTAATTCATCACTCGTCCACTAATAGTCATTCATTCTGATCAATTACTCATAGGGGCCCCTGTGCCCTGGTCTTCATCCTCAATCCTTCTTCACCAGAGGTAATCCGGAATTGCTTCCCTTGCCATTCGAACACTAAACCAAACGGAAATGGCCACCTATACCTGATATCTTTATTTCTAAGCGCCTGAACAACAGGGGCCATCATCCTCCTATTGCCCAAAGTTATCTGGGACAAGTCCTGAAAAAACAACTGATCAGCCCCATTCTACGATATTTGTTTGGCCTTCCTTGCAAGATGCAAAATCTGTTCCTTGAGTTTATAATCTTGCAGTGCCGCCAGGACATCTCTTGGCCATACCCCTGATTCCCCTCTACAGGGGCCGACTCTGTGGATTCTATCTTTATCTCTGGCTTTTCTTCAGTAACGATTAAGTCCTCCAAAATGCTTTTCACCACTGCTTCAAGCTCTTTATCCATAACTTCCTCAGGCAAGTTTTTAATCCAAATATTTGATTTCCTCGACCTATTTTCTAGGTCTTCTGTCTGGATCTCTAAATTATGGGTTGCCGGCGCTAGTTGCTCTACCCAGGTCTCTGTTTTCTGTGAGTCCTCTGTCAATTCTTGTTTAGCTTTCTCATTCGGGTCGACCCTTTACTCCATTTTATTCACTACTTGTTTTATTTCCTCAAGTGCTGCCGCCAGAGCCTCCCTCATGATGGTCATTTATTTCTGGACTGTTCCTGACATTCTGTCCTCAAATTACGTGAATTATTGCTTAAGAAGTGAGTATGTGCTGTGATCCTGTGATGATCCTTGATGTGAGTGCGTGCACGGGTGCCTGCCAGCGCTGGAAAATAGCACCCGTGCTTCTAAACGCGAGGAGCTCACTCGTTCTAATTCTGGTTCATGTGCGATGCATTGCTACAAAGTTATGCTTGTTTTGATCCTGCAAGCGCCGGAACGAAAACATGAAACAAAATGGCGGCTCTGACAAAGGAATCTCCGTAATATTTGGAAACGCTGCAGTGAGCCCTGCTGCAATCCTTGATTGCTGAACGCGCCCGGCCCTGAGACGCAGACGTGGGGAAGCCGGGTCGCGCCGCCCGTGCATCAGTCCTGGGAGCCAGGGGAACGTGTGAAACACGAGCGGAGCGGCGGCGAGCGCCGGGCCTGCGCATGGACAGATCGAACGTTGGGCGAGATACATTGAGCCCAGGCGCTGAATAGAGAAATGACCGAGCGCTGCGCTGGGCATATGGAGCTGGCTGCTACAAAGTATCAGCTGTCCCCTGCACAGGAGAGAGGGGGAGAGCAGCAGCGGTAGCGCACACGGCTGCTGGGGAGTGGTTTTTGGACACGCGACTGATCGAAGGGGCTGCCACCAAGCCAACATAGGCGCCCCACGCGATCTAAGGCATTAAAAGCCCAGTTGCCCGTGGACAGTGTGGTGGCTAGTGCTGTGGGGTGCGCCAACACATAGGGGACAAGGCACACTCCTGGGGTCTGCCCCCTAGGAGCGCTAGACGTGGAGGAGGTCATAGCATCAGAGGGCCCCAAGAAGTATCAGGACACATATGAGGCCTTGGGCGAGGCAGAGAGGTGCCGGGGTGCACCCGTGGCACTAGGGCTAGCGGCAGTGAAAGGTGAAGCCAGGAGAGGCTCAGTGTATGTGCCCTTGCCTGTTTTTTGGAGAAAAATGCGACCCATGCCTGGCGGAGAAGAGTAACAATAGGCACGACTATTCAATAGCCCAGCAAACAGCGGCCAAACGATACGTGGACTGCTGTGCGTGGGGCACACAGCTGGCTTCTACCGAGACACTAGTGCATGATGTCCTCCAAGATTGTCAGGCCCAGGACCAAACAACCCACGATGGAGGCCTATGCTAAATCGCCTCCTGGCGCGGAGGGGGGCAGGAGTAAGGGGACCCCTGCAGCAGCGGCTGACACACCGGGCACGATCCAGGAGGTGCTGGCGGCGATCGCTGACTTAAAAGTGGCCTGGGAGACAAAGCTGGGCCTGGCCATGAAAGAGCTGCAGGAGGGCCTGGACCTCAAGATCGGAACGGTCCAGGAGGAGGTGAACCTGCTGCGACAGGATGTGCGGACGATTGCGGAGCGCACAGGGGCCCTGGAGAAGGAGATGGCCCCGACCACAGAGGCATGTGCCGCGCAAGCTAAGGAGCTCCATGCCCTCGTGCAACGGGTGGGAAATCTGGAAGACAGGGCCGAGCAGGCCGAAGGACGCGCCAGGCGCAACAACATCCGCATAGTGGGCCTACCGGAAGGGATGGAGGGCCAGACCCCACACAATATGTGGAGACTTTGTTGTTACAGGAGATAACTGGCGGGGTGCTATCCCAGGGGTTTGCGGTGGAACGGGCGCACAGGGCCCTGACAAGGAGACCGGCTCCCGGAGCCCCCCCGCGGCCAATGATCGCAAACATTTTGAATTACCAAGATCGGGAGAAGATTCTTGAATTTTTCCGTAAAGGAGGAACGATCGAGAGGGGGTCCGCAAAGATCACAGCGTACCCGGACTACACACTGCTCGTACAGCGCAGCAGAATGAACTTTGGATCGGTGAAGAGAAGGCTAAGGGAAGCAGGCCACCGCTACATGTTGCTTTATCCATCCAAGCTGAAGGTGTTTTACAGGAACAGATCCCTTTTCTTCGAGACACCAGCCGATGCGATGGACTGGCTGGACACGCAGGGCCGGCCCCAGGAATCGGATGCCCGGAAGGAGGCTGCGGAAGATAAGTAGCATGCTGCTATGGCACCCGGGGAGACATAGCTGAGACACTGGGACTGGAATATAGTCATGTAACATGCTTGTGGCGAGCGTATTGTGACGACGGCTGGCTGGACCCGTTGGGCGCACTTCTCTTAAAATAGATGATAGGGAGCTGCCGAGACGCATCTCTTGACCCCAATAGTTGTATACTTAGTTAGGTCACTGTTAGATCGGTGACGCCCCGCGGGGTCCTAGTCTTCGGACACGAGACAGGACCAGACGCGGGTGGGCCTGAGATCCAGGATGGAGCTGGGCACTTGTTGGGGTAGGGTAGGGTAGGGTGGAGGGAGGGGGGAAGTTGTGTGCTGTGGTGTGTAAGGGGGAGGGGGGTTTTGTTTGTAAATTTTGGGGAGAGAGCCGGGAAACAAATTACCAATGGGAGCATTAAGGGAAGGGTTAGGATGGGAGTAGTCCGAATAGATGGCGTCGGGTAATCTCAAAGTTGTAACCTGGAATGTACGGGGCCTTAACAGCTACCTAAAACGGAATAAAGTGATGCTGTACTTAAAGAGGATGCGCGTAGACATAGCCCTGCTGCAGGAGACCCACCTCACGAGGGAGAAGTTGGAGGTGGTTGGGAAGAAATGGAAGGGCACTGTTGTAGGTGCTGCGTATTCGGCGTATGCTAGAGGGGTCATCACCTGGATGGCGCCGCATGTGCCATTCCGGGTGCTTGGCTCTACGGTAGACCCGGAGGTAGGATGGTGGTGGTAACGGGCCTCCTGGAAAAAAGGGAAGTGCACATCGTAAATGTGTACGCCCCCAATAACGACACAGCAGCTTACTTTAGGACTCTTTACAGTAAACTTGGGCCCCTAGCAGGGGGCACGGTGGTGTGGGGGGGGGGGGACTTTAATTGTACCCTGATTCCCGGGATGGATAGGTCAATGGACAGGGCAGGAAAAACGGCGCCGGCGGCTAGAGCGCTGGGAACATTACTGAAAGACCTAGGCCTAGAGGATGTGTGGAGGAGGTTGCACCCTGAGGATAGGCAATATTCACACTACGCAGCGCCACATGATTTGCATACTAGGCTAGATTCTATATTTGTGACGGCTGAGATTGTGGGAGACATAGTGGGAGCGGAATATAAAGTATTGTCTGACCACTCACCCTTGGTGGTGGAGTGGAGGCACCAGCCCCCAAGACCGCGGATCCCAACATGGAGGCTCCGGACCGAGGCGCTGCAGGACGAGGGGTTCCGGGAGGGTCTGCGGGATGCCATCGAAGAATATTTTGATATAAACACGGGAAGTGTACACTCTGTGGGCACTCTGTGGGAAGCGTTCAAAGTGGTGGTGCGTGGGGTAGCCATCTCCAAGGCTAAAGGGCTCCAGGGGGGTATAGAAAGGGAACTCCAAGCAGCGGAAAGGGAGCTGGAGGGTCTCACGCGTTGTGAAAACACCGCCCACGACAACAAAACTAAGATAAAAGAGCTACAGGTGTCCTGCAGTGCACTCTGGGATAGGCTGTGCAGACTCAACTACAGGAAATATACGGAGAGGATACATGCAGGAGGCGACAAGCCGGGCAGATTGCTGGCCTGGCTGTATAAGAGTGAGTCCCCCCGCTCGGTGATCAGTGAGGTTAAGGATGAAGAAGGTTGCATGCGCAACACCCTAGATGAGGTAAACAAGGAGTTCCTTCAGTTTTATAGACATTTGTACGAGGACACAGGGGAGGATATGGGTCAGGACATACTGGACACATTGGAGGACATAGAGTTGCCCACCCTGGATGACCTGGAACGCGCAGAATTAGACCCACCGGTCACTGCAGATGAGCTGGAGGCAAGGCACCTGGTTTAGACGGGTTGCCTAGTGAGTTTTACAAAACATATAAGCAGGAGCTGCTCCAGCCACTGCTCGCCACTTTCAACTAGGCCTATGAGCAGGGGGAACTCCCATTGTCCCTCCGCGAGGCCGTGATCATCCCACTCTTGAAACCAGGTAAGCCGGCCATGGAATGCGGGTCTTATAGACCGTTGTCCATGCTTAATCAGGACAGCAAAATACTTACTGCGATGCTGGCCAATAGGTTGAAGAGGGTGATTGGGAAGCTGATACACCCAGACCAGACAGGATACGTTCCGGGCAGGAACATTACCGATAACCACAGGAGGCTGCACCATATCATTGACCAAACTGAGGGAGATACGGGTGAGCTGGCCATGGTGTCGTTAGACGCGGTCAAAGCCTTCGATTCGGTAAGGTGGCCCTGGTTGAAAGTGGTCCTGAAGGGATATGGAATGGGACCTGGATACCTCAGGTGGGTCCGGTTGCTCTACAGCGCCCCGATGGCAAGAGTCAAAACAGGGTCCATAATCTCAGACACCTGGCAACTTAGTAGAAGGACCAGACAGGGGAGCCCCTGGTCGCCCATGGTATACATACTGGCATTAGAGCCGTTGGCAATATACCTACGTCATCAATACGGGGAGGTGGGCATAGGCACAGTTAGCGGTAGGCACCTGATATCACTATATGCGGATGACATGCTTCTTTACTTGCGTTATCCGGAAGAAAATCTGCAGTATGTGTTGGAGGTAATGGAACGATATGCTGCCCTTTCTGGCATATCAGTGAATCCCAGAAAGACTAGTCTGTTTCCTCTGGGCAGATACAGGAATGTCCCGTTGCAGAGGTTGCCTATCCTACCAATTCTATGGCAGACAGAGACATTCAGGTATTTGGGAGTAAATATATACCACAAAATAGAGGCGGAACACAAAAATAATACGGAAAGAGCGATAGAGGGGATTAAGAACAGCATGGTGTTTTGGACCAAATTGCCCCTGACCATGATGGGGAGAGCGGCCTTGCTCAAGATGGTGGTCTTACCTAGACTTTTCCACTTTTTTGTGAATGTCCCGTTTTTGATACCCAGAAGCTTATTCGTGAAACTTCATAGCGTGTGCAGGGGTTTTTTATGGGTTAACTCCAGGAACAGGATGGCCCTATGGAAGCTTCAGAACCCGCATGACAAGGGGGGCATAGGCCGCCAAATTTTGAGCTCTATTACTTGGCGGGGCAGCTGCTGTATGTAGCCAGGTGGCTTTCGGCGGAAGACTCGGCGGAGGCGCGGCTTCTGCGTGGAGATTCAGCCCCATACTTTCTGAAGGAAGTGATGTGGTTGCGTAGGGATAAACTGGTGGGCAGGGGGCAGCTGCTAAGGCTGGGCTGGGAGATCTGGCAAAGGACTTGGGGGATGATGGGGATCCGGAGCCATACTCCCAGCAGGCCCCGCTGGTGGCTTTGTGTGGGAGCGACTCTCAACTACTCGAATCGGTCCGGAAATATTGGGAACAGGTAGGCCTGGCCACCCTCTGAGACATATGGCAGGATGGCGAGGCATTGGACTTCCAGAGGTTGCAGGAAGAGATGGGGGTGCACGGTGGCCAATATATAACTCATGCTAGGCTTGTGAAAAAGACTAGAGAAAGATGGCCCGAGACAGTGCTAGCGGAAGAGCCTGATGCCTCCCTGGAAACCATGTATGATGTGTCGGAGGGAGGGCACGAAATCGCGAGGATATATGAGCTCCTGCGAGTGAGGGCGGGGAAGGAGTTGCTCCAACTAAGACAGGATTGGGAAGAGGAGGTGGGAGGACCCATGACAGATGGGCAATGGGAAAGGGCTCAGAGGTACCACAAAAAGGTGTCCCGGAATGCGAGATTCCAACAACTTCAATTATATGTTACTCACAGGGCTTATCTGACTCCTGGGAAGGTTGCAAAGTTTGGAGGACTAGCCATGCAGCAATGCCCTAGGTGTGGGGAGGTGGATGCAGGGCTGCTACACATGTTTTGGGCTTGCCCGAAAGTGCGCAGGTTCTGGGAAGAGGTTAAAACAAAGCTGGCTGATGGGGGAGTGGTGCTGGATGTGGAATCGGCTTGGTCATGAATGTTGGGGCTTTTTCCTAGACCCAGGCACTCCAAACACATAAGCAAAATGAAGGACTTGGCTTATGTTTTGGCCAAGCGCAGGATCGCAATGGGCTGGAAGGCGGCCCATAGGCCTAGGGTGGAGCTATGGTGGGCGGACCTCTTGAAATGGGCGGAAGCTGAATCTGTTGTCTGGTTTGAAGCGGTTACCAGGGGGGGCGAGGAGGAAGTAGGGCCCCTGCTGGCCTGGCGGCAATTGGTGACCTCTATGGCTAATCCCCACCAGGGTAACAATGAAACAGAAGATTCGGGCGATGACCGCTTAAGTATTGTGCCACCCGATAATGCTCCAGTAGAAGACATGTGCGACTTGGCTCTAGTTTAAGGGGGGGACGGGGGGGAGTTGGGGAGTTTTAATGGAAATACGATGGTCTAATGATGCTTTTTGCGTATTGAAACAGTTGTAATGTTTGTTTTGTTTGGTAAAAAATTTTTTTTTAAAAAGTGAGTACGTCACCTGTTGGTCGTGTCCTTCCTCTTTTTGGGGCTCTCCATGATCGATTTGATCTAGAGCCTCCTGAGTTCCCTTTGTGGGGGGGGGGGGTACCTCCTTACTCCACATTTCCTGGAGGTTACTCTCGCAGGGGGGATTTCTTGGGACCCTTCGCTGTCAGGGGCGGCTCCTTTCCTCTCGTCTTGGAAATTGTAACTTACTTTGACCCTACTCATGGGCCTGTTCTTGGTCTGGTACCCAGAGCCCCCCAGATGGAGACACTTCCCCAGCACCTACTTGTCCTTGGAGAAGTATGTTTTATCTCCTCGCTACTCTTATTGTTAATCTTGTGGGCGGGGGGGAATGGTTGGTTTATCCTTTGAGAAGAGTGTCATTTACTTTCAAGGGGCCTCCCACCATTGATGGCCTTCTTACCCCTGGTGGGGAGAAGGTTCTTGCTTTATTTGTTTCCTGGGCTGATATGTTTCTCTTTGGCCTCCTGAGGTACTCTACTTTAGCCCTGAGGGATAGGTTAGTTCTCTCCTGTTTTCTTGGATGCCTGGCTATCTCCTTCCACCTTTTAATTGTTCATCCCAGAGCAGCGGACTTCTGCTCCCTTGTCCTGGGGAAATATTCTCAGCCTTATTCGCACTGCTCCTAGTCCTTAGGCTCGCCCCAGTCTGTTTGGGTTCCTAGGGCATTCCCTCAACCCTGATGCATGGCATTGCTATCGCCTTCGCTATCTCCCGTGGCTCTCCCTTTGCTGGTGCTCTCTCTCGCTATTCCTTTGATGTTTTACTTGGTCCCTCCGACCCGTTTGCTGGTTGAGCATATACGCTTATCTTTCCTGCCGGTTCCCGCGTGTGCTTCTCCGGTCTTTTATTGGCTTATTGGGGGGGGGGGGATCAGCTAAGGCTTGCACGCCAATGCGCACCACCAGTGCCCTTATCTCGTTGGGCGCACCTCCTCTCCCTCTCCGCTTACCGTGACGGGGCTTCGCTCTGAGCGAAAAGATAAGGGTGGGCCTCCTGTTGCTCCATACCGATCGGCTTGTCTCTGATCCTCTTGGTCTCCCTCGTCGCTCTTCTCCTGTTCCTTATTCTCAGGGGGATGTTTCCACACCAGTCACCTGGTTTCCTTCACCCGCCGTCACGGGCTGCCGGCTCTCCTGTCCCACCTCGCAGCCGCGGTCCTGCAGCTGGCTCCTCCTGCTCAGCCTTCTTCTCCTGGCCTCCCCTCGGGCTCAGACGGCACTGCCTCCCAGACTCTAATCAAACTGCTCCCGCTTGGGAAGCCTGTTCCGTTCCGCTGCGGCTGTTGAGACACCTGAATATGCCCCTTTCAATGCAGGCGCTTCTTGTCATCGAATTTCGCTGTCTGGGGAGGGCTTTAGCTCACAAAGATTCAGTCGGGAAGCCCTGAGGATCGTGAGAGCATCAATCACAGTACTCTCCCTAAAGTGGCCATTTTGGAACCTAAACTTTATATCTGAAATACACCCCCAGATATTTATAATCAGTCACCCTCTCAACCCATGAGTTTGTGATAAATATTTTTCTGTTCCATCCTCTTCTTGTCTCTGAAGCACATATATTTATTTTTTCCCCCAATTTATTACCAGATCATTTACATCTGCAAATCTTGTTAATTTGTTTACTAATCTAGTGAGTCCCACCCTAGTGTGTTCCATCAGGACCACACCGTCCGCATACGAAATCCAGACTACAGGTTGATCTCCAAGTTTTGTGTGAAATTTCTCAATGTTTATTGCAAGACGCTTTGGCAGATCATCCATATAAAGAGTAAATAACATGGGTGCCAGCACACAACCTTGTTTCAAACCATTACAGGTGTTTATTTCTTCAGTGTAGGTGCCTGTGTTATCCAACCTAACCCTGACTCTTTAGTATTCGCTTCACTTCAGGGAGCCCCAACTTCTCCAGCTTGGTCCATAGAGTTCCACGATTAACCATGTCAAATGCTGACTTAAAGTCGACAAATAGCAGGTGAAGAGCCTGGGTGCCAACTTTACACGCCCTATTCATCAGCATATTAAGCAAAAGCAGGCTATGGACCATACTGGACCCGGCTTTGAAGCCCATCTGTAAGTCTCTTTTCCCCTGCCCAATCTTTTAGTCTATCTAATACCAGTGCTCCAAACATTTTTCCTGTATTGTCAAGCATAGATAGTAGTCTGTAATTAGATGGATCCAGTCTCTAATTCTTTTTATGAATAGGTATAATAATTGCGCTTTTCCAACTATTAGGGACAGTTCCTTCTGCACAAACCCTCATATACAATGACATTAAATTATCACCCCAGCCATCAGGGTCCCTTTTTAGTACCACGTTTGCCAGTCCATCTGAGACTTGGGCCCGTGACACTTTTAATTTCTTTTTTCATAATTATCTCATCAACCTCAAAGGTAATAACATAGGGAGCTTTTCCCCCACCACGAGTCTAATAATTATTAGCAGTACTCTCACCATAAACCCTTACCATATGAGTTATCCATGTCTGCTCGTCAATAGGATCCAGCTTGATTTATTTTCTTTTAAGTAATTAAAGATGTGCCACATAGTTTGTATCTTTCTTGACCCGTTGTTTTGACATGTTCTGCCACCGAATGTTTTTATCATTCATGTGCCATCTTTTTAGCCAGCTTGAGTATTTATTATTCTCTTTTTTTAATAATTAGGGATGTCAGACTCATTTCATGCCCCTGTTTCCTTATATTTCTAATTTGTTTTCTAAGGCTAAAGTTTGCGGCTCTAATTGGGGGGGGTGGGGGTGTGTGTGTGTGTGTGTGTGTGTGTGTGTGTGTGTGTGTGTGTGTGTGTGTGTTTCTTACAGTCAAGATGAGAGGCACTACCCCATTCTCCAGAGAATTACCAGGAAACCAGCTTCTGTAGAAAAATGTCCTCTTCATTTAAACAGACCATGCACAACACGTGACCGTCAGTAAAATCCACATATATCGTGGTGCTCCATAATATATGGCCCAAATTGACGCGTTTCGCAGTTACCTCACCGCTTGATATATACCTTTCTATCGGGAGAGCCTCCTTTAATCTGCTTCATGTACCAGTTTGATTTCCTGTGCAGAAACCTTTGTTCTTATACACACTTTCGATGGAGGTTATCGATGCAATATGAGCTTTCATTGCATTGATATTTCGTTAAGACCATGTGATAAGGTTTTTACTGTCATAAATTGCCACATCGCCTATGTACTAGGGATGTAACGGTATTACGGTATACCGTTAAAGATACCGTGAACCACTTAATTGAACAATAATAACCGTCACATTGTTTATACCGTTGCTTTTCAATCTGATTTGGAAAGGCTGCAGTAAGCAAGTGCTGCGTAGTCTTGGCAGACGGCACATCCAACAGTGCAAGACCAAGTAGTTTCAGATGGAGCAGTTTTTAATGCCATTCCATAAACCACACGTGCCTGACACAAAATCAATATGTTAGCAATAGGAAGAATAAATACAGTGCCAAGAAGGAAAAGGGTTTACTTTGGGTTGGAGGCTTTGGGGTTTATATATTTATAATGGATAATGTTTTCTAAACATATGAAAATGGGGATTTCCCTGGTTCTATCATTGAATGTACATATAAGTCACATTGCGAAATGTACTCATCTCTGTGGGTATTCCTTGTTGCCATACCAAAGGGTAACATGTCTGTGATTACTGAACACCTTTTGGCCCGCAAGTGAACTAAAGGCTGTAACGTAAAGATAGAGTGCGTGTGCATGAGCACAAGCGTATACTACCATCAGACTCCATTGATCTGTGACATGCAGGTTATCGAGATGGCAACATGTTCATCTTCACCAGTAGCCAGTGGGGGAGCTAAAAGCCTAAATGGCCACTTAAGAAAAGCTATTCAGTTTGCTTTGCCAGTCGCAGCAGGGCTCGCCCCCACCCCACTCCTCTCCACAGGTGTGTTTGTGTTTGGTGGAATCAAGGGGTGGCATTTCAGTGGAAAGTATGTTGAAAAGCCCAATTCTGCCAATGGGTGCCTGGTTTTGTTTGTGATGATAAATCTGACAATTTATGACCTTTTAGAAAATATTTGTTAAGATTAGTTAACTCCACCTGCTATACCGCGATAACCATGATATACCGTCATTTGGCAAGAAGGTTATTGTACCGTCATAAAACTAATACCGTGACACCCCTACTATGTACTTGCATTTTTCCAACTGACACACAACTTTCATTTTTACCGAAATCATGGCATGATCACTGTGGTCTGTAAATTTAGTAGATCATTTTTGTACAAGGTCAATGGCATCACCACTAATTATAAAATAATCTAATGTGGCTGTGCCATGTATCCCCTTGTAATAGCTCCCGGGGTATTGCCTCTTATTTGACGGTTAAGCAAGATCATACCACGCCCTGGTTTATTTGGTGTTCCATTTGTACATCAGCATTGCGAGTGCGAATTCCAGCATAAGGTCAGATGCGTTTCTCAGCATTTAAAGCTTTAAGTTTGCAGCTATCTTGTTTTTCATTACATTGGGCATTTACATTGCCACCAATTAAAATCCGAGAAATCCCCGATTCAGTCTGCCATGAAGAGACTTATTGTGTCATGTATTTCAGTTAACATACTACCTGGAGTAACATAAGTCTTAATAATCAACACCTTACTTTCAACTTCACCATCCATGATCTTAGCTTCCATGGCTAAAACATTTAGTACATTATTTGACACTTTTGGTCTCCTAGCAGCATAAGCATTTTTTCACCCAATTCTTAATCCACCTTTAGTAGGACCTATAGGACCTTTGATTGCAGAGGATTGCAAGATATTATATCCGTCAATTAACATTTCAGCAGTCGGCCATGTTTCTTGCAGAAGGAAGCAATCGTAGTTGTACAAAAATTGATGAATTTAATTGCTCTCCTAAGAGTGTCTGTGTCCCCTGGTATTCCAGGATAGTAACTTCATGAATCGGGGATGTTTTAGATGATTTACAGGAAGAAGCATTGTTAACTATGACCATCATGCCCCCCCACAGTAGATATTTCATTGGGTTGATCAAGTACTACCTCTCTTTCATGGCCGATAGTTGTTACAGTGAGCCCATATCGGTCAACACTAGTGGGTTTTCTATCACCTAGTGTTCTCTAGTACATTCCTTCAAACATTTATTTGATAATAGTTGCATGTCTTGGTTATAGTCATTTCTAGGTCTTTGTTGGGTAGCACAATTGTCAATGGAGTCACTTTTTACAATGTCCAGGTCATATCCCATCTTTAATAGTCTACTTGCATGTGATCATATCATCTCTATTGTATCTTGGGAGTAGAAGTGAATAACTTCGATAAGGGTGACACTGTCTGGTGCTGTCCTGCTCTGTTTCCCTCCGGTGCTCCAGGCTCCACCCACCATATTGCCAAAGAGGAAGAGGAGGTGTTAAAACCCCCACCAATGCAGCCCTGCGGCGAAAGCCCGCCAGCGATAAGGGCAATGCTGTCTGGAAGTGCCAGCGGATTAGAAAAGCAGAGCTGTCCACCCCTCGCTGCTTCGAGTCCATCAGAAAAACATCATACATCATAGATCCTGTGAAAAATCTCAATACAACTAGGAGATGAGGAGTCCGGCCTGCTGCTGAACTTTAAATCCAGGCAATTATGAAGAGTGGGTAAACCACAGGCTGCGGCTGTATCCATTGACATTTAATTGCTGATTATCGCTGCCAACGTGGGTGGGGGAGTGGATGCATCTTGGAATAGACATCCTGATTGACATTGACCTCCTCCTCCGGGATTAAAGTGCTGCATCTCAAACCAAAGGGGAACCCCTGTGAGTGGCCACATCAAGTGTACTACCTTTTGCATTTTGCTCCTCTTTTGCTGACAATTGGGCCACGATACTATACGACACTACACGAAAAAAGTGAGGCGCACTGTAGTTTCTGTCACCCCATCGCCCCACTGCCCAATTGCTGTATGTAGTCCTAGAGGTCCCAGAACTGGTGCAAGTCTGACCCAAACGGGCCTTGGAACATCACAGAGGAACCTGTGCACAGTCTCCGCCTTGCCGGCAACGAAAACCCCTAGGGCTCCTAAAAGGGATTGTCCTGGCAAAATAGGAGCATTAGAGATCGCACTAAATAGGGCACAAGCTTTTGTGTGATTTGTGCCCTGCTTGTGGGATTTGGTAAGCGGAGAAGAGAGCCTCGGACTAGGTGGGCTCCCTGAGCTGTCAGGCATGCGTCCACTGCCTCTCCCCCTTTATTTTTTTCCCTTGATTCCACCCGTCTACTGGGATTTTAGTCCATCTTTTCTTTTTGGTATTTTTCTTTTTTTGTTTTTCCTTATGTCGATCATGTCGGCCTATGTACTGTTCTTAGCCACATAACCAGTTGGTTGCTGTCTGATGGTTGCCTTGCAGACATTGACACGTTGAATAGGACTGAAGGTCATAGGCAACTCCCTTACGGTCCTTAAACTGGTCATTTTATTAACAGGATTCTTTTTTATTGTTATTATTGTGGACTAGTTTTAACAAATATATTTTTAAGCATAGTACTGTATCAAAACTGTAACCTATCATATTTTGTAACATAATTAATATAAAATAGATCTTACTAAAACAGTTCCTGATACCCCCGAAGGCATGCAAATTGTTTGAACCCATAAAGGATGGATGTAAATGTACTTATTACAGAAATAGAGAACTTGCTCCATAACATAGAAGGCCCAACGAATAACAAACCTGTCGCACAGGCCCCCTTGAAACCAACTATGGCATCTAATTGTGTGTCGCAGGTCGAGGACTTTGAAATCCTCCCTGAAAGCGTTGCACCAATCTTAAATCCTGTGCAACAATTCAGTATAAAGAGAAGGATTTTATGGATGACTTTGAGATTGGGAAACATAAGGGGCAAGAGGGGGCGGGGGCAGAATTTTCCTCTAGAGCCTGAAATTAGCAGGGTTGATGGGGTACAGATTATTGAACTGCACCGCAAAGTAGATGACCTCTTATTAATGGATAGCCCCACCCATGTGCTAAATGAGTTAGATCCTACCAAAGAGATGGGGTTAACTGCTAAAACCGCCATACCAGATGAACACACAGAAATGATGGTACCGGTATCCAATGTATACCCAAGTTCTGCAGGAGGGTAACCTGGGGGAACCGGTCCTCGCACACACACGAGAAGGATTACAAGACCAAGCAAACAACCCTCTCGGAACACTGCTGCTTCCCCACAAGGAGGGATTAGTAGAGCGACACAAACAGATCAAAGGGATAGAACTATCTACGCAGAATGGGTGAAGGAGGGGGAGCTAGTGAGAAAATTGAGGGAATACTTTCACTCACTGAGCTTATGTGGCTCAATAGAGAGAATGATCAGTGTAAAACTTGAAAAGGTCAGGATTATACTGTCCTGTATCAAGGAGCAAGTGGCCACTACCCTTATCCCCCAAGCCCCACAACACGACCAACCCAGGCGATCAAATAGCCCCGAACATAGACCTAATATGGCTCCCATATTCACCCGGCCCATTCCATGCTCCCCAAAGCGGGACTATTTGCCGAGAGCATTCTACAAAATGGGCCACCAAATGTGAGGCGGAAGGGAGCAATGCGGGAACATGAATCCATCAAGCCCCTCTTTTCTGGGGGGGGGGGCGACTAGTACCTAACACAAATGTAGGTAGAATGTATATGCCACTACTAAGCTCTCCAAACTTGACTCCCCTAGGCCAGGGAGATAACAGAGAAAGGGGGAGTGACCATCGAACTGGCCCCTGGAATCATGCCTATGGCCATATTAGAGCTGGAGGAACCCCAGCTACTTACAAAGTCAGATTACATAATGTAGCTAGGGTGGGGAATATGGTACACGAAACTCAGGAATCCCTGGTAAACAAATGCATACGCTACATAAGGAATACAAGGGGGTGCAAGTCAGTAATTAGAAGCGACAAAATACACTGTGAAAGACTTAGCCCCACCCTGCCTCCCCATGGCCACAATGATGCAATTGTAATAGCTCTGGGAAGCACATCTCTCATGGAAGGTCTCTTGTCCATCGATTATCGGGCATACCCCCTGCCAGGATCAACTATATCAATTAGGCCAACCCTAAACACAGCACCAGAGAGAACGGGGGGGGAACCATACCAAAAGGTAGACCATAGAGGCCCGGTGGTTCCTAGACCGCCAGCCAATACCAGCCAGGTGGGTACTGACTGGGATGGTGGTGGAATGACATCATATTTGTCCCGTAGTTGAGTCCCAATTGTGTGAGGATGCTATTAATATAACATCATGAAGTATAGCAGGCCTTCTTTTAGACCCCCATTGGTGCAGTCATATGCAGGGTTTTGATGTAATATGCTTCCAGGAAACCTGGGAAGTACAAGCACTCCCTTTCCCGGGCTATGACACACATGATATTCCAACAGTCAAAAGAAAAAAGGGCAGACCATTAGGTGGTCTGTCTGTATGGATTAAAATCTTGTTTGGAAAATATTATAGATTGAATCCGGTTCCCCTGGTTTACAGATGTTGGAGTGTGGCTCACGTGGTGGTGATTAACTCTCATTAATGTTTATAATCAAGTTTCTAACAAACATACATCAAACGCGATAGCTTCCCTCGCTCCCTAAGTCTTCTTATTTCATCTATGGCGGGCGAAGCCCATAGAATTATAGTGGTGGTGGATATGAATTTACAAATAGAACTCCAACGGGACATGGAGGGACTTTGGGATGATCTCGATGAGGCATGGGATATTCTGAACTTGAATGCTCTCAGGCTGAGGAGGGAACATCCACAAGGCTGTGAGCTCTGCAACAGTGCTCCTGGGACTGGGCCTGAGGGCATGTAATGTGCGGTTCACGGATGATCAGCCGACAAGACCCACCTTCATGGGGATTGATAGAGCCACGCACATAGACGATGTCCTTCTGTACATGTGGCTGTGGCCATTTGCAAAAAACATTAGTCATTGACAGTTTGGGAAGTGATCATAGGCCCTTGTCCCTGAGCTTGATGTACATGGGCAGGTCCAAGAGAGTTCTCCAACATAGGCCCAGAAAATCCCTAATAATTCAATGCCAAACGGAAAAAAAAGATTAAGTGGACTGATCTATGATATAGCCCTTATTCACCTTGAACATTTGCTTACCCGGTTACCCTAGACACAGAAGTGCTAAGTGCGTACGATAGGTTAACCCAGGGCTTACTGCCCTTTGTAACCAAATCGTGTAAGAAAATCAAAAAACATGCTACACAAGGGGTCTGTTGCTATGACACTGAGTGCAAGAAAGCTAATCTAGGTGTCTTGGCCTGCTTAAAAAAAGCAGCCAAGGTATCAACCGAGATGAACTGTGGTCAAGGAGAGCGCTCTACAGACAGTTAATAAAAATTAAAAAGGATGAGTTTGAGTGGGTGAAATTCCAAGAGGCCACGAACCAGGGGGACTCAAATTGTTCTGGGGAATTATCATTGGAAGCACAGAAGCCAGTGATAATGGCCCTGACGACAATATCATGCCATCTGCATGGAAAGTACATTTCCAGATTCTGTAAGGAACGAGAGGTACTTTCGAGACCCAGAATATAGCAGATGTATAGGCTGCACCGTTTTAGCACCTTTTTGATGTGATCCTCAGGGCTAACAAAGTCCCCCAGTCCTGGCAGAAAGTCACACTAATCCCCATATATAAAAAAGGAGGACTAGAGTACCCGATGAACTACAGGCTCATATCCCACTCAGATGGGGTAAGAAAAATATTTACTAGAATCATATACAAGCAGATTCAAGCAAGGGTCGTTCAGGTGGGCCTAGTAAACCACCTACAGGCGGGATTTGGGCCCAAGATAAGTACCATCAACCAGGTGTTCTGCCGGAACCTGATCACGCAGAAATATGCAAACCTGAGGAACATGAACCTGTATACAGTATTCAAGGAATGCAGGTCCGCATTTGACTGCGTGTCAAGAGATAAGCTGTGGGCCATTATGGCCAGAAGGGGGATTCCTGGTAACCTCCAGATTATTTTCACCTATAATCTCATAACAATGCAAGGGTTTGCTGGGGCCTGGGTGGTGAACTGACCAAACCCTTTCCCATAACAAGAGGGGTGCGTCAAGGGTGTGTCCTTGCCCCCCTTTTGTTCCTCTTCTATATCGATGAAGTGTATCAATTAGGTTAGGTGAAGGAGCAGCGATTATCCTAAACTAGGGTTGGAAGCTATTCGAATCCTCCTTTTTGCGGACCACGCTGTTATTCTATCCACATCTGTTAAAGGGCTGGAAGTTACCCTGGGAGGTGGAAAAGTGCACTGACCTACAAATGGAGGTCAGCATCGAGAAAAGCAAGGTTATGGTCTTTCTACCAACATTTTAAAAGCTTCCTAAAGTTAAATTGAGTATCTGTGGAAGCCCCCTGGAACAAGTACGCAGCTATGACTATTTGGGTGTAAAGCTGTACGCTCGGGGTAGCTGGAACCCACAGTTGGTCAAATCAAGTGCAGCACTAAATAAATACACTGGGGCAATTTGGAGATTCTTTCATGCACATGGACAGGCGGCTATCGCCCCAGTCTTCACCATATAGTCTGCCCAAGCAAAGTCTGCGATGCTCTATGGGGGTGCGATCTGGGGTCATGCACCCAACAATAAACTGGGTGTGGCAGAAAAAAGCTTTCCCAAGGGCTTACTTGGATTGTCTGCGTGTCCGGGAATACCAACTTATTTAGAGCTCGGGTTTGATCCTATAGGTGTTATCACCCTCAGGCCCATACTCTATTGGATTAGGGTTTGGACTACACATGAGCTTAGTGTGTACCGCAAGGCCCTACTGCACCTGATGGACCAAGAGGGTACTTGCGCCCATGTGAAAGGGTACCTAACCAGTAACCACTTAGAAGCTTACTGGTTTAATCCATCAAGTATACGAGAGGCTCTAGCGGTAGATTAAAGAATATGGTGCGGGAGACAGTGGTAGCAGACATGCTGAATGAGTGTGGAATCCCGGCCACAGGGTGGCTTTTACCTGGAATGCAAAATAGTTCAGGGGTTTGAAACCTACCTGGAAGTGGTTACACCCCCTATGCCCGACACCTATATACCAGATTCAGGATGGGCCAATCAAATCTGGCAACAACCTGCACTTCTAGATGGGTTGTGGTAAGAAATGATACCTGCCAAATTTGCGGCCAAGCAAGGGAGATCTTAAGCCACTTTCTGTTTTTCTGTGAGAGATACGTTGGTACAAGGAATAGGTACCTGAATTAACTTTGTAACCGCTATGGTAATTGACGTACAAGGGACCCCTTGTTACTATTCCGCCACTCTTAAAACATCAATATAGTATATTTTGTGGTGTCGTACCTGTACCAGGCATGGCACGTAAGATGAAGTGCCCTGAATAGTGGCTAAGTCTAGCGATTGAACGTGCCCCACGGCGCCGGTTTAACTATCCAGGTATTGACCATGTAAAGAACCCATTTCCTGGGGTACACTGTGTTCTAAGAACGTAAGATACATGAGGCATGCTTGTGCCTTACAATGACCGCACATTTGCACTCTTATAATTATTTGTATAGAGGGTACGATCAAAATGATACTTAAGGTTGTTGACTATGCCTTCCTCATTAGCACCAAACAGAAATAAATGACCTTTGTGATAGGGATGCACTGTTTAAAAAAGAAATATATATATTTCTTTATTAGTATTTAACAAACATTTTCAAACAACCCCTCCACCCCTGCCCACCCTGAGGGACTGCATGCCCTAGATGTAGGATTTCAGGTATATATAGTTTATCTAAGGAGCTCGTCGGGTGCATCAACAGTCACTCTTATGTCCAGCACCCGTACATTTTGTGGGCACCATTTCAAGAAAAGGATAATTTCTCCACAATCCCTTCGGAATCTCTTCGCATCCCCTTCGATCTTATAAGTAATCCACTCCATTGCTGCTATAGCCCACAGTTTGCGAAGCCAGCACGCCGCCGTGGTTGGGCTTTTATTTTCTCCTGTTTTTGCAATTACCATCCAGGCCGCTATTAGTAGGGTTACCAATGTTCTTTTCTGTGGCTTTAAGATTATATGTTGCTCTGGATCTACTAGTCCACATAGATTCTCGCCTAGAGAGAGAGGTTGGATCACAAACTATTTTCTGCAGGTGACCCGTAACTTCTTCCCAAAAACCCTTAATCTTGGGGCACCCCCACCATATATGTCTCCAGTCACCAATGTCCTTTCACCCCTTCCAACATTCCGAAGAAGCCGAGACATACTTTTTATGTAATCTACTAAGGGTGTAGTGCCACTGTAGCATCATTTTATACCAGGCCTCTCGTAGCTGTACAGACCTGGTCAATTTCGGGATATTCCTCCACATTTCTTCCCAGTCACCGACCGGGACCGTTTGTCCCAACAAGCCTTCCCAGGCTATCTGGAACGGCCAAGTCTTTTGGTCTGAGCATTCTTGCTGTATCATATATAAGTCTGCTACTAAGTGTTTGAGAGGTTACGAATGTCTCAAATTTTGTTAGAGGTCTAACTGTTGCTTTTCATATCTCCTTCTGTCCTTCTGTTGTAACCAATTCCTCAGCTGTATGTATTCATATCTGTTTCCCACCACTACTCCTACATGCTTCTTACTATCCTCAATTGAAGCAATATCCCCTTCCCACACCACATCTCGAGTCTTTACGCACACACTTTTTTCCACCGAATGAATGAGCCCTTTACAGTGCCTGGGGTAAAATTCGGATTGTTAAACATAGGGGTAAAGGGCGACGGGATAGACAATATATGTCCCCTTTTGATCCACCTATCCCATATATTACATGTTGTACGGAGAACTCTGCTGCACCTAGCACTCGGGGGGGGGGGGGGGGGGAGCTGTCTTTCCCATAGAGCCACAGTAGGCCTACTAATGGGCATCCCGCTACAGCTCTATCCATCTGTGACCAGATTTTGGCCATGCAATCTGAGCACCATTTATGCACGACTCTCAATTGGGCGGCCACGTAATAACGGTGCAGATTTGGCAGCCCCACACCACCTCCCTGCCTTGTGGTCATCAGGAGATCCAATGCCGCTCTCTGGTGTTTACCTTGTCAGACAAATCAAGAAATTAGTGTGTTCATTGATTTAAAAAAAGGCTTTCGGGACCGTTATAGGAAGTGTTTGGAACTTATATAATACCCTCGGAAGAGTCCCCATATTCACTGTATTTATTCGCCCTAGCCAGGATAGCCGCATCGGAGTCCACTTGGCATAATCTGTTTGTGTCTTTTTAATTTTAATTAAGTCAAGGTATTTAGCTTTATACTTCGTTGAGACTCTACTGGTTAGTTTTATTCCTAGATATGTTACACTACCCCCAGCGGAATGAAAGGGGAAGCATTTCTGCAGCATGGTGATCATATCTTTAGGTCTACCCATCTACAGCATTTATGATTTACCCATGTTTATTTTCAGTCCCGATAACCCTTCTTGTTCTTAGAGTTCCCACTAGGGCTGGGATGGACGTAACTGGTTCCACTAATGTTAACAGCATATCGTCAGCCTAGGCGGCCGTTTTATGCGTTCCCCCCCAAATGGAACCCCTTTGATATCCTGGTTCATTCTGATTGCAGCCAACAGGGGTTCCAGATAGATGGCATATAGATGAGGAGACAAGGGACATCCCTGTCTGGTCCCACGTTTATAGTGTCCGAGATGTGTGCGTTAACTCCCACTCTAATTGATAGGTTTCTATAGTTCACCTACACCATATGGGTATATTTTGGCTCAAACCCCATTTGTTTCATCACCTGAAATAAGTATGGCCATTTCACCCTGTCGAAAGCTTTTTCAGCAGCTAAAGAAATCATGGTTTCCGGGATCCATTTTATTTCCAATTTCTCTAATAATTGGATCACCCTTCAGTATTGTCCCATGTTTGGCTTCCCACAATAAAACCTGATTGATGCTGCCCTATGACCCCTGGAAGAACCCCCTTTACTCTTTCCGCTAGAATCCCGGTGTATATATTAGCGTCTATATTTAGTAACTCTATGAGCCTATACGACTCGCAGCTTGTAGGGTCTTTATTTGGTTTTTCTTCACCTCTGTCATTGAGCGAGTCACTCCTTCTCTGTTCCGAAAGGTGTTATATAATTTTGTGAGGAAGCATTTAAATTTGTTGCAAAATGTTTTATAGAAAGTTCCTGTATAGCCATCCGGGCCGGGTGACTTATTATTTGGGATGCTCCTTATCGCTCTTTCTACCTCTTCCAAAGTGATTTCTCTTTCCAAGCTTTCCCTGTCATCTTCTGTTCCCTTGGTTAACTTCACCCCGTCTAAAAATGCCTGTATCCTATGGTTCTCCAGGCACCCAGAGGAGTATAACTGTTTATTGGCCCTAACATAGTAGCACTGCTTAAGACTTAAGAGAGCGCTCTCAGCCTTAGTGGTTTTAAACCGCCTAAGTTGTCTCTGTGCTTCCTTCACTCTGTTATAGTTCTCCCTGTTCTTGAGCTCTGTCAGTTCCTTTGGGCCTGTCCCAAGTACTGCCTCCAGATCTTTTTCTAGTTTATCTTTCTCTTTTCGTCTTTGGGCTTTTAAAGAAATCCACTCCCCCCCCCCTCAAAACCGCCTTAAAGGCATCCCATACTGTGCTCTGGGGGATCCCTTGTGCGTCGTTCAGTGCAAAATACTCTGTGATTTTACCCCTCACCGTCTCTCATAGAACATCATCCCTGATGAGTTCTCGGGCATTCTTCAGGTCCACAATGGGTTACTCAGTTTCATTCAACTTCCCCCCCCCCCCCCCCCCGAGGGGGAAATCTTTATTGGTGCATGATCTGTTAGGGAGATCGGGTCTACCTCTGTCTGTTAGTGTGCCTAATATATCCTATCCGGGGTTCCCCATACATAATTTGTTCTTGAGCACGTTTGGTGGACATGGGAGAAACATGTGTACCCCGGATCCTGCCCCTTTTTAGCACTCTAGAGGTCTCATTGCAATTTCGGCCAGCCGATCCCTCACTGCCGTAGATGGGTATTGCCCCTTATTAATAACCCAGTCTCCTGTAAGGATGATCTCCTTTTCTGCAAATCTTTCCAATTTCCCCAGCATCTGATATAGGAAGGCATCCTGCCCAGTATTGGGGGCATATAGTGTACCTATTGTCATTACCCTTTTCTCCAACAGAACTGCAGAAAGATCAACCTCCCATTCGGGTCTGCTAGGGTTTTCATAATCTTTGCCCCCAATGAGTTTATTATGTCCACTAACACTCCTGCTGTTCTATTCCGGGCATTTGCCAGATATCGATGTGCGAACTGTTGTATTTGTATTTTATGACCATCTCCTTTTCTAATGTGTGGCTCCTATAATAGAATCATATCAGCGCCACTTCTTTTTTATCTGTGCACCTAACTTCTTCCTCTTTATCGGGGTGTTTAGGCCCCGTACGTTATGTGAAAGAATTTGCAGCGGCCTCATCATTACTCCATAGCCCCCCACTACCTCATGCTTCCCCTGTGTGCCACTTCCCTCTCTATGTACTCGTAGTCTTTTCATGCGGTCCACCTCCCAGTCCCCCTCCCCCTATCCTTCCCCACTCCATTCCCTGCCTCCCTCCCCACTCCAGTCTAAGCTCAGTATCCTAGGATTCTTCCCACCAGATGGGAACCGGCCCACTTTCTTCCCGGGACCCCTAAGGTTGCACTAACCTTCTAAGATTGCAAGTGGGGCCCCACTCCCTCCCGTATAGGTCTACTTATTCCCACTGCACAGCATTCACTGTTCTTTATGACACCGTTTGTTCGCACCCGCCTTTTCGGCTTTTGACCATTCATCTCAGGCTTCTCCTTTATTTGCTTTGCTGGATCAGAACTGTTATTTTTCATCCCCTCTTCATCTAGCTCAGGGACCTTTCAATTTTTCCCTTGCACAATAGACCATTCCCAGGGCCTGTATCTCTGATGCTGTGCCCCATGTGGGACACCTTATCTCCTTATAGCCGGCTAGCAGCGGAGGCTGCCTACACTCCAGCTGCATCACGAGGCTCGTGCTCAGTGATTGCAGTCTTTCATTGGTTTCACCCCCGCACGCACCACCTGGGTAGTCTATCCACACTGCCTCTCAGGGGGGAGGCTCCGGTGATATCAATGGCAACTATTAAAGCAAAGTGTAGGCAGCGCGCCTACTTTGTGCCAAAGTTACGCCCGTCTGGGCCCATCAGGGTTCCGGACGGGCCCAGTGGACCAGTCCCAGCTCCCCATGTGGAGCACTACACACGCGTTTTCTGTTAGAACTGGCACCTGTGAATACAGTATTTCCAGCCGGTCTGGTCCTGGCCCCCCCTATCACCAGGCTGGCTCTGTTTGATGTTAGACCAGTCTTAAGGGTGAAGCCACTTAACTCTCGATCGTTGGTAAGCGTATTCAAATTACATCTATGATTTACTCTCCAGTGATGGGCTTGATCTACTTTGTATAGCTGAAATATGGCTGACCGATTCTTCGGCTGCATATGGATAGAGCTGGGGCTCACCCGTGTGGTGGTGTGGCCATCATTTTTAAATCGGTGCTAAAAGTTAGCCTGGTACCTTTTGTTCATGCTTTGGCTATTGAGTCACTACTGGTAAATGTGACATTATCTGCTTCACAGTCGGTCCACTTCCTTCTTGTTTATCGTCCCCCGGGGTCACCCTCTCTCTTTTTACACCCATTTCTGGAACTAGTGGCTTCATTGCAGTTAAAATATTTCAAGCTAGTGGTCCTAGGCGATTTAAACGTTAGAGTTAATTTGCCTTTAGCTCCTATTCTTGAGCAGTTTCTGGACAGCTTTTCAGATTTAGGGATTAAACATATGGTTGAACCCACCCATCAGTTAGCTGGTATCCTGGAACTTATTTTTTTGGCAATTCCAGGAGTAGTGGTTCTCCCTGTCACACCGCTCATTTGGACAGATCACTTCTTGGTCTCTTTTACGGTGCCTCTTAGTACCTGTCTGTTGCCTCCAGCTAAGCGTACTATTTTCAGGATAAATTGGCATAATGTGAATTTATCTTTTTTTGCATCCACCATCATGGCAAATTTCCCTATTGATGGTTATGTTCTTTTTATTTTGTCTTCATCACTGCTGAAGTAGCTGATCAACTTGCATCTTTGGAGACTGCAAGTGTTCGCTGTCGCCCTTATCAGCCGTGGTTTTCAGCTGAACTTAAACCACTTAAACTTGGGGTTCGCCAAGCTGAGCCTAAATGGGGTTTGTCTTACAGCTTGACTGACAAAGCTACATTTTCTTCCCTATCTAGGAAGTCTCATTTATTTATTGAAAACTGCCAAGCAGTCGTTTTTTACAAACTGTATTGAAGCTGCCCATAATCGGTCTAGGGAGCTTTTTTCTGTTCTCAAATCTTCTTCTCCCAATGCACGTTTTCTTCCTACGGCTTTGCCATCCCAGTCTCATTGCGAAGCATTACTGGATTTTTTCCATTTGAAAATCACCAGCATTCGTGATACTATTGAATCTACACATTCAATAACTGTTGGCTGGGGTACCTTCCTGGTGGGTGTCCGGACATTTCGTCGAAAGACATTTCGTCGAAAGACATTTGGTCGCCGTAATTTCGTCGAAAACCAAATGGTCGAATTTTTTTATTTTATTTATATATATATTTGTTAGGTTGTAGTTTAGGGGAAAAAAGGTTTTTTTTAGAAAATAACAGGGTTGGTGGGGACTCGTCCCCCCCCCCCCCCAAAAAAAAAGTGAAAATAAAAAAAAATATTCGACCATTTGGTTTTCGACCAAATGGTTTCGACCAAATGTCCTGTCGACAAATTTTTTTCGACCAAATGTCTAGCAACCTTCCTGGTGTTCACGTATGAGACTGTTTTGATTGCCATTTCTCACATCAAGTCGGCAGCACCGTCCGACCCAGTTCCTTTATCTATTTTGCAGGATCTTTTGCCTAAACTCATCCCTTTGGTGACCACGCTGTGAATCTTTCCTTCATTTGAGGCTCTATTCCTGCTGAGCTGAAACAGGCCACTGTGGTCCCATTACTTAAAAAGCCATCTTTGGAGGCTTCTATTCTGTCTAATTTTCGACCTATTTCTTTACTTCCTTTTTTTATGAATCTCCTGGAAGCGTTGATTTCTCCTCTTCTCTCTTCCTTTTTGGGGTCTTCCGCTGTGCTTGATCCTTTTTAGTCTGGCCTCTGACCGGGAAGGGGTACTGAGAGTGTCTTAGTTTTGGTTATAGATCTCGCCAGGCTGCTCAATAGTGGGGGAGTGTAGGGGCCCTGATTCTGCTCGATCTGTCAGCGGCTTTTGATAATGCTGATCACTCCCTTCTTTTCTCTCGGTTGGCTGCGCTCTGAATATCTGGTCCTGTGTTAGCTTGGTTTACTTCTTTTCTGACTGGTCATGGCCAGTCTGTATCCCTGCTTCCTTTTCTTTCTTCTCATCCCTTGTTCTGCGGGGTTCCCCAGAGACCCACCTTGTCCCTGATGTTATTTAACATCTATATTTACTCCCTGGTTGCTCTCATCCGCTCACTTGGCTTTAGGTGTTATTCTTACACGGACGACACACAAACCCTGGTCCAATTAGATCTTGACCGGGATGGTGTGTCGTCTTGTCTGTGTGACTGCCTGTCTGCCGTGGGTGATTGGATGAGCACCAGTTGGCTTTTAAGCTCAACGGGGATAAGACTGAGGTCCTGGTGGTGGGTTCTTCGGCCACTTCAGACTCTTGGTCTCCTTCCTTTTGGCCTGTTTCACTGGGTGCATTCCCCATTCTGGTGACCGTGGTGAAGAACTTGGGGTTTACTTGTCTGCCTCGCTTTCCATGACCGCACAGGCGAGTGCGGTATGCCAGTTTGGTCATTTTTTGTTGCAGGTTCATCATTAAGATTTTACCTTTTCTCCCTGCTTGACTTCATCCACTGGTGGTGGCTGCGTTGGTTTCTAGCATGATTGACTATTGCAATGCTCTTTAATTGGCCCAGCCGGTTGGTTTGATCCACCGGCTGCAATTGTTTCAGAACCTAGCCGCTCGGGTCTCTACTGCAAACACGTATGGCTCACATATCGGCCTGTTATTGCGCCACCTGCACTGGCGTCCAGTGCAACAGCAGATTGCCTTTAAATCTCTATGTAATGTTCGAGCGGTTTATCAAGCTGGACCAGAATTCCTTCGGGACAAGTTCCAGCCTTATATTCACAATCTGATTCTCTGCTCTGGTAGCGACCATTTTGGTTGTGGTTCCAAGGTTCCGCCTTCAGAGAGTTGGTGGAAGGGCTTTTTCTGTTGTATCTGGTAAGATGTGGCACAGTCTTCCTTTTAAACTTAACTCTACTGAGAACCACTTTACTTTCCATCGGATACTTAAGACCACTCTCTTCTGTTGATTTCCTTCTCTTTAGTTATAGCTCTGTTGCGTCACTCCACGCGCCAAAATGTCCTTGGTGTATGTGCGTGCTATAAATTCACATAACATAACATAACATAACACGTCCTTGATCCCTGGTGTCCATCTCCTCAGCTTCCAGACCCAGGATTGCCAGGCCTTCAGCACATGTGGTGGCTCTCTGCCATCTTCCATCCCAGGGAACTAGTACGCCAAAGGGAAAGGTCCATTTATAGGGGATTTTTTTCCCCACCAATTTTCTCGTCACCGGCCCCATTGTTTATCTTTTCTGAAGCATAGTAGCAGCCAGATCTTGAAACAGGCTTACCTGCGACCCGTTAACCGTGATCGTGGCCTGTCCCCTAACAGCCCTGAGGATTCTCTTTATCTTCATATGAAGCTAATGCCACCAAAACGTCCCTCAGTCTGTTTCCCTCTCCGCTCCTCTTGGTTCCCACCCTGTGTATATGATCTATCTAGATCTCCTCTGGGGCAATGTCTGTCAGCAGGGCAGCGAAGCACTGCTGCACTGTAGATTTCAGGGCTGCATCAGGGTTTGCCTCTGCCAGACCCTTAATTTTTATGTTAGGACGTCTTGAGCGGTTCTCCAGGTCCTCGGTCTGAATTTCCAGATTTTGCATAGCAGTGGCGATCTGCTCCAATATTTCGGAATACTGTCACACTTCCTTTTCCACTTCAGATAGGCCTTGTTCTGCTTTGAACAAAAGTTCCTTCTGGTAACCTACATGTCGGGTGATTACTCTTCACCCTAGGATCCCCCTCAGCCATGCTCTGATACTTCTTTCAGTGTTAGATTCTCAAATAGCACTTAAGAATTTAAACAGAGGCTTCTGAATGGCAATCGCGTCTTGCTGGTTTCTATGGCAAGTGCATCCTTCACAATATCACAGTTCACACTGCGTTCCCCTCAGCCGGGTTCAAATGCCAGTTTTACAATTCCCTCAGTGGAGTTCACAATTTCTAAATCTCAACAGAAAGCGGGGGTTCCCTTCCCCTGGCTTTCTCTTGGCATCCCTCCGTCGGGTTCACATTTGCCACAGAACAAATTCATTCTAGACCCTTTAGGTTCTTCCCTTTACCTAAGTCTGGGTCTCAACCCCCAGTCTCTAAAGCCCCCAGTCAGACTTTGCACAGTTAATTCATCACAGTGTCTTAGGGGGTGTTAGGGTTCACCCCAATTGGCAGGCATCCTGTAGTCAGGTTCACGTTTGCCTACGTGTCAAAGACTTTCGACTGTACAGGGGTTTGGTTTGAACCTTGTATGACCACTTTGACACTCTGGCCTCTTGGTATCTGTTGTCTCTCCTGGTTGGGAACAGGGAGCACTAGCCAGAGACCTTCGAATGAGCACCCACGTGGTGCTGGACTACTCTTATCTCTGGTTTCAGTTTCTCTCACAAAGTTCTCAAGAGTCTGCCTCTGCTGGGCTCGGACCCCCCTCTCACCAAGTTCATAAAGAAGACTTCCCTCTGCTTTGCTCAAGTCCCCTCTCACACCTCAGTTTTCAAAAAGGGTTTTGGGACTTCCAGTCCTAGAGTGGACTGTCAAGATTTTTCTCCCACTGTTCAGCTCCCCAAAACGGCATTTGGTATTGGGAGCTGCAGGAGCTAAAAGGGGATATTCTGCTGGGGTCAGGGCCTCTTTCGCTGACCCTCAGAGATCTGAGTTCACCTGACTGGCCCAGGGGAGGAGCCTCGCTGTGGGTACTGCCAGGCATCCCCAGCGGTCCCTGGTCTTGCCTTCTGGAGGTGCAGCTCCCTCTCCACAGTGCAGTCTCTCCTGGACTCACAGGGCCAGTTTCAGGGTGGTTTTCTCCTCCTCCAGGCTTCCCATGGTCTCTGAAGCTCTTCTGGTCTTTTTCTGGCTTCCTGCACCTTCCAGCATCCCCAACTCAGTGAAAGTGTGCTCTCCTGCTGTGCTTTTTATACTTCCTAGGAGTATTGATTGGATCCTGTAGTGCTTGTCCTCGTTAGCGGGACATCATGGCTGTCGTCCATAGGAGTTAATGGCCCAAGAATTCCTATGCCTAAACCTTATTCCTCCTTGTTGCTTCCTTTTCTTCGCACTATTTGAAGGACAGAGTGAACAAAGGGGATTCTGGGAAATGTAGTGGGAGAAAATCGGCTGAATATTTAAAAAAAGGTTTGTCAACAAAAGAACAAGCATGGGGTTTGTAGTGTTCGACTGAAGAGGAGGGAAGGTTGTCAGAAAATGGGTGACAACAGATGGGACGTTGCAGATAAATAGGTTTTCTCCTGCCTTTTCTTAAAGGGAAGTACTGGGGTAGGATGGGACTGTGGTGGCAATATCCCATGAAGACGGAGGGGTTGTCGCGCAGGGGTGATAAAAGGGGATAAAGCGTCTCGCTGAGGGTGTTCCTATCGTGGTCCCTAAGGGCCCCTTGCCCAGGTGATCCTCCCTCACTTGTCTGCCCCCAGGGTCAGCATCCAAGTGCGATGGCCCTCCCCTGGCCACCTGAACAAAGGATCCCCGGGGTCTACCAGTGAGAACACCCTCAGGTTTCTCACACTCAGTGCTAAAAGACAGACATGCTTAGGTTCTTGTGTTTATCAACATGATTCAACATATGCAGTCAGGAATTGTAAAGTTCTTAGACTCGGAGATACCACTCTGATGCATTACTCTGAATTATACACTTGACACAGAGTTATCATGTTAATGCATTTAATATGACCGCCTATCTTCTGAGGGTTCTTATTTTCATTAAACAAGCTACAGCAAAACCAGATATAACATAACATCACACCTATGAACAAGATTGCCATGTGGACATAGAGCATGTTGGAATGGATAAATAATAAAACAAGTGGTGGTTTTAGTTTTTTTAACAGCATGTGTAACCCTTATCTATCATTAAGTTACACTACACTATACCTCAATATACTATACTACACCATATCATACTATACGATACACCATCAGTCTCCATGCACCCAGCAAGCTTCCACTTGTCACTCATGTTTTAGAGCGGAGTGTGCTTCAAATGAAACAGCTCCTTGGGTTGAAGAGTTGAGCTTATCTGGGACTGGCTGTCTCGCTCCTATGCTGCTGCTCTGCACTCCTACCCAGCCCCTTCAGCTTGAATGGACTGGCAGGTCTGCCGGGCGTCCTGCTTTCCCCTCTTTACTCATCCTTGTGCTGGGCTATATATCTATCATGTAACATGATTGCCCTGCACGTGTCAGTTCGTCATATTCACTATTTGGAACAGCAAGGAAGCTAGCGTATCACTTTGTTAGTTGGAGCGAGAACTCCAATGTAAAACTACATTAGATGGGGTTTTGCACCTCAAAGTGAGATCCCTGCACCCATTTAGTAAATGCCTTCACTGTACTCTATGGCATTTGCGAAGTTCTGCAACATTACGCACTGTATGCTTCTGCAGGCTATATTAGCCGGTTGTCTGTTTATCAAGGGACATCTGTCTCACTTGTTACCAGGTCTTGTCCATGATACCCTATGGCCCCTGACTTTGCAAATGTGCAAGATGCTTCTGTTTGTCTGTCAATTTCCTGTTCTTGAATCCTTATCAGATATAACACTTGCCCGTGTGAGGTTAAAAGGCTGCTCTCAGATAACACCTAATGGTGTAAAGTCAAACAGGCTGTTAGCTGTCCGATCTGCCAGAACAGGAAAGCACCATTTCCTGGACATCAGCTGATCTTGCTGAGCCTACGAACACTTGCTCAGCTAGTGTTACACAATTTGTGTGCATCATTAAATTACTATGTAAGTGTGGTGTATGTTTGAAGAACACCGTTCATGGCTACACGTCGTATAAGATATGAAAAGCTGTCTTAAATTAGTTTGAGTTTATGCCACCCTCCTCAAGACAGTTGTCATAGATCAGAGATGTGTAGCTCTGTGAAGCCATCATTAAAAACTTCTAGGAGCTATATTTGCAAAATAAGCCGCCTACGTCGGTGGCAAAAATAAAGCATACAAATCCTAGCAATCGTGAGAAATGATTACTGCATGCCCAAGTAAATGAGTTGCTTGATGAATGCATGAGCACCTAGAAACATAGTGTAGGTGCTAGAAAAAAATCAAATGACTAAATGCATCACAATTTGAAACAGTTATCGGTTATGGCTAGCACAAGCATACACGAGTACGTGTATTTAACAGTGAGGTATTCAGAATAAGTCCAATATTCTGTTACTGGAAATAGCTAAGAATGAATGAATGCATGTATTTAATGTGAGGTATTTAGGTTAATTCAAACTCCTTATTGGCAATGGTTTCATGGTAAGACACAGGCTTCTTTGAGAACCCATTAGAAATGAATGACCAGCGTAACATAGCTCCTGGCTTTCTGACCCACTGCGATTTAATAACATGTGATCTTGAGCGTATGACCACATGGGTAAACGTCCACAGTTGAAATTGGTGCTCCTTGAGGTAGACCAAAAGGTGAGTGCCTTTGCTACCCACAGTGATTTGCAAATGGAGGTCATCCAATATGTACGTAAGCTGTGTGCACAAACTTGTACTTTGAGGTATAATACAGTATATTTTCAGTTCTGTGGACTTTGATTGTGATGTCAATAGTGGCGGATTCCGCAAAATTTCAGACTTTGTGAACTCGGGGTTTGCTGTTAACCCTATTTTGATTTGTGTTCGGAAGCAAAGTGGTGAAGGAAACAAGATGTGCATGTCAGATTTCTGCAAGGACATGGGCATTGTCTTATTTTGCCATGCACTCCTGGAATCAGGGATATCTCTCACTTGTCTCCACTGTGGAAGCTCCTTGGGGACCAGGGTTTGAGCTGAGGCATGTTTCATCTTTTGTCTGGCTTGAATCGGGCTTTACGACTAGAGGCTCAGTTGTTTCACTTGCTAGTGTGTTGGTCTCACGGGAGGCATCTGGACATAATCGTCGCTTTTGTCATTATCGGAGCGGTTTTCTTTTCCTTGACATGCTCCCATGGTGAGCTGTGGCTTTTGCAGCATAAAAGAGAAAGTCCACGTATTACCAGCAGTCCACAAAATGAACTAATTTGCGAATAAGTCAGTATTTTAATGAATGTGTCCAGCATGGTCAGCCCTTTTCGAAGAGCTATTGTGGCAGCCATCGTAACCACATAAAAACCAGTATTCATGCAAGTTAACTGTGAGCTGTCGATTAAATAGTGCATGGCCTCTTCCATTGTATCTTCGGAGGCTAGTAGAGATGAAACCTGTTTGACCACTGCGGAGTGTGCTTCAAGATAAGACTCTTCACTGCTGCATGCTCTTAGATGCATGTTTTGCAGGCATGCCAAATGCAAGCTCAATTTGGGAAATTGTAATGGTCTTAACTTGAGACTAGGCCAGTGTAGGAATTTGAATTGTGATGGCCTGGATGGATTCAGAATAAACCCACAGCACTTAACTTGTGTACTCACAGTAACCAGGGTTGGAACCTCAGTTGCAACATGACTCATTGAATTGCACCAGATATGAGCCATTATTTAAGCGGTGTACTTGACTGTGAAAAAATGCAATTGGTGTAACATGAATTGTGCATTTAGTGTCACTGTCACAGGAGTTCACTTGCGCAGCTTGCGTGCAAACTATGCGTGCAAACTATGCGAGTGGAGCCTTTGCATTCACGTAATGAGTACAGTGTTATTTCAGGACTTGAAGGTGACACACATACATGTGAATAAGGCACAACATAGTCTTCCCTGATCCAAGTGTCATTAACCAAGTGCACATTACCCCAGGAATGCAGTTCCTGACATAGCATGGAAGGTGTCGTCTGAAGGGGAATATTTAACACACCATTTAAAATCCAATCAGTCAATACTGGTACCTAGGCAGATGATGCTGCAAAACATTTTGTAAGTACACTAAGCAACAAGAACGTAGAGCCTGACATTGCCTGGTGTATTGCAACCTTGGACAGGTTAAGTGCATTTATTTGTTCTGGCCATGAAATTACATTCCAATCTGGGACTCCTCTGCTAAGAGTGTCCAGAAAATCTGTTACCACAGAAAGTATTCTGCGGCTTCTTGGTCGCTTCTAATCATAGATAGGTCACTCTGAACCAGTCCTAGTTGCGCTACCTCACTTTCAGTCTGCAGGATTTGTATTATTGGTTTTGACCAAGTGTACATTTTACCTGTTATTAATGATTACCCCACCTCACAAGGTACTCTAGGGTCAGAGGTGGTGCAGGTAGCTGCTCTCCTAACAGGCCCACTCTGTGTGCTCCTCAGAACAGTAGCTGACTGCATGATAGCTGTCCAATTCTCTTCTTTTATGAAGTTATCTAGAGATTGTATCACCTCACTCAGGTGATACTGCAAAAGCATTCCTTGGCACAGCTTACCAATGGGTATAGCTTGTGTCAGGGACGTAATTTGGCAATCCAAGCCCTATATGGGCCCACCCTGGTTCCTGCGTTTCTTTTATTGCATTCATTTGATTGAACCGCCCATAATACAGGACTCGCTGATGCATAGGTAATATGCTTGGTGCCATTGTGTTCTTTTTCTTCTCTATACGACGCACTCCAGAACTCACCTTCTTCCCCCTTCCATTCAGGGTAGAAGCTCAAGTTCCCATTACTCCAAGTGGTCTGGAACTACGTATAATTAAAAAAAATACATCAAATGTGGGAATCTACATACCATGTCTAACGTGAAACACCTTTGATTTGCCGAATCTGCTAACCCCAAGTATACCACAGAGGCAGTTTCCTGCTGTGTTTGTTCAGTCATCTTTGAAAAGTATGCTCTGTCAAAAATGACTGAATCTGCAACATACATGTGCTCTCCACCATGTGGCTCTGGAAGGAACTTATACTGATTTTCAAACATGTAATCCCTTGCTTGGTATGGTCTCAGTGATATATATGGGAACTGTGCTTGGAATTCAGGACTGTCGGTCTGGAAAGGCACAGCACAGTGTTCCCAGAAAGTGTATTTGGGCCACAGGATGGGCTCAAGTTTGACAAGTAAAAAGGCTTTGTAATATCGCATATAATACACATGGGACCCCATCTCATGGAGATCCTCAACATCATCAAAAGCATCAAACAATGCATTTTGCGCAAATGTCTGCAGCCTAGTTCTTAACAGTTCTCTATATGTTCTGGACACAGGATTTCTGGGTTCAAACAGTCTGGATTCATCAATCACAGAAAAAGTGTGAACTTGCAGCTGCTTGACTGGACCATTAAACGTCTTAAATGATGGCATCCACACATGACCCATGGTTATAGGAAACATTTGTATTGAGGCTTCAGTTCCTGGCTTTTGGAGCTCTTTTCTCTAATGTGTGAAGAACTTAAAGGCTTTAGAACAACTTCTTTGCTTGCAGGTGGAGTGGAAACCTTGCTCAAAAAATGCCCCGAAGTTAGTGAGATGAGAAACACAGTGAGGCTCAGCCGCAGTAGAAGGAAGTATACTGCCAGCATTATACAACGCAGTTTCAGAAAATCTGTCCAAAAGAATTCTTAGTCCAGAAGGAATTGGTATGGATCATTCGAAGGTGTAAAGGCCATACTATCTTGGCTGGCTCCCACTTCCGTGAAACAAGTTCAATCCTTCCTGGGGCTTGCCAATTTCTACCGGAAGTTCATACCCACCTTTTCTGAGATTGTTCAGCTGATCATTGCGCTCTTGAAGAAAGACGCTCCCTTTCTCTGGTCTACACCTCAAGACAAGGCATTCCAACGTTTAAAGACAGAGTTTACTCAAGCCCCCATCCTAGCCCAACCCGACATTAATCGGCCATTCCTAGTGGAGACGGATGCCTCCAACTACACCATAGGAGCAGTTTTGAAGCGAGAATTTGAGGCCAAGATGGAACACCCCATTGCTTACCTTTCACAAACCCTAACTCCCAGTGAGACACATTATTCCGTCCTAGAAAAGGAACTGTTAGCCATCCGCCAAGCCTTCACCGAATGGCGACACCTACTCCTGGGAGCGAGACATCCAGTCCAGGTCCGCACGGACCATCGGAATCTTCAAGTTCTACAATCCTTGGAGTGTTAGAACAGTCGTCAGGCCCGTTGGGCCTTCTTCTTTGCCCAGTACCACATCAGTCATGTCCCTGGATCACAAAACATAATTGCTGATGCCTTTGGAGATCGGACCTATCCCAAGATGTTTCCCCATATGATTTTCGTAGCTGAAGCAGTCAGTCTCCTGAAAGAAATTCGGATGCAAACCCAATCCTCTGAGCTCTGGAAGGATATTTCAAGGAAGAATCAATGGAATCTGAGAACCAGGGATGGGTATTTGTTCAAGAATAACGCTCTAGTCATCCCCACACAGAAATTACAACAAATGATAATAAACCTCTGCCACGAAACCCTTCACTCCGGACATCGTGGCATCACCAACACCCTCCGTTTTATACAAAGACAATTTTGGTGGCCTAGAATGAAGACTGACGTACAACTGTACATCCGAGCCTGTTCTATTTGTAGTCAGAACAAACACGATAACAAGAGACCGGCAGGTCTCCTACTGCAACCTACACTACCAACAAGACCATGGGAATTCATCGCTACAGACTTCATTGTGGAATTGCCACCTTCCAGGTGATACACAACTGTCATGGTTACCATTGACTTGTTCACTCATGTGGCTCATTTTACACCCCTGTATAAACTACCATCCTCATCAGAACTCGCTGGAATCTTCCTGGAACACATTTTCCGCCTTCATGGACTCCCTTTCAAGATCATATCAGACCGAGGACCTCAATACGTCTCACAATTATGGAAACATCTCTGTCGCATTCTAGGAATCCAACGCGCTCTCTCATCAGGTTATCATCCACAAACCAACGGAGCTACGGAACATGTAAACCAGACCCTGGAACAATACCTTCGTCGTTTCGCCACCAAGGTTCAGGATGACTGGTCGCTCCTAATACCTGTGGCTGAGTTCGCATATAACAATTCTGATCACTCAGCAATTAAGACCAGCCCCTTTAATTGCAGTCAAGGATTCCATCCATCAGTGTTACCATCTGTTCTTCTACATCCCACATCAGTTCCTACCGTCGACTCCTGGATGCAAACACTAATCAATGTACACAAGGAAGCTAAAGAACACTTAGAGAAGGCCAGAATACATACTAAGCGATATGCAGATTCTAAAAGAAGACCAGGGCCTTCTTATGCAGTTGGTGATCAAGTCTGGTTGTCCTCAAAGCTACTACCCCGACATTTATGACCAAACAAATTGGCCCTCCGGTACTATAGTCCATTTTCCATCAAGGAAAACATAAATCCAGTCTCATACCGGCTCAAGCTACCCGACTCCTGGAAGAAAATTCACCCAGCTTTTCACACTTCTTTATTAAAACCCTACATCCGATCCTCCCGGAAATCTTGCAGACCCCCTCCGGTGGTGGTGGACGACCAAGTGGAATATGAAGTGTCCAGAATATGGATTCCAGGTATAAAAGGGGTCAGCTTCAATACCTGGTTGAATGGAAAGGATATCCTCCAAGTGAAAGAACCTGGGAACCAATTTCTAATCTGAACACCCCTCGATTGCTCAGAAGATACCATCTCATACACCCGGGCAAACCCGGTGGAACGGGTCTCCGGAGGAGGCATGCTGTCATGACCCACAGAATGGGCCCCTTTTGGACTTCATGGTCCTTATCACAACAGGGCTTGTACTCCTTGATACTTCCAACATGGCCGTCTAACGTGGAACGCCTTCCTCTGTCTTTACGTCAGATGTAGCGTATTTTACAAATAGGCCGCGCCCCTGCGCGTCTCAATGCTATTGCAAGCAGCGACTAGACGTGTGCTCTGTAGTTTGCTACTCTGTTGTCTGTTAGGCAGAAACCTGTGCAGTTCCCTTAGGGACCACTGCAAAAGATTTAGGAATACAGGTGGTTGGCAGTAAACCCAATTGGTAGCAGTCTGTACCACCCAGATTTACCTGGTAGCTGTGGCTGAGCAGTCAGACTTCTCTCAAGATGAGTTAGGCAGTATACACAATAGGTACAGAGATACAGTAGCACAAGCAAACACTGACCAGAGCTTTGGTGTAAAAGTATATAATTATTTATTTAAAGACACACTTGTAAATTACACTAGCACAAAAAGAGGTAAGTACATTCAACACACAGTCACTATTATATATATACAACCCTAATTACTTATTAGACAAGTCTTAGTGAGAAACACCACTTATTTTCAGACAGAGGTGAGCGCTTAACCTAAGATGGCACTCTAATAAGTTATAGAAAAAGGGAGGGAAAAGGCAGAGTTGTGAAAGCACACAATTTCAATACTTTTCAAAGAACCACAGTGAGGCAGGTTAGGCAAAGTCTACTGGAGATAAAGGAAGTTCAAATGCCTGGCCCACTCTTAGAGAGAGCAAGCAAAATGTGTCCAGGATCACACAGTGGGGTTATGCCCAAAGAGTCTTTGTAGATAGTTCACAAAAGATTGAGATCAAGTCAGGAAAAGTTAGTTAACAGGCCCCAGGATAACCCTGGTTAGAAAGTCGAGGATTTACTGTCACCCCGAACGATCTGTCGCAAGGGAAGCCAGGCAGGACACAGTACCTGAAATGGGAAGAACGCTCCAGCGGGGGCAGTTGTTCCTGGCAGCGGGTGCGAGTCGGTGTTTCGTCCAGAGGAAGAGGAGGTCTCGACGTGGAGGAAAGATGAAGGTTGTTGCACTGCCAGGGAAAAAACCAGCCGCTGAGTTTTCCGGTTACAAGGTACTACCCTTTTCTTCGCGGTAGTGGTAAACCGTGGTATTCCGGTTGCCGGTGTGCTTGGCACAGGCAAGGCGGCCACGAGATGGTCCAGGAAGGCGAAAAGACGGGCAAACTGGTTATCCCCACCAGGCAAAGGAAGAAGACTCTCCGGACTGGAGATCTCCTCTGTCGTCGGGAAAAGTGGTGAGACGGTTCAGCAGGGCTCCACCGGTGGTGTCGTTGTTGCAGGTCGGCTCGGCTTCTCCCTCCTCGGATTCTGTAGGTCCTGTGGCGACTTCTGAAGTTCCAGTCCCCAAAGCCCTGCTTTTATGCAGAAAACCCCCATTCATCAGTCCTAGCTGTCACTCAAACATGCTAAGTGGTGAGCCGGGTCAGCTCACCACTGGGCCAATCACACAAGAGTGCGACTTGAGTTGCCAAGGCAACTCAGTCCAGGGTGCCTAAACCCCCTCCCACCCCCCCTGTGGTACCCAGACAGAGTGGCACCACTTTTGGAGGCTTCTGTTGAGAAGCCCGCCAAAAAGTGGAACAAAGGGCTCGACTTGGGTTGGAGTCACAGAAGCGAACACAAACGCCATTTTGGAACCGAGTTTCGGCAAAAAATACCAACCAGTAAATTTATATTAATTCAATAAACCGGCGGTATGTTCGAGGCTATTTTAACAAGTGGTAGCCTCTAACAATGGGAAAATCCCATCGGAATATATTCGCGGTCAAATATAAAAAGTAGTATCCACTGCCACCAGCCAAAACTCGGTCGGGGGGGACTGGACAGTGCCCCCTCGAACAACAGACCCCGGGGCAATCGAATTGCCCCGACCAGTACGTCCAAAATATGATGGTTTGTACTGGTTCTGTTCACAATTTAAGACTAGTAAAGCCAATGGTGACTTGACATGCCCTGGGAGACAGTAGTCAGTCCCAGGGTATGGAGTCTATGTTTGGGGGTCGCTACGACACCCCTGGGTTACTGCACGGAGGGTGCTGTGTAACCCACATACCAAAAACACATGAAGCCCTATGGGGTAAAGGACCCCATAGCCCATAAAACACATACAAAGTCAAAGGAACACCTCAAATCATGTCTAAGAGTGGGAGAAAAAGAGTCTCACTCTTAGCAGGAGAAAATAATAAACCCCAAAAATCCAGCAAAGCTGCTGGGGGACTCACTAGTTTTGGGAAATTAGCCTTTACAGAGAATTCTCCCTAACATTATCCTTGTTCCTGGACCACCTAATTCCATTCCCTTACCCCTCTTCCTTCTTCCTTGTTTCCTGGACTCGTACGCCGTGTGCGCACCTTCTTCGTTCCTGGATCCCGGAGTATCTGAATCCCGGAACTCTGAACGCACACTGGAGTATACAAGACCAGGTCCGTGCGTAAGAAGACACTGCCCAAGAAATCCTGCAAGGATCGCTCCCAGGTGAGAAAGGGGTAATTCCGTGACAGAAACATTGCGGTAACCACCTGGAGCAGGTTTCAGGTGATCCACAGAAACTTGTTTGTTGCCTCTCTCAGGTGGTATTGCGGGCAGGACAGCAGTTCTGGAACCTTTCAATCTGATTACTTGTACTGCTTGTCTGTAGGACAGGCCAAACAAAGTCTTATCACGTATCTTCTCCAGGATCCAATCTCCTGCTTTGAGAGTGGTCTCAGGACTGGCCTCAGCAGCTTCCACCTAGATTCCCTCAGCAGCGCCGTCACCCTCAAATGCTCTTGCCTAGAGAGGGGGCTGGGGAGAGAGTGCAGAGCAGGCATACACATCTTTCTCCCAAACAAGAGTTCAAATGGAGTCTTAACGTTGCATAGAGACTGGCGTGGTAAATTATTTAAACTTCTGCTAATTAGATGCACATGGTCTACCCAGTTACCCCCCATTGAAGGGATGCATTCGGTGAGGCACAACATTGAGTTGTTTGACCTTCCTATGACCCCATTTCATCTCTGGATAATACAGGTTTAGAAAAGTTCAACTCTGATCCTCAAGCCTCTAATGCCTTTTCTCAGGGCATGCCTTGCGAAAGCTGGACCATTATCAGCATGGAGCGTTTAGTTGCTCTCATGGCTAATACACCCCGGAGTGTATTAGCCGTCTGCTTTGCAGTCTGCTTTCTTTTGAGGATTCATCCAGGTGAACCTAGTGCAAGAACCCACTATTACTAGAATATATTTGTACTTATTTATTGTTGGTAGTGGGCCTATATGATCCAGATATTGAATCTCAAAAGACGCAGCTGCCTTTCTTAATGGAACCTCTTTAGGCTTTTTTCTGTGGTTCGTCAGTTGTCTTTGGACATGTGTCACAGTTCGCTATGTATACTTTAACCTGTTGCCTTAATCCTGGCCACCAATTCTGTCAAGGAGCAGCTGTGCAGTTGCAGTAACCCCAAAATGGGTAGATGCAAGTCCATCATGTGTGGCTGCTATTAGCTTTTCCCTGTCTGCTCTATTAGGGATTAATCTTTTAATAGTATGCCTTTTTTTCATAGGAATTGTGACTACTGCTTTGATAAGTGGATGTCACCATGTCCCCAAATTGCTCCCATTTTTCTTTTCTTGCTCCTTTAACTGGGATAATTTTCTATGAACTTCAAACCTTACAGGCTCTCTTTTCAATACGGGTAGAGTTATGTTCTCAACCATTTGATAATTATTGGATGCTATGGACAAGCCCAAGTTCATGACGGCAGCAGTGCCCTGTGTTCCCATAATGTCTGCCAATATTGATGCTAAAGATGTGATGAATGGAGTGCCTATCAGCTGTAAATAAAGCCAGCTATAAATTGAGATCCAACTGTCACAGCTTGCTAAAGGCAGTGTGCAGCCAGAGGGAAGGAACATGGCTAGTGCCCTATGCCTATGATGTGGTGTAACCTGGGGATAGGTGGCTTGCAGCTGTCCTAGCTTTTCTGAATACCACTTGGGTATGTCCTCATTTCTCCAGCATTGGATCTTTCATGGATTCACATGCTGTGAATATTTCCCAGCCTGACGACGGGAAATATTCACAGCATGTGAATCAATGAAAGATACCAACGCTGGAGAAATGGAGTTACAGGTAAGAAACTACTCCCTTCTGGAAGGTCATGACCCCCAATATAATTCTCAATGTCTGTAAAAAGGGGCCTCTGCGGTTTAGTTGAAACTGGGCTAAAATTCTAGTGACAGGTTGGGTGTGGCTAACGGTCCAGCATTTGTTTGTGGATAAACTAGATTACCTCCAAACCATTTGACATATATATGTGTTAAAGCCAATTCAGGAAACTGGGATGGGCGATATTGGATGGTGTTTAAGTCTCCCCTTATCAGGAGAGTTGCATACACGTCATTTACCTTGTTGGCTGGGGTTTTCAAGTTAGTGAAGAGCGATTCAGTGGGCAGCCCTCCAGTTGCTCAATCACCACTGTAAAGTTTATATTAACTCCCTGACAGTGTGATAACCTAAGCCAATCGAAAACCGCTGTTCTGCAATGGATGAGTATATTGAGTTCCTGATGATGGGCCATCTTCTTTACCCACCTAAACTCTTTTGATTAAAAAGCTTTTTAGAAAAACTATTTCTGCCCGGTCCATTTATCGTGACTGTGGCATGAGGTTATTTTATTAGTAATGCTACGGTCATCTCTAAGAAGTCACATCTCTCTCCACCTTGTTTGAGGCTGTGAAAACAGACCCCTGGTCATCTGTCTTTCATGTCAAAACTCACCCTAGGCTGTGTCTCAGCGCTAAAAGACAGGCATGCTTAGGTTCATGTGCGTATCAACATGAATCAACATATACAGTCAGGAATTGTAAAGTTCTTAGACTCAGAGATACCACTCTGATGCATTACTCTGAATTATACACTTGGCAAAGGAGTTATCATGTTAATCCGTTTAATATGACCCTCTATCTACTGGGTTTCTTATTTTCAGTAAACAAGCTAAAGCTGCCAGATGTCTGACTTGTAATTTCCAAAGCCAGGGGCCTCCCAAGCTTCAAAAATATGTATTGAGAGAATAGATCTGCATCCTTTGATTCTTAAAGGAACCATGTACTTGAGATACAATTGCAAATGGTAATGCTTCTCCCCGACTAGCAAGTGTAATATAAGTCTATGTAACACACAATTATTTACTGTATTCTCACTACAGTTGGGTTTCGGTGTGCAATTCCAAAAGCGTACACAGCTTAACCTTATCACTGTTTACAAACAACTTGTCTGTGAGGTGTCAGAAATGTGAGGCACACAACTTGGTAGGTTTTTCACAATTATCCATGTTATTAACTCATAAGGGTGTGACAAATGCCTCGCTATCCCTAACCTAAAGAGGATTTCCCTGCCTATCAAAACAGAACTAAAGGAAAACACTAATGAAAGGAATCTGTCCCTTACGCTTATACATACATCAAGCTTGTAAAGGCATAATATGGCCTTTCAGATTGACCAAAAATAACAGTTCTGTTAAACATGAATTTAGTAATTGTGTATCCTTGTAACTTGGATCGAATCCCCTTGCCCAGATTCCAAACCAGGACTTCGAATCAAAGTTCAAAATACGAAAGGTTCCTTTTTCTAATCAAGTCCTGTTCATAAAGTTTTCCTTTCTGCAAATTTCTTTTACTTGGCACTTTATATAGCTTCCAGAAAACAAAATACTTGCTTCTTCCAACTGATGGTCAATATCTCAAAGATCCCTTCTCCTACTTGGACAACAAACACTTCTATAATGTTTCTTGACTTACAACAATGTTCTTGTCAGGATGGTTTTTACCACAGTTCATCAAACACAGTAGTGACTTTGACACTTTCCTTTCTTCACAACCACAATGCAGTACTGAAATGTCTTCTTCCTGGTTCACTAACCTGTCAGAACTCCCACGAGCCATCCCTTTCCTGGTATGCACGGCTGCAAGGGCAAAATCGACTAACACTACTGCAAGTACTAAGTGATGAGGTTTGCTTCACACTTTCCGAAAAAGTCCTTGATATTCACAGCTTCTTCTGTGAAAACATAATACACATTGCTGCTGTTTGTTCTCCTGATATGTTTGCCACATGCAATGCAGGTTATGCGCCTTTCCTCCTTGATACCTCTCACAAGGCGGGGGTTCTCTCCTGCCACTCTTGGTCTCTCAATTTCACATCAAACAACTGATTACAATGTTGCTTTATTACACTTGCCTTTCTTTGGCTTAGGCAATGCTAGTTGGAATATTGCTTAATTATTGCCTCCTCCCCATTCTGGGAATAATGGTTCGAATCTTTATTTAATATCGCTCTCTTGTTACTTTGCCAGTGTGGATTATATATTTTCTGAAGGTTTTCCCCCGCTTTACTTTGGACATTTTTATTTTTTATTTTATTGTGCATTTATTAGGCACTTATACAGGAAGACAATTCTGTTTCAAAGTGCCCACAGGGCAACAAGGAGGGAACATGGGATTGGAAAACAATAAATACAGTGGAAGTTAGACAAACCTATTATGCCTTGTGAGTATTTAGAACGTGCAAGTGCAGCGAGAAGAGGGTACTTGGGGGTGAGGGTAAGTGCTGGAAGTCCGTGCTTGTGGGTGAGCAGCAGATGAAGGGCATAGTAAGGTAAGTGCTTGGGTAGAAAGTACAGGCTTGCAGGATTGAGGCTGGTGGGTGCTGAGGCAAGTGCTGAGAGGTAGATGGAGGCTGGTGCAATTGGGTTGGGACTGGGAGGCCAGTTCCCCGAGAGATACATAAGGGCTCTGGCCACCAATAACAGTGACTGATATTAGAAGAGTAGGGGCGAAGGGAAGGAGGAGGTGAAGAGGAAAGTCTTAAGGAGCCTCCGGAATTTGAGGAAGTCCTCCTCAAGATGGAGTGGGAGGGGGAGGTTGTTCCATAATGAGAGCCAGCTGAAGAAAGTGATTGGCCACCGGCCCTCTGTTTAGCGAACCGCTTCACACACAGAGTTGGTGTCGGAGGACCGCAGAGGTCTAGAGGGAGAGTATTTAGTAAGAGAATGTTGCAGATAGCCCCAGACAACCTTGTGGATGATACAGAGGGATTTTAATTTAATCTGAGTTGCAACCAGGAGCCAGTAAAGAGTTTTTAGGGCGGGATAGATGCCTCTCCCTGGGTTTAAGGCCAAGGATAAGTCTTGGTACCCTATTCTGGGTTATCTGGAGGGGTCGTAAAGTGGAAGAAGGTAGATTCAGGAGGCGGCTATTGCAGTAGTCAAGCCTAGAGAGAACCAGGGCTCAGGTAACATTGAGCTTCTGGGGGAAAGGAGTAAAGGGAGAATTCCTTTGAGAAGGAAGTGTTGAAAGTGGGTCTTCTTGGCAATGTCTGGAGTTTGAGGGAGGAAGGAGAGCGAGGAGTCGAAGATGAATCCAAGTTTTCTGGCTTCAGAAGGAGTAGGGGGAGAGCCCATAGAAGATGGCCAGAGTGAGGGAGAAAAGAGGGAGCAGGGGTCCCAATGGGATGCTCTCAATCTTGCTGGCATTGAGGCAGAGATTGTTGGAAGTACCACAGGTCTGGATGGCAGATAGGCAGTCGGGGATGATGGAAGAGGGTCAGAGGGAGTTTGAAAAAGAGTTGTGCGTCATATGCGTAGCACTGGAAGTTGGCAGAGAAGGAGGAAATGAGGAGTACTTGCTGATCAAGCCAAGTGTTGAAGAGCCAGGGGAGATGTTTGAGCCCTGGGGGACACCTCAGGTGGTAAAGGAAGTATGTGAGGAGAAGGTGCCCAAAATGACTTGGGACGAACGGTCAGTTAGGAAGGAGGTGAGCCAGTCCAGTGCCCGCTCCGAGATGTCATGAGTATCATGGAGTCGTTTTATGAGGTTATAGTTCCTATTAAGTATTGTCCCCTTTTTACTTTGGAAATGCAGGTTTTTATATTACTTCAATATTGCCCCCTCTCTGTTTTGGCAAGAATTGTAACCTTTTTTTTCAGGCCTTCCTTTAAAATGATTATAACGCCAATAAGACTTTCTTGCATTAGCTCTGTATTCAAAACATTGTTTAGCGGTCAGCGTTCTACTACACAGTGTTCCGGCGTTATCCAATACAGGCCAACTAGTCAGCCTCTCTACACGAGTCCGCTCGAACCACGGCTTCTGCTTCTTCTGTTGCTCCTTAACCGTCTGACAGCTTTGGTCGCGTTCCTGTGGCCTGTGCTGCTTGGGAAAAGAGCCTGCTTTGCTCCACCTGCGCTGCGGTGCTCGACAGCAACTGGGATCAGGCGCAACATAACGAGAGTTCCTCTCTCCCACAGGACAGCCAGTCAGATCACTGCTTGCCGCTGCACGAACTGTAAGGAAGACTTGGTATCACAAGTATGACACTGACACAAGAGATACAATTTAAAAACCTTTATTAGGTTCGTGGGGTTTGGAACAACTCCTACTTTGCCCTATAGCTATGATGGGAGTAGTCTCTACCAATCATAAAGAAAAAAGCCCTAGTCCGTCTGTCAAATCAAAATGGCCTATCCTAACAAAACCTAATGCCTGCCCTATCTCTTATACAAAACGTGTGTAATGGGGAATATGTCTGCAAAGAAAGGTCAATGTTGGAACATAAAGAATCAAGATGGCTGAGTGAGCTCTCCTTCCCCATGTTGGACAGCACCGAATAAGGTGGCTGCTCATAGGCAGGATGACACTATGGCTCAGGTTATCAAGTGGGTTGAGGCCCGCTTGGCCTTCCACATCAAAGTCACTGGTTTTCTAGTTCACCAAAGTTCGTTCACAGTTCAATAAAAAGTTCACATAGGTCTCCTCTGTCTGGTTCGGACCTCTCAAAGCATAAAGTTCTCATAGGTGGGGGGGGGGCGTGGATAACCACCATGTGAAGGCGCTGTGTGTCTCGCAAGCTCCTGCCTGATCCTGCAAAGATAAGCAACTAGCGGCCTGCCTAAAAAATGATAAAAAGCGGAAATCGGGGAAAACCGCTTTGACATCAGCCGTGAGCACTCGGCTGGGCTCTAGCACGCACAGGCTGTGTTAAACAAGAAGATTTTGTACTGCTGTATCCTAGAAGCCAAGACAAAATGGCAGCAAACAGCAAGTAACAGTGCTGGAATCACTCCCAAGTGGAAGCACAAGTGGCCGGAGGATATGTGTGGAGAGCAGCAAGCCGACACAACATCAAGACCAAGCGGATTGCAGGAACGAAGCTGGAAGGTACTCAACGATACCATGCAGAAGGACTTGGCCCACCAGGCAGCCCAGAGGCGGAGGAAGCAAGAGGAGACCGGGCGAGCAGCGAGAGACTCTGCAAGCCATGGATCGCGTTCCCAACTCTGGGACTCCAGACAGCAGAGGTAAGGAGCGGAACAGGCGAAGGAAAGGGTGCAGCTTCACCCCAGGATAAGCGAGCGAAGACCTGCCAAAATGCAACTAAAAGGAGGCACCCCCGACCCACTGATAAATTCGAAACAAAGCCCCCATAGACATATAGGAGAGGTCTAAAAAATGCAAGGGAGCAGAAAACGCAGTGTGGAACAAACAGGAAACCAAGCATGCTGTAAAATATGCATATGAGGAATGACAGCAGGCAAATACGCAGGCCCACATCAATAGGAGCAGAAGCCCTATGCATCAACAGGCTTATAACAAGGGACTATAGCATGGAGGGGCACGGAGCCAGGGACAAGAGAAGCAAACTACCCAACATAACAGGGGATGAGATTCGGAGGACAGAAGAGAGGGTGGTAGCCTTGAGACCCAGAGCTAATAACTAGCACACACTTGACACAAGCACAAAGCAAAGTAACTAATGGCCGGTAATTGTAGTGAGGCAAGTCTCATGCACCTGAGAACAAAATGACTATGAAACAAAAGCGAAACCGAACCCGATATTACACATTATGGTTGCCGTTTGGGAAAATGGCAAGAAGTAGGGAGACAGAAAAGAGGACACGTGCTTCTTGGTAGAAGTGAGAAGGGACAGAGGGGCGCTCCTACTACCTCACACATTTTTGTTTGGTTACTTTACTAAGTACCCACCCGTTTGGCACTCAACGCCTGGTCTGGTGACTAGGTAGGGAGGGAGCGGAAGCTAAGAAGTCTGAGCATGCACCGCATGACTGGACAGTTCAAGTTGGGGAAGGTTTGGTTGAGTAAAGGGGTGGGTGGGGAATTGTTTAAGGGAAGGGGGAGAAAGGCTAATAGAGTATTTCGAAGTCCTGATACACATGAAGCCACAATCCTCAGAACAGCTATATTGTCCTGGAAGCATCTGAAAAGACCATGCAAACATTTATATGATGGTGGAGAGCATCAATGTAATGACCTGGAAAATTCAAGGTCTTAACTATGGAAAGAGGCAGAGCGTAATCACATACTTGTGCAGGCAGAAAATAGGTAACGCCCTATTACAAGAGACGCACCTCAATAAACCCAGACAAGACAAAATTGCCTGAAAACGGTAAGGCCTAGTAGTGGGATCCACATACTCGGCTTACGCCAGGGAGGTCCTAATTTGGGTGGCCCCGATAATCCCTCTGAGGATCTTGCGCACCAAATACTGATGACAAAGGCAGAATGGTAATGATCTAAGGTATGCTTGAAAATATGGAAATGGGTATAGTGAACATGTATGGACCAAATCATGACGCCACAACATTTTTCTGGTCCTTTAATGCAAGGTTGGGACCGTACAGAGATGGGGTCATCGTATGTGGAGGGGACTTCAATTACACACTGAATTTCAAAATAGATAGGTCAGACGACAAGTTCAAGAGACCGGCTCTACCTGCAAAGGTGCTGAATGCCCTCCTACATTCTTTCAACCTGGTGGACATAAGGAGAACACTCCACCCAGAAGTGAGAGAGTATTCTCACCACTCCACCCCACATAAAATACACACAAGACTAGACTACGGGGGGTGGAACATATGAGGGAATTTGAGGAGCGGAATATAAAGTAAGAGTATTGTCAGATCATGCCCCGCTAGTGAAGGCAAGCGTCCCCAGCCAGCACGATCCTCCCCGCAATGAGAGGCAATGAAAGATTCTCCCAAGTTGGGAATAAAGCCAAGACAGAGTGCGGGTGAGCTTAAGTGGGAGTTTATCAATCAGAATAGGGCATGCAAAGAACTCTGCAAACTCCGAGAGCGCTCTGTCCGACAATAGCTAAGACAGGCGTATATATTTACAAAAAACGTCATCAGAACCTACATACTATAGGGGGCACAAGTTCGATGGGATTGGGTGGCGATGACTAGCTATAGGTGCTGCTGCGATGTGGTTGGCCTTGGCTGGAGGACGTCACTGGTCAGCCGCGTGGGTTGGGCTGGGCCTGGCAGGTCAGCTGAGTTCATCCGGGCGGTGTCGTTGTGCCATTGTGGCCAGTGTCAGAGATGAATGTCTCTTCCTGACTTGTTTGCCCTATGCCATGCACACCACAGTCATTCAGTCATTGCAATATTATCTTCTTTAGTAAATATTTCAATAGGTTATTCTACAGGTTAATGCAACACAGGAGGAATACACCTTGTGAGGGGTCTGATGGTCATTCGTCAGGGCATGGTTACCAGTGTCCTGTTGACCGGTGCCATAGGTTGAGGTGCTAAGCTTCAGGGAATGGGACGGGCGGTACATGCCTTCCTGTTCTTGTTAGATGTTGTTATGAATGTGCCGCTGTGTGTTGCCACAGTATTGGGTGTCCTGATTGCACAGGGCCATAAGTCTAAGATGATCCAGTGGGTTGTGGGGTTTATGAGGGGGCGCCTTTGAAAGTGTGTATTCAGGCAGAGGTTTACTGCTGTGCTTTAAATAATGCAGGTGGCGGGCCGTGGCCTTGGGTGCTGCAGAGGGGGCTACAAATCTTTGAAGCGGCTCCAGTCTAGTTGGGGGAGGTGGAGCAGCGCGGCGTGGGCCTCTGCTCTCATGTTTGGCAGTCTTCGCAGGGTGGGAGGGGGAATGGCCTTGCACATATTCACAAAAAGGTATCTTCCTCGTGTGTTGCCGGCTTTTAGAGGTGAAAACATCACAATCATTTGAACACTTTATAATATTTGTTTGAATCACTTGAAAACATACATTTCAACTTGGCTGGATGTGTCTCAATTATATCCAGTCTGAGCACCTTATTCGTACACTATGTTTTAACAACTACAGTATTTAGTTATATGCATATACATTTACAGTAAGTGAGGTAGTAGTGAGGTTGGTGGAGTACATAGAAAGTGACCCGCCACCGTACGTGACGGTGGTGGCACATAAGGGGCTTAGACATACACGCATGACAAGTGCATTCTCGCGCATCCTTCACATGAGCGAGCCCTCTGTATGGTTACATTCGTCTTCTCATGTACTCTAGCAGCATTAGTTCGGTTATGGCGCAGAACCATGGAGTGTAAGTTTCCCAGTGATACATATAACAAATAGACCCCTGGAACGCTCCTTCATTGTTAGTACCCAACTGCAGTGGTGTGGGCTCGCCATTGCTAATATCATGGAAGCATGCTTTCTATCATGGTTATACATTTTACAGGTTTTTGTAATAGAAGAGATTCTGTGGAAGAATGCACACTTTGCAAGTGGTCTTGGCATTAATATGTGGGGACTTTCTGCCATCTGATGACCATTTTACCGTTCTTTTCATCGCCCAAGCCCGCTAGCCGGGTCATGCTGGGAGCGATGATACACTGCGGAAGGTGAAATGTTACAATGTTAGTATCTTATGTTAGCTCATGTCCGTCTTGTTCGTGGGAACGGGCTCACAGCGGATCTGCCAGGGTGCTGCGGCAACAGGGATAACTGGAACTCTCCGAGGGTGGGGGCCGCGCTACAGTGCGCTAAGCTCACACCATCTTTATTAGACAAAATGGTTCCTAAGGCCTAGCTAAATTCAATATGTGTGGGCAATGTCTTCAGCAGGTGAGCCATCCACCACCTGGGCCCCGGTGGTAAGGAGGGGACGCCCGATGAGCCATGGCCCTCACCTGGGGTGGGGATGTAGGCAAGGGGGGTCTTTTGGACCAGTCCTCCCCTACATTTCCCCCCTTTCGTTACTTAAGTAACGAATACTTTAAGTCCTCCAGCCTTCTACATTCTGCTTCGTCCATCACTGCCTCATCCCATGCAGGTGTGCCTTTTATGGGCATCCATGCCCTGCACACCCCCCTTAAGCTCTCCCCTCTTCTGGCATATTCATCTGGGGTACAAGACAGGTATATACATCCGCCATCTCCCGCCAAACCTACCCACACCTCCTGGTACCATTCTAGTACACGGGGCTCTCTAATGGTGGTGTGCCATGCTTTATCTATGATATCCTTGTCGTGATAGATAGGCACTAGCTGATATCTTGATGTGTCATCTGTTCCTGTTTGTACCTGCACTTCCTGCATGTTTTGCATTGTCCCACGGGTGTTGCCCATTGTCACCATCATCATTGCACCATTTGGTACTGCGTTAGCACAAAATCGAAGACCCACCTGGCACAGGCAAAAAATTAAAAGGAGGAGCACCACAGCTGGCATCAAAAATTTCACAGTTGTTCCAAGCCATGAGGGGACCCAGGAGAAGATGTTATCGAACCACGTGCTGTCTTCTGCTCCACCTTCCATTTTCATTTTTTCTCCTAGGTTGTGGACTGCTTCGATCACATGGGACAGGGAGCCGTTCTCTGCGTCTTCAGAAGGTACGAAAGTGCAGCAGGCACTTCCGATTTTTCGGCAAACACCTCCATCCATTGCCGTCAACAGGTCCAAGACATACCTGTTTTGCATGGTCATCAGCCGTAAAGCCCTTAGCTCCACTTTTATTACGTTGAACCCTTCTTCAGTGTCATTTGCCAGCTGAATTAATTCCCAACGTGTTATCTGGAGCCATTTTGCGTTTGCTCTTGCTTGGACACTTGAGATGAGTGAGGCAAAGAATGTTTCTGCTGAGCTGAATAATCGATATCTGTCTGGGATCTGGGCCAACAGTTCTGATGATGCCTTTGATATGTAGTTTGATGCTCGTCTGTTACGGATCAGCACCTCTCCCTTGCTCCCGGAAGACAGGACATACATTTGTGACTCCGCAGTTGGTTGGGCCGCACTCTGTTGTATGCGTTCCCGTGTCCTTTTGCTCCCATCGATGTGGCTTTCTGGTATTACCATTAGAGCTGAGTGCAGAGTGGCCATTGAACAGCTGCTACTCCATGACGGGGGGAGGTGCAGGTATGCCTGTTTGCCGCATACCCAGTACGTGTCCATTAGGGCCGCTGTCCCTTTTCTCAGATCTGGGATGGTGAGGGTCTTGTTACAGTTCTTGTTCGTCCCCATGGAGGTTTTCCCCTCTCCTTTAAAACATAATTCATAGTCTATTTCGTTCTGCAGTTTGAAGGGTTTTCCAATGGCGGTTACCCAAGTCAGTTTTGAAATGTGTTCCTTCCACACTGGTGTGCATGTTTCTTCTATCCACTGCAATTTCTCTGGTGCCACACCTCTCAGTGCTTCAGCTCTACACATTACTTCTTCATCCTTCCACTTGTTGTCCGAAAAAAGTGTCCCTTGTATTACAAAAAATGGTTCTTCCAGACATACCACCCCTGCCGTCTTTGGATAGCAAGTTTTCTCGTTCTGCAGCATTCTAAAAGTAACTCCATGTGCCTGGAAGGTGTTCTTAATCCTGCATAACGTGAGATGAAGGAGACATTGGGCATCTATAATTGGCAACTCTTTGGGTAGCAATACTTTGGGTGTACCTGAAGCATGAGGAATGAGGGAGCAGACATAACAGCTCTCATTTGTTGTTTGTTTCGCTGTGGCACTCATATCCGCATACCATTTATTTGTCTGATGGGGTGTCGTGGGTCTTCCATTTTATCTAGTCCTAACCCATAGTCCTCATCATACTTCCTCCTCCCTGCTTCCCTTTTTCGTCTTTTATTCTTGTTCCTCATGTACTTCCCAGCCTCCTGGGCGAGGGACAAAATAGACCCCCCTTTCTCATTCCCGCCCCCCTAGGCCCATGCATCATATAATATTTCGTGTGTTGCTAGCACCTTTTCCTTTTCGTCCTTGACGTTATCTTGTAGGTCGTTTAATATGGGGGCAGGTTGGCTGGTGGGGGCGTTATATAACCACGATATGGCAGATGGGTTTCGGTCATTTAAACTGCGAGCATTGTACTTAGACATCTTTGGCGGAGACACTGTGCTATTTTGCAGTCCACCCTGTAGCCCTTTCTTTTCTGATATGACAGCATTGGATGGTGTGGTGTGATAACACCATACAAGTTTAGTTCCGTCCCATACCAAAAAATCACCTTCCCTAGTATTGACACTTGCAGTTGTATTGGTCCCAGTAGTGCTGTTAATCCCAGTGCTGTTAACCCCTCCCCCCTCGTTCATCTCGATAGAGATGAACGCTACAAACCAATATGTAACCAGGCCAAACATTATTATAAAAAACAACGTAATGCACACAGATAATCCACACTCATACGAATATCTGCATCTGTCATTTAATAATTCTCTCATTCTGCTAATTCTATCCATTGCAGGCTGCCCGTTAGATGCCATGGTAGCTCCTGTTTGACATATAAAAGTGCATTAAGTGCATGCATGTAAACATTTTGTTGGCACTATGAGTGCCAATATATATATATTGACAGGGAAGGGAAGCAGGTAGGGTTTGTAGGGACCGGGATGCACAGACAAGGGTGTAAACACTTCATAATTTGATCACTTCATTAATTACATATAGGTTCCACAAGACAAAAAGAAAAAAAATGTTTTCTTTTTTTTTTTTTTCCTTTTTCCAGTATTATCATAAAAATGCAAGTATACTTATCAGCCATTTGCCCATTCAGGTGCATTACTGCCACACACACAAGTTCATATTCAGACATTCTGCTCAGTTGCATCGTTTGCTGTTGTCTGTGCCTCCTCATCTACCTCCTCTTGCACATTACTATATGCTTTTCGTACATCTGTCAAGTGTACCCAGTATTTCAGGCCCTTTACTTTTACTGCCGTGGGCGTGCAGAACACTACCTCGTATGGGCCATGGAACCGTGGTGCATTCCATCGACGCACAAAACTCCTGACATAAATTAAGTCGCCCGGCATCAGCTGTAGCTGTTGTTCAGGCTCCGTGACAAACCCTGTTATGTTTCCCTCTTCTCTAGTGAAGGGTAGAGAGAGCTGCTTTGATATTGCGCGCGCTGCCCTTGTCAATTTCTTCAAATAGTCTGTGAACTCATCTCCCAATATCGCGGCGCTTCTGTGTGCATCTGAGTGTTCGCGCAGTGGAGAGTGTGCTGTGTACATTCGTCTCCCAGTCACGATCTCGTGCGGGGACAAATGGTGGTCTTTGCTTGGCTGATTTCTCAGCTCAAATAGCGCAAGGGGCAGACAGTAAATCCAATTCTTTTTCAATGAAAAGCATAGTTTTGATAACCTGCCTTTTAACAGTCCGTTCATCTTTTCCACTACGCCATTACTTTGAGGATGATAAATCGAACACAATTTATGTTTTATTCCCAATAATGTAGTAACTTCCTTGAAAAGCTTATTTACAAAGTGAGTGCCGTTATCTGAGCGAATCACGTCACAAATTCCCCAGCGCGGGAACACTTCCCTCACTAGGAACTTTGCAGCGCTTTTGGCATCAGGTCGTGCACATGGGCCTGCTTCTACCCACCTTGAGAATGGGCATACAACCACGCTCATGTAACGTGCTCCATTACACCTTTCTCCCATGTCCGCGTAATCAATATGTAGCTCTCTGAATGGGCCAATGGGTTTTGGAATTGTTCCCCGGAGCGTGCGTAATGTCATTCCTGAATTGTATATCTGACATGTTGTGCATTCCATCGCTAATCGAGATACGTGCTCCTGGAGACAGGGCACGAACCATTCTTCCTGTATTTCTGCTGCGATGTGCTGTTTGGTATTGTGTGCAGGGAAGTGTAGCTGTTGAAACGCAATTTCCAATTACTTGATTGGCATTACCACTTTCCCTGAGTTGTTTTGCCGCCACAGTAAGTCTGTCGCCGACTTGCTGCACCCTCGTTTTGTCCACATCAATTTTTCGTCTGCACTAGCTCCTTCCTGTAATTCTAGTATTTGTGATATAGGCATCATGTTGTAGCCTTCTGGGAGTTCTTCGTTTGTCTTGTGCTGCAGCATGTATTCACCTGCTTCATATTTCTGAAAATAGTAAGTCTCCTTGGCGGCGGCGTCCGCTGCCGCGTTTCCCAAGGACACAACGTCTGTGTTGGATGTATGTGCTTGGCACTTCACTATTGCTACCACAGTAGGGTTTTGTAGGGCCTCAATTAACTCTTTCAACAATTCTGCATGCTGTACCGGTGTTCCGTCTGCCCGTCGGAACCCCCTCCGCCCCCATCTTGCTAAACCTCCATGTACTGTCGTTGTCATGTAAACTGAGTCTGTATATATTGTCACTGCGCAACCCTTTGCTGCATGTAGTGCTTCTATGAGCGCAATCAGTTCTGCTGCTTGTGCGGAGTAATGTGATGGGAGGCGGTACTGCACTAGTGTTTCATTCTCACCGTCTTCTAGTCTCACCACTGCCATGCCAACATGTTTCTCTCCCGTGTCCACGTCAATCGATGCAGACCCATCCACGAAGTACACTTCCCCCTCGCTCAGAGCGTTCTCACACACCACTGTGTCCTCCCCTCTTTCTCCTGTGTAAGTAGCACAATCGTGGTCCTGCATGTCCTCTAGTGTGCACGCTTCTGTAATGAATGTTGCGGGGTTCACTGTCTTGCATCTCACCACATGGATATTGGCGCTAGACAATATGATCTCATAGGCTGTTGCCCGCTGTGTTGTCAGTGTGCTTTTTGACCTCTCAAGTATTGCAAATAATGAATGTTCCACAAACAATGTCACAGGGCAACCCATTACTATTGTGGCACTTTTCTCAATCGCGAATGCGGCTGCAGCGAGTGATTGCTCGCACGCGAAATGGCCTTGCATCACGGCATCTAACGTACCACTATAGTAAGCCAAAGGCTTGTGTCCTAGGGACGTTTTTTGTGTCAGTACAGCTGTCATGAGTGTTCCCTTGCAGTGTGAGAACAGGTAAAACTCGCGTCCATAATCAGGATTTGCGAGCACTGGAGCGCTTGAAATTAACTCTTTTAATGATTTAAATGACGCACACATTTCATCTGACCATTCTATTTTTTTATTTTCCTGTTGTGCTTCTTTGAGTGCTTGTAGTAGGGGTCTCGTGTATGCTGCATAGTCTAATATCCATGCTCGGCAATAGTTGCACATTCCCAAGAATTTCTGCATCTCTTTCACTGTTGTGGGTTCTCCTACTGATCTTATCGCTTCTACCCTGTCGGGAATTATTCTTTTTCCATCTTTCGATATTAGCTGTCCCAAGTATAAGACCTCTGTCAGGCAGTACTGTAGCTTTTCCTTGTCTACCTTGTACCCCTTATTGGCCAATAGAGTCAGGAGTGTTGTTGAATCCTTTCTGCATGTTTCTTCGTCTTGTGCACACACTAGTAAATCGTCTACATACTGAATGATTGTACTCTCAACTGATAGGTTTCCCAAGTCTTCATGCAATATGCGGTTGAATATGCTCGGGCTCTCACAGTATCCCTGCAGTAATCTGCAGTGTTCATATCTTTTTCCCCCCAGTGTAAATGTTGCTACTCTCTTCAGCCAGGGGGATTGAGAAAAATACGTTTTTCAAGTCGACTACTGTGAAATGTGATGCCGTTTTTGGGATGCTGCATAATATTGATGCAGGGTTCGGGACCAAAGGGAACTCTTTCTGAATTACATCATTTAGGGGGCGTAAATCCTGTATCATCCTCCAAGACCCTCCCTTTGCTTTTTTGATTGGATAAATACATGTGTTACATGGGGAGTTTGAAGGCACTATTATCCCTTGTGCTAGTAGTGCATCTATTGTCTCTTTTATCCCTTGTTCAGCTTCACGGGACAATGGATACTGTTTCACTCGGGGTAGAATTGCTCCTTGCTTTAGTTTTATTATCACAGGTTGTACTCCATGCAACAGCCCTACATCATGGGGGCCTGTTGTCCACAAATTATTTGGTACGAGCCTCATATCATCATCAAAGAATGACGGCGGTGCTCCTACCACTGCCATCAGTTGAGCGGGGATTTCCCTGGCTTGAATCAAAATGTCACAGGGCATCGCTATTTCCATTACAATTTCACCATCCCCCTCTGCATCTGAAAAGAGATCCTCATCTGTTAAGTCTCTTAGGGCGATGTTGGCATTCGTGCACAGTACTGTACGCCACTCCCATCCTTCCATATCTATTCCAATCACTGCAATCCTTCTCGCTGATACCTGTACAGCGTGCAAGTCTAATGATACCACTGACCCTGGTGCTGTGTCGGGGCACACTATGGGGCGGAAGAGGAACTCCGCTGGAATCCTCCAGTCCATTTTTCTCAGCTCTGGAATTATGAGGGCCAATGTCTTTAGCCCTTCAATAAACATTTCCTCATTTTCCGGCAACCCTCGTACTTCTTGTGTGATTGTGTGGGCCTGTACTACCAACATTGCACGCAATGGGCATATTCCGGGTGTTGAACACACTATACCCCTCTCAGTGAATGATATGGTCATGTTGAGTTTACTCAGGAGATCCCTCCCTAATAAATTTATTGGTGAGTGTTCATAATACAGTAAGGGTGTCTTTACAGTCTTACCCCCCACTGTTACATCCAATGCTTCTGTGTAAGGAACTTCAATTACAGCCCCAGAGAACCCCTGCGTCTCTAACTTCCGGTTAGATAACGGGAACCGGCCCTCTCTAATGCATGATTTCTCCGCTCCCGAATCCACCATGAATATGAACTGCTTGTCTCCTATCTGCGCCCCTACCAATGGTTCCTCTGCTGCATCGTAGGTGGCAGATAGAACTGGACACGCAAGCGTTCTCTGTGGGCTGTCCTATGCGGGGTGTCTCATCGCCCCCCCTTGGTTGAAGACACTCCCTGAAACTACTGACACGCCGTTGTAGGGTGCTGGTGCGGGGGCCCCGTTTGCTGTTGTCGCAAAAGGGTTGCCTGGCGTGTACTGCATATTGTCATTGTTTTGTGGGTGGTTCTGTGTTCTATACCGGTGCTCCTGTTGTTGCTCATTATTACCTTGGCCTGGGTTTCTCGGTTGTTGTTGTCCCATTGGAAGACCATATGGGCTCCCCGGGTGGGGATGGCCATACTGTTCTACCTCTTGGAACCCGTTCTTGGGTCTGGCTCTGCACTCCCTAGAGTAATGCCCCCATCTTCCGCAGTTCCAGCAACTCCCTTGTGCACCTCTAGGGCCCTGCCATCCATTTCCTCCCATTCCCCCGTACCCCGGTCCACCCCTTCGGCCCCTGTACCCACCTCGTCCTCCTCGAGGGGCCCACTCCTGCCACTGCGACCCTCCGCCTGACTCCTGCTCATTCCACTGCGGTTGTCCTGCTCCAGCCCAACTAGTTGCCATCCTTCCTTGTATTGCTATCAGCCCCTCCTCCTCCTCATCTCCCTCCCTGCTGTGGGGGAGTGCGGCTACAGCCGCTGCGACCTTCACCAACTTTGTCTGCACTAGTTTTGCTTCGTCTGCCAATCTCTTCTGCGCCACCTCCTTCTCCCTCTCCTTTATTCTCTTACAATGGTGCACTATTATACTCTGAATCTCAGGCCATCCTTTAGCTTCAATGCCTGCTATCTTGTCAAGCGCCTTTTGCACCTCTTTTGGGAGCCCTCTTTTTATAATGAAGTAAAATAAAGATGTCGATTGATACCAGGGCGTGCCCGTTTCTGCTCTCCACATCTCTTGGACCCGAAAAATGTAATCCATAGCCTCCTCCCCGTCATTCATTGTACACTGCATTACTGACTGTAAGTCTGGCGTATCTGGAAACGTTTCTCGCAAGGCATCCCACACCCTTGCACGCACTGTGTTAAAGGAGGCTCCGTCATGGCGGTCGCAGTCTAATGTTACTCCCGGGAAACCGGCCTTGACCCATACTCTATCAGCCTGATCCCCCACTGCTGATACAAGCAAACTCTTCACATCTCCTATTGCTAGGGGTACCCCGGCAGTGTGTTTCTCAAAGGCGTATATCCACTTGCTTGCCCCTCCTGATAATGGGGGCATTAACTTTAATAAATTGGCCTTGTCCATCTGAGCCCATGGGATGTAATTCGGTCTCCCTCCTCCCCTATGTATCAGCGGGAGCTGTAACTTTCCTGTCATCGTGGTCTCTGTTCCAGTCTTCACTCCTGACGTTCCCAATGATGCCATTTTCCCCACCCTGTTCCTTAATCGCCCCGTCCACTCATCCAGTGTTCTCATTGAACATATACCATCCACCCCTTCACTTCCCCCTCCCATTGCCATGCTCAACCTGTCGCTTTCTTCTAAATCGTCCCTTATATCACATAGTAGTTCCTCTCTGTCCCCTATAGGCCTTTCTTCATTATCAATACCTCCCTCTCGTGTCCCTACTTCGATTATTCGTGTCGGTTCTTCCTCAATTCTGAACAGTATCTCACCTTTTTTCCCCCCGTCTTCAAGAGTTCTATTCTCACTCGGCGCTCTAGACGTGCGCCCTGATCGTACTGCATTAAGTGCTGTTTGTTCACATATGTCTTTTATCCTTGAGAGCTCATTTTTCGCTATTGAGAGTCTTGATTGTAAATCATCTGTTAGCTTTTCTATATCCACCCTTTGTGTACTTGCCTGGGCTCGCTCCCTTGTACTTTCATATGGCGGGGGTGCCATTGGCCGGTGGGGTGTAGTAGTTGTCGGGGGAGGCACATAAGTGGGGTCACTGTACCCTTCTGCGGGCACAGGCTTCTTTAATATCGGGTACAAGCTTATGACCTCTATCGGTGGCTCTATATTTGACGATTCTTTGGCATCTTTCTGTATCATCAGAGGATTGTCAGTGGTGGATGGTAGGTCAGCATTTAATGCTGGTACTTTAGGCGGTGGTATCTCTTCAAATAACCTCCAGAGATCTAATATTTCCCTCCTATTGTGCAACTGCTTCCCCTTGTACTTCAAACAAATGCACGTGGCTACCATATCCAGAACACTTTTGTCAAATGATCCCCCCTCGGGCCATATCTGGGGTAACCCCTCTCCCTTCAGCTCTGTTATCCATTGGTCATGATATTTCTTAATTCGCTCCGCGTACCCTGGTAGGTTCTTACAAATATGTGATAAGGGTGTTTCGGCCCCCATCTTTGTGTCTTCCTAGTACTTGTGTGTCTCTGTGTGTCCCCAATTACAATGTAAACGTATTACCACTATGGGTTTTCGTCTTCTACTTCACATTCAATACTGGGCTCCTTTGTGCTCTTCCCCCTGCCTGCAGAATATAAAACTGGCCGTACACAGTCTCTATTCTATTCTCTTTGGGGGGCACATACAAGAGCAAACCATCAGTGATTTCGACAATATTAACCCGGAAATCAAAAAGGTACACACTCACTTCACCTTGTCATTTTTGTCTTCAAGAAGCTCTATCCGGCCACACTTACCATGACCATTCAATTACTATATATTTATAGCCATTTTACACACTCACAGCACCAAATTGTCTTCTGACGCATACGAGGTGCACACACCTCTCTGTAACATTCTATTCACAATTCAAGCTGCCCTCCCTTTCCTCCCTAGCCGGCTGTCCCTGTCCGTCTTATTCAGATATATGGATGCGCATATATATATATATATATATATATATATATATATATTGGTCTGCTCTTCCCTCTTCTAGTAGAACTCTCTCTCTTTTACTTTCTCCCTAACGTTTTGTACTGATCTCACCTTTATTTTCCCCCCAACCCTAAAGAAAAGAATAGAAAGAAGAAATAGCAGTCACTAATATATTCTCCGTGTCCCCCTTTGCCAGACACTTTTATCTTATTATCCACTTCTTCATATATTCCCAGTACTAGTCAAGATAGCACTATGCGGCGCCGCCTTCCACCCCCTTTCGGAGCTAGGTTCCCGTCACTTTTATCTCTTATTCACCTCTTAATCCTAATGGCCATATGCAAAGAAAAAGCAAAGAAAGTTTAGGATGATCCTTAGTAGATCTGCGTACCCCCTTTTCTACCCCTCTTCGTTCTCTGTCCTAGATTTCTTCCTCCACACCCTTTACGATCGCTCGCACTCAATACTCACGTGCCCGTCTTGAACCGATAGTCTCCGAAACTGGGTCCGTCCAGGCAGTGTTGCCGTCCGCTCAACAGTCAGCCCCGGTTCCGGCGCGCGGTACTCAAAGGGGATTTTTCAACCGGGATCCCGTACCCTCTCTCTCTTGAGTGCGCACTTCTTAGTGTACCGGTCGCCGTTGGCGGGCAGCCTCCCGGAGCCGGCGCACCGTGCGTATCCCTTTTCGACCGGAGATTCTCGTGCCAAAAGGGGACGGTAATGATAGGTCGGGAAAAAATAATAATAATCACGCTTTCGGGGTCACCACTGAAGGCAAGCGTCCCCAGCCAGCACGATCCTCCCCGCAATGAGAGACAATGAAAGATTCTCCCAAGTTGGGAATAAAGCCAAGACAGAGTGCGGGTGAGCTTAAGTGGGAGTTTATCAATCAGAATAGGGCATGCAAAGAACTCTGCAAACTCCGAGAGCGCTCTGTCCGACAATAGCTAAGACAGGCGTATATATTTACAAAAAACGTCATCAGAACCTACATACTATAGGGGGCACAAGTTCGATGGGATTGGGTGGCGATGACTAGCTATAGGTGCTGCTGCGATGTGGTTGGCCTTGGCTGGAGGACGTCACTGGTCAGCCGCGTGGGTTGGGCTGGGCCTGGCAGGTCAGCTGAGTTCATCCGGGCAGTGGTGTTGTGCCTTTGTGGCCAGTGTCAGAGATGAATGTCTCTTCCTGACTTGTTTGCCCTATGCCATGCACACCGCAGTCATTCAGTCATTGCAATATTATCTTCTTTAGTAAATCTTTCATAAGGTTATTCTACAGGTTAATGCAACACAGGAGGAATGCACCTTGTGAGGGGTCTGATGGTCATTCGTCAGGGCATGGTTACCAGTGTCCTGTTGACCGGTGCCATAGGTTGAGGGGCTAAGCTTCAGGGCATGGGACGGGCGGTACATGCCTTCCTGTTCTTGTTAGATGTTGTTATGAATGTGCCGCTGTGTGTTGCCACAGTATTGGGTGTCCTGATTGCACAGGGCCATAAGTCTAAGATGATCCAGTGGGTTGTGGGGTTTATGAGGGGGCGCCTTTGAAAGTGTGTATTCAGGCAGAGGTTTACTGCTGTGCTGTAAATAATGCAGGTGGCGGGCTGTGGCCTTGGGTGCTGCAGAGGGGGCTACAAATCTTTGAAGCGGCTCCAGTCTAGTTGGGGGAGGTGGAGCAGCGCGGCGTGGGCCTCTGCTCTCATGTTTGGCAGTCTTCGCAGGGTGGGAGGGGGAATGGCCTTGCACATATTCACAAAGGTATCTTCCTCTTGTGTTGCCGGCTTTTAGAGGTGAAAACATGACAATATTTTGAACACTTTATAATATTTGTTTGAATCACTTGAAAACATACATTTCAACTTGGCTGGATGTGTCTCGATTATATCCAGTCTGAGCACCTTATTCGTACACTATGTTTTAACAACTACAGTATTTAGTTATATGCATATACATTTACAGTAAGTGAGGTAGTAGTGAGGTTGGTGGAGTACATAGAAAGTGACCCGCCACCGTACGTGACGGTGGTGGCACATAAGGGGCTTAGACATACACGCATGACAAGTGCATTCTCGCGCATCCTTCACATGAGCCCTCTGTATGGTTACATTCGTCTTCTCATGTACTCTAGCAGCATTAGTTCGGTTATGGCGCAGAACCATGGAGTGTAAGTTTCCCAGTGATACATATAACAAATAGACCCCTGGAACGCTCCTTCATTGTTAGTACCCAACTGCAGTGGTGTGGGCTCGCCATTGCTAATATCATGGAAGCATGCTTTCTATCATGGTTATACATTTTACAGGTTTTTGTAATAGAAGAGATTCTGTGGAAGAATGCACACTTTGCAAGTGGTCTTGGCATTAATATGTGGGGACTTTCTGCCATCTGATGACCATTTTACCGTTCTTTTCATCGCCCAAGCCCGCTAGCCGGGTCATGCTGGGAGCGATGATGCACTGCGGAAGGTGAAATGTTACAATGTTAGTATCTTATGTTAGCTCATGTCCGTCTTGTTCGTGGGAACGGGCTCACAGCGGATCTGCCAGGGTGCTGCGGCAACAGGGATAACTGGAACTCTCCGAGGGTGGGGGCCGCGCTACAGTGCGCTAAGCTCACACCATCTTTATTAGACAAAATGGTTCCTAAGGCCTAGCTAAATTCAATATGTGTGGGCAATGTCTTCAGCAGGTGAGCCATCCACCACCTGGGCCCCGGTGGTAAGGAGGGGACGCCCGATGAGCCATGGCCCTCACCTGGGGTGGGGATGTAGGCAAGGGGGGTCTTTTGGACCAGTCCTCCCCTACACTAGTACCAAAGTGGGTGGTAACAGCCCCAAGACCGCCAATACCAACCTGGATACTCAGAAGTGAGTCACTCCTAGATACGGCGTTTATAGAACATGTGAGGGAACACACAGTATAGTGAGGGGAGAGATGATATCCAAAGCAGGGAGGTTGCACAAGGCCATCACCTCAGAGAGAATTAACAGTGCTGGCCGAGACTACTTGAGTGAAGAAATAAAATTGAGACACCAGTGCCTGACACAATGGGACAGACTGGGCAAATTCAGCTATGCGCAATACTGAGAAAAAACTCAGGCGCAAGTGGATAAACCTGGCAAGCTGCTGGCTTGGTCATATAAGAATGATAACAGGAAAACACCAATACACTCGATCCAAAATGCAGAGGGTCACATAAGTAATACTCAAGAGGAGGTGAACTAGGCGTTTTATGACTACTATAGAGAGATGTACAAGGATTCCCATGTAGAGAGAAGTGGGGAACTGCAAGAAGCTTTAGACCTCATAACTCTACCGCATTTAGAGGTGCAGCAAGTGCACATATTCGAGGAACCCATAATGACAAAAGAGGTGACAGCCATAATAAGAACACTGCCCTTGGGGAAGGCACTGGGCATGTATGGGCTACCAGGCGAATACTATCAAGAATACGCAGACAGCCCTGTGCCTGTCCGGACAAGAGTATATAACGAAGCGTTTGAAACAGGGTCACTCCCAGAAAGCACGAGAGGCAGTAATAAGCCCAATAAAAAAACTGTGGAATGTGGCTCTTACAGGGCACTGTCCCTTTTGAATCAAGACAGCACAATTCTTACTGCAGTGCTGGCGAATGGGCTCAGGTGAGTAATAACACAGCTTCTACTGTGATGCTGGAAATGCATTGGAGGGACAGATCCTCCATGTCCTTGTCTTGTACTCCGTTATCATGTGTGTTCTGTTTTGTTTTCTGCACAAGAGTCCATGTTGGACTCCTAGTAGTGCAGCTCTTACTCTTTTTGGTTGTGGTGAACAGATCCTTGGGGATACCCTTATGGTACCGATGGATGGGGGTACAACTTTGTACCCCTAGTGTATGTTTATGGGCACCTGTGTGTGGCCCACAGAGCAGAGTATGGGCTGGTGTCAGCTCCATGCTGAATTTGACGGGTGCTCAGAGTATCCTCCATTTTGGGATACCCAGTCCCTGCCTTAGGAATCAGTGGATTCCTGATAGGAGACAAGATGGCCCCTGTGGCCTCTTGGTTTCCATTGCCTGTTACCTTGTTTTCCCAAAGTTCCGGGAAGCCCTGACTCTGCCCCTTCCCCTGACTGGCTGTTGGGTGGAAGAACCATATATGGTATTGTGGGGAAGTCCAGGCGAGACTGGCTGGAGCCTTTCCAGTGACTGTATGTTGTGGTTACACCCTTGGGGTGGGACCTCAGTGATTGGAGTGTGTGACCAATATACATTTCATGTTATGGGTGTCTAGTTTCTGGTGTGCGACACAATGAATGAGACAGCCCTGCCCGATACTGGTATGAATGCAGTGTGGTGTGCTGAAACGCTGGGTGCTTGACCCAATCCACATTCCTTGTTATGGGTGTCTGGATGGAAGAGAATGGCCTGAATACACTGCGAGCCTGATTGGCTGCCTGCCTGCCTAAATGCCCTAGGGAATGATTGGCTGCATCAGCCTGGCTCAGCAGTGTGTATGATGGACAGAACAGTATATCTGGGGACCTCTCACTCAACAGAATTGATCAGAGGCTGAAGTTGAAACTTGAAGCTGCCCATCCTTGAAGCCCAGCTAGAAGAAGAATTATTGCTGCTGCCTTCTTTTGGCCCAATTTGACAGCTGTCGAATCTGTTGACTGAACCGAGGTAGGACCTGGCTAGGAGACCTCTCCCGAGCTACGAGGGAACATCGTGCAGGAAGCTGATCTTCACTGAGGCACCCTGCAAGCCAGTCCCGAAAGGCTGTCGACCAGAGACGGGGCCACAGAGGAATCCTGAAGTGAAGCACCCGGACATCGAAGTCCATCGTTGTCGACCAGGGTTCGGAGGACTGCTGTAACTGCTAGAAGCCCATTGAGTCGTGTTGCCCAGAAATGGGGACACCTTGACGCCGTGCTGCCGACGACCGGGCCGCAGCGCTCCACCTTCGCCTAAGACACTTAGAAATCAAGGACTCCCTTGCCATCATGTCAACCGCTTTGTCCCACTGGAGAAAGTCGAGGTCGTCGACAAACCAAGGAGAATCCGCTGGTGGGTTTCCCGCCACTTGAAGTACACAAAGATAGAGTCCCGATCGCCGACGCCCGCTGCCGGGCCTAAGTTCTTAATCGATCTTCTTTGCGGCAACAATTTCTTGTCATCGAGGTGCACTGAATGCCTCATCTTCACAGGACATCGACGACAGATCGTCGACGAGCACCGCGAAGATCAAAGCTGCTCTCAACAACAGTGTTCCCATTTTCTTCGAATAAATCTCAACGCCCTGTAGCTCCTGCTTTATAGGGAGTTCACCCTCTAGGGATCCGTCGACGAACCTTCGAAGAAACTCTGCTAAACCAGGTACATTGGGGTAGTCGAACTTTTTTGCAGGAAACAAGACTATTTTAAACATATATGGACTCGACTTGTTAATACACTTTTACAGGTTACCCAGGTGGGGGGAACCTCACACAGAACTGCGTCTTTAGTAGGGACAAAGTATTTTGCCATTTGTTTGCCCCAAGTTGTCTTCCTCCCTATGTCTATTGTTGATACACTTTACTATTTGATTTGTATGCCATTGAGACTGTCAGCAGTTGGTGCATTTTAAAGGAGCCAAGAGTTAACTGTGGTACCACATAGTGTACCGATTTACCATATTAGTATTGCCAAAGCACAAAGTGTGTTATTGAGTGTGTATATAAATATTGAACCTTATTTATATAAAGAACTGTGTTATCACTTAACATAGTGTGTGGACATTCCTTTGTGGGGGCTTGGGGACTACAATGTGCTTAAGAACCAGCCCGCATCACCTCCTAAGAGCTTAAGCCTTGATTGCTTGCCCATTGCTACCGCATAGAGAATCTTGGCTGGGGTGCTCTGTGCTTCTACTCTGCCATATAGAGGGAAGGAGTACAGAGACCCCCCTCCAGTCTTAACATATACACCCTGAGCAAACGTGATATGTTCCGGATAGGAACATTTCCTGGAACCTAAGGAGATTACACCACATTATCAGTAGTACTGAGGGTTGGAACGCTAGATGCGACAAAGGCATTCAATTCTGTCAGTTAGGATTGGCTTTATACGACAATGGTTGGACTGGGATTTGGACCGAATAACATGAGATGGGTAAAATTGTTTTATACTAAACCTATGGCGAGAGTTAGAACGGCGGGGGGGGGGGGGGCATCTTCTCTGACAGATGGGAGTTACAAAAAGGCACCAGGCAAGGCTGCCCACTATTTCCAATGCTTTACATAATCGCAATGGAAACAATATCAGCATACCTGCAACAGGAATACAGAGGCAGGGATAGCAATAGATGGGGTGAGGCCTATAGTGTCAATGTACGCAGATGACATGTTACTGTATTTACAGAACCCCGAAGAGAACCTACAACATGTATAAGACGTGCTGGACAATTTTACCAATTTGTCTGGAATCACAATCAACAGGAATAAATAATGTTCATTCCCGCTAGCCAAACTACCTGAGGGCAACCATGTAGAGTTGCTGACACACTTCTGTGGGGAAAAAAACCTCCTTTAGGTACCCAGGACTAGACATCTACCATGACCCGAAACAGGAACACACACACAATACCATACAAATGATGGAAGGGCTAGTAAAATAAATGCAATTCTGGGGGAAGTTACCTCTGTCAGTAATGGGGAGAGCAGCGCTATTAAAAATGGTTGCGCTACCAAGGTTGCTACATTGCTTTGGAAATGTCCCATACAACGTACTGAGACAATTTTTTATAAGACTCGAAAAAGAGTGCAAAAGCTTTCTATGGCAGGGCGGTAGACATAGGGTGGCACTCAACACTCTGCAAAGACCATGAGAAGGAGGGGTTGAGGATTCCAAATTTCAAACTATATTATCTCACATGCCAGATGCAATATGTGTTGGGATGGCTAGCAGATGACCCCACAGTAGCCACAGCACGCCTACAACCAGCAATTCAACATCTACACTTGAAATACCTAGTATGTGTTGCCCCGCCAGAACCACAAGGATATCCACAAATAGTAAAACTGGGCATGCAAATATGGCATAGATCTTGCAAAAAACTTGAAATCAAAGATCCGATATAACCTCAGATACCCCTAGCAGCAGTAATGACAGATTGTAGAGGACTGAGAGCTAGTGTGCGGTCACATTGGGAGACGCGTGGGATCATAACCATTGGGGACCTGAGGGCAGAAAATAACTTGAAATGTCAAGAATTACAGGAAACAGGCGTACATGGAGGGAAATACCTGCTAAACAGTTCTATAATAAACACGATTAAGCTTAGATGGCCATTAATTGGGGAGGATACAATAGGCAGTGAAGAAATAGAAACAATAATAAATATCTCAGAGGGGAGCATACCATATCAAGCTTATAAAATGTGTTCATAGAACATCACTCCAGTGGAGAGCTGAGAAACAGGTTGGGATGGGAGTCTGGGAAAGTCGTTTAGGGATAAGGAATGGCTGAAGGTAGCTAACTATCATAAGAGGGTCTTCAGGAATGCGAGATTGCAACTAATACAATTATATGTAATACAGAGAGCTTACCTAACTCCAGAAGTGATGGCCGAATTCAAAGGTGCAGGCAAACAGAGTTGTCCCAAATGCAATGTGAAAAACGCTGGAATGGTACACATGTTTTAGGAATTTAATACTATACAGATTGGGGAGAAGTTGCACATAAAGTTTCCCAGGCAGGCATACATTTAGATAGCCAATCCCCAGAGGCATGCATGCTGGGTCTCTTCCGGCAGGGTAAAAGGGAAAAAGCACTTGGGAAGATCAAAAACATAATATATGTTTTGGCCAAACGTAGCATATCCATGAACTAGAAATCAGAGAGGGGGCAGTGTGTGGAGAAATGGTGGAGGGATTTGCAAAAATGGACAATAGCAGAAACAGGAGTATGGAAACAGGCAATTAACGAGCAAAAGCAAGACATGTTACAATGGACTGCCTTCACACAAACACTGTTCAACCTAAGTGCGCGAGAAGGTGAGAACTAAATGTGCTGGAAGAAAAGGTCTATTGAGAAGGAAGAGCAAAGGACCAGTGGAAAAGGGAGAAAAGGAATATATTATGGCTAGTTAAGGGGTCGGAAGGGGGGTAGGGGAGAAATGTTAGGATGAGAATGCAGTTAACTAGATGCAGGAAATTCTGATTATTATATGCTTGTAAGTATTCGCCTGTATGCTGTTGTATAAAAGGAAATAAAGAATTTGTTTTTAAAAAACAAAAAAAAGTTCAAATAGGTCTCCCTCTGTCAGGCTCAGACCTCTCAAAGCAAAAAGTACCTGATTCAACGTAGATGTCAAGATGTGCGTCCCTGGGACGTGGCGTACCTGATCTTCCAGAGGATGCGCGTTGTGGAGATGCCAGGCTGTCAATTGATGATGGTCCGAAGAATGGTAACGCCAGAAGCCAGCCCCACTCCCGCCCTACTGGCACAGGGTTGAAGGGGAACTAACTCCTGACGCCACAGTCAAGACACTTCCCTGGAGATTAATGTGGCGCCAGAACAGTGCAAGCACTGACAGGGAAGGCCGTCCAATTGTCCACTGATGCAGTTGTAGGAGGAAAACAGATGCTGGCGACAGGAAGGACGAGGGATCCAACCAAGGGAGGTTCTGGCCAGGAGGAAGCAGACTGGATCAGGCAGTGATAACGGAGAGCCCCTTGGGTGGCCAACAGAGGAGGGAACAGGATCCAGGCAGGGAAACAAAAGGGAGAAACCAAGCAAAAGGAGCTGGGCAGAGGGGAGGCAGGGGCAGGAGGAACAAGGCAGACCAAGGCAGGGAGGTCCAGAGGCAGAACAGGGTCTTCCCAGTGGGCTACGGGGAAGGGCACAAACAGGCTGACAGGGAAAAATAAGGTTCTGAACGAGCAGAATCTTCAGGAGCGAAGCGGTGGGTCGGGAACCAAGCTGTGTTGAGACGCGACTGGCTCCCGACCTGACCGCTAATGAGGAAGTCCTCGCGAAAGCGAGGCCAGACAGGCAACGCCTCCTGGAGCGTGCCCCTGGTGCGAAAGCGAGGCTTGCAACGCAAGCCTCGCGCCGTCAGCCGACTGCGCATGCGTGGAAGCCGGAAGCGAGGCCCGCAACGCACGCCTCGTGCCGTCGCTCGACCGCGCATGCGCGTCAGTCGGGGGCCGGTGGAATGCTCCCAAGCGAGGAGAAGATGCCCCATATCCCTGCGGCCCCCACCGGTAAGAGAAGGTGGTGTCCTAACACTATGCCCCCTCCCAGAAAGGCCAGGAGCCCCAGGTTTCCAGGGATGGTGAAGAAAGAATTTGCGGACCAGACGGGGAGTGTGCACATTCCCTCGAGGCTCCCAGGTACGATCAGAAGCAGGATAACCCTTCCAGGATAACCCTTCCAGTCCACCAAAAACTGAAGCACACCCCGCCGGATCCGTGAATCAAAAATCTCCTGAACCTCGAATTCTGACACACCATCCACATCAATAGCGGAGGGACGAGACCCTGAACGACCATAGGGATCTGGGAGGTAAGGTTTCAATAAAGATACATGAAAAACAGGATGTATCCGCCAAGACGACTGCAACTGTAACCGAAATGCCACTGATGAGATCCGTTTCGTGATCAAAAAAGGCCCAAAGTAACGGGGAGCAAGTTTAGTGGGCAAGTTACGGACTGGTAGGTTCTTAGAAGAAAGCCAAACCCGATTCCCCACCAAAAAAGCGGGTTCGGGACTCTGTCGTCTGTCTGCCTGATCCCTCATGCGCTCGCAAGCCTCGGCAAGAACCCTGGTCTCCTGGGCATGTGTTTCCTGGATCCTGGATACGAGTTCATCAGCGGAAGGCACGGTACTGGACAGGACTCGTCCAAACGGGAAATGTTTGGGGTGAAATCCGTAAGAACATTGGTAAGGACTCATTCCATTAGCCGAATGTACAGCGTTGTTATATGCCACCTCGGCTAGATTCAGATGGGCTGACCAATTGGTTTGAGTGGCATTGGCATAGCAGCGTAAGTACTGTTCTAGCGTTTGGTTGGTACGCTCAGTCTGGCCATTGGTCTGTGGGTGGTAGCCAGAACTAAGGGCCCGTTGGACGTCGAGATGGTGGCATAGTTGGCTCCAAAAGGATGATATATACTAAGATCCACGGTCGGAGATGATCTTTTCAGGAAGTCCATGCAAACGATAGATATTGTGAAGGAAAGCTTGGACCATTTGGACCGAATAGGGATTCCTGAAAACGGAATGAAATTTGCCATCTTGGTAAAACAGTCTATGACGGCCATGATGCAAGTATTGCCTTCAGATGGAGGGAGATCGACGATGAAGTCTGTGGCGATGGTATGTCAGGGATAGGGTGGGGTTTCTAGGAGTTTCAATAGTCCCAGGGGTTTTCTTCGTGGTATCTTAGTCTGGGCACAGATTGGGCAGCTTTACACATACCGTCTGGTCTGGTTGGCCCACCCTGGCCACCAGAATTGCCTTGCTAGCAGTTCCTGGGTGGACCGTATTACCCAATGTCCTCCGAGCTTGGAATCATGGAATCCTTGTAGGATAGCAGTCTGTAATGAAGCGGTGGGAATGAACAACCGGTTTTCATAGTAAAGCATACCGTCCTTTTCCCTAATTTGCAGTTGTTTTAGCAGGGTTCTCCGTTCAGGGCTAGCCAAGGTCCCTTGAGCTATGGAATCCAGAAAAGGTGAGATGTAAGACAAGAAATGCTTTGAGGCAATTAAAGATTGATCCGAATAGCATGTTCGACGTTATCCTCAAGCGAGCGGGAAAGTGCATCCGCTTTCTGATTCTGGGAACTGGGTATATAAGTAATGGTGAAATCGTAGTGTGAGAAGAAGGCGGCCCACCTAGCCTGGCGGGAAGTCAGACACTGTAAGGAACGGAGATACTGCAAGTTGCGGTGATCAGTACGGACCTCTACTGGATACCTTCCGCCCAGTAAATGATGTCGCCATTCTTCAAATGCCGCCTTAATAGCCAGGAGCTCCTTCTCGACAACTGCATAGTTGCGTTCGCTGGCACTTAACTTGCGGGAGTAGTACGCCACTGGGAATTCCGTTCCCGATCCCTGATCCCTTTGTAGTAGCACGGACCCTATGGCGAAATTGGACGCATCGGCCTCAACAATTAATGGTTTCAGTTCATCTGGATGGTGTAGGATAGGAGAAGTGCTAAACGCTTCCTTAAGGCTTCTGAATGCGGTCGTGGCCTCGGTTTCCCAAACAAATGGCACCTTGCTGCTTGTTAAATGTGTTAGAGGAACCGACAACTGGGAAAAATGAGGGATGAACCGTCGATAAAAGTTGACGAAACCCAAGAAACGCTGTAAGGACTTCACGTCATGGGGTTGCCTCCATTCCAGTATAGCTCGTACCTTAGCGGGATCCATCTGAATTCCAGAGTCATTGATTACATAACCGAGGAATTTGATACTGTCTTGATGGAATAGGCATTTCTCTGCTTTGGCATAAAGATGGTTTGAGGACAGTCGACTGAGTACTTCCTTCACATGAGAGACGTGGTCCTCTTGGCACGAGGAAAAAATCAATATGTCATCCAGGTAAAGCTAGACGGTGACTCCGATCAGGTCCGCAAAGATCTCATCCATGAACCGTTGGAAGACGGCTGGAGCATTACACAGGCCGAATGGCATAACCCGGTATTCGTAATGCCCTGAGGGTGTCTTAAAGGCCGTCTTCCATTCATCCCTGGGTTTTATCCGAACCAAATGGTAAGCTCCTCGAAGAACCAGTTTGGAGAAGATACGAGCTGAGCGAAAGGATTCAATGATGTCTCGGATCAAAGGAAAGGGGGTACCTGTCCTTCCGTGTGATGTCGTTCAGTTGTCTGTAATCCACACAGGGACGTAAAGATCCTTCTTTCTTCTTAACGAAAAACAACGGGAATCCAGATGGGGACTTGGAGGGAACAATATATCCCTTACGTAAACATTCTTCCAGATATTCCTGTCATGCCTCTCTCTCCTTGGGGGGTTAAAGAATGCACCTTCCCATGTGGGATGACTGAATCAGGTAAAAGTTCGATGGAACAGTCACAAGACCTATGGGGAGGTAGTGGTATATCCCCAGGTTCCGAGAACACGTCACGGAATGCCACATATTCAGATGGGACGGATTCCAATAAGCAAACCCTAGGTATTCCGTTTCCTTCCATGTTTACTGTGGCTATCAGGGATCTTGGGATGTTCCTTGTAGTAGCGCAATCTCTAGCACAGAGAGCGGAGTCAAACTTTAGAGTCCGTGTTCCCCAGTCGATCTTGGGATTATGCTGCAGCAACCAAGGTAATCCAAGAACAATGGGATATGTTGGGGATTTTATTACATCCAATGATATGATTTCCTGGTGTCCATTGATCCGGAGTTGTAAAGGACCAGAGTGTTCACGAATAGGTCCCGAAGCCAGTGGAGTTCCGTCGATTACTTCTACTAATGAGGCTTGTTCTTTGGTGTGAAGGGGTATGCTGTTCCTCATCGCGAAATCCCCATCCAGATAGTTACCAGAGGCCCCACAATCCACGAGACCGAATGTATCCACAGACTTACTCTGCCAGGCCACCTTGAGTTTTAATACCATCAAGACCGCGGGCTGCATGGGTTGCAGGATGACCTCAGGGTCAGGAAGGACTGTTGCGGATGTAAGGCCCGTCGTAACCTTCCCAATACACGACAGGCCCTTCAGTTTTCCGACTTTCTCAAGGGTCACCGAGGACAGGTACCCAGGAAGTGTCCATCACCCCCACAATACAAACACAGACGTTGATCTCTTCTGCGCTTCTTCTCAGCTTTAGTCAGTGGCCCTCTCATGGCACCCAGTTGCATCGGTTCCGGACCGGTCTCAGTGGTACCTGGTATCCCAATCGGCATCGACAGTGGTCTTGAGATTGTTCTTTCGTATCGCTGCCTCTCACCCTTGCGTTCCGTCAGTCGATGATCAATCCGGAGGACTTGGTCCAGAAGAGCTTGTAAGGTTTCGGGTTCCGGTATGTACAGTAATTCATCTTTATACTCTTCTCTTAATCCTCGTCGAAATAGTGTCTTCTGGGTTATTTCTGGCCATAGTGAATCAGCAGCAATCTGGCGAAAACGACTAATGTACGTAATAATGTTGCTTGATCCCTGTCTCAGATCCACCAATTGGTTCTGTGCTGTGGCCGCCAGATTAGGTGACTGGAAAACCTCCAAGAACGCCTTCTCGAAGGCACCGAAATCACTTCGAATAGGGCTGTTAGCAGCGACCAAGGGTGTTACCCAGGCCAGGGCGTTTTCGGTCAGGTTTCCAAGGATGTAGCCGATCTTAGCCTTATCTTGGCTGAATTGGGAGGAACGAAACAGGAAATGTATCTTACAGTGATTACAGAATTCTGCCACACTCCTCGGATCGCCGTCAAATTTCTGTGGCACTGTATGGGCCATGGCAGTCTCTGCTTGGGATGAACTGCCGGTTCCTTGAGCGACCATCTGCCGCAAAGCCACGTTCTCTTGACTTAGTGCAGTCATCTCTAGTCTCAGGGTCCTCATTTCTTCTCGGAGTTCCTGGACGTCGTCCATCTCCAGTCCTGGGCGGGTAGTAAGGCGCGTCTCAATCTGTCAAGATGTGCGTCCATGGGACGTGGCGTACCTGATCTTCCAGAGGATGCGCGTTGTGGAGATGCCAGGCTGTCAATTGATGATGGTCCGAAGAATGGTAACGCCAGAAGCCAGCCCCACTCCCGCCCTACTGGCACAGAGTTGAAGGGGAACTAACTCCTGACGCCACAGTCAAGGCACTTCCCTGGAGATTAATGTGGCGCCAGAACAGTGCAAGCACTGACAGGGAAGGCCGTCCAATTGTCCACTTGAGCAGGTAGGAGTTGGTCCAGCTTCTGATGCAGTTGTAGGAGGAAAACAGATGCTGGCGACAGGAAGGACGAGGGATCCAACCAAGGGAGGTTCTGGCCAGGAGGAAGCAGACGGGATCAGGCAGTGATAACGGAGAGCCCCTTGGGTGGCCAACAGAGGAGGGAACAGGATCCAGGCAGGGAAACAAAAGGGAGAAACCAAGCAAAAAGAGCTGGGCAGAGGGGAGGCAGGGACAGGAGGAACAAGGCAGATCAAGGCAGGGAGGTCCAGAGGCAGAACAGGGCCTTCCCAGTGGGCTACAGGGAAGGGCACGAACAGGCTGACAGGGAAAAACAAGGTTCTGAACGAGCAGAATCTTCAGGAGCGAAGCGGTGGGTCGGGAACCAAGCCGCGTCGAGACGCGACTGGCTACCGACCCGACTGCTAATGAGGAAGTCCTCGCGAAAGCGAGGCCAGACAGGAAACGCCTCCTGGAGCGTGCCCCCGGTGCGAAAGCCAGGCATGCAACGCAAGCCTCGCGCCGTCACCCGACTGCGCATGCGCGGAAGCCGGAAGCGAGGCCCGCAACGCAAGCCTCGCGCCGTCGCTCGACCGCGCATGCGCGTCATTCGGGGGCCGGTGGAATGCTTCCAAGTGAGGAGAAGATGCCCCATATCCCTGCGGCCCCCACCAACGGTAGCGGGGATACAATCCCCAGCGGCGCCTGGCACCAAGGGAGCCTCTCAAGGGCCGCCCACCGGTAAGAGAAGGTGGTGTCCTAACACTAGATCTCCCTCAGCCGGGCTCGGAACTCGCAATCACACACTTGCAGGGGTTCCTTTCCCCTAGCTTTATTCACATTCAGTCGGGCTCGGACCTTTCATCGATGTCGAAGACATTTGAATGTGCAAGGCTTTCACTATGGACCTCCGCAAGACCACTTTGAGTTTCACTTTCACTCTCCTTTTGTGTTATTTGCCCCAGTGTCTCTTGGTAGTTCTGTAACATAAGCAAAAAAGTTCTAAAATCTTTCCCTTCAAGCATTCACCTTTTCACTAACTACCCTTTTTGCTGGGGTTAATATTGACTATTATGCATTTGAGTTCATTCACTTTGCGGCTTCAATTCAGGAGTCAAGTTGAATACCACAGGTTTGGCAACCACGCCCCCCCCCCCTCGCCCCCAAACTCCGTCGTTCACCCGGGAGGGTCGCTGGCGTCCTTGAACACAATGCAGTCTTCTTGTCTGGGATTTGGCGCTCTCCCGGTTTTTCAGAGGCAACGACCGCCTGTAGGGAACTTTAGGGTTTCCCTAACCCTGTATTCTGGTCCCTCGGTCAGTTGTTCTGCTCTAGTCGGTTAGCCTTGCCCCAGAGGTTCTGCTCCTTCTCGTGTTCCACCCTGCTCCAATTCCCATGGGTCTCCCTCAGTCGGGCTCGGACCCTCTCGCTTTGCACAAAAATTCAATAAAGAAATATTTTTCTCTGGACTTCAGGTCCCACAATGCAGCTTTCCTAATTTGCTCCCACTTCACCAGCTCCCCATAAAGGCATTCTGCACGTTCTGGGAGTTTGTGGGGTTTCCAATGGGGCTTTTCCGGGGTCAGGGTCTTCCCACATGCCCCTCAGAGGCCTGGGTTTTAATGTTACACCGAGGGGGATGAGCCTTGGCTTGGGTCCTGTCAGATAGTTCCAGCTGCCCTGGTCTGGCTGTCTTGAAGCGCAGCTCTCTTGCCACACTACATCCTTTCCTGCACTCACAGGCCCAGTGACTTGGCAGCCTGTCCTCCTTCTCAGGTTCTCTAAAGCTTCTCCTTAGCTCTTCTGGACAGCGCGAGCCTCTCAGCCTCCCCAGCTCGCTCAAAGTTTGCCTGGGTGCTCTGCCTTTTATACTGACTGGGAGCCTTAACAGGTTTCAGGTGGGAATCATTGTGGAAGGAGGCCTGACCTTGCCTGGCCTCATTATCGGGACAAAATGGCAACTGCCCATAGGAATCCCTGGCGCATTGGCTCCTATGGGTAATCTTCATAGCTCTCTTTTTCCTCTTCTTCTTAGTATTGTTAAAAAATGGGAGGGGGTGGTTTGTAATGGCACTTAACATATTTCCCAAGAGCAGAGTGGGCGTGATGGTGACTGAGCGCCTGACCCTGGTTGGTCTTATTAGTGGGACAGGGCCGTTGCATATCATTATAGGCAATCTTCCTAGTCTCTGTCTTTGAGTTTTTATAGTGGATGAGGGGATTGTGGGAGTTGTAGTTTTTATTAGGGATCATGGAAAAACCCTGTGGGTTTTTGTCGGGGTGAAGGGAGCAGATGTATTGTTGTGGGTGAATCGGTTTTGGGGGATAATATCCCATGATGACTGAGAGGATGTCGGATAGGGATGTATTGAAATGGGGGTATACCATGTCTCACCTGAGGGCGTTCCTACCACAATGTCCAAGGGTCCCTTTCCCAGGTGATCCTCCCTCGCTTGTCCGCACCCAGGGTTGGGATCCAAGAGCAATGGTCCTCCCCTGGCAACCTGAGTTAGAGCTCCCTGGGAATAGCATGGGAGAAATGCATCAGGTTTCTCACAGAACTGTGCACTAGAGGTTCTCGACTTCAAAAACCCTCTCCGAACCGACATCCTCTTTGACAACAGCGGCGGCTCCGGTGTATTCGTTTTCCTTCTTCAGCTGCTGCAACTGAGGCTCACAACTCCTACTACTGCTCCATCTTCTTGGTCTCATGGCCTGCACATGAAGGGGCCTTAAATACCCTAAAGTCCCGTTTAGGTGTGGGTCAGACCAATTAGCTGCATACTGCAGTTTCATGCCTCTGAGCCTCTCTTCCTCATCCCAGTACATCGAGCATTGTGGGACTTGACGTCCAGAATGTTTTGGACTCTTTTAATGTCTTGAATACAGCTTTCAATCTTCTTTACTTCACTCTTCTTATTGAATACACCTTTAGGACGAGATTTCAGAGGGATTAATGACTGGTTCAGACTTAGGGGCAATCATGTTCTTAGCAGCTAGAATGTTAATGCTCTGATTCCTATGTCATTGCAACAGTTTTCACTACTAACAAAGTAGGTAGTTTTGGGAAGCGAAGCTTCACTCTGACAACGAGCCATTAAATATTCTGGATGATGGAGATGGCTCCCTCTGAGGAAGACAAATATTGCGTCTCTCTTAACGGAGCCTTCCAATTCCCTTGGGGCCCTTCTCCTCCCAGGTGATCCACCCGGCTAATACTACCCTCAGGGTTCGGATCAGGTAGCAGCTGCCTTGCCCTTGCCACCTGAGAAGAGACTTTAGGTAGGGTTTCTGTTAAGACTTCGCAGGATTCATCACAGAGGGCCTATTTAAAGGAGAAAAAGACTGCATTTGTTGATCTGTTACTGTTATGGAAGGAAACCTTATTACAAGTCGGCTGTCAATTTCAACACATTCTGAATGAGGCCCACATTACAGAATTAAAAACAATGTATATGTACAATGTACGTAAACTTATAAGAACAGGGTTAAACTTACGATGGGATGGGATCTGATTTTCTTCATTGTGGTTCGCTGAGCTGTACTTTAAAAGAAGGCTCCCTCCATTTTCACAATAGAAAGGTACAATCCAAGCACATCGTGTTTAATTTTTTTCACTAGCATTCCATCTTCATTAAATGTCTTTACAGTAGCCAGCCAACTATATATGGCCATCACTCATAAATGTTTACGGACATTTTATTGGGAAAACTCATGGCAACTGGATTGCAGAGGAATATAGACATCCAACTCCTGCAATAACTTGAAGCAATATATCCCATTCTTTGTTGAGCTCCTGGCTGGAGGCCACCTTAGAAGAATTACTCTACATGGTAATCTAATCACAGTCAGTGGCGATAAAGCACAGCCCCCAACTTTAAGAGCCATAAGGGTTCACGAAGAGCCACACACCTAGGAGTCTGAGTCATTTCTCTAGTATGATCTGGATCGAACACACTGGGGAAAAATAGATATGATATGATATGGAATTTGTAACGTGCCTATACACAAGTGTTTCAAGGCGCGACGAGGCAGGGCGGGGGGGGACAAAGGGAGACAGACAACGATCCTGCTAGGCCAGGTGTCATTCAGATCGCGCAAGTGCAAGGTTAAGGGGACGGGAAAAGTGCAAGGGGGAAAGGGAGGGGGGAAAGTGCAGTACACGGTTAGTAACGAACAAGATGAATAATAAGGGCCAGCTGGTGGCAAGTGCAAGATAAGTGCAGACAAGTGCTGGGCAGAGGGGCTGTAGCGATCCAGAGACAGTCCTGCAGTGCAGGGGTTGCCGGGAAGGCAGTGCAGGGGAGAGTGGCTGGGCCAAGGACCGAGATTGGTGAGTGGCCCAGTTGCTGATTTAGTACAATTTCAGTGATTTAGCAGGGGAGAGAGGGAGAGAAAGCAGAAGGAAAGAGGAGGGTTTTGAGGCACTTCTGGAACCGGAGATGGTTCTCCTCAAGTTTTAGGGAGGCAGGAAGGCTGTTCCAGAGGGAGGCCCCTGCAGCAGAGAGAGATCTCCCACCAACCTGTTGCTTAGAGAAGCGGCTGACCCTGAGGGAGTTGGAGGCGGATGAGCGAAGTGCACGAAAAGGAAGATAATTAGGAAGGGAGAGTTGAAGGTATTTTGGCCCCAGGCCCCAGAAGGCCTTGTGGACAATGCAGAGGGTTTTGAACTTAATCCTCGCAGCCACAGGGAGCCAGTGTAGCGATTTCAGTCCTGGAGAGATGCGGTCCTTCGGCTTGAGGCCAAGGACAAGTCTCGCTGTCCTGTTCTGGATGAGTTGCAGAGGGCGGAGAGTAGAGGCAGGCAGATTTAGGTAGAGGCTGTTACAGTAGTCCAGCTTCGAGAGAACCAGGGCTCTGGAGACAGTGAGCTTCTGGGGGAAGGAGAGGAAAGGAAGGATACCTTTGAGGAGGTGCAGCAGGTAGTGTGACTTCTTAGAAACGTCAGAAATGTGAGGCGAGAAGGAGAGAGTGGAGTCGAAGATGACCCCGATGTTTTTAGCCTTGCAGGTAGGAGCAGGAAGAGGGCCAAGAGAGGCCGGCCAGAGAGCTGCAGGGAAGGAGGCAGTGGGTGTGCCGATGAGTAGAATCTCGGTCTTACTGGCATTAAGGCAGAGGTCGTTGGCGGCACACCATTCCTGGATAGCCGAAAGACAGTCAGATGAGGGAAGTTGAAGAGGAGGCCGAGGGTAGCCTGAAAATGAGCTGGGTATCATCAGCATAGCACTGAAAATAGGGGCAGAGAGCAGCGATGCAGTGGCCGAGAAGTGCCAGGTACTGGTTGAACAGCCAGGGAGAGAGGTTAGAACCCTGGAGGACACCACAGGTAGAGAAAAAGATGTCAGACAGGAAAGACCCCAGTTGGACCTGGGAGGGTCGATTTGAGAGCAAAGAGGTCAGCCAAGCCAGACCCTGACCAGTGAGACCAGCAAAGTGGAGGGGAATCACACAATTGAGCATTGAAGGGCTTTCTTGCTTATACAATCCAAAAGATATTCTTAATTAATAAATGAACATACGTGGTTGTCCCTAGCGTGTGCTTCTCCTTCAGTTCTGTTCTCACTTCTCCCAACTGGTTCACAATTACACTACCCAACATCATAACACATCTAATATTTAACCATTGAAGAAGGCACTGGCCAGCTCTTGTGGGAAGGTGGAAAGTACGCTGTGCTGTCTTAAAGAGCAAGTGTAAAATAGTTATTTTTCTGTATAACTTTGGAGTTCTTAGAATTTGGATTCTGCTTCTTGACCATTCACCTGATCACACATGGCTGCTTGCCAGTTTAGTTTGCAAGTATGTTTTCTCTTTAACTACTGTGTGTAATGATATAGCATTTATTTTACAGCCAGCCACTTATTCTGGTATAGTTACCATGGCCCTTGTGTACAGCTTGGCAGATTATCGTGAGGGGTCAGAAATGAGAGACTGACACAAACTTGTAATTTTCTCAAGATTTGTCATGGTCCTGTTTTATTCAAACAAAAAGGAAGATGGAATAAAAGCCTATCCTTACAAGAATGTTCTTACCTCGCAAACTAAAGATAAAGAAAGTTTAACCTTGTGTCCAAATATATCTGACCCTCAGACTAACATATACAACCAAAATGTGTAAGGTAAATATATCTGTTTCCAGTTCCAGCGCCCTTCACCATGGCTTGCCTCTGTGACTCTGCCTCGGAACTGGTCTCCCGCGCCACGTCCTCTGTAGCTTTCCGCTCCTTCTCCTTCCTTAAAACTGCGGCCACCTCCTCCTCTCCTTCTGCACCCGTGTGCATGGCAAGTCGGACCATTTTTAAATCTCCCTCACAGCTGATGATTCTTTAAACAACTAGTCAGTCAGCGTCTTTAGCTTAAGGTTGTTCCTGTTCCACATTGACTTCTCTCCTCTTCCTCGTCCTAGTACCATAGGTGTTATGGGAATTGAAGTCCATAATGTTTTTAAACTTTCCAGGGCTATTTTGTTTCAATTGTTTGTTGGACTTGAGCTTGTCAGAAACAGAAGCTGTTATGTGAATATTAGCAGTTACATTACTTGGCACCACTTTACAATACGCCATCAGTGTTTCAGGGAGGTTGGAAGAATCATGTGTTAATGGAGTTACCACTTTCCCCCGATGTGTCTCCTCCCATATGATCCTCCCTCATAATGCCACCTCAAGGGTCAGGATCAGGTCGTGGCTGCCTTCCCCTGGCCATTTGAGAGGTTGCCAGTACCGGGGTTTTAGTGATGATTTCACAGGATTCATCACATTATTCAGTGCAGAATTATAAGATACATGAGGCCAGTGTGCAGCCTGGTGACGCTTCTGCATAAACTTGTCATCACCAATTTAACAGAAGGAAAAGTCAACATCATGCTTTAAAGTTTCTTCATAAACTGGTACCATGTGGTAAGGGCATGTGTAAGTGCTGTGTTTTTCTTTTATTTTAGGACTGAGTAAAGTGGACGCTAGGAGGATATGTAAGCATTTATAGTGTCCTTTTCTCTTGCACTGCAGATATGATTGCCATCAAAAGCAGTTCCTTTAACAATATTACAGTTAATGTTATATATTATCGACTGTGCGATTTAAGTAAGGCCTACCATTGCAAGATGATGGCTGTGTCTACTCTGAGGAATCAGTGACAATGTGTGGCATCAGCATTGCATGGCTCAGAATGCTGTTCTTCTGGTTTTGTTTTCAGTACTTTGTGTGTTCCTTGTACATCCCTGAAGACAGTTGTCTAACACAGTATGTTCTAAAATGTATTGTTACATTTTCACATCATATGCTGTTGGTCTAAATGTTTCACACAGAAGGAAATCAGTTTCTAGGCTAAAACAATATTCGCGTACAAGTAAATTGTAACATTGGCAGGTAAGCACTCCCATTGAAAGACAGAAACCATGAAAATTCTCCTTTAGGCAAGAAGGCACATTTGAATATCATGGAGCAGCTGATTGCAACCAGGATCCCTCTAATATGTACCTGCAAGAAGATGTCTGTTGGAGAGCTGTGGCTCTCTCTAGAGCCAGATCTTAAAAATAAATTATGCTGTTATGATTTTTTGTTCAGCCTTAGTCTACTATATTGTGGTTGTTCTATGGAAGATAAGTATTTGAGACTATTTGCATGTTTTTATTTATAAAGAAGAGGTAAATCATTGGCGTGTATTTCTATAGTGATGATGTAAGAAATAACCAACCCGACCATCTTGAGTATGGAACATTAACAAGTCCTTTCTGAGTTGTGCTAGTAAAATACTTCACTTTAGAAAGTTAGCATTCCAATATCTTTTCATTGTAAATCCGCTACATTTAAGGCTATGCAAGATACATTTTCTTTATATTCCAGCAGTTCCATCACGAACAATTTCATTGGATGATTCTAGGCCTGAGCTTGTGTTTAAACTGACAGTTGGCTCATTGTCAGTATCTGTTCTTCACATTGACCCGCTATCACAACCTGAAACCTCCATGAACTTGAACCCACTGACACTCATGGCTTTGGACTACTTCAGACAAATAGCAAAGATTGATCCCATTAAGTTGTCAGCCGACGGGTTCCTATCTTTCCGAGAAGTGTTTGCTGAAGCCTGTGCTCATGACCACCTCAGGTACCAGTTAATTTTCTAACATTAAGAAACTGAGTGAGATAGCCATTAGCATTCCGTATAAAAGTTTATTTGTACATTATAATACAAGTATTGTTATATTGTATTGTTTAAAATAACTATTTATTGTTAATCAGTAATATGAGTTGGGACTTTCATGAGAAGACTCGCCAGTTTCTCCTAGTTGGGTTCCTTTGGGCTTTCAGCTTTTGTCATATTTTGTTTGTTCGTCTTTCCGGTAACACAGTTGCTAACCACATTCCTGACACAATACAAAGGTTGGTGGTTGGCTCCTTTAGCTCCATTGCACCTCTATAGTATTTATATTTTGAGCTATGATGGGTTTAAGTCCTTATGTTACAAGACTCTTTGAAGAGAAAACTCTGTTGTGCAAAATTAGACTGAGGAGATTGTTATCACTGTTTAGGCTGTTTTTGTACCATCCTCTGTTGAGGATGCCACAACCACTAACCATATGGTGAAGGCCAACATACCTGGCAAGAAAGGGAAGCCACACCTCCCTTAAGGTAGGAAACCGGGACAGAGCGGCACGACTTAACTCTCAGGTAGAGTAGACTGTCATGGAGGTATAATTAGTCCACACACATACCTCTACAAAATACACCACAATGACGACTGAGAATATATACTAAATAATAAAGTCGCTCATATAAAACTATAAGTTCAAATAAGTACTTGGTTAATAATGCACACTATTAAAAATAAGATACCAGGCATATGGTAAAAACAGTAATGCCTATTCAAGGACTCCCCTACCCCAATTTCTATATGGTCGCCCTACGCTGGAGGTGAGCACCCAGCGTAAAATAACATGGGGTGGTTGTGATGCTGGAAATGCATTGGAGAGAGAGGGTCTCCCTGTCCTTGTCCTGTAGTCCTTTTGCATGTGTGTTCTGTGTTGTTTTCTGCACAGGAGTCCATGCGGGACTCCTGGCAGTGCAGCTCTTCCTCTTTTTGGTTTGGTGAACAGACCCTTGGGATACCCTTATGGCACCCATGGGTAAGGGTACAACCCTGCACCCATAGTGTATGTTTTTGGTCACCTGTGTGTGTGGCCCACAGAGCAGGGTATGGGCTGGTGGCAGGTCCATGCTGAATTGGACAAGTGCTCTGAGTATTCTACATTTTGGGATACCCAGGCCCTGCGACTGGAATCAGTTGATTCCTGATAGGAGACAAGATTGCCCCTGTGGCCTCTTGCTTTCTATTGCCTGTTACCTTGTTGTCCCAAGTCCTAGGAAGCCCTGACTCTGTCCCTTTCCCTGACTGGCTGTTGGGTGGAAGTTCCATATATGGTATTGTGGGGAAGTCCAGGCCAGGCTGGCTGGAGCCTTCCCAGTGACTGTATGTTGTGGTTACACCCTTGGGGTGGGACCTGGGTTAATGGAGTGTGTGACCAATATACATTTCATGTTATGGGTGTCTGGTTTCTGGTATATAACACAATGACTGAGACAGCCCTGCCCGAAACTGGTATGAATGCAGTGTGCAGTGCTGAATGGCTGGGTGCTTGTCCCAATCCACATTCCTTGTTGCGAGTGTCTGGATGGAAAAGAATGGCCTGAATGCAAGGTGAGCCTGATTGGCTGTCTTCTTGCATGAATGCCCTGCTGAATGATTGGCTGCTGAGCCTGGCCCAGCAGTGTAAATGAAAGATGGAACAGTATATCTGGGGACCTCTCGCTTACTGGAATTGTTCAGAAGCTGAAGTCGAAACTTGATGCTTAACCTTGAAGCCCAGCTGGGAGAGAAGAATTGCTGCTGCTTTCCTTCGCCGATCTAAAAGTTGTTGTGTCTCCAAGAACTGATCGAAGAGAGGACCTGGCTAGGAGACCTCTTCCCACGCTACGAGGAAACATCGTGCACCAGCTCACCTTCACCAAGGCTCCCTGGACGTCAGTCATCAAAAGGCTGCCGACCGGAGATGGGGACCGCTGAGGAATCTGAAGTGAAGTGCCAGGACGTCGAAGTCATTGATAACCGACACTGTCCACCGAGGTTCGGAGGACTGCTGTAATCTCGTCGACTGGAGCCGCAACGCTCCATTGCCTAGGACACTTTGAAATCAAGGACTACCTTGCTCATCACTGTCGACTGCTTTGTCCTGCCGGAGAAAGTCAAGGTTGCTGACGAACCGAGGAGAATCCGCTGGTGGTTTTCTCACCACCCGAAGTCCTCAAAGACGCCGACAAAGATCTGAAAGCCAGACGTGGTTGAGTCCCGATCGCCAACGTCAAACGCCAATGACCCGACGCCCTTGCTGTGCCTACATTCATTGATATGCTTTGCGGCAACACATTTTCGTTGTCGAGGTGCGCCACACACCTCATCTTCGCAGGACGTCCACGACCGATCATCGACGAGCACTGCAAGGACCAAGCTGCTGCATCGACAACATTGTTCACCCCTTTCTTCTAGGAATCTCGACGATCCGTGGCTCTTGCCTTAAAGGGAGTTCACTCAACAAGGATCCGTCGACAAACTCTGCTAAACCAGGTACATTGGGGTAGTAGAACCTTTTTAGAAGGAACCAAGACTATATTAAACAATATATGGACTGGGCTTGTCAATATACTTTATTTACAGGTTGTCCAGGTAGGGGGGGTCCTCACACAGAACTTTGTCTTGCGCTAGGGACCCAGTATTCTGCCAATTGTTTACCCACTTGTTTCCCTCCTATGTCTGGTGTTCGTTCACATTTCTATTAGACTTGTATGTAATTTACAACTGTCAGCAGTTGATGCATTTATTGGAGTCAAAAGTTAACTGTGGTACCACATAGATATTGTACATATTTATCATTATAGTATTCCCTGAGGACAAAGTGTGTTATTGTGTGTGTATATAACTTGAACCTTATTTATATAAAGAACTGTGTTATCACTAACATAGTGTGTGGACATTCCTTTGTGGGTGCTTAGGGACTACACTGTACTTAAGAACCAGCCCGCTCCACCTCGTGAAAGCTTAAGCCTTGATTGCTCGTCCATAGCCTCATTATAGAGAATTTTGGCTGGGGTGCTCTGCGTTTCTGCTCATCCATAGAGAAGGCAGGAGTACAGATAACCCCCCCTCCAGTCTTTACAGTGGTGGGTACAGGGAACCAGGTAATCTAGCAAGCAGGTATGTGTACCCTATGGGGCTGCACAATAATGTTCAGTGTCCTAAAGACACCACCTAACCCTTATATGTGTGGAAGACCCTACCCCTGATGGCCAGCATCTAACATGTATGGTAAGATCTGGGCTAAAAAGAGAAAAACACTATTTAACCATCCGGAAAAAGATGTGTAAAAACCCCAAAGGCCCATAACTATAATCTGGTTCATAAGTATCTCCTAGGACATTAGATTAAAATATATGCATAAGTACATATATTGATACATTTCAGTCATAGAGTATGAAACAAATATAAACCATAGCCAAAGGCTTCCAAAAATTATGAAACATTTTAAACCCAACTATCTTTTTTTAAAAATTGTTATTGTTTTATTGTTTAAAAAATAATTCAACCTTTGACAATTTCACTTAAAACAATAATGTACTTGAACACTTTACATAAAACGAAGTAAAGCACAATGCAACATGGAAAAGAAACAGTAACAATTCATTAAAAAAATATATATATTCTTTTTGCACAAAAGAAGAAAAAAACCTCTAAAATTGAAGTTTGGGTATCCACTAAGAAATCCACGTACATGGTCAATCATTACTGAATCAATGAAGGACACAGTAGCTGTTCAGATAAGCAGCAGTTCACATCGCTTCAATATCTAAGCTAACCTTTATTCTGAGTTTGTGAAACACTTTGTCACAGAGCTGTTTCAAGGCAGCACAGTCTAGCAATACATGCTTCAGTGTTTCATTCACAGATTTGTTTTTACAAAATCTGTAGAAGGCAGCGGCCTCCCTGGCTATGCCTTTGATGTTATCAGATTAAGGTGAAATCTCAGGAAAGTTGATCGACGGCCTTACTAGAATAAATTAATAAACATGGGGACAGACAACCCTCCTTTTTATGATCGGCCTTCAGATTGCGTAGGACGGAATATGAATGAAACTCTGTCACCGTATTGGACCAGTCCACTATAGAAAGGGCCTTTTTGACTTTTATCGGGGTCCCCTTTTAGGTCCCTCTCTGAGCAGCCAGTTTGGCTAGTGACAAAAGGGCTAGCCCCCTAAGGTCTTGTAGGGCATGAGAGACCCCCTACAACCCCTCCCAGCCCACCCCACTCACATGCCTCAGCAAAATCCTCCATCAGGGAATTAGCTGTTGGTAGGAGCATTTTCCTATAGAAGGATAGATATTGCCACCGGGCTCTGGCCTTCAAAGAGGTAATGCCCAATCGATAATTGCATGCGGCACGGAAGATGGTAGACTAAGTACTCTTCTCCAAATCAGGGCTTCCATGCTTGTTAAGTAATCTATAAGGGCTGGATTGTATATCTCCATCCCATAAAGCAACTTTGGGACTATCTTGCCCCATAAAAACAGACCGGGCAAAAAAGAATTTACCAAATTTAGAGTCCACACTTTGAGGTTGGGTTGTGAGTTTAGCGACTTTGGTGTGAAGCAATACGCGCAAAGGAGCAAGGGATGGTTTTGAATGAATCATAAAGCCCAGCTATACAAATGAGTCAATCCTCTCCATCGGGTCAGATTGTGCATGCCACTTAAATGGAACCAGCTTACGACTGGATGAAAGTTGCAGAACCTTTGTCTTTGCAGGGGTTCACGTGTAATGAGTTCTCACTCACAAAGGCAGCAAAGGCATTCAGAATGCTTTTGGAGGCCGATCGGAGGGGGGGTGGGGGGGTTATCGAAAACCAAGTAATCGTCTGCGGATCCAGTCCATAAAGGCCTGAGGGTCGAGATTTTCAGGGCTGCCAGGGCAGCTGACTGCAAATGTTGATCTATATCTGCCATGTGCAGGTTGTAGAGGTTAAGGGGACAAAACGCACCCCTGTCTCACACCTCTATAGGTTCTTGTTGAGCGTGACTGCATGCCTTGCATGGCTTTCGCAACAGCAAAGCATGGTCCACTGCGTCAAACGCAGCAGCCAGATCGATTGAGGTCAGAAAGACCAGACTTCTCCCCTTTGACCAGGCCTGGCACTGTATGCATTTAAGTATCATGCCATTCAAATGAGTGCCCATCCCCTTCCTGAACCCTGTTTGCCATTTAGATATTAAGTTCTGGCTACAAGCCCAAACTTCCAGACGTTCAAGGAGGAGATGGGAAAAGATGTTTTAATCGGCTTCAATAATCACGTTCCAAAGTTAGTTGCCTCGGTTCTCTCTTGCCCCCTTTTATAGATTGGTATGATCTGGGCTCTGTCCCACGTGGGCGGAAATTTCACAGCTTTAGCAATGTCAGTAAATAAAAAGAATAGAATTTCTGTCCAGAGAGGTGAATTATATTAAAAAAATACAGTTAGATAGACCATTCGGGCAGGTGCATTCCAATTACTACAATGACCAATGATTTCAACGAGTTGTGGCTGGGAAAGGACTATCCCTTCAGATGTATATTTCGCCCATTTTAAATTGTCCGGTTTGGAAGGTAGTGCATAAAGAATTTCTAAGTGCAGAACCCAGGCATCTTCCGCTACCGTATTAAACAAGCCTACCTACGGGCGCATTACTCCTGGAATTAAGGACCAAAAGGATTTAGAATCCCTCTGGCCCAAACCAACAGTATAGTTTCTGTGTCGTGTTGGAGACTGGAAGCTCTAGATGTGCGGAGCCAGTTCTTATATGCCTGCTGTATTTGCTTTGTCCTTCAATATTTGGCCTGGATGGTGAGTGGAGTCGGCTCTAGTATGTCTTCATAGATTTCTCACTTCTCTTCTTTTGTCCGCAACATTACTGTCATGTGTATCAGGAGAAGTACGATGCTTCTTGACACCAGGTCTAGTGACATGCGGGGTAATTACACTTACTACGAAACCTTCAAAGTTTTCCACTGAAAAGTCAGACTGCTTAACAAACATTGACATAGATGAGGTCCTCACCAGAGCTCTGTGGTTAGCTTTAATCAGCATATGTGGTGTCCAGTGCAATTGAGTACCATGAGTATTAGGTAACACTGCCCTCCACCCTGAGTCAGGGGCCAAGGTTGCACGAGTTGTCGTCAGACAATTAAAGGAGGCTGCCAAGAGAGAATGATAGCTAAAGTCTGAGATCATGACCTCAAAACGGGAGTAGTCCCCATCAACCAAGGACCCACAAAAATAGTCAATTGTTGAGGAGCTCTGCCCATTAGACCAGGTGGCTGCAGGGGGGGGTGTCCATAAAAATTGACCAATTAAGGGGTAACCGTCCCAAACCTGTGAGAACATCAATCCAGACTCTCCCATTCTTAATCTTTAGCTCTTAATTATTCGGACGTACATCATACAAACCAATTGCACTAAGACAATCTGAATTTACATCTCCCACCACCAAGACGTGACCCAGTGGTGTTGTGTCTAGCAAATCTGCCACACATTGTGTAAGGGTTTCAATTTCCTGTTCCAAGGCCCCCATTCCCCGGTGCCACAGGAGCTCACGGGATGACATTATCTCAAACAAGGAGAAGAGCTTGACCAAAGTCAGAAGGCCCCCAAAAGGACTGCCATTGTCGTGCTGCTTGATGTATGACCGTATAGCCATCGAATGCGGGCAATACCTTAAGCCAAGTTTCCTGCAGATAATCACTGTAGATTTCCTAAGTAAGGTGGATAATGAGGAACTGTTGAAGAGGTATGCATGCCTTCTTGTGTTAAATTATGCCACTGAGAAGGCAGTCCAATCGTCCGTTGTTCCGGTCTCCTTACGGCCTTGATCGTATATAAGTAAATCATTTGTCTATTGCTAGGTGGAAGCAAGAAGCCAGGACCAGTCCCTGCTTTCTTCCAGTGCCATGATTTTCCTTTTAAGAGAGAACCTGGTCCACCAGTGTAGTCCGGAGCCCTGGGCAGTACTGTGGGTTGCCCGTACATATGGATTGCGGCACCCCAAGTGGGCCTGCCTCCTTCCTCGGATTAATTTGAGTGGCACCAGGTAATAGCCCAGGCATCTCCGGTTGTCCCATTCCTTCAAAACCGTGTCCATGACCAATTTTGATTTGAAATAAATCACCACTTGATCCAATCTAGCTCGATCAAGAAATAACATTCTTGGCACATCGTTAGACATAATTCCACCTAATGAGGGAATTTCTTGTAGCAGTGACAAGAGATTGGATGTATTCAAGACATAATAGCGAGTTTCTGGGATCATGCTTTCAAGTACAACTTGTTAGCAAGTCTTCCTGTATTTTTGGGTGTTTGCCCAGATGTTTAGTATGGGAGCCAGTTTGACCAAGAGGATGTCGATCATATGGAGAAAAAGTATTAAGGCCCCTTTGAGTAGAATGTGGGGCAAGTACAGTGTCAAGTACTACCCCTTGAGAAAGACCTTAAGGTGGCCTGGAAGAAAATGATAGGCCTTGCCTTGTACAGTTACCAAGGGATGTACGAAGAACATTGGTGGTAAGTGCTGCTGGTTGCATGAGTGCCAAACATCCACTCTGAGCCGTGGTTCCGGCAGCTACTCCCACTTGAGACTTATCCTGGGGTAGTTGTTCTGAGGCCACATCCAGGTTACCAGCAGCTTGACGGGGAATCCCAGAAGAGCCACTGGCCGAGTTCAGCGGTGTCAAGGTGGCCTTAACTGCAGATTGTGCAAAAAGAAACGTCTTACTCCTAGCTTTCTCAATTATTTTGTAGGCATATTTTTAGTTTCCCTCTGCATGACACCCCTAGGTTTTTTTTTTTTCCTTTGGGCACAATGACCATGACAGGCCAGTTTCATCACTGGGGCAATGACCAGGAGCTCCTCTATTGAACCTTCTGAGGAAACTTGTACAATAGATTCCACAATTACGGGATCAATTACTGGTGGAATATCAGTCTCTCTCTGCTCTAGGGGTGCCCCAGCCAGCAGATCAAGGTCTAGAACAATTCCAGGCGGCTACAATTCTGCAGACAGATGCCTGGGTGGAAGCTGTATATTATGTAGAAAAGCAGGAGCAGGCATTGCTTTGCTTGGAGTCCAATGTCCTTCGGTCCCGCTCGGCCCTCGCTCTATTGGGGCTGAAGGCCAGATAGAGCCTGAGCTGGCCGTGAGGCCAGTGCAATGTGGTTGGATGGGCCATGCTTGTGTGCAAAGAGAAACTCATGGGCAGCACTGTGGATGTTGATACTATCAAATCTGAACAGCAGGGATTCTAAAAGTGCTGTGTTCATTTTAGTCTCTCTTTGAATACCCTTGTAAAGGGAAACCAGTATACACAGTACCTGGTTGATTTCTGTGAATAAAACATCCTTGTCCCCTTTGCCGACCTCCATTTTTGTCATTTCTGCATAGAGTCGTCGTGGAGGCAGTGGTGTAGGGGAAGGAGCTGGGGACGATTAAAAAAAAAAAGCCAGTGCCTGAGCTTCGGCCGTTGTGTTGCTGAAACTCTGAACAGTCGTGCATGACCAGCGAGGTATCCCCCATAGAGCCGTTGGATTGTGAACTGTTCCACGCTGTAACTTCCACTTCAGATAGATTCATTGGCTCAAGCCGTCACACCATGACCGCCTCATATGACTTGGTTATCAGTGTCTCAGGACATAGAAGTAAGCGGATATCTAAATGAGACATCCTGGTTTGATTTTTTTGAGCGCTTGGGCATTGCAGTCTCATTCGATGGCAGGAAGAAGGAAGTGATCAGGTTTGGGCATTGTTTATTGCTTTTCGTACATTTTTTCAGTCGAGATGACAAAGGCATAGGGGCCACCTCCAGTCCTGCATTCTCAGTGGCCAATGGAGGAAGAGTTAGGGCTGCCAACATTTCAACATCAGTGATCGGGGTAGTGGAGGGAAAAGATGACAATCCCCCACTCCTAAAATCGTACATCATAACTTGTTTCCTTTTAAAGTTTTGTAAATGGTGAGACTTACCGTCAGCTGTGTCTTCGTGGCCACCCTGTGTTGTCGAGCTGGTATCCTGAAAAGATGTCTTCAGCTGGCAGCTTCAGCCTTTGCTTCACCTGCCCTACTCCCAACACCTAACCCACTGCACACACACCATGCGCGCTCCACGCTGGTGTGAGGTATTTATAGTTCAGATACGGTACTCCAAAGTATACTGGGACAAAATACTGAAGAGCTCCTCTGGTAGCAAAAGCAGATCCAGGAACGCTGCGTTTGTAATGTGCTACACCTAACACATTGCGCACACATTATCTTCTAGATACATTTTAAGGTAAAAGATACACCGCGTGACCAGAGGTTGGCAGTGTTGAAAGTATGTTCACCATAATAGAAATGCAGGGTATGACTTTAATAATTAAGATGAAATCAAAAATAAGTGCTAAAATTATAAACCTTGGTCCGGAGCTCATTGAACTACTCATGTACCCAGAAAAAATATCCCGGGGCATGCAAGTAGCCCAGAGCCAATTTTAGGTGTTTTCTTGAGTAGGTTGTTTCCACAGAAACAAATGAGAAAAGTTAAAGGTCCATCCGTTTTAATGGAGAGAAGTCTGATCTACCCCACAGATGCAGATTCTGCAATGAGCAACCCAAGGGAAGGTCAGAGGAGACCCCAAAAGAGGCACTGAAAACCCCAGAAGAAAAGGTAGCATAAGGAGGACTCCCAATATAACTCTATGCGAATTGAAGTAAAGACTGTCTTCCAAGGAATCTCTAGTTACCCATTACCGGTGCGAGTTTTGTAGAAAATGGCTCCAGCAGCAAGAAACAACGTAGCGAGTAAACAGCTCTTTTCCACATGTGTGTTTTTCAGAATTCATGGCCAAGGGCTTGAACCCTGGGCCAACGACGATCCCAGCGACTCAGGACACTAATTAAAAGCATCTTCCCAGGACATGGACCCTAAAGCTTTCAGTGAGGAGCATCCCAGGAAGATGTAGGGATCCGTGAAAATGGCTCAATTAACAAAAGAAGGCAGCAGCACAGCAACAAACAGTCCCAGGATCTGGACAACAGCTAGAAAACCAAGCTGTAAAATTGACGGGTGCTGAAGTCTTAAGACCCCTCTGTACACTAGCAGCGACTCACAGACAAGTGGATGATCCTGGCGGTAAATGCGGGAAACGGACCAGAACATGATTCCAGAGTGGAGGGCTCGTCCCAGCAGATATCGAGCATCACCAGGAGTCTTCAGGAAGACCAAACTGGACCTCCATTAGCAAAATAACCCAAACCTGTTTTGGCCTAAACAAGTTGGGTCCAATAAGGGGCTGCCAAATGACCCAATTGGTCAGAACAGCCATTTATGGGGCCAGCTAATGGTCTCCTCAACACAAAATTACAGACAGCAAGATGTATAAAAAATAAAACATTGGTACCCCAATGTCTACCAAAATAGTACAACTGGGATAACAGTGCAGTAAAATGTCTGGTACAGCCAAAACGAATGGATAGCTTCCACCAATGTACCCACTAAAACCTGTGTAGGGAGATAAAATTATCTTAGGGTAAACAAGGGGACCCTGAGGCACCCCTGGTACTGGGCGACCCAATACCATATACCTTAAGTAAAGAAAAGGGACATGATGGCCGGCGGGTGGTGGGGGGTGCAGGGGGCTTTGAGCAACAGGTTGGGGGGCCCCAAAAAGTGGCACTAAATTCCCCAAAAACTGAATTCTCGCTTACCAATCACTATTGGGATGTCTCATAAGTAGGGACTATCGTAAAAGGCTGGTCTTCATTTGCATGTGAGCAGGTTACTCCCTAAAAGCAGAAACCTATTTTTAATGGCCCTATTTGTCATGAAATAAAAGTTTGTAAATTCAGGAATGGCCACTATTGTACTTTTATTGAACAATTATTTCTCACTTTCTTAATTTTGAACAGATGAACCATGTCTGTCGTGCCCACATTGGCTCTATAGGATAAGTGTTACTTGTTCCCGGTGTAGCTTGTGGACTATTATATTGAGAAGAGGTGTCTGGGGAGGAGCGGGTGGAGGGGGGGAAGTGTACGCAAATTTACCTGAGCCATTGCCAAGCCCCATTGAACATGGCCATGAGCATAAGATGTTATATGTATGGCTGACAGCTAAGAATTGGAAATTGGCTTTGTTGGTTAGGCATGGAACATCCGGTTTGGAAAGCACATCAGTAGTTTTAAAATTATTGCATAGATTCATTTGTGAAATTTAAATGTTCTTTTGAATGCATATATTTGTTTAGTACACATGTTTAATCATTTTGCTACTCATGAGCTTCATTTCTATTTAATATTTCATTTGAAACAAAAATGTTCTTCCATAGGTTTATGGGCGCTGACATCAAAGTATCTCAAGAACAAAGGCAAAATTCAGGCTCGCATAGCTTTAGCACAGACCTATCCATTGGAAAGATGGAACTTCTAGAGTGCCTTTTCCCCAATGATGCTCATTGCGTTCCTCTACAGTATACAGAGGTAAAGAAATCGCCATCAAATATTGTCAACTTCAACAAAGTTTGTATTAAACCTATACAGTGAAATACAATATTGAATACAACAATTCTTAAGCCCTAGGCTGTATTCCCATCTTCTTTTTCCAATGGCCCTGGTATCGATGGGTTTAGCCATTAAGAGTTTATTTTTTGTGAGCATATAGTGGGAGACAAACCAGCCTTTTATATTCACAGTTCAATTTAACTTTATTTTGGCCTCGAAAAGCCCTGTAAGACTGTGCAAAAACCGCATCCATCTCCTCATAGTGTGGCTTAATACTACTGGCGGCCTATAATTATTTGGTCTTGAGTCAAGAACCCTTGGTGTTTCCTTTCCTTAATTCCTATTTAAGAAAGACACTTTGGCTTAGGACCGTGAAACTGAAACATTCGATGTGATATGCCCACTAATGTTATTTTTATTTTTGTCTTTTAATAGGATGGCTAATGTGTTCTTACTCTTTTTTAATTTTTCACTGGTTTTTATTGTATTATGTTGTTTTTATTGTTCTGTGCACTTAAATGAATTGTCAAGACAGAATCAAATCAACGACTAAACACTATAATACTGTACTCGCCCTGATGTTCCTCGTAGCTGGCAAAACATGCCCCAACACCAAAAGTGTTCGCTGTTTTTTTTTTTTTGGCTTCCACTTTATTCCACCTCTCTTTGAAGCCCAACAAACTAAGCAGTTTTCAGCAGACATGATAAAAGAGCACCTCGACAATGTCTAAAGTTGAGTCTCCTATGTAAAGGAATAATATATGTCTTACAGGGTTTGACTTACTACTTATATAAAAATAATGTGCGCATGCTTGGTAACTGATGAACGCGAAGCCGAGTTATCAGCCTTCCGGCATGCCCATTTTCTGGACTGTGAAATGATGCAAGAATAGTAAAAAAGCCTTAACTCTAGACTGTTTTAAGAAAGAAGAACTAATAGCTTTTTTGTTCTCAAATGCCTATAACATCAAATACTCTTTAGTCCCTTCCCCTTTGCGCCATCTTTGATGGGCGTGCCCGGAATGGGGACTGTACAGTACCTTCCAGTGAAAAACTGTGAGCTGCCCCTTTAAATTTGCTGACGGGAGAGGTGGCTGGGACACGGCCCTGGCATACGCATGCCATATAGCCCCGCCTTCTGAAGCCTCACCTCAGACCCTTTTTCTGCACGGACAGTGACGGACTTCTCGGCGTGAGCAGAGTCTTGTTTTTTTTTCCTGCTTCACGGGAGCGCCCCTTCCTTTTCATCATTTCTATTTTTTTTCCGTACAGACCTCCGGTTCCTCACCTCCCAGGAGCATGTCGTTCGCAGGAGGGTTCACACATTGTGCCTTGTGCAAGTGCGCCTTCCCAGCCTTGTATCTACACGTTCTCCGCAGGGATGTCATTTGGGGGATGCCAGGGGTCGCATTTGCGACTCTTGTGGTCTCCCTTGCTGCCCCAAAAAATAAAAAAAAAATAAAAAAAGTAAACATGTTTTTTTTCTAAATGTAATCTCCTGGGCTGTGGCCAGCACCATGTGGCACTTCATTTTTGAAGTGCACGGCTTTCTGGTTCAGGCCTCTTAAAAAAAACACAGGGTTCCACATGTGTAACGCTTTGAGCAGTGATTCTAAATAAGAAAGAATAGGAATAACAAATAATGTCTTTCTGGAAATATATGCAATCATTGCTAGACTCATTGAAGGTTTATTTCAGGCATACTTCTGGGGGTGAGTCACTGATTTAGTCTGTTCTGAAATACCTCATATCAGTCTTTCTTCCTTCTGAGGTCGATTAATGAGTACCAACACAGGTAGGGTGATATTGTATGTATATTTATTTCTATATAAAGCACTTGAGTGTAAGTGCTATATTATAACACATTATAATTTTTTCTTGGACGTCTGCTTGCATTCACAGTAATATGGGCCTATTCACACTGATATTAATGATACATATGATGATCCATTCTTGTATGAAATGTATATCACATTATAGTGATATCGTAACCATATTTTTTGTAGTGTACTTGGGAACAATGCTATGTGATGCCACTTCCTGTTTTGTCAAGGGGTGAAATGTCGTGTTCCATCGCTTCCCGTGATGTCACTTTGGGCTGGGGGTCAAATGACATCACTTCCTGTGATGTCATCAGAGGTCAGACGTTGTGTGATGTCACTTCCACTACCCATGGCATTTTGATGAAATTATGTCATTGTGCCTGGGATTTGAGCACCGCTTGGACGGTTGCTTGGCCTGCAGCACGCTTACGCCAAGGACCCTTAAGAACAGACTACGACAGTGGCAAGAGATCTTCAACAGATCACCACCACAACACATGAAGGATTTTGTTGGTAAGGTCAAGCCGTAGGACAAGGTAAGTCCCTTATTTAATAAATCACCCCAGCACAGGGATTCCTTTCCAGGAGTCCCTGCAGCTGGGAGGGGCAAGTCAAGCCCTAACGGTTCCGGGCCTGACGCTAAGAAATCTACCAGCATGTGCACCGTAGGGCCCAAGGGCACTACCATGCCGGATACCGAGGGGCATACACGCTCTAATCCGCACAACGGTTTGAGGGATCGTTAGAGTCTGGTACTGGATCACGGTCTGAGGGAGCACCTATAGGCGACATGAGCAAGCTACTGGCCACAAGGCCGAGGGACTCCGTCCTCCCGGAATGTCTTCCAAGTCCCATTCCAGTCAGTAGCCCGCTGGGCCAAAAAACACTGTGCAGAACCCAAGCTTCCTGCACATTCCTAAGGCACATCAGCTATCCAACAAGATGGCTACCAGCCACACTACCGGCAGCACAGGCCTGGAGATGTCCAAAATGGAGGCTGGGCTGTCCGACAGGTGAACCTCAGGGGGAAAGCCCACGCAGACCGCTCCATCCTCGCCTTCTGAGTGGGTGGTTCAGGCATTCAGCTCCCCTTCATCACCCTTGCAGAGGGGGGCCAGGCCCTTCAAGGGATCCCTGCACTCATCATCCTATACACCATTATCAGAGCCATCCGCATTCCTTCGTCCCGAGACAGGAGATATGGCCACCCCTCAAAGGCACAGGGCATACAAGGAGTCGCCATATCCACAGAGGCAGGGCCAGCAGCCGGCATGTGAAGAAAGCTTCTTTAACCGCTTTCTTCTCCTGATGAAGTTGGAAGAGTTCTCCAGCATGGGGTCTGGCATGGATTCACATGCTCATGAATATTCCCCGTCGTCAGGCTGGGAATCCTCGGTAAAGAAAAAACCAGTATCAGTTTCGTTTCTGATCTGTCTTTCGTAGTAATAACCAATCACTGGTCTCTGCGTCATACTGACCACAGCCAATGACTGCCCTCTACCTAAGCACCGCCTCTGGCAGCCATCTTCAGATTTTTACCGCACGTTCGTGTGTTGGGATCCTCGTGCTATTGCTCTCGAGCGTTAGTGCTATTTTTCGCGCTTTTTCACAAAAAACTTCGATTCTTTCGGTCAAAAGAGCCTCAAGCTCCACCGATCCTACATCCGATCAACGGGGACCCGTGTCGGATTCATCTGTGCCCCTCAAGGGTGAAGATTTCGTCGAGCTACACTTCGGAGGACTCCAGAAGCTTCTCAGGCCCGGTCTCGGAGATGGCCCAGGAGAAGGGAAGCTCGACGCCCGGAAAGCTGTTCAGGGTCTGCCCTGGATGCCAGCTGCAGAACGTCTTCAAGGAGGACGAACACTCTTTCTGCCTTTACTGCCTTCATGAGGACAAGACGCACGTGGAGAAGGACTGTGCGTTTTGCGGCAACATGTCGGAACGGACCATGAAGGACCGCCATCAACGTCTCGCCAACTGGCTGGAGGGTAAGAGCCCGTCTGGCGAGAAGAAGAAGAAATCCGAGCGGTCTTCTAAGACCTTTGAGGGCGCCCCGGCGACGGGGGCCCAACATAAGGCCAAGCACCGCGAGTCCGCTGGCACCGGGAGCGCCGAACGGTCGGGCTCTACGGGCGCCAGGCAGGGCGCACCCTCCCCGGCACCATCAACCACGAGCCAACGCTCTGGGTCGGGTAAGAGGAAGGCCGAGCACCCGGCGAAGCTCCTGGAGAGGCCCCGGTCGAGCTCTAAGGCAGAGGAGGAGCGTGGCAGTGCCCCCTCCCTCAAGGATAAGGCGGTGAGCGCACCTAAGGTGGTGAAGGCCTTGATCCATCCGACCAAGCCCTCTATCGAAACAGTCGCGGCGGCCCTGGCTCAGCCTGTGGTGGCTGCACCAGTGGTGGCGACCTCAGGGCCCAGAATCTCCCTGCCTCCTCGGAGGGAGTCTTTCTTTGTGCCCATCGATAGGACCCCCGTGAAACCCTCCGTGGGGAAGAAGAAGGGGGGGCAGGGCGTCGTCGTAGATTCGGCCTCAACCTCAGAAGAGGAGCTGATCGAGGTCTTAAGCCACGGCCTAGGCGTGGAAGAAGGCCAGCCCGTCGGAATGGACCCCGACGCAGGTGACGACGACGACATCGTCGAGGATACCGACGGGGCCCCTGCTCGCCCGTCGGATTCCCCTCTGCCAGCGCCGCAAGACAACTCGGCGGCCATTTTGTTGGCCATACAGTCCTTATGCTCCGAGATGAGGACGAGGCTACCGTTACCGACGGAGGAGCCTCTCCCGTCGGGGGATCCAGAACCGGGACCTTCTGGTGTTCCCCCTACCAAGAAAAGAAGGATCCATCCACCACCTCCTTTTCAACCGTCGCGCCCCGTCCAGCCCTCCTCCCCGTCCACCCGAGGGGATGATACGGGGACTGACACGGCAGCGACGGGTACGGACGACGAGGCATACGACGAGGATTTTCCGTCGTCGCCTCCCACCAGGGCTTCTCCGCCCGACGAGATCGGATCTTTCCACTCCATGATCTCCAGGGCTTCCGAGCTTTTCCAACTCTGCCCTGAGGAGAAGAAAAAGGAAGGCTTCCTTTATCAGCGGCGCGAGGCCAAGAGGAAGACGGTCCTCGCAGTGCCTCTGTTGGACGACATTTGGGATGAGGGCCTTTCCCTCCTCAAGAACCCTTCCACGACGCCAGCTAGAAGAGACCGGTACGAGAAAAAGTACCGGGTCCCGGACACGGCCCCCCTATGCCTCCGGGCGCAGCCTACCCCGGATTCCGTTGTCTCCGCGGCAGCCAGGAAGAAAGCGGGGGGGGGTGCGGCCTCCACATCGACTTCCCCGCCGGACGGCGAGGGAAAGAAATTGGATGCTATGGGACGTAGAGTCATCTCGTCGGCAGCGACGGCGATTAAAGCGGCCAACGCCTTGGCTATCGTGGCCCGCTACGACAGGGAGCTCTGGTACAAGATAGCTCCCCTGCTGGATTTTCTGCCGGACGACAAGAGGGCGGAGGCCCTTGAGATCCTGCAGGAAGGTGAGGTGGCCTCGGACCACGCCATCACCGTGGCGACGGACATCGCCGACACTGGGTTCCGCCAGCTGGGCAACGGCGTTTGCCTTCGACGTCGTGGATGGCTCAAAGCTACGGACTTCCGGCAGGACGTCCAGACCAGAGTCCTGGACATGCCCTTCGACGGGAACAACCTGTTTGGGAAGACAGTGGACGATTCCCTTCAGGCCATCAAGGCGGATACTGAGACGGCCCGGGCCCTTGGAGTCCTGCAGCAACGACGGACGCCCTTTCGGAGCGGCGGAGGCAAGGGCGCCTCCAAAGGTTCCGGCGGCGGTTTCGCTTCCTACCGTCAAGCGTCCCGCTCGTCGTCGCAAGAGGCCTACAGAGGACGAGGCAAGTCTGGCGGACCCCGCCGTCGTCGCCAAGGAGGTCAAGGCGGCAAGGCCGCGTCCAAGCAGGATTGAACCGGCCGTGGGGTCGGGCCCCCACCGAAGCACCCCGGTGGGAGGCCGGCTGGCGGGCTTCGTCAGCGTGTGGGAGTCCATCTCCACCGACCGTTGGGTGCTGGACGCCCTGGCCCGGGGCCACGCGCTCGAGTTTCAAAGAAGGTGCCCGCGCGTCCCCCCCGTGGCCAGGAAAGAACTTCACGTCCCTCAACTTCTCCTGGAGGTAAAGGCGATGCTCAGAAAGGGCGCCATCGAACTCGTCCCAAAGAGGCTTCGGGGCTCCGGAGTCTACTCGAGATACTTCCTCGTGAAGAAGAAGACGGGAGGATGGCGCCCCATCCTAGACCTGCGACGTCTGAACAAGTTCATCAAGGCGCAGAAGTTCCGGATGGTCACCCTCCAGCACGTCCTGGGTCAGCTGGAGGAAGGAGACTTCCTATCGTCGTTGGATTTGGAGGATGCCTACTTCCACATTTCCATCCTAAAGGGGCACCGAAAATTCCTCAGATTCGTGGTCCAAGGGCGTCATTACCAGTTCAAAGCCCTTCCCTTCGGACTACGGTCGGCACCCAGGGTATTCACCAAGTGCCTCGCACCGGTGGCGGCGCAGCTGCGCCGCGAGGGGATTCACGTCTACCCCTACCTGGACGACTGGCTCATCCGCGCCAAGACGAGGGAGCTCACCGTGGTCCACACGGCAAGGACCGTCCAACTCCTCACGGACCTGGGATTCTCCGTGAACTACGCCAAATCCCACCTGGTGCCCGCGCAAGTCGCACTGTTTCTGGGAGCGAGGCTCGACACAGTGTCCCTTCTGGCCTCCCCGTCGGAGGAGAGGACCAGGACCATCTTGGGCAAGGTGCAACGGATGTTGGTGGCCGACGCGGCCAAAGTGAGGTCCATCAAGTCCCTCCTCGGGATGATGTCTTCCTGCATCTACCTCATTCCCATGTGCAGGCTCCGGATGCGCCCGTTGCAAGAATTCCTGGATGCGCGCTGGATCCAGACGACGGGCAGCTTCGAGGAAAGGATCAAGCTCGACGAGAGTTTCCGACGAGCGATACGGTGGTGGGGCACCCGCGCGCATCTGACGGCGGGCATGGACTTCCAGACCCCAGCCCACCAGGAGACTGTGACCACGGATGCCTCCCTGGAAGGGTGGGGAGCGCACACCGAAAATCTGCACGCAAGGGGACTCTGGCTCCCGACGGAGAAGTCCCTGCATATCAACGTCCTGGAGCTCCGTGCAGTGTTTTGGGCCCTCAGGTCCTTCCTTCCGTCCCTCAAGGGCAAGGTGGTGAGGATCTTCACCGACAACACCACCACCATGTTTTACATCAGGAAACAGGGCGGAACCAGGTCCCCAGCGCTGTCCAAGGAGGCGCAGGACCTGTGGCATTGGGCCGTCGCCCAAGGGATTTTTCTGGTGCCGTTTCATCTGGCAGGGATAAAAAACACCATCGCCGACTCACTCAGCAGGGAGCTGCGCTCGTGCCACGAGTGGGAACTACGGCAGGATCTGGTGGATTGCCTCTTCCGACGGTGGGGCACACCCCAGATCGACCTGTTCGCGACGGCGACGAACACCAAGTGCCGGAGGTTCGCCAGCAGGTTTCCCCAGACGAGGAGCATGGGCGATGCTTTCTCGTTCCCCTGGGAGGGCCTGTCCCTCTACGCGTTCCCTCCCTTGCCTCTGCTAATCCGGCTCGTCAACCAGCTCAAGAGGTCACGGTGCAGGATGATCCTCGTCGCACCTGCGTGGCCGAGGCAGATATGGTTCCCGGACCTTCTGGACTTGTCAGCGTCCCCGCCGATCAAGCTGCCGGCGGACGCGGATCTACTCTCCAGGGAAGGAGGCGCCATCCTCCACCACGACCCGAAGTCGCTGAACTTGCAGGCCTGGCTCCTGCAGCGCTAGAGTTTGGAGGATACGACATACCGGCCGATTGCAGAGAGGTTCTTGCAAAGGCCAGGGCGTCCTCGACTCTTAAATGCTACGGACACAAATGGAAGAGGTTCTCTGTCTGGTGCCACGCACAGAAGATTAACCCTCTACGGATTACGGCTCCCCAAGTACTGCCGTACCTGCTGATGCTGGCCAAAGCTGGTCTGGCACACGCGTCCATCAAGATTCATCTTGCTGCGATCTCCCGATACACCAGAACCACGGGGCGGGCGTCCTTGTGGTCTCATCGTCTGGTGAAAGAGTTCATGAAGGGACTGTTCAGATCGTTCCCGCCGGTGAAGGCTCCGGCCCCGGCGTGGGAGCTCAACGTGGTGCTGACCAAGCTCATGGGACCTCCGTTCGAGCCTCTGCACTCGGCCCCGTTGAAGTTTCTGTCGTGGAAAACAGCTTTTCTTGTGGCCATCACCTCCGCACGACGAGTGGGAGAGATCCAGGCCCTTTCCTGCAAGGCCCCGTACTTGATTTTCCACGACACGAGGGTAGTGCTCAGGACGCACCCCTCCTTCATGCCCAAGGTACCGTCGGACTTCCATCTCAACGAACCCTTGGTGTTACCTGTGTTCTTCCCGTCGCCTTCGTCGCCGGCTGAGAGGACTTTGCACTCGCTGGATGTAGCTAGAGCGCTGAAGTTCTACGTGGACCGCACGAAGGGTTTTCGGAAGACGTCACAACTCTTTGTGAACTTTGGACCTGTCAATCAGGGGAAGGCTCTCTCGAAGGCTTCCATCTCCAGATGGCTCTCCGGCTGTATCATGTGCTGTCACCGGTTGGCAAACCGACCGCTGCCTGGCCGTCCGAGAGCCCATTCCACCAGAGCGATCGCAGCTACCACGGCGTTCCTATCTGGTGTGCCCCTGCTGGACATATGCAGGGCTGCTACGTGGAGGTCGACGCACACCTTCACGAAATTCTACTGCGTCGACCGGGATTCCAGGGAGGAGTCCAGGGTCGGCCAAGCAGTGCTGCGCAACCTGTTCGCCTGAGGTGAGCCTGGTGAGGAGGTAAGATGCTTAATGTTGAGTTGATGTGATGCTTAATGTTGAGCCTTTGCCACCTCCCGTGGTTGTGCATGTGTGTACTGCTATGTATTCTTTATTCATGAGCATGTGAATCCATGCCAGACCCCATGCTGGAGAAGGAACAAGTTACTTACCTGTAACTGTTGTTCTCCAGCATGGGTCTGGCATGGATTCACATGCGAACCCTCCCGCCTACCCCTCTGCGGCTCTTCACTTGGTCATACTGCCACTTCACGTGCTTCCAAATCTGAAGATGGCTGCCAGAGGCGGTGCTTAGGTAGAGGGCAGTCATTGGCTGTGGTCAGTATGACGCAGAGACCAGTGATTGGTTATTACTACGAAAGACAGATCAGAAACGAAACTGATACTGGTTTTTTCTTTACCGAGGATTCCCAGCCTGACGACGGGGAATATTCATGAGCATGTGAATCCATGCCAGACCCATGCTGGAGAACAACAGTTACAGGTAAGTAACTTGTTCCATGTCAGGCATACTCAAGGGGCTCCTTGGGGAAATGATACCCCAAATGGTGCTGCAGCAGCAGCCTTCAGGCCCAATCGTGGCTGCAGCGATAGTGCCAACTCAGTGCTTCACCCGCCACCTCTGCTGCCTCCTCCTCCTCCTCCAACAACGCTGCCACCTCCTCCAGTGCCAATGTCGCCCCTGGGCAGCAGGTCACAATGGCCAGGGACATGTTGGATGCTCCTACCCCTATGAAAGATGAGGGGGGTGGGCGCCACTGACACTGATAAGTACAATGACAATGCATCCTCCTCCGCCAGGGTGTTCCATGACAGAATGCAGGGCCTGCCAGACTTTCTGGGCATCCAGAGCCAGAACAGGCACAGCAGGAGCTGGGGTGCTCGTGGAAGTCTTATCCCTTAAATCGAGGAGCAGATCAGGGGTGCCAGAAAGATGTGGTGGCAGTGGCAAAGAATCTGTGATTAAAACCACATTCCAATACCCAAGGCAACAAACGACTAGAGACCCGCTTCACGCAGCTGGAGCGAGACGAGTTGCTGGTGGTGGTTCACCCTAAACTGCACTTGTCCGTAGTCGACCCAGCTGCACTGTAGGCTAAGGTGGCGTCTTCTATTTGAACACTTTTCCAGTGCGCCACTCTGTTTTTTGTCAACACTACAATTCCCAACTTGCTACAGACTTGCGTGCAACAACCCAAAATAAGGATTCCAGTCCTTGAGGTTGTAAAGTTGTTGACATAAAAATGACATAACAATGAGCATCAGTAAGAAACTTGAGCAAGAGAAGCATTCTGGATTGACAAATTAGACACAAATGTCCTAATGAAGAGTTGGACCTGTTCTGTTTTTTGTAGATAGATCCTGAGGAGTTATGTTCCACACGTTACAGGGAAGATCACAGAGACCTAGCCTCATTATACTTATTATTATTTTAGTACATTAGCCTACATGATCATGAGCCACCTATGGACACAGACACCTCTACCTACATTAGGTGTATCGTGCTCGGAGTTCACTATAACATCTTGCTATTTTCGGGCAATGCAATGCCCCTGTGATTAGTTAAAATATTCAAAGTCAAAGATTAGGCTTCAGGGGAGAGTCTTGCGCTCTAGGTTTTCAATACAAAAATATTTCAAATAGACGTGGCATATGTCCAAATCATGTGAGATATAAGTGTTGTTTATTTTACAAAAAAAGAAGAACAATAGCCGACACTTGTTTCGACCCCTGGTCGTTGTCAAGGCTGTATACAACATAAATGAAACATAGCAACATTAGTGACAATGTACATAACAGTGAAATGGCCATTTGATCATAAAATTTAACAGAACCCACAAGGAAAACATAAAATAAGAAATAAATCGTACCATATTATAACATGTACCAGGTCATATTTTGATGGTTGGAGTCAGAGCAGGATGAGAGTTCAATGTCAAATGATAAAAAGAAAATATAAAATTTCAATAAGCACATTGGCAATTCTCAACCTCCCATTGTGTTCAATGTGCATCAATATATGGTCTTAAAATTTGTTAAAAAGTTTTTTGATACATGAGCACCAAGCTTATACGGGGTTTGTGAGATATTCAATCAGTCAATACCTGATATGTCCATAATGTAACAGGAATTTGAAATCTAAATTGTATCTCCTTTGTATACTGAGATAATTAGAATGAAACCTACTCACCCTAAGGTTAGATCCAATGTCATTAACGACTAGTGATTAAAGTTCTCTCATGAAACCACTTGTACATCATACGTCTTCCCAGAGGAAATCATTATTGGTACTTCTGCAGTAAAGAGACATATATGTATCAGTGTATCTTGAGCTATTTGGTGACATGGACTATAGGGTGATAATACTAATATAACTAATAATGTTGGTTGTCTTACCTTATTATGGAATAGCGAATTACAAGCAAACTGAGTTTCAATGGACCATTTTTGGCATGGGTATCATTATGTGACCTGTGAAAAATATATGCATTTTTTGTATGGTCATAGAATATAATCCTTAGTTTGATAACCATAAAGGTACATTTTGCCTGATGTATGTGTGTACAATTCTCCATTTAGCAAGAGTAATACTGTGCCCTTCATGATGCTATCTAATTGGTAAGATTATAAACTATGGATGAACAACAGACTAAAAATAGTAAATTGGAGTGTTGCCCCATATATCCATTAACAGCACACTGTTCCCCCAACGAGACCCCTCAAATTAGAGAAAACCTATTCAGGTAATTACATCTCAAAGTTCTATACCTGCTTTTTATGGGGATAAATCCCTGGCTCCAGTCCGCGGGGCAATCCCTTGTTGTTCTTTCAATAATGTTTTATCGGCCACGATCGCGGCAAAACGCCATACAAAAATGGCACTCGTGACGCGATGACGTCACGCATATGCGTAACACGTGACCTCATCGGTGTAAACACGATGACGCGCATTATCGGCGCATAATTCTTGTTAATGGTAACCATCCCATACTATAGGATTATTGAAGCCTTCCTGAATTAGACTCTTTAGAGGTGCCCAAAATAACAGAAAATCTCTGTGGAGGTGTTACAAAATAACAGAAAACAAAAGTTCAAAATGTGCCCTACTGCCCCCTCATATTCATACTCAGGGTAAGTTTTTACGACATGTTAGTAGATTCGTCCTGTACTCTAATGTAAGTTATGAAACATCTTAATATATAAGCAAGATTATTATTATGAAATATGTTACATATTAAAGGATTATTATATCATTGTTGGTGAATGATAAAAGTAATTCTCTTGGTGGTTTCCATTAATTATATCATAAGAAAATGACTATATTGTGGGAGAAATAGGGGACTTGTTCATGAGTAGTGAGGTCAAACAAGTACATTAATCTTTATATTTTATTATATTTTTTATGTGTATCCAATATCGGGTAAGTATAGAATGATACCGCACAACCACTTGACGATAGTTATGTAGCTCACCAATATATGGTTAAAGAAACGCATGCATTTCATGGTCGCAATTCAGACCAACTTGGGTGCATCTTAAGAAACATATTCATTTGCACTCCTGTTGCCTCAATTTGAGCATGACATTGTTAAAATATTCAGTTGTTCCCTCAGACATGAGGGGCAGAGTTAAACTTAGGCCAACAGTCCTTACTGTTTTCAGTTATGTATAACCCACACCGTGGTGTTACAGTAAATACCAGCTTGCCCCACATATCACGAGGGCCACCAGAGATACTTAAGCCGACAGGATATCCCTACGCTCCTGCAGAACCACTCATTGCATGTCTTGTGATTATACAAACTATTATAATTTGTTTAACATCAGGTACACAGTCTTTCTATTACATATTAAGAGTGAACATGACACAGATGTAGAAAGATTGTAAATGCAAAATGTTATTTTGATGTTCTCGATATATTTTAGGTTAGACCACCGTGAACATTTACGAACTGTATACGAAAATATTTTATAATGAGTTTGGATATACAAAATGGAAGATCCCTCTGATTATTAGATGAAATGTATATCTTTGGGTTGTTTGATCAAAAGCTGTTTATATCTCTCTATTGGGGTATTTGTTTAATTATGAGAGTTATCTAAAAGATGCACATCTTCGCATTGCAAGCTCTTTAACTTACTATACATGTCTCTCCATCAGGAGATTTGTCAAGTCCATGTACCTTCATCTAGACCGTTTGCTAAACAGTTGTTTTATCTATGTTGAGTGTACTGTGAGACGAGCATATTAAAGTAACATGTCAGGTTGAGAAATCCAGCGATGGGTACTATAATAACCAGGAACATAAGATGTGTTTGCAGAACATACATTTATATCCACCTTTACTGAAGAGACATACTCCTACGTCCCGTACCCTTTCCTCTATCCTTTTATGGGGGCGTCCCTTGCGAGGGACGGGAACGGAACCCTTTTCTCCAGAATAACTTGTCTTTCCCTTTAAATTTAGACACGTGTGGGGGCGTGGCCCCAGGAGCATGCGCTCCCCTGACCCCGCCCACTGGCGCCACACCTCCGTCCTCTTTTCTGCGATGACAGGAGCTGACCAACTTCTTCAGCACTCGTGGTTTAGGCTCTTGGCCTGTAATTCCACATGTTTTTCCCTAATTTCATTTTCATTCTCAAACTGTTTTAACTTATATTTTGTTACAGAAACACCGTCCACAGGTGCCTCGCTCTACTCCGCCGCATGTCAGCCACGGCAGGCTTCAGTAGGTACCCGTTTTGTGACGGTTCATTTCCTACATTGGACCCCCATGCCCTCTGCCTCTGGTGCCTTGGAGAAGACCACAGATGGAATGGCTGCTCAGCGTGCAACTCACTTACTCCTCGGTCCCTATAGAACCGGTTGGCACGGCGAAGGTGAACTGTTTGCCTGGTCTCCACCGGACCACATTACGCAGTACGTCGCATGGAAGACCAAAAAGGCGAGTACCCCACAAAGGCGACTCCTTCCCAGGGAGGCCAGCCTGCGGGAGGGACAAGTAGGTCCTGTTGCCTGCAAGAACGGTACCGAGGCTCCAGTAGCTACCGGCCTAACAGCTGAGGGGGGGTCCAAGGATCCTCCCGGTCCCGGTGACAAGGAGCCGAGGGGCTCACCTACCGGGACATGTCCTGAGGGGGCTTTGTTCTACCACCAAGTCTACACCTGAGGGGGCGCCTATACTTGCGCAGACAGCACTACTAGCAACATGGCCGAGGGTCAACAACCTACCAGGCACACGCCTGAGATGCAGGGAGGGGTTGAGCCTACGTGTACAAGCAAACGGGTCTACCCCAGGCCTGGGTCAGCCACGGAGGCATGTGTAGCATGGGTGGACAAAATGCCGGCGAATGCGGACAAAATGGCGGCCAGCCCAGAAGCATGCCCAGCCATCGAGCTCCATAGGCGGGAACCAGCTCTCAGAACAGACTGGTCACCGGCATCTATGTCACAGGTCACATGGTTCACCACCTACCCGACCATAACTGGGCACATGCGCTACACAGAGTCCTTATTTACACACGACCGGCAGAGCGGGGCAGACAACACAGCTAAATGGCACCGCCTACGCAGAGGCCAGTACAGGAGCACACTCAGCCAGCCTGTGAAGAGTGCTCCTTTGAGTGCTTAACGCTCATGCGGTCCCTGCAAATGGGTAGCATCTTGAAGGCCATCATCCAGGTCATGCTACCACAGCAGCACGTGACAGAGCAGGTGCCAGCACAGCGGCAGGCACCCAGTGGTAGCACCCCCCCTCCCTTAGCTTTCTTCACCCGCAACGCTGGTTGGCACAGCCGTGCCTCTGCCTCCGCTGGCCACCCACTGCCCATGCCAAAAGACACATCGCCAGTGATCCTCGCAGACCCTCAAGAAGTGGGAGATCAACAAGACACTGACGAAGATGAACAGGACTGTCCTTGCTTGGCAAGAGCATTTAATGACAGAATAGCTGGCATTGCGGAATACCTGGGCATCCCCCAGCCACAGAGGGTACAGCCAAAACCAGGTTTCCTGGCGGAGGTCCTCACCATCCGTGCAGACTGAAGAGCTGGTATGTCTCTGCAGAAGGATGTGGAGGCCCTGGCTAAAAAGGGATGGAAGCCACACTCCACCAGTTAGCAAAAAACTGGATGCAAAGTTTAGGCAGGTGAAGGGTGATGCGCTTCTCTTGTCCGTGCACCCCCAACTCCTATCATCAATAATCGCAGCCGCATCCATGTACTCCAAACCACAAGGGTCATCGGCCAGAACATCCACCTCAGTGCTGTTGGGCAAGGAGGAAAAGGTCCTAGAATCCTATGGCAAGAAGGTTTACTCAAACGCCGGGATTCACTTTAGGCAGGCAAATTCTGATGCCATTTTGGCCGCGGTGAATCAAAGACTGTGGCATGAAATTGCCGGCTTCCTTCCGGACATCCCAACCCTCAAGCAAGCCTCATTCAAGGCCGGCTTGGCAGAGGCCAAGATAGTGGCACAAGAGCTCCTGGAAGCCACAGTAGATCACATCGAAATGGCAAGTATAGAGGCATATGTGTAGCAACGGACATGAGGAGGTCGGCCTGGTTTAGGGCCACAAGATTCAATCTGGATGTCCAGGAAAGAATTCTTGATCTCCCATTTGAGGGGGGTGACTTGTTTCACTCTACCACAGACAAGAAGCTCGACAAAAAGAAAAGAAGCTCCCAGACGGCCAAGTTATTCGCATTCTCACCAAGCCAGCAACCAAGAGTTTTGGGCAGGGGCAGACTTGGACTGATAGATCACAAACATTTGGCGGTTTTCAGGGCTTCCAAGACCGCCGAGCCAGGCAGCCAGACCGATCTCCCAGTCAGCATCTGCGGAAGCAACATAAGCCATCGCACAAGGGGTTCTTCCAGTCCCCCTCCCAGTCTTCAGCCTTAGAGGCAAAGAAACAATGACGAGATGCATTAGATTCACAGCACCCCGGTGGGGGCAGGTTGGCCCCCCACAGTCAGTCATGGCAGACACTGTTTTTGGACCCTTGGGTGGTTTCAGCAGTCTCCTAGGGCTTCTGGCTTCCCATTACTTCTCCACCTCCCTCCTCCCCCAGATCGGGACACCATCACTACTAGCGGAGATATGCTCGCTCATCTCAAGCAAAGCGGACGAGGAGGTCCCAATCCTGCAGAAGGGGTTGGGCTTTTACTCCTGCATCTTCGATCTCCAAAAGAAGAACCAGGCAGGCCTGCAAGTGGTCCTAGATCTATCCTTCTTAAACATGTACCTGCTCTTGCAGAAGTTCAAAATAGTTAGGCCAGCTCTGATAGCGGAATCTCTGGGTTGGGGAGACTGGACGGGCTCCCAGGATCTGAAGGACGCATACCTACATGTCCCCATTTGACAGCCTCATTGATCGTTCCTCAGGTTTTGGGTCATGGGCTTGCACTTCCAGTACAAGGTGTTGCTGTTTGGCTTCAACTCAGCACCAGTGCTCTTCACAGGGCTCATAAACACGGTGGCGGCACAGCTCAAGTCGGAGGGCCTTTATGTATATACATACCTCGATGACTGGTTGGTCAGAGCGGAAACACCTGGGCAGGTCACGTACACAGCCAACAGGCTCATGAACACACTATACGACCTGGGGTTCTCCATCAACTTCCAGAAATCCCAGCTGAAGCCTACACAAACCCTGGTGTTCTTGTGTCTCCTGTGGATTACACAAAGACAAAATGATATTCCCCATGGAGTAAAAAGTAGCGGCTATCAAGGCGGCAGTCGGGAACTTCTACGCCAAAACAGTGACCACTACCTGGTGGTATGAGCACCCGTTGGGCATAATGGCTGCATGTCGCCTGGCGGTTCCTCACACCAGGGTCAAAATGAGGAGACTAGAGCTGCATTTTTTGGCCTCTTGACGCCAGGAGACAGGAGCTCAGTCAGCGATGATTTCCATACCGCCTCACCTACACCAGGACCTACAATAGTGGAGGCAGGACACCAACCTCATGGCGGGTAATACGGTTACGACTGACTCCTCCCTCGGGGGTTGGGGAGCCACCCTCAACAGCCATGCGGTGCACTGGCTATGGTCGACTGAGGAGCAACAGAACCATATCAACTGGTTGGAAATGATGGCCATCTGGCTCGCGCTCAAGGCATTTCTTCCAGTGGTCAAGGGCAGTGCAGTGCGCATTCAGACAGACAACTCCACTTGCATGTACTACCTCACCAAACAAGGGGGCACCATTCCCCCCTCGGCCACCGGCTTGCCATCACCATTTTGAAGTCGGTCATTGAGTATCGATCTCAGCAGTCCATCTCCCGGGGGGAGTCCGACCTGGAGGTTGACAGACTCAGCAGGATGGGTTACGACAATTAGGAGTGGTAGCTCAACAAGCAGGCCCGTCGGGGCATTTTGAGCAGGTGGGGACACCCTCATACAGACCTGTTTGCGACCGAGAACAACTGGACATGTCAGCAGTCCAAGTCCTGTGGAGTGCCGGGGCCAAGGCTCCATGGGGGACGCATTGCTAATACAGTGGGACGGAATGTGGGCCTACGCGTTCCCTCCGACCCACCCGCTGCACAAGGTCATTCACAAAATCAGGGAATCTCAGCATTTGCGGCTAATCGTCTCGGCCCGATGTCCGCATTTTAAACTTAACATGTGATTTCACATGCATTCGCCAGTACTGTGCCAACTGTAATTCCGGCACGATCCATTGCATATTGCCTGTATGATTACAATTACGCCTACCCTATGTAATGTAGATCTGCTAATTTAAAACTTTGCGGCACATACACTCTCACCGTTCCATATATATTGTTCGCATAGTTTGCTTGCCGGGTTCCCTACCTCCTACTCTATGCGATGCACCCAACGCTTTTGAAGCTAAAATCAGAGCTCCCCCCCCTCCCAAACCTAACTGCACACCTGTGTGCTTGACCAATTCCGAGTGCCCCACGGTGCTGACACCCCATTGCCTCCCACATGCCTGTTTGCGGTATCTTTCTACCCCAGTGGGTGCAAAAATGTACTTGTGCCCATATAGGGTTAATGCACTGAGCCTAACGTGATTTTAGTACATCTAACCTACTGTGATGCTAACGTTTGTAGCCTACCATCATTTAAATTATTTTAGCTCACTGTGATGTTAGCATTTTTAGCCTACCATGACTCTAGTGTATTTGACCTAATGTATTCTGAGTGCATCCGACCTATTGTGTGTTATTGTTTTTAGCCAACCTTCATTTAAATGATTTTAGCTCACTGTGATAGCATTTTTAGCCTACCATGACTTCAGTGTACTTGACCTAATGCATCTTCAGGGCATATGACCTACTATGATCCCAGTGTACCTATTCTACCATGATTTAAATGCATTCAGCCTACTGCAGTCCAAAGCATTTAGCCTACTAGGCTACCACAGGAGGTGGTGTAGCCATTATGTTAATGTTAAAGGACATTTGTACCGCGCACTATCACCACCGGAGTGGTCCCTTGGTGCTCTTGCGGCTCTGAAAGAGGAGGGGAGGTTGAGTTAGTGGGAGGAAGCAGGAAAAGTGCAAGAGAACATTGATGTGCTGTTGGCGACGTCAGCCCGGTGGGTCCGTTGGCTGGGCCTGGGGTGTTTGCGGCCGGTAGTCGTCGTGTACTGTTGTGCAAGGCTATGTGTGTTTTTGTTTTGTTGTTGCAATGTAGTGAAGTTTGTGCGGTTTGTTGTGCTGTAGGATTTGGTTGTGTTTGGTTTGGAGTTTGAGAGGTGTATGCATAAAGGGAAATTGTTAGTAGGGTTGGTTAGTTTGCGTCTCTATCCTGAATTGAAGCGCTCGGCTTGCGTAGTCTCCCCTGTTGCGGCTCTGTCCTGATCTGGGGCTGACTGGCATACAGGTTCCTTACTCCTCTAGTCCCCGCCTCCAACATGCTCTCTCATAGCTCCCCTTATCCTCCATTCATACTCCTGTGGCCAGTGTACCTGCTAATTATAGCGAGAAATAACGTACAACTTAGATCCAGCCCAATTGAAGATATTCTAGACTATGAACTACTGCTTGTTAAACTTGCCGTGAATGAGAAAACCACAATTAAAGGAGAGTTCCGGGACTTTTTTTTTATTGTCCCTACGGGTCGGCCATGTGTTTGTAAGCATAAATCGGTAGATCGTAGGAAACTTTCCTATGGACCTTACCCGACTTTTCGCCCATTATCGCACTCGAAATCAGCCTCCATTTTGTGATAATCCTATCATTCCGCCGCATCGCCCTGGCTCACCTGCCTTTGCGGCACTAAATCAAATCCCCCGCCCCTGAAACAGACTTTATCAAAACATTCATATTCCCCGCCTCTATCCGTGACGTGACTGAGCTGCGTAGGCAAACGCGCCCAGGCGTCTTCTACGCGACTCCACACAGACCCCGGAAATCAACACAGATCAGCTCACAATACAGCGCACCACAATTCGGAATATGAAACTGTACTTTGAAATCAAACCGCAAGATTGTAAATGTGGTAAAGTACATTTATTTGACATCAAATGTTTAGAGAATATTCAGCGATTTGCATTTTTATTTGCTCATGTTCCAAAAAGTTCGTATTGAGGAACGCGATGGTCCTTTGCTGTACACAGGGTCTTAGAGCATCTCACAATACAGCACCACAATTCGGAATGTGAAACCGTGGTTTAAAAGCAAACGGCAAGATTGTACATTTGTCAAAGTACGTTTATTGGACATCAAATGTTTAGAGAATATTCAGCGATTTGTATTTTTCTTTGCTCTCGATCCAAATTAGTTCGTCTTGAGGGAAGCGATGTTCGTGTGCAGTACACAGGGTGTTGGTTTACGATAAAAATAAGCTCTTCTGTCGCACTGATAATCGCATGGCTGTTCCAACAACGAGGCACTAGGCCACCACAACGGTAGGTATGTTGCATCTAACCGTTAGTACCGCGTAAGGGCATACTTGTACTTGGCGATCGTCCCATAAAATGGTCAGGGTGGTAACGTTGTTCACGCGGAGAAGCAACTGGCGGCTGTAGAAGCCGTCCGCCGGTGTCTGGTACTCGTGACACAGACAGTAGTGAATGATGTACCTAAAAACATAAAAAATGAAATTAGTCTCACCATCAGATCCTTATTAAAATTATTCATTTCATAGCGAGGACAGCGCTACTGGGTGTACACAAGTGTTTAAAGGCGTGGCGAGGCATGGAGGGGGGGGGAGTGGAGTACAAGGTAAGTAGCATAAAATAATAAATAAATAGGGCCAGCTGGTGGCAAGTGCAAGGTAAGTGCAGAACAAGTGCTGGGAAGGGGGGGCTGTAGGATACTGAGACAGTCCCCCAGTGCAGGGGTTGACAGGGAGGCAGTGCAGGTGGAGAGTGGAAGGGCCCAGGACCGAGGTCGCAGACAGTGGACCAGTTGTAGCAGGGGAGAGGGAGAGAGAAAGCAGAAGCAAAGAGGAAGGTTTTGAGGTGCTTCAGTAAAAGCAGATGTTTCTCCTCCAGATAGTGCGCGGTAGAAAACACTATGCCACATAGAACGAACAAGTACAACTGAACCTGTCTTTAAAGCCACTGTATAGTAATGAAATTGCGGTATAAACTCATCAAAAGTTACTTACATTATATTTGCATTTTCCATTGTGTCTCTGTGTAGGGCAGACCCGAAACACCACTCCTTCTTTGCCAACGTTACTTCTTCTAATGAACGTGGCTCATCGTTTCGTTTCTGAAATTTTATTCATTATCTTTTCTTAGTCTTTCAGGATGGTCCCGGCCTGTCAAGGTCAAATCACAATAGAACCTTATATTGGGTCGTGGGCCGTTCCGCCACCCGAGCAAAACATCAAAGCAGCTGACCTTCACTTTGAGCGAGCACACATTTCTAGTTAGCTCCAGTTAGTGTAAGGGCATCTTGTCTGCGTGCCTTTTTTTTTATTGTCCCTATGGGTCGGCCATGTGTTTGTAATACGGAAACATTCTATAATTTTTGTAAAAATGATTTATATTACTGTTTGGTTTAATTGAAATGGGCCTGCAACATGAGGAGACTCGAGAGAAGAGAGAACAGACAATCGAATTACAATCATTTAAACCGTGATGTGTATTTCTCAATGAGCTCTGCTTTAGGTGGACATGGAACAGAGGCAATGTTGGGTGGCAATGCAGTTGTCCCCTGCATAGGTTCGTTCACCACTCCATGTATGTGCCTATCGAGGACATCTACGATAAGTCTCTCAATAAACTCATATTGCATATCCTCAAACACTGGTTTGATCACCCATTGTTTACTTCTTTTAGTGAAGGCCTTATTGTAGCGAAGCGTCCCTAAAGTTCCGGTCGTCCTACTTTGTTGACGGCCAACATTATGGTTATGTGCCAAGACCGCTAGAAGAGTCCGATTTATCATGCCTTCCATGCCAAAATGCAATCTTTTGGGCCTGTACTTGAGGCACATATTGTGGAACACCTCCAAATCTCCTGTGTGGCAGAATTCCGTGAGTCCCCTCAAAGCTTTTGTTATAGTTTTATCAAATACAATCTTTTCAATGGCCTTGTGAGTGGGTGATGAAGGAATCAACCACTTCTTCTTCCGTGCCTCCTCTGTGGACAAATGGCCATGTTCACATTTGTGGAAATGCTCATTTGTCGACCATCGATGTACGTTGCTACAGTGCAACATTACTGACCGCCATTTTTCCAGTAGAATTTCCAACGACCCTTCACATGTTTTTGAGCTCCACCAAAGATGGTTGCTGATTGACTTGGACCACTGTGAAATACCTTGCATATCTTTTTTTTTTCCTGCAGCCGACAATTTTTTATTGATTGATTTTGCAAGATGCCAAACGTCAAATTGGTGATTTATATTTTTGTACTGTTCTCTCATTGTCTTGGCAATTGAAACGTGTCTGTCCGTGGCTATCAGGTCGATCACCATTCCCCGCGATTGTAGTTCTTGCAATGATGCTACAAAGCCAACTTTCTCCATGGCCACTGAGGATGTACTTTCTGACACCTGCACGACCACCGAACTCACAATTTTCTTACTTTCCATGTCCTGAAAGTGGTAGGTGCAGTACTTGGCTGAAAATCCTGGGCTGTCGCACTGTCCATCACCGGCTAGCCTGAACCGTTTGCCCGCGAATGTACTTTCAATAGACATTTTTTCCATTCTCCAAGCTTCGCTAAAGGCTGGAAATAGATAATCGGTTTGGTATTTGTAGAACTGAGTTTTCGCAATGAAATGGATTCCCACAAACTGAAAGAAATACTCTAACTTTTTAAAACTTGAACCACTAAAAAGTGCGGCCGCTGCACAAAGTAGATTGCCTGCTGGCAGTTGCCCCAGCATGGGTTGTGCAGACCATGCGAACGGATGATATTGTGTACAGGTGGCATGTATTTTAAGGTTAGTGCCTCGAATTGCACGAGTCACATTAATCAATGGCTCCCCACATACTTCCCCACCAACCCAATGCCCACATTTCATCATCATAATAATATCCATCAAACAGCTATCGAATACAATGAATTTGGCCTCTTTCCTTATACTGTCACTCTGCATCCCAGCTGGTTCGGCCTGTAACGTTGAGGACATGTCACTCGCATGAAAGGTACAATCTCTGATATCGTCTTCCGCTATGCTGAGTGATATTGATGGTGTTTCATTGTCGTCCACTTCATTCTCTTCCATTGCAACATCTGTTCCTTGTCCGGAGATGGGAGAAAAAAACAATGTCTTCAACTTTCGCGTGCTCTTATTTTTTGCGGGTGTGGATTCTGTGAATTGATCTACGACTGCATCCAAACTACCAGGAGGACATTCACTATCAATGGCTGGTGGTGGTATAGCTCCGTTGTCAATCACTTCATATTCTTCCCATTGGCACGATGCATCTCCAGTCTCAAGTCCCTGCCAAAAGGTTTGACAAGCAACATCTCTCGTTCGCTTCACTGTCTGTGTAGATCTAGTTCTTACACCCACTCGCAACTAGAGGACAGATTAGAAAAGGGATGTTCAGTTTAAACACAACTTACAGTATTGAACTATTGACAGTGAAAGACAACATAATATAGTGAACAGGACACTAACCTTCTTTTGCTTTCTTTTCTTTGAAACTTTCTTTCCTCGAACTTCAACATCTGGACGCTGTTGCTCCGACTCGTGTGTGCATGTCTCCACTTCCTCTCGCGCTGCAACGACTATACTTTCATGATAAGCACATCCATCACTCACTGAGGCTCCATCGACTCGCTGAAACATAGAACTTTCATTGGTATGTATAATAATATTGAAAACACAAAATGTACTTGGGGACCAATACCCATACGTACATCTCAATAGCAAAACACGAATGAACGCATTGTGTAGAACATTCAAACGACAATAGTTCACGCATTGTTGATCTAGTTAGATTGAACTGTCAAGATCCATACCTCGGGCTCCGCATAGACTTCCATTGATGATATTATTGAAGATGACGCTTCAGCAACTCCCTGAAACACAGTAATTGCATTAGTATGGTTTTCTATTTTGTTTAAAAGAACATAAACTTTCTGCAGGCGTCAACGGCTCATCTAAATAGACCTGCACAAATGATCAGTTGTCTAAAATAAATAATGGATATCCAAATATGATTCGATTTGCTCCATCGTTGGAAGTGTCACCACCCAGAGATCTACATCAACTACTAGGGGTGATGTTCTTGTTGAAGAAGCTCCGTCAGCTCCCTGAAACATAGTACTTGCGTTAATAAAGAAGGAAGTATAGCGGATGTAATCACGTCATTTGATCTCGCATGATTGATCTGTCAGTATCCATACCTCGAAATGCATAAGAACATCAAGGGACGCTGTAACTGCGGTGCACACTTCTGCAAGCTGTTGCGCCGACCCGTAACTGCATGCTCCCCCTTCCTCTTGGACTAATGCTCCATCGACTCCCTGAAACATAGGACTTTCATTAGTAATGAACACAATATTGAAAAAAGAAGACACATAGGAGGGCGACGACAGAAGGACATACCAATGGCTAAAAACGAAAGAAACATTGTGTGTAACAATCACGCTACAAGAATGCAAGATCTGATGATCTCCATCGATGGAACTGTCCGGAAACGTACCTCGAGCATCTGAGTGACATCTACGGTTGTCGTCAATGCGTTGGACTCCTCAGCATCTCCCTGAAAGACAGTACTTGCATTATTTTGGATAACAATAATTATAACTGAAAACAAAGACTAGAGGACGAGTACTGTGGTGTACCATTAGGTAAAATAATTACACGATCAATTAAAACTATTGATTTACATGCCTAAAACAAGTCAGTGTCAGAATAGCTAAGTATGATTACCCGATAGGCGCTTGAAGTGGCTGATGACTGCAATAACGACACGGATGGAGAATCTTCAGCCTTCATATTGAGTGGATACATAAATGGGGAAATTATTGTTAGCTAATGCTACACACTACCGCAATGCCGAGAGATAAATACGTAAACTTGACTCACCAGTGGAGGGATGTGGACGAATAGAGTGGGAATAGCGGTTGAGAGCAATTTTCGCCTCGCTCGCGGTGTTTCCGTCCTTATTAGCAATGATGTGGAGTACATGTCTGGGCTAAAGTGCCTGCTGCAGATGCGGTATCGATCACCCCTCTTGTCCGCAAAGACTTCTAGGACTCTACTTTCTATCTCAGAGGCTGGATATCCGCAATATCGGACCCATTCTCTTATCTGATCTATTGTCTTAGGGAAAACATGCATTATAGTACCTTCAGATTTGTTATGGGTCTTCGAAGGGCAACCGCCAATGGAACAGGCAGGCATTATGGAAAGTTCTGAAAAGTAAAGATCAACAATTCTCTATGAATACCAATGTGTTAAAACATTAAATGACACATAAAAGGTTCAATGCAAGGTCCGTTTTGGTTCTTGGAACTATACATGTTATTCACATGCGGATAAGTATTTCAATAACTTTCAAAAAATAGAAAAAGTAATTTGACTAAACTCAGAACATGTGACTAGTTCCTTGCATGTACTGTCGTGAACGAAAAGAAAACATGGATGCAATTTGATGACTACTAGCAAATAGATATAAATTAAAAAATTGGACGCAAAATGATTATGGTACATGGACTTACCTTGACGAACAAACAGTTAGATGCAGGGATCAGAGTAGTTTCTTGTCGTAGAACAGGGAGCAGTTCACAGGTTGCAAACTGACGAGTTTGCTCAAAGTGGTCACGGAAGTTCACAGAGACGAAGAGCAGATAACCAGCACCTTCACGGGTTGACTAGCAAAGCGCAAAGAAGTTCTCATTAGAAATATGAAGTGGGTTATAAAGAATTCGAAACAGGGGTGTGTTTGTGAATGAATGACGTGTATATGTCGTGGCATTATGCGGTCTGCAGGGGGCCGTCCAGCGTGAGGGGGGATGCTTGGCAGGAGACACGGGGTCTGGAGGTAGACATGGGAACAACAACCCATGCTCTATAGACCACTTTGAAGTGTACATGGTCTTTGGCACCTCTTGGCCTTTATCGCTCCCTGACAGCTCCACTTGCCAGCACAAGTACCCCGGTGCGAACTGCCTTTGATAGGGCGGGGGGTGGATCGGGGCGGTGGTCGTGCAGACAAGACACAGGAAGACTCGTGAATGGAGACACACTTATGTGGATTGCAGGGGGCCGTCCAGCGTGAGGGGGGATGCTTGGCAGGAGACACGGAGTCTGGAGGTAGACATGGGAACAACAACCCATGCTCTATAGACCACTTTGAAGTGTACATGGTCTTTGGCACCTCTTGGCCTTTATCGCTCCCTGACAGCTCCACTTGCCAGCACAAGTACCCCGGTGCGAACTGCCTTTGATAGGGCGGGGGGTGGATCGGGGCGGTGGTCGTGCAGACAAGACCCGTTTGCCGCAGGGCCTCACCAAGGAGAGGCCATCTAACTGAATGTAAGAGGATGGCTGCAGGATCTACTACATGGAATGCAGGGGGGTGAGTTTATAAATACCTCACCCTCCCAGGAGAATATACACTAGATTCATTTAAAAAATCAAAACAACCATTGTTAAAATATATGTTGGGCTTTATTTTAGATTTTAATTAAACATAAATAATAAACATTACACATTGTAAAGTTGAGGTTGCAGCACATCGAGGGAAAATCCGCGGTATTGTCCACTGTCACTGGGGAAATGTTGTCTAATGGCAAGTACCGCACAGGCAGGTATTACTCTCCGAACGCGGTGTCCGAGCCTCCCGTGAAGCCACCAAGTGAAGCAACGATAGGCCACCAGCCTGTACCACCTGTGAAAAAAAAAGATGCAAACTGTATTAAACTGACCAAACTTTCTTATCAATGTCGATTCAGGTAACACATGTCATTTTTCTTAGAAAAAAATTATATCTAGAAAATGCACTATATGGAACAAATTTACATGCGTTCGAATGATATGTAAATGTAATTTTATATGTGGGAGACGACCATGAAATAGTGGTGGCATCACTGACATCACAAACAGAGTATACTTACTCGTTACTCGGATTACGCGGACGAACAGTGCCGCGAAGTTCGTGCATAAGCACCATCATCATCCTCAACACGGTCCGTGAGAGGCAGGCTTCCCTGAACTCTGGCAGCTCGGTGATGCATTGCGGACTTTGCTCGCCTTCCTGCAGACTTTGCTCGCTTTCCGAAATGTAGGCCAAGCACCCGGAATTTTCACGGCAGCAGCAGTTCTCCTCCTCAGTTGGCATTAGCTCGCACCGATTGCACGTGCACCAGGTGGAGACGCCGTCCATGCGACATGGTCCAGGCTCTTCATCCGTTGACTGGTCCTCCCAACTGCCGTCCGAATCCCCATCGTTTTCGCGTGCTTGCCTTTCCAGTAGTTCTTCCTCGGTGTACTCGGGCTCGTACATATACGGCATTATTGTGGCCATTGTGCGGTAAAGATAGTAAAATAATTTACAGAGATGGTACAGGTGTTCACACGGGCTACAAGCGGCGAAGGTAGCTGACCAGAGCACTGAAACGAGTCACAGAATACTCAAAGTAACACAGAGAGAGGAATGGAATCGAAAATCTGCTGCTGTGTGTTGTGAAACGGTCTGTTTATACTTATTGGGGAAAGAGGCGTCCTGCCATTTCCATGGCAACACGTCAATAGCTGAGGCGCAGCGATTGTTGACACGAGACGTGCTTGAAATGGGCAGTACGCGTCTGCTGATGTCAGGCTCAGGGGCGGGGGATTTGATTTAGTGCCGCAAAGGCAGGTGAGCCAGGGCGATGCGGCGGAATGATAGGATTATCACAAAATGGAGGCTGATTTCGAGTGCGATAATGGGCGAAAAGTCGGGTAAGGTCCATAGGAAAGTTTCCTACGATCTACCGATTTATGCTTACAAACACATGGCCGACCCGTAGGGACAATAAAAAAAAAGTCCCGGAACTCTCCTTTAACATCCTAGTGGTATACAGAACACCCAGGACTACCAGCCACCCTGAAACTGACATCCCATTACTCCTCACACCCCTTATCAAACCCAATACAAAATGCATCATTCTTGGAGACCTGAATCTAGGGTTTAACCTAGCAAGTGAATAGTCCAACATGTGTCAAAGGTTGAATCTTGGACTGGATCTTATCACTTAAAACCAATCTTAGCATAGACGCTATTAACCCCCTTAGTTGGACAGACCACCACTGCATTAACTTCACTCTCCTTAGTGATGAACCCCCTGCTCCTAAAACTACCGACACCATCGAAACCAGAAACTCCCGTATTCTCACAGTAGAGAAATTTGCACCGACCCTCAACAAACTTCTTGAAACCAAACCATTCAACAATAACGACCACAGCATCATTTCTGACTACTTGCACAAATGCCTTACACTCCTATTGATAAAGTAGCGCCCATTTCAACCAAAACATGTTGAACCGATAAAAAAAAACAATTCTGGTTTGACAAAGAATTAACATCTCTGAGAAGAACTAAACGATCCCTGGAACATGCTTATACTAAACACCCTACCCCCGACTCTGCCAAAGCCTTTAAGAACGCCAACAAAACGTACAAAGCAGCCATCTTCGAGGGGATTGTGTCCTCCGACGTATTCCACATCTACGACAGGTAATGACCACAGCTGTGTTGCGGTCATTACCTGTCATAGATGTGTAATACGTTCATATCACACAAAGCCAACGTCTACAACACACGCATTAGCAATGCAGCCTCAGACTCCAAAGAGCTTTTCGCTATCCTTAGGGAATTAGAAAACCCCATCCCCACATCAACCCCCACAAACGTCAGTAAAGAATGGTGCACCACCAACCAAGACGCACTAATCAGCCAAAATCACTATGCTACAAAGCAAAATCTCCACTAAAAGACTATCATTAGCAGAAAAAATACACCCATCATCTCCTCTGAAAAGACCAATACCCCATTCTGCTTTACCCCGGTCACCCATGAAATGGTGCTCAACACCCTATCTAAATTGAAAGCGTCCAACTGCAAAGGAGATGGTGTCCCAGCTAAATTAGTGAAAGAATGTGCGCCTTATCTTACACCGACCATCACTGATTTTGTCAACGCCTCTTTCAATACTACTATAGTTCCAGCAGTATTAAAAAAGCCTGGGCTACCCCTCTCTTTAAAAAAAAAAAAAATCACTCGACCCCCACAGTACCCACGAACTAGCGCCCAATAAAAGTCCCTTTCCTCTTGAAACTCATAGATAAAATAGCCTATACGCAAATCCAATACCATCTCGAACAAAATAAACTTCTAGGAACCAGACAATCAGGTTTTAGGCCTAACCACAGTACTGAAACGGCCCTCCTAGATTTGAAAAACCACATGGAGACCATCAGAGATTCAGGGAAACTCTGCATTCTATTGCTGTTAGATCTATCCGCAGCCTTTGACCTTGTGGACCATGATAAATTATGCACTTCCCTAACTAATGATTTCAACTTCTCCACTAATGCCACTAAGTGGGTCAAATACTTCCTTGCTGAACGTACCTCTAGGGTGGCCGTAGGCAAAGAAGCTGCTGACCCCATACCAATACCCATAGGAGTTCGGAAAAGGAATATCTTTGACAGCCTTTGATAAAGAAGTAATTCCTTGGCGACTGCTTTTTCTCTTAGTAGAAAAAATAGGTTTTAGTAGTATGTTGGGTTATCAGCATGAGAATTTCCCAATACTGTGTGGCTGCTGCACAGATGTAACATTGAAAAAAGAAAAGAGATTTGGGAAAATAGACTCAAATGCGCTAGCCCCTTATATAACTGTATACAGGCGAGTCTTTACAGTCTTTTAAATTTTATTAGTGTTTTTTCACACTAATAATTTTTATCTTTCATAAAAGGTTTCAAAAAAACATTCCAAATAAAGAGACATTTCTGTTAGATGTCACTTTTTTCATTTATTTTTGCTTCACACCAATATATTCTGATTCAAATGTTTCTCTCTCTCGACACGTGTTTCCCCATTGTCACTCTCAATGGTTCTTCAGGAGAGGAAGTGTTTGTACCTTCTAATTTTCTTATTGTTAGCATGTATCCTGCTTGTTTTTCCAAATTTTATATACTCGAGTCTCACTAATATTCATCAGGATATTTATCCTAATTTAATTTTTGGGAAAGGTTCCAGGTTAAAGCTCGTTTTCTTTTATATTTTTGATCCTATGCCGTGATAAGCATCCAAGTGTAAGGATCAGCCATAGGAGTTCCCCAGGGTTCATGCCTCTCACCCACCTTATATAACGCCTACACCAAACTCCTTTTCTCCGCCCTCAACCATATGGGTGTCATCTACACCAATTTTGCAGATGACACACTGATCCTCATTTCCATTTTAGGTAATTACGACCAAGACTCCCAGACCATCAACAAAATGTACTCTATCATACAAAACTTGGCGCTGCTAAACAGCCTTTGTCTCAACGATGAAAAGATAGAAGTCCTCATCGTTGGATAAAATACCGGCTCTCCATCCAGACTACGCCTCTATCAATATTGACGGCACCATGATCCCCGTCCTCAAACAAGTGAAAACGCTAGGGGTATACTTAGATGCCAACCTCACGATGACCAAACATATCAGTATGCTTGCATCCTCGACAGCATATACATCAAAGCTCATAGCGTTAAGCCGACAATTCCTAACCCCGACCAACTGCCTCACCCTGGCCAGAGCACTGGTATTATCCAGACTGGATTATTGTAATGTATTATTGGCAGGGATATCCATCCCTAGCCTTAGTAAACTGCAACTTTTGCAAAACAAAGTCTTAAGAGCAGCACTAGGGATAAAAAAAAACATGAGCATATATCCAAGGCTAGGAAGGATGCCCGCTGGCTGCCCGTCAAAGCAAGAGTTATCTTTAAAACACTGCATCACACACAAATGCATCGCTAACAAAGCACCACTCTACCTGAATAATGTTTTTTTTTTTAAAAAGAAAATGTGCGATTCCTAAGATCCAACGACAATCTAAGCATAGTGACACCCCGTTACGATAAAAAATAAAGCAGGGGGCAGTAGTTCCTACGTCCTAGCCTCTAGACATTGGAACTCCCTCCCGATACACATCAAAAAAGTGACCTCCTTCCCCTTGTTAAAAAAACAATTGAAAGCATGGATATTTAATCTATACTAGCACAATACCTAATCAGTATCAATATTGTCTCAAGATTTTCTAAGATGTCTAACCACGTCGTGATACCCCAGGGTCTGGGCGTGTAACAAATGAAAAAAAAAAAAAAAAATCACAATAGCTCCACAAGGGTCGGCCAGGACCTGGTTCTCGGACCTGGCGCATCATACCCCAGTTCACCTTCCTTTGTAGCCGGTCCCTCTCCTGACACAGCAGGAGGAAGCTGTGACGCACCCCTCCCCAGAGAGGTTAGCCCTAGCCGCCTGGTCCTTGAGCAGATAACTCTCCATCACCTCCATCTGTCTCAGGATAGCCTTGAAATCATCCAAAGGGCCAGGAGCCAGGCTCCACATAGGCAATACAAGAGCAAATGGGCCAGATTCTGCTTCTTGGTTAGAGACGCATGAGTGGACCCACTAACGTGCAATTTATTCTCAGCGCATCTAGCTATATCAGGGGTCCAGGTAGACACTTGCAAGACATAGCTGGCAGCCATAGGTGCCTATAGAAACGAAGACACAAATTCTTTCTCTGCGTCCAACCCTGAAGTGAAAAGACATCTGGTGGGGTTGACAAGGCTGTTCCCGTAGGTCAGGCGCCAGCACCCAGCCCAGGTCCTCAATGTAGTCCTCAGCGTTCTTGCGCATAAACCAATCAAGCCCATGGGGGCCGTAGACATCAGGTTGGTTACAATCAAAACAGCTCTCCTCGTGGGACTCACTTCGACGTGCAGAATCAGCGAAATTCAGGCCTTGGTGGCGACATAACCATACAATTAATTGAGACAAGGTGGTGCTCTGCACTCATCCTGCATGTCTCCCTAAGGTGATCTCCTCATTTCACATCAACGAGGAAATCATACTTCGGACTTTGTTCCCTAGTCCTAGGAGGTGGAGAAAGTGCTTCACTGTCTAGAAATCGGGCGAGCATTGAAATTCTACCTGTGTAGGACCAAAGATGTCTGCAAGTCAGGCGCTGTTTGTCTCATTCGACAGATCTAAGCCAGGTGGGCAAGCCTCCAAGTCTTCTATAGCCAGATGAATGGTCTTGGCCATCCAAACGCATAGAGGGTGCAGCGTAAGGAGTTTCCTAAGAACATGCACGTTCATGTGGTCAGGGCCAAGGCAAAAGTGTTGCTTTCCAAAGACACGTACCATGGCAAACAATCAGCAGGGCGGCCACATGGGCTACCCCATAAGCCTTCTGCAAACATTACTGCTTGGATGCCAGTGCACGGTCTGATGTCAAGCGGTGCTGTGAAATCTGTTCGCTTAAAAATAGCAACAGCACTCCTCCCCAGGGCTTCTATTCAGTAGTAATCGCCCATACAAGATGGAGGAAAGGGGTTGGGACATACAGAGTAATTGCAAGTTACTTACTGGAGTGACTAACGTACTCCTGTTTATAGTCCCCTTTCCTCCATATGTCCCACCATCCTTCCCCCTAAAGAAAAAGCAGCGTCCATAGGAGAATTAAAGCAGCCGACACGTCAAAGGGGATGGAGGTGTGGCGTTGGTGGTTGGGGTCAGGGGAGCACATGCTCCCGGTGCCAACCACCCCCTCCCCCCAACCCTGCGTGCATCAAAATTTAAAGGGAAAGACAATTTTTTTCTGGAGAAAAGGGTACCATTCCTGTCTCTCACAAGGGACACCCCCATTCAGTATGGAGGAAAGGGGACTATGGACTAGGATACGTTAGTCACTCTGGTGAGTAACTTGTAATTTATTCGCAATACCCGTCCTCCATGAAGAGGCATTTTCCATCTGTAATAAGGAATTTAAACGCACCCTACCAAGACAATATCTCACATGAGGAAGAAGGCATATTTATTGACATACACAATGGCAAGCGTTCTGTTCTGGAGGACAATCGGAGGCAGGCTGCTCAAACACTTTTCCACTCTGCTGCTCTGTTTTTTGTGAACACTACAATTGCCAACTGGCTACGGACCTGTGCACGTTTCCACTTCTGCACTGCTCCTGCAAGTTTACATACGTCATCACGACAGGAAGGTGATGACGTTGCCTTATGAAGATTGAGGACTCGCGCGTCGGTTACCATGTTAACGATCCCGTTTCACGACTGTGCAGATGCGTGGATCCCTGAGGCAGTATTCGTGGTCTGAGACAGACCTCACTAAGAATCCCTTCTGTCTACTGGTCAGCTCCCCAGCTCAGGTTTGAAACGTCCACCTTTTAGATCTATTAGGTCATGCAGACTTTGGCAATACAATGTAGACACACAGGGTTCTTTGAGTAATTTGAGCTTTCTTTCTTACTTAATTTCAGGCCCTTTATTTGTAACCCGTGATTTGTATATTGCATTTAACGGCATTAAGTGACCAAATAGCACCTTAACGTTGTTTAAGGTAAGAGTTTCACCAGTCTACACTAGTAGGAAACCTAGAGTTTAGATATGGAACTTCATTCCGCATACTCTTATAATGAGAATTGTATATGCACCATTTGTTATAGGAATACGTCCAACTATATGCAGCTGATGTGTATTATTATGTTAGAGTTGTTGAAGACACACTATTAGAGAATAAGGTCCAGAGCAACTTTAGCCACCTAGCTTGTATTGACGACAACCTAAGCCTCACCATTACTTCTCTACCGCAGAAACAGGTATGATAGATAGGTCTGAGCATGGAGTGTCCAAGCATTTTGTACTAAATGAATAAGTCAGTGACATGTGTCTATAGGTCACAAATTCACAGGTTCATAATATATTGTAGATTTGTAGAACCCGCCTGTTAGGCAGAATCCAGGGCAGTTCCCTTAGGGAGCACTACCCCAGATTAGGACTACAGGTGGGAGCAATAAATCCCCTTTGGTATCAGTCTGTACCACAAAGATTTAGTTGGTAGCTGTGGCTGAGCAGTCAGACTTATCTCAAGAGGGAGGTGGGCAGTATTCAGGGTTGACACAATAGGCCTATTAGGCTATGGGACAAGGAAACACTGACCAAGGTTTTGTATTAAAAAGAGAATATATATTTATTTATACACTTCTAAGTCAACACATAGATCACAGTTAATAAAGTACGTTAAGTTTAGTCAAAAGAAAAGCATATGCAACGCCCTATTCAATTGTAGACAAGTTTGCTGTATAGTGCAAATTGAGCAAAACGGCACAGTGAAAACCTACTACAAATGGCACTCTACCAATTCAACGAAAGGGAGGGAAAGTACATGTTAAACCGAATTATCTTCAGACACCGCCTAGCAACACTTCCCTGAGGTTTTGTGAACAAGTAATGCACAGTAACACTTTAACCAAAAGACAAGTGAATGAAAACTGAGCAAAATGGCACTCCACAAGTTAAAACAGTAGGAAGGAAGAGGGGTTTAGAAGATGTAGGTGCATCAACACATTTCTCATTGAAAACTAATCTAGTGAGAGGAGATCTAACAAATCAGCCAGAGTCAATAGGCCTGAGCCAGAGTCCGTGGTACAGGACCAAGAGCTTAGGAGCAAAAATGTTCGTATAGCTGCAGTCAAGTCTTTATTGTAAAAATATTGAAGAGGTAGATGCGAGGCAAAAGACAGTGTTAAGAGAGAGGGCGGCCGACTCCACAAGTAGTTAAAGGATTTAAAACACCTTTAGGGCTACCACGGAGAAAGGGCGGCCTGACGGAACAATGTACCTTAAACGTGGAGAAGTGGCTCCTGCGGTGGCGGTTGTTCCTGGTAGTTCCTGCAGTTCGAGGGATCCAACAGAAGAAGAGAGGCTCTCGTCGTGGAGGAATGTTCGAGTTGCTGCACTACCCAGGGATGAAACCCGCCACGGTGCGGCCAAACAAAGTTTAAAAGGTACGCTCCTTTTAATCGCGGTCTGGGTCGATAGCTGCCCGGCTATCAGGTCTCCAAGTGCGGGGCACTGTCGATTCAACCAAGGCAGGTCCGAGGATGTGATAGGTGAACTGATTGACCCCCACCAGCTCAAGGGAAGGAGGCTCTTTCGCTGAAGATCTCCTCTCGTCGTGTGGAAGAAAAGTGGTGAGATAATCCGACAGGGCTTCACCGGTGGTGTAGATGCTGAAGATGTCTCTGGCTTCTCTTCCCTTCGGTTCCGTAGTTCCAGTGGCGACGTCTTGCTCTTCCAGTCCTCAGGACCCTGCTTTTATGCAGAAAGAGACCCATTCATACAGCCTAGCTGTCATTCACACAGTGGAGTGGTCTTCTTGGCGGGAGACCCTCCAGCCTATTAGGTTAGAGTGCGACCTGAGTTGCGGTGGCAACTCTGTCCGGGGGTTCTACTCCCCCTCCCAAACAACAGACCCACCCCAGACTCAGTGGCGCCGAAAGGAGGGCTTCTTGGCAGAGGCCCGCCAAAAGGACGAATAAAGTATCTCCGACCTGGGTTAGAAAAATGGAGTAAGACTCGAGAAAGAAGTTTTATCAAAGTTCTGGCAAATAAAACCTCCCAGAGTAAAGTTAATAATAAAATAAACGGGTGGTATGTTAGAGGCTGTCAGTAAAAGTGGTAGCCTCGAACAATGGGAAAATCCCACAGAGAAATATTTGCTGTCGAATATAAAAGGTAGTAACCACTGCCACCAGCCAGAAACCTTTGCAGAGGGGGACTTTAAGGTACCCTCTCGAAAATGAACATAGGGGAAAAACTATTGACCCCTTCCAGTACTTCCATATTAAGATGGGGTGTACTGGTTAGGTTCATAAAAATTGACTAGTAAAGTCAATGGGGACTTTACATGCCCTGGGAGACAGTAGTCAGTCCCAGGGTATGGAGTCTATGTTTGGGGGTCGCTACGACACCCCTGTGTCACTGCACGGAGGGTGCTGTGTAACACATGTGCATAAAGATGGTTCCTATGGGTGAGAGAAAGGATCCTATAGGCATTAAACACAAAAATAGCCTAGAACACACATAGCAAAAATGCCTAAGAGTGGGAAAAAGAGTCTCACTCTTAGCAGGTAAAAAGAAATAAACCCTCCAAATCCAGCAAAGCTGCTGGGGGACTCTGTAGGTAAGGGAAATTAGCCATAAAATAAGAATTCTCCCTAACACCGCCCTGAAGAAGGACTATCTGTCTGAAATGCATCGGCAAGGGCTTCTGCAAAGAGAAGATTATCATCTAAAGAACCATGAAGATTTTTAGTATTTTGTCATTTGTAAAGTTATTTTCTATATCTGTATTCTATATTTTTTTATATCTGAATATATCTATTTAACAATCATTAGTATTCACTACATCCTAGGCGTCTCCAGGTCTAGTGACTGATTCACTAGACATTATTGCCTTTATTTATTTTTCTTGATGTCCTGTATGTCAAGTTAACTGGATGACGTTTCTAATTTGGGTCTCATTTTCTGGCATCCTTTATTACTTCAGTTATGCCCACCCCTGCCCCTTACTTTTTGGGCGGCTCAGCCAGTGCGTTCCTGTTAAAGGAGGTGTGAGGAGTCGGAGGAAGGATACGGACAGACGCTTAGAGGTTCCACAAATGCTTTTATTTTAATAATAAAAGGGGTTAGAAAAATGCCTCACTAGCCCTATTTCTATGAGCAGTTTCCCTGGTTCCCTGTCTCAACAAAACTATTGAGCGACTCCTTGTCAGAATGTCCAAAATAATATCCACTGTCCTGTGTCAAAACCCTAATCTGACCTTCACACTCGATATGCTCCAAAAAACAACTACATGGGGAAAAAAGTATCTCTTGGCCGTTTTCCTACAGCCTCCCACAATATCGTCACACCAAGTTCCAATATGGAAAGCAAAATGTAAAATGTTCCCAAAAAAACACACACAGTTCCACCAACTCATTGTGGTGGTTTTGGGATTCATTGGGATTGAGGGCCCAATTTCCTTCCCCTGGTGTTTTAGTATTCACATGCCAAGTGGGACAATCCACTTCCCCTGTTCTTTCCACTGGACAACAGTTATGTACAGTTACCTAAACAATGTTTCCTGTTCCTAATAGACATGGCTCATTTTTGTAAACGTTTACTAGAAGAGTAGGGATCTTCGTGTTTATTCTTTATGGATAGGTATCATTTCATTTATTTATGTAGCTTGCCTTAGTAAAATGGGGTTAGAGTTCGGGAGCATGACCGTATGGTACTAGCTTGTTATCTTCCCAATTAGGTAGTCTCTCCCCTTACTCCCCATGTACTACCTGCTTGTCTGCTTCCGCAATCTTTTTGGACTCCATGATGTTTCCTGGGTTGTATCTCTCTGTGCGAATTTGCTGGCTGTTTCAGCAGTCATCTTAGCCTCCATGTTGTTTCCAGGTCTCTGCATGCGGGCAGCCATCTTTAACAGTCGTTGGAGAGGGTAGATGTGTCTGATTGTGAACACCCCGTTCCTGGGACTTGATGCAAGTGCTGTACCAGCTATAATTATCTTCTTGTTAAGCTTCCCAATCAGGGGCGCCGAGTACGCGTGTGCTCCGGGACCCAGGAATCTATTTGGGGCTGAGCACCCCCGCCTCTGGGCCGATGAGAAGACGCAGTATGGATGGCCCTTTGTTTTGGGCTCAATACTGTGTGCGTGTGTCTCTCTCTGACCTGGGTCCGTGGCACTGAATGCAGTGAACATTTTAAACCAAGCCTTGCCCTCTAGGCCTAATATTGGTGGTTGGGCCTGGAGGAGCAGGCTTAGGCACTGGCCGCCGGAAGCAAATGAATATTTTGTTTCCGGTTTGCCCGCAATTTAAGGCTGGAGGAGCAGGCCCACAGGACATAACGCCAGATGAAGCAGACAGCAGCACGTCCAGAGAAGTTGAGAAGCAGGTACGTTTTTTAATGTTTTAATTGTTGTCATTTTGGGTATTTCTGCCCTTTTCTTCCTTAGCTAGCTGCTTTTTGTCTTCCTCTTGCCCCACCCCATGCCCTGTTTATACCCAGTTATTTATTTGAATTGCCCTCCCAGCGAACCCATCCGCCCTGAAACATCGCTCCCCCCACACTCACCTACACCGTTCCCCGCTTCCCACCAACCTCATGGCTGCAGCTAAATCACCTACGCCCCCCACCCCCATTGGCCATAATCAGTGGTGAAAAACGGGAACTAGTGTGGCTACATCCAAAACGGAGGGTGTGGGGCTGGGGGTTACTTTTGAAGCATGGAATAGAAATGTTGCTGAGTTTCACCATTCTATGCACTAGAATGCCATATACTTACGTATACTTATATTTTTTTCTTGAAATGTTGTGGCTTGTGCTTTTGCCTCTTCTAAATTAAATGTAAGACTACACATCCCAGAATTCCACACGAACCTATGATATTGAATGGCTATTTCATGCATGGAATTCGGAACTTAAGAGCTTTATGTGATTCATATATGGCGTGTGCGAGGAGTGCGTTTTCAAAACTGGGTAGACTGGTTTAGGCTGACGAGAACTTGGGCAAAGTCTGAGGGGTGGGGTTCCTTTTGAATTCAGTCAATTACATAGACTATTGCAATGACGTCCGAGTACAGAGTGTTTCAGCATTGAGTTCTAACCAGGTGTCTTAATGTTTAGTGTCCCTTGACCTCAGCAATTGTGCAAATAGTTCAGCCTAATATCCAGCCATGGCCCATATGGTCTGTTCAATAGCTAAACACACACCTTTGATTCCGATGGATGTAGGATGCCAGAGACCGTCGGCTTCTTGGTGGAGTTAGGGATGAGTTTTCATAGATTTGCATTCCATCCCAATCTGAGGTTCTTTATGCCCTAAGAAAAATCATTGGGCTACACTGTAAGTAGCAGCACTTAGATGCTGACCGTATATACATTTTTGAGAGTTTCTTGGCAGTTGGTAAAACTCACGATTGGGCTGTATTGGAGCTGCCCTGCTTTTACCCAACTTTTTTTTTTTTTTAAATATTTATTTTAAACAGGCAGGATTAGGCAATACAAAATGATCAATCACGACAAATGGCATAAAGAAAGCACAGTAGATTACTCTCCCCTTCCCTCCCCCGTGTCTTAACATTCTTCTTCTTCCTGTCGCCGCTGGAAGTTATCGTCCCGTAAAGTCCTCCTGGCTAGTTGGGGCTTGTATGTCAGGGCTGGATAATTCCGATCAAAGTCTAGGATTGGGCCCCAAATGTTTTCGAAGCGATGTAAGCGGCCTGCCCCGGCAGCCGTCACCTTCTCTGCGATTAAGATGTCCCAGATTTTTACCCACCAAAAGGGCATTAACGGTCCTTCTGCTGTTTTCCAAGTGCGAGCTATTACGTTTCTGCCCGCCAATAGGCATTGGGATAACAGTTTGGCCATAGGGCCAGATCTGGGGTAGATTCCAGTGACTGGGGCTCCCAGGAGGATGGGCTCGGGCTCCAGGGGAAGTCGCACCTGAGTGATGTCTGTGATTGTTGCTAGGCATTGTTCCCAAAAAGCCTGGGCCCTCGGGCATGACCACCACATATGGAAGAGAGTCCCTACTTGGCCGCATTGCCTCCAGCAGTTCGGGTTGAGCGTGGGGTTCATATGGTGTAGTCTTAGGGGAGAATAATACCATCGGAGGAGGATTTTATAGGCGCCTTCCCTGTTCGTAATGCAAGATGAAGAAGTATGAGCCCGCGACCAAATGTCAACCCACAGCTGGTCCTCGACTGGGCGGCCCAGGTCTGCCTCCCATTGGGCCATATACCGGGTTTTAGAGATTAGGAAGTCAGGTTGGAGGCGTTTGTATAAGGTGGAGATGCTCCCCCTAGTTGGGAGATCATTTAGAGTCAGTTCAATGGCCGTGGGGGGGCGGGTGGCAGCTTGGCGGGTCTGTGGATGGGAGCACCAGTGGCGCAGCTGAATATACGTGAATCTGTCCTGCTCCTGAAGTTGGAAGAGTTCTTTACATCGCCTAAAGGTGCAGGGCTGTCCTCCTTCGAAAAGTTGCCCCAGGGTCACCAGGCCTCCCGCTATCCAGGATCTGAAGTTCCGGGTGGCCCAGCCAGGAGTAAAGGCCGGGTTCAGGAACACCGGTGAGGAGGGGCTGAGTCCCACTGGGATTTTCTTTTGTTTCAGTGCTTTGTCCCAGGTAGCCACAGTGTGTTTGGTGGACCTCAGGAGGTTCTGCCACTGGCGGCGCTCGGAAAGATTGATATGTGGGAGAAAACGTAGCGGGAGCGGCAGTTGCGCCTGTTCAAGGTCCACCCATCTCGGGCGGTTGGTAAGTATCTGCCATGTTCGGATACAGGCGAGTTGGGCCGCCATCTGATATTTTTGTAGGTCTGGAACTCCGAGGCCACCCAGTCTAGCATTGCCCAGCATCGTGGTCCTAGGGATTCTGGGCTTTCTCCCTTTCCAAATGAACCGTGACATTTCCTTTTGCAGATTTTGAAGGGCCGGTGCCGGGATCGGTACTGGGAGCGAAGAGCAAGCATATAGGAACCTCGGAAGCAAGTTCATTTTACAGGCCGTGATACGGCCCATCAGTGAGATTTCTTGCGCCGTCCACCGTTTTAAGTCCGCCACGAGTTCCGTGAACAGTGGGGGAAAGTTTGCTCGGTAGACTTCCCCCGGGTCAGCTGGGATCTGGACCCCCAGATAGCTGATGCTCTTAATTGACCATTGTATCGGGCATAGCGGGGCCAGAGCCTCTCGAATCTCTCGGGAAAGGGCCACCCCCATGGCAGCTGATTTCCGGAAGTTGATGGCAAAGCCGGTGACCCTTCCATAGCTCTCTATCTCAGCTAGGGCCTGAGGGAAGGAAGTGCGAGGTTCTGTGATGGTTAGTAAGACGTCATCTGCATATAGGGCCAGTTTATGGTGTGTTGTGTCCGATTGGAAGCCCTTGATTTCCGGGTTTCGCCTGATCCGTTGGGCGAATGGTTCCATGATTAATGCAAAAAGTAGTGGCGATAACGGGCAGCCCTGTCTGGTTCCACAGGTCAGGCCAATAGGGGGAGAAAGGATGCCATTGACTCTGAGAAAGGTTTTGGGCGCAGAATAGTTAGCCAAGGCCATGGCGCAGAACTCTGGACCAAAGCCAAAGGCCTCGAGAGTAAGCCTCATGAAGTTCCAGTCCACTTTGTCAAAGGCCTTAACTGCGTCCAGGGCCAGAAGCACCAGCTCTCGGGAGTCTCGGGAGGCAAGTTCCACCAGGTTCAAAGCTCTGCGAATATTATCAGCTGTAGAACGGTGTGTGATGAAGCCACTCTGGTCGGCGTCAATTATCTCTGGTAGGGTCCGGGACAGGCGGGTTGCCAGAATTTTGGAGTATATGTTGGCGTCTATATTGAGCAGAGCAATCGGTCTGTAGGACGCAGGATTCTTTGGGTCGCCGCCAGGTTTAGGCAGCAAGACGGTGATTGATTCTTGCATTGACGGGGTTATAGTGCCCGTGGTTCTGAATGAATTAAACAGCTGTACCAGAGGTGGGAGGAGTTGGGGTTTGAAAGTTTTATAAAATTTCGTCGTGTAGCCATCCGGGCCAGGGGCTCGAGACTTGAGGGATTTTATCGCCTCATCGACTTCCTCGCCGGTGATTGGGGCTTCCAATGAGTCCCGGGCTGCATCCTCCAGTCGGGGGAGCGCCGCGCTTTGCAGGTATTCCCTCTGTTCTTCGACCTTCCGAGGCGGGGCGGCCATTACCTGGGTCAGGTGGGCCGATGCAATTCGAAGCTTGTCGTGATCTGAGTATTGCGTCTTGCCCTGCTGGTCCCGTAGGCCCACGATTGTGTTGTTTCTTCTTATCTTAGCCAGTTTAGCCACCAGTAGTTTGTTTGCTTTATTATTTTTGGCATAATAGAACTGTTTGGCTTTCGTCATTTGATGGGCGGTATGTTCCGCATAGTGGGCTTCAATTTTCTTTTTTGCTATTCGGAGAGCTCGCTGCGTTTTAGGGGTCCAGCCCTTCTCCTTATGGGTCTTTTCTGCCTTCTCCAGTTCTTCTTCAAGGCCCTGACGAATTTGTTGTTTATGTCTATGATAGGCTGCCCCTTTGGCAATCAGTTCTCCCCGCACCACTGCCTTCATTGCATCCCAGGTGTTAGCTAGGGAGGTATCTTCGCTAGGGTTTTCCTTGAAGAAATTGACGATCGTGGTTGCGATAGCGTCTCTGAGTGGCATCTCATTAAGGATGGGGTCGTATAGTGTCCATCTGCGTCGCTGGGGATCAGGGGGACCCTGAACTCGGAGTTCCAAGGTGACCGGGGCGTGATCGGATAGGATTCTGGAGCCTATGGTCACCTCTTGAGTGAAGGCGAAGATTTGCGGGGATATTAGAAGGAGATCTATCCTGGAGAATGTCCGGTGAACATAAGAGTAGAAGGAGAAGTCTTTTTCAGATGGGTGGAGCACTCTCCATGAGTCCACCACTCCCAAAGTCCTGAACAAGCGCAGGAGGGCTAAGGCCGTGGTGAAGTCTCCGGGGGAGGGTGGGTGCGATTTGTCTTTTACGGGGTCCGGGACCCCATTAAAGTCCCCACCGATCACTATCTGGCCCTCCAGAAAGGGCGAAAGAGTTGTGGTTAGCGAATCATAGAAGGGTGCTAGGTAGCAGGTGAGTTTCCTGTAGCATGGCCACGGCCGCGGCCTCATTCTGGAGTTTTTGTAGAATTGATTTGCGTTTAGCCGGTGAGTTCAGGCCCTTGACGTTTAGGGAGATAAACTTCCAGGTTTGCTGTTCCGGAGCGGGACCTGGGGTCGCTGATGAAGCTTGTGGGAGGGGGGGGAGCCACTGAGGAATCAGCCATTATGTCGTGGGAGATGTGACCATCTGTTATCCTGCTTCTGGGGTTTTTGCTCGGACCGCCAACGGGAAGTCCAAGTTTTAACTGGGGATAGAGGACCCATTATGGGGTTGGGCCCTCCCCTGGCCAACGGGGCCGTGAACCAAAGAATAGCCAACATGGCTGAAAATGTGAGTGGTTTGCTCCAAGGACTCATAGGTGGAATGTACCTTGAAGCTGGGCATGAGCCGTGGGGGGGGCCCGCTGCATCGGGGATGAAATCCATCCATGTTTACAAGAGTGGCGGTTGGTTCCGCTGCGCCAGGATCGCTGAGTTGGGTCATAGGGGTCGGAAGGGTCCCTTGCAAGGTCGTTCCAGGTTATATTCTCCTCCTAAATCTCGGAACCCTCGACCATGTATTTTGTTTGGGCCTAGGGGAGGCTATGAGGTCCGAGTCAGTTGCCGCTTCAGTGGCCTGTGAGGGCGAGGAGTTAGCGGGGACCGGCTGCAATATACTTCCAGCGTCGTCTAGCTGATTGATCCTGCGTATGGTACCCTTATAGGAGAATTGCAAGGCTGTAGGAAAGAGCCATTTATAGCGAACCTTTTGGGCTTGAAGGAAGGTGGTTAGTGGGCGAAGGGCTCGCCTTTTCTGGAGGGTCAACGGAGATAGGTCTTGGTAAATCTGAAGAGGGATCCCTTGGAAGGTGATTTCGTTCTCAGAGCGGCTTATTGCTGATATGGCTTCCTTTGTTGTAAAGAAATGCACCCTGGTGATCACATCAGGAGGGCCGTCTGACTCAACTCCACGGCGGGGGTTTAGTCTGTGAGTGCGATCCAGTAGCAGCAGTGAATCCTCCATATCTGGGAGGAGAGACTGAAAGAAGAGGCCCACGTATCCGGCAAGCTCTTGGTCTGGGACTGACATAGGAACCCCTCGTATGCGGAGGTTGTTGCGCCGGGCTCTGTTCTCCAAGTTTTCCTGCTTACACTCCAGGATTTCGCATTTGTCCTGCAAAAGCCCCACAGAGCGCTGAATCTCAGACAGGGAGGAGGCGTGGTCCTGGGCTCGATCCTCAATCTCCCCCACTCTCTGTTCTATCTCCGAGACCCTTTTATCGGTAGTCTCCAACTTGGCCGTAAGCTCCGACATACATGATCGAAATTCGGTTTTAATGTCAGCCATGAAATCACGAATGTCCTCCTTAGTTGCTAACGGTCCCCTGTTGTCCAGAGATTCTCGTGAGGCGGGGGGAAGAGTGTCCAGTTTCTTTGCTTTGTCGGACGACATTAGCATTGTTGCTATGTCTGAGGACTTGGCGGATTTCGGTTGCCTAGACATGGTGTGGCCTGGCAAGCGTGGGTCAGGGCCACAGGCAGTTCATACGCAAAAGTGGCGATGGCTTGAGGGTAGCCTGAGACACTCCGGGGGCTGGAATGAGTGTTCCGATGTCCTGGTTGCACGCAGGGGCTTCTAGTGCGAAGGGGAGGAGGATTAAAGTGTCGTCCCGGTCTCACTGGTACCAAGCTGGGCGGGGGGGGATGGCGGGCGTGGGCTGGGGCGCCCCAGGAAGCAAACAAAGGGACGAGCGGGAGCAGCTCAGGTGCCGGGGCACGCCAGTTCAGGCTGGGCTCTCAGAGAGGAGGGCGCGGGTCCAGATCGCCACGGGTGCCCGCCGGATTCCTGGTGGTAATGGTGGCAGTAGAGGGTTTATGTCACCGTTAGGAGGGCAGTAGAGCGTGGCGCCGTTATCCGGAACTATGGGCCAGGAGATCTGTTCCTGCAGGGGTGCAGAGTCTGATCGAGAACTCTCTGGCCCCGGCCCCCTCTTCCAAAGTGGCAGCGGGGCGTAGCGGAGGGCGGGAGCCGGGGGACCGCAGCTGCGTGGTGTGGCGCGCCCCCGGTGTATTTGGGGCGGCTGCAAGGTCTTCTTCTCCTGGGGGCGTCCGGGACAGAGGGGGAAGCAAAGGGGGGGCCCAGGGCCCGAAGCTCCTACCTCGTCTCCCGCCGCCCGGGATGTCAGCTGGATCGCCGGAGTGCTCAGGGGTCCATAGGAGGAGCTCCGATGGCGAGGCCGCGTCTCGGCCGTCGTCGCTGGGTCCCGTCCGCCATCTTGGATTACGCGGCGGAGGGGCCGCGAAATGCAGGCGGCCCGATCATCTTTGTCTCGGCGAATCCGGGTCCCAGCAGCTCAGCGGCGGGGCTCCGGACCTTCTCACATCCCCTCACCGAGTTGGGTCCGAAAACGCTGCCTGGGAACCTTCACAAGCTGGGATGCAGCAGGCTTCCCACGGAGGCCATCAAGGAGGCGACTGCATAGTCCGCGCTCCAGGCCACGCCCCCCTTTTACCCAACTTTATCAGTAAATGGTTGAAACATGGAAACTCACGATTGGGCTGTATTGGAGCTGCCCTGCTTTTACCCAACTTTATCAGTAAATGGTTGACACATGGAAAGTACACGTCCTTTAAATATTGTGGATTTTTTTTTAATGAATTGATATGATGGTTGAAAACTTAGGACCTGATTCATTGAATGTTTTGCGCGGTGCAACGTAACTACCAATCCCAGAATGTAAGATAATGGCAACCTAAAAAATCAGGTTAACCCCTCTGTACTTTCAGTGATTTAAGAAATGTAATAAAAGAAGTTGTGTAATAAACAAAGATAGATATGCAGATCCTTTGCCACACACTTGGAGCTCGTTGTTATGATGTGTTGTTGCCATAGCTTTAGATGGCATTTAGGCCACCTTTGGGTTGGTTATGCTCCGGTATGCAGGCTATGATCTAGATCATGACAACGCACTGTTGTCCTTTTAATCAAGAAACTTCTTTACTTGTTTTCCCTTGAATCAGGAGCTTTTCCACTTGTGTGGGTACTGCATGTTGTTCTCCCATCCTAGTCTTGTTGCTCTGCCTTTTGAGGGCTGCTACACCCTGGATGATTATAGAGGGGTGGAGTAGGGGCAGTGGTGGCGTACTGGAATACAACTGGAAGGATTGCATATCCTTCTTACTTTACTTTAGTATAAGCAGGACATGCTAGCCAATGTTTCCACTGTTCTGCTCCCCCCCTTGCACCAAGTTGGCGACTACGTGCAACTGTGGTCATGTAACTGCCAGTGATGTCACAAGTGTTTTCTCTCTCTCTGTGTCCCGCACACTATAATGTATCCAGGCGGTGCAGCCTTGTTTTCTTAACTCCCAACAGCTTCTTCTTTATTCAACCGCGATACAAAGTTTCTAGTCTGCAGCCAATTAATGCACCATGCAGCAAACATTTCGTCGCGTTCTGCCCGGAGCAATGTATCCACATTGCTGATTCCTCGGTTAGTGCTTCTGGGAGGCTGTTCATTCTTCTGTCGGGATACAGTGTTTCCTTCACTTTCAAAGCTGCAACCACTTTTACAACTCCTGCATTTACAACCAATGCCACTGCTATTGGTTTTACTACTTCTTCATTCCTGATCAGCATTGTCACTATTACTGCTACGTCCTCTGCTACTACTACAAAACCTGTAACTGTCTCTACTTCCCTTCTTACGGGAAGAATGTCGCCAATGGACCACTAGAGCGCTGATGGCAGTTTCCCAGCACCTCACATAGGGCCTCCTCGTCCCTGAACCACGCATATTCACTACTGGTGTTGTTTTATTTAAACACCTCGAATGAATTTTCCTGTTAGTTTTAGTAGGAGGTGAAGTGTAGGGGATCTTTGACTATGTCAGATTTTTGGGATGGGAGCAATGTTTGTTTGTTGGTGACAGGGGATGTAACTACTGGGTTTGGGCGGAAGGTATACAGTAAGGCAGGCCTTCACCTCAAGCAAGCGAATGCAGATGCCGCTCTCACCGCAGCCAATCCAAAATAATGTTGAGAGATAACCAACTTCACACAGGATCTCCCCTTGGAGAGGCAAGCAGCATTCGAATCCGGCTTGCAAGAGGCGAGACTCGTAGTGCAGGACTTGTTGGAAGCCTGGGTCGCCCATATAGACACCGCTAGCAGGGCGTGTGTATGGGCGTAGATATGAGCCAGACCGAATGTATGCAAGCAACCAGGATTTCCAAGGACGCCCAGGAACGCATTGTTGATCTGCCCTTTGAAGGTGTCAAACTATTACACTCCTCTACCGACAAAGATCGACTAAAAAGACCAGTACGCAGTGCTAGCAAATCCAGCGGCTAAGTCCTTCACCCATTCCCATCATAGGACAGACCAGCAGGCTAGGTCCTTTGGTGTCTTCAGGGTGTTTAATGACAGGAGAGCCTGACAGGTCCCCAAGCTAACACAGAAGGAAGCAGCCAAGGCACACCAGTAAGGGGTTTTTCCAGTCCGCCGCCTCCTCTGCCTCAGAGTCTGCAAAAAAGTGACTGCTGCATCCCGGTCCCCAACTCCCTGGTGGGGGGCAGGCTTGCTCTCTTCAGGGAAAACTGGTATCATCTAGTTACCAACACATGTGTTCTGTCCATTGTCACTACAGGCTTGAGACTCTCTATTACTCTGAATCCTCCTTGTCCCCCCTCAACCCCCACTTCTCCAAGTTGGGTCACCAGCACTCCTTCAGGAGATTGCACAGCTGCTTAGGGATCAGGCTGTTGAATCGGTCCCAGCGGCAGAGAGGGGCTTTGGCTTCTATTCCAGAGTGTTTGCCGCCCCCAAGAAGAACCAGGCAGGCCTGAGAGTGGAGCTTGACCTCTCCTTCCTAAACCTCTTTATCCCCTTTGTTTCAAGATGGTGACGCCAGCCCAGAACTCAGCTCTCTGTGAGGGAGACTGTATGTGCTCCCTGGACCTCAAGGATGCCTACCTATACATCACCATCTTTCAGCCACACAGGAAATGTCTTCGGTCTACTGTAATGGAGCATCATCTCCAGTACAGAGTGCTGCTGTTTGGTCTAAACTTGGCCCCACAGGTTTTTCCAAAGTGTATGAATACAATGGCGGCTCTATTCAGGCTAGAGGGGCATGACTTGTACCCATATCTGGACGACTGGCTGGTGAGACCCAGCTCAAAAGCCAGAGCACAGGAGGCATGCCAGAGGCTGGCAGATGTTCTGTATCAACTTGGCTTCTCGATCAATCGGTGGTTGTCTCAACTGACCCCTACACAATGGCTGGTCTTGCAGGGAGACCAATGGAACACAGTGGCTCACTGGCTATTCCCCACAGAGGACAGGCTGCGCACATTCAAAGGGCAGCACACGACTTCCTGGAAAGGAGCGAGACAACAGCGTGGTGGTTTAAGCACCTTCTAGGGCTGCCACTTTAACCCTTTAAGTGCCATGGGTATTTCCCCCCAGTGCCAAGGCCTTTTTTGGTGATATCGGTATGTGGCCATTCAATGCCTTGTAACTTTTTTGTTACATGAGATATCTGGGACAAATTTGGCCCCTTTTTTTCCCACATGTAGGCGGTCGTAACACCACCCAGGAATCCTAGGTTGCTGTAGGGGGTTGAGAGAAAATAACCAAAACGGGCGAGAATGTTGTGTTTTTTCAAAAAATGCTAATAAAATGATGTACAAAGAAGCCTGTGGTTTTTTCCTTGTAAGAGCTAGGAACAAATGGTTTGCTGTGCTGAATTCCCCAATGTCCTGGCTTTCAAGAACAGGTTGAGTGGTAACGAAAATACATTATTTTGATGTGGTTATCAACCGTTTTGTGAAAGGTAGGCGATTTTGCCCATTTTTGCCATTTGGACATGCATGGACGGAATGGAAGAAAAGGGTAGGAAAGCCAAATTGGAGGACAGAAAGGCATACATTTCTGAAAAGTAGACAAAATTCCAAGTTTAGGAAAGAGTGATTTGCGTAGGTCGGCAACAACTAGGTAGGGGAAAAAAGCCGGAAAATGACCAAAAAAAAAGATATGTGGTGGACATGGTTGGCTTGCTATGGCAATGGCTTCTATGAATTTGAGAAAAACAATGCTCCGCTACATTCCCCCGACTCTTGCAGTTAGGAAAGTATACATTTTTTGTAGTGTTTCACAAAACAAGCAATACCGCAAGCCAAACACTGAGCCATGGTACACAGGAGTTTTATGCTTACCGCCTGAACAGACGTACTTAGCATGTGTAAATCGGGAAAACTAGAGGAACGGCAAGCATACATTTTTTGAAAGAGCACAGGAAGACCTTTTCAAGGGTAGGTGACTTGAGCAGGTTACAAAAGTGTATGGTGCCTAAAGCAGCGACTAAATGTAGGGCACATTTGGGAAATGAAAGGGTTGTGTGACAAAGGGCACCAGCAAATGGGTCAAAAAGTTATGAAAACCATACAAACACAACAAATGTCATACCTTCCCGCTTTCCCAGACGTGTCCCGATGAAAACGGTACCTCATATGTGTGGGTGCACCTACTTGGGCGCCAAGGGGAAAGCCGAACACACCCCTAACCCCAAGTCTTTTCCGACATCTGAATTTCATGATTTTTCTAGACGGGCACACCATACAGATATGGGCCTAGGGTGTCCAAGCCACCAAGGAAAACGGGGAACCCCATACATTTCCGAAAAGAGGACACCTGTGGGAATCCGCAGAGGTCTGACATGCGCAAATCGGCCCAGAATGTTTTACCCTGAAACCCTGGCAAAGTCCAAAATTAGGTGAAAATATTAGACCCAGAGGGCAGAATGGTGGTGGTAACGGGACTCCTGGAGAACAGAGAGGTGCACATCATCAATTTGTACGCCCCTAACCATGATACAGCGGCATACTTTAGGTCCCTATACAGTAAGATTAGCCCCCTGGTGAGGAGGGGACTTTAATTGTACCCTGAATCCTAGAATAGACAGGTCAGATGACGAATCAGGGAAGCCAGCACCAGCGGCTAAAGCGCTGGGGACAATGTTGGAAGACCTAGGCCTAGTGGATGCCTGGAGGAAGCTGCATCCATTGGATAGACAATACTCGCACTACGCAGCACCACATGACTTGCACACGAGGCTAGACTATGTGTTTGCAGCGTCCGAGATATTGGGAGAAATGATGGGAGCGGAATATAAGGCTCGGGTATTATCCGATCACTCGCCTCTGGTCGTAGAGTGGCGATATCAACCCCCCAGTGCGCGCATCCCGACATGGAGACTCAGAACTGAGGCATTACAAGACGCTGGGTTTTTAGAGGACCTGAGGGAGGCCATCGAGGAATATATTGAAACTAACACAGGTAGTGTACGCTCTGTGGGTACAGTATGGGAGGCGTTTAAGGTGGTGGTGCGGGGGGTCGCTATATTGAAATCTAAAGGGCTCCAAGGGGGCATTGAATGGGAACTTCAGGAATCAGAAAGGGAGCTGGAGGGTCTCATGCAAAATGAGAAGACAACCCGGGAGAACAGTGCCGAGATAAAAAACTTACAGTTAACCTGCAGTGGACTCTGGGATAGATTATGCAAATTAAATTACAAGAAATACACAGAGACTACATGCAGGGGGGGGGGGATAAGCCGGGTAGATTGCTGGCCTGGCTGTATAAGAGCGAGACCCCCCCGCTCAGTGATTAGAGCGATCAGGGATGCGGAAGGCCGAACCCGTAACACCCAGGAGGGGGGTAAACGAGGAGTTCCTCAAGTATTATAGACAACTATATGAGGACACAGGGGAGGATATGAACCAAGACATACTGGGAACAATAGAGGATATAGGGCTGCCCACCCTGGATGACCTAGAATGTGCGGATCTGGATGCCCCTGTTACCTCGGACGAGCTGGAAGTGGTGATCCAATATCTGCCCACATGTAAGGCGCCTGAGTCAGATGGGTTGCCTAGCGACTTTTATAAGACATACAAGCAGGAGCTACTCCAGCCGATGCTTGCCATGTTTAATGAAGTCTACGAGCAGGGGGAATTGCCACCGTCCCTCCGCAAGGCAGTGATAATCCCACTTCTAAAACCAGGCAAGCCAGCCATGGAGTGCGGGTCCTATAGACTTGTCCATGCTCAATCAGGACAGTAAAATCCTCACGGCAGTATTAGCCAATAGGCTAAAGAGGGTGATTGGTAAGTTGATACACCCAGATCAGACGGGCTATGTCCCTGGTAGGAATATCACAGACAACCACAGGAGGCTGCACCATATCATTGATTACACCGGGGAAGACACGGGTGAGTTGGCTATTGTGTCGCTAGACGCGATCAAAGCCTTTGACTCGGTGCGGTGGCCATGGTTGAAAGCGACCCTGAAAGGTTACGGAATGGGCCCTGGATACATCAGGTGGGTCCAGATGTTATATAGCACCCCGGTAGCGAGAGTTAAAACGGGATCCACAATTTCAGACAAATGGCAACTCAGCAGAGGGACCAGACAGGGATGCCCCTGGTCACCAATGTTATACATACTGGCACTAGAGCCACTGGCAATATGCTTGCGACAAAAATATGGGGAGGTGGGGATTCGTACAACAAGTGGCATGCACCTGATATCGCTGAATGCAGATGATATGCTCCTCTATTTGCGCTACCCGGAGGAAAACCAGCAAAATATGCTGGAGGTGATGGATCGTTATGCCACCCTCTCGGGCATATCGGTGAACCCCGGGAAGTCTAGCTTGTTCCCCTTGGGAAGGTACAAGAGTGTCCCGTTGGTGAGGCTGCCTATCCTGCAAATACCCTGGCAACCTGAGACATTTAGGTATCTTGGAGTAAACATTTACCACAGGACGGAAACAGAGCACGAACATAATACAGAGAAAGCGATCGAGGGAGTTAAGAATAGTATGGTGTTCTGGTCTAGATTACCCCTATCTATGATGGGGAGAGCAGCTCTGCTCAAAATGGTGGTTTTGCCCAGACTCTTACATTTTTTTGTAAATGTCCCGTATCTGATTCCCAGAGGTTTTTTCAAGAGACTTCATGGTATGTGCAGGAGCTTCATATGGGGCAACTCCAGGAACAGAGTGGCCCTGTGGAAACTACAGAACGCGTGTGACGGGGGGCATAAACTTGCCGAACTGTTGTTTGTGGCCAGGTGGTTGTCGTCGAAGACTCGGCAGAAGCTAGACCATTGCAGGGCGACTTGGCTCCATACTTTCTGAGAGAGACAGTGTGGCTACAAAAGAGTAAACTGGTGGGAAGAGGGAGACTATTGGAGCTGGGTTGGGAGGTCTGGCGCAGGACGTGGAGAACGGTGGGTGATCCGGATCCGCTCTCCTAGTAGGTTCCGCTGGTGGCGCTGTGTGGAAACGACTCCCAATTGCTTGAAGTAGTCCGTAGATACTGGGAACCGGTGGGTTTGGTCACCCTCAGGATATATGGCAGGAGGGGGAGGTATTGGAATTCCAGAGTTTGCAGGAGGAGACAGGGGTGCATAGAGGCCAATATATAACGTACACCAGACTCACGAAACGGGTGAGGGAGAGGTGGCCTGAGACGGTGTTGGCGGAAGAACCTGATGCCACCCTGGAAATGATGTACGATGTTTCGGAGGGCGGGCACGAGATATCCAGGGTATACGAGCTCCTGAGAGCTAAGTCTGGGAAGGAACTGCTTCAACTGAGGCAGGACTGGGAGGGAGGAGATAGGAGGACCCATGACAGAGGGGCAATGGGAGAGAGCTCAAAGGTACCATAAAAAGGTGTCCCGAAATGCGAGACTCCAACAGATTCAGTTGTATGTCACACATAGGGCTTATCTGACCCCCGGGAAAGTAGCCAGGTTTGGAGGCTCGGCCACACGGAAATGCCCCAGGTGTGGGGAGGTGGAGGCGGGGTTGCTACACATGTTCTGGGCCTGTCTCGAGGTGCACAGATTCTGGGATGAAATAAAGACTAAGATGGCCGGTGAGGGACTGGTGCTGGATGTGGGGTCGGCTTGGGCATGCATGCTCTGGCTTTTTACTAGGCCACACAATCTAAAGCACATAAGCAAGATGAAGGACCTGGCTTACATCCTGGCCAAGCGCAGGATCGCAATGGGCTGGAAGGCGGCCCACAGACCCAGGGTGGAGACATGGTGGGCGAACCTCCTGAGATGGGCGGAAGCAGAATCAATAGTATGGTTGAAGCCGTTACCAGGGGGGGGTGAGGAGGAAGTGGGCCCCCTGATAGCCTGGTGACAATTAGTGACCTCTATGGTAAACCCCCACCAGGTTAACCATGAAATAGAAGACTCAGACGAGTCTACAAGCACTGTGATTCCCGAAAACGCTCCCGTAGATGACGCGGAAGAGCCGGCTCAAGTTCATGAGGTGGGTGGGGAGTGGACGGAGAATAACACTGTATAATGTGACGGTTTGATATTGATTACGTACGTCCCGAAAAGCTGTATTGTTTATTGGTTTTGTTTGTTTAAAATAATAATAAAAATACATTTTAAAAAAGTATACTGTACACATTGACAATGATTCTCATATTGATCAGTTTACCCCAGGCAATGCAGGTTACAGTTTTCTCCCCTTGATTTTTTCTACAGGGATGTTTTTTCTCCTGCAGTCTTTGGTTTCTTTCTGTAACACCAGTTGGCTGCTTGTAATGCAGTTTACAATATTCTCTTACCAGGTATCCCCCTTTAAGAAAGTTGTATGCCATTGATTTTAGTATTGCCCCTCTTTGGTTTAAGCAATGCTGGTTAGATAGCTCTCTTGAGGTAAGTTGCCTTCACTTTGCTTGGTTGTAGCCCCTTTCTGGCTTTGGCAATGCGCGTTATGATATTCCCTCATTCTACTTCTCCTATAAAGAGAGTTGCGCCCAATTTGCTTTAATTCACAAGTTTGTTATTCAAAAGCTTCATTCTTGTACAGTGGTCTACTTTAGAGCACCTTGAGGTCACCTATAGCAGGCCAACACACTGGTATGTCCTGCTGTCTCCTTCTGACTTGTTGGGTCTGCTTCTTCATTCATTGGGACTTCCCTGGTACTTGACAGCTCCGGTCAGTTTTCCCTGCCCGCTTATGCTGTCTGTAAATTGAGCTTTCTGTGCTCCCCACATACTCCGGTGAACGCCACTCATCGGAGCGGGATGCAGGAAAAGGAGAGCTTCTCTCTCCTTTCAGATAGCCGACTTCAGTATCGCTTTCCTCTGCGTGTTGTCTGCATTTTCCTGGGCTCCCAATTTATGCCACATTCTCGGTACGGCATCCCGCTGTCAACACATCGGCAGCTCCGTCTTCTGCTTCTTCCTGTTGCTTCTCAGTGGCCCGCACCTGAAAGGCTTTAAATGTTTAAAGGTCCTGCTCTGGTGTTGGTCATTATAACCACCATAGGAGAGACACCCTTGATCTAAGAGTTAAGAACAGAAAGGAAGAGGCGAGGGGGGGGTGCTTGAGAGCCCGAGCAAGATGGCCGCGGGCTAACTGAGCTCCTGCCAATGATGGCATGAAAAGATGAGAAAGAACCTATCAAAACGTAGTAATTGCTTAAATATGGAGGAATTATCAAAGCGCATTGCCCAGAGATGAGGAAGTCTAATCGTGGAGAAAAACGGTACTGCACAACCAACAGCGTTTGCTGTTGGCCCACAATGGAAACCCAACAGGCAGCGTCGCCCGCAAAAAGCACAGACTCCGGCAGGAAATGGGAGCGATCCCAGCACACAGGCGCCGGCACAGCAGGACTCCCCCACAACAGAGGCGAGGGACCGGCTGCTGGAAACAGACCCACAGCACAAAGGAGACTACCAGGACTACCTGCTGTATATGGCGGACAAGGATTCCGACCCTGGAGCAGTGAGTGGCAAGACGGGCACCCACCCCCCTCGCAATCGTGAGTCTTAGAATCAGGGACACTGCAGGCAAATTAGTTGTTGGTGATGATCGCATCAATGTTCGCTTTGCCGACTACTATCGTGATCTGTATACAGCATCAGATACATGTACGATCCAAGAAATGGAAGCATTCCTTGATTCCATAGAAATACCTAAGATTCCTGCCGATCAAAGTAGCACACTACAAGCCCACATCGCGGTTTCTGAAATCCCAGAGATCCCCGGGGATCCAGAGGATATACTGCTAGCCGTCAACGTCGAGAAGGCGTTTGACAAGGTACAGTGGGAATTTCTTTTTTTCGGGTCATGCACCGATTTGGCTTCCCGCCACGGTTCATACAAATGATCAAACTGCTATACACTGGGCCCATGGCCTCAGTGGTCACCAATGGCATAGCATCCCCTGTATTCGACTTGCAATAAGGCACACGCCAAGGGTGTCCACTGTCACCCCTCCTTTACGCCCTGCACATAGAGACCATAGCAGTTAAATTGCGTACTGATCCAAGCTGGACGGGCTTACGCCAAGGTGAGGATGAGCATCGCATTTCTCTTTACGCAGGCGATCTACTGCTCTACATAGGCAAAGGCCCCTCATCCCTTCAGTACATACGAATGCTACTGCAGGAGATCGGCCCGATGGCAGGATATAAAATAAATTGGTGCAAATACGAGGTAATGCCCCTAAAACAAGACATCCCTTGGGATCCTGGCGGGGTAGCACCATTCACACTCCAACTGCACTATGTAAAATACCTAGGTATCGACATCCGCGCCTCGCTAGCTGACCTCTAAGATCTAAATTACCCACAGATTCTGAGAAACATTAGTCTAGACCTGGGCAGATGGGGTCATCTGGCCTTATCTCTGACAGGTAGGATACATGCGCTGAAGATGAATGAATTCCCTAAACTAACGTACATAGCTATGATGTTGCTAACCAGCCCGACACCCAAAATGCTCAGAGAAATGGACAAAGCAATCGCAAAATTCATTTGGAGAGGGAAGAAAGTGTCAATCCCCCTAACCGTACTACAGGCGGACAAGACGAATGGTGGGCTAGCAGCGCCATCACCAAGAGCCTACCGTCAGGCAGCCCAGATATTCTGGATGAAATGCTGGCTAGACACGAGCGATGACACCAGCTGGAGGGCCATGGAACTGGCCCTGATGGCCCCGCTCTTCCCAATCCACATCATGGCCATACCACCAAATAAGCTCCCGATGGCACTCAAACACAACCCTATTGTAGAACTAACGATTAGCCAATGGCATAAGTGCCGTACAAAGGGTGCCAATCCAGAAAGCACTGGGTGGTCTAGCATACGAGCGGTACTATCATATGGGCTAACACAGAAAATACACAACAAGCAGCATAAGGAGTGGGTGAGCATTCAGGCTATGGACATTAGCGAGGAGGGGGGTCCACTTGCAATTCCAAGCAGCACGCCTCATCCTGGGACTCAACCAGGGAGAATGGCTCCAATATCGCACCATACAGGCCACAATTCACACCCACACGTCATTGGAATGCCGTTTCCTCACCCCAGCACCATGTGAGAAAGAGATGGAACAACATATAAATGTCTTCCCGTGCCTTCACACCTTCTACTCGATGGCAATCCCACCAACCAGGGCCGAACACACGCACTCGCAAAGGCATGGACCGAGGATCTGGGGGCCTAAATAGATATATCAAATATCCTCAAATATTTCACTGCTATTCCAATGGTCTCCCTAAATCTGAAGAACAAAGAAATCCAATATAAAATCATACGAAGACTGTATTACACTCCAGCCAAGCTATATGAGATCGGGATTTCCCCCACAGGAAGCTGCTGGAGAGGCTGCAATGCCCTGGGTGCAATGGGACACATAATGTGGGATTGGCCCGTCCTCACCCCTTGCTGGCGCGGAATACATCAGCAGGTATTAGATATTTATGGGGCAGGCATTGCATTCACCCCAATGCACTGCTACTCGGGTGGATGCGAAAGAATGGCATACAGACGCACTAATGAGCAGACTCATTAACCTCATTCTCTTCACAGCACGCAAACTCCTGATCATTCATTGGAAGGCTAAATCTCCACCCTCGGCAGCAGCACTGACCGCATTTCTCTCGAAGACATGTCTATCGGAGTCAGCCCCCTTTAAGAGGCAGTCGAAGCTCTGCCCAGCTTGAAGAGATTTGGTACTGGGAGATACTGGACCCATACATTTAAGCCGGTACGAGGGCCAGGAGGTAAAGTCTGACCCCTCACCGGTAGGACCATACAGCTAATGGCGGGGACATATAGCAACAGCTAACTAGGACACACACCTTCTACTTTCATTATTTATCTACACCTACACGACCAGAGCACGACCAGCCGGGGCTGGGGTGGGAACGGCAGTTTAAGCCAAAGAGTTGGGAGGGAAAGTTGGAACTATTGACCTTTGACGACTTCTTTAATGAACTCAAGAGACGGCAATGATGGACATTTCTAATTTGGCAATTTGTGCGCATAAGTCTTATTGGTCTGTTTTGTGTTATAAAATGAATAAACTGAAGTTATACCAAAAAAAAAGAAAGGAAGAGGTGGGGCTAAGAAGATGGATAGGTTGTAGGAAATCCCCTAGATGCTCACACCATAAAACAATACAGGGAAAAAGGCCCAATACACCTCTTGCAAGGATAACACGTTTTATTTCCATACAAAAGGAAAAGCACCAACAAAGAATTCTGCTGCCGTGGAACGTTCTGGCAAAATCTGCATGCACAACACATAAAGAAGGTCCACTGCGTCATCAGTGACATCATTATATACAGTAGAAACCTGCGCTGCTGGTTGGTGAGACCCTACACATAGGTCACCTGCTCCATAGTGGATGCCAGGCCATTGGTCCCAGCCCCGTCTGTCCATCTTCTGCGTGGGGCGATGTTGCGGTCATCGCCCGTCAGCATACTGGCAAGTATCATTTTTATTACAAACTAAAAAAACACATCTATATCAATGTAACGGTGCACCTGGTACGAACAGACAGGAGCCCAGAGGGAAAGCCAAGGTCATGCTAAATCACATAATTCACTCGCTCCCAGACAGGCCGGCACGTCTCCAAGGTCTCTCCCCCTCATTCTGTGCTATAATTTCATCCCTCCTTGCACCTCGCAGCACAAATCACGTGACCTGCAGGAAGGCCCTACTTTCTGATCTTTTTAATGGATCGGGGGTCCAACAGGTTTATGGTCAGTGGTTGGGAGCTATCTGGTACATTGGATTTCAGGGGTCCTAAAGCCAGGGCATTTGGGTACTATATTTTAGAATTGGTACCGGCAGGGGTTGGAGGCCCGTGCTCTCCTTCTCATGGGATTGCACCGTTCGCAGACATACAGCCCTCCTCCCATGTTCTTGCAGGGCACATTCCTCCCAGGCCGCAAAGGTTGGCAACATTTTAGGGCAATGAAGGGTTCAAGGATCGTTGTAGCTTTGGCCTTTCTCATCGGTGTCTGGGATACAACCTATTCCTTTGCTCATGTTCGCGGCCTAGGCCTGGGGTGGTGACTACCACGCTATGTTTTAAGCTTTGTACCATAGTATGGCTGCTAATATCTAAGATGGCTGCTATTCTCGCATGTGCACTACACCTGTTAGGGAGAATTCTCTTATAAGGCTAATTTCCCAAACCAAGTGATTCCCCCAGCAGCTTTGCTGGATTTTTTTCTTTTTCTTTTTTTTCTCCTGATAAGAGTGAGACTCTTTTCCTCCCACTCTTGGGCATGATTTGAGGTATGTCTTTGACTTATTGTGTGCTTATGGGCTATAGGGGCTTTTACTACATAGGGTATCATCTGTTTTAGTATATGTGTTACACAGCACCCTCAGTGCAGTAACACAGGGGTGTCATAGTGACCCCCAAACATAGACTCCATACCCTGGGACTGACTACTGTCTCCCAGGGCATGTAAAGTCACCATTGGCTTTACTAGTCAAAATTGTGAACAGAACCAGTACAAACCATCATATTGTGGAAGTACTGGAAGGGGTTAATTAGATTGCCCCTGGGTCTGTTTCCAAGGGGGCACTATCCAGTCCCCGGTTGTCGAGTTTCTGGCTGGTGGCAGTGGTTACCACGCGAAATATTCCACCGGAATATTTCCTAAGGGATTTTCCCATTGATTTTAAACGCACCACTTTTTTGGTGCAATGTTGATACCGCTGGTTTATTTATTTAATATAAAATCACTGGTTGGGTCTTTTCGCAGCAACTCTTTTCCAAAATGGCGTTTGTGCCCGTCTCTGTAACTCCAACCAAGGTCGAGCCCTTTGTTCCACTTTTTGGCGGGCTTCTCCACAGAAGCCCTCCAACTGGTGCCACTCTGTCTGGGTTCCACAAGATGTGTGGGTATGGGAATTGGCACCCTGGACTGCGTTGCCTTAGCAACTCAAGTCGCACTCTGTTCTGATTGGCCCAGTGGTGAGCCGCCCGGCCCGCCACTTAGCATGTATGAGTGACAGCTAGGCTGTTGAATGGGGGTTTTTCTGCATAAAAGCAGGGCTTTTGGGACTGGAACTTCAGAAGTCGCCACAGGACCTAAGAAATCCAAAGAGGGGAGAAGCTGAGCCATCTGCAACAACGAAACCACCGGTGGAGCCCTGCTGCAACGACCTCACCACTTTCCCGACGACAAGAGAAGATCTTCTGCTGTAAGAGTCTTCTCCCTTTGAGCTGGTGGGAACAACCAGTTCGCCATTCGCCTTCCAGGACGTCCCTTGGTCGAATCGCCAGTGCCAAGCACCCCGGCGGCCGGATAGCCAAGCTTCACCACTGTGACCGCGAATAAAAGGAACGCACCTTTTAACCGAACGAACTCCGCGGCTGGTCTCTTCCCTGGGCAGTGCAACAACTCCAAGTTTCCTCCTCGACGAGATCTTCTCTTCCCCTGGTCGAAACCACAAACTGCACCAGCTGCCAGGAACAACTACCACCGCTGGAGCTTCCTCACTTTTAAAGGTACTGTGTTCCACCTGGCCTCCCTTTCCACGGTTTGCTAAAGGTGACCCTTAAATCCTTGGCTTTCCAACTGGGTTGGCCCCCAGACCTTCTAACTTTACCTTTTGCATCAAACCAACCTCTTTTGAACATTTTTGCAAAGACTTTAGTGCATTTTAAACTGTGTGATATTGGGCACATTTCGCCTTGCTCCATTTAAAGTGGGCCTGGCCTATGAACTTTGGCTCTACAGTAGACTCTGCCTTCACTAACTTGCTGTGGTCTTAGTGTTGGGAACTGTTTTATTTTCATGACCTGCCTTTTTCTCTCCCTTTAACTTAATTATTGGAGTGCCATCTAGGTTACGTGCTCACATCTGTTTTTACAAATAGTGGTGTTTCGACCTAGACTTGTCTAATAATTATTAAGGGAGGTGTGTATATACCTTTCCGATTGTGTTTGAACTTGCTTTGATCTATAGTGTTTAGTGTATTTCCTAAAGTGTGTTTTAAACAAATAATTATATACTTTTGATACCAAGCTCTGGTCAGTGTTTGCTTGCTCTGTGTTTTTAGCCCTATTGTGTATCCTCTGTATACTGCCCTACTCATCTTGAGAGAAGTCTGACTGCTCAGCCACAGCTACCAGGTAAATCTGGGTGGTGCAGACTGCTGCCAATTGGGTTTACTGCTTACTCCTGTAGTCCTAATCTTCTTGCAGTGTTCCCCAAGGGAACTGCACAGGATTCTGCCTAACAACACCTATGAAATATGCAACAATGATCATACATAAGCCTTTATGGCACCCCTCGCCCTCCTTGTCTCTTGCAGTACCTGTGGCAGCCTTCGCCTTATTCTGAAGCACTTGGGTTGCGGGACGTTCATGCCCCCTTCCCAACGTTCCCCCTTTCGTTAATTCTGTATTAACAAACTCCCCTACTAGCCCATCTTTACTTGTCCCCCGGTAGTTTTCCTCTTCCAACCTTTCAGCCTCCAAATAAGGCGGTGATCCCTCCTTTGGAACTCATGCTCTGCATAAATTATGTAAACTCTGGCCATACTCGGCATACTCCTCAGGGGTGCAAGTCTTGTATATACAACTCCTATCCCTTGCTAAATCAACCCAATGCTCTGTAAACTTCTCTGGGTCAGGTGGGGATGTAGTGATAGTACCTAGAGGGTGTAAGCGCTGCTCTAACACTACCACACATGGTTTGTTTGGGTCATCTGTTTGGACAGCCCTGTCTTTTGTCCCGTGAGGTGCATTTCATTACCCAATCGAAACCATCATCATGTCACTGCTTTGGTACCACATCGGACTCCCAGCAGGCAGGTGCAGAAAACAACCAACGTATATGTGGCATGGGCACCATGATCAGTCGTCTTTAGATTATTACTTTGGGAATAATCAGTGCCTAATGGCTATGACTGAGCTTATGGTGACCCACAATAAACAAAGTGATCACATTTTATCTCTTACCCTTAACATTGAGAACCCCCAAGAGAAGTGCTGTGAGGTAGGTGGTATAACAATCAACCACAGTGGCAATCGCATCCTCTGGGCTACTAGACAAATCCAGAGGGTGAGTGAATATTGTTAGGGAGAATTCTCATAAATGGCTAATTGTCCTTACCTAATGAGTCCCCCAGCAGCTTTGCTGGATTTGTAGGGTTTATTTTTTTTCACCTGGTAAGAGGGTGAGCCTTTTTCCCACTCTTACATGTGTTTTGTTGTGTGTGTTTTTACCATTTGTGTGATCTTGGGCTCTGGATCCTTACCTACTCCATGAGCATCATTTTTGTGTGTTAAACAGCACCCTCGGTGCAGTGACACAGGGTTGTCTTTTAGACGTCACCACTGACTCCATTTTCCTGGGACTGACTACTGTCTCCCAGAAACATGTAAAGTTGACATTAACTTTATGTAGTCTCTTTAAATCACAGACCCAGTACAACCCATCTTACATGGAGTATTGAAAAGGGTTCATTCTCATCCCTTTTTGTCTGTTCCTCTTGGAGCACTGTTTTGCTCCCTTTTCATCAAGACTTGGCTGGTGGCAGCGGTAACTACCCTATTTTCATACCGCGGTTATCTTATATAACCATGGTATTGTTTTAGGCTATGTTATTAGCCTCGAACATAAACCTGCTTGACCAAATATATTTTATTTCGGCTCTGGCTGGGTTTATTCGCCATTTCTTTTTGTTAAAGTCTTTCTCGTGTTTTACTCTGCGCGCCAAACCAGGTTTGGTCCCTTTGTTCGCCAGCCCTCCTTAAGGCACCTGAAAGTCTGGGTAGGCAGGATGTGTCGCACTCCTGTTTTGATTGGCTGGGTGACTGTCCTTGCCAGGACAGCCACCCTGCTGTGTGATTGACAGCCAGGCTGTGTGAATGGGGGAAAACTGCATAAAAAGCAGCTCTCTGGGTCTGGAAAGGCAGAGTCACCACCGGAATGAAAGAACCAACGAGGAGCTGATGGAAGAGGACCCCGACAACGACTGAACTGCCCGGTGAAGCCCTGCTGCAGGTCTGAATCTTCAGAATCCGACGACGGAGAAGATCGTCCCGGAATCTTCTTCCCTTGAGCTGGTGGGACCAACCAGTTCGCCCAAACTTCAAGCCAGGACCCCTCCTCCGGTCAAATTCGCTCTACAGAGCTACAGTGGGCCGGATAGCCAGGAAGGTCGGACCCTGCTTGGGTTTTAAGGAGCGCACCTTTTATTAGTTGTTTTGCTCTGCTGCTGGTTTCTTCCCTGGGTAGTGCAGGACCTTCCAGCCTTCCTACTTCTTGTCAGTCCGACAGTCGTTTCAGGTACTGTGAGCCTGCAGGAACTACCCGGAACGTCCCCCTCTCCGTTTTAAGGTACTGTGCTAATCCGGTTGTTCGTTTCGTTCAGCCGCGGTGAAAGTGTTTGAAATCTTCCTCCAATCCGAGTGCTTGTCCTTCTCTTCTCTTTGAACTAACTTTTCTACCAACCAACCTCGTTGGAACCCGTGGCACGAATGTTACCGCAAACTACCCTGAACCCTGTGATCTTGAGCAAAAGACTTTTGTCCCAAGCCTTTTCTATCTGCTTCTATCACTGTAGTTCCTCTTGCTCAATTGCCCTGAGTACTTATCTGTTGGTATGGTTCCATTTCTATTAACTTTGTTTTCCCCTCCCTTTTAAATTGCTGGAGTGCCATTTTGCTCCCACTTCATTTTGTGAGCTTAACTTGTCTGGAACTTATTGGGAGTGGTGTGGTGTATTTAGAGTGTGGTTTTTAAACTGCTTTACTTTAGTGAAATGTTATATAACTGATGTGTAAATAAATGTATATTCTTTTACTTGGAAACCTTGAGTCAGTGTTTGTTTGAATCATAGTAATTGCTGTCCTTTGTGTAACTATTTGATACTGCTCACTTGCTCTTGAGATAAGTCTGGCTGCTCAACCATCACTACCACTTTTACTGTGAAGTACAGGCTTGTATCAAAGGTGAATTTGTACTGTCACTTGTAGTCTTAATTGTGTGTGGTGTTCCCAAAGGGTACTGCATATAATTCTGCCTAACAAATATATCTCTAACCTTACAGAGAAAACAATTGAAAGTCTGGGCACATGTAGCCCTAGCGAAATTGAGATATGGTTAAGGGAGAGTGCTGAAAAAACGGGCTCCTGGGACAGGGCCTTGAACTTTAGATGTAGCAAACATGCTCATAAGTTTGACAGAGCCATAAAACGAGCAAAATGAGAGATGCAGCACAAGATTAAGGCGACCCGTCTCAATGTGATCGGCCCCTATGCAAGGAGGCTTAAAACGAAACAAATTAAAATGGCCTTCACCCGCTGGTTGTGCAACTGGAAAAGCTCGACCTTGAATTTTAACTGGCAACATATGTTCTCTCTGCTAAGTAGGGGTGAACCCAGAAGCATATGGGTGGAATTAGCCAAGACGAGAGAGGCCCCACAACTAAATCCCTGAATCCTACACAAGAAGATTGCTGAAAAAACTGGCTCCTGGGATAGGGCTTTGAACTTTAGCTGTAGCAAACACGCTCATTATTTTGACAGTGCCATAAAACAAGCAAAATGTGAGATGCAGCGCAAGATTAAGGCGACCCGTCTCATGAGATCACCCTCTATGCAAGGAGGCCTTAAACGAAACCAATTAAAATGACCTACTCCTGCTGGTTGCGCAACTGGATAACTCGACCTTGAATTCTAACTGGCAACCTATGTTCTCGGTGCTAAGTAGTGGTGAACCCAGAAGCATATGGGTGGAATTATCGAAGACAAGAGGGGCCCCCAGAACTAAATCCCTAAATCCTATACTAGAAGATAGTTGGTTGGCTACATGAAGGAGAGAGCGGGGATTTTAGTTGATGAAGAGTGCCCCTGTTATTTACTGAAAGAGTGGTGCCAGGATATTGAGGAACGAGGCATTGAAAAAGTAATACAGAGCCTGAAAGACTCTAGAGCACCTGGGCTGAATGGGCTGGCCAGCGTTGTTTTGAAAGAAAACCCGGGTAGTTGGGCACGTATACTTAAAATTTTATTCGACAAAGTCTGTAGTACACAAACCATTCCCCCATTCATGGCAGCAGTCGATACTTGTGCCAGTCTATAAGAAGGGCGATCGACTTATGCCGGAAAATTATCCGTTGCTGTCCCTCCTGGATATCACTGGGAAAATCTTCTCCAGGTTTACTTTGAGGGCCCTTGAAAGCTGGGCGGCAAGTACCAACCTTCTGCATTTTACCTAAACTGGGTTTCAACCCGGATGTAGTATGGTGCATAATCTGAGGACCCTGGATGAGCTAATTCAGGGAGGTTCGGTGGCAGGCAGGGCAACCCTTTACATTACTTTTGTAGACTTCCGTGCTGCTTTTGATGGTGTTAACCGGGGGGCATTATGGGCCAAAATGAGAAATTGGGGGTGCCCGGAATGGCTTCTCAACCTTGTTAGGGGATTGCATTTAAATACTCAAGCTCGCATCCACTTAGATGACCAGGGCACTATGTTCCGCCTGGTGCAGATAGACAGGGGAGTCAGGACAAGGGTGCCTCTTGGCACCTTTCTTGTATAATCTATAAATGTCAGTCCTCCATAAACATTTTGGGCTGGGAGTCGGTGCTTCCCAAAGATTGGGAACTGCCCTATTCTGTGTATGCTGTATGCAAACGATTTGATCATGTTTAACTTTACCCTGCCGGGCGCACGTGCTATGTTCAAATCCCTAGTAGGGTTTTCTAGAGATAATGATCTAACCATTAATCTCGTAAGGCCAAGGTCATGACCATATTGGCTAAAAGAATAAAACACGAGCTTTGACACCAGCCTGGGTAGGATCGACTATGTGGATTCTTTTCGGATCTGGGGCTTGAGGTGAGCGGTAATATGGCCTTCAAGGATATAAAAGAGGCAAAGTGTCTCAAGGCCCGGCAATTGATGGCTCTAATAAGATCCTTTTCGGCCAAAACTGCATGGTATACACTTGATGGAACTGTAGCCCTCTAGTCGCTATGCGTTTGCCCTATGATACTGTATGAACTGGAGTAGCTATGTATGAATGACTACAGGTGGTTAGACACCCTTGAAGCCCATTTTTGGAAACGAGTACTAAAATTAAGCTCCTCTACCTCGATGGAGTTTATTTGCATAGAGCTGGGGTTGTTATCCCTGAGAGGGCAACTGATAACGCGACAGGGTCTATTGCACATTAATGCCAACTCGCGCCCACAATGTAAATTACTTCACATGCTCATGAATATTCCCCGTCGTGAGGCTGGGAATCCTTGGTAAAGAAAAAATCAGTTTGTTTAATTTCTGAACTGTCTTTCTCCTATCAACCAGTCACTGAGCTCTGGGTCATACTACCCCCAGCCAATGACTGCCTTCTACCTAAACCCCTCCTCTGGCAGCCATCTTCAGAATATTACCGCGCGTTCAAGTGTTGGGAGTCCTTGTGTTTAGCTCTCGAGCAGGCCCTACGACGAGCGCACCAATGAAGGCGACGACCGCGAGGACACTGTCGGCGAAGAGCAGCAAGGCGACGAGGGTCTGGGCTCCTAGCCGGTGCCCCAGCTGCCTATACCGCTTCCACTTCAGCTACCTCCTAGAGACTTCTCGGTAGACATTCTCTCGGCACTGCATACGCTGGTCTCTGAGATACAGACAAGGATGACTATCGTGCCGGTGGTCCCAGCCCGTCCTCCTGGCGACGGGGGAGCCTCTGGCCAAGAAGAGGAGAGTACACCCTCCACCTCCTTTCCACCCTTTGCCCCCTTGGCACACCCACCCCGCGAAGTATGAGACGGATCCTGACACGGCGACGACAGACACAGGCACAGACAATGGCGGTATAGGGGTCATCCCGTCTCCGCCTCCCAGATGTTCGCCACCGGATGAAATAGGTGCGTTCCACTCAATGATCTCCAGAGCTTCGGACATTTTTCAGCCCACAGAGCAGAAGCAGGAGGAGGGCTTCTTATATCAGCACTGCAAGGCCAAGAGAAAGACATCCTCTCGGTTCCACTCCTGGATGACATCTGGGACGAAGGTTTGTCTCTCATGAGGAACCCTTCTATGGCGCCGGCGAAGAGGGATTGCCTTGCGAAGTAGTCCCGGGTGCCGGACTCTGTGCCCAAGTGCTTGTGGGCCCAACTGTCTCCGGACTCTGCTGTGTCAGCGGCAGCCAAGAAGTCGTCCTCGGGTGCTTCTTCTTCGGCAGCAGCCATCCCTCCGGACAGCGAGGGCAAGAAGTTAGATGCCATGGGACGATGGGTCATCTATTCTGCGGCGACTACCATCAAGGCCGCCAACTCCCTCGCCATCGTAGCGCGCCGTTTTGACGTCCAAGCAGGATTGAACCGACAGTGGCGTCGTGCCCCCACCTGTGCACCCCGGTGGGAGGCCAGTTGGAAAACTACATCAGTGTGTGGCAGACCATCTCCACCGACCATTGGGTGCTGGACGCTCTCGCCCATGGACACACCCTGGAATTTCAACGGAAGTGTCCACGAATACCACCGGTGGCCTGGCAGGGAAACCATGTCCCTCAGCTGCTGCCAGAGGTGTGGGCCGTGCTAAGAAAAGGCGCAATAGAGCTCATCCCAAAGAGGCTGCAGGGCTCCGTGTACTCAAGGTACTTCCTCGTGAAAAAGAAGACCAGAGGCTGGAGGCCCATCCTAGACCTCAGTCGACTAAAAAAAAATATCAAGTCCTAAAAATTCCAGATGACCACTCTTCAGCACCTGCTCGGACAGCTAGAAGAGGGGGACTTCCTGTCGTCGTTGGACTTGGAGGATGCATACTTTCGCATCCCCATTCACAAGGGGCACCACAAGTTTCTGTGCTTCATGGTTCAAGGGAAGCACTACCAATTCAAGGTACTTCCCTTTCGGATTGAAGTCGGCGCCAAGGGTTTTTACCAAGTGTCTGGCGCCAGTGGCAGCGCAGCTGCGACTGCGGGGATCCACGTCTACCCTTATCTGGACGACTGGCTCATCCGGGCCAGTTCAAAGGACATCGCCGCCAACCACACATAGAGTAGTGTTCACCTCTTGACAGATCTGGGGTTCTCAGTGGACTATGCAAAGTCCTGCTGCACTCCATTGCAGGTTGCGCTATTTCTTGGATCGTGGCTCAAAGTCTCGTTCGGAGGAGAGGATAGCGACCATCTTGGGCAAGGTGCAATGGCGGTTGGCACTGAAGGTCGCCACGGTGAGGACCATCAAGTCTCTGCTCGGCATGATGTCGTCATGCGTCTACCTCATCCAACTATGCAGGCTACGGATGCGTCCGCTACTGGAGTTTCCCGACAACCGTTGGATACAACTGTCAGGAAGCTTTGAGGTCAAAATCACGTTCGACGAGAGCTTCCGTTGGGGTGATAAATTGGTGGGGAGTTTACCTCTATCCAGAAGCGCAGATTTCCAGACCCCAGCGCACCATGAGACGGTCACGACAGACGCCTCCCTGGAAGGATGGGGAGCTCACACCGGAAGTCTTCACGCAAGAGGCCTGTGGCTACTGGAGGAGAAAACGTTGCACATCAACGTGTTGGAGCTGTGGGCAGTGTTTTGGGCCCTCAAGTCTTTCCTTCCGTCCCTCAAGGGCGAAGTGGTGCGGGTCTTTACGGAAAATACCACCACAATGTTTTACATAAGGAAGCAGGGGGGCACAAGGTCCCTGGCGCTCTCCAAAGAAGCGCAGGAACTGTGGCATTGGGCTGTTGCCCAGTGGAGGTTCCTCATTCCGTTTCATCTGGCAGGAGTGAAGAACATCGTCACTGACTCTCTCAGCAGGGAGCTGCACTCTTACCACGAGTGGGGGCTTCGGCAGGACCAAGTGAATCACCTGTTCTGCAGATGGGGCAATCCCCAGATTGATCTATTTGCGACAGCGACGAACACCAAGTGGCAGATGTTCGCCACCAGGTTTCCCCAGCCGAGTAGCATGGGGGACACATTCTCATATCCCTGGGATGGCCTGTTTCTGTATGCATTCCCTGTGTTGCTTCTTCAACTAGTCAATCAAGTCAGATGGTCCCAGTGCAGGATGATCCTCGTTGCACGAGCGTAACTGAGGCTGATCTGGTACCCGGACCTTCTTGACATGTCAGCGTCCCCTCCAGTCAAGCTTCCGGTGGTTGCATATCTTCTCGCCAGGAAAGGAGGCGCAATTCTGCACCACGAACCAGGATCGCTGAACCTGAAGGACTGGCTCCTGCAGTGTTAGAGTTCGGGGGCTACGATCTCCTAGCGGACTGCAAGGAGGTGCTTGCCAAGGCTAGAGCATCGTCTACTCTTAAATGTTACAGACATAAATGGAAGAGGTTCGCTGTTTGGTGCCGTGCACAGAAGAGCGACCCTCTACGAGTCACGGCCCCGCAGGTGCTGCCGTATCTGCTGTCATTGGCCAAAGAAGGACTTGCCCATGCCTCCATCAAAGTTCACCTGGCGGCTATTTCCCTCTACACCAGATCTCTGGGACGGTCGTCGTTATGGTCACACCGTCTGGTTAAGGAGTTTGTCAAGGGACTGTTCTGTTTGTTCCCGCCGGTGAAGGCTCCAGCCCCGGCGTGGGAACTCAATGTGGTACTGACTAGGCTCATGGGGCCCCCATTTGAACCCATGCAGATAGTACCGCTGAAGTTCTTGTCGCGGAAGACAGCGTTCCTCGTCGTTCCTCTGCACGACGAGTGGGTGAGATTCAGGCCCTGTCCTGTAAGCCACCTTATTTGACTTTTCACGGCACGAGGGTGGTGCTGCATATGCACCCCTCCTTCGTGTCTAAGGTGCCTTCAGACTTTCATCTAAACGAGCTCTTGGTGTTGCCTGTATTTTTTCCGATGCCTTTGTCGCCGAATGAGAGAACTTAGCACTCGCTGGATAGGGCTAGAGCGCTTAAGCTCTATGTGGAACGCACATCAGTTTCCAGAATGCCACAACTTTTTGTGAACTTTGGTTCTGTGAACCATGGGAAGGCCCTCTTCAAGGCTTCCATTTCCAGGTGGCTCTGCGGCTGCATCACCCATTGTCACCGGTTGGCAAAGCGACCTTTGTCCGGCCGTCCGAGAGCCCATTCGACCAGAGCAATCGCTGCAACTACGGCGTTCTGTCAGATGTGCCCCTGCTGGACATCTGCAGGGCTGCTACGTGGAGGTCGACGCACACCTTCACGAGATTCTACTGCGTCGACGAGGATTCCAGGGAGGAGTCCAGAGTCGGCCAGGCAGTGCTATGCAACCTGTTCACTTGAAGGTGAGCCTGGTGAGGAGGTAAGAGATGCTTATGGTGAGCTTTTGCCACCTCCCGTGGTTGTGCATGTGTGTACTGCTATGTATTCTTTATTCATGAGCATGTGAATCCATGCCAGAACCCATGCTGGAGAAGGAACAAGTTACTTACCTGTAGCAGTTGTTCTCCAGCATGGGTCTGGCATGGATTCACATGCGAACCCTCCCGCCTACCCCTCTCCGGCTCTTCTCTTGGTCCTACTACCACTTTACGTGCTACCAAATCTGAAGATGGCTGCCAGAGGAGGCGTTTAGGTAGAGGGCAGTAATTGCTGCAGGCAGTATGATCCAGAGCTCGGTGATTAGTTGTTAGGAGAAAGACAGTTCAGAAATGAGACTGAAATTGATTTTTTTGAATGGATTGTGTCCGCCAACGTATTCCACATCTTTGACATATAATGTCCACAGCTGTGCTGCTTCGGACATTTTTTCGGCAGAGGGCATCCTGCGTCGATGGCGTCGGGTCGATGTCCCTCGAAGGCCTCCTTCAAGGGTGACGTCACTGGATGTTATAAATAGGTCTCACAGTGCCCGTAGCCTCAGTTCTGTTTTTTCCACAAACGTGTTTGCTTCGAGAATTCGGCATGCCTCGTGTGATCTCTTTGAGAGAATGTCTTCATCTACCCCTCCCACTCCGCGGTCTGGCTTTAATACTTGCCAGGACTGTAAGTCCAAGATGTCGATTACGGACCTGCACCGCATCTGCTTGTGGTGTCTGGGCGAAGTCATGACACCGACGACTGCTCGAAGTGCCAGTCATTGACTGCTGAGGCCTTGCAGGAGCGTAAGGGGAAGTTACTAGGTTTAGAAACCCGACCTACCTGTAAGTCCCATAAAGCTTCGGGTATTTCCACCGACAATTCGTGGGCTGACTCTCCTTGTCGGAAGGAGTCCCAGGGATCTCGTTCCCGGAGTGGGTCCCGCCACTCGTCCTCGTCTCGGCACTCCTGGAAATGCAGTCACCGGTCTCCTTCCTCGTCAGATGATGGTGCTGCGAGGAAAGTGGCTTGTCCCACTAAATCCTCGACTCGTGAGTAATGGGAGGCCTTCAGGGAGCAAATGCCAGTGATTTTTCAATCCCATGGCACCGTTTCGTCCGCGTCATTGGAAGAAGCCGGCAGGGAATGGCTCGTTTGGATGCTCACGCGCCTTCGTGCCCCAGACCTCGCGTGATAAACTTCGGGAACAGTCAAGGTCCCATTCAGACAAGGCTCCAGTTGATCACCAGAGACGTGCTGGATCCAGGTCTCCGTCTTCATCCCCAGTGAAACCTCAGAAGTCTGTTAAGGGTGCGAGGTCAGTGTTTATTCCGTCGGCACTGTATCCGCCGAGTGTGGCTGTCGGTGCTTTGCCTTCGCTCCAGCCCTCAGAGCCATCGGCACCACTGTCGACGCCGTAGCCTTCGACGCCTTCGGGGCCTTTTGGTTGGAATTTCTCGGTGGAGGTCCCTGGTACTGTGGATCTTTCGAGAAACGCTAAATCCAAGACAGTGAAGCCTGTTGTAGACTCCAGGCCCACTCCTGTCCCTAGGTAGGAGTTCTTTCATTCTCTGCATGATATCTATGAGAATGAGGAGAGGTCAGATTAGGAGTTTGAGCCTGTTGAGTCTAATGAGGCTCCTGTCTTTTCCAGAGGCAGTCAGTTGGAGGAGTTACATCAGTCATTGCATGATGCCAGTGGCCTTGACACATCCCCACAGGTGAAGTTTGGCAGGCCTGAGCATGGTGCTCATGCTGAATCCTCCTATAGGAGGTTGATGTCTAGGGTGACTGAGTATCTAGGTTGGTCCAGTCCTCCGGTTGCATTTGATCAGGATGAACTCACTGATATTTTGGATCAGGGTCTGTCCACTGACCCAGTGTTGCCTTTTCATTTGGCTTTGCAGATAAGGGTGGCGGCTACTTGGCAGATCCCGTAGACTCTTCCGGCATTTAACAAGTTGTTAACTAAAAAATACTGCCCTTCCAGTAGCGACCCCAGCTACCTTTCCACTCGCCCCACTCCCGAGAGTTTGGTGGTTCCAGCAGCTACGGCCACCTCGAGGCACGCAGCGTCCCCTACCATCCCTCCTGATAGGGACGACAAGCACTTCGATGGTTGGGCACGCAAGGTGTGTTCTGCGGGGAGTATGGCGCTGAAGTCGGCCAACTCCACCTGTGCCTTGGCAAGATTTTCACACACTCTGTGGAATTGTCTCTCTAGCGGCTGAGCATATTCCCGAAGGGGAAGAAAGAGATGGGTTCCTTGCTCTTGTGCAGAATGGCAAGGATGCCATGTGTGAATATTTTCAGTCTGTGTTGGACATGGCTGAAAGTGTTAGCCGGTCCGTGGCTGCAAGCACCGTTGTACGCAGATTTGCGTGGTTGCGAAAGTCGGATTTTGCTCCGATGTACAGGCCCGTCTTCTGAGCATGCCCTTTGATGGCTCTCATTTGTTTTGCAGCAAGGCTGACAAGAGCCTTGAGAGGTTGCAGACCTCCAAATCTGCTGCCAAATCTTTGGGCGTAGCTGTGCGTCAACCTCCGCCTTTTTGTCCTAGTGGACAACAGTGGAGGGGGGTTCCTTTCGTTACTACTACTCTTGGGGTCAACGTAAAAGTACCCGTGGTGGTCGGGGAACTAGAGGTGCCAAAGCCGCCCAAGCAGCTGCCTATTTGCCTTAAGGCGCTGCCGCAGCCGCTCCAAATCAACTATGAGGCCATGTTCCATTGTTCGCCGGTTGGGGGCAGGCTGTCTCAGCATCTCGAAGAATGGCGACCTATTACTTTGGATGCGTGTGTTCTGGATACGATAGACCACGGCTACTACCTTCCCTTTCTAAACTGGCCTCACGACAATCTACCAAGGCCTCTCTCTTTGAAGCTTCCGGATCTGCTTCTTGTGCAGGAAATATTGACCCTGCTGGAGGAAGGCGCTATAGAACTGGTGCCTGAGGCGGAGAGTAACAAGGGATGGTATTCCCCATTTCTTTTATTCCAAAGAAAGACTGGGGACTGAGACCCATCTTGGACTTGGGTTGGTTGAACAAACTCCTCAGGAAGGACAAGATCAAGATGGTCACTCTTTCTCAAGTCCTTCAGGCCCTTCAACTTCAGGATTGGTTGGTGTCTCTGGACCTACAGGATGCTTATTTTCCTGTGCCGATTCATCCAAAGCACAGAAAGTACCTGAGGTTTGCGGCTGGCAACTCGCACTTTCAGTTTCGGGTCCTGCCATTCGGATTGACCTCCACCCCGAGAGTCTTCAACAAGCTAATGGTGGTGGAGGCAGCGTTTTTCAGGCGAGGGGGGGATTCACGTCTACCCCTCCCTGGACGACTGGCTGATCCAAGCGCGTTCTACGGAACAGGCTATGGATCATCTCAGCCTCACCTGCCGCTCCCTTCACAAGCTGGGCTTCTCCCTCAATTTCAAGAAGTCGCATCTGACACCTTCCCAACAGCAACAGAACACCTAAGGAGAGGTAAGAGGAATATGAGCCTTCTTGGCACAACCTCTATATTTTTAGAAAAAACCTAAATCCGTAAACAAAACAGTGCCAAGAGGCTTAAGTTGGTCCCTTTTCAATTTGTGTCCCAATACCTGCGGCGTTAGTCACCCATTATTAATTGGATTCCCAACATGTTTATGAAAAAAATATATTTCATTTATTAATTGTCATCATTAAAAAACTTTGAATTACTTCATAGTCGTCATTAAAAACAACAACCAGAAAACTGGTATAAAGTGCAAGTGCTAGTACCATGTACCTCTTCACAGAATGGAGGTAAAACAGCAGAACAGATAGAAAAAATATATATAGAGTAATCACCAAAGAAACCAAAAATTAATAGTAATAAACCGTGTGAAAACCAGGAGTAAATAAAGAGTGGGGTCACTCCGGGGTAGTGTTGTGTAAATGTCACTCAAATCAACCTAATCGCTCATTACATTCATTCTAATTCAAATTCAGATATTCTCATTCATACATTCATCATTTTCCCAACATGTTTCTTTCTGAACGTGTGTGTAAACAAAAAATAAACAGAAATTCTTCAGGGGTAGTCTGCCGTCTACCAGAACCAAAAACACCAATTACTGATGTTGGTGAGGATACATAACATGAGTTAATCCTTAAACTCAGAACAATACGACTACCAGCATGTAAAAAACACAGTAACAAATGCAGTAGCATTTCCCAGCAGCTCCAGTACATCAGGGCTGTGTTGGACACGTCCTTGGGACAATGCTCGCCTCCCAATGTGAGGGCTCATGACATTGTACAGATGGTGACCGAATTTCAACATGCCAAGCGGCTTCCGGCTTTCGAATTCTTAAGGTTGCTCGGCCTCATGGCATCCTGCATTTTTCTGGTGGCAGAGGCCAGACTGAGAATGAGATCCCTTCAATGGGTTCTCCAGATGCAGTGGTCTCAGTTCTCAGGCAAGATGTCGGATCCCGTTCAGGTTATGCTCTATCTCGCAGGATCTTCTGTGGTGGGCCAGCAAAGGGAATCTGATAAAGGGGGAGCTGTTTTGGCAACCATGGCTGGAGGTGACAGTGGTGACGGACGCTTCCCTCACAGGATGGGGGGCTCATGCCGACAATCTGACCGCCAGCAGTCGTTGGTCTATGTCGGAGTCCAAACTCCATCAACCTGTTGGAGCTGAGGGCCATCAGGCTGGCCCTGAAGGCTTTTCTGCCATCTGTGTGGGGCGAAGAGTGTCCTGATCATGACGGACCACAAAGTGGCCATGCATTACCTCAACAAAAAAGGTGGGGTAGGTTCACTTCCGTTGCGCAGAGAGGTGATGCAGGTCTGGTTCTGGGTAATCCAGCAAGGAATATCACTCTTGGCAGTCCATCTGGCCGGAGAGGAGAATGTGGAGGCGGATGCTCTCAGCAGGCAGAGCATGGTCTCTCACGAGCGGGAGTTGGCTCAGGAAGTACTTCTGGAGATCTTCGCCTTTTGGGGAACCCCACAAGTGGAGCTGTTCGCGACTGGGTCCAACCAGAAGTGCGAGAGATTTTTCTCAAGGGAATTTCCTCCGAGAGGAACCTTAGGGGATGCGTTTGTCGTGGATTGGTCATTCCCACTTCTGTAGTGTTTCCTCCAGTCCCCGTCATTCCTTAGGTGCTAAGGAGTTTGCGAAGGTTTGGATCCCACATTATCCTTATTACTCTGGAGTGGGCCAGAAGTGCGTGGTACCCGGACCTTCTAGAAATATCTCCCCTCCACGCCATCTTCCCTACCGAGAGGATCGATCTCTCTCGCGCAAGGGGGGTTCGGGGTTCTCCTCACACGGGTCAAGACTCTCAACCTTCAAGCTTGGTTTCTGAAAGGTTGAGATTTAAGGATTGGGACCTCCCGGATGAGTGATGGAGGTGTTGCTTTCGGCCAGGTGGCCGGCAACTAAATCCATGTACCGCTGGCGTAAGTTTTGCGACTGGTGTCAGAGGACACAATGTTGATCCTTGTCAGTATTCCATTCCAATGGTTCTTTATTTCTTGCTTTCTTTCGCCCACAGCGGCCTTCAAGTGGGTACCAATAAAGGTTACCTGGCGGCTCTGTCTATTTTCAAGCGCTCGTCTGAAGAATTTTCTTATTTTAAGATTAGTTTGATTTCCCAATTTATAAAAGGGCTCACAAACATGTTCCCACCGTCCCCGTTCCAGGTGTCGGCTTGGGATCTGAATTTGGTCTTGAAATTCCTAATGGGTGCTCCGTTTGAACCTCTGCACTCTTGTCACTTGAGACTGTTGACCTTCAAGACAGTTTTCTTGATTGCAGTTACGTCTGCTCGCAGAGTGAGTGAATTGCAGGCACTTTCATCTAAGCCACCCTTTACTATGTTCCACAAGGATAGGGTTGTACTGAGGGTACGGCCATCCTTTTCTACCTAAGGTAGTGTCTGAGTTTCATTTAAGTCAGAAAGTGTTACTTCCTGCTTTCTATCCACCCCTCATCCTGGAAAGGAAGAGGAGCGACTCCATAGATTGGACCCTAGGAGAGCTTTGAGCTTTTGTATTTCTAGGACGTCTAGGATCAGACTGGACGACCAACTCTTTGTGGGGTACACTGGACACCGACTGGGCCAGGCTGTTACCAAACAGACCTTGTCCAGGTGGATTATCCTCACCATTACCGAAAGTTAGAGATTGACTGGCAAGGACCCTCCAGAAGAGAGCCCACATCCAAGCCTGTGTCTCTGCAGCATCTAACAACTCGGCCGAACTCTTTAAAATCTGCAAGGAGCTGGCCAACGCTGCTGCAGTCTCTACCTCTCCTGTTGCCTCCCAGGCCCTTTGCACAGCCTTTGCCTCTCATTTCATCTAAAAAACCCAGGACAACCTGTCCACCCTGTCGTCCTCTCTTCCTCTTCCCCCTTCTCTATCCGCCACCTCTGGCCCTCCTGCTCCCTTTCCCTCTATCTTCCTTTCCTCTGTTCTCCCTGACAAGTCTGATCTATGAAAATCTTGTCAAAACAGGTTCTTCCCTGTTCGTCCAAAACCATCAAGGACCACATTGACACCCTTGCTCCTGCTCTGGCCGACTTCTGCAACCTCTCCTTCACCTCTGGAGCCTTCCCCTCACTTCTGAATCACTCTTTGCACCCTCTTCTCAAGAAACCCACAGCTGACCCCTGCTTCTACTCTCTGCCCTCTGCAACTCACCTAGAACAGGACTGCAAGACTTGTCCTTGGCCTCAAGCCCTGGGATCGTATCTCTACAGCCCTGAAATCTCTTCATTGGCTTCCAGTGGCTGCAATGATTAAATGCAATACCCTTTGCATTGCCCACAAGGTTTTCTGGGGCCATAATACCTTCAACTCTTCCTCCGTAAATACCTTCCTACTCGAACTCTTCACCCTTCCACCTCCCGCAGTGTCAGTTGCTTCTCCAAGCACTGAGTTGCTGGTAGATCTTTCCTTGGCTGGGGCCTACCTCTGGAACAGCCTCTCAGTCTCTCTGAAACTTGAGGAGAACCATATTTGGTTCTGAAAGCACCTGAAGACCTTCCTCTTTTATTCTGCCTTTGCTCTTCCTCTCCCCTGCTGATCTGTCTGCTTCGGCACCAGCACCTGGTTACCTTCTGATTTTCAGGCCCAGGTCCCTACACACCTAGCCACACACCTGCACTGCCTCCTGGCAACCCTTGCAGTTGGGTCTGTATCTGTAACTCTACAGTCCCCTTACCTGCACTTATCAGACACCCCTTGTCTGCGCTTTAAGCTTGCACTTACCACCTTGCTTGCTGCACTACCATTTGTTGTTTGTTTTATCCCTTGCTCAGCACTTCCCACTCCTCCCCTCTCCCTTGTACTTTTTATGTTTTATTGCATATGGTTACCATTAACCTTTTACAAATAATTCACAGTAATTCCAAACTGTGTAAATAAAACGAACATATATCATTTAAAACCAAATAAAATCAATTTTCAAATAATATATCCTTTCCAGACCAAAAACAGGGGAAATCAAAACCATAGCACAAGCACAAACCCACTCACCCTCTTTGTCTTGTGGGCAGAACCTGACAACTACAGTGTTAAGAAGATAAACTCTCCACTATTTCTCGATAACAACTCCACCTATCTAGAGTGGGGATCAGTGATTCTATATGCATGCTCCTAAATCACATCTAGAGCTCGATTTTACAGCTCTCTAGCATTTGTATCACCGCTATTGTCATTTCTTGTGATTGACCACCAGTAAACCTTTCCAACAAAGATTCTTGTGTATCATATAGTTCAGGGTGTGTGAATTTGCTGAAGTAGATCTGTCTGGCCTCCAGGGTGCCGTCACAGGCTAGCAATAAATGTTTGATAGATTGCCGTTCTAGATTTTCACAGATATGGCACAACTTTAATGCCAGACCACCCATTCCTCTTTTTGTCAAGATCTCTCCTGCTTTGGTAACATTCAACCCTTTTTTTTTCTTTTCATAAATAAATATTTTAATTGCAGACACCTTTTTTCAAATAACAAAAATAAAAGCACATTTACTTTACTAGCACGATTTGAGTATTTCTTTTACTCAATATTAAACATTTTCTACTTTACAATCGCAACTCCAAAACCAATATTGCTATTGCCAGTATGTACTAGTTGCCTAGATCTCGAGAGGGGTCATTTGTGCCTGCAATAATGGCCATTGGCTCGGGACAACATTTGGGCGGGTCTTACCATGACATTGCCCCATACTGATGTCTGAGGCTTAAGTGAATGTACTTATCGCTATGCAAAAGCATCCTACACTTGGTAATGAGAGAATTGTGGATTTTATTTCACATGTAGTTTCTTGAATTGGAAGATGGGTAATACGTTTGCAAGACATTTTTCCTGACTTGTGAATTTTCATTTAAAGTCAGCCACGTCATGCAAATAATTTACTTTAAAAAAACCTGCGTCACCATGCGGAACGGTGCCTTTATCGAAATGATGCAGCATACAACTACAAGTAACCAAGGTTATCCAGCCATGATGAACTTGGCCCACATATTCTAAACAGCTCAATACTTGAATTAATATTAGTGCTACAGTGCATCTTTTCTATTCCTAAACGGATCAATGGCAGCAAGGAACCACACTAGTAATGGTAGTGATATATTTCTACATGGACTGGACACCATATAGTATATGAGCCAATATAAACTTTTGTTTGTGGATTTGTTTATCTTAAGAGCACTTACAGGCATGACTGATGGCCAGTAAGTAGGACTAATTCGTACCATCCTCGACAAAGCCGTACTACTGGTAAAACACTGACACGTTCACAAGTGTAGGTCTTGCAATTAAAGGCCTTTTTGGGTTAGTTGGTGCAGCGTTTGCTGTTTCACCACATTTTTATTTTATTTTTTTTAAAGTTTTTTATTAAGTTTTTTTTCAACAAACAATAAAACCAAACAAACAGTGCATGTTCAACAGTTTCATTACACTTTTTAAATTTCCTAACCACTATTCCCACTACCCCACCCCCCCTCGCGAGTCTATCACATTGAGTCCTCAGATTCCACACCCTGTGGTTCGGTCTCCTCCTCAACAGGTTCAGTCGTTCATCTAATGACCCAAACAGTCCGGCTATCCGTGATTTCCAGGCCATCAGGGACTCATTCTCCTCCCCCCTCCCCCGTTGCTGCACGCCTCTTGCCATGCTATGGTTTCGGCTTCTGCCCATTTTTGCAAGTCTTTCCACCACACCTCTATCCTCGGCACATGGCATGACTTCCATCCCATGGCAATAAACATTCAACCTTAACCTTAAAAATGTGTTCCTGATTCTCCAATCAGGAAACTTTACCAAATATTTATTCCGCCCAATTTCCGATCTACAACCTGAAAGGGATTTAGGTTGGGTCCTGATCTTATTTTCTCAATTGTATGGATCCAATCAATTTCCTCCCATTTCTTTTCGTCTTTCGTCAGATCTTCTATTAGTAATTTACTTTCTATGTTGGCATTTGATAGTAATTTTACCACAAGAAGATTTAAATTATCCAGTAAATTCGATTTACCTGATTCCATGTGAGCTTTTACAACTGAGTATGAGTCTTCCTGTGCAGTGATGATTCTTTGCCGGAGAGATATCAATTTCCACCCTGCCTGCAACTCAAGGGACCTAAGGCCCAATTCAAACCTGAGGTTGTCCATTGATAAACTTAATGGCAGCCCCAGTGCATGTTTCCACCGGAGGCCTTCCCATTTTATGCCCTTGTGTATTCCATAGCTGAGGTTTTGCCTCTAACCCATAAAGTAAGATGGGCACCACTTTTGCTTGATAACATTTTATTGCTGGGATAATGGAACATTTTCCGTACCTCCCTAGTATCTTTTTCATCTGTGCCGCCAAGTGTTTTAGTTTCATAGAGATCTGAAGCTCCATTTTGTATACTGCTGGATTAGCATATATTTTGAAGCCGAGATAAACCAGTTCTTCTACTCTTGTTGTTTTTTTCTCCCCCATTAACCATTGATGAGACGTGATATGTTTGTTTTTCTGCCTGAAGACTAGTATTTTCGATTTGGTAGGATTTAATGAGAGCCCATTTTTACTCGCATATTGATGGAGTCCATTTGGTAGTGGTGGCATTCCCATTGCTGTTCTATCTAAGACTACCACGTCGTCTGCGTAGGCAAGCCAGTGGAGTTTTACCCCATTCAGTACTAGACTTGCCAATGCATAAGACTCCAGGAAGTCTCCCATGTCAGCTGTATAAAGATTGATGAAGAATGGTGCCCCCAAAGAACCCTGCCTCACCCCCGCCCCCCACCAATTCACCCTCACTGGTTCTGACAAATGGCCCTCATCATCCAGCCGGACTCTGATGTCGTTCTCTCTATGTAATTCCATCAACATACCCAACATTCCCTCTAGAATTCCTTTTGCCCTCAATTTCTGCCAGACCCTTCCCCTATCCACTTTATCGAAGGCTTTAGAGAAGTCCACCCACGCCCCATACAGTTGTTCTTTGCCACTCTTTTGTGTTTTCTCGCTTAGTAGATTTAACACTACACCATTTAGGGTGGTGGAGTGGCCCCTCCTAAAGCCTGTCTGGCATCTTGATAGAATATTTACTTTTCTTTCCCAGGTCTCCAAATCTCCCAACAGAATTCTCATGAATAGCTTACTATCTATGTCAAAGAGGGCAATAGGACGGTAGCTTGCTGCCACCGTCCTTTCTCCCCCCTTGAACAAAGGGATTATGGTTGCGGAGCCCCAGGAAGGGGGCAATTGCCTTCTAGCAAGGATCTCCCTGAAGAGCCAATTGAGAAGTTTTGGCCAAAGATCCGGTCTATTCCTCATTACTTGATAAGTAAGACCATTTGGTCCCGCTGCTTTTGTGGAAGAGACTTTCATGATCAATTCTTCAACATAGATTTCATCAAATGACAAGTGCCAACTTGCTTGGGTGTCACATTCACATATGGTTTTTATAGGTTTTCCAAAAACCGATTTTAAGTGGCTAACCCAGTCTTCTTCATTGACCAGATTGCATTGCTGTGACACCGATTTCCCCTCCAGCTTGTGGATAAGTGCTTCCCCCTTCTCTATCCCCTGCACTTGCGCATTCTCCATGTCACTGGGCCTAGTAAGATCGTTGTCTTGTCCTCCCTGTTCCCCTCCCGTGCCTCGTCACTCTATGAAACACTTGTGTATGAGCGCGATACAAATAAAATCATATATCATGCAAAGAACATTTCTCAATACGAAACAGTCTGTATTCATTCAGTATTTCTTTAAGCAATTCGGGGTAGATAGGGCATTGTAACGGGTTTCTGGTGGCTCTCATTGTGGCTGGAGCTTGCGTCGGGCAGGCAATGTTTTTGATACCCCCTGCAAGGTATCCTTCAGGGATCACAAGGATTGCTGAGTGCCCCGTGCCCCGTGGCCAGTGAGCAGTAGCCCCTCCATGATGCTGGAAGGTCCAAGAATGCCTGCTGTCCACACACCCAGTAGTAGTCCATTACTGCAGCATTGCCTTTTTTGAGGTCTGGAATGAATAGTGTCTTATTACACTGCAGGCTGGCCCCCCACGAAAACAGTTCCTTCGTTGTTAAAGCATAGTTCATAATTTTCCTGCTGCTGCACGTTTACAATTTTTTCCATTGCCTCTATCCATGTTAGTTTTGCAATATGTTTGTTCCAAAATTGTGCACATACTTTGTTCACTTGGGCTGATACTTTCTCTGAATCCTAGAAGACCTCCAGCTGCACAACTCTTTGATGTTTCTTGCCACCTGTTGTCTTCGTATTTTACTCCTCGTAGCTCTAAGTACAGCCTCTGCGAACAGTGGGTGCTTTTCGGATTGTGCGTGTATTGCTGTGGGTCAGCATCCATAGTCTCTACTCGCACACTTTGCGCATGAAATGTGCCTCAGAACCTACAAAGTGCCAGATGAATCAGGCATTGAGCCTCTAAAATTGGTAGTTCTTGTGATATTAATACCTTGGGTGCTCCTGATGCATGCAGTATCAACACACAGACATAACAACGTCCATTCACCCTTCTCTTTCCCACAGAACTTATGTCTGCGTACCAACTATTTTATAATTCTGGGTGATGCACCTCTTCTGTTGTATCTAGGCAGAGTCCATTGTATTTACCATATCTATATTTCCTAAGATGCCTTTTCTTACATGTTAAGCTTATGTTATATACATTTTTCAAGAGACCTGGTGAAATCCAAAGGTATTGTGGAAGAGGTACTCAAGTCATTAGTATTACGAGCAATACGTTTACTTCTCATTTAATCATCAACATTGGTGTCTGTGGCCACAGTGTCATGTGTGAGGAATGGGAGCGAATGCATGTTTGGTCACATTTACATCCTGAATTCCACTTTTGGTCACGTTAGCATTCTTAATAGACTCATGAATGGTAGCATTTGTTTGTATATACCCCCCCTAATTTATTTGCCCTTCGCATATAAAAGTACTCCCCAAATGTATCTCTAAACCAAATATTGATATTGCACACAGTCCAGCAATATAATGTATTGCGCATAAATATGAATAGGAGAACCTTGACATAGTATTATACGCATTACTTTTTAACATAAATGGAACTGTTGGAGCTCGCTGGATCCATTGTGAAAACCACCTAAAAAGGAACTTTAATTATAAGAGGAGAAGGGAAGCTTAGGGAGAGAATTGAGAGGGAGAGAGAAAGAAAGAGTATGGGGAACTACAAGGATGCAATTCCTGTGCAAATGTAATGCATAGCAGCGTTGTGTGGAGGCATTGGGTAGCGCTTTAGTCTTTCAAAAGGGGTGCTTGTGCCGTTATTGAGGTTGGGACTGTGATATTATGGGCCTGGGCCAGTTCAGTCCATCGGCACAGGCTGGGACAGGGGTGCCCTGCGGACATCAGAGAGGTGGACCCAGTAACGTAGCTCCTTTACCTTCACAGCGAGGAGAGTGGCATAAACAACCTGAAATGGACCGTTCTACCTAAGTTGGTTCATCCGACAAATGGATTTCCTAATATAGATCCAATCACCTGGGAAGAGCTGCAGAGGGTCTGACGTTGTAGGCATGTCTGTTGCGGCAATGGTTCCATGGTCTGTCCGGGGAGGCGCAGTCTGTTGGCAGACACATTTTATTGCCTTTGTTAGTGAGGACAAGTAGCTATTAAATTCCTCCCTCAAAATGGATGCTGCTCTATGAACGTCAGACGCTTTCCTGACGGGGAGAGCGGGGTGTGCATGCGGCGCCCTGTGACCACCTTGTGGGGTGACAAATGGTAGTCTTTACAGGGCTGTATGCGCAAAGTGAATAATGCGAGTGGTAAACAGTGCACCAAGTTCTTTTTTCAACAGCTTGCTTTTAAGCAGGCTGTTTATCCTCTCAACTATCCGATTGGCCTGGGGCTGGTAAATGGTGCACATCTGATGCCCAATAATTTCAAAATCTCTTTGAAACGGTAATTGAAGAAATGTGTGCCATTATCTGACCTTAATACATCGCATAAACCCCATTGAGGGAAAATCTCCCACACTAGAAATGTGGCAGGGCACTTAGCACCTGGGTGTACACAAGGTCCCGCCTCCACCCCACTGTGAGAAGGGACAGATGACCACAATGAGGTAACAAAACCCATTGCACCTTTTGCCCGTATTCGCATAATCAATGTGTAGTTCGCGGAACAGCCCAGTAGGGCAGGGCAGGGTGTCTCTAATAGTTCTTATTGTGAGGCCTGTGTTGTAACAATTACACATGGTACAATGTGTGGCCATGTTCGTGAAATTTTCTTGTAGGTGTGGGAAAACCAATTTTTCTGAATATCTGCTGCATTGTGTTTGGAAACATTGGATTGAGCGAGACCTTGTCTGTGCCGTTAGTGTGGGAGGTGCATTTCATGACTGCCACTACAGATGCCTGAGACAGCGCATGAATGAGCTTGTCCAATAATACAGCATGTTGCATGGGAGATCCTTCTGCCCTTCTGAATACCCTTCTCTTCCACTGTGTGAGACTTGCGTACACTGTGGTGGTAATGTATGCTGAATCGGATTAAATGGTCACGTGGCACCCTTGGAATGCTTGAAGCGTTTCAATAAGTGCTATGAGTTTGGCTGCTTGAGCCGAGAAATGCATTGGTAAACTCTTTTGTACTAGTGTTTCATATTCCTCATCCACTAGACGACCACTGCCGACCAAGTGTCGCAAGCCTGTTTCTTGGTCATTTGTTGTTGACCCATCAACGAAGAGGACCTCCCCCTCTTGATTGGTTTATCATGGGTTTTAGGGAAATCGTCTTCGTCTCCCTCCAAAGTTACACAGTCATGGTTGGCCAAGTCTTCGTCAGAACACATTTCTGTCAGGAAAGTGGCAGTGTTCACAGTTTCACATCCCACAATCTGAATGTTCGGACTGGATAGAATGATCTCGTATGCGGATGCCCGCTGTGTGGTCGGTGTGAATTTAGAGAATTTGAAAATGGCAAACACTGCATGCTCAACGTACAATGTTACGGAGCACCCCAAAACAAACTTTTTTTCAATGGCAAATGATGCTGCAGCAAGTGCTTGCTCACAGGCAAATTGTCCCTGCATAACTAAATCTAGAATACCACTGTAATAAGTCAAGGGCTTGTGGCCCATGGTGCTTTTTTGCGTTAACACTCCAACGGCCAATTTATATTGGCCGTTGGAGTGGGAAAATAAGGAGAACTCTTGTGTGTAGTCTGGGGTTGCTAACTCTGGCACAGTGGAAATGACCTTCCTTGAGCTTCCTTGAGACTATGTGTTGGGACAGTTTTTTCTGATGGTCTACCCAACTTCATCAAAACCATTCAACTGAGGCCGTACAAGACTCCACTCTTAGTATAAGGCTGTACCACCTGAGTACATGGTAGCGTAGACAGAGCAGCCAGGCTTATTTTAGGAGGGAGAGAGGGCTGTAGAATCAGTACAAATGAAATTGTAATACAAGTGGTCAAAAGAAACACTATGTATGTAAAAATAAATGATTTATTTGAATACAGGTAGGCCCAGATAAATCTAGGGGTACATTTAGTAACATAACACATTATATGTAATCCCAATTATCAAAACCCAATACTATGCTTGAAGGAGCACAGACCAAAGCATAAACCTTATTTGGAACACCTAACGGTAGTTCTAGGGAAGTCAAAACCTTGTCATACACATTCAGTATCGAGCACACCTATTCTTAGGAGGTAAAAACTAATGGTTACTTTCTCAATTACATTCAGTAATGCAAGGGCAGTAGACCCTACCAGTTGTACAGTGACTCTCAGTACAAATCACATAATCAGTCAACTGGACAATATACTTTTTGTGAATAATGGAACACTTATTCCACGCACAGTAAAAACCTATAACTACTTTTGTGATAACACACAATATCACAAAATCACAAATCACAAAATCACAATTGTGATATTAGGTGAGTAAAAGCTAAGGATGTAATATTCAATTACAGGTGCTTTTGAGATCAGTGAAACACAGACAGAGATAAGAAGTAACTCTGGTAACTTATTTTTGGATGGCACACAGCTAACTCAATGTAAGTAAAACCCTTATACTTGTGTAATCTCACAAGGAGTGCAGGTTAGATCTTTCCCAGCTATACAAGTAACTGATCTATAACTTATACGTGACAATTAGAACAACAGACTCTGGGTTAGCGAGCACAGGTAAAGTAAACCCTAATGTTACACTTTTCTGAATGACTTAAATGTATCCTAGGTAGGCAACAACCTTATGCAGACTTATTCTGGGCAGGCTAGCAGCAAGTCAGGGAAGCAAGACCCCGTTGATGGACACTCGTACAATTATCCTAACAGGACTAATCTGGTGAAACCAACACATTACTTTTGTGAAGAGGCACAACTAATCACAGGAGAGTAATACACCTTCATATATACTTTCTATTAGAATGGCAAAACAGTTTCTAAGGAAAGAAAAGATGTTAAGCATACTTTGAAGAATAGTGCATCACACATCCAAGGTAAGTAAGAACTTTTGTAACTGTTCACTCAGAGTTACATTTGCCAACCAACTATTTTACTAGGAAGTAACTTTTAAACGCTTATTTTCTTTTCTAAGTAAAAGGTCCAATCCCTTAAAAGTCTTTCCCTTATTCTTGGAGCATGAGTGTTCACAATGGCAGAAGGGGGGTCACTAGGATCTAGTGACCAACAGGCAGTGTCAGGATAGCTTCTTAAGTAGAAAAAGTCAGAGTTCCTCAGGAAGACTCGGCAAACAGGTGAGTACTTTACTTCTAGGGTTAGAAGAGGGTCCAGGGGCTTTGCAGAAGACACCTTAGCAGGAGTCTAGCAGTGGGACTGGGTGCACTGGATGAGAGGCCTCCCCATCACAGAAAACACCCCACAGCTACACAGAATTCCTAAGAGACTTAAGGTAAGTACATACCCAAGCCAACAGTATCTCAGCATTGAAGAAGATTTTCCAGCAGGAGGACTTCAGGATCTGCAGCCAAAAACCCAGTCAGTGGATTCCTTGTCATGGTGACTGAAAACCAGAACTTGGAAGGAACTTAACAGCACGGATCAATAAAGAAGACTCTATGCAAGGTTTTCCTCGTGGCTGAATGCGGTTCTGCAGATTTGGCGCCTTTTCAAGGAACACAGAAGAAGACAGAAAATCACAGTCGAATTCTCGTTGTTACAAAGGTCCAGCACTCTGATGAGGGGACTTTTCGGACTCGAATAAGTGTCTCTGGAGATCCACCAGGATGCCCATGAAGTTTCAGCGAGATTAATTCTGAATTAGGAAGGCTGTGCACCGCACAGTGGCTCCAGGTCCTCGGGTAATGGGGTATTGCAGCAACGCATGTGTTGGCTCAAAATGCAGGTCTTCTTGAGTCTAGTGGGTCTCACCAGGCTCTGGATCAGGGTGGACGTTTTCGAAGTCCCCAGTTCAATTGGAAGGAAGGGCTACAACAGGCTCTGGCTACACAGCAGGCTCTCCGGTCGCTGGAAATCGTTTCAGCCGCTTTTCCTTCATCATCCTCTTTGGTTTTGGTTCCAGTGGTCGACTTGTCTTCAGCTTCCAGGTTCGCAGTATTTCACAGGAACTACAGCACAACTTCTGCATTCTCTCCCTGCATTTTACAAGAAGGGGCAGTCTGGTTGCCCATTAAGGACAGCCAGCCCCCACTGGGATTTGTCCCCATTCAGGCAAGGAGGAAGACAAAGGGCTGTGGAGTTTTGGACTCCTCCCTCGCTTCCTGACCTCACAGACAGACTGGAGCCTGGGTGATGAGTCCAGGGGGCCGAAGATAAAAATCACACAAAGGAATTTCCCACCCTGGATGTCAGGGGAAGGACCAAGAAAGGGTAAGCAACACTAAAATGGTGAAAAATGAAGACGGGTGCCATTTTGGTAAAATGCGCACCCTTGGGTGCCTTTACTGCATCTGTGCACACAACCCGCGGTAAAGGTGCACCAAATTAATACAAAGTATCACTGCCAGCAGCCATTGAAGGTAAGCTTGTCCCTGTAACCGAATTGTTACATCTTTAATTTGAAAGGAGATACATTGTATCTCCCCAGCACTCCACATAGAGTGGGGTGTGCTGGTTTCACCTAACAAAATGTAAAAGGAATCCCAAGATCCTTTCTACCCTTGGGAACTGTAGTTCTCTCAAGTTTAGCAACAGAAAGTTAAAAGGGGAGCCCCTAGGGCAACCCAGCAACAACTGGCACTTATTGCCAAAAAGTTGTTAAAGAATATAACTTTAAAAAGACACTATGGAGAGTCAAAGAAAATGATAAAATCTTACCTAACACTTTGCAACAGGGGTTTTATGTATGCTGCATAATCAAGTTTCCAGACCCTACAATAATTCCCTACCCCCAAAAACATTTGCATCTCTTTAACGGTGGTGGGCTGTGCGGTGGCGCGCACCGAGGCGGCTCAATCAAAATGTATTCTCTTGCCATTGACAGAAATGAACTGACCCAAGTAGAGCACCCCCTGGAGGCAATACTGCAATTAGGCCCTGACAACCTTGTATCCCTTGAGGGGCAGGAGTTGGAGGAGTGTTATGGAGTCCTGTCTGCACTGCTGCTTGCTGACCCTACACACCGGTCAGTCGTCAACATATTGAATAATGGTACTAGGCACATGAATATTACCTAAAACAGCATTTTCTGTTGAAAATGCTGGGGGACTCGCAGTACCCTTGATGCAATCTTATGTGTTCAAAGTGCACCACCATATGTAAAAGCAGTAAGGTACTGCGAATCGGGGTGCAGAGGGATAGAGAAGAAGGCTTTCTTAAGATCCACCACAGTGAAGTGGGTCGCCTCTTTGGGGATATTACAAAGTATTGCCGCAGGGTTCAGGACCACTGGAAATCCTGCTTATACAATGTCATTTATGGGACGCAAATCCTAAATCATTCTTCAGCTCCCACCTTTTGCCTTCTTAATCGAGTATATAGCCATGTTTCATGGGGAGCTAGAAGGTACAATTATCCTCTGATTTAGTAGGGCAACAATGGTGTTCTGTATCCCTTCCTCTGCCTCCCTTGACAAGGGATACTGCCTTACCTGGGGCAACACAGCACCTGGCTTGAGTGTTATTCAAACTGGGGACACTCCTTGTAAGAACCCAACATCATGAGCATTTGTTGTACACAGCCTTTGAGGAACCGGTTCTAGGTCTGTCTCAGTGAACGGGGGCACTGCTACCAGAGCCATCAGAGGACATTGCACTTTTCAATACTGCACCATAATGTCGCAAGGAATGGAAATTGCTAGGACAATCTTGCCATCATCTGGTTTGTCTTCAACCAAGTCTGCATCTGTCACTTTAAGAGGAATTGGTGAGTCAATAAACACTGCGCCACTTGCACCCCTCTAAATCAGTTCCAATTTAAAAAATCCATTGACCTGATACCACCAGACCCTGCAAATCTAGGGACAATATATTTCTTCCACCAATTCAGAGGACACCACAGGTCGAAAAATGAAGTCAGACGGCACTCGCCAACAAGCCTTGCCAGTTTGGGGCACTGCCTTGAGAAGCACTGTTATGCCATGCACATACACATCAGGGTCGACAGGGATACCGCAAACCACTGCCCGATGATCATTGCTCGTATGACACACGTGCCCGGAGTGGCACACACTACTCTGTGGTCTGTGAAAGAGTTTGTCATATTCAATTTACTCAACAGGTCTCGACCCAACAAATTTATTGGGGAGCTTTCAGACTACAACAGAGATGCATGCAACTTTTTTCTCTCTATTTTGATATCAAGTTCTTTTGTATATGTAACCATGGCGACAGACCTGAAGAAGCCCTGTGTGTCGAGTGTTTCACCTGATAATGGGAAGTTTCCCGTACTGATGCATGATTTAGTGGCACCTGTGTCGACCGTGAAGATGAATTGCTCATTACCTATCTCAGTGCCCACCAAGGGTTCCTCATCAGGGTGGACTGTCATGGACAGGACTGGACGCGCAAAAGTTCTTTGTGGGCTATCCTAGTCGAGGTATGTATTGGTGCCGGGGAACGTAAAAGGGTTCTTTCCCATCGCATTCACCCCTCTGTAGGGTATGACAGTGCGATTCGGCACCCGTTGGTTGTTGGCATATTACTCCCGTACATGGTGTTCTGTTGGGGCATTATTGGTTATGTCATCTGGGGGTTCTGCCTTTGCACGCCTGGGGGTGGTGGTGGTAGTTGCGTGTAGGCCTGATGTATTTCATAGTGTATGTAGGTTGACCTCCGTGTTGGTACCTGTGGTGGGTGCTCGGGCAGTGGGCAATAGTTACTGTATGGGTTGCATCCCACTCCCTGCCTGCTCCTACACTCCCTTGCGAAAATGCACCCACTTACCACAGCTCCAACATTGCGAGGGTCCCAGGCAGGTTCCTCAAGGTCCTATACCTCCAAATTCCCCTCTACCCCCTCATAATCCGCCCCTTCCGTGCTGCTGACCTCCTTGCTGCGAATGCTGATAGGGATACTGAGGTCCACCTCCCCACTGTCCCTGTCCTCCTGGCCAAATTTCCGCCATCCTCACCTCTGGGTGTGCCGAGCTCTGCTCCGCCACCTCCATTTGTGCTGATGCTGCCCCTTCAACTGCTATCTTAACTCGCTTTTTCTGTACTAGTTTTGCTTCCTCACCCTGCAGCCTTTGAGTCGGTTCCGTTTCTCGCACCTTTATCCTCTTACAACGGTGTATTATTATTGTTTGAATCTCAGCCCACCGTTTCACTTCAATGCCCACTATTTTCTATAGTGCCTTTTGAACCTCTTTGGGCAAACCCATTTTAATGACAAAGTAAAAAAATGGAACTGATCAGTCCCACTGGTCCCCTGTCTCAGCGCACCATTTCTCCTTAACCCTTTAACTGCCATGGGTATTTCCCCCCAGTGCCAAGACCTTTTTTTGGTGATTTTGGTTTGTGGCCATTCAATGCCTTGTAACTTGTTTGTTACATGAGATATCTCGGCCAAATTTGGGGCCCCTTTTCTTCCCACATGTAGGCGGTCGTAACACCACCCAGGAATCCTAGGTTGCTGTAGGGGGGTGAGAGAAAATAAGCAAAAAGGGCGAACATTTTGTGTTTTTTCAAAAAATGCCAATAAAATGATGTACAAAGAAGCCTAAGATTTTTTCCTTGTAAGAGCTAGGAACAAATGGTTTGCTATGCTGAATTCCCCAATTTCCTGGATTTCCAGAACAGGTTGAGTGGAAACGAAAAAAAAATATTTTGATGTGGTTATCAACCGTTTTGTGAGAGGTAGGCGATTGTTCCCATTTTTGCCAATTGGACATGCATGGACGGAATGGAAGAAAAGGGTAGGAAAGCCGAATTGGAGGACAGAAAGGAATACATTTCAGAAATGTAGACAAAATTCCAAGGGGTGATTTGCGTAGGTCGGCCAACAACTAGGTAGGGGAAAATGCCATAGATTGGGGGAAAAGCGGCAAAATGACCGAAAAAAAGGTATGTGGTGGACTTGGTACGGCAATGGCTTCTATGACTTTTGAGAAAAGCAATGCTCCGCTACATTCCCCCGACTCTTGCAGTTAGGAAAGCACACATTTTTTGTAGTGTTTTTACAAAACAAGCAATACCACAAGCCAAACACTGAGCCATGGTACACAGGAGTTTTATGCTTAAGGCCTGAACAGACGCACTTAGCATGTGTAAATCAGGAAAACCAATGTGGTGAGAAATGGCAAGCATAAATTTTTTGAAAGAGCACAGGCAGACCTTTTCAAGGGTAGGTGACTTGTGCAGGTTACAAAAGTGTATGGTGCCTAAAGCAGAGACTAAATGTAGGGCACATTTGGGAAATTAAAAGGTTGTGTGACAAATGGCACCAGCAAATGGGTCAAAACATTATGAAAACCACACAAACACAACACATTTGATACCTTCCTGCGTTCCCACAGGTGTCCCGATGAAAACTGTACCTCACATGTGTGAGTGCACTTACCTGGGCAACAAGGGGAAAGCCTAAAACACAGGTAACCCCAAGTCTGTTATGACACCTGCATTTCATACTTTGTCCAGACAAGCACAACATACAGATATTGGCCTCGGGTGTCCAAGCCACCAAGGAAAACAGGGAACCCCATGCATTTCTGACAAGATGACACCCGTGGGAATCCGCAGAGGTAGGATTTGAGCAAATCGGCCCAGAATGTATTACCCAGAACCCCCGGCAAAGACCCACATGGGAGAAGGGTGCCCAAGGCCAGGGATATTACCGCCGACTTTGCTCTAGCCCTGGCTGCCCTGCGTTATAGCTTCTCCCCACCAGGGAGTCTCGGCAGTATGCCAATACCTCCCCGAAGAGAAAAGCTGTAATGCAGCCAAGCCGCAACTCGGTTGGAGGTGATGTCCCTGGCCTTGGACATCCATGTACCATGTGGGTGTACCGTCCCCTAAGCACAGCAGCAGCTCCAGGGAGCCCCAGCAGGATCCCCATTCCTCCCCGCAGGTGACATCTGTAACGTAGCACAGCCATAGGTGGAGCCTCGTCTTGCAGAGGCACAACCCACATGGGAGGGATCCGCTCCCAGGGAAACACCAATGTTCTGCTTGCATGGGGGCAATTTGTGGCCTGCCCCTGCAATTGTGTCCCAGCCCACCAACATATCTGCCCAGACGACCCATTTCCACCCACACCACCAACAATCCAGCCCCCGTCTCATCCATCCCACTGAAAGTGGGCCCTAACCATAGAATTAATAAAAAACAGTACTCCCATAATGTTGCAGCTGGTCGCATAGAAAAAGCTGTAAACAAAACAAAAAATGTGTTACCTACGGTCACACCAGCAAAATGTAGCCCTCTCTCGGGGCAGATAAGGGGGGGGGGACTGTCCTGGAATCCTCCCTGGGCTCCGGTGTCCCTTCCTAGGAGCAGATATCTGGTCCCAGAAGGGCTGCATGACATGGCACACACTGCATTGCAGGTGGGGGGGTCAACGCCCCATCCCATTAAAAAATTCTCCGTCCCTTTGGGGTGCCCCCAGCCCACCCTAAAATGCGTTCCACCATTTTCACTTTTTTCCTTTGGTAACCCAACTCCCCTTTGTGCAGAGGGGCACATTGGTGTGCCAATCCGGCCCTGGGGTGCCCAAACCTTACTTCCCCACCCACTGGGGGGCCTGTCCCACAATTTTTGGGGGCCCTCTTCTCCCCTCACCACAAATGGATGGCGGGGGCACCTCATGCAGGCCTCTCTGGGCCTCCTACAAATGGCTGCGTGAGGTACACCCCGCTCCATTTGGGGTGGGGGGAGAGGTACACCAAAAATGTGTGGGACAGGCCCCCCAGTGGGTGGGGCAGTAAGGTTTGGGCACCCTGGGGCCAGATTGACACACCAATGTGCCCCTCTGCGCCAAGGCAAGTTTTGTAAACAAAGACAAAAATGGAAAATGGTACACTACACTTTAAGGCGGGCTAAGGGGCACCCTAAACCGCCAGGTAATTTTCTAATGTAATGGGGGTGACCCTCTACCCCCCACATCAAATTCAGGGGGGGCATCTTATTCAGCCCTCCCTGGAGGCAGATAAGAGGGGGGCAGCTCATGCAGCCCTCCCTGGGGTCAGATGCCTCTTCCTAGGAGCAGATATCTGCCCCAGGGAGGGCTACAAGGGGTGCCCCCATTTCCCCTTGGGGTTAGGGGGAGAGCCCCCCCTATTCTGTAAAATAAATCCCTTGTGGCTAGTGGCCCCCCCACTCGCACCCAAAATTCCCTTTGTATTTTCTTAATCCCCTTTTTGTTTTTTTCATTTTGCCCCTTCCTGGGGGCAAATAATTAGCCATATGCCCCCAGGGAGGGCCTAACCTGCAGGCCCCATCATTTGGGGGGCCTGCACACGTATTCCTGGTGGCCCTCCCTCCCACCCCCCAATTGGATGGGGCACCACCTCATGTACTCCTGCCTGGGGGCATAAATCTGCCCCCAGGGAGGACTACAAGGAGTGGCCCCCACTTTCTACTTGGTGTGGGAGGGGGAGGGCCACCACCCTTTCAGCGGGGCAAAAAAATACCAGGCCACCCCACCCACACCCCCATCCCCATCCCCATTGATTTTGTTTTTATTATTATTTTTTTTGCTCTCTTCCCTGGGGGCAGATGATCAGCCATCTGCCCCCAGGGTTTATCAGATATGTGCCCCCATGCTTTGGGAGGCGGGGGGAGAGGGCTGCTTACTGTAAGCAGCCCCCCCCCCACATCACAAACATATCCCTGGTGATCCAGTGGGTTACTGGTCACAGATCGAGCGCTCTGCGCCGATCCGTGACCAGCAATGCTGTCACACAAGGTATCGTTGGAAAGGGGAGAATCTCCCCTTTCCAAGATACCTGCCTCGATCTCTGGCTTGAAATACAAGCGGAGATCAAAGCAGGGGGAGAAGGGCTCTTACCTTCTCTCTTCATCGCAGCAGCCGAAAATGGCTGCCGCAGTGAATTTGCTTTCAATTTCATGTCGGCGTGCGTCACGCACGCCGACATGAAATTGAAGGTAATTCAACCCCCGGGCAGTGAAGGGGGACCTCCCCCTCACATAGCCCAGGGGTTGGATTACAGTTTTGTGTGATCCCTGCTGTTCAGGGATCGCACAAAACAGAGTGCCGAAAAGGACGAGGTATCTCGTCCTTGGCAACAGGGAGGGAATCCCCAAGGACGAGATACCTCGTCCTTGGCACTAATAAGGTTAACCTTAATAATGTACTGGGTGGGGTCCTCATTGTCCCCCATGGTTTACTGCAAAATAGACTGCAGGTCTGGTGTGTCGGGATACGTTCGCTGCAGTACGTCCCACACCTGCGCTCTGATATTGTTAAAGGGCACACCATTGTGTGAGTCATCGTCTAGTTTTACCCAGGATATCCTGCTTTAACCCATACGTCCCCAACTTGGTCCCCCGCTATTGCCACAAGCAAACTTTTCATATCCCCCACAGCCAAGGAAATCCCTGCCGTCTGTTTTTTGAATGCTAGATCCATTTTCCAGCCCCGGAAGTAAGGGGCAGGAGCAACTTAATCAGATTATTCGTATCCATGTGCGACCATGGGACATAGCACATCCTACCTAGGCCTTTGTGCAACAACAGCATCTGAGTACTTGTGTTCCTTCCTTCTTTACATCCTACACTTACCTTTTTATTTGCTATTGCCACTCAGCCAAATCTGTTACTTAACTGTGGTTGCCACAAGCTTGTCGACTGTGGTGTTCTTTCCGGCCCCTACTGAGCATCCCCCTCATTGTCCTCCATTTCATCCACAGTGTCACATTAGCCTTCCCTCTACTCTCCATCTGCGTCCCTGTCGGACCTCACTGTCCCGTATTCCATGCTTCCCGCTTGCCCGTCACCGCCTCCCTCCTTCTCAATAGGCACATCCTTTATGGCGATACTATCTAATCTAAACAACATTTCTCCTGCTCTCCATTCATCCACCCCACTCCCCTTCTTCCCTCCTGCCACCTGAGTTGCTCGCAGTCAAGCCAATTCTTGTGTGGCCTCCAATGCTTCTTCTAGCTCCTTCTGTACCGTACTCTCTTGGGGCGGGATAGCACTCTGTGTCGGTAGGTAGGGAGGCAGGGCAGTAGCTGCATTGGGCACATATGTATGGCTTGTATATCCCATGGCTGGGCAAGGATAGCATTTACTGTTGGTAGGTAGGGAGGCGGGGCAGTAGCTGGATTGGGCACATATGTCAGGCTTGTATATCCTGTGGCTGGGCGACTAGTGAGTGGGTAAAGCCTTGTATGTGGGAGTGCAACATTCTTCTCCTGTGTTGTCTCGGACATTGCATTTATGCCAATCCCCTCTGTGGTTGGAGCTCCCTTCATCAGGATCTTCTATAATCTTCCACAGATCTAGTATCTCCTTTCTCTTCTGAAGCTGGTTACCCTTATATTTAACAGCTAGAAACGTGCTCATGTGATCTAATATCCCCTTGTTATGGGTGCCCTGCTCTGACCAGGAGTGGGGCATCCCTCCCCCTTGTCTCCACCACTCATTGCTTGTGATACTTCTCAATTTTATCTCTGTACAATGGCAAAGCACTATACATAAATTCGAATGGCGTCCCCCCTCTCCTCATCGCAATGTGTGTGCCAAAAATCCTAACTTTTTAGAAATATGTACTGCACACACTTCTATCACAAAAGTCACTACCAGGCCACCGACCTCATCTCCCCGTTGCCCCCGCAAACACTTCCACCTTCTCACACTACATGCTGTCAGAACAAATTATCGCCCACCTCTGGCCTCTGCTTTTTACACACATTGTAATACGCTAAAACAACGAGCTAAAACAACAACAGTTACTTCCGCCGAGCCCTCTAATTATACGGAGATCTTATTTTTCATGTTTTTTAAAATGTATTTTATTAATTTATAAAACATAACAAAATAAGATAAAGACTTTGTGAAGCATTTCCAATGGTACAGCCTATCATTCACCTGTTCACAAACTCTCTACCCTCCCTCCACCCAGCATATTCCACCTGCTATGTCAACCTCTGGTATGTATTCCGTTAATTGAACTTCTCTTCGTATCTCTATCCTGCAGATTGTGATGGCGTATGTGTCTGAGTTTGGGTATCATCTCATGTAGGAGGAGCCAGTTGTTGTATCAACTGTTTCCAGGCCACTAAATCCATGCTTTGCTCCTCCTGGCCCAGACAGGATGCCTCTTGCCACACAGTAGTTTCTGCTAGTACCCATTTCTGTAGGTACCTCAACTACACGCCTATCACGGGCCATGACGAGCTTTCCACCCCATTACTATCCTGGGCTTCGCCAGGATGTATGCTAGATCTCTCAATTTACTCGCATGTTTGGCCTGCTTCGGTTGCAGAAAAATTCCTAGCCAACACGCCTTGGGGGAGACTGAGTCTGACGACAAGCAAACCTTAGCTAGGATCACGGCCACTTCATCCCAATATTGGCGTATTACCCTGCAGGCCAGAACATATGCATCAGGTCTGTGTTGAGCAGGCTACATTTCGGACACACGTGTTGTTGCATTACCAAATTTTACAATTTCTTCGGAGTTAAGCATGCTCTACGAGTGACATATAACTGGATCAGCTGTAGTTTTGCATTTCTGGACAATTTCTTGAGGTACTCCATAGTCCTTCTACAGGCAGCATCTGACAGCTGCTCTTGCAAATCTACTTCCCAACGTTTCTGAGTCCGTATTGATTGCTATCTGGTCTCACCGTCAGTATCTCATATAGTCTTGATACTGTGTGACCACCTTCAAAGATATCAAAGTGTTTCAATTGTTTCATCTTCTATCCATATTCCCTCCCCTCTTGGCCATTTCGATTTTATTCTATGGAGAAGTGAAGCGTAGGTTGTGTTGCCCTTCCCGAACTCCTGATTCCGATACAATCTCGCTAAATGTCATCAGTCGTCCCTCTTTCAGTATATCTCCCAATCTCGCCACCCCTCTGAACTCCCAGTATTTCCTGGCATTCAGCCTAAGTTGCTGTACTTGTCTTTTTAGCTTCACCAGTCGTATCTGGGGTGGGAAGAGTGTTTCGTTGCCCAGAAAACGTCAGACTCTTTGCCACATCACAATGCCTAGCTTCAGCCACAGAACGGTTTGAGATAATGTTGTACTGTGGTCCAACCCATCTTTTTTCGGAAGAATTTAGTGCATGCCGGTTGTAATAACCCAGTATCTTGGGTCTGTCATGTGACAGCCAGTACGTGACAAACTGTAGTTGGCACGTCAAAAAGTACCTCTCAGAGTCTGGCACTTTTATCCCTCCCTGTTCATATGGTTGCTGTAGTTTCTCCAGCGACATCTTACACCTCGAGTTGTGCCACAGGAAGCTCCAGCAAGTGGTGGTCAGTGTCTTAAAGGCTTTGGGAATATTAAATGGAATATTCATAAAATAATGAAGCAGCCTCAGAAGCACAACCATCTTCATCAGCGATGCTCTTCCCATCAATGAAAGCAGCAGCTTGGCCCAAAATTTCAAGGAGTTCTCCATTTTATTCACCGCCTTCACAACGTTTTGCACATGTTCTACTTTAGGGTCATGGAAAAGGTCTACTCCGAGGTATCTGAATGTATCGATTTCCCATTTAATTTGGTAACCCGCCCTCAGTCCTCCCCCTGTACCCTGCAAGGGGGAACAAGCTGGACTTCTGTACATTTATTGTAATCCTAGAAAGGTCTGCATAACGCTCAAACACGTCTAATATGTACTTTAAATTGGTCTCAGGTTGTTGTAGGTAAAGGAGCATAAAATCTGCATACAGGGAGATCAAGTGCATGTTGCCCAGTATTCTGATGCCGGAATCCTGGTATTCTTTCCACACCACTAGCTGCTCCAAGGCCAATATAAATAACAAAGGGGACCAGGGGCATCCTTGTCTCGTGCCTTTGTTTAACCTCCGTCGCTCCGATATAGTGCAGCCTGTCTTTACTCTCGCCATTGTATTGCTGTTCAGTAGCTTTACCGATTAGATATAAATGAGGCCTATACCAATACCTTTCAATACCGCTCGTAGCCAAGGCCACCTGACCGAGTCAAATGCCTTGACTGCATCTAGCGAGGTCACTGCCATAAGCTGGGCGCTGTCTTGGGTTTGGTCTATTACATGGTGCAGACGTCTTATATTACATGTGATGTTCCTATTTGGGTTGTAACCTAATTGATCTGGATGTATGAGTTTGTTAATTACTGGTTTCAACCTGTTAGCCATCAAAGCCATCAGAATATTTCCATCTTAGTTGAGCAGGAAGAGGGGTCTGTAAGAGCCACAATCTTTATCGGGTTTGTTAGGCTTCAATAATGGAATTATGATTGATTCCCTTAATGACAGTGGCAAAATGCCTTTTATATAGTGCTTCATACAACATTGCCAACAGCGAGGACGTGATCTCTGCCATGAATTCTTTATAGAGCTCACTAGGCAAACCATCTGCCCCTGGAGCCTTTCTGATGGTAACCCTCTTAATGTATGTTCCAAAAGGTATCTCGGGAGGATAGCTCAGGGGCAATGTGCTCACCTTGGAAGCAAGACGACATTGAGTAACATAGGTTCGATCCCTGGGTCTGCGCTTAGAAACCTCTGGGTATTAAGCATGTTACTTATAACTTAGTTTACCTAATCTGTCCTAGTGTACTAAGCAATCCTCTTGGAGGGTAACCGTTTCTCGGCACTCTGGCTGGGTGAATCTCGCTGTCCGTTCATGGCTTCTAATTTTATCTCTGCCTTACGTAAGTCATTCTCTATTGCGGCTTGGACCCCGTCCGCTTTTGCAATCACAGTCCCTGATCACCACATTGAAGTCCTCCCATAACGTACCCGCTGATTCTACACTACCGGTGTTAAGCGTAAAATACTCCTGCACCCCTTCTCTTAAATGTTCATGGAATGCTTTGTGCCTTAGAGCCTCACTCCGAAGTCTCCATGTCGGGATGCGTGTTTTTGGGGGGGAAACAAGCCATGTAATCATCAACGGGGCGTGATCTGACAACACCCGTGCTTTTTATTCTGCCTCCTTGAATTCACTCAGAGTGTCCTCTCCTGTAAAAATATAATCCAATCTAGTGTGCAAGCCCTGGGGTGCAGTGTAATGTGAGTAACCCTGGGCTTGCGGCTGAAGAGCCTGCCATACATCTGTGAGTTTAATTACTTGCAACAATGTGAACAGGGCTTTGGCAGAGGGGGTGGGGTGCATACATTTGTCACCTGATCTGTCCAGTATAGGGTTGAGCGTACAATTAATGTCTCCGCCCCATATCAATGTACCATCTGTGTGGACTTATTAGTGGGTGTAACTTGCGTAAATAAGCCGCTTTCTTGGTTTGGTGCGTACGTATTGATAATTCAAAATTCTCTGTGTTCAACCAGACCTCGCAATACAAACATCCTGCCCTCTTTATCTCGTAAGGTCTCAAGCACTCTCAAAGGTACCGCCGGTGCCACCCATATCACTACGCCCCTAACATAAGCAGAGTATGACGAGCCCAGGATCGTGCAATGCCATTTTTAAGCAAGTGCACTTTGTTTCTCGTTTGTAAGGCGAGTTTCAGTATGGATTCATAGGCGAACTCCCAACTAACTACCCCAGCTCCCCTGCACCCCTACCCCCCCAACAATTGCCCAGCTCAATTCCTTGTGCTCAGGCATTCCCACTTCTCCAGCATTGGATCTTTCATGGATTCACATGCTGTGAATATTCTCCGTCGTCGGGCTGGGCACCTCGGTCATTTTAACCTAGCTTTTTCCTATCGAATACTTTGACACTTTAGTGTCCTATTAACGTCCTTTTTGGGTGCTTTAGTCGCCACCAGTAGGACGTAGGCTATAAATAGACCCGCCCCCGCAGCTTCCCTTCAGATTTCAACCGTCTCCAAACTGTTGGGATCACCTCGTGTTCATTGTGTTTTTTGCACTTGCGTGTGCTATTTGTGTATGGAGATGGCTTCTGGGGCTCTGAAGAAGTCTCTGTTCCAGCCCTGTGTGACTTGTGGGCTGAAGGTGTATGAGGGTGACGGGCATATGGATTGCCTCTACTGCCTTTACCCCCATCACTCTGCTGACACTTGGAAAATTTGTAGAGGATTTTCGCAAAAGACTCTTAAGGACCGCAATCGGCGGTTGGTTTGTTGGCTTAATGAGGGCACCTACGCAGCCTCGGAGGTGGGGTCAGTCCGGAGCTTGTCCTCTGAGCGACCTGTGCAGTTGGCGGATCATCGCCGGGCGGCGTCGGCCGAGCCTACGGCTAAGAAAGCTTGCCCTGCTCCTGTGTCGGAAGTGGGGAAGAGCGGTAGATCCTCTTAGAGTAAGCAGATGTCGAAGGGTGCTTCTTCGTCCAAGCATGGTCGATCGGACCATTCCCAAGGGTCTAGTGATAGGCTAAGGCATGTGTGGAATTTGGGCTGACACCTGAGGAAGAACCGAAGGAGTGCTTCCTGCTCGATCACATGGGCAAGAGATGGAAAGCGGTATTCTCCGTGCCTATTCTGGACCACATGTGGCAGGAGGTCCTGCGCACAATGCGGCATCCCTTTTCCCAAAGGAAGACTGGAGAAAAAGTTTAAGGCCCTGGAATCTACCCCAAGTGCTTAGTGTCGCAGCCCACTCCTTAGTCTGTGGTGTCGGCGGCGGCCAGCAGTAAGACCAGGAGTCAGCACAAGTGTGTTACTCTTCCAGACAGTGAAGCCAGGAGACAGGATGCCTTTGGGAAGGTTTTGACTGTTGAAAGCGGCCAATTCCTTAGCGGTCATGGCGCGCTATGATCGTGAGATGTGGCATCGGCTAGCACCTATTTTGGAACATCTGCCGGAGGAGCACCGCAAGACTGCCATGCTTTTGGTGCGTGAAGGGGAGGAAGCTTCCAATCACAGTATTAATATTGCTGTTGACCTAGCGGAGTCCGGCTTTAAGCAGATTAACAATGGGGTAGTGCTGCGTCGCCAAACCTGGCTTAAGTGCACAGACGTTTGCCCGGAGGTGCATTATAAGGTTATCGACCTGCCTTGTGAGGGGGAGCATTTGTTTGGTGAGAAAATTGATGACGCCCTCAAAGGGATGAAGGAAGACTAAATCATTGGGGGCTTTACACAGTAGGTGCTCTTTTCGCTCCTTTCGACTATTCTGGGGGGCTTCGGGTAAAGCCCGGTTTGCTTCCACCAGAGACCGGTGTTACGGTCGGTCAGGTTATTCCTCCCAGGGGTACAGGAGATCGGCGCAGTCAGCACAGAAGAGTCAGGACTTTCAGGCCCAGTGGAAAAGGGGTGCACAGCCCTCCACCTCTAAGGGGAGGCAGGCTAAACCCCAACAATGACTGCCGTCAGGACAATCTACTGGGGGGCAGGGTGACGATGCACACGGACGAGTGGTGCAAGATTACGTCGGATCATTGGGTGTTGGACACTGTGCATCTAGGCCACTCGCTGGAGTTAAAGTGTTCCCCGGTTTCCATTCCTCCGGTGTATGCCTTGCAACCTCACCTTCCCATCCTGCGGCAGGAGGTAGTTCTTATGCTACAGAAAGGGGCTATAGAATTGGTTCCGGTGGCAGAGAGAGGACAGGGGGTCTATTCCCGCTACTTAGTAGTGAAGAAATCCAACGGCAAGTGGCGGCCCATACTGGATCTTCGGGCGTTGAACAAGACTCTGCAACGCCTGAAGTTCAAGATGCTCACTCCTCATGAAGTTATCTGGTCGGTACAGTCGAACAAGTTTCTGGCGTCTTTCCCATGCATCAACGGCACCGCAAGTTACTGCGGTTTGTAGTAGGAGAAGATCATTAACAGTTTCGGGTACTCCCGTTTGATTTAAAGTCGTCCCCCAGGACGTTTACAAAATGTTTGTCGCCAGTGTCAGCAGGGCTCCAACGGGAGGGTCATCGTGTATACCCATACCTGGACGACTGGCTGGTGCGAGGCTCGTTGCCAGGGGAGGCGCAGGAAAGTCTGGGTGCTACCATGCAGCTGTTGCAACGGCTAGGCTTTGCCATAAACTTCGAGAAATCCTTCCTGTCGCCTTCCAGGGACTTGGTGTTTCTGGGGGCGGAGTTTCAGACTCAAATGGGACTTGTGAAGCCCTCGGGCGAGAGGGTCATGAAGCTCCGGCAAAGGGTGGCAGAGTGGAAGATCGGCGCAAGGGTGTCGGTCCAGACCTACATGTCGCTGCTGGGGTCCATGGCGTCATGCATTCCGCTGTTGCCAAATTGTCATCTCTTCATGAGGCCGGTGCAAGAGTCCGGTGGGCTCAGAGTCGCGGTTCTTGGTCAGACAGGTTGGTGATCGACGGCGCTCTGGTGGAAGCACTTTGCTGGTGGCAGTGCTTGGACAATCTGGTTCGGGGCATGCAGTTGTTGGAACCAGAGTTCCAATTTACGATTGTGCCAGGTGCCTCTCAGATGTGATGGGGGGGGGGGGCGCATCTCAGCGGTTCCCAAGTCCAAGGCCTATGGTCCTGGTGAAGGTCGCTTACACTTAAATTTGCTCCAGTTGAGAGATATATGATATTTTATTTCTATCGCGCTCGTACACAAGTGTTGCAGAGCGCAACAAGGCAAGGGAAGGGAAGGGAACAGGGGAGAACAAAACAACGATCTTACTAGGCACAGTGACATTGAGAACGCGCAAGTGCATGGGAGATGGGGAGGGGAAAGTTTGTGGAAGTGGGGAGAAGTGGAAAGTGCGAAGCAGAGGAGAAACAGATAAATAACAATAAATAAATAATAAAGGCAACAAGCAGTTTTAGTGCAGCCAGCAATTTGCAAGTGCTAGGTTTAAGGCAGCAGAAAGGGTTGGTCTGATAAGTGCAGGAAGAAAAAGGGGGGGCTGTATGGGTACAGATACAGACCCCAGTGCAAGGGGTGGCCTGGAGGCAGTGTGGGAGGGTGAGCAGGTACCTGGGCCCGGAGGACAGAGGATGGCCAGGTGCACAGTGCCAAGAGCGAACAGATCAGCAGGGGAGAAGGGGAGCGAAGGCAGAAGAAAAGAGGAAGGTCTTGAGGTGCTTACGGAAACAGAGATGGTTCTCCTCAAGTTTTAGAGTGCAGGGAGGCTGTTCCAGAGGGAGGCCCCAGCCGAAGACAGAGATCTACCCCCAGCTCGTTTCTTTGAAAAATGACTGACCCTGAGGGAGTTGGAGGTAGAGGAGCAAAAAGCTCGAGAGGGGAGGTATTTGCGTAGGGATAGTTGAAGGTATTTTGGACCCAGGCGCCAGAAAGCCTTGTGGACAATGCAGAGGGTTTTGAATTTAATCCTTGCATCCACTGGGAGCCAGTGGAGAGATTTCAAAGCTGGAGAGATACGATCCCAGGGCTTGAGGCCAAAAACAAGTCTTGCAGCCCTGTTCTGGATTAGTTACAGAGGGCGGAGAGTAGAGGCAGGTAGATTTAGAAAGAGGCTGTTACAGTTGTCCAAGCTAGAGAGAACCAGAGCTTGGGATACCATGAGAGCAGTTCATTGGTCCCTCAAATCGTTTCTACCGCGCATTCGCGGTTCGGTGGTGAGGGTGTTGACAGACAATACCGCCACAATGTTTTATCTCAGGAAGCACAGGGGCACGCATTCCAGGGTGCTGTTGAAGGAAGCACAGGAACTTTGGCATTGGGCTCTGTTGCACGACATTGGCATTGTGGCTTTTCATCTGCCGGGAGCGTTGAATGTGCAGGCAGATGCGCTCAGCAGGGATTTAGGTCAGCTGCACTAATGGCAGCAGAAGGAGCAGCAGGTGTCCATGATCTTCCGAAAGTGAGGACCTCCTCCGTTGGATCTCTTTGCAACGATTGAGAACAAACCGTGCAGGGAGTTCGCCAGCAGGTGGGCTCACCCCGAGTCTCTGGTGGATGCGTTCTCGTTCCCGTGGACGGGCCGGTTCGCGTATGCATTTCCTCCGTTTCCGCTCATCCAACGGACCCTCCAGTAGATTCGGAGATACCCATGCTGTGCGATTCTGGTGGCTCCGTTCTGGGCCAGGCAGCCGTGGTTTTCAGATCTCCTTCACCTGTCGGTGGCGGAGCCGATTCGGTTGGAAGCGACGCCAGACCTTCTGTCTCAGGACAAGGGCGCTGTGTGGCACCACAATCCGGGATCCCTCAGCCTGATGGCTTGGCTCCTGACTACTCCGAGTTTGGCCTCGTAAGGGTTTCCAGTGACTGTCGCCGTATTTTGGAGGCGGCAAGTGCACCGTCCACAAATGTCTCCTATACATGTAAATGGAAAAGGTTTTGTGTGTGGTGTAAGAGCCAGCAGGGGGTGGACCCTTTGAACATTTCCTCTGAGACGTTCTCTCCTACCTGTTGCAGTTGGCGGAAAGGGGACTGGCATTATCCTCCATAAGGGTAGACTTGGCAGCGATTTCTAGATTTACTCGAGGCGACATGCGGCTCCTCTGTTTTGTGATCGCCTAATCAAGCATTTCTTGAAGGGGTTGTTTCGTACTTTTCCTACGGTAACGAAGTTTGCGCCAATGTTGAGCCTTAATGTGGTACTTTCGGGTCTGATGAGACCTCCGTTTGAGCCGCTGTCGACGACTCCTTTGCAGTTTCTGTCATGGAAGGTGGCTTTTCTGGTGGCCATTACTTCGGCCAGGAGGATATCAGAGTTGCAAGCATTGGTTGTGGACCCCCCATACTTGAGGTTCTTGAAGGACAAGTTTGTGTTGGCTACCAATCCGCATTTAATCCCTAAAGTGCCAACGACGTTTCACAAACTCTCTTCTCTGTTTTGCTCTCGTTTTTTGCTTCAGCGTCCAGGCCTGTGGAACGGGCTCTGCATTCGCTGGATGTAAAGAGGGCGTTGAAGTTTTATTTGAATCGTACTCATGATTTTAGAAAATCTAAACAGCTATTTGTGGCTTATGGGCCGTCCATCAAGGGACGGGCAATCTCCAAACAAGGACACTTTCATTGGGTGTCCTCTGATATTTCGTTCTGCCACGCTAAAGCTGGGAAGCCTTTGGGAAGGACTCCGAAGGCACATTCGACGAGGTCTATGGCTTCACCGGCGGCATTATGGTCGGGGATTCTGCTGGTGGACATTTGCCAGGCGGCCTCCTGGGCAGTGCTGCATAATTTTACCCGGCATTACTGTCTGGGGCAGCAGCATGGTGATGTGCAGGTGGGACTGGCGGTCCTGCAACGCCTATTTCAGTAAGGTAACCCCCGCAGCTTAGGGGTGTTTATTTTTTAACTTGATCACTGTATGGGTTTATTGGTCTCATGTATGTGATTATGTTTCTGTATTGGTTTGCCTTTACACTCCACCATGCATGATTGGTACTGCTATGTATGAAAGATCCAATGCTGGACAAGGGAGTAGTTTCTTACCTGTAACTCCATTTCTCCAGCGTTGGTATCTTTCATGGATTCACATGCGCCCTCCGGCTGCCCCTGCAGGCAAACCTGGTTCGGGTTCCCTCTAATTTGGAGGTTAAAATCTGAAGGGAAGCCACGGGGGTGGGGCTGTTTATAGCCTACGTCCTATTGGTGGGGACTAAAGCACCCAAAAAGGACATTGATAGGACATTAAAGTGTCGAGGTTTTCCATAGGAAAACGCTAGGTTAAAATGACCGAGGTTCCCAGCCTGACGACGGGGAATATTCACAGCATGTGAATCCATGAAAGATACCAACGCTGGAAAAATGGAGTTACAGGATCTTGCTCCAGGATCTTGTCTGGTACATGGGCGGAGTAGGCAGATACGTCAGTATCTGAACAAACAAATCCAGTCGTAGGTGTTGGACGCTCCTGCGTGGTGCAATCTTAAATAAGCTCCATGTTGTCGACTCCTGCATTTCGCAAACTCTCATTTTCCTGAGCCTACCATCTGTTGGGTCGTACTGCTGCTGTGTCATGTATTAATCAACCTCTCCAGCCTTGTTGCGGACCTGGTCTCTGAAGTGCGTCTACTCGGCTCCACTCGTACCGCCTCTGCTCCGATTGGCAAAATCTGCGTGTCCATCCATTCAGTCTCGTCTTCCGGATTATCAAAGAAACTTGTGCAACCTTTGTAAATCACGTTTAGTCTAGCCGGATATAACATGTACTTCAGGTTGGCCACGGAGTCTTTTTTTTTTTCACCGATATGTAATTAATCTGCTGCTTATGCACCTGTAGGATGCAATGCAGGTATGCCGTTATTGTGGCAGACACACGTTGAATCGTCCCACCTCTGCGGAAGTATTCAAGGATCTTTTCCTTATCTCACCTCAGCGGGACTCCTCATCAATGATCTATGCGCCCTTTTGAACGTGAAGCCTTGAGTGAGGGCGCCTGGACCGATTTCTTGCTGCAGTAGGGTCTCTATGTAGTTGGTCGGGTCCGTTCCTTCTTCCCCTTCCGGGAGTCCAATAATTCTTACATTATTACGTCTTGCTCTTCTACTCTGCATCTTCAGCTCTGTCTTCGAGGTTACGCAGCTGTTGTTGCAGTACCTTGACTGCTTTAGTGGTGCCCTTCAGGCCACTTGTATTCTCTGTCACTGTCCGTCTTTTCCAGTGTTCCGGTGCGTTCAGCGAGCGCCCTCGCATCTTGTCGTAACACGTTCACATATATGCTGATGGCATCTATTTTGGTTTTAAGAGACTATTTCCGCGATGCTATCTGCTCCTTTTGAGATGGTGAAATTGCCTGGGTGGGACCTTCTGCTGGGAGCGCAGATTTTGTGCACGCTTCCAAAGTTTGCTGCTTTCCTTTGAGTTTTAGATGCAATGATCCGTTGCCGCCTCATCTCTCAGCACCCCTGCCAATGGTTGCGTTAGCAGGCCGTGACAAATTCTCTGCTTACCGGTCAGTCCTCATCAGAGGCTGTTGTCGCTATCCCATCAATTGCATACTGGAGCATACCGGCCCTTGACGGGTATGGTTACCACCTTGCTTCCTGGTGCCAGTTCCCTTAACTAACCTCCATCCTGCACTTTATCTTGCTGGAGGGGCTTGGATCTCGCTGAGTGGGTCTGCACCGTATTGTTCCATCTCGCTTTGCTTAACAGGCAGCCAACGGAGGACACTGCTTTTTTACCAGAGTTGTACTGCAGGCTTCTGCGGTCTGTTCAGCCCGCAGTTGATGGGCTTTACAGCTGGTGACTATCAGTTCCTTGGTTTCTGTTTTGGCTTGCATAGGGCTCCTGTAGGTGTATTATTTATGCTCTCATAGCCACAGGGCTGTCCTACTATCCGGATCTGAAAATGATGTCCCACAGGGTCTCTGGGACAGGGGACCTTTGGGCATCTAAATGTATATTGCTCTTGTTTTTATTTAGTGTCTCAGGCCGCTTCCACAATCCTCACACACAGCTCTTGCTGCATGTGTCAGCTGGAGCTATGGTTGCCCTTCTTCATGTGCAGGATGTCCCGGGCTGGATTATGTATTTACTCATCTCTTCAAACACTGTTGCTCAGGCACTTACTTTGTTTGGTGCTCCTGCACTCTTGTGCTACTGGTCCGGTTTCCGCCTTTCACTGGGCCTATAACCTGTTAGTGTTTGTCTAATATTATTGCACACCCTGCTTGCAGCGTAGCGTCTCTGGGCATGGTGCTGCTATTTTCCTTGCTCTCTATTGTGAGCTTCCTCGTTTATATTTCCACACAGAGATTCCCACGCTGTATCAGCGTATCATTTGCATTGTATTGCTGCCGCGGGGTCCTAGGTGGTGCTCCCGGCAAGCACCCAGTGATTTAGGCATACACCCAGGCCTGTTACTTCCACTGGCCTCTCCAGCCTTCTTTGTGCTCACTAGTTCAACCTCAGCTTGGTCCGCCCCTTCGCTGTATTAGAGGCCAGCTTACTAACTTGCGGTCCGCCCGTGCATCTAATGCACTTCTCGGGCCCGCTTCCACTGTGGTGCACTTCTTTGTGATGAACAAGGCCAGCTCCCTTTCTGGTCTGCTCCACGCAGCAGCGGGGTCAGCTTCCACTATGATCTGCCCCCGTTGATGATAATAAAAGTTGAGCGTGTCCCAATTGTACAATGCAATGTTACAATGGCGAAGGTGGGTACCTTCCCGAAATCTCACCAGTTACCTTGCTTCTCCTCTACCGGCCCACTGCCCACGCCAAGGTCTACTTACCATCGGCCCTCCGTGGCCCGACCCGTGGCCGTGCAACAGTCGACAAGGGCAGCAGTGCCAACAAAGTCCCACAGCTGTCGGCAGCAGTTTGGACCTTCTTCGGGGGGGGGGGGGGAGACATTCTCAGCTCTGCATCGTCCCACTCAGCAGCCAAGTCTCTTCTCGGCTCAACCAGCTCGCAAAGTCCTTTGTTCTTGGGACGCCGCCATCTTGCATCCGCATTAGCTCACCAGGTCGGAAACTTTGTTCGGCTCGATCATCGCAGAAGTCTCCTCCACAATGTTGAAATTGGTGCATGGCTGTGCACTGCACCTTCATGTCTGTTATCTCGGCTGGCGTTTGCACTAGATGGAGCCACCAGAATATCCAGGATCAGTGACGGATCAGCAGGAGCAACCAGGGATGCGACCTACTGCATGGCTGCCTAGCCACGCCCCTCCTCCTATTTTTCCTATATCTCCTTGTCACAAAATAAATGGTGCCATCGTCTTTCCTCACTCGGAAAGGTTCCCTACACTCTTGTTTTTCCTTCGTAAAATCCTCTTAAACTATCCAAAAAATAATAATAAAAAATGAAATCTCACCACGTGGCCTTACCGCACTTTACTTTCACCCATGCATGCCACACTCCCCCACACACGCTACTCCTCATTGTTATCCCTCGCAATGGGTGTACTCAGGTCTACGTGTTCAGCTGAGCTCCTCTGTCACAGGATTCCAATATCCACCTGCACTCTCCCAGGAGCTGCGCCTCGCTCCAAAGAAAAGACAGGAATTCTTTAAAAATGTCTCCGGAACACCGTTGCGAGCTGGGGACTGGCTGCTGCAGGTGGGTACAGCCCTTTCAGAGAAGTGGCGTGGAAGCCTCTGTTGTCGCCAGAGTCGCTGGGATCACGTCAGGGGTCACCAAATTTAGGAAAGTCCCATGACGCACACAGCAGAATAAATATAACCCACTAGGGAAAAAGGCCCAATTCAACTCTTGCACGGATAACAAGTTTTATTTCCATACAAAAGGAAAAGCACCAGAAAGAACTCTGCTGCCACAGAACGTTCTGGCAAAATCTGCATGAGCTACACATTAAGAAGGTTCACAGCGTCATCTTTGACATCATTATAAACATTAAAAACCTGCGCTGCTGGATGGTGAGACCCTACACATAGGTCACCTGCTCCTTAGCGGATGCCAGGCCATTGGTCCCTTCCCCATCCGTCCATCTTCTTCTACGTGGGGCGATGTTGCAGTAGTCATCGGTCAGCAGACAGCCAAATAGCAATTATATTACAAACTAAAAAAACACATCTGTCTATGTAACAGTGCACCTGGTACGAACAGACAGAGGCCCAGGGGGAAAGCCAAGGTCATACTAACTCACACCCTTCACTTGCTCCCAGACAGGCCAGCACTTCTCCAAGGTCTCCGACCCTCGTTCTGGGCTATCATTTTATCCCTCCCTGAACCTCGCAGCACAAATCACATGACCCAGAAGTGAAGGCAGGCAGGCCCTGCTTTCATATCTTTTTGATCGATAGGGGGGTCCTACAGGTTTATGGTCAGTTCTGGTACATTGGAATTCAGGGGTCCTAAAGCCAGGGCATATGGGTACTATAATTTAGGATTAGGACTGGTGGGGGTTGGAGGCCCATGCCCTGCTTCTCATGGGATTGTGCTGTTCAGACACTCAGCCCTCCTCCCATGGCCTTGCGTTGCACATTCTTCCCAGGCCCCAAAGGTTGTCAACATTTTAGGACAATGAAGGTTTTATGGCTCAGTGTAGCTCTGGCCTTTCTCATCAGTGTCTGGGATACAACCTATTCCTTTGCTCGTGTTTGCAGGCTAGGCCTGGGGTGGTGACTGCAGCGCTACGTTTTAAGCTTTGTGCCATAGTATGGATGCTAATATCTAAGATGGCTGCTATTCCTGCATGTGCACTACACCTACGAAATATGCGACAATGTAATCGTACATAAGCCTTTACGGCACCCCTGTTCCCTTGGTCTCTTACAGTACCTGTGATGGCCTTTCCCTTATGCCGAAGCGCTTGGGGTGTGGGAAGGCTGTGCCCTCTTCCCAACAAGGTCTTAGGTCACGTGACCTAGATGCACCTGCTCACCAACTGTAAAGGCAACGAGGATGGATGGCTATTTAAGTAAGGAAAAAGGGTGGTAAAACAAGAAGGCACCAACATATTAGCATTGATTGATAGGTGCGTGGGGCTTAGGACATGTAACCTACATCCACTTGCACTTGCTTACCAACTGCAAAGGAAAAGAAGCTGGAGGGCTGCTTAAGTAGAGAAAGAGGACGGCAAAACAAGAAGGCACCAACAGGTTAACAGTGGTTTTCAGGTGGATGGGGCTTGGGTCACGTGACCTAGACCCACTTTGCCTTGCTCATCAATTGCTAATCAATTGGTTCTACATGTCTATCAAAGGAAAACATTTATTTTAAGTCCCGGGCCAGGTAACACATTTAGTTGTACAGGAAAAGCGGTTCTTGGTCTTAGCAACGCTATAACACATAGATGATGTAAAGCAATTGGACAAAACCCTTGGCAGATCTCAACAGTGATTTCTATACTTGGTTCCTTTACTGTGATATTGTTGAATCTCAGAGGGTGGGCGACAGGTATGCACCTATGCTCAGAGACATACCAATCAAAGGCATGAACAAATCAGTTGTGAATATTCAGTATATTAAAAGCCGACTGTGGAAGTGTCTAAAGAACATTTTGATACTATCAACATTGTAATAATGGATGATCAGGCTTTTACTGTCTCATTTAAGCATGCAAGGGTGATTGCAAAGCTACATATTTGTCCTTGTACGATCTTTGACCATTATTTATCATTGTGATGAAAAACTATGGTTATCCTGTCGTTTATAGGGATTATTTATTTATTCATTGTTCGCTTGTTAGCCGTTTACACAGCAAATAAATTCTGTTTCAAAGCACCCACAGGGCAACAGAGAGGGGGCATGGGGATGAGAAGCATAAAAATACATAAACATAATGTGTGTCAAAAATCTTTATTCAGATTGATCCTTTAGCACAGAACAACACAATCAGTCACAATTAATATATAACAAACCACAAACCGTAAATCCACATGAAAATAAAACCATACACTTAGTGAAGGAAGATAAAAACACATTAAAATTAACAACCATGAGTTGTTAACCTTGGATTCTAACCTTAATAGGAGAGCAGGGCTTGCATCCTCAATACTGCATTACAGAGGTCTGATTGGACTACAAGAGGAGAGCACAGCTCGCAACCTCATTGTGGCCTGTGAGTGGTTTAAATCAATACCCGACAGCCTGCTTCTTAAAAGAAAAGCCAGGGACAATGGACATACCTTGCAGATTGATTGAGATATTTGTGTAGTGCTTGTATCACAAACTGAATTGAAACACAGCACAAATGTTAGACCTGAGGGTATCGCTAAATATTATCCCCACCAAAAATATTGCCATATATATATGGTTGTCTGGAACAGCCATAGCCGATATTTTTGGGGGGGATAATTTTTGGGGTTTTTGGGAGCCGGGGTGTCTCCCGGTCCTTTAAATATAATGCAGTGGTTGCGGGGGTGTCCCCGGCAGGTTCCATGCCTTAATATCACTGCAAAAATATGGTGATATTTTTGCATGGCAATATATTTGCAGGGATATTAACACATGGAACCGACCCGAGAGCATAGCTCAATCAGTCCATCAGAAGTTATCACTCGCCTGCCCTTTCAGATGGTGTATCTCACTTTTATTTAAACAAATAGGTTTTACATTTTTTCCGAAAAACTGGCAAAGCCTCTATTTTTCTTAAATCGAGTGGAAGGCTGTTCCAGAATTTTGGTCCAAAACCGGAAAATCTACAGTCTCCTCTAGACACACATTGAGTTATTGGAACTGTTAGCAAGTGCTTGTCTTTTGATCTCAGAGACCGAGTTGGTTGGTAACGATGTATCTTTTCCACCAAGTAATTAGGGGCTAGATTGTTCAGGCATTTAAAAATGATACATCCTATTTTAAATTTAATCAGATCTTAAACTGCCATCCATTGGAGTGATCAACGCAGTCCTGATATGGGTGTTGACTTTCTTACTCCAAACACCACTCTAAGTGCTGCATTTTGTGCCTTTTTCATTCGATGGATTTGTTTGGCAGCTGCCCCCATCAGCAGACTATTTATTACAATAGTCCAACTTAGAATTTATTAGGGCTCCTACTACTGTGGCTTGGTCTTTTTTGGGGACATAGGCAAGTGGCTGTCAAAGCAGCCGTAGATTGTAATAAGAGGCCAAACCTTTGCAGTCACCTGCCTGTCACAACCCAGGTTACTCTGTCATATGCATCCCACATTCTTAATTCTAGGTGCATATTTAAATTCTGATCCCAGAAAAACCAGCGGAAGAGGGCATCTAGTTCCATCGATCAGATGTTTTGGGTCGAAAAGAATTACCCCAGTCTTATTTGGATTAAGTTGCAGCCAGTTTGTGGACATCCAAGCTTCGACTTCATTCATGCAGATACTAAGTTATAGGAAGGATTCCTCAACATTGTTTAGTCTGATGAACACCTGTGTGTTATCTACATGTGACTGAAAGCTAATGTTATGTCTTCTCAGTATAGCCATGAGAAGACGTAGATAAAGATTAAATAGCAGCAGAAATAAAGATGACTGTTGCTGGACTCCGCAACACTGCCAACGAGAATCTGAAAGAAAGCCCCCCAACTTCACTTGTTGTCGGCCTGACAGAAACGAGGAGAACCATTTGAGGGCGATTCCCGAAGCCTTTCCCACTTTCCTCAATCGTTCAATAAGGATGCTTTGGTCCACAGTGTCAAAGGCCGCAGATAAGTCCAACATTACAAGGAGAGACCGTTCTCCTTGGTCTACAGCCTGTAGCAGCTCATCCCATATCGCAACCGGTGCAGTTTGTTCCATACATCGGATGAAACCCTGATTGCAGAGGGTCCACTATACCTTCTCCCTCCACAAATTCCTGAAACTGCATTGTGGCCACTTTTCCTAGGATTTCTCCTGGCCATGGAAGACCTGCCACTTTTCGGTAGTTTTGGAGGTTATCAGGGTCTAGACCAGCCTTCTTCGGTAGTGGCGTAATGATAGACATTTTAAGATCATCTGGAACTAGTCCCTGGCTCAGTGACATATTTACAAAATTTGTCATGAATGGTTTTATGTCTGATGCTAGTCGCTTAGCCACACATGCTAGACGGGGGGGAAAGTAGGTTGTTAGTTGGTTTAAGAGCCATTAGGAGGAGATGTAGGACTTCTTCTGTCAATGTATTAAAACTAAATACTTTCTTATGCTCTGTTTTTTGTTTCTTGTGCGCCTTGAGGCCTACTGGCGATGTGGCGTGTTTTAAGAATTGAAATAAATAGAGACTCCCCTGTGAGTCCTGTATCAGGCTGGCTGCATGTCTCCCTCACTTCTACTTTCTCACCTGTGAAAGGGTTCCCTGTATGGTCTTAATGGTATCCAAAAAGAAGTTATTAAATATATTCGCCTGTTCTACTGAAGGTTCCCTCCCACAGTGGTTCCATGTGTTAAAATCGTGGCAAAAACAGCCGTGGACCCAAAATATCGCCACAAAAAGGCAGTGGTTTTGCCGCTGCAATCCATGTAAAGGATGCAGGGACACCCCTGCCATCCCCAGACCATTATACCATTTAAGGAGAGCGGGGGACACCCCCACAACCCCGGCTGACCTTAAATGGTATAATGGGGTACACCTTTACCGGGTCAAACCACTGCATTTTTGCCGTGATTTTTTGCACAGGCGATATTTTTGCCCCATTTTATCACTGCATACCCCACACACTGAGTATTCTTTTGACTGATGAAATTTGAAATAACCCGGAAGAGTTCTTATGCCTGATTGGCAGCTGCGTCTATCTTACCACTAAGAAAGTCTGCTTTAGCTCTAAAGATTGCTATTTTATATTTATTTTAACATTTCTTTAACTTTATTTAAATTTCCTGGGATTCTTGCTTTCCTCCATTTTCTTTCAACTCCCCTTAATGCTCTCTTCAGTTCAAGTACCTGGGAGGTGAACCACGGTTTAGAAACCTTCATTGGTGCTGTAGCTCTTAGTGGAACATTTTGGGTACTGATGTTTTCCATCAATATTGCCCCTTGTTTAAACAAAGCATCACAGTCCCCTATTAACTTGGTAAAAGCCAGTTCTTTCTGCAGCTCCATGCCCTGGATTCTCTCCAGTTCTTTGGGCTCGCAGCTTGATGTCATGCCATTTGCACTAAGAGGCTTTTTAAGGGGACTTTTGCTGTCCACCGAGAACAGCCTCAAGTACTGGTCTGACCAGGAAATGGGCAATGTTTCCTTAATCAGAATTCCCTTTCCTCTTACGAATAATATGTCTAAACAATGGCCGAGGTTATGGAACGCTGAAATAATAAGGGGCGACAAGTCATGCAAGTGCATTATCTCCCAGAGTTGTTTAGTGTCTGGCCCGATTGCTTTTCTAGCTAGATATTAAAATGACCTAAACAGAGAATATTGTTATACTTGCTCTCTGTGTTAATAAGGTACTGGTCCAGTCCTTCTAGAAATTTACTAGCAGTGCCTGGGGGCCTATAGGCAAGTAATATTTTTAGAGAGCTATTTGGTAATGTAGATATCACCAAATGTCCTTTTTCTGCCACTACATCCCGCTGCTAAATTTCAAAATGTGAGACTTTTATTTGTGATTTATAGATAACTGCTATTCCTCCTCTTGTTTTCCTAGTGCGATCAATGTTTTGCATTAAGTACCCTTCTGGTAACAGAATATACCACATAGCATGTGATGTGTCCCTGAATCAAGTTTCCGATAGAAAAAGTATATCTAGCTTATAATCCTCTATAAGATCATTCATTTCTACTGCATGCCACACTGCTGATCTAACATTCAGCAGTCCTACATTAAGGGTTATACCCCTTGCTGGTTCGACCTGTGCCAAATTTACTTTCTTTATTTCGATACCTAGAGCCCGGATTTTATTTAAGGCACGTACAGATAGGGAGCCTTTATCATTCCTCAAATGGTACAGTGCCTCACTATCTAATCTAATATTATTCATTGTGTTCTGTACTGGCTAATATCCTCAGGTATGAATCCACATAAATTCCGTACCTCTCCCTAATAATGGTTCCTCAGTTGATTAACGTCACGCAGCGTCCCTCACCAACTGCCGAATCAGGCTGCAAACAGGCCTAAACAGGATTCCCGCTGACGCGGCCAGTTATGGCCTGTGACACGTGAGACTGGCGTCACCAGCACTGTGCAAGCTCTAGTGGTGATGGGAGATGGAGTTTTAAACTCCTGCATCCCGTAAATGCCCTACAACACAATAAGCGTATGTCTATGCAAACAACCCCTGCTCAACCAGAATGGCTTCCAGGTTTATCAGTGGTATGGAGGTATGCAACGCACAATTCAGTATACAATTCCTTTAATCATTAAAACATAGTATAAAATGCTAAAAATGCTTTTAAATAACATTTTCTAGTAAAACAGTCTAGGTATTTATTATTCACGATTTTAACGTGTCCTTAGTCACCGGTATCACTATCAACCGTGACTGGGTGCCGCTGCACTAACGCAGAGGCAAATACCACATTCTACTCTAGTGTGTTAGTGAGCAATTGCACTCCGCCTAAGCCCCATTAAGAATGGACACAACAATGTAAAATGAATAATTTATTTGCCTTTTTTACAAAGTGAGCATACACCATTATTTTGAGGCGACCAACCTTGCGCATGTGTACCAGGCAGTATACAATATACCCAGTCCGAAACTAATATTTAGGGAGCGCTCATACGGGAGATGAATGCTGTCCAAGAACGGTTTGCTGTTTCCCATTGAATTGAGTAGGAGGAATACAGAGGCATTTTTTTGGAGCATGCATTTGGATCTCTAGGTTCCTAAATGTATTGCGTTTGGCAGTTAACTTGAGCTCACCCCCTGGGGTTTTCCCCAGAAGTGTCTAGCACTTAACCCACACAATATCTTTTTCATATGTAGGACCCAGCCCTATTTTTTTGCTCCTTCCAATTGCATGAAGTCACTCAAAGTATCTTTAACGGGGCCAAGCTTGTGGAGGACCAAAGCCTCTGCCAATAAAGGGCTGGCCTAAGGGCAATCCGATCCGCCGTAGGCAGTATTTGGAGTTCTAAGTGAATCAGCGCAGTTGGTGCATTTTTAGGCAAGAGCAGCAATTTCTTTAAGAAAATAATCTCGACTGGGGATAATAATTGTGTATTGGCGAAACCCCAGATCTCAGCGCCGTAAAATGACGCAGGCAGTGCTTTTTTGTCAAATAGTGCCAGGGCTGGTGTAATTGCCCCACTACCATAGCTCGATAAAAAAGACTGAATTGCCCTGCATTATTTACTTAGGATGACCTTGGATTTGGTCAGTTAGTCTGACCACGCCCCCAAACTTGTTAAACCTAATCCAGTTAGTCGACGTACCCAACTTGGTCCAGTGTAAGGCCATTGACTTCTATTTTCACCTGGCAAGGCTTGGAAAAGGGGGTTTAAATACCATAACTTTAGTTTTAGGCCTTATTGATCTTTAGGACAAGCTCCTTTTTGTCAAAAATGTGTTTAGGGCCACTTTCAGGCCAGCTCGGCTAGTAGCAAGAATGGCTGCATCAACCGCATAAAATAAGGTATGCAATTTTTTTAGCCAATTCTAGGGGCATCCAAGGCACCTGCCTCCAATGCATCCACAATTTCCTGGATGTATAATAAGAAAATGAGTGGGGCCAGGACACATCCCTGACGGACCATTTTCAATATATCAAACTGATCGGTCAAGTCCCCTCCCAAACCGTATCGCACACTAGCCTGATTGTGGGCATGTAATAATTCAATAGCATCACGCAATTCTTTTTAAATTTTACGTTTTTTCAAGGTTTGCCACAATAGTGCTCTTGGTGGCACAGAATCAAACGTTGTTTTAAGGTCCAAGAAGATAACATACGGCTTCATGTTTTGCAATTTTGTATATTTCTGGATTAACAGGAACAGTAGAAAACAATGGTCCACTGTGCCCCCGGTCAGTTCAAAACCCAGCTTGGGCATTCTAATATGCCATGTGTCATCTACCCATTTTTGAAGTTTTCCAAGCAACACTTTGCTGAAAATGTTTCCAGCGCAATCAAGTTGTGAGATTGGCTGATAATTTTGAGGCTGGTCTTTAGGCCCTTTTTGTGTATCGGTACTGTTGGCGCCTCCCGCCAAGTTTGCTGTACTTCTTTAGCACCAGTGGCAGCGTTGAATACTCTGCTTAAAATTGGCATCCAGATAGCAATTTCGTCACAGTAGAAATCTAGCGGAATAAGATTGGGCCCTGCTGCTTTCCCTCTTTTTTGGGAACCCACAGCCTCGTCCACCTCCTTGTGTGTTACAACCAAAACTGCCTCTAGGGAATTTGTGGCTGGCTTCTCCGTGCAATGCTGTGCAGCTTGCCTTCCCAGACTTGAATAGAGGTTAGAAAAGTGCCTTCTCCAGGCAGTGCCTGAAATACAGCAGTGCAGGGACTGTCCGCCACCCAACTTTCTGGGAGAGACTAGCTTCTGAAACCGCACCATATACCCTTATTCCATCACCTCCCCAAGGGCAGCCCAAGAAGCTTTTGCGTGTGCATATTTTGATGCGGGTGAGAGGGCTTTGTGGTTTGCCCTTAATTGTTGCAGGGTCCCTTTATCCACAAGATTCGAGGATCTGGCATACAGCACCAGATCTATTTTCGATCTCTAGCATTCAACATTGTACCAAGGTTTTTCTTCTGCAGCCCTACGTTTGGTCTTTGTGTTTATTGTGGACACAAAGTGTACCAAGTTTTTACCCAAAGCTTCCAACTCTGTGATTATCATTGATGCTGAGGCACTGGGATTGCAAATTTCACCCAAGTTAACCACTATCGCTGCATAAGCTTCACGCTTTAACCCTCTCTCGAACCAGCCTGCCTTTTTTTTACTCGCTCCTGTGTTTCAGCTCTTAGTTTAACTAGCTTATTACACTGTACTATCGATCTTCAGTTTGCTTCAAATTCTCTGTGTATATCTGAGGAACATAACATTTCCCTCCTTCTCTACTCTCTCAGAAATAGCCTGTAACATCACAGTCCATTCTACAAGGCAAAACACCTTCCAAGGAACAACTTCAAGAACTTCCCACTGTTTTTTTTCCCCAGGAGGGTTTCCGAGACCCCCCAAACAACCCCCCCCAAACCCCTTCCCCCTCCACCGGACTCTGGTTCCACTTCCCAGGAACCAGTGAGGGTGCGTGGAAGACTCCCCATGGTTATCCTGGACATGGTTTTTATACATTCAGTTAAGGTCCATATATTCTATATAATCGTTTGTTGTGTGGTCATAACAGAAAGCAACACCTATATACATAAGGGACCTGCAAATCCAGCAGTTGATTGCTGTAATGCAAAAACTGGCAGCCGAGCTACAAAGACTCAAGGCCGAGAATTCTGTACTAAAGCAGATAGTCACATATCCTAAGGCGCCCCTAGAAGTGCTTCCAAGCTCCCTCCCTAGTGGGAAATATGACGGTAATCCCAGAACACTAAAAGAGTTTTTAGACTCGTATTGTTCAGTTTTCCTTTAAACCTGCTTATTTTCCCTCTGATAGAGCTAAGGTTGGACACATGATCTCCAATTTATCTGGAAGTGCTTTGGCCTGGGCCACACCATTGGAAACAACAAACAACCCTATACTAGATTCCTATGCTGGATTTTGTAATAGTTTAAAGGCAATGTTTTGGGAGGCAAGAAAATATCAATTCAGCCCAAGAACATATATTGGACTTTAGGCAAGGATCCTTCGAAACTTTGATGTACATAACCCAATTTAAACAACTGGAACATGAAACGTCTTGGCCTGACAACACTTTAATAACTGTATTCTGTCGGGTTTTCAATGAGGAATTAAGAGGAGGTGTCCAGAGTACCACGGCCGGGAAACCTAGCAGAAATGATAACTTTAATCATGTAATTAGACTACCGCCTGCAAGAGAGACATGCAGGGAAAAGAAAGGGAAAGACCCTATGCATTACTGAAAGAGCTCGACTAATTCCAAAAACGATCAAGTAGCCTATGCAAGTAGGAGCAGCTAGGGGACTGTTATCTTCAGAAGAGAGAACAAGACTATGCAATCTAGGTCTTTGCATGTATTGTGCAGCTAGTAATCATTTAGTAAAGGACTGTCCCATTGCCACTCCCAGATGACCGGTAAACGCCCCCTCCTGGTCGTAAAGGGTACCGCGATCTGGGAGGGCGCTTTATGTTCCCTAAATCCCACATTGATGGTTGTGGTCCAAGTTTCTCTCCAATTTCAGGATTCCATCCTAGAAAACATACCTACCCTGATAGACTGTGGGGCTGCTGGCTTATTCTTGGATGATGAAAGGGCCCAAAGACATAAAATTCCACGCAAAGCCTGACCCAATGTCACTCTTGTGGTAGGGGTAGATGGTACCCCCCTCTCTTCAGGCCCCATCAAGGAAAATACAGAGCCCTTAACCATAACTTTAGTCTCACACAAAGAAAGGATATGTTTTGATCTCATTAAAGCTGCCCATTACCCTATCATCTTGGGTCTTCCATGGTTGAGCCTTCACAATCCGTTTATCAACTGGACAGCTGGTTCCCTTTTTCTTGGCTCTGAATATTGTATTCAGCATTGTTTTACCAAGGGTTTAGTTGGCATACATTCACCCTACTCTATTGTTCCTAGAACTGGTCAACCCATACCAGTCGATTGTGTCACGACTCTTCCCCAGGAATTCAAAGAGCTTCCGCCTCATAGACGTGATGATTGGAACATTGAATTAGTACCTGAAAAGCCAATCCCCTTTGGCCGAATGTATATCTTATCCAAAACCGAAAAAGTCGCTCTCAAAGAGTATCTAGATAGAAACCTACTGAATTGCTTAATCACAGAATCCCATTCCCCTGCGGGTGCTTCATTATTTTTTATACCAAAGAAGAATACAACCGAATTAAGACCATGTATTGACTATAGGGGACTCAATATAACAGATAAATATCCCAAGCTACTTATCCCAGATATCCTAGAAGTAGTAAGAGGAGCTACCATTTTACATTTTCAAGAAGTTAGATTTAAGAGGCGCTTATCACCTCATTCGTCCGAAAGGGAGATTAATGGAAAACAGCCTTTAGAACACCGTTTGGGCATTACGAATACTGTGTAATGCCCTTTGGCCTTTCTAACGCCCTAGCCGTTTTCCAGAGGTTTATGGACCATGTCTTCTCAGATCTGTTGCTCCACTCTGTAATCATGCATATCGATGACATTTTTTTTTTTCTAAATCCCTAAAAGAACACACCATAAACTTACAAGAAGCCCTCTGAAGATTACAATCGAATTGGGAAAATGTGTTTTTCATCAAACACAAGTCCCTTATCTGTGTTACATCCTTTCAGCTCAAGGTACAAACACAAGTCCCTTATCTGTGTTACATCCTTTCAGCTCAAGGTACTGTGATGGATCCCGATAAGATAAAGGCGGTACTGGAATGGCCAGCTCCCTGCACAGTATGAGAAGTCCAGTGTTTTTTAGGACTTTCACATTTTTATCAAGTTCATACCCCAATTTTCAAAATCCATTCTGCCAATCACCAGCCTCCTAAACAAAAGAAAGACATTTGTATGGACTGATGAAGGCCAGCCAGCCATTCGGTTCCTAAAACAAGTATTTACCTCAGCTCCCGTAACACAACTACTGGATCAGAACAGACTGTTATTGTAGAATCTGATGCATCCTGCTCTTGGAGCAGTGTTAAAGCAAATGGGGACGAACGGGGAAAAATACCCCATTGCTTTCCTCTCTTAAACACTAACCTCCTCAGAAATAAACTACACGGTTCAAGAGAAAGAATTGCTGGCAATAAAAAGAGCATTACAAGAATGGCGGCATCTTCGATTAGGATCCCAATTTCTGGTGGAAGTCATGACTGACCATCATAACCTAAGGGCATTACAACATACAGAAACACAAAACAGCAGGCAGGTCTTGGTCCATGTCTTGGTCAAGACATAAGATTACGTAGCAGCTTGCACGATTTGCTTACAAACCAAAAAACCCAGACGGGTTATTAGTACACCCCAAAATACCCAGCAGACCGAGGCAACAGATAGCAACAGACTTTATTGTCGATCTTCCCTCGTCAAATGATCATATGACTATTATGGTTACAGTAGATTACGTGTACCAAGTTGGCACACTTTATATCTATGCCCCAAGTCCCGTCAGCGTCTCAGATGGCCAAATCTATCTAGTCCATCTTCACCTTACACGGTCCCCCAGATACCATAATAGCTAATAGAGGGCCACAATATACCTCCAAATACTGGTCATTGGTTTGTAAAACCATAGGAATACAACGTGCCCTAAATTCCGGCTTCCATCCACAAAACAATGGCCAAACAGAACGACTCAACCAAACGTTTGAACTTTAATAAGATGTTTTGTTTCTGCTTTACAAGATAACTGGAGAAATCTTCTCCCCCTAGCAGAATTTGCTTATAATAACACTCATCACAGTTCTGTAGACGACAATCCTTTTTATACCTATGGTTATCATCCAGGAAGCTTACCCTCATGAACCTTATCCACTTCAAAATGTCCATCTATTGAGGAATCCATAGACAACATAAAAGAAGGACACAAAAAGGCTCTCACTGCTCTCGCCACCTCTAGAGAACAACAAAAGAAATCTGCTAACCGCAAACAAACCAAGGAACCCACTTTGAAAGTAGGAGACAAAATATGGTTATCTTCACAATTTCTACCCAATCATCTGGCTCCGTCCAAGTTATCTCCTTGACATTTTGGACCTTTTTTAGTACAAGCCACTATAGGTCCTGTAGCCTATTGCATCCGGCTTTCCAAGACCTGGTCCCAAATCCATCCTGTGTTTCAAATATCTCAATTTAAGGCACATATTCCTGACCAATTTCAAAGGAATCCCATAAGACATCTACCTCCATTGGACACAGTCCGGTCCAGAGTATGAGGTTTCGGAATATATGATTCCCGATATGATTGGGGTAGACTCCAGTACCTCGTAGATTGGAAGGGATATTCCCCTGCTGATCGCACATGGGAACCTGCAACCTCTATTCACGCTCCCAAATATGTTAAGCGTTTTCATAGCGTGAGACCTTGGAAACCTGGACCCCTCTCCGCACGAGGGAGGCATACTGTCTTGACTCGTTACTCTCCATGGTCATTATTGGAAACCAGTGGAGAAAGAGAGGAATAAGACTGATTTAGACCCACATCCAAGATGGCGCCGGTTTGCCCCTCCATTGAGAACTGCCAACTGTGGTCTGATTTATTTCAAAATAGCCGACAGCAAAATAACCATTAATTCAGTAACACTCTAGCAATTGTATAAGTAGCATCCCCACATGGGCCTCATCACTTTGTTTCTTCCTTGACCTGACGCTACTGTAAGTTTTCCCCTAAACTTGCTAACCTGACTTTTCTTCGTCCTCTCTTTCTCCCTACTTGCTTTCCTCTCTTTACGTATTCCTTTCCTCAAGCAACATTTCCTTCATGGACATCAGGACCATACATCCGTTTCCAGCACGCAACTCGCAAAACGTTCCCCACATAGCGGAAAACTTCTACTTCTCCTTCAATCTCTTTCTGCCTTACTCTTTCCATTTCAAACCTTAATGGCCGCTCGCCTTCCTTTCCTAGTCTCACCGCCTGATCTCTCATCATACCCTGCCTTTTTTCTACTCGCTCCTGTGTTTCAGTTCGTAGCTTTACTAGCTTATTACGCTGTACTTTTTTTCCGGCCTCTGCAGGTGAGTGGTAAGCCCCCTGGTCCCTGTTTGCTTGTTGTGATCCTTTCTTTTCTTAACTACCCCCCCAACCAATCGCAGACCCTCTCCCGGACCCACTTCCTTGTTTCCCACCCTCCTCCTGCCCCCCTCCCCTGATTGGTCTTCAGTAACCCACTTGGAGCTCACACCCAGGGCAACCCCGTGGTGAAGGACCCGGGGTAAAGGATACCAGCTCCTGATGAAGCAGCTCCAGACCGTGTTGGCCCATGTTAGCCTGTGGTGCCTGCAGCTGTCAACCAGCAGCATCCAACTAGGTAGAAGATCTACACTAGCCGATCTTCTGTGAATTGCACAAACTTGTCAACTCATTGTAACCACTCCTGTTTAGTCGTCCTGCTATTAGTCTTAACTCTAACCAAATACTTCCGTACATAATTAGCCCACTAGCCATATTCTGTATCTAATTAGCCAGTACCGCCTAGGGTTATTGCATTTTCTGTTACTACTTTTACTGTTGTCCCTGTGTTAGGCCCTTTCTCCCTCTATCCAGATGTTCCAAATCTGCACTCTGCTATTACACTATTACACTTGCTGGTTGGTGTCTTTTCCTGGAGGTAAGCACAAGCCTGCTTAGACCCTGTTAATGTTTGCAAGCCTTTTGTAGGGTTATATTTTGTAAAGTGCACCTGTGCACGCTGCAATCTGCCTTACCTTCTCCCCTGCCTGACCCGGCCCTAGTCACTCCTCCCTCCCGCTCCCCTTTCTTGACTGGCTAATCCCTGCGTTTTAACAGTCGCTGCCGAGGCAGCCCTCGGACCGTGCAGCCCCTGCGGCTAAGGGCCGCAAGGCAAGGGGTGGCTCCTACAGTAGCGGCTCCAGGCAGTGTCTGCAGGTGTCAGCAGGGGAGGCATCCGCCCACCGACATAAAACAAGCCCAACCACCAACTGCCCCCCTATTTCCTCAGCGACACATACAACCAAACAAGCACCCTGGCCTAGTCCACCTAGCCTGCTCATTGCACTGAGCCCTAGAGAACGACTAGCAGCACCCCCACCTTGGTCCCTGGACACAGTGTCAGACCCGACCACCCCACAACAACAGCCAACAACGAGGTTGTTGCAAAGGCTTAATCCCACCCGCAAGCCAGCGGTGGTGGCTGGCTGCAGTGACCAGATGCGCCATTCGGGGAGCAGACTGCTGTCAACCAGCATCAACTGATAAGGTAGGAACAACTTCCCACAGATAGTACTATATACAATCTAGACCTCTCTCCCACTATACATGATTACCAATTCTAGGTGTGTTCCCCGTATCTGCCTATTATACTGTGAAACCTACTGTATTGTGAGGCCAAGGCCTCTCTCCCACTGTACAGGATTCTCAACTCTAGGTGTGTTCCCCATATCTGCCTATTATACTGTGAAATCTACTGTATTGTGAAATCTGGGCCTCTCTCCTGCTATACAGGATTCTCAATTTTAGTTGTTGTCCCCCTCCGTACCCAAATTGTTTGTGGAAGCTGGGTCTCTCTCCCACTGTGCAGGATTCTTGGTTCTAGGTGTGTTCCCCCACTCTGCCTATTGTACTGTGAAACGTACTGGATTTCGAGCCTAGGCCTCTCTCCCACTATACAGGGCTCTAAATTCTGGGTGTTGCCCCCTGTACCCAAATTGTGAGACATGGGCCTCTCTCCCATTGTGCAGGGTCTCTGGTCTTGGTGTATTCCCCAGATCTGCCTATTACACTGTGAAACCTACTGTATTGTGAAGCCTGGGCCTCTCTCTTGCTGTTGAGGATTCCCAACTCTAGGTGTGTTCCCCATATCTGCCTATTATACTGTGAAATCTACTGTGTTGTGAAGCCTAGGCCTCTCTCACACTATACAGGATTCTCAATTCTGGGTGTGTTCCCCATATCTGCATATTAATAATAATAATAATAATAATTTAGCATTTATGTACAGCTACGAACCCTCGGGTATCTCAGCACCGCTTATTATTACCTACTGTGTGTGGTGCTCATTCATCGACCTTAGAAGGTCAATGAAGGCCAAACTCATCGACCTGAGTTTGGCCCTGCCGGGATTCGAACCTGCATCAGCAGGCTCTGCACAGATGTCAAAGTGAGTGCTCTACACGCTGTGCTATCGGACCAGCTATATTATACTGTGAAACCTACTGTATTGTGAAACCTAGGCCTCTCTCCCACTATACAGGGCTCTCAATTCTAGGTGTTGTCCCCCCATACCAAATTGTTTTTGAATCCTGGGCCTCTCTCTCACTATACAGGATTCTCAATTCCAAGTGTGTTGCCTGTACCCAAAGTGTTAAATGAAACCCAGGCCTCTCTTCTACTATACAGGGCTCTCAATTCCACACTGGCCAAAGCAGAGCAGCCTGCTGGCGCACTAGTAGGCCCAATGAGATCCACCGCTGTCATTCTTTACCCCCGCCAACACACAGCCCACATCCCCACCACTGCACACCTTCAATGTGCAACCCACACACCTCACCTATCCCCCCCTCCTCGGCAGACAAATCCACCTCACCCTCCCGCTATCCCCCACCCGTTGATCCCACTCTGCGCAATTAAGAACGGCAAGACGGAGAGAGGGAGCAGAGACGACAAAGCGAGGCACATAAAACACCATCATGCACCACCCCGCCACCAACCACCCACCGAAACCTTTTACTCACACTGTCTCCAATCAACCACACAGCACTTCCAGCTCCCACTTCCCCAGCCTTAGCGCAGCAGGAGCAGCTCTGGCCAAAACCCCAACCTCCAGAATTCACACACCTAGGACTGTCCAAAAGTCAAGGAAAGGCTGAGACCAAAGGCACCGTATGCCCCTCCTAGCATCACCCATCCTCGAACACAGTTGGCAAACACTGCCACCGCACTATTGGAGCAAAACCTCCCCACCCGCACCCAACCCAGTCCTAGCCTTCTTCCCCTCCCCTCCCCTCCCTTTCCCTCTTCCGCCATTCCAGTTGTTCCATCTTCTCCACACTCTACCACCACCTCTCACCATGCCACACACCCTGCCCTGCCCACCCTCATGTCAGCCCCCGCTATCCCCTGCAACACTAACCATCCAACACCCACAAGGGCACCCACCAAATACCCTGCACCCTCATCAACGCCGGCTCAGTTTCCAAAAATACATTCCACATCTTTCCTCATCACAGATGAAAACCCAGACATCCTTTTCAGACTACCTTTTCACTACCGAGACCTGGTTTTCCGACGACTACGAACCCATTGTGCACAAAACCTTCCCACCTGGCTGCAACCTCACTGTTCGGAACAGATCACGAAGGAGAGGGGGGCTCGTAATATTACACAAACACCAATTTAAGCTAATAATCAAGGACACCTCCACCAAAACCACAGACTACAAATCTCTCTTGGTAAAACTCCAACTCGCAGCCTCCACCTCATACAGTTTCCTACTCCTCTACAGATCCTCCGGCTACAACAAAAACTTTGCAGACACACTCGGTAAGCACTGGCTGCCGACCTCATCCTACACCCAGCACTTACCATCTTCGGGGATTTCAACATATGGTTCGACTCAACGTCAAACCCTGTGACCTGATCGCTCACAGACAACCTAGAATCACTCAGCCTTACACACTACATCTCCACACCCACCCACACAAGAGGTCACACCCTCAACGTGATTTTCAGCACCACACATATATCTACCCAGCCCCTCCACCCCGCTATCATGGACTGATCACTCAGCAATTTATTTCTCCATACCTCTGAGCACAGCGCTTAGCGTTCAAGGTGACACACGACCACCGCCAACCACCCCCTCTACCGTTCCACTATGGAACAAAGATCTAATCAGCCTAGATCTAGTGCACTCATTTCTCAACTCTCTCCATACACTTTGCCTCCAGGAATCACATTTTTCGACCTCTGGCTTACAAATGCCCTAACACCCCTCGCCCCTACAAAACGGACCTCGTGTAGATCAGGACCAACACCTAGATGGTTCACCACCAATCTCAAGTCACTCAAATCTCTCAAGCACCGTCTGGACCGGACCTGGAGAGCCGCCGCCTCAGCCCAGAACAAAACCGCCCTAGCAACGACAACCAGAATATACAGATAGGAAATCAAAAAAAGCAAGAACACTTTCTATGGGAACCGAATCCTAAATGCTCGAACCCCAAGTAAGGAACTGCATAGAATCATAGCCAAATTCAAATCCCCTGCATGCTCGAGCCAGCCCTCACCAAACTCCCAAGCCCTATGTGACATCTTATCACTGCACTTCCACAATGCCACCAACAAAAGACACTCCGCCATCATCTCTAAATTAAATCATATACCCCACCACCCACCCGCCCACAGACCAACATCCAACATCTCCAAGATACAATTCCTCGACTCTTTCTCTCCATCAGACACCTAGATTTCCTCTCGCTCATAGCAGATAGCCACCCGTCGGGTTCCCCTGAGGACCCCTGCCCACCCTCACTCCTCAAAAACACCCTAGCCCCCACCTATGCAGGTAGTGTCACACACACACAATCCTCAATCACTCACATCAGGATCTTTTGCGAAAGCCCAGAAATCATCCTATATCAAACCTATCCTCAAAAAACCGACACTAGACACACTCCTCCCCCAGAACTACCAGCCCATTACCAACACACGTTTCGTCATCAAACTCATGGACCGCGCAGCATACAAATAGCTTGACCATTTTGCCGAAGCCAACATCCTCCTAGACCCGGCACAATCAGGCTTCAGACCACTAAGGGGAACAGAATCTTCCCTAGTCTCCATCTGGGACGATCTAAAAAGAACAGCTAACACAGAAGGCTGCGCTGTTCTCATGCTGCTGGACCTCTCTGCAGCCTTTTATACCATTGATCACACCATTTTACTAGAAAGGCTACAAACACTAGGAATCCTAAGCACAGCCCTCTCATGGATCTCCTCCTTAATCTCAAATCGATCACAAACCATTCACCTCCACCAGTTCACATCCACATCACGACCAGTAAGTAAAGGTGTCGCACAAGGAGCATCCGTATCACCCCTAATTTTCAACTTCTACCTAAAACCCCTTCCCGCGATCATCCGCTCGTACAATCTTACCTGCTACAACTATGCAGACGACACCCAGATCATCATCAAAATCCCAAGACCCTGGCAGTCCGGACCTGTCATCATGCCTCTTGGATATTGACCACTGGATGATGACCAACCACTTCATCCTCAACCCTGGGAAAACGGAAATCCTAGTTTCTGGGAAAACAGCCCATCTTCCCCAACCAATCCCGGGGCCACTAGGACAAGCACCGGCAATCTAACGTGGTAAAAATCCTTGGATGCACATTGGACTCTGACCTATCCCTCACCCAACACACCGCTATTGTATCCAAACCCTCGTTCTTCCATCTACGGATTATCTGGCGTATTTTCCCTTGCCTCACCTATCCCCACCGTTTTTTAGCCATCAACTCCATCATCCTGTCCTACCTACACTACGCAAACCGCCTCTTCCTAGGCGGACCTGCATCTCAACTAAGGAAACTGCAACAAATCCAAAACAGGGCAGCACACCTGCTCATTAACCTACCCGCCAGTGAACACATCAGCCCTACTCTAAGAGTCCTCCATTGGCTCCTGATTGGTTGACGCACTACCTTTTAAAGCCATGTGCATCACCCACCGCGCCGTCCACAACACCGGACCGGAATTCCCCCAAGACAAAATTGTTCCCTAGCAACCCTCTAGAAATCTCAGATCTCGCACAGCATTTCGCCTAGTGATCCCACCTCACAACTCCTCCAGAATGGGCGGTTCCTCCTTCTCCGTCCAAGCGCCAATCATCTGGAACTCCCGACCACTACATATTGGCAGCACTAAAAACCACCTGAAATTCAGAAAGGCCCTAAAATCCTGGCTTTTCCCAATATCCCTCTGAACCTTTCTTCCTCGAAACTACACTGCCAAACTGAACATCCCTTTACACCAATTACAACACAATGGCCGGCAGCTTTCGCAGCAGCTCACCTGACACACTATCACTCCACTCCTTCACTGTGGCACACCGCAATAAACTCACCCGCGCTCACTGTTCTTCAGACCCTCGCGCAAGAGAGACCACGAATAATGAGACAAATAGGCCAGGGAAGCCAGCAGTCCTTGCTGCGGCACACCGCAATAAACCCACCTATGTTCACTGCATACTCAGACCGACCATGAATAACGATATTGCGCCGTCCGCACTGGACATGATTGCTCCAGCCAAACAACTCCGAAGACTACGGTACGTATACCTCAAATCACATCTGTGGACTCAGGCTGCAGGCACGGCCGAGCATCCATGGACCGTAGAATGCAGCTACGGCTATTCTTTTCGGTCTAGCAGCCCATATAGCCATCCACACTGAAACACCGGATGTACCTCAACACCTCTGCCACTAGCATACGGCGACTACCAAGGAAAATAAATTCGGTATAGCTGGCCATACATCGACTCTTTCAACAATAGCAATCTATCGCAAACCACCAACTGCGCCCACCCACGTGCCTGACCTCTATTTGGGCTGCTTAGTCAAGCCTAGCCAGCCAGCCACCCACCCAAGCCCTAGACTGGCAAAAATGCACACATGCATCTCTGAATCTAAACTCTTTAGAATTTCCCAGCACATTGACTAAGGTCACAGAGGGCGTTCCAACCAAAAGAGCACATTGAGGCCACACAAGTGCGGGAAAGAGCGCTATATAAATAACCAAATACAATAGGAAATAGAATATTATCGATCTTCAGTTTTGCTCCAAATTCTCTGTGTATATCGAAGGAACATAGCATTTCCCTCCTTTAATTCTCTCTCGGAAATATCCTGCGACATCAGAGTTCATTCTACAAGGGAAAAACACCTTCCCCTTTTCCCCTGCCCCTTCTACGATGAGTCAGCATTTTCCTTGGAGCCTCCTGACCATTTCTCAGGGGAAGGGGTAGCAATGTTTCCCATTCTATAGTTAGACTTGTGGGGGCAATAGCATCTAACTTTGAAAGCTCAATGAGGGCCTGCTGAGGTGCATTAGTGGTTGGAGCCGGTCGGCCTCCGTACTCAGTGTTCTCTCCAGGTGATCCACTGGGGGTCTAAAAAACTGAGGGGGAACTCCAGGGGGAAGGAAGCTAACTGGTTATCCCTGGAACTCTGAACTACAAAACAAACAGTAGGACCGGTTGCTCAGTGACCCTTCCTTGTTGCAGAGCTAACACGTAGGGGGAAAAAAGGGGATAAGTCTGTTTGACTAACAATTCAATAGTCACTCAAAGGATTAACTTATTTTGAGCAGTTTATTAAACAATTGGGCATATTCTTAAATTCATATCAATTAATATCTGAATCTCAAACCTTATTAACAATCGGCATATAAGCAAAAATTGATAAGCAAAAATTGATCATCTTTGTTCACATCAAAATCAACAACACATACATATTTATGATACAATTAATTGCTACCTGATCACTGCAAGGTGAATCACTACTAACAACACACATTACAATATGAAAGACATAACATCAAACTTAAATCACAGGGATGTACTCTAAACAAATGACTAACATAGCATGAAATGTAAAAGCAACAATGTATAAAACGAGCAAAATGTTACGTCTCCCACTACCCCATACACTTACCTGGGTCCACGTAACCCATTGACCCTCAACCATCCTGTTAGATCACTGCATGGCAGACCCGGCGTTTATCGCCCCTCCCGTTCTTGGCAGCTGAACTGGAGATTGACATCTCGCTACAACGCAAAGCGTTGCCCATGGAGACCCGCGCGTCACTGATCACGTGATTGCCCTTCACGCAGCAACGCTCCCGTGTCACGTATCACGTGACCCCTGAAATGATATAAAAGACTCCCGGAAACAAGGAGCGTTGCTTCACAGCTGTTTTCCTCCCGGATCACGTGACGCTACTTCTACGTTTGTTGAAACTTACGGATTGTTTTCCTTTTTCTCGACCACGCTTTGTATCACGGATTGCCTCGCATTACCCTTTTACTAACCGAACTTTTGGATCTTCAGTTGCCGATCTACGCTTTGCTCCACGGACTGCTTCTGCCTCACCCTCCTGTTCGAACTTTGGTCCTCTTGTTTACTTGACTTCGGCTTCGTCTCTGGACACTCTACGGATCACGTCTGTCTGCTTGGTAACCTGGCCTCCGGCCTCCACTCTAGGTGTTTACCTACCCATATTCCTAGCCTCCAGCAACTCCTGCTCCGGGGTTCAGCCTTTTCTCACACATCTGGGCCACCTCTTGTACAGATAGGTAAGCAGCACCAACTTACCTGTGGCTTTAGTTGTCCTTCCTGTTCTGTGCATAACTGCCTAACCTTTTGCCTTACAGCGTTCAAGGGGTTCTTCCGGCTGTTCCCAAATCGGCTCGACGGACTTCCACCTGTGGCCTCAAAGACCGCACAGGCAGTATTTCTGGTGTTGTCTGTGTGGTACTTGGGGACGGAGGTATTTATACTCTGCACGACCATCAAGTCCATAACACAAAAACCTGATGCTCTATTCATACACATTCAAACCCAGCCTGCTTCTTTCCCATATTACACAAAATTATTGTTCGTTTGGGGGCAATTCTTCAGGGTATTAATCGCAGGCTAGCAATATCACTGTAGTTCATACACCTTTAAGGACAACATTTTTCATATGTGTCGTTCTACCTTAGTGGTGCTCAGAGTATCTGATTTAACAGTTGGTGGAGCTGTAAGGGTCTTATTCCACTGTACCAGTAGTATCATGTATTTGGCAGTCCGTATAGTCGACTGTACGTTTCTCCACGCTCGGAAGTAGGCTGTCCATGCACTCTTTCTTGTTGGGGGATACATTTGTTCCTTCTCTTCAATGCGTTGCTGTTACTTATTATGATTATGGTTCTCTTTCCTAGGCGTCCTCCTTAACTTCGTTGGGCTACACTGTCACGCTCACCTGATTCCCACGGAGGCGCAGGTCTGGCTTTGAGTGCTGATGCTTCTTCAATGGTGAAGCGCAGGACTCTGAGGATGGACTCTCTGGCTCGCAGGAATATTCCCCTTAGGGTCTGGAAGGATGAGTTCTCCATCCTGCTTCTGATGCAGGGGCTCGTTGAAACCCAGTTACTTCACTGGATTGAGGTTTGATGGGAGTTCAAATAAGCTTGACTATTCAGGTAAGGCGCTGTAAGAGTTCTGTAGCAAGTTCAAAAGTTCAAGCTTAATAATAATGTTCATTGTCTTCTTGTAGCAAGCGCTAACGCTTATGTCTTTTTCCCCTTAGGGGCCGGGGTTCAGAATGCCGGAGATATGGCGCCGACCCGAAGTGAAACGTGCAGTTCCAGTAAATGACAGGTAAGTTCTGGATGAGCGTTCGGGTAATGTCTTTGCATTCGCTCATTCAATGTCTTTGTCTTTTTTCCCCATAGGGGCCGGGGTCCGGAATGCCAGGAAGCGGCAGGACCCGAAATGAAATGGGAATGACCCAACAGGTAAGTCTTAGAAGGAAACTGAGCTTTTCCTATTCCCTTCCTTCTCTCACCTTGTGTTCTTGTCTTTTTCTCTCTAGGCTCTGGGAAGTGGCTGTGGATCCGGATGATCGCTGCTGAAGATGGAGGTGCCCAGGAAAGGTGAGTGAAATGCAGCGCTGCAGCGATCGAAGCGAAATGCTTTTAAAATGATGTCTTCCCTTTCAGGATTGACGGTGTGAAGTCTCCGTGATGCAGCTTTAGCAGGTAAGGTCTTCTTTCTCTCCAATTTTCTCTTAGCAGGTGACCCAGGATGCTGACAGGCGTGGCTGAAGTCCAGATGCAGGAGCTGACACGGTGAGCGTCCAGCTGCGAGGAGCAGAACAACGCGAAGCGTGAGTTGCTGATCGGGTGTGGTTTAAATAGCTTTGGAAGAAGTTCCAGGTATGTATCCTTCCACCGATCAGGTATGTATCCTTCCCCGACCACACCCAGGGGAAAGTAGTCCCACAGGTAAAGTAGTTCCATTCAGGCCTCAAGAGGGCCTGGATGTAGCAGCATTGTCTGCATCAGGTAAGTGCCCATTAAAACACTTGAACACATGTCTAGCTTTATGAGCCTGGCGCCTAAGGCGCCAGGACAGGGGTCCAACATGAGCCTGGCGCCTAAGGCGCCAGGACTGTGTCCAAAGGGCCCCAGCTTGGGCCCGCTGGCACTTCCCTGGGGGGAATGATGCCTGCCTCTGGGGTTGCTGGGTCGGACCTGGCTCCTTGGAGGTAGGCATCATGACAGTACCCCCCCTCAAGGCCCCTCCCAAGCTTGTTCCCTCCGGGGGTTTTGGCTTGTTCGGAAATCTCCGGTGGAACCTTTGTATTAATCGAGGTGCGTGAACATGGTTACTAGGCTCCCACAATCTCTCCTGAGGTCCATATCCCTTCCAGTCAACAAGATAGAAGAGTTTGGACTTTAACACCTTGGAGTCTAAAATGTCTTTAACTTCGAATTCTAATTCCCCTTCAATTTGAACTGGGTCTGGAGGCTTGGACAGTCGGGTCCCTGGTTGTACTGGCTTCAAAAGTGATGCATGAAAAACTGGATGAATACGCATGTAGACTGTAAATCCAGTTTAAAGGCCACGAGTTTGATTATAGCCTTGATGGGATAAGGTCCTATGAATCTGGGATTGAAGGTTCGCGGGCCCTTGAGGGGTAAATGTTTCGTTGCTAGCCATACCTGGTCTCCTACTTGGTAAGGAGGAGTTTTACTTCGGTGCAAATCAGCGTTTTCTTTATACTTTTTCTTGGCTTGCTGTAAATGAGTTGCAGCTTCTTTGAAGGCTCGGGTTATTGTGGAATGCAGATGATTTACTGCGGGCATTTCCAGGGTCAGAGGTGGATCTAGATCAGAGGACCGAGGATGGTGACCATACAAAGTATAAAAAGGAGTTTGTCCGGTTCCAGAATGCACTGAATTGTTGTATGCATATTCTGCGATCCAAAGGATGTCTTTCCAATTTTACTCGGATTGGTGTAACATGCACCGAAGATATTGCTCGAGAGTCTGATTGGTTCTCTCGGTTTGTCCGTCGGTCTGGGGGTGGTGGCTAGTGGATAACCGCACATCTATTTGTGCTAGTTGGCAACACTTCTTCCAAAATGGGAGATAAATTGACTTCCACGATCCGAGACTAATATGGAAGGGAAACCATGTATGCGAACTATATTCTCCAGAAATTCCTTGGCCAAGGTGGAAGCTGAAGGCAAACCTTTTAAAGGGATAAAGTGGGCCATTTTGGAGAATAGATCCACAATTACAAGGATAGTGTTGTAACCAGCACAAGGAGGCAGGTCAGTTATAAAGTCCATTGACAAGGTGTGCCATGGTGCCGGTGGAATATCCAAGGGTTGAAGTAGGCCGGCTGGCCTTTTCTTTTGACCCTTGTTTTGGGCGCAAATTCCGCAAGACAATACAAAAGACTTTCTTTTCTCCAAGAAGGCCACCAGAAGTGGCGTTTGATTTTTTCCTCCGTTTTAGCGATACCAGGGTGTCCTTCCATTAATGATTCATGATGATGGGCAATAACAAGTTCTTGCAATTCTTTACTAGGCAGAAACAACCGCTCCTGGAAGTAGGGTAAGTCATCCTTAACGGTGTAATGAGGACCCTTTTGACTCCATTCCAGTAAGGCTGAAGAGTCTAGAAGTTGTTTTACTTGCGTTTGGATGTCCTCAATAGTTTGCAATGAAGTTAGGCCTAAGATTCTTTGTTCAGGTATGATTGGCACAGGTTCTAAACTCGAATTGGGTTCTTCCATGCCAATCCGGGATAAGGTGTCCGCTTTACCATTCTTGCAGCCAGGGCGATAGGTAATTACAAAATCAAATTCCGCAAAAGAATAGAGCCCATCGGAGTTGTCGTGAAGATTGAGCTCTGGCCGTCTTTAAATACTTTAAATTTCTGTGGTCCGTAATTACGGTGATGGTGTGTCTTGCCCCGAGAAGGTAGTGACGCCAAGCCTTGAAAGCAGATTTAATAGCCAGTAACTCTTTGTCGGTAATTGCGTAGTTGATTTCAGGAGGAGAAAATTTCCTGGACCAAAAGACCACAGGGTGTAGTTGGTTAGTTTCTGGGTCTCTTTGCGACAGGACAGCTCCCATGGCCGAACTGGATGCGTCGGTTTCCACAATGTAAGGGAGATCTGGGTGCGGGTGCTTCAATATAGGTGCAGAGGTGAATTTGGTTTTCAGGTCCTGAAAGGCTTGTTCGGCCTCAAGAGTCCATTCAAAGCGTTTGTTTTTCTTTAGGAGAGCTGTGATGGGTTGGACTGTTCGGGAAAATTCCGGGATGAATCTTCGATAGAAATTGGCGAAGCCGAGCATGCTCTGAACTCCCTTCACCGAGCTAGGAGATGGCCATTTGAGGATGGCGTCCACCTTTCGCAAGTCCATTCGGACACCTTGAGGTGTCAGGATGAATCCGAGAAACTCCACTTCTGTGGTATGAAAAACGCATTTTTCGAGCTTTGCAAATAATCTGTGCTGGTGCAATTTCTCAAGAACTGCCCTAACATGTTTTCTGTGATCGGATTCTGAAGAAGAGTACACCAGGATGTCGTCAATATAAACAATGACACAGACGTCGATAAGTTCCTGAAGAACATCATTCATAAGTACTGAAAGGCGGCAGGTGCATTGCACAAACCGAAGGGTATCACCTGATATTCGAAGAGCCCAAATTTGGTGCTGAATGCAGTCTTCCATTCGTCGCCTTCTTTTATACGCACCAGGTGATAAGCTCCTCGGAGATCTAACTTGGTGTACACACGAGCGTCTTTCACCTGGTCGATAAGCTCAGGGATCAGGGGCAGAGGATAACGATTCTAAATCGTTATTTGATTTAGGGCGCGATAGTCTATACATGTTCTAAGGTCGCCCTCTTTTTTCGGCACGAAGAACAGAGCTGAGGGGACAGGAGACTTGGACGGGCGAATAAAACCATTGGCTAGGTACTGATCTAAATACTGACGCAAATGTAGGTTCTCAGGTTCCGTAAGAGCATAAATCCTACTACAAGGTAGTTGAGCATTGGGTACCAGATCGATTTGGCAATCATAAGACCGATGGGGAGGTAACGTGTTAGCCTGTTCTTTCTGAAAAACGTCTTGGAATTCTTGGTATTCTGACGGTAGCTGTACAGGGGTGGAAGTTGCTGAGGCTAGACTCATAACTGGATTTCTTGGGTAACAAGTTGGTTCACAATCAGGAAAACTTATCTTCTTTGCTCGCCAGTCAATTCTGGGATTATGTGTTTCTAACCAAGGAATTCCAAGAATTACTTGAAATTGTGGGGCCTTGATCACATCAAACACGATTGCTTCCCGATGTCCATCATGACCCACCAGTGTCATTTTAAAGGTGGAATGCGTTACAGGCCCTGAGGCTATTTCGGTTCCATCTACTGTAGTAATGACATCTTGGGTTACTTTCGGGCGGGGAGGGAGCTTAATCCTGGAAGCCAATTCACGGTCTATGTAATTTCCAATAGCTCCACTGTCGATGTATGCTTTTATAGCATGCAACAGCTGAGGCTGTTTTGGGTCCACGAGCACCATTGGCATGACGAAATGCGAGGTCAAAGAGTTTGTTTTCAAGCTTGGCAAGCGGACCCCTACGCTTGTCGGGCTAGGTCGTTTCCCGAATCAGGTGTCAATAAATCGTTATCAGTGGCTCCAACCACCTTCTTAGGTGGTTTAACCGGACAATTTCGAAGAAAGTGACCGGAAGTCCCGCAATACAGACAAAGTTGCATTTGCCGCCTTCTCTCTCGTTCCTTCTGCGTTAATGGTCCTTTAACACCGCCGATTTGCATAGGTTCGGATACGTCGGTACTCTTGGAGTTAGCGTGGGTTTTGATCGTTACTCGGGTTTCGTACTTGAACCGATCTGCTTTTCTATTTTGAAGTCTGTGATCCAGTTGAACCACCAAGTCTATGTAATCTGTGCAGACCTGGGGTGGATCTACTATCTGAGCTAGAACATCCTTAAGCTCTCTGCGCAGGCCTCGATGAAACAATGTGATCCTTTTGTTTTCTGGCCATCCAGTTTCCACAACCAGTCTATTAAAGGTGGCAACGTAGGACAGGAGATCCTGATTACCTTGTCGTAAGGATAGCAGTTCGTTATCAAGGGCTTGTCCTTGAGAGTGTCGAGCAAACAATCTTTCCATGCTGGCCTGGAAACCCTGAAAATTCTGGAGAATGGGATCATCCTGATTTACCAATGGAATAGACCAATCGGCAGCACTGCCACTGAGGTAAGATAGTATAAAGGCTACCTTGGTCTGGTCGTTAGGGAAGGCCCCGGGTCTGCATAGAAAGTGTAAACGACATTGGTTCATAAAGACGGCATATTTCTTGGGATCCCCCGCAAAACGTTCAGGCGGGGCCAAAGGCATGTGTCCAGGTAGATTGATTTGTACCGGGTTATTCAAACCCATTGATGTGGAAGTACCTCCGGAATTAGGTAAAGGAGTGTGGCCTGCCTGGGCCTGGAATAACCTTTTGGCCAGGTCATCTGTTCTTTCCTTGGATAGGATCAGTTCTCTTTTGAGAGCGTTAGTCTCCTGGCGGGCTGAGTGCACTTCTGCCCGTAATTCCCCCAAAAGCTGGGCCAGCTGATCTGTCTCGGAAGTCTCCATAGCGCCCGGGTGGGAAATTGTGGGTAGGCTTTGCGTTCTGTCACGCTCACCTGATTCCCACGGAGGCGCAGGTCTGGCTTCGAGTGCTGATGCTTCTTCAATGGTGAAGCGCAGGACTCTGAAGATGGACTCTCTGGCTCGCAGGAATATTCCCCTTAGGGTCTGGAAGGATGAGTTCTCCATCCTGCTTCTGATGCAGGGGCGCGTTGAAACCCAGTTACTTCACTGGATTGAGGTTTGATGGGAGTTCAAATAAGCTTGACTATTCAGGTAAGGCGCTGTAAGAGTTCTGTAGCAAGTTCAAAAGTTCAGGCTTAATAATAATGTTCATTGTCTTCTTGTAGCAAGCGCTAACGCTTATGTCTTTTTCCCCTTCGGGGCCGGGGTTCAGAATGCCGGAGATATGGCGCCGACCCGAAGTGAAACGTGCAGTTCCAGTAAATGACAGGTAAGTTCTGGATGAGCGTTCGGGTAATGTCTTTGCATTCGCTCATTCAATGTCTTTGTCTTTTTTCCCCATAGGGGCCGGAGTCCGGAATGCCAGGAAGCGGCAGGACCCGAAATGAAATGGGAATGACCCAACAGGTAAGTCTTAGAAGGAAACTGAGCTTTTCCTATTTCCTTCCTTCTCTCACCTTGTGTTCTTGTCTTTTTCTCTCTAGGCTCTGGGAAGTGGCTGCGGATCCGGATGATCGCTGCTGAAGATGGAGGTGCCCAGGAAAGGTGAGTGAAATGCAGCGCTGCAGTGATCGAAGCGAAATGCTTTTAAAATGATGTCTTCCCTTTCAGGATTGACGGTGTGAAGTCTCCGTGATGCAGCTTTAGCAGGTAAGGTCTTCTTTCTCTCCAATTCTCTCTTAGCAGGTGACCCAGGATGCTGACAGGCGTGGCTGAAATCCAGATGCAGGAGCTGACACGGTGAGCGTCCAGCTGCGAGGAGCAGAACAACGCGAAGTGTGAGTTGCTGATCGTGTGTGGTTTAAATAGCTTTGGAAGAAGTTCCAGGTATGTATCCTTCCACCGATCAGGTATGTATCCTTCCCCGACCACACCCAGGGGAAAGTAGTCCCACAGGTAAAGTAGTTCCATTCAGGCCTCAAGAGGGCCTGGATGTAGCAGCATGGTCTGCATCAGGTAAGTGCACATTAAAACACTTGAACACATGTCTAGCTTTATGAGCCTGGCGCCTAAGGCGCCAGGACAGGGGTCCAACATGAGCCTGGCGCCTAAGGCGCCAGGACTGTGTCCAAAGGGCCCCAGCTTGGGCCCGCTGGCACTTCCCTGGGGGGGAATGATGCCTGCCTCTGGGGTTGCTGGGTCGGACCTGGCTCCTTGGAGGTAGGCATCATGACATACACATAAAGAAATAACAATAGTGAACGTATTACCGTTACGCCAGGTGTTGCCTTGTTGGATAGTTGTTCAGTGGGATCTGGAGCTGCTCAACAGTCGTCCGGGTTTTCTGCAGGTAGGACAATGTCTGGGAGTGACTATAGCCACAACTTCTTTTATGATGGCTGGCAGGTGGGACTCCACAATGCTTAACAGAGATGCCCCTAAATCCTTGCCTAATTGCTTCGCGCAAAGCACACATTTCCGGCTGCCCTCCTGTGTGGCATTAAGGGGAATTTCAAAGGGTGCCATATGGTCCACCCTCGAAATATACAGGTTAGAGTACCCACCATCCTCTCCTTATTTGGTGAAATTTACCAAAAAGTGATCAAATCCCCAGGATTGTCCACTACGCAATTCAAGGCTGGATTCAAAGGGGCCCCTGACCTCTTTTTTATGAAGCCAACAGGACCTCCCTCAGGCCACTCAATGTAGTTGAGAATTTCTTTAATAGATTAACTTAATTTATGAGTTTAAAAAGTCTGGAGATTTTCAGTTGGCCCCCTCACCCTGGTATCACTCCCTCAGCTTTCCATTTACCCATGGTAGTCCAATAGCCTAGTATTGCGGGTGCACAATGTATCACACATTTATTACAGGTATGTGACAGGTTTAACGATAAATGACATAATATAATAGCAAATATTCAATATGTATACTTGCCTGGCAGGGGAGACACCATGGTCACTAGGGTGGTTCTCCCAGGGCGAGGCTCGTCCATTGCGCACCGGATGTGCTGGCCCCTGCGGTTTCCCCAAGTGCGGGATACTCAACTGCATAATTTCTGGTAGTGGGGGACTGCGTTCGTGCTTTCCCCTGCAAAAAAAAGAAAAGAAAAGAAAAGCAAAAAAAAAATATTCTATATGTTCAATATATGCCAAGGAGTTAAAAAAAATCAAAGGAACATATACAATCTTCCAAATCGCCTAAAAAGTTCACCAAGTAAATAGTTCACAAATTAACTTTGTTATGAATTGATCAGTCACACAGGGGTGGCAGCATAGGTTCTGGAAAAAAAGATCACTAATCCACTGCTGTGCCCCCAAGAGGTGTAGGGCAATAGCAATGGAACAACAGTGTTCTTTAAGAGCAAGTAAAGGGGCATGTAAAAGCGCCAGGAACTGTTCACTGGACAGGGCACGCCCGACAGCGCAGGAGGCAGCCAGAGTCAGTCTCCTCCCCCCTATTGCCACTTGGTCTCGAGGAAGTCTCAAGGTGAGGAATGCCGGGATAGCCCCCTCAGTTATGGCCAGTGTGGATAGGGCACACCCGACAGCTCGGGAGGCAGCCAGAGTCCATCTCCTCCCCCCTAGTCCACTAGGCCTCAAGCTAACAAGGGCGCGCAGTCACACAAAGGCGCTGGGGGCAATAATGTAAGTAGTGTCCTGGAAAAACGGAATAGCTGGCTGAACCGTCAAGGCTAGGATGGGACTCGGAAAACAAGGGTTGTTAGGCTCATATGATCACCCAACCACTTCCCGACTACAATACCAGCACCAACACTTGCCTTGCTGGATTTCCCGGCCACTGTTCCTCCTTCGAAAAAGGCACAATCTAGGGGCTCCTGTGTTTTTTCAGTCAGGCCCCCCAGCCCCAGAGCTCTCCAGACAGCTCGTAAAAGCAGCGCCCTTCCACCAGCGGGCTTACCCTTACCAGGGGACAAATATGTAAAGTGAGAGGATTAAAGGAAGACACCTCCCTGGTCAGACGACCGAGTACTATGTCGAGATGAATCCAAACACGGGCACATCCCAATCACAAGATGCAGTGTGCACTACTGTTCTCGTATGGGCTCAAGCTCCCTTAGTCCCCCACAGACATTTTCCATACAAACTGCCTCCAGCAGCCTGCAGTCCACTACAGGGGGTGGTGTGCACTCACTATTTTGCCACAGGCTGCACCGGGAGACAGTGGGGAGAGGGGGAGGGTGGGGATCAAATTGAGCGGTAGACGCAGCAAAAACGGCCCGAGGCAGTAAGGCTTGTGAGCAGACAAGCAGGCAGGTCTTTCGGTCCCACACACCTTGCTTGCTTACTTGCTCGTGCTTCTCTACTCCCCCTCTATGCAGCAAACACTTCCTGGTCTCCACAGGCAAGGCACAGAGCGGATGCCTTTCCACCTCTCCACAGGCACAGAGCGGCTCGACCACAAGGACTGCAAGTAGCAGAACTCAGAACACAGAGCGACGAGCTCAGAAGCTGGAGAAGAGAATAGAGGAAAGGACCTAAGAGCTTGTGAAACAGTGTCAAGCCGAGCCGCAGCTACCCTGTGGCCGCTTCTGACATTGATACAGCTATCGATTATTATTTATTAATAAATACAGGGAGGGACAAACCTACCATGTCTTGTGAGTGTTCAAAACGTGCAAGTGCAGGAGGGAGGGAGGGGGAATGGGATAGGAGCAACCAGAGGAGTGCAATGTACGGTAAGTGTCCGCCTCCATGGTCGAGGGTGTGCCGAGGCAAGTGCTGAGGATAGACAGAAGCTGGGGGCAATTCGATGTGGGAGGTCAGGGCCCGAGGATGCATAAGGGCCCTGGACACCAAACAAGCAACTGTGAGATTAGCAGAGGAGAGAAGGAGGAGGTAAAGAGGAAAGTGTTGAGGAGCTTCCGGAATTTAAGAAAGTCCTGCTCAAGACGAAGAGGGAGGGGGAGGCTGTTCGAGAAAAAGGAGCCAACGCAGGAAAGTGATTGACCTCCTGCCCTCTGTTTAGCAAAATGCTTTACACACAAAGAGTTGGTGCCAGAGGAGCGCAGAGGTCTAGAGGTAGAATATTTAGTAAGAAAGAGTTGCAGATAGCATGGTCCCATGCCCCAGACAGCCTTATGGATGATTCAGAAGGATTTTAATTTAATCTATGAGGCAACCAGGAGCCAATGAAGACTTTTTAGGGCAGGAGAGATGCAGTCCCTTGGCTTGAGGCCAAGGATAAATCTTGCTGCCTTATTCTGGATTAGCTGGATGGGTTGTAGAGTGGGAGAAGGTAGATTCAGAAGGAGGCTATTGAAATAGTCAAGCCTAGAGAGAACCAGGGCTCGGGTAACATCGAGCTTCTGGGGGAAGGTAAGGAAAAGGTAGAATTCCTTTGAGAAGGAAGAGCTGAAAGTGGGACTTCTTGGCAATGTCCTAAGTGTGAGGGAAGAAGAAGAGGGAGGAGTCGAAGGTGACTCCAAGGTTTCTGTCTTCAGAAGAAGGAGCAGGTGGAGAGCCTATGGGGGAAGGTCAGAGTGAAGGGAACAAGACAGGAGCAGGAGTTCAAATGGGAAGGATCTCCGTTTTGCTGGCATTGAGGCAGAGATCATTGGAAGTGCACCAGGCCTGGATGGCAGAAAGCCAGTCTGGGATGAAGGAAGGTGCAATAGGGTCAGCAAGAAGTTTGAAGAAGAGTTGTTTGTCTGCATAACACTGGAAGTTGGGGTAAAGGAGGAGATGAGGAGTGCCAGTTGAGTAAGATAGATGTTAAAGAGCCAAGGCGAGAGCATAGAGCCCTGGGAGGAGGAAGTAGGAGAGGAGAAGGTGCCCAGAATGACTTGGGAGGAGTGGTACGTTAGGAAGGTCAGTCAGTCCAGTGCCCGCTCCGAGATGCCAAGGGATTCCTGGAGCCTTTGTATGAGGATCGAGTGGTCGACCTTGTCAAAGGCAGAGGAGAGATCAAGAAGGATGAGGACAGTTGGGGAGTTGGAATCCTGGGATGCAAGCAGTTCTTCACAGATGTTCAGATGAGCAGTTTCGAGGGGATTGGGTCCTCCGACGTATTCCATATCTATGACAGTAATCACCACAGCTGTGCTGCTTCGGAAAATCTTTCGGCGTCTGTGTCCTGCATCGATGACGTCGATACGCTGTCCTCGAGGGCCTAATGTCGAGCCAACGTGACTGGATGTTATAAGTAGAACGCATGACGCCCATAGCCTCAGTTGTGTTTTTTCTGCGAACCTGTTCGCTGCGGAGATCTCGGCGCGCCTCGATTCTACTGAATCCCGTTCTTTCGGTTCTTCGAACCTGTTTCTTCATTGCTATTGTATGATGTCTTCGGCTTCTTCCACCCCGCGGTCCGGGTTTAAGAAGTGTCGGGTGTGCGGGTCCAAGATGTTGCTGACGGATACGCTCAATGCTTGCCTCTGGTGCCTCGGGGAGGACCATGATATGGACGACTGTGTCCACTGCCAATCGCTCACATAGAAGGCCTTGCGGGAGCGTAAGAAGAAGCTGTCGGTCGGTAAGGTGGCCAAGCCCCGGAAGTCGCGTTCCACTGGTCTTTCAACGGACGATTCGAGGGGCGACTCTCCGCATCGTCGTGAGTCCGGGGGTTCTCGGTCTGGGAGTCGGTCCCGCCATTCCTCTACCTCTTCGAGGCACTCCAGGAAGCGCCGTCACAGGTCGCCTTCCCCGTCCTCTTCCGAGGACTCCTCCCATCGGCTGGGTTGCTTGTCCCAACAAGCATTCCACTCCTGAGGAATGGGATTCCTTCCGAAGGGAGATGGTGACGATTTTTCAATCGCAGGGCTCCGGTCCATCCGCGCCGTCTGAGGACGCTGGTCGTGGCTCTGCTAGAGACACCGCTCATCCGCCTTCGGGCTCGAGCAGTTGTCGCGACCACCAGGCGCCTTCGAGGTCCCGGTCGGACATGGATGGTCGCTCTAGACATGCCCGTTCCAGGTCCCGGTCCACGACGCCCTCGAGACCGCGACAACCTGTCAAGTCTTTGAGGAAGAAATCGACGCCGGCAACGCCGAGGTCGTCGGACTCTCTCGGGGCCCCGCCTCCGAGGAAGTCGACGCCATCGGCGCCCAGGCTGTCGAGACACGCTCGGGGCTCCACCCTCGAGGCCTGTGTGGATGCCGTCGAAGCTGTCGGCGCCACGCTCGACGTCGACGCAGATTCCACCGACGCCCTCGACGCCTTTCGAGGTGGCTTTGTCGGAGGTGCCACGTGGCACCCCCCAAGAAGGCGCTGGCCAAGGCTAAACATGTCTTTGTGCCTTTTTCTGTACCCTCCTTCCAGCCTCTGGATTATATTTCTGAGGTGAATGAGGGGTCTGAGGAAGGTGAGGTTCCTGCAGGCGTTCCTGATGACATTGTTTCTGGTCATAGTCAACTTGAGGACCTGCGTCAGTCGCTGCACAACGCCAGTGGTCTAGACACCTCTCCGGAGGTGGAGTTTGGTAGGCCGGAGCCTGGCACGCATGCCAACTCCTCATACCGACGCCCCATGTCGAGGGTCACAGATTACTTGCGGTGGTCCCCCCCCCACCTCCCCCCTGGGGATTTTCAGCAGGATGACCTGACTGATATCCTGGACCAAGGTCCTCCAACTGACCCGGTGCTGCCATTCCATATGGCCTTACAGAGAAGGGTGGCAGCGGCTTGGACTCCGGAGAGTCTCCCGGCAGTGAGCAAGTCCTTGGCGAAGAAATATCACCCAGCCAGTGGCGACCCCTGCTACTTGACCACGCACCCTACTCCGGAGAGTTTGGTGGTTCAGGCGGCTACAGCCCCAGCAAAGCAGGCGTCGTACCCTACCATCCCTCCTGTGAGGGACGACAAACGTTTTGACGGCTGGCCGAAGAAGGTATTTTCTTCCGGGGTATGGCGCTTCAGGCTGCCAACTCTGTTTGTGCCTTGTCTCGTTTCACACACACTCTGTGGAACTGTATTTCCCTAGCGGCTGCTCATATTCCCGAAGGGGAGGAACGGGATGGTTTCCTTGCTATTGTGCAGGATGTCAAGGATGCCATGTGTGAATCCGTTCAGTCGGGTCTGGACATGGTTGATTGCGTCAGCCGGTCCATGGCGGGGAGCACCGTAATACACAGGTTTGCATGGTTGCCGAAGTCGGGTTTTGCTCCTGATGTGCAAGCCCGCCTCCTCAACATGCCCTTTGATGGTGAACATCGTTTTGGCAGCAAGGCTGACGAGAGCCTTGAGAGGTTTCAGACCTCCAAAGCTGCAGCGAAGTCGTTGGGCGCTGCAGTTCGCCAACCTCTGCCTTTTCGTCCTAGGGGACAGCAATGGAGGGGATGTTCCTTTCTATATTACTCGTCCTTTAGTAAATCAAGAGGAGCTGCAAGTCAATGGGGCAACCGTAGGAGTGCCAGAGGTGGAAAACCAGGTACTCGAGGTGCCAAGGCCGCGCGAGCAGTTGCCTCTTTGCCCTTAGGCACTGCTGCAGCCACTTCAGCTCAGTCATGAGGCCCATGCTTCTCCAGTTGGGGGAAGGCTGGCACAGCATCTTGTAGAATGGTGTGCCATTACTTCAGATGTGTGGGTTCTGGAGATCATAGCCCACGGCTACTGTCTTCCTTTCCGGCAGAGGCCTCACGACAATCCACCAGGGAATCTCTCTTTGAAGAGTCCGGATCCGCTCCTTGCGCAGGAAATTCAATCCCTGCTGGAGAAAGGCTCCATAGAACTGGTGCCTGTAGCGGAGAGGAATAAGGGATGGTATTCCCCTTATTTTTTGATTCCGAAGAAAGACAGGGGATTGAGACCCATCACGGACTTGCGCAGTTTGAACAAACTCCTCAGGAAGGACAAGTTCAAGATGGTTACTCTTTCTCAAGTCCTCCAGGCCCTTCAACTTCAGGACTGGTTGGTGTCTCTCGACCTCAAGGACGCTTATTTTCATGTGCAGATCGATCCTAAGCACAAGAAGTACCTGAGGTTCGCGGTTTCAGTTTCGGGTCCTGCCGTTCGGATTGACCTCCGCCCCGAGGGTTTTCACCAAGCTCATGGTGGTGGTGGCAGCGTATCTCATGAAAGGGGGGATTCAAGTCTACCCCTACCTGGATGATTAGTTGATCAGGGCGCGCTCTCGCGAGCAAGTCCTGGATCATCTGTCAGTCACCTGCCACTCCCTTCGCAGGCTTTGCTTCTCCCTCAACTTAAAGAAGTCCCACTTGACGCCAACTCAGCGGCTCCAGTACATCGGAGCAGTGCTCGACACGTCCCTGGGGCAGCGTTTTCCTCCCCAGGTGAGGGCTCACCACATTCAGCAGATGGTGCACAAGTTTCAACATGCCCAGAGTCTCCCAGCGTTAGAGTTCTTGAGGTTGCTCGGACTCATGGCATCCTGCATTCTTCGAGTGCCAGAGGCCAGGTTGCGGATGAGATCTTTGCAATGGGCTCTCAAGCTCCAGTGGTCAAAGTCCTCCGGCAGAATGTCGGACCCCATTCAGGTGCCGCCCTCGGTCGCCCAGGACCTTCTGTTGTGGGTTGTCGAAGGCATTCTGATGAGGGGGACTCCGTTTTGGCTATCCTGGCCGGAGGTGACGATCGTGACAGACGCATCCCTCATGGGATCGGGAGCTCATGCCAACGAGCTGACAGTCAGCGGTCGTTGGTCTCCGTCTCAGTCCAGACTCCATATCAATCTGTTGGAGCGGAGGGCCGTCAAGCTTGGCCTGAAGACTTTTCTGCTGACTGTGTGAGGAAAGAATGTCTTGATTCTGACGGACAACACAGTGGCCATGCACTACCTCAACAAAAAGGGGGAGGGGGGGGCAGGGTCACTTCCTCTGTTCAGGGAGGCGATGCAGCTCTGGTTCTGGGCCATCAGCAGGAAATTTTGATCTCAGCAGTTCATCTGGCCAGAGACGAAAACGAGACGACGGACGCTCTGAGCAGGCAGAGCGCAATCTCTCACGAGTGGGAGTTGGCTCAGGAGATTCTCCTGGAGATCTTCGCATCCAGTGTCACCTGGAAGTGCGAAAGGTTCTGCTCGCGGGAATTTCCTCCAAGAGGAGCCTTAGGAAATGCGTTCCTGGTGGAGTGGTCCTTCTCACTGCTGTACGCGTTTCCTCCAGTCACCGTCATCCCGCAAGTGCTGCGGAGGTTACGGAGGTTCGGTTCCTGGATGATCCTCATTGCTCCGGTATGGGCCCGGAGGACATGGTACCCGGACCTTCTCGACTTGTCCATCTGCCCTCCACGTCGTCCTCCCTACATAGAGGATCTGCTCTCACGGGAGGGGGGGGGGGGTCAGGTTCTCCATCCAGAGGTCAGATCCCTCAACCTTCATGCTTGGCTTCTGAAAGGTTGAGGTATAAGGATTAGGACCTCCCTCAAGACGTGATGGAGGTGTTGCTTTCGGCCAGACGGCCGGCAACAAAGTCCCTGTATCGTTGCCGCTGGAGAAAGTTCTGCGACTGGTGCAGGGTTAAGAATGTGGATCCTTTTTCATGTGACATTCCTGTGGTTCTGTCTTTTTTGCTTTCTTTAGCCCACAGGGGCTTGCAAGTGGCTACCATTAAAGGTTACCTGGTGGCGCTGTCCATATTTAAGCGCTCATCTGAGGAGTGTTCTTATTTTAAAATTCTGTTAATTTCTCAGTTTCTCAGGAGTGTTCTTATTTTAAAATTCTGTTAATTTCTCAGTTTCTAAAAAGGCTCACTAATGTGTTCCCTCCGTCACCTTTCCAGGTGCCAGGTTGGGATTTGACCCTTGTTCTCAAGTTTCTGATGGGTGCTCCATTTGAGCCTTTACATTCTTGTCCTTTGAGACTGTTGACCCTGAAAACTGTATTTTTAGTTGCGGTCACTTCTGCTCGCAGAGTGAGTGAGTGAGTGAGTTACAGGCACTTACAGTTAAGCCACCCTTCACTGTGTTTCATAAGGACAGGGTTGTCCTTCGAGTTCGTCCTTCCTTTCTTCCGAAGGTGGTGTCGGAATTTCATTTAAGCCAGAAGGTTATTCTTCTGGCATTTTATCCTCCTCCGCATCCTGGTAAAGGAAGAGGAGAGGCTCCATAGGATGGATCCTAGGAGAGCTTTAAGTTTCTACATTTCACGCTTGTCCCGGGTCAGAGTGGACGATCAGCTCTTTATTGGTTATGCTGGAAGGCGTTTGGGACAAGCTGTGACTAAGCAGACTTTGTCTAGATGGATTATCTTGCCAATTTCTGAATGTTACCGGCTGGCGGGTAAGGACCCTCCGGTGGGCTTACGGGCCCATTAGACTAGGGGTATGGCTGACTCTACTGCTCTGCAGAGGGGTGTTCCTATTCGTAACATCTGTGAAGCAGCCACTTGGGCTTCGGTCCATACTTTTGTATGTCACTACTCCCTAGATTCTTCCCATGGGCAGGATCTGGCCTTTGTCAAGGCGATCCTTTACTCTGCAATCTGATTGGGCATTCTAAATTTGTGTATTCTAAATTCTTTTCCCACCTCCTTACGTTGGTACTGCTTTGGGAGTCTGTCATAGATATGGAATACGTGGGAAGACCCAATCCCCTCGAAGAACAAGTTACTCTCTTACCTGGTAACGTTCTTTCGATGGGATGGTCCGACGACGTATTCCATATTGCTCCCTTCCTGCCTTCCCCACAACAGAATTTCTTAAAAGATTGCAGCTTAAGTTTCTGCAAGGATTTCTGTGGTCATACTGGCAGAAGATTGGTGCCACACGTTCTGGGAAAAAACTACAACTGAGGCTACGGGCGTCGTGCGTCCTACTTATAACATCCGGTGACGTCGGCTCGACGGAGGCCCTCGAGTACAGCATATTGACGCAGGACGTAGACGCCGAAAGATTTTCCGAAGCAGCACAGCTGTGGTGATTGTCATAGATATGGAATACGTCGTCGGAACATCCCATCGAAAGAACGTTACCAGGTAAGAGAGTAACTTGTTCTTCTGTGCCACTGGAGGCTTGGAATCCAGATTGATGGTCGTGGAGACCACCAACAAGTTTAGTGTGAGACTTCAGTTTGGGCAAAGCCAACTTCTCCAGCAGTTTCCCCAGGGAGGAGGTGGTGGAGATAGGGAGGTAGTTGGCTGGACAGGTGGGGTCTGCTGAATGTTTTTTAAGGAGGGGGCACAAAAGCGAGTGCTTGAGGGGTGTGGGGAAAGAACCAGTATCAAAAGAGCGGTTGAAGAGATCAGCGAGTGCATGGGCAAGAGAGACAATGTTGTCCCTGATGGTTCTGGATGAGCAGGGGGAAACCTGTTTGGAAAGAGACCTTCATGGAGTGGACAACTCTGATGACTTGTGATAAGGGTGAAGGAGGAGAAGGAGGGTGAGTGGCCAAGGCGGTGAGGGATGGGTTAGGAGGGTGAGTAGCCAGGCTGTCCAGGATGTCCTGAGTTTTGGTGGTGAAGTGAGAAGCCAATGCGTTGCAGAAGGCCTGACAAGGAATAGGGGAGGAGGAGACTGCAGAAGGGTTGGCTAGTTTCCTGCAGATTTTGAAAGGTTCAGCCGTCTTGTTGAATACGCCAGATACCTGTGCCTGAATGTCTGCTTTGGAGCCGGAGGCAGGCCAGTTTTTGTGTGTGTGTGTGTGTGTGTGTGTGTGTGTGTGTGTCGTCTCTCCCCCCCCCCCCTTCAGGGAGGTAGCGCCTGGTAAATGGTAGCAACAGTCAGGGTGGAGGAGGGAGAGATTATCAACTTGGATAACAGGCTCTCAAAGGAAGAGTAGTGCTGAGTGGGTAAAATGGAAGAAGGAACCCACTTAGGGAAGATTAATGCAACCCCAGCACTGTGAGGTTGCAACTTGGAGATAATCTTAAAGCCGTCAGGTAGGAGGGGGGTCAAAAGCAGTGACTGAGCTGGCATTGAACCATGTCTCAGTAAGAGCAAGAATGTCAAGGTCAGTGTCTTCAAGATGGAATGCAGATGTCAGCAGTGCGTTTGTTGCCAGAGCAGGTGTTAACAGTCGCCAAGTGGAGATGGTCTCTGGCTTTGAAGGTTTTCTGAGTTGGATGACGGGCCTGGTACTCCATTCAGAGGGAGGGGACAGAGAGAGTGGTAGGGGAGAGGCAGGAGAAGGAAGAAAGTTAATGAGGGATGACAGGATCCGGTCAAAGAGAAGGTGGTTGGCTTAAGTACCCTGAACCAGGATAGTGCCAGTGTGGTAGACATTAATGATGCGACGTGATGAGAAGAGGCCCGCTAAGAGGACTTCCCACTTGGTAACACCATTGATGGGAGAGAATGTGAAAGGGGACAGAGTAGAGATGACATGAGATGAGAAGTCCATAGTTCTGAAGAGGGGCAGAGAAGAGTATATCGGTGAAGATCTCTCTGGAAGATGCACTGACATAGGTGTCTTCGATGGCAAGGCCAGAATTTGCACCCAGGATGTCTTTTCTATGCTTTTTTCATCCAGATTTCGTGAGAGGGAGGATAGGTGATAGTGTAGTAGTTAGAGAAGATTGGAGAGGTGGTGAGTGACATCTCAGTAGCAGAGGATAGATGAGAGAATGAAAAGACAAAGGCGGGTGGGCTGCACTGCACAGTTCTGGCCCTTACTCAAGGTGGCCTATAGGTTAAGGAAGGCACAAATTCAAAAGCAGAGCAATAGGTGAGGTGATGGATTCAATATATTTTTTTAAAGGATCACAATGCACAAAATGAATGCAAGAAGGAAAGGAAGAATTGCAGCTTGAATGCGTTTATCGATTGTAGAAAACAGAGTGCAGTGTAGAGAAAAGGGAGGTCAAGGGAGAAGTGGCACGGTTCAAGGTGGTAGGTGGAGGCAGCAATAGGACCATACAGCCATCACTCACTTTGCGCAGAAGGTGGGGGCCTGGGGACCAAGTTCGTGCAGGAGCAAGATGTGCGCAGGAGGCTGAGGCATGGTTTGTAGAGGGGCACTTAGGTGGGGGCCCTCGCAAGCCCTACCAGGCCCGGACAAGCTCAGAGGATGCCTTTTGCTTAGGGCCTTTCGTGTGAGAGCCGGCTTAAAAGCCTGCCGGCGTCCAATTGGCCACTAACGTGTTACTGCAGCTTATCACTGTGCCAGCGTCTTCATCTCTATGGTTACCCGTAGAGGCTCTGTGTTGCCAATGAATGGGGCATCCATTTTGTAGAAGGGAGATTCCCTGCGAATGTCAGCGTTTTAGCGTTCTTTTCTGGCTAATTGGGCAGATACCAGGTGGGCTAGAGGCCTGATGCCACTCGGATGGAAAAGATAACAAAAAGGATGTAGTCTTGTTGCTGAAGTCACCGGAGCACTTATGAACGCTCACGCAACTCCCAGGCTCAGCCAGCCACAGTGTTTTCCTTTGTTAGTGATGTGAGGGTGGAGGGGCGGTGAGAGAGCTGGAGAAAGTCTGCCGTATGAGAGACTGTGGCTAAGGCAGGGACTTTTGCTGAGGGCCTTCGGTGTGGGGGCTGGCTTAAAAGCTTGCCTGTTTCCGATTTGCCACTTACATGTTACTGCAGCCAATCACTGTTCTAGTGTCTTCCTCTCTATGGTTACCCCTGAAGGCTCTGTTGCTGATGAAGGGGCATCCACTTTGTAGAAGGGAGATTCCCAGCGAATGTCCACGCTTTAGCATTCTTTTCTGGGCAATTGGGCAGATACCAGGGGGCCACCAATTGGGCCCACCAATTGGGCAGATAGCAAGCAGGTCACTTCATGCCTGCCTTCCAATGGGCTCCTGTCATGTATCGTGCAAAATTGGGTTTTATATTTGGAAGCTTATTTAGAAGTACCATACCTTTTTAGAAGAGAGGATTACAGATGGTTAAGCCACATGTCACCACTGCTGCTCAGAACTTTGCTAGAGATGTGATGGGTTTGGTAAAATGCCCATTGTATGATTGCATAAATAACAGGACACAACAGACATCGCAGCAGCCGGTTGCTCAGCAAGGATCTGGACTAGTCTATGTGGGTAAAACGGGTACTAAAAGAAAAAATGCATGTGATGGACCTCCTAGACTTAATGAAAGAAGAGGAAAACCCCAAGTGCCAGCCCATTCACAACGAGTCAGCAAACGTTGAGGAAGAATGCTAAAGAATGTCTTCTAAACCATGGCTTTTGTACATTGTATGTCTGCCGAATATGGCAAGTAAGAACTTGATATTTTCCACATAGTGTCTACCCAAACCAGTATAGAAAACAGCAACTTATTTTTCATGTAAGTTCTTATTAGCATATTCTTATAACCATTTTTAACATCCCCTGCCCCAACGTCACAACCAAATTCTGATATACTCTTCTTGAAGTCCTTGATGGCTTGGAGCCCAAAGGTCCCTTGACTTAATGGCCAGAGGCTTTGTTAATTTTCTCCTCATACCTGAAGCAGCCTCTTTGCTTAGTTTTGTTCCCCTAGTCTACTAGGCCAAGGAGTTTCATCTTTCTCGGACACCGCATAACTCTTTCTGTGGAAATTTCATTCCCAGATCCCACTCTGCAACAAAACCCTGATGGTTCCCTCGTAGGGAGTATGAAACCTACAAAAAGGCTACGAACTGCCATACATTTCCTACTCACTCATGTTCCATAGGTGAGTCCTTGGATTTCCATTTCGGCGCAATAACCAATGCCCCTGCCATCGTTAAAATCACATGTACTTTTTGTTGCGCTCTCGTGGGAAGCTCCTCTAAAATAACTCTGAGCCCTAAGATTGCTAGGCTCACGTTATTCTTACACTTAGTTCCCCCCATCTCTACCTTTGCTACTATAATCCTAACCCATTAGCCTTTGACTTTCGGGCTTTCCCACCAGACGTGGCTCCATGTCCCCCTCCTCACCACATTCCCTCCAGCAGGCCTTGTACACCTTTGGGAAGATCTTGTGCAGTATAACTGGGGTAAGGTGCCACTGGTACATCAATTTCACCCATATTTCTTGCAGTTGGAGAGATTGTGTAAATTTGGGAATGTACTGCCATAGTTGGGACCACTCTGTCTCGTCAATCTGTTGTCCCACTGACTCTTACCATTGCCCCATGTACCGTCTGGTTCCTGCTTCTTTGTTTTGTTAAATTAATTTGTAATAAGTCCCACTGAATTCTTATTCCAAGAGTCCACTAATATTAGCTTTTCAAAGGGTGTTGGAGGGCCTGGTCGCTGCCCCTTTGACTGCTGGGTTCTGTAGCCAGTGTCTCATTTGTGTGTGGTGAAATCTCTCCTCTTTGCCTAGTGTGAAGTCTATTTTGCACTGGATGAACGATTTAATCTCTCTGCCTTCAAACATATCAGCTAGGTTTAGGCATCCCCCCTTTTCCCATTTGCAGAATCCTGATTTTCTCATTCCCAGGGTGAATTGAGGGTTGTGAAATATGGGGGTAAATGGCGACGGAAAAGTGGTTAGTCCCGCTCTAGTCACTACTTCGTACCGAGATTCCCCTATTGAAGAGCTAATCGTGCTTCAGTAGAAATTGTGTGGCCTGTCCTTCCTAGATTTCAATAGAACCATTGCTAGTTGGCCTCCCATGTCTGCCTTGTCCATTTGTCTCCACACCTTTTGCCTATCGTCTTTCCACCAGTCTCTGGTGACCCTCATCTGTGCTGCTAGGTAGTACGCCCGCATATCTGGAATTCCCAACCCCCTCCACCTTATTCCCACCCCCTGATTTTGCCACCCTAGGTTTTTTATTGTTCCAAATAAATCTCCATATGTGCCTTTGGATCGCATGAAAGGAAGGGCTGGGTAGTTTCGTTGCTAGTGTCATAAAATATTACATTTTAGGGAGAATTAACATTTTTATCACATTAATCCTTCCCAACCATGATATTCAAAGTGGGCTCCAATCTGGTAGTAATTGTTTCATATCCCTTCTGTCCGCCGATCCCCCGTTCTTAGTCCAGGGGGAGCAGGTGTTTACCCTCCAACTGATGGCGTCTTTCCCTCCAGCGACCACCATTACATCCCTCACCTCTGCGGGGCAGGCATTGGGTTGCAGGAGCCCGAACGAGCGACCCAGGTCCTCCGCACTTCCCAGCCGAGTCTGCTGCATGTCACCGTGGCGCGCGCCTAGCCAGTGACCCACAGGGTTGTCGCCAGATGGTGACAGGCTCCTCCCCGCTCCACTGGGGGGGGTTCCCTCACTCCTTCATGACAGCAGTCCTCCTTCCTCACCAGCCGCTCAAGGTATCCGTCAGCCAGCGGTGCTCAGGCTCAGCCTCCTAAGTGCGAGCAAACACACAGGGGAAGAGAAGAGGTCCCTGTCTCCGGCGGCTATTCACCGTCTGTAGCTGCACTTGTCCTCCAATGGTTCTGCTCCACGGTTTGTGTCCGCCCCCCCCCCCGACAGCCGTCGGGGATCACCTGGCCCAACTCTTCCTGGGCCACCACTCACACCTAGCTGGATCAGCTCCACCAACAGGCTTCCACCTCCGAACATGGCGTGGCCTGCTAGGTCTAGTCTTGGGGCCGCGTGCTAACACCCACGCAGCCTCGGCACATCAGTGTCAGATGGTTCTGCCACAACTCGCAGGGCCGCGGTTCCTGCGCATTCTCTGGAGGTCTCTCAGCATTCAAGGCTCAGACAATAGCTGGACGGCACCCTCGGCAATGTTTTCCCGGGTCAGGATACATTTAACCTCCCGGTAAGTTCAGGAACGGTCTCCCCTTTAGAAGGTCCAGTGCGGAGGTCAGAGAAGTGTGGCCATCCTCTAGTGCCCCCCCCCCCCCCCAATGTATTGGCTTTTAACAATGTTGCCGCTTTGGGTTGCTAGACTCTCAACAAACTCACACGCTTAAGGTTACAGGGTTTTGACAAATAGTACTTTCGCTGCTTTTTGATAGTTCGTTATTCAAAATCACTTTTACTGTATCTTCCACTCACACGCCAGTGTAAACACCTGCCTTGAACACGCAAGCAGCTTCGGATCGCTTCCGGTTCACTGTTAGCTTGGGAACTCACTAGGTAAGCCGTGCGCATCCGATCCTCTCGTTGTTCACAAGTCTTCTGCTTTCGTGGCTTCTCGCGACTTGGCAAACAGCCTCATCTGGTCCACTGCTGCCTGCGCCACTGGTAGCAGGAGCATCCCTGATGCACGTCAGCCACTGGAGACAGCCTCTTGGGAAGGAAAGCTTCCCTCGCTTTCACTTCCTGCTGTGCAGCCTCTGTAAGTAAGTAGCTCCTCCACCCAGTCATCAATGTTAAATGAAGTACTTGATTTCCATGACCTCAATATGAATTTTTTAGCAACCATGCATGCACGAAGCAACCAAACTCTCTTACCAAAGTCAATTTCCTCCAGAGAAGAGTCATCACCCAAAATCAGTAATGAAGCATTCATGGGGATTGTGACATCTAAGACCAGACTCAACCTCTCCCGAACCTTATCCAAGAATTGCATCGTCTTGGGACACGACCAAATCAAATGACTCAGAGATCCTCTCGAACATTTACACTTCCAGCAAAGATTGTTGTCTAAAAGTCGTCTCCTGAATAGTTTCTCCGGCGTCCAATAGGCCCTGAACAACAACTTAGTTTGAGAAGCTCTGAGGGACCAATCCAAACTTACCAAACGAGTGTTTTCACAGCACCTCCGCCAACATCTGAAGTTAACATCTTCCCCCAATTCCTCCGCCCAAATTGCAGGCATTTGTGAGATGTTCGCCCTAGACAAAGACAAATACAGCGTCCCACCCCACAGAGTCCTCTCATTCCCCTGGGCCCTTTTTACCATAGGTGATCCTCCCGTGGAACACCACCCCTAAAGTAAAGATCAGGAAGCATCTGTCTTTCCCTGGCCACCTGGGAGGAGACTTTAGGCATGGGTTTAGTGAGGAGTCTGTAGGCTTCATCACACAACCCAAACCATAAAATGGAGCCATAGCGCATCAGGAATCGTCTCCCTCGTCGCAGTGGTGTTGTAAACACTGCCTGTCTAGCAGAATGTATCGTGAATCATGTCCCTCATCGAAGTTGTCAGCCAAACACAACTGCTCAAGCCGAGTGTAATGAAAATCTCCCTCGTCGAAGTGGTCAGCCAAGTGGTCATCAGAGTACTAAATGGAAGCCAAGTAAGGCTAAGAGTTTTTCTACTTCCTGAAGAGAGCTAAAGGGACTTATCCAAGTTTTCTGCAAGAGTGCTTAAAGACCACTGTGGAGGACCAGGAGGAAGGAGTCATTCCCCTGGTCTTTTGTGATGGAACATTGAAAGAGCTATTTCTACTATAAGACGAAAGCAAGACACCAGGCGAAGGAAGTCATTCTCATGGTGAAGGAAACACAACCTTCACTTTAGTTAAAGACTTATGTTTATAGTCTTAGGGTTAGATTAGTTGGTTTCTGACAGAGGACAGAGCGCATTTAATTTTTACTGACATTCTGACAATTCACAAACGTTTTCCTAGGTTTCAGCAGGGAAAGCCCCTTAGAAGTCGGGAGAGATAGGTTTCTTTATTGATTTTAATAAAAGTTTATAGCCCACAAGATGACGACTCCTTGTCAGTCTCCTTCTACACCCTCACATGGGATAGCATGAGGTAGCTTCGGTGCTGAGAGAAGCAGGGGAGGGACAAAAGAAATAAAGAGTATGTTGCTTGCAGTAGAATTCAATTTCTTTTGTAACTAGTGAGTATTGATTTATAGACACTGCAGAATCCAAGAGAAGTGAAAGGAGAGATGTAGCCTCCAATGGTATGCTGTCTCAAAAGCCTCAAGATGCATTCCCAGTCTCAGAGGCGGTCCAAGGGTCTTTATTAAAGATTTTATGGAGCCTGTGGCTGTCCCTCCCTCTCATCTAATCTCAAATCTCCACCCTAAGGCCAGCATCCCTGACTCCATGTTAGTGGATAGAGAAGGGTAACCCCTATTTTCTAGTTCTATCTTCTGCTGGTGGTGAGGACCCAAAATTGAATGTCTTATCTCACTAGACTCCCTTAAGAGCTAATTAACTCTCCCTACACTGTCAAGTGGTTAGTGGTCTAATGGGCATTTCGATAGTGCTTGCAAGTATGCTTGTTTGATTCAGACCCTGTCTAACGCACTCATTCTTACTTTTCCTATCTCTACTCTTACTGTTTCTCCCCACCTCCTCACTCTTCCCACCAATCTTCTGTTCCTTTCGATGTTGCCTCTTCTCCGATTGCCTCCATCCTCTGATGTTAATTGTCCTTCCTCCACACTACTACCTCAACACCTCTTCTCCTCCCCAGCTACACCACTACTACTCCCTCATTCCACTACTGCTTCCTCTGCCACTCCTCCCTCCTCCACACTACCTCCACTATTTCCTCCTCTCACTACTACACCCTCTTATCACTACTAAACCTCTTTCCTTCACTCTGCTACTCCCTCTTTCTATTCCACTGCTCCCACCTCCACTGCATTACTCCCTCTCTATGCCCCACTACTCCCTCCTCTGCTCTACTTCTCTCTCCTCTGCATGACTACCCCATCCTCTTATCCACTATTCCCCCCTCCTATCCACTATTCCCTCTTCTGCTCCACTATTCCCTCCTCTGCTCCACTACTGTCTCCTCCACTTGACTACTCTATCCTCTCTCTACTACTCTCTTCCACAACCCCTCCTCCCTCCACAATACTGAAGCACCCTTTATTTCACCCAATAACATCCGGTTAACAATCACTCCTTACACTAAATATTTTACACACCAGCCATGCAAACATGCACACTCACACTACACTACTACTACCACTATTTAACCTAACCAATATCTCACTTTTTCCACCATTTGCTTCCACATTCCACTGCGCTTTCCTACCTTCTGCTGTTCTCTTAGTTGTCCTCCACATCTGACTTCACCCCAATAACTCACATAACTCAGGGTTCGAAATTGAGATTGAATGAGCAGGAGCTAAAACACAGCTCCTGGGTGTCAGGCAGCTACCACAGGGGAACCAGGAGATATCAGAGATGCCGCTTTAACTTTTTGCCCATTTTGTATGAACCATTGTTTTTACATGTATATAAGTTGTAATTTTATTACCATTTTCAAATACTCAAAGTTAATGTCACATTCACATGCTTGGAAGGCACCAGTTGGCCATCGGAGCCAAAAGTAGCTCCTGTTAGCTGTTGGTTTCAGGCTAACCAGGCTCTACTATGCTAGAAACAGGTGCTAAATAGCTCCCCCCAATTTCAAACCCTGTAACTGTTCATGGTTCCCCCCTCTTGGCCAGGGTTGGAGCTTGTTGGGCAGAAACCTGTGCAGTTCCCTCTGGGACCACTGCAAAAGATTTAGGACTACAGGTGTTTGGCAGTAAACCCACTTGGCAGCAGTCTGTACCACACAGATTCACTTGGTAGCTGTGGCTGAGCAGTCAGACTTCCCTCAAGAAGAGTTAGGCAGTATACAGAGTATTCACAATAGGTCAAGAGAACACAATAGAACAAGTAAACACTGACCAGGGCTTGGTGTAAAAGAGATATCATTATTTATTTAAAACCCCATCTAGAAAAACACAGGCACTAATAGTAAGCTATTCAAAAACACGGTCACTAAAAGATATACACTCCCTTAAAAAGAATATTAGGCAAGTCTTAAGTAAAGCCCCACTTATTTTCAGACAGCGGTGAGCGCTTAACGTAGATGGCACTCTAATAATACGTTTTAAAAAGGGAGAGAAAAGCAGAGAATAAATTGAAGCAGATCCCAACACTTTTTCATGAACACAACAAGAGAGGGAGGCAAAGTAACACCGTGAATTCAGAGTCAGTAGGCCGGATCCGCTTTAAGAGGATCAAAACGAAATGTGTCCAAGGTCACACGGTTGCAGTGCACAAAAGTCTTGTAACGGTTCAAAAAGGAGTTGAACCAAAGAAAGGGACCAGTTAGAGGGTCAAGACGGCCAGCCCAGTCCAGAAGGTTAAGGGGTTATTATTACCTTGTAGCAATCTTTAGAAAGGGAGGCCTGGCGGACACGGTACCTTAAAGTGGTGAGAATACTCCAGCGGGGGCAGTTGTTCCTGGCAGCGGATGCAAGTCGGTGCTTCATCCGGGGGAAGAAAGGATCTCGTCGGGGAGGAAGACAGGAGTCCGTTGCACTGCCAGGGAAGAAACCAGCCGCAGAGTTTCTCAGGTACAAGGAACGATCTGTTGACGCGCAATTCGACCACAAACCGGTCTGGGGTGCGAAGAGAGGAAGGTAAACTGGTTGTGCCCACCAGTCAGGGGAAGAAGCCTCTCCAGCCGGGCGATCTTCTCTGTTGTCGGGAAGTGGTGAGTCGATTCCGCAGGGCTCCACCGGTGGTGTCGTTGTGGTAGGTCGGCTCAGCTTCTCCCTTGTCGGATTCTCAGGTCCTGTGGCGACTTCTGAAGTTCCAGTCCCCAAAGCCCTGCTTTTATGCAGCATACCCCCATTCACTCAGCCTAGCTGTCAATCAAACATGCTAAGTGGTGAGTCGGCCGGCTTACCACTTAGGCCAATCACACAAGAGTGCGACTTGAGTTACCAAGGTAACTCAGTCCAGGGTGCCTAAACTCCCTCCCACACCCCCTGTGGTACCCAGACAGAGTGGCACCACTTTTGGAGGCTTCTGTGGAGAAGCCCACCAAAAAGTGGAACAAAGGGCTCGACCTGGGTTGGAGTCACAGAAGAGAACACAAACGCCATTTTAGAATAGAGTCCTGGCAAAAAATACCAACCGGCGAATTAATATTCATTAAAAAACCGGCGGTATGTTCGAGGCTATGAGAATTAAATAATTAAAGTTGGTAGCCTCGAACAATGGGAAAATCCCATAGGGAAATATTTGCAGTCGAATATAAAAAGTAGTTTCCACTGCCACCAGCCAAAACTCGATCAGGGGGGACGGAGATGTGCCCACTCGACTAACAGACCCCGGGGCAATGGAATTGCCCCGACCAGTACGTCCACAATATGATGGTTTGTACTGGTTTCTGTTAATAATTTGGGACTAGTAAAGCCAATAGTGACTTTACATGCCCTGGGAGACAGTAGTCAGTCCCAGGGTATGGAGTCTATGGTGGGGTGTCACTATGACACCCCTTTGTTACTGCACGGAGGGTGCTGTGTAACACACATAGTAAAAACACATGAGACCCTATGGAGTAAAGGACCCCATAGCCCGTAAAACACATTAACAGTCAAAGGAACACCATAAATCATGTTCAAGAGTGGGAGAAAAAGAGTCTCACTCTTGGCAGGAGAAAAAAACAAACTCCAGAAATCCAGAAAAGCTGCTGGGGGACTCACTAGGTTAGGAAATTCAGCCTAAAGAGAGAATTCTCCCTAACAGAGCTCTCTTCGTGTCGTCCCCATCCAGGGCATATATGTGTGTAATGTGGAAAGTCATAAGTAGCGTGCTTAGCCCCCCCCCTCCCCCTTACTTGTTCTCTGCAGTCCTGCTACCTACTATAGGTGGCGGCTTGGAAAAGCCAGTGTACATGTTGATGTTCCGGGAACCTGTTGCGCAGTGTCTTCCAGTAAGTCTATTAGAGGAAGGTGTGTCCTTCTGCCCTCTCGGTCTCTGGTGCTCTGGGGGACCTCTAAATTCTCATAAAGGCTTGCGTACTTTGTTCAGCATCTCTGCCAGGTCCTCAGTGCTATTTCATATGGAAGCTGCTTCCCTCTCTCTTCAGTGTGAAGCACCTTTACCTCTGGTATATGTTTGCAGCAGTTTCTTTGATTTCTGTCCGGTCCATGGCTCAATTCCCCCCCCCCCCCCCTCGCTCCCCCCTTCTACGCCTGATCACTGCAGTGGTCAAGAGATACTTCTGATCGCTCTTATGTTTGATTTTTTTTTCTGAGCATCTGTTTTTGATGTTGGGCTCTAGAATTAATATTAAGTGTTAGGGGTCAGAAGTGACGTTTAGGACAAAATGTTTGCAACAAAAATTTCTGAATGCATAATTTGGCTGATTTTCCACTGAACAGTTCGACCAGATCACGCATTCGGTTCAGGGGGCTGCAAGGGTGTCTCCCGCACCCTTACTCTCTAGATTGTGAGTGAGGTTTCTGGCGGTGTCCCACTTAGCCATCCTAAAGAAACAGAAAAAAGGGCTGCATGGGTGTCCCCCGTGACCCCTACTCACTATACTGTGATCGGGGGTTGCGGGGGTGTCCCCTACAACGCCCCACTCACTATACTATACAGTATACTATACAGTATAGTGAGCTGGGGTTGCGGGGGACACACCTGCAGCTGTCCCACAGTCCTGATTTATTTATTTTTTTTAAAAAGGCTGCGGGGTATCTCCTGCAGCTGTCCCGCAGTCACAAAAAAAAGGAAACGACCCTGCGTTGCCCGATCATGAAAGTGAAAGGGAACAGGCGTCGCAAGGACACAGCACGTCAGCATGAAAGGTAAGTGGGGGGGTTGGGGTGTGGACGAGGGTGTGGGTGGGGGTTGGCCAAGTGTGAAATGTTCAGTGGAGAAAGGAACAAAGGTTGTTTAGAACCAATAACCTTCGGTCAATTCTCCCTCGAACATTTTGACCTCAGTCATTCAACCCCAAATCAGAAATGAGAGGTGAACACAAAGTTGTAACCTTTTCAACCTTAGACATTTTAAATTAAATGATTTGGAGAAAGGCCTTTATGTTCCTATCCTAAAGAGAGTTTCCCTACCTAAGAAACTAAATCTAAAGATCAGTCTGAGTCTTGAAGGTGAAATTATGTCATTGTATCCAACACCTATCTGACCCTCACACTTAAACAATCAATCAAAAGTACAAAATAAATGTTTCTGATTTTTACTTAGTGAAGAGCGTATGTAAATCATGTGTGAAAATTCAACAAATAATTATTGAATCCATGGGAGGAGTTTGGAGGGGGTTTCCTTTCCCCTGGATTCTTTTAGGTAGAATAAAGACAGTGTCCTTCTTAAAGCTTGATTCTTTAAGAGTAGTTGAACATTCTCTTTCCTGAAACACTTTAAGGATGGCAAAAAGTGTCTTATTTCAAACAAGGATTCCACCGAAGTAGTAGAAATGTCTTTTACTACAACACTGTTTGGAGGATAGCAAAAAGAAGTGTTTTCTACTTTACAGGATGGCAAAATGTTTATTTTAACAACTACTTCAGATGACACAGTTTCTCTTTCACATAACTGTTCCAAGAATGATTTCGTGGATCTTCTGCCAGGAATTACTCATTTGATTCTTTAGGTATCCTGGTGTACTCTCCTGCCAGGTATCGCCCCCCCCTTTCTGGTTCATGCAGATCCCTTGGCATACTCTCCTGCCAAGTATCTCCTTACAAAGATGGTTCACCGCCAGATGTGTTTCCTTCACCAGGTCTTCCTACCATGTTGACTTTTCTTCCAACTATAACACAGTTGCACTCCTTCACTGTGTATACCTCATTGACTTCAGGAATTACTTGTTCCAGCTTCCCCCATATTGACATCCCATATATGGGCATTTGTTCAGTTTCTGTCTGTCAACTTCTTAATATTTATTGGCTTTTTGCAATGGCTGTTCCAATTTTCCTCATATTGACTTTTCATATAAAGAGATTTGTACAACTTTTGCCCTTCAACGTCATTAGTGTCTCTTGGCTTGTGGCAATGCTTGTTCCATGTTTCCCCAAATTGACATTTCATATAAGGAGATTTTGAACAGTTTTTGCCTTTCAACTCTATTTGATCGGTATTCAAAATAATTACTTGTGTTCGTAAGTTTGCTGGCATGTCCCAGGTCCCCCAACCTCTCTGTGCTGACTTACTGGTGTAATGTGTCTCTGCAGCGAAGTTTTATCGCTGGGCAGGCTTCCTCTGTCATACAGACTCGTTCGGTTTCTGCGTTGGCTTTTCAACTACTCACTGATGGAACCAAGACAGACCCTCAGGACCGTGTCTCCTACAGCCTTGCAGTGTTTGTATGTCACAATGAGTCAGATAATGCAACTAAGAATAAAGAAGACTCACCAGGATGACTTCGGATCTCTTGGCAGATATACCGAGAACCTCACTTGCCATGATTGAAGAAGCCCTGTGCTCAGTAGGTAACTATCTCAATTTCAAACTGTATCCTAATGATAGACGTCACTAGCTATTAAGTATCAAGAAGCCAGCAAAATGAATCAATTGGAAGGGCAGAGAATCCACGATAACAGGAAACACACCAGGCTGGAATTAGAGGGGCAGAGATCAGTGATGATCTTTCAGATGCAGTAAGTATACCCCTAATCATACTGAACTACCCTGGTTGTAATGGGATTCTGCACTTCCTGGGAGATGGTAATGTGCCTCATTCTCGGCTCCTCCTAGGAAGGCAAGTCGAAAGCACTATTTAAGGGATGTCAATCAACCACCCTCCTCCCTTCCTATCACGCCTGAGCTAGGTAATACACTGTGGCTGGGTTGTCTCTTACCGTGAGCAAGTCTTGATGGAGTTATATCCAGGGGTAGTGACCGAGAGGGGCAACGAGGAAGGCAAAGGTTAGTTAGGAACTAGGACCCGTCGGCACGAGGGACGCACTACAGGTGGGTTTGTGTACACGTAGGAGAATACAGCAGAGCGTCCAAATGTCCAGTGCACTGAAAACCAAGGGAGAGGGGACAGGGAAGTAGGGATTAAAGGAGGTATTTTGCAAAGTGAAAGACCCTTAGGTGGTTTCAGGAACAGAATTAGCTTAATGTTTCAGGTGCTGAATATTCGAACACTGTAAGAAGCTGCCCTCAGACTGAAACTAGCGTTCAGGGTACCTTACAACAATGCAGTCTTGGAGTGGCATTGGAAACAGGAGTCGGTGTTCAATTCTTAGTCGGCAACATACGGACAAGAGAAACAGCAAAACCGTAAAGAGTGAACATTCCGAGTTCAAGCTGTGGTCGGTAACCGTTCAGGGAATAGCAGGTAACAAGGGCAGAGACTGGTAAGGAGTCTGTGAGCAAAAACAGGTCGGCAACAAAAAGTCAAGAACAGCAAGATGGCATAGCAAAACAGAAGATGGCTTCTGGTCAGAATAATAATCAGAAGTGCTGTGTTCTGAATAGGAATGGATTAAGTAGCTTCACTTACGCAGCTCTTCCGTGATGCCCAGCGTTTCATGTCACGTGATCGGAACAAGTACCTGGAACGCAGCGCTACCGCGTGGCATGCTGACTACCCACAATCTTGCCATGGCAACCTCCCGTGCAACTTCCAGCGGGTAAAGAATGGTCTAGCAGCCGTTCTATGGGCAGAGGAAAAGCATTGTCTCCGTGGAGTGACAGGAGGCATGGCGCTGGTAGGGACATGAGAACCAGCAGGCTTGACACTGTCTGCCTTGGAGGGCCCCTGGAAGACACCCACTGCGTCTTTACCGTACACTCTGTCCTCTGGTAAGGCACGCTTCGAGGTGGTTGCCTGTAAGCATCTGGCTCTTCCAGCACGGCTCGTCACTGTGTGTCTGCTTCTGCCGTTGAGTCCGCTTCGATTGCTCTGCAGCTCTCCTCCCCCTTGATTGCAGGTGATCCTCTGGTTTCAATGTCCTGCACAGTTGATTGTTAGCATGACAACTAGTGTGCACGTTAAACTTGATGTTACTTTCATTCCACATTGACTCCTTACTCTCCTTCTTCATCTCAGTACTTGAAGCTTTCTGGGAGTTGACATCCAAAGGAGTTTTACATTGTTTTAAGTTACATTGCTTGACATCTTCTTTGTTTAACTAGCCATCATAAACAGGACATGTTAAATGTGATTTATGGGTATTATGTTCACATGAAGAGGGAATAGTGTTCCGTTTGGGTTATTTAACAAGAAGAGGTTTCAGGGTTTTTCAACTGGAAGGTTCGAAAACATGACAACATGCCATTAGGAACTCTGGAATTATAGGGTCTTCTTCACAGGAAAGAGAAGAATACTGCATCTCTCCTGATGGAGTCACCACTTCTCCCCAATAACCATATCCTACCATACGATCCACCCTCATAATACCACACCCAGGATCAGGTAGAGGCCGCCTTCCCCTGGCCACATGGGAGGAGATTTTAGGCTGGGGTTTAGTGATGACTCCAAAGGATTCATAACAAAAGGCACTGCCAAGTATCTGACTTGGGGGCAAGGCTGAACATAACGGTGGGCTGCATATAAACATGCTGGCATAAGGGAAAGGGCAGGAATGGGGCCACCCCTCACCTGCCTCTGTCCACCTCAGGGTTAGGACTGGCTCTGGATTTCTCCCTATAGGCCTCTCACCCCCAGATGAGAGGGGTTCCCATCCCCTCTTAACAATGCCAGATTGCTGGCCTTGTCACAATGCATAACGACTTTTCCAAATGGAGGCTAGATGAAGGGTTAGGATTAAGGACTGTGTAGGAAATTCTTAAACGTACCTTTATCTGCAACACTTCATTACTATAGGTCCTTTTTTCTGTTCCAACTATTTCAAAATTCACACCCCTTTGTAAACCAGCCAGTAATCAATGTAACCGTGCATCAAAAACAGTATGTGCAACATAAGATATGTGACTCTAACCCCGCACACTCCAAAAACCAGCTGTGTATATTTCTCATTTGAGCAAATGCACAAAAAAGTAAAGGTAGATTTTGTTCAACTGCTTAAGGAAGCAAAATCAAGCTCTAGTGAATACATTATTAGCACTACCCTTTTCCGATGTATTATTTTAAGAGATATAGAGATATTTTAGTGTGAATTGAGGAGTTTTAGTACCTAAGGCATAACATTAATTTTGTGAGATTTTAAAAATCTGTTGATCTAACTTGCAATTTACGAATAATGAATTCAACTGATAGTACTTTTTTTCTCAAGTAGATTTTGAATAACAATGTGTTGACACTTTCTTCTTTAGCTTTTAAAATTTGCCAGCAGAAAGCGAAGCGATTTTAACATCAGTCCATGTGTTCACCTACACTATAAGCATTCGGACACGAGAGGACCTCAGGTAAGGTCAGGAATAATTTCTGTTGTACACAATTATAACAAAATTCCCTTACATATATACAGGGCCTGATTTGCGTGATTTTCAGTGGGATTTTCCCATTAGAAAACTCTTTTGTAAATCAGCCCCATACATAATTTTAAATTGGTGTATTTTTAAATGTATGTTCTTAAAGTATCTGCCAAAAGTGTTTTTAATAATGCTTCTCTGAAATTTTAGGGCAGCCAAGGAAGATTAAGTGCCATTCCCCAGAAATCAGAACTGCACATCAACTTAAGTCCTGTATTTTGTGAATTGGATATTAGTATTGTGGATAGACTTAATTCATTGCTTCAGGCACAGAAATTGACCACAGTGGAGATGATGGCTTCTCACCTCTATACATCGTACAACAAACATATTAGTCTGGTTAGTGACATTACGCAATTATGTACTGGACTGTAGTATCTCTTTAAAAATGCACGCATGTTTCCTTTTTAATATTGTGTTATGTTTAGTACAAATCAAGTAAATAGCCTCTTGGCAATGTAGTTTAATACAAATACAAAATTGAATTTTGTTTTCTTTATTTAAAAAAAATACAAAATGAATGCAAGGGTGATCCTCTGGCCCAAATAATCATGCATACTCTGCTTATTGCAACCAAAATGCACTTTGTAATAAAATATTTGCATCGTGGCCCAAATGTGAATGGAGAATTCAGGTTTAATTTAAATTGTTAGCGAAAGCAATACTCCAATCAAATGCAATCATCTATAAATGTTGAAATAACGAAATGCTCAAATATTCTTTTCACTTTTGGGTGAATCTGATAAACTAGCAGCATACATGCAGGCAAAATTCCATTGGCTCCATAGCTCAACTCTAACAGGACTCGCCCACTCACATTTCAAGTTATCAAAACTATGTTCAGAAGGGTCCCTGCCTTATGCTTTTCCCAAATACACATTTCCGTTTTTCACCCAAAAAACACTCAGTTTAGCCAGTGATAAGGCCCTGCTTTGATCCAGTACTCAACAGGTTGGTTGTAGGTAAAAACACATTGTTTACTGCAATTCTTTTTGTCTCAACCAGGTAGATATGGTGGGGTGATGGGGGTGAATTGGGTTAGGTATATAGAAATAGGAAAGAGATAGTTAAGGAGAGGTGTGAGAGGTCTCCCTCTGTATTTTGTGGTAAAAATATTTTTAGGGTTTTTACCTTTGAGCAAATAATGTTGTTGTTCTGACATAGAGCCTTTGATCCTGTATGCTATGAACCTAATTTTGACCTCATTCAGGCAGGCCCTCTTTTCAGTGTCTCAGGAGCCCATTCTGACAAGAGGTTTACTGTGTGGTACTTGTCATATTTCATTGGCCCTTTCCTTTTGGCTCCTGCCAAAATTCTATCCTTATCCTGTATGTCCACTATCTTATATAACCGGGTGTGTCCCTCCTACTGTTTTGTGATGCCCTTAACTGTTGGCTCCTTCACTCTATAGCAACTGTCCACATATAGGAGGATGGTCCCTATAGATCGAGGAACTTGGGAAGCCATTGCTCTTTAAAGTATGTGGTTGCATCAATTTTTTTCCCCACTGGCAGGCCCAGCACTCGTGCTTTACAATTCCCTAGATAAGCTGTCCTTCATGAAAGCGCTCCATTTGCCCCCATTGGGCATCAATTTTAATCATTGATACTGTACCTTTCTGATATTTCCCTCTGTGACGTTTGCTCTTTCTTCCAAGCTTCCCGCTCTTAGGGACGTTTACCACAAATCCTCTTGTTGCATGCTTAGAAAGCCATGCACGTAGTGTTTTCGCAGGGCTTGCCTGAATGTATTCCTGACTCTTCAATGGTAGATGTGTGTGAGGGGTCAGTAATGCGAGGCAGATAACTGCTTGTAGGTTTCTCAGTATAAAGCATTTTATTAGAACAAAACGATGCAAATAAATCCATGGTAAACCTACTCTTCCGTGGAGTTCCCTAACTAGTATAATAACAAAGGGAAATCACTCCTAACAGAAATAAACTGGCACTCACACTAAACAACAAAACATGAAAAATAAAGATTAACAGAAGTGAACAATTAATCAAGAGCCAGTAATTAGGGTGACCTTCACCTGTCCTGGGTAAATCCCATCCCCAGGATGGTTCAAAGTCAATGTTCTTAAATGTTAAAGTCGAAGAATAAAGCCTTGAACCAGTTCTTTAAAGTTGCAAATGAAATAAAGGTTCCCCAAACAAAACTCCACTGTTAACAGTTCTTCAACTTTCAATTGAATAGATTCCTTCCCAATTTCAGCCAAGGAAACCGCGCCAATGGTAATCCTGGTCAGCCTCCTTCCAAGATTGCTTTCACAGTTAGAAAAATAGATTAGCCACTTCTTCTTCACTGCTACAAAAGTAGTGCATACCCTCTGCAGTACATCTAGTGTAATTGTCAGTATGCTTTTTCTTGGATTGTTGTTCACCTCTTAACAACCCCCTTCTACTTGTGTTACTGTTGAAACAGACTCTTTGGTTCCACAGTATTCCTCTACTTCAACCAGCTTTCATGCAACATCTACTGACAATATTATGCGCCACCACAGTTCTGGTACTCCTGATTGAACTTTGTGTGTGAGAATAGTTAGGCTTTTAAAAGACAAGGCATTTCGACCTCCACAGGTAGGCAAGGCACTCTTCTTTCCTATGTTCTCAGAAAAGGGCAGCCTCTTTGCCTCTTCCGTCTACCCTACTGCCACAATGATAAACTGCCTCTACTTCCAGACTGACTTTCTCCCCACTTCAACAGTCTTAGCATCAGAGGTGTTAAGACAGTTTTTCTGAAGTTTCACCAAACTTCATCAAAACCATTCAACTGAGACATTACAAGATTCCACTCTTAGTATAAGGCTGTATCACCTGAGTTCATGGTAGTGTAGATAGAGCAGCCAGGCTTATCTTAGGAGGGATAGAGGGCTGTAGAAAGATAAAAAGCATCTATAACAAACAAAGGAATCGATAGAAACATTGTCAACCAGAAGTATTATACAAAATAAAGGTTTATTTTGAATACTATTAGGCCAAGTTAAATCTTGGGGTAAGTACTGGTCAAAGTTATAAAAACATTATAAAATAACACAACAAACTGTTTGAAGGTACACAGACCAAAGAATTTAACCTTATTTGAAACACTAACAGTAGTTCTAGGGAAGTCAAACCTTTTTAAACAAATTCATTATAGGACACACCTATTCTTGGGGGAGTAAAACCAATGGTTACTTTCAGATTTCATTCAGTAATCCCAGGGTAGTAGACCCTAACAGTTGTACCGTGATTCTCAGCAAGAAATCACATATTAAGTCAACTGGACAATATGGCCCCCGATTCGTGGAATCGAGCGCAAGCACCGAGAAGGAGCGTGCGCCAGCCGTGGCGCAAAGAAACAATTGCACGGCATGCATATTCATGAATTTCCCAAGTTCTCACTAGCCGTGGTGCAAGGAACATCAAGCAGCGCCAGTAGCACACCCAACATGCCCCCACGTGCAGTAAAAAGCTAGCGAAATGCCTAACACAGCACAAGCCCCAGCGCTATCCCTGGTCCAGCATGCAGCCCCCTCAAACCCCCAGCCAAATTGCATGAAAACTCGGAGTATGCTCTGAGTTTCCACGCAATTTGGCTGGGGTGTGTCCGTGGTACGTGCAGTGTTCCCACACGATTTGGCTGGGGTGCAACCCTGAACGCACCCCAGCCAAATCATAACTCCTGCACGTACTTCACGATATACACACAAATCCACTGGGAACTGACCCCCCCCATCACCCGTGACCACCCCCGCAGCCAGCCCACAGCACATGGCACCCCCATCATCCGTGACTACACCCCGCAGCCACCCCATACCACATGGGACCCCCACCCACATCACCCGTGATCACACCCCGTAGGCTGCCCACACCACATGGGACCCCCCTCACCCGTGACCACACCTCGCAGGCAGCCCACACCACATGGGACCTCCCCAACCCTCATCACCTGTGATCACACCCTGCAGGCAGCCCACACCACATGGGATCCCACCAGCCCCCATCACCCGTGACCACACTCAGCAGGCAGCCCACACCACATGGGATCCCTCCCAACCCACATCACCCATGACCACACCCCGCAGGCTGCCCACACCACATGGCACCCCCCATCACCGTCTCCTCTTTCTCTCCTGACAACCACCATAAGCTTTCTTCTTGCCTCTCTGCTATTAAGTCCTCGACTGCCTCGAACTTCCTTACTCTAAATGCTGACAAAACCAAAGCCCTATTCTTCCCTGCCAACACACTCCCTCCCCTCCCCCTTTCATTCTCTTTCCCCCCTCTAAAATCTCCTTCTCCCCCCATGCCTGTAACCTTGGTCTTCACATTGACCCCCACCTCTCTCTATCTCACCACATTTCTCTTACTGCCAGATCTTGCCGCTTTCATCTGTACAACATTCGTAAAATTCGACCCTTCCTAACCTTTCACGCGACTAAAATCAATTACCTCCCTCATCTTCTCCAGACTTTTCTACTGCTCCACTCCTTTTTTTTTGGACTTCCCTCGACTCACCTCTCCCCACTCAAATCTGTCTACCACTCTGCCATCTGCTCCCTCTGCCATCTCTCACCTCATGACTCCATCTCTTCTTCTCTCATCTCTCTAGGCTGGCTCTCATTTCACTCCCAGCTCAAATTTAAGTTCCTCTGTCTAGTCTTCAAATCCCTCTATGGTCTTGCCCCCTCCTACCTATCCTCCCTTCTCACTTTCTATACTCCTTCTCGTTCTCTCCGCGCTGCTGATCTCTTCCTACCCTCTCTCCTCCTCCACCACACTGCGTCCCCTCCCGCTTCCGCTCTTTTCAACTACTCGCTCCTTTCCACTGGAAATGCCTCCCCCTCTCCATCCGCTCTACTCCCTCCTACCCTACCTTCCGCACTTCTCTAAAATCTTATCTCTTCCATTCCCCTGCCTAACACCTTTTGCTTCCTCTCTTACTTCTGCTACTACCTCTACCCATACCTCCTACTCCTCCCCTACTTCATTACCACCTCACCCACTCCTTCCACTCTACTCCCTCCTACCCTACTTCCTGCACTTCTCTAATTCTTAACTCTTCCATTCATCTCCCTAACACCTTTTTGCTTCTTCTCCTACTTCTGCTTCTACCACTACTCATACCTCCCACTCCCTCTCACACCTTGGTCCCTCTCTACTCACGTCTAACCTCATCAATAATGTACATTGTTCCTTGTACTGTTTTCTGGTTTTGATTCAATTGTTATTTAATGCTTGTTGTATTTTGTTTGTTCCCCATGTAAAGCGCTTTGGCGTAAAGCGCTATATAAATTTAATAAATACTAACACCATCACCCGTGACCGCACCCCGCAGGCAGCTCACACCACATGGGAATCACCCGTGACCACACCCCGCAGGCAGCCCACACCACATGGCACCCCCATGACCCGTGACCGCACCCCGCAGGCAGCTCACACCACATGGGAATCACCCGTGACTACACCCCGCAGGCAGCCCACACCACATGGGACCCCCATGACCCGTGACCACACCCCGCAGCCAACCCACACCACATGGGACCCCCATGACCCGTGACCACACCCCGCAGGCAGCCCACACCACATGGGACCCCCATGACCCGTGACCACACCCCGCAGGCAGCCCACACCACATGGGACCCCTCATGACCCGTGACCATACCCCGCAGGCAGCCCACACCCCATGGGACCCCCCCATCACCCGTGAGCACACCCCGCAGGCAGCCCACACCACATGGCACCTCCCATCACACGTGACCACACCCCGCAGGCAGCCCACACTACAAGGAACCCCCCCCATCACCCATGATCACACCCCGCAGGTAGCCCACACCACATGGACCCCCCCCTATCTCCCATCACCCATGACCACGCCCTGCAGGCAGAAAACAAGCACCGGGCGTTTCCGACCGGTAACCCAGTGCTGCACTCCCAATGGGAAGTAATCCCAGATATAATTCCACAACCTATTAGGGTTCAAAGACTCCAGAGGGGAGTCGGATAGCCCTAAATAGATGGCAGTATTTAGTTATATTCATACTAGAGTATTCAAAGTTGTTTTCTTTTTTCTTCACCAAAAGATAGTCCATAAAAACATTTCTATGTTCACATGTTCCTGCCCCCCTGCAAGAATCTAGCTTGGAAACACCGAACTGACTCAAGGCAGGTTAAGACAGGTATACCATCATATTCTTGTTTTTTTAAATCACAAAAATCAATTTCCATCACACTGTTAGATACACAGTGTGGGATACAAATTCAGACAAAAATATGTACAGTGGAATATTTCAGAAAACAACACGGTTGAGCTGAGAAAAGCGCTCAAATTCACCTAGAAGAATATACAATAGAAACTATGTTCATAATCCATCATAACATTTCATTTTGTTCCGAGCAATACAGTATATGCTGCTCAAATAGTCATCAACATTGAAAAACACCCCTATGTGGTGGTGGGTGCCAACGCGTTTCGGATTAAATGAATCCATCTTCAGGGCAGGGTGTGTTTAATTTTCACTTTATGTTCTAGATGATTTCTCTGGATAAGTCCTACAAGTAATAAGAATATCCTAATTAGTTATCTAGGAATCAGGGGTAGTCGAAGTAGAAGAAGGAATTGTAACACACACTGACCTTAGTGGTAGAGTAAAAACATAAATTTGCTCTGGAGAACATCTCCTGGTCCCCAAACAGCGAGGTGGTAGTGGCGGGTAAAGACTGGTAAAAGACTCCCAAGAGGATGTCTGTAAGTAGGGGGGAACACGGGTCATGACCTGAAAACACGTGCACTCAAGGCGGAAGCCTGTAATTAGATGCGGGAAGATATTTTGTCAAAGTAATACCAGTATATAGCCAACGGTTATTGGAGGTAACGCGGAACTCGTGCATACAAGGCAAAAGCCTGTAGTTAGATGCGAAAAGATGTGGTGTCAAAATAATAACAGTGCATAGCAAACAGCTATTAGAGGTAGCATGAAACTTGTGCATTCACGGCAAAGGCCTATTGTTAGATGCGGGAAGATGTGGTGTCAAGATAATAACAGTACATAGCAAGCGGCTATTCAAGGCAACACTTGATCATCTGTTTTACCTTGCAATTCAGACCCGGAGCAGGAGCTGAGCAGCCCTTCACCAAGACGAGCTGCTTGCCACTGTTCTGTGTAAATGGTCCCAAGGACGCTGCGTGTGCGCTTCCCCACCGAGGCGCCATGTTGGTGTGGGACTTCTACGTTTGCACTCAGCAGCTGTCTCTTGGGTGATCTACGTACTGTTGGCAACTTAAGATTCTCTGTGGATATCCACAGCAAGTTAGCTACATTGAGGTGAACAGTAAGATAAAAGCATCTAATCCTTAAGCGCCCATGGCAAGGCCGTGGAGTCGCGTCCATGGTTGCCATGGGAGTAACGCGCACGAGCGTCGCAATTTCATTCTATGCACTAGAACAGCGGGACAGAAGCCCGCATCAATCATTGTGGCATACAAAGGGATTTGTACATGTACGGTCTCATCTGAACAAAAACGAATTCAAAGGAGTTCCAAAGTGTATAGAACAACATTCATTCGTTCCTACCAGATTAATAGTCTGGGACTCTGCAGAGGTACAAAGAGAAGGTAAAGGGACACTGTAATAGTGTGTTAAGAATGTAGAATAAAAATGAGTCAGGGATTCCATGTATGCAGGCCTAATATACAATTAAGTTGCGAGAGGAGGGGCCCATCAGTTCAACTAAACTGTGTGGTGCCCCTCCTCTCGCTTGGTAATGGGGACCCAACAGAGGGTGCTGAGAGAGTATCTGTCGCAAGTCTCTCCCCTTCTCACCTGTCTTTCGTGACTTCTTCCGCACAGTCCGGGATTTGTATAGAGCTGTGCGCGGGTCTTCGGATTCCAGCGTGCTTCGTTCAGACTGTCCGAGATGGAATCAGGAAGAAACAATGTCCGCGCACGCAGGCACGGTAGCCGTGACTCGAGCGCGGTGAAAATCCAGGAAGTTGGGTAAATTTAGAGGATATAAGGAAAGGAGGAGGAATCAAGGAACCGGGAAAGGGGAAATTCAAGAGGATACCCCCAAGCGAACTCCGGCAGCACAAGTCCAGCTACGGCGAACAGCAGCATTGAGACGCGCAGCGCCGCAGGGATGTGTCTGTTTAATAGTGTGTGAAGCGCGGAACGTAAAGGCTGGCAAGCTACGTTTCGTATACGACGGCCATGTTGGGAGGGTTACTGCATTCAGAGCTTTATGGGTCAGGGACCAGGAGGTCCAAAAGGGACGCAGGTGACGGTTCATGACAGTATCTCTCTAGCCTGTCCTGGGTCATAAGGTAGGTGGTGCATTGCTGTGCAGATATAGTGTCTCCCGTAATCAAAAGCGTGTGTGTGTGTGGACTAAGTCCCAATGCGTTCAGAGCTGTACACCCAAGAGTGTACATTGTAGGCATCATCATTATATGCATACATGACTGTCGGTTTCTTGCCATTCACAATCTGGGTTGACAACCTCGCTGGGGGTATTTAGGCAAATGTCAATGTGTAGTATAGTACATTGATTGACAGTGTCTACAGTAACCACTGCAGTTTGACATTTTGGAATCAATCACATTATAAGAAGCAATTCATACCCCTCGGACTTAGACAGTCCAACAAATCGATCCACATGATCTCCCTTTGTAGCAATTTCTTATGAACATCTCCCCCTCTTTGTCCCACCTTCACTTGTTCCAAGATGATACATTTCATTTGAGCAATAGAGTGCCTTGATTCAATAAAATGCATTGCTACTGGTGATCTGAGATTTTTTGTCCGTATGTTGGATTTATGCTCGGTCCATCTCAATTTGGCCTTCCTTGTGGTCATCCCTATATAATAAAATCCACAGGGACATTTTAATGCATAGACAACATTGGTAGAATCACAGGTACATGAGTGTTTGAGTGTGATAGGTTTCCCTGTATGTGGGTGTGAGATAGTGTTACCTGGCAAGATATTGCTGCAATGTTGACACTTGAAACACGGTTGTGTCCCTTTAAATTTTGCGGAAATTGCCTGGTCCAGAGGGGTTTCAGCGCTGATCAGACTACTTCTCAAGGACCTACTATTTCTGTATGCGAAGATGGGAGGTTGTTGGAAGAGTGGTTGTGTTTGAGGGTCCATTTGTAGCATTGGCCAATTTTTTGGGATGATACTCCTAATTTTCTTGCTTTGAGCTGAATATGTGGTCACGTATACCATACAGTCAACTTTTGTGCAATTTTTGGGAATGAGTAGAGTGTCCCTCTTTATGGTGTACTCTTTCTCTTCAATTCCAGAGATCGTGGTTGGATTATATCTTCTTTCCTTTAACCATTTGCGTAGCTGGACTGCTTGTCTCACATATTCAGGGTCCTCCGAGATGTTTCTCCGGTAATTTAAAAATTGGCTCAGTGGTACACTGTCTATTGTCCTGTGGGGATGAAAGCTTGTGGCTAGTTGAAGGCTATTTCTATCTGTGGCTTTTGTAAAGATCCTGGTCTCCAGTTTATCTCCCTTGATATGGACCTCAACATCCAGGAAGTTAATTTTTGATTTGCTTGTGACAGTAGTAAATTTGATTTGCGGATGCATCTCATTCATCATGGAGAGAAAATTGTCTAGTTCGCCATCCGGGCCATACCAAATGCCAAACACATCATCTATGTACCTTACAAAGATGGTCAGATGACGTAACCATCTCGCAGATGTCAAACTTGTGCTGTTTCCAGGTAGTACATGTACGCATTGGCGTATGCTGGTGCCATAGCGGCCCCCATACTCGTGCCTGAAAGCTGCAGATAAAACTTGTCTTGAAATCTGAAGAAATTATTCATCAAGACTACTTTAAGTAGGGTCAACACAAACAGTTTATCACCCTGACAGTTGTCTGACTGTAGTAAGAGCCACTCCACGGCCTCTAGGCCGGCTTCATGTGCAGTGTTGGTGTACATGAATGTAACAACCAGGTGAAAAGGGTGTCTCTTTCATTAACAAACTCAATCTCATTTAAGTTGTTCAGGAAATGCGTGGCGTCTTTAATATATGTGGGAGTGTCCTGTATGAGGGGTTGTAGAATTTGATCCAGATATTTCACAAGGGGTTCCAGAAGGCTCTCTGTAGCCGCTATGATGGGTCGCCCTGGTGGGTCAATCAATCTTTTGTGGATCTTTGGGAGGATGTATATTACAGGAGTGATGGGATGTGTCTTCTCCAAGAATCTCTGAGTTTTTTCGGTAATCACTTCTCTGTTTTCCGCCTCATCCAGTATCTCCTTAATCAGGATCTTTACCTGTTCAGTTGGATTATAATTGACTTCCTGATAAGTTTCACGGTCAGCTAGTTGACGTTCCACTTCCGCTATGTATTTGGTCTTGTCCATCAGGACGAGGGCGCCGTCCTTGTCAGCTGGTTTAAAGATAATATACCTATTGTCCAGCAATCTTTTGAGGGTTTGCCTTTCGCTAGTCGTGAAATTACCTCTACCCTTAGACATGAATGGGATTTTCTTAAATTGGTCCAAAACCGTTTTCTCAAAAACTGCCAGGACGTGATTGTTTACCGGGACGTTGAACACACTTTTCGGTGCCAATTCTAGAAATTCAGAGGGTTCTTTAATGTGTTCCTCCTCCTCAAGAGTATCAAAGAATACTTTAGGTTTAAGTTTTCTCATTAATTTGAAGAAGTCAGTTTTTTCTCTTGGAAGGTTGGTGTTATATTGAGGTACAAAGGAGGTACCTTTGCGTGAGACTTGTAACTCCAATTTGGACAGTTGGTAAGATGAGATGTTCACTACTATGTCTTTTTCCCCATTTGTTTCTTTGTCTCTGATTTTTTTCTTCCATTGTCCCTGTCTGGTAGGTCTTTTTCTAAAAAAGGAACTGTGCTGGGTGTAATCTCATCAACCGTTGAAGTGGAGGGTGTTGCTGTTGCCCTATCTGTGACCACTACAAGTTCCTTACTGGATGCTTCTGAGGATGTAGCGTCAGTATTTCGAGGTTCAGTCCTTGGGGCACGTGGCTGAAATGGTCTAGCTGCTCATTGGCCATAATATTCTTGCCAACTATATACTATGTTGAGTTTGCAGTCTTGGGTATCTCGTCTAAATGTCCTTATTTTCTTCGTTTCCAATTCCTGTTTGTATGTAGCTAATTTCTCATTGGTTTCTTCCAAAATTTGTTTTAACTGGTCTGCTGTCAGGTTCTTACTAAGGGTATTTTTGATGGTATCAATTTTCTCATCGAGTGTGATTAGATTGTGTGACAGTTCTTCAATCGTCAGGAGGATGAGGTCAAGGGGGCACTTGTTCAAGATCTGTCGCCATCTCTTTACAAAATTAGGGTTTTCCTTACAAAGTGTAGTTTCTAAGCTCACTCTCAATCCCCTTGGCATACTCTGTGCCTTATAATAGTGTGATAGCGTGGTCGCATGTAGTTTAAGATTAATCTCTCTCTTTATTTCCCACTCAAGTTGTTTGATTAATGCTTCTGGTTTATCTGAGGAAATCAGCTCGTCTCCTGTTGTTTTGATGAGGCCTAAAATCCTCTTCGCCTCGTCTTCACTGAAGCCTAATGATTCGGCTCTATTATTGGTTGTTGCATCAGTCTTTGCAAATGACATTATCAGGTGTTCATCCCAATTCAATGGTCAGTAAGATACAAGTAAATAATGTGTGTGCTCTCCCTAGTTGTGGCCACCGTGGAAATCTATAGACGACATTTGGGGGTGGGAGGCACAACAAAATGTCAAAAGTTCTAATGATACGTGTAATCTAGGGAGACTTTTAGGTAATGTATGTAAAAGATATTTCAGGTGCAGCTGGGAAGATCACGAGACCACTCAGGATCCAAAAATTGAAACACAAAACAAGCACCGGGCGTTTGTGACCGGTAACCCAGTGCTGCACTCCCAATGGGAAGTAATCCCAGATATATTTTCAAAACCTATTAGGGTTCAGAACTTAGGAGGGTCCATCCTCCACAAATGGAGTATTTGTGTATTTGTGGAGGAAGGACCCTCCTAAATTCCGCTGTTTTATGGACTCCAATACTTGAATTAAAATAGAGTGGTCAACACCAAGGAAACCAGACCACAAAGAGGATACTGGACATAAAAAGCCAGATCTAGTAAAAGCCAATCAAGTGGAGACCAGAAGAACGGATCAGGTTTTATTAACTTTTTAACGACATTGTGATCCATGACTTGGGGACCACACACTTCTTGCGAAGGTCAATAAAAGAATAAGGGTCTCATGACCTATGGAAATAGTTCCTCTTTGAAATGCGGCCCCAAGATCCTCTGAGACACTAACTGTGAGTCTTAGCCACAGATGGGCAGAAGATCACACCACCCCACACCTAAGGACAGAAGCCCGCACACGCCACGAGGGCTACCCTAGAAGAAATGATAACTGAGGTCACACATTGAATGGTATCTAACTAATGAATAGTTTCCACGCTAAATAGTGGACCCCATGAAGTGACCCACGATGTCCGCCCAGATCTTCCTCCGTCCTTCCTTGCCAACTTGCGATGGTCTGTGGAGGAGGGTATCATAATGCACCAGGACTTGCTCCACCAGGATGTCAACTTCCCTGGCTAAGAAGCTGACAGTCCTCTGCGTCGCTGCCGGGGGGTTGTCTCCAATGATGTTGCTTCAGACATGGCGACCCCCGACGCAGGTGTGGGTGGGCAAGGTGGTACTGGTGCTGGGCTGTGGAGCGGTGGTCTGGCACGTCAGGAGTCTTCTGGATCAGCAGATGTGGTCACAGGTCCAACGACAGGAGCACTGGCAATGGCTGTACAGCAGGTACCAAAATTGCAGGGCACGTGGGCAGTAGGCACACACAGTGGGCAGCAGCAGCAGATGGCATGTTGGAGGCAGCTCGGGGCACTTGGAGGCAGGTAAATTGGCTGGTAGGCCGGAACGTGGGTCTTCCGTGTTACTTGTGTGGCCAGCTGGAAACAGAGTGACTCTGCACATGCGGAAACAGCGCGTAAGTGTGAAATGAGATGAAAGGCCCTAAGCGCGTAACTTACGTGAGACGTACTGAACGTTGGGGCGCAGTGTTCAGGATAAAGTAGTGCGTAGGAGAGCATCACACGCTTGCCGAGTTATTGCGGACGGATGTGTGGACTTCGTTTCCACACAATCTCTTCACTACGTGCAAGCCTCTTGTTTTGGTGGGGGATTGCCACCGCGCACACACAGGTGTACTTTTGAAGCTGACGGTGAGTTGCGTACGCATTTTTCCTTCTGTGGGTGCCCCTGTGTGTCGCGTAACCCCATATTTAACATCGCTGTAGCTTACTTGTCCTTCGCGTACATATTTCTTGTGTTGCTGGGTGCCACAAGGTACTGCGTTAGGTTTGTCTTTTACACGTGGGCTGCCGAGGGGTTGCATACACATATTATTCATATTTGGGGTGCCTGTACGTTACGTGGCCTGCTTACTTTTTCCCCAGATGTTGCATCGAGCCTTGCGGAGCCCACTTAACATCACGTACACTGCCCCCACACTCAAATTGCCCAGGACAATCGATATCTGCACCTCCCATTGCACCACTCCATCTGTGGCATCCATAACTGGGAGGACAACTAGTGGGAAGAGAGGCAAAGGTGGCAGAGTTGGCAGAGGTTTCCGGGCCTGTGCAGGGAGAGCTATGCCCCCCACCCAACAGGGTCAGGAAGCTGCAGGGGCAGCTGCAGCAACCACCACCGAGCCTCCAGGTCACACAGCCAGGCCTGTGTTGCTGCCCACCCCGGTCCACGGAGACGCAGGGGCAGATGCTATCCGTGCATCGAAAGGGAAGGGACATGCTGTGCAGCGTCCTGGCACTGGCACCCAGGGTCCAGATGCAGCAGTGTCACCTGCTGTACACACCCGCCAGTGTCAGGTAGCTGCAGGGGTAGCTGCAGACCTCCCCACCCAGCCTCCGGGTTACGCAGCCAGGCCTGTGGTGCTCCCCACCCCGGTCCACGGAGACGCTAGGGCAGATGCAATCCATGCATCGAAAGGGAAGGGACATGCTGTGCAGCGTCCTGGCACCGGCACCAACCTGTGATGTTGCATCAGTGATGTTGGTGAATGAACTATACCAGTCAGGTGCTCATGTGTGTAGCAGGTGCTATGCACTATGCACTACATGTTGTATTTAGCCCTTCCACACATGTCCATGGCTGCTTTCATGCTAGCCTTCACTTGCATTGACACTGCGTGCGTCCAGGAGTTTGTGACATGGCAGGTTGATGTGTCGCATGACGACATTGTGATGCCCATGTGTGTGGGCTATGCTATCTACATGGATCTTCATTTATTTTTCTGTCCATGTGCAGGTGATGAGGCACTGGATGCAGAAGAGGAAGAGGAGGAGGAGGAGGTGGTGGAGGAACAGGATACACAGCCACAACCAACCACCAGTGGAGGACATGGTGTGGTAGCCCACGAAGATCCATTGGTGCTACATGCCATCCTCGCCCTGACTCAGTCTGAGTCTGCCTCAGAGGAAGCCTTTGGCTCTGGTGGGGAAACAGATATGGATACCTCTGTGGTGTTGCAGGTGAGTGCATCGACTGGGTGCTGTTGTATCCCAAACGTCTGAAGGGGGGGGAATAACCCCTCACAGGACCAGTCAGTGTTCGGACATCCGTCTGTGGTAGTTATGGATGCAGGGTCACGCTCCACAGTATTGACTCCTGTTCCTGGGCCAACTGATCAAGGGAGGGATGCAGTCCTGCAGCCACAGACGGCACCATCACATCAAGGGCCAGGTTCCCTTGGCCCAGGGAGGCCTGGGGTCCGCCAACACGGTGGCCGTGTGTTAGTTGACGATACTGTGTGGGAGCAGTACATGTATGCTGTTGCACAACAGGCTGCTTCATATGAGATGTTGACTCAGGGCATGGATAGGGTGGTCAATTCCATGATCCCCCCCCCCCAGCAAGACAGGTGGAGCACCAGCAGCAGGCATTGTGGTCCACATGCCGCTCACACAGGCTGAACATGGTGCCAGCAACAGGAGCCGACGGGCAGATTTGAGGGCTCTGCGCGCATCCATGGCTGCAGAGGGTCGGGCCCAAAGGGAAGCCCTGAGGTTAGAGTATAGGTACCTCAGGACTACACTGGCTGCAATCGAGGCATCCAGCAGTAGACGGTCTGAACAGCAGATGCAACTGATGACTTGAACCATCACAGAGGAGCTGTGTGCATCCCGTGAGGTGTTGCATGGAGACCTCTGAGCCATCGTGTTGCAGATGCAAGTATCGCAGTCCCGCATGGCCACTGCCATGGAGCACCAGACCAGGGCTATAGTGGTGATCTTCCCTTACCATTACCACATTCAAATGCAACACCAGAGGGTGGCGACAGCAGCAACAGGTCTCCCGATCCATGATAGCCGTGCGGCCCATTAACGCATGGTGGGTTTTTTATTTCTCTTAACATCCACACATGTGGGTGTTGCCGTGCACCCTGCACCTCCTCCCTCCTGGGTGCCCCGCGGACCCCCATGGGCTTTTTTTACCTTGTTTTTTTGTCTATTGTGCTTTTATCTGACAGTGTGTTGCTTTGTGTGGCAGCCGCGAGCATCCACTGTAGATTCCAGCCTGACCCATGCAGGCTTGTCTTGTGTTGGTTGTACCTTAGGGTCCAGACACATATGCCAGTCCTGCTTCCCCTTTTCAGGGGCTTGCAAGGAGTGCAGCGTGCAAAAGTAACTTACACAGAGGCATTGGGCTTCCATTCTTTCTGTGGGCAGTCTGAAGTCCGACCTGTGTATACACCACCAGTGGGATTCATGATTGTTTGTCCAGTGCATGGTTAGCATCACTTTTTGTTTGTACATTGAGATCCATCCTTTGTTCATGTTTCATCTTCATGTATTGGCTTGACTATCTCCATTATTAGCGTTCCTGCTGTATGTGCATCCCTGCCCCTTTTGGTTAGCGCCAGACAAATATACAAGGGTGCCATGTGCAAGTCACAAAACATTGAGGCACATGTGCAATCATGTATGGTCATGGTCAGACAGATTCACTCTCGGGTCCTGTGTTGCCAGTATGTTGTACTGGCCAATTGATGTTCCTGGGTACATTATTAGATTGATGAGTGAGTTATTTCTGAAGTTGTTCCATTGATTGTTGAGCGCCTTGTGACGGTAGTGTTATGTGTTGGATATTTATTTCTCAGGTTGGATATTGCATGCCATGGCATGGCGTGTGAACCAGGTGACATGAAGCGTGGGAGGGTTTACGTAACATACCGCCATTTAGATGTGTACTTTGGCATGGTGTTAGGGGCATACTCCATCTTCCATGTGTTCCTTTTGTGCACACCTGATATAGATACTTTTAGTAGTAAGGGATGCACACAATGTAGCACTTCCAAGGACACATTCTCATGGTGTTAAGGTAGGGACAGATGATTGTCCCTCTGTCATCATCGATTGTCAACTGGAATGTGCCAGGGCTGTGGGCACTCCACATGGGTTGGATTTTAGGTGAAAAATCATGCCACAAATTGGGTACAGGCAGCCTCGCCATGTGCCTTTTCCCCTCCCATGTGCAGCCACCGTGCATGTGGTTGGGTATGTGGGGGCACTACCATGTCCACCAGTATGCCACGCTTTGCTGCAGCGTTGTGTAGGACACATGCTGCCACAATGATCCTGCACACTACTGGTGGTGCATATAGTAGCTCATCACCTGAGGGGTCAAGGGAGCGGAAGCGTGACTTGAGCACTCCGAATGTGCGCTCCACTATGGCCCTAGTTGCAATGTGGGCTGCGTTGTATCTTACCTGGGGTGGTGTGGTGGGGTTCCATATTGGTGTCCTCATGTAGGTGTGGAGGTGAGATGGGTTGTCAGTGGTGTGGTTTTGTCTGTGTGAGACATGCATGCATTTGCAGGGCCATTTGTACTCACCTATGAGCCATGTTTTGCCATGCATCCCAGCTTACAGGGCCCGGTGTAGGGGTGACATTCTGAATATGAAACTATCATGGGTGGACCCTGCATAGTTAGCATATCCAGAGGTAATGATTCCCTTGACATCACACATAACCTGCATGTTGATGGAATGCCAGTGCTTGCGATTCCGATAGATGTGCTCTGTAGACCTAGGTGGACGTAGGGGCCACATGGGTGCAACCGATGACACCAAGCACTTTAGGGAAGTGCGTGTTAGGGACAATTCTCATTCTATGGCTAATTTCCCTTACCTATAGAGTCCCTCGGCAGCTTTGCTGGATTTGAAGGGTTTGTTTTTTCTCCTGCTAAAAGTGAGACTTTTTTCCCACTCTTAGGCATTTTTGCTATGTGTGTTCTAGGTTATCTTTTTTGTGTTTAATGTCTATGGGGTTTTTCTCACCCTCATAGGAACCATCTTTATCCACATTTGTTGCACAGTACCCTCCGTGCAGTAACACAAGGGTGTTGTAGCGACCCCCAAACATAGACTCCATACCCTGGGACTGACTACTGTCTCCCAGGGCATGTAAAGTCCCCATTGACTTTACTAGTCAATCTTTATGAACAAAACCAGTACAACCCATCTTACTATGGAGGTACTGGGAGGGGTTAATAGTTTTTCCCCATTTTTGAGAGGGTACCGTACAGTCCCTCTCTCAAAGGTTTCTGGCTGGTGGCAGTGGGTTACTACCAAAAATATTCGACCGCAAATATTTCCCTATGGGATTTTCCCATTGTTCGAGGCTACCAATTTTACTGACAGCCTCTAACATACCGCCGGTTCATTTTTATATTAACTTTACTCCGGTAGGTTTTATTTGCCAGAACTTTTATATAAATTCTTTCTCGTGTCTTTCTCTAAGATCCTAACCCAGGTTGGGGATCCTTTGTTCGTCCTTTTGGCAGGCTTCTGCCAAAAAAGCCCTCCTTTCGGAGCCACTGAGTCTGGGGTGGAACCACTGTGTGGGCAGTGGAGTAGGACCCCTGGACAGGGTTGCCTCAGCAACCCATGTCACACTCTGCCCTGATAGGCTGGAGGGTCTCCCGCCAGGATGACCACTCCACTGTGTGAGTGACAGCTAGGCTGTATGAATGGGGATCTTTTTGCATAAAAGCAGGATCCTGAGGACTGGAAGAGTAAGACGTCGCCACTGAAACTAAGAAGCAGAAGATAAGAGAAGCCAAAGACATCTGCAACGACTGAACCACCAGTGAAGCCCTGCTGCAGCGTCTCGCCACTTTTCTCCACACCAGCGTCTCGCCACTTTTCTCCACACGACGAGAGAAGATCTTCCTCTGCAAGAGCCTTCTTCCCTTGAGCTGGTGGGGCCAACCAGTTTGCCAATCGCCTTCCCGGACCTGCCTTGATCGAATCGCCAGTGCCCTACACTCAGAGAACGGATAGCCAGGCACCCGTCCAACTGGACCGCGATTTAAAGGAGCGTAACTTTTATTTCGTTTGGCAGCATCGCAGCTGGTTTCATCCCTGGGCAGTGCAGTAACTCGAACCTTCCTCCACGACAAGAGCCTCTCTTCCTCTGCTGGATCTCCTGACTGCAGGAACTGCCAGGAACAACCGCCACCGCAGGAGCCTCTTCTACATTTTAAGGTACTTTGTTCCGCCAGGCCTCCCTTGTCGTCCGGTAGCGCTAACGGTGGTTTAAATCCTTTACCTACCTGTTGGGTTGGCCGCCCCTATTCTCTAACATTGTCTTTCACCTTCTACAACCACCTTTTCGAATCGTTTAACAAAGACTTGACTGCAGCTGCAAGAACATTTTGCTCCTGGGCACTTTGCCCTGTAACACTGACTCTGGCACAGACCTATTGACTCTGGCTAACTCTGTTACAACTGCCTTCTGTAGATTGCTTCTCACCTAGAAATGTGTTGGTGCACCTAACTCTTATAACTACCTTTTCCTTCCCATTCTTTGAACTTGTAAAGTGCCATTTTGTTTGGTTTTCACCAAAGTATTATACATGCTAAAGTACTGCCTTGCCTAAACTTATTCACAATCCTATTGTTAAGTGTTGCTAGGGTGACTAAGAGTGTATTTCTGCATAACCTGTTCTTTCCCTCCCTCTTGAGAAATTGATAGAGTGCCATTTGTGTTTGGTTTTCACTGTGCCGTTTTGCTCAGTTGTCACTCTTGCTCAAACTTGTCTACAATTTACTAGGTAGTTGTGTATACTTTTCTTGACTGATTTTAACGTGCTTTAATAACTGTGATAAATGTGTTTAATTGGAAGTGTGTAAAATAAATATATATATTCTTTTTAATACCAAGCTCTGGTCAGTGTTTCCTTGTTCCATAGTATTGTAGTCCTATTGTGTAAACCCTGAATACTGCTCATCTCCCTCTTGAGATAAGTCTGACTGCTTAGCCACAGCTACCAACTAAATCTTTGTGGTACAGACTGATACCAAAGGGGATTTATTGCAAATACCTGTAGTCTTAATCTTCTGTAGTGCTCCCTAAGGGAACTGCACATGATTCTGCCTAACAGTGCGCCACCCCGTAGAAGTCCTGGACCAAGGCCTGCCTTTCTGCGGGTGTTCTGGGCATGTATATGTGCCTGTGGACTGAGGGACATGCAGTCATGATGGCCAACCCCTAGTGTAGGCAGCGTGACTGTGTGGCCTGTGAAAAGCCCCCCACTATGGCAGTTGTCCGCTGAAAGGACACAGTGGCCAAGAAATTCAGTACATTGAGCACCTTTTCCAAGGGGCTCTGTGCTTGGGAGCACAGGGTGGGTGATGTGAGGTCATCTTCACACTCTGTGACCATGTCTAATATGATATGAGGTGGTAACCTGTACCTGCCATAGACCTGGTCTGGTCATCAGGCATGCCAAAAAGGCTAGTCCTGGGTAAAAAATATGCGTGCCCTGGCTATCCTCCACCACGGCTACGAAAAACGGTACATTAATTGTAGCTATATACGCGTGTTGGCTTTTGCGCGCACTTTTTATGCATTGTTTTTAGTGCACAGTGACGCTTATGCCAGCTTTCGCATGGCGGATGTGTTTCCAGAGCAGCACGTCTTTTTCTGCGCACCAGAGATTCCTGTTCGATTCCATGAATACGTGTTAGCATGCGTGTGGGCGTTTCAAGTATTTTACTGTGGTACTTCCCACATATCGGCCACATTTACGCTTGTTCCCCATTCCATGTGTTCCGCCCCCTTTTTAGGTGACTGCGCTAGACAGTATGCGCCTTCGCTGGGCGTCTCGCTCAAAGCGTTCATGAAGTCGCAGTGACGTGTTTGACCCGCGCGGATTCAGCGCAAGTCTCGGGTAAGCCACACGCAATGTGTTCCATGAATCAACAAACGGGCACTTGCACGTGTTTTGCATGCAAGCGCCTGTTTTTCCACGCAATTTTATTCCATAAATCGAGCCTATGTTTTGTGAATAGTGGTACACTTATTTTAGGTACAGTAAAAACCTATAACTACTTTTGGGATAACACACAGTTATACCAGGTGAGTAAAACCTAAGGATGTAAAATTCATTTACAGGTGCTTTTGAGATCAATGAAACACAGATTGAGACAAGCAGTAACTCTTGTAACTCATTTTAGAATGGCACACAGCTAACCTAAGGTAAGTAAACCCTATATACTATTTCAAGGAGCTATCAGCAACTAAAGGGCAGGTATAAACATAAGACTGTTTTTGTGTCTATCTAAAACAGAACAGGGAAAGCAAACCTCAGTGTTACTCTTTATAAATGGCTCAAGGTTATTGTAGGTAGGGAAAAACCTAATGCAGACTTATTCTGGATAGGCTAACAGCAAGTCGGGGGAAGCAAGACCCAGTTGGGGAACACTCGTACATATTCTAACAGCAATAGTGAAGTGAACCCAACATCATTTGCATCTACTTTCTGTTAGAATGGCAAAACAGAAACAGTTTCTAAGGAAAGAAAGATGTTACATATACTTTTCCGAATGGCGCAACATTTCTAAGGTAAGTAAAACAACCTTGTATCTACTTTTCAGAATGGCAGAACAGTTCGAATGTAAGTAATAACTTTTGTAACTGTTCACTCTGAGTTACAGTTAGCAACCAACTATTTTACAAGTAAGTCACTTTTAAACATGTATTCTCTTTTTTAGGCAAAAGGCCTAATCCTTTAAAATACTCTCCCATATTCTTGGAGCATGAGTGTTCTCAGTGGCAGAAAGGGGGTCACTAGGGTCTAGTGTCCAACAGGCAGTGTCAGGATTGGTTCTTAAGTAGCAAAAGTCAGAGTTCTTAAGGAAGACTGTTCAAACAGGTGAGTATTTAACTTTAGAGTTAGTACAGGGTCCAGGGGCTTCACAGAAGACACCCTAGAAGGATTCCAGCAGTGAGCCTGGGTGAACTGGACGAGAGGCCTCCCATTCACAGAAAACACGCCAAAACTACACAGGAATCCCAAGAGACTTAAGGTAAGTGAATACACACCCCAGCACAGTACCTCAGCACAGAAGAGGATTTTGCAGCAGGAGGACTTCAGGATCTGCAGCCACAAACCTGGTCAGTGGATTCCTTGTCATGGTGACTGAAAACAGGACCTTGGAAGGAATTTTGCAGCAGGGATCGACAGGGAAGTCTCTAGGCAAGGTTTGGATTTGGCGCCTTTTCAGGAGCTCAGAAGAAGACAGAATATCGTTGGTCAGATTCTCGTTGTCACATAGGTCCATCATTCTGGTGAGGGGACTTTTCAGACTTCATTCCTGTCTCTGGAGATCCAGCAGGATGCCCACAAAGTTTCAGCAAGATTTTGGAATTCGGAAGGCCGTGCACGGCACACTTGCTCGTGTTCCCAGGATATTGGGGTATTGCGGCAACGCAAGGTCGCAGCACGGCTTAGGATGGCTCAAAATGCAGGTCTTCTTGGATCTAATGGGTCTCACCAGGCTCTTGGTCAGGGTCGGCATTTTTGGAGTCCTCAGGTTGAATGGAAGGAAGGGCTACAGCAGGCTCCAGTTACACAGCAGGCTCTCGGGTCGCTGGAAATCGTTTCAGCTGCTTTTCCTTCATCCTCTTCGGTTTTGTTTCCGCTGGTCGACTTGTCTTCTGCTTCCAGGTTCAGAGTATTTAACAGGAACTACAGCACAACGGCTGCATTTTCTCCCTGCATTTTACAAAAAGGGGCAGTATGGTTGTCCAGTGAGGACAGCCAGCCCCCCACTGCGATTTGTCCCCATTCAGGCAAGGAGGAAGACAAAGGGCTCTGGAGTTTTGGATTCCTCCCTCGCTTCCTGCCTTCAGAGACAGACTGGAGCATGGGCCGGGGAGTCCATGAGACTCATGTCGAAGATAAACATCACACAAAGGAATTTCCCACCCTGGATGTCAGGAGAAGGAAGGAAGGAAGGACGAGAAACACTAAAATGGGAAAAAAGAAGATGGGGGCATCCTTGGGTGCCTTTACCACAGCTGTGCAAACAGCCTGCGGTAAAGGTGCACCAAATTAGCAAAAGGTATCACTGCCACCAGCCATTACAGGTTAAGCTTGCCCCTGTAACAGAATTGTTCGTTTTAGTGTGAAAGGTGATACAATGCATCTCCCCAGCACTCCACATAAGGTGTGATGTCCTGGTTTCACCAAATAATATGTAAAAGGGATCCAAAGATCCTTTCTACCCTTGGGAACTATAGTTCACACAAGGTTAGCCAGAGAAAGTTAAAAGGGGGAGCCCAAAGGGCAACCCAGCAACAATGGGTAGTATGTGCCAAAGTTTGTCGAAGAGGATAGAATTAAAAAAACACTATGGAGTGTCTAAAAAGACTCTGTGAGTGTGGAAAAAGGTTCCCACTCACTGAGATTTAAGGAAAAATAATCCAGCAGTAAAGCAAAAGGTTCTGGGCTTGATACAGGTCAGGAAGATTTATCATTACTATGCAAATCTTACCCAACAGGTTTTTGACTTGCTTTCTTACAAGCACCCAGCTCCCTTCCCCAGCTTTGTGTACACCTTCCTGATTCCAGTAGCTACCTTGACATTGTATTGCCACACTTCCAACTTCAGTTAACAATGTCTCAGTTGTATCAGAGGAAACTGGACCTTTAACAACTTTTTCGAGGGGATTGGGTCCTCCGACGTATTCCATATCTATGACAGTAATCACCACAGCTGTGCTGGTTCGGAAAATCTTTCTACGTCCTGCGTCGATGACGTCGATACACCGCCCTCGAGGACCTCCTCTGACGTCCGACGTCACTGGATGTTATAAGTAGGACGCACGACGCCTGTAGCCTCAGCTCTGTTTTTTCTGCGAACGTGTTCGCTTCGGGAATCTCGGCACGCCTCGACTCTTTGGCGTTTCTGTTTCTCGGTTCTTCGAACCTGTCCGTTTTGTGAAGTTTCTTCTTCGTGAAGGATGGCTACCTCGGCTTCCAGCCCGCGTCCGGGATTTAAGAAGTGCAGGGACTGTGGGTCCAAGATGTCGGTTATGGACTCGCACGACGCCTGCCTCTGGTGCCTCGGGGAGGCCCATGACACGGATGACTGTGTCGACTGCCAGTCGCTCACGTCTAAAGCCTTGCGGGAGCGCAAAAAGTAGTTATCGGTAGGTAAGGTGTCTAAGCCACGGAAGTCAAGGTCTGCGGGTCTTTCGACTGACGATTAGAGAGGCGAATCTCTGTGTCGAAGTCAGAAGTCCAGTGGGTCTAGGTCCCGGAGTCGGTCCCGCCACTCCTCTGCCTCTTCGAGGCACTCTCGGAAGTGCCGTCATTGGTCGCCTTCCCCGTCCTCTTCCGAGGACTCCGCCCGTCGGCGGGTCGCTTACCCTACCAAGCAGGCGACGCCGGAGGAATGGGCTTCCTTCGGGAAGAAAATGTTAGCGATTCTCGAATCGCAGGGCACCGGTCCGTCCGCGCCTCTGAGTGGGCTCGGTCGTGATCGGTCGAGAGACACCGTTCGCACACCTTCGGGCTTGGGTGGTCGGCACGATTCGCGGGAGGGGTCCCGCTCAGACAAGGGGAATCGTTCTCGTCATTCCAGGTCCCAGTCCTCGACGCGCTCGAGACCGTGTCAACCTGTGTTGTCTTCGAGGAAGACGTCGACGCCAGTGGCGCCGAGGTCGTCGACAGACTCTTTCGAGGCCCCACCTCCGAAGAAATCGTCAGCACCCAGGCTGTTGAAGAACACGCTCGGGGCTCCGGCCTCGAGGCCTGTGGACGTCATCGATGCTGTAGGCGCCGCGTTCGGTGTCGACGCCGATTCACTCGACGCCCTTTGAGGCTGTGTCGTCGGGGGTACCCCGGGGCTCGGTGGAACCCCCTAGAAAGGCTCTGGCCAAGGTCAAACATGGCTTTGGTTCACATTCTGTGCCTTCTTACTGCCATCTTGAGTTTATTTCAGAGGTGGATGAAGGCTCTGATGATGGCATGGTTCCTAATACGGTGCCTGACGAGATTCTCTCGGGCCATAGCCAATTTGAGGACCTGAGGCAGTCCCTGCACGATGCTAGTGGGCTGAACACCTCTCCGGAGGTGGAGTTTTGTAGGCTTGATCCTGGCACTCATGCCGACTCCTCGTACCGGCGCCTTATGTCTAGGGTCACCGAGTACTTGGGATGGTCTGCTCCCCCAGGGGAGTTTCTTCAGGATGACCTTACGGATATTCTCGACCTTGGTCCACCAACTGACCCGGTACTGCCGTTTCATATGGCTCTACAGAGGAGGGTGGCGGCGGCGGCTTGGACTGCTCCGGAGAGTCGCCCGGCAGTGGGAAAGTCTTTGCCGCGAAAATACCGCCCAGCCAGTAGCGACCCCTGCTACTTGTCCAAGTACCCTACTCCAGAGAGTTTGGTGGTGCAGGCGGCACCGGGCCCCGGCAAAGCAGGCGTCGTATCCTACCATCCCTCCTGATGGGAATGACAAGCATTTTGACGGCTGGGCGAAGAAAGTGTTTTCTTCAGGGGGTATGGCGCTTCAGGCGGCCAACTCCGTATGTGCCTTGTCACGTTTCACGCACACTCTGTGGAACTGTGTTGCATTAGCGGCTGAACATATTCCCGAAGGGGACGAACGGGATAGTTTCCTTGCCATGCTTCAGGATGGCAAGGATGCCATGTGTGAGGCCGTTCAGTCGGGTTTGGACATGGCAGATTCCGTCAGCCGGTCCATGGCGGCGAGCACCATGATACGCAGGTTTGCGTGGTTGCGAAAGTCGGGGATTGCTCCTGATGTGCAGGCCCGGCTCCTCAACATGCTCTTTGACGGGAAAAATCTTTTTGGCAGCAAGGCTGACGAGATCCTTGAGAGGTTGCAGACCTCCAAAGCTGCAGCGAAGTCGTTGGGCGCTGCAGTTCGACAACCTCCACCTTTTCGTCCTAGGGACAGCAGTGGAGGGGAGGTTCCTTTCGTTATTACTCGTCCTTTGGTAAAGCGAGAGGAGCTGCCAGTCAAAGGAGCCACTGTAGGAGTGCCATAGGTGGAAAACAGGGTATTCGAGGTGCCAAGGCCGCTCGGGCAGTTGCCTCTTTGCCCTCAGGGAACGCCGCAGCCGCTTCAGCTCAGTCATGAGGCCATGTCCCATGGTTCGCCGGTTGGGGGAAGGCTGGCGCAGCATCTTAGAGTGGCGTGCCATTACTTCAGATGTGTGGGTTCTGGAGATCATAGCCCACGGCTACTGTCTTCCTTTCCGGCAGAGGCCTCACGACAATCCACCGGGGAATCTCTCTTTGAAGAGTCCGGATCCGCTCCTTGCGCAGGAAATTCAATCCCTGCTGGAGAAAGGCGCCATAGAACTGGTGCCTGTAGCGTAGAGGAACAAGGGATGTTATGCCCCTTATTTTTTGATTTCCAAGAAAGACTGGGGATTCAGACCCATCATGGACTAGCGCGGTTTGAACAAACTCCTCAGGAAGGACAAATTCAAGATGGTTACTCTCTCTCAAGTCCTCCAGGCCCTTCAACTTCAGGACTGGTTGGTGTCTCTCTACCTCAAGGACGCTTATTTTCATGTGCCGATCCATCCAAAGCACAAGAAGTACCTGAGGTTTGCGGTTGGAGACTCGCACTTACAGTTTCGGGTCCTGCCATTCGGCTTGACCTCCGCCCGAGGGTCTTCACCAAGCTTATGGTAGTAATGGCAGCGCATCTCAGGAAAGGGGGGATTCACGTCTACCCCTACCTGGACGATTGGTTGATCAGGGCGCGCTCTCCCGAGCAAGTCCTGGATCATCTGTCCGTCACCTGCCACCCCCTCCACAAGCTGGGCTTCTCCTTCAACTTAAGTCCCATTTAATACCAACTCAGAGGCTCCAGTACATCGGAGCAGTGCTCGACACGTCCCTGGGGCAGTGTTTTCCTCCCCTGGTGAGGGCTCATCACATTCAGCAGATGGTGCACAAGTTTCAACTTGCCCAGTGTCTCCCAGCATTCGAGTTCTTGAGACTGCTCGGCCTCATGGCATCCTGCATTCTTCTGGTGCCAGAGACCAGGTTGCGGATGAGATCTTTGCAGTGGGCACTCAAGCTCCAGTGGTCTCAGGCCTCCGGCAGGATGTCGGCCCCTGTTCAGGTGCCGTCTTCGGTCGCCCAGGACCTTCTGTGGTGGGCCGACGAAGGCAATCTGATGAGGGGGGCTCCATTTTGGCTGCCCTGGCCGGAGGTGACGATCCTGGCGGACGCATCCCTGACGGGATGGGGAGCTCATGCCAACGAGTTGACAGTCAGCGGTCGTTGGTTTCCGTCGGAGTCCAGACTCCATATCAATCTGTTGGAGCTGAGGGCCGTCAGGCTAGCCTTGAAGGCTTTTCTGCTGACTGTGCGAGGAAAGAATATTGTGATCCTGACGGACAACACAGTGGCCATGCACTGACTGCTAGCATATACCACACTTAGAGGTAACTACAGAAACGTGATTGTTAGCATGTGCCACACTTAATGGAATTTCTCAAGTTTAGTCTGCGCCAAATCTAGACAGAAATATGAATGTTAGCAGATATCACACTTAGATGGAATTTCAGAAATATGATGGTCAGCATGTGCCACACTCAGATGGAATTCCCAAGCTTAGTCCGCGTCGTATCTAGATAGAAATATGATGGTCAGCATGTGCCACACTCAGATGGAATTCCCAAGCTTAGTCCGCGTCGCATCTAGATAGAAATATGATGGTTAACATATGCCACACTCAGATGGAATTCCCAAGCTTAGCCCGCATCGCATCTAGATAGAAATATGATGGTTAGCATATGCCACACTCGGATGGAATTTCAGGAATGGGATCGTTAGCATATGTGACTCTTAGCATGCACCACACTTAGAATTATGAACCCTAGCTTGCGTCGCATCTAGATAGAAATGTGACTGTTAGCATGTACCGGACCTAGATGGAATCCCACAATTGCAAGGACAGCAATGCCAACTAACCAACCAACTAACAATTCCATCCCTCTGCAGACACCTCTCAAACTATAACCAAACACAACCACAAGCCTTAAACGCAGCAATCCGCACAAACTTCACAACAATGCAACAACAAAACAAACCACACATAGCCTTGCACAACAGCACACGACGACTACGGACCATAAAACACCCCAAGCCCGGCCGACGGAACCACCGGGCTGAGGCTGCCAACAGCACATCACTGCTCTCTTGCACTTTTCCAGCTTATTCCTACTAACCCACCCCCTCTCCTCCCCTTTTCAGAGCCGCCAGAGCGCCAGGGGACCACTTCGGTGGTGATAGTGCGCGGTACAAATGACCTTTAACATTAACATTAACTACCTCAACAAAAAGGGGGGGCAGGGTCACTTCCTCTGTGCAGGGAGGCGATGCAGCTCTGGTTCTGGGCAATCCAGCAGGAAGTTTCGATCTCGGCAGTTAATCTGGCCGGAGACGAAAATGAGACGGCGGATGCTCTGAGCAGGCAGAGCGCGATCTCTCACGAGTGGGAGTTGGCTCAGGAGATTCTCCTGGAGATTCTCCTGGAGATCTTCGCCCTTTGGGTGACCCCTCAAGTGGATCTCTTCGCCTCCAGTGTCAACCGGAAGTGTGAGAGGGTCTGCTCGCGGGAATTTCCTCCAAAAGGAGCCTTAGGAGATGCGTTCGTGGTGGAGTGGTCATTCTCACTGCTGTACGCATTTCCTCCAGTCCCCGTCATCCCGCAAGTATTGCGGAGGTTACGGAGGTTCAGTTCCCCGATGATTCTCTGGGCTGCTTCGACTTCCTGACTTCTGCTTCCACTGATTTCGACACACTTGGGACCCACGCCCTCCTACAGCATGGGTGTCTCCAGTCTGGCCACTCCAAATTGTAGTCTGTTGCACTTCTCTGTCCCTCGGCTTGCTTCTTGCCACAGGCCTTGGTCTTCAGCATGGCTCTGCAATCACAGCTACTAGGCACGCCTGGGAAGACCTTCACTTTCAGCACGTTTCTCTCATTGCAGCCATGGCCAATCAGGGTTTGTGAACACAGGACTCTCACAGAACTTGCTGGTGAAATCTGCTCCCTCTCTGTCCCGGCGTCCCTTAAGTGATCACACTTCCTCTTGAACTGCCAGCCTTGTGCTTTTCTCCTTCTGCTACTCCTGCCACCCTTCCAGTTCCTGCTCCAATTCCCTTCTACAGCTCTCTTCCTGTTACCCATCCTGCTGCAGCCTGTTATGCTTCTTAGGTGGGGCACTTAATTTCAGGTGCAGTGCCTGACCCTTCTACATGTCTCTTCAGCCCTCTTTGTCGTCTCAGTCCCAATTGGACTCTCGGCATGTAGTTTATTTTTTCAATTAGATATTTCTACATCTGGTGACCTAAGGGCAGATGTAATTCCCTTAATATTTTTAACAAAGCAGCCTTAATATTTTACTCCATTAGAGGAAGATGTGGTAGAGAAGGCAACACTTTCGCTTTTCCTGGTAGTGTAAACTTGATTTAGAAGAGGACATAAGGATAAAAAAGATTTTCTTTGGGAATCACAACCTTGGTTTTAACAGGAGGTTCAGAGGTATTAAAATTACCGTAAGCCATAACCTCTTCTGTCATGGTGGTAAGAATATCCCCATCAGAGGAAACATACTGTGTCTCACCCCACGGATTCTCCTCACTACCCTGGACCCTGTCTCCACCTAAGTGATCCTCCCGCAGTACACCATCCCCAGGGTTTGGTTGGATCAGGAAGCGTCTGCCCTCCCCTGGCCACCTGGGAGGAGACTTTAGGCAGGGTTTTAGTGAGGGATTTGCAGGATTCTTCACATATGGCAGAGCAGTCTCACTGCACCCTTAGGAGGAGAGAAAGGTGGTACTACAGTGCCGCACACATCACACATTAAATGAAACACCATGTAGTGAACTAATGAAAATGCATTCTTTCTCTCTTTCTCTCGCTCTCTCGCTCTCTCTCTCTCTCTCTCTCTCTATATATATATATATATAATTTCTGAGGCTTGTGGAATCTGCTTAGATCACATGCTGTGCATAGGCCGACATCTAGTGGAAGCTGCGGAGTATTACAGTTTGTTTTTCGAAACTCGAAAATGGGCGTCGACATAGGGCGTGCCAGTAATACTATCCCTAGTGTCACGTCCACTGTACCCATGGTCCCTCCCGCGTGTAGGACCCTCAGGTTGTTTGTTTCCACCATACTTGTCGGAAGCATTGTTGCGGAGTTTCCTGGCTTTTAGACATTTTGTCATAATTCATCTGAAAATCCCTGCTCTTCTAATCCCATGTAGAGAGATCAAACATCGGCGCCGGTCCGGAGAACGAACAACCGTTGAGACTGCTCAACGGCATTTGGGCCTCGGAAGGCCTCTGGCCTCGGCCCGGGCCTCAGAAGGCCTCTGGCCTCGGCCCTGCAAGTAGGGAGAGTGGGGGGTGGACACTATCACACTCGCTTTATTTCCTACATAAACTCGCCCGCTGCCATTAAGTGACATATGGAGAGCACTCCTTTTAAATTTTGCCCCAAGTGCAACTGCAAGTTCCCTTGGGTTGACAAACATACCACCTGTAATATCTGTCTGCCCAGGGACCACCCCGAAGCTAACTGCAAAGCGTGTAAGCTCTTTAAGGCTAAAACACTAAAGGGCCGCTCCACTAAAAGTTGGGCCCATCACGCCAGGCAGCTCAAGGCCATGGAAGCGGTGAGTTCCTTCAGTGATGACAGCAACGCCAACGTTTCAGACGGCGAGGGCACAGGGGCGTCGAAAGACACCCAAGCGCTAGTCGGATGATTGTCCGGCGGGACAGTTATGGGGAACCACTCGGCGACACGAGCGCTACCCATACTACTACACCTAAACACACTAACCCCAGCCGAGATTCGACACGCGTGTCGAGTGACCCGAAAAAGGAGGCACATAGAGAGTGGTCCACAGAATCCGTGTCCTCTGAGCGTTCCAGGTCGAGATCGCCTCACGACACACAGCAACCGTCTAAAGTTTCCAAGAGTGCCTCGCTCCCCAAAGTCACTGAGGTATGGTTGTCAGAAGACAAATCCAACCTCCACCCCCAAGCTGCACGCCTAGTGTCGGCTCCGGCAGTTCGTTCCACATCTGCCTCCGAGTCACGACGTTCTCACTCTAAAGATATAGAGACTAGCCTACGCACCCACGAATCTCGGCGTCAGGCGCCGAAAGATTCTGAGATGGCCAAACCATCAGGGAAACACTCCTATACCCAGGGTAAAGGAGACAAACAGCAGAAGAGGTCCTCAGACTTAACATCTGTACCCCAGGCCCAGAAGGACAAGCATAAATCTTCAGTTAAGGATAAGTCTACGACCCCTCTCTCGGCCACTAGACATTAAAGTTATCCTACAGGATATGGGAACAGTAGAGGAACCTCAGCAAGAGGTGTTATCCCCAGTTCTAGGGAATGGAGCTCTGCGACATCGACAGGGTGATGTCAAGAATGTCTTCTTTGGCTACTTTCTATGCCAAAAACCCTGATTATTTTCTGAGCTATCAGTGCACCCCTGACGACTCCACTCCTTCAAGATCCAGGGACCCTCAGCCTCCTAGTAAGAGACCTCGTAATGAAACTCCAGCTCAAGGCCTAATTTCAGACCCATTCTCTAATCAACCTTACCACCAGTATGCTGAAGACCCAGACATACAAATGCTGGACGACCAAGCGGGAGTCGATTATTACGGAGACGATGAGCACCAGCATGAGGATGAGGAGGAGGAAGACGAGGCAGAGGTCTATCATCTAGACTCACCTGTTAACAAAGAACCACTGGTCACTGACTCACCTGTCGATAATCAGCCTCTACTAAGTGAGGTCTTACTTAGAGCTGCAGAGCACTTTCCCTTAGACACTCAAGGGGCTCAAGAAGAAAGGGACTTTGCAGAGGAAATGATGGGGGATAAGAAACCCATTGCCCAAGCCATTCCAATTCTCAAATCCATACGACACAGAATTGAGCCTTCCCCTCCTCACCCCTAATCTCACTAGGGCTGTCAACCCAGAATTGAAATATTATTCAGGGTCGCCCAGTCAGACCCACTTTATATAAGGGGCCATCTTAAGCCTGACTCGTTGGTAGTCACTACCACCAGAAAAAGAGCGCGGACACCTCTATCATCATCATCTGAAACTCCCCCAGACAAGGAGAGCAAGAAGATTTATGGGTTGGGAAGAAAAGTGGCCTCCACTTCCGCTTACCAAGCAAGAATCGCCAATACCACCACTCTGCTGACAAGCTATAATTGCCACCAGTGGGAGCAGGTAGCTGCCATCATCTCCTCCGCACCTGAATCACTAAAGGGCCGGTTAGCCCAGATTGCGTCGGAGGGTAGATCGGTGTCCGTGTGCATTCTAAAGGCGACCTTTGACGCTGCAGATAATGCAGGCCGGCTCATCGCAGAAAGCACTGTCATCAAAAGACACGCTTGGCTCAGACAGTCAGGGTTTAAACCCGAGACCCAGGCTACTCTTACCGACATGCCGGTGGAACCGAATGTCTTGTTTGGGAAAGCGGTAGAGGAGGCACTCAAAACTGCCAAGTGTTAAGCAGAAACCTGTGCAGTTCCCTTAGGGACCACTGCAAAACGTTTAAGACTACAGGTGTTAGCAGTAAACCCAATTGGTAGCAGTCTGTACCACCCAGATTTACCTGGTAGCTGTGGCTGAGCAGTCAGACTTCTCTCAAGAAGAGTTGGGCAGTATATAGAGTATACACAATAGGGCCAAAAATACAGTAGCACAAGGAGACACTGACCAGAGCTTTGGTATAAAAGTATATAATTATTTATTTAAAAACACACTTGTAAAAATACACTGGCACTAATATGTCAAGCAAGTTCAAACACAGTCACTAGAAATATATACACCTCCCTAATTAATTATTTGTCAATTCTAGGTTAAGATACCACTTATTTAGCAAAACAGAGGTGAGCGTGTAACCATAGATGGCACTCCAATAATTTGTTAAAAAAGGGAGAGAAAAGGCAGAATAGGAAAATCACACAGTACCATCACTTTTAAGAACCCACAGCAAGTCAAGAAAGGCAGGGTCTACTGTAGAGCAAAAAGTTCATAGGCCAGGCCCACTCTTGGAGAGAGCAAGGCGGAATGTGCCCCAGATCACACAGTGGAAATGCACTCAAAGTCTTTGCAGGAAAGTCAAAAAGAGGTTGGATCAAGTTAGAAAGCTAATGTCAACAGGTCTGAGGTCACCCCAGGATAGAGAGTCAAAGATTTACGGGACACCTTGGACAGTCTGTTGCAAGGGAGACCAGGCGGGACACAGTACCTGAAATGGTGAGAAAGCTCCAGCGGGGGCAGTTTTTCCTGGCAGCGGGTGCAAGTCGGGGATTCGTCCAGGGGAAGAGAAGATCTCGACGTGGAGGAAAGCTGGAGGTTGTTGCACTGCCAGGGAAGAAACCAGCCGCAGAGTTTCCGGTTAAAAGGTACTACCCTTTTATTCGCGGTAGTGGTGAAGCGTGGCTATCCGGCCGCCGGGGTGCTTGGCATGGACGATTTGACCACGAGACGATCCAGGAAGGCGAAAAAGGCGAACTGGTTGGTCCCACCAGCTCAAAGGGAAGAAGACTCTCCTGGAAGAAGATCTTCTCTGTCGTCGGGAAAATGGTGAGTTTCGTACAGCAGGGCTCCACCGGTGGTGGTGTCGTCGTCGTAGTTGGCTCAGCTTCTCCCCTCTTCGGATTCTTTAGGTCCTGTGGCGACTTCTGAAGTTCCAGTCCCCAAAGCCCTGCTTTTATGCAGAAAACCCCCATTCATCAGCCTAGCTGTCAATCAAACATTCTAAGGGGTGAGCCGGGCGGCTCACCACTGGGCCAATCAACAAGAGTGCGACTTGAGTTGCCAAGGCAACGCAGTCCAGGGTGCCTATTCCCCCCTCCCACACATCCTGTAGACCCAGACAGAGTGGCACCACTTTCGGAGGCTTCTGTGCAGAAGCCCGCCAAAAGTGGAACAAAGGGCTCGACTTGGATTAGGGTTTCAGAGGTGAACACAAACGCTATTTTAAAACCGAGTCCTGGTAAAAAGACCCAACCGGGGAATAAATGTTAAATAAATAACCCAGCGGTATCTTTAACATTGCACCAAAAAGTGGTGCGTTTAAAATGAATGGGAAAATCCCATAGGAAATATTCTGGTGGAATATTTTGCGTGGTATCCACTGCCACCAGCCAGAAACCCGACAAGGGGGGACTGGACAGTGCCCCCTTGGAAAACAGACCCAGGGGCAATCGAATTACCCCTACTAGTACTTCCAGAATATGATGGTTAGTACTGGTTCTGTTCACAATTTAAGACTAGTAAAGCCAATGGTGACTTTACGTGCCCTGGGAGACAGTAGTCAGTCCCAGGGTATAGAGTCTATGTTTGGGGGTCACTATGACACCCCTGTGTTACTGCACTGAGGCTGCTGTGTAACACACATACCAAAAACACATGAAGCCCTATGGAGTAAAAGACCCCATAGCCCAAAAAACACATTACATAGTCAAAGGACATTCTCAAATCATGCCTAAGAGTGGGAGAAAAAGAGTCTCACTCTTAGCAGGAGAAAAAATTAAACCCCAAAAATCCAGCCAAGCTGCTGGGGGACTCACTAGGTTTGGGAAATTAGCCTTTTCAGAGAATTCTCCCTAACACCAAGGATGAATACGATACCCTAAAGTCCCTGGGACAATTGACCAACAAACCCATGAACTAAAGAGGGAATAATAATAAATTTCGTCTCTCACACAGACAAAATTCCCAGAGCGGTTCCAATTACTCACAGGGGCAGGGTACATCGTGGGGTGGCAATGAACAAAGTACCCAAAGTTACAGTAGAGGTAACAAAAGGGGCCGCGGTAGTGGGAGAGGCAGCCCAGGCAGAGGCGGTATGCCTCCCAGCAAACAGTGACGCTCTGCTCAGGGTCCCTTCCCATGCATCCCCAGTAGGGGGGTGCATTTCCAACTTCAACCAAGCATGGGAAGGGATCACCTTGGACAGATGGGTGCTGTCCACAGTGTCCGCGGGATACTGCATCGAATTGCTGGAGCGCCCCCGCAACCACCCTCCATGACAAAAAATACACTCCCTGGACCACCAAACGATCCTCCTCGAGGAAATCGTCAATATTCTCACAAAGGATGCGATAGAACTCGTCCCTGGCAACCAGGTAAACAAGGATGTTTATTCAACTTCCTTGTGCCAAAAAAATATTTGACAATGCACCCAGTATTAGACTTGGGCCCTGCAAACAAGTATGTCAAGCCCCAAAAATTTTGCATGACTGCGCTCCAAGAGGTAATCCCCCTCCTAAAAAAGGGAGATTACATGGCAACATTGGACATGAAAGATGCCTATTTTCATATTTCCATGTTCCCAGCGCACAGAAGATTCTTGCGCTTCAAGGTGGACAGTCAGCACTACCAGTTAAAGGTGCTGTCCTTCAGTATAGCCTCGGCTCCAAGGGTATTCACCAAGGTACTGGCGGTGGTGGCGTCACACCTACGCAGGGAGGCAATCCCAGTGTACCCTTACCTGGACGACTGGCTCATCACGGGGGAGACCCCCGTAATTTGCAATTCCAACATCCAATGAACGATCAACCTCCTCTTTGAATTGGATTTCTCAGTCAACCAGAAAAAATCAAGTCTGGTGCCAAGCACCTCCAAACAGTTCATAGGAGCTGTCCTAAACACGCAAGAGGGGTTGGCCTTTCCATGAGAGGAAAGAATTTGCAATCTACTACTGCAAATTCCTCAATATCAGCCCGGTTGCCAGATAAGGGTGCTCAAAGCGATGTGTTTGCTAGGCATGATGGCGTCATGTATTTACCTGGTTCCCCACGCGCACCTGCGCATGCGACCCATGCAGGAATGGTTGGCGAAGCAGTGGTCTCAGGCAAGTGGTCAGTGGGATGATCTAGTGGTCGTTTCACCAACACTAGTACAGAGTCTTCACTGGTGGACAAGAGAGAACCTGTCAAAGGGAAAACCCTTGTACGACCCGGAGATACAGGCCGTAGTCACTACAGACGCGTCCCTGTCGGGGTGGGGGGCACACCACCTTCACCACACAGCTCAGGGTCTCCGGTGTCACATAGTGGCCAAGAATCACATAAAACTGCTAGAGCTTCTCGCAGTCTTAAGAGTGCTTCAAGCATTCGAACCCCACCTGTTGAACCTGTCAGTGCAGATCTTAACAGACAGCACGACAGCTATGTTTTACATAAACACAGGGATGGACTCGTTCACCAAATCTGTCCAAGCTTGCCCAGAAAATTTGGAAATGGGCACTCAGACGGAACATTTACCTGTCATCTCAACATGTTCCAGGGGATCTCATTTCACTAGTGGACGCCAATGGGAACGCCCTGTGGATGAACTGGTCAGGGATGTTTGCCTACGCTTTTCCACCCACTCCTCTCATGAGGAAGTTGGTCAACAAGATGCACAGGGAATCGATGATGCTAATCCTAGTTGCTCCCATGTGGGCGAGACAACCGTGGTTCCCACACCTGCGCAAACTGGCAGTGTGCAAACCCATCAAACTCCCGTGCTGGCACAACCTACTGTCCCAGCACGGAGGACAAACAGTGCATCCTCAACCCAGCTCGATGAACTTGGCAGCATGGCTCCTGAAGTCATAGAGTTTGTCTATCTCAATCTACCTCAGAGATGCATGGATATCCTAAGAGAATCTAGGAAACCAAACGCAAGGCACTGTTACTTTGATAAATGGAAAAGATTTGTTATTTGGTGCCAGAATAAACAGATCAACCCAGTTGATTGTACTCCTTCCAATATCGTTACCTACATGCTCCACCTGCTTGGACGCAGGGTTGGTATTTAATTCACTCAAGGTACACCTGACGGCGCTATCGGCCTACACCACCTCCCATAACAGCCTCGTGGTGGAAAGTACCAGTGGCTAAAGCATTCATGGAAGGGGGACTCCATCCTCCAATTTCTAACCCACCACCAGGATGGGATCTTAATGTGGTGCTTGCTAAACTCATGCCCCCCCCTTTGAATCCATGCATAAAGCCAGTCTCAAACACCTGACCTATAAGACTGCCTTCTTAGTAGCCATTACATCCATAAGAAGGGTCAGTGAAATTCAGGCTCTGTCAGTGCAGGATCCTTTCTTTACTGTTCATAAGGATAAACTGGTTCTACGAACTCATCCTAGGTTCTCACCTAAGTTCATTTCTAAATTCCATGTTAACCAGTCCATTGAGCTACCGGCCTTCTTCCAAGAACCCAAGAGCTCTGCTGAGGTGAAACTACACTCTAGATGTGCGAAGAGCGGTCCTCTACTCTGTAGACAAGACCAGACCGCTAAGAAAAACAGACCAACTGTTTGTCTCCATAGCTACAGGCAGAGAGGTAGATCGCGTCTCTAATTGTGCCATCTCCAAATGGATAGTCAAATGTATTCAGCTGTGTTACTCCCTTTCTGAAAAAACTCTGCCTTTTATGCCAAGAGCCCACCCTACAAGAGGCACTGGGGCCACTCTGGCTTTCATTGCAAATGTACCCCTTGACACCATTTGCAAAGCAGCTACATGGAGCTCTATTCACACTTTTACTCAGCACTACTGCATTGACACTCATTCCAAGACAGATACTCAAGTGGGACAAGTGGTTCTAAGACATCTGTTCGCTCAGGACCCTTCTCACATCCCACCTCCTTCTTCTAACACTGCTCGCCAATCTATGCACAGCATGTGCTCTAAGCAGATTCTACAAGCCTCAGAAGGGATACATTACTCACCGTAATCGTATTTCTGATGCTTGTATCTGCTTAGATTCACATGCGCCTGCCCTTCCTCCCCTCTGAGAGAAGGCGCATGGATGCTTGTAGTCTTATCTATCTACTTGGATAATCTGTACTCACGCTACTCCTCATGCTACCTCATGTCAGAAAAAATACAATCTGAGGGTCCTACACGCGTGAGGGATCATGGGTACAATGGACGTCACACTAGGGATAGTATTACTGGCACGCCCTATGTCGACGCCCATTTTCGAGTTTCGAAAAACAAACTGTAATACTCTGCAGCTTCCACTAGATGTCGGCCTATGCACAGCATGTGAATCTAAGCCTATACAAGCATCAGAAATATGATTATGGTGAGTAATGTATTATATATATATATATATATATATATATATTTGAAGAAAAACCAATTCCTGGATCGAACAGGGAAAAAAGTCGGCGGAAATGCACTCCCAAGAACAGTAGAGAATGCCTGAGTAGCTCTCTACAAAGAGGTAAAAGCACACCAATGTTAATCCAGACTGACAATGCTTTATTCTTTATGTCAGCATGGTAAGGAAAAAGGACCAGAAAACGACGCGTTTCACGGTACACAGACCGCTTGATCACGTTATATATATATATTTCCGAGGCTTGTGGAATCTGCTTAGATCACATGCTGTGCATAGGCCGACATCTAGTGGAAGCTGCAGAGTATTAGTTTGTTTTTGAAATTCAAAACGGGGCGTCGAACTAGGGCGTGCCAGTAATACTATCCCTAGTGTGACGTCCCATGTACCCATGATCCCTCACGCGTGTACGACCCTCAGATTGTTTTTTTCCACCATACTAGTCGGACGCATGTTGCGGAGTTCCCTTGCCAATTATACCTAAATATTGTTAAAAAATGTCCCCGTTATCTTCCATCTTGTGCCGAAGATAGACGTCAGCGAAGATCGAGTGAACCAACCGTCCAAAACTACACGACGGACCTTGGGTCTTGGAAGGCCTCTAGCCTCGGCCCTTTACAAGTAGGGAGAGTAGGGGGTGGTCATAATTTTCCCACATTTATTTCCTACACATACACAGCACGCTGCAATATTTACACATATGGAGAGTACGCCTTTCAAATTCTGCCCTAAGTGTAACGAGAAGTTTCCCAGGGTAGATAAGCACAATACGTGCAATCTGTGTCTCCCACAAGACCATTTGTATTTGTATTTATTTTATTTGTATTGCGCGCCTTGCCCCAGGGCATCTGGGCACATGTTTTGCAGACAGTACAGGTTGCAACAATATATACATTATACATTTTACACATTACATTATACAGTTTTACTATATACATTTTCATTTTACACACATTCACAAGACGATAAAAACATTGCATAGGGAGAGTGTATAGTATAGATAGAATACATTATAAACAGTCTATAACGGTGTAGAGACAGATCGCGGGTGAGAGGGGTAGCAGCTGTATAGATTAAAGTGAGGAGGTGGCTTGGGTATCACGTTCATGTAGCCACTGTTTGGTTTTGTGTTTGAAGGAGTGGAAGTGTGGAACATTTCTGAGAGTATTGGGTAAGGAGTTCCAGAGCTTAGCCTGCAGTCTGTAGCTTGAAGCTAGGAATAGCCAGTGTGTGGGCCTGAGCAGATCTCCGGGGTCTGGATGCTGTATGTTGTGTAAAGCGCGTTGATAAGTAGGCAGGAGCTGCGTTCTGGGCCTTGTGAGTTAGAACAAGTGCTTTGAGGGATATGCGATGGGAGATGGGGAAACCAATGCAGGTTGAATCTGGTGTTGGAGATGTAAGAGCGCCTGGGAACGTTGAGAGCTGCCCTTATGGCATTGTTCTGAGTGACCTAGAGTTTATCGAGGTTTCTTTGACTTGTCCCTAGGTAGAGGGCCATCCCGAGGCTATGTGTCGAGCTTGTAAGCTCTTCAAGCCAAAGACACTTAAGGAGTGCTCGACGAAGCACTGGGCCCACTAAGCCAGGCAGCTAGAGGCCATGGACGTCGAAGGGTCGTTCAGCGATGGCAGCAACGCTGCCGTATCGGACGGCGAGGGCAGAGGGGTGACTTCAGACACCCACGCGCAAGCCCCCGACCTCGGAGGACTGCCCAGCGGCCCAGTTATGGGGACAACACACGGCGGCAGAAGCGCAACCCACACCACTTCCTCTAAACACATCAGCCCCAATCGTGACTCGAGACACGTGTCGAACCATCGGCAACGGAAGGCACAGAGAGAGTGGTCCAATGGTTCTGTGTCCTTTGGGCGTTCCCGTTTGTGATCGCCACATGACAAAGGCCAACCATCCTCAGTTGGAAAAGGTGCCGTACTCCCAATACTTCCAGAGGCTCGATCGTCAGAAGACGATTCCGACCTCTGTGCTCCCAAGTCAAAGCGCATAGCTTCTACTCCCGGAATTCAGCGCCCTCCTTCTACTACCTCCGAATCTCAAAGCGTCAAAGACCACATCGGAACCTCGGCGCAATGCGTCTAAACCCTCAGAAATGCCTAAAACCTCGGGAAAACATTCCTCTAGTCACGGGAAGGGGGATAAACAACACAAGAAACCTTCAGAACACCATAAGGAAAAACAGAAGGCTCCTCAGGTGATAGAGAAACCCAAGGTCCCTGACACTACTCCTAAGAGTAAAATTGTCCCTCCCACTCCTCATGATATGGGCATGGATGAGGAACCAGAACAGGCGGTTTATTCCCAGTTCCAAGGAATGGAACTCAGCTGGCATTGATCAGACCCTCCAGTTTATAGCAATTTTGCGATCCCGCAAAATGCTGCGAAAAACTGCCGTTTTTGCAAAAGAGTGCAAAAATTGCTGTTTTTGCAAAAAAAACACAAAAATGTGTGTTTAAAAAAAATGTAAAAAAAACTCAAGGGGCTCAACTCTTATTTTTTGGACTCAAGAAATGAAATTTCTTCACTTGAGCAAATAAAAAAGAGCAGTCCCATCCAAAAAGGACATCTGAATGGACGCTTCTTATATGCGCCCATTCAGATGTCCTTTTTCACCCCTTTGTGCAAATCAGGGGGCATTTCTGCGCATTTAAAAGCCCATCCCAAATTGACAAGCAAGATGCGCTTTTAAATGTGCAGAAATTTTAGAACTCTCTATGCGCCCACTTTAAATATGTGCACGAGGTGTGCCACTGCTTTACAGGGTCTTTACTGACCCTACTGACACATGCTTGTTTGTTTGTTTTATTTATTTGTATAGCGCTCCAGATCCGTAGTTAGAAGGGCACTTAAGGAAGCAGTTACAGAGAATGAAGTATGTATTTACAGTGTATAATAATTTACATAATATACAAGCATATTCAGGCAATCGGCAGGTTTACTGATATATAAAAGAGGAGGTAGATTCTACTCTTTATTCAGTAACCATCCAATAACATGTTTCCTAAAGATCGGAAATTCATGCAATTCTTTAAAAAAAACATTTTTAAGTGTGACAGCTGCTGTCTCACTTGCATTTCTGTTCCCCAAATGGGATAGAAGTGTGTTTTGTTTGGGTTGCATTTTACAGTGGCAGGACCCTTAAGGGCCAGTCACGGTGAAATGCACGGGGAGCCTGTAGATCATTGTCGGGAGAGCGTTTCCAACACAAACCTATTCAAGGTGGCTGCCCAGCACATCATTTGCGCTACAGCTCTGCCCCGTGGAAATGCGCATGTCACCTTTGAGATTAAGGCGGCCTACTCATTTCCAAAAATGGCTTATCTAAAAACAGCACATCTTCTGCTCTATTTTTAGATGCCCCATTTTTTGAAGACAAAATCTACAGTTTGCTTCAAAAAATAAAAAATTGTCACAATATGTGAGAGAGTGATGGGTGAGCTGTGGCATGATAGGCAAGAAAGTGAAGGGAGAGCAGTGGGTCAGAGGGGGAAGCAGTGGGCAAGAGAGCAGAGCGGATGCAGTGGGGCGGTGGTCCGGAAATCAGAGAGCGAAGGTACAGATAGTGGAAGGAACGTGGGCTCAGGGGTAGTAGTGGGCTGCAGATAGGGGAAAGGATGAGGGAAGAGTGTGATAGAATGGGAGAAAGGATGAAAGATGCAGAAGTAGCATGCAAGAATGAAGAACTGTATACTGCGGGAGGAATTGGGGAGCGTACGGTGTGAGTTGGGAGTATGATTTGGAGTTTGGCAGGGACTAGAGAGCGCAAATTGTGACTTGGCAGTGTGACAGAGCATATGAGTATGTGTATAACTGAGCGTGAGGTTCAAAAATAAAAGTTGAGATGGGGAATTGTTGAGACGTGTGAGGTATGTTGGGTGATAGAGGTGTGTGGGTGTTTGCGGGATTGGAGAACATAGAAGGGAATATTTTCAGCATTACAACTGATAACGATTAATAACGTTAATAATTATAAGTAGGCGTGCACATTAAACTAAAAAACATAGCCAAAACGAACACTGTTCTGCCAAGCCAGAGACATCTAGGACTCTTCCTATTTAATATAAAAGATACATCTATTGACACCCTGGCTCTCTTGTAGCCTTGCACACAGCCTCTTTCCTGCAATGTACCAATCTTGCACCCTCCAGTCAATAAAAATTGTGCTGCAAAAATGCCGCCATAAATAAAGGTTTGTGCCGCAAAATTTGCCATTTCATGCCGCAAAATCCTGGAGGGTCTGATTGATAGGGTGAGGAGAAGGATGTCTTTTTCTGCAGACTTCTATGAGAAAGACCCTAACAATTTCCATAGCGATGCCAACACCACAGCTACCTCTGCCCCTTCGGGGTCCAAGGACTCTCAACCCCCTACTAAGAGGCTACGCTCTGAGGCTCCGGCGCAGGGATTGGTTTCAGGCCCTTTGCTAATTGAACCTTACCATCCAGAGTCATATGGAGAGGAGACAGAAACACATATGCTGGAAGACCAGAAAGGGGTTTCTTATTGTGGGGATGACGAGGACCAGGAAGAGCAACAAGAGGATGAGGCGGAAGCCTACAGTCTTGACTCCCCAATTCCTAGGGACCCCCCGGTGAATGACTCACCAATTGATAATCAGCCACTCCTCATTGAGGTGCTAGCTAAAGCAGCAGCTCATTTTCAAATAGACACACAGGGTGTCCAAGAAGATAGGGATTTCGCAGAATAAATCCTAGGTGACAAGAGAGTCATTATCCAGGCTATCCCAATATTAAAATCAATCCAGTGTAGAATTGATCCCTCGCTGGTAACCCCAAATCTTACTCGTGAAGTGAATCCACGAGTGGAAAAATTATTCCGGGCTGCACCCTCCAATCCCATGTTCATAAGGGGTCAATTAAAACGCGACTCCCAGGTAGTAACAACCACCAGAAAGAGGGCAGGTACACCATTAGCTTCTTCAGAAGCTCCTCCCGATATAGAGAGCAAAAGAATATATGCTCTGGGTAGGAATGTTGCCTCCACGTCAGCCTATCAGGCATGTATTGCTAACAGTACCACTCTGTTAGCAAGCTATAACTGGCATCAGTGGGAACAAGTAGCTGCTCTAGTAGCCTCTGCACCTGAACCACTAAAAGGGCAGTTGGCCCAAATTGCAGCAGATGGAAGGTCCGTATCTGGATGCATGCTCAAGACAAATTTTGATGCAGCAGATAATGCTGGCAGATTGATAGCTGAAGGCACAGTAATAAAGTGCCACGCTTGGCTAAGGCAGTCGGGGTTCAAACCCGAGACCCAAGCCACACTTATAGACATGCCGGTAGAGCCGAACGTTCTATTCGGCAGGGCAGTGGAAGAGGCACTAAAGACAGCTAAAGATGAATATGAGACCCTAAAATCTCTCGGTCAACTCAGAAATAAACCCCCAGGTCAGAGGGGAAATAATAGTTTTCGTTGCTTTCACGGCCAAAGCTCTCAGAGGGGTTCCAACTACTACCAAAATCAAGGAACCTCATGGGGCAACAATCAGTTCCAAACATCACAGGGATTCACCAGAGGCCAGCGCAGGGGCCGCACTAGGGGTAGAGGCAGCCCCCCCAGAGGTGGTACGCCACCCAGTAAACAGTGACATTCCGCTTCGGGTCCCCTCCCATGCATCCCCTGAAGGGGGGCGAATTTCCACCTTCAACCACGCATGTGAGGGGATCACTTCGGACAGATGGGTGCTGTCCACAGTGTCCGCAGGATATTGTATAGAATTATTAGTGCGCCCCCACGACCATCCTCCAAGACAGAAGGTACACTTGTTGGTGCACCAGGAAATCCTTCTCGAGGAGATTGCCACTCTACTTGCAAAGGACGCCATAGAACTTGTCCCGGGCAACCAGGTAAACAGGGGTATTTATTCAACCTACTTCCTTGTGCCAAAAAAAGATCTAACAATGCGCCCAGTATTAGATTTATGCCCTGCAAAGTATGTCAAGCCACAAAAATTCTGCATGAATACATTCCAAGAGGTAATCCCCCTACTAAAAAAGGGGGATTACATGGCAACATTGGATATGAAAGATGCCTATTTTCATATTTCAATGTTCCCAGCGCACATTCTTGTGTTTCAAAATAGACAACCAGCACTACCAGTTCAAGGTGCTGCCCTTTGGTATAGCCTTGGCTCCAATGGTATTCACCAAGGTATTGGCGGTGGTGGTAGCGGCGCACCTACACAGGGAGGCAATCCCAGTGTACCCTTACCTGGACGACTGGCTCATCACAGGGGAAACCCCCGTTATTTGCAGACTAAACATTCAAAGAAAAATCGACAACCTCTTCCAATTGGGCTTCTCAATCAACGAGAAAAAATCAAGCCTAGTGCCAAGCACCACAAAACAGTTCCTGGGAGCTGTCCTAAACACCCAAGAAGGGTTGGCCTTTCCATCAGAGGAAAGAATTCGGAATCTGTTGCTGCAAATTCCTCAATATCAGGCCGGTCGCCAAATAAGGGTACGCAAAGCGATGCGTTTGCTAGGCATGATGGAATCTTGCATTTACCTGGTTCACCACGCGCACCTGCACATGCGACCCATGTAGAAATGTTTTGCGAAACAGTGGTCTCAAGCGAGTGGTCAGTGGGCCGATCTAGTGGTAGTTTTGCCAACATTACTACAAAGTCTTCGCTGGTGGACAAGAGAGAATCTTACGAAAGGGAAACTCTTCTACGATCCAGAGATACAGGCCGTCGTCACAACAGATGCCTCCCTGGCAGGGTGGGGAGCTCACTACCTTCACCACACAGCTCAGGGTCTCTGGTCCCACACAGTGGCTCAGAACCACATCAATCTGGAGGTGGCGCTGTGGAGCAGCCCAAGATGGCTGCCTAGCCACTGAGCTCCGTGTGGGATCGGTAGAAATCTGCTTGCATCTGCGGCCACAGCGTGCGTTTCGTTCCTGTTTTTTGCAGTGCCGCTGCCCTACATCACTGTGCTGCCGCCAGGAGAGCTCCGGCTGTTCTTCGTCCCTGGGGAGCCCCGGACTGGGCCTTCTGCTGGTGCGGCCCTCTTCATCGCGGAGGCCGCGGCGCTGTCTCGGATCCCGCCCCCGCCTCTCGGCCCGCCTCCCCCTCCTGGCGCTCTGTTGGGCGGACTGCGGCCCGATCGCGCTCCTTGGGACTCCGCGGCGAACCGGTGGTCTGCGGCTGGGGCCGTCGCCGGAGCGCGCCCCGGCCTCGCCCGCCCGCCTATCCGGCTGTGGACCTTCGTCGCCGTCCCCCGCAGGGTGTCGCGGCTCCTGGGGAGCGTGGAGCGGCTCCCCCCGAGGTGAGGAGTGGCTGCCCGTGCCAACTTGGTCCCCTCCAGGGGAGGGATCGATTTGCCCCCCTTCCTCCCCCCGCTGCTCCCCTGTTCATCCTTCCAGGGGGGGCGGGCGGACCACGGCCCGACCTGACCCTATATTGTGTGGCGCGCTGCGGCGGCCTCGTCCGGGCGAGCCCCGGCGCCCAGCACCTCCCGACTGGCTCCGCTCCCCGGTGGCGTGGAGCGGCCACCTGCTCGCGTCCTGCTGGGGGCGGTACAGGGACCCCTCCCTGGAGAACTCACACCTGGCCCTGCGCCCCTCGACGTAGGTTCTGCCCAGGGCGCGCACCTCTTGCCCCAGCAGCCTGGTAGACACTGGCTCCAAACCCCTGTGTGACTCTGGTGTTTCAGCGGGGTGGCAGGCGGGATAACAACTAGTAAGCCATATCCCGCTCCCTCATCTGTGCCGCGACGCCACCCCCCGGATCCTTCTACTGATGCGGCTGACCCTGTGGTCTTAGCACCTTCTCATTGACAGTCCCTGGAACCACCTTACACCGCCGTACCAGTTGACCCCTGCCTACTCGTGCCCCTCCTGGGCCCTGCTCACATCTCGGCTGGAATAATCCCAACATCTACAGTCTGCAACCCTGACCTGGGACCATACTCTTCCCCCCTGTGGCCGGGCCCTCTGTCTGCGTTGTCCGTGGACCTATAACAACAATGCCTGGCAAGGTCAAGGGGAACCATAAAGGGGGTGCCATGGACAGATTCGCTAAAGCTGTCCCGAGGGGAGAGGCGGAGCAGGACTCGCCCATCCAGGATGATCTGGAAGTTGACCATCACCCCACTCCCGCACCCCCAGACCTGACCACGCTTATGGAATCGATGGCCAAAAACTTTGCGTCTTTTCATGAGAAATTAGACGACATCAATGCCAATGTTGCCTCCCTAAAAACGCGGATGGATCAGGCGGGGACCAGAATCAGCGACGCTGAAAATCGTATATCTACCAATGAGGACGAAATACATGCACTACAGGACACAGTGGCGTCCCTGTCACGTGACATGCGCAGTGTGAAAGCGAAGTGCGACGACCTTGAATCGCGCTCTCGCAGAAATAATCTGCGGATCGTCGGTGTCCCTGAGAATGCCCTCAGGGGCCGCATGGAAGACCCTGTGGAATCCCTGCTTAAGGACCTCCTGGGCAACTCAGTCCTGTCCCCATACTTTACCGTTGAGCGCGCTCATCGGGCTCTGTCACCGAGGCCCAAACCGGGCGACATCCCAAGACCCATTATAGCCAGGATCCTCAACTATCGGGACAGAGACCTCATCCTCCGGCTGTCACGAGAGAAAGGAGACCTGCGCCTCGAATCTCATACTATAAGGATCTTCCCGGACTTCTCAATAGCGGTCCAGCAGGAGAGGCGTCAGTTCATCGGAGTTAAAAAGCTGCTCAGAGAACGTAACGTTCCGTATGCCATCCTGTTCCCGGCTCGCCTCAAAATCACACATAATGGGAAACTTTATTTCTTCACTGTTCCAGAGGAGGCTGTGAAATTCATTGAGATGCACCTACCGCTCCCCAACCCAGCGGGGGCCCCGGTTGATGAGGGGTGATGAGTGGTAACTCAGGCCGGTCACTATTTCTCCATCAGGAACATCCGTCACCTTGAACGTGCATATGGAAACAGCACACTACAGATCCATCGCATCAGGCTCCCCCAGCGCCTGACCGGGCTGAGACTAGACCCAACCACGGCGGACAATGCTCCCCCTGCGGCTCGGTTCTAGGGGTCTACGAACCCTAGAACTTCCTTCATTCTGGTCTCTCCCGCAAAGCTCTGCTGGACATGGGCTCCTGTCTTTAGATCCGCTCATCGCAGAACCTACTCACGACAGCCTTGTCTGTCCTACATCTTTGTCTAAGAACCGCCCACACGGCTACAGCACACCTCGCTGCAATGGCAACGGTTTTGGTTTATTGGTTGTCACTGCTTCGGTGCCCCTGTTGGGCACAGAATGGGCCTTATCCCTGTTGGATTTCGCCCTCCGAACTCCACCCCTCGGGGAGAATCGGACCTGTTGGTGACACATTTTTTTGGGGGCAAGGGATTTACACTGCAAGTTGGGGGTGGGCAGTGAGGGCGGGGGGAGGTATGGTTTGTTACACGGGAAATGTTTTAGAAAAAGGCAGTGGCGGAATGGCAGGGCGATACACACCGGCTCACCTATATTTGTGCATGCTCACTCTTTTATTTGAAATTCAACAAATTTCGTGGGATGTACATTAAAACCGTAGGGATGCATGCAATTGTCTCAATCACAATCACCCTGGGATCGGGGGTTCTGGGGACAGAGTTTGCGGCACACGGAGGGGGACACTGGTGCGAGTATCACCTAGTGGGAGATTGTCCTCCATGGGTATTGCGTTTAGTGATATTCTTGTCTGATGCGCTAAGATGTCAGTGACGATAATGTCATGGAATGTCCGAGGCCTAAGTAATTACACCAAGGGCCGCAGGATCATGGCTTATGCCAATAGACACGGCTGCAAGGTACTGCTCCTGCAAGAGACACACTCCACTGGTCCACTGGCCAGAAGCATTGCGCCTACCTGGGGACCCCACAGATATTTTACTTCTTATTCCACACGCGCCAGAGGAGTCCTAACATTGATCCACAAGTCTCTTAAGTTTGTCCTCCATAGGAGCTATATAGATCCTTGTGGAAGATACATTGTGCTGTACTGCGCCATTGCCAATAGAGATTACCTGCTCGTAAATACTTATGGCCCCAACGTCGACTCCCCCGAATTTATTGACCAGGTGGTCTCCATACTGCTGGGATACACGGATGTGCAAATCGTCTGGGGCGGGGATATGAACTTTATCCTGGACACCTCCCTAGACAGGACTGGCATAGCGCCCAGGCCCCCGTCGGGCGCAGCGCGCAGACTCCTGTCCCATTGCAAGACACTTGACATTCATGACGCATGGAGAGCTCTACATCCGTCAACACGGGAATACACCTTCTACTCATCGGTCCACGACAGTTCGTCCAGGATCGATCTATTCCTACTATCTGGTCCTATGCTAGGTAGGGTTTCCAAGACATGTATACTCGCTCGCACACTATCTGATCACTCTCCGATCCTGTTGTCTGTTGACATGGGCATGCCAGCCCCCACTATTAACACATGGCGCTTTAAATCTGCTGCCCTACAGGACATAGTTTTTAGAGCAGACATACTTGCAGATATCCAGTCCTACTTTGACAACAACTCACCACAGGACACCTCCCGGGGGATCCGCTGGGACGCCTTCAAAGTCTTCATTAGGGGGGCGTCCATCTCTAGGGAGTCGGGGGTACTCAAATCCATAAGAACCACCCTATCACGCACTGAAACTAAGCTACGTGACCTGGAACGGGCCCACCCGGCCTCCGTTGACCCTGGTATACTCTCCCAGATCAGTGAAGAACTCAAGATCTTCAATGAACAGGCAATCAGGGAAGTGCAGTACTTCAGTCGTCCACAGGCTGCACGGAAATACGGTGAGGGAGATAGACCCGGCAAGACACTCGCTGCCCTGGCCAGGGGGGAATGGGGCCAAGCCCACATTACCAGTGTTAAGGATAATCATGGAACGACTCAGTGGTCCGACCAGGACATACTGGAGGTCTTCACAAGCTTCTATTCCAAACTATACTCTCAACCCCCTGAACATAGCGAATCCCATATGCGCGAGCTTTTAGACCAGATACCCACCACTATCATCTCCCCGGCAACGAGAGAACAGTTGGACTCCCCCATTACACTAGATGAGATAGTGGAAGCCATATCAAGTCTCCCGAAGGGGAAAGCGCCGGGCCCCGACGGGCTTACGGCTGAATTCTTTCAGGAGCATGTGGCCATTTTGGGACCCGAATTGCTAGAGGTATGGAATGAGGCCCTCCAGCTGGGATGCCTTCCCTCGTCTCTACGTGAAGCCGTTATTACGGTCCTCCTCAAGCCTGGCAAACCAGCAGATGACTGTGGTTCGTATCGGCCCCTATCACTCATGAACTTGGATACGAAAATCTTCGCCAAGGTGCTCGCCAATCGTTTCATTCCTATTATGTCATATATGGTACATGAGGACCAATCCGGCTTTGTCCCTGGTAGATCCACATCGCACAATATTAGACGGCTCCTTAACGTCATGGCTCGTATCAGTCAAAACGTGTGTGCGGTGGCGGTCACCTTGGACGCCCAGAAGGCCTTCGATATGGTGTCCTGGAAGTACATGTGGTTGGTCCTGGAAAACATGGGCGTCGGACCCGGGATGATCGCATACATCAAACTATTATACACATCCCCAGTCGCCAGGGTTCGCGTCAACTCCCAAACATCTGCCTTGTTTCCTCTCTCTCGTGGCACCCGACAGGGCTGCCCGTTTTCCCCGATCCTGTTTGCCCTTGCCATCGAGCCCATGGCGGACTATGTCAGGGAGCGTCACTCATGCAAAGGGATACGCCTCCAGGGTACACCCGAAATTATCTCGCTCTACGCTGACGACATCCTGCTTTTCGTCAGGAGCCCAGATCTCCACCTTGACCCTCTCCTTCGGGACATCACTCGTATCGGAACATACTCAGGCTTTACTATCAACTACACCAAATCCGAAATTTTCCCCCTCACACACTCCACGCCCCAGCCGGCCACTGAATACCCACTCTGCTGGTCCCCCAACGGGATTAAATATCTGGGAGTTCAGGTGTCTTTGACCAAGGAGACTCTCTTGACTAGCAATTACCTAGCAGTGGCAGAATTAGCCGAAACCAAGATTGCGCGCTGGCGCCCTCTCCCGTTGTCACTTGCTGGGCGGTTATCACTGGTTAAGATGATACTGCTTCCCAAATTATTGTACACATTCACAAATGTTCCCATATGGCCTGGCAGGAAATACTTCACTGATCTGCACAGGCTATGTGCGCAGTTCCTGTGGCACTCCGGTGCTGTGCGGAAAAAGTGGGGGGATATGACTCTGCCCTACGACAGAGGCGGGTTCACGGCCCCTGACCTGATGCGATACTGGATAGCAGCGCAGGCACAATTTGCCACTTACTGGTACCCCGGACCCTCCCCTCGCCCGCACGTCAAGCTTGAAAACCTTGCTGCCTCCGGCGCCAATATCATGACTCTAATTTTACATCGTCGGTACGTACCTGACTCACCTATAGATCCAGTCCAGACCACACTATCAGCCTGGGGGCGGTTGTTTGCTGCAGGCTCCGCGGAACACCCATACTATAAGTGGCTCCCCGCCTGGCAGCTCCCCGGGCTGGAACCCACGAATGACACAGCTCTGGCGCGTCACTGGCGGTCCCTAGGATACCTGGCCCTAACTGACTTCTATCCGGATGGGGTGTTTATAACACCACAGACTTGGAAGCCATCCCACGCTGGTACACCGCTGGAACTACTGCAATACTACAGACTCCGAGCAGCGTTCCGGACCGCTTGGCCTGTGTTCCCTAACGAACCCCCTGACCATCCCGCTGTTGCCTATATCGCCAACTCTGGCGGGGCCCGAGGGGTAGTTTCATCGCTATATAAACTCCAGCTCACAGCTGCCACACCACCGCCCTTACGGGCCCGGGACGACTGGGCCTCTGAACTGGGGGTTGACATTACAGACCATCTGTGGGGTAAATTGTGTTCCCATACCGGCAAGGTATCCCTGAATTTCCGGTACCGAACAATACAATACAAATTGCTGAATAGGCTATACTATACCCCGCGTAGACTCTCCAAGTTTGCCCGCTCTGAGATGCGGCTCTGCCCCCGCTGCGGAGCGGAAGACGCTGGCCATCTCCACATGTTTTGGGACTGCCCCCAACTTGCCCCATTCTGGGATGAGATCTTTAAAACACTGTCCGAAATTTGCGATGTGACGATTGAGCCTGACCCGATGGGGGCGTTGTTCGGAGTGTGGGGTGATGAAGGGGCCAGAGGGGAGGCCAAACTCTTGAATATATGTTGTATAATAGCCATAAAATGTATCCTGCAAAATTGGAAATGTGCTGCTCCTCCCACCTTTCAGAAATGGCTGAATCTACTGACCTGGTCCCGAAACTGTGAGGAAGATTATATTACTACTCTCCCATTCCGTTCCCGGCCAAAAAACATTTGGACTGCCTTCAACAGTTATCTTAACGGTCTTGATGTCCCCTCCTCTGGTGTTGGTTCTCCCTGAGTCTCCACTGTTATGTACGGAATTCTATGCAACACTGTCTTGCTTTCCTCATCTTGGGGGTCATCCCTCGCTGCCTATGTACATCCCCATGTATTACATTTGTCTTGCACTGTGATATCATAATCGGCCTAATGTGTGTGTATGTCATCTACCACTGCCAGCAAAAATAAAAGTTTAAATTAAAAAAAAAAAAAGAACCACATCAATCTGCTAGACCTTCTGGCAGTCTTAAGAGCGCTCCGGGCATTCAAACCCTTCCTATCCAACCTGTCAGTGCAGATCTTAACAGACAGCACAACAGCGATTTTTTACTTAAACAAACAAGGGGGCACTTGTTAGCCAAATCTGTCCAAGCTTGCCCAGAGAATTTGGAAATGGGCACTCAAACAGAAGATTTACCTGTCATCACAACATGTTCCAGGGGATCTCAACTCGCTAGCAGATGCTTTGAGCATGGATTCCCTTCCAGAAGAACACGAGTGGAAACTAAACGAAGAAGTCGTAGGAGACCCCTAGAGGTTGGTGCTTGCATAGTGAGGTGTGTGCAGATTGGTTGCAGTAGGGCCAGTGTTGCGAACAGAATGTGGGTAGGTTGGCAGTGACACAATACTTTCTGCATGGAATTGGGTAAGACAATAGTATGTGAATGAAAGGGCGTAGGGGTGCCGGAGACAGTGTAATGTTTATACATTATGATAACTGCTGCATGTAATGCTGTGCATGTCCATTGCAGTGTGGAGGTTGGTTAGGAGTGCTGGTGCCAGTAGTGCGTATGTGCACAGTGGTAGTTGGTGACATGCTGACATGCATGGTGGCATTACGTTGCTGTAGGTATGTTCAAGGCCTAGCCTATTGGGTGCATGGCCTAAGGCCATGCACCCAAGAGCCTAGGCCTTGAGGATACCCACGGCAATAATGCATTTTTTTTATTGTGCACCAGTTAGAGGGTGGTGACATGTAAGGAATGGTTGTGGAGCACATTTCAGCTGTTATAGGCCAGTGTTGCAAACAGAATGTGGGTAGGTTGGCAGTGGCACAATACTTTGTGAATGGAAGTGGGTACGCCCATACTATGTGATTGAAAGTGCACAGGGAGGCAGGAGAGTGTTTTGTTTGTACATTATGGTAACTGTTGCAATTTGTTGCTGCATAGCTCCATGGCGGCGCGCTGTGGTTGGAGATGCTGCAGTAAAAATTCACGCAGTGTGGGCACTCGGTGCAGTGTTTGCATACTGTCAGTATGGTAGAGGGTATGGTTGAAGGGCAGCTTATATGTGCTGTGTGCACAATGCTTGCAGTATGGACAATGTTGTAAACATTTTGTGGTTAAATTGGCAGTGACACAATACTTTCTGAGTGGAATTGGGTAAGACAGTAGTATGTGAATGAAAGGGCATAGGGGTGCCGGAGACAGTATAATGTTTATACATTATGGTAACTGTTGCATGTAACGCTGTGCATGTCCATTTCGGTGTGGAGGTTGATTAGGAGTCGTGGTGCCAGTGGTGCGTTTGTGTTTAGTGGTAGTTGCTGACATGCATGGTTGCATTATGGTGTGGGGAATGTGTGCCAGCCTCACTACACACAGTAATGAAACCAAATGTGGCCACCTTTTCCTGTGAGGCACACTCTAACCACCTGATTGAACATTTGCAACAATCGCATTTCCATTGGCCAGCATGTTCAAAAGCGCAGAATGTAGCATGTGGGCCTTGCAAAGTATTGTGAGAGCCGCGCCCCAGTAAATCATGAACAGTCCTTCTTCCCTTTCCACTATCCTCTTCCCACCACGCCCTTATTAGATATTGGTAAGTACTCGCACACGCATCCACCAATGCCCTCCAAGACTTCACCATCTTACAATGACAGTTCTCCAGTTACAAAATCAGCCTGCTCGTGTGCTGTTATTGTGAAGCATGTCAAGTGGAAAGTTCAGTGAAAAATTTCAGGATTTGTACATGCACATTCATCCACATAAGCACCCATCACCACAAAACAAAGGTATGAAAATGGTTTTGGCAGTATGGTCAGAACTCTGTTATAAGTGCCTCTGTGCATGATATCTGCCTCGAAGTGTCCACTACGTGTTTAAACCGCATACTGATGTTCCTCCCATCTCCTACCATAAAGTGTCAATGTGTTGGTATGTGCTTGCAACGTTTTCATTTACCCATATCATACACTATATTAGCAAAACAGGAACTCTGTTCTTTCCTTCCCACAATGGTACGCAAATTGTTCCCCACTAACCCACCTACTACGTAACTCGTAAAAAGTCACTAAAGCCACCACTGAATGTATCTTAGCAACCTAAAGTCACTTTCCAAAAGGTCAGTGTCTGCACGGGTGTGGTGCTTTGTATGCTGCACTGTTGCCACAGGCTCTTTTAAAATCTGCCAGCTTCCACTCTGCGCCCTCAGCAACTCATCCATAAGAGGAGTGCACAACTTGTCCTTGGCCTGAATGGCAGGGATCGTATCTCTGCTCGACTAAAATGGCTGCAATAGCTCCCAGTGGTTGCAAATAAAATAAAAGCCCTGTGCATTATAGAGAAGGCCTTCTAGTCCCTGGGACCTCAATACCTTGCACTCTCACTTCCTAAAAATCTGCTTGTACCAGCTCTTCCCTCATCCACCTCCTACTCCTTCCGGGTTGTGTGCTTCTGCATGCATCCAGATGGTGGTACATGTGTTTCTTCTGCTGGGGCCTCCCTGTGCAACACGCTTTCTGTCTCCCTGGACCTTTAGGAGAAGCATTGTAGGCTATGAAAGCACCTGAAAACCTTTCCATGTGCTTCTTCTTTTTCCCCTCCTCTCCCCTGCTCACTTCCTGGCTAAAAGGTATTCAGCACTGGATTCCTACCCAGCCTATAATCTGTGCCCCAGGCCACCTCCCTCCCTACAGTTCCACCCCTGCACTGGCTTTCTGCCAATCCCCGCACTTGGGGACTGTTTTCTAGAATCCTAACAGTCCAGCCACCACTTGATGTCTACACTTATTCTTGCACTTGCCAGCACCGGGCGTAGTTACATGTATTTCTATTTTTTATTGTTCCCATGTACTTCACTTTGCCCTCCCCCTTCCAATTCACTTGCGCACTCTCAATGTCAGCTGGCCTTGAGGAATCCATGTCTATGTGGTCTCCGTTCCGCCTCCCTTTCCTCGGCACACCTTCACACACTTGTATGGTGGCGCGATACAAATGGCGCAAAATTCCATAGCACATCATATCATATGATGCACAAACTGCACTCATACAACATGATGCCCGACACGTACCTTGTACACTTCACAATATGGTCTTCCCATTGTAATAAATGTATATTAGCAACGTTAAGCAAGTGTGTGCAGTGCATGCTTACAAACAGGATGCATGCCCCTTACATTGCATACTTTCACCATAGCCTCCTACATTTATCTGTGCAAACAGATCTTCTGTCACAGTGTTTGTGTGCACACCACAACGAGCAACCACATTGCCTAATGGCTTAGCCTCCACAGTGCCAATGCTATAGGCGCCATCCTAAAAACAGCCGGATCTGCCACATCTATTCCCCAAAGTCCTATGGAATCCGCAGCATTACTGTGCTAGAAACTGGAGGGGGTTCAGGGGGTATTGGGGAGGGGGGGGTCGGAATGTAAGACAGGGGTGGGGATTGTGTCTTCAGGATTGTCTCTATAAACACTTCAATATATTTGTTTTGTTTTTGTTTATGTACGTGCATTCATACTTTTTTTTCTTGTTTTTCTCTCTATTGCTCACTGTCTGTTTGCTTCTCCTGACATTTTTCTCGACTGAAGATGAACGGTTATCTTACATAGCTACAGGATTCTTTGCACAGCTTCGTGCAGAGTGGCAAACACAACATCATTGCCAATAGAATAAAAAAAATGCCATTTCCTTGGAACCACTGGAAATCTTGCTGGCTATTAATGCTTTCATAATCAGTGAAGAACATCCCAGCACTGCACATAAAGTCGCACATGCTTCTGTTTATCCAACGTCTCCCAACCTCTGGCTGTGGACAAATTACACTGGCATGCTCCCAATGTCCTCTTGATGTCATCGATGAGAAAATCACCTTTGCAGTAGGAAATATCTGCATCACAGTTGTCATCAACTTTTTTAAGTAAGCGAGCAAACGTGAGCACGACATGTGCCCCAAATATAGTCCTCCAAAATGCACGACCACCACATCTACAGTACCAACAGAGGCCACACATTTGCAGAGCAGATCCATGCACTGAACCGCCACTCATAAACTGTGCCCCAAAAAGCATGCACTCCTTCCAACTGAAAGTCAGTATCGAAGCTTCTTTCCACGGCATACCTGTGCAAATCGTGCACAAAGATATCACTGACTATAAGCATTCGCTGTCTGTCCATCTCTGCCAACCTCACTGCATTGAACTTTGGGCAAATATGTCACTGCCCCTTTCCGGTGAACCACACCCTTGAATCCTCCTTGGACAATCCCCACAGTTCCATTTGCGAAGGCTCCATGCTCAGGAGGCCATGATGTGGCATGTGCGCTTTCCCAGCTACAGCTAGGGTCACGCTACAGTAAAGCAGACACAATACTTCTTCTCTTTGCACTCAAATTTTCCAACACTCCCTTACTGGCGGCTATTGGCGACTATGACATTTTCAAAAATACCTGCACCAATCACTTACTGAACCTCGGCATTGCACACTATCATTTCTCTACACAACTCCATATTTCCTGTTAAACACTCTGAGAACACGTTCCCTTTGCTTCCAAAGCCCCTCCACCAGAAACTTTTCCTACAAGATGCCCTATTTCAGCATCCACAATGATCCTGCAGCGCACCAAGCACACCTTTCACCATGCACACAACTGGCCACCCTTCCCCATACCCAGAACACCACTATAAATCCATGCATGCGACCATGTGGGCAGTTAACATTGTGCACAAACGTAACATACATAGCAGCACATCAACCCAACTCCCTCACACCATAAAGCACCCATTCACAAAAACAGGTCGCAATTAGCAGCATCCACGAACATACCACAGCCTCCATCACCCCTACCCACTGCCATTCACAAAGTATTGTCACTACCAACCTACCCACAACCTTTTCACAACATTGGCCCTACTTCAACAAATCAGCACACAGGTAACCAAGCACATTTAAGGTGCACTTCTACCATATCCTCTTCCATACTGACAGTATGCAAACCCAGCACCCAGTGCCCACACTGCATGCCTTTTCACACGACCATCGCCAAGTACACATCAAAAACTTTACCATGTTGTAACAGTGTCCTCACCTGCAAAACCAAACATGCACACATGGCACCTCACTTCTCCTGCTCTATTGCATCAGGGCACCACCCTCTAACTGCTGCAGAATCCAAAATGCATTACTGCTGTGTGTCCTAAAGTCCTAGCCTCTTGAGTGCATGGTCTACGGCCTTTTCGGCCATGCACCCAACAGTCTAGGCCTTCAACACTCTCACTGCTACATAATGGCACCATCCACTTCACCCTGTCACCAACTATGACAATCCACATACACAGCACTGCCACCAGCACTCCTACCCAACCTGCACACCGCCATACAGCTATACAGTAGAAATTGCTACACTTACCACAGTGTAGAAACACAACACTGTCTCCTACACCCCTGTGCACTTTCATTCACATAGGACGTACTTACCTACGTACGTATGTACCCACTTCCATTCACAAAGTAATGTCACTGTAAAACCTACCCACATACTGGTCGCATTATTGCTCCTACTCCAACCAATCTGCACACACCACACTATGCAAGCACCCGCTCTACTGGATACAGAGTCACAAATGCATTGCTGCGGTGGGTGACCTGAAGCCCTAAGCTCTTGAGAGCATGGCCTCTGGCCATGCACCCAATAGTGTAAACCTTCCACAAAACCCACCCCCAACTGCATGCACCCATGCATGCCACCATGCCCCCAACCACTGCTTCCATCCGCATAGGACAGGCACCCATGCTCCCACCCACCCTATGCCATAACCAATTCACTCCTCTTCTGAAATTCACCTGCCACCACTCACCACAGAAAGAGGTTGCCGCAGACAGGTCGCCAATATAGAACCAAAACACGGTCTCCTGCACCCCTGTGCACTTTCATTCACATACTACGGACATACCCACTTCCATTCACAAAGTATGGTATCACTGCCAACCTACCCACATAGTGTTCGCTACATTAGCCCTACTCCAACCAATCTGCACACACAACACAATGCAAGCACCTCCCTCTGCCGGATACAGAGTAACACATGCATAGTTGCGATGGGTGAGCTGAAGCCCTAGGCTCTTCAGAGCATGGGCTCCGGCCTACGGCCTTCGGCCATGCACCCAATAGTCTAATCATTCAACAAACCCACTGCAAGTACATGCCCCCATGCATGCCACCATGTCCCCAACTACCGCAATCCATCCGCATAGTGCAGGCACCAACGCTCCCACCCACCCTATGCCATGTGCAATTCACGCCCCTTCTGAAAATCACCTGCCACGACTCACCACGGAAAGAGGTCACTGCAAACCGCTCTCGGCAGAAGCTATCGTGCCGTTACGACTACTGCCTCATATCACCACACAAAGTTGTCGGCTGTCTAGTTAACCGGGAAATCGCGCTATACGCACCAATACTGCAGCCTCTCCTCCATCTTCCACCCACTTACATACGTCACATTAACCACTTGTCACTCCCCCACCCTTTCCCCCCCTTGCTGCAGCCAACACATGGCGTATGGTACATTTTGCAGACCCTTCTGCCGGCACACTGTCCTCCGACACCATGATGGCGTTTCGCAAACATTGTTGACGCTTCTCTCCATCCAACCACTAGCCGTGTCCAAAGTTCTCCGACAGCACGCCGTACCACAGGCCAATAACTCTTCGGTCCGCGGAGCGAACAGGGAAATGGTTCCACGTAACGGACCCAGATATCACTCATTTTTAGAGACCTACATTTCAGTTGTTTCCAACAAAAGTACTGGTTGGATTCCCACCAAAGACACAAAAGAATGCTTTCTGACCCAAACCCCCAGTCCTGCCACAAATTTGGTGAAAATCCATCCAGCCGTTCGGGCTGTAGCCGTGCGCAAAGTTTTTCCCCATTCAGTCTATGGAAAAAAAGAAATTTGGGACCCCCCTATAACTTTGCCACCCCTACACGAAACCTCTCCCAACTTGGTGAAGAAATTCAGAGCCAACCATATACTTTTTTTGCAAAGTTTGGTGAGGATTCATCCAGGGGGAGCAAAGTTATAAGCTGCCGAAAAAGTGCTCTTCCTATGAATTTAGCAACTTAACCATAACTACATGGCCGCTACCGCGGGCCGAGTGATATATATATATATTTCTGAGGCTTGTGGATCTGCTTAGATCACTTACTATGCATAGGCCGAAATCTAGTGGTAGCCACGGAGTATTACATTTTTTTGTTTTCGAAACTCGTAAAAGGACGTTGACAGGGCGTGCCAGTGAGACTATTCCTACTGTGATGTCCATTATGTACCCATGGTCTTTCACGCGCTGAGGTCCCTCAGATTGTGTTTTTTATCGCCATCATAGTCGGACGAGAGTTACAGAGTTCCTTCTTCTGGCTAACGCCATTACTTATACAAAGTTTAAAATTAGACTTTCTTTATGTCCTTTTGACGACTGTACACCACAGGATCTCCGGCGGCGGATTTTGAGGACAAGACCATTTGTCGACGACGACTCCTGTCTCGACGAACTTTGTCTGCGGCCTACCTAGGCCTCAGCCCTGTACATTGGGGAGGGTTGGGGGAGGTCATAATCCATCTCATTTAAAGAATACCTATCCCCCTTTACTTCCTTTTATTCAGCCAGGCTGCTATCTTTCGATACTATGGAAAACACACCATTTAAATTCTGTCCTTCCTGTAACAGCAAGTTTCCCTGGAAAGATTCACACAGTGTGTGTAACCTTTGCCTTCCTAGGGATCATTCTGAAAAACAGTGGAAGTCATGCAGACTGTTTGAGCCAAAAACTTGAAAGGACCGGAAAACTAAAAGCTGGCCATCACGCCATGCAGGCCATACCAGCGATGGCACCATTGGCATCCTAAGTGGCACTGCGGGCGATCGGGACACGATGGACTCCAGCGTGCGAGCCCCACGACTCAGGCAGGCAGGCCGGCATTTCTTCTACGGAGATGCCGTCTGGTGGGTCAGGCACTCGCACGCCACACTACACACACCCCCGCCGCCCCCATGACCATCCGTCAACCACGTTGTTGACCAATAAGCCACACGCGGTGTCAAAGGGAAGGTCTGAAAAATCCCTGTTCTCTGGGCCATTGCGTTCGTCACATGACAGGCCATCGAAACAGACTCCAAAGCCTGTTTCCGACACAGAGTGCAAATCAGCAAAGTCCTCAGGTTCCTGAAAACATGAACTCACGTCAGACACTCTCCTTAAAGCAAAGACATCAAAAACCTCCATATCTTCCGACCCCACTACCCTCAGAATCACAGGTTTCAAAGGATATGGGATACTCTGCCCCTATGGGGCACCCACTCAGCGGCAATGTACCTCAAACAGCCCCCTGCTCTAGAGTCTTTGTCTGCACCTGCTCCCACAGTGTTACCAAGCTCCTCCCAGTGGACCCCGGAACAGTTTGCTAGGGTTATTAGGAGAATGTCTAGTTTTGTTGATTTTCTGGATCAACACCCAGATCAACTTACCAACCTCCAGGGGCCCCCTCAAGGCAAAGCAGCTAACAAGCAGCCCAACGCCAAAAGAGCACACCTGGACCTAACACAACCTAGTGCATCTACCTATCAAGACGTGTCTGATGACCTATACTATTATGATACTCAAGGTTCCCAAAACCCTGGCTCATTAGCAGACGAAGGAGACATGGAGGATACAGATCAATACTATTACGATGACGATGATGTATACATCATCCAATCCCCAGACCATATTGACCAACCAGTGGCAGATTCTTCTGTGGACAACCAGCTGCAGCATAATGATCTTCTTTTAAAAGCTGCAGAACAATTTAAAATCGATACCCAGGAGGCACAAGTCGATAAAGACTTTGTAGAGGACGTCCTCTGGGATAAGAGATCTGCAGTAAAGTTCATTGCACTGCTCCAATCTGTCCAAAAGGTGCATTCAGCCTTCTCTACTTAACCCCAATCTAACAAGAGCAGTCAACACTCGCATTGAGAAGATGTTTAGACCGGCCCTGTCAGACCTGTTGTACATCAGAGGCAGCTAAAGCCTGACTCTCTTGTGGTGACCACCTTTAGCCTCTGCCGAAGCCCATCCTGACGATTAGAGCAAAAAGATGTACTCCCTAGGCAGGAAAGTGGCTTCCCACAGCTGTTTACCATGTGAGGATATCTAACAACACTAGCTACTGGCAAGTTATAATTGCCACAAGTGGGACGACATATCACAACCAATAGACTTGGTTCCAGAACCCCTAAAGACACAGCTCTTGCAGGTAGTAGCTGAAGGTAAACAGGTGGCAAGCTGCATCCTAAAAAACAATCTGGATACAGCAGACCATGCAGGCCGGATAGTAGCTGAGGGTACCATCATGAAATGCCATGCATGGCTATGCCAATCAGGGTTCAAGCTGGAAACCCAAGCCACCCTTTTAAATATGCCAATTGAGCGGAATGCCTTAATTGGTAAAGTGGTTGAGGATGCACTGAAGAATGCTAAAGAGGAGTATGACCCCCTCAAATTCCTGGGACAACTCACAAACAAAACCTTTGTGCAGAGAGGTGGGTTTAATACACGCTGTTTTAGAGGACAAAACTCCCAGCAGTCCTCCAACTACAATCAAGGTGGGCAAAATTAATCTTGGGGTTCCTCGCAGGGGCAATTCTCCCAACAAAATGTTCAAAGGAGGCACAGAAGGTACAGAAATAAGAGGCATATTCTCTGCCTCTAGAGGAGGCTCCACCCCACAAAAGCAATGATCACCCGCTATGGGTCCCCTCCCATGCCTCTGCAGTTGGAGGTCGCGTTTCTCAGTTTACCCACGCATGGGAGGGGATCTCATTAGACAGGTGGGTACTTTCCACTGTGGCGGGAGGCTATTGCATAAAACTCATACAAACACCACCCAACCACCCGCCAAGACAAAGGCAAACAATGCAGGAGGAACAGCGCATTCTGATGGAAGAGGTCAAAGCACTGCTGCTAAAGGACGCCATAGAAATCATCCCGGGAACCAGGTAAACAAGGGTATCTATTCAATGTACCTTCTTGTGCCAAAGAAAGACCTAACAATGCTCTCTGTACTAGAACTGCGCCCTGTGAACACATGTCAAGCCACAGAAATTTTGCATGACAACGCTACAAGAAATAATCCCACTGCTAAAACAGGGGGGCTACATGGCAACCTTGGATATGAAAGTTGCTTACTTTCATATTACAATGTTCCCAGCGCACAGAAAATTCCTGCGCTTCAGAATAGCGAATCAACACTACTAGTTTAAGGTGCTACCCTTCGGCATAGCCTCCACTGCAAGGGTATTCACCAAGGTACTAGCGGTAGTGATGGTGCACCTATGCAGAGAATCTATCCTAGTGTACCCTTATCTGGACGACTAGCTGATAACACGGGAATCCCCTCAAATTTGCAAGCAAAATACCCAAAGAACAATCAGTCTTCTTTTCCAACTGGGATTGTCAATCAACGAGAAAAAAATGAAATCAAGTCTCGTTCCAAGCAAAACCAAGCAGTACTTAGGAGCTATCATAAAGACGGGAGAGGGACTAGTCTTCCCGTCAAATGAAAGAGTACAAAACATACTGCTGCAAATACCTCAGTATCTAGCCGTTAGCCAAATAACTGGACGCAAATTTATGTGCTTGCTCAGGATGATGGATTCATGCATTTACCTGGTTTCCGCATGCATGCTTGTACATGCGCCCAATGCAAGAGTGGTTAGCGAAACAGTGGTCTCAGGCAAACAGTCAGTGAGACGATCTAGTGGTTGTTTCGCTAAACCCTAGTTCAAGCACTACAGTGGTGGACAAAGGAAAACAAGGAAGAACTATTTCACAACCCTAGAGTGTAAGCCATTGTTACAACAGACACATCAATCTCCGAATGGGAGCCCATTACCTTCACAGAGATGGCCTGTGGACACAGATCACAGCCCAGAATCAAATAAACCATTTGGAGCTGGGAGCAGTGCTCAAAGCCCTACAAACCTTTCAAGTGAATCTAACAGGTCAAACAGTACAAGTCCTCACAGACGGCACCACTGACATGTTTTACATAAACAAGCAGGGAGGCACACACTCTTCAAGTCTGTCCAGACTAGCCCGAAATATTTATTTATTTTAGCATTTTTACAGCGCTCACACAGCCCAAGGGCATTGAGGCGCTGTTACAGGAATTGTTTGTTTTTTAATTGCGTAATTGTTTCTTTTTTGTCTTAGTTGCGTTATGTGTAACACGCTTAAACACCCAGAGGTTTCTAAGCGCGGATCCGGGGATCGAACCTGTGTTGCTTCGTGTCGCCTTGCTTCCAAGGCACGCACGTTGCCACTGAGCTAGCCTCCCGGGCATTTAGAATTGTGCACTCAAGCGTAACATATTTCTAGTGTCTCAACACGTTCCAGGGGAACTCAATTCTCTGTAAGACTCGATAAGCAGAGATTTCCTACCCGAAGAGCATGAGTGGCAGCTCAGCAGATACATTTTGAACTTTCTTTTTCCTCTGGGGCTATCCTCCTTTGGACTTGTTTGCCACAAGCCTAAACATGCAATGCCCAGACTTCGCATCCAGGTTTCCCCAACCTAGATTCCAAGGGAACGCACTGGGTATGAGCTGGTTTACGCTTTTCCCCCATCACCGCTCCTGAGCACAAGATGCACCAGGAACAAGTAACTCTAACCCTGGTTGCTCCTATGTGGGCAAGACAACCTTGGTTTCCGCATCTGCGCTAACTGGCGATGTCCATTCAAGCTCCCGTTTCCCTTCAACATGCACACCCAAGACGGGGGGGGGACAACATTAAACCCACATCCTCAATCTATGAACTTGGCACCTTGGCTCCTGAAGTCATATAGTTTGGTTCACATAAAACTACTTCAAAGGTGTATGGAAATCTTCAAAGAGGCTGATAAACCAAATACCAGACACGGTTACTTTAACAAATGGAAAAGATTTGTAATATGGTGCCAGTCAAAAAATGTAAACCCTATCGAATGTACCCCATCACACATTCTTCATTAGAGGCTCCACTTACGAATCTATGTGATTACTGCGCCGCTGATAACTGTGCTGACGTAAATGTCAACACCAATTACAGTGTGGCGCAGTGATCAAATAGATCACTTTATCCAACTCCCACACCCTGCATACCTCTCGCCATCCCTATACAACATATTCACGATTCCCTTATTCCAGCTATTAGAAGATAGAGGTATATATTTCACCATCTATGCCGATGACAGTGTGTCATCCCCGTATCAGGTTTCCATGAAGAAGATACTAGGTCTATAAACAGATTGATTACTGGATGATAGAACCTGGATTTGCACTCAATAGTGAAAAAACAGAACTCATGATAATGGATACTAACACTAGAGTGAACAAAACTTTGATTAGAATACCAGTACTTCCAGGTAGCCGACTGTAAAATTGAAACAAAACAGAAGGTGAAAACACGGGAGTAAATCTTGACCAAAATCTAGGTATGCGAGCGCAAGTTAACTCGCTCGTGTCATCCACAGCCTATTATATTAGACATAACGCAAATCTTCCCCTTTCTCACAACTAAGACATGTAAGACAGTGGCAAGGGCCATAGTAGACTCTAGAATTGATGATTGTAGCAGTCTCCTAGTTAGGATCACCAAGAGTGACTGGGCGAGACTTCAAATAATTCAAAATAGTGCTGTCAGAGTGGTGATGGGACTGAAAAAATCATATCATATCTCAGAGGCAAGAAAATGCTCCCCTGGCTGCCCATAAAAGCCAGAATAGAATTCCACCTTTTGGTAATCACTTTCAAATGCCTGAATGGGCTCAAACCACAAAATCTTGGGGATACGATGACCTGGAAACCTGCTCTGAAATATCTCAGATCCAATAACACGAATTTGCTGGTGGTGCCAAAAGACAAGCTTGCCATGGTAAGCAAAGGGGCCTTTTTTGCTGCAGCCCAGAGAGCATGGAATTAGAAATTAAAACCCTCAACTGGTTCAAAAAGAAATTGAAGACCTACTTATTCAAATAGACTATCCTCCCTGTCACTGATTCCTTGTTCAGTGCTGATGTCTTGTTTATCTTTGTATATGTGGCTCCTTCGTTTTACATCTGATAGCGCCTCTGGGCCTTTTGGTTGCGCTATATAAATATAAAATAAAATAAATTATATATATATGTGGCCAGGCAAGTACATCAAAATTGGAACGGGTAATGTGGGTCAGATGTTACTCCCGCTGCAAGTTACTTATTGGATGAACTCCATGCTGCTATTTTGCACACTTTATTGCTTGTTAGAATTTATTTACTTGTCTGAACAGTTTTTATCTACATGTTACTTTTTAGAGTGTTTTTATTCTAAGTTTTATTGAATTTGCGCTTTAGCTCCTAAAACATACTGTATTGTTGACCGGTAGCTTTTTCTTCCCAGCACCTCCATTACTTCCATCTGCTGCTCGTTTCTCTGAGAGTCCTATTTCTTTGTTCTCTATTGATTTTTACTTGTATATACCAGCAAACGACATGCCGCTGTGGAGTGCGCACTCAGCAGTCATGCCGCTGGTGTGCCTAAGGCAAGCCCGTCCTTGCCAAAACAGTACCATCTGAGCCGGCTGACATGGACAGTAAGTCTTATAACAACTCTACACATCTGCTTTCCATAATTTTGCACAAGTTGTCTTCAGACTATCCGCTCTCAGACGATATCATAGGTAAACTTAAATCTTTTAACTTATTTCCTGCTGTTCCACTTTCCCAACATTTTTCGTTTGCAAGACCCAAATGAGCAATCCTTTTTAATTTCATGAAAATCAGCACAAAGGTAAGATTTGACTCAATGCCTGATAGTTAATACATTATCTAATTGTTGAACTTGACATTGACATGCTGTTCCTGAATGAAACTATTACTCAGGAGAACAGTCCCACTCTTCCTCTCTCGGATTTTTCCCCATTAATTAAAATTATATTCCAATTCCCGCTGTAATAAACAGTGTGGTGGACATGGCAATTCACTTCACGTCAGAGCTGAACATTGCATCTGTTATGTGCCCAGCAAGCCAGTGTGCAGAATTCCTTTCCAACTTAAAATTGGACAGTTGGATGCTATCAACTTTTTATTGGTATATAGGCCACCTGCCCTTGGTGGTAATTTGGTTGAATTTTTGGAGACTGTGGCAAATCTCTTCATGAAAAATCCCACAGTGGTTGTCCTGGGAGATTTCAGTTTTTTGACAGAATCCAAATCAAACGGGAATGTGACTCAGTTACTCAATTCTTTACAAGATCTTAGTTTATCTCTGCTTATCGAGCTCCCCACCCATGAGGCAGGGCATACTCTTGATCACAATTTCGCTTGGACCCCTGCTCCAGTCCATCTCCCCTGGACTGACTATTTTGGCATTCCTTTTTCAATACTCTTCTCTACAATGCAATCTACTACTATAATTAAAAGGCTACAAGCATTATCTCACCCATAGAACAGAGCGACCAAACAAGCCGGTTCAAGTCTATTTCCCACCTCACCGGAGCCATCAAATATATTAGAGACGAATAATCCCAATTTCCTACTTAGCAATTTAGATCTTCTCATCACAGAGACAATTGATAAATTACCCCAACCCCCGCTCTCTTTATGCCTTGTGCCGATCAAACATATAGCAAAAAGTGGTTTACTACATAACTTAACTTTCGAAGGGATTGTGTCCTCCGACGTATTCCTTATCTTTGATATTTGTATCTCCAGCTTGCTGCTTGCTGGCCTCGGAAAACATTTTTCCCAGTAGAGGGCGCTGTGCGTCAACGTCCGTCGAGTAGGTGCTCCTCGACGGCCACCGTATCGACGCCGACGTCATCATGCCTATAAATGGCCACGCGCAGCGTCCGTTGCTCAGTTCCGTTTTTCCGTGCTTCGTGTGCCTCGGAATACCGTTGCCCAGTTCATCAGTCGATATATATTCATATTTCCTCGAGAAAACCGACTCGTACTCGATGGCTTCCTCCTCCGACCCGACGACTCCTCGGTCCGGTTTCAAAAAATGCAGAGACTGTGGGAAGAAAATGTCGTTGACGGATCCTCACAGGATCTGTTTGTGGTGTCTGGGAATCGAACACCAGTGTTCGGAGTGTGAGGAATGCCTATCCATGACGGCGAAAGCCTTGAAGGAGCGTAAGGGGAAGCTCGAGAGAGGTAAGTCAATTTTAACTTCCTCGAAAGTTTCCACGGTAGAGTCGAGACATTCGTCTCCTCACCGTCAAAAGCATTCTCGGTATAGGTCTCGAAGTGGCTCCCACCACTCGTCGAGGTCTAGACACTCGAAAAAAAGACGAAGAAGATCCCCTTTATCGTCGTCTTCTAGTTCCCCTGAAAGAGTAAATTGCCCCACTAAGCACAGCTCTCAGGCTGAGTGGGAGGAATTCAGAAAAAAGATGCTAAGCGTCTTCGAGAAAGCGGCCTTGTCCCCCTCGAAGTCAGCTGAGGGTGATACCCCGGGTGAAAAGCCCAAAAAATCTAAACGCCGCGAGTCGAAGCACCCGGCGAAAGAGTCGACCCGAAAGCGCCATGAGCCATCGGGAAGTAAAGCATCTTCGACGCCATCGTCGAAAGCCCCTGTCATGACCGCAGCCTCCAAGGAGTGAGGTTTAGCCCAACTGCCTCGGAAGCTGGGTCACAACTTCATTTCCAGGCACCCATCGGCTCCCATAGGGCCTTATGGACCTTGTCCTGGCGCCAGTGGCGCCAGGCTCATAAGGGGACTCAGTCCCGGCACAGGACGTGCCGGGCTCATGATGTAAGGAATGGTGCTTGGGTGGACTTACCTGCTGCAGACCATGCTGCTCACTCACCTGCAGGATGAAATCCTCATCCATCCATGGCTGGAACTACTTTACCTCTGGGTGTGGCCAGCACCACTCCCTGGGACTGGATACTGGAACTATTCTGGAAGCTGGGACTTCTTACCTGGGCGAGGCTGCTGTGGAAGGAGACACCTAAGCACTCCAGTAAGCTATTTAAACCACGCCCGATCAGAGCAACGTGCTTCGCGTTATTCTGCAATAGCAGCAGGACGCTCACCGTGTCAGCTCCAGAGAATCTTCAACTTCTGCATCTGGGGAAGAGAAATCCGCAATCTTACCTTCCGAAATACCATCTTCGTCTTCAGCAGCATCTGAAAAGGGAAAAGAACACCAGGTTAGCACGAGATAAAAACCAGCGCAGCACTTACCCAGTCCATCGGTGCATCTCAAGCCACGGGCTGCAGCTTTCCATTTTTTCCGGCAGCCTGTGGAAGCAAAGACATTGGTTAGTAAACCTCCGTGAAACTTTCCTTACCTGCGCTGCATTCTTCTCGCCTCCGCCGACGCTGCTACTCGCATCTGCAAAACAAAAGGACATCATTAAGAAATACAAAACTCCATCTATACGCACGTGTTTTGGGCAGCGCTCATCTTTCTCACTCCTTGGTGCATTCCTGGACATCCATTTTTCTACCCAGCTGCTTCTGCGACCTGAAAAAGGAAAAGAGACATTAAGAAGTGCTTTTAACTTCGAATTGACATTTTCTACTTACTTGCCTGCAATACCTTCGCCATTCCATCGCTCTCCGGACCTCCATATTCAAGCAACCGCCGTTCGTGCTGCTAACAACGGCCTAGCTCCAAATCTTCATCCTCTGCAACCAAGAGGCTGGACAATTAACCAGTGAAGTAACTGGCTTCGGCGCCCCTGCACAGACGCAGGATGGAGAGCTCCGCTTTCACCTACATAAGGTGAGCACATTTAGCCTACGAACTACTTGGGAGTACCAGGAAGGGGAGGCAGCTTACCCAGTCAGGCTTATATATCCATATTAACCCCTTGCTCTCATAATTGCAGACACCTCACCCTTCAGATCAAGATCTCAGTGAGGAAAGGGCCTTTCCAGGGTGGCATTCGAGGCCTGCGCGTGACCCTAGAAGACTCCGAGAACCCCCAGCCCAGACCTGCGCCTCCAAGGGATTCAGGTGAGCGTTACAGCCCCTTCGAAGCATAGATGGGCGCCATCGACGCCGTTATCGAAGGGTTCTTCGACGCATCCGTCGATCGAGTCGATGTCGACGCCGATAAAAGAAAGACCCACGGCTACTCCACAGCCAACGGTTACTTCGAGAGCCTCCGACACGACGTTGAGAATGTCGTCGACATCCTCGAGCAGGATTCCAATCCTCTCGAGTTCTTCGAGGCCTCTTCCAGTTTTCTCGACCCCTTTGTCGGCGTCTTCGAGGATTTTTACATCGGCGTCAACGACATCGACCTTTTCAAGGCCACTGATGATGGCTCCCTCTGCCTTAGAGATGGGTTTTATACCATTTCACAGACCAGAGCATCCCCCCTTAACTTCAATTTTTGAAGAAAGGCAAGATTCTGATCAAGAAAGGCCTTTTGGGCTGCAGAGGACCACATTACCTGAACCAGAGACTTTTGCCTCTGAGGAAAGAAGGTTGAAAGACCTTCAGGATGCATTACAGGAAGAAAGTGGCCTAGACACTTCCCCAGAAGTGGAATTTGTCAAACCAGACCCAGGGGAACATGCTGATACCCCTTATAGAACCCTAATGTCTAGAATTATGGAGTTCATGGGTTGGTCTGCGCCTTCACCTGTTTTTCAACAGGACGACCTCACAGATATTCTGGATAAAGATCCACAGGAGGATCCTGTGGTTCCCTTTCATTCTGCTTTACAAAGAAAGATTTTGACTAACTGGGAAACTCCTGAAGTTGTCCCTGCAGTTAACAAGAAGTTGTCAGCGACATATAGGGTATCTGCTGCTGACCCTGAATACCTTTCTAAGCACCCTACTCCAGAGAGTCTTGTGGTCCAGGCTGCAACTTCATCAGGCAGTACTTCTGCTTAACCTACTGCTCCTCAGGATAGGGATGATACAAAATATGATGCCATGGCTAAGAAAGTCTTCTCAGCCTGTAGCATGGCTTTAAAATCTATTAATGCAACTTGTACGCTCGCTAGGTTCAGCCACACCCTTTGGGAGTGTGCTTCATCGGCGGCTGACTGCATCCCGGAAGGAGAAGAAAGGGACGCATTTTTAAATATCATCAGAGATGGTAAAGATGCAATGTGTGAGTCCCTTCAAACTGGCATCGATTCTGCTGACAGTATCAGCAGGGCCATGCTGGCAAGCACCACAATCCGCAGGCATGCGTGGTTGAGAAAGTCCGGCTTTGCTTCTGACGTACAGGCCAGATTTTTAAATATGCCCTTTGACGGTTCTTCCCTATTTGGTAAAAAGGCGGATGACAGTTTGGAAAAACTACACACATCTAAAGCAGCAGCTAAGTCACTAGCTGCTGCTATCCGACAAACTAATTTTCGTCCCTCAGGATCCTCTTGGAGAGGAAGGTCCTTTCGCTATTATTCCTCATATGGAAGAGGCAGAGGACGACCGACTCAAATAGGCCAAGGAAAATGTACCCGTGGTGGACGGGGTAAAGGAAAGAAAGCCGCATCAGCAGGAGCAGGAGCCGCTTTACCTTCGGCAACTGCATCAGCCGCTCCCAAACCATCTGAGGTCTCCCATCACAAGACACCTGTAGGGGGCAGGTTAACTCACCATCTGACGGAATGGCAGGCTATTACATCAGATGCTTGGGCATTGGAGACAGTTGCCCAAGGTTACTGCCTGCCTTTTCTACGCATCCCTCAGAGACATCCACCGGGGAACAGCCCTCTGAAAGTGCTGGATCCGCTCCTCTTACAGGAAGTTGTAGACCTGCTAGAGAAAGGTGCCATAGAACCGGTACCTGTAGCGGACAGGAACAAGGGCTGGTACTCCCCCTAATTTCTCATACCAAAGAAAGACGGAGGACTGAGACCCATCCTGGACTTACGAGAATTGAACAAGTTCCTCAGGAAGGACAAGTTCAAGATGGTAACCCTCTCTCAGATCCTTCAGGCCCTCCAGCTTCAGGACTGGTTGGTATCTCTGGACCTTCAGGATGCTTATTTCCATGTGCCTATCCATCCCAAGCACAGGAAGTACCTGAGGTTCGCAATTGGCAACTCTCATTATCAATTTTGAGTTCTGCCATTTGGGCTGACCTCCGCCCCGAGGGTCTTCACCAAGCTAATGTCGGTTGTTGCTGCAAGTCTAAGGAGGAAAGGGATTCACGTCTACCCCTACCTGGACGATTGGTTGATCAGAGCAGTTTCTTCGGAACAAGCTCGGATCCAACTAGATTATGTCTGCCACTCCCTTCACAGGCTGGGCTTCTCCCTCAATTTAAAGAAGTCACAGATGATACCATCACAGAGACTCCAATTCATTGGAGCAGTCCTGGACACGTCCCTGGGAAAATCCTCGCCACCAGAGGTGAGGGCTCAAGATATTCAGCAGATGGTCACCAGATTTCAAAATGCCTAACGTCTCCCAGCCTACGACTTTTTGAGGTTGCTAGGCCTCATGGCATCCTGCATATTCCTTGTGCCAGAGGCCCGCCTGAGAATGAGATACCTTCAGTGGGCACTGAGGACTCAGTGGTCACAATTCTCAGGGAGGATGACAGATCTCCTCCGGATTCCGGACAAGGTAGCCCACGACCTTCTATGGTGGGCCTCTCCAGAGAACATCTTGAAAGGAGAACTGTTTTGGCAACCATGGCCGGAGATAACAGTAGTCACAGACGCCTCACTCACAGGGTGGGGAGCCCATGCCAACGACTTGACCATCAGCGGTCGTTAGTCTCCATCGGAATCCAGACTACACATCAACCTGTTGGAGCTGAGAGTCATCAGACTGGCACTGAAGGCTTTTCTGCCGTCTGTACGGGGAAGAAACGTCCTGATAATGACGGACAATACAGTGGCCATGCACTACCTCAACAAAAGAGGAGGCGTAGGGTCACTGCCACTATGCAGAGAGGCGATGCAGCTCTGGTTTTGGGCAATTCAGGAAGGAATCTCTCTATCGGCAATTCACCTAGCCGGAGAGAAGAACTTGACAGCGGACGCTCTGAGCAGGCAGAACACAGTCTCCCACGAATGGGAGATAGCTCAGGAAGTCCTTCAAGAGATCTTCGCCCTTTGGGGAACCCCTCAAGTGGATTTGTTCGCCACAAGTATCAACAGGAAGTGCGACAGATTTTGCTCAAGGGAATTTCCCCCGAGAGGAGCTCTAGGAGACGCGTTCGTAGTGGACTGGGAGTTCCCACTTCTGTACGCGTTTCCACCGGTCCCTGTCATTCCTCAAATGATCAGGAGGTTGAGAAGGTTTCGGAAGACCATGATCCTAATTGCCCCCGATTGGGCCAGGAGAATGTGGTACCCGGACCTTCTGGACATGTCCATCTGTCCTCCAATTCGTCTACCGTACAGAGAGGATCTTCTTTCGCAGAAGGGAGGTGAGGTTCTCCATCCAGCCATCAAGACCCTCAACCTTCACGCTTGGTATCTGAAAGGTTGAGGTACAAGGACTGGGACCTTCCAGATGACGTCATGGAGGTGTTGCTTTCGGCCAGAAGACCAGCAACTAAGACTCTATACCGCTGCCGTTGGAATAAATTTTGCAGCTGGTGCAGAGAAAAGAATATCGAACCCTTTTCATGTGGTACACCTGCGGTGTTATTCTTCTTACTTTATTTGGCAAATTCGGGCCTTCAAATTGGCACTATTATGGGCTATCTCGCAGCGCTATCGGTCTTTAAGCGCACTGCAGAGGAGCCATCGTATTTCAAAATTCCATTGGTAATACAATACCTGAAAGGTCTAACGAATGTTTACCCTCCAAGACCATTCCAAGTTCCCTTATGGGACTTAAATCTAGTTTTAAACTTCCTAAAAGGTGCCCCTTTTGAACCACTCCACTCTTGTTCATTGAAGTTTCTTACCCTCAAAACTGTTTTATTGGTAGCATTAACATCTTCTAGAAGGGTTAGCGAGATACAAGCCCTTTCTTGTAAACCTCCTCATACAACATTTCACAAGGACAAAGTAGTGCTACAGGTGAAGCCTAACTTCCTCCCAAAGGTAGTTTCGGAATTTCACATTACTCAGAAGATTACTCTACCCTCATTCTATCCTCCTCCCCATCCGGGGAAAGAGGAAGAGAGACTACACAGGCTGGACCCTAAGCGAGCCTTGAGTTTTTACATCAGTAGACTTGCTAAAATTAGACAAGCAGACCAACTCTTTGTAGGTTACACAGGACATAAGTTGGGATTACCAATAACCAAACAAACCATCTCCAGATGGATTATTGTAGCCATTCTGGAATGCTACAAATTGGTAGGGAAAGAGCCCCCCCAAAATCTAAGGGCTCATTCCACCAGAGGTATCGCAACATCCTCAGCTCTTCAAAGAGGGGTACCAATTAGAGACATATGTGCGGCTGCCACATGGTCGTCCGCACATACCTTTACCAAATGTTATAGCCTGGATTCCTCCTCTAGTCAAGAGACTAGATTTGGCAAAGCTGTGTTACACGCTGTTCATTCTTAAAGGGTAATATGGCATCTCTTACTCCCACCTCCAATCACATACCACTGCTATGGAAGTCTATCAAAGATAAGGAATACGTCGGAGGACACAATCCCTTCGAAGAACAAGTTACTTCTTACCTTGTAACGTTCTTTCTATGGGATGTTCCTCCGACGTATTCCTTATCGCCCCTCCCATCCATCCCCGCAGTAATATTTCCCTTGTGGTTGCAGCTTACGCTCCTTCAAGGGTAGTAACCATTCATACAATAACTACTTTACTCTACAAAACGGAACTGAGCAACGGATGCTGCGCGTGGCCATTTATAGGCATGATGACGTCGGCGTCGATACGGTGGCCGTCGAGGAGCACCTACTCGATGGACGTCGACGCACAGTGTGGGATGTTTTTATCCATGCATCCGAGCCCTACCTCAAAACTGTGCAGTACTGACATGGAAAACATCATGATGGCCAGAGCTTCCCAGAAAATGCACAGGGAAGTGCATGAAGAATAGGCTGCCACTCATTTTTGCCGATGTTATGGGCACAGAAGGGCACTGCCTAAAACCACCATTGGACTACCCACACAGTAGTCTGAAACCATTGGGAATGGCAATGCTGATTGCCAAAAGCAACCTAGAATTGTGGGGAATTCATTTTCTTAAATCCCAAAAATGGGTGCATTACCAGTACTCACCACTATCAGAAAGCCGGCGTTTTAAAACAACACCAGATTTTTTTTGTGTAAAACTGAATAAATGAACCCAAAGCAGGCCAAAGAAAGACTTACTGAGAGGTGGATCCAATGTAAAGTTATATTCTGAAGTGACTTGAAGGTTTATAACAAGACTGGCTGAGCTGTGGATTTCAGCAGTTTAAGTAAATTTGGACTGAAAGACACTAAAAATCTAAATGTTTAAAAGAAATGAGTGACCTACTTTTGAGTGTCACATAGGTTGCAATTGTTTAAATGTCATAGTTTTAAACTTAGAATCAGAATTCTAGCTGCATATGTAAAAATGGTTAGTTTTATTTGAATGCAGAAAACTGGGTAACTAAAAGTGACATTAGCTGGGGCCTGGCTTAAGGAACTGAATTCTGCCCACCAGCTACCCCGACAGGAGATGAGACTTGCACTACAGCTGTGTTCCCAGGCTAGATGCCTTTTGCTGTTCCCACCAAAAGGGATATGACACTTCTCTGATTGAATTACCTGGGCTCTGCAGGAAATTGAACAAAGCCCTGTCCTGACTCAGGCAAATGTTTTATTGGTGGACGTCGTAAATGTGGCTTCCTCCTGGAAGGAAAGGGGAGGAGCACTGCATGTGAGAGCAAGCTGGCTTGGCAGAAATTGGGAGGGGGAGAAACTGGAGACAGAGGCTGAGCTTGAAGAAAGTGGAAAAACTGGTTTCTGTACCATGTGACCTGAAAAGACACACCCCTGTAGCCAGAATATGGTTTTAGAAAAAGATGAATAACTCATAATACGGACTTGTCATAATTATTTAAATGATACCATAATTCTTGTGATTTTTCTGCCCACATTTTAAGAGGTTTTTAGAACCGGTGGCATGATCTGGGGCAAACTAGCAGTTAAGAGGGTATTACTTAAAATGTATGCATGTTAAAAATCTGACACTTCATCAATTAATGTCCATACTCCTTGCCCACATGTGTATAAATTTGGGGTAATGTCCGATATTACGAAACCAGTTAAAAAGTGCAAATGTTGCCATTTCTGAATGCAAGCTCCCAGGAAGAGCAGATTTGGACAGGGTATACCTCCTGTGATATGTGATGGGTGCATGTAATTTTAAACAAATGTGTACCTGTGCAAATATGTCTTTTTGATCAAATATAGATTGTGTGTAAAGTTGACAGGGGGGGGTTCTCTGTATCATAAACAGACCTCATCATGATGACACTTCATTTCATTCCCCCAATCAAGGGGAAGAGGAGGAAGTGGCCAATGACAAGTGGAGAGGGGTAGGGCCTAGGAAGCTAGCCTTTCCACCCATTTTCAAAACAAATAAAAGCAGACAGTCAGGACAGATAGAGACATTCAATTCCATCTGCTGCGGGACGCTCTGCCGGGAAAATCCATACTTTACCTCCATCAACCTCCAGAGAGCCAACATAGAGACTTCAATCTATCCACCTTCAGAGACTAAGACTTTACTTCAGAATTTGTAGCAGAGAGGTCAACTACAAGCTAAATCCCTCTTTAGCAGGCCTCAAATCATTGCCATTATCACAGCCAGGCGAGCGGTTTGAATTCTTTGCAAGAACTCTTGCCATTTGCCAGAGAGCAGTGTTGTATCCAGAGAGAGACCAGCTGAACCGGAGACCGCTGTATCCGGACCCACAGACCTGATCAGAACCAGAGACCCAGACCAGACCAGCAGAGTAGAGCTGACCCAGACGCTGTGCGCAGAGACCGTCCGTGGCGAGTGAAGAAAACCTGACCAGATCCGTGGCGAGGCCCATTTATTTCAAAAATATATTGTGAGTACCTAGCAGAACTGTGCAGAACCAATCTCTTAGTTAAAATAATATAATTCAATCTATTTTTATCTAAGTAGAACTGCCTCCTAACTGTCACCTGTCATTTGCAAAGCTGTCACCTGTCATTTTTTAGCTGCAAGTTTTTCAAATCCGAAAAACAACCTTCACAAAATCGTTCATAACTCCGTAACCGTTTGTGCTAGGAACTTGCAGTAACTTTCCTCTGAAAGCTTAGAATCTTAGCTTTTCAACGAACCTAGAACCGCATTCCCATTCCATACACTTTTGCCGCAATCGCGAAAAACGCACTCGCGAATTTGCCGCGATTTGCAAATTTATCCACGTGTGAAAACAGCAGTTTCCTTGCTTTCCTTGCTAAAAATTTGTTTGCCTCTTAAGAACCATCCCTGAATCATTGCTAGAGTGAGCCTGGACTAATATTAACTAGATACCACTCACCCTGAACCTCTAGAGGGAATTAAAAGCATTTTAGCATATTTTTCACTTCATTGCCAGCACATATAAAAGCATTTTGGGCCTGTGTTTCAAACTTCTGTAGTCTAAGCTTGCTGGGGTGAACTGAATTACAGTTGATTGCATTTCTGAGAACTGTGTGCTTTTCTTCCATTTCCTTGCATTGCATAAAGGGGGGAGGGGATTGCCAGAGAAAAGTGATTACATTGTTTTGTTGAAATCATATTGAGTATTTTCTGTACTGCCTTTCATTCAACATTGCATCCATCTGAACTTATATAAAGCATTCTCTACCACCTTATTCTTCTGTTCCTATTCACAAGTGTGCTAGTGCCAGACTATCCATTATTGATTACTGCTCAGATTCAGTGTGATATTCAATTATTAATTTATTATAAAGCGTGATATATATATATATTGTTTAAATTATCAAATAAACCTTTAAACTTGCAAAACAGAACTACTTCTTGGCTCAGTGGGGTCAGGGGGATTCCAAGAGAGGGGTGTTATATAGGGGTAGTCATCCAGAACGCATGAACTGGACATAAAGATATATTAATAAGGGTTTCCATTCAGTATCCCAGACTAGGCATTGACTTAGCTGTAGTGTTGAATTGAATCCTCTTACAACAGCGCCCTCTACTGGGAAAAACAATTTCCGAGGCCAGCAAGCAGCAAGCTGGAGATACAAATATCAAAGATAAGGAATACGTCGGAGGAACATGCCATCGAAAGAACGTTACAAGGTAAGAAGTAACTTGTTTGTCTTTCCCGTAAAGTCAGAAATCTTGAGATAATCTGTCATCAGTCCAACAAGTGTGACGATCTAAGGAATCTTTAAATAGCACCAGTTATTTTACACGAAAAAAAATGGTAAAAGCAAAAAAAAGCCTTTTATGGCACGCAATTACCACTGCAACCAGCATAACTAAGAAGGTATTTTCTGTAATGAGCGAACTCTGCAATGAGCCAAACCCATCTACTACCACGCCTTACCAATGCTCAGCTAATCAACTGGCTTCATATTTCATAGGCAAGTTTGAGACGATTGGAATAGAGCTAAATCTCACTAACACAACAACAATCCAACCTGCTCTTGGGCCCATGCATTAGGAATTTTCACCTGATATCACTTTGGGCTCTTTTAGCAAAGTTGTTAGAGATGATATTGAACACCTATTAACTTCCTCAAAAGGCTGTGGTTCCCCTTTGCATGTTTCACCACCTACAATTGTCAGGGACTTAAGCTCTGTCTTGCGTACAGGATTGTATCTCTTTTTATTTGCCTCCCTTTCTACGAGCATTGCACCTTCCACCTGGAAATGCTCAGTCATTAGACCCCTTTTGAAAAAACCCAGAGGATCTATCTAATTACTGTACTATCATGTTACTCCCTTTTCTGTTAAAACAACTAGAAAGAGCTGTTGTCTCCTAGGGGCAGGGTTTCGTTGTGACTGCCAAACACCTGGACAGCACCCAGTTCGATTCTAGACCTATATGCAGTACCAAACTTGTTTTATTATGTTAAGGCTTCGTGTAAAGCGCTCAGTCGCCCAGAGGCATCATGGCGCCAGAGAGAAAAGGAGAACCCTGAAACACAGCCATCAGCCAACATCCGCCATGGTTAAAAAAAAAATGTGTTTAAAGCCTTCCTAAAGGCCGAATGGTTATCAATCTTTTTCAGTTCGACTGGCAGCTTGTTCCACAGCTGTGCTGCTGCAACAGAAAAGGCACGTCCACCCAATCGTGAACGGCAAAATGATGGTACACAGAGCAGACCAGCCGACTTGGATCTCAAAGAACGGTTGGGGAAAAAGCGAGAAAATTTGATACGCAGCTATTTCGCTCCCTGTCAATACTTGTTACGATATCGGTCTAAGACCATCAGAGACATAAAGCTGATAAAAAAGAAACATGTGCCTTAATTCTTTTGGACTTGTTGGCGGCGTTCGATACCGTTGACCACCACGTTTTGTTGTTGATGCTCCACAACGTGAGTATTCAGGGTGCTGTGCTAAATTGGATTGTCATTCATAGATGATTGGACCTTACAGACACATTTATGATCCTTTTTCTCTCAACCTCACCTTTTGAAATGTGTGTCCCTCAAGGATCTACTTTATGACCCCACCTTTTTAATTTATATCACCACCCATTAATGGAAGTCTTACACCATGCTGGTGTCTCCTTTTGTAACTACCCCAATGACACACAGATTCTGGTAGATGTCAATGATGGTGACAACTCTTCCGACGAGATCAGAAACTGCCTCCTAGCTGATGAGACGTGGATGGACTTGCATTTCTTAAAGAGCAATCGAAATAAAAAACTGAAATTTTAGTAATTGGTAAAAATTGAACATCTGGACTCCATCGTGCTATCCTAGCTCCTTTGAACAATGTCCCACTTCAAGTGCAAGAATGTAGTTATTATTCTAGAAAATAAACTATGATTGAATCCCTAGTGTTCTCAGTTATAAAAAATGATTATTTTATGATTAGGAAAATAAAGAACTTCTTCCTTACGTCGCTTTTACCCCATCAGGTTTTGGTGATGAATTCCCTAGTGTCATGTTGTCTGGACTTCAATAATGGCATATAACTTGCCCTCCCTAATTAAATTATTTTGGGGCTTCAGAGAGTACAAAAAACAGCTGGCAGACTCTTAACAAAATGAACGAAATATGAACATCTCTATAATGCACTTCGATCGCTAAATTGCCTCAAAGTTAAAAATTGGATTACCTTTAAAAGCACGTCCCTAGACTTCAAAAGCTTCCTTCACCCTACTGCAAACCCACTCTTTCAGATGCTGAGCTCACATATCTCTTTGCACTCTGCAAGATTAAGACCGGGCAGGAAGCTGAATACACCGGGTTACAGGAAGGAAAGATTAGGACAGCTGCTACTTCCTAGTTAATGCTATCAGGATTTGGAACACTCTTCCTCCTGATCTCCGTAGAGAATCAAGCCCACTATCCTCCCATAAAAACAAACTGAAGACCTTCCCTTTCAATCTACATGAATCCACTTGTCTTACAGCTGGACTTCAGGCCTAGCGTCAAGCAATAAGATACCTTTTCAGGTGTAAGTTGTGCTACATAAAACCCCCAATATAACATAACATAAAACAGCAAAGTGTCTACATAAATCCCAAATCACAATCTATAAACATAGTCCATACACGTGTACAGATGGGTAAGATATTTACATATTAATACACAGCGTGGAAAATTCAGTAGGTTTATCCATACGCTTTCTGTGGACAATGTTAATGGGGGTTTCCCAGTGGTGTGGGATCCCTACCGAGGCGATTATAAGCCAGGTTCAACTACCAAAGGCCCTTGAGGAGAAGATTATAGAGTTGGAGCGATGCTCCAAATGTAGTAGATGTCAAGGTTAGGGGCCAGTGAGAAAGGAATGCAGGTTATAACCTCAGGCACTGAACATTTTTACCAGCAGCATCATTAAAGACAGAAGAACCTCAGAATGTGGAACAGGATGTTGGAAAAAGACAAGGGTGTCTGAGAGTCGTCTTTACATGAGGTAATTTCAGGTATCAGTGTCTAGTTTTGGTTGCCAGTTCCTGAGAATGACATTCAAACAGTGTCCCTGAGATGGCGAGGTGAGGAAAACGATGTCGATGAGATTGGAGGACCCAAGCCTAAGTCAAAACATAAAGTAGTGGACATAACAATAGTAGCCTCAAAGTAGAATGGTGACCCTGTGAGTCAGGTCAGCGTATTTTCTGGTTGAGACACAGCATTGCAGGGCAGGATGCATGAGGGAGCCTCGAACGATCACCTTCTCGATCTTTTCTTTTTTTTTTTTAATTGTATTTATTGTTTTCGAATACAAACATAAAACTTGGTATTAAACAAAATCCAATGCTGCTGCTTCCCTTTCTACCTCCCCTCGTACGCCTGCCAGAATCAAGATCTCTGATTTTCTCCTATTGATTTTAAGCCCGGAGATAGCCCCGAATGACTCTAGTTCTCCAACTATTGCCACCAGTGTCCTCCCCGGGTCCTCTAGGGCAATCAGCATGTCATCAGCGTAGGCTATCACTTTGTGTTGTCTGCCTGCCATTTCTATCCCCTTTATGTGAATGGATTCTCTGATTTTAATTAAGAATGGTTCCAGAAAAATGGCATATAGGAGGGGGGAAAGTGGACATCCCTGTTTTGTACCCCTTGAGATGTCTACCCTTTCAGAGACCTCCCCATTAATGGCTATCCTGATTGATGGAGTGTTATAGTTGGCTCTTACCATAGCTATGTACTGATCCCCAAATCCCATACGCTTTAGAGTTTTAAACAGAAGTATCCACTCCACCCGATCGAATGCCTTCTCGGCGTCTACTGAAAGTAGTAATGCCGGAGTGTGTGATGCCCGTCTTTTCCACTCGGTGTATAAGCCGTCTAAGGTTATTGTGCGTTTGTCGACCCAGTATAAACCCTGATTGGTCTAGGTTTATCAGGTTGGGCAGGAGTGGGGACAATCTTGCTGCCAGGATTTTTGTGTAGATCTTGAGTCCAAATTTATCAGGGCTATGGGGCGGTAGGAAGCAGGGTATGAGGGGTCTTTTCCTGCTTTATGGAAGACTACAACCTTTGCTTCATTCATTGTCTGGGTTACTTTTCCCACTTTCTTTGAAGGTATTTAGGAGTCTGGTTAGGAATGGGGTTATATTGTCTGCATATTTTTTATAAAATGGGGCTGTAAAGCCATCTGGGTGGCCTTGTTGATTGGGAGGTCTGCTTTTGCCTTTTTCACTTCCTCTTCCCTTATCTGGCTCTCCAAGACCATTCTTCCGTTATTTGTGGGAAGGGGAGGGCTTGTAACTATGGGTCTTGGGCACTACTATCCGGAAATTCCATGGTATACAGCGTTTGATAGAACTCCCTAAATGCCTCTCCCATGTCATGGGTGCGCGTTAAGGTCTCACTGTGTGTGTTTCGGATGTTTTGAATCGTCATTACCTTCTGTTTTTCACGTAGTAGTCTGGCCAAGTATCTATCAGCCTTGTTGGCCTTAATATAGTGGCATTGTTTGAGCTATAAAAGATTTTTCTCTTTTTTAGGTGCAAAGCATTTCTAGTTGACCTTGTGTATGTCTCAAAGACTTTTGTAAGCTACGGGTGGGGTGTGTTAGAAGTTTCTCCTGGGTGTCCGCTATTTTGCTTTCCAGTTCTCCTTCCCGTCTGTGCCTCTAATTATCCCTAGAGACTTTCAGAGCTATCAGTTTACCGCAGATCACCGCCTTGAAAGCCTCCCAGACCGTTCCCAGTGGGACATCTCCTGTGTTATTTTGAGCAATGTATTCGTTCACCATATTCCTTATCGACTCTCCCACTACAGGGTCCCGGAGCAGGTCCTGGGGGAGCCTCCATCGCCAAAGCGCTCCACTCTTTCCCGGGGTTTTCACCTCCATCCATAGTGGAGCGTGGTCTGACAATGAGATTGACCCAATTCCATTCCCTGTATTTTGCCCATTAGTCCCACTGATATCCAGAAATAGTCAATTCTCGACATTGTGTTGTGTACATGTGAGAAATGCGTATACCCCCTCTGATCGCCCTTGAGTTCCCTCCATACGTCGCATAGAGCCAGTTGTTCCATCTTTTGCCTGAGATGCTTCTGTGGTGCCCCTTGGCCGTGGGATCCCCCCCTTGCTTCTATCTGTTTGTGGGTGCCATGCCAGGTTAAAGACCCCCCTATTATCACCTCTCCTTTTGCAAAATCCTCTAGTTTCCCCAGTGTGTCCTGCAGAAAACCATCTTGCCCCGCGTTGGGAGCATAGATTGAAGCCAGGGTGAGGCGGTATCCCTCTATCATGGTGTTAACAAATGCAAACCTCCCATTCTTATCTATGAGTTTGTCTATTAGCTTGGAGTCCCCTCCACCTTTTACCGCTATCAACACCCCTGCTCTTTTATCTGTTGCGTTGGACTGGGCCCAAATCTTATATCCTCTAATGTGAGCTTTCTGTTTATCCTGGGCTCTTATATGCGTCTCTTGGAGTAGTAAAACGTCCTCCTTGTCCCTCTTAAGCATGCTCTCCAGCTTTTTCCTCTTCACCGGGGAATTAAGGCCCCTTAGGTTGTATGTTAGAATTTGACCTTTCCCCATGGCGTCTTAGCCCTTGTCCAATGCGATGTGTTCCCCATTCTCGCGTTGCTTTCTGGGCCCCCCCCTCACCTCTCCCCCACTCACGATAACTCCCACCCCAACAATTAACTTTGAACCAAACAACTTTCTCCCGAGTAGGGCTCGGGTTCCTAAGGATGCTAGGGCGTTGAGCCTATCGCCCCCTGCCCTCCTTAAACTCGGGATGAACTTTGCGGGGGCTCCTAAACCCCGCATCTGCCACTGTCCTTACCGGGTTCCAATTCCGGGGGCTTGCCGTTATTTGCTCACACCTCTCTTTCCTCTGGTGTTCCAATCCTGCCCCCTGCGGAGTGACCAGTTCTGTCCTTGCCCGCATTACTCATCCAGGGGCGTCCTGCGGCTCTCTTTTCCAGTATTCTTCTTCCTTTCCCCAACCGTTTCCCATCCCCTTGGTCTTCTTTGGTGCTCTCCCCTAGCTTTAGTGTCTCTTTCCTCCACTCCGTCTGCTTGTACCCCCATCATGTTGAGGCCTTCCTCCCAGGTGGTCGCTCTTCTTTGTTTGCCTTCCCATGTGAACAGCAACCCAAATGGGAACGTCCATTTGTAGTGAATTTGCCTCGCCACTAATTCCTTGACCTATGGGGCCGCCTCTTCTTTTTTGCAGAGTTATTTGGGCCACATCTTGGTACAGCTGAATGTCCTCCCCATTCATTCTTATGTGGTCCATTCCTCTTGCCCTCCTCAAGATTTGCTCTTTTTGTGGGTATGAGGAGAGGGCCACTAGTACGTCTTGTGGTCTCTCCCCTGGCGATCCAGTTCTATTTGGGTCCACCCTGTGCACTCTGTCGATCCCAATCGAGTCTGTCTCTTGTGCCTCTAGGATGTCTCTGAACACCTCCTGAACTGCCATTTTGAGGTCCTTGTCAAGTACCGACTCCGCCATATTTTTAATGCGAATGTTGGATCTTCGTGAGCGGTTCTCGAGGTCCTCCCATTGTATCTCTAGATTGTGGGTTAGCCTCACCAGGTGTTCCTGCGTCTCGCTGATTTGTTGTGCTGCTTCTTCTGTATTGTGGAGTATTCTCTCGAGTGTGTCTGTCCGCTCCTCCAGTTTGGCCACATCCAGCATCAGATTGTGGACCACCTGCTTCGTCATTTCTAATCGTGGCGAACTGATCCTGTACCGTTGACATGAACTTCTCTTGAAGTTCCATGAACCATACGTGCATGTTGTCTCTTGAGGGCGGCTGTTCGTGGGAGACGGGAGGGTTGCTTTAGACTGAGGGATCTTCCTGCGCCCTTCCTCTGGTTTATACTGGAGTGTCTGTTGACCACATTTGTGTTAGGTTGACGTCCTGTTTGGTGATTTGGGAGTTAGATTGTGACGAGGTCCCCTTTCCCTTAACCTTTGACATGTTCTCCTTGGGCTTGTGCTGATGTCTCTCGTGGTGCCGGTGGTGTCTCGTCGCGTCTCTGTCCTCCGCTTGGTGGTGTGGGGAGGTTTTAAAATGAGGGCACATGCATTGTTTTGAAGTGCCCTCTTGCAGCAGAGCCTGCAGACCCTGCTGTGTCTCGCCTCCTGCTATCGTGGGTGAGATGCCACTCTTCTTACCCCCCCCCAATCTGGCTTGTATGGGGGGAGACCTCACTTCTTGGCCCCGTTAGCCCTGCCCCCGCGTTGAGGTGTCGGGTTGCTGGGTGGAGGCTTGGGCTTTCCAGCCGCGGGTGTCTGTTCTGGAGGGAGGAGGTATGTAGTGAGGGGGGTGTCCCCATGCCCACTTGGTGGTGGGGGAAGGGGGACCCTCACCATCTGTGCCTACCGGCGTCTGCAGCCTTCCTCCCTCCCTGTCTGGGCCTCGATTCAGATCTCTCCCTGGGGCCGCGGCATCTGTTCTTCTCTCTCCTCCTTGGGGTGCTGCTCGGGGGGAGGGGGAAGTCGCCTTTGCCGCCGGTGTCTCTTCCCCTGGATATCCGTTCCGCCTCTGTGGATATGGGGAGGAGGGGGGAGTCCCTCCGCTGCTCGCGGGTGCTGCCGCCGTGTTCCTCTGTGCCGGTGTTCGGATGCGTCCCGTTTTCCCTCCTCGGCCGCTCAGCTCCCCCTCCGACAGACACCTCCGACGTTATTCGGTGGGAGAGGGGCAGTCTACACTTCTCCGCTCCGAGATCCTGTTACGATCACATCCGCGGGTTCAGAGTCCTTCAGCCACATGTGCAGGGGGTTACAAGGGAGGTGAGGCTCTTTCCTTAATTCTATATATCATCTGGGCATAAATTGTGGTGCTTTTTTGTGGCAGCCTGGGAGGAGAGAGCCTCACGCGCGTCTCCCTGCCCCGGTGGCCATCTTGGAATCTTTTTCAACTTATTTTTATTAGCATTTTTAACAGAACAATCAACAATGAAAAACAACCTCTCCTCAACCCCCATTATCCAGAAGTCAGATGTATAGTCTTTCCCCCTCTCAGTGGTGCCTGTGGCGGAGGCAGAGAGTGCGGTTCCATTCCCTCATTGCTTGTAGACCGAGTTTTGTGCCCCCACTTATGCCTCTTCATGGGTCAGAGTCCTCTTGAGAATCGATGATTCCTAGCAGTGACATCGCTTTAGGGCACCATGCTCTGTGCCAACCCTCTTTAAGGTATGCCAAGAGAGCGGACCAATCAGTCAGTAACTTTAGGTGATCACCTTGTGTCGAATATGTGAGCCATTCCATGGCGGCCACCGACCATAACTTGGCGAACCACTCATGCTCCTGGGGGGGTTCTTTCCACTTCCACTTGCACGCCAAGACCATTGCTGCTGACATCATCATCATGACATAGACTTTGCAGAGTGGTCTCGTAGGGATGGCCACTAGGGCCCCATTTAGGCATATCAGGTCTAGCCCTCTATTTCTCCCTCCCACGCTCCCCAGAATCTGCGTCACAGCCTGCTGTATATTCTCCCAGTATGTGTCTAATTTCTGGCATTCCCACCCTATGTGAGCCCATGTGCCAATCCCCCCGCATTCTTTCCAGCAAAGTTGGGAAGAATTTGGGTACATTTTATTTAGTCTGGCCGGGGTTAAGTGCCACTGATACATTAGCTTTAGCCAAGTCTCCCGGATCTGGAGAGCACTTGTGAGTTTAGGTATCTGCGCCCACAGGCGTTGCCACTCTTGATCCCCTATTTCGGTACCTGTGTCTGCCTTCCACTTCCTCATGTAGATCCTGCTGGGAGCGTCTTTCCCTTCCTTTATGTGTTTATATATTGCGGCCATCAGACCCCTGTCCCCTGCATGGGTGTCCAGGTATTTTTCGAACGGGGTTAGGGATCGTGTGCCCACCTGTTTCAACTCTGGGTGAGACAGTCAATGTCGTAGTTGTATGTATCCATACCTGTGCCTCTCATCCAGCCCAAATTCTGTCTTGCACTCCTCAATCTTTGAGCTTAACGCCCCCATACATATCTTGTACCATTCGACAGCACCCCAGGTACCAGGCCTCGAAAATCGGGGTTCCACAGCCCAGGGAGAATTGTGGATTTTCAAATAGTGGCATATAGGGGCAGGGGAAGGCAGTGATACGAGCCCATTTAACAGCAGTGTCCCATGCCTCTCCCACGATCAATGTGATTTTGTGGCATACATTTGGGGAGTTCTGTCCGCCCTCAGTTTCCATAGCATTCCCTCTAGATGCCCTGCTACCACTGCCCTATCCATTTGTCGCCATGGCTTACCCCTGTCGTCCCTTTGCCAGTCCCTGTGAATCCTAATTTGTGCCGTTATGTAATATGCCCTGAAATCCGGTTCCCCATTCCTCCGCGGGAGGTTGACGTTCTCATGAGAGTTGTGGATATTCTCTGGTACTTTCGGTTCCAAATAAAGGGGTTTGTGATTTTCTGGAGGGCTCTGAAGAAGGTATGTGGGATGTCCAAAGGTAGGGCCGCAAAGTGGTATAGCAGCTGTGGCAGAATCACCATTTTTAACACATTGATGTGCCCCACCTACGAGATGGATAGCAGCCCCCAGTCTACCAGCTTTGATTTCATTTTTTTCAGAAGAGGAGGGTAGTTTGCCTGGTACAATTCCCCTATGGTTTTAGTTAGGTGTACTCCCAGATATTTAATCTTATTTCTAGCCCATCTTAAGGTGTGTGTGGCTTTAACATGTTGTTTAGTGGGGATAGGCAGATTAAGACTGAGTATTTCTGATTTGTTGGCATTCATTTTCAGCCCGGCCACTCGCCCGAAACTATCTAGCTCCTCGCAGAGTGCTGGCAGGGATAGCTCAGGGTGAGTCAGTGTGAGAAGCGTATGGTCCACGAACGCGGCAACTTTGTGGTTCTGTCCCGCAAACGGTATGCCTTTTATGGACTCCTCTGCTCTCACCGCCGCCAGGAATGGTTCAAGGTGCAAAGCATATAGCAGCAGGGAGAGTGGGCAGCCCTGTTTTGTGCCCGCTCCACCTTAACTGGATCAGAGATTTGGCCATTAATTGCTAGCCTGAGGGTCGGAGCCTGATAGTTGGCACTACCTAATCAATGTATTTAAGTCCAAAGCCCATTTTGGTCATTGTGGCAAACAAAAAGCTCCACTCCACCCAGTCGAACGCCTTTTCGGCATCTATCGCTAGCAGCAGGGCAGGAATCCCTTTTTAACTGTGCCTTTATCAAATGGGCAACTCTCCTTATGAAACCTGCCTGGTCTGGTTGTACTATTTTGGGCATGATTGAGTCTAGCCTGGATGCCAGGATCTTGGTGTATATTTTGGCGTCTGCGTTTATCAACGCTATCGGGCGATAAGACCCGCATATCTCTGGGTTCTTTCCCTTTTTATGTAGAAGGATAACCTTTGCCTCCTCCATTGACTTGGGTAGGGTTTTGGTAGCTCCTATGTGGTTGAACAACCTAGCAAGGTGGGGAGTTAGGACTTCTTCATGCAGCTTGTAGAACTCAGACACGTACCCGTCGGATCCTGAGACTCAACGCTAGACTGCTAATGGCCCTTCTAACCTCGTCTGTTGTTATCTCCTCTTCTAACCGCTCCCTGTCCCCCTTTGCTATGACCGCAAGCTCTACTATGTCCAGATAGGCCTCCTGAGCTGATGTGTCGGGGTTACTAGAGGAGTATATGCTAGTGTAGAATTTGATGAACTCTCTTCCTATCTCTTGGTTGCTTGGATATGTCTGGCCCCCCTCGCCCTTAATTTTCAAGATAGTTTTGTCGCTCTCTTCCTTTCTCAGCATTATCGTTAGGAGGCGATCGGATTTGGTCGCCTTAACGTAGTATTTTTGGCACAGGCGCAGTAGGCTACGCTCCGCTGCCCTGGTCTGGATGAGACCAAGTTGCCCTCTAAGTGTACGGGTCTTTCTTTCAGTGGCTTACGTATGTTTCGTGGGCATCTGTGCCATTGCCTCTTTAAGATTAATTCCTAGGCGTTCTTCTTCCAGCCTCAGCTCTCTATCTCTCCTCGCCTTGATCGCAATAATCTTTCCCCTTATCGTGGCCTTAAGGGCGTCCCACCACACCTGGGGCGATGTGTCCCACCAGCCATTGTGGGTTACATACTCCTCCAGTTCTTGTTCTACTTGCTTTGCCAGAGTCGCATCCTTGACCAGCGGGGCCGGGTATCGCCACCTCCATATGCCTGGAGGTCCGCGTGGTCTAGTGGTGGTCAGGGTTGTGGGGGCATGGTCTGAGATCGACATGGTCCCCAGAGCGATGTCGGAGATGCTGCCCAGTAGGGAGTTGGATACCCATGTGTAGTCTATTCTGGAGTGGGATTTGTGAGCGTATGAATAGAAGGTATATCCTACCATGGTCCCCTTGATCTCTCTCCAGGTGTCTACTAGGGCCAGCTCATTCATTTTCTTCTCGAGATCCCTGGGCCCCCCTGTGGGCCGCATGAGGCCCTGCTTCTATCAGTGACGGGGTCCCAGGCAATGTTAAAGTCTCCCGTAAGTATGATACGACCTCTGGCACAGTTGCCTAGCTGGGCATGGGATTTTTGGATGAAGTCGTCCTGGCCAGTATTGGGCGCATAAACCGTCGCTATCATGTAGACCTGCCCTCAAGCAACACCGCTAGGTACCTTCCCTGATCATCTTTTTGTGTTCATTTTACTGTTAGGTCTAGGCCGTCTCTCAGCGCAAGTATTAGCCCCCTTTTTTACAGGGTTGTGTGGCCTGGATCAGTCTTTTATATCCCCAAATCTTGATCCTATGTAAATCTCTCGGTTGGATATGGGTCTCCTGGAGCATGGCTATGTGCGGGTTCTCCTTGCGGAGGAATCTCTCCACCTTCTTCCTCTTGACTGGAGAGTTTAACCAGTTTACATTTAGGGATAGCACCTTTAGCTGTTCCGTGTTAGTAGGTGAGGAGTGTCTTTGAGATCGCCCTGCATATATTGAGGGTGAGGTTTCCTTTTTGGATTCACTGCCAAAATTGACGTAGCGTCAAACCCCAAAATGTCCATTACAAATTTCCAACTCCTGTATCTTTTCCCCAATCCCCGCACCTTTCTTGCCTCCACCTTCGCCACCCTTCACCCCCTCCCCCTGCCGGGTGGGTCCGGCTGGCATCAAGCCCCCCACAGTGTGGAATCCTGAGAACCCGACCATAGTGACTGCCTGGCCTGCCTCCACGCAGGAACTCCCATTCCCATTCCAAGAGTCCGGTCCACCCCCCCCCTTTTTCCCCCTCCCGCTCGTGTGTCAGAACGGGACCGTATCTGGTCCATTAAGCACATTTCTTTTTTGCTTCTACGCCCTCCCCAGGGATGCCTTGAACTTGTTGGTCGTGCCCTTTCTCTGGTTCATTTACCCTTCATCTCGATTTGGCCATCCTGCTCTGGGTGTTTCCTGGGACTGCGACCCACGTAGAGGAGGTCCCCGCCCTTTTTTCATCCTTTTTGATCTGGCCTCCGTACATACCCAGGTCCTCTGGGCAACCGCTTGACCATTAGGCGAGGCACGTGGTGGTGGTATGTCATCCTCTAGCCCAAGAATTGCTGCTCCTTGGTCACATGTTGTGATTTTGTGGACTTTTCCCTGCCACGTGAAGGTGAGGGCAAATGGATGTAGCCACCTGTAGCGCGCCTGCTTCTCGCCTTCTCCTTCTCCTATTCAGGGTGGCCTGGGACAGATCCTGATATAGATAGATTATGGCGCCATTTTGAGTGATCTGGCCTGCCTTTCTGGAATTTTGCAGGATCTGTTCCGTGAGCATGTAGTTGTAGAACGGCACCAAGACATCTCTTGGTCTTGCTCCCGGTTATTGGCATTTTGGGTCCACTCTATGTATTCTGTCGAACCGAATGTTGTTGTTCTGTTCTGATTCTAGTAGAACTCCAAACTATGGTTAGGTCTTGGTCCAGGATGGTCTTGGGCAGGCATTTGATCCGTATATTGGACCTTCTGGACATTTTCTCCAGGTCTTCGGCCCTCAACTCGAGGTTGTGGGTTGCTGTAGCTAGGGTTTCCCGAAGGGTGTCTGCTTTTCGTGTATCCTGTTAGCTTGTGAATGGCCCTTTCATTTGTGTACACTCTTTCTTCAATTGTATTGATCTCTCTTTTTATCTCTTGTATGCCCTCTGCCAGATCTTCCCAGATCTTCCCTTAGCGTGTCCATTTGTTTTTGCCCAGCTTCAGTTATTTTTTCCACTATTTACACAAGGAGGGTCTTAAGCGTTGCCTAGGTGACGGGCGTTTCCTGTTCCTCCCATCTGGTGTCCGACGTGAGGTCTGTGGTCCCGTCCCGGGCATCGTGGGCCCTCATCTCGCTCGACTCCCTGGCCCAGATTTGTGCCAGGGTTCCTTCCTGCGTCTTTCTCGGCAGCTTGGGGAGTCCCAGGGTATCCTTCATCCTGTTCCTGGACATGACGTGCAGGTGGGAGAATTCTTTAGGCAGGGTTTGAGATGGGTTATTTAGGGGTAAGATGCCGCGGGGCTGGTCTTCCCATAGGGTTTGGCGCTCAGAGGGGCCTTTATGTTGCCCTTTGCGTGACGCAGGAGCCTCTATGTTGTGCCTTACTGCGTTCCCCACCGATCCCCTGTGTGGCGGAGAGTGGGGGTGGGGGTCCACTGCGCCCTGCTCGGCGCCCCCCTAATCGTATTGCAAGTGTCCTCCCGTGGTGGATGAGTTGTGCTGAACTTTAGCTCAGTGGCCTTCCAGATCCTTGAAGCACACAAGGCCCGGGGCCCTGGTGCCAGTATTCCTCTGCGCGATTCCCAGTAACCCCCTCGCTGATCAGGAAGGCAGCCCGGTCCTGTCGTGTATGGGGTTGGCAAGGCAGGCGAGGGCCCTCCAGCCTCCGTTGATATTTGCGGGTGATTGGTGATGCTCCAGCTGCGGCCAATGGTGTAGCGTTTGCTCCCCGTCCTGGAGGTCTGGTGAGTATTGGATGCGGTGAGCTATACGGGGTGCCCCGGTCTGAAGGACAGTCAGCAGGGACGCCCCATCTGTTCCCCATCTGGCTGTGGGTGTTTGTGTCTTGGCCCAGGCCCCAAAGGCAAGTCTATGGGGTGGGGCAGCGCACAATGAGACCCCCACCCAAGGCTGGCCACCCGGGTGTAGCGCAATAGGACTTCCTCTACTTTGGGCTCCCATCTACTTCATTGTTGGGGGAGGGGTGTAGACGATCCCGATCCCCTGGTACTCTCTCCAACGGGCCCCCGTCAGTTACCTAACGTGAGTCCGTTGCTGGGTGCTCGTTGCTGATGGGCTGACGTGGTCTTGGCTGAGCCAGTGGTCTCAGGCAGTTGCGAGCGAGCGGCCCTCTCCCGTGCGCCAGTCTCCCCGCGGGCTGTCCCTCCAATCCTGGGGGAATCGGGGTTCCTCGCCTCTCCAACCCTGCCGGTGTTAGTGCTCTGCTGACGGGAGGTCAGCGGTGACTTCCAAGGCCCCACCACGGCCCCTCCTCCACACTTGCGGTGGGTCTCCAGCACGTCTGGGGCCGCCGCCGCTGTAGGCGTGCTTGTTTCTTGCCCGATGGACAGGCTTCCCCGATGATCAGCCCCGACCTGGTTGATGTGTGCCGGTGCTTTGGACACCCTCCGGCGTTGTTGGGTCTCCCGGTAGCTTGTGGGGACCTGCGCTTCTCAGCCGCTACCAGTCTCCCTCGCCTCCGTCTGCAGCGCTGAGTCCCTGCTGTCCGCAGTAAGAAATTCTGCTGCCTCTGTTTTCCGGGAGGTTGGGGCTTTCGTTTCGGCTCGATGTGTCCTGGGGAGGGCTTTTCCGGCCGTTTGTGTGCTTTTTGGCTGCCTCGAGTCGGGAGCTCGGGGGACTACGTTTTCACCCACATGCCGCCATCATGGAATCTCATAGCAAGCACTTTTGAATCGCATAAAACATTCTTTTGAGGTTCCAGCAGAGGTAGCAGTGTCTCCCACTTCTGCACCATTGATGAACATGGTTCAGATGCTTCTAGGGGAGTAAACAGGACTGCAATGCAGGATTATCCAACTGTTCTTGCTAGGTTAGGGATTGGAGGGGTCTGAAGTAAATTCCTCAGAGGCAGAGCTTCGCCTGCGCGAGGATCAGAAGTCAATAGCAAAACCGCCAGTAAGGAGTACTCGGCAGCATTATTTGCTCTACAGCTACTCTGATTCTACTTTCATGTGGAAGGAAATAGCCCATGGTCTGCTGTGAGAAACCTGAAGGTGTCTTACCCACTAGTCCCCGGGGATGTGTCATCCAGGTGGCCAGGACAAGGTCATCGCTTTTGGATCCAGTTATGGGGTTGGACCAGTGCTAGAGGATCACCTGGGTGAGAGGGGTTTTCGGGGAGTGGGTGTGGGACACTGGACCCTATACTACCAGGTAGGATATTTAGGAACTCTAACCCTGCCCCCTTTTTTATAACACAAACACTTTGGCACTGACAGCCCGCTATGAGAGAAAACAGACTAGCAGATGAGCAGTATACCTAACGTATCCCAATACAATGGTCAGGCGAGGTCAGGCAATTACTGATTTTTTTTTTTTTAATTTCTTTTATTGATTTTATGCAAACAAAAACACAAAAACCAAACAAGCAGCATAATCATAACAGTTCCATTACACATCAAGTTGTCTTAATCACTGCTCCCACTACCCCTCCCTCCCCCCGTGAGCCTATTTGTCACACTCATTCAATGTTTGGCACTTGTGGCCGGGTTTCGTTCTCTTCGGAGTCTGTTGGATCTGATGCTAATAGCGGAATTGTTTGGAGTAACGTTTTCCAAGCCAACAGGGTGCCCGCCTCCCCTTCATCAGCCTGGCTACTCGCTTCTTGCCATGCCACCGTTTCAGCCTCCGCCCATTTCTGCAAGTGCTTCCACCAAACATCCACCTTGGGTTTGTGGCATTTCTTCCACCCCATGGCGATCCTACGTTTCGCCAGCACATACGCCAGATTTCTCAGTTTCTCGATATGCCTGAGTTTCCGTGGCCTAGGAAACCCGCCCAACAAGCAGGCCCAGGCCGTGTCTGTGACAAGAGTAACCCCTTTATCAGCCAGTTTCTGCGCCACTTCTCCCCAAAAACACCTAATGATCGGGCATGACCAGAACATATGTGTCATGTCAGCGTTCTCCAGGTTACATTTGGGACACACTTGTATTCCAGCATTTCGGAACTTAGATATCCTCAAGGGGGTCATGTATGCCCTATGCGTTACATACAGCTGTATTTGTTTTAATCTGGCATTCCTAGACACTTTTTTGTGGTAGCCCAGGGCACGCTCCCACACCCCATCCTCCATCGGGGCCCCCACTTCCGCCTCCCAGTCCTGTCTCAGATGTGTCAAATCTTTCCCCGCCTTAGCCATCACCATCTCATACAGTCTCGAGATCTCATGACCTACTTCGGATATATCGTATATTGCTCCCAAAACTGCATCTGGTTCTTCTATCAAAACTGTCTCTGGCCAGGTGTTCTTAATCATCCGTACCAACCTAATGTATGTGACATATTGGCCCGTGTGTAGCCCCGCCTCTTGGCTGAGTTCTATGAATTCCTTAATGGATCCCTCTTGCCAAACATCGATTCCCAGTAGGTCCGAACAATCACCCTCAACTGATTATCCCCTCCTGCCAAAGCAACCAACGGTACCTGCGGGAGGCACGGGCATGGGACTTCCATCAGACGACAAGCCCTACGCCATACTTTCCATCCAAGCCTCAACATCGCAGGACGCCCCTTCATTTCGGTATCAGAAAGCCAAATCATTTCTTTCAAATAAAACGGGGCGCAGTCCTGTCCAAGCACCCTGTGCTCAGGGGTCACTTCATCAGAAAGCCACTTAGCTACATATTGTAACTGTCCCGCCAAATAATAAACCTCAAAATGAGGCAGTCTGATACCTCCTTTTTCATAAAAGTTCTGCAATTTCCAAAACGCCACTCTGTTTCGGGTACCGTGCCACAGGAAATCCCTACACATGCTGTTCAATTTACTAAAAAACTTCTTGGGTATTATGTATGGGATATTACTAAAGTAATGCAGGAGTCTGGGCAGAACTACCATCTTAAGCATAGCCCCCCGCCCCATCATCGCCAAGGGCAATCTTGCCCAGAACTGCATGCTGTTCCTGATTTTCTCGACGGCTACTTCCGTATCATGTCTGTGTTCTTCTTCGACCGTGTGATATACATCTACGCCCAAGTAACGAAAAGAGCTAGTTGCCCATGGTACCTGTAGCACCGGTAGTCTATCTACAGGGGTCCCCTTATAGCTACCCAGCGGGAATATGACAGACTTTTGGGGGTTCACCGATATGCCCGACAACTCTGCATACCTTTCCGTCACCTCAAGTATGTATAAGAGATTTTCTTCTGGGTATTGCAAGTACAGCAACAAATCATCTGCGTACAAGGATATCAAGTGTCGTTCCCCTCCTACCTCAATGCCTATCGCACCATACTGTGCCCTAAGGCATATCGCCAGAGGTTCCAGGGCTAAGATGTAAAGCATCGGAGACCAGGGGCACCCTTGTCTGGTGCCTCTACCAAGTTGCCATCTCGCGGAAATCACCGCTCCAGTATGGACCCTGGCAAGCGGCTCACTGTACAACATTTTAGCCCATCTGATATAGCCTGGCCCCATACCATAACCTTCCAAAGCAGCCAATAGCCACGACCACTTGACCGAATCAAAAGCTTTAACTGCGTCTAGAGACACTATCGCCACCTCACCCTCGTTCTTACTACCCCATTCGACCACCCGATGGAGTCGCCTATGGTTGTGTGTTCTGTTCCTGTTCGGGACTTAACCCGTTTGATCAGGATGTATGAGTCTACCAATCACTTTCTGCAGTCGATTTGCTAGGACAGCCGTGAGAATCTTGCTGTCCTGATTTAGCATTGACAAAGGCCTGTAGGAACCACATCTATGCTCCGGCTTATTGGGCTTGGGCAGCAGTATTATAATCGCCTCTCTGAGTGACTCAGGCAACCGTCCTATCTCAAACGCTTCATTAAGCATGTCCAGCATTGGGGGGATGATTTCCTCTCTATATACTTTATAGAATTCGCTGGGGAACCCATCTGCTCCCGGGGTCTTACAGGTAGGCAACTGCTTCACAACCTCCTCTAACTCCTCTAACGTGATTGGCTCATCTAACTCCTCCCTCTCCTCTTCACTTATCTTGGGCAGCCCTATGTCTTCTAACGTCTCGATTATCCTGCGTTGGTCACCCATCTCATCATCTCCGTACAGCACTCTGTAATATTCCACAAATTCTTTGTTAACCCCCTCTTGCGTGGCCACTTCCTCCCCGTCCTCCCTAATAATGGTCCTAATCGGAGGCCTAGGGGACTCGCTCTTGTATAGCCAGGCCAAAAGGTGGCCTGTCTTATCTCCCCCCGCGTGCTGCCTCTCAACATATTTCCTATAATTGAGATTGCAGAGTCTTTCCCAGTGCCCTGCACATTGTTGCTGTAGTTGGAGTACCAGCTCCGTGTCTACGTCACCGCTCTTCAAAGCTGTTTCTAGCTCGGTTTCCATCCTCTGCAGGTCAGCCAAGACCCCCACCCTGTAACCCTCTTGACTTAGCAATGGCCGCCCCCCGCATCACCACCATAAAAGCTTCCCATAATGTGCCCGCGGAATCAACACTCCCAGTATTCTCCTCAAAGAAGTTAGTAATCTCTTCCCTTATATCTTCTCTAAAGACTGGATCTTTAAGCGCCTCCGCTCGGAGGCTCCATGTAGGGGTCTTCGCTCTCGGGGGGCAATATTGCCATCCGAGGATCAGGGGCGAGTGATCCGAGAGGACCCTAACCCTATATTCGATTTGGGTAATCTCAGACATTACATCTGCTGTAGCAAAGATGTAATCGAGCCTAGTGTGCAGTTGATGCGGGGCTGAATAGTGCGAGTATTGCCTTTCAGTGGGATGTTTCATCCTCCACGCATCTGTAAAGCCAAAATCAGTTAGCAGTGTCTGTAACGCTCTCGCCGCTGGGCCAGGCTTACCCACCTTGCCATCTGATCTGTCCACCACAGGATCCAACACACAATTAAAGTCCCCACCCCAGATCACTGCGCTCCCTATACACTTACTAAGATTGGTACACAGGGCTCTGAAATATGCTGCTGCGTTTTGGTTGGGGGCATACGTGTTTACTATGCATACCTCCCTCCTCTCCACCAGCCCTCGCAATATCGCCATCCTTCCATCAGTTTCAACTACCTCTTCTATCGATTTGAACGGGACATGCGGTGCCACCCAAATTAACACACCCCGGGCGTATGCAGAGTATGGCGAGCCCACTGCAGTCCCTCTCCACTTTCTCTTAACCAAGTCCAACTTCTCTCGCGTCAAGTACGTCTCCTGTAGTAGTGCGATATCTATCTTCTGCCTTTTCAGATACATCATGATCTTGTTTCTTTTCAGATAACTGTTAAGGCCCCTGACGTTCCACGTTATTATCCTGAGGTCCCCCATAGGTCGTTAATAAGCACCCTCTCGATCCTCCGCCGATTCCGCCCCTTCTTGCACCGCAAGTACAACATGCTGATTCCTTCAAATAGGCTCAAAACAAAACTTAAACTCCCCAAATCCACACACACACACTCAACTTCCCATCCCCCCACCTTCTTCCCACCCACCCCTCCCCCAACAATACCCTCCCCAACCGTTGCCCAGCTCCATTCCTGGATCTCAGGCACCCCCACATCTAGCCCTGCCTAGCACAAGCTTCTACTCAGGGCTCAGTAGGGTAAAGCCGCCCTAATGGCCGCTGAAACTAATAATCTATTGGGGTAGGTCATCCACGTTTTGTTGCTCCTTCCAAAAAAGAAAATGTTACGCATACAGATGCCATACAGTTACCAATTACACTTACACTCACTATATTCCAGTCCAAGTCGAGCACCATGCTCAGATTGTGTTCAAAGTTCAGTCAGTTACAGTTTCTTTGTACACTCAGGGTCCTCATCCCGCTCACTCTCACAATGTCCGTGTTTACAAAATCTTCATTCGGTATGATCCTGCCAGTCACTATCCGCTTCTTGTTCCGGGCAGCCTTGCAGGTCCAGCCATGTGACAACATCCTCCGGGGTATCAAAAAATAGCGCTTTGTTCTTATGCAGCACTTTCAGTCGTGCCGGATACAGCAGCATATATTTTTCTTTTGACGGCGACATAACTATACCTCTGCCTTTGCACCATTATCGTATAGTCAGGGTATGCTGTGATGTTGGTGGATGCTCTCTCTATCGTGCCGCCCTTACGAAAGTATTCGAGGATCTTCTCTCTGTCCCTGTAATTCAGGATCCTCGCAATGATCGGTCTTGGAGGGGCCCCCGGCCGGGGTTTCCTCATTAGGGCGTGGTGCGCCCTCTCAACCGTAAATCCCTGCGAAAGATTCCCTGCTCCGATCCCTTGCAGGATCATGTTTTCCACATAGTTTGTGGGGTCTTGGCCTTCTTCCCCCTCCGGAAGACCAACCACACGAATGTTGTTCCTCCTCGCCCTTCCTTCCGCCTCTTCCACACGATTTTCCAGGTTGGCGACCTGTTGTTTTAAGACATGAATCTCTTTCGCATTGCTCGTGCTAACATCGGTGTTAATCTTCACCCCACTTTCCAGACCGCTGGTCCTTTCTGCAAGCGCCCTGACATCTTGACGTAGCAGGGTGAGTTCCGTACCTACAGCATCGATCTTGTACTCTAGAGCTGTGCGTAGGTCTGCCATTGCCAGGTCCCATTTGGCACTCAGTCCCGTTATGGCCTCCAGGATCTGGTGCTTGTCCCCTTCGGGGGCGTCCTCCGCAGGGGTCGCGACCATGCTCTGCACCGATGCTGAGGGGGTCCGCTGCGTTTTCGTGAAAGCCTCCATCGTGGGTTGCTTAGCCTTGACTCGCAACCCTTTAGCCGACATGGCGCTGCCCTTTACTCCTGTACGACTCCACCTTAGTGCAGCTGTTGCCCTGTCCTTGGTCCGACAATGGTCTGACTCCCAGGTCTCCTAGCTCGCATTCGAGATGGCACTACAAATTGTTTTACGGGTGGGCTATGGCCTCACACTCCTCATTCAACTCCCGTAGGCCTTGTCGCCCAAGCATCCAATGTTATCTCTTCCTGCGGTCAGATCTTTGAGGCTCCATTAACGCGTGCCAGGCCGGGCTCTCTCATGGTGCTAGTTCAAACACCCTGCCATATGTCCCCTGTACTATTCCTCCAGGCAATTCTTGCAGCCATGTCCCGCAGTTCCGGGGGGATCAGTTTCGTTTCTCCTCGGAGGCCTCTCCATTGTTAACCGGCATCTTGGTGCCGAAGCGGTCACACAGCCGTATTAACAAAAACATGTATATCTCACGATTCCCCGGGGCTATGAGCTTCTCCAACGAACTTCACTTGGCGTGCAGCTTCCGACGCCTGATCCCCAAAGTTCTAGGCGCTTGTTGCAGTTTCAACGGGTAACTTTGGCAAAATTAGAGTCGGATCATCAGGAGCTCCTCACGCAGCACATCCTATTCCATGGCCAGCTAGCCACGCCCCCTTGGTCAGGCAATTACTGATCATCACACACAACAGACTTCCATTAAGCTTCCCAACACGGATAAAAGGCAGAGCACGAGAGTACACACTGAGCAAGGCAAAGCACACGAAGAAACATTAGTTCTGAGACGGCAGCTGAACCAGAGCAGAAAGACAGCAAAACAGGAGGGGACCGCAAGGAGGGAAGTTCCACTGACCTTTAAACCAAGGAACCGTTACTTTCAAGAAACTTCGAGATTACAGTGCGTAAAACCAGGAAACCAGGATGAAGAATCCTGCATTGTGTGTCAGAGATACCCAGGGCCTTCTTGCGTCAATAATCAAGGCAGGAGAAGAACCACCCACCGTGCTACCGTCCTTGGCTCCAAGAACAAAGCAGCGTCAGTGAAATCAACACAGCCGGTGAATGGGGAGACAGATACAACACCGGTCTGTTTTGAAGCCATGGTTGCAAGCGGCAACATTGTATTGCGAGCGCTGGAACAAACATTGTTAAAACGTGTGTGATGAAAGACGCAAGTAAAGTTGAACTGTTGATGAGTGATTGAACTTTGAAACCAAGATACAATACCTTTGACAGAGTGATCCGGCACCATGTTTGTGCTCAATCGAAGGTCTCTGTAAGATATGCAGCTGAGAAGTGGCAGAAGTGAAAGTTAACGAGTTGCAAAGAATTGTGAATCAAAGTGGCCTTGCGATGGTTCAAGCAAAATCTTGCGCACAGTCAAATGGCTTTGTCATGGCCACTGGCCAGGAACCACAGACCCTACAACATAGAGGGTCCAGCTGGACCCAGTCCTGGCACCAGGCTCATGAATAAGTGTGCACTGCACACTTTTATTTTTGTGCAAGGTGCTTGTCTCCCCTGCAGGAGCCTCCACATGCATCCAGTTCGGGCATGGCCTTGAGAAGGAGCTGGGCTGCACGTGCAGCATCGTTTAGGAGTGGTAGGGTGGGGCCATGAGTCAGAACTAAGGGGTATTGCCGGAGCCAGGCTATTTAAGCCTGCCCCGCCCGCAGGCAAGCAGTTGGCGTTAATCTGCTTATGGCAGCATAACGCTCAATGCCGCCTGAGCGCATCCTTATCTGCTTCCAGCTACCGCAGCCTGAACGCATCCTTACCTGTTTTCATCTTACGGCCAGCATCATGGTAGACCCAGGCATTCTTCGCCCGCTTGGAGACCTCCGGAACGCAGCGTTCACGCCAATATCATTCTACCACGAGCAATCCATCGAAAGACGGAACCTGCAAGAGAAAGAGATAAAGACAGATAGAATTTGCAAAAGACATTACGTTTAAGGTCGCGCTTTGACAAATCCTCGCGCTAGACCTTAAATCAACACTCAACTTCCGTCGGAGCATTACAAACTCCATTCTGTTCTCATTGGGCCCGCTTCATGCACCGCAACTACCGCTAGGCCGCATATCACCTATTGGGAATCAATACTACAATATCTAAAAGCCAAAAGACACTTACCTTAAGAGTGGTTCAGCCACAGCCGGTCTGGGCTGCCACGCTGTTAGGGAGAATTCTCTGTTTAGGCTGAATTTCCTAACCTAGTGAGTCCCCCAGCAGCTTTGCTGGATTTTTGGGGTTTATTTTTTTCTCCTGCTAAGAGTGACACTCTTTTACCCTCACTCTTGGACATGATTTGAGTGTGTTTCTTTGAATCTAGATGTGTTTAATGGGCTATGGGGTCTTTTACTCCATAGGGCTTCATGTGTTTTTGTGATGTGTGTTACACAGCACCCTCAGTGCAGTGACACTGCCGGCCTCTAGCCCCTCCCGAACCTCCTCCTCAGGGGCAGTGCTATTTCTCAATGACCCCATTGGCAGGTCAACCCTGACTCTTAGGTAATCCAAGTTGACGCTCCCCATCCCTCCCCTAAGCCACTGCTGCCTCATCTAGACACCCCTCCCCGGGTACCCCAAAATCTCACCATATTTTGGCCTTGAATTCAATTTGGCGTTGAGCCCCGTGTCTCCCTCCCCTGGGTTGGAGCCCCTCCACTGGGGGAGACACCCGCCGGGCCCCTTCTCCTCCTCGCTTTCCTTCTTGGCGCTTGCGTTGACCACTCCCACTCCCTACGTCTGGGGCTGGATTTCCCCCTGTCCGATGATTCACTTGAGGAGTGCTCCACCTCTATCCCGAGGATGGTGGCACCCTCCTCCACTGATGTAACCCTTCTTTGCCTTCTGTCCAGCTCAAACACCAATCCAAACGGAAATGTCCACTTTTATCTCATACTCCTCTTCTGTAGCTCTTTTGTTATCAGGCGCATCTGCCTCCTCTTGTTGAGAGTAATGGCTGACAGATCCCGGTACAGCTGAATGGAGGACCCATTAAAGCTGAGGGTGTCCGCCTCCCCCCCGCAGCCCGTAAGATTATCTCTTTTTGCGTATATTCATGCAGTGCCACTAACACATCTCGTGGCTGGGCACCAGGCTCATCCCTTCTGGGCCCCACTCTGAGCCCTGTCTACCCTGATCTCTTCCGAGTTTGTAACATCTGCCAGTGGAGCAAACAGCAGCATCACCGTCTGTTGAAGGTCTGAATCTGTGGTTGATTCTGGCAAGAATTTCACCCTACTGTTGGCCCTACTCGATCTATTCTCAAGATCCTTGGTCAAAAGCTCCAGATTGTGGGTGTCTTTGGCAAGGCTCTCCACCCATTCTTGTACTTTGTGAGAGTACTCTGCTAAGTCTTGGAGAGCCCTTTCGTTAGTGTCCACTCTTGAACCCAGACTGGTCAGGTCGTCCTTCACCTCACGGATCGCCCCCGTGAGGTGGTCCTTCATTTTATCAAGTTGCACTTGCATTACATTGACCATTCTGTCACCAAAAGTTTGACTCTCCTCCAGGGGCTTCTTTGGGACCCTTTCATCCCCTTGGTCATCTTCCAGGGCTGTCCCCTCCTTGCTCCTATCTCCCTCATTCCTTCCCTCAGGCACTGCTCCCTCTTCCTTTCTCCACAGTTTCTGAAGCATGCCCTCTGGTGATTTCTTATCACCTTTCGCCGGGGTCCCTGTAGCCTTTCCTCTATTCTTAGACATCTTAATTAGTGGTGGGACCTCCTGGTGCCGCTGTCTCCTTCGCCTAAATCCAGCTCCTCTTCTATCCACGGATTCGCTCTCTGGTCACCGCTAGATCTCTCGGCCACTGTCCCCCACAGACCACTGGGTCGTGTGCACTCCCAGCCGTAGTTTCCCGGCACTTCTGGGCTCTTTGTGCCCTCCTGTTGTCCTAGTTCGACCATGCAGTGGCCTGAGGCCTTTTAGAACCAGCCCAGAGGTTCCTCCACTCCCACCCCCGGGGTGGGGTTGAGCCTCCTAATATTGAAGACTCTCCAAGCTCTTCACGCAGCCCAGCCCCTGGGGTGGTCTGCCCGTACCCACCTCTCCCTCCGAGGCGAGCACTGTCCCAGTTTAAGTTGGGGGGATGAGAGGGGACCAAGGGACAGGCACTTGCACAGGATCTTACTTTTTTTTTTCCCTTCAGGCCACAATGCCACAGTCCAGCAGTGCCCCCCTCCTTTTCCCCTCGCTCACCTGCCGCTCCGCTTGCCTCCTTTTGTCTTCCGCACCAGTAGACCTCCTCGCGGCTCACCCCGCCGCTGCCTGTACCTGGCCCGTTCCTCGGGTCAGCTGCCTCTCTCCACTGCAGCCCCGCAGATGAGGCTTGAAGTAGTCCTCTCAAACGTTGGAGTTCCGGGTCTTCCCCCGGAGCTACTCCGCTTTGCCCTTCACCGCGGGGGGGGAGGCTCCTCCTTCCTCTGTGAGGGCCTAGGGCCGCCCTCTCTCCACACCCCGGGGGCACGTCTTCCTCAGCCTCCCACAGCGGCCGCAAGCCGGGGCGGATCCCACGAGCGGAGGTGGTCCCACACCGCGGGATCCCTCCCGGGCCTCTGCCTCTCCGCCAGCGACTCTCCTGCCCGGGGCTGCACGAGCGCGGCTCCACCAGCGCACACTGCAGGCCACGCTGCCTGGTCACTCTCTCCTCTCTGCAGTCGCGGCCCCTCTTGCCCGGGGCTGTGCGGGCTCAGCTCCACCGGCGTACCCGCTGCAGGCCGCGCCTCGCCGCGCCAATCGGCCACTTTCTCCTTGGAGGCGGCACCACCCCCGCTCCGCTCCAACACCAAGCGCTGCCGCACCGAAACCAGCAGGTAGGAGCACCCGGGGAGGGGAATTGCTCAAATTATCCCACCTTTCTTGCCGGGGGATCGGGGAGCGCTCCTAGCACAGAGTCGTCTCCCTGGCGGCCATCTTGGATTCCCCCACCCCCTCATTTGATGGCTGTTTTTAAACTGCACAGAGTTTCCCTGTAGTTCAGATAACATTTTAACTTGGGCTTCAAGGCATTGAGATCTGTCCATCGCCCTAGAATCCTCTCTTTGCGGCCTTGGCCGGTACTGGTTACTTTCAACATGTTTAAATCTGTTCTGGTATTTCTCAGGAGATCGATTTCTATATGAGTTGTTTCTGAACTCTTGATTCATGGATGGTGATCATTCTTTGGTTGTGATCCACTGGTGGTGGTGATTGATTATAGTGGCGCAGTGCATAGTTCATGTTTTGTCTTTCATTTTGTGGGAACTGTCCCCTATGCTGATTTCCAGTTTTAATGAACCGATCCACATATCGTGGTCTGTCCTGATTACCATATACTATGGTATTGCAGTCAAACCTACTATGTGCTCTCAAGTCTGGTAGGGACCGATGTTTCTTTGATCTTGATTTTGTCTCTTATTGTTATTCATGCCTGGCATATCGGGCAGGTATCCCACCCTGGGTCTGTCTCCCATGTACCTAGGACTAATGTAACCCTCTCTATTGCTCGGATCATGTGACTGAAACGTCGGCGTTTTGGATGGCAGTCTCTGGTACGCCTCTCTGATCCGATGTCATACTATTTCTGGCCGGAGTTTGGGCTGATTCAAGTGACATTTTAGCAGATCTTATCTCCATTACCGTTGGTGAGGAGTCTTTAGATCTTGACTTTGTTTCTTTAATTCTATCTCCCTCTCCACTTTGACAATATATGACTTCATATAGTTTAGTGCCTTGCTCTACAATCCATTCAAGGGACTTCTCGCGATCAAACTTGCGAATTAACTGGGATATAGTGTCTTTTTGTAAGCCATAAAAGTAGGCAGTCTTAAACTCAGTCGAATTTGGACTAAAGGATACATCAAAGCGAGAGAAGGCTCTTTTTAATTCTTGGAGAAACTGGCGAGGTGACACATTTGGCTTGGCTGTCATGGTATGTGCGGCTTTCTTTGCATCCTGCATTGACTGATATGGTGAAAAATTGTGTCTATCCTCCTTTTCAAATTCTGCCCATGACATACCTCTTGTTCATTCAAGCCCCTGATACTGCTTGCAGTATGAGCATCAAGAGTTAAATGAAAGTACTGCCTATATTGTTCTCTTGGTATTTGTAGGGCTTTAAATACAGTATGCACTGTTTCCAGGTGGTCCTCTATACAACACTCACCTCCCTTTTTGAATGGCTTAATCAAAGCCTTGATTAATTTCATTAATTTGATATGGCTACTTGGTGCTATATTTGGAGTTGCATTATTCTGTTGTTCATTCCTTTTCTCAGGTGTATGGGACTGGTGGCAACCACCAGTGGATAAGTCAAACCCCCCAACTGTGTTACAACCAGGCCCAGCCACCGGTTTAGCCACTGGGACATTATTTCTTCGTGTAGAGGTGGGGCTAACCTCAATCCCATTGAATGTGGTGCCTTGTTGTTTTTCCTGAGATTTAAAATGACATATTTGCTGTTCCAAATCTTTGCACTTTTTATGGAGCCGGTCTGCCTCCTGACACAAGTAAGTATTCTCATCACCCATCTTATTTATTACATTCTGCATCTCACTCATCTGCATTTGGCATTGATTAAATTCATTGTCCCTTTTGTCTCTTTCCTGGAACATTTTAGCTATCTCTTGTTCAATAGCTTGGAGCTCACTTTTTTTCTGCATATTGTCTCTCTGTAGAGTTTGCATCTCTAAGATAACATCCTCTTTGTCTTGCCTGATGTCGCTTACCAACTCTTTCAGGTAATTTAGTTCTTGCTCCCTGTTTTCAAAATGTTTCCTTCACTGAGACAGTTGGGTGTCGAGTTAATTGCATTTTGACAGCATTTCTTTTTGGCATAACTCTAGTTCTGATTTTAGCTTTTTCTCCTGCTCATTAGCTCCATCTAATCCGATTTTTAGTCTGCTAATTTTCTCAGCATCATTTTCCTACATCCGTAACGATCTATTCAAAATTAACCAGATCTTGGCACAGAGCCTTATCAAGCAGTCTCTCTCAGAATTTTTGTCAGTAGCTCTAAACAATCTCAGAAGACACACCTGAATCATACTGCCCTCTGCAAAGATGCTGTTCAGTGGTTCTATCTGCACTTCTCCACAAATGCGGTGATGCCACTACATGGCATTGTCTGATGACCACACCCCATGCGCATATCATTTTGCCTCTACGTATTTCACCAGTTCAGGAAATGTGGCCTCAATTTGAGACATTGATGTGCAGCACTACTCTAATCTCACAGAATGAATTCCCTATAATGCAAGGATGGCTGTGTGGAACACACTTCCCACGCCCAGTAGCTGCTTTACAGTCTGTTACCACAGGGCCAATGCACCAAATATGTCAGAGGTTTTGTCTTTAGGCTATTACCTAACTTGGAGGTATTTTAGTTTTGTGGTATATTGGCATTACCTCATTTTGGTGGTAATTTAGTGGTGGGCATACCTTTCATAACACTGCCCGATAAGTTCATAAATAATGTCATAGATAGTGTATAAATTGTGCCAATGACTTATCTACGTCATAAGCCTATGCCCTTAGAGGGCTGTGTTCCACCTCAACATGCATTGTGGAACACATTCACACCAACACGCACACTTTCTAGCTGCCTCTGTATTGTCTCTTTTGTTTCTTACTTTTTACCTCTGGCAGTAAACACTTTTACCACTGTGATGTTGTTACGCTCACCTGGTTCCCACAGGGGTGTCGATCGGACAGCTGCGGTCTCCACCAACGTGATGCGTAGTGAAGAGATGACAGTCTGGACTGGCCCGCCTAATCTTGTCTGCTGGACTCGTAGAAGTATTCTCCTGCAAGTGGCAAAAGGGATTTAGCCACCCGTGGACTTTAGTGATGGCCCCCCAACTGTTCTCGTTCTCCCCACTAATCATCTCCGATATCCCCTCTTGGTAACCTCACCTTATGTTTTTAAATGATGAGCTCTCCATCCGGCATGGCATGAGGGGCGCATAGATACCAGTTACTTCACTGGTTTGAAGGTCCCGGAGGAGTTCCAGAGGAATATTGACTCCAGTGTCTATAAAGTTCAAAGTGTTCAATATGTCCGATGTTCACTCTTGTTCCATTCCCTCGTTAGGTTGCAGCTGGGTCCAAAAGAATATTGCCTGGAGGCAGCTGATGGCGTTCAGGTAAGAGTCTGTATTACCAAACACTGTCCGGTAAAAGTTGCATGAGTTTAACTTACTGTTTTCTCTCCCTTCATAGGTGCGGCATAGAAAGATGCAGCGAATTAAAGGATAATACCTCCGGTGGTAAAGCAGGTAAGCCTATGGTGGCAAAGAGATTGTCTTTGTCGGTTTTCTCGGCTCACCTTGTTATTCCTTTTGTTTTCCCCCCAGGTGCTGGGTTTCGACGAAGAAAATGATGGAGGTAGCACTGAGTTGAAAGATGCGGTGGACTGGTGAGTATAACGCGGCGCTACTGCTGGCGAAGCGACGCGTGCTGAAATAATGTCCTTCCAGGCTCGGAGATGTGCTGGGTCCGGAATCAGGTGAGGAATCAAATAATGTCCGTGATCTAACCTCTTTTCCTTTTGTCTAGGAGCTCCGGATTTGAGGCGGGTGTGGCAGAGGACTGGATGCTGACTTGCAGACACGGTGAGCGTTATGCTGCTGGAGGCAGAATAACACGAAGCATGAGCTGCTGTTCAGGCGTGGTTTAAATAGCCTGTAAAGTAGTCCCAGGTAAGAAGTTCCCCAGAACCACACTCGAGTAAAAAATAGTCCTTGTAATAAAATAGTCCCACCCAGGCCTCACGTTGGCTTGGACTCATTTGCAGCATAGTCTGCATAAGGTAAGTAAAGTCTATGAGCCTGGCGCCTAAGGCGCCAGGTCTGAATCCAAACTGCCCCCAGCCGGGGCTGTTGGGGTTTTAATGAGTATCTGGATGCCTGCTCCCGGGGCTGATGGACTCGATCCGGATGCCCCGGGGTAGGCATCATGTCAGATGTAACCCCCAAGATATTTCCCAGTTACTTTTCCCCACTGAAACAGTGATCATCCGACATATGAGAGGGAAAAAAAAATAGACACCAACTTTTTTTCTTTGTTAGTTGTTATTTCTATAGTAAAGCTGTTTATGAAACAAGCAACAAAACATTACATCTCATGATAACACAGTTATGAGCTCTTACCGACAGATCAGCACCGCCGCGGTTATTTAAGAGACAAGATATAAACGTACATTGCAAAACTCTTTTTTTATATTTAATTTTTTTGTCTCGGTGTGTGAAATACTACGATAATCCAGTTAACAATAATGACCTATTCTTGTCTAAACAGTCACAGAGATAATTGGCAGTCATCCAACACTCTCCTCAATTCCACAAGCACTTACATAATGCCTGCGTCTTATCTACGCAACCCCTTTTTTACTCCTGTTTGTCTGCAGGGAAGTCTCTCCAGGGCCCCACACGATCACTAGCACTCCCGAGAAGTGGCCTTGGACTCCCAAGCAGACTTGGACTGCAGCCTTTTAATCCCTCGGCAGCAAAAGTAGGAGCACCCAGCAGAAGCGCAGGAAGGAAGAGAGCCCAGCCCTATAGTTCAGTCTCTATTTATTTAATTTGCCTGTCAATTACCACAAAACTGCCTCCCTTTCTGACGTATCTAAACACCTCCTGTGCTCCTGATCCCACTGACCAATCCTCTGCAGAAGTTGGTACATGTATCAACTGACTTTCCTACTTCGCACACAAAGGACTCTCAGAATGCATGGAGAGAAAAAGAATTTGTGTGCAAATTTCTCTTCCATGGAAAAACACTAAAACAGAAATTCCATCTGTGTCCACTGACATTGCATTGCAATGTTAATCAGGAGGACTAATTCGTTATTGGGATTTTAATAATAGGGAAGTTTGTTAATTAGAATAGGTCATTTTCACAATGCAATTTTTCACAGATGGGAATTCTTGCCTTATTGCCAGTAAGACTGAGATCCTTCTCATTGGGATGCCTGCTCTCTGTTCCACCCCCTTCTCTCTTGCCCCCCTCCTTGGGTCCCCTCACCCTCTTATGAGGTAAAAAACCTTGGGGTCATCCCCAACTCCTCTCTTCTTCTCCCCTCACATCTCGGACCTTGCCAGGAAGTCTAACTTTCAGCTCCACCTCCTCAGAGGAATGTCCCCTTTCCTCACCTGTTCACAGAAGCTCAAGCTCTTCAGAGCTCTGGTTCTCTCTGGGCTTGACTACTGTAACAACTTCTTTCTCAATCTGCCCCTTTACTCCCTTCGCCCTCTTCAACTAATGCAGAATAGGGCTGCAAGACTTATCCCTGGCCTCAAGCTCAGGGACTACATCTATACAGCCCTAAAATCTCTCCAATGGCTCCTGGTGGCTTCTAGGATCAAATTCAAGACCCCATGTATCATCCGCATTACTTTCTGGGGCCTGGAACTCCACTACATCTAACCTTCTCTGACTTTCCTTTTCTCCTCCTTCCCTTCTCCCCAACCCTTACTAATGCCCCCCTGCAGCTGTGCCTGGTGCCTGGTCCCTTATGTGCCTTACTGGGGCCAGGCCCTCTTCGTCCAGTCCTCCGCAGCATCCCTTAACCAGCACTTGTCCTTGGGCACCCTTCCCCCGCCCCCCCACCCTTGCATCAGCTGACCCTTGCCCCTTTTCGCCCTGGTACTTGTCCTCCTGGGCTCCTCTCAGCACTTGCCCTTCCCCTAGACCCCATCCCTCCTGGACTTCTCCCCTCCGCCTTTCCCTTAGCCCAGTCCTCCCGCCCCATTCTGCTCCCTCCCCTGCACTTATTGTCACTGCACTTGCAATTGTCCAAATGTCACAAGACCTAGTATGACCATTTATTGTCTTCTCCCCTGTCCCCCGTCCCCCTTTTCTGTCTTGTGGCACCTTGAAACACTTGGGTATAGGCACCATACAAATGTCCAATAAATAAGAGAAGATGGCGAGGACAGAGCCCCGACCCAGGGATGTAGGAGTGGCAGGGTGCAGGAAGCAGTGGTGAGGGCCCACAAAGGATCACTGAGGTCATATACCTGGTGCTGCATGCCTCAGGGGGTGATCTGGAGGGGCGAATGCTGGAAAAAAAGTGTCTGGTGCGACCCGGGCTGCTAAAGGAACATGGTGTGGTACGAGGAGCCGCCAGAGGCATGGTGATCTTCAGGCTGCCGTGATAGGCGGCAAACTCTATAGGGAGTTCTGACTGGGTGCTGGTCCTAGCGGATTGGAGGGACACACGACACCCAGTGCTGGTGCAACCCGGGATTGAAGGAGATATGCATCTTATTGCTTCGCATTGAGGGCGTACTAGTGCCACTGGCGAGGGTGCACCAGGTGAGTAGCCAACGAAAAGTGTAGTTCACGGAAGAGGTAACGACTGTTGTCGTAGGCCCACTTTACTGACAAACCTACAAAGATTTAGAAGGGATTTAAAATCAGAAGATAAAAAACTAAAAGGGTGGGTTGAGACAAGAGAAAGGAAAGTCGAGACCCTGGCGAACAACCAATTGTCAGCAGACGTGACAGAGATGCGATTGGATGCTAGGATTAAAGAAATTTAAGTAAGCGACTATGGTATGTCGCTTAAGATTGACGATTTGGAGAATAGGGAAAGAAGGGCAAACATTAGGATTTTCAGAGTTCACGAGTGGGAAGGAGAGAGCCTTAAAGCCTGGAACAGAAAGACAAGGCGATTTTACAGATCCTCCTCATGGGGGACAAAAATTAAGGAGCAGGACTTCAGTTTTGGCAGGGTTCAGCAGGGGTCCTAGATCGATTCTGGCAAAATATCACCATTATAAGGACAAAATGGATATCCCGGCCAGTGCAAAGTTGCAGATGGATTTGGACTTTGAAGGATCCATGGTTAACTTCTACCAGAACTTGTCTTCCTTTACCCTAGGGTAGCAGAGAGATTGCAGGGCTCTCACAACATGGCTATGGGAGCATGAGGTGAAGTATAGAGGAGGGGTGTCCATTCTCACTGTCATTCAAGGTAGACAACAACAGATTTTGCATCACCTCCAAAGAGGAGGCTGAAGGAGCTTTAGCCCACCTCACTGAGGGCGAGCAGGGGACAGGCTCAAGTCAAACACCAACTCTGTGTGTTTGCGGACCACATGGGCCCAAAAGGCTGAGTGGGAGAGGCAATGGAACAGGAGCAGAAAATGTAGGAGGCTCAATACCCCCTCACCGGAAACATCAATGGTTACTGATTCTTGATGTTGCTGAACCGTGTTTAAAGAAGGTGCTGTTATGAGACTGTCATCAGTGTCATCAGCGTAGTGCTTTGGAAGGGAGAGGAAAGATAGATGACATTTTAAGGCTTTGATAAAGAGTGTATTATGGTGGAATGTGACTCAGGGAGGGCGAGTACCATTTGTGTGACCCTAACTATGGTTCAGGGCGTCTTGAGATTGGAGGGGGGGCTGGGGAAGGGGCTGGAATGTGAGTCTGGGGTAAGGGGGGAAATGGGGAAAGGGCAGAGGGCTGTTGGGACCCATGTTGGAAACGTTTTCAACTCTGTTCGACACTTTATATGTTAGACTATTCTGGTTGTTTCAAAGTCGCATCAGTCTGCTCGGGTGGTGTGGTGCAGGAAGTTTAGATGAAGGATAACAGGATGCAAATTAGTACATTGAATGTTAAAGGCCTGAACTCTCTGGGGAAAAGGGTGATGATGGTGAGATTTTTCCATCAGGAAAGAATAGATGTACTTTTTGTGCAGGAAGCGAGATCTATATAGAGGGAGGAATTTGACATCAAGGGGAGGTGGCTGAGCTGGTTGACCTGGGTCTCGAGGCTTTGCAAAGGCGTAGGAGTGGGTAACACTATACAAGAACTAGACCCGTGCGGCGAAAGGCGCGTTTCTGCATCCGTGGGTGCTTCCTGCTGCTTTCTACAATATATTGCATGCCTGAGAAAGGGAGCTGCCCACCTATAAAATCAAGGACCTCCTCCCGTAGCGGCAAAACTTGGTGCAGCGTAAGGGTGGGAGTCTGCAACCGGCGGGTTACCTGCCTGGCCTGAGGTGCCGGATGAGGGAGCCTGGAGAGGCTCAGACAGTAAGATAACAAGGAGATTAGTCGATTGTGACTGCTATTACCAGCAACTCACTTATTGTTTGGAGTGCGGAAATGTCCACTGCTATTGTGAGATGTGAATGTGCTTTTATTTGGGTGCGTCTTCGACTGCTGAACTTTTTCTAAACTTCAGAGCATAAAGCTATGAATTGACATTAGTGACCTTATACCATTAGAAAGGTGTTTAACCTGCTGCACGTCTGGGGCTTTGGGACACACAGGACACACAGAGCAGGCGGCAGGAGTCAGACTTTGGATGCTCCTAAATCAGTGGGATGTTCCCTGTCTCTGTGAGATCTGCCTAGCTGAGACTTACAGCTGGAGCTATAGCTCTCTCCTTGATCCTCTTTGCGAGTTGCAAGTCAGGGTATTCTGCTTGGCTATTGTCTATTATTCGTTATTGTCAGTTTGTTGATATTGATCTTTGATAATCTGACCATTTTGAGCTATTTAGCTGTGTGTTTAATATGTTCAAAGGGAAGACTGTTGCATTGTTGTCCCCTGGGGCTGGGAGGAGGGAGGAGTCAGTAAAAACTATAAAATGTTTCAGCAAATTAAAGATATACATAATTTGATTACAGAGATTAGGGGGTTATTGGATGATATTGATCGGCTTGAAGTTAGTAACAACAAAAGTCAGGCAGAGTGCTTGAGGCCTATCGTTCAGGGGGCACTTGCTAATTGTGTCCTAGACACGGAGCATGGTAGCCCCAAGTGAAGAATAATAATTATGGCCCCCTTTGTGCTCTCGTAAGAATCAAATTAAGGATCCCCTTGCAACTTTTGAAATAGACAAGAAACTTGGGTAGGAGGGGAAGAAATTATGTGCTACCTGTTAATGAGTGGGGTGAGGGGAATATAACAAATAACCCCATTGAAGTTCATATATTTAATGGACAAGATGACCTTGTTGAAAAGACTGACACGTGGTGATAGCACCTGCAAAGGAGGAGAGTGGCGCAGATGGGGAGAATGGAGCCTGCCGAGAAGAGGATTTTTTGTAGACCCGCTCATCCCCCTGTATAATTGATTTTCCCCTATGACTCAAGTGGGTGCATCAAATACCGGCTTAAAAAATAGGCTGAGAGCCCCCCAAAAAGAGGAAAACGGCATTAAAACGATGCTAGTGCCCTGGTTCTTGGCAACCTTCCTCGGGACGCAGTTTCATATACCTCTGGCTGGTCCTCTTATTCCCTTTTTACTGAAGAATCAGTTCTTAAAGCCCTTCAGATGAAGTCAAGTGCGCCTTCAGACTTTGTGCCACTCAGTTTTGAAAGAGATCACACATGATATTATAGGGCTAATTATGGAGGCTGTCAATTCCTCTTGTCAAACAGGGCCGATTCCCTGAGTTAAAAAATCGCCACAGTAATTCCACTCTTAAAAAATCCCTTGTTGGGTCCCTCGTTGGATCCCTCCATATCTGCCTATTTCCAGCCTATTTCTCTTCTTCCTGTCTTTATGAAACTTTTGGAAGCACTGGTCTCTCCACCCCTGTCTTCTTTTCTGGAGCTGTCTGATTGTCTCGAACCTGCTCTATCTGGCTTTCGGCCAGGCAGGGGCACCAAGAGCATCCTGGTCTCTGTACAGGATGACTTGGCCAGGCTGGTTGACGTAGGCGGGGTCGTAGCCCTGATATTGTTAGATTTTTCATCGACTTTCGACGCAGTCGACCATCCCACCCTGTTATCCCGCCTGGTTCAAGTCTGCATATCCGGTCGGGTTCTTGCCTGGTTTTCTTCTTTTTTCAAGGATAGATCTCAATCCCTCCTGCTCTCTCCTTTTCTTTCTGAATCTTCCTGTCTCACCTGTGGTGTCCCTCAAGGTCACCCATCCTTTTTAACATATACATCTGGGCCCTAGTGTGTCTCATCCGCTCCCTCGGCGTCAGGTGCTATTCATATGCCGACGACACAAAGATCCTCATCCGGTTGGATCTTGATCGGACCGAGGTGTCGGCGTGCCTCCATAGGTGCCTGATGGCGGTGGGGGAGTGGATGGGCCTTAACTGGCTAAAGTTAAATGGTGACAAAATGGAGGTACTGGTGGTGGGCTCTCCCTGTATGGTGTTCATATCTCTCCACTGCTCTGCCGCCTCATTGGCTACCAGTACCCCAACGTATTGAATTCAAGTCACTCTGTATCGTGCATCGTGCATTTCATGGTCAGGGAGCAGAATATTTGTGTGGTAAATTATCCTGCTACCTTCCCAATCGATCTTCGAGATCTGAGTCAACTGGTCTACTTTGTGTACCATAATTTCGGCGTTCACGATTGGGTGGACGTGCCTTTTCTGTTGCAGCGGTTCAGCTGTGGAACAAGCTGCCTATCGAGGTGAAAAAGATCCATAACCACCTGGCTTTTAGGAAGACTATAAAAACATATCTCTTCTAATCTCAAGGTTGGGTGGTTGATGGCTGTTAGTCGGGGATTTACTCATCTCTCCAGCGCCATGATGCCTTTGGGCGACCGTGCGCTTTACAAGAAGCCTTAAATAAATAAATAAATAAATAAATAAAGGCCTCAAACCATGGCGTGCAATGGCACAGCTTACTCTGGTGTACTTATTGGGATTTACTTTTTTTGCATTGGCCCAGTCACAATTATATCTGATAAATCATATTGTGTCTCAGCATCACAGCAGGAATCAAATATTGGGTTACTCCTTGATTAAATCAAAAATCTTACTTTAAATAAAATTGTGAAATGTTTACAAGATTTTGTTGGCAAAATAAAAATGTTAAATAGAGTATTGGCGGCCGAACCTCTAAAATAGAAACTATTGATACCGCCAAGCTGCTAGAACCTGCTCATCTTGTGTGATGCAAGAGTGCCTGTACTGGGGAAGAAGGTCAGCATATAAAATGTGCTATCCCCAAGAGTAGAGATTATGCACCTTTAGGAGCGAGTAACTCAAAGAAAGGAGCTTTGGGAAACATGGTCAAGGGCAGGAGTGGTAACGTTATGGAAACTTGTGGGGTTAGTTTACCTTGCCCTTAAGTCAAGTAGGTTTCATGAATAATTCTGCATTACCACTGATATGCTGTGTCCTTCAGCTGCCCCCCGGTTCCAAACAAGAGTGATTAATTCCTGGTTTCCTATGGATGGGAAACCCTCAATTGGAAACGGGCCTAAAAGAACAGATGATCCTTGGCTGCGCAAAGGCAAAGTTCTTTTTTTTACAATGTTAAATGTGGCGAGATTGGACACAGAGAGCTGGGAAGACCAGGACTCCCTAAAGAATAAATGTGTTCACTGGATTAGTAATGTTAAAAGCCATCTCTCCATAATCAAAGAGGATATCGTGACCTGTAGACAATCTCAAATACCCAATATCTAATATGAGTGCATTCAAGTTTTTCTGTGCTCATGGGATCTGGTGGATCGTTTGCTTGCTGTTTATTTGCATGCATACCCACGTCAGGTTCAATAATAAAGATTAGATACTTTGCACCAAACATGCTCAAAACTGGCAGTGGTGTGAGACTGGGGACAGTCCAGCTTCTTTAACCGAGTGGGCCAGGAGACACTGAGGGAGTGTTACGCCTATCCATTGGGGTTCTCGTTGCTTCATTTTCTTGTGTGCCAATGCCCGTGGCGTTGCCCTTTCGAATCGGGACTCGTAACATGGAGAAGCCCGAAACTGTAAGCAGCACACTAGTGTTTCTCGCTCCTCAGACCGAGCGATTAGCCCCGCCCCCGACTTCCAGAATCGTATATCTGGCTACTGGAACTTCGGTACTACGCGTTGCTTCTCTATTCAGAGTCGCGCTGCGCACCGTAAATTTGTTACTTTTTCTATTCTACAATTGCTATCTAGAGTTGCTTACTTCACTTCCGTCATTCATTTCTCTTCCCATTTCTCGTTCTGAATATTATAATTCTCGATCCTTTTCTATGCTCTGTGAAACAACAGGAAGCCATCTCCTAGTTTCAACAACCGCTCCTGCTGCCGTTGGTTTGTAGCTTACGTCTGTTTAGCTAGACAGAGTTCGTGATTCTCACAGGGATTTTTTCACGCCTAATCTTGTTGTTATTTACAATCTGCATTAGGAACCAGCCTTAGACATCCTTTACAGCCTTCTATTCCTTCGAGTTCAAGACCTGTAATCTGATCTTTGCTATTCATCCCTGGGGCAACTGTTTGTGGGTAAGATCCCAATCTCTTACTGCATTTCTCATTTCGCACGTGTCTAAGACAATTGGACATATTCTTACTCCTTATATGTTCTATTAGGCGCCTTGCCAACCTTAACCATCAGATTGAGATACAAAGACCTAGTAGGGAATAGGCTTGTCAGGGTAAACTCCTTTCTATACCCTCTACTATTTCACTAGACTTGGGAAACTATATTCTTACTTACCTGCACTTCTACTGTTTTAATTAGAATCCTTCCTGACAAGAATCCGGACCACATTAAAATTAGCGTGAGCCTTCACCAGCTACTTGCAGGAACCCACGCACCCCAGCAGCGCATCACAGGGTTTTTTCCCCTATTGGGGTTTTCCCTGGAGATTCCACTTCTACCTAGCCTTTTGGCAGGTTTTAAGAGGGGTTTTTAGGTAATTCTCTCCTTCATCGATTACGAGACTATTGACCATCACAGAGGTAGGTGTTATTTACAACTGCCGAGAGACATATTTGGTTTCAAGTGCTTTATTATTATAAAGTTATTACTGGGAGTTAGCAAGGGTGCTGTCAACAGCGAGGACATTAGCCCAGGTAATGAAGCAATGATGCGTGATGGGGACATTGAGGAGATACTGACTGAGGGAGGGGGCCTGAAGCACTGTAGAGTATCCAACGGGATTAGTCGTATGGAACTTTGCAGGGATTGCAAGACATTTGTAGGACCCAGGGTGGCTGGACTTATGAGTTTTCATCTGATTTTCCTTCAACAAACATTGTAATGCGGAAGGTAGAAATGCAGGGGTATCAAACCTTTCAGATTTCTGCTAAGAAAGTCCTCAAAGGGGAGGCCAAGTGTAGATCTGCTGATCTGGGTAGATATTGCATTAAACTGGAAGATCAAACTTCATTACTCTGGCTCGTTGGATCTTTTTTTTTTATAGGTTTATTTTAAATCAAAGCAGGGTGGTCACAGAACATCTTTCACAAAATGCATTGTCTGCCATATAGTAAACCCAACAATTCACCTCTCGCCCTCCCTCGACCGCTAGGCTGGGCCAACGTTTTCAGTAGTTTGTGTCTTCCGCTCCTTTTTCGCTCTGCCCCAGGGGGTCGCCCCATCACCCAGGGCTCTCCTGACTCCTTGAGGCTTGTAGGTCAAGGTTGGGAATCTCTGGTCATAGTCTAATATTGGGGCCCAAATGTTCTGAAAGTGGTGCAGACGCCCCGCTCTGACCGCTGTTATTTTCTCTGCAATCAGTATATACCATACCTTCCCCCACCAAAGGGGCATGAGGGGACCTTCTGCGGATTTCCTGGAGCGGGCGACCACTATTCTCCCTGCCAGGAGGCACTGGGTCAGTAGTTTGGCTCTTTTCCCCGATCTCGGGTATATCCCTGGTGCCGGGGCCCCCAACAGAACAGGCTCAGGCTCTAGAGGGAGAACTGCCTGGGTGATCTCTTCGATGGTGGCTAGGCATTGTTTCCAGAAATGTTGTGCCTTTGGGCATGCCCACTACATGTGGCTCATTGGATCTTTTACATCTGGTGGTACTCACTCCCAGAGGGGGCCGTAATCTGTTGTTTATTGTGTATATTAGATCCACAGAACACACATGCAATCCTGGCAGGTGATTTTAATCTCCAACTCGAACCCATCAGAGAGCAGGAGGATTTGTGGGAGGAACAAGACATTGCTTGGGATATCCCACCTTTGGTGGCGGATAAATCCAAGAGGGTACATTGCCAAGAAATTGATACAGCCCGCATATCTATAATTTGCAACTAAGACCCTGTAATAGATTATTTCCCTTCGGATCAGCCAGCCCGTTTTACCTAAATGGGGTAGGCTCTTTAATTATAGATTATATTATGGTAATGGACAAAAACTGCAGAAGTGTAGCTGGTTTTGAAGTATTGGAAAATTTTGTGAATAATCATTATCCATTACTCCTTCATTTTAATTTTGAAGGGAATCACCTCTTACCACCAGAGAATATGCCATGGACTGCAGTTATCACTGTCTCAGGGCATGCCCGCAAATCTATCAATTGCCCAAAAATCATAGTGCAAGAAAAGAAGCCATCAATTTACAACCCCATTTTAAGTAGTCTGGAGACAAGGTGAAGTGAAGAAATTGCAATTTATGGCATTCTTATTGAGTCTGAAAAATGTACTGAAAATCTATCCCAACATTTCACTTGTGAACCTAAGAAAGTTAGAAAGAAAGCGCTAAAAAGGTTAGTTGGTATGATGGCGATTGCCAGGATGCTAAGAAGCAGTTTCTTGCTTGCCTTAAAGTGGGATCTGCAGTGGATAAGCTTCAACTTCGCCACTGCAGATCTAAGTACAAGAAGCTAATGACAGAAAAGAAGAAAGCCTATGTCAAGTCAGTGTGGTGTCATTTAATGTAGGCATTTGAGTGTGGTTTAGGAAAAGGGTTTTGGTGGCAAAAACAAGTGAGGATTGGATGTTTCAATGTTGCATCAATGCAGATGCTTGGTGGGATCATTTCTCGGGTCTGTATGGTGGCCCTACCAGACAATTAATTGGCACATCTTCTGGAGTTAGTTGCATCCCACACGGGAGGGCATTCTTCAATTTACTGTGGGTGAAGTTTGTAATGCCCTTCGTACCCAGACGAGTGGCAAGGCTCCAGGCCCGGACATGGTCCCCATTGATTTTTATAAAGATTAAATGTGTGCATGGGGGACCTGTTTTTTGCAAACTATTCAATACAATCATTGAGTTGAACGTACCTTTCTCCTGGCAATCCTCCTTGATAGTTCCCATATACAAGAAAGGGCGCAGGGACTCACCAGCAAACTACAGGTCTATCTCGCTTTTAGATAGTGGCAGCAACATTTTTGCCAAATTTACCCTGATCCACTTACAAACCTCGATGGAGGAAAATAACATTATTGGTGACCTAAGGCCGGTTTCCCGAAACATATTAGTACAGTACATCAGTGCTTTTGATTATTTCGATTGTTGCAAAAGATGCATGGTACTGAGTGGAAAACATTTTTTGCAACTTTTGTGGACCTCAAGACTGCTTTGGATGGGGTTGCCCGGGAAGTTCTTTGGCAGGTTCTAAAGCAAAGGAAAGCACCCTGTAATCTGATTTCTGCAATCAAGGCGCTGTATAGTAATAACAAAGCGGCTGTGAAATATGGCCTGGCCAGTGAAGTCACTGTTCCCTTTAAAATGCTGAAGGCTCAAGGCAAGGTTGCATCCTTGCCCCCTTGTTATTGTGCATATAAATAGAAGAGATAATCGGCTCCCTGATACAGGGGTGCTTGGATTGGCCTAAAATGGGTGAGGATATATATCCAACACTCTTGTATGTAGATGCAGTATTGCTAGCCACTACCCCACTGGGCCTGAAGCATAATCTGGACATCTTTTTAAGTAAATGCGAGGAACTTAACCTTCGACTGAATATTGATAAGATGAAGGTCCTGGTTTTCCGGCTCTGGTACACCAGGAATTGTAAAGTTGACATAGTGGTAGAGGGGAAAAACCTAGAACAAGTATTGTTCTTTAATTATCTTGGAATTAGATTGCATGAGAACGGCCTGTGGGCCGGCCACATAGATAAGGCTTGCACACATCTGGGGAAATACTCTGGAATGCATAGTATGTTTTATGCTAGACAAGGTAGGGGTGGAATCGCCCCAGCTTTAGCATGGTATTGGTAGCAAGCTATTGCGGCAAGTCTCTATGGTGCAGAATTGCGGGGTTGCGGAAATACAAGTGGCCTAGAAAAAGGGCAAAACAAGCACCTGTAGCAACTCCTTTAGATCCCCTCGGGCTCACCAAATGTACTGATGCACTTGGAGCTTGATGTGTATCCGATTGGAGAAAAGGTTGCTCTGAATCCAGTTTTGTTCTGGATAAGGCTTGGAACACAGAAGGACTTGGGGAAATACTGAGATGTTATGAAACATGTTCTGGACACAGTGGGTGGTAAAAGTATCCCCTGAGCAGTCCATGTAAAGACATTGTATTGCTTGAATGAATCAGCGCTCTGGGAGGACCTATACACCATTGTTAGGGGTATTAAATCTAGATTAAAAGAAAAAGCAATCACCCTAACCAGAACTAGCCTGGTGGAAGCTGCAAACACGTTAACATTAGGTCCTGATTATTTAGCATGTAAAGCAGACTTTGGACAAGAAGGCTATTTTGACTATCTGAGTCCATGCTAGCACAAGCCCCATTTGTCGCACTAGGGACATTACAGACTTCTGTTTTTACTAGATGTTGGAACCATGGATGGGGATGGTTTATGCCCTTTATGTTATCTGCGAGAAGAATCTATTGTTCACTTTCTGTTGGTGGGTGAATTGTTGAAATCTGAGAGAGTACGGTACTTGAACCCTTTGCTGAAGAGGGACAGCTTTCGTTCAATTGCCTGCGCTATACAACTATAGAGAAGTACTGTTAGCCCTAACTCTGTGATATGCATAGCACGTTGTGTCCACCGGGCATGGCTGCGTAGACGAAATCTGTGCTCGGGCATTCTTGAAGATATGTGAACCGTCTGTGTAATTATTTGTATATTAGAAACAACTTTTCACTTGCTTATAGGGCTGCGAGTATACTTACCCTATTTTTTTGTTTTCATTTAGATTTTGTAAATTTTATTTAATTGATTGTGTAATTTATTAATTATTTTTTGCTGAAGTTGAATTGGCAATGTTCTAATGGAGCCACTGATGAGCAGGGCCGAGGAACTATTGTTTTAAATTGAAATGCACTTTACCTAATGCTCTATGGAACTATGCTGCTATACCCTCTGCAGAAGGGCAGCCTGTTTGCCACCTTTATTTCCCCTTTTCACCAACAACCAAAGAGTGATTGAAAAACAGTGTGACTTTTCTTCTGTCTTGGCTTTGCCAATGTATGTTTGTATCAACTACAGGTATTGGTCTACCAGAATAGGAGCAGTAGTCTTTACAACCTTTTGGGCTTTTCAAAATCCCCCTCTGGTCTTTGGCAATTTTTGATGTAATTTATTTATTTATTTGTTTTGGTTTAGAAAAACCTTTACAAAAAAGCAAAATAACATTATCGGAAACCATTATTCTCATTTGCAGTACATAGTAATACTTATACCACATTTGTACCATTAATTTTTTTCTGCCATGGCTTCATGAGATGACCTAATGGACATCCAAAATTCATTCGCAAAAACTCTTACATAGTAAGAAAACCAGACCACAATTGGAAAATAAAAGAAAAGGAAATTTAACAGTTTTAAAAGTTCTCTATATATTTTAAAACGGAGCACAAATGTTTCCCAGAAATGTTGCAACCCTGATATTCAGATTGCCTTTGCAGTTGTGTAACATTTTATACCAAATAAATTCTCTATCCACTTCTGCAGTGTTATGAACATATTGAGCAAAATATAGGAGTCTTTTTTTCCTTCAATGCCGGGCATACCAGCAATATGTGTTTCAGGTCCCCTACTGTACCTTCTACCCAGCAGAACCTGCACCACGGCCATGTTAATTGAACAGTAGATCTGATTGAAAGTATTTGGTTAGTAGGCAATACGTTGAATCTAAAACGCATACAATCATTTCGGATTGTTATATTTGGATACTTGTTTAGGTAGCTTTCCATCCCTGGGAGCCATTTATTTAATGCACACACTTGTTGATATAGTTTTGTACTGAGTATCACAATTTTTGTATGGATCCAGTCAAAACCCAACACACTTTCTTTCACCCTAGCCGGGTTATTCCTAAGCGAGGTGGCTGAAATCCGCATTAGCTTCAAGCTTTTTATAATTTTCTCATTCAATTGCACTATGAAAGGATTGGATGTATCTCGACCTGCATAATAGTACAGAGGGTTGGTATCTGAAGAGTTACATTTCCTCCATAACGCCATTCTTTTCCAGGTCACCAGTGCCTGGAGCGAATTTAGACCCATTTCGTACTTCACTAAATTATATGGGATACATTTCGGAAGGTGATACATTACGGATTTCCAGATGTAACTTTCTATCGAGGCCCATTCCCCTTCACATGCTAAGGGATGGAATTCAGCCCCATATGTTAATATGGGAATTAATTTTTGGTGTAATATTCTCTAAGAGAGGTCATTGAGAATTTCCCAAATTTTGCATCAAGGGCCCTCATTTGAGAAATAGCAATGTCGGCCTTAAGTTTCAATTGTGTTCTGAGTAGGGGTCTGGATTGTACACCTGCTATTGAGAAACCCAGGTATTTAAACTCCTCTTTTGCTTTAAGTCTGATATTCCCGGATACCCAAGTTAGCATATTTGCTTTCTTGTTCTTCCTTCCCAGGCGAACAATCACTGTTTTTGTCCGGATTCACCTTTAATGTAATTGAGTCAATGAAACCCTCGAAGGCTCTGAGCATACGTTGTAATCCCACTTTAGTGGTGTCAATGAGAAGAAAATCGTCCGTGTGAATGCTAACCAGGCCATACGTATATTCGAAATTCTAGGTGGAACTAACCCCCTATTTAATAGAGGTGCATATGCGCCACTCACATAGAGGTTGAAGATAGTGGGAGCCAGTCTACAGCCTTGGCGCAATCCGTTATGAATGGTAAAATGACCAGAGAGGGTGCCCGCAGAATCCAATCTAGCTCTCACATCCATCTGAGAATAGATTGCCCTTAAAATATCTAACAGGATTGCCGGCATATTTAAAGTTCTTAATTTAGTCCACAGTATATTCCTATCCACCAAATCAAAAGCGGAACTCCGGTCCATTGAAGCAATGAAGACCGAGGTCTCGGCCTTTTTCATTGCTTCTGCTCTCAAACAATGCAAGATGAGCCCCCTGCATTCCGTCCCCATGTTACTCCTAAAGCCGAAGTGTCTCGTATCCAAAACCTGCTTGTCGTCAATCCATTTCTGGATATCTCTTAGAACAAGTGACGAAAACAGTTTGGATTCCGGGTCGGCAATGGCAATTGGCCTGTAGCTCTTAGGACATAATCGGGAACCCTTTTTAAATATAGGTATGATAATAGATACCCTCCAGGACAATGGAAAGGTCTTGGTAACAAGTATGTTGGAGAACAAAGTGGAGAGTATTTTAGCCCATAATTCGGGATCAGACTTAAGGATTTTGTTGGACAAGTTATTGGGGCCAGGTGCCCCCGAATTTTAGATTTTACAATTACGTTTTTTATCTCTGATGTGGTAAAATTCAAGAACCAATTTGTTTCATGTTTCCATGGGACCCCGTCCTCGTCCTTCTTAGGACAGTACATGGTAGCAAAGTGACTCTGCCACGTTGCTTCTTTAATGGGATTCACAAGTAGCTCTTTCTGGGGTTTGTCCCAATTATTAATTAGATGCCAAAGGTTTCTTGAATTAGGGCCCCTTAACGAAGTCAGCATTTTTTCCCCATCACTCTGACCTTTTGTTTACTCTATGTTGTATGGACCAATTTTTGTAACTTTGTTTGATTTTTTTGATCCTATCCACCATATTAATTAAGGTCAATCCTGATTTCTTAATCAATCTGATCTCTTTCCTCATAGCCCGCTTTTTCTCTCTGATTTCTAAGTCGAAATTATGGGCTCTGTCTTTCCTAAGTAGGATCACCCTGTTACCAGTGTTGCCCAGTTTTTCCAAAGAGCTGCAGATCTATTCAGTAAAATTACTAACCGCATAAGTCTTTTTCCTCTGCTGTTCTGAAAAATTCTCTATGTCCGCCACCAAGGAAGCAGTAAATTCTCTACTTTTTTTTCCCGTCCATGAAATTTGGTTCCCTGCTTGGTTGACGTAAATATTATAGTCAAACCCCGTTTTAGACTCAATAGGTACAGTGATACATATTTCCAGAGACAAGATACAATGATCACTAAAGGTGTTCTCAATGCACTCAAGATTCCCAGAACGATTGAACAGGTCCCCTGAGCATATGATATAATCAATTGTCGAATGACAGCCTCTAGCTTTCCAGGTTGGTAGGAGATTTACCAACATTTCCAAGCCCCACATCTCCGCGAAGTGGGACCACATTCTCCCCCTGCACCTTAGGTTATCAACCCTTTGGGATTGTTCCCCCAATTTGCTAATCAGAACGTCCCCACTAAAAGAATCCCCATGAATAATGGCATTGAGATCACCTGCGATCACTATCTGGCCTCCTGTGTTTATTAACAACCAGTTCTGCAATAGGGACCCTAGATTACATAATTCAAGCCATAATTGCCTGTCCGAGAGTTCAGCCGGGTTCCAGTAAATATTGACTAACAAAAAGGGTATGTCCCTGTTATTATACAACAGTAAGAAACCCACGGCCATAATTATGGGATTCAGGCAGTTCTTTGCTGCAATAAAGAGTCCACCTTTAGGACGACCTCTGACTCCCCCTTGAGCACATAAAGAGCACACCGTACCATTTGCCTTTACTAAAGTGGCTTCCCTAGTTTTTTGAGGCTGTCAATGGACTCTTAAGGTCAAGGCAAGCCATCTCCAGTCCTTTTTCTCCTCCTTTTCCCTCTCCTCATCCCTTTCTCCTTCCTCCTTGTTTGAAGGGTATTCCTTCTGCTCTTTGCCTGTGTTTCGAGATGTCGCTATAGGATGTGACTGGGTCTGAACATATTCGAAGATATCGAAGCCCCTACGATACAGTTCTTCGGCTTCTTTCATCATAAGGTTTCTGACCAATGGGGATGGTATCACTATACGGACATAGTCCAACCTCTGCCTGTGTATATAATCGACCAGATATATGTCAGTGGATTCAATTAGGCTTAGGTTTGGAATCTGACCCAGTAAAGACAAAATATAGGGTCGATTTAGGGCAATGTTATTCTGATCTAGGAATAATGTAGTCAGTACTAGGGCTGGAAGATCCGGTCTCACCGGATCCTTCAGGTCCAGTGTCTGAAGTGGCTGCAGCTGGTCCTTCTCCTTCATCACCTTTTCCCTTCTATAGGCCTCTCCCCTACTTCCGGAGCAATATTCTTCATATGTTTCCTCCCTCATATTATTCTGTCGTATTTCAATTCCAATTTTGGGCACTTCCTGCTGCTGTTTATCTCTTAGCACTCTGAGGATATTTTGATAAAGGGTCTCATCATTGACATTCTCCTGTATTTTCCCTGCTGATTTCTGGTTATCTTGGTGAAAAATGTTTCCCCTCTGAACCCCACCAATAGCTTCAGAGTTCAGTTCACACAGGTTATTTGCCCCATTATCTGGTCCATGGTCTTGGTTACAAAGATTAGTATTGCCCAAGGACGGACTCGAAAGAATTTTGGGTTCGTTACTCTGGGAAATTTTCCAGTCCCTACTCCCCAAGCCCACATTATCAGCAATCGGGATCATATTCCTTCCCGGGGCCTTATCAATAAGCATTTCATTCTCCTTCGTAATACTTTTAGTCATGGGTCCTTCCCTTTGTGTGGAATGGTTTAGTTCTTTGGCTTTTGCAAGCCACCCAATATTAGTTGTAATGTCCTGCGGAGGAGCCGCATTGAAGATTTCATATACCTCATCCCTTTTGTTTTTATTTTTCATTACTTCACATAGTTGTTGATCACCTTGTACATATACACTTTGTGTCGCTTGGTCCTTCACCTTATTGGTGACCCTACCATCCTCCTTTAGAATGTTTTTGTTCTGCTGTTGTGTATTTCCTCTAGTTGGAGATTCCTCAAACTCTTCCCCCTGAGTAAGATTTCTCAAAAAAAAATTAGATGTTTTGGTAATTACTCCTTTTTTATTAGTATTTTTCTTTTTTTGTTTTGCCATTTTTTTAATCTGTCTTTTAGACAGTTTAAATTCGGTCAGCTGGTCCACTGACCCATTTGTCCTCGTTCTTGCATCCGGACAACTTAGGTCAGTGTCCTCCAACGAGGTGTTCCCCCCCGTCCCAATAGATTCTCGTGCCTGTTCTTGTGAGGCATCTACCAGAATTATCTCTTCCGTGAGAGGATCCTTCGTAAGATCAACCGGCCTTACCTCCCCTTCCCACTCCCATATTTTCTTCAGAGATTTTAACAGTTTGTCAGATAATCTATCTGGTAACGCTTTGAAATCAGAGGTTAAATTGGTCAGACACTCCGTTTGCTTACGCAGTTCAGACAGAATTAAACAATTAAAAATTGTCATCATTACCGTAAATTCTGAGGGAGAAGAATCTGAACTGATCTTATAGCATTCTCCTTATCAAATGTAGTGCCGTTTGAGAAATCAAGCAGTTTATCATAATTCAGATTCTCATGCACATCATTATTCTTCAATTTATAGGTATTCTCATGCTCTTTATTTGTATTAATTACCAGCTCATTAGGTTGCACAGTGTTCGCTGAATCATCCTCCCCAAAGAGCGGTTGAGAATGATCAATAATGTCCTCACTCTGTTTCTCGAGAAACTTTAGGAATTCGGCCTCTTGCGAGGGATCAATGTTGTCCTCCGACTGTTTTTCTAGCTGAGAACATTCTTGTGCACATTGAAGTAAGTCAGCCTCGTCCTCGTTGGCCTCCGGCAGCGGTAAGGCTGCAGCCCTGGCCAAACTCGCCCTTCTGCTGCTTACCGCAATAAAAAAGTCAGCCCTCGCATCTTTGCAGGGCAGAAGTTTAACTTTCCCCATTTCTCACAAAACTTCAAAATTATATCTGCAGAGATACACAATGCACAGTTATGTGTCCAGTTAAACCCTTTGCAGCAAGACACACCAGCCTCTAGTCAAATGTCTACAAGCCCAAGTTAACTCTTACACCCTCCACCAGCCGAACAGTCCAACAGCCGCACTTCCGGATGCGCGCGCGAGATGCTTTTAAGGAAGTGGAAGTGGCTGAGGGCAGGTGGGCCTGCCAGTAGGCGTGGCTAAAGGGAGGAGAAAGCCAGAATGAGTTACTCTCTCCTCATATGAGATCCGCGGTGGACCCGCGGTCAAGTTAAATCAGATAAATCAGAGCGAGAATTGAAAACATAAATACCCTCGAGTTCACTATGAAGTCCACAATGTTGCGCGTTTCGCTCGATAAGGAAACTGCTAAACTTCAGCTTGCCGACGCCTTCACAGAAAAGTCGGCTTCTCGATCCAAAGTTCGATTCCAGCAGCATGACACAGCCCAACAGCCGCACTTCCGAGCACTTACGGATGCGCGCGCGAGATGCGCGTGCACCTGTGCTTTTAAGGAAGTGAAAGTGGCTGAGGGCAGGTGGGCCGGCAATGGGCTGAACCAGTAGGCGTGGCCTCGAGTTCACTATGAAGTCCACAATGTAGTGCGTTTCGCTCGATAAGGAAACTGCTAAACTTCAGCTTGCCGACGCCTTCACAGAAAAGTCGGCTTCTCGATCCAAAGTTCGATTCCAGCAGCGTGACACAGCCCAAAAGCCGCACTTCCAAGCACTTCCGGATGCTTGGATGATGTAATTATGTTGCCTGATTTTTAACCCCTTTTGGCTTGGGTATTGGTTGCACAACTGGGGTTTCAATAAGGCATCCCCACTGGGTTGTAGATGTTTCTTGCAACTGGCGTACTCGGTTCTCAAGTCTTTTGGTTTCACAAAATACCTTTTGTGTTGGCTTTCATATTCATAAGATTAATCTGCACAGTCCTTGCTCACTCGCGTGTAAAACTGTCTGCACGACACACGCTTTACGCTCACCTGGTATCCACGGGGACGCCACCCAGCCCTGCTTGGATGATTTGCACTCTCGAACCCTCTCCCGGTCCCTTGGTAAGGCCTCTGGTTAAAGATGGGTCTGCAATATAGGAGAGCTGGATTCAATACCAGATTGTCTTTGTTTTCCCACCCCCCTTGGCCTCAACTCCCTCCTCCCCCTTGGGCCTTCTCCTCACCTTAATATTGTAAAAGGTGGATTCTCCGTCCTGCTCCTCGTGGCAGGGGCGCGTAGATGTGGGAGGTGAGCAGCGACCAAGTTACTTCACTGATGCAAGCCCCCTTGTGGGAATCCAGGCCTGCTGCGACTCCATATATTTGCTGCTTTACAGTCTTTATATGTAGTTCTTATGTTCCTCTTAGTTCGAATAATAATGTCTTGCTTCTTTCCTCTTAGGTATGCAAAGGTATTTTGGTGTTGTCATGCAGTTTGAAGATGAGCATGGGCCGGTAGGCGAAAGCGCGGTATGCGCGATGCATTCCGGTGAGTAATGCGCGATGCCCGGCACTGTTTCGCCTTTTATATTGCTAACCTGTGTCTTTTCTCTCCTTTCAGGTTGCGATGTTCCTCGCCGAGCGCCGTAATGTTCCAGCAATGATACTGACCAGGAGATGACTAACCAGGTAAGAATTGTGTGGCTTTCTTCATTAAGGAGGAAACGTGAGTAAACGCTTACTAATTTCGTCTTTTTTTTCTCCTCTTTCCAGGGTATAGTATTCCAGGATGCCTGCAGAGCCGGATGATGGAGTTCATACCTTCAGGTGGGTCGAACTGAAGTCAGCGACGGATTGAAGACAGGATACTGTTCCAGGTAAGTTTCGTAGTGTTCTCTCTCTCTCTCTGCAGGTCCTTGGTTTCAGGTAAGCTGGAATCAAAGAACTGTACACGGTGAGTGTTACGCTGCCCACAGCAGAATAACACAAAGCATGTTCTGCTGTTTGGGTGTGGTTTAAATAGTCGCAGGTAAAGTAGTCCAGGTAAAATAGTCCCAGGCCTGCCACAACCAAAGTAGTCCCAGGCCTGCCACACCCAAAAGACTAGACCGCATAGCTCAGTTCCTTGTAACTGAGCTATGTGTGTGCCTCCATGTTAAATAGTCCCAAGTAAATAGTCCCATTCTAATGCTGGTCTTCATGATGGTTATGAGCCTGGCCCCAGAGGTGCCAGGACTGACTCCAAGAGAGACTTGGATGAGGTTTTAAGGCCTTTGACCTGGCCCTAACTGGAAGGCTGACTTGCCAGTGAGGGCCAGGGGCAAGGGTCATGACACACGCGCCCAGCATCGGAGCACCGTAGAGACATTCATGCGCTGCAGACTCAGCGGGTAAGTCGCTCCCTTGTGCTCCGGTTGGCGTTCACAGTACTGTTGTACCTGTGGCTTCTCCCGGTCAGGCAAACTCTTTCTCTGCATCGCCTTTGCATCCGCCACGTTGGATTGGTGCTGCCTTGATTCCCGAGAGTTCTCGGTGCAATCCTGCCAGATGGAACCCCTCTGCTGCTTCCATTACTTCTGCTTCCTGCTGCGCAATCTCAGCATAACACGATTAGAATGGGTAAGTGTTTCTCTACCACTCTTCCCACTGTGAGGCCTCTGCAGGTTGCTGTATTAGAGACACAAAGCCTCTGAGGACCCGTACTGGTTGCAGCATCCTCTTACTCCTATAATCTTGCTTCCCACAGGACACACGGCCCGCACTGCTTTCTCCAGTCCTTATTCCTACTGCTCCTCCTCTTGACCTGCACCTGAGAGGGGGGAGGCTTTTAAGTCCCTCAGTCTCCAGCAGGTGTGGGTCATTTTGCCCAATTGGCTGACCGTTCCAGCATCTTTGTTCCTTCTGCTCCCTCTTCCTCATCCCACTATTGGTCTATGGGACATGTAGTTCTTGACATTTGAGTTAGGTTTTCTAACTCTTTCTACTTGGCAATAAACCATTAAAATACTATGGTTTGGGAGAAAGTTGAATAGGAGAATATCCCTGTCTTTCTGACCTGTTTCCTCCCTCAAGTGATCCTCCTGCTGAATACCTCCCCTAGCATCGGGATCAGGAAGCGTCTGCCTTCCCTTGGCAACATGAGGAACGTCCCAGGTCAAGGTTTTGGGAAGAATCATTACTGATTCATCGCAGTACACCCTTGTTAGGTACGGTTTTAGAACTGTTGTGTGCTTCATTGAAGTAGGTGGCATGCGTCCACTGCTTGGTATTCTATTTAAGGATGTAAATCTATGAACGATCCAATGCTGGAGAAGTCTTCATTTCTTACCTGTAAATGTATTTCCCCAGCAATGGTATATTTCATAGATTCACACGCACCTGCCTGCCTCCCCGTTGAAGCTGTTCCACTATGTTAGAGACTCAAAATGTGAAGATGGCTGCGTGGGGTGGAGCTTAAGCCCTACCACCTCATTGACTGGGTAGAAAAGGACCAAAATGAGGTGGAAGGTCTACAAAAGTGAATGCCTGTGCGGCTTTATTAACAATGTACATTGCTTTCTATGTGAAATTTTTAAATTACCATGGCTGACAACAAGGAATATTAAAGCATGTGAATCTATGAAATATACCAATGTTGGAGAAATACAGTTACAGGTAAGTAACTAAGACTACACAGTCACCCATAATCCAAAATTCTGCACGCATTTATTTCTTGACTCCTTAGTTGGTAGACTCCGATCCTTGGCTTCTTGTCCTCAGCTCCTCAGAGGATCCTTTTTCTGAGCATATATAGCCCATTTGCCCTCAAATGCTTGGCCTGAACAAGGGTAGAAGCTGAAACGGGTTGGCACTTTACAACATCTAAGAGCTTCCTCCTTAAGCTGGTAGCCTGAGCTTATCCAAATGAATGTCATCTACTGCAGGGGCTGAACCACACCGCACTCTTATTCCGACTTAACATTATGTTTCTGTTGAAAAAATTAGATCATCTGTTAACAAATTTAAAGTGTGTTAAAACATTCATGATTGTATTAATTTCCTAACTATAATAATTTTTCTTCTGATAGCCAACAGTGGTCCTTTGAGGAGTGTACGAAAAATTGGTAAAGGTAAATCAAAATAATATAATTTTACAGTACAGTTTTTTAGTGCGTTAAACCCCCCACTATTGGGGAGGACCGGGTTATTAATGGCCCGCCAGCACACGGCAGGTCGATCGAAGCATAGCGAAGTATGCTATGCCGTTACCGGCTGTATCGGTCCTTATAGTTAATCGCTGTTCCCTTCCCAGGGGATCCCTCTGAGGTGCTAATAGTTTTAAAGTCTTTTTTTTTTACACACGAGAGGGGCTCTGGAAGCATTTTACGTGCACAATCTCATGTGAACCAAAAAGCAAAGTTGGATACTGCCATGAAGAGTGGAAAAAGGGAACAAGTTCCTTTTCAATTTCCATGCAAGGGGTTCGGCAGTCCGGATGACACAGGTTCAAGGGAAGAGCAGATAAGGGGGGATTAGGGACCTGTGTGGGAATTGGTAGGTGCAGGGGAAGGAAACCGTGGGTGGGGACGTGCACGATAAATGATGGGCACCCAGGTGGTGCTCGATTAAGGGGAGGGTGACAGAATGTGAGCGTTTACTGTGGGATTCTGCCCACTTTCCTGGACACTGAATGAGTCTGCACCTCTCCCCTGGGTGCTCATATGTATTATAGTAGCAAAAGTATCCTCCTGTGAATGGGTTCTGCAGACGGACATAACACTCATCAATTGTTGAAAATCAATGAGCCTGTAGGTCGCTGTTCTGATTCGCGTATCACTTGATTTGCTTTGCACCCTGAAGTAAACTGCACTGAGAATGGGCATGTGTGGCTGGCTGACATACCCCGGAGCAGACGTTGGGGACAGCGAGAGTTGGCATGCTACTATGTATTGGGACGTTCTGTGCTCTCTACCCACCGGTCTCCTCACCCCAGAGTGGTGCAGTTAGTTGCAGTGCCTTGCGGTGCAAATATCCCAGAAACCGTTCATCCTTGGGCCTTGAAACTTGGCTTTGGGACTTTGAGTTATGTTCCTCGTGTCAGTACCGGTCCTTCTATGACCACATTCATGTTTTGCCAATTTCAGGCAACCGTCTCATGTGTGAAGGTGCTGAAATCTGGGGAAAGAGGTGGGGTATCCACATGTCATGTAGCCAGCAATGTCTGAAGGTTCCTAACAGGTAACTATACAAAATTTGGTGCAGATTGGTTTAACAGTGTGAAATTGTATAAGAAACAACGCTTCGCCAAGCCACAAACCCACACATTCAGACTTTTATTAATATAGATAGTACTTATGCAATCATCTACAAAGGTAAAATCACATTTGAGAAGCAAAATGATTTTACAGCAAAGCAACATTATTTAACCCAAAGAGATCTGTATTAGGAAGTTGTTTCTCTTCTCAACACATTTTAAGCAAGTCTTTAATATTTTGAGTAATACACTCCAATCTTTCTTTGACAAGTATATTCTAAGTGTAGATCCTGAATGTCCACTTCTGTGAACTCAGTTTGTTTCTACACTTTGTCAGAAGTGAATTTACTTGTCTTCCTGGAAGTTTATAAAAAACAATCTATCTCTGAGCAATATGGACCTCTAGCATAAGCAGGAAGTGTCGTGGCTTGGAAAGATTTCCGCTCTTAAAATGAATCTGGTCCCAAGACTCCTCTACCAGTGCCATGCTCTACCGGCAGCAATCTGAGAGAAAGAGCTTCTGAAACTCCAAAGAGGGATGATGAAATATATATGGGGTAGGAAAAAGCCACGAGTAACTAGAACGGTCATGCTCCGAGGCACCCCCAGCGGGGGCCTTACAGTCCCAGATTTGTCCGGTAGTTCCTAGCGGTACGATTATCTCATGCCTTTGCGTGGCAGGACACGGACAACCCGCCCCAGTGGAATGAAATTGAGGAGTCATGGAGCTCAAGCCCACTCTTGACCCCCACCAAAAACACAGTTGAATGCTGGAAAAGGACAGCAAGACAATGGGGTGCCAGGGGTTCCCTGGGACCTCTCACCCCAGTATGAGACAACCCAGATGTCACACGAGGGATCGGATCGGTGGGGTTCCATAGATGGCAGGAATGGGGATTGAGGAAAATAAAGGATTTCTCCGATAAAGAACTCCCATTATCCTTTGAAGACACTGTTAGGCAGAATCCTGTGCAGTTCCCTTAGGGGGCACTACACAAGATTAGGACTACAGGTGAGAGCAATAAATCCCCTTTGGTATCTGTCTGTACCACAAAGATTTAGTTGGTAGCTGTGGCTGAGCAGTCAGAGTTATCTCAAGAGGGAGATGAGCAGTATTCAGGGTTTACACAATAGGCCTACACTACCATGGAACAAGGAAACACTGACCATGGTTTTGTAGTAAAAAAAATATATATATTTATTTTTATACACTTCTAGTTAAACACATCTATCACAGTAATGAAGCAAGTTAGAAAAAAGTCAAGGAAAAATATACACACACCCTAGTTAAATTGTAGACCAAGTGAACCAGAGTGAAAACTGAGCAAAACGGCACAGTGAAAACCACACACAAGGGATACTGTAGCAATTTCTCACAAGGGAGGGAAAGCACAAGTTCTACAGAAATACCTTCTTACAAACCCTAGCAACACTTCCCGTAAGTTTGTGAACCAGTTTAAGCAAGGCAGTGCATCAGTATAGAAAATACTTAAATGAAAACTGAGCAAATGGCATTTCACAAGGTTTAAAGGTGGGAAGGAAAGGGTAGTCAAAAGAAATAGGTGCACCAACACAGTTCTAGTTGAGAAGCAATCTAGAGAAGGCAGTTCTAACAAAATTTAGCCAGAGTCAGTAGGCCTGTGCCAGAGTAAGTGGTACAGGGCAAGGGCCCAGGAGCAAAATGTTCTTGTAGCTGCAGTCAAGTCTTTGATTAACGATTTTGAAAAGGTGGATGCAGAAGGTGAAAGACAATGTTAAGAGAGAGAGGCGGCCAACCGAAAAGGTAGGTAAAGGATTTAAAACACCTTTAGCTCTACCGCGAAAAAAGGGCAGCCTGGCGGAACAATGTACCTTAAAAATGAAGAAGTGGCTCCTGCGGTGGCGGTTGTTCCTGGTAGTTCCTGCAGTTCGGGGGATCCAGCAGAGGAAGAGAGGCTCTCATCGTGGAGGAAGGTTCGAGTTACTGCACTACCCAGGGATGAAACCAGCCGCGGTGCTGCCCGACGAATAAAAGGTACGCTCCTTTAAATCGCGGTCCGGGTGGACTGGTGCCTGGCTATCCGGCCTCAGAGTACAGGGTACTGGCAATTCAACCAAGGCAGGTCCGGAAATGCGATAGGCAAACTGGTTGGCTGCGTGACCACAAAAGTGATGGGTGGAAGGTTTTGAACAAATCTGTACCACTTGCAATGCTCTGGGCAACCTTCCACACCACCGTTTTTTAGCCCGGCTGCGCCATTGCAAAAGGGGTCCAGCCATATGCAAATCAGTCAGGTACTGCCACCAATGGTAGCAGCCCAGCCCGAACTGCTAGACCAGGTCCCCTCTGCACGGAAACACAAGCAACCCCAGACATGTTTCGGCCTTGTTGGGCCTCCTCAGTGAGGTGCAGCTTGGTTCCCTATGGCGCAGAGAGCAAGGGACCCACGTCTGGGCATACCCTCTCTCACATAGTGAGACAAACTGTGACCACAAAAGTGATGGGTGGAAGGTTTTGAACGAATCTGTACCACTGGCAATGCTCTGGGCAACCTTCCACACCACCGTTTTTTAGCCCGTCTGCGCCATTGCAAAAGGGGTCCAGCCATATGCAACTGGTTGGCTCCACCAGCTCAAGGGAAGAAGGCTCTTGCAGATGAAGATCTTCTCTCGCCGTGTGGAGAAAAGTGGTGAGACGCTGCAGCAGGGCTTCACCGGTGGTTGTCATTGCAGATGTCTTTGGCTTCTCGCCTCTTCGGCTTCTTAGTTCCAGTGGCGACGCCTTGCTCTTCCAGTCCTCAGGACCCTGCTTTTATGCAAAAAGAGCCCCATTCATACAGCCTAGCTGTCACTCACACAGTGGAGTGGTCATCTTGGCGGGAGACCCTCCAGCCTATCAGGATAGAGTGCGGCATGGGTTGCTGAGGCAACCCTGTCCAGGGGTCCTACTCCCCCTCCCACACAATGGACCCACCCCAGACTCAGTGGCGCCGAAAGGAGGGCTTCTTGACAGAAGCCCGCCTAAAGGACGAGCAAAGGATCCCCGACCTGGGTTAGGAGTTTAGTTAAAGACACGACAAAGAAGTTATATTAAAGTTCTGGCAGATAAAACCTACCGGAGTAAAGTTAATATTAAAATACAGCGGCGCCATGTTAGAGGCATGTTATTGGCTGTCAGAAAATGTGGTAGCCGCGAACAATGGGAAAATCCCATAGGAAAATATTTGCGGTCGAATATTTACAGTAGTAACCACTGCCACCAGCCAGAAACTTTGGAGAGAGGGACTGTACGGTACCCTCTCGAAAATGAACATAAGGGAAAAACTATTAACCCTTTCCAGTAATTCCATTGTAAGATGGTTTGTACTAGTTTAGTTCATAAAAATTGACTAGTAAAGTCAATTGGGACTTTACATGCCCTGGGAGACAGTAGTTAGTCCCAGGGTATGGAGTCTATGTTTGGGGGTCGCTACGACACCCCTGTGTCAATGCACGGATGGTGTTGTGTAACACATGTGAATAAAGATGGTTCCTATGGAGATGAGAGAAAACCCCATAGACATTAAACTCAAAAATAGCCTAGAGAACACATAGCAAAAATGCCTAAGAGTGGGATGAAGAGTCTCACTCTTAGCAGGAGAAAAAAACAAACCCTTCAAATCCAGCAAAGCTGCTGGGAGACTCCATAGGTAAGGGAAATTAGCCATAGAATGAGAATTCTCGCTAACAGACTCCAAAGTAAAATTCCAACTCCCAGAGGTGGAAAGGTTTCGGTATACACTGCTCCGGCACTAGATGTCACAACACAAAAGAAAGGAGCAGTGGGGGTAGGGAGCTCAACACACTAGAACGCACCTTAACAGCAGCAGTCCCAAAGGGAAAAGTCTAGCGCCTCTATAGGCTCTTAGGGAAAGAGGGCCCTCTGAAGGAGAATGATATGCTTACGTGGGAAAGGGACCTAGGGAGAGAGCTGGGGGTGGGGGAATGGGGGTGTAACTGTGTCACAATTTAAGAGGGCGCAGTGAAGGTTTGCTACAAATGGTATGGCACCCCAGAAATCTTGAACAAGAGCAACTGTCGGCACAGTGCTGGCTGGGATGCAAGGCCACAGGGTCACTCTTCCCCCTTCTGTGGACCTTTCAAAAATCATCCCAATTCTAGAAGGAGGTGCTAGCACAGGTGAAGCTCATCACGGGGTTAATTATTTCCTGGGACCCTGGGATAGGGTTGCTGGGAGGCACAGGTGACGGGGCATTCCCAATGACAGGACACATGGCAAACCTAATCACTCACCTCCTTGCAGCAGCTAAGATCACCTTCGCCCGACTCTGGAAACATACTGAAGGTCCAGTAATCGTAATGCAGTGGGCAAAATGTTGGGACACAGCAGTAGCGGAGAAAATCACGGCTTTACTCTTAGGGAAGGAGGGGGTACTTCATTGCATCTGGGGTCCTTTCTTTGATTATGCTGAACAGTTCCCAGGGGTGGTGCGGAAACCGCCCACCCTCACGTGGTGCACGAAACACTAACCCCTGGAAAGTAGGAGTCGGCCACAAGCAACAAAAGATTCTGGTTCTATTACACAGTGAGATGGACCCCAATCTCTAGCTTATCCCTGAGGTTTTACAATCTCTAAGATCGTGCATGGTAGTGGAGTTGAGGGGTGGAGGGGCCATCGTCCTACTACTAGTGCTTGGCAATGTGTTGAACTTATATCGAACTCTGCTTGGCTCCCCATCTTGCTGGTTTCATTTGTGCTCTGGTGCTGCACTTGTTACTGTTCCCTTTCCTTTTTGTTTCTGTTAACTTGAAAAAGCTGAGAAAAAGACAATGTTGGAAGAAAAAAAAAGATCTATCTTTAGAAAGCATATTCATGCCACTTATAACTGCTTTTTTAAAGATTGAACTCTTAGACATGCAAACCATTAAGGCACCAAACTTTATGAATTTTCCATTCTTATGCAGCAGAACCTTTTTACAACCATTTTACCAGCTTATTATTCTTCAGACTATTCTGAATGTCTATGAAACATAAAATAAACATACCTTTAAAATTGGATTGCCATGTTATTATTATTATGAATAGGTAAACAAAAGAATGTTAAACAATATATTCTTATCTATATGTAGGCTAAACTAGTCCCATACTCCAAGGTTTTACGTTCAAAGTTGTTCACCAATAAAACCAAATTCCCCATGCATATAGGATTATATGACAACACTGTGACCCCTCAATCCTCTGTATTTCCTGGTAATTTTGCTTTGTAAATCTCCAAACTCAGGTCTTGGGGGAAAGCCTCTCATCTGTCACTAAATTGCCAATCTGTCAAATAAAACATATCAATGAATTACCATTTCGTCCCTGGTTTTATTTATATAAAGACTTTAGCACTCTTTATTATTGTCCCCATTATACTACCTAGTGGGTGCAGTCATGGAAGGAAACCCAGATCCATATAAAAAACGTGTACATTTGAGTCTGTTTTAGTTAAATTGGGAAAGAAATGCAGAAAGTGCCACAGAAAAACGACTTCTCTACTGTGCAAGTCCATGGTTAGTCAACTGTTAATATTGTAGGCCATATTGGAATGGAGTTGTTCCCTTTGTATATTAATTAATATAAATTATTGTGCACCTAATTGTCGGGAAATGGAAACACAACTACTCTATGTAAAAATAAGATATGGTAAGATTGGTGGAGGGCATTACAACATCTTTCAAACTATGCCTGGCTTTGTAATACAGTGCAACATTAGTCCGTGCATAAGGTGCACAGAGGTGAGATGGCAATGCCCTTACTTCATCTAAAGGTGTATCAATTGATGTGCACATCGTGCACATGATCAATGTGTTTTCTAACAAATGTGCACGATCCCTCTAATGGTTATGGAAACAATATGTTTTTCAAACACAGAAAATAATGATCAAAAACGACAAACGCCTGTCATAACGTGTGGGTAGTTCAACTTGACTTTCTACTAATTTTGCTTATGTATCAGTCTCTGAGAAAGTAATAGCGTGTCTGAAGTCAGATTAGAAACTGACAAAATAATTGAGGGCAGCCGACATGTGTGCAGGTCTTCCTCAGGGCTTGCACTTCCTAGCTTATTTTTCAATCCAGCATGTCAAGTGTCAATAATGAATGAGAACATATCATTTTTATGGTTGGTTAATCAAAGATAGTTCAGTGGTCTTAGTACTGCAGTTTAAGACTTAAAGTCTGAGTGAGCTTGCATCAAATAAGAAAGCTGTACAAAGTGACCTGCCATGTTCGGCCCTCATGGTGTCCTGCGCTTGGTCTCAGTTTACGGTCTGCAGTGGATCTTACAATATTGGACCTCAGTCTGTTACGGATTTTCCTCCAGATCATGTTCTGCCAGTTTTATTATAGGACTTCTTCTAGATCTTGGCTTGAATGCTCTTTAACGGGTCCTCAACTGGACCTTGTTTCTTTTCTGAGGACCTTTCACAAGTCCTCTCCGGCAGGCTATACCACTGGCCTGTAGGAGCCGTCAGAGTTTTGAAAGGGGTATTCCGGTACCTCTTGCCTTTAGGCTTCATAACTGGTATTCCACCATACCGGGCTTACTGTGATTCTTAAGGTCTGTCTAAAGACCACAGTTTCAAGTTTCTTTTAGGTCTTTCACCAGACCTCAGGATTCAACATTCACAATAGGCCTTACCCCAAGCCTTATTCTTTGGGATAACGTTAGGTTTCCCTACAAAGTTTAACTTGCCATTTTCCATATGGGCCTCTCTCTGGTACTCCACTGTTTATGATAGTTATTTCTCTCCACCCCTTCATCAGAGTTCTTGTCAGACAGCCTATATTTTAGTGACCTCCTGACACGGGTCAGTTCTTTCTTCTTTGTTCCCTGAAGGTGGGATGATATGAATTTCACTACCTGAGGTCACTCTTCCAATCGTCACTCTTGAAAACACAGCTCTCAGCCTAACGGTCAGCAAACATTTCCAGCGAGTTGCAGTGCGCCACCAACCTTTCTTATTTCTGAGTGCTTCTTTCTTCATAGTCGCCCCTGGTAGCAAGAAATCGGAGACCTTCTCTCTGAATCTCCATAGGTTATGCCCTATTTGTAAAATCAAAATAACAATACAGGTTCCTGTTTAATTATGACAAAATAATATACTGATTGCTATTTAGTCTGTCACTAGGGCTGTATTGGGTTAATGATGCCCCAGCCTATAGGGGCTCCCAAATACAATCAATGAAACGCCATTGAACCCTATTTGTGCCCTTCAATTAACATATATTCAAAACACACAAATCACTTTCCCCGAGAGGCTCACTGTCTTCAGAGCCCTGGTTCCCTCCAGGCTGGACTATTACAAAAGCCTCTTCCTCAACCTACCTACCTCCTTCTGCCCTGCACCCTCTGCAACTCATCCAGAAATGAACCGTGAGACTTATCTTTGGCCTCAAGCCCAGGCACTGCATCTCTCGGGTGCTGAAATCCCTCCACTGGCTCCCCGTGGCTGCAAGGATCAAATTCAAGACCCTTTGCATTGTTCACAAGGCTTTCTGGGGCATACCTAAATACTGTCCCTCACAAGCCCTCCACTCATCTACCGCCAGCCTTCTGCGAGTGAGCCGGTTCTCCATTCATAGATTTGGAGGAAGATCCTGATCCTCAGCAGGTCCCTCCCTCTGGAAAACTCCTCTAGACTTTCCTCTTCTCTTCCTTCTCTCTCCCTCTACCCTGCTAACCCAGTTCTCTGTTTTCTCTATCTCCCTCCTCTTCCTTACAGCACGCTGCCTGGCCGTCGGGTGTACCTCAGAATCTCACTGGTCCCCGGCACCCCGTCAGTCCTCTTTTGCACTTGCCTCAGGGCCCTACACCTCACCTACACTCAATGCACTTGAGAAATGTATCCTAGAGAGTGGCTCTCTCTGCATTTACCCCAGTCTCAACCGACCGGGAGCACTTGATTTCCCCCCTCCACACCCCTCCCCCCCAAGATCGTATGTCTGTTCTCCCTTGTCTTCACCCCTTAATTGCACTGTTAAAACTGCAGAATCGCCGCCAGGTCTATTTGGTATTTCCCAAACTGTTAAATGTATTATCGCCTCTGAATTTCAAGGGCTCTGAGCAACTGTTTTTTTCCCCTTGTTCCAACCCTCTTTGAGTGCTTTGAAACTCTTGCCTTTGTATACGCGCTATATAAATAAACAATACCATACCATGCTATAAGCTTAATTATTCAACTATTGCTTAGTGATGCACAATATCTTCACACTATCACAGTATAAATCCTACAAAATCCTAAATGGAACTTCTAAATTCTAAAGAACGATAATTGAAACGATTGCAAATATCAAAATTTCTGTAAAGAACAGTGAAGCTAGAGGTCATCATAGAGATGGTTTGTGTGACAAGTTGTATTGAATTTAAGGAAGAATTGTTAAATTCCATTTGGGATTTGGAAATGATGGGGATGATTGGAAAAAAAGTATATTGTGAAGTAAATGTTGAAAAATGTTAACAGAAGGAGGATACTGGTACAGCCTTGAAGAAACTCACTAGACTCCACTAGGAAGACTGTGTTGAGTCCAAGCAACATATGTTGGCAAATGAATATCAGTATACAGTGTTTGATTTATACTGTGATAGTTATGAGGGGTCAGAAATGCGAGACGGACACAAAGGTATAGTTTTCTTTCAAGTTGCCATTTTAGTAAATAAAACCTATCTTTCCCTAGCCAAACAAGGATAACCTTGCCTAGAAAACCAAAACTAAAGACAAATGACCCAGTGTCCAAAAAGTCTCTGACCCTCACACTAATACACACAACAAAATTATACAAGGATTGTTTGGCTATTTTCAGTTCCACCAAATAATATTTAAATTCAAAGGCTTTAGAAAATACTCCTTGTGACCAGGGTTGGACTCCCTTCCCCTGGATCGATTCAGGAGTACCTTGAGCAAACTTCGGGTTCAATAGAATTAGTTCTGTGTAATATCAAAGTTCCATTCAAAGTAGCACAAAAATAAGTATTTCCATTCAATGTATCCTTTCACTTGGTTAAGTAAATGTGTCTTTCAAAGTAAACGTCTTTTCCACAAATGCTTGTTCATAAACCAAAGCAACAGTTGTTTTTCCACTCTCTCCTGCTTGGCAATGTAAATGTTTCTCCATCAAAAAACAAGTTTATAAACCAAGACAGTTGTTCTCTTTCAAAGTCCAAGTCATTATTAGCACATCATACTTCTTCAAAGGAAACACATTTGTCAGGATAGCACTGCAATTACTTTTGATAGTGCAACAGTTCATCAAGAAAAGGTGATAAAATTGACAAGTTCTTTTCCAACACACCTTTTACCACAACCACAGTGCTTTAAATCATCATAATCTTCTTTCCTGGTCCATTCACCTGCCAGGACTAGCTACTATTAATCCCTTTCCTGGTGTACTTGCCTTCCAGGATGAAAACTCCTACAACTGCAATTGTGTTCAGTGATGATTCTTGTTCCGAAATTCTCCACACCAGTATCCTATGTGAGGAGGTTTGAACAATAAATGCTTATCTTTATAGTCTCTTGACATTTTGGGTTACAGCTGTCTCCAAATTGGTATTCCATAAAAGGGAAGTTGCACCCTTGTCTGTATTATTCTTCTATAGCCTTTTGGCTGTTCCCAATATAGGTTATACAATTCTCCCCTTATCTCATGTAAGGAGGGTTGTGCTTCTGCGGCCTTTGTATTACTCTCGTGCAACCTCTTGGCTGTGGGCAATGCGGGTTGCAATGATAGCCCAATTGGTATCCCTTATCAGGAGAGTTGCGCCTTGGCCTCTTGGCTTCTGTCAATGCAGGCTACAATTATTCCCCAATTGGTATCCCTTATCAGGGAAATTGCACACTGGCTGCCTTATGTCATTTGTTAGGTTTTCAAAATTATTTGTTTCAATTAAGTAATTTTTCAGAGCGCCGCAGGGTGACCTGGCATCTCAGGACAACTCACCTGGCTTCCTTTGCCTCTCCTTTTGACTCACGGGTGCTGCAGATGATCTCTTTGGGTCTGTCTGCACTGCTACCAGGTCTGATATGACTGTTGTGGTAAACATTCCTTCAGGGGAGCTCTGACAACTCTGTTTCTTTACTGGAGCGGTTCACTGCATGCAGGGAGCCAGTCTCCCACACAGTGTAGCATTCCCTTAATTCCACTTCCAGCTGCACCTTCTTTGCACGGCCACGTGTCTTCTCCCACGTTGGCCTCAGATGGTGCTTCCTCTGCCTTCACAGCATCTCCGCATTCAGTCCTGCTGCAGCCTCTGCTACTCCATCAGCGTCTCTTTCTACTTCTTCTTCCTTCTCCTGAAACGCATTACGGAATGTAAAGGTCTCGCTCAGGTGCTTCACAACACCACAACTAGACTGCTCACTAAGCTTCGTGGTACCTTTTAATCTTCATCAACTCTGAGCGCCTCTTCCTCGTCCCAGTACCACAGGCATTATGGGTTCTGAAGTCCATAATGTTTTTTGTCTTTTTATATTTAGTTAAGTTAAACTGATTTGTGAACTGAGAGTTATTAGGTTTATGAGAGGTTGAAAAAGTAGGTATTGTTTTACCCTGGTGTCTAGAATCTCTTTATAGGGTGGAATCATAACAATTTGAAGTTGTCATATTTACTTCCTGACCCGTCAATGTACTAACTTTGTTGTTTAACAGACTTTTCATAGTCTGTGCTTTGGCTGGTTATAGGAGTGGGAATTGTACATTGACAGCATGCCATTAGGTATTCAGGTATTATGGGAATCTCATCCTCAAAAGAAGATGAATACCACGCCTCTCTTATCAGAGTCACCACTTCTTCTTGACAGCCATTTCCCCCTCATGTGATCCTCCCTCATGTTACCACCCCCAGAGTTAGGATCAGGTAGCGGCTGCCTTCACCATGGAAGGAGACTTTAGGCTGGGGTTTAGTGATGGCTCCACAGGATTCATCACATAATGTGAAGATAGTGTGAATCACTAAGCAATAGTTGAATAATTAAGCTTATATAATGAATTATGTGTTTTGAATAAATGTTAATTGAAGGGCGCACATAGGGTTTAATGGTGTTTTATGGTATGCCCTATTTGTGTTTAAACTAGGCGTCCTAATTGGTTATTCCCCGTATTAAAGCTACTCCCCATCTTAATGTTGTTATTTGCTTTGTTCTTTGGGTAAGCTATTGCTCTAGATGATTGTCTTTAATGAGCCTCTGTGAGTACGTACTTGGACTTGAAACAAGAAACACAGTTCTACTCTCTCGCTGTATCACCACGACGGTCAGAGCATGGACATTCCTGGCACACTTTGTTTACTTTCTGCGATTCTCCAGCCCTCCTTGAGGTAACACTTCTGCGGTTGATTCACAGTCATCAGAGCTCTGTGGTTTTGGCCTTCATTCCCAGAGGTACCTTATCTCTGATCTGGGAACACAGCTGCTTCCTAGCCTCGATAACCATGATGCCTTTCTCTCCGGAGTTATTCTGTCAATACCATTGATTCATGTAAAACACAATAATTCAGCAGTTCTAGGATAGTTTGAACAGAACTGCTGGCATTCGGGGACTCGTAGTTGGTCCAAACCTTCTCTGCCCCATTATTGTAGGATTGGCAAGTACATCATCTCGTGAGGATAAGCGGACCTGTGGGAAACCACCTCTTTTACCCTTAGAGAGACTGAATTCTGGATCAACCTCATCCCGAATAGCCCACTATCCTCACATGTCAGAAGGTGTTTGCGCCATCTAACCTAAAACTACAAAAATTAAGTGCATCTGGTATTTACATTACGTCATTATGTTGCTATTATGATAGTTTGTGAAAACATATTCAAATATAAAATGTATGTTGTGTCAATCATTTTATCAGGCATGTAATCTCAACAAGCTTTTTTACTATTTTATGGTTGTAGTTCTGTGCACTAAAAATCAGCCTGTTTGCCTCTACAAGATGTCTTATCTATGTTGGTTTTTTCTTGCATTCACAGCACAAAGCATTTACGGAAATCTTTCTGGATGATTCGCGTACACCGACTAACCTTCGTGTTTCCATAAATGTCACTGCGCCAGAAATAAATCTTGCAGTGCGCTTTCCAATACCAGATCTGAGATCAGATCAAGAACGGGGAGCCTGGTTTAAGAAATCACTGCAAAAAGAGATCCTGTATCTCCATTTTATGGACCCAGAATTCAAGACTGAGTTCTTAGGTGATCCTACTCCAGAACAAGTGAAATTAGAGCTAACTTTTAAAGAGTTGACAGGTGAGACATGAATCATATATTTTGCAAAAATTGAAGACACCATTGGTCTTTAAGAATCATTTTTGGTTTTGAAGTATTTGATGGTGCTGGCGCCCACCTATCTGGCAAAGCATTGCTAACAGAAAAGAGAGAAGCAGGGATGGTGAGAATCAAGATATCTGGTTGGCATGGTGACTGGCAATGCTTAGGCATCAAAATGCTTCATCACAAAGTTTTCATTTCTGTCTTCTGTAGCTATTTAAACCAATGTGGGGATTTTGTACCAATCACAAGTCTCTTTGGAAAGCATGTGCTTTCATCACTTACATTTGTATGTGAGCCTTTTCTGGATCTAATATGGTTGTGCCATATTGTGGGCCTGTAATGTACTTTAATCAGAGAGGTGTTTTGACTGGTCCTAAAATGGTTGCCTTGTCTTGGTGTTGACTTCATCCCCAGCATGAGAAGGAGGAATGCACATGATCGAATATTAGTAGAGCAGGTGAGTTGTTTGTCATTCTCGTCCACCAGCCCCCTTTTCACCCCCCCCCCCTTTTCACCTATTTTCCTGGGCCCTAGGGGCCTCCCCTTGGCCCCCAAAGCCCTTTTTTGCCCCTTCACTCGGCCCACAGAACACTTCACTCGGCCACCATGTCCCCTTTTTATACCTTTCCTTGGCCCCAGTGTCCTTTTCAGCCCTTCCGTTGGCCCCGCCAGAGCCCTTTTTCACTCCTTTCTTCGACCCCCAATTGCTCTTTCCTCAGCCCCCAAGAGCCCTTCCCTCAGCCCCTAAGAGAAGAGACCTGTCCATGGCCCCCAGAGCTTTTCTTTTTAACCCTTTTTTTTTGGCACCAAGAGCCCTTTCCTTGGCCCAGAGAACCCCTTTTTGCCCTTTTCCTTGGCCTGAGACCTTATTACTGGTTTTTCCTTGGCCCCGGGAGCACCCTTTTAGCCTTTTCGTCGGTCCCCAAAGCTCTTCCCCTGTTATTGTATTGTATGGGTATAGTTATATAGAGCGCAGGCAAAGACCAAAAAGGCATCAAAGCGCTAGTGGGTTAGAGATGAGGACCGATCCAAAACAGGTCTAAAACAGATGAGATTTTAAGATTTTCTGTTAATATTGCAAAGGTCAAGTGGCAGGGCGTTCCAGAGCATAGGGGCTAGCACCGTGAAAGATCTTCCTCCAGCCCTGGCACGGCGGAATCTTGAGGATACATAACAGGGATTGATTAGCAGAATGAAGATGCCTATTAGGATTATAGGGTGCGAGCCTAGACCGTAGGAATTCTACACCAGCATTGTGAATGGCTCGATGTATGAGACATAGGATTTCAAACTTGACTCAGTTCCTAACGGGGGCCAGTGCAGTTGGCGAAGTAAGTCCAGAGAATGTGATAGGCTGGTGGCTCCCAGGGCAAGAGAGAGCAGCTGCATTCTGAAGAGTCTGCAAATGTGATAGTAGAGCCTCGGGTTGGCATAGAGAGATGCTGTTGCAGTAGTCTATGGAACCCATAATGGACGCAGTGACAATTTTGGTCCTAAATTCAAACGGCAGGAAAGGTAAGACTTTAAAAAAAAAAAGTTCAGTTTAGTGTAACCCGACTGGGGACACATTCCCCTTGTCTCCAGTGATCTTCCCTCACCCCAATGCCCTTCCCTCGGCTACCATAGCCCTTTTCTCTGCCACCAGAGCTATGAATCTTGTTCCTCAGCCCCAGAACCCTTTTTCATCCCTTTCCTCAGACCACAGAACCCTTTCCTCATCACTCAAGGCTTTTCCTCGCCCCTCTGAGTCCACCCCCTCGTCTCTGGGAAGTATGAACATGCCATAATCAATCCTGGACCTCAAATCCTTCCATAGGAACTGTTCCTCGCCCCTCTGAGCCTTTTCCTTGCCCCTGAGCCCTTTCCTTGCCCCTGAGCCCTTTCCTTGCCCCTGAGCCCTTTGCTTGCCCCTGAGCCCTTTGCTTGCCCCTGAGCCCTTTGCTTGCCCCTGAGCCCTTTGCTTGCCCCTGAGCCCTTTGCTTGCGCCTGAGCCCTTTGCTTGCGCCTGAGCCCTTTGCTCGCCCTGACCCTGTACTTCGCCCGACCCTTTCCTCACCCCCTGAGCCATTTCATTGCCCCCTGAGCGCACACTTTCCTCGCCCCGCTGAGGGCTTGCTTTCCTCGCCCCCCTGGGCCCTTGCTTTCCTCGCCCCCCTGGGCCCTTGCTTTCCTCGCCCCCCTGGGCCGATGCTTTCCTCGCCCCCCCTGGGCCCTTTCCTTGCCTTCCCGAGCCCGTTCATTGCCATCCTGAGCCCTTTCCTTGTCCCTCGAGCCCTTTCTTTGCCCCAAGCTCTTTCCTCACCCTGATCCTTTTCCTTGCCTCCCCTGACCCTTCCCCCCGAGCCATTTCATTACCCACTGAGCGCACGCTTTCCTCGCCCCGCTGAGAGATTGTTTGGGTCCTTGAAAGCTCCCTTCAACTGTATGTATTGAAATATGTAGCGTTTCCTGATTTGGAGAAATGTCCCTCTTCCCACAATTGACCAGTTTTTTCAAGACCATCCTCATACCATGCCTGGAATCCCATTATAAATGTCATGTAGCAGTGGGCCCCATATACAGCTTGACGAAGACGGACAAGATGTGAACTATTGCCTAGGTCTCCCTTCCTTCCATATGGGCAACAACGTTGCTAACATTGGATGGATGTTCTAAAACCACCTAGGGATTCTGGTCTGCCGGACCCACAGCCATTCTCCCTAAGCTACCAGGGCCAGAACTTGTTCTCCAGATAGACCCCTTGTTTAGATGTCTGCAGATTATAGTGATCCATCAAAACTCTAAGTTGGACCATCTTATAGTACTGCACATGATCGGAGGAATCCACCCCCTCGTCTCTGGGAAGTATGAACATGCCATAATCCATCCTGGACCTCGAATCCTTCCATAGGAATTGCACCAAGGCGGCTGTACCGTCTGAAGGAACGCATCAGGCACCACCCTGGGAACCATCTGGAATAGAAATGGAAACCTAGGAAATATTATCATCTTCATGCAACTTAATCTAGCCATCCAGGACAGCTGCAATTTCCCCCATCTATCTAGATCCTGTCTGACTTTAGCCCAATGGAGCAAATAGATAACTTTGAAGTCAGTTCCTCTGGATCGACATATCAAAAACCTTTTGTTTCGACTACAAAAGATAGCGTCTTAAGGTATTCAAAATCTACCCTTGGCAAAGGACCCAGCGGAAAAACCACAGATTTTTCAAGATTGATCTTGAATCGAGAGCCTAACATAGACCTCTGATCCCTGAAGAAGGGACGTTATGTACTCCCTCAGATTAGACATTTATAGCAAGGCATCATCAGTAAATAAGCCCATTTTTTTACATCCTGCCCTGAATCAGGATGCACTCAATGTTCTGCTCCTCCCTTACACTGGCAGCCCATGTCTTCATGACCATTGCATCCCTGTCTGATACCACTTTGCAAGAGAAAGTAACCCGATTCCCCACCATTGACCAACACCCTAGCAGAGGGAACTGAGCAGAGTGCACTAATCCAGTTTAACCATCTGTTTCCCATTCCCGCTTTCCTCAGCACCGCTCTCATGAAAGGCCAACTAACCTGATCAAACACCTTTTCGGCATCCAGGGAAAGCACCAAGACTCCCCTGTTGCCAACCTCCTGGTGCCCCCCCCGCACCTCCACAGGAGGTCCAGAATCTTTCTGAGATTGTCTTATCCCTGTTTATTTCGTACAAATCTTGCTTGATCTATATGGACCAATTTTATTAAGTACAGCTCCAAAATGGATGCCAAGATTCGGGTGAATATCTAAGCAGTTCTGAGTCTTTATCTTCCTTTGGGATCATTGTGATGAGGGCGTCAAGGAAGGATGGGGCATGTCACTGTCAGTCTTAATACCGTTAAATACTTTAGCCATTGCTGGGGCAAGTAGGTCTATAAACATTTTATAAAAGGCAGAGGTGTAGCCTTCCTCTCCAGGTGCCTTTCCAGATTTCATATCTAGGATTGCTGAAGTATCCTGAATGATCCACAGAAGACGGGTACCTTGATTTCAACAAAAGTATTTATTCTCATAAGAAGCCCTCCTGTTCAAAATGTCGTTTCTCTCCCTCTCATGAACATTCACAGAACCTTTTTAATATACCCAAGTATAGAATGCTGTATGATTCAAAGTTGCCTGTGAGACCTAAGATATGATGCCAGAAGATAAGACCCTGGAAGCCTCTAAACAAGTGAACATCAGAAACATGGCAACTGCCACAACATGTTTACAAATATTGTTTAACAATAACAAGTTTGTCTGACTGTGATATACAGTGAATGCACCTGCATAACTGTCCTAATCCAAGTATGCATATAATATATGTATAATCTACAGTTGTGACTTTGTGGAAACATTAAGTAATTCTGAGAAAGCATTGAAGATAAAACAATCGCCTTCTTCACTTCCTCCACTGAAATCTCCACCTCCAAGTTATCCCTTTCTTCTGGTGAAAGGGAAGGAAGTCTCAAATGACTCAGATAATACTCCACTTCGGATTCCAGTGCCCTTCCATTTTGCCTATATAGATTTTCATAGAAATCTGCCAACACTCAGAATCACTTCGTGAGTTCTGAACAGGTTTCACCCTACCTACTTTTTCCGGTCTACTGGCCTGTCGTTTTTTACAGCCCTTAGTCTGTTAGGCAACATGGCTCCAACCCTATCTCCCATCTTGTAGGAACACTGCTTTGTAAACGTCATTTTCTTGTGCGTTTATCCCAAAAGGAGTGGGTGCAGCTCCTGCATTAGATAGCAAGATCACAGCAGCCTCCTCTTGCATGGTTATCAAATTCTCCCTTAGCTGGGCATATCCTCTTCTTTTCTGGATCAGACCCCTCTGTTTTTTTCGTAGCTTCTGTGATGATAAACCCCCAGAATGTGGCCTTCGCTGTATCCCACACATCTCTGCTGAACTTCCCTTGTATCATTCACCCCAAAAAAGCATTTCATTTTCTTTTGCAAGAAATCTCTGAATACTGTGTCCCTAAAAAGGAAATCATTGCATCGCCATCTAGAATATGTCTTTCCATTACCACTCAAAGTTGGCGTCGCCCGAACCATATCATGGTCTTACCATGCAGTCATATTCAACTGCACCTTACTAACAGATCCGAGGGGCTCAACTGCCAACAGGAGAAAGTCTAATCTGGGGCAAGTGTTATGCAGCAGTGAGAAAAAAGTATACCCTCCTGATAGAGCAGGCTCAGATCTCCATAGCTCAGCCCAGTAGTATTCCAAGAAAAGACTTTAGAAATCATCGTGTTCTTTACTCCGAAGCTTCTGGGCGCCCACCTTGCCCGATTTCCAGTCTAGTTCGGGGTGCCTTATCATATTAAAGGGTCTGCCTAGTATCATAGACCCTTCCGACAACTTCTCCATTAACGCAAACTCTGAACGAATAAAAGTTATTTGGCCATGGTTGGCGGCATATAGAGAAGCCAGAGGGACATGCTGCACCCCTATGAACCTCTTAATCATGAGCAGCCTCCCCTCAAACGACCTTTTGATTTGGATCTCTTATTTTAAGAGCCTTTGCCAGAATTATGCCCACTCCCCTTCTTACTTTCCCCCTGAGAAGTACAGAAGGCATGTCCCACATCTCCTCCTATCAGCCTAGACTCCTCCCCCGTTTAAAATGGGCCTTCTGCACAAACAGTACAGATTGATGCCACTGCCTAAATCCCTGAGTAGCAGAGAAGTGTTTGTGTTGAGTTTAGCCCTTCCACATTTAGCGTCGCCACATTAAAGTCACCTATAATCGAAAATTGCAATGCCTATTTGTATCAACCATATGCTTATCAAAAAATTCCAAAATCTTATCCATACACCCCATCCATACACCCCTACCTAGGGATCAAAAACCAAGCATGTTCCCTTAACCCCCCCGCCCCTCCTAGCACCTATACCCCACTAGAATCCCTCCCCAATGAACTATGAAAAACAATAAGAACAGTACATTGGGAACTCGGACCCACAAACCACTGAGACACCCAGACATTGACGTCTCACTTCGGAGGACGGATTGTCACCACCACACCGCTCCTTTCATAACAACCTAAATGTTCCAGCACTGCGTTGTAAATCAGTTATTACCCCAACACAAAGTTTAATACAAATTTTCCCTACCTCAGAATAGCCCGGTTTTATGTATCGGCCCAATTATTTTGGTGAATGAGCATTCATTTTCTGAAATGTTCATGCCCCTGACACTTTTTTCCATACAGAAGGCTGAGCAAAGGCCTTCTTAAAATGTTCCCTGCAGTTGGTAATCAATAGCAGCATGTTAATTTTGCAGCACCGACTCAGCCAAATCACCTTTTTTTTTTACATAATATCGTTCACCCCGAATTTCAAAGGGTAGTGCGATGGGATGTCTCCATAGGTATCTTTTCCCCTCTGACTGTAACCACGAAATTAAAGGGGTCTACATTTCCACCTTTGATCGAGGTTATGCACTGATAAGTCCTGAAAGAATTTCATTGTGGATCCGACCCACTCAAAAGTACCCATATCTTTCATTTCCCTCGGGATATTGTCTTTGTCCTTCTAATAGTGTCACTTGACCACAAACCAGCTCCTCAGTGAATCCTGTCAAACTGAGTTGTGCTATTGCCGTATGAGCCCAGTAGTGTTTTAAGCATATGGCCCACATACCTCTCAATGTCTCTGGCGGATTCCCCAGTCCCCACAACTGTATGTTATTCCTTTGTTCTCGGTTTTCAATGTCATTAATCTTGCTTCTCACTACTCTCTCCTGAATCTCAAGCTCCTTAAGCCATACATCCATCTTGGCTTCCACGACCACTGCAGAGAGCTGATTATTTTCTAGGTCCTCAATTCTGTCCTCAGCCTTCTCCACACTCTCATTAATTATTGACAGAGAGGACTTCACGTCAGTCCTAAAGGCCTTCATTTCTTATGGGACACCATAAATATCTGATTGCAGGGGCTCAACCCTCCACCTTGTTGCACTCCAGCCTTGCTGGCGTCACCCTGCAAAGCCACCTCTATAGAACTCTATTTGTCTGTGCCTTTAACACTCAATATCCAATTTGCACCTTTACACACTATAACAAATATCTGTTGGGCCCCGGGGATGGGGGTGCATTCAGGGTCCGTCAGTCGCTCTATGGTGGTGGGATGGGAGTGAATCTGTGTGTCTCCTCAAATCAGCTGCATTACTCCAGAATGTGCTAACCATAGGCAGCCAACCGGGGCCAAAAAGCTGCACCTCGCCCCTCTCCAAACTACTCGAATCTTGTATGCTGCAATTCCTAGTGTCAGGCCAGTCTCCCAGGATCTCACCCCTACTACTTCCTCCCTTCAAAGTGCCTGGTCCTCCAGTTCCCAGAGGAAGGTTTGAGGGTTCAGAGCTGAATCAGCAATGCCAATATATGCACATAGGATTCCCTGGATCGAGAGATCACACCTGGGGCCAGCAGCCCATGGAAACTAACTGCTGTGAGCCAGTGATCTTCCTCAGTGGATCATCAGTCCCCCTCTCCAAACGTTCCTGCGTGAAGCAAGGTTTCTCTTGGCTCTCAGACACTCTTCTCATGTGCCACCAGGCCCTCTGTCTCTGAACCTCACTGTGTCGGATCCAGCTATCAGTCCCTCACAGGCTGCACAACCGTGAGCGAAGGAAGGGTCTCCAGTTCGTGCAAAGCCGTATCTGACCCGAATGGACCACTAGGCCTCCATGCGTCTTTGCTTTTCCCCGGCCTCCTGCGCCACCGCCTCGACCCTCAACTTTAAAAGTCTGGCACTAGGGTGCCCGAGTACAGGGGCCCGCTCGACTACGAAAATAAAGATAAGATTGTGCATGTGGGATTGTGCTGGAGCGCTCCTATGAGCTTCGGAGTGGGGAGCGAGCCGTTCAGAAGTCTGTCTTCTTCTGCGCCCCCAAGCGGTCTCACAGTCCTGTTTGTTTGATGTTTGTGATAGAGGAAGTCAGGTTTTCTCAGTCAGTGGTCAGAGAAGGAAGCAAGACCACCTGTCTCCTCATGGGCTTCTATCCCCCACTCCGACAATACCACAACAGTCTAGCCCAGTTTCTGCTGGTGAATTTGTAAAATGAAGGGGTGTAAATTATTTTACTGATTTGAATCAAGCAAGTGCACCTGAACTAATGTAGTAAGGTTTTGTCTGGTGCTTCCCCTTACCCATTTTTCAAAATAATTTCTTGAAATTGTGCATTCCACAGCAATCATTTCAGAAGAAAATGGGTACCTTTGTAGAATTTACACTACACTCAACAGGGTTCACTTGAAACACTCCAATAGATGCCAGGTCACCACAGCAAACAAGAACATTTTGTAACGGGTATTGATGCTGTTGGTCCCCAAAGAAATATCAGGAGGCCTTCCTCAACAAAATATTCCAGTATTCATGACTTTCAGCAGGTTCTGCCCAAACCAGATCATGAGGTCTGTCCCCCTTTCATGCTTTTTGCATCCAAAGAAAGTAATGAGGCTAGTCTCAACAATACAGGGCAGCATTGCCCTCATAAGACATTTTCATGCTGCTAGCACCTCAGAAAAGGCCTGTCTCAACAATATATGTCTACGCCGCTGCCCTTTCATGCTGCTAGTGCCCAAATCAAATCCTACAGTCTGTCTCAACTTCAGATCAGCTTAAACTATCCATCTTAATAAGTTCAAGACTTATAAACCCGCAGAAGATCCTTTGTGATAAATCCATGTGCTAAAATTCATTGTTGACAAAGTTATGCATGATGTTTACAACATTTGCCATCAGGAGAGCTGATTGTTTGCCATGTCTTATGCCTAGGGTGCAACTCCACCAAAACATTTGGAATGGGGTAGACAAATGCGTCAAATTGTGACTTTGTCAATTGCTAGTTCCTGGTCCATGTCGTTCTGCAATTGGGTCACACTACAGTTGAGGTGTCTTTGATGTATCAGTGGGCATTCAGAAGGCAAGTGCTGGGCAACTGATATGCGTATGGGCCCTGAATTTGTGCCATGGCATAACTTGAATCACTTAGCCTAACATCATACAATATTTATTTATTTTTACATATATACAGCGCTCTAAACCAGTAAGCATCAAGGCGCTGGTTACGGTGCAGTTTTCCAGGCAGACGTTCTTGTATACAAGTAGACAGAAAGTGTTAAGGGAGGGGAATGAGTTGGTGGTATCCTAGGTGAAAAGCCAGGTTTTCAGATGTTTGCGGAAAGACCAATAAGATTGCTCAGCTCTCAGGGCTGGCGGTTTCCACCATTTCACTGCGGTTACCCGGGAAACTCTAGCCACCGGCTCCAGCCCTTTTGAATCTTGGGGTGATGAGGAGGGGAGCATATACAGATCTGGTTGGTCTAGTTGAATGGGCTTTAGTGATTTTCTGTGAGAGGTGGCAGGGGGCAGAGTTCGGGAGGCACCTGTGAGTGATAGACCGAGTTTTGAAGGTGATTCGTTCTCATATTGGGAGCCAGTGAGCCTTTCTTCTTGTGGCAGAGATGTGTTCTTGCCTGGGAATGTTAAGGACAGCTGGATGGACAGCATTGTTTTGGATGACTTGCAGTTTATGGATATTACACATAAAGGTCCCTGAGAATAGCGCATTGCAGTAATCTAGTTTGCATCCAATGATGGCCCGGGCAATGGTAAGGCAGCTGTCGGCGGAAAGGAACAATCTGCAGGCGTTGATAAGTTTGGTTGTGTGGCCCGCAGGGGAGGCAATGACATTGATTTGACACGTCAGAGAGAATGAGGCATCCAGGTGGACACCCAGTGTATTCACTGTCGAGCAGACCAGGATTGAGATGCCGTTGATGGTTAAGGAGGCAAAGAGAGGGTTAAGGTTTTTAAGCACTGCCGGTGGTCCAACAAGGAGGATTTCCGTTTTTTTATTGTTAAGACAAAGAAGGTGAATAGCCATCCAGACAGCATGTAATGTGTCGGAATCGTCACAGTAGTTGCCTGAGAGGGTTTGGAGGATTTGGGTATCATCGCCATAGTTGGTATAGGGGATACCGAGTGAGTGTAGAGGTCGAACAGCGGTTTAGTGAAAATGTTAGAGAGTTGGGGAGACACAAGAGCCTTGGGGACCGCTGCATGAGATTGGCGCGGGGGGGGCACTTGCATTTTCCGCAAACGATAATGTTTCTACCCTCCAGGAATGAGGTGGTCCAGTGCGTTGCATCAGGCAAGAAGTTTGCTGCCCAGGTGATGTGCTGGCAGCAGATCTTGTGATTTACCAGGTCGAATGGTGCTGAGAGTTCTAGAAGTAATAGGAGTGCAGACATGGTGGTCAGTCCAGGGGCACGGAAGGTTGACTAAGACAGAGACCTGACAATTGAGGTATGTTGCCCAATCCAGAGTGCAATCTTTGGAATGGGTGGTTCTGTTATACATTGTCTGAATCCTAGAGCATTGAGTGAATTGGCTACAGAGGCAGCATTAGTGTCTTCATTGTCATTGAGACCTAGGTTAAGGTTGCCCAGGATGAGGATTTTAGAGGTGGGTTTGATGTTGGCACTGAGACTGTACGGGAGGTCCTCTCAAATGATAGCAGTGGACCTGAAGGGTGATAGATGTCATGCATGGTGATGGTGGCAGTGTGGGATAGTGGTAGTTTGATAGTGAGCATGTCCAAGTTGGGTATTTGGGAAGTGCTAACCTGTCTGGCAGGTAGAGAATCTTTTGCAATCAGTGCGACCCCTCCACCTCTAGAGTTGATTGTTGTTCCGTAACATAGTGAAACCCAGAGGGATTGTATTTGACAGGGTGGGGCCTGAAGCGCCATATAGCCAAGTTTCTGAGATGGCTAGGATTTCCAGCTTGTTAGCCGTGATAAGGCCTGAAGGTTGGTCTTGTAGGGCATATGTAGGCTAGTTTGCCCACTAAACAAGAGTTCCAATGGTTTTCAATCACTCCTGTACCAGGTACTTCCACAGGCCTACATAAAGCCTACGAGACTCTTACACAAATCTTCAAAAACATTTTCAAGTATTTTATTTACTTAAATGCATCAAAATCAGTTCATTGTCATAGGACTACCATCCCACAAATATTGCAGGTGGAGGGGATACTCCAAAACACAATGCCAACAAATAATTAACATTAAAATAACAGTGTATATCACACTTGATTTATCACCACTTAAACATCCATCCAGTACATACAATTCCTTAACTAATACTCAATAACCCAACATGTTTCATTCCTTTCCATTCATTATTAAAAAAAAGATTTTAGGAATTTCTTCTGGGAGGCAATTTCTGTGTTGCTTTCTTCCTACAGTTTAACAGAATATTTTCTCCAGACCTTTCTGGAAAATGCCGAATTAGCGACACTTCCTGGTTCTTCATTTCACCAGTGTAGATTTATCTGTGGAAGTAACCTATAAGAGTGACATACGGGGAGGGACTCAATACCTCAGTTCCAAATTTCGTTTTTACAAATGAGCAGATTATTCAACTATAATCGCAAGAGGGCACCACTAATGTGCAAGGGACAAGCAATTGCCTAAATTACTGTAAGAAAGACTATCATAAATGCATACTCACCCTACATGTGTCTTATTTCTGTAGCTAATGGCACAGGCATGAGCAAGCTTCCACTCGGCTGTCTTCTTAGCCATGAAAACCTGTAGTAATATGTACCCACTGCTGTTATCCGCCACCTTAGCAGCGTTCTGTCACTGTCTCCTTAAACCCACGTGTCAATTTCTATTGTCCTGCAAAAACATTATTTGGAACTGCATAACTACCATGGTGTCACCTGCGAGTACCTCTGTTTGTGTTCCAAATCAAGCTTTGGCATGAGACTTCTATGTTTAATAGCAAGTTTCATGTTTTCATCCTATCTCGGGAGGATAGTTCAGGGACAACATGCTCGCCTTGGAAGCAAGATGACACAGAGAAACATAGGTTTGATCCCCAGGTCCGTTCTTAGAAGCTTCTGCGTATTAAGCGTGTTCTAAATAACCTATCATATCATATATCATCACTTCATTAACTTTACTACTGATGCCAGTGCTTTTCACCTAAATGCACGTATGTTTATGTTTTCCTTGCATCTTAAAGGCAATTAGCCTCTACACACGGCTCTCGAATGGATGTTGTTCTACTTCCCTATACATAATGGACATGCAGAACGTTCCAGTATTATACATGTAACAAAACCAAAAGTACAAAAGGCTGCTTCTCCAGCATTGGATCTTTCATGGATTCACATGCTTAGAATATTCCCCGTCAGGCTGGGAACCCTCGGTATATTTATTAAGACGTTTTCCATAGGAAAACTTACGACACTTCTACGTCGTTTTGGGCTGCTTACACACGACCCAATTGGACGTAGGATATAAATAGCCCCGCACCGCGGCTCCCACCAGATTTCAGCCGTCTCCAAAATAGCGGGAGCACCTCGTGTTTTTTCTACTTTACAAGGTTGAGTTCTACTTTTTACAAGTCTTTCTTTCGCAATGTCTGGGAAGGCGTTGTTCTGCCCTTGTGCCACGTGCGGACTGAAGAAAGTCTATGAAGGCGATGGGCACATGGATTGTCTGTATTGTCTACACCCGCATCATTCTGCGGACAGCTGTGAGATTTGTAAGGGTTTCTCACAAAAGACGCTGAAACATCGGAATAGGCGTCTGGTGACGTGGCTAAATGAGGGAACCTACCCTTCATTGGAGGTAGGGTCTGCACACAGTCTGGCATCGAGGCCTAAATCTTCGGTAGTCCATCGCCGATCGGTGTTGGCAGAGCCCCCGGTGAAGAAGCCACGTCCTACGGAGAAGCGTCCCTCAGAGAAACATTAGGTGAAAGAGGCCTCTTCAAAACATGGACAGGATCGCCATCAAGGGAAGTAGTCTTCTTCATCTTTGTCGAAAAAAGGAAAAGATCTTTTAAAAACCTCCACCTCAGGAGACCATCACAGGTCTTCCTCGAGTAGAGACTCGACGAAACACAGGTCTAGCTCAAAAAAGGCGGGATCGCCTAAAGAACCTGCGTCACAGCTACCGCTATCGTCGACAGGATTTCCGTCGTTGACAGGCTCATTACCACCCGCGCAAGCAATACCTGCAGTGGCTTCGTCGACACCGGCAGCAACGATTGAAGGGCCTACGGGATTGACATCGTCGACAGTGGATCCTACAAGGGCTTTGCAACCGGAGGTGTACGACGCAGTTTTGCCAGATACCCTATTGCAGCAGGAAAAATTCGCAGTCGGTATTATCCTTGCAGGTGTTGACCACACTGCCGTCTCTTTTGATCCAATTGGACGCAAGGTCACCCCCCTGTGGGGACACCTACAGAGATACTGGCGATGCCGGTCGTCGATGATCCAGGTCCCGCTCCACGGCTAACAACGGGGATGCCGTCCTCCCGTCCAGTTAGCGAGGAACCTCTACGCTCACACTCGGAAGAAGGGGAATTGCCAGGTTCGGAGTCTGAACAAGAGCCTAGAGATTCCTTTTCAGATGTTTCGTCATCACCTTCGAGGGATCCTACATGGGAATCGGAGGCAGAAATGGAAGCGCCTAGAAGCCCGGCTCAGCCGTCTCCGCCAGATGACATCGGCTCCTTTCACGCGATGATGGACAAAGCCTGTATTGAATTTGGTCTGACCCCTGAGGAAGAAAAGAAGGAATGCTTCTTATTTGACCATATGGGGAAGAGGAGAAAATCAGTCTTCTCATTTCCCATTCTGGACCACGTTTGGCAGGAAGGCTTGCGAACCATGCGCCATCCATTTTCGGAACCAGCAATCAAGGGCAGATTGGAAAAGAAATTTAAGGCCCCGGATTCTACTTCTAAATGTATGACTGCACAGCCCTCCCCGGAGTCGGTAGTGTCGACGGCGGCAGCTAGAAAAGCCAGGTCGCAGCATAAGTGTACAACACCTCCGGACAATGAAGCTAAAAGGCAGGATGCCTTTGGTAAGAAGGTCTTGTCGGTAGGAGCAACGACGGTTAAAGCGTCCAACTCGCTGGCTATCATGGCAAGATACGACCGGGAGATGTGGCATCGTTTGGCCCCTATCCTAGAACACCTGTTGGAGGAGCACAGAAAATCAGCCATGTTACTGATCCGTGAGGGGGAAGAGGTATCAAACCATTCGATCAACATCGCTGTGGACTTTGCAGAATCCGGGTTCAAACAAATAAACAACGGAGTGGTTTTGAGAAGGCAAGCCTGGCTGAAATGTACGAACTTTAGACCGGAGGTCCAGTATAAGGTGCTGTTAGGAGGAGGTAAGTGTTATACTTGGACAACCATCTTTCATCTGTTTGTCATCGTACACCTTGCATCATGCATCCTAGCTACCATGGAACCCCACTGCTATCATTCAGAAATGGTTCCAAGCTCTAGAGTGCTGGTGTTGGGGAAAGAAGAGAGGCAGAGTTGTGTGGTCCCTGCTGGGGGCCGTTTCCCCTTTGATATGAACCTGTTATTCAATAAACGTTTCAACTACAGATGAAGTTTCCAGAGTGCGTCATTACAAATTAACATTGCCGACGAGGACTGGCCCAGGGAACCAAAGCCCCCGGCGAACAGGAGAAGTTTATTATGCGCATCTGGTATGAAAAGATGGATTTCTCATACTACTGAGGAAGAGCTCAGTCTCACGCACTTGACTTTGAGCACAGCGCTGATGCCAGGAGGACACTGCTTTATGGGATTTGAGAGGTGAGCTCACAAGGATTACGGAGACTGTGTCAGGAGCAACATCTTGAATAGGCTCCACTGCACGTCGTGGAATATACACAGAGGTATTCAACCACTGGATCTCTACGGTACATGTACCTGATTTTCTACTTTACTCCAGCCCTGGAGCGCGCGGAACGTGCTCTCCGCATCACCCGCTGTTTACTTTCAAGACAGCATACATAACCGAAGCTCCACGGCACTTCTTCCCTGACATTTCAGCACATCACTACGGCCCCCAAGGAAAGGACCTTGAAGCGTGGCAGACATTTTGAAGTGCCCATTGTGTTCTGGCTGCAGCTACACGTCAGCACGTTCCCAGGGGAAGGGACCTCACAACATGGCGGCCATCTTTGAATTGTACTATTTTTCGGTTGATTGAAGCGTTGCAACTGTTCGTTTACATTAGACAGTGCTTCTTGTATTACGAAACGGTACCTTGCATCCATAATTTGATGAGAGTGACAGTACTGGTGGGCGCATGTATGAGATCCTCTGTTTTCCTTGTGATATTGAGGGACGCATCTTTAATGTGTTGTAACTTTGAGGAAGTTTACCATATAGTGGAGCAACTTTAGTGTGTTATAACTTTGAGGAAACTTACCATTGAGTGGAGCGCTGGCTCTTACCTGAGAGATGACATTGTCCTGATTTGAGCATGGCCAATGTACTTGCTCCAATATTTTTTCTCCCAACACCAGGCCAACCGAAGGTGCGTTGGTTTGACTGGAAGGAAGGTTTTCATAAGTACGTGTTGGCAGTCTTTGGGCCCAACTTCTCCAATGAGCGCAAGGAGTCCCTGCTTTTTCATTGTCTGGGGGCTGCAGGGCAAGAGGTATTAAAAAACTTCCTGAACCTCCAGATATCCCTGAAGGAGGCCCTTATGAGAAAACATTAGCAAAGTTGGATAAACATTATTGTATCGAGGAGAACATAATACTGGAACGATACAAGTTTGCGACAAGAAGCCAGAAGTGTGGAGAGAGTATTGAGGATTTTGTTACTGCTCTCAGGGGCTTAGCAGTTAAGTGTAGATTTGACCATTGTCAGGATGAGCATTTAAGGGATCAGTTGATGATTAAATGCTCAAACGACAATATCAGGAAAGAATTGTGGAAGGAAAGGAATTCGTCTTTAGACAGAGCAATCGAGATTGCAAAAACAGTAGAGCATACAGACAAATGTATAAGACTACTTCAGGTTGACAATCCATCCCTTGAAAAGCCTGAGTCAGATGATAATGAGGGAGCAATACAGAAAGTTTCCAAAGTGGCGCAGAGACACATTACAGAGCCTCCAAGACGCTCTGTGCAAATGGGCAGGAGGCCAGAAAGTCGTCAAGGTCCGGCTACTAGGGCTTTGGGCCAGCAATGGTCTTCGATGAGGGTGGTCAAAAAAGCTACCTGGTGAGACTAATGTCTTTAGGAGTGTTAAGGACTCTGGCTATTCTAACGGTCCTCTAGGAAGGAGGTGTTTCAGATTTGGAAGCCTATCACATTTAGCATCTGATAAGGATTGTTATGCGATTCACATCATATGCAATGATTGTGGGGTGAGAGGACACATTGCCAGGTGTTGTAGGAATTTTAATGCTTATACAGGGCAAGTACATGAAGTCAGTGTAGAGTGTGAAGATGACCCTTACAGTGAAACTGGTAGAGAGGTAGTGTTTTCAGTGAATGCCATTGATGGGAAGGTCAAGAAAAAGAAACCTTATGCCACTGTGATAATTGGAGGGGTACCAGTGTCTATGCTCATGGATAGTGGAGCAGATTACACTTTAATAAGTGTACAAGTGTGGAGAGAAAGGTTTGGATGCTGTACATTATGGGAGAATATTATCAGAGCGAATGCTTATGGAGATGTCCCCATAGATATCATAGGATGTTTCGAGGCTGAACTTCAGTTTAAAGACAGGAAGTCTACAGGGACAGTGCATGTGGCCAATAGAGGTGGAGAACTCCTTTCCTGGAGTGATCAAGCAGAACTGAGAATACGCCTTGAAGCAAGCCACCCTGATCAAGTGTTGGCGGTGAAGAGTGAGGACACCACCACTAGCATAACTGGTGGCGCAACCGGGGAGCAGACCAATTCTGAATCTGATAAATTAGGATGTCTGAGGGGGTTTGTGCATAAAATTCGATTAAGAAGAGATGCCATTCCAAAAATTGCTAAGCTGCGTACCATCCCTCTAGCTCTCAGAGAAGGGGTAGAAAAGGAATTGAAGAGGATGGAAACTGAAGGAGTAATAGAGAGGATCAATTCTTCAGAGTGGGTTAGCCCCATAGTAGTAGTTAAAAGAAGTAATGGGTCTTTGAGCTTATTTATCGACCTCAGACATTTAAATAGTATGGTGGTAGCCGATAGGTTTCCCTTACCAAGGATAGATGACCTTTTCGTGGGTGTGTCTGGTTCCAAGGTCTTTTCCATTCTTGACTTAAAATCTGCCTACCATCAGGTAGAGTTGCATCCTGACTCTAGGGATCTTACAGCGTTCGTTACCCCAATTGGTCTCTTCAGATGTGTGCGAATGCCGTTTGGGTTAGTTTCTGCAGCAAGTGTCTTTCAAAGTATAATGTACAGATTACTTGGAGGTGAGAGTGGTGTTGTGTTACCAGGACGATGTACTTGTGTGTGGGAAGGATGAACTAGAACATGATAAGCGGCTAAACAGAGTTCTGGACATACTTAAAGAAGCGGGGCTCACAGTGGCCTTGGAGAAATGCATATTCAAAGCCGACAAAGTAGTGTATCTTGGCCATGAAATCACATGGGAGGGGGTTAAACCCAAAGAAGAAGCCATAGAAGCCATACGTAGGATGGAAGCACCCAAATCGAAGGGGGATATGTTGTCCTTTCTTGGCCTAGTTGAATTTTATGGCAAGTTTATCAAAAGTCTGGCCAGTATAAGGTGCTCCATATGCCATGTGAGGGTGAGCAGTTGTTCGGGGAGAAGGTGGACGAGGCCCTAAAAGGCATGAAAGAAGATACGGACACGGCCAGGTCACTAGGAGCCCTAAGAGCGGTAGAACATTTCAGTCCTTTTGTCCCTTCCGCGGAGCCTCAGGGAATTCCCGATTTACTGTATCCAGGAACCAGAGTTTTGATAGGCCATCATACTCCTCCCAAGGTTATAGGCGTGCTGTCCAAGCGACGCGAAGAGGCCGAGACTACCAGGCTTCGAGGAGAAGAGGAAGATATTCGTCGTCCACAAAAGGCAAGCAGTCAAAGTCCCAACAATGACAAGCTTCAGGACGTCCTGGGAGGCAGAGTGTCCCGTCGCGTCGACGAATGGGAAAAAATTACATCAGACGTTGGGTTTTGGACCCGGTAAAACTAGGCCACTCGTTGCAGTTCAAAAAGACGCCATCACACATTCCACCTGTGCATTTGGCGCAACCCCATCTTCTGATATTACAGCAAGAAGTGGTGCTTATGCTGCAAAAGGGGGCTGTAGAATTTGTTCCGGTGGCCGAGCGAGGTCTGGGAGTTTACTCCTGTTACTTCGTGGTCAAAAAACCCAACGGCAAGTGGCGACCCATTCGGGACCTTCGGGTTCTCAACAAGACTCTGCAAAATTTGAAGTTCAAAATGCTTACGCTTCAGGAGGTCATACGATCTTTACAGCCGGGAGATTTTCTGGCGTCGTTAGACCTGCAAGATGCATATTTCCACATACCCATGCGTCGACGACATAGAAAGTTTCTAAGGTTCGTAGTCGGTCAGAGTCATTACCAATTCAAGGTTCTTCCTTTCGGACTAAAATCTTCTCCCAGGACGTTCACAAAATGCTTGGCTCCAGTGGCAGCATGGCTACGAAGAAAAGGTCATTATGTTTAGCCTTACCTGGACGATTGGCTGAGAAGGGGCACGTCGTCGAGAAGGGCGCAAGCAAGCCTAGAGACCAGCAGGCAACTTCTACAGCAGTTAGGCTTTGCAATCAACTTCGAGAAGTCCTCCTTAGCTCCTTCAAGCTCCTGATATTTCTGGGCGCGGAATTCCAAACTCAATCAGGGCAAGTAAAGCCGTCCTTGGAGAGAGTTCAAAGACTCAAACAGAAAGCGAAGGAGTGGAAAACGGGCAACAGAGTGTCAGTCAGAAAATACAAGTGATTGCTAGGGGCCATGGCGTTGTGTATCCCATTGGTGAACAACTGTCGCCTTTTCATGAGACCGATTCAGGAATTTCTGGCAGACCGATGGTCCCAAAGCCAAGGATTGTGGTCTGACAAGTTAAACATCAGCAGCGATCTTCTACGAGCACTGCAGTGGTGGCAGCTCTCGGACAATCTAACGAGGGGGATGCCTCTGCAGGAACCGGATTTTCAATCGACGGTGGTAACGGATGCATCGCTAAAAGGATGGGGAGCCCATCTAGGGTCCCTACAAATTCAAGGTCAATGGTCCCCAGCAGAGTCTACTCTTCACATCAACATGCTGGAGTTAAGAGCTGTACTCTGGGCTCTGAAATCCTTTTTGCCACGCTTACGGGGATCAGTAGTAAGAATATTGATGGACAATACAACAACAATGTTCTACCTCAGGAAGCAAGGAGGCACTCGTTCCAGGACGCTCTGCAGCGAAGCTCAGGAGCTATGGCGTTGGGCCCTCAGGCAAGATATAAGCATGTAATGGCTTATCTTCTAGGAGTGAACAATGTACAAACAGACTATCTCAGCAGGGATATGAATCGGCTGCACAAGTGCGAGCTGGACAATCAACAACTTGCAAACATCTTCAAGAAGTGGGGTCATCCTCCCCTGTACCTTTTTGCAACCCAAGAGAACAAGAAATGCAAACATTACGCAAGCAGATGGCCACAACCCGGCTCATTGGGGGAGGCATTCTCCTTCCCGTGGACAGGCAAGTTCGCGTATGCGTTCCCTCCATTTCCACTCATCCGACGGACCCTCCAGTGGATTCACAGATACCCATGTCGTGCGATTGTAGTGGCTCCTTGCTGGGCGAGACAATCATGGTTTTCGGACCTGCTCCAGCTGTCGACAACAGAACCAGTGAGGTTCCAGAAGATTCCGAACCTTCTATCGCAAGACAAGGGAGCAGTTTGGCATCACAACCCGGATGCCCTCAGCCTGTCAGCCTGGCTCCTGACTTCTCTGAGTTTGGGGCCCTGAGCATTTCCTCGGAGTGTCGACGAATTTTACAGGCAGCGCAAGCTCCGTCCACGAACACTTCATATGCATGTAAGTGGAAAGGGTTCTCTGTGCGTTTCAGGGATCAACCAGGTGTGGAACCCCTAAACATCACATCAGAACAGGTTCTTCCATATTTGCTACACTTAGCAGAAAGAGGTTTATCTTTCTCCTCCATTAAGGTTCATTTGGCAGCCATTTCAAGATTTACTCGTAAAAGACATGCAACTCGGTTGTTCAGCGATCGACTGGTTAAACATTTCCTGAGCGGCTTATTTCGAACTTTTCCTCCACCTAAAAAGTTTCTGCCCAACTGGAGTCTCAATCTGGTACTGTCTGCACTAATGAAGGCTCCATTTGAACCTATGTCGTCGTCATCATTGACATTTTTGTCGTGGAAAATGGCCTTTTTAGTGGCTATTACTTCAGCAAGAACACTTTCGGAACTGCAAGCATTTTGTCATTGATCCCCCATACTTGCGGTTTTTCAAGGACAAAGTGGTGTTGGCAACCAACCCTCATTTCATACCAAAAGTCCCAACCACATTCCACAAACATTCTTCAATTGTGCTGCCAACATTCTTCGCGACAGCCTCTTCTGTTGCGGAGAAAGCTCTTCACACGTTGGATGTCAAAAGAGCTCTGAAGTTTTACCTCTGTCGTATGCAAGAGTTTAGGGGTACGAGACAACTATTTTGTGGCTTATGGACCTTCGGTGAAGGGAAAACCAATCTCCAAACAAGCACTAGCCCCCCCTGCGTGTCGTCGACCATTGCCTTCTGCCTATCTAAAGCAGGGAGGCCTCTGGAAGGACGTCCAAAGGCTCATTCAACAAGATCCGCCTCGTCATCGGCGGCTTTGTGGTCCGGAATCCCGATGGTGGACATCTGTCAAGTGGCATCCTGGTCGGTGCCGCATATATTTACTCAGCATTATTGCCTAGAGCAACAGCATGCAGCGGATATACAGGTGGGACGAGCAGTCTTGCGACACCTATTTCAATAAGGTAAGCCCCACAGAGGGGTGTATTCTCTTGTTAATGGGACCATGATTGGGTTTTTGTACGGCTAACTGCATGTGCGGCTCTGATAATATTGGTTTGCATTGCACACCTCCAAATGAGGAGTACTGCTATATAATCTATTCTACGCATGTGAATCCATGAGAGATCCAATGCTGGAGAAGGGAGTAGTTTCTTACCTGTAACTCCATTTCTCCAGCGTAGGTATCTTTCATGGATTCACATGCGCCCGCCGGCCTCCCCTGAATGCAAACTTTATATGCCCCTACTACTTTGGGGGTTAAAATCTGAAGGGAGCCGCGGGGGCAAGGCTATTTATACCCTATGTTCTATTGGGTCGTGCGTAAGCATCCCAAAACAACGTAGATGGGACACAGAAGTGTCGAAATATTTCCTATGGAAAACGTCTTAATAAATATACCGAGGGTTCCCAGCCTGACGACGGGGAATATTCTAAGCATGTGAATCCAGGAAAGATACCAACGCTGGAGAAATGGAGTTACAGGTAAGAAACTACTGCCTTACTTTTGTACCCTGTGCCATATCATATTTGCAGGTTTCCTAGTCATACTCTGGTCAGTCACGCTCAACAAAGGTAAACCTTCCTTGTAAATGCACTCCGCACACACTGCCATGCTTTCAGCTGCACGTTTCTTTTTTGCCTTAAAACGCAAGGGTTTACAGAAAAAATGGTGAAATTGAAGCTTAAAAATCCCAGTGCGTCTCTGTGTCATGCTGCTAGGGCTTGCTGTGCTTTTATTTCCAGACACGAGTCCTTCCGGGCTGGTTTCTATTGTGGCAAGGAAGTTAACATTCGTAACCATGGTGAAATACCATTCGTGCACTGGGTCCTTTCTTCTAGCTCTCGCCCAATATGGCACCCTTAATTAAAATAGCCGTATCGCTACTATCGCTGATTGTTCTAAGAATACATCATTTTTACTGCATCAACAGATCGTATATATACAATTCCTCCTCATTCTTGATGTGGGCTGGATGAATCTGTCTGTCAGCCTCATTTTTGATATATCTTTGCTGTCTGTCCTCAAGTCCACATAAAGTGACCTGGTTCACCAATCTATTCACACAATAAATCATCAGTGTGTCAGTGGATTACCATTCCTCAGCCCGGGTTGAACTTTTTGTCGAATAAATTAGTTAATTCTCCTTTTCTGTACGTTTCCTTTTATCCAAATTGCTGTCACTTCCAGGCTTCACGTGGTACAGGATGTTCCATTGATATCTTCTGCCTTCTGTATTCTTTCAATAAAATGACTCACCAAAGGGGCAGTATGTATTTGATTTTTTTTTTTAATGCAACTCTTGTGCTCTGTGATCCGGGTTTTTATTTTTCTCTCCGTCTTCCCTATGTACAGCTTGTCACAGGACATCGGATTACGTACACCACCGTTGTGGAGTTACAATTTGTAAAGGTATTTTGGGTCCAGTTTCTTGACAGGCCTATGTCAACTGTGGTGCTCCTCTGTGTCTGTTTACAGCATGAACAGTTAACACAAGGTGCATGTTCAACTGGTTTAGCAAGACCCCAGGACTCTAATAGCTTTTTGCCTTCGCTCCTGTCCTAGTACATTATTCCGAGTCACTTGGTCCCTGATATTCTTACTTCTTTTGAAGGCAATCGATGGTCTCTCCAGCGGACTTTCACCTTGTTCCAGCACATTCCAGTTCCTATGGATAATTATCTGGATCTTATTGTTAGCAAATATTAGTTTTTCCTATTCTTTTCCTCTCTACTACTTTGTTTCAGTAGGGCTTCACAATTACTATTCTATGCTCTTTTCATCGCTCTCCCCATTAGTTTGGATGGATACCCCCTCTTGGAGTTTTTCCCTCAGATTCTCAGCTTCTTGCTTGTAGTCTTGCCGATTGGTGCTATTTCTTTTCAGTCTGAGGAACTTTCTCAGGGGTACATTATCATGTGTATGTTTGGGATGGAAGCTACTGTAATGAAGTAGAGAGTTCTTTTCAGTTTGTTTATGGGATGGTTTCACCATCAGCTTGTTGTTTTCAGTATCCACTGAGATCGTTAGATCCAGATAATTAATGGTGTTGCAATGTATTGTGTGCATGATCTTCAGGTGGACGTCCCGCTGATTGATCCAATCAAAGTTGTTTTTGGCTTCCGTTTCGCTCCCTGTCCAAATTATTAACACATCATCTATATATCGACGCAATAGGCGTAGACAGTTTTTGTAGGTGGTGATGTCTCCATAGATTAATTTAACCTCAAAGTATTCCATGTACAGATTAGCGACACTCTGAGAAAGTATTGTATTGTATTTGTTTATAATATTGTCAATTGAAATGGAAGTAGTTTTCTTTTAGTGCAACTTCTGCACACCGCACAATGAATGAAATAGGTGTCCGGGTGTCTGTTGTAGTTTTATCTAACCTCTCTTGTATCAATTCCAAGGACATGTCCTGTGGAATGCTTGTATATAAGGCCGCAACGTCCAAGCTAATCAGTAACTCTTGACTTGAATTAAAGGCCAAGCCTTCTATTTCTTTAATTTGCGTGGTATCTTTCACGTACAATGCCATTGCTTTCACCAGGGGTTGAAGATGGATATCTGCCAGTTTGGACAAGGGTTCTAATGCTGATTCAATGCCTGACACTATCGGTCGACCGGGGGACTTCACTAGAGTTTTATGAATTTTAGGAAGAGTGTAAAACTGGGGCATCCTTGGTTTATCCCCACTGGCCTGTGCCTTTTCAACCTTCAGAGCGATCATTGTCCCTATTTTCTTAGTGGGGTCACCCTTAAGTCTGAGATAACTGTTTTCCTCCGGAAGTTGTCTTTCACATTCATGCACATAATCCGTTTTATCCTGTATTACTGTGACTCCTGCCTTGTTAGCCTTACGTATTATGATGTTAGGATTTTCTGACAGAGATTTGATGGTAGCTCTTTCTGCCCTGCTGACATTCTGATACCAGCCCTTCATACTATTTCTATTCTCCAATTTACAAGGTCATTCAATACCTGATTTTCAAAAACACGTGCTTCTAGACTTCGAGTTTGCATGGGTGAAATAAAGGTAGATTAGTTTCGTAGGCCACTGTCATTTTCTTTCTCAGTAGTCTCTTTGTCCTTAAAGAATTGTTTTAGATGAATGTTCCTCATGATAGCACTGAATTCCTGCCTGAATGGAAAGCCATTATGTTTGTGGCTAGTTACAAAACCCAGGCCACGTTCCAAAATCGAACATTCATCATTCGTAAGCCCTGTGGTTCGACAAATTCACCACAGTGCTCTCATGCTCATCGTGACCCTCAGTTGTATGTCCCAGTTCTGTGGGTCCTGTTCTAAAAAATGTTGGTCACGTCCGGTGTCCTACCCCATCCTCCTCTAGAATCTTGTCCTCCTGTTGTTCTGCCTCTCTGAAAGATATTTGTCCTACATTACTGCTTCCCTCGCTTGAACTGAATGAGGTGCCCCTAAAACACACTCTACGCTTATCTCTCCTCTGTCCCCCTTCTACTGAATCCTCTTGTTCTCTTGGATTATAATTTTCTTGCGTATATCTAAACACTTTTCAATGGCTAAAATGCTGTACGTCTTTATTCATTCTTCGTATTCTTCCTTTGGTTAGGTCTTCTTTAAATTCTTTAATTTCCTTGAGTCGTTCTTCAACTCGCTTTTTATATAACTCCACTGTGACTAATTTTTTGATTTCCTCTTCTAGAGTCTGGAGATCTACAGTGATCTTCTCTGTGACCTCCTTTGCGGTATCGATAATGAGAATCACCCAGTCTCTCCACATTTATTAGCAATGTAGCTCCATTGGATGATAACGTTTTTATTATCTAAAAATAATCTGGGCTCATTTCTAACCACTACTCCTTGCTAGTTTGCCCACAGCTGTGTGCATCGTTAGGTATTTTTTAATGTAAGTCGGGCTGGCTGGTAGTACCCGTTAGGTAGGTTCTGTGGACTCCTGCCAGCGATGCTGGATGGGGATTGGCTAAAGGCATGATTCCATTGCGCGGCAAGGGTAACTGCTGAGCTGAGGCAGGGTCCTGACCCTGTTGCAGGTAGAGGTGGCCTGGCAAGGACAGCTAACTGGGTGACTGGAGACGTGTGCAGTGTAGGTGAAGCATGTACGCGCAGAGTTGGGCGTTTCTCAGTAGGGTAGAACTCAGAGAAGTGGGGGGTAGTTGTCTAGTATACGCACCTAGGCGTGAGGGCCTTAGGTTACCAAGGGAAGGGTGCATGGGCAGATCGTAATGTGGGGGCTTGCTTGGTGTCAGGACAGCAAGTGGATGCTTGGATGAGGGTAGAGGTACAGTTAGCAGAGAATGCAGGCATACTCTGGGGGATGAAAGCAGAGGGTGTAATAGCTGAGTGGTGGGGAGTGAATTTGGGCAGGAATGGCACATGATTTACAGACGCTGCACAATGCACGTACCTAGGTGCTTGGTCGGGTAGTTAGCCCTGCCAGCCCGAACAGACCCAGACAGGCAATGTAGGCCTTGGACACAACCTTCGACTAAGGCTGGCTAAGCCAGCCACTGAAATCCAGCATGGTCATTACCCTGAATCGGCGGCCAATCGCATGATCCCTCTGGAGGGGCTTAGCCCAGAGCTGCTCCACAGCTAGAAGGTGCCTGGAAGTCATTGCATGACGACCCAGTGGTAATTTTTAAGTGGTGCTGATGTGCTTATACTGGGCCCATCTTCGCAGTGTGCAGGGCTTCCAGGAGATGCCCAGGGCTTGGTTGTTGCTCAGCCCTGGCCCAGACAGGCACTGTAGGCTTTGGACACAGGCCTTCAGCTAAGGCCGGCTCCACCTTATATGGCATAAGGCATAAAGGCTGGCAAAAGAATGATTTGCATGGAAATAATAAATGTGACCAACTCTGATGATGGCCAAGACATGGTAACAGCTACCTCAAAAACATTCTACCTGCCGCCCTAACAGACAGCACATCTCGTCACACAGCACCGAAATAACACAGGTTATACACTAGAATGTTCACCACTCGAAGACACCTTTTGAATAGATTGTGTCCTCCCACGTATGCCTCATCTTTGATATATTCATATGTCTGTTTGCGGCTTTGGAAAAAAAATGTCATAGTATAGGACGCAGTGCGTTGTTGAGTCGTGGCCTCGATGGCCTTCGTCCTATCCTCAGCCATGACTTCAATGCTGGTATAACTAGCGTGTGCGGTGCCTGTCGCCTCAGTTTGTTTTTTCTGCATGCTCAGCGTGCTTTGGACAGTTCATCGCCTCAGCGATTTCTCATTGCGTATTTTCACATTTTTGGAGTTTGTCAAATGGCTACATCGAAGATCGGTTTCAAACGGTGCTCCAATTGTGACACTAAAATAGCCATTACCGACCCACATCGGATCTACCTGTGGTGTCTGGCTGTGGACCACAGAGTCGACTGTGGTTCCTGTCACTCAATGACAGTGAAGACCTTGAGGAAGGGGAACCTTGTGGCAGGTAGGCCCTTTTCTAAATCCCCTTCTACTAACCCTTCAAATAGAGGTTGGACGACTCGAGGGAGCTTCACCTGTGAAAAGGTCTTCCAAACATTGGAAGCGCTCGAGATCCAGATCTTGTCATTCATCCTCGTCCTCATCACACAAAAAGATGAAGAAACAACACCATTGGTCCTGGTCGTCTTCGTCGGGCTCCTTTCCTGACAAACTAGTTAACTTTCCTAGAAAGTTAGTCTTCTACTGACTGGGAGAAATGTTGTCTCCAAGTGCTGGAAGTTTTGCAAAAGGCAGCTCCAAGAGCCCCTTTCGAAAGATCCCAAGAAGGCTTCAGAACCTACCAGTTAGGGTAAGATCGGGCAGGGTATCTTCTGAGACCACTACTCGCACCCCTAAGAGCCCAAGCAGTAAGTCTCCTCAACATCCGTCAAAGGAGTCTTCATCTCGACACAAATTGAAACCTAAGCCTTCCTCCTCATCTCCTGTAAAGTAGCAGGTGCCTGGCACATCAAAGCCACTGCTACAGTTGAAGCCATTAAAGTTGTTGACACCCTCAGCGCTTTTCACGCCTTCTACAGCAATAAAAGTCTTCGCAGACTTTGAGACATTCTGTTGACTTGGCGAAGTCTTTTAAGCCTTTACCTAAGGCTGATTTATTTAAGACCATAGGGTCGATTTTTAATGAGGAAGAAGAAGAAGAAGAAAAAGAAGAAAAAAATGTACCTTTTGTCTTTGAGTATGGTACTCCCAATGTGCCTAATAAATTCCTCTCAGAGGAGTCCAGATTGCAAACTTGTGTGGGGACACTGAAAGATGCTATTGGCTTAGACACCTCACCCGAGACAGATTTCACTACTGTTAGATGGCTCCCAGATTTTTGTCTCCAAGGCCGATGAGAGCCTAGAACAATTACAGGCAGCCAAGGTGGCGGCAGATAAATCGCTGGGAACAGTGATGCGCAAGCTTCAACAATCTCAAGAGTCTTCCCACGGCTGGAGGGGTCGGCCTTTTCGTTTCTACTCAATTGCTAGAGGAAGAGGCCAGTTTTCACAGAGGGGCCAATGAAGAGCTCTCTGTGGTTCACGAGGATGGAAAACTCACTCAGCCTCTGCTTCTTTGTCCTTGGCTTCAACAACAACCCCAAAACCCCTTTTAGTCCTTGGTTCAGAGGACTGCAGTGGGGGGCAGGCTGACTCTGCATTTGGAGAGTTGGCGGGGAATAACCTCCGATGCTTGGACACTGCAGACAGTGGCTCAGGGCTACTGCCTCCCCTTCGTAAGAAGACCCCCAGATTGTCCACGAGGGGTCCAAACCTGGATCTGCTCCTCCTACCGGAGATCTTCACCCTGTTGGAGAAAGGTGCAATAGTCTGTACCTGCAGCGGAGAAGAATCAATGTTGGCACTAATTTCTAATCCCCAAGAAGGACGGAGGACTGTGACCCATTTTGGGCTTAAAACACTTGAACTAGTTCCTCGGAAAGGACAAGTTCACAATGGTAACTTGTTCACAGATCCTTCAGGCCCTTCGACTCCAAGATTGGTTAGTGTCATTGGACCTTCAGGATGATTACTTTCATGTGCTAATTCATCACAAACACAGAACGTTCCTGAGCTCCGCAATTGGCATTTCTCACTATCAGTTCTGGGTCAATGCATTCAGCCTTACCTCTGTCCCGAGGATCTTCACCAAGCTCAAGGCAGTGGTGGTAGCAAGTTTAAGTAGGGATGGGATTCACATCTACCCCTACCTGGACGATTGGCTGATCAGAGCCTGTTCTCATGAACAGGCTTTGGATCAGCTCAGTCATACTTTCAACTTCATCCACAGGCTGGGCTTCTCCCTGACTTTCAAGAAGTCCCACTTGACACTATCTCAGAAGCTTCAGTTTATTGGAGCTGTCCCGGATTCGTCCTCGGGGAAAGGCTCTCCTCCCAAGTTGAGGGCCCTGTTATCTTTACCAGATGGTCCAACAGTTTCGTAGTGCCCAGTCTTTTCCGGCCTTCGACTTTCTAAGGTTGCTCGGCCTCCTGGCATCCTACATTTTCCTGGCACCAGAAGTCTGTTTGAGAATGAGGTCCCTTCAGTAGGCCCTCAGATCCTAGTTGTCTCAGTTCTCCAGCACTACTTCATGTCCCAAAGAAGGTTGCACAGGATCTCCTGTGGTGGGCCTGTCGGTAGAACGTGATTAAAGGAGCACCTTTTTGGCAAATATGTTCAGATATGACAATTGTGAGAGATGCCTCCTGCAGGAGTATGAGCTTCGAATTGTAACCTTTAGACTCAGCATTGTAGCATTCACATGTTAGCATGGGTTTGAAGTTCAACTGGGGCCAAGGGTTTGAAACTCATTACTGGACTCACGAGTGTGAGTCTCAGGCAGAATTAAATTGATGCCAATACACAGTGTGACACTTATGCCCACATTGTACTTCACAGTGCAAGTACATTTCTTCTTGCAATAACTTTCAGGGCTTTATCTGTGCAAAGCCCTGCCAATTGTCCTTGGCCTCGTGAGACTTGGCAAGAAAAATACACTTAAAAAAAAACACAGTAAGACTTTGAGAAATATAAACACAGTGTTAAATGCACGTTAAAAATAGAATCTCTAATACAGCAACTAAAATGACGTGAACTACTTAACCTAGGCTACCTGGTATTATAAGCATCACCAGCCTCACTTAACCTCATGTTTACCTAGATTTGTTGGCGGTATTCATGACTCATTTTGGCAGGGAAATCTTCCCCAGTCTTTCTGCCTGCCTCGCACAGGGTCAACCCAGGCAAGGACAGCTTCAGTATCATTCAGCTTGCCTGCACTGAACTCCGTCTGCCCACTCAGCCCTCTGCACCTTCGTCTGCCAGCGCTTGAAGAGGAATGAAGCCTACTCTGTCTCAAAACCCTTTTTATCAAACCTCTGGTCGATCTAGAAAGACACCTCCCCTTGACCAGATCATCCCACTAAGAATCGCGCAGTCTGCCTCTGTGTGCTTTCCTCATTGTAGTAACTGCTTTGCTGTAGAGAAAAATGTTTCATTTTTCTCTTTCGCTTCCTGCTCCAAAACAGTTATGTTTTAGCAGAACAAACTTCACATTTTTCAGCTACCACACAGCGCAGATTCAGCCTGCACGTTTAAATTCCCATTTTCAGAGCATCATGCATTTTTCTCAATCTGCACCCAGCTTATTTCATCATGGACTAATTTGCAATAAATGTTATTAAGGGATTCGTTACAAGTTAACTGGGGTTGGGTTAGTTAGTAGGTTATATTGTTAGTATTTTTTTAGTGCAGCTCAGTTCATTGAAACAGCATCCTGGAGCAAAGTGATCAATCTCTGTGCATTGACATCTATTTATTTATGCCTGAGACTCACACTCTTAAGTCCAGTAATTAGTTTCACACCCTTGGTCCCAGTTGAAGATCGAATTCACACTAACATGTGAATGCTACAATGCTGAGTCTAAATGTTAAAATTCAGAGCTCATACTCATACACTCCCTCACAGGGTGAGTAGCTCACATGAATGACCTTTCAATCAGCGGTCATTGGGCTCTGCCGGAGTCCAAACTTCACATCATCCATATACTTTCCTACGTTAGTAACTGTGCCTCTGTTATAATATGTTACTCACTCTAGTTAATATTGCCTCTTTGTAGTGTATGTACTCCTTGCTGCATTTTGCCATTGATGCAAATCACTGTTATTATATGTGTTAGGGAGAATTCTCTGTTTAGGCTGAATTTCCTAACCTAGCGAGTCCCCCAGCAGCTTTGCTGGATTTTTGGGGTTTATTTTTTTCTCCTGCCAAGAGTGAGACTCTTTTACCCTCACTCTTGGGCATGATTTGAGTTTGTTTCTTTGACTCTAGATGTGTTTAATGGGCAATGGGGTCTTTTACTCCATAGGGCTTCATGTGTTTTTGTGATGTGTGTTACACAGCACCCTTAGTGCAGTAACACAGGGGTGTCATAGTGTCCCCCCAGTATAGACTCCATACCCTGGGACTGACTACTGTCTCCCAGGGCATGTAAAGTCACCATTGACTTCACTAGTCTTGAATTCTGAACAGAACCAGTACAAACCATCATATTGTGGACGTACTGGCTGGGGCAATTCGATTGCTCCGGGGTCTGTTAGTCGAGGGGGCACGTCTCCGTCCCCCCTGATCGAGTTTTGGCTGGTGGCAGTGGATACTACTTTTTATATTCAACCGCGAATATTTCTCTATGGGATTTTCCCATTGTTCGAGGCTACTATCTTTATTTATTTAATTACGATAGCCTTGAACATACCGCCGGTTTATTTAATTATTATTAATTCTCCGGTTGGTATTTTTTGCCAAAACTCGGTTCTAAAATGGTGTTTGTGTTCTCTTCTGAGACTCCAACCCAAGTCGAGCCCTTTGTTCCACTTTTTGGCGGGCTTCTCCACAGAAGCCCTCCAAAGTGGTGCCACTCTGTCTGGGGTACTTAGGAGGGGTGGAGGGGGATTTAGGCACCCTGGACTGAGTTGCCTAGGCAACTCAAGTCGCACTCCGTCCTGATTGGCCCAAGTGGTGAGCCGGCCGGCTCACCACTTAGCATGTTTGAGTGACAGCTAGGCTGAGTGAATGGGGGTTTTCTGCATAAAAGCAGGGCTTTGGGGACTGGAACTTCAGAAGTCGCCACAGGACCTAAGAATTCAACGAGTGAGAAGCTGAGCCGACCTGCCACGACGACACCACCGGTGGAGCCCTGCTGGACCGCCTCACCACTTTTCCCAACGACAGAGGAGATCTCCCGCCGGAGAGTCTTCTTCCTTTGACTGGTGGGGATAACCAGTTTCACCGTCTTTTTGCCTTCCCGACGCATCTCGTGGCCGCCTTGCCTGTGCCAAGCACCCCAGCAACCGGAATACCACGTCTTACCGCGAAATAAAGGGCAATACCTTTAACCGGAAAACTCTGCGGCTGGTTTCTTCCCTGGCAGTGCTTCTCTTCCCTTGGACGACGACGAGACTTGCACCCGCTGCCAGGAACAACTGCCACCGCTGGAGGATCCTTCCCACTTAAGGTACCGTGTTCCGCCTGGCATCCCTTGCCACCGACTGTACGGGGTAGATTTAGCCCGCAGCTTTCGAACCTGGGTTAGCCTGGGACACCCTGGCTAAACTTTTCTGAGCCTCTCTAAACTCTTTCGAACTCTCTGCAAGACTTTCTAAGCCTAGTGTAACTGTGTGATCTTGGACGCATTTGTGCTCTGCTCTCTCGAAGAGTGGGCCCAGCCTAAGGACTTTGGCTCACAAGTGACTTTTGCTCTTCTGCCTTGCTAAACGTGTTCCTAAATCTGAGAGTGGTGTATCTTTCCATATTCTGTCTGTTTCCCTCCCTTCTTCATAAACTTATTGGAGTGCCATCTATAGTTAAGCGCTCACCTCTGTATGGAAATAAGTGGTGTTAACTAAGACTTATCTGATAAGGAATAAGGGTTGTATATATTATAATAGTAACTGTGTTTAGAGTGTTTTACAATAAGAGTGCTGGAGTGTTGCAAACAGTGTTTTTAAATAAATAATTATATACTTTGATACCAAAGCTCTGGTCAGTGTTTGTTTGTATTATTGTATCTGAGTGCCTATTGTGTATACTTTGCATACTGCCTAACTCTTCTTGAGGGAAGTCTGACTGCTCAGCCACAGCTACCAGACTGCTACCAAGTGGGTTTACTGCTATCACCTGTAGTCCTAAATATTTTGCAGTGTTCCCAAAGGGAACTGCACAGGTTTCTGCCTAACAATATGTACCTTTCCTTGTAACTATTGTACTTTCCTTAAGAAATGCGCCCGGAGGCCTTTGGGCCAGGTGCGCAATACAAATAAATAAATAAAACAAACAAACATCAACCTTTGAGAGCTGAGAGCAATAAGAGTGAAAGACTGTCCTGATAATGATGGACAATGCAGTGTCCATGTACTACCTCAACACGAGAGTGGGTGTAGGGTCAGTACCTCTGTGCAGAGAAGCACTTCAGCTCTGGGTTTGGGCACTAAGAGAAGGAATCTCTCTACTGGCAATTCACCCAGCCGGAGAAGAAAACAGCGGCAGACCCTCTGAGCAGGCAGAGCACTGTTTTATATGACTTTGGAGTTAGCTCAGGAAGTCCTTTTAGAGTACTTCGCCTTTTGGCTAACCCCTCAGGTGGATCTATTGGCATCCAGTGTCAACAGGAAGCGCAACCTGTTATTTCCTCAGAGAGAAGCTTTAGAAGACGTGTTCATAGTGGACTGGGAATTTTCACTTCTGTAAGCATTCCCACCAGTCCACGTCTTTCCTCCTGTCTTCTCATCGGCTTGAGCAAGTTCGATGAAATCCATGATCCTGATTGCTCAATATTGGGCTAGTAGATCGTGGTACCCGGAACTTCTAGAGATGGCCATCCACTGTTCAATTTGTCTTCCCCAAAGAGAGGACTTACTCTTGCAAGAGGGGGCTCTCCTTCATACAGAAATCAGTACTCTGAACCTTCCCGCCTGGTTTCTGAGAGGATAAGATACAAATATTGGGACCTTCCGGAAGACGTGATGGAGATGTTGCTTTCGTCCAGATGGGCAGCAAGTGGACACAGAAGGCCAGCAACAAAATCTTTGTATAGCTGCCTTTTGAATAATCTTTGCAGCTGGTACAGAGATAAGCGTATTGATCCTTTTACATGCAAAACTTCTACTCTATTATCATTTTGCCAAATCTGGCCCATCAGGGGCTTCATGTTTCCACGGTAAAGGGTAATTTGGCAGCGCTTTCCATTTTTAAGCATTCGCCGGATGAGGGTTCCGATTTCAAAATACCTATATTAATTCAGTTCTTAAAGGGACTAACGGACATATTGCCCCCGGTTCCATTTATTGTAGCGGCTTGGGACTTGAATTTGGTGTTGAGGTACCTAATGGAGACATCTTTTGAACCCTTATATTCTTGTCCACTCAGAATGTTAACCCTTAAGATTATTTTTCTGACAGCGATTACATCAGCACGCAGAGTCGGTGAGCTTCAAGTTCTTTCTTTCAAACCGCCCTTTACTACCTTTTTTAAAGGATAAGGTGGTTTTGAGGGTATGTCCTTCTTTCTTACCGGGTTCCATTTAGCTCAAAACATTGTGTTGCCTGCTTTTTATCCTCCTCCTCCTCATCTCTCTAAGAAGGACAGATTACATTGCTTAGACCCTAAGAGGGCCTTGAGCTTCTATATTTCCAAAATGTCCACAATCCAAAATTCATCAGCATCCCTGTTGGAGAGGACATGGTTAGCCTCAAGACCAAGGACCGACTTTACACCCCAGGTGGAAGGGTCTTCCATCACAAGCCGTAGTAACACCATGGTGCACAGCATACCCCATGCCCTTCACCACTATTAGGTACTCGGAGGGGAACTACGCACAATCTAGGCAGGGGCCTAGTAGGCCAGTGCCATCCACATATACACCCAAGGCGGCAGGCCAAACCCCTGCAGCATGTGAAGGACGTTTTTTTAAATAAATGTGTGGGCTTGATTCAGTCCCAGCAGATGGCAGGCATACTAAAAAACCTGACTAGGTAGGCAATGCCACAGGTGCCAGGCCAACGTCATGCACAAGCGCCCCCTGTGCCAGCGCAACCTGTGGGGCCACCCAGAGCACCTCTAGCTCCCTCAGCTGTGCAAGGGGCTCCTCCTCCTATCGCAATCCCGGCACAGCTGGTGTCTGTAGCCCCTACAGACTGGGCTCAGCCAGTAGCAGTGCTGACCCCTGCTGTCACGCCCTCTACGGTGTTGGACCCTACATCAGCGCAAGGGGATGATCAGAGGGTCACAGACAAACAGGATACAGACGAAAAGGAGGATACAGAGGTTTCAGCTGCAGCTAAAGCCTTCCATGATGGAATGGAGGGACTGGCAGAATTTCTGGGGGATCCCCCTCCACAACAGGAACAACCAGAGTCGGGAGTGCTGACAGAAATACTGATGTTCTGGGCTACAGAAGAACGTTGCGGTGCTGGCTAAGAAGGGCTGGGCCAAGCCTCACACCATGCAGCCGATTAACAAACGGTTGGATGTCGAATATAGGCAGGCAGAGGGTGAGGCCATTTTGCTGTCATCCCTCCTACAGCCGCATTCATCGGTTATAGTTGTGGCCTCCATGCACGCTAAGCCAGTCAGCTGCAGAATCGGGCGCCTCTGCAGTGTCACTCCTCTGTAGAGAGGTGTGATGAATCTGATTATGTCATTACTTCTTTCCCAGGGGTGACACCAGCTCATGAGGGCAGGAGACAGCAGCCACTACCTGATGCGGACCCTGGGAGCTGCTGTATGAGGGAGGGCCACATGGGGAAAGGCGACCCTTAGGGGAATGACAGGGCATCGTTGGAGGAAGTCACATTACCCCTCCCCCCCCTTCCCTTTTAGGGATGTTCCTTCTTTTCCTCATACCTTAATGGCATGTTGTGACTCTCTCCCTCAAACTCTTGACAGGTTTCCTTCGTAGATTCCCCAACATGATAGGGAGTGGTATGTTAATAACTGAGATGAGGAAGAGGCAGGCAGCAGTGGAGATTACTCACAGTGAGATCCATTGCCAACTTCAACATTGTACTAATGACACTGTGACAGTAACTGAGACGAGAAAGAGGAACAGAGTAATGAAGATGACTGGAATCAATAAGCAAACACAGGGGTCTCTATCCTTTGGAAGTTGCTCCATTCTGCCGGGAATTTTAGATGCACAGCAGCTGACAAACAGCGTGAGGCAGAAGTGCAGAAGCTGGGTAATGCTGTAAGGCGTACAGAGACCGGACAGCACGCTACGGGAGAGCACACCATTGGAAGCGAAGCCGAAGCGAACCCCGACAACATGAGAGGCAACAGAGTGACTAAGGGCTTGCCATCTGTGTTGGAGAGGCAGCAGGAACTGTGCAGAGTGGAACCATATGCAGCCAAGGTACAGCGGCTGATGGGACGTACACTGAGCCAACAAGCTGCACAGTGAAGAAACAAATAGACGGAAGAAGCATTTAAATCACCTGGTCAGCCCAAGGAATACGTACAGGCTATCGGGGTGCCTAAGAATTCATGCCGCTCCATGAAAGTAACTAAGGAAATGCTGAATCAAACCTTTGAAGGGTTTAGCGTGGTCTTAAACCATACCACGAACGGCCCATGCCTAAAAAGAGGAACTAAAACACATTTAAGTGCAAATGTTGAAACAAACTTTGTGAAACCGCAGGTGATAAGCTAACAGTGGGCAAAAGGAAAGATAACTGCATATAAATCCTGGCAGGAGAGTATACCAGGCAAAGTCATGTGTTGAAGCCCTGGCAGGAGAGTTTACCAGGGAAATGTAAATGTTTCAAAGACTGCATTCAAGACCTGGCAGGATAGTACACCAGGCAAAAAAAGGTGTCTAACAAACTACAGTGGAAAATAATCTCAAGGAAGACCCATGCCCTGGGGAATGTGAGTTGTTTTCAAGGTGGAGAGAAAACCTGACCGGGTAGTATACCAGGTGACATGCGAGTCTGGGACCTGCACCCAAATTGTAAATATTGGAAAGAGAAAACCAAAGACGATTCATGCCTTTTGGGATTTTGAGTTATCTTGAACATAAGGAGGAATCTGGGTAAGGGAGCCATTCCCTGGAACTGTGAGCACACGAGAAGAGTGAGTTACCCTCTTGGGTTACAAGGAACTTGCTTATTAATTGTTTGAACATTTACTTATTGTTAAAAAGGAAGCTGGGGAAGGGAGTCATTCCCTCGAGCTATAAACCTCGTCTATTGGGAACATTTTGGTTTGAATCCTACCTTTATGTTAGATTTGAACACTTTTGAGAATCAGATACAATATCCTTTGCACTTTAGTTAGTTTAGACTGTGAGACAAGAATAGGATTACGGACACAGGACATATTTTGCTTTACCTATCTTGACAAAGGACAGACCCCTTGGTGTGTGGTTGAGGTAGGGAAATACCTCCTAGGTTAGGGATAGGGAGACAGTTTCCAACCCCTTCTTGATTTGAATAAAAGTTTATAACCAAAAACCATGAGTCCTCTGTGTCTGCTCCTCATTCCCGACTCCTCACAAAGGACAAAACCTTGAAGCCTTTGGGAAGAAATTATATCTCAACACAGCACTATATTTGCGTCGGGCCAATGCAGATGCTATTCTCGCGGTGACCAATCAGAAACTATGGAGGGAGATCGCAGATTTCCTGCCAGACCTTCGGGTGCATAGGCAGGTAGCATTCAAGGCTGGCGTACAAGAGACTAAGATTGTAGTGCAGGACCTTATGGAGTCATCAGTGGCCCATATTGATACAGCAGGGCTGGAACTATGCATCACAATGGACATGCGACACACAGTGTGGATGAACGCAACGAGATTCAATTGGGATGTGCAAGATCGCATTCTGGACCCAAAGGGGTAGACTTGTTTTACTCGTCCACAGACGAGGAGCTTACTAAAAAGAAGGCACGTTCCCAGCCAGCCAAGTTTCTTGCCATTCTAACTAAGCCAGTAGCCAAGAGCTTTGCGCAGAGCAGGGCAGGGCAGAAACCAAGATACTTCGGCAGATTCAGGTGCTACCAGGACAGGAGGTCAAGACAACCGGAAAGGTCGCCTAGCCTGCAGATGCAAAAGCAACAGCGCACAACGCCAAAGGGGTTTTTCCCATCCTCAGCCCCAGACTATAAGAAACAATGAGGTTGGCGTTCGGGCCCCCGGTGGGGGGCATACTAGCCCTTCACAGTCCACGCTTGCGTCAACTGTTTTCAGACCCCTGGGTTCTGTCTGTTACTTCCACAGGTTTTTGGCTCCCAATTCCTACTAATCCACTGTTCCCGCCTGCCCTCGTTCAGATAGGGTCACCAGCGTTACGGGTGGAGATCGCTTCTCCTGTGAAAAGCATTGCAGTTGAGGAAGAGCCTCTCTCATAGACAAGTTCTGGCTCCTATTCGAGGATCTTCCCCATTCAGACAAAGAACCAGGCTGGCTTGAGGTGGTACTAGACCTATCTTCCCTCAACCTTTCCTTACTCCTCCAGAAATTCAAGATGGTAACGCCAGCGCATATTGCAGAGGAACTGCACGGGGGGGATTGGATGTGCTCCCTGGACCTAAAAGATGCATAATTGCACATCTCGATCGTGCAACCACACAGGCAGTTCCTCAGATTCACTGTGTTGTGAATGCACTTCCCTTTCTCCAGCCGGAAGTCTCAGTGGTCATCATGATGGACTTGTCTTTGGAGGGCTGGGGCCACTCTGGACAGCTTATCGGTTCATGGGATATGGACTACCCACGGCAGGGAGAAGCGCATAAATGTTCTAGAGCTCAACGTGATTCAGCTGGCTCTCCGACCGTTTCATGAACTCATCAGGAGCAAGGTGGTCCTTATCAGAACAGACAGCTCCACGTCCATATTTTACCTTAACAAACAGGGAGGAATAGGGTCCCCTGAGGGGCCAGTAATGCGAGGCGGACAACTGCTTGAGGATTTCTCAAAGTATGCCATTTTATTATTAAAGAAAATGTCAAAATGCCTCACCATCCCTACTCTGCTGAGAAATTCGCAGCCTAGTCTAAAAGCTAAGGGAATACACTCTAGCACAGCATAACTGGCCCGCACACTAAACAACAAACATAAAGAAAATGTATGGCAATTCAATTATACAAACAACATTCACAGTTCTTGAATAACCTTCTAATATCCTGAGTAATGTTCCCTTCCCCAGGATTCAGAGTCACCTCTGCAAATGTTCAACCAAAGAGAAACATTTTTTGGATCAGTTCTTGATATGTTAAAGTTAAAGCAAAAGTTAATTAACCCAAAGTTTCGCTGGCAACAATCTCTTCTCTTGGGTGAAATATCCACTTTCCACTTCTAGCAAAATGGCCCAACAGTAATCCTGGCCCCAATGTTTTGGCACCTCTTTGAGAAGATTTGCCACAGTTCAAAAATGTCATATCTACACTGCCAATGATGCACCGTTCTTGATTAACAGTTAGGATTACAGTTTTAGCATTCACAATGATGTGCGTCAGGGTTACTTCTTATTGCTGCTACTTCAACTACTACAGGTCTACTTGCTTCACCATGAGAGCAGTCACCTTTGTTCCACAGTATTCCACTTTGATTTGCAACTGCAAAGTTGCATCTACTGACAACTAGATATACCATCACAGCTTCAGTATTTTGGACAGCTTCATTGAATTGTACTTTTAGAGAGATTTTGACAAGCGATGCTATAGAACTCTTCAGATAGGCAAGGCACTCTTCCTCTGAATAACTTTCTTCAAAGGGACAGCCTCTTTGCCTCTCGTGTCTATCTGCCACAATATCAACATTAATTTGCCTCCATGACTCACTTCTCTCTCTGGCCTCCACAATCTTGGACACTTACATATTGAGTCTGCTTCAGAATAGTCTTTACAAGCAACCAGTTCCCCTTCCCCAACTTTATCTGTGCCTTTCTGCCTTGTATCAGCCAGATCAATGACCCAGAAGCCTTCATGCCACTCTCTTAGCTTCACATAATGCTTAAACGCTGTTGTTTTAGGCCAATTACTTGTTAATAACTTTACAGTTCAGCTGGATTGTTCTTTAACTCTGAGAAAGGTTGATTTCACTGTTAGTATGGGGCTCCACTTGGCATGGGTAATGATTGACCTCCACTTCAACCGTTCATATACTTCAACTTCATATAATTGAAATGTCTGCTGCGTTCAAGTATAGTATAGGATTCAGTCTTTCTGTTGGAAACACAATTTGACACTTGTGACCTCTTCTTGATATTGTATGTAAGGTTTAAAGATTGGTACAAGATTGTAATCCTGGGCAAAAGTGAAAGATGGAGTTCAACCTTTCTATAGGAATCACAGTTAGGTCCACGCGACCTCCCTTTGATGTACTTTTCATCGGCTAAAGGTTTCCACAATTGTATTGCCAGCGTTAAGGATTCGGTAATGGTGTTTGCAGAATTCACTTCCTTAATTGGAGACACACGACCAATACTTTGGATAGAAACAGTCTCTCTTTAATTATTGAACAATGGTTTTAAGTAGCATTAACTTTATACACGAGTAAAAGGAACTTCCAGATTACACACGAGTGCTACATTTCCATTGTGCTGACATTTTAGATTCAACGAACAGGTTTCACTCGCTTTATTTCTTACGCAAGTTATCACGGAGCTGGATACTTTTACTGGTAATGCTCATGCAAGGTTTTAGAAAGCCATACTTTACTCACTGGCTTCTCAGACACTTGCCCTGTGGGTCGCACTGCTTTTCAGACTTCTGCTGCAATTCCTGCTGCTTCTAGCTTTGTTAGGACCCACACCCTTCCTCTGTGAAGGTGCCTCTGGTCCGGCCACACGTCTTTGGAGTCCATCTTGCTCCTAATACCTAAGGCTTGAAAACTTCTTCTTGCCTCAGTCTCTAGCACGGTCTCTGCACGGCAACCACATCAATTTGATTTGTAATCATACCAATGGTAAAAGCTGCTATGCAAATGCCCAATAACGTAACATAACATGTGGAAAACCAACTCTCTGCATATCTTCCGCTGCGCAGCCTTTGCACTTCTCAGTTTGGAGGACCAGGACTCTCTCAGAACATGTAGGTGAAATAGGCTGTCTCCTCGTTTCGGCATCCCTCTTGTTCTCCCACTTTTGCTTGGTTTGCAAGCCTTTTGCCTTCTTCTTTCTTGTATTACTGCTACGGTTCACACTCCACTCAGTGACAGCTCCTTCCACTCGTTTCTCCCGGCCTTTTACGTCTGCCAGGTTTCTTCAGGTGTGGGCTGTTAGGCTCAATTGCCTGCCTACTGCAATGGCTCATAGGCTTACTTGCCTGACCGTTACAACTGAATGCCTCTTAAGCCATCTTCCTCATCTCAGTACTTCTAGGATACTTGTACTCCCTTTTTGTAAAGGTATTTTTTTGTGACAATTGAGTTTTTAAGGGTAGTTTTATTTTCCCTAAACTCATTAAGAGATGGACTATGAAAATTAGCTGTTGCAGAGGAAGGTAATTTATTGAAGACATTTCCATATTCCTTTACATTATACCCTTGGGAGTGAGGAAGGTCTTTAGTTTGGGATCTTTCCTTTGGGAAGGCTTGGCCAGATTTTACAATACCTGTGTCCATACCATTATTTTTAATATGAGGATCAGGACATTGAAATGGCAATAAGCCATTACCTCTTCTGGTACCTTGGGAAGGTTCTTTCTTCCAGAGGAAAAATACTGCGTGTCACCCCACAGTATCTCCTCACTACCCTGGGCCTGGTCTCCTCCAATGTGATCCTCCCGCAGCACACCAGGGTTGGGTTCAGGAAGCGTCTGCCTTCCCCTGGCCACCTGGGAAGGGACTTTAGCCAGGGCTTCAGTGAGAGATCTGCAAGATTCTTCATAATCACCTCCTCTGTGCAGACTGTACAAATATGTGAATGGGCAATCTCTTGCAACATCTTCCTGATGGCCATACACCTTCCGGTTGACTGCAGTGTGAAAGCGGGCATGCTCAGCAGGCTGGGCGTAGACAACTACAAGTGGGAGATTTACCTGGAGTTCCGGTGCCCACTTTTCGAGGCTTAGGGCCCATCCAATGGTGGACCTCTTTGCCATGGAAGACCACAAGAAATGCAATTAATTTGCATAATGGATGGGTAAGGGAAGCCGATCTCTAGGGGATGCATTCTGCATAACATGGAACAACCTCTGGGGTTATGCGTTTCCACCAATGCTGCTTATCCAGAGGGGGCTGCGCTGTCCTTCCAGGATATGGTACTCAGAGCTGGTACTCATGCCCACTCAGGGGCCGGTTTGAATTCCGGTGACAGATCATAAAGGGCCTCATTACGAGTCTGCTGGTCTGGACTTAACATTGCCGGTATAACCATACCGGCACCGTTTACCGGAACGGCGAATTCCGACCTTCGATCCCGGAAATACCACCACCCCAAAACCGCCACCGCGGAGTCAACGCACCCGATAACTGCATCGGGAGACACAGCGCGACAACACCCCCCCGTTTCCGCCAATACGTAACACCGTGTGCATTACGAGTAGCACAAACACGGAAACTCTGCCACAAAAATGGCAGAAACACAGGGAACACCGTAGTGGTGTCACCGCCACCGCGGAGATGTCGTTAAACAGGGTCTGGTGAGCTGAATCAGGCCACAGGTGCACCAAATGAGCCTAGCTGGACCCAGCAGGCCACTGAGAGCCTATTAAAGGGCCACACCCAGACCAACTCCAAACACAACTATGCAGGCAGCCACTGTAGCAGCTTTGGGACTGGGGCTATTGAACCTACAGGCAGCAGTGCATAGGAGGAGGAAGAGGAAGAGGAGGAGGAGGAGGAGGAGGAGGAGGCGGAGGACCGTGCAACAATCATGTACATCACCACCATGATTGAGGACTACATCAACAGCCGCATTGGCAATTCCCCCCCCCTTCTGAAGGTGGTCTCGGTACTGCATTTTTTTGGCACTGGAACGTATCAGTACACTGTTGGTCACAACCCTGTTTCTCACGAATACTGGGCCAGGTACTGGATGCCCTGCTGCGCCATGTGTCGGAACACATCGCCCTACCACATACCCTTGCCCAAATCATTGCCACCAAGTTGGCCTTCCATGCCATTGCCGCCATGCCAAATTGCATTGGTCCAGTAGACTGCACCCACATAGAGCTGACAGTACCACGTGCAATGGAGATGATGTACCGCAATAGGAAATTATACCACTCACTGAATGTACAGATGGTATGTGACGCTGGACAAGTGATAACACATTGCTGCGCACGTTTCCCGGGGTCAACACATGACTCAATGGTCCTGCGCAATTTGACATTGCCAAGGTACATGGAACGCCATGCTGGATGAAGCACATGGCTATTGGGTGAGTACAACTGCCAATGCACGGCCCCTGTGAAAGGGGCGGGCGGGGGTCCAGGGCAATGACTTGTGTGACTGGGCTGCTACAACTGCCAATGCATCACCCCCTGGCCAATGTAATGGACAGTCACCACAACCCACACATCACAAAGCTACACATGACAGGTGGGCACAGTGTGCCCGTACACACCCTGCCAAAGGAGATGCACAACCAAGACATGTTCTGGTAGCACAGGCTAATATGACATGAGCCACTGAATACACCCACCCACACTATGCATCACTGCCCCCCCAGTGCACATCAGACAATCTGCATCGACCACATCATCACAGTGTCTATTGACTGACTCCTCCATGTGTGTATATCACTGCACAATGCCATACTCACCAATCACTACTGGCCACAAGGGCAACTTCATATGCACAGCAAGTGGTTGGGCAATGTCCAAGTGCCAATGTGGACAACTGCCCCAGGATTGGTAATCACCCACTGGTCAGACCACTGCTTGCCCCATATGGATGATTGACTGATGACACATGATTGCACTGCATCTGATGAAGACATGTATACCACAAACACTGCCATGTCCCCTCCATTTACACCCCATGTAGGTGATGCAGGATATGCTCTCACGCCATGGCTGATGACACCTGTACGGAGGCCAAGGAACAGGCATGAGGAGGCCTACAACAGGGCACACGTCCGCACGTGTGGCATGATCGAGAGGACATTTGAGCAGATCACTGCTGTTAAACCCAGTGAAGACGGGTAAAATAGTGCTTGTGTGTGCCATGCTGCACAATCTGTGCATGCCCAGGAACATTCCTCTGCCTCCAGACACAGTGGATGATGATGAAAATGATGATCAAGATGAAGATGGGGATGTGGATGGGATTGCTGCACTACCTCGGAGGGGGGCACAAGATGGTCAACATGCACAGGATGCACTCATTCGCATTTACTTTTGAGAGACTGCACATGAACCGCATTGCATGAATAATATGATGCACGTTAATAAATGGATTGATTGCAAATTAAATTACGGATGTCCACTTGTGAATGAGTTATCAAAGGTGATTTATTCTCAAAAAGCAGGAAAGAAGGTGTATTGAATTGGAAAGCTGTACACCCGTGCCCACCCACCATCCAAATGTACCCCCACCCACCCAGGCCCCAAACCAGTAACCCCATAATGGACCTCCCCCACCACTCAAACGTACCCACCCCCATACACCCATTGTGTCCCAGAATGTCTTGTGGAGAGCCATTCCCACATTGCACTATTTCTGGGGGCGCTTATGCGCATGAGCGTCCTTGCCGGAGGGTTAAGCCAGCCGACTGGAGCGCCTCGGTGGGCTGGCAATGGTGGAGCTTGATGGGGTGGTGCTGGTGGATGGCACTGGTGGTGTGACTGGTGGCACACGTCCAAGAAACGCCTGCTGAGCAACCAACATGGACTCGGCGATGGTGGATGTCACACTGTTGCCTTCCCAGATATGGCGTGCCAAGGTGACAATGGTCGTGACGAAATGTCCGATGGCCCTGGAGAGCCGACGCACCAATGTCGCATTGCTCTCTCGCAGCCTCGCCTCCTCCCGCTGCAGCTTTGCCTCCTCCAGCTGCCTTTCCACAAGCTAGGATAGGGTGGCCTGCTGTTCCTCCATCCGCTTCATGTGGGCACTTAGCTCTGCCATGGAGGGCGTTGGCGACATCATGGGGCTGTGCATTGAGGGGGGGCTGAACTGCAGGTTGTGGAGGGATGACAGGTCCTCCATGTTGTCCCCCCTCCTCTTGTCCTCCGACTTCAGACTGCATGGCTGGGGCACTGTCGCCACTGGATGCAGCCTCCCCCGCAGTGCAGACGGCCTGCAGGATGGAATCTGTGGCCATGGTAGGAGTGTGTGCCACTTGTGTAGCGGCAGCCTGCATGGGGATGGAGACGTTGGCTGGTGCATCCGTGCCAGATGCGGCTGGTGCTGGTACCTGTGTCCCGGAGCAGCTTGCCTCGACATCCCAGGCAGGAGGGCTGCGTTGGCCACGTGCAGGTGAAGTTGTGTCACCTATTGGGCATTGTCGCTGTCACTTGACATGCATGTGGGGATGCAGAGGGCATGCTGTTAGTTGTTTGGTGGAACTTGATGGGTCCATCACATGCATCACACTAAACGATCTGTGACCACTTCATTGTACACACATTCGACTGTTGATGCACTCAGGTGTGTGTGTGTGTGTGTGTCAGCTTGTACTCAGTCACGCACTGTGTGCATGTCCAGGGGCCATGTATTGGGTGTGTGTTGCTTGTCATTTGGGTGATTGGTGGGTCCATTGGGTCTCTCCTGCCCTGGCTGGGGTGGGGGGTATCAGTGGGTCCATTGGGTCACTCCTGCCCTGGCTCGGGGGGCAGGGGGGTTATCAGTGGGTCCATTGGGTCATTCCTGGGGTCTATTCACACTCATGGCTTTGTACTTGGTGCACTTACCGGCATCAGCAGGTGGGCTCACTCCTGCCTCTGCGTCGCCAATGCTGTGTATGCCCTCAAGGTGCAGGACACTGCTGCACCACTCCTCCCACGACTGCAGTTTCAGAGGGGACGCTGGGCCTCCACCGGTGCCAGTGCTGTGCTGGCGGTGTGCAACAATGAGGTTGTGCACTCTGAGCAGGAGGTCATCCCACCTCTTGTGGCAGTCCTTTATGGTGTGTGTGGTCACCCCTACTGCTGTACACTTGCATGCTGCTTCAACCCAGACCTCCTTATGGCGTTGCTGGGTAGCGCGCTGCTGGTCTGCGCTGAAAAGCATTTCGGCATGGTCCACTATATGCTCCACAAGCACTGTGAGCTCTGCCTCACTAAACCTCTGCTTGCGCTGTCTTCTTGCTGGAATCCGGGATGCCATAGTGGTTGATGATTTTCACAGCTGAGGGAGGTGATCTAGCCTGTGGTCTGTGAGGATGGCAGTGGATTGTGGTTTAAGTAATGGCCGCCTCTCTGTTTCCGGTTTTCGCGGTAACAGTATTTCCGCTTCTGGTGATTCCGTTTTTCCACTGCTTTTTGGGGCGGTATGTCCGTATCTGTAGGTGTTTGAGTGCTGGCGGTGACACCATTTCCACGTTGGTGTGGTGCGCGCGACTGACAAGCCGTAATCGGCCATTAATTCCGCAACCTTGCGGTCGCGGTAACGGTGTCCACGTCGTCACAGAATCATTGCATTCCAGACCGGCGCACTCGTAATGAGGCCCGAAGTCTGCATACAACAGGGGATCCACACAGCACTGGGAGTACTAGCCCTGCAGCCTGGTTCCTGAGCAGTTGATGCTTCAGCACCTGGGGCTGTCAGATTAAAGTCTTGAAATTATCCAGCGGGTGAGGAAGGACTCCACCAGGAACTAATACAAAAGTAAATGGATATGCTCTTGGGCAAAAGGCAACAAGGTGGACACGACTTTGTGCATGCTAGATCAGGTGTTGTCATTTGTGGCACACCTGGCGCAGACAGGCGTTCAAGTGGACACGTGCTGTACATACTTGGCAGCCGTAAGGGCCTAAAGAAAAACTCAGATTCAATGTCATTTTCGACGTCTAACTCGGTGGTGAAACGACATCTTCAGGGCTTAGCTAGATTATATCCTCCTATAAAGTGACCACATCCTGTCTGGGATCTCAGCATGGTGCTTGTGGCTCTGGCGCACAAGGCTTTTGAGCCCATGGAGTCTACTGATGTGGGGGGGGGGTCACACTAAAGACCGCATTGCTGGAGGGGCTGACATCCATGCGTAGGGTCAGCTATGTGTAGGGTCAGCTAGATTCTCTTAGTCTTTGACTTTGTTTCCATTTCTTGTTAACTTTTTATCTGTGCGCAAAGTACCTTGCTGTACCACGCACAGGGGTCTTTTCATTTTATGGCCATAGACACCCACCCTCTAAGGAATTTTTGGTGGTGAGGCAAGGAGGCCTAGGAAGAACTGGTGGCAGCAGTTTTCTTTACTGGTATTTTTACTTCTTTTTATTGTACCATACCACGTTTGGTCCCTGACGGTGGTCAGTGCCGAAAATGGCCATGCCACAAAGTCGTTTGTTCTGTCCTTTGGCCACCTTGTCCCTTAACCTTCCCCAGCAAACTGACCCGGGACTTCCTTATTTGGGCATGCAGCCTCCCGACTCCAGCATGTCATGTGTGCTAGCGCCCAAGAAGAGGGTTGGGACTGTTTGGTCCCAATCCACACTGCTGGTGCCAGGATGTCTGATGTGCCTGAATGACCGGGAACACTGTGGGCAGTGATTTGTCCACTCCTTGTGTGCATGCAAGAGAGCAGATCTGTCCAAATGCGAGCACGGCTCGAACTTTGGATAATAGAAGGAGCTTTGCAGCCACTCCAGGTCGATCTAGCGTGGTTCACGCCGAACTACGAAAAGAGCCAAGTCGCCTGTAAACCGAACCAAACCCATGGAACCGCAGGAGACGTGATGGAAGGTTTGGCACCCTGAGTCCGCTGCTGTCCCGTTCGACCCCTGCTTTGTTATTTTCTTAGAAGGCCTGCAAGGGCACTTTGACCCTTTTGAGTAGTGGGAACAACTACTCTTGGCACCTCCAAAAAGGCTCTTTTGCAGGAAATCAGGAAGTGTTCCTAGGCTGTCCAGTGAACTGACCAGCTCTAACCTCGGATATCGCATAGGCTTGCGCCATCCCAGGTTGTGAATCAAAACTTGGGGAATCACTAGCTTGTGGTCCTCGGCCCTCTCCCACCAAATTTCAAAGGCGTAGCTCTCCTGGGTCGCACATTACGAGAGTGTGCCACATCAAAAGCCTGTGCGGTCCCTGTGTCACTACGCTGTGGTGACGATCGCTCTGGGCATCTTACCTGCCTACTCCCCTGAACCCTGAGTCCTGCTGCACCGTAATTTTCTCCGTCCTCCCTTTGTGAGCGTGGTAAAGGCTACTGTCCTGCCAAAGACGACCGTCATGTACCGCAGCCCCTGAAAGCCGGAATGACGAGCAATAGCAGGCTACATGCATAGCAGCAACCTCAACTGAACTGTTAAAGTTTGGTCCAGTGTGCGCCAAGGGGTGCAGAGTACGTGCTTAACTTATCAGTGGTACCTGGCACATCCATTGTACTTTTACGCAGATGGATTCCTTAAAAGATCCTTGCTTTGGCTGGGACAGCCTGTGCTCCCTAGCTATTCCTGAACCTCGAAAGTCGCTCAGTCTGCAAGGGCAGACCCTCCTCGAATATTAAAACTTGATTCTTCATCACCTCTAAGCCCCTTCTGGGAACTGCTACAGTCCCCTGAAGAGGTACAATTTTCGCTCCTGACACACGACCGCAAGTTGTAAACACACTGCTGTACTTTTGAGTGCAAGGCTCCCCACTTAGTAGTGTTGGACTGCTTAAGTTACAGTGTAATTAATGCACTTTCTAGGGTATGCACTTTTCTTTGAATGAATCCTACATACAAATTTGATATCGTAGTTTATAACGGAGTTATTTATTGTATTCTTGACTGCATTCTGCCGACACGTGTTTCAACCTCTGGTCGTTTTCAAGGCTATTCAGTGTACAGTCAATTAGTATAATATCATTATGGAGAAATAATATCAACATAATTAATCATCAAAGTAAAATGCAAGACAAATAATCATCCATTGATATTACCATTTCAGATCTAAGATTTCGAAGGGATTGTGTCCTCCGACGTATTCCTCATCTTAGATATCTCCTTCCAGCTCTGCTGGCCTCGGAAATTTTTTTCTCTAGAGGGCGCTGCGCGTCGACGTCCTCCGAGTCGATGTCCCTCGACAGCCGCCGTATCGACGTCGACGTCATCCTGCCTATAAAGGCAGCGCGCAGCGTCCGTTGCTCAGTTCCGTTTTTCCGCGCTTACTCAGTGCCTCGGAATATCGTTGCTAAGTTTTTGTCAGGTTAAATCTATTTACCTCGAGTTATTTGATCCGTACTCGATGGCTTCTTCGTCGGAACCAACAACACCTCGATCCGGCTTCAAAAAATGCCGAGACTGTGGGAAAAAGATGTCGCTGACTGACCCTCACAGAGTTTGTGGTGTTTGGGAGCTGAACACCATTGTTCGGAGTGCGAGGACTGTATGTCCATGACAGCTAAGGCCCTGAAGGAGCGTAGGGGGAAGCTGGAGAAAGGTAAGACTTTTAAAGCTTCTTCTTCGTCGACGAAGTCGAGACATTCGTCTCCTCGTCACCATTCGCGTTCCAGGTCTCGGAGTGGGTCCCATCACTCCTCGAGATCGAAGCACTCGAAGAGGAGACATCGAAGATGCCCTTCTCCGTCTTCCTCTTCCTCTGTTTCACCAAAGAGAATCCCTTGCCCCACGAAACATAGTTCCTGGGCTGAATGGGAGGAATTCTGCAAAAATATGATGAGCGTCTTCGAGAAAGCGGCCGCGACCCCCTCGAAGACTGCCGAGAGCGATGCTCTACTCGAAAGACCCGAAGGTCAAAAACGCCGCGAGTCGCAGTACCCGGCGAAGGAAACCTCTCGAGCGCGTCTCGACCCCTCGAGTAGGACTATGACCTCCAAACCTCCCTCGAAGGTTCCGTCGACGAAGGTTCCGTCGACGCCGAGGTCGGTGTCTTCGACGCCGTTGTCGAAGGGACCTTCGACACAGGGGTCTGTCGACTCGACGCCAGCTTCGACACCGGCGTCGACGCCAAGAAAAGTCACGGTCACGACACACCCAGTGACTATCCCCAGGTCCTCGATGACGATGGCTTCGAGATTGTCGAGTAGAATCCTAATTCTGTCGAGGTCATCAAGGCCTCCCCCTTTGTTTTCGACGCCACGCTCGAAGCCTTTGACGTCGGCGTCGACGACATCGACGTTTTCGAGGCTGATTATGACAAGTTCGGCACCCTCTGCCTTGGAAATGGGATTTACACCCTTTATGAGTTCAGAACAATTGAGAACTATGTCCTCAATTATGGAAGAGGGTGAATTGTCTGAACAGTAAGACACATTTGAGTTGCAGGGACCTGTAACCCCAATTAGAGAGGAATTTTCCTCTGAAGAACGCAGGTTAAAGGATCTTCATGATTCCTTACATGAGGCAAGTGGGTTAGACACTTCCCCTGAGGTGGAGTTTGCTAGGCCAGACCCGGGGGAGCATGCTGAAACCCCCTATAGAACCTTAATGGCCGGGATCACAGAGTTTATGGGGTGGTCTGCACCTTCACAATCTTTCCAACAAGATGACCTCACGGACATTCTTGACAAAGGCCCACAAGAGGATCCTGTGGTGCCTTTTCATAAAGCTCTTCAGAGGAAGATTATGACGAACTGGGAAACCCCAGATGTCGTCCCGGCAGTAAATAAAAAACTGTCTACAAAATATGGGGTATCCTCTACAGACCCGGAGTTTTTGTCAAAACACCCATCCCCAGAAAGTCTGGTGGTACAGGCAGCATCTTCTACCGATGTCAAGACGGCTTATCCTACCGTCCCACAGGACAGGGACAATAAAAAATATGATGTATGGCAAAGAAAGTTTTTTCGGCATGGAGCATGGCGTTAAAATCTGTTAATGCTACTTGCACCCTTGCTAGATTCAGCCATACACTTTGGGAGTGTGCTTCTACAGCGGCTGACTGCATCCCGGAGGGAGAAGAAAGGGAGGCGTTCCTGAATATCATACAGGACGGTAAAGACGCTATGTGCGAATCCCTCCAGACGGGCATTGATTCGGCTGACAGTATCAGCAGAGCAATGGTGGCAAGTACAACAACCAGGAGATTCGCTTGGTTGAGAAAGTCTGATTTTGCCCCTGATGTGCAAGCCAGGCTCTTGAACATGCCATTCGATGGCTCTTCTTTGTTCGGGAAAAAGGCGGATGACAGTTTGGAGAAACTGCAAACTTCAAAAGCAGCACCAAAATCCCTAGGCGCCGCAATCCGTCAGACACCTTTTCGTCCCACAGGAACCTCTGCGAGGGGCAAGTCCTTTTGCTTCTACTCCGCATTCGGAAGAGGTAGAGGACGTCCGGCTCAAAGGGGACAAAGAAGAACTACCCGAGGTGGACGGGGTAGATACTCAAAAGCCGCAGCAACAGCAGGTGCCTCTTTACCATCGGCATCCGCATCAGCCGCCCCAAAACCACTCTGAGGACTTCCCTCACAGGACACCTGTAGGAGGCAGGTTGACTCAACATCTGGCGGAATGGCAGGCTATCACGTCAGATGCTTGGGCATTGGAAACAGTTGCCCAAGGTTACTGCCTGCCTCTCCTACGCATACCTCAGAGTCATCCACTGGAGATCAGCTCTCAGAAAGCTCCAGATCCGCTCCTCTTGCAGGAAATTTTCGACCTGCTAGAGAAAGGTGCCATAGAACCGGTACCTATAGCGGAGAGGAACAAGGGCTGGTACTCCCCTTATTTTCTCATTCCAAAGAAAGACGGAGGACTGAGACCCATCTTGGACTTGCGAGAATTGAACAAATTCCTCAGGAAAGACAAATTCAAGATGGTCACTCTTTCTCAGATCCTCCAGGCCCTTCAGTTCCAGGACTGGTTGGTATCTCTGGACCTTCAGGATGCTTATTTCCATGTGCCTATCCATCTCAAACACAGGAAATACCTGAGGTTCGCAATTGGCAACTCTCACTATCAATTTCGAGTGCTGCCATTTGGGCTGACCTCCGCCCCGAGGGTCTTCACCAAGTTAATGTCAGTAGTGGCGGCAAGTCTAAGGAGGGAAGGGATTCACGTCTACCCCTACCTGGACGATTGGTTGATCAGGGCTGTCTCTTCGGAACAAGCTCAGATCCAGCTAAATCATGTGTGCCACTCCCTTCACAAACTGGGCTTCTCCCTCAATTTAAAGAAGTCACAAATGATACCATCACAGAGACTCCAGTTCATAGGAGCGATCCTGGACACTTCCCTGGGAAAAGCCTCGCCACCAGAGGTGAGAGCTCAAGATATTCTACAGATGGTTACCAAGTTCCAAGATGCCCAACGTCTCCCAGCCTTCGACTTTTTGAGGTTGCTAGGCCTCATGGCATCCTGCATTTTCCTAGTGCCAGAGGCTCGCCTGAGAATGAGATCCCTCCAGTGGGCACTGAGGACTCAGTGGTCACAATTCTCAGGGAGAACGACAGATCTTCTTCAGGTTCCCGACAGGGTGGCTCGAGACCTTCAGTGGTGGGCCTGTCAGGAGAACCTTCTGAAAGGAGAACAGTTTTGGCAACCCTGGCCGGAGATAACAGTAGTCACGGATGCCTCACTCACGGGGTGGGGAGCCCACGACAACGACCCGGATTGGGCCAGGAGAACGTAGTACCCGGACCTTCTAGACTTGCCCATCTGCCCTCCAATTCGACTTCCACTCAGAGAGAACCTACTCTCACAGAAGGGAGGTCAGTTTCTCCATCCAGACATCAAAACCCTCAACCTTCACGCTTGGCTTCTGAAAGGTTGAGGTACAAGGATTGGGACCTCCCTGATGATGATATGGAGGTGTTGCTTTCGGCAAGGAGGCCAGCAACAAAGTCTTTATACCGCTGCCGTCGGAACAGATTTTGCAGCTGGTGTAGAGAACAGAATATCGACCCTTTTTCATGTGGTATACCAATGGTTTTGTCCTTCCTTCTATATTTGGCGAATTCAGGCCTTCAAGTTGGCACCATTAAAGGCTATCTTGCAGCGCTATCCATCTTTAAGCGCACTGCGGAAGAACCATCCTATTTCAAGTTACCCTTGGTAATACAGTTTCTAAAGGGGTTAACCAGTGTTTATCCCCCAAGACCATTCCAAGTTCCCCTATGGGATTTAAACTTAGTACTAACTTTCCTGATGGGCACACCTTTCGAACCACTCCATTCTTGTTCGCTAAGATTCCTTACCCTTAAAACTGTTTTATTAATAGCACTTACATCTGCTAGAAGGGTGAGCGAATTAAAAGCTCTTTCTTGTAAACCCCCTCACACAATATTTCACAAAGACAAAGTTGTCCTGCAAGTGAAGCCTAATTTCCTCCCAAAGGTGGTTTCTGAATTCCATATCACTAAGAAGATTACCCTACCATCTTTCTATCCTCCTCCTCATCCGGGGAAAGAGGAAGAGAGGTTACACAGGCTAGACCCTAGAAGGGCGTTAAGTTTTTACATTAGTAGACTAGCCAGGATAAGACAGGCAGACCAGCTGTTTGTAGGTTACACAGGTCACAAGCTGGGGTTACCAATAACTAAGCAGACCATTTCCAGATGGATCATTCTAGCCATTCTGGAATGTTATAAACTGGCAGGGAAAGAGCCCCCTCAAAACCTTAGGGCTCATTCGACCAGAGGTATTGCAGCTTCATCGGCCCTCAAAAGAGGCGTGCCGGTTAAAGACATCTGTGCAGCGGCTACATGGTCGTCTGTCCATACCTTTACACAATTTTAGAATTTGGATTCCTCCTCCAGTCAAGAGACTAGGTTTGGAAGGGCTGTACTGCATTCTATTCATCAATAGAAGACAGCGTGAAGTCAGTACTCCCTCCTCCAATGATAGAATACTGCTATGGGAGCCTATCTAAGATGAGGAATACGTCGGAGGACACAATCCCTTCGAAGAACAAGTTACTTCTTACCTTGTAACGTTCTTTCGACGGGATGTTCCTCCGACGTATTCCTCATCGACCCTCCCATCCATCCCCGCAGTTCTACTTCCCTTGTTGTTGCAGCTTACGCTCCTTCAGGGTGATTAGTTTAGTCCAGAAAGCATTATTGTGGGCTACAAAACGGAACTGAGCAACGGACGCTGCGCGCGGCCTTTATAGGCAGGATGACGTCGACGTCGATACGGCGGCTGTCGAGGGACATCGACTCGGAGGACGTCGACGCGCAGCGCCCTCGAGAAAAATTTTTCCGAGGCCAGCAGAGCTGGAAGGAGATATCTAAGATGAGGAATAAGTCAGAGGAACATCCCGTCGAAAGAACGTTACAAGGTAAGAAGTAACTTGTTCTTTGTGGTTAAGAGATAAACAGGAGAAATTGAGAGAAGGAAGATATTCAAAAGAATTAAATAAAATTTGGAGTTGATTTAACGGAGTAGCGCAGTAACAGCTTGCGAATGTTCACTGATAGAAGAGTGAATATATTATGCCTCCAAAACTGTAGTTTATCGGACGGCATTGTTTTTCTTTCCACCTGTGTACGTACAGGTCTTTTTCTAAAGATAAAGTAATTTTCTGTCAGAAACAGAGAAACTAGTCTCATTTTTGGACAATTGACCTTACGAGGAACCACACGTACTGGTGATGCAGTTATATCCAAAAGAAAGGAAGTGTCCATGGTCAGTGGATCACTCGCGTCCCCTGCACACTCGAAAGATTGTATGGTAACAAACAATAGATGAGTAAAATTCAAAAAGTTATTGGTTTGGAAATCAATCCATTGAGACGATAAATTATGTTAAGGAAAATTGCTCACTAGTAAGAGTCCATACTAGGACACTGCTAGCTCTAAACTTAATAATTTTCAGCCACTGTAGCGAATCAGTTTAACACAATGTAGTTAATGAAGTTAAAATTGAAACATAATTTTTAATTTAACTCCGAACAGTGAAGCGAACAACCTTCCGAAAGTGCAAACACAAATACAATATTACTTTCATATTGGTACAATGTTGTATTGTTATGAAGACTGTCAGAAGTTGTTCATGTTAAAAACTCAACGCGTTTCGGAAAAACAATTTCCTTCATCACTTGGGATACATTCAAAAATTCAGATTCAGGTATCTGTGTTACAAAACAAATGAATATCAGTTTTCATGTTATCAATAATCATCTTACAGTATTACCGCTTTTTGGAGACAGACCCTACCTCTCATTGGTGCCCCAGTGAGTTACTGCCTGTATCTATGTTGGACAAGGATCCATTTTCGTAGCTGTAGTGGTCACAGTTATGTTCTGTATACCTAAAGATGTTAATAAATACAGAATTCAATGTACTTAGGACTTCATCATGACCTTATTGTCTGTAGAAATGTTACAAACTGAAATATGGGACATACCTTTTTGGATGGAGTAGATCACAAGCTCTAGGGTAGGGTCACTGTAAAAATTGCATGGGAGCGTTCATGGCACTATACACCGGTTTGTCGATGTACAGACTGGGTGACTCAACTCTGTACGCTTATGCTGTAGCGGAACATAATTCGATTTAGAACAGAGTACTGAATGTACGTATGAGTATTAGTTTCTAGAGTACAGATTTATCATAGTGTTTAGCTTACCTCCCAAATGGAAGCTTGTTCGTACATGGGTAGTGTCTACAGTTTCAATGCCCGCGTCCCCAATAGGTCTTAATGAGCCTTATGAGATCTTCAGTGTCTCCCCCATAGGGTTCAGGAACAGGAGGATATGGAAAACCCTCTGTGTTGCTGTTTGGGTGTAAAGGAGTAAAGTAAGACCTACTGTGGTAAAAAAATTGTTGGACATACTACAAAATGTATTAATAGTCTAGTGTAGCGTAATGGACATAGCTGTTGATTAATGTAAACAGGTCAATTTTCCTGATATGAGTCCCACGGTCATAAAAAATGTTACATTATATGTGTATATACGCCTAATCAGAGCGAGAATTTAATAGGGCTATTGCTGGCCCGTGAGATAACAAGACTGCATGGACCTAGTGCATTGTAGTCACTTGAATATCCGTGACATCAGATGGTCCATGGGAATACTAAACCACGTGGACATGGTGAATTATAATCACTTGAATGTCCGTGACGCAAGATGCGTAAGCTTATTACCATCAAACTAAGATTTGAAAAAAACGGATAAGGACTGCGTTTACCTGACGGGTACTGATCCACAGCAGGTCGTCAGATTCCATTACAATCTTGAAGATGGAAAGCTGCCGACCGGAAGCGTACCTGCAGCTTGCTGAGTGACGTTTAATTACGTGCGCATGATGACGTTGGATGTAAACCTCTGACGTCATCACGCATCTCGTAACTGACTGAAAACATTGCTATTTAAGGAAACTAATGTAACTGAATGTTAATCATCAAGGGGACGTGTGTACCCGGTTTCTACAATGTCCCCCCAATGATTAACTTTCAGTTACATTGGTTTCCTTTACAGCAACATGTCTATTCTGTTAAGAGACGCGTGATGACGTCAGATGTTTACATCCAGCGTCATCACGTTCTCGTAGTTAAACTTCACTTAGTAAAATGCATATGCGCATTTCCATTAGGATTAACTTTTAGTTATACTGTTCTCTTCAAGTAGCAACATCTGTACAATACATACATTCACTCAGCACTACTGCATTGACACTCATTCCAAGACAGATACACAAGTGGGAAAAGCGGTCATGAACCTTCTCACATCCCACCTCATTCTTCTTCCACTGCTCGCTAATCTATGCACAGCCTGTGATCGAAGCAGATTCCACAAGCCTCTGAAGGGATACATTACTCACCTTAATCATATTTCTGATGCTTGTATCTGCTTAGATTCACATGCGACCCACCCTTCCTCCCCTCGGAGAGAAGGCGCATGGATGCTTATGAGCTTGTCTGATAGGTATCTGCTTGGATACAACTGTACTCGCGCTACACCTCATGCTACCTCATGTCAGAAAAATAACAATCTGAGGGACCTCGATGCGTGAGGGTTCATGGCTACAGTGGAGGTCACACTAGGGATAGTATTACTAGCACGGCCTGTTGACGTCCCTTTTTGAGTTTCAAAAACAACAACTTTAATACCCTGTAGCTTCCACTAGATGTCGGCCTATGCACAGCATGTGAATCTAAGCAGATACAAGCACCAGAAATACGATTATGGTGAGTAATGTATCATATATATCTTACTTCCTTGTGCCAAAGAAAGATCTAACAATGCACCCAGTATTAGACCTGCGCCCTGCAAACACCTATGTAAAGCCACAAAAATTCTGCATGACAACGATACAAGAAGACATCCCACTGCTAAAGCGGGGAGACTACATGGCAACCTTGGATATGAAAGATGCTTATTTTCATATTTCGATGTTCCTAGCGCACAGAAGATTTTTGCGTTTCAAGATTGCAAACCAGGACTACCAATTCAAGGTGCTACCCTTCGGAATAGCATCCGCACCAAGGGCATTCACCAAGGTACTGGCGGTGGTCTCAGCGCACCTGTGCAGGGAGGCAATCCCTGTGTACCCCTACCTGGATGACTGGCTGATCACAGGGGAATCACCCCAAATTTGCAGGCAAAATACACAAAGAACAATAAACCTTCTTTTCCAATTGGGCTTCTCAATCAATGAGAAAAAACCAAGCCTTGTACCAAACAAAACCAAACAGATCATAGGAGCTGTTTTAAATACGGAAGAAGGGCTAGTCTTTCCATCAAAGGAAATAATCCAAAACATTCTACTGCAAATACTGTAGTATCAAGCCGGTCACCAGATAAGCGTACGCAAAGCCATGCGTTTGCCCGGCATGATAGCATCTTGCATGCACCTGGTCCCCCACGCACGTATAGGCATGCACCCGATGCAGGAGTGGTTGGTGAAACAGTGGTCTCAAGCAAGCTGTCAGTGAGACGATCTAGTTGTTGTTTTGCCAACATTAGTACAAGCCCTTCTCTGGTGGACAAAGGAGAATCTGTTGAAGGGGAAACCCTTCTACAATCAGGCGGTGCAAGTGATGGTTACAACAGACACATCACTCTCCGGGTGGAGGGCACATCACCTTCATCTCGCAGCACATGGTCTGTGGACTCGCATCACGGCACAGAACCAAATCAACCTGCTGGAACTTCTAGTGGTATTTAAAGCGCTTCAAGCATTCGAAGCACAGCTGACAAATCAGTCAATACAGATCCTAACCGACAGTACCACTGCAATGTTTTATATCAACAAGCAGGGGGGCACACAATTTCCAAATCTGTCCAAATTAGAACACAAAATATGCAAATGGGTACTCGGATGGGGATGTAGCTAACTTCACAACATGTTCCAGGGAAACTCGACACACTAGCAGACTCGCTAAGTAGAGATCCCCTTCCAGAAGAACACGAATAGCGACTCAATACAAGCATTGTAGATCACATCTTCTCACAGTGGGGTTACCCCATGCTAGACTTGTTCGCTACAAGAGAAAACAAGCAAAGCTCAGACTTCGCGTCCAGGTTTCCCCAACCAGACTCGGGGAACGCCCTATGGAGAAGTGGGTCAGGGCTTACCCTTTCCCCCCAGCTCCACTAATGAACAGGGTGGTGAACAAAATTCACAAAGAACAAATGACGCTCATTCTAGTTGCTCCTGTGTGGACGAGACAACCATGGTATCCACATCTGTGCAAAATGGCAATGTGCGATCCCATCAAACTCCCGTGCCATACAAACCTACTGACCCAGCACGGGGGAATAACTTTACACCCTCAACCTCACTCAATAAACTTGGCAGCATGGCTCCTGAGGTCATAGAGTTTGGACATCTAAATTTACCACACAGGTATATGGATATCCTCAAGGAGGCACGTAAATCGAACACCAGACACTGTTATTTTGATAAGTGAAGAAGATTTGTAATTTGGTGCCACTCTAAACAAACCCAGTAGAATGTACTCATCCCACATTCTTCACTATATGCTCCACTTGTTAGACTCTGGGTTAGTATTTAACTCTATCAATGTTCACCTGGCAGCTTACACAAGCTCTCAGGAAAACGTATCATGGTGGAAGGTGCCCGTCATTAAGGCATTCATGGAGGGAGTAAAGAGACTCCACCCTCCTATTTCAAACCCACCGTCAGGCTGGGATCTCAATGTAGTGCTTCAAAGCTCATGGGACCCCCCTCTCTCCTTTGAGCCTATGCTTAAGTCAAGCCTTAAACACCTCATATATAAGACCACCTTTTTGGTGGCTATTACATCCATAAGAAGGGTTAGTGAACTTCAAGCATTGTCAGTGCAGGACACATTCTTTGTCATCCACAAGGACAAATTGGTTTTACGAACACACCCTAGGTTTTCACCTGAATTAATTTCCAAATTTCACATAAACCAATCCATTGAGCTACAAGCCTTCTTCCAGAACCCAACAAGCTCACCTGAGAAAAAACTCCATACACTAGATGTAAGAAGGGTGGTCTTTTACTATGTAAACAAGACCAGACTGCTCAGGAAAACAGACCAACTGTTTGTCTCCGCAGCACCGGGCAGAGAAGGAGACCGCATTTCCAAGAATGCCATCTGCATGTGGATAGTCAGATGCATACAGTTCTGGTACTCTTTATCAAACAAGCCACTGCCTTTCAAACCGAGAGCTCACTCCACGAAGGGTGCCGGAGCTACATTGACCTTTATCGCAAACGTCCCGTTGGACACCATTTGCAAAGCAGCTACATGGAGCTCAGTATACACTTTTACTCAGCACTACTGCATTGACACTCATTCTAAAGCAGGTGGGACAAGCAGTTCTAAACCATCTTTTTGCCGCTGGACCGTTTTACTTCCCACCACCTTCTCCTAACACTGCTTGCTAATCTAGGGATAGTATGTGATCTAAGCAGATTCCACAAGCCTCAGAAGGGATACATTACTCACCGTAATCGTGTTTCTGATGTATGTATCTGCTTGGATTCACATGTGCCCACCCTTCCTCCCCTCAGAGTAGAAGGTGCATAGATGTTTTATCTGAGCGTTATCTGATACAATATCTGCTTTAATACACATGTACTCGCGCTACACTTCATGCAACCTCGTGTCAGAAACAAAACAATCTGAGGGACCTTGATGCGTGAAGGACCATGGGTACAGTGGACGTCACACTAGGGATACTATTACTGGCATGCCCTGTTGACGCCCCTTTTTGAGTTTTGAAAACAACAGTAATATTCTGCAGCTTCCACTAGATGTCAGACTATGCATAGCATGTGAATCTAAGCAGATACAAGCATAGAAATGCGATTACGGTGAGTAATGTATCCCATATATATATATGTGTGTGTTTGCCTATTTTTGTTGAATTGAAAACAAGAACATTTCCTATGTATCTTTTAATTTTGTATATTAGTGTGAGAGTCAGACATGTTTTGGAAACAAGGTCAATTTACTTTAGTTTGTTTTCGAAAGGTAGGGATACTCTTTTGGATAGGGAGAGATAGGCCTTTTCACAAACCCCTTTTCTGTTAATAAGCATGGCTAATGTTGAGAACATTTAACTTTGTGTCTGCCTCTCATTGCTGACCCCTCACTCCCCCCACATCTGAAATGTAAAGGGGAAATGTGCTTAAGATTTTGTTCCATTCCTTAGCGAGGGACTCCATGCACTATGGAGGAAAGGGGACAATGGACTAGGAGCACGTTAGTAACTACAGTGAGTAACTTTTAATGTTGCCCACAACATTGCCAAGGTATTTTACAACATTCTTGGCTGAGTGACGTTTTTTGGGATTGGGGCATAGACCCACCTTTCTTAAGGCCCTGGTAATTTCATGAAGCCGGTATAGATGTTCCTCCCAACTATTGCTATGAATCCCAATGTCATCGAGATAAGTGCAGGCAAAGAGTCTTAGTATTTATTCCATTACACTTTTGAAGGTGGCTGGAGCGCCGTATAGGCCAGAAAGGACAGTTGGTAAATTGGAACTACTCATGAGGAGTGGAAAAGGTTGTTTTTCCTTCGTCAAAGGGCTTAAGGAGGACCTGCCAATAACCCTTGGTGAGATCTAGGGTTGATATGTGCTTGCCATTTCCCCGTCTCCAATTAATTGATCGTAGGCATGGCACAACTACCAAAGGTTGAGATGGACTACTGTGCCAGTATACTCTTTAGCCCCCCATCCTCACCAATGCTTTCTGTCCTCTCGAAAAGATCATTAAGTTCAAGACCAGGACTCTTAGTACTCCCTCAGTTCACACCTAACTTCCTCGTACCATCACCAGAGTGGATTGCAATGGCGGAGCTGGGGGGAGGATGGGAGAGGAGCGCAGCCACCTCCTCTGGTGCTCAGTGTACCCCCAGCCTCCAGCTGGCATCCTATTAGCCACCACTTCAGCACCAAAAGCTGCATCTGCTACTGCTGGATGGCTGATGATGCAAAACCGGGCCAGATTTAAATGTCTTCTCCTGGTTCACAAATCTATCCATGGTAAGGCACCACTGTATTTATTCACTCTATAAGCCTTTTTGTAATCTCCACTCTGCCTCCTCGGCTACCCTTGTGTCTGCTGGGCCTTCCTGTGCTTCCTCTCGCTTCCGCTCTTTCTTCTTGCTCCACCTGCATTGAATTCTCTTCCCCCAGAAATATGAGAAACAGTCCACACGGATTTGTTCACAACCAAACTAAAAGCCAACCTCCTCGCATCAGAGTATTCCTCTTTACCTACCGCTCATCTGCCTGCTAGCTAACATTTCTCCCTCACCTCTAACCTTCCTCTGTCCCTCATTTCCTCTGCCTCCACTCTAGCCCTTCACCCATCATGGTCGCTTCCCAGACACATCTGGCCGTAGCGCCTACCTGCACTTAAAAATGTCCAATGTCGGTTGTCCTAATCTATGTATGTCCACCTATATATTGTCCCCGGGAACTGTTCCTTTTCTCCAGCATGGGATCTTTCATTGATTCACATGCTCCTTAATATTCCCTGTTGTCAGGCTGGGAATCCTCTGTAATATTAAAAGGAGTTTAGCTTTAAAGCTTAAACTGCTTGTCACTTATATAGCCTATTGCTGTCCCTTAAGTTTATGGTGCCCCAGCCAATGGCACTAGACCTCTTTAGCTCCACCCCTGGTAGCCATCTTCACATGTTTTACTGCATGTTGTGTGTTGGAGTCATCATGTTTTGCTCCTCAAAATATTGACTTTTTTCAAGTCCTTTGAGATATCTTCAATCCTTTTTCCTTGTTCATCAGTTCCATCTGGGGCTGCCTGTAACTGTGATCCATTTCCGGTGAAGATCTGGACATAAGAAGATCCTCCAGCCACGAGAGGCTCTCTTTTCAACTTTTAGGCCTCCTGCACATGGCCATAGCGGATGCCAGCAAGAAGAGCCTTTTCAGGCCCTGCTCGAAGTGTAGCCTCAGGAACATTTGTGTGGGCAATCAACATGAAAAATGTATATATTGCCTGCACCCGGACCACGATGTGGATGCCTGCTCCATCTGTCAGTCCTTCCCCATGAAGACACTGCTGGATCGCCATAAAAGGTTGGTGACTTGGCTGGAGGAAGGTGTTAGGGCCTCTGACTCATTCCTCAGTGCAAAGTCATGCCTCTTCAGGAGAGGTTCAATTTCTATTTTCAATACTGTAGATTTAGCTTTGCCACAATTCAATCATTTATTTTAGGCTTCCTTTGACTTTACTTCTATTTCCTTTTGGTGTATTAACCCTTAATTTTTGAGTAGTGATCCGCTTGTCACTTTTTGAAGTGATCCGCTTGTCACTTTCAATCTTCTACATTGGCGCGCTCCCCAGTGAATTTTATAAAGAATATAAGCCAGATATCCTAACTCCACTGTTGGAAATGCTTAATGAATCATTGTAAACGGGCAAATTGCCCGGATCCTTAAGAGAGGCGTTGATAGTCCTTTTCTGAAACCAAATAAGCTGGATAGAGATTGCGGCTCGTATAGACCCCTCTTGCTACTGAACCAAGATGGGAAGATAATTACAGCGGTGATGGCACTCAGGCTCAAACCGATCATAGCTAAGCTTATACATTCTGACCAGACAGGATATGTCCCGCACAGGTATATTACCATTCATTTGCACAGATTGCACCACGTGATAGATTGTACTCAAGGGGATACACAACAATGGGGGTCATTACGAGTACGGCGGTAGGGGGTTAATGACGCCGGTAAGGATGCCGGTGCCGTTAACTACCTACCGCCGCATTCTGAGGTCCCTTAGCGGGTCCCTCTAAGGGCGGCTGGTTTTACCAGCCGCCCTTGGCGGGAGCCGTTAAGGGACCATGGAGCTAATAACGGGGCCGCTATTTGCGGGCCCGTTATTAGCTCATTCCCCATTCCCATTGAGCCCTATAGGGGCTCGAATGAGAATGGGGAATGATTTTCTGAATGGGGATTTACCGGGTCCTCCAAGGTTGGAATGACCCGGTAAATCCCCATTCAGAGAACCCGGACACGGGTTTGGAGGCAGCCATGGTGCTAATAGCAGCATGGCTACCTCCACACTCGTAATGACCCCCAATGTGTGGTAGCATCGCTGGATGCATTTAAGGCGTTTGATTCGGTCAGCTGGCTATGGCTGCTGTCTGTGTTGAAAAGGTTTGGTATGGGACCGACATATATTAAATGAGTGCGACTGTTGAATAACGAGCCAGTGGCTAGGGTCAAAATGGGCACAATTATCTCGGAACAGTGACCGTTAAGTAAGGGTACAAGACAGGGGTGTCCAAGATCCCTGATGCTCTTTATTTTGCCTTTGGAGCCACTGGTGGTTTCTTTGCGGGACGAATACAGTGAGACTGGGATAGATACACCGAGAGGGAAGGCATTTGATCTCATTGTATGCAGACGATATGCTTCTTTATTTGCAATACCCAGAGACAAATTTGCAATATATTTTAGATGTGATGGAGCGATATGCTGCTTTATCAGGCATAACAATCCACAAAAGTCATGCCTGTTCCCATTAGGAGGATATATTGGAAAGCCTGGGCGCGCGCTGCCGGTGCTGCCTATTAAATGGAAATTGGACACGTTCCGTTACTTGCGGGTGGACATTTATAATGATCCTCAGACAGAACATACACGGAACGCAATGAACAGAATTGAAAATTCCATATCTTTCTGTGCTAGATTTCCATTATCCATGATGGGACGGGCAGAGCTGCTGAAGATGGTGGTACTCCCGAGACTCCTTCACTTTTTCACAAATGTCCCGTTTGCGATACTGAGGTCGTTTTTCAATAAACTGCATAGTATATGCAGGAACCTCCTCTGGCATAACTCAAGGTGCAGGGTGGCACTTTGGAAGCTTCAGAATGCATATGAACTAGGCTTAAAATACCCAACTTTGAAGTGTATTTAGTTGCTAGTCAGTTGCAGTTTGTAGCTAAATGGCTATCCGATGAAAAAAAGGTACGAGTCGCGGCTGTTGCAAACAACAAAAAACCCAGATCTTTCTAAACAAAGTTATATGGATAACGGACTCTCGCACAACCTGCTCGCCCAGGTTGATGAGATTGGGATGTGTAATGTGGCGTAGAGCCTGTCAGTTGATGGGGAACACTGCATTATATTCCCCGCAGATTCCGCTCGTGGTGTTAGGAGTGAGTGACTAACTGCGGCTGAATGTGAGGAAATACTGGGAACCTAAAGGGGTGGCGGCAGTAGGAGACTTGATAAAGGAGGGTGAGCCTAAGGGGTTTGTGGAATAAGTGGAAGATACGGGAGTGCAACCAGGGCAACACCTTACACACACCAGCCTACTAAGGAATATGAGGCACAGATGGCCGGAGACTGCAGCTCCATTGCAGATAGATGATACGATTGAGACATTTTGTGATGTCAGAAGGTGGGCACCAAGGCTCGCGGATATATGAGCAGTTAATTTTCGAAAGTGGGGAAGGAGTTGGGACAGACGAGACAGCAATGGGAGGCAGACTTGGAGGAGTCATCGTCCGATGCGGTGTGGAACAGAGCGATAGTGTGCCACAAAAAGGTGTCCAGGAACACAAGGCTCCAACAGATTCAACTATATATAACCCACAGGGCATATTTAACCCCGAATAAAATAGCAAAGTTTAGCCAAGCAGGGATACAGTCATGTCCGAAGTGTGGGGAGGTGGACGCAGATCTGGTCCATATGTTTTGGCCTGCATAGAGATAGGTACATTCTGGGAGGAGGTGGCTCAAGCATTAGCAAAAGCGGATATCACCTTGGACATGAGAACCCCCTGTGCCTGTCTGCTCGGGGGTTTTGCAAGGCCTATGAGAGCTAAACATGTGAGTAAACTGCGGGATCTAGCATATATAGTAGTGAAACGCAGAATAGCGGTGGGATGGAAAGTGCAAACAAGGCCTCTGGTTCAAGCATGATGGAGGGACTTGCTAAAATGGGCGAATGCGGAAGCTGTGGTGTGGCAAGAAGCAGTAAGTAGGACCTCAGACCAAGAAGAGGGAGGGGTGGAAGCTTGGAGACAGTTGATTACAGACTTGGCCAATTCCACAACGGAGGGCAGAGTATCGGAACCCGGTCCCGTACAAGAGGGTGCAGATAGCAGAGTGGTTGGTAGGGAGTAAACAGGAAAGAGGTGAATTATGTGTTGTCGGATAGGCTGGGGTAGTGGTGGGGGGAGTTGGGGGAAACAGGGGAACAAACAGATGATATGCAAGGGCTTGGGCGTGTAACTAAATGCAATAAATAAATAAATACATTAAATAAATAAATCTGTACTGTGATATGATGTACACTATGATGCAATGTCTGTAAGTTATTGTGGTTTAAAATAAAATAAAAATCTGTTTGGCAAATCTGACATTTAACAATGTTTTTTTAAAGAAATTCTCATAAAACCCTTCAAAACAGGCACAGACAACTCATCCTCCATTTGGAGAGCAAGTGCCCTTCAGACGAGGAATCTGTGAAGACAGCCCCTGTTTCCTCACACAGGGCCACTGAAAAGAAAGCTTCTAAAAGGAGTGATTATTCAGTTGACAGAGGATCTCCACCTCCTACAAAGGCCAGGAAAAGCAGTCTTAAGGACGCAAGCTCTCAGGCATCCAAAGATCACGGAAGTTGGCATTTGGAGACAAAAGGGTCAAAAACCAAAGGTAAGGAGGGCTATTCGTCGACGAAAGGACACTCATCCATGAAGCAAGTCACTACCGACCACGAGACACCGTCGACGCCCAAGCCGTCCATGGGGGAAAGCTCTGATTTGTCCTAAGTATCCTCATCCACAGAGAAGGCCCTGTTCACAATGTCGAGTAAGGCCTCGTCATTGGGCCACCGCTCGTCCACGGCTACCCCATCGTCGGGCAATGCCCCGTCAATAGCTGGATCAAAACACTGCTCATCCACAACAACCGGTTCACGGCTAACCTGACCATGGGCAACGTCACATCAAAGAAACAAATCTTGACTGGACCACCATTGAGGCAGTTCCGTCTACAGCAACCATTTTTTTTCTTTTAAATTTCTTTTATTGATTTTATACAAACAAAAACAACGAAAACCAAACAGGCAGCATGATCATAATGGTTCTATTGCACATCAAGTTATCGTAGTCACTGCTCCCATTATCCCACCCTCCCCCGTGAGCCTATTTGTCCATCTCTTACAGTGTTTGGCACATGCGGCTGAGTTTCGTCGTCTCCGGAGTCATTTGGGTGTGATGTTACTTCAAACAATTCTGTTATTAGCGCCTTCCAGGCCAATAGGGTGCCCACCTTCCCCTCATCAGCCCGGCTGCTCGCCTCTTGCCATGCCACCGTTTCAGCCTCCGCCCATTTCTGTAGATCCTTCCACCATACATCCACCTTAGGTTTGTGGCATTTCTTCCACCCCATGGCGATCCTACGTTTCGCCAGCACATACGCCAGATTTCTTAGTTTCTCAATATGTTTGAGTTTCCGCGGCCTAGGGAACCCACCCAACAAGCAGGCCCAAGCCGTGTCTATAACCAGAGTAACCCCTTTATCAGCTAGTTTCTGCGCCACATCACTCCAGTAGCATCTAATAATCGGGCACGACCAAAACATATGTGTCATGTCAGTGTTTTCTAGGTTACATTTAGGACACACTTGTATGCCAGCGTTTCGGAACTTAGATATCCTCGAGGGGGTCATATATGCCCTATGCGTTACATACAGCTGAATTTGTTTTAATCTGGCATTTCTAGATACTTTTTTGTGGTAGTCCAGGGCACGCTCCCACATCCCGTCCTCCATCGGGGCACCCACTTCCATCTCCCAGTCCAGTCTCAGATGCGTCAAATCTTTACCCACCTTTGCCATCACCATCTCGTACAGTCTCGAGATCTCATGACCTCCTTCTGACATATCATACATTGTTTCCAAAACTGCATCTGGTTCTTCTATCAGAACTGTTTCTGGCCAGGTGCCCTTAATCATTCGCACCAATCTAATGTATGTGACGTATTGCCCCGTGTGTAGCCCCACCTCTTCATTGAGTTCTATAAACTCCTTAATGGATCCCTCCTGCCAGACATCGCCTAACGTCGCCAGCCCCACCGATTCCCAGTAGTTCCTAACAATCACCCTTAGCTGATCATCCCCCCCTGTTAAAGCAACCAACAGTACCTGCGGGAGGCACGGGTATGGGACCTCCATTAGGCGACAAGCCCTACGCCAAATTTTCCGCCCCAGCTTCAACATCGCAGGGCGCCCCCTCATGTCAGTTTCGGACAGCCAGATCATTTCTTTCAAATAGAACGGGGCACAGTCCTGCCCAAGTACCCTGTGTTCAGGGGTCACTTCATCGGAGAGCCACTTAGCCACATATTGTAATTGTCCTGCCAAATAATAAGCCTCAAAATGGGGCAGTCTGATACCTCCTTTTTCGTAAAAGTTCTGAAGTTTACAGAACGCCACCCTATTTCGGGTACCATGCCACAAGAAGTCCCTGCACATGCTGTTCAATTTACTAAAAAACTTCTTTGGTATTATGTGTGGGATGTTGCTAAAGTAATGCAATAGCCTGGGCAGAACTACCATCTTGAGCATAGCCCCCCGCCCCATCATCACTAAGGGCATTCTTGCCCAGAACTGCATGCTGTTTCTGATTTTCTCAACGGCTACTTCCGTATTGTGTCTGTGTTCGTCCTGCGCCGTGTGATATATATCTATGCCCAAGTAGCGAAAAGAGCATGTTGCCCACGGTACTTGTAGCACCGGCAGGCCTCCCGCAGGGATCCCCCTATAGCTACCTAATGGGAACATGACAGACTTTTGGGGGTTTACCGAGATGCCCGACAACTCTGCATACCTTTCCATCACTTCGAGTATGTATAAGAGGTTTTCTTCTGGGTGTTGTAAATATAGCAACAGATTGTCCGCGTTCAAGGATATCAACAGCAACCATTGAATTCAAAGATAATAGTCCTATCTCTCACACTGGGGGTTCCTAGCATAGCTAATTAGGGAAATGGTAGAGCTACTGGATGTAATTCTGCAGTAGGAATTCTGACATGGAGAACATTCTTGAGATGCCACAGCCGTTTCCCAAGGAACACAGCCCACCTTGACACCCCTCTACAGAGGAAACAGATCCCTCCATCCGGAGCTCATGCAGTCCATGAAAAATATCATGGATGAGTTCCAGCGAAGGCAAAGAGACGTGTGCAGCCTGCCTACTACAGAATAGGAGGGATTGTCCTAGAGGCGGAGGAATATCTCCCCCCCCCCCCACACCTCCTAAACCAGAACCAAGCACCTCACACAGAACCACGTCTTCATTGAGAAGGCTCTCTCCTCCACTGCATTCTTTATCTAGGGATACCAGAGCACCTTGCACCTTGTCCTTGTCAGATTGGCAGGATGACCCCTACGGACAGGATCCCAGAGACAATCCATACAAGAAGTTCTCCAACCCAGATGCCCAATACATTGCTCCTGAGGAAGGTGAACCTCCTCAAGATTCACCAACACGTCAGGTGGATGAATTTGACGAGTACGTCATCGAGAAGCAGAGGTGACATGACTCACCCGGAGGCGCGACACCGCCAGATGATGTAGCTTCTTTCCACACAACCATGGCTAAAGTAACTGAGTTGTTTAACATGCAGGTATCCAGTGAAGAGAAAGTCTGTGTTATATGAACACAGAGATAAGAGGAGGACGACGGTTACAACCATCCCGATCCTGGACACTATCTGGGAGGCTCGGTAGAAAATACTGGCAAACCTGCTTTCCACCCCCGCCTTGGCCGCCCAGCCCCAAGAGAAGTATAAAGCCCCTGGCAGTGCGCCTTTGTGTTTGCGGGGCCATCCCAGTCCTGACTCTGTCATTATTGTAGCAACAAGAAAGAAATTGTCAAACCTGGCATCGCCGCCAATTACTCTACTGGAGAAGGAGGGGAGGGGAAGCTTGAGGCTGTCGGCAGAAAGGTGTCGGCTGCAGCATCTCTTTCTATCAGTGCAGCAAGCACTATTGCAATGTCAGCTAGTTATGACAGGTAACTTTGGCACAGGGTGTCCAAGCTCGCTCAACACCCCCTAACCCCCCAGAGTTTCAAGAGTAGGCTAAGGCGATCATCTCAGATAGTGAGGCCACCTCGGAGTACATGATCGACACAAAGGTGGAAGTGGCCTCACTTCAACAGGTTTTACCGTGGCTAAACAAGCACGACTTCCTCGCTATGTTCGATCTGGAAGATGCGTAGTTCCATGTCCCCATACATCCAGCTGACTGACGCCACCTTAGGTTCGCAGTGGTGGACATGCATTTCCTGTTCTGCATGCTTTCTTTTGGACTTAAGTGAGCCCCAAAGGTCTTTATGAAATGCCCAGCTCTGGTGGGGGCACATCTCAGGCATCCAGGAATAGAGGTTTTTCCGTACTTGGACGACTGGCTGATAGAGGCAAAAACAAGGAAACAAACAACCAGAGCAGTAAAACTAAAGGAGGATACTCTAAAATAGTTATGTTTCTCCATTAACAAGGCCACATCAGCACTCACACTGCTTCAAACAGCACTACTCCTTGGGGTAGAACTAGACACTAATGTTCCCAGGGTGCAGCCTTCCACAAAGCGAATAGCAGCAATGTTGAAACTAGTCATCTGGTTTATTGATATTGATATTTTATTTCTATCGCGCTCGTACACAAGTGTTTGTCAGAGAGTACTCCTCCACGGTACGTCAATTCAAATACCTCCTAGGCATGATGTCCTCTTTTATACTACTCATCCCCAACTGCAGATTGCGAATGTGAGAAATCCAGGAAGCCAGCAATGGGAGCAAACAGGCCTATGGGAAGATCTTGTTCACCTATCACCCCGTTTCCACATGGCACTAGTGGTGTAGCAGGAAACGCAACCTCAGTCAAGGCATGCCATTTCAAGCGCCAACCTCAACATTACTTCTCAGGGCCGATGTCTCCTTGTCAGGCTGGTGAGCACATCTGGGAGAGCCGCAAACGCGGGGCACTTGGTCGGATCAAGAAAGTCTACTACACATCAACATACTAGAGCTCAGAGCCAACAGGTGGGCACAGAAATCTTTTCAACTGTCGGGGACTGCGTCCGCACCATGTTCAGACCACGGGCACGGCAGCGACCTGAGTTTGCAGCATGACGCCGCCACTGGCGGTTGCCATGGCGATTAGCACAATGCGCCACATCTATACATAGAGCGGCACCCAAGCCTCGCTCTGAACGCTGTGCGTTCTGCGTTGCCATGTAGGCACGCCGAACTGCAACACGCTGCCGCACACAATAAGGACGTTTCAGGAAGAAAAGCCTTCCCCTACCTTGGCAACAGTGCTTCTTATTGAGGTAAGTTTTGTTCTCCGTTACTTCGCTTGCTCTGTAATTTTGGTTTCCTCGTGTCTCGACACTGATTTCCTGAATCTGACTGCCTTGTGCATTATCCCTCTGGTACTGTTACACTTAAGTTTCCCTCGTTACAAACTTTTGGATTGGGTTTTTAAGGACTTGTATTTGGATTTTTGTCATCTGCTGATGAAGTGTTTGGTTCCCTTGATTACTTCCCCTGAACCCTTCATGGATTGCATGCTGGAGCAGTAGGGCTTTTGAACACTGTGCTGTAGGTGTACCCCCTAGAGCAGTGATCCCCAACGTGTAGCTCGCGAGCAACATGTTGCTCTCCTGACCCTAAAATGTTGCTCGCCAGTTGCTCTGGGTCATTGCGTGGAGGCTAAGAAGGAGGCCATTCAGGGATGAGACAACCATGGCAGTGTACCCTGAGCCATAACTCTGCAGGAAGGCTAGCCAATCAGCCTACTCTATTTGACAGGCATGACATACTGTTAGTTATTGAAGTTTTAGCTGTGGAGGCATCAGTAGAGTGGTCTGAATGGTGGGTCAGGCCAGGTGGTTGCAGGGAGCAAGGGGGGTGGCAACAGAAATTAATCTCTTAGGGCTTCAGATGAGACAGTCCCCAGTGATTGAAGAGAGCCTGAAGCACAGAAACTAGGCTGGCCTGGCCATCCATGTGAATACCCATTGCACTGCTCTGTAATCAGAAGTAAAAGTGACTCCCCACTGAACCCACCCTTATTGGGACAATCCCTGTTTTAGCACTCTAAAAGGTCTGCCACTTGGAGCTCGGGTACACTACGAGGTGCGTTGCTGCTGGGTCAAGAATACAAACTACGAAGATAATGTTGCTGCCAACGGAGCCTTCCCATGCTGTACTCAGGTAGACAGAAAAGGGGGCTAGTCGCTGAATAGTACGAAAATGCGTAATAGAATAAGTGACTTGAATGCCCGACTGTCAAGGAAGTTCCAATTCTTTTGTACATGTATGATTTGCATTTGTTGCCAAAATGCAATTTATTGGTCCAAAATGTTCCACAATAATTGCATAATCTTTGTGAAGACATTTTCATTTCCTGATTCTTCTTTCCAGTATGGAAGTGCATTAATGGAAAAAATAATCTAACCAAATGCCTGTGTTTGTGTTCTGGTGACAGTTGTCAACTTCTGTGCCTTTATACAGCTGGTGCCCACATATTGGGCAAATGAGTGGCATGCATGCTCAAACTTTCCTTCTTAAACAATTTGCTTATGCCAGTTTCTTTACACGTGAAGTTTGTGTTTGCGGGCCCCATGCGTCATAATTGGCACAAATGTTACATGCTACTTGTATTGCAGTACCTGGTGGGAAAATTCACATTGTATGATGCTTTGCTCATCTGGCATACGACCAATGGGTTGCTAAGGGGAATGAGCTCCAAACTGTGCACACTTAATTAGTGTAGCTACCAATTGCAATTCACATACGTTACTGAAAATAATTTCTTAGTGACATAGAAATTATTTTTCTTTAGTATAGTGTTTCTTGCTAGATTCTTCCTGCTTCTAAATTCTTTAAGAACGGATATTACCCAATTTAATGTACTGAATTCATCAACCTCGAGCGATGAATGGCTAAATCGCCCCTGCCACGGGTGTGAACATGCGAAGTGCAGTCTGACCCCATGTCAAGGGAGTGCACTTAACAAGCGAGGTATGCAACCATAAACATATAATGTGTACAATATGAAGGAAATAACCCACCCCTCTGTAAAGTGGTCTTCAAAAGTTCCAGTTTATGAACAATGTTACTGGCCCACTAGCATGCTTAAGAATGCAGCACTTAAACTGTATTTCCCAGGGGATTGCTTGGGGAAAGAGTACCCAAATCCATCAAACATAGTTTTTTTTTATTCCTAATCACTTGTCTTCAGTGTAAGAGACCTTGAGTGCTTCTGCTACAGATAACCCTACACTCACACAAAGCCTGGTTAAAATGATTTTTAGATTCTACCATATTATTTCCAGTGTTACTCATCCTGTTCTCCTAAAAATGCACCATTTGCCCCTAAAGATCCCGACAATTCCTTTGGAGTAAATGCTACTGTCAAAACGTGCTTAAAAACATTTGCCATTAAATCGCTTGAACATTTCCTGGGAGAGAACTCCAAGCACTCAAATATTTTCATACATCCTGCAATGTTTTTGAATAATTTTGCTGGCCTAGTGCCTACAAATGCACTGCTTGCCACTTAATTTACTAAAGATTGTATTTCTATACCAATTTAATGTCAAATGATGTTTAAGGCCATTATGAATTGCGTGGACTAGGCTTACACCTGGATGAGATCACTGTTAATTACTAATAATTAACAGTTCTATTAGCAGTATTGAGCTTAGTTTAGTACAGTTATGATTTGTTCCAATCATTTTACCACTGACTGAATGCCGATAAATTATATCAAAAATTATATCAAAGTGCTGAAGTTGCTCACCATTTCATCTGACGCTCAAATGTTGCTCATTGCTAACAAAAGGTTGAGGACCCCTGCCCTAGAGTGTCCTTGTGCCATCCGGTGTCGGACACTACTGACCATACTAACCTTTTCCCCTTCTTGCCCTATTCCAAACCTCCTTGGAATTTGTTCTTGGATCCTAGGGTTTTGTCTATTCAGTACTACGGCCTTCTTTAGATTCATGGTCACGCTTCCCATTGTTTAATACAGGTGAGAATCTTTACGGTTATACTTCCTGTTTTGTTAATCAGAAATCCAAACAGAACGTAAAAGTATTTTAGATCAGGCTTAATACATCTGATACCTGGCTTATGTTCAGGATAATAAGATGGGCTCTGTTTTGCCACAGGTATTTTGTATGATTAAAGTAGTAGCCTCAGTTCCCTAAAGTCCTGTTCTTTCTTTTCTATAGCCTGGTGAATCCTGGTGATCGTTTTTGCTCTTTCATTTGAACCTATATTTTCCCAAGTAATTATGTATTTGGGGAAATGTTCATGAGAAAGGTCACCCTCAATTGAGGAGACCCGTAATTGGGTTTAATTCGGGAACAGGTGAATACTTGTGTACAGGTACGTTATAAATGACTCATCGTATCAAATCACTCATATCACAGAGCATGCCTTGTTGTCCAGGCAAGTCTGACAGATTAGGAAGCCATAGTGGACAGGACTTCTGAATCTTTAGCTGCATTGGTCCAATTACTAACTGACTTGCGCATTGATATGACGGCATAGATCTGTTCATTAGAGGACAGATGCATTACATAGTATGGCTCATCCCTTACCTCATTGTAATTGTTTATTTGTACAGCGCTTGTACACAAGTGAAGTGCTTCAAAGCGCTTCAAGGTGGGAAGGGAATACAGTAGTCCTTCTTAGGCCTCAAGGTTTCCGAATGATCTAACAAAAAAGTAACTAGCGTACTAGGCCTGACGAGATTTCTCCTAGTGCAAGTGCATGACGTGGATCAGGCGCAACCAAATTAGGGATGGGAGACAAAGGGGGGACAAGACTGAACTTACTAGGCCTAGTGAATCCAGGTCATGCAAGTGTCCAGATGGAAGTGTAAGGGATGGGGGAGAGGGAATAAGTGTGCCCAGTCCAGCAGTGCCCTGGGTTAAGTGCAGAGAGGTTACCTCTCTCATGGAATGTGTACTGAAAATGCAGTAGTGCTGACCATAGTGCAGAGGCCCGAAGGTAAGTGCAAAGACTGGCGGGGGAGCCAGCCTGGTACCTGTGAGGCTCTGTAGGTGAGCCAGGCGACCATTCAGCAAAAGCTGAACAGAGTTAGGGGAGAGATGGAGGGGTGATGCTGGAGAGAAAGAGAGAGGAGGTTAGCAAGGGAGAGGGAGAGAGAAAGAGGAAGGTCTTGAGGAGTCTTCAGAACTTAAGGAGCTCCGGCTCAAGGCGGAGAGAGGCAGGGTGGCTGTTCCGAGGGTGGCACCTGCTGAGGATAAAGATCTATCCCCAAATCTCTGCTTGGAAAAACGCCTCACCCACAAAAAGTTTATTTATTACATTTATATAGCGCATCTAACCCTAAGTCATCTGGGCGCTTGTGCTTACGAAAATTGTTACATTGCATACTTATTCAGATAAATTATGGTTGCATTGCATTTTCACTGGCAGTAGATGTACAGGACATATATATGGTTTGCGACAGTTTGAGTGCGCATGACTTGCGTACAGAGTATGATCGTATTCTTAGGGAGGATAGGTTCAGTTCTCAATGTCTTGGTTGAAGAGTCATGTTTTGAGTTTCTTATAGAAGGACCATAAGAAATTTCTCATCGCTATTTTTAAAGACAAAGAAAGAAAGAATCCAGATAATACGACACCTTCTCCATCGTCAACCCACATCATGGAGAATGTTAACATCTTGTCATACTCAGACGATTATTTAAAAAAACTTCTGGGTACCACTTCTATTCTCAGCAACCCAGAAGGAATACTTACCCTCGGCCTGGCCAAAGTTGAATTAGAAAATATCAATCAAAAGAAGAAGAAACTCATCTGCACCGAAATGCATGGTAAATTCATGTTAGAATACCTCAAAGCAGGCATAATACCAGAGGGGCTACAAGTGAAAAATATACCACATGTATTTACTGATAACCCCAAATTCAACAAAAACTTCAGCGGGGTCGGTCGGTAATAAATGCAGCCGTGACTGGCTGATGCTTGTCATTGACACAGCCGATGAGGAATGCAAAAAACAAGGTGCTGAACTCATGGAGATGGAAAAGAAATTCCAAGAGGACGCCACTATCAAAGACGCCAAAATGAAACTTGAGAAACTAGAGGCCGAAATCGACAAATTCAAAGCCATTACCGTCAAAAGAAAGGCGCAAAAGTTCAAGAAGGACTTACAAAACTACGCAGAGGACAAAACCTACCCTTACCTTTGAGAGAACTATTGCACAGAAATCCAACAACAAGGTACCTACAACAGAAGAAATTGCGGCGTCACTTTTTCAGGGAGTTCTTCCAACAGCAGCAGAAGTGCCTGTGGAGGCCAAGGTAATCCACAGCACCCACAACAATCTTTTTTTTCCCCACGGGCATGCAACGGGGACGCCCGAAGAGGAGACCGGCCCAGCAGGGACAACAAATGCGCACCCTGCAGTGTTACAACAACCAAGGACAACAGAGAGGATTCCAATCTTCAACTTATCCCACCACATAATGACGACCGCAGAAATAAACCACCTGGAAAAAGGGCCATCATTTGTTCCGGCGGCCAAAGCCCAAGCATTCGACACAGAGGTCGAACTCAAACACTTCTTCCGCAACATTCGTCTGAAATATTTTTTTGAGGTATATTTACCTAAACACTCACCATCCGGATCCAAACCCCCGGAAAAGGATAATGACAACACCACAGGATTGAAAATCAAATCCACATTCATGCCTCCACCGCACACCATCCCCTGTTAATTTGATACCTACGAGAAAATGGTAACCAACGTGATCCGTAAGGGACTCTCTCAAAGGAATTTCTATCCGGATAATCTATCCACAGAAGAAAGGCTCACCTCACTTAAAGCCAACCACGCCATTACAAGAATACCTGCTGACAAAGGCGGGGGTATCGTCATTTCCAACACCATAGACTACGACAAAGAATGCCTACGTCTATTGAGCGACGTCAATGCATACTCACCTCTTCAAAGAGATCCTAGCAAAGAACTACAGGAGGAAATTTCGAGCCTGACCAACCATGCCCGACAAGAATCCTGGATATGTGACGAGGAAGATAGTTTTCTGAACAAAAACCACCCGCGCATCCCAGTATTCTATATACTACCAAAGGTTCACAAGAACCTCACCAATCCACCCGGCAGACCCATTGTCTCCGTTTGTGATTCTATACTCGAACCCCTATCGGTTTATACCGACTTTTTTCTCCAACCCTTAGTCAACAGAATGGACTCCTATCTCAAAGACAGCACCGATACCATCCTCATGCTGAATGAGATTGACATGAAACCAGAATACATCATGGCTACCTTGGATGTGGAAGCTTTATACACATCAATAACCCAGCTAGAAAGCTTGGAAGTACTGAAACTTTTTCTCGACACGAGAAACAACATTACGGCAGTCCCCACTGAGTTCATCTTGGAATGTGTCAGATTGGCCATGACCAAAAATGTCTTCCTTTTCAGAGACCAAGAACAACATCTTATGGAAGAGCTATATTGACGACGTTTTTCTCATCTGGCAAGGCAACCCCGTAGACCTGATGGCTTTCCATGGATGGCTCAACCAGTGCAACCAGCACATCAGATTCACCATACATTGGGATTTCATTGGGATCAATTTTTTAGATCTACACATCTATAGATCTGGTGACCACCTCAACACGGAACTGTTTCGGAAACCCACCGGAAACCCACCGACAGGAAAACCTTACTTAATTTCGACAGCTACCACCCTGAGAGCATGAAGTACAATTTACCGTACTGACAATTTCTTCGCATCAGAAGAAACTGCACGAAACATACTACTTTTGACAAACATGTCTCTGACCTCCAAGCAGGGCTCGCTGACAGGGGGTACCCCAGAAAAGCCATCAAACACGCCAAGAAGCGGGCCTCCAATACCGACCGCACAGTATGTCTCACTAAAACAACTAAAAAATAACTAGACAGACTGCTGTGTGTCATCACCTTTAGCCCACTCAGTGACCTCATTAAAAAGACCATCAAACTACATTGGCCCATCATCAAAAACGTGGGATCACTACAAAAGTCCCATCGTTTGTCTTCAAGAAAAACCGGAACATCAGAGAATCTTTGGTGCACACTTTCATCGAACCCACCAAGTCGACCAACACTCTATGGAATCTCCCACCCGTACAAGGCCACTACCGATGTGGCAAGTGCACGGTCTGCCAATTCGCGGAAACTACTAAAATATTCCAACACAATGACATCAATTGGACGCTTCAGGACCACACCAATTGCAACACAAAACAGGTCATATGTGTTATAACCTGTCCCTGTGGACTCATTTACGTGGGCAAAACCATGAGACCAGTCAAGACCAGGATCTGCGAGCACCGCTCGTGCATAAAAAACCAAGTAACTGACAAACCTCTTGTAGATCACTTTGTCAAGAAGAATCACACCAATATGGACCTCAAACGGCTGGTGATACAGAAAGTCACTGCCACCATCAGAGGGGGTGATGTCAACAGAATCTTAACTTGTTTAGAACAGAAATGGGTGCACAAACTAAATTTTGTCCGTTCAGGTCTAAACATTGCGTAGAGTGGAAACACTTCCTGTAATTGCAACAATGCATCCACTCCAATTGATTTCACATGGTAATGCTGGGCCTTGTAGCACATCAGGAACTCTTTCTGTGCCACTGTATTCCAACGCCACCCTATTGTGCCCCTTCTTGTGTCTCTGCCAACACAACCACCATCAATAATGGGGGCAGGCCTTACCGCAAGGCCATTGACTTTTTTATAGGCACTGCTGCACGTTGGACTATACCTGGAACTTTGACCTTGCAGATATGCCCTACAGTGACTTGCCTGATCACTTACCGCCTACTATTTATATAGATGTGGTTTGAGATGTGTCTCTTTAAACATGTGGTTGTGCGCATACAATCTGTTTCGCTTCAGTAACATACATTGCCTTAACCACCTCTAGCCGCTCTGGGCACCTCACCATCAGACCCATGACCCCGACCAATCGGCATCCCAGCCTGGCACCGAGGCGTCTCTCACCCGCCTGCCCGCATATGGACAACCCTTTTGAGGTGGAACACACATGATGCACACATCATTGCACAATCCACACATCATTCCCTGCATATGCATACCCATGAGTACGCTCCCGCAGGGCTGAATGTGTTTTTTACTTTTTTACTTCTGCACTGTGCGCTTATCCAGTCAGGCACCTCTACGGGCAACCCCGGCCACGCGTATCTCATCATGGCGCTCTCCCCATTTATTCGCAGGCAGCTCCTCAGCTCAATCCTTGCGCAGCCAGGGACCGCTACCACTGACAGCTCTTGCAGCGCTCCTCCTTCCTTTCACCCAAGGTGAGTGCACGCGCATGCCAACTTTTTAGCTACTTGATCTTGTGCCTCTATTGCTTGGCTGCATGTTTTACTCATGTACGGCAGCCCAGCCTCCATTTTAGAGACAAATCCTTTTGCACCCTAACCCGACATCCCACACCGGCGATCACGCTCGTTCGCCGCTTGGGTTTTGAAGGTGTTCAACACTTCCTGAAGGCATCACGCGCCTTTTGATCACCGTGAGCACTGTGTATTCGGACACATGTCCATTTTATTAAGTCATTCACATACCACCCCCAATACATGGGACACACATGTGATGCTTCCTCACTTCACGTTATATCTGCCACCCATTATCCGTGGCCTTTTGTGACCTGCATGCATTACCAGTCCTCACGTGCACCATGGCACTCATCACACTCCCAGGCCCGCATTCCTTAGCTTAGCCCCTTGTGTCTATTTTACTGCAGCCCTCCATGCTTGCGGTTGACCTAGCGTATTCTCTACGTCATCCTGTTCCACCCAATTTGTGCGGCAACCGGTCTTTTTAAGGTAAGCCTTGCATTTACCTTTTCTAACACTCAGTTGCTCCCCAACTCTGCATGGCTTAATATAGCCCCCTTGTCCCTCCTACTTCCACAGGAATGGCCAATTCTAGGACCTCGAAAATCCTCCAGTGTATTCGTGACACTGCCACTCCCTGAGCCACTGCGCTCCCAAGTTCCGGTAAGCTCTGGTCCTTTATGTACTGAAACCTCTACATGTGCTAGGATGGGCTGGGTGGAAAGCGGTGGACGGGCTGACATAGTGGAGCTGAGGGACATAGTGTCAGGGTAAGTGGTAAATTGTCTGGTGAGATGGCGGTGCTAGAAGGGGGAGGGCCTGGGAGAGTGGGGTTTGAAACTTTGTACATGCGGGTGGGTGGAGGCAGGTGACTCTAGGTTGCTGTGATACTGGGAGAGTAAAGGGGGTGACTTTGATGAAGAAGGGTGTTGGGCAGGGGAGAGGGTAATGCCGGGGGCACCAAAGTCGAGCAAGACCATTCCCCACCTGGGTGAATGCGCTTGAAGTGCAGGGCAGTGAGCCAGGCATGATCAATAGTCCACTGAGGGTGACAGGCTAGTTCTTAGAAAGCAGATGGCTAGATGGACTGGAGACAAACAAGTGAACAGGGCTCGTACTCTAATGGAGACTATGAGGTAGGTGTAGGTGGCAGGACCTAGCTAGGGGAAGGCCTAGGCTAGTATGACCCTGTACCCTTACTTCTCCTGAACCCTTCATTGATTAAATGCTGGAGCAGTAGGACTTTTGGACCCTGTGCTGTACTATTACTGCTCAGATTGACTTCCTTACAAAGGTGTACCCACCTAGAGCATCCTCATTCCTCCGGGGTCAGGCCCTACTAACCACTTGCCCTATTCCAACCATCCTTGGAATTTCTTCTTGGATCCTAAGGTTTTGTCTATTCAATACTACATCCTTCTTAAGATTCATGTTTTTTTTTGTTTTTTTGAAATTTGTTTTTATTATTTTAAACATGCCAAACATTACAACTTTAAGGACGTTCATAATCAATGACAAACCAACACATTATACATTTCCCGTCTTCCCCCCCTCCCTCCCCACAAACTCGAGCCGTAACATCAGTATCATCTTCATAAGCATTTTCGGGAATCTCATTGCTTATTGACTCACCTGAGTCTTCTGTTTCATGACTGACCTGGTGAGGTGTAGCCATTGAGGTCACCAATTGCCTCCAGGCCATCAGGGGGCCCACTTCCTCTTCTCCCCCCCCCTGGTGGCAGCTTCAAACCAAACCGCAGTTTCAGCTTCTGCCCATCTCAAGAGGTCCGCCCACCATGTCTCCACACTAGGCCTATGGGCTGCCTTCAAACACATTGCAATCCTGCGCTTGGCCAGGACATATGCCAGGTCCTTCATTTTGTTGATATGCTTTAAATTACGTGGCCTGGGGAAATTCCCAAGCATGCATGCCCCAGCAGACCCCACGTCCAGCACCACACCCCCCACTGGCCATTTTCGTCTTTATTTCTTTCCAGAATCTATGCACCTCTGGGCAAGCCCAGAACATGTGCAGCAACCCTGCCTCCTCCTCTCCACACCTGGGGCATTTCTGTATAGCTGAGCCTCCAAACCTGGCTATTCTTCCAAGGGTCAAATAGGCTCTGTGGGTGACATATAGCTGGATCTACTGGAGTCTCGCATTTCGAGACACCTTTTTGTGGTACCTTTTGAGCTCATATATCCTAGATATTTTGTGTCTTCCCTCTGAGACATCATACATCATTTCCAGAGTGGCATCAGGTTCTTCCGCCAGCGCCGTCTCAGGCCACCTCCCCCTTACCCGTTTCAAGAGCCTGATGTATTTAATATATTGGCCGCTATGCACCCATGTCTCCTCATGCAACCTCTGAAATTCCAATACCTCCCCTTCCTGCAATATATCTCTGAGGGTGGCTAGACCCACCTGTTCCCAGTATCTGCAGACTGCTTCAAACAATTGGGGGTCATCACCACATAGAGCCACCAGCAGAACCTGCAGAGAGAGCGGGTCTGGGTCACCCACCGTTTTCCATGCTCTGCGCCAAACTTCCCAGCCCAACTCCAATAGTCTCCCCCTCCCCACCATCTTAGTTTTATGTATCCACACTGTCTCTCTAAGAAAATATGGGACTGATTCGCCCTGCAAAAGCCTGGCTTCCGCCGAGTCCTCCGCAGACAGCCACCTGGCCATATATAACAGCTGTCCTACCAAATAATACAATTCAAAGTTTGGCAGGTTTATGTCCCCCTTATCACAAGTGTTCTGCAGCTTCCACAGGGCCACCCTATTCCTAGAGTTGCCCCATATAAAGCCCCTGCACAAACCATGGAGTCTCACAAAGAAGTGTCTGGGGATCAAGTATGGGTCATTCACAAAAAAGTGCAAGAGTCTGGGCAGAACAACAGCTTTGAGCACAGCTGCTCTCCCCATCATGGCCAGGGGTATCCTAGACCAGAACACCATGCTATTCTTAATACCCTCAATCGCTTTCACTGTATTATGTCTGTGCTCCATCTCTATCTTATGATAAATATTCACACCTAGGTACTTGAATGTCACGGTCTGCCAGGGTATCCGCAGGACAGGTAGCCCCGCCGATGGGGTGCTCCTGTACCTTCCCAAGGGGAACAAGCTAGACTTCCCGGGGTTCACTGATATGCCCGAGAGGGTGGCATAATGATCCATCACTTCCAGCACATACTGCAGGTTTTCTTCCGGGTAACGCAGGTAGAGAAGCATATTGTCTGCATACAATTATATCAGGTGTGTGCCCCCCATCGTGCGAATCCCAAACTCCCCGTATTGTTGCCGCAGGCATATTGCTAGCGGTTCTAATGCCAAGATGTATAACATGGGTGACCAGGGGCAACCATGTCTGGTCCCCCTGCTGGGTTGCCATTTGTCTGAAATTGTGGGACCAGTTTTAACTCTCGCAATCGGGGAACTGTATAGCAACTGGACCCATCTAGTATATACGGGTCCCATTCCGTACCCTTTCAGGGTCGCCTTTAACCACGGCCACCTCACTGAATCAAAGGCTTTCACTGCGTCCAGCGATACGATGGCCATCTCTCCTGAGTCTTCCTTAGTTTGATCAATAATATGGTGCAGCCTCCTGTGGCTATCTGTGATGTTTCTACCTGGGACGTAACCCGTTTGGTCTGGGTGTATCAGCTTGCCGATAACCCTCTTTAGTCTGTTGGCAAGCACTGCTGTGAGTATTTTGCTATCCTGGTTAAGCATGGACAAGGGCCTATAGGACCCGCATTCCGTGTCTGGCTTACCTGGTTTCAGGAGCGGGACGATCACCGCCTCGCGGAGGGACGCCGGCAGTTCCCCCTGCTCATAGGCTTCATTAAACATAGCCAGCAGCGGCTGGAGTAGCTCCTGCTTGTATGTTTTATAAAATTCACTGGGTAACCCATCCGACCCGAACGCTTTACATGTGGGGAGCTGTTGGATCACCGCCTCCAGTTCGTCTACGGTGATGGGGGCATCCAGATCTGCGCGTTTTAGGTCATCTAAGGTGGGCAGCCCCACATCCTCTATTGTTTCCAGTATTTCCTGGCTCATTTCCTCTCCTGGATCCTCATATAAACGTCTGTAGTACTTGAGGAACTCCCCATTTACCCCCTCTTGGGTGTTATAAGTTCGACCTTCCGCATCCCTAACCTGTCTGATCACTGAACGGGGAGTATCATTTTTATATAGCCAGGTCAGTAGTCTACCTGGCTTATCCCCCCCTGCATGTATCCTCTGTATATTTCCTATAATTTAATTTGCATAATCTATCACAGAGTTCCATACAAGCTAATTGTAACTCTTTTATCTTAGCGCTGTTCTCACGGGCGGTCCCCTCACTACTAGTAAGGCCCTCCAGCTCTCGTTCTGTTTCCAGCAGTTCCCGTTCAATACCCCCTTGGAGCCCTTTAGATTTTGATATGGCTACCCCACGCACCACCACCTTGAATGCCTCCCATACTGTTCCCACAGAACGTATGCTGCCCGTATTAATTTCAAAGTGTTCCTCGATAGCCACCCTCAGAGCCTCCCGGAATTCCGCATCCTGTAGAGCCTCAGTTCTGAGCCTCCATGTCGGGATACGTGTTCTCAGGGGTGGGGGGTGCTGATGCTGCCACTCTACCACTAAAGGCGAGTGGTCGGATAGTACCCTGGCCTTGTATTCTGCCCCCACCATTTCTCCTGCTATCTCCGCCGCAGCAAACACGTAAGCCAACCTTGTGTGCAGGTCATGTGGCGATGCGTAATGCGAATACTGCCTATCCGTTGGGTGTAACCTTCTCCACACATCCTCCAGACTGAGGTCTCTCAATAGGGTCCTCAATGCTTCAGCTGCTGGCGCTGGCTTCCCTGATTTGTCATCTGACCTATCAATCCTGGGGTTCTGGATGCAATTGAAATCCCCTCCCCACACCATTGCACCCCCCGCCAGGGGGCTATTTTGACTTTATAGGGACTTGAAATATGCTGCTGTATCATGGTTAGGGGCATACAAATTTACAATGGTTCACCTCCCTATTTTCCAGGATCCCCGCCACCACCACCATCCTGCCCTCTGGGTCTATTGTCGAGCTAAGCAAACGAAACGGCACATGCGGTGCTACCAAGGTGATCCACCCACCTTGCAAATGCCGAGTATGTGGCACCTATGACATTCCCTTTCCATTTCCTTCTAACCACCTCCAGCTTCTCCTTGGTGAGGTGGGTCTCCTGTAACAAGGCTATGTCAATGCGCATCCTCTTTAAATACATTATCACTTTGTTGCGTTTCAGGTAGCTGTTGAGGCCCCGCACATTCCAGGTCACCACACTGATTTTCCCGACGCCATCTACTCGATGTACTCCCCCTCCACCTTCCCCTCCCCTCCAATATCTTCCCTGATGACCCCTTGTCCGACTCTTGGCCCTCCCACCCTCAACAACCCCCCCTTCCCAAAACCTCCCCCCTTCCCTTTCCCAAACTCTACCCCACTGCACACAAACCTTCCCCTCCCCCCACCCTACCCAGCCCCAACAAATGCCCAGCTCCATCCCCGGATCTCAGGCCCACCCACATCTGGTCCGATCTCGTAACCGAAGACTAGGACCCCGCGGGCCGTCACAGATCTAACAGTGACCTAACTAAGTGTACTACTAAGGGGATTAAGGATTGTCTCCCGGAGCTCCCATTCAACTGATTAGGATAGTTGCATCCAATGGATCCTGCTAGCACATGTTGCTGCATCCCATTCCCCACACTCTTTATTTAACACTATATTCAAGTCCCAATGTCTTCATCTGTTTAGGATTGTAGCATCTAACGGATCTTGCCAGCATATATTGCTGCAACACATTCCCCATCAGCTTTATATAATGCCGAATTCTAGTCCCAATGTCTTATGTTATGTCGCCAGGGGTGACCCAGCTACGTGCTACTTATCTTCTGCTGCTCCCGTCTGGAAATCCTGTTCCTGAGGGCAACCTTGCATGTCCAGCCAGTCCATAGCGTCCTCCGGCGTCTCAAAGAACAGAGTTTTATTCTTATAGAACACTTTCAGTTTGGCCAGGTAAAGCAACATATATCGGTAGCCGGCTTCTCTCAACCTCCTTTTCACCGCCCCGAAGTTCATCCTGCTACGCTGTACGTGCAAAGTATAGTCCGGGTACGCCGTGATTTTCGCCGGCCCCCTTTCTATCGTTCCTCCCTTCCGGAAGAATTTGAGTATCCTCTCCCGATCCTGATAGTTCAAGATCTTCGCGATCAGCGGCCGCGGGGGGTCCCCGGGGGCGGTCTCCTTGTCAAGGCCCTGTACACCCTCTCGACTGCAAACCCCTGGGTCAGTGCTCCGCCAGTTATTTCCTGCAAGAGCATGGATTCCACATGTTCTGCTGGATTAGGCCCCTCCATTCCTTCTGGCAGACCAACAATGCGAATATTATTGTGTCTAGCGCGCCCTTCCGCCTCCTCCGCCCTGTTCTCCAAGTTGCCCACACGCTGCACGAGGGCATGGAGCTCCGATCCGTGGGCGGCGCATGCCGCCGTATTCGGGGCCATCTCCTTTTCCAGGTTTCCATTGCGCTCCGCCAGCGTCAGCACATCTTGTCTCAACAGACTGACTTCCTCCTGGACCGCTCTGATCTTGAGGTCCAAACCCACTTTCAGTTCATCCATTGCCAAGCCCAGCTTAGTCTCCCAGGCGACTTTCAAGTCTGCAATCGCTGCCAGCACTTCCTGGATCGTGCCCTGTGTCTCCGCTGCTGCAGCGTTAGTGTCTTTGCTCTTGCCCCCTTCTGCGCCCAGGGGCGACTTGGCATAAGCCTCCAACGTGGGCTGTTTTTTCTTGGGTCTGACATTTCTGTTAGACATCCTGCTATGCTTTTCGAGTGTATGCTTGCGGCGCCTCCCCTCGTGCGAAAGTCCACGTGGCACCAGGCCACTCTTGGCGTATCAGGGGCCGTTCCAATGGTGTACGGGTGTGTCCTTAGTGCTCTTCCCCACACCTGGAATGGGCTGTGTCCTCCCACGTACATGTGCTCCCGCAGCATCACTCCACCGGCCCCCACTGTATTTCTTTCAGTGGCCAGTGGTCCCGTACAACCACTGACCCAGCACTCTCCCACTCCGGTACTCCATTAGCCTCGAGGCTCTCTAGCCCACAGTCTTGTCTCGGGTGTTCTCCTCACGCCCCTCGGCTAAGGAGGCCGCCCGATGCCGTGTCCGGGGATCCGCAAGTGCCCCAAGGGTCTCTTCCTTCACTGTCTCACTTCTGTAACCCGCGGCAAGGTCCCACCAGGCTCAGGCCTTGTATGCACTACACGGCGCGTTCTTACACTCGGTCTGGGCTGCTTGCTATTTGTTTGTTTGTTTTTTGTTCCCACCCCCCCCCCAGTAAAGTTTTTCGGTGCCGCCGCACTCAACCATTGCCGGGGCGCTCCTCATGTGCCCGCAGCACCAGAGCTCCGATCCAATACGGGCCTGATCGCCCCACATCCTCCGTGACTTGGATTTTGTGCACTTTATTGTAATTGTTATTTCCCCCCAGTAGAGTTTATTTTCATACACTTACGCCCGGCGCCTCGTTACTGCCGCATGCGGCATCCGCCCTCCGCACCAGCGGTCAGAGCCGCGTCGGGGATCCGCTCCCCAGCACTGTTCAGTGCGTCGGCGAGCGGCCCCAGCAGGTTTGATGCCTCGCCACGAGCGGTCACAGGCGCCAGGTCGCGTCGCTCCCAGTCTGCGGCACAATCCTTCCTTCCTTGTCTTCACGCTGATTTCTCTTCCCCGCACTCCTCACCGCTCACTGTATCCTCACGGCACCCACAGCCGCGCCGGATCCGTCCTGCTTAACTCCTTTGTTTGTGGCCAGCCGCCATCTTAGATTACTGCACGGCGAGCCGTCCACATCTTCCGAGGTGCCGTTCTCCCAGATTATGCTGATCCCAAGAGTGCAAATCCGCTGTGGGCCAGCCTTACTGCTTCGCACGTGGACACCGCTATTTTGAGGTGTTTGTGGCAATATTTGATGCACTTTGTACCGGATCAGTGGAGGATCAACAGGAGCTCCTCCGTAGACCCGTCCACCCACGTGGCCATGTAGCCACACCCCCCTCTTAAGATTCATGGTTACGCTTCCCATTGTTTAATACAGGGGAGAATCTTTGTGGTTGATTATATCATACTGGAAGTCCATAAGAACCCAAATACTTAACTGTTTTGTTAATCAGAAATACGAAAAGAACACTGAGTTTTTTGGATCATCAGGCTTGATACATCTAATACCTGGCTTACGTTCAGGAGGCTAAGGTGGGTTCTTAAGGTGGGTTCCTTTTTACCTCGGTTATTTAGTATGATTAAAGTACTAGGCTCAGTTCCCTAAAGTCCTTTTCTTTCTTTTCTCTAGCCTGGTGAATCCTGGTGATCCTCTTTGCTCTTTCATTTGAACCGATATTTCCCCAGTAATTATATCTTTGGGGAAGTGTTGTCTCATGAGAAAGGTCACCCTCAATTGAGGAGACCCATAATTGGGTTTAAATTGGGAACAGATGAATATAGCATAACTTGTTATCCAGTCAAGTCATCAGCCAGTCCTTGAAGGATGAGGTGTCACGATTCAGACTAACAACATTACTTCCATGCGCTACACCAACAAGCAGGGAGGTACCAGGTCAGCGACGCTTTCTGCAGAAGTACAGATGTTCTGGCAGTAGTCACTCTGGTACAAGGTCAAGGTTCACATCAAGGAGGAACACCTCCCAGGGAAGTACAATGTCCTTGCAGACAAGCTAATCTGGGATTTCTCCCCCTCCCATAAGTGGGACCTCGACGAGGGTGAGATCAACCAAATCTTCCATAAATGGGGGCATCCCCACATTGACCTATTTGCGTTCAGCGAAAATGCAAAGTGCCCTCGCTTCGCTTCCAGGTACCCAGAGAAGAATTGCTGGGGGATATATTCTCCCTAACATGGACGGGTCAGTTCCTTTATGCCTTTCAATTGCTACCGCTACTCACCAGAGTGATCAGGAGATTGAAGATGCAACCATGCCGGATGATCCTCCTAGCACCAGCATGGGCCCGGCAAGTGTGGTACCCAACCCTGCTGCAACTGAAGCAGGGCAAGCCATTTCGTCTCTGGGCTGTCCGATTCTTGTTAACCCAACAAGAGGGGAAAATCCTTCATCACAAACCGGCAGCACTCTCGCTCAGGGCCTGGTTCCTGACCAGCAAAGACCTGCCAATTTAGCGTTTCCCCCTGAATGCTGGGACATCATTTGTGTGTCTAGAGCACATTTCTTGCACCTAACCTATTCTAGAAAATTGAAGCGTTTCACCATATGGTGTCAGGGTGCACAACTGGACCCACTGTCGCTGTCCGTAGACCAGCTACTACTGTAAATGTTACATCTAGCCAAAGCAGGTTTGGCGTTGTCCTCAATTAAGGTTAATCTTTCAGCCATTTTCATCCTATTCCAGAGTTCCACAACACGTGTCATTTGTGACCGACCAGGCAGTTAAAGCCTTTCTCAAGGGACTATTGTGCACGTTCCTTCCGCTACCCACTCCGGTTCCCAGTTGGAGCCTAACACTGTTCTGCCAGCACTAATGTCACCTCCCTACGAACAAGACTTACGTTTTCTTTCCTGGAAGGTTGCATTTCTGGTGGCAATAACATCAGTACATTCCACATTTGCTTCATACTTTCAATCAGCATATATCACACGAGGTTAGGTCTATACTTACACATTGACTCTCAATTGTTAGGTCAATATGGCTAGTCCACCACAAGTCAGTGTAGACTGTCGCCCTTCCTGGCTCGATACTCTCAGTCCTTGTCAGTTTGCATGATCGCCTACATACACTCTATTGATTTATATTATAAACATCTGTATCCATTCTTCTACCTATTCCTAGATTTCACCCCTTTAGGGATTGTGTTTATATAGCATTTACCAAAACACTCTCTTCCGTTTCTTTTTGTTGAAATTCCTACATGTTAAAAAACCGACAATTTAATTACGGGTCTAACCATCATCTTCCATTAGTTCATTTCAATCATTGAGCCGTCCCACTTCCACACAATGTTTTCTAATAATAAAAGCGGATGGTTACATATTCACCCAACTCCAGGGGCTATTAGACCCCATCCTTCTGGGTAGCCTTGCTTTTCCACAGTGAACAAACACTTTTCACCCTGCTTCTTAACCTCTTTAGGTGCACCCTGCGTCTTCGCTGTAGTACAGGTGCGGTATCTTCGCGGCGTCTTCACTGTGTCGCGGGTGGCATAGGAAAACGCCTGCGGCGCGTTTCGCTCTGTTGTGCATTTGAATCATGGGCATAGAAAGGGGACTTCACAATATTCACCCTTCCAGCGCTCTGCTTCCATGTTTAAAGACATTCTTTTGTTACTCATGCCGTAATGATATTTGATGGCATAACAGGTTCCTATTTTCAGGGAAGGGTGAATACTGTGAGGTCCCCTTTCTATGCCAATGATTCAAATGCATAACAGAGCGAAAAGGAACACGTGCGTTTTACTATGCCGCCAGCGATTGTCAATGTGTAAGTATAGACCTAAGCAAGTGGGATATATGCTGATTGAAAGTATGAAGCAAATGTGGAATGTACCATGTGTCTTGACGCAGGACCTTCCATTTCTTTGTCCTCAGTGGTTGGAATACAACTTACCTAAAATGAAACTGATGTGCCAATAACTGGTATTTTGGAGCACACCCGTGAGAGGAAAATCAGAAAGGAATTTACCCAATCAAGAATCAGCTAACTGTATGGAACAACAGTGACCGTAGTAGCTAGGACATACTTGCCTATACATAATTACTGAGAAATGACGATGAGGTGAAAAGAGGAATAAAATGGAACATTGAAGATGGGATGTTTATTACAGGTGAATAAACAAAACATTTCCAAGCATATTGTGAGAGAGGCCCAGCGTATATGCAGCATTGAGCGGATGAAACTAACCAGTAATATTTGCAGTGAGAGTGAGCATATCATTCCAATAAATTTGGGTTTTTAGAGTAATTTTACGATCAGGATTGAGTTTTTCTGAGCTAAAACAGGAGACTTTAGATAACCGAGTCTCCATTACCAGAAGGAATTGATTAAGTCTATAAGTGGAGTCGGGATTCGTCCACTACATCTGTATCTCCCTCATAAATGAAATATGAAGGTGAGTCAGATGATGTAATTACTTATGAGAATTACCTGAGAACACATTAAGAGTGCTTTATGAATAAGGGAGGATGACAGAGAACTAGATGACAATGGGTTTTATTTGTTTTTATAGATGGTGTGGCTCACCCCACTGTATGTGAAGCAGGACACATTGGTCTCCCTGTTTCTTGTCCTGATGAAGGTTGCATGAACAAAAGGACACGACCAACAAAGTCCTACCCTGACAACTGAAACACGTGTCAACCTAATATATCTGTGGGAATAGTTAAATACAGATGGGGTCACCTAAAAATGGGAAAAGGGAACTAAATACTCTGGCAATTAATAACTATGGATAGTGACTGCCATTTCTGTACGAATCTAAGATATATTGCATAAAAGGGGAATGTGAGTGAATGAATGATGGGGAAAGGAATGTGAGCAGAAAAATATCTTTTGAAAACGCTTTTATACATTTCTTTGTCAATTGATTTATATTAGTGGATTTGTTTTTTAGATTGACTATTTATATATGACAAAATATAAATTGGTTTGTAAGACAATAATTGGTGTATGAGAAACAATAAGTATGTGCGATTTGCCATCCTCATCCACTGGTCCATGTTGCTGTTTTTTATTTGTTGTTTAGCCTGAAAGACCAGGGATTAAAGTGAGGCACCCCTTATTTTTTAACATTGGTTACTTACCTGTAAGTGTATTTCTTAAGCATTGGTATCTTTCATGGATTCACATGCTTTTTGGGCCATTCCAGAGAGTGGCCCAACCTCACTGTGTCCAATACCCAATGGTGTGATGTAATTCTGTTCCATTTTTCGACGTGTAGGGCCACTCTGTCCCCCAGCACATTTCCTTGAAGACCGTCATTGCTGTGATTTCGTTTGTTTACCCTTGGCTGAAGAGGGCTGTCATCCTCTCCTTCTGGATGCCTGAAAATCACGGCTTCTTCGTGTGGACTGTACTGCCCGTGTATATCTGTTACTCAATGCTCCGTATGCTGATTGGAGCCTGGGTAAGACGACCTCGCAGAGGGAGGTAGGATTTAACAGGTTCGGGTTCAGCCTCCAGGATTCCAGCTCCCCTGAATTCTGTGATTAATGCTTCCTCTAAGAGGGTCTCTTTTCTACGATGTACCTCTCTGCCGTTTGAGTAAAAACCAGCAGAGATGTCTATCGCCTAAAAGAGCGGGAGAACACACACCGCCAATAACCATTGCTGCAAAGAAAACACAGTATGATTAGAAGCAATCAGGCAATATGGAGTTATTTAGACAATCAGATAATTCTCTAAGTACCTAGACAATTGTTGAGGTGTTGTTGGACCTTATTAGATGAACCTACAAGAAAACCCAAGACTATGAGTATGCACAAGTGATGACCACAAACTCACTATGACTGATACAACCCCCAGCGGACCTGATAAGTGGGATTCCTAGGGAAAAATGTGTACCAGTTGAAAGGAAAACAACAGCAGGTACAAAACAACGAATGGGAAGGTTAGTAAGGAAGAATATACCCGAGCGGCACGAGGGTCGCACTAGTGACGTTATGCTGCATACACTGGAAAGCGTCACTACTATGTACTTGGTTGATGTAGAAAAGTTAAGAATAAATGGTATAGTTCCTGGAATCCACACGTATGAGAAAAACGGATGAATTTCAGGTAATGAACAATACAGGAGAATTGGATGGGTTACCTTAATTGCACAAACACAGGCCACGTTGGTGAGGCAGTCTTGTATGTGCAGCGTGGTACTCCAAGTAGGAAGACAATTTAAATTGCGTAGAGCGGCAAGAAAAAGTAATCTCACCAGACGGGTGAAAGCACAGTGTGAATCCAGGGACAGTCCGAGTTCGGCAACAGGGTTCACTGATCAGAATGGAGGAAAAAGCAAATGCAATCCAAGGACAATCCGAAGTCAGCAACAGAGTTCAAAATCATGTTGAAGGAACAGGCAAGGAATATCCAAGTAGACAAAGGTGGGTCGAAGAACCAGGAAGTCAAATGTCAAGAAGAAAAAAGGGAATAAGCACTGGAATGGGATGAAACCGAAGGAACGTAACGCCACAATTAGCAGCAACAAGCCGCTGAGTCCCTTCGGCTTTTATGGTGCAGGGGGCGGAGCCTCCTTACGGGTTCTGCACACGGGACGTCTCAGCTGATGCAACGTTCTCTGCTGTACGGCCAGACATCATGGCAACCGATACCGAAGCCACAATGAAGTTCTGGAACGCGCTTGCCCCCGTATGTGGCCACAAGAAACGGGAGGTACTGCAGGACGGGGCCGATATGTAACAATATCCTTGTGAGGAGTATCCAGACCTATTGTAGTTACGGTCTCTAGAGGCAGCAAACCGGGTGTTTCCTGAAGCTACACGAAAGGGGCAAAAGGACCGCCCGCTTTGTAACGCTCCCAATGACCTTGCCGTATCGGAGTCCTCTTTCATGCCCTTGAGGACTTCATCTATTTTTTCCCCAAACAATTGTGCTGTGTTCTGGCTTTCCTGCTAGCCGCCGCCGACACCACTGATTCAGGGGTAGGTTGTGCAACCAAACACTTTGGTGTAGAGTCCGGGGCCTTACATTTTTTCTCTTACCTGCCTTTAACTGCAGGCTCTGAAAATGGGTGGCGCATGGTATGTAGGCCTTCTTGCCAAACATGGTCCAGGATTCGAACAGAGAAAACTGCCTTCCTTCTCTTTCCCATGTGGTCAAATAGGAAACATTCTTTCCGTTCTTCCTCTGGGGTCAGACCAAACTCAACACAGGCTTTTGCCATCATGGCATGAAATGCCCCAATGTCATCCGGGGTCGGACTCCTAGGAACTTCTATTTCCATATCAGACTCCCATGTCTGGTCTCTTGATGGCGACGATGAAATGTCCAAGATGGAGTCCCTGGGTCCCGGGTCGGGTTCAGAGTCCTGCAGCTCACCCTCCTCCGGGTGGGAACGAGGAGGCTATGTGCTCATCGGCCAGGAAGCCGGCAACTCAGCCGTGGACGCTGAACGCTGAGGGGCACCTGCCGCGTCGACGATAGGTGTTACCGGAGGCGTACCCACAGGAGGCAATCTTGCATCCAGCTGACTTAATAGGGACTGCAGTGTAGATAAGACCTGTAGAGACAGCACTGACCTGCGGGTTCAGTAGAGGAGATGCAGGTGGAACATTCTGTACTCTCGCCGACGACGAAAGGCCAACGCACTGTAAGCCAAGGCTTGTTGTGTTAACCACAGGCTCTCGTTCCTCGTTTCGACACTGAAGGGACGGACTCCTGCTGTAATAAGGTGTCCGACAGAAGGGCGTCATACGCCGATGGCTGCCAAGCTCCACTCACTGATAGCACGTCGACCCTTGATGATGAAAACCTCAGGCCCTCCTCGATTGCCACCACTGAAGCCGACAACACCACTGTGGAGACAGACACTGGGGCCGGCAGTGAAGCCGTCGACGACGGCACTCCCGCCGATGGCGCTGGCAGCTGTGGTGCAGATTTGTCAGGCGATCCCGCCTTTTTTGAATCTCTGGATAGGTGCTTCGAAGATTCTGTACTCGAGGAGGACCTATGATGTTCTCCTGAAGAAGAGCGTTTCGAAGAGTCCTTTTGTCGTTTTTCGAAGAAGATTTCTCAGGCCTTTGGGACTGGTCAGACTGACCATGTTTAGACGATGAAGGAGCCCCTTTCGTCAGGTGTTTCTCCGAAGAGGGGCGGCCACTTTTTTCTGTAGGCCGTGACTTCTTTGCCGGCGGTTCAGCCGACACCGACCGGCGAGGAACTGCAGGGGAAGGTCTCTCTGATGCTAGAGTGCACACCGATCCTACCTCAGATGGCGGGTAGGCCCCATCGGTCAGCCACGATATCAGCCACCGTTATCCAAGGGAAAACGCTACTTTAAAAAAGACTGAGGTTCCCAGCCTGATGGGGAATATTCAAAGCATGTGAATCCATGAAAGATCCAATGCTGGAGAAACTACGCCGCGGGCACCACAAGAGTTGGCGATGAAGGCAACCTCAGGAGAATCGGGAGGCTCATTAGGGAAGGTGGGCCACATAGCACGGAAAGAGGCGCAGAGTCGATAATGCTGCAACATTTCAAGTGCGGAACCCGTGTGGACCGGCTTCCAGGTCTGTTGGTCAATTAGGGAAGTAGTCGGTGAGTGCCTGGTATCCCAAGGCTTCCCTTCCCAGTGGCGGATCAGAGCCGTGTCATGAGTGGGTTCCAGCCCGGGAAATCTCCAGCCTGGGAGCCATTTATAATGGGGGCATGTGTCGGTAGATCTGGCAAGGATGCGGCTCCAGGCAAGTAGTGTGGCTGCCACTGGGTCGGATGGGGAATCAGGTGAGAACTCACGTTGGACCACTAGAGACATGATGTTGGTCCCGTCTGCAGCCAGTGTTTCCAGCTTAACATGCGGGCGGGTTAAAGGACTCGGGTACCAATATGTAGCGTATTGGGCCTGCGCAGAAACCCAGTACAACAGCAGATAGGGTGCTGTAAGTCCACCACATTCATATGGGAGCACCATGTCTTGCCATTTCTTACGAACGACGCCCAAGTGCCATAGGAACTGTGCGAAAGTTTTATATAAGTTTGTAAAGTAGTGTTTCCTGGGCCAAATGGGGACGTTGCAGAATATATATAGCAATTTAGGGACCAGGATCATTTTGATGAGGGGGAGCGTACCTGCAAGTGACAGCGGGAGGGAGCGCCATCTGGCCATCTTGGACTCGGCAAACTACGCAGCTGCCTCATAGTTATCCGCCAGCAGAGTGGGCCCAGACAGGGATATCTGGACCCCCAAATATTGAATACCTCCAGGGGACCAGCGAAGTGGATATTCAGAGGCGGGTTGTGGAGTGCTGGTGGTGAGTGGAAAAATCTCAGACTTGGAATAGTTGATTGTAAATCCTGAGCAGGTGCCAATGCGGGTGATGTCCCGGAGGATGGGGTCTAGGTGAGTAGTGGGATCCCTAACATAAAGTAATACATCGTCGGCGTACAGGGATATTATTTCAGGGGTGCCAGTCAATCGGATCCCTCTGTGAGTGTGTCTAGCTCTAATGTGGTCTGCCATGGGCTCTATGACTAGTGCGAAGAGTATCGGAGAGAACAGGCAGCCTTGACAGGTGCCGTGCCCCTGAAAAGTGTGAACAACGCAGAAGTCAGAGAGTTAACCCACACCCTGTCCACCGGGTCCATATACAGTAATTTAATGTATCTGATCATATTGGGGCCGATACCCATAGTCTCCAGGACCACCCACATATATTTCCAAGACACCATGTCAAATGCCTTCTGGGCATCAAGTGCAATGGCGATGGCATCTGTGTCCTGGTCAATTCTGGCCATAACGTTGAAAAGCCGCCAGATGTTTTGGGAGGTAGACCTCCCCGGCAGAAACCCTGTTTGGTCCTTGTGTACCAAGTGTGTCATGAGGGGAAGGAAGCGGTTAGTGATCACTTTATCAAAAAATGTTGTGTTGATGTTCATCAATGACAGGGTATGAGCCGCACTCATCACTAGACTTGCCAGGCTTATGCAGCACCATGATGATAGCCTCACGCAGTGAGGGTGGGGGCGGCTAGACAAAGTGATTCATCCCAGACCTCCAGGAGTTTGGGAGCAAGGATGGGGACGTGTTCCTGGTAAAACTCAGGAGTGAGCCCGTCCGGCCCAGGAGCCCTACCCTTGGGAAGATTGGAGATTACCTCCACCACCTCCTCAAGCGTGATGGGTGAGTCAAGCTGATCCCTGTTGGACTTGGAGGTAAGTGTCATGGGGATCTGGGCAAGGATGTCTCTCATATGTTGCACGCTGTGTTCTGGGGGCTCGGCATAGAGGTCAGTGTAGAAATCAGTGAAAATTTCTAGTATCTGCTGGTCCGACAATTGAGGCATTCCCCCCCGCTGTGGTGGACTGCAAGGAATTGCATTCAAAGTAGGTAGTGATGTTGGCCAGTATGTCAGCCTTGAATGCATTATCCAGGAGGGCCACAGATTTAAAACGCCAGATGCTACAAGTGGGAACCGGCAATCCCAGCTGAACCGATAGAGTAGCGGGCACATGGTCGGATATCGCACGGGTCAGTATCTGGGCCTCCCGGACCCTGCCCACCAGCCCATTGGATACTAAGAAGAAATCAATTCTGGATGAGCTCTTGTGCACAGTTGAGTAGTACCTGTATTCACGCAGGTGGGGATGGAGAGACCTCCAGATATCCCGGATGTCAAGCGCAGCACAGTGTGCATGCAGTTTGCGCGCTGCACGCGATTGTGCCCTGGGTGCCACTCTCGTCCTATCAAGGTCAACATCAAGTACCAGGTTCATATCCCCCCAGATGATCTGGACCCCCACATAGCCCAGTAATATTGTGGTCACGCCCAGTGTTCCCTCTAAGCTCTGCGCATGTGCGCTTGCCCAGCTTCCTTCTGGGTGCCGCTCAGAAGAATTTTAGCAGCGCACACAGACAACTCTCACCTATTCAAAAATATTTAATAAGGCACAAGCCACAGTAATTAAAATTAGCTTTCTCTTAAAATAAGCAAATAGTCTTAATATTCTGCTAATTTGCATTACACTACTAGGCAAGGGTGACCGTAAACACCTAAAATCCCTAAAAGCAAAATACACACATAAGAGGTTAAAAACTAATATGAAAAACTCGTTCCATGAACAGAAAAATCTAACCAAGATATGCCTGCACACATTAACCAAATAATGGGCCTCATTCCGAGTCCGGCGGTAAACCTGCCGGTGCTACCGGTGGGTTGCCGCCAGACTCAGATTAAATTACTGACACCTAACCTCCCAGTGCCACTGGCTCATTCCGAGTCTGGCGGCCGGGAAGTCAGGTGCAGGTATATTTGTAAATTCCCATTCCCATAGGGTCCTATGGGACTCTATGGAAGTGGGGACGCGGGAGCACTGGCACTGTTGCTAACGGTGCCGGTTCACCCTGTGAAAAGTCTGCCTACCATGACCGCTGCACCCGGCAGGGTCAGGCCTGTTGGGCACAGTGGCCCCAGCAGGCAGGCTTGTAGGTGAGCTTACCGGCACCCTTGTTCCCAGACCGGCAAACTTATAATGAGGCCCAATGTTCCCTCCCCACCCATGACTCCTAAGCTTGATTCTACCACACTTTTACCTTATGACTCCAACTTCTGCCCCAGAACACATTAAGATAGTACCGGACAACCTTGACTCTTCCTCTCTTTGCTCTTGCCAAAGGTTAGCAGACGTGTACCTACATCCACTTGTTTTATGTTTGTTGTAATATGAATAATATGAATACTGTTCATGTGCCAGAATGTCTGTTACTCATTGTGCCTTACCAAAAGCGTCACCCACACGATACAATCGAACTACCAGCTAAAATATCGGATCCTGACTCTAAGTAAGCAGGCTACCTGGGTGTGTAACCTTATCCCATGCTTCCTCTTCTTTGTACAAATGTCACGCAAGTGCTTTGAAGCGGCCCCTTCACAAGTTAACGCATTATTGAACTCAAATATTATTTTGCCCTGTAAGGGTTTTGAGAAGACAAATGTGATGCTCAGTATCTTTTTTAAATTTTTTTTATTTTTATTTCATTTAGTTTATACAAACTTTTTGAAACATTTTCCCTTCTATACACATTTACAAAAGGCAGAGATTTCGCAAACAGCCCTATTGGCCCAAGTTAGCACAGTTTGTTCCATTCATCACATAGAAAGGTATCGAAAGCAGACTAAAAAGAAAGGCTATTCACGGTGGAGTAAAGTCCAATCCACGTTGATCACAGCTACTATACGCTCATCAGTTGATGTTTTCAGTTAGTCTCTCAGGTTGCTGTTTCGACATCTCTGCCCCTTTGTAGTTTCCGATTCTTGAGGTAATATCTCTGTTTTCCATTGATAATAAGATTTCTAATTTTCGTAGGAAATTTGTCAGTCCAAAAAACGTCTTCCTGTAGTGGATTTGCAAATTTCAACCAAAGCTCTTCTCCTGATAGGGTTGCATATTGGTTCATTACTTTGCTCAGATGCACAGTTCTCAAATCTGTTAGACCAGGGCAATATAACGTGAGATGTTTTAATGTCTGAGTGGTCATTACAGAATCGACAACTCTCTGTCACATCAGGCTTCCGATATCTCAGGGCTAAACTTGATCTTGTGTCAAACAAATTTAACCTGAATTTTAGGAGCATCCTTCTGTGTCTAGCATTAGCTGTTTTTACCACATATTGCAGTTGTTTTTTTTGGTCCTTTGCTTCAGAAGCCGCATCTTTCATCAGTGTATGGCGATTTCTGTCGTCCACTGTTGCACACCAATCTCGTACCCATACCTTTTTTTTCACATAGTTTGGGTTAGTTTTCAGTATTTCCGAGTTAGTGCCTATTTCAGCAAGATGGCTTTGGCATGCATCAATCCATTTTTTCAGTACAGATTCCTGGTTTCCTTCCATTGCGTCTCGTAATATTACAAATTGAGGTGTACATTCGTCAATAATTATTTTCCTGTAGATCGACAGCGTGTTTCACAAGACTCGTGCATTTATGGATATTAGATTTAGTTCATACCTTAGACATGCGCTTGGAATGCCTCTTTGTAGTTGAAGGACACGCCTCCAGTATTGATTTTGTAGTTGTCCCCATAAATTCGAGGCAACTCCTAAAGCGCATTCTGCTCCATAAATGAATGTTGGGACTGCTTTTTGATTGTAGTGGGCTAAAACAGGTAGCAAGGAAAACTTCCCATATCTTTTGTTTATTATCAATCCTTGACATGCTAGTTGTTTGCATTTTTGCTTCGCATTTTCGGCCCACGGGGCATCATTTATGTTGCTGTTGATCCACATTCCCAGGTATTTTACCTTTTTGACGCAATTCAATTTTTCTTTGTTCAGTTTCCAGGTCAAATTATTTCTTTTGACTTGCTTGTTATTTCGTGTAAAATCTTATAGAATTATGACTTCCGATTTTGCAGGATTGATTTTGAATTTATTTTTCTCCACATATTCTTCCAGACTCTTTAGTTTTCTTGCCAGTCCAATAGGTGTTAAATCGAGCAGTACAATATCATCTGCATATAGCAACCAGTTTACGCTTGTTCCATTAATTCTCGGTGGATTGGAGTTTACTGCTTCGATGGATTCTCCGATATCGGACAGGTACAGGCCGAATAAAGTCGCTGCCAACGGGCAACCCTGTTTTACTCCTTGGTTTGTTTTTATAGATTCGCTGAGCGTCCCCCCAGCATCTAATCTGTTTTTAATTTCCGTGTCGGTATGTAGCTCTTTAAGAGAATCTAATAAGTTTCCTGGACAATTCCGTTTCTCCAGATTATCCCAGAGCATTCCTTGATCGATGGTGTCAAATGCGCTGGACAGGTCGACAAACGCAATATAGATCTTCTTGTTTTGACGGATGACTTCCATTTTTAGGAAATTTATGATTGCCAGATTTAGGCCACAGCCAACACCCTTGCCAAATCCCGCCTGTCGAACATCGTAACTTTGAGATTCTTGAATCCATTTAAGCAGTTTAATCTGGAGTTGAGTTGTGAATATTTTCCCCACCACATCTAGAAGGGCTATTGGGCGATAGTTTCTTGGGTCAGTGTGTACGCCTTTTTTGAAAATTGGTACAATAATAGCGCTTCGCCATGTGGTCGGAATCATTTTCTCCTGCAAGATAGTGGAAAATAAAGTGTGGCACAATGTCCATAAGTCTTGATGTTGTTTTAGCATCTGATTTGTAAGCCCGTCCGGTCCAGGGGCTCTGGATGTGCGGAGTCTCATGATATTTTTGTGTATGTCTTCTTTGTCTATTTTGATAGACCAGTCATTACTCAGATTGGATGGTTTGCTGCATGTTATGTTATTGTTTTAAAATGTGTCAGCGTAATGTTTGACCCAATCTTTCTCCGACACCATATTTTTTTTTATAGCTTCTTGTGGTGTCGCTATGTTGTTCAAGTAGGTCCAAAATGCACTGGTGTTCCTTTTGGCTATTGTTTCCATCATTACTTCTGCATCTCTTTGTAGCATAACATGTTTATGACTAATCAACCAATTCTTGTAGGTTTGTCTCATTTGTTTCGTCTTTCTTTCACAATTAGCACGAGTATTGGTTCTTTTCAGCTTTCTCAGTGCTTTGCTCAGCTCTTTCTTTTTGACGACAATCTCACGATCCCAAGTATGTAATTTTATAAAGTCAGGTCGTGGCTTCACAGTTTGCTTCTCTCGATACGTTTCCAATAGAGCTGTGTATTCAATTTTCCCTGTGGCAGGCCTATTCTCCAATGATTTTTTCAGCTTTTCTAACTTATTTTGGGTAAGCTTTAGTCGATTGCGCCCTGGCGCCACAGTCCGGTTTGTACATTGATAGGAGATTTTCCCTTTTGCACGGTGAATCTTCAGAGTTGTTTTTAGCATACAGTGATCGTTCGCCTCCATTTCAATGATGTCCAAGCGAGCAACATCCTGTTTCATTCTCTCTGACACGAACATGTAATCGATGGTAGACTGTTGTTGTCCCTTTTCCATGTGAAATGTGCCGGAATATCACCTGGCGTTTCTCCATTAAGTATCTTCAGATTCCATGCTTTCATTTCTTGTAACCATGCGGAGACAGTTGGATCACTGGACTCTTTCCCATTTGCACGGTCAGTTCTAGTGTCATCTGTAAGGCAGTTTATGTTAAGATCGCCACAGATCAAAATCTTGGATTCTGTTCCATTGTCTTTGATATTCAAGACTATTTCCGTGACTAGTTCCAAGAATGTTTCTGTCTGCATCGCAGTGTGTTGCCAATAGACATTTATCAGTGTTAATTGATCTGCATTACTAGGTTTCTGTGTCGGTAGTTTAATCTCAACTACTTGTATATATGCTGATACGTTTTTTGCTGATAAAATACGTATGCCACTTCCAAGTTTAACATTTGTGAGCAGCCCTGACATTGGACGTCCTTTGGCTCCTTTGATTGCAGTATTAAAAGCAATCTTGAAGCCGTCAGCTACAGGCAGACGCAAAAGCCAGGTCTCCTGTAGGCACAGACTATCCACGTCTTCTAAATTCATTGGAATTTCACCGAACAAATGCCTGTGGCCTCTAGTGTTCCACGAGGCAATACAGATCTCCTCTTGTTGACATGGTCTCTGGCATTAGCTCTTGTTACAACAGTTGATGGTTTGGGCAACCCAAGTCCAGTCTTGTTCCTCTCTGGGTTCGGGACAGCTTAGCTGGACGACTTTGTCGATCTTACTGATCGTTATTTTGATCTGCTTATCTTTAAAGATCTGCTTGTCCTCACTCACTCGATGGGGCGACTCATTTTTCTTGCACGTGGCCTTACATACTCTCCCTTGCTTGAGGGGGCTTTTGATTGCAAGTAAGCGGCCATCTGAGGGACACATACGTTTCTTGGGCTCCTCCGGCCCATTGCTCTTATTAATTTCAGTAATGTCAAACCCCAGGGAGTTCAAAGTGATGCTACTGTTTAGTAGTGAGTCACAGATAACTTTTGATGCTATGTGTAAAATAACACGATCGTGCTCACTTTCATCTTCAAATTCCACAATTTGAATGTCCTCAGAGGCCACCGTCCTCAATTGCGGTATGTGGTGAAGTAACAACATCACATTTTTCCGATTCAGTATCAGAGCATCTTTTTCTTTTTCAATTTGTTCAAGCCGTATAAGATATTTCCCCAATTTCTTCCGATCATTATCTATTTTGGGTTGACGATTCGTTTGTTTGTTTACTGGTGCATCTGATAACTCTGCCCCACGTTTATAGCAATCACATTTTATCTTCCTTGTTATGGAGTGACATTTATCTGTCCTTCTTGTGTTTGTCTCCTGCTTAGGTGATTCGCTATTATGCTTCACTGCTCGTGCGTTTAGGCTTTCTTTAAATTTCACTGCATGAATCAGAGTTCTTTTTGACTCTAATGTGTGGAATTCTTGTTTATCATTCTTTGCATCATAATTGGGTGATACTCCGTCCAGTTCATTGGTCATAGATCTTTTATCATTAGCGATTTGAATTCTTTTAGCTTCTAAGGTGAGGAATTTCTCACAGCTAATGGTTGAAGGTATCGAGATGATTTCTTCCTGCTCTTTTACATCTACAGTCACCGTCCTTTGGTTGTTAGATGTGAGTGCCCTTGTTTCCGGGGCAGTCGATTTTGTTGCTGGATACTTGTTTTGTGGCGACTCGGCCGACTCCCTGTTGCCATTTGTAGGTGAACATAGATCTATATTTATATTTGCCAAGGGCGGTTGAGAAGCCACATATGTGTCAGTGGCTGTGGGCGGTACCGTTTCGCTTTGCTCTTCTTCATAGTCCTCATAAGTCGAAACGTTTAGCAGATCTCCAGGGATGCTATCGTCTTTCTTAGAATGGTCCTCACTAGGCATGTCGTGATTTTTTTGTTCATCGGCTTTTGTTTTTTCACTCTTTTCCGTGTTGGGATTTGTTAGCCCTTTGTGTGTCTTATCACAAGTTGTTGTGATACTGAAGCCTTTGATGTTTCTTAGAAACGTTCGCACCTGTGATCTTTGCTGAGGTTTCATTTTTCTCATATTTCTAGATTTCTTTTCTGTCAATATGTGATTTGAGCCACTCTTTGTGGCAACATTCAGTTTGTTTCGGTTGAAGATTGAAAATACTTCTTCTATGAGACAGATATCCTTTGCACTATTTTCCACACTGTCATGTTCGTTGGCTGACCCTTGAGTGGGTAGGCTTTGAGTCTTATTATGGCCTGTTTGATTTACCGTATCAGCTGGACAGGGAGTATCACTCTTCACCCCTGTTTCTAGTGCACCCGGACTCAATTCAAGATCTGGGATCGTAATGGGTAGTTGTCTGGAAGGTGTAGACTGTTTTGCTTCATCTGCCACTTGTCCAGACGGCATGGTTCCCGTAATCGCCTTGTGTGCACTACTTCCACTATGTTGCTCTTTTGATGATCGTTTGTCTTCCACTTCTTTACTGTATTTCACCTTTTGTTTGCATTTTTGAGGTGGCGCGATGGTGATAGAGTTTGCAGGTAAGGTATTGTTAATGTTTCCAGCCATAGAGCTTAATTCAATACCATAATTTCCTTTTGTTGTGGTTGTTCTCTCTTTGGGATTTGTGTACATCTTTTCACCTGCGATTCCTCTCTGATCGTCGATTGCGTGGTGTTTATCCAGTGTTGGCATTTTCACATTAGATGATTTCAGCAGGGCAATTGCTTCTCTGGCAACTTCAGCAAACAGGCGCTTATCTGTTGCACTGTTCTTGGTGTGCTCCAATGTTACCTTTACATTCATTTCAGATTTTGCATGTTCGTTGGCCAAAATTTGTTTGGTCGCCGTTAGTAGTTGCTCTATTGACATCATTTTGGTGTTCATCATGGCTAATAGAGTTGTCTGGTCCTTGGCACTGTCGTTCAGAAGTTCGTAAAGTTTCATATAAGGTGCCAAGGATGTGGTATGAGCCGCCATTATTATTGTATTCAGAATTTCAGCAATTTTTTTAGCTAGAGTTTGTGCTAATGGTTGGGTTGGCTTTTGGCGTTTGTAGCATGGCCGTTTAAGTCTTGCTCCCAAGAATGTCTGGGACTTTGTTGGTAGCTCGGAGACGTCATTAGCAGCTGAGAATAGGGAAGGAGATCCAATTTGTAGTCCCTTGGTTAATCTCTTTTGTGAATGCGGTACATACTCTTCCGTTAAAGATTCCAATCTCTTCCTTTTTGCCAGGGGGCGCAACCACGACTACAGTTTCTCATCCTGTCTGATATCAGGAGTTTGTACTTGTGCTAGATTCTTAGGTTTGGTACCTTGAGCCCCACATGACTGATCATGTGGGCTATCTGCATTTGGGTACTCTGCAGGTTGTTCTGCAGGTTGTTCTAAGTTTGGTTCAGGATGATACACATTTCCAAATTTTGCATTGAGCTCTTTTAGGTCGCTTAAAACCTTGTCAACGACCACAATAGAGCTAAGCCTGTTAGCACCAGTCGTGGGACTGCCCGTTTCCTCATACAGGCAGTTCGCGTTATCCCAATCAGGGCAAATCTGTAGGTTTCCTGCTTGATCTGTTGATGTTTTTCCACTTAGAGGATGAAAGCTGTTGCCTTCATCAAGGGAGTTGTCAGGCTCAATTTCTTGGATCATTTTGTTTTCCAACATTACGTTTTCCCAAATCAACTCTCCTTTTGGTAGATCTAGGGAGATTATCGGCTTTTCAGTCTCAGGGCCGTGCACATTTGTGCCACTGATGTCACAATTGTTGGTAAGTATAGCGTCTTGACAAGCCGAGGATTGGGGAGTTAGGGCGCTTTGGACAGCGTTTCCCACGTTGTTTGAGGGTAGACCAGTTGTCTCTCTAGTCCGCGTAATGCCAGAGCACGTTGGACTGGTGGACTTAATCGCCTCCACTTCCACATTTTCTGCGCATGTAGCCCCACTCATGTCTACCCCAGTGGTCAGGCCCACAGACGTTTTAGTACCTCTCGATCTCTCTGACTGCCTCCTTATCCATGTTACCCTCCAGATCGATGATTATATATGGAGTTAGCGGGGTGGGTGTCAGGGATACTGGGGAGCTGTTACCCAAGCAGTCTAAAAAAACATCAGTTAGTGGACATAGTTGAAACACAAGTCCTTTTTCGTGCAGCACGGGCACTTACCGGTGGGGGCAGGGCCATTTGCTCCGGTGACTCCTTTCCTCCGGCGGCTAAAATTCGTTGCTGTTGCCGTGTTAGTGGATGAACTCCACCATCTGGACTCGTGTTCTGAATCAACACTGCTTCGTTGTATGCCGTGTGTTCTAGTCCGGAGGTGCTGGGTCCCTGCATAGATACGAGTTGTGAAGCAAGAAAGCTTCCGTTCCCGGAATGTTGCTTATATTGAATTACCATCAGGGCTCCGAGCTCAATGCCCCTGTGTCCACGTGCAACACGGACAACACACTCGCCGCACTCCGCGACGCTCCGCGTGTGAATGTGTGTTTTGTACTGGTCGCTCCACCTCCACGCCAGTAGAAAGAGAAGATAGACTGCAGCTCTTCAGTGAATCAGGGAAACAACACGGACAACACACTCGCCTCACTCCGCGACGCTCCGCGTGTGAATGTGTGTTTTGTACTTGTCGCTCCACCTCCACGCCAGTAGAAAGAGAAGATAGACTGCAGCTCCTCTGTGAATCAGGGAAACAACACGGACAACACACTCGCCGCACTCCGCGACGCTCCGCGTGTGAATGTGTGTTTTGTACTGGTCACTCCACCTCCACGCCAGTATAAAGAGAAGATAGACTGCAGCTGCTCAGTGAATCAGGGAAACAACACGGACAACACACTCGCCGGACTCCGTATCTCCCACTTTAGCATTACTAACATTACCCCATAAGTGGAGAGCAACATTACAATATATCATTTTACTTTGCCTACAAGGGATAATGGGTATGGACTATGCCTGGGATTACTCGTCCATAGTATCAGGGCACCTGATATTCAGACAGGAGAATGCTTTTCACACAATCTACCTCGTTTCCACGTGTTCAGAGTTCCTTTGGGCATAGGCTTTTACACATTATTTGGTAACTCGCTTCTATGCAAAAACGGGTTCACTGAGTTTTGTTTAATCCTACACAATGTTATAAGGTTGGGGCATGTTGCAAACAATCTTGTATGAACTGTAGAAGAATTGTGTACATGCAGAGTCATGACATTCTTAAAATGCACATATGTTGAGCGATTAAATATGCTTTGCTTGCAAAGTATTGTGGGTCTGCAAATATCCCAGTGAGTGTTTACTGCTAATTCCCTCACTTTTTACAGTGCTCTATCAACTAGTATTGGAGGCTAGCACAGGGGCTGGGGAAGGGTATGGGTGGAAGAGCATGTGGTGCTTGTTTTCTAAAGGATAGGACATTCCAGTACCCGTCTAGACAACAGCACCTTCTTTTTCTTTCTATGCTCAACTGCTGAGGGCTTTTCAATATAACCATGTGTTCTGTGTGTATCGTCTCTAGCATCCCCCGCCTCTTATTTAACTGATAAAGAATTACAGAAGAGGGATTCATAGTTATAGAAGAAAGCACTCAGTTGTATCTCTAATGAATTAATGCTATTAACTTAAAAGGCATATATATGTGATTTTCTTCTTCCGTGCTCCATAATAAACCTCAGTAAGGCTCTTATTTAATGTTATCTAGGCTGTGGTGTGGAAGGGTGGGGAAAACTATAGACTTTATTATGTGCCCTGTCATTTAACTTCCTATGTAAAGGGTATAAGCAGGGCTCTAATCAGATTTTGCTCCCTACTTGGATTCAAATGATTTTTCAGGAAGTACAAAAGTAATTAGCTTTGTCAATAGGGATACTTTCTGCTTATTAAAAGATGTTCTTCCCCTTAAAATTCCTGTTGAGATCAGGCATTAATATTATTAGAGTTCCTTCCTCTACCACTGCTCTAATAGTCAGTAATTCGAAAGAATATCAGTGGAGCTTATTGGGTTGAAGCAACAAAATGTTAATTGTTTCTCATTTTTGTTGAGCACATTTTCATTTTTTAGGGAGTAAAAATGGATGGTGTATATGTCTCTTAGCTGGAATGCTGTTAATTACTACCCAAAGGACAACTTAATGTGGATAGTAAGCAGAGGCACAGGAATATATGATCATCATATTCTGAGGCGCAGTTATTCTGATGCAATTAGCATCCTTACTCAAATTATTAGAAGCATGTTCTCCTGGCCCTTGAATTACTTCAATAAAGTGGCACTTGAAGCTCTATCAGCATGTTTTTTGACACATTGCTTTTAATTGCCATTAATCCATCGACAAATGTGTATTCTGTCTGAATTTGACAGCCACATCAGTTTATGACAAGAGATATTTCTGTTTTGTAGTACACATGAGTGATTTTCCAGTGGCATAAAACGTTTGCAAGGTACTGTGGCAGATGTTACAGTCTTGGAATGGTTGAGGAGTTTTCTGTTTAATCACATATTACATATTCTATTTTAGCGTATGTGTTTGGAAAAAGGGTTGTTAAATTTGTCAAGAATTTTAGTGGCTATGAAGAGGAAATTCCTTTCCAAACTCTCGTCTGCAACTGTAGTTCACTAAACACACATGCTCACAAAGTGGATTACCTCATTAGTCAGTTGCGCACATGGAAAATAATGTGCACACAACAGCAAACCAGATCTGCACATAGAGAAAAATAATTAGAGGGAACATTGGTCACGCCATCAAAAAACCTGGGCAAATCAACTTTGGGGCCGTAGGTGTTTACCAGTAGATATTCCCTGTCCACCAGCCTGCAGTGCAATATGACGAATCTGCCATCGGGGTCAACACAGCTTTTTAGGAGAGTGAATTTGATAGACTTGTCTATCAAGGTCAATACTCATCTTGCCTGTGTGGAGTAGGTTGTGTAAAATCGGTTGGGTCCCCAAGATGGTGCGATGGCAGTTTGCAGGTGAGTTCGAGCATGTGTCTCCTGCAGCATGAGTATACTAATCCCATGTCTTTGAGCATAGAACAGAATCTTGCGAGACTTAGTGTAGTTACATAGGCCCCGGACATTCCAGGACATTACCTTAGTGGGCATCTCGCAAATCTAGGGTACATCCCAGAACATGGAGCTCAGTGTGCAATCCCAGCAAGAGACATTACATTTATACAGCTCTTTCATAGCGCAAGATGCTGCTTTACTTCTGCCATTTTTCATAGATTCGCCCCAACCAAACCCCCCCTCACAACCCAATAACGATCAGCGGTGCCCATAGCCACCCCCCACCCGCATTTACCAACAATTCCCCTTAACCAAATATCAGCGGACTTGTCACAACGCTGTCCAGCTGCACTACTGTCCCAACAGGGGCCAACAGTCAAGAACCCTGCAAGATTAGCCATTGCAACCGCGGTGGGATGCGCTGTTGCCGTGCGGACACCAAGGAAAGGACAGGACCAGTAAGTACCAGCAGCAGCACATAACAATATAGCAGTTAATTTAATCAATTTGTGCTTCAGAGGTAATGAAAATAAGTCATGAGTTAACGTGGCCAAGCTGCCACCCGCCAATTACAAGCCGGAGGCCTCGTCCCCGCAGCAGGCATGGGACAGCTACCTGATAATCAATGTAACAGTGGGCGGGCCACGAGCAGGCCTGCATACCCATCAGATGTAGCATAACTAGCAATGAACAAGCATTTCACATGTCAGAGTGCCGAAATGGCCTGTGCCACTATCATCACATTTTTAGAATGCATATCAGTGAGCCAACATAGGTAACCAAGAGACAGACTAAACCATTAATCAGAACGAACTGAGAAAAACATGGTGGGCTCATAGTGGGTTAGTCATTTTCTATGAGGTTCTCGGAGGGGTTATCGAGAGGTATCTGCGCTTCAATGAACTTCACTGCCTCATCAGGTACCGTAAAGAAGTAAAGCTTTTCCCTAAAGGTAAATTTGATGCGCGCCGGAAACAGGATTGCGTAGGGAATGTTGCGCTCTCTTAACAACTTTTTCACCCCAAGGCACTGTCGCAGCTCCTGCTGAACACCCACCGAGAAGTCAGGAAAAATCCGGATGGTTTGGGAGCCCAGGCGAAGGTCCCCCTTCTCACGTGCAAGGCGGAGGATAAGGTCCCCGTCTCTGTAGTTCAGAATTCTGGCAACGACAGGCCTAGGGAAGTTACCGGGCTTGGGTCGAGGGGCTAGAGCGCGGTGTGCACGTTCAACAGTGAAGAATGGGGACAGAGCAGGGTTGTCGAGAGTTCCTTGAGAAGGTCTTCGACAGCCAGCTCCATGCAGACCTTGAGAGCATTTTCCGGAACCCCAATGATACGTATGTTGTTCCTACGAGATCTGCACTCCAAATCATCACATTTAGCCTTCACGGCCTTCATGTCGCGCATAAGCGTGGTGACAGTGTCCTGGAGGGAGTGTAGCGCGTCCTCATTAGCCCCTATTCGAGATTCCGGCTCAGTGATCCTGGTGCCTGCCTGATCGATTTGGGATTTGAGTGAGGCAACGTTGGCATTAATGTCATCAAGCTTCTCGTGAAAGGCAGTGAGATCCGGGGCAGGAGCTCCAGGAGGCGAGACAGGGTCATCTGGGTAGAGTGGTGAGTGGTCTGGGTCCGCTCTGGGAGCCACCATAGCGAATGTATCCATTTCCCCCCCCTTACCAGGTCCTCGGAGCGGCTTGACATTCCCGCTGATTCAGCCACGCAATGGGGGCCCAGGTGAGGGTTATCCAGAGTAGTATGTACAGATAGATAGAGCTGGGGACCAAATATACTGTAGGTGCCTCGTAAAATGATAGAAGGTAAGAATGAAGACCCAGCCAGGCAGCAGGGTGGGGATGACGGCATGCCCGCGGAAGGATTAGGCAGCAGTATCAAGAGCTGAGGCCCAGCATGGAGTAATGGAATAGGAGGCCCCAGTTTTCCAAGCACCCGTGGATGCACGTGGGGGAGCTCCCGTAGTGGTCAGGTATGTGCAGCAGTGGCTTGGGCACTGTGTATATGATTATCCCCAGGTCACTGAATCAGCAGGGGCCTCCACGCTACCCCAAGGAGGCCGGCCCGATTCCTATGGGTTGAAGGGACAGGAGCGCAGGGCTGCGGGGTGCCGCCAGGCGTCTCCTGATAAGTCGCGGGGCCCAGAGGATCCAGGCGGGCCCCACGCATAGATCCCGGCAACGTAATATGCAGTCCAAGTAAGGAGCTTGCGCCTCCCAAATGCTCACCCTGACACCCCACAGAGGCTGCAGAAGCAGGGTTGAGCCGCCAGCACACAAGGCGCCCACGCATCAAGAGGACACCAACGCAGCCACGAGGCAGGCCCCGCTCCACCCCAGTCGTGGGCTCACCTGTGATAGAGGGTGGGGAATCGCCGCTCCGGTCACACTCGAAGCCCACATCGAGGAGGTGCCAGGTTGAGCGGCCGCCGCGGCACTCCACGGCGGGGTCCACAGGAGGCGGGCAGCAGGTAGGTGGAGGCTGCTGGGCCCCAACGGCCCAAGCAAACCCAAGTGCAGTTCACACGGCCGACCGCAGAAGGCGTGAGTCCCTGTTAGGGAGAATTCTCTGTAAGGCTAATTTCCCAAACCTAGTGAGTCCCCCAGCAGCTTTGCTGGATTTTTGGGGTTCATTTTTTTTCTCTCCTGCTAAGAGTGAGATTCTTTTACTCCCACTCTTGGACATGATTTGAGGTGTTCCTTTATCTTTCAATTTGTTTTATGGGCTATGGGGTCTTTTACTCCATAGGGTCTCATGTGTTTTTTATGTGGGTTACACAGCACCCTCCGTGCCGTAACCCAGGGGTGTCGTAGCGACCCCCCAACATAGGCTCCATACCCTGGGACTGACTACTATCTCCCAGGGCATGTAAAGTCACCATTGGCTTTACTAGTCCCAAATTATGAACAGAAACCAGTACAAACCATCATATTGTGGACGTACTGGTCAGGGCAATTCGATTGCCCCTGGGTCTGTTGTTCGAGGGGGCACGTCTCCGTCCCCCCCTGATCGAGTTTTGACTGGTGGCAGTGGATACTACTTTTTATATTCGACCGCGAATATATCTCTATGGGATTTTCCCATTGTTCGAGGCTACCAACTTTAATTATTTAATTCTTATAGCCTCGAACATACCGCCGGTTTATTTATTTCATATTAATTCACTGGTTGGTATTTTTTGCCAGAACTCGATTCTAAAATGGCGTTTATGTTCTCTTCTGTGACTCCAACCCAAGTCGAGCCCTTTGTTCCACTTTTTGGCGGGCTTCTCCACTGAAGCCTCCAAAAGTGGTGCCACTCTGTCTGGGTACCACAGGGGCTTTGGGAGGGGGTTTAGGCACCCTGTACTGAGTTACCTTGGTAACTCAAGTCGCACTCTTGTGTGATTGGCCCAAGTGGTGAGCCGGCCGGCTCACCACTTAGCATGTTTGATTGACAGCTAGGCTGAGTGAATGGGGGTGTGCTGCATAAAAGCAGGGCTTTGGGGACTGGAACTTCAGAAGTCGCCACAGAACCTAAGAATCCGAGGAGGGAGAAGCTGAGCCGACCTGCAACGACGACACCACCGGTGGAGCCCTGCTGAACCGTCTCGCCACTTTTCCCGACGACAGAGGAGATCTCCAGTCCGGAGAGTCTTCTTCCTTTGACTGTTGCGGATAACCAGTTTCACCATTTCACCTTCCTGGAGCATCTCGTGGCCGCCTTGCCCGTGCCAAGCACCCCGGCAACCGGAATACCACGGTTTACCAATACCGCGAAGAGAAGGGTAGTGCCTTTTAACTGGAGAACTCCGCGGCTGGTTTCTTCCCTGGCAGTGCAACGACCTTCATCTTTCCTCCACGGCGAGACCTCTTCTTCCTCTGGACGAAACACCGACTTGCACCTGCTGCCAGGAACAACTGCCCCCGCTGGAGCTTCCTTCACACTTTAGGTACTGTGTCCCACCTTGCTTCCCTTGCGACAGATCGTTCGGGGTGACAGTAAAGCCTCGACCTGGACTAGCCTGGGACAACCTAGCTAACGTTTCCTGACTTTAATTTCATCCTTTTTGTGCTATTGAGACTATTTGGGCATAACCCCACTGTGTGAACCTGGACCCCTCCTGCTTGCTCTCTCCAAGAGTGGGCCTTGCAATTGACTTCCTTGCTCTCCAGTAGAACTCTGCCTATCCTGCCTTACTGTGGTTCTTTGAAAAAGTATTGAAACTTGTGTGCTTCTTTAACTCTGCCTTTTTCCCTCCCTTTCTTTACGACTTATTAGAGTGCCATCTTATGTTAAGCGCTCACCTCTGTCTGAAAATAAGTGGTGTTTCTCACTAAGACCTGTCTAATAAGTGAATAGGGTTGTATATATATGATAGTGACTGTGTGCTGAAATTACTTACCTCTTTTTTTGCTAGTGTAATTTACAAGTGTGTTTTTAAATAAATAATTATATACTTTTACACCAAAGCTCTGGTCAGTGTTTGTTTGTGCTACTGTGTCTCTGTACCTATTGTGTATACTCTGCATACTGCCTAACTCTTCTTGAGGGAAGTCTGACTGCTCAGCCACAGCTACCAAGTGAATCTGTGTGGTACAGACTGCTACCAAGTGGGTTTACTGCCAAACACCTGTAGTCGTAAATCTTTTGCAGTGGTCCCTAACAGTCCCGTGGCGCAGAAACCACCCGGGATAGGCACGCCGCACCAGGCTGTCTTCTCCACACAGCACCTGATCCAGCCACGACCGGGCCTCCCCTCACAGCTCCCCGAACCAGGGCAGCCGAGCCAGCCTCCAGCAGCAGGCCGCTCAGTTCAGGCGCATAGGTCAGCAGCGTCCCGCCCGGTCCCGCAGCGCCACCACTTCAGCCAGCGGCAAGGCCCCCTCCAGGCGAATGTGTCTATGGCCGTATTTCGGCTCTGGAACTCCGATTTCTATCGCGATTGAAGGCAGAGCTGCCAAATATATTCCCAGGCAGGTAGAGGCAAGGCAGCAAGGAGAATAAAGAAGATTTCCGCTGATGGGGTAAGATGCAATCTGGTGCCGCACAGAGCTCTTGAGCTAGGCAGCCATTTCCTAGGCTGCTCAACAGTGCCCCGAGTGGTTGGTTCTCTTGACCTTGCCTTGCTTGATAATCACAATGATTCTCTTGTTCACCTTGGTCGGATCTGGTACTGTCTTTATATCTAGTAACTCAGCTTGAGCTGTCTGGCCCTTTAGGCCTTTGCTTTCTTGATGTGCTTTCACCTCCTTGTAGGGTATTCTCATTGTCAGCCCCACGTGGGCTTGCCGGCCTCTCAGACCTTTGGATGCTTAGGGTGTGTTCACCCCATCGTGGGGTATTCTAATGGTAGGCCCTGCTTGGGGTTACCGGGTTCTCAGGCCTTCGGATTCTTGGGTTGCATGTACCCCCTCATGGGATCTGGGGTATTCTCACTGGCAGCCACTCATAGGCTTTGCGGCATCTCAGACCTTTCGGTTATGTTCACTCTGTTGAGTAGTATTCTCCATTTCAGCCTCTCTGCCCTCCTCTTGCTTCCTTCAACAGGCATCATACCTGTTTCCATGCAGCAATGTGTGCCAGGGAAGACACTTATCTGGGTGCTGCAGAACCGTGATTGTGAGGTCTTTACGGTCTGATCCTCCTCCTTGGTTCCTTCTGGCGACAACCAATAGGACTTCTGCTTCAGGATTGTGGGATGACGGTGTGCCGCTTCGGTAGTGGTTTGGTCTTCTGTCGGTTTGGCTGCTCTGGACTCTGCGTCTTGTTCCTCGGCTCTGCATGCGTTCCTTCCTGGTATGTGAGGGCAGGCTCCCTTCGTCCTGTGCTTCAGGGAGGGGCATTAACAGAACCTGGTCAGTAACCATGCTAGTTACTTTTAAAGGGCCATGCTCATTGGGATACTCATCAACTGCCATACATCGAACAAATACTTGGGAGTCTGATTAACACAGAGGTATGGTAGTTACCGTGCTTGGGGATGCTTTGTCTCCTAAGGGGGGGGACTACCCCCCGTGAGACCCTGCTTGCTCTGTGCCCTAGTGAATTTGTTGCCAAGCGGGCTTACCTCCCTAGTCTCAAAGAGGATAAGGGATGAATTCCTTGGATTTGTCACAATAGTTAATAAATACTTTGATATCAATTTCCAATGTCTTACAACTGGCAAACTCATTGAGGGTTTGAGTCCAGATCTCATAGAACACCATCAAAATTCAGAATTTAACATGCTAGATAAGCAAGACGGTGCACCTGTAAACTCACACATGAAATATACAGATGTTTCAAAGTTTCTTTTTCTGAAGATTTACAAAACCTGCAAACTCTTTGATCCATGGGAATATTAAACTTGGGGTCTAGCACTTCAAAGCCCCCCAACTGGTTTAGCCCAATACACATCAATAGAATGATGTATTCCTAACTGAGATTTTCTTTTATGTAAGACTGTATTCCTGTATTAAATGTTTACTTTATTAAATTTTTTCAAGAGAAACAGTTTTCCTACATATAACTTCTGCTTAACATGGATACAGAACATTTATCCAAGCAAATACACAATGCACCTCTCGCCCTACTCTGCCCTCCCCCAATCTATATCCCCTGTGAACCCCTCCCCCGCCACACCTTCCATCTTTTAACAACATCTAACTGGCATTTACATGTTGCTTATCATTTTACAACCTTTTCTGTGGGTTCCTTATTCTCACCAATACATTTCAGTTCAAATTAATTACCATATTCCCTTCATACAGTATGTACATTGCATCAACTCTATTCCAAATCTAGAAGCCGGATTGGGTTCTCAAGCCTTCGGGTGAATATATGTACAACAAAGTTCTGACCATTCCATTTCAACAACAGTTAAACGTTCCATTATATACAAATTGCAAGCTGTATTAATCCATTCTCTCTTTCCAGGCGCGAGCACTCGGTTGCCAAACATGCCCTTCCCGCCAGAAGCAGACCGTGGACCATTTTTGGTGGCCTATTATATTCTCCCTCCTGTTCCTGTAACCAAAACAGTACCAGCATCAGGGTTTTCTCTCTCGGGATCCTATCCAGGTCTCTAATCCAGTTTAGCACCTCATTCCAGTAAAATTGAACCACACCGCATCCCCACCACATGTGTCGATAATCAGCTCTTGAACAACACTCGTGCCATCACATAGCGCTCACATTTTGGTACATTTTGGAGAGCCTAACCGGATTATGTTGACATCTGTTCAGTAATTTAATGGCGTGCAGCTTATACTGGCAGGAAATCAACATCTGGAAGCCACCCCTACATAATCTCTGCCATGTTTGAGGGTCCTGCTCCATCTCCAGATCTCCCTCCCAGAGCTCGTCAGTGGAGCCCTGTCTTGTCTCCACGAAAGTCCTGTATAGAGCTGAAATCAATCCCCTGGAATCAGACCTGGTGTCCAGGAGCTTTTCAAAGGGGGTGAACTCCCTCTGTATCTGTTCTCTCCAGGCCTCGCACATTAATACCCTGTTTAATTGTAAATATCAGAAAATGGATAGCGTTCCTATTCCCAAGGCCTCCTCTAGTTAAGTAATTTTAATGAATCTACTGTCCCTCCACATCTGTCCAACCCTTTTAGAGACCTGCTTCATACCAGGTTTGGAATCTCTCTGGATTCAGAATTGCGACCCTGATTCCCAGTACCCAGAGGTGTCCTAACGGAGAAGGCCGTGCCGTAACACCGCTCAACCCCGCTCCTCATCAGATATTCCAAATAGTCCCCTGTATAGCGTGTTCATGTGTTAACTTTGTTCTTGTTACCCATAGCCATTCTCCTACGGTGGCTGGTCTTAGATGCTAATTGTCTAATCCCACCCATTGTATGTCCCCTTGACCTCTGAGATGTGGAATCAAAATTCTAAGATGGGCGGCCTTCTAATATGACTGTATATCCGGTAGCCCCAATACCCCACTCTAATTGGGAAGACTCAGGACCTCACTTATAATACTTTAATAATAATTATAAGTGAGGTATAATACTTGAATCTCTAGGTTTTTTTTCCCCTGCCACAGAAATCTCAAGAGGGTCCCTTTTGTGACCTTAAAACAGAAGTCTGGAATCTGGATTGGCGGTGTCTGGAATAAGTATAACATTTTAGGGAGAACCACCATTTTCAGCGCTTTCATATGACCCATCCAAGAGATCGTCAACCTGTTACATTTATCTAGGTCCTTGTCCACCTCTGACATCAGGGGGAGGAAATGTGCTTCATATAGCCCACACGATCTCTCGTAATATGAATACCCAAGTAACGCAGTGTTCCCTGGTTAACTTTCATCCCAAGGCATGAGAAACAGCCCATATCTGCATCCCTATCTCTGTCCACGGGGAAAATGACTGATTTACTGTGTTAATTTTAAACACTGCCATATAGCCATATCGTTCAATTGGACTCACAGCGGCTGGTACAGATATAAGAGGGTTTAGCACGTGTAGCAGCATATGAACCACATGCAGTCCAATTTTGTATTCTTTCCCTCACACAACAAATCCTTCCAATCAGCGGTCTTCTCTCAGCCTGTGGGCAAGGGGTTCCAAGGAGAGAACGAAGGGAGCCGGTGAAAGGGGACAGCGCTGTCTCGTCCCTCTGCACAGTCCACACCATTGTGTGTATCCTCCATTCACAGCAATACATGCCCTCGGGAGGAATAGATAGCCATAATCCCACATGTACATTTCCTACTTATCCCACATTTAGTAAGCACCCCCTCTAAGAAGTCCCACTTCAGCATATTAAGGACTTTTCAGCATCAACAGAGAGAAGTATGGGATCATCCGGCGAGCCTTGCGCCTCATTTATCAAGTGCACTGATTTCCTTATAGTGTCAGCCCCCTGGCATCCTCTAACAGATTTCACCTGGTCTGAATGATGCATCAGTCGCAGCAGGTGACACATTAATCTGGCCGCCAGGACCCTGGCATATATCTTAGCGTCTATACTCAGAAGAGGAATTGGGCGATATGACCCACATGACCTAGGGTCTCGTCCCTCCTTAGGTATTACTGTAATGAGGGCCTGGACAAAGGAATCTGGGGCTCTGCCAGTTTCCATAATATCATTAAACAACAATGTTAAAAAAGGGAGCAAAACAGACAAGAACATTTTATAAAATCCAGAAATGAAACAGTCTTCCCCTGACGCTTTCCCCAACCAAAGACGACCTATTGCGTTCTCAATTTCCCCCCCACCCCCCATTTCTGGAGTGTCCAAGGCACAGGACTCATCTTTTATTAAGTATGGGAGGTGCGTCTATACATCTCTTCCATATCAGCCTTCCCTTCACCCTTGTATAAGACCTCTTAGAGGCAAATGCCTCCTGGATCCCTTCTTCTGAGACCTCCATGGTCCCGTCCCTTCTCTCTATCTCCGAAACCCATCTCTCATGCGTTGTCCCCTTAACCTTGCTGCGAGAAGGGCATCCGCCTTATCCCCCTTTTCATAAAATTTCTTGTTTCAGAAACTGCAAATTACGAACTACCTTCCCTTCTTCCAGCAATCTCAACTCTCCTCTCAGGCCCCTAGCCTCCATAATGTGGTCCTTCCTTCCCTCAGCAGACAACTGTGCAAGTCTTTCTAAGTCAGCTATTTGGTTCCGCAATCTATTCTCTCTCAGCGCACATTCCCTTTTTCTATGGGCCCCTCTCTGATTAACATGCCTCTCCATGTGGCCTTTGCAGCATCCCAACCAATTCCATTTCACACCTCCCCTCTGTCATTAAGAATGACAAATTCTTTAATTCCCTTCTCCATTTCCTCTCTGAACACAGTGTCTTTCCACAGGGACTCATTGCACCTCCACTTAGAATTCCTGGGGCAGAGGCCACTCCATTAAAGGTCAACAGATACCATGTCATGGTCTGACCAGCTAACTGTGTGAATCCCTGAGCCCTGTAACAGGTCCCATAGATCCCTTGAGATATAAAGATAGTCTATTCTCGTAGACATTCCATGTGGGGCTCAATAGTAGGTGAACCCCCTTTTATGTGGGTGGAAGAAACGCCATATGTCCCGTAACGCGTACAGTTCTATAGCTGCACAGATCTCCCTGCAAACCTGTTATTACTTTCGCCAGGGTTCTCTGTAATAATCTCCTCTGGCCCTGAGTAGCGGCCTACATTGTGGGAAACGCAAATCTTATCTTCTTGATCCAACCCGAGATCAAAATGGCCCTTCTCTTCGTGGCTGACCATAATTCGGTAACTTCCATTCTGAGTCCTTTGCGGACCAAAATCCAGACTCTCGCTTTTCTCGTTATCCCAGATCCCCAATACTCTCAACCAATAAGCCCACAAGGAATCTTAAGTTCTCTAGCATTTGATCTTTCATGGATTCACATGCTGTGAATATTCCCTGTCGTCAGGCTGGGAAGCCTCTGTAATTTTAGTATAGTAGTTTTCCTATGGAAAGGCCGCACTAATAGGACATCGAAAGTATAGCTCCACCCTCGCGGCTTCCCCTTCAATTTCAACCGTCTTCCAAACTGTTGGGATTACCTCGAGTTCTCACCAGAGAATGTCTTTTTTTGTGTGAATTCTTCAGTTTCTTCACGTCAGCTTTCGCTGTTTTTTCCCAAGAAAGGTGGTCTTCAGGGTCCCGTTATGTCATCTTCGGGTCCGAGGAAGGATTTTTTCAGGCTGTGTGTGGCCTGCGGCCTCAAGAATGTTTACGGCTGAGATGGGCATTCACGGTGCTGCTACTGCTTGGATCCCAATCACTCGTCCGACAACTGCGACATCTGTCAGGGGTTTTCCCAAAAAACCCTCCGGGATCGAAACAGACGTTTGATTTGCTGGTTGAACAAGGGTGCCTATCCAGCTTCGGAGGTCGGCTCTTCCTGCGGGGGCAGGTCCTCCACTCCCTCTATCAAGAGGTTGCCATGGCGCCAGAGGTCTAGGTCAGAGGAACCTCTGCCTAAGAAGCCGCGCACAGGTGATTCCAGGCCTTCATCTGCTTTGGAAGCCAAGAAGACTTCTGCTGCGCTGCCTTTGTCGGATGTGGAGGGGTTGCATATTACTCCCTCTCAGGGCGCCTCTGCATCACGCTTCGAAAAATCGAAGGAGGGGCTCACATCAACGGAGATCTGCGGATCCAGCCCGCAAGGCTTCGTCATCGGAGAAGGAGAAATCAAGGCCTCATTCTTCCTCCTCGTCAAAGAAGAGATCTTCAGCCAAGGACAAGCAGCACTCCTCATTGACTTCCCATAGACCATGAGTCGTCGAAGCACAGGTCCAAGTCATCCAAGCAGCCTACTTCTCTGTCTATGGTGATATTGGGGTTGCAGACGGCATCTAAGCCTCACTCTTCGTCGACCGCTACACCGACCATGACTGGTTCATCAGCGACTCTACTGGCGTTGACAGCCCTGCCATCCGCTGCCCTGTCGACGACTGCTTCCTCAACAATGGCGAAGACTAAGACGGACTTCCTCTGCTAGGCCCGAGGTGGTGGTGGAAGTTCCGCCTTCCAGGAATATCTCGAAGCATGCTGGGGTGGCTCGATAGTACAATCTTCTCGAAGGGTTTCCAAACATGCTGCCTGAGGACATACTCCAGCATGACACCACCACAGACTTTGGGGCTTCAGTCTACGACGACCGTGCAGCTTTGGAATCGCAAGAAGGGGGTTCAGATCAACCTTTCCTGGATCCGCCTGTTTTGGGCCTCCAGCCGGCCCTTCAGTCCACGTCAGCGGGTCTGGGGTCTGTGCCACCTCAGTATCCACTCGTCAACCCACACTCATTGCTCTCGATGCAAGTGCTCACTACTTTGTAAAGTCTACTGGGGCAGTTGGACACTAGGCTCCCGGTACCTCAGACTCTGTCAGTCCCGGTGCTGCTAAGCCCGCCTGCCATGCCTCCTCAGAAGGATGCCTCCCGCAGCCAAGTGCCTCGCCGCAGGAGGTCATCCCTGCCTAGACCTCTTCTGCCTTCCACAGGGTTTTTACTCCTCCCCGAAGGGATCAGGAGGAAGTGGAACTTGATTCAGAGCAAGATATTGCTCCGCAGGACACACTCTCCACGGTTTAGTTTTCTCCCAGAAGGGCAGACACCTGGGATACAGACACGGACCAGGATGCTCCGAGTACTCCGGCCCAACCATCTCTACCGGATGACATTGGTGCTTTTCATGTCATGATGGCTAAAGCCTGTCAAGAATTTGGTCTTATTCCGGAGGAGGAAAAGGACTGTTTCCTGTTTGACCACATGGGGAAGAGGAGAAAACCAGTTTTCTCAATCCCTATATTGGATCACGTATGGCAGGAGGTGCTGCATACGATGAGGCACCCGTTTACAGAGGCAGCGGTCAAGGTCGGCTTGGAAAAGAAGTTCAAGGCTCCTGAATCCACTCAGAGTAGCCTGACATCACAGCCTATCCTGGAATCTGTTGTTTCTGCAGCGGTTAGTAGAAAGGCTCACACCCAGCAGAAGTGTGCCACTCTACCCGAGAATGGGAACCGTAAGATAGACGCTTTCGGTAAGAAGGTCCTCACTGTCGGAGCCACTACAAATAAGGCTGCCAACTCGTTGGCCATCAGGGCAAGGTACGACCGCAAAATGTGGCACCACTGTTAGACCACCTGCCTGAGCAGCAGAGGAAAGAAGTGATGCTATTGGTGGGGGAGGGGGAGGATGCATCCAACCACAGTATAAACATTGCGTTCGACCTGGTGGAGACTGGTTTCAAACTGATTAATAATGGGGTGGTTCTCCGGCATCAAGCTTGGCTTTGCTGCACTGATTTCCACCAGGAGGTTCAACACAAGGTTGTGGACATGCCTTGTGAGGGGGAACATCTGTTCGGGGAGAAGATCGACAACGCTTTGAAAAACATGAAAGTGGACTCCGATATGGCGCAGTCCCTTACAGCCCTCCAGGGCAGAAGTTCTTTTCGCCCCTTTCGATCCTTCCGTGGCTTCTCTGGAAACACAAGGTTTTCGGGTTCCCAAGAGAAGGGATATGGTAGAACCACCTACTACCCCCAAGGGTACAGGCGTTCCTTCCAGGCTGCCCAACGGAGCAAGGAGTACCAAGGCCAGAGGAAAAGGGGGTCCTCGCTTCATAAAGAGGCCGTCAAACCAAGCCTCAACAATGACTGTCCCATGGGCAGTCAGCTGGGAGGGAGGTTGGCGTTTCTCATCGAGTGGCGTTCCATTACAATGGACAGATGGGTGCTGGAAGCAGTCCAATACGGCCACTCATTGCAGTTCAGGCGTCTGCAACTCCCTATTCCTCTGGTCAAAACATCTCCGCCTCAACTTCACGTCTTCCGTCAGGAGGTTCGTCTCATGCTGCAAAAAAGGGGCAAGCGAAGGGTTCCCCCTGCGGAGAAAGGAAAAGGTACCTATTCCAGGTTTTTCATGGTCAAGAAGCCAAACGGAAAATGGCGCCCCATTCTAGATCTGCCGCCACTCAACAAGAACATAAAAAGGCAAAAGTTCAGGATGCTAACGTTGCAAGACGTTATAAGGGCGGTTCAACCCAGGGAGTTTTTGGCTCTAGATCTCGAGGACGCTTACTTTCACAAACGGATGCATCCAAGACATCGAAAATTTCTCAGGCTCGTGGTTGGTAACAGCCATTACCAGTTTCAGGTTCTCCCTTTCGGCTTAAAGTCACCTCCCAGGACTTTCACCAAGTGTCTGTCTCCGGTGGCAGCTTTCCTACACCGCATTTTTCTGTACCTGGATGTCTGGTTGGTCAAGGGGACAACTTACCAGCAGATGTTGGAATCTCTCAACACCACTATGCACCTTCTGCAATGTCGGGGCTTCGCCGTCAACTTCAGCAAATCCTTTCGGATGCACTCAAAGGAGTTGGTCTTCCTCGGAGCGCAATTCCAGACGGCTCTCAACCTAGTCAAGCCATCGAAGGAGAGCATAGAGAAGTTCTTGTCTCTGACGGGCTCTTTTACTCTCTTCGGCACCATGTCGTCCTGCATCCCACTCATTCCCAATTGCCGTCTCTTCATGCTGCCAGTGCAGGAATTTCTGACTTCCAGGTGGTTCCAGACCCAGGGCTCCTGGTCGGACAAGGTGATTTTTTCCAGATCTCTGGCAGACGACCTACAATGGTGGACTCATCCTGTCAACGTCGAGCAGGGCATGCCCCTGGTGCAACCAGCTTTTCAATTCACTATCGTGACAGACGCCTCGCAGACCGGATGGGGTACTCATCTGGACCAGTTCCAAGTCCAAAGGCCTGTGGTCTCCCATGGAGGTCTCGCTGCATATCAACGTCCTAGAGTTGAGAGCGGTACACTGGGCGCTCAAGTCTTTTCTTCCCCTCATCCAGGACTTGGTGGTAAGGATTCTCACCGACAACACCACAACCATGTTCTATCTGCGCAAGCAGGGTGTAACACACTTGCTTCTCCTTTCCCAGGAAGCCCAAACCATCTGGCACCGGGCCATATCTCACAGAATTCGGATTTTGGTTTTCCATCTGCCAGGGATTCAAAACATACAGGCAGATTCCCTCAACAGGGACTCTTCTCAGATGTACGAATGGCAACTGAACTACTCCCAGGTGGCGAAGATTTTTGAGAAATGGGGCACTCCCCCTTTGGACCTATTCACCAGCGCCAAGAACAAGCAGTGCGTACATTTCCTCATCTGGAATCCCAGGGGGGACACATTCTCTTTTCCGTGGAGAGGGATGTTTGCCTACGCCGTTCCTCCTTTTCCCCTAATAAGGAAAACAGTTCAGATTCGCAGGGTTCCCTGCAAAATCATTCTGGTGGCCCTGTTCGGCCCAGGCAGACCTGGTTCACCGACCTGCTTCATCTAGCGAAGAATGACCCTCTTCACCTGGGTTCCCAGCCAGATCTTCTCTTGCAGAACAAGGGGATGGTGTGGCATCACAATCCAGGCTCCCTCACCCTAGCGGCATGGCTCCTGACCAATCAGAGTTTGGCAACCTAAATATATCTCAGGATTGTTGCCACATTTTGGCTGCAGCAAGGGCTCCTTCTACCAACGCATCATATGCCCATAAATGGAAAAGGTTATGTGTCTGGTGTTCTCAACATCCTGATCAACAGCCATTGCGGGTGTCACCTCAACAACTCCTTCCTTACCTTTTGCTATTAGCAAAGGAGGGTCTCGCAATTTCATCTATCAAGGTCTCAACAGGATAGCTCGGGGGCAACATGCTCACCTTGGAAGCAAGACGACATGGAGCAACACAGGTTTGATCCCCGGATCCGCGCTTAGAAACCTCTCGGTATTAAGCGCATTATAAATAACCTATCATATCATACCTAGCGGCGATTTCAAGATTCACTCGAAAAAGGACGTCTATGCCTCTTTTCAGCGATAGATTAATTAAGCATTTCTACAAGGGTCTTTTCAGGACTTTTCCCCCAAAGAAAAAAATACCTCCAGTTTGGAGCCTCAATCTTGTGCTCTCAGCGCTCATGAAACCACCATTTGAGCCTATGTCTACAGCTGCGATAAAATGGGTCACTTGGAAGGCAATTTTTCTAGTGGGTGTTACATCCTCCAGGTGAGTATTGGAACGGCAGGCTCTGGTCATTGACCCCCATATATGCGCTTCATGAAGGACAGGGCTCTTCTCTCTACGAATTCGCACTTCATTCCGAAGATTCCATCAGACAAAAACACTACAATTGCCTTACAACTTTTTTCCCTAATGCATCGACTCCTGCGGAAAGAGCCCTGCATTCCCCAGACGTCAAAAGAGCTTTGAAGTACTATCTGGATTGCACAAAGTCGTTCAGAGCATCCAAGTAACTTTTTGTGGTGTTCGGCCCCTCCAATAAAGGGAGGCCGATTGATTTCTAAGCAAGGCATCTCACGCTGGGTGGCGTCAACAATTTCTTTCTGGCACGCTAAAGTAAACAAACCTTTGTAGTCTGCTCCCAGGGCTCACTCAATGAGGTCCACAGCGACTTCGGTGGCTCTTTGGACGGGTGTACCGATCAGAGACATTTGCCGGGCAGCGACGTGGGCAGTGCCCCACTGTTAGGCAGAAACCTGTGCAGTTCCCTTAGGGGCCACTGCAAAAGGCTTAAGACTACAGGTGTTGGCAGTAAACCCAATTGGTAGCAGTCTGTACCACCCAGATCTACCTGGTAGCTGTGGCTGAGCAGCCAGACTTCTCTCAAGAAGAGTTAGGCAGTATATAGAGTATACAAGATGGGTACCAAAATACAGTAGCACAAGCAAACACTGACCAGAGCTTGGGTTGAAAAGTATATAATTGTTTATTTAAAAACACACTTTGTAAAATACACTAACACTAATATGGCAAGCAAGTTCAAACACAGTCACTATTAATATATATACATCCATGATCACTTATTGAACAAGTCTTAGTTAAAACACCACTTATTTTCAGACAGAGGTGAGCGCTTAACCTAAGATGGCACTCCAATAAGTTAATTAAAAAGGGAGGGAAAAAGGCAGAATTAGGAACATACACAATACCAACATTTTAGGAGAACCAGAGCAAGTCAGAAAAGGCAGAGTCTACTGAGGAGCAAGAAAGTCATAGGCCAGGCCCAATCTTGGTGAGAGCAAGGCGGAATGTGTCCAAGATCACACAGTTGAATAGTACTTTTAAGGAGTCTTTGCAAAGAGTTCAAAAAGGGTTGGATCAAGTTAGGAAAAGTTACTTAGTAGGTCCCAAGTCACCCCAGGATAGAAAGTCAAGGATTTACAGGACACCTTGAACAGTCTGTTGCAAGGGAGACCAGGTGGGACTCAGTACCTGAAATGGTGAGAAAGCTCCAGCGGAGGCAGTTGTGCCTGGCAGCGGGTGCAAGTCGGTGCTTCGTCCAGGGGAAGAGAAGATCTCGACGTGGAGGAAAGCTGGAGGTCGTTGCACTGCCAGGGAAGAAACCAGCCGCAGAGTTTCCCGGTTAAAAGGTACTACCCTTTTATTCACGGTAGTGGTGAAGCGTGGCTATCCGGCCGCCGGGGTGCTTGGCACGGGCAATTCGACCACGAGACGATCCAGGAAGGCGAAAAGAGGGCAAACTGGTTATCCCCACCAGTTCAGAGGAAGAAGACTCCGGGATGAAGATCTTCTCTGTCGTTTTGAAGTGGTGAGTCGGTTCAGCAGGGCTCCAATGGTGGTGTCGTCATTGCAGGTCGGCACAGCTTCTCCCTCTTCGGATTCTTTGATCCTGTGGCGATTTCTGAAGTTCCAGTCCCCAAAGCCCTGCTTTTATGCAGAAAACCCCCATTCATCAGTCCTAGCTGTCACTCAAACATGCTAAGTGGTGAGGGCCAATCACACAAGAGTGCGACTTGAGTTGCAGAGGCAACTCAGTCCAGGGTGCCTAAACCCCCCTCACACACATCCTGTAGACCCAGACAGAGTGGCACCACTTTTGGAGGCTTCTGTGGAGAAGCCCGCCAAAAAGTGGAACAAAGGGCTCGACTTGGGTTGGAGTTACAGAGGACGAACACAAACGCCATTTTAAAACCGAGTCCTGGCAAAAAGACCCAACCGGGGAATAAATATTAAATAAATAACCCGGCGGTATCTTTAACATTGCACCAAAAAGTGGTGCGTTTAAAATGAATGGGAAAATCCCATAGGAAATATTCCGTTGGAATATTTCGAGTGGTAACCACTGCCACTGGCCAGAAACCCGACGATGGGGGACTGCACAGTGCCCCCTCGAAAAACAGACCCAGGGACAATCTTATTACCCCTACCAGTACTTCCACAATATGATGGTTTGTACTGGTTCTGTTCACAATTTAAGACTAGTAAAGTCAATGGTGACTTTACATGCCCTGGGAGACAGTAGTCAGTCCCAGGGTATGGAGTCTATGTTTGGGGGTCTCTATGACACCCCTGTGTTACTGCACTGAGGGTGCTGTGTAACACACTTACCAATAATACCTGAAACCCTATGGAGTAAAAGGCCCCATAGCCCATAAAACACATTACAAAGTCAAAGGATATCTCAAATCATGTCTAAGAGTGGGAGAAAAAGAGTCTCACTCTTAGCAGGAGAAAAAAATAAACCCCAAAAATCCAGCAAAGCTGCTGGGGGACTCGCTAGGTTTGGGAAATTAGCCTTAACAGAGAATTCTTCCTAACACCCACACGTTCACCAGGCATTACTGTCTGAATCAACAGCATGCTGAGGACGTACAGGTGGGACGAGCGGTGCTCCAATGCCTGTTCCAGTAAGGTAAGCCCCGTAGCTACACCTATCTTCTTGTATTGATTTGAAGTAATGTCCTTCTCTTGTTGATCATATTGCCTTAAGTCTATTTCCTGTTTGCCTGTTATGCACCTCCAGGCTCTTACTGCTACAAAGTCTATTCACAGCATGTGAATCCATGAAAGATCCAATGCTGGTGAAGGGAGTAGTTTCTTACCTGTAACTCCATTCCTCCAGCGTTGGTATTTTTCATGGATTTACATGCGCCCTCCAGCCTTCCCCTTCAGTCAAACAGTTCCTTGGACATTCTCTTTTTGCAGAGGTTAAAATCAGAGGGAAAGCGGTGGGGCGGAGCTATACTCTCGACGCCACATTGGTGTGGCTTAAAGCACCCATAATGATGTTGATAGGACACTCAAGATGTCGAAGTCTTTTCCATAGGAAAACTACTATACTAAAGTTACCGAGGTTTCCCAGCCTGAAGACAGGGAATATTCACAGCATGTGAATCCATGAAAGATACCAATGCTGGAGAAATTGAATTACGGGTAAGAAACAACTCCCTTCCTCCCCTCTCAGATACTTGTTCTCCTCGAGGAAAAGGGCATCAATCTCTGACCACCTGAGTTCTCTAGCAACCAGAAACCTTTTAGTCGGGGAGTTGAGGCTCTTTACATTCAGTGTTCACACTGTAATTAAGGTATGGTATCTAATTAAGATGGACACAAGTGATCCCAGTTCAAGGGTGTTTATTGAACTTTATCGGGGTGTGTAAAACGTCTATCTAAACCTAAATCTAAGATGGGAGCAAGCTACGACCATCACATAATAATACTGTCCTGGTGGAGTCTAGTTAAAAAAACGGCCCTATACTACAAAAAAAAAAAAATTGCCAATGCTTACCGCTATGCTACAAAATAGTGTGGGATATTGTTCACAAAGAAGTGTTCACAAAATAAGTCAGGATGTTAAGCCGTGGGCCTCCCCTCCCCACGTTTGTAGCACAGGACAAGGTGGGTCACTCGAGCACAGCCCACTCCTGGGCTTCTCTGGCACGAGGTCACAGTTTCTTTCACCAACATCAGGGCCTTCTGTGCCCAAGTCTCTTTTGTGCAAAGTCTCTTGCCTCAGAGGACCTGATGTACCACAAACAGCAAAGAAAAGTTCCTTTCTCAATATTCACTTCAGGCGATTTACTCTTCACCCTGGATCCCCTTCAGCTGGGCTCCGATCCTTCTTTCACCATTAGCCTCCCTCAGTCAGGTTCAGACCAACTACAATTTTTAGGCAGTCGAGTTCACATCTGCCACAACAATCTTCTCGTCTGCGTTATTGTTCACCCAGGATCCCCCTCTTCCGGGCTCAGTCCCCTTTTCTGAAATGAGTCCCCCTCAGCCGGGTTGAAACCATATTCAGTTTACAGACAATCGAAGACTTTCGAGTGTGCACAGGATTCAACGTAACCCATTACAGGACCACTTTGATTTCACAGTTCAACGATTCTTCCCATCTCAGAAGGGCTGGTGGGCACCAAACAGAGACCTTCGAGTGGGCAACCACGCAGTGCCGGCACGCTCTGTATCTGTTACCTTTCTTGGTTTCACAAAGTTCAATTTTAGTCAAGTTCTCTTTCGTCATACAATGTTGCCACTTGGAACCTTGAGCATAACACAGTCCGGGCTGCTATCAGTTTCAAATCACCGGCAGTGCTGAACTCATTGGCGTTACTTTGCTGTCGTAGTCAAGGACAGTACCACAGTGGCAATCGCTTCTCCCCCCCTTGGCTATCGAGGTGGGAGTGCCCTGCGTACCTTTGACAAAAGCAAGACCGTTCGTCAGCTGCAATCCCCGGGCTTAAGTTTCTTTTCCTTGAGGCTTCTTGAAAGACATGGTTTTGAGTTGAAAAGGGCAAGAGTAATTCCCTCCTTGTCATCCTCTCTGATCTTGCCGCCTTTCTCCTTGGTTTAAACTGCCATCTCGGAATTTCTGCTTCCTCGTGTGTTTTGCCTTGCTCAGTGTGCTTTCATGCTCCGCCTTTTATCCATGTGGGGAAGTGTAATGAGTCAGGTGTGTGTAGTTATCAGTAATTGCCTGACTCTGCCTGACACTTGTGCCGGGACATGCCAGGTATACGGCTCTGGCGTTAGTCCGTCGTCATGCACGATGGACTGCATGTGAGAAAGTGTTTGTGTCGGAAATAGGAGTGTGGGGTGGTTGAACTTCTAGTTATCCTACCTGGTAGGATGGTGAAAGGGTGCTATAAGGAAGGGGTACCACATCTCACCCTTCAGTGTCCCACTTCCACTCCCTGAAGACCCCCCATCCAGGTGATCCTCCCACACTGGTCCACCCCCAGGAACTGGATCCATTAGCGATGGGTGTGTCCTGCCCACCTGGATGACAGATCCCTTGGGACTAGCGGGTGAGACACCTTCAGGTTTTTCACAACACATGCAAACTGTCTCCCTTAGACCCCTCTCGTAGTGCTGCCATAATAATCTGTCACCCCAACCACTTCTTTGACTCAAGATTAACCCACCAAGAGTATGTTGAACAATACCACAATTAAATATTGCAAACACCTGAGCACACATCCTCCTCTTCGTGAGGGTGGGCAGATCTTGAAAATGTGTGATTCCTGCGATGCCCAGCATCACCGGACCCTTTGCCCTAGCCCTCTCCAAGATCTTAAGCTTGTCTAGATAATTGTGGAATCCGCCAAGCACTGATCTCGGTCCTCTGGCTGAGCCACAGGCCCTATGGACTCTTTCAATTTTTGTTTCATCAATCGACTCTTCCTCAAAGAGAAGTTTTGACACTTTGTGCATGTTTCTCTTGAGGTCCCTTTCGCTCTCCCCTTCCTTCTCCGGCATCCAGAAGAACCTGAGGTTATTTCCCTGCTCGCGATTTTCAAAGTCCTCCATTTTCATGACAATCTCTGCTTCTTTCCTCTCCATTTTGCTCATCTGCACATCCATTTGGGTCTCCAAGGTGTCCAATGAGGACTTGTTATGTTCCACCTCTTGCAATCTCTCCTCCATTTGTCGATTTTAGTGTTGATGTTGTCCACTTTACCACCAAGTCATCTCTCATTATCCTGATCTCTTCAAGTAGCAAGGTAACAACCTTCTTGGTTGCCATCAAGTCCTCCCCTTTGGTCGCCATTTTCTCCCCGAAGATATTATCCGCTGGGTCATGTCTCCCCCGGTAGACAAATTCAGCCAGCTTTGATCTAGACTCCATATAATACTGGGCCACAGTTAGTCGGCCATGGGCAACAGTTCGCCTCAGGGTCCCCCTTCCTCAAGAGGGGAAGCCACGTTATGGCTCTCGTGGGCGAACCAGGCTCACGAAACTTGAGGGGGTTCCCAGCGAGGCAAATCTTTCCAGGCCCCCGACGTTCCCCCAGGTCCGCAGTCTAGGCATTCAGTCTGTTACCTCCTGCTCCCCAGGCTGAATCTCCCAGGCCACCTTACGTTTTTACTCCTCCAGAGGCCGGGTTCTGGGGAGGTGGGTATTCATGGCCAACACCACCCGGGTATTACTCCTCTGGTGACTTCACGGCAGCCTTGCCCCCGGGACCGTGACCTGTACCTCATATTTCGTCCGTGCCCCCCCCTTTGGCATGTTGCCTGAACTCTGCGAGTCCCAGCTCTGCAGGTGCCTTTAAGCCTCACTCCCTCCATTGTGCTTGCTGGTTTGCTTTAATTGGGGGAGATCATGCTAGAAAAACAAGGCACTCAAAAGCCTCCCACACCTCTCAGAGACCAAAGCCTGTCAGCTGTGAGGCAGACCCGCTTCATAAATAACACAGCGCTGCGTAATTCCGGGCCTCTCCAAGATCGAATTCACAGCTGTGCGCCAGGTCTCAACAGTGGTGTTCTGCTGTCTGGGCAAGGATCGAGGGTCCCAACTGCAGCAGTCTGTCCCTCCTTCAGGGTAGGGGATCCGATCCCACAGGCGTTACAGGATTGCACTGATGTGACCTCCAAGGCTCGCATGCCGCAGACCGAATCCTCGGCAATGGTCCACGTGACGGGAAGACCGCTTTCACTTTCTTGCTGTATATTTGGCGAGTCTGATCTTAGCTTTTACACATGCAAATTCTTCAGATTTTGGGGGAAAATTCAGCCCTTCGGGTCCTCCAACTAATTCCTCCAATCTTTCCATTCTCGGGTGGCCATAAGTGGGGGCTCACTTAATTTTCCGGGCTCTCGGTGTCAGAGGAGCATGGTTACGGAACTTCCATCAGTGCGCCCCCTGGTGGCCGTCCCCCTGGTATACATTTTAAATACTCTACTGCCTGGGATCTAAAACAATACATTTTCCCTCCCAGTCGTATAATAATGTGCTGTGTTTTTCCAGCACTTCATGTTTCCATAGAGCTTCAAAAAGTTCCAATCCGATCAACTGTAGTAACTGTTAGGTAACTTTTATTATTCATTAAAAAAGACTAGACTTCCTGTCTGTGTCACTTTATTTCTCCAGCATTAGATCTTTCATGGATTCACATGCTTAGAATATTCCCCGTCGTCAGGCTGGGAACCCTCGGTCTCTTTTTTAAAAGCGTTTTCCATTGGAAACTTTGATACTTTTGTGTCCCATCGACGTCCTTTTGGTATGCTTACGCACCACCCAATGGGACGTACGGTATAAATAGACCCGCTCCCTCTCAGATTTCAACCGTCTCCAAAGTGTCGTGATCACCTCAGGTTTTCTACACTTGGTTAGGTTGTACTCTCTTTCCCAATGTCAGGTAAAGCGTTTGGCCCGTGTGCTACGTGTGGAATGAAGAAAGTTTATGAAGGGGACGGGCACATGGACTACCTTTGTCTCTACCCTCATCATTCTGCGGATACCTGTGACATCTGCAAAGGTTTCTCGCAGAAAACGTTGAAGGACCGCAATTGGCGTCTCATATCGTGGCTGAATGAAGGGGCCTACCCTCCATCTGAGGTAGGATCGGTGCGCAGTCTGGCATAGGACAGGCCTAAGTCCCCCCGAGTTCCTTGCCGCTCGGTGTCGGCGGAGCCTCTGGCAAAAAAGTCACGGCCTACGGAAAAGAGTTGTTCCTCTTCTGGGAAACATCTGACAAAAGGCACTCCTTCATCGTCAAAACATGGTCATTCGGACCAGACCCGGAAGCCAGGAAAATCCTCTTCTTCATCTGCTTCAAGAAAGGATGGAAAAGACCCTTTGAGGCGCTTCTCCTCAGGAGACCATCATAGGTCTTCCTCAAGTAGGGAATCTTCAAAACACCAGTCCAGAGACTCGAAAAAGGCGGGATCGCCTAGCAAGTCTGTGCCACAACTGCCAGCGCCGTAAGTCCCGTCGTCGACGGCTTCACTGTCGTCTGCACTGTCGATCCCTACAGTGGTGTTGTCGGCCCCAGTGGCGACGATCGACGAGGGACCCAGGTTTTCATCGTCGACGGTTGATACTCAAGGGTCTTGGCAACCTGTGGTGTATGATGCAGTTCTGCCAGACACCTTATTGCAGCAGGAGTCCGCTCTCTCGGTGTCGTAGATGGAGGAGGAACGAGAACCGGTAGTGCATCCAACAAATCTCGGCTTACAGTGCATTGGCCCTTCGACGACGGTGGGAAGTCAGATTGCTCCACCTGCGTCTCCTCTGCTGAATCCGCAGTTGGTGCTATCTCTACAGGTGTTATCTACGCTGCAGTCCCTGTTAAGTCAGTTGGACGCAAGACTGCCTCCCACGGGTACGCCTCTGGGGACACCCATCATCGACGCGGCAGGCCCAGCTCTGCGTTCAGCGTCCACGGCTGAGTTAACGGCTTCCCGGCTGATCAGCGCAGAGCCTCCTCGTTCACACCCGGAGGAGGGCGAGCTACAGGACTCAGTGTCAGATCATGGTCCTAGAGACTCCATTTTTGACATTTCATCGTCGCCGTCAGAGACCCGACGTGGGAATCTGATGTAGAAATAGAAGCTCCTAGGAGTCTGGCGCAACCGTCACTCCTGGACAACATTGGGGCCTTTCATGCAATGATGGCGAAAGCCTGTGTTGAGTTTGGTGTTACCCCAGAGGAAGAACAGAAGGAATGCTTCTTATTTGACCATATGGGGAAGAGAAGAAAGTCAGTCTTCTCGGTTCCGATCCTTGACCACGTTTGGCAAGAAGGTTTGCGTACCATGCGCCATCCATTTTCGGAGCCTGTAATCAAGGGCTGGTTAGAGAAAAAATTCAAGGCCCCGGACTCTACACCAAAGTGTTTAACTGCACAGCCCTCACCTGAATCAGTGGTGTCAGCGGCGGCTAGCAGGAGAGCTAGAACACGACACAAGTGCACAACACCACCAGACAGTGAAGCTAGAAGGCAAGATGCCTTTGGTAAGAAAGTCTTATCAGTGGGGGCGACGACGGTCAAGGCTGCTAACTCACTAGCGATTATGGCACGCTACGACTGCGAAATGTGGCATCGCCTGGCCCCCATCTTAGAGCATCTGCCCGTAGAACAACATCGGAAGACAGCGATGTAACTGGTGCGTGAAGGTGAGGGGGCATCGAATCACAGCATTAACATTGCTGTAGATTTAGCTGAATCGGGGTTCAAGCAAATAAATAATGGGGTGGTGCTAAGGAGACAGGCTTGGCTAAAGTGTACAGACTTTTGGCCAGAGGTCCATTATAAGGTGCTAGACATGCCCTGTGAAGGTGAACAGTTATTTGGAGAGAAGATAGATGAAGCCCTCAAAGGCGTGAAGGAGGATTCAGATACAGCAAGATCATTGGGAGCATTACAAAGTAGGCAAGCATTTCGGCCCTTTCGTCCCTTCCGCGGATTTGCCACATCCAGAGACCGGAACTACAATAGATCAACATACTCCTCACAAGGGTACAGGCGAGCGGTTCAAGCTACACGAAGAAGCCGTGATTTTCAAACTTCCAGAAGAAGAGGACGACAGCCTTCGTCGACCAAGAGTAAGCAATCAAAATCACAGCAATGGCACTCTTCAAGATGTCCTGGGAGGCAGAGGGGCCCAACCCATCGAGGAATGGGAGAAAATTACATCGGACCGTTGGGTGTTGGACACGATGAGGCTAGGCCACTCTTTGGAATTCAAGGTCCGCCACTTCCCATTCCTCCCGTGTATTCAGAACAACCTCATCTTCACATCTTACAGCAGGAGGTTTTACTTATGCTGCAAGAAGGGGCTATAGAATTGGTTGCGGTGGCCGAGAGAGGTCTGGGGGTTTACTCCCGTTACTTTGTGGTAAAAAACCCAACGGCAAGTGGCGACCCATTCTGGACCTTCGAGCTCTCAACAAGACTCTGCAATGCCTGAAGTTCAAAATGCTTACACTTCAGGAGGTCATCAGGTCGATAAAACCGGGAGATTTTCTGGCGTCATTGGATTTGCAAGTTGCATATTTCCACATACCTATGCGTCGATGACACACAAAGTTCCTGTGGTTTGTGGTGGGTCAGAGTCATTACCAATTCCAAGTGCTCCCATTTGGTCTAAAATAGTCTCCCAGGACGTTTACGAAATGTTTGGCTCCGGTGGCGGCATGGCTCCGACGAGAAGTTCATCACGTCTATCCTTACCTGGACGACTGGCTAATACGGGGCTCGTCGCCGGCGGTGACGCAGGCTAGTCTCGACGTTACCATGCAGCTGCTGCAATGGTTGGGATTCGCGGTCAACTTTGAAAAATCTTTTCTGTTTCCCTCCAGGAGCTTGGTGTTTTTGGGCGCGGAATTCCAGACTCAGCTGGGGGCTAGTAAAGCCTTCTGTCGCTTGAGTTCGAAAACTCAAGCAGAAAGCGGCAGAGTGGAGAGTTGGAACCAAAGTGTCAGTCAGAAACTACATGTCGCTGCTGGGAGCCTTGGCGTCATGTATTCCGTTGGTGAAGGACTGTCGTCTCTTCATGAGGCCAATACAAGAATTTCTAGCAGACCGCTGGATTCAAAGTCGCGGATTATGGTCTGACAAAGTGGTGGTCAACAGCGATTTGCTGGAAGCTCTTCGGTGGTGGCAACTCTCGGACAATCTGACGCGAGGAATGCCGCTACGGGAGCTGGAATTTCAATCCACAATTGTGATGGATGCCTCCCAAACAGGATGGGGAGCTCATCTGGGGTCCTTACAAGTTCAAGGTCGGTGGTCCCCAGGAGAATCGAGCCTTCACGTCAATGTGCTGGAACTAAGAGCGGTTCATTGGGCTCTATTTTTATTTTTCCCCGCATACGAGGATCTCTCGTGAGAGTGTTGAAGGACAATACAACCACGATGTTATACCTTAGGAAGCAGGGGGGCACTCATTCCAGAACGCTCTTGACCGACGCTCAGGAACTATGGCATTGGGCCCTCAAACAAGACATCAACATCATAGCGTTTCATCTACCAGGGGTGATGAATGTCCAGGCAGACTCTCTCCGCAGAGAAATGAACCAACTCCACGAGTGGTAGCTGAAGGGTCAGCACGTGTTGAGGATCTTCAGGAAATGGGGTCTTCCTTCGCTGGATCTCTTCCGCCACCCGGGAGAACAAAAAGTGCAAGCAGTTCGCCAGCATATGGCTGCAGCCCAATTCGCTGGGGGATACGTTCTCCTTCCCGTGGACGGGCAGGTTTACATACGCGTTCCCTCCGTTTCCACTCATTCGGCGGACCCTCCAGTGGATGCAGAAATATCCATGCCGTGTGATTCTAATTTCCCCTCACTGGGCCAGGCAGCCATGGTTTTCGGACCTGCTCCCTCTATCCGTAGCAGAATCAGTGAGATTTCAAGTGACGCCGGACCTTCTGTTTCAAGACAAGGGAGCTGTTTGGCATCACGACCCGGGCTCCCTCAGCCTGACGGCTTGGCTCCTGACTTCTCCGAGTTTGGTTTGCTAAACATTTCTAGAGACTGTCGCCGCATTTTAGAGGCGACGAGGTCTCCGTCCACGAATGTCTCATATGCATGCAAATGGAAAAGGTTCTGTGTGTGGTGTAAGGATCAGCCTGGATTAGACCCTTTAAACATTTCATCAGATCAAATTCTGCCTTATTTACTACACTTGGCTTGGAGAGGTTTGGCATTCTCCTCCTGGTGGCCATTTCTAGGTTTACTCGGAAAAGGCACTCGACTCCATTGTTCAGTGATCCGACTAGTTGAACATTTTCTAAGAGGTTTGTTTCGAACTTTTCCTCCAGCGAAAAAGTTCCCTCCTGTTTGGAGTCTCAATCGGGTGCTGTCAGGGCTAATGAAAGCCCCGTTCGGACCTATGTCGTTGACGCCCCTGAAGTTTTTGTCGTGGAAAATGGCTTTTTTGGTGGCCATTACATCAGCAAGAAGAATATCGGAGCTGCAAGCTCTAGTGATTGATCCGCCATACTTGCGTTTCTTCAAGGACAAGTTGGTGTTAGCGACTAACCCTCACTTTATTCCAAAGGTGCAACTACGTTCCATAGACACTCTTCTATTGTGCTACCAGCGTTCTTCACTTTGGCTTTCTCTCCGGCAGAGAAGGCTCTACATATGTTGGACGTCAAAAGAACATTGAAGTTTTATCTGACTCGTTCTCAGGAATCCAGGCGTTCAAGACAGCTGTTTGTGGCTTATGGACCCTCAGTAAAGGGAAGAGCAATCTCCAAACAAGGACTATCGCGCTGGGTGTCATCGCTATTTCCTTCTGTCACCCAAAGGCCCACTCGACAAGATCCACTGCATCGTCGGTGGCATTATGGTCGGGGATTCCGCTGGTGGACATCTGTCAGGCGGCCTCCTGGTTGGTGCCGCATACATTTACTCAGCATTATTGCCTGGAGCAACAGCATGGGGCAGATGTGCAGATGGGACGTGCAGTCCTGCAACGCCTGTTTCAGTAAGGTAAGCCCCCGCAAAGTGGGGTACCTGTTTCAATGTTACCACTGCTAATGTTTTATTACTGATTGTATGTTTGCGTTCCTAATGTATTGGTTTACATTACACGCCACCATGTATATGAATACTGCTATGTAATCTATTCTAAGCATGTGAATCCATGAAAGATCCAATGCTGGAGAAGGGAGTAGTTTCTTACCTGTAACTCCATTTCTCCAGTGTTGGTATCTTTCGTGGATTCACATGCTTAGACTCTACCCACACTACTCCCTTCACTCCTTTAAGCACTTTCTATTCAGGCAATGAGAGCTTACTGAATGTGCCACATATCCAATGTGTAGCTGCTGGGTCGGTAAAGAGATTTGTACTTTGGCCCCTTCTAAATGGATCACTCTTCGCAGGTCTCTTGGACTGCAAAATAACTACCCCGGATTTTGATGTGACCTCAAATCATGTTAGGTTAGATGTCTACACTTTCTGCTGGAACTGAGCTTTAACTCCATGGCACCAAAATAAAATAACATAAATACAGAACATTAATAAAAATTGAACACCTTTTGATTGCCTGCATTTATGGCATGGAAGACAGAAATATGTTGGATTGGATGGTGCACCGTCTGAAGGTTTTCCTTGAAGGTGATTGAACTTTTCATTTGAAATACAGAGCACTAAGGTTTAAAGACGCTGGTACTTATTAGTAAGATGGGTGGGTTTTGAGTCGGTATCATAATGCAACACAACTTTGAGGGAGAGAATGAGAGGAGGCTTTCACTCCCGGTGGAACAAGTTTTAATAAATAAATTGTTTTGGAATAGATGTGCTTTTTTTAATTTGTGTTTTTGGAATAAATATGTTTTCTCCAAAGATGAGCAGAAAGTTTTTGCAAGATAAATAAGCAACAAAGAGTTATTTGCTGTTTAGTTACAGTATGAAAATGTTCTGCCCCATGCAATTTATCTTTCGTGCCTATGAAGAAATGATTGTTTTATGAAGTTGGAATGTGACTATGTATGATTTTCAGGTAACAATTTTTTTAAACAGTCTATACTAGTGAAAAAATGTCTAGACATACCTATTTTTGACAATGGCTCCCTGCGGTAGTTTATCACTAAGTTTAACCATGCAGTGCTTGCTATTTGGGGATTTTTTTTATATAGAGAACAGCATATGTTCTGTGTCACAAATGGCCTCAAGAACACACCAACTTGCAAATAAGTTTCAAGGGTTTCTATTGAGGATTCTGCAATGTGGCTCTCTAAGGGCCGTACCCTTGTCTCTCCTGGATCCCCTGGGCTTTTCCCTCCCTAGCCCAGGTGTCCCAAACCCCATGATTGCCACTGAAGATTGGTAACCCTTACTATCTAAGATCTGTCTTTCTAGTCGTGATGGCCTAAAGGCAAACATCTTTTCTCCCTATTTCCCTTTGGGAATTCTTAGGTGAATCCTATCCAGAGGTCCCACAAAAAATGGTGGTTACAACTGGGTAAAATTACTTCCAAATACCCATGCTCCATGGCCTCTTTCCTCTCATCTCCCTACACTTGTTAACTTGGACTCAACTACCTTCCTCCTGTACTCCTCCCTGTTTTTCCTCCACTGTCTCTCCTCCTCTCACTTCTTCTTCTGACCCTCTGATGTTCCTCTTTATATCTTTCTCTGCTCCTAACCTCCACCCTCTGATCTTATTCTCTGCTCCATTTTCGCTGTACTATACTCTGCTCTTACTGCACTGCCCTTCACTTTACTCCCTTCTTAATTCACTACACTCCACCCATGCCTTATCCAGTGTCACCTGTTCACTCACGCTGTCACCCTTCTCAATCACTCTCAGCCTCCCCAACTCCCTCCCTCAGTAGCACTCACTCACTTTGCACATACTCTCTTACCAAGTACCGCTTTCTCTTAGCAACCAATAACTCACCTTGAATATGCTCTTAAAATTCCGCTCCACACTTCACTACACTGATCTTCCTCCATCTACTCTCTTTGTCCTTTTTCCCTTCCCTTCACCTGAATGGCCCACACTTCTCTGGCTCCACTGCCCCTTTTTATCCCCCCCCCCGTACTCCTGCCATTGGCTTCCTCTGTCAGCTGATTCCCAGGGTCGACGGCTGACTTCCCTTTCCCAAAGGGTGAGGTCCCAATTGTCAAAACACATATAACTATCCTTAAGCTCTGCCTGATTTGTATCCGTCGGTCAGCCAGTGTTTGAAAATGGTGATCTGCTTTTAAAAAAGTAAGTTCTGGGGTTAGCTTCCCATTCAGTCTGAGTGTCTATTGCCGGTGGGATGTCTGCATCATTCTCCAGCCACTTTGCTTGTTGCCTCCTCCCGATCTAGTTCGCTGTCTCCCCCAAAAGGCATGTTGGTCCATTTACTCCTGTAGAAAGAGAGGAAGAACAATGGCGAGCATTGTGTGCAACAGGTTTGGAGCAAGAGTTGGTAGTACTTAACATTTCTATCCAGACACAGGTAGATGGGCCAGAGACTGGGGCCCTGACTATTCCCACACCCTTGGGCAGGACTCAGTTTGGGTAACCCTGTGTAGGTCTTTGCCCCAGTTTTAGGGGGATTCCCGTTCTCCTTCTGATAGTCCGGTCCCCCATAACATATGATGTTTTCAATTTTACTGATTCCTTCTCCTTTATTTCAGGCACTTTTCAAGAAGACAAGGAGGGGCCTTTAATCACCTTCTTTAAAGTGGCGAGTGGCATAGATGGAGACATCACATCGTCAGATAACTTTGACTGGCCAAGGTATTAAACATGTCTGTCTTCTTTATCTAAGATGTGAAATTAGGATGACGTGTTTTTTTTCCCTGAGTGAGAGCGCATTGTGCTTGGAACGTTTTAACGTTCCAACTTGCCTGCAATTACCTCGAATTGAGCAGCACTGCGAGCCGAGCACTTGCTGCTTCCCCTGCTTCCTGGAGGAGGCGGGGCCTAATACGGACACAGACACATGACGCATCACGTGACTTATCAGTGCTACAAATTGCCGGCCCAAACACCCTTGCGGCGTTAAGCCCTGGAGGCAGTAAGGGTGGAGCCTCTGTTTTGCTGTTTGGCTGTGACCTGTGAGTAACTCGGTCCTGGGTCCTAAGCTGTAACTTTTCTTGCACTACCACCTCCAGTTCTCAGGGTAAGGGGTGGAGAGTCGGACTCTGGCAGCTCCATAAACTGTCGGGCGTTCCCTACCCTGAGACTGAATGCACCATTGGGCTTCGCTGATGAATGAAGCTATTCCTTAATCCTATATTGGAATAAAGGACATTCTTTTAATATAAAATATATATATATATATAAAAAAATTTGATATAATACCTGTACTTACAATTTTGCAATTGTCGGACAGAGATCCATATCTATCTGCATTTTTTATTTAAGAGTGCTTTTGAGGCAGTGTTAGATTTGTTTTAAGCTGCTCCCTGAATTCAGTGCAATTTTTTAAATATTGGTGCTTGTTATCTCAAAGACTGCTCCACATGCTATCTTTTTTCTCTACTGGAATTGCTACATATTGAAACTCAGTCTTTGAGTTTTTGCTACTTTTTTATCTTAAGTTTATTTGCTTTCATCTCTCAAGTTCTCTCACTTTCTTTATTGGGTTTTGTCACGTTTGAATGACACGTGGGGGACTTCAAAGCCAGGCAACTATGGAGGATTCTCTCGATTCTACTCCCTCTGTTAAAGGGGCTCTCCCCTTTGCTTCGCCAGTCTGTACTTTATCAGTTACTTCTATCCCTGTTGCCCCGGGCAATCCACAATATTTATCAGTGGATGGTTCCCAGGTCCTCCTCTGTGGATCTTATATCCGCTCCCAATTTGGAGAATCCATCTGATCCTATTGTCCTTACTAAAGAAATGATACACCAAAAAGGTTTTATTTGCATAGGAAAAAAAAACTTAGCAAATAAAGAAAACTAAAAATCAGAAGAATTTGAAAAAAAATTACTTCATTTACTAATCAATTTTAAAAAAAATCTATTTTTGGCTAATACTTCGGCTCCTACTACCCCCTCTCTTGCTTCCAAGGGGACTGTGAACCCTGTTGAATTAGCGGTTTCTGTAACCTCTATTCCTAATACAGTGGCCATTCCGGTCGAAGTTAATTCACTTCCTATTATGCTAGCTCTACCCGGTCCACCTGACGCTCCGGTAGACGTCTCTATCACCGTTAATACTGTTCCTCCAGTAGTGGAGTTTAATTTTGTGTGGGTTGAGGACATTCCTGTCTCTTGACCTCTGAAAATAGTTTCAACTTTATTAGAGCCGATTTCGACCATTGTTTCTGATGAATCGAACATCAATATTGTTATCAAGCCGCAGGAATCCTCCTTGACTGTAGAATCTTTAATTATACCATGTAACCCTTTACCTGGGTTAGATCCGCTCCATCCAGAGATCACTATTTCTCAGATTCCGGCAAACTTGGTCAATATTGATATGGTTAAACATCTATTTCAGGAGCTACTTGTTTCTCAAACTGCTAATGGGGGCGTGTCTCAGTCAATTAAAATTCCATCTCAGGATGGAGCTCCATCTATTCCCTCTTTATCTATGGATCCCCATCTATCCTTTGTTTCTGAGAGTCATTTTGCCAATACTGAGCCTACAATGAGGGATTGTGGTATGGGAGTCAGATCGGTGGGGGGTCTCAATGCACCCAACTCTCTTAACTCAGGTTATTCTAGTATGTCAAATGATGGTCCTATTATGGGCCATGAAGGTGCTCGTCCTGGGCCTGACTCCGCCCAATACAGAAATTCTTTCAAATCGTCTGAAAGATTCCCTGTGGGTCCTAACGTAATCCAAAATAGGACTATACTAAGGGGTGCAAGGGGCACTGATTTGGAGGTTGACTCCTTAAGCAGTTCACTAAAAAGATTACTGATTCTCTACCTCAACCAGCAGAGGCCAAAGATCTCCTTGATATCTTGCAGCTTACTAGTCTTTGGGGTCAAGATATGCCAATCTGTCTTAACCATGGCAATATTCTAAAAATTCTCCACCAACTACCATCACTCTCACTTATTTCTAGTTATGATATGGAGAGAATTTTCTTTCCGATTCAGGGTCGGGTAGATGTGAGTAATATTGTTCTTAAATCAAGAGTGGTATTGGATCTGATTATGGGGCACAGAGAAGGGTTAAAGCAGCTTGGTTTTGAAGTAAACCTATTAGTATTCAATCAGTTTTCCAGCATAAATGAAGGGTGTGAAGAGTATAGGGGAAACCTTACTATGGTATATCATCCGGAAAGAGCCCCACAGCACCAACGGAGACAATTTACACCCAGATTCAATGGAAATGCTTGAAACTGGGCCCAGGTTACCTCAGGTCTGTGGAAATTAGTACTTTCCTAATCACTCTGAACTCCCTACTAAGGTTCTCCCCTTGAATAGCTTTGCGTTTCTTTCCTGGAATTCCAGAGGTAATTCCCATCTCTTTACGAACTCGGACACTGTAACTATGATTAGGGCTTCACACTGTTTTTTTCTACAGGAAACCTAGATGCTTTCAATTCCCGTTTTAGACGGATTTGATATCTACTCCCAAAATGTTAAACCTAGTCTGGGAGGGAGGACCTCTGGGGGTCTCCTTGTAGGAATTAGAACCTCCTTTGGTTTTATTAATAAGGTTCTTCCGGTTATGCATTTTGGTACCTTGGCTCTGGAGGTTACTTCTCTTGATCAAATGGTTAACCTCCTTTTGATCAATGTATATTGGCATAAGGGCATTGCTGCACTTGAGCCGTTTCTGGAAAGGTTAACGGATACGCTTCTTTCTTGGAGATCTGTACACCCTAGGGGGAAATTGATTCTGGCTGGTGATCTTAACTCTGTCTGGTCTATCTCTTCTGAATCCAAATATGATGATCTGGATCTGGCTGTGGAGGATGACTCCCGCTTGGGTCAGAAATGTTTATGGGGTTGTCTTTGGAATCTTGCTTTGGATTCGGTTGGTCTAATATGTCTTAATGGCTATTATGATGCTACTTCCTCACTTTGTCCTCCATGGCGTAGAACACTGTCAACATCTACTCTAGACTATGTCTATGTAGATCATTCCCTGATTTCTCTTTCGTCCGAAGTCGAGGTCTTCTTTAACCCATGGAGTGACCATGGTATTCTGCGGGTTTCTTTTCTATGCCCATTTCCCATGAAGTTTCTGCCCGCTGGGGGGCCATGCCACCTTAAAACTGTGGGACAAGGGACAGAGGTACGTTGGTCACCTACAAATATCAGCTTGCTTAACTGTAAACTGATTTCTTCCCTTAATCATACCTCTTTCTTTTGGAAATTAGCAGTTTTCAATACTGTCTATTTTGACAGTTTTCTTAAAGCTCTCCATAGCAGTATCTATGGTCTGCTTAGGAAGGGTGTCTACAAAAAAATCTCATCCTCACAGATTTGATCCAGAGTTGGCTAATGAAAAGGCCCACACTCAGAAACTCATTAGAGATGTCCAAGCTCTGGATACTGAGTGGGATGATTAAAAAATAAAAATTAAAGCCATCCGTCAAAAATATAAAAATTACTGCAAGTCAAGAAAAGCTATTATGTTACAAAACGATGCGGAGCATATGCTTGAAGTATGAATGAAAAGAGACCTGAGGGCATTCTGGGTTACTATGTCCAGCATAGATGATGTGGCGGAGGCTGATCAGTTGAATGCTCTCCCAGAGGTTCAATGGGTAGAGCATTACACTGAATTGTTCGATACAGGGGGAGAGGGGTTGGAATTATGTCTTTTGGGGAAGAATGTGCTAAAGGATTCCTGGAAGCCTATAATTGATTATGAGATAGTATTTGAGCTTATTTCTAAAGCTAAGAAATCCAGGGCTCCGGGGCCTAATGGCCTAACTAACAACACATTAAAAGCTGAACCAGAACTCTGGGCCAACCTTCTCTCCTTATTATTTCTAGATGTTGTTAATTCTGGTAATGTACCTACTAGCTGGCAGACCGCTCATATTGTTCCCATTTTTAAGAGAGGTCTTCGTACTTTGGTCAAAAATTATAGACCTATTTCTCTTATTGATGCGGACTGCAAGCTTTTTGCTTCTATGCTTCTTTCCCGCCTCAACGTCTGGATTAAGGAAAATCAGATTCTCCCGAAACAACAAACAGGTTTCAGGGTTGGTCATGCAACTAATCTCAACGGTTTATTATTACTGCCTTACAAAGCTCTATCTGGGGTAAATATGACGGTTCTCTCTATGTTGCTTCAATCGATTTGTCAAATGCTTTCGACTTGGTAATTAGGTCAAGACTCTGGGAAAAGTTAACCAAATGGGGTATTCCGGCTGGTCTTCTCACTCTTATCATGGCAATGTATGAGAACTCGGGGGTCCATATTAGGATCGATTTGGCAGACAGTATTTGAAGGATAGGGACCCGTATTGGGGTGAGAAAGGGTTGCTCCATAGCTCCTTGTCTTTTTATCCTTTATATGGCAGATGTTGGTGAATTTTTGGGAAATACAGGCATGGTGAGGGCTAAATTGGGGGATCTCAGGCTCTCATGGTTGGCATATGCCGATGATTTTCTTCTCTTCTATCATACCAAAGTTGGTTTGCAGAGGCTTATCTGCAAATTCGAAGAATATGCCATTCTTAATGGGCTGAAGATTAACCCGAGCAAAACCCGGACAATGGTCTTTTCAAAGGGGAGAAAAGGGAATAACAAAGTGTGGAAAATAGGTGGTGAAAATATCATCAGAGCACACAAAATAGTCCATCTGGGATTTCTTTTTCTGGCCCAACCGTCGGCGATTGAATTAAGACGTTTTCTTAGACACAAATTGCTCCTGCTTATCTCCCAATCCATAAGATTAGACAATAAATATTGCTTGTTCTCCCTTAAACCTGTAGTAGATTTCTTCAAGGGAAAGGTTACCCCAAAGCTACTTTATGGAATGAAACTCCATTATTTGGCACTTTTGACATTCTGGGATTCTCTTGAGGGTATGTACTGGAGGAAAATTTTGAAACTGCCGAACTCTGTTCCAACTGTGGCCATAAGATACGAACGAGGGTTAGTCTCATTGCGAGCTAGGATTCTCCGGAGAGTCCTTACTCTTTTCTCTGCTTTGCTCTCTCCCAAACCTGGTACCCTCTACGTTGATGTGGGCCATACGATTTTCTCACAGGGACCTTTGGATCGTAACCTATATATCAATAGATTTAGTGATTTATGTGATAAGACCCTTTCACAGATTTCTACGGACAGGGATACTTTGTTAACGAATCCCAATAAGGTTAAGGAGTGTCTATTTAGTCATGACTGGAGCAATACACTGGAAAAACTGCATACCTATCCTTCTCTTAGTGACCTACAATTTGATCATAAGAAAAGAGGTTTGCTGTCTTTTATTTTGATTCAATTCCCTAATAGCTATTACCGCTCACTTCTCCTTAAACTTAGATGGAATCTCCTTCCCACCAAGGAAGTTCTACAAAGAAGGAAGGCGTTTTCTGATTTAGACCCAACCTACCGCTTTTGTAAAACTCTGGGGGTGATTGAGTCCTCTCGACATCTTTTTCTAGAATGCATTGCTTTGAAAAGTCTAAGGGACAAATACTTAGGTAGATTCAACACACTGGGCCAATTGGGGGCTGATAATATTATCTGGTCACAATGTCTTGCTGTTACTAATACTAAGGATGGGCTTGCTGTGGCAGGTTTTATTAAAGCTCTAGATTTGTACGCCCCCTTGCCTCATTATGTTTGTTAAAATGAAATTTCACACTTCTGTGATATCTTTGGTAAAAGCTGTTTATTAACTATTTGAAGATGCATTTTAAATATTTTAAATTCAAAATTTTTGTTGAATTCTAATTGCACTGAATCTTTTAAAATGTGCTGCTTGTATTATGAGTCTTAAAATCTGGAAATTGGATCTATGTTTTTACGGTATTACTTTGAAAAAAACTGTCTGTATAAATGAAATTTAGTTGCAATGAATGTTTTTTCTTTTTTTTTCTTTTTCCTTTTTTTAAATTCTTTGTAAAGGTTTCTTTTGTAAGCCATATACAATAAACAAATAAAAAAAAATGATGACATGTCATATTCACTATATTTTGGGGACACATTAATCCTTATGTGTAGCAAAAACAAAATGAGTGCTTCTGTGCTTTTGAGTCTAGAATATCACATTTTATTTGGCACCTGGACAGTCTGTGTGTGATGCATGTTAGGGAAGCACTCTCAGCAGATCATTGATGTCCTCATTCAGTGCTACCTCTCTGGCATTATTGTCATTACTCATTAGTTGATACTGAGGTTAAAATATGTTAATGGATGGGGGCGTGGCTTGGAGCGCCAACGATGTGGCTGCTCCCTTAATGGTCTCCGTCTGAGTCCCGTGGCATCCAGCGAAAAGCACCCCTTGTAGCGGGCATCCAACGTCGATTTTCTGCTCTTCGAACTCATGAGACTCTGAGGCTCTCCTGGGAGCCTTTTGCAACGGCTGACCACCGGAGAGTCTCTGATATAGCCCGTTTAATGTTCCCCCCCAGTCCTGTGGTCCCGCATCCAAGATGGCCACCGGAAGCTACACCCTTGCCTGATGCAGTGAGGGACGAGCGAAGCATCTTCTAGACAGCGAGGCTGCCGGATCGTGGATGGAACAGGGTAAGAGACGAATAGGCAGCCCGCGAACAGCCGGAGTGTCATGGGTGGATGGACGTGACGTTGGGCACCCTCCCTCCCCCGCTCCAAGCAGCTGGAGGTACCGTAACAGCGCTCCGGACGGTAGCGTACCTCGTGCAGCCACGCGTCATCGGAGGGAGGCTGTAGAGGGGATCCGAGACAGCGAGAAACTTCTGCGACGCGGAGCTCGCCCCGCGTGGGAGGTGGAGCTGTCAGAGCCCGGGGCCTCCGGACACGGGCGAGCGGAGGACCGGCCTGGGCGGCCCCCATATCTCCGCCTGCCTGGTGAGCCCAGCTGTTAGCGGGGCGGCTTTGAGCCCATTGAAGTAGAGCCTCGCAGCGCGCCTGGAGCCAGGTAGGCGCCCCTGAGGCGTAGTATTGCCCTCGCCTGCTCCCGCCCTCCCATTCCTGATCGTGAGGGGGAGCGGCCCCGCTGTACCCCATTCCAGGCCTCTGGTGAGCTGCCCCTGCGGTGGGCGGCTGGAGTGGGCCTGCAGCCTAAACAACGCCGGATCGATCCAGAGGGTCCCCCTGAGACTGCCCTTCGGAGAAGCTCCAACGATCATCGGGTCCACTGCTGGCCCCCACTTCCCCCCCTCCTCTCTTGGGGACCGACACCTGTAAAGCGGCAAATTAGGGCCATTCCAGCAGCTTGGACCCCAGGAGACGGCCGCTTCGTGAGCCCCCCCTTTCGAGGGGGCATTGGCGCGGTGGGGGCCCGGCTCAGCCTTCCAGCCATGGATCGACAGCCCTGACCTAGCCCACCGCCTACTTACCCAAGCCTACCACTCAACGCTCGAACTGGTCCTCCGCCCGACCACTTCTTAGGGTGCCCCGGCCCACTTTCCTTCCTTTTTAGTCATCCCACTCTTGGAAGCTGTCTGCCCTGGTGGCCCCGAAACACCCCACGGTTGCAGAATCCGTACAAACTACGCGAAGGATCTCGCCCGGAGAGCCCTCCGCTCACTAACATTGCATCTCTGACATCTACGGAACATTAGATCGCCACTGAGGAGGAAATCTACGGATCAACCCAGCGGAGCCCCCATTCTGGTCTCCCAAGACTGAGCTCTGAGATCATTACAATGACGAAAGCTGTAAAGGGTACCAAAAACTCCGACATCTCCATGATGCTGCTGGCATCAGACAAGGCCAAGAAATCAGACCCACCGAAACTCACCCCACAGAAGACCTCGGAGGAGCAGGGAAAGTTGGCAACTAAGGGAGATATCCAGGCCTTTATGCTGGATATTATAGAAGAATTTAGATCTTGCATTGCCGAATTCACTGCGAAACTAGAACATACGGACCAACGAGTCACAGAGGCTAAGCAGAGACTGAATGAGGTCGAGGATATGACCCAAAGCCATGATGCAACCATAATAGAGATGCAACAAGCGATTCTGTCCCTCCAGAATAGAAGTGAGCTACTGGAGTTTAAGCAGGAGGACCTAGAAAATAGGTCCCGGAGAAATAAGCTCTGCATTCGCGGAGTGCCCTCATCCATCCCAGACAAAGAGCTCCCAGAATACATAGGAAACTTCTTTCAGTCCCTACTTCCTCATTTGGCCCAGACTCAATTGATCCTGGACTGGACCCATAGACTATGCCCGAGACGGGGAGTGACCACGGATCCCCCTCCAGACATAACAAGGGTCCATTTTTACTCTACTAAGGAAGCCCTAGCAGCGATCAGTCGCACTAAAGACGAATTATCCTTCATGAGCGCCCTGCTGCAGATATACCAAGATCTCTCCCTGATGACCCTACAAAAAAGACGGGCACTCGGGCCCCTGACCCAGTTCCTGCAGAGCCAGACGATCCGATAAAGATGGCTCTTCCCGACGGCCCTCCAAGTCGCCTACCAAGGGACTCAACGCTCGATTAGTCGCCTGGAGGACGCTGAATCTATCCTCCACCCAGCTTCCCCGGGATCTTCGCTCTCCCGAAGCCCGACTCCCACTCCTGAGAACCTGACCCAGCCTCCCCGCAAGCAAGCACATCAGGTCTGGTCGAGGACGCAGGGACGTCGAAAATGAATCGGCTCCAGAAGAACCCCAGTTCGGAGGTTCCTGCCCACTATAATATAAAGTCAACAATGTTGCCGCGGGACCCTTGCGGTCTATACCCCCACTCCAAGGCATATGCAATCTCTTCACCCTTGGAGACTAACCCAGTTCTGGTTGATGGCCCTAGCCCTGTTGGATGTTGAGGCGGAATTGGCCCTGTTGGCCAGGGGACCCGCCGGAAAGGAAACCCCGGCCTCCCCCAAAATGTTAAGTTTGGCCTCCCGTTGGAGAGAACATAAAACACGATCACTGGAGAGCGCATCGAAATCAAACCCACAGATGATGCCTGACCCCCACCATCCCTCCCCTCCAAAAGCGTCCCACCCACGCGACGAGGAGCGGGAGTCCCCACAACCACACCGGAAAGTCTGATTCCTGACGATCAATGTCAGAGGCCTGAACGCGCCCCCGAAAAGAAAATCTATCCACAACGTATCCAGAACGAGGAGGCCTCAGTGGTATTCCTCCAGGAAACCCATCTGATCCCAGCGGATTTCACTGGACTCCGTAGCAGCCAATTCCCGTTGCAGTTTCTAGCATTGAATGGCACCAAGAAAGGGGTAACAGCCATACTCTTCGCCAAGAACCTCCGACCCCAAATCTTAGACTCCTTACTGTGCCCGGAAGGCCGATTTGTAGCGATCAAATGCTGGCTATTTGGCCAATTATATTCTCTGATCTCGGTCTACGCCCTGAACGAAAAGCAGGATGAGTTCTACTCAACCCTAGAAGAAGCCTTATCGCAATTTATAGAGGGTCAGACAATAATTGGCGGAGACTTCAACGGGGTCCCAGACCCAATTATAGATAAATCTTACCCCCCGGCTCTCAAAGATTATAGCATGGCGACAGCCTTGCTCAAATGTTTCTGAACCCTAGATGTGGTGGATACGTGGAGAGTTCTACACCCGGAAGCTCGTGACTACTCATTTTACTCTTATGTGCACAGAACCTACTCACACATCGATCTCCTGCTAGCCTCTCCCCAAGCGTTGGCTTTTACGGACGATGTAATCATTGGCCCTAGAATCCTTTCTGATCCTTTCTGATCATGCCCCAGTCATATTGATAAGAGCCCATGACCCGGAACCACCTCCAAAGTGCAAATGGTTACTCTACAACCCAATCTTGGGCGACATGGCACTATGGAACGTGACAGCGAAAGCCATCAAAGACTTCTTTAGCGAAAATAAGAATGAGGACACCTCACTGGCCAATACTTGGGACGCGATGAAGGCGGTTGTCGGAGGGGTCCTAATCTCTCAAGGAGCGGCTTATCACAGAAAGAAGCGTCAAATCCGCCAGGCCCTACAAGTCGAAGTGGAGAAAGCTGAAGCAATATGCAAAGCAAAGAACTGGACACCTAAAACCCACCGGGCCCTCCAGATAGCCCGGAAGAAGCTGGAAGCTCACTATGCGGAGGGCACAGCCCAGATGCTAGCCAGAACAAAACAAAGCTACAATGCTAAAGGAAACAAAGCGAATACATTTCTGGTGGAGAAGCTGGTAAAGATAAGGAAGAGAAACGCAATCTTAGGCCTGCGGGACTCGCAAGGTAGAGTCCAATTTGCAGAGAAAGACAAGCAGCATATCGCAGTGACCCATCTCACGGACATGATGACGGTATCCCCTAGATCCCTTTGAGATCCACAAGCTTACCTCCGAGATGCAGCACTTGTGACCAGAGATGATCTAGAGGCCCCGATCTCATGTGAGGAAGTGGATAAAGCCATCAAGAGTCTTAAACTGGGGGCCCTAGCCCAACAAATCCGCCTTAACCCCAGAATTAAAGACCTCCAGGTTGGCCCCACCCAACATAAAATAGCGTTGTACGCTGATGATGTGATGCTAACCACAACAGACACCGCCCAATTGCTAAGGTCCTCCCCTGGCAGAAATTCACCCCTTTGGCAAGGCTTCAGGCTTTGCTATAAACTTAACGAAATCGTCTGCCCTAGGGGTGAGGCTGAATTCTGAGGATAAAACATCCTTTGGAGCCCTTTGCTCGATCCGGCTGTCTGAAGAGGCGATTCCGTACCTCGGAGTCCAGATCACAGCCCGCCCGGAAGACACCTATCGGGCGAACTTTCGACCGTTATTCAAGTCCTTGGAAGAAGACCTTGAATGATGGCACTCACAGGAGATCTCACTTCTGGGCCGTGTAGCGGCGTGTAAGATGAACCTTCTCCCCCGTCTTTTGTATGCTTGCTCAGCCCTTCCTATTATGATCCCCAGGCCCGCCCTTCAACGTCTCCAGAGAAAAATGCTGCATTTCATATGGAATGGCAAAAAGCCAAGAATCCCACTGAAAACGATGCTGACCAGTCCGAATCTAGGAGGCTTGGGCATCCCGGATCTTCAGAAATACCAGATAGCGGCGCAATTGGCCCACACGCAAGCCTGGTTCATTAGCTCGAATCGACCAAGATGGACAGAAATGGAACAATCCCGCTTACCTCTGTTAAACATGGCGCTGGTACGCAGTGTATTCTGGGGGCACTCAGAGCCATAATGGATATTTACTTCATGCCACAGTGAAAAGCTGTACTCATTTTGCTAAGAGCTGGATTTACTTTGCTGAAGAAAACATGCTTTCCAAACCTGGTATGCAATCAAGGACATTCTGCTAGGAAAGCTGGCTTTGTTATGTCTTGTTATGAGTTATGGGACTGTTTTCCGTGGCGCTGTTTTTTAGAGGAGGGAAGCGCTTTGCTCCTTGAGATTATCGTCTGTTGACCCAGCTGGCAACCAACGGTTGCCCATCAATGCGCAAGTGTATTTGCCAGAAGGTTCGAGAAATTACCACCCCTTTTTGAGGAGTGCATATATGCGGAACCCCTCAACGGTCAGACGGGACAAGTACAAAGACCTCAGTCGGAGGGGGGACGCTTCCGTCCAGCATACCTGTGGGCTGTTGTGCTCTCGGCCTGGCTGTTATCGGGGTCTTCCAGCCGCTTCTGGCGACATGAGGGATTCAGTTACGCCCACAGTGATGTATTTTCTTTTGAATTCTCTGTCTTTTCTGTGATTTATTTCTGTGTTATCACTTGTTGCTTCCAAGCTTTGAATAAATAGCCGTATAAGTGCTCATTATTTTCTAAGAGTCTGTGTGGTTGTAAGTCATTGCGTCGTCTACCTGCATTTAAAGTATTGGCTCTGCAATTGCACTGGTGATTAATGACTGTCCGTGGACTCTGGGCGAGCATTACAACCTCTCCCCCTCCGCTTCCTCCTACACCTCCCTCCCGCCTCAAGGAGATCTTGGCCAGCCACCCTATCCTCCACCAAGTTCACCCTGAAAGCCTGGGAATGGACACGTAAACATAGAGGCATCCTGAGAGACATGGGCCCATCTGCCCCAGTATTCCATAACTCAGCGTTTTCACCAGGAGCCCACCCCGCGTATTTTACCAACTGGATCGCTGGGGGTCTCAGCTCCCTGGGCCAGCTTTTTGCAGGGAAACGCCCCCTCACCTTTGAACAATGTAAGAGCGCCTTCAGCCTAAGGGAAACGGACAGATTCTCATATGCTCAGCTACGACACTGGTGCTCCCACCCATCAATTCGCCTGGCAGCTACTCGAGAGTTGGACCCCGTGGAAATGACACTCGCAGACCCCCCGCATAAAGGTCGAATCTCGTCGATATACAAGCTATTGCAGACAAACTCTCTCACTACCAGAGCGTCCTACATGACACAATGGGAAACGGACCTAGATCATGCAATAGAGGATCAGACGTGGATAGATATTTGGTCTTGCACTCGCTCCTCTTCATACTGCATCACTAATCGAGAGTGTGCCCATAAACTGCTCCTACGATGGTACTACCCACCACTCTGACTACACCGCATCAACCCATCCCTAGACCCCCAATGTTGGCGCCAATGTGGCCTCCCGGGATCATTCATACATATGTGGTGGTCATGCCCAGTGGTGGCAAAATTCTGGTCCCAATGGACTCTGGCAATCGCGGATATAACAAGGATCCCGTTGCCTCTGGAACCAGAATCAATCTTACTAGGAGCCCCGATCCCGGGCTTATACCCAAGATCCGGTAGGACGGCGGCCCTCCTGACTCAGCTACTATTAGCCACCTAGATCACGGTAGCGCGGACGTGGAAATCGCCGGAAGGCCCTCAGATGATCTTGTGGTGGCTAAAAGTATGGGATATTTTTATTGCAGAGAAAATCACAGCGGCAAGTAAGGGCCTGCTTCATCGCTTCATGAACATTTGGTCACCACTGGTGGACTATGATGAGAGCTATCCAGCACTAAAATTTAAGCTGCGGGCGATAGTAAACGCCCTGGCGGCCGAGCGCCTGGACTTGGTACAGTGTAACGAGGTGCGAGAATGGGGTGAAGACTGAAGGAGAGTTAACGAGAGAAGGGTGGAGGGATGGCTACAAAACAAAAGACTAAGGGGCTTGATAAATGGCTAAGAATTGCTTATTATAATGTACGTTCTCCTGTGTATCGAACACAAATAAACACGTTAAAAACAAATATGTTAATGGATACTTTCCTGTAACAGCTTCTTCATCTTTACAAATAAGCTCAAAGGGCAGCCTGGTTCAAGAAACTTGTTATAGCCCCAAGGTAGTGATGTAGTTGCTCCAGATATTCTGTTACAGCATTAGTGTGTATAAGATACTCAACTTGCTTCTTTCCATTAGTACATTTTTCAAACCCTACAGGCACCATTGAGGGCTAGCCACTCACTTTATCTCTTGACATAGTTATATTTTATTTAAAGAAAAGTCTTGGAGGTTCAAACGTTGCAAGGATTCCAAACACTAAATATCATTGTTTGATTTGTGCCAGTTTTTGCGTCTGGAGCCTTGGGATATAACACAACATCATTGATTGTGTGTCCTGCCAATGGATGCAGTCAAAGGGCATCCTGTAAAAGTTGACAAAGTGTAAAGACTGGAAGGAGGTATCTGCACTCCTGCCCTCTATATGGCAGAGCAGAAGCACATAGCACCCCAGCCAAGATTCTCTATAGGATAGTGAAGGACGAGCAATCAAGGCTTAAGCTCTCAGGAGGTGATGCGGGCTGGTTTTTAAGTACAGTGTAGTCCCCAAACCCCCCACAAAAGAATGTCCACACACTATGGTATGTGATAACACAGTTCTTTATATGAATAAGGTTCAATATATATACAAATCAATAACACACTTTGTACTCTGGCAATTCTAATATGGCAAATATATACAATGGCCCTCATTACAACACCGGCGCTAAACCATGGCGCTATTAGCACCATGGTTGGTGCCGGTGTTGTAACAGGTCCGCCATGGTTCAATGGGGAATTACCACCCCATTCCAAGGTTGGCGGGACGGTAATTCCCCATTGAACCATGGCCCTTCCCCGTTCCCATTTTCGCCCGATAGGGCTCTATGGGAATGGGGAAGGCGCCAAGTGCGGTACCGTACTTAGCACCAAGGTCCCTTTGCGGGTCCCTACTTTAACGGCTGGTGTAGACCAGCCGTTAAGGTCGGGTCCCGCAAAGGGACTTCGTAGTAAGGTGCTAAGTGTTTAACGGCGCCGCAGCCTTTTACGGCACCATTAAACACTTAGCGCTAGGGTTGTAATGAGGCCCAATGTCTATGTAGTACCACACTTAACTATTGACTTATTTAAAATGCAGCAACTGCTGACAGTTTCTAGTGGTGTACTAATCAAACAGTAATGTGTATCAGCATAGGACATAGGAAGGAAGACAAGTTGGGTTAAACAATGGCAGAATACTTTGTTCCACTACCATGACACAGTTCTGTGTGAGGATCCCCCCCCCACCTGGGCAACCTGTAAATGAGTGTATTAACAAGCCCAGTCCATATGTTTAAAATAGTCTTGTTGCTTCGACGATGGATCCCTCAAGGGTGGACTCCCTTTAAAGCAGGAGCCACGGGTCGTTGAGATTCCTACAAAGAAATATAAAACTGTCATCGAGACCGCAGCTTCAGCCTTTGCGGTGCTCATCGACGATCAATCGTGAACGTCCTGCGAAGACGAGGCATGCGGTGCACCTCGATGTCAAGAGTTTGTTGCTGCAAAGAAGATTAGGTGAAGAACTGAGTCCCAGCAAGGGCGTCAGCGTTGGCGTTGATGATTGGGACTCGACCATGGCTGGCTTTCGGATCTTCACTCGTCGGCATCTTTGTGAACTTAAGGTGGCGGGAAACCCACCAGTGGATTCTCCTCAGCTGTCGGTGACCTCGACTTTCTCCAGTGGGACAAAGTGGTCGACGGTGATGGTAAGGGAGCCCTTCTTTCAAATGTTCTTAGTTAAAGGTGGAGCGTTGCGGCTACGGTCGTCGAGCAGCACAGCGTCAAGCTGTCTCTGCTTCTGGGCAACACGACTCGATGGGCTTCCAGCGGTCACGGAAATCCTCCGAACCCTGGTCGACAATAATGGGCTTCGATGGTCTCGATGTCTGGGTGCTTTCCTTCGAGATTCCTAAGAGGATCCTGTCTACGGTCGACAGCCTTTCAGGGCTGGCTAAGGGATTTCAATCAGGTACTCACCCAGGTCTCGCCTAGCATGTAGCGTGCGATGAAACCCTTATTTATTTTTATCTAAGTTCAATATTCTGAATGATATACCACTCATATCACACCCGTCTCAAAATACACCACCCCCCCTGACCCCCCCCCCCCACAACCTCCCAACCAGGTCACACTGAACCAGGAATCAAGCTAATTTGTAAAGGTAAAGATGTATTTATTTAATATTCAAATCACACAACATAAGTTTAATATATATAATATTTCTGATGTTTGTTAATCTGCTTAGAATCACATGCTGTGCATAGGTCCGACATCCGGTGGTCACTGCGGAGTATTGCATTTTGTTTTTCGTAGTCGAAAAGGGACGTCGACAAGGCGTGTCTGAAATACTATCCCTATAGTGACGTGCGTTGTACCCACAATCCTTCACGCGTCGAGGTCCCTCAGATTGTTTTTTTCCGCCCAGCTACTGGTCGCCTTTACGCGGAGCTCCTCGAGAGACATTGCAGATTCCATCTCCTCGACCTTTGGTTGTTTTCCTTTAAATATATAACATATCGATCCCTCCCTCGACGCAGTTGTGAAGCTGTCTCTGCCGAGCAAGATCTTCGACGGAGGGGACGAGCGGAGGAGATCCTTCGGCGTTGCCGAACACGTGGCCTGGCCTCGCAGGCCAAATACAGTAGGGAGAGTGGGGTCGTGGGACATCTGTGGTTCTTTTCTAGAATGCCTTTCCTTTTCCCCTTCCTTTCCCTTGGGGTCGTTATCACGATTTATTGCCTCGGCTATGGAGAGGACACCCTTTAGGTTTTGCCTACTTTGCAAGGGCAAGTTTACTTGGAAGGACAGGCATTCACAGTGTAACCGCTGCTTGCCCCTCTATCACAAAGAGGAGGGTTGCACGGCTTGTCGGCTTCTGAAGCCAAAGACTCTAAAAGACCGTAGGGTCAAGAGGTGGGCGGCCCGACGCTATGTCGAAGGCCGATGCTTCACCCGCCGCTGCTACCACCGACAGTGACGAGGAATGTGATAACACGACCTCCGCTACGGAAGTCGTACACCCCTCTAAAGAGCGCTCGCGCTCTTCGTCGTCTGTCCCCGGCCCCGATGGGCTCGGCTCACGCCCTGCTTATGGGGATGAACACCCCGGCGACACTGACGAACACGATACCACACATAAGCACAAAACCTATAGCTGTTCTTCGTCGAAGACGAAGAAAGCATCAGCGCCCAAGGAGACGCAGGTTCCACCGGCGGCCTCCTCGGACCGTTCAGGTTCAAAGCCCCTCTCGCAACCGCAGCCGCGACCAGCGACTCGGCTTTCGGCAAATAAGGGCGCCGCCCCCAAACCATCGGCCGGTGCGCACCAGCAGAGAGCGCACGCCGCCGTAGAACGATCGACACCCGTAACGTCGAAACCACAGCCCTCCGCTGACAAACGAGTCGCAGAGAGCTTGTCGAGGATCGTTGTAGCCGACGCCCAGAAGCGTACGCCGAAAGACACGTCGAGCGCTACGCAGAGGTCGAAAGACACGCCGAAAAAGCCCGAAGAAAGACAGGGACTACCCCCTTCAGTCGGGGGGACCCCCAGCACACCGGAAGGCTTTTCGGAAGGCGACGGGACACTTTCCTCAACGTTATGGGAGAGGTCGAGCCGTTTTCAGCTAGATGACACTAATTTTCCCCCACTAGACCGCTCAGGGGTACCCCATGAAACCATGGAAAGGCTCCATCTCTGCATGGAGAGAATGGAGAGGTTTATGAAGACCCAGAACCCTCCCACTCCCAAGAGAACAAGAGAAGGGCCTCAGGAGGACCCCAGGGCCAAATATCTGAGACTAGTCTACCCCCAGCAGGACACAGCCTCAGACTTCCATAATGTGTATGACCTCACTGGTGAGGAACAATACTTGGAGGAGGAGGATGAATTTGTGGACGATGAAGAGGGACAGAACCAGGAGGAAGGTCTGGAAGACAGCCCAGACATGGTAGGAGAAGGCTTCGGAGAAAATCCAGAAGAAGGACCTTCTCATCCCTGGAAATCCCCATCAGTATATTCGGACACTGATGTCCTGAACCTAAATCCTCCTGACGATTCACCTGTTAGAAACACGTCTCCCATTGATGATCAGCCCACATTCAATGCCCTGTTGCGCAGAGCAGCAGCACATTTCGAACTGGAAACTGGGGAGATCTCTCCTGAAATAGACTTTGTGGAAAGGGTAATTAAGGAGAAACCCCCAGTCAGCCAGACCATTCCCCTCCTCGCTTCATTGAAGAGAAGAATCATCCCTTCGCTATCCACACCCGCACTAATCAGAGGAGTTAATCCAAGAATTGAAACACTTTTCACTCCTTCACCCTCAGACCCGCTGTACATCAGGGGACATTCCATTCCGGATTCCCTTGTAGTAACTAATACAAGGAAGAGGGCAGGGGTGCCGCTATCCACCAGCGAGGCACCACCTGACAAGGAGGGCAAGAGGTTATATGCCCTTGCAAAGAGAGTCACATCCTCGGCTGCCTTTTCGGCAAGAATTGCAAACAACAATTCTTTGCTAGCTAGCTACGCGGACGCGCAGTGGGCCAAACTGCGCAAAGACGCCGAAGAAGCGCCGGAACCACTACGTACACGCCTGCTATCAACTATTGGCGAAGGAACCCAGGTCAACCAGAGTATTGTAAAGACCTCTCTGGATGCTGCAGAGACAGCGGGACGTTCCCTGGTTCAGGGAATACTCCTAAAACGCCATGTATGGCTGCGCAACTCAGGGTTCAAACCGGAGACACAGGCGTCTTTAATAAATAAACCTATTGAAGACTCAAACCTCTTCGGGAAAGCGGTGGATGAGGCTCTGGAGATGGCTAAAAAAGAGTTCGATACTATCAAAACTCTTGACCAGATCTCTAAGCTCACTACCAGACGCGGCTATGGCAACAAACGCTTTTTTCGTGGCCACCGCCAACAGCAGAATCAGCAGCAACAGTACCCTGCCACCAATTACCAGACCAATAGTGGGCAGTACAGCCAAAGAGGCCAGCGCCGGGGCAAAGGGAGAGGTCGGGGGTCCACCCCCAGAGGCTCCCAAGCCCCCAACAACACCAAGTGACGTGAAGATTCGCGTCCCCTCCCATGCAACACCGGTCGGGGGCCGGATAACATCCTTTCTTCCAGCATGGGAGGGAATAACGTCAGACCGCTGGGTACTTTCCACCGTAGCCAACGGATACTGCATTGAATTCAACAGTTCCCCAACATACAGACCCCCGAGAGGACGACGCATGACATCGGAACACCTTGCCATCCTTCTCCAAGAAGTACAACAACTGCTGGAAAAAGGAGCCATAGAGGTCGTGCCTCTATCTCAGGTAACGGAAGGTATTTATTCAGTGTACTTCCTTGTACCCAAAAAGGATCTAACCATGCGCCCTGTATTAGATCTGCGCCCAGCGAACAAGTTTATCAAACCCCAGAAGTTTTGTATGGTGACCTTACAGGAAGTAATCCCACTGCTATCACAGGGAGATTACATGACAACATTGGACATGAAAGATGCATACTTGCATATTTTAATGTTGCCAGCGCACAGAAGATACCTCCGGTTCATGATAGAGGGCAAACACTACCAGTTCAAAGTGCTACCCTTCGGCATAGCATCAGCACCAAGGGTATTCACGAAGGTACTGGCAGTGGCAGCGGCCCACCTGCGCAGGTTGTCCATCCCAGTTTACCCTTACCTCGACGACTGGCTCCTAACAGGGGATTCTTACGAAACATGCTTCTCCAATACCCAAAAGACTGTAGACCTTTTGCTCCATTGACGAAAAGAAGTCCAGCCTAGACCCCAGCCAAGTCAAACAATTCCTAGGGGCTCTAATTCAAACAAGGGACGGCCTCGTCTTCCCCTCCAACTAGAGGGTCCAAAACATGCTGTTTCAGATCCCTCAATATGTGACCGGTCGAGAGGTGACGGTACGCAAAGCAATGCGCTTGCTAGGCATGATGGCGTTGTGTATTTATTTGGTACCTCACGCGCGCCTGCGCATGCGCCCTATGCAAGAGTGGCTCAACAGCCAGTGGTGTCAGGCCAGCGGACTATGGGACGATCTAGTGGTGGTCTCGCAGGCCTTGGTTCTCTCGCTACGGTGGTGGACAAAGGAAAACATGGAAAGAGGGAAACCCTTTGCCACACCCGCGGCGGAAGCCACTCTAACCACAGACGCATCCCTCACAGGATGGGGGGCTCACCTATCCCATCAGACTGCTCACGGAGTGTGGACTCCGAACGTAGCATCCAAGCACATAATTCTACTGGAGCTACTAGCTGTGTTCAAGGCGCTAAAAGCCTTCCAGGAACACCTACAGGGCAAGACTGTGTTGGTCCTTACAGACAGCACCACAGCCATGTACTACATCAACAAGCAGGGGGGCACCCACTCTCCAGGACTGTCCAAACTGGCCCAAAATATATGGAAGTGGGCTCTCAAACAAAACATGTTCCTACTGTCACAACATGTACCAGGGGAACTCAATCTGCTGGCAGACAAACTCAGCAGAGATTTCCCCCTGCCCGAAGAGTACGAATGGCGACTGCACGAAGACATCGTCTTCGACGTCTTCACACAATGGGGATTCCCAGAAATAGACCTATTCGCAACCCTGGAGAACTCACAATGCCTAAGTTACGCCTCCAGGTACCCCCAGAACCAATCCAAGGGTAACGGTCTGTCGATGCAATGGTCAGGGAAATTTGTTTACGCTTTTCCCCCGACTCCCCTTCTCAACAAGGTGGTGCACAAGATGCACCAGGAACAAGTGACCATGATACTGGTGGCCCCAATGTGGGCCCGACAGCCATGTTTCGCTCACTTGATGGAGATGTCTCTATCTCCCCCAGTGAAACTCCACTGCCCGTACAACATGCTGTCACAAGACAAGGGCAGGACTCTGCATCCATGCCCCCAGAACATGAACTTAGCAGCTTGGCTCCTGAAATCATAGAATTCGGACACCTACAGCTCCCGCAGAGATGCATGGACATCCTCAGGGAAGCCTGAAAACCTAACACTCGCCACTGCTATTCTAGCAAGTGGAAGAGATTTGTCATCTGGTGCAGAGGAAAAAGCATCAACCCAATTGACTGCTCTCCCACACATATTGTTCTATACCTGACCCACTTATTGGATTCAGGTCTAGTGTTCAATTCCATTAAAGTCCACCTAGCGGCACTTTCTGCATACACCACTTCCCAACTCAAGGTGTCGTGGTGGAAGATCCCTGTTATAAAGGCCTTCATGGAGGGAGTAAAGAGAATACACCCCCCGATAGCTGACCCAGCTCCCGGATGGGACCTTAACGTGGTACTTACCAGACTCATGGGCTCACCATTCGAACCCATGCACAAAGCATCTCTTAAACACCTCACTCTTAAGACTGCTTTTCTAATAGCTATCACCTCCATCAGGAGAGTAAGTGAACTACAGGCTCTTTCTGTTCTAGACCCCTTCGTTACAGTTCACAGAGATAAGGTGGTTCTACGCACGCACCCAAGGTTTGCTCCGAAATTCATCTCGAAATTCCACGTAAACCAGTCTATAGAACTGCCAACGTTCTTTCAAAATCCTTCCAACTTGGGAGAAAAAACTCTGCACACACTAGATGTGCGCAGAGCGGTCATGTTCTACATGGAAAGAACCAGCCACTGAGGAAGACTAATCAGTTCTTCGTCTTGGTGGCAGCAGGAAGAGAAGGGGATGCAGTTTCAAAGTCCACTATTTCTAGATGGATTGTTCAATGCATCAGTCTCTGCTATACTCTTGCTAAGAGAGAACTGCCCTTTAAGCCAAGAGCACACTCTACTCGAGGCACGGGGGCGTCCATAGCATTCATTGCAAATGTTCCCCTTGAGTCCATCTGCAAAGCGGCTACCTGGAGTTCTGTGCACACCTTTACAAAACACTACTGTCTAGATGCACACTCGAGATCTGGCTCCCAGGTGGGACAGGCAGTATTAAGACATCTTTTCTCTACTGTTCCTTCTCATAACCCACCGCCAACTCCGGGTACTGCTCGCTAGTCTATGCACAGCATGTGATTCTAAGCAGATTAACAAACATCAGAAGACAATGCATTACTTACCGTAAAAGCATTTCTGATGGTTGTATCTGCTTAGATTCACATGCGCCCACCCTTCCTCCCCGCTCGGATGGAAGGAACATAGACTTCCTTTTATATCTCTCTTTTCTGTACTCACTCACGTCTAGAAGGCTCCCTCAGGGCAGAAAAATACAAACAGAGGGACCTCGACGCGTGAGGGATTGTGGGTACAACGCACGTCACTATAGGGATAGTATTTCAGACACGCCTTGTCGACGTCCCTTTTCGACTACGAAAAACAAAATGCAATACTCCGCAGTGACCACTGGATGTCGGACCTATGCACAGCATGTGAATCTAAGCAGATACAACCATCAGAAATGCTTTTACGGTAAGTAATGCATTGTCATATATGGGGCAGCAATCACCCAAAGGGGTGACAATAAAATTCAGAATATAAGTCAAGCAATTGAATTCACTTATAATGATACAGCATAGAAAGCACACGAAAAAGAACAGTTTTGCTTCGTGCACAGATGGCGTTTAGGTTAATAGTTTCCCCGGCAAAGGTTTGTTTAAATACAAATGAGCAATCCTACACCAATGTGAGTAGCCAGCAGGTATTCAGGAATGAAAAACAAGTTTCTAGAGTTTATAGGCAAGCAATATCCTTCTCCTCAAGGCTTCTATCAGTTTCCTTAATGCCCCGGTTCTTTGCAGTGGGCCAGAGCAAAGTTATAGAGCATTGCTTACCCTGGGTCTTACAACGGGACATGTGTCACTCCTCTACCGCTGGCCTGCCCCTTGGCTCCGCTGCTACAGCTGACGTGTATTCTCTTCTGCCCAGTGGCCCACTCAATGTCCGAGAGACCCTGCAATCTCCATAACGCTTGGCGGCTACGAGGACTCCTACTTGGCCATATGCCCTCGCAGCTCACTGGACCCAGTCTCACACCACATGGGCATGCTGCGGGGACCACGGCCTGGGCCCCCTCAGTCCTGATGGAATCCTGGCTTCAATGGGCTAGGGTGCATGTCACTCGCATCTGCGCTCTTGGACAGGGCGGATGGTGCCTCGGCCAGAGGTGCCGCAGCTCTTCAGAACATAGCCATCTTCGGCGCCGTCGGCCAAGTCTCCCTTCTCAAGTCCTTCATTCATCCAATACTGATAGTTTATAATCTAAAAATATATCATTATTCTTTCAAAAATAATATCTTGCTGCTTGCTTCACACGTGCCAGTCTGATATAGTATTGATCATGATAACGATGATTTATAGATACACCTAAGCGCTCTACATAGGACCAATTTGCATACATTAGTCATCCCAACCGAAGTTGTTACTAATTTATCGACCTCGGATGAATGAAAGGATGAGTTGGCCTGCGAACTGCAGATCACACATAGATCGCAGCAGCAAGCACTCAACCCGTTAAGCTGTTTTACCGGCATAACGTAAATAAAGTATGTTCAGTGATAGACCACTGAAAATATTCTACCTTATATTTTGCTGCTTTAAAGTGGTCCACAATGGGTGCATCTGGTTGCTTGTTGCTGCCATATGATTTATTTTACAGTCATTATTTTCTTATTGGTCTGTACTGAATCATGGTGTCTGGAATCCAATTTTGATTGACTTAGTGCAAAAAGTCTCGCGCAAATAAAAGTAATATTGGATCTCTCAGAGGTGACATTACTGGAGGTAGGCCACTTGTTAACCAATCCTCCTTATTACCCTTCCCCTTGAGATTTTCAGACTATTCTCTGTTTTCCTTAAACTGTGCAAACTTTATATGTTTTGTAATATCTGTTACATCTCACGCTTAAACAAAGTTGAACCTACCTGACGTAAAAATATGGACAATCGTATTTTTAAAGTATATTTCAACTATGTATTTTTTTCAGCTTTTATAACGTTGCGCTAATGCTAAATGAAGAACAAGTTCCTCTTACCTGGTAACGTTCTTGCGATGGGATGGTTCGACGATGTATTCCAGATCTATGACGGTAATCACCCCAGCTGTGCTGCTTCGGAAAATCTTTCTGCGTCCTGCGTCGATGACGTCGATACGCCGCCCTCGAGGACCTCCGGCCGACGTCACTGGATGTTATAAGTAGGACGCACAACGCCCGTAGCCTCAGTTGTAGTTTTTTCCCCAGAACGTGTGGCACCAGTCTTCTGCCAATCAGACCACACAAAGCCTTGCGGAAACGTAAGCTGCAATCGCATAAGAAATTCTGTAGAGGGGAAGGCAGGGAGGGAGCGATATGGAATACGTCGTCGGACCATCCTATCGAAAGAATGTTACCAGGTAAGAGAGTAACATGTTCTTCGAGGGGATTGGGTCCTCCAACGTATTCCATATCTATGACAGACTCCCAAAGCAGTACCAATGCAAGGAGTTGGGAAAAGAATTTAGAAACAGAAATTTAGAATGCCCAATCAAATTGCGGAGTAAAGGACCGCCTTGCCAAAGGCCAGATCCTGCCCCCGGATGAAATCAAGGGAGTAGTGACGTACAAAAGTATGTACCGAAGCCCAGGTGGCTGCATCACAGATGTTACAAATAGGAACACCCCTCTGTAGGGCAGTAGAGGCAGCCATACCCCTGGTAGAATGGGCCAGTAAGCTGACCGGTGGGTCCTTACCCGCCAAGCGGTAACACTCAGAGATAGCCAAAATAATCCAGCGAGACAAAGTCTGTTTCGTCACAGCTTGTCCCAAACGTTTTCCAGCGTAACCAATGAAGAGTTGATCGTCCACTCTGACCCGGGACATGCGTGAAATATAAAAGCTTAACGCTCTCCTAGGATCAAGCCTATGGAGCCTCCTCTTCCTTACCAGGATGTGGAGGAGGATAAAACGCTGGAAGAACAACCTTCTGGGCTAAATGAAATTCCGACACCACCTTCGGAAGAAAGGAAGGACAAACTCTGAGGACAACCCTGTCCTTAAGAAACACAGTGAAGGGTGGCTTAACTGAAAGTGCCTGTAACTCACTCACTCTGCGAGCGGAAGTGACCGCAACCAAAAATAGAGTTTTAAGAGTTAACAGTCTTAAAGGGCATGAATGCAAAGGCTCAAATGGAGCACCCATCAGAAACTTGAGAACAAGGTTCAAATCCCAACCGGGCACCTGAAAAGGTGACGGAGGGAACACATTAGTGAGCCCTTTCAGAAACAGAAATAAAGGAATTTTAAAATAGGAACACTCTTCAGACGAGCGCTTAAATATGGACAGCGCCGCCAGGTAACCTTTAATGGTACCCACTTGAAGGCCCCTGTGGGCCATAGAAAGCAAAAAAGACAGAACCATGGGAATGTCACATGCAAAAGGATCCACATTCTTAACCCTGCACCAGTTGCAGAACTTACGGCAACGGTACAGGGACTTTGCTGCGGGCCGTCTGGCCGAGAGCAACACCTCCATCACGTCTTCAGGGAGGTCCCAATCCTTATACCTCAACCTTTCAGAAACCAAGCATGAAGGTTGAGGGATCTGACCTCTGGATGGAGAACCTGACCCCCCTCCCGTGAGAGCAGATCGTCTTGGTAGGGAAGACGACGTGGAGGACAGATGGACAAGTCGAGAAGGTCCGGGTACCACGTCCTCCGAGGCCCACGATGAGCAATGAGGATCATCCGGGAACCGAACCTCCTTAACCTCCGCAGTACTTGCGGGATGATCGGGGACTGGAGGAAACGCGTACAGCAGTGGGAATGACCAATCCACCACGAACGCGTCTCCTAAGGCTCCTTTTGGAGGAAATTCCCGCGAGAAGAACCTCTCGCACTTCAGGTTGACACTGGAGACAAATAGATACACTTGAGGGGTCCCCTAAAGGGCGAAGATCTCCAGGAGAATCTCCTGAACCAACTCCCACTTGTGAGAGATTGTGCTCTGCCTGCTCAGAGCGTCCGCCGTCTCGTTTTTGTCTCCGGCCAGATGAACTGCTGAGATCGAAACTTCCTGCTGGATTGCCCAGAACCAGAGTTGCACCGCCTCCCTGCACACCGGAAGTGACCCTGCCCCCCCATTTTGTTGATGTAGTGCATGGCCACCGTGTTGTCCGTCAGGATCAGGACATTCTTCCCTCGCACAGTCGGCAGAAAAGCCTTCAGGGCTAGCCTGACGGCCCTCAGCAACAGATTGATATGGAGTCCGGACTCCGACGGAGACCAACGACCGCTGACTGTCAACTCGTTGGCATGAGCTCCCCATCCCATGAGGGATGCGTCCGTTACGATGGTCACCTCCGGCCAGGGTAGCCAAAACGGAGCCCCCTTCATCCTGACGGCCCTCAGCAACAGATTGATATGGAGTCTGGACTCCGACGGAGACCAACGACCTCTGACTGTCAACTCGTTGGCATGAGCTCCCCATCCCATGAGGGATGCGTCCGTTACGATGGTCACCTCCGGCCAGGGTAGCCAAAACGGAGCCCCCTTCATCAGATTGTCTTCGACGGCCCGCCACAGAAGGTCCTGGGCGACCGAGGACGGCACCTGAACAGGATCCGACATCCTGCCGGAGGACTGAGACCACTGGAGCTTGAGTGCCCATTGCAAAGATCTCCTCATCTGCAACCTGGCCTCTGGCACCAGAAGAATGCAGGATGCTATGAGGCCGAGCAATCTGAAGAACTCGAATGCTGGGAGACTCTGGGCAAGCTGAAACTTGTGCACCATCTGCTGAATGTGATGAGCCCTCACCTGGGGAGGCAAACACTGCCCCAGGGATGTGTCGAGCACTGCTCCGATGTACTGGAGCCTCTGAGTCTGTGTCAAATGGGACTTCTTTAAGTTAAGGGAGAAGCCCAGCTTGTGGAGGGAGTGGCAGGTGACTGACAGATGATCCAGGACTTGCTTGGGAGAGCGCGCCCTGTTCAACCAATCGTCTAGGTAGGGGTAGACGTGAATCCCCCCTTTCCTGAGGTGCGCTGCCACCACTACCATGAGCTTGGTGAAAACCCTCGGGGCGGAGGTCAATCCGAACGGCAGGACCCGAAACTGAAAGTGCGAGTCGCCAACAGCGAACCTCAGGTGGTACTTGTGCTTTGGATGTATCGGCACATGAAAATAAGCGTCCTTGAGTTTGAGAGACACCAACCAGTCCTGAAGTTGAAGGGCCTGGAGGACTTGAGAGAGAGTAACCATCCTGAACTTGTCCTTCCTGAGGAGTTTGTTCAAATCGCCCAAGTCCGTGATGGGTCTCAATCCCCTGTCTTTCTTGGAAATCAAAAAATAAGGGGAATACCATCCCTTGTTCCTCTCCGCTACAGGCACCAGTTCTATGGCGCCTTTCTCCAGCAGGGATTGAATTTCCTGCGCAAGGAGCGGATCCGGACTCTTCAAAGAGAGATTCCCCGGTGGATTGTCTTGAGGCCTCTGCTAGAAAGGAAGACAGTAGCCGTGGGTTATGATCTCCAGAACCCACACATCTGAAGTAATGGCGCGCCACTCTGCAAGATGCTGCGCCAGCCTTCCCCCAACCGGCGAACCATGGGCCATGGCCTCATGACTGAGCTAAAGCGGCTGCAGCGTTGCCTGAGGGCAAAGAGGCAACAGCCCGAGCAGCCTTGGCACCTCCAGTACCTTCTTTTCCACCTCTGGCACTCCTACGGTGGCCCCTTTGACTGGCAGCTCCTCTCGCTTTACCAAAGGATGAGTAATAACGAAAGGAACCTCCCCTCCATTGCTGTCCCCTAGGACGAAAAGGCGGAGGTTGTCGAACTGCAGCGCCCAACGACTTCGCTGCAGCTTTGAAGGTCTGCAACCTCTCAAGGCTCTCGACAACCTTGCTGCCAAAAAGATGCTCCCCGTCAAAAGGCATGTTGAGGAGCCCGGCCTGCACATCAGAAGCAAACCCCGACTTCCGCAACCACGCAAACCTGCGTATCACGTCGCTCGCCGCCATGGACCGGCTGTCATGATGCCTGCCCCCGGAAGACCAGACCAGGCCCAGCAGCCCAGGAAGCAGGCATCATGCCACTTGGAGCATGCTCAAAAGCTCCAGTTATGGGCTGTTTGGGTGCAGTCCTGGCGCCTATGGCGCCAGGCTCATTATTGATAACTTACCTGAAGCAGACCATGCTGCATACTCACCTGAGGCAGACCATGCTGCATGAAGACTCTAGCCAAATGAGGCTTAGGAGGGACTATTTTACTGAAGGGACTATTTTGTTACTTGCGTGGGGCTGTGGAAGAATACTTACCTGGATCTTCTTCCAAGGCTATTTAAACCACGCCCGGACAGCCACAAGTGCTTCGCGTTATTCTGCTTGCTGCAGTGTAACGCTCACCGTGTTTTCAGCAGCTCCAGTCTTCAGCCACGCCCGCTTCAGTCCTGGGACTCCTGAAACAAGAAGACAAAAAGGATAAAGGTTAGAACAGGAGTTTTAACTTAAATCCTTACCTGAATCCTGATCCATTTCGCCAAGGAACTGAAAGACAGAAGTCTTTGAAGCATCGCTTCGCATTTCTACGGCACCGCGCTGAACTCACCTGCTTGGCGGTACTTCAGCATTCCATCACGCTCTCTCCATCTCGCGGCCATCCTCCGACACCTAAGGAGACAAAGACAGCAAGGTGAGCAAAGGGACTCTCTAAGGCCATACAAGCTACCCCCAAGGACTTACCTGATTTACCACGGGAGGTACTCACCTCATTTCGGGTCGGCGCAGTCAACTCTGCTTCATCGCCGTACCCCGGCCCCTAAGGGGAGAAAGCAAGGACAATACCAGTTACCCCCCACAAAACTTACCTGATTTACCACGGGGGTCTCACCTCATCTCGGGTCGGCACAGTCAACTCTGCTTCATCGCCGTACCCTGGCCCCTAAGGGGAAAAACACAATAGACTTACCTGAATCTTACCGAGTGCCATTTGGAAATCTTCGAGTGGATTAATCGGCAACCTGCAAGGAATCGGACAGAGTGAAGAGCAGACATTTGAACTCTTATGAACAATTGGACTTTAGAGTCAATACTGGAACTCACCAATTCCTCTACGCCAGTGAAGTAACTGGTCATCAACGTGCCCCTGCGGTCGACGCAGGATGGAGAGCTCATCCTTCCAAACCATCAGGTGAGACTAAGGAGGGGACATCAAGAGTGATCAGTGGGAAGACAACGGGAGTGGGGAAGGTGGGTTGTCACTCAATTCCACGGGTGGTTAATTCCTCTTCTCCTTTGTAGAAGAATATTCTTGCGAGCCAGACAAACTAGGCTGAGCGGGCCAGTCCAGTCAGTCATCTCGGCGCTACACGTCACGCTGGTGGAAATAACAGCGGCCCAGTTCTGGTCGATGCCCCCGTGGGAACCAGGTGAGCGTAACACCGGCTGACGCAATCTGCCATGTCCTGACCCGACTAAACGGCCTCACACATGGCATCCTTGCCATCCTGAACCATGGCAAGGAAACCATCCCATTCATCCCCTTCGGGAATATGTTCAGCCGCTAAGGAAACACATTTCCACAGAGTGTGCGTGAAACGTGACAAGGCACATATGGAGTTGGTCATCTGAAGCGCCATACCCCCTGAAGAAAACACTTTCTTTGCCCAGCCGTCAAAACGCTTGTCGTCCCTATCAGGAGAGATGGTAGGATACGACGCCTGCTTTGTCGGGGCGTAGCCGTCTGCACCACCAAACTCTCCAGAGTGGGGTGCTGTTAAGCTCACCTGAACCCCACAGGGGTGTCGATCGGGCCCGGACATCTGCGGTCTCCGTCAACGTGATGCATAGTGCAGAGATGACTGTCTGGACTGGCCTGCCTAGTCTTGTCTGCTGGACCCGAAGAAGTATTTTCCTGCAAGTGGAGACAGGGATTAGCCACCTGTGGGTTTTAGTGATGGCCTCCCAACTGTTCTCGCTCTCCCCCACTAATCACCTCCGATATCCCCTAGTAACCTCACCTTATGTTTGTAAAAGATGAGCTCTCCATCTTGCGTGTCTTGCAGGGGCGCGTAGATACCAGTTACTTCACTGGTTTGAAGGCGTTGGGAGAGTTCCGGTAAGCATTGACTCTGAAGTCCCAGGCGCGATTGGTAAGTATGAAGTTCAAAGAGTTCAATGTGCCCGATGTTCACTCTTGTCCCTTCCTTCCTTAAGTTGCAACTGAGTTCTTGAGAAGAAGGTCTCGTAGCTGCTGCTGGCGTTCAGGTAAGAGTCTGTGTTACCCAACGCTGTCCGGTAACTATTGCATGCGTTAACGTGTTGTTTTTCTCCCTCTTTACAGATGCAGCATATGAAGATATGGAGAATAATACCGCCGGTGGTAAATCAGGTAGGTCTATGGTGGTAAGAGGTATTTGTTGATTCCCTTGGCACACCTTGTTATTCTTGTGCCCCTAGGTGCCGGAGTACGGCGAAGAAATGATGGAGACAGTGCCGGATCGAAAGATGCTGTGAGAACTGGTGAGTATGGCGCCGTGCTGGAGCTGGCGAAGCGACGCGTGCAGGACTGATCTACTTTCCAGGTCGGGAGATGAAATGGATCCGGAATCAGGTGAGGAATTTGAAATAAGTTTGTTTTCTGACCTTGTCCTTTTCTTCCTCTTTATTCTAGGAGCTCCGGATTCGAGGTGGGCGTGGCAGAAGACTGGATGCTGGCTGCAGGCACGGTGAGAGTCACGCTGCTGGATGCAGAATAACACGAAGCATGTGCTGCTGTTTGGGCGTGGTTTAAATAGCCTCAAAAGTAGTCCCAGGAAAGAAGTTCCCCAGGACCACACCCGAGTAAAAAATAGTCCCTATAGTAAAATAGTCCCATCCAGGCCTCACGTTGACTTGGATTTATTTGCTGCATGGTCTGCATGAGTTAAGTAATGCCTATAGCGCCAGGACTGATTTTTATTATGAGCCTGGTGCCTACGGCGCCAGAACTGAACCCAGACAGCCCCTAGCTGGGTCTGCTGGGGTTTTTGTAAATGTCTGGATGCCTGCTCCCGAGGCTGATGGGCTTGATCCGGATGCCCGGGGGTAGGCATCATGACAGGTGCTTGGACAAGTAGCAGGGGTCGCTACTGGCTAGGCAGTATTTTCGCGGCAAAGACTTGCCCACTGCCTGGAGACTCTCCGGAGTAGTCCAAGCCGCCGCCACCCTCCTCTGTAGAGCCATATGAAACGGCAGTACCAGGTCGGTTGGTGGACCAAGGTCGAGAATATCCGTAAGGTCATCCTGAAGAAACTCCCCTGAGGGAGCAGACTATCCCAAGTACTCGGTGACCCTAGACATAAGGCGCCGGTACGAGGATTCGGCATGAGTGCCAGGCTCAGGCCTACAAAACTCTACCTCCGGAGAGGTGTCCAGCCCACTAGCATCGTGCAGGGACTGCCTCAGGTCCTCAAATTAGCTATGGCCCGAGAGAATCTCGTCAGGCATCGTATTAGGAACCATGCCATCATCAGAGCCTTCATCCACCTCTGAAATAAACTCAAGATGGCGGTAAGAAGGCGCAGAATGTGAACCAAAGCCATGCTTGACCTTGGTCAGAGCCTTTCTAGGGGGTTCCACCGAGCTTCGGGGTACCCCAGTCGACACAGCCTCAAAAAGTCGTTGTGTCATGAGCCTCCCCGAGGCACCAGAGGCAGGCGTTGTGCGAGTCCGTATCCGACATCTTAGACCCATAGTCCCCGCACTTCTGAAAGCCCGGATGCGGTGTGGAAGATGAGGTAGACATCTTCACGAAGAAAGACTTCACAAAACGAAACGGGTTTGAAGAACCAAGAAAGAACTCCAAAGAGTCGAGGTGCGGCGAGATCTCCGAAGCGAACACGTTCGCGGAAAAAACGGAACTGAGACTACGGGCGTCGTGCGTCCTACTTATAACATCCAGTGACGTCGGCCATCGGAGGAGGTCCTCGAGGGCGGCGTATCGACGCAGGATGCAGACGCCGAAAGATTTTCCGAAGCAGCACAGCTGTGGTGATTACTGTCATAGATATGGAATACGTCGGAGGACCCGGTCCCCTCGAATAAATTGTACTTGGAATCTAACAAAATCTTTGGCCTCAGGCAATCTGGCTTCTGGCCCAGGCATGGCACCGAAACTGCCCTCATTGATTTAAAAACTCAAATCGAGGATCTGAACTTAGACTTATCAGCAGCCTTCGATTTGGTCAACCACCAAATCCTATGCCAGCATCTCAAATCAGCTACCCACTGCTCGGATTCTGCCACCTCCTGGATTAGATCCTTCCTGGATAATAGATCTATGTGAGTCTTCTCCCCCTCAGCCTCCGCTGAGCCCTCACTCGTTCTCTGCGGTGTGCCTCAAGGATCCTGTGTTTCTCCAACACTATACGTGTTCACAAAACCACTCTTCGATATTCTTGACTATCTGGGTGTCACCTACACTAACTACGCCGATGCCACCCAGATACTCCTCCCTATCACCGGAGACCATACAAATGTATTACAGCTTGCCGTCCCTTCCTTACTACTGCTAATTGCACTATCTTAGCCAGAATTCCAATTATGTCAAAGATTGACTATTGTAATGCCCTCTATCTAGGGACAAGCCAACGTAATCTAAATAAACTTCAGGCCACACAGAAGAACGCTACCAGGGCAGCCCTAAATATTCCAAGGAATCAGCGCATACCGAACACTAGACGGATTCTACACTGGCTCTCAGTAGCTCAGAGAATCTCCCTGAAAACGCTTGCCCTCACCCACAAGTGTCTGGCCAACTAGGCTCCCATCTACTTGGCTAGCTGATTCACACCCCACACCTCTACCCGACCGCAGAGAATTGCCCAGGGCCCACTGCCTCTCCCTTCTCAGGTTGAAGCTTAAAGCTGGCAGCATTAGTTTCCCGGTCCTAGCCACCAAACTGTGGAATACTCTGCCCAACCCGCTTAGATCGGAACCCTCCTTCCACTCCTTCAAGAGCAAAGCCAAACTGTGGCTTTCTGCTCAAGACAATCTTCCTATTGAATGACTCTGCACCCTGCTGCTTCCACTGTCCAGCTTGCACCTTGATTGTAATAATGTATATATAACCTGTCTGTAATTTTGTTAACTATGACTGTATATATATTCTACACCTATTTACTGTCTATTATGTACTGTACATATACTCCGTAGTCTGTACTGTTCAGGGTTTGCCCTGCATGGCAGCTGCAGAATGTGTTCAAGGAGGACGAGCACTCGAAATGTCTCTACTGCCTTCATGAGGACAAAACGCATGTGGAGAAGGACTGTGCGTTTTGCCGGGAACATGTCGGAACGGACCATCAGGGACCGACACCTTTGTCTCTCCAACTGGCTGGAAGGTAAGAGCCCGTCAGGTGAGAAGAAGAAGAAGAAGTCTGAGCGGTCTTCTAAGTCCTGTGAGGGCGCCCCGGCGACGGGGGCCCAACAGAAGGCAAAGCACTGCGAGTCCGCGGGCACCGGGAGCGCCGAACTGTCGGGATCCTCAGCTGCCAGGCAGGGCGCATCCTCTCCAGCGCCATCAACCACGAGCCAATGCTATGGCTCAGGGAAGAGGAAGGCCGAGAACCCAGCGAAGCTTCTGGAGAGGCCCTGGTCGATCTCGAAGGATCCAGCCGAGGGGGACCAAGGCGGTGACCCTCCCCCCAAGGTGAAGGCCACAGGCCCGCAGAAGGTGGTGAAGGCCTTGATTCACCCGGCCAAGGCCTCTATCGAGGAAGTCGCGGCGGCCCTGGTGCAGCCTGAGGAGGCTACACCAGTGGAGGCGACCTCGGGGCCCAGAGTTTCCCTGCCACCGCGGAGGGAAGCCTCTTTCAGGCCCATCAAGAAGACCCCCGTGAAGACCCCAGCAGAAAATGAGGGGGGGGGAGCCGGTGGCCATTGTGGACACAGACACAGCCTCCGAGGAGGAACTGGTTGAAGTCTTGGAGGGCCTCGACAAGGGCGTTGAAGAGACCCGGTCCCACGGGAGGGATCCCGACGAAGGGGACGACAAGAGCGACGGCGGCGCCAGCGAGGTTCCTAGTCAACCATCGCGCCCGTCGCTTCCGCAGCCGCAGGACAACTCGGCTGCCATTTTGCTGGCAAGACAATCCTCATGTTCAGAGATAAGGACGAGATTGCCCCTACCACCGACGGAGGAGCCGGAACCAGGCCCGACGGAGGGGCCAGGCCCATCGGGAAGTACCCCAAACAATAGAAGACGGACCCATCCAGCCCCGCCTTTTCAGCCCTCGCGGCCTGCTTAGCCTTTGCCCACGTCCCCCGTACCTGGGGATGACACGGGAACGGACACGGCCACGACGGGTACGGATGACGGCGGCGACGACGGAACGGAGCTCCCATTGCCTCCAGCCCGGGCCTCCCCACCCGAGGAGATTGGGTCTTTCCACGCTATGATCGCCAGAGCATCTGAGCTTTTTCAGCTCTGCCCCGAAGAAAAGAAGAAGGAAGGTTTCCTTTACCAACGGCGCGATGCCAAGAGGAAGACAGTCCTCGCCGTGCCACTGCTGGATGACATCTGGGACAAGGGTCTCACCCTTCTCAAGAACCTGTCTACGACACCTGCCAAGAGGGATCGGTACGAGAAGAAGTACCGGGTCCCCGACTCGGCCCCTTTGTGCCTTAGGGCGCAACCGACCCCTGACTTGGTCGTCTCAGGGGCGGCCAAGAAGAAAGGGGGTGGGGGGCATCGGCCTCAACGCCAACTTCCCCGCCGGATGGCGAAGGAAAGAAGCTGGATGCAGTGGGATGACAAGTTCTCTCATCGCGGCAACAACGAATAAGGCGGCCAACGCCCTTGCGATCGTGGCCCGCTACGACAGTGAGTTATGGTACAAGATCGCCCCCCTGTTGGACTTCCTACCGGGCGTCAAGACGGCTGAGGCCCTGGAGATCTTGCAGGAAGGTGAGGTGGCGTCGGACCACGCCATAACGGTGGCAATGGACATTGCCGACACCGGTTTCCGCCAGCTAGGTAACAGCGTTTGCCTCAGACAACGAGGGTGGCTCAAGGCGAGGGATTTTCTCCAGGACGTATGAGCCAAGGTTTTGGACATGCCAATCGACGGGAACAACCTCTTTGGGAAAACAGTGAATGAGTCCCTCCAAGCCATCAAGGTGGACACAGAGACAGCTAAGGCCCTAGGAGTTCTCCAGCAATGAAGGCTGTCCTTTCGGAGCCCTGGAGGCAAGCAGGGTGCCTCCAAGGGATTCGGCGGTGGCTCCTCTACGTACCGCCAAGCGGCCCGCTCCTCGTCGCAGGAAGCCTATAGAGGACAAGGCAAGTCGGGTGGATCCCACCGTCGTCGCCAGGGAGGCCAAGGCGGCAAGGCGTCCTCCAAGCAAGATTGAACCGACCGTGGCATCGGGCCCCCACTGAAGCACCCCGGTGGGAGGCCAGCTGGCAAGTTCGTCAGCGTGTGGGAGTCCATCTCCACAGACTGTTGGGTGCTGGACGCCCTGTCCAGGGGCACGCCCTCGAATTTCTAAAAAAGTGCCCCCGCATTCCTCCCGTGGCCAGGAAAGAAAACCACGTCCCTCAACTGCTGTTGGCGGTAAAGGAGATGCTCGAAAAAGGTGCCATCGAGCTCGTCCCAAAGAGGCTTCAGAGTATACTCAAGGTTTTTCCTCATGAAAAAGAAGACAGGAGGGTGGCGACCCATCCTAGACCTGCGACGACTGAACAAGTACATAAAGGCACAGAAGTTCCGGATGGTCACCCTCCAGCACGTGCTGGGACAGCTGGAGGAGGGCGATTTCCTTTCGTCGTTGGATTTGGAGGAAGCATACTTTCACATTCCCATTCTAAAAGGACACCGGAAGTTTCTCAGGTTTGTGGTCTAAGGGCGGCACTACCAGTTCAAGGCCCTCCCATTCGGGTTGAAGTCGGCACCCAGGGTTTTCACCAAGTGCCTCGCTCCAGTGGCAACACGGCTGCGCCTGCAGGGGATCCACGTCTACCCCTACCTGGACGATTGGCTCATCCGCGCAAGGACAAGGGAGCCTGCCGTAGAACACACAGCAAAGACCGTCCAGCTGCTCACGGACCTGGGGTTCTCCATCAACTTCCCCAAGTCCCACCTGGTCCCCTCTCAAATCGCACTGTTTCTGGGAGCCAAGCTCGACACAGTGGCACGTCTGGCCTCGCCGTCGGAGGAAAGGACAAAGGCCATCCTAGGCAAGGTGCAGCGTCTGCTGGCCACGGACGTGGCCAGAGTGAGGTCCATCAAGTCCCTCCTCGGGATGATGTCTTCTTGCATTTATCTTGTGCGCCTTTGCAGGCTTCGGATGCGCCCTCTACAGGAGTTCCTCGACGCCCGCTGGATTCAAGCGACGGACAGCTTCGAGGACAGGATCCCTCTCAACGAGACCTTCCGACGAGCGATCCGGTGGTGGGGCACCCGCTCTCATCTAGCGGCAGGGGCAGACTTTCAGACCCCGGCTCACCAGGCGACGGTGACGACGGATGCCTCCCTGGAGGGGTGGGGAGCCCACACCGGAAATCTTCACACGAGAGGCCTTTGGCCCCCGCAGGAGAAGCCGCTCCACATCAACATTCTGGAGCTCCAGGCAGTGTTCTGGGCCCTCAGGTCCTTTCTCCCGTCCCTCAAGGGCAAGGTGGTGAGGATCTTCACCGACAACACCACCACGATGTTCTACATCCGGAAGCAGGGCGGAACCAGATCCCCGGCCCTATCCAAGGAAGCCCACGACATGTGGCATTGGGCCGTTGCTCAAGGGATGTTTCTGGTGCCGTTTCATCTGGCAGGGATAAAAAACACCATCGCCGATTCACTCAGCAGAGAGCTGCGCTCGTTCCACGAGTGGGAACTATGCCAGGATCAAGTGGACCGACTCTTTCAGCGATGGGGCAAACCCCAGATCGACCTGTTCGCGATGGCGACGAACTCCAAGTGCCAGAGGTTCGCCAGCAGGTTTCCACAACCGAGGAGCGTGGGCAATGCTTTCTCGTTCCCCTGGGACGGCCTGTTCCTATATGCGTTTCCTCCGTTGCCGTTGCTGCTCCGACTCATCAACCAGCTCAAGAGGTCCCGGTGCAGAATGATCCTCGCCGCACCGGCGTGGCCGAGACAGATCTGGTTCCCGGACCTTCTGGACTTGTCAAGGTCCCCACCAGTCAAGCTGTCGACGGACGCAGATCTTCTCTCCAGAGAAGGAGGCGCAATTCTTCATCACGACCCGCAGTCGCTGAACTTGCAGGTCTGGCTCCTGCAGCACTAGAGTTTGGAGGATACGATATCCCGGCAGACAGTAGAGAGGTTCTTGCGAAGGCCAGGGCGTCCTCAACTCTCAAGTGCTACGGACATAAGTGGAAGAGGTTCTCTATCGGGTGCCGTGCACAGAAGATTAACCCTCTGCGGATTACGGCCCCTCAAGTATTGCCGTACCTTCTGTCGCTAGCCGAAACTGGACTATCCCATGCTTCAATCAAGATACACCTGGCAGCGATTTCCCGATACACCAGGACTACAGGGCGGTTATCCCTGTGGTCTCATTGCCTGGTTAAGGAATTTATGAAGGGACTGTTTCGATCATTCCCGCCGGTGAAGGCGCCAGCCCCGGCGTGAGAGTTCAACGTGGTGCTGACCAGGCTCATGGGTCCGCCATTCGAGCCATTGCATTCGGCCCCTTTGAAGTTTCTGTCGTGGAAAACAGCGTTCCTGGTGGCCATCACCTCCGCACGACGCGTGGGAGAGATCCAGGCACTATCCTGCAAGCTTCCATACCTGACCTTTCACGATACGAGGGTAGTGCTGAGAACGCACCCCTCCTTCATGCCCCAAGTGCCGTCGGACTTCCATCTCAACGAGCCCTTGGTGTTACCAGTCTTTTTCCCGTCGCCTTCGTCGCCGGCCGAGAGGACTTTGCACTTGCTGGATGTAGCTAGAGCGCTGAAGTTCTGCGTGGACTGAACGAAGAGTTTTCAGAGGACATCACACCGGTTTGTGAACTTTGGACCTGTGAACCAAGGGAAGGCTCTCTTGAAGGCTTCCATTTCCAGATGGCTCTCCGGCTGCATCATGTACTGTCATCGGTTGGCGAACCGACCTTTGCCCGGCCGTCCGAGAGCCCATTCGACCAGAGCGGTCACTGCTACCACGGCGGTCTTGTCTGGTGTGCCCCTGCTGGACATCTTCAGGCCTGCTACGTGGAGGTCGACGCACACCTTCACGAGATTCTACTGCGTCGACCGGGATTCCAGGGTGGAGTCCAGGGTCGGCCAAGCAGTGCTGCGCAACCTGTTCGCTTAAGGTGAGCCTGGTCAGGAGGTAAGAAATGCTTAATGTTGAGTTTTGATGTAATGCTTAATATTGAGCCTTTGCCACTTCCCGTGGTTGTGCATGTGTGTACTTCTGTGTATTCTTATATTCATGAGCATGTGAATCCATGCCAGACCCCATGCTGGAGAAGGAACAAGTTACTTACCTGTAACTGTTGTTCTCCAGCATGGGTCTGGCATGGATTCACATGCGAACCCTCCCGCCTACCCCTCTGCGGCTCTTCACTTTGTCATACTGCCACTTTACATGCTACCAAATCTGAGGATGGCTGCCAGAGGCGGGGCTTAGGGAGAGGGCAGTCATTGGCTGGGGGCAGTATGACCCAGAGACCAGTGATTGGTTACTACTAGGAAAGACAGATCAGAAACGAAACTGATACTGATTTTTTCTTTCCCGACGATTCCCGGCCTGACGACGGGGAATATTCATGAGCATGTGAATCCATGCCAGACCCATGCTGGAGAACAACAGTTACAGGTAAGTAACTTGTTCCATACAAATTGTACATGGATAGCAGCAACAGGTTTTTGGACAAAAGTGCCAGTTAAATGTTTCAAATATAGTTAAAAGAATTTTGGGTTCGTGAAATTGTATGGCTGAGGCTGGTATGTAAATCTATTTCATGTTAACGGCACTAGGCATCTCTCTTGAGCTCAATGGCACGCTACAGAGCAAAGGAAGTGACCTCATTACCTATGTTTTACCCAATGATAAATATTAACAAAAGCTTCCTTTGACTGTGCTTCCATCTTTTCTTTTTTTGTTTTCTTTAGAATTGTTCTTAAAATCAACCCGTTAGCGATACACTCCATTTTGGAGAGAATAGCAGCCGATGAAGAGGAGGACTGTGATGTGCATTTTCAAGAAGAGGATCCTGGCTCTTATTCCCTCAAGGATGTCTGTGATCTTAAGCGTCCCGAACCATCTCCATTTTCTTCTCGTAGAGTTATGTTTGAAAACGAAGAGGTACAATTGTCATATGATACTTTATTGTGAGAAATGATAATTGTTTGGTAATGAGAATATTTAAGTCGAAATTCCCCATTTATAAAATACAGGAATAGTGGTTCCTTGTTGGTGGTTTTTGAAATGTGCTAAAGTTGCAAGTAGTAAGGTGTAAGGTCTGTTTTCCTCCTACCTACACACACTGTCCCCTCAAGCAAATGAGTGCCCGGAATGTTGGTTGCAACACTGAGTTTTATTTTTGGACCAACATACTGTTTCAGGGAGCTGGTATGAAAAGTCTTTTTTCATGGTGACAATCTCTTTTCCCATGGATGATTGGGCTGGGTAATGAAGAATACAAAATCTGTTCAGTATCTTCTCGAAAGGTCTTAAAGGGCCTCTGAAAGGAGATTTTCTTATTTGGGTTTCCACTCTTTTACATGTTGCTATTAAAACTTTGTCTTGCCCCTGGGAGAACATTTTACACCTACAAGTCACTGTTTAAACGTTCTTGGGAGTATGATGCTGTGAATGTGCATAACATCAACATTTACTGTCGGGGCTCCTCACCAGTGGCCGGTGCACGGGGGGATATATTAAGAAGCTCATCTCTGGAACTCGATCCCAGACGCACTCAGAGCCACCCCTTCCTTCCATGTGTTCAAAGCGAACGTCAAACTCTAGCTTCACACCAACGACTGCTAAATGCCTCAACTGTACCTAAAAGAGGCTGTGGCTTCTGTGTACTGCGGCAAATCGCAGGAATGTGTCCCTTCTCGGTAAGGTCCCCATCCATGAGGCTAGGGAGGTGAGCCTGCTCCACAATACCCTCCCTAGAGGTAGAGGCTAGTGGGACCACGCTGGGAGAGACTCTCCCTTTTGGGGGCCCCAGACTCCCGTTCTGATGAGGAACTCCCTAAAACCCTCTTCATCATACCTCTGTGAACATCTGTGGTAGAATCTTGAATGAGAAAGAAACCAACATTTGCGTCTCTGATTAGCAAGGTGACCTCAATCTTGAGGGTGCCTATTTGGGCGCCATCTGATAGATCAGAAAGGCATATCGAGGATTAGTACCACCAAAAATTGAATCCGCCAGTCACAAAGTCAAAGTTATGAATATAACTTTATTCTGTATAGTTTCAAAAATCAAAGCATATAGCTAACTGGCTCCCAAGCGCCTCATAGTGTGTACCAGCAGACACTGTGAGGGGAGTGAGTGCTGGTCATCACAAAGCATGCAGTATTTATTCACAGTCCTGGTCATAGCCCAGCCCTTCTCAAAACTAATAAGTTACACATTTGGGTTTGTGCCCAGTTCACGTAACAAATATAACAATATTAGTATAAACTTTTGACATGTTGTCCTATCCATGAAGATGCAATGGTGGTGTTGGTTTTCCAGTTTAGGTTGATCCTAGTTTCAAGAAACTCAATAGCTCATTGCTAAGGCACATAGTTTTAGTTTGTCTACCATTCAGTTCTGATATGTGTATATGGCTGATGCTATTGATGCAGACAACACTTTGAATTTAAGTTCACTGTAGCTCCATGGTTCCTTAAACATACTGGCAATCTTTGTTGTATTCAGCTGTGTAGATCTTTCCTTGTTTCTTGAGCTTTAAGATAAGTCCTGTTCCAAGAAATGCACAAAGGATTTCTTCCAAGACTCACAGCATTAGTTACTTTGCATTGTATGTCACTGTTTCAGGAAGGATGAGTCTGTGGACATAGATAACACTTAGAAAAAGTTCATTCTGACTACAAGGTCTCTTTGCACAGAACAAATGGTCTGCTCTTGGCAGCTCTAGTGTTGACATAGGCTCAAAGGTCAGTCTGCTCTGGCAGCTGAAAACATGGTTAATCATTTCTGAACCGAGAGCAAGAGTCAGAATCAAAATGGCAGATGTTTTCCAAAATGGTGGCAAAGTCAATTCTGTCTAGATCTAGTTAAGCATAGGTTTTTAATACAAATGTGAAATGGCTTAGGCCAATATTTTATAATCAGGCAGTATTTATGCGAATATGGTTTAACACATGGCTATCTCTTTTAATGAAATATCCCATTCTACCAATTGAGAGTAATAAAGAAAGGCCTGGACGTACTTTGGGGAAGTCACAAGAATATGTTAGCGAGAAGGAGTGAGGAGATTGGCTAGAATAAAAGCCAGCGAGTTAAAAACCGAGGCTGTTGCCGGTAACAGACAGAGAAAGAAACACGCAGTGTCTGATCAGAGAGGGAGAAAGAGACGTGAGGTGTCTAACCAGAGAGCAAGGAAGAGATGTGTGGCGTCTGGTCAGAAGGAATGGAGGATCCGGAGAAGAGATAGATGCGCAGCGTCTCACCTACCGAACAGAGAGAAGAGAGGTGGATGTGTGGCGTCCTACACCTACAAGGAAATGCAAAGCTGAGAGAGGTGTACAGCGTGTTACCTTGGAAAGAGCTGGAGAAGCAGACGGATGCAGAGCGTCCTGGAGTGCAGATGGAAAGTGAGGCATCGCAGGTGGTGGCGTGACCATGGAAGAAGCATACTATAAGTCCACCAAACAACACTGAGACTACCCCACAAGCGAACACACAAAGCAAACAGGTACAAGGAGTACCTCATGACCGTCCTCAACATCAATACAAAAAGGAATGTTATAAAGAAGTGACAGGGAGAAACCTGACAGTACATAGAATCCACCCCAAGCCACAAGAAGCCCCAGTGATGTTAACCCTAAAGACTACAGGTAACGGGGAGAACGGGAGACCTGGGAGTGAGGTGAATAATTCTTATGGGACTAATCCTACTCGTCCAATTAGATAGGCTGTGATACGTAAATCAAGAGGGTTGAATGATATTCATTATGGGACTAATCCTACTCATCCCATTCAAAGTAAAGAGACTGTGATATTTCAGTGAAGAGGAGAAACTGAGATAATAAAACCAATAGGAGTCGGTGAAAATCTTTATGGGACCAATCATTCTCATCCCAGTAGGAATAAAGAGACATTTATTTGAAAATCCAGAGAAGCGAATAGAGATCGTTAAAGAACAATCTTATTTGTCTCAGTCAAGATGAAGAAGTCCCATCAGTGAACCCTCAAAAAGGGTACAAGAGTTGATACTGGACAAATCAGTTTCCTATGAGTAAAACCACACGAAAGTAAAGTAGAAGAAGAGGCTTATAAATGGTGGAACTATTTATCTCAGTAAGAGAAAAGAACAGGTTTGTGTGGGAAGAACCAAGAGGAAAATAATAGTCCAAAAGGATAACCTTCCAAGAAAGACGAAGCCAAGGCAAGTCATATATGAACTATGTGAACTAATCAAAACAGTAACCAAAGATCAGCTGAATATTAATTATTGAAGTCAAAGGGTGTAAGAAGCAAAACACCCCACAGTAAAAGGGGGTCATTCTCCTGTCTTTAGGTGGTGGTGTAGTGGCATAGTCAGGTTAGTTTTGGACGGCAGACAGTTTACTTTGAGACATTCACTGACGAATGACGAGCACCTTAGTTGTGTTAGGTAGGGACACCTCATAGAATAGGTAAAGTCAGGCCTTTTTCCTTTTCTTTGATAAAAACAGCAGTCAAATGGGGCATCAGAGTCTGTGCCCTCCTTCTGAACCTACACAGTATCTGGATCTGCCTAAGGAGATGTATGTGGGCATCGTCATCCAAGCAACTATCTGGGTTGCATTCTTGAGGGAGGAAGGACTCCCAAGTCTGTATAGTTAAACCTTACCAGTACTGAAGACCGTCTAGCAGATGATCCATCACTGGAGAATGTCATTTCAGCTTTTGATAGTTTAGTAGCAGTTATTCATCTGTGTTTTCCATAGCTAGGTGGCCAGAAAAATTATAAACTAACCACCACCAGAAGTTTGATGCTGAATGCCGAATGGCCAAGCGTAACCTCCTGAAATCAGTCCTCACCGTAATCCAGGAAGAGTTAGAGTTGCACATCTTAGGGTGGCCAGGAGAGAGTATATTTCGCAGGTCAAGAGGAAGGGGAGAATATGTCTCAGAAATTGAAGGAAACAATTGCTAGCAAAGCTCTGAAGGAATTTTGGGAGTTAGTAGGTTGGGAAGGATGGGAACACACCCAAAGATATGAATGATGAAGACTGGAAAGATTACTCTAGGAAGTTGTACACTGCCTCAGGCATTCTTCAGGGAAGATATATTAGGAAAAGTTGGTGGGAGCTTTTTTGATGCAATTTCAGCAGCCCCCGCTTCATCTATTACAGTGAGTAGATTGAATTGGCTATCCCAAAAGCTTCTTGAAGCCCCAGCGCTGGGTGCAATTCCAAGCGATCTTTTTGCTTTGAATGCAGAGATATGGGCCCTTCCGATAGCAAAAACCAATAATGCGGGCCTCATGGCTAATTTGCTCCCACGTCTTGGAAAAGAGAGGAGATTATCTTCATTCACAAGAAAGGTCAACCAGGTGATTCTGCAAACTATAGACCTATTTCACTAGTTGATGCAGTGGTTAAATTATATGGGAAGGTGATTTTGAATAGGGTTCAAGATTTGCTGGAGAGCCACAATAACTTCCAGATACAAGCCGGCTTTCACGAGAGAGTCAACTCTGTTGATCCATGTTTGTGCCTGACTTTAATTAAAATAAGATACATTGGTCTGATAATGAGGATCTTGTATGCTGGCTTCATTAATTTGAAGCCTGCTTTCAAGTTGGCAGAGAGACATGTTGAGGTAATACGGAATACCACCCAGCTTGTTGAGGGCTATACAGCTGTATTATATGGCTAATTATGCTTGTGTACAATCTGGCTACTTGTTATATGTAATATGTGCCTTCCCGGTTGTGGCAGGAGTCAGATAGGGTTGTGTCCTTACCCCAACCCCTGCTTGTCAATGATTTTGATGTTTAGTTGAAGGGTTCTCGTGCAGACTTTCCCCGTATGGTGAGGATGCCCGTTTGAAAATGCTCTGGCACAAGGGTAGTTTTTTGTAAGGCATCTGTACAGCCTGATCATCAATGTTGTCAATTCCGGGACTAATCCTCAGTGTTACTGATACCAAATGTGTGGTCTGGGGATACAACCAAAGGTTGAAAAATAGTCTGAAAATAGGTGAGAAGATAGCGGAGAAAGTGTTCACTTTTGATTATTAGGGGCGGGTGGAGATTTTCAACTCATGGTTGGTGGGTAGACAAGCCACATTCATTTATGTTTACATTTGCTTAGGTGGAGGTGTGGAATTTGTCACTTTAATTTAGCAGCCTGGACAATCAATGCTCCCATGGAGGCGTATCATGGTGATTTCAGCGGCCCTATATGGAGTGGAAGAATGGCTGAATGCGAGCTGTGCCAGGCTGGTGGTGGTTGAGAATCACTTTTTGTGATTTTTACTGCACATAGGGGTTGGTATGCCAATGCCTCCTCCAAGATTGAATTAGAGCTCCCAAATAAAGATGAAGAGGCCTGCATAAGGCAGCTGGAGTATTGTGAGGCTGTCCCTGAAACCTAGACCGAAGGCCTAAAGTGAACCCTGTGATGGAAATGAGGGTTTTGTGCTTAGCTGGTAATCGTTCCTGGTTCGGGTATGTAAGAGATTGGCTTTACTGTTGGATATCCCACATATGTAGGAGTACACCCCTAGGATAGCCAATACGAATATAGGATTCCTTGGGAAGGTCTACTAATGTTATTTTCTAGTGCAATGTATTGCGAAAGTGGCTCAGATCTCTATGGCCTGGGCATTTGTGGGCAGAAAACTTAGCTCCGGAGAGAGCAGTATTTGGGACCCGGTAACTCAACCCAGACTAGGTGAATATATATTATGCTTAAATGGTGTATCCTAAAACTGCCATCACTGACCTCACAATTATGAGGTGTTCATGATTCTGTGGCTTCCCGTACTTATTGTTATTTTGACTGGGTTACCCCATTTTGCAGAGATCTCTTTTAATGTTTTTGTTTGAGGGAATATGGTGGGTGCGTTATGGGGTATATGAGAAATCAAAGTGTGTCTCACTTGCTAGTCCCCAGGGATCTATCTCTCTCTCTATCTATCTCTCTCTCTCTCTCTCTCTCTCTTTCTATCTCTCTCTCTCTATCTATCTCTGTCAGGTGTGTCCAGGGCACAGCCATCTCCTTTGGATCCAGACCCTGGGGGTGGACAAGTGCGGGAGGAACACCTGGGTGGGGGCGGGGGTCTTTGGGGAGTGGGGATGAGACAACCAATGGTGAGACACGGTATGCCCCCTTCGCCGTACCCATACCCCATCCTATTTTGTTGGATTCTCCCCCCTCTCCCCCCCCTTTCTACACAAAAACTGGGCTGAGGAAGAGGGCGACTGAGATTAAAGAGGCTAACACATACATATCTCATTGGACATGTCCCGGTAATCAGGTCAGGCAAAATCAGGCACTTGACCCTTAATCACATTCATATGATACCCATTAGCTCCCCCATACAGATAAAAGGTGGAACGTAGAGATAAGTCATATATGAACTAATCAAAACACTAACCAAAGATTAGCTGAAGATTAACTATTGAAGTAAAAGGGCATAAGAAGCAAAACACCCCACAGGAAAAGGGGGTAATTCTCCTGTCCTTAGGTGGTGTTGTAGTGGCAGGGTCAGTTAGGTTAGTTTTGGACAGCAGACAGTTTACTTTGAGGCATTCACTGACGTATGACGAGCACCTTAGTTAGTTGTTAGGTAGGGGCACCTTATAGAATAGGTAAAGTCGGGCCTTTTTCCTTTTCTTTGATAGAAACAGCAGTGAAATGGGGCATCACAGTCTGTGCCTCTCCTTCTGACCCTCCACATTATCTGGATCTGCCTAAGGAGATGTGTGTGGGCATCTGATATGATATGATATGATAGTTACTTGGGTGCTTTATAGGCGCTATATAAATAAACTATCTGGTTTGCATGCTTGAGGGAGGAAGGACTCCCAAGTCTGTATAGTTAAAACTTACCAGTACTAGCAGATGATCCATCACTGGAGAATGTCATTTCGGCTTTTGATACTTTAGTAGCAGTTATTCATCTGTGTTTTCCATAGCTAGGTGGGCAGAAAAATGACAGACTACCCACCACCATTAGTTTGATGTTGAATACCGAATGGCCAAGCGTAACCTCCTTAAATTAGTCGTTGACCGTAATCCAGGAAGAGCCGGGGTTGCTGTCGAGACTTGATTCGTCGTGAAGATTAGAGGGACCTCCGTCCCCAAGTACCACACAGGGAGAAATAAAACTACTCCCTATGCGATCCTTGAGGCCACAGGTGTGCGATGCTGGAATGCCGGAACGACATAACACTGGTAACCCCAAGGCCGCTGTAAGGAAAACAATGATTAGTACAAACGATCACAGTGACAGAATACCGGATGGAGTAGGGATGTCTGAACAGAGGCTTACCTAAGTGTAGTAGTGAAGTCACTGCTAACCACACGGGGACCTGGGAAACTGCTGCGTGCAGGCATGTGAGCAGCACACTCAGTCGCTAGTAATGGTGGATTAAGAAGGTAATCCAAGATTAAACACCACCTACTGGGCACACCTGAGTAGTCCTTGATGAAATGAACAACCAGAGTACTATCCGAGCAAGAGACGTGGATTCAGGTAAGTTCCTGAGCAAGGTAATCAATCCAGGGAAGAGCAAAAGAAGTCCGGTGAGAAGTCCTGAGGTCAAACAGCCAGGTAATCACACAAAAAAGCACCAAATCTGAAGGGAAAAGCCAAAAGAAGTCCGTAGTCCGAAGTCTGAGTTTGTATAAGCCAAGAGTCCTGCTCGAAATGCAAATGCCAAACAGAGTTGCGAAGGAACATCTGTAAAGCAATGTGAGCTTGCGAGGACGCTGTTTTTATCCCAATTGCTTCCTTGTCCCGTGACCAAAAACAGGGTCACGTGATCGGGATTTCCTCGTCACTTGATCCGGAAACAAACGTGACCGCCTGACTCTGCCTGACCCCACTCGCCACGGCAGTTGCCAATGCAGGAATGGATACAAACGGGACCGAATGCAACCTCCGCTTTGGTGTACGGACGCATATCTTACTCAAGGATTATGGTTCCCAAGCTGCTCATGCGGTCCCCATGCTGCATGTTTACTGAAGCTGGTAGGTGTTTGGAGAGAGGGTGTTGCGGGGAACCTATTTGGAACAGAGGGTGTTGTGGGGACCCTAGTGTGAGCGTGGATATGATGCATGACAGTTGCACATCTTAGGGTGCCCAGGAGAGAGTATATTTAGCTGGTAAAGAGGAAGGGGAGGATATGGCTCAGCAAACCATAGGAAACAATTGGTAGCAAAGCTTTGAAGGCGTTTTGGGAGTTAGTAGCTTGGGGAATGAAGAAAACGTACCCAAAGATATGAATGCTGAGACTGGAAAGATTACTCTAGGAAGTTGTACTCAACCCGAATGAGGGAGGCCTACGCAAACTTTTGCTGAACTGTGAAAGAACTTTGGAAAGCTGGAATAATTGACTTTAATGTGGAAGGCCAAGCGGGCCTCGACCCACGTTTTGAACTGCCTTTTGTTTATAACCTGAGCAAGAGTGTGTCATCCTGTTTACGGGGGTCTCCTTACTCTGTGCTGCCCAACGTGGGGAGGAGAGCTGACTCAGCCACATTGATCTTTTGTTAAAACACAGACTTACCTTTGCATAGACATTCTGCTTTACACACTTACACTTTTTGTATAAGAGATAGGGCATGCATTAGATTTTGTAAGTATAGGCCATTTTGATTTGAAATAGACTGACTAGGACTGTATTTTCTTTATTATTTGACGGTAGAGACTACTTCCATATTAGCTATAGGGCAAAGTAGGAGTTTTTCCAAACCCCTCGAATTGAATAAAGGTTTTGAAACATGTAACTCTTGTGTCAGTGACATACTTGTGATACCCTGCCTCACTTTAAGGTAAGCTTAAGATGATCTTTCTTCTTCTTACTAGCGTGCATCAGTGGGCAGTTATTCACTATTTGTGGAGGGTGTGGAAAACGAGAGCAAAGCTGAAATCAAGGTCAGAAGACCATGGGAGGAGCTAATAGTAAATGGGGAAATATTGAAAAATTGACTTAGCAAGGGATTGCCCTTTAGTTATGCAAGATTTGTTGTGGATCTGAGTGGGGTTTTATTTTTTACCTGTGTTACTGTTTATGGGGTTCGGATTAGTGAGTGCTACCTTTTGAAGTTTTTGTATGTTGTAATATTTATGGATGATTTTGAATGTATGTTTTTAATGTTTTTTTAATATTTCAGCTCTAAGGTTGCTATGATCATATTGTAGTCTCAGTTTTATAGATTTTAAAGGATTATCAACATATATAACATTATTTTGTATTAAATCTCTGTATTGTTATGAACTATTCTTTTATGAGATTATATCTCTGACGATGATGAATGTTGACACAAGTTAGTACAAAAATACCCTATTTACTGAGCAACACATATCCATTAAGTCTAGATACTAAAACTGAAGTAAAAAAATATATGCACCTATGCCATCATAGTTCATTGTCCAAACTGTGAAACACATTTCACTTCAGAATTCAAATAGTTCTGATTATTACCACTCTGTTATATCAGTAACCTAAAGTGAATGAAATATGTTAAACAAGATGACAGACGGTATAATGTGTCACTGCAAAACTAGCACTCAATATTAGGCTTAATGAGTCCAAGCCACATCCTAAGAACATGCTTCACTAATATCCAAGGTAGGTAACCAGGTTTTGTCTTTTTGTCTACTCAGGGGGAGATGCTAAATAGTTTTGAAGATCTCCTATAAGATGCAGTGGGGCTCAATGACACTACGTTCGTATTAAAACCAACTAACGTTTCCCTTGATAGGAAACGGGAGCTACCCATTCTAGTCACCTATGGGTGTCCCAGACAGGATGTTCATGCTCAGCTTCCACTACGAAAAGCCAAGCCAAGGTATATGCAGGGTAGAACATTATGCCCATTAGAATGAATAGGGAACTGGGGGGCTGCGATTCAGTTAGTGTCCTGCTCGCCCTGTGTGCGCCAAGATGGCAAGCATGCTAGCTCGCTGAGTGCAGCGGTCGAGAACAGCAGAGCGTGAGTAACGGGGGAGTGCTGCCTGGGTTCCCCTGATTATGTTGCCTAGAGGTTGGGGACAGGCATTGCCGATGGAGCGGCAGCGGACAGAGGGTCTGGAGGAGCGGATGCTATGATGCAGGGCTGGTGCGAGGCTAGCATACTAAAACTAAAGAACACTAAACTAGTGCCCAAAATATCTCTGGCTCGCACACTAATACATACAACAAAATTATACAAGGAGAGTTTGGCTAACTTTAGTTCAACAAAAAAGTTTCTTAATTCAAACTTAAAAGTTCTTGAATGTAATCCTTGCGACCAGGGGTGGACTTTTGGACACAGATGCCAACTTATTTACAGAGGTATACAACAATAGAGATGCATAACAGAGTGCTTGCCAGAGGTAACAACACAACAGAACAGATATACAGCGGGGGGTGGGATACAGAGGGGCTCTGTGGAGGTGTACAGCTGTACCGGTTGCTTGAAGGAGAGGTGGGCGGCGTCTAGCGAGTCAGTTGGCACGAGGGGCGAGGTGATGGCCTAGGTGTTGAGGCAGAGAGATTCCTTTAAGTGGTGGGTCTTGAATTATTTTCTGAACTGTAGGAGTGTGGGGACGAGTCTGATGCTGACGGGGAGGAGGTTCCATAGTCTTGGGGCATAGGCAGAGAAGACTTGTTTTCTGGTCCTTTACTTTTTTCAGCGGCGGATTTCAAGTCTGCACGTGTCCTGGCTTCTTGTGGTACCCTGTCCGCCGGAGGTGCTGAGTTTCTCCGCAAGGTAGTTGGGTGACTTGAGGGCGACTGCCTTTATAGATGATGCAGCAAGACTTGAAGATGATTTGTGCATGCAGTGGGAGCCAGTGAAGATCGATGAGGGCCAGGGTGATGTGGTGATATCTGCATAGACCCTTTATGAGGCGTCCAGCCGCATGTAGGCCACTTCTCAGGGGCACAAGGGAGGACGACGGGAGGCCTTCAAGGAGTGCATTGCCCCCATCCTGGTGGGATAGGACCAGTGCTTGAACAGTAGACCGAAAGCTGTCCAGAGGGAGAAAGGGCTTGACTTTCCGCAGGAGAGCTAATACCAAGCTATCTGAGTTTTCTTAGCAATGTGTGTTTGAAAGGAGAGGTGTTTGTCGATGTGGAACCCGTGCAACTTGGTGCAGGAGGTGAACTCGGGTGTGAAGCCCTCAGAGTTAATGGTTGATATTCAGGGCTGTATGTCTGGGTGTTTGGTGTTGTTGGTGAGGAGTAGGGATTGAGCTTCATGTATGCACTGGACATCCAGGACTGAATCAGCAAGAGGCAGGCTGTCATGATCTCTGCTTCCAAAAGATCAGGACTTGCCCGACTCCCTTGGAAGCAGATCCATAACCCCGGTTCCGAGTGCCAGCCAGTCCCAATTGGGACCTTTTGGACCCTGTCCTGGCGCCAGTGGCACCAGGCTCATAAAGATGCCCAGTCCCAGCGCTGGAAGCGCCGGGCTCATAATGCTTGGGTGGACTTACCTGCAGCAGACCATGCTGCTTACTTACCTGCCAGTTGAACCCTGATCCTCTTCTGTTTGGGACTACTTTTCCTGTTGGGTGGGGCAGGAGCCACTCCCTAGGTTCAGAACACTGGAACTCTTCTGGAAAGCAGGAACTCTTTTCTTACCTAGGCGTGGCTGTGGAAGGAGACACCTAAGCACTACAGGAGGCTATTTAAACCACACCCGATGGATGAATCTTGCTTTGCGTTATTCTGCATTCTCTGCAGCAGAACGCTCATCGTGTCTTCTGATCCTGGGCCTAAGGGAACAAAGGCTTACCATCCTGGAATCCAGTCTTCAGCAGCACCTGTAAAGACAAAGAAAGAACAGGTTAGCACTACGGTCTTCAGTGGCAGCGCATCTCTTACCTGGTCCATCGGCTGTCACCAACGCCTCGCGCTGCATTCCGGCATCTGAAAGACAAAGGCTTACCTACTCTTCGCATGCTCTGGAGGTCTTCGCACTGCATTCCGGCATCTGAAAGACAAAAGCTTACCAGCTCTTCGCACGCTCCGGAGGCCTTCGGCGCTTCATCCCGCATCTGAAAGACAAAAGAAGGTGCGTTTAAAGACATTGGGCAACTTTATTACTCACGTGCCATTACTCCTTCCCACGCCGAATCCAGTGGGTATTCCAGCACCCTTCAGCTTCTCTAAAGCTCCGAACTTGTACCTGTAAGATAAAAGGGACAGTTAGTGCGCATCGTGAAGCAGGCTACAAGCGCTTACTTACGTGCTTCCAGGCGCTTCTATTCCTCACACGGGTTCGATCCTCAACTCTCATCAGCCCGCCATCCGCCATCGCAGGAACCCTGCAAAACAAGAGATATCATTACAAAAGACTTTTAAGACATTTGAAGTGCCCAGAACTTACCGTTCGTGCAGTTAACGACGGACAGCAGTCCTCTGAGGTCAAGAGGCCTGCACCCTTATCCAGTGAAGAAACTGGTTACGGCACCCTGCCCCGAGGCAGATGGAGAGCTCGGCGTTCACTTACCTAAGGTGAGGGCGTTAACCTTTGGGGTTCTACAGGAGAAGAGAAAGGGAAGAGGAGAGAGGCACCCAATAACCCCAGTTCATTAATCCCATATTTTCTATCTGCAGACATCTTACTCTTCGAGTCAGACATACAGTGCACAGAGGTCCAGCCCAAAGAGCCAACCGTGTGTTACACATCACCTTTGAAGATACGGCATTCACCCAGTCAAGACCGGCGCCTCTGCGGGAATCAGGTGAGCGTTACACAGGTTTTGAGCCTATGGATGTCCTTGATCGAGTTGATCTGAAGGTATAGCTATGTGTGGTCAGCATTTTGGCGGATGTGGATGTTGTGTGTGGCTGGGAGGGCTCCCAGCGGCACCATGTATAAATTGAAGATCACTGGGGAGAGGATGGAACCCTATGGGACTCCACAGGTGGCAGTTAGCATTGGCGACCTAGAGGAGTCCATCTGAGCAAACTGCTGGCAGTTGGCGAGGTAGGACTTGAACCAGAATAGGCCAAGGTTGCTGATTCCCATGCGCCGATGTAGGGTGTCTACTGTGTAAAAAGCATCAGAGAGGTTGAGTAGAACCAGGAAACAGGGGTGGCTATCAAGGATGTTGAGGGTGTCGTCAACCACCTGTATGGTTGCTGTCTCCGTGCTGCATCTGGATCTGAACTCGGATTGGTAGGTTTGGATGAGATTGTTGGTGTTGATGTGTTGCTGCAGTTGTGCGGCTACCGCTTTCTCGATGATATTACCTAGGAAGGGAAGATGGGTGATAGTTACCTAGGTTGTCATGATCCAGCGTCCATTTCTTCAGTAGAGGGAGGATTTGTCCTGCTTTTAGGGTTGATGGGAAGGTGTCTTGAGTTAGGGAGCTGTTGATGATCTCCATGTAGGGAAGAAGGGCTTCTGCGGGGTGGGTCTCGAGGATGGATGTGGTTTTGAGGACGGGCAGGGTTTCTACGAGGTCCTATATTGAGTGTCTTGAATGTTGTCCAGTGTGTGTAGATTTCGCAAGGAGGGACCAAGCGGTGGGTCTGTGGATGCAGAGCTGGTATCTATGTGCTAGCAAATCTTGCTGATTTTGTTGTTGAAGAAGGTGTTGATGGCAGTGGATTTTCCGATGGACTGTGGTATGGAAGGGGCGAGTAGCGGGTTGACGCGGTGCTTAACCTCTTTGACAAGGGAGTTCCGCTTTTGTGGTCAGCTTCTGCTATGGTGTTCTGATAGAAGGCGGCCTTGGATGTGTTTGAGTTGTCGGCGGTTTGCTCCAAGTTCCTTAAGGAATGCCAGGTCGGATGCGGTCCCAGAACTGCCCCAGGTTTTCTCTTGTTTCCTGATGACTCTTTTGCTGAGGTTGAGTTCTTGCGTGTACCAGGGTGCTGATGTTTTTGGCTTGCGGGTGCGTTGTTTCAGAGGTCCGTGTCAGTTGATGGAGGCTGAAAGAGTGGTGTTGAGTGCTTCCAGTAGAGAGTCGCAGTTCGGTTGGGGATGTTCGGTCCATGTAAGGTGGAGGTTGCCGAGGTCTTACATGAGGGCTTTCACCAGGTAGTTCTTGAAGGACCTGAAGGTTTGTCTGATGGGTTTCTGCTAGAAGTGCTCGACTCGTGTGGTATGCAATGCAATGTTGAAAGGCACATTTAGTTGGTCAGACCAGTCAAGCAGCAGAGGAGAGCTGTAATGGAGGGAAGGCAGTGCAGTGATGATTAGGTTGAGGATGTTACCTTTCTCATGTGTTGGGTTGCTGTGCTATGTGAAGCTGAGGGTGTCGAGAAGACTGAGGAGAGCTTCCTTGATCGGTTTGGTGGCCTTGTTGCCTGGAAGGTTGTAGTCGCCTAGGAAGATGTTGTTGGCATGTATGAGGGACATTGTGGTGACCAGGTTGGTGACATCACTGATGAAGGCATTGTTGGGTTTGAGTGGTCTGTAGATGAGATGGAAGTTGACTGTGTCGTTCAGGGAGAGAGGTAAATGGCCGGATAGGACTTCAATGTTATCAACGTCAAGTCTGGTGCAGGGCCACAAGGTCTTGTGGACGACTGCAAGGTCTCTGCCTGTCTTGCTCGATTAGTCTCTGTGTTGGATGCTGTAGCCGTTGGGGAAAAGGACATCTAGGATGTGGGTGGAGGTGGGCGTCAGCAAGGTCTGGTGCAGAAACAGAGAAATATGTTTGTCCCGACAAAGGAGAGACTACGCATGCTGGGCCTCAAATATGTTTATCTACCCAGCTAGACTGAAAGTGCTTTATAAAGGAAAGGTGATTTTCATTGACACTTCAGAGGATGCTAATTCTTGGATGGACCACTGTGGCTTGAAGGACCGGCCTGTGGATGACGGTCTTAATAGGTGCGGGTAGGGTCCTTGAGCTCACTGATGTTTTGATCCCGGCTGCTGATTGATGGCCACGGCTGACTGGGGAAGCAACCAGTTGTATGAGCACTGCACTACTCTCCCACGGCGTGGGACGTCTGACAACCCCAGATTTATAACTGGTACCTAGCCCTTGCTGGTACCCTTTGCCCGCTACCCCTATGGAGGAGACTCATCATGTGGGAACGGGTAAGCTCGAACGGCGTGATGCTGTTGAGCCCTGTTGTTGCCCCCCTGTTAGGGGCGATTTGTTGATGTTATGGACAGGTTGGCTTTTGTTGTTATGGTTGGTTGCAAGCATCTTTGATACTGTTGGCACTGGTGGGGAGCAGGGTAGGGGGTCTGCAATGTGTACGTTGAAACAAGGAGTTGGCTGAGTGGGGGATGATTGTGGACAACGTGGGGGACTCCAAGACCCTGTCTGTGTGATGCAGCTGTTTGTGAGGACCACACTCTATTTAGCTGGAAGCGCTTAGGGTGTTGACCTTGATTGTCAGGGGTATGGGCTCATACATATAGAGAAACAGGGCGAAGTCCTATCTTTGCAGGAGGAAAATATTGGTGGCTCTGCTATAAGGAATGCATCTGCTCCCTGCGGAACTGGAGAGTGTGTTTGCCAGTTGGTGAGGCATGGGATTTGGGTCTATTTATTCGCAATATGCCAGGGGGGTCTTCTTGGTGTGAATAGATGCTGCGGTACCATTTCAGCTAATTGACATTGACAAGGAGGGCAGGTGGGTCATAGTGTATGGCTTTATTGAGCGCCAAGTTCTATACATAGTAAACTCCTACTCTCTGAATCAGGCGATTGTTGCCTTTCTTCGCCCATTGAGTGGTAGGCTGGCCCATCACGCGGATATGTGACAAATGTGGGGCTTTTACAGCACGCTCTACCGGCATAAAACACTTGTTGACCAGGGTGAGTTGTGCTTGACGCTCTCTCAGATTCAGCTGCAGCGGTTGACTGCTGGGCAGGCCTCTGCTCTAGAATTACCACCAACTGAGGAGGAAAAAGGAGGATGACTGGGTCCCTGGCGACAGGGAAGCCTCTCGGGGCGACAGACTCCCTTCTGAGTTCTACGAAGATTTTAGCACTAATCTTACTCCGTTTCTACTATGCGAGAGACAATGATAGTCCCCATATTGATATCTCAGAAGCCGGCAGACTTGGGCGAATCGTATCGTCCTTTGGCGATGTTAAATCAGGATGTTACAATCCTTACAGCACTATTAGATGGATGTTTCAAACAGGTTATTGGCACTTGTCCCGGGTCGTAGCAACTCTATGAACCTATGCTGCCTGAAAGATGTCATTGACCAGACTAACTCACATAGCGCCCTGTATGTGGTAGCATCTTTGGATGCTATGAAAGCATTCGATTCAGTTTACTGGGAATGGATATATGTGACTCTGTAGGGCTTTGGGTTTGGCGAGGGCTTTATTCAGTGGGTCAAGTTATTGTACACTGACCCCGTAGCGGAAGCAGGGTGGGCAGACAGGTGTCTGAGACTTGGTTCATACAGAAAGGCACTAGGCACGACTGCCCACTGTCGCCAATGTTTTATATAATGGCATTGGAGCCGCTGAGTGAGTTTTCTGAGGCAGGAATTGATCTGGGTGGGTCTTGACATGTCATTTCCCTCTATGCAGATAATGTTCTTTTGTGCCTATGCGAGCCTGAGCACAATTTATCTATGGTTCTGTAGATGCTGGACAACTTTGCAGGATTGTCGGGTTTCTCCTTCAGTAGGCAGAAGTCATGCCTTTTTCACCTTGGCAGGGCTGAATCATTGTGACACCCGAGACTTGCCGGACTTGGGACTGGTGTGGGAGGTGCACACATTTAGGTACTTGGGCATACATATTGCACACACACACCAGAGAGTATGCATGACAGGAACACTGTCAGGGTGTTGGACGGTGTGAAGCGGTCCATGGCGTTTTGGAGTAGCTTGCCCTTGTCGGTAATGGGGCGTGTGGCGATTGTAAAAATGGTGGTGCTGCGGCACCTGTTATACTCATTTGCCAGTTGTATTAACATTGGATTTATTGACATTAGGGAATACAATATGTTCGGGTATGCTACAGACTGATGTAAGGTAGGCATGGTATCACAAGCATGACTCTGACACAAGTTTTACAATTTTCAAAACCTTTTATTCAATTTGCGTGGTTTGGAAGAACTCCTACTTTGCCCTATAGCTAACATGTGAGTAGTCTCTACCATCAAATAATAAAGAAAACACAGTCCTGGTCAGTCTATATCAAATTAAAATGGCCTAAACTAACAAAACCTAATGCCTGCCCTATCTCTGATACAAAAAGTGTGTAAAGGGGAGTGTATATGCACAGGAAAGTCAGTGTTATAACATAAAGGATCAATGTGGCTGAGTCAGTTCTCCTCCCCACTTTGGACAGCACAGAGTAAGGTGGCCTCCGTAAACAGGATCACAAGCTCTGGCTCAGGTTATAAACAAAAGGCAGTTGAAAATGTTGGTCGAGCCCCGCTTGGCCTTCCACGTTAAAGTCACTTATTCCAGCTTTCCAAAGGTTCTCTCACAGTCCAACAAAAAGTTTAGGTAGGTGTCCCACGGTCGGGCTCTGACCTCTCAAAGCATCAATAGTTCACGTAGGCCTCCCTCAGTTGAGCTCAGACCTTTCAACCACAAAATTCATGATTCAATGTAGATCTTACTCATCCGGGCTCAGACTTTGTAATCACAGCACTTGCAGGGGTTCTCTTCCCCAAGCTTTCTTCACATTCATTAGGGATTCCCTTCCCCTAACCTATTCCACGCTTTCGGTCTCCCTCAGTCGGGCTCGGACCTTTCACTGATATCAAAGTCTTTCGAATGTGCAAGGCTTTTACCATAAACATATGCAGGACTGCTTCGACTTTCACTTCAGCTTTCCTATACACTATTTGTCCAAATGTATTTTGGTGTTGGTAGTTCCATACCACAAGTACAAAAGTTCAAGGGAATCTTCCTCTTAAAGCAATCACCTTTCAACTTCCCCTTTCCTCTGGGTTAATCTTGACCATTTGCACTTTTCAGAGTTTGTTCACTTTATATCATGACATCAAGCATTTTGCTGAGACTTTCGAGTGGGCTTCTTCCTTTCGCCGAATAACTCCACTACTCTGTATCAATGGCTTCATAGTTAAAGGAATCTTAAGGTTCAATACTGGTTTGCTTCCTTTCGCGTCTCATCAGCATGTGCGCAACCTTCACTTGAAAGATACACTGTTGCGGCTTCAATCTTTCTTGGACTTACACTGGCTTTTCAGGTCTTTCACTAACTCACCGGCTGTGTGCATTCATTTCTTGTCTTTGCGTCTTTGAATCACGAGTCAAGGTTAATTCCTCTGGGCGGGTTGCCGGCGTCATTGAAACACAATGCAGGTTTCTTCTTGTCTGCGATTTGGCTTTCTCCTTATCTCATTCACGGTTTCCCAGAGGCAACAACCTCCTGCAGGGAACTTCAGGGTTTCTCTATCCCCTGCTCTCGTCCCTCGATCGGTCACCCTGCTCCAGTGGGTTCGCCTTCACCCCAAAAGATCTGCTCCTTCTCATGTTCCACCTTGCTCAGAGTGTGTCCCCATATTCCACCTTTTATCTGTGTCGAGGGAGCTAATGGGTATCGGATGAATCTGATTATGGTCAAGTGCCCGACTTTTCCTGACCTGATAAGCGGGACATGTCCAATGAGATATATATGGGTTAGCCTTTTTCCTCTGTCGCCCTCTTCCTCAGCCCAGTGTTTGTGTAGAAAGAAGGGGGTTGGGACGTTGGAGAATCTAACAAAAAAGGATAGGGGACAGGAATGGGTGGAATACTGCATCTCACCATCTGTTGTCTTACACCCACTTCCCGAAGACCCTCCACACAGGTGATCCTCCCATACTGGTCCACCACTAGGTTCTGGATCTAAAGGCGATGGCTGTGCCCTGGCCACCTGAGAGAGAGCTCACCAGGGATCAGCAAGTGAGATACCCTTTGGCTTCTCACACAATGCACATTGTTTCATTGCAGCTGGGTTCTTCCAGCGCTTGGATTCCATGCTTAGGGATTTTCAATGGGGCTGCGGCAGACATATGAATTCCAGAGGCAAACTGTTCCCTGCTCTAGGGGCTGCGTTCTGAAAGGCCACCTTTGTGGCTTTGATAGTTCTACATCTAGGGATCATCAAATGGTCCCTATTACTGGATCTCAGAGCTCTCGTATAGCTTTTTTCCTTGAATAAGACTTGAAGATGAACAGGCATCTTGGACTATCGATATTCTGTACAATTGCAAGTAGTCAAATTAGCAACCTCGACTCCACCGGGAGCCAATGCAAGCCACGTCTAGCCTTGGATATGTGGTCTCTCTGGGAGAATCCCAGCACTACGCGAACTGCACTATTCTGTATAACCTGCAATCGGCCCAATCTCTGCTTTATTGATGCCGACCAGCAAGCTACTGCAAAAATCCATTTTGGCCCAGACAATGGCCCTTGCAATGGTCTCAGCATTCACCTGAGAGATAAACGGTTGAAGATGGAACAGAAGTTTAATATAATAAGCAAAGGACGCAAGGCTCTCCAGATGCGCCCTTATATTCAAGTATTGATCAAGAACAAAGCCCAGTGTCTTAACCTTCTTTTGGGCAATTATTCTGGTGTCCTGAATAAGAAAACTCTCATATACAGGACCCAGTTTCCCAATCAGGTTAGGGGTACCGAGGACCAATAACTCTGTGTTATCTCTGTTTAATGCAAGAGCATTTTGCACCATTGCTCTTTCGATGAGGGTGTATATTTTAACTGCTCTTCATCTTCATCATGTGTACCATTAATTGGAATAACACACTGCATGTCATCAGCGTAATTTGTTAAGGTAATCCCTCTTTGCTCTAAAAGTGAAAAGAAGGTCACTGTGCAAATATTGTAAAGACAGGGTGAAATACATGATCCCTGCGTGGCACCAAATTTCAGTGTCATGGGCAAAGCCTCTGCTTCCTCATAGAAGACTCTACAGTCTGATTCCTCAAAAATTATAAGACTTATTGAGACGCTGCACTTGAGAAATTTGCGACGTCCCCCACCCTGGTGACCATAATAGAATGATCGACGAGGTCGAAGGCCACCGATAGATCCAGCAACATCAAAATGGCAGCTGCTCCATTATCCACACGTTCCAGCAGTCTGGCTTTAAGTTTGAGCAGCGCAGTTTCTGACCCAAATCCCGCCCTGAACCCAGATTCATGGTTGTTAAGAATAGGGTACTTATTAAGATGTGCTGCAATTTGGACATACGCCAGCCGATCTAGAATTTTGAGCAGGAATAGGTCTATAGTTCAAGGGCATATCTGCAGATAGGCATGGCTTTTTAAGAATAGGAGTGATCCACGCCTTTTTGAATCCCTGAGGCACAGAATTTTCTCGAAATTAGGCAGGCATTTACAAATTTGCAGATGGCATCCAACATAATGGGAGAGAAGGCTGTAATAATGACTGCCGAACAAGGGTCACCTTTGCATTTGGTCGTTTTTTAACTGATCCACAATAGTTGATAGCTCTTGAACTGAAATATCAGTAAAACTAAATTGTGGAATAAGAGGTCAGCTAACATAATCTACAATGACTTCATCTGCTGATACCTTAGCTTGACTCCCTTGTTTGGAGGCAATATCTGTTTTAATCTTACATAGTTTGCCCTGCATAGCATCCTTGATAGCTGTACACCAGCCAGAACCATTAACAATAAGGCCAGAATCCTGTATATGAGGCGTCTCTTGCTCTTTAAGGATTTTAAAAAGCTCCTTAACATCTGATTGAGCCTTCTGGTTTCTTTTGTTAAAGGTATTTTATTTTTTGCCTCAACAATGGCTGATTTATACACTTTGGCTGCTCCTTTATAGGCTGCCAGAGTCAACAGGGAGTTGTATTATTTCCACTGGTAGAATGCCTTTAAAGTAATCGTTTTGAGCCTCTTGAGTTCCGGAGAGAACCAAGAATTACTATTTCGCACTTCCTTACTTTTCTTTTTTACCGGTGCCAGGATATTAGAGATATTATCAAAAAAGTAGATCTAAGAAGATTTTACATAGCTTCAGATGACTCTAGGTGAAGTGAAGTCGCAAATACGGGACCCAACAATGGTTCAATGCGCTCCCTTGTTAGGTTCTTCAGGTTTCTACCTCGGAACACTTGAGAGTATGCTCCCTTCCTTTTCACAGGGAATTCAGAGTGTACCATAAACTGCACAAAATAATGGTCTGACTAAGGGCGTGGTGAAACCGAGAAGTCCTTGGTAACCATGTTGAGTGTGAAAACCCAGTCAACGATATCCCCTTTACAATGAGTAGGAGCATGAACCTTCTGTTCAAAACCTATATTTGATAGTACAGATTCCAACTCAAGAATTAGATTGTCAGCATCGTACCCAAGCCATAGATTAAAAACCCCCAATATTAAGAATCTTGTCTTGAGTTTTAAAAAAGGGAGTAAATAATTAGATAACATATTGGAGAAGTCATCTACAACTACAGGAGGTCTATATAACAAGAGAATATTAATAGATTCCGCATTAAGTCCTACTTTAACTAATAATAACGCAGTCCCTTGCGCATGGGGCCCTTTTACTTGCCATACAGTAAGATTAGATCTGAAAATTGACGTGATCCCCCAACCCCTGCCAACAACCCTATCATGTCGTAACATTCTGTAACCCTCATGGATAGCTAGACTTAGAGAAGGGCCAGCAGCATCATGGCCCAAGGTCTTGGTAAATGCACAGACATCAATATCATGTTCACCAATATAAGTGGCTATTTCCGCAGCCTAGTGTTCAACAACATTAACGTAAGGTCTAAGACAGTGATAAAATTAGCTCTGGCGGGGGAAATTCCCAGATGTGTTCTCCTGAGAAAAACTGTTCTTCTCCTGGGTGGCCAATAGCTCACAAGGAAAAGGTGCACCTACTTGACCAAGATGTAACCTAGCTGCACAGCTCCAATACGGAGATGTGACAAAGTGGGACTCGCTTCCTGATGAGACACATACAGGGGTTGGGGGGGCGTTCAGGGACTTTGCCGTCCTGACACAGACACAGGAGCCCTCCAAAGGTCAATTCTTAAGGTATCTCCGGATTGCTAAGATTGCGAAACGCAAGTGGCCCAATTGATCAGGGAAACCAGAGCCTAATAGTCTGCTGTCTTTATTGTATGAGTTGGGGGCTGAGTGGAGAACGGTATCCAGGCTGTATGGATGCTTGTTGAATGCGACGTTTGAGAGGGGCACGAAACTGACACAGCAATGGAAAACTGATATTGGGCCAGCCACTGAGCAATACCCAATGGGATAATGCGCTATACTTTTGTTAAGAAGGTGTCTCGCAATGCCAGATTTCGCCTTATCCAGCTTAACTTGTTACATAGCACATATGACTTCCCATAGAGTTACTACATTTGAGGTAATGCCTAACTGCCCCTTGTGCAAAGATGATAATGCGAATATCATACATATGTACTGGAATTGCATAAGCATAAAAATATATGCGAAAATATTGGCCAACAGTTTCCTTCCATATATGTCTGAGTTGGTGCACGTAGACCTATCAGGCTTCATCCCGGGTAGGTCGACAGCCCGGAATTTGCGCAGACTGTTTGGTACGGTAGCTCAGCTAAACCCAGAGGTACCCGCTGCAGCAATGATATTAGACATCGAAAAGGCTTTCGATTCAGTCTCGTGGAATTTTTAGTTTGGGGCATTAAGACACTTTGGCTTGGGAGATGGATTCATAAAATATGGTAAGCTGTTGTACAGAGAGCTCAGCACCAGGGTACATACTAATCAGAACTACTCTGAACCATTCACGCTCGTGAGAGGCACACGGCAGGGGTGTCCCTTCTCCCCTTTACTGTTCGCTCCGATTATAGAGCCATTAGCGGGTAGGATCAGAGTGTTCCATGGCCATAGGGGAATATGTGGGGGCCCCCCCAGGTGATCATTGTATGCCAATGATACTCTTTTATGTTTTAGGAACCCTAAAGAGAACACTGGGCCTATTCTAGCGGAAGTTGACAACTTCACATACTATTTCGGCTACAACATTAACACCACAAATTCAGAACTATTCCCTTTAACAATGCGCTCCCTTGTTAGGTTCTTCAGGTTTCTACCTCGGAACACTTGAGAGTATGCTCCCTTCCTTTTCACAGGGAATTCAGAGTGTACCATAAACTGCACAAAATAATGGTCTGACTAAGGGCGTGGTGAAACCGAGAAGTCCTTGGTAACCATGTTGAGTGTGAAAACCCAGTCAACGATATCCCCTTTACAATGAGTAGGAGCATGAACCTTCTGTTCAAAACCTATATTTGATAGTACAGATTCCAACTCAAGAATTAGATTGTCAGCATCGTACCCAAGCCATAGATTAAAAACCCCCAATATTAAGAATCTTGTCTTGAGTTTTAAAAAAGGGAGTAAATAATTAGATAACATATTGGAGAAGTCATCTACAACTACAGGAGGTCTATATAACAAGAGAATATTAATAGATTCCGCATTAAGTCCTACTTTAACTAATAATAACGCAGTCCCTTGCGCATGGGGCCCTTTTACTTGCCATACAGTAAGATTAGATCTGAAAATTGACGTGATCCCCCAACCCCTGCCAACAACCCTATCATGTCGTAACATTCTGTAACCCTCATGGATAGCTAGACTTAGAGAAGGGCCAGCAGCATCATGGCCCAAGGTCTTGGTAAATGCACAGACATCAATATCATGTTCACCAATATAAGTGGCTATTTCCGCAGCCTAGTGTTCAACAACATTAACGTAAGGTCTAAGACAGTGATAAAATTAGCTCTGGCGGGGGAAATTCCCAGATGTGTTCTCCTGAGAAAAACTGTTCTTCTCCTGGGTGGCCAATAGCTCACAAGGAAAAGGTGCACCTACTTGACCAAGATGTAACCTAGCTGCACAGCTCCAATACGGAGATGTGACAAAGTGGGACTCGCTTCCTGATGAGACACATACAGGGGTTGGGGGGGCGTTCAGGGACTTTGCCGTCCTGACACAGACACAGGAGCCCTCCAAAGGTCAATTCTTAAGGTATCTCCGGATTGCTAAGATTGCGAAACGCAAGTGGCCCAATTGATCAGGGAAACCAGAGCCTAATAGTCTGCTGTCTTTATTGTATGAGTTGGGGGCTGAGTGGAGAACGGTATCCAGGCTGTATGGATGCTTGTTGAATGCGACGTTTGAGAGGGGCACGAAACTGACACAGCAATGGAAAACTGATATTGGGCCAGCCACTGAGCAATACCCAATGGGATAATGCGCTATACTTTTGTTAAGAAGGTGTCTCGCAATGCCAGATTTCGCCTTATCCAGCTTAACTTGTTACATAGCACATATGACTTCCCATAGAGTTACTACATTTGAGGTAATGCCTAACTGCCCCTTGTGCAAAGATGATAATGCGAATATCATACATATGTACTGGAATTGCATAAGCATAAAAATATATGCGAAAATATTGGCCAACAGTTTCCTTCCATATATGTCTGAGTTGGTGCACGTAGACCTATCAGGCTTCATCCCGGGTAGGTCGACAGCCCGGAATTTGCGCAGACTGTTTGGTACGGTAGCTCAGCTAAACCCAGAGGTACCCGCTGCAGCAATGATATTAGACATCGAAAAGGCTTTCGATTCAGTCTCGTGGAATTTTTAGTTTGGGGCATTAAGACACTTTGGCTTGGGAGATGGATTCATAAAATATGGTAAGCTGTTGTACAGAGAGCTCAGCACCAGGGTACATACTAATCAGAACTACTCTGAACCATTCACGCTCGTGAGAGGCACACGGCAGGGGTGTCCCTTCTCCCCTTTACTGTTCGCTCCGATTATAGAGCCATTAGCGGGTAGGATCAGAGTGTTCCATGGCCATAGGGGAATATGTGGGGGCCCCCCCAGGTGATCATTGTATGCCAATGATACTCTTTTATGTTTTAGGAACCCTAAAGAGAACACTGGGCCTATTCTAGCGGAAGTTGACAACTTCACATACTATTTCGGCTACAACATTAACACCACAAATTCAGAACTATTCCCTTTAACGACTGTACCACTAACCAAGGGAATTGGGAGTGTCTCTGCCAGACATTAGTCCTGGTTGCGCGAGCCTTACCCAGATTATTTAGCTCACCACCTTTCACAGAGGAGAAATATCCAAAACATATCTGGGCAGTCCAGCACCGAAATGCTAGGCAATTCTACTCTGAACAAGAGTACCAACAGCAACCCCAGACAAGTGTTTCGGTCTGGTCGGACCTCACCAGTAGGGTGGAGCTGTGCCTCTCTAAGAATAGTGAGCAAAGGGTCGACGTCTGGATTCCCTTAGTAAATTAGGGTGAGACCCAAAGCTACTTAAATTATGCAAATTAACAAGGGGGGTCCTGGGAGTCTCTCTGCCAGACATTATTCCTGGTTGCGAGAGTCAGTGGTTTATCTTTCTTTTGCTTGAAGAGGAGGATAAGGTATAGTCCTTACAATTTACGAATTGATGTTGCACCCCTAAGTTTGTCCGAAGAGACTTCACAGATGACGCTGTGATTAGGCCTGTAGGATTCGCTTGGGAGTTTCTTGGTGTATGGATAGGTTCAGCTACTAACATCAGCTCTAGGTTCTTCACAGCCCACTTCGATAGCCATTCGATCATCCCTGTAGACAGCACTTCTCAGATTATACGTGGAGGGGCCCTAGTTAAACCTAGCACCTATGTTAGATTTAGCACCTTCTAATTTTTGCAATTAGTTCCTTCGAGTCAATACTTCAAAATTAATTATCTCCAACGAAATTCTCGGTAGATGGAATTCAGTTCGTCAAATACTAGGCCTCCAATAGACAGAGCGTAGAAGGCATGTAGCAAGTAGTCCTTGTAGACACAACAAGGGTTGTTTCAGTGGTGAATCCCCATGGGGAGAGCGTTAGAGTTCAAAGGCTGTAATTGCGACAGTCGCACCAACAGCTTGATTAAGGGGTTCTTATAATATTCTGCGGGATACAGGTTCTCCTAATAGTCTGTTTTGTCTGTAATGATTGTTTAAGCAGAACAGAGAACGTTGGAGCTGAAAACCGATAAATGCCAGCAGTCACTACATTGTTTCCATTAGGCAACCAAACGACCAAACAATCCTCAAAGAAACGCGTGAAAAGATGTGAAAAAGGTTGTGTACAGTACTTACTGCCTATTAAAAAGCAACGTCCACCGCAGAACACGCAAAACACTTGCTCCTCACTTCGCTTCACGAAGTCGTTTTGTTTATGTAGTCCTCCCTCTTAAAGGAGCAGCACAGCACAATAGCTCCTCCAGCAGGGGCAAGGGAAAACACATCTGTTATGATGAGGCAGACACGGTATGAAAGGAGGCCACACTTTGAGGATGTTGACAACAGAAGTTTATTCAGTATTATCCTTAAGACAACCCCCAGCCTCAGGTAGCTCCTGATAGCTCACCTTTTATATATTTATTTATTCATATTTTTAAAGCGCACATCAGCCGTGGGGCATCGTGGCGCTGTTACAGATAAATACATCAAGCTGGTTACAGTGAAAGGCAAATGGTTACAAGGCAAAATTTTCATTACAGGATAATGTATACAAATATTGGTATTACAGGCACATATCATTACGGTACGGTTGAGGGCAGGTGAAGGTGAAGGAGGGGAAATGGTTAATTGAATAGTGTAGTTTTGAGAGAATTGCGAAAGGAGTACAGCTCTGAGTCAGTTGGGGAGAGCAGTCCAGAGATTAGGTGCTATGTGGGGGAAGCCAATGCTGCCGGTTTTGGCTCTTCTTATAGTGGGAACTCAGAGTTGGTTAGCATGGTGGCTTCTTTTCGGACGGATGGAAGATTTCTTGGTTATGGTTTCAGATAGGTAGGGGGGTGCTGTGTGATTGATGCATTTGTGTGTGAGAGTGAGTATTTTGAAATTGATTCTTTCCTTGACTGGGAGCCAATGTGCAAGTCTTCTGGCCTGTGATACATGGTCAAATTTGGGGATGTGTAGTGCAGCACAGAGAGCATTATTTTGCACTATTTGGAGCCTGTTTGTTTTTGGTTGATGTGCCAGCTAGAAGGGCGTTGCAGTAGTCCAATCTGGCTCCTATAGTAGCTCTGGCTATGGAGAGGCAGTTGGGTGCGGTAAGGTAGGATTTTATGGCATAAATGAGTTTGTGGTCAGTGCGGATGCAGAGGAGATGGCGCTGACTTGTCTAGTCATGGAGAGTGTGGCGTCACTGGAGCTTCCAACGCCCCTCACATTCTCAACCTATAAACAATAAAAAGTTTACTTAGAGACAGTAACCAGGTATGGGTGTTCTAAAAACCACCAAACCTGGAATGTATGATGTCATCTAAGGAGCCTATGCTCCACATGCTAAACTAAGTGTGGAAAAGAGGAGAGATAAATCCTTTCCTAACACCTCCCTTCTTTCCGAGATGCAACAAATGAAATAAGGTTTTAACCTCTACTCAGATAATTAAATTTTGAAACATGCACAAGAACACCAGGTGGATCTGACTCAAATTTTTAAAACCGATTTGTCCTGTGCTTGTCTGCTCATCCACAAGCTTTTCCAGTAGGCTTGACTACTTTATCGCTCCTCCTCCTTACTCTTTGCACCATTCTTGACAACTGGCACTCTTTCTTTGTCCCATACAGCTCCACCCTCCACCAGTACCGATGAACCCAAATCCTTCACAAGTAGCTTGGGTTCCAAAAACACGGGAGAACCTTTACGTACCTTGGTTGGCAACTTAACTTTGATCCAATCACCTTCAGTAACCTTTAGCGTCCTGCAACAATTTATCCAATCATACCTACACTTAGCTTTGCTACCACTTACCTACATTCTGTCCCACACCCTTTCCACATCTACATTCACCATCTTTGACCTCCCCATCCAACCGGGACACAGGTAGGTATTGGGCTTCCTTCCCCTTAAAACTGCAAATGGGGACACGCCCGTGACAATGTGTGGAGCCAGGCGATATTGAAACGTTCTCTCCATTATGGTCCTGAACCAATCACCTCCCGTAGTCACTGCAATCCTTATTGCTTCCATGAGCGTTCTATTGAATCTCTCAGAAAACCATTCCGTTGAGGATGGTAAAGTGCTGTGTTCACTTGTTCAACCTCATACTTCTTTAAACATTCTCTACATTCTTTAGACACCAATTGTGTACCATTGTCTGAAATGCACCTTTTTGGGAAACCTTCCCTCCAGAACAACTGTTCTAAAAACTGAATTATTTTTAAACTTGAAATTTCCTTCAGGACACATACCTCGGCCCAGTTTGAAAGAAGAACAACAACTACTAGTAAATAAGTGTCTCTAGAGCCCCTTATGTTAAAGGGTCCGAGCAAATCCAGCGCCACCTCATACCATGGTAATCTTGGACTGTCCCGAACAACCATGGGAACCTTTTGAACAGTGAGACCTTTGTCCCTTCTATGCACTCTGAACAGGCCAAAACCTGAGCCTCCACTTCTTTATCTAATCCTGGCCACCAAAAATCCGCTCTCACTAGCCCCTTAGTTCTCGCTACTCCCAAGTGGCCCACATGGGCTAAATCAATCACAGCATTCCTCATACCAATCGGAACTACTAATTGATGCCCATGATACAAATAGTTAGTTTCTACCCATAACTCTTTCTTCACCTTGGTAAAGCCTTCTGCACCTATTTCCTGTCCTCTAAAACTGTTATTCTTTACCATGTTGAGGACTTTCTTATACACCTCTTCCTCATTACATGCAGCATCCCACTCAGTCCTCTGAATGCTATTCTGAACCTGAAAAATGTCCAACAAATGTTCATCTAGACTCATACCTTGCAAATCACTTTCGCTTTGTTCCACACATCTCGACAAAGCATCTGCCACAAAGTTATTCTCACCAGAAATGTGTACCATGGAAAACCTTAAACCCTGCATGGAACTCACCCATTTCATTATGTGGCAAGATACACCCTCTAATCCCTTTTTTGAAAATATGCTCACCAACAGTTTGTGGTCGGTACATATCACAAATTCTCTCCCTCACAAGAACCTCTTATATTTCTCTACTCCCCACACACATGCCAGAGCTTCCTTCTCTACAATCAAATACCTGGTTTCAGGGTCATTGAGGCTTCTGGAAGCAAACACAATTGTATGTAGTCCTACTTTATCCTGTTGCATCAAAACTGCACCAAGTCTATGATCACTGGCATCAACAAAAATAATTGTTTCCCTTCCTTCCTCAAATCCTGACAGAATGGGAGCATTAACCACTGCCAGCTTTATGTCTTTAAACTCTGCTTCACATTTCTCATCCCTCTTAAAGTTCACCCCTTTGCGTGTCAGCCTCTGCATGTTCCTGGTTTTATCTGCCAACCCTCTAATAAATTTTCCATAGAACTCAATCAATCCTAAATAAGACAATACATCAGCTTTGCTCTTGGGAGACATGTCCTTAATCGCCTCTATGGCATCTTCTTTTGGTCTGACTCCACATCCAGAAATCTTGTGCCCAAGATAGACGACTTTCCTAGCTTTAAACGTGCATTTTTCTTTGACAATTGTTAATCCAGCCTTCTCCAAAATTCCCAGAACCCGCTTGAGTCTCACGTTCTGTTCTATCTCGTCAGCACCACACATTAGAATGTCATCTTGATAACACATTACTCCTACTTCACCCCCAAACAGCTTATACATTATGTTTTGAAACACACTGGCTTGCGGACACTAGTCCAAAAGGCATTCTCACACATCTGAACAATCCTATGGGAGTTATGGAGGCTGTGAGATCTCTGGAGTCCTTGTGGAGTTCTACTTGGTGATGAGCTGATTTCAAATCAAGTATCGAAAAAACTGTTGCACCTTACACGCCCACCAACAAATCATCAATCCTTGGAAGGGGAAATATTTCAGCAACCACCATACTATTGAGATGTCTAAGGTCAATACAGAGTCTTATTTGACTATTTGCCTTTTTAACCACTACAATGGGACTCACCCATTCAGAGGTCTGTATTCTCTCTATAACTCACTCACTCTCCATCCTTAGTATCTCATTCTCTACTTCCTTGCACAGTGCAAGGGGTACTGTGTGTAATTTAGCAACTTTGGGAACAGCTCCCCTCTTTAATCTAATCTTGTGTACGAATCCTCTCAAACACCCCAACTTTGACACATGCTTCACCTCCATCTTTTCTGCTGCATTGACCTATGTTTCAACATCTCTCACCATTAGCACTTGTTCAGGATTGCTGGCTTCCAGCCTGATCTTCAAGGCTGCTTGGTCGCTCCAAGACAATAACTTGCCACCCTTGGTTGCTACGTGAATAGTGGTCATAGCTTTTCTCCCTTTGTACTCAACCTTTCCTTCAAAACACCCTATGATTTCAACAGGCACATCCCCATAAGCATTTGCCTTGACCCCATCTTTCCACAAAGTGCAACACTGGAATTTGTTTCTCCATACATCAATACTAATCGGTGTATAATCTGCCCCACTGTCAATTATCATTTTCACCGGTATACCTGCAATCACAACATTAGCATATGGTTTGGGTATTCTCACTTTCCCTTCCACAGCATTGACTGAGAACACAATTTCCTTGCCCACATTTTCAGAATCGTACATTTCCTCATTGGCATAAATCTCATTCACTTGACCATTCGAAAAATTCTTGCAACATCGTTCTAAGTGTCCATTTCTTCCGCACTTACGACATATTGTGTGCTATGCAAAACTTTCCCTGTCCACGGCTAAATGTGTGGTGCTTCCACACCTAAAACACCTTCTACTGGGCATGCCTCTACCACCCTCTCTGAATGTTCCGGCACCTCTCATTGGTGTCTTTGTGTCTCTTCCCACCATCCACGGACGTCCCCCCAACCCCTGTTATCTAAACTTCTCTGCTCCACTACCCTTTTGTCCCTCTCTGGTTTCCTGGAACCTTCAGTTGAGAACGATTTGGAAGACGCCTTATGGACCTTATTCACCAAACCAACTTCCACTTTGGGCTTCTCTCGGGATTGGTCAGATCGGAGAGCATTGATACATTTCTCTGTATGCGCCACCATTTTAGAAATTTCAATTGCTCTGTCTAGTGTGGGATTGCGTTCTTTCCAGAGCTCTTTTCTAACATTGTCATTAGTATACTTGATCATAAGTTGATTCCTCAGATGTTCGTCATGACAATGCGTGAAACTACACTTTACTGCCAATCCCCTCAGTGCCATTATAAATTCCTCAATGGTTTCACCCTGTGTCTGTTCTCTGGTGCCAAATTTGTAGCGTTCTAGAATTGTTTTCCTCCACCAGAAAATGCTTGTCTAATTTGGACATCGTCTTCTCATAGGGACCAGCATCCTCAAACCCCACCGATTCAGGGAGCTTCCTCAACAGATCCTGGCCAGCTGGACCCAAGCAATGAAATAACAGTGCTTCCTTTGTTTCATTTGAGTAGTTCGACCCAAATGCTGCTAGGGCATATTTAATAAAACCTTCTTTCCAATCAACCCATCTCACTCTGAGTTCACCCGGACTGGAAAGAAAAAACACTGGGGCAGGAATGTTTGCATGCTGGTGAAATTCAAATCTTCAAATCCTTGGCTCTGCCTGCAGTTTCAGTAAACCATGCCCTCTGTCTTTTTTGTTAATTTTTTTTTTTAAGTGTTCTAATGCCACTTTAGCCCAATAGTCTGACTTACTTGCATTAACTTGTATAATGGTCCCACACACTTCCGTGACAACGCTGTCTGCCTCTGCTACTTCGGGAGCTCAAACCGTCAAAATGCTTTACATGCTCATGTTGTTACTGCTCCTTCGTACCCCTGAAACGAACGTGGTTTTTTCGTAGTCTCTGTTGCCTGTGTTGTGTGACTCCCTGCGAACCCGAGTTGCTTCCTGGTTCCTTGTTGCTTCTGGGTCACGTGTGCACCACGTGACCCGACGGTTGTTGGCCAGCCCCTTCTCTGATTGGGCAATGGCGCAGGGAACGCAGGGAAACCTCCTTCCTGCTGGGAGTCCTGCGTTGCATGTCTACTGTTAGCTGTCAGTGGACCGCGTCTCATCAGGGGCCCCTCTCTGACATCGATGAATGTTCCTCTCTGATCGTCAGCGTCCGCCAATGAATGGTCGCTAGCGCAGCGCACCACACGTCGATATGCCTCCGTGCCGGAGTGCAGACCAAACGGAGCACTCTTTTTTTTTTTTTGATAACACATTTTATTACGTTTTGTGCGATAATACAAGAACATACAAAACACACCATATAACATTGCATACAAATGGCAGAGCAGTACGAGCAGGTATACTTTGTATATAAGCGAACGTAGAAACACATATGCTGTAAGGTATAAATGTGGACAAGTCAACAAATGGCCTTTTACATACTGGTCTTACTTAAGCAGCCACAAATAGCGATGTTATCTTGTGTGGCAGAGTTGCGCGGCAAAGCCTGTTCTCTATGTTATATCTGAGTTATTTCTGTTCCCATTTTCCCCAGATTTTATCTGCTTTGCCCGGACAACCTCTAGCCTGGTAGACTCGGCGTTCCATTAGGATGATAGCGTCCACATCTGATATGCATTGGTCGTATTTCGGTGTGTTTCCTGAACCCCACAATTGCGCAATGTTCCTTTTGGCAATTCCTGTGGCTGTCGAGAGAAGTAGCTTTTCGAAGCGAGACATTTCTACTGTATCTTCAATGCTCAAAAGAAGGAGTTTGGGGTCTGTTGGGATCGGGCGACACATGACTTTGGTGAGTCTTTCGCTACATTTGCGCTAGAAGTGTTGTATACGTGCACATTGCCAAAGGATATGATAGAAGGACCCTTCTTCTTGTTTGCAGCGTAGGCATTTGGGGTTGGTCGTTTTGCCCCAATTATACAAAGCTACTCGGGGATAGTATATCCTATGAAGTATCTTCAGTTGAACGAGCCTAATTCTTGCCGAGATTGCAGAGTCTCTAGGATACATCAGGGCCGAGATCCAATCTTCGGGTAATATTGGGCCCACATCTCTTTCCCATTTCATCTTCAGGTTCAGCAGCTCTTTCGTGGCAAATGAGGAAATAGCGTTGTACATAGTAGACGTGACCTTATTACTCACACTGTTTATGACTATATTTCTTTCCATAGGCGTACATTCTGGCATGTCCGCCATTTGGGCCCTATGCAAGTTGAGTGCATGTTGTAATTGTCCATAGTGATAGTGTTCGGTGTCTGGGAGACCGTGTACTGCCACGAGCTCGGGAAACTGTATCAACTGGTCGTTCACGAATAGCTGCTGAATGGTCTATATGCCAGCTGTTACCCAGTTTGGCCATTTCGGGAGGTTACTAAGGCTCGAGGGGTGAGCATTTTTCCAGATGGGTTGGATTGGGGTAATTTTATTGTCCCATCCTAGGTGTTTGTGTACTTCCTTCCACACGAGGGCTGTGTGCGCTACTATCGTGCGTTCAGGTGGGCGAGTCTGTTTACAGTAGAGGCTTTCAATCGGGGACATGCCGTGTCGTGCAGCTAGTTTGGCCTTTATATGGGGAATGGTCGGGTCCCCGTGCAATGTGTCATTGACTGTTGCCATCTGTGTCGCCCAGTAGTAGATTTGGATGTTTGGAAGTCCTACTCCCCCCTCCCAGACTGAGCATTGGAGGGTTTTGAGGGCAATTCTCGGGTGTTTCCCACCCCACAGGAGTTTACGTGTTGTCCCATCTATTCTGTGGAACTCTTCGGTGGGGACATGGAGAGGGGCATTTTGGAGGATGTATAACAACCGGGGTAGGGCCAGCATCTTAAAGAGCGCCGCCCTGCCCAACAGTGTCAGTGGCAGTGCTTGCCAGTGGGCTGCATCTTGCTCGAATCTTTTAACTAGTGGATGCAAATTTTGATTTACGTAGCTATCCAGCCCATTAGTGATTAGAATGCCCAGGTAGCGGAACTGAGTGGTTTCAACTTGATATGGGGAACCCGATGCCGGTATGCAGTCTACCCCTTTTACCGGAAAAAACACGGATTTAGACCAGTTTACTCTAAGTCCACTAAAGGCTCCATAGTTAATCAGTATTTGCGTGACCACGGGGCAGGAAATCGCTGGGTCGCCCAGGTATAATAAGAGGTCATCTTCATAGAGGGATATCCTGTCTTCCCAGTTTGACCCCCATCTGAAGCCAGTCCACATGGTGGTGTCCCGCAAAAGGGCTGCTAGTGGTTCTATTATTAGTGCAAACACCATTGCCAAGAGCGGGCAACCCTGTCTGGTTCCTTTCCCCAATCGGATATTACGCAAGGGCCACCCATTTACTCTTACCTCCGCCACTGGATTGTTGTAGAGGATTTGCACCCATTTTATGAACGATTCGCCAAATTGCATCCTGCGCATTATTGCCCATAAGGCCTCCCAATGAACTGAGTCGAATGCTTTTTTGAAATCTATGGCCAACAATGCAAGTGATTGTTGCAAGGCAGGTGCTCTCTCCAGCGCCAGATGCAACCTGCAAATGTTCTTTCTTGTGGACCTTTAAGGCATGAAGCCGCATTGGCCAGAGTGGATCAGTGACGTGATGACCAATTGTAGTCTGTTGGCTAGTATTTTGGCTTGACTGTTGATTAGGGATATAGGCCGTTAGGAGGTGCATTCCTCTGGGGGTTTTCCCTTTTTTGGGATCACTATAATGGTGGCCTTGCGGAGGTCTGGTTGGAGCTCGCCCTGGTTTAGGGAGTGTTCAAATACGTTGAGCAAGTGAGTGGGTATATCTAGATGGTTTAGTTTTTTCTAAATGTCAAGTGGGAACCCGTTGGGACCTGGGGTCTTGCCTGTTCGGAGTTGGGCAATGGTTGTTGATATTTCGTCAGTTGTTATCTTGTTGTCTAGAGTGGTGGCTTGTTCTGTGGTAAGTGTTGGGAGGTCGATATCGTTCAGTATGGTGCTGGCTACAGCGTTGGTGGGGGGTTTGTAAAGGTCCTCGAAGAATTCAGCGAAGCATTCTGCAATCTCTGCATCGGAATAGACTAGATCTGCGTTCTAGGTTCTGATGCACTTCACCTTCTGGTGTCCTTCGTCGCGCTTTTCCAGCCACGCTAGCATTTTGCCTGCTTTTTCCCCCGTTTCGTACAGACGTGCCTTCATAGCAATATGTGCTTTTTTGGCACAGTCTAAGGATACATTGTGCAGCTTTTTCTGTGCCATTTTAAGGGCTCTGTTCGACTCTAGGGTGTCGCTGGCGATGCGGTCTAATTCCTTGCACGTGACTCCGCTTTCGGCTTCAATGATTCTCTCGCGTTGTACCTTCTATTTCTCCGATGTCCATGAGATGATTTCTCCGCGTAGGACTGGTTTGTATGCCTCCCATAGTGTATTGGGATCGTCAACCGAGCCTGCGTTTAATTCGAAGTAGTTGGAGGTAGCTGCCTCTATCTTTTCTTGAAAATCCGGGAACCCCAGGTAGTAGGAGTTCAGCCGCCACGATGGGGGCGGTCGTGGTCTCGCCGTTTCCAGTTCAAGTATCAGCGGGGAGTGGTCGGAGATGGCAATCTGGTTTTGCAGTTCAGGTTTGTCGGGTGGTGTGGATCGGGAATAGCTTGGGGCTGGGCAGTAGAAAACCACTTTACGGTGCTCCAGGTACACTTTTGTCTGGGGGGGCGGCTATTTGGCTGGCCGCCAGCCGTGTTAGCCATTATAGCCAAGTTTGCAAAGTGCGGTGTGGCTCCTTTGCGTTGCGTTGGCAGTGATTTGGACATACGGAATACTGTCGCTGCTTATTATGCCTCAAGATGCTGTCGGTTCTCGATCTGTTGCTGCTGGTCCAGGTCAGGTGGCCGCTCAGGATGTGGTCTGTTAAGTTCTCCTCTCCTCATCCCCTCAGCGCTGCAGTCGCCATCTATGTGCCTTTCGGCAAAGCTCCACGCCTCCTTAGGATCTGTGGAATGCACCGTTGTGTTCTTATTGCCAGTTCCAGAACTTCCATGGAGAAAAAGATGGACAGCATTGGCGCGGACGTATCCTTGTTAAGACATGACCTGCAGGAGCTGACCTCACACACCGGGGAAGCGGATTTCGGAAACTGAGGACAGTCTTCGCGGAGTGAACCGCCAGATGTCCGGCATGTTGGCATGCATAAATCTTCTGGAATCAAGAGCGGATGACAGTGAGGGCAGATCTAGACGGAACAACGTCCGCATACTGGGCCTTCTCGAAAAAGCAGAAGGAGCTTGCATGGAGTTATTCCTTGAGGAATGGCTCGCAGACACATACGATGCACAGTCCTTCTCCAAGTTCTTTTCCATTGAGCGGGCCCACCGCATCCCAACCGGCAAGATCATGCCAGGTGCACCGCCAGGCACAGTCATCGCAAGGTTCCTAAATTATAGGGATAGAGATATGGTACTGCAGCTGGCAAGGTCTACAGGGACTGTCAAGTACAATGGATCAAGAATTGCTTTCTTCCCTGTCTTTACCAAAGAAGTACAGAAAGCGCGCCAATCATTTGATCCCCTCAAGAAACGCCTGCAATCAATGGGAGTCAAATACGGGCTAATCTTCCCCGCCCAGCTCAAAATATTCCATAAGAACACAACAGTGCATTTCAAACGGAGCACTCTTGAAGGCGAGTGCCTCACGTCGCTGTACTGGCCCCTCCAACGATCCTCAGGTGAACGCACGCACCACTGTGACTTCCTCATGTCGCTGTGCTGGCCACTTCAGCGATCCTCACATGTACGCACCACTGTGACTTCACTGCGAAATCTCGGTGCCTGCCAAACTGACCGTAGACCTTAGCGTCGCTGGGGATTGTCTTCTTTTTGTGTCCAAAATCCTTGTCGCCAATCTGTTATGATGAGGCAGACATGGTATAAAAGGAGGCCACACTTTGAGGGCATTGACAACAGGAGTTAATTCAGTACTATCCTTAAGACAACCTCCAGCCTCAGGTAGCTCCTGACAGCTCACCTTCACTGGAGCTTCGAACGCCCCTCACATTGTCAACCTATAAACAATAACAAGTTTACTTAGACACAGTAACCAGGTAAGGCTGTTCTAAAGATAAGATACAAATTCTTTTCTTTGGTGTGCAGTTCTTTTTTGCCACATCCTGGGAAATATAAAGGTGACTTCCATACCAGAATAAGGTCTTTTTTTCCCTTGACTTTAGAAATGATGAACTGCAGTTGGGTATATTCCAGCAAAAGGAAGTTCAGCGTCCGCGATGCTGAAGGTGACTGCTGTGTGTTCCTTATCCGCCCAATACGATGAACCTGTTGGATGTTAAAAGCATTTTCAGACTGGATAAGAAGCAGAGCAGGCAACATTTTTTGTAATACAGAAATGGGCCCATTCCTTTCGCAGCCACCCAGAAGGCCAGAAATGCGAAGATTATTGCATCTCCCTCTGTTTTCCAACTCTTAGTTGTGTTTTTATAACTCCTTAACTGCTTTTTCCAGATGAAGAACTCTAGGAACGGTATCTTCAATTTGACTGATTCTGGTCTCCACTGCGACCATCCTGTTGTCAAAAATACTCAATCTTTCGTCAAGTTGTTGAAGTTTTTGATTTGTGGTCTCAATTAAGGGTTTTAGAGACTGAATTTCCTGCAAAAGCTCATCCATGTTTGAGTCTAGAGAAGGAGTTGGGGAAGGGCAGTCACTCTTCTGCCTTTTATTTGTAGCTGAGGGGATAGGAGCTGTGGTATCTTTGGTGCCCACGGGGACCTTCTGGCCACCTCTGCCAGAGGACATGGCATAAACGAAAGATGACCAATCAGGCTGTTGATAATAAAATAAAATGTGCCAGAACACAGTTACAAACCTTTACACACGGGGCAGTGCAGTGGCTTCATTATGTTAAATTAGTATAAACGGTGAGCACGAATAAATAACATAGGAAGAGCAAGCAATAATTACTGCAGCAAATGACAAGCCTGCGAAATCGTATTTGTCCATGAAGTGGTGGCGTAGCTACACAGAGGGTCAAGTCGGGTCAGCGAGGTAAAGGAGTAAAGTGTAACCAAAATTCTCCTCATGAAAAGCGCCAGCCAGCGGCCATTATCCCAAATCAGGGGACCAGACGTACAGTGCTCACCCTGCACCGCTTTTTTTTTTATTTTTATTTTATTAAAAATATTTGTTTTTGGTGTACAACACCTTTACAAATAACTTCATTAAAAGACATTTTTTTTGTTACATATATAAAATCTTTAGAAAACATCTGTTTGGCATCTGCCTTCAAAATCATAATTTCATTTCAGAATGAGTCATTTCTATTCTTAAACATAATCACAGTAACAATCTTTTTCCATTTCATTTCTAATATGATTTGTCAAACGGGCCGTAGCTATTATGGCCGTATTACTCGCTCCCCACATACAGTGCTTCGATATACAGTTCCTTGTGAAGCTCGTGTTAGCATTTGTAAATTCTTTCAGCATAAGTACACGTGTGTTTTCGAAATAGGAACAGTATAAGAATAAATGTTTTAAGGATTCTGAGTTTCCTTTGCAGAATCTACAAGATTGATCACCTAACTCACATTGATCTTTATTCCAATGCTTTGTTCTTACTTTTGTTTGTATTAAATCCATTCGAAATAACATGCAAGTTCTCCTAATCATCTTGTCAGGACACATCAATAAATAGTTCAGTCTAGGCTTTTGCCGATGAATAAATCCTGCATATTCGTCAAAGGATAAATACGATTGAACTTGTGTTATACATTCGACCCAATCATTCTCAAATATTTTTTTTTTCATTTTGTCTGTATTCACATCTAGCTCATCAGTTCTAAGGTTGATCTTCAGTAAGAGTTTATCCATGCTCTCCTTAAATTTCAATACAGATGCCGGATGTTCTTGAATTAGCATTTTTGCAAATTCAGTATAAATCGAATTACTTGGGGGTCCAACATTTTAAAAAATAGAGATAGTAGACGCCAATGATAGCGTGCAGCTAACGAAGATAGACCCAATTCATGTCTTAGAATAGCGTTTGGAAGACTCTGCGGCAAACCTAGGGCATTCTTCCATAGAATTCCTTGTATGGAATTGAGGAGGGGTCCCAGATCTTCTAGATCTAATTCGACCCCATATAATAGGATCGCTTCAATTTTCTAGTTGTAGTTTTCATACAAAGGAATAAGGGAGAAGGTACAGAATTTAGAATATATAATTTTCATTTGCCCTTTAAGGAGTCGCATTTTCCCCATCAATTGTTCCTTGGCTTTTTTAAGGATGTGTTATTTAAGACCCTAAAACCAAGGTAAAGCATTTCTGGGACTACCTTTTTTTGTGTTGTCTCTATATTCCACGTGAAATGGCGTATATTCTTTCGATTTGAAAAAATCATGATGTTGGATTTTTGGGGATTCACTTTGAGATTATTATTATTGCAGTACAAGAGGAAGCTCTCCAGCTTTGCCTGTAATCCAGAATGAGTTTTGTCAAACAAAAGTATATCGTCTGCATAGGCTAGCCACGATAGTTTGAGGTTTCCTAATCGCACTGGAAACGATTCTTTTTTGCTCCAAATCATATCCAAATCGGCCCTATACAAGTTGAAAAGAATAGCTGCCATGTTGCAACCTTGCTTCACCCCAATCCAACTAGGGATAACTTCTGTTGGGGTTCCTTTCCGAGTTATTCTTACCCTAAAATTTGTTCTGTGGTGAAGCATGGATATTAGAGTTATTAAGTGATCTGGAAAGTTAACATTTGACATTTTTTTCCATAAGATTTCTCTAATAACACAATCAAATGCAGCTTTAAGGTCAAGCGAAGCAACAAAGATGGGACTTTTGTCAGATGTTTTACAGGATGCAATCAGATGCGCAAGAATGCTTGCATTTAGAGTTGTTCCCATAGCTTTCTGAAATCCAACTTGGGCAATGCTAAGGCAATCAGTGTTGCAAATCACCATCTCTATTTCTTGCAGCAAAAGTATGGAGAATACTTTGGCAGAGACATCCATTAAAGCTATGGGCCTAAAGTTGTTAGGGTTATCGATAGGTCCCTTTTTATGAATTGGTATAATGATTGAGGTATACCATGATAATGGAATTTTTTTAGTTCTATATATCGATTTCAAGTTTTGTAGTAGAACTTGTGCCCAGAATAACGGATCATTCGAGGGGATTGGGGTCCTCCGACGTATTCCATATCTATGACAGGTAATGTCCACAGCTGTGCTGCTTCGGAAAATCTTTGGCGTCTGCGTCCTGCGTCGATGACGTCGATGCGCCGTCCCCAAGGACCTCCTCCGACGGCCGACGTCACCCGATGTGATAAGTAGGATGCACGACGCCCATAGCCTCAGTTCCGTTTTTTCCGCGAACGTGTTCGCTTCATGAATCTCGGTACGCCTCGACTCGTTGGAGTTACTGTTTTCTTTCTAGGTTCGTTGAACCTGTTCGGTTTGTTTGTGGCGATGTCTTTTTCATCTTCGACCCCACGTCCGGGCTTCAAGAACTGCAGGGACTGTGGGTCCAAGATGTCGGTCACGGACTCGCACAACGCCTGCCTTTGATGCCCCGGGGAGGCCCACGATACGGACGACTGTCAGTCGCTCACTGCGAAGGCCTTGCGAGAACGCAAGAAGAAACTGTCTGTCGGTAGGTAGGGTGTCTAAGCCCCGGAAGTCGAGGTCTGTGGGGCTTTCGACCGATGACTCGAGGGGTGACTCTCTGCGTCGTCGTCGGAAGTCCGGTGGGTCTCCTTCCAGGAGTCGGTCTCGCCACTCCTCCGCCTCTTCTAGGCATTCCAGGAAGCGCCGGCATAGGTCGCCTTCCCCGTCCTCTTCCGAGGACTCCGCCCGTCGGCGGGTCGCTTATCCCTCCATGCAAGCGACACCGGAGGAATGGGCTTCCTTCGGGAAGCAGATGCTAGCGATTCTGGAATCGCAGGGCACCGGTCCGTCTGCGCCTCCGAGTGGGGTCGGTCGGCACCGGTCGAGAGACACAGCCCATACGCCTTCAGGCTCGGGTGGTTGGCACGGCTCGCGGGAGAGGTCCCGCTCGGACAAGGGTAGCCGTTCTCGCCATGTCCGTTCCAGGTCCCGGTCCTCGATGCACTCGAGACCGTGTGATCCTGTGCCGTCTTCGAAGAAGACGTCGACGCCTGTGGCGCCGAGGTCGTCGGCGATTACTCTCGAGGTTCCGTCTTCGAGGGGGTCGTCGACGCCCAGGCTGTCGAGAGACACGCTCGGAGCTCCGGCTTCAAGGACTGTGTCGACGCCGCCGATGCTGGAGGCTTTGCAGCTGATGTCGACGCCGATTCGCTCTGCGCCCTCGACGCCTTTTCTGCCGGCGCCGACTCGCTCGGCGCCCTCGACGCCTTTCGGGGCGGTGGTGTCGGAGGGGCCCCGTGGCACGGGGTTTGCCCCTAAAAAGGCTATGGCTAAGGTCCGGCACTGCTTTGGTCCGCAGAGGTCTTCCTCTCCCCGCCTGGAGTACATTTCAGAGGGTGATGAAGGCTCTGATGGCGGTCTGGTTCCGGTTCCGGATGAACTTATCTCGGGCCATAGTCAGTTTGATGACCTGAGGCAGTCACTGCATGATGCCAGTGGATTGGACACCTCTCCGGAGGTGGAGTTTTGTCGGCCGGAGCCTGGCACTCATGCCGATTCGTCATATCGGCGCCTTATGTCTCGGGTTACCGAGTACTTGGGTTGGTCGGCTCCCCCAGGGGAGTTCGTTCAGGATGATCTCACGGACATCCTTGATCTCGGTCCACCCACTGACGCGGTTTTGCCTTGTCATATGGCTTTGCAGAGAAGGGTGGCGCCGGCTTGGACAGCTCCGGAGAGTCTCCCGGCAGTGGGCAAGTCTTTGTCGCGAAAATACCGTCCAGCCAGTAGCGACCCCTGCTACTTGTCTAGGCACCCCACCCCGGAGAGTTTGGTGGTGCAGGGGGCTACGGCCCCGGCAAAGCAGGTGTCGTATCCTACCATCCCTCCGGATAGGGACGACAAACGTTTTGACAGCTGGGCGAAGAAAGTGTTTTCTTCTGGGGGTATGGCGCTTCAGGCGGCCAACTCCATATGTGCCTTGTCTCGTTTCACACACACTCTGTGGAACTGTGTTGCATTAGCGGCTGATCATATTCCCGAAGGGGACGAACGGGATGGTTTCCTTGCTATGGTTCAGGATGGCAAGGATGCCATGTGTGAGGCCGTTCAGTCGGGTTTGGACTTGGCGGATTGTGTCAGCCGGTCCATGGCGGCGAGCACCGTAATGCGCAGGTTTGCGTGGTTGAGGAAGTCTGGGTTCGCTCCTGATGTGCAGTCCCGGCTCCTCAACATGCCCTTTTGACGGTGAACACCTTTTTGGCAGCAAGGCTGACGAGAGCCTTGAGAGGTTGCAGACCTCCAAAGCTGCAGCGAAGTCGTTGGGCGCTGCAGTTCGACAACCTCCGCCTTTTCGTCCTAGGGGACAGCAATGGAGGGGAGGTTCCTTTCGCTATTACTCGTCCTTCAGTAAAGCGAGAGGAGCTAGCAGTCAAAGAGGCCATCGTAAGAGTGCCAGAGGTGGAAACAAAAGTTCTCGAGGTGCCAAGGCCGCTCGGGCAGTTGCCTCTTTGCCCTCAGGCAACGCCGCAGCCGCTACCACTCAGTCATGAGGCCAGGTCCCATGGTTCGCCGGTTGGGGGAAGGCTGGCGCAGCATCTTGTAGAGTGGCAAGCCATTACCTCAGATGTGTGGGCTTTGGAGATCATAACCCACGGCTACTGTCTTCCTTTTCGGCAGAGGCCTCACGACAATCCACCAGGGAACCTCTCTTTGAAGAGTCCGGATCCGCTCCTTGCGCAGGAAATTCAAGCCCTGCTGGAGAAAGGCGCCCTAGAACTCGTGCCTGTAGCGGAGAGGAACAAGGGATGGTATTCCCCTTATTTTTTGATTTCAAAGAAAGACGGGGGATTGAGACCCATCATGGACTTGCGCGGTTTGAACAAACTCCTCAGGAAGGACAAGTTCAAGATGGTGACTCTTTCTCAAGTCCTCCAGGCCCTTCAGCTTCAGGACTGGTTGGTGTCTCTCGACCTCAAGGATGCTTACTTCCATGTGCCAATCCATCCCAAGCACAAGAAGTACCTGAGGTTCGCGGTTGGCGACTAGCACTTTCAGTTTCGGGTCCTGCCGTTCGGATTGACATCCGCCCCGAGGGTTTTCACCAAGCTCATGGTGGTGGTGGCAGCGCACCTCAGGAAAGGGGGATTCACGTCTACCCCTACCTGGACGATTGGTTGATCAGGGGGAGCTCTCCCGAGCAAGTCCTGGATCATCTGTCTGTCAACTGCCACTCCCTTCACAGGCTGGGCTTCTCCCTCAATTTAAAGAAGTTCCATTTGACACCAACGCAGCGGCTCCAGTACATCGGAGCAGTGCTCGACACGTCCCTGGGGCAATGTTTTCCTCCTCAGGTGAGGGCTCTTCACATTCAGCAGATGGTGCACAAGTTTCAGTTTGCCCAGACTCTCCCAGCGTCCGATTTCTTGAGACTGCTCGGCCTCATGGCATCCTGCATTCTTCTGGTGCCAGAGGCTCGTCTGCGGATGAGATCTTTGCAGTGGGCGCTCAAGCTCCAGTGGTCTCAGTCCTCCAGCAGGCTGTCGGACCCTGTTCAGGTGCCGCCCTCGGTAGCCCGGGACCCTCTGTGGTGGGCCGTCGAGGGCAATCTGATGAAGGGGGCCCCATTTTGGCTGCCCTGGCCGGAGGTGACGATTTTGACGGACGCATCCCTCACAGGATGGGGAGCTCATGCCAACGAGCTGACAGTCAGCGGTTGTTGGTCTCCGTCGGAGTCCAGACTCCATATCAATCTGTTGGAGCTGAGGGCCGTCAGGCTAGCCCTGAAGGCTTTTCTGCTGACTGTGCGCGGGAAGAGTGTCATGATTCTGACGGACAACACGGTGGTCATGCACTACCTCAACAAAAAAGGGGAGGCAGGGTCACTTCCGCTGTGCAGGGAGGCGATGCAGCTCGAGTTCTGGGCCATCCAGCAGGAAGTTTCAATCTCGGCAGTTCATCTGGCCGGAGACGACAACTAGACGGCGGACGCTCTGAGCAGGCAGAGCATGATCTCTCACGAGTGGGAGCTGGCTCAGGAGATTCTCCTGGAGATCTTCGCCCTTTGGGGGACCCCTCAAGTGGATCTCTTTGCCTCCAGTGTCAACCGGAAGTGCGAAAGGTTTTGCTCGTGGGAATTCTCCAAAAGGAGCATTAGGAGACACGTTCGTGGTGGAGTGGTCATTCCCACTGCTGTGCGCGTTTCCTCCAGTCCCCGTCATCCCGCAAGTGTTGCGGAGGTGAGGTTCCCAGATGATCCTCATTGCTCCGGCGTGGGCCTGGAGGACATGGTACCCGGACCTTCTAGACTTGTCCATCTGCCCTGCACGTCGTCTTCCCTACCGAGACGATCTGCTCTCACCGGAGGGGAGTCAGGTTCTCCATCCAGAGGTCAGATCCCTCATCCTTCAGGCTTGGCTTCTGAAAGGTTGAGGTATAAGGATTGGGACCTCCCTGAAGACGTGATGGAGGTGTTGCTCTCGGCCAGGCGGCCGGCAACTAAGTCTCTGTGCCGTTGGAGAAAGTTCTGAGACTGGTGCAGAGTTCAGAATGTGGATCCTTTTGAATGCGACATTCCCATGGTTTTGTCTTTTTTGCTTTCTATGGCCCACAGGGGCTTGCATGTGGGGACCATTAAAGGTTACCTGGCGGCGCTGTCCATATTTAAGCGCTCGTCTGAAGAGTGTTCCTATTTTAAGATTCCTTTAATTTCGCAGTTTTTGAAAGGGCTCACTAATGTGTTCCCTCCGTCACCTTTTTTGGTGCCAGGTTGGGATTTGAACCTTGTTCTTAAGTTTCTTATGGGTGCTCCGTTTGAGCCTTTACATTCTTGCCCTTTGAGGCTGTTAACTCTGAAAACTGTGTTTTTAGTTGCGGTTACTTCCGCTCGCAGAGTGAGTGAGTTACAGGCACTTTCAGTTAAGCCACCCTTCACTGTATTTCACAAGGACAGGGTTGTCCTTAGAGTTCGTCCTTCTTTTCTTCCGAAGGTGGTTTCGGAATTTCATTTGAACCAGAAGGTTGTTCTTCCGGCGTTCTATCCTCCTCCACATCCTGGTAAGGAAGAGGAGAGGCTCCATAGGCTTGATCCTAGGAGAGCGTTGAGCTTTTATATCTCGCGCATGTCCCAGGTCAGAGTGGACAATCAACTTTCATTGGTTACGCTGGAAAGCGTTTGGGACAAGCTGTGACGAAACAAGACTTTGTCTCGTTGGATTATTTTAGCTATCTCCGAGTGTTACCGCTTGGCGGGTAAGGACCCTCCGGCTGGCTTGCGGGCCCATTCTACCAGAGGAGTGGCCGCGTCTACTGCCCTGCAGAGGGGAGTTCCTATTCGTCACATCTGTGATGCAGCCACCTGGGCTTCAGTACATACTTTTGTACGTCACTATTCCCTCGATTCCATCAGGGGGCAAGATCTGGCCTTTGGCAAGGCAGTTCTCTATTCCGCAATTTGATTGGGCATGCTAAATTTGTATTCTAAATTCTTTACCACCTCCTTGCTTGGTACTGCTTTGGGAGTCTGTCATAGATATGGAATACGTCGGAGGACCCAATCCCCTCGAAGAACAAGTTACTTTCTTACCTGGTAATGTTCTTTCGATGGGATGGTCCGACGACATATTCCATATCGCTCCCTCCCTGCCTTCCCCGCTGCAGAATTTCTTTTGCGATTGCAGCTTGCGTTCCGCAAGGCCCTTGTGTGTCTGACTGACAGAAAACTGGTGGCACACGTTCTGGGAAAAAACTATAACTGAGGCTATGGGCGTCGTGCGTCCTACTTATCACATTGGGTGACGTCGGCCGTCGGAGGAGGTCCTCGGGGACGGCGCATCGACGCAGGACGCAGACGCCAAAGATTTTCCGAAGCAGCACAGCTGTGGACATTACCTGTCATAGATAAGAAATACGTCGTCGGACCATCCCATCGAAAGATCGTTACCAGGTAAGAAAGTAACTTGTTCTTTTTAATCACACATGGGGTAGGCCATCAGGTCCTGCACATCTAGACATTTTTAGCTTACTTATAGCATACAGAATATCTTGCATATCCCAAGGGCAGATGTCAGGAATGTTTTCACTTTTTGGAGCACTTACTAAATGTGAGAATTCAGAAGGAATTCTATATTTGAGTAGAAAAAAGGAAGTCCATGATGCCCCATCGATTGATGAATCAAATTCCAAGTGTGGTTTTTTGTTGCTAACTCTAAGCTTTTTTTCATATATCTCTGATGTTACGTATGCATAGCAATGTAACCATGTTTTGATTTTGTTTCAATAGCATAGATGCCCGAATTCGTGATACATCGTTTTTATATTGCATAATTATTTTCTTTTTAGCAATAGTGAAGCAACTCGAAGTTTCAGCTCCAGAATATTCTGCTCTCCTTGGGCACTTTCGTATTTGTTAGGGTCTGGGGCTGTTTGCATACTGGCTATGGAATTTATATGAAATTATATCATTTTTTGATTCCATTGCATAATAGAATCCATTTCCCTTGGTAACTGATTTTTACTTATCCATAGATCTCGATTAACCAGGGACATTATTTTTCTACAAGTAGTTCTGTTGCTCTGAATCATGGATAGCGAGGAATTGCATGTGTATTTAGCAATATTGCATTTCATTATGGAGGTAATCATTAAATGATCTCCTAGCTTGGGATCTATCGTGCTAGAGCGAGACATCCAACCAGACAAAATTTTGGAGCCTACCAAGTAATCAGTCCAAGAGGAATGAGGCCCTCTTTTCCATGTATATGCCTCATGACTACCATCGGGTTCAATTGGATACAAGTCATAGCTTTCAAAGTGTTGGACCCACATTTCACCTTTTTCATAGGTATTTCTAGAACCCAATTTCAATTTGTATTTAGTATTAAGTTCCAAGACGGATAAGAACGTAGCGTTAGTCTCCCCCAATCAGGATTTCTGCTTGGGGAGAGTTTTCATAAGCCTCCTGAAGTACTACCTCAAATTTCTCGCATGCTTGTAGAATTGACATACAAGACGGATTCCAGTATAAAGTGATCAGGAAAACATTAAAATTGTGAAATGAGTCAATAGTCACATCTACCAAGAGTAACAGATCAGAATGGTAGGTGTGGTTCACCTTAAAAGAGAGTACATTATTGATAAGGATGGCCAATCACCCTGTCGGTCTGCCATCACCTTCCCCGTTTGCTTGATGAAGCAAGTAAGTAAAGCCGTCAAAGTGCAATTCAAACGTGAACATGGTTTCTTGAACCAGAAATATATGAGGCAACATGTCAACGTGAGTATGTCGCAACCATTTTCAAAGGTTGTTGAAACCGCAGCAGTTCCACCTGATAATTTTTAGTTCGTTCAATTATGAGAGTGCTTGCGAGGAACTTGTTAGTGATGCTGCTTTTATCAGGGGTTCCAGCCATAATAAGCCATTGAGTACTGTAGTGAGCGAGGCTAAATGTTCCATCATTTGCTTTGAAGTATCTATGTTGGATGTGGCTTGATTTATGTTATTACCGGAAGTTTCAATAGGGGGTGGTTGAAAGTCAAAAAAGTCCATTGCCTCTTCCACTACATTGAATGCGTATAGTTCTAGGCCCAACATCATTAAATCAGTTTTATGCTCCCAAAGTAATTTTGCAATGATGGGAGAAAGCAAGATTGAGAGCATACGGTTATTATTTATGTTCGATAACCGGATGCTTTCAATATCATCGGAGACTAGATTTCTTAGTGGGGGAATTTTGTAAAGAGATTTCATTAGGAAGGAGCGATTGATTTGTTCCTTCCCGTTGATCATTGGATCACTTTTCCAACCAATGGTGGTTCTCATAGACTCCGGAATGTTATTGAATGCCACAAGGGTTGAATCAATGATGGTCAAGGGTTGAGAGTAGGCAACATTTCCTACAACACCAGGCACAATATCGTTTAGTATGTATGTATGTATTTTTATATAGCGCCGGTAGCCCGAGGGCATCAGGGCGCTTGAACAACACAACACAGACTACAAAGGACAGGCATGAAATGACACTTGCTGTTGGCTCAGAAGACCTAACAGCCACTGACGCCACCAATTCTTATCTAAAGAGGTATGTCTTCATCCGTTTCCTAAATACAAGGTGGTTTGCTTCTAACCTCAGAGTCAGGGAGGCTATTCCACAATTTGGGTGCCAGCACCAGAAAAGATCTAGCCAACCCAGATTTCAGCTTGAACTTGGGCACAACCAGAAGGCATTTTCCTTCCGAGCGTAGTCTTCTCCTGGGTATGTGGAGAACTAGGCTGTTTTTCAGATACTCTGGTGCTGTACCATAAAGGCACTTTTGGACCAAAGAGAGGGCCTTGAACTTTATACGTTCCTCTACTCTAAGCCAATAAAGGGAAATCCTCTCGGTGGTGACATGGTCATTCTTCTTCAAATTTTTAACTAGTCTAACCGCATTATTCTGAATCACCTGACATCTAGATAGGTCCTTAGACGAGGCCCCTATCAACAGAGCATTGCCATAGTCGAGCCGTGATAGGATGATGGCTCTGGCTATAGTGGCCAGGTTGCATTCTTTAAGGAAAGGCTTGATACATCTCATTAGCCTAAGATAGTACGCCGTATTTTTTTGGAGATAGCTGGTCTGGGCATGAGAATCAACCGCAGAGTTGAACATCATGCCCAAGGTTTTCACTTTGGGGGCCACCAAAATGATGGCTTTCTTAATTTGGAAGGATATATACTCTGCCCCTAGATTAGCCAACTGACGACTGGAGCCAAAAAGCATCAGTTCGGTTTTTGAATCATTCAGGCACATCCAGTTAGCCTGCATCCAGTCGTCTATTGTCTTGTAGACCCTTGCAATCACTTCGCTGTCTGCGGCGTAGTGGCTACCCCCCAGTTCCAAAATAAGCTGGGTGTCGTCTGCGTAATTCGTAAACGACACACCAGCTTTCACCAATATGCTGCACAAAGTGCGCATGTATATGTTAAACAGCATCGGTGACAAGCTAGCCCCTTGGGGCACTCCGAAGAGGATGTTGCAAGGATCGGAGAAATTGCTGCCCCAATGGACTCTGGCTTGGCGGTTCGATAGAAATGACAATAACCAGTCAATGGCTCCTTCAGAGCAGCCCACATTCTCTCTGAGAGCCTTAATGAGGAGTTGATGATCTACCAGATCGAAGGCAGCGCTTAGATCAAGTAGCATCAGCATCCCTAGTTTGTTTTTGTCTAACAGGCTCAGCATCTGATTCTGTAGGTCCAGCATAACTGTTTCAGTACTATGGGACGCTCTGAAGCCTGATTGTTGTTGGTGCAGGACCTCCTGATTTTCTACAAAATATTGTAGTTGCTGGGTTGCTACCTTGTCCAACAATTTAAGAACAAAATTGGTTTAGCAGAGACTTACTTTCATGTACCTGACAGTTCTTTGTTATATTGTGTGCTTTTTGTGAGACGACTGATGTAGAGAGGCTGTTTGTATTTTCGCCTTGGATATGTGTAGATTTTACTTCCAAGTTGCTAACATCCTTGCTCTGAGAGAGATTAGTTACGTTTGGAGAACTTTGGTTTTTTTTGCACTGTTTCAGATGTGTTAAGTGTATGTTGTTAACTTGGACTACCGTGAATTTCAGCACGTTTGTACTAGGGTAGAGGCAGTCATATTTTGTCTAGGCAAGATGGTGGATACTGTCTCCACAATCTCACTATTCATGATACCATGTTTAGGAGGTGATTTTGTACTTTCCACATTGCATTCTGTTTTTTTGGTGTTGCTTGTTTTTTTAGTTTGTGTTTCTGTGAAGTATGCCTTCATTTTTTTTTTAGTTGCTTGTACTATCTTGAGTTCCTCGTTGAGCCATTGGTTGTTCTTTTTCCTCCACAACACGTTTCGCCTTATCATTTTGTAGATGTATTTGCAATACTATCTTGCTTTCTTCGTTTAACTGACTTAAATTCAGAGCATGATCATCTGACTTTGGTGTGGGCAATGGTTTCTGTATTTTGCCTTTCTTAGCAGCCACCTGGAGTTGTTTTACTCCTTGCTGTGTTCCATTCATGTCCGCTCTTTTCTTATGCCTTCTTTTTAATGCTCGTGATAGTTTTTTTTGCTCTTCTTGATATATGATAGATCCTTTCTGCTGATATGCTTGTGTTCTCAGCTTCCTCAGCTGTTAACTCCAATTCTGTCTCCTTCTCAATAATTTCTAAAATAGCCGAAGGGCTATTGGGAGATGAATTCTGTACGTCTTGCTCTGATGTTATTGGTCTCTCCGTTTGAGGCATTTTTCCAAGATGTAAATGAGGATTATTGTGGTACAGCAGTTGTTCAATCTGCAGCAGCCGCTCGTGTTGTGATTTGGCGACGTCCATTAGATCTATCGGGTCTTCGTTTACATCCATAGAAATGGTATTAGCCTGCATTCTTGCCATATGTGCAAAGGTTTTCGGGGATCCCAGGTGTAGCAAGAGATCATTACACGTCTGTGTTCCCGTGGAGGGATACACAGATGTATTAGAAGGAAGGCCATCTTGTTTAAGTATTGCAGCTGTTCTTGTAGGACATTCTAAATGAAATTTGTGGCAGGCTTCTTGCGCAAGGATAAATCCTTCCATTTTACATAACTTTTCAGAATTTAACTAAATGTTATTTTGTATATCCTTCAACAGAGTGTGTCAATTCATGACCCTTGTCTAACAAGTTAAGGATTCTGGTTATTACCGGGAAGTCGTGCATTTCTTTCTCGAATGCTTCTGATAGCTTTCTTTCTGCTTGCACCGATGTCTCCCCTAACGGACCGTTGCTAAAAACAGGGATCGAAGTTTGTGAGGTACTTGGTGGGTATCTCTCTGAAGAGGTTACTTGTTTCTTTTCCAATATAGCAGTTGGGGAGCTAGTAGATTGATATGACATTTTGTCATTAAAATCCTCACCCTTTTGGAAAAAGCACTGTGAAAGATTACTATGTTCCTGAATATTTAATTTATGTAAGTGGACATGTTCTCGAAATTGTCAAAAGGTGGATACTGGCGTTGAAAGGCCTAAAGAGAGGCGTACCCTTTCATCTAAATCGGCCACAATAACAGGTGCTAACATGGAAATGTTCACATCAGGAGTAAAGCTGTTCTCTTGCGTCTCTTGGTCAAGTATATCCTCGTTTTTATTTTTTGTGTTTTCTTTTTCAGTGAAAGGCTCATGCGTGATGTCTTTATTTACATCTTTCAGAGAGCATAGTGCTGTCTTTTCTTGAATCTCAGCATGAGCGTTCTTTTCGTCGGTATTATCTGCAAGTTGAATGGACATTGAAAGAAAGGAACGTTTTTCTTTTGGAATGGTAGGCAGACTTTCATTTTGGTGTTTTTTTTATTGGTTTTGGTGCACGTAAAGTTTGTGCCAAAGGACTCTTAGCGTAGAGTCCTTAATTTTTTCCCATTGCGGAGTGTGATCTCCATCTTTGAGTTCAACTTCAACTGTTGTCAACTTGCTGTATTGTTAGGTGTGGTTCTGTCTAGTTTTGTGGGGTTATAGACTCGCGGGTGCCCTAGAATGCGAGTTTAAAATGTAGTCCCAACTAAAGTACACCCCATCCTAGCGACACAGAGCCCTCCTTTTTCTCAGTTATTCAAACCAATGTATGCAGATAAGTATGACCGCCCTTTGTATCAGCGTAGCAATGAATGCGTTAACAGAAAAATCCTACGTTTACATGCATACATTCATCATGATTCAAGTGCTTACTTACTGGGCGATCGGCAGAAATTCCCTTTCCCAAACAATCAATACCATTTGTCATCGATATGTGATGATGAAAACTGGAACAAAAAAAGTTGTTGCATTAACAAAGTGCCAAAAACCGCTCCCCGCACCACGCACTGCGAACAGCTAACAGTACTTGTCCGTACTTCGCAGTGCGCGGCGCGGGTGCGCCAGGGTGAGGGTATTTAACGTAGAGGGAAGGACGTCAGACGGCAGAAAGGGGTGGAGCCACCCTCCTCTTAATGCACGTTAAACAATGGAAATAGAAAAAGGAATTTAGTTTACTAACTCGTATAATTTTACTGACGAGTAAATCTCAGGAGCATATATTTGCATAGGGGGTGTGTTTGGGCCGAGTAGAAAGCACACAGATATACAGGCACCTCCTATTTCATCCAGGAAGGGTCAGGCAAGTTGAGTGTTCACATTAAAGACGTCCTCCAGGTTCAAATAGTATCACGGCACGCAAGCTAATCCTGGCTCTGTGTGATTGCTGTGTGGGGTCGCAATGCAGCGCTGGATTAATGAATCTGGCAGCAGACGTTCCGGCAACAGCTAACAGTACTTGTCCGTACTTCGCAGTGCTTTGAAGAGCTTGTTCTTTTATATTTGTAGAAAGCGGACCACACGTTAGAATATATGAGCCATGAAAAAGTAGAATTTGTGATAATGCGAATCAGAACCGTAATAAAAGTGCTACGGGCGGGAGCAGTGCAGTCAAGCCATAACCCTCTTCACTTATCTTTTAATAAAGATAAATATTGAAATGAAAGATCAGAGTCTGTGTCCTTCTTCTAGTCTGCCACAATAAGCACTTCCTGTTATTTGTTTGAGTAGATGCTCTGTCTTGGTCCAAGGACCTCAGGCCAATCTCCTCCTCTTTGATCGACGCTTCCTGCGCCTTATCAATTTCCTTTCCTCTCCTGCTGTCCCTTGTCTACCTTCTTTGGCTCCCTTGCCTCTTCCCTCTGTCACTACTTTGGCACCTTCCCTCTCCTCCTACCTCCTATGCCCTCCTTCGGGCTCCTTCTATACCTCTGCAGGGAGTAACTCTGATTTGTACCCATCACTGAAAGTCTTTCAAGGATGGCAACCTTCTCCATCTCGCCACCCTGAACTCTCGCTCAGCTGTCACACTCCTCTGACATCTGCCGTCTCCTTGAAGAACTCAACCTTGATTTCCTTGGTCTCACTGAAACATGGTTCACGGCTAGCTCTGACATGAGCTTTGACATTCTCCTCCCTGATGGCTACAAGATCCTCTTCACGCCCAGATCCAACCGGTCCAGAGGGGCGGTAGCCTTGATCTTCCCTGCTTCTATCATTCCTACGCAGGCCTATTCCTCCTTTGAATGCATGGCCTGCAGACTCTCTCCTGTCCACTCTCTCACAGTTGCCACTATCTACAGGCCACCTGGTCCGATCACCTGCTTCCTCTCCGAGTGGGCTGACCTCTCTTCCTCCCTCCTGGCCTCTACCACTCAACTCCTCTTCCTTGGAGACTTCACCATCCACCTGGATGCTTTATGTCCCGCCACTGTACTCTTCTGCAACCTTTGTGACTCCCTCTCTCTCTCTATCCTTCCCTCTGGCCTGACTCATTCTGCAGGGCACACTCTTGATGTTCTGATCTCTACAGACCTCCCCCTCTCTAACTCTCTCACCACTCCTCTCTCTCCTGGAGTGACCACTTTCTGCTCTCCTCTCATCTTTCTCTCAACCCATCAGGCCAAGCCTACCCCCACACTGCCAACTACCTTTGCAGTCATTCGACCCATGAAGAGTGTGTCAGCTGAGGCATTTGCTGCATCCTTCATTCCCCCTCCTGCACCTCTGTCTGACCCACACCCAGACAGTGTCCTTTCCACGTTCCACTCTGCTATCTCTAATACTCTCGATATACTTGCCCCTCTTTAGGAGGATCCGCATTAAGCCAAAAATCAAGTGCAACTCCTGGTACGACTCTGACCTAGTCACCCTTAAAAGCAGGTTTAGGGTGGCTGAGAGGAAATGGTTGGCATCTTGTACACCCTCTGACAAACTGGCCTGCCGCCTGCTCCAAAGGCAATACCGACTCTGTCCTCACCAAGAAGAGAGTTCGCATCCAAGCCTGCATTTTTGCTGCATCTAACAACTTGGCCAAAATTAAAATCTGCAAGGAGCTGGCCAATCCTGCCACAGTCTCTACCTTTGCTGTCCCCTCCTAGACCCTCTGTACGGCTCTGGCCTCTCACTTCATCTCTAAAACTCAGGACATCCTGTCCACCCTCGCTACATCTCCCGAACCTCCCCCCATATCCCTCTATGCCCCCTGCGCCCTTCTCTGCCTTTCTTCTCTTCTCCCCTGATGAGGTATCTAGACAATTCCGATATATGAAAATCTCATCTGAACAGGTTCTTCCCTATTCTACCGAAACCATCAAGGACCACATCGACACCCTCGCCCCAGCCTTGGCGGACTTCTGCAACCACTCCTTCGCCTCCGGCACCTTCCCCTCCCCCCTGAAGCACTCTTGTGCATCCTCTTCTCAAGAAGCATTCAGCTGACACCTCCCTTCCAGCTAATTATCGCCCAATCTCTATCACTCTTTTCCTGGGCAATCTCCTGGAAAAGCTGGCCATCTCCCAGCTTCATCTTCACACCAATTTTGATGGCTGTCTCCATGACCATCAATCTGGTTTCAGAGCAGCCAGCCAGAAGCAAGGAAACTGCTCTCCTGAACATCCGTGAAGACTTGCTCTCCAACCTGGACTCTAATCTCCCCTCTGTCCTCATCCTACTCGTTCTCTCCTCTGCCTTTGACACGGTTAACCATGCTATCCTGCTCAACCGGCTCCGTGATAATCTGGTTGTCACTGATCAGTCTCTGGCCTGGTTAACCTCTTTCCTCTCTGATCGACCCTCCCAGGTCCAACTTGGGTCATTCCTCTCCTCTCCTCTATCTCTCTCTCCAACTGTGGTGTTCCCCAGGGGTCTAACCTCTCTCCCTGGTTGTTCAACCATTACCTGGCACCTTTTGCTCCCGTCATTGCTGCTTTCTGCACCAACTTTCAATGCTTTGCGGATGACACCCAGCTAGCTTTCAGGCTCTCCTTCTCTCATCCCGGATTCTCTCTCTGCAATCCAAGAGTGGTGCGCCGCCAATGATCTCTGCCTGAATGCCAGCAAGACGGAGATCCTCCTCATTGGCACACCAGCACCATCCTTTCCCCTCACTCTCTGGCCGTCCTCCCTTGGTCCTACACCTGCTCCCGCCAGCGAGGCTAAGAACCTCAGGGTTATTTTCGACTCCACTCTCCTCTCCTCACATCTCCAATGTCTCTAATAAGTCAAACTACCAACCGCACCTCCTCAGGGGTATTCTCCCTCTCCTCCCCTTCCCCCAGATGCTCACTGTCTCTAGAGCCCTGGTTCTCTCTAGGTTTGATTATTGTTATAGCCTCTTTTTAAATCTGCCTGCCTCTACTCTCCACCCTCTGCAACTCATCTACAACAGGACTGCGAGATTTGTCCTTCGCCTCAAGCCCCAGGGATCGTATCTCTCCAGTTGTTAAATCTCTCCATTGGCTCCCTGTGGCTGCAAGGATCAAATTCAAGACCCTCTGTATTGTCCCCAAGGATGTCTGGGGCCTGGGACCAAAACATCTCCAGCTTTCTCTCCTGAAGTATCTTCCTACCCGTGCCCTTCCCTTCTCCACCTCCAACTCCTTGAGGGTCAGGCGTTTTTCCAAGAAACGAGCTGAAGGCAGATCTCTCTCTTCTGCGGGCGCCTCCCTCTGGAACAGCCTCCCTGCCTCTCTGAAACTTGAGCAGAATCACCTCTGGTTCTGGAAGCAGCTCAAGATTTTCCTCTTTGCTTCTGCCTTCTCTCTTCCTCTTCCCTGCTGATCGCCTATCTGTTACTGCACTGGTTACCTGGCTACCCTCTGAACCACAGGTCCAGATCCCTGTCCTCCTAGCTGCACACCTGCACTGCCTCCTGGCAACCCTGCACTTCGGTCTGTCTCTGTAACCCTACTGTCCCCCTACCTGCACTATCCATCACTTGCCGTTCTGCACTTAACCTTGCACTGCCACCTGTTGGCTGCACTTATGGTTTCTTGTGTTATGATCCTATGTCCTGCACTTCTCCTTCCTTCCCCCGGCACTTTTCCTCCCTCCTCTGCCCTGAACTTGCGTAATCTCAATGTCACTGGGCCTAGTAAGATTGTTGTCTTGTCCCGCCTGTTCCCTCCCCCCCTTCCCCGTCGTGCTTTGAAACACTTGTGTATGGGCACGCTATGAATAAAATATATCATATCATGCTATTAACTTGTTGCTTTCAAATTAAAGTCCCTTTTTAAACTGTTAACTTAATCTGTGTGCATTTTGTTTCCCAATTTGCTTTCATGATAGCAGCCAACCAGATCCTGAACTTCCATGAGGTCCGTGGCCCTCAGTCTTTTGCTCTCTCCCTTTATCCCAAGGCCACCTGTCAAGTCGATCGCGCAGCCACTCAGTCACTGAGATGTTTGCAACCTGATCACTTCTTTCTTGGCTCTATCACTTTATTGGGTAGCCTGGTTTTCATGTTGGTCCCCCCAGCAACTCTTATGTTATCTGACAGGGCTCAGACATTGGACGCAGAATACACTTTTTGATCTCGGAGTACTATACCTTTCCGATCCTGTCTGATCAGAGCACAGTCTGCCCCTCATGCACTACCTCAGAGGTCACCCTCCATAGGCTGGTCTCTGGATTTTCGTTATACCGCTGCTCTGGCCCTTCTCCATCGGCTTAAGAATAGAAGTCAAGTGTAGATGTTGAGAGGCTTTGCTCTTTTTCCTTCCTCCTTGGCCCCTCTTCCCTTCTCTCTATCTCAACCACCAATAGCTTTCGTCCACTTTTTTTACTTCCATTTCTCTCCACTTATGAGCTCCCATTCTCTACCCGCAGGTTATCTGCCTTCTTTTTCCTGTTGTTCCTTCTCACTTGTTCCTTTCTCTTTGCTCCATGGTATTTTTTTCTTTTCACAAGTACAAGTACAAACAAATAAAATATATTACTTGCCTGCATAACTATGTTCCATTCAGGAAGAAACCGGTCAAAATGATTTCACTATCACCATACAAAATGTATAGTAGTGCTAGGAGCCCATGCTACTGGAAAACATATCTTACTTCAGATCTCCTTCGTGCAAAACATGACACTCCCTCTCTGGGAGTTTCTTTTTCATCATTGCACCTTTTTCTTCATATTAAATCTTTTTATTGAAAAAATATTCCAAATACAAAAACATAATACAAGACGATGAAAAATCCAAATTAAGAAGAGCCGCAGAATTGATATCCGGTTCCATATAGTGTTCTGAAAACAAACCAAAACATCGGATCAACGACTAGATCCAGATGTAAGGAAAAGAAAAAACACCACCACCTAACAATACGGGTGATCCATATGGCATTAGCATAGTCCATCTGAAAAAGAAATTGTGTAATACAGTTGCATAGCCAGTAGTTATTTGCTGGTGTGTGACACCCATCCTCAGGTCCAGACCATGTCCGCCTGGGCAGTCTCCCACTGGCACCCCAGGACATCCCAAGTTTGCGTGTGTAAGTCTGCGCTTCTAGTCGTACCTCTAGTTATTAGGTTCATAGCGCTATGAAAGAAGTGTGTCCCATCATTAACTGGAAGCCCCTCGAATTCAGCCTCCTTCTCCAGGATCGAGTCCACCATCTCCCAAAATCTATCTGCCTGCACAACACTGGCCACCCGCCGATTGCAGGCCCTTTCAGCGTAGCTTGTATTTGCCAAAAGAGCTAGCCATTTTCTCTTGGTTGGTTGAGCCATATTCTTCCTGTCCATGAGTATAGCCTTAAGCGCTGTGAAGAGTATTATGTGTATGAGTTTATTGGCCATGGTTTCATCATGCCAGTCATCGACATTTACGCCGAAGAGCATTGCTGAGATGTTTGGGTATGTTCTATAGCATGTATGTGAGCTAGTGCGCAGGGGAAACCCCAGTCCAATAGGGCATGATCTTCGGACAGGACCAAAAGATATGACCTATAGTGCAAATGCCCCACATTGCCTCCAGCACTCAGTTGTAGAGATTAATCCCATGGCGTAAAGCTTTGTCAGTGTAAAATATACCCTGTGAATAATTTTAAATTGTATCTCTCTTACTCAAGCTGAGCAAAGTGTTTTTGACAATCGAGAAGTATTCATATGTCTGCAGTGTCAATTGGTGAGGCCCAGATCTTCTGACCAAATATTACAAGGGTTGTATTTCAGAGAAGATTGTTAGGGATGCATATGTTATAAAAGTTTCGTACCCTCTGGTATTCTGTCAAATCTCTTGCAAATTCAACCTCAGTCTCCAAAGGCACCCGTGTACACGAGTCAAGTGTTGTGTGTCTCAGGATGGCAGACTGGATGGTCCCATAATGAAGACAATCATTATTGGTTATCCGCAAGAGGCCTTTTGCTTCAGAGAATGGCATAAGACGCTCAACCTCTACAAGTTCGAGGATTTGCACATCATGCCACTTTGTGTGTTGGAGCTGGTAATCTAGGGTGTGTGCGCTATATGGCAAGAGGGCTCTGACAGAGGACCAAGAAGCAGTTATTACATCTGTTCGAGTAAGTGTTCTCATTTTGTGCCATTAGGCCAGTGGCCAGTGTGGGGCTTAGTATTGGATGGTTGGTCAGGGTTTTCGGAAGTCTATGGGGTGATCTAGCCACAGTCTCCTGCAGGGAGAGCGGTAGGAGAGCCTGAACCTCCATAGCGCGCCATCTGGATGTGTCATCAGCACTCAGCCATTATTTAGCCCAGCCGACCTGCGCAGCAAGATAGTACATCCTCCATGAAGGAAGGGTAAGCCCGCCATCAGTCCTAGATGCCTGCAGAACATGTTTGTTCAGCCATGCTTTCTTAGAACGGCAGATACGCTTCATGACGTGCCGGTCCAGATCATCAAACATATATTTAGATGGCGACATTGATAACATGGTGGACATATAAATCAATTTAGGGAGTGCAATCATTTCAAATGCATTGACCCTACCGTCAGTGAGCGGGGCCAGAGGTTCCATTTCTCCATATCTTGTTTAATCCGACATAGCATAGGACCATAATTTGCCTTCATCAGCGTCCCCAAATCCGGACCATTCCACATACCCAGACATTTGATGCGCTAACATTGCAATCGGAATGGTGCAACCCCTCCCGGATCCCAGGAAATGTCTGACCGTAGGTGCATGACCTCTAGCTTATCCCAATTGATGCTATATGCCACTACAGAGCCATAATGTTGTAAAATCTCACACATTCGAGGGAGGGAGCGCGTAAACTGACTGATATAAAGTAGGATGTCATCCGTATATAAAGAGATTTTGTGTTCCTCAGAGCATCATGTAATGCCTGACCATTGAGTATCCAAGCATAATGTTGTCGCGAGCGCTCGATTGCCAAATCATATAAGAGAGGAGACGGGGGTCATCCCTGTCCAGTGCCTGTGCAAAGGGGGAAAGGTGAAGAAGTGTGCCCATTAGTGGAAATCGTGGCTTGTGGTCCATCATACAACAGCCGCACCAATTGGACAAAACTGCCAACCCAGCCAAAGCCTCAAAGAGCTGCAAACATGTAGTCCCACCGGACCCTATCAAAATATGTTTCAGCACCTAATGACACCACATCCCCACAGCTCGACTCCCACTGTATAATATACAGGAATCGTCACACATTATCGTAGAGTGCCTGCGTATTATAAACCCTGTTTGATCCTTGTGAACGAGTTTGGGCAACAGAGATTCCAGGCGACGTGCCAGACATTTTGCTAAAAGTTTGGCATCCAATTTAATTAGAGATATTGGGCGGTAAGAGCAGCAGAGATGAGGATCCCGTCCCTGCTTGGGAAAGACGACATTGTTTGAATTCAGCATTGAAGGTGGCAAGTGACCTAGTACCAGCACCTCTCTAAACATTTGTCCAAGTCTAGGGGCCATGGAGTCGACCATCAGTTTGTAAATGTATCAGGAAACCACCTGGCCCTGCTACCTTGCCCGAGGAGAGGACCATTATCGCCTGCCGGAACTAATCAGTATTCAGAGCTTTGAGGGACTTGAGGTCACGGTGGTCGCGACCAGGAGGGAAAGCGGAAATAAGAAATTGTGTACCACCCCCGTATCTCTGTCTGGTGGGGCCGCATAGAGCTCTCGATAATATTTTGCGAAGCTGCGATTAGTAAGCAAGTCCCCCTCCAACAGATTGCTTTGTGCGACGCAAATCGATATAAGTTGCACACACTGTCTTCCCTTCAGGACCAGTGCCATCATGCTCGAGGGTCTGTCCCCCTCTGCATACAGGGTGTGGGCCAATTTGGAAAATGCTTTCTGAGCCCATAGAGTTGTGACATGAGTTCTCGGAGCGCAAGCGAAGCACCTGGGACTAGACCGCTGGGTCTCGGGTGGACTTATGTGTGCACTCCGCGACATGCAATGCTGCAAGCAGAGTTTCCTCCCTTTCTGCCCAGGCCTTTCTCTTAAAAGCCCATTTAGAAAGTAATGACCCCTCAGGAACGATTTATATGCATCCCAGCAGCAGTGGGAATTGTACCCTTCTTGTATATTGGTCAGCCAGAAGTTTTCTGTATCCTGAATTAACCCCTCTATTATGTTGGTGTATTGTAGGGCCATAAGATTCAGCAGCCAGGGGGCAGACCTTGGAATTGCTTCAGGCATCTTGATACGCATGAGTACCGGCGCATGATCCGACAGGGTCATAGGCAGGATAACACATTTGTCGAGCATATGGTTCAGGTTGGCGGGGAGTAACCAGTAATCAAGGCAAGCATAACAGTGAAGAAAATTGGAGTAAAATGTGTAATCACAATCAGGCTTGTGTAGGTATTACCAGACATCGAGCAACCTAAGGTCCGCCGTTTACTTTTGGGGGGGGAGAGAGGGGTACCGCTACGGGTGGAGGAAGGATTATATCTAACTACATTAAGATCCCCTGCAATAAGAGTAATGTTTTCCCAGGTAAGGGAGCGCATGTCGCAAAAGTATGAGCGAATAATGCTGGAGAGTCAGTCTTGGGGGCATATATGTTTAGGAGGGTGACACCCTGGTTGTGAAGTATTCCATGTATTAATACAAAGCAAACCTCTGTCCGATTTCGTATCTAGCAGTTGCATCAGAACCAGTCTATGCACCAATATGGAAACCCCATTTTCCGAGTGAGCCGCTGTATACACCCATCCCCCTACAAAGGTTCTCAGACACAGTTTTATCAAGATGCGTCTCTTGCAGAAAAATGACATCACCCGAAGGGCCCTCCTATGGTTAAGTATACTTTGTTGTTTGATGGGATGGCCCAGACCCTGTATGTTAAGGGAGATGCACATTAGGGATGCCATACAAGTGGTGCGGGAAAGAGTTTGTGTACAGTCTCAGATGGTTGACCACATGTGCAAACCCATGCAATGGATCGACCGCCGTGCCCAACCGCCGTATGTATGAGGTGTGTATGTAACAATGGATAACCGCATATAGACACATCAATCAAAAAACAAATTAAACCAAACCAGAAACATTGGCGTTCCGAAACCTGACCCCAATAAAACAATGTGAAAACCCATGTGTCGGGTATAGAGGGAGGTATAGGCGGACCCTCTAAACCCTCCAGCATCATAAAGATAACATCAAAGCAGGTAATGGAGTGACATTCCAAAATATTTCTTATAGATATAAAACTATGCAATCTCATGGAAGAGGGGCTACAAGGCTGCAGGTGACGAGGTCAAAAGAAGAAAAGAGCATTCATTCACCTTGATGGGCAGGGCAGAGTCAGAGTTTGCTACGTCCGCTTTATCGTTCATGCAACCCCTCCACCCATGAGGGTGCAGTGTTTGGCATGGTGCATAACATTCTAAACTATTGTATGCCACAGTTATGAGTAGGCCCCATACTCCAGTCATCTAACATCTGGGTGCTCCCGAGGCTGCAGCCAAGAGAAAAAGGAGAGAGAACGGAGAGAGGCCGCTATCACTTCATTGAACGCTTGTCCTGTTTGTGCCCAAATCTCTTGGGTTGGCAACCCGCCTTCTTCCATCCCTGGCGAGCTGGGGAGACAGGGTGTGTGCGAGCGTCCCCCTGAACATTGCCCATGCTTTCAAGAACTTCCCGGCCTCATCCGGGTCTTCAAAGGAGTATCATTGCTTATCTATCAGAATTAAAAATACTGGGAACTTGAAGTATTGTCTATGTTCTGTATGCTTCAGTGCATCGAAGAGGGGTGCAAAAGCCTTTCCACGGCCTCACAACTTCGATAGAGTAGCCGTTAAAAATGCGCACAGTCGTGCCCTACACTTGAAAGACCCCGTCCACCCGGAACGTGTTGAGGATCGCCACCTTATGTTGGAAGTTAAGTAAGTGTACCGTAATGACCCGTGGGCGATCACATGCAATGGGCTTTGGAATTGGGGTTCTGTGTGCCCTTTCTATTTTGAGAGACCTGGGGTCCGACAGTTTGTGGAAGAGATCATAAAGGAAGCCTTCCATGTCGGTGCCCTGCGCGGACACCAGCACTCCCACAAGGCGTAGATTATTTTGACTTGAGCGATTTTACTGATCCTCAACCATTGCCCCTAATCTTTGAACTTCCCTAATGACGGTATCCACCTCTATCACCACAGCCTCCTGATTATCTCCCAATGCGCTTATACGTCTCTCATTGTCTGCCGTGCACTCCGCCTGTGCATGCAGGCGTGTATTAATGTCTTTCAATTCCTTAGCAATGTCTTGGACCAAGCCTTTAGTTTCTTGCGTCCACTGGTCATAGTTTTCATCTCGTCTAGGATCTGTTGAAGTTGGATCGAGACATCCATTTTGGACATGTGGCATAATGATCTGCGTAGGCGCCAGAGACCAGGGTTAGAGGAACCAGAATCCGGAGTATCTGTATCTGTGTGCACTTGGGTCACAGCCTCTGGGCCCTTGATGAGATCAAATGAGCACCACTGCAGACAGCCTACCTGATCCAGGAGTCCCTGCCAAGCGAGTTCCCCAGACACTCCAACCGCGGACATGAATTAGGATGGAGCCCTAAGGTGTCCAAAGGTGCTGCAGGGGAGTGCAGTGAAAGTCAAACAAGAGGTGCGAGGCACAGTGTCCATCGGGATTGGCCAAAAAGCCCTGCAATCAATAGAAATACTCTGAGAGATAGGGCCCAGAGTATTCAGCGTCAGCTTCCCAGCTTGCAGGTGGCCAACTCACTAGATCAGTCGGGCAGAAGAGCATGTAGTGGTGTTGTGCCGGCAGGGGTATCCATTGTGTGTCCGTAGCCTCAACACATCCCTCAGAGAATTAGTTGCCTTGCCTTCTTCAGTGCGCAGGGTTAGCGTAGGTAGGTCACACGCACATATATTTCTGAGGCTTGTGGAATCTGCTTAGATCACATATGCATAGGCCAATGTCTAGTGAAAGCTGAGAGTATTACAGTTGTTTTCGAAACTGGAAAAGGGACGTCGACAGGGCGTGCCAGTATTACTATCCCTAGTGTGAAGTCCACTGTACCCATGGTCCTTCACGCGTCGAGGTTCCTTAGATTGTTTTTTTCTGCCAACGTGAGCGGTCGCTTCTCGCAGAGTTCAGTTTCGGCTGACGCCATTTGCTTATGCAAAGTTTAAAATATAGTTACCGTTTCTGTCCTTTTCAACCGACGCCACTTCTCGACGCGGTGAAGAATCAAGACAAGGACAACACAGCCCTTCATACATAAGAAATGAGGTAGGTATAGTCCCTTCAAGCATTATGTGGATTGGGACATGCAAAAGATATATATTGTTATACCAATGGTATCCTCTATTCTGTTGTAGAGAAATCTGAAATTAGTTTAGTTGATTTAGTTGCGTGTGTATCCTGAACAGCGGATATCACAATTATTTTGCGCCCTATGAATACTGAAAACAATCCTTATTATTGAAACAATTTTTAATGAATTATTTTGCATACTTTTTTTTAAAAGAAAAAAGGACATATTTAAAGTTAAAAAGATAAGCAAATATAAATAATGAAGAAACTTTGATTCAGTTCACATAAAGACATCATAAAAATATATATAACAGATTTTAAACGAGTCAAAAAAAAAGACTACGATTCAGTTCATATAGAAACAACATAAAAATATATGACTCTAATTTTAAACAACATAAAAATATATGTTTCTGATTTTGAACACAAATGCAAAAGATTGCTGTAGTGAACACAGAGAAGGTTCAGTGAGATAAAAAAAAAGAATGGTGCGGCTCAAATTTAGTGTTGCAGGTGCCACAATTCCATAAACACAGGTCTGCCGACGTGTTTCTGTTTGAGAGGAAAGAGAAAAGACCCTAAAACACACAGTTTGAACTTAATTGGAATTTAGTTCTGAAATTTATGGTCTTCCTGTCCATAGTGGAAACAAACTTCTCCAGCATTGGATCTTTCATGGATTCACATGCTTAGAATATTCCCCGTTGTCAGGCTGGGAATCCCCGGTACATTATATAGACCCTTTCCCGTAGGAAAACTTTCTCGACGCTTATGCGTCCTATCCACCTCGTTTTGTATCATGCGTGCCCGCACCGTCAGGACGTCATGATATAAATACAGGACCCGCCCCCGCGCTCCCTCAGATTTCAACCGTCTTTCAAAGTAGTGGGATCCTCGTGATTACTACTAGTAGAAACTAGGTTGTTTTTTTTTTCTGTTTCGCTTCGGCGACGTTCAAATTCTGGAGAATTATGTCTGGAAAAGCGTTATTTCGCCCTTGTGCGACATGTGGCCTCAAAAAAGTTTATGAAGGAGATGCCCACATGGATTGTATCTACTGTCTCCACCCGCACCACACGGCGGATACATGTGAGATATGCCAGGGTTTCTCCCAAAAAACCCTTAAGGACCGTAAAAGAAGGCTGGTCGACTGGCTTAATGACGGAGCGGGTGCCTACCCGGCTTCGGAAGTTGGCTCCACGGCCTCCAGGAGCAAGTCGGAACCTCCATCGAAAAAGGTACGGCCAGCAGAAAACCGCACTGAGGACAAGCATAAGGGGAAGCATGCTGGGTCTTCCTCATCACATAAAAAGCCCTCCTCCTCCTCATCATCTAAGACGGAGAGGCAAGCGCTGTCAAAATCCTCCTCAGGGGACCGTCCCAGGTCTACCGTGAGTCGAGACGCTTCAGCCGGGAAGTCGGCATCGAAATCGGCGACGAAGTCTAAGGGCTCGACGACGACTACTTGCTCGTCGACCGCAGTGTCATTGACGATGCCTATTACTGTTCAGGCAGCAGCGGTTGGGATTCCTTCGTCGACGGAGACTCAGTCTATGGCTTGGCTGCCAGAGGTCTATGACCCGATCCCCCCTGAAGTCTTACTGCAGCCAGACACAGCCTACTCGGCGTAAGGAGAAGGTGGCACGGTTCTGCAGCCATCGGATTTAGGCTTACGGCCTTCCACGTCGACGACGACGACGAGTGCGAGTGGGGGTATGGTACCTATATCATCAACGTTACAAACCCCCCAGACAGTTCTGTCTCTGGATGTGCTTAATACTCTTCAGAAGCTCCTGCAGCGGCTGGATACGCAGATCCCTCAACCTGGGACTTCATCGTCACTTTTTTCTGTACCTTCCGTCGACGAGCAAACTTGTGCGGCTCGCTCGACGACTAAAAACCCATCGGCTCCCCAGGCGGTAAAAGATCGTCCTCGAGCGCAGGAGGAGGGTGAGTTGTCGGAGTCAGATTCTATACCGGGTGACTCAGGGTCAGACATCTCCCTGTCACCGTCGAGGGACCCAACATGGAACTCGGATGTAGAGGTAGAGTCTACGAGGAGCCAGACACAGCCATCTCCTCCGGATGATGTGGGAGCCTTCCATGCAATGATGGGAAAAGCTTGTTCCGAGTTCGGTTTGATTCCTGAGGAGCAGAAGAAAGACTGTTTCCTTTTTGACCATATGGGTCAAAGGAGGAAATCGGTATTTGCCATGCCAATTCTGGACCACGTGTGGCAAGAAGGTCTCAAGACGATGCGCCATCCGTTCTCGGAGCCGGCTATAAAGGGGCGGATTGAGAAAAAGTTTAAAGCTCCGGAGTCCACTCCAAAATGTCTAACATCACCACCTCTGTCTGACTGGGTGGTGTCGGCGGCAGCGGCTAGGAAGGCCAGGGTACAGCAAAAATGTTCAACTCCACCAGAAAGCGAGGCTAGGAGGCAAGACGCCTTTGAAAAAAAGGTGCTCTCGGTCGGTGCGACGACGGTAAGAGCAGCCAATTCCTTAGCGATCGTGTCACGATATGATAGAGAGATGTGGCACAAACTAGCCCCTATCCTAGAACACCTGCCAGACGAACACCGGAAAGCAGCCATGTTACTGGTGCGGGATGGCGAAGAGGCCTCGAACCACGCAATTAATATTGCAGTTGACCTAGCAGAGTCTGGCTTCAAACAAATCAACCATGGCGTAGTACTTCGTCGACAAGCGTGGCTCAAATGTACTACTTTCCGTCCTGAAGTCCAGTACAAAGTCCTTGACATGCCATGTGAAGGGGAACACCTGTTTGGCGAAAAGGTTGATGAAGCGTTGAAGGGGATGAAAGAAGGCACGGATACTGCTAGGTCCCTCGGCGCCCTCCAAACGGGTAGAAACTTTCGTTCTTTTCGCCCCTTTAGGGGTGCTTCTGGAAACTCCCGCTTTGGAGCCTCGAGGGACCGTGGATTTAACAGGCCCTCGTACTCTTCACAAGGGTTCAGACGAGCGTCACAGTCGGCACGTAGAAGCAGAGACTATCAAGCTTCCAGGCGGCGAGGCTCGGGTCCCTCGTCGACGAAGAACAAGCAAACCAGCAACCAATGACGGCCTTCGGAACATCCTGGGGGGACGAGTCTCATCACTTCGACCAATGGAAATGCATCACCACAGATCGATGGGTTCTAGACACGATTCGCATGGGTCATGCGCTACAATTCAAAGACAAGCCTCCACGTCTCCCGCCTGTATTTTCGACCCAGCCCCACCTCCGAATCCTACGACAAGAGGCGGCGCTTATGTTGCGAAAAGGAGCGGTAGAGAGAGTTCCTGTGACACAGGAAGGACACGGAGTTTATTCCCGGTTCTTTGTTGTCAAGAAGCCAAATGGAAAATGGAGGCCCATTCTCGACCTGAGGGTACTCAACAAATGGCTAAAGAGCTTAAAATTCAAAATGCTAAAGCTCCAGGAGGTTATCAGGTCGGTGCAACCCATGGATTATCTGTCGTCACTAGACCTTCAGGACGCCTATTTTCACATCCCAATACGCCCACGACACAGGAGATATTTAAGGTTCGTCGTCGGGAGAAAGCATTTTCAGTTCAAGGTCCTCCCATTCGGGCTCAAGTCCTCCCCCAGGACGTTCACCAAGTGCTTGGCCCCTATAGCGGCCCATTTAAGGAAGGATGGTCACCATGTCTATCCATATCTGGACGACTGGCTGGTCAGAGGTTCGTCCAGGGAACAAACACGAAACAGTCTAAGGGCCACAATGTCCCTCTTACAGGAACTGGGCTTCGCAATAAACTTCAACAAGTCCTCCGTAGAGCCTTCGAGGACCTTGGTCTTTCTAGGAGCGGAGTTTCATACACACACAAGCCTGGTGAGACCATCCAGCGAAAGAATTCAGAAACTTCAAAGCAAGGCGTCGGAATGGAGATGCGGTACCAAGGTGTCGGTGCGCACATACATGTCCCTGCTAGGGACCATGTCGTCCTGCATTCTGCTGATAAGCAACTGCCGTCTGTTTATGAGGCCTTGCCAGGAATTTCTAGCGGACCGTTGGGCACAGAGCCGAGGTCGCTGGTCCGACAGACTGGTTGTCGACGAACAACTAGTACAAGCACTCTGCTGGTGGAGAGTGTCTACTCAGCTAACGAAAGGAATGCCTCTACTGGAACCGGAGTTCCAAAAGACGGTGGTGACGGATGCATCGCTGAGCGGATGGGGAGCTCATCTGGATACGTTACAGGTACAAGGCCAGTGGTCGTTGCAGGAGTCCTCCCTGCATATCAACCTGCTAGAACTGAGAGCAGTGCGATGGGCTCTGAAATCTTTTCTTCCTCAACTGAGGGACTCGGTGGTGCGTGTCATGACGGACAACACCACTACGATGTTCTACTTGAGGAAACAAGGAGGGACACGTTCCAGGTCCCTATCGACGGAGGCACAGAAAATCTGGCATTGGGCCCTACAACACAACATGCAAATCTTGGCGTTCCACCTGCCAGGCGTGAGAAACGTGGAAGCCGATGCCCTCAGCAGAGAAATGAACGAAGTTCACGAATGGGTGCTGAACGACCAACAACTACAGCAAGTATTCAAGAAATGGGGACATCCTTCCATAGATCTGTTCGCGACGAAGAACAACAGGAAATGCCATCAGTACGCAAGCAGATGGCCTCAGCAGGGCTCACTGGGGGATGCGTTCTCCTTCCCATGGTCGAACAAATTCCTGTACGCATTCCCTCCATTTCCCCTTGTCCAGAGGACGTTGCAATGGATCCTCAGGTACCCATGTCGGGTAATTCTGGTGGCCCCGTACTGGGCCAGACAGGCGTGGTTTTCAGACCTGCTACACTTAGCGGTGGCGGAACCGATGAGACTCCAGAAGACCCCCGACCTTCTGTCTCGACAGGAGGGTGTCGTTTGGCATCACGACCCGGACAGCCTCAAGTTGACGGCCTGGCTCCTGACTTCGCCGAATTCGGTCGGCTAACGATTCCGGAGGACTGTCGGCGTATCCTGCAAGCGGCAAGAGCGCCTTCCACAAACGCCTCATACACGTACAAATGGAGAAGTTTCTGTCAGTGGTGTGAGGATCAACCAGGTTTGGCCCCGCAATCGATTAAGCCGGAACAGCTCCTTCCATACTTGCTGTTCTTAGCTCAAAAGGGCCTATCGGTATCGTCAATAAAAGTACACCTGGCCGCCATTTCCAGGTTTACTCGTCGACGGCATTCGGCACCATTGTTCAGCGACCGCCTGATTAAGCACTTCCTTAAAGGCCTCTTTCAGAGTTTCCCTCCAGAGAAGAAATTTCCCCCGGAGTGGAGCCTCAATCTGGTCTTAACGTCTCTTATGAAGCCTCCTTTTGAGCCAATGTCATCATCGTCTCTAAAGTTTTTGTCGTGGAAATTGGCCTTCAGCCCGACGTATTTCAGAAGTTCAGGCTCTAATGGTAGACCCACCATACTTACGATTTTTCAAGAACAAGGTAGCCCTTGGCACTAACCCACAGTTCATACCGAAAGCTCCTTCGGTGTTCCATAAACACTCCTCTATAGTGTTGCCTACGTTTTTTCCGGAGCCATGCTCGGTAGCGGAGCGCACGTTACACACATTGGATGTAAAAAGGGCTCTCAAATTTTATCTTCATCGTACGCAACCATTCAGAGAAACGAGACAACTGTTCGTGGCCTATGGTTTGGGTGCTAAAGGAAAAGCCATTTCAAAGCAAGGACTGTCAAGATGGGTGTCATCTACCATTTCGTACTGCCATTCCAGGGCAGGGAAGCCTCTTCTACGACGGCCAAGAGCTCATTCAACTAGAGCAGCGGCATCGTCGACGGCACTGTGGGCCGGAGTCCCTCTGGGGGACATCTGCATGGCGGATACCTGGGCGGCTACACACACCTTTACCCGCCATTACTGCCTGTCGCAGCAACATGCCGAAGATACCCGGATGGGACAGGCGGTGCTCCGACACCTATTCCAATAAGGTAAGCCCCTACTGAGGGGTTGCATCCTGTGGAATTTATGACTGTATGTGGTTCGTTTTCCTATGTTAACGATTACTAATGTATACATGATCATAGGGAACGGGCTTTGCGAAGAAAGTATATGGGTTTGCATGCACGCCTCCTCTCTTGGGGGTGTACTGCTATGTAATCTATTCTAAGCATGTGAATCCATGAAAGATCCAATGCTGGAGAAGGGAATAGTTTCTTACCTGTAACTCCATTTCTCCAGCATTGATATCTTTCATGGATTCACATGCGCCCACCTGCCTCCCCTGAACATGCAAACCGGTTTCCCCACTACTTTGGGGGCCGAAATCTGAGGGAGCGCGGGGGCGGGTCCTGTATTTATATCATGACGTCCTGACGGTGCGGGCACGCATGATACAAAACGAGGTGGATAGGACGCATAAGCGTCGAGAAAGTTTTCCTACGGGAAAGGGTCTATATAATGTAACGGGGATTCCCAGCCTGACGACAGGGAATATTCTAAGCATGTGAATCCATGAAAGATACCAATGCTGGAGAAATGGAGTTACAGGTAAGAAACTATTCCCATCCATGTCACGTTTCAGATTCGCCCCCTGCTGGGCAGATATATTACATTGAAGCCTTCCTCAGGGCAGGGCACAAGGAGAGACAGAAAACGACTCGACTCTGTGTGAAGGCAGACAAAAAATAAAGATTTGAAAAAGAAGTAAAAAAAAACGGAATTTAAGGAGTGTTTTCAGATAGTAGAGCGCTTGTGTGAATCACATATTTTGGATTGCAAACAAAACAGAAAGACCTAGTGGGAACAAGGTCCTTACCCTGATTTTGGGTAGGGGCTGGTTCAAAGACCCACTTGGGTTGGGGTTGGAGTCCTTCACTGATAAGAGGAGCGCAACAATGAACCTCAGCGTACCCCAGATCTAACCTCTTGGTATCTTGCCAAGTTCTAAAAAAAGAGAGAAAGTATGGAGGTGTTTAAAGAATGTTCTCGAAAAAGGTCAAAAGTTGTTGTGCATATTTGGCAAATGCACAAAGGACGTTCCAAAATAGAAAAGAAAAGCTCCTACCTAATTTGAAGGGAGTCCGTTCACGGATCCCCAGCTTGGAAATATTCTCAATTGGGTAGAATGCGGAATATCACATTTGTACCAGCTGTAGTTGCTGCGGCGTAGGTATGGCACTTAGTGTCAGTGGTGCTCTTAGCAATGGAGGTACTTGTGCGCGGTGTTCCTCCTTGATAAAGTCCTCGGGTTGCTTAACCGAAAAGGACCAAGAGAAGAGAAATGGAGAAGGAGACAGAGTGAGGGGGGACGAGGGGAAGAGGGGGGAAGGGAAAGAGGGAGCGGGGGAGAAGGGGAGAAAGAAAGAAAGAAAAAGGAAAGGGGCAGGCTGGGATGGGGTAGGGCAGGGGACGGAGGGGGGGAGGGTGAGGAGATGAAAAATTAAGAAAGCGGAAAAAGGGCAGAGACGAAAACCAAGTTAGCATTGTGTCATCTCAAAATGCCGACTGAAACGGACATGAGTAAGTGTGTGATTTCATGTAGTTAGAATTATTGTACCTGACTCGGGATCGATCTGGCATGCAGGCGGACTGGTGCAGAACAACCTCAAAACTGCATCCAGTCTTGCAGGCTCTTCAAACCGTGCGAAGGCTTCACATTGCTGAAGAGCCGAGTCATGGTTACTAACTGAGTTGCCGCCGTTGCTGCAATAGGGTGTGTCACATAAAGCTCGTGTTGGATTGGATGGGAAGGCATTTCCTGGTTGCCTGGTGTATTCGCGCCGGGATTGGTGCGTAGCTCTGTCAGTTCCCGTTGTTGGAGGGGTGTGTCTCAACAACATGGGATCTGATTGGGCAAACTTGATCGGCTAGTGTTTCATTGTGTGCGGTCATGCATGCGATCGCGGGTGGATGAGTCTATCTTGGCCAACCTGATAGATCTTACCCACCGAACATAAATGCTGCGATGTGCGAAAAAATATAGGTAGGTGACTAATCATGAGAAAATATCCCGTACGTGAAAAAAACGGAACATATAGAAGATGAGCACGTATGTTTGTTTGTAATGCCACTGCTCAAAATCATAACAAGGCATGTGGAGTCCAGGCATTAAATATGCAGCTTGTTGTGGATGTCGTTGCGAGAATGAAAATTGCAAAAACCCCATGACGGCATAAAAAATGCAGCTTGTTGTGGATGTCATTGCAAAATGAAATTTGCAAAACTCCATGACGGCAGAGAGACACAGGTCAAAAAAAGTTTGGTAACCGATGTCTTGAATTGGACAAACCTTTGTGCATCAGATTAGAGGCAAGAATTCTTCATTCAGTCCAAACTTATGGCTGGAAAGTCTGTGGATCCATCTCGCTTCTTTGAACTGAAGGCTACGTAGTATGTTTGTAAATTCTTTAACTACATCTAGGATCCACCATTTAATGTCATTGATAGTGTGATGCTTTTCCAAAAAATGATTTACTAAAGGTGCTGATGTATTTTTGCACCTAATGCGGGATCGGTGCTCTGAGATTCTGATATTGACTGATCGGGTTGTCTGACCTACATACCCATAGGCCACATGGACATTCGATACAATAAATTGCTTGTTTTGTTTTGCAATTTGTCATTGAATTCAAATTCCAGATCCTTGTCCCAATATTGAAATTGTTCATCTTGCAGGTAAATTGACATACTGAGCAGGAACCGCAGAGGAAATGCCCCACAGTCGTCCTAAGGTCCCAGAGACCTGTTCTGGGAGCTGTTTTTTTTAAAATTTGGAATGCACCAGGGTATCGCGTATGTTTTTGGCTCTCATAAAAGCAAACCGTGGTATTGGAGAATCGGGCAGGCTTAGTTTAACAATGGGCCAATATATACAGATCAGTTTCTTAATTCGAAACGTATGTGAACCATGTGTGATCCCACACGTCATTTTGTTGGGTTCTGAATGTTGTTGCTGAGTGGTATTTTGGGTCAGGAGAAAGTCTCTGTCAGTGAACCTTGCTCTTTTCTTGGCGTTCGAAATGAGTTTTTTTGGGTAGCCTCTTTCCAACAGGTGATTGGCAAGGTCTTCAGATTGTTGGTAGAAATCAGCAAGGTCAGTGCAGTTCCTCCTTATGCGGAGGAACTGGCCATATAGTAGGTTTTCTCTCAGATGGCGCGGGTGGTTGCTTGAGAAATGTAAAAGGATGTTACGAGCAGTGGTTTTGCGATACAGACAGCATTTCAAGGTCCCGTCCTCATGTCTAATTTTAAGGTCTAAGAAGGGAATTTCTTTGTTACTGCATTCCATGGTAAACTGAATATTGTTGTCAATATTGTTCAACCAGCTCAGGAAAAGATCGAGGTCATTTCCTGAGCCGCTCCATATGAACCCGATATCATCAATATATCGTTTCCAATATGAAATGCGGTTATTGTATGGATTCTTATTGCACAAAATATTATTTGACTCAAAAGTAGACATATATAGAATCGCAAGGCTCGGTGCAAAAGTTGCACCCATCGCTGTCCCCTTGGTCTGTAGATAGAATCGGCCGTTGAATTCGAAAAGATTCTTGCATAGAGCCAGGGTAATTAATTCAAGAATGAAATTATGAGGCACCCTATTCTGTTGATCATGATGGGTGAGTATTCGGTGTATACATTCAATAGCCTGATCTTGAGGGATGCTTGTGTATAGTGATTTGATATCCATTGTCACGAGTTTCTGAGTCTGGGGATCAAAGGGGAGATTTTCAAATATGTGAATGGTGTGCGTAGTGTCTCGTAGATAAGTTGCTGTTTTTGCACTTAAAGGTTTTAAAAAGACATCAATGAATTTGCACACCGGTTCCAAGATTGAACCATAACGAGAAACAATGGGCCTACCTGGTGGATTGTCAGGATTTTTATGAATTTTAGGTAGTGCGTATAGTGATGAAGTGCGACCTTGACTTGTAGTAAGGAATTTTAGTTCCTCGTCACTGATCCATTGCCTTTCGTGGGCATATTGTGCCACATTTTCTATTTCAATTTGAATTTCACTCGCTGGATCCTTTTTTAGTTTTTTGTAACTTTCTTGATCTTGAAGCAGGTCATTGACCATATTGCAGTATTGGTCACTGGACATAATCACAATTCCCCCGCCTTTATCGGCTGATTTGATCACAATATTGTAGTTCTTGGAGCGTTCAGTCAGCGCCTTTTGTTCAGCTTTTGACAGATTGTGTTTAAAATGGTTGCCTTCCTCTTTTAATTTCCCAAGCTCTTTCATTATACTTTTCCGAAGGTGGTACTCTCTTTAGGAATTTCATTATCTTGAGGTCTGAAAGTGGATGGGATATGTAGACCTGATTCTGTGTCCAGTGGTTCTGCTGGAATGTCTTCAAAAAATGCTTTCAGGCGGATAGTCCTGAAGAAACGACGAGTTTCCGTTTCAGTTGAGAACCAATCAGTTGTTCGAGAAGGCACAAATGATAGGACCTTTGAAAGAATTGATATTTGTGGAGGTGTCAAGCTCACTTTGGCTAAATTAAAGATAGGAATATCTTTAGTATCTGTTCTCATTGTGTCTGACGTCTTCTGCCCCGTGATTGACGACGCGAGGGTGCATATTGTGGGAACCATGGTTGACCCCAGTATGGAATTCCTTGCCCTCTCTTTCCTCTCAAACACCAACATGTTGGCAGACCTGTGTTTATGAAATTGTGGAACCTGCAACACTAAATTTGAGCTGCACCATTCTTTCTTTTTATGATCTCACTGAACCTTCTCTGTGTTCACTACAGCAATCTTTTGCATTTGTGTTCAAAATCGGAGTCATATATTTTTATGTTTCTATATGAACTGAATCATAGTCCATTTTTTTTTACTTCTTTAAAATCTGTTATATATATGTTTGTCTTTATGTGAACTGAATCAAAGTTTCTTCATTATTTATGTTTGCTTATCTTTTCAACTTTAAATATGTCCTTTTTTCTTTTTAAAAAAAGTATGCAAAATAATTCATTAAAAACTGTTTCAATAATAAGAATTGTTTTCAGTATTCATAGGGCGCAAAATAATTGTGATATCCGCTGTTCAGGATACACACGTAACTAAATCAACTAAACTAATTTCAGATTTCTCTACAACAGCATAGTGGATACCATTGGTATAACAAAGGACAACACAGCCCGTCAGACGAAGTCAACTTTCGACAGGCCCCTTTCGGCCTTGGAAGGGCCAACGGGCCTAGGCCTTACAGTAGGGAGAGTGGGGGGCAGTTATTATACAAAGTATTTTCCCACCCCTTCCCCTTGTCGCCCTGCTGCCTTCCCCAGACATGATTAAGACAACCTTTAAATTCTGCCCAAACTGTAATAAAAAGTTTCTGTGGATCGATAAACACAGAGTTTGTAACCTGTGTCTAAACCGTGACCACTACGAAGGGCACTGCCAAGCTTGTAAACTCTTTCGACCCAAGACTCTTAAAGATCGCAGAACGAAACGTTGGGCCCATCACGCCATGCAGGCCGAGGCCGCCATGGACATGGAGGGAGCCTCCAGTGACGGCAACGGCGCCGTCCTTTTGGACGGCAAGGGTGACGAGGAACAGCCACGTTCCCAAGTGCTAGCCCCGACCCTGGAACACAGGCCGGCGGATCTGTTGTGGGGACTACACCCGGCTGCAAGAGCTCTCCATTTTCCCACAGTAAACACACACCCCATGGCAATGTGTCTGCTCTGCCGAACAAACGCCCAGATTCGGCATCTAGGGGCAGATCACTGGATTCCCTGTCCTCTGGGCACTCCAAGTCTCGGTCGGCTCATGACAGGCCCCATAAGACAAAAGACGGCGACCATAAAACATCTTCAACCGAATGCCGAACATCGGCAGATGCGGCAACCGAACGTCGGTAGACGCGGCAGAGGTCCTTCCCAGTGCTGAAACTCGACGCATATCGTCAAAACCGTCAGAAAAGCCTAAGGATTCAGGGTTATCACTCCTGATTAAAAAAAGCATGTCCCAGAAAGCCTTATTAAAGCTTCTAATTCCAAAAAATCTTCCTCTAAGAGCTCTAATATTAAGACAAGACCTAGTAAGACGGGTCTCATAGGGAAGAGTCTACCCCTTCCAAGGAAACTGAAACTGTCCCACAAGAGGAGGGGGAAGGTCCATTAAGTGAGGCCCTGCATAAGGACCTACCTACACACCACACACCTGCTGTACCTTACCCTGGGGTCATCCCCCCAGCTCAGCCACATGGTCAGCAGAGGACATAGATAGGTTGATGTCTAGAATGACTTTCTTTGCAAAGTTCTTTGAAAAGAACCCTCATGCCTTAGAGAATTTCCAAAATACACCTCCCACTGATTAGGCCTCAAGCTCTAAGCCCCTGTCTTCCACTCCTCAGCCCCTCTCGTCATCCCAGCCAACAGCAAAGAGGCCTCACACTTCTGCTGAGCTTTATGATATGCATATGGACACAGAAGGGGATCAGGAGGAATATCAATACTATGATGAGGATGATTAAGGGGATAATAATGACGACGAGTCAGAGGTTTACACCATAGACTGCCCAGTTCTACAAGACTCCCCTTTACCTGATTCCCCAATGGATAATCAGCCCTTGTTTAATGACCTCTTAATCAAAGCAGCTGAGCGCTTTGGAATTCAAACTCGCAAAACTCAGCAGGACAAGGATTTTGTCAAAGATATCCTGGGGACAAAAAAGCTGCCATCTAGTTTATATGCATTCTAAAGTTGGTTCAAAGGAGGATTCAACCCTCACTTGAAACGCCCAATCAAACAAGGGCAGTCAATCCGGGAATGGAGAAACTATTCCGCCCGGCACCAGATGATGCCTTATATATCAGAGGACAATTTAGGCATGATTCACTGTTTGTCACAACTACCCAGAAGAGGGCTGGTACACTTTTAGCCTCTTCGAAAGCTACCCCAGACAAGGCGAGCAAGAAGCTATATACCATGGGTAGAAAAATTGCAACCACAGCAGCATTCCAAGCTAGGATCGCCAACAATTCCACACTGTTGGCGAGCTGTGACTGCAATAAATCAGACGATATTACAGCCCTTGGTGACTCTGCTCCAGAGCCTCTAAAATCTAAACTTGCCCTTGTTGCAGCTGAAGACAAGGCCACTGCCAGCAGCCTACTAAAGAACAACCTCGACCTTGCAGACAATGCCAGACACATAATTGCAGAAGGAACCATTCCCGAGCGCCCTGCTTGGCTTCGCCAGTCCAGCTTTAAGCTGGAGACGCAGGCAGTGTTGCTCAAAATCCCGGAGGAACCAAATGTACTGTTTGGCAAAGCAGTGTAGGATGCTCTAAAGTGGGCATAAGAGGAGTATGATCCACTCAAAGCCCTTGGGCAACTTGCCAACAAACAAACTGGGCAAGGGGCGGGAACAATTTTCGCCACTTTCACGGCCAAAATTCCCAAAGAGGATCTGGATATGGACAAAGCCAGAGTTCTTCGTGGAACAACAACCAGGGTCAAGCGTCTCAGGGCTATCCAAGAGGCCAGGTCGCACGGCCGGGGGAGATCATCCACTTCCAGAGGTGGAGGGACGCCTCCCAAACAATGACAGCCCTCTACTGGTCCCCTCCCATGCCTCCCCCGTAGGTGGGCGGATTTCAAACTTCACCCATGCATGGGAGGGAATAACCACGGACAAGTGGGTGTCATCGACGGTAGTGGGAGGTTATTGCGTGGAGCTCCTAGAAACACCATCAAACCTCCCCCCGCGCCAAAGGAAGACATCAAGAGAAGAACAACTCATCTTGATAGAAGTCAACGCGCTGCTCCTCAATGATGCCATCGAAATTGTGCCATCCAACGAGGTAAACAAGGGTATTTATTCAACATACTTCCTGGTGCCAAAAAAGATCAAACCATGGGCCCAGTATTAGACTTACGCCCTGCAAACACGTATGTAAAGCTACAAAAGGTCTGCCTGACAACACTATAACAAGTAATTCCCCTGCTAAAACGGGGGGACTAAATGGCAATATTGGATATGAAAGATGCCTATTTTCATATTTCAATGCTGCCAGCGCACAGAAAACTCTTGCAGTTCAAAGTACCAAACCATCAGTACCAATTCAAAGTGCTACCCTTAGGAATAGCATCAGTTCCAAGGGTATTCACCAAGGTACTGGCGGTGGTGGTGGCGCACTTGCGCAGGGAAGCAATTCCAGTGTACCCCTACCTGAATGACTGGCTGATCAAAGGAGAAACTCCCCATCTTTGGAAACAAAACACACAAAGAACCATAGATCTTCTCTTCCAATTGGGCTTCTCGATAAATGAAAAAAAGTAGATTCTTGTACCAAACACATCAAAACCATTCCTAGGAGCTGTATTAGATACAAGAACAGGCTTAGCCTGTCCATCCATGGAAAGAGTGCAGAACATGGTTCGGCAAATACCCAAGTAGCAAGCCGGTCTCCATATAAGCATACGCAAAGCAATGCGTTTGGTAGGCATGATGGCATCGTGCATATACCTAGTACCACACACACCTCTGCGCATGCGACCAATGCAGGAGTGGTTTGCGAAACAATGGTCTCAGGCAAGTGGTCAGTGGGACGATCTAGTGGTTGTTTCGCCAACACTAGTACAAAGCCTATGCTGGTGGTCAAGAGAAAATCTGTTAAAGGGAAAACCCTTCCACGATCCCAAAGCATAAGCGATTGTCACAACAGAGTGTTAGGGAGAATTCTCTGCTAAGGCTAATTTCCCAAATCTAGTGAGTCCCCCAGCAGCTTTGCTGGATTTTTGGGGTTTATTTTTTTCTCTCCTGCTAAGAGTGAGACTCTTTTTCTCCCACTCTTAGACATGATTTGAGGTGTTCCTTTGACTTTGAATGTGTTTTATGGGCTATGGGGTCCTTTACCCCATAGGGCTTCATGTGGTTTTTGGTATGTGGGTTACACAGCACCCTCCGTGCAGTAACCCAGGGGTGTCATAGTGACCCCCAAACATAGACTCCATACCCTGGGACTGGCCACTGTATCCCAGGGCATGTAAAGTCACCATTGGCTTTACTAGTCCCAAATTATAAACAGAAACCAGTACAAACCATCATATTGTGGACATACTGGTAGGGGCAATTCGATTGCCCCGGGGTCTGTTGTTCGAGGGGGCACGTCTCCGTCCCCCCCGATCGAGTTTTGGCTGGTGGCAGTGGATACTACTTTTTATATTAGACCGCGAATATATTCCTATGGGATTTTCCCATTGTTCGAGGCTACCACTTTTTAATATAGCCTCGAACATACTGCCGGTTTATTAAATTAATATAAAATCACTGGTTGGTAATTTTTGCCAAAACTCGGTTCCAAAATGGCGTTTGTGTTCGCTTCTGTGACTCCAACCCAAGTCGGGCCCTTTGTTCCACTTTTTGGCAGGCTTCTTCAAAGAAGCCTCCAAAAGTGGTGCCACTCTGTCTGGGTACCACAGGGGGTGTGGGAGGGGGTTTAGGCACCCTGGACTGAGTTGCCTTGGCAACTCAAGTCGCACTCTTGTGTGATTGGCCCAAGTGGTGAGCCGCTCGGCTCACCACTTAGCATGTTTGATTGACAGCTAGGCTGAATGAATGGGGGTTTGCTGCATAAAAGCAGGGCTTTGGGGTCTGTAACTTCAGAAGTCGCCACAGGACCTAAAGAATCCGAAGAGGGAGAAGCTGAGCCGGCCTGCAACGACGACACCACCGGTGGAGCCCTGCTGAACCGTCTCACCACTTTTCCCGACGACAGAGGAGATCTCCAGTCCAGAGAGTCTTCTTCCTTTGACTGGTGGGGATGACGAGTTTGCCCGTCTTTTCGCCTTCCCAGATCATCTCTTGGCTGCCTTGCCTGTGCTAAGCACCCCGGCAACCGGGATACCACGGTTTTTCCACTACCGCGAATAAAAGGGTCTTACCTTTTAACCGGAGAACTCTGTGGCTGGTTTCTTCCCTGGCAGTGCAACGACCTTCAGCTTTCCTCCACGTCGAGACCATCTCTTCCTCTGGACGACGCCGTGACTTGCACCTGCTGCCAGGAACAACTGCCCCCGCTGGAGGATCCTCTCCACTTTGAAGGTACTGTGTCCGCCTGGCCTCCCTCGCAACGGTCTGTGTGGGGTGACTCTTAAAGCCTCCACTTACCACTTGGGTTGGCTCTAGGCTGGCTAACTGAACTTTTCTGAGCTGACAATTCTTTTCTGAACTCCCTGCAAGACTTTTTAGCTGTGTGATCTTGGGCGCATTGGTGCTCTGTTCTCTCTAAGAGGGAGCCTGGCCTCTGAACTTTTTGCTCACAAGTAAACTTGACTCTCCTGCCTTGCTGGGTGCTTCTAAAGTATTGTGTTGTGTGCTTTTCCTAATTTCTGCCTTTTTCCCTCCCTTTTTCTTAACTTATTGGAGTGCCATCTTCAGTTAAGCGCTCACCTCTGTCTGGAAATAAGTGGTGTTAACTAAGACTTGTCTAATAAGGAATAAGGGATGTACATCTAGTAATAGTGACTGTGTGTTGAATTTATTTACCTCTTTTTGTGCTAGTGTAATTTACAAGTGTGTCTTTAAATAAATAATTATATACTTTTACACCAAAGCTCTGGTTAGTGTTTGCTTGTACTACTGTGTCTCTGTACCTATTGTGTATACTCTGCATACTGCCTAACTCATCTTGAGAGAAGTCTGACTGCTCAGCCACAGCTACCAGGTAAATCTGGGTGGTACAGACTGCTACCAATTGGGTTTACTGCCAACCACCTGTAGTCCTAAATCTTTTGCAGTGGTCCCTAAGGGAACTGCACAGGTTTCTGCCTAACAGACGTATCCCGCTCGGGGCGGGGGGCTCATTACCTTCACCACACAGCACATGGTCTATGGACTCGCGTCACAGCACAAAACCATATCAACCTGCTGGAACTACTAGCAGTACTCCAAGCACTGCAAGCCTTTGAAATACAAATATCGAACCAAGCGGTTCTGGTTCTAACGGACAGCACAACTGCGATGTTCTTCATCAACAAGTGTGGAGGCGCACACTCTCCAAGTCTGTCTAAGTTGGCGCAGAAAATATGGAAATGGGCACTCAGACGGGGGATGTCCCTGTCCTCCCAGCACGTTCCAAGGGTACTCAACACTCTGGCAGACTCTCTGAGCAGAGATCCCCTACCAGAGGAACACGAGTCGCAACTAGACTCAAGCGTTGTAGACCACATCTTCTCTCAGTGGGGTTACCCCACACTAGACTTGTTCGCTACAGGAGAAAACAAGCAATGCCCAGACTTTGCGTCCAGGTTTCCCCAGCCAGACTCCAAGGGGCATGCACTATGAATGAGCTGGTCAGGGAAATGTGCTTATGCTCCCCCCTCCCCCCCAAAAACCCTTAATGAGCAGAATAGTGAACACGATGCACAGGGAACACATAACGCTCATCCTAGTTGCTCCTATGTGGGCGAGACAACCATGGTATCCACATCTGCGCAAACTGGCGATGTACGATCCCATCAAGCTCCAATAGCAAACCGACCTGTTAACCCAACACGGGGGAACAACGATGCACCCACAACCACACTCAATGAACTTGGCAGCATGGCTCCTGAAGTCATAGAGTTCGGACACCTTAATCTACCACAGCGGTGTATGGATATCCTCAAGGAGGTACGAAAACCGAACACTAGGCACTGCTATTTCGACAATTGGAGAAGATTTGTAATTTGGTGCCAGTCAAACCGAATAAACCGCATAGAATGTACTCCTTCACGCGTTCTAAATGATATGCGCCACTTGTTAGATTCGGGGTTAGTATTCAACTCTATAAAGGTCCACCTGGCAGCTTTATCAGCCTATACCACCTCTCAGAGTAAAGTATTGTGGTGGAAAGTGCCGGTCACTTAGGCATTCATGGAGGGAGTTAAGAGACTCCACCCTCCAATTTCGAGCCCCCTGCCCCCCGCCAGGATGGGATTTCAATGTAGTACTAGCAAAGCTCATGGGGCCCCTTTTCGAGCCTATGCATCAGTTAAGTCTTAAATACCTGACATACAAAACTGCCTTTTTAGTGGCTATTACTTCCATAAAATGAGGTAGTGAATTGCAAACATTGTCAGTGCATGACCCTTTCTTTATTATCCAAAGAGATTAATTGGTTTGTATGTACTCAACCTAGATTCTCTCCTAAATTCATTTCTAAATTCCACGTGAACCAATCCATTGAGCTTCCGGCTTTCTTTCAGAATCCAACCAGCTCAGCTGATGTTAAACTCCACACACTAGATGTCAGAAGAGCGGTCCTCTACTACATAGACAAGACCAGGCTGCTTAGGAAAACAGATCAACTGTTTGTCTCCATAGCAACAGGCAGAGAAGGAGACGGCATATCCAAGAATGCCATCTCCAGAGGGATAGTCAAATATATACAATTATGCTATTCATTATCAAATAAGACACTGCCTTTCACACCAAGAGCTCACTCCACACAGAGCACAGGAGCTACTCTGGCAATGTCCCCTTAGACAGCATTTGCAAAGCAGCTACATGGAGCTCAGTACACACCTTCACTCATCACTACTGCATTGACACACATTCCAAAGCAGATACACAGGTGGGACAAGCGGTTTTGGAATATCTATTTGCCTATGCTCCTTCACACAACCCACCACCTTCTCCTAATACTGCTTGCTAATCTATGCATAGCATGTGATCGAAGCAGATTCCACTAGCCTCAGAAGGGATACATTACTCAGCGTAATAGTATTTCTGATGCACGTATCTGCTTAGATTCATGTGCGCCCACCCTTCCCCCCCCTGAGAGAAGGCGCATAGATGTTATGAGCTTTCTGTTATATTTCTGCTTGGATACACCTGTACTCACGCTACGCTTCATGCAACCTCATGTCAGAACAAAACAATATGAGGGACCTCGACGCATCAAGGACCATGGGTACAGTGGACGTCACACTAGGGATAGTATTACTGGCACTCCCTGTCGACATCCCTTTTTCGAGTTTCGAAAACAACTACTGTAATACTCTGCAGCGTCCACTAGATGTTGGCCTATGCATAGCATATGAATCTAAGCATCAGAAATACAATTACGGTGAGTAATGTATCCCATATATTTATATGTATACATTTATATATGTGGGGCATCTCAACCCTTGTGTAGAAATAGGGTGTATAGCAGGGGGTGCAGCAAGCCGACGGAGAGACCAGTTCATCTTCAATTGGCGAGCCATTGGGGGATCCAGCACTATATGCAAATGGCCGGGGCAGCCCGTAAGGCAGGGCCTCCTTCCATATCAGAAGCGGCGGGGTGGGAGCTCACCTGACAGAGTGTTGGTGCTTGTTAAGTTTCCACTGACATCGCTGCAGTATGACAATGTGTAATAAAGGCGCCAACAATAAGACACAAAGACAGTGGGTTCTGGTGGTTCTTCTTTAATCTGGAAGCTTGAACTGGCGCGAGGGTGGTAACCCCACCTTCAGCATCACGTGGGTAGCAAGCCCACAACAGTGCAACAACATAAAGGGGACAAGGCCCTCTTTCACAACAATAACAACAAAGAGAGGACATTACATCTCCCCCTTGCTTTGCAAAGAATTTAGGATCCTCAGTTAATTTCTTCGATCCAGCGAGACGGCTTGCAAACCACCCTTCTGGAAGGGCTATGCACGCAGGGCTTGCCTGCCGTCTCACGCTCACTGTCCTCAGCGTCCAGTAATCGGCTATTCCCCCATGTTCAATTGCATCAAGAGAGAAATAAAAAAAACTTTGGCCCATCCTTAATACAGGCTCCAGCTCCTTGGCTTTACCATCCTTTGCCATTAAAAGACGCAGAAACCTAAGAGATGGCTTGGTATACACCATGAAAGAACCAAGCGATAATGAGGCGGAGAACACAATTTGGGGAGCAAACAAACCAATGGGACATACACCATGTGGGGGATGCTCTATGTGCGCCCAAACTTCAAGAAATAAATCCATTGAGATCGGATGGCACACACCATGGCAACGAAGGAGCTTCACCAACTGTAAATCCAAAGAGGTAATCTACCTTATCACATGCCCGTGCGCCCTTCGATACGTGGGCATGACGACAAGTGAAGTGAAAAAAAGACTAATTGAACATAAATCATGCATTCGAACAAAAAAAATGACAGCCCCCATTGTGAACCACTTTGTCAAAAAAGTTCACACACAAGAAGACTTCACGTGGACCAGTCTGGAAAAACTAACACCACCTAGAAGAGGCAGGGATTTTGGAAAGATGCTTCTCAAACGAGAACAACTTTGGATCTTTAGACTCAATACAGAGAAAAATGGATTAAATGAAGAAATGCAGTGGAACAATTTGGCCCTAATGAGATGAACATGCAATTTTGCGCTAATGAGATGAATGTATAAAAAAGAATGTCAAAAAGTACTATGTATGACACTGCCTATCGGGGACACACCTTGATAGGATACCCTTAGAATGACAATATATATCCCATACATATGTGGAACCCGCTCTCCACAGTCAACCGGTGTCAGTGCTTCCAGAAACCTAACAACCCCCAAAATCCAAAAATCTAATTGAAAAGAAACCTAAATTATAACCATTTTTTGGCCTTGGCTCACCACCAGCACAGCATCACGGACGAAGAAAGAGGGCGAACACTTATGTATGAGGTACAAGCCAGTCATGGACATTATTGTGTAATAAGGTAATGAGGACATTATGTCAAAATAAGATAATGAGGCCATTGGGGTACAAAATCCCACTGTATCATATATGAGTTTCTCACTTGAACTACATACATTCAAGTTAATATGAGGCCGCCTCAGCAATCCTGCAGTCTATATATAACTAGACTATTCTTTAATAAGCCCATATCCTTTGAACGAGTCAGAAATCACTCCAAAATGGCCACCATGAACGAGGATCACCAACAGCAACAACGGACCACTTATAAGGGTCCTCGTTGCTGGGCAAAGGTGGCTAAAACAGAGCAACAACTCCGGCGTCTCGCAGACTCAAGCAGCTGCTCGTGACATACGGTGAGTGGCGCCCACTTTCAATACACCAGAATTGCTTCCCAACCGAACGTAGGCAGCTTTAACCCGCGCACGCGTTGAAAATTACAAATTATGTTCTTGTCACCCCAAAGAGAACCTTCTTATAGAACCAAGATTCCTTGCGGCTGACAGCGAGTTGCTACGTTGGCAACGATGCACGCAAATGAAATAAGAATTGTAATTTCCAGCCCAAAGCATTCGGGCGCACTCCAGCGGTCCATAAGAAATGCTCCCTATGTATATATATTTCTCACCGCGTACGAACGCAAGCAGCGTTATGCCTCCACGGCCTCTGCGCATATAAACGCGACCCCCAATCACATTCATGCTCTTCTAATAAGAAGGCAGCATGCTTATAGAATTGAGATTCCTCGTCTGCGAGCCGCCACATTGTCAGCCGTGCACGCTAATGGAACAAAAGCCATGGTTACTCTTTATAGACAATCGGACGCACATCAGCGTCCTGACTACCTAAAGAATGCGCTAGACACCGTAGGATGTCTTTACACCATGCACAATGATCCCATCACGATTAACCTGCGAATATTACACTACAGGGTCGCTTGTGGGTATTTCTCTAACAAAGACGCCTTGTTGCTGTTTTACAGGACTTGAGATACGCACGGCCACAGCCGCAGACACCAAAAGCTCCGGCTGACAGCCTGCACGACAGAATTTATATAAGGTAATCACCAGTTGCCAATATATATGTCTTTAGATGCCCGAAGAAGATAACTAACCTTCATCAAAAACGGTCGACCATTTTTTAACCAAGGATATTCCAGAAACCAACCAGGGATACCCCGTGAACTAGACCATACAACTCTGTACTATGGATGAAGTTCCTTGTTTTTAAAATTTCTTCTATGAACATTTCATTTGATTGTCGAATAACCATTGAATGACCTATAACTCGGGGATCACACACTTCCTATGAAGGTCAATAAAAGAAAAAATGGTTCCTCTCTGAAATGTGGCCCCCGAGTTTCTTTGAAACAACACAACCAACTCCGAAATGGGCGGCAGTTCCATACACCCCACGCCTAAGGACAGAAGTCCCCATATACTATGAGGAATCTCCTGTGAAAATTGTCCTTTGAGGTCAACCATTAATTGGTACCAGAATAAGGATCAGCCTCCAAACTGAAAAGGTGGACCCCAATAAGTGTTCATGTGTGTTAAAAACATTGCTTCAAATAACACTTCGGGAAAACTGTGAAGTACAATTCATCGCCTCCCTGAATGTGATCCAGCGAGGGTGGTAACCCCACCTTCAGCATCACGTGGGTCGCAGCCCACAACAGTGCAACAACATAAAGGGGACAAGGCCCTCTTTCACAACAATAACAACAAAGAGAGGACATTACATCTGCCCCTTGCTTTGCAAAGAACTTGGGGTCTTCAGTTAATTTCTTCGATCCAGCAAGACGGCTTTGCAAACCACCCTTCTGGAAGGGCTATGCACACAGGGCTTGTCTGCCGTCTCACGCTCACTGCCCTCAGCGTCCACCTCACTTTTCTGGTAGTCAGAGTCTACGTCCGACAAGTCATCACTGACTGTTGGATCACCATTGTCATAGTGTACTTCACCTTCAAAAGATCAAAAGTAAGAGGAGTTCCGGGTGATGGTGCCAGTGGGACCAGCAGCTTTTATCATAGTCTCTTGAACATGAGTCACCATTATGGGCTCTGGCCTGAAGGCAGGGACCTCTTTGGATTCTTATGCCTGACGCACCATTACTTGGTCTCCTATCTGGAAGTTGCTGGGCTTTGCCCTTTGTCGACAGTCGGCATATTCCTTCATCTTGTGTTTGCTCTCATGGTCTCTGGACCGGGCGGTGTCTGCACATTCGCTGGAGAGAGAGCTGTGGGTGTTGTGAGGCAGTGTGGGTCTTACCACGTGCCCGAACATGAGCAGTGAGAGACACGTCCCTGTGGAGCTGTGTGATGTGTTTCTGTAATCCCAAAGTAATGTGCAGATGGCCTGCATGAAGGATCCTTTTGTAATTGAGCAGACTTGAAGGGTGCGCTTTAGGTTGCCCATGAATCTCTCCACTGTTCCATTTGCTAGTGGCCACAAGGGAGTGATCTTGCGATGTTGGAAGCCAAGATGTTCCGCAAACATGGGGAAATCATGTCTACTGAAAGGGGGTCTGTTGTCGGACTTCACTATGGAGGGAATTCCATAATCCGCGAATGGTTTGTCCAATGTCGGTATTACTGCCTGAGCACTGGTGGAATAAATCAGATGCACTTCTGGGAACCTGGACATCTCACCGATCATTACGAGTGCATATTTACCGTTGGTCAATGGGCCAAACATGTCGATGGCGACTTTGTCCCATACCTGTAGTAGCATTGTTATCATCTTGAGAGGCTTGGGAAATGTGTGTGGAGCGACTGCCTTGCATGCCACACAGTCCTAGTACCTGTTCCACTCTCTCATCCATCTGTGGGAACCATACTTTGGTTCTGAGTTGTCTTTTTGTGGATATGATTCCTCTGTGTCCCATGTGTGCTAACTCCAGTATTTGGTCTTGAAGACTCGCAGTGACAACAATATGGTTTTCTTTCAGCAGTAATCCTTCCGGGAGACGGATAGCATGTGTCTTATGAGTCAGAATGTTTGGAAGTGTTTTTCTTTGGCTGTGGATAATGGCTGATCGTGTTTGTTTTTGAGGTGCAACTGGCCTGATGTCAAACACTTCTGTATCTTCAACAGTAGCTGGCCGTTCTTCAGGCTTTCTAGCATTTGTGCTCTCCTAACAGACTTGGGTAATGCACTGCTCACAAAGTCGTTTTTGTATTGGCTAGCCTTGATAGTTTGTCTCTGGCTCGTAATGGATATCGAGATAGGAAATCCGCAGGATTGTTGTCCTTTCCTGGGCGGTGAATAATGTTGAAAGAGTATTCTTGCAACCAGAGTCCCCACCTTGCAATGCGTGGAGGCATCTTGGCCGTTGGTTTACAATAGATGGTAGTATGGGCTTGATGGTCCGTGATTATGGTAAATGGACGTCCATACAGGAACAGATGGTAGTGTTCGCATGCCCATACAACAGCAAGACTCTCTTTCTCTGGTTGCGAGTACAGGCATTCCTTTGTAGAGAGGCTGCAACTTGTGTACGCTACTATGCGTCTTGCTGAATTAGGCGGGGCTCCTGGTTTCATTTGTTCTAGAATCGCCCCTAAGCCGACAGGGCTGGCATCTACTGTCACTTCAGTGTTAAGTTCAGGGTCATAGTATGCCATACATGATGCAGATGCAATGCATTTCTTGATCTCCTGTAACGCCTCTTCGCGTTCAGTTGACCAGGAGAATTCTTGCCCTTTTCCAGTGAGTAGTCGGAGGGGCGTACTGACTGAAGCACAGTCCTGAATGTATCTGGTGCAGTAGCTCGCTATTCCCAGAAACAATAGGAGCTTCCACTAAAGCCTGTACTTCGTCCGGATCTGGTTGTAGTCCATCGTGACAGAATATGTGCCCACAGATTTTGAGCATCGATTTGCTGTGCTCACATTTGTCGACATTTAAGGCACTGCTTCACCTCATTGATGAGGCCCAACAAGGCTGAAACACGTGTATGGGGTTGCTGTTGGCACCCTTAAGTTCATATTCATAGTAGGACTAACATGGTCACACAGTAGAACTCTGAATAACTTGGAGATGCTTAATGTGGTTTACTGTTCTTCCCAAAGGTACAATAATCAAGCCCAGAAGAAGCATTCTTCCGAAGGGATTGGTTCCTCCGACGTATTCCACATCTTTGACAGGTAATTAACACAGCTGTCCTGCTTCGGAAACTTTTTTGGCATAGTTGTCCTGCGTCGATGACGTCGATACGCTCCCTCGAGGACCTCCTCTGACGGCTGACGTCACCAGATGTTATAAGTAGGACGCACGACGCCTGTAGCCTCAGTTCCGTTTTTTCCGCGAACTTGTTTGCTTCGAAATCTCGGCGCGTCTCGGTTCTCTTTTGTGAATCTTCGAATATCGTTGTGTATCTACTGATAATGTCTTCGCCTTCTGCTACCCTGAAGTCAGGCTTCAAGAAGTGTCGGGACTGCGGTTGTAAGATGTCTCTGACGGACATGCAAGACGTCTGCCTTTGGTGCCTCAGTGAGAGCCACGCTGTTAAGATGGATTGCTGAACTCTGTCCTGGAGGGGCAGAGGTTCAGAAGGCCAGCCTAGTTTCTTGGAATAGGGTAACCTCTGGACAAGCCAGACCAATCAAGGTAGCGATCGCGGCGGTCAAGACTAGGTCTCAAGAGGGGTGAGGGTGACAAAGCCCGCAATGAGCACACAAAGCAAGGACACTTACAAATTACTCCAAGCAGGTGTTATATTAAAAATATAGACACATTTATTACAAGGCCTTTGTAACATTGACTGTAGCAAGAAATCACAATAAAACTCAAGTAAACCAACACATCACAATCAAATACAATATATATACAATTACCGAAGGGTCTAAAGAGTTCGAAGCACGAAATATGCAGACCACCTAGATGGGGAGGAAAACAGGCAGTGCAAATAATCGTTAGACCCAGTTCGCCTTCAGAGGCCATCTAACTAGAAGGAAGTCCGAGCCCTACGAAGAGTGGAGCCTTGTGCTCAAAAGTACCTGCACACGCTGGTGCCAATTGGCCAAGGGGAGTCTCTTCAAGGAAGTCAGGCAGTTCAGAGCGGTGAACAAAGGAGGGCGAACAGATCTCTGCTACTCAAGCGCGGCCTCCACTTGCGGGCAGAAGCAGAGAGCGAGTGCGAAAAAGGTGTGCTGTTTAACACAGCGAGGAAAAGCTATGGGCTACTGCAGGAGGGCGACGAGTTCCTAGCGTTGCTACTCACCGGTCCCCGATGCAGGCAGACCCAGGCTTCTCCGCGTCAGTTTCAGTGCTGGCAGGTTCAGATACGAGAAGGGGACGTCCCGGCGTCGTGTAGATTCCGTGGCAGCAGAAGTTAGAGTTGAGGATGTCCCAAACGCAATGAACCGGCACAGATTGTTACCACAGCAGGGCAACGAGCGGCTGTGTGTATTTCAGCCCAATGTACACTTCTCACTTCAGACCTGGGAACGCCAAGTGTACGAATCGTGTGAGAGTGGCAAGGACTCGTAATACAGCAGCAACCTGACGGCGGTTACAGAGCAAGACTCCTGGGTAGGCTGGTCAGTCCACTGGATGGCCCAGAGACCCTTCCGAAGGCTTACTTGCAGGAGATGGTGAAAATGCCGAGAATAGTTGTTCCCACTATTCCAAAGGGTCGAAGTACCAGTACAGGCCTTCTCGTTCGATCAGAGGTAGAAAGGGTTTCACAAAGCGACAGCAGTGCAGAGGAGCAGTCCTTCAGCGGGTCACCAGCGATTCCTCGATTCAGCCTCGTAGTTGCAGGATACTTGGCTCCTGTATCCCATTGTTCGTGAGAACTCAGGAGATCTACATGGTAGTGGTGTTTCCAGCCTCCTCTTATCCACGGTTCCCTTCGCGCCAAAACGGAGAGGACCCAATGGGAGATCTGCTCACAAAACACTCACACCATACGTGGACCTATCACGGACCACGGTGGTCCCAGGCATTCACGACACACTAGACTCTCTGGCACCCAGGATGTGTATTGGGAACAGACATCCCAGCCCACATCCTGGAGGCACACACAAGGCCTGTAGAAGCCCGCAAAAGCATCTGTGTTTCGCGGGAAAGTACATGCCCAAATAAGGAAGGCCCCGGGTCGGCTCGACCTGGGGAAGGTGAAGGGAGCAAGACGGTCAGCGGGCAGGACAAAGAGCCTCGTGGTCTGGCCATTTTGGAAGCCAGGCCACCATTTTGGGCTAAGTGCGAGAAAGATCCTTAAACAGCCAAAAGGAGCTTGAAAAACAAAGAAACGATTGCTGCCACCAGTCCCGTCCGTGATTCACTTGCACCGTTCGTTAACAATCCAAAAAGATTGTCTAGGGCCTGTAGAAGACTAGAGACCCAAGAGAGCAGTAACTTATCTTACAGTGCCCTCTTGTGTCATGTTGCGCGAAAGCTGCAACATGATAAAAGAACTACGGAAAACAACGTTTCCCGGTACTGACTGTCTTAAGGGCATGTCAGTTTCCCCGTAAGAATGGAGCGAAAGCCCAGAGGAGTGCGGCGGAAGGCTTCGCTTCTCTGGCAAAGTCTAGATCAGGGTGAAAACAACAGCAAAAAGTGTAGGGGTTGGCACATGGAAGGAAAATTACCCACAATTAAGAAATCTTTTCAAACACACGCCACTGATGACTGCAACGAATGCCAGTCTTTGACGTCGAAGGCCTTGCGGGAGCAGAAGAAGAAGCTGTCGTCGGGTAGAGTTTCCAAACCCCGCTAGTCGAAGTCGGCTGGACTTCGACCAACGATTCGAGGGGCGACTCTCCGCGTCGGTGTAAGTCCAGGGGGTCTTGTTCCAGGAGTGGGTCCCGCCATTCCTCAGCCTCTTCGAGGCATGCACTGAAGCTCTGTCCTCGGTCGCCTTCCCCGTCCTCGTCTGAAGACTCCACCAGACGGCGGGTTGCTTGTCCCACCAAGCATTAATCTCCGGCGGAATGAGACGCCTTCTGTAAGGAGAGGGTGGCTATTTTTGAGTCACAGGGCACCGTTCTGACCACGCCTTCGAGAGAAGCCGGCACAGAACGCTCTAGAGCCACCACTCGCACGCCTTCAGGCTCGGGCGGTCGGTGCGATCACCGGGAACCTTCGAGGTCCCGGTCGGACAAGGATGATCGCCATTGTGCCCTCTCCAGGTCCCGGTCCTCGACGCTGTCGAGACCGTTGGAGCTTGTGAGGCCTTCGAAGAAGGCATTGACGCCATCAGTGTCATGTCCGTCGAAGGACTTTCTCGAGGCTCCGGCTCCGAGGAAACCATCGGTGCCGAGGCCGTCGAAGGACACGCTCGGGGCTCCGGCCTCGAAGCCGCTGTCGAAGTCGTCGGCACCTCGGTCGTTGTCGACGCCACTTCCATCTGTGCCCTCGACGCCTTTTGAGGAATTTTTGCCAGAGGTACCCCGGAGAGCTGTGGAAGCTCCTAGGAAGGTGCTCAGCAAGTCTGTGCGGCCTATTCTCGACCCATATTCTGTTCCTCCTCCCAGGGTGGACTTGTTCCAACCCTTGGAGTACAATTCAGAGGTTGAGGAAGGGTCTAAGGATGAGGTGCCTCCTGAGGTTCCTGATGACTTGTGTCGGGACATAGCCAGCTGGAAGACCTGCGTCAGTCTTTGCACGACGCCGGTGGTCTTGATACCTCCCCGGAGGTTGAGTTTGGCAGGCCAGATACTGGTACGCATGCTGACTCTTCGTACAGGCGCCTCATTTCGAGGTTGACGGAGTATCTGGGGTGGTCTGCTCCACCTGTGGATTTTCTGCAGGATGAACTGACAGATATCCTTTTTTTTAAAAAACTCTTTTTATTAAGTTTTGCACAAACACAACACCAAGATAATTTGAATACATGTTAGAAGTATAGGCAGCGGGGTCCTGAGAGCAGTATATAATGGGCAGGTATCTCCAAGATCAGATCTAGGGCTATCAAAGTCACTGGCTGTGGATAAGGCGAGGGAAGAGGGAAGGAGGGGGAGGTGCTCCTTAGTTTGTGAGCTCTGTGTCTATTCGTCCCATTTCCCCCATATTTTCTGAAATTTCCAGGGGCCAGCCCTGGCTGTATATATGCGGCGTTCTAGGGAGGCACATCTGTTCGTTTCGTTGGTCCAACGGTTTATGCATATTTTGTCTGCGGAGCCCCAGGTGGCAGCCGTTAGTCTCTTACCAGTCCCCAGCGCTACTCCCAGGAGTGCTTTTTCCCATTTGGTGAAGTCTGTTTCTCCCCACACCCCCAGCACTATCCATTTGGGGTCCTTAGGTACTGGGGATCCCATTATTCTGGTGAGTTTATTAACACACGTTTCCCAAAAGTCTTGTATGACATCACACTCCCAGACCATATGAAAGAAGGTGCCTTCTGCTCTTTTACATCTAAGGCAGTTGCCGTCTTCTCCCCTCCCCCCAACCCCCCTATCTGGCCATCATTGTTCTTGAGCAGTATGACCTGTGAAGTATTCTGAATTATATCAGTCTCAATTTAGCGTTGATGCCTATTTCCAGAGGAAACATCAACGCCTCCACCCATTCTCCAGCCTCTAAGGTGCCGAGGTCTTGTTCCCATTTTCCCTTGAGTACTGAGAGTTCCTTGGTGCCAAAGGAGTTGAGTGCCTGGTAAAGGGTGCAGGTGACCTTAGTAGGTATGCGGTCCGGGAGGACATTTGTTTCCAAGGGGGAACAGGCGGGTATGTGAGTGAGATCTGGCAATTGGGCGACAATAGCGTGTGCGAGTTGAGCATATCTGAAGCGGTACATGGATTGCAACCCATGATGGGTGTTTAATGTCTCCAAGTCTTCTAGTCGTCCTTCCTGAATAATATCAGCCAGTGTAGATACCCCTTTCCTCGCCCAAGTTCTGAAACATCCCATCTTCTGTATTTCGGGGAGATGTGTGTTATGCCACAGGGGTTGGATCAGTGTTGGTCTCCGCCCCATCCAATGTGTCTGTGTGCCTGTCGCCAGATGCGGCGGATGTGGAGTGACCCTCTTGGTACTGCGCCCAAGTTCTTGCTATTTTCATATAATATCCGAAGGGGGTGGAAGGAGCTGTCAGCACTCTTTTCTATCTGGATGTGTGGGAGCCTTGGGTCCCCGTGTATCCATTCGTTTACTACCCCTGTTTGGGAAGCCCAGTAGTAGATACGGATGTTTGATAGTCCTATCCCACCTTCCCCCACTGATCGTTGGAGCGTTTTGAGCGCGATGCAGGGTTGTTTCCCACCCCAAAGTAATGTGCGTAAGGTCCTTTCAATGGTTGCAAAGGTGTCGTTGGGGATGGGCAGTGGTGCATATTGGAGGACATATAAAAGCCGTGGGAGCGTCATCATCTTAAACAATGCAGCCTTCCCCAATAATGATAATGGGAGAGTCTGCCAGTGCGTATCATCGTTCATGAATCCTTGCACCACCAATTATGGGTTAAGTCTGAAGAAGTCATCCAGTGTCGTGCTGACCCGTATGCCCAGATACGTGAAGTCCTGTATCGAGACTGGGTATGGGCAGGGTTCTGGGATAGCTTCGGCCCCCCCCTGAATAGGGAAGTATGTTGTTTTTTGTGTATTTACCTGGAGTCCCCCAAAGTGTTGATACTCCGCTAGGATTTGGGACACAATCGGGCAGGAGATTACTGGATTGCCGAGGTATATGAGGTTGTCATCGCCATACAGCGAGACGCGTTCTTCTCCTCCATTTGGCCATGTGAACCCGAACCATTGTGTGTCTGTTCTGAGTCTGATCGCTAGAGGTTCGATTGTGAGAAGGAATAATAGAGGTGAGAAGGGGCAGCCTTGCCTGGTCCCGCGGCCCAATGGAAACATCCTGGATGACTTCCCATTTACCCTTACAAATGCTTCGGGAGAGTGTATAGGCGTTTGACCCATGACATGAATGTCTGTCTAAATCCCATCCGTCTCATGATTTCCCATAGGGCATCACACCCCACTGAGTCGAAAGCCTTCTCGAAATCAACGGCAAGAAGGGCCAAAGGGTCAGAGATCTCGGCTGCTCTGTATAGGGCGATCTGTACTCTGCGCAGGTTCATTCGTGTGGATTTGCCCGGCATAAATCCGCACTGGGCTGGGTGGACTAGGGATTCGATTACCCCCAGCATTCTGTTGGCTAACACCCGGGCTAGTATTTTTGCCTCTCCATTTATTAGTGATATGGGTCTATATGAAGCACAAGGTTCAGGTGGCTATCCCGCTTTGGAGATTACCACTATGCAGGTTCTTCAGAGGTCTGGGGGGAGGCAACCTAGTTCCCTACTGCGACAGAACATGCAGTGCATGTATCCCGTTGGCGTCCTGCCCAACCTCTTCCATACTTCAACAGGGAAGCCGTTAGGGCCAGGAGTCTTCTCTGTTTGTAGCTGTGCCAACGCTTCACCCATTTCTTCTTCAGTGATGTCAGCATCTAGCCGTTCTGCCTGGTGCCTATTGAGCTGAGGGATCGTGATGGAGTCAAGGAATTTCATGGCATCTGGTGTGGGTTCTTTCTCAGGGGGTGGTGGGGGAGTACAGTTCGTAGTGGTTGGCGAAAGCCTCTGCTATGTCAGTCGCCTGTCAATATTTCCCCACTGTCAACATGGATGGCCTGCACCTGTCCTTTACTTATCTCTCGTCTCTCTAGCCAAGCTAGGGTTTTGCTAGCTTTATCCCCCCGTTCATAAATCTGGTTCCGGACTGTCCAATGGGCCGTCTGAGCGTTATCCAGAGCTCTGTTTTTCAGAGCGTCCTGAGCCGTTACTAGGGCCTCGTGCGCAGCATGAGTCCCTTCTTCTAGCAGTTGTTCTTCCCGCCTGACCACCTGGGCCTCGGCTGCGGCATTCGCCTCTGTGTGTCGTTTAAGGTGAGCTGCTACTAGGGATATCGCTTCCCCCCCCGTAGGACCGTTTTAGATGCTTCCCACTTTGTGATTGGACATTCTACCAAATCTTCATTCAGTTCAAAATATTCTGATGTCTTATGGGCGAGCCCTTCCGCTATCTATGGGATTCCTAGATAATAAGTGTTCAACCGCCAAGTGGGTTCTGTTTTGTGGTGTGTGTCTTTTAATTTTATCAGTAGGGGGGGAGTGGTCGGATATCCCTCTCTCTAGGAATTCTGCGGATACTAATCGGTGGGTCATGTTCCTGGGAATGAAGACGTAGTAAAGTCAAGAGTGTGATTTGTGTGCATTGGAGTAAAATGATAATCCTGTGTCCGAGGTGTGTAATGCCCGCCACGTGTCCAGTAGGCCTATTGCTTCAGCAAAAGTGTATAATTTAGTCGGGGTGTCTCCGGCCCTGTTGCCCCTGTAAGTTCTGTCTTGAGCAGCCACCATAACCTCATTAAAGTCTCCCCCCACCGCCGAGGAGTCTGCTTGTTCCTCTGCCATTACAGTTTGCAGCTCATTAAGGAGTTCAGTTGTTAGTGTGGGCGGTGCGTTTGCAGCCACAAGGCCCCAGGTCTCCCCCCGGATGTCTCCCAGGACCACCACAAATCTGCCCTGGGGGTCTGTTCTCACTTTTTTTGCCTGGAATGGAATTCGTTTATGCTAAAGAATCATGGCACCCCTGGAGCTCTAGTGAACCCAGCCTGGTATGTGTGTGGGTAGTTGGACCTTTTAAAGAACCCGCAGCTAGTGCCCAGCAAGTTGGTTTCTGTGATGAAGACTGTTAGGGAGAATTCTCTTTTATGGCTACTTTCCCTCACCTAGTGAGTCCCCCAGCAGCTTTGTTGGACTTCTGTAGTTTATTTTTTTCCACTTGGTAAGAGTGTGAGCTTTTCCCCCACTCTTACCTGGGTTTTGCCATGTGTATTGTTCTGTTTTTATGATTGTGGACTCTGAAGTACACCACTTCAGTAGCCCCCTTCTTTTGTGTCTTCCCCCGACTCCATTTCTGAGGCTGACTACCGTCCCCCAGAAAAGGGTAAAGTTACCATTAACTTTACTTAGTCAATCTACCACAGATCCAGTACACCCATCTTCCATGGAGTACTGGAAAGGGTTAATTTGTATCCCTTTTCATCTGTACCTCCTAGAGCATTGTTTTGCTCTTTTAACATTTAGACTTGGCTGGTGGCAGTGGTATCTTCCCTAACTTTTCTACCGCGTTTATATTAGATAAACGTGGTATTGTTCTTGGCTATTATATTAGCCTGGAACATAAACCCGCTTGACCAAATCGTCTTTCTTTTGGCTCCGGTTGGGTTTATTTGCTATTTCTTTCTGTTAAAGTCCTTCTTGTGTTTTACTTTGCGTGGCAAACTAGGTTTGCCTTCTTTGTTCACCGTCTTTTGGCCGGCTTTTGCTCAGAAGCCCTCCACCAGGCGCCTGGGTGTCTAGGTGGGCTGAATGTGAGGGAGTGGTGTAGTCACCCCCTGCACAGGGTATCCTAGGAAACCCAAGTCACACTTTGCCATGATTGGCTGAGGTGGTTGTCCGGGCTGGACAACCCCCCTGCTGGGTGATTGACAGCCAGGCTGTGTGAATGGGGGTTTTGCACATAAAAGGCCGGTCTCTTGGGCTAGAAGTCAGAGAGTCGCCACTGGAACTGCAAGGAACCGAAGAGAAGCGGAGCGTACGACGGGTGCTGCAACTACCCCGTCCCGGTGAAGCCCTGCTGCAGTCCTGAGCTATCTACCCTTCAACAACTAAGAGAAGATCCAGTTCCGGAGTCTTCTTCCCTTGAACCTGGTGGGATAACCAGCTCATCTTCCACAGCCAGAGGATCCTCTTCCTTGGTCGAAATTGCTGCACGCTCGAGGAGCAGGATGGTTTCTTGCCCTTGTTCAGGATGGCAAGGACGCCATGTGTGCGACCGTTCAGTCGGGTCTTGACATGGCAGACTGTGTCAGCCGGTACATGGCCGCGAGCACCGTGATGCGCAAGTTTGCGTGGTTGCGGAAGTCGGGATTTGCTCCTGATGTGCAGTGCTGGCTTCTCAACATGCCATCTGATGGTGTCCATCTTTTTGGCAGCAAGGCTGACGAGAGCCTTGAGAGGTTGCAGACCTACAAAGCTGCAGCAAAGTCCTTGAGCGCTGCAGTGCGTCAACCTCCGCCTTTTCGGCCTAGGGGACAGCAATGGAGGGGAAGCTCCTTTCGATACTACTCTTCCTTTAGTAGATCGAGGGGGGCTGCCAGTCAAAGGGGCTAACGTAGGAGTACCAGAGGTGGAAAACAGGGTACTCGAGGTGACAAAGCTGTTCGGGCAGTTGCCTCTTAGCCCTCAGGCACTGCCGCAGCCGCTTCCTCTCAGTCATGAGGCCATGTCGCATGGTTCGTCGGTTGGGGGAAGGCTGGCGCAGCATCTTGTAGAATGGCGTGCCCTTACTTCAGATGTGTGGGTTCTGCAGATCATAGCCCACGGCTACTGTCTTCCTTTCTGGCTGAGGCCTCACGAGAATCCACCGGGGAACCTCTCTTTGAAGAATCCGGATCCGCTCCTTGCGCAGGAAATCAAATCCCTGCTGGAGAAAGGCGCCATAGAACTGGTTCCTTTAGCGGAGAGGAACAAGGGATGGTATTCCCCATATTTTTTTATTCCGAAAAAAGACGGGGGATTGAGACCCATCATGGACTTGCGTGGTTTGAACAAGCTCCTCAGGAAGGACAAATTCAAGATGGTTACTCTTTCTCAAGTCCTCCAGGCCCTTCAACTTCAGGACTGGTTGGTGTCTCTAGACCTCAAGGATGCTTACTTTCATGTGCCGATCCATCCCAAGCACAAGAAGTACCTGAGGTTCGCGTTTGGCGACTCGTATTTTCAGTTTCGGGTCCTACCGTTCAGATTCACCTTCGCCCCGAGGGTCTTCCCCAAGCTGATGGTGGTGGTGGCAGCGTATCTCAGGAAAGGGGGGGATTCACGTCTAACCCTACCTGGACGATTAGTTGATCAGGGCACGCTCTCCCGAGCAAGCCCTGGATCATCTGTCCGTCACCTGCCACTCCCTTCACAGGCTGGGCTTCTCCCTCAATTTAAGAAGTCCCATTTGACACCTACCCAGCGGCTCCACTACATCGGAGCAGTGCTCAACACCTCCCTGGGGCAGTGTTTGCCTCCCCAGGTGAGGGCTCATCACATTCTGCAGATGGTGGACAAATTTCAACGTGCCCAGAGTCTCCAGGCGTTCGAGTTCTTGAGGTTGCTCGGCCTCATGGCTTCCTGCATTTTACTGGTGCCAGAGGCCAGGCTGCGGATGAGATCTCTGCAGTGGGCACTCAAGATGCAGTGGTCACAGTTCTCCTGCAGGACGTCGGATCCCGTCCAGATTCCGCCCTCGGTCGCCCAGGACCTTCTGTGGTGTGCCGTCAAAGGAAATCTGTTCAAAGGGGCTCTGTTTTGGCAACCATGGCCGGAGGTGATGATCGTGATGGACGGATCCCTCACGGGTTGGGAAGCTCATGCCAACGAGCTGACAGTCGGCGGTCGTTGGTCTCCGTCGGAGTCCAGACTCCACATCAATCTGTTAGAGCTGCGACCTGTCAGGCTAGCCCTGAAGGCTTTTCTGCCATCTGTGCGGGGGAAGAATGTCCTGATTATGATGGACAATACAGTGGCAATGCACTACCTCAATAAAAAGGGGGGGGCAGAGTCACTCCCACTGTGCAGGGAGGCGATGCAGCTCTGGTTCTGGGCCATCCAGTAGGAAATTTCAATCTCAGCAGTTCATCTGGCAGGAGACGAAAACGCAGCGGCGGATGCTCTGAGCAGGCAGAGCACGGTCTCTCACGAGTGGGAGCTGGCTCAGCAAGTTCTTTTGGAGATCTTCGCCCTTTGGGGGACCCCGCAAGTGGATCTCTTCACCACCAGTGTCAACCGGAAGTGCGAAAGATTCTGCTCGCAGGAATTTCCTCCAAGAGGAACCTCAGGGGACGCGTTCGTAGTGGAGTGGTCCTTACGCGTTCCCTCCAGTCCCCGTCATTCTGCAGGTGTTGCAGAGGTTGCGCAGGTTCGGTTCCCGGATGATCCTCATTGCTCCGGCATGGGCCAGGAGAGCGTGGTACCCTAACCGTCTAGACATGTCCATCTGTCCTCCATGTCGTCTTCCCTACCAAGACGATCTGCTCTCACGCGAGGGAGTTCTCCATCCAGAGGTCAAGTCTCTCAGCCTTCATGCTTGGTATCTGAAAGGCTGAGATATAAGGATTGAGACCTCCCTGAAGACGTGATGGAGGTGTTGCTTTCGGCCAGAAGGCCCGCAACAAAAGCCCTGTACCGTTGCTGTTGGAAGAAGTTCTGAGACTGGTGCAGGGTAAAGAATGTGGATCCTTTCCAATGTTCCATTCCTTTGGTTTTGTCTTTTTTGCTTTCTTTGGCCGACAAGGGCCTGCATATAGGTACCATTAAGGGTTACCTGGCAGCGCTGTCCATATTTAAGCGCTCATCTGAGGAATGTTCTTATTTTAAAATCTCAGTTTCTAAAAGGGCTAACTCATGTATTTCCACCGTCTACTTTCCAGGTGCTGGGCTGGGATTTCAATTTGGTTCTAAAATTCCTAATGGGAGCTCCGTTTGAGCCCTTACATTCTTGTCCGTTGAGACTGTTGTCCTTTAAGACTGTATTTTCAGTTGTGTTTACTTCCGCACACAGTGAGTGAGTTGCAGGCACTTTCCGCCAAACCACCCTTCACTGTGTTCCATAAGGACAGGGTTGTCCTGAGGGTATGGCCTTCCTTTCTTTGAAGGTTGTGTCGGAATTCCATCTGAGCCAGGAGGTAATTCTTCCGGCATTCTATCTTCCTCCACATCCTGATAAGGAAGAGGAGAGGCTCCACAGGTTGGATCCTAGAAGAGCTTTAAGTTTCTATCTCTCACGGATGTCCCGGGTCAGAGTGGATGATCAGCTCTTTATTGGTTACGCTGGAAGGCGTTTAGGTCAGGCTGTTTCTAAGCAGACCTTGTCTAGATGGATCATTTTGACGATCTCTGAATGTTATCGTTTGGCAGCGAAGGACCCTCCTGTAGGTTTACGGGCCCATTCTACTAGGGATATGGCTGCCTCCACTGCACTACAGAGGGGTGTTCCGATTCGCAATATTTGCGAAGCGGCCACATGGGCCTCTGTCCACACTTTCGTAAAACATTATTCCGTGGACTCTATCCATGGGCAAGATTTGGCCTGTGGCAAGGCAGTCCTCTATTCTGCAATTTGATTGGGCATTCTAAAATTCCTAAATTCTTTTCCCACCTCCTTAAGTTGGTACTGCTTTGGGAGTCTGTCAAAGATGTGGAATACGTTGAAGGAACCAATCCCTTCGAAGAACAAGGTACTTTCTTATGTCAGGTGTATTGACCCATGTTCGAGTTATTATGCTGCAACATTTGGTGCTGTGGGCTTAGAAAATCCAAGATGGCCGAAAAGCCCACATTTGCGGCAGAATCCATGAAAACCGCGCAGTTTTTTTTTGCGCATACCAAAATGGTCGCCTGACCTGCCACCCACCAGTGCGAGCGTGATGGGCCAGAAGCGCCATGAGTGAAAAGTGGTGCCAAAGGAAAAACAGCAGTGCCTGTTAGCTCAAAAAGCGCTTTGAAATCACCTTTGTTTCTCTGAATGCAAGCTCAAAATGCCTATTTCAAATATTGCAAGATATTCAAAAATCTTACTGAACACCAGCAGACGTCTAGTAGAATGAAGTCTTGTGTGCATACAAAATCTGGAAAGATGAAGTGCCTAAAATAATGTTCATAACAAAACTGGCAGAGCTGTGGATGTCAGCAGTTTAAGTGAAATTGGATATAAAGCCACTAAAATCGAAATGTTTAAAATAAATGAGTGACCTACTTTTGAGTGTCACATAGGTTGCAACTGTTTAAATGTCATCATTTTGAACTTAGAATCAGCATTCTAGCTGCATGTGTAAAAATTGTAAGTTTGATTTGAATGAAGAGAAATTGGAACAAAAGTGACATTTGGCTGAAGCCTGGCTTAAAGGGATTGAATTCTGCCCGGCAACTACCCCCGACAAGAGTTGAAACTTGCCCAGTAACTGCATTCACAGGCCTGGCCTGCCTTCTGCTGACCCCACCAAAAGGAGATTACACCTCTCTGATTGAATCAGGGGAAGGGTACCTGGGACTGCAGGGAAACTGAACAATGAACTTCCCTTGGCTCAAAGCAATTGCTAAATCAGGAGGTCTTAAATGGCTTCCTCTTGGAAGGAACTGGGAGGGGCACTGCCTCTGTGAGCCAGCTGAGCTTGGAGGAAGTGGACAAACCAGAAATTCCCCCATGTGCTTTGGGACTTAACCAAACCCATCTGGGCCAGAGCATAATTTTAAAAAGATGGATAATTCATAGTACAAAATTGTCAAAATTATATAAATAATATAATTATTCTTGTGATTTTTCTGTGCACATTTTAAGAGGTGTTAGGACTCTGTGGTATGTTCTGGGGGGTAGTAGCGGAAAATAGGTTATTACTCCAAATGTCTGTATGTTAAAAATCTGACACTTCATGTGATGCGCACATTTGTGTAAATTCTGGAAAAATGTAGATATTGTGTTCTGGATGAAAAGGGCAGAATTCTGTCAGAAGTGGACACAAGATCTTACAAAGACAGGGATCGGATGGTTTGGCGCAACAGAAAATATGTTAACTGGACATATAATATTAGAAAAATGGTACATAGGGGGGCGCTGTTCTGCGCCGAGCAAGATGGCCGCCTGAAGCGTGAGCTCCGCAGCGGGCAGACTTCATAATCCTGTTTTCTGGCACTTTTTCCCATTGCAGCCGTGCACGGGGCACACGACTTCGTTGCTGCTGCCCCAGTGATCCTGTGGACCCGGCCCCGCCGTGAATCGGAGCCGGGAAGTGCTTCCCCGACTCTGCTGTGCCCATCCCCCCGCCTGCAACGCTCCTGCGCGCCTAAAATCCAGCCCCGGCGGAGAGTGGTCGAACCCGCCCGAGGTCTCTCTGCGCTCCTTCCCACATCTGCTGGGCATCGGTGGGGGCCGGCGTGCCTTATCCTTCTCGGCGGAGACCTGGGACCGTGACCCGCCGGCCGAGCTGTTGCTTCTGTTGAGGCGGGGCGGCCCGGGGCGCGCTGTCCCCGTGTCCCTGGAGGGGCGCCCGGCCTGCGGTGAGGCCGCTCTGCTCTCTCTCCCCGACTGCATGATCCACCGCGGGGCTTCCTCGCCTTCTATGTGAGGTCTTCATCGCCCGTAGGGAGGTTGCTGGGACCTCCCCCCCCCCGACGGCACGCGCTGCTGGAGCGGCGCGGATCCGGGGTACGTGCCGCGGGGGATTCACTATCTTCCTGAACGACTCTGCGGCCGCTGCCGCGGGGCTCCGGCGGACCCAGCCCCGGCGCGGATCGGGGGCCGCGGGGAGCTTCCCTGGGCTCCGCTGGGCCCACCCCCCCTCCTGTGGTGATCCTTCGAAGCCTACACCCAACCCCGGCGGAGAGTGGACGGGCCCGCCTGGGGTCTTGCCGTGCTTCCCCCTGCATCTGCGGTGTGTTGGTTGGGGTTGGCCTGCCTTTACCTTCTCGGCGGCGGGCTCGACGGAGACCTGGGACCGTGACCCGCCGGCCGTGCTACTATCTTGGTTGGTGCTGGGTGGCCTGGGGCGCGCTGCCCCGGCGTTCCTGATCGAACGTCTGGCCCACGGCTGGGCCGCCCCGCTCTTTCTCCCCAGGAGGGGAACCATCGTGAGATCTCCTCGCCTTCTCCCGGGAGGTCTTCACCGCCCGCAGGGGGGTCGCTGGGACCTCCCCCCCCCTGTCGGCACACGCTGCGCTGCTGGAGCGGCGCGGCCTCCAGGTACGTGCTGGGGGGGGCCCCGCTGGCTTCCCGTGCCGGGGTTGCTGCTTTCCTGCCTTGGGTCTCTGGTGTCACCCCTCTCTGGGGGGCCGTCTCCTCTGCGGTGGGGGGCGTCGGAGGCCCACAAACAGCGACTACTTGCTCCGCCTGGTGTGCCCGGTCCTTCCTGGCTCCCCTGCTTGGCGGCCCTGCTCTTGACCTCCCCCCCCCATTTGGGGGCTGCCCTGCCTTCACCGACCTCACATGTCTTCCACCCTGGCTGGAATCCCTCGCTCTTAGTGACCCTACTGTTTGCTGGGGGCCTGCTTCTCCCCGCTTCATCACGTTTGAGGCTGCTGCCTCTCCACCCGCAGCGATACTCTGCAGAAGGGGTGCTGACAGTACCGCTGGTCCCCACTCTTCCATCTTTGGGATCTCCCACCTTCGAGGCCCTCTGGTACTGCTTGCTACGCCTCCCTGAGCGGGCTGGAGCCCTGCGGTCTACACTTCACCTGCACGGTCTCGCGGCCACGGCATCCCCGGCTTCCCTCTCTTGTTACGCATCCTACCTGAGTTATTGGCTTGCACGGCCTGGGGCCCCCCGTCTCCCTCTGGGGGCGGATAGTGTTTCCCCCTTTACCCCACTCAACCACCATCCTCGTCAAAATGACCAAAGCGGGCGCGCGGAAACAGAGCTCCATCAACATGTTTGCGAAAGCGGCTGTGAGATCACCGGAGGAGTCCACTGAGCAGGCCCCTGTTGCGTCATCATCCGCCGAGGCACCTGAATCCCAAAACATGATGGACTTCATTAGGGAGGGCTTCACCGCTCTACACTCAAAACTGGATGATATGAACGGCACAATATCCTCGATCAAGGCCCACATTGAGAGGACCGATAGTCGCGTGTTTGAGGTCGAAACACGGGTCGGCTCCGCGGAGGATGCACTGGGTGCCTTGCGCTCTGAGGTTGTGGCTCTCTCTGGCCGAGTCCTCGAAGTGGAGAAGAGGAACGAGGACTTGGAATCCCGCTCAAGGCGTAATAACCTTCGTATTATCGGGGTCCCTGAGAACGAAGTCCATGAGCCAATGGAGGACTTCGTTGAGCACACACTAATGTCACTCCTGGACTCACCCAAGCTCTCCCCTCACTTCGCCATTGAGCGGGCGCACCGTGCCCTTTCCGCTAATCCCAAACCCGGAGCTCCGCCTCGGCCCATCATCGCCCGGGTCCTGAACTACCGGGATCGTGATACCCTACTCAGAGCCGCGAGGATCAAGGGCGAGCTGCTATTGGGTGGTGCGAGGATTAATCTTTACCCCGACTTCTCGACGGCCGTCCAACGTGAGCGTAAGACTTTCCAAGCGGTGAAGCGGCGGCTGCGAGATCACTCCATTAAATATGCTATGCTATACCCCGCCAAACTGCGCATAGAACATGCTAACCAGGTGTTGTTCTTCACGATCCCGGAGGAGGCCTCCAAGTTTATGGACGAACACTTCCTAGGTTGACTCCCTTCTCCTGTCCACTGCTTTGCAGCTACCCCCTTGGGCCCTGCGGGGGGAGGCCGGGCCCGGCCGTTCCCCGACACTGGTGCCGCATTGATCCTCCTTCCCGGACTCGGCTTGTTCAAGTTTCTCCTTTTATTGCAAATATGTGCCATTCCGCTAAGTGCAAGACACCTTGTTTGAGTTACACACAATGTTTGTAGTTGCACCTTAAGCTCTACTGGTTCTGCTGCGTCCTGGAGCGCTGCGGCCAGTCGGCCTACAGGCCCCCAGGCGCTGATGCCTCTAGTTTGGTTTTGGTTGAGGGGGTTTGGGATTGTCATTCCTCTGTTTGGGAGGGGGATGTGGGTGGGGGTGGGACATGTTGGGGGTATTATTATCGGAAAATTGGCGCTGGCAGCGAAGGCGGACCGGGGTGCAGCTCTCACCCATTGGTCTTGGACACTTTTTTTGACTCTAACACCATCGCATCTATGGCTGAGGGGGACCTGACTTTTATGAGTTGGAACGTACGGGGATTGGGTAACTATAAAAAGATGCGGCAGCTCCAGCTGCAGGCTGAGTGCCACGGGTCCAAGATTCTCTTTTTGCAGGAGACGCACGCTCGCACGGAACAATGCGTGCGATTCGCCAAAACCTGGGGCCCCCATAGATTCTTTACCGACTTCTCTACTCAAAGTCGTGGGGTCATGACCCTCATTCACAAGAGTCTCCGGTTCACCCTCATCTCCTCGCACATTGACCCCCTGGGCAGGTTTGTTCTGTTACATGCCACGCTTCAGGGGAAGGAAGTGGTTCTGCTGAACATTTATGGCCCCAACCTTGATGACCCGGAGTTCTACAGACAGGTCACGTCTCTTCTAGATGGCTTCCCCCTTGTTCCAATTCTCTGGGGGGGTGACTTTAACACTATTTTCGATGTAGCCCTTGATAGATCTGGGTCCAAGCCCCGTCATCTCTCCAGGGCAGCCTATGCTGCATCATCATCCTTACCTCGTTTGGCTATGGTGGACGCATGGAGGTTCTTTTACCCCGATTCCCGCATTTATTCGTTCTACTCTTCAGTCCACGACTCACACTCCCGAATTGACCAATGGGTGATCTCCAATGTCTTGGTTAAGGACGTGATACAGTTAATGATTCTACCCAGGACCTGGTCCGACCACTCTCCAGTGACCATCACCGTAAATTGGAGCCCTGATCCTGGCCGGTCCCGTTGTTGGAGACTGAAACCCCTCGCCCTACTCGATCCAGAGTTCCGCTCCGAGCTCGGGGACTCTATTGAAGAGTTCTTTGAGTTCAATGTGGGCTCGGTACCATCCCTGGCCACACTATGGGAGTCTTTCAAGGCTTATATTAGAGGGATTGCACTTTCCAAGGAAAACGGGGTCCTCAAGTCGATCCGGAGAGATCTAGCCGAGAGTGAATCCAAGTTATCGACCCTGGAGGCAGCGTGTTCACTTCACTCTTCTCCGGGTAACCTAGCGGCCATTGGGGTGGAATTGGATACGTTCCGCTCTCTGGCTGATCGTGAACAGAGGTTTCTGGACAACCCAGGTATGGCGAGGAAATACCGGGAGGGCGAGCGCCCTGGTCGCTTCCTCGCAAGGTTGATCCGACATGAGACGGGTTCCCCACATATACTCGGGATCGAGAGACCGGACGGCTCTTTGGCTGTCTCCTCTCGGGACGTCAACACGGAATTCTTTAATTTTTACGAGTCCCTATACTCCAATTCAGACGAAGTATCAGTGGCAGAGATTGACTCCTTTCTGAACTCCCTTCCCTTGTCGGCTTTATCCCCTGAGGCCGCGGGCTCTCTTGATTCCCCACTCACACTGGAGGAGCTCTCCGACGCTATCGACTCCCTATCCTCGGGGAGAGCCCCCGGCTTGGATGGGATCGAAGTCGAATTCTACAAGTCCTATAAGTCACTCCTGCTTCCCCACTTGTTGGCTGTTTGGGAGGAGTCGGTTGAGGCGGGTGTGTTCCCCCCTTCACTACTTGAGGCCACGATTACAGTATTACTAAAGGCCGGCAAACCCCCCTCGCATTGTGGATCGTACAGTCCGGTTTCACTTATAAATTGTGACGCCAAAATATACGCAAAGGCCCTGGCGCTCAGGTTAGCCCCCCTCCTACCATCCATCATTCATCCCGATCAAGCCGGCTTTGTCCCGGGGCGTTCTACCTCCCTGAATCTAAGACGTATATTTAATATAATTGACAGGATTAGCCCAGAGACTCAGGCTGTGGCGGTCACGCTAGACATGCAAAAGGCCTTTGACTCGGTCTCATGGCAATTCCTTTGGCGGGTTCTCGAGAGCTGTAAATTTGGTCCCTCCTTTCTCTCTTGGGTCAAGCTACTTTTTTCATCCCCCGTGGCTAGGGTCCGCACTGGTGACCACTGCTCCCCCTTCCTTGGGATCGCCAGGGGGACGAGGCAGGGGTGTCCATTTTCTCCCTTGGTTTTTGCAATTGCCATGGAGCCCTTTGCGGACATGCTCCGTCACCGTCATACCCACAGAGGCCTCCGTGCTGCGGGGAGGGCGGACATAGTCTCCCTATATGCGGATGACGCGTTGTTGTTCATTCGCTCACCATCCATCAACCTGCCTCCAGTGCTTGAGGATATCATTTATTTTGGCCGGGTCTCGGGCCTTAGGGTGAACTGCTCAAAATCCACCCTGTTCCCACTCACGGAATGCACTTCCCCCCCCCCCCCGACACTCTGGGATTGACATGGGCTCAATCCACGTTCACCTACCTGGGAATAGAGGTAACGCGCCAGCAGGCGCTAACCTTCGAGGAGAACTTTCGGAAGTACCTCACACATCTGTCCATTAAAGTATTAGCCTGGGACAAGCTCCCCATTTCCCTTGCAGGCAGAATGGGATTATTGAAAATGGTGGTGTTACCTCAGTTGCTTTACAAATTTGCCAACATACCCTTGTGGCCAGGCGCGGACTTCTTTCGCGACTTGACTCGTACTGTTAACTCTTTCCTTTGGCACTCAGGAGCGGTCCGGCTTAAGTATGAGACCTTGTCCACTCCCATGGCCAATGGGGGCTTTGGTGCTCCTGATTTTCTTAAATATTGGCTGGTATCCCAGATCCAATATATCTCCCATTGGTTCAACACAACTGACCCCCCCCCTCATGTCTGGCTCGAGAAACTCGCGGTCTGCGACCGCGAAATTCGCTCTTTGGTTATACAACCCGCTCCTCTGGTACTGAACTCACAGAGTCCGGTCGCTAGCACATCCCTTGCATTAGCCAAAACATGGAAGCTGCTTGGAATTGCCCACGCCTTCCACGGCAACCTTCCTCTCTGGAACTTCCTCCCGGGGGTTCCCCAGGTTGCACCACTTACTGTTCGTCGCTGGGCCGAGGCAGGCTATGAGTTGCTACGGGACGTGTTTGACCAGGGTATATTCATTGAGTGGCTTGACCTCCCCCTGCCCTTGAGGAGTGACCGGAGTGTCTGGCTTCAATATGCGTCTCTCCGTAAGACCCTCAAGCGTAAGTATCAAATGTTCCCTGCGCTACCACCAGACGACCCGGCCATTGAGGAACTTACCTCCCCCTCACCCATGAGAGGTAAAATCTCCAGGTTATACTCTATGCTGCAGTCCAGATCCTTCCCAGAATTCGCTAAACTTAGACGGTCTTGGGAGGTGGACTTGGGGGTGGAAATGTCAGATGATCGCTGGGCACGTTTATGTGAACGCACTCACCGGGTGTCCCTTAATTCCCGATTTAAACTCATTCAGTTTAAGGTGCTGCATAGGTTCCACTACACTCCGGTCAGATTGCATCGCATGTCCAGTGAACACTCATCTAGTTGCCCTCGATGCAGTCATGGTGAGGCGGACTACATCCACATGATTTGGTCCTGCCCCCCGCCTCTCACAGTTCTGGGGAGCGGTTTGCTCGACGGTATCCGCTATTCTCGATCACCCCATCGACCCTTCCCCAGCATTGTGCCTCTTCCACGACCTCCCTGGTCTCTCTCGAAACTCCAAAAAACTGGCCGGCCTCTGCATGCTCTTAGCGGTTCGATCTATCCTGCTTTGCTGGCTTCGCCCCTCTCCCCCCACACATGCCCAATGGTTGAGGGCGGTCACGTGGGCCTCTGACTCCGAGGAAACCTGGTCTCACATGCAACCCACCCACTCCAGGCCTAGGGACATCTGGCTTAGGTTCCGCTCCCACATGTCCGACCTCAACGCGACTCCGGTTGCTTCCCCTCCGCCCACTCTTTCTCATTAGTCCGAGAGCTCCCTCCATATCATTGTGTTCGGCCACCCCCCCTTCACATGTTGATTGTACTTATGTTTCTTAATCATTTTGTATGCAATCTCTGTATGCCTGTACCATGAATAATATTGACAGACTGTATTTGCTGGGCGCTGTTCGCCTGTTGTTTTGCTGCCACGCTGCCTAATAAAAAGAATTTATAAAAAAAGAAAAATGGTACATAGACAAATATGCATTTGAATCAAAAATAGATTTGTGTGCAAAGTGACAAGGGGAGGATTCTCTGACCCATAAACATACCTCATCACGATGACACTCCGTTTCCTTCCCCCAATCAAGGGAGAGAGGAGAATTTGGCCAATGATAAGTTGTGAGGGGCAGGCTTAGTTCTGCCCACGCACACATCCATTTTGGTTATGCAATTTCTGCTATAAGTAAGGATGGCAAGACTTATTGGAGGACTTCCAGATTCACTCATCACCTGAACAATGGCGGGACTCTCTGCACAAGAAAACCAGACTCCAGATTCCATAACTTTGAAGCAGAGGGCCTACTGCAAGCTGAACTCTTCTCAGCTGGCCTTCCAATATTGCAAACTGTTTTTACCCCAGACTTCCAAGGGGCACATCAGAATAAAACATCCGGGCTGTGCTGTTTCTGCTTCTGGCTAGAACTCTGTGCCAGACCCAGACCAGACCGCTGTGCAGTGCCGATAGCAGACCAGACCCAGACCGCTATGCAGTGCGAGACCCAGACCAGAGGCCACGCTGTGAGCAGAACCAGCGACAGCCTATTCCAGTCCAAAATTAGGAGTGAGTATCCACCTGTCCAGAACTGCATAGAAATCGTGTGTCCATTCTGTGATTTCAAAGCTGTGAAAGTGTCATTTGTCATTCTGAATCTTTACTTCATTTCTGAAAATCTACCTCCACAAAAAATGTAACTGTCATCTTAAAGCTAAGAATCTAAGCTTTCCAACAAACCCTGAACGACATTCCAACTCCTTATAGTTTATCCGTAATCTTTTTTTAAATTTTTTTTTATTATTGATATCGTTGAAATAAATCAACTTTTCAATACAAAACATTACATACAATTGATCTTAAAAAGTACATAAGATTAAGAAAGAATTCATTATAATTGATTGAAGCATTAAAATTGATACATTAGGATGATGTACAATTCACATGAACAATAAAAGGGAAAATAAGTTATTCAGTTCAGTTCATATAAAACACGTCTAACCAGAAATACTGGGACCGAGAAGATTCAACATGCCATTCCTGGATAAATGACAGAGAACTCAAGGAAACAGCAATAATTATTTAACAGGTTAAGTTCACTCCATAAAGAAAATTGACAATGGCAATTTGAAGGGAAACATTAGTCGTCAGCAATACTGATTCTAGGTTCCCTAAGTAGCTACAATGCCATGAGAAAAATTTCAAGCGTTTTTGAACTAGCACGGGGCATAGCGAAAGTATATGCTCTAAAGTTTCTATGGCTTTAGTATCACCACAAAATCTACAGAAAGAGGCCACCTCCTCACTGCCCATCCGTTTGGCCAAAAGTTCACGAGTGTGCCATAAGTTCAGGCGCATTCTTAGGCTGGCTGAGCGTATTCTCTTACAGGGAAATTTTAAGAGATGAGGTTCAATACAGCCCAACCTCTTATGTCGAAATTTTTCAGGGATTGCAGACTTATATTGCAAACATTTGTTTCGAGTATTAATCTAATCATTGCGGTAAATTAATTGTTTTACTTTGTTTGGATTGGTCAAAAGCAATTTAAGTGACGCATCTGCCTCTACCAAAGTGCGATAAATTGCCCGCAACCACTGTTTGACAAAAGAGTGTTCAGTATGGAAAATGTAATTCGACAAAAATTGTAAAATATTGTGCTCACAGTGAGGTAGAAGAGTTTTCCGCAATAAGGCACATGCTCTCCACTGATACTGGGCATAGAGAGAAGTGAGACCTAATTCATACCATATCCAGACTATCGGGATACATTGAGGCAGCTGAAGAATGGCTTTCCAGAATTTGCCTTTGAGCTTATCAAAGACTTTTGGTAGCCATGGTGATTGAGACTCCAAACCATATAGGATACATGGGGTGGCTTTTTGTTTCCAAAAGAGGACAGCTGGTTGCATCGAAAAAGCACCATATCGATGCATTATAATTTTTGTTTGAGAGATAGCTGAGTTAAGCTTACACTTAATAGCATCGAGGTGAGCATTAGTCGAGACACTAACATCAAAGACCATACCAAGATAAACATAGCTTGATACTATCGCCAGATTTATGTGATTAATGGACCAAGATGAAAGAAATCTTATTGTGTTACGTGGTCTGTAGACGACAACCTGGGTTTTGGTTGTATTCACACGTAAATCATTGGCCAATATATAGCTATTAAAGCCATCAAGAAGTTTTTGTATTCCGACTGGAGTTTTGGAAACTAACACCAAATCGTTGGCATACATTAAAGTTTGAATCTGGCAATTGTTTATCTTGGGGGAGTCCGATGTTATTTCCTCAAAAACCTTTCGCACGTCATACATAAAGTAGTTAAAAATTGCTGACGCAAGAAGGCAGCCTTGTTTAAGGCCACGAGCAGTTGGAATGGCTCTAGATAGAAGACCTTCTAGGTTCAGTCTAATGCGCACTGAGGTTTCCCCATGCAACAACTGAATAATTTGTTGTAGAGTGGACGGACACTTATCTCTGGTAAGTTTTGCAAAAAGAATCGGACGAGAGATGGCATCAAATACCGTGTGGAGATCCACAAAAGCAAAATAAAGTGCTTGTTTGGTATTTTGCGCTTGAGATTTAAGAGCGTTAAGACAGAAAAAGTTAATATTTGTGCCTTGCCCCGCAAGAAAACCCGTTTGAAACGGGTCTCTTGCATGAGCTACTTTGGTCCAGATGTTAAAGTCCCTCAAAATAAGTTTTGAAAAAAGCTTTCTGGGGGCATCAAGAAGGGCAATAGGTCTATAATTGCACGGTAAAGTGCGGTCGCCCTTTTTGTGAGTAGGAACTATAATAGATGTTTTCCATGAGTTGGGAATCTCACGAGTCCTGATGATAGATTGGAAGAGATTATTTAATATTTCAGCCCACTTTGTAGGGTTCAATTTAAACATATGATTACTAAGGCCATCAGGGCCTTTAGCCCGAGAAGAGCTAATATGTCTGATGTATTCTTCAAGTATAAGTGGGGAACAAGCAAGAGACCAACGCTCGGAATCACTAGGTAGCTTGACCAAAGGCACAAATGACGAGTCTGCATATAGGCTAGAATAGTGTTTGATCCATTGGGTCTCAGTAACACTGGAGGCCTGTAAAGTACCTTGAGATTTATTAGCACATTGGTTGAAAATTGGCCAAGTTTCGGCCGTATTCTTATTTGCTATTAATTTAAGCATATGTTCACCATCTAGTTGTAAAATGTGTGCACGATGTTGTTTCATCCAATTGTGGAATTTGCTTTTAACGATTCGCAACTGTTGAAAGGAATTAGGCAAATTCATTTCAAGAATCATTCTTTTTTCACGATGATATTGTCTTTTTAGCCTTGATTAGTGGATTGAAGGTATGTTTGTGTGGATGAAGGTCTTTTTTTTTATATGGTTTCATACGGGAATCAAAAGTAAGGAGAAGGTTAGTATACTGTTTTGGCTAAATAGAGCTATCATTTGAGATGACTAGACGAGCTAGAGATGACAAGTTACGATTTGACCAACAAAGGCGCGTTTTAGCATTATTGACTATTAGGTCAATCGTATAGTATGATCTTTTGATAGTTAAATAATTCCACTTAATTGTAAGCACTAGTAGATGGTGATCACTATGTACTTGTGGAAATATTTTAAAAGTGCTTATTTGTCCAGTTAAGTTGGTATGTGTATACATATAGTCTATTGTAGTAGATATGGAACCCCTATGCCATGTGGGCTGAGCCGGAATATCGCCTTGAATTTCACCATTGGTCATGTGAAAATGGCGATTTGACATAAAGGAGGTCCATCGCTTAACCTTCTCGATTGTGATTTTTCCTTTAGGATTAATACAGTCCAAGTTAAGATCACCTACGATAAGGGTATCCGTAATATCTTGGGAAAGGAGTACCAAGTCTAAAAGTCTGGACAAACCTGCATAAAAAGCAGTATCAGTCAACCCTAAAGGATTACGATATATATAAATCAATGCAATAGTATGTGCTGGACATGTAATCTTGACAAGTTGGATAAAGGCAGAAACAGAATCCCAGGCTTCAATGGCGAAACCACTGGATATGTTCACTCCTGTCAATAATCCTGATGATGGTCGACCTCTTTGTCTCCCAATGGCTGGAAGGAGAACAATCTCGTAATTGTTCCATACAGGTGTTTGCAGGAGCCAAGTTTCCTGTAATGCTATTATGTCCATAACAGCTGGAAAGTTAGCAATAGAGGTTTGTAGATGAGTATAACCTCTAGTGTTCCAACTAGCAACATTAATGAGATGGTCTTTAGATGTTTCTAATGGTTATGACATATACGACTCGGCACAACCAATATTCTGCATCAAAGGGAAGCTTGCGCTAGATTGATTAGATGGTTGCTTTACATTAGAGTCCTCATTCATAAATGCTGGGTCTTGTGCTAATAAGAACCCCATCGAAAATAATTGCATTTTTGATTTCCAGATGGTATTTAGAACGATACCTGAAGGTATCCACAAACGCACCACTGAACAAGTATTCTCAGAAATAAATTCAATCTGCTCAATGTCACTCGAGCTTATGTCTTCGCGCTCCACCACTTCAGAGAAGATGTTGAGCACACTACGGCGGTTCAAATCGTAGGTGCCAAAATTTCCTCCTCGACACTTCAAAATTACAGAATGGCATTTGCGCCGTGTCAAGGGATGAGAAGTGGGTACCGCTGGGGTGTTATTTCGGGAATTGTGGCTAACAGAAAAAAAAGGATAATTTAGATTAGGTTTAGATAGATCTGAAGCGTGAGATGGAATAGCATGAGGGCGATTGTCAGTACGCAGAGAAGATTGTTGAGTTACTATGGATGTTGGTATAGAACTCGGTAAGAGCCACTGGCTCAGAGACAAATTTGGACCACTTGGTTTTTGAGGAAGCTTAGAAGGAATAGGTTGAGAGCAGGAGGCCAAATATGCATCTACAGCCTCACGTATTTGTTCCGCCGAGATTATGGTGGAAGGGTCGATGCTCTTTTTGGTGGCTGAAGACACAATTTTGTCACTAACAACTAGATTTGTTTGGCCTTTGCATTTGTTTGGAAGTTGGCAAGTGGAGGCTAACTCAAGTTCACGAATCAAAGCATCTAACGGAGGATGGCTAGAGGCCATGGTAGTAATAGACACTGGAGGCAACACTGGGATAATAGACCCAATATTGGACTGTAAAGGGCTCGGACACAGAGGTGGGGCAATTAAAATCAGGTTTGGAGAAGGCACTACAGTATTAGCCAGCGGTACAGTAGGAAGTCCTAAAATGGGTATAGGATTCTGCAGACCAGAGGTAGGAGGCACTAAAGAAGAGGATATTGCTATCGGTCGTGTAGGATCGAGAGTTTGAACTGGCTTACTCGCCAAAGAAGCAATTGACGCTTGGGTCAGAGGACAAGAATTTGCACCACTAATAGTAGAAGCTGAATCGGGAGCCAGCGTAAGTGAAAGTTGTTTAGACACTGGCGTTTGTATTGAATCTTGAGAGGCTTGTGTAGCTACCAAAGACTCAGGTACCGGGATTAAAGTTTGAAAGAAAGTTTTCATGGTTTGTTTCTGTAATGTCAGAGTACACAGGTTAGAGTTTTTCTTGTTTTTTTTGTTTTTTTTCTGGGTATTGTGAGAAATTTTGGAGGTCTTTTTTCTGTTTCTTCTTGCTGGTAAGGACGAAATATCATTTCCTTTCTCAACAGTAATCGCAGAAGACATAGGGACTGGGGGGGTGAGAGCACTAGGGTAGAAGGATCAATTGGGAGAATAGTGTGTGTTTCATTCACAGGATCACGAGTGGTGGCAGGATTCAGCCGTCCTTCAGAAGTAATAATATCTGCAAATGCAGGTATAATCTGCGGAGGTGGAAAATTAAGGGACAGGGGACTTGTAGATCCGATGGTCACGATTTGAAATATCGTCATCATGAGCATTGTTAGTTGGACAAGGATCGCAGGGATTTGATGACAGATTATCAGCTAAAGTCTTGAGTAGTACTAAGGTATCGTGCGCTTCTACTGAATGAGCAGTAACTTTGGCATCTAGACATTCAAATAGTTTAAACAAACTTTGTAGATTTAGCTGCATAGTGGCCAAAGTAATGTCGGATGTTGATAGAGCAACCCTGGCCTCTACTAGGAGAGTAGCTGGAGGGAGATGAGAGTCAACTGGTAATACAGTCCGCACTGGTGATGTTGTTGCAGCAGGAGATAAGCTCTTAGACGGCACGTTTGTTTTGTCCACCAGATTAGATAATGAAGTATTAGATGAATTCTGAGAAGTGAGTTTCCCCACAGCACTTTGAAAAGAAAGTTCCTGTGGGACTTGTATTTGGACTCTGCGAGGAGTCGGATAGACAAAGGAAAGTGAAGGGGAACTTGGTGAACACTCCGAACGAAAACTGGTTGAAATAAGATTAATTACGCTCTGAGAATCCTGCAGTATCGAATTGTTCGAACCAGAGTGTCTAGCATGTAGTGAGAGTTCAGGCTCAAAACATGGAGAGGACGTTAAAGGTCTATCTAAGTGCTTAGCGCCTCTTCTTTTAGTAGTCAAACATGGCAAGGGTGTATGCAACATTGTGTTGTCTGAGAGTGGGAGAGCCGCTCTCATAGCGTCACTTTTAGTGTGTTCCTTCGTTATGGGCTTATAAGGAGACAGAGTGTGAAAAACTGGAGGAACTTCACCAATGTGCTCAAGGGTTGATGGGATCTTTGTGCAATGGGAGCTAGCTAACATAGTAACAGAAGGAAGATGGACAATCCTACGAGAAAGACAAGGGAGTCGTGCCGCAGGAATTGTCAATCCCTTCTGACATAAATTTTGAGGCATACCAGAAGTTAATAAATAGGCCATGTGAAACAAATTAGAAATGCCCAACAATTCAAATTTAAAAATTAGAAGAAATACAAAACTGAGTTTTTCTCAATGGTACCACAACAATAGACACACAGTGGTTGAATTGGGTGCCTTCAAAGTTCGAATAAAACGCTTGTAAATAGAATACAACAGACACTTGGTTCTCTTAATTCAAGCAAAAGTTCACAACTTATCCAGCCACAGGGTAAGGAATGCCCGACAGCTTAAGGAGCTGCCAGAGTCCGTCTCTCCCCCTTACCCTTATGGCAATTGGGGGCTTGTGCAGCTGTTGGAACAAAGTACCTCCAAACTGGAGTACTCACCGCACAAGGACACGGACACAGCCAAACAGCAAAACAGCGTCTCCAGCCCTTACTGCCTCCAGTGCTTAACGCCGCGAGGGTGGTTGAGCCGGCACTAAATGCGGGCTGTGAGTCACGTGATTCTTCACGTGACCGCAACGAAGTCCGCCTCCTCCAGGAAGCGTGGCGTGACCAGCAAGAGCAGCGCTCGCAGTGCTGGAATAGCAAAAAGTGTAGCAGGCAGGCAGGTATGGAGTCAGCAAGGCACTCCTTGCAGAGTAAATAACACACGCTGCTCAGGCGCTTGAGCCGGCACTAAATGCGGGCTGTGAGTCACGTGATTCGTCACGTGACCGCAACGAAGTCCGCCTCCTCCAGGAAGCGTGGCGTGACCAGCCAGAGCAGCGCTCGCAGTGCTGGAATAGCAAAAAGTGTAGCAGGCAGGCAGGTATGGAGTCAGGGCACTGCTTGCAGAGTAAATAACACACGCCGCTCAGGCGCTTGAGCCGGCACTAAATGCGGGCTGTGAGTCACGTGATTCGTCACGTGACCGCAACAAAGTCCGCCTCCTCCAGGAAGCGTGGCGTGACCAGCAAGAGCAGCGCTCGCAGTGCTGGAATAGCAAAAAGTGTAGCAGGCAGGCAGGTATGGAGTCAGCAGGGCACTCCTTGCAGAGTAAATAACACGTAATCGCGATCGACGCACTCGGAAAAAGTGCAGCGAATTGCAATTTGACTCCATTTCACCACTTGTAAAAATAGCTGCTTCTTGCTTACACTGCTGAAATTCGTTTTCAATCTGATAATCATTCCAGAATCATTGCTAGTGTTGACCTGAACAAATTCATAGCTGTCACCTACCCTGAATCTCCTATAGGGAATTAAAATCATTTTTAGCATATTTTTCACTTCATTCCAAATCACATTTAAAAGTACTTTGGCCTGTTTAAAAGCATACCGGTTGCTCTAGGCTTGCTAGGGGGGAACTGGAATTTGAATTGCATTTTGATTGTATTCCTAAGAACTGTGTGCTCTTCTTTCCATCTCTTATATTGCATAAGGGGGGGAGTGAATTGCCACAAGGGGAAAAGTGATCATATTATCTCTTGTTGAAACCATATCAGTTTATTTCTGTGCTGCATTCTTTCCCATCATTTCTTTTCCTTGAAATCATATAAAGTATTTCCTGCTCCCTTATCCTTTCTATACCAACTCCTAAGTAATTAAAGAAGTGTGCTAGTGTAATATTATCCATTGTTGATCACTGTCATATTCATAAGTGTGCTATCAAATATTAATTTATTCATAAAAATGTGATATATATATTGTTTAATTTTTCAAATAAATCTTTTAATTTGCAAAACAAACCTACTTCTTGGCTCAGTGAGGTCAGGGGGGATTCAAGGAGAAGGGCGTTATATAAGGGTCCATCATCCAGATTTATGAACTTGTCATAAAAATATATAAATAAGGGCTTCCATTGGGCATCCCAGACCAGGCATTGACTTAGTTGGATTGCTAGATTGGAGTCACTTACACTTACCTGGTAACGTTCTTTCGATGGGATGTTCCGACGACGTATTCCACATCGTACCCTCCCTACCTGCCCCTCTACAGAATTTCTTATGCGATTGCAGCTTACGTTTCTGCAGGGCTTTCTGTAGTCATACTGGCAGAATATTGGTGCCACACGTTCTGGGGGAAAAAATTACAACTGAGTCTATGGGCGTGGTGCGTCCTACTTATAACATCTGGTGACGCCGGCCGTCGGAGGAGAACCTTGAGGAACCGTATCAACGTCATCGACGCAGGACGCCTACGCCGAAAAAGGTTCCGAAGCAGCACAGCTGTGGTAATTACCTGTCAAAGATGTGGAATATGTCGTTGGAACATCCCATCGAAAGCACTTTACCAGGTAAGAAAGTAACTTGTTCTTTTCAACACTTAGGAAGCCCCACCCACCTGGTGCCTTCCTGCTTTCCGCCCTGTTTCCCTACTTAAGGAACCCTCCAGCCTCTTTTCCTTTGCAGATGGGGAGCAGGTGCAAGTGGATCTAGGTCACCTGGCCTAAGCCCTGCCCACCTGGTGCCTTCCTGCCTGGTGCTCTTTTCCACCACTTATCAAGCCCCGCCCACCTGGTGCCTTCCTGCTTGCTGCTCTGTTTCCCTACTTAAGGAGCCCTCCAGCCTCTTTTCCTTTGCAGATGGGGAGCAGGTGCAAGTGGATCTAGGTCACCTGGCCTAAGCCCTACCCACCTGGTGCCTTCCCGCCTGCCGCTCTTTTTCACCACTTAGCAAGCCCCACCCACCTGGTGCCTTCCTGCTTGCCGCTCTTTTTCACCACTTAGCAAGCCCCGCCCACCAGGTGCCTTCCTGCTTGCCGCTCTGTTTCCCTACTTAAGGAGCCCTCAAGTCTCTTTTCCTTTGCAGATGGGGAGCAGGTGCAAGTGGATCTAGGTCACCTGCTATAAGCACCACCCAGCTTCTTAGCCCTGCCTCTTCCTTCCTGCTCTTAACTATTAGATCAAGGGTGTCTCTCGCCCGGGCCCCTGCAGTGAAGGGCAGAGGAAGAAAAGGGCAATTCCTGTTTGGACCTGTTCGGACCAGGAGTACCCAGGGCCCGACCCCCTGCTCAGACAGTAGGTAAGCATGCACCAACATGTGTTACCCCCTCTGTCCCCACAGGCCATCGCCAATCCCTCTGGTCCCCCTTTGATGTTCCCTTGTGCCCCCCCTTCTCGCACACGGGTGTTGCCTGTTTTGCTTGATTCTTCTACCCTGCTCCCCCTCAACCTCCTCCAGCCTACTTCTGCAGGAGTCTGTCCTGATACATTCTGGTTTCACCATCACCGTCTTGTGGCCAATGCTGGATTTTACTTTTATGGACTTCATTAATTCACGGTGCGTCACTCTTTCTCAACTCTCATGCTGGACTTCCTTTGCATCTTGTACTCATGGTGGCCCTGAATCATGCTGTTCCCATCTTCATCTTGTATCCTGGCTTGCAACATTATGTGTTACTACTGACTTCTGCAATTGTATTCGCTCTCCACTCTTGCTTCTCCACTCTTTTTGACTGCTTACTCCCTGTTCTCTCCTCCTTTCCCTTCTCCCTTTTCCGATCTCCTCCCCTTACTTTCTTCTATGCACTTACTCTATCAGAATTGTCCCTGGACCTAATATGATAGCAACCTCATCTGTTTCCTCCACCCTCCCATTACTGTTTTTTTCCTCCCCAGCCCCCCTCCAGCACTATCCGAAATGTTGTCAGGCCCAGTATGATAGTCACTTGTTCTGTTCCTCCCCTCCCTTTCTGCACCCCTCTCCCTCACCTTTTGTTTTTCTCCGGCTCTACCAGAAATGTCCTCAGGCCTAGTATGGTAGTCGCCTGTCTGTTTCCATTTCCTTACCACTCTCCCCCTCCCTTCCTTATCTATGGCTTAGCTCTTGAACTATCTGAAATGTCGTCAGGCCGAGTACGATAGTGAATTTCACATCCTTACTGTTCATGGCCTGTAAGAATGTCATTGTATTTTCCCTTGTTCCCTCCCTTGCCTTGAAGTGCTTTGAAACACATTGTGTATAGGCGCTATATAAATAAACTATCATATTATATCATATCATTTGCTGTCACAATTGTGATCAAATTGAGAAAGAAAAGGACTCTTAAAAATAATATGAAAATGATGTTCTCCTTCAAGCCAAGATTCTGCTGGGGGAGGGGGGTATAGAAGGGACTGCCTCGGTGGAGGCTGGATATTAGAGGGGACAGTAGGAATGGAGTTGGCGGAGACAATTACTGAAGAGAAATGGGTTGGACTATGTAGTGCAGTAGACCAGAGCTTCTCAAACTCTTAGAGAAACTAAATCTATGAAAATTTTCAGGAAAAAGATCAAGACCTTGTTATTTAGATAGGATGTTTTTCCAGTTTTCATTTTTAGGTGCCTTCTGATTTAGGCTGTGTGCTTTGTTGTGTCTTTTGTCTCATTTGATATGTGTATGGTCTTATGTTGCGCCCTTAAGCTTCCTGGTCTTGTGGTGCGCATTATAAATGATTAAGGTAAAGTATGTGTTAAGTTTTATTGTAGGGCTCTATCCATACGTACACAGACCAGCTGTAGAGCCAAGTAGTTTAGTCCAGGATGCTTTATTGTACATATATTTACTATATATAAGTTCCAGTATGTCTTAGGTTCATATGTAGACAAGTGGACCTTAAGGGACCGAGACCCACCGGCCATCCTTTCACTCCCAGCTCAGGCCCCCAACTGACATTCATGTAACTCTCACCACACACATTCACTCAACATTTTCCTGAGCTGCCTATCATGCATACATCAACATTCCATCCGCATGCACTCCTGACCAGTGATACAAGGCTAACATACATTAAACATCTCCCTTCCATAACCAGTAACACACCACAACATCTCCCTTCCATATGAAACCACACACACACACAACATTCCAACCCACAACCTTCCATCCGGATCTGCCACACCCGGAATACAGAGTCTGCCACACTCTGGCACAAACACCCAGGGGTAACCACACAAAATCAATCGCGCATCAAAAGGTGGGGAAACACAAAGGGGGACTGTGGATTGCCCCACACCGGGCCCGGATGCATCATGAAACATTGATACAGAGCCAAATGAAACATAGTCACATGAGTCCACAACCTAACAAACCGGGAGGGTGGTGTTGCCCATGCCAGGGACAACAAACACAGAAAGGGCAATTTGTTCACCAACTTCCACCCTCACATTCACAACACAAACCTCTGCAATCGGCTCCCACTTATCACCCAGTTTCAACATCCCACCAGATTCTCAACCACCAATGTACAAGTCAAACGCTCAAACACAAACTACAAACCTATTTGAATGCAACTCTGACTGACATCCCCAGAATAACCAAAATCTGAACACGAGCATCATAACTATCAATACATGCACTCAGCACTCTCATCACTATATACTCGTCATCCATACTCACATGCATGCACATCGTACACACTCTCATCATCACATACATATAACAAATTCAACAGATAAAGTGCTCCAGGCAACACCAAAAATCTAACTTTAAATATCTCAATTTGTTTTGTCAACACATTAAGAAACTATGTGAAAAAACTTGGCCAACATTTATGCAATCTAAGTAGACATGTCTAAACTTGGGAAATCATATATAACTCAATGGAAATGGAGGTCTTCTTGCTCATCCTCTGACAAACTGGCCTGTCGCCTGCTCCAAAGGCAATACCGACTCTCTGTCCGCACTAAGAAGAGAGCCCACATTCAAGCCTGTGTCTCTGCAGCATCCAACAACTCGGCCGAACTCTTTAAAATCTGCAAGGAGCTTGCCAACCCTGCAGCAGTCTCCTCTCCTCCTCTTGTCTCCCAGGCTCTCTGCAATGCCCTTGCCTCGCAATTTATCTCTAAAACCCAGGACATCCTGTCCACCCTCGCCTCCCCTCCCCCTCCTATTCCCTCTCAGTCTGTGCTTGCAGACCCCCCTTTAACCACCCCCCCCACCATCCTTCTCTTCCTTTCCTATTTCCTCCCTTGACAAGGTCGCTAGACAAGTCCAATCTATGAAAGCCTCGTCAAAACAGGTTCATCCCTGTTCCTCCAAAACCATCAAGGACCACATTGACACCCTCGCTCCTGACCTTGCTGATTTTTGCAGCCACTCGTTTGCCTCAGGATCCTTCCCATCCCCTCTGAAGTGCTCCCTTGTGCATCCTTTTCTCAAGAAACCCACAGCTGATCCTTCCTGTTCGACAAACTATCGCCCAATTTCCATTACCCCCTTCCTGGGCAAACTCCTGGAAAAGCTGGCCATCTCTCAGCTTAACCTTCATTCAGATTCTGTTGGTTGCCTCCATGACCACCAGTCTGGCTTCAGAGCGGCCAGAAGCACGGAAACTGCTCTCCTCAATATCCGTGAAGATCTGCTCTGCAACCTTGATTCTAACATTCTCTCTGTCCTCATCCTTCTTGATCTCTCTTCTACCTTCAACATGGTCAACCACACCATCCTGCTCAACCGTCTTCGTGATAATCTGGGTATCACTGATCAGGCTCTGTTCTGGCTGACCTCTTTCCTCTCTGATCGACCCTCCCAGGTCCAACTGGGGTCTTTCCTTTCATCCATCTTCCTCTCCACCTGTGGGGTTCCCCAGGGGTCTAACCTCTCACCCTGGCTTTTCAACCAATACCTGGCAACTTTTGCTCACTGCATTGCTGTTTTCTGCTCAAATTTCCAGTGCTACGCTGATGAGACTCAACTCATTTTCCGGCTGCCCTCGGCCACCTCCTCTCCCTCTCTCATCTCTGACTGCCTAAATGCCATTCAAGATTGGTGTGCCGCCAATGATCTTTGGCTGAATGCCAGCAAGACGGAGATCCTCCTCATCGGCACACCATCTCCATCCTTTTCCCTCACTCTCTGGCAGGCCTCCCTTTGCCCCCCTCCTACCTCTACCTGCGAGGCTAAGAACCTTGGGGTCATCTTTGACTCCACACTTTCCTTCTCGGCCCATATCTCTGAGGTCTCTAAAAAGTCAAACTTCCTACTGCACCTCCTCAGAGGTATTCTTCCTTTCCTCTCCTTCCCTCAGAAGCTCACTGTCTCCCAAGCGCTGGTTCTCTCTCAGTTGGACTTTTGTAACAGCCTCTTTCTAAATCTACCTGCCTCTACTCTCCGCCCTCTACAACTTATCCAGAATAGGACTGCAAGACTTGTTCTTGGCCTCAAGCCCTGGGATCGTATCTCTCCAGCTCTGAAATCTCTCCATTGGCTCCCAGTGGATGCAAGGATTAAATTCAAAACCCTCTGCATTGTCCACAAGGCTTTCTGGGGCCTGGGTCCAAAATACCTTCAGCTATCCCTCCGCAAATACCTCCACTCTTCAGCTCTTCGCTCCTCTACCTCTAACTCGCTCCAGGTCAATCGTTTTTCAAAGAAACGTGCTGGGGGTAGATCTCTATCTTCGGCTGGGGCCTCCCTCTGGAACAGCCTCCCTGCTACTCTAAAACTTGAGGAGAACCATCTCCGGTTCCGGAAGCACCTCAAAACCTTCCTCTTTGCTTCTGCCTTCGCTCCCCTTCTCCTCTGCTGATCTGCTATCTTAGCACTGTGCACCTGGCCACCCTCTGTCCCCTGGGCCCAGGTACCTGCTCACCCTGCCACCTTCCTGGCCACCCCTTGCACTGGAGACTGTATCTGTGCCCATACAGCCCTCCCACCCCCATTTTCATCATTTTCTGCACTTATTCAGACTTACCCAGTCTGCTGCCTTAAACACAGCACTTGCCACTTGCTGGCTGCACTACCACAGTTTGCCTCCATTTTCTATTTATTTTTATTTATTTTATTTATCTGCGCTCCTCGGCTCTGCTCTTTCCACTCTCCCCCTTCCATGCACTTTTTCCCTTTTCCCTTTCCCATGCACTTGCGTGTTCTCAATGTCACTGGGCCTAGTAAGATCGTTTTTATGTTGTGCTGTGTTCTCCCTTGTTCCCCTCCCTTGCCTAGCCGCGCTCTGAAACACTTGTGTACGAGCGCGATACAAATAAAATATATCATATCATATCATATACCCAGCTGGGTGCACTTCAGCAACTTTTCATTTTATACCTCTATGAACATTTTACCCCTAAAGTCCATAATATTTTTTAACTTTCATATGTGATTCATTTCAACTCTTCTTAGTTAATGCATATCCAACCAAACACATTTAATACATTTCCTAACTCTTCTTAGTGCATTTTTCCAATTACATTTTACTTGGCTTATGCTCCAAATCTGTATTACCCAAATTGGTCGTTTACAATTGTTCGAATGAACAATTGACCGAATTTAAAGGGTCACAATTGACCTTTTCACAATTGACCGAATATATATATATATATCTATATCTATATAGATATATATATATAATATAGGTTTTGGGGGGTTTGGCGTTGGGTGGGGGTTGCGGGGGGGTTTCCCCCCACATATATGGTACAATTGACCTTCACAATTCGGTCAATTGTGAAAAGGTCAATTGTCATTCGAGCAGTTGTAAAACGATCAATTCGTATACAACCTCCAAATCTATGCAGAACTTCCCAATAAACTGCACAGTTTGCTAAAGTTTACCTTCCCTGGCCCATGGGTGGCCATCATTTTGACAAAACCAAGGGAATCATCCAATCTTTCACTTGTTTCCACACTCTCACCTTTACACAGCTGATTGCAAAACTCCATCTGGCAATCAGGTAAACTAGACGCATTGATCTAGTCATTATATCCACTGTGATGCTCCCTAGTGAGTGAGCTCATCACCATCACAACAATGTGGTACTGGCCAGCGATGATACCATAGATAAAATATTTGGGTCACAACACTTAACACCACTGCACAATGACAACGGACCAATGAAGGTTTCAATTTCTGGGTATCACCTGAACCTTCACTGCATCAATTAATTCAATTTACAAAACCAAAACCTTTTTTCCAATGTCACTTAAAAAAGTTCAAATTCGCATTCTTATTTGTATAATCTCCAACTTCTCAGGATAAAATAACTCACATTATCACCATCACAAATCAACAAAAGCTAACATGAATTGACACTTATTCATTTTTATGCTTCATGTCTCTTGATTGAGATGGTGCTGCAACTACATTATACCCTTCAACCAGGATGTGCTGCCGTGATCAGGGCCAACACACATTTAAAATATCCAAACAAAAATGCAGCACAATTCTTCTCCATAAACGATCATGCATGTAAACTCATTACACTGATGCAAAATCTTAGTTTTCAATTCAAAATTCTTACATCTTAAAAATAAACCAATCAATTTTAGAAAGTGATTGCGTGATCAGCTGGTGCTGCAATATGCCATAAAATCTTTGTCTCTGTGTGGACTGGCCTGCCAAAGGCCAACACACTTCTAAAGGTGTAAAGCAAATGCAGCAATTACAAATGTACTACTTCTTTCAGTGAACACTGAACCTTTTGCCATTTCAGTTCGTTATTTTTGATAATCTGTTAAAACCTGAAATGATGATCTTGTTGCCGAATTCCTAACAAGTTATTCATAATAAAACCGTACTGCATCTCACCATAAGTCCTTCTGCCTTCCTTGCGATCGGAGGCATTTAAAGTTTATGCCTTCATATTGATATGAAATAATTCCTTGTACCTCAGTCTTGCGCCTCACCATTATTCTGCCTCATTTCTCCCCTTTTTTTAATCTCCGGCCAAGATCTGCAAGAGTAAAATGTAAACCCACGGCAGACCGTGTCATATACATTGACACTCTGCAGCTGGCATCTTACGGAGCTAGTCCCTTTCCTTGAATTTTTCCTGGCATACGCTGCATAGTCATAGTGATCGAACCCAAAGCCGTTGGTTTCACAGTTGACTTCGCCACAATTGAAATCTGCACAGTGGGACAGGGAGCTCCCTTACAGCCCTGATTTCTGGCTTTTCCCCTGGACTGCAGACCCATGAGAACTTCACAGCCCATCAGAAACAGCCTGGCACCTTTGGTGTCCACAGTGCGTTGCCGACCACCCTCCGAGCAGCGGTTGGACCATCACACAGGGGCTGGACATGCTGAAGCTCGCTGAGCAACTGCTTGTAGGGTAAGACAAACCCTTGTGTTTTCAATTCGTAGGCCCTCATCTTTACATTCATTTTATTTGCGTATGGTAGCGTACATCTTTCCTTGAATTATTTCTCTGTGGTGGCGCAGAATTTTGGACAGTTATTGGTGCTATTGAGACAATTACAACAGCAAACGCCTAACTCATTTTCCTTTCGGGGAAGTAGGCTCTCCATTGCTGGGGACCTCATTGTTGGTGGGGGCCTCCCGCTCAGAGATCCCATGTGAAACTTAGCTGGGAGAGGATGGATATATATATATTTTTTTAACGCACTGGGGAACGGTGGGTCTTGCTGCAGCTGCTTCCCCCTCCCACAGCTCCCATTACTTTTGTTTTTAGTTGCTGTCATTTCTACTCTGGTGCAGCCGTTTTCTGTCCTGTCTCTTTTTCCTTCTCCTAGTGTCGGTTCTTTTAACTTCCTCATCGTCAATGTTTTATGGTAGAGCTCTATCCATACGTACACAGACCAGCTGTGGAGCCAAGTAGTTTAGTCAAGGAAGCTTTATTGTACATATATACACTATATATAAGTTCCAGTTACTTTTGTATGTACATCATAGGTTCATATATAGACAAGTGGACATTATGGGACAGAGACCCACCTGCCATCCTTTCACTCCCAGCTCAGGCCCCCAACTGACATTCATGGATCTCTCACCACACACATTCACTCAACATTCTCCTGAGCTGTCTATCATGCATACATCAACATTCCATCCGCATGCACTCCTGGCCAGTGATGCAATACAGTACAAGACTAACTTACATTACAACAGTATGCCACAACACATTTATGTGCCGCTCCACCCATGTCCTGAAAATTGTTGATGTTTTTACTTTACAGATTGATCAGTCAATGGACAGCACACATAAAACCCAACAAATAGCTACTATAATCATATTGTTACAGCACAACTAGGGACCAATAACCTGCAAGATCAATATTCAGTTTCGGTCTTATTTTTTTACATAAACAATACATAATGGGCAATTACAACCTAAACAGGGTCGCAAGGAACAATAATTAGGGATGAAATACTCTCCGAGACCTAGATGGACATCCCTGCCCACTGGAATTAAGCAAGTTCTCTTCTGGTTGAACCAGACCCTCTCCAAGTCCAAAGCATGGTTTCTCCACCATTTTTGCTGTGTTGCAGGATTAAGGTTTCACCAACCATTCTTCGGATCTGTATGGGCTTGGAATCCTGGACCCATCTTTTAGTGTTCGCGAGCTTAAGCATTCCTGAACTCTTCTTTCTCATGGTTAACTTTTTTTTTATTTTATTTTTTTTTGGATTGATTTAGATGATTACTCAGCTTTTCAATTTATACAAAAGATTTATCAAAATTTCATAAAATACATAGTTTGTTTCACTGAAAGTTCAAACAATTTATTACAAGTTAACAGTGTTGTGCACAATGTACAGAAACACAGCAACGATTAAGACACTTAAGCACTTAAACACTAAAAAAAAAATACAGATGTGTAAATCTATCGTGAATGTATAATGACTTAGGTCATAATTCACAGTGCATAATTCATAATTCAAGCTACATTTCACAGATCGCTTAACAGTAGTCCTTTTTTTTATATTTCAGTAGGGCTAGGCCTTCTTTCTAAGTTTAAAGCATTAAGAAAATTTGCTGTGGCGATATATAAACCCATGTTTTCGGTCGTGAGTATTTTTAACCATCTGTGTTCTGGTAGCACATATGACATATAAATCAAATGGTTTGCATAGTGTATGTTTCTCAATTTCCATAACGCAGTGCATTTAGTTATAAGATGTTCAAGTGTTTCTTGACTAGAAGGATTAAGACAGAATCGACAGAAATTTTGTTCCGGACTAAGCTGTTTTCTTTGAGCCTGGATGTCTCGAGTACACCATAGATTCAGGCGTAAACGCAGAATGGCTGCTCGTATTTTAGGATTTGGGGCTTTGAGCAGATAAGTCTCTGTTACTCCCATTTTTTTATCCAAAAATGCTTGCGCAATGAAATGTTTGTAAGTAAGGCAAACAGTATGAGTATTTATCCAATCTTGCATAAAGATTTGTTTTTTGACATAGTCCGGATTATTGATCAACATGTCAAGAGTTCCTTCAGCCGTGGCCAATATTGATATGACATTATTTGTCCATTCTTGATTAAAACGATGTTTGGAATGGAACATGTAATTTGACACGGTTGACAACACAGTGTTAGTCTTGTCATAGATTAAACATTTCCTGAACAGTGCACATAATTGCCAGTGATATCTGGCATGTAAGGATGTGAGTCCCAACTCATATCTCAGCCAGGGCCCCGGTGTGCATACGGAATCCTTAATGATTGTCGCCCGAATTTTGCTTCAATTTTTTCAAAGAAGAAATTTTCACTGAATGTTCTGGTTTCCAGACCATAAATGAGAGTAGGCGTAATTTTTTGTCGCCAATATTGAATTGCGGGCGGTATTGAAAATTTGCCAAATTTAAACAAAATTAACCTGGTTTGTGAGATGGCTGGGATCACTTTACTCACGACAATGAGTTTTTGGGTGTCAACATTCGGAACATCATCAAAAACCAAACCTAAATGCGTATAATTTTGTACAATATCAAGGTCAACATCTTTGATTTTCCAGCTCATTCTGTTGCGCATTGAGACTTTTGGAACATATTGCACTACCTGTGACTTCTTTAGGTTTATAGTGAGGTCATTAAGGTCAAAATAATGAGTCAAAGCTGTCAGCAGTTTTTGGAGACCACTAGGAGTCTTTGATATGAGGACAAGGTCGTCCGCATACCAAAGTGCTTGAATAACCACATCATTTAACTTCGGGGAGTCTGATGATACTTCCTTGAAAATCTTCTTGATGTTTTGAATAAAGAATTTAAATAAGGCAGATGCAAGCAAGCAGCCTTGTTTTAAGCCTTTCGACGTGCTAATAGAAGCAGACAGCAAACCCATTATTGATAGTCTGATGCGTATTGATGTCCCAGAATATAATGAGTAAATGTCGGTCAAAGTAGATGGACATTCGGCTTCTATGAGTTTATTAATAAGTTTGACTCTGGAGACAGAGTCAAACGCCTCCTGTAGATCGATAAATGCAAAATACATAGGGGTTTTGGTGTAATGTGCTTTTTTTTTAGGGCATTTAATGTAATTAAGTTTATAGATGTTCCCATGCCCGGTACAAAGCCCGTTTTATTCTAGTCTCGATGTTGAGTCTCAAGAGTCCAACGATTGAAATCTCTCAAAACAAGTCGACAGAACATTTTACTAGGAGTATCCAGAAGGGCGATGGGGCGATAGTTCGAAGGGGCCCCACAATCACCCTTCTTGAAGATCGGAACTATTAAAGATGTACACCACGATGCAGGTATGGTTTTTGTATGAAGAATTTGTCGAAATATCCTATGCAAAATTTTTGCCCACAAATTCGGGTGGTCTTTCATCATTTGATTTGTTAGGCCGTCCGGGCCCGCAGCACGAGATGAAGATGACTTCATTATGAACTCCTCAATGGAGAAGTCAAGATTCCAAGAAGCCTCATTTTGTATGGGGTATTGATAGCGATCAAATTCTCCATCGTGGTACAGTTCAGAATAGTGGTTTATCCATTCTCTTTCTGGCACACCATTTAGTTGTGTGTCAACTTGCTTGAGGACAGCCGTTTCGTTGAGAAGGGACCATATTTGAGATGTGTTTTTAGTGAGAGATAGAGACATGAAATTTTCACTGTCCTTTTGGAACATGGAAGCTTTGTGACTTCGTCTCCAATTCCTATATTTGCATTTCAAGCTGCTTATGACTTATTGTTTTTGGTCTGCGGGAAGAAGTCGTGTCAATCTTAGTGCTTTCCTATGAGTTGTTTTCACCTGTTGTAGTTGGTGATCATAGAGGGGCTTATTTTTTTATTTTTGGACAAGTGAGATGTATATGATGAACTTCTTTAAACATGTCCAACACTGCTGAGTAAGATTGAAAAGCAGGAGATGTTATTCGTACTTGTAGCTCTCGTTCCATTGATTTTAATTTGTCTTGGGTCCATTTAAATCAGGTTTTAGCATTGTTGATTTGTAGATTTGGCATCATCCAATGTTGTGTTTCTTCTTGAGCATCTATCCATGGCCACGTTAACAGCAGCATATTGTGGTCAATTGACGATTGCTGTACAATTTTAAATTCTGTAACTTTCATGAACAAATCTTCGGAGAGGAACAGGTAGTCGATGATACTTGTAGATCCTCCTCTATGCCAGGTGGGTTGAGGAGGTATATCTCCTGGGAGTGAGCCATATCTCCTGGGAGTGAGCCATTTGCAATGTGCAGATTCCACTCTCATGAAATTTTGCGCTCTGATGGTGTCTTGTCTAAAGTGGTTTTTGGTTATTGTCATATCATGCAAATTAAAGTCACCAGCAAGGATGGTTTCCGAAATATTTGGTGTTTTCAAGATTTGCTCCAAAAGGCCAGATAGATCTTTATAGAAGATTTGATCAGGAATGGCTGCTGGGTTGCGGTATAAGTTAATTAGGGCAATATCCACTGCACCTCTCGAGATTCTGACCAATTGCATGAAGTTATTTGGCGTAGCCCATGCATGAATTTTAAGGCCTGATGTACTTTTAACTGCTACCAATAAGCCTGACATGGGTAGTCCTTTTGTGGAAGTAATCGCTGGAAGATGAACTATAGCATGATCATCCCATATTGGAATCTGCGTTATCCACGTTTCTTGAAGCGCTACTATTTCAAAGTTGTTTATACAGTTCTGCTCTTTATTCATTAAATGTCGGTAGCCTCTTGAGTTCCATGAGGCCAACGAGACATTTTGTTTATGCGGGCTCAATGATGGTTATGCTTTAGATGATAGATTGCAAAAAGCACATTGGCACTCCTCTTGTCGCTGCGTTACTTGTACATCTTGTCTTTGGACTGATTTTTGTTCTAGTTGTTCACTGTAACTCCTTTCTGGATCTTGAGCCAATAAAAACCCCATTTCAAATAAGGCCATTTTGGCTCTCCATAGGGTGTTTAGAACTAAGCCAGATCTTATCCATAGGCGAATGATAGAAAGATTTCTGTCACACAAAAACTCTACCTGGTCAATGTCGGATGATGAAATATCTTCCAGTTCCTGTAGGTCACCGAAGATGTTAAGGATGCTCGTTCTGGACAGTTCATATTGCACATGCGGCGCATTCCGACATTTCAAAATCAGTGTATGGAAATCACGAAATTTGTTCTTCTTAATTTCCTTTTTTAGATATGCTTCATGTGGCTTTTTTATTGGTTGTTCAAGCGTTTTAAAGTGTACTGTCTTCTTATTTTGTGCCTCCTCAGTCGAATTTGATCGTTGACCTGTTAGTAAATGATTCTGTTGTGTTGCTTGTATCAAATTTCTTTCTGTGGCGTAATTTTCCTCCTGTATCTGTGAATGAGATTCCCAGTTCGTTACTTGTCTGGGATTATTTGTGCTGGCACACTTTAGGCGCTGAATCAAATATTCATCAACTGCTGCTTTGATTTCTTCAACCCGTTCAAATATGTAGTTTTGATCCGGAATCACTTTATGGGAAAGTTTTGTATGTACTGATGGAGTTGAAGTAGACTGGGGCAGCACATTCTTGGTATTAGGAGCTGTATTCGATTGAGTATCTTCTGCTGCTTCCGTGAGCGCCACCAATGCATTCAATGGGGAGTGCGAGGATGGCTGCACAATTCGGCCCTGAGCTGCCGAGTTTGATATTTGAGTGTTATCCAACATCTTGGTGCATTGGGTCGTAGTACATTGCTTTTGAGCAGGAGCAAAAACAGATGGTGTTATTGTTTTGAGTTTGCTTTGCTTTGTGTTGATTTGGCTTATTTTCTCTGCTTGTTGTATAGTAGAACTCAATGACGTACCAGTAGATGTATTTTTTTGTATAGAATCATTCATTGTTAGACGTGCTTTCGTCTTCATCAATCGTCTCATTTTCAAGGTCATGTGGCGCGGTTTTGAAATATGCAGCCTAGATGGCGGGCCTTGACAGACTTGCTTCTTAAAAACATCATATGTTATAGGAATTTCAGAGTGGACTCGATGGTAGCTTGTCAACACTGACCCATGATAAATTAGGGTCAGGATAAGTAAGATCAACGCTTTCAACCGGTCGTATAATTCCAGTAATAACAGGAACCGCTGTTTGGACTTCTTCCTCAATTATTATGGGCTGTAGATGGGTACCGCTCACGATTCTGTTTTGTTCTGGCTGTGGAAGATTCTTGTAAGGATGAAGTTCTATCCACGTTGCAATTTTCTCAATTTGTTCTGATTGATAATTTATTTTTTGCTCTAGCGTTTCAAACATTCTATACAAACTTTTGATTGTGGTGTTTACCGCTGTTAGAGTAATCTCCAAAAGACCATTATTGGAGGATGTTTTAGGGCGCTCAGGGGATGAGAGACGCAGTTGCGGAGTAGGTTGAATAAAAGAGGCTACTGACGAAACACTAGAATCCATGGAGCAAGGGGCTCGATAGTCAGGTATATTTGATACTACTGATGAATTATGATTCGTAGTTGTTGTGCATGTCGGTACATTGGAAAACACTTCGTCGTTGTCTTCTTCGTCGACTACACAGGGTAACTGTACACTCTGTTTTTGATTCAGAGAAGGAGATTTGATAGTTTGCAAAATAGTGTTGTCCGAAATGGTCTGAGGTGTGGTGGTTGCAAAATTGGAGAGTTACTGTTGGGAGTCTTTTCTACGGGTACCGCAACAGGAATGGTCGCTTGATCCTGACTTAGTGACTGAGCACAAAAAGTACGGATGTCATGGTTGGATAAAGGGGTTTTGGGCACCGGAGTAAGCGTAATGCTTTTCCGCATGGCCATTCGTTTAACTTTTCCAGCTGCTTTAGAAGGAATGCTTACTGGCGTTAGCGGAAAGTTAGGTGTTTCAGGCATATTTGATTTTGAAGTATAAAAGCGCATAAAAGGTAACTCGGCACCCAAAAAAGTGCACGACAAAGCGCAGACTTTCACGCTATTATATTTTTGCACTGATTGAACGTGAACATTATTTGAACTGGGCAACTAAAACATAATGGTACAAATCAACAAAAGATCAGATCAAAAACTGATTACAAAGATATATAAAACAATAATGTATCACCGCAACGCCGTGGCTAAGCCTTACTTGGTACACTATAAACTGGCCCCTGAAAGTCTGAAAATACCTATGGATGAAAGGTGTCCCACTGATCTGATGAAGCGTTAGGTCTCCACTCCGCCGATCCAACAGGGAAAACAATATACACACTGCACATTGAAATGTGCACTCCAGCGCACTCCAGCGCCAAACAGCCGCACAACAGCCAGCGGGCTTGTCTCCGCCGGGATTAACGCCGCTCGGGCGGATGTCAGTGGGCTTTGAAGCTCAGCTGGATCACGTGATAGGTCACGTGCTGCGTGCAAGCCCCGCCTCCTCTGGGCAGCGTTCAGTGGCCTGCACCTGCAAGAGCCCCGTCACAGCTCGCAGTGCAGGTCAGATCAGGAAATGTAAAAATGTACGTTCTTTCAGCGTTAAAAGCACTTTTCCTTGGTCAGATACATGGTTAACTACTTGTGGGCTTGAGGGCTCTCCTACTCTTGTGAGTAGAGACTGCTGACAGTTCTCCACATAGTCAGCAGAAGCCATTAGAGTTCTCAGAGATGTGGAAGGAAGGAAAGAACGAACGAACGAACGAACGAACGAACGAACGAACGGGAGAACTCACTTCAGCCTGTCTTATTTGTGGACCTTCTACTTATTTGCTTCTATACTCCTGATATAACCACCTGATCACATTCTTGTTCAACCTCCCAAATTCTCGACCTGCCTGGGGCCAACCTGGCCTGCTTGATCCTCCCAGACTGGCTAGCTCCATGTCTCCAATTGGTCCACACCTCTGATTGTTCACTACCTTTCCTTCTCCGTCCAGATATCACCTACTGCCAGTCTCGCTATCATCTCCACTCTTTGATGTTGCCTTTTTCTTCCTCAACGTCCATGCCGCCTTCACTGTCTGATGTCATTACCTCCTCCTTCCCTCTTGTGTTATCACCGCCTATTTACCTTTGTTTGTTCCATATTCTCCTTCCCTTCTGGTCTTGTCTGCTGCTCCTTCACTCCTGATCGTATCTGATCTTCCTGCACTGTTGATGCTATCACCTTCTTGATGTAATAATCTCCTCCATCCCATTTGAATTATCCACCTCTTCCTCCCCTTTTCCCAGCTTCCTTATTTCAGTTCTAATTTGTTGTCCCTCCAACCACCTCCTCCTCGTCCAAACCTCTCAGCTCACCAGCGATTTCCATGTTTGGTTTTCTGCTCCAACAACCCACACTGACTGAATGGGCTTGCTTGGATTTATTTGGCTTTATTATCTTCTTCTGGCCTGGAGCCTGGACTCCCTGTGATAGCATGCACCTATGCTTTAAAACTAGAAGGGGCTGGGACAGACTGGTTTTTCCTACTTAACCTGGTCTTACTTGAGGCCTAAGGGGCCGGACCAAGTTTTTTGTCCGGCTTGTCTGCCGTCTTGAACTCCACTATTCCCTTCTTTGTACTGCCTAACGAAGACTGGGAAAGAGTCTGGTCTCCCGTTAGTCCCAGCTTGTGAACCATGCTCGTCAAGCCTTGGCATTCTATCTAACACTTTGGAATGTGTACTGAAGTCTGATTTTCTGTAAACTTGCAACTTTGCCAAGAGACCAATCTGTAGGTAAGTTTATATCATTCATCGGAAAACCCACAGTCGGAAAACTGCAAACTAGCCACATGGTATCATGCTTGGAAGATGCTCCTCAATGCTCCACATGGATTTCTCTGCCACTGTGGAACGTTTTGCAGGATAAGCTTGAAATATTCTGTGTGTGATACTGATGACTGACTAAACACTTGTCAGACTGTTTGTTTTCTCTCGCAAGGAATTGGGATCTCCCCGCATGAGCATCAACATGGTCAGAGGGTTTATACAGATCCCTTCTGTAACTGTCCCCTTCTAGGTGACAGGAAATAAGGGGGGTTGGCCATGGGAACTGCGGCATGCTGCCCACAGGTCCAGGATCCACTCGCTCTGGAAGGCAACCAGGCCATTGTCCCCCAAACTAGTCATGGGCTCTGTATTAATACATAGTTGGGACAATATTTCCATATGTAGACAGGGGCTACCATGACTTTAATGTGTGGATGCTTAATAATTCAGGGTGGGATTGATCATTGATCTGAGTGGTGGCCGGTGATCGACAATTGAATGTCTGAGATCACATGAGGAAAAGAGTGATATTGAAGTTGGCAACTGTAAACAGGTCAGGGGAGTACCAAACAACATTTTTCTTCAAAAACATATCAAGAGCATCTACTGGATTCCTTCCTCCAATATATTCCTCATTTTTGATATCCTGTTTCCAGCACCAGCTGAGATTTTTGTTTTCTCCACAGGGTGCAACGCACCTTTGCGTTGGCTCCACTGGGTGCCTTTACACACCCCACGCTGGACATGACGTCAGGGTCATTATATATGGATGTGCTGCACCCTGTGACTTAATTTCCTTTTTTTCACAGACTTGGGGCGCTTTGGGAGCACCACTTAGCTTTTGCCTGTCTCTTCATCATGCCTTCCCTTGCTAAGGCAACAGGCTTTAAGTCAGGTTTGGATTGCAGGAGTACGATTTCTGTCTCCTGGTTCCAAAGAAAGACCAGGCCTGTGTCCAATCTTTGATCTGAGCCTTTTGAATTTGTGGCTGCGCACAAACAAGTTCAAGATGGTCCCCTTGGCCCAGATTCTTCAATCACTCGAACTGCCAGACTCTCTGGTATCTCTTGATTTCCAGGAAGCCTATTTGCATGTGCCGATCCATCACAAGAACAGGAGGTACCTGAGACTTGTAGTGTGGACCACCCACTATTATCAATATGGAAAGTAGTGAGAGCACCAGGAACATCCAGTTACCACACCAAGCCCATCCTTAGATGTACGTGTTAGTAAAGGCAGCCGGCTCCAACAATCCTTAGGGCTGTGCTCTTGAGCCCCAAAAGAGAATTGAGTGTGTTTGGTTTTGGATTCCTACACAATTGGCGCTTTACACATTCGTTACACTTCATGGAGAATTCCTATGTTTTTTGGGAGTCCTATTGCGATGAAATATATAGTCCACTAGTTGTAGCTTGTAACCATTAGATATACAGTGGGCCGGATAGCCAGGAAGGTCGAACCCTGCTTGGGCTTTAAGGAGCGCACCTTTTATTTGTTGCTTTGCTCTGCTGCTGGTTTCTTCCCTGGGTTGTGCAGGACCCTCCAGTCTTCCTACCTCTTGTCAGTCTGACAGTCGCTTCAGGAACCGCGAGCCTGCAGGAACTACCAGGAACATCTGCCTCGACTACAGCTTACTCTCCGTTTTAAGGTACTGTGCAAATCCGGTTGTTCGTTTCGTTCAGCCGCGGTGAAAGTGTCTGAAATCTTTCTCCAAACAGAGGGCTTGTCCTTCTCTTCTCTTTGAACTAACTTTTCTACCAACCAACCTCGTCCGGAATCCGTGGCACAAACTTTACCGCAAACTACCCTGAACTGTGCGATCTTGAGCAAAAGTCTTTTGACCCATTGAATTTGGCCCAAAGCCTTTTCTACCTGATTCTATCACTGTAGTTCCTCTTGCTCAATTGCCCCGAGTACTTACCTGTAGGTGTGGTTCAATTCCGATTAACTTTGTTTTTCCCTCCCTTTTAAATTGCTAGAGTACCATTTTGCTCCCACTTCATTTTGCGAGCTTAACTTGTCTGGAACTTATTGGGAGTGGTGTAGTGTATTAAGAGTGTGATTTTCAAACTGCTTATAATAGTGTAATGTTATACAACTGAAGTGTGAAATAAATGTATATTCTTTTACTTGAAAACCTTGAGTCAGTGTTTGCCTGAATCATAGTAATTGCTGTCCTTTTTGTAACTATTTGATACTGCTCACTTACTCTTGAGATAAGTCTGGCTGCTCAGCCATCACTACCACTTTTACTATGTAGTACAGGCTTGTACCAAAGGGGAATTTGTACTGTCACTTGTAGTCTTAATTGTGTGTGGTGTTCCTAAAGGGTACTGCATATAATTCTGCCGAACAGGCTCCCTGCCCACTCCGCGAGGCAAGGAGGCGGCAGCTGAGAGTCAGGGCCCCTGGAGCACCGTGCCAACCATCAAGCCCTGGGGCAGGCCCAGCATGGGTCCTCCTGGCCCTCCCGAGACGTGGACGCGGCACCCTCCAGAAGCGGCCTGGAGACTCGACGACCGGAATACACTGCAGCCCATCCGGGGTGAGAGGTACGTGCTGCGAATAAAACACCCAGCTCACCCGGACCTACAGACCTGAAATTGAAGACCCCCCCCCAACCATGCTTTCTACTCCCCCAGTAGCCTCCGCAGGCACTTGTGATATGCCTCCTGGTTCCTGTGGGATGGGGTTACGGGAGAAGTGACAGTCCCAGCAAAAGAGAAGGGCCACTTGACCTTAGCCTGCAGGACCTGAGTGAACCTGGGGGTGGCGAGCCAGGACCCCGGATTCCCTGAAGCAGTCACCCACGGCAGCAGCAGTGCTCCGGCTCAACCCACGGCCTCACCTACCTTTGGCCGCTGCATTCTGAGAGCCAATCTCTCTGCTCTCTGGGCGCTCCTCGGCCCTCCTCGCCGCTGGTGGACCGCGGTGGCCCTGCAGTACTCCAAACCAACGGCAACCTCAGCCATGCCACAACCCTAACTGAGAGGGTGTCACCGACCAAGATCCCTCCTCTACTGTCAGCGCTCGGAGAGGCCCTTCCTACCGGCTGCTTCCTGGGGCGCCCCTGCCCACTCCTCTCTCTCCACTGAGGATCCGAGGCCCAGCACCTGCTTGCTGTGAGAGGCAGTAATCCTCTCACCCACAGCTGCTCAGCAGCAGGAGGAGATTCCCCCCTCCCCACTGTGGAAGTCCCAGCTGCCATCAGCATGCCCTTTGGGACTCTGAAGCTTGGAGGATAGCCTAAGGGGCCCAGGACTCACTCCCAACAGCTGTTGAGACCAAGCCAGGTCTCTCCCCTCTTGCCCCCCAACCCCGTAACGCGAAAGTCCTCGCTGGGAACCCTTCCAGTAACCTAAGCTCCTATTCCGCCCAAGGGATTACTCTCCTAACCTCAGATCCCGATTTCGGCTGTCCTGCTCCTCCATACGTGACGGTCTAGTAGCCGTGGATCTCGTTCGAAGGCCCTAGTAACGTTCTCCTCTGAGATCCACGCGTTTTCACTGGCCTTGCTGGAGCCGACATAGGGGTTCCCGAAACTGAGGCTGAGAGCAATGGCCGAGAATCTTAAAACCCCCAAAAGCTCAGACATTTTACCATGCTGCTTGCGACGGACAAAGGGAAGACATCTGATCCCCCCCTAAACTCACGCCACAGAAGACCTCAGATGAGCAGGGGAGATTGGCAACTAAAGAAGACATTCAGTCCTTCATGCTAGACATTAAAGCGGAGTTCAGATCTTGCATGTCGGAGCTCTCCACGAAGCTGGAACGAACGGATCAGAGAGTCATGGAAGTGGAACAAAGGCTTGGAGATGTCGAAGACCTAACCCAGAGACACGACGCAACGTTGTTGGAAATGCAATGCTCGATCCAGGCCCTGCAGGTCAGGAGTGAGGTGCTTGAATTTAAACAGGAGGACCTGGAAAATAGAGCCCGACGGAGCAAACTTCGGATCCGTGGGGTCCCCTGAGCAGTCCTAGACAAAGACCTAGGCGAATATGTGGGACACTTCTTTCAATCCTTGCTCCCGCACATGGATAAGGCCCAACTCATATTAGACCGCACACACAGGCTGCGCCCAAGACGAGGGGTAGAATCAGATTCCCCCCCTGACGTGATAACAAGGGTCCACTTCTACGCCACCAAAGAGGCCATCTCGGCAATAGGACGCTCACGAGAGGAGTTGACTTTCCAAGACACCCCGCTCCAGATCTATCAAGACCTTTCCCTAGTGACATTACAGAAGGGGAGATCTCTTAGGCCTTTAACCCTATTCCTGCAAGACCAGCAGGTCCATTACCGGTGGCTGCTCCCCACTGCTCTGCAGTTCACCTATAAGGGAACTCAACACAGGATCAGTCATCTGGAGGACGCCGCTATGATCCTGCACCCGGACTCTCCTAGGGGCTCACCACCTCTCAGTCCACACCGCCCTCCGAAAAGAGCTAAACCAGTCCCCCCCCTAAGCAGAGGCACCCTACCTGGTCAAAGGTGGAGAGACGTCAAAATGTGAAGTAAAGTGGCTGTGACGCACTTCTGAAAATATTAACAGTGGAACCAGAAACAAAAACAAGGATGCTGCGGGCCCCGAGCGGCCCATGCCCTCCTCCAAGGCGCATGCCATCAAATTTCATTGGAGGCAAATTCAGTTTCTTGTTACTGTCCTGGCCCTGTTGGCTGGAAGGACAGGTATGGCCCCGTTGGCCATGGGGGTAACCAAGCTAAAGAAATCAGCCTCTCGAACCACCACAAGTTCACCCTCCCATTGGAGATGGTACAAAACCCAGCCACATGATGACTGCATCTTCACCAAGCCTCCAGATGACCGCTGAACACCATTCCCCTCCACCCCTCCATGCTCCGTCCCGGGAGCCTGCAGAAATCCAGGAGGCACCCCATCCACACCGAAAAATTTAAATTCCTGATGCTGAACGTCAGGGGCCTGAACTGCCCCCCAAAAGGAAATCCACGCTGCAGCGCTTGCAGAATGAGGAAGCCTCCGCGGTTTACCTCCAAGAGACACATTTGATTCCTGGGGACTTTACCCGGCTCCGCGACAGGTATTTCCCACTGCAATTCCTGGCGTCGAGTGGTACTAAGAAAGGTGGAACGGCGGTTCTCTTCGCAAAGGGCCTCAGGCTGCAAATCTTAGACACAATGCTTTGCCCCGAAGGCCGTTTCGTGGCAATCAAATGCTTAATCTATGGTCAGCTTTACTCATTCATCTCGATCTATGCGCCGAATGACAACCAAGAAGAGTTCTATGCAGCTCTAGAGGAAGCTTTCCCGCATTTCATCGAGGGCCAAATTATTATTGGAGGAGATTTCAATGGAGTCCCGGATCCGCTCAAAGACAAATCACACGCTTCCACTCGCAAAGACTTCAAGCTGGCAGCAAGCCTACTCCAACTGTTTAGAACCCTTGATGTGGTGGACACATGGAAGGTGCTACACTCTGATGAGCAAGACTATTCTTTCTACTCATATGTTCACAGAACTTACTCCCGCATCAACTTCCTACTGGTCCCCCCCACACCAAGTCTTGGCCTTCACGGATGACGTAACCATAGGCCCTAGGGTGCTCTCCGATCACGCCCCAGTCACCTTGATGCTCCGAGCCCATGACGCTGACCCTTCCCCAAGATGCAGATGGACCCTATACAACCCTATTCTTGGGGATATGAAATTGAGGGACTCCATAGCGAAGTCAATCAAGAATTTCTTTAGGGAAAACAGGAACGAGGAGACCTCCCCGGCTAATACTTGGGACGCAATGAAGGCGGTGGTGAGAGGAGCACTCATTTCTCAAGGAGCTGCCTTTCACAAACGCAGGCGACAGGCCCGCCAGACCCTGGAGGATGAAGTTCAAGAAGCGGAAGCAGTTCGTAAGGCCAAAAGCTGGTCCCCGAGAACCCACTGTGTCCTACAGGCAGCCCGAAAGAGGCTTAAGGCACACTACGCCGAGGACACAGCCCAGCTACTAGCTAAAACAGAGCAAGGCTATATATGTTCAATAAGTCGAACAAACTCCAGGTGGAAAAACTCACCAAGGCTAAAAAACGAAAAACCATTCTGGGCCTGCGTGACCCCCCCTAAGGCAGAATCCAATTTGCTGATTGGCACAAGCTACAACTAGCAGCTGCCCACATCACAGACACCATGTCGGCATCGCCGAGGTCGATCGAGGAACAACAAAGCTACCTACGGGGTGCCGCCCTCCTTCGCCTTACAGACGCTACTTAAGAGGAACTGGAGGCCCCTATCACAAGTGAAGTGGTCGACGCAGCCATCAAGAGTCTTAAACCCAGGGCCCCAGGGCCAGGCGGGTACACGACCCAATTCTATAAAATCTTTCTACCCCAACTGTGACCCCCTTGACAACTCTTTAACTCCTACGCTACCTCAGGGACTATCACCCCCTCGATGCAGGAATCGATCACATTCCTCGCCCTCAAACCAGGAAAAGACCCCAGTGATAACACCTCATATAGGCCCATTTCACTGCTGAACCTCGACGCTAACATATACTCCAAGGTCCTAGCAAACAGATTGGCAGGAGTACTCCCGGGTATCATAGACTTGGACCAGACGGGATTCTGGTCGACCTCAGATAACATCCACAGGGTCCTCTATTTGACTGGCGTCGCGAGTAAGGATTCACAGAAGTTAGCCTTGCTGGCCCTGGACGCTACCAAGGCATTTGATAAAGTGGACTGGGCATTCCTACGGCTCACCCTCGAGAACTTCCACTTTAGGCCCACCCTCCAAAGACTAATACTAGCTAACTACCAAGCCCCGAAAACCCTCCTGCGGGTCAATAGCCTTTTATCCGATCCAATCCCACTGACTTGTGAAACCAGGCAGGGATGCCCCCTATCCCCTCTACTCTTTGCCCTAGTCATGGAAACCCTAGCTTTGCTATCCGTAATGGACACTTCTGCTTCACTGGGGTCAGCCCTGGCGGGGATTCATAGATTTGGGAGGGTTTCAGGGTTTACCATCAACTTTGAGAAATTGACAGCTCTGGGGACCAGACTGGAACCAGGGGATTGAGAGTCCTTCAGGTCCCTATGCTCGATTTAACTGAGCGAGAAATCTATTCCTTACCTGGGGTCCAGATCCCTGCCCGCCCGGAAGACACCTATCGGGCAAACTTCCCCTCACTCTTTAAGGACTTAGAGAAGGACCTAGACTGGTGGCTCTTCTAAGTGTAGAGACATCCCTAGAGATATGAGCCCGTCTGCCCCAGTGTTTCACAACCCGGCCTTCACACCAGGAGCTTGCCCCATGAACTTCAAGAACTGGATTGCGGGTGGCCTTAGCTCCCTAGGTCAGCTCTTCGAGAAGAACCAACTGCTCACCTTCGAGCAATGCAAGAGTGCGTTCTGACTAGCGGAAACTGATAGATTCTCCTACACACAACTGCGACATTGGTGCTCACACCCTCTGACCCGCTTGGCGGCTACACGAGACCTTCGCCCTCTTGAGCTCACAGCCGCAGACCCACCGGCCTGGGGAAGAATTTCGGCCCTCTACAAGTTATTACAGGCAGACTTTATTGCCGCTAAAACCTCCTATATGCCACAATGGGAAGCGGACCTGGGGCACCCAATAGAGGACCAGACTTGGGTAGACATTTGGTCAAGGACACACTCGTCCTCCTTCTGCATCACCAATCGGGAGTGTGCACATAAACTACTACTACGATGGTACTACCAGCCACTGAAACAACACCACTTCAACCAAGCTCATGACCCCTTAGGCTGGCGCCACTGTGGCCTCCTGGGTTCCTACCAGCATATGTGGTGGTCGTGCCCAGTGATGCAGAAGTTTTGGTCCCAATGCACCGCCACTATAGCAGACATCACTCAGTTAACGATACCGTTGGAGCCAGAACCTATCTTACTGGGAGTCCCAATCCTGGGTATTTACCAGAGATCTGGCAGGAAGGCGGCCCTCTTAACAAAACTCCTATTTGCTGCTTAGATCACAGTGGCATGCACCTGGAAATCCCCGGAGGACCCCCTAATGATCCGGTGGTGGCTAAAACTCTGGGACATCTTAATAGCGGAGAAAATCACAGCGGCTAACAGGGGCCTCCTTCACTGCTTCGCAAACAAATGCTGGGTGTGCAGAAAGAAAGAGGAGAAAAGCAAGGCAGAAACAGGACAAGTCGTGAAGCAGAAAAGCTTACAGAAAACAGGGTGTTTACAGAAAGGCAGAAAAGATATCAGTTAAGAACTGAATGTCTCAAAAGGTATCAGAAGTCAAAAGCTGGACATCAAGGAAAGGTTGAATAACAGGCAGGGTGCAAGGCAGGGAGCCCAGAGGAGCAGGGCAGAAGGCAGAGGGGAGTGACAGGGATGCCAGGCAGGGAGCCCAGAGGCGCAGGGCAGAAAGAAAAAGCAGACTGGAGAGGGTAGTATTCAAAAGCCAAAATGAGGATTTTCAGGTAAGGTCAAAAACTGGTAACAGGAGCACAAGCACGAACTCCCAGTGGAAGCAGTTGACTGGCAACTGCTTCTGCTCAAAATGAGCTTATAAAGGCCCACCCAGCCAGCAGGCCAACAGGGTGGAGCTGATTGCAGTCTCAGGAGGCTGTGTTCAATTAGCCTGCAGCAGTGGTTTCTAATTAAGGGCTCTCCAGCTCTCTGCAGCCTAGCCTGCAGTAGCTTTGAACCGGTGAATGCAATCAGGTCCTCTGCAGCTTTTAGTAGCTTGCGACAAACAAATGTATTTAGTATGCCTCCTCCAGCCCTCTGCCTTTTGGACGGCATACATGTACCAGAATGCATCTGCTGGTTTAACCCAAAAGCCGGAATGGGACATGAAATTAGATTGGTCCAAAACTGCAGTGGTAAAACAAGTAAATAAATGCAGAGGCAGTTTGCAGGTTTTAACTTTGCAAGTATACCATAAGCAGAGTCTCTGATTGTGCACAAGTAGCAGTGCTGGGTGGCAGGTGAGTAGGATCGTGACAGAAGAACAAGTTACTTCTTACCTTGTAACGTTCTTTCGATGGGATGTTCCTCCGACGTATTCCTTATCTTTGATAATTCGTCTCCAGCTTGCTGGCCTCGGAAATGTTTTCTCTGTAGAGGGCGCTGCGCGTCGACATCCGCTGAGTCGATGTCCCTCGACAGCCACCGTATCAGCGCCGACGTCAGCATGCCCATAAATAGCCACACGCGGCGTCCGTTGCTCAGTTCAGTTTTGTAGCATAAGATAAGTCATGCCTGAATTGGTTATTGACCTTGAAGGAGCTGCAACCACAAGGGAAGTATTACTGCAGGGATGGATGGGAGGGGCGATAAGGAATACGTCGGAGGAACATCCCATCAAAAGAAAGTTACAAGGTAAGAAGTAACTTGTTCTTTGAAGGGATTGTGTCCTCTGACGTATTCCTTATCTTTGATAGACTCCCATAGCGGTGGGAGTAATAATGTCATGTATCCCTTTTAGGAATGAACCGAATCTAATACAGCTTTGCCAAATCTGGTCTCTTCACTAGTGGAGGAATCCAGGTTGTAAAGTTTTGTGAATGTATGTGCGGACGACCATGTGGCAGCCGCACATATGTCTCGGACCGGTACCCCTCTTTGGAGGGCTGAAGAGGCTGCGATACCCCTGGGTGAATGAGCCCTAAGATTTTGGGGTGGCTCTTTCCCTGCCAGTTTGTAACATTCCAGAATGGCCAAAATAATCCACCTGGAAATGGTCTGTTTTGTTATGGGTAGTCCCAACTTGTGACCTGAGTATCCTACAAACAGTTGGTCTGCTTGCCTAATCCTAGCCAGTCTGCTGATGTAAAAGCTCAGAGCTCGCTTTGGGTCCAGCCTGTGTAGCCTTTCTTCCTCTTTCCCGGATGGGGAGGAGGGTAGAACGAAGGTAAGGTAATTTTCTGAGTGATGTGAAATTCAGAAACCACCTTTGGGAGGAAATAAGGCTTCACCTGTAGGACAACTTTGTCCTTATGGAGAATTGTATGGGGGGTTTTACAAGAAAGAGCTTGTAATTCGCTCACCCTCCTAGCAGATGTTAGTGCTACCAATAGGACAGTTTTAAGAGTGAGAAATCTCAGCGAACAAGAGTGGAGTGGTTCGAATGGAGTACCCATTAGGAAATTAAAGACTAAATTTAAGTCCCATAAGGGAACTTGGAATGGTCTTGGAGGATAAACATTAGTTAATCCCTTGAGAAATTGTATTACTAGAGGTAGTTTGAAATACGATGGTTCCTCCGCAGTGCGCTTGAAGATTGAAAGCGCTGTGAGATAGCCTTTTACAGTGCCAACTTGAAGGCCTGAGTTTGCCAAGTAGAGTAGAAAATGATAACACTGTTGGTGTACCACATGAAAAAGGGTCGATATTCTCTTCTCTACACCAGCTGCAAAATTTGTTCCAACGGCAGCGGTATAAAGACTTTGTTGCTGGCCTTCTGGCCGAAAGAAACACCTCCATGACGTCATCAGGGAGGTCCCAATCCTTGTACCTCACCCTTTCAGAAGCCAAGCGTGAAGGTTGAGGGTTCTGATGTCTGGGTGGAGAACCTGACCTCCCTTCTGTGAGAGAAGATTCTCTTTGAGTGGAAGACGGATTGGAGGACAGATGGACATATCTAGAAGGTCCGGGTACCACGTTCTCCTGGCCTAGTCCGGGGCAATTAGGATCATGGTTTTCCGGAATCTTCTCAACCTCCTGATCATTTGAGGAATAACAGGGACTGGTGGAAACGCGTACAGGAGTGGAAACTCCCAGTCCACTTCGAACGCGTCCCCTAGAGCTCCTCTCGGGGAAAGTCCCTTGAACAGAACAGATCGCACTTCCTGTTGGTGCTGGTGGCCAACAGATCCACCTGAGGGGTTCCCCAAAGGGCGAAGATCTCTTGAAGGACTTCCTGAGCTAGCTCCCACTCGTGGGAAACTCTGCTCTGTCTGCTCAGAGTGTCCGCTGTCAAGTTCTTCTTTCCGGCTAGGTGGACTGCCGATAGAGAGATTCCTTGCTGAATTGCCCAAAACCAGAGTTGCATTGGCTCTCTGCACAGTGGCACTGACCCTATGCCTCCTCTTTTGTTGAGGTAGTGCATGGCCACCGCGTTGTCCGTCATTATCGGGACATTTCTCCCCTGTACTGATGGCAGGAAAGCTTTCAGCGCTAGTCTGATCGCTCTCAGCTCTAATAGGTTGATGTGTAGTCTGGACTCCGATGGAGACCAACGACCGCTGATGGTCAAGTCGTTGGCCTGGGCTCCCCACCCTGTGAGTGAGGCATCTGTTACTACCCTTATCTCCGGCCATGGTTGCCAAAACAGTTCTCCTTTCAAGATGTTCTCTGGATAGGCCCACCATTGAAGGTTGTGGGCTACCTTGTCCGGAGGAGATCTGTCAATCTCCCTGAGAATTGTGACCACTGAGTTCTCAGTGCCCACTGAAGAGATCTCATTCTCAGGCGAGCCTCTGGCACAAGGAAGATGCAGGATGCCATGAGGCCTAGCAACCTCAAAAAGTCGAAGGCTGGGAGACGTTGGGCATTTTGAAACTTGGTGACCATCCGCAGAATATCTTGAGCCCTCACCTCTGGTGGTGAGGCTTTTCCCAGGGAAGTGTCCAGGACCGCTCCAATGAACTGGAGTCTCTGTGATGGTATCATCTGTGACTTCTTTAAATTGAGGGAGAAGCCCAGTTTGTGAAGGAAGTGGCAGACATAATCTAGCTGGATCTGAGCTTGTTCCGAAGATACAGCTCTGATCAGCCAATCGTCCAGGTAGGGGTAGACGTGGATCCCTTCCCTCCTTAGACTCGCAGCCACTACCGACATTGGCTTGGTGAAGACCCTCGGCGCGGAGGTCAGCCCAAATGGCAGAACTCGAAATTGATAATGAGAGCCGCCCATTGCGAACCTCAGGTATTTCCTGTGTTTGAGATGAATTGGCACATGGAAATAAGCATCCTGAAGGTCCAGAGATACCAGCCAGTCCTGGAGCTGGAGGGCCTGAAGGATATGAGAGAGAGTTACCATCTTGAACTTGTCCTTCCTGAGAAACTTGTTCAATTCTCGTAAGTCCAGGATGGGTCTCAGTCCTCCGTCCCTCTTTGGTATGAGAAAGTAGGGGGAGTACCAGCCCTTGTTCCTGTCCGCTACAGGTACCGGTTCTATGGCACCTTTCTCTAGCAGGTCTATAATTTCCTGCAAGAGGAGCGGATCTGGAACTTTTAGAGAGCTGTGCCCCGGTGGATGACTCTGAGGGATGTGTAGAAAGGGTAGGCAGTAACCCTGGGCAACTGTCTCCAATGCCCAAGCATCTGACGTAATAGCCTGCCATTCCGTCAGATGGTGAGTTAACCTGCCCCGTACAGGTGTTTTGTGTGGAAAGAACTCAGAGTGGTTTGGGGGTGGCTGATGCAGATGCCGAGGGTAAAGAGGCACCTGCTGCTGCGGCGGCTTTAGTACTTTTGACCCGTCCACCTCAGGTGGATCTCCTTTGGCCTCTTTGAGCCGGCTGTCCTCTGCCTTTCCCGAATGCGGAATAGCGAAAGGACATTCCTCTCCCAGAGGTTCCTGAGGGGCGAAAAGGAGTTTGGCGGATTGCAGCTCCTAAAGATTTTGCCGCTGCTTTAGATGTTTGTAACTTTTCCAGACTGTCATCAGCCTTTTTACCGAATAAAGAAGAGCCGTCAAAGGGCATATTCAAAAGTCTGGCCTGTACATCTGGAGCAAAGCCAGACTTTTGCAACCACGCATGCCTGCGGATTGTCGTACTTGCCGCCATGGCCCTGCTGATACTGTCATCGGAATCGATGTAAGTTTGAAGTGATTTGCACATGGCATCTTTGCCATCTTTAATGATGTTAAGGAAGGCTTCCCTTTCCTCTCCTTCCGGTATGCAGTCAGCCGCTGATGAAGCACACTCCCACAGTGTGTGACTGAACCTGGCAAGCGTACATGTGGCGTTGATGGACTTCAACGCCATACTACAAGCAGAAAATACTTTTTTTGCCATAGAATCGTACCTTTTGTGATCTCTATCCTGTGGGACAGTAGGGTAAGCGGATCTGCTGCTTGATGAAGTTGCCGCTTGAACCACCAGGGTCTCTGGAGTCGGGTGTTTTGATAAGTATTCAGGGTCAGCTGCAGCTACCCTACACTTGGCTGACAATCTTCTATTGACTGCAGGGATAACCTCAGGAGTTTCCCAATTTGATGAAATCTTCTTTTGCAAGGATACATGGAAAGGGACCACAGGATCCTCCTGTGGACCTTTGTCTAGTATGTCTGTCAGGTCATCCTGTTGAAAAACAGGTGAAGGCGCAGACCAACCCATAAATTCAATAATCCTTGCCATCAGGGTTCTATAGGGTGTTTCGGCATGTTCCCCTGGGTCTGGTTTGACAAATTCCACTTCTGGAGAAGTGTCCAGCCCACTTGCTTCATGTAATGATTCCTGTAGGTCTTTCAACCTTCTTTCCTCAAAGGTAAAATCCTTTGCAACAGGTAGTGTGGTCCTCTGCAACCCGAGGGTTTCCTGGTCAGAATCCTCCCCTTCTTCATAGATTGAAGATAATCCGGGGTACTCTGACCTGGGAAATGGTGTAAAACCCATTTCTAAAGGCACAAAGAGCCAAACTGGTCATTATTGGGCGAGAAAACGTCAATGTCGTCCACGCTGATGTGACAGGCTTCGAAGGCGCCGAAAAAGGCGTCGAGAAAACTGGAAGAGGCCTCGAAGAACTCGAGAGGATCGGGATCCTACTCGAGGATGTCGACGACGGTCTCGGCGTCGTGCCGGAGGCTCTTGGTATAACCGTTGGCTGTGAAGTAGCCGTGGTTTTCTCTTTTATCGGCGTCGACGATGGCGTCGATTCGATCGACCGATGCGTCGAAGAACCCTTCGACAACAGCGTTGATGGCGCCGATCCATGCGTCGAAGGGATCTCCGACGACGGCGTCGAAGATGGTGCCTTCTTACCCGATGGCCCGTGGCGCTCTCGGGTGGACTCTTTCGCTCGGTGCAGCGACTCGCGGCGTTTCGATTTTTTGGGTTTTTCACCCAGGGTATCACCCTCAGCTGTCTTCGAGGGGGTCGAGGCCGCTTTCTCGAAGACGCTTAGCATTTTCTTCCTGAATTCCTCCCACTCAGCCTGAGAGCTTTGTTTTGTGGGGCAGGAGACCCTTTCTGGGGAAACAGAAGATGACGAAGAAGGGGATCTTCGATGTCTCTTCTTTGAGTGTCTAGATCTCGACGAATGGTGGGAGCTACTTCGAGACTTGGAATGGGAATACTTTCGTGGGCGAGGAGACAAATGCCTCGACTCGGCCGAAGAAACTTTCGAGGATGTTTTGACTGACTTACCTCTCTCGAGCTTCCCCTTGCGCTCCTTCAAGGCTTTCGCCGTCATGGACAGGCAGTCCTCACACTCCGAACAATGGTGCTCGACTCCCAAGCATCACAAGCAGATCCAGTGTGGATCCGTTATTAACATTTTCTTTCCGCAGTCTTGACATTTTTTGAAGCCGGACCGTGGAGTCATCGGTTCCGATGAAGAAGCCATCGAGAACGAGTTGGTATTTCGAGTAAATATAAGAGGTTTTATTCTGACTGAACTGAGCAACGATATTCCGAGGCCCCACGAAGCGCAGAAAAACGGAACTGAGCAACGGACGCCGCGCGTGGCTATTTATGGGTATGGTGACGTCGGCGCCGAAACGGTGGCTGTCGAGGGACATCGACTCGGCGGACGTCGACGCGCAGCGCCCTGTGAGAAAAAACTTCCGAGGCCAGCAAGCTGGAGACGAATGATCAAAGATAAGGAATACGTCGGAGGACACAATCCCTTCGAAATACAGTTTTTAAGTGAAAGCGAAACCGTTTTCTTTTACAGAGGATTCCCAGCCCGACGATGGGGAATATTCATGAGCATGTGAATCCATGGCAGACCCCATGCTGGAGAACCACAATTGCATTGCTTCTCTGCACAGTGTCAAGGAGCCCACGCCACGCCTCTTGTTGAGAATGCATGTCAACAGTACTGTCCATCAGGACCCAGACTTGCTTTTCACAGAGGGGAGGAAAGCGACCAAGGCCAGCCATATCACCCTCAGATTCAGCAAACAGATGTGCTCCAGGCACTCCGATGGGAACCACAGTCCACTCACTGTCGGATGTTGCAGGTGAAAATAGTCACTTGTGGCCAAGGTTGATGGAAAAGTTACCCCTTCAGGAGGTTGCCCTTCACGGACTACCACTGCAGGTCTCCGGACCCCCTCTCTGAGACCAGAAGGTAATCTGAAATATGTCTGTGAAACTGAGACCATTGTGCGCTGAGGAGCCTCTGAAGCAAGCTCATGCGCAGACGGGCCTACAATACCACCAATATGGATGATGCCATAAGATCTAGCAAGTGCAGAAAAGCTGAGGCTGTAACTGTCCTCTGAGGTTGGAAAACCTGGACCATCTTCAAGATGATCGCCAGTGTGTCCTCGGGTGGGAACCCCCAACCCAGGAGTGTCCAAGACAATAAATAAGAGGGACTGGGACAGCAAAACCTCAGACTTGTTGCAGTTCAAGGAGAAGCCCAAGCAATCCAATAGGTTGCACATCCAGTAAAGGTGCACAGATGCTAGATCTGGTGAGTGGGTCAAGAGGAGCCAGTCTCCCAGGTAGGGAAAGAAGTGAATGCCTTCCCTCCGGAGGTGAGCCGCCACAACTGCTAGCAGCTTGGTGAAAACCCTGGAAGCAGAAGAGAGGCCGAAAGGGAGGACTTTGAACTGAAAATGACAATTCCCAACTTTGAATCTCAGGTGCTTCCTGCGCTTCTTGTGGGAATCCACATGGAAGTAGGCATCCTGGAAATGCAGGGAGACTAGTCAGTCATTCATGTCCAGGGCCTGGAAGATCTGAACATGAATGACTATCTTGAACTTGTCCGTCTGCAAGTGCATGTTCAGAAGTCGCAGATCCAGGATGGATCCCAGACCCCGGTCCTTCTTCGGCAACATAAAGTATGTTGAGCACCAACCCGCCTTGTTTCGAGCTGAGTACCATCTATATGGCCCTTCTACCAGATGCTGACTGATCTCTAAATTCTCACATATAGCATGTACAGGCTAGGTAGACTGATTGCTTTTCGTCATCTAATTCTTAGTTACTCTATTTGACTCTCCAACCAAGCTAACTGAGCCTGTGAGGTGTTTTATTTTAAAGTTTAATAATCTTTATTGAGATTATACAAAGTAAAGGACAATACATAGTATAAACAACCCAGACAGTAATGAACAGTAGCAATGTGCAAAACATGAACAAAGGCAACTAGGTTAAACAGATAATGCCTTAATAACAAAATGAGTGAAGCCATTGAACTAATTGGTGAGGAAAAAGATATATACCAAACTCTGCAAGCCAAAAACGAGTTCATGAGTAGAAGACTTACAAGGGGAACAAACAAGAGAGCAGTGAGAAGGAGGGAGGTGAAGGGACATACGACAAAATAACGCCTGGAATTATTAATTCATGACATTGAAAAAAATGTGATAGTCCCGTACAAAGGAACAGTGAAAGCATCAAGCACTGCAACAGATAGAAAATGAATAGCTTAGGAACCGTGAGTTGACATATTAAAGTGATCTAGATAAATTAAATTAGCCCATTTGCATTATACTTGGGTAAAGCATCAAGGTATGTAGCCATAGAGTTCAATTCTTTGCACATGGCAGATGTTGTTCCACCAACCTTTAATGAATATAATTTGCAAGTATTTCCAATTGGTAGTGATGAGTTTAAGAGCAAGAGCAATGAACACATCGTATAACTTGGCAGAAGCACGTAAATTGATATTGTTGACAGCCAGACTACCACAGAAAACATTAATAAATTAAGTGGGACATTAACAGTAAAGACTAGCTTAAGAAAACTCCATACCTCCTGCCAAAATTTAAATGCAAATGGACAGTCAAAAAACATGTTTGTAGGAAGCAGGGGCACCACCACATGACCAACACTTACTATCTGCACCGGTTTTAGATTTGGCTAACTTCTGAGGAGAAATCAAGGCTCTAGGAATGAAGAAGTACAAGTGTTGTGTAACGTTGGCGGAAGCAGAGATGCCCCTGATCCTAGTGTAATGAAGAGACCAGGTATGGTCACTTAGGACATCCCCATGGTCCATTTCCCATTTTGAGTGCACAAGCAAAAAAGAGTCCACATTTGTCAGTACATTGTAAAGTTTGGAAGCTTTAGTATCGGAAACCATGGTCAGAAGCAGAAATCTGGAGGCATCAGGCGTTAGAGTGATGTTAGCGAAACATTGGAGTGCATCTAAGCACGCATTGACACGATTATTATAAAAATTAAAATCCAACATAGGGATGGAGGATGCATCTCTAAACTGTTGGAAAGAAAGTATGGTGGGACCATTAACAATCTGATGAATAAATCGGATGCCTTTATTTAACCAGGATTCGCAATATAGAGTTCGATCATTAATGCTAATGGATTTGTTGTGCCATAAACATGGAGAAAGATCCTTGGATGGGGTTTTGCTGTGGGGAAAGTGAAACAGTCTTAGTGCAGAGATAGAGGCTTTGATAGGGTCTGAGAAAGTCGCAGAGAAGTGGCTGAAAACATAGGTAAGGTCAGCAACGTCAAACGGATGAACCAATTGCTTTTCCAACATGCACCAGGAGGTGGTATCGGAGGATTTGTGAGGGGCAAACCAGCAGCCAGATTGTTTGAGAAGAAATGCAGAGTGATTAAGCTTAAAGTCCGGGTACCTAACCTCCCCTGCCCCCACCCTTGATCATATGGGGCTTTTAACCTGGTGACTGCAATTCTTTTACACTTCCCAGATCCCCATAAGAAATTGAGGAGTATTGAGTTAACAGACTTGAAAAATTAGGGAGGTAAAGGAACTGGGAGTATTTGCAAATGATACAAAACAATGGGGGACAGCATCATTTTAATGGTTTTGAGCCGACCCCACCAGGATAAGCAAAGAGGTGACCACATCGAAGTTAAGTCATTAAGTCTATTGACCAGTGACTGCATGTTGAGCTTGACGTTTTCACTGACAGAGGAAGCAAAACGGAGACCTAAGTATTTAATTGAATCATTACACCATTTAAACCCAAATGGATCTAGATCATGTTTGATACAGAAGAAGTTAAGAGGTAATATCTCAGATTTTTATAGCCAGAGACTAAGTAAAACTGGTGAAGTCTATTCAGCAATTGAGGAAGATGAAGTTTGGGATTCTGTTTGCGAGAATAAGAATGTCATCCGCATACGCAGCAATTTTAATATTGGATTTCCCCAAAGAGGTCCCAGGGATGGTCCCATCAGATCTTATGAGTTCTAACATAGGCTCTAGAGAGAGTATGTAAAGAATGGGAGACAAGTGACAGCCCTGTCTGGTTCCTCATCGTAAAGGAAAGAAGGATGAGGATTGGCCATTTATACAAATAGATGATCTGGGACATGAATAAAGAAGTTTGATAAGGGATATAAAATGGTTGCCACAGCCATGCCAATGAAGCGATTGGAACATCAAATCCCAGTTGACCCGATCGAAGGCTTTCTCAGCATTGAGCGCAATTGCTGCATAGCCCCATTTATCCTTTTTATCCTTTGAGACAAGATGCAGAGCATCAAGCAATAATCTTGTGTTAGCAGTTATGCTCGTGCCCTTGACATAGCAAACTTGATCGGGTTTCACCAGAGCAGGTAGATAAGATTCAATTCTATTGGCAAGAACCTTAGCAAAGATCTTGCTTTCAGCATTGATGAGGGAGATTGGTCTGTAATTCTTGGGAAGAGCAGGATCTTTGTCAGCTTTGGGGGATAGAATGTTTAAAGCCTTGAAGAAGCCAGAGGAGGATTTCTGGGAGGCAAAGAAGGAGTATAATGATTGGAGTCTAGGGGTGAGGGAGTGGGCAAAGGTATAAAATAATTCAACAGAAAAACGGTACAGGCCAGGGGCCTTTCCTTTACCCAGCCCCTTAATGGCACAAGTGATTTCATGAAGCGTGATATCACCATTCAAATGAGTAAGATCAATCTGGCGATATGATTGTCTATTGATATCACTGAGAAAGGAGTAGATGATAACGGAGATACTGTGATCTCAGGAGTGTATAAGTCAGAGTAGCATTGCTTGGAACAGTTTAGAATTTCATCAGGATGTATAAGGGTGGTGCCAGATGTGTATTTAATGTGTGAGATATATGTTTTTTCCTTCTAGGTCTTAAGGTAAGAGGGAAGCTATTTGCCAGCTTTGTTTGAGGTCTGGTAAATCTTGGTTTTATATTTTAATAGAGTCCCAGAAGCCATTTCAGTAAGTTCATTATTCATTTGAAAATGTAAGGTCATGACTGAGAGGAGATTTGTTTCAGAGGAGACTCGATAAAACTGTTTTTCAGCATTGGATAGTTGGAGATATAGATCATCAAGATGTTGCTTATGCTGTTTCCTTTTCCTACTGCAGTAGGCAATAATATGACCCCTAAGCGCGGATATAAAGGCATCCCAATTAGTGACCACTGAAGTGTCACAATCAAGATTTTCAGCAAAGTACTGTTGTTGAAATGAATGAAAGAACTGAATAAACTTCTGATCCTGCAGCAGACAGTTGTTGAATCTCGATCTGGAAGACAGCTTTTTAATGTCAGGGAAATTAAAGGAGGTGCTAACTTGGGCATGATCAAAAATGATATTAGAAATAGTAGAATCAATAATGGTACCCGTGAGATTTAGATGAAAAGCTATAATCCAGGCGAGATAGTGTGTCATGGGGAGGTGAGTGAAAGGTGTATTCTAACTAAGTCGGGTGAGATAGTCTCCATGTATGAACAAGGCGGGTTTCAGTGAGACAATGCGTAAAGGATTTATGGGTCTTTGAGCTTTTTAGCATACACTTAGATTTCCTATCTAAAAAGGGATCTAGTACCTGGTTGACATTGCCACACAAGATAAGATTGGTGAGACCCGATTTAAGAATAATTTGCTTCATGGAAACCCAGAAATCCGGGTCAGGTAGGGTAGGACCATAGATATTCATTATGGAAACATAGAGCCAATCAAAAGTTTGACCCATGCCCATCACCCATTAGAGTCCGCATCTTGACCCAGGATTTTAAATGACAGTTTTTTGCTCAGAAGTATAGCAACACCATTTTTCTTATCCACTTGCAGGGCTAGCAAGAACATCTTTGATCCCAAAGGATTTGAGTTTCATGGCTTCTACAATTGAGGTGATACTCCTGTATGCAAGCCACAGAAATGTTGAGTTTGTTGAGGTGAGAGATGATCTTGTGTCTTTTAATTGGATTATTACATCCCTTGATGTTCCAGGATAAGAATTTAAAGACCATAGCAACTCAAAAGGAGCAGCACATGGACCAGTAAGCAATAAGAAAAATGAGCGCCTCAGAATAATATGCGCAGTACATTAACAAACTGAAGTAATGAAGTACAATCAAGAAAGCAAAGGGACCCAACATGCAAGGAACACACAAGAGAATGGAGGATAGGGACGGGAAATCTGACTATAGACTGTATTCTTTGGAGAAAAAAAAGATGAGGAAAAGATCACTGAACCTGGCCGGAAAATGCATAAAAAACATACAGCACAAACAAAAATTATCAGGCTGGGATGTGGAGAGAAAAAAAAGGAAAAACAGGAGTAAGTGACACCTACCAAGCCATCAAAAAGAAAAAGACTACCCACATGAGGTGAGGGACGCCACAACTGCGTCCGACCCACCAATATTATAGCACAAAAATTGATAACAGCATTAAATAGAACGAGTGTAAAAGAGTGACCAAATGCAGCAGAGCATCAAGTTCCAGAAGAAGAGGAGGAATTCAAGGGAAGAGACGTGTCCAAGCCTTTGGTTTTGATGGAGCGAATAAAAGACTTCAGGTCGGCAGGATCATCAAAAATAGCGGTTTGCCCCTCATGCATAACCTTAAAGGAGCAAGGATGGCATAATCCATATTGCACATTAAGCTGTCAAGCGCCGTACGGAAAGACAAGAATTCTTTTCTGCGTTGGGCAGTAATCTTTGCAACATCGTGTGAGATATGAAGTTTGCTTCCATGCCAACTAAGAGAGTTTTTCTCCTTGACCTTAGAGATTATAAGTTGAAGCTGAGTATATTTAAGTAAATAGAATGTGCGCGTACGAGGAGGGTGGTGAGAGGATGTAGGATTTCGTACAAGACCAATGAGATGGGGGCGCTGAATGTTAAATGCGGAATCCAGTGGTAGGTGAAGCAGGGCAGGCAGCATCTTCTGTAGGAATGCAATGGGATTGGATCCCTCTGGCAAGCCAATTAGGTGCAGATTATTGCGTCTGCTACTATTTTCCAAGTCCTCGTTATGTTTCTGGAGATCTATAACCGGTTTTTGTAGCAGCATAATCCTTGGAGAAACATCCTCGACAAAGCCAAACCTCATCTCCATGTCATCCATTCTATCTTCAAACCCCTTCCATCTGTCATCCAGTTGCTGTAGCTTCTGATTAGTAGTTTCAATGAAGGGCTGTAATGCTCTTATTTCCTGTAAGATAGCTTCAGTTGCAGGGTCAATGTCATGACCGCAACCTCCAAGGAGTCAGGTTTAGCCCAACTGCCTCGGAAGCTGGGTCACAACTTCATTTCCAGGCACCCATCGGCTCCCATAGGGGCCTTATGGACCTTGTCCTGGCGCCAGTGGCGCCAGGCTCATAAGGGGACCCAGTCCCGGCACAGGACGTGCCGGGCTCATGATGTAAGGAATGGTGCTTGGGTGGACCTACCTGCTGCAGACCATGCTGCTCACTCACCTGCAGGATGAAATCCTCATCCATCCATGGCTGGAACTACTTTACCTTCTGGGTGTGGCCAGCACCACTCCCTGGGACTGGATACTGGAACTATTCTGGAAGCTGGGACTTCTTACCTGGGCGAGGCTGCTGTGGAAGGAGACACCTAAGCACTCCAGTAAGCTATTTAAACCACGCCCGATCAGAGCAACGTGCTTCGCGTTATTCTGCAATAGCAGCAGGACGCTCACCGTGTCAGCTCCAGAGAATCTTCAACTTCTGCATCTGGGGAAGAGAAATCCGCAATCTTACCTTCCGAAATACCATCTTCGTCTTCAGCAGCATCTGAAAAGGGAAAAGAACACCAGGTTAGCACGGGATAAAAACCAGCGCAGCACTTACCCAATCCATCGGTGCATCTCAAGCCACGGGCTGCAGCTTTCCATTTTTTCGGCACCCTGTGGAAGTAAAGACATTGGTTAGTAAACCTCCGTGAAACTTTCCTTACCTGCGCTGCATTCTTCTCGCCTCCGCCGACGCTGCTACTCGCATCTGCAAAACAAAAGGACATCATTAAGAAATACAAAACTCCATCTATACGCACGTGTTTTGGGCAGCGCTCATCTTTCTCACTCCTCGGTGCATTCCTCGACATCCATTTTTCTACCCAGCTGCTTCTGCGACCTGAAAAAGGAAAAGAGACATTAAGAAGTGCTTTTAACTTCGAATTGACATTTTCTACTTACTTGCCCACAATACCTTCGCCATTCCATCGCTCTCCGGACCTCCATATTCAAGCAACCGCCGTTCGTGCTGCTAACAACGGCCTAGCTCCAAATCTTCATCCTCTGCAACCAAGAGGCTGGACAATTAACCAGTGAAGTAACTGGCTTCGGCGCCCCTGCACAGACGCAGGATGGAGAGCTCCGCTTTCACCTACATAAGACACTTCACCCTTCAGATCAAGATCTCAGTGAGGAAAGGCCCTTTCCAGGGTGGCATTCGAGGCCTGCGCGTGACCCTAGAAGACTCCGAGAACCCCCAGCCCAGACCTGCGCCTCCGAGGGATTCAGGTGAGCGTTACAGTCAACAAGGGAGAGCAGTGGAGGTGAGTCACCTTTTTAACCTTTTAAGATTGGCAGAGGAAGGGGTTGATTCCTTATCGATAGTTGGTGTTTTTTTATTGCCCTTACCATTGGCCATGGTGTCAGATATCATATGTTAAGTGACCCAGGTAGAGAGAAAAGTGTGCCAAAAGTGCACAGAATAGTGTTGAATTCCAAGAGCAACAGAGAGCAGTCATACAAAAGACTACAAAAAGCCAGGCCATGACAAGACCACTTAGACAGAATAAATCAAGTTGATGATAAAATCAGTATGGTATCCTTATAAAAGTATGCACACCAACCGACGCACAGGGCAGTATTAAAATATAAGCAGCGTCAGATAGCACTTCCCAAAATATCTGAAATATTCTTAAAGGACCAAAAATATAAAAAAGCATAGTCTCTGTGCTGCAGGTTTATATCTTACAATGGGAGTGGTACAGCTATAGGAAACTGTGCACCAAGAAATGTAGAAGGCAAGGTTCAAAAGTGAAGAAAAAAAATCAAGAAGTAGAGCATAAATATCCATAAACAATTTTGTTGAAGAAGTAGTTAGTTTTAGCGTGTCGTTTAAATTGCATTTCAAAAGGTCGCATGCAGTGGCGTTGACGAGTCCACAAAGGGCTGACAAGGCCAGAGCCAACCCATTGCGTCCCAAAGAACGCCGGAAGTTACCTCATGAGAGGCGGCCGTTGTCAGGAGCAGCAGGGGCTTGGCAACCATGGTTGGCGGAGAGTTCCAGAAAGACACACGCTGGAACAGCAAACTTATGGGGGGAAGCAGTTTACACCAACCGACATTGCAGAGATGCAGACATTAAGGAAGAAGGCACCAGTAAGTAGAACAAAATGCTGATTAATGAGTTGGGTGGGATGGAGCGGTAGAATCAGGCGGCCATCGTCCTCTGTGTCAGGCCACGCCCCCAGTGCAGTGGTTTCTAACCGTAGGTGCCGGTGATGTACCGCCTTTCTAGGGTGAGAGGACAGAGAGAGGCTGACCTTATTTCTCAACTATGGTTAAAAGGAACCATGAGACACATTGGGAATGTGTCTATCAGGAACCACAATTCCTTTAATTTTCCTGCTCTGGTGAACTGAAGGTTTAAAAGTTATTATAAAAATGTGGACCATGACAGTGTACATGTTTTTAACATGGGATTTCCCATTGCTGCTCGGAAATCCCTTTATGGTGTTGGCCGACCGGTTTCAGTGGCCAATGTCAGTGTTGCCACTTTCTTCAGTACCTTGAATGTGCAGCATCGGATTATCCGCTCCTGGGTTCTGATTGGGTGTCCTATATTTATATGCATTTATTTAAACCAGACCTAGTTCTGCCCTTATTACCTCTGTAACCTGTAGGGAGACAGAAGGGGAAGAGGGTGACCAGATGTGTGTGGTTACTAATAACACCCATCACCATATATATACTAGTGGTGATTTAATTACAGAGCAACAGTGCTTACCCAATGTGCAGGCACACTTGGTACCCAATTCAACACGGAGCAGGGTGGCCTCTGTGTTCAAAGGTGCTATTGAGCCCTAGACATGATCTAAAAGTATTATGTCAAGATTGGTATTTGGGGGGCCATATGTGACTTATTTTAATGGCGGTCTGTGCTGCAAAATCACATTGTTTCCACAACAAAGCGTGGTGACACAGTGAGCAGTGTTGCCATCTTCTCCTTGTGTCCCAGGCCCTACTCATCTCTCTTACCTTGTCAGAACTTGCAGGATCCATATTCCTAGTATAGCGGGTCTTCGCCAGGGGTACGATGTGCGGCTGCTATTCAGTGCGCGTGGCATCCCCTACAATAAATAAATGAGCCGGCAAACTTGGCTCTGTAGTTTGGTCGTGCGTGATTGTGTCAGTGTGCCCAGTTCCGAAACGGGAGGCCATATTGGAGTGTGGTCTCCCATATGCTATTCCAATGTACTACTTGGTTCAGCTCAATAATATACATGAATAGTACTGTATTTCACACATATGGTAGAACGATATTCACCAGAGTTGACACGCTGCGTCCAAAAGCATTTCTGTCTGTTTCGATATTTTAATGTCTTTGCTTCCCTATTTCGATATCCACAAACCCGTTCTCTCACTGGCTCTATGATAACACTTCACTGTGTGCTAAAAATGTGCACTATGTTTACAGTAACAGCGGTTTACCGTTCCTATGGCAACCAGAGACGTTGTTGTGTAAACAATTCACAGCAGTCTTATGAATGGATGCCCGGCTCATTGTGGATGGGCCAGGTGTCATATTCATAGTGTATTTGTTATGGCGCGCCAATGAGAAGTGGCCTGTTGTGCCTGGAGCTCTGGCTGATCCTTTTCTGACGATCGTGCATTCAACTGCAATGCTGTTAGAAATGACTCTGGCCTAATTGGTGAATATGCCTACAGTTTAACAAGAATAGTGTCACCTAATATACTTGTTAGACTTGCAATATAAGACTCTAAAACGATATTTTTACATATATTGATTTAGGCCACGCCCATATCAACATAGAACGCCACAAATACAGCCGCGCGCGCCAATGAGAAGCGGCCTATTTGGCCTGTGGCCGGTGGGCCTTGTGGGGTGAATCTTTGCACTTAAACGTTGTTTATTCACTGAGGCATCCAGTGAGTTTGCATGGCAAGGTGTGTTGCGTGGGTATTTAACTTTTAGTGGAGAGTGTGTTACAGAAGTGTATAATAGTAGCTTGTGTTTTAAGAGCAAAGCCATGTTGCATAAAACGGGTAAGGAAAAACAAACACTACAGCTGCGCCAGCGACTCATATGTATACACAAATGAGTCACCCGCCGCGCAGCTGCTGAGATTCTTCCAGGATCATCAGACACAGATGATGACCTTTTGGAATGTATACAGATGTGCTCATTGGATCAAATGGTAGATATTCCTTCGCAAGCAGAGGGAAAAAATGTTGAATGATCAGAAAGTTCACAATCACTGTTTGGGGAAGAACGGAATGCAGATGGGGCTATCGTTAAAGGTACATTGGATATTGTAGTAAAAGGCCTGAACTCAAGCTACTTATATGCCGACACGCTCTCGATTATTAGCACGGGGAAATAACAATGTTGGGCCTCACGCAACATTTAGATCAAAGTGAGGTGTGTAATGTGGAAAATGTGGAAAATGGGTCAAACAGTACATGTGGGAAAATGTGTGGCAAAGTTAAGCCTTGTGATATTGAAATAAACACCCTGATGCTTTCTGAATTTAAAAAACAATTGAGGCTCCTTAATGAACTACTGATGGCAATGACAGCGTTACCTGAGTTATGCAGGAAAGTAGTGGAAGAACTACGTACTGAGCTCGAGCACAGTACGATTGCACAAAATAGAAATATCAATGGAAATATAGATAATACAATGGCTTCTGTTGTCCTTATGGAGAATGAGATTGTGACCGGGAATGCTTCAACCAACTTAGAAATTGTACAAAATGAACCAATTGCTAATAGTAGTAAGGAGGAGTGCGTTACAGCAATAAGTGACAAAGATACCACTCACTTTGTTGCAAAATTATCTATAAAAAAAAAGTAAAACAAATTAAGAAAGCAACAAGTTCGCGCAGCGAAGGCTGTTAACACATCTTTGCGTAAGTTCATGCGAACAATTGCCATACGTGACACCTTGGCAGAACGAGAGAATGACAAGGGTGGTGATAGAGCCAGCACTAACTCCCGTAAAAATGGTTTAGCATTCAATATATGATATGATATGATTGTTTATTTATATAGCGCCTATACACAATGTGTTTCAAAGCGCTTCAAGGCAAGGGAGGAAACAAGGGAACATACAACCACATTCTTGCAGGCCATGAACAGTAAGAATGTGAAATTAACTATCGTACTCGGCCTGACGACATTTCAGATAGTGCAAGAGCTAAGACATAGATAAGGAAGGGAGGGGAGAGTGGGAAGGAAATGGAAACAGACAGGTGACTACCGTACTAGGCCTGACGACATTTCTGGTAGAGCAGGAGAAAAACAAAAGGTGAGGGAGAGGGGTGCAGAAAGGGAGGGGAGGAACAAAACAAGGGACTATCATACTAGGCCTGACGACATTTCAGATAGTGCTGGAGGGGAGGTGGGGAGGAAACAGACGAGGTTGCTATCATATTAGGTCCAGGGACAATTCTGATAGAGTAAGTGCATAGAAGAAAGTAAGGGCAGGAGATAGGAAAAGGGAGAAGGGAAAGGAGGAGAGAACAGAGAGTAAGCAGTCAAAAAGAGTGGAGAAGCAAGAGTGGAGAGCGAATACAATTGCAGAAGTCAGTAGTAACACATAATGTTGCAAGCCAGGATACAAGATGAAGATGGGAATAGCATGATTCAGGGCCACCATGAGTACAAGATGCAAAGGAAGTCCAGCATGAGAGTTGAGAAAGAGTGACGCACCGTGAATGAATGAAGTCCATAAAAGTCAAATCCAGCATTGGCCACAAGACGGTAATGGTGAAGGAAGGCGCCAGGTGGGCGGGGCTTGGTAAGTGGTGAAAAAGAGCAGCAGGCAGGAAGGCACCAGGTGGGCAGGGCTTAGGCCAGGTGACCTAGATCCACTTGCACCTGCTCCCCATCTGCAAAGGAAAAGAAGCTGGAGGGCTCCTTAACTAGGGAAGCAGAGTGGCAAGCAGGAAGGCACCAGGTGGGTGTGGCTTGCTAAGTGGTGAAAATGAGCGGGAAGCAAGAAGGCACCAGGTGGGCGGGGCTTGCTAAGTGGTGAAAAAGAGCGGCAAGCAGGAAGGCACCAGTTGGGCGGGACTTGCTAAGTGATGAAAAAGAGCGGCAGGCAGGAAGGCACCAGGTGGGCAGGGCTTAGGCCAGGTGACCTAGATCCACTTGCACCTGCTCTCCATCTGCAAAGGAAAAGAAGCTGGAGGGCTCCTTAAGTAGGGAAACAGAGTGGCAAGCAGGAAGGCACCAGGTGGGTGTGGCTTGCCAAGTGGTGAAAAAGAGCGGCAAGCAGGGAGGCACCAGGTGGGCGTGGCATGCTAAGTGGTGAAAAAGAGCGGCAAGCAGGAAGGCACCAGGTGGGCGGGGCTTGCTAAGTGGAGAAAAAGAGCGACAATTGTCCAGACAACATGAAGCTAGCATTGTAGAAGATGCAAGTTGTGTAATACTACCTGAGTATACTCATGGCACTTCAATGCTATCAGAAGCTTTGAAGAATAAGGAAACCTCAGCAAGGATAGATAGCAACTTGCGAGCACTTGAACGTGGGGTGATAGATATTTTTAAGACTCCAGAGGCTCCATCTCGAGCCAATACGCTCATTTCTGCTGGGCCTATGGGTGTTGTCGTGTTGAATGAACCAAACAAATTCATCCAAACAAATTGTATGGCTAGAATACGATAAAGGAGGGTAACTAAGACTGATAAAGGCTTAGTGAGTGATTCACACACTGGTTGATGAAGTGGAAAGGGTAAGGAGTGATGGTAAATGTGATTTAAAAAAATGATAGTGACGGATATAGCAACCGATAAACAGTTAACTAAAGAATCAGTTAGCCTTCTTATTGAGAATATCCTGAATAAGAAGCTTCACAATGCTAAACCGCTTATTCCTAGCATTTCCAAAGATAAGACAGTATATGGCAAACCTGAAAATGCAAATTTTGTATAAAAAACAGTTAGAATTTATACAAAAGCATAATGTGCAAGCTGCTCAAGATTTGTTTGTTCCCAGTCTACTGAGTGGCAGTCAAACGCAAAGTTGTGTCATAGAGAATAATATCATGCCTGACATAAACAACCGGGATCAAGCCAGCAAAATGATGGCTTCAAACAGTCTCATACGCCCAGCCTTTCCTAGCGAGCCGAGTCTTGTGATGTATTATGTGTTTGATGAGGGAGGCCCACGGTCATTAAATAGGCAGTACATATTAAATCTATTTGGTAACATTAAGGAATTGAGCTTGATAGCATCAGCTGATATACAGCTTGTCGATTACATACACAATGAAAGGTTCGATTATGTCAGGATGGTAATTGTCTCACCATTAGTAAGGTCCCTGATATTGAAGGAGGTAGGAGCCCTGCAGAAAAGAGGATTTGATGTAATCCCCTATCAAGATCTAACATGTAACCAAGATACGACGAGAAAGACAGGGGGTAGTAATTAGAAGATTGGATTTTGTTTTACTGCAAGAGACATGGGCTGTAGGTAGTTTGTTGTGGGATGGGTTTGGTGTAATAAATCTGCATGCTAAAAAAGCATTAGGGAGCGCCACAGTGGTGGAATCGTTTTGGCCTATCGTTCCGAAACAAATATAACAATGGTATCGTACTTTTTGTTATCAGTCTATGCGATAATGGGAACTTTTAAAATACAAACAAATACACAGTAAATTGACATAATGCTGATAAATATTTATTGGAACACTGCAACACACAATGATGACCAGCTCAAAAATAGTGTTAGAGTCTCTAAATAACAGGATTAGCACATGGTTGGATGAATACCCCATTGGGTCCCTGCTGTTATCTGGGGACCTGAACGCAGAATGTAACATGACGAGTAATGAAGTATCATTGGACCTGGCCAGAACAGGGTCTGACTCTGCATTAGCTTGTAACAAAGTATATAGAGGCAGTCTATGATTAGAATTTATGGATAGTTGGGGTATGCAGTTTAAGATTAATATCACTACCAACATGGTATGCCAGAGGTCTTAACTCGATAATAGATTATATATTTGTAAGCAGTCAACTTCAGGAAGTTACGAGTAACATGAAAGTGCATAGATTGGATGTTAGTGACCATGCCATGATATCAATTGACTTTCCTTGGGAAAATTCAAAGACGGGTGAGATTTATTTTGACGAGAGAGTTGTGGTTAGCTCCTCTGATACTGGAGTGAAATGGACTCCACACAACCTTGTGAAACTTAACAACCTAATGTTGCAAGATTATATGTCATATTCACTGGAAAGGAAAATGGAAATCTATTCTGGGAAGACATTCAATGATTACGTTGGCTTAATGTTACAATGTGCATCTGTCTTGAAACCTTTCCAAGGACCCGTGAAAAGTAATTCTCACACATTTGATATTGAAGTGAAAAGTCAGAAAGCACAACTAAGAAAAGATGTGCGTAGTTTAAAGAAGACTAAATAAGTACCCGACGAAATTATAAGAAAAATAAAGATTTGTAAACAAATCTACAAAAACTGGGTAATAACACATCGTGTCAGTATGGCGCAAAAAGATGGAGAAGCAATGCTATCAGCAATGTACGGTGGAAACACTTGAAATGTATGGTCTATTATTAACAGTACTGAAGTAACACAGACTCAGTTGACAACAAATCCAATAGCTGCTAATAAGTGGAAGAAATACTTGGAGAACCTATATAGGCGTCCAGACGAAGAAGTTATAGACCAATTCAGATGCACGTCAGGGTGGTCTCTGAATATATCAGTTAGCAACATCTTAAAACAGATACGGAAAGCCAAGTCTTCAACCGCACCAGGTCCAAATAATCTCTCATTTGTTATATTGAAATATAACGCAGTAATGTGGGCTGGTTTATTACATTGTATGTTTGGTAATATCATAGGCGTGAAAATTATCCCAGAATCATGGAATATGTCATATGTTTACTAATCTTTAAGAAGGGTAACCGTCTATGCCCCATGAATTATTGTACGATTAAGATGACCAATGTAGAATCTAAAATATTTGCAGCGATTGTATTAGAGTAGCTGAACACATGGATAGAAGAAAATAATATATTAGATCCGAGATAGATTGGTTTTAGGAGATCAATGGGAAAGGATGTGGGAGGGTTGATTGTATCCAACCTACAAAGTAAGGCAAGAGTTAAAGAAAAGCAATCTCTCTACATTGCCTCCATGGATGTAACCATGGCATTCGACATGGTCGAAAGGATCACCCTATGGAAGAACCTGCAAAAATCAGGGATCGACAAAGGCCTACTTGAGCTTATTACATTCCTATACACACACAGTGATGAGAGTATGCTTCAACAATAGGGGTTTACTGTCTGATGTAATTCAAACACATAATGGTTTACGGCAGGGATGTACGTTGGCGACAACCCTTTTTAATTTATATGCATCACAAGCAGGAAAAGTTTTGAATTTGAGTGGTTTGATATCACATAAGATAAGTGGCATAGCTGTCAAATGGGTTGCATATGTGGACGACTTTTTGTTGTTTGATGGAACTAAGGTTGGTTTGCAAAGATTAATAGTTTCATTAGAGGAATTCATTAAAGAAAGGAAACTCTTAATAAATCCGAGTAAAACTGATATTTCATACTGGTCAGAAAATCATTAGACCTGCAACACTAACGTGGGTAGGTCAAGGAATGAGAATAAAAAAATCAAACAGTCTTGCGATACCTTGGGTACTCATATATAAGTGCACAAACACTTGGTTTCCTTAAAAACAACTTGAAGTCAAAAGCATCTGTGACTGCAAACCAACTTAAAGCAATAGAAAGGAAATATGGTAGATTTACATTAATGCCATGCATCTTATTCTATCGTACGAAGGCTATTCCACGCTTGTCCTATGGTTTGGAGTTTTTTCCTGACGCGTTAGGGCCCCATTTGAAGAAAATTGAAGCATGTGTATGCCGTAAAGTATTGTTCTTTATTCCAAAATGTAATCGAGATGATACGTTATGAGTTTGGACTGTCATCACTAAAAAGCATTATGTGGTGGAAGAAGTTATCACTCTTGAGAAAATATCTTGTGTGAGGAAAAAAACTCAATGTACTATTACTTGGGGAATGACCTTGAAGGGTCGTTTATGGTCTCTCTCAAAAATGTATGTGTTAAAAACCTTATCGGATCTGGGGTTATCATTGGAAACTCTTATAAAAAATCCTGGTAAGGTTAAAGATCTTGAACAAGCATTTGACTGGATCAAAAATAATGCAGTAATCTTAAATTCTAATCTGTATTCACAAATTCTATCATTCTGGAAGTGGAAACCTGTTCCGGAAAAATATATAGTAAAATATCCATCTCGATCCTTCAGGAATGCAACTATGAGATTCAGGTTACATGTATTACACACACATGAGATTCTGAACATTTGTGCAAAAAAAGATGATGAGATGAAATATTGTAGGTATTGTAAAATAAGTGGTGTGAAGGAATCACTTATTCATCTGTTATTGATATGTCCAAGCCTAACGATGCAGAGGATAGAATACTTTCATTATTCGTTAATGATAACGCCAATGTGAATAGAGATGTTCAATGGCACGAGATGCTTCATGGTAACTCTGTATTTCTGAAAACACGAGTGAATGAATTGTTGAGGATGATTTGCGACCTGGAATGAATTGCAACTTTCAATAATCAACCCTGTATAATATATGAAAAGTGGTATACATTTGTAGTGGAACAGTATAGAGGTGGTTTAGACAGATGGCTTGAATTTATGGAGACTGAAATTAATAGATCTAGTTTTTAAAACAAACTGTGTAAAAAAATATAAATAAATAAAAATATTTGGAGACGGCAACGAATAGATATAGCTTTTAATAAGAAACTGTGTAAAAAGAGTAGCACTGTATGATAGTCATGTTTCGTCTGTTTGATTTGATGTATTATAGTCATTGTATTTTACATTTTGATATATTGTTGAATAATTTTGTAAATGTTTAAATAAACCGTATACAATAAAATAAAAATAAATTAAAAAATGTGTTATGGGTATCATAACCTTGTGTTTGTGTGGTCATGGCCACTATATCATGCTCGAGAGAAGGAGGCGCATTAGCTGGGCACAGTGTGGAGCATAGCTAAGGATTTCATACCTTTGTGTGTGTAAAGAGGGGCATTTGCACTGATGTGCATAACTACATAGGGTGTCTGCAGTCTACAGGAATGACAACTTTGCACCTAATGGTTTGTCCTTATCTATAGGGTTGCAATGTTGGCAACATTACCTGCTGGGCCTCTTTCTCCTGGCCTTCCTTGGCGTGCTGGCTCTTCTTCTTCAAAGACAAATATGGGTGATGCTGTGAAGAACCGCCAGGTGATCCTGACCTCTTGCAGTGTATCTTTTTCTTTTTGTCCTTTCGGACAAGGAACTACAGCTCGGTGCCGCAATCTGCAACCAGCGACTGCAAGCAGGTCCACTTATCCCCTTTCTCCTTGTGAAGGATGGTGAGCAGTTTCGCTTCACGTTCTCAGAGCCCCTTTGGGTACATCGACTGGCACAACGTGCAGTCCTTCGAGTCGTGGCCTTCACCAAGGCAGTAAAGGCATATGTTGGGAGTGTGGGGAGTGTGGGCGGCAGGCCAATACGAAAATCCCGTCTGCAATCCATGCAGGGTTTGAACCCCAAGGACCTGGTCCTATTCAGCATTGTGATGAACTCAAGAGACAAAGTAAGAATTCAGTAAGCGAATAATGCTAAGAGCGATGTTCCTAGTAGCAAGTAGAGTGCACGGAAAAAAGAAACTGAGGTCATGAGCCATGGCACCTCTATACATACTGGCCCCAACACAATATCCCACACGGGATGTGAAGAGGCATTTCCGAAGAACATCTGGCGCCGGGAAATTAATATCATACATGAGGAATCCATGGGAGGAAGGAGTCCATTAGAATGAAGTTCCACTCGACTGCCAGTGCATCCTCCAGAACTCCCTGCCGAGGAAAAGCTTTGGAGCAGAACAACTTGCACTTCCTAGTCACACTGGAGAAGACCCCAAATAGAGAAGCTCTCCAGCAGAACTTCTGGGCAGAGCTCCCACTCAAGGGAGGTCGAAATCTGTCAGCTAATTGCATCCACCATGTCATACTGCATCCTGGCGGCATTGGCTACTGACCAAGAAATGTTGTTCTCGAGAATCTAGAACCACGGGCTCATAGCTTCTCTGCACAGAGGCAATGACCCCATACAACCCAGTTTGTTGAGGTAGTGCATGGCCCCTGCGTTGTCCTTCAACACCAACACATCTTGCCATGCACAAAGTGGAGCAAAGCAATCAGGGCCGTTCTGAGCGCTCGTAGTTCCAGCAAAAAGGTATACTCCAGAGCTTATGTAAGAAGTATGTTCCCTATAATGTCTAAAAGGTGAGTGCCCCAGTCCTTCAGGAGAACATCCATGACCACAGTCAAGTTGGCACTATCGTTGTCGAAGCAATGCCCCTCTCAGCACAAGATCTCAAGACACACTGTCAGAGACCCGCAAACGGTCGGAGACTCTGCCCTGTACCTCCACCAGGATGCTGAATCCAGAAAGATAAAGGCCCAGACTAGCATGTGTGGCTGAAAGACAAGACCCATCTGAATGATGTTTGCCACCCAATCCTCGGGAGAGAAAGCAGCTCCCAATCAGGTGTCCCAAAGTGCTCCAAAACTCTGGAGAGAACTGTGATGGGTCAGCATGGGAATTCTTGAAGTTCTGGGAAAAGCTCAAACTGTGCCACAGACTGCATATGCGGAACTGATGTGCTAATACCATGTCCCAGATGAGGCTCAGGCGCGCCAGTAATGCAGTTAGGGGAAGACATGCATACTTTCCAAAACTGAGGGGAGCCGCCACTACCTCCGACGGTTTGGTAAATAGCATGAGTTTTGAGGAAAGGCCGAGAGGCAGACTATTGATAATAGTGCGATGAAAGATATAGTCCACTAGTTGTAGCTTGATACCATTAGATATTTATTCTCACAGTGGGTGCCGACACGGGTATCAACCATTACAACGGTCTTTAATAAGGCTGCATTCATTACCACGCATGCATTGTTTGTTCAAATATTGATCATCATATCCAAACACAAGGGTGACAAGTGCAGAGTGATAAGTGATTGAGTGGATAATGTGTGTGGTGACGTGTATATGTTCACAAAGACAAAGGTTTGTATTATGACATTATTATATCATAAGTCATATTAAGTATCCCATTATAAGTATGCAGTAAAATCATTACAGGTTATTGGGTGATTGTTGTATGCATTGCATACTAATTTAAATAAGAGACATCGTAGAGCATGAGCGACATATCAGCACAAGGGAAAGAAAGAGGAAAGGGATATTGGTTAGTTTGGAGCTGGTCCACATACTGTGTTTGAAATTTCACTTGAAATCAGTATGCTTGAATTGGTAATGTTGTGAGCTCACCTAAAAAGGGGTGATTTCCTCTGTATTAAGTTTTGTTGGCGTGTAGCCAATGGTGAATATTTGCACTGATTAGTGCATCTGGGAAAAAGAAAAAGAAATTGAGAATGGTTGGTTCTGCAATGGTGGCTTGTGATATTCATTATATCATTGATTCAAGTGTCTTCTTGAGAATAACATATGGAAAGTGTCTTGTCGGTTTGTCTGAAGTTTTAAAGTTTGTAGAGTGATCCTGACAACCTCTCTGGCGGTTATGCAAAGTATTTATGTCTCGGGGCAATAATGTCCCATAGATTATTTGGTAATACCAATGGAGTCTGGCTAGTTGGTAAGGGTCCCAAGTGTAAAATCAATAATAGACCATGCTTCGCACCTGATTTATTATGTGTTTCTGTGCAGAATGAAACACGCGCTACTGATCGTGATACTTATATGTGAGGTTCATGCAAGCTCATTAGTTGGTGAGGCCTGTACTGGGTGCCTCTGAGTTATTACGTAATGTGCAGCTAGGGACCACATGGGTGGTTAACAGTAGTCTGAGGTGCTGGTAGCTACCAGCCGCGGTGCATGTATCCATTCCTCATTTGTAATTTGTACTTGCTCCCACGTCCCTGAACCCCTGTGGACAACTTGTGGTCTAGTAACTATAAGGCTAGTGAAAGAGTGTCATTGGGTTTTATGGTAATTACTTACTCACGTGCTGCTGTGGCACACGTGGGTTGGCTGGGGTAATGCAGCTAAAGAATGTGCAGCTAGGGCCAGCATGGGTGGAATTAGCCGTGTTAACTATTTAAGATTGCATCGATACCTCATATGTATTATTTGCTGTGCTTACTCACGCGTTTCAGAAGGACACGTGGAGACATTATGGTTAAGGCGATTGAAAAGACGGTCATTTGCTTTCTTTAATGATTACCTATTTGTGTGCTGCTTGTTCACATGTTGGTCGGCGGTGGCAGTGCAGCTAAACAATAATTAAATTATAAAATTTGATATCCGTGGTTACCGTCATTTTAATGTACTGCATATTGCCTGAGACTTCCTTAACACAAACTGATCTGAGCTGTTCTGATAGTGATGTGGTGATAAGTCGGTGCCCCCCAGTTATTCATAGCGGACCATGCGGGAGTGAAGATTCACTGTTGCCATCCGTCCTTAAGCCCACAGTGCTTGTTACATCAAAATGTCTTCCTCCTATCTCAATCTTATTTCGTTCACATCATGGTGAGCACAATATAACCCTCCAGTGCCCCGCTTACCTTGACGGCTAGGTGCCTCTGGCATCTAAACAGTAGACTGCCGGTTGTTCGATCCAGCCCATACTGATGCTGTGATTTTTTTAATTAATTTTTTTTAGATAGTTTTGTTAAAGGAACAACATACAACCAGCACACTGTGCTAACACACCCCAAAACCCCCTCCCCCACCTTTGACACCCTGTAGCTTGACATTGTCCATCAGTTCTATGAATATAGTTTGCATGGGCAATTATTATCATTGTTACAACTGGTCAGTTCTCAGATTCCTCCAGTAACATTCATCTAATGAATGGCGTCACACGTGTGTGTATTCTTGTCCCCCTGTCTGCCCAATTAATTCCCCCATCTGGTGCCAACCGCTGAGGCCCCAGCATCTTCAGTGGCCAGTTGTTGGAGCAAATAATGTGTATACGCATCCCACAGGCCAGTATCGCAGCACCGTTGCCTATTCATCGATCCCCATCAATTCTCCATGTCATTACTATACATAATGTCATCTTTCCATTGTGAAATTTTGGGAGATCTCTCCCTTCCCCACAGCATGGCCACTCTCTGCTTAGCCAGTATGAGGAGCAGGGTTACTAATTTCCGCGTTCCTCCGGGAACCTCTTTAGTGTAGTCCAACAATCCCATCATTGGGTCAGGTCTCATTGTTTGGCCTATAATCCCACTAATCGTTTCAAACACTCCCTCCCAGAACTGTTGTATGTTTCGACAGCTCCAAGCATCATGAAGGAAGTCAGCCATTTCTGATTGACAGGTGTGCAATAAAATTGGTGAATACATTTGAAATGGATCAGTTTAAATCCGGCATTGATAGCTCCCTTCCAAATTCCCTCACAACAGTATTTCCATGTATCCTCCGGGATCTCCCTTCCCAATGATCTCTCCCATTTTTCCCGCGGGTGTGATGCTCCCATTCCCCGGGATTGGATGAACATCGAGTATAGCCCTGTGGTTATACGTCTTCCCATCAGGCCTTTAAGTATCTTATCCAAAATAGGGGATATCAGCGTTTGGTCCGGAAAGGTGCTAAACACCAAGCGTAGACTCACCTTGAGCCTGAAGTATAGAAATACAACTAGGGCTGATAGCGTCCCTCTCCCCCTCAATTCCCCCAGGGTCACAAATCTTCCATCAGGAAACAGATCTCCAAAGCATGTGATAAACAAGTTACTCTCTTACCTGGTAACGTTCTTTCGATGGGATGGTCCGACAACGTATTCCATATCTATGACACTAATCACCACAGCTGTGCTGCTTCGGAAAATCTTTCGGGGTCTGCGTCCTGCGTCAATGACGTCGATACGCCGTCCGCGAGGACCACAACCGACGGCCGATGTCACTGGATGTTATAAGTAGGACGCACGACGCCCGTAGCCTCAGTTGTAGTTTTTTCCCAGAACGTGTGGCACCAATCTTCTGCCAGTATGACTACAGAAAGCCTTGCGGAAACGTAAGCTGCAATCACATAAGAAATACTGTAGCGCGGTAGACAGGGGGGGAGCGATATGGAATACGTCGTCGGACCATCCCATCGAAAGAACGTTACCAGGTAAGAGAGTAACTTGTTCTTCGAGGGGATTGGGTCCTCTGACGTATTCCATATCTATGACATACTCCCAAAGCAGTAGCAACGTAAGGAGGTGGGAAAAGAATTTAGAATATACAAATTTAGAATGTCCTATTAAATTGCAGAGTAAAGGACTGCCTTGCAAAAGGCCAGATCCTGCCCATGGATCGAATCAAGGGAGTAGTGACGTGCAAAAGTATGGACCGAAGCCCAAGTGGCTGCATCACAGATGTTACGACAGGAAAACCCCTCTGCAGGACAGTAGAGGCAGCCATACCTCTAGTGGAATGGGCCCGTAAGCCTACCGGAGGGTCCTTACCCGCCAAGCGGTAACATTCAGAAATTGCCAAGATAATCCATCTAGACAAAGTCTGCTTAGTAACAGCTTGTCCCAAAAGCCTTCCAGCGTAACCAATAAAGAGTTGATCGTCCACTCTGACCCGGGACATGCGAGAATTGTAAAAGCTTAAAGCTCTCCTAAGATCCAGCCTATGGAGCCTCTCCTCTTCCTTACCAGGATGTGGAGGAGGATAAAATGCCGGAAGAATAACCTTCTGGGCTAAATGAAATTCCGACACCACCTTCGGAAGAAAGGAAGGACGAACTCTAAGGACAACCCTGTCCTTATGAAACACAGTGAAGGGTGGCTTAACTGAAAGTGCCTGTAACTCACTCACTGTGCGAGCGGAAGTGACCGCATCTAAAAATACAGTTTTAACGGTTAACAGTCTCAAAGAACAAGAATGTAAAGGCTCAAATGGAGCACCCATTAGAAACTTGAGAACAAGGTTTAGATCCCAATCGGGCACCTGGAAAGGTGACGGAGGGAATACATTAGTGAGCCCCTTCAGAAACTGAGAAATTAAAGGGATTTTAAAATAAGAACACTCCTCAGACGAGAGCTTAAATATAGACAGCGCCACCATGTAACCTTTTATGGTACCCACTTGCAGGCCCCTGTGGGCCAAGGAAAGCAAAAAAGACAGAACTACAGGAATGTCACATGAAAAAGGATCCACATTCTTAACCCTGCACCAGTCGCAGAACTTTCTCCAATGGCAACGGGACAGGGATTTTGTTGCCGGCCGTCTGGCCGAAAGCAACACCTCCATCACGTCTTCAGGGAGGTCCCAATCCTTATATCTCAACCTTTTCAGAAGCCAAGCGTGAAGGTTGAGGGATCTGACCTCGGATGGAGAACCCGACCCCCCTCCCGTGAGAGCAGATCGTCTCGGTAGGGAAGACGACGTGGAGGGCAGATGGACAAGTCGAGAAGGCCCGGGTACCACGTCCTCCGGGCCCATGCCGGGGCAATGAGGATCATGCGGGAACCGAACCTGCGTAACCTCCGCAGCACTTGCAGGATGACGGGGACTGGAGGAAACGCGTACAGCAGTGGGAAGGACCACTCCACCACGAACGCGTCTCCTAAGGCTCCTCTTGGAGGAAATTCCCGCAAGCAGACCCTTTTGCACTTCCGGTTGACACTGGAGGCAAAGAGATCCGGCCAGGGAAGCCAAAACGGAGCCCCCTTCATCAGATTGCCTTTGACGGCCCACCACAGAAGGTCCTGGGCGACCGAGGGCGGCACCTGAACGGGGTCTGACATGCTGCCGGAGGATTGTGACCACTGCATCTTGAGTGCTGACTGCAAAGATCTCATCCGCAGTCGAGCCTCTGGCACCAGAAGAATGCAGGATGCCATGAGGCCGAGCAACCTCAAGAACTCGAACGCCGAGAGCGTCTGGGCATGTTGAAACTTGTGCACCATCTGCAGAATGTGATGAGCCCTCACCTGGGGAGGAAAACACTGCCCCAGGGATGTGTCGAGCACTGCTCCGATGTACTGGAGCCGCTGTGTTGGTGTTAAATGGGACTTCTTTAAATCGAGGGAGACGCCTAGCCTGTGAAGGGAGTGGCAGGTGACTGACAGATGATCCAAGACTTGCTCGGGAGAGCGCGCCCTGATCAACCAATCATCCGGGTAGGGGTAGACGTGAATCCCCCCTTTCCTGAGATACGCTGCCACCACCACCATGAGCTTGGTGAAAACCCTCGGGGCGGAGGTCAATCCGAACGGCAGGACCCGAAACTGAAAGTGCAAGTCGCCAACCGCAAACCTCAGGTACTTCTATGTGCTTGGGATGGATCGGCACATGAAAGTAAGCGTCCTTGAGGTCGAGAGACAAAAACCAGTCCTGAAGTTGAAGGGCCTGGAGGACTTGAGAGAGAGTAACCATCTTGAACTTGTCCTTCCTGAGGAGTTTGTTCAAACCGCGCAAGTCCATGATGGGTCTCAATCCCCCGTCTTGCTTTGAAATCAAAAAATAAGGAGAATACCATCTCTTGTTCCTCTCCACTACAGGCACCAGTTCTATGGTGCCTTTCTCCAGCAGGGCTTGAATTTCCTGCGCAAGGAGCGGATCCGGACTCTTCAAAGAGAGATTCACTGGTGGATTGTCGTGAGGCCTCTGCCAAAAGGGAAAACAGTAGCCGTGGGCTATGATCTCCAGAACCCACACATCTGAAGTAATGTCACGCCATTCTACAAGATGCTGTGCCAGACTTCCCCCAACCGGCGAACCATGGGACATAGCCTCATGACTGAGCTGAAGCGGCTTCGGCGTTGCCTGATGGCAAAGAGGCAACTGCCCGAGCGGCCTTGGCACCTTGAGTACCTTGTTTTCCACCTCTGGCACTCCTACGGTGGCCCCTTTGACTTGCAGCTCCTCTCGCTTTACTAAAGGATGAGTAATAACGAAAGGAACCTCCCCTCCATTTCTGTCCCCTAGGACGAAAAGGCGGAGGTTGGCGAACTGCAGCGCTCAACGACTTCGCTGCAGCTTTTGAGGTCTGCAACCTCTCAAGGCTCTCGTCAGCATTGCTGCCAAAAAGATGTTCACCATCAAAGGGCATGTTGAGGAGCCGGGCTTGCACATCAGGAGCAAACCCCGCCATTCGCAACCACGCAAATCTGCGTATTACGGTGCTCGCCGCCATGGACCGGCTGACGCAATTTGCCATGTCCACACCCGAATGAATGGCCTCACACATGGCATCCTTGCCATTCTGTATCATAGCAAGAAAACCATCCCGTTCGTCCCCTTCGGGAATATGTTCAGCCGCTAAGGAAACACAGTTCAACAGAGTGTGCGTGAAACGTGACAAGGCACATACGGAGTTGGCTGCCTGAAGAGCCATACGCCCTGAAGAAAACACTTTCTTTGCCCAACCATCAAAACGCTTATCGTCCCTATCAGGAGGGATGGTAGGATACGACGCCTGCTTTGCTGGGGCCGTAGCCGCCTGCACCACCAAACTTTCCGGAGTGGGGTGCTTGGTCAAGTAGCAGGGGTCGCTACTGGCTGGGCGGTATTTTCGTGGCAAAGAGCCTTTCTAGGGGGTTCCACCGTGCCACGGGGTACCTCTGACAACACAGCCTCGAAAGGCGTCGAGGGCATCGAGTGAATCGGCGTCGAGCGCGGCACCGACAGCATCAACGGCTTTGACACAGACCTCGAGGGCGGAGCCCCGAGCGTGTCCTTCGACAGCCTGGGCGCCGATGGCGTCAACGACTTCCTCGGAGGCGGAGCCTCGAGAGAGTGCGTCGACGACCTTGGCGCCAGAGGCGTCGACGTCTTCTTCGAAGACTTGACAAGTGCACACGGTCTCGAGAGCGTCGAGGACCGGGACCTGGCTGGAACGGGCATGACTAGAACGATTCCACTTGTCCGAGCGGGACCTTTCCTGCGAATCGTGCCGACCACCCGAGCCTGAAGGCGTACGAGCAGTGTCTCTAGTAGGGTCGGAGGCGCGGACGGACCGGTGCCCTGCGATTCAAGAATCGCCAACATTTTCTTACCGAACGAAGCCCATTCCTCCATGCTTGGTGGGATAGGGACCCGCCAGCGGGCGGAGTCCTCGGACGGGGAAGGCGACCGATGACGGTGCTTCCGGGAGTGCCTCGAAGAGGCAGAGGAGTGGCAGGAGCCACTCCGGGACCGAGATCCATTAGACCTGCGACGACGATGCGGAGAGCCGCCCCTCGAATTGTCCGTTGACAGCCCAGTGGACCTCGACTTCCGGGGCTTGGACACCTTACCGACCGACAGCTTCTTCTTACGCAAGACCTTGGACGTAAGCGACTGGCAGTCAACACAATCATCCGTGTCGTGGGCCTCCCCGAGGCACCAGAGGCAGGCATTGTGCGAGTCCGTCACCGACATCTTGGACCCGCAGTCCCCACACTTCTTGAAGCCTGGACGCGGGGTGGAAGAAGAGGAAGTGTTAGGGAGACTTCTCCTTCTAGGGCTAATTTCCCCTCACCTAGTGAGTCCCCCAGCAGCTTTGCTGGATTTCTGGAGTTTATTTTTTCCAACTGGTAAGAGTGTGCATCCTTTTTTCACTCTTAAATGTGTTTTGGCTTAAGTGTTGTTACTCATTGTGTGATCTTGGGCACTGGAGCACACCACTCCAAGTGCCCCTGTTCTTGTATGGGTTACACCGCACCTTTAGTGTAGTAACCCAGGGTTTTCTTTTAGACTTCCCTCTGACTCCATTTAGCTGAGGCTGACTCCTGTCCCCCAGAGAAAGGTAAAGTTGCCATTTACTTTACATAGTCACTTTTTCCACAGACCCGTACACCCCATCTTACATGGAGTACTGGAAAGGGCTAATCTGTATCCCTTTTCTGTCTGTACCTCCCTGAGCATTGTTTTGCTCTTTTAACATTTAGACTTGGCTAGTGGCAGTGGTATCTACCCTAACTTTTCTACTGCGATTATATTAGATAAACGTCGTAATCCTTTTGGCTATTTTAACAGCCTTAAGCATAAACCCGCTTGACCAAATCGTCTCTCTTTTGGCTCCGGTTGGGTTTATTCGCCATTTCTTTTTGTTAAAGTCCTTCTTGTATTTTACTTTGCGTGGCAAACTAGGTTGGCCTTTTTTGTTCACCGTCTTTTGGCAAGCTTCTCTTCTTGGCGCCAGGGTGTCTAGGTAGACTGAATGTGGGGAAGGGGTGTAGTCACCCCTGCACAGGGTATCCTAGGAAACCCAAGTCGCACTTTACCATGATTGGCTGAGGTGGTTGTCCCTGCCGGAGAACCCCCCTGCTGCGTGATTGACAGACAGGCTGTGTGAATGGGGGTTTTGCGCATAAAAGGCAGGTCTCTTGGGCTAGAAGTCAGAGTCGCCTCTGGAACTACAAGGAACTGAAGAGAAGCGGAGAGAACGACGGCTGCTACGACTACCCCGTCACGGTGAAGCCCTGCTGCAGTCCTGAGCTATCTACCCTTCGACGACTAAGAGAAGATCCAGTCCGGAGTCTTCTTCCCTTGAGCCTGGTGGGGATAACCAGCTCATCATCTTCAGCCAGAGATCTCCGCTGTGGTCGAAATCGCTGCACACTGCTTTAGTGGTCCGATAGCCACCTGCTGAGCCTCTCCTGTCTTTTTAAGGAGCACACCTTTTCATTGTCGCTGCTGCCGGCTTCATCCCTGTGTGGTGCAGACCCCCTTCACACGTCCTCCTTCACAACGAAGCTACAGGAATCGTGGGTCTGCGGGAAACCAAAAGGAACAACTGCCAGGGCACTAGCTGCATCGTGGAAATAAGGTACTGTGTTCTACTCGAGGAAACTGGGTGAATCCCTTTTCTTCATCTTCAAGGTTCGTCCTTGTCTTCCCTCCTTCTTATAACTTTTGCTTCCGAACATTGACAATATTCAAGTACTCTTTGGCTCTACGGAATTGTGAACTGTCTAACGGTGTGATCTTTGGCACAGGCCTTCGGTGTCACCTAAACCTGGCTACGACCCTTTGACTTTTGAACTCCTGTTTCTGAGTGTTTCTCAATACTGTTTGCCTAACCTAAACATTGCCTGTGATTTTTGCCTCCAACTCCCCCTGGGCATGCAATGAGATTATTAATTTATAGTTATGTAGTTGGATCCCCCGGTGCAAATGCACCTCAATGACCCTTTCAGCCAATGCCTTGATCACCAAAGCAAAAAGTAGGGGTGACAAGTGTTAGGGAGAATTCTCTGTTTAGGCTGAATTTCCCTACCTAGTGAGTCCCCCAGCAGCTTTGCTGGATTTCTGGGGTTTAATTTTTTTCTCCTGCCAAGAGTGAGACTCTTTTACCCTCACTCTTGGACATGTTGAAGTGTGTTTTCTTGGTTAAACCTTGTGTTGAATGGGCTATGGGGTCTTTTACTCCATAGGGCCTCATGTATTTTTGTGATGTGGGTCACACAGCACCCTCTGTGCCGTGACCCAGGGGTGTCCTAGGGACTCCCCAACATAGACTCCATACCCTGGGACTGACTACTGTCTCCCAGGGCATGTAAAGTCACCAAAGACTTTGCTAGTCTTGAATCCTGAACAGAACCAGTACAAACCATCATATTGTGGACGTACTGGCTGGGGCAATTCGATTGCCCCAGGGTCTGTTAGTCGAGGGGGCACGTCTCCGTCCCCCCTGATCGAGTTTTGGCTGGTGGCAGTGGAAACTACTTTTTATATTCGACCGCGAATATTTCCCTATGGGATTTCCCATTGTTTTAGGCTAACACATTTAATTATTTATTTACGGTAGCCTTAAACATACCGCCGGTTTATATATTTATTTTTATAACTCCGGTTGGGACTTTTTGCCAAAACTTGATTCTAAAATGGCGTTGGTGTTCGCCTCTGTAACTCTGACCCAAAGTGGAGCCCTTTGTTCCACTTTTGGCGGGCTTCTCCACAGAAGCCCTCCAAAGTGGTGCCACTCTGTCTGGGGTACTTAGGAGGGGTGGAGGGGGATTTAGGCACCCTGGACTGAGTTACCTTGGTAACTCAAGTCGCACTCCGTCCTGATTGGCCCAAGTGGTGAGCCGCCCGGCTCACCACTTAGCATGTTTGAGTGACAGCTAGGCTGGGTGAATGGGGGTTTGCTGCATAAAAGCAGGGCTTTGGGGACTGGGACTTCAGAAGTCGCCACAGGACCAAGAATCCGACGAGGGAAGAGCTGAGCCGACCTGCTTCGACGACACCACCCGGTGGAGCCCTGCTGAACCGTCTCACCACTTTTTCCCGACGACCGAGGAGAACTCTTAACGGAGTGGCTCCTTCCCTTGACTGGTGGGGACAACCAGTTTTCGCCTTCTTTCCGTCCTTTAGAGGTATCTCGTGGCCGCCTTGCCTGTGCCAAGCACCCCGGCATCCGGAATACCACACTTTACCCCCATACCGCGAAAGTCGGTACCAACCCTTTAACCGGAGGACTCCGCGGCTGGTTTCTTCCCGGGCAGTGCTACGACCTTTCTCTTCTGCTCTTCAGCGAGATATTCTTCTCCCCTGACCGACGTCGAGCCTTGCTGTCGCTGCCTGGAACAACTGCCCCCGCTGGAGGATCCTTTCCGCTTAAGGTACTGTGTTCCGCCTGGCTTCCCTTGCTACCGACTGTACGGGGTAGATTTAGTCCCCGGCTTTCGAACCTGGGAGTGCCTGGGACACTTTGGCTAAACTTTCTGAGCCACTCTAAACTCTTTTTGACTCTTTGCAAGACTTTGAATCTCTAACTAACAGTGTGATCTTGGGCACATTTTCGCTCCGGCTACTCTAAGAGTGGGCCCTGCCTAGTGACTTTTGCTCACCTGTGACTTTGTGCTTCTTTGAGCCTATTGCAAGTGTTCTGGACCTTAGGGTGGTGTGTTTAACCCATTTCTGCTTTTTCTCTCCCTTTCTTGGAAACTACTAGAGTGTCATCTAACGTTAAGCACTCACCTCTGTTTTAATTAAGTGGTGTTAACCTAGAGTTGTCTAGATAGGAGAAAGGATTGAATTTACTTTCAGTATAACTGTGTTGAAGTGCTTTTACTATATTTTTGCTAGAGTGTTTTTAACTTATGTGTATTTTAAATAAATAACTATATACTTTTGAAACCAAGCTCTGGTCAGTGTTTGCTTGTGCTATTGTGTCTTGGTACATATTGTGTATACTTTACATACTGCCTAACTCTTCTTGAGAGAAGTCTGACTGCTCAGCCACAGCTACCAGGTAAATCTGGGTGGTACAGACTGCTACCAAAGGGGTTTACTGCTCTACCTGTAGTCTTAAATCTTTTGCAGTGTTCCCCAAGGGAACTGCACAGGTTTCTGCCTAACAACAAGGGACATCCCTGTCGTGTGCTAAGTGTGTTTTTGCCCCGGTAGCATTTCATGTCACGGATACGCATTTATTTAGTAGACCGAACTGTAAAAAAGTGATCGCAACCGTATCCGCGGTATCATGTTTAGTTCATAACACCGGTTCATTCAAACACAGGGTACTTACTGTACAAAGTGAATTGGTTAGTGTGGTATATTTAACGTGTGGTTTTGTTTAAAGTTTAATAGAGGTGTTGTGTTTATAACTGATGGTTTAAAAAATAAATCTACGTATATTTTTTACCTGAAACCTTGAGTCAGTGTTTGCTTGAGTCACAGTAATTGTGGGTCCCTTTGTGTAATCTCTGCTACTGCTCATATACTCTTGAGATCGGCCTGGCTGCTCTGCTACTACTACCACTATAACTTAGTAGCACGGGCTTGTACCAAAGGTAAAACTTGTATTGCCACCTGTAGTCTTAATCGGGTGTAGTGGTGTAGTGGTCCCTAAGGGATTCTGCCTAACAGGAAGACATCCGAAAAACTTTCACAAACGAACAGGTTCGAAGAACCGAAAGAACAGAAACTCAAAAGAGTCCAGGCGCGCCGAGATCTCCAAAGCGAACACCTTTGCGGAAAGAACGGAACTGAGGCTACGGGCATCGTGCGTCCTACTTATAACATGGGGTGACGTCGGCTGTCGGAGGAGGTCCTCGAGGACGGCGTATCAACGTCATCGACGCAGGAGCCGAAAGATTTTCCGAAGCTGTGGTGATTACTGTCATAGATATTGAATACGTCGGAGGACCCAATCCCCTCGAAACCCAATTTTCTAGTCATATCTACAGAGCATTTCTCGCTAGTAATGGGTATCCCTGTTGTATATATAACTGGTAGCTGGGGTGAGTAGAGAACTCCACCCTTCCTCTTCTGTTCTAATCTAATCTAGGCCCTGCACGTTACCGCCACCAGGTTCTTTGGGAAGTGTACATGGCTCGGGGCCAGCAAGATGATCGACCTAAGTAGATTATGCGCAGCTGCTGCTCTTTCCACCTCTATATTGCTCCTGTCATGTTGCAGCCTATGCCAATATACCAAAAACCCAGCTTGCGCTACCTCATAGTATGCCTCAAACTCAGGTAGAGCTAGACCCGCCTTCTGACACAGGGGCCACCAACCTATCCCACGAAACTCTGGCCGGTTTATCTGCCCATATGAATTGTATTATTGCAGCTTTCAGGCTACGAAAGTAATCCCCGGGGACCACCACTGGGGCATTCAGAAAGATATAGAGGAGCCTTGGAAGCAGTGTCAGTGTCATCTTAACAACGGATATCCGCCCATATAAATTCAGTGGGAGTTTCTTCTACCTAGACAGGGCTTCCCTGACCTTGTTCAGAGCTTTGAAGTAGTTGTTATGATACACCACCAGCGGGTCCCTCGCGATAGAAATGCCTAGGTAATTTGTGTAAGTCATGTGCCATTGGAATCCCATGCGTCTTGAAATTGGGTTGTCGCTTCTGTTAGTGGGAGCAGCACTGATTTGGACGTGTTCACCCGTAGCCCCAACACCTCCCCAAATCCCTGAACTTCCCTCATCACCAATCCAGATTCACCCCAGGATCTTTAATAAACAGTACCATGTCATCGGCATGCAATGAGATTATTAATTTATAGTTATGTAGTTGGATCCCCCGGTGCAAATGCACCTCAATGACCCTTTCAGCCAATGCCTTGATCACCAAAGCAAAAAGTAGGGGTGACAAGGGACATCCCTGTCGTGTCCCTCTCTCTAGAGGGATGGTCGAGTTAGTTGGCCATTCACCCTCACCCCAGCTGTCGACTGTGTATACAGCAATTTCACCATGCTTATGTAGTGGGCCCCCATTCCCATGCGATGAAGGACAGAACACATGAAGGGCCATTCAACAGAATCAAACCCCTTGGTGGTGTCCAGCAGGGCAGCCACCAGCGAGTCCCCGGGGGCACCGCTGCCATTAGCCCAAACATTCTGCTAAGGCAATATGAGGTAGAGCGGCCCAGGTGAATCGTGCCTGGTCCGCTAATACCATCTCTGGCATAAAGGGCGATAATCGTGAGGCCAGGATTTTCGCTAGGATCTTATTGTCAATATTGATTAATGAGATAGGGCGATATGAGGAGCATTCATTACCTGGCTTATGGGGTTTCAACAAAAACACCACCATTGCCTCTCGCAGTGAATCCGGCAGGGTTCCCGTTTCTAAACTATGCTGGTACATCTCTAGCAGGTGAGGTGCCAAAGAGTCTGCAAAATACTGCCGTAAACCCGTCGAGCCCCAGTGATTTCCCAGTTGGCAAAGATTTAATTGCGTTCAATACCTCCTCCAGCGATAATGGACGATACAGGTGTTCCCTTTGAGCATCTGTGCACCAATGCAGCGCAACCCGATCTAAATAGTCCTCAATGACCGCATGGGATGCATGTAGATTCGAGGAGTACAAGCGACTGTAGAACAGAAAGAATTGCTGAACTATCTCCATATCCTCAAATTTGTAATTCCCTTGCTCATCTGCAATCACCTGGATTCTTCCCGTGAAACTATCCATTTTTGTCGCCCTTGCCAGGGTTCGGCCGCGTTTATTACCTTCCCCATATTGCCATATATTAGTCGCATTTCTCATAAACTTAACTTCCCTTAGCGCTAGTGTTTGGAATTCCTGCCGGTGCTTAAGTATCTCAGCCCGAATTTGGTTTGAGGGAGCCGAGTTGGCTACTTGCAGCTTTTGTAGGACATCCTCCTTAGCCGCCAGTTTCCTCCTAATTAGTTTAAGAATGCCTGCTTCCCTAGATATGCATTTTCCCCTTATCACGCATTGAGAATGCACTGAGCCCACGTATAGTTCGAGGAAGGTATTGATCGCTACTTGCAAAACGTCCCTAAATACCGTGTCCGAGAGGCCTACACTCCTGAATCGCCATGGGATCTCCTCACTAGCCCAACCTACTTCCAATTCAAGAAGCACAGACGCATGGTCCGAATGGGTGCAAGCAAGGATCTCAACCTTTCTGACCCTAACCCAACAATGATTGCGAGATGAGAAAGAAATCTAGCCTTGAGGCATCCGTGGGTGTCGGAGTGACAAGTATACTGCCGTGACCCTGGGTGTCTCACTCTCCACACATCGGCGACATCCCACAGGAGTGACACCTCTCGCAGACGATTCATCCCTCTATTCCCTCCCCCCCTGTACACCTCTAGATCCGTCTAATTCGGGTTGCATCACAGCGTTGAACTCCCCAGCCCAGATCACCTCCCCAGTCGATAAACCTTCAAGCTGCCGATCTATCCAATCAAGGGTCTCTACTAGGTCCTTATTGGGCCCATAGTAGTTCATTAATGTGTACAGCTTCCCTTGTATGGTGCCCTGCACTATAAGGCATCTGCCTCCTTCATCCTTTATCACTGTGGTCTGATGGAACCCGACCCTATGGTGGATCAGTGTACAAACCCCCCTGGCGTATGTGGAGTAGGACGAAAAATACCTGTGACAGCCCCATGTATTTCCAAAGGTAGTTTCATTGTCCCTTGTTAAGTGTGTCTCCTGTAGAAATGCTATTTCAACCTTGTGCCTCTGCATATACAGCAGTATCTTGCAGTGTTTTATGGGGCACTTCAACCCTCTAACATTCCACGTGCAAAATTTAAGTGACGCCATACATCAAGCTAGTAATTGTGCAGCCCGTATATTGACCCACCATTCCGGATCGGTGTGGCAGAGCATCTTTAGAAGTGCCCGATTCGAGTTGTCAAACCAGCCCTCCACCCCCGCCAACAACCCCAACTTGTCAGTGAACATATGTCCCCTCCCCCCTCCCTCCTGCTAAACACAACTTCCAAACTGAGATCTGTTCGTCAGACCTCCTTGTAGCTTCCGCCTGAGAAGCCGCTCTGAACCCAACCAACCCCACACACCCCCGAAAAGTAGTGCTCCCCGCAGCTGGATCAAGAGTAAGCAGCGGTGGCTTTAAAAGACATAGCGCAACAAAGTCTTTATTGTTCATTGTTCGCTCTCTGTCTGGGCTGTCTCGGCAGCATTTACAAGAAGTTGGTGGCCTCTTCCGGAGTGTGAAAGAACACTGCTTTGCCGTCATGCTCTATTTGAAGCTTTGCCAGGAACAGCATAGCATATCGAATCCCTCGATCACGTAGCTGCTTCTTTACTTCCAAAAATGTTCTCCTAGATGCCTGGTCTTTATCTGAAAAATCAGGGAAGAGTTTGATGCTATCCCCTCAGTAAGTCACTGTTCCCTTCTCATGTGCTTTGCAGAGGGCAACATCCCGATCTCGGTAGTTTAACATCTGCGCTATGATTGGCCGCAGGGGTGCCCTAGGGATTGGTTTCCTTCCCGAAGGCACCTGATGCGCTCTCTCCACTATATACATATCGGAGAAGCCTTCAGGACCAAGAGCCTCCTTAAGCATAACCTCCACCAGAGGTTCCATATTTCTCTGATCCACTGTTTCAGGCACGCCGACTATTCGTAGATTGTTCCTCCGGTAGCATGATTCCAAGTCATCCTGTTTGTCCGTCAGTTCTTTCAATGCCCTTTTCACCAATGTTATATCTCTAACGAGGGAGTTGGACTCATCTTCGACAGTCGACACCCTGCCTTCCACTTCGTCCAGCCTGTCACCATGTTTGTCTAGTCTGACCTGCATGTGGTCGACCTTGCAGGTTAGCGTGTCCATTCTTCCATCCAGAGCCTGTATACTAGACTGTAGCTGGTTGAACATAATTTTTATATCTTGGAAGGCTCCCAAGGGGTCAACCGCAGGTGGGGACTGTATCCCCCGGGACTGCTCCATAGGTTCTGCGTTCTTTGCCGGAGCCAAATTGTCGAACCGCAGCTTAGACTGTTGTTGTCTGCCTCCATTGCCAGATTTGGACATCCCTTTTTGACTGAACGGGGTCCCTGCTCGGTACTCTGCAAGGGTTGATCCCTAGGGGTCCGACCCCCCAAGTGACGCTGGCCAGGTATAGCTGCTATGTCAGACCTGTGTCAGCTGTGCTGTGGTGTTGGGGGTATGCCAGCCAGTGGTGTTGAACCTGCACTCCTCTCTCCGCCACAGGGTCGTATGGTGAACTAGGCCAATATGGAGTATGTTGCTCCTAATGTGATGGATCGGGCCATGCTGCTTGGGATGCACATAGCCCTATTCAGTTGCTGCACTGCCGGCGGGGGCCTTATTCCAATGTGTCGCTCGGTCGCGCAGTTATGGAGCCAAGCAGTGTACCTGGACCTCTCTTCCGGGGCGGGGGGGGCCCAGATTTCGGGCTGACGCTATGGAGGCCAATATCGTGATCCTACGTCCAGCCGACGCTAGAGCATACACGGTCCCACCCTTATTCTGACATGCCTCCAGTCCATGACCAGTGTCGACCCCCTCGATTACATGGGCCGTGCTCTTGCTCCTCTGCACCCCGTGGGCACCGCGTCTCCGCCCGCTACTGGTACGGAGTAGCAAGTCTTCACCCCACACAGCGCCTCTGTGTCACCCAGATGCCGCAGCTCCTCCGGCTGTCCACCGCGTCCGCTCTTGATCTTCTGTCACCTGCGGCTCCGCGGACCCCAGCCCAGCAGCGAGTCCCAAGGCCGGGGGGGTCAGATGTTGGATCTCCGTACCCAAAGGATCCCCCAGGCAATCCCAGACTGCAGCCATGGTGCCTGTAGGTGCGCGCCATCGAGGCAGAGCCGCGCAGTGTATAGGAGAGGATTGCATCCACCTCCCTCCTCATCCGCTTGGGGGCCAGATCTGGTGCGTCCGCTGGCTATTTCTGCAGTGCTCTGCTGTGTCGTCATGCCCCGGCCGCCACAGGCGCTTAGGAGGAGCCCCAAGACAGGCGGCCAGAAGTCGGATTTCCGTGCTCAGTGGTCCAGCAGGCAATCTCCGACCGCGGCCCTAATGTCCATGGGGGTGTGCTGCTGGGATAAGGCCACGGAGCAGGTAGGGAAGGATTACACCCACCTCCTTCCCGTCCGACTGGAGGCAGGCCCAGGCACACCCCCTGGTAAAATCCAAGGTGTTTCCCCGTTCCGTCATATGCCGGCCGCGTAGATGTTAATGCAGAGTTCCACGCACTCCCTCTCACACGGGCGGCTGTTAAAGACCCGCGAGTTCCCCTCACCATTCTCCACACTCCGCGCTTCCTCCAGATGCGGGGTTCCCGAAAATGCTGCCCCAGTCTCCTGGCTAGCTTCGTGCAGCGAGGGCCGCCTCCCAGGCTCCGGTGCGTTCGTGCCCTCCGCTAGCGTGATGGGGGCTGAATCGCGCCCAGGGCTCTCCGAGACAGCTCAGAGCCTCAGTCTGCGCGAGAGGCCCAGTCCTCCACAAACGGTCCTTCCCGACCTTTAGTGCCTCCGAAAATATCACCAGCCTGAGGACGGCACCCTCATGCAGACGTGCTCCACTCGCGAGGACAAAACGCTGCAAGGGGAGCTTCTAATATTTGCTGGATTATCAGGGTATCGGGGAGCTCACAGGCTCGCAGTCATTTTGGCTGAGCTCTCGAGCGCCCTCCCCCTGATGCCGTGAATTATTTATTTCCCTGTTAGGCAGGAACCTGTGCAGTTCCCTTAGGGACCACTGCAAAAAGTTTAAGACCACAGGAGTAAGCAGTAAACCCAATTGGTAGCAGTCTGTACCACCCAGATTTACCTGGTAGCTGTGGCTGAGCAGTAAGACTTCTCTCAAGAAGAGTTAGGCAGTATATAGAGTATACACAATAGGGATAAAAATACAGTAGCACAAGCAAACACTGACCAGAGCTTAGGTATAAAAGTATATAATTATTTTAAAAACACACTTGTAAAGATACACTGGCGCTAATATGTCAAGCAAGTTCAAACACAGTCACTATAAGTATATACACCTCCCTAGTTAATTATTCGACAAGTCTAGGTTAAGACACCACTTATTTAGCAAAACAGAGGTGAGCGCGTAATCGTAGATGGCACTCCAATAATTTGTTTAAAAAGGGAGGGAAAAGGCAGAATAGGAAAACAACACAGTACCAACACTTAAGAAACCACAGCAAGTCAAGAAAGGCAGGGTCTACTGTAGAGCAAAAGGTTCATAGGCCAGGCCCACTCTTGGAGAGAGCAAGGCGGAATGTGCCCAAGATCACAAAGTGGAAATGCACTCAAAGTCTTTGCAGAGAAGTCAAAAGAGGTTGGATCAGTTCAGAAAGGTAAAGTTAGCAGGTCCGAGGTCACCCCAGGATAGAGAGTCAAGGATTTACGGGGGACACCTTGGACAATCGGTTGCAAGGGAGACCAGGCGGGACACAGTACCTGAAATGGTGAGAAAGCTCCAGCGGGGGCAGTTGTTCCTGGCAGCGGGTGCAAGTCTGGGCTTCGTCCAGGGGAAGAGATGATCTGGAGGAAAGCTGGAGGTCTTTGCACTGCCAGGGAAGAAACCAGCCGCGGAGTTTCCCAATTAAAAGGTACGACCCTTTTATTCGCAGTAGGTGGTGAAGTGTGGCTTTCCGGCCGCCGGGGTGCTTGGCACGGGCGATTCGCCCACAAGATGATCCAGGAAGGCGAAAAAGGCGAACTGGTTGGTCCCACCAGCTCAAAGGGAAGAAGACTCTCCTGGAAGAAGATCTCCTCTGTCGTCGGGGAAGTGGTGAGTTCGTACAGCAGAGCTCCACCGGTGGTGCCGTCGTTGTAGATGGCTCAGCTGCTCCCCTCTTTGGATTCTTTAGGTCCTGTGGCAACCTCTGAAGTTCCAGTCCCCAAAGCCCTGCTTTTATGCAGCAAAACCCCCATTCATCAGCCTAGCTGTCACTCAAACATGCTAAGTGCTGAGCCAGGCGGCTCACCACTGGGCCAATCACACAAGAGTGCGACTTGAGTTTCCAAGGCAACTCAGTCCAGGGTGCCTAATCCCCCTCCCACACATCCTGTTGACCCCAGACAGAGTGGCACCATTTGGAGGGCTTCTGTGGAGAAGCCCGCCAAAAAGTGGAACAAAGGGCACGACTTGGGATAGAGTTTCAGAGGCGAACACAAATGCCATTTTAAAACGGAGTCCTGGCAAAAAGACCCAACCGGGGAATAAATATTAAATAAATAACCCGGCGGTATCTTTAACATTGCACCAAAAAGTGGTGCGTTTAAAATGAATGGGAAAATCCCATAGGTAAGATTCTGGTGGAATATTTTGCGTGGTGTCCACTGCCACCAGCCAGAAACTCGACAAGGGGGGACGGGACAGTGCCCCCTTCGAAAACAGACCCATGGGTAATCAAATTACCCCTACCAGTACTTCATGGTTTGGACTGGTTCTGTTCACAATTTGAGACTAGTAAAGCCAATGGTGACCTTACATGCCCTGGAAGACCTGGAGTCTATGTTTGGGGGTCACTATGACACCCCTGTGTTACTGCACTGAGGGTGCTGTGTAACACACATACCAAAAACACATGAAGCCCTATGGAGTAAAAGACCCCATAGCCCATAAAAAACATTACGTAGTCAAAGGACATTCTCAAATCATGTCTAAGAGTGGGAGAAAAAGAGTCTCAATCTTAGCAGGAGAAAAAAATAAACCCCAAAAATCCAGCAAAGCTGCTGGGGGACTCACTAGGTTTGGGAAATTAGCCTTAACAGAGAATTCTCCCTAACATTCCCTTACGATGACTCCTATTGGCTTTTAGCCTGGCGCCTGGATTGGTCTATGCCTCTATGGTAAGGGTTCCCTAATTCGTCCGTTGGATCAAGTGACCTGCGCTCCTTGTGTCTTTTCTCATTGGGAATATCAGAATAAGTCCATGATGGTTACCTAGCAATGCTAGGCGTTGCTCACCTTAAAGGTAGTGTGCACTTGCTCATTAGAAATAAGAAACAATTCTGTCTACAATCACAATTGGCCACATATCGGAAGCCACTATCCAATAATAGGATGGAACGTGGATTTAAGTGTGTGCCATTGCACATGTTGATTAGCTATAGTACAGATTTATTATTATTTGACTATTACCAGGACAGCCTGGCAGGTTCATGGCTCACCCTCAGTTGCCTGAGGAATTATTGCATATAATGTAATTCAGCTAATAATCTAGTAACGTATTTGCTATTTTCAGAGAGGGCTAGCGCGTGCATTGCTGGCCCTATATTGCCAGATTAGACTTGGATACCCATTTAGGTTATCAATTATTATGCGGACTCAGATACGGATGTACTGGATGGAGATGTGCGTTTGTACACAGAATTAGCTGCAAATCAGAATGCGAATATCCATTATTAGATGGAAATTAAGTGTAAGTGTCTCCCCTTGCCCATGCAGTAGATTATTAACCACGTTCATGCTACGTTGGTTGTTAGGCAAGTGCTATAATTATTAAATCATCATTTTGAGAATAGCCTGGCATATCCATTGCTTGCCCTAAATTGCTTATTAAGCCAGAATCCATCATAAGATGGGCACTATATGTCAATGACACTCCTAGTACTAGTTGTCAGCCGTACCTAATTTGGGAGAAAACTAGCATTTCTATTGGAGGCCCTAGTTTGCCTGTTCAACATTACAGGGTCCGAAATTTGGGTTATTGGTGCGAGTGCAGCTCAGATGGAGGTGCACCGGATAATGATGGACGTGGAGGGTAGATTAGCACATAGAGTGGGGTATACATGTGTGGAAAGAACTTGTCAGTGTATGTGTCTCCTAAGAGTGAGAGCCAAAAACAATAGCTTGGGGATTGAGTTGATTGTAACTGAAAGTGAGCACACAATAGGCTTCCTGGATATCAGAATCTCAGCAAATGCCAACGGCATAGAAACCAGGACCTACAGAAGTCAACTCCGTCTTATTCTCCACAAGCTGCCACAAGAAAAATGTCAGAACATTCCGAAAGGAGAATTTATTCGGGCAAAAAGGAATTGTAGCACCAATACAACCTACCAGGAAGAGTGCAGCCAACTATCATATTCCAGAGCACCCACCCTCAAACTCATGCTCAGTCCCTCATTTATGGCACCACAGGCACTTGAATCAACCAATTGGCTACCAAACAAGCAAAACCTGGATTCCATAAATGCACAACTTGTTTAATGTGTCCACGCGCCGTAACCACCAAGAATGTACAATTTGGCACAATATATAAGAAGAAAATTGAGCAATTTATAAATTGTAGATTGCAATTTGTCACCTATGCGATCATATATGTGTGTGGACTAAAGTATATTGGGAGTACCATCCGCAAACTAAGAAAAAGGATAAGAGAACACATCAACACTTTGAGAGCTACAGACACCAAAAACCCACAACAGAACATAATGGGTCATGCAGGGGGTGTTCCAGTTCTCATGGTCCTTGTCTTCCTCCGACATTAAGTATGTTCTGAGGGGAGCCCATATGTCTTTGGGCCTCGTAGTGGACTGGACCCCTCGAACTTAAGATTCTTCGCATTCTTGGGTGTTGATCAAATCCCGCATCCAGCCTTGGTGTGTTGGGGGATCTTTTGATTTCCATTTCCTGAGGATGTTCTGTTTAGCCACTGCTCCACCCACTGCAAACAGTCTGCGGGTTTTGACCGATGCTTTCCCAATATCTCTCAGTAGGTATTTCAATGGTGTGACCGTGATGCTTGTATTTAATATAGAGTTCATAGTCTTTGCCACTTTGTTCCAGAATTGCTTGATTGGTGGCCATTCCATATAAATAGGTATGGCTGTTGCGTTAAGTGTGCCACATTTTTGGCATGACTGTGGCTTGGAGGGGTCAAACTTGGAGATTTGTTTGGGAGTGATATGCAGGTGGTTGAAGATTTTGAATTGGTTAAGTCTAAAGTTTGCGCAGAGGGAGATGGTTTTTGTAAATCTGCAATAGTTTGTCGATTGTTGCTCCTCTATCTGTATGCTCAAGTCTTTTTCCCACTTGGTTTTATTATCATTCTTGGATGGTTTGTTAGACTGAGTTATCCTATATAGCATGGAAACGCTACCCACGAAGCCGTCTTCTGTGAGGATCTCAGTTAGGAATTTGTGGGTTGGAGGTGCACTCGGGAAGGTTGGCCACTTCTTCTTGCAGAAAGCCTTTAGCCGTTGGTAGTGTAGAGTTGTGGGTAGACCTTGTCCTGCTCTGTTTTGGATCTCTGATGTCGTGTGGAACCGGCCTTCTGGAAAAAGATCTCTGACTTTGGCTTGCTTTTCAGGGTCCCATGATGTTTGTATAGTGCGGTCCATTGTGGGATCCAGACCTGGGTAGTGCCATAGGGGTAGGAGCGGCCAGTATGCTATTTCAGATCCTCCTCTCTTGAGGATCTGCGACCATGCTCGCAATGTCAATTCCATCGGGTCGCCCAATGTTTTTTCTCTTGGTACCTTGGCGAATATCATGCTTTTGAGTTCCAGAGGAGATGCTGCGAATTTTTCTGCGTGTGTATGGGCAAATTGTTCTTCAGTATTGGACCAGTATTTTGCAAAGTGCGCCTGTGCTGAATAGTAGTATAGTTGGAAGTCCAGGGCTGCCAGGCCACCTGTGTCTTAATTCTTGCATAGTTTGGACCAACTTAGTCTGGGCGTCTGCCCTCCCCAGATGAAACGTGTGGCGAGTTTTTGTCGGGGTGCCGTTGAATAGGTATAGCATCTTTAGTACTACCAACATTTTCAGTAGGGAGATGCGACCATACAGGGCCAGTGGCAGCCTGATCCATGCATCGAGTTCGCAGAGTTTGCATTTCAATTGTGTCAGGTATAGGGCATAGTTATTGGCAAACAAGGTTTGTTTGTCTGACGCCATTATAATGCCCAAGTATCTTGCAGTGGTAGGGGACCAGTGTAAGTCGTTCATACCTGCAGTCTGGATTGTGGACTCGGTCAGCAGGATTATTTCGGACTTGGCTAGGTTGATTTTATATCCGGAATGTTTGGTGAATTTGGCTATGTCTCGTAGTACCGGTGCAAGATGAATGTCAGGGTTCCTGATGTATAGCATCGTGTCATCTGCATAGAGGGAGATGAACTGTGGGGATCGCATTATGCGGATACCCCTCCAGGCATGGTTATGACGCAGACATACAGCCATTCCCTCTATTGTTAGTGCAAATATTAACAGAGAGAGTGGGCCACTTTGCCTGGTACCTCTCTGTTGTGTAAAGGTGGATGATAGCGTTTTCTTGGTCCATACTCTGGCCGTGGGGTCGTGGTACAGTATGTTTACGAATCAGAGAAATCCTGCGCCGAACCCCATCTTACCCAAGATTCCATACATGAATTTCCATGAAATGGAGTCAAACGTTTTTTCTGCGTCTAGTGTAACTGCCACCGTCTGTGCCGGTGGTCTAATTGGGAGGTGATGGCGAAGAAGCGCCTGTGGTTCAGGGCAGGGAAGCGTCCAGGAATAAACCCTGATTGGTCCGGATGCACCAGTTTAGAAATATATGGGTTTAGTTTGTTGGTTAAAGCCTTGGCGAACATTTTTGTGTCGACATTAATGAGGGACAGCAGTCTGTACGAGGAATGAGAATGTGCAGGCTTATGCGGTTTTAACAGAACCGTGATGATGGCTTCTTTCATTGTCGGAGGGAGTGTTCCGCTTTCCAATAATTCTTCCCATACTTCTAGGAACCGTGGGGCCAGTTTGTCTCCAAAAATTTTGTAGAGGTCTGCAGGTAGGCCGTCCGACCCTGGTGCTCTGCCCGCCTTAAGGTCTTTGATTGCTTGTTGTAGATCTTCTAGGGTTGGAGGTAGATCAATAGTGGCACTTTCTTCTCGAGTGAGATTGGGGAGTGGGAAGGAGTCCAGATACTCTTGCAGTTCTTCTGTTGATACTCAGTCCATGTTCGTGTAGAGCTTGCTGTAGAAATTTCGGAACACCTCATTCACCTTTAGGTAGTCTACATGCGTCAAGTCTTGTTCGTCTGTAATGCTGGTGATTTGTCTGTGTCCTTGTTCTGTCTTGATGAGGTTGGACAACAGCTTGCCGGATTTCTTGCCCTCTCCATATTTCCTGGCTGATTGGTTCTGATGTGTACCACACCTCTTGTTCTGCTAGTGTCATGAATTTAGCAAGGGCTTCATGCAGCCTGGCAAGTGTTGCAGGTTCTGGTACTCTTGTGTATACTGTCTCTGACTCTTTAATGTGGTCTTCCGTTAGGGCTAGCTTGGCGCGTATGTCTTTCAGCGTGCCGTGAACCTTGGAGATCAGGTGTCCTCTTAGCCACGCTTTAAAGGATTCCCAGATTGTTTGTTTGTTTGATTTCACCAAGCCTTGGTTCCGGTCGAAGAAGTCCTGCACTTCGATCCGGAATGCTTCGTGGAGTGAGACATCTCGTAGGAGGCCATGGGGCATTCTCCATAGGTGGCGTTCTGGTGTGCGTGACCCGATCTGGATTTCAAGTACCACTGGTGAGTGATCCGAGAGTGTTCTAGGTAGTATAGTGCATTCCTTCAGTCCCGAGATGCAGCTTGTGGAGCAGAGCAAATAGTCGATTCTGGAGCTCGAACCATGGACATATGAATGAAATATGTAGTCTCTGGTGTTGGGATGCAATTCTCTCCAGGCATCTGCAAGCGGTAGAAAGGACAAGTCCTGTTTTATGGTTAGTGCTGCTTTCGAGTTTGTCCGCTGCGCTGTGGATGTCCTGTCAAGTGAGGGGTCCGGTATAGTATTGAAGTCTCCACCCCATATCACTCTTGTTTCTTCTGTTGGGGATATTAGAGTCACAATCTGCTGATAGAACTCTGGTGTGTCAACGTTGGGCCCGTAAGTATTTATGATTATTAGTTCCTGCCCATGTAATGAGCCCCATATTATTACAAATCTTCTGTTTGTGTCTAGTTTGTTTTTTTGCACCTGGAATCCAAGTCTGCGGTGAATCAATATCAGGACTCCCTGTGACTGCGACAAGTAATTTGTCGCGAAAAAGCTGTGGGCCCCAAGCACTGTCGAGTGAATTGGCCATTTGCTCCGTGGTGTGCGTTTCTTGCAGCAGGAGAATATCGATTCTGTGTCTATTGGCATATGCGACTATTTTTCTGGCCTTGATTGGTTTCAAGAGTCCCCTCACATTCCAGGATAGGAGTCTGGTGCTTCTGGTTATTTGTTGAGGTGCCATTCGTGAGAAATCTGTAATGTGCTCATTATTACCTCAGTATTGTGGTAGTCTTCTTACCTTTGCAACTATGCCAGGTTTTTCTTGTTATTGTACCAACAGTTATTAACTATACGAACATTTTGGCAACAAGACATTGTCCTGTACCGGCAACTGGCCAGTTTCCTCCCTTCGCCCAACCCTCACCTCCCCCCCAATCGGGCGGTGTAACCCACAAAACCATATGCAATTTTGCAAGAGAACTTTAACTGGAGTGGAGGAGGGGACCGTGTGGACCCGACCTATTGCAGAGCCGCGGCTTCAATTGACTTGTAGATTGGTGTGCTACTATTTTGCGATTTTGGGCACTCTGGGCTTTGCTTCTCTTCCAGTGTCTTTTGTTGGGACGTACATTTCAGGTCTCGTTAGGTGCTTCCGGAATGTGGCCGTCAATAAATGTTATGGCGTCTTCTGGTGACTCAAAAAACTGCATTTTGCCTGCCTGCTGGATGTGTAGCCTGGCAGGGAACAGCATTCCGTATATTATTTTCTGTTCTCTAAGTACTCTTTTCACAGGGTCAAAGGATCTTCGCACAGTTTGTACTCCCATTGAAAAATCTGGATATATGTGGACGCGGTTAGACTCAAAGGTTAGAGGACCCTGTTCACTTGCCAGGTGGAGGATAAGATCCCGGTCTCTATAGCCGAGTAGCCTTGCTACAATCGTTCTTGGTGGTGCTCTGGGCTTGGGTAGAGGGACTGGTGCCCGTGTGCTCTTTCAACCAGGAATTGCTTTGAGAATTGTTCGTCTGGAAATAGTGAATGGAGTAGATCTTCCAGAAAGTGTTCCATGGGCACATTGGTCTTGCGTTCTGCCACCCCGACCACTCTTAAAATATTACGTCTAGATCTGGATTCTAAATCCTCACATTTATTCTGGAGGGCCTTGACTTCTTTTTGGTATTAAGTTTTTTGATGTTTGTGCGGATAGAAGCGATGTTTTCGCCGATGTCATCTAGTTTGGCGTTGATGGCTGCAAATCCTTTTTTCCATAGCTGCCATGTATGGAGCCATACGTTGTGTTGAGGGGTCAGGGAAGGGTTGCTGGATGGTTCGGTGGTTTCAGTATTGTGGTCTTGGTTGGGGGAATTGGCAAATGCGTCAATAGGACCCTTTTTCTTTGTTTTTGGCGCCACCAGCCATGTTCATGTGATAGACGGGGGTTATTTTTTTATTTTTCCCCCAGACCTAGGGGCCTATAGTTGAAAGCAGAAGAGAGCTGGTTCCCTGACTGTGGTATGCAGTGGTTGTAAATGGAGCCAGGTAGTCAGACTTAGTGTAAGCCCCTCGATGTTTCGATGGGTGTAGCTGGGGGTTGAAGGGAGGGTTTATGTTCCGGCTCCTTGTTCCGGAAATTGGTGCTTCGATGAGGAATCTGTGGGGCACTTGTCAGGAGGAGATGAGGGCTGTTTTGCACCCTTACTGGTGGTGTATTGGTTGCGGTTCGCCTGTAGTTCGTGGGCGGTGAACTGGTTATTTTGACTGCATGTGTATTGCAGCAGAGTGGCCCTCCAATATACGGAGTGTGTTTCCAGGATTGGCGGCTGACCCTCTGTTATATAATAATTCCCCAAGAAGCAGGCTGCAGGGCGAGGTGGCGGCCCGTATCAAATGTCTTGTGTTTGCCAAGTGGCCAAGTTAGTGGGTAGGGGGGACCACGGTCCGTGGCCACAGTGGGGACCACAGTGTTATCTTCCCACCCCCACGTACCTTAATGGCTGCCCCCGCTCCAAGAGTTAAGTCCAGCGGTGTTGGGATCTGGTCCGCCACCGGGGAGCGGAGCAACCAGAGCGCGAGTAATGCGTTCGGTCTTGCCCTAGAGGCCCGCTTCGACCCAGTGCAGCAATGTGCGTGGTACTTGTGCTGGGGCGATCCTCGTCGTCTGACGGGGTTGTAGCTGCCCAGCGCTTGAACCCACGCAGTGGGAGGCGATGCAGGGTCTCGCTCTCAGCTCGTCACCTCCAGGAGACTATTGCAGCATTCGCGCTGCTCGCAGGGAACAATCAGGCAACAGTGGGCGGTCCTGCATACAACTGCTGGGCTTTTCATGGGGCTCCGGCCTCAGGAGGATTTCTGCGCGAAGACACGCAGCCGTTAAGCGGGATGCCTGAGTTTGTGGACGGTGCTTCTCATGAACGGAGTGCCGGACAGCTCTCAAAGTAGCCCTGGTTGTGCTGGGGGTATTCATGCACCTTCCCACTTGTATGGCGGTGTCAGCAGCAACGCCGTTCTGCTGAGTTTTTAAATCAGGATATTTACAGCCGCGCAGCTCGTAGGTCAGGTGGCCATCTTGTTCGGCGCATCACAGCGCCCCCCTCCTTCTAAGCTATGCTCACATCAATAACCCAAATTGTGGACCCTGTAATGTTGAACGGGCAAACTAGGGCCACCAACAGAAATGCTATTGTTCTCCCAAATTCGGGATGCACAAATTATCAACACTAGCCTCAGAACTAATATTGGCTGACAACTAGTACTAGGAGTGTCATTGACATATAGTGCCTATCTAATAATGGATACTGGCAATTTAGGGCCAGCAATGGATATGCCAGGTTATTCTCAAAATGATGATTTAATAATTGTAACACTTGCCTAACAACCAATGTAGCATGAACGTGGTTAATATTCTACTGCATGTGCAAGGGGAGACACTTACACTTAGTTTCCATCTAATAATGGATGTTAGCAATCTGATTTGCAGCTAATTCTATGTCAAACACACATCCCCATCTAGTACATCCGTATTTGAGTCTGCGCAATAATTTATAACCCAAATAGGTATCCAAGTCTAATCGGGCAATATAGGGCCAGCAATGCATGCGCTAGCCCTCTCTGAAAATAGCAAATACGTAACTACAATATTAGCTGAATTACATCATATGCAATAATTCCTCAAGCAACTGAGGACGAGCCATGGACCTGCCAGGCTGTCCTGGTAATAGTGAAAAAAGAATAAATCTGTACTATAGCTAATCAACAACATGTGCAATGGCACACACTTAGATCCACTTTCCATCCTATTAATGGATAGTGGCTTCCGATATGCGGCCAATTGTGAGTGTAGACAGAATTGTTTCTTATTTCTAATAAGCGAGCGCACACTGCCATTAAGGTGAACAACGCCTAGCATTGTTGGGTAACCATCATGGATTTATGCTGATATTCCAAATAAGTAAACACACAAGGAGCGCAGGTCATGTGATCCAATAGGTGAATTAGGGAACCCTTACCATTGACCGATCCAGGCACCAGGCTAATAGCCAATAGCAGTCATCGTAAGGGAAATAAATAATTCTTTCACGGCATCAGTACGGGCTTGACCGAACAACCAGCAGACTACTGTTGAGACGCCAGAGCCACCTAGCCTTCAAGGTAAGCGGGACACTGAAGGGTTATATTGTGCTCACCATGATGTGAATGAAATAAGATTGAGAGAAAGTAATGTTCATGTAACAAGCTCTGTGGGCTCAAGGACCGATGGCAACAGTGAATCTTCACTTTTGCATGGTCCGCTATTAATTACTGGGGGGCACTGACTTATCTTCACATCACTATCAGAAGAACTCAGATCCATTTGTGTTAAGGAAGTCTCAGGCAATACGCAGTACATTAAAATGACGGTAACAAAGGATATCGCATTTTATAATTTAATTATTGTTTAGCTGCACTACCACTGCCGACCGACGTGTGAACAAGCAGCACACAAAGAGGTAATCACTAAAGAAAGCGAATGACCATCTTTTCAATTGCCTTATAGTTACTCGACCATAATGTCTCCACGTGTCCTCCTGAAACGCGCGAGTAAGTACAGCATATAATACATATGAGGTGTGGATGCAATCTTAAATACTTAACATGGCTAAGTCCACCCATGCGGGCCCTAGCTGCACATTCTTTAGCTGCATTACCCCAGCCAACCCACGTGTGCCACAGCAGCACGTGAGTAAGTCATTACCATAAAACCCAATGACCCTCTTTTACTAGCTTTATAGTTACTAGACCACAAGTTGTCCACCAGGGTTTGGGGACGCCGGAGCAAGTCTGCACAAATTACGAATGAGGAATGGATACCATCTTAAATATGCACCGCGGCTGGTAGCTACCAGCACCTCCGACTACTGTTAACCACCTATGTGGGGGCCCTAGCTGCACATTAGGTAATAACTCTGAGGCACCCAGTACAGGCCTCACCAACTGCATGAACCACATAAGTATCATGATCCATAGCGCATGTTTCAATCTCCACAGAAACACGTAATAAATCAAGCGCTAAGCATGGCCTATTACTGGCTTTACAATTGGGACCCTTACCAACTAGCCAATCCCTATTGGTATTACCAAACAATCTATGGGACAGGATTGCCCCCGAGACATAAATACTTTGCATAACCGCCAGAGAGGTGGTCAGGATAACTCTACAAACTTTAAAACTTCAGACAAACCGACAAGTCACTTTCCATATGTTATTCGGAATATGACACTTGAATCAATGAAATAATGAATATCCAAAGCTACCATTGCAGAACGAACCATTCTCAATTTCTTTTTCCCGGATGCACTAATCAGTGCAAATATTCACCATTGGCTACATAACACCAAAACATAATACAGAGGAAATCACCACTTTTTAGGTGAGCTCACAACATTACTAATTCAAGCATACTGATTTAAAATGAAATTTCAAACATAGTATGTGGTCCAGCTGCAAACTAACAAAATCTCCCTTTGGTTTTTTCCCCCTTGTGCTGATATGTCTCTCATGCTCTACAATGTCTATTATTTCAATTGGTATGCAATGCATACAACAATCACCCAATAACCTGTAATTATTTTACTGCATACTTATAATGGGATACTTAATATGACTTATGATGTCAGAAACCTGTGTCTTTGTGAACATATACACATGTCACCACACACATCCACTAAATCACTTATCACTCTGCACTTGTCACCCTTGTGTTTGGATATGATGATCAACATTTGAACAAACAATGTATGCATGATAATGAATGCAGCCTTGATAAAGACTCTCTCCGTCGGGCTTCATCTCTTATCCCCCCATCAGCCATTTTGGATGTGCTATGGCAGACCAGGGAGCTAGGTTCATCTGCTCCGTTTCGGGGCTCCAAGGTGTTTCGGGAGCCCGTTCTGCATTCAGTGAACGCTCCGGAGCTTCCCACAGCTGTTGCTGCAGAGCTAGCCTCAGTTGAACGGCGGAAAAGCTTATTTTATTGTTTCGTGCTGCGTGTCCCACACAGAGGCCATCAGAGGAGCTGCCACATAGCTGGCGCTCCTGGCCACCCCCCCCCCCCTTGAACCCAAACCCAGCCTTTTGAAGTTTTCCTGTTTGTTCCTTGCCTGCAATATTTCCTGACTTCAGTCCATATTTGTAGTGCCCGTTTTTAAGTACTCTGAGTTTCCTGAGTCCCTCGTATTCGCTGTGTTGGCAGCGACCCATCTTGCCTTAGTACTTTGCCTTGTGTATACTGATATTCCAGTCTCTGCTTTGTACTTTGTTTCTCTATCCTGTCCTGTACCTGGTTATTTCTCTATCCTGTCCTGTACCTGGTTATTTCTTTCAACGCTGCTTTCTACCTGTATTACATCTTGGTCCACTGTTGTGACTCCACTTTGAATCTGTTTACATTGTGATCCCTGGGTTGGTGTCCATTCAGATCAGATAAGGGAAAGACTTCTGTTGCCTTCACCTAGTCCTTTGAAGTCTTACCTGCCTCAGTATATGGTCTCCAGTTTTACCTTTGCACTGAGTACAACAGTTTATTTGGCACGCCTAACAGTAAACTGCTGGTACCGATCCCAAGGGCTTTCCTTAATCCCTCAAGACCCCTAATCATATTCCAGTACACCTTTAATTCTGATCAATCCGTATTGCCCAGTGTATTTGCTTGTCTTTGCTTTCTCTCAGTCTCTTTGTTTACAGCCAGCTTCTCTACCCCTGCAGTTCGTGAGAATACCTGTTTCAACTCAGATCAGCTTGGTATGTACCCTGTTTCTGTTATATGCTAGCATTAATTCCGGAATTTCCCCTAATCTACAGTGCATACTGAGAGATATAGCCTTTGCCCTGTGCTCCCCGGCCAGATTTCTGACAATTTCTCCTTTAAACCAATCACTGTCCTCTGGGTCATACTGCCTGTTAGGGAGAATTCTCTGTTTAGGCTGAATTTCCCTACCTAGTGAGTCCCCCAGCAGCTTTGCTGGATTTCTGGGGTTTCTTTTTTTCTCCTGCCAAGAGTGAGACTCTTTTACCCTCACCCTTGGACCTGTTGAAGTGTGTTTTCTTGGTTAAACCTTGTGTTGAATGGGCTATGGGGTCTTTTACTCCATAGGGCCTCATGCATTTTTGTGATGTGGGTTACACAGCACCCTCTGTGCCGTGACCCAGGGGTGTCCTAGGGACTCCCCAACATAGACTCCATACCCTGGGACTGACTACTGTCTCCCAGGGCATGTAAAGTCACCAAAGACTTTGCTAGTCTTGAATCCTGAACAGAACCAGTACAAACCATCATATTGTGGACGTACTGGCTGGGGCAATTCGATTGCCCCAGGGTCTGTTAGTCGAGGGGGCACGTCTCCGTCCCCCCTGATCGAGTTTTGGCTGGTGGCAGTGGAAACTACTTTTTATATTCGACCGCAAATATTTCCCTATGGGATTTCCCATTGTTTTAGGCTAACACATTTAATTATTTATTTACGGTAGCCTTAAACATACCGCCGGTATATATTTATTATTATAAATCCGGTTGGGACTTTTTGCCAAAACTTGATTCTAAAATGGCGTTGGCGTTCGCCTCTGTAACTCTGACCCAAAGTGGAGCCCTTTGTTCCACTTTTGGCGGGCTTCTCCACAGAAGCCCTCCAAAGTGGTGCCACTCTGTCTGGGGTACTTAGGAGGGGTGGAGGGGGATTTAGGCACCCTGGACTGAGTTACCTTGGTAACTCAAGTCGCACTCCGTCCTGATTGGCCCAAGTGGTGAGCCGGCCGGCTCACCACTTAGCCTGTTTGAGTGACAGCTAGGCTGGGTGAATGGGGGTTTACTGCATAAAAGCAGGGCTTTGGGGACTGGAACTTCAGAAGTCGCCACAGGACCAAGAATCAGACGAGGGAAGAGCTGAGCCGACCTGCTTCGACGACACCACCCGGTGGAGCCCTGCTGAACCGTCTCACCACCTTTCCCGACGACGAGGAGAACTCTTAACGGAGTGGCTCCTTCCCTTGACTGGTGGGGACAACCAGTTTTCACCTTCTTTCCGCTTCTCGAGGTATCTCGTGGCCGCCTTGCCCGTGCCAAGCACCCCGGCAACCGGAATACCACACTTTTACCCCTAACCGCGAAAGTCGGTACAACCCTTTAACCGGAGGACTCCGCGGCTGGTTTCTTCCCGGGCAGTGCAACGACCTTCTTCTTCTGCTCTTCAGCGAGAACTTCTTCTCCCCTGGCCGACGTCGAGCCTTGCTGCCACTGCCTGGAACAACTGCCACCGCTGGAGGATCCTTTCCGCTTAAGGTACCGTGTTCCGCCTGGCTTCCCTTGCCACCGACTGTACGGGGTAGATTTAGCCCCCGGCTTTCGAACCTGGGAGTGCCTGGGACACCCTGGCTAAACTTTCTAAGCCACTCTAAACTCTTTGCAAGACTTTGAATCCCTACTAACAGTGTGATCTTGGGCACATTTTCGCTCCGGCTACTCTAAGAGTGGGCCCTGCCTAGTGACTTTTGCTCACCTGTGACTTTGTACTTCTTTGAGCCTATTGCAAGTGTTCTGGACCTTAGAGTGGTGTGTTTAACCTATTTCTGTTTCTTTTATCCCTTTCTTGAACCTACTAGGGTGACATCTAACGTTAAGCACTCACCTCTGTTCGAATTATGTGGTGTTAACCTAGAGTTGTCTAGATAGGAGTAAGGGTTGAAACTGCTTTCATTATAACTGTGTTTTAAGTGTTTTTACTATATTTTTGCTAGAGTGATTTCAACTTATGTGTGTTTAATAAATAAATAACTATATACTTTTGAAACCAAGCTCTGGTCAGTGTTTGCTTGTGCTATTGTATTTGGGTACCTATGGTGTATACTTTACATACTGCCTAACTCTTCTTGAGGGAAGTCTGACTGCTCAGCCACAGCTACCAAGTACATCTGGGTGGTGCAGACTGCTACCAAGTGGGTTTACTGCTATACCTGTAGTCTTAAATCTTTTGCAGTGTTCCCCAAGGGAACTGCACAGGTTTCTGCCTAACACTGCCCCATCCAATGACCATCCTCTCCGTAAGCCCTTCCTCTGGCAGCCGCCATCTTCAGATTTTTACTGCACGCATCAGTGTTGGGTTTCCTAGAGTTTGCTCTCTGAGTATTTGTAGGTTTTTTTCGTGGTTTTCGACTGAACAAAGTTCAATTTTAATTTCTACTGGCCCGTGTGCTCTTTTCTTCATCTGCCGACAGCATGGATCCGTTGTCGTTGAATTTCAGAGCCCCTCAAGGTCGAAGATCGACGAAGATTCGAGAAGGCCATCAGGCCTTCTTCGTGCCCTCCGACCATTATGGACAAGAAGGAGGGAAGGTCCCCTTTCAAGCACTGCACCAAATGCGTGCTGCGGAACGTGTTTGTGGAGGACAAGCACCTGCAATGCCTCTACTGCCTGCACCCGGACCACATGGGGGTGGAGTGTGAAATTTGCCTCGGTTTCTCCAAGAGGACGACTAGGGACAGGCACAGTAGACTGGCAGCGTGGCTCAGCGCCCAGGCCTCTGCCCCATGCGATAAGCAGGGTCATACCTCACCCAGGACCGGCTGGTCCAAGGATCGGTCTTCTAAGTCCTGTGAGGGTGCCTCATCCGTGGGGGCCAAAGATGAGGCCAAGAACCGCAAGTCCGAGTCCACCGGGTTTGCCATGGAAGCAGGTCCCAAAGTGGATGTGGCGTGCTCAACATCACCATCCGCCTCCATTGCCAGCCGGCAATCGAGCTCCTCCTCGAAGAGGAAGTCATCTACCCCGGCTAAACTTCGTGAGAAATCCGAGAAGCTGCCAGCAGAGGAGAAAACGGCCGAGCAGCCCAAGCCGGACCCATCGGCTCAGGCTAAGACCTCGCCGACGATGGAGTTGGAGACTGCTGCAGCTAAGGGCGCTGATCCTGTGAATGTAGCCCCCACAGCTCAGAAGGTGTCCCTAACCCCAAGGTGGCAAAGTCTGCTGCCACGCCAGAAGGGGGGGAAACTGGTTCAGGCCCCAGTTCAAGACCCTCGGGGGAGAAAAGGGGGGGGGCGAGGAAGCCCCAAAACAGTCCTCCCAGGCCGTCGCCCAAGCCATGGAGGTCTCATCCACAGATGACGAAGACCAGGAGTCCTTACACATGGTCCACAAGGACGTGGAAGAGGACGGCGATGACGGCACAGGGCATAGTTTTCCCGTTCTGCCATCTCGGCTAAGGGACATTTCCTTGGGTATTCTGTTGACTCTACACATGTTGGTGTCAGAGATCCAGTTGAACATGCCTCTGCTTCCGGTGCCTGTGGTTCCCCAGGTCCCTGATCAGCCTCCAACGAAGAAAAGGAAGCTTCATCCGACGCCCCGGTCCAATCTCCGCCACATCAGGTTCCTTCTCCCCCAGCAGACCCAGACACAGGTACTGGGACAGATACGGCAATGACAATGGAAGATGACGAGGATATCGTCGCACTGGATGGCAAATCCCCAAATTTGATGCTCCACATAGGGTGTCTGCTCCGGATGAAGTGGGATCATTCCACTCCATGATCTCAAGAGCTTCCGAGCTATTCCAACTGATGCCCGAGGAAACTAAGAAGGTAGGCTTCTTGTACCAGCGGCGCGAGGCCAAGAGAAAGACGGTCATGGTGGTACCACTTCTGGGCGACGTTTGGGAGGAGGGCCTGACCCTCATGACGAACCCTTGCATGGCTCCAACCAAATGAGATAGGCTAGAAAAGAAGTATTGGGTACTGGACTCTGCACCCAAGTGCCTGAGGTCACAGCCATTGCCGGATTCGGTGGTATCGGCGGCCGTGAGGAAATGGTCAGCAAACCCGTCCTCGTCGTCTTGGTCCCTCCAGACAGCGAGGGGAAGAGGATGGACTCCATGGGAAGGAAGATGATTTACACCACGGCGTCCACTATCAAGGTGGCCAACGCACTGGCAATCCTAGCCAGGTACGACAGGGAGTTGTGGTAAAGCTGGGGCCGATTTTGGAGTTCCTCCCCGACAATAAGAAGATGGAGGCAATCGCTCTTTTCCAGGAAGGGTAGGTAGTATATGATCATGCCATCACAGTGGCGTTGGACGTCGCTGACACAGGGTTCTGGCAAATGGGTAACAGTGTCTGCCTTTGTCGCCAAGGCTGGATGAAGGCCACAAATTTCCGCCAGGAGGTCCAAGTGAAGGTACTGGACATGCCCTTTGACGGAGATGACCTATTTGGAAAGGTCGTCAACAAGTCCCTCCAGGCCATCAAGGCAGATAAAGAGACAGCCAATTTCCTGGGCACCCTCCGGCAGCACTGCTTTTCTTTTGTATCCTCCAGAGGAAAGTCGAGCGGATCTTCCAAAGGTTTCTCCTCATCGTACCGACAGCCTTCCAGATCCACGACTCAGGAAGCCTACAGAGGCCGTTCCCAGGCCTACGGTAGCAGAGGACTGCATTGCTGCTACCCGCAGGGCAGAACGCGGCTCCGAAGCAAGCCTGGACCGACCAGGAAGTAGGGTGCCCACCCGTGCACCCTGCTGGGAGGCTGGCTGATGAGGTTCGTCAGCTAGTGGAGAAAGATCTCCACCAACAGATGGGTGCTGGACGCTCTCGCCCAAGAACATACCCTGGAGTTTCAGCACAGGTGTCTGCGGATCCCTCTGATGGCATGTCAGGAGCAGCACATCCATCAGCTCCTGGAAGAGGTAGGGGCCATGCTGTGAAAAGGGGCAATAGAGCTAGGTTCCCAGTGACTCTGGGGCTCTCGGGTCTATTCCAGATACTTTACAGTCAGAAAGAAGACCAGGGGGCTGGAGGCCCATTCTAGACCTATGACGTCTGAGCAAATACCTTAAGTCCCAAAAATTCATGATGTTCACGTTGCAACATGTGCTCGGCCAACTGGAAAAAGGAGACTTCATGACATTTCAGGACCTGGAGGACGCCTACTTCCACGTCCCCATTCACAGGAAACACTGAAAATGCCTATGCTTCATAGTGCAGGGACAGCACTACTAGTTCAAGGCCACACCTTTCGGCTTGAAGTCGGCCCCCAGAGTGTTCACAAAGTGCCTGGCACCAGTGGTGGCCCATCTACACCTACAGGGCATACACGTATACCCATACCTGGACGACTGGCTGATTCGCACCTGCTCGCAGGAGCTGGCCCAAGAACACATGGAGGCGACCGTCCAGCTACTAACGAATCTGGGATTCTCCATCAACTGTCCAAAGTCCGGCTTGAAGCCATCACAGAACGTGCTGTTCCTGGGTGCCAGACTCAATACAGTGTCTTGCCTGGCAACGCCCTCGGAGTAGAGGATAGCAGCCATTCCGGGGAAGGTGCAGCAGCTGTCGTCAACGACCGCCACAGTGCGGACCATCAAGTTGTTGCTGGGCATGATGTCGTCCTGCATCTACCTCGTTCGGCTCTGCAGGTTGCAGATGCGACCCCTTCAGGAATTCCTGGACGCCCACTGGATACAGGTGTCCGGAAGCTTCACGGATAAGATTTCGCTCACTGACTAATTCCGGCGAGTGATAGTATGGGGGGGCATGCGCTCCAATATCGCCCATGGCACAGGATTCCAGAACCTAACATACCAGGAGACGGTCACACGGACGCCTCCCTAGAGGGATGATGAGCGCACACCGGACGTCTGAACGCCAGAGGCCTGTGGTTGCCAGAGAAGGATCTTCATATCAACATCCTGGAGCTATGGGCAGTGTTATGGGCTCTCAAGTTGTTCTTCCGGTCTCTGAAAGGCAAGTTGGTGAGGATTTTCACGGACAACACCACCACCATGTTTTACATCAGGAAGCAAGGGGGCATTGGATCCTCAGTGCTCTCCAAGGAGGCACAGGACTTGTGGAGATGGGCCGTCGGACAGGGGATGTCCCTCGTCCCTATTCACCTGGCGGGAGTCAAGAACACCATTGCAGACTCCCGAACAAGGGAACTGTGCTCCTGCAACGAGTTGGAGCTTCATCAGGATCAGGTGGACCGCCTGTTCGCCGAGTGTGGCAGGCCCCAGATAGATCTGTTTGCGACAGTGACAAACTCAAAGTGCAGGAGGTTTGCCAGCAGGTTCCACCAGCCGAGCAGCCTCTGGAACGCTTTCCCCTTTTAATGGGAAGGACTGTGCCTGTACGCATTCCCTCCATTTCCTCCTGCTACGAGTCTTCAACACACTCAGAACATGTCCATGCAAGATGATACTCGCCGCCCTGGCGTGGCCAAGGCAGATTTGATATCCGGACCTTCTTAGTCTGTCAGCGTCGCCCTGGTGAAGCTGCCAGTAGATCTTCTCACCACCGAAGGAGGCACAATCCTGCATCACGACCCAGGGTTGCTGAACCTGAGGGCTTGGCTCCTGCAGCCCTAGAGTTTGGTGGATACAAGTTGCCTGCGGACTGCAGAGAGGTCCTCGCCAAGGCCAGGGCATCGCCGACTTTGAAGTGCTACGGTCACAAGTGGAAGCGTTTCACTACGTGGTGCTGGTTGCAGAAGATTAGCCCACAGTAATTGTGGTCCCTTTGTGTAATCTCTGCTACTGCTCATATACTCTTGAGATAAGCCTGGCTGCTCCGCTACTGCTACCACTTTAACATAGTAGTACAGCCTTGTACCAAAGGTAAAACTTGTATTGCCACCTGTAGTCTTAATTGTGTGTAGTGGTCCCTAAGGGCACGGCACAGGATTCTGCCTAACAGTGTGCCCCTGCTAGACATCTGCAGTGCTGCTACGCGGAGGTCCACGCTCACCTTTACAAAGTTTTACTGCGTCGACAGGGATTCCAGGGAGGAGTCCAGGGTCGGTCAGGCAGTGCTACGCAACCTGTTAGCTTGAGGTGATTCTGTACCAGAGGTAAGAGTTAATTGATTCTGTTGATCCTTGCCACCTCCTGTGGTTGTGTAATGTTGTACTGCTACGTATTCTTTATTTGTGAGCATGTGAATCCATGCCAGACTCATGCTGGAGAAGGAACAAGTTACTTACCTGAAAGTATTGTTGTCCGGCATGGGTCTGTCATAGATTCACATGCAAATTAAAGTCAATAGGCCTGCGCCAGTGTCAAGTGGAACAGGGTTCCTGTTGCTGAGGATCACACGGTTAGTACAGTTCACGATTCAAGATTGCCAGGAGTACTTGGATATTGTCAAAAGAGGAAGGAAGATAAGGACAAGCCTTTGGTGAGGAGAAAATGGTTCCCCCTAATTCCTCAAAGTCAGAAACAGTACCTTATTCTTATGAAGAAGAGCTGGTGCCACGGCAGTTGTTCCTGGTAGTTTCCTGCAGACTCACGGTTCCTGGAGCTTCAGTCGTGGTGACAAGAAGGACGACGTCTGGAGCAATCTGCAGTACCCAGGGATGAAGCCAACAGCAGCAAAAGCAACGGTGAATAAAAGGTGCGCTCCTTTAAATCAGGAGATGCTCTTCAGATGGCTATCTGGACCACTAAAGCAGTGTGCAGCGATTTCGACCAAGAAGGGGCGTCTCTGGCTGATTGAAATGAGCTGGTTAATCCCACCAGGCTCAAGGGAAGAAGATTCTGGACTGCATATTCTCTTGTCATTGAAGGGTAGATAGGATAGCTCAGGACTGCAGCATGGCTTCACCGGAACTCGGTAGTTGCAGCAGCTGTCGTCTTCTCCGCTTCTCTTCGGTTCCTTATAGTTCAAGTAGCGACTCTGACTTCCAGCCCAAGAGTCCTGCCTTTTATGTGGAAATCCCCCATTCACACAGCCTGGCTGTCAATCACACGCAATGTGCGACTTGGGTTTCCAAGGAAACCATGTGCAGGGGGTGACTACACCCCTCCATCACATTCAGCCCACCTAGACACCAAGGCGCCAAGAGGAGGGTTTCTTCAGAGAGGCCCGCCAAAAGACGGTGAACAAAGAAGGCAAACCTGGTTTGCCGTGCAAAGTAAAACACAAGAAGGCCTTTAACAAAAAGAAATGGCGAATAAACCCGACCGGAGCCAAAAGAAAGAGTATTTGGTCAAGCGGGTTTATATTCGAGGCTAATATAATAGCCTGGAACAGTACCACGTTTATATAGTATAATCGCGGTAGAAAAGTTAGGGTAGATACCACTGCCACCAGCCAAGTCTAAATGTTAAAAGAGCAAAACAAAGTTCAGAGAGGCACAGACAAAAAGGGATAGGAATTAACCCTTTCCAGTACTCCATGTAAGATGGGGTGTACTGGGTCTGTAGTTTTAAAGTGACTACATAAAGGTAATGGCAACTTTACCTATTTCTGGGGGACAGTAGTCAGCCCCAGAAAAATTGAGTCAGTGGGAAGTCTCAAAGACAACCTTGTGTCACTGCACTGAAGGTGCTGGGTAACACACACAAAAAGGTGGGCTCATGGAGTGGTGTTCTCCAGAACCCAAGATCACACAAACAGTAGAAATACACATGGCATAACACATTTAAGAGTGGGGAAAAAGGCTCACACTCTTACCAGGTGGAAAAAATAAACTCCAGAAATCCAGCAAAGCTGCTGGGGGACTCACTAGGTGAGGGGAAATTAGCCATAGAATGAGAATTCTCCCTAACACAGACGTTTTTGTGCTTTGTGCCGGGAGAGGAATCTAGGACCTTTTACTTCTCCAGCATTGGATCTTTCATGGATTCACATGCCGTGAATATTCCCCGTCGTCTGGCTGGGAACCTCGGTTACTTTAACCTAGCTTTTTCCTATGGAAAACTTTTTAGTGTCCCATCAACGTCCTTTTTGGGTGATTTCGTCCCCACCAATAGGATGTAGGGTATAAATAGCCCCGCCCCCGCAGCTTCCCTTCGGATTTCAACCGTCTCCAAACTGTTGGGATCACCTCCTGTTCGTCGTGATTTTGCGTGTGCTATTTGGTATTGAGATGGCTTCTGGGGCTCCAAAGAAGTCTCTGTTCCCGCCCTGTGCGACTAGTGGGTTGAAGAAGGTGTATGAGGGTTACGGGCATATGGATTGTCTCTACTGCCTTTACCCCATCACTCGGCACACACTTGCGAGATTTGTCGAGGGTTCTCGCAAAAGACTCTTAAGGACTGCAATCGGCAGTTGGTCTGTTGGCTTACTGAGGGCACTTACCCAGCCTCGGAGGTGGGGTCGGTCCGGAGTCTGCCCTCATAGTGGCCTGTGCAGTCTGCGGAACATCGCCAGACGGCGTCGGCCGAGCCTCTGGCTAAGAAACCTCGTCCAGCACCAGCGTCGGAGGTGGTGAAGAGCAGCAGATCTTCTTCGAGTATACAGCTGTCGAAGGGTGCTTCATCTAAGCATGGTCAGTCAGACAAATCTCGAGGGTCTGGTGGTAGGCCCGAGAAGTCGACGGCGCAGGAGAAGGGCTTGGCCAAGAAGGACTCGTCATTGAAGCGCTCCTCTTCAGGGGACCATCACAGGTCGTCCTCTAGCAGGGAGTCCTCTAAACACCGGTCCAGCGCTGCCAAGCAGGCTGGGTCTCCGGTGAAATCTACAACGCAGGTGGTGGTTCCTGCGACAACCTCGTCGGTGGTGGTCCCGTTGTCGACGGTTGTTCTTCAATCCACAGTTCCGTCGCCGACGGTTGTGTCGTCGGCTCAGGCAATGACTGTATTTGATAAAGGACCAATGCTTTTCTCGTCCACGAGGATGGACACGGAAGGCTTGTTGCTGACAAGTGGCGTCTGGCAGTCTTCCGCCTTTGACTCGCTTATGCCTGACACCCTTCTACATCAGGAGACGGCAGCTTTTTTCGGTGTCCTCGGAGGTGGACGTTGACCGGGAGCCTGTGTTGGGGCCGTCGGCTTTGGGACTGCAAAGTGTTGGGCCTTCGACATCAGTGGCAGTGGGAGCTGGTCCTGCTAGTTACCCACTGTTGAATCCGCAGTCTATGTTGTCGCTCCAAGTTCTGTCCATGCTGCAATCGTTATTGGTCCAGCTGGATGCAAGGTTACCCCCTCTCAATGTGGTCCCGGTGGGACCTGTCATGGACGTTCCTGGTGTTCCACCACGTAGTTCTCCCTTGGCTGGGTTGCTGGTGAGAGAAGATTGTCCACGATCGTACCCTGGGGAGGGCGAACTGCCAGAGTCAGAGACGGACAGTGTTCCACTGGACACCATGTCTACTGGTTCATCGTCGCCGACGAGGGATGATGTGCTGGACTCGGACGGGGAGGTGGAACAGCCTCGGAGTCCGGCGCAGCCGTCCCCTCCCGATGTTGGGGCGTTCCACGCCATGATGGCTAAGGCGTGTGTGGAGTTTGGGTTGACTCCTGAGGAAGAACGGAAGGAGTGCTTCCTGTTCGATCACATGGGCAAGAGAAGGAAAGCTGTTTTCTCTGTGCCTATTCTGGACCATGTGTGGCAGGAGGGTCTGCGCACGATGCGCCACCCGTTTTCAGAGCCGGCTGTCAAAAGTAGACTGGAGAAAAAGTTCAAGGCCCCTGAATCTACCCCAAAGTGCTTAGTGTCGCAGCCCACTCCTGAGTTTCAGGTGGTGCCGGCGGCCAGCCGTAAGGCCCGGAATCAGCACAAGTGTTTTACTCCTCAGGACAGTGAAGCAAGGAGACAGGATGCCTTCAGGAAGAAGGTTTTGACTGTTGGGGCGACGACGGTGAAAGCGGCTAATTCCTTAGCGATCATGGCACACTATGATCCTGAGATGTGGCATAGGCTGGTGCCTATTTTGGAACATCTGCCGGAGGAGCACCATAAGACCGCCATGCTATTGGTGCGTGAAGGGGAGGAAGCTTCCAATCACAGTATAAATATTGCTGTTGACCTGGCGGAGTCCGGCTTTAAGCAGATTAACAATGGGGTAGTGCTTTGTCGCCAAGCCTGGCTAAAGTGCACTGACTTTCGCCTGGAGGTGCATTATAAAGTTATCGACATGCTCCGTGAGGGGGAGCATTTATTTGGGGAAAAAATGGATGAGGCCCTCAAAGGGATGAAGGAAGACCCAGAGACTGCTAAGTCTTTAGGGGCTTTACAGAGTGGGCGCTCTTTTCGATCCTTTCATCCGTTCCGGGGGGCTTCGGGTAATGCCCGGTTTGCTTCCACCAGGAACCGGGATTACAGTTAGTCAAGTTATTCCTCCCAGGGGTAACGGAGATCGGCGCAGTCGGCGCAGAAGAGTCGGGACTTTCAGGCTCAGCAGAAAAGGGGTTTGCAGTCCTCCACCTCTAAGGGGAGGCAGGCTAAACCACAACAATGACTGCCTTCAGGACAATCTACTGGGGGGCAGGGTGGTGATGCACGTGGACGAGTGGTGCAAAATTACGTCGGATCGTTGGTTTTTGGACACAGTGTGTCTGGGCCACTCACTGGAGTTCAAGTGTTCCCCGGTTTCCATTCAGCCGCTGAATACCTTGCAACCAGCCACATATTCACATCCTGCGACAGGAGGTAGTTCTTGTGCTCCAGAAAGGGGCTATAGAACCGGTTCCGGTGGCAGAGAGTGGCCACAGGGTTTATTCCCGCTACTTTGTGGTGAAGAAACCCAACGGCAAGTGGCGACCCAATCTGGATCTTCGGGCATTGAACAAGACTCTGCAACGCCTGAAGTTCAAGATGCTCACTCTTCAGGAAGTCATCCGATTGGTACAGCCGGACGAGTTTCTGGCATCATTGGATTTACAGGACGCATACTTTCACATTCCCATGCGTCGACAGCACCACAAGTTTCTGCGGTTTGTTGTAGGAGAAGATCACTACCAGTTTCGGTTACTCCCATTTTGTTTAAAGTCGTCCCCCAGGATGTTTACAAAATGTTTGGCACCAGTGGCAGCGTGGCTCCGACGGGAGGGTCATCACGTATACCCATACCTGGACGACTGGCTGGTGAGGGGTTCGTCACCAGGGGAGGCGCAGGAAAGTCTCAGAGCTACCATGCAGCTGTTGCAACGACTAGGATTCGCCATCAACTTTGAAAAATCATTTCTGCAACCTTCCCAGGACTTGGTGTTTCTGGGAGCAGAGTTTCAGACTCGCCTGGGACTTGTGAAGGCCTCCGGCGAGCGGGTCCTGAAGCTCCTACAAAAGGTGGCCGAGTGGAAGATCTGTGCAAGGGTGTCAGTCCGGACCTACATGTCGCTGATGGGGGGCCATGGCGTCGTGCATTCCTCTGCTACCAAACTGTCGTCTCTTCATGAAACCGGTGCAAGAGTTCCTCAGGGACCGGTGTGCTCAGACTTGAAGCTCTTGGTCCGACAAGTTTGTGATCACCGGCACTCTGGTGGAAGCTCTTCGCTGGTGGAAGTCCTTGGAAAATCTGTTTTGGGGCATGCCGTTGCTGGAGCCGGAGTTCCAATTTACGATTGTGGCAGATGCCTCTCAGACGGGATGGGGGCGCATCTCAGCAACGCGCAAGTGCAAGGCCTGTGGTCTCGGGAGGAATCTCGGTTCCACATCAATGTGCTCGAGTTGAGAGCAGTACATTGGGCCCTCAAGTTGTTTCTGCCGCGCATTCATGGTTCAGTAGTAAGGGTGTTTACAGACAATACCACCACAATGTTTTATCTCAGGAAACAGGGAGGCACGCATTCCAGGGTGCTGTCGAGGGAAGTGGGCTCTTTTGAACAAAATTGGCATTGTGGCTAATCATCTGCTGGGAGTGTTGAATGTGCAGGCAGATGCGCTCAGCAGGGATGTCAGGCAGCTGCACGAGCGGCAGCTGAAGGAGCAGCAGGCTTCCAGGATCTTCCGGAAGTGGGGCCATCCTCCATTGGATCTCTTTGCAACGGTGGAGAACAAACATTGCAGGAAGTTTGCCAGTAGGTGGGCTCACCCCGAGTCTCTGGTGGATGCGTTCTTGTTCCCGTGGATGGGCCGGTTCCCATATGCCTTTCCTCCATTTCCGCTCATCCGACGGACCCTCCAGTGGATTTGAAGATACCCTTGCCATGTGATTCTGGTGGCTCCGTTCTGGGCCAGGCAGCCGTGGTTCTCAGATCTCCTTCACCTGTTGGTGGCGGAGCCGATTCGGTTGGAAGCAACGCTGGACCTTCTGTCTCCGGACAGAGGCGCGGTGTGGCACCACAATCCGGGCTCTCTCAGCCTGATGTCTGGGCTCCTGACTACTCAGAGTTTGGCCGGGTAAGATTTTCCAGTGATTGTCGTCGAATTTTGGAGGCGGCACGGACACTATCCACGAATGTCTCCTATGCATGTAAATGGAAACGGTTTTGTGTGTGGTGTAAGGACCAGCCAGGGGTGAACCCTTTGAACATTTCCCCAGAACAAGTTCTCCCCTACCTGTTGCAGTTGGCGGAAAGGGGCCTGGCGTTATCCTCCATAAAGGTACACTTGGCAGCGATTTCTAGATTTACTTGGAGATGGCATGCGGCTCCTCTGTTTAGTGATTGCCTAATCAAGCATTTCTTGAAGGGGTTGTTTCGAACTATTCCTCCGGTCAAGAAGTTTGCGCCGGTGTGGAGCCTTAATGTGGTACTGTCGGTCTGATGAGACTGCCTTTTGAGCCGCTGTCGACTGCTCCTTTGCAGTTTCTGTCATGGAAGGTGGCTTTTCTGGTGGCAATTACTTCAGCCAGAAGGATATCAGAGTTGCAAGCGTTGATGGTAGACCCCCCATACTTGAGATTCTTGAAGGACAAGGTTGTTTTGGCCACCAATCCGCATTTTATCCCAAAAGTGGCAACGGCATTTCACAAACTCTCTTCTATTGTTTTGCCCTGGTTTTTTGCTTCAGCATCCACATCTGCAGAACGGGCTTTGCCTTCTCTAGACATAAAGAGGGCGTTGAAGTTTTATTTGAATTGTACTCATGATTTTCGAAAATCTAAACAGCTATTTGTGGCTTATGGGCCGTCCACCAAGGGACAGGCAATATCCAAGCAAGGACTTTCTCGCTGGGTGTAATCTGCTATCTCATTCTGCCACATTAAAGCTAGGAAGCCTTTGGGAAGGATTCCGAAGGCACACTTGACAAGGTCTACGGCTTAGTCGACGGCATTATGGTCAGGGATTCCGCTGGTGGACATTTGCCAGGCGGCCTCCCGGGCGGTGCTGCATACCTTTACCCGGCATTACTGTCTGGGGCAGCAGCATGGTGATGATGTGCAGGTGGGACGGGCGGCCCTGCAATGCCTATTTCATTAAGGTAAGACCCGCAGTTTTGGGGTGTTTATTATTGCACTTGATCACTGGATGGGTTTTTTGTCTCATGTATGTGATTCTGTTTCTGTATTGGTTTGCCTTTACACTCCACCATGCATGTTTGGTACTGCTATGTAATCTATTCACAGAATGTGAATCCATGAAAGATCCAATGCTGGAGAAGGGAGTAGTTTCTTACCTGTAACTCCATTTCTCCACCGTTGGTATCTTTCATGGATTCACATGCGCCCTCCGGCCGCCCCTGTAGGCAAACCTGGTTCGAGTTCCCTCTACTTTGGAGGTTAAAATCTGAAGAGAAGCCGCGGGGCGGGACTATTTATACCCTACGTCCTATTGATGGGGACTAAAGCACCCAAAAAGGATGTTGATAGGACACTACAGTGTCGAAGTTTTCCATAGCGAAACGCTAGGTTAAAGTAACCGAGGTTCCCAGCCTGATGACAGGGAATATTCACAGCATGTGAATCAATGAAAGATAGCAACGCTGGAGAAATGGAATGACAGGTAAGAAACTACTCCCTTGCTCCACTTTCTCTGTTAAGTAATTTCTTCTGTCGTTGGCTTGGACGGGCTTACAGATTGGTACAGTGAAGGGGTATCTTGAGGGGGTGGGGTGGCTCTTGTATATAGGGACACATTGTATATGCATTCTGTTACTACTACTATACTAGATAATTGTGAGCATTATTTTATCAAACTAAGACTAGACTATAGTACTTCCATCTGCTTTCATATTTTGTACAGGCCACTTCAAAAAAACCTCAATTTGAGCAACAATTTTTAGCGCTACTTAATGATACACTTAAACCTACCTCCCATATGATGATTGCCACGCGTAAAGAGGACAATTTTCCGTATTGGGTCCTCACGTATAACATCATAATATCCTCCCTTTTGGTGACTCCATGTCCTTGGTCTGATCATTTTTTGCGTCCTTTCACTTACACCCCCAACAAATGTCTGTTAATCGTAGACTGTGTAAGAGGAGGTACCTAAAAAATATTACTCCAGATGCCTTTGCAGCTATTGCGAAGTCCATTATAGCTAATTTTGTTCCAACTTTGGATGTAACCGAATCATTAAATATTGAAAGCCCAAGAGGGCCTGTTAATGGAATTGGCGCAGCAATCGGAGCGCTGAAAATAAATCAATCTATAAAGCTGCAGCTACAGTTACAAACAAGCCATTATCCTGGCCTAACAGTCAGATTATAACTGCATGATTGAAAATGCTAAGACTTGTTCGAGGGAGCTTTTTTCAATTCTGAAAAAACTAGAAAGGAAAAATGTGCCTAAGTCAGAGATTGTCAAAAGTGACTCCTAGTGTCAAACTATACAAGATGCATTGACGAGTAAAATTGAAAACCATAAACAGTCTATCAAAAAAAGACACCAATGTGTTGCATCTATAACATCTCTTATTAAAATCAGTTCCATCATCTCCAAAACAGAGCATCCAAATTTCTCCTTTAGGCAGGTCTCTAAAATGAAAGTTTCCAAATATTGTTAAAAACATAAAGCATACATCATAAAATGGTGATGTTTGCACTGCAAATATCATCAAGGAATCCTTAGATATGCTAACTCCACTGATTACTCACATTGTAAATTCTTCCTTTACAGCATCCTCTGTGCCTATGCTTTAGAGTGAGGTATGGAGCACACCACAGCTAGAAAAGGACTATCTGGATCCTGCTGTTTCAAGCAATGTTCAATTACAAATATTACTTTTTTATTGAAAATATTGGATTGAATAGCTTATACTCAACTTCAAGAATTTTGGATCATTAATAATTTACTTGGTTGGCCCCAATCAAGCTTCTGCGCCAAGTATGGCACAGAGACGGCGCTGTTAGATCTTTAAGCGAATATCTCTGGAACAATTGAGAATCTGCATTCTGCTCTTCTCATGTTACTCGATCCCTTGGCAGCTTTTGATCTGGTCGATCACACTATTCTCATCAGTTGGCTTTCTGAGGTTGACAACTTGCCTAGCAATGCATCGGCTTGGATTGAGTCCTTTCTTAGTAATCGGGCTGTCAGTGTTTTTGTGCATGACTTTAAAACCCATCTAATCTTGCAGTCTTGTGGTTTTCCACAGGGCTCTTGCCTCTCCCTGACACTGCACAATATCTGTACCCGTCGGTTGTTCAATCTTTTAGATGTCCTGGGTGTCAGTTATACCAACTATGCTGATGACACCCAGTTCATACTTGAACTTACAGGTGATTATGTCTGGTATTCTGAGGCTATCAATCAGATTGATACTAGACGCTCTCAAGTGGATAGAATCATTTTTGAATGACAGAACGAGCAGAGTATTCTCACCCACTGCAGCTGCAGACCCTACACCGATTACGTGTGGAGTCCCCCAGGGTTCCTGTGTGTCTCCCACTCTATACAATATATTTACCAAGCCATTGTTCGATGATCTGGACCTTCTGGGTGTCACCTACACTAACTATGCAGACGACACTCAGATTCTCCTCCCTCTTTCTGGGGATCATGGCAGGGACCTGGCGTTGGTAAATAGAATGTATCTCATCATTCAGGCATGGATGGCAAGCCACGGCTTATGCCTGAATGATGACAAGACAGAGTTGTTAATCCTCGGTTCTCCCTTCAACATCTCCAAATTAGGACATGAATATACCTCCTTCATCATTGACGGCAATACTACCATTGTCTCCAAGGAGGTGAAAACATTGGGCTTCTACCTCGACGCAACTATGTCCTTTACCAAGCAACTAAATTCCCTGGCGTCCACTACAGCCTACACATGTAAGCTGATTAGAGCAGGTAGGCCCTTCCTCTCTAAAGATAATTGCCTTATACTGGCCAGAGCTTTAATCCTATCAAGACTTGACTATTGTAACGCCCTTTACAGTAGTGCCAACAAAACGATCATTCAAAAACGTTACAAAATAACGCCATCAGAGCTGCACTAGGCATTAACAAAAGAGTGCACATCTCTGCCATCAGACGTCACCACAAATGGCTATCTACCCACAATAAAATTCACCTGAAAATGGCCTCCCTGACATACAAAGCACTACATAACGCTGCACCAAGCTACCTAATTGACAACATTTCTAGAAGAACCTCCTTTAGACCGTCTAGAACCATCAACACGAACTGTCTGGTAGTACCCAGATTCAAATCCTCCAGGATCGGCGGCAACAGCTTCCCTGTTAAGGCCGCCAAACTTTGGAACTCCTTACCACACCAGTTGAGAGCCGACATACCTTATCCTCTCTTTAGAAAAAACCTCATTACTCACCTCAACCTGACTGAAAATGAGTTCCCCTCTGTAACTGGGAGACACTAGCGCGTCTTGCTGTTAGATGGTATACCTGCTAATTGTGCATACCTATAGCTACTAAGATGTAAATAACTGCCTTCCTCGTATTGTTAGCCTGTATATTTTATTACTTCCTGTGTAATGTTACTGGCCATTTATTGTCTGTATTATATGCAACACTTGTAAGCTTCGCATATCCTTTATGCGCCCTGCTACTCCTGGGTCTGGTGCGCTTTATAAATGTAATAAACAAACAAACAAACAAACAAACCATTTACTAATAGATAGCCCTCAATTCCCTTGCTTTGAACGATACTAAGACGGAACTCTTTATCTTGGGGTCAGGTCCCCAGCTGAAAAACCTTGAGTCTTGCTATAAGAAGTTTGTAATTGCTGATTGTGTCATCTCCGTGGCTTTAGTTGTTAAGACACTAGGCGTATATTTGGATTCACAATTATCCATGCAGAAACACTCCCTCCATTTGAGGTCCACCTCTTCATATGTACTCAAACTGTTGAGACTAATCAGACCTTATCTATAGGATAAAAACAGAACCCTACTTTCTAGTATCCTAGTAAACTTAGACTGAACTATTACAATAGCCTTTTTGCAGGCACTTCCAACGTCAATTTGAAAATGCTCGAGTCTAAACAAAATGGGGAAGTGAGGGACATTCAGTGCATTAGCAGAAGAGCTCATGTCACCCCAGCTAGATTGGCACTTCACTGGCTTCCCGTTAATCAGCGTTCCACCCATAAGGTTCTTACTTTGGCCCATAAATGTAGGTCTGGGGATGCACCTCAGTATTTTTGTGATCGACTGATAGATCCCCTACCAGGAGACTGCTCTGTTTTAACGGAGATAACTAGTTTTTCCAGCCATGGGTCAAACTACAGAAACATGGGGGCTCAAGGTTTGATGCTTGGGCTCCATGTGCTTGGAATGGTTTGCCAGCCTCATTACGGGGTCTGTACCTTACCTGTCTCACTTTAAGAGAGCTCTAAAAACATACTTGTTCAATCATAGGGATTAAGTGTGATCCCTATTTCGCTTTGGTACTGTCTCGCCTGGTCTCCCGGCATCCTTCAACTCCTTGATGGCGATTCATTTCTCTTTGTTTTTATGTTATGTTGTATGTGTGCTTGCAGGCGTGTGGATCGTTATAAGAATGAATAATAATAATTTCCTGGTTGCCATCACCTCCGCTAGATGGGTGAGTGAGCTACAGGCTCTGTCTGTTAATTCTCCTTACTTGGTTTTCTCCCAGAAGAAGGCAATATTGAGTTAGACCCTCCTTCCTTCCGAAGGTTGTCTCCAATTTTCCATCTCTCTCAGGTAATCCATCTACCTGTCTATTTTCCTCTGCTTCCAGGTCCCAAGACAGACAAGAGTTTGCCTCTGTTAGATCCGGTGTGATCCCTCAAGTATCGGACAAGGGAGAACAAGACTGATGACCAACCTTTTGTTGGGTACGTAGGTGTCCAAGTGGGCTTGGCTGTTATGAAGCAGACCGTCTCGATGGACCATTCTCTGCACATCTCGGAATGCTAGGATCTGGCTGGCAATGAGGTCCCTGAAGGTTTCAAGGCTCACTCCTCCAGAGGAATGGCCACCACCTCGGCTCTGCAACGCAGAGTACCTCTTCTGGGTATTTGCCAAGCAGCTAAGTGGACTATCTTGTACACATTTACTAAACATTATTGCTTGGATTCTATGTTTGGTCGGGATGCTCATTTTGAGCGAACTGTCGTTTCTGGTTTAGGTTGTGTCCTTGCTAACCTCTGTCCTCCAGGTTGCTTTACTGCTTTTGGAGTCTATCATTGATGAGGAATCTGTGGGAGGAAGGCTTCCATTAGAGAAACACATTACTTACCTCTCTATAATCAGAGTTCGGCTGGATGATGAGGGGCATCTCTCAGTACCATACAGGGTCGAAAAAGGCATCCATCAGGGCTGGCTGGGTGCACCGCTTTTCTTTTATCTTTATGTAGCGGACTTGGGGGAATTTCTGGAATCGTCTGCATTGGCCAGTCCAGTGATTAATGGATCGAAGATTCACTGGCTGGCCTATGCCGATGATGTACTGGACAACACTGCAGTGGGCTTACAACGTCTCTTAAATAAATTGGACTGCTATGCAAGGTAGAATGGTCTTCAATCAACCCTAAAAAATCCAGAATAGGGGTTTTTAGGCACCTGGAAAAAAAGGTGCTCTTGCTTTGCCCCACTGAGGGCTGGGGGGGGGGGTCAACAAATCCCAAGAGTCGAGGATGTGGTTTATCTTGGCTACAAAGTCTATGCCTCACCGGCCATCTTCAAAGTGGAATTGCACATTCAGATGAAAAGGGTGCTTACAAAATTTTGCAAATTCTCGATCCTCCCTCTGATCAAATACTATTCTGCAAAGGTTGTCCCTGTAATTGTATACGAGTTGGAGGCCAAGCGAATATAGACTAGGAGAGACTGGAAGGCCTCACTTGGAACAGAGTTCTCGGTCTTCCCTCCAGTCTCTCTATGTCCAGTCTTGAATTGGACTTGCATTCACTGAAGGTTCAGGCGGATTGGAAATTGTGCTCTCTTTCGCCTTATTATCACGGCACATGGGGCTTCTCTCTATGCCAATATTGATTGCCATTTAGCTGATAAAAAATCCCAAATTCTGCTGGGTTTGGAAGGAACAGTAAAGGATGTGCTTGCATGGGCTTACACAGATCTAGAGACACCGATTCATAACCCAGGGAAGGCAAAAATGCCATTGATGTTATGGATTGGATATCAACAATAGATAATATGCGTATACTAGCCCCATCAAATCAATTACTGAAAGTGGACAAAAAGACAGGGGTTTATCGCAAAATATTTGGTAAAATTCCCTAATTGGAGAATCCGGAAGAATTTCCTCCGAATACGATTAAATGTAGTATTCGTACGGGGAAAATCTTGACTAAAAGGGGCCTAGGAGAGTCTTCCATTATCCTATGTAACGTATATAAAAATCCAGCCAATCAGTCCCTCAAGTATTTGTTGTTGAAATGTGATGGTACTTGGCCTGCCAGACTCTTGCTTTTCGTGAGATTTGGACTAGGTAAAGAGAGCCATCTCGAGGACTTATTTTGGAAAAGATTGATATCTGGCCATGAGGAAGCATTGACAATTGCAGTGGTGCAGGCATTGGAGAGATGCAACATTGTGTTTTAGGATGATATCTGTATTTGCGGGTGGCAGGGAGGGAGATATTGTGTGTACACCTCTGGTTTGGAGTTCTTTCCAGGGGTGCCTGAAACTCTTTTCAATCTCTTCCTCCCGGACAGATGACGCTTGGGGAGGATTATGTTGTTCTATCGGCCACAGTTGTTTTCTTGGCCCCCCTGCCATCCATTGCTTTCTCTTCTTGCCTGCTATTGTTTTTCTAGTCCTGTGGATTCAGTTTGGAGAGAGACATAGTATTGCTGAACCGTTATTCATTTGGATGTCTTCATATGATTTTTCTTCAATTTGCAATGTCTTTTTTTTCCTTCTTTTTTTCCCCCACTCCTTTTAATCATGATTTGATTGGAATCGTGTAATTTGGATGTTAAGTTGTTTTGTAAAAGGTTTGATAACCAAATAAAATAAAAAAATAAAAAAAATGTTTTTTGATGGATGTTCATCCCACAGATTGCTCCTCACCCTGCCTACCTGCCCCTCTTGGAATAGCTAGTACAGCTTAGTTCTACAGTATTTATTTATTTTGTACATTTGTATAGCGCACAGCAGCCCTTGGGTATCTAAGCGCTGTTACTTGCGGGGAGATTAGTTACAGGGTAGGTACAGCTGGTAAATGCATTTATACATACATTTGTACATTAATACATTGAAGTACATAATCACTTTATAAACACATTTGAACTTATCCGGCTGAGCAGGAGATTATGGTGTGTATCATGCAAAGAGCGCCGTTTTCATGGATTTTCCGGAAAGCCATGAGGGATACCTCGCCGCGAAGGGAGGGTGGTAGGGCATTCCAGTGTGAGGGTGTGAGGTAGGGGAAGCTAGCGCCACCTGCTCTTACTCTCTTTGACATGGACACGCAGAGCATATTAGCGAAAGGTCCCTCAGCATCAGAGTTCAAAGACAAAGGAGTGGAACTGGGGTCACAGGGCTCTTTGCCTCTAAATATACTGGTTGCTACGTCCTTTCCGGGGTGCATAGAGGCATCTGGCAGCGCAAAATGTTTCTGAAGAGCAGCTGGCGCTGGTAGATAGATATAGATGAGGATCCGTGGGAGCAACGTCTATCAAAACAAAAATCACCAAGAGGATAAGTAAGCCACAAACTTAATTTATGCCTTCATGTGGCATACATTCTCAGGTTTGTATTGGCAGAAGGGTTTCGACCTTTTCATCTGTCCTACCTCTTCTGTTCTGGATTTTCTACTCTCCTTGACCTGGACAAGCCTGCAGATTGGCAGTTTGAAGTGGTACCTGGCTTATTTTCAGTCTTTAAGGGAATTGCAGAGTAAGGCTATTTTTTTCCAAAATCTCCACTGTTATGTAGTTTTTGTGGGACTTGTGCAATTAGTTCCTCCCACAAATTGTTATTCCTGTATGGAACTTAGTGTTTCCTTCTTTATGGGAGCTGGTTTTGAGCCCATGCATTCATGTACATTAAGGTTACACATTCTTATGGTGATTTTCCTTTTGCCATCCCTTTTGTGAGACTGGTGTGTTAGCTCCAGTTATTGGGCCTCATTACGACCCTGGCGCTAAGTGAAAAACGATGGCGGTAAATGGTTACCGCCATCGTTTTCCGCTAGGTCCGATCATGACCCGTGACCGTTAACTACGATGCCATTAGCGGCATCGTAGTTAACGCTGCCGCTAACTGCGCCAAGGGCGCGCGCACGTGACCTCCCACACCGTACTTAGCGCCATGGCGGAAAGGTACGCGAATGCCGACCCAAGCGGACATGCACCTAACGCCATCACCCAGCCCGTTAAGTACCTTACCGCCATGGTGCTAATTACGCCATCGCGAACCAACCGTAAATGGCCATGTAAAGTGAATGCAGCTGCCACAGGTGCACAGAAACAGCACAGGTGAAGGCAATACAGACTCAGGAAGTACAAAAAGAGCACACCCCACCCCTTCCCACACCCAGTCACACTCCACAATGATACCAATACGACTAGCAATGTTGAGGCTGGAGGACCTGATAGCAATGCAAGTGCTACAACAGCAACAACAACAGGCAGCACAGAGGAGACGCAGGAGGAGAAGGAGGGCAAGGCAGGCCCAGCAAGCCCCACCAGCACAGCCAGTGCCACCACGCAGGCATCCCCCAATCCCACGCATCAGAGCCAATCCATTCAACCTCACTGCTGAGCAGATTCACACCCTGTACCGTTTGGATCGGGACACCATCACCGCCATCGTAGACATGACACACAACGACATCGTCAGCATGATAGAAACTCCAACCGCCATCCCACCCCTACTGAAGGTAGTGTCTGTACTCCACTTCCTGGCCACAGGCACCTACCAGCACACAGTGGGGCACTTGCATGGCATTTCACAACCATTATTCTCACGAACACTCATCCAAGTGCTCGATGCCCTCCTCAAGCACACAGACGACCACATCTCATTACCACGGACTGCCCAGGAGATTGCAAACACCAAAGTGGGTTTCCATGCACTAGCCGGCATACCTGGTTGCATTGGTGCCATCGACTGCACCCATGTGGAATTGGTGGTTCCACGTGCCATGGAGGTACCGTACCGCAACCGGAAACAGTACCACTCAATCAACGTGCAAATGGTCTGTGACTCCAACAAGATCATCACACATTGTTGTGCCCGATTCCCTGGATCAACCCATGATTCTATGGTCCTGAGGAACTCCACAATACCACGCTACATGGAGCGACATGCAGGCCCAAATTCCTGGCTACTCGGTGAGTCCAATGTCATGACCATGGAAATGTGAAGTGGGTAGGTGAATGACGTACCGATGCATACTCCACCTGGCTGAAAGGGGGGGGGGGTGATGTGATGCATGCTCCACCTGGCTGAAAGGGGTGGGGGGGAATGATGCATACTCCACCTGGCTGAAAGGGGGGGGGAATGATGCATGCTCCACCGGGCTGAAAGGGGGAGAATGATGCATGCTCCACCTGGCTGAAAGGGGGGGGGTAATGATGCATACTCCACCTGGCTGAAAGGGGGGGCATGATGCATACTCCAATTGGCTGTGAGTAGCAGAGAGAACGGAGACAGATGATAACCTAAAGCAACCCAAACTCCACCCAACACCAGTAAAGCCAATACCCAATGTATGCAGCCCTACCATGTGAATGAGGTTGTGTCCCAACCATCTGCAAGTGCATTCTACCAATTCAGACCACATTGTCAACAATGAAAAGCACCTACATGCACGTCACCAAACACCATCAAACGATAGGCCTGTCCCCCATAACTGCCCACGAAGGAGGCACATGACGGACAGAAACATCAACACACCATTACACAGACAGCAGGGCCCCCAAAATGTCCCTGTCTACATCAGCATTGCTCACTGGGGTCATAATGAGGCCCACAGCAATGTTGTAATGATGTGCGCATTGCCATCACAGGACATGTGCCAGGCCAACTAACCAAACGGCATGAACGGACACAGTGGATGGGCACTCACAATGCACTCCACACCTCTGCATACATTGGGTGATGGCATGCAAAACAGGCCATGGGAGCCATGAGCATATACTGGTTGCATTGTGTGAATCCATTAGTGCATGTAGAAGTGAGCCAAAGTAACAGTTGGATGCAAGCCATGGTGGCACATCATGTTCTTGATCAGACGTCATGACTGACACATACATTCTCGCCTACATACAGGTGATGCAGGCTATCCCCTGAAAAGGTGGCTCCTTACACCAGTCCGGAACCCGCAGAACCAGCACGAGGAGGACTTCAACCGTGCACATACACGTACCCATGTGGTCATAGAGCAGACATTCGACCTATTGAAGGCACGGTTCCGATGCCTCAGCAGGTCTGGTGGGGCACTCCTGTACCGCCATGAGAAGGTAGCAAAGATCGTCATGGCATGTGTCATGCTACACAATATGTGCGTCAGACGGAATGTGCCCTTGCCCCCTGACGCAGAACTGCAACCACCTGACCATGCGGATGAGGAGGGTACAGATGGGTCGGCACCCCATGGAGGAGGCGATGCACAGGAGGGGCGTGCAATGCGCCAGAATATCATCGACCACTGCTTCTAGCACACACGGCTGGTGTGTATCACATGGAGACTGCACTTGGGGCACTGTGTGTCTCTGGGACATGCAGACTGTGGACTGTACACCAATAAAGCACACATATGCAATGAAAATGTCCACACATTTCATTTCGGAAAAGCAAAAAGTATATTTCAATCATTAAACGTCGTGACACACCCCCTTCCACCTCCCCCCTCCCCCCTGCACACCCCAACACCCCCCCTCCCACCTCCCCCCTGCACACCCCAACACACCCCCTCCCACCTCCCCCCTCCCCCCTGCACACCCCAACACACCCCCTCCCACCTCCCCCCACCCCCTGCACACCCCAACACACCCCCTCCCACCTCCCCCTGCACACCCCAACACACCCCATGTAAGTGTCAACAGATGCCTGTGACAGTGGCCACAGGCTGTTACAAGCCCCCTCTCCCGGCCACCGGGGCACCCCTGGCTGTGGAGCGCAGGTTCCGTCCGGAACGTCGGACGGGGCTGCTCTGTGCAGAACTGGCAGCGGAGGATGTCCCTGCCTGCCCCCGTGCATGCACGTCCTGTAGGGTGTGGGTGAGCTCAGTGAGCGCACGACACAACCCGACAAGTTCACCACAAATGTCCCTAGACATGGCCTGCATAGCATCCCTCAGGGTGGCAGTGCTCTGCGCTATTTCGGCTCTTAGGGTCTCCGTGGCCTGTTCAATGGTTGCCCTAGCCCCCTCACATTCCGCAGCATGCTCAGTCAGCATCGTGGACAGATGTTGCTGCCGTTGTATGATGTCCTCGAGGGACTGCTGCCCCTGCTGGGCCATGCCCAGTGCTGGTGGTGTGATGGAGGGGCTGCTCCCCTCCTGTGGACTGAGGACTGGGCGTTAGGTAGAAGGCCACTCCTCTTCCTCTGTGTGCCCCTGTGTGTGATCCTCATGGGGGCTGGCATTTGACAAACAGGGGGAATGTAGAAGGTCAGTGGGGCTTCTGACTTCGTGCTCCTCAATGTCAGAGTCTGAACATGCAGCAATTGCAGCTGTTTCACCCATGTTGCTGCTGGCCGCAGACCCGGTGCCTTCTGTGGCAGGCAATGTTGGTACAGGTGGAGCTACTGCTGCTGGCCTGCTGCCTACTGGGGTGCTTGCCGGTGGGCCGTCTGGTTTGCTTGCATTGGATTCTGCTTGTTGTGGGGTCTGCCTCACATCGCAGCTGAGGTTGAGGGTTTCGGGGATGGTATTATTGGCCTTCTTGGCTCTCTTCGTCGCAGGGGTGTCCTGGTCCTCGGGGTGTGAATCTGTGCCTGTGGTGGAGCAAAGGAGGGAGGGCGTTATTGATGGGTCTGCAGACTTTGGAATGACAATGATTGACATGAATCTGGTCAGTAGATGAGGCAGATTTCAGGCAGGGCGATGCAGGTTGTCTCCTTTTTGTGTGGAATGTGGATGCAGGTATGTGGGTGCCAGCAGTGTATACAGGGTGGAGCTCGCATGTGGCTATGGGCAGTGTCGAGCTAATGTGTTGCATTTACACTCTAGGGCAACATTGTGCTACACATGAATGGACTGCAGTGACTATGGCATGTCTTGTTTGAGGCACCTACCTTCATCGCCTGATGTCGGAACTCCCCTTTCCATCCCTCCGACGCCTTCAATGCCTTCCATGCCAATCGTGGTTGCACAAATCTCCTCCCACGGTTGGAGTTTCAGTGGGGATTCCGAACCTCCACCGCTACCCGCTTCCTGCACTGCTGTGGGGTGCGGGGTACGGTCCCCACCGCGCTGACGCGCTCGGCCACCAGGGCCCATATGGCCTTCTTTTTTGCTATCGCTGGCCTGGTCATTTCCGGCGAGAAAACGACAGCTGCATTGTCTTGCAGGGTCTCCGCAAGCATGCAGAGTTCCTCCCGGGTAAATCTTTCCTGGCGCTGGCGGTCACATGCCTTCTTAACAACTTTAGGCATTTTTGGGTGGTTGGATGGGTGGGTGATGGGTTGGGACAGGTGTCAGGGTTGGATCTGGTGTTGTTCGGAAGGATGGCAATAGATTGTGTTTTTAAAGATGGCCGACGTGCTGTTTCCCGTTCCGCCGCGATGACGCTATTTCCGGTTCTGCTTTTTACGGTGACCGCTAATTGCGGCCACCGCTAATTACAGTGGACGCTAATTACGGTGGCCGCTACTTACGGTGGCCGAAGTGCACCTTGCTCGCCCTACGATGCCGGTAGGGGCCCTTTCCGCCATGGCGTTATTTACATTACCGCCATGGCGTAATGCTCGTGCGCGATGGGTCGTAATGTGGCGCTCTTTACGCCATCGGCCCACGGCGTAAACGCTCATTACGCCATGGCGGTAATGTCGGCAGATTACCGCCTGGGTCGTAATGAGGCCCATTGTCTGTTAAGCTTCCCTACTCTTGGTGTTTTCCAAGAAGATGGTGAGTGTGACACTGTCCTTTCTTCCCAGGTTTTATTCAGACTTTTATCTCTCAGAAGACCAGTCGTCTTGCATTTTTCCCTCAGCCTCACCTTTCTAGGACGGAGGAACGCTTCCAACGGCTGGACCCGGTGCAGCCCCTAATCCACTGCATTCCCCTGATGAGCGATGTTGGGGAATATCACCAACTCTTTGTGGGTTATGCTGGTGCTTGTGGTGTCTGGGCTGTGACCATATGCGTTACTTAGGGGGTATTTGGGGGGCTATAGCCCCGGTTCTTTTGGTTGTCGCCCCAGATAGAATCTCAGGGGCTACAACCAAAAGGCTACCTAGCCCCGAGTTCTGACAGTCCCGACATTAGCGTAGCCCCTGATTTTTTCCAGACCTAGCAACACCCCTGGCAGTGACTAAACAGATCCTGTCAATGTGGAGTATTCTCTGCATCTGAGAATGGTATGATTTGGCTGGAAATGATCTGCCTGATAGTCTCAAGGCTTATTTAATCAGTGGCCTGGCTGCCACCTCTGCCCTGCCGAGGATGCTCTTCACTAAGATATATGTCAAGGAAACTGGGTAGAAGTCTTTTGATTCATCTGTCCCTCTATTGCCATCTGTTGTACTAAAGGAGCGGTATGCCATCTTTGTCTGGGCTCCATCTACTTGACATGTTGTCCATTTGCAGAGGTCTGTACACCTGCACCAGTCGCGGAGCTGCTGTGACAGTGATCCCCACTGTTCCCTCCCCTGAGATCTAGACCTTGCCTTGTGAGTGGCACTATAACTGCTGCCAGCGCTGTCGCTGTGGCAAGCTACAGGTAGAAAAATGGGTTCCCCAGCACAAGTCACAATGGTATCCACCCTCATATCCCAACTTGTAAAAGGTATTTCATGACTAAAAGAAAAGCTGACGCTCCTCTGAATACTGTACCTGTTCAATAATGTATTTGTACTGAAACATTTCCCTCGTTTGATAGAGCAGTACACAATGGTACAGTTCACAAAACTGCCATGGACTACATTATTCAACATTATTCTACATTAATAAAGATTTGTTTTTTAGATGGTGATGCCAGGCGATGCGATGGAGATGTTGGAGTTTCAAGAAAAAGCAATACAGAGTTCACATTTTGTGCTTGAGCTGATGTTACCTGATGTTCATTTAACTTTGCCATGCAAATATTTTTATGAGAAACTTTACAACAGGTAAGTGCATTATGTGTAAGACAAGTAAACATTTAGTGATTGCTGTACAGTGGTCTTGCATAATGCCTTTGTCATTTTTTGCTGACCTTGCTGCATGTGACTGAAAAAAAAAAGAGGGAGAGGCTCTTTACGGAAGGCAGGTGTGAAACCTGTCATTTTGATGGGTGTTGATTGGAATTGCCTTGGTCCTGTTTGCTGGAATGCTTTAATGGGTTTGGTTGAGACCATTGTTATCTGGAGAGGCTGAACATGAATTGGGTAGCAATTTCTGATGTTGTGGTGGAGTAAGATGGGAATAGGGAGGGGTGCTTAGGCATTGTGTCATAGTGTGTGTGTGTGTGTGTGTGTGTGTGTGTGTGTGTGTGTGTGTGTGTGTGTGTGTGTGTGTGTGTGTGTGTGTGTGATGTCAGCTTAGCCTGTGAAGGAAGTGGGTGTGTAATGCAAGGTGGACATGGACGTTGTAGAGAGGAGTTGGTTAGTTTAGGCATAGACAAACAGAGGTATGAGTTGTGAGGGAGAATAATTGAAAGTTGGGTGTCCTTTGCGACTGAGGTAGTGTGTGCCTGATGTAAAAGTTATTTGGCAGTGATGGTCGTTCTTTTTTATTTCGGCTGTGAGGGATCTGACTTGAGTGATTGTCTACAATAGGTTTGTCGTGATGATATATGTGTTTCTGATAGATTCCATAGATTAAAGAGCATTTTTCCTGGGTCGAAAGTATAGGCGGATAGGTGTGCAGTTACGATATGGCATATGTTATTCAAGGGTGAGAATATGAAAGGTTTGTAGGGCCAAGTCCCTCCTGTTTAAAGTTTGGGCTGGATGACATAACTAAGGGCATAAGTCAGCAAGTCCAAAATCGGGCATCGGGCCCTGATGCAATACCAGTGGACCTTTTTCAGGACCACCTGGTTTTGTGGGCACCTCTCTTGACAGTGGTGTTTAATGCCTGCATGGAATAAGGGAGATACCCCCCATCCTGGAAAAAGGCTTTTATCTTCACTATATTTAAGAAGGGGGACCATGCTAGTCCAAGTGCCTATAGGCCAATATCCTTACTGGACACCACTTTTAAGATGTTTGGGAGAGTGCTACTAGGCCATATTGAAACCTAGCTGAAGGAACAGACGGTTCTTTCTGACATCCAGTTTGGCTTCCGCCTTGGAGTAGGCACTATGGAGCAGAGCCTTAATTTGTATCTTCTGGTGGCCAACTCAGTGTTTTGTAGGGGAGAGGTGGTATATTTAGCGTTTATAGACCTGAGCACGGCATTTGACAAGGTAGACAGGCCAAAGCTTTGGGCGGTGCTCAGGTCCATGGGCTGCCCTGGGGCCATACTGAAGGTTTTGATGGAGATCCACAGCGATAATGAGGCTTGTGTGCGTAGTGGTCCGGGGGGTCACTGCAAGGCGTGCTTTAGGGTCGGCTGTGGAGTGAGGCAGGGCTATGTTCTAGCCCCAATCTGTTTCTGCCTCTATATTAATGGCCTCTCGAAGGATTTGTTGACTATTTTGGCTGATTTTTTGGTTTTGGGGGGGGGGGGGTCGGGCATTTCCTGTGCTAGCTTACGCGGATAACACTGTATTGCTAGCCAGGACCCCGAGAGCACTGCAGACCTTGATTAATACGTATGCAGCATTTATGAGCAATTTGAAGTTAAAAATGAACTCTAAAAAATCCGCTGTAATGGCATACGTGGGCAGAAAAAGGCCTGCTGCAATGCAACCCATGATTTGTGCTGGAGAAGTTATCCCCAGGGTGAAGGTCTTTGATTACCTGGGGATTAGATTCTCGGAAGCCATCACAGGGAAGGCACACCTAACTAAGCAGTCCCCTAAAATGAGCCAACAAATAGGGGGCATTTTCATGTCCCGTTGTGAGGGTTAACCGCTTGATGTGGTATCTAAGATATATGTCACACAATGAAAGGCAGTTACATTATATGGGTTTCCATTGTGGGGTTTCCAGTTAGTTAAAAGTCAAGGAGTTAAAAGTCAAGGAGAATATATTTTTGAGGAGATTATTGGGACTCCCTAACTCTTCAGCATGCACTGCTATTCATAGAGAATTGGGCCTGGAATTTTGGGAGGTCAGTGGGCACTGGCCCCTATACTCTTGAGTTCGGTTATGGGCGAATGCTCATGCCTCTCTTTGTCACTTCATCATTAGTTCTGTTTTGGAGAGGACGGGGTGACAAAGAATTCGGTGGCTGGACTATATAGCAAAAGCCTTAGGCAAGGCCAATTTAAGTTTTCTTTTTCCTCCAGCAGCTCTCCTATCCAAACCAGAGGCGAATGGGTATAAACTTGTTCTGGGTGAAGCGTTTGCCAAGCAGAGAATACTTATGGAGTATGACCATAATACTGCCAATTGCATGTAAAGATTAGCCGGCCCTTTGTGATTCAACCGTATTTAATCTGGGGTGTCCATAAAAAAGACTGTTGTCTAATCACTCGGGCAAGATTCGACTGTCTCCTCTTACGAGGGAACACTGCGAACTGGAAAGGTTATCCGGATACCGCTGCCTGCCCGTTGTGTGGGTATAGTACTGAAAATTTGCCACATCTGTTAAGATTTTGCCCGTGGTACACCAGGATACGGAGAGCAACATTAATTCCAGTTCTTAGGGAGTCTAAGATTCACCATTACAGAGAGGCTTTTTTATTTCTTTTAAGTGTAGACTCTGTTCTGGTTGCATGGGCATTACTTACCTATCTGAAAAGAGTGATGTATTTTAGAAAGGGGTTACTAGTGAGGAATGCTGTTGATCCCTATGTTGAGTGGTTTTGAATATGGCATATTGTTTTTAAATATGTTCTAAATTGTATCAGTATTGGAAGTATATGTTGCGTTTCTTGTGGTTCTTGTGGATGCTCTTAAAGGATGGGTTTTATTCATTGTATGTATTATGTTGGCTTTATGTGTTTTATGGAATTTTGGAATCCAAAATAAACTTTTTTGACTTGATATGGCATTTGTAACACCCCTATGCACAAGTGTTTCAAGGCGCAACGAGGCAAGGAAGGGGGTACAGAGGGAGAACAGAGACAACGATCTTACTATGCCAAGTGACATTGAGATTGCCCAAGTGCAGGAGAGGAGGAGGGGAAAACAGCCTGGGGAAAGTGGAGGGGGCAGTGCTTTACGTGGGATCAAAACAATAACAAGAAGTGCAGGTGGCAGGTGCAAGGGTAAGTGCAGACAGCAGGTGTCCAAAAGTGCAGGTAGGGGGACTGTAGGGTTACAGATACAGACCCAAGGGCAAGGATTGCCAGGAGGCAGTGTGAGTGTTCAACTGGGCGGGTAGGGACCTGGTCTCGAGGTCAGAGGGTAGCCAGGTGACCAGTGCAGTATCAGACAGGAAATAAGCAGGAGAGAGGAAGAGAGAAGGCAGAAGCAAAGAGGAAGGTCTTGAGGTGCTTCCGGAACCAGAGATGGTTCTCCTCGAGTTTCAGAGAGGCAGGGAGGCTGTTCCAGAGGGAAGCCCCAGCCGATTAAAGAGATCTACCACCAACTCGTTGCTTGGAGAAGCGACTGACCCTGAGGGAGTTGGAGGAGCAAAGAGCTTGAGTAGGAAGATATTTAAAATGAGAGAGTTGGAGGAATTGAGGACACAGGCACCAGAAGGCCTTAAGGACAATGCAGAAGGTCTTGAACTTAATCCTTGCAGCCACTGGCAGCCAATGCTGAGATTTCAGTGCTGGAGAGATACGATCCCTGGACTTGAATCCAAGGACAAGTCTTCGTAGTCCTGTTTTGGTTGAGTTGCAGAGGGCGGAGAGTAGAAGCAGGCAGATTTAGAAAGAGGCTGTTGCGGTAGTACAGCTCAGAGAGAACCAGAGCTCTAGAGACAGTGAACGTCTGGGGAAAGGAAGAATACCTCTGAGGAGTTGCAGTTGGTATTTTGACTTCTGAGAGACGTCAGAGATGTGAGGAGAAAAGGAGAGTGAGGTTCTTAGCCTCGCAGGTGGGAGCACGAAGAGGGCCAAGGGAGGCCTGTCAGAGAGTGACAGGAAAGGACGGTGCAGGTGTGCCGATGAGGAGAATCTCGGTCTTACTGGCATTAAGGCAGAGATTGTTGGCGGCACACCAGTCTTGGATAGCAGACAGACAGAGATGAGAAAAGAAGAGGCGGCTGAGGGGAGCCTGAAAACCAGCTGAGTGTCATCCACATAGCACTGAAAGTCGAAGCAGAGAGCGGCAATGTGGTGGGTATCAGGACTGGCAATATTGGCTACGGGTTTTGCTAGGTGATCAGCTATATCTTCGTCTTCACTCGATTTATAACCCTCCCCAGTCTCTTCCTCCTCACCTGAATAGTCCAGTTTCTTCCGACGGGTAAGTCCTGTGTACGGCTTCTTCTTTTTTAGAAGATATGGTCTACCTCGGAAAGAAGCCACCGTGACTCTCAGACAAAGAAACCCCACGGTGACTCCCCTCCGCGACAGCCAGAGGGGAAAAAGCCACTGGAACGGCAAAAAACCCCTGGATCCAATACAGACGTGAAGATTGTGGGAGTCGTCAGCACAGTCGTAGGTTGAATGATCCTTCACCGAAAAACCCAGACAATAGGTAAGGTCGGCGATTCCGCTAATCGAGGGAATAGGAGATGGCAGTTTACAGGTAGATACCCCTCGGGGTGGAGGACAAGAGTGAACGGAGAAATCTGAGAGCAGTATCTCTAGAGCGAAGAAAATCTCAGCAGAGATTCAAACATGGGAACAGAAACACAGGAGAAGGCAAACAGGATACAGAGAAAAGGGGGGGGCCCGTAGGGAACGGGAGGTGATGAAATAACAGGAAGATAGCAAGTAGACTATCCGAAGGGAAAACTAGCGCAAGCAACAGGGCGTGGAAATAAACACAGTTGCAACGCGCCGAACCGCCGGCAGCCGAGTGATATATATACAAACGGCGGCGGCCATCTTGAAAACAACTAGACCGAGTCTGATAGACGAGGAGGAACGTAATGGAACATTTTAATGGCGTCCTCGCGTCCACCTTCGCCACAAACGCCAGTCGCTGGCGGCCGTGACAGTATGCCCCCTCCGAAGGCTTCTCCCACCCGGCCTTTCTGGATGTAGTCGGTGGAACTTGTGTAACAGTTGAGGAGAGTGAATATGGAACTGTGGTTCCCAGGTGTCTTCTGAGGAAGGATATCCTTTCCAATGAACGAGATACTCAAGACGTCCCCGATGATAACGGGAGTCCCGTATCCGAGAAACTTCATATTCCTCGGAAGCTGGAACTGGCAAAGTACACAGCTTGGGGGATGCTTGTTTCCGGGTATCTGGCACAAAGGGGCGTAAGAGAGATGAGTGAAACACGGGATGAATCCGCCTGAGTCCCTTTGGCAACTTGAGGCGGAAGGCCACAGGATTAACCTTTGAAGTTATCTCAAAGGGTCCGATGTAGCGGGGTGACAGCTTAGAAGGCCGAACCCATCGAGGAAGGAACTTGGTGGACAGCATGACCTTGGAACCTTTGTCCCAGGCAGGAACTTGACTTCGGTGTTTGTCCGTTTGCTCTTTGTAATGACTGCTAGCCTTAGAGAGGCTCTGACTGGCTGTGTTATGGGCCTCCTTGATCTGCGCAAGGGTGTTCTCCAAAGTAGGAACGTTAGTTTCCTCCCAGAAACACGGAACTATGGACTGCGGGTTGTATCCGTAGGTACAAAAGAATGGGCTAGTTCCTGTAGCCGTGTGGACAGCGTTATTGTATGCAAACTCTGCTGTGGGAAGCAGGTCCACCCAGTTGTCTTGCTGTTTATTTATGAAACACCTTAAGTATTGCTCTAAGGTACCGTTTAACCTCTCGGTTTGTCCATTTGTCTGGGGATGAAACCCCGACGAAAGAGCTCTCTCCACGCCCAAGGAATTGCACAATGCTGCCCAGAATCTGGAGGTATACTGGCTGCCCCTGTCTGATACTATCTTTTGAGGAAGCCCATGTAACCTAAAAATGTCCTTTAGGAATACGTCAGCCATGACCGAGGCGGATGGGATCTTAGTCAATGGAGAAAAATGTGCAAGTTTCGAGAAAGCGTCTACGGTTACCATAATGCAGGTACAGCCTCGGGATACCGGCAACTCCACAATAAAATCCGTAGAAATGCATTTCCAGGGGCCAAGCGGAACCGGCTCCTGTTGTAACAGCCCCATAGGTTTCGAGGTGGAATATTTGCTTTGTAAGCATACCATACAGGATTTAACATAGACTTGCGTGTCAGCCTTCATGTTCGGCCAGATGAAAACCCTTTGGAGAAGTTCCAGAGTACCTCGTACTCCTCGGTGACCAGCAGTCTTGGAATCGTGGCACCACTGAGTGACTCGTCTTCTGAGACTACTGGAAGGAATAAACAGTCTTCCGTGGATAAAGTGCAACCCGTCCTTAGTGGTGACCGGTTGATTTCCCATAGTGAGAGCAGGTTCTTGGAGGCAGGCTCCTCGTACTTCATCCAAGAAGTTAGACACTGTAGATATGATCCGGGTATGAGGAAACATAAGCTCCTTTCTGTAAGGGAAGATAACATCGTCTCTGCGGGAGAGAGCATCGGCAACTAGATTTTGAGAGCCAGGGATGAATGTGATGACAAAATCAAACTGGGCGAAAAAATGAGCCCATCTGGCCTGGCGGGTGTTATAACACTCTTGCTGCTTGAGTATTTGCAGATTTTTATGGTCTGTTCGTATCTGGAACGGGTGTAGGCTCCCTTGGAGCAAATGCCTCCATTCCACACAAGCCAATTTCATAGCAAGTAATTCCTTCTCTATGACTGAGTAGTTTCGTTGGCTAGGATTTAGAGTTTTTGAGTAATATGCCACCGGATGCTCTAGGTCCTCGACTCTCTGAAGAAGAACAGCACCTACGGCTGCTGCAGAAGCGTCAGTTTCCAGGATAAAGGGTAGTAGCTGATCTGGTTGTTTCAAGATAGGAGCTGCACAGAACTTGTGCTTTAAGCTGAGGAAGCTTTCTTCAGCCTCACTAGACCAGATGAAGGGGCCTGTGGATTTCTTGAGAAGGGATGTAATAGGAAGAGTGAGTAAGGAAAAACTTGGAATGAACTTCCTATAGAAATTTGCCAGCCCTAGGAAACGTTGAATGTCCTTAACCGAAGAAGGCGATGGCCATGACAAGATGGCATCCACCTTCCTTGGGTCCATAGTAACCCCCTTGTCGGATAGGATAAATCCCAAGTAAGACAATGAGGATTGAGCAAATGCACATTTCTCAGGTTTTACCAGAAGACTGTGATGTTGTAGTCTGCGCAGAACTTCCTTGACATGTCGGGTATGTTCCTCCTGGCTCCGTGAGAAGACCAAAATGTCATCCAGGTAAACCACTGTGTTAAGGTTAAGAAGGTCGGAAAACAATCGGTCCATGAATCTCTGGAAAATAGATGGTGCATTGACTAGGCCAAACGGCATGACTTGGTATTCAAACAACCCATAGGGGGTGCGAAACGCCGTCTTCCACTCATCTCCTGTTCTTATGCGGAGTAGATGATACGCATTCCGTAGATCAAGTTTAGTAAACACAACAGAGCCTTGGACAGCCTCTAGGATCTCTGATATAATGGGCATAGGGTATCGATCTTTTATGGTCACTCTGTTTAACCCCCGATAGTCGATACAGGGCCGCAGCTCCTTGGTATCCCGTTTGGGTATGAAAAACAGAGAGGCCCCAGCGGGGGATTTGGAAGGTCTTATGAGTCCGTTAGCTAAATTATCATCAAGGTAGCATCGGAGTACAGCCTTCTCCGATACTGAGAGGGAATACATCTTCCCAAAGGGGACTAATGCCTTTGGCACTAGGTCGATACCACAATCCTCTGGACGATGTGGAGGGAGTCTAATGGGGGTCTGCTCCTGAAAGACTTCGTTGTATTCTGAAAGACATTTTGGTATGCAATGGATTGTACTGCCTTCGACAGCAGACATGGTCTTTACAGTTGTGTATGTTGGTTCTGGAAGGCATTCTCTTAGGCAAAAGGCGGAATGGAAACTTAGTAGATTCTTAGACCAATCCACCGTTGGGTTGTGTTTCCTGAGCCAGCCTATTCCTAAGATGACAGGGAAATGGGCCACTCGTATAATATCAAACCTTAAGTTTTCAGAATGCTGGTATATGGACACCTGAATCTCCTCAGTGGTGTGGGTAATGAGTCCTGAACATAGGGGTGTACCATCCACTCCTTCAACCTTTTGGTCCTCCTTTTTCTCGATTCTTAGCAGACCCATCTTATCAGCCCAAAAAGTGTCAAGGAAGTTTCCAGCCGCACCACAATCCAGTAGAGCCTGCGTCTCTACCTCTCTGTTCCGGAAGCGGAGTTTGATGGCTATCACCATGAGACGTACATCTTCGCTCATCCGAGAAGAGGCCACCGAAAGTGTAGTGTAGGAACAAGGTGTAGCCCCTCGATAGTCCGTTCCACTGACTATCGAGGGCGGTCGTTTCCCGATCTCCTTGGGGGCACATCGGGACAGTCTCTCAGCAAATGGTTGGCTCCCCCACAATATAAACAAAGGTTCCCTTCACGTCTCCTCTTCTTTTCTTCGGCAGTCAACGGAGATCTGGTGCTTCCGATCTGCATGGGTTCCTCTCTGGCGTGACGCGATACAGGTGAGGAGGAGGCGGGGGGTATATCCAAGAAAGATTGTGGACCTCGAACCTTCTTCCTTTCGTTTCTTCGTTCCATCAGGCGGAAATCGATTCTTAGAACTGCAGTTTGAAGATCTAGAAAGGTGTCTGGGCGCGGGATCCGGGCAAGCTCATCCTTGAGCTCTTCTCGCAAGCCCCGGCGGAATATGGTATACTGGGCCTGCTCTTGCCAACCTGCCTCTGCAGCAAGTTTCTTGAAAGTGGAGATATAGGATAGTAAGTCGGTACTCCCTTGACGTATATCCAGCAGGTCTTCGCTAGCCACGTGTGAGCATTCGGTTCGCAAAAAGGTGTGTCGCAGCAGTTCCTTAAAGGCCGCGTAGTCCTGCAACACTGGGTCTGATAGGGATACCAATGGAGTAGCCCATGCCAAGGCGTTTCCCGTCATGTGCGTGATCATGAACCCCACCTTGGAATGATCTGTGGAAAAGGCATTCCTGCGGAAGGTGAAGTGAATATTACAGGCCTCCAGGAATTCCTTAACCTTTCTTTCCGAGCCGTCGAATTTACCTGACACCAGGGGTAGTGGGGGTAAATCAGTTGTCTGTTGTTCTCTTGCAGCTACTCTTTGTTGGAGCGCCACGTTGTCAGCCTTTAGTGTTTGGACCTCTACGTTGAGGGTTTGGACAGCTGTCACCAGCTCTTGCAGTTGTTGTGGCGTAGCCATGTTTTCTGTTTGGCGTTGCAAACTATCAGGACTGGCAATATTGGCTACGGGTTTTGCTAGGTGATCAGCTATATCTTCGTCTTCACTCGATTTATAACCCTCCCCAGTCTCTTCCTCCTCACCTGAATAGTCCAGTTTCTTCCGACGGGTAAGTCCTGTGTACGGCTTCTTCTTTTTTAGAAGATATGGTCTACCTCGGAAAGAAGCCACCGTGACTCTCAGACAAAGAAACCCCACGGTGACTCCCCTCCGCGACAGCCAGAGGGGAAAAAGCCACTGGAACGGCAAAAAACCCCTGGATCCAATACAGACGTGAAGATTGTGGGAGTCGTCAGCACAGTCGTAGGTTGAATGATCCTTCACCGAAAAACCCAGACAATAGGTAAGGTCGGCGATTCCGCTAATCGAGGGAATAGGAGATGGCAGTTTACAGGTAGATACCCCTCGGGGTGGAGGACAAGAGTGAACGGAGAAATCTGAGAGCAGTATCTCTAGAGCGAAGAAAATCTCAGCAGAGATTCAAACATGGGAACAGAAACACAGGAGAAGGCAAACAGGATACAGAGAAAAGGGGGGGGCCCGTAGGGAACGGGAGGTGATGAAATAACAGGAAGATAGCAAGTAGACTATCCGAAGGGAAAACTAGCGCAAGCAACAGGGCGTGGAAATAAACACAGTTGCAACGCGCCGAACCGCCGGCAGCCGAGTGATATATATACAAACGGCGGCGGCCATCTTGAAAACAACTAGACCGAGTCTGATAGACGAGGAGGAACGTAATGGAACATTTTAATGGCGTCCTCGCGTCCACCTTCGCCACAAACGCCAGTCGCTGGCGGCCGTGACAGTGGGCAAGAGGTGCCAGGTATTGGTTGAACAGCCAGGGAGAGAGGTTAGACCCCTGGGGAACTCCACCAGTAGAGAATGAGATGGAGGAAAGGAAGGAACCAAGTTGGACCTGGGAGGGTCGATCAGAGTGGAATTGGGTAAACCAGGCCAGGGCCTGATCGGTGATACCCAGGTCATCACAGAGACAATTTAGCAGGATGACATGGTTGACAGTGTCAAAGGCAGAAGAGAGATCGAGTAAGATGAGGACATAGGCGAAATTAGAATCAAGGTTAGAAAGCAGGTCTTCACAGATGTTCAGGAGAGCAGTTCCGTGCTTCTGGCTGCTCTGAAGCCAGACTGATGGTCATGGAGACAACCAACAGATTAAGTGTGAATATTAAGATGGAATATGGCCAACTTTTCCAGGAGTTTGCCCAGGAAAGGAGTGATGGAGCTGAGGCGGTAGTTACCCGGGCAGGAGGGGTCGGCTGAGGGTTTCTTGAGAAGAGGGTGCACAGGAGAGTGCTTCAGGGGGGAAAGTAAGGCTCCAGTGGCTAAGAGTGGTTGCAGAAGTCAGCCAGGGCAGGAGCAAGGGTGTCAATGTGGTCCTTGATGGTTTTGGAAGAACAGGGAAGAACCTGTTTTGACAAGACTTTCATAGATCGGACTTGTCTAAAATCCTTGTCAGGGGAGTACAGAGGAAAGGAGCCAGAAGTAGAGGAGACAGTAGCGTGAGGAGGAGGAGAGGACGAGAGGGTGGACAGGATGGTCCTGGGTTTTAGAGATGAAATGAGAAGCCAGAGCCGTGCAGAGGGCCTAAGAGGGGACAGGAGAGGTAGAGGGATTGGCCAGCTCCTTGCCAATTTTAAAGAGTTCGGCCGAGTTGTTATATGGCGCAGACTTGGGCAGGGATGTGGACGCTCTTCTTAGTGCAGACAGAGAGCCGCGCTGGGTGGTTTATGATTCTGGTCTTTGATGAAGTTAGTAGGAAAGCAAGGTTTTAGCTTTTTTCCGAAGGTTAGGTGGTCTTCATCCTTAAAGAGGTGTTTTGGGTAGGCTGTTCCATTGTTTGATTGCTATGAGGGAGATCAAGGTCTCTCTGTGTGGTTCCCGGCTGCTCCTGCCACTAGTGCTTTTTTGCAGTTTGAGAGAGTTCACAAAGGGCCGGCTTATAGTTAAGGTTCCCTGTTTTCACTGTTTGTTTTTCTGATTCTGGTGGTGTTTTTCCTTGGTTTTCACATGTTTTCAAAATCTGTATTTATCAGCGTTTACCTTCTTTCCCTTAAACAAATCACAGACCACTGTGTCTTTCCAGAGTTGACAAAAATACCTGTTTTATTGCTGCATGTATAGTATGCATCATTCTGTTGTTGAAGAAGAACATCACAGATTATGCTGATGCAGCCCTTGCTAGTTCTTTGCATTCTTATACTTGTAGTGCTGAATTTATAACAGAACAAGAAAATTACAAATACAAAATGCACAGAATCAAATATAATTGTCATTTTTAATAAGGACTTGATAAGCTCCAGTTGCCTGACATGGGAAAAGATAGTAGGGAATACGTTTTTCAGTAAACCCTAAGACCTGCACTTCCCAAAGTTAATATACTTCATGGATTCTAAGAGAGAAATAGAAGGTGCAAGAGGTAGGTTCATCTGTATATTCATTTTCAAAGCTGCATGCAGGACAAAACGGCATGCAAGACAAAGGAGTGACTAACGTTTTTAAAAAAAACACTTGTGGGGCACTGATCTTATGATCACACAGATTATAATAATGCCCTTTGCAGAAATATGAAGTTTGCATATTTACTTAATGTATGGTTGAATAGATTCAGGAATCATAAAATAAGAGTGGGGTATTTCATTTGCTGGGAATTAAGCATTCCAAATAACAGACTTAACTCACTGTACATTCAAATGTTGCTGGAAACATTTTATTGTGGGATTCGAAGTGGCCTTTCCTTGACCATTTCCGCAAAAGAACTTGAACAGAGTAGTGTTAGATGTAGGATCATTGATCAAGTAGTCCTTTCGGAGCTTCTGTGACAAGTCACTAACGGATGTTTTTCACCCCTGTGGATTTGGGACCCCAATAATAAAACTCCAAATTGCGACTTTTAAAAAACACATTGGCCAGATAAAAAATGATTAAGGGGAAGATGGGAACATATCTTGTGGCTTATTTCCATTTAAATAATATTCAGTACGAAAATGACTAACTAGTTCCACTACATGGCAGGGCTAATCTTGCTTTTAGTTTTCACTTTAATACAGTAATCCGTGACAACCAAGGTCAGCGCTGACATCTACTAGACATTTTCAGATAAACCTTGAAAATGGAAAAAAATTTGTGGGGCAGAATATCGGATTTTACTTAAATCCAAAAAGCCTACTTATAGCGTGGTAATTTCATTGTGATGTGTTCTAGGCCATCCGGTGGCAAGCGCAGTGGATTATGCAAAGAGTTTTAAAGGGGGTATTCCTTTATTTTTTGTGAGCCAGTGAAATGTGTTGAGGGCTGCTGTGATATATTCATATTTTTTCATGTGTGTTGAGGGCTGCTGTGATATATTCATATTTTTTCAGACTTTGTAGTAATTTGGCCGCCGCATTTTGCACTCTCTGAAATCCTTTGAGTAGATATTCCTGCAGTCCATGGTAAAGGCTGTTGACATAGTCTAATTTCGAGAAGGCCAGTGAGATAAATGCCATGGTCCTATTTGTGAAGGTCAGTCATGGAATCATGCACCCTTAGATGCAGAAATGGAAGAATCAGCTCCTTACAATGCCTTTAAACTGACTCTTACGTAAGGTCACTGTCCAGAGTGATTCCAAAGTTCCTTTCAGTAGATCTAGCTAGTGGGCAATGGCCCGTAAATTCTGGCCAGGGGTTTGCATCAGAGTTTGGTAGTTTTGGCTCGTAAATCATTAATACTAATTGTAAATGTTGGGGTGGAGGGCGGTTCAGGTCTTCCGGAGATCCCACTGGGTTGCTGGAGTGCTACAAGCCAATATTACAGTTGTTATACTGAACAAAATTGGCATTATGCCCTCTAATCTGTTCAACAATCTAACATAATTTGTGTACCTATTATAGATGCTTTGAATAATTACTGTGCAGTGTCTTTGAATACCTAATAAGCAATATCAAGATAAAAAGAACATAGCATTTTTTTAATTTTACATTTTTATTGATTTTTAAATATGGCAAAGAAGAAACCATGAACAACATCTTTCTGGCACTAATGCACCACACAATATCTTTTTGTTTTTACTCCCCTCCCAACCTGCGGCAGTCTCTTCCAAAACACCCAACTGGAACCTGGCACAGTGTAAGATCAAAGCCAATTAGACGATCAGTGTGGCTAAAAGCCATCGCCTCTGGCAGCATACCCCTTGATTCCGTTGAGCTCAACATGGGGTGCAAATCATCAGGACAGTGCCGCCTGATGCATCCAGAACTCTAAGGGCCTGTACATCCATCATCCAACAAAAGCTGCCCTATGCTTAATATACTTATTGGAAAACCCCAACCATCCCCTCTCCATATCGGCCCTCCCACCATGAACGGCCCCCGTGATCCGTGCCATCCAATATATATCTTTAGCATTTGACAACCATTCCCCAGGACCAGGCACCTGTTTTCTCTTCCAGTTTGTTGCCAGGCATGCCCTGGCCGCCAGCATCAAGAAATTTGCCTTTTGCGGTAAACACCAACTCCCCATCTCTGTCCTCAAGACCAAATAGCACCAACATGGGATACATAGACCTTGAAATCCCTTCCAACTCCTTTATCCATCCCAGCACCTCTGTCCAATACACCTGCACTCTGCCACATGACCACCACATGTCTTGCACGCTCTCCACAATTGTGCCAGCAATATGGACTAACCCCAGTGAACATTCTGGACAGGCGGACCAGTTCATATGGCCATCTGTGGAGTAGTTTGACCCTGTGAAACTTATACTGGCATGGAATTGACATCTTAAAAGCTGTGCAACACATATCGCGCCCCAGCTTATCTATCTTCCTACCCTAGGTCCCTTCCCCATCTGGTCTGGAGCCTATCGTCTCCACTCATAGTTATTTCAATAAGCGAGGCATACAACAAGGAGATCAAGCCTTTGTTCCCTAATGTGTATCCAGAATGTTCTCTGACTGAGTGATCGCCCTCTGGACCTGTGATTTTCATTTGTCTGCCATGAAACATCTGTAAATGGGTAAATACTGACAATGACCCTATGTGTGGAGCCTCCTCCAGTTCCTGAATCAAAATGCATTTTTCCCCCTTCCCGAGGTGTCACGCTCTAGCCAATCCTGCCTCAAGCAATTTCTGGTATCTGTCTAGTTTATTTATTTAATTTATAAAGTGCACAGCAACCTATAGGCATCAAGGTGCTGTTAAAGTGAACCAGTTACTTTCAGGTGAGACAAAAAGACATACAGTTTATACAGTGAGACAGTGCAGAGCAGAGCATTGTGTTGGATGTTATGGATGTAATGAGTGGTTTAGGCAAATAGCCAAGTTTTAAGGTATTTCCTGAATACCCAAGCAAGAGGGTTCAGCTCTCAGGGTGAGAGGAAGAGAGTTCCATTGTTTGGCTGCGATGGATAGGGAAGCTGGAGCCTCCCGCTTTAGCGCGTCTGACTTTAGGCTGTTGGAGGCAATTTGCATACATGAGCCTTGTAGGTTTTAGCACTGTGCTTTTGCAATTTTCTGAGAGAGGTAGGGGGAACCGTGTTGGACAGGTATCTGTGAGTGATGGACATGGTCTTGAAGATGATCCATTTGCAGATAAGCAGCAAGTGGGATGCTTGTCTGCGGCAGAGATTTAAGCTCATCCAGGAAAGTTGAGAGCTGCTTGAAGTGTGTTATTTTGAATGATTTTAAGCTTTTACATGTTTTGAGATGAGGTTACTGCGAATAGGGCATTGCAATAGTCCAGCCTAGCGCAAATGACAGCCTGTGCTATGGTAAGACAAATGTTGGGGGATAGGAAGGGTCTAGATGCATTTATCAGTTTAGATAGGTAGGCAGAAGAGGCAATTGAATTCACTCGGCGGGTCATAGAGAGGGTGGCGTCTAGATGGACACCTAGCGTCTTTTCTGATGTTGAGATTGGGATCCCGATGTCATCAATTTTGTAGGCCGAGTATTGGTGATTGAGCTTATTGAGCACTGAGGGAGGTCTAATCAACAAGATCTCAGTCTTAACCCCAATTAGGACGGATGGTTGTGTCGAGGTTATTTGAGTCATCTGTGTAGTTGCCAGAGAGGAGTAGGAGAACTTGTGAATTGTCGGCATAGTTGGTATAATGCTATGCCTAGGGAATCAAGGATGTCAAAAGAGGGGACTAGTGAAAATGTTGTTAGAGTGTGGGTGATATGCAGGATCCTTGGGGAACCTGTTAGGCAGAATCCTGTGCAGTTCCCTTAGGGAGCACTACAGAAGATTAGGACTACAGGTGAGAGCAATAAATCCCCTTTGGTATCAGTCTGTACCACAAAGATTTAGTTGGTAGCTGTGGCTGAGCAGTCAGACTTATCTCAAGAGGGAGATGAGCAGTATTCAGGGTTTACACAATAGGGCTACAGCACTATGGCACAAGGAAACACTGGCCAAAGCTTTGTATTAAAAAGAGTATATATATATTTATTTTACACACTTCTAGTTAAACACATTTATCACAGTTATTAAGCAAGTTAAATTAATTCAAAGAAAGTATACACAACTCCCTAGTTAAATTGTAGACCAAGTGAACCAGAGTGAAAACTGAGCAAAACGGCACAGTGTAAACCAAACACAAATGCCACTCTAGCGATTTCTCATAAGGGAGGGAAAGCACTAGTTATACAGAAATATCTTCTTACACACCCTAGCAACACTTCCCATAGGTTTGTGAACAAGTTTAGGCAAGGCAGTACTTTAGCATAAAGAATACTTAAATGAAAACCGAGCAAAATGGCACTTCACAGGTTATAAAAGTGGGAAGGAAAATGTGGTTATAAGAGGTAGGTGCACCAACACAGTTCTAGTTGAGAAGCAATCTAGAGAAGGCAGTTCTAACAAATTTAGCCAGAGTCAATAGGCCTGTGCCAGAGTCAGTGGTACAGGGCAAGGGCACAGGAGCAAAATGTTCTTGTAGCTGCAGTCAAGTCTTTGGTTAACGATTTGAAAAGGTGGATGCAGAAGGTGAAAGACAACGTTAAACGAGAGGGGCGGCCAGCCCAACAGGTAGGTAAAGGATTTAAAACACCTTTAGCACTACCACGCGAAAAGGGCGGCCTGGCGGAACAATGTACCTTAAAATGAAGAAGTGGCTCCTGCGGTGGCGGTTGTTCCTGGTAGTTCCTGCAGCTCGGGGTGTCCAGCAGAGGAAGAGAGGCTCTCGTCGTGGAGGAAGATTCGAGTTACTGCACTACCCAGGGATGAAACCAGAGGCGGTGCTGCCCGATGAATAACAGGTACGCTCTTTTAAATCGCGGTCCGGGTGGACTGGTGCCTGGCTATCCGGTCTCTGAGTACAGGGTACTGGCTATTCGACCAGGGCAGGTCCAGGAAGGCGATGGTCAAACTGGTTGGCCCCACCAGCTCAAGGGAAGAAGGCTCTTGCAGATGAAGATCTTGTTTACTCCTTGTTTCTTCTCTCGTCGTGTGGAGAAAAATGGTGAGACGCTGCAGCAGGGCTTCACCGGTGGTTCAGTCTTTGCAGATGTCTTTGGCTTCTCTCCTTTTCGGCCTCTTAGTTCCAGTGGCGACGTCTTGCTCTTCCAGTCCTCAGGACCCTGCTTTTATGCAAAAAGATCCCCATTCATACAGCCTAGCTGTCACTCACACAGTGGAGTGGTCATCTTGGCGGGAGACCCTCCGGCCTATCAGGATAGAGTGCAACATGGGTTGTTGAGGCCACCCTCTCTAGGGGTCGTACTCCCCCTCCCACACAATGGACCCTCCCCAGACTCAGTGGCGCCGAAAGGAGGGCTTCTTGGTAGAAGCCCGCCAAAAGGACGAACAAAGGATCCCCGACTTGGGTTAGGAGTTTAGAGAAAGACACGAGAAAGAATTTATATTAAAGTTCTGGTAAATAAAACCTAACGGAGTAAAGTTGATATTAAAATAAACTGGCGGTATGTTAGAGGCTGTCAGAAAATGTTGTAGCCTCGAACAATGGGAAAATCCCATGGGGAAATATATGCGGTCGAATATTTACGGTAGTAACCACTGCCACCAGCCAGAAACTTTTGAGAGAGGGACTGCACGGTACCCTCTCGAAAATGAACATAAGGAAAAAACTATTAACCCTTCCCAGTACCTCCATATTAAGATGGGTTGTACTGTTTTAGATCATAAAAATTGACTAGTAAAGTCAATTGGGACTTTACATGCCCTGGGAGACAGTAGTCAGTCCCAGGGTATGGAGTCTGTTTGGTGGTCGCTACGACACCCCTGTGTCACTGCATGGAGGGTGCTGTGTAACACACGTGAATAAAGATGGTTCCTATGGAGGTGAGAAAAACCCCATAGACATTAAACACAAAAATAGCCTAGAACACACATAGCAAAAATGCCTAAAAGTGGGAAAAAGAGTCTCACTCTTTGCAGGAGACAAAAACAAACCCTTCAAATCCAGCAAAGCTGCGGAGGGACTCTATAGGTAAGGGAAATTAGCCATAGAATAAGACTTCTCCCTAACAGAACCCTGCAAAGAATATTTGTTGGTGAGGTGCTGGCGTTCTCGGCAAACACTTTCATGGCTCTCTCCTCTAAAAAGGAGGTGATCCACGCTTTGGCTACAGTGAAGAAGTTGGCTGAGGTGGTATGGTGGTGGCAGAGGATTCTGTGATCTACCAGGTCAAATGCTGCTGACAAATAAAGGAGTAGGAGGGCTGACTTCCTCATGTCTCTGAGCTCATCTATCTGATTTATTAGGTTGAACAGCGCTGATTCTGTACCATGACCTGGGCGGAAGCCAGATTGGCGCATTCCTAGAATGTGATTGGTTTCCAGGTAGTGTTGGATTTGTGCATTAGCTGCTCCATCTATGATTTTAAGAAGGAATGGGATGGTTGTGATAGGCCGTAATTATTGGGGGCTTTTGGGTCAAGTGATTTTTATTTTTTAAAAACATTTTTAGGAGTTGGAGAACCCAGGCTTTTTTGAGACTGGTGGGCGTTGTGCCTGTGGCAAAGGAGACTGTGCCTGTCCGGAATCTCCTCCCTTATCTCAGGTGCCCACAGATGACTGATGGGTGACTGCCATGAGAGGTGATCCCCTGCATCCTGGGACCCCTACGCAATATATTCCAAATAACCCCTCAAATGGGAGGTTCCCGAATCCTGCGTGGTATTTTCTCTCTAGGAACCCACAGCCACTCACCCACTGTAGCTGGTTGCAGATGATAATTTACTAGAAAAACCATTGCTTTGCCCCATCTTGCCTCGCGTGAGGGACTAGCACCCTCACCTGCCAAGCCGTATAATAAATATGACTGTCTGGGAACGCCACACCCCTAGCTGCTTGGGTAGCACCAAAATATTATAGGCCACCGCGGCTTCTTCCCCTGACACACAAAGCAAAGCATATGCCCCTTTGCCTCCCCAAGCAGCGTCTCCGGCACCACTATCGGAGCATCGGAAACGAGTACAAAACCCTAGGGAGGAGGTTCATCATTAAAGCGTTCAGGTGGCCCATCCATGACATGGTGAGCTTCCCCCAACCTAGCACCTCATCATACAATTTACAGGGCAAAGGCGGATAGTTGGCTTCTCATAGCTCGCTCAACTTGCTAGTGACAACACCCTCCATGTAACAAAACTTCTCCAATCTCACCTCCATCCCCAGCTGCTCGGGTATCCCTGTATCCCTAGGACCCTCCTCATCAAAGGGAAACAGAATGGATTTAGCCCTGTTAATTTTAAACCCAGAAAACTCTCCATATTGCCCAATCACTGCTAACGCTGCTGGGACCGAGGTGTGCCGATTCCTCATATACAACAGGACATCATCCGCATAAATCCCCAATTAAAATTCTGAGTCCCCAAACCTAATGCACTCCACCTGAAGAGTTACCCCTAAGCCTCTCAGCCAGTGGTTCCATGGACAACGCAAAAAGCAGGTGCGAAATCGGACACCACTGTCTGGTCCCCCTGTGTAACAAGAATGGCCTGGAAAATCTCCCATTCACTACAAACCTTGCCGTCTGGCTCGGATACAGTGCACAAATGGCATTAAGGACATTCCATCCAAAACTATATTTACCCATGACTGTGTACAAAAAGGCCCAATTGACCCTATCTAAGGGCTTCTCTGCTTCCGAAGCCAGGAGCATTGGGCTACCGCCCTTCTTGTCCATCACATGCAATGTCTTCCACAGGGTATCCTCACCCTGCCTACCCATAAATAAAACCAACCGATCAGTGTGATACAGATGAGGCATTACGTTCTCCAGTCTAGATACTGCATGTGAAGAAGTGATTTAGGTCGATATGATGCACATAACTGGGGATTCCCCCACCCTCCTGCTGTGGGATCACTGATATCAAGACCCGACAGAAAGATCCCAGAGCCCTCCCAGTTTCTAAAATATGGTTGAACAACTTCACCAAGTGTGGGGACAGTAGTCTCGCAAAAGACTTATAAAACCCAATTTTGTATGCATCGTCCCCAGGCACTTTGCCTGCCTCCTTCCTCGAAATTACAATGAGGAGCTCCTCTTGAGTAATGGGAGCCTCTTCCACCTCGTCCACACTTAGCACCAGGAGCGTTATCTCCCTCAAATAAGACTGCAACTGTACTGCATCCACCTGCTTCTCAATTCCATAATACCCTCAGGTGATGTCTCAATCTGCCCACCCATCGTCTCTATCCCTTCAACCCATCTTTCTGCCCGTTGTCCCTGCAGACACGCTGCCAGGAGACCATACGGCTTATCCCCCTTTTCATATTCTTTCTGTTGCAGAAACTGCAGGTTTCTCACTGACCTTTCCAACTTCTAGGCACTTCAATTCCTCCTTTACGGTCTTACTTCCTTGATTAATACACCCCTACCTTCCTGAGCACCATTTATTCTCTGTTCAAACAAACCAATGTCTGCCCTCAATCTGGTCACCAAGATGTTAAATTCCCTTGTCTTCTCTGCAATTTCTCTAATCAATAATCTACGACAAGGGAACTTGGCTGCCTCCCATACAGTGCAGTAGTCCACCTCACCAGTATCATTTATATAAAAACAATCCATGATTACGTCCCTCATCTCCCCCTAGAACTTCTCGTCCTTCCACAGTGAATCATTGCATCTGCAAAGTGTGTCCCTACTATTCAGTCCACTTAATGAAAACTCCATGTAGACCGTATCATGATCTGACGAACTGATGGGCACCAACTTGCAGGATCCCACCCTTCCCATGATTTCCTTACCCACACAACTGTAATCAATCCGCCTATAGGTACCATGAGGGAAGAATAAACGTTAACCCCTGTTCGCCCAGGTGGAGCTATCGCCATACATCCTGCAATCCATATAGGCCTAGGCATTCTCTCAACCCCCTTCACCTCCCTACACCAGAAATCTGGCACCCGTCTACACCCAGGGCCCGTCTGTCCAACACAGGATCGGCCCACATGTTAAAATCCCCAACAAATATAGGGGGTCCTTTAATTTCCTGAATCAGTTCGACCAAGGTCGGTTCGAAGAAAAACTGACCCTGGTTGGGGCAGTATATCGTCCCCAGCAACAACCATACACTGTCCTACTGTGAGAAACCAAAGGGTGTCTCACCAGCTGGTCAGCAGGGGCTGGTCATCCAGGTGGCCAGGACACATCCATCACTTTTTGATTCAGTTCCTGGGGGTGGACCAGTGCGGGAGGATCACCTGGGTGAGGGGTCTTCATGGAGTGGGGCTAAGGCAGCCAATGGTATTCCCCTGTTTTTTGTACACGTAACCCATCCTATTCTTTAGGATTCTCGGATGTCCCAACCCCTGCCCCCTTTCTACACAAACACTGGGCAGAGGAATAGGGGGACTGAGAGTAACAAGACTAACCCTTATACATCGCACTGGACATGTCCTACTAATCGGGTCAGGCAAAGTCCCTTGATTTTAAATGCATACATCTGATACCAATTCCCTTTCCTCACACGGATAAAAGGCAGAACATATAGACGCACTCTGAGCAAGGTGGAACACAAGTAAGAGCAGAGCTTCCGGGGCAAAGGCAAACCTACTGGAGCAGAGCGACGGACCAAGGGACGAGCGCAGCAGGTCGAGAACCCCAGGAGAACCCTGCATTAGGTTGTTGCCTCTAAAAGGCAGTGAAAGACCAGTGAGCAGGCCAGATCCCAAAGCAGAAGGCTCTATTGTGTTTCAAGGATGCCAGCGACCCTCCCAAAAGAAAGGCAGAGTCGGGCAGGCGAGGCCAAGCCTGTGGTACTAACCTTGACTCGTAACTGGAAGACAGTAAAGACAAGAAAGAAACTCACAGAGCCGGTGAGTTGGCAAGCAACCCGAGAGACTGGTGTGTGTTAAGGAAAGATTGAGTTGAAGTTGCAACATTATATCGCAAGTGAAGGCTGCACACGTGTGCATGAGATGCAAAGAAAGGCAGACCTGTGAATGAACTTTGAAGTAAGGATAGCTGTGAAACCAGCGATACTGAGTAATGAGTGGTCCGGCGAAAGGAAGTAGCCCACTCAAAAGTCTCTGTGAAATTTGAATTGTTTATAGCGATAAAGTGAATGAACTATAAAAACGAAGTGATCAAAATTAACCCTGAGAGAAGGGGAGAGTAAAAAGCTAAACGTTTAACTTTGAGTCAAAGTGGTCCTGTGGAGGTCTGTAATGAAAACCATGCACATTTGAAAGTCTTCGACATCCGAAAACGGTCTGAGCCTGACTGAGGGAGACCGAAGTGTAATAAGTTTGGGGAAGGGACCCCTCCTGCAAGTATTGTTGAACTTTGGTTGTGAAAGGTCTGAGCCCGAGAGAGGTGACCATTGTGAACCTTTTGTTGACCATTTTTTGGAAGACTGGAAAGAGTCTTTAACGTGGAAGGCCAGATGGGCCTCGATCCACGTTTTGAACAGTTTTTGTGTTAGAAACCTGAGCCAGAGTTTGTCATCCTGTCTACGGCGACCACCTTCCTCCGTGCTGTCTACCGTGAGGAGGAGAGCGGACTCCCCCACATTTATTCTTCATATTTGAACACTGATTTTCCTTAACATACATTCTTCCTTTCCCACTTTTTGTACAAGATATAGGGCAGGCATTAGGTTTTGTTAGTATAGGCCATTTTGATTTTACTAACTTAACTAAGACTGTTTTATTAATGATTTAGTATTTGATGGTCGAGACTACTCCCATCCTTTTATAGGGCATCCACCCCCACCCTACCAAATTCCCTGGCAATTAACAAAGCGCTGCATTGGAGAATTTAAGCCCTTCACGTTCAAAGTCTCAACAACCCGGCAATCTGCCCCTCCCCCTTACTGCTTTCTTATTGCTGCCATCTCAAACTCAATCACAGTGTTCCAGATCGAAATTGTATACACCCACCTGTTTCCCAATGTTCCCCTGCCCTCACATGCCCTCCCACCCACCCCATCCTCCCAAACCCCCATACCTGCTGCACCCGCATTCACCCCAAACCCATATTTGCATGAGACGCCCATCCAAAACTGGGCCACCAAAGGAGGACTTGCCCCCCACCCCTGCCAACAAACTTCAACAATAACTTCCCAACAAAGCACCCATATATTAAACAGTTTGACAGACTGTAGAGCCCCCATGACAGAGATGCCAACCTTCCCGTCTCACTTCAGCGGCAAAGGGGTGTTTTCGACCTCTGGGAACTCGTTTACATTGTGCCAGTCCTCTCAAATCCTCTTGATTTGTGACAGTTCCTTTGGCCTCCACCAGACCTCCTCTCCTCCTTTTTCACCCTCCGAGAGGTGCTGCAGGACCTGGTCTGCTTCCGAGCCCTTAGTAATCAACCTTTTTAATTTCAAACACCACAGCAAATAGGTACGTCCACCTGTAATGTGTTCCCCTTTCAGAAAGTTAAGCTGTGAGGTCTGCAGTCCCTGCACCTAGCCAGGGTGACATTTGAAAGGGCCTGATAAATTGCACGTTATCAAGAGAGACACAGACTCAAGTGTTATAGTTTCAGAACCTTTATTTACTATAATGCTGGGGTTGGTGTAATACCTAACTGGTCCTAACCCTAAAGGGAAGGTTCCCTCAACTGATGTTTCTAAGGCCTGTCGATGTCTGAAAGTCCAAAACCAAAATCTGTCTGTCTCTAAACCTATGCTTGCCCTCACGCTTTGATAACGTGTGGTAGGAAGTCTCTTTAAAGAAAAATAGTGGTTCAAAAAGAAATATATATCCAGACTGGCTTCAGGTGGTCTTATCACCAGGTGTGGCTCAGTCAGTATTAGTAAAGATTTCTTAATTGTGGGTAATTATCCTTCCATGTGGCAACCCCTAAACTTTTTGCTGTTGTTTTCACCATGATCTAGACTTTGCCAGAGAAGTGCAGCCTTCTGCCGCACTCCCCTGGGCTTTCGCTCCCTTCTTACAGGGAAACTGACATGCCCTTAAGACAGTCAGTACCAGGAAACGTTGTTTTCCGTAGTTCTTTTATCATGTTGCAGCTTTCGCGCAACATGATACAAGAGGGCACTGTAAGCTAAGTTACAGCTCTCTTGGGTCTCTAGTCTTCTACAGGCCCTAGACACTCTCTTTGGATTCTTAACGAAAGGTGCAAGTGAATCACGGAGGGGACTGGTGGCAGCGATCGTTTCTTTGTGTTTTGAGCTCCTTTTGGCTGTTTAAGCGCGTTTCTCGTGCTTAGCCCAAAATGGTGGCCTGGATTCCAAAATGGCCAGACCTCAAGGCTTTGTCCTGCCTGCTGACCGTCTTGCACCCTTTACCTTCCCCAGGTCTAGCCGACCGGGGCCTTCCTTATTTGGGCATGTACTTTCCCGCGAAACACAGATGCTTTCGCGGGCTTCTACAGGCCTTGTGTGTGCCTCCAGGATTTGGGCTGGGATGTCTGGTCCCAATACACATCCTGGGTGCCAGAGAGTCTAGTGTGTCGTGAATGCCTGGGACCACCGTGGTCCGTAATAGGTCCACGTATGGTGTGAGTGTTTTGTGAGCAGATCTCCCATTGGGTCCCCTCCGTTTTGGCGCGAAGGGAACCGTGGATAAGAGGAGGCTGGAAACACCTCTACCAGGTCGATCTCCTGAGTTCTCACGAACAAAGGGATACAGGAGCCAAGTATCCTGCAACTACGAGGCTGAACCGAGGAATCGCTGGTGACCCGCTGAAGGACTGCTCCTCTGCACTGCTGTCGCTTGGTGAAACCCTTTCTACCTCTGATCGAACGAGAAGGCCTGTACTGGTACTTCGACCCTTTGGAATAGTGGGAACAACTATTCTCGGTATCTTCACCATCTCCTGCACGTAAGCCTTCGGAAGTGTCTCTGGGCCATCCAGTGGACTGACCAGCCTACCCAGGAGTCTTGCTCTGTAACTGCCGTCAGGTTGCTACTGTATTAAGAGTCCTTGCCACTCTCACACGATTCGTACACTTGGCGTTCCCAGGTCTGAAGTGAGAAGTGTACATAGGGCTGAAATACACACAGCCGCTTGTTGCCCTGCTGTGGTAACAATCTGTGCGGGTTCACTGCGTTTGGGACATCCTCAACTCTAACTTCTGCTGCCGCGGAATCTACATGACGCTGAGACGTCCCCTGCTCATATCTGAACCTGCCAGCACTGAAACTGATGCCGAGAACCCTGGGTCTGCCTGCATCGGGGACCGGTGAGTAGCAAAGCTAGGAACTGGTCGCCCTCCTGCAGTAGCCCGTAGCTTTTCCTCACTGTGTTAAACAGCACACCTTTTTCGCACTCGCGCTCTGCTTCTGTCCGCAAGTGGAGGCCACGCTTGAGTAGCAGAGATCTGTTCACCCTCCTTTGTTCACCGCTCTGAACTGCCTGACTTCCTTGAAGAGACTCCCCTTGGCACCAGCGTGTGCAGGTACTTTTGAGCACAAGGCTCCACTCTTCGTAGGGCTCGGACTTCCTTCTAGTTAGGTGGCCTCTGAAGGCGAACTGGGTCTAACGATTACTTGCACTGTCTGTTTTCCTCCCCATCTAGGTGGTCTGCATATTTCGTGCTTCAAACTCTTTAGACCCTTCGGTAATTGTATATATATTTCTGAGGCTTGTGGAATCTGCTTAGATCACAGGCTGTGCATAGGCCGACATCTAAAATGGGCATCGACACAGGGCGTGCCAGTAATACTATCCCTAGTGTGACGTCCACTGTACCCAAGATCCCTCACGCATTCTAGGATCCTCAGATTGTTTTTTTTCCGCCATACTGGTCGGAAGCATTTTGCGGAGTCCCCTGGCCTTAGCCATACTTTTGCTAAAATATTAATTTATTTACATCCTTCCCCATCCCAACGTCGAACTTCGACACTCGACGCCGGCAGGAGAAGAAATCGACCGTCGGCTGCTGCACGACGGATTTGGGCCTCGGAAGGCCTCTGGCCTCGGCCCGTGCCTTGGAAGGCCGCTGGCCTCGGCCCTTCAAGTAGGGAGAGTAGGGGGTTGTACATACTCTACACTCTTGGTATATAGGTACACCTTATACATTTCCTACACTTAACAGCCCGCTGCCTCAAGGTGCGTATGGAGGGTACCCCTTTTCAATTCTGCCCCAAGTGCAATCGCAAATACCCTTGGGTCGACAGGCACGCCACGTGCAATCTCTGCTTGCCGAGGGACAACCCCGAAGCGAACTGCAGAGCGTGTAGTAGGTTTAAACCTAAGACACTTAAGGACCGTTCGATGAAGCGTTGGGCCCACCACGCCAGGCAAGCGGCCATGGCAGCGGAGGGCGCCTTCAGCGACGGCAGCAACACCGTACTTTCGGATGGCGAGGGCATTACGGCGTCGAAAGACAGCCGAGCGCAAGTCCCCGACCTCGGAAGGTCGTCCGGCAGGGCGGCTATGGGGAAGACCCCCGGCGACACAAGCGCTTCACACACCACACACAAAGTCCAACCGAGACTCGACGACGTCGAGTGCTCGGAAAGAGGCACAAACAGAACGGTCCGATTCGGTGTCCTCTGGGCGCTCTCGATCGAGATTGCCGCATGACTCCAGGCAATCATCCACTCTTGCCAAGAGTGCCTCGCTCCCTAGGCTAACAGAAGTTCGATCGTCGGAGGACGAAGACGACTTCCACCCCCAGGCCGCGCTCCAGGAGTCGGAGCCCGCAGTCAAAATCAGTGAGGCCCCACGCTCGAAGGACAGGGACTTTACCCCCGATCCTCGACGCCAGGCGTCGAAAACCTCCGGAGCCCCAAAAGGACAGGGAAAACATTTTTCCACTCACGGGGAGGGGGGAAAACAGCAGAAGAAGCAGCCTTTGCACTCTTCCACACCTGTGAAACACACCACTCCCCCTAAACAGACAGACAAGACCAGGTCTGCTGATATCTCTAAAACCAAATCTACTCAAGATAAATCCCCGAGACTTGCTGAGAGAGTCATTCCCAGTTTCAAAAAATGGTCCAGTGAAGACATAGATAGGGTCATGTCAAGGATGTCTTCTTTGGCTGATTTTTACGATAAAATCCAGACCATTTCCTTTCGTATGATCCACAGGGGGCGACACCCTCAGGCTCTAATGATCCTATCCCCCCGAGTAAGAAGCCGCGGTTTGAAACACCAATGAGGTCTACAGACCCCTTCGAGGTGCAACCATACTCAAGACCATACTCACTGTATCAAGGAGAAGCTTCCTTTGGTGAGGACCAAGAATTTGGCATGGTGGAAGAACAAACCGGGACGGGATACTATGGGGATGATGAGGACCAGGAAGAGGAAGAGGAAGACCCTGAAACCTACAGAGTAGATTCCCCGGTAGAAAACGAAGCCCCGGTTACCGACTCCCCTGTCGATAACCAACCCCTCCTTAACGAGGTTCTCGCACGTGCAGCAGAACATTTCCATATTGACACCCACGGTGTCCAGGAGGAGAGGGACTTCGCAGAGGAGTTAGTGGGAGAAAGGAGGCTTGTTGCCCAGACCATCCCGATCCTTAAGTCCATTCAGCGAAGAATAGACCCGTCCCTGGTGAACCCGAACCTCACCAGAGCAGTCAATCCCAGGGTTGAAAAACTTTTCAGGGCAGCCCAGTCTGACCCTCTCTATATAAGAGGACATCTGAAGCCAGACTCCCTAGTTGTCACTAACACTCGTAAGAGGGCTGGAACACCCTTGTCATCGTCCGAAGCTCCTCCCGACAAGGAGAGCAAAAAACGATATGGTTTCGGCAGGAAAGTGGCCTCAACGTCCCCCTATCAAGCAAGGATTGCAAACTCCACCACCCTGTTGGCCAGCTACAACTGCCATCAGTTGGAAGAAGTCGCGGCACTCATAGCCTCTGCCAGTTAGCTCGGATTTCCGCAGAGGGGAGAGCCGTGTCTGGTTGCATTTTGAAAGCAACCTTTGACGCCGCGGACAACGCAGGCAGATTGATAGCAGAAGGCACTGTTATCAAGAGACATGCATGGTTACGGCAGTCTGGTTTTAAGGCAGAAACCCAGGCATCATTGTGGGACAAACCGGTGGAAGCCGATCTGTTGTCTGGTAAGGCGGTCGAAGACGCACTGAAGAATGCCAAGGACGAATACGAGACACTCAAGTCCCTTGGCCAGTTAACCAATAAACCCCCTAACCAGAGAGGGAATAGTAATTTTCGTCGCCCACGCGGCCAAAATTCCCAGAGAGGATCTAACTATTCCCAGGGGCAGGGTACACAGTGGAACAACAGCCAACAGTCTACCCAGGGTTACAGCAGGGGTAATAGGAGAGGTCGTGGTAAAGGCAGAGCCAGCCCCAGCAAGGGAGGCGGCACGCCCCCACCAAAGCAGTGACGCTCAGTTCAGGGTCCCTTCTCACGCAACCCCAGTAGGGGGACGCATTTCCAACTTCACCCAGGCTTGGGAAGGGATCACGTCAGACAGATGGGTGCTGTCAACAGTATCCACAGGGTACTGTATAGAACTACTGCAGCATCCCTGGAACCATCCTCCACGACAAAGAGTACACTCTTTAGAACATCAGAAGATTCTCCTTGAGGAGATCGCCATTCTGCTAGAAAAGGACGCGATAGAACTCGTCCCGGGACACCAGGTAAACAAGGGTATTTATTCAACTTACTTCCTTGTGCCAAAGAAAGGTTTGACAATGCGCCCAGTATTGGACTTACGGCCTGCCAACAAGTATGTCAAGCCCAAAAGTTTTGTATGACTACGCTACAAGAGGTAATCCCCCTCCTAAATAAGGGGGATTACATGGCAACCTTGGATATGAAAGATGCTTATTTTCATATTTCCATGTTCCCAGCGCACAGAAGGTACTTGCGCTTCAAGGTGGACAGTCGACACTACCAATTCAAGGTACTGCCCTTCGGGTTAGCTTCAGCACCAAGGGTATTCACCAAGGTACTGGCGGTGGCGGCTGCACACCTACGCAGGGAGGCAATCCCGGTGTACCCTTATCTGGACGACTGGCTCATAACGGGGGAAACCCCAGTAATTTGCAGGACAAACATTCAAAGGACTATCGACCTCCTCCACGACTTAGGCTTCTCAATCAACAAGAAAAAGTCAAGCCTGGTGCCAAGCACCTCCAAACAGTTCCTAGGAGCAATCCTAGATACTCAAGAGGGGTTGACCTTTCCTTCAAAGGAAAGAATTCGGAATATACTACTGCAAATTCCGCATTATCAGTCCGGTCGCCAAATAACGGTACGCAAAGCAATGCGTTTACTGGGCATGATGGCGTCATGTATTTACCTGGTCCCCCACGCGCGCCTGCTCATGCGTCCCATGCAGGAATGGTTGGCGAAACAGTGGTCTCAGGCAAGTGGTCAGTGGGACGATCTAGTGGTCGTTTCGCCAACACTAGTACAAAGCCTTCACTGGTGGACAAGAGATAATCTTGCACAGGGGAAACCCTTTTACGATCCCGAAGTACAGGCAGTAGTCACTACCGATGCATGTCTGACGGGGTGGGGAGCTCACCATCTCCACCACACAACTCAGGGTCTCTGGTCTCCCTCAGTGGCCAAGAACCACATCAACCTGCTAGAGCTTCTGGCAGTATTCAGAGCGCTTCAAGCGTTCGAGCCCCACCTACTAAACCTGTCAGTGCAAATCCGGACGGACAGCACAACAGCCATGTTCTACCTGAACAAGCAAGGAGGGACTCGTTCGCCAAATCTGTCCAAGCTTGCCCAGAAAATCTGGATATGGGCACTCAGACGGAACATCTTCCTGTCATCACAACATGTTCCAGGGGAGCTCAATTCCCTAGCGGATGCTCTAAGCAGAGACTCCCTCCCAGAGGAACACGAATGGGTTCTACACAGAGAGGTCGTAGAAGATATCTTCTCTCAGTGGGGTTTCCCCACTATAGACTTATTCGCCACAAGCGAAAACAGACAATGCCCAGGATTTGCATCCAGATTCCCCCAACCAGACTCCCAGGGGAACGCCCTGTGGATGAACTGGTCAGGGATGTTTGCGTACGCTTTTCCACCAACTCCTCTCATCAGGAAAGTGGTGAACAAGATGAACAGAGAATCGATGACGCTCGTCCTAGTTGCTCCCATGTGGGCAAGACAACCGTGGTTCCCACACCTACGCAGGATGGCGGTGTGCGAGCCCATCAAACTTCCAGCCTGGTACAACCTACTGTCCCAGCACCAAGGTCAAACAGTGCACCAGCAACCCAACTCAATGAACCTGGCAGCATGGCTCCTGAGGTCATAGAGTTTGGACATCTCAATTTACCACAGAGGTGTATGATCCTTAAGGAATCTAGGAAACCAAACACAAGGCACTGTTACTATGACAAGTGGAAGAGGTTCTTTATCTGGTGCCAGAGTAGACAAATCAACCCTGTTGATTGCACTCCTTCCACTATTGGTACATACATGCTCCACCTGCTGGATGCAGGATTGGTTTTTAACTCACTGAAAGTACACCTGGCAGCCCTGTCGGCATACACCACTTCCCATAGCAAGGTCTTGTGGTGGAAAGTACCAGTAGTTAAAGCCTTCATGGAAGGAGTAAAGAGACTTCACCCTCTTATTTCAACCCCACCACCAGGGTGGGACCTTAATGTGGTGCTAGCCAAGCTCATGGGACCCCCTTTCGAGCCCATGCATAAAAGCAGTCTCAAACACCTGACTTATAAAACGGCCTTCTTAGTAGCTATTACCTCTATAAGAAGGGTCAGTGAAATTCAGGCTCCGTCAGTGCATGATCCCTTCTTTACTGTCCATAAAGACAAACTGGTTTTACGCACACACCCTAGGTTCTCACCCAAGTTTATATCAAAATTCCATGTAAACCAGTCCATCGAGCTTCCGGCTTTCTTCCAGGACCCTCAAAGCTCGGCTGAGGTGAAACTACACACCCTAGATGTGCGTAGGGCGGTCCTCTACTATGTAAATAAAACCAGAGACCGCTAAGGAAAACAGGTCAACTGTTTGTCTCCGTAGCTACCGGCAGAGAGGGGGATCGCGTCTCTAAAGGTGCCACCTCGAAGTGGATTATTAACTGTATCCAGCTGTGTTACTCACTCTCTGAAAGAACTCTGCCTTTCACGCCAAGAGCCCACTCTACTAGAGGCATTGGGGCCACTCTGGCTTTCATTGCAAATGTACCCCTTGACACCATTTGCAAAGCAGCTACTTGGAGCTCTATTCACACTTTACTCAGCATTACTGCGTTGACACCAATTCCAAGGCAGATACACAAGTGGGACAAGTGGTTCTAAGACACTTATTTGCTCATGACCCTTCTCACATCCCACCTTCTTCAGGTACTGCTCGCTAATCTATGCACAGCATGTGATCTAAGCAGATTCCACAAGCCTCAGAAGGGATACATTACTCACCGTAATCGTATTTCTGATGCTTGTATCTGCTTAGATTCACATGCGACCCACCCTTCCTCCCCTCTGAGAGAAGGCGCATGGTTGCTTGTAGTCTTACCTTTCTATCTATCTGCTTGGATTATCTGTACTCACGCTACTCCTCATGCTACCTCATGTCAGAAAAAATACAATCTGAGGATCCTAGACGCGTGAGGGATCTTGGGTACAGTGGACGTCAGACTAGGGATAGTATTACTGGCACGTCCTGTGTCGACGCCCATTTTCGAGTTTCGAAAAACAAACTGTAATACTCCGCAGCTTCCACTAGATGTCGGCCTATGCACAGCATGTGAATCTAAGCAGATACAAGCATCAGAAATACGATTACGGTGAGTAATGTATCCCATATTGTATTTGATTGTGATGTGTTGGTTTACTTGAGTTTTATTGTGATTCTTTGCTATGGTCAATATTACAAAGGCCTTGTAATAAATGTGTTTATATTTTTAATATAACACCTGCTTGGAGTAATTTGTAAGTGTCCTTGCTTTGTGTGCTCATTGCGGGCTTTCAGTCACCCTCTCCCCTCTTGAGACCTAATCTTGACCGCCGCGATCGCTACCTTGATGGGTCTGGCTTGTCCAGAGGTTACCCTGCTCCAAGAAACTAGGCTGGCCTTCTGAACCTCTGCCCCTCCAGGACAGAGTTCAGAAATCCATCTTAACGGTCAGTATCATCAAAGTTCAGCACATTCAAAAAGAGGTTGTTTGCAAGAACTTTGTGGAGAAGAGTTAACACTCTGTTCAAACAACTCCAAATGTCTTTAGTTCCTGGGGATTCCTTTCCACAAGCTTCAATCCTTTCAAGTTTCAGACAAAACAAAAATGTAACACTGATTCTCTCAGGATTCTCATGATTCCCTTCCCCAAGAGTATGCCGACTTGTTTCACCAAAAAACTATTCACCTTTGTTAGGCCCCTCAGGGTTCCCTTCCCCAAGCTTAGGGCCCTTCGGTTTCCAACACAGTATTCAACTGTCGGGGTGTAACTTTTACTTACTTACAGTTCATTTCACACACAACCTTCTCATGGGGTAAAATCAGAGACTTGCGAAAATGCTAAGTTCTTTGCTGCTTCTAAGCGCAATCACTCTGATCTGTGACCCCTCTCTGTATTTCCTGTACTTGCTTTTCTTCTATCCTTTCATCTTCAGGTGCGTCCTCCACCCCTTTATCTTCCACTTTACTGTACACAGTCGCATCTTCTTTTGCTTTCTCTTTCAACTTGTGCCTCTGGCACCTTCCTTTGATTCACTTTCTCTTCACTGTGCCTCTTGCACATTTACTTCTTTACTTTTGTGCACCCTTGCAACTGTCCTGTTCCTTATTGTGCCTCTTGCACATTTATCTCGCTCTTCGGTGCTCACTTGCACCTTTCCTTTACTTTCGGGTCACTCGCACCCTTTTTTTTCACTTTCAAGCCTTTTTGCTTTCTTTCTGCTTTCGTAGCACCTTTCTCTCACTTTACATTCACTTTCTGCTCTCTCTCTTGCTTTCCGCTACGTGCTGCTTTTCAAAAATTGCGCTGACGAGTGGTATCTCCGGGCATATGGGATCGAGATCAGGGTCTCACCACCTGCCCTTCAGACTCCCTGGGACCGGCACAAGTCACAACGGAACGAGCACCTTTCCCCACACCGCCAGCATGACACAGGCTGCCTCGCTCCGGCTCCCTGGAGAAACAGCTCCCTATCCACGCTGCAACCCCTCACAAACACTGGGCCAGCGTCTTGGCATGCTGCTCTCCTCCAGATCCTCCAGGCTTCTCTCCCTGCAGCTCCCAGCTCCTTGGAATTTCGGCTCCTATCAGGATTCCCAGCTCGCTCCCCTGATTGTGCAAAACCACACCTTTTATCCTTAAAACGATTTAGGTCGGGATTCCTAGGTGGTGGCCAGCAGAGGAGGACGTGTCTAGGTGTCTCTCCGCGCTGGGCCACGCCAATTTGAGCGCTTTACTTAGCTTTCCGGTCGATTCCTCACCCCAACGGAACATCAATAACCGCAGAATTCCATGCGACGTGAAGATTGAACGCTCAGCAGCAAAACGCAGGAGAGACACAAACTACAGGACCACGGCGCGACTTCAAGTGGTACCCCACCGGGCCAAAACAACAAAGATCTGAGTAGCCACCAGCGAGGCGGAGGTCCCGAGGCAAGAGAGAAAAAGCCCTGGCGAGGATCCGCAAGCGCAGTGTCGGAGACGTCCACTATAGCAGGAGGAACAGGGACTTGTGTAAGGAGCAACATCCGAGCTCTGTCAGTGCCAAACCGCTAACACTAGTTGGGGAACAATGCGGCATCAGTGACCACAAGCAGGCCTTGCAGAGCGGTGAGAGGAGCACTGCAGCAGGAAGACGGAAGGGCAGCGTAGTGGGACAGTGAACACCGGAGTAGAGCCCCCCCCCTCAATATAAGGGACACACAGGTCAGTGCGAGATGGGACCCATCAGGGGGTGGGGATCAGCAGAAAAGACGCCAAGGAGTACCAGGCAAACACCCCCACACCAGTGCACCAGCCAGTTTAGAGGTGTCATGCCCCCGACAAAGGATTCCCAGCCGGGGGGCAGCCTCTCCAATCACAAAGCAACACGGAGCCCACTGCAACCGGACCGTAGCAGCGGCCTGGTGTGGCAAGATCAAAGGAGTGCCCTGCACATAGCAGAGTAGATAAACAGAGCAACACATATGGGCATATGGGGGAATTAACAAGCATACCAAGGCGTCCCCACAAAAAAAAGAAACATAATCACCAGCAGGAGGGGGGGGGGGCAGACACCGCCGGACAAAACAATATTGAGCTTCGAGGGCATGAGAGCAACTGGCAAGCAGCATCCACACCGGGAATTTCAAAATCAGGGAGGGTGGATTACAGCCAGGTGGAGGAGAAGAACAAAGGAAACGTTTAAGATCCACACAACAGGCCCAGAGACAGTAGACCTGCACCCAACAAGAGCGCACTGAGGCCAGGAGCAGTGGAGGGAATAGAGGGCGCACCAGCCAACACCCCATCGCATAAAGGTGTCACTGACGGCAGGACTGCAGAAACACCGAGGGGTCAACGCCACGAGGTGAAAGTAAAGGCCCCAACCCCACGGAGAAACCAGCAAAAAGCGAGGCAGCACTGGGGCATCAATCCAGGGGGCGAAACAAAAGGCAGAAGGGTACGACAAAAGGGGTAGCCATTAAAGCACTGTGCAACGCCCACAGCAGAACTGGGGCAGGAAGCACAGCACAGCTCCTCCACCCTACCAACGCACATCACCAAACATAGGATATAGGCCACGGCAGACCACAAGTGCAGTGGACTCAAGAGGGAAAGTAGATACCCTTCCCGCAAAATAACAGAATAAACTCAGCCACTAAGAAGATGAGAAAAGGGAGACCGACAACCATGTGCCCCTGGTGCACTTAAACTGAAAAGGTGAAGAGAGACCCACACACAACCCCTCACTATACCGCACACCACACAACAGGGCATCTCATATAGACAACAGAGCGGCAGCAATAGCATTGATGTCAAAATCATCTAGAGTGAAAACCAAGCCCAATCCTCCCCTCAAGGAAAACAGGCCAAAAGACTAAAACAGCTTTGGAGTGCGGAGGGCATGACGACAACGCGACACAGGAAACCCCCACCCAGGACCTGCAAGACATGGGAGACAATACCATAACCAAAACGGACATGCTAAACTGCTTCAAAGAACTCCAGAACCAATTTTTACTCTCCGTCCAGGAACAATTTCAGGCACTAAAGGAAAATATGAAGCAATCCCTGCTGGAGGTCAAGATAGTCATTGCGAAGCTCGTAGGGAGGACGGACATGCTAAAAAAAGTAGTGCAACAAATAGAGGACGAAACTCAGAAATCGGATGAAGTGCTGGAACAACTGGCACATATCTCCAACAATCTTGAACTCCATTGCGAGGATCTGGAAAATAGATCGAGAAGATCAAACATCAGAATACAAAATCTAGCAGAAACAGTCGAGGATAAAGACTTATCAGACACGTTCTCCAGCTCTTTGCCAAATTACTATCAGAAGAAACCGATACACAGGTCCAGAAGGATAGCGCAACGGCAACATGCTCGCCTTGGAAGCAAGACGACATGGAGCAACAGTGGTTCGATACCCCCGGGTCTGCGCTTAGAAACCTCTGGGTATTAAGCACGTTATAAATGACCTATCATAGCATATCAAATAGACAGACTCCATCGAGCATGACCAAGAAGACCGCCCGAACCAGCGGCATGCCCAAGAGACGTGCTGGCAGCAATATCGTCTTACACCCAAAAGGAGCAGATTTTATGGAAGGCCAGAACGTGCCAGAACATGCCACAAGCATGTTCGTGAGGAGTGATGGTAAGTGGAGCAAAGAGGTATCGATGAGGAGAGCACTGTGCTTTTGTTTCTGCTGTTAAACTTACTTCTAGAATGAGTTTTGAATGTCACAGCATTAAAAACTGAGCAATTGCTAGATACATTGTTGCGTGTAATTACTGCTATTGTTACTTTAAACCTGCATACCCGACTTGCTGAGACCCACCCACCCACCTTAAGAACAAATCAGCCCCACCAACGCGAAGCGCACGAAGCTGAGCGAATTAGTGTCAGTGCCGGGCGCAGGAGCGAGGAGCTGTGTGTACACCCCAAACTAACATCCTTGAAAGTTACAGCACTTTTCTTCCTTCATGATCTCACACAAATGTAAATGTTATGTTATTTGGCATTTATATAAAGCACTCTATATATAATCAGTATGACCACAAAGCACTGGTAGGTGAACGCCCTTGGGGACCGCAGTCCAGGTCAGTCGCGAGAGTAGGGTGTAATAGGGTGCTTGGGTGCACCGATTATGTGCACAGCTGATGCGAATGCCTGATGGTAGCTGCATCCTAGCATTAGGTGTGGTTGTATTTGATATCAGTTGAATGTGTGCAGTCTCGAGGGAGTTCACTAAGGCTGGGTTTTGGCTGTGTTAGGCCTGTGTAGGATGCTTATGTGTGCAGCTAGGCCCGAATTTCAGTGGTATAGCTGCGTTTTATCAGAATGTTGAGGTGTTCATGGAGTATTGTTCATATGTGAGCAGCTACATCGAATTGATTGAGGGGTGTAGCTGCGCTCTAATTGTGTGTTTGTGTAGAGTAGAGAGTGAGCATTGTGATAGGAGAGGTGAGTGTCTTGGTCGAGTTCTGATCGAACGTGCCCGTTGTTTTGGATTTTAAGTGTGTGTTTGTGATTGCTGCATTCAGAGTAAACTTATTAGTGACTTAATGGGTGCATTCAGTGGCGTTATTGCTCCTGATCTCATTAAACATTTGTCATCAGGTTGTAGGTCTGAGTCGCCTTTGATGGTCTTAGTCGGTTTTATGGAAAGAGCCAGATTTGTAGAGCTTTGCGGAAGGTCATGTAGTCTTGGGTGTGTCGAATATGAGGGGGGAGTGAGTTCCACAGAGTTGGGGCTAAGGTTGAGAAGGTGGATACTCCGATCCTTGTAGAATTAGAGGCTGGAAACACTAGAAAGAGGGCAGTGCTTGATTTTAGGCTGCGAGAAGGGAGGTAGGGTTTTAGCTTCTCTTGTATGTACTTTGGGCCGGTCTTGTGCATTGCTCGTGGGTAATACAAAGGGTCTTGAAGGTGGCCCTTTATCCCCTGGGAGCCAGGGCAGGGTTCAGAGGGCGGGTGGGACATGGTCTCTGTGACCCACGGCGAGGAGGAGTTTGGTGGCAGCGTTTTGGGCTCTTTGGAGTTAATTGAGTTGGTATGCCGGTGCTCCCAGGTAAAGGGAGTTGGCATAATCCAGTCTCAACATAATAGACATAACATCGGTGAGTCGGTTGGGGTCGGAGAGGTAAGGAAAGATGTGTCGAAGGAGTTTGAGGTGGTAGTGACAGCATTTTGAAACATTATTGATCTGGCGGGAAAGGGTTAGGCCAGAGTTCATTGTGCAGCCTAGGTTTTTTTCTATATCGGAGGGAAGGGTTGGTGGGTCGAGGGAGGCGGGCAGTGGGAGCGGATGTGGTAGAAGGGAAGTATTGCCGCATACTATGATTTCAATTTTGTCAGGGGTTCAGTCATCCATCTGTCAATATCATGGAGACAAGCTTCAAGGTCGGGAAGCGGGACGGTGTTTGTCTTGGGAATTCTTAGGATAATTTGAGTATCGTCAGCATAGTTGTAACAGGAGAGGTTGCGCACGCGGATGATTCCTGGTAGAGTGGTCTGATAGAGGTTGAAGAGAAGAGCAGAGAGGCATGCGTCTTGGGGTACTCCAGTGTTCAATGGGCAAGTAGTTAAGACAAAGGGGGAGAGGAGGGCGATTTGTTTCCTGTTGCTGAGGAAAGAGGCAATCCATTTGATTGCTGAATTATGGATTCCTAGGGAGTGGAGCCGGTCAAAGAGGATTGAATGGTTAACAGTGTCAAAGGCAGCACAGAGATCAAGGGGAATAAGTGCTGCGCAGCCCTTAGAGTCTGCCGTGACCTTGAGATCATCCCAGATCGAGATCAGAGTGGTTTCTGTTCCATGTCGCGGTCTGAAGCTTGATTGTGTGGGGTCGAGGAGTTTGTTGGATTCTACAAAGGAGTTGAGCTGGGAGTATGCAGTCCGGTCAATGAGCTTTGCAGGAAATATGGTGTTGGAGATTGGCCTGTAATTCTTAGTGCCAAGGGGGGCAAGGGATGCCTTTTTTAGAAGTGGCTTGACATGTGCTATTTTAAAGGCTTCAAGGAAGATGCCAGAGGTGAGGGAGTTGGTTAGTATGGTTCTCGCATGTTCTCCTGCGCAGATAGAGGAGAATATTTTCTTCAGGCGAAAGACAGGGCAGGGGTTGAGGGGCGACCCGGCGGGTCTGCTGGCTGATAGTAGGTCACGGAACTTGTCTCTGGAGATGAGTTTAAAAGAGTCGACGTTCAGAAAGGTGGGTGTCAGTGGAATGGGATCACGAGGGCTCGGTGTTGGGTAGGGGGTGAGCAAGGACAATTTTGTGTTAAGGTTTGCCATCCTGTCAAGTGCAGTGTTGTAGAAATGTAGCGAGAGGGAGTCGCAGAGTGATTGTGTTGGAGTGGATTGGGCAGAGGAGCAGGTAGGTTTTACGAATTTGGAGATGATCTTGTGAAGTTCTTTACTGTTGCTGCCATAGTTCTGAATTTGTTTATTGTAGCAGGCTTTTTTAGCCTTTTGAATCTTGGATTTGTAATTACGGTGGTGGAGGGCGAATATGGATTTGCTGAGATCGGTTTTAGAAGCTCTCCATTTGCGTTTAAGAGTTATTTTGTTTTTTGACAGTCATTAGGTGGGGCCTGAACAATTTGGGGCACGGTCCTTTGCGTGAGGATGCGGGGCGCGAGGGGGTGAGAGGAATTAGTGATTCCTTAAGCCAGGAGTTGAACGAATCGATGGTTAAGGGTCTACCACAGGGCAGCGTTGCAGGAGGACGTAGTAGCAGGGCTTCGGCTAGGTCGGGGAGTACCCTGACTTTGTTCCAGAATTTGTGATCAAGGGTGGGGGCAGGGGTAGCTGCAGGAGGAGGGGAAGGTGTGTGGATAAAGAAAGGGGTGGTAAGGTGGTCTGTCTAGATAAAAAGTTTGGGACTGGATATATAAACCCTGTCATAGAAGCTGAAAAATGGATCAAGGGTGTGCCCACCTCAGTGGGTTGTACCTGTGGTATGTTGGGAGATGTTGAGTGCATCAAGACTGTCAACCAGTCGGTGGATCATTGGGTTGTTGGGCATATCAAACCAGATATTGAAATCTCCCAGGAGTGTAAGAGATGGGTGATTTACCTGAATGGTAGTTATTGAGTCGCAGATGTTGTTGGCAAAATGTCTGTCGTGTCCGGGGGGGAGGGGGGTCTGTAGATGAGTAGGAAGCTGTGGGTGAAATGGGGTTCCTAGAAAATTGCCACTCTGCCACTTCTGGAGGGTCTATTGTGGGTGATAAGCGAGTAGCCTGGGGGGGGGGGGGGGGGCGCAGGCCTTGTGCGCAACTATATAGACATCTGACTTGTAATTGACTAGGTGCGCACAACAAGTGGCAGAACGTGGTTGCCTGTAGTCGTCTGGGGTACGGAGGGTCCGGAATGGGAAATAAGACCCTCACTTTCATTTACTACTGACACAACGCCTCTTAGTGATACCGTGTTCAGAGTGGCATGCAGTAGCTGAAACGAGGTAAGAGCTGTCTTTATTGGCACAAGTTTCAGCAATCACTGAGAACCCCTTTTGATCTCTACACCACTTTTTAACAAACAACTAACTCCCCTCTGAGCTCACAGACCTTTATTAAATATGTCTGGTAAAACGGTCAGCCGCTCCAAAATGTATAATTTGCACAAAGCCAAACCTTATGAAAAGGTTATGACTAAAACACGTTCGACTAGTATCGAGCCGAGTGACACTGGCTCTGCTATTTTGCCTGCAGCAGCTACTCCGTTAATACAGGGCAAGAACACCCATGAAAAAATCACTATGATCTTTGCCGCAGGCGTTGAACAACATTGCATTGGTGACCTTGGAACACGTGGAGAAGATCTTCTAACCTCATTAACGGGGTGACCAGTTAAGGAGTGTTAACAAATCCATTGTCGATATTGATAACAATGCTCTCATTGCACTATGTTGCTCCCTACAAGGGGTAACTCAAGTGCCGGATGACCCAAAAAGGGTCAATACGCCAACTCCAGTTGCACCCATAGCGGAACAGTCTGCACCAACTCGACACATACCTTCCAGTAATGGTGACCAATGCAGCCCCTAATTTATTTCCTGGCATTGAAGTAGAGCAGTTGAACACGGAAATGGCTGACTCATGCTATCTGGGCATGAGCACAACCAGTACTGTAAGCACAAGAGCCAATCTTAATTCTGGTGCACTATCATTTGCTGTAAAAATCCTCCATGAGCTAAGCAGTGGTATCCATCAGAATTTGAAGCAGCAGGGTAAACAATTGTACATCTGACACCGCTGATGGAGCAGAAACGGTATCCAGGAAATCGTTTTTGCCTCCCGGAGTTGTCAAGCCAACCAGTGAAAGGCGCTGATAACATACAGAGTGGGACCAATGCCTTCATGATGGCGTATAATAATGATACTTCCCTGCTTACTTACAAAACACAAAAACCTAGGCAGAGAGCAAAGCGCCAAATGCACCTAATGGAAAATTCAGTCTCTTTATCCCACTCTATTGGTGCTGACGCCTTGAATACCCTCTCAACTCTACCATTGTAACCACAACCACTCAAAAATAAAAAGATTCAAGAAGGAAAAAAAGACAGCAAAAGAACATGGGCAATCTAACCAGCTGGCTCGTCAAGGAGTTCTCTGTAGGCCAGGAGAATGGGCAGAATGAAGTCTTACCAACAAGTCTTTAACCGGTTCTCCTCCCAGAGACTCAGCCAAATTACCCAGTAGTGAACAAAGGGTTACCAAATGGAAACTCCTTTACCAATACAGTTGACAACCTATTACCAAGTATTGTTACAAGGCAAATGCAAGATAAACCAGCCGATGACCCAGAAATACTAACTTTTGGGCTGGCAAACTCCAGATTAGAAATGTTTATATTGTGCTGCTGTGCTGACATTTCTTGTGAAAATCCCTTTTCTAAGAATCTTTAACACTACAGATTTTGATTTTGTTAAACCGCTTGATTTAAATGGGGGAAGAGTGACACATTTGCATTGTTGGTTGTCTCAAACAGCCGCCCTGATCCATACACATCAACTGACTCAGAGCATGCTTGGCTTTATATTGGATATCAAGGTCCCAGAGGAAATACTGTCTACCTGCTACCAAAGATATCGAAAGGAGTAGCATATCGGGTTAAGGGAAGCTAAAATTGACATTGACCACTCCCCGTCATCCTATGTGACTCTTCAAGGACGGGAATGGCTAAAAAGCTTCCCCAACAATGCATGGCTACTAAGTGAGGCTTAAAGTTAACCTGCTGGAACACAAGAGGCTATTGTCACTTGGTCTCAGAAGTGGGTTCTCTCCCGCTGTTATTGGAGCAAGATATCTTCATGCGCCAGGAGACTTGTTTGTGTGCTCAGGTGTACATCAATGGATTTAAAATCTATTAGGCTCCAGCAAAAAAAGTCCCCTTGGGAAGGTCCTATGGCGGTTTTATGATGTGGATCAGGCAAACATTATGCTCAAATGTAATAATTTCTACTGCTGTAAATGACAATCTGCTGCAGAGGTTACGTTTAGGGCTGGTACAGAAAGTAAACATATGCTTTTAGTAAGCATAAACGACCCCCTTGGAGGCGACTATACTGAAGACATCTTTGTTTATAGACACAGTATGTACAGATTGGGGTTGGCGCTCCTAACCATGACCTCTTGTTTGTAGGTGGTGATCTGAATGCGTGCTGTCGCGATTGTGAGTAATGCCCATCTTTCACGACCATCAGCCTTGAAATTGTACTTCTGCAAAAAAAAAAGCAACTAGCGAGAGTCCGCATTGGATATGATTTTTTTGAACAAGAGCTTGTACTGTTACGTCCGTCCCCTTTCCTCCATACTGAATGGGCGTCCCTCGCTACGGGCGGGAGACAGAACCTTTTTCACCAGAAACAATCTTCTTCACCTTTAAATTTAAAGGCGCATAGGGGTTTGGCCCTGGGAGCATGCGCTCCCCTATCTCAGCAAGCCCGGCGCCACTCCGCAGTCCCCTTATCCGTGTCAACGTGAACGATCACCAGCCCTCCTGGGTTTGGCTTCGGCTCTTCCCCAGATACTTTCTTCTGTCTTTTTGTCTTCTTTTTATCAATCAGGTACTCGTCCTCTGGCACCACGCTCCTCCCCGGCGCATGTCGATGTCAGCGGGCTTCAGCGGGTGTACAGCCTGCGAGGGGCTCTTCCCCACGTCCGATCCCCATGCTCTTTGCCTCCGCTGCCTTGGCCCCCACCACGGCTGGGAGGGTTGTACCACGTGCGACACGCTTACACTGCATGCTCTCAAGAATGGACTTGCTCAGTGGAGGGAGCGCTTCGAGAAGTCGCCTCCAGAGGACTTGAAGGGCTTAGACATAAGTCAAGGCCCAAGGTAGGCCCGCTCTCTCCGAGTGCACCCTGCAAGGGCAACCCCTTCCCAAGGTAACACCCAAGCGGGAGGAACCTATCAGGTTCTCGCACCAGCACTGGTACTGAGGCTATTTCAGCTACCGTCCGACAGGCCGAGGGGTCATCAGATCCTTCCGCAGACAGTGCTGAGGGACTGCAAGGTTCTGTTACCGGGTCTACACCCGAGAGGCTATGCCCTAGTATCGGCCAGATGTCCGAGGCGGTGGCTTCACGCAGCACTACCAGCGACACTGCAGAGGGCAATAGCCCTACCAGGCCCTGTCCTGTCATGGAGGAGGCCGAGCCAAGTGAGCCAAGCACCACGACTTCGGCACGTGGCACACAGCTCGACAAGATGGCCGCTGCGCCAGACAAGTTAGCCGCTCATCCGATACTGCCCCTCGGAGCGGAGCAGGTGGGAGAACGAGTTACGAGGTGGGACTGGTGTCAACCAGGTACGTGACCTACTGCTTATCCATCAGCAGTGCAGAGCAGGTTTACCCTGCAATCATCTAGACAGAGTGCGCACCAGGCTCAGCAGCCGCCAGCTACTCTGTCAACATCACCTGCCATCCCACCGACCTGCGAGGACAGGTTTTTTAAAAAAAAATCCTCTTTTATGAGATCTCCTCAGATGGAGCCCATCCTTCGGGATAGTCATTCCTTCTATGGCTGCAGCACGACGGGCTCCGGTGCAGCGCAACCGCTGCCCTTGCCAACTCCTTCGATTTTGGCTCCTCTGCCTCCCATAGTTCAGGCGGTTCCACACCAGCTTCCACTGCAGCCACCGGCTCCAGTTTCAACAATGTAGCCCTCAGCTCCCAGCACTCCTCCACCCGCCCCGGACCAACCGGACACCCTGGCAGACACTGACGAAGAGGAGGACCCCGACACGCCTTCGCCAGCCAAGGCCTTCCATGAACGGCTTGCAGGTTTGGCAGAGTACTTGGGGCTTCCATAACCTGAGGTTGAACAACCGGAGGCGGGGATCTTGGCCGAAGTCCTCTCTCTACGCCCCGCAGCTAGAACAGGGATTCCAATGCAGAAGGATGTTGTCGCTCTGGCCAAAAAAAAGATGGCTTAAGCCCCACCCGGCCCAGCCGGTCAATTGGCTCCTCAACGCCAAGTATAGGCAAATGGAGGGGGATCCATTCTTGATGTCAGCACACCCTCAACCGCACTCTTGGGTGATCGCTGCGGGTCACTCTACTCTAAGCCTCAGTCGTCCTCGGCCTTCGTCCTCAGCGCTGCTAGGCAAGGAGGAGAAGATCTTGGAGGCTTACAGAAAGAATCTTTATTCCAACGCCTCACTGCACCTTTGTCAATCCAATTCGGATGCCATGCTGGCAGCCCTTAGCCAGAGGCTTTGACGGGAAATAGTCAACTTCCTCCCAGAACTTCCGGTGCAGAGCCAGGCACACTTCAAGGCGGGACTGGCAGAGACCAAGCTGGTGGCACAAGACATCATGGAGTCCACTGTTGCCCACATTGACACCTCTGGCCGGGCCATATGCATCGCCACGAACATGAGGAGTGCCTGGCTTCGGGCTACTAAATTCAACCCAGACGTCCAGGAACGTATATTAGACCTTCCATTCAAGGGTGGCAACCTCTTTCACTCCACCACCGATGAGGAACTAGATAATAAGAAAAACAATTCCCAAACTGTGAAGGTTTTATCTATCCTTACGAAGGCCACGCCCAAGGCGTACACCCAGTCGCATCAAAGCTCCGATAAGGGGCAGGCGTTCGACAGGTTTCCAGGGCTTCCCAGAACTGAGGTCTAGGCAGCCTGACTGTTCTCGGAGTCAGCACCAACTCAAACAACAAAAGTGGGCTGAGCAAGGGCTTTTTTCAGTCCCCTTCCTCCGCAACAGCCTCAGAGAAAGAAGGCATGACGTGCCCCTTTGGGTCCACGTGTCTCCAGTGGGGGGCAGGCTTGCCCTTCACGTACAGTTTTGGCATCAGAAGTTCACAGACCCATGGATCCTCTCTGTAGTGTCCACGGGGTACCGTTTACCGATCCCTCAATCTCCTCCCTACTTCCCTCCTCTACCATCGATTGGGACAGCAACTCTGTTGGCGGAAATTTGTTCGCTCGTCGAGAGCCAGGCAGTGGAAGAAGTCCCAACCTCTCAGAGAGGCTTAGGCTTCTACTCCAGGATTTTCGGCATACATAAGAACCAGGCTGGTCTGAGAGTTGTGTTGGACCTGTCCACCCTCCACCTCTTCCTCCCTCTTCAAAAATTCAAGATGGTTACGCTAGCACTTATAGCGGAGACACTGTGCAAGGTAGACTGGATGTGCTCCCTGGATCTGAAGGACGCTTATCTACACGTCCCTATTTGGCAGCCTCATCGCTCCTTTCTGTGGTTCAGGTTCATGGGCTGCCATTTCCAATAAAAGGTTCTACCCTTCAGCCTAAATTCAGCCCCCAGGGTATTTACCAGACTGATGAATGCAGTGGCGGCCCTCCTTAGGGCCAGGGCCACCATGTCTACCCATACCTGGACGACTGGCTCGTCAGGGCGAGATCTCCGGAGGCGGTTCATCACACTTCCTCCGCTCTTATGATCACTCTCCACAAGCTGGTATTTTCTATCAACCTCAAAAAGTCGCAGCTGCAGCCTACCCAGAGCCTGACCTTTCTGGGCCTCATCTGGGACATGAGCTCCGAGAGAGTTTTACCCCTCAAGACAAGACCATGGCCATCAAGAGGGCCGTAAATCACTTCCTCAGCGGAGAGGTGACCTAGACCTGGTGGTACCAGCAAGCACTGGGGCTCATGGCAGTGTTCCTACTGGCTGTCCCCCAAACGAGACTCAAGATGAGGAGATTACAGCTGCACTTCACAGCCTAATGGAATCAGGAGCGGGGCTCCCAAGAGGAGTTTATCAGCATTCCTCTGTCTCTCCACCCGGACCTCGCCTGGTAGTCCAGGGACTGCAACCTGAAGACGGGCAAGCCCTTTCAGCAGCTGACCCCTCAGCTCATCATCATAGATTCCTCCCTGGAACGGTGGGGCTACCTCAGTGTCCATGTAGTTTGGTCTCTTCAGGAGCAGGAGTCCCAAATCAATTGGGTTAGCTCTTCAGGCCTTCCTCCCGCTCATAAGGGGCAAGATCATCCTCATCCAGGCGGACAACTCCACCAGCATGGTACTATGTCAAAAAGCAGGGTGGCACCAGGTCCCCTCCACTGTGTAGCCTAGCGGTTAGCATGTGGGAATGGGCCCTGGAGAACAACATCTACCTGATTGCCACCTCCCTTGAGAGTGCAACCTGGAAGCAAAACAAGCTCAGCAGACTGGGAGCAGACAATTATGAATGGCAATTGAATGACCAGGTCCTGCTCGGGATCTTCAACAGATGGGGGCATCCTCAAGTGGATCTCTTTGCTTCCTGGGGCAACAGGAAGTGCCAACAGCTTGCGTCCTGGTGAGGGCTGGGCCTGGCTCTGGCTCTCTGGGCGACACACTCCAGATACAATGGGACATCATGACAGTATATGCCTTCCCGGCCACGCCACTGGTCTACAGGGTGTTCTGCAAAGTGAGGTAATCATGCCACCTCCGAATCATTCCGATAGCACCATGGTGGCCGGCCAGGACATGGTTCTCAGAGCTCCTCAGCCTTTCGTACAGGCCTCCCTTTCACCTACCGCTGGGCTCAGCACCCCCCGTATCGCAGCAGGCGGGCAGGGTCATCCACCCCGCTCCACAGAAATTAGCGCTGGCAGCGTGGTTCCTGAGCAGGTTACACTGAAGCACCTGGGGCTCTCTTAGGCTAGCCCGGAGATCATCCAGGGCGCTAGAAGCAAAGCTACTAGGACCCAGTACAAGAGTAAATGGACAGGGTACCGTCACTGGATGGACTCTAAGGAGATCGACCAGCTGACTTGCACGTTGGATGATGTGCTTTCCTTTTCTGCACACCTCACTGAGTCAGGGGTGCAGGTGGACACATGCCCTACCTACTTGGCAGCCATCAGCGCTTACAGGAATTCAGAGGAGGAAGTCTTCTCCTCCTCCAACCCGGTGGTGAAGCGACATCTGGCGGGCCTCACCAGGCTCTACCCGCCCATCAAGAAACCACCCCCCGTGTGGGAACTCAATGTAGTGTTGGGGGCACTGGGGCACAAACCCTTTGAGCCAGTGGCGTCCGTGGACATCAGACTGGTCACTGTTAAAACAGCTCTGCTGGTTGGTCTCGCCTCTGCTCGCAGAATCAGCGAGATACAGGCTCTGGTGGACTCGGAGCCCTACACTATGTTTAACAAGGATAATGTGGTCCTGAGAACGCACCCTGCGTTCCTACCCTAAGTAGTCTCAGCTTTCCGTCTGAACGAGGAGCTAGTCTTACCTACCTTTTTCGCGGTCCTTAACGATGATGCTCAAAGGGTTTTGTGATGTCTGGATGTCAGATGCGCTCTGAAATTCAATCTGGACATGACCAAGGGCTTCTGCAAATCGGACACACTTTTTGTCACCTTTTGGAGGTCAAGGCCTGGTTATCAGGCATCGAAGGCCTCTGTAGCAAGGTGGATGGTTGCAGCCGTCAAGGAGGCATATGAGGGGCAACAGATATCGCTGCCACCTAACATGCATGCCCACGCTGTCGGGGCCAAAGCCACAGCTGTAGCATTCCAGAGACAGGTCCTGTGGCAGGTCATCAGCAGGGCGGCCACCTCGGCCACCCCTTTGGCTTTCTGCAAGCACTACTGTTTGGACGCCCGCTCTAGGTAAGACGCGGCTTTCGAACAGGCGGTTCTAAGAAACTTGTTTTCCTAAGGAGGGTCTCCTCTCCACCCTGGTGCTACGTTAAGTTGTAATCACCCATACAGTATGGAGGAAAGGGGACGGGACTTAAAAGTAATTAATATTTACTCACTGTAGTGACTAACGTACTCTTAGTTCATAGTCCCCTTTTCTCCATACGTCCCACCATCCTCCCCCCTAATAATACTTGGGCAACTCTTGACTATTTATATGGTTTCGATTCTCGAGTGCATGCAACAACAAAAAAATCCTGTTTAATGAAAATATTGATCATGCTTGACTCACTCTGACACTAGTGCTGCCCTTGGTTGAAGCTCTAGTAACTAATATTAAAGGTATTCTCCCTAGCCACTCAGGCCATTGCATACAGTAGTCTGTAGCCTATCTTGATAAAGCTACATCAGTCATCCATAATGTTGTTTTGCCTTGCAGATAACTATTTAAAGCATATACTGCGGAAGGGATTGAGATCTAGCTAGGCACACTAGCAATTGATGTGGCATCCCATCTAGGAGACCGGGTGCTGCTTGCCGTCAGCGGCAGTAGCAAGTCATTTGTCATAGCAATTAGCAACACAAAGAGAATGATGCTAAGACTGGTTTGGAGAGTAAGAAATGCTGAGCTCTCTGGACCTGAGAAGCAGTAGGAGTCGGACAAAATTAAAAATCGCTACTGAATTTGGCTAAAAAACTGGAAATTCTCAGCCAAAAATGTTCAGTGGCGTCTGGTGATAGGGGCTCTCAGGGTGAAAACTAGACGTACAATATGGCAATTACTATATTTAGCCAAGGGCCCCCTGGAAACCCATATCATAATCCCCAGGAAAGGAAGAGCACATCTGCCCTGGAGGTTGTTCAGTGTGTAGAGAGAGGAATTTGAAAAATAAGTAGTGTTTACTTGCAGCTCGATGACATAATCGCTGCTATACAGAGTATTCAGCAGTATCAAGTCACGCAAGTGAGAAAGAGAAGGCTGTCACAAGAAATGAGAAGATGATGTCACCAGAGAGGACTGGAAGCTGGCTGTATTAAGTGGTTTCTGCCAAGAAGTGTGCCCAAGCTGTCTGATTCATAGCAAAGTGTTTGAAAGTGAACATTGTTCTATTACGTGGTGACTCAGCCATCGTTGAAATTGGGAAGAGTGCTGAGAGGAGAGTGCTGTCGCCGCTGTCCCTCTCCCGACTGCATTTGCCTGTGCTGTGCTTGGAGGACCGTTGCTACTACCTTCACGGCCTGTGATAGACATTTCCACAGAACGTATTCATTCTATTAGCCGCATTGTGTACACCCGCCTCCTGGACAAGGACGTGTATAAATAAGGAGGGTTGCACACATCTGTGTACAGTACTGAGAGGAGCGTGCTGTTGTCGCTGTCTGTGCTGTGGCGCTTAAAGGGCGCGAAGATTTTGAAGTAAGTTGATTGCATTTTATCGTGACATAACACTTCTGACTCGCTAAATCCCCTCCTGGACTTCCTTTACATATCTGCAATCTGTGTCTACATACCACAACACCATGAAGCCTAAGTCTGTGCAAAGAGTGGGATTATGTAGCGATGTCATAATGAAGGGGAAACGTGCATTCGTAAAACTGTGAAGGAAGCCCCGAAAACTAAAAAGGGGAAGGACTGTGGGTCTAATGGCGGTGGCCTGTTTAATACACAATCCAGGATTTTCGATTCTTTTCAGGAGTGGGCAATATTTCGAGGGGATTGGGTCCTCCGACGTATTCCATATCTATGACATGTAATCACCACAGCTGTGCTGCTTCGGAAACTTTTTTCGGCGTCTGCGTCCTGCGTCGATGATGTCGATGCGCCAGTGTTAGGAAAGATTTCGTAATTGTAGGTAATTTTCCTTCCATGTGGCAACCCCTAAACTTTTTGCTGTTGTTTTTCGCCTTGTTCTTGACTTTGCCAGAGAAGTGCAGCCTTCTGCCGCACTCCTCTGGGCTTTCGCTCCTTTCTTACGGGGAAACTGACATGCCCTTAAGACAGTCAGTACCGGGGAACGCTGTTTCCCGTAGTTTCTCTTATCATGTTGCGGCTTTCGTGCAACATGACACAAGAGGGCACTGTAAGCTAAGTTACAGCTCTCTTGGGTCTCTAGCCTTCTACAGGCCCTAGATACTCGTTTAGGATTGTATCTGATCGGTGCAAGTGATTCAGGGACAGGAATGGTGGCAGCAATCGTTTCTTGTGTTTTGAGCTCCTTTTGGCGTTCTAAGTGCGTTTTCCGCGCTTAACCCAAAATGGTGGCCTGGCTCCCAATATGGCCAGACCACGAGGCTCCTTTGTCCTGTCCGCTGACCGTCTTGCTCCCTTCACCTTCCCCAGGTCGAGCCGACCCGGGGCCTTCCTTATTTGGGCATGTACTTTCCCGCGAAACACGGATGCTTTCGCAGGCTTTTACATGTCTTTTGTGTGCCTCCAGGATGTGGGCTGGGATGTCTGGTCCCATTACACATCCTGGGTGCCAGAGAGTCTAGGGTGGTGTGAATGCCTGGGACTACAGTGGTCCGTGATTGGTCCACGAATGGTGTGAGTGTTGATGAGCGGATCTCCCATTGGGTCCTCTCCGTTTTGGCGCGAAGGGAACCGTGGATAAGAGGGGGCTGGAAACACCACTACCATGTCGATCTCCTGAGTTCTCACGAACGAAGGAATACAGGAGACAAGTATCCTGCAACCAAGAGGCTGGACCGAGGAATCGCTGGTGACCTGTTGAAGGACTTCTCCTCTGCACTGCTGTCGCCTTGTGAAACCCTTTTCGCCTTTGATCGAACCAGAAGGCCTGTACTGGTTCTTCGACCTTTGGAATAGCGGGAACAGCTATTCTCGGCATCTTCACCATCTCCTGCCAGTAAGCCTTCGGAAGTGTCTCTGGGCCATCCAGCTGACTGACCAGCTTACACGGGAGTCTTGCTCTGTAACCGCCGCCAGGTTGTGTAGTATTTCGAGTCCTTGTCACTCTCACACGCTTCGTACACTTGGCGTTCCCAAGTCTGAAGTGAGTAGTGTACATTTGGCTCAGATACATACGGCCGCTCCGTTGCCCTGCTGTGGTAACAAACTGTGCGGGTTTCTTCGATTAGGACGTCTTTTTACTCAACACGACGACGAGGCGTTCCCTGCTCTTCTGAACCTGCCAGCTACTGAAACGGATGCGGAGAAGCCTGGGTCTGCTTGCATCGGGGACCGGTGAGTAGCATAGCTAGGATCTGGTCGCCCTCCTGCAGGAGCCCATTGCTTTTCCCCGCTGTGTAAAACAGCACCCTTGTCCGTACTCGCGCTCTGCTTCTGCCCACTGTGGAGGCTGCGCTTGAGTCGCGGAACTTGTTCTTCTTCTTTTGTGCACTAAACTGAACTGCCTGATTTCCCTCGAAGAGCTTCTCCTTTTGCCCGTTGGCACCAGCGCGTGCAGGTACTTTTGAGCACAAGGCTCCACTCTTCGCAGGGCTCGGACTTCCATCTAGTTAGGTGCCTCTGAAGGCGAACTGGGTCTAAGCATTATTTCGCACTGCCTGTCTTCCTTCCCTTTTAGGTGGACTACCCATTTTGTGCATATAACGCTTGATACTGTCGTATTTGTATATATATTGTGTTGATATGGTATGTGTTGGTTTACTATAGTTATATTGTGATTTTCTCGCTACGGTCATTGTTTTAAAGGCCTTGAAATAAATGTGTATATATTTTTAATATAACAACTGTTTGGAGTAGTTTGTAAGTGATCTTGCTTTGTGTGCTCATTGCGGGCTTTCAGTCACCCTCACCCCTCTTGAGACCTAGTCCTGACCGCCGCGATCGCTACCTTGATTGGTCTGGCTCGTCCAGAGGTTACCCTGTTCCAAGTAATTAGGTTGGCCTTCTGAACTTCTGCGCCACCAGGACAGAGTTCAGAAATCCGTCTTAACAAATTGGTGTACAGCGGTGGGATACGACTGAAGGTATCCAGTGTTGCGCACAAACTAAGGCATTTCAGGTTATTCCAACCAGGACACGTAGTGAATTGTTGTAGTATAACTTTAAAAAGGCCATAGTCCTATCTAACAGTATGGAAACAAATACCTTGTTAACTTTAAATGCTTCCAAATCAGAAACATTGAAAAAGATGTGTGCGGAGAGAGGTGTTTCCTCTCAAGGCACGAAATTGGAAATGATCCAAAGAATCGTGGCGTGGCAAGAAGCGCAGCTTGACGCTATAACTTCTGAGGACAGTGCGGAAGGAGGTGGGGCTGCTCTCACTGGTAGTACCGACGGTTCTGCCGCTGCACTGATCCATCGCGACCACGAGGACAGGGAGGACGAGATGTCTAATGTTTCCTCTGCCAGTGCTGATGGGGAGGCTATGCTTGAATTCAAGAAGCAAGAGCTGCGGTTTAGGCAGCAGGAGCTTGAATTCAGCATAGCCAAACTAAAAATCGAACAGGCAGAAAAACAAAAAGACAGGGATCGCCAGTTGGAACTGGCCAAGCTTCAGTTTGCAAATGGGTCCAAGGGTCCTGGACATGGGTCTGGGGCCTCCTCTCATCCACGGTTTCCGAAAGATCTGCTCAGTGTGTATGAAGAAAGGAATGACATTATGGACTGGCTGAATGCGTTTGAGTATGCATGCGAAGTTCAACAAGTTGACAATGCTGATAAGATTGCCTGGTTACTCAGCAGACTGCCCCATTCTGGCTGTAGTGCCATTATGGAAATGTCGAAGGCTGAGCGAGCTGATTTCGCAATGTTAAAGCAAACTCTCATTTTAAAGTTTGGGAAGACTCCCGCCCAATATTTGAAACGTTTCAGAGAGTATAAGAAAAAGGAAGGTGGTACTTGGGTATCTTATGTCACTGAATCCTTGAAAAACTTAACTGGCTGGGTCGAAGGTTATAAGGTTTCTACCTTCGAAGGCATGATAAATCTTGTCATGCTGGAACACATTTTTGCATCTTCTTCCCCGGAGCTTAAGCAGCATTTGGCCGATTCGAAGGAAATAGATCCTAAGAAGCTGGCCATTGCAGCAGAGTTATGGGTGTCACATCGAGTGTCCCATAAGGACAAAACTCATCCTGGTAAGCAGGAGGAAGGGAAAAAGTCCAAAGATATGGAGGGTGGAGAATCTGCTAAATCTTCTTCTCATAAGGGCCACAAAAAGAAGAATAAGGGTAAGACACAAGAGAACTCGCAGGGTAGTGGAGGTCAGCCTCCGAAACAGAACTCTGGTTACAATAAGCCTCCCTATGTAAACAGACCCAATGGATCTTGTTTTGCTTGTGGAGCAACTGACCACGTGAAGGGGGATCCCCGGTGTAAGGTTAGACCTTTGGGGGTCCACTCCGCTAATCTGGCCTTCTCCTCCTAAGAGGAAGAAGAGATTACAGGAGCATCCTTCTCCTCAGACTCATTTCCCAGCGGGATAGAGGCTGAGGTAGTTTTAGTTTCCCTGGGTTCCTGGGAGCCTCAAGTCGCAGAGGCTTATGCTAGGATTCCGGATAATACCAAGCACTACTTTAAAGACAGTGTGCTGATCAATGGAGTAGATACTCCAGCTCTTAGGGATAGTGGGTGCAGTCGCACTGTAGTGGATTCTACCTTGGTAGACTCAGAGGAAGTTGCCAGAGCTACTCTGATGCCCACTAAGTTGGCTGACGGCCCACTCCGAATGTTCCCAGTAATACCTGTAAATCTTACTTTAAATGGTACAGCAGTCAGGATTCCAGTGAGCATTCAGAGAAACGTCCCGGGAAAGGTCTTGTTAGGTAATGATCTCAGAGCTTTAGGGCTCGTAGGAGACACTGCCGAAAGACCCTACACACGGTCTCAAGCACGGGCAGCATTGGCCAAGACCAATACGTCGCCCCAGCCGAAGGGGAAACCCAAGGCGAAAGGAGTCAACAAGTCAAGACGAGGGAAAGAGAATATTCCCCGAGCTCGCCTACCACTGCGGTGGAGGAAGTTGGTCAATCGCCCGGGCATGACGAGGAGGTGGCGATGCCTGAAGTATTTGACCCCAACAATCATCCTGAACTAAAAGACTTGTTAGTTGAAGGAGGTCCTGATAGGGACGAATTCAGTAAAGGCCAACGTGAAGGCCTAAGGAGACCGGCCTGCTCCCAGCTTGAGGGTGAACCTCCTGGGACGCATAGGATTTATTGGGAAGGTGGACTCCTGTATAGTGAGCCCACAGAGTCTACAGAAGGAGACCATAGGAGGTTGGTGGTTCCCCTTGCTGTTAGGCCCTTCCTCCTGCAGTTGGCGCATGAAGTTCCCCTTGCTGGTCACCTTGGTATGAAGAGGACCAAGCAAAGGTTATCCATGCACTTCTACTGGCCCAAGATGGGGGTGCAAGTAGAAAGTCACTGCAGGAGTTGTGCCTCCTGCCAGTTGTCTGGTAAGGTTGGCGCGACAATCCAAGCTCCGTTGGTACCGCTCCCAGTTGTGGGGGTACCATTTGAAAGGGTAGGGATCGACATCGTTGGGCCCCTTGACCCGCAAACATCCTCAGGCAATAGGTTTATCCTGGTGCTGGTCGACCATGCTACCAGATATCCTGAGGCCATCCCATTGAAAACTGTAACTGCCAAGTCAGTTGCAAAAGCTTTACTTGGCATATTTACTAGGGTTGGCTTCCCTAAAGAAGTTGTGTCGGATCGTGGCAGCAGCTTTATGTCGAAGTATATGCAGGCTATGTGGAAAGAATGTGGGGTCACCTACAAGTTCTCTTCTGCATACCACCCCCAGACCAATGGTCTGGTGGAACATTTCAACAGAACGTTAAAGAGCATGATTGGGGCTCTGGAGGAACCTCAGAGAAGAAAATGGGATCTTCTTTTACCATGCTTACTGTTTGCCTACCGAGAGGTACCACAGGAGGGTGTTGGCTTCAGCCCCTTCGAACTTCTGTTCGGTCATCCCGTACGGGGACCCTTAGCCATCGTCAAAGAGGGATGGGAGATGCCCACTCCCCCTGTTACTACCAACGTAGTTGATTATGTGCTAGGGCTCAGAAAACGGATGGTACTTCTGATGGGCTTGGCTAGTGATAAATTGAAGGCAGGACAAGCGCTGGTGAAACATTGGTACGACCAGAAAGCTTCCCTCATCAACTTTACACCTGGTCAGCAAGTCCTGATCATGAATCCCATAAGGCCTCGAGCTTTACAGGACAAATGGTCAGGCCCTTACACAGTGGTGGAGCCCCTGGGTGAGGTTAACTATTTAGTGGACCTTGGAAGGCCTGGACAGGCTCCAAAAGTGTTTCACGTGAATAGGCTGAAGGCTTTCGTCCCAAGAGTCGAAATCGCAGCACTGCTACTGGCTTCAGATGTTGAGGAAGAGGAGTCTGAACCTCTCCCCGACCTGTTCCAAAGCGGTCCTTCAGATAGCTCCTTTGAGGGTGTCCGAGTGGCCCCTCACCTGACTTCTAATCAGCAGGCTGAGGTGAAAAGTTTGCTTAGGCAGTTTTCCCCCCTGTTTTCACAGTCGCCTGGTTTGACACCTTGGTGCAAACATAACATAGACACAGGAGACAGTGTACCTACCAAAAGTAGGGGATACAGGATGTCAGACAAAGTACGGTCTTATATTAAGACCGAGGTCAACAAGATGTTAGACCTTGGGGTGATTGAACCCTCTAGTAGTCCTTGGTCCAGCCCAGTGGTTTTGGTTCCAAAGGCAGGCACTTCTGAATTGAGGTTCTGCGTGGATTACAGGGCTCTGAATGCTGTCACCAAGACAGATGCACACCCCTTGCCTCGAACAGATGAGCTGGTGGATACTTTGGGTGCCTCCAAGTACCTCAGCACGTTTGACCTCACTGCTGGCTATTGGCAAATAGCTTTAGCAGAGCATGCCAAGGAGAAGACAGCATTTTCTACTCCAGACGGCCTTTACCAATTCCGGGTAATGCCGTTCGGGTTGAAGAATGCACCTGCCACTTTCCAGAGGCTTGTGAATCATGTGTTGAATGGGTTGGACGAATTCTGTCTTGCATATCTGGACGATATAGCAGTTTTCAGTGCCACCTGGGAAGACCATGTGAAACACCTCGGGATTGTGCTCCAGGCTCTTCAGAAAGCACACCTGACCATAAAGGCTAGTAAATGCCAGATTGGACAAGGCTCAGTGGTTTACCTTGGACATGAAGTAGGTGGAGGGGGAGGATACAGCCTCTTCCCAGTAAAGTACAAGCAGTACAAGACTGGCCTACCCCCACTACGCAAACCCAAGTGAGAGCCTTCTTAGGACTCACGGGGTATTACCGCAATTTTGTGGCAGACTATGGCACCATAGCTGCCCCTCAGACTGCCCTCACAACTCCGAAGAAACCCAAGAAGGTAACTTGGACCGACGAGTGTGAGAAGGCCTTCAATGGCTTAAAAGACTCCTTGTGCCAGGCCCCTGTCCTCAGGGCCCCTGATTATCAAAGACCTTTTATCGTGCAGACTGACGCCTCTGACACTGGGATAGGAGCTGTACTATCACAAGTAGATGAGAAGGGTAAGGAACACCCTATTGGTTTTATTAGCCGCCAGCTTAAGGACAGAGAGCTCAGATGGTCCACGGTAGAGAAAGAATGTTTCTCTGTTGTGTGGGCCCTAAGGAATCTGAGGCCCTACCTCTATGGGACCCACTTCACTGTGCAAACTGACCATAAGCCTTTAAAGTGGCTAATGAACATGAAGGGGGAGAATCCAAAGTTGCTTAGGTGGTCCATAAGTCTACAAGGCTTCGACTTCACTATTGAGCATAGGCCAGGTGTCCAACATAGCAATGCTGATGGGTTGTCCAGAATGTTTAACCGACCTGAACAAGAGACTCATCCAGGGGTGGATTAGTTCCCCCTGTCCATAGTCTGGGAGGGGCGAGTGTTAGGAAAGATTTCGTAATTGTAGGTAATTTTCCTTCCATGTGGCAACCCCTAAACTTTTTGCTGTTGTTTTTCACCTTGTTCTTGACTTTGCCAGAGAAGTGCAGCCTTCTGCCGCACTCCTCTGGGCTTTCGCTCCTTTCTTATGGGGAAACTGACATGCCCTTAAGGCAGTCAGTACCGGGGAACGCTGTTTCCCGTAGTTTCTTTTATCATGTTGCGGCTTTCGTGCAACATGACACAAGAGGGCACTGTAAGCTAAGTTACAGCTCTCTTGGGTCTCTAGCCTTCTACAGGCCCTAGATACTCGTTTAGGATTGTATCTGATCGGTGCAAGTGATTCAGGGACAGGAATGGTGGCAGCGATCGTTTCTTGTGTTTTGAGCTCCTTTTGGCGTTCTAAGCGCGTTTTCCGCGCTTAACCCAAAATGGTGGTCTGGCTCCCAATATGGCCAGACCACGAGGCTCCTTTGTCCTGTCCGCTGACCGTCTTGCTCCCTTCACCTTCCCCAGGTCGAGCCGACCCGGGGCCTTCCTTATTTGGGCATGTACTTTCCCGCGAAACACGGATGCTTTCGCGGGCTTCTACATGTCTTTTGTGTGCCTCCAGGATGTGGGCTGGGATGTCTGGTCCCAATACACATCCTGGGTGCCAGAGAGTCTAGGGTGGTGTGAATGCCTGGGACCACAGTGGTCCGTGATTGGTCCACGAATGGTGTGAGTGTTGATGAGCGGATCTCCCATTGGGTCCCCTCCGTTTTGGCGCGAAGGGAACCGTGGATAAGAGGGGGCTGGAAACACCACTACCATGTCGATCTCCTGAGTTCTCACGAACAAAGGAATACAGGAGCCAAGTATCCTGCAACCAAGAGGCTGGACCGAGGAATCGCTGGTGACCCGTTGAAGGACTTCTCCTCTGCACTGCTGTCGCCTTGTGAAACCCTTTTCGCCTTTGATCGAACCAGAAGGCCTGTACTGGTTCTTCGACCTTTGGAATAGCGGGAACAGCTATTCTCGGCATCTTCACCATCTCCTGCCAGTAAGCCTTCGGAAGTGTCTCTGGGCCATCCAGCTGACTGACCAGCTTACACGGGAGTCTTGCTCTGTAACCGCCGCCAGGTTGTGTAGTATTTCGAGTCCTTGTCACTCTCACACGCTTCGTACACTTGGCGTTCCCAAGTCTGAAGTGAGTAGTGTACATTTGGCTCAGATACACACGGCCGCTCCGTTGCCCTGCTGTGGTAACAAACTGTGCGGGTTTCTTCGATTGGGACGTCTTTTTACTCAACACGACGACGAGGCGTTCCCTGCTCTTCTGAACCTGCCAGCTACTGAAACGGACGCGGAGAAGCCTGGGTCTGCTTGCATCGGGGACCGGTGAGTAGCATAGCTAGGATCTGGTCGCCCTCCTGCAGGAGCCCATTGGTTTTCCCCGCTGTGTAAAACAGCACCCTTGTCCGTACTCGCGCTCTGCTTCTGCCCACTGTGGAGGCTGCGCTTGAGTCGCGGAACTTGTTCTTCTTCTTTTGTGCACTAAACTGAACTGCCTGATTTCCCTGGAAGAGCTTCTCCTTTTGCCCGTTGGCACCAGCGCGTGCAGGTACTTTTGAGCACAAGGCTCCACTCTTCGCAGGGCTCGGACTTCCATCTAGTTAGGTGCCTCTGAAGGCGAACTGGGTCTAAGCATTATTTCGCACTGACTGTCTTCCTTCCCTTTTAGGTGGACTACCCATTTTGTGCCTATAACGCTTGAGACTGTCGTATTTGTATATATATTGTGTTGATATGGTATGTGTTGGTTTACTATAGTTATATTGTGATTTTCTCGCTACGGTCATTGTTTTAAAGGCCTTGAAATAAATGTGTATATATTTTTAATATAACAACTGTTTGGAGTAGTTTGTAAGTGATCTTGCTTTGTGTGCTCATTGCGGGCTTTCAGTCACCCTCACCCCTCTTGAGACCTAGTCTTGACCGCCGCGATCGCTACCTTGATTGGTCTGGCTCGTCCAGAGGTTACCCTGTTCCAAGTAATTAGGTTGGCCTTCTGAACTTCTGCGCCACCAGGACAGAGTTCAGAAATCCGTCTTAACAGCCGTCGTCGAGGACCTCCTCCGACGTCCGACGTCATCCGATGTGATAAGTAGGACGCACGACGCCCGTAGCCTCAGTTCCGTTTTTTCCGCGAACGTGTTGCTTCGTGATTCTCGGTTCACGCCTCGACTCTTTGGAGTTCTGTTCTTCTCGGTTCTTCGAACCTGTTCGTTTTGTGAAAATCCTTCGTGTGAAGATGTCTTCTACTTCGTCTTCGACCCCACGTCCGGGTTTCAAGAAGTGCGGGGAGTGTGGGTCCAAGATGTCAGTGACGGACTCGCACGACGCCTGCCTCTGGTGCCTCGGGGAGGCCCACGACACGGATGACTGTATCGACTGCCAGTCGCTCACGTCCAAAGCCTTACGCGAACGTAAGAAGAAGTTGTCGGTAGGTCGGGTGTCCAAGCCCAGGAAGTCGAAGTCTGCGGGGCTTTCGACGGATGATTCGAGGGGTGACTCTCCGCGTCATCGTCGGAAGTCTCGTGGGTCTCCTTCTAGGAGTCGGTCTCGCCACTCCTCAGCCTCTTCGAGGCATTCTCGGAAGCGCCGACACCGGTCGTCTTCCAGGTCCTCTTCGGAGGACTCTGCCCGGCACGTCGCTTACCCCACCAGCCGTGCGACGCCGGAGGAATGGGCTTCCTTCGGGGAGTAAATGCTGGCGATTCTTGAGTCGCAGGGTACTAAGCCGTCCACGCCCCCGAGTGGGGTCGGTCGTGAGAGGTCGAGAGACACCGCTCGCAAGAGTGGTCAGCACGAGTCACGGGAGAGGTCCCGTTCGGACAAGGAGACTCGTTCTCGACGTACCCGTTCCAGGTCCCGGTCCTCGACGCGTTCGAGACCGTGTGCACCTGTGAGGTCTTCGAGGAAGACATCGACGTCTGAGGCGTCGAGGGCGTCGACAGGCTTTCTCGAGGCTCCGGCTCCGAGGAAGTCGTCGAAGCCGTCGACGCTCAGGTCGTCGAGGGACACGCTCGGGGCTCCGGCCTCGAGGGCTGTGTCGACGCCGCCGATGCTGGAGGCGCTGCATCTGACGTCGACGCCGATTTCCTCGACGTCGGCGCCGATGCCGGTTCTCTCGACGCCGGCGCCGATTCGCTTGACGCCATCGACGCCTTTCGTGACGGAGGTACCCCGTGGCACGGGAGAACCCCCTAGGAAGGCTCTGGTTAAGAGCAAGCACTCTCGGGTGCCTTCTTTTCGCCACCTCGACCATATTTCAGAGGCGGATGAGGATTCTGATGGCCTGGTTCCTAGTCAGGTTCCAGATGAAATTGTCTCGGGCCATAGTCAGTTTGACGATTTGAGACAGTCACCGCATGATGCCAGTGGACTGGACACCTCTCCGGAGGTGGAGTTTTGTAGGCCTGAGCCTGGCTCTCATGCCGATTCCTCGTACCGGCGCCTTATGGCTAGGGTTTCTGAGTACTTGGCATGGTCTGCTCCCCCAGGGGAGTTTGTGCAGGATGATCTGACTGACATCCTTGATGTTGGTCCCCAACTGATCCGGTACTGCCGTTCCATATGGCTTTACAGAGAAGGGTGGCGGCGGCTTGGACTGCTCCGGAGAGACTCCCGGCGGTAGGCAGATCCTTGTCACGAAAATACCGTCCAGCCAGTAGCGACCCCTGCTACTTGACCAGGCACCCCACTCCGGAGAATTTGGTGGTGCAGGCGGCCACGGCCCCGGCAAAGCAGGCGTCGTACCCTACCATCCCTCCTGATAGGGACGACAAACGTTTTGATGGCTGGGCGAAGAAAGTGTTTTCTTCTGGTGGTATGGCGCTTCAGGCGGCCAACTCCATTTGTGCCTTGTCTCGTTTCACACACACTCTGTGGAACTGTGTTGCGTTAGTGGCTGAACATATTCCCGAAGGGGACGAACGGGATGGTTTCCTTGCTATGGTCCAGAATGGTAAGGATGCCATGTGTGAGTCCGTTCAGTCGTGTTTGGACTTAGCTGAATGCGTCAGTAGATCCATGGCGGCGAGCACCGTGATACGCAGGTTTGCGTGGTTGCGGAAGTCGGGGTTTGCTCCTGATGTGCAGTCTCGGCTCCTCAACATGCCCTTTGACGGTGAACACCTTTTTGGCAGCAAGGCTGACGAGAGCCTTGAGAGGTTGCAGACCTCGAAAGCTGCAGCGAAGTCGTTGGGCGCTGCAGTTCGCCAACCTCCGCCTTTTCGTCCTAGGGGACAGCAGTGGAGGGGGTGGTTCCTTTCGCTATTACTCGTCCTTCAGTAAAGCGAGAGGAGCTGGCAGTCAAAGAGGCCAATGCAGGGGTACCAGAGGTGGACAACAGGGTACCCGTGGTGCCAAGGCCGCTCGGGCAGTTGCCTCTTTGCCCTCAGGTAACGCCGCGGCCGCTCCCACTCAGTCATGAGGCCATGTCCCATGGTTCGCCGGTTGGGGGAAGGCTGGCGCAGCATCTTGTAGAGTGGCAAGCCATTACTTCAGATGTGTGGGTTCTGGAGATTATAACCCACGGCTACTGTCTTCCTTTTCGGCACAGGCCTCGCGACAATCCACCGGGGAATCTCTCTTTGCAGAGTCCGGATCCGCTCCTTTCGCAGGAAATTCAAGCCCTGCTGGAGAAAGGCGCCATAGAACTGGTGCCTGTAGCGGAGAGGAACAAGGGATGGTATTCCCCTTATTTTTTGATTTCGAAGAAAGACGGGGGATTGAGACCCATCATGGACTTGCACGGTTTGAACAAACTCCTCAGGAAGGACAAGTTCAAGATGGTTACTCTCTCTCAAGTCCTCCAGGCCCTTCAGCTTCAGGACTGGTTGGTGTCACTCGACCTCAAGGATGCTTACTTCCATGTACCGATCCATCCCAAGCACAAGAAGTACCTGAGGTTCGCGGTTGGCGACTCGCACTTTCAGTTTCGGGTCCTGCTGTTCGGATTGACCTCCGCCCAGAGGGTTTTCACCAAGCTCATGGTGGTGGTGGCAGCGCATCTCGGGCAAGGGGGGATTCACGTCTACCCCTACCTGGACGATTGGTTGATCAGGGGGAGCTCTCCCGAGCAAGTCCTGGATCATCTGTCCGTCACCTGCCACTCCCTTCACAGGCTGGGCTTCTCCCTCAATTTAAAGAAGTCCCATTTGACGCCAACACAGCGGCTCCAGTACATCGGAGCAGTGCTCGACACTTCCCTGGGGCAGTGTTTTCCTCCCCAGGTGAGGGCTCTTCACATTCAGCAGATGGTGCACAAGTTTCAGCATGCCCAGACGCTCCCAGCTTTTGAGTTCTTGAGGTTGCTCGGCCTCATGGCATCCTGCATTCTTCTGGTGCCAGAGGCTCGCCTGCGGATGAGATCTTTGCAGTGGGCGCTCAAGACGCAATGGTCGCAGTCCTCCGGCAGGATGTCGGACCCGGTTCAGGTGCCGCCCTCGGTCGCCCGGGACCTTCTGTGGTGGGCCGTCGAAGGCAACTTGATGAAGGGGGCTCCATTTTGGCTTCCCTGGCCGGAGGTGACGATCGTGACGGATGCATCCCTCACGGGTTGGGGAGGTCATGCCAACGGGCTGACAGTCAGCGGTCGTTGGTCTCCGTCGGAGTCCAGACTCCATATCAATCTGTTGGAGCTGAGGGCCGTCAGGCTAGCCCTGAAGGCTTTTCTGCCGACTGTGCGAGGAAAGAGTGTCCTGATCCTGACGGACAACACAGTGGCCATGCACGACCTCAACAAAAATGGGGGGGCAGGGTCACTTCCTCTGTGCAGGGAGGCGATGCAGCTCGAGTTCTGGGCCATCCAGCAGGAAGTTTCGATCTCGGCAGTTCATCTGGCCGGAGACAAAAACGTGACGGCGGACGCTCTGAGCAGGCAGAGCACGATCTCTCACGAGTGGGAGTTGGCTCAGGAGATTCTCCTGGAGATCTTCGCCCTTTGGGGGACCCATCAAGTGGATCTCTTCTCCTCCAGTGTCAACCGGAAGTGCGAAAGGTTTTGCTCGCTGGAATTTCCTCCAAAAGGAGCCTTAGGAGACGCGTTCGTGGTGGAGTGGTCGTTCCCGCTGCTGTACGCGTTTCCTCCAGTCCCCGTCATCCCGCAAGTGCTGCGGAGGTTACGGAAGTTCGGCTCCCGGATGATCCTCATTGCTCCGGCGTGGGCTCGGAGGACGTGGTACCCGGACCTTCTCGACTTGTCCATCTGCCCTCCACGTCGTCTTCCCTACCGAGACGATCTGCTCTCACGGGAGAGGGGTCAGGTTCTCCACCCAGAGGTCAGATCCCTCAACCTTCACGCTTGGCTTCTGAAAGGTTGAGGTATAAGGATTGGGACCTCCCTGAAGACGTGATGGAGGTGTTGCTTTCGGCCCGAAGGCCAGCAACAAAGTCTCTGTACCGTGGCCGTTGGAATAAGTTCTGCGACTGGTGCCGAGTTCAGAATGTGGATCCTTTTGCATGTGACATCCCCATGGTTCTGTCCTTTTTACTTTCTTTGGCCCACAGGGGCTTGCAAGTGGGTACCATTAAAGGTTACCTGGCGGCGCTGTCCATCTTTAAGCGCTCGTCTGAAGAGTGTTCTTACTTTAAAATCCCTTTAATTTCACAGTTTCTGAAAGGGCTCACTAATGTGTTCCCTCCGTCACCTTTCCTGGTGCCCGGTTGGGATTTAAACCTTGTTCTTAAGTTTCTTATGGGTGCTCCGTTTGAGCCTTTACATTCTTGCCCTTTGAGGCTGTTAACTCTGAAAACTGTGTTTTTAGTTGCGGTTACTTCCGCTCGCAGAGTGAGTGAGTTACAGGCACTTTCAGTTAAGCCACCCTTCACTGTATTTCACAAGGACAGGGTTGTCCTTAGCGTTCGTCCTTCTTTTCTTCCGAAGGTAGTGACGGAATTTCATTTGGCCCAGAAGGTTGTTCTTCCGGCATTCTATCCTCCTCCGCATCCTGGTAAGGAAGAGGAGAGGCTCCATAGGCTTGATCCTAGGAGAGCTTTAAGCTTTTATGTTTCACGCATGTCCCGGGTCAGAGTGGACGATCAACTCTTTATTGGTTACGCTGGAAAGCGTTTAGGGCAAGCTGTGACGAAACAGACTTTGTCTCGCTGGATTATTTTGGCCATCTCGGAGTGCTACCGCTTGGCGGGTAAGGACCCACCGGCTGGCTTGCGGGCCCATTCTACCAGGGGTATGGCTGCATCTACTGCCCTGCAGAGGGGTGTTCCTATTCGCAACATCTGTGATGCAGCCACCTGGGCTTCAGTACATACATTTGTACGTCACTATTCCCTCGATTCCATCCGAGCACAGGATCTGGCCTTTGGCAAGGCGGTCCTTTGCTCTGCTATTTGATTACTATTCTAAATTTTGATTCTAAATTCTTTCCCTCCTCCTTGCTCTGGTACTGCTTTGGGAGTCTGTCATAGATGTGGAATACGTCGGAGGACCCAATCCCCTCGAAGAACAAGTTACTTTCTTACCTGGTAACGTTCTTTCGATGGGATGGTCCGACGACGTATTCCATATCGCTCCCGCCCTGCCTTCCCCGCTGCAGAATTTCTTTGCGATTGCAGCTTACGTTCCGCAAGGCTTTGTGTCTGACTGGCAGTTGGCTAGTGTCACACGTTCTGGGGGAAAAACTACAACTGAGGCTACGGGCGTCGTGCGTCCTACTTATCACATCGGATGACGTCGGACGTCGGAGGAGGTCCTCGACGACGGCGCATCGACGTCATCGACGCAGACGCCGAAAAAAGTTTCCGAAGCAGCACAGCTGTGGTGATTACATGTCATAGATATGGAATACGTCGTCGGACCATCCCATCGAAAGAACGTTACCAGGTAAGAAAGTAACTTGTTCTTCTACACAACTGCCTAATAATAGGATTTTTGCTACGTCCTCAAATCCTGATGTCCAAACCAGGCAGTGGGAACCTAAACCTTGCTCAGCTTAGACAAATATCCTGCAACCTAGAGTGATTGGTGAAACCTGTATGCAACTATCTTGTTCTATGCAGTCCCTGGACAATAATGGTTATTTTCTAACATTATGTAGCATACTGCAAAGTAATTCCCTTGGGCCAGCCTTTCCCACAGGTAGTGCAAATTTGACAGCCAATTTATCTAACAGCCCCAATCTAGATGCGTTGGCTGCTGAATTAGAAATCGCGGCAGCCACAAATGATGACACTAAGGCTAACCCCCAGACGCATGACCAGGGGCCTCCCTACGGGGCAGAGTTGACTACCATGTTGGCTAAACTTGAAGCTTTTCTTGCCCTCTGTTCTTTGATGGCCATGGAAAAATGTGACTTGAAATTGAAGATGGTTGTTATTGGAAGCTAACATGGCTAACAAAACGGTGTCAAATTCTCAATTCCGTGGGATCTCTACAGAGGATGCCCGAGTGGACACTATAACTCCACCCGGGGCTCCGGTACCTTATGCTGACATGCAGACTTAGAGGGGCGAGCTCGGGGTTCCGGCCGTTCTGGGAGCCAGGATTCTTGTTTCTACAGATGAGTCTAAGGTATCTTGGATGTCTCAAGATTCGGTAAACATTGCAGCTGGGAATGAGGAGGATATTCTGGAAGTGGAAGCGTTGTGTGCCAAGATTTCTGTGATGGGAAAAACACCCCTTGCCCCTTGTTTTTAAATCGAACACAAATACGAGGGATTTGAAGGGGAATGTCCCCAAAACCATAATGCACCCTGACCTCCCGACCTTGCCTAGCGTGCAAGTCCCGTTACCACATGAAGATGGAAATGGAGCCTTTTCTGAACCTAAATTAATCACGAAAGTACAAGCTGACGGCTCTAGAAGTACAGTGGCTTTGCAGGGCCCACTGGATAGGTGGACTCTTCGAAAACCTGTAACCACTTAATTTAACCCCACTGTGGGTACTGGCGCCAGAAAAGAAAAAGAAACTGGCAAAGATTGCCTGGGGCACTGACGGCTAGACACGCTAGAATTAAGTTCCCTAATACCCTTATGCCCCATAGGCATGACCAGTCTGAGGCCAATATTGCCCATTCGATGCGTGAAAGTCTGTCTGGCCGAGAATCTAGTCGCAGGCCCTTTGATGGTACCCTCCATAGGGCCAAACTGTCTACCAAGGGGAAAGTGCCTAGGGTTAGAGGTCCCTATAGTGTTGCTTCAGGCAGTATGGTAAAAGGCCGGGACCCTTAGTGAAACTAGAGGCGATAAATACACCTGATCTTTGTCAGTTCTTGAACAGTACGACTACGACTCTCCTTCGGCTATGGGCCATGATCCCCTGGCCATCATCCATCACTACGGTGTACATGTTGCAACTTGAACTGGGTTCTGATAATTTTTACTTCACCTATAGTGGTATCTCTTTTGTGCGCTAGTTTGGATGCCTTGTACACTTTGAGTTTGTAACTGTTTGTTGTGATCTACAATCAAGTACCCGGTTTCTTGGTCCACACAATGGTGCAAGGCAACCTGTGGGGAATGCTAGCCAGGATGCTTATCGGCGGATGATAAGTTTAAATGCCCAACAGTTACCTCTGTTTGCATCTGATTATGATCTATCAGGAGCTGAAGTGGTGTACTGGGTTCGGTCGACCCAGGAAATGGAGCACCCCAGGGACTTGTTTGTTGGGAGAAATGGACCCTTTAGTATTGCAAGTTGGAATACTAGCGGACATAGTCACCTACTGCTGAGCGAGGGGGTCTATACAAGTCTTGGCTAACTTTGATGTTCTTCTCTTATAGGAGACCTGGCTCGACTGACCTTTGCAGGCCGAGGGTTTCCATCTATACCAATCCATGGCTATTAAAGGCCCCAGGGGTAGACCTTTTGGGGGACTCCTCATTTGAGTGAGCCAAAGAATTGGCTCAAGACAAGTAGTGTCAACGCCAGTTGGGGGTAATATCTAGGCGGTTGAGCTGTGGTCTGACGCTTGTGTGAATAGTTGGAGGATGCTGGTTATAAACGTTTATGTCCCCACTCGTTTGAAGTGTATGGAGGAGGTACAGCTATTGTGGAAGAGGCCTTGGTTGCAAGTAGTGGGTCCTATGCTGAGCATCTTATTCTCCTGGGAGGAGACTTAACGCTAGGTGTTCAGGTGAATTGCAATGCGGCACTTATAGTAAGGTTTTCAAACTGTGGGATGCTGCAGGGGAAAAACAATAGTGAGGGAAAGCAATGGGTTGCCTTTTTGAGACACTGGGACCTTGTTATGTTGAATGGTAGAACCAGGGGTGACATCCCAGGCCAATATACATGGGCCAGGAACAACAGTCGGGCTACACTAGACTATTTCTTTGGGAATAAAGCCTGCGTCATGACCACCAAGGATTTTAGCATGATTTCTAATGACCGCAGTGACCACAATACACAATATACTGGCCCTTACTATTGATTTACAACCTATGGCCACTAATCCTTGTGGTTGCTCCGGTCTACAGCTTAATCACGCTGGAAATCATATCCATTGGTCTGCTAGACAAATTCATAAAGTGGGAGTTTTTTTGGTTGCAACGAGGTCGAAAAATGGCTAAAAAATGTAGCTACAAAAACTGGCTCCTGCCCGAAGGGATACCTCCTGTCTTGTAATAATTGTGAACAAATTTGACAGTGCTATTCGCGATGCCAAAAGAGGGATGCGCCGGGAACTAAGATTAATATGTGGTGGTAAGTGGCCTGCGCTTGAGATGATTAGGTGGGTGAAGACCATTAAGAATAACTGCAAGAGTTGGCTTAAGTGCTGGAAATACTCCATCCAAAATACACATTGGCAAAGTATGATTACGACACTTAGAAGTGGTAACACTAACAACATATGGGCAATGTTATCTAGGGCCAAGGGGGATAGTAGGGTAAACATTCTAAACCATATTCAGGAACACAAGAGTATCAGTTATTTAAGTGAGAAAGGAGGCTCTCCGGCAGGGGTATTTTCCCCCCATAATTTATGATTGGGGGTTGGCTGATGGTAACTGGGGAGAAAGACAATGAATCTATAATACGGAATCTCAAGCACTCGAGGGCCCCTGGGCCGAATGGCCTGGCAAATGTTGTATTAAAGCAGAACACTAGAACGTGGGCTAAAATACTTCCAATGTTGTTCGATAATGTGTGTCTATCGCAGGATATTCCGAGCTTGTGGCAGCAGTCTGTGCTTGTACCGGTATACAAAAAAGGGGACCGTCCCTGCCGGAAAACTACTGACTATTGTCACTTTTAGACATCTCGGGAAAAATCTTCTCTAGATTTGTCCTGAGGGAGTTACAGAACTGGGTTGAGGAGACCTAACTGTTAAAATTTGCGCAGACTAGTTTTCGCCCGGGGTGTTGTACATCACATACTATAAGGATAATTGACTTTTTGTTTAGAGGAGCCACAGTACTGGGGGGGGGGGGTCCACTTTGTATGTTATTTATGTGGACTTCGGGGCGGATTTCGATGGGGTGAACCGTGGAAAAATATGGGTAAAAATAGAAAATTGGGGTTGCCCTTTGTGGCTTTTGAATGTTCTTTTTTTTAAAAAAACTTTATTTAATTAACTTGACAACCCATTGAGGAAAAAACAAGACACAGAACTGATCAGAAAAGGTACATCATGGCATCAGCCTGCAATTCATACAAAGAAGCTTTTACAATACAATGCAACATTATCACATGGAACATTTAGTGCGGATACTGAAGTAAGGATTACGCCCAGGGTTCGAGAGAGGGGGTAAATCCCACAGAGAGCTACTGAGGAGAGTGGGCAGGAGGGGAAGTTCCGGAGTCTGTGCTGGAGGACAGAGCGGGCATGTGCTCGCGAAATCATCGCCAGATATCCCTAGGTCTGGAGTGTGGGTGTTGAGTAGCCCCCCAGGCCTCCTCCGTATCATGCACCCAGGTGACTGCCCGGAGCCACTAGGCGTGCGTGGGCGCACTGGAGTGAAGCCAGCACAATAGTGTACAGCGCACTGCCAGCAACATACAGAGACCAGCCAATTTCCTAGCGTCACGTTTCAGACTGGGGAGCTCATGAAAGAGGCAGCGCATAGGAGAAGGATCTATGGTACAGTCTAGTATGTCTGACATAGAAGAGCATATGTCCTGCCAGTATTGTGTCAGGTGTGAGCAGTGCCAGATCATATGAAGGTAAGTAGCCTGGTCGATTCCACATCTGGGGCAGTGAGGCGAAAACTCTTGGAACATGCGGTGTAATTTAGCTGGTGTGTGGTGATACCTGTGCACTGTGCAGTACCTTGAACTGTACTCATTTAAACCTGGAATTGTAGGATACTTCCTGGGTACGCAAACACATTTGAGCCCAGCGCTCATCAGTAATCTCGACTCCGAGGTCGTCCTCCCATTTGAGTTTTAGCTTTACAAAAGAGGGGGCGGCTCTGGCCTGCAGCATGTTATAAAGTCTAGATACTTTCCCTCTGAAGGCATCATAAAAGCACAGTTCAGTTATTATGGGGTCATCCAGAGGGATTGCAGGAAACTCGGGATATTTGGCTTTGAGAACCCTCCGAAGCGAGGAGTATTGCAGCCACGCTGATGGCTTATGCCTAAGTGGTGAAGGAAGGTCTGACCACTCCAGGAAGTTGTCCTGTTCAAATACATCGCGAAGAGTCAGGAAGCCTGCTTCTGACCAGCGGGAGACTATAGATTGAGGGATATATGGGACATCAGGGGAAAGATTCCAGAGTGGAAGGTCACCATGGAAAGGATTAGAGGTTGCGACCATTACCCATATTTTGGTGAGTGCGAGTGATGTGCTAACCACAGGGTCCGGTGAGTCAGGGTCAGGCGGAACGGGCTTGAGAATGAGGGAACCAATCGTTCGTTCGCTGACCTTTAGTTTTTCAAGTCGGACATGAGGAGGGGGGTCCTCTGTACTGAACCAGTAGGAGGCGAATTGGGATTGAGCAACTACCCAGTATCTGAGGAAGTCGAGGGCGCCAAACCCGCCCAATTCTTTGGGGGTGGTGAGTGTAGTCCGTTTGAGCCGGACTGCACCGGAGTGCCAAAGGAAGGTATTAGTAATACCGCGTAGCCTCTTGAAGAAACTGTCGCCCGGCCATAGTGGAATGTTTGTAAAGCGGTATAGGAGTTGGGGCAGCACAACCATTTTAAGGATTCCAATTCTACCAGCTAAGGAGATGGGGAGTCTAGTCCAACTTGCAGTTTTGGTCGTTAGGTTGGCTAAGTAATTCTGATAGTTGTCAGCGCGCAACTTCTCGACGTGCCGGGAGACCGCCACTCCTAGATAGGTAAAGGTGGAATCGGACCAAGTGAAACCCTGAAGGTCGGTGGGTGGTTGTGTGTTGCCTGTGAGTGGAAATAAGGTCGATTTAGAGTAGTTTACTTTGAGACCAGATATCTGACCAAATCGGGTCACGTCGTGTAGGATTGGAGCTAGGTTGGCTTCTGGGTAGCGGATGTAAAGCAAATGTCAAATGTTACACGCTGCGGATGTCAGCGTGTAAGGAAACGATATCTGCCTGTCCCGCTGTGCGTAAAACCCTGTAAGAATGTGATTGGCGCATCATGTCTGCGAAGGGTTCAATTGCTATTGCGAAAATTAGCGGGGAAAAGGGACACCCCTGTCGCGTCCCTCTGGCTATCTGGAAAAGGGTGGAACATCTATCCTCGGTACGGACCCTAGCGACTGGGTTGGTATAGAGGAGTCTGACCCAGGCTTGAAAGTTGGAGCCAAATCTACATTTTTCCATGACTCGCCACAAATACTCCCAAGACACTGAGTCAAAGGCTTTCTGCATGACCAGGGTGGCTGCTACCGCCTGTGTATTGCTTTTGAATGTTCTTAAGGGGCTGCATTTTATCTCGCAAGTGCGATTGGACGATCAAGGCGCTATGTCTGCCCGGGTCAAGATTTACAGGTGGTAAAGCAAGGTTGTATCCTGGCTCCCATTTTGTAGAATATATATGTCTGATCTTCCCTTGCACTTCATACCAGCAGTTGGTTGTTTCCAAAGAATCTGTGACCATCCAATACCTTGTATGTTATGCCGGCGACCTGGTAATGTTCAACTATACATATAGTGGTGCAAGGGCATTGTTTGACACCTTAGTAAAATATGGTACTTAAAACAAATTAATTATTAATATGGGAACAACTAAGGTAATGGTGGTCGCGCCTAAGAAGGTTAAGTACCCTGGTTTTGCCACCAGTCTTGGGACACTTGACTGTGTGGCTATGTATCCATATTTGGGCCTGGACATGAGTCCAAATAGATCATATACTCGCATAAAAGAGGCCAAGACGATAAAGGCACATCGCCTGACTCACTTGATAGAAAAATGTGCAAAACAAATGGCAGGCTATTTCCTAGAAGGGATAATCGCCTTCTATTGCCAGTGTTATCGCCTCATGGTCTGAAATGGCTTAGATGCCTTGGCCGTGGGCGACTACAACTGGCTTGGATAACATTGAGGGATATGTTTGGAAGCAGATTCTATAATTACGACCCTCGACAAACGTCGAGTATCAAAGTCTGGAGCTGGGGTTGGTTTCCCTTAAGGGTGAAATGATGATTAGACAGGGGAGGGGGCTCCATTTAAAAATCAATTTCCGGCCTAAATGCCAATTGCTGGGTTTATTGAGGCCCTCTTATGGATCAAGCCGAAATGTACAGTGGAGAGGAATTAAATAGACTAATTGCCAGGTTGTACAAGGGTATTGGATGGTTACCTGATTTTAAACGAGGTACCATCCCATTTTAAAACAGTTATTTAAAAGCAAACTGAAGAAATGGGATTGGACTAATAATTATGTGCACCTTTTATACATTGCATACTTATACGCATGTCTCAAGTGTTACCCATCACTTTTTGCAAATGCAAAGATACCTGCGGTACAGTACCTTATATTGAGACTAGGAACAAACCAGCTCCCTTTGCACATTTTCTGAGGTGCACAACTCAAGATCCCAGTACAGAACAGGATCTGTCGAATATGTGAACTCCCAGGGCTCCTCGAAACAGCAAAACACTTATTTACTGGTTGCAAACTATTGGGCTTGGCTTACATGACAACAATGGGTAGTTTTGTGCATAACTACGATTCGATAATGCAAGATGCCTTTTGGACATTTTGCCTTATTGCTGATTCCAAAAGTGTGCACATAGCTTTGTACCAGCTATGGTGTGCTATTGTAAAAGCTCTCTCTAATGCGAACTGCGAGAGGACAGGGCAATTAACTCTCCTTCACTCTTTCTCTTATAAAACATGTATTTCATGATCAAATTAATTTGAATGAAATTATTTATTAGATTTTATATATGTATGATTAGTAAACCTTTGCATCTGCAGTCTATAACTGTTTTAATGTTTTTAGCGATTGAATGTATAGTGATTTTAGGATTTTTTTTATTTAGTAGAAGTTGACGCTAAAACCGGTAGAGTTCTGTTAAAATGCCACTAGATCATCTGCTTGTGATATAATTGGTTGGTGCACTGAATTATTGTTGAATTGTGTGGCATATTAATTTGAACTTTAATTCATTTGCATTCAATTCATCTGTATTTTACCCTGCATTACACTGGGTACTGTGGTATTATATGTCCCATTTCTCCTTGTTTTGTATAAGTTCCTTGAACTAAATACAAATAAAATGAACCCCATTGGTGAGCAGGTTTGGTTAAGTTTCATAGGTGAACGTAACTAATAAGTAGTTCCCAAGCCTAGTACTGAAAGAGGTCCAAGCTTGGGCAGGGTGAAACAATATCTTCCACAGTTTTCAAACAGCTTTCCGACCAGGTTCCTCAACGATCCACAATATTCGATTGTTGGATCGACTGATCCTTGAATCCACACAAAAAGAAGCTCCAGCTCTCTGTGTGATATTTGTTGATTTTACGTCAGCATTTGACTTAGTAAACAGGGCAACACTATGGGATAAGATGAAGACCCCAGGCTGCCCGGGCAGGCTGTTAAACACAATACAATTTCTCCATAGAAAAACTGGCACCAGAGTCCGTTTGGACAACAAGTACTGTAACTCCATCACTACAGATGAACAGTGGAAGTCAGGCAAGGTTGTGGGCTTAATCTCTATTTTGCAGATCTGCCCGCTCAAACTGTCCTCCAAAGATTAGGAAGACGAGGGTCACTAACATGCTTTATGCCGTCAACCTTGTCATTTTCGACCACATTCTATCTGGGTGTATGTCCATGTTGGAGGAATTGGCTGACTGTGCAAAGGAGAACGATCTCGTAATTAATGTGGTGAAAACCATGACCTTGCTGATCTCCTTTAAAAAAAGTCAACAGAGTTGCCTTAACCTCTACAGTTGGAACTATAGATTATGTTAATAATTATCTATATTTAGGATTAGAGATGAGTGCAGCGAGTGATTGCAAGTACTTTATAGGGACAAGAAAAGAAAAGCCAATCTGTGAACCCACTTTTTCTGCAAGTTTGCATTCCTGACTGCAGGATATTCACTTGAGGGAATATGGACCCTATATAAACAGTGTTTCTATCCCACCATTCTATAAGGCCTGGAGGCACTGAGAATGAGAGACCTTAGTTGGCTGAGCCTGGAACTAGGATTGATTTCATTGGGTGGACAGGTAGAGAGCAAGAGAGGTGAAATGTATCCAATGTCCAAGGCTGCCCCAACATGCCCCCTTCTGAACGTTCTGGGTTCCAATTGTGGGAGTGATAGCTTCGAGGATCTAACAATGTTAACATTTAAAACAATAAACTGGTTCCCAAACTGGAAATCAAGGGGAGGTTACGAAGTGTTAAATACTTGTTTAAGGCAAAATATAAGATTATAAGGTGGATATATCTGAAAAATGCAGAAAAGCACTGATATTAACTTCAACGATTGCAAAATTTGCCAGAGACCTGGCTGGCTATAGCCTTAAAGGAGTGCTCATGTTTTATAAGACGACCTTCTGCCCCACTATTATATATGGTCTGGAGGCTATATGTATGAGTGACTTTAAGTGGTTGAAAATTATTGAGGGCATGTTCTGGAGGCAGGTTTTAAATCTTGGGTCAAGTATACTGATTGAAACCATCCGTCTAGAGTTGGGCCTTGTTTCTCTTCCTGCTCTTTTTCATAAAAGCAAAATAAAATTCCAGCTGCCCACTGTTGAAGCTACTGTGTGATTGTGTATATTAAGGGGACACATACTCCCAGTTAGTGATCAAGAACTTTGAAGCAATAGCCTCGGACCCTGAGTGGGACCAGCATTTTTTCTCACTGGCAGAGAAACGTGTGCTTAAATTGGAGAGGTGGGACTGGTAACAGAATTATGAACACACAGCACAACTCAGTAGCTATGAAATATTCAAAATTCTCCAGCATTGGATCTTTCATGGATTCACATGCTTTGAATATTCCCCGTCGTCAGGCTGGGAATCCCCGGTACATTATATAGACCCTTTCCCGTAGGAAAACTTTTTCGACTCTTATGCGTCCTATCCACCTCGTTTTGTATCATGCGTGCCCGTACCGTCAGGACGTCATGATATAAATACAGGCCCCGCCCCCGCGCTCCCTCAGATTTCAACCGTCTTTCAAAGTAGTGGGATCCTCGTGTTTTACTACTAGTGAAAACTAGGTTGTTTTGTCTGTTTCGCTTCGGCGAAGTTCAAATTCTGAAGAATTATGTCTGGAAAGGCGTTGTTTCGCCCGTGTGCAACCTGTGGCCTAAAAAAGGTTTATGAAGGAGACGGCCACATGGACTGTATCTACTGTCTCCACCCGCACCACACGGCGGATACATATGAGATATGCCAGGGTTTCTCCCAAAAAACCTTAAGGACCGTAAAAGAAGGCTGGTCGACTGGCTTAATGACGGAGCGGGTGCCTACCCGGCTTCGGAAGTTGGCTCCACGGCCTCCAGGAGCAAGTCGGAGCCTCCATCGAAGAAGATACGGCCAGCAGAAATTCGCGCTGAGGACAAGCATAAGGGGAAACATGCTGGATGCTCCTCATCACATAAAAAGCCCTCCTCCTCCTCCTCATCTAAGACGGAGAGGCTAGCGCTGTCAAAATCCTCCTCAGGGGACCGTCCCAGGTCTTCCATGAGTCGAGAAGCTTCAGCCGGGAAGTCGGCATCGAAATCGACGACGAAGTCTAAGGGCTCGACGACGACGACCGGCTCGTCGACCTCGGTGTCATTGACGATGCCTATTACCGCTCAAGCAGCAGCGGTTGGGATTCCTTCGTCGACGGAGACTCAGTCTATGGCCTGGCTGCCTGAGGTCTATGACCCGATCCCCCCTGAGGTCTTACTGCAGCCAGACACGGCCTGCTTGGCGGAAGGGGAAGGTGACATGGTTCTGCAGCCATCGGATTTAGGCTTACGGCCTTCCACGTCGACGACGACGACGAGTGCGAGCGGGGGTATGGTACCTATATCATCCACGTTACTGACCCCCCAGACGGTTTTGTCTCTGGATGTGCTTAATACTCTCCAGAAGCTCCTGCAGCGGCTGGATACGCAGTTCCCTCAACCTGGGACGTCATCGTCACTTTTGTCTGTACCTTCCGTCGACGAGCAAACTTGTACGGCTCGCTCGACGACGAAACACCCATCGGCTCCCCAGGCGGTAAAAGATCGTCCTCGAGCTCAGGAGGAGGGTGAGTTGTCGGAGTCCGACTCTATACTGGATGACTCCGGGTCAGACATCTCCTTGTCACCGTCGAGGGACCCAACATGGAATTCGGATGTAGAGTTGGAGTCTACAAGGAGCCAGACACAGCCATCTCCCCCTGATGATGTGGGAGCCTTCCATGCAATGATGGGGAAAGCTTGTTCCGAATTCGGCTTGATTCCTGAGGAGCAGAAGAAAGACTGTTTCCTTTTTGACCATATGGGTCAAAGGAGAAAATCGGTATTTGCCATCCCAATCCTTGACCACGTGTGGCAAGAAGGTCTCAAGACGATGCGCCATCCGTTCTCGGAGCCAGCCATAAAGGGACGGATCGAGAAAAAGTTTAAAGCTCCGGAGTCCACTCCGAAATGTCTAACATCACAGCCTCTGTCTGACTCGGTGGTGTCTGCGGCAGCGGCTAGGAAGGCCAGGGTCTAGCAAAAATGTTCAACGCCACCTGAAAGCGAGGCTAGAAGGCAGGACGCCTTTGGAAAAAAGGTGCTCTCGGTCGGAGCGACGACAGTAAGAGCAGCCAATTCCTTAGCGATCGTGTCACGATATGATAGGGAAATGTGGCACAAACTAGCCCCTATCCTAGAACACCTGCCAGACGAACACCGGAAAGCAGCTATGTTACTGGTGCGGGATGGCGAAGAGGCCTCGAACCACGCTATTAATATCGCAGTTGACCTAGCAGAGTCTGGTTTTAAATAAATCAACCATGGAGTAGTGCTTCGTCGACAAGCGTGGCTCAAATGCACTACTTTCCGTCCTGAAGTACAGTACAAAGTCCTGGACATGCCATGCGAAGGGGAACACCTGTTTGGCGAAAAGGTTGATGAAGCGCTGAAAGGGATGAAAGAAGACACGGATACTGCTAGGTCCCTCGGCGCCCTTCAAACGGGTAGAAATTTTCGCTCTTTTCGCCCCTTCAGGGGTGCTTCTGGAAACTCCCGCTTTGGAGCCTCGAGGGACCGTGGATTTAACAGGCCCTCGTACTCTTCACAAGGGTTTAGACGAGCGTCCCAGTCGGCACGTAGAAGCAGGGACTATCAAACCTCCAGGCGGCGAGGCTCAGGTCCGTCGTCGACGAAGAACAAGCAAACCAGCAACCAATGACGGCCTTCGGAACGTCCTGGGGGGTCGAGTCTCTCATCACTTCGACCGATGGAAATGCATCACCACAGATCGATGGGTCCTAGACACGATTCGCATGGGTCATGCGCTGCAATTCAAAGACAAGCCTCCGCGTCTTCCCCCTTTATTCTCGACACAGCCCCACCTCCGAATCCTACGACAAGAGGCGGCGCTTATGTTGCGAAAAGGGGCGGTAGAAAGAGTTCCTGTGGCACAGGAAGGACAAGGAGTTTATTCCAGGTTCTTTGTTGTCAAAAAGCCAAACGGCAAATGGAGGCCCATTCTCGACCTGAGGGTACTCAACAAGTGGCTAAAGAGCCTCAAATTCAAAATGCTAAAGCTCCAAGAGGTTATCAGGTCGGTGCAACCCATGGATTATCTATCATCACTAGACCTTCAAGATGCTTATTTTCACATCCCAATACGCCCACGACACAGGAGATATTTAAGATTCGTCGTCGGGAGAAAGCATTTTCAGTTCAAGGTCCTCCCGTTCGGGCTCAAGTCCTCCCCCAGGACGTTCACCAAGTGCTTGGCCCCTATAGCGGCCCATTTAAGGAAGGATGGTCATCATGTCTATCCATATCTAGACGACTGGCTGGTCAGAGGTTCCTCCAAGGAACAAACACGAGACAGTCTACGAGCCACAATGTCCATCTTACAGGAACTGGGCTTCGCAATAAACTTCAACAAGTCCTCCGTAGAGCCTTCGAGGACCTTGGTCTTTCTAGGAGCGGAGTTTCATACACACACAAGCCTGGTGAAACCATCCAGCGAAAGAATTCAGAAACTTCTAAACAAGGCGTCGGAATGGAGAGACGGTTCCAAGGTCTCAGTGCGCAAGTACATGTCCCTGCTAGGGACCATGTCGTCCTGCATTCCGTTGATAAACAACTGCCGTCTGTTTATGAGGCCTTGCCAGGAATTTCTAGCGGACCGTTGGGCGCAGAGCAGAGGTCGCTGGTCCGACAGACTGGTCGTCGACGAACAACTAGTTCAAGCACTCGGCTGGTGGAAAGTGTCTACTCATCTAACGAAAGGAATGCCTCTACTGGAACCAGAGTTCCAAAAGACGGTGGTGACAGATGCATCGCTGAGCGGATGGGGAGCTCATCTGGATACGTTACAGGTACAAGGCCAGTGGTCTTTGCAGGAGTCCTCCCTGCATATCAACCTGCTGGAACTGAGAGCAGTGCGATGGGCTCTGAAGTCTTTTCTTCCTCAACTGAAGGACTCGGTGGTGCGTGTCATGACGGACAACACCACTACGATGTTCTACTTGAGGAAACAAGGAGGGACACGTTCCAGGTCCCTATCGACGGAGGCACAGAAAATCTGGCATTGGGCCCTGCAACACAACATGCAAATCTTAGCGTTCCACCTACCAGGAGTGAGAAACGTGGAAGCCGATGCCCTCAGCAGAGAAATGAACGAAGTTCACGAATGGGTGCTGAACGACCAACAACTTCAACAAGTATTCAAGGAATGGGGACACCCTTCCATAGACATGTTTGCAACGAAGAACAACAAAAAATGCCATCAGTACGCAAGCAGATGGCCTCAGCAGGGTTCACTGGGGGATGCGTTCTCATTCCCATGGACGAACAAATTCCTGTACGCATTCCCTCCATTTCCCCTTGTCCGGAGGACGTTGCAATGGATCCTCAGGTACCCATGTCGGGTAATTCTGGTGGCCCCATACTGGGCCAGACAGGTGTGGTTTTCAGACCTACTACACTTAGCGGCGGCGGAACCAATGAGATTCCAGAAGACCCCCGACCTTCTGTCTCGACAGGAGGGTGTAGTTTGGCATCACGACCCGGACAGCCTCCAGTTGACGGCCTGGCTCCTGACTTCGCCGAATTTGGTCGGCTAACGATTCCGGAGGACTGTCGGCGTATCCTGCAAGCGGCAAGAGCACCTTCCACAAACGCCTCATACGCGTACAAATGGAAAAGTTTCTGTCAATGGTGTGAGGATCAACCAGGTTTGGCCCCGCAATCGATTAAGCCGGAACAGCTCCTTCCATACTTGCTGTTCTTAGCTCAAAAGGGCCTGTCGGTGTCGTCAATAAAAGTACACCTAGCAGCCATTTCCAGGTTTACTCGTCGACGGCACTCGGCACCATTGTTCAGCGACCGCCTGATTAAGCACTTCCTTAAAGGCCTCTTTCGGAGTTTCCCTCCAGAGAAGAAATTTCCACCGGAGTGGAGCCTCAATCTGGTCTTAACGTCTCTTATGAAGCCTCCTTTTGAGCCAATGTCATCTTCGTCGCTAAAGTTTCTGTCGTGGAAATTGGCCTTCCTGGTGGCCATCACTTCAGCCCGACGTATTTCAGAAGTTCAGGCTCTAATGGTAGACCCACCATACTTACGATTTTTCAAGACCAAGGTAGTCCTAGCCACTAACCCACAGTTCATACCAAAGGCTCCTTCGGTGTTCCATAAATACTCCTCTATTGTGTTACCTACGTTTTTTCCGGAGCCATGCTCGGGAGCGGAGCGCATGCTACACACATTAGATGTAAAAAGGGCTCTCAAGTTTTATCTTCATCGTACGCAACCGTTCAGAGAAACGAGACAGCTGTTCGTGGCCTATGGTTTGGGTGCTAGAGGAAAAGCCATTTCGAAGCAAGGACTATCAAGATGGGTGTCATCTACCATTTCGTACTGCCATTCCAGGGCAGGAAAGCCTCTTCTACGACGGCCAAGAGCTCATTCAACTAGAGCAGCGGCATCGTCGACGGCACTGTGGGCCGGAGTCCCTCTAGGGGACATCTGCATGGCGGCTACCTGGGCGGCTACACACTCCTTTACCCGCCATTACTGCCGGTCGCAGCAACATGCCGAAGACACCCGGATGGGACAGGCGGTGCTTCGACACCTATTCCAATAAGGTAAGCCCCGGCTGCGGGGTTGCATCCTGTGGAATTTATAACTGTATGTGGTTCGTTTTTCCTATGTTAACTATTACTGATGTATACATGATCATAGGGAACGGCCTTTGCGAAGAAAGTATATGGGTTTGCATGCACGCCTCCTCTTGGGGGTGGTACTGCTATGTAATCTATTCAAAGCATGTGAATCCATGAAAGATCCAATGCTGGAGAAGGGAATAGTTTCTTACCTGTAACTCCATTTCTCCAGCATTGGTATCTTTCATGGATTCACATGCGCCCACCTGCCTCCCCTGATCATGCAAACCGGTTCCCCCACTACTTTGGGGGCCGAAATCTGAGGGAGCGCGGGGGCGGGGCCTGTATTTATATCATGACGTCCTGACGGTACGGGCACGCATGATACAAAACGAGGTGGATAGGACGCATAAGCGTCGAAAAAGTTTTCCTACGGGAAAGGGTCTATATAATGTACCGGGGATTCCCAGCCTGACGACGGGGAATATTCAAAGCATGTGAATCCATGAAAGATACCAATGCTGGAGAAATGGAGTTACAGGTAAGAAACTATTCCCTTGTGACACATAGGGGGCGTGGCTAGCAGCGAGATGCAACGGACGTGAGCCTCATCGACTCCCGCGACCGCAGCCTAAATCCTGACTAAAACGCCCGTTTCCAACTCCTGCAGGGTCTCTAAACATCCCGGCCGTGCTACCGACATCCTGGAGCACAACCAGACCGCAGAGCAGAAAGAATCACGCCCGGGATAAACAGAAAGAAGCGAGTGAAATCGGCGTGGGTGCCGACTCACGCGTACCCAAGATGGCTGCCTGAGACATCAAGAGCGCCACATACGTAGTCCAGCGCGGTGCTGCTGGTGAATCTAGACAGGTGCCCGACCATCATTATCTGGCCGGGTGGTGCCCGGCCCCCACGGAGGCCAAGCGGGGTGTTCCTCTTCCGGTTTCCCGCGCGGACGTTGCCTGTGTGGCTTGGCGAGCAGAGCCTGTGCCGTGTTGCCCCCAGAGGGCATACCAGGCCCAGACAGCGTCACGGAAGCAGTGAACTGGGTGATCCCTGCTCCACGGAGATCTGCGCCGCCTACGCCCATCTATGGCTCTCCCTGGGGGAACGCAGCGACCTAGACAGCCGCACCGGTGAGGTCCCGCCCGGCGGCCCACATACTGCAGCGAACAGAGGCACCTGGGGTATAGGCACGCCCTTGGGAGAGCCACAGAGACGCCCAGACTCCCAGCAACACTAGTGGAAATACTGTCCACTGTGAGGGGCCGGGGGCCCCGCAACGTACCACGGTGTAGGTGCATATTACGCCGGGTCTTGTGTACCCTCTCTAAACACATGCGGATCCACCCGGGGGGGAACAAAGATATCCTCATAAGCGGCCGGCAGCAGCAGTAGCACACATCCTGCCCTGGGCAACAAATAGACAGCCCTGCGGAGCTGCACAACGCCGGTGGATGTGACGCCTGAGGCCCTGGATTCGCCTCCAGCTAGCCAAGGAAGTGCGTATGAGGTAAACCAAGAGCTTGCAACAGGGAAGCTTGGATTGGGAAACATACACGAACGATACGGGCCAAGGTGTTGGGGACTGCTGCGCAGGCCAGAAAAGGCGAGCATTGGCCACTGGCATAACACCAGGACCCAGCAAAGCCCACCACACGGCGCACATTCCTTAAGTATGGCCACACCTGCCAGGGCTCCATAACAGCGCCGCCAATCACCAAGGGCAAGAGTCAACAGGAACAGCCACACAGCATTGTCTCTGAATCCAGCGGGGTAAAACTACTTCCGAACTGGCCACAGCTATAAGCAGAACAAACCGCGCCTCACCCTTCGGCATTAACCGGAATACCTCCTGCGGGCCTCAGGACCATAAAGCACATTGCTCCACAAACACCAACGACAGTAAGCAACACAACAGAACTATGCCTGCCCAGCTGCAAGACCCGCTGGTGAACATGGGGAAGGATAAACAGAAGAAACACCCCATGCAAAATAGAATAGACAAATACACAATACCCCCAACCCAGGCCCACGATCCCCAAGCACTGCCATCCATGGATACAGAGCCAGAGCACATGCTTTCTCTAAAGGACGTCATGGCCGCTATAACAGAATCCTGCACATCAATGGAGCAAAAGATGGATGGGATAAGCCTGGACGTCTCCCTCCCTCAGACACGATTTACAAAAATTATCAGCATGTACAGGAGAGGCTGAACAACGCATCTCCAACGTAGAGGAGGGACTACACAACATGCAATAGCAACTCCACAGTGTCGCAACCCAGCTCGAGACTCTGAAAGACAGAATTGAGGAGGGAAAAGGGAGATCCAGACAAAACAATGTTCGCATACTTGGCACCCCCGAAAAAACAGAAGGTCCCTGCATGGAACTCTTTCCCGAACAATGGCTTACGGACCTGTTTGAACCGGACTCCTTCTCTAAGTTTTTCTCCATCGAAAGAGCACATTGCATGCCCACAGGAAGGCCAGTGCCTGGCGCACCACCCCCACGTAGTGTGATAGCGAAGCTTCTAAACTATAGAGACCGGGATGCACTGTTACAACGGGCATGCGCCAAGGGCACGATCACTTTTAATGTCTCCAAAATTGCCTTCTTCCCCGACTACACGAGGGAAGTGCAGAAAGCTAGACAATCCTTCGACCAGCTCAAAAGACAACTTCACACAATGGGAGTCAAATACGGTCTGCTCTTACCCGCACAGCTTAAAATCGCATTTTTTATCTCCCTGCCACTGACGCTGTTAGGTAGAGCGGCCCTGTTCAAGATGATTGCTCTTCCTCGGTTTCTGTACATCCTGCAAAACGCACCACTCCATATCCCAGAACACAAATTCCTAGAAATTGACCGTGTCCTCCGCAAACTATTATGGTGCAGGGGTCATCCACGGATAGCTCTCCCCACGCTTCAAAGGTCCATCTGGGACGGGGGAGTTGGACTGCCTAGACTGCAAACATACTACTGGGCTGGTCAGATGGCGGTGGTGAACGACATGCTCCGTGGAGACTCAAACTTGCCGCACATTAAAGGGATCAATGCTGACGATACAGCATCACCACTGGAACTCTTGTACCGCGGCTTGGGCGGTGCAGCACCCCCTTTAATGTCGGCACAAATCACCTGAATCTGGGCAGAAACACACCAATACATTGGGTGGGACTCGAAATTGACACCTATACAACCATTATGGAACAACAGATTCCTCCCAGAAATAAGCAAGCTCCCTAGATGGTCTGCCTGAAACCAACAAGGGATAGCAAGGATTGGAGATATAGTGCAGGAGGGTAAGGTAGTCCCGTTTGAAACACTACAATCTGATTTCTCCCTCCCATACACAGAAATATATCACTATACCCAAATGAAGCATGCACTGCAATCAAACTTACAGAACACTCGGGGAAATGCCAGATTACACCCCGATGGAACGCAACATAGTCCAGGAACAAATGAAGCTCAAAATCACCTCAACCATGTACAATGCAATCACATCCTTTGCCACACCGGAACTGACCAGCCTAAAAGCCAAATGGGAACGGGACGTGGGGACATTACAGCCAGAGGACTGAACGGAAGCACTGATGTATCCCCGGGAAGTAGCCATATTGTCCAGGCTCAGATAGGTCCAACTTAAGATCCTACACCACACCTACTATCCGAGAGTCGCACTCTTCAAGTGGGGTAGAGCCCCAGACTCACAATGCCTGCATTGCATACGCGTGGAAGGGACCTTTTTTCATATCTTATGGGAATGTGACAACATACAACCGCTCTGGCAGAAATGCTGCAATAAATTGTCAAGAGTCACGGGTAAATCAGTGCCTAGGAAACCAAAACATCTGCTACTAGGGGTCTCTGACGAAAGTGACCAAACGCTTTATGTGCGTCGAGTGAGAGGACTGCCATTTCCACTCCAGCTCTGTTTGCTGATTCTGTTATGTTTAGGGTGTGCCTAGTGTTGTTCTGTGTGTTGCGGCCTGGGATCAATCCTGTTTGGTCTGGATGGATCAAGTCTGGGTGGATTTTTGCTAATCTGTGTGCTAGAATCTTTGAGAATATTTTGGCATTGTTATTCATTAGTGTAATGGGTCTATATGGTGCACATTGTTCTGGGTTTTTCCCTGGCTTTGGGATCAGTACTGTTAGGGATTCTTCCATTGAAGGGGTGATGCTGCCTGTGAAGTGGAATGTGCTATATAGGGTTGCCAGGTAAGGGTGCTAGAATATGAGGGCATTTTTTTATAAAACAGGGCCATAAACTTGTCGGAGCCCGGAGCTGTGATTTTCAGGGAGCGTATTGTTTCAGCTACCTTATCTGTAATGATTGGGATCTCTAGGGACTCCAGATGGGGGTGTGGGCTTCCCTTTTGGGTAGTAAGTAAGTATTGGATCTGCGCTGCCTTTTCCGTTTGGGTGGTGCCAGACATGATTTCCCTGTGGTATTCTGTCATAATCCCCAATTTCTCTCTCTCTGTGTAGTAGAGTTTACCGCTCAAGTCTTGGAGACTGTGAATATTATTCTGTGTGTGTAGTTTTTAAGTATTTTATGCAGACCATTTGCCTTGTTGCTGTGTAGGTAGTAATACTGTTTGGTATAAGCTAGGGCTCAGGCCGACGGGTCCGCCAAGTGCATTACCAAAGTTGCTTTGGCCTTTCTAAGCTCCCTACTTTTTTGGTTTGGCATTTTTGAAGCTTTCTTCAAGCTCTGCTACCTTCTCCCCTAGCTTGGATTGCTGCAATTGGCTTCTTCTTCTGTGCATCACTGTGCAGTTAAAGGCTACCACTCTAACCACTGACTTCATTGCATCCCAGACAATCGCCTTGGAGGTGCCTTTTGCTTTGTTTTCTTTAAAGTAATTTGTAAGGGATTCAGATAGCTCACTGCTGGTTGCTATATCTGTTAGGATGTGGTCTTGCAGTTTCCAGGACCTTTGTGGGGGCTCAGGCAGGCCCTGCACCCGCAGGCGGGCGATCAATGGGGCATGATCTGATATTATTCTGTGGCCTATTTGTATGTCTTCGATACATGGGAAGACAATACTGGAGGCTAGCAGTAGGTCTATTCTGGAAAGTCCCTTGTGCACATGCAAATAAAATGTGTAGTCTCGGGCCCCCTTGTTGGCAAGCCTCCAGATGTCTACAGTCCCTATCTCCCTTAGGATCTCTGCCAACCCTAATGCTTGGGCCACGTCCTCCCTGGTAGTTGGCAATGTTGTGTCATTGTATGGGTTGGGGATTAAGTTGGTCACCTCCAGTTAGCAAGCAGCCCTCTGTAAATGTCGTTATGGTTGGAAGGATTTGCGGAGGAAACGATCTTGGGCGTTATTTGGGCAGTATACCACTGCTAAGGTAATTGGTAATTCGACCAGGAGTCCCTTAAGCAGAAGTTATCTCCCCGCCGGGTCTCTTGTGATTGTAATTTGTGTAAGGGGAACCTCACGGCTAATTAGTAGGGCCACTCCCCTTTTCTTCTGGCCTCCTGAGGCACAGTATCACCTCGTTGAAAGTTGATCCGGTTTTCATCCGCCTCCAGAAGATGAATTTCTTGCAAGCAGCCGATGTCCGCCGTGAACTGGGACAGCCTACGTTCAACCAACTTTCGCTTTCCCGGGGAGTTCAGTCCCTGTACTGTAGGTTCCATGCTATCATGGTGAGTTCATTGTTAGAGTCCGTTATCGGAAAAGTGCCTTATGATTCTGCGCATTTGTCCCCAATAATTCCTGTGGAAGATTTGCCTCCTGCCTGCTGATCGCTTTGACCGCAGTTTTCGAATCCCCCACAGTGAGCAGATTCTGTTGCTGTTTTTCTTGGCCCCTTTTGAGGATACTTCCTCCCGCCCCCCTAACTCCTGCTCCCCCGTCCATAAAAAAAAACAGGTTGTCAGGACCAGCCTCAACCAACGGGGTATTCGGCTGGGCCTTGGCAACCAACCATCTTGGAGGCAACAGTGCCTCTTGTAACATTTGGGTGAAACATGTCATTTTTGTGTTTGGCAGGTAATTGGATCTGCAGTCCGCACTCATTGTCCCCTGGCTCTGAGCACGTCTATTTCTGTGGGCTTGTTACTAAAGTGCTGTATTGCACTGAAACTGGATGGTGTTGCATTGAAGAGGTCCAGGGGCTTTGCCTGGTCCTGTTTCATCAGATTTGTGGCAGAGGCGTTAGATCAGTTGTGGCCCTAAGTAATGGTGATCTGTGTCTAGGGTAGTGTGAGCAGTAGAGGCCCTCTCCCTCTCAGTATTTGTTGTTCCGCTTACTTTTGGGTGGAGGCCCCTGATCCTGCGCCGTCTCTCAACTCGGGTCCAGGATTTCATGAGATCCCTTGATGTGCTCTCGAGGGAGGACGTTTCATTGTCAGCGTTGTCCTCCTCTAGCTTAAGGTTCAAAAACTTCTGTGCCTCCTTTGGGGTGCAGATGAACCAGAGCTTGCCTTCCCAGGTGAAGTTCAGGGCAGTGGGGAATCCCCATCAGTATGGGACTTCTTTTATCTCTGAGCCACTCTGTGATGTATTTCAGGGATTTCGTTTTCTTATAGTGTGGTAGCTGCCAGGTCCTGGTATAGGGAGATAGAGGCGTCCCTGAAATGTATGCACACTGAGCTTCTAGCTTCCCACATTATTTACTCTTTGTATTTATAGAAGTGTACTCTTGCTAGTACACCGGGTGGGGTGGATGAGCCCTGCTTTGTCCTGGTTCTGTGCACCCTATCAAGTTCAAGGGGGGATTTGTCTGGCAGGGTCAGGATAAAGCGGAATAAGTCGCTTACGTAGAGCTCTAGTTCTCCAGCATGGGGTCTGGCATGGATTCACATGCTCATGTATATTCCCCGTCGTCAGGCTGGGAATCCTCGGTAAAGAAAAAACCAGTATCAGTTTTGTTTCTGATCTGTCTTTCGTAGTAATAACCAATCACTGGTCTCTGCGTCATACTGACCACAGCCAATGACTGCCCTCTACCTAAGCACCGCCTCTGGCAGCCATCTTCAATTTTTACCGCACGTTCATGTGTTGGGATCCTCGTGCTATTGCTCTCGAGCGTTAGTGCTATTTTTTCACGTTTTTTCTCAAAAACTTCGTTTTTTCGGTCAAAAGAGCCTCAAGCTCCACCGACTCTCCATCCGATCAACGGGGACCCGTGTCGGATTCATCTGCGCCCCTCAAGGGTGAAGATTTCGTCGAGCTACGCTTTTGGAGGACTCCAGAAGCTTCTCAGGCCCGGACATGGCCCAGGAGAAGGGAAGCTCGACGCCCGGAAAGCTGTTCAGGATCTGCCCTGGATGCCAGCTGCAGAATGTCTTTAAGGAGGACGAACACTCCTTTTGTCTCTACTGCTTACATGAGGACAAGACGCACGTGGAGAAGGACTGTGCGTTTTGCGGCAATATGTCGGAGCGGACCATGAAGGACCGCATCAACGTCTCGCCAACTGGCTGGAAGGGAAGAGCCCGTCAGGCGAGAAGAAGAGGAAGAAATCCGAGCGGTCTTCTAAGACCTTTGAGGACGCCCCGGCGACGGGGGTCCAACACAAGGCCAAGCACTGCGAGTCCGCTGGCACCGGGAGCGCCGAACGGTCGGGCTCTACGGGCGCCAGGCAGGGCGCACCCTCCCCGGCACCTTCAGCCACGAGCCAACGCTCTGGGTCGGGTAAGAGGAAGGGCGAGCACCCGGCCAAGCTACTGGAGAGGCCACGGTCGAGCTCGAAGGCCCCATCGGAGGGGGAGCGAGGCAGTGTCCCCCCCTCAAGGATAAGGCGGTGAGCGCACCTAAGGTGGTGAAGGCCTTAATCCATCCGGCCAAGCCCTCTATCGATACTGTCGCGGCGGCCCTGGCTCAGCCTGTGGAGGCTACACCAGTGGTGGCGACCTCGGGGCTCAGAGTCTCCTTGCCACCTCGGAGGGAGTCCTCTTTTGTGCCCATCGATAGGACCCCCGTGAAATCCCCGGCGGGGAAGAAAAAGGGGGGGCAGGGCGTCGTCGTAGATTCGGCCTCAACCTCGGAGGAAGAGCTGATCGAGGTCTTAAGCCACGGCCTTGGCGTGGAAGAAGACCGGCCCGTCGGGATGGATCCCGACGCAGTTGACGACGACATCGTCGAGGGTGCCGACGGGGCCCCTTATCGCCCGTCGGATTCCCCTCTGCCAGCGCCGCAAGACAACTCGGCGGCCATTTTGTTGGCTATACAGTCCTTATGCTCAGAGATAAGGACGAGACTACCGTTGCCGACGGAGGAACCTCTCCCGTCGGGGGATCCTGAACCGGGACCTTCTCGTGTTCCCCCGCCCAAGAAAAGAAGGATTCACCCTCCACCTCCTTTTCAGCCGTCGCGCCCCGTCTAGCCCTCCTCCCCGTCCACCCGAGGGGATGATACGGGGACTGACACGGCAGCGACGGCTACGGAGGACGAGGTATACGACGAGGATCTACCGTCGTCACCTCCCACCAGGGCTTCTCCACCCGACGAGATTGGATCGTTCCACTCCATGATCGCCAGGGCATCCAAGCTTTTCCAACTCTGCCCTGAGGAGAAGAAAAAGGAAGGATTCCTTTATCAACGGCGCGAGGCCAAGAGGAAGACGGTCCTCGCGGTGCCTCTACTGGACGACATTTGGGATGAGGGCCTCGCCCTCCTCAAGAACCCTTCCACGACGCCAGCTAGAAGAGACCGGTACGAGAAGAAGTACCGGGTCCCGGACGCGGCCCCCCTGTGCCTCCGGGCGCAGCCTACCCCGGACTCCGTCGTCTCCGCGGCGGCCAGGAAGAAAGCGGGGGGGGTGCGGCCTCCACATCGACTTCCCCACCGGACGGCGAGGGAAAGAAATTGGACGCTATGGGACGCAGGGTCATCTCGTCTGCAGCGACGACGATTAAAGCGGCCAACGCCTTGGCTATCGTGGCCCGCTACGACAGGGAGCTATGGTACAAACTGGCTCCCCTGCTGGACTTCCTACCGGACAAGAGGGCGGATGCCCTGGAGATCCTACAGGAAGGTGAGGTGGCGTCGGACCACGCCATCACTATTGCGACGGACATCGCCGACACTGGGTTTCGCCAGTTGGGCAACGGCGTGTGCCTTAGGCGGCGTGGATGGCTCAAGGCTACGGACTTCCGTCAAGACGTACAGACCAGAGTCCTGGACATGCCGTTCGATGGGAACAACCTGTTTGGGAAAACAATGGATGATTCCCTTCAGGCCATTAAAGCGGACACTGAGACGGCCCGGGCCCTTGGGGTTCTGCAGCAACGACGGACGCCCTTTCGGAGCAGCGGAGGCAAGGGCGCCTCCAAAGGATCCGGCGGCGGTTTCTCCACCTACCGTCAAGCGGCCCGCTCGTCGTCTCAGGAGGCCTACAGAGGACGAGGCAAGTCTGGCGGACCCCGCCGTCGTCGCCAAGGAGGTCAAGGCGGCAAAGCCTCGTCGAAACAGGATTGAACCGGCCGTGGGGTCGGGCCCCCACCGAAGCACCCCGGTGGGAGGCCGGCTGGCGAGCTTCGTCAGCGTGTGGGAGTCCATCTCCACCGACCGTTGGGTGCTGGATGCCTTAGCCCGGGGCCACGCGCTCGAGTTTCAAAGAAGGTGCCAGCGCGTCCCCCCCGTGGCCAGGAAAGAGCTTCACGTCCCTCAGCTTCTCCTGGAGGTAAAGGCGATGCTCAGGAAGGGCGCCATCGAACTCGTCCCAAAGAGGCTTCGGGGCTCCGGAGTTTACTCGAGATACTTCCTCGTGAAGAAGAAGACGGGAGGATGGCACCCCATCCTAGACCTGCGACGTCTGAACAAGTTCATCAAGGCGCAGAAGGTCCGGATGGTCACCCTCCAGCACGTCCTGGGTCAGCTGGAGGAAGGAGACTTCCTGTCGTCGTTGGATTTGGAGGATGCCTACTTCCATATTCCCATCCTAAAGGGGCACCGAAAATTCCTCAGGTTTGTGGTCCAAGGGCGTCACTACCAGTTCAAAGCCCTCCCCTTCGGACTACGGTCGGCACCCAGGGTATTCACCAAGTGCCTTGCACCAGTGGCGGCGCAGCTGCGCCGAGAGGGGATCCACGTCTACCCCTACCTGGACGACTGGCTCATCCGAGCCAAGACGAGGGAGCTCGCCGTGGAGCACACGGCAAGGACCGTCCAACTTCTCACGGACCTGGGATTCTCTGTGAACTACGCCAAGTCCCACCTGGTACCCGCGCAAAACGCACTGTTTCTGGGAGCGAAGCTCGACACAGTGTCCCTTCTGGCCTCCCCGTCGGAGGAAAGGACCAGGTCCATCCTAGGCAAGGTACAGCGGATGTTGGTTTCCGACGCGGCCAAGGTGAGGTCCATCAAGTCCCTCCTCGGAATGATGTCTTCTTGCATCTACCTCATTCCCATGTGCAGGCTCCGGATGCGCCCGTTGCAGGAGTTCCTGGACGCGCGCTGGATCCAAACGACGGGCGGCTTCGAGGAGAGGATCACACTCGACGAGAGTTTCTGCCGAGCGGTCCGGTGGTGGGGCAACCGCGCGCATCTGACGGCGGGCATGGACTTCCAAACCCCAGACCACCAGGAGACAGTGACCACGGATGCCTCCCTGGAAGGGTGGGGAGCGCACACCGAAAATCTGCACGCGAGAGGCCTTTGGCTCCCGACGGAGAAGTCCCTCCATATCAACGTCCTGGAGCTCCGTGCAGCGTTCTGGGCCCTCAGGTCCTTCCTTCCGTCCCTCAAGGGCAAGGTGGTGAGGATCTTCACCGACAACACCACCACCATGTTTTACATCAGGAAACAGGGCGGAACCAGGTCCCCAGCACTGTCCAAGGAGGCGCAGGACCTGTGGCATTGGGCCGTCGCCCAAAGGATGTTTCTGGTGCCGTTTCATCTGGCAGGGATAAAAAACACCATCGCCGACTCACTCAGCAGGGAGCTGCGCTCGTGCCACGAGTGGGAACTACGGCAGGATCTAGTGGATCGCCTCTTCCAACGGTGGGGCACACCCCAGATCGACCTGTTCGCGACGGCGACGAACTCCAAGTGCCGGAGGTTCGCCAGCAGGTTTCCCCAGGCGAGGAGCATGGGCGATGCTTTCTCGTTCCCCTGGGAGGGCCTGTTCCTCTACGCGTTCCCTCCTTTGCCACTGCTAATCCGGCTCGTCAACCAGCTCAAGAGGTCACGGTGCAGGATGATCCTCGTCGCACCTGCGTGGCCGAGGCAGATATGGTTCCCGGACCTTCTGGACTTGTCAGCGTCCCCGCCAATCAAGCTGCCGGTGGACGCGGATCTACTCTCCAGGGAAGGAGGCGCCATCCTCCACCACGACCCGAATTCGCTGAACTTGCAGGCCTGGCTCCTGCAGCGCTAGAGTTTGGAGGATACGACATACCGGCCGACTGCAGAGAGGTTCTTGCAAAGGCCAGGGCGTCCTCGACTCTTAAATGCTACGGACACAAATGGAAGAGGTTCTCTGACTGGTGCCACGCACAGAAGATTAACCCTCTACGGATTACGGCTCCCCAGGTACTGCCGTACCTGCTGACGCTGGCCAAAGCTGGACTGGCACACGCGTCCATAAAGATTCATCTTGCTGCGATCTCCCGATACACCATAACCACGGGCCGGATGTCCTTGTGGTCTCATCGTCTGGTGAAAGAGTTCATGAAGGGACTGTTCAGATCGTTCCCGCCGGTGAAGGCTCCGGCCCCGGCGTGGGAGCTCAACGTGGTGCTGACCAAGCTCATGGGACCTCCGTTCGAGCCTCTGCACTCGGCCCCGTTGAAGTTTCTGTCGTGGAAAACAGCGTTTCTTGTGGCCATCACCTCCGCACGACGGGTGGGAGAGATCCAGGCCCTTTCCTGCAAGGCCCCGTACTTGACTTTTCACGACACAAGGGTAGTGCTCAGGACGCACCCCTCCTTCATGCCGAAGGTACCGTCGGACTTCCATCTCAACGAACCCTTGGTGTTGCCTGTGTTCTTCCCGTCGCCGGCTGAGAGGACTTTGCACTCGCTGGATGTGGCTAGAGCGCTGAAGTTCTACGTGGACCGCACGAAGTGTTTTCGGAAGACGTCACAACTCTTTGTGAACTTTGGACCTGTCAATCAGGGGAAGGCTCTCTCGAAGGCTTCCATTTCCAGATGGCTCTCCGGCTGTATCATGTACTGTCATCGGTTGGCAAACCGACCACTGCCTGGCCGTCCGAGAGCCCATTCCACCAGAGCGATCGCAGCTACCACGGCGTTCCTTTCTGGTGTGCCCCTGCTGGACATATGCAGGGCTGCTACGTGGAGGTCGACGCACACCTTCACGAAATTCTACTGCGTCGATCGGGATTCCAGGGAGGAGTCCAGGGTCGGCCAAGCAGTGCTGCGCAACCTGTTCGCCTGAGGTGAGCCTGGTGAGGAGGTAAGATGCTTAATGTTGAGTTTGATGTACTGATTAATGTTGAGCCTTTGCCACCTCCCGTGGTTGTGCATGTGTGTACTGCTATGTATTCTTTATTCATGAGCATGTGAATCCATGCCAGACCCCATGCTGGAGAAGGAACAAGTTACTTACCTGTAACTGTTGTTCTCCAGCATGGGTCTGGCATGGATTCACATGCGAACCCTCCCGCCTACCCCTCTGCGGCTCTTCACTTGGTCATACTGCCACTTCACGTGCTTCCAAATCTGAAGATGGCTGCCAGAGGCGGTGCTTAGGTAGAGGGCAGTCATTGGCTGTGGTCAGTATGACGCAGAGACCAGTGATTGGTTATTACTACGAAAGACAGATCAGAAACGAAACTGATGCTGGTTTTTTCTTTACCGAGGATTCCCAGCCTGACGACGGGGAATATTCATGAGCATGTGAATCCATGCCAGACCCATGCTGGAGAACAACAGTTACAGGTTAGTAACTTGTTCCTTCCGCATCTGTGACTGTTGTTGGGATGCCCCTTAGGCAGATGTTGCGCCTGGACCGGTTTTCGGCATCTTGCTGCGTGAGTTTGAGGGCCTCGCATCTGGCTTCAAGTCCTGAGATCCTGTCAATGCCCCCCCTGATTTCAAAGTTTTGCTCATGTAGAGTAGTTTCAATTTCTGATGTTCTGTTTTCCACTTCACCAACTCGCTTGTCCAGGGTTGTGATTTTACTCATCACCTCTTCAGTGCCCTTCTGATATTCCTTGGTGATGGCTGCCAGTACCTCTTGAAGGTCTGTTTTTGTGACAGCCTGCGCCGAGAGGCTGGGTGCAGCCTCTGGGTATTTTCCTGTGGCCATAGCTTTGCTTCGCTCTCCCCTCCTTGCCTTGTCTGTGGCGGGGGTTGAGGACAGCGTGGAAATGTCTGTCTGCTTTGGCGATTTTGGATTTTTGGCCTTTGTGCTCTCACACCCTCTGCCCTGGCAGGGCAAGTTCTTCTCTTCTTATGCCTTCCCACTGCATTATGGTGCGTCAAACGTTGTCATGGGGTGTTGTCTCACCCACCTTTATTCTTGTAGGGTGAGGCTGAGGCTGCGGATGCCTTTACTTGTGCTCTTTGTGTCTTGTCCATTCCTGGGTTTTAGTGAGGCGCTGCAGGGCTCTTGGCGTTATTGGCTCCCCGTTACAAGCTCTACTATGAGCCTAATCCGTGCTGTTTGGGCTCGGGACCCCACTCCTGGCGCTTTTGTAGCAGCCTTGCTCGGGTGCCTTGCGTGTAGGCAGGCCTTTTCCCCTTCAAGAGGGCTGCGGTATCTCCTGTGGATTAGACCCTTGATTGCTTGGTTGTTCGGGGAGACCACTGTGTTGGGCGGGCAGTGTGATGGCCCAGGCCAGCCCTCCCGCTGATGCTGTGAGTAGCTGAGAGGGCTTTCAAGCCGTACTTATCGCAGGGGCTGCAGGCTGCATGGGTGCTGTGTGATGGTGTTGCTGCAGTTTGAGTTGGTGGCCACTGCGCTGCTGTGTCCGCCGCTGCCACGTGCAGGTCTGCGGTTTACCCAGAGCGGGGAGGGCCCAGTGTGGCTTCACCCCTGAACCCTACGTGAGGGGGACGAGGGGGTCACTGGGCTCCGCGGCAGGTGCCACCCTACCTTCCGGTTGTTTATCAGGAAAATGGGTCAATGGATCCAGCTGTCCTCCGTCAGCAAGGAGGGGTGTGGGTCACAGCCTGCTTCAGGTGTAGGGGTGGAGAAGCTTTCCCCTGGCGTGAGGATCGCAGGATTAGTCAGGCGGGCTTTGTCTCTCTTTTGATGTGCAGTGCCTCTGGGTTCATAATTGCTGATTCCTCCCCAGTGATGTTGGGCGCAGGGGGGGAGCCCACCAAGTCTGCTGGTTTCACTTGCAGGGTGGCTGGTCCCCAGCGGTCTCACCCCCTCCTCAGGCCTGCTGCTTCCTACAGGTAGTTCACCCTGGGCCTGGGGCGGTGTGGGCAGAGGAGGGCCAGGCTGCTGCCGTTGCCATGCATGTGTGCCTGATTTCTTTGTCCTCTTTGGTGACTCAGTGGGAGTGCCTTGGCTTCTCCAGCCCTCCCCAGATGGGAGGGGTAGCCCTACCAACTGTGTACGTGCCCCTGCTAGACTCTTTGCCAAGGCGGACTGTCTGGGGTCCTGTTGAGGGGCTTTCGTGCTATGGCATAGTGGTCGGACCTAGCCTCCGCCTACAGAATTGCTGCAGACGAAAATAATATCTCATTGAGGCAGCAGCAGACTCCCCCCACCCCCCGGGTGGCGAGTTGCTGATGCCCATTGTCCGACAAAACACTCAAGCCTCAGGGTGTTTGCAGTTTGAGACAGCATCAGCCATTTTGCCTTCTCCCTCGTCGGGCGCACTATGCGTGCTTCATAAATGGAAAATCTCCCGAACCAGACGTTGATAAAGGTCAGGAGCTCACCAGTACGCGCCGCACCTTGCAGTTATCATATTGCTTTGTTTACTGCATCGACTGAGCAGTTTCACCAGTGCATTTTTGTCGGTCGTGTGGCTGAAGCCGGGAGCTCCTAGGAAGCCGCTCCAAGCCATGCCCCCATTATCATATATGCATTGTTGTTTATATGTGTATTAATGTGAAAAGTTCAATAAACTGAAACGTATCATAATAAAATAAAATACAAAGAAACACCTATTTACAGAGTGCATGAACTTAGCTGCCACCTATATCGACTCAATTAAATCAGCCAACTTTTGGAACTATTGTCTGAACTCCGACTGTGTCGGTGCATATAGTACTCTATGGGGTCTGGGTGCAAATAAGAAAGCTAATAGGCATTTGAGCTAACCAGCCCAGACGTTGAACAGTTGCAGTAAAGTTGGACTATTTGTATCAACATGCTCCTTTGCAATTTGCTTAATTATACGGACGGACGGTGTAGATGGAATGGATGGAACGGATGAAGTGGATGGACACCCCCGCCCTGCTCTTGTGCTTGGTCGCAGGCGCTTTACTGATAATCCCTATCCTAAAAAAACCCTCGGCTGACCCACTCCTCACCTCTAACTACAGACCCATCTCCCTTCTTCCTTTCCTTTCCAAACTCCTTGAGCGTCTAGCTTATTCCCAACTCTCTTCTTTTGTCTCCTCCTCCTCTATTCTTCCTCCCTTTCAATCTGGCTTTCGACCTAAACATTCCACTGAAACAGCTCTTACTTTGATCCTCAACTCTCTCCTCTCTGCTCGGCATGCCAAGCAATCATCCATCCTTATTCTCCTTGACCTCTCTGCTGCCTTTGACACTGTCAATCATCCACTCCTCCTGCACACTCTCTCCTCCTTTGGTTTCAAGGGCCCTGTTCTCAATTGGCTATCCTCCTACCTCTCTTCTCGTTCCTTTACTGTCTCTTGGGGTGGTCAGACCTCTTCTTCCTTCCCTCTAACATATGGTGTTCCTCAAGGCTCTGTACTTGGTCCTTTCCTTTTCTCTCTTTATACATCACTCATCGCCCCTGTTATCTCCTCCTTTGACATCTCCCATCACTTTTATGCTGATGATACTCAACTCTTTCTCTCTTTCTCCTCCTTCACACCTGACCTTCATCTCAAACTCTTCTCCTGTCTCACAGCTATCAAGAACTGGATGTCCTCCCTCTTGCTCTCTCTTAACACTGATAAGACGGAAGTCCTTTTCTTCCCTTCTAACTCACTTCCTTCTCCCTCTCCCCCCCATTCATTCACTTTCCCCCCTCCGACCTCCCTATCTCCTCCAAGGCTCGCAATATGGGTGTTATTTTTGACTCCTCTCTCTCCTTCTCACAACACATTTCACTTACCTCTCGCTCCTGCCGCTTCCATCTATACAACATTCGTAAAATCTGTCCCTCCCTCACTTTCCATGTAACCATTATAAATCCTGTGGCCGTGAAATTGGATTTGTCACCCAATATACGTATCCACCTGGTTTTTCAGGTACAACACCTGTCGTGGGCCCCGGAAGGTGAGTATGACTGCAGCAGAGTCGGGACCACTTGGCGAAGCTGCCGGCGACGGAGCGATCTCAGGTAAGACTTGCGCCACGACTGCAGAGTGGGAGCGGATGGTTTAGTTTCGGACGATGGTGAGGTCTCAGGTAAGGCGTGCGCAGCGTCTGCAGAGTGGAAGCGGGTGACAGGCTCCCGACCATGATGCGGTCCCAGGTTAGATGGTCTGGAGGTCTAGAGATGCGCAAGTCCAGTCAGGTAGGTGATGGTGGGCTCCGAAGACTGTAGGCGCACGAGCAGGATCAGGTAAGAGTCGACGGTGAGCGTTACGTTGCAGAAAGCAAACTAACATGAAGCGCCAGTATGCGGGTGGGGCCGATTTATATAGCCTGGCCCCAGCCACTCCCTCCAGGCTCCACTTTGTGGTCACACCTAGCTCCTCCTTCAGTCTTCTGCATGTGCCTTCCTTGAGATGAACGGGCCCCGCCCGGCCTTGCTGCACGTGCCCTTGGTATTCTGTGTGCTGGGCACACTCTGAAATGAGCTTGGTGCCATTGGCGCCAAGACTGGGTCCAGTGGGACCCTGCATGTAGTGAGGGGCTGGGCTCCTGCCCAGTGACCATGACAGCACTCCCCTTCGAGGCCCCTCTCATGGTGGGTCTCCCCATTGGTCCCGGTTTGGTGGGGTTGTTCCGGTGGAATCGCCTGACGAGTTGTGGAGCATGGACGAACTTGGCTGGTTCCCATGTACGATGCTGGGGCCCGTATCCCTCCCAATCAATGAGATGATAGAATTTTGAACGCACTTCTTTGGAGTCCAAGATGTCTTTAACCTCGTATTCAAGTTCACCGGTGATGATCTACGGTTGTGTTGGTATCGGAATCCGAGTGTCTTGTTCTACCGGCTTTAGAAGGGAGACATGAAAAACCGGGTGGATACGTATATTGGGTGACAAATCCAATTTCACAGCCACAGGACTTATAATGGCCTTGATAGGATATAGCCCCAAGTATCATGGCCGAAAGGCACAGGGTCCTTTTAACGGAATGTTTTTTGACGCTAACCATACCTTATCCCGACACAATATTGTGGAGCCTCCTTTCTATGCCGGTCTGCGAATTTCTTTTGTTGTTTCTTGGCTCGCCTGAGATTCTCGCTGGCTTCTTTGAGTGTTTGAGTAATTCTTCTATGCAATGATGTAACGGCTGGCATTTCCAACTCGTCCAGAGGGTCGAAGGAAGATGTTCTTGGGTGCCGACCGTTCATTATGAAGAATGGGGTCTGTCCCATGCTGCTATGAATTGAGTTTTTGTAGGCAAACTCACTTAACCAGAGAATGTCTTTCTAGGATTCCCCTGTTTGTTGTCACATGCATTTCAGGTATTGTTCAAGCATCTGGTTCGTCCTCTCCGTTTGACCATCGGTCTGGGGATGGTGACTAGTAGAGAGCCGAAGGTCGATGTGGGCCAGTTTACAGCCTCTTTTCCAGAAGGCTGAAACGAACTTGGTCCCCATGTCCGAAACCAATGCAGATGGAAATCCGTGCAGTCGGACGATTTGTTTGAGAAATACTGTAGCCAGAGTAGCAGCAGTAGGAAGCCCCTTCAGTGGGATAAAATGTGCCATTTTGGAGAACAGGTCTATGTTAGGGAGAATTCTCTGTTTAGGCTGAATTTCCTAACCTAGTGAGTCCCCCAGCAGCTTTGCTGGATTTTTGGGGTTTATTTTTTTCTCCTGCCAAGAGTGAGACTCTTTTACCCTCACTCTTGGGCATGACTTGAGTGTTTCTGTGACTTGCTATGTGCTTATGGGCTATGGGGTATTTTTTCCCCATAGGCTATCATTGGTTTTTGAATGTGTGTTACACAGCACCCTCAGTGCAGTAACACAGGGGTGTCATAGAGACCCCCAAACATAGACTCCACACCTTGGGACTGACTACTGTCTCCCTGGGTCTGTAAAGTCACCATTGACTTTACTAGTCTTAACTTAAGAACTTAACCAGTACAAACCATCATACTGTGGAAGTACTGGTAGGGGCAATTAGATTGCCCCTGGGTCTGTTGTCGAGGGGGTACTGTCCCGTCCCCCCCTCGCCGAGTTTCTGGCTGGTGGCAGTGTACACCACGGAAATATTCCACCTGAATATTTCCCAATGGGATTTCCCATTGATTTTAATGCACCACTTTTTGGTGCAATGTTAAAGATACCGCCGGTTTATTTATTTAATATAAATTCACCGGTTGGGATTTTTTGCCAGAATTCGCCGCCAAAATGGCGTCTAGGTTCACTTCAGTAACCCTGAACCCGAGTCGAGCCTTTGTTCCACTTTTGGCGGGCTTCTGCACAGAAGCCCTCCAAAGTGGTGCCATTCTGTCTGGGTACCACAGGGGGTGTGGGAGGGGGTTTAGGCACCCTGGACTGAGTTGCCTTGCCAACTCATGTCGCACTCTGGTGGGATTGGCCCAAGTGGTGAGCCACCCCGCTCACCACTTAGCATGTTTGAGTGACAGCTAGGCTGTATGAATGGGGGTTTGCTGCATAAAAGCAGGGTTTTTGGGACTGGTTCTTCAGAAGTCGCCACAGGACCTAAGAAGCCGAAGAGGGAGAAGCCGAGCCGACCTGCCAAGACGACACCACCGGTGGAGCCCTGCGGAACCGTCTCACCACTTTTCCCAACGACAGAGGAGATCTCCCGCCTGGAGAGTCTTCTTCCCTTGACTGGTGGGGACAACCAGTTTCTGCCTTCTTTTCGCCGCCCTGAAGCATCTCGTGGCCGCCTTGCCGGTGCCAAGCACCCCGGCAACCGGGATACCACTTTTTACCTCAACCGCGAAAGAGGGGTAACATCCTTTTAACCGGAAAAACTCCACGGCTGGTTTCTCCCCTGGTAGTGCAACAACCTTCAGCTTTCCTCCACGACGAGAGCTTCTCCTCCTCTGGACGACGCCGCGACTTGCACCCACTACCAGGAACAACTGCCACCGCTGGAGGATCCTTTCCTTTTTAAAGGTACCGTGTTCCGCCCGGCTTCCCTTGCCACCGATTGTACGGGGTAGATTTAGCCCTCGGCTCTCGACCCTGGGTAAGCCTGGGACACCCTAACTAAACTTTTCTAAACTTGGTAAAACCTTTTCTACTCACCTGTAAAGACGTGTGACATTGTGTGATCTTGGGCATCTTTTCGCCTGGCTTTCTCTAGAGTGGGCCTGGCAACCGAACTTCCTTGCTCCTCAATAGACTGCCTTTCTAAACTCACTGTGGATCTCTGAAAAGTGTTTTGCCTTGCTGTTTTCATTACTTTTACCTTTTCCCTCCCTTTTTAACTAACTTGTTGGAGTGCCATCTAACGTTAAGCGCTCACCTCTGTTTGGAAATAAGTGGTGTTAACTTAGACTTGTCCAACAAATAACTAGGGATGTACATATAAGTAATAGTGACTGTGTTTTGACTTACTTACCTTTTCTGTGCTAGTGTAATTTACGAGTGTGTCTTTTAAATAAATAAATATATACTTTTACACCTAGCTCTGGTCAGTGTTTGCTTGTACTACTGTGCCTCTGTACCTATTATGTATGCTCTGTATACTGCCTAACTCTTCTTGAGGGAAGTCTGACTGCTCAGCCACAGCTACCAGGTAACTCTGGGTGGTACAGACTGCTACCAAGTGGGTTTACTGCCAAACACCTGTAGTCTTAAATCTTTTGCAGTGGTCCCAGAGGGAACTGCACAGGTTTCTGTCTAACACTGGTGTACAGCGGTGGGATTTGTATTGAGCATACACTTTAGTGTACTTTTGAGATACCTTAGTGCAACTAACCACAAAGCTTAAGCACAAAAAGAAAAAGTCATTTTCTAACCTGTCTGCTATGGAAAGTTATAGTCAAGAGTCCCTTGCTACAAAAGCTGCTGATTGTTTAAGACTTCTCTGTAAGCATAAGAATCTCATGACTAAAGGAAAGAAAATTGAGCTGATAGAAAGGTTTTTAGAAAACCAAAGTCTGGATGATGGTTCAGAGGAACCTACCACTCCAGCAAATGTAGAGAACAGCAATGATATTGATATTGAACAAAGTATTGATGATCTTGGGTCAGAACCAGAAGAGGAGGATGAAACTATTGTAGATGTTCCCTCTAGGCCACTGTCTGCTCTACCAGCTGTACCTACTGGGCCTTTGCCAGGTCCCACATTTGGTCCTCAGTACTATGAACTGGAGAAAATGAAACTTGAATTAGAGTACAAGAAACTTAATGCTCAAACTGACAAAGAACTAAGGCTAAGAGAAATGGAGCTCAAGTATGAGCTAGAAATGAAGAACTTGTCTGTTGAGAATGCTTCTCTCTCTGGCTCCTCTAGAAGTTCCAGTCCTAAAAGACCCCGGATGCCTAAAGAATTGATTGGTATGTATGAGCCTAAGTTGGATGTGTTGGATTGGTTGTCTATGTTTGAGTATAATCATGGGCTCCAGAACATCACGGGTAATGAGTTACTCACCTGGTTGTTCTCTAGGCTTCCCCCTGTTGCGACTGATGCAGTAATGGAGTTGGGGGAGGAGGATAGGAAAGAGTATGAATGTGTGAAACTAGCTTTGATAGCTAGGTTTGGGAAGACCCCTTCCCAGTATCTTAAGAGGTTTAGAAGCCTCAAAAAGCATGATGGTACCCCTGGGGCTACCTGGGTGTGTGAAGGGTTGAAAAACTTAGAGGGATGGATTAAGGTTTACAAAGTGAACACTTATGAAGGAATGAGAAATCTTGTAATGATGGAGTCAATTTATGATGCCTGCTCTCCTGAGCTCAGACAGCACTTGGCTGATTCACGGGAATTAGATCCTAGAAAGCTAGCTAAGGCTGCTGACTTGTGGGTTGCCAACAGGGCTACTCACAAGGATTCTGGGGTAACTCAGAAGAAGGATGAGGGGAGGCAGCCTAAGAAAGACTCCAAAGAGAATTCTAATATTTCCAATTCCAAAGAGGGCCCCAAACCACACCATAAGGGTAAGCCACCTGGGAAACCACAGCAGAGTAGTATACCTTCTGGTGCCAAACCAGAAGGAGGTCAGAACAAGCCTCCATTCCAAAGGCCCTTTGGATCCGGTTATGTTTGTAAGGCTACTGACCATGTGAAAGGAGATCCCAGATGTAAGGGTAAACCTTCAGGGGTCCAGGTTGTCTCCTTAGCCTTCGCTCCAGAGGAGGAAGTCCCTATGGCAAATGGAAACTTTCTACTACTGGCTGATGAACCCACTGGAGTCTCAGCCAGTGTTTCTTTAGTCTCTCTGGGGTTGTGGGAACAACAGAATTTAGATGTCTATAATTCTATCCCAGATAATACTAAAGAGTATTATAAGGACAGTGTCCACGTGAATGGTCAGGAGACTCCTGCCATCAGGGACACTGGGGCCAGCATAACTGTGGTGGATGAATCATTTTTCAAGGCAGAGGATGTTGCTAAGGCACCCAAATGCCTCACCAAGTTAGCTGGAGGGCTGTGCAGATGTGTCCCCAGTTACCAGTTCTCATCCAGTGTAATGATATGGCTGTGAAAATACCTGTCAGTATACAATGTAAAGTACCAGGAAGGGTTCTGTTGGGTAATGACCTGAAAGCTCTTGGAGTTGTGTCACATACCCCCTGACCTCCTAGTAAAAGGTTACAGGAGCTCACCAAACCTGCAAGAGAGAAAACTCTGCGAGGTTTATCTCAGGAGATGATGACAGAAATCACTCCTCTTCCACTGGAGCAACTTACTGCAGTGACTACCAGATCAGGAGCAAAGGGGCAACCCAAGACTCCTAGGAAAAAACCTACAGCAAGCACTCCAGTGCTGCCAAAAAGGACTTCCCCGAGGTTGTCCAAAGTTACACCTGTAACTCCACCTCCAGCTGAGGCTGAGAGGGAGGTACAACCCTGTCTGGTTTAACTAGACTCTGAAGAAGAGCTAGTAGGAGGCCCAGAACTTATTGGAGACCTGGACCCGGCTGACCATCCTGAGCTGCAGTCTTTACTGGTAGAAGGTGGACCCAGCAGGTCAGCTTTTCGTAAGGGACAAAGAGAATGTCCAACTCTGGAGGGCCTTCACCAACAGGCAGCTTCTCAGGCTGATGGGCAAGAGCCTGGGAAGTATAGGTTACACTGGGAAGATGGCCTCTTCTACAGTGAACCAACTGGATCTGAACCTGGAGCCTACCAACGCCTGGTAGTGCCCCAAGAGAACAGGCAACAGTTCTTGCAACTAGCCCACGAGATTCCTTTGGCTGGTCACTTGAGTTTCAAGAAGACCAAGTAAAGGCTCTCTCTCTACTTTTATTGGCCAAAGATGGGGGCTGAAGTAGATAGATATTGCAGGAGCTGCCATACCTGCCAGACTTCTGGTAAGGTTGGTTCCAAGAATGTGGCACCTTTAGTGCCTCTCCCAGTTGTGGGAGTCCCATATTAGAGGGTAGGGATTGACATTGTTGGTCCCCTTGATCCCCCAACCTCCTCAGGCAACAGGTTTATCCTTGTTGTAGTAGACCATGCTACTAGGTACCCTGAGGCAATTCCTATGAGGACTGTTACCGCTCCGGCTGTAGCTAAGGCCCTACTTGGTATTTTTATCAGGGTTGGGTTTCCTAAGGAGGTGATCTCTGACAGGGGGTCAAATTTTATGTCCCACTACATGAAAGCCATGTGGAAAACCTGTGGAGTTACCTACAAGTTCTCAACCGCATACCACCCTCAGACAAACGGGTTGGTAGAAAGGTTTAACAGAACCATGAAGAGCATGATAGGTGCTTTAGAAGAACCCCTTAAAAAGAAGTGGGACCTTCTACTGCCATGCCTTCTCTTTGCTTATAGAGAAGTCCCTCAGGAGGGAGTAGCTTACTCTCCCTTTGAACTTCTCTATGGCCATCCAGTCAGAGGCCCCTTGGCCCTGATTAAGGAGGGGCTGGAGAGTGCTCCTTCCCCCAAGCCAGTCAGAGTGACTGACTATGTGATAGGTCTCCGAAGGAGAATGTCACACATGATGGCAGAAGCAAGTGACAACTTGAAAGCTGGGCAAGCTCTGATCAAACATTGGCATGATCAGAAGGCTAACATGGTTGAGTTTACTCAAGACCAGCTAGTTCTAGTTATGCTTCCAACAAGGCAGAGGGCCTTGCAAGACAAATGGATGGGACCCTTCAAGGTTGTGGGAAAACTTGGAGAGGTCAACTATCTGGTGGATCTGGGCAAACCCAGGGAAGCTCCCAGAGTCTTCCACACCAACCGCCTCAAAGCCTATGTCTCTAGACCAGAAGTAGGAGCCTTGCTTCTAGCTTCATCAGAAGAGGAGGAGGAGAGTGAAGCTCGACCTGACCTCCTGAGAGGCTTACCTTTGGACGAAAAGGTTGAAGGAGTTAATCTCTCTTCAGATCTGACCCCTGAGCAACAGGAGGAGTGCAAAGCTATGTTAAATCAGTTTGCCCCCCTGTTCTCACTTTCACCAGGCTTGACCCCTTGGGGTCAGCATGATATACTCACTGGTGATTGTCTGCCAGTCAAAAGAAAGCAGAGGATACAGAATGTCAGAAGATGTCAGAACCCACATCAAAGGTGAGGTCAAGAAGATGCTTGATCTCGGGGTAATAGAGCCCTCTACTAGTCCATGGTCTAGCCCAGTGGTGTTAGTACCAAAGGCAGGATCCAAAGAGTTGAGATTCTGTGTGGACTATAGAGCTCTTAATGCAGTCACCAAGACTGATGCCCACCCTTTGCCAAGGACAGATGAGTTGGTGGATAAACTTGGTGCAGCCAAGTACCTCAGCACACCGGACCTTACGTCAGGCTATTGGCAAATAGCCCTGACAGACCATGCCTAGGAGAAAACTGCATTTTGTACCCCAGTTGGCCTATACCAATTCAAGGTTATGCCTTTTGGACTAAAAAATGCACCTGCAACATTCCAAAGGATGGTGAACCAAGTTCTAGCTGGGATGGAGGACTTCTGCATGGCATACTTGGATGACATTGCAGTCTTCAGCCACTCCTGGGAGGACCATGTGAACCACTTAGGACATGTTTTGCAGGCTCTTGAGCAGGCCAATCTGACCATAAAGGCAAGCAAATGCCAAATTGGACAGAGTAAAGTGGTCTACCTTGGACATCAGGTAGGAGGTGGTGAGATAAGGCCTTTGCTCAGCAAGATTGAAGCTGTGCAAAATTGGACAACACCTACTACTCAGACCCAGGTGAGAGACTTCTTAGGCCTCACTGGGTACTACAGGAATTTCATTGAGAACTATGGGACCATAGCTTCTCCTCTGAATGTGATATCCTCTCCAAAATTCCCTAAGAAGGTCAAATGGTATGAGGAATGCAATCAGGCATTTGAAAACCTGAAGAAAGCTCTTTGCCAAGCTCCAGTACTCCGAGCTCCTGACTACCACCAAACTTTCATTGTACAAACTGATGCTTCCAATGTAGGTATAGGTGCAGTTCTTAGCCAACTGGATGAGAAGGGTAGGGAACACCCCATTTGCTTCATCAGTAGAAAACTGAAGGATCCTGAAACAAGGTGGGCAACAATAGAAAGAGAATGCTTTGCTATTGTGTGGGCACTGAAGAAGTTTAGGCCATACTTGTATGGTTCTACTTTTGTCATTCAGACTGACCACCAACCCTTGAGATGGTTAATGCAAATGAAAGGCGAAAATCCAAAACTATTGAGATGGTCAATCTGCCTCCAGGGGTTTGATTTCACCATTGAGCACAGGTCAGGGTGTCACCATCAAAATGGTGATGGACTCTTTAGGATGTATGTCATCGACTAGAGGTATGAGGTTCATCTAGGAGTGGATTAAATCCTCCTGTCCCTTAGTCTGGGGGGGCGAGTGTTAGGGAGAATTCTCTGTTTAGGCTGAATTTCCTAACCTAGTGAGTCACCCAGCAGCTTTGCTGGATTTTTGGGGTTTATTTTTTTCTCCTGCCAAGAGTGAGACTCTTTTACCCTCACTCTTGGGCATGACTTGAGATTGTTTCTGTGACTTGCTATGTGCTTATGGGCTATGGGGTATTTTTTCCCCATAGGCTATCATTGGTTTTTGAATGTGTGTTACACAGCACCCTCAGTGCAGTAACACAGGGGTGTCATAGAGACCCCCAAACATAGACTCCACACCCTGGGACTGACTACTGTCTCGCTGGGTCTGTAAAGTCACCATTGGCTTTACTAGTCTTAACTTAAGAACTTAACCAGTACAAACCATCATACTGTGGAAGTACTGGTAGGGGCAATTAGATTGCCCCTGGGTCTGTTGTTCGAGGGGGTACTGTCCCGTCCCCCCTCACCGAGTTTCTGGCTGGTGGCAGTGGATACCACGGAAATATTCCACCGGAATATTTCCCAATGGGATTTCCCATTGATTTTAATGCACCACTTTTTGGTGCAATGTTAAAGATACCGCCGGTTTATTTATTTAATATAAATTCACCGGTTGGGATTTTTTGCCAGAACTCGCCGCCAAAATGGCGTCTAGGTTCACTTCAGTAACCCTGAACCCGAGTCGAATCTTTGTTCCACTTTTGGCGGGCTTCTGCACAGAAGCCCTCCAAAGTGGTGCCATTCTGTCTGGGTACCACAGGGGGTGTGGGAGGGGTTTAGGCACCCTGGACTGAGTTGCCTTGCCAACTCATGTCGCACTCTGGTGTGATTGGCCCAAGTGGTGAGCCACCCCGCTCACCACTTAGCATGTTTGAGTGACAGCTAGGCTGTATGAATGGGGGTTTGCTGCATAAAAGCAGGGTTTTTGGGACTGGTTCTTCAGAAGTCGCCACAGGACCTAAGAAGCCGAAGAGGGAGAAGCCGAGCCGACCTGCCAAGACGACACCACCGGTGGAGCCCTGCGGAACCGTCTCACCACTTTTCCCAACGACAGAGGAGATCTCCCGCCTGGAGAGTCTTCTTCCCTTGACTGGTGGGGACAACCAGTTTCTGCCTTCTTTTCGCCGCCCTGAAGCATCTCGTGGCCGCCTTGCCGGTGCCAAGCACCCCGGCAACCGGGATACCACTTTTTACCTCAACCGCGAAAGAAGGGTAACATCCTTTTAACCGGAAAAACTCCACGGCTGGTTTCTTCCCTGGTAGTGCAACGACCTTCAGCTTTCCTCCACGACGAGAGCTTCTCCTCCTCTGGACGACGCCGCGACTTGCACCCACTACCAGGAACAACTGCCACCGCTGGAGGATCCTTTCCATTTTAAAGGTACCGTGTTCCGCCCGGCTTCCCTTGCCACCGATTGTACGGGGTAGATTTAGCCCTCGGCTCTCGACCCTGGCTAAGCCTGGGACACCCTAACTAAACTTTTCTAAACTTGGTAAAACCTTTTCTACTCACCTGTAAAGACTTGTGACATTGTGTGATCTTGGGCATCTTTTCGCCTGGCTTTCCCTAGAGTGGGCCTGGCAACCGAACTTCCTTGCTCCTCAATAGACTGCCTTTCTAAACTCACTGTGGATCTCTGAAAAGTGTTTTGCCTTGCTGTTTTCATTACTTTTACCTTTTCCCTCCCTTTTTAACTAACTTGTTGGAGTGCCATCTAACGTTAAGCGCTCACCTCTGTTTGGAAATAAGTGGTGTTAACTTAGACTTGTCCAACAAATAACTAGGGATGTACATATAAGTAATAGTGACTGTGTTTTGACTTACTTACCTTTTCTGTGCTAGTGTAATTTACGAGAGTGTCTTTTAAATAAATAAATATATACTTTTACACCTAGCTCTGGTCAGTGTTTGCTTGTACTACTATGCCTCTGTACCTATTATGTATGCTCTGTATACTGCCTAACTCTTCTTGAGGGAAGTCTGACTGCTCAGCCACAGCTACCAGGTAAATCTGGGTGGTACAGACTGCTACCAAGTGGGTTTACTGCCAAACACCTGTAGTCTTAAATCTTTTGCAGTGGTCCCAGAGGGAACTGCACAGGTTTCTGTCTAACAGTCTACCACGACCAGAATTGTGTTAAACCCCTCGCAGGGTGGCAAATCGGTGATGAAGTCCAAGGATAATGTATGCCATGGTGTTGGTGGCACTTCAAGAGGTCTCAGTAGCCCTGCAGGTTTTTGTTTTTGGGCTTTATTTTGTGCACAGACGCCGCACGTGGTAACAAACTGGGCGACATCCTTCCGCCAGGAGGGCCACCAGTAATTCTTTTGGATTTTGGCTCTAGTCTTGGCGATCCCTGGGTGTCCTTCCACCAAGGACTCATGGCAATTCGCTGTAATTTTGGTACGTAATTCCTTGTCCGGAACATACAGCCTTCCTTGGAAGTACGGCAGGTTGTTCTTGATGGAGTATTGTTCTCCCTTGCTTAGCCACTCCTTTTGGGTCGTCGGGTCCATTTGAGCTTGGAGGTCAGTCCGTAATTCTTCCCAGCAGGTAGTAAAGGCTATTTGATGTTGAATTCGTTCCTCGGGAATAATAGCTATGGGGTCAGAGGGGTTAAAGGCGTCCTGGTCCTCTCCCATTCTTGACAAGGCGTCGGCTTTCCCGTTGCGCACTCCAGGTCGGTAGGTTATCACAAAATGGTATTCCGCAAAGAATAACGCCCAACAGAGTTGGCGTGAGGATTGCGCCTTGGCAGTTTTCAGGTACTGTAGATTACGGTGATCGGTATTAACTGTAATCGTGTGTTTGGCTCCCAAGAGGTAATGCCTCCAAGTCTCGAAGGCTCCTTTGATTGCAAGAAGCTCCTTGTCGGTTATAGTATAATTTTGCTCAGGTGCAGAAAACTTGCGGGACCAGAATGCTATAGGGTGAAGCTGCCCCGATTTAGGGCCCTTCTGTGATAAGACTGCCCCCCATGGCAATGCTAGAGGCATCAGTTTCTACCACATAAGGTAGGCCTGGTCAAGGGTGTCGGAGTATAGGCGCTGAGGTGAAGGCTTGTTTTAATTCTTGGAAGGCTACTTTGGCCTCTGCTGACCAAAAGAACTTCTTGTTTTTCTTTAGAAAAGATGTGATCGGGTGGACAATTTGTGAGCATCGTGGTATAAATAGTCTATAAAAATTTGCAAAGCCCAGTACACTCTGTACCACTTTGATAGATGTTGGTGTAGGCCATCGAAGAATAGCCTCAACTTTGCGTGCGTCCATATGAACTCCTCGTGGAGTAAGCATGAAGCCCAAAAACTCAACCTGAGTGATGTGGAAGGAACATTTCTCTAGTTTAGCAAACAGTCGGTGCTGGCAGAGTTTTTCCAACACTGCTCTTAAGTGGCCAACATGCTCTTCCTTGGACTTTGAGTAGATTAAGATGTCGTCAATGTAAACGAGAACACAAACATCCAGTAGTTCATGGAGGACATTGTTCATAAAAAACTGGAATGCGCTGGTGCATTGCATAGCCCAAAGGGCATTACCTAATACTCGAAGAGTCCGTATTTGGTCCGGAAAGCTGTCTTCCACTTGTCACCGCTTTTAACTCGTATGAGGTGATAGGCCCCCAGAAGGTCCAGTTTTGAGTAGATTTGGACGCTTTTTACCTGGTGGAGTAGCTCTGGAATGAGTGGCAAAGGGTATCTGTTTTTAACTGTTGTTTGGTTCAACGCTCTGTAGTCGATGCACGTTCTAAGGTCACCTTCCTTCTTGGGTACGAAGAAGAGCGCTGAGGAAGCAGGGGACTTAGATGGGCGAATAAACCCATTGGCTAGGTACTGATCTAGATAGGTTTGCAAGTGTTGGTTCTCTTGCTCCGTCAAGGCATATAGGCGGCTGCATGGGATTTGGGCTCCGGGTATCAGGTCGATCTTGCAGTCATAGGGCCTATGAGGAGGCAGGGTATTTGCCCGTTCTTTCTGGAATACATCTTATTCCCGGTCAAGTGGCACAGCGAGTAGAGCGCTCGCTTTGACATCCGTGCAGAGCCTGTTAACGCAGGTTCGAATCCCGGCGGGGCCAAACTCAGCCTTTCATCCTTCCGAGGTCGATAAATGAGCACCACACACCGTGGGTAATAATAAGCCGCGCACAGATACCTGAGGGTTTGTAGCGCTATATAAATGCCTAATTATTATTATTATTATTATTATTATTATCTTGATAGTCCAAATATTCTGGAGGCAGGACACCAGCAAGGGTCAGAAGTGGTTTTGTCTCGGACTTGGGCTGCTGTAAGTAATAGGTTTTGGCGCATTCTTGCGGAAAGGTCAGCACTCGTGTTCTCCAGTCAATTCCGGGGTTATGGGCTTCTAGCCATGGCATCCCTAAGATCAATTGGAACTGTGGTGTCCCAATAAGATCGAAGGAGATATCTTCCTGATGACCTTCCTGGTAAATCAGCATAACCTTTTCGGTGTGTTGCGTCACTGGCCCAGATGATAATTGCGAGCCAACTACTGCAGCAACGTTCTCCGCCTGTGGTTTGCGCCCAAGTGGGAGGCCAATTTGTGCAGTGAGGGCCTGGTCGATCTAGTTACCAACTGCTCCACTGTCTATATATGCCTCCAAGGCGTGCACATTAGATGGTTGCTGGTGGTGAACTATGAGGACTGGAATGACTAGGTGTGAGGTCTGAACTGCTGTCTGGTTTTTGCTTGACAAGGGGACCCCTATCCTTGCCAGGCACTGGAGTTTTCCGGAGCCATATCTTGTTCCTTATCAGTGTTACCCGTTGCACCGACAGATCTTCTTGGAGGTTTATTGGGGCAATCCCGGAGAAAATTTCCTGCCTTGTCACAGTAGAGGCATAGTTGTTCCTGCTTCCGTTTTTCTCTCTCTACTTTAGAGATAGGGGCCCGTAATCCCCCGATTTGCATTGGTTCTGTGGTTTCGTGGGTTTTGCCAGGGTTGTACAAACAAAGGAGTTGAAGGGAGGCACTACGTGTTGTTTCTGTACAATGCTTAAGCTTGGTTCACTTGTATATGTTGATCAAGTTCTGACCTGGTGCTACCAGTCATAAGTAGGGCCTGTGGCATAAGGACCCAAATAATATAGCCGAAGAAAAAATAGAGTGTGTTAACTCTATTAAGACTGGTGCTCTCAGTTTGCCCTGAGTGAAGGGACTTAAACGTTTTTTTAAAAAAAAAAAAAATTTTTGCAGTAATTTTATAAACAATTCAAATGCGATGTTATTCTTCTTTTTCTCAGAAAGTCTGTTTATTTCACATAGTATTTCATCTCTCCTGGATATTCTATATCATATTCAGTGAGGACAGGCAGATACTGGTTTGCATATTATATACGATTGCCAATGCATTTCGGTTCGTGAAAACCTTCATCAGGGCCGTATAATGTATCTTCCACAATAAGATTTACACCATTTTAGCACAAATATTGCTTCATAAGCATAATTAGATCATTCAACAGTAATTCCCAAAACAGTTGTAAGAAATTACACATACCCGGTCCAAGTTGTGTATTAGTTGTTCCAACGATAAAGTAGTATTATGAGAAAGAAAAAGAGAAGAAAAAGAAATCACTATCTAGGCTTGAAACTCTAATAACAGTAACAGTCTGTATCGCAGCCATTTTAAGTTTTGGTAATCTCAAGAAAGTACCTTGTGCTTCATGCGAATCGAGAACGCATGTGGACGGTATCCAAACTGAGTAAATGTACCTGTTGGTAATATTAGAATAGCCATCAGGGCGTGTTTTATTAACTGTTCGCATACTAACACCCAGTTTCATAGACGCTCACCTTTACTCAGTGATAGCCGCTCCGTGCAAGTCTGCCGCGTCTGCAAGAGCGTGCGTGTGGAAATGCTGCGAGCTACCTTTATGCGTTACCATGGTGATCCCAAGGCGTCGCGTGTGAACGCGTACGCCTTGGGTCCCACCCCTGTGGCAACACAGAAGGCGGGACGTGTCACCATGGTTACGCTCTGCGTGTTTAGAGATCACGCTGGGGATGCGAAATCGAAAGTGTGTCATATTCGGTGTATACATTAAAAAAATGAATGAAATGTGGTGCCTGGATGTAGAACATAGTTGAATGTTTACTAAAGCAATGGTTTACAATCGGTACGAAAGAAGGTTCCGTGTAAATCTGCCGCGTCAACATGGGCGCGTAAAGAAATGCTGGGAACTATGTCTATGCGTTGTCATGGTGATGCGAGGGCGTCGTGAGAGATCACGTACGCCTTGGGTCACACCCCCGCAAGGGCATGGAGGGCGGGACATATCACCATGCTTGTGCTGTGTGTGTGGAGGAATAACGCTGGAAAAACGGGATCAATGGTTTTACTTAAAATCTGTGTGCGCTGGAAAGAAAAAGGGATGTCTAAATGTTGATCATGTTTTCATGTACCTGAAAGTGGTGATCAAATGTAAGAAGTTCAAGCATTGGGATGTAGAAAATTCACAGACAAGGTGTTCTAAAGGTAGGAAATAGAAAAAACAGAAAAAACAGGGTAATCAGATTTCTCATGCTGAGTAAAAAACAGATTTCTCATGCCGAATACGAAAACTCGGCAATTAGCCGATTCAAGCATAAGTCCGTCAGAGTGGAGGACTGTATGTGTGTGCTGGTCTAGATCTCTCCAAACATTTAGCGAACAATTATAGATAGCACATATAATTGATTTCTTCATTCAGTCCCCTGGGTGTCAGGGAACTAAGGCGATCTATCTAATATGTATGTGTGTGCTGGTCTAGATCTCTCCAAACATTTAGCGAACAATTATAGATAGCACATATAGTTGATTTCTTCATTCAGTCCCTTGGGTGTCAGGTAACTAAGGCGATCTATCCAATAAGTTTCTCGTTGGTCAAGTCTTTTTTGGAGATTCTCATATTTGTTGAATTTACGGATTACTTCCAGAATTACAAATCTGATCTGCGCCAGGTTGTGATGTTTCTCTTGCCAATGTCTGGCCACCGCAGAAGTGGCTGTGCCATTCCTTATGCATGAACGATGTTCATTCCATCGAATTTTTGCAGTTCGTTGTGTCTGGCCAACATAAAACAGCCCACAGGGGCATTTGATTCCATAGACGATGTTCTGTGTATCGCAAGTAGCATAGTCTTTCAGCTTGATCTTAATTCCAGAATGTGGGTGGTTGATAGTTGATCCTTTGATGACATAATTACAATTGCTGCAATTGAGACACGGAAATGTGCCTATTCGATCTGTTACCTTCTTCTTACGCATTGGCTTAGTGTAAACCAACTTGTCTTTCAGGTTCTGGCTTCGTTGATACGCAAAAGTAGGGAGTTCCTTGAAGAGATGTTCTATTCTCTGATCACAGGTGATGGTATTCCAATTCTTCTTGATTATGGATTTGATCCGATTGCTTTGCCTTGAGTATGTTGATACAAAGACCAATGGGGGAATCGCTTCTGTTTTCACTTTGGGTTTTAATAGTTCTTCTCTATTTTGTGGTGTTATGCGAGCCGTAGCCGTATCTATTTCATTTTGAGAATATCCTCTTTCAAGAAACTTGTTTCCCATCTCCTTGAGAGCTTCCTGACATTCTGTGGGGTCACTGACTATTCTTTTCACCCTTAGCATCTGGCTATAAGGAAGGTTCTTAATCAGACTTGGCTGGTGGAAGCTTAATCTTTGTAAAAGGTTGTTACGGTCAGTGCTCTTGCGATAGATTGTAGTTTGATATTCACTGTCCTTCCCTTTGATTTCCACATCCAGAAAATGTATGACCTTGTTTGAATATTCGTGCGTAAACTGTATGCGAGGATCTATGGAGTTAAGATACTCAAAGAAATTAAGAAGTTCAGGTTCTGTGTCTGTCCAAACACCAAAAGTATAGTCTATGTATCTTATCCATAACAACAGATTCTTTTTCCATTGGTGTTTCTTTAATACGTGTTCCAATTCGAATTTATACATAAACGCATTGGCATATGAAGGAGCCATAGTTGCCCCCATTGATGTCCCTGCCACTTGTAGAAAATATGTGTTTTTGTATTGAAAGTACGAGTTGTTGCTGATAAATTCAAGAAGAGCCATAATGAATTCTTTTTGTGCCCTTATTTCACCTTCTTGTAATAGTAGCCATTCCACTGCTTCCATGCCCAGATCATGTGGGATGGAAGTATAAAGGCTCTTAACATCTATGGTGAAACAGATGTTGTTAGGATTAAATGAAATTGTGCTCAATTGTTGCAGAAAATGAGTGGAGTCCTTGATATATGTGCTAGTCTTCTGAATTAAGGGTTGTAGAAAATAGTCAATGTATTTACCCAATGGTTCCAAAATGCTGTTCATGCCTGCCACTATGGGCCTCCCAGGGTTTGCCAGGGTTGTCCCTTCTCACATAGACCGATCTCCCTTCTGCCCTATTGCGATCCATCTTTCGGCTTTGTAATCGATGATCCAGCTGCGGTGTTAGGTTGATGTAATCGGCACAGGCTTCAGGGGGATTGACCACTTGAGCAAACACGTCCTTTAACTCCCCTCGTAAGCCTCGATAAAATAACGTGGTCCTTTTTTCCTCAGGCCAGTTGGTTTGTGCAATAAGACGATTGAAAGTGGTTATATATGTCAGTAAATCCTGATTCCCCTGTCTGAGGGACAGCAGTTCGTTATCTAGGGCCTGTCCTTGGGTGTGTCTTGCAAACAGTTTCTCCAATTCTCGTTGGAATTCCCCAAAATTGTTCAGCACAGGGTAGTTCTGGTTGACTAAAAGTATCGACCAATCCGCTGCACTGCCTCCAAGATACGAAAGTACAAAAGCCACCCTGGAAGTGTCATTCGGGAATGCCCCTGCGTGGCACAGAAAATGCAGGCGGCACTGATTCATAAATATAGCAAACTTGTTTGGATCGCCGGTAAACCGTTCCGGAGGAGCCAGTGCTACCGCCCCTGGGAATACTACTTGAACTGGTGGCGATGATGTTGCAGGGGTTGGTGCAATTCCAGGTAGCGGGACCTGCCCCGCGTGTGATCGGAAGCACCTGCCTTGCCAGATCGTCGGTTCGTTCTTGAGCTATGATTAAATCCCTTCTTAGGGAGTTTGTCTCTTGCCGGGAGGCATGCACTTCAGCCCGTAAATCCCCCAGCAAGTGGGCCAACTGGTCGGTCTCAGAGGTATTCATTATGCCCAGGCAGAGGCTCGGAGAGGCTTTGCGTTCTGTTACGCTCACCTGGTCTCTGTGGGGGTGTTGGGGCATGGTTGGGACCCTCCCTGGAGTTGGCTCCCTCATGCCGCTCTTTTGCCCCAACTGCTGCCTCTCCGTGGGTCTGGAAGGCCGGGCCTGTTTCGGCGAGAGGAGGAGAGACAGTGAGGCTAGCGTGGTCGAGTCACGGTTCCCTTCCACTCTTTCGTGCCAGAATGTGGTGCGCAGAAGTTTACCCATGCAGGCTCACCTGGTAATATGTAAGGGCGAGCTCTCCGTCCTGCTTTCCTTCAGCAGGGGCGCTGTGGATGGACCAGTTACGTCACTGGTCCTGGTTGTGGAGGTCCAGACCAGCTGCGACCGTTCCGTCTTGAAGGTAAGTGTTTATGACTTGGCTTATTGTCCGTGTCCTTGTAATGATACTGTTCAAAAGGGATATTGTTTGTAGTAATGTACTGTTCTTTCTCCCCTGTAGCTACGAAGATGACCCAGGAGCGTGTGTTGGCAAACAGAGGCAGCTCCGGGGTATTCTGTTACTGGTAAGTAGGCTGTTTTTAGAGACTGCACCAAGTTCGTAAGTGGTGCTGCTTTAGAGAGATGTGATTCTGTGCAATCGCTCACCTTGCGTCTCTTATTCTCTCTTTGCAGGTGCGGCTAGTTGGCGATGGCTAAAGAATGGACCCCAACTCCAGATGGCTGTTGGAGGTGAAGATCCGAATGGAGGAAGCACCCGAAGATGGTTATGAGTCGATGGAATTCGGGTCAGGTAAGGTTGCTATGTTGTACCTGTCGTGGGCCCCGGAAGGTGAGTATGACTGCAGCAGAGTCGGTAGCAGTTGGCGAAGCTTCCGGGGATGGAGCGATCTCAGGTAAGACTTGCGCCGTGACTGCAAAGTGGGAGCGGATGGTTGAGTTTCCGACGATGGTGAGGTCTCAGGTAAGGCGTGCGCAGCGTCTGCAGAGTGGAAGCGGGTGACAGGCTCCCGACGATGATGCGGTCCCAGGTAAGATGGTCTGGAGGTCTAGAGATGCGCGAGTCCAGTCAGGTAAGTGATGGTGGGTTCCGGAGAATGTAGGCGCACAAGCAGGATCAGGTAAGAGTCGACGGTAAGCGTTACGTTGCAGAAAACAAACTAACGTGAAGCGCCAGTATGCGGGTGGGGCTGGTTTATATATCCTGGCTCCAGCCCCTCACTCCAGGCTCCGCCTTGTGGCCACACCTAGCTCCTCCTTCAGTCTTCTGCACATGCCTTCCTTGAGATGAACGGGCCCCACCCGGCCTTGCTGCACGTGCCCTTGGTATTCTGTGTGCAGGGCACACTCTGAAACGAGTTTGGTGCCATTTGCGCCAAGACTGGGTGCAGTGGGACCCTACGTGTAGTGAGCGGCTGGGCTCCCGACCAGTGACCATGACACATATTTGTACATAGAACATCAGAATACTGATTCATATATGCATTTGCACATTGCCTATTTGTACAAGCTGTATATATAGTATGAGAGCACTGATTTATATAGTACGTGTTAGGGAGAATTCTCATTCATGGCTAATTTCCCTTACCTATAGAGTCCCCCAGCAGCTTTGCTGGATTTGAAGGGTTTGTTTCTTTTTACCTGCTAAGAGTGACACTCTTTTTCCCACTCTTCGGCATTTTTGCTATGTGTGTTCTAGGCTATTTTTGTGTTTAATGCTATGGGATTTTCGCAACCCGATAGGAACCATCTTATTCACCTGTGTTACGCAGCACCCTCAGTGCAGTGACACAGGGGTGTTGTAGCAACCCCCAAACATAGACTCCATACCCTGGGACTGGCTACTGTCTCCCAGGGCATGTAAAGTCCCAATTGACTTTACTAGTCAAATCCTGTGAACTAAACCAGTACAACCCATCTTACTATGGAGGTACTGGAACGGGTTAATAGTTTTTCCCTTATGTTCATTTTCGAGAGGGTACCGTACAGTCCCTCTCTCAAAAGGTTCTGGTTGGTGGCAGTGGTTACTACAATAAATATTCGACCGCAAATATTTCCCTATGGGATTTTCCCATTGTTCGAGGCTACCACATTTTCTGACAGCCCCTAACATACCGCCGGTGTATTTTAATATTAACTTGACTCCGGTAGGTTTTATTTGCCAGAACTTTAATATAACTTCTTTCTGGTGTCTTTCTCTAAACTCCTAACCCAGGTCGGGGATCCTTTGTTCGTCCGTTTGGCGGGCTTCTACCGAGAAGCCCTCCTTTCGGCGCCACTGAGTCTGGGATGGGTCCATTGTGTGGAAGGGGGAGTAGGACCCCTGGACAGGGTTGCCTCAGCAACCCATGTCGCACTCTATCCTGATAGGCTGGAGGGTCTCCCGCTAAGATGACCACTCCACTGTGTGAGTGACAGTTAGGCTGTATGAATGGGAATCTTTTTGCATAAAAGCAGGGTCCTGAGGACTGGAAGAGCAAGACGTCGCCACTGGAACTAAGAAGCCGAAGAGGAGAGAAGCCAAAGACATCTGCAACGACTGAACCACCGGTGAAGCCCTGCTGCAGCGTCTCACCACTTTTCTCCACACGACGAGAGAAGATCTTCACCTGCAAGAGCCTTCTTCCCTTGAGCTGGTGGGGCCAACTAGTTTGCCAATCGCCTTCCCGGACCTGCCTTGGTCAAATCACTAGGGCCCTGTACTCGGAGGCCAGATAGCCAGGCACCAGTCCAACCGGACCGCGATTTAAAGGAGCGTACCTTTTATTCGTCGGGCAGCACCGTGGCTGGTTTTTATCCCTGGGTAGTGCAGTAACTCAAACCTTTCTCCACGATGAGAGCCTCTCTTCCTCTGCTGGATCAACTGAACTGCAGGAACTACCAGGAACAACCACCACTGCAGGAGCCATTTCTTCATTTAAAGGTACATTGTTCCGCCAGGCCGCCCTTTCTTCGCGGTACCACTAAAGGTGTTTTAAATCCTTTACCTACCTGTTGGGTTGGCCGCCCCTCTCTCGTAACATTGTCTTTTCAACTTCTGCATCCACCTTTTCAAATTCGTTAACCAAAGACTTGACTGCAGCTACAAGAACAATTTGCTCCTGGGCCCTTGCCCTGTACCACTGACTCTGGCACAGGCCTACTGACTCTGGCTACAATTGTTAGATCTGTCTTCTTTAGATTGATTCTCACTGAGAACTGTGTTGGTGCACCCATTTCTTTTAACTACCCTTTACTTCCCATTTTTAAACCTTGTGAAATGCCATTTTGCTCAGTTTTCATTTAAGTATTGCTTATACTGATGCACTGCCTTGCTTAAACTGGTTCACAAACAAATGGGAAGTGTTGCTAGGGTGTGTAAGATACTATTCCTAAATAACTTGTGCTTCCCTCCCTTGTGAGGAATTGTTAGAGGATCCCTTGTGTGTAGTTGTCACTGGTCCGTTTTGCTCAGTTTTCACTCTGGTTCACTTGGTCTACAATTTAACTTGGGAGTGTGTATATTTTTCCTTTGACTTATTTTAACTTGCTTGATGACTGTGATACATGTGTTTTATTAGAGGTGTATAAAATAAATATATAACTACTTTTTAATACAAAGCTTTGGTCAGTGTTTCCTTGTGCCATAGTCTAGTGGGCCTATTGTGTAAACCCTGAATACTGCTCATCTCCCTCTTGAGATAAGTCTGACTGCTCAGCCACAGCTACCAACTAAATCTTTGTGGTACAGACTGATACCAAAGGGGATTTATTGCTCTCACCTGTAGTCTTAATCTTCTCTAGTGCTCCCTAAGGGAACTGCACAGGATTCTGCCTAACAGTACGATGTATGTGCCCTTTATCTATTTGGCTGCTGTCTATTTATCTACACTTGTGCACTATGAAAGACCACCAAAAGACTTAAATATGATCTACCACAAGGAGAACATGTAATATATTGTATGGATTTATTTTTCAAATGTATTTCTATTGGCGTTTTAAATAAAACAACAATAAGACCCCTCCCCGTTTTCACCCCTCCCGCACCCCCACGGCATAAGTGGTATTTGTTAGGGAGAATTCTCAGAAATGTGCTAATTCCCTCCACTTAGAGACCCCCAGAAACTTTGCTGGAGTTTGAGGACTTGATTTTTCTATTTATTTTTTTAAAAAATGTATTATTTTATAAACAACACTCCAAACATTACAAACAATGAGGACTTTCGTGTGTGAGCTTCACAACATTATTTTACCTATTACAGTTTTTGGTCCTCCCCCTTCCCACTCCTTTAACTCGAACCCTGAATCCATGTTATCGTCCTACTTGTCTTCAGGCGTAACTATTGGCGTTATCATTTCCTTGTCATCATCGCTATGGTTGGCCTGGGAGGGGCTCGCCATTGAGGCCACCAGCTGTCTCCATGTCATTGGGGGACTCACCTCCTCCTCCCCCCCTCATGCTAACTGCTTCATACCAGACAGCTGTCTCCGCCTCTGCCCACTTCATAAGGTCTGCCCACCACCTCTCAATTCTCGGCTGATGGGCTGCTTTCCAGCAAATTGCAATCCTACGTTCGGCCAGGATGTAGGCCAGGTCCTTCAAGTTACTGATGTGCCTCATGTCGCGCGGTCTGGTAAAACCCCCTAGCATGCATGCCCAAGCTGACCCCACATCCAGCATAATCCCTTTTTCTGCTAGACGTAGCTTTAGTTCTGTCCAAAACCTTCGCATCTCTGGGCAAGCCCAAAACATGTACAGCGTTCCAGCTTCCTCCTCGCTGCACGAGGGCATTTCTATATTACCGGGCCACCAAACCTGGCAATTCTGCTGGGGGTCAAATATGCTCTATGAGTAACATATAATTGGATCTGCTGAAGCCTCGCGTTTCGTGATACCTTCTTATGATACCTTTGGGCTCTATCCCATTGCCCATCTGACATAGGTTCACCCACCTCCTCTTCCCAATCTCGCCTCAGTTGGAGCAGCTCCTTCCCTACCCTAGTCCCCAACAGCTCATATATGCAAGATCTTTCATGCCCACCCTCCGAAATATCATACATCGTCTCGTTTGCATCAGGTTCTTCCTCGAGCACTGCTTCCGTCCAACTTTCTCGCACCCGCTTAACGATTCTGGAATAAGTAATATGTTGCCCTTTATGCACCCCAATATCCTCTATTAGCCTCTGAAAGTCCAGTGCCTCCCCCTCCTGCCATATATCTCCAAGGGTAGCTAGGCCCATCGGTTCCCAGTATCTACGGACCCCTTTTAACATTTGGGCGTCTTCCCCGCACAGCGCCACTAGCGGCACCTGCAGGGAGAACGGGGCTGGGTTTCCCACAGTTTGCCATGCTCTACGCCACATTTCCCAACCTAGCACCAACAGTCTCGCCATGCCTAGTATCTTTGGTTTGGGCAGCCACATTGTCTCTCTAAAGAAGTAGGGAGCGGGATCTTTACTCAACAGCCTGGCTTCAGCCGTTTCTTCTTCAGACAACCACCTGGCCACATATTGCAACTGTTCCGCCAAATAATATAACTCAAAATTGGGCAGGTTTATACCCCCCTGTCACACGAGTTTTGTAATTTCCAGAGGGCCACCCTGTTCCTGGAATTGTCCCATATAAAACCCCTGCACAGGCTGTCGAGTTTAACAAAAAAGCGCTTGGGGATTACATACGGAATATTTACGAAAAAGTGTAGCAGTCTGGGCAGGACTAGCATCTTAATCAGAGCCGCTCTTCCCATCATAGCCAGGAGTAGTCTAGATCAAAATCCCATGTTGTTCTTAATACTTTCGACTGCCTTTTCTGTATTGTATTTGTGTTCTTCTCCTATCGTGTGGTATATGTCAATGCCCAGGTATCAAAACGTTTTGGTTCGCCAGGGTATCGGCAAAACTGGTAGGCTCCTCGGTAGAGCGCGTCTATACCTCCCCAGGGGGAACATGCTGGATTTCTTGGGATTTACCGCTATACCGGAGAGAATAGCATAACGTTCCATCACCTCCAGGACATATTGTAGGTTCTCCTCTGGGAAACGCAGGTATAAGAGCATATTATCGGCGTACAATGATATGAGATGCAACCCTCCCGCGGAGTGAATCCCTATCTCCCCATATTGTTGTCTGAGGCAGACTGCCAATGGCTCCAACGTGAAGATATATAGCATGGGCGACCAGGGGCAACCCTGTCTGGTGCCCCTACTATGTTGCCATTTATTCGAGATTGTGGCACCCGTTTTGACCCTTGCAATTGGGGAACTGTAAAGCATTTTGACCCACCTCAGGTACCCCGGCCCCATACCGTATTCTCTCAGAGTCGCTAGCAACCAAGGCCATCCCACTGAGTCGAAGGCCTTAATTGCATCCAGCGAGACAATCACTAGTTCGCCGGGGTCCTGCTTTGTTTGGTCGATAATGTGGTTAAGTCTCCTGTGGTTGTCCGTTATGTTCCTACCAGGAACATAGCCTGTTTGGTCAGGGTGTATCAGTCTGCCAATGACTCGCTTAAGCCTGTTTGCCAGCACTGCTGTGAGGGTCTTTATGTCCTGGTTAAGCATTGATAGGGGTCTGTATTACCCACAGTCTGTGGCTGGCTTACCTGGTTTCAAGAGCGGGATAATCACTGCCTCCCGTAGGGACTCCGGCAACCTACCGCACTCAAACGCCTCATTAAGCATAGCCAGCAGCGGGGGGAGCAGCTCTTGTTTGTATGTTTTATAGAATTCACTGGGTAGCCCGTCCGACCCCGGAGCTTTGCATGTGGGCAGCTGCTGAATCACTGTCTCTAGTTCTTCCAAGGCAAATGGGGCGTCCAGGTCTGCTCGTTTCAGGTCGTCCAATGTGGGCAGGCCTATGTCTACTAACATTTCCTGGATCTCTTGATCCATTTCTTCCCCTGCATCCTCATACAGACGTTTATAGTATCTAAGGAACTCTTTGTTTACTACCTCCTGGGTATCCCAGATCTGGCCCCCATGCCCTCTGATTTCCCTGATCACTGGTTGTGATGTTTCCTTTTTATGTAGCCAGGCCAACAACCTATCCGGCTTGTCTCCGCCTGCATGCTGCCTTTCGACATATTTCATGTAGCTCAACTTACATAACCTATCCCAGTGCTCACTACTGGCTTGTTGTAGCAACTTCATCTTTTCCTCGTCCTCCCGAGAGGTGTCCCCCCTAAGCATTGTCTTTCAGCTCCCATTCCATTTCCTGCAACTCCCGTTCTATGCCCCCTTGGAGCCCTCTGGTTTTTGATATGGCTACACCCCGCACCACTACTTTGAATGCCTCCCATACGGTTCCCTCAGACTGAACGCTTCCAATATTAATATCAAAATACTCAGTGATCGCCTCCCTCAGGTCCTCCCGGAATCCCGAGTCCTGCAGGGCCTCAGCTCTGAGCTTCCACGTCGGGATTCACGCTCTAGGGGGTTGGTGTCGCCACTCCAGGACCAAGAGGGAGTGGTCCGAAAGCACTCTAGCCTTATATTCCGCGCCCGTCATTTCTCCTACTAACTCAGCAGCAGCGAACATATAATCCAGCCTCGTGTGCAAATTATGTGGGGCCGCTAAGGTGAATATTGCCTGTCTATTGGGTGTAGCTGCCTCCAAACATAGAGTGCAAAATCTCTCAGCAGGGCCTGTAACGTCTTTGCAGCCGGGGTGGGTTTGTCTAGTTTACCATTTGATCTATCCATTTTAGGATTTAATGTACAATTAAAGTCCCCTCCCCATAGGATCGCGCCACCCAGTAGGGAGCTAATTTTACCATATAAAGACCTAAAATACGCCGCTGTATCTTGGTTAGGGGCATATACATTAATAATGCTCACTTACTGGTTTTCCAGCATCCCCCGCACTTCTATCATTCTGCCTTCCGGGTCCATTGTAGACTGAAGCAGCTGAAATGGTATATGCGGTGCCACCCATATAATGACTCCCCTCGCATAAGCTGAGTATGTGGCACCTGTGGTACTCCCTTTCCACTTTCTCTTGACTACCTCCAGTTTCTCCCTAGTAAGGTGGATTTCCTGTAATAATGCTATGTCAATCCTCATCCTTCTTGGATACATCATAACCTTATTACGCATCAAATAGCTATTGAGGCCCCTCACATTCCAGGTCACCACTCTAAGGCTACCCGACGCCATCTATTGAGTATCCCGCCTTCCCTCCCAGTTTCCCTTCCCGCCTGATGTGACACCAAATAACACATGGTTGGGCTTGTTCCCCTCCCATTCCCAACAAAAACTCCCCAACTATCCCCCTCCCCTCATTGCCCAACTACCAACACTGCACACAACCCCTTCCTTCCCCCCCTACCCAACCCCAGCCAGTGCCCAGCTCCATCCCCGGAACTAGGGCATATGCCCAGCTCCATCCCTGGATCTCAGGCTCACCCGCGTTCAGTCCTGCCTTGGGATGCCTAGGACAAAAACTCGGCAGGGTATCACCGGACTACTGGTGACCTAACAAATCTATTAATAATGGGGGAATGAGGGTTGCTTCCATAAGGCTCCCTACTGATATCCAAGTTTCTCGTGCTTACGGATCTTGCAAATATATATCGCCCTGTTTGCGCTCTCTCGAAGGCTATGACATTTACTATATTCAAGTCCCAATGTCTTGCACTATGCCATCCCTGGAGCCGCAGTTACATGTTACATATCTGCGCCTTCTCCTGTCTGGATACCCGATTCCTGGGGGCAGCTATGCGCATCCAGCCACCCCATGGCGTCCTCCGGAGTTTCGAAAAACAATGTTCTGCTCTTGTGGAACACTTTCAGTTTTGCAGGGTAGATCAACATATACTTGTGGCCTGCTTCCCGCAGTCTTCTTTTCATGGCCCCAAAGTTCATGCGTCGGCGTTGCATCTGCAGGGTGTAATCCGGGTACGCGGTTATGTTTGCAGACGCTCTTTGTATCGTAGCCCCCTTCCGAAAATGTTCGAGGATTTTCTCCCGGTCGTGATAGTTCAGGATCTTAGCTATCACCGGCCTGGGGGGGGGTGCCTGGGGGCGGCCTCCTCATCAGGGCCCTATGTGCCCTTTCCACAGCAAAGCCCAGAGTCAACACTCCTCCGGTTATCTCCTGCAGTAAAATAGATTCGATGTACTCCGTAGAGTTGGATCCTCTGCTCCTTCAGGCAATCCAACCATCCGTATGTTATTCCTGCGGGCGCGTCCTTCCGCCTCCTCCGCTCTGCTTTCAAGGTTGCCCACTCGTTGCACCAAGGCATGAAGCTCGGATTTATGGGCTGCACACGCGGCTGTATTCGGGACCACCTCCTTTTCCAGGTCACCTGTGCGTTCTGCCAGCGACCTGACATCTTGCCGGAGAAGGTTTGCCTCCTCCTGTACTGCCCCAACTTTGAGCTGCAATGCTGCCTTCAGCTCATTCATGGCCAATCCTAGTTTGGTTTCCTAGGCCACTTTCAGGTCAGCGATCGCAGCAAGGATCTCCTGGTCTTTACTCATAGTGTCCGTGCCCCTAGCGGGGGTTTTATCTTTGCTTCTTGCCCCTTCCGCCACTGGCAATGCCTTGGTATATTCTTCAAGTGTGGGCTGTTTGCCCTTTGTGCTAGGAAGTTTGATAGACATTGTGGTGTGCCAGGGCTGTGTGTTCAGGCACCGCTACGTTTGGCCACTGCTCTTGGTAAGTTAAAATTGATGCTTGTGTGATGGCCCGGGCAGGCCGTGTCCAGAGTGCCCCCCTGCTGCCAGTTCTACTCCTGGAGTGGAATGTATTCTCCCACGTGATTGTTATTAGGCCGTTCAATCCTTCCGAGACTCGGGCCCCAGCCCTTGTGGGTCTGGGTCCGTAAGCGCACACCCCAGAGCTTATGGGGCTCCCAGGATGCACACAACGGCCCAGCGTGCATCCGCCATGAGCAACACCCGGTTGCCGTCTCTTCCTCTGCAGAAATGTTGGTTGTTAAGGAGCTTCCACCATATACGCCACACTGGGCGCCTTTGTTCATTTTCTGCACAGGCTGGGGGTGTCACTACCACCTGACCAGGATAATAATGTTTGTGCTTTTGACTCGAGAAGGCCCAATACTGTGCTCACACTGCCTTCTGTGGACTTCCCTTATTTGCAGGGGCCATGCTTGTTTTCGCAGTCCATGGTGCTAGACCTGGCCCCAGGGCTGATCCTTTCGCACTTAGTCGGTGCTCCTGCTTCCCGCTGGGTTATTCCTCGGCGGGCACCCTCATCTGTTGTGCCTGCCGCAGCTCCTGCTCCTAACGGAGTGCTCCCGCAGCCTCCATATCTTCACTCACTTGAGCGATCTGCGTCCCAGTCGCTCGCGGCGCCCAGGAGTCCCGGGCACTACTGTTCACACCCTTCGCCCGCACTCCCTGCCCTGGATGCGTCCACACTGGCCGCCGGCGGGTCCCCTGTGCGTCACGTGGCCAATCCCACGCCCACATCGGCACCAGGGGCCGCCGCGCCTCTCTACCTCCACGAAGACATTCACAAGCAGCTCGCTGACTGACTGGAGACGAGGAGCCCGACGGCAGGTGAGCCCCGGTGATGTACTTCACCCAAGAGAAAGTCTGAGCGGTCTTCTAAGACCTTTGAGGGCACTCCGGCAACGGGGGTCCAACATAAGGCAAAGCACTGCGAGTCCATGGGCACTGGGAGCGCCGTTGGTATGGGCTCCACGGCTGCCAGGCCGGGCGCAGCATCGCCGACGCCGTCAACCACGAGCCAATGCTCTGGCTTTACCAAGAGGAAGTCGGACAACCCGGTAAGCTTCGGGAGAAGTGCCGGTCGGCTCCGACGGAGGAAGCCAAGGGGGAGTGAGGCGTTGACCTTCCCCCCACAGTGAAGGCCTCTGATGCTCCTAAGGTCGTGAACGCCCAGATTCACCATGCTAAGGCTTCTATTGAGGGTGTGGTAGCGTCGCTGGCGAAGACTGCGGATGCGGCCCCAGTGGAGATGACCCCCCAAGCAGCATGTCGTTGAGGAACCAGAGGACACCACGCCACGAAATTGTCTCATTCCACGCCATGATTGCTAGGGCCTAGGGCCTCAGAGCTTTTTCAGCTGCGCCCCGAAGAACAGAAGGAGGGATTCCTTTATCAGCGACGAGAGGCCAACAGGAAGACTGTGGACGACATCTCGGACGAAGGGCTGTCCCTCCTGAAGAACCCATCCTCGGCACTGGCGAAGAGGGACAGGTACGAGAAGAAATACCGGGCTCCAGACTCTGCCCCTATGTGCCTCAGAGCGCAGCCGTCCCCGGACTCGGTGGTCTCTGCAGCGGCCAGGAAGAAATCTGCAGGGCAGACGGCATCGACGTCCACTTCCCCGCCGGACAGCGAGGGGAAGAAGCTGGACTCCATGGGACGTCGGGTGATCGCATCAGCGGCGATGACTATTAAGGCGGCCAACGCTCTCGCCATTGTTGCCCGCTATTGTTACGTCTTTGATGTAAGGCGCATGCGCGAGCCTCGTTCTGGGCCGCGCATGCGCGGATGTAATAAAGACGGTCCGTGCGGCAGTTGCCGCCGGGACCCTATCAGCTGCAGACGTGTGTCGACTTGTCTCCTTGTGTGCATGCGTGCGTGTAAGTGTATGGGGCAGCCCGAGGCACGGGCAGGTTCACCATATTGGTGACGAGGAAGGATGCGAAAAGGGGGAGATTCTGACATGCGCGAGTGTGTCAATCACGGATCTCTACCCTTAACGCAACACGGACCTGACACGAGTGATCGCGGCCATTTTGAATTTCCAACGCGTGTGGCAGTGGCGGCCCGCGAGGGTGCTCGTGCGCTGCCCACGTGCTAAGGAAGTTTCATTTCTTCAATTTTCTGAACCGCTGTGGTCCTCTGATCCAGAGGACTACAGACACAGCCAGTGAGGAGACATTCTCCAAGGCTGAGAGCTAGAAGAGCCATCCAGATCCTCATCTACAGCCGGTGGCAGGTGCCAGCGCTGACATCCATCACAGCAAGTTGCAGTTTACACAGCAAGGTACGTCTGTGGCGGTGTGGAGTCAGGTTTGTGGCCTCCAGAACAAAAGGAGGTGCCTGTGCGACCTGTGAAAATGACAGACAGCGACGGCAAAGCACCCACGCCGGCAAGAGTGACACGACGGCAACATGGCTCATTACAGCCAATGCAGGAGTTTGATGCCTCTGGTCCACCATCGAAACTGGGCCCCAAATGGCTCCTGTGGATAAAGAAATTAGACATGTTTTTTACGGCAACTGGGGAGACCGATAATGACGCGAAAGTGGCAACATTATTCTATTCGGCAGGTACGGATGTTCTGCAAATCTACAAATCACTGAACTTGCAGGTAGTGACTTATGCGGCCGTCAAAACGGCGCTGCACAATAATTTTATTCCGTTATCCAAAGTTGACTTTGACAGATTTCTCATGTTTTGGGGAGAAACAGCACGATGATGAATCTCTCGACCAGTTTTGTGCACGTCTGAGGCAGTTAGCAAGCACCTGCAGGTGGGACAATGAAGAGGTCATGATTCGAAATCAATTGATCCAAGGCTGCAGCTCCGGCTAATTGCGGAGGCAGATCCTGCGAGAGCCAGGTATTACATTGACACAGATTTTGGACAATGGCAGACTGTATGAGCTCGCTGAGAGTAGAGGGGCGAAAATGGTTTCTGCAGTGCGCCCAGGCAAAAGCGAGGAGGCCTTTGCAGTGGGAAGACAGGCCTTGTCAAAATCTCGCTGGAGCCAGAAATGCCAAGAAGCAACACCTACACACGGTAACCCAGCTGTGTGCCAGAACTGTGGGTATGATTTGCCACACTCGGAAGGCTGTCTGGCGAAAACCAGAGTTTGCGGGAGATTCAACACGCTGGGATACTATGCCAGGATGTGTCGAGCAGCTGCCCCAGTGACCACGCACAGGGGGCCAGTGAGAGCAAGTGGGGGTGGTTTCAGGAGACAACGAAGCATCGCCAAGCTAGAGCAGGACACCCAAAGGCTAAATATGGCAGAAGAAGAGGAGGAAGAAATCTTCTTTATCTCAAATATAGCTACGGGGCAAAGAAGAGGCAGCCCACATGTGTCGTGGATATTCAAGGTGCCCCTACACAAGTACTAATTGACACCGGGGCTTCGGTGTGTGTACTAGCCACTGAGCACTACAAGGCCATCCCGGGTTCACCCCGCTGGACAAGTCCAAGGTCAAAATATACACGTTTGGGGGTGACACACCTCTGCCAATTCAGGGTGTGTTTGTAGCGCCCGTGACCCGTGGCGACAAAACCATTAAAGCTAGGTTCTTCGTCACTGACTTCAGCCCGCATTCACTGCTAAACTGTGCCGCGTTGGAGGCATTAGACATTGTGCACTTCGCGCTGGAGGTGTACCAAGTGGACGTTGATCGGCTTCTGGACAGGTTCTCCAGCATTTTTCAGGGAGTGGGCAAACTGAAGGCAGCCCCAGTGCGTTTGCACATCGATGACACCATTCGGCCCACATCGAAGAATACCCTTCCACCTCCGGGCACAAGTTGAGAAGGAGCTTCAATCACTCATCGAGATGGACATCATTGAAAGAGTGGAGGGGCCAACTCCCTGGGTCTCGCCCATTGTCGTGGCGCCAAAACCAAAACAGCCTGGTGCCATCCGCATCTGCATAGACATGCGACTCCCGAACGCTGCCATCAAACGGGAAAGGCATATAATGCCCACGCTGGATGACATTGTGGGTGAGCTACAGGGTGCCAGGGTTTTCTCCAAGCTGGGCCTGAGGTCAGGGTACCATCAGCTAGAGCTTCACTCTGACTCAAGTTATATACCTACCTTTACTACCTACGGGGGCCTCTACCAGTTCAAACGTCTCAGCTTCGGCGTGTCCTCCCCCGGTGAAGTTTTTCAAAATGCCATCAGAGGTGCGCATGCTGGCCTGAAGGCCGTGCTCAGTGTGAGCAACGACATTTTAGTATTCGCAGCGTCCCAGGCCGAACACTGAAGGGGCTGGAGTCCACCCTGGAAAGGCTGAATGAGCTAGGCCTCACCCTGCATCGAGGGAAGTGTTAATTCTTTATGGATCGTATCGGGTTCTTTGGATTCATTTTCCATGCGAGCGGGGTATCGCCAGACCCAGAGAAAATAAAGGACACCCGCGAGGCTGCCGCTCCCCAATCTCCCACGGAGGTGCGCAGTTTTCTAGGGATGGTCAATTACTGTGGACGATTCATAAGGTGTCTGGCGTCCCTATCGGAACCACTCCGGGCTCTGACAAAGAACGATGCCACCTGGGTCTGGGACAAGAAAGAACAGGAGGCTTTTGTAGAGATCAAGAGGGTGCTGTTTTTACCAGGACACAATGACATATTTCAACCCCACTGCGGAGTCCGAGATAGTTGTTGATGCCAGCCCGGTGGGTCTGGGAGCAGTTCTCATGCAATCTGACGCCAGGGGTGACATGCGCCCCATTGCCTACGCAAGTAAGCCCTCACGGACAGACGCTACTCGCAGATCGAGAGGGAAGCGTTGGCGATCTTATGGGGGTGCTGGCACTTTCACCTGTATATCCTTGGGAAACCGGTAACAGTTGTGACGGACCACAAACCACTTCTGCCAATCCTAGCAGGAGTATCGTCGAAGCCCCCACCCCGGATTGAGCGCTGGATGCTTGCTCTCATCGAATATGGGGTCAAGTTGATGTTCCGGCCTGGGACAAATAATCCAGCTGACTACTTGTCCCGCCACCCGAACTACGAGAGAGGGCAAGGTCCCTGCGAACTGGTAGAGTGTCAAGAGTTTGTTCACAACATCGTTGAGAGTGCAATGCCGGAGGCACTGTCTAGGGAAGCAGTAGCCGAAGAATCAACGGCAGACGAAGTGTTCAATATCATACAAGCCGCGATACGGAGTGGGGAGTGGAAGGGAGTACTCCAGAACAACACCAGGCGAGAGGACAGGGCCCAGAGAGACCTTCAAGCTCTCTGGAGAGTGCGAGATGAACTCTCAATTTCAGATGATGGGTTACTACTGCAAGGGCGACAGATTGTCATCCCACAAACGCTGAGAGCCCGGGTCTTGGAACTGGCCCACACCGGCCATCAGGGGATCGCAAAAAGTCTGATTTCCGGACCTTGAAAGCCTGGTGGAACGGCACGTGTGGAGGTGCCTGCAATGTCAAGCGGCGAGCCCGCTGGAAAGAGCTCCACCAATCAACTCCATGGAAAGAAGCGAAAGCCCCTGGGGCACAGTCCACGCCAACTTCGGATCAACCGGGAGGGGCATGTACTTTTTGGCCGTAGTCGACGAATGGTCGAGATATCTGGAGGTGGAGCTGGTGGACTGAACTGCAAGCGACCACACCATCTTGGCCCTAGAAAAGATGTTCGCGACCCATGGCATCCCAGAAATCCTGTGCTCGTACAACGGCCTGCCGTTCACGGGGAACCAGTTTGTGCAGTATATGAAGGAGAAGGGAATTCAGCACAGAAAAGTATCACCGCTCTGGCCCCGTGCAAATGGAGAGGCTGAAAGACTCATGAGATATTGAACAAAGTCTTCCGAATATCAGCAAACGGCGGAGGGGAACTAAAGAAGAACTTGGTTGAGTTTCTCCGGGAATGCAGAACAGCACCACACCAGTCGACAGGAGTCGCCCCAGCCGAAGCCTTGTTTGGACGCTGCCCAAGAGGGCTCATCCCAGAAGTGGAGGGCCGCGAGCCGTGAGTAATTGACAACCACAAGGTCTGACCGGAGAGAGCGGCCCGCAACGAGAAAGAGAGCGTGAGGAGAGGCCTGCATGAGAAGGAGGTAGCGGTGGGCGATTCGGTGCTTGTGAAGAACCACTGACCCGAAGGAATGTTGTCACTTCCGTATGAGCCACGCCTGTGGACCGTCACACATGTAAAGGGGTCCATGATAACCGCTACCAGTGAGAGAGGGACAGTCACCCGCAACAAGTCCTTCTTCAAGAAGATAGAAGCCCCAAACCGAGTGAAAGAATCGGAAGAGGTTCCTCCACCAGAGGAGAGAGCGGAGACTCCTGAACCCTACACACCAATAGACATGCCACTACAGGACGGAACACCGCTGCTGACCCCGAGGAGTAGCAGCCGGTACTTGGTGTGACAGGGTCGCAAACTACCTGCCCGTCTGAAGAACTACGTCCTGGACTCAGGAGACTGAGCCGACGCCTGAGTCAGGTCAGCGACCCACGTCTGGTCAGTTTACAGTTGTGATGTTAATGTTGATTTTTCTGTTTAAAGAAAAGGAGGGATGTTACATCTTTGATGTAAGGCGCACATGCGCGAGCCTCGTTCTGGGCCGCGCATGCGCGGACGTAATAAAGACGGTCCATGCGGCAGTTGCCGCCGGGACCCCATCAGCTGCTGACGTGTGTCCACTTGTCTCCTTGTGTGCATGCGTGCGTGTAAGTATATGGGGCGGCCCGAGGCACGGGCAGGTTCACCACAGCTATGATAGGGAGCTGTGGTTTAAAATCACCCCCCTACTGGACTTCCTCCCAGACGACAAGAGGGGGGAGGCCCTTGAAATTTTCCAAGAAGGCGAAGTGGCTGCGGACCATGCCATCACGGTGGCCACGGACATCACCGTCACCGGCTTCCGCCAGATGGGCAACAGCGTTTGCCTTTGCCAGCGTGGTTGGCTCAGGGCCACCGACTTCCGTCAGGACGTACAGGCGAGGGTACTGGACATGCCCTTCGACAGGGACAACTTTTTCGGCAAGGCAGTGGACAAGTCACTGTAGGCCATCAAGGCAGACACCTAGACGGCCAGTGCCTTAGGCACACTCGAACAACAACGGCCATCCTTTCGGTCCTCCGGAGGCAAGCAGGGTGCCTCCAAAGGATTTGGTGGCAGTTCTTCTTCATACCGTTAAGCGGCCCGTTCTTCATCCCAGGAGGCCTGCAGAGGCCGCAGGACATCGTCGTCGTCACCAGTGGGGCCAAGGTGGTAAGGTCCAGGTGGAGCAGGACTGAACCAGCCGTGACGTCAGGCCCCCACCCGAGCAACCCAGTGGGAGGCCGGCTGGCGAACCTCATCAGCGTGTGGAAGTCCATCTCCACCGACGGTTGGGTGCTGGATGGCCTGGCCCACGGACTCACTCTGGAGTTCCAAAGGAAGTGTCCACATTTTCCACCTGTGGCCAGAAAAGAAAACCACATTCCTCAACTACTTCTGGAGGTACGAACAATGCTGAAAAAGGGCGCAATAGAGCTCGTCCCGAAGAGGCTCCGGGGCTGCAGAGTATACTCGCAGTACTTCCTCATCCGAAAGAAGACCGGCGGCTGGCAGCCCATTCTAGATCTCTGCCGCCTCAACAAATACATAAAATCCCAGAAATTCTGGATGGTCACCCTTCACCACGTGCTGGGACAGCTGGAAGAAGCGAACTTCCTGTCGTCACTGGACGTGGAGGATACCTACTTCCACATCCCCATACACAAGGGGCATCAAAAGTTTCGTGGTCCAAGGGTGGCACTACCAATTCAAGGCCCTTCCCTTCAGGTTGGAAGTCGGCACCAAGGGTCTTCACCAAGTGCCTGGCACCGGTGGCGGCGCAGCTGTGCCTGCAGGGGATCCACGCCTACCCCAACCTGGACGATTGGCTCATCCCAGCGAAGTTAAGGGAACTTGCAGTCGAACACACAGCAAGGACCGTCCGCCTGCTCACGGAACTGGGGTTCTCGATAAACTATGCGAAGCCCTGCTTAGTGCCATCGCAGGACGCTCTGTTCTTGGGAGCCAGTCTCAACACGGTGGTGCGACTGGCTTCACCGTCGGAGGAGAGGATAAAAGCCATCCTGGGCAAGGTACAACGGCTGTTGACCATGGAAGTTGCCAGGGTGAGGTCCATCAAGTCCCTGCTCGGCATGATGTCGCCATGCATCTACCTCGTTCGGCTGTGCAGGTTGCGGATGCAGCCCCTGCAGGAGTTCCTCGACGCTCGTTGGATACAAGTGGCGGGAAGCTTCGAAGATAAGATCGCCCTCAACAAGACTTTCTGTCGAACTATCCGGTGGTGGGGCGCACCCGCGCGCATCTCGCGGTGGGCATGGACTTCCAGACCCCAGTGCATCAGGAGACGGTGACAACGGACGCCTCCCTGGAGGGATGTGGTGCGCACACCAGAGATCTCCACGCAAGAGGCCTTTGGCTCCCGGAGGAGAGGTCGCTGCACATCAATGTCCTGGAGCTCCGGCTTGTTTTTTGGGCCCTTAGGTCCTTCCTTCCGTCCCTCAAGGGCAAGGTGGTATGGGTCTTCACCGAGAACACCACCACGAGGTTCGACATTTGGAAGCAGGGGGGCACCAGATCCCCAGCTCTCTCTAGGGAAGCGCAGGATCTATGGCACTGGGCCGTCACCCAAGGGATGTTCCTGGTACCTTTTCACCTGGCAGGAGTGAAGAGCACTGTCGCCGACTCACTCAGCAGGGAGCTGCGCTCTTGCCACGAGTGGGAGCTTCGGTAGGATATAGTGGATCTCTGATTTCGACGATGGGGCAATCCCCTGAACGATCTGTTCGCGACAGTGACGAACACCAAGTGCCGGAAGTTCGCCAGCAGGTTCCCCAGCCGGGGAGCATGGAGGATGCATTCTCCTTCCCCTGGGACGGCCTGTTCCTCTATGCGCTCCCACCGTTGCCGTTGCAACTCATTAGTCAACTGAGACGGTCCCGGTGAGGGATGATCCTCGTTGCACCAGCATGGCCGAGGCAGGTATGGTACCCAGACCTTCTGGACATGTCAACGTCCCCTCCAGTCAAGCTTCCGACGGACGCAGATCTTCTCGCCAGGAAAGGATGCGCGATCCTGCTCCACGAACTAGGGTTGCTGAACCTGCAGGTCTGGCTCCTGCAGCACTAGAGTTCGGAGGCTACGATATCCCGGCGGACTGCAAGGAGGTACTTGCCAAGGCCATGGCTTCCTCGACTTTTAAGTGCTATGGACATAAATGGAAGAGGTTCACCATCTGGTGCCGTGCACAGAAGATCAACCCTCTACTGATTACGGCCCCTCAAGTGCTGCCGTACTTGCTGTCGTTGGCCAAGGGGGGGCTGTCGCATGCCTCCATCAAAATTCATCTGGCGGCTATCTCCCGCTATACCAGAACTCTGGGGTGGTCGTCGCTTTAGTCTCACCTCCTGGTGAAGGAGTTCATGAAACGACTTTTCTGCCCGTTCACGCTGGTGAAGGCTCCGCCTCCAGCCTCGGCGTGGGAGCTCAATGTGGTGCTGACTAGGCTCATGGGTCTGCCATTTGAGTCTTTGCATTCGGCGCCTCTAAAATTCCTATTGTGGAAGACAGCGTTTCTTGTGGCCATCACCACCGCACGACGAGTGGGAGAGATCCAGGCACTCGTCATGTAAGCCTCCGTACCTGACATTCCACGAGTCGAGGGTCGTGCTGAGGACACACCCCTCCCTCATGCCGAAGGTGCCGTCGGACTTCCATCTCAACGAGCCCTTGGTGTTACCTGTTTTCTTCCCGTCGCCAGCTGAGAGGACTTTGTACTCGCTGGATGTGGCTAGAGCGCTGAAGTTCTACGTGGACTGCACGAAGGGTTTTCGTAAGACATCACAGCTGTTTGTGAACTTTGGACCTGTGAACCAAGGGAAGGCCCTCTCCAAGGCTTCCATTTCCAGATGGCTCTTCGGCTGCATCACCCATTGTCACCGGTTGGCAAATTGACCGTTGTCTGGCCGTCCGAGAGCCCATTCAACCAGACTGATCGCTGCAACTACGGCGTTCCTGTCTGGTGTGCCCCTGCTGGACATCTGCAGGGCTGCTACGTGGAGGTCGACGCACACCTTCCCGAAATTCTACTGCTTCGACCGGGATTCCAGGGAGGAGTCCAGAGTCAGCCAAGCAGTGCTATGCAACCTGTTCGCTTGAAGGTGAGTCTGGTGAGGAGGTAATAGATGCTTAATGCTGAGATGTTTAAATGCTTAATGTTGAGCCTTGCCACCTCCTGTGGTTGTGCATGTGTGTACTGCTATGTATTCTTGTATTTATGAGCATGTGAATCCATGCCAAACCCCTTGCTGGAGAAGGAACAAGTTACTTACCTGTAACTGTTGTTCTCCAACATGGGTCTGGCATGGATTCACATGCGAGACCCTCCCGCCTACCCCTCTGCGGATCTTCTCTTGGTCCTACTGCCAATTTACATGCTACCAAATCTGAAGATGGCTGCCTGAGGAGGTGCTTAGGTAGAGGGCAGTCATTGGCTGGGGGCAGTATGACCCAGTGATTGGTTATTAGGAGAAAGACAGTTCAGAAACGAAACTGAAACTGACTTCTTTTTCTTTACCAAGGATTCCCAGCCTGACGACGGGGAATATTCATGATCATGTGAATCCATGCCAGACCCATGCTGGAGAACAACAGTTACAGGTAAGTAACGTGTTCCTTGCTGTAGAGTTGCTTGCATATTCTACTACTCACAAGTCTAACAGTTTATGGCCCTACATTGATTCTTCTTTTTCTTCAAAGACTTCTAAAACATTGTGCAAAGACTTTTCTTACCTGCAAAGAAGTGCTTCAGCTCATATAGACTTTTGCCCATTGACTTTGGCTTAGCCTGTTCCACTGAATGACTCTTATTGGGGGATCTGAAAGTAATTACCTGCTTAAAGAATATTTGTGGTCTCTTGTATGTTCTACCCCCTTCTACAACTAATCCAGAACAGGACTGCAAGACTTGTCTTTGGCCTCAAGCCCTGGGATCGTATCTCTCCAGCCTTGAAATCCTTTCATTGGCTCCCAGTGGATGCAAGGATTAAATTTAAAACCCTCTGCATTGTCCACAAGGCTTTCTGGGGCCTGGGTCCAAAATACCTTCAACTATCCCTCTGTAAATACCTCCACTTCCGAGCCCTTCGATCCTCTACTTCTAACTTCCTCAGGGTTAGGCGTTTTGCAAAAAAACAAGCTGGGGGTAGATCCCTCTCTTTGGCTGGTGCCTCCCTTTGGAACAGCCTCCCGGCCACCTTGAAACTTGAGGAAAAACATCTTTGGTTCCGGAAACTTCTCAAGACCTTCCTCCTTGCCTCTGCCCCCCTTCTCCCCTGTTGATCTGTTTCTTCTCATGGCATTGTGCACCTGGCCACCCTCTGTTCTTTCGAGCCCAGGTACCTGCTCACCCTTCCACCCTCCTGAACTGCCTCCAGGCTACCATATGCACTAGGGTTCTGTATCTGTACCCATACAGTCCGCCTCCCACGTTTCTTCTGCACTTATCAGATGTACATTTCTGACTAACTTTCACCTGCCACTTGCTGGCTGCACTATAATGGTGTAAAGCCCTTATTTATTATTTATTCTATTTAATATTTATTGATGTTTTCGCTCCTCTGCTTAGCACTTTCCACCCGCCCCCCTTTTCCTTGCACTTTTCCCCCATTTTCCTTTCCCATGCACTTGCGCTTTCTTAAATGTCACTGGGCCTAGTAAGATCGATGTATTTCTGTTTTTTTTTTCTCCCTTGTTCCCCTCCCTTTTTGCCTGGTCGCGCTATGAAACACTTGTATATGAGCGCAATATAAATAAAATATAATTTCATTTAATTTCTAATAATCTTTTCCTTTGACTTACTCCTAAATGGTCCTAAATACAACAGTGATATGTTAATGTCCCCAGCACCCTAGCTATGGAAGTCACCTGAGGGTGTAGGTTGTGTCTGTGGGTCATCCCAAAAGGCTACTCCCTGATTTAGAGATATTAAGAGTGTGTATTTTGTGAAGTATATTTGAGTGTTACTGTTATATTGCTCCCTTCTCAAAGCTTACCCTAACTGACTGATAAATGAATCATTGTTTATTCAAGTGTAAGTGTTTAATTGAATACTTGTCACTGTGAATCTCTGTGTAACTCCCCTACATCTCACATTGACCTCTCTTGAGAAGAGCCTTCCTGCTCAACACGCTACCAACCCGTGTAGTACAAGCTTATACCAAAGGTTGGGTTCCTATATCCAGGAGGTCAGGGTTGTTATAGTGCGCCCAAAGGGTACTGCATACAATCTTGCCTAACAGTATACTCATATCTTTCCACGTCTCAGGTAGTCTCTGGGATATCATTGTTTTTACATAATGTCCAATATTCTCAAATTGTGTGTACAACACTGGTTCACATAGTCCCCCTTAAAATAGTCCAAGACGTTTACCCAATCATGTTGGAACTTCCCACTATCACCTTGCAAATTATGTCATGCATTCCATTGCTATAAACCCCCACTGTTTGAATAACCAATCTCTTATCGTTGGTGGTCATTTTTGTTTCCAACATCATGCTGCTATTACCATTATCATAAAGGTTTTACCATGTGGCCTGATGGGAAAGCGAACTTCCAGATCAAACATACTGCACATCCATTCCCTGGGGGAGTCACAGTTACCTCGGAGGTTGCCATTGATTTTATCTGTGTTGTGACCTCTTCCTAGAATACCTCCAAGACCGGGCACTCCCACCAAATATGTTTCCAGTCCCCCTTCACGCCACACCGCCTCCAACATTTCTCTGAGGTTAACGGAAACATTTTGTACAATCTCTATGGTGTGAAATGGCACTGAACCATTATTTTAAACCATGATTCCCTAACTGGATCGACCTTGTTAACTTGGGGATGTTTGCCCAAAGATCTTTCCAGTGGTCCACAGGGATATCATCTCCAATGTCTTTTCCTATCTATGCATGTATCCCCATACTTGGCCCAACTCCCCTGCCATCAAAATTGAACATTGCTTTGACACCATTTGTTTATTACCAGTGTGTGCTCAAACTCTGCCTTATCCATCCTTCCCCAAGGTTTTGAAAGGCCTCCAGTAAACCATTTGCGCAACACTCGCACCTTTGCGGCTTCATAATATTTCATAAAATTCGGTAGGCCAACACCCCCTTTTTCTCTGGGTGCCATTAAAGTGTGCAGTGCTACTCTCGGGGGTTTATTTTGCCAAAGGAATCTCGAGACTACATTATTCAAAGCCACAAAAAACACTTGCAGAACCTGAATCGGGAGAGCCGGAAAGTGGTAAATTACCCTCAGAAGTGTCATCTTACTGATGACCACCCTTCCCAACCATAAATCCGGGGTAGAGCCCATCCCCCCAGATCCTCCTTCACCTGTTAGAGCAACCGTGGATACTTTTTAACGTGCATCTGGGACACTGCACTCGCTATATTAATCCCCAGATATCTAATACTGCTGTTTGCCAATGCAAATGGAGAACAAACTGACAAAGCCATCCTCTGTGTTGGCGGAAGCCCCAAGTCCAACAGTTTCAATTTCCCCATGTTTACCTTGAGACCCGCCACTTGTTCTATCACTGTCAATTCTGCCACTAGCGCTGGTATCGACTGCTCAGTATGCATTAAAGTTATTAGCATGTAATCCATGAAAGCTACCACCTTATGCTCCTGCCCCCGAAAGGGATGCCCTGTATCGCTGTCCTCTGTCTGAGTTTACTTAGTAATGGCTCTAAATATATTGCATAGAGAAGCAGCGACAAGGGGCATCCCTGCCTTGTTCCACGACCACTTGCTATATTACGGGCAGTTGTTTATGAATCGGCAGGCGTATCCGGGGGGCTTTTTTGCTTGTACCATCCTTATGAACTTAGCTCCCATCCCCATCTGCTCCATTGCAGTAAATAAAAAGGGCCACTCCACCCATTCAAATGCCTTTTTAGCATCTAACGACACCAGCACAAATGACCTTTTCTATCAAATATACAACCCTCCTAATGTTGTCCCCTGTCTGTCTCCCCATGATGAACCCTGATTGGCCTGTACCAATCAGGTTCGGAAGAAGAGGGGCCAATCTTGCTGCCAAGTTGCCAGTGTACATTTTCGCATCTACGTTCATTAATGCTACAGGTCTATACGACCTGCATTTCATCAAGTCCTTACATGGCTTCCTAAGAACCACCACTTTCGCCTCGGTCATGGTCGGTGTTACCCCCCTTTAGCCACTATCGAGTTGAACAAAACCGCCAGCCTGGGGACCAATTGCTGAGCATACTGCTGGAAAATACTGCTCAAAATCCATCCGGTCCCAGTGCTTTATTTAGCGGTAGTGCCAGAATAGCTGCCTCCACCTCCTCCTTCTTTATATCACCATCAAGCCCTTCCCGCTTCAAAGGTATTAACTTTGACAATGTTATGTTGGAAAAATCTTGCCGACAGTCCAGGTACTCTTGAGGCATACAATGATTCATAAAATTTGGCAAAGGATTCTATTATGGTCTCCGAGTCAGTGTCAATCGACCCATTGGGCTGCATAATTTGCAGAATCGTCTTAATCGCTTCCAATCTCTGTAGCTGCCGGGCTAACAACCTGTCTGCTTTATTAGCCTGCATATAGTACCTCTGCTTAGTCATCCACAGGGACTTTTACGTCCTACGAGTTTGATGCAGTTCCAATTGACTCAGGAGTTCCTTCATTTTTTTATGCAGCACCCTCATTCTTCGCTTCACTATAGCTTGTGTGTCTCTCAACTGCATCTCTAGATCCCATTCCATCCCCACTCTCTGCTTCTCCCGTTGATCTTGCAACGCAATATGTTCCCCTCGCATTACAACCTTTAAAGGCATCCCAAGTCACCTCTGGCGAAACATCTTGATTCTCGTTAACTGAGAAGTACCCATCTATCTTGTCCCCAATCGCCTCTGCCACCACCACATTATTCACCAATTCTCCTGGGAATGTCCAAGCCCACAGCCCTGTGCGCGACCCAGTTTCCCTAACCGTCACCAAGAGGGGAGCATGGTCTGACAATGATATAGACCCCAATTCAACTTCCCTTGCCCATTAACTTTACTTACACCTGTGCATAATCGATTCTGGATAGGGATTGGTATATATGCGAGAAACACATATAGCCCCTTTCGCAACCCCTCTTGGTCCGCCAAACATCACGCAGGGTCAAAATGTCAAAACTATCCTTAACGTCCGAGACAGGGGTGCAGAGCTCCTCCCTGCTCCCTCACTTCTATCCATGGCAGAGTCCCACGCCAGGTTGAAATCACCCGTTAATAGAATCTCCCCTACTGAAAGGCCCTCCAGTTTAGCTGCCACCTCCTACAAGAATCCATCCTGCCCTGTATTGGGTGCATATGCGGTCGCCATGGTAACTTGGCTATGCTCAAACTGCACTAATACAAATAGATACCTCTACTCACCATCAGCCATGTGACGCACAATTGTGGCCTAATGCAAGCCCTTGAACCCTATCAATATGCCTGCGGTCTTCCCTTTCGCATTAGACTGGGCTATCTGGGAGAAATGCCACTATCTCACTGATGATCTATCTACCTTCATTATATGTGTCTCCTGCAGCATAATATCTGCACTTTACCTTTTCACCAAGGCTTTCACCTTCTTACGCTTCACTGGCATATTCAGACCCCTCACATTATATGACACAACTTTGAATGTGAAATGTAGTGAGAATACTTGTTACGCTTATGTTAAACCCCCATCTCCAGCTATGTGTACTTCTCACCACTTTCTGCCCCTTACCCTACCTCCCTACCCCCAACTTCCCCAACCAACCCCCCCAGCAAACCATCCCAGGTCGAGGTCAAAGATCATGTGATACCCTTGGGGACCTATCCCAAAGCATTGGCATAATCATTTACCCCATTGGCAAGTATCCTAACACCTCCCCAAGATTCCAGGATTTGCTCACCAGCCCCCCGCTCCGGGCCAATATGAGCCAGTATCCTACCCTTCATCCTCAACCCACCTTCCTCCAAGTCTCACTTTGCCATTTATTCGACTACACACCACCTCGTGCACCCCTTCCGCTCCTCCCCCTTGACCTCTTCCCAGCAGGCCTTTTAGTCTTGCAGACCTTCCTCCCATCTTCCCCTGCACCTTAGACCAGTCGCATTGTCTCATCCCACATTGGGAGGGCTGCCTTGCTAGTCTCTCACTGTGACCTTCTTCCTCCTCCATATTCAGCAATGCCAGTCCCTCTGCACATGATGTAACACGATGATGCTCACCCTGCAGGTTAAAAAGCGATCAGAATGGAAATGTCCACTTTTATGGAATTTGTTTTGCGATAAGAGCCTTTGTCACCTGGCTCAAGTCTCTCCGTCTTTGCAATGTTACTAATGACGGGTCTTGGAATAACTGCACCTTTGCCCCATTCATTGAGACATTCCCTGCTGTTCTCGCCGGCCACAAAATATTCTCTTTCATACCATATGATGTAATAGCCACCAGGACATCTCTCGGTCTTGCTCCCTGCTCCCTTCTGCTCGGCTCACTCTATGTATACGGTTCATTCCAATGTCCTCCGGCTGTACTTCCAACAATAAATTCCCGTAACATTGTATGTGTCCATTATAGAATCGCATAAGCATTTTTACCCTAATATTGGATCGGCACAACCTATTCTCCAGGTCTTCCGCCTACAGTTACATGTTATGCAAGACCCTAGCCAGCTCATCCAACAGTTCACTGTTCTGTCGCACCTCTTCAGACATTTCTGCTAGGCCCTGTTCCGTCACATCCACTCTCTCTCTCAATACCTTCACTTTCCATTTCACTTCTCTGAGGGAGTTCCTCAATTCATCTCACAACGATGTGAACTGCTCCTGATAAATATTCATAATTCTCCCTTCCACATCAGAGGCATTCTTTAAGGTCTTCCTTGCTGAAAGCCATCTCCACGCTTTCTTGGGCAGCCCCTCTCTCCTCCTCTGCGTCCTTTTGCTTGACCCCTGTTACGCTCTCACTCTGCTGCTTCCAACAGCACTCCAGCTGGTCTTCCTGTACGACAGAGGTTTGCCTCCTTCTGTCCAGGGTGCTCTTCTCTTTTGATTTTGACATCTGGGTGATGCCCCTCCGCCAAAATTCAGTCCTCGACCACCCGTGTCGGGGGAGGTTGGCACTGATAGTTTTTGTGGGCCCCTCCTCTACTTCACACCTTCTTTTGCTAAAGTGCTGGCAATGCTGTATGTGCACTTGACCTCAATGTACTACTGCAACCAGTGGCTCCTCACTGTCTCTCCCCCTACACCCCTTCCGTGTTCCTTCTTCAGAGGTCGCCCCCAGGCTTCTTACCATGGGGATAGGCCTGCTCCAGCACCCTGCGTGACTCCTCCTGGGTCCCGACCCCCTGCCACTTGAATGCACCGGGGCGGGCATTTATTTGTCTTAGATCTTGCTGCAGCCCCTGCCTTCCTCCAGCTCCTTGCACTGTCTCCAACAGAACCGGTCTCCACCACCTATCTCCAAGCTGCCTGGGGAGTGTTCAGTCTTTGCCTCAGATCAGCTATGACCCTCACTTGGCGGTCTACCTTCAAGAGCTTCCCTCACTCTGTCTTCATTACGCTATCTGGGTCACTGCTAGGCCACTTTTTCTCCCCTTCTGGGATCGGGGCCTCTTCCTAGTACGCCCCCAGTCTTCCGGTTGCCATACTCCTGCAGGACGCGTCCCCCATTTGTCAGCTCCTTAGTTACGGAGGGGCACACAATGCTATCCACGTGGGTCAGGACCTTATTCATTCCTTGTTGGGATCTTGCTGTCGCCCATCCCGCCCCGAGATTTGGATAGCGTAGCTTGCTTACTTGGCCCGGAGCAGAGTGAGAACAACAAGTCCTCACATTCCGGAGGCCATCCTAGAATCCTTATATCTTATGGATTTTTAATGATTATGATGATTTTAAAATAATCTTATTGTTGGAATTTTACTGTGGATTATATTGCATTTATATGCAATAGTAATTAACTGTAAAAAGTCATTTAACTACAATAAATAAATAATGATGGGAGATGCAGATCGTCTATGCCGAGAGCCCTGCCGGAGACACCACGGCAAGCACAAGTCCCTGATCTCCGATAAGTGCGGGGAGGTTGCGAGCAGAACATGACCAATGCAACCTGGGAGCCTCAAGGAAGGAGAAAACACAGGATATGTTTTGTTTTAAATATCCATTTTTTTTTTACTACAACCGAGGCAGGTTTAAAAAGGGACTGCATGTGGGAGTGGCCTGCAGCTTGCTCAGAAGGAAAGCTTCTACTCGTAAAAAACTTGAAATACCCCTATTGATTTCCTCAAAAGCGGTAGGCGCTATTCATATAAACAATGAATGAACTCCTGCTGACAATCCATATGTGTGTGTGTGTACATATATATATTTATTTCGGAGGTTTGTGGAATCTGCTTGGATCACATGTTATGCATAGGCCGACATCGAGTGGAAACTACAGAGTATTACAGTTGTTTTCTCAAAGGGACATAGACAGGGCGCACCAGTAATACTTTCCCTAGTGTGGCGTCCACTGTACCCATGGTTCTTCACCCATTGGGGTCCCTCAGATTGTTTTTTCAACCATCTTCGTCGGACGCTGAAAGCGGAGTTCCTTGCTGGCTAACACCATTTATTATAAAAAATTAGAGCTAGTTTTTTTTCTGTCCTGTCTTAGCCGTTCCTCGACAACGGCTTTGAGGACTAACTTCGTCGGCTGCAGAATTTGCCGCAACAGACTTCCTCACAGCCTCGGAAGGTTGCTCCGGGCCCCGGCCCACACAGTAGGGAGAGTGAGGGGTGCATGGCATAAAATAAGCAGTGTCGTCTAGCAATTTGCTATGCAAATCTGTAGGTTTGCTAATTAAGTTGGAACATTTGTAGCAAAACTAGCTATTTAAGTGACCCTGTTCAATGAAAGCACAGATCGCCCTGCATTCCTCTCTTGCCTTCAGGACTCCTTCCACCCTCTTTTCTCTGTTCACTGCAAGTTCAAAAGGACTAATGGAGAGAGAGTGCAGCATTCTCCTCCACTCTTGTTTGCCAAAGGCATGTGTGAGTATACAAGGGAGAATTTCTTTTTCAAATCATTGCAAACCAGAAGTAATCAGGATAATACCTTTATTAAGCTAACTGTATCCTGTCTGCCAAAGACAAGTATGTTAACTTTTTTTCATTATGCAGTCATTCAATTCCATTTCTAAAAATGTAATTTGTTACGTAATGCATAAGTATAGTATTGCTACTGTAAAACACTGCATTGTCTCCATGCTTTACAGTAAAATGCAGGTTAGTGCATCCATCATATTGTGAACTATATTTCATTATGTTGGGGAAGATAAAGCATATTGACGAGAGGACCCTTTTGAAAATGTACATGATCAAACAGTCAAATGCTTTTGATGGCAAACCTAGTTCTGTAACCTGTTGGTTACATGCAGCTTGCAATTGGTGCTCGCTCACGTGCTGATTCCATGCTCCTTGACATTCTGTCTGATCACCCTGTTGCTTTATACCAGCTACCCTGAAAATAAGATGTCCGCTAACTACAATATTCAACCTAGTTTGCCCTGTTCTTTGCCTGCTACACCATCCACTATGCTAAGTCTCTTACTCTCTTTCCTTTTACATAATGGATATACAAAGCTAACTAAATGTTTACGCATAGCAGTGATCAATAGTTCCATTCAGTCTGTACATCTATAGATCTACAGCACTACCATCACTGTAGCTAGCTTCCGGAGCTCGCTTTGCTCCAGGATTAGGATTACAATATGTATTAGCACCTACAGTAGAGAGAGCTAGACAAACTGTTTTCAGAGCCTTTTTATCATATCTATTTGTGTCCGTTCATGCAGCTAACCTTTTACAGACACTCATTCAGGCTTGCAAAGTATTTTTACCCACTCGCACAGTCGAGTGGATTTTAAGATGGGCCATTACCTATTGCAGAGGTTGTTTGACACTTTTATTTAAACTTTGTTTGCAGTAAATGTCAAATAAAGGTTTAACTGTGCAGGGCTGACCTCTGAGTGGCAGCAGTTTGCCAAACTACAGTGGGATTGTGGTGGCATGCATCATTTTACAGAAAGCACATTTGAATTTGTTGTCATCTGTTGCCATGGGTGTAATGCATTTCTCTTCAGTCGAGTGGGTAAACTAAGTTACTAGACCTGCAGGTCTAGTGGAATTTTAAAGAACTTGCAAGGTCTGACTTATCTCACTAATGTCTTACTTGAGTGGTACACAAAACTGCTGCATTGTTGTTCATTTGTATTTGTATGGTACAAGTAACTTCTGGTGGCGTTAAAAAGATTAGTACAACATTGCTAATCAAATGGGTTTGTTTGCTAATGAAGGGAATTTTAATTAGCACACTGTGCTAATCAATTTTGGAAAACTAATTTATGTCTTGGGGGTGCTACATATCTTTGCATAACTAAGAGAATACATATTTCCCCCTTTTCCCACTCCATTCGCCAAGCTGCCCTTCAAATTAGAAATGGAAAATACACCTTTTAAATGTTGTCCTACTTGTGATAAAACATGTCCCTGCAAGGACTTGCACTGGGTGTGCAACCTCTGTCTTCCAAGGGATCACATTGAGGGCTACTGTAAACCTTGCACGCTTTTTAAGCCCAAAACCTTAAAGGACCGACAAAGCGTTGAGCCCTCCACGCCATGCAGGCCGTGGCAGCCATAGAGGTGGAGGGTGCTTCTAGCAACGGCAGCATCAGCATTTTCAGTGACAACGCCGGTGAAAGGGAACTATCGGATTCCCACATTTAAGCCCCCGACCCCACCATACAGGCCGGCGGCGCTGTTACAGGGACAACACTTGGCGGCACCTGCACAGACAAGATCCCCCAGGATAAACGCACAACCCAAGGCCATAAGTCGACGTCAACACTGACTACAAGGCCACACACCGCGCCAAGGGGAAGGTCCACCAATTCCCTGTCCTCTGGGCATTTTCACGATCGCATTCGCCTCACGATAGACCCCCAAAGTCGAGAGACAAGTCTGCTTTGGACGCCGTGACCAAATCTACTGCCGAAAACCGAACGTCGAAAGACGTGGCGCCGGCACATCCACTCGCCGAGAAGCGACAGTCGACAGACGCATCGAAATTGTTGAAATCGACTAAATTCCCTTAAACCTCGAAATTGTCTTGTTAAAAAACATATCCCAGACTCACTTCTGTAGGGGCGGACTTCAAAACATCACACTTCGAAGACCCACAAATCCCATAGGCAGAAGTAGACTGTTACCCAAGAGGAGGGAACATTATATGAAGCTATGAGACACAAGAGGCAGCCCACACCTGAGCCACCTCCCACTCCTTCAACTATCCCAAGCCCATCACAGTGGTCTGGTGAAGATATAGACAGAGACATGAGGCGCATGTCCATTATGGCCAACTTTTTTGACAGACACCCTCAGGTTCTAGAAAACCTACAGAACACGCCACCAGCTAGTGGGGCTACACTGTCACAACCCCCAGCAAAAAGAGCACGGGCAGAGTCCCTACAAGCAACCACCCCTCAGCATGACCCGGGTCAGGTTGAACACTGTGACCCCAACCAAAGCTTCCAGGAGACCAGCGCATATTTGGATTCAGAGGATCAGGGGGACATAGGAGAGGTGGACCACTATTATGACGACAACATGGAATACGTTTGTCTTGCCGTCACCAGACCATGCAGACCCGCCAGTGGCAGATTCACCGGTGGATAATCAGATCCTGTTTAATGACGTGCTCCTAAAGGCAGCTGAGCACTTCCAAATAGAGACTTCTGAAACACAAGTAGACTAAGATTTTAGACATATTGAGTGACAAGAAAGCAGCAACCCAATTTATCCCCCTATTACAATCTGTGCAACGGCGTATACAACCCTCTCTGGTAATCCCTACCCTAACGCGGGCAGTTAACCCCAGCATTGAAAAAATGTTTCTACCGGCCTCCTCCGACCCTCTCTACATCGGGGGTCAGTTGAAGCCAGATTCTTTGGCCGTTACCACCATGAGGAAAAGGGCGGGAACACCTCTTGCATCATCAGATAGATACAGCAGATAATGCTGGAAAGGTTTTTTGCTGAGGGCACACTTATTAAGCACCACGCATGGCCACACCAGTCAGGCTTTAAGCTGGAAGCACAAGCGTCCATCCTCAATATGCTGATTGAGCCAAATGTTCTGTTCGGCAAGGAAGCAGAGGGTGCACCCAAAACTCCAAAAGATGAGTACAACACTTGTCACTGGAACAACTTACAAACAAACCCTCAGGTCAAAAGGGAGGCAATAATTTACATCGCTTCAGGGGACAAAATCCTCAGAAGGATTGTGAATACAACCAGGGTCAGTGTTCGTCCTGGGGTTCACCACAAGGCCAATCTTCACAGGGCTTTCAGGGACGCCAAAGGAGATCCCGCAGTAGGGGCAGATCTTCCTCTTCCAGAGGTGGATCCACTCCCCCAAAGCAATGACCACCCGCTCCAGGTTCCCTCCCATGTCACTCCAGAAGGAGGACGCATAACACACTTATCCCACGTATGGGAGGGAATCACCTCAGACAAGTGGGTGCTTTCAACCGTGGTGGGCGGTTATTGTGTAGAGCTGCTACAACGACCCTCGCACCATCCTCCAAGACACAGGATGGCCACAAAGGAAGAACAGCGCATACTGCTGGAAGAGGGAAAAGCGCTGCTTTTGAAAGACGCCGTCAAAATCGTCCTGGTAAACAAAGGTATCTATTCAACGTACTTCCTTGTGCCCAAAAAAGATCTAACAATGCGCCCTGTATTAGACCTATGCCCTTCAAACACCTATGTCAAGCCACAGAGATTCTGCATGACAACGCTACAGGAAATAATCCCACTGATAAAGCGACAGAAATACATGGTAACCTTGGATATGAAAGATGCCTATTTTCATATTTTAATATTCCCAGCGCACAGACAATTCTTGCGTTACAAGATAGCAAACCAGCACTACCAATTGAAGGTACTACCCTTCGGTATAGCATCTGCTCCAAGGGTATTTGCACAGGAAGGCAATCTCAGTGTACCCTAACCTGCTAGACTGGCTGATCACGTGGGCGACACCCCAAATTTGCAAGCAAAACACCAAAATAACGATCAACCTTCTTTTCCAATTGGGTTTCTCGATCAACGAGAAAAAGTCAAGTCTTGTACCAAACAAGATCAAACAGTTCTTAGGAGCTGTCATAGAAACAGAAGAAGGCTTAGTCTTTCCATCAAAGGAAAGAATACTGAACATACTGCTGCAAATACCACAGTATCAAGCCGGTCACCAGATAAGCGCGCACAAAGCTGTGCGTTTGCTCGACATGATGGCATCTTGCATTTACCTGGTCCCACACGCACGATTGCGCATGCGCCCAATGCAGGAGTGGTAGGTCAAACAGTGGTCTCAGGCAAGCGGTCAGTGAGACAATCTAGTGGTTGTTTCGCCAACACTAGTTGAAGCTCTACGCTGGTGGACAAAGGAGAATCTGTTGAAGGGAAAACCCTTCCACGACCCGGCGGTGCAAGCGATAGTTAAAACAGACTCATCCCTCACTGGGTGGGAGGACCATCACCGTCATCTCACAGCGCATGGTATGTGGACTCAAACCACAGCACAGAACTACATAAACCTGCTGGAACTTCTAGCAGTGTTCAAAGGGGAACTCAACATCCTAGCGGACCCGCTAAGTAGAGATCCCCTACCAGAAGACCACGAGTGGCAGCACAACAGAAATGTTGTTGACCACATCTTCTCACAGTCGAGCTACCCCTCGTTAGATTTGTTCGCCACAAGAGAAACCTAGCAATGCCCAGACTTTGCGTCCAGGTTTCCCCAACCGGACTCCAAGGGGAATGTCCTATGGATGGGTTGGTCAGGGAGGTTTGCTTATGCTTCCCCCCCATCTCTACTATTGAGCAGGGTGGTAAACAAAATTCACAGGGAACAGATGACGTTGATACTAGTTGCTCCCATGTGGGCGAGACAACCTTGGTATCCACATCTGTGCAAACTGGCGATGTGCGATCCGATCAGGCTCCCGTGCCCGGCCAACTTGCTTTCCCAGCATGGGGGGACAACACTGCACCCTCAACTTCACTCAATGGACTTGGCAGCATGGCTGCTGAGGTCCTAGAGTTCTGACATCTTAATTTACCTCAAAGGTATATGGACATCCTCAAGGAGGCACGTAAACCAAACACCGGACACTGTTATTTCTACAAGTGGAGGAGATTTGTAATTTGGTGACAGTCAAAACAAATAAACCCGATAGAATGTACTCCAACTCACATTCTTCATTACATGCTACACTTGTTAGATTCAGGGTTAGTCTTTAACTCTTTCAAGGTTGACCTGGTGGCTCTATCAGCTTACACTAGCTCTCACAGTAAAATATTATGGTGGAAGGTTGTCATTAAGGCATTTATGGAGGGAGTAAAAAGACTCCACCCTCCTATATCAAATCCACCACCAGTGTGGGACCTCAACGTAGTACTTGCAAAACTCATGGGACCGCCCTTTGAGCCTATGCATAAGTCAAGCCTTAAACACCTCACAAATAAAACGGCTTTCTTGGTGGCTATCACCTCCATAAGGATAGATGGTGAACTTCAAGCATTATCAGTGCAAGACCCTTTCTTGGTCATTCCCAAAGACAAATTGGTAATAAGAACGCACCCTAGGTTCTCACCGAAGTTCATTTCTAAATTCCACGTAAACCAATCCATTGAGCTACCGGCTTTCCTTCAGAACCCAACAAGCTCAGCTGAGAAGACAAGCCATAGACTAGATGTAAGGAAGACGGTCCTTTACTATGTAAACAAGACTAGACCACTCAGAAAAACAGACCAACTGTTTGTCTCCGTAGCACCAGGCAGAGAAGGAGACTGCATTTCCAAAAATGCCATCTCCAGATGGATAGTCAGATGCATACAGCGCTGCAACTCTTTATCAAGCAAAACACTGCCCTTCACACCAAGAGCTCACTCTTGAAGGGGTACAGGAGCTACTCTGGCTTTTATCGCAAACGTCCCGCTGGATGCCATTTGCAAAGAAAGCTGCTACATGGAGATTAGTACACAACTTCACTCAGCACTACTGCATTGACACCCACTCTAAAGCAGATTCCCAGGTGGGACAAGCGGTTCTAAAACATCTATTTGCTGGTGTACCTTCTCACAACCCACCACCTTCTTCAAACACTGCTTGCTAATCTATGCTTAGCATGTGATCTAAGCAGATTCTACAAGCCTTTGAATGGATACATTACTCACCGTAATCGTATTTCTGATGCTTGTATCTGCTTAGATTCACATGCGCCCACCCTTCCTCCCCTTAGAGTAGAAGGTGCATAGATGTTTTTTCAGGGCTTTATCTACATATCTGCTTTACTACAACTGTACTCGCGCACACTTCATGCAACCTCATGTAAGAAACAAAATAAACTGAGGGACCTCGACGCGTGAAGGACCATGGGTACAATGTACATCACACTAGGGATAGTATTACTGGCAATGTCCCTTGGGTAGTCGTCTTCAGATTTCACAAATTCCCCCTCCTCCTCACCTGAGTTGGTGACCTCTAGTGGTGCCTTCATCTTCCAAAGACTTCCTTTTTTTAATGCAGATATGGCCTGCCACGAGAGGAAGCCACCGTGACCGCTTAGACATGGAGCAGTCAGCTGGCCCACCCTCGGGAGAAAAAGCTGGAAGGCACAAAAAAAACCTGAGCTGGATTTAGACTCTCCATGTGTCCAACTTCTCTCAAGTTCCAATCTCATCAAGTGAATGAGATAATGGTAAGTGTCTGACAGGCCACCAGCAGTACTGGTCTGGTGGAATATGGGTTCCGGATGGTAAGTGGCCGGAGAGAAGGTATCCAATACCGGTAAATCTGAAGGGATGCCAGCAGAGAGTCCAAGAGAAGCACCAGACTCTTGCGGAGCACAGAGGCGGAGAAAGAGCAATAAGGTAAGAGAACGGGAAGGACCGGAGAACACAGAGTAGCAGTGTGAGCCGGGGAGAGGAGAATCGTCATGCGAGGAAAAGAGCCAAGCTAGCAATGCAAAGGGGGAGAGGTAAGCAGAGTCACCAGGGTGAGAGGAAAAGATTACGAGAGGAGCCGCGAGAGTATGCAGGGGAGAGGCAGGAGGAGAGCCGCAAGAGGATGCGGAAGAGAGACGGGTGGTGAACCGCAATGAGATGCGGTCGAGAGCCCAGATAAAAGAGAGACGCCATGCGGTGTACACTGAAAGAGGAAAAACGTAAGCGTGTAAATGCTAAGTGAGCTGCGACATAAGCGGGTTGCAACACGCCGACTGCCGGGAGGAGGGGAAAAATGTACCTCCCGGTGGCGGCCATGTTGCAATCCACTAGACCCCTAATCAGAATGGAATGGAAATGTAGTGGAACTGTCAATGGCCGCATGTGCGCCATCTGTCCCACAAGCGCTTGCCCATGTTGACGTCCCTTTTTTGAGTTTCGAAAACAACTGTAATACTCTGCACCTTCCACTAGATGTTGGTCTATGCATAGCATGTGGATCTAAGCAGATACACGCATCAGAAATATGATTACGGTAAGTAATGTATCATATATTTCTGAGGCTTGTGGAATCTGCTTAGCTCACATGCTGTGCATAGGCCGACATCTATTGGAAGCTGCGGAGTATTACAGTTTGTTTTTCGAAACTCGAAAATGGGCGTCGACACAGGCGTGCCAGTAATACTATCCCTAGTGTGACGTCCACTGTACCCAAGATCCCTCACGCGTCTAGGATCCTCAGATTGTTTTTTTCCGCCATACTGGTCGGAAGCATCTTGCGGAGTCCCCTGGCTTAGCCATACTTTTACTAATAATTGAAATTTAATATTCTTTATTGACATCCTTCCCCACCCCAACGTCGACCCTCGACGACGGCTGGAGAAGACATCGACCGTCGGCTGCTGCACGACGGATCTGGTCCTCGGAAGGCCGCTGGCCTCGGCCCGGGCCTAGTAGGCCGCTGGCCTCGGCCCTGCAAGTAGGGAGAGTGGGGGGTGGTACATACTCTTCACTCTTGGTATATAGATACACTTATATATTTCCTACACTTATCAGCCCGCTGCCTCAAGGTGCGTATGGAGGGTACCCCTTTCCAATTCTGCCTCAAGTGCAACCGCAAATACCCTTGGGTCGACAGGCACGCCACGTGCAATCTCTGCTTGCCGAGGGACCACCCCGAAGCGAACTGCAGAGCGTGTAGTAGGTTTAAACCTAAGACACTCAAGGACAGTTCGACAAAGCGTTGGGCCCACCACGCCAGGCAGGCGGCCATGGCAGCGGAGGGCGCCTTCAGCGATGGCAGCGACGCCGTACTTTCGGACGGCGAGGGCATTACGGCGTCGAAAGACAGCCGAGCGCAGGTCCCCGACCTCGGAAGGTCGTCCGGCAGGGCGGCTATGGGGAAGACCCCCGGCGACGCAAGCGCTACACACCCTACACACACTAAGCACACTAAGTCCAACCGAACCTCGACGACGTCGACTTCTCGGAAAGAGGCACAAATAGAACGGTCCGACTCGGTGTCCTCTGGGCGCTCTCGATCGAGATCGCCTCATGACGCAAGGCAATCATCCACTCTTGCCAAGAGTGCCTCGCTCCCTAGACTAATGGAAGTTCGATCGTCGGAGGACGAAGACGACTTCCACCCCCAGGCCGCGCTCCAAGAGACGGAGGCCGCAGTTAACACCAGCGAGGCCCCACGCTCGAAAGACACAGATACCTCTCCCGATCCTCGACGCCAGGCGTCGAAAGTCTCCGGGGCCTCCAAGGGACAGGGAAAACATTTTTCCACGCACGGGAAGGGGGGGAAACAGCGGAAAGCACATTCTTCCACTCCTGTAAGACCATCCTTCCCCCCTAAGCAGACAAACAAATACAAGTCTACTGAGAGATCAACATCCAGCAAGGGTACCCTTGATAAGTCCCCTAAACTGCCTACTAAAGTCATCCCCTGTTCCAAAGAATGGTCCAGCGAAGACATAGACAGGGTCATGTCAAGGATGTCTTCCTTGGCTGATTTTTACGACAAGAATCCAGAGCATTTCCTCTCGTATGACCCTCGGGGAGCCACACCCTCAGGTTCCACTGATCCCATCCCCCTAAGTAAAAGGGCCCGGTTCGAAAGACCTGAACCCTTCGAGGTACAGCCTTACTCTACTCCATACTCTACTCCACACCCCAGGTACCAAGGAGAGCCTTTCCCTGAGGGGGACCAGGAGTTTGAAATTATGGAAGAACAAACCGGGACGGAATACTATGCGGTTGATGAGGACCAGGAGGAGGGAGAAGATGAGCAGGAAATTTACAGAGTAGATTCCCCGGTACAGAACGAAGCCCCAGTTACCGACTCGCCAGTCGATAACCAGCCCCTCCTTAATGAGGTTCTCGCTCGCGCGGCAGAACATTTTCACATCGACACCCACGGTGTACAGGAGGAAAGGGACTTCGCAGAAGAGTTGGTAGGAGAGAGGAGGCCGGTCGCTCAGACCATCCCTATCCTTAAATCCATCCAACGAAGAATAGATCCGTCCCTGGTGAACCCAAACCTCACCAGAGCAGTCAACCCCAGGGTCGGAAAACTTTTCTGGGCAGCTCAATCTGACCCTCTCTATATAAGAGGACATCTTAAACCAGACTCCCTAGAGGTTACCAACACTCGGAAGAGGGCTGGAACACCCTTATCTTCGTCAGAAGCTCCTCCCGACAAGGAGAGCAAGACACTTTACGGCTTTGGCAGAAAGGTAGCCTCAACGTCTGCCTACCAAGCAAGGATTGCTAACTCCACCACCCTGTTGGCCAGCTACAACTGCCATCAATGGGAAGAGGTCGCGGCACTCATAGCCTCTGCTCCGGAACCCTTAAAGGGCCAATTGGCTCGGATCTCAGCAGAAGGGAGAGCCGTGTCTGGTTGCATATTGAAAGCAACTTTCAACACCGCGGACAACGCAGGAAGATTGATAGCAGAGGGTACTGTTATCAAGAGACATGCGTTGTTACGGCAGTCGGGGTTCAAAACAGAAACTCAGGCTTCTTTAATAGACAAGCCGGTGGAACCCGATCTATTGTTTGGGAAAGCGGTCGAAGACGCACTGAAAAACGCCAAGGACGAATACGAAACACTTAAATCCCTTGGCCAACTAACCAACAAACCCCCTAACCAGAGGGGGAACAGTAATTTTCGTCGCCCACGCGGCCAAAATTCACAAAGAGGCAACTATGCCCAGGGACAGGGTACAAAGTGTAACAACAGCCAGCAGTCTACCCAAAGTTACGGCAGGGGTAACAAAAGAGGTCGTGGGAGAGGCAGAGGCAGCCCCAACAAGGGAGGTGGCACGCCTCCACCAAAGCAGTGACGCTCAGTTCAGGGTCCCTTCTCACACAACCCCAGTAGGGGGACGCATTTCCAACTTCACCCAGGCTTGGGAAGGGATCACCTCAGACAGATGGGTGCTGTCAACAGTGTCCTCAGGATATTGTATAGAATTACTGCAGCGTCCCCGGAACCATCCTCCACGACAAAAAGTACACTCCCTAGAACATCAGAAAATCCTTCTCGAGGAGATCGCCATTCTGCTAGAAAAGGGCGCGATAGAACTCGTCCCAGGACACCAGGTAAACAAGGGTATCTATTCAACCTACTTCCTTGTGCCAAAGAAAGATTTGACAATGCGCCCAGTATTGGACCTACGGCCTGCCAACAAGTATGTCAAGCCCCAAAAATTCCGTATGACCACGCTACAAGAGGTAATCCCCCTCCTAAAAAAGGGGGATTACATGGCAACCTTGGATATGAAAGATGCTTATTTTCATATTCCCATGCTCCCGGCGCACAGAAAGTACTTGCGCTTCAAGGTGGACAGTCGCCACTACCAATTCAAGGTACTGCCCTTCGGGATAGCTTCAGCACCAAGGGTATTTACCAAGGTACTGGCGGTGGCAGCGGCACACCTACGCAGGGAGGCAATCCCAGTGTACCCTTATCTGGACGACTGGCTCATAACGGGGGAAACCCCAGGAATTTGCAGGACAAACATTCAAAGGACTATCGACCTCCTCCACGAATTAGGCTTCTCAATCAACGAGAAGAAGTCAAGCCTGGTGCCAAGCACCTCAAAACTGTTCCTAGGAGCAATCCTAGATACTCAGGAAGGGTTGACCTTCCCTTCGGAAGAGAGAATTCGGAATATACTACTGCAAATTCCACATTATCAGTCCGGTCAACAAATAACGGTACGCAAAGCAATGCGGTTACTGGGCATGATGGCGTCATGCATTTACCTGGTCCCCCACGCGCGACTGCGCATGCGTCCCATGCAGGAATGGTTGGCGAAACAGTGGTCTCAGGCAAGTGGTCAGTGGGACGATCTAGTGGTCGTTTCGCCAACACTGGTACAGAGCCTACACTGGTGGACAAGAGAGAATCTCGCAAGGGGAAAACCCTTTTACGATCCCGAAATACAGGCAGTGGTGACTACAGATGCATGCCTGACTGGGTGGGGAGCTCACCATCTCCACCACACAGCTCAGGGTCTCTGGTCTCACTCAGTAGCCAAGAACCACATCAACCTCCTAGAGCTTCTGGCAGTATTCCGAGCGCTTCGGGCGTTCGAGCCCCATCTACTAAACCTGTCGGTGCAGATCCGGACGGACAGCACGACAGCCATGTTCTATCTGAACAAGCAAGGAGGGACTCGCTCGCCAAATCTGTCCAAGCTTGCCCAAAAAATCTGGATATGGGCACTCAGACGGAACATCTTCCTGTCATCGCAACATGTTCCAGGGGAGCTCAATTCCCTAGCGGATGCTCTAAGCAGAGACTCCCTCCCAGAAGAACACGAATGGGTACTTCACAGAGAGATCGTAGAAGATCTCTTCTCTCGGTGGGGTTTCCCCACTATAGACTTATTCGCCACAAGCGAAAACAAACAATGCCCAGGATTCGCATCCAGGTTCCCCCAGCCAGACTCCCAAGGGAACGCCCTGTGGATGAACTGGTCAGGGATGTTTGCGTACGCTTTTCCACCAACTCCTCTCATCAGGAAGGTGGTGTACAAGATGAACAAGGAATCGATGACGCTCATCCTAGTTGCTCCCATGTGGGCGAGACAACCATGGTTTCCACACCTACGCAGAATGGCGGTGTGCGAGCCCATCAAACTTCCAGCCAGGTACAACCTTCTGTCCCAGCAACAAGGTCAAACAGTGCACCAGCAACCCAACTCAATGAACCTGGCAGCATGGCTCCTGAAGTCATAGAGTTTGGACATCTCAATCTACCACAGAGGTGTATGGACATCCTAAAAGAATCCAGGAAACCAAACACAAGGCACTGTTACTTTGACAAGTGGAAAAGATTTGTTATTTGGTGCCAGAATAAACAAATCAACCCTGTTGATTGCACTCCTTCCAACGTCGTGACATACATGCTCCACCTGCTGGATGCAGGATTGGTTTTTAACTCTCTGAAAGTACACCTGGCAGCCCTCTCGGCTTACACCACATCCCATAACAAGGTGTCGTGGTGGAAGGTACCAGTAGTTAAAGCCTTCATGGAAGGAGTAAAGAGACTTCACCCCCCTATTTCTAACCCACCGCCAGGATGGGACCTTAATGTGGTGCTAGCTAAGCTCATGGGCCCCCGTTCGAACCCATGCATAAAAGTAGTCTCAAACACCTGACTTATAAAACGGCCTTCTTAGTAGCCATTACCTCTATAAGAAGGGTCAGTGAAATTCAGGCTCTGTCAGTGCAGGATCCTTTCTTTACTATCCACAAGGACAAACTGGTTTTACGCACACACCCTAGGTTCTCACCTAAATTTATATCAAAGTTCCATGTAAACCAGTCCATCGAGCTTCCGGCTTTCTTCCAGGACCCGCAAAAATCGGCTGAGGTGAAACTACACACCCTAGATGTGCGTAGGGCGGTCCTCTACTATGTAAATAAAACCAGACCGCTAAGGAAAACAGATCAACTGTTTGTCTCCGTAGCTACAGGCAGAGAGGGAGATCGCGTCTCTAAAGGCGCTATCTCGAAGTGGATTATCAACTGTATACAGCTGTGTTACTCTCTTTCTGAAAAAACTCTGCCTTTTACGCCAAGGGCCCACTCTACTAGAGGCATTGGGGCCACTCTGGCTTTCATTGCAAATGTTCCCCTCGACACCATTTGCAAAGCAGCTACTTGGAGCTCTATTCACACTTTTACTCAGCATTACTGCATTGACACCCATTCCAAGACAGATACACAAGTGGGACAAGCGGTTCTAAGACACCTGTTTGCTCATGACCCTTCTCACATCCCACCTCCTTCTTCTGGTACTGCTCGCTAATCTATGCACAGCATGTGATCTAAGCAGATTCCACAAGCCTCAGAAGGGATACATTACTCACCGTAATCGTATTTCTGATGCTTGTATCTGCTTAGATTCACATGCGACCCACCCTTCCTCCCCTCCGAGAGAAGGCGCATGATTGCTTGTAGTCTTACCTTTCTGTCTATCTGCTTGGATTATCTGTACTCACGCTACTCCTCATGCTTCCTCATGTCAGAAAAAATACAATCTGAGGATCCTAGACGCGTGAGGGATCTTGGGTACAGTGGACGTCACACTAGGGATAGTATTACTGGCACGCCTGTGTCGACGCCCATTTTCGAGTTTCGAAAAACAAACTGTAATACTCCGCAGCTTCCACTAGATGTCGGCCTATGCACAGCATGTGAATCTAAGCAGATACAAGCATCAGAAATACGATTACGGTGAGTAATGTATCCCATATATATATATTTTACGTGGCCATGTAGTTATGGTTAAGTTGCTGTTTCCATAGGAAGAGCACTTTTTGGGCGTCTTATAACTCGGCTCCCCCTGGACGAATCCTTACCAATGTTTGCAAAAAAGTATATGGGCCACTCTGAATGTTTATCCAAAGTTTGGTAAGGATTTGTCGAGGGGGGGGGGCAAAGTTATAGGGGGGGTCCCAAAACATCTTTTTTTCCCATAGACTGAATGGGGCAAAAACTTTGCGCACGGCTACAGGCCAAACCACTGGACGGATTGTCATCAATTTTGCGGCAGGGGCTTGTTCCCCAAAGCATGCTTTTGTAAGTTTTGTGAGAAATCGTCCTGTAGTTTCCTTTAAAACGATCAAAAAGTAGCACTCTAAGAATTAGTGATATCTATGTCCGCTACGCGGTCCCACTTCCCTGTTCGCTCAGTGGAGAATATTTCTATTGACTAATCTATGGCATGCTATACGTCAAGATGTTGCGCTTTCACCGATTGGTTCTGCCGCAGCATCAAGTGCGTAGCATTCTTTTGATATGGCCGCCATGGTCATTTAGTTTTTGTGTTGTATGCCGAAATCCCCGCAAACAAACCCTTATGGAACACTGTGTCGAAAGGTAAGCATTACTTATATGTTGCAGTAGAAAGTGAAACAGTGCATTATTCTTGTTACCCCTGTCGTACCGTGCAGTAAAACTTGGTAGGCAATGTACGACAAGTCCGTACTCCATCTATGTAAGAAGCCACCCCCAAAAGTACAGCGGTTAGACTGGCGTCCTATATTTTGGAATCTGAGGCAGCCACCTGCACGGTTTCGTAAACGCAGCTCGTCTGCACGTGGTCGGGAGTAACGGTTCTCATGATTGACTGCTGATTCAAAATGAGAATGTATGTGCGTTCGGAGTGAAGGTCAGTTCATTTCTTTTCATTTTTTCAGTTGGCGCTCAGTATGGTCGCACATGTACCAAACCTCATAAGGGTCAATTGTTTTTCGACCTGCAGGGTGGTATTGGTAGCAGTGGAGAGAGCTGATGGGAAAAATGGGGGATTAGCCAACCATAACTCCTGAATTTCAGGGGTTTTTAGATTTTACTTGTACTCACAACGTCCTTTTTACAACGTTTTTGTACAGAATGGCATAGGTTTTTAATAGGGCAACTTAACCATAACGTCCCTTTAACAAAGTTTTTTTTGTAGTGTATATATATATATATATATATATTTCACTAACACAAAAGCTTGTTAAAGAGACTTTAGGGTTAAGTTGCACTAGCAAAAACCTATGAAATTCAATGGAAAAAACGTCCTGTTAACCACACCCACTCTACTTGATTGGCTAATCCCCACACTGTCATGGCAATTGGGTAAGGTGGTGTAAAGGGCATATTTTGCTGCACCCCTGTAAAACTGGAATAGTCTTCCTTCCCTTTGCACTATCTTCTCTGCAGCTGTACCTCATTAGGTTATACTGGTAAACAGGCACACACGCATTCCACCAATTGCATTAAAGGCGCCATCATCTAACAATGTTACTGCTCTGCAAAACTTGAAATGTACCGTTACACATTAGCAGTACAAATGTCGTGCCATTCTAAAGCACGTCCACTACAAAGTTCAATGAAAGTATGCACAATTTCTCCTTCCACATACATCCATATGGCCACCCAGAATGAGGCACGTGCCATCCTGAAAGTACCGTGTAATCCACTACCTTTTCATGATAGTGAAGGTGGGGGTGGTGTGGTGGGTGGTAAAAAATAAGAAAGTAGGCAGAGGATTTAGTCTTCCAGCGTATATGTGTGAACGTTTTTTATTTTCTATACGTGTGTGCAAGCACATTTATTCTGTATTTTCTCTTTATATGCGTTTCGGTTTGTCTTTCTTGCACAGTGCGAAAGAAAACAGCATTGCCAATGATGCTCAAATAAATGCCATTCCTACAGAACCACTGCATATTTTGCGACCTCATAGTGGGTGGAGAACATGCCAGCAGTCTGCATAAACCGACGCATAAATCTGTTTATAACACACCTTCCGACCGCTGGCTGGGGACAAATTATACTGTCATGGACCCACACTGCTCTTGGTGTGATGCATGAGAAAACCACCTTGGAAGTAGGGAAAATGTGCATCACTGCAGTCAGAAACCTCATCAGTAGACACAGTCCACGTTCGTGACGGATGCCACATATCTGCAAAGGCGAACCATCCCGCCGGAACTGTAGTCACCCTGACAGACCCAGAAAGCGTCCACACCTTCCAACCCGAAATTACCAGAAACGCCTCTTTGCACGCAACACCTGTGCAGATGGCACACAAAGATATCACTGACGATAAGCACAGTGCGTCTCTACATCTCGACCACCCTCACGAACAGTATTGTGATGAAATGTTAACGCCCCTTCCTATGAACCACGCCCTAAACTCTTAATTGTCTATTTCCCACAATTCCATTTCCGCCCCGCTCCTAATGGGAGGATGTGCACGTGTGCTTTCCTATCTACGGTGAGAGCCACGGCAGGGCTGTGCCAATACTTCTTCCTTTTTCACGGTCACTTTTTGCACCACTCCCCAAATTGGGTGCTGTCACATTTCAAAACACGCATGCACCAATCGCATACAAAACCTCTGCACTGCATACTGTCATTTCTGTACACCACTCCTTTTTTACTGTTCAACACTCTTAGTACACTTTCTGTTTGTTTGCAAAGCCCCTCCACCAGAAATGTCTGCTAAAGAAGGCAGTATTGCAGCATCCACAAACATCCTAACACGCCCCCAGCACACCTTTAGGTATGCAGGCAACATTGCAACCCTTTCCACACTCACCGCAACACTGTACATCCAAGCAAGCGACCATCTGGGCCCCCAACATTATGCACAAACGTTACATACGTAGCGCCAGTCATACCCATCTCCCTCAAACCATAAAACACCCATGAACGAAAACGAGTCTCACTTAGCAGAAGCCACAACCATAGTCCAGCCTGCACGCACTACAGATCACATCCTGTTTTCACTGCCAACCTGTGCACACCACCTTCACAACATTGGGCCTACTTCAATAAATCTGCACACAGCAGAGTAACCAACCACATATAAGCTGCCCTTCAACCATACCCACTTCCATAGTCATATTACGTACGCACTGAACCCTGTGGCCACACTACCCAACTTCTCACTGCACCATCTCCTGCTGCACACCAAATACTGTGGCATGTTTCAACTATCACCACAACCATAGAATGCACAATTCACGCTTTGGAACTCACTTGGTCTGCTCTAGCACATCAACAATGTGCTCCACACGCATTCTCCAAAGATCACCACCCTGTGCCTCATGAACTGCCAAACCTGCATTGCTCCAGTGGGTCTGCTCCTTGCACACATTCCCCCCACCATAATTGAACAATACATGTCAGCATATCGCCAACTACCACTATGCACATATGCACCATTGGCACAAGCATTGCACCCAGTGCCCACACAGCTTGACTTTTCTCTTCAGCAACTCCAACCACAGAGCACCACCATGGAGGTATGCAGTCACAAATTGCAACAGTTACCATAATGTACAAACAAGACACTCTCTCCTGCATCCCTGTACACTTCCAATCACATACTATGGGCGTACCCATACCATTCACAAGCTATTGTGCCACTGCCAACCTACCCACAATCTATTTGCAACAGGGGCCTGTAACGGCTAAAATGGGCTCCACATCCATTCTTTACATGTCACCACCCTCTAACTCATGCACATTGAAAAATGCATTACTGGCGTGCGTGCCTTGAACACACTCGCGCCAACGTAATGCCACCATGCATGTCTCCATGTCAGCTTCTGCGACAATGCACATAGACACCACTGCCACCAACACTCCTACCCAACCTATACTCTGCCATGGTGCTACGCAGCAGCAAATGCCAACAGTTAAAATTGATGGCCACATGGGCAGCTACCATTTTGCACAAACAAACCACATGTAGGTAGCAGCACTTCACCCCAGCTCCCCCACACCATAAAACACGCAATCACGAACATAGTTCGCACTTACCAGAATGCACAAACATACCACATCATCCACCACCTCTACCCACAGCCATTCACAAAGTACTGTGGCCCTGCCAACATACCCACAATCAGTTTGCAGCCCTGACGCTACTGCAACCAATTGGCATACACCACACTTTGCAAGCACCACCCTGTACCGGATGCAGACTGAAACATGCCTTCCTGCGGTGTGTATGATGCAGTCCTACACTCCTCATGGCATGTCCTACAGCCTGCGGCCTTTGCCCAGCCACCCAATAGTGTAATCCTTCCACAGACCCGCTGCACCTTCATTCACCCATGCATGCCTCCATGTGCCCAACTACCGCTTTCCATCCGCAGCACACCGCTACCCGCGCTCCCAACCAACCTATCTCATGTGCAATTCACTCCTCATCTGCAAATGAGCTGCCACCACTCACCACGAAAAGATGTTCCCCTCAAACAGGTTGCGGCAGAAACTAAGGGCCAGTTACTGCAGCTGCCTCCAATCACCACTAAAATTACTAGCCTATGTATGTCACATGAACCACTTCTCACTCCCCCAGCAATTCCTTCCTTTATGGCCACCGACACAATGCGTACAGTACATTTTGCAGACCCTGCCGCCACTGCACTGTCCTCCGATACACCATGGCGGCTTCCCCAAAATGTTTTGATGCCCAGCATGCTTCCCTCCAGCCAACCACCGGCTGCGTCCAAACTTCTCCAACACCACGCCGTACCACGATCCAATGACACTTCTGTCCGCGGAGCGAACAGGGAAATGGGTCCGCTGAGCAGACCCAGATAGCTCTAATTTTTTGGAACGTACATTTCAGTGTTTTGTAACATTTACCGGTCTGATTTCCACTGAACAAGCATGCTTTCTGGCCTAAGCACCTGCTCCTGGCGCCAATTTGGTGAAAATCCATCCAGCCGTTAGACCTGTAGCCGTGCGCAAAGTTTTTCCCCATTCAGTCTATGGGAGAAAATAAATGCCCACCCCCCCTATTATTTTTCCACCTCCGCGCGAAACTTCGCCCAACTTGGTGAAAACATTCAGAGCCGCCCATATGCTTTTTTTTCCAAAGTTTGGTGAGGATTCGTCCAGGGGGAGCGAAGTTATAAGCCACTGAAAAAGTGCTCTTCCTATGAGTTTAGCAACTTAACCATAACTTCACGGCCCGCAGTAGCGGGCCGTGTGATAGATATATATATATTTCTGATGTTTGTTAATCTGCTTAGAATCACATGCTGTGCATAGGTCCGACATCCAGTGGTCACTGCGGAGTATTGCATATTGTTTTTCGTAGTCGAAAAGGGGACGTCGACAAGGCGTGTCTGTAACACTATCCCTATAGTGACGTGCGTTGTACCCACAATCCCTAACGCGTGGAGGTCCCTCAGATTGTTTTTTTCCGCCCAGCTTCTGGTCGCCTTACGCGGAGCTCCTAGAGAGACATTGCAAAATACTTACTACGGACCTCGGTCCTTAATTATACTTATTATATTGTTCAAGATCCCTCCACTCGACGTTAGCTGTGAAGCTGTTTCTCCGCCGAGCAAGTTTGTTTTCGACGGAGGGGAAGAGACGGAAGGGATCCTTCGGCGCTGCCGAACACGTGGCCTGGCCTCGCCGGCCAACATACAGTAGGGAGAGTGGGGGTTCGAACTTTTATCTTCTCTTTGAGAATGTCTTTCTTTCTCCCCTATCTTTCCCTTGGGGTTGTTATCACCAGTTATTATTGCCTCAGCTATGGAGAGGACACCTTTTAAGTTTTGCCCACGCTGTAGGGGCAAATACACTTGGAAGGATAAACACAAGCTCTGTAATCGTTGCTTGCCCCTCGATCATAAGGAGGACAGCTGCGCAGCCTGTAAGCTCTTGAAACCAAGAACTCTTAAAGAACGAAAAGTTAAGAGGTGGGCGGACTACGCTATGTCGAAGTCAGTTTCCTCACCCGCCGCCGCTGTTACAGAAAGTGACGAGGAGGGTGATAACTCGACGTCCGTTACGGAAGTCATTAACCCCCAGAAGGAGCGCTCGCGCTCCTCGACGTCCGTCCCCGGCCCCGACGGGCTCGGCTCACGCCCTGCTTATGGGGATGAACACCCCGGCGACAAGGACGCACATAGACCCCATAGGCCTAAGCACACAACCCACGGCTCTTCTTCGTCGAACACCAGAGCCCTCTACTGACGAACTTGTTGTCGAGAGCCTGGCGAGAATTGTTTCCGAAGACAAACGTAAGCGGACGACGAAACAGACGTCGAATACCGCACAAAAAGCTATAGAAACGCCGAAAAAGCACAAGAGTAGCCAGGAACTGCCCCCTTCATCTAAGGGCACTTCTGAACTACTGGAGGGCTTTTCTGGGGGTGACGGAAACCTTTCTTCGACGTTGTGGGAGTGTTCTAAGCGTTTGGAAGGTGAAAACACTGATTTCCCCCCTCTAGACTATTCAGGGGTCCCCCATGAGACCCTTGAAAGACTCCATTCTTGTATGGAGAAAATGGAAAGGTTTCTGGGAAGCCAAAACCCACCCACACACACAAGACCAAGAGAATGGCCCCAGGATGACCCTAGGGTCAAGATCCCTAGGCTGTTTCCCCCTTCTACAGACGTATATGACCTCACTGAAGAGGAGCAATACCTCCAGGAAGATGAGGAGTGGTTGGGTGGAGAGGAAGAACATGAGGAAGAGGGGTTTGAAGAAGATCCTTACACTAGTGCAGGAGTTTTTGAAGAAGATATAGCTACCTCGCAGCCCTGGCAATCCCCATCAGTGCAGCCTTGGCAATCCCCATCAGTGCACTCAGACCCTGATGCCTTTCACCCTTCTCCTCCCAAGGATTCACCTATTGGAAACACCTCTCCCATAGATGACCAACCTTCACTTAATGCACTATTGCGCAAGGCAGCAGCGCATTTTGAAATAGACACAGGGGAAACTCTTCCTGACATAGACTTTGTAGAAAAAGTTATTAAAGAAAAAGCCCCTGTTAGTCAGTCTATTCCGCTCCTGGATTCTATAAAGAGAAGAATAACTCCTTCACTTTCCAATCCTGCCTTAGTCAGAGGGGTCAACCCTCGGATAGAAAAGCTCTTCAGCCCTTCGTCCTCTGACCCTTTGTACATCAGAGGACATTCTATTCCGGACTCCCTCGTAGTTACTAATACAAGAAAAAGAGCGGGGGTACCACTATCCACTAGTGAGGCACCACCTGACAAAGAGGGCAAGAAGCTCTATGCACTTGGGAAGAGAATCACGACCTCCGCCGCCTTCTCAACTAGGATTTCAAATAACAATTCCCTACTAGCTAGCTACGCAGATGCACAGTGGAGCAAGCTGCGCAGCGAAGCAGAGGATGCACCAGAACCCCTGCGTTCACGCCTGTTAGCTATAATCTCAGAGGGAACTCTTGTAAACCAGGGCATCGTAAAGAACTCCTTAGATGCCGCAGAGACGGCTGGCCGTTCCCTGGTTCAGGGAATACTTCTCAAACGCCATGTCTGGCTGCGCAATTCGGGATTTAAGCCGGAAACCCAGACTTCCCTGATAAATAAGCCCATAGAACAAACACATCTGTTTGGGAAAGCAGTTGATGAGGCCCTAGAACATGCGAAGAAAGAGTTTGATACCATCAAGACTCTTGACCAAATTTCTAGGCCCCCTAACAGACACGGCTATGGCAATAGACGCTCCTTTCGTGGCCAACGCCAGCAAAACCAATAGCAATTTTACTCTGCTACCAACTGGCCCTCTAACCAGGGTAACAACCAGTTCAGTCAAAGAGGTCAACGCCATGGCAAAGGAAGAGGTCGCGGCTCCAGCCCCAAAGGTTCCACGCCCAATACCAACAAATGACCCGAAGATTCGGGTCCCCTCCCATGCATCACCGGTCGGGGGCCGGCTAACATCGTTCCTATCAGCATGGGAGGGAATATCGTCAGACCGCTGGGTTTTATCCACCATAGCCCACGGATACTGCATCGAATTCAACGGTTCCCGGAAGTACAGACCCCCACGGAACCGACGCATGACACTGGAACACCTCACCATCCTTCTTCAAGAAGTAGAAGAGCTACTGAAAAAAGAAGCTATAGAGGCTGTCTCCCTATCTCAGGTAACAGAAGGTATTTATTCAGTGTACTTCCTTGTACCCAAAAAGGACTTAACCATGCGCCCTGTATTAGATCTGCGCCCAGCGAACAAGTTTGTCAAACCCCAAAAGTTTCGTATGGTGACCTTGCAGGAAGTAATCCCACTGTTATCACAAGGGGATTACATGACAACACTAGACATGAAAGATGCATACTTTCATATTTTAATGTTGCCAGCGCACAGAAAATACCTCAGGTTCAAAATAGAGAACAAACACTACCAGTTCAGAGTACTACCCTTCGGGATAGCATCTGCACCAAGGGTATTCACGAAAATACTGGCAGTGGCAGCGGCCCACCTGCGCAGGTTATCCATCCCGGTATACCCTTACCTCGGCGACTGGCTCATAACAGGGGATTCTTACAAAACATGCTTCTCCAATACCCAAAAGACTGTAGACCTTTTGTCCCAACTGGGCTTCTCCATCAACGAAAAGAAGTCCAGCTTAGACCCCAGCCAAATCAAACAATTCCTAGGGGCTCTAATTCGAACAAAGGACGGCCTCGTCTTCCCCTCCAACGAGAGGGTCCAAAACATGCTGTTTCAGATCCCCCATTATGTGGCAGACCGAGAGGTGACGGTACGCAAAGCAATGCGCTTGCTAGGGATGATGGCGTCATGTATTTATTTGGTACCTCACGCGCGCCTGCGCATGCGCCCAATGCAAGAGTGGCCCTACAGCCAGTGGTGTCAGGCCAGCGGACAATGGGACGATCTAGTGGTGGTCTCGCAGGCCTTGGTTCTCTCTCTACGGTGGTGGACAAAAGAAAACCTGTTATTAGGGAAAACTTTTGCCACACCCGCAGTGGAAGCCACTCTAACCACAGACGCATCCCTCACAGGATGGGGGGCTCACCTATCCCATCAGACTGCTCACGGAGCGTGGACTCCGAGCTTAGCATCCAAGCATATAAACCTGCTGGAACTACTAGCGGTGTTCAAAGCACTGAAGGCCTTTCAGGAACACCTAAAAGGAAAGACAGTGATGGTCCTCACAGACAGCACCACAGCCATGTACTACCTCAACAAGCAAGGGGGCACTCACTCTCCAGGACTGTCCAAGCTGTCAAAAAAAATATGTGGAAGTGGGCTCTCAAACACAACATGTTCCTACTATCACAACATGTACCAGGGGAACTCAATCTGCTAGCAGACAAACTCAGCCGAGACTTCCCCCTGCCCGAAGAGTACGAATGGCAATTGCACGAAGACATCGTCTTAGACGTCTTCACGCAATGGGGATTCCCGGAAATAGACCTGTTCGCAACTATGGAGAACTCACAATGCCAAAGTTACGCCTCCAGGTACCACCAGAACCAATCCAAGGGGAACGGTCTGTCGATTCAATGGTCAGGGAAATTTGTTTACGCCTTTCCCCCGACTCCCCTTCTCAACAAAGTGGTGCACAAGATGCACCAGGAGCAGGTTACCATGATACTAGTGGCCCCAATGTGGGCTCGGCAGCCATGGTTCGCTCACTTGATGGAGATGTCCCTATCTCCCCCAGTGAAACTTCCCTGCCCGTACAACATGCTGTCACAGGACAAGGGCAGGACACTGCATCCATGCCCTCAGACCATGAACTTAGCAGCCTGGCTCCTGAGATCATAGAATTTGGACATTTACAACTCCCGCAGAGATGTATGGACATCCTCAGGGAAGCCAGAAAACCTAATACTCGCCACTGCTATTCTAGCAAGTGGAAAAGATTTGTCATCTGGTGTAAAGGTAAGAGCATCAACCCGGTTGACTGCTCTCCCACTAACATTGTTCTGTACTTGACCCATTTACTGGATTCAGGTCTAGTGTTCAATTCCATTAAAGTCCACCTAGCGGCACTTTCTGCATACACCACTTCCCAACTTAAAGTGTCGTGGTGGAAGATACCAGTTATCAAGGCCTTCATGGAGGGGGTAAAGAGAATACACCCTCCGATAGCTAACCCAGCTCCCGGATGGGACTTAAATGTGGTACTTTCTAGACTCATGGGCCCTCCTTTCGAACCCATGCACAAGGCAACTCTTAAAGACCTCACTCTTAAGACTGCTTTCCTAATAGCTATCACCTCCATTAGGAGAGTAAGTGAACTACAGGCTCTTTCTGTACTAGACCCCTTCGTAACAGTTCACAAGGATAAGGTGGTTCTACGCACACACCTAAGGTTTGCACCAAAATTCATCTCGAAATTTCATGTAAACCAGTCAATAGAACTACCAACGTTCTTTCAAAACCCTTCCAGCTTGGGAGAAAAAAATCTGCATACACTAGATGTACGCAGAGCTGTCATGTTCTACATGGAAAGAACCAGACCACTGAGAAAGACTAATCAGCTCTTTGTCTCTGTGGCAGCAGGAAGAGAAGGAGATGCAGTTTCAAAGTCCACTATATCTAGATGGATTGTTCAATGCATCACTCTCTGTTACACTCTTGCTAAGAGAGAACTACCCTTCAAGCCAAGAGCACATTCCACTCGAGGCACTGGGGCTTCCATAGCGTTCATTGCAAATGTTCCGCTTGAGTCCATCTGCAAAGCGGTTACCTGGAGTTCTGTGCACACCTTTACAAAACACTACTGCCTAGATGCACACTCTAGATCTGACTCCCAGGTGGGACAGGCAGTATTAAGACATCTTTTCTCTACTGTTCCTTCTCATAACCCACCGCCAACTCCGGGTACTGCTCGCTAGTCTATGCACAGCATGTGATTCTAAGCAGATTAACAAACATCAGAAGACAATGCATCACTTACCGTAAAAGTATTTCTGATGGTTGTATCTGCTTAGATTCACATGCGCCCACCCTTCCTCCCCGCTCGGATGGAAGGAACATAGACATCCTTTTCTATATTTCTCTATTTTCTGTACTCACTCACGTCTAGAAGGCTCCCTCAGGGCAGAAAAATACAAACAGAGGGACCTCGACGCGTGAGGGATTGTGGGTACAACGCACGTCACTATAGGGATAGTGTTACAGACACGCCTTGTCGACGTCCCCTTTTCGACTACGAAAAACAAAATGCAATACTCCGCAGTGACCACTGGATGTCGGACCTATGCACAGCATGTGAATCTAAGCAGATACAACCATCAGAAATGCTTTTACGGTAAGTAATGCATTGTCATATATATTACTGGCACGCCCTGTGTCGACGCCCATTTTCGAGTTTCGAAAAACAAACTGTAATACTCCAACTTCCACTAAATGTCGGCCTATGCACAGCATGTGAATCTAAGCAGATACAAGCATCAGAAATACGATTACAGTGAGTAATGTATCCCATATATAAATACATGTTTTTATTCGAAGAAAAAGAGAGGCTGAGTTGTGGGATAATGCTGCGTGTATAAACAGAAGTTGCAGTGCATTGGTCAAAGAATTATATATTGCATGGCACAAAAAAAATCTCTGTCCAATTGTGCAATTAGTTACCAGCTTCTTCACTATTTGTCCATTAACACAGTCCTTTTTATGAGCTGCATCTTGACCATGTACTGTGAGGTGTAAGAAATGCGAGATGGACAAGAAGCATTTTATTAAATAATATGGGTGAGATAAACGCCTCACTTTCCCATACCCAACAAGGAATTCACTACCTGTCAAACTAAGACTAAAGGAAAAGACTCTAATGTCAAAAGGTATCTGTCCCTCACACTTATACACACAGCACAATCATACAGGTATTATATGACCATTCAAACTCAACAAAATGACAATTATATTCAAACATAAACTTTGTAACCATGTATTTTTGTAACCATGGTCAGATCCCCTTTTTCAGGATCAATTCAGGATTTTCCAAAGCACAACTCAATGAAGTTATTTTCAATAGCCAAGTTCTGCAAATACAACAGAGTTCTTTTCACTTCATAGGTCCTTCACTTTGTACTTGGATTGTCTTATTGATAATAAGGAATTATCACTCTTCAAAATGATTGTCAAAGTTTCCACAAGCTCTTGCTCTTTAAACCAAACAGACTGTCTTCACACTTCTATATTTACAACGTCAGTATTTAATATAACTTATCTTCTTTAAAAAAACAACTGCTTTCAAATTTCTTCTTCATAAATAGTGTTGTCAGAAAGGTTTTAGCACAGTTCATCATAACACATTAGTGAACTTGCCACACTCTTTCTGCCACAACCTTCGACCACACTGCAGTACTTTAATTATCTTCTTTCTGGTCCACTAACCTACCAGGACTAACCACGAATAGTCCCTTTCCATGTATACTCGCCTGCCAGGATAAAAATCCTAACACTTTTACAAGTACTCTGTGGTGAGGCTTGCTTTAAACTTAAGAAAAATCTTTGACTTTCAACAACAACATTGGGGTACACAACTTCTTCCATAAGGGTAACATGCACATTAACACTGTTGTTCCACTGATTTGTTAGCCACATGCATTGGAGGTTGTATTCCTCTCCTTCTTGATGATTTCTACAAGAAGAGCTTCTCCCCTGCCACCTTTTGGTTTCCTTCTACAACACCAGTTAGTTGTTGGTAATGTCTCTTTTCCAAGTTTTCCCTTTTTGGAAAGTTGTATCCCCTTTTATTTATAATTGCCTTTCTTTGGCTTAGGCAATGCTGAATATCTCTAGTTATCTGTCTATTACAGAGTGCCCCTGGGTTACACAATGAAGGCCAACTCACCAGTCTTTCCCTGCACTTCTGTTCGACCCGCTGCTGTTTTAACTTCTTCTCTCGTCGGGACTTGGGCATCTGACTGCTCCGGTCACACTACCATTGCTTGTGCCTTCTGCAGAGGGAGCCTGCTTTGCTCCCTGCATGCTCCGGTGAATGCCATCCACTGGAGTAATACACAGAATTAGGAGGGCTCCATACTCCCATGGGACAGCCAGTCTCGGCATCGCTTCCCGCTGTGCAATCTATGCACTTCTGATTCCTGACTCCTATGACTCTGGGCACTGTGTCCCGATAAAAACACAGCAGAAGCTCCTGGGTCTTCTTCTTTCTGCTTCTGCTGCTCCCACTGTTGCTGTCTAATGACCTGCACCTGAGCGGGGCTTTAGATATCTAAATGTTACGCTCAGGTGTGGATCATGTGAGGGATCAGTAATGCGATCGGACAACTGCTTGTAGTTTTCTCAAAGTATAACATTTTATTAAAGTAAACGTTTTCAAATAAAGCCTTGCTTGCCCTACTCTACCGAGAAATTCCTTACCTAGTCGAAAGACTAAGGGAACAATCTTTAGCATGGGTAAACTGGCCTTCACTATAAACAATAATCGCACATAGAAAATGATAAAACAATACCAAATAATACAAAATGTTGAACAATATTTGGATAACCTTCAACTGCCCTGGGTAAGATCTTTTTCCTAGGCTTCAGAGTCAACTTCAAAAATGTGCAAAAGAAAAGTCTTGAACCAGTTCTTATCAGTTCCAAGTCAAAGCAAAAGGTCATCAAACAAAACAAATCCACTGGCAACAATTCTTTGATATTGGTTGAAAAGATCCCCTTCCAATTCCGGCAAAGAAAATAGCACCAATGGTAATCGAGCTTATGACGATAAATGGTCTTCTCTTCAATCAGATTTAACACAGTTCAAAAGAATATGTAATATCTACTTTCAGGACTTCTCCAGCTACAACTTTACCATTGGTTAGGACTTCTTCAGTATATTTGGTGTATTTGTCAGGATGCTTCTCTTTTGGTTGCTGTTTCCCTTTCAACAACCACCCTTCTACTATTGTTATTTTGAGATCAGTCGCCCTTGTCTCCCAGTGTGCCACTACTTGAAACCACTTCAATGCGACATGCTTTGACAACTTTGTATACCATAACAGTTCAGGTACTTCCGCTACTGCTTTGTACTTCTTAATTGTCATGCAAAGTCTGACAAGACACTGCAACCTTTTCAGGTAGGCAAGGCACTTTTCCCTTCAATGGCTTTCTAGAAGGGGGCAGCCTCTTTGCCTCTTCCGTCTGTCTGACTGCAACAAGGATATCCTGCTTCTGCCCATAAGACTTTATACTCATCCATCCCTTCTCCGTTCCTCCATCCTTGTGGGCGTCCCCAAACATGGGGACGGTACCGGAACCTTTGGCAGTGAAAAATTGAGCTTCCCCTTTAAATTAATTTAGTACAGTGTGCAGGGCGTGGCACCAAACATCGGAAGTCTCCTGAGGCCCTGCCCATTGGCACCTCACCTCCGTCCCTTTTTCCGCACGGACGATGTCAGACCTGGCAGCTAAACGCAGAGACATTTTCAGCTTTTTGCGTGCTCCTTCTTCTTTGTTTTTTTATTCTTCTTAATCTTCCTTCGGTGTCTTGACTCCCCAAGTGCATGTCAGCTGTATGAGTCTTCACAAGATGCGCATCCTGCGATCGCCCGTTCCCAGCCTTGCACCCCTATGTGCTCTGTCTTGAGTGCCTGGGGTCCGACCATTGCTGGGACGTGTGTGCAGCCTGCAGCGCTCTCGGTCACCAGGCTTTGAAGAATCAGCTTTCCCGCTGGAAGGAGATCTTCCATTCTTCTCCTCTGGGTCTTCTGAAAGAGTTTGTCACCAGGACCCCATGTCAAGACAAGGGAGGTCCTTTGTTTAGCAAGGCCCATCAGTACAGAGACTCCTTCCATGGTTTCCACTGCGAAGGGGACCTTGAATTCTGGTTCTGCCAGACCCGAGGTCTTTAAGGCTACATGCTCCCAAGCTGAGTGGCCATGGGGCTTTTCCGAGTGGTCCACATAGGGACAATCCAGTTCGTCCTCTTCTGCCCCAGGGGGCAAAGGAACCTTGTGTTCTACCTCCAAAACGACTACCAGCTCCATAGCTGAGGGCACCCTGCCCCCCAGAGCATTGTGCAGGGCGATTCGACTACCGGCCTGAGGGCTGAGGGCTCTGAGCCCACCAGAGCCATCTCTGAGGTCGACACTCAGAGGTGTTGGGGGTCCCCCAGCCTGAGCAGGCCCCTCAGGAGTCAGGGGTGTTGGCGGATGTTCTGGCCCGGGGTACCACAAGTTGTTCGGCTATTCCCCTTCAGAAAGAAGTCCTGCAGGTGGCGAGGAAGGTCTGGGTGAAGCCCCGGGCCAACACCCAGATGAACAAGAATTTGTATGGCCGGTTCCGGCTTTTGGATGGGGAACCAGTGCTCCTGGCCTCCCACCCTCAGCCGCACTTTTCAGTGGCGGCGGCGGCAGCATCCTTGTATACCAAGCCATGGTCTTCTTCGGCAGGGGCCTCCTCCAGTTGTCTTTCCAAGGAGGACAAAGCCCTTGAGCCTTTTGGCGAATGTTGCTACCTCAACTCCGGTCTGCACTTGAGTTCAACAGACGACAAAATGAGAAAAGCAATGCAACTGTACCGAAAGAGTCTAACCCTCCGCAGAGGGATTTTTCACCTTGACAAAGCACGCCAAGATATTCGCCTTCCAGGAGTAGACCACAGAAAAGGGTACGTTCACCCGAGCCACCGCGCAGGTCTACGAGCAGGACACTCGGTGCTTCACCGACAAGGGTCCCTTCTCCGGCATTGTCGCACAGGACAAGGTCTCCAGCTAGAGATCCAACGATTGTACCATCCTCTTTTTCGGTTTCAGACTGGCAAGAAGATCCTTTCAGAGAGTTTTCTGAGCCGGAAGAAGGCGAGATCAGGCAAGAACCGGACACTAGTGAATGGGACGATTACATTGTCGAAAAGCCCAGAAAGAAAGATTCTCTGGGCGGCTCTTCACCGCCGGATGATCTCCTCACCCCAGGAGTCACAACTCCACATCAACGTGTTGGAACTCAGGGCCATTCGGTGGGCACTGAAAGCTTTCCTTCCGGTAATAGCGGGGCAGGTACTCACTGTACAGACAGACAACACGACCTCCATGCACTACACAAACAAGCAAGGAGGCACAAGGTCAGAGATCTTGTCTCAAGAAGCTCAACTACTATGGGCATGGGCCCTGCATCACGGAGTCCAAATCAAGGCGGAACAACTTCCGGGAGTGGAGAATGTCCTAGCGGACAAGCTGAGCAGGGACTACACTTCTTCTCACGAGTGGGAGCTGGACGAGAAGGAAGCCCAACGGATTTTCGCTTTATAGGGCCATCCGCATCTCGATCTTTTTGCCAACAGAGCCAACAAGAAATGCAAAATGTTCGCCTCCAGGTACCCAGAGAGTTTGTCAGTAGGAGACGCGTTCTCAGTGGATTGGACGGGGAAATTACTATATGCCTTTCCCCCCGTTCCCCTCATCTCCAGGATACTATGCACACTAAGAGAGCAGAAGTGTTCAATGATCCTAATTGCACAGACTGGGCACGGCAGGTCTGGTACTCGACCCTTCAGCACCTGCTCCGATGGCCCCCGATTTGCCTCAAGGCGCACCAGTATCTATTGACGCAACAGAACCACAAGGTACTCCATCAAGATCCAGCGAGCCTGTCTCTCAAGGCTTGGCTCCTGAGCAGTGCAAACTGATGAATTTCAATCTGCCTGCAGAATGCTGGGATATAATCAGGGCCTCAAGGGCGCCTTCTACACGCATTACTTACACTAGGAAATTGACTTGTTTTTCCAAGTGGTGTGAGACATATGCTGTTGATTCTCTCATCGCTTCGGTTGAGCAAGTACTTCCCTACTTATTGCACTTAGCCAAAGTAGGTCTTTCGCTGTCTTCAATCAAGGTCCACCTGTCAGCCATTACGGCATACATGACGGCGCCGGAGACGCAGTCCTTACTCTCCTTCGGGCCGTTAAGGTCTTCCTTAAAGGACTTCTACGTACATACCCACCTACACCGGTTCGAGCCTGGAGCTTGAACACGGTGCTAACAACCCTCATGGAGTCTCCTTATGAGCCCATCCACAGGTGTGACATAAAGTTCTTATCATGGAAAACGGCTTTCTTAATAACCATTACTTTGGCCAGGAGGATCAGTGAGTTACAAGCCTTATCTTCTGAACCTCCCTTCACCTTGTTCCATAAGGACCGTGTCATTTTAAGACCACACCCTAAATTCCTTCCAAAGGTAGTATCGGAAATGACGCTCACAGAACGCATTGTCTTACCAACTTTCTTCCAGAACCATTCTTCAGAAGCAGAACGAACATTGCATTCTCTGGGCATAGCAAGAGTTTTATTTGCAAAGGTCTAGAGAGTTCCTTTCTTCAAATAGGCTGTTCATCGCCTTCTCTGGCCATACAAAGGGCCAGCATATTTCCAAACGAGGTCTGGCGCGCTGGGTCTCTTCTTGCATCACCCACTGCCATCAGACGAAAGGCGACCCCCTTTCCAAACCACCCTCAGCGCACTCCACCAGAGGGAGAGCGGCGTCAACAGAATTCCACACAGGGGTGGACCTGAAGGACATATGCAGAGCCGCCACATGGAGCACTCTGCACACGTTCGCTAAACACTACTTCCTGGCTGAAGATACCAACAAAGAAACTGCAGTTAGACAGGCAGTGCTCTGCCATCTCTTTGCATAAGGTATGACCAGCCTCCTTTTCCCACCTTTCCCGGAGAATGTAACCGTTGTGTTGCTGCATGGTAAAGGTTTGATCAGAAATATGTTTTTTCTGTATTTGCATACATGGATATGATGGTGGCATATTTTGTTTAACTGCTTGGTATTCTATTCAACATCTGAATCTATGAAAGCTCCAATGCTGGAGAAGTCTTAGTTACCTATCTGTAACTGTATTTCTCCAGCATTGGTATCTTTCATAGATTCACATGTGCCCATCCGACTCCCCTGAGAGGCGGCTCCTACGCTCAGCATCCATCATACTGTAGTCTCTACGGTTCAAAATCTGAATATGGCTGCCTGGGGCAGAGCTTAAACCCTGCCACCTCATTGGTTGGGGTCATAAAGGACCAAAGTGAGGTGGAGGGACTACAGAATAGAATGGCTCATAGGCCATAATGGGCTATGTACATGCATTGCTATGTAGCAATGTGTGTATATTAAAAAGAAATGTAATACATTTTTTTTAGCACCGAGGTTTCCCAGTCTGACGACGGGGAATATTTCTGACAACGGGGAATATTCAAGCATGTGAATCTATGAAAGGTACCAATGCTGGAGAAATACAGTTACAGGTAAGTAACTAAGACTTCGACAACCACAAGTTTTTCCCAAGCTGTATCCACCAATTTGGCTCCTTCTTCTCTGGAAATGGGTTTTACCCCTTATCCAAGATCTGATTATTTCAGAGCTTTATCCTCTAGATATGAGGAAGGGGAGGACTCTGACACTGAGAGACCTTTTGGGTTACAAACAACAACAGTACCCATTCCTCAGGAACTAATTCCTGAGGAGAATAGATTGAAAGATCAACAAGAATCTTTACAAGATGCCAGTGGCATAGATACCTCTCCAGCGGCAGAATTTGCCAGACCACAACCTGAGGAACATGCAGAAATGCCTTACAGAGCCCTTATGGCTAGACATGTGCAATTTATGGGTTGGACAACACCTGCACCCTCCTTCCAGCAAGATGATCTTACTGACATCTTAGATAAAGGGCATCAAGAAGACCCTATAGTCCCTTTTCATGCTGCTTTGCAGAGAAAAATAGCTGCAAATTGGGAGACACCTGAAGTTATCCCTGCAGTAAATAAAACGCTCTCTGCGAAGTACAGAGTGTCAGCCTCAGACCCTGAATATTTAAGTAAGCACCCAACTCCAGAGAGTTTGGTAGTGCAGGCAGCGGGGTCGTCAAATAGTAAGTCGGCATACCCCACTATACCACAAGACAGAGACGACAAAAGATTTGATGCCATGTCTAAAAAAGTCTTTTCAGCATGCAGTATGGCACTTAAGTCTATTAACGCCACTTGCACGCTAGCTAGATTCAGCCACACCCTTTGGGAGTTGCTTCATCAGCGGCTGACTCTCTCCCAGAAGGGGAGGAACGAGACGCATTCTTGAACATCATCAAGGATGGGAAAGATGCGATGTGCGAGTCCCTCTAAACCGGTATCAACTCTGCTGACAGCATCAGCAGAGCCATGGTGGCGAGTACCACAATCCGCAGATTTGCGTGGTTGCGGAAGTCTGGTTTTGCTCCTGATGTGCAAGCCAGGCTTCTGAATATGCCCTTTTACAGCACCTCCCCATTTGGCAAAAAGGCTGATGACAGCCTGGAGAAATTGCAAACCTCAAAGGCGGCAGCAAAATCCCTTGTAACTGCAATCCGTCAAACTCCAAATCACCCCACAGGTACGTCCTGGAGGGGGAAGCCCTTTTATTTTTACTCTGCATTCGAAAAAGGCAGAGGGCAGCCAGCTCAAAGGGACCAGAGACCATTCACCCATGGTGGACGGGTCAAAGGTACCAAACCTGCCTCAGCAGGTGCTACTTTACCCTCAGCATCCGCGTCAGTTGCTTCTAAACCCCTCTGAGGTCTCCCCTCACAAAACACCAGTAGTGGGCAGGTTAACTCAACATCTGACAAAATGGCAGGCTATTACGCCAGATGCTTGGGCATTGGAAACAGTTGCCCAAGGTTACTGCCTGCCTTTCCTACACACTCCTCAGAGACATCCACCAGGGGACAACTCTTTGAAGCTTCCAGACCCGCTCTTTATGCAGGAGATTTCAACCTGCTAGAGAAAGGTGCCATAGAACCGGTACCTGTAGCGGAGAGGAACAAGGGTTGGTATTCCCCCTATTTTCTAATACCGAAGAAAGACGGAGGATTGAGACCCATCTTGGACTTGCGAGAATTAAACAAATTCCTCAGGAAAGACAAGTTCAAGATGGTAACCCTTTCTCAGATCCTTCAGGCCCTCCAGCTTCAGGACTGGTTGGTATCTATAGACCTTCAGGGTGCTTACTTTCATGTGCCCATCCAGCACAAGCACAGGAAGTACCTGATTTTTGCCATTGGCAACTCTCATTATCAATTTCGAGTTCTGCCATTTGGGCTGACCTCCGCCCCAAGGGTCTTCACCAAGCTAATGGCGGTTGTGGCTGCAAGTCTAAGGAGGGAAGGGATTCATGTCTACCTCTACCTGGACGACTGGTTGATCATAGAAGCGGCCCCGGAACAAGTTCAGATCCATCTAGATCATGTTTCCCACTTCCTCCACAAGCTGGGCTTCTCAATCAACTTAAAGAAGTGACAGATGATACCATCACAGAGACTCCAGTTCATTGGAGAAGTCCTGGACACATCCCAGGGAAAAGCCTTGCCACCAGAGATGAAGGCTCAAGATATTCTACAGATGGTCATCAAGTTTCAAAATGCCCAGTGTCTACCAGCCTTCGACTTTTTTGAGCTTGCTCGGCCTCATGGCATCCTGCATTTTTCTAGTGCCAGAGGCTTGCCTGAGAATGAGATCTCTCCAGTGGGCGCTAAGGACCTAATAGTCCCAATACTCAGGAAAGATGTCAGATCTCCTATTAATCCCGGACAGAGTGGCTGGAGACCTTCAGTGGTGGGCCTGCCGGGAGAACATCTTGAAAGGAGAACAGTTTTGGCAACCATGGCCAGAGATAACAGTAGTCACGGACGCTTCACTCACGGGGTGGGGAGCCCATGCCAACGACTTGACCATCAGCGGTCGTTGGTCTCCATCGGAAGCCAGACTACACATCAACCTATTAGAGCTGAGAGTGATAGACTAGCCCTGAAGGCTTTCCTACCATCAGTACAGGGAAAGAATGTCCTGATAATGACAGACAACACAGTGGCCATGCATTACCTCAACAAAAGAGGATGCGTAGGGTCACTGCCACTGTGCAGAGAGGCGATGCAGCTCTGGTTCTGGGCAAATCAAGAAGGAATCTCTCTATCGGCAGTTCACCTAGCCGGAGAGAAGAACTCGATGGCGGAAGCTCTGAGCAGGCAGAACACAGTCTCCCACGAGTGGGAACTAACTCAGGAAGTCCTTCAAGAGATCTTCGCCCTTTGGGGAACCCCTCAAGTGGATCTGTTCGCCACCAGTATCAACAGGAAGTGCGATCAGTATTGCTCAAGGGAATTTCCCCCGAGAGGAGCTCCAGGGGACACGTTCGTGGTGGACTGGGAGTTTCCAATTCTGTACGTGTTTCCTCCAGTCCCAGTCATTCCTCAAATGATCAGGAGGTTGAGGAGATTCTGGAAACCCATGATCCTAATTACCCCGGATTGGGCCAGGAGAACATGGTACCTCTCCTGTATCTTCTAGACATGTCCATCTGTCCTCTGATTCGTCTTCCGCAAAAAGAGGATCTTCTCTCGCAGAAGGGAGGTCGGGTTCTCCATCTGGATATCAGTACCTTCAACCTTCATGCCTGGTTTCTGAAAGGTTGAGATACAAGGATTGGGACTTCCCGGGTGATGTAATGGAGGTATTGCTTTCAGCAGAAGGCCAGCAACAAAATCTTTATACCGCTGCTGTTGGAACAAATTTTGCAGCTGGTGTAGTGAAAAGAATATTGAACCCTTTTCATGTAGTACACCAATGGTGTTATCTTTTTTGCTATATTTGGCAAATTCGGGTCTTCAAGTTGGCACAATCAAGGGTTACCTCGCAGCACTGTCATTCTTCAAGCGCACTGCGGAAGAGCCTTCATACTTCAAATTGCCCATAGTGATTCAATTTCTGAAAGGGTTAACTAATGTTTTCCCCCCCAACTCCTTTTCAAGTTCCACTGTGGGATTTAAACCTAGTCTTGAAATTTCTAATGGGCACTCCATTTGAACCCCTCCATTCCTGTTCTTTTTTTTAAAAACAATTTTTATACATTTTTTAACAACAATCAAAGAAAACATAAACCAAACTTGGCAGCACGTGTTATACAATTCACATAGCTCGTGTCATATTTGGCCATAGCTGCTAATTACCCCATACCCACCCATCTTCCCTTGAGCCTATTCCGTTCTGTGGTCCGCCATATCCTCTAGAGATGTTCTCCCTTCTTCGTCTTGGGAGGTGTCACCCCCACTTGAACCTGCCTCCTACTATCAATGTGTCTGCCTCTTCTTCCCCCCCCTCTATTGGCTGCCTCGGTCCAGACTGCTGTTTCAGTTTCAGCCCATTTCTTAAGATCGTTCCACTAGACCTCTATCTTTGGTCACCTGCATGATTTCCAGCCCATGGCGATTCTGCGCTTAGCCAATAATTAAGCTAGGTCTTTAAGTTTACCCACATGCTTTAGCTTGCGTGATCTAGGGAACCCCCCATCATGCATGCCCACACCAACCCCACCACTAGCGTGATGCCTTTTTCTGCTAGGCGGTGGGCCACTTCTTTCCAGAATTCGCCAATTTCTGGGCACGGCCAGAACATATGCGTCATCCCAGCATTCTCTTCCCCACATTTGGGGCATAGTTGTATTCCTGCGTTCTTAAATTGGGCTATCCTCTGGGGGGTCATATATGCTCTGTGCGTTACATACAGCTGGATTTGTGGCAACCTCACATTCCTGGACACCTTTTTATTGTACCTTTGAGCCCTTTCCCACTGCCCGTCATTCATGTTGGGGAGTTTTATACCACCTTTATCATATGTATTCTGTAGTTTCCACAGGGCTACTCTGTTCCAGGTGTTGTGCCAGATGAAGCCTCTGCATATCCCCTGGAGTCTAACAAAGAACCGTTTAGGTATCCAATATGGTATATTCCCGAAAAAGTGCATCAGCCTCGGTAATACTACCATTTTCAACAAAGTCTCCCTTCCCATCATAGCCAGTGGGAGCTTAGCCCAGAATGTCATGCTGTTCTCAATGTTTGCTACTGCCTTTTCTGTGTTATATATATGTTCATTCTCAACAGCATGATAGATGTCTGTTCCCAGGTATCTAAAGGTTTGGTCTCCCAGGGTATTTGTAGAGTGGGTAGGTGCTCCTGCAGAATCCCCTTGTATCTCCACAGGGGGAATATGCATGACTTTTTAGGGTTGACTGCAATGCCTGAGAGCGACGTGAATCGCTCCATAACTTCTAGGATGTACTGTAGGTTTTCCTCCGGGTATCTCAAGTACAGAAACATATCATCTGCATACAATGATATCAGATGTGGCCCTCCTTTGGTGAATTTTCCCACCTCTCTGTATTGTTGTCTTGGCTATAGCTAGAGGTTCTAGTGCAAGAATATATAGCATCGGGGACAAGGGGCACCTCTGTCTTGTACCTCTGCCAAGTTTCCATCTGTCTGAGATGACAGCTCCCGTCTTAACTCTGGCCAATGGTGAGCTATACAATAGCTTCACCAATTTCATATATTCTGGCCCTATTCCATGGTATACCGTCATTTCATCGATGGGCTTTTCATCGCTGAGTTTTTTGCAGCAATTTTTTTTGGTGTGTGTCTAGGGGAATATTAAAATAAACGGATGGGGGTTTGGGGATTAACCCCCACAAAAAAAAAAATCGATGTTTTTTTTTTTCGAAAAAAAATCCACGCCAAAAAACCCTGCGATGAAAAGTCTGTCGATGAAATCACATAGAACCCTATTCCACATTCCTGTAAGGCTGCAATCGGCCACGGCCATCTGACTGAGTCGAAGACCCTCACTGCGTCTAAGGAAACGATTGCAGCTTCCTGCCCCCCGCCCTCCGTCTGTTCCACGACCCGGTGAAGTCTCCTAAGGTTATCAGATATCCTTCTATGCGGGACATATCCAGTCTGATCAGGATGTATGTTTGCTTATGGCCTGTCTCATTCTCCCTGCCAACACAGCTGTAAGAATCTTGCTATCCTGGTTCAGCATGGACAGCAGTCTATACGATACGCGGTCTGTGCTTGGTATATGGGGTTTGAGGATCAAGATGATTATCGCCTCTCGCAGGGACTCTGGCAGCGTTTCTATTTCAATAGCCTCATTCAGCATTGCCAGCAACGAGGGCAGCACCCCTGTTTTATATGTTTTATAAAACTTGCTAGGGAATCCATCTGCCCCCGGGGCCTTGAAGGTGGGTAGTGCCTCGATTGCTGCCTTTAATTCCTCCAGTGTGATTGGGGCGTCTAAGTTCTCTTTCTCCTCAACGCTCAATTTGGGCAGGCCAATGTCCTTCAGTGTTTCTACTATCTCGTCCCATTCACCGCCCTCCGTATCTTCATACAATTGTTTGTCAAACTCAAGGAACCCTTCATTCACTCCCTCCTGGGTATCAAGTATCTGTCCTTTCTCCCCATGTACTGCTCTGATTGTCTGTCTCTCGCTTTTATACAACCATGCCAGCAGCCTCCCCGGTTTGTCCCTGCCAGCATGCTGTCTCCATGTATTTCTTATAATTTAAGTTACTTAGCTGCTCCCAGTGCTCTTCACATACTTGCCGTAATATTTTACAGTATCTGCCCTTTCTGGGGTGTCATCCTCTCTCTGCATGACCGCCTCAAGTCCCTCTTCTGCTGTTACTCGCCACTCTGAGTAGGCCGAAGATACAGAGATAATGACCTTGGAGATGTTGGTGGTATAGGATTCCGAACTCAGCCTTCCATCCCAGCTCCCCTGAGTACAAGACTCAGGCTTCCTCAAAGAGGGGCTCTTTTCCACAATGTACCTCTCTGCTGTTTTAGTTAGAACAGACAGAGATGTCAATTGAATAAAAGAGCGGTGAAAACACACACCGCCAATACCAATGCTGCAAAAGAATACCAAGATATTAGACAGTGTTGATAGTATGCAAGTAATTAGAACAGATGAAATGATGGGACAACTACCTATATAGATATTGGAGTGGAGTTGAATTTCCCCAGGAATGATCTAAATGAAGAATAACACAAATGAGTGGAATTGAACTAATTCAGTATCAGTTCCCACTATAGCTATAGGATTGATTAATCACTGACCTGAAATGAGTCCAGGATTCTGAAGACAACGACAGGAGAAAATAACAAACAGGGAAGTTAGTACAGGTAAGTAACCCCGAACGGCACGAGGGACGCACTAGTGCCGGGTTGGTGCAGTTCAGGAGGGCGTTCATGTGCACTTAAGAGCAATCCCAAGAAAAGTCACTCAATGTCCCAGAATCCAACAGAAGACAATATCCAAGGAAGGTAATAGATATGTACCTGAGTACACGAGTATAGCTGAGTAGTTGTTGAGATGATCCGGATAGAAGACGGCAATTGAAGAGCAAAGCGGCAGCTGGGAAGAACCGCCAAAGAAGAGAGCCGTATCCAGTAGCGTTCCGAGTCCAACAACCAGATGAGCACGACAGGAATAAAGGATGAGACGAGGCAATACAAAAGTCAGGCAAAGGGTCAAAACCAGGAGTTCAGATAAGGATTCGTGTAAGGAAACACGAAGAGGAAACGGTACAAAAACCGCGTGTAGCTGGTAACGCTAATTAGCAGCAACGAGCCCCTTGGAAGACAGTGATTTTATAGTCGTAAGAGGGGCGTGGCTTGCTGAACATCTTCCACGTACAAGACGTGTCAGGTGACCTGGAGTGCGTCGACGTTTGTACAGACGCCATGGTAGCTTGTACCTGGACCATAGAGGAGCCTGTAAAGAAGTTGTATTTTGCAAGGATGCCCGGGGGAAGTCTGAAGTGTAACATCTGCCTTCTGCAGCCCTTGCAATATGCCTCCTTGCAGCCCTCTGGATTTTGCTATGGCTGATCCCCTTACCACCACTTTCAGTGCCTCCCATAGAGTGCTAGCCAATTTCACACTTCCGGTATTCTTCTCGAAATATTCTATTATCTCTTCCCAAAGGTCTTCTCTAAATACTGTATCTCTTCAATGCTTCGGCCCGCAGCCGCCACTTTGGGATTCTGGCTCGGGGGGGGGGGGGGGCTTTGGTGTTGCCATGTTAAGATCAGCGGTGAAGGGTCTGAGAGGACTCTCACTTTATATTCCATTTGCACTACCTCTTCTATTATTTCCATGGAGGCAAACGGATTGTCCGGCCGTGTGTACAAATTATGTGGGGCTGAGTAATGTGAGTACTGTCTATCATGTGGATGGTGTAGCCTCCACATATCTTCTAGTTTGAAGTCTCTTAATAGGGTCTTCAAGGTTCTGGCTGCCGGGGCGGGTTTATCTAATTTCCCATCTGACCTGTCTACCTTGGGATCCAGCATGCAGTTGAAGTCACCGCCCCATATAACCGCTCCTCCTAGATAGGGGGATATTTTACTATATAAAGTCTTAAAGTAGGCTACAGTATCTTCGTTCGGGGCGTATGTGTTAATGATACATATTTCTCTGTTTTCTATCTGGCCCCGCACCGCTATCATCCTCCCATCCGGTTCCACTGCAGATTGTAGTAGTTGAAAGGGGGCATGCGGTGCCACCAGGTAATTACCCCTCTGGCGTATGCCGAATATGTTGCCCCCAAGGTGGTTCCCTTCCATGTCTTATGATTTCTAATTTCTCCCTAGTGAGATGAGTGACCTTATTTCTCTTCAAGTAACTGTTTAGCCCCCTGACATTCCAGGTAGCTATCTTAAGGTCTCCCATCATTCATCCATACCCAGACACGCCACTATCCTCCTTTGTCTTCTGTATCTTCTGCCGCGGCGCGTGGACATAGGCTCGTTCCTAACTAAAGTCACTGCACACACCCCCATCTCCCTCCCCTCCATCCACCCTTCCCGTTCCCAACTGTTTCCCAGCTCCATCCCTGGATCTCAGGCTATCCCGCATTTAGTCCTTTCTCGGTGGTGCCGATATTAGGAACTCAGCAGGGGGTTACCAAACTATCGATAACCTAGCTAAACTGTCTATAGTGGTATAAGAGCGAGTCCATCGCGTCTCCCGCAATTTTACAATATTGCGCCATGCTCGTTTACGTCTACTAATTCAACCTGCAGCGTATCTATCCCAGCTGGCACTGCCCTAGCTTATATTCAAGTCCCAGTGTCACATTTTATACAGCACCTCGATTATTGCAGTCGCTGTCTCATTTTTCCGATCCGTCTTCTTTCTGGTTGTCTGTTCCCATCGGGCAATTCTGGGCATCTAACCACTCTGTCGCATCCTCAGGGGTATCAAAGAACAGGGCCCTGTTTTTGTGGTACACTTTCAGTTTCGCCAGGTACATCAGCATATATATGTACCCCGCCTCTCGCAATCTTTTCTTCACTGTCCCATAGTTAATTTGCTGTCTCTGCACCAAGAGTGTGTAGTCTGGATACGCCATAATAGTCGCGGATGCCCTTTGTATCGTGCCACCTTTCTGGAAGTGTTCCAAGGTCTTCTCCCTGTCTCGGTAATTCAGGATTTTGGCAATTATTGGTCTTGGGAGGGGCTCCCAGCAGTGGCTTCCTTGTTAAGGCTCTCTGTGCTCTTTCCACCGCAAATCCTTGGGTGAGCGCCCCTCCCCCTATTTCTTGCAGCAACATTGTCTCGACATAGTCCGTTGGGTTTCATCCCTCTTCACCTTCCGGTAGTCCCACGATACGTATGTTATTTCTCCAAGCGCGTCCTTCAGCTTCCTCTGCTCTATTTTCCAAGTTGCTCATGTGTTGTTTCAGGATGTGAATCTCCGATGTATGGGACGCACATGCGGCTGTGTTTCAGGGCAGTTCTTTTTCCAGTTCGCCTGTGCGTTCTGCTATCGCTCTAACATCTTGTCTGAGTAGATTCACCTCCTCCTGAACTGTGCCAACTTTGAGTTCCAATGCAGCCTTGAGTTCAACCATGGCTGATTCCAGTTTAGTTTCCCACGTTAGTTTCAGGTCTGCAATCGCTTACAGGATCTGCTGATCCTTGCTTGCTGGGGTAGTGTCAATGGGGGGGCGGGTCTTCTCCTTGCTCCTTGCCCCTTCTGTCGGCTGCAGTGTCCTTGCGAATTCCTCCAACGTGGGTTGTTTCCCTTTGTCTTGGTCTGCTTGCTCGCCATCTCAGTGTCGTCGTGTGCTCAGTTCAGGCGATTGAGGGTGTAGCCTCCGATACTTCAAGTCTGTTTTACAGTTAGCACTGTTTCATGAGGGTTCGCGCCTAGATTATTTATTTGTCATTGAAGCCATACGGGGAGATTTGAGAGTGTTTATATTATCCTGCTTATGCAAGGCCTGATACTCGGACCGAGACTACAATGCGCCGTACTGCCATCTTGCGCATAGTTTGTCAACATATGTCTACCAGGATCTTCTGTTCCCCAATGTCTATAGATCCTGCCTCTTGTTTTACTGGGGCGCCATCTACAATCTTCCGGGCGATGTTAGACTGATGTTAGGAGAGGGCCCCATTCTCGTTCGCGCAGTGTCTGAGACTTTCGTTCTGTCCTCCGTATGTGGCTCTGCTGTGGTCCCTCGGGCCTGTGGTTTAGTTATTTGGATTCTGGTCGCCACTGCGTGCCCCCACAGGTTTCTCGACAGGCCGTCCGGAATACTAGTCTTTTCAGTTATGTTGAGGTGTCCCTATGCACGCACACAGGTGGGTACCATTGGACTCCAGCCAGGGGCTATACAGTATCAACTGTTATGCAGACCGGAAATGAAATAATGCTGTGCCCCACGTTGGTTCGCTTGTCCGGGCTATGTTTTACCCCATCGCTTACTCGTAGGCCAGTGATGTCTCCATGCGGGGCTGAAACACCCTCTTGCGCAGTTACTTATTGTGCAGTGTCCATTGTGTGCAGCTCCTCAATCAGTGCCACCATCTCTATCTTGGTTTACCACAATGTGTACACTCCCGTTGTGGTCTGGGCATCTGGCACCAATGTTCAATGATACTAAGCATTATTCTGGGGGGCTAACCAGGTTTGCCACTGCGTCACAATGTTCCTGTGATTTCTGCCTTCTGGCTTAACAGTCTTCCAACGTTATTTGTTTGCACCCTTTGAAGTGTCACTGTACCTCGTTGTATTCGCAGGGCTGCTTATGAGGTCGCACAGGTAGCTTCCTCCCATGTGTTCAGGGGCTTGCACAAGGGTATCGGATCCCCGGGCAGTGCAGCTATCATGAACACCGCCAGAGTTTAGCTTGGGTGTTTCCCCTTTCACAAGCCTGTGTTAGTCCCCGTTAGTGTGTTAATGATATGCACTACATCACGTCGTGCTGTACTCCCGGGTGCGCTGTGACGCACTTTATTTGTCTGCCTCTGTGCCTTCTCAGCCACACCACAGGCTCCAGCCTGAGCGCTCCTCTCTCCTCACCGCGGGTCCACGGTGTTAGGGAGAAACCTGTGCAGTTCCCTTGGGGGCCACTGCAAAATATTTAGGACTACAGGTGTTGGCAGTAAACCCACTTGGTTGCAGTCGGTACCACCCAGATTTACCTAGTAGCTGTGGCTGAGCAGTCAGACTTCCCTCAAGAAGAGTTAGGCAGTATGTAAAGTATACACAATAGGTACACAGATACAATAGCACAAGCAAACACTGACCAGAGCTTTGGTATCAAGGTATATAATTATTTATTTAAAAACACACTTATTGAAACACTCCAGCTCTAATATTGTAAATCACTCTAAACACAGTTACTATTATATATATATATATATATATATATATACATCCCTTATTCCTTATCAGACAAGTCTTAGGTAACACCACTTATTTCCAGACAGAGGTGAGCGCTTAACTATAGATGGCACTCCAATAAGTTAACGAAAAAGGGAGGGAAAAAGGCAGAATGTAGGAAATTACACCACACTAATACTTAGGAACTCTTAAGCAAGGCAGGAAAGTCGAAAGTTACTTGTGAGCCAAAGTCCATAGGCCGGGCCCACTCTTGGAGAGAGCAGGACACAAATGTACCCAAGATCACACAATGACAACAGGCTTAAAAAGTCTTGCAGGGAGTTCAGAGAGGTTTTAGTTAGGCTCAGAAAAATTTAGCCAAGGTGTCCCAGGCTAACCCAGGTTCGAAAGCCGGGGGCTAAATCTACCCCGTACAGTTGGTTGCAAGGGAAGCCAGGCGGAACACAGTACCTTAGGTGGAAAGGATCCTCCAGCGGGGGCAGTTGTTCCTGGCAGTAGGTGCAAGTCGCGTCGTCGTCCAGAGGAAGAGAAGATCTCGACGTGGAGGAAAGATGAAGGTCGTTGCACTGCCAGGGAAGAAACCAGCCGTGGAGTTTTCCGGTTAAAGGTACTACCCTTTGATTCGCGGTAGTGGTAAAACCTGGTATCCCGGTTGCCGGGGTGCTTGGCAGAGGCAAGGCGGCCACGAGTTGTTCCAGGAAGCGAAAAAGGAAGTAGACTGGTTATCCCCACCAGTCGAAGGAAGAAGACTCTCCGGGCTGGAGATCTCCTCTGTCGTTGGGAAAAGTGGTGAGACGGTTCAGCAGGGCTCCACCGGTGGTGTCGTCGTAGCAGGTCGGCTCAGTTTCTCCCTCGTCGGATTCTTAGGTCCTGTGGCGACTTCTGAAGTTCCAGTCCCCAAAGCTCTGCTTTTATGCAGAAAACCCCATTCACTCAGCCTAGCTGTCACTCAAACATGCTAAGTGGTGAGCCGCCCGGCTCACCACTTGGGCCAATCAGGACGGTGTGCAGCTTGAGTTGCCTAGGCAACTCAGTCCAGGGTGCCTAGACCCCCTGTGGTACCCAGACAGAGTGGCACCACTTTTGGAGGCTTCTGTGGAGAAGCCCGCCAAAAAGTGGAACAAAGAGCTCGACTTGGGTTGGAGTCACAGAAGAGAACACAAACGCCATTTTAGAACCGAGTCTTGGCAAAAAATACCAACCGGAGAATTAATATTAAATAAATAAACCAGCGGTATGTTCGAGGCTATAGGAATTAAATAATTAAAGTTGGTAGCCTCGAAATTTGGGAAACTCCCATAGGAATATATTCGCGGTTGAATATAAAAAGTAGTATCCACTGCCACCAGCCAAAACTCGATCAGGGGGGACGGAGACGTGCCCCCTCGACAGACCCCGGGGCAGTCGAATTGCCCCGGCCAGTACGTCCACAATATGATGGTTTGTACTGGTTCTGTTCAGAATTTGAGACTAGTAAAGTCAATGGTGACTTTACATGCCCTGGGAGACAGTAGTCAGTCCCAGGGTATGGAGTCTATACTGGGGGGTCACTATGACACCCCTGTGTTACTGTTATGAGGGTGCTGTGTAACACACATCACAAACACACATGAAGCCCTATGGAGTAAAAGACCCCATAGCCCATTAAACACATCTAGAGTCAAAGAAACGCCCTCAAATCATGTCCAAGAGTGAGGGTAAAAGAGTCTCACTCTTGGCAGGAGAAAAACATAAACCCCAAAAATCCAGCAAAGCTGCTGGGGGACTCACTAGGTTAGGAAATTCAGCCTAAACAGAGAATTCTCCCTAACACACGGTCTGGCTCCTCACACTTCAGAGGCTTTTCCTGCTATTATGCTGTATGCACTTCAACGTTGGGGCGCTTATTCCACTCCTCATACCCTTTGTTTTAGGTGCATACCGGCTTCTGGCTATATGAGCTCGAACTGCCGTCCGCACTTATGTTTATCTATCAGTTGCAGCCTTCTCTTCGGTCCCGGTGCTGTTTCGTTTCATTGTGCCTGCTGCTCCGAGCTCCGTCCTTAGTCCTCATATAAGCACCATCTTGGGGACACTTCGCAGGAATCTCGTGCCGTTCCTGATGCTGTATATATTGTGTTTCAGCTCGAGTCACCGCCAGAGTGTTACCATCCTCTTCCTCAGATATTCCCCCAGCGCTGGTTTCTTTTGTACGCTATTTGCTTCAGTTTCTTCGCTAGCATGCATCAGGATGTTTCGGGATCTGCAGGAGACTCTGAGACGCGACCTATCCCATGGCTCCCTAGCCACGCCCCCCCTTAATTCCTGTTCATTAAGGTTTCTCACTCTTAAAACAGTCTTTCTAGTGGCTTTAACTTCTGCCAGAAGAGCGAGCCAATTACAAGCATTGTCTTGCAAACCTCCACATACAATCTTTCACAAAGATAAGGTAGTTCTCCAAGTGAAGCCGAATTTTCTCCCAAAGGTGGTCTCAGAATTCCACATCACACAAAAAATAACCTTACCCTTGTTTTACCCTCCTCCCCATCCAGGGAAAGAGGAAGAGAGATTGTACAAGCTGGATCCAAGGCGTGCCTTGAGTTTTTACATTAGCAGACTTGCTGTCAGGAACCGCGGTTGGAAGTGCTGGAGCTGGTGGAAAATCTGACTTTCCGGCAGGACTTTCTAGTCCTCACCCAACATGGCGTCTGTGCCTTTAAATGCAGGCTCCACCCACAAGCCGGTGCGTTGTATCTGTGCATTCTTCGTGCAACGCTCCGTGACCTGTGCTTGCGTCTCTCTTAGCCCTCCAGTGTTTATTATTCTCCATCTACCCTCCTGTTTTCTTTTTTTGTCTTTTTTCTCCTGCTGTTTCGGTCTGGGTTGCTTTCTTGTAAGTTTTCCGGTGTGCGCCTTCAGCCCCCTGAAGTCGGCGACACCTTCTGTTCGCGGTTCCCCGCTTCCTGTCTTTCTTTTTCAGTGTTCGCCTTGCGGTCGGCGACGGCTTCTACTTGCGGTTCTCCGTGTTCTAACTTTCTTTTTCAGCGTTCGCCTTCCGCTCCTTGCGGTCGGCGACGCCTTCTGTTCGCGGTTCCCCACGTTCTAGTTTTTCATCGCTTCCTACCTGCTCTGTTATTTTCGGGCAGTGTTGCTGCCTAGCTCTCTGTTTCTTTTTTGTTTGCCGCCTGCAGCCCCTGCCACAATCTTCCAACCTTGGGTAACTCCTTCTTTGACGGCACCGGCTACTTTTTGTACTGTTCTATGCAAAGAATCATTATCAACCTATTTCCTTCAATCTCTTGTCTTGCGCTTTGCTTGTACTATTCTTCTTCCTTTTTACTCCCTTTTTCTTCCCTTCTTATCTTTCAGTCTTCTTGCTATTGTGCACCCTTTGGCGTCTCTTCTGGAAATTCCATTCTCCTTTTCCTGCTGCTATTATCCCAGTTTCTTCGTCTTTGGATTGGAACCTTCGTAATCAGCCTTCTACAAAATTGTATCTTACCTTATTGGAACTTTGGACAATTGCTTGAAGATCTGTGCCACCACATCATTGAACCCATCTATGGACTAGGGTTTTTTCTGCCTTTGGGCTTTTTCCCTAGAATCAAGGCTGGCTCCCTGGGCTCCCCCTAGGGCAGGTACCCACTTCTGTCACGGTGGCTTCCGGAGGGGCCAGACCTTATCTACATGAGAAAAAGAAGGTTAAAACACCCAAAGTTTCTACAAAGAAGAAAGAACGCAAAAAGACAGAGGCAGCACAGTTGGTACTAACCTCCGAGGATTCAGGTGCGGAGAAGGGGGAGGTAGACTCGGAACTTGACACTTGCGAGGATTAGGCAAGCAGACCAATTGTTTGTGGGGACTTTGATACAACTGATGGCGAACTGGTCATAGGAGAGTATTGTCAATTTATATATGCGACGGGTTGGGTGCTGCTTAGAAATGACTAGACCACTCAGACTGCTGAGCGTATCAGCAAATGGGAAATGGTTAAAATCGCTTGTCACTAGTTCCTGCGCACCTTCAATTTGTGCTCACAAAAAGTTTAATGAGATTCTTGAGACTTGATTCATTTATCAAAAAAAAGATATTTTAATTGATTCGATAGTTCAATAAACCTAAACCTTTTTGCATAAATAGGTTCGATCACCCCAATCCCAAATGGTGCGTCGCTAAAGGTAACTATAATTCAACTGTAATGATTCGAGTGGCATCAAGCAATACCAACTATGCATTATTTACTCCTTAAAATAGGCTTACGTTCACCTATTTTTGAATATAACTGAATATTTCAGTTTCAAAAATACCGCATATAAAACTATCTAAACTCACCTGATCCAAAATAGCATCTCAGAACGCAGATTCTGAACACCATAACGCAATGCGTATTTATGGCGGCTATCTTAAAGTCAGTCCGTGCCCCAACAACATTTTGTAACGAAGTACGCTCACTGAAATATAAGAGTCTCAATCGGAAGACTTTAAGGTAAGAACCTAAATGTTTTAAACAGCACATGTGTACGGTTTAAACCTACAGATTGCCGTAATTAGACTAGTTATCATCCTTAATGGAATATCGTGTTTGATTCAATTCTAGACCATTGCACATAGCCATGGAATGCAATTCACAGAAAGAAACGTTGATCATAAAATTGAAGTAATTTGAATGAACATGGGGGCATCAACGGAACTTATTCCTAAACCAAAAGGTTTCTGCAAATATGATATGATATGATACAGCATTTGTAACGCGCCTATACACAAGTGTTTCAAGGCGCGACGAGGCGGGGGGGAACAAGGGGAAACAGACAACGATCCTAGTAGGCCAGGTGTCATTCAGATTGCGCAAGTGCAAGGGTAGAGGGGAAGGGAAAAGTGCAAGGGGAAAGGGAGAGGGGAAAGTGCAGTACAGGGTTAGTAGAGTACAAGATAAATAATAAGGGCCAGCTGGTGGCAAGTGCAAGGTAAGTGCAGGGAGGAGGGGTTGTAGGGATACAGAGACGGTCCCGCAGTGCAGGGGTTGCCAGTGAGGCAGGGAAGAGTGGCTGGGCCAAGGACCGAGATCGGTGAGTGGCCCAGTTGCAGATTCAGTGCAGGTTCAGTGATTTTAGCAGGGGAGAGGGGGAGAGAAAGCAGAGGCAAAGAGGAAGGTTTTGAGGTGCTTCCGGAACCGGAGATGGTTCTCCTCAAGTTTCAGGGAGGCAGGAAGGCTGTTCCAGAGGGGGGTCCCTGCTGCAGAGAGAGATCTACCCCCAACTCGTTGCTTGGAGAAGCGGCTGACTCGGAGGGAGTTGGAGGCGGATGAGTGAAGAGCTCGAGAAGGAAGATATTTAGGAAGAGAGATTTGAAGGTATTTTGGCCCAAGGCCCCAGAAGGCATTTTGGACAATGCAGAGGGTTTTGAACTTAATCCTTGCAGCCACTGGGAACCAGTGTAGTTATTTCAGTCCTGGAGAGATAAAGCCCCTTGGCTTGAGGCCAAGGACAAGTCTCGCAGTCCTGTTCTGGATGAGTTGCAAAGGGCGGAGAGTAGAGGCAGGCAGATTTAGATAGAGGCTGTTACAGTAGTCCAACTTTGAGAGAACCAGGTCTCTAAAGACAGTGAACTTCTGGGGAAAGGAGAGGAAAGGAAGGATACCTCTGAGGAGGTGTAGCTGGTAGTGTGACTTCTTAGAGACGTCAGAGATGTGAGGAGAGAAGGAGAGTGTGGAGTCGAAAATGACCCCGAAGTTTTTTGCCTTGCAGGGGGGAGCAGGAAGAGGGCCAAGAGAGGCCGGCCAGAGGGCTGCAGCGAAGGAGGGAGTGGGTGTGCCGATGAGTAGAATCTCAGTCTTACTGGCATTAAGGCAGAGGTCGTTGGCGGCACACCATTCATGGATAGCAAAAAGACGGTCAGAGATGAGGGAAGGGGGAGAGGAGGCCGAGGGTAGCCTGAAAATGAGCTGGGTATCATCCGCAAAGCACTGGAAGTTGGGACAGAGAGCGGCGATGCGGTGGGCAAGGAGTGCCAGATACTGGTTGAACAGCCAGGGAGAGAGGTTAGACCCCTGGGGGACACCACAGGTAGAGAAAAAGATGTCAGAGAGGAAGGACCCCAGTTGGACCTGGGAGGGTCAATTGGAGAGGAAAGAGGTCAGCCACGCCAGAGCCTGACCAGTGATACCCAGGTTATCACGGAGACGGTTGAGCAGGATGGTGTGGTTGACAGTATCAAAGGCAGAAGAGAGATCGAGCAAAATGAGAACACATGGGGTGTTAGTCAAGGTTCAAGAGCAGGTCCTCACGGATGTTCAGGAGAGCAGTTTCCGTACTTCTGGCAGCTCTGAAGCCAGACTGATGGTCGTGAAGACTACCAACAGATTGATCATGGAGATTAAGCTGGCAGATGGCCAGTTTCTCCAGGAGCTTGCCCAGGAAATGAGTGATAGAGATTGGGCGATAGTTAGCCAGGCAGGAGGGGTTGGAAGAGGGTTTTTTAAGAAGGGGGTGCACAAGGGAGTGCTTGAGGGGGGATGGGAAGACTCCAGAGGCGAAGGAGTGATTGCAGAAGTCAGCCAGGGCAGGAGCCAAGGAGTCGATATGGTTCTTGATAATTTTGGAGGAACAGGGGTGGGCCTGTTTTGACGAGACTTTCATAGATCGGACTTGTCTCGAAACCTCGTCGGCAGAAAAAAGGGGAAAGGCAGAGAAGGAGGGAGGAGGGGTGGCTACAGAAGGGCCAGAGGAAGAGCAGGGAATAGAGGGGGGGCGTGAAAGAAGGAGAGTGAGGACAGGACTGGGAGGGGACAGGAGAGGTAGAGACTGCAGCAGGGTTGGCCAGCTCCTTGCAGATGTTAAAGAGTTCGTCCAAATTGTTATATGCCGCAGAGATGCAGGCTTGGATTAGGGCTCTCTTCTTGGTGAGAACGGAGAGCCGATATTGCCTTTGGAGCAGGCGGCAGGCCAGTTTGTCAGAGGATGAACATGAAGCACGCCATTTCCTCTCTGCCACCCTGCACTTGCGTTTAAGGGTGACGAGATCCGAGTCATACCAGGAGTTACATTTGACACATACTTTTTACATACATACGTACGTTCATTTGGCACATACATAGTTACAATAATGCAAATACTTTTTTGGAACGCCAAACAAGGTTAGAATGTTAACAATGAGAATCTCCATTGTTAAGCTTCCTTATTTTTCGTTTGAACTCTGCCATTATTTGAACTTTTACACATGTTCTTATTCACACAATAACAGAATCAGCTAAACCTAATTATGCCTTATTCTACTTCCTAACACTGGTGGAAAAAACGCTGCAATAGCCGACACTCAAAAAAAGGACTTGGACAAAATCTGTGACTATGTTGTTACATGGTATTCATGGAGGTGATTACTGGTGATTGTGATATCAGGACTATGAGTTTTAACAACTCCAGTGATGGGATGGCTGGGGATGATGTGATGTGTATATATGTGATGATTACTTTTTAAAGGCTAAATTAGCTAAATAAAAATAAATAAATAAATAAATGACAGAATCTGCTAAACCTAATTAACTGACCAGTTCTCTTTAATCTAAAAAGAGAGGTCCGTTTGAATCTGATTGTCTAATTTTATACCCACACGGTTGCATAATCACATCTATTATGGAATCAAAAGCTGTTTTCTTTTGGTTATTTTTTTGACAGATATTCTGAATACTATACACTGAATGAATGTAATAGAATGCAATCATGATGATGATACCCTCCTGAAGGACCAATGTGTTAGGAAAGATTTCTTAATTGTGGGTAATTTTCCTTCCATGTGGCAACCCCTAAACGTTTTGCTGTTGTTTTCACCCTGATCTAGACTTTGCCAGAGAAGTGCAGCCTTCTGCCGCACTCCTCTGGGCTTTCGCTCCATTCTTACGGGGAAACTGACATGCCCTTAAGACAGTCAGTTCCAGGAAACATTGTTTTCCGTAGTTTCTTTATCATGTTGCGGCTTTCGCGCAACATGGCACAAGAGGGCACTGTAAGCTAAGTTACTGCTCTCTTGGGTCTCTAGTCTTCTACAGGCCCTAGACACTCTCTTTGGATTGTAAATGAACGGTGCAAGTGAATCACGGACGGGATTGGTGGCAGCGATCGTTTCTTGTGTTTTTGAGCTCCTTTTGGCGTTTTAAGCGCGTTTCTCGCGCTTAGCCCAAAATGGTGGCCTGGCTTCCTAAATGGCCAGACCACGAGGCTCTTTGTCCTGTCCGCTGACCGTCTTGCCCCCTTCACCTCCCCCAGGTCGAGCCGACCCGGGGCCTTCCTTATTTGGGCATGTACTTTCCCGCGAAACACAGATGCTTTCGTGGGCTTCTACAGGGTTGTGTGTGCCTCCAGGATGGGGGCTGGGATGTCTGGTCCCAATACACATCCTGGGCGCCAGAGAGTCTAAGGTGGTGTGAATGCCTGGGACCCCCGTGGTCCATGATAAGGTCCACATATGGTGTGAGTGTTTTATGAGCGGATCTCCCATTGGGTCCCCTCCGTTTTGGCGCGAAGGGAACCGTGGATAAGAGGGGGCTGGAAACGCCACTACCATGTCGATCTCCTGAGTTCTCACGAACAAAGGAATACAGGAGCCAAGTATCCTGCAACCATGAGGCTGAACCGAGGAATCGCTGGTGACCCGCTGAAGGACTACTCCTCTGCACTGCTGTCGCCTTGTGAAACCCTTTCTACCTCTGATCGAACCAGAAGGCCTGTACTAGTACTTCGACCATTGGAATAGTGGTAACAACTATTCTCGGCATCTTCACCATCTCCTGCACGTAAGCCTTCGGAAGTGTCTTTGGGCCATCCAGCAGACTGACCAGCCTACCCAGGAGTCTTGCTCTGTAACCGCCGTCAGGTTGTGTTGTATTACGAGTCCTTGTTACTCTCACACGATTCGTACACTTGGCATTCCCAGGTCTGAAGTGAGAAGTGTACATTTGGCTGAAATACACCCGGCCGCTCCGTTGCCCTGCTGTGGTAACAAACTGTGCGGGTTCACTACGTTTGGGACATCCTCAACTCAACTTCTGCTGCTGCGGAATCTACACGACGTCGAGACGTCCCCTGCTCGTATCTGAACCTGCCAGCACTGAAACTGACGCGGAGAAGCCTGGGTCTGCTTGCATCAGGGACCGCTGAGTAGCATCGCTAGGAACTGGTCGCCCTCCTGCAGGAGCCCATAGCTTTTCCCCGCTGTGTCTAACAGCACGCCTTTCCGTACTCGCGCTCTGCTTCTGCCCACAGTGGAGGCTGCGCTTGAGTCGCGGAGCTCTGTTCATCTTCATTTGTTCACCGAACTAAACTGCCTGATTCCCTCGAAGAGACTCCCCTTTTTGCCCGTTGGCACCAGCATGTTAAGGTACTTTTGGGCACAAGGCTCCACTCTTCGTAGGGCTTGGACTTCCTTTTAGTTAGGTGCCTCTGAAGGCGGACTGGGTCTAATTATTATTCGCACTGCCTGTTTTCATCCCCATCTAGGTGGTCTACACATTTCGTGCGTCTAACTCGTTAGACTCGTTTGTATTTGTATATGTATTGTATTGGTTTGGTATGTGTTGGTTTACTTGAGTTTTATTGTGATTTCTCGCAACGGTCAATGTTACAAAGGCCTTGTAATAAATGTGTATATATTTTTGATATATAACACCTGCTTGGAGTAATTTGTAAGTGTCCTTGCCTTGTGTGCTCATTGCGGGCTTTCAGTCACCCTCACCCCTCTTGAGACCTAGTCTTGAACGCCGCGATCGCTACCCTGATTGGTCTGGTTTGTCCAGAGGTTACCCTGTTCCAAGAAACTAGGCTAGCCTTCTGAACCTCTGCCCCCCCAGGACAGAGTTCAGAAATCCGTCTTAACACAATGAAATTGGGGAAACGCGTGTTGAGGGGAATATTGAAATATCGAATCAATAAAAAAAAAAAATTGATAAATGAATCAAGTTTCAAGAATCTCATTAAACTTTTTGTGAGGACAAATTGAAGGTGCGCAAGAACTAGTGACTAGCAACTTTAACCGTTTCCCATTTTTGAAGGTGTGCAATAACTAGTGACTAGCAACTTTAACCTTTTCCCATTTTCTGATACGCTCAGCAGTCTGAGTGGTCTAGTCATTTCTAAGCAGCACCCAACCCATCACATATATAAATTGACAATACTCTCCTATGACCAGCTCACCATCAGGTGTATCAAACACTGCAAAGATAGATTAAATAATAGTTTGATTCATACAACTGCGGCAGAACTGGAATTCTTTTTGAACATACAAGTGAATCTAAAATATATTTGATCACAACCAAGATGCAACGGCTATACAAAACAAGAGAACTACAGGCTGAACAATTGTTTTCAGGTATCCATGTTCAACAGTCACAAAGCAATACCAATGTCAATACAAAATCTCTCAAAAAACTATTTGAACATCTAGAGCTTCTATTAAAAAAGGAGTTATCGCAATGGTGGGAAATCACCACCTTGGAAAAATATTTGGAGGTAGGAAGAATACTAAGGGGCCTCAGGATCTCTATCTTCCCTTCTTTCTCTGAAGAGGATGTGGAAGATCTAAAAGAATGGGAGGATCTATTAGTCGCTACATCAAAAAAATGATAACAAAATTATAGTCATTACCAAGAAAACACACGACAAACTAATCAAGAAGGTACGTTAAAAAAACTTCAAATTATGGACAACTATCTGGAAAAATTTGAACAAGAAATCAAAATAAAAAAACAACAAACTTGCTTAAGAGACGAACTAGACTATAAATTCAAACGTGTATACACATTTCAAAAGAGAAATACTTATAAGAATCCCACCATGAAAAACAAGCCAGCACCAATGACAGTTTCTGAAAATGAGGCATCAACATCTGAGACAGAACAAACAAGCTGTAACGCTCACCTGGTTCCCACGGGGGCGCTGGTCTAGTCTGGATTGCTGTGGCCTCTTCTAGCATGATGCGCAGGACCCGGAACACCCATTGGACAGGACCTCCAAATCGTGCTTGCCTGGCCCGTAGGAATATCCTTCTGCAGATGAAAAAGGGGATTAACAGTCTGCAGAATAGTGTGCTAGCTCCCCCCTTTCCTCCTTCGTTCCTCTCTAACTTCCTCCAAACCCCGGTTTAAGCTCACCTTATGGTTTTGAAGGATGAACTCTCCATCCTGCTTCTGGTGCAGGGGCGCACGTTCGTCCAGTTACTTCACTGGTTTTCAGAATGGCGCTGGCAAAATCCACTTGACTTTCCTGAGCGATGCGCCATAAGTATGAAAGTTCAAAGTTCAAGTGAGGCCCCCTTTATGTTGTCTTTCTAACCTGTGATCTGTCCTTTATTTCAGGTGCAGAATGAAGGCGATGCATCGAGTGGTTAAACTGCCGAGGTGAGTAGTGATGAGGGCGATCCCTCTAAATGTCCTTATCATTCCCCAGAAATGTCTCTTGTCCTTTCCCCATAGGGGCCGGGGTACGGTACCTGCCAACGGGGCGGCGCCGACCCGAAATGTGGAAGAAAAGCCGGTAAGTATTATGGCTGTTAATCAGGCTTTCCTTCTGTGTTCCTTCTGCTCACCTTTTGTTTCTTCCTCTCTCCCCTAGGTGCAGAGATGTGGCGTCCGATGCTGACAGCCGTGATGGAGCCGGGAGATGTCTCGAGGACAGGTGAGTGAAGCGTGGCGCTGCAGCGAGCAATGCGATGCTTTTAAATGGAAGTCTTTCAGGGATGCTGGTGAGAAGATTCCGGATGCAGGTAAGAAGTTTGAAATAGTCCTTGGTTTTCACCTTTGTCTTCTCTTCCTTCCTTGCAGGTCATCCAGGTTCGAGGCGGGCGTGGCTGGAGTCCAGGAGCAGGAGCAGACACGGTGAGCGTTAAGCTGCAGGAAGCAGAACAACGCGAAGCATGAGCTGCTGTCTGGGCGTGGCTTAAATAGCCTCCAAAGAAGTCCCAGGTATGTATCCTTCCCCAACTAGGTATGTATCCTTCCCTGCCACGCCCGAGTGAAAAAATAGTCCCTATGAAAAAATAGTCCCTTTCAGGTCTCAGGGAGGCCTGAAGCGTGCAGCATGGTCTGCATCAGGTAAGTGCACAAAACACCTCCCTTTATGAGCCTGGCGCCTATGGCGCCAGGACTGATGTCCAACATGAGCCTGGCGCCAAAGGCGCCAGGACTGAGTCCAAAGAGCCCCTATAAGGGGCCGCTGGGCTTTTACCCAAGGGCATGATGCCTGCTTCCGGGGGTGCTGGGCCTGGCGCGGTGCTCCGGGGGTAGGCATCATGACAGCAGCGAAGGTGACATAGAAACTGTAGCTCCCAACCAGCATACTGCTGAGGAACCCCATATGCCATATTCTTTTTTAGAAGAGTACAAAAAACAGAAGCAGTGGAAAACCCAAATAATGACCAGATCACAATTCGTCATAGACGATCAAAACAAAGATTTGAACAAGGAAGGAAGACCAAAAGGGGCCACAGATGCAGACAACATCGGGAAACCATGCAAAAGAGCAAAGCGTTTCTGCAAGAGCAAAGAGCCAACAACAAAAGAAAGTTTAGTACTCAATCTCTCTAGCAAACAATGCTCAAAAGCGTTAGAATCAGCTTTGAATGAAGGATTATCCTTCAGCCCCTCATCCTTTTCGGAGTATTTTCAGGAAAATGTTGATATATTCAAATTTGGAAGACTTTTGAAACTTAAAAAGTTCTTTGCAACACGAGACCCAAGCAAGAAATCGACAACTAAAAACCATTCCATCTAATTTAAGCATTTTCCATTCTTTGAACACTTTTGAATGATTAAACATCCAAGAAACAGAAGACATACATACAATCGAAACATTTGCTACAGACTTGGATTTAGAATTAGATCTAGCTGAAACGACACAATTGGAAAAACAAATCATCCTTCTACCCTCAATTACCATCAGGTAACACAGTGGATATATTTCAAAAAGCAGTACTTGAAGATCTAAGAACAAACTATCTTGCGAAAAAGAAACAATCAAAGAATATAAAATTCAGTCTAACCTTTTCTGAGAGGAAAGCTATACAAGAACTAAAAAAAGATGAGGATTTAACAGTCAAGCAAGCTGACAAAAGAGGGAAAATTGTCCTCCTCAACAACGAGGACTATATTAAAATGGCTGAGATACACCTAAATGATGGAAACTGTTATGAAAAACTCAAAGACAATCCCATTCCTAAACTCTCTGAAGAGTGGGCTGACACAAGTAAATAATGAAATAATGGCTTACTAACAGATGAAGAACTAGATTTCATGAACAAACAATACCCAATTGTTTCAAGTGTATATTTTCTTCCTAAAATTCATAAAAAATATGACAAATTACCTAGCAGCAGACCGATAATCAACAGCATAGCGTCCATAACAGAGCCAATATCAGCATATATAGAAACTCATCTACAACCACTGGTACAAAATTCGTCTTCCTTCATCAAAGATACAAAAGATGTTATTCAACAGCTTACATTCATCAACTGGGAGTCTGATTTCAGGCTAGTGACATTTGATTTGACAGCCCTATATACAAGTATCATCCACAACAAAGGCATAGAAACAGTGCAATCTTTTCTACAAACACAATATCTTATTTTCACCAAAATGAGATGATATGCAAAATGCTAGAATGTACTCTCATGAACAACATCTTTCTATTCAACAAACAAATGTATAGACAGAAACAAGGTACAGCGATGGGAACCAAATTTGCGCCTCTCTATGCTAATCTCTGTATGGGAGCTTATGAATTACAGCATGCGTGGAAACACAGCTCATTCACAGAAAGACAACAAGTTGGATACTGGCGGAGATACATAGATCATATTCTTGTAATCTGGAAAGGCAACAAGAAATCATTGAAGGAATTCCATAATCATCTTAACAATAACAGTTTCAATTTAAAACTAACAATCGAAGAAAGCAATGAGAGGATACAATTCCTAAATCTGGAACTTTACATCAAACATGAAAAGATTCATTCAACATTATATGTGAAACCATCCACAGGAAACAGCATGCTATACGCCAAAAGTAACTATCCATCACACATAATAAACAATATTCCATATGGATAATACGTACGCATCAAACGTAACTGCACTGAAGAAGAGGAATTTGAAAGACACAAACAATTAGCAACTAAGACATTTCTATAAAGTGGCTACTCAAGAAAAACTTTTTAAAAAGCTCAAGAAAAAAGCAATACTAGATCATGAACTGATCTGTTGCAGAACAAAAACAAAATGCAAAACATAATTAACAATGCCCAAAAACTCAGATTTATAACAACGTTCAACTCTGAAAGCAAAGTGCTCAGAAAAATTTTATCAAGGCACTTGTATCTATTAAAATTGGATCCAGATCTCCAACCATTTTTGGATGATCAACCCAAGATCACTTTCAAAAGAGCTAAACATTTTAAACAAATTGTGAGTCCATCATGTTATGAACAATGAGGGAAACAAAAAGGGCTCACACAACTGTGGAGTGCTACCACCCTAAAAGGCAATTTCAAATGTGGAACATGCACAATGTGCCAATATTCTGAAAATGGTTTAACTAAGATTCAAATGCCAGATGGCTATGATCATCATACAAAAGACTTAATAAATTGCAAAAGCAAATTTGTTGTGCACGCCCTAAAATGCCAATGCTCAAAAATGTATGTGGGCAGCACTATTCGGATGCTCAAAACAAGGATTTCGGAACATTTAAAAACTATCATTAATAAGGATCTCAGATTCCCACTTGGTCTACACTTCTTAACTGATCATCCTGAAACTCAAATGGACAAAATTAAATTTTTCGGATTGGAAAAAGTAGAAACATCATCCAGAGGTGGAGATAATGAAAAAAGACAAAAGACTGAGACAAAGGGAAGCATTCTGGATATGCTCTCTGGACTGTTGCCACACAGGCCTAAACTCTGATTCAGAACTAGGACATTTTTTGTAATCTTAAAATGAATACCATTGTGTACAATTTGTCTATGTTGATAATTATAATTTATTAGACTAATAACTAGGAAAACGCCTATTTTCATATAATCATTCTTCTCACCAAACTACATTGTTCACATGAAGCAATACAAAGATGCTCTGGTTATTGAACAAACAGCACACTCGTGCTATTATGACATATCGTTTTGCGTACCCTGAATCAAGCTATTAGTATGATCATATGCATTCACTTTCCTAACATTACCTAAACCATATTTTCATCATATATTTAGAAGGTTCCATTAGAGGTATCCGCATTATGAATGGAATATAACTTGCTCTCGTAATCGTGTTTCTAAACCTTTTCGCATAAATAGGTTTGATCACCCCAATCCTAAATGCTGCGTCGCTAAATTTAACTATGATTCGAGTGGCATCAGGCAATACCAACTATGTATTATTTACTCATTAAAATAGGCTTACATTCACCTATTTTTGAATATAACTGAATCTTTCAGTTTCCATAATACTGTATATAAAACTATCTAAACTCGCCTGATCCAAAATGGCGTCTTAGAACTCAGATTTTGAATGCCATGACGCAATGCATATTTAAGGCGGCCATCTTAAAGTCAGTCCGTGCCCCAAGAACATTTTGGAACGAAGGACGCTCACTGAAATATGAGTCTCAATCGGAAGACTTTAAGGTAAGAACCTAAACGTTTTAAACAGCACATTTGTACTGTTTAAACTTACAGATTGCCGTAATTAGACTAGTTATCATCCTTAATGGAATATCATGTTCGATTCAATTCTAGACCATTGCGCATAGCCGTGGAATGCAATTCACAGACAGAAACGTTGATCACAAAATTGAAGTCATTTGAATGAACATAGAGGCATCAACGGAACTTATCCTACCCTATCCTAACTTATCCTAAACCACAAGGTTTCTGCAAATAATGCACATACTTTTTTGGAACGCCAAACAAGGTGAGAATGTTAACAATGAGAATCTCCATTATTAAGCATCATTATTTTTCGTTTGAACTCTACCGTTAGTTGAACTTTTACCATGTACTTATTCGCACAATAACAGAATCAGCTAAACCTAATTAACTGCCCAGTTCTCTTTAGTCTAAAAAGAGAGGTCCGCTTGAATCTGATTGTCTAATTCTTTACCCAAACAGTTGCATAAGCACATCTATTATGGAATCAAAAGCTGTTTTCTTTTGGTTATTTTTTTGACCGATTTTCTGAATACTATACACTGAATGAATGTAATGTAATGCAATCATGATGATGATACCCTCCTGAAGAACCAATAAAATTGGGGAAACACGTGTTGAGGGGAAAATTGAAATATCGAATCAATTAAAACATCTTTTTTTTGATAAATGAACCAAGTCTCAAGAATCTCATTAAACTTTTTGTGAGGACAAATTGAAGGTGCGCAAGAACTAGTGACTAGCAACTTTAACCTTTTTCCAATTGTTTGTGGAGTATGCAGGGCACAAGTTAAGTTTACCTATTGCAAAACAGACAATCTCAAGATGGATTATATTAACTATTATAGAGTGCTACAAATTGCCAGGAAAAGTGCCCCCTCAACACCTCACGGCTCATTCAACCAGGGGTATTGCAGCCTCTTCAGCTCTCCAAAGAGGAGTTCCAATTAAAGATATATGTGCGGCTGCCACATGGTCGTCCGCACATACTTTCACTAAATTCTACAGTCTTGATTCCTCCTCTAGCCAGGAGACAAGATTTGGAAAAGCTGTGTTGCACTCTGTGCATCTTTAAAGGGAAACATTTCCACGTATTCCTCATCACCCCTCCCATCCTTCCCCGCAGTAAAACTTCCCTTGTAGTTCTAGCCTGTGCTCCTTCAAGGCTATTAACCATCTTATACAAGGCAAAAACAGCACCTCGAAACGGAACTGAGCAACGGACGCTGTGCAAGACTATTTATACCCTCTACTGCGAAGACATTTTCTGAGGCTAAGCAAGCTGGAAGTGGATTTATCAAAGATAAGGAATATGTGGGAGGAACATCCAATCGAAAGAACGTTACAGTTGGTAAGTAACTTGTTCTTCTGTGTCCTGCGTATACTGATATTCGTAATAGATACCTGAAACTGTGGCTGAAGATGGATTGTATTTGGACCCGGCCCTCTGCCTTGACGCTTTCTACGTCTACGTCACTGTCCACTAGGGAGAGTATAGACTAAGTTTAGACTTACCTTACATATGCCTGGCCAAGAAGGACGAAATTATTTGAAGATGCTCTGTGATATCTTGCCCATTGTTTATTATTAAGGACTAACCCTTAAAATGTTTATACATTCAAGACAGGATATTAATAAGTGTTATTGTAAATCTATTACTATTTTTAATCTGAATATTTTTATGTTTCTTGTATTTGTGCTTATAGTTTGTGCATTTTACTGTTGTATTTTAATGTATAATCTAATGTTTTTGAGATTCTTGGATTTATTGTGATGAAATGTTGGTGTTTGGTGCTATGCTTTTATGTCAACCGTTGAAATAAAGTTGATCGGAACAAAACTCTTTCCTACAATCCATCTCTTTTATATATATATATATATATATATATATATATACACATATAATGTACATATAGGGCCTGATTCACAGAAGCATTTTATAATGCTGCAACCCCATTGAAAAACACTCTGTGAATCAGGCCTATAATATTTTATTTTCCAAAAAAAGAAAAGGACAAGTGTGACAAAAGACCTTCAACATCTATGCAGTGGTTCCTTTTAAGTAGTGATAGTTCAACAATGTTTTCTTTTTTTGTTTCTCTATTTAAATCAGGTTGTGGTATTTTTGTCTCTTGAGGGGTGCAGAGACGAAGGAACACTTGCTGGAGAGTTGTAACAGGAATGGTATGCTTTGGGGGGGGAGGCGTGACCAGGTGGCACACAATAAAGTTTTCCGCCATAGGCTCCGCTTGACAGCCCCTTCTTAAGTCCCCATGTAGCATTCATGTGGCGTTCGAACCACTATCGTCTACTGCCACCCGGAAGTCTGTGGACCCGTCAACCGGCACAGCGTAGCAGAGTGGAGCGAGTTATGCAGATCGAAACTACCACTCATGCTGCCAAAATTGCAGCGTCGTCCTGCGTACCAGCCTGGGACAGCGACAACTGAGGCTGATGTGGGCTCCTGATGTGTGCTACCGTGCTGACTTCTCTACACTGACATAGACTGCAGCAGGAGTGGAGCCATCTCCTGGGAGGCTCATTCCACCCCACCATTGTGGTATCTCTGCTCCGGCTGGGCCCCTGATCGTGGGCCGAGATGCTGCTTATTCTCGCGGAGAACGTCAGCGAAAGCTAAGCCCTTCATGTGCCTGGGGCAGTACAGGCACCAAGCCCCCGTTCTACTGTCACCAGCCAGGCTATCTGTAGCACAGCAGCTTCCTTACAGACACAGAATCCTGCCAGCAGCCATGACCACCAGCTTTCCGGCAGCAATTTGGATCAGAAAGGATCTGAGGTTAACGTTGCCCCTCTCACCCCATGGTGGAGCCATAGGATTAAGGTGAGTGGAGGAGGGGTGGTCACTGCAGCGATGAACTGGCCATCGCCTCAGCAGCACGTGATGCACCTGCCTTGGACCCAGCCACCATATTTGCCTGTGCTACTGCTATTTGGAGACTTAAACAAACAGCCAGGACTCTTGGGGCTGTCCTGCCCCTAGAAGCATGATTTCTAATCTCTGGTCCCACTGCCACTATTGGATCCCCGTCTCCCTGCTTGGCTGAGTGGCTCTGCGTGACCTGGGAATTGAGCTGGGTGCATAGTGTACAGTGCCCTCACCCCTCATTACTTTCTTGTTACAGCATTGCACTGGGGCCCAGAAGCATCTTGCTGCTCTAGGGTTTGGGTAGCCGGGCGGTCTGGGACTGCGGGCGCATGCTCCATCTGCAGATCAGCCGTTGGCTGTGACACTCGTAGAGCAGAGTTGGATACCTGTGACCAGGCCCGGCATTGCTGAGCACTAAGCATGATCTGAATTGGCCCAGAATGTCCAAGCCTTCACCGAAACCAAGTCTGTGGACATCAATGACCTGCTAGCAATGTAAGATTGATTTATTATTGGCTTGTTATAGATAATAAGCCTAAGTCTGCTCAAGCAGTAAGGTCTGAAGTCTACCCACCAACCCCCTGCCGGAAGTAGCTCCAGACGACGCAGCGATAACGATACACGATCTCTTTAACATGCTCTGCAACATCAAACAAGAAATTATGTTGGAAATTAAAGCTTCTAGCGATAAACTATCGAAATCCATTGCGGAAATTAACACTTGCATGCTCGCTTTGGAAACTAGAGTGAATAACATTGATACCACAGTTTGCGAGCAGGCCCACGATCAAGCTGACCTCCTGAACCGGCGGAGGCGTTGAAGAGCAGATTGAACTGGTCTGGATTAAACAAGAAGACCTGGAGAATCGATCTCGAAGGAACAGCATTTGGATTCGGAGCATTCCTCGACTTATTCAAGACCAGGAACGTGGCGCCTAGATTCAGGATTCGTTCTACTCTCTCTTTGGCCTCTCTGATGACTCTGAAATCTCCCTAGACAGAAGGCACTGGGTATACTCATCTTTTCAGCAACGCCGGGACCTCCTACCTGATGTGCTTATTAGGGTGCACTTTTTCCAACAGAAAGATGCGATTATGGCTGAAGCGAGAAATAAAGAAGCTATTGTTTTCCGAGAAGCCTCTATACATCTATTTCACAACCTTTTGCCTAGCACACTGGCGAACAGGCACAAGCTCAATGTAGTGACAGCTTGGCTTCTGTCACACAGTCTGATACCTTTGGGGCTTCCTATGCAAGCTCCTGTTTGAGTTCCGTAATCAGCATTTTGAATGGATTGTGTCCTCCCACGTATTCCTCATATTTGACACTTGTTGTTCAGCTTCAGCTGCTTGGGAAAACATTTTTGGGACAGGGCGCTGTGCGTCGATGGTGTTGAATCGATGTCCTTCGAAGGCCTCCGTCGAGGGTGATGTCATCAAGGGCCTATATAGCATGCACAGCGCCCGTTGGCCTCAGTTCTGTTTTTCCGCAACAGCAGTGGCTTTGACGAAATGCAGCGTGCCTCACATCTTGTGACGTCTTTATTACAAATCCTCGAACACATGTCTTTATCATCGACGCCGACAAATCGAAAATTTCCCTGACGGATCCGCACCGTATCTGCTTGTTGTGCCTGGGAGCGGACCGTAACACCTCTGACTGCTCGAAGTGCCAGTCCATGACTGGAAAAGCCTTGAGGGAACAGAAAGGGAAGCTGAAGGTAGGCAAACCACCTAAAAAAAAAAGAATCCCCTACGCGACCCGTAAAACCTTTGACTGATGAGTCGAGAGGAGACTTTCCTCGGAGGAAGAAGGCCAAGCGGTCCAGGTCAAGGAGTGGTTCACACCACTCTTCGTCCTCGAAGAAGTCAAACAGAAGGCGCCGTAGGTGGCCTTCGTCGTTGGGCGCTTCCCCCAAAAGAGTTGCTTGCCCGACCAAAAAAAAAACAACCTAGCCATGCTCCTACCGAGCCTTCGAAAGAAGCCGGAAAGGAAAGGTCTCGTCCTAAGTCTTGCGCGCACCCTCGAGTCCGGTAAAAAGGCCTGATCCACATTGTGAGCCGGCCTCGATCCAATGTTTAATCTAAGGATCACTCGAAACATAAGCACAAGTCGAGGTCGTCAATGCCATCGTCTCGGGAGGATAGCTCAGGGGCAACGTGCTTGCCTTGGAAGCAAGACGACACGAGCACCACAGGTTCGACCCCCGGGTCCGCGCTTAGAAACCTCTGGGTAGTAAGCACATTATAAATAACCTATCATATTAAGTCTCCTACTTCAATTTATGGAGAAGAGGAACGGTCTGATGAAGAGACCCCATTTGGCCTAGAATGTGGTACACTCAATGTACCAGAGAGCTTAATTGCGGAAGAGTCCAGGATGAAGGACCTTTATGAAAATGTGCAAACTGCAAGTGGGGTAGATGCCCCACCTGAACTTGAATTTGGGAAACCAGAGGCTGAAGAGCATGCAGATGCATCCTACCAGCAGCTCATGTCAAGGATGGTGGATTACATGGGTTGGAATAGGCACCCCATTACCATATGAACAGGACGACCTTACTGACATTCTTGATAAAGGTCCACAATCCGATCCCAGCTTATCTTTCCATGTAGCCTTGCAGAAAAGGGTGGCCAGGAACTGGGAAACTCCAGAGACCAATCCGGCAGTTGATAAAAACTTAACTAAGAAGTGCCACCCTTCCAGTAGTGACCCCGACTACATGTCAAAACACCCCACTGCGCAGAGCCTGGTGGTGCAGGCAGCTACTGCAACATCAAAACAAGCGGTGCACCCTACCATCCCTCCTGATAGCGACGACAGACGCGTAGTTGGATGGGCAAGGAAGGTATTCTCTGCAGGGAGCATGGCACTGCAATCTGCCAACTCCACTTGTGCCCTGGCAAGGTTTACGTTCACTCTATTGGATTGCATTTCCATGGCGGCAGAGCACATTCCCGAAGGGGATGAAAGAGATGGCTTTCTAGCTATTGTTAGATGGCAAAGAGGCCATGTGCGAGTCTCTTCAGTCAGGTTTGGATTCTGCAGATAGCATCAGCAGAACCTTGGCTACCAGCCCCGTAATACACTGATTTGTGTGGTTGAGAAAGTCAGGGTTTGCACCTGATGTACAATCTAGGCTTCTCAACATGCCTTTTGACGGGTCTCACCTTTTTTGGCATCAAGGCTGACGAGAGCCTTGAGAAGTTGCAGACCTCAAAGGCGGCAGCCAAATCTTTAGGTGCTGCTATTAGGCAACCTCAGCCTTTTTGTCCGGGTGGGCAACCTTGAAGGGGTAGATCTTTCTGCTACTACTCCTCAGTTGGAAGGGCGAGAGGAATGTCTAGTCAAAGGGGCCAGAGAAGGTTTCCTCGTGGTGGACGAGGTAGAGGTGTAAAGCCACCACAAGCAGCAGCCTCCTTACCATTGGGCACTGCATCAGCCGCCTCAAAACCGCTCTGAGGTCTTGAGTCACAGTTCACCAGTGGGGGGCAGACCGTGTCAGCATCTAGAAGAATGGTGAGACATTACTTCGGATGCTTGGGCTCTAGAAACCGTAGCCCATGGTTACTGCCTTCCTTTCATAAGGAGACCTCAGAACAATCCAACGGGGAACCACTCTTTGAGGATGTGGGATCTGCTCCTTGTGCAGGAAATTTTAACCCTGCTAGAGTAAGGTTCTATAGAACGATTATCTGTAGCAGAGAGGAACAAGGGTTGGTACTACCCTTATTTTTTAATACCCAAGAACAACGGAGTACTGAGACCTATCTTGGATTTAAGATACTTGAATAAATTCCTCAGGAAGGACAAGTTCAAGATGGTCACACTTTCTCAGATCCTTCAGGCCCTCCAACTCCTGTATTGGTTGGTGTCATTTGACCTTCAGGATGCTTATTTTCATGTGCCAATCCATCTCAAGCACAGAAAATACCTGAGGTTCGCGATTGGCAGTTCGCATTATCAATTTTAGGTTCTGCCATTCGGGTTAACCTCCGCCCCAAGGGTTTTCACCAAACTGAAGGCAGTGGTGGCAGTGAGTCTCAGTAGAGGGGGTATTCACATCTACCCCTACCTGGACGATTGGCTAATCAGGGCGTGTTCTCCCGAAAAAGCCCTGAATCATCCCGTCACCTGCCACTCTCTTCACACACTAAGCTTCTCCCTCAATTACAAGAAGTTCCATATGACACCTTCTCAAAAGTTCCAGTACATCGGAGCTGTACTAGATATTGGGAAAGAGCTTGCCATCACCCGAGGTGAGGGATCAAGACATTCTTCAGATGGTTACAGAATTTCAGAATGCCCACAGTCTACCGACCTTTGATTTTCTAAGGTTGCTCAGCCTCATGGCATCCTGCATTTTTCTGGTGCCAGATGCTTGACTGAGAATGAGATCCCTTCAATGGACTCTAATAACTCAATGGTCCCAGTTCCCAGGAAAGATGTTGGACCTACTTCAGGTTCCAACCAGGGTTTCACAGGATCTTCTGTGGTGGGCCTGTGAGGGCAATATTCTGAAGGCAGAACCTTTTTGGCAACCATGGACAGCGATAACAGTAGTGACGGACGCCTCACTCAAGGGATGGGGAGCCCGTACAACGATCTGACAATCAGCTGTCGTTCATCTGCATCAGAGTCCAAACTATCTTTTGGAGCTGACGGCAGTCAGACCAGTGCTGAAGGCCTTTTTTTCCCTCTGTACAGGGAAAGCATGTCCTGATAATGACAGACAACACGGTGGCCATGCGCTACCTCAACAGGAGAGGTGGTGTAGGGCCACTGGTGTCTAGTCAAATGGTCGACAGACAAATGGTCGACAGACAAATTGTCAACCCAATTTGGTCGAATTGCCATTTGGTCGAATGGTCAAAGGGTCGAAATTCATTCCTTTTGGTCGAAATTGAGACAAGTTTTCATTTTTTTAAAAATAAACTTTACTTTATTTAGGTATTGTATTGTCTTTTATTTATATGTTTAACAATTAAAACATTTTATATTTGTTAATAAATATCGTTTTAAATAAATATATTAACAATTAATAAATAATTAAATATAAAAAGTTGTTTTTGTACAATGAAAAAAAGTTTGTTATAATGTATTTCTTTTTCAACACTAGATGGTGCTATTGCACCATTTTTAAACTGTATAGTAACGTTAAACTGTTAAAAGTTTGTTACGTATGACGTGTTACGTATTCTACGTTGACGTAGACGCCATTTTTGAAGTTCCGTGCTCGCATTCCGGATGCCTCTTGCTCGCGCTCCCTTTTTTCGTGGATATTCGAATGGATTTTTCCTTCTTCATGGATTTTTGGATGGATTTTATCGTGGATTTCGCCTGCATGGATGCTCCGGAGCGTGTTTTGGATCGTTTTTCTCTGGATTAAATGTTCATGGATTTTGGTTTTTCACTACTACGGATGGTCGGATGGCTTTTTTTAAAATGAGGATTACTGTTTTTCCTTGGATGGATTTTACTTTCTAGGACTTTTTTTTGGCTTGGTGTACAATGTTTTTTGGCTTGGTGTACGATGTTTTTTGGATTTGGGTTTTCTCTACCATGGATGGATTTGGCATGGAGCAGGCGTTTTTTTCTGGTGAGTTTTTTTTAAATTTGTTATCAACATTTCAAATTGTAGGTTACTGTTTCTAGGAATTGTAATGGTTCTGTATTTTCAAAATTGTCGACAATGCTTGCAATTCTTTCTTCATAGTCTCTGTATTTTTTTTTTTGGTTATTGGTCGGTTCTCCAGTGATAGTGTTTGGGATAGTTTTATTTCTTGTTTATTTTGTTCACTTTTGAGACTTTTGATAAAGTGCCATAGTGTTGGGTTGTTAGAGTTCAATTCTTTATTTATGTTGCTGTGCCAACCTTCTTGCACATTGTTTGTTCTCGGCCAGTTCTTCTTCACCGATGTATAGCAATTCCATATTTCAACCTCATATTTTACCTTTTGTCTGGTCCCATGTCTATTAAGTTGCCCAATCCACGTGTTTTCCATATAGTCCATTAAATTACATAATTGTTCTTCATGATTTGTGTAGTAATCAGATGCAATCAATGTGTCATAATATTTAATAACCATGTCCTCTTTCACAAATGCTAAAGCGTATAATCTCTTTATCTGGTGTTGAAATTCGGTGTCCTCTATGTACATTGTCCGTAATCCTAATTTTTGAATTTGTTTCCATATTGATTGACTAAAATGAAAAAAACATCCCTGAATATGAGTTTCTGTATACATTTTTGAAAATGCTTTTATTTGTCCCTGTTCAAAGTCCATGATTATTGTTTCTGGTATTTTTTCCGGCAATGATTCGTGTATTAATTTGTATATACAGCTGTACATTTCTTCCGACTTTCCTGCCATTAAAACGAAAACTAGAGGTATCACTGTTTCATTTATTGTTCCATGTATGCTATAAAACTGTAGAAAAGGTGTTGGAAGGTTTTAAATGTTGCGTCTCCATGCTAAGTTTTTGAATTTCCCAAGTGCGTTAATTTTTGAAAAGTTGTAAAAATTTACATTTTCTCACTCTTTATTTCTAATGATTTCCACAGAAATTGCTCTCCCTTTTCTGTTTTTTGTAATACTTCCGGTATAATCATGTTTAAATAATTTTGTGGTGCCATGGGTAAGTTTTCTTTTCGTTGTTTTTGCCTATTTATATTCCGTTTGACTGTTTTTGTATTCGGCATTTGCGCCGTTATATGCAGTGGTAAACTCTCATATGCTTTGGCTACTAGCGAAGTTGATGCTTCATTTTTATTGATTTCCACATTTTCTTTCAATTCGTTAAGCACTTTCTTTATCAAAACTGTCGTAGTGTCCCGCATATGGTTATGCTCGCAAGTTAAACGTATGTTTTCTCCTTCCGTTATTGCTCTGCCGTTGCAGGCATTTTTTTTTGTACTCCTTACACTTCCAATAGCTCTTTTGTTGTCGTGTGCATTCCTTGTTGTATATATATCCTTCATACGTTAATTGCGCTGCGCCTCTTTGCGATTTAATGAATTCCATTTTTTTTTATCGATCCGTATCTGAAATTGTAAATTTAAAAAAATGAATCCACCCACTCTGGTATTATTTTTGGTAAATGAGTGTGCAGTTAAAGTTTTTTTTTTCCTGAAATTATAATATGGAATTTCTAAATGGTAAAAACGATTGAATCGTAATTTTGTTTCTCAGAGATCATTCGCATTTCTATAAAAAGATTTTTTTTTAAAAGATTGGGGGGTTGGGGGTGAACCCCCCCCATTTCTAATATAAATCTGTGTGAACCAAAAAGATTAAAAAAAAGATTGGGGGGGTCGGGCGGGAACCCCCCATTTCTAATATAAAACAGTGTGAACCACTCTTTGATTCGCTTATTTAGTCTGTTTTACTCACCGTTTTTTCAGTCACATATACTCTATTCACTTGCGTGTTTTGATCAGCTGCTCTCTCTGTCACTTTCCTGACAAACTGACAGTTCGTTTCTAACCGTCAGCTGTGATCATTGGTCTAATACAAGGTGCTTTACTCTTTATTTAATGTCATCTCCTGTGACCCTTTTTTATTTTCATGGTCATTTCAATGCGATTCCATTTTCTGTCGATCAAATGACCTGTGTATATTATTTATGTGTTTGTCGATCAATTGTCTTTCGATCTTTGTGTTTCGATCAAATCACCTGTTTACGTTTTCTTTATGGGTTGTCGACCGTTTGTCTTTCGACCATTTGGTTTCGATCAATTTGTCTGTCGATCGTTTGTTTTCGACCATTTGACCTATAACCAGGGCCACTACCACTGTACAGAGAAGCAATGCAGCTCTGGTATTGGACAATTCAAGAAGGAATCTCCCTATCGGCATTTCACCTAGCCCGAGAGGAGAACACAGCGGTGGACGCTCTGAGCAGGCAGAGCACAGTCTCCCACTGGTGGGAACTAGCTCAGGAAGTCCTTCAAGAGATCTTTGCCCTTTGGGGAACCTCTCAAGTAGATTTGTTCACGCCCGAGGTCATCCGGAAGTACGAACAGTATTGCTCCAGGGAATTTTCCCCAAGAGGAGCTCTAGGAGAAGCGTTCGTAGTGGACTGGGAATTTCCACTCCTGTATGCGTTTCCTCCAGTCCCTGTCGTTTCTCATGTGATCAGGAGGTTGAGGAGGGTTGGGAAACGCATGATCCTCAATTGCTTCGGATTGGGCCAGGAGGACGTGGTACCAGACCTTCTGGACATGTCCATCTGTCCTTGGATGCGTCTTCTCAGAAGGCCAGCAACAAAGTCCTTGTGTTGTTGGAATAAATTCTGCAACTGGTGCAGGGAAAAGAATGTAGATCCTTTTAAATGTAAAACACCAGATGTTTTATCCTATCTTCTATCTGGAGCCCCAGATTGGTACCATTACAGGCTGCTTGGCGGCGCTGTCCTTCATTAAGCGCTCGTCGGAGGAAAGTTCCTACTTCAAAATCCCACTGGTGAAACAATTTCTAAAGGAACTCACCAATGTTCCCACATCTCCTTTCCAGGTTTCTTTTGGGACCTTGATCTGGTACTAAAATTCCTAATGTGTCCCCCTTTGAACCTTTACACTCATGTCCTTTAAGGTTGTTAACCTTTAAAACCATCCTATTGGTTGCTCTAACATTAGCCCGTAGAGTGAGCGAGTTGCAGGCACTTTGGTCCAAACCATCCTTTACTATCTTCCATAAGGATAGGGCTGTTTTAAGGGCCAACCTTTAATTTTTGCCCAAAATAATTTCTGATTTTCATATTGGTCAGAAAATCGTTCTACCATCTTTCTATCCCCCACCTCATCCTGGCAAGGAGGAGGAAAGACTACATAGGTTAGACGCTCGGAGAGCGTTAAGCTTTTACATATCAAGAATGTCTAAGAGACGTATTGATGACCAACTTTTCATTGGATATACAGGACATAAACTGGGTCAGGCTGTTTCTAAACAGACCTTCTCCAGATGGATAATTCTGGCAATCTCAATGTTAAAGGCTGTCAGGGAAAGACCCTCCTGAAGGCGTAAGGGCCAATTCCACCAGGGGCATGGCCACCTCTACAGCCCTGCAAAGGGGTGTACCAATTAAGAACATTTGTGAAGTGGCGACATGGTCTTCCATCCACACATTCACTAAGCATTATTGCCTGGTGTCTTCCCTTGGTCAAGATAGTACTTTTGGCAAGGCAGCCCTGCACTCCGTCCATGAAAATATACGATCCAAATTCTATGCCCTCTGACCAAACCAAATACTGCTGTGGGAGTCTGTCAAAAATGAGGAATACTTGGGAGGAACATCCAGTTGAAAGAACGTTACCAGCGTTAAGTACTTTATCGCATCAGAGGAGGAGGCAGCTGAGTTGATGGAATCTTCCATAGAGGAGCAGCCTGTCGACGTGACAAGGGCTCTGAATATTTGTCCGCAACCCGCAGAGACGATGGCAAGTAGGGAATAAAGCGGGGTTCAAGAAACTGGTCCTTAAGAAAGAGGACGCAGCGCTGCTTTGACTCACACTGAACATTGTAACTAATTGCTCTTGGAATCTCTGCTCTCCTTACCAGTTGGCTTAGTTGCTGAATGGCACTATTTCTTGTTGATGATTTAAGGGTCTAAATGATTGTCACATGACAGGTAGCTTGAGTATCAGATAAAATTAGGGGACATGCAGGATTGTTGAGGACAGTCATGGGGAATTTCACCCTAACCTCATTGTTTTCTCCTTTGTTGGCGAGGATTTTTTTTTTTTGTAGTAGTAGTTGTTGTACAATTGGGTCAATGTACAGTTGATACGACTTCTATATTCACTATGCAGCTTATGTTAAAAGGTGGTGCAGCGGTTCTTCGCAGCAGGCTTGACTGGATCTTTAATGGTGACCCCAGACCTCTTTTATTTACCTGAATGTTCAGAGACGAAACGCTCCCATTAAGAGGAAAGCTATATTGCATATGCTGTCCTCATTAAATGTATTTGTGGCCTTCCTCCAAGAAACTCCTCCTGCTGGGCGACCACTCGCGTATGCGCTCCAAATTTTACTCTTTGACCCACTTTGCAAGTAGTGGCTACAAGAAATGCAGGGTCGCCATTTGTATCCGCAAGGTTGCTCCCATTAAGGTGCTATACACGCTGAAAGATGATGAGGGTGGGTCTACTCTCCTCAATGGATAGAGGGTTACACTGGCATTGATGTACACTCCAAATGACAAACAAGACACCTTCTTAGTTTCTTTCTCCAAGATCCTTGCAGGTTTTGCAGACTGGGAATTAGTGGTAGGTGGGGACTTGAACTGCGTTGTGGATCCCACGATTAATAAGTCACTTCCCCCCACTTCTAGGTATGCAATGAACTTCCAGACTTTGACGACTTTGCTCTGTGAACATTTGCCCATAGAAACTTGGTGCTTTTTCCACCCTCGGGAGCAGGAATATACATATTATTCTGCAGTTCACAAATGTCTGTCAGGGTGGATATGATTTTGGTGTCTCGTACCCTCATTCTGGAAGTGACAGGGATAGAGGTTCTCCCTAAGGCCTTTTCGGACCATGCCCAGTTGGACTTGTGCTAGATCCTGGTGCTACAACGCGCCTCCAAGCCTCTCTGGTGGATTAACAATTATTTTCTTCGGAAATGATAAAAGTTCATACAGAAGAATCCTTGGCCAACTGTTTCCAAGGAAATGATACAGCTGAGCTGGGCTTTCGAGGGATGCTTATTGGTGGTAATAAGGGAAATCATAATTGAGCAAACAGCGGCTTCTAGGAGGGTTTGTCTGGCCTATCGCTCACTTTTGGAAGGAGAAGTTAAAGATAAAGAAAAGATACGCAACTTGGCTCCCGTCACTCATTGAGGGTCCTCTGGCTGGCGCAACAGGCTCTGGAAGCGCATTTGGCAGAGAAGACTGCCCATTTTATTCTCCTCACAAAGAATTTTTACTATTCTAAGGGCAACAAATCCAACAAATTGCTAGCTTCCAAATTGCGCAGTCTGGCTTCTTCCAATTATATATTGGGGCCCTAAGGGATAAAGAGGGGCGGCGTATATTCACTGAACCAGGGAAATTGTTGGTCATGGAGGAGTACTTTGCCATGGTATCAGCCAAGCATCATGGGAACTAAATGCACACTAATCACTTTGTGGCCCGTGCACACCTTTGCATCGTCCCTGGGGACATTCGCGAGGCAGAACAAGAGGTGGCGAAGGCAATCGGAGCACTTCCGGTGGTGAAGGCTCCTGGCCCTAATGGGTTCTCAAACAAGTTTTACAAGGTCTTTGCCCATATCTTGAAAACCAAACTATTAAACTCTTTCCTTGATAGGGAGCAGGTGACTGACTCGATAGCAGAGTCGGCTACTTCCTCTTGTTTAAGCTCCTGAGATCCTGAGGATTGCACTGCCTACCGCCCCTTTGCACAAAGGCCCCCTGTCTGGCCTTGTTCCTCCTTTCTCTTCCGCCTTTGGTAGTGTGCGGGCCACTGCCTCCAACATGTACCCCTTCCACACCCCGCTGATTCTGGGACCACTTCCAAAAAAGGTGCAGCATGGTGGGCTGCGGTGTGAAAAACATCAACAGTAAGCTCCTTTGTGCGCTTTCACTATCAAGCACTTCCATCTGTGGAGCACCACACCCCTCCTTTGCTGGCTGGGCCTTTCTGTGTTTACTTTACGATATTGAAATGGCTGCACTCATCCTCGGCACCGGAGTGCATCAGAGGGTTGCCATGGAGCTGCGCAATCATCACTCCTGATTGGGCCTTCAGCCCCATATCCTGGCCTACCAGGTGCCGGAAGGCTGTAAAGCTCGACCCGATGCAAAGGCACAGCACAAAGGCCCCATGTCTGGCCCTGGCCGGACTGGTTGCACCCCCCCCCACTTATTTCCTTTCAACCTCAGCACACCCTGTTGATGTCACCTGGACTTTGGGGCTGTCGTGGAGCCCTCACGCCTTGCCCGACAGAACTCGAGGTCTCATGCAGACTAACTTGTGAGTAGGCAGCTAACCTAATGTTGTTTCCCTGTGGCCTTTCATCTACAGCCACTGTTGCTTCATGTGTTCTAGTGCGCCTTTGTTAAAAATCGATTCTGGGCGTTTTTACATCTACAGCCACTGTTGCTTCATGTGTTCTAGTGTGCCTTGGTTAAAAATCGAGTCTGGGTGTTTTGACATCTGTAGTCTTTTTTTCGTCTGGATGACCATAGTGTGCCCCACACCCCTTGCATCCCTTCTCCCCTTTCCATGCCTTCTATGTGTCTCTTGCACTCTATTCGTCTTACCCTACACCTCTTCCCCTTCCCTCTCTCCCTCCTTCATGTCTAGCTCTTGCATCATTGTAACGACCGTCAGGCACTGGTTGTGCCTATCCTGCCTCCCACTTCCACGCCCCCCTCCTTCTATTTGTCTCTGCACTTATTTGTTCTTCTTACCCCTAACCCCCCATTCCCTCTCTTTCTCTTTCTTGTATAGTGTAACGACCAGCAGGCACATGCATTCATTTGTTGTTCTTGTTTAACAGTTTGTATTCCTCATGTCTGATGTTGTACCTCTAAAAGTATTGCACTTGCCAATTCTAAATGTACCAATGACTATTCATTATGTTCAATCCTTGTATTCCCTCCCTGCGTTGGAGCACTTTGAAACGCTTGTTAAGTGTATAGGCGCTATATAAATGACCAATAAATAAATTGCACTTCTGAACACAGATTCTAAATTATATAGTAAGGTCCTTGAAAATAGGTTGAGTGACGTACTCCTCCCTCTAATCAATAATAACCACACCGGGTTTATCAGAAATAGGGAAGCATATGAGAACATCAGGAGGGTGGTGGATCTTATACCCCTGGCCCCCGGTTCGCAGGACAGACTCAGTTTTATCTTTAGATGTGCATCGCTCCTTTGACAGTATGCCATGGGAATACCTGGAGGTGCTGCTCTTGGCATACAGGTTGGGCCAGAATTTCTCTAAATATTTAATGGCAAATCTCTAAATCCCCTCCACGAATGTAAATGGCAATGGTCCTCCCTAATTACTCTTGAGAAGGGCACCAGTCAGGGTTGCCCTTCCTCCCACCTGTTTGCTCTCGCCATGAGCCCTTTGCTCAAATGATTCACCTGCACCCTCTAATCCAAAGGTTCTAGATTTGGGGGGCATGAGCCATGAGATAGCACTCTATGCGGATGACGTTTTGTGCTTCCTCTTGGACCCGCTGGTTTCTTCGCCAGCACTTATGACCCTGCTTGAAAAGTTCAGCTTTGTGTAGGGCTTCCACATGCATCATACAAAGTCGGTCGGATTGAATATCATGAACCGCCAGAAATTATAGACGTCCTAAGAGCTCAATTTCCCTACCGCTGGGCAGAGAGATTTCCTGCTAGGGTGTTCGCATCACGTCCCGTTGTGAATTCTTGATAACAGCGAACAACCCTCCGTTATGGAAAGAAGTGAGAGATCTATTGCAGAGATGGGATTTACAAGAGAGCTCATGGCTAGGTTGGATTAATACGAATAAAATGACATTGCTTTCCAAATTGCTTTTCATATTCCAATCGCTCCCGCACTGGGTTCCGGAGCGAGATCTCATAAATCTTCAAAGGGAAATTGGGAAGTTGATCTGGAAACATAAACCCCCCACTCCCCAAGGTTTTCAGTAGGGTTCTTCTTAGGTCCACAGGAATAGGAGGCTTTATTGTCCCATCTATACAACAGTATTTTTGCATCTCCCAGCTGGACCCTATACTGGACTGTGCTTCTGAATTGAATACCCTGGAATGGATCTCAGTAGTACAAGTCTGTGCACCGCTTTCCCACCATCCATTCCTCCCAAAAAGGGGCCAGACACTGTGTACCGGGCCTTCTGGTCACCATAAAAAAAACCTGTTACACTGGGATAAAACCTGTAGTCAAATGGGAATTCGAGCAGGGCTGGAACACCTTTCCCTGTTTTTTCAGAACCCGTATTTTACAGAGAGATTAAATAGCAGGATCTTTAAAGACTGGAAAGCGCCAGGCACTTTGAGACTGGGAGAACTATACAATGATTGGGTCCCCCTCTCATTTGCCGAGTGTAAAGTAAACTTCAATCTGCAAGAAATTGAACGCTTTCGCTACTCCCAAATCTGTCACTGGATCACAAATAGCGGGTGAAATAATGGGATATTGGACCCCGACAGGTCTAGAGCTCCTAGTAAGGGATTGGGAAAAGTCAAAGAAAATCTCCTCACTTTATTGCTTGTTGGAGCATGCACCCCCAGATGAGAAACTCCCATAAATGAGGAAGTGGGAAGAGGAGTTGGGTAGGTAAATCTCAGGGGAGTTATGGCAGCGGATATGGTCCAAAGCACATAACAATTCTCACTGCACTCAAGTTAAAGAGGCTGCATTGAAACTTTGCTTTCACTGGTACATGACTCTACTGAGACTGCACAAGATTATGCCTGAATATTCTGACCAATGATGGTATGGCTGTGGTCAAGTGGCTACTCTGGCTCATATGTGGTGGTTCTGCCTGACCATGCAGGTATACTGGGAGGGGATTAATGGCATAACGGGCAGACTCCTCCCGATGTGCCCTCTTACTTTGATCTTGGCTGACATCTTAGAAGAAGTTTATCCTATGTCCAGACCTAAAGCAGAACTGATAACCCACCTCCTCATGGCAGCAAGAATAAATCGGGCCAGGTTTTGGAAGACACCTGATGGGCAGTGCTTGACAAATTGGTGGGTCAAGGTGTGGAAACTAATTGCGATGGAAAAGGTTTCTGCTTTAGCGACCAATAGAATGCCAACATTTGTTTGCACCTGGGCCCCCTTTGTGGACTTTGTTCGAGAAAGAGAGCACATGTACTTTAGGCCGTTACAGTTGAAAACCATGTCTCTGGAATGAAAGATTTGGGGGGCACCCACAACCGTTTATAATGCTATGGTTCCAGAAATACATTATATTGTGCATTATATGAAGAGAGAGGGCCGCACCACACTCAGGACAATGAACTGTGCAGACATACTAGTTTCCTTTTTGTTCATTCTTTGGGGGGATTTGTTACACTGTTAAAAATACATTTTCGACATTGCAATGTTCCAATCAAACAAATTATCGTCTGTATAGGTTTGCTTGTATGTTTTTTTTTTTTTACTTTATTTTTTGTTTTTTCACATACAATTTGCTGACGACATTCAGTCCGCTGTGTTGATTGTGGTGGATGTGGCCGCATCTGTCCTCTGTGTTTGGGCGAGTTGTGATTGAGAGTCTGAGGTATCTGTGCCTGAGCTCAGGTAAGTGATGTTTGGACCCCAGATGTCAGGGGGCCATGCATGAAGAGGTAGAGTTCTTATGAATTCAGTGTCCATGTCTTGGCAGGATGTGACATCTTTTTTCCATGCTGTCAGGGTAGGAAAGGGGCCGCTGCCACATGTTAAGGCGATCCTCCTGCGGCCAGCACCAGGAGAAGGGCGGCCAGTCTTCTCGAAGATGGTTGTAGATATTTAGTCAGACTTAACAGTGCAACGGACGGAAGAGGGTTTAGCTCCTCTCCTACTATATCAGCTGCTATTTGTAGGACCGATGACCAAAAACGAGCTATTCCGGGGCAGTTCCAGGCACGGTGGAGAAAATCCGCTTCTAGGTGCTGCATCTTTCACATTGTGCTGATGCTTCGGGGTGATGACGTTTTTTTTCCACTGGAGTGTAGTATGTTTGATGCACAAAGTTGAAGTGAATTTGTTTAAAGCGGGTGTTTATGGCAACTTTCTGGGTTTGGCAAAGGATGTAGGACCAATCCTCTTCTGGTATTGTAGATTGTAGAGCTGCCTCCCATCGTTGTTTCGTGCGGGTAGTGTTAGTTGCTGTGTCAGTTAATAGAGATTTGTATATCATGGACACTTGTCTGCCCTCTCCCTGTGCCTGAATCACGTTGTGTAGCAGGTCCCATGTCGCTGGCTGTTTGGGAAATCATGGGAAGAGGGCTTGAAGGGTGTAACGTAGCCTAAAGTAGATGAATATGTCGAGTGCTGTATTTCCTCCTCTTTCTTTGGCCATTTGTGGAGTTATAAACATGTCATCAGGGAAAGGATCCCCTAGGGATTGGATGTTGACTTTTTTGAGCCATATTTGAAATAGTTTCTCGTTTGTCAGGGGTATGCCAGGAATGAACTTGATTGGTAAAAGAGGGGAATATCTCGTATGTATGTCGTATTTTTGGACAATTTTCTTACAGATCGCGTAGGTGGACAGGACAGTGTTCATTGTATTGTGCGGCACTGGGAGGTTGCTGAGAAATATGGCACATAGGTTTGGGGAGGCTAGGGCTCATTCCACCTGTACATGTGGACGTATAAAGTGTATAGTATACCAATGGCTCAAGAATTGCGCCTGTGCTACCCAGTAATATTTTTCCATATCGGGGAGAGCGAGGCCTCCTTGTGATATTGGTAGTATTAGCGTTGTGTAGGGCTCTCTTGCTGGCTTTCCAGCCCATATCAGTTCAAGGATAAGACTTTTTTATTTTTTGGAAGAAGGTGCGTGGTAGTATTAGGGGTATGTTTGTGAAAAGATACAGAAGTTTGGGAAGGATCACCATTTTGGTCAATGAGATCCGTCCTCACAGTGTTAGGGGAAGAGATTTCCATCTCTGAATACGCTCCTGTAGGGACTTCATTGTCGTTCCATAGTTGTCACCGAAGATTTTGTAGCACTCGAGTGACATATAGATGCCGAGGTAACGGACTTTAGAACTTTCTCACTTCAGACCGTGGTTGTCAGGAATTTAGGGGTGTTTGGCGTCAGAGGCAATACCACCGATTTAGAATGATTGGTCTTGAGAGGCCGCTAAATTTAATCACTTTGCGCATTATTGGGTTGAGGTTGGTTTGGGATCGATGACGAATAACATGATGTCATCGGCATATAGGGAAACTACCAGTTTATGTGGGCCTAGGGTGATGCCTCTATTGAGTTGGTTAGATCTTAGTCTCGAGGCAAGGGGTTCCATCATTAGGGCAAAGATGAGAGCAGAAAGGGGACATCCCTGCCCGGTGCCGCGTTCCTGCTTGATACGGTATGATTTTGTGTTGCCTAGGGTAATGTAGGATCGGGGCTCGGTGTAGAGCAGCGATATTAGTTTAATAAAGGTTTTGCCCAGGCCCATTTGTGTTAGCGTCGCAAAGAGGTATGGCCATTCTACGGAGTCAAAAGCTTTCTCGGCGTCCAATAGGACGGCGACTGCTTGTTGTGATGGGTCAAGTGCCGCAATGACGCCGAACAAACGTCGGATGCCGTAGGTCGTACTACGTCCCGGGATGAAGCCGGCCTGGTCACCTAGTACTAGAGCTGGCATGAGAGGGAGTAGGCGTGTTGCAAGAATTTTAGCTAAGATCTTGTTATCAAGATTAATTAAGGAGATGGGTCTATACGAGGCACAGTCTTCCTGGGGCTTGCCTTGTTTATGAATTAGGAACACGTTGGCTTTGCGTAGTGTAGGTGGAAAGATCCCCTGCTCTAAAGCTTCTTCATATACACGGAGGAGTAGTGGGGCTATGGTGGCTATATGTGTTTTGTAGAACTCTCCTGTAAGGCCGTCAGGGCCTGGGGCTTTGGTGTTTGGGAGAGTTTTAATTGCTTCTACTATTTCTTCCAGCAAGATGGGTGCGTTTAGTGGTTCATGTAGTTCTTGGGTGACCCAGTATAGTTCGGTCTCTTTAAGGTAATCTTGAAGTGATTCTGGACTGGTGGTGATCTTGGAGCTATAGAGGTCTTGATAAAATTCACGGAATGTATCTACGATTTCTTCTTCTGTATAGACCAGGATACCGTCTGTATCACGGATGTGTTCTACATGGGTCGGAGCTTGGTCTAGTTTTAGTAGGCGGGCTAGAAGTGCCCCAGGTTTTTGGCCCTCGCCATATTGTCTGATCTGGTGTCTGTGTCCGAGAAATTTAAATTCTCGTTCAGCTGATTCTTGAAATTTCACTAGTTCCTCTTTTAGGTCAGTTTGGATTTGGGGGTCATTAGATGTTAGGCATTTGCCTTCGAGCTCCTTCAATCGTTGTTCACTATTAGCTAGTTTGCGTCAAATTAGTTTTAGGATGCCATTTTCTTTCGCCATGCACACCCCTCGTACGCAGCATTTCAGGGTTTCCCACAAAGTCCCTGTCGAGCTGACCAAGTCTTGGTTTATTTCGAGAAAGGTTGTGTTCGCTTGCTTTAGCCCTGTTGCGAAGACCGAATCTGACAATGATCCTGCTTTAAATCTCCAGTTAGGGGCTGTCGACTTAGTGTTGGACAGACTGAACTCAAGTGTTACCATTGAGTGGTCGGAGAAGGAGCGTGGGAGGATTTGGCTGGGTCCCCAACTTTACGGGCTTTGGGTTGACACAATGATGCAATCAATGCGTGAGCTGGTGTTGTGGACATCTGAGTGAAATGTATATTCACGCTCTTCCTGGTGGGAGTGTCTCCATATATCCATCAGTTTGAGTGCTTGACAGATCTCCGTCACCTGGTTGCTTGCCTTGGAGGGTTTACTGGTTGTGTTGTGGGATTTGTCAATTTTGGGATTTAGTGGGGTGTTGAGGTCTTCCCCCCCAGATGATTGTTGTTGAGGTGAGTGTTCCTAATTGAGCCATAATCCAGTTGAAGTTGTTTGGTCCGTCCGTATTGGGAGCGTAGGAATTCACCAAGACTAGTTCTTTTCCTGCGAGTATGCCTCTCACCATCAGAGCTCTTCCTTCCGTGTCTCTCTCGATCAGACTGAAGTTGGCCTTTTTGTCGATTAGGATCGCGACCCCTCTAGCGAACGAGGAGTACGAAGAAAAATATCTGTGGCAGCCCCATGAGCGGGCCCAGTGTTGCTCAGACGTTGGCATGAGATGGGTTTCTTGTAGCATGGCAATACTAATGTTGTCATCTGAGGTATTGGAGAATCTTCCTGATTTTGGTTGGCTGGTTGCGACCTCTAATGTTCCAGGTAGCCACTGTGAACGGACCCATGGATGAAGGTTATTGATGGATTGTTGGGCCCAGCGTGAGCGCTCGATTTCGATTGTTGTCTGGGTTCAGAGGCGGAGCCCTAGACATTTATGATATTCGTGGGGGGAGAATATGGTGAGCCTGTATCAGAACGGTGATGAACAGTCAGTAATAATTTTGTGAGAATAAAAGCCCTCGCCTGCGCGGGCTTCTTGAACTTCCCAGCCCTCCCTTGCGTGGGCAACCCCCAACTGGCCCACGATGTACCCCTCCCCTTGTGAACAAAACTGCAAACATTGCTGTGCTTGGGGCGCTAGTAGCCTTCCAAGAGGGAGGAGAGGCTCCCGGCTACAGTAGGATAGCGAGCCTGTGGTGAGTATCATGCATGACGGCAAAGGTGAAATGGTGTCGACAAAATGAGTTTCTAGACACGGATGTTAAAGGGGGTATCTTCGCAAGTGGTCCTCACGTGGCGGACTTGGATTGTTTGAGGAAGGTCTGCAGCCGGCGCGATCAAGGAAGTCATTGGCCTCCTCTGGAGTATTGAAGAATTGGACTTTCCCTTCGTGTTGGATTCAGACTTTTGCTGGATATAGCATAGAATAGAGAATTTGGTTATCCTGCAGTCTCCGCTTGACCGTACTGTATGAGCGCCTTTGTGCCTGTACTGTTGGGGAAAAGTCTGAGAAGAATTGGATTGGATCTCCGTCATATTGTAGTTTCCCTCTTTCTCTGGCGGCCTTAAGTATTGTGTTGCAGTCTTTGCAGTTTAATAGCTTTGCGATAATCGGTCGAGGGTTTGCGTCCGAGGCTGGTCTGGAGTTAGGGGTCCTGTGTGCTCTTTCCACCACGAATAGCTGGGATAGGGTTTCTTTTCTGAATATTTCAATACACATCTGTTCAACGTGGTCTTCCATTTTAACCTGCAGTTGATGTTCTCTGACCCCGATAATTCTAATATTGTTTCTGCAGGAGCGTCCCTCCAAATCTTAATTTTTGGCGCAGACCGCCTTCATTTGGGATTCAAGGGTGGAAACACGGGAGGTCAGGGTTGCAGTGCCGACGTCGAGGTCTGAAACACGTTGTTCTACGGTATCCAGTCTGTCTGCGTGTTTATCAAGACGATGCTGAAGTTGATCAACCTTTGACGAAAGAGTGTGTAGTTTACTTCCCAGACCAACAATCCCGGCTTTTAAGTCCATTAGGATTTCTCTAATACCAAAATCTGGGGTTTGCTCCTCTACTGGGGGTACGTCGGGTGTTGGTGACCCTGGTCTGCTGCTGGGGATGGTTTTGCTAGAGGAGCTGGCTTCGAAATTTAGATTTGTCTGTTTTCCCCATGGTTTGTTGCTTTATTGTTCGTAGATTTACGAGGAGTGATATCTCAAGCCGACGGTGGTAATATTCAGGTGTGCCCAAGTGATAACAATATTGCTGCTGTTGATTTTGCTGGTGTATGGGAGACTGGATGGTGCTTATCTCTGGTCTGACCGATTGGGAGTGACCCTGAGGTGGTGTTGGGTACTCTTTGCTGGTGGGCGAGCGACTATGATTTTCCTGGTCGCGTCTAAGCAATGGCGCTTGCAACGGGGAGGAGTTACGTGACTCAGGGGAGCTATAACCGGTTTCCCCGCTTGCTCAGTGTTGTGGTCTGCTTGTGAGAGTGGGATATTCGATCGTCTTGTGGTTGTTTTTTCCCCCTCTGCTGCTGCGATGGTCAGCTCTATAATTAGCCTCAATTCACTATCACATTTTAGCTATGTTCTTGCCACGTTTCTCGCTCAGGCAGTGTGCAGGAACTTGGAGTGTCTTGGTGTTCTGGCTCTTGTGCTTGCGGTTCGGCATTAGAGTACAGCCGTTGGTACATGCGGCTGAGTCTCAGTGGCTTGACCAGGCCGTACCACCGGTCGTTAATAATGGGGTATCTAGGTTACTTGTTCCAATGGATGGATCTTGGCCCTTCCGTTTGTCATGGGTTATGGGCTATTTGCCAGTTGTTGTTTCACTCAATGATAGCGACCTCTGACAGATTAAGACCTGCCGCCTCAGCTGATTCAGTAGTATGAATGCATCAGGTCAGTGTTTGTGTCTTTGAACAATAGTGGATTGTACTTCAGAAGGGCGAACTCTGGGGGAGCTGATATGCTGGCGTTGGGTCACTGCCGCGGTACTGTGTTGCCCTCAGGATCCGCTGCGTATGTTGGGGTCACTCGCGGCGACTGCATCTCCGCCCAAACTTTGAATTAATGGATGCTGGCCTCCGGCAGGGCCTGCGTTCTGGGCTGTCCAGGCGGTCACTGTTGTGCCGTTGTGGCGATGAAGGTGCCCTGGGGAGGCGTGTGCTTTACTTTCTGCGGCCTCGCGGAGGGCTGCTCCATGTTTGGAGCGCTGCTGGAAGCTGGCTGCGGCGGCGCTGGCCACCGACGTGACGCCGCTCAATTGTTTGTTAGTTGCGTGGGCAGGTGAGAGGCGTGCCGGTCGCTTGAAATGCAGGAAGCGCACACTTTAGTGTGTTCCTACCTGGTCGCCCGATAGGGTTCACTCGTCGGGCCGGGTCTGTCGTTATGCTCTGCTTCAAGCCGCCCCGGGTACGGAGACTGCTGTGTCTCTAGGGCGCCGAAGGTGCGCACATCCACCCACGGTCTGCAAGCGGCTCAGTGCACACGTCTGGGCTGGTGGAGTCTGCTTGGGCCGTCCGCCGCAGGTGACAGTTCGGGTTTTCGTGGGGCTCCTCCCCTGCCGCCTTGCAGGCTGACCGGGCCTGTGAAGTCTGGGCCGTAGTTCTGGAAATATTTGGCCGTTGAAAACGAGAGTGGTCTCAAATTATTCCGTGGAATCTTGCGAATCCGCCCAATGTTAATTTGGGGTAGTTTGATCACCACAGAGGCATCGATTGCAGAGGATTAATTAGGAGCTGCACATAGCTCTCTAGGAAGCTGCCATCTTGGTTGGCTCTCTAGCGCCCTCATTTGCTTGTATGTTGAGATTTCAATAAAAACACTTTGAAAGAAAAAGAATGGCATGCTTAGGAGAGAGTGTGTGCATTAGAGGGGCAGAAAATCGAGGCGAGAGCCATGTGCTCATTCGCTCGCGCAGGGGTAATATCCTTTGCGAGTTTACACTGACTGAGCAGCGTTTCCTGAAAGAACCCTTACTGGCAATTGTGACAAATCAGGTGTATTTGTCCCTTCTCCCCAAGGGGGAGCCACCCCCTTTGATGCTAGGCGGTTGGCCCAGCTATGCAAGACCCTCCCTAGGGCTTGGGCAAGTAGGATCTCACTGGGAGTGACTCACTCTCAGAGAAAAGGGGCTTCCATTCCCAAAGGGCACTCCCTATGCAGGACACTTTATCTGCCTGCATGGGACTGCCTTGCATCCATAACATTGTGCTCTCCTTCTTTTTTTTGTCAAAATATTTTTATTGAAATATCAAACAGGACAAAGGTTGTCAAATACATTCATAATAAGAATCAATTCAAACAATCATCTCAGCGATATTTCTTTTTCATCAGAATTAAGTTTGCATATCATCAAATTCATTAATAACTGGCATTTTAAGAGAAACGTGTAACTCAAGTTAGATGCGTTTACAACAAACATCGACAGAGAGGGAAGAGGAAAAAAAAACAAAAAAAAACAAACCCCCCCAATTCAGGGTCCAATGACCATCAATCAGCTCAACTACCACCTCAGACTACCCCGGTGTCTCCTACAGAGGGCTCTTAAGGATTCAGGAAATATTTCATCATACGAGGTTGAAAAAACATGTGTTCCCTCTCAGTCACGAACTCTAAGAAGAGACCCAATATTCTAGAGAATGTATCCATTTTCCTTTCTAGAGTGGCTGTTTGCTTTTCCAAGCCCAATAGTTCCCACACCTTAACCCACCAGTATGCAATGTGGAGTCCTTCAATGTGCTTCCAAAATCTGGCGCGAGTAAGCTGGGCTGCCATGAGCAGCTGTGTTACCAAGTCTGCTTTGGGACCCGACAGTGGATATGTACCATCGTCTGGAATGGCTCCTAGTACCATTACCAGTGGATCCATGGGAAGAAGGATTCCACAGATGTCTCTAATCTTGGATCTAACCTCCAACCAAAAAGACTGGATAATTGGGCAGTACCACCATAAGTGGCCTAAGTCTCCCTTTGCCCCGCAGCCATGCCAGCAGATATCGGGGTAGTCGGGGTTAATCGCATGAAGTTTCTGCGGAGAGAAATACCAACGAAAACAGATTTTTATCGCACACTCCCTTGCTGTGGTGCATCTAGAGACCTTGTGGGCCCTTCTCCATATCCCCTGCCAAGTCCCTTGATCAATTTCCCTATCTAGCTCCCTTTCCCAAGCAGACATATAGGACATTTTCTCCTCACTCGCTTCTTCTTCTAACAGGCGGTAGCATGTAGCCACCCTTCCGGTGAGTTGACCCTCCACTAGCATCAGTTCCAGCCCCGTAGGGGATCTGATAGCTGCTTTTCTAACCACTGGGTTGGTGATCTAGTGCCTTAGCTGGCTATACCTAAACATTTCGGTTTCCGGAAGATTGAACTTAGCTTTACACTGGGCGAAAGTTAGGGGAGAGCTATTTTCATACAGGTCTTTTAATGCTAGCGGTTTCTCTTTCGACCATAGAAGAAAAGACTTAGGTTGAAGCCCTGGATTGAAGTCTGTATTTTGCAGTACTGGGGACATTGGACCAAGACCCGGTATGATATCTCTTTGGGCGCAAAATTTATCCCATGCACGGAGAGAGGTCTTAGTGGCAGGCCGAAGGGGCCCATTACGGACCTGCGATTCCCGAGAGATAAAGGGCAAGTGACGGAGAGGTATCCCGGCACTGTGTTGCTCGATATCTTGCCATCTAGGGGGTTCTCTTGGGTGAGACCATCTCAGGATTGCGGCAACCTGGGAAGCACGGTAATAACGAACAACTGAGGGAAGGCCCAATCCGCCCACCCAACAGCCACGAGTCAAGAGCTTGCGTTGGATACGGGGGGGTTTTGCGCTTCCAAACAAATCGACAGATTTCTCTCTGGAGTCCCAAGAGATCACGATCAGGGATCAGGATGAGAAGTGCTTGGAATGTGTAGAGGAGGCTAGGGAGCAGCACCATCTTGATGGCACATATTCGCCCCAGCGAGGATATCTCCTGGAGCGACCACCTCCCCAAAGAATCTTTGGCTTCCTTTAGCAGTTCCGGGATGTTAGCTTTTAGCAGACCCTCAAAGGTCGGCGTTAACTGAATACCTAGGTATTTAATGGGTGTATTCGTCCACTGGATGGGGGAAAGGCTCTGCAGAACCTTCAATGACTCGGGAGTTTCCAATAGATTTAACCCCATAGATTTGGTCATATTTATTGTGAATCCCGAAATGTTACCGAAATGGTCAAGGAGGGCCATAAGGGGGGGGGGGGGACTGGAGAGAGCCGGGTGTCTTTCAAAAAGCAAAGGATGTCATCTGCATATAACGCAACTTTATGACATTGGTTCCCAACAGCAAAACCCTTAATCTCCGGATGTAAACGAATATGCTGGGCCAGGGGTTCAATCGCCAGGGCGAATATTAACGGGGATAAGGGACACCCCTGTCTAGTCCCTCTAGTCAACAGAATCGGATTGGACCACAGTGTATTGACTCTAATTTGGGTTGAGGGTATCTGAAAATTTGAAAAGATCAATTTCAGGAATTTCTGGCCAAATCCAAAACTTTTCAACACCACAGCTAGGTAGTCCCAGGCCATGCTGTCAAATGCCCTATGGGCATCAAGGGATAGAAGGGACAGCGGACCCGGGATATTGGGGGCCAAGGTTACCAAATCAATCACCCTACCTATGTCGTCGTGTGCAGAGCGTCGTAGAATAAATCCTGACTGGTCTTTATCAATAATAGTAGGGAGCATCTCACTCAACCGCTGGGCTATAATTTTACTAAATAATTTTGCGTCTGTATTGAGTAATGCTATGGGGCAGTATGAGGAACATTCGGCAGGGTCTTTCCCAGGTTTTTCTTTTTTTTTAACCAACTTTATTTTCATTTTGTTCTTCTTTTAAAAGGAATAAAACAGTTAGCCTTTGGTTACAGCAGTATTACAACCATTATCATCTGTGAAAACAAATTATTTAACCTACTTGAACTTTGGCATCGAGACTATTATTGTCTTCCAACTTCCCCCCCCCCCCCGAGTATCCCCACCCCTTTCCCTTAGTGTTATCTGAACCAAACTAAATCAAGGTTATAACCAAAGCAAAGTTGTTTCCTGAGCTCACCGCTCCTCCGTCTACTGCAGTCTCTATCTGATATGAATGTTCCTCAGAGTCCTGGGTTTATAGAATTGAGCCTCCCTTTCCCCCACATAGTCTTGAAGTGGGTCCCACATGGCTAAGAATTTCAGGTAGGTCCCTGATTTTGTGGCGCAAATGTTCTCCATCGCCATAACTCCCCACACTTTCATCCACCACCATGGGGTTGTAGGACCTTCCACTGTCTTCCATCGTTGGGCCACTGTCATCCTTGCTGCAGACAGTAGGTGGGTGATGAGAGCCGCTCTGTTCCCTGAAGCTGCGTATAATCCTTCTGATACTGCCCCCAACAGAATGACCTTAGGGGATTGTGGTAGGTCTGCTCCTGTTATGTCTTTGAATAGACTCAGTATTTCTTTCCAATACACTTTTATCCTTGGGCACGACCACCACATATGGAATAGGTCACCTCTTTCTCCACACTGGCGCCAACAGTCTGAGGGATACGTGGGGTTCATTGTATGTATTCTACTTGGGGGCAGATACCATCGGTAGCATATCTTATATGCTGATTCTTTGATTGCCGTGGATTTGGATAGTTTGTGAGCCCTTCTCCAAATTTGACTCCATTCTTCATGTGTGATTTCCTCCCCTATGTCCCGCTCCCAGTCCTTCATATATTGGAGGGTTTCTTCTGCTTGCGATTTGTGGAGTAACCTGTAAAGTCTAGTGACCCCTTTTTCCTGTGTCCCCTCCCGTATCGTGAGCTCTAGGCCTACTGGGGGGCGTAATCCAGCCTGTTTTACCTCTGGGTGTGAGATCCAGTGACGCACTTGTATATATTTAAATCTGTGATGCTCGGTAATGCCAAATCTTTGTTTGCATAGTTCAAAGGAGAGTGGGGCATCATCCTGGTACAAGTCTCTTAAGGACACTGTATCTGCTCCCTGCCAACCGTCCCAGAACTTTTGTTGAAGCCCAGGCGTAAAATCAGGATTATGTACTATAGGGGACATTGGACCCAGGCCTAGTTTGATCCCCCTGCCGTGGATCGCCGTATCCCATGTGTGAAGTGTCGTTTTTGTCGCTTTCAATAGGATACCTCCTCTCTCTCGTGCTTTTGGCTTGAGGAATGGTAGCATACAAAGTGGGGTGTCCGTCGCAGACTGTTCTATTTCCCCCCACCCTGGGAGGGGGTCCCTACCTGCCCATTTCAGTGCTGGCGCCAATATGGCTGCTAATACATATCTCCATATATCCGGCACACCTAACCCCCCCCCATTAGTGTTGGGCGCATCATAATCTTTCCCACGTTTTTAAATTAGAGTAGTGAAGGAACCTGCCATGGAATGAGTGACTGAGCCTGTCTCCCATAAGTAATTAAAGGTTTCAGTGAGATGGGGTATGAGCTCAGATGAGAATACCTTATAGAATGTGTTAGTGAAGCCATCTGGTCCTGGGGCTTTGCCCGCGGGGAGTGCTTTAATCGCTGATTCTACCTCTTGCATATTTATGGGAGTTTCCAATGACTCTCGTAAGGGTTGAGGAATTTGCGGGAGCTTTGCAGTAGCTAAGAAGGCTTTAGAGATCTGTGGATTCCCTAAGTGGGGCGTGGCTTGTTCCGTAAAGTACTTCTCAAATATTTGGAGTTTGCCTTTCTCTGAGTAAGTAGATCTCCCAGCCTCGTCCTTGAGAGCGTCTATTCTGTTTTGTCGGTTCTGCTTTTTTAATTTGGCCGCCAGGAGTTTATTCGCTTTGTTCCCTTTCGAATAGAAATATTGTTTGGTTAGCAGCATCGAGTAAGCCGATTTACCCATATGATGTGCCTCTAGCGCTCTCTTTGCAATTTGCATGTCTCTCAGAGATCATCGAGAGCCAGTTGCTTTGTGTATCTCTTCAAGTCTGCGAGCTTCTCCTTCCAGTTGTGCTCGCAGAGCCTCCCTGGCTTTCCCTCTCTGGACTGCCTGAGCAATCAGCTGACCCCTTATTATCGCCTTGGCTGCATCCCAGATTGTACCCATATTCATAACTCCTGTTTTGTTCTCACGAAGTAAGAATCTATGGTCTTTCTTATCTGTGTGCGAACCAAAGGGTCTTCAAGTAAAAATTCATTCAGCCTCCAGGGAGGCCTTTGGGCCGGGGTTTCATAAAAGGGTGACAACACAAGCCTCACCGGAGCATGATCAGAGAGGGCTTCAGGTAGAATTTCTACTGCCCGCACCCGTGAAACTAAGGAGTCAGAGATCAGAAACATATCTAACCTAGAAAAACCCCCATGAGACGCTGAGAAAAAGGTATAATCCCGTTCACTTTGATGACAATAGCGCCAGATCTCGATGAGGGAATGATCTTGCAGTAAAGTGGTGAGTGCACGAAAATTATTCCTGTCTGACAAGGTAGGAGGCAGAGTTTTATCTAAAAGGGGATTTAAAACTGCATTAAAGTCTCCCCCAATGAGAATTTCCCCTTCCGCATGGTCAATCAGGGCCTTGGAAAGCTTAGCAAAGAATGTATCTTGTCTGACATTTGGGCCGTAAATCGAAACTAATGTGATCTTACGTCCGTCTAATAGCCCCACCACTAGCAAGAACCTCCCCTCCGCATCACAGACCACTTTAGTCCCAAACCGAGTGCCCTTCCGAAACCAAGATGACGATGCCCCTTTTTTAAGCCCACTTGAGGCGAACCATTTTATGGGGTAAAATTTGTTATTAAGACGCGGTTCATCCGCAGGGCACAGATGGGTCTCTTGCAGGAGTAAGACCATCGCTTGTAAAGTAGCCATTCTATGAAAGAGGGCTTAAAGGTGAATTTAAACCTTGTACATTCAATGTGACACAAGTGAGGGTAGGTGGCGCCATCTTTAGCTCGGGCCGGCTTTCCCGCCCGCCTCAGAATCGTCTGACATACCCATTGTTTTTCTTAATGACATGTATACCGGGATAGAGACTTCTACTATCCATTATCCCCACCAATAACATGGGGTAGAGCATATGTGACACATTGGACAACACCCTGGGGCTGAGTGAGCAAGACCCTCTTGGGGAAAAGGAACATACGAAAAGATCTGTGGAGAGAAGGGAGACCCCAATGGGAAAAATAAAAATTAAAAAAAAGAAATTGCATATACAATCATCCCAAAAACCTGGGATTGTTTGAAAACCCCAGTTAATTCTTCCCAATTGGTAATCATGTTGGGCGTAATCCGCACAGGCGCCCGAACCTATAAACTAAAATGAAGTTTAGTCGCCCTAGGCCACCCGCATTAAACTTCAGGCATGACGAGTGTGCATATAGAACTGGCAAATAACGTGAACCAAAAGACAGAGCTACCAAACCAGGATTCTCAGGAGAGGTGGTCCCGCCATGGGTCTCTATGCGAAGAGGACTAGGCAGTTTTCGGCCGCAACAGGTGAGGAACTAATCTCACTTATTTGTTACCCTCCGGCATTTACATTTCTTAAACATTCAGTTCAACCCTTCGCTGTGACCTCCCCCTCCGCCTCCCTAGGAGTGTTTTCAGGGCTTTGAATCTCTGGGTCCTCCGCACGCTCCCCATCCCGCCGAAGAGCTGGTTCCTGACGACACCACTCCCGAGGCTTCTTCTGCTTATCCCTTGGCGAGGGAGCAAAACTTAGTTCTGTTGCAGCCTGAGCTCCGAGGCCCGTGGAGTTGGACTTGCTCCCCTCTGCCATCAAGGCACTGGCCTCTTCCTCCGAGGAAACCACGTGATGTTGACTCTGATACTCAAAGAGTAGTTTGCAAGGATACCCCCAACGATAACGGATCTGCTTAGATCGCAACCAAGCTGTCACATTACGGATGCATCTCCTATAGTGTATATGGAGAAATGTCCTGAAAAAGCTGCAGCGTCGCTCCTCGGAACAGCACTGTGGAAGAGTTCCTAGTGGCTGCCATGATCTTTTCCTTCTGATGAAAGAAATGCACCCGTGAGTACATCCGGGAGGAGGTTCCGTTTGAGGTGGGTAGCAGAATAAACACAGTGAGTTCTATCCAGGAGTAATTCGTATGATGCAGGGATCTTTAAGATGGATCTGAACATTGCTTCCACGTATTCCGGTAGTTACTGATCAGTAACCTGCCGGGGAATTCCTCGGAGCCGGACATTATTCCTTTTTGACCTATTTTCAAGGTCCGCCTGCTTTGCCCAAACCTCCTCCAGATGGTCCTCTATGGACCTCACTCTTTCAGTCAGCACTTCCACTTCATGTGCATGTTCACATGTCACGTTTCCAACTCATTAATCCTGGTTTCCAGGCCTGTAAGGTGGGATGTCAGATCTGCTAGTGAGCGGGTTAATGTATCTTTGGAGGTTTTAATTTCAGATTTGATTTCCGCCGTAATTTCTTGCTTGAAAGATTTGAGCAGAGCTTCGACAACTTCCCTGGAGAGGGCCATACTCATGTCCTGGCCGGAGGGTGGCGGTGGATGTTTTTCAGCTTCAACGATGCGTGAACAAGGGGAGGTCATTGTCTGCAGTGATAAAAACGCTTGAATACCTTCTGCCTTCCGTTTAGCCGCAGTTTTAGGCATTGCCAGCGTATGCAAAGTTGGGGGGCAGGAGGACAAGGCAGATCTCTTACTAGCAATGCCGAGGAGAGGGTTTCTGAAGGAACAGTCCCCGCAAGCTTTTCTCGTTCCAAAATCCCGTACTCCTAGGGGTGTATCAAACACCAAGTTCTGATCGCCTCCGATCCCCTCGTAGAACCCCCTTCCAGTTGTTCCGCTCTTCCTCCTCCCCCATTCCTCACAGGCCATCAACCTTCCCACGCTTTGCCGGCCCCTCAAGCAGAGTCTCTCACTTATCCTCCAGCTCTGTCTCCAGCCAGCGGGGTTCCGAAGATCCGGCAGCCTTGCAACATCTGCCTCCAAACGAGGGTTTACCCCCCACTTGGATTCCTGGGGCCAGCTGATCCACGAAGATCAGGGGTATGCCCGCACTCCTCGAGTGTGCCTGGGTTTAATTCTTCTGGCGCGCCTCTTGCGGGAAAGCGCCATGTCCTAGCCATCGCTGATGATAGGTCTCCGCATATGAACTCCTTCCAGGCCCTGAGCACGGATCTCCTGGGCTTCCTCAAATCATGATTTCCTGTAACCCACTCCCTCCTCCGAAATGCTGTGGCTCCTCCGTGTCGTGGGGAACGTCAAGACCCCAGCACCTTCTCCCCAGTGAGACACATAAATACCCTTATTCAAATGGGCAGCACTAGAAGCCGCTCCTGCGAGGTAGAAGTTTCCGGATCGATGAGCTGGCCAACGCCGTGGGACGCCTTGCCCCGTCCAACAGAATCGGCAGAATCCCAGCAGGTAGCAGAAAGTGGCAGGCGAACTCGCAATGGCGATCCTGGCGCCGGATTCCTCCCAGGGCAGCACACCCCACCCCAGAAGGTCGCAGGATGGAGCGTGTGCACGATCGGTGAACGGGTTGCAGAGGGTTTCGCAGAGCTACGCGCCTGGAGCGCTGGGACTCCCACGGGCCGCGGCTCCTCCCGGTCAGAGCTCACGATACCTCTGACACAGTCAAACCCACCAACACAGGACACAGAGACCGGTGCTCTCGCCCGTCGGTGAAGTCCGCCCGATCAGGAAACACAGCAGACAGCTCAGATGGACAAACGAAAACATCGGTTCGCCTCTTCCACTGGCGCTCATCTCGGTCTCCCGGGATGCTCCGTCATAGTATCTCGTCACCGGGTGACATTTGCTCAGTAAATTAGGTGTAAGGGCATGAGAAAACTTGTAGATTCGGGCGCCTGCAGACTGAGCTCATGGCGAACACGCCCACCCCCCCATCGTGCTCTCCTTCTGTTCGGCTGTAGGTAATGTGGAAACCAACACGTTATTTGAAAATAACTGAGATATCACTTTAAGAGGAAATGGCTTTGAAAACCAGATGAGGCGACCCAAACAGAGGAGAGTGCGGTATGCAGCGGAAGCACCCTGATGTCAGAACGACAAGGAGAGGTGTAGCTGAGTGCAGCTGTGGAGCCTGCAGTACTCTGAGAAGCAGGGAAGGCAATTAGGAGACACTGGAAGGACCGGCGTAGCAGACAGCTGGAGAACTGTTGTCAGGACGGAATCAGAGGAACCAACCAAAGAGGTGTCATCACCACGGTGGTGCCGTGGTGGCCCTGAAGCCCTCTGAACTATGGCAACTCCTGGATGCTAGGAATCGAGGACAGCTTCCACCTGCTGCTCTTCGAGGAACGCAGCAAGCTACAGAGAGGCCAAGACCAGAGCAACCGAGAAGCACAACCGATGAGAGGAAATTGACAAACCAGAGCATGAGCCGACTTCCACAGTGTCACCTGAGGCTGATGCAGGTACAGTGGTGTGTTGGAGGAGTGGGCTGTCGCCAGCAGGACAAATAACTAAGCAAAGAGACAATGATTCTGATACATGTATCAACGGAATAACGAGTGAGCAGAAACAGATATCTGATGAGATATTCAATAACCTAAAGCAGGAAAAAAGATAGGAATCGTTAAAGTAGAAATAACTATTGTGGGAAGAGAGAGACAACCCCAAGCAGTGATTTCAAGAGCGACAATTGTTAAGGAGTGGGTAGACCCCTATGATAAAAGCTGTGTAACGTATTGAGTTAGGTGAAGTACAACAAGAAAGAGCAAACTGGTGAAGCCATCTCAGAGGTGGGTAACTTTCAAAACGAATAAGTCAGAGGACCAACCCAGAGCGAAAGGAAAGTGTTTAAGAGACTAAATTCAAGAGAGCTTTTTTTTTGTTTAAATAAAGCACTTAAAAATGTCTGTGTTGTGTCCGACTCCTTCTTCCAACCCGCCACACAAGTCATCTAAGAAATAAAGAGCTTGAATATATACACTGATCTAAAACACCACACAGGCTGAATGCTAATAAATCAGTTTAGTATATATGTATATCATTTCATTTAATGATTCACTATTTCTTCTCAGGATCAGCAATGATTTATTACTGTGGGAACCTACAGCTCCATCTCCAGTGGAGACATTTGAAAATCTTTCCTATGGTTTTGGACTTTCGGTGGCGAGTCAGCTGATAAACACCTTCAGCAAAGACAACTCTAATCAGTGTAAATCAGCACATCACTATGGTATGTCCTTTACTCATTCCCCTAAACCTGTTGTTGCTTGGTTTAATTGAATAGTTTCATGCTTCTTTGGATATTGCTGTAACCTTACACGTCTACTCCTTTGAGCTCCTGTATACTGCGTTTTATGTTCACAAAACAGTGTTCTTTATAATAATAGTCCATAGTCCCCTTGCAGCACACCTTTTCTTATTCGCCAAATCCATGAGTCAATTATTACTAGCCAATAAAAAGCGGCAAGGAGTGACTGTGAGAGAGGGTAATAGGAGCAGAAGAGCAGGCAGTTTTATATCTATCTTTGCAGATGTCACACTTTGTCCAGAAACTTCTCCGAAGTGTACTTTGCAGATTTCAGACTCTGTCCAGAAACTTCTCTGAAGTGCTAAAGGGGAAGAGAGCAGAGGGGAGGTGGAGTAGGCACCTATTTTCATTTACAGTCCGATTAGAAGGTGACGGAGGGAGCGCTCACTGGCGTTGCGTGTTAATGTGAGTGGAAGGCAGGTAATGCCTACTGGCCCTGGTCCTAACATTCAAATTGGCCTCAGAGACCAAATCATTGGTAAACATTGTCCAAAGTTGTAGAAGCTGACAATCGGGAACAATGATGGTTGTGAGTAACCATGACATCATTGTGAAATAGTCAATCTCCTAGAGAAACTGAATGTTGACTGGACAGTTAACCAGTGTGCATTTCAGGACAAGCAGTATCTTTTCTGACTTACTAGACCTTTGACTTTGAAGCAGCAAAGTGCTTTCAAAGAGAGTCTCTTAGTGTTGGGGGAAGGTGAGAGGGTGTAGAAAGAGAGGGGACAAGTAGCCTGAAGTCTTCATGCTGAAAACCTCAGGCACTGTAGGAGCAGCATGACAGGTTTCCAGTCCTGCATCTGTGTAAACTATCAAGGAACCTCACGTTTGGTCTAGGTAGTGCGCCAAGCCAGAAGAGGACTCGGACCAGAGGATATGGTTTCCAAGTAACTTTATTTTGAAGGGATTGTGTCCTCCGACGTATTCCTTATCTTAGATATCTCTTTCCAGCTTTGCTGGCCTCGGAAATTTTTTCTCTAGAGGGCGCTGCGCGTCGATGTCTGCCGAGTCGATGTCCCTCGACAGCCGCCGTATCAACGTCAGCGCCATCCTGCCTATAAAGACCGCGCGCAGCGTCCGTTGCTCAGTTCCGTTTTTCCGCGCTTACTCAGTGCCTCGGAATATCGTTGCTCAGTTTCGTAGAGAATTAATCCAATTTCCTCGAGATATTCGATCCATACTCGATGGCTTCCTTGTCGGAACCGACGACCCCTCGGTCTGGCTTTAAAAAATGCCGAGACTGTGGAAAAAAAATGTCGCTGACTGACCCTCACAGAGTTTGTCTGTGGTGTTTGGGAGCTGAACACCATTGTCCGGAGTGCGAGGACTGTATGTCCATGACAGCTAAGGCCCTGAAGGAGCGTAGGGGGAAGTTGGGAAAAGGTAAGACTTCTAAAGCTTCTTCTTCTTCGACGAAGTCGAGACATTCGTCTCCTCGTCACCATTCGCGCTCCAGGTCTCGAAGCGGGTCCCATCACTCCTCGAGATCGAAGCACTCGAAGAGGAGACGTCGAAGATCCCCTTCTTCGTCCTCCTCTTCCTCTTTTTCACCTAAGAGAATCCCTTGCCCCACGAAACATAGTTCCCGGGCTGAATGGGAGGAATTCCGAAAAAATATGAGCGTCTTCGAGAAAGCGGCCTCGACCCCCTCGAAGACTGCCGAGAGCGATGCTCTGGTCGAAAGACCCAAAGGTCCAAAACGGTGCGAGTCGCAGTACCCGGCGAAGGAAGCTTCTCGAGCGCGTGACGAACCCTCGAGTAAAGCTAAGACCTCAAATCCTTCTTCGAAGGTTCCGTCGACGCCGTCGACGAAGGTTCCGTCGACGCCGTTGTCGAAGGGACCTTCGACACACGGGTCTGTCGACTCGACGCCATCCTCGACACCGGCGTCGACGCCAAGGAAAGTCACGGTTGCGGCGCAGCCAGTGGCTATTCCCAGGTCTTCGATGACGATGTCGTCGAGATTGTCGACATCCTCAAGCAGAATTCCAATTTTATCGAGGACCTCGAGGCCTCCGCCTTTGTTTTCGACGCCACGTTTGAAGCCTTCGACGTTGGCGTCGACGACATCGACGTTTTCGAGGCCGATTACAACAAGTTTGGCACCCTCTGCCTTGGAGATGGGTTTCACACCCTTTGTGAGTTCAGACCAATTCAGAACAATGTCCTCAATTATGGAAGAGGGAGAACTATCTGACCAAGAAGAGACATTTGAGTTGCAGGGATCTGCAACCCCAGTTCAAGAGGAGTTATCCTCAGAGGAACGCAGATTAAAGGAACTCCATGATTCCTTACATGAGGCAAGTGGTTTAGACACTTCCCCTGAGGTGGAGTTCGCTAGGCCAGACCCGGGGGAACATGCTGAAACCCCTTATAGAGCCTTAATGGCCAGGATCACAGAATTTATGGGGTGGTCAACACCTTCACAGGCTTTCCAACAGGATGACCTCACGGATATTCTTGATAAAGGTCCACAGGAGGATCCTGTAGTACCTTTTCATAAAGCTCTTCAAAGGAAAATCATGACGAACTGGGAAACCCCAGATGTCGTCCCAGCAGTAAATAAAAAACTGTCTACTAAATACAGGGTATCTTCTGCAGACCCGGAGTTTTTGTCCAAACACCGATCCCCAGAAAGTCTGGTGGTACAGGCAGCATCTTCTACTGACATCAAGACTGCTTACCCTACCATCCCACAGGACAGGGATGATAAAAAATATGATGCTATGGCTAAGAAAGTCTTTTCGGCATGTAGCATGGCGTTAAAATCTATTAATGCTACTTGCACCCTTGCTAGATTTAGCCATACACTTTGCTAGTGTGCTTCTACAGCGGCTGACTGCATCCCGGAGGGAGAAGAAAGGGAGGCGTTCCTAAATATCATACAGGACGGTAAAGACGCTATGTGCGAATCCCTCCAGACGGGCATTGATTTGGCTGACAGTATCAGCAGAGCAATGGCGGCAAGTACAACAACCAGGAGATTTGCTTGGTTGAGAAAGTCTGGTTTTGCCCCAGATGTGCAAGCCAGGCTCTTGAACATGCCATTTGATGGCTCTTCTTTGTTTGGGAAAAAGGCGGATGACAGTTTAGAAAAACTGCAAACATCAAAGGCAGCAGCAAAATCCCTAGGCGCTGCAATCCGTCAGACACCTTTTCGTCCCACAGGAACCTCTGTGAGAGGCAAGTCCTTTCGCTTCTACTCCGCATTCGGAAGAGGTAGAGGACGACCGGCTCAAAGGGGACAAAGAAGAACTACCCGAGGTGGACGGGGTAGATATTCAAAAGCCACAGCAACAGCAGGTGCCTCTTTACCATCGGCATCTGCATCAGCCGCCCCAAAACCACTCTGAGGACTTCCCTCACAAGACAACTGTAGGAGGCAGGTTAACTCAACATCTGGCGGAATGGCAGGCTATCACGTCAGATGCTTGGGCATTGGAGACAGTTGCACAAGGTTACTGCCTGCCTCTCCTACGCATACCTCAGAGTCATCCACCGGGGATCAGCTCTCAAAAAGCTCCAGATCCGCTCCTCTTGCAGGAAATTTTAGACCTGCTAGAGAAAGGTGCCATAAAACCGGTACCTGTAGCGGAGAGGAACAGGGGCTGGTACTCCCCTTACTTTCTCATTCCAAAGAAAGACGGAGGACTGAGACCCATCTTGGATTTGCGAGAATTGAACAAATTCCTCAGGAAAGACAAATTCAAGATGGTAACTCTTTCTCAGATCCTTCAGGCCCTTCAGTTCCAGGACTGGTTGGTATCTCTGGACCTTCAGGACGCTTATTTCCATGTGCCAATCCATCTCAAACACAGGAAATACCTGTGGTTCGCAATTGGCAACCCTCATAATCAATTTCGAGTGCTGCCATTTGGGCTGACCTCCGCCCCAAGGGTCTTCACCAAGTTAATACCAAGTCGGTAGTGGCTGCAAGTCTAAGGAGGGAAGGGATTCACGTCTACCCCTACCTGGACGATTGGTTGATCAGAGCTGTATCTTCGGAACAAGCTCAGATCCAGCTAGATCATGTTTGCCACTCCCTTCACAGACTGGGCTTCTCCCTCAATTTAAAGAAGTCACAAATTGTACCATCGCAGAGACTCCAGTTCATCGGAGCGATCCTGGACACTTCCCTGGGAAAAGCCTTGCCACCAGAGGTGAGGGCTCAAGATATTCTACAGATGGTTACCAAGTTTCAAAATGCCCAACGTCTCCCAGCCTTCGACTTTTTGAGGTTGCTAGGCCTCATGGCATCCTGCATTTTCCTAGTGCCAGAGGCTCGCCTGAGAATGAGATCCCTCCAGTGGGCACTGAGAACTCAGTGGTCACAATTCTCAGGGAGAATGACAGATCTTCTTCAGGTTCCCGACAGGGTGGCTCGAGACCTTCAGTGGTGGGCCTGTCAGGAGAACATTCTGAAAGGAGAGCAGTTTTGGCAACCCTGGCCGGAGATAACAGTAGTCACGGATGCCTCACTCACGGGGTGGGGAGCCCACGCCAACGACTTGACCATCAGCGGTCGTTGGTCTCCATCGGAATCCAGACTACATATCAACCTGTTAGAGCCGAGGGCCATCAGACTTGCGCTCAAGGCTTTTCTGCCATCTGTACAAGGAAAGAATGTCCTGATAATGACGGACAACACAGTGGCCATGCATTACCTCAACAAAAGAGGAGGCGTAGGATCACTACCTCTGTGCAGAGAGGCAATGCAGCTCTGGTTTTGGGCATTCCAAGAAGGAATCTCTCTATCGGCAGTTCACCTAGCCGGAGAGAAGAACTTGACAGCTGATGCTCTGAGCAGGCAGAGCACAGTCTCCCACGAGTGGGAACTAGCTCAGGAAGTCCTTCAAGAGATCTTCGCCCTTTGGGGAACCCCTCAGGTGGATCTGTTTGCCACCAGTGTCAACAGGAAGTGCGATCTGTTTTGTTCAAGGGAATTTCCCCCGAGAGGAGCTCTGGGAGACGCGTTCATAGTGGACTGGGAGTTTCCGCTTCTGTACGCGTTTCCACCGGTCCCTGTCATTCCTCAAATGATCAGGAGGTTGAGAAGATTCCGGAAAACCATGATCCTAATTGCCCCGGATTGGGCCAGGAGAACGTGGTACCCGGACCTTCTAGACTTGTCCATCTGCCCTCCAATTTGACTTCCACTCAGAGAGAATCTGCTCTCACAGAAGGGAGGTCAGGTTCTCCATCCAGACATCAAAACCCTCAACCTTCACACTTGGCTTCTGAAAGGCTGAGGTACAAGGATTGGGACCTCCCTGATGATGTTATGGAGGTGTTGCTTTCGGCAAGAAGGCCAGCAACAAAATCTTTATACCGCTGCCGTTGGAACAGATTTTGAAGCTGGTGCAGAGAAAAGAATATCGATCCCTTTTCATGTGGTACACCAATGGTTTTGTCCTTCCTACTTTATTTAGCGAATTCAGGCCTTCAAGTTGGCACCATCAAGGGCTATCTCGCAGCGCTATCCATCTTTAAGCGCACTGCGGAAGAACCATCCTATTTCAAGTTACCCTTGGTCATACAGTTTCTAAAGGGGTTAACTAACTTTTATCCCCCAAGACCATTCCAGGTTCCCCTATGGGATTTAAACTTAGTCCTAACTTTCCTGATGGGCACACCTTTCGAACCACTCCACTCTTGTTCGTTAAGATTTCTTACCCTTAAGACTGTTTTATTAATAGCACTTACATCTGCTAGAAGGGTGAGCGAGTTACAAGCTCTTTCTTGTAAACCCCCTCATACAATCTTTCACAAAGACAAAGTTGTTCTGCAAGTGAAGCCTAATTTCCTCCCAAAGGTGGTTTCTGAATTTCATATCACTCAGAAGATTACCCTTCCATCTTTCTATCCTCCTCCTCATCCGGGGAAAGAGGAAGAGAGGTTACACAGGCTGGACCCAAGAAGGGCTTTAAGTTTTTACATTAGTAGACTGGCTAGGATAAGACAAGCAGACCAGCTGTTTGTAGGCTACGCAGGTCACAAGCTGGGGTTACCGATAACTAAGCAGACCATTTCCAGATGGATCATTTTAGCCATTTTGCAATGTTATAAACTGGCAGGAAAAAGAGCCCCCTCAAAATCTTAGGGCTCATTCGACCAGAGGTACTGCAGCTTCATCGGCCCTCAAAAGAGGAGTGCCGCTTAGACACATATGTGCGGCTGCCACATGGTCGTCCGTCCATACCTTTACACGGTTTTACAACTTGGATTCCTCCTCCAGTCAAGAGACTAGGTTTGGGAGGGCAGTATTGCACTCTATTCATCAATAAGAGGAAGCATGAAGTCAGTACTCCCACCTCCAATAACAGAATACTGCTATGGGAGCCTATCTAAGATAAGGAATACGTCGGAGGACACAATCCCTTCGAAGAACAAGTTACTTCTTACCTTGTAACGTTCTTTCGATGGGATGTTCCTCCGACGTATTCCTTATCGACCCTCCCATCCATCCCCGCAGTACTACTTCCCTTGTTGTTGCAGCTTACGCTCCTTCAGGGTGATTAGTCTAGTCCAGAAAGAATTATTGTGGGCTACAAAACGGAACTGAGCAACGGATGCTGCGTGCGGTCTTTATAGGCAAGATGACGTCGACGTCGATACGGTGGCTGTCGAGGGACATCGACTTGGCAGACATCGACGCGCAGCGCCCTCTAGAGAAAACATTTCCGAGGCCAGCAAAGCTGGAAAGAGATATCTAAGATAAGGAATACGTCGGAGGAACATCCAATCGAAAGAACGTTACAAGGTAAGAAGTAACTTGTTCTTCACTTAAAAGAAAACGCCTCACTAACCCTAATGCTCAAAGAAATACCCTTCTTATCTAAAATAAGGTTCTCATCAATGGTCAAAAGAAAAATGTTTCTTGTTCCAAAACCTAACCACTAAACAGGCCCTACCACTTTGCAAAAATGTAAAAGAAAATTAGCTGGAGTGTTCTACACTCAGGGTTGTTCACCAGTCTCTCTCAGGTGTTCCAGAAATTCTTCCTGGCTCTGGATCCACTGGTTATCTGTTATTAGCAGTTCTCCTTATTTAACAGTTCTTGGCAGTCTATTAAAGTCCCAAATTCAACAATAAAAAGTCTTAAGTTCCTGCAAAACAAACTATCCAAATGTATGTAGGTGGAGGGATATTTCCTGATCCCTCTCCACCTCTTTCCTATTACAAATGTTTGATGCCCTGGGTTCTCCTTCTGTCTGCTCTCCACTCTACTTTGCGCTCCAGTGGTTCCACTGGGTTTCTCTGTGCCAAATGTTTCCTGTGTTAACTCTCTGGTATAGGGGTGATTACTCCTTCCATCTGTTCTTTTAGTTCTTGGGACCCCCTTTGCTTTTTCTTGTGCTTTATACTGTTGGGTTTCTCAGGTCTCCTCAACCCTTTTCCTTGTCTCAGGCTCTCTTTGTTGTCGGGCCCCTGTGACTCTCGTGTGTTAGGGAATTCCTTTATTCTCCCCCCGGGTTCTTTCAGTTATCCCTCTCGGTTATTAGTGATCCCCTTCTCTATTTGTTTCTTTCAACTCTTGGCTCAGATGTTAAGAGGCTCCATTCGCCTCTTGTATCCATTTTCGCTTTGCTTATGGTGCCCCTTTGGCTTCCTTGGGTCCTTCTGTCCCAATGCACCACTTATCTCTCTGGAATATGGGTATGTCCTCTTTCTGTGTGGCTCTCCTAGCTCTTGCAGGTTCCTGTGACCCTTCTGGAGGTTGAAACTACTGGGGTTCACGTAACCCTTCTTCTCTAGTTGTTTCTCTCTCTGCAGTCCTCTCTGACCATGGTTTGGGTTTAGGGCAATCCTTCCTTTTTCCCCACTCGCACTTTCCTTCCCTTCAGTGTTGCAGTGTTGCAAGGTTTGCTCCAGGGAAGATGCTTCTCTTCGGCAATGGTGCATTCTCCACAGCTTGCTAGTCCCCTGGATTGGGTACGAGCAGTTCTCAGGGTCTGCTCATCTCAGTGTCTCTTGCCCTTTTGCTCTGTCGTTGAGAGGAGAAGATTCACTCCTCCCTCAGTTCCTCGTTTCAGCCTCAGTTCCCAGGCACCTTGCCCACCGCATCCATGGCGTGGTCGTGCCTCTAGGTAAGTTTATTTTTGTGCTGCATTTGGTTCTTGGACCCTGCACATCTCTGTTTCCGATCAGTGGCTTCTCCCTTCGCTGTCTGCTTCGCGCCACATACAGCTCCTCGCTGACGTACCAACGTGCCTCTGCTTATGGTTTCTCTCCCTCCATTCAAGGGTTGTTGGCCCATTATTCTCGCTCTGTGACTTCAAATGGCCCTATTGTTCACTGTCAGCTGTCAAACCTATGGAGAGTTCAGCATTACCGTGAGCCAAACTCATAGCTCGAATATCGGTGTTGTCTAAAATCTCTTTTTCCCATGTAGGAAGCTAATTTCTTTGGTATAGGTAGTTCCCCATGGGAATGGGAGAACTTGTTCCCTGAAGGGGAGTCACTCCCATTGAGGTCGCGTTTTCCCAAACCCCTAGGGGGGGCTTTGATTAGCAGACTGACCTCCCTAGCCTCAAAGGGAGTGGCTTCCCCAATGGAAGTAGAGACAAAGTCTCTGGATTTGTCACAGTAGCTTAGGCATTCCTATCCCGTAAGTATGTGGTTATCCCACCTACATTTTGTCTGTTTAGAGCAAGTACAATGATTCTACATGTAACCAGAGGTTCTTAAAGAGGGCTTCAGAATGGTGTACATAATCAGAGATCTGTCAGTTTATGCCAACCCCTTGGTCTATACCTGGTCATATCCACACCAAAGCACCCTATGGTACACCCCCCCATGCCTAATAGTATCATAGCCCACGTCCAGGAGACCTGCAGCTCCATGCAGCAGCAAACAGTTATTTCTCCAGCATGGGGTCTGGTATGGATACACGTGCTCATGAATATTCCCTGTTGTCAAGCTGGGAATCCTTGGTAAAGAAAAAAATCAGTTTGTTTAGTTTCTGAACTGTCTTTCTCCTAACAACCAATCACTGGTCTCTGGGTCATACTGCCCCCAGCCAACGACTGCCCTCTACCTACGCCCCTCCTCAGGCAGCCATCTTCATATTTTTACCACACGTTCAAGTGTTGGGAGTCTTCGTGCTATAGCTCTCGAGCTTCTACTGCGTATTGTGTTTTTTTCAGAGAATTTCTCTACTTTTTCGGTCAAATTGAGCCTCAAGCTCCACCGATTCTTCATCCAAATAACAGGGACCCGTTTTCGGAAGCTTCTACGCCCCTCAAGGGTGATTTTTCATCAAATTCCACTTCCTGGAGGATCCCAGAATATCTTTGAGACCTACCCCGCATAGACATGGCCGAAGACAAAGGAGACTCGAAGCCTCTGTTTAGGATCTGCCCAGGATGTGGACTACAGAACGTCTTCAAGGTGGATGGTGCCTTTACTGCCTAAACTCAGACAAATCGCATGTGGAGGAGGCCTGTGCGTTCTGCAACAACATTTCCTCCCACACCATGAAGTACCGTCACAAACGGCTTGCTGACTGGCTGGAGACTAGGAGCCCAGCGGCATGTGAGCCCCTGCAACATACTTCATCAAAGAGAAAGTCTGAGAGGTCTTCTAAGACCTTTGAGGGTGCTCCGGCGACGGGGGCCCAACATAAGGCAAAGCACGGCGAGTCTGCGAGCACCGGCTCCATGGCTGCCAGGCCGGGCACGTGTGGCCACAAAAGTGATGGGTGGAAGGTTTCGAATGAATCTGAACCACTGGCAATTGCTCCGGGCAACCTTCCACACCACCGTTTTTTAGCCCGTCTGCGCCATTGCAAAAGGGGTCCAGCCATGTGCAAATCAGTCAGCTGCCGCCACCAATGGTAGCAGCCCAGCCCGAACTGCTAGGCCAGGTCCCCTCTGCACAGAAAACCAAGCAATCCCAGACATGTTTCGGCCTTGTTGGACCACCTCAGTGAGGTGCAGCCTGGTTCCCTATGGCGTAGCGAGCAAGGGACTCACGTCTGGGCATACCCTCTCTCACATGGAGAGACAAACTGTGACCACAAAAGTCTCCCTCCGTGTAGAAGTCTCCCACATGTTTCAACCCTCCCGTTTTCCACTGATCGAAATTATTGGGTGTCATTCCGGGGTTGAAGTCGGGGTTGTCTCAGATCAGGGATAGGGGGCCTATTGTGCTTCCACGGTTCCATCGCCTGGCTGCCTTCCTCCAGCTTTCAACTGTGTTCTTGGTTGCGGTTAGGGGCCCCTCTTTGGAGGGGTCAATGGGTCTGATGATGTGCGGGAGCACTTCTGGGGGGCTTCGGCACCAGTCCTCCTCTAATTTCACCCAGCGGGGCTTATTGGTAATTAGATTCCAGGTGAATGCTGATGAGAGTTCGGTGGCAAGGCAGTATCTCTCTATTTCTGGGGCCCCTAGGCCTCCCGATCCCTTACTCCTCGTCACTACCCTTTTGGCTATTCGCTGCTTCTTTCCCTCCCAGATGAATTTCATGATGTTTGTTTGGAGCTTCCGTAGGTCCTTCCTGGGGATGGAGATTGGGAGGGCCTGGCTATGGTAGAGCAGTCTTGGTACCAAGTTCATTTTTACTGCTGTTATTCTTCCCAGCCATGACACTTCTTGCTTTTGCCATCTTACTAGATCTGACTGGAGCTCCTTGAACAATGGGGGGACATTTTGCTTGTACACTTACCCCCAGGTAGGTGAAGTGTGAGCTGGCCCACTGGATGGGGTGGTTGGCGGCTAGTGTTTCTATCATGTCTTCTGGGATGTTAGTCCCCAGGGCCGTAGATTTTTCGAGATTGATAGAGAACCCTGAAGCCGCTCCGAAGCTGGCCAACTCGCTCCAGAGCGCTTCCAGGGATGATTTGGGCTTGGTCAGGGTTAGTAGGACATCGTCTGCGTACAGAGCTATTTTGTATGCTTCTCCCCTCACCATTAGTCCGCTTATTAAGGGGTTTTGGCGAACTCTGCAGGCGAACGGTTCCATGGACAGTGCAAAAATGAGTGGGGATAACGGGCAGCCCTGCCGTGTGCCTCTGGTAATATGGATTCTGGATGATTTGGTGCCGTTTATCCTCAGCGCTGTGGTTGGGTGCTGGTAGTTGGCCAGTGTCCATTTCCGGAACTTTGGGCCGATGCCTAGGTGTTTTCGGGCTTCCTCTATATATCCCCAATCTAGCATGTCGAATGCTTTATTCGCGTCTAGCGACAGGACTGACATTTGTTCGCCTGTTCTGCCTGCGGATTCGATCATGTTTAGGGTGCCTCTGGTGTTGTCGAAGGTGCTTCGGCCTGGGATGAATCCTGTCTAGTCTGGGTGGATCAATTCTCTGAGGTATTTTGCTAGTCTGCTTGCCAGGATTTTGGAGAAGATTTTTGCGTCGTCGTTCAGTAGCGTGATTGGTCTGTATGAGGAGCAGAGCTCCGGGTTTCTCTCTGGTTTTAATATCAGTACCGTCAGGGACTCCTCCATTGAGGGGGTGACAGAGCCGGAGTTCAGAAAAGTGTTATATAGCGAGGCATGGTGAGGGGCCAGGATGTGGGAGAACTTTTTGTAGAATTCGGCGGTCAGATGTCATGATCTCTGCTTCCAAAAGGTCAGGGTTTTCCCAACTCCCTTGGAAGCAGATCCATAACCCAGGTTCCGAGTGCCAACCAGTCCCAATTGGGACCTTTTGGACCCAGTCCTGGCGCCAGTGGCACCAGGCTCATAAATATGCCCAGTCCCAGCGCTGGAAGCGCCGGGCTCATAATGCTTGGGTGGACTTACCTGCAGCAGACCATGCTGCTTACTTGCCTGCCAGTTGAGCCTCTGATCCTCTTCTGTTTGGAACTACTTTTCCTGTTGGGTGGGGCAGGAGCCACTCCCTAGGTTCAGAACACTGGAACTCTTCTGGAAAGCAGGAACTCTTTTCTTACCTAGGCGTGGCTGTGGAAGGAGACAGCTAAGCACTACAGGAGGCTATTTAAACCACACCCGATGGATGAATCTTGCTTTGCGTTATTCTGCATCCTCTGCAGCAGAACGCTCATCGTGTCTTCTGCATCTGATCCTGGGCCTAAGGAAAAAGGCTTACCATCCTGAATCCAGTCTTCAGCAACACCTATAAAGACAAGAAAGAACAGGTTAGCATTACGGTCTTCAGTGACAGCGCTTCACTTACCTGGTCCATCGGCTGTCACCAACGCCTCGCGCTGCATTCCGGCATCTGAAAGACAAAGGCTTACCTACTCTTCGTGCGCTCCGGAGGTCTTCGCACTGCATTCCGGCATCTGAAAGACAAAAGCTTACCAACTCTTTGCACGCTCCGGAGGCCTTCGGCGCTGCATCCTGCATCTGAAAGACAAAACAAGGTGCGTTTAAAGACATTGGGGAACTTTAATACTCACGTGCCATTACTCCTTTCCACATCTAACCCAGTGGGTATTCCGGCACCCTGCAGCCGCTCCGAACTTGTACCTGCAAAATAAAAAGACAGTTAGAGCGCATTGTGAAGCAGGCAACAAGCGCTTACTTACGTGCTTCCAGGCGCTTCTATTCATCACACGGGCTCCATCTTCAACTCACTTCAGCCCGTCATCCGCCATCGCCGGAACCCTGCAAAACAAGAGACATCATTACTAAAGACTTTTAAAGACATTAGAATTACTCGAAACTTACCGTTCGTGCAGTAAACGACGGACAGCAGTCCTCTGAAGTCAAGAGGCCTGCTCCCCTTATCCAGTGAAGAAACTGGTTACAGCACCCTGCCCCGAGGCAGATGGAGAGCACGGCGTTCACTTACCTAAGGTGAGAGCGTTAACCTTTGGGGTTCTACAGGAGAAGAGAAAGGGAAGAAGAGAGAGACATTCAATAACCCAGTTCATTAATCCCATATTTTCTATCTGCAGACATCTTACCCTTCGAGTCAGACATACAGTGCACAGAGGTCCAGCCCAAAGAGCCAGCCGTGTGTTACACATCACCTTTGAAGATACGGTATACGCCCAGTCAAGACCGGCGCCTCTACGGGAATCAGGTGAGCGTTATATCAGACCTTCAGGGCCTGGGGCTGCGTTTTTCAGAGACCGGATTGTTTCTGCTACTTCTTCAGCAGTGATAGGGAGTTCTAAGGCCTCGAGCTGCGGGAGCAAGGGGTTTCGTCGGACTGATTGCAAGTATTGGGCTTGTGCTTGCTTGCTCGTGGTAGGGCCGGACATGATCCCCTCATGGTATTTAGTGATAATATCTATCTTCTCTGCTTCTGTGCAGCAGGGCTTGCCCCCTTGTTCCTGAAGCGTTAGTATCTTGTTCCGGTAATGTAGCTTCTTCAGCTTCTGGACCAGCAGGGGTTAGGCCTTATTGCTGTTTATATAGTAGAATTGTTTTGTGTAGGCTAATTATCGGGCCGTCTGATCTGCCAGGTGCATTTCGAGTTTTACCTTTGCTTTTTTAAGTTCTCTGCCTACCTTCACGGATTGGCGAATTTTGTATAGTGCTTCTACTTCACCCACTTTTGCCTCCAGCTTGGCGAGTTGGAGTTGGTGCCTCCTCTTATGTGCTGCTTTGCAGTTGATCGCTACCCCTCTGACTGACTTCATTGCATCCCAGACCATGGCTTCCGAGGTGCCTTTAGCTGAGTTCTCTGTGAAATAGTTCGCAAGGGAGTCCTGTAGCTCGGTGCTAGATGCTATATCTGCTAGGACGTAGTCTTGGAGTTTCCAGGTGCTCTGCGGAGGTGCTGCGAGGCCTTCGACTTGCAGCCTGGCTATGACTGGGGCGTGATCAGATATGACTCTGCGGCCAATTTGTATGTCCTCCATGCAGGGGAAGAGTGTGCTTGTCAGCAGATCTATATATCCTTGAGTAGCCTCTGCGTACATGGGAGTAGAATGTCTGGTCTCGTTCTCCCTGGGAGCCAGTCTCCAAGTGTCGACAGTGCATGTGTCCCTCAGAAATTCTGCCATTCCCAGCACCCGGGAAAAGTCTTCCCTGGAGGGCGGAAGCGTCTTGTCCATGTTAGGGTCTGGGGTGAGATTGAAGTCTCCTCCGATTAGGAGGCGCTCTTCCGTGAAGGAGGTGATCGAGGGTGGGATACTGTTGAGAAAGCGGTCCTGTCCGGTGTTCGGGGCGTATGTTGCTGCTATGGTGATCGGGAGGTCTATCAGGAGCCCCTTGAGCAGCAGGTATCTCCCCGTCAGGTCACGTTTAACCATGATCAGGGCTAGCGGCACCGCCCGACTGAGAAGTATAGCTACTCCCCTTTATTTTTGGCCCGAAGGGACGAAGAATTTCGTGGGGTATAGTCAGAAGTTTATTCTCCTCTCATCCGCTTGCAGGAGATGTGTTTCTTGGAGGCACACAATGTCTGCTTATAGGTGGCTCAGTCTCTGCTCCACAGACTTTTTTCTGGGTGAGTTTAGCCCCTGCACGTTCCACGTTATCATGGTTAGTTCTTTAGTGGTCTCCATGCTTTGGGATGGCGTTGTTTGTGTGTTCCTTAGGTTGCCCCTGCTGAGATCCCTCCGGTAAGTCGGCTCTCCTGTATATTGCTAGGCCTTTGATCAATATCCCCCGTTCCTGAGCCCCCCCACTCCAAACAATCCAAGTCTTTAAAGTCTGCTTTCTGCCAACGGGGCATCCGGCTGGGCCAACGCATCCTCGTAACTTGGAGGCAACGGTGCCTCAACTGTTATTTGGTGAAACAGCGGTTTTCCGATGTTCCAGGACCACCACCGGCAGTTCCCAGGGTTGCATGTGCCTTGGGGTGTAGTCCTTGTCGTGGGCTTCTGCTCAATGTTCCTATCTTGAGCTCTCCGTCGGGAGGTGCGCTCATTTCTAGCCATTTGGCTTGCTCTTTATTGGTGGTCCTCGGAGTTTACGGCGTCTTTCCACTCTGATCCAGGAGGGATCAGTGTTCTTTGTTCGAGCTGGGGGTTGGCCCTTGGGGGGGGGGGGGGGCCAAAAAAAAATTGACCTGTCGACCTTTTGGTGTTGACCATTTGTCCTGTCGACCATTTATTTTCGACCAAATGACCTAGAACCGTCCGGGCTGATGTGTCCTGGGCGTGGTTGTCGTCTTCTGGAGCCGAGTTTAAAAGCCTCTTCCCTCCTGCAGAGTGCAGATTAGGCAGGGTTTTCCTTCCCAGGAGAATGCCAGGGCAGTGGGGAATGCCCAATGGTAGGGGGTTTTCTTTTCCCTGAGCCAGTCTGTGATGGGTCATAGGGCCTTTCTTTTCGCGAGTGCTATAGTGGCTAGGTCCTGGTATAGGGAGATGGAGGCGTCTCTAAAGAGGATGCGAGGGGAGTCCCTGGCTACCCGCATGATTTCCTCTTTAACTTTATAGAAGTGGACTCTGGCGAGGACATCGGGCGGGGTGGCTGTATTTGCTCTGACTCTCGTTCGGTGCACTCTGTCCAGTTCCAGTGGGGCCTCGTCGGGGAGGGTTAGGATGAAGCGAAACAGGTCGTTGACATAGAGGGTCAAGTCTGCGTCCGGGATTGTCCTCGGGATTCCTCTTAGGCGGATGTTATTCCGGCGAGAGCGGTTTTCAGCGTCTTCCTGCCTAAGTTCCATTGCTTCGCACCTGGCTTCGAGTGCTGTGATTCTGTCTGAGCCTTCACCAATCTCATGGCAATGTTCGCACAGGGTCGCCTCCACTTCTTCAGTTCTTGCCTTCACTTCTCCCATCCGTTTATCTAAGACTGTGATCTTTTTCATGACCTCTTCTGTGCCCTTCTGGTATTCTTTTGTGAGGGACTGTAAAATCTCTTGCATGTCCGATTTGGTCACTGTCTGTGCCATGGGGGCAGGGTCTGGTTCCGCGTGTGTGTTTGCGGCCATCGCCTCAGGTCGGTCTCCTCTCTTGGGCTTGTCTGTGCTTGGGGTCACTAGCAGGGTGGAAATGTCTGTCTGTTTCGTGGATTTAGGTGCCTTCGCCATATTGAGGACGACGATTGCTCTTGTGGTGCCTTGTGGGAGGGTTTCTTTTGCTTTAGCGGGTCCTGATTGGTCCCGATCCGGCGCGGATGGGGTTGTTCTATGGGTCGCTGTTGCCTCTCGCCTCGATAACTTGCTGTCTGTTGGCAGTCTGGGTTGCGGTTGGTGCAGTCCTTCTTTTTGCTGTCTGCTTTGCTGGTTTGCTGGAGCTTGGTGGATCAGATCCTCTCAGGCCGATATATTGCGTCAGGCCCGGATGCAGTCCTTCTCTTTGCTGTCTGGTTTGCTGCGGCTAGGTGGATGAGATCCACTCAGGCCGATGTATTGCGTCGGGCCCGAGGCAGACACTTACTGGTGCCGTTTTGCTGTCTCTGTTGGGTGCATTGGCCGGACCCGATGCGCTTTGCTGCCTTACTTCGCCCCAGTGGTAGGTGTGGTAGCTGGGGCTGGCGGAGCTGCCCGCCTCACCGTGCCCCACCGGGTTGCCGTGTATTGTGCGGTGAGGACCCCGGGGTCTTTGGTTCTCCGTTCTGGTGTCGGCGGGCCACGGGAGACCGGGGCCACCCCCCTCCCAGCCCGCTGCCCTCTTCTGTGGATGTCACTCGGGGCGCTGGGTCATGGGGGCTTACTGTGCCCCAATGTTGATCCGGGAGAGTTTTTGTCCCCTACCCAGCAGTTGCAGAGGATGCTGATTGTACCATGCTGCGCCTCTTCTGTGATGTGCGGGTGGCAATGGGGAGAGCCGTCCCAATCTTAGTACCCCCGATTTTGTCCCGGCGGGGTGAGGTCGTGAGATGCACACCCTGTGCGGCAGCTCTGCTGTGAGCCGGCTTGGAGTCGTTGAATGGCTTTGGGGCGCCTGCCGTGAGTATTCAGGGCCCGCTTGGCCTCCTTTGATGTTTAGTGGCGAGAGGGGGGGAGGGACAATGTCTGCCCCCCCCGGCCGATGGTGGTCGAGGGCTCTCCCTATCGGCGGATGTTCTGTTGGGGCTTGGGGTTGGCGCGGCAGGTGCCTACCTTGTTCTGGGTGAAGCGCCTGTGATGTGGGCCCTCCTCCGTTCCTCTTTGTGCCCGTGTGCCGGGCTGGGGAGGAGCTGCGGTGACAGTGCTTCCAGACTCCCCCAGGCGGCCCCGGATCCAGCGCTGGTCTGCTGGTGGATAACGGTCAGGAGCTACTGGGTCTGAAGGCACGGGGTGGGGGTCGGCCGGGGGGGCCCCCACTGGTCTGCTTTGCTGTGGGTCGGCCGGCGCTGCAGCTGTCAGCGTTCTCCTGTGGGTCGGGGCAACACTCGGCTGAGGTCTGGGGTTGCCTGATTCCCCGCCTCTCGCCCTGCTGCTCGGCACCGCGGGGGTGAGACAGGTGCAGCTTCTGTGTGTCAGACCACCGGGACCCGTTGCTTCTGTGCGTCTCCAATGGGTCCTGTTCCAAAGGTACGCTTGGTGTGTGTCTCCATCTCGGGGGTTTTTTGGCCTGCCCGGAGGACTGGGGCTTGATGGCCAGTGACTCCTGCACCAAGGCACCGTGCCGGATCGGGGCCGTGCTAGACGGGCCTTATGGTGATGTCCGTCTTTTTGGGCGCGGGCTCCCGCTGTCCCCCGGCACCGCCGTCTTCTTGGTTTTACTTTGGCCCCAGGGGTCGCAGAGAGACCGGGGCCAGGTCTAACTGTGCGGGGTTGCTTCCGCCATCAGGGACACCGTCGGGATGAGTGGAAAGTCGCCTTTCACCAGAGCATTTCAGGTGGATGCGTGGCATCAGCCGGGAGCTGTCATGGAGCTGGTGCAACCATTTTGGCTCCTAGCCACGTCCCTCAAAATTTTAAAGGAAGAGGTCCTGGCTCAGGAGTCTGAGTTAAACTGAATGAACGAAGGGAGGGAGAAAGAAAGTGGGCAAGAAGGGTGGGAGCAAGACAAATAATACCAATGGAGTGCAAACTAACAGTACTGAGCCCAGGGTAACGAGTTTGCCCCAGGAAAGTTATGGTAGTTATTAGATCCATTCTAAAGGAATTGGCAAGCCTAAAAAAAAACAATGTGGCCAAGTTGATACGGTCATCAAGCCAAAGACTGTTGGCCAAATTGCTCGGGAATATGGTTAGAGAAATGGTACTGGTAAGCCAATGCAACCACCTATAGAGATCGGCATTTTGAGCTTTCAGGTTGTAAGGACCCCTTCCCCAAGGCTACAACTACGTAGGATGGTCAGGGCTCTGTCAATGTCCCTGGGTCTGGGTCCAACATTAATAGAGCTAAGAGCACACGTAGTAGTGGGTTTCCTAGTGGATATTTGCAACCATTAATGGTAATCCCATTAGATAATGTGTAGAGGAATAGAGGAGGTGGTCGGTTACCTGAAAACTCAAGGGGCATTTCTGGGGATTCACCCTGCTTGCTTAAGAGAGTGATAAATCGCATAGACTCCAGGGGACATTTAGGACGGAATAGAGGAAGTGATGTGTTCTTGTATGATGTCCCACAATTGAAGGTAGGGTCCTATGAGAATCAAGCATTGTTAGTGAACAAGGTTATACATTGATTACATCACATAAAAGGCCCTAGATCTGTGATTTGGGAAGATATTTTTTATTGTGAGAGGGACATGATGCCTGTGGCCAACCAAGATTTTATCCAGATTACATTAGCCAACCCAGACTTGGTTGAGAGGCTCCGTTCTATTGAGTTCAGATCTTGTCCCCCAACTTGCACTGATATCACTTTACGACCCAGAATACCAATGCCCAATTATTCTTCATTTGATGTTCCCAACAATTTGAATGTGTTACTGACAGCTACAAACGGGAATGCTGAACAGCTGTATGCAATTGATTGACTGGCTGGGACAGACAATTCCGGTTTACTGTAGTCCTCTCGAGCTGTCGCAGCAGATTCTGCAGCCGAGAGAGTCTTTAGTCACAAAGGAACTGAGATTGTTGTCATGAAATGTGGAAGGGGTTGAAAAACCTATGATGGACTCTGAATGGGTTAGATTTATTCATGGGTTCAATATGGTTTCTCCAGGAATCGTGGGGTATTGATAACATTGAACTACAAGGGTTCAGTACTTTGAATCTAGGCGCAACAAAAGGTCCTAGAAGTAGGCCAAAAGGAGAGCTGTTAATTTTGAATAACCCAGCATTGGACTTGACAGTTAATACATTAGCTACGGGTTCCATTAACTTGTAGTGTCTTGAGGTGGCCAGCCCAAATGGGAAGTATGCACTGATTTATAACATTTATAATAGGATAGGTGGACTTGTTCCAGTTTTTAAACTGTGTTGTATGATTACAGACAGTCTAACAGCGATAAACTTTCCCCTCTTATTTTAGCCATTGGGGATTTTAATTTGCAAAATGAACCTTTAATAGAATTAGATGGCTCTCGGGACGATCAGGGTGTAGCATTTGGTATCTCTAAATTGGAGGAAGTTCGCTCCAGTAGGTTATAATTGTAATTAATTTGTTATTTATAACGCGCATAATACCGAAGAGGTTCTAATGGGTGAAGCAGGGATGCGCGTGTGCAGTGGGAGGATTCCGCCAGATTCACCTGCAGTTCCCACGTATATAGGGAATCTGGGTAGCTCCCAAATAGACTATATCTTGATTAGTACAGCAGACGACCAAATTGTGTTCATCTTCCACTAACTTCTTTGTGTGCCCCAAATGGGGAAGGGATGACAAGATGGGAAGCCAAAGGGGCGGAAGCTCGATCACAGTAATGGGTAATTCTAAATGGGTGGTAAAATGGTCAACTATTGACCAGAGTGAGACCGTGCCGAATATGTATGCAAGTATTGTCCCATTTATCACAGGTATTTGTTTGGTGGATCCCAGGTCTTCAGTGGTAGGAGTGTATACATCAGTATGGTGAAGATTTTGTTAATCTTAGCTCAGGCAGTACAACCTAGCAAATAAAGGGTGGCTTGATGAAGACTGCTTGTTAGCTAGGCGGAATTTATTGAATTACGTAAAAAATGCGGTTGTGATTGACAAGTGCCATCTGAGGCTTCTCTGGGCTAACTATAAGGCAGTAGTGGCCCTCAAAAAGTCTCAATATTTTACAAATAAATCGGATGAACTACTGTCTTGCACTGAGAATGGAGATCAGGTCGGATCTTGGAGATTGGTAGGAGAATATGAGGTGAAATCTACGTGCCCTGTCTCCAATCGTATTCCATGTGGAGAATGTTTTAATCATTTCAGTAATTTGTATAGGAAAGGGCCGAATGATTTAACCTGTTAATTATGATCAGTTAGTTGGAGACAATAGTGCTGAATCCCCATTGATGTTCTCTGTTACTGAGCTGGAAGAGGCTATATCCGATTTGGGAGGTGCGAAAGCACCAGGTCCTGATGAGATTCTGATTAATATGTTAAATGAGGAACCATCCATTTGGGCTCCTTTGCTAATGCGCGTATTTGATTATGTAGCAAGAACAGGAGATGTTCCCCAATCATGGAGGGAGGGATCATCATCCCCCTTTACAAGAAGGGTGATAATTAGAACCCGGGAACTAAAGACGATCTCACTGTTAGATTCAGTGGGAAAGGTCTATGCAAAGGTGTTGCTGTCCCGCTTGCAGAGTTGTGTCCTAGAGGGTAGCCATATAAATCATCTACAGGCTAGGTTCCAGTCAGGTATAGGAGCAGTGGACCAATGTTTCTCGATTGTAGGCAGTTCTGTCCAAATATATCTGCCTACAAAACAATAGGATTTACGCTGTATTTGCGATCTGCGTATAGCATTTGATAGTGTCTCCTGAAGTAAGCTGTGGTCAATGCTGAAGAGCAGGGGCATTCCAGGCCCATTGCTGTTCTGCACTCATTCACTTTATGCTAACAACAGAGCTTCGGTAAGGTCGGGTAGGGAGATGAGACCACTGAAAACCTCACGGTGGAGAGGGGTGTCTGTCAGGGGTGTGTGCTGGCCCCCTTCTCTTTTGTTTATACATTAATGTAATAATCAACAAACTGTTCATTTCTAGACTCGACCCACCCAAATTGGGATCTGACGTGTTTTCAGCCCTCCTTTATGCAGATGATGCAGTGTTGTTATCCACTACTCATATGGTTCTGAGATGTAGCTTGGATATCTTTGTTAAAAAGTGCAATGAGCTGTCAATGGAGCTGAATATAGTAAAGGCTAAGGTGATGGTTTTTGGCTGTAAGCGAAGTAAGAGAATTAATATGAGAATTTTAATTAAGTGTGTTTTAGAACAGGTACATTTTAATGATTATTTAGGGGGCAGATTTTCAGACGATCTTTCATGGGTCGCACATTGCACTAAGGCTGTGATCACTTTGGAAAAGCAGAGTAACGATGTATGCCGTTTTTATAGCATGCATGGAAGAGATGCAATTTCCCCAGCTTTAAAATTGTACAAAGCACAGGGATGGACATCAAACCTTTGTGGAGCAGTGCTGTGGGCAAACTGTGAGTCTGGACAGATTAAGGTGGTGGACAACCATATCCTCAGGTGTCTACTTACACAACCAAAGAGAGCCCCAATGGCCTGTTTGAGATGGGAATGAGATGTGATGTCATGCCTTTGCGCGAAGTAGCGGCCAGTCGGCTGTTGTTGTTCTGGACCAGATTATGGTGTACACCTGAACTTGTAAAATATAGGGATATGGGGAACAACCAGGGGGCGCCGAGATGCACTGACTCATCTCAGTCAGTCTCCTCCTTCGGGTCGCATTATAAGGACCAGAGCCCCCCCCTTACTTCCCCAGGAGTGAGCATCTGACCCCACCGGGGCTGCCCAGTCCACAGGAGAACACATTGATCTGGGTCTGGCGTTTCTAGCCCCCGTAGTGTTGAAGATATGGGCCAACGTGTGATGGGGCGGAACAAGAGTACTTCCTGCCCGGCACCGACATCCAGCGTACATTCACGGGGCACTGAGGCTCTGGTGCGGCCGGTCAGCCCTGTTGGGCGGCATGTGTGCCCCCCCCCCCCCCTTGTCGGACGGTCCTGTAGGTAGGTACAGGCGGCCCCTTGGAGGGGTGACTGCGGCGGCTGGAGAGAGAGAGAGAGGCGGGCGATCCCCTTGACCGCCTGCGGAGGGGCTGCTGAGGCACGCATAAGTGAGCCCCAGCATTCTGTTGGACTGTGGGGCGGGGAGCCGGGCCACGGGCAGGAGTCACTTTCCCTGCCCATCTGGACTGTGGGTCCGCGACCGGAGGCCCCTCTGAATCCCCCTTGGACAGTGGATCACCAGCGGACCCAGCGCGGGAGCTCCCCCTGGGGCGGTCTGGGACCGCGGGTTGCGGCTCCAGTGGCGGGGCCAGCAGCCGCGCAGAGGCCATCAGGTGGGCCCGCGCAGGTATAAGTGTCCAGGAAGCTGACACACCACATATATGAAGGAGCTCTGGCACGTCAAGGGAGTAACGGCAACGCAAACTCTCCAGGTTGGCACCAGTGGTCTGCTACCATAGCCTGGGGGCCAGGAGTATACACGGGAGTCCCCACCATCAAGTCTACCAGGGGAGGTGAAGTGGAGGTGAGGCCCGTGCCCCGGGGGTTGGGCCTGAAGGCTGAAAGGCAGCATCCCAGGTACTACATTGTGCCCCTGGGGTGGGAAGATGGATCTCGCCTCACAGTGATTTGGCAGTAGTCGCTCAGAGTACCTTCCTGAGCTGGTGTCTCTCCCCCCCAGGCCCCGGCTCTAACTTGGACGGAGTCCATTTGAGGTGGCCATCCTCCTCAACGGGTTTGTCCACGCAGCGTCCTAGGAGGAAGTGGATTAGCCCTCTCGCGAGCCTTTAATCTTTTTCTCCCTCCACCTCAAGTGGTGTTCCCCCACACAGGACATTTTTCTAGGGGGAACTGGCCAGAGTTTCATTCAAACCAGTGCGCTTATGAGTTGGTCGGAATCCCTGCAGAAGTTCCGTCACACTCCACTGCGTTCACCTCCCTGCCTCACCATGGCGGCCCCCCAGAATCCGGAAACTGTTGATGCCAGCGCCGTTACCAAGGGTATGGCTGCCCTTCTAGAGGAAATCCGAGGGTTTAGAGCTGATATAGCTGTGAGGATGGACACGTTGGACAAGAAAGTTGACACCATCGATGACTGGGTCCAGGCACTGTGAGCCAACTCATCCTTAGTCAAGGTTCTGGAAACTCATTTAGATATGCGCCTTGCGGAATTGGAGAGGAGAGAGGAGAAGTGGTCCCTGAAACTGGACGATCTGGAAAATAGGGAGCGCTGGTGCAACCTGTGCTTCCTCGGCTTTCCGGAGAGAGAAGGTGAAACACAACTGGACTTAGCCAGGGCCATCAACACTGTGGTTCGGTCTCTTTTTGAGGCTGCCATCATCAACGATACAACCATCGACGGGGTGCACAGAGCGGGCGCAACCGGCAGGGGGTCCCAGGTCCGTCTTAGTGTGCTTTCATTACTTCTCAGAGAGAAGTAAAATTCTGGCACTTGCACGAAAGAGAGGGCCGGTCGTATGGGAGGGCTCGCAGATCTCCACTTTCTAGGATCTGTCGGGCTTTCATCTTGGCTTGGCGCTGGATGTGCTCCCCCCTGACAAAGATGCTTCAATCGAAGGGAGTGCGCTATAGGTGGGGGTATCCCTTTTCCTTGTCCTTTGAACTTGAGGGGCTACAAGTATGCACTGGTAACAGAAGATGATATTCAAAGGGTGTCTCAGGAACTTTTGAGTGAGCCACGCGTGGATCCCGCCGAAGCGGCACGAAAGCGAGCCCCGTCGGGCCCTCTATGCTCTAAAACCTCCACGGAAAGGCGCAAGATCCGGGGGCATAGAAAGTTCAGAAAAGTGGCTCCAGTGTCGCCGGGTTCTCCTGCAAACGGAAAGGTTTTTTGCCTTACATGTTGGGCCAGTAGGGTGGGTGTCACTGATGCATTGTGTGGCCCGCAGGGTCCGAGTTAAGCTTGCTAGCATTGGCGGGTCCGGGGGACTGTCCCTTTTTTGCTTGTACCTGTTGCTTTTGGTTCTGGGTCTTTGTGCTATGGCACGTTGTTCCTGGTGGGTAGGGGGGGCTCTTGATGTTGGAGTTGGTGGGCCCGGAGGAGGGAGACACTGGTGGCCTGGTTTGGCGGCTAACTGGCGTCGCTTTCTTTCCAGGCGTTCGAGGAGAGGGGGGAGGGAGGGCGGCTAGGTCCGCTTGAGTATAGTTTGTGGAGTTTTATTTTATGCTTGTCAGGAAATGAAGGATAGGGTTATTGCATTCACGGAGGGGACCCTATTGGTGGGAGGAGATTTTAATATGGTCCTAAATCTGGAAAGGGATAGGAAGTCTCCCAAACCATTCTCAGACACCCGCCTTCAGAAAAGGCTTGCATCAGCGTTCCATGCAGTGAAATGGGAACTGGGGCTGTTCGATTCTCAATCATCTGAACAGGGTTGTGATCCATACTACACCTTTTTCTCTAAACCTCCCTCTACTTTTTCCAGAATCGACTATATTCTAGTCGATTCCTCTATGCAGGAGCATGTCTTTGAATCGGGTGTAGAGGGCGTTGCGTGGTCAGACCACGACATGGTCAAGATTAGGCTGGGATTTCCACCCCCCCCTCCACTGGGTCCCGTTGGCGGTGTAATGACCTCCTGCTGCAGGATGGGGAGCTGAGGCAATCGCTCCTGGTCGCCATCAAGGACTACTTTGCCACTAATGACAATGGGGACAATGGGGAAGTGGGTGTTATGGGAGTCTGGGATGCTTTTAAAGCCACTATTAGGGCTTCTCTTATGGAGATGGGCTCGAGGAGGAAAAGGGAAAGGGGACACGAAGAGAAACAGTTAAGGGATAGATTTGCTGTTAGTTAAAGACTCAAAGCGAAGCTGGCTGTTCTCCTAGTAGGTCAGACGGAAAGAAAGTTAGCCTTTTTAAAACAGAAATATATGGAGAAAGGGGAGAAGGTGGACATGATATTAGCTTGGTGGCTGAGGGAACTCTGAAACAGAAGAAGGGTGAATGCGGTCTGTTCCCCTGGAGGGGGGAGGGGCTTTTTCTTAATGATGTCTCCATAGCAGAACCATTTTGCCTCTGTTACGAACGCATGTACACCTCGGAGTACTCGGGGGGGGGTGGGGGAGGACGGCGCTATTTGTAGATCAGTTTTTGGAGTCCTTGCCTATCCCTCGACTTCCCCCCCCCCGACAGCGCTGACCCCCTGGAGCTCCTTATCACCCCGCAAGAAGTAGTGGATACCATTTCCTCCCTGAAGAGTGGCACTGCCCCAGGGGACGACGGTTTTACGGTTCGCTTTTACAAAACTTACCACTCTACTTTGGCCCCGTTCATGACCAAAATGTTTAACGCTGTCCTAGAAACCGGAGCCCTCCCATGCTCCATGATGTCTGCCCCCATTGTGGACCTCCCTAAAGAAAGGAAAGACCCTTCCCAGTGTCAGTCCTACCGCCCCATTTCCCTCCTTAACACTGATGTTAAACTTTTGGCCAAGCTCTTGGCTAACAGACTGGCGAAACATCTCCCGTCCCTGGTGCACGGTGACCAAGTTGGTTTCATTCCCGGGCGGCAAGGGTCGGAAAATGTGAGGAAGATGCTGGACCCCATGCATGAGGTCAAGAGGCAGAACCTCGAGGGGTACCTACTCTAGTTGGACTCGGAAAAAGCCGTCGACTGGGTCGAATGGCCTTATATTCGAAAGGTGCTCCATAAGATGGGTCTGAGTGAGCGGTTCTGTGGGTGGGTATCAGCATTGTATAACTGGCCCGAGGCGTGGGTTTTAGTTAATGATTGCAACTCAGCAGCCTTACATCTCTCCAGAGGCACCCGTCAGGGGTGTCCCCTGTCCCCCATTTTATATGCATTGGCGATGGAACCCCTGGCCATCGCGATCAGAGCTGATAGAGGGATCACTGGAGTCCAGTGTGGAGACTGCGAGTATAAACTATCGCTGTTCGCAGATGATATTTTGGCCTATCTGATGGTCCTCCCAGATTCTCTCCCTAGGCTTTTTGACCTGATTAGCTTCTTTGGCTCTTTCTCTGGGCTCAAAGCCAACGCAACCAAGTCTGGTTTAATGCCAGTGGGCGTTGTAGACCACAAAATTAGAGGTAAAACTGAGGTACAAGGCATTAGAATAGAGCGGGAGGCCACTCCTTACTTAGGCACTAAAATCCTAAGGGACCTGTGCCGTCTCTTCGAAACCAATTTCCCCCCCCCGATCCTGGCCAAAATCAGTAGTGACCTTATACGTTGTGCACCCCTCAGGCTCTCGTGGTTCAGGCGCATGGTCACGGTCAAGATTAACATCCTGCCCCAACTCCTTTACCCCTCTTCACAGCGCTTCCTGTTGTCATACCAGAAGCCTTCTTCGAGGTGCTGCAAACCCGGCTCCTTCGCTTCATATGGAATGGCAAAAGGGCCAGAATTACATTTTCTACCTTGACTTTGCCCAAGACTGAGGGAGGCTTCGGTCTCCCTGACATTAGGTTGTACCATAAAGCAGCACAATAACGCGTGACGTTAGAACACATGAGAGATCAGATGGGGGCCTATTGGACCTACCTTGAGGATATGCACCCCCACCCGAAAAAAATTAGGGATCTCCTGTTGGCTCCCGCCAAATCAATCCCATCACATCTCAAATCTCATCCGACCTTAGCTGTCCTCTGGGAGTCCTAGAGGCCGAACAAGGATAATAAGCAGCTCTCTTCCTGGCCTTTCCCCCTGTCTTCTCTCTGGGGGCCCCCCCTTCGAACTTGGCTCAAGGGGCTTCCGCGGGACCCAATCGTGGTTGGACAATGGGTTGGAGAGGGCTGATCAGCTCTTCCGTGAGGGTGCCTTTATCGAGTATGATCAGCTGACTGAGGCACTGGGGGACAGGCCCCCCTCTGTCTTCGAGTACTTGCGACTTAAAGGGATTCTCACCAACCCTAAATTGGTGGCCGACCTGACTCGCTCCCTCACCTTTTTGAGAGAATCTTTTTGGAATCCAGTTCCTAGGAAGGGCTCCCTCTCCAAGATCTATAATACTCTTGTTACGGCCAACCTAGAGGGCAGACCGCCATTTAAGAAGGTGTGGGAGGAAAAGTTGGGAGTGGCGATTGAGGAGCCAACGTGGAGGGCAATCTTTAAGTCAATCTTCTCTGGGTCTTTGTACACTTCGACCATGTCACACAATTTTAAGATGCTTCACTCCTGGCACCGCCCCCCTGTGGCCCTGTCCAAAATGTATGAGGGCGTCTCCCCACTGTGCCCCAGAACGTGCTTGCAGCGGGGCACATGGTACCACATGTGGTGGGAGTGTCCAATCATCCGAGTGTATTGGTCCGAACTGCTCAGCTGGATCAAGGACATTGTGGGTATTGGTCCTTCTCTCCACCCCGTGGAAATTCTTCTGGGTGCTCCCATGCCAGAATCTGATCTGTCAGCTTTCCCGAGGGTGATATTGGCAATGCTTAGAGCGGGGAGACTTGCCCTAGCCCAAAACTGGAAGAGTGCCTCTGCGCCCTCCAAGGCGGAATGGCTAAATAAACTGTGGTCCATTTTTTCATATGAAAAATTGTCTGCAATCACTAATAATACTATGTCTTCCTTTGTGCAGGAATGGACTTCTGTTCTTCTGAATGACCACTGTGAAGCTATGCGGCTTTAGTTTCGTTGTGTCGCTGGAGTCATTGTGTTATCCCTTGCACTGCTAAGCAGTTGTTTGTACTTACTCTAGATTGTTACCATCTTCTCTGTACCATGATTATAACGGATGTCCCCACAATGTCAGTCAATCGGTGTTGTCTTGCCTAGTATCATGCTAAGTCTCCTTTTCCCTTTGTTTCTTTTTTGTCCTTTGCCCTAGGGGGCCTGATGGGGTTTATGTGAAGGGGGGGTGCGCCGGGGGAGGGGGAGATTGGGTGGCAACGGGGTTGTTATAATTTTGTTGTCATATTGGATTGTTTATGCCAGGGTCTGCCTGGTTTTTGTTTGTTATAATTCAAAATGTTAATTAAAAACAAAGTTATAAAAAAAAATATATAGGGATATGATTATCAATCTACCGAATGTCCTTGGGTCAAGTTCACTCCCATTGTTCAGGCATATCTGTAAAGGGATTGTGGATTTAGAGTTGCCAGCACTTTGGTCAAGTTCAGAGGGGTTACCCCATGGTATAAAGCAGATGGTCAAAATAAAGTGCTCTGATGTTATAATTAGAAATATGAAAAGTGCATGTGCTGTTTTGAAAATAGGAGTGCCGTTTCTACTATTGAAACAGAGAGAGGGCTTTGAGCCCTATCTAGACAGAGTGGCCCCTGGATATGCACAAGCCTTGTTTTTCCAACCCACACTTTCTTTGCATCATTGTGAGTGTGCCATGCAGCCAATATGAAAAATACATAGTATCTGCAGAAGAGGCCCATGATACAGAGGCTTATTGGGAAATGTCCAGGCACCCATGCAAGAGCGGGTGGGAGGCACTGCTGTCTATACCGAACTGCCTCTTTCCTTAGAACTGGCTCTACCTGTTAACTAGACCATAGATCCCTGTTTTGACCTAACATTTGCATGATGCCCTCTATTAACATTACACAGTAACTGGAGCCCAGGGTGAGACGGCTAGTCAAAGGATGGATTGTGTAAATTAACTCCCATAAGCGGCCAGCCTAAGAGGATTCCTGCCTCACACACTGATATAACCATTAACTTTAAGGCCCTAGGAGGACTCTTCTTTTACAAGTTTATTCAGATGTTCTCCATTAACATCAATTATACAAACAAATCTTAAAATGATAGTTTTGTAAGTGAGCTAAAACACTGCTTCATTCTACTAATATAAAAATTATTAATACATTACATTCACATAGTCAGCCAAAATCAAACCACAATGGAGCACTATTGTTCAATAGCTAAAGTTCTAATAATTTGATCTTAAAAGATTAATTGTAGAACAAGTATCTTTATTTTGAACTTCCCATGTCGTCATACATTAGGTCTTAGCTTAAGACCCATTTTGATTTATTCTGCTATTGTATAAAGACATGGTTGATCAACAATGTTAATTAATAAAAACATAGCAATCATTTTTAAAACTCACACCTCCTCTGAGCCCAAGATATTTGCTACTGCTCTCCGAGGGCTCCATTTCAGAGAAGACAGCAGTGCTGTTGGGAATTGTCAAAAGGCCCAGTTTCATTTTTATTTTATTTTTTAAAATCTACAGTAAGCTAGGGAACCTATGCTCTATAGTCCCAGCTCTATTCTTAAGACACTGCTTGGGGGGACTGGAGGGAGCCCTAACAATTGGTGCAAATAATGTATTCTGAATTGTCTCTACGCACTTATAATTGCTAAAGCCCCACATTTTGGATCCATACAGAATTACTGCTGAGACTTTCATTTTAATACCTCCAAGCACTTGTCTAATCTCTCTGCCCCATACATGAAAAAAAAACCTGGCTAAACCTTTCAGTCTGTGTTGCCCTTTCCAACCGATGTTTAAATGTGTGAACCAAGAGTGATTCCTTGTAAATAGAAGGCCAAGATATAAATACTGCCCTACTTCTTCTGTGATTTCACGGTCTATGAACCATTTGTAGCTTTCCCCTGGTTTCCAAAGACCATTATCTTGGTCTTGGATGTATTTAATTTTAGCCTATGAGTGTCCATATATGTTTTTGCATATCTAACCCCTTGGTCAAGGCCACCCGGTGTTGGAGAGAATGACTGTGTCATCAGTATATGAAAGTTCACTATAATCTAGGTTCTTCATGGAAGGTGGAAGTGGTAATATATTTAAAACAGTCTTTCCGGGGCTGAATTCCGATATGAAAAGGATAAATAATAGTGGGGCAAGTGGACATCCTTGTTGAACTCCCCTGTTGGAGAAATACAGAGTTTTATGACCAGTTTTAGTATGCGTCACCATGGCCAACTGTGTCTGTGTGGCATATCGCTAACTATCGCCCTATCTCGATTACCCCCTTCCTGGATAAACTCTTGGAAAGGTTGGTCCTCCCCCCAACTGACCCTCCACACTGATTTTGTTGACTGCCTTCATGACCACGAATCTGGATTCCGGATATCCAAAGGCACGGAAACTGCTCTCCTGAACACACGTTAAAGAAACCTTGCTCGCAAATCTCGCCTCCAACTCTTCTGCTGTTCTCATTCTCCTCGAGCTCTCCTCCGCCTTTGACACAGTGAACCATTCCATCCTCATAAAACGACTCTGTGACACCCTCGGGATCATTGACCGGGCACTAGATTGGCTGACCTTTTTCCTCACTAACCGCCCTTCCCAGCTGCAATTGGACCCTTTCTCCTCCTCCACCACCCTTTCTACCTGTGGCGTCACGCTAGGCTCTATCCTATAGCCTTTGCTCTTCAATATCTGTCTCACCCCTCTTGCTCATCTGATCTCATCCTTCTATCCTCATTTCCAGTGTTATGCTGATGACATACAGCTTTCCTTCAAACTCACCTCTACTTCCCCCTCTTCTTCGTCTCTTGTCCCCGACTGTCTGTCCGTCATTCAGGCATGGTGTTCAGCTAATAATCTCTGTCGCAATGCCAGTAAAAGGGAGATCCTCCTCATCGGGACTCCTGTGCCTCCCACCCTTTTGCCACCCTCTTTGAGCCCTCTACCCTCACCATCTTTTGAGGCAAAAAACCTTGGGGTCGTCTTCGGCTCGTCCCTCCCTCTCCTTCACCCCCACATCACGGACCTTACCAAAAAGTCCCACTTCCAGCTCCACCTCCTCAGAGGCATTCTTCCTTTTCTCACCTTCCCCCAGAAGCTCAATGTCTCTCGAGCCGTGGTCCTTTCGAGGCTGGAATACTGCAACAGCCTCCTTCTCAATTTCCCGCTCTCCTATAGGGCTGCAAGACTTATCCTTGGCCTCAAGCCCAGAGACCTTATTGCTCCAGCCTTAGAATCCCTCCACTGACTCCTGGTGGCTGCAAGGATCAAATTCAAAACCCTCTGCATCCTCTTCAAGGCTTCTGGGGCCTGGGACCATGCTATCTCCAACTTTCCCACCATGTATACACCCCTGCTCGAGCCCTATGCTCCTCGAATTCCAACTCTCTGACTGTCAAACGCTTCTCTACGCAGAGAGTGGATGCAGATCTCTTGCCGCGACAGGGGTCTCCCTTTGGAACAGCCTCCCTGCCCCTCTCAGATTTGAGCCGGACCTCCTTAAATTCAGGAAACTGATCAAAACTCTGTTCTTCTCTACATCTTTCCCTTCCTTACTAATGACCCCTCTGCTGCTGTGACTGGTGGCCTGATCCTCATGGAACCATTCTGAACTTGAGTTGTAGCCCTCCCCCCTCTCTTTTTGATCCTCATGTACCTCACAGGCTCTCAGGCCCTTCCTTCCGGTCACTACCAGCACCGCCCCCACCCACTGCGTTGCCCTGCGACCCCTTCCTAGTTTCTCCACATACCACCCCTGAGAGCTGCCTGTACTAGCACTTAGCCTGAGGTATTCCTCCTGGCTCCCCTTTAGCACTTCCCTCTTGGACCCCCCTCCAGCACTTGTCCACTCCTCTGCCCACCTTTCCATCCCCCCTCCCCTGCACTTATCATCAATGTACTTGCACGGCCAAATCCACGAGGCCTAGTAGGACCACAACCGTAAATGTATTATCAGTGCTTCTTGCCACTGTTATTATTTCCCCTACTCCCTTCTGATTTAGCCTTGTGGCGCTTTGAAACACAATTCTGTTGTATATAGCGCCTTAAAATTGATCAATAAATACATATCTGAACTGGTTTTAGAAGTGCTGGAGGCATCCCCATATTGTGTAGCTTTCACGGTGATAGGTCTCTATTGATGGCATCAAATGCCTTGTCCAAGTCCAAAAATGCTGCATAGAGCCCCCCAGGATTGTGCAGTATTTATCTATGATGGAACCTAAAGTGAAGCAGTGGTCCAGCGTGCTAAAACTAGGTCTGAAACCACCCTTAGTACGCTATATGATTTCGCAGATGTGTGCCCATCTTTTCAACGTGCTAAAACACATTTTGCAAATATTTCAGCAGTGAAATTGGTCTGTAGCATCTTGAGTTGTTAGCAGAGCCCTTCTTGATTAAGGGTACTGTTAAACTACGTCTCCATGAGGCGGGGACCCTTTTGGAATCAGTGATTGCTTTGAAAGTCTATACAGAATCGGCAGCCACCAGTCTGTGACCAAGATAAAAACTATGGTGTCTGACCACCTGGGTACACAGCTTTTCTTGCCTTGCTTAAGTTTGCCGATTGCCGTCTGTATTTCAATATTGCAGAATTCAATATTAATTGCTGAGCTCCCTAGGACTTGAAAACTCCCTGGCATCTGAGAGTCTTAAAAAATAGTTTGGAAATGGGACCTCCACCTGTCTTGAGACATTGAGCCCTCTTCCGTGTCATTATTGGTAGTACAGCCTTTTGCAACCAATTTCAAAAAAACAGTTTGGGGTCATTTGAGGATACAGCTTAATTTAAAACGTCCCACAATGTCGGGGAATGTCCAGATTTATTTCTCTCCAATTAATTGTTTCTATTGCCTCTTTAGATGAAATATATTATTGGATGTTAAACTTTAATCCCTTATAGCGTTATTAAATTTCATTTACTTTCCTTATATTGTGAGTTAAAGAAGGTAGCATGTTTCTTGCGTGCATTCGCTATGCTGGAACGTCCTCATTTTGGTAATTTTTATACAGATGTTTATTACTAAACTCTTTAACATATCTACATAGTCATCCTCTTGTTGGCTTTCTAAAAACAGGTGATGAATTTCATTCAATTTATCTGAGTGGATCTTACTTTCCATCAACTCCCTGCTTAAATAGAGTGTGTGTGTTTTCTCGGGCCCACCTTGGACTCTCCAACCCAGCCCAAATTTCATAAGTCAATTGTGAGCATTAATGGTTGATGTCGCTCTCTGTGTGATCTGTCACTATAAAAATCTTTTATTCTATCAAAAAGATAACAATCCACCATTATGTAGTCTATTATGGAAGATTATTGCCCTCACCTAAAAGTAATTTTATCCCTCTAGCATTTTCCATTCACCTCTACCAAAGCAAATTCAGACAGTAGGCTGTCCAATTACCTGCCGCCGTGGTTATACTTTACTTTTGGGAGATTCCTGGTGGGGGCGCCACATACTTCCTCCTGTAACCTCTCTTCGTCATATGGTTGGAACCGCATGTGTAATTTAACATCAAAATCGCCCCCCATTGCCTGAAATCGCATACAAAACTCTTTTTAGAACTTTTAAGCTGTCAACCTCAGCTTTTGGTGGAATATAAGTGTTAATCACAATGAGGTTACTTTGTCATATGTGATCCTTTCTGCATGCCCTAGGGATATTTTGGTATCTATTTGTTGATGCCTTCATATACAGCCCGAGGCCCCTCCCACCCCCCCCCCCCCCCCGGCAAAATCAAGTCGGGGCTGAGCCCCCCCTCTTCCTCCCCCCCCTGGTTGGAGAGAAGTGATGCAGCATCGATGGCCCTTTCCATCGATACTGCATCACTTCTCTCCGTCCGGGTATAATCGCGAAAATTTGCGATTAAGCCCTCCCCTCTAGGACTCATATTGGTGTATGGTCCTGGAGTGGAGGGCTTCGGCGCAGCGGTATTCAAACTGTGGGGCGAACCCCTCTGGTGGGCCGCAGCCTCATGCCCAGGGGGGCGCGCATCCACAATTTGAAAAAAAAAGAGGATAATTGACCAAAGGGTCGTTGTTTCATTAACAAGCAGCAGCCCGATCCACGGCCCCTGCCACCATCCATAGTGCGACAGAGGCCGGGCCTTTGTGGGGTCTCAGGCTCCATTAGGAGCCTATTTATGAAGACAAAAGAAAAAGCACACACCTTCTTTTGCCTTGATGATGGTCATCGCGGCAAAAGAATGTGTGTGCTTTTTTTTGTCTTCATGAATAGGCTCCTAATGGAGCCTGAGGCCCCACAAAGGCCCGGCCTCTGTCGCACTATGGATGGTGGCAGCAGGGTCAGATTGCCCCCTGGCCGGGCCGAAATCGTCCCTGGGGAGTATTGGCCGGTTTCAGGCCATGCTTGGGCCGGTTTGAAACATTTTTTGGGGAAAAATGCTTTTTTTTCAAATGTATTTTTTCATTTTTTTTTCTTCAAAAACCTTTCATTCTTCTTGGGTCGATATGAGTACCAACACAGGTTGGGTGATATTGTATGCATATTTGTTCTATAAAAAAGAGCTTAAGAGTAAGTGCTATATAATACCAGATTATCATGTGGCCTTGGACGTCTGCTTGGAGTCACAGTAATTTGACAATATGGATCTATACACACAGATATTAATGATACGTATGGTGATCCATTCTTGTATGAAATGTATATCACCTTAGTGAAATCATTTTTTTTTTTGTATTTCTTTTATTGATTTTATGCAAACAAAACAACAAAAACCAAACAAGCAGCATAATCATAATAGTTCCATTACACATCAAGTTATTTTAATCACTGCTCCCACTACCCCTCCCTCCCCCCGTGAGCCTATTTGTCAATCTCATTCAATGTTTGGCACATGCGGCCGGGTTTCGTTCTCTTCGGAGTCTGTTGGATCTGATATTACTCCAAACAATTCTGCTATTAGCGTTTTCCAAGCCAACAGGGTGCCCTCCTCCCCTTCATCAGCCCGTCTACTCGCTTCTTGCCATGCCACCGTTTCAGCCTCCGCCCATTTCTGCAAGTCCTTCCACCATACATCCACCTTAGGTTTGTGGCATTTCTTCCACCCCATGGCGATCCTATGTTTCGCAAGCACATACGCCAGATTTCTCAGTTTCTCCAGCATTGGATCTTTCATGGATTCACATGCTTAGAATATTCCCCGTCGTCAGGCTGGGAATCCCCGGTACATTATATAGACCCTTTCCCGTAGGAAAACTTTTTCGACGCTATACGTCCTATCCACCTCGTTTTGTATCATGCGTGCCCGCGCCGTCAGGACGCCATGATATAAATACAGGACCCGCCCCCGCGCTCCCTCAGATTTCAACCGTCTTTCAAAGTAGTGGGATCCTCGCGGCTACTGCTAGTCGAAATTAGGTTGTATTTTCGCTTCGGCGACGTTACATTCTGGAAAAAATATGTCCGGAAAAGCTTTATTTCGTCCTTGTGCGACATGGGGACTCAAGAAAGTCTATGAAGGTGATGCCCACATGGATTGTATCTACTGTCTCCACCCGCACCACAAGGCGGACACATGTGAGATATGCCAGGGTTTCTCCCAAAAAACCCTTAAAGACCGAAAAAGGAGGTTGGTCGACTGGCTTAACGACGGAGCGGGTACCTATCCGGCATCAGAAGTTGGCTCCACGGCCTCCAGGAGCAAGTCGGAACCGCCCTCGAAGAAGGTGTGGCCTGCCGAAAAACGCCCTGCGGACAAGCAGACGGAGAAGCATGCTGGGTCTTCCTCATCACACAAAAAGTCCTCCTCCTCCTCATCCTCTAAGACGGAGAGGCAAGCGGCATCAAAATCCTCCTCAGGGGACCGTCCTAGGTCTTCCGTGAGTGGAGACTCTTCAGCAGGGAAGTCGGCAACGAAATCAGCTACGAAGTCTAAAGGCTCGGTGCCGGCTACTTGCTCGTCGACCCCGGTGTCGCTGACGATGCCTATTACTATTCAGGCAGCAGCGGTGGGGATTCCTTCGTCGACGGTGACTCAATCTATGGCCTGGCAGCCAGAGGTCTGTGACCCGGCCCCCCCTGAGGTCCTACTGCAGCCAGACACGGCCTTGTCGGTGTCGTCGGTGGACGGAGAATGCATGGTTATGCAGCTGTCGGACTTGGGCTTACGGCCTTCCAATACGTCGACGATGAGTGCGAGCGGGGGTGTGCCCCCTCTATCCTCGACGTTGCTGACCCCCCAGACGGTTTTGTCTCTGGATGTGCTTAATACACTTCAGAAGCTCCTGCAGCGTCTGGATACGCAGATCCCTCAGCCTGGCACTTCATCGTTGATGTTTTCTGCACCTTCCGTCGACGAACAAGCTCAAGCAGCTCGCTCGACGACCAGAAGCCCGTCGGCCTCCCAGGCGGTGAAGGATCGTCCTCGAGCGCAGGAGGAGGGTGAGCTATCGGATTCCGATTCTATACGAGGTGACTCAGGGTCGGACATTTCCCTGTCACCGTCGAGAGACCCAACATGGAATTCGGATGTAGAGGTGGAGTCTACGAGGAGCCAGGCACAACCATCTCCTCCGGATGATGTGGGAGCCTTCCATGCAATGATGGGAAAGGCGTGTTCCGAGTTCGGCCTAATTCCTGAGGAGCAAAAGAAAGACTGTTTTCTTTTTGATCACATGGGTCAAAGGAGGAAATCGGTATTTGCCATCCCAATCCTGGACCACGTGTGGCAAGAAGGCCTCAAGACGATGCGTCATCCGTTCTCGGAACCGGCTATTAAGGGGCGTACTGAGAAAAAGTTTAAAGCTCCGGAGTCCACTCCAAAATGTCTGACATCACAGCCTCTGTCAGACTCTGTGGTATCGGCGGCAGCGGCTAGGAAGGCCAGAGTACAGCAAAAATGTTCAACCCCACCAGAAAGCGAGGCCAGGAGGCAGGACGCCTTTGGAAAGAAGGTGCTCTCAGTAGGCGCCACGACGGTAAGAGCAGCCAACTCCTTGGCGATTGTATCACGATACGATAGGGAGATGTGGCATAAAATAGCCCCTATCCTAGACCATTTGCCGGAAGAACATCGAAAAGCAGCCATGCTGCTAGTACGAGATGGTGAGGAGGCCTCGAACCACGCTATTAATATTGCGGTGGACCTAGCAGAGGCTGGTTTCAAACAAATCAATCATGGCGTAGTACTGCGTCGACAAGCGTGGCTCAAATGTACTACTTTCAGACCTGAAGTCCAGTACAAAGTCCTAGACATGCCATGAGAAGGAGAACATCTGTTTGGAGACAAGGTAGATGAAGCCTTGAAGGGGATGAAAGAAGACACGGATACCGCTAGGTCTCTCGGCGCCCTCCAGACAGGTAGAAGTTTTCGCTCTTTTCGCCCCTTCAGGGGTACTTCCGGAAACTCCCGCTTTGGAGCCTCTAGGGACCGTGGATTTAACAGGTCCTCATACTCCTCACAAGGTTACAGACGTGCATCCCAGTCGGCACGTAGAGGCAGAGATTATCAAGCCTCCAGACGACGCGGCTCGGGTCCCTCGTCGACGAAGGGCAAGCAAACCAGCAACCAATGACGGCCTTCGGAACGTCCTGGGGGGTCGAGTCTCATCATATCGACCAATGGAAATGCATCACCACAGATCGATGGGTTCTGGACACGATTCGCATGGGTCATGCGCTGCAATTCAAAAACAAGCCTCCAAGTCTTCCGCCAGTGTTTTCGGCCCAGCCCCACCTTCGAGTTCTAATACAAGAGGTGGCGCTTATGCTACAAAAAGGAGCGGTAGAACGGGTTCCTGTGGCACAGGAAGGACAAGGGGTTTATTCCCGGTTCTTCGTTGTCAAGAAGCCAAATGGAAAATGGAGGCCTATTCTCTACCTGAGGGTACTCAACAAATGGCTAAAGAGCTTAAAATTCAAAATGCTAAAGCTCCAGGAGGTGATCAGGTCAGTGCAACCCATGGATTATCTGTCGTCGCTAGACCTTCAGGACGCATATTTTCACATCCCAATAAGTCCACGACACAGGAGATATTTAAAATTCGTCGTCGGGCGAAAGCATTTTCAGTTCAAGGTCCTCCCGTTCGGTCTCAAGTCCTCCCCCAGGACGTTCGCCAAGTGTTTGGCCCCTATAGCGGCCCATTTAAGGAAGGACGGTCACCATGTCTATCCCTATCTAGACGACTGGCTGGTCAGAGGGTCGTCCATGGAACAAGCACGAAACAGTCTGGGGGCCACGATGTCCCTCTTACAGGAACTGGGCTTCGCGATAAACTTCAGCAAGTCCTCCGTAGAGCCTTCGAGGACCTTGGTCTTTCTAGGAGCGGAGTTTCATACGCACACAAGCCTTGTAAGACCATCCAGCGAAAGGATACAGAAGCTACAAAGCAAGGCGTCGGAATGGAGATGCGGTACCAGGGTGTCGGTGCGCGAATACATGTCCCTGCTAGGGACCATGTCATCCTGCATTCCGTTGATAAACAACTGCCGTCTGTTTATGAGGCCTTGCCAGGAATTTCTAGCGGACCGTTGGGCGCAGAGCCAAGGTCGCTGGTCCGACAGACTGATCATCGACGAACAACTGGTACAAGCACTATGTTGGTGGAGAGCTTCTACTCATTTAATGAAAGGAATGCCTCTGGTGGAACCGGAGTTCCAGAAGACGGTGGTGACGGATGCATCGCTGAGCGGATGGGGAGCTCATCTGGATACGTTACAGGTACAAGGCCGGTGGTCGTTACAAGAGTCCTCCCTGCATATCAACCTGCTAGAACTGAGAGCAGTGCGGTGGGCTCTAAAATCTTTTCTTCCTCAATTGAGAGTCTCCGTGGTGCGTGTCATGACGGACAACACGACTACAATGTTTTACCTACGGAAACAAGGAGGAACACGTTCCAGGTCCCTGTCGATGGAGGCACAGGAAATCTGGCATTGGGCCCTGCAACACAACATGCAAATCTTGGCGTTCCACCTGCCAGGTGTGAGAAATGTGGAGGCCGATGCCCTCAGCAGGGAAATGAACGAAGTTCACGAATGGGTGCTGAACGACCAGCAACTACAACATGTATTCAAGAAGTGGGGACATCCTTCCATCGATCTGTTCGCGACGAAGGACAACAGGAAATGCCCGCAGTATGCAAGCAGGTGGCCTCAGCAGGACTCACTGGGGGATGCGTTCTCCTTCCCATGGACGAACAAATTCCTGTACGCATTCCCTCCTTTTCCTCTCATCCGCAGGACTTTGCAATGGATCCTCAAGTACCCATGTCGGGTGATTCTGGTGGCCCCGTATTGGGCCAGACAGGTGTGGTTTTCAGACCTGCTGCACATGGCGGCGGCGGAGCCAATGAGATTCAGGAAGATCCCCAACCTTCTGTCTCGACAGGAGGGTATTGTTTGGCATCACGACCCGGACAGCCTCAAGTTGACGGCCTGGCTCCTGACTTCGCCGAATTTGGTCAGCTAACGATTCCGGAGGAGTGTCGTCGTATTCTGCAAGCGGCAAGAGCACCTTCCACAAACACTTCATACTCGTACAAATGGAGGAGTTTCTGTCAGTGGTGTGGGGATCACCCAGGTCTGGTTTCGCAGTCGATTACGCCGGAACAGCTCCTTCCATACTTACTGTTCTTAGCTCAAAAGGGCTTATCGGTGTCGTCGATAAAAGTACACCTGGCCGCCATCTCCAGGTTTACACGTCAACGACATTCCGCACCATTATTCAGCGACCGCCTGATTAAGCACTTCCTTAAGGGTCTGTTTAGGAGTTTCCCTCCCGAGAAGAGATTTCCTCCGGTGTGGAGCCTCAATCTGGTGTTAGCGTCTCTTATGAAACCTCCTTTTGAACCAATGTCATCATCGTCTCTTAAGTTTCTGTCGTGGAAATTGGCCTTCCTGGTGGCCATCACTTCAGCACGACGTATTTCGGAAATCCAAGCTCTAATGGTAGACCCACCATACTTAAGATTTTTCAAGAACAAGGTGGTCCTTGCCACTAACCCACAGTTCATACCGAAAGCTCCTTCAGTGTTCCATAAACATTCTCCTATTGTCTTACCTACGTTTTTTCCAGAGCCATGCTCGGGAGCGGAGCGCACGTTACACACATTAGACGTGAAAAGGGCTCTCAAGTTTTATCTGCATCGCACGCAACCTTTCAGGACAACGAGGCAATTGTTCGTGGCCTATGGTTTGGGTGCTAAAGGCAAAGCTATTTCAAAGCAAGGACTGTCAAGATGGGTAACGTCTACCATTTCGTACTGCCATTCCAAGGCTGGTAAGCCTCTTCTGCGACGCCCAAGAGCTCATTCAACTAGAGCGGCGGCATCGTCGACGGCGCTGTGGTCTGGAGTCCCTCTGGGGGACATCTGCATGGCGGCTACCTGGGCGGCTACACACACTTTTACCCGCCATTACTGCCTGCCACAACAACATGCCGAAGATACTCGGATGGGACAGGCGGTGCTTCGACACCTATTCCAATAAGGTACGCCCCGTTTGGGGGTTAGATCTTGTTACAATTATGATTGAATATTGTTCGTTTTCTATGTTAACTATTGCTGATGGGTACACGACCATAGGGAACGGACATTGTGAGGAAAGTATGTGAGTTTGCATGCACGCCTCCTCTTTCGGGATGGTACTGCTATGTGATCTATTCTAAGCATGTGAATCCATGAAAGATCCAATGCTGGAGAAGGGAGTAGTTTCTTACCTGTAACTCCATTTCTCCAGCATTGGTATCTTTCATGGATTCACATGCGCCCACCTGCCTCCCCTGAGCATGCAAACTGGTTCCCCCACTACTTTGGGGGCCGAAATCTGAGGGAGCGCGGGGGCGGGTCCTGTATTTATATCATGGCGTCCTGACGGCGCGGGCACGCATGATACAAAACGAGGTGGATAGGACGTATAGCGTCGAAAAAGTTTTCCTACGGGAAAGGGTCTATATAATGTACCGGGGATTCCCAGCCTGACGACGGGGAATATTCTAAGCATGTGAATCCATGAAAGATACCAATGCTGGAGAAATGGAGTTACAGGTAAGAAACTACTCCCTTCTCAATATGCTTGAGTTTCCGTGGCCTAGGGAACCCGCCCAGTAAGCAGGCCCAGGCCGTGTCTGTGACAAGAGTAACCCCTTTATCAGCCAGTTTCTGCGCCACTTCTCCCCAAAAACACCTAATGATCGGGCACGACCAAAACATGTGTGTCATGTCAGCATTTTCCAGGTTACATTTAGGACACACTTGTCTTCCAGCGTTTCGGAACTTAGATATCCTCAAGGGGGTCATGTATGCCCTATGCGTTACATACAGCTGTATTTGTTTTAATCTGGCATTTCTAGACACTTTTTTGTGGTAGCCCAGGGCACGCTCCCACGCCCCATCCTCCATCGGGGCCCCCACTTCCACCTCCCAGTCCAGTCTCAGATGTGTCAAATCTTTCCCCGCCTTAGCCATCACCATCTCATACAATCTCGAGATCTCATGACCTCCTTCCGATATATCATATATTGCTCCCAAAACTGCATCTGGTTCTTCTATCAAAACTGTCTCTGGCCAGGTGTTCTTAATCATCTGCACCAACCTAATGTACGTGACATATCGGCCCATGTGTAACCCCGCCTCTTCGTTGAGTTCTATAAACTCCTTAATGGATCCCTCTTGCCAAACATCGCCTAGCGTTGCCAGCCCCACCGATTCCCAGTAGATCCTAACAATCACCCTCAGCTGATTATCCCGTCCTGTCAAAGCAACCAGCTATATCTGCGGGAGGCACGGGCATGGGACTTCCATCAAACGACAAGCCCTACGCCAAATTTTCCATCCAAGCCTCAACATCGCAGGACACCCCCTCATTTCAGTTTCAGACAGCCAAATAATTTCTTTCAAATAAAACGGGGCGCAGTCCTGTCCAAGCACCCTGTGCTCAGGGGTCATTTCATCAGAAAGCCACTTAGCCACATATTGTAACTGTCCTGCCAAATAATAAACCTCAAAATGAGGCAGTCTGATACCTCCTTTTTCATAAAAGTTCTGCAGTTTCCAAAACGCCACTCTATTTCGGATACCGTGCCACAGGAAATCCCTACACATGCTGTTCAATTTACTGAAAAACTTCTTGGGTATTATGTATGGGATATTACTAAAGTAATGCAGGAGCCTGGGCAGAACTACCATCTTAAGCATAGCCCTCCACCCCATCATCGCCAAGGGCAACCTTGCCCAGAACTGCATGCTGTTCCTAATTGTCTCGACGGCTACTTCCGTATTGTGTCTGTGTTCTTCTTCCACCGTGTGATATACATCTACGCCCAAATAACGAAAAGAGCTAGTTGCCCATGGTACCTGTAGCACCAGTAGTCTATCTACAGGGGTCCCCTTATAGCTACCTAGCGGGAATATGACAGACTTTTGGGGGTTCACCGATATGCCGACAACTCTGCATACCTTTCCATCACTTCAAGTATGTATAAGAGATTTTCTTCTGGGTATTGCAAGTACAGTAACAAATCATCCGCGTACAAGGATATCAAGTGTCGTTCCCCTCCTACCTCAATGCCAATCGCATCATACTGTGCCCTAAGGCATATTGCCAGAGGCTCCAGGGCTAAGATGTAAAGCATCGGGGACCAGGGGCACCCTTGTCTGGTGCCTCTACCAAGTTGCCATCTCTCGGATATCACCGCTCCAGTTCGGACCCCGGAAAGCGGCTCACTATACAACATTTTAGCCCACCTGATATAGCCCGGCCCCATTCTATACCCTTCCAAAGCATCCAATAGCCATGACCACTTGACCGAATCAAAAGCTTTAACTGCATCTAGAGACACTATCGCCATCTCACCCTCGTTCTTACTACCCCGTTCGACCACCCGGTGAAGTCGCCTATGGTTGTGTGTTATGTTCCTGTTCGGGACATAACCCGTTTGATCAGGATGTATGAGTCTACCAATCACTTTCTGCAATCGATTTGCTAGGACAGCCGTAAGAATCTTGCTGTCCTAATTTAGCATCGACAAAGGCCTGTAGGAACCACATCTATGCTCCGGTTTATTGGGCTTGGGCAGCGGTATAATGATCGCCTCTCTGAGTGACTCAGGCAACCGTCCTATCTCAAACGCTTCATTAAGCATGTCCAGCATTGGGGGGAGGATTTCCTCTCTGTATACTTTATAGAATTCGCTGGGGAACCCATCTGCTCCCGGGGTCTTACAGGTAGGCAACTGCTTCACGACACCTTGTAACTCCTCCAACGTGATTGGCTCATCTAACTCCTCCCTCTCTTCTTCACTTATCTTGGGCAGCCCTATGTCTTCTAACGTTTCAATTATCTTGCGTTGGTCACCCATCTCATCATCTCCGTACAGCACTCTGTAATATTCCACAAATTCTTTGTTAACCCCCTCTTGCGTGGCCACCTCATCTCCGTCCTCCCTAATAATGGTCCTAATCGGAGACCCTAGGGGTCTCGCTTTTGTATAGCCAGGCCAAAAGGCGGCCTGTCTTGTCTCCCCCCCGCGTGCTGCCTCTCAACATATTTCCTATAATTGAGATTGCAGAGTCTTTCCCAATGCCCTGCACATTGTTGCTGTAGTTGGAGTTCCTGCTCTGTGTCTACGTCACCGCTCTTCAATGCTGTTTTTAGCTCAGTTTCCGTCCTCTGCAGGTCAGCCAAGACCCCACCCTGTAACCCTCTTGACTTAGCAATGGCCGCCCCCCGCATCACCACCTTAAAAGCTTCCCATAATGTGCCCGCGGAATCAACACTCCCAGTATTCTCCTCAAAGAAGATAGTAATCTCTTCCCTTATATCTTCTCTAAAGACTGGATCTTTAAGCGCCTCCGCTCGGAGGTGCCATGTAGGGATCTTCGCCCTCGGGGGGCAATATTGCCATCCGAGGATCAGGGGCGAGTGATCCGAGAGGACCCTAGCCTTATATTCGATTTGAGTAATCTCAGACATCACATCTGCTGTAGCAAAGACGTAATCGAGCCTAGTGTGCAGTTGGTGCGGGGCTGAATAGTGCGAGTATTGCCTTTCAGTGGGATGTTTCATCCTCCACGCATCTGTAAAGCCAAAATCAGTTAGCAGTGTCTGCAACGCTCTCGCCGCTGGGCTAGGCTTACCCACCCTGCCATCAGATCTGTCCACCACAGGATCCAACACACAATTAAAGTCCCCACCCCAGATCACCGCACTCCCTATACACGTACTAAGATTGGTACACAGGGCTCTGAAGTATGCTGCTGTGTTTTGGTTGGGGGAATACGTATTTACTATGCATACCTCCCTGCTCTCCACCAGCCCTCGCAATATAGCCATCCTTCCATCAGTTTTAACTACCTCTTGTATCGATTTGAACGGGACATGCGGTGCCACCCAGATTAACACACCCCGGGTGTATGCAGAGTATGGCGAGCCCACTACAGTCCCTCTCCACTTTCTCTTAACCAGGTCCAACTTCTCTCGCGTCAAGTACGTCTCCTGTAGTAGTGCGATATCTATTTTCTGCCTTTTCAGATACATCATGATTTTGTTTCTTTTCAGATAACTGTTAAGGCCCCTGACGTTCCACGTTATCATCCTGAGGTCCCCCATAGTTCGTTAGTAAGCACCCTCCCTATCCTCCGCCAATTCCGCCCCTTCATGCACCGCAAGTACAACATGCTGATTCCTCCAAATAGGCTCGAAACAAAACTTTAACTGCCCATAACCACACATGCACTCAACTTCTCATCCCCCCACCTTGTTCCCACCCACCCCTCCCCCAAAAATGTCCTCCCCAACTGTTGCCCAGCACCATTCCTGGATCTCAGGCACCCCCACAGCTAGCACCTGCCTAGCACAAGCTTCTACTCAGGGCTCAGTAGGGTAAAGCCGCCCTAATGGCCGCTGGAACTAATAATCTATTGGGGTAGGTCGTCCACGTTCTGTTGCTCCTTTCAAAAAACATTACGCATACAGATGCCAAACAGTTACCAATTAGAGTTACACTCACTATATTCCAGTCCAAATCGAGCAGCAGGCTCCGATTGTGTTCAAAGTTCAGCCAGTTACAGTTTCTCTGTACAATCAGGGTCCTCCTCCTGCTCACCCTCACAATGTCCATATTACAAAATCTTCATGCGGTATGATCCTGCCGATCACGATCCGCTTCTTGTTCCGGGCAGCCCTGCAGGTCCAGCCATGTGACAACATCCTCCGGGGTATCAAAAAATAGCGCTTTGTTCTTATGTAGCACCTTCAATCGTGCCGGATACAGCAGCATATATTTGACTCCCGCCGCCCTCAGCCTTCTTTTGACGGCAACGTAACTATACCTCTGTCTTTGCACCAGTATCGCATAGTCCGGGTATGCTGTGATGTTGGTGGATGCGCTCTCTATCGTGCCGCCCTTACGAAAATATTCGAGGATCTTTTCTCTGTCCCTGTAATTCAGGATCCTCGCGATGATCGGTCTTGGCGGGGCCCCCGGCCGGGGTTTCCTCATTAGGGAGCGGTGTGCCCTCTCCACCGTAAATCCCTGCGAAAGATTCCCTGCTCCGATCCCTTGTAGGATCATGTTTTCAACATAGTTTGTGGGGTCTTGGCCTTCTTCCCCCTCCGGAAGGCCAACCACGCGAATGTTGTTTCTCCTCGCCCTTCCTTCCGCCTCTTCCACACGATTTTCCAGGTTAGCGACCTGTTGTTTTAAGACATGAATCTCTTTCGCATTGCTCGTGCTAACATCGGTATTAATCTTCACCCCACTTTCCAGACCGCTGGTCCTTTCTGCAAGCGCCCTGACATCTTGACGTAGCAGGGTGAGTTCCGTACCTACAGCATCAATCCTATTCTCTAGAGCTGTGCGTAGGTCCGCCATTGCCAAGTCCCATTTAGCACTCAGTCCCGTTATAGCCTCCAGGATATGGTGCTTGTCCCCTTCGGGGGCGTCTTCCGCAGGGGTCACGACCATGCTCTGCACCGATGTTGAGAGGGTCCGCTGCGTTTTCGTGAAAGCCTCCATCGTGGGTTGCTTAGTCTTGACTCTCAACCCTTTCACGGACATGGCGTTGCCCTCCACTCCTGTACACCTCCGCCTCAGTGCAGCTGTTGCACTGTCCTTGGTCCGACAATGGTCTAGCTCCCAGGTCTCCTAACTCACATTCGAGATGGCACTTCGCATTGTCTTACGTGTGGGCTATGGCCTCACACTCCTCATTTAACTTCTGTAGGCCTCGTCGCCCAAGCATCCAATGTTATCTCCTCCTGCAGTCAGATCGCCGAGGCTCCATTAGCCTATTCCAGGCCGGGCGCTCTCATGGTGCTAGTTCGAACACTCTGCCATATTTCCCTATTGTACTATTCCTCCAGGCAATTTACCGCAGCCATGTCCCGCAGTTCCGGGAAATCAGTTTTGTTGCTCCTCGGAGGCCTCTCCTTTGTTAGCCGCCATCTTGGTGCCGAAGCGGCCACACAGCCGTACCAACAAAAACATGTATATCTCACGATTCCCCGGGACTATGAACTTCTCCAACGAACTTCACTTGGCGTGCGGCTTCCGACGCCTGATCCCCAAAGTTCTAGGCACTTGTTGCAGTTTCAACGGGTAACTTTGGCAAAAATAAAGTCGGATCATCAGGAGCTCCTCACGCAGCACGTCCTATTCCATGGCCAGATAGCCACGCCCTCCCCTTAGTGAAATCATAACCATATTTTTCATAATGTAGTTTACTTAGGAACAATGCTATTTGATGCCACTAACTATTTTGTCAAGGGGTGAAAGGTTGTGTTTCATCGCTTCCCGGGATGTCACTTTGGTGTGGGGTCAAATTACATCCCTTCCGGTGATGATATCAGATTAAGTGTCGTGAGGCGAGGGGTGTGCCACTTTTTTTTGGGTGACCGGGCCTATTTCTTGTCCCAGTCCGACCCTGGGTGGCAGCAGTGGTGTGGAACTGCCCAAGTGTCACAAAAGTGCTAGAACATATTTGGGCACAGGCACCTACTGTTTTACAAATTAAGCACTTGGTATACACATGCAGTTGCAATTAAATGTTCATTAAAAAAGTATGTCCTCAAGAGTATGCTATCACAGAGAAATGGGGACCCCAAAGCCAGTTCATCTACCCACTCCCAGGTGTGCTACTGAACAGGTAGATGTAAGTCGAGAGCCAACCAACCTCTTTCTCCTATCTATGCTACTGTACCATACAAATAAGGGGGAATCGCTCTCCTGCAGCCTCTCTCCCAGTCATCGATTCTTGATGATTTGCTGGTGCAGTCACAAAAAAAAGATTTTTTGGGGGTTCATTTTGTTTACAAAAGTAGCGCATTGCTAAAACCCCCTGGCTGCCAGTTCATTGTCCTTGGAGCGCCCCAGGCTCCCTACCCCCTGAGAGCCACCAACCTTGGGTGCTGTTTTATAACAAATGAAAGACGCAGACAGAACAATAACTGTGTGAGTCAACTGAGAGATGAATGCACTCATGCTCCATTCAGAGAGAGGCTTTGAAAATGTAGCTCTGACAAATCAGAGAATCAGGGGGGCAAAGAAGCACTGCACAGCTCCGCTCCCTCTTCATGGGTTTACGGTTGCCACCTGAAAGGTTGCCAGCAGCTAACCTGCCATCCTGTCCCAACTCCATGCCTCGTGTGTTATTCCCTGGTCAACCAAACCCTGTGAACTCATAGGCCGCATAAGACCCACAGAAGTCTTTTTACCGCCCGTCCTGAAAGTCTGTTTCTTGCACTGGTGCTATTAACGCGTGCAGCTCCAAGGTATAATATTAACAACCAGTGTTTGTGGGTAAAGGGCCGGCATAAAGTCTCTATTTCAGAGCCAAATGATAAGGTGCTTGTGGCAGTATGGAGTTCCAGGCCTCTGCTTGGACGCCGGGTTCTGCAACCTTTAGCTCTGCAGATGTGTTGGACTACAATGCTCATCAGCCCCAACCAGCATAGTCAATGGTGATGGATCATAGGAGTCGTAGTCCAAAATATCTGGAGAGCCACATGTTTAAGACCCCTGGCTTTAAGGAACAGGAAGTAAAATAATCCATGAAAGTAACAGGAGTATGACGTTGCTAGATCTACATGGGTAGAATAAAAGTAGACTAGAAGAACAGCCTGGGGGCATCAAGTTTAGGTAGGATGGAATGGTGGGGGTCTGAGTCAAATGAGGAGACAGGGGTATCTTACAGGTCTGAAACCTGGTAATCCCCTTTACAATAAAAGACAACATGGAGAGAGGTGATGTCTCTGTGTGGCCTGTAAATCTGCCGAGATACCACCAAACTGTACTACCATTACTGCCACTTGGTCTGGCGGTATTACTGCCGAATTACAAGTGGTGGTAGGCAGTGTTAGTCCCCATTAATTGGAGTCCATAGGACTCCATGGTGGATTTCAGCGGTTTTGCTGGTGGTAATATCCCAAATTGTTCTATTTTGGGCGGTATGGTGGAGGAAATGCCTCCAGCTTCTTGCTAGAGGATTTTCCTCCACCTTTGCCCTCAAACTCATAGTTGGGTGGTGTGATAATGTGGCTCTATACGGTATTACCAGTGTTGCCAGTCAGAACTCATTTACCTCAGCAATGTATTCAGTTCTCTGTTTTTTGTTCTGACGCTTAAAATGTGCGATTTGCATTACAAGCTGTATGCCGCAGACTGCTTCCACTCTATGCGGGGTAGAAGTTAGGACTGTGGGGACTGAGACGGCAGGACTTTTCAACCTTTTGACACAAGGGGCCTTCACTGAGTCTTGGGGGCATCACCTCCCACGGGATATGGTACAGTATAAGTACCTCATTGCTTTCTAACACTGGTTCCTCTACATCAGCCTCTTGCTGACATAGAAGGGTTTATAGCTGTTCAGTGGGCATTCAGTGGTTAAGATCTATGCTGGCCTGCCATCTTGTGATAAACGGCAGCTATTAACCTTAAATGTGTCGCCATTGCAAGTCTACTCCTCCCACAGCAACAGCAGAGCCCGCTTGCCAATGCCTGATAATCCCAAAATGCTCTGTAATTTTATGCAAAGCTGCATTTTATTTTATAAGGTTATTTTACTCACTGAATGCTTATCAAGTGTTTTATGTCTGGACTTTATTAACTGGGTGGTTGTAATTGCAGCACAAGCACTCTTTACAATCTAAACTAGAGGTGTGTTTACAATGTTGATTGTTCCAAAATACATCTCCTAGTGTGCTGCTTTGGGTCAGTCTGAAACCACACTTGATTGCATTATACTTCAGCTAAGATTGCATTATACTTCAGCAGCACATCTGATGTGTCCACTGATTAAGCTACATCCTAACTCTATCTGGTTACCCAGAGGTAACATCTTAGCAAATGTCACTTGTGGCTGGCCAATCTACAGCAGCACTATTGTAAGTTTGAATTGTTGATGTTTTACTGAATTATGGCACCACACACGTCTTGCTTGGTAGTTTGTATTCGGGAAATGTCTTTACTTCTCGTTTCCCTTGAATTGGGAACTTTTTTTTGGTGGTGGTGGTGGTGGTACTCAACCTTGCAGCTGTACCTTCTGTTTAGCAAGCATTTCATTCTCCCATCCTATTTGTGTTGCTGGACGATTATAGAGCGGTGGAGTACGGACAGTGATGTCTTACTGGAATGCAACTCGAAGTATATATGCAGTGCTAGCCAATGTCCAATGTTTCCACTGTTCTGCGCTGCGCGCGCCAACACCCGCCCCCCTCCCCCGCGCGCCGTTGCACCAAGTTGGCTACTACATGCACATTTGCGGTCATATAACTGCCAGTGATGTCACTTCCTGTATTTGCCCCCCCCCCAGGAAATTCATAAGTCGGCTCCCCTGGTTGGATATAGCTGTCGCCTGCGGGGTCTTGTCCAGCTCTGATCTTGTGAGATTCAGATGAAGAGGGATGAGTCGACCCGTAACCATTTCAGATTTCTCCATTTACAATAGTTAAAATACACATTAAAACATATATTGCAGAGAGGCCACTAGGAGGCGGGCTGATGCTTGCAGCTTAAGAGTGTCGCTCCCAGATCACCGGGCCCAAAAATGGAAAGAGCCCCCTTTTGTGACCCCCCCCCCAACCCCTCTGAGTGAACACTGGTGGCACTTCTTCATGGGGGAATACTTCAGGGCTGTGCACCCGAAGTCTGGGGTGAAACAAAGCAGGAGAAAGAAAGATACACTGTAAAGAAGCTGACTGCGCAAAAATGAAACTCCAGAAGCAGAGGCTACAGAGCGGAACCGGGATAGATGTCGGACCAGTGAGGGGGAGGCCTGGACTGCTGGGAGGTGAGCATGCAGCACTGCGGAGGGACAAAAGAGCCTGGCTAGTCTGGGACGGACCTGGAAAGAGGCCAGTGATTGCCGTGGCGAGGGACCGCGTCTCAGGGGCCCTGGGATGCACAGGGGCCACTGAGCAGACGGGTCGTCTGGATGTTGGGTCTGTGATGACCGAATTGGAGAGTCTACAGGATTGGCAACTGACCCTCAGTGCAGGACTGAGAGGGGGTGCGTCTGGTCCCTGGGGCCAGAAACTAAGGTGGGGGGCCCCCAGGTTGCGTCCCGGGATGTGTGCCTGCCCTATGTGCCCATCACTCGCATAAGGTCAGGGTTTGGGAGCGTGGGCCTGGTGCTCAGGCCGGGGCCAGAAAGGTCACTTGGGCCCGACCCATGTTGTCTAGGATCTAATGCTTTGTGGGCTCAAGGGTCTGCAGAGCATTAACAGAGTGGGAGATGAAAGAGGTCCATGTTGGAGTCCTGGAAAAGTAGGACCACGCCACCTGCTATCCCTGGGGCCCACCAGGAAAGGAACATCATTGGAGGGATTCCTAGTGATTGTTTCGAATGGCAAAGTTTCGAATGGCAAGGTTTTGGGAAAAAATGCACTGAAAAAATGCATTTAAAAAAAAAGGTTTAATGGGGGTGGTCCCCTGCCCAACCCCCTTTTTTTTACCCCATAACCCTTTAACTGCCATGGGTATTCCCCCTCACCCGCCAGTGCCAAGGCCTTTTTTGGTGATTTCGGTATATGGCCATTCAAAGCCTTGTAACTTTTTGTTACATGAGATATCTCAGCCAAATTTGGCTCCTTTTTTTCCCACATGTAGGCGGTCGTAATGCCACCCAGGAATCCTAGGTTGCTGTAGGGGGTGAGAGAGAATAACTAAAAAGGGCAAAAATGTTGTGTTTTTTCAAAAAATGCAAATAAAATGATGTACAAAGAAGTCTGTGGATTTTATTCTTGTAAGAGGTAGGAACAAATGGTTTGCTGTGCTGAATTCCCCAATTTCCTGGCTCTCAAGAACCGGTTGAGTGGAAACGAAAAAACATTATTTTGATGTGGTTATCAACCGTTTTGTGAGAGGTAGGCAATTTTGGAATTTTTTTTTGCCAATTGGACATGCATGGACGGAATGGAAGAAAAGGGATGGAAAGCTGAATTGGAGGACAGAAAGGCATATATTTCTGAAAAGTAGACAAAATTCCAAGTTTAGAAAGGGGTGATTTGCATAGGTCGGGCAACAACTAGGTAGGGGAAAATGCCATAGATTGGGGGAAAAGCGGGGAAAATGACCGAAAAAAAGGTATGTGTTGGACATGGGTGGCTTGGTACGGCAATGGCTTCTATGAATTTTGAGAAAAGCAATGCTCCGCTACATTCCCCCGACTCTTGCAGTTAGGAAAGCACACATTTTCTGTACTGTTTTACAATACAAGCAATACCACAAGCCAAACACTGAGCCATGATACACAGGAGTTTTATGCTCACGGCCAGAACAGACGCACTTAGCATGTGTAAATCGGGAAAACCAATGTGGTAAGGAACAGCAAGCATACATTTTTTGAAAGTGCACAGTGTGATGCTGGAAATGCATCGGAGGGACAGGGCCTCCGTATCCTTGTCCTTTACTGCTTTTTATCGTGTGTGCTGTCGTGTTTTCCGCGCAGGAGTTCATGTGTGACTCCTGGCGGTGCAGCTCTCTTTCTTTTGGTTTGGTGAACGGACCCGTGGAATACCCTTATGGCACCCATGGGTGGGGGTACAACCCTGTGCCCCTAGTGTATGTTTTTGGGCACCTGTGGCTGGCCCACAGAGCAGGGTATGGGCTGGTGGCAGCTCCATGCTGAATTTGACAGGTGCGCGGAGTATCCTCCATTTTGGGATACCCCGGCCCTGCCATTGGGATCAGTTGATTCCTGATGGAAAACAAGATGGCCCCGGTGGCCTCTTACTTTCTATCACCCATTACCTTGTTTTCCCAAAGTCCTGGGAAGCCCTGACTCTGTCCCTTCCCCCTAACTGGCTGTTGGATGGAAGTGCCATATATGGTGTTGTTGTAAAGGCCCAGTCAGACTAGCTGGAGCCTTCCCGGTGATGTATGTTGTGGGTTCCTCCTGTGGGTGGGACCTGGGTGAATAGAGTGTGTGACGAATATACATTCTGTGTTGTGGGTGTCTAGTATCTGGTGGTTGACACAATGACCGAGACAACCCTGCCTGAAACCGGTATGAATGCAGCTTGGAGTGTTGAATGGCTCGGTACTTGTCCCAATACACATAACTTGTTGTGGGTGTCTGGAGAGAAGTGAATGGCCTGAATACCTCTTGTGCCTGATTGGCTGCCTGCCTGCATGAATGCCCGTAGTCGTGATTGGATGCTTGAGTGTGACCCAGCGGAATGAATGGGAGATCAACAGTATATCTGGGGACCTCTCACTGCTAGGAATGGTGTTCAGAAGCTGAAGTCCACTGCGACGAGTAACTGGATTAACTGACGCTTGACCTTGAAGCCCTGCTGGACGAGAAGAATTGCTGTTGCTCTCCTTCACAATCTGAAAGCAGTTGTGCCTCCAAGGACTGACCCAGAGAGGACCTGGTAAGGCGCCCTCTTCCCGAGCTACGAGGGACCATCGTGCACAGCAGTTGTGCCTCCAAGGACTGACCCAGAGAGGACCTGGTAAGGCGCCCTCTTCCCGAGCTACGAGGGACCATCGTGCACAGCTGATCGAGGCCAACGCTCCCTGGTAGACAGACCTACGACAGGCTGCCGACCCGATACGGGGACTGCTGCAGAACTCCAAGGAGAAGCACCCGGACTGTTGTCCGCCACTGTCGACGACCGCCGTCGCCGACCGGAACACCGTGCTCCCGTTTGCCTAAGAACTTCCATTGATCATCGGACGCTCTCGTCTGCATCGTCACCCGCTTGTCTCCCGATGGAGAAGGCCCGACCGTCGACGCGCCGAGGAGCATCCACCGGTGGGTTTCCCGCCACCTACAGACCGCAGAGACGCCGACGACTTGACGCCCTTGCTGGGCCACAGTTCTTCATCATCTCTTTGCGGTCCAGAACTATTGTCACCGAGGTGCCCCGCAGGCCTATTCCTTGCAGGACGCCGACGCTCTTTCATCGACGAGCACCGCTAGGAACGAAGCTGTCACTTCCCTGCCATAGTTCACCCTGTTCCCCGTCGGACGTTCGACGACCCGTGACTCCCGCCTTAAAGGGAGGGCACTCAAGAAGGGCCGTCGATTCCCCGACACCGAACGCCAAATTCCCCGACACCTCTCAAGGGTCCGTGGCTCCCGCCTGAAAGGGAGGCACTCAAGAAGGATCAGTCGGTGCATCGTCAGAGAACTCTACTCCACCAGGTACATTGGGGGGGTAAAACCTTAACAGGAAGAAGTAAGACTATTGAACATTTGGACTGGGCTTGTGCTATATATCTTTATTTACAGGTTGCCCAGGTGGGGGGGGATCTCCACACAGAACTGTGCCTAGTGGTAGGGGTCAGCATTCTGCCTATTGTTTTAACCATCTTACGTTCCTGCCTATCTCTATTGCTGGTTTACTCGTTATTGATCTGTGTGACATTTTAACCGTACAGTTGATGCACTTTGATAACATTAGTGGTTCCACTCTAGACGTGTATATATTTATCATTATTGACTTCCAAGTACAAAGTGCGTTATTGTGATCGTGCACATACCTTTCAATATTAATTATATAAAGACTGTGTTTTCAGTAATACAGTGTGTGGACATTCCTTTGTGGGAGTTCGGGGACTACACTGTACTTAAGAACCAGCCCGCATCACCTCCTGAGAAGCTAGGCCTTGATTGCTCGTCCATTGCTACCAAATAGAGAATCTTGGCTGGGGTCCGCTGTGCCTCTCCTCTAGCATATAGAGAGCGGAAGTACAGACACCCCCCACCGGTCTTTACACACAGGCAGACCTTTTCAAGGGTAGGTGACTTGTGCAGGTTACAAAAGTGTATGGTGCCGTAAGCAGTGACTAAATGTAGGTCGCATTTGGGAATTGGAAGGGTTGTGTGACAAAGGGCACCAGCAAATGGGTCAAAACGTTATGAAAACCACACAAACACAACAAATGTTATACCGTCCCGCGTTCCCACAGGTGTCCCGATGAAAACGGTACCTCACATGTGTGGGTGCACCTACCTGGACACCAAGGGGAAAGCCTAAAACACAAGTAACCCCAAGTCTGTTTTCACACCTGAATTTCACACTCTCTGCAGACGGGCACACCATACAGATATGGGCCTGGGGTGTCCAAGCCACATAGGAAAAAAGACAACCCCATGCATTTCCAAAAAGAGGACACCTGTGGGAATCCGCAGAGGTATGATTTGCGCAAATCGGCCCAGAATTTATTACCCAGACACCCCCGCAAAGTCCGAAATGTGGGGGAAAAAACTTATTTTCCGCACAACTCTCTCGGCTCACCCATCGAAACACGCCACCAACAACACATGGCCTACCGTCCCGCGTTCCCACAGGTGTCCCGATGAAAACGGTACCTCACATGTGTGGGTCCACCTACCTGGGCGCCAAAGGCAAAGCCTAAAACGCAGCTAACCCCAAAGCGTTTCGGACAGCAGAAAATGTTGAATTTCGCTCAAGCCCACAACATACACGTTTGGGCCTAGGGTTTCCAAGCCACCAAGGAAAACTGGGAACCCCATGCATTTCCGAAAAGAGGGGACACGTGGGAATCCGCAGAGGGCTGACTTGCGCAAATCGGCCCAGAATTAATTACCCAGAAGCCCCGGCAAAATCTGAAATGTGCCGATAAAACCCACATTTTTCACTTTGTTGGGGGTTCTGGGTAAAACATTCTGGTCCGCTTCGCGCAAGTTGGACCTCTGTGGATTCCCACGGGTGTCTGTCCTCTTTTCAGAAATGCATGGGGTTCCTTGTTTTCTTTGCTACCTTCGACACCCTAGGCCCAAATCTGTAGGTTTCCCACATGAACAAATTGTGCTGTGGCGAAAGGCTTGGGGTTACCAGTGGGTTACCCTTTTCCTTTTGTGCCCCCAGTAGGTGCACCCACACATGTGAGGTACCGTTTTCGTCGGGACACCTGTGGGAACGCGGGAACGTATGACATCTGTTGTTGGTGACGTGTTTCGGTGAGTGGACACAGGGAAATGTCTCTGAAATTGGCTGGAAATGAAGACAATTCTCAGACATTTCGCTCTGATGAAAACGGTACCTCACATGTGTGGGTGCACCTAACGGGGCGCAAAAGGAAAAGGGTAACCCACTGGTAACCCCAAGCCTTTCGGCACAGCCCATTTTGTTAATGTGGGCAACCTACAGATTTGGGCCTAGGGTGTCGAAGCCAGCAAGGGAAACGGGGAACCCCATGCATTTCCCAAAAGAGGACACCCATGGGAATCCACAGAGGTCTGCCTTGCGCAAATTGACCCAGTTTTTATTAGCCACAATCCCTGACAAAGTGTGATATTTTGTGTGGAAAAAATACAATGTTCACTTTGTCTGGGGTTCTGGGTAGTAAATTCTGGGCCGCATTGCGCAAGTCAGACCTCTGTGCATTCCCACGGGTGTCCTCTTTTGGGAAATTGAAGGTAATCCAACCCCCGGGCAGTGAAGGGGGACTTCTGCTTATGAATATTCCCCGTCGTCAGGCTGGGAATCCTTGGTAAAGAAAAAATCAGTTTCAGTTTTGTTTCTGAACTGTCTTTCTACTATTAACCAATCACTGGTCTCTGGGTCATACTGCCCCCAGCCAATGACTGCCCTCTACCTAGGCCCCTCCTCTGGCAGCCATCTTCAAATTTGTACTGCACGTTCAAGTGTTGGGAGTCCTCGTGCCATAGCTCTCGAGTTTTTACTGCGTTTTGCGATTTTTCAAAGAGTTTAATCTCGTTTTTTCGGTCAATCGAGCCTCAAGCTCCACCGTTTCTACTTCCGATAAACGGGGACCCGTTTCGGATTTTTCTACGCCCCTCAAGGGTGAAATTTTCGTTGAGTTTCGCTTCTTGGAGGATTCCAGAAGATCTTGGAGGCCTACCCTGCGTGGACATGGCCCAGGACAAAGGAAACACACCGCCCGGATCCAATCTTTTCAGGAGCTGCTCTGGATGCGGTTTGCAGAATGTCTTCAAGGAAGATGAGCATTCCAGATGTCTCTACTGCCTTTATGAGGACAAAACACACGTGGAGAAGGAATGTGTGTTTTGCAAGAACATGTCGGAACGGTCTATGAAGGATCGACGTGTCCAGCTCACCAACTGGCTGGAAGGGAAGAGCCCAGCGGTAGGTGACAAGAAGAAGTCGTCAGAGCGGTCTTCTAAGTCCTTTGAGGGCGCTCCGGCGACAGGGGCCCAACAAAAGGCTAAGCACTGCGAGTCTGCGGGCACCGGGAGCGCCGAACGGTCAAGCTCCTCGGTTGCCAGGCAGGGCGCACTTTCACCGGCGCCATCAACCACGAGCCAACGCTCTGGCTCGGGGAAGAGGAAAGCAGAGAACCCGGGTAAGCTTCGGGAGAAGCCCCGGTCGATCCCGACATTAACAGCCGAGGGGAGCGAGGCGGTGACCCTCCCCCCAAGGTGAAGGCCTCAAGCGCGCCCAAGGTCGTGAAGGCCCTGATTCACCCAGCTAAGGCCTCTATCGAGGGAGTCGTGGCGGCCCTGGCGAAGCCTGTGGAGGCTACCCCAGTGGAGGCGACCTCGGGGCCTAGAGTTTCCCTGCCACCACAGAGGGAATCCTCTTTTCAGCCCATCGATAAGACCCCCATGAAACCCCGGGTGGAAAAAGAGGGGAGGGGCCGGTGTCCATCACGGACACGGATACAGCCTCTAAAGAGGAGGTGGCTGGCGTCGCAAAGATCCTGAACAAGAAGTTCGAGGAGGTCCGGTCCCACGGGAAGGATCCCGAAGAGGCGGACGAAGAAAGCGACGGCAGTGCCAACGAGGAACACGTGGAGGCGGGGAATTCCACTCCCCAACCGTTGCGTCCGTTGCAGCCGGTCCCTGGGCCACAAGACAACTCAGGAGCAATCTTGATGGCGATCCAGGCCTTGTGTACGGAGATAAGGACAAGGTTGCCCTTATCACCAACGGGCGACCCAGCAGAGCCTGGACCGTCGGAAAGCCCTCCAAACAAGCAGAGGAGAATTCATCCACCCCCTCCCTTCCAGTCTTCTTGGCCTTCGCAGCCTTCTTCTCCGTCTCTTGAGCCGAGGGATGATACGGGAACGGAGACAGCCATGACGGGGACGTATGACGACGGTGGTGACGACGGGATGGGCCTTCCATCACCACCTCCTCGGGCATCCCCGCCCGACGAAATTGGCTCCTTCCATGCCATGATCACCAGGGCATCCGAGCTCTTCCAGCTCTGCCCCGTGGAACAGAAGAAGGAAGGTTTCCTCTATCAACGGCGAGAGGCCAAAAGGAAGACGGTTCTCTCAGTTCCGTTACTCAACGACATCTGGGTCAAGGGGCTGTCGCTCCTGTAGAACCCATCCACAGCCCCTGCCAAGAGAGACTTGTAGGAGAAGAAGTACCCGCTCCCGGATTCTGCCCGCATGTGCCTTAGGGTGCAGCCTACCCGGGACTCGGTCGTCTCTGCGTCGGCCAAGAAGAAAGCGGCGAGGGCGACGGCATCAACATCTCCGCTGGACGGCGAGGGGAAGAAACTGGACGCCATGGGACGACGGGTCATCTCGTTGGCGGCGACTACCATTAAAGCGGCCAACGCCCTCGCGATTGTGGCCCGCTACGACAGGGAGCTGTGGTTTAAGATCGCTCCCCTGCTGGACTTCCTCCCGGTCGATAAGAGGGCTGAGGCCCTGGAGATCCTACAGGAAGGAGAGGTGGCGTCGGACCACGCCATAAAGGTGGCCACGGCAGCAGGCCATGATTAAGCTGTAAATAGACACAGGTGTTGGAACCAGGCCTGGCCGTGGCAGTTGGTATAATACAATAACGCTAGAAATGAGGCTCTGAGCAGGCCAAACACAGATGCCCTGAGAAGGCTTCTTTTAAATCAGGACATAAGCACTGAATCCCCCGCTGTGGTTGTGACTACGGGCGAGGAAGTGGAATGAAATACACCTTTGGCGGTACAAGTAAAGTCAGCCAGCGGCACCACGAGTGCTGGAGGGGCATGGAATACTGAAAGTGATACCGGAGGGATGGATAGATGTGCGCCACCTTCCCTTCACGGAACGGAATGAAAAGAGAGTATCCACTCTGAACTTGGGGCTCAGTATACATATGCTAACGCCAGGGCTCCTCTAGGAGGGTTGCCCCATATCTGGGGAGGCAAGCTGGAGCCGAGCTTATATAGAAAAGCAGGATTGCACATCTGAGGCCAGTCAACCTCGGGTGTATAACTGAGGCTGCAAGATGACGGGGCGAGGGGCTGTGAGCAAAAACAAGACTAAGCAATCCACGATGGAGACATTCGCCAAAACGCAACAATCTCCAGCGGGCATAACGTCCAAAGACTTGATGGCACCGGGGGAGAGCGCTGCAGCGATTGACAATCATCAGATACTATCGGCCATAACAGAGCTGCGAGATTCATGGGGGACAGCGATGTCGGACCTGCGCACTTCCCTGGAGGCTAAAATAGATGCAGTAGGCATAGAAGTTACCCTGCTGTTGCAAGACGTCAGGGGGCTGGCGGAGAGAACGAGCAGCTTGGAAAGTGCGGTGAAAATCAACACAGACACCAGCACTAGCAACGTAAAGGAGATCCACATACTCAAACAACAGGTAACTAATCTGGAGATTCGGGCGGAGGAGGCAGAAGGGAGGGCGAGGAGAAACAATATCCGTGTGGTAGGACTGCCGGAGGGAGAGGAAGGACAGGACCCGACAGACTACATAGAGAATCTACTCCTACAAGAAATAGGGGCTGAAAAACTCTCGCAGGGGTTTGTTGGGTGTCCTGACCCACGTTTGAGCTATCATGCTGCAACATTTGGTGCTGTGGGCTTAGAAAATCCAAGATGGCCAAAAAGCCCACATGTGCGCCAAAATCCAGGAGAACCACACAGTTTGTGCACACTAAAATGGTTGCCTAACTTTCCACCCACCAGTGCGAGCGGGATGGGCCGGGGTGCCATGAGTGAAATGTGTGCCAAAGGAAAAACCGCACTTTAAAATTACCTTTGGTTTCTCTGAATGCCAGCTCAAAATGCCTATTTTCAAACATTGCAACACATCCAAAAATCTCACTTAACACCAGCGGACATCTGACAGAATGAAGTATGTGTGCATACCAAATCTGGGAAGTTGAAGAGCCCCAAAACAATGTTCATAACAAGACTTGCTGAGCTCTGCAGGTCTGCAGCAGCCTAACTGAAACTGGATTTAAAACTACCAAAAATCGAAAATGTTTAAATTAACTGAGTGACCTACTTTTGAGTGTCACATAGTTTGTAACTGTTAAAATGTCATAGTTTTGAACTTAGAATCAGCATTCTAGCTGCATATGTAAAAATTGTCTTGACTTAACCTGGGGAACAAAAAGTGACATTTTACCTGAAACCTGGCTTAAGGAAACTGGAATTCTGCCAGACAGCTACCCCCGACAGGAATGGGGGCTTACCCAACAAATGCATTCCCAGGCCTGGCTGCATTCTGTTGCTCCTGCCAAAAGGAGGTCACACACTCTCTGATTGAATTACCAGGGGATTGCAAGAAACTAAAGAAAGGGCCCAGGCAGATGGTTTATTAGGGTGGTCGTAAATGGCTTCCTTTTGAACAAAGCCCTGCCTTGACTCAGGCAGATGGTTTATTGGGGGGACCGTAAAACAGCTTCCTCTTGGCAGAAGCAGGGAGGGGCAGGGTCTCTGAGCTTGGCAGAAACTGGATAAACTGGTTTCTATACCATGTGACCTGAAAAGACACACCCCTGTTGGCCAGAATATGATTCTAAGAAAGATGTATAACTCACAGTGCGGACTTGTCAAAATTATTTAAATGATACCATAATTCTTGTGATTTTTCTGTGCACGTTTTAAGACGCGTTGGGAATTTGTGTGATGTTCTGGGGCAAAACCCCGCTATTTATTGACACCACATACTCTGTGTTTAAGCTAGAGACCTGGAAAGTTACTGAGATATGTGTGGGAGGGGGGTGTACATGTGTATAAATCTGGAGAAAAATCCGATGTTGCAAAAGACAATGTTGCCATTTCTGAATGCAAGCCCCCAGGAAGAGCAGAGTTTGAACAGAGTATACCTCATGTGATATGTGATGGGTGCATGTAAATTTAAACAAATGTGTACCTGTGCAAATATGTATTTGGGTCAAATATAGATTTGTGTGCAATTTGACAGGGGAGTGTCCTTTCTGCAAGCCATTAAATGACATCATTCTGACACACAATCCTGTTCTCCAGTGAGAACGCAAAGAATTCTCCAACCTATCAGAACTCGGAAGGGGTTGGGCCTAGAAAGCTAGCCTCTCCACCCACTTTCAAAACACATAAAAAGAGACTGCTGGGACAGGTAGAGACATTCAATTCCATTTGCTGCGGAGCATGCTGACCGACGACTTCACATCCAGAGATCCTACACTTAGACTTCCAAGCTAAACAGAGACTACAGAACTTTGAACCAAGAAGGCCCACTGCAAGCAAAAGTATTTGTCAGCAGGCCCAAAAATCATTTGCAGACTATCAACAGCCGGGCGAGCTGTTTGAATTCCCTGCCTAGAACATTGCCGGGACCGGTAGCAGTGTCCAGGAGCCGTGCAGATCAGCGCTGTGTCCGGAGAAAGCGGGACCAGGAGCCGTGCAGACCGGTGCTAGACCAGACCAGCAGAACCCAAGATCCAGGAGCAGTGCCGGTGACCCAGAAAGCAGAGCTGTACTCGGAACCGGAGACCAGATCGCTGTGAAGTGCTGTGCGCAGTGACCGGATCCGTGACAAAGTCGCCTTCCTGTCCAAAATCTCTTGTGAGTACTCAGCAAAACTCAGAACATATCCCTTAGTTTAATATAATATAATTCAATCTATTTAACCTAAGTAGAACTGTCACCTGTCATTTTCTAGCTGCAAGCTGTAACCTGTCGCTTTGAACTTTTAAAATTTCAAATCTGAAAAACTACCTTTATTTCATCGTCCGTATCTCTGGAACCGTTTGGGCTAGGAACTTGGTTCAACTGTCCTCTGAAAGCTTAGAATCTCAGCTTTTCAACGAGCTTAGAACCGACTTGCTACTCCTTATACTTTTGCCGTAATCACGATTCACGCACTTGCGAATTTTACCGCGATTTGCGATTTGGTTAAAAATCCAGCCATGTGTAACCATCAGCAGTCATCTCTTTCCTTGCTAAAAATTTGTTTGCCTCTTAATCACCATCTCTGAATCATTGCTAAAGTGAGCCTGAACTCATATTAACTAGATGCCACTCACCCTGAACCTCCTGAAGGGAATTAAAAGTATTTTCAGCATATTTCTCGCTGCATTGTCACCATATTCAAAGCATTTTGCCTGTGTTTCAAAACTCCTATTGTTGTATAAGCTTGCTGGGGTAAACTGAATTACATTTGATTGCATTTCTAAGAACTGTGTGCTCTCCTCTTCATTTCCTTACATTGCATAAGGGGGGGGGAGTGGATTGCCAGAGAAAAGTGATTACATTGTTTTGTTGAAATCATATTGAGTATTTTCTGTATTGCATTTTCATTTAACATTGCATCCATCTGAAACTAGATAAAGCATTCTCTACCACCTTATTCTTCTGTTCCTATTCCCAAGCGTGCTACCTCATCCTTTATACTACTCCTGGGTAATCAAATCAGTTTATTAGTAGAACATTACCCATTGTTGTTAACTGCTCATGTTCTGAAGTGTGATATTAATTATTAATTTATTATAAAGTGTGATATATATATATTGTTTACATTTTCAAATAAACCGTTTAAACTTGCAAAACAGAACTACTTCTTGGCTCAGTGAGGTCAGGGGGGTTCCAAGAGAGGGGTGTTATATAGGGGTATTCATCCAGAACTCATGAACTGGACATAAAGATATATCAATAAGGGTTTCCATTCAGTATCCAAGACTAGGCATTGACTTAGCTGTAGTGCTGGATTGAATCCTCTTACAAAGTGGGGGCTCGTCTGGGATGTTTGGGTCAGATCTATCACTTGTGCAGATTAATACAGTGTGCCAGCTGACCAGATACACATATCCGGTCGGATCACCACGCTGTGTTACGCTGTAAAGCACTCCTCAAAGGGACGCTCTAAGGAAAAGGTCTGTTTTGCAAAAATAAAATACAAACTTCTGTAAGTCAGGAAGGAACTCAAATTTCAGAATGACGACCTTGGTAGATATGAAAATAGCCAGAGAGCACTTCTTACATAAGCTATTTGTGAGAGGTGAGTGGACTCATCAGGACCCGACGGTCTGGTTGCAGGCAATCGCACCCCAGATCACTGAAACAGGGTCAGATATATGGAGAGACCAGGGTCCCTTACATGTGGCCCTGAGTGTACTATATATGTCCCCTAAGGCCAAGGATGAGCACAACAAGATTGCCAGGGTAGCGGCATATTTATATTTACATATGGGAGCCATGCAGGACAAATGTGCTGAAGGCCAAGATCTGGCGAGTAGGCAACTGCTGGCATTACAGAAGGCCCAATCTGATCTGGACTCTTCTGAGCAGAGGCTGCAGAGGAGCCAGGAGTCAGAAAATGATAGTAGGCAGTATATCATTAAAATAAAAGAGGACATGGATATACTGCAACAGGAAAAGGCTGACCAGGATACCAGAATTCTGGCCTTGCAGAAGGAACGCCAAGACAGTTTGGACTCCCTACTGCAGAGCCAGAAAAAGCTGGAGCAACAGATCAATTTCAACAGGGCATGCACAGAGCAGGTAGCCACCCTGCAAATCCAACTAGACAGAGAGAAAGAGGAGAGCAATAAACTGATCCTGAAAGACCTGGATACCCAGGCAGAGTTTGATCAGGAGCGCCAGAAAGCTGGTGCCTTCCAAAGGCAAAGGGACGACCTGACGGCACAGATGCAGACTCTTAGTCAGGAAAGGGACACCTTAGGCCAGGAAGTCTGCCACTTAAAAAGAAAAATGGAAGAAAATCACATGGCCCACCAGGGACTGGGTGAACTCCAAAAAGAACACCAGGACTTGCTAGAGCACACCAGGAGGGTGGAGGAGGCTCTGGCAAGACAGGAGCAGGCCAATAGGGACACAGCTCAGGAGGTAACCCTCCTGCAGCAAAGACTGGCCCAGTACTCCAGGACCAATCAGGAGGCATAGAGAGAAAATGAGGCTCTCTGTCAGCACAATGATAGGCTCCAGCAACAGGTAGCGATGCAGGAGAGACTGATAGAGTCGAGTAAGGCCTTAACTGAGGAACTGAAAGCGCAGGCTCTTGCATTGCAACAGGGAGCAGGGGCGGATAGAGACCAGGTTCACTGGGAAAGGGAAACTCCTGAGCATAACCTCAGGAGCCCTAGTACCAGAGGCCTTTATCTCTCTCAGTCCCTGGACTCTGCCACCCCCATGTCCCCTGGCGCACATGAGCACCGGGCCACAGGGATGGCAGATTACTATCCAGCCAAAAGCATGGGGCTCATAGGCCAGTACCACCCAGGTATGGAGGGGCGGGCATCTGGGTATGGGCACCCAAGCACAGTGCAATTTAGTGGGGAACCCCAGGAGAGTAGGCCCATTAAGGGCATCCTGAAAACCTCTGCCCAGATAGGTCTGTGGGGGGGGGGGTCCCCCATCAAATCCTGGCAGCGAGGAGGGATCTGAAGACTCCTCTGAGCGGTACAGGACACCAGGAGACCAGGTCCCCACATTCTGCCAGCCACTCCCAGGCTCGCAGAATCCGGGAAAACCTGGAAGATCAGACAGGAACCTCTGGGAGCAATGCCTCTGAGTCAGGGGATGAATGGACCAGGGTTACCCGAACCAAAAAGGCCAATAAGGCAAAAAGGGCCTTGCTTAAGGACCCATTGAAACAGATTAAGGCAATCAGGAGTGTCATCACGCCTTATCATAAGAACGCCAAGTACTCTGTTTGGGAACACTTGGAGCTCTATGAGCAAATGATGGAGACTTTTCATTTGAAGGACAGCCAAAGCTGTATCCAATATGTAAAGTGGACATTCTCCCCAGAGTACTCCAGTTTCTTTGCGGGGCTGGAGGACCAAAATCATTCAAGGTGGTCCACCTATAGGGCGGCCATATTAAAACATTTTTCTGTTCACAGAAATCCCCTAGAGGCTCGCAAGGCAGACTACAATTTGCAATGTGGGGAGGATCAGGCCCCACAAGAATTTGTGCAAGAACTGAAACGTGCCTTTGCGCAGACCACCAGAAGGGTGCGCACAGACAGCAGAGAATTTGTCAATACATTTTTCCATGCCTTGCCCAAATACATAATGACCCAGCTCGTGAGAGATTTTCATGAGAAAAGATCTTTAGACTGGGTCATTGAACAGGCTACCCGGATCTATGAGGTGCAGAAGCCTATCGAAAATAAAAATAATGCGCCCAAAAACCCCAAAACCAACAGCACCCATGCTGCTGCCAAGGTGGCAGAGGTAAAGGTTGCCCCCGTTTTAGACTTGGAGATGGGGGGGCCTGAAAACCTACCTGCACCTAATAATCCTAAACCCAGAAATCCCTCGGGCCAGTCACAGACAGGGAGTCGAGGAGGTAGTCCCACAAATGGGGTCCCCCGCTCCCCTGACTATGTAAGTCCCCGCTACAAGGGAAACCGACCAATCCTGGGTTATGTGTGGACTCCTCCAGCCCAAGGGGGGGGATCCAGCCAAGCACCTGACCCGAGGAACTTCCCTCCTAACTTCCTCCAGGAGGGCAGAAATTCTCCAAATCCTGGGCAGAACTTTTTCCCCAGGTATCCACCCAATTTCCAGCCCCAAAATCATCCATCCTTCTTTCCCCAATTCCCTGAGCTCAGACAACCTAATCCGGGAGAGGGGAGGCCAAGGGTGGAGGGGTACCAAAATCTTCCCAACCAGGGGTACTACCAGAGAAGGGATAGCTACCCTTCCCGGGATCAGCCCAGGGGAGAAAATAGAGCCCCGTATCAGCCTGAGCGGGTTTCCCAGTTAGAGCGCCAGGTCCAAAATATGGCACAGGATCTGGGTCACATACTGAGGGCTCAACAGAACCCTCAGATGAGCATGCCACCGCAGAATGCCCCAAACTCTGGACCTGGTGCTCCAGAACAATGACGGGGGCAGCACCCCGATAACACACCGGTTCCCAGGGAGGAGGCACAAGGGGAAGGGGGGTGTAAAGCCTTGGAGGAAGCTTCCTTCCCAACTTGTAAACAGCCCCTGGAAAACCAGGAACCGGAAACAAAATCTCCTACCCCTGAAAGCCTGCCTCCCAAGGAGCAGAGGGGGGTAGGAGAAACAAAGGACCCAAACAGACCCACTTTGTGGAGGAGGTACAGATCTTCCAATTTGAGGGAGAGGGATCCTCAGAAGATCCTGGGAAAAGGATCTTCTCCTTCAGAGATGGGGGAACTCCTCCCAAAGAAAAATGGGTCCCAAGGGATTCCAATCCAGACTGGGGAGATATGGAGACTGAGCTACCGCCGCCCATCATCTCATCCCAGAACCCACAATACCAAAATCCCCTGGTTCAAGCCCATCCTGGTGACTGCCTCCAAGAAGGGGGAGGCGGCCCAGAACCGGAACCAGGGGAACCCACAATGGCTCTGATCTCCAGTTGCCAACTTTTTCTTTCAGATTCCCAAGGCTCTCCACAGAATTCTGCTCAAATCTCTTCGCTAGCAATGTCCAAAACCAGAAAGTTAGCCCACCAGTTGTCCAAAAATGTGCATTATCTGTGCCCCCTTGAGGAGAGGGAGGGAAGATACTATGCCCCGGTACAAGTACAGGGGCAGGGTACAATTTTGGCACTGGTGGACACTGGATCCCAAGCTACCCTTCTGTCCAAAAGGGCCTTTGAGGAACTAAATGCCGGAAGGGGGGAGAATTACTGTGTTCCTCTCACCTCTCTTCCTGGACAACTGCAGAACTTTGACGGGAAGGAAATTCCCGTTGAGGGGACTGCAGACTTGGACATTAAAATTGGGCGACACAAGTTGAAACACCCGGTCATAGTAGTGACTCCAGAGGGCACCCCTTGTTTACTAGGGAATGACCTCCTGAGAAGGTTGTCACCTCTAATAGATTGTGTAAACAAGGTCCTCTGGACCCAGACTAGCCGACCAATAAAATTAAAACAGCGTGTCAACCATGTTAGTTTAAACGGCACCTGCCACATGGTTGAACAAAAATCTGACCAAGTAGAATTTCACTTCCAGAACAACCAGATTCCAGACGTGACAGTAATAGCAGTAGGACAACAGACTGGTGATGGGGGGTCCTCTCTATTTCTGAAAATCAACCTTCCTTCCAGTTTAAGGTGGTATTCCGCACTGGAAAGAAACACCCTGAAATTCTTTACTAATCCACAATCAGAAACTCCCACTCCTATAGTCCAGAAAGATGTGAAATCAGCTCAGAGCCTGGCTGATATTCAGCAAATTGGAGAGCAGTTGTTCATCCCTGTTCAGTTAAATGATGGGAAGGACTCTGTGCTCGCTCGAGTGTGTGTGAACAATGGTAAGAGCTTCATCAGCGAAGCCATGTTCCGCCAACTCCCAAAAGATCCAGCCATTCCCACATTCAAACTGATAGACAAATGGGAAATGGACCTGGAAGCACCTAATTCCAAACATCTCCTGCCAAGCAGGTGTATGCTCAAAATCTCCATTGGCAACAAGAGCATAGTCCATAATTGTTGGGTCGTGCGAGACGTCACTGCCGCCTTTTACTTACGCAGTGACATTCTCAATCGCTTTGCCATTAGTTTGGACCTAATAAACTTCAAAGCTTGGTCCCGATTAGCGGATAATCCCATGGGCTTTGATGATCCAGAAAAAGCATTTAGGTCAGCTCAATTGCTACCTTATGCAGTTGAAATTCAGATCAAAGAGGAAGTCACCATCCCAGAAAGGACCCGACAATTCTCCCTGGAAGTGAAAGTTAAAAGAGGACAAAAATTGCAAAACCCTGATGCTTACATACATCTAAATGCTTCTCTCCAACAGCAAGGGTTGGGGGTAAACCCAACTCCATTAGTCACCATAGAACATGACACCATTCCAATAGAGGTGGATAACAGCGACTTAAAAGAGTATTACTCTAGCTGCCGGCACCATTATTGGAATGGCGGTTGATGACCGACATTTTTCCATTGATCTAGGAAATGAACTGTTAGGACCAATCCCCAAGGACTGTTTTGACAGTGACAGTGAGGACAATACAACACCAGACAGGATGTTTACCCGACATGGGGGGGAACTTCCTGGTGTACACTTCCTGCCCTTATGGTAAGGAAGATGTGACTTGTGACTTCAGAAGGGATGAGGTGATTTTCCAGGTTCATGAAGGCTGCCTTTCCCACCTGGGGCCTCCAGTCCAAATCAGCGCTCTGACCAGGGACTTCTCCACCCAGCTGGAGGAGGCCGCTGAGATAGCCAAACCAGAAGTCTTTCCAGGCTTCAGGCAGATGGTGGAAGAGAGAGTCAACCTAGCTGATGCCTGTGTGACTCTGGAACAAAAGCAAAAGTTGAAACAAGTTTTCTTGGATTTCCAAGATCTCTTTGCGGTAGACTCATATGACTGTGGTCGCACCGACATTCGCCCAACAACAATTCCCACGAACCCTGGAATGACTCCAGTGTTTGTGAAGCAATATCGTTTGCCTCTCGCATCCATGGAGTCCCTTACTGAAATAATTAAGAACCTTGAGTCCCGGGGGATAATTCGTCCAATACACAGCACCTTCAATAATCCGGTGCTGGGAATATTGAAGCCGAACGGCCAGCGGAGACTCTGCGCCTACCTTAGGGAGCTCAACAAACGGGTCCATACTTCCCGATGGCCTCTGCCCTACATTGACCAAGGGCTGGCCCAGATCCAGGGGTCACAGGTATTCACTGCAATAGACCTGACCAATGGATACTGGACCGTGCCTGTCAGTAGGGAGGACCAATACAAGCTGGCTTTTACCTTTGGGGGCCAGCAGTACACATGGACCCGGACTCCCTTCGGATACCTCGAATCCGGCAATGAATTCAACATTTTCCTACATAAGGCCATGCCCGACCTGGGTGCGAGGGGTAACCTGGCTTATGTAGATGATGTCCTCATCAAAAGTTCATCTGTGGAGGAACACATAGCGGAGATCCGTTATGTTCTGACCCAGTTGAGGGCCGCCGGAGCAAAACTTTCCTTTCAGAAAGCACAGTGGTGTAGAACCCGTGTTAATTTCTTGGGGCATGAGATTACTCCTCAGGGTCTCTGTCCCCAGGAAAAGAAAGTGGAAGCACTTCAGAAACTGAAAGACCCCACAACTCTGCGGGAACTAAGGAGCCTCCTTGGACTGACTAATTACAGCAGAAAGTTCATTGAGGGCTACGCAGAGATCACCAGACCCCTGATTCATCTCCTGAAGGGGGGGTCAAGTTGGAATGGGGTCCAGAACAAGCCGAGGCAGTAAGTCAACTCAAGAGAAGCCTCTCACAAGCGCCTTGCCTAGCTTACCCTGTCAGAAACAAGGAGTTCTTCCTGGAGACGGGGTTCTCTAATACGTGCTTGACAGCAGTATTATACCAAAAGCATGACAAGGTCAATAAAGTAATCTCCTATGCGAGCAAAACTTTATCCTCTGTGGAGGAAAAATTCAACGAGTGTGAGAAGGCACTCCTGGCAACGGTGTGGGCATTGAAGAATTACCGCCCGTTTATCCAGGGGGAACACATCATAGTGGAGACTCCACACCAGCCTCTGCAATATCTCCAAAGTGACAGAATCCGGGCCGGGAATGTGAGTAATTCCTGAATTACTTCCTGGATTCTGTCAATGCAAGGCTTTCCTGTGGAGGTCAGATATGGCCAAAACAAGAAGAGTCCCCTCGCGCAAGGTCTGGATGACTTGCATGATTGTGCCAGAGAAAACTGTCTCGAGGACGAAAGTCTAAAAATCAAGGACAACACGAAGGCATACCTTAATTCCCCACACAAAGTCTTTGAAGAGGACAAGTGTGAGGGAATGCCCACTGTCTATGTGGATGGATGCTCTTACCATGTTGACAACGACGGGGAGAAAGAACTGGTGGCTGGCGTAGGGAATGCATGGGTGAATGTGTCCCCAGAACCCTCTGCTGGATACAAAATTGGTCCCCGAAGTAGTCAGGTGGCAGAATTGATGACTGTGCATCAAGCCATCCTCACTGCTGTCCAACATCAACTCCACGAACTGGTCATAATCACAGATTCTGATTATGTACGGAACGGGTTGGTGGAGCACCTGGTTAATTGGAAAACCAGAGGCATGTTATGTGCTAACAAAAAACCCTTGAAACATGGGAAGTTGATCCAAAACATTGATGATCTGGTCACCTCGAATGAGATGACCATCTATTGGAAAAAGATCAAGGGTCATTCCAAAGTAGAGGGACCAGACAAAACTGGAAATGACTTAGCTGATCAGCTGGCCAAAACCGGGGCCATCCAAGGGGATCTAATTGAAATAGAGTCCCTGTTGGGGGAAATCCAGGTCACTATTATCACTAGGTCCCAGACAAATGCTCACAATGATCTTTCAACTGCCCAATGGAGTAAGGAGACCCCTGATGCTGATTTGATTACAGCTCAGAAGGGGGATCCAATTATTGGTAAGTTTTACCAACACCTTGATGACCCTGAGAACTTTCCCCTGACGGATACCGATTACATTGGGAAAGAGGACCTAAGAGTGTTGATGAAATGTCCAAAAATGTTCCGAATCCAAGACGGCTTGCTGGTAAGGAAATCCAAAGCTGGCCACGATCAGTGGGTGGTTCCTACCTCATTCCGAAGCCTGATGTTAAGTCACGCCCATGATGCGGCCACCGCCGGTCATAGGGGGTTTCACACAACACTGGAAATCTTAAGAGAGGTTGCATACGGGCCACACATGGGCCAGGACCTCAACCAATATTTGAAGGGTTGTCTTGTGTGTGCACAATTTCAGCCAACATCCCTCACACACCGGGCACCTCTCCAAAAGAGGGGAATGACACTCCCATGGTCAGATTTACAAATCGACTTTGTAGGCCCCGTGATTCGCTCCGCTAGGGGGAATAAGTACATGTTGACTGTGACATGCTTGTTTACCAAGTGGGTGGAATGTCTCCCAGCCCCAAACTGCAAGGCAGAAACGGCAGCTGCCTTGATGATTAACCACATCTTTTCCCGTTTTGGTCTACCTCAAAGGATTGAGTCAGACAGAGGTAGCCACTTCACCAGTGAAGTAATGACAAAGATGTGGGAGATACTGGGGGCCAAAAGAAAGCTACATATTGGAGACTGGCCTAGGAGGACGATCCGGAGACCGGGAGCAGAGACCCAAGGGGCTCGGGGTACCGCCCAATATTCCCATCAGGACCGGCGGGGAGAACCGATCGATCAATACCGGATGGAGGAAAAGATGCTGAACTGTGCCATTTGCAGAATTGGAAGAAGATTATGCGGACATACCAGTGCGTGGGTCATCACCTTTTGTGCACCCGACTCCCCATCGACTCAAATCCAAAGTGCAGTCGCGTGGGGGGGCCTTGTTGGGTGTCCTGACCCACGTTTGAGCTATCATGCTGCAACATTTGGTGCTGTGGGCTTAGAAAATCCAAGATGGCCAAAAAGCCCACATGTGCGCCAAAATCCAGGAGAACCACACAGTTTGTGCACACTAAAATGGTTGCCTAACTTGACACCCACCAGTGCGAGCGGGATGGGCCGGGGTGCCATGAGTGAAATGTGTGCCAAAGGAAAAACCGCACTTTAAAATTACCTTTGGTTTCTCTGAATGCCAGCTCAAAATGCCTATTTTCAAACATTGCAACACATCCAAAAATCTCACTGAACACCAGCGGACATCTGGCAGAATGAAGTATGTGTGCATACTAAATCTGGGAAGTTGAAGAGCCCCAAAACAATGTTCATAACAAGACTGGCTGAGCTCTGCAGGTCTGCAGCAGCCTAACTGAAACTGGATTTAAAACTACCAAAAATCGAAAATGTTTAAATTAACTGAGTGACCTACTTTTGAGTGTCACATAGTTTGTAACTGTTAAAATGTCATAGTTTTGAACTTAGAATCAGCATTCTAGCTGCATATGTAAAAATTGTCTTGACTTAAACTGGGGAACAAAAAGTGACATTTTACCTGAAACCTGGCTTAAGGAAACTGGAATTCTGCCAGACAGCTACCCCCGACAGGAGTGGGGGCTTGCCCAACAAATGCATTCCCAGGCCTGGCTGCATTCTGTTGCTCCTGCCAAAAGGAGGTCACACACTCTCTGATTGAATTACCAGGGGAAATGCAAGAAACTAAAGAAAGGGCCCAGGCAGGTGGTTTATTAGGGTGGTCGTAAATGGCTTCCTTTTGAACAAAGCCCTGCCTTGACTCAGGCAGATGGTTTATTGGGGGGACCGTAAAACAGCTTCCTCTTGGCAGAAGCAGGGAGGGGCAGGGTCTCTGAGCTTGGCAGAAACTGGGGAAACTGGTTTCTATACCATGTGACCTGAAAAGACACACCCTTGTTGGCCAGAATATGATTCTAAGAAAGATGTATAACTCACAGTACGGACATGTCAAAATTATTTAAATGATACCATAATTCTTGTGATTTTTCTGTGCACGTTTTAAGACGCGTTGGGAATGTGTGTGATGTTCTGGGGCAAAACCCCGCTATTTATTGACACCACATACTCTGTGTTTAAGCTAGCGACCTGGAAAGTTACTGAGATATGTGTGGGAGGGGGGTGTACATGTGTATAAATCTGGAGAAAAATCCGATGTTGCAAAACCCACTAAAAAGCACAAAATTTTGCCATTTCTGAATGCAAGCCCCCAGGAAGAGCAGAGTTTGAACAGAGTATACCTCATGTGATATGTGATGGGTGCATGTAAATTTAAACAAATGTGTACCTGTGCAAATATGTATTTGGGTCAAATATAGATTTGTGTGCAATTTGACAGGGGAGTGTCCTTTCTGCAAGCCATTAAATGACATCATTCTGACACAATCAAAAGGAGGCTACGTGCGGCTGGCATAAAATACATGCTTCTGTACCCCGCGAGATTGAAGGTGGTGCACAAGAGCAAAATGCACTTCTTTGATTCTCCAGAAGAAGCAACAACATGGCTGGACCTGCAGGGTTGCCCGGAACAAGACTCGGAGCAGGTGCAAGTGGAACACGATAAATGACTGGTACACTGTATGTATACTTATAAGGTGCAGCGCAAGCACCTTAGTGGTGCATAGATGAAGATTGATACTGTTGGGAGCCACTAAATATGGCTAACATTTTGCCATGATACCACTGTCTCGAACGAACTTTAAGGACTGGAATATAGCAATAAGTAAACATGCGTAAATTGGGTAGCTAGGCGTAGTTAAACTGAAGCGAATAGGAGTGGCAAGGTGAAGCACCCTACCCCCCGAATTATAGTTGTAGTAGTAGTAGGCTAGCCACTAGGGCGGCCTCACCCTGCGGAGCTTCGAGTACAGGCAAAGCCGGAAAGGGCTAGATGCGGGGGAGCCTGAGATCCAGGGATGGAGCTGGGCAACAGTTAAGGGGAGTGATGTTGGGGCAGGGATGGGAGGTGGGAGGGGGGGAAATGGGGAGTTTGGGGTGTTTTTGGTTAAGGGGAGTTTAAAACAGAAACGAGTCTATGCGGATTGGAATGGAACTTAGAGGCAGACCGTGGGAGGTGGAATGGAATTCGAATAGGCCATGGGAGACCTTAAAATAGTCACATGGAATGTACGGAGGCTCAATAGCTACTTAAAGAGGAACAAAGTTATGTTGTACACGCGTAGGCAAAAAATAGATATTGCACTGTGGCAGGAAACCCACCTCACACGAGAGAGAATGGATAAAATAGCTGGTAAATGGGAGTGATGGGTGGGCTCATCATACTCTGCTTATGCGAGAGGAGTGCTTACTTAGGTGGCGCCACATGTCCCTTTCCAGCGATTGCAAGTGATAGCTGAGACGGACAGGAGATTGGTTATATTGAGGGGACTGGTGGAAAACAGGGAGATAGGTATAGTCAATACGTACGCCCCGAACCAGAACACAGCGGCGTACTTTAGAACGTTGTGTAATAGTTTGAGCGCATGTGTGGGAAGCGCGATGATCTGGGGAGGGGACTTCAACTGCGTACTGAATCCAAGGGTGGACAGATCGGATGGGAAGATGGATATGGACTTTGGCGTGGAAGATGCATGGAGAGTGAGACACCCCCAGGAGAGACAATGCTCACACTATTCTGCCCCACAGCAGTTGCCCACGAGGCTAGACTAAGTCTTGACCTCTCCTGAAATGATAGCAGAGATCGCGCAAATAAAGTACAGGGCCAGGGTCCTTTCCGACCACTCGCCCCTGATTCTTGAATGGCAATACTGCCCCCCGAGAGCGAGGATCCCGACATGGCGTCTACGAGCGGAAGCGCCGAGAGACCCCTTCTTCAGGGAGGACTTGAGGGAGGAGATTGTGAATTATTTTGAAACAAACACTGGGAGTGTGGACTCGGCGGGAACACTATGGGAGGCCTTTAAAGTAGTGATAAGGGGAGTAGCCATAGCAAAATCCAGGGGCCTACAAGGTGGGATTCTAGCTGACCTACAGGAGACGGAGGAGAAACTGGAGGAGGCTTTGAAGGGCGGGGATGATACAGCAGAGAAGGTGGAATTGGCACTCAAGCTACAGAAAAAATCTGTAGAATATTGGGACAGATTATGTAACCTCAATTATAAAAAATATTTAGAGAGGCAGCATGCGGAAAAAAAGAAAATAAATAAAGGTGGCCACGGACATTGCCGACACCGGCTTTCGCCAGATTGGCAACAGCGTTTGCCTTCGCCGGGGCGGTTGGCTCAAACCAGGGTCCTGGACATGCCCTTCGACGGCAACAGGCTGTTGGCAAGGCAGTGGACGATTCGCTGCAAGCCATCAAGGCCGACATGGAGACGGCTCGTGCCTTAGGCGTTCTTCAGCAACGACGGCCGCCCTTTCGGAACCCCGGAGGCAAACAAGGTGCCTCAAAGGATTTGGCAGCAGCTCCTCGACGTACCGCCAAGCGGCCCGCTCCTCGTCGTAGGAGGCTTACAGAGGACGCGGCAAGCCAGGAGGATCTCGTCGTTAAAAAGGAGGCCAGGGTGGCAAGACAGCCACCAAGCAGGATTGAACCGGCTGTAGTGTCGGGCCCCCACCTGAGCACCCCAGTGGGAGGCCAGCTGGCGAACTTCGTCAGCTTGTGGGAGTCCATCTCCACCGACAGTTGGGTGCTGGATGCCCTGGCCCGCGGGCACACACTGGAATTTCTAAGGAAATGTATTCCACCTATGACCAGAAAGGAAAACCACATCCCGCAATTGCTACTGGAGGTACGAGCGATGATAAAGAAGGGAGCCATCGAACTCGTCCCAAAGAGGCTCTGGGGCTCCGAAGTATACTTGCGTTACTTCCTCGTAAGGAAAAAGACTGGCGGTTGGCGACCTATCCTGGACTTTCGTCGTCTAAACAAGTACATCAGGTCCCAGAAGTTCCAGATGGTCACCCTCCAGCATGTGCAGGGACAGCTGGAGGAAGGTGACTTCCTATCGTCGCTGGACTTGGAGGATGCCTGCTTTCACATCCCTATCTTGAAAGGACATCGAAAGTTCCTGCGATTCGTGGTCCAAGGACGGCACTACCAGTTCACGGCCCTTCCCTTCGGACTGAAGTCGGCGCCCAGGGTGTTCACCAAGTGCCTAGCACCAGTGGCGGTGCGGCTGTGCCTGCAGGGGATCCACGTCTACCCATACCTGGATGACTGGCTCATCCAGGCAGCATCAAGAGAACTCGCCGTTGACAACACAAGGAAGACCGTCCAACTGCTCACGGATCTGGGATTCTCAATCAACTTTGCAAAATCCCACCTGGTACCGTCGCAAGTCGCCCTGTTCCTGGGACCCAAGCTCGACACAGTGGCACGACTAGCATCTCCGTCGGAGGAAAGGACGAAGGCCATCCTAGGCAAGTTGCAATGCCTGTCGACCATGGACGTGGCCAAGGTGAGGTCCGTCAAGTCCCTGCTCGGTGTGATGTCCTCCTGCATTTACCTTGTGCACTTTTGCAGACTGCGGATGCAACCACTGCAGGAATTCCTCGACGCCCGTTGGATGCAAGCGACGGGCATCTTCGAAGACAGGATCTCACTCAACGAGACCTTTCGACAAGCGATCCGGTGGTGGGGCACTCACGCGTATCTGGCGGCGGGTATGGACTTCCAGACCCCGGCCTATCAGGAGACGGTGACGACGGATGCCTCCCTGGAGGGTTGGGGGCTCACTCCGGAGATCTCCACGCAAGAGGCCTTTGGCTACCGGAGGAGAAGTCACTACACATATACGTCCTGGAGCTCCGAGCCGTGTTCTGGGCCCTCAGGTCGTTCCTTCCGTCCCTCAAGGGCAAGGTGGTGAGGATCTTCACCGAGAACACCACGACAATATTCTACATCCGGATGAAGGGAGGCACCAGATCCCCAGCCCTATCCAAGGAGGCCCAGGATCTGTGGCATTGGGCCGTCGCTCAAAGGATGTTTCTGGTACCCTTCCACCTGGCAGGAATAAAAAACACCATTGCCGACGCACTCAGCAGGGAACTGCGGCAGGATCAAGTGGATCTCCTCTTCCGACGATGGGGCAATCCCCAGATCGACATGTTCGCGACGGCAACGAACACCAAGTGCCTGAGGTTCGCCAGCAGGTTTCCCCTGCTGGGGAGCATGGGCGATGCCTTCTCGTTCCCCTGGGACGGCCTGTTCCTTTATGCGTTCCCACCGTTGCCATTACTGCTGCGACTCATCAACCAACTCAAACGGTCCCGGTGCAGGATGATCCTCATCGCACCGGCGTGGCCGAGGCAGATCTGGTTCCCGGACCTACTGGAAATGTCAGCGTCCTCCCCAGTCAAACTGCCGACGGACGCGGGTCTCCTCATCAGAGAAGGAGGCGCCATCCTCCACCATGATCCGGCGTCGCTGAACTTGCAGGCCTGGCTCCTGCAGCGCTAGAGTTTGGAGGGTACGATACCCCGGCGGACTGCAAGGAGGTGCTTGCAAAGGCCAGGGTGCCCTTTACTCTCAAGTGTTATGGACACAAATGGAAGAGGTTCTCTGTCTGGTGCCGTGCACAGAAGATTAACCCTCTGCGGATTACGTCTCAAGTGCTGCCATACCTACTATCGCTGGCCAAGGTGGGGCTGGCGCACGCCTCCATCGAGATAAATCTAGCAGCGATTTCCCGCTACTTCAGGACTCCGGGGCGATCATCACTGTGGTCCCATCGCCTGGTGAAGGAGTTTATGAAGGGACTGTTCCGGTCATTCCCGCCGGTGAAGGCTCTGGCCCCGGCGTGGGAGCTCAATGTAGTGCTGACCAGGCTCATGGGCCCGCCATTCGAGCCTCTGCATTCGGCACAGCTGAAGTTCCCGTTGTGAAAGACAGCGTTTCTTGTGGCCATCACCTCCGCACGAGTGGGAGAGATCCAGGCCCTCTCCTGTAAACCTCCATACCTGACATTTCACGAGAAGAGGGTGGTGCGGAGGACACACCCCTCCTTCATGCCCAAGGTGCGGTCGGACTTCCACCTCAAGGAGCCCTTGGTGTTGCCTGTGTTTTTCCCATCGCCTTCGTCGCCGGCTGAGAAGACTTTGCACACTCTGGATGTGGCTAGAGCGCTGAAGTTCTACGTGGACCGCACAAAGAGTTTTCAGATGACATCACAGCTGTTTGTGAACTTTGGACATGTGAACCAAGAGAAGGCCCTCTTGAAGGCTTCCATTTCCAGATGGCTCTCCGGCTGCATCATGCACTGTCACCGTTTGGCAAACCGACCGTTGCCCGGCCGTTCCGAGAGCCCATTCAACCAGAGCGATCGCTGCCACCACGGCGTTCCTGTCTGTTGTGCCCCTGCTCGACATCTGCAGGGCTGCTACGTGGAAGTCGACACACACCTTCACAAGATTTTACTGCATCGACCGGGATTCCAGGAAGGAGTCCAGAGTCGGCCAGGCAGTGCTGCGCAACCTGTTTGCTTAAGGTGAGCCTGGTGAGGAGGGAAGAGATGCTTAATGTTAAGCCATTCCACCTCCCGTGGTTGTGCATGTGTATACTGCTATGTATTCTTATATTCATGAGCATGTGAATCCATGCCAGACCCCATGCTGGAGAAGGAACAAGTTACTTACCTGTAACTGTTGTTCTCCAGCATGGGTCTGGCATGGATTCACATGCGAACCTTCCCGCCTACCCCTCTGCGGCTCTTCTCTTGGTCCTACTGCCACTTTACGTGCTACCAAATCTGAAGATGGCTGCCAGAGGAGGAGCTTAGGTAGAGGGCAGTCATTGGCTGGGGGCAGTATGACCCAGAGACCAGTGATTGGTTAACATTAGAAAGACGGTTAAGAAACGAAACTGAAACTGATTTTTTCTTTAACGAGGATTCCCAGCCTGACGACGGGGAATATTCATGAGCATGTGAATCCATGCCAGACCCATGCTGGAGAACAACAGTTACACCCTCACATAGCCCGGGGGTTGGATTACAGTTTTGTGTGATCCCTTCTTTGCAGGGATCGCATAAAACAGAGTGCCTGAAAGGACGAGGTATCTCGTCCTTGGCAACAGGGAGGGAATCCCAAGGCCTTGGCACTAAAGAGGTTAAAACCCATTTTAGCAACAAACAAAAAACCTTTACCTACAAAAAAAATGCATTTTTTCGATGCATTTTTTAAAAAAACTTTGGAATTCGAAACTATATTTTCGAAACCATGCCTGGATACCATTGGAGGAGACCTAGGTGTGTGTCTGAGTGATTGGTGAGACCCTCTTGTTGCGGCACAGCAGAGGGGGAACCACTGTGGACTGGCTGAGCTTGTTCCGGATAGAGGGCCCCATCCCCCTAGGACTGGAAAACAAAGCTGGAGCAATTTAAATTTCCATGAAGTTATGTGCACCCTTACGAAAAGGGAGTGAGATACAGATGGGGCTCCATATCCTTTGAGGTTGATGGCTATAACTATAAACTGGTAACGGAAGATGATATACTGAGGGTCATGGGGGAATTGATGGGAGAGGGGGAGTTGTCAACGGAAGGAGATGTGAAGGCCCCCGAGGACATATTCAAACAAAGAACGAGAGATAGAGGGGTATATATCACCAGCATACCCTCAAAATAAAGGGATTGACCCTTACCATTTTGAAACACAAAGCTAGTGATTGTGGTTGCTACCTTGTCTAGGTGAATCCTGTTCCAATGCCATATTAGCTTATGGAAATTGGGAAAACCAATACTTAGACCAAATTTATAAAAAAAATACACATTTTATTTTTCAAATACATACAAATGTTAAGAACACCGTTCGGTGTGTTATTAAAGTGCCTATTAAGTCTCCTGCAGTCAAAGTCGAGAAGACACGTTCACAATGATATCTGCATAATCTTAACCCCTTCAATCGGTAAATAGGTTAATTCATTTGTTTAGCCGTTAAAGTGTACTGTGCTGTGCTGATTTTCACACTGGGCCATACCTCACTGAGCACATCTCACTCAATCTCATTCCATACGCTCTATTCTTCATTCATTTTCACAATCGTCTTCCATAACCACAACTAGTGCCCGACATGTTTCTTTCCGATTTAAGTGTCATGTAACCTATACTCGGAAATTGTGCGGGGTTAGTAAGACATGCACCACATATCCATAAACGTAACAAACTAAAACCAAAGGTTATCTACTAAAAGCATTTCCTTTACAAGACTTCTTGTCGGAGTTCTAGTAGTGTTTTCACTCCATGGGTTTGTAGTACCCTTTCCGTCAGTTTACCCGGAAAAGAATCACCACCCTTCTTTATGAAGTATCTTCAATTGCCTCGTGTCTTTAAGGTCTGGGTGCTGTATGAAGGTACTCACTTCTGTGGGCCCTGCAATCACCGTTGGTCAAATAGGCGAGTCTCAATTCCGAAATCGTCAGCTGGCGTCAAGTTTCGATACTTGTCGCTTGTGTTCCTGTTTCCCTCTTGTCCAACTAGTTTAGGCCCTTGTGTCATTAATCGGCCTTGCCTCCATAGGTATTGCGTCTCATTTCTTTTCCTAACCTGCATGGACGATCAGATTCACTACTGTATGGTCCAGTCGTGTTAATTGTTTGGGGGCTTTAACAGGTTCCAATCCGTGCCCCTAGAACCTTTCCTGCTGCTCCTGATCGTTTAGCAGGAGAGCTCTCGTCGGAATTCTGTTAGGGTTCTGCATTCGTCCGTGACTTGTTTGTCCGCGTATTCTCCAACGTGAATCACTTCCGGGGCAGCTTCCCGAGGACAGACAATCTAATGCCTAAAAGTGATTCTGTTGTGAAATATGTTGGAAGTTAGTATCTGAAATAAACGTTTTGGGGTGCTAGCACACAGGGGAAAAGTGAGTAAGTTGTGTCTAAAGCCAAAAGCTTAGGATATGTGCCTAAAAAAGGAGGAGAAAGAAGCTTTGAAAAACTCAAAAGCAGTCCGGACTTTGAATATGGGAAGAGGAACTTTAAACTGCAGTTAATGTGCACATGTATATATATATATTTAGCATTTAGAGTATGGTATAGTGAATATTTAGTATTGTCGGTATTACCAGGTGTGCCCCTGAGAATTGCATTTGTTAATGCTCTGTTTCGACGTGTGGTAGGTGGAGGAGTGTGTGGCTATGGATGTGGTGCGAGAGAGTGGAGCATGCTGGGCTATGAGCCTCACTTGCTTTTTGCACTGGTGGTTGTGCAACACCACCTGCTGTATGTGTGTTTGTGTATGGTGGGTACAGGAGTGTGTTGGTATGAATGTAGTATGAGTTGGTTGTGTATTGACCGGAAGTTGGGACATGTTGCTATATGGTGGATGAGTGGGAAGGTGGTTTGGTGCGAGTTGTTTCTATGGATGGTGGAAAGTTATGGATTACACACCTCACTTGTTTGCTGTAGTAGGTGTTGTGCAACACCATCTGCTGGAATGTGTGTTATATGGTGGTTAGAGAGGAGTTGCAGGATGAGTTGGTTGCGCGAGGTGGGAATGCAGTGATAAAATCGCGGCAAAAATGTTGCCTGTAAATAAATTGCGGCATAAATGCTGCGGTTTGACCCGGTAAAGGTGTATCCCATTATACAATTTAAGGGGAGCAGGGGTGTCCCCCGCTCCCCTTAAATGGTATAATGGGTCCAGGGGTTGCGGGGGTGTCCCCGCATCCTTTTACATGGATTGTGGCAACAAAACCAAGCCCTTTTTGCCGCAATATTTTGTAACCACAGCCATTTTTCCCACGTTTTTGACACATGGAACCGCGATGTGTACGTTCTTGTTGCATGCAGTATGAGTTGTTGGTGTGATGATGTGTGACTTCATCTGAATGGGACGTGTTAGTATTTGCGGTTGTGTGGGAAGCTTGTTGGTGTGAGTTTTGAGTGATGGTGGAAAGTGATGGGCTACGTGCCCAGGGCCGGCGCTAGGCGTGTGCAGCATATGCACCTGCACTTGGCCCCTTGCTTGCTAGGACCCCGGGCAGAGGGAGCTGTTGACTCCCTCTTGCAGATTGCAGCATGGGCCGTGTGCTCAGAGTCCCTAAGCTTGTGCAGTGCACTCTGAGCACACAGGCGGCACTCGCTGCAGCCTGCATGATGACTGGGAAGCTTGCCGGAATTTCTTTTTCAAAAGCGGCTGCTGTCCTTCGAGGTTTGGCTCCCTTTTGTTTCTTCTGGGCTGGCAACTTGTCACCTGTCAACCTCTTGCTGTGACTGGAAAGACCACGTCCCCCCACCCCCCTCCAGCGGCCCTATAGGCGCTCCTGGTCACGTTCTTTCTTAAAGCGGAGCGTTTAAAGTGGGTGCAATGTATTATTGATTGCCTATTTAAGAGACCATCGTGGTGTTAAGAACTGCAAAGGTGAATTTTTATTTTGAAAGCACATGCAACGCAGCTGTTAGCTGCCTACAGTCTGTGCCTTCCTCCAGCACAATTCAACATATTGCACAAAACCATTTTAGCTATTTGCCTTCTTTCCACATGTGTATATTTCCCAAGCCAAAAAGTGTTTAAGTAGAATGTAATATTTTCCTCAAATTATATATGAAGCATGCAAGTGATCCATGCATATTTACCTAGCATGTGACTGGACAGGTTGTCATCATGGAGTCTGGAAGGGATATTTTCTATTGTTTTGGCCCTGTACTGATTTTCAGGGCACAGGTCGATGCATGTGGGTGCACAGCGTCCGCCCACTTTTTTCAATGGTTAGACGCAACCCAGGATCTGTGTTTTTGAGGACAGCCTTAAAAAAATGTGCTTGCTCAAGTGTTGAGCTACTAGGATTTCACACCAGGTTGTCCTGTTTGCAAATGCAGACGCTTACCCACAAGAATACCTAAAAGTGCCATTAAAGCTCACATCTCATGTTTGGATCTTGTTTTCTTTGGAATATTTCATTATAAATTGTTGGGCTTAAAAGGTGGGCACTTTTTATACTTTGCTGGTGTAGTTATTGGAAATTCATTTTCGCTGCAGCCTACGTACGTAGTGGTCATTATCTTGTGATGTCACTATCTGTGATGTTATCCCATGCAAATTAAGGGGCCCTGCAAATCCTACGTGCCTCACTTGTGTTTGCAGCACAACCTGCCTGATTGTGTGTGTTGGACTTGTGGCCTTGTGTGATAGCCTGGGCTCTGCACCCAAAAAGTGGTTGCATCCTACTCTGAACGTTGGACAACCTGTGGTTCCCACCCTTGCTTTTCATGATATATGGTATGATATGGGATTTATAAGGCGCCTATACTCAAGTGTTTCAAGGATCGAGACCCTGTTGGGTATGCAGTAATTGAATGTTGATGGATGCTTGCTGGTGAGAATTCCGTGAGTGTCAGTTGGGGCTTCTCCATCTGCCCACGAGGTCACGACAAGAAAAAATCGATGCCTCAGCAATCACAGTCCGTAGATTCGGATTTGTTAAAAAATAATAAAACTACATTGCTGCGATGGAAGTAAAAGCCCTATGTCTAACCAGAGTCCCTCCTCCATTTAGGTGGTCGTTTCAGGAAGGAGGCAGGAGGACGAATGTTGGATCGGGGACTTGGGATGCACGAGCGAGGGCTGATGGGGTGGCAGGGTTGTGCACGTAAAACCGACAGATGGATGCTTCGGGAATGAGGCACCGGTAGTCAGGGTGGAACACGCGTTCTCGATTGTAAATAATCACAGCGTTCTGTACAACGTAATTGTCTGGTGCAGATTCCCAACCTTCTAATGTGAGTTGAAAGGGGTTTAGTGAATTTCATGCAATTTACCAATAAGTTCAGTGTAATGTTTTCCTATTCCTCTCTTGTTTTATTACAGATGAGGATAGTGGATCTGAAGAAGAAACATTGCAATTTGCTTCTACTGTTGATCCAAACTATCGTTCCCGGAGGAAAAAAAAAATGGAATCACAGACTAAGCACGCCCAGAGTTTTCTTTCTGTCCTCCTGCACATTAATCATGGTCTTGTGTCACTGTGCACTGATGTAAAGGTAAGCATGACTTACCAGAAATAATGGTGTGCTTTCCTTATAAATGCATGATTGTTGTTTTAAATTATTAAAGGTAGCACTATTTAAATGATTAAAGAACCATGATTTCCACTGTATCAAGCGTTTGTCATGATGCAACCAAACGGCAAATTTGTACTCCTGAGTGCAGATTTGGATTTAATTTATTTTGCTTCAATGATGCAAGCGAAACCTGTGATTAAAATATGCTAAGGACAGGATAGTTTCTAGCCAACCTGGTGCCCAGGGTGAAACACTACACACATGGCTCGGCACTCACAACACTCACCCTAACATTAAAATGTTTGTTACCGTGAACCAGACATAATCATTCGGACATCTTACGTTTTTGGATGTGAGGATAACACGGGTGTAATGTAAGCCAGGCCACCCCTGGCCAAAGGTAACTAAAAAATAATATACAAAAATAAATGTTGGTGTGTCAAATAAAAACACATGACAATAAAGAACATAATTTTAAACGTTTTCTTTGTGGCACATTAATTCGAAAAATGTGTATATTTGGTCAGCTAATTGATGTTTTTTGTTGGCTTTCAGAATAAAAATGCCTTGTGTTCAGTTCTTAGCAATGAAATGTTAAGTACATGCTCTGTAAAAACAATGATTTGTTAGATGAGCCATCACTTATCAACTGCCTCCGCTTTAAAGGCTCTGTCAACCCAACACAAAGAGCAATAAGCTGGAGAGCGGGTCACAGGGTGTGTGTCTCCAGAGCATCAGAGCGTCTGTGTATGGAATATGCATTCCTTTGTTTGGAACAAAGGAATGCTTAACTTTTTCTCCAGCAGCAAGCTGAACAACTGCTTGGGTGGGCACCTTCTGGAGCTCTATGGCTCTGCTCTACAGGCAGCTGCTCGCTTCACCCGCCCCAGGAAATGTGTTTGGCTAAGAATTTGTTTTTTAAAGCAATTTGTAACTGTAAACCACCTCAGACTCCAATGTTTTAATAGAAACATAATGACCGCACAAATGGCTTTTTGTAAATACTCCATGTAAATCTCATAGGCATAGTATTAATTAGGCCACTTATTGTTAAGCATGGCGCTCCATACTAGAGAGATAACTAACGCTGGCAAGTGTTGGATTTTTTCAAATGAGTTTTTATTGGTTTTTCGAGGTTAAATCACAAACAGTTGCCCCCGACCTCCCCACCTCACCCACCCCGACCCTCACCTGAATGCTACATGAGTACACTTTACCATCAACCGAAAAAAGAGAGCATTACAGGAGTAGATTCTTCCAACAACCACGTTTTTGAACATTTCAAGCAATTCCCAACAGGCGTAGTCTTTGAGGGCAGTACTGAATGTTAAAGTCTTTATATCAAAATTTGAGAACAGTGTTCCAGTCTTCTGCGAACATGGCGAGGTCCCCCTGTAAAGAATACGTCATACATTCAAGTGATAAAAAGTTCCTCACTTTTGCAAAGCTTCAGCTAATTGTGGTGATTCTCTTAGTTTCCAGTTACTTCTGGGCTGCTTCGGGCGATTTGTAAAATCATCATCATCAATCAAAAGTAACAAGGAGTGGTACGTAACGTAAAAAGAGTTGGAACAGAAAACATCTCATAAATACATGAGTTCACATTGTTAGGCAGAAACCTGTGCAGTTCCCTTGGGGACCACTGCAAAAGATTTAGGACTACAGGTGTTAGCAGTAAACCCACTTGGTAGCAGTCTATACCACCCAGATTTACCTGGTAGCTGTGGCTGAGCAGTCAGACTTCCCTCAAGAAGAGTTAGGCAGTATGCAAAGTATACACAATAGGCACTCAGATCCAATAGCACAAGCAAACACTGACCAGAGCTTTGGTATCAAGGTATATAATTATTTATTTAAAAACACACTTATTGAAACACTCCAGCACTATTATGGTAAATCACTCTAAACACAGTTACTATTATTATATATACATCCCTTCTTCCTTATCAGACAAGTCTTAGTTAACACCACGTATTTCCAGACAGAGGTGCGCACTTAACTATAGATGGCACTCCAATAAGTTAACGAAAAAGGGAGGGGAAAAAGGCAGAATGTAGGAAAATACACCACACTAATACTTAGGAACTCTTAAGCAAGGCAGGAAAGTCAAAAGTTACTTGTGAGCCAAAGTCCATAGGCCGGGCTCACTCTTGGAGAGAGCAGGGCACAAATGCACACAAGATCACACAATGACAACAGGCTTAAAAAGTCTGGCAGGGAGTTCAGAAAGGTTTTAGTTAGGTTTCAGAAAAGTTTAGCCAGGGTGTCCCAGGCTAACCCAGGTTCGAAAGCCGGGGGCTAAATCTACCCCGTACAGTCGGTTGCAAGGGAAGCCAGGCGGAACACGGTACCTTATGTGGAAAGGATCCTCCATCGGGGGCAGTTGTTCCTGGCAGCGGGTGCAAGTTGCGGCGTCGTCCAGAGGAAGAGAAGATCTCAACGTGGAGGAAAGATGAGGGTCGTTGCACTACCAGGGAAGAAACCAGCTGCAGAGTTTTCCGGTTAAAGGTACTACCCTTTGGTTCGCGGTAGTGGTAAACCGTGGTATCCCGGTTGCCGGGGTGCTTGGCAGAGGCAAGGCGGCCACAAGATGCTCCAGGAAGCGAAAAAGGAAGCAGACTGGTTATCCCCACCAGGCGAAGGAAGAAGGCTCTCCGGGCTGGAGATCTCCTCTGTCGTTGGGAAAAGTGGTGAGACGGTTCAGCAGGGCTCCACCGGTGGTGTCGTCGTAGCAGGTCGGCTCAGCTTCTCCCTCGTCGGATTCTTAGGTCCTGTGGCGACTTCTCAAGTTCCAGTCCCCAAAGCCCTGCTTTTATGCAGAAAACCCCCATTCACTCAGCCTAGCTGTCACTGAAACATGCTAAGTGGTGAGCCGGCCGGCTCACCACTTGGGCCAATCAGGACAGAGTGCGACTTGAGTTGCCTAGGCAACTCAGTCCAGGGTGCCTACATCCCCCTCCACCCTTCCTAAGTACCCCAGACAGAGTGGCACCACTTTGGAGGGCTTCTGTGGAGAAGCCCGCCAAAAAGTGGAACAAAGAGCTCAACTTGGGTTGGAGTCACAGAAGCGAACACAAACGCCATTTTAGAACCGAGTTCTGGCAAAAATACCAACCGGAGAATTAATATTAAATAAATAAACCGGCGTTATGTTCGAGGCTATAGGAATTAAATAATTAAAGTTGGTAGCCTCGAACAATGGGAAATCCCATAGGGATATATTCGCGGTCAAACATAAAAAGTAGTATCCACTGCCACCAGCCAAAACTCGTGGTCAACAATGGGGGGGTCTGTTCTGACGTATAATGTTTTCTGGTGACTACTATTGGACTTAAGTAGGCCTAGGTTTTTTCTATTATGTCAAGAGAGGTACAGAAACACTTTAAATGTGAAAATGCACAAGAAGGAGTTTCAGACACAAATAGATATCAATCTGTCAGCTTTTTAAATGTATTTTGCTGCTGGTTGCATTTAGTGATCATGCATCAGTAATTTTTTTTTTTTGAAAAAAAGTATTTGTTGAAAAGAACAATTAGAAAATGCAAGAGGTTCAATCACAAATAGAGTTTGCAAGGGGGTTAATTCTTAGTCTTAACTTTTCCTCAAGCAACTGTTTATGGCAAAATAATTTGCAAAACAAGATAGTGTTTAAAAGAAACACTGTGTAACCACCACCTATAGTGACAAGTGATTAGCATGTAGTACATACATAACAACCAAAACAAAAGCAATGAATGAAAAAACATTTGGTTATGTGTAGCCAGGCTGGAGGGTGACCTAACAAGTGGTCCAGCCAAAACTCGATCAGGGGGGATGGAGACGTGCCCCCTCGACTAACAGACCCCGGGGCAATCGAATTGCCCCGGCCAGTATGTCCACAATATGATGGTTTGTACTGGTTCTGTTCAGAATTTGAGACTAGTAAAGTCAATGGTGACTTTACATGCCCTGGGAGACAGTAGTCAGTCACAGGGTATGGAGCCTATACTGGGGGGTCACTATGACACCCCTGTGTTACTGCACTGAGGGTGCTGTGTAACACACATCACAAAAACACATGAAGCCCTATGGAGTAAAAGACCCCATAGCCCATTAAACACATCTAGAGTCAAAGAGACACACTCAAATCATGTCCAAGAGTGAGGGTAAAAGAGTCTCACTCTTGGCAGGAGAAAAAAATAAACCCCAAAAATCCAGCAAAGCTGCTGGGGGACTCACTACGTTAGGAAATTCAGCCTAAACAGAGAATTCTCCCTAACACACATCCCCCCCAATATTGGACTAAACCCAAGCAACTCCACCATACATGTACCCAATCCCCAATATGCCTGCATTCCCTCCAGCATTGGTCAGATATAGTAGGTTTCATTAACGATAGTCAAGCTTGAGTATAATGCCATTGCACCATATGTGTGAGCCAAAATTCTTTAATCTGAATCGATCTAGTAAATTTGGGGATCATACGCCAGAGTTTCTCCCAATCTTGATCAGTGATCACTTCACCTAAAGTAGTTCGCCAACGTGTTTTGTAACTCATTTTCGTTTTGGGTAAGCCTTACCCCAGTATCCTATATAGATTAGAGATTAAAGCCTTATGGTTGGGATTAGATGTCACATAATTTTGAGATGGTGTTAATGACCTGGTGGCCTCAGCTTTAATCGGCGGAGCTCAAATCCAGTGCTGCACCTGGAAGTATTGGAACATAGATCTTTCCTGAAGTCCCAATTCTTGTTTACATTGTGTGAATGATTTCACTGTGTCTCCCTCAAACATGTCTCGCAGCTTCACACAACCAGCCTTCTTCCATTCCCTAAATGCATTTGGTTCCAACCCGTGGGTAAATTGTGGGTTAAAGAAGAGAGGGCTAATCAGTGAAGGATAAGTTGTTGTTGCATGTTTTTTGATTGCCTCATCACAGGTATGTTCTACCATGGGCATATTTTCACTCAGGTGTATGTTCGTGGGGCAATCCACTCTTGGCATCCATAGAACCTCATTTAATTGGGGCCACCCAAAGCCAATTCCATTTGTGCCCACCTTTTCTCAGATAAATTCAGGGACCATTCTTTTATGATTCTAATTTACACAGCCTGAAAATATATCAAAAAGTTTGGAAGCCCCATCCCACCCTTATCCGAGGGTAACATCAAATTACTGAGAACGATTCGGGGTGTCTTTTTTTTGCCACACAAAGGTTGAAATGACCTTCAGAAATGGGTGGATGCGGAAACAGTGGTGTGGAGCGAATCAGCCAACAGAAGGGGAGAAGAAGAAGCAGAGACACCAAGGGCCTGGAGTATTGTAGTTTCTTTTTATCTGCCTTATACCCTTTGTGTGCCAGCAATTGCAATAATGCAGCAGAATCCCTCCTGAATCCCTCCTGCACCGTTGTTCATTTTCACTACATACCAGCAGATCATCCACATACTGGAAGATTGTGCCAGGCATCTGACTTCAATGTAATCTGTACCGGGGTCACATCTCTCAGTAACCCAACATCATGTGGATTAACAGCCCATAATTGTGTTGGCACATATCGCATGTGCTCCTCAAAAAATAAAGATGGGGTCACCACTGCCATCAGGGGGCACTGTACTTTCCTATGCTGCACCATGATATCACAGGGGATACAGATTTCCAAAATAATCTCCCTATTTTGCTCACTGTCCTCAAATAACTCAAGTCATTTCCTTCAATTGTACTGTCTGGTCTACACATAGTACTGTGCGCCACTCGCACCCATCCTGGTCTGTTCCAATCAGGACTACTCTTTTGTCTGACACTACTAGTCTTTGCAAATCTAATATTGTCCATGCCACCATCTCGGGTGGCACCATTTGTCGGAAAATAAAATCTGTGGGCCCTCGCCAAACTTTTGTCGCAGTTTGAGGCACTGCTTTTGCTAATACCTTGATACCCCAGATACATATGTCTGGGACCACAGGAACCCCACAGACTACTGACTCCCTTGATGTTGCATTGATTATTACCATTGCTCGAGCTACACACATCCCTGGAGTGGAACACATTACCCCTTGATCTGTGAATGATCTCGTTATTTTCAGTTTACTGAGCAGAACCCTACCCACCAAGTTAACAGGAGAACTTTCTGAATATAACAAGGGGTCTTGTACTACCTTCCCTCCCACTTTTATATCAAGCGCCTCAGTATATGTAACCGTTGAAATAGCCTAAGAGAATCCGTGTGTGTCAAGAGTTGTACCTGATAATGGAAAGTCCCCCTTCATAATGTATGATTTAGTCTCACCTGAATCTACCATAAATATAAATTGCTTGTTTCCTATTTCCGCCTCCACCAAGGGCTCTTCTTCAGGGTGTGCAGTTGTCAATAGGATTGGACACACAAGTGATCTCTGTGGCCTGTCCTAATCGGAATACGCATTTGTCCTGGGTAATGAAAAAGGGCCACCCCCGCCGTCATTGTAACGCCTGTTCCCCCTGCCATCCTGTTGAACTGTGTTCCCTCACCCTGCTGTGGTTGTAGCCCAAGTTGCCTTTGCCTGTCAGCCCCATAAAGGAACTGATTTTGACCCCTCGCCCAAATTGCTGGTGTCCCATTCTTTGAGGCCCTTTGAATCCCTGCCCTGAAGGTGATGGCCCAAAATTAAATCCCATCCAGGCCTGTTCCTGCATTCCCTTCCAAATTGCCCCCATCTCCCGCACTGTGATGTTCCCAATACTCGTCCCTGAGGCCCAATCCCCCCAAAAGCCGCCTCCTCTTGCTCCTCGAAATCCTCCTCTTCCCCTTGGTGCTCTTTCATACTACCACTGTGGGTTGGGGTACTGTCCCTCCCCACCCCATTGTCTGTCCCCGTCTTCCTTCACCCCATAGTGCTGCAATTGTGGCATTCACAATTTGTTGAGTGTCTCCTTTCCTTTCCCCCTGAGCCGGTGCTTGGATGACAACCTGGACACATCTCTGACGTGGTGGGGGCTCACCTCCTTCATCGCACAGCATTTGTCCACAGCAGTAGCATCCAACCACATAAACCTGTTTTGTTATCAGTGTTCAAGGCCCTAAAAGATTTTCAGACGCACCTACAGGGGAAAACAGTACTGGTCCTCACGGACAGCACCACAGCCATGTATTTCCTGAACAAACAGGGGGGCACACACTCTCCAGGGCTATCCACACTGTTGAAGAACATTTGGAAGTGGGCTCTCAAACACGGGATGTTCCGCCTGTCTCAACACGTTCCAGGGGAACTCGTCTTCTGGCAGACACGCTCAGAGTACGAATGGCAATTACACAAAGATATCGTCGGCAAAGTATTTGCAGAATGGGGGTTCCCAGAGATCGAGTTGATCGTAACTCTGGAGAATGCACTATGCCAAGATTAAGCCTCCAGGTACCCCCAGAACCGCTCCAAGAGGGACGGTCTCTGGATGACATGGTCACGCAAATTTGTCTACACTTTTCTCCCCCGACTCCCCTACTCAACAAGATAGTGCACAAGATGCACCAGGAACCAGTCACAATGATTCTGGTGGCCCCTATGTGGGCCCGCCAACCCTGGTTCTCCCATCTGATGGCGATGTTAGTCGCTCCTCCGATGAAGCTACCTTTCCCATACAACATGCTCTCACATGACGGGGGGGAGGCACTCCATCCTTGCCCGCAAACTCTCAACTTAGTGGCCTGGCTCCTGAAATCATTGAGTTTGGGCACCTCCAACTTCCTCAAAGATGCATGGACATTCTTAAAGAAGTAAGAAAGCCGAACACCAGACATTGCTATTCCAATAAATGGAAACACTTAATTATCTGGTGCCATTCTAAGAGCATCAATCCCCTAGACTGCTCTCCAACCATATTGTCTTATACCTGACTCATCTACTCGACTCTGGTCTGATTTTTAATTCCCTGAAGGTCCACCTGGCTGCACTTTCAGCTAACACTACTTCCCAAATAAAGATGTGGTGGAAGATCCCAGTGATTAAGGCATTTATGGAAGGGGTCAAAAGACTTCATACCCCAATTTCAAACCCAGCTCCCGGATGGGACCTAAATGTGTTATTACTAGACTAATGGGATCTCCCTTTGAACCTATGCGTAAGGCTAGCCTTGAAGCACTCACTTACAAGACCGCCTTCCTAGTGGCAATCACTTCAATAAGAAGAGTTAGCGAATTACAGTCCCTTTCAGTTCAAGACCCATTTGTTACAATTCACAAAGATATGGTGGTTTCGCGCACTCACCCTAGGTTTACGCCTAAATTCATTTAAAATTTCCATGTGAACCAATCAATAGAACTACCCACCTTCTTCCAGAACCCCCACTAACGTGGCAGAAAGAAGACTACACACACTTGATGTGCGCAGGGCATCACATCACAATATATGACTGGAAAATATTATCTGGAAAAGACGAGACCACTAAGAAAGACTAATCAGTTTTTTGTTTCAGTGGCTGCTGGTAGAGAAGGGGGCCCTGTCTCTAAGTACGCCATCTCACAGTGGATTGTCAACGGCCTCACACTCTGCTACACTCTTTCCAAGAGAGATCTGCCCTTCATGCCTAGAGCACATGCTACTCGGGGCACTGGGGCTTCCATAGCATTCATTGCAAATGTTCCTCTCAAATCCATTTGCAAAGCAGTGACCTGCAGTTCTATAAACACCTTTACAAAACACTACTGCCTAGATACTCTACGTCTGATTCTCAGGTGGTACAAGCTATACTGAGAAATCTCTTTACTACTGTTCCTTCTCACACCCCAACTCTGGGCACTGCTCGCTAGTCTATCACAGCATGTGACTCTAAGCAGATTCACAAGCATCAGAAGACATGCATTACTCACCGTAATAGCATTTATGATGATTGTATCTGCTTAGATTCACATACGCCCACCCTTCCTCCCCGCTCGGAGTAGAAGGAACACAGACCTCTTACTATTCTCTCTCTCTATCTGTACTCACTCACGTTAGTCATAAGGCTCCCTCATGGCAGAAAAAACACAACCAGAGAGACCTCGACACGTGAAGGATTTTGGATACACTACATGTCACGTTAGGGATAGTGTTACAAGCACGCCCATGTTGACGTCCCCTTTCGATCCTCGAAAGACAAGATGCAATAATCTGCGATTACCACTAGATGTCTGACTATCTGCACAGAATGATGTGGATCTAAGCAGTTACAATCATCAGAAATGCTAATACGGCGAGTAATGCATGTCATATTCCTTCATTTGCTTCCCTGGACAGTGGATATTGTTTCACTCCAGGGAGTATTGCACCTGGTTTTAGTTCGATCTTCACTGCTTCTATGCTGTTCAATTACCCTACATCATGGGGTTTTCTCTCAAAAGTCTTTTAGGAACTGCCTGCTAAGTCCTCATCTAATTGTGTGGCTGGTGCTGTTGCCTCCAGTACTGTCTGTGGCACCTCTCTGTGTTGAATCACCATGTGATAGGGTATGTACATTTCAAACGATATTTCCCCTTCTGATTCTGTGTCTGCAAATAAATGTTTGTGAGTTATTTCTCTTAATGGTAGAGTGAGGTCTATGCATAAATTACAATAGTACTGTGCGCCATTCTATCCCTTCTTCATCTATGCCTGTGGGAATGAAGGCATCTTTTCTGGTAATCACTTCATCTGTGTAAAATGAACTTTGTTCCTGGTGCTCTTTCCTGTGGGACTGCTGGTCTGAATAGAAATTGCTGGCAGGTGAAATATCACGTTTTGGACTCCTGGGAGCCATCCAATGAGAATGGTCACTGCATGCATGAACATTTGCTCATGCGAGTGTAGTGCTTGAATTGCATTAGTGCTGCATAGTGTTTGAACTATTGCTGCAACTCTAGTATAGTGCATGCCTGGTGTGGAGCATTCTATTTCTTTGTGTGTGATTGTCATGTTTAGTTGTCTTAGCAGATCCCTGCCCAGCAAGTTTACTGGCATCTCAGTGCTGTACAATAATGGTACCAGCATCCCCTGTGCCCCTGTAGTGATATGTAAATCTTCTGTAAAAGGAACCTTAGTTATAACCCCAGATAATCCCTGCGTGTCCATGCATTTCTTGGTTAATAGGACCCTTCCCTCCTTTATACAAGATATTGTTGCTCCTGTATCCTGCATGATGGTAAACATTCTGTCTCCTATATTCACTTCCACTTTAGGTTCCATTTCTGGGTCCGGGTGACAGATGGTACCGGACATGTTGGTGCTCCCTCTGGGATAACCTTTTTTGAATTCATGTTTGTCCCTGGGAGTGGGAATGTGTTGTCTCCCATGATGCTCACTTCTGTGTAAACTGTTACTGTCCCTCGAGGCAGTGTCTTCTGTTCCCAGGCAGTGTAATTGCGTGCATTGTTGCCACCTGCGTGGCGTTCTGTGCGATATTTGAAGTTTGGTACTGAATGGGCCGTCCCTGTGTGGGGCCCCCATCTGCTTTGGGCCTGGATATTGTGGTTTTGCAGACCCTGGGCGTATCCCCCCCTATGCTGCTTCCCTGTATGAGTCATAGGGTAGATACTAGTTTTGGGCGCACCTGGATGGTACCGCCAGCCTGCTCCTACAGTCTCGCAACACATGTCCCACTTTTCAAATCTTTGTCTGGAACCTCCAAATCCTTCCCCTCTTTGTGATTTACCTTGTGCTCCTTGTACCGCTCTCATATTTCTGCTATCATTTCCCATATTACCTGTCCTTCCTTGTTGGGGCTCCTGCTCTTAACGCCCTTCTATAGCATTTGTGACCACTGCACCTTCCATAATTAGCTTTTTCTGCACTCATTTTGCTTCTGCTCGCTGTGCTTGCTCTCCCTTTTCTTTCTCTTTCTCGCGCTTGCAATAATGTACTATGTGCGCTTGGATTTCCCCATATGTTTTAACTTCTATGCCCACTATTTTCTCTACTCCCTTTGTACCTCTGTGCGAAGACCCCTGCGTAATACATGATAGAATATTGGTATGGTTTTATCCCATGCTTCGCCGGTCTCTTCCCCCCACATATCCTGAATCGAATTAATGTATAATGCTGGTTCTTCGTAAGCATCTTCCTCATCTTCGTCCTGATCCTCATCACTTTCAGTGGCTACTGAGGCATAATAGAAGGGTTGTCTGGTCTGTCCTCTACGCATCGAGCTTCCCTCACATCTCCCATCCAACTGCATGTCATCCCCTGTCTCTATTTTCACAGCTCTGTTTATCTTTAACAACACCTACCCTGCTGACCATGTGTCAGCATTAACCACAGGGCATTGTCCCTCTGTCCCTTCTCTTTGTTACCCTCTTAAGCTCTTACTCTGTTTTCTGAATTCCTACCTCTAGATCCCTCTAGAGCCATGCAGGTTTTATTTTCTAGCTTTGTTAGTATAGGATGTCTGTCTCCAGAGTGTTTCTAGGGGCTCCCCGTAATACCGTTGATTCTGGTTCTGCTTGGGGTTTATACTGGGGATTTGTATATCCCGCAGCAGGTTTTACAGGATAGGTTCCACCTAGGGCGGATATTTTGGCTGTGTAGGCGCTGAAGCCTGTGGCGTCTTTGTGCTCTCTTGATCTGGGGGCTGGGTTGATGACTGCGCAGGCATCACAGCTTGTGCTGTCTCTGGATATTGGAGGAGCGGAGGCTACTAAAGGGGGTTTCCCATTAACTTCATCCCCTCCCACTGTCTTTCTACCTTGTTGTTGAGCTTCCAGAGCTCTAATATACCTCCTTTTCAGCTTTTTGCCCTTGTAAGTTGATAACAAGTGTGTATACATATGCTCTATGATGCCCTTGTCGTGTGTGCCTGCTGCTGGCCACGGTGTAAAAATGTTCCCTTCTGTCCCATCGGATCACTCCAAATTATATATGAGGATCTTGTCCCTATATATCAGGAGCTCCCTTCACATATGTTCAACTGGTGTACAAATCCTTTAACCCTTTAACTGCCATGGGTATTCCTCCCCATCCCCAGTGCCAAGGCCTTTTTGTTTGATAATGGTATGTCGCCATTCAATGCCTTGTAACTTTTTTTTTACATGAGATATCTTGGCCAAATCTAACCCCTTTTTTTTCCCACATGTAGGCGGTCGTAACGCCACCCAGGAATCCTAGGTTGCTGTAGGGGGGTGAGACAAAATAACCAAAAAGGGTGAAAAAGTTGTGCTTTTTCAAAAAATGCGAATAAAATGATGTTCAAAGAAGCCTGTGTTTTTTTCCTTGTAAGAGCTAGGAACAAATGGTTTGCTGTGCTGAATTCCCCAATTTCATTGCTTTCAAGAACAGGTTAAGTGGAAACGAAAAAAATATATTTTGATGTGGTTATCAACCATTTTGTGAGAGGTAGGTGATTTTGGCCATTTTTGCCAATTGGACATGCATGGACGGAATGGAAGAAACGGGTAGGAAAGCCAAATTGGAGGACAGAAAGGCATACATTTCTGAAAAGTAGACAAAATTCCAAGTTTAGGAATGGGTGATTTGCGCAGGTCGGGCAACAACTAGGTAGAAGAAAATGCCATAGATTGGGGAAAAAGCGGGAAAATGACCGAAAAAAAGGTTTGTGGTGGACATGGTTGGCTTGGTACGGCAATGGCTTCTATGAATTTTGTGAAAAGCAATGCTCCGCTACATTCCCCTGACTCTTGCAGTTAGGAAAGCGCACATTTTTTGTAGTGTTTCACAAAACAAACAATACTACAAGCCAAACACTGAGCCATGGTACACAGGAGTTTTATGCTTACAGCCTGAACAGATGTACTTAGCATGTGAAAACCAATGTGGTGTGGAACGGCAAGCATACATTTTTTGCAAGAGCGCAGGTAGACCTTTTCAAGGGTAGGTGACTTGTGCAGGTTACAAAAGTGTATGGTGCCTAAATCAGCGACTAAATGTAGGGCACATTTGGGAAATGAAAGGGTTGTGTGACAAAGGGCACCAGCAAATGGGTCAAAACATTATGAAAACTACACAAACACAGCAAATGTCATACCTTCCCGCGTTCCCACACGTGTCCCGATGAAAACAGTATCTCACATGTGGGGGTGCACCTACCTGGGCGCCAAGGGGAAAGCCTAAAAGACCCCTACCCCCAAGTCTGTTCTAACAGCTGAATTTCACACTTTTTCCAGACGGGCACACCATACAGGTATGGTTCTTGGGTGTCCAAGCCACCAATGAAAACAGGGAACCCCATGCATTTCCGAAAAGAGGACACCTGTGGGAATCCGCAGAGGTCTGACTGGCGCAAATCGACCCAGAATCTATTACCCAGAAACCCCACCAAAGTCAGAAATGTGGCAAGAAAAACGCATTTTCCGCACATTTAACTCGGCTCCTAAAACCGCTTTCCTGGAGAGTTGCAGTGCAGCACACTATTCTCTGGAATGAGACGCTAGGGTGGAGACCCTGTATTTAAGATATAAAGTGCATCACATCTTTGTTTGCAAATATTTTCTGTTCTTTCCGGTGTATCTGAGAACCCACCTTCCAAATGTGTCAGCTGCTTTTGGAATAGTCTTTCAAGGATAAAGCATCTGCAGAGAACATAGTATCTATTAGAAAAACAAGTTCTTTGCATTATGGTTAATGTTGGTTCTAATGTTTTCTCGACCAAATCCTTATCTACCTCCCCATCTGCCCTGGCTATCCTTGAAAAGCTTTGAATCCTATTTGTGAGACTCATAGGACTGTGGCAAGGTGCAACACTGAGCCTGGGCACCGTCACTTCTGGTGGCTGTCGCAAGGCACCCATCCCTCATACTTGGGGTATGGATATGATATGATAAATCATTTATAACCTTCCTATACACAAGGATGTTACCATCCGCCACCATGTAAGCATGATTCAAATTGTCCTGAGGTGCCAGCCGGTAGGCTGGACACTTAAAAGGTAGGGAATCTGCACAGGAGGCGTTGTATCAATCCGAATGATTGTTATGCATAAGGTATGTAACTCGTTCAGTATTCATTCACCACCTAAAACAGCAGAGCCACTTTCCTTGACATTTCCCTCACCCCTCTGATTATGTCCCTGCAGTTACACCATCTTCAGATAGTTATTTTCCCACTTCATTTTGTATTCAGGTTCAGACTACTATGTATTAGCACTAGCTCTGCACTAGCCTACCCTGTTTTATATCATCCATGTTTGCCTGGTGAATATACGTTAGACCAAGCCCTCTTGAACTGCATTGAATAGCGAATCTATGTTTGAATATTATATTTTCCAAGCCCTTTTGAACTGCTTTGGACTAATGAATATATGTTTGAATAGTATATTTTCGGAATTAGTATGACATGATTGTATGCTGATTCTAACCTGGCCGCTGCTACATCTGTTTCCTGCAGCTAATCCCGGACCCGTCCATTTTGTCCAGAATCGACGTAGCGATTCGCTTTCCTTGCCCACACTCTGACCCTCTAGACCTATGATTACTTACTGCACTAGCCTATCTCCTGAACTGTCATAGTGAATACCTGCTGGACAGGCCCATCCTCATTAGAGCTACCTTCCTACTTAACTACAGCCTCTCCACTGCTCTTACTCACCTACCAGCTGAGCACTCCCATAGTGCCTTCCTCGCGCATTCGGACTACTACCTGCCCTTGTACTTATCGCCCACTGGCTAACATCATTCAAACCACTGCTGACTGTTATCATGCTCCTCCCTAGCAATGCTGACAACAGAATCAAGGCCTCTCTATTCCTTCCAGCACTAAATATCCCCATCATAGATGCTAAAATCAAACCAACCATTTTTTTTACCAAAACGGCTCTTAAATACTCTGGGGACCAATAAGGAGACGACCCCCAACCCCTCCACTGACAGGAGTACCACAAACTATATTATCAACCTGCCATCCACCCACCCTAGCACCAAATACAGAAATTCCAGAGTACGCACCAGGTTACTCTTTTACCATCAGGGTACACTTAATGGTAGCCACGCTGGCCATGCACACCCTGTTAGGCAGAAACCTGTGCAGTTTCCTCTGGGACCACTGCAAAAGATTTAAGACTACAGGTGTTTGGCAGTAAACCCACTTGGTAGCAGTCTGTACCACACAGATTCACTTGGTAGCTGTGGCTGAGCAGTCAGACTTCCCTCAGGAAGAGTTAGGCAGTATACAGAGTATTCACAATAGGTCAAAAAGAACACAGTAGAACAAGTAAACACGGACCAGAGCTTGGTGTAAAAGAGATAACATTATTTATTTAAAACCACATCTAGAAAAACACGCACTAATAGTAAGCAATTCAGAAACACGGTCATTAAAAGATATGCACTCCCTCAAAAGAATATTAGACAATTCTTTAGTAAAGTCCCACTTATTTTCAGACAGCGGTGAGTGCTTAACGCAGATGGCACTCTAATAATTTGTTTACAAAGGGAGAGAAAAGCAGAGTATAAATTGAAACAGATCCCAACACTTTTTCACGAACACAATAAGAGAGGAAGGCAAAGTAAAACCGTGAAGTTAGAGTTCAGTAGGCTGGATCCACTTTAAGAGGATCAAACTAAATGTGTCCAAGGTAACACGGTTGCAGTGCACAAGAGTCTTGCAAAGGTTCAAAAAGAGTTGGACCAAAAGAAAGGGACCAGTTAGAGGGTCAAGGCGGCCAGCCCAGTCCAGAAGGTTAAGGGGTTATTATTACCTTGTAGCAATCTTTAGAAAGGGAGGCCTGGCGGACACGGTACCTTAAAGTGGTGAGAATACTCCAGCGGGGGCAGTTGTTCCTGGCAGCGGATGCAAGCCTGTGCTTCGTCCGGGGGAAGAGAGGATCTCGTCGGGGAGGAAAACAGGAGTCCGCTGCACTGCCAGGGAAGAAACCAGCCGCGGAGTTCTCAGGTAAAAGGAGTGGTCCTTTTATTCGCGGTCCAGTGGTAAGTGGCTATCCGGTTGCCGGGGTGCTTGGCATGGGCAATTCGACCACAAGACGGCCTGGGATGCGAAGAGAAGAAGGTAAACTGGTTGTGCCCACCAGTCAGGGGAAGAAGCCTCTCCAGCCGGGAGATCTTCTCTGTCGTCGGGAAGTGGTGAGTCGGTTCCGCAGGGCTCCACCAGTGGTGTCGTCGTGGTAGGTCGGCTCAGCTTCTCCCTCGTCGGATTCTCAGGTCCTGTGGCAACTTCTGAAGTTCCAGTCCCAAAAGCCCTGCTTTTATGCAGCACACCCCCATTCACTCAGCCTAGCTGTCAATCAAACATGCTAAGTGGTGAGCCGGCCGGCTCACCACTTGGGCCAATCACACAAGAATGCGACTTGAGTTACCAAGGTAACTCAGTCCAGGGTGCCTAAACCCCCTCCGACACCCCCTGTGGTACCCAGACAGAGTGGCACCACTTTTGGAGGCTTCTGTGGAGAAGCCCGCCAAAAGGTGGAACAAAGGGCTCGACTTGGGTTGGAGTCAAAGAAGAGAACACAAACACCATTTTAGAATCGAGTCCTGGCAAAAAATACCAACCGACGAATTAATATTAAATAAATAAACCGGCGGTATGTTCGAGGCTGTGAGAATTAAATAATTAAAGTTGATAGCCTCGAACAATGGGAAAATCCCATAGGGATATATTCGCGGACGAATATAAAAAGTAGTATCCACTGCCACCAGCCAAAACTCGATCAGGGGGGACGGAGACGTGCCCCCTCGACTAGCAGACCCCGGGGCAATCGAATTGCCCTGACCAGTACATCCACAATATGATGGTTTGTACTGGGTTCTGTTATTAATTTGGGACTAGTAAAGCCAATGGTGACTTTACATGCCCTGGGAGACAGTAGTCAGTCCCAGGGTATGGAGTCTATGGTGGGGTGTCACTATGACACCCCTGTGTTACTACACGGAGGGTGCTGTGTAACACACATAGTAAAAAAACATGAGACCCTATGGCGTTAAGGACCCTATAGCCCATAAAACACATTAACAGTCAAAGGAACACCATAAATCATGTCCAAGAGTGGGAGAAAAAGAGTCTCACTCTTGGCAGGAGAAAAAAAACAAACTCCAGAAATCCAGCAAAGCTGCTGGGGGACTCACTAGGTTAGGAAATTCAGCCTAAAGAGAGAATTCTCCCTAACACACCCCAATACTACAGCGATCCGGCCCAAGAAGCCCCGGCCCATATACTTTGCTCATTCCAGCAAGTATGTAGCCACAAATCAAGTCAAAACTGACATTACTGTGCCAGCCAAACAAGAAACTCTAAGCTAAACTAAATCCATCAACACTAAATTAGTCAATCCTACCAAGTCCCTGAAAGGAGCCTTAATTAACATATGGTATTTAGTTGCCCACACTACTGAGGTAGCTGACACCATTCTATCCAACAACTTGGACTTCCTAGCAGTAACAGAACCCTAGCTGCACGCAGCAGCAGGCCCCTCATTACTACTAGCCATTCCAGACAACTATTCTGTCACCAGAGCCGATAGGCCCACAACTAGAGGAGGAGCCATTGCCCTCATCTTCAGGAACACTCCTGACATGAGACTAGTCCCCTCACCATCACTATCTTCATGCGAAATCCTCTCAGCTAAACTCCAAACCTCACACAAAAGTACCACCTCAATTCACCTTATCCATAGACCTCCAGGACCCTCAAAAGCCTTTGAAGAGGATATAAAGACCTTACTTTCTGAGAATATCAAAATCACCTTGCAAACTCTTATCCTAGGAGATTTCAATTTAGGCTACAACGACCCCAACAACATTCTAGCTAACTCCCTAGCTAACACTGTGTTCGAACATGGTTTTTCGAGGGGGTCCTCCGACGTATTCCATATCTATGACGGGTAATGTCCACAGCTGTGCTGCTTTGGAAAATCTTCGGCGTCCTGCGTCGATGACGTCGATGTGCCGTCCCCGAGGCCCTCCTCCGATGGCCGACGTCACCCGATGTGATAAGTAGGACACACGACGCCCATAGCCTCAGTTCCGTTTTTTCCGCGAACGTGTTCGCTTCGTGAATCTCGGTACGCCTCGACTCTTTGGAGTTTGCTGTTTTCTACTCGGTTCGTTGAACCTGGGTGAAGAAAGTGTTTTCTTCAGGGGGGTATGGCGCTTCAGGCGGCCAACTCCATATGTGCCTTGTCTCGTTTCACACACACTCTGTGTAACTGTGTTGCATTAGCGGCTGAACATATTCCCGAAGGGGATGAACGGGATGGTTTCCTTGCTATGGTTCAGGATGGCAAGGATGCCATGTGTGAGGCCGTTCAGTCGGGTTTGGACATGGCAGATTGTGCCAGTCGATCCATGGCGGCGAGCACCGTAAGAAGCAGGTTTGCGTGGTTGTGGAAGTCTGGGTTTTCTCCCGATGTGCAGTCCCGGCTCCTCAACATGCCCTTTGACAGTGAACATCTTTTTGGCAGCAAGGCTGACGAGAGCCTTGAGAGGTTGCAGACCTCCAAAGCTGCAGCGAAGTCGTTGGGCGCTGCAGTTCGCCAACCTCTGCCTTTTCCTCTTAGGGGACAGCAATGGAGGGGAGGTTCCTTTCGCTATTACTCGTCCTTCAGTAAAGCGAGAGGAACTAGCAGACAAAGAGGCCACTGTAAGAGTGCCAGAGGTGGAAACAAGGGTACTCGAGGTGCCAAGGCCGCTCGGGCAGTTGCCTTTTTGCCCTCAGGCAACACTGCAGCCACTACCACTCAGTCATGAGGCCAGGTCCCATGGTTCGCTGGTTGGGGGAAGGCTGGCGCAGCATCTTGTAGAGTGGCGAGTCATTACTTCAGATGTGTGGGTTCTGGAGATCATAACCCACGGCTACTGTCTTCCTTTTCAGCAGAGGCCTCACGACAATCCACCTGGGAACCTCTCTTTGAAGAGTCCGGATCCGCTCCTTGCGCAGGAAATTCAAGCCCTTCTGGAGAAAGGCGCCATAGTACTGGTGCCCGTAGCAGAGAAGAACAAGGGATGGTATTCCCCTTATTTTTTTATTTTGAAGAAAGACGGGGGATTGAGACCCATCATGGACTTGCGCGGTTTGAACAAACTCCTCAGGAAGGACAAGTTCAAGATGGTTACTCTCTCTGAAGTCCTCCAGGCCCTTCAACTTCAGGACTGGTTGGTGTCTCTCGACCTCAAGGATGCTTACTTCCATGTGCCGATCCATCCCAAGCACAAGAAGTACCTGAGGTTTGCGGTTGGCGACTCGCACTTTCAGTTTCGGGTCCTGCCGTTCAGATTGACCTCCGCCCCAAGGGTTTTCACCAAGCTCATGGTAGTGGTGGCAGCGCATCTCAGGAAAGGGGGGATTCACGTCGACCCCTACCTGGACGATTGGTTGATCAGGGGGAGCTGTCCCGAGCAAGTCCTGGATCATCTGTCCGTCACCTGCCACTCCTTTCACAAGCTGGGCTTCTCCCTCAATTTAAAGAAGTCCCATTTGACACCAACACAGCGGCTCCAGTACATCGGAGCAGTGCTCGACACATCCCTGGGGCAGTGTTTTCCTCCCCAGGTGAGGGCTCTTCACATTCAGCAGATGGTGCACAAGTTTCAACTTGCCCAGAATCTCCCAGCGTCCGAGTTCTTGAGACTGCTTGGCCTCATGGCATCCTGCATTCTTCTGGTGCCAGAGGCTCGTCTGCGGATGAGATCTTTGCAGTGGGCACTCAAGCTCCAGTGGTCTCAGTCCTCCGGCAGGCTATCAGACCCTGTTCAGGTTCCGCCCTCGGTCACCCAGGACCTTCTGTGGTGGGCCGTCGAAGGCAATCTGATGACGGGGGCCCCATTTTGGCTGCCCTGGCCAGAGGCGACGATCGTGACGGACGCATCCCTGATGGGATGGGGAGCTCATGCCAACGAGTTGACAGTCAGCGGTCGTTGGTCTCCGTCGGAGTCCAGACTCCATATCAATCTGTTGGAGCTGAGGGCCGTCAGGCTAGCCCTGAAGGCTTTTCTGCCGACTGTGCGAGGAAAGAGTGTCCTGATTCTAACGGACAACACAGTGGCCATGCACTACCTCAACAAAATGGGGGGGGGGCAGGGTCACTTCCTCTGTGCAGGGAGGCGATGCAGCTCGAGTTCTGGGCCATCCAGCAGGAAGTTTCGATCTCGGCTGTTCATCTGGCCGGAGACGGCAACGAGACGGCGGACGCTCTGAGCAAGCGTTTGAGACAAGCTGTGACGAAACAGACTTTGTCTCGTTGGATTATTTTAGCTATCTCCGAGTGTTACCGCTTGGCGGGTAAGGACCCTCCGCCCGGCTTGCGGGCCCATTCTACCAGGGGAGTGGCTGCGTCTACTGCCCTGCAGAGGGGTGTTCCTATTCGTCACATCTGTGATGCAGCCACCTGGGCTTCAGTACATACTTTTGTACGTCACTACTCCCTCGATTCCATCAGAGGGCAGGATCTGGCCTTTGGCAAGGCAGTCCTATATTCCGCAATTTGATTGGGCATGCTAAATTTGTGTTCTAAATTCTGTTCCCACCTCTTTGCTTGGTACTGCTTTGGGAGTCTGTCATAGATATGGAATACGTCGGAGGACCCAATCCCCTCGAAGAACAAGTTACTTTCTTACCTGGTAACGTTCTTTCGATGGGATGGTCCGACAACGTATTCCATATCGCTCCCTCCCTACCTTCCCCGCTGCAGAATTTCTTTTGCGATTGCAGCTTGCGTTCCGCAAGGCCTTGTGTGTCTGACTAGCAGAAAACTGGTGGCACACGTTCTGGGGGAAAAAACTATAACTGAGGCTATGGGCTTCGTACGTCCTACTTATCACATCAGGTGACGTCGGCCGTCGGAGGAGGTCCTCGGGGACGGCACATCGACGTCATCGACGCAGACGCCGAAGATTTTCTGAAGCAGCACAGCTCTGGACATTACCTGTCATAGATATCGAATACGTCGTCGGACCATCCCATCAAAAGAATGTTACCAGGTAAGAAAGTAACTTGTTCTTCTCAAATAATCACCCTCCCCACTCATGAGAAGGGAAGGACCCTTTATTGGGTAGCAGAATCAAACTGCAACATCTCAGTAAATGGCATTACACCTCAAACATGGACAGACCATTACCGTATCGAGTTTCAGCTTACTACAGCCTCAGCTCATAACAAAACGTGCCCCACAGCACCTTCATGCCTCACCAGAAACAAGCAGAATATCACGGCTGAGGCAATCACGCCCCTTATTATCCCGACTCTTAATGCCTTACCCAACGTCCATGATCAAAGCTTTTGACTCAGTAGCTCCTCTCAAAATGTGCAAAGGAAAACCATGAGCCCATGTGAATTCTTGGTTTACCCCTGAGCTAATATTGCTCCGCACTGAAAAAAGAAAACTAGAAACTCTTTGGAAACTTACACCCTCCCATGAGAACAAAACGAATTTAGTTTCCATCTCTACCAAATATGAAAAGAGATAATTTGTACCAAACGCGAGACCTATAATAACAATAAATCATAATAAGAATTATTCTCTCCAAATCATTGGCATTAGCACAATCACCTTACACCCTATACCCGTAGATCAGCAGCAGACTGGAAAGAATGGACAATTTCCTCCCATAAGGATGAACACACCAGGAGAAATTCATATAACCCCATGAAATATTCAGATAAGGTGACCAGAACTCAACTTAAACCTGGTTATCCCTTTACACACACTTCCCCTAATCTCAAAGGAAGGTTTACACTCTCACCTCATCTCCCCCTTCCCATTTCCAAGAAATACTGAGACAAGGAGAAGGCCACTAAGATCAATGAGGATTACTGATGGGAATAACATTGGGGGAAAGTAAGGGCAACCAACTCTATAGAAAACCACTGTCTGACTAATAGTTAGGCATGGGTAGGTAACCATTCACACAGGGACGTCACTTCACCAAAATGCCAGGGGTAGCGGAAGTGACATCACACGACCCTTGACCCCCTGATGACATCACAGGAAGTGATATCATTTGACCCCACCCCAAAGTGATATTGCGGGAAGCGATGGAACATGACCTTTCACCTGTTGACAAAACAGGAAGTGGCATCACATAGCATTGTACACTATGAAAAATATGGTTACGATATCACTATATTGTGATGTACATTTCATTCAATAATGGATCGCCATATGTACCGTTAAGATCAGTGTGTATAGGCCCATATTACCAAATTACTGTGAATGCAAGCAGACGTCCATGACCAAATGATAATGATGTGTTAGTATATAGCACTTGCGCTTTACATAAAAGTAATATACACCCAATATCACCCAACCTGTGTTGGTACCCATTTATTGACCTCGGAAGGATGAACGGCTGAGTTGAGGCGTTTAAGAACAGACTAAATCAGTGACTCACCCCCTGAAGTGTGCCTGAAATAAACCTTTAATGATTCAAGCAATTATTGTATAGAATTCCAGAAAGACACATGTTTTGACATTCCTATTCTTTCTTATTTAGGGTCAGTGCTGAAAGTGTTAGACTTGTGGCACTCCTGTTCTTATTTTTCTTCATTTTTTAAGGGGTCTGAACAAGAAAGCTAGCCGCCACTCCAGATTTAAAGAGCCACATGGTGCTGGCCACAGCCCAGGAGCTTGCATTACAAAAAAATAAAATAAAAAGATATATATTTTTTTTTAGAGGTCGCAAGGGAGACCCCAGAGGTCAGAGGTTGCAAAAGAGACCTCAGAGGTCGCACTTGCGACCTCTGGCGACCCCCAAATGACGTCCCTGTTGAGGGTAGCACCTTCCACGTACTGTACTCCTGATAAATACATGTTTGAGTATGTGGTTAAGGTCCCACATACAAATGGAAGGTAGCACCTTCCATTTTGAAGTGAAGTTGAAGTCAAGTTCCGTCCTTGGAGCGTTGCGCCTTCCGGTGAAGAAGTGAGTGAAGTATGTGGGTATGGCATGCAACAATGTTGGAGGGTCGTGCCTTCCTGTAATGAAATGAGTGAAGTAGGTGGCTAAGGTGTCCCACAAATAGAGGGTTGCGCTCTCTGTTTGTGTGAGTGTGGCTATGCTGTCACATGGATTGGGTGGTCGCGCCTCCAGTCGTAGAAGTGTGTGTGAGCAGAGTGTAACAAACAGGTAAGGGATGTGTATCCCGAGATTTAGAAGTGTGCTGAAAGGAAGTTCGCAAATGGAGTGAGGGGGGGACGCGCTTCTAGCATGTTTATCAAGTGTGTTGGGGAATTCCACAAAAGTGTTTATAGAGTTGCATCTCTCTTTAAAAGGATGCACAGTTAGAGTGTTCCCCTTGTGGATCTGTGAGTGTGTGTGCAAAGAGGGAGATGTGTTGTGATGTGCTTTATGTGTATGTGGTATCTTGGGAAGAAAGGGAGATGTGTTGTATTGTGCTTGCAAGGTATGCATGTGCTGAGAGAATGTTTATATGCTACAGTGGAATGTTAGTGTGTGAATACTGTGTCGAGGTTCCATCCAGTGTCAGTTGAGAGAAGTCTGCCTGGGTGATGGGACCCAGTGGTTTGCTCTGTAACATCTTAAAGAGACCTGTAAGAAAGCTTATATGAAGTTACTTACCTGAGTGTCCAAGGAGGCCGCTTTGTTACAGTGAGGAATGTCCCCACTATTAAAGCAGACATGAAAGACCTAACTTCAGACTTTGGTGCTATTACTAAGAGGATTGATCCCCAACTTTGAGCTCTATTATCTGGCGGGCCAACTGAAACATGTAATACAGTGGATGGCGGACGATGCAGCCACAGATACCCACCTACTACAGCCCAGAAACTCCCCATGGCTGCTTAGAGACTTACTCTGGACTGAGTCGGAGAGGAGTCACCGAGACTCATACCTAATTCACCTGGGCATCCGTACCTGGAAGAGGGCCTGCAGAATCGCCAACCTGGCGGACCCCTACTCCCCACAAATTCCAATAGCCGCAATGATGTCACACAGACCAGAAGACCTGAAAGTGATCAGGAACATATGGGAACCCCTAGGCGTAGCCACCCTGGGAGACCTGGTAGACGACCGAGGCATTCTCAGTTTCACCGAACTGCAAGAAACTACGGGAATACCGCCCGGTCAATTCCTCCTACACGGGGCAGCAGCGAACAAACTCACAAAACGATGGCCAGAGATGGAGACCCTTGACACCGGCCACGAACCCATCGAGAACCTACTAAGTGCGGCGGAGGGAGGCCACGAAACCTCGAGGCTCTACGAAACTCTACTGAACTGTGCCACGCAACAAAGTCTCAAGAGTAGAGATAAGTGGGAACTTGAACTCGGCGAGAGATTCGAAGACAAAGAGTGGGATGCAGTGACGCGCTACCACAAAAAAGTATCCCGGAACTCACGGTTCCAGCTCATACAATTTTACATTATTCATAGGGCTTACCTCACCCCACGTGTCATCTCCAGATTCAACGACACGAGCGCCGCAGCATGTCCCAAATGCCTGGATCCCGCTGCGGGGATGGCCCACATGTTCTGGGGATGCCCGGCAATCCAAACCTTCTGGTCACAGATCCAAACCAGGGCAGCTAATGCGGACATAACGCTTGACGTGCAATCCCCCAAAGCCTGCATCCTGGGCCGATACCCCAGGAACAAAAAAAACAGGTCACTGAACAGACTCAAAGACCTCATGTACATCTTAGCAAAAAGAAGAATTGCTATGGCCTGGAAAAGCCCCAAGGCACCCGATGTGGCAACGTGGTGGGAGGACCTACACAGATGGACCACAGCCGAGACGGGAGCATGGGAACTGGCGCAAAGACACCAGAAAATCGACACCTCGGATGATCTACTGCAGTGGGTGGCTCTTACGGTGTCCTTGTTCCACCCCAAGGAAGACAGCTCCACCGATGGAGACATAGACAGCACAAACTGACCTGGAGGCGCAAGACTGCAGCACGTGGTTATGGACTTGGTCGGGGGGGGAAGGTGGGAGGGAAATGGACCAATCCCCCATTGGCTTGGGGGACACTATGTTTGTATGTTCTTATTGTTAAGAAAATAATAAAGAAATTTAAAAAAAAAATACTAAGAGGATTGATGAGGTGGAGAGGATCTCGAGACTGGACACAGGGACGTCATTTCACCAAAATGCCAGGGGTAGCGGAAGTAACATCACATGACCCTGACCCTTGATGACATCACAGGAAGTGATGTCATTTGACCCCACCCCGAAGTGATATCGCGGGAAGCGATGGAAAACGGCTTTTCACCCGTTGGCAAAACAGAAAGTGGCATCACATAGCATTGTACACTACGAAAAATATGGTTACAATATCACTATAGTGTGATGTACATTTCATACAAGAATGGATCACCATATGTATTGTTAAGATCAGTGTGTATAGGCCCATATTACCAAATTACTGTGAATGCAAGCAGACGCCCATGACCAAATGATGATGTGTATTACGCTTAAGCGCTTTATATAGAAAAAATATGCACCCAATATCACCCAAACTGTGTTGGTACTCATTTATCGACCTCAGAAGGATGAAAGGCTGAGTTGAGGCGTTTAAAACAAACTAAATCATTGACTCACCCCCTGAAGTGTGCCTGAAATAAACCTTTAATGAGTTTAGCAATTATTGTATTGAATTCCAGAAAGACACATTTGGTATTTCTATTCTTTCCTATTTAGGGTCAGTGCTGAAAGTGTTAGACTTGTGACACTCCTGTTATTATACATATATATTTTTTTTAAGGGGCCTGAACAAGAAATCCAGCCACTCCAGAGGTAAAGAGCCACATTGTGCTAGCCACAGCCCAGGAGCTTGCATTAAATAAATAAATAAATAAATAAATAAATAAATAAATAAATAAATAAAAACATGGGTTTGTTTTGCTTTTTTTTTTAGAGGTCGCAAGGGAGACCTCAGAGGTCGCAGTTGCGACCTCTGGCGTCCCCTAAATGACATCCCTGCATTCACACCTGACTCCACTTGACTGTGTGTTCAGCTATAAAAGGTGTGGTCAGTCACAAACTTGAGCGAGCTGGGGACGCAGAGAGGTCCAGTAAAGCCCAGAAGCGGAGAGAAGCAGGAGCTGCAGGCAGGAGGAAGACGGTGCGTGGAGACGCTGACCTGGTGTGTGTGGGCTGCATCGTGGCGAAGGAGCAGTGCCTCCAGGGAGCCAGAGAAGTGCTACCTGCGTTACGCAGGCAAGGACCAGCAGCATGCTTGTTCCCTTGGGCCCAGTGCCTGTTAGGGAGAATTCTCATTTATGGCTAATTTCCCTTACCTAGTGAGTCCCTCAGCAGCTTTGCTGGATTTCTGGCGTTTATTTCTTCCACATGGTAAGAGTGTGAGCCTTTTCACCACTCTTACAGTGTATTTCTTTGTGTGTTGTACTTTTTGTTCTCATGGGCTATGGAGTGTCACCAACTCCCTAGGCATCATCTTTTTACTTGTGTGTCACACAGCTCCTTCAGCGCAGTGACACAGGGTTGTCTTTGAGACTTCCCCATGACTCAATTTTTTTGGGGCTGACTACTGTCCCCCAGAAACAGGTAAAGTTGCCATTAACTTTATGTAGTCACTTAAACTACAGACCCAGTACCCCCCATCTTACATGGTAGGATCTCTGGCTTGAGAGCCTGGGAAAGGGACCACACCCCACCCTCATCTGGAACCTCCATCGTGTCCTGGCTTTGGGTCACCTCTGTCCGAGTTTCCCCCTTTCTTTTGAAGACACTGGAATTACGAGTGACGGACGTCGTGCCACCCGAGGCCGTCACCATTGACCCCTTCACAGCCACCATGTCCATCAGCTCTGGCTCGTATGTCAGTGACAGCTTCCCGTGTGGGTGCCGGTTGTTAGGCAGAAACCTGTGCAGTTCCCTTAGGGACCACTGCAAAAGGCTTAAGACTACAGGTGTTGTTAGTAAACCCAATTGGTAGCAGTCTGTACCACCCAGATTTACCTGGTAGCTGTGGCTGAGCAGCCAGACTTCTCTCAAGAAGAGTTTGACAGTATATAGAGTATACAGGATAGGTACCAAAATACAGTAGCACAAGCAAACACTGACCAGAGCTTTGGTATCAAAGTATATAATTATTTATTTAAAGACACACTTAGAAACACTCCAGCACTATTATTGTAAGCAAGTTCAAAACACAGTCACTATTAATATATATATACATCCCTTATTTCTTATTGGACAAGTCTTAGTTAACACCACTTATTTTCAGACAGAGGTGAGCGCTTAACTAAAGATGGCACTCCAATAAGTTGTAAAAAAAAGGGAGGGAAAAGGCAGAAATTAGAAAAGCACACAACACAATACTTTAGAAGCACCCAGCAAGGCAGGAAAGTCAAAGTCTACTTGTGAGCAAAAAGTTCAGAGGCCAGGCTCCCTCTTAGAGAGAGTAGAACACCAATGCGCCCAAGATCACACAGTTTAAAAGGCTTGAAAAGTCTTGCAGGGAGTTCAAAAAGGAATTAGTTCAGCTCAGAAAAGTTCAGTTAGCCAGCCTAGGGCCAAACCAAGTGGTAAGTTGAGGATTTAAGAGACACCCCACACAGACCATTGCGAGGGAGGCCAGGCAGTCACAGTACCTTGAAAGTGGAGAGAATCCTCCAGCGGGGGCAGTTGTTCCTGGCAGCGGGTGCAAGTCACGGCGTTGTCCAGAGGAAGAGAAGATCTCGACGTGGAGGAAAGCTGAAGGTCGTTGCACTGCCAGGGAAGAAACCAGCCGCGGAGTTCTCCGGTTAAAAGGTACTACCCTTTTATTCGCGGTAGTGGTAAAACGTGGTATCCCGGTTGCCGGGGTGCTTGGCACAGGCAAGGCAGCCACGAGATGATCCGGGGAGGCGAAAAGGCAGGCAAACTGGTTATCCCCACCAGTCAAAGGAAGAACACTCTCCGGGATGAAGATCTCCTCTGTCGTTGGAAGAAGTGGTGAGGCGGTTCGGCAGGGCTCCACCGGTGGTGTCGTCGTTGCAGATCGGCTCAGCTTCTCCCTCTTTGGATTCTTTGGTCCTGTGGCGACTTCTGAAGTCCCAAAGCCCTGCTTTTATGCAGAAAACCCCCATTCATCAGTCCTAGCTCTCACTCAAACATGCTAAGTGGTGAGCCGGGCGGCTCACCATTGGGCCAATCACACAAGAGTGCGACTTGAGTTGCCGAGGCAACTCAGTCCAGGGTGCCTAAACCCCCCTCCCACACATCCTGTAGACCCAGACAGAGTGGCACCACTTTTGGAGGCTTCTGTGGAGAAGCCCGCCAAAAAGTGGAACAAAGGGCTCGACTTGGGTTGGAGTCACAGAAGAGAACACAAACGCCATTTTAGAATCGAGTCCTGGCAAAAAGTCCCAACCGGGGAATAAATATTAAATAAATAACCCAGCAATATCTTTAACATTGCACCAAAAGTGCCCCCTCGAAAAACAGACCCAGGGGCAATCTAATTACCCCTACCAGTACTTCCACAATATGATGGTTTGTACTGGTTCTGTTCCCAATTTAAGACTAGTAAAGTCAATGGTGACTTTACATGCCCTGGGAGACAGTAGTCAGTCCCAGGGTATGGAGTCTATGTTTGGGGGTCACTATGACACCCCTGTGTTACTGCACTGAGGGTGCTGTGTAACACACTTACCAAAAACCACATGAAACTCTATGGAGTAAAAAAACCCCATAGCCCATAAAACACATTACAAAGTCAAAGGATATCTCAAATCATGTCTAAGAGTGGGAGAAAAAGAGTCTCACTTTTAGAAGGAGAAAGAATTAAACCCCAAAAATCCAGCAAAGCTGCTGGGGAACTCACTAGGTTTGGGAAATTCACCTTAACAGAGAATTCTCCCTAACACCGTTTCTTTATAAGTACCTCATCCCCTGGAACAAACTGCTGAGGCCTGAGTCCCCTCCAAAGGTTCTGCTGTTCCGTCCTTAGTCTCCGGTCCCGTTCCACTTGGTGGTCATCAATCACAGCTGGCTCCTTCTCCCCCATCTCGGGCAACAGCTCTCGGGCACCGTCTGAATCGAGCTTTCGCAGGCGCCACCCCGCAGATGTGTGCGGGGTGGCCCTGTACACCCGCAGAAACTGGTAGAACGCCCTCTGCAAACACGAGCCTTGTCCCTGTGCGATGCGGAACACCTTATTGAGAGTCCCTATCATTCTTTAGGCCTCGCCATTTGCCCTGGGCCATAGCGGGGTGACCTTCCTGTGGTGGATCCCTTAGCCCTCCATCAGCCTGGCAAAGCTCTCCCCTTGGAAGGGTGCTCTGTTGTCTGAACACAGTACCCTGGGGAGCCCGTGAGCGGCACAGATCTACTCTATCGCACCACCACATTTTCAAAAGCCACAGAGTCAACAAACTCCCCTTCAGGGTACCTGGACCACTTATCCATCACGACCAGGAAATGTATGCCACGGGTCGTGGAGCCAAAGTCTGCAAGAACCACCTCCCACTGTTTTGTGCCGTGTGGCAGGGTTTCAATGACCGGCTCCCTTTGGGCTGGTGACGCCGCCTGACACCATACACATGACGCGAAAAACTCTTCCACACGCCTCTCCAACTCTGGAAACCAGACCTTCTGGCACAACCAGGCTTTTTTTTGGCCACGTCTTGATGTCCCTGGCGGGCCAACTCAATGACCTGTTGTATCTGCACCTGTGGGACCAGGATCCGGTCACCCCTGAGCAGAACGTCCGCTCATCTCACACTTTCCACTGCTGTTCGAGGGTGACTTTGGCCTCCTGCATCCGCTGTGCAAGAGTGTCCAGCACAGCCTTGCACGATCCTTGCTGAATTGCTGACTTCAGGATGAGGAAGCATTCATCCTGGGCCGCCGCCTGCTAAGTCGTCCAGCGGCACTGATTTGGGAGTCGCTGCCTCCACCACCAGTCGGACGTGAGCATCCGCCTCCTCGGCACAGGTGTCCTCCCGATCTTCAGGGACCCCTCTAGGGTGGCAAACTAGATAATCAGCCGCATTGTTGCTCCCGGGCCGGTAGACAAGCGAGACTCCATACTCCAGTAACGCCAACATCCACCGCTCAATCCTCACAGGGGGCTTTGAGGACCAGCCTGCCAAGATGGGCAGCAAGGGTTTATGGTCAGTGATTACTGTCACTGGTGGTCCTAGGACGTATATCCGAAGTGCCAACAGCCCCACAGGACAGCCAGGGCCTTCCGCTCAATCTGGGAGTACCGTTTCTCGGTCTCCGAGAGGGCCTTGTTGGCATACGCCACTGGCCGGAAACCCAAATTGGCGTCTAGTTGGGTCAAGGCCGCCCACAGGCCAAATGGGCTGGCGTCCACTACAATCTCTGACTGCAGGGCTGGGTCGAAGAAGGCCATGGTGTCTTCAGCTGTAAGGGCACTTTTGATGTCTTCAAATGCCGCCTGTTCCAGCGGCCCCCACTGCCACGTGATGTCATTCTTTGTGAGGGCTCACAATGGTTCAAACCGAGAGGCCAAGTTATTAATAAAACGGCCACATTACTTGACCATGCCGAGAAAACTCTGCACCTCCGACACTTTCTCTGGTGGTCACACCTCCATAATGTCTTTAACCTTGAGGGGTTCAGGTGACGCACCTCCCTCCTTAAACACAAACCCAAATAATTCAATGGTTTTCTTGAGGAACTCACACTTGTCGCAGTGCAGGGTCAGGCCAAGTGACTGGAGCCGCTCAAACGTCTTGGCCAACTTATGTAGGTGTTCCGTTTCTGACTTGGCAAAGACTAGAATGTCATCACTTATGTTGAGTACGCCATCCAGGTCCGCAAGGGCGCTGTGTATGATATTTTGAAACACTTCCGCTGCAGAGGACACCCCAAAACTCAGTCTTTTGTAACGGTACAACCCCCGATGGGTGGTGAATATGGTGATGTACCGTGAGTCAGGGTGTAACACCACCTGGTGGTACCCAGCTCTTAGGTCCAATTTAGAAAAGAAACGGGCACCCTGTAGCTCTATGATGATATTATCGATGGTGGGCGTCAGATGCCGCTCTCTCTTGATGGCCTTTTTGGGGAGCCGCATATCGACGCAAATCCTCACCGAGTCCGACTGCTTTGGCTTCCTGGCAGTGAGTGTTAGGCAGAATCCTGTGCACTACCCTTAGAGGGACCACTACACACAATTAAAGGGATGGTCTAGTAAAAATTTTTATTTCAAAAATAAATAGGCCACATTAAAAAAAAAAATACTAGCATCCTCCGTTTTAAAACTTCCTATGTAAAATTTTGAGCTATTCAAGCTCAAAATTCGAAAAAGCAAGCACAGGGGCGCCGCCATTTTGTGAAATGGAGGCCCTCCTGTGCTGGCTTTTGCTTTTGCGGCACTAATGAAGGAAAAGCCAGCCAGCTGTAGTAAACAAAGTCTACCGCTGGGTGGCTTTCCCTTCATTAGTGCCGGGACTCGGAGGACGCGGACCGGAGACCAGAGCAGGAAAGCTGCAGCTGAATCTCGGTAAGTGCTATTTATTTTTTTTACAAAAAATAAGCACTAGCTGCGTTTTTTTTTCTAAGTTTTCCGGGCTGGAGGAGCCCGGAAAACTTAGAAATAAAACCGCAGCTTTAAAAACGTTGTATTTATGTTTGCGGTCGCTTTTGAAGCGACCGAGACCCAAAGTGAAAGCCACAGCAGGCAGAAACACACGCGGTTGTGTTTACATGCCGCGTAGTGTTTCTACCTGCAGCTGATTTCTCATTTGGGGCTCTCGGGCTCCCCGTGGGGAGCCCGAGAGCCCCAAATGGGAAATGCTACGTTGTCTGCCTGAATCTTCTTTTCCATTTGGGGCTCTCGGGCTCCCCGTGGGGAGCCCGAGAGCCCCAAATGGGAAATGCTACGTTATCTGCCTGAATCTTCTTTTCCATTTGGGGCTCTCGGGCTCCCCGTGGGGGAGCCCGAGAGCCCCAAATGGAAAAGCAGATTCAGGCAGACACAACGCGGTTGTTTTCCGCAACGCCGCGTTGTGTTTGCCTGAATCTGCTTTTCCATTTGGGGCTCTCGGGCTCCCCGTGGGGAGCCCGAGAGCCCCAAATGGGAAATGCTACGTTGTCTGCCTGAATCTTCTTTTCCATTTGGGGCTCTCGGGCTCCCCGTGGGGAGCCCGAGAGCCCCAAATGGAAAAGCAGATTCAGGCAGACACAACGCGGTTGTTTTCCGCAACGCCGCATTGTGTCTGCCTGAATCTGCTTTTCCTTTTGGGGCTCTCGGGCTCCCCGTGGGTAGCCCGAGAGCCCCAAATGGAAAAGCAGATTCAGGCAGACACAACGCGGTTGTTTTCCGCAACGCCGCGTTGTGTCTGCCTGAATCTGCTTTACCATTTGGGGCTCTCGGGCTCCGGGGAGCCTGAGAGCCCCAAATGGTAAAGCAGATTCAGGCAGACACAACACGGTTGTGTTGGAAAACGCTGCGGTTTTAAAACCGCAGCGTTTTCTAACACAATAACGTTATATTTATGTTTGCGGTCGCTTCAAAAGCGACCGCAAACATAAATACAACGTTTTTAAAGCTGCAGTTTTATTTCTAAGTTTTCCGTGCTCCTCCAGCCCGGAAAACTTGGAAAAAAAAACGCAGCTAGTGCTTATTTTTTGTAAAAAATAAATAAATAGCACTTACCGAGATTCAGCTGCAGCTTTCCTGCTCTGGTCTCCGGTCCGCGTCCTCCGAGTCCCGGCACTAATGAAGGGAAAGCCACCCAGCGGTAGACTTTATTTACTACAGCTGGCTGGCTTTTCCTTCATTAGTGCCGCAAAAGCCAGCACAGGAGGGCCTCCATTTCACAAAATGGCGGCGCCCTTGTGCTTGCTTTTGAGCTTAAATATCTCAAAATTTTACATAGGAAGTTTTAAAACGGAGGATGCTAGTATTTTTTTTTTAATGTGGGCTATCTATTTTTTAAATAAAAATTTTTACTAGACCATGCCTTTAAGACTACAGGTGGCAATACAAGTTTTACCTTTGGTACAAGTCTGTACTACTATGTCAGAGTGGTAGCAGTGGCGGAGCAGCCAGGCTTATCTCAAGAGTATATGAGCAATAGCAGAGATTACACAAAGGGACCACAATTACTGTGACTCAAGCAAACACTGACTCAAGGTTTCAGGTAGAGAAATATAAGTACATTTATTTTTAAACCATTCGTTATAAACACAACACTTCTATTAAACTTCAATAAAAGCCACACGTTAAATACACTACAACTAACCAATTCACTTTGTACAGTAAGTCTCAAGGTAAGTACCCTGTGTTTGAATGAACCGGTGTTACGGGCAAAACGCGTTACCGCGAATACGATTACGATCACTTTTTGACAGTTCGGTCTACTAAATAAATGCGTATCCGTGACATGAAATGCTACCTGGGCAAAACACACTTAGCACCTGAGATACTCAGAGGGAGTTGGAGGCAAAAATCACAGGCAATATTTTGGTTAGGCAGACAGAATCGAGAAACACAGAGACAGGAGTTCAAAAGTCAAAGGGCCGGAGCCAGGGACAAAAAACGCCGGGGCCTGTTGCCGAAGATCACACAGTCAGACAGTTCACGATTCAATGTAGCCAAAAAGTACTTTGATATTGTCAATGTTCGGAAGCAAAAGTTATAAGAAGGAGGGAAGACGAGGGCAAGTCTTGGAAATGAAGAAAGGGGGTTCACCCAGTTTCCTCAAGTACAACACAGTACCTTGTTCCAATGGTGCAGCTGGTGCCCTGGCAGTTGTTCCTGTTGGTTTCCCTCAGACCCACGATTCCTGGAGCTTCGTTGTGAAGGAGGACGTCTGAAGTGGGTCTGCACCACACAGGGATGAAGCCGGCAGCAGCGACGAAGAATAAAAGGTGTGCTCCTTAAAAACAGGAGAGGGTCTTCAGATGGCTATCCGGACTACTACAGCAGCGTGCAGCGATTTCGATCAAGGAAGAGGTTCCTCTGGCTGTAGAAGATGAGCTGGTTCTTCCCACCAAGCTCAAGGGAAGAAGACTCAGGACTGGATCTTCTCTAAGTCGTTGAAGGTAAGATAGCTCAGGACTGCAGCAGGGCTTCACCGGGACGGGGTTTGCAGCAGCCGTCGTTCTCTCCGCTTCTCTTCGGTTCCTTTTAGTTCCAGTGGCGACTCTCTGACTTCCATCCCAAGAGACCTTCCTTTTATGCGAAAAAAACCCATTCACACAGCCTGGATGTCAATCACCCAGCAGGGGGGTTGTCCAGCCAGGACAACTACCCTGGCCAATCATCACAAAGTGCGACTTCAATTTCCTAGGATACCCTGTGCAGGGGGTGACTACACCCCCCCCCCCCCACATTCAGCCCACCTAGACACCCAGGCGCCTAGTGGAGGGCTTCTGAGCAGAAGCCCGCCAAAAGACAGTGAACAAAGAAGGCGAACCTAGTTTGCGGCGCAAAGTAAAACACAAGAAGGACTTCAACAAAAAGAAATGGCGAATAAACCCAACCGGAGCCAAAAGAAAGACGATTTGGTCAAGCATGGTTTATGTTCGAGGCTAATATAATAGCCAAGAACAGTACCACGTTTATCTAATATAATCGTGGTAGAAAAGTTAGGGTAGATACCACTGCCACCAGCCAAGTCTAAATGTTAAGAGCGAAACAATGCTCTAGGAGGTACAGATATAAAGGGATACGAAATAACCCTTTCCAGTACTCCATGGAACATGGGGTGTACTGGTAGATTGACTAAGTAAAGTTAATGGTAACTTTACCCTTTTCTGGGGGACGTTAGTCGCCTCAGAAATGGAGTCGAGGGAAGTCTCAAAGACAACCCTGTGCCACGGCACTGAAGGTGCTGTGTGACACACAAAAAGAAGGGGGGTACTGAAGTGGTGTACTTCAGAGTCCACAATCACAAAAAACAGGTAGAAACACATAGCAAAACACAGGTAAGAGTGGGGGAAAAGCTCTCACTCTTACCAAGTGGAAAAAAAATCAACTCCAGAAGTCCAGAAAAGCTGCTGGGGGACTCACTAGGTGAGGAAAATTAGCCATAGAGGAGAATTCTCCCTAACAGTGACGATGGGGGGGACACACGGGGCTGGGCCTCAACCTTCTCGATGATGTTGAGGCTGACCAGATTGTCCAGCTCTTTACCTACCAAGTCTAGCAAATGGAAAGGCATACGTTGATGTTTCAGAGCGATGAGTTGAATCGACTCATCAATGTGCAGTCTTACAGGATCCGGTGCCATCCGCCCAATCCCCTCAAACAGTCGGGAGTACTTGTCCAGTAACGTTTCAATGTCTTCTACATACAAAGAGTATACAAAACTGACAATCCCCAGGGCCTCTGCCACCGCGCAGCTCAACAGAGTATTGCTGCTTGCGGTTGTGACGTAGAAGCAAGCTCTTATCCAAGAGTCGCCATGTCCTACATCAGCCACAAAGGCACCGTTGACTGGAATCTGTTGCGACCCCCCAAACGTAAATATTCGTGCCCAGGGGGGCTGCCAACTGCGGGTGACACTCCATGGCGTCATAATGTTCTCTTGCCATGACGTTTACGGAGGCCCCAGTGTCTACCAGCACAGGGACAGAGGAGTCATTCACCGTGACTAGACAACTCGGCTGTTGCCTGTTCTTAGAGCGCAGGGCACCCACACTGGACACAAAGAAAATGTTCTCCTCCTCTTCCTCTTCATCCTCTTCGAGTTGAATGCCCTCTTCCCCCTGGTCCACCAGGGCGACATTGGGCGGGTGCGATTGATGAAAATAGCCAGACTGGACTGGACCTCTTGGCACTACCACTGGCAGAGGAGCTCTACACCTGCGGGCATAGTGATCGGCCAGACCACACCGGCCACACGCTTTCCCCGCAGCCAGGCATTCCACAGGGTGGGACAAGTCATACCCACACTCGAGGCACGAGTCCCCTGACCTTCTGACACCTCGGCCTACAGCACACACCTCTTCTGCTTTGCCAGGCCGCACCCCGGCCTCCATCCTGGATGCCCTCACCTCAGAAACTTCCTGGCACTGAACCAGCTCAAGAATACAGGGCAAGGTGATGCCTGGCTCCCGCAGTACCTGTCTGCGTAGCTTGCCAGATGCACACCCCTGGATCAGCTGGTCTCTGACCATCATGTCAGGGATGTCCCAGGCGCTTGTAACTGACAGCCAGCACAGTTGGCCATAGAAGTTGTCCAGTGTTTCATCGTCCTTCTAACGGGTAGACCTCATCACGAAGCGCTCATATTCCACATTTGCCTGGGGCAAGAAGTGATTGTGAAGAGCAGCCTTCGCCGCACCGTATGAGGTATCAGCAGGTTGAAGGGATTCAAACACTTTGTGTACCGCAGGTCCAGCAGATTACAAGAGTGTTGCCAGCTTACTGTCCTCATTTGTTTCCATGGTAGCTCGAAAGTACATATCCACCTATTCCATCTGGATGTCAAACTCAGGGATTGGTTGTAGCGCCCCTGGTGGTCTCATCTGGACCATCATTTGAGGCACAGGTGGCGGAGGCACAGGCGCAGCTTGGTCAGACTGATCGTTCGTGGCTGTGAGCGCACAGGCATCCCACTTAAATTACAGATGGGGCCGCAACTCACCCAGACAGTCTTCTTCCAGAAGAAATGGATGGAACGGCAGGCTACTTTGTTCTTCACCTCCACCAAAACCAAGAAAAACAAGCCCTGGGGGCATATGCAGCATGTGAGTCCAAACACATATGCAGGGTATGGCAGGAGAAACCACAGGAGATGATTGAGATACCCCAGTGGCTCAAAAAATGTTGCTGGTTGGGCCTATGGGACCAACAAAGAAAATAGCAGGCCTCCCCCAGCACCTCACATCAACTCGACGAAATGTTGCAATCCAAAACTCAAAATTGAACTCACGACGTGCAGTGCGCCCAGAGACAGCTGCCCGCTGCTGAAATATCCCAAAATTTGGTCTGGATGGGACACAGGCATCCTTTTACAGGGCCGCAACCATCCCAGACCTGATCATCAAAATGGCCTCCGAGCCGCGTGTTGCTTTCCCTTTTCGCGGCATGGAAATAGTGAAAAAAGACCTATGATGAGGAAAAAACTTCACTTCTTTTATCACCGCCGTGCCCGGGTATGGATGCGACCTCGTCGCCACCGTTGTGGGTCAATCAGGGCCATGCGTGATGCTGTGAGACTCCTCCCGCTACAGACTCACACATAGCTCGCTGTATGCAGTTCGGGCTCCCCGGTCGCTCTGACGCGGCCGGGTACGCCCCGTTTATTTATAGGCATGCAGCCCCACACTGGTTCTCTCTAGGTTGGACTATTGTAACAGCCTCTTTCGAAATCTACCTGCCTCTACTCTCCACCCTCTGCAACAAATCCAGAACAGGACTGCAAAACTTGTCCTCAAGCTCTGGGATCGTATCTCTCCAGCTCTGAAATCTCTCCACTGGCTCCCAGTGAATGCAAGGATTAAATTCAAAACCCTCTGCATTGTTGACAAGGCTTTCTGGCGCCTGGGTCCAAAATGCCTTTAGCTATCCCTCATAAATACATCCCCTCTCGAGCTCTTCACTCCTCTACCTCTAACTCTCTCAGGGTCAGTGGTTTTTCAAAGAAACGAGCTGGGGGTAGATCTCGGTCTCCGGCTGGGGCCTCCCTCTGGAACAGCCTCCCTGCCACTCTAAAACTTGAGGCGAACCATCTCCGGTTCCGGAAGCACCTCAGTACCTTCCTCTTTGCTTCTGCCTTCGCTCCCCCTCTCCCCTGCTGATCTGCTCACTTGGCACTGTGCACCTGGCCCCCTCTGTCCCCTGGGCCCCGGTACCTGCTCACACTGCCTCCTGGCCACTCCTTGCACTTGGGACTGTATCTGTAACCATACAGTTCCCCATCCCATTTTCCTCTTTTTCTGCACTTATCAGACTTACCCATTATGCTGCTGTAAACACAGCACTTGCCACTTACTGGCAGCACTACCACTGTTTATTGCCTACATTATTTATTTTTATTTATCATTTATCTGTTCTCCTCTGCTCTGCACTTTCCACTTTCCCCCTTCCATGCACTTTTTTCCTTTCCCTTTCCCATGCACATGCGCGTTACCAATGTCACTGGGCCTAGTAAGATCGTTGTTGTTTTCTCCCGTTTCCCCTCCCTTACCTTGTCGCGCTGTGAAACACTTGTGTATGAGCGCAATACAAATAAAATATCATATCATATGAAAGACATTTGAAGGTAGTTGGAATAACTACAAGGGGCCTGTGGAGAAGGTCTTATGAAAAGCTCTGTGGATTGAACTTATTTATGTGACATTGACCCAGTCGCTCCTGGTGAAAGACAACATGAAAACAATCCTGGTTTCTATTTTTGTTGAAACCAGTATTTTTCTTATTTTTGAAAAGACTTGCTATCACAATTTTGCATAAAATGAAGGCAAGCATAGGGTTTGACACAGACCGACTTTTACTTTGGACTCTTAGACAACGACGGCCATTAGAACATCGCTTGAGGGAGTTATACCTCTAGAGTTAAGGCCAGTCAGGCATTACTCCAACCCAGGAACCTTAGTAAATAAAGGTTTTCAAACAAACCCATTTGAGTCTGTCTCTCCCTTGATACCATGCCTGTCTCACACATCGTAACAGAGCTGTTCTGAAGATGCAGCTACTCACCAGAAACAATGGCAGCACTTCTAATAAACCAGAATTCAACAGCATTGGATTGTTCATAGATTCACATGCTTGAATAATGTCCTGTTGTAAGGCTGGGAATCCTTAGTAAACCATAAATGCATAGCAATAATGGAGAGGCTGAGGAGCCTCATCTGAAAGCCACATTAGATTGTTTCACTATCTTATTGCAACTTTATTTGCGGAGGAACGTCTACATTCCTAATTCCATGGGACATGATTGTCGCCTTTTCTACTACTGTTACTGCCTGCGTTCTACCAGCCAACTGAAGGTAGATTATTTCTTTCTTCCCTCCATTCCAGCACAGCCTTTACCCCTCATGGCTAAGAGTAAGATTAGGTCTTCGGCTCTACAAGCAGAGAAATCCCCATTCAAGGACTGTGCTGCTTGTGGAGAGACACATGTATATCTCAAAGACCCTAAAAAGTAGTGCATCGACTGCCTGCATCTAAACATACAACCCAGAATGCTGTAACATCTGCAAGTCGTTATCTACAAAGACGCTAACTGATGACGGGGACTTATCCTTTATATGCCAGAAACTCCAACATTGCCTTCGGGGGATGAGTCTGTGAAGATAGCTCCAAATTCCCCTCCAAGACACGTTCCTGAATAAAGAGGCGCTTCACAAGCCAAGATCTCCGAGGACAGGATCTCAACTTCCAAGAAAGTGAAGGCAAAGATAGTGGAATTTGGGGTGCAACAAACCTAAGCTGAGCTTTACCTGGCTCTTTGGGCGGCAAATCCCAAGCCTAAAATACTGTGCATTCTTATGAAGATTCGGAAGTGTGTTAGAAGGACTCATTGATGGGAGAGTTATCCATGAAAGACCCTCAACAAAAACATGGCATACGAAGCACTTGACAGGGGGGCCTGTATTGACTGCAAAGCCATCTGCATCTTTTAAAGTTTCCACTGCACATGGTCTGTCGACAGATACGTTTTCACCCACTTAACCCACAAGCACTTTGTTGGCGAGCTCCATGTACATGAGATCTTCGTCCCTCAATCTACCGTCTTCTGAGGCTGATAGGCTGGCGGTCTTTTCTTGTGCTATGCATTTATGGTTTAACAAGAATTCCCAGCTAGATGACTGATAATTATTCTAGCATGTGAATTTAGGATTCTAATCTGTGAAAAATACCAATGCCAGATAACTACATTTACAGTTAAGTCACTAAACCTTAAGTTGATAATCAACGTTTGACACCGTGGCAGTCCAGTTCCAAAATCAAATAAAATCCAAGTCACGTTTTGATACATGTTATTGAGCTAACTGAAAATATTATGCTGAGATGATGAACGTACTCTTCCTTAAGTCCCATAGACGTTTTTATCAGATGGTAGTTGCTAAGAAAATGAGAAACAAAAAAAGCCCAAACTGGAGAAAAATTTGACTTTTGACATTAAACTTCATTGGAAAATTCATTGCAAGAATAATATAGAATGCAGCCCTGGCACAACCACCTTTTCCACAGCACAATATTCATGAAATAACTTTCGCATAATATTCTAATGTAGAAAAAAGATACCAATGGATTTTTCTTAAGTGGCACAGGAGCATAGGATACAACCCACTTGAGCTCTTCTAGAAGGCTGAAACCTTGATAATTGGTGGTCTGCTCGAAAAATGCTTTCCACCTCCTGGCCACTAGCCCAATGTGGCAAGGAAGTGGGCCAGAAGTGGTTACTGGTGGTTCAGTCTGTTTTCTACCCCTACTGTGGCAAGGAGCAGCTCTGGGATTCACTTTGCTGTTGAGTCCTATAAAGAGGCTAGCCCAGCACGGAGTGTGGCGCAGGCAAGGAAGTGACCCAGAAGTGGTTAATGGTAGTTCATGGTGGGGCAGTTTGGGGCATCTGGCCCTATGGAGCTGCAAAGTAATTCTACTGAGGGCGTTTTCTGTTTTTCATCTGCCCCAACATATTTGAGCTATAAGGGGAGGGGCAAGGTGATTTTTGGTAACCCATAGTAGATCAAGTTGATCCAAACAGCTCCCCCCCCCCAATTATAGTTTGCTGCTGGAATGACCTGGCACCCCACCCAATCTGCAGTCCTACCTTATGTTTAGCACTGTGTTTACGGGACCTGGATTGTCAGAAAGCCTTGGTGAGTGTTGTTAAGCCAGTGGATGCTAGCGAGGAACTAAGAGCTCGTCTTCTGAATTAATAAATGTTTATTTAATGTTGTAGCTCAAAAAAGTAAAAAGCACAGAGGGGGTTGGGGGTGGGGGGGGTCCGCTGTTGAGCAGCCTGAGAAATCGCTGCCTAGCTGAACAGCTCTGCACGAAGCCGGCAATGTGGCGGTTCTATTACTCCCCTAACGCTGAAAGTGGGGTGCCCCACTAAACCAAATCCTGTGAAGACCGAGCAGCCCAGCGTGAAGATCGAGCACCACGCGGCCTGGGGTGCACAATGCAGCTGAGGCTGGTGTTCGCTCGCTACTGGCGGAGATACAGAGGTGCTTCTGGGACCGCAAGAACTTCCGGAAGGGGACTGCTCAGAACAGCCACCCGCCCGTCGCACTAGGGCTTACCCGGGGGCTCAATGAACGCCCACCGAACTCTCCCCCCCACCCGTAGAGCCTGCTTAGAGGTTCCTACATGCCGCGAGAAGACCCTCACGCTGATCTGGCAGGCGGGAGACTGCCGCCCTATCTGGCTGGTGCCGGCGACTTGTTTCCTTACTCCGCCAGCGGCCTCATACACAGCGCCAGGCGCCGCGGCCCTCCTCCACCACCTTGCTTACCCTCAGTGCCTGGTACATGAGAGATGAAGCGGTTGCTCGAGGCCTAAAGGTCTGACATCTGTGCTGGACTGTGGGAGGACCTGACCTTGGCGGCTCTGCTGCCTTGCTACTGCATCTGGGCGCAGTTTGGAGCTTCTGAGTGCGGCGTGAAGAGTCGTGTCATCCTGCATCCTTCACCCCTGGCTGAGCGTCTGGTCGCAGCCCCCTGCCCTACAACGTGTGGAGACACACCAACTGCTGGTGCCGGGACCCTGTTGCCGGTGCGACTGGGGCCGTGGCGGCTCACCGACAAACACCTCATTGGCCATCTAGAACAGACACAGCAGCTACAAACCTTCCAGCGCACTGCACGTTGTGAGCGGCCTGACCTGCGCTGTGGGCCATCTTCTTTTCACTGCCGCGTGTGCAGGGAGCTATTGCAGCGGGGCACCATGCCGCTGCCTGATACCCGACCTCAAGGCCCAATCCACTTACACTGCGGCACTGCTGATTCAACAACTATTGTCGCACACATCTACACCAAGTAAGTGCTTTGGGGGCGAATTAACTGACAGGTGCGCCCTTGTATACGTCCTATGCGAGTTGGGGGCGCTGCACTATACTCTCCCTTGGGCCTTCACCACCCTCTCTCTTGTGACCACTGGAACTCCATTCCTGGACAAGATAGGCGACTGCCATATGCCGTGGGATCATCAGCACCAGAGACCTCACTGCCTCGACAGCTATACTTGAGCCAATGTTACCAGACTATAGACCTACCATCCGAATTACTTAGTGGGGCTGACCGCAGCTACTTAGAAAGAGGGGGTGGACCCCTACCACGGGAGCGGCTGGCGGACCGCCATAGCACCTGAACCCCTCCTTTGCTGATCATTCTCCTGGCTGGCTTCTGGGGTGCACCCCGGCACCTGTGGTCGCTCCTCCAAAGCTCTTCTGATCTAGCCTCATCGGTGGCGGAGCTGCAGCCCTTTGAATATGCTCATGTGTTTCCTGTAACGCGCTGGAAACAACCCAACTTTTTGGCCCTAACGTTCTCATGCTTCCTCACTGTGTGCATCTCTTAGACCTGCGTCGGGGCACTGCCCCATATTTGTTTGTGCTATCTGGGACCGAACCCCGATTTGATGGGCCGTGGCGACACCTGCTTGTCCAGAGAATGCCCAATAGGGCCCGGCGTGCTGATAAGGTCGGCACCATGGATACATTTACAAAGGCAGCGACCAGACCTGAACAGGGGCAACCCGCAGCATGCCACAATGACACAGCTATGCCTGCAGCTGCATATATCCCTGACCTCACCAACATGATGGAATCCATAGCCAAAAATGTGGCGTCCTTTCATGGAAAATTGGACGATATTAATGCAAATGTTGCATCACTTATTAGATCATGCAGGTACCAGAATCACTGAGGCCGAAACCAGGATCAGAGAAAACGAGGATGGAATACAGGCACTTCAGGTCACAGTAGGCTCCCTCACTCGTGACATGAAATCCTTCAAGGCTAAATTCGACGACTTGGAATCTTGATCACGGAGAAACAACGTTTGAATAGTGGGCATGCCTGGGTATGCACTCACGGCAAGGATGGAACTAGCTGTTGAAAACTTGCTAAAAGACCTACTGGACAACCCCGATCTGTCTGTCATGATGCCTACCCCCAGGGACCCAGACCAAGTCCAGCAACCCCGTAAGCAGGCATCAAGTTATCCCAAGCAAGCCCAACAACCCCTGCTAGGGTCTATTTGGGTCCAGTCCTGGTGCCCATGGCGCCAGGCTCATATGGAGCGTCAGTCCTGGCGCCATAGACGCCAGGCTCATAGATTAAAACTTACCTTAATCTAAAGACATTGATCCTACACCGATCCTACAAGGACGACTCGCCATTAGATCCCACAACATCCACATTACTATCTTGGGACTGCCTATTACGCCCACTCTCAGAACTGCGCCCTTATTATGAATGGCTTCCTCTGTGGGGTTATCCTGGGCTTGAACCCACACATGATAGACTCTTGTCCCATAACTGGCTGAATGACCTATTCCCGGAGGGAAAGTTCATAACCCCACAAACGTGGCGACCTGGACATTCGGGTCGGCTCTGGAAATGTTGCAATATTATAGACTCCCTGCTTCTGTCTGTAAAATGTGGCCGTGCTACCCTGACGAACCCCCTGACACACCTGAAATACACTACATAGCAAATTCAAGTGGTGCCCGGAGTGTGGTCTCTTCACTATATAAGATGTTATTAGCAAAAACCCCAGATAAACCTCCTAAAGCACGTAACAATTGGGCAGCCGAACTAGACCTCGAGATCACAAATGACGCATGGAAGAAATTGTGCTCTCACACACGCAGGGTTTCCCTTAACTTCAGGTTCCGGTGTATCCAATACAAACTACTGAATAGACTTTACTACACTCCTCATTAACTCAGCAAGTTCAACTGTAACTTGACATACACTGGCCCAAGGTGCCAGGCCGGGGCCGCTGACCACACACATGTTTTTGGCATGCAGCATAGTACACGAATTTTGGGGTGAGATCCTGCAGGCTCTCTCCGAAATTGTAGGTACCACCGTGGGCCTTGACCCGACCAGTGTACTGTTTGGTCTATGGAGCACTCCCAGTGTTAAGAAAATATCTACTTTTGTGAACATAAGCTGTATGGTGGCAAAAGATGTATCCTCCAGTTCTCCAGCATTGGATCTTTCATGGATTCACATGCTTAGAATATTCCCCGTCGTCAGGCTGGGAATCCCCGGTACATTATATAGACCTTTTCCCGTAGCAAAACTTTTTCGACGCTTATGCGTCCTATCCACCTCGTTTTGTATCATGCGTGCCCGCACCATCAGGACGTCATGATATAAATACAGGACCCGCCCCCGCGCTCCCTCAGATTTCAACCGTCTTTCAAAGTAGTGGGATCCTCGTGATTACTGCTAGTGGAAACTAGGTTGTTTTCTTCTGTTTCGCTTCGGCGACGTTCAAATTCTGGAGAATTATGTCTGGAAAAGCGTTATTTCGCCCTTGTGCGACATGTGGCCTCAAAAAAGTTTATGAAGGAGATGCCCACATGGATTGTATCTACTGTCTCCACCCGCACCACACGGCGGATACATGTGAGATATGCCAGGGTTTCTTCCAAAAAACCCTTAAGGACCGTAAAAGAAGGCTGGTCGACTGGCTTAATGACGGAGCGGGTGCCTACCCGGCTTCGGAAGTTGGCTCCACGGCCTCCAGGAGCAAGTCGGAACCTCCATCGAAAAAGGTACGGCCAGCAGAAAACCGTGCTGAGGACAAGCATAAGGGGAAGCATGCTGGGTCTTCCTCATCACATAAAAAGCCCTCCTCCTCCTCATCATCTAAGACGGAGAGGCAAGCGCTGTCAAAATCCTCCTCGGGACCGTCCCAGGTCTACCGTGAGTCGAGACGCTTCAGCCGGGAAGTCGGCATCGAAATCGGCGACGAAGTCTAAGGGCTCCTATTACTGTTCAGGCAGCAGCGGTTGGGATTCCTTCGTCGACGGAGACTCAGTCTATGGCTTGGCTGCCAGAGGTCTATGACCCGATCCCCCCTGAAGTCTTACTGCAGCCAGACACGGCCTGCTCGGCGGAAGGAGAAGGTGGCACGGTTCTGCAACCATCGGATTTAGGCTTACGGCCTTCCACGTCGACGACGACGATGAGTGCGAGTGGGGGTACGGTACCTATATCATCAACGTTACTAACCCCCCAGACAGTTCTGTCTCTGGATGTGCTTAATACTCTTCAGAAGCTCCTGCAGCGGCTGGATAGGCAGATCCCTCAACCTGGGACTTCGTCGTCACTTTTTTCTGTACCTTCCGTCGACGAGCAAACTTGTGCGGCTCGCTCGACGACTAAAAACCCATCGGCTCCCCAGGTGGTAAAAGATCGTCTTCGAGTGCAGGAGGAGGGTGAGTTGTCGGAGTCCGATTCTATACCGGGTGACTCAGGGTCAGACATCTCCCTGTCACCGTCGAGGGACCCAACATGGAATTCGGATGTAGAGCTAGAGTCTACGAGGAGCCAGACACAGCCATCTCCTCCGGATGATGTGGGAGCCTTCCATGCAATGATGGGAAAAGCTTGTTCCGAGTTCGGCTTGATTCCTGAGGAGCAGAAGAAAGACTGTTTTCTTTTTGACCATATGGGTCAAAGGAGGAAATCGGTATTTGCCATCCCAATTCTGGACCACGTGTGGCAAGAAGGTCTCAAGACGATGCGCCATCTGTTCTCAGAGCCAGCTATAAAGGGGCGGATTGAGAAAAAGTTTAAAGCTCCGGAGTCCACTCCAAAATGTCTAACATCACAACCTCTGTCTGACTCGGTGGTGTCGGCGGCAGCGGCTAGGAAGGCCAGGGTACAGCAAAAATGTTCAACTCCACCTGAAAGCGAGGCTAGGAGGCAAGACGCCTTTGGAAAAAAGGTGCTCTCGGTCGGTGCGACGACGGTAAGAGCAGCCAATTCCTTAGCGATCGTGTCACGATACGATAGAGAGATGTGGCACAAACTAGCCCCTATCCTAGAACACCTGCCAGACGAACACCGGAAAGCAGCCATGTTACTGGTGCGGGATGGCGAAGAGGCCTCGAACCACGCAATTAATATTGCAGTTGACCTAGCAGAGTCTGGCTTCAAACAAATCAACCATGGCGTAGTACTTCGTCGACAAGCGTGGCTCAAATGTACTACTTTCCGTCCTGAAGTCCAGTACAAAGTCCTTGACATGCCATGTGAAGGGGAACACCTGTTTGGCGAAAAGGTTGATGAAGCGTTGAAGGGGATGAAAGAAGACACGGATACTGCTAGGTCCCTCGGCGCTCTCCAAACGGGTAGAAACTTTCGCTCTTTTCGCCCCTTTAGGGGCGCTTCTGGAAACTCCCGCTTTGGAGCCTCGAGGGACCGTGGATTTAACAGGCCCTCGTACTCTTTACAAGGGTTCAGACGAGCGTCCCAGTCGGCACGTAGAAGCAGAGACTATCAAGCTTCCAGGCGGCGAGTCTCGGGTCCCTCGTCGACGAAGAACAAGCAAACCAGCAACCAATCACGGCCTTCGGAACGTCCTGGGGGGACGAGTCTCTTATCACTTCGACCAATGGAAATGCATCACCACAGATCAATGGGTTCTAGATACTATTCGCATGGGTCATGCGCTACAGTTCAAAGACAAGCCTCCACGTCTCCCGCCTGTATTTTCGACCCAGCCCCACCTCCGAATCCTACGACAAGAGGCGGCGCTTATGTTGCGAAAAGGAGCGGTAGAGAGAGTTCCTGTAACACAGGAAGGACACGGAGTTTATTCCCGGTTCTTTGTTGTCAAGAAGCCAAATGGAAAATGGAGGCCCATTCTCGACCTGAGGGTACTCAACAAATGGCTAAAGAGCCTAAAATTCAAAATGCTAAAGCTCCAGGAGGTTATCAGGTCAGTGCAACCCATGGACTATCTGTCGTCACTAGACCTTCAGGACGCCTATTTTCACATCCCAATATGCCCACGACACAGGAGATATTTAAGGTTCGTCGTCGGGAGAAAGCATTTTCAGTTCAAGGTCCTCCCGTTCGGGCTCAAGTCCTCCCCCAGGACGTTCACCAAGTGCTTGGCCCCTATAGCGGCCCATTTAAGGAAGGATGGTCACCATGTCTATCCATATCTGGACGACTGGCTGGTCAGAGGTTCGTCCAGAGAACAAACACGAAACAGCCTAAGGGCCACAATGTCCCTCTTACAGGAACTGGGCTTCGCAATAAACTTCAACAAGTCCTCTGTAGAGCCTTCGAGGACCTTGGTCTTTCCAGGAGCGGAGTTTCAGACACACACAAGCCTGGTGAGCCCATCCAGCGAAAGAATTCAGAAACTTCAAAGCAAGGCGTCGGAATGGAGATGCGGTACCAAGGTGTCGGTGCGCACATACATGTCCCTGCTAGGGACCATGTCGTCCTGCATTCCGTTGATAAGCAACTGCCGTCTGTTTATGAGGCCTTGCCAGGAATTTCTAGCGGACCGTTGGGCGCAGAGCCGAGTTCGCTGGTCCGACAGACTGGTCGTCGACGAACAACTAGTACAAGCACTCTGCTGGTGGAGAGTGTCTACTCATCTAACGAAAGGAATGCCTCTACTGGAACCGGAGTTCCAGAAGACGGTGGTGACGGTGCTGAGCGGATGGGGAGCTCATCTGGATACGTTACAGGTACAAGGCCAGTGGTCGTTGCAGGAGTCCTCCCTGCATATCAACCTGCTAGAACTGAGAGCAGTGCGATGGGCTCTGAAATCTTTTCTTCCTCAACTGAGAGACTCGGTGGTGCGTGTCATGACGGACAACACCACTACGATGTTCTACTTGAGGAAACAAGGAGGGACACGTTCCAGGTCCCTATCGACGGAGGCACAGAAAATCTGGCATTAGGCCCTACAACACAACATGCAAATCTTGGCGTTCCACCTGCCAGGCGTGAAAAATGTGGAAGCCGATGCCCTCAGCAGAGAAATGAACGAAGTTCACGAATGGGTGCTGAACGACCAACAACTACAGCAAGTATTCATGAAATGGGGACATCCTTCCATAGATCTGTTCGCGACGAAGAACAACAGGAAATGCCATCAGTACGCAAGCAGATGGCCTCAGCAGGGCTCACTGGGGGATGCGTTCTCCTTCCCATGGTCGAACAAATTCCTGTACGCATTCCCTCCATTTCCCCTTGTCCAGAGGACGTTGCAATGGATCCTCAGGTACCCATGTCGGGTAATTCTGGTGGCCCCGTACTGGGCCAGACAGGCGTGGTTTTCAGACCTGCTACACTTAGCGGTGGCGGAACCGATGAGACTCCAGAAGACCCCCGGCCTTCTGTCTCGACAGGAGGGTGTCGTTTGGCATCACGATCCGGACAGCCTCAAGTTGACGGCCTGGCTCCTGACTTCGCCGAATTCGGTCGGCTAACGATTCCGGAGGACTGTCGACGTATCCTGCAAGCGGCAAGAGCGCCTTCCACAAACGCCTCATACACGTACAAATGGAGAAGTTTCTGTCAGTGGTGTGAGGATCAACCAGGTTTGGCCCCGCAATCGATTAAGCCGGAACAGCTCCTTCCATACTTGCTGTTTTTAGCTCAAAAGGGCCTATCAGTATCGTCAATAAAAGTACACCTGGCCGCCATTTCCAGGTTTACTCGTCGACGGCATTCGGCACCATTGTTCAGCGACCGCCTGATTAAGCACTTCCTTAAAGGCCTCTTTCGGAGTTTCCCTCCAGAGAAGAAATTTCCGCCGGAGTGGAGCCTCAATCTGGTTTTAACGTCTCTTATGAAGCCTCCTTTTGAGCCAATGTCATCATCGTCTCTAAAGTTTTTATCGTGGAAATTGGCCTTCCTGGTGGCCATCACTTCAGCCCGACGTATTTCAGAAGTTCAGGCTCTAATGGTAGACCCACCATACTTACGATTTTTCAAGAACAAGGTAGCCCTTGCCACTAACCCACAGTTCATACCGAAAGCTCCTTTGGTGTTCCATAAACACTCCTCTATTGTGTTGCCTACGTTTTTTCCGGAGCCATGCTCGGGAGCGGAGCGCACGTTACACACATTGGATGTAAAAAGGGCTCTCAAATTTTATCTTCATCGTAAGCAACCATTCAGAGAAACGAGACAACTGTTCGTGGCCGATGGTTTGGGTGCTAAAGGAAAAGCCATTTCAAAGCAAGGACTATCAAGATGGGTATCATCTACCATTTCGTACTGCCATTCCAGGGCAGGGAAGCCTCTTCTACGACGACCAAGAGCTCATTCAACTAGAGCAGCGGCATCGTCGACGGCTCTGTGGGCCGGAGTCCCTCTGGGGGACATCTGCATGGCGGCTACCTGGGCGGCTACACACACCTTTACCCGCCATTACTGCCTGTCGCAGCAACATGCCGAAGATACCCGGATGGGACAGGCGGTGCTCCGACACCTATTCCAGTAAGGTAAGCCCCTACTGAGGGGTTGCATCCTGTGGAATTTATGACTGTATGTGGTTCGTTTTCCTATGTTAACGATTACTAATGTATACATGATCATAGGGAACGGGCTTTGCGAAGAAAGTATATGGGTTTGCATGCACGCCTCCTCTCTTGGGGGTGTACTGCTATGTAATCTATTCTAAGCATGTGAATCCATGAAAGATCCAATGCTTGAGAAGGGAATAGTTTCTTACATGTAACTCCATTTCTCCAGCATTGGTATCTTTAATGGATTCACATGCCCCCACCTGCCTCCCCTGAACATGCAAACCGGTTCCCCCACTACTTTGGGGGCCGAAATCTGAGGGAGCGCAGGGGCGGGTCCTGTATTTATATCATGACGTCCTGACGGTGCGGGCACGCATGATACAAAACGAGGTGGATAGGACGCATAAGCGTCGAAAAAGTTTTCCTACGGGAAAAGGTCTATATAATGTACTGGGGATTCCCAGCCTGACGACAGGGAATATTCTAAGCATGTGAATCCATGAAAGATACCAATGCTGGAGAAATGGAGTTACAGGTAAGAAACTATTCCCTTTTGGAAGCTTTCTTCTCCAACCTTTAAAATGTGGTTATATGCACTCACCTGGACCCAGACTTGTGAGGAGGAATACATAAACTCCCTCTCAACACTAGCTCGCCCAAGAAATATATGGAATGATTTTCGAAGTTACCTTATTAATCAAGCTGAAACTGATCTGTGATCACCTACCCGAACTTAAACAAAGGACTACCTCAAGCTACACTGCGAATATGGAACACTGTACTATGAAGATGTACCCTGATATATCGTATATTACCGTGAAGTGAGAATTGTGTTTATGCATGCATAACGTAAACCTTTCCTGATTGTGTGCGCTGTAAATTTCTGCTCATATATAAAAGGTTTTTTTTCAAAGTAAAAAGCTCTTGGGTTGGGCAGCGGGGGTGGGGGGAGACGGACTCCGTACAGCAGCTCCTTGAGCTGTCAGGCGTTCCCTGCCCTCCCAGATTTGCTAATATTGCCCTCACCTGGATATTTGCCTCAGTGATATAAGTACCAACTGGCAATACCAGCCTTGGCCAACTGAGCTGTGTGTGAAGAGGGTTCTCTCCGTTTATGCGGGGAGTTTTAAAGATCCCAAGACTGCAAAGAGGACTATCAAGCTTTAATTGGCCGTATTTACTTTTATGTACTCGTACTGTTTGACATTTCCCTTTGAACGACAGGAGTATCAAGTTTTAATTGCTTTTAATTGTCTGTTTAACATATTTTTATTTTTTTATATAACGTTTTATTTTATTCCTGTGTTTTATGCGTGTGTGGATCTTCCTTTAATGATAATTGGCAATTCATTTTAGCGCTCTTTCATTTTGCACCATTGTAGCTTGCACAATTGTATATCTGCACTGCGGAATGCTGTTTGAAAGTGTTTGATAGTGTTAGCATTAGTACTGGTACTTTTGTAGGGCATTTGTTTGTTAACCCTGTGCATCTCGGGGGAAATAGTGCTACTGTTAGTACTCCTATTCCTTTGGAACTAGAGGGTGCTTAAGGGTGCACTATGGTCACACGTAAGGCAAACCACCCGGCCTCACCTGAGGTGGGTCGAAAAAAAGTTTATACATTATTTGAACCTATTAAGGAAGCTAATGTTTTAATTGGTGACATTAAAGGGCTGCTCCATGATTTGGATGGAGCAAGACCGATCTCTCTAGAACGACCCATTGTTAACTCTACTTGTGCCGTTACTGAGGCTGGTTGTAAGGCAGTAGGCGGAATCAAGGAGTGGAGGGAGCAGGATTCTGTGAGTGAAAGAGGGAGGGATACGCCCCACCACTCCTTTGCTGGTACAGGAAGACAATATAGGAAGGATCCGCTGGCAAAATACATTGTAGAGAAGGCAGTGGGCCATGAGGGAGGTGTTAATTACCAGCTCCCACACCACTGCCCAAAATCAACAGGGGCTGGAGGATCCCCAAATGGTAGCATAATTGAAGTTCACTCTCATACTGTTTATAATAACATTATCTCCGCTGTGGTTCCTCAGTCCCCAATTTATTTACCAACTCAAATCTCCACTAGCAAATGAAACACTAGTTCAGATTTTAATTCTATGGTTGAGAAAGAAAGTATCACCCCTAGGGGTGTATCTGAGAGTGGTTTAGACTCTGACAGCTGTGGAATTCCTATTATCGCCCCAGAAATAAGTTTGTCTAATCGATTCTCTCCCTTAGTTAATGTATCTTTGTCTGATAACGAGAATCCTAACCTGATGTTGAAGAGAGTAATAGGTAACAGCACTTTGGGCACTTGTCAAGTGCATTTGATCCCTAGTAAGGTACCACAGAATAGTGTGGAAATTCAAAATTTACCACCTGGTCTTGTAGGGCGTGGGGGGAGGTGGCGTAAGACTTGGTCATTCTAGTATTAAGTGCAATTGTGACTGGCAAAGCTACTTCCGGGATCTAATGTCAGAGATAGGCAACCATAGGGGGATGCTCGTTAGCCTGTCTAGTACTGTGCTATTCCAGGGGGAAAAACCTTTGAAAGCCCAGGGGGAGATTATGCATTTCACTACCAAGCAACAGCCTAACCATGCAAATTGCTCCGATTCATTTAAAGGTCCGGGTGATTTGATGACTCTGCATAAGGGGGAACACAGCTAATACTAAAGAGTGGAGTAAAGAATTGAAGTCATCAAATTCCTGTGCAGCCAAGGGTCCGATATGGGCAAAATCTAGAACCAATACTATTAATAAACATGTAGAAACGCATCTCCCCCGAACTTTGAGTAAGCCCAGTCACAGTAATAATAGGATTGTACCCCAACCAAGAGGTAACGTTTTCTCTGCATCTAGGTTGGTCCCTGATCAACACTGTAAATCCATATCCATATTCATGTGTAATGTTCCCAAACTTAGGTCGGGTGTTTTTAAAAATAAATACACTCTGATCAACAAAAGTATCCATTGGATCCGTCGTGTGAGGGGGTGTATCTCTATTATTAGAAATTATATTATAAGGGTTCATAGGGGATCCATGGGCCCAGGTTTGATGGACTACATAGAGCTAGCTTTTAGGAACCCACATTTGGTATATGGACTTTTGTTAGTTGAGATTGGAACTTATCCACTCCTAAACTCCACCGTTTGTCTGAGACTCTCGTTACCTGCAATTTCTGCCAGATGCCCTTCTAGTGATCAACTACCCCTGTGTGTCCAGTGCTCTATCCCAGGGGACGAGGGCTTGGATGAGGTGGATTGACACTATTGTCCTTCCCTGTCCAACTCCTCAGCCCCCAGCGGCACAAAGTTCCTCTTTTGGAACGTAGAAGGTATTTTTAGGCATCTGGTGGACCCTGAATGGACTGGTTTTATATCTTTGGGCCTCATTACACGGATGGTGGAGAACCATGGCGCTATTAGCGCCATGGTTCATGCCGGTAAAATACCGGCACCGCCTTGGCGGAAAGGGGAATTACCGCCCCATTCCAAGGTTGGCGGGGCGGTAAATCCCCCTTCCACCATTGCCCTTCCCCATTCCCATTTTTGCCCCATAGGGCTCAATGGGAATGGGGTAGGCGCTAATTACGGTACCGTAATTAGCTCCCTGGGTCCCTTTGCGGGATGGTTTTTAGCGCCTGCAAAAAGCAGGCGTTAAATCCCCCAACCCGCAAAGGGACCTCGTAGTAAGGTGGTAAGGATTTACCGGTGCCGGTATTTTACCGGTAAATCCTTACCGCCATCCGTTTAATGAGGCCCTTTGTATGATATCATATGCCTCCAGGAAACTTGGGCTGTGGATGCCATTGAAATCTTGAGGTTTAGAACATTCAATACACCAGCCAATAAGGGGCCTAGAGGAAGGCTGTTGGGGGGTGCGGGGGGAAATGCTGACTTTGGTGGCAGTGGATTCGGGATGGGAACCTAAGATGTGCAAGGAAAGTACATCAGATCTGCAAATGATTACTTGCATCAATGCTGAAGGGCATGTAATGAAAGGTGCACGGAGGATAGACCTGGAAAGGATACTTTCTTTGGTCCTGGATATTCTTCCAGGATTGACTATATCTTGATTGAGATGAGTGACTGGGTGGAAGTGGAGGGGTTTGGTATCCTGGAGCACCTAGCTAGTGACCACATACCCCTCTCAATTAGGCTGAGGGGTAAAAAAAGAGATTAAACAATCCAGTTTACCAATTAGAATAGTTTGGAATGCCTGATGTACTATTAAGTGGGACAACATTTTGACAAAAGGCTTAAAACCCCCAATCTATCAGTTTATCCTGCCCTCTATTGAAAACATATGCCAATCCAATTGTGGGGAGAGAGACATTTTAGCCAAATATGACCAACTAACCCTCAAGCTGAAATCCATGGTTTTCTAGGTTAAATCCTGCTTTTAAGCAGAAGCCCCTGAAGATTTGTCCTTGGTTTGATTCTGAATGTAGATCGGCCAAGGAGGGTTTATTGTTATTTCTGGGCAGCACGTTTATGGCAAATAAAGATGTATTTCACCACCTAAGGAAAAGATATAAGAGTTGAGAAGTCTAAGAAGCTTGAATTCCTAAAGGGCAGATGGAATGAACTTAGAAGAGCTGCTATTACCAAGTATTGCAAGGCCTTTTGGTCTTTGGTCGCTAAGCGGAAACACTCTAATGATAATGAACTCCATTGCATGACAACCGAGGAAGAATGGTTCCTCCACTTTCGCTTTTATATGGTGTAGTGGTGTTCTCTGACAGTCCCTGTGAAGAAAGGTCTAGTGGGTATAGTTGTTGAGCCGGTGATAGCTAGTGGTTTACCTGTTAGTATCACTTTGCCTGCGATGAAGAGTTCTTTGCTGAGCACCAAGGGCCAAAAAGTCCATGGCCCTGATAGAGTACTGATTGATCTTTGGAAAGATGAGCCAGATATTTGGGTGCTGGTACGAACTAAGCTTTTCCAATCGGTGGTTAACCTTAATAAGGTTCCCGCTTCTTGCCATTGTGCCGAGATTGTACCCTTATATAAGAAGGGGGGGTGCGCTCGACCAAGCAACTACAGGTCCATTTCGCTTCTCGATGCATCAGGGAAAACTCTTGCTAAGGTTTATCTCCAGCAACTGCAGGAGTGTGTTGAATCCATGGGTTTTATCTCCCACCTCCAAGTTGGGTTTCAGCAGTGGATAAGCACCTTGGACCAGTGTTTTCGTCTTTATATGATTTTGCAGAAATACTGCGTTTTACAAATTATACGTTTTTACACAGTATTTATTGAACCTCAGACCGCTTTCGACAGTATCCACAGGGACCTGCTCTGGCAGGTTTTGTTGAAGCAGGAGGTCCCATTTCACCAGGTGGCAGTGTTTCAACTATGTTCTTGTAACGCTGCTGTGGTGAGATAGAGGTCCAGCTGGCAACACTATGAGTCAGTTTCAAGTTCAGAGGCATGCAGCACGGCTGTGTCCTTGCCCTGCTTCTGTTTATTCCTTTTTTTTGTTTTTTTTTTACTTTTATTTTTTAGCTTGGCAGCACAACCTAGGCGAGCAACATACAAGGTAAGTACAGTGCAATTACAGTTTAGATGATACAGGCATACAGCGACTGCTTACAATATGGTTGCACACTTTAATCATATATGCAGAGTGGGTGTGAGGTCGGGGAAACCGCGACTCAGGAGGGGGAACCGGGGTGAGAAAGGTTAACAGCTGGGGATGATGTATCCAACGCCACACTCAGATCAGACATATAGGATCGAAATTTGAGCCAGACATCTCTGGGCATTGAGTGAATGGGTTGTAATAAGGACCAGGTTTCCTCGGTGTCTGAGGCCCAAGTGATTGCCTTGAGCCACTGTGTATGAGTGGGGGGTGTGGGCCGGAGCCAACAAAGTAGAATGGATCGCACTGCGAGTAGCATGCAAAGGCCAGCCAGTTTTTTGGAGTCCCGGCGATGTTCGGGGAAATCGTGGAAGAGGCACCTCATTGGGGAAGGGTTGATGGGATGTTCGAGGATAGCAGACATGGTTGAGCGCACCATACTCCAAAATTGGTTTGCAAAGGTAGCGGGCGCCCCTCTCTCGATAGAACATACTCCAAAATTGGGTAAGGCGGGGGCAGGACCAGATCATATGAATATAGTCGGCAGTATCGTGGCCACATCTGGGGCATCTTGGGGAGTGATCATTAAGCATGCGATGCAGTCTGCTCGGGGTATAATGGAACCTATGAAGTACCTTAAGCTGAATTAGTTTGAAGCGGGAGTTGAAGGATATCCCATCTATGTGAGCGCACATGTGAGCCCAGCGTTCGTCAGTCACCTCCACCCCGAGGTCGTCCCCCCATGCCCGCCTCAATTTAGTGACTTCTGGAGTAGATCTGGATTGAACCATGTTGTACAGTCTAGATAGCTTACCTCTAGTGGGTGTAGGGGGAGTCAGTTCTTCAATAGCGGGATCATCTGGTGGTATCACTGGGAACATGGGGTATTTTTGTTTAAGGGTTTTCCGGAGGGACGAGTACTGGAGCCATCAAGACGGACCCCGTCTCAGAGACAATGGGAGGTCTGGCCATTCAATGAAGCTGCCCTGCATGAAGACGTCACGGATCAACTCATATCCCGCCTCAGCCCAGCGGCGCACCATGGGAGGCGGTACTCGTGGGACCCCTGGAAGAAAATTCCAGAGCGCGAGGTTGCCATGGAATGAGTGGACAGTGCCAAGCAGTCTCCACGTTTTCGTTAATGCCAGGGACGTACAGGCCACTGGGTCAAGTGAGTCCAGGGCCGATGGGATGGGTTGTATCACCAGGGAGCAGATATGCCGGTCGCTAACCGTTAGTATTCCGAGTCTGACATGTGGAGGGGGGTCTATTGTGTTAAACCAGTGTGACGTGAATTGGATTTGAGAAACCAGCCAGTATTTGAGAAAATCAGGGGCCCCAAATCCGCCACTAACCATCGGGGTGGACAAGGTTCCAAGTTTAAGTCGGACCGCACCTGAGTGCCACAAAAAGGAGTTGATCGTACAAGTCAGTGTTCGGAAGAAGCCCTCGCCTGTCCATAGGTGGATGTTGGTGAACCTCTAGAGTAGTTGGGGCAGTACTATCATCTTCGGTATCCCTATTCTGCCTGCAAGGGAGATCGGTAGCTTACTCCAGGCTAGAGTCCTGGTCGCCAGGTACATGAGATAATTTTGATAATTTTCCTCGAAGGTCGACTCGAACTGTCGAGTTATTTCTATCCCGAGATAGGTGATTTTTGACTGAGCCCATGCGAACCCCAGGGTATCAGGAGTGGGGAGAGTGCAATCCGTGAGTGGGAAGAGAGTGGATTTTGCGCAGTTCACCTTAAGGCCCGAGATGTGACCGAAGAGGACAACGTCCTCTAATATCGGGGGCAAATTGATGGAGGGAGAACGAATGAAGAGGAGTGCGTCGTCGGCGTATAAGGACACTATATCAGCCTGGCCCGAAGTTCGCAGCCCTCTATGTGCGTGGAACTGGTGTAGCGTGTCGGCAAAAGGTTCTATTGCTATGGCGAAGATCAGGGGACAGAATGGACAACCTTGCCTCGTCCCCCTAGCGATCTTAAAGAGGGGGGAACCATCGGTCTTCAGTGCGGACCCTGGCCACCGGATCGGAGTAAAGTAGTCTGACCCAGGAGAGAAAGGCAGGGCCAAATTTGCATTTTTCAAGGACCCGCCAGAGGTATTTCCACGAGACCGACTCAAACGCTTTTTGCTTGTCAAGTGTGGCGGCCACCGTGTGTACATTAGGACTTATTCTGCTAATTATGTTAAAGAGGCGCCTCAGGTTCAAGGAGGTGGAGCGTCCTGGGATGAAGCCTGCTTGATCAGGGAGGATAACATATGGCATACAGTGGGCAAGTCGTATCGCTAATAATTTGGCATATATTTTGACATCGCAATTTATGAGCGAGAGTGTGCGGTACGAGCCGCATTGTGTGGGGGATTTACCAGGTTTAAGTAATACGGTTCTCCAGCATGGGGTCTGGCATGGATTCACATGCTCATGAATATTCCCCGTCGTCAGGCTGGGAATCCTCGGTAAAGAAAAATCAGGATCAGTTTCGTTTCTGATCTGTCTTTCGTAGTAGTAACCAATCACTGATCTCTGCGTCATACTGGCCACAGCCAATGACTGCCCTCTCCCTAAGCCCCGCCTCTGGCAGCCATCTTCAGATTTTTACCGCACGTTCAAGTGTTGGGAGTCCTCGTGCTTAGCTCTCGAGATTTTACTGCGTGTTTCGTGCTTTTTCAGGTGAATTTTCACATTTTTTCGGTTAATCGAGCCTCAAGCTCCACCGTTTCTACTCCCATTAACGGCTACCCGTTGCGGGATTTTCCTACGCCCCTCAAGGGTGAAGATTTCATCGAATCAACTTCTTGGAGGATTCCAGAAGATTCGCGGCCTACTTCGAGATGGCCCAGGACGCGAGTTCGTCACCCGGACCCAAGCTGTTTCGCAGCTGCCCTGGATGCGGGTTGCAGAATGTGTTTAAGGAGGACGAACATTTGCGATGCCTCTACTGTCTTCATGGGGACAAGACTCATGTAGAGAAGGACTGCCAGTTCTGCAAGAAATTGTCGGAGCGGACCATGAGGGACCGTCGATCCCGTCTCGCCAGCTGGTTGGAGAAGGGCTCAACGGGTGAGAAGAAGAAGAAAGGGTCCGAGCGGGCTTCTAAGTCCTGTGCGGGCACCCCGGCGACGGGGGCCCAACACCAGGCCAAGCGCTGCGAGTCCGCTGGCTCCGGGAGCGCCGAAAGGTCGGGCTCTTCGGTCGCCAGGCAGGGTGCGCCTTCCCCGGCACCGTCAACCACGAGCCAGCGCTCCGGTTCTGGGAAGAGGAAGTCCGAGACCCCGGGTAAGCTTCGGGAGAAGCCCCGTCCGATCTCGGAAGAGGGGGAGCGAGGTGTCGCCCCTCCCCCTAAGGAGAAGGCCCGGGACGCACCTAAGGTGGTGAAGGCCCCTACCCAGCAGGCAAAGGCCTCTATCGAGGCGATCGCTGCGACTCTGGCCAAGCCGGCAGAGACCCCGCCAGCAGAGAGTGCCTCCGGGACTAGAGTTTCCCTGCCGCCAAGGAGGGAATCCTCTTTTCAGCCCATCGTCATGGGCACCATGATGGAAGAAGCGAGGGGGGGCACGGTAGCCTCCTCGAGCTCTGAGTCAGCCTCGGAGGAGGAACTGACAGAGGCCGTGAGGAATCTCAAAGTCCAATTCGAGAAGGTTTGATCCCGTAAGGAAGATCCTCGGGAGATAACCGAGGAAGACGACGATGGCGAGGAAGAGCAGCCTTCCCTTCCGGCGCAGCCGGAACCTAGGCTTCAGGTTAGCTCGGCGGCCATTTTGTCGGCAATCCAGTCCTTATGCTCTGAGATAAGGACGAGATTACCACGACCCAGACCGGAGGACCCGCAACCTGGCCCGTCGGGAAGTCCTCAGAACAAACGACAGAGGACCCAACCCTCTCCTCCACTCGCCCTCGTAAGGCCCACAGTTCCCCCTCATCCTCCCACGAGTCGGGAGATGACGGTGCGATGGGCTCGATGACGGGTTCTGAGGGCGACGACGACGGAACGGGTCTCCCGTCTCCCATCGCACGGGCCTCGCCGCCCGACGAGATTGGCTCATTCCACGCCATGATCGCCAGGGCGTCCGAATTGTTCCAGCTCTGCCCGGAGGAGCAGAAAAAGGAAGGTTTCCTCTATCAGCGCCGGGAGGCCAAGAGGAAGACTGTCATCGCGGTGCCTCTAATCGATGACATCTGGGAGGAGGGCCTGTCGGTTCTCAAGAACCCCTCCACGGCACCAGCCAAACGGGACTGGTACGAGAAGTAGTACCGGGTCCCCGAAACCGCTTCCCTGTGCCTCAGGGCCCAGCCAACGCCAGACTCGGTCGTCTCGGCGGCGGCAAAGAAGAAAGCGGCGGGGTCAAGAGCCTCGACGTCGAATTCCCCGCCGGACGGCGAGGGAAAGAAGTTGGACGCCATGGGGCGGCAGGTCATTTCGTCGGCGGCGACGACGATCAAAGCGGCCAACGCCCTGGCGATCGTGGCCCGTTACGACAGGGAGCTCTGGTTTAAGCTGGCCCCCATATTGGACTTCCTACCGGACGATAAGAGGTCCGAGGCCCTGGAAATACTTCAAGAAGGCGAGGTGGCGTCGGACCACGCCATAACGGTGGCAACCGATATTGCCGATACCGGGTTCCGCCAGCTGGGCAACGGTGTTTGCCTACGACGACGGGGTTGGCTCCGGGCGACCGACTTCCGTCAGGACGTCCAGACCAGGGTGTTGGACATGCCGTTCGACGGCAGCAACTTGTTCGGGAAGGCAGTGGACGAATCCCTCCAAGCCATAAAGACGGACACAGAGACGGCCCGCGCCCTAGGAGCCCTTCAGCAACGACGGCCCTTTCGGAGCTCCGCAGGCAGACAGGGTGCCTCCAAGGGTTCCAGCATTGGCTCGTCGTCCTACCACCAGGCGGCACGCTCCTCGTCTCAGGAGGCCTACAGGGGTCGCGGCAAGCAGGGAGCGCCTCGCCGCCGTCGGCAAGGTGGCCAGGGCGGCAAGGCCACCACCTCCAAGCAGGACTGAACCGGCCGTGGCCTCGGGGCCCCCACCGAAGCACCCCGGTGGGAGGCCGGCTGACAAAGTTCGTCGGCGTGTGGAAGTCCATCTCCACCGACCGTTGGATGCTGGATACCCTGGCAAGAGGACACACTATCGAATTCCTGAAGAAGTGCCCTCACGTTCCACCTGTGGCCAGGAAGGAAAATCACGTCCCGCAACTGCTGTTGGAAGTACGGGCAATGCTCAGGAAAGGCGCCATCGAGCTTGTCCCGAAGAGGCTCCGGGGCTCCGGGGTGTACTCAAGGTACTTCCTCGTCAGGAAGAAAACGGGCGGCTTGCGCCCCATCTTGGACCTTCGTCGTTTGAACAAATACATCAGGTCACAAAAGTTCAGGATGGTCACCCTCCAGCACGTGCTGGGACAGCTGGAGGAAGGCAACTTTCTATCGTCGTTGGACCTGGAGGATGCATACTTCCACGTTCCCATCCTCAAAAGTCACTGAAAGTTCCTCAAGTTCGTTGTCCAGGGACGCCACTACCAATTCAGAGCACTGCCGTTCGGATTGAAGTCGGCCCCCAGGGTCTTTACCAAGTGCCTAGCACCTGTGGCGGCGCAGCTGCGCCTGCAGGGGATTCACGTCTGCCCCTACCTGCACGACTGGCTCATCCGCTCAAGGACGAGGGAACTCGCCGTCGAACACACTGCGTGGACCGTCCAGCTACTCACAGACCTGGGATTCGCCATAAATTATCCAAAGTCCCACCTGGTGCCGTCGCAGGTGGCCCTGTTTCTGGGAGCGAAGCTCGATACAGTGAGGCGCCTGGCGGCACCGTCGGAAGAACGGAAGAAGACCATTCTAGGCAAAGTGCAGCGCCTGCTAGCCACGGACGTGGCCAGGGTGAGGTCCATCAAGTCCCTCCTGGGGATGATGTCCTCTTGCATCTACCTGGTGCGCCTCTGCAGACTACGGATGCGCCCTCTTCAAGAATTTCTCGACGCCCGTTGGATGCAAGCGACGGGCACCTTCAAAGACAGGGTCCCCCTCAACGAGGTGTTCCGGCAGGCTATTCAGTGGTGGGGCGTTCGAGCGCACCTCACGGCGGGCAAGGACTTTCAGACGCCGGCATACCAGGAGACGGTGACGACGGACGCCTCCCTGGAGGGTTGGTGCGCCCACACCAGAGATCTCCACGCAAGAGGCCTCTGGCTCCCGGAGGAGAGGCTCCTGCACATCAACGTCCTGGAACTCCGAGCCGTGTTCTGGGCTCTCAAATCGTTCCTCCCGTCTCTCAAGGGCAAGGTGGTGCGGATCTTCACGGACAACACCACGACAATGTTTTACATATGGAAGCAGGGAGGCACCAGATCCCCAGCCCTATCCGAGGCGGCACAGGATCTGTGGCACTGGGCGGTCGCCCAGGGGATGTTCCTGGTTCCCTTCCACCTGGCAGGAGAAAGAAACACCATCGCCGACTCGCTCAGCAGGGAGCTGCTCGCGTGTCACGAGTGGGAACTGCGCCAGGATCAGGTGGATCAACTCTTCCGACGATGGGGCAAACCCCAAATCGACCTGTTCGCAACAGCGACGAACTCAAGTGCAAGAGGTTCGCCAGCAGGTTTCCCCAGCCGAGAAGCATAGGCGATGCGTTCTCGTTCCCCTGGGATGGCCTATACCTGTATGCGTTCCCTCCGTTGCTGTTGCTGCTTCGACTCAACCAGCTCAAGAGGTCCCGGTGCAGGATGATCCTCGTCGCACCGGCGTGGCCGAGGCAGATCTGGTTCCCGGACCTTCTGGACTTGTCAACGTCCCCTCCCATCAAGCTGTCGGCGGACGCGGACCTTCTCTCCAGAGAAGGAGGCGCCATCTTCCACCACGACCCGGCGTCGCTGAACCTGCAGGCTTGGCTCCTGCAGTGCTAGAGTTTGGAGGCTACGATATACTGGCCGATTGCAGAGAGGTTCTTGCAAAGGCCAGGGCGTCCTCGACTCTCAAATGCTACGGTCATAAGTGGAAGAGGTTCTCTATCTGGTGCCGAGCACAGAAGATCAACCTCCTACGGATTACAGCCCCTCAAGTGCTGTCGTACCTGCTATCGCTGGCAAAGGCTGGGCTAGCCCATGCCTCCATTAAGATTCATCTGGCGGCGATCTCCAGATATACCAGAACCACAGGACGGACGTCCCTGTGGTCCCATCGACTGGTAAAAGAGTTTATGAAAGGACTGTGCCGGTCGTTCCCGCCGGTGAAGGCCCCGGCCCCGGCGTGGGAACTTAACGTGGTGCTGACCAGGCTCATGGGGCCCCCATTCGAGCCGATGCACTCCGCACCGATGAAGTTTGTGTCGTGGAAGACTGCATTCCTGGTGGCCATTACCTCCGCACGACGAGTGGGAGAGATCCAGGCCCTATCCTGCAAAGCACCGTACTTGACTTTCCATGCCTCGAGGGTGGTGCTTAGGACGCACCCCTCCTTTATGCCCAAGTTGTCGTCGGACTTCCATCTTAACGAGCCCCTGGTGTTACCTGTTTTCTTCCCGTCTACTTCGTCGCCGGCCGAGAGGACTTTGCACTCGCTAGATGTGGCTAGAGCGCTGAAGTTCTATGTGGACCGCACAAAGAGTTTTCGGAGGACATCACAGCTATTCGTGAACTTTGGACCTGTGAATCAAGGGAAGGCTCTCTCAAAGTCTTCTATTTCCAGATGGCTCTCCGGCTGCATCATGCACTGCCACCGGTTGGCAAACCGACCGCTGCCAGGCCGTCCGAGAGCCCATTCGACCAGAGCGATCGCTGCTACTACGGCTTTCTTATCTGGTGTGCCCTGCTGGACATCTGCAGGGCTGCTACGTGGAGGTCGACGCACACCTTCACGAGATTCTACTGCGTCGATCGGGATTCCAGGGAGGAGTCCAGGTTCGGCCAAGCAGTGCTGCGCAACCTGTTTGCTTAAGGTGAGCCTGGTGAGGAGGTAAGAGATGCTTAATGTTGAGTTTTTGTATTGCTTAATGTTGAGCCTTTTGCCACCTCCCGTGGTTGTGCATGTGTGTACTGCTATGTATTCTTATATTCATGAGCATGTGAATCCATGCCAGACCCATGCTGGAGAACAACAGTTACAGGTAAGTAACTTGTTCCTTATCGTGGCTTCTCAGAGTGATGGGGGAAATTTGCCTGTCTCCACTGATTCTTGAAACAATTGTGTATAGGCGCGTTATAAATGACATATATCATATCAAAGAGCTGTTAGGTGAGCGAGTAGAAGTGATTTATAGCGTTTGTAAAATTCGATCGGGATGCCATCAGAGCCGGGAGACTGCCCAGAGGAGAGGGAGTCCAAAGCGTCTGAGAACTCCTCAGGGGAGAGCAGAGAGTCGAGGAATCTGATGGTCTCAGGAGAGAAAGCCGATAGGCGGATGGAATCAAGGTAAGAGTCGACCTCTGCCGTCGAGGCATCATCTGCATTGGCATAGAAGGCTTCATAAAAGGTGAAGAATTCCGAGTTGATGTCCTGTGATGAGACAGCCAGAGAGCCATCGGGTCTCTCTACCCCGGGGATATGCAGGGCACCTAGCTTGCAGCAGATGAGCCTAGCGAGGAAGCAGCCCGGGCGTTCACCCTCTCCATATTTCCTCGCCAGGCCAGGGTTATCCAAGAATTTTTGTTCACGGTCCGACAGGGACCGAATGTGTTGAGTTCCACTCCTATAGATGCCAGGGCCTCAGGGGTTGGGAGAAGTGAACATTGGGCCTCCAGAATCGATAGTTTGGATTCGCTTTCAGCAATGTCCCTCTGGATTGTTCTAAGAATGCCACTCTCCTTGGACAGCGCTATGCCCCTAATGTAAGCATTAAAGGATTCCCATAGAGTGGCCTGTGAAGGCACCGATTCTGTATTTATTTCAAAGAACTCCTCGATAGCCACCTCAAGTTCGGAGCTAAATAAGGGGTCAAGGAGAGAGTGAGGTTTCATCCTCCAGTGCCTACTACGGTCGCAGTCCGGGCCCCAACACATAGTGATGGTCACTGGCGAATGGTCCGATAGGGTTCTAGGAAGAATCATTAGTTGCGTCACATTCTTTATCAGTTTATCAGAGATTACCCATCTATCAATTCGGGAATAGGAGTCGTGCACCGAGGAGTAGAAGGAGTAGGAGCGGGAGTCGGGGTAGAGGAGTCTCCATGCGTCAATCATAGCGAGTCGGGGGAGAGATGACAGTGTAGTGTAGGCTGCCTTGGTAAATTGGCGGGGCCTGGCCCAGACCTGTCGAGGTTCACATCAAAAATTGTGTTAAAGTCGCCCTCCCAGAGGATTGGGCCTAAGGGGAAGCCATCGAGAAGGGACGTGAAATGTGTATAAAATTCAGGGTCATCTATGTTAGGACAATAAATATTCAGTAGGACCACCTCCCTGTTCTGAAGCGTGGCATGGAGTAGCACATATCTGCCCTGGGGGTCTATCTGTGAGGATATAAGAGTGAACTTAAGACTCTGGTGGATAAGAGTCATAACCCCGCGGCTTTGGGTAGAGAAGTCGGTAAAGTATCTTTGGGGGCCCCACGTTTTGGCAAATTTCACACATTGTTCGGCACAGGCATGTGTCTCTTTCAGAAAAAGGATTTTGGTCCCATGTCGTTCGGTCTGTAGCTGGAGTTGCCTAATTTTCTTAAAATTGCCCAATCCCCGCACATTCCAACTCATGAAACTCAGGTTATCTTCAGTGAACAATGCAGAAGTGTTCGTATCAAGCCAATGTTGATGTCTGATGGGCCGGTTTAGCAGCCCTGCAGCCCCAAAAGATCAATGTTACCTTGTGCTCTGCCCCTGCTGCCAACGCCAAGCTTTTTATAACATAACACCCAACGTAGCCCACCCCCACCACATCCCTCCCCCAACTAGAGGAATGACAACCGCAAAACCCATTAACCTAATCCAAACCAGTGGCATCAACGCCGGGGGGCCTGTGGGCCGGTCTGGTGGCGCCGCTCCGGGACGAAGGCAATTCAGGATAAACATAGTGCCTAACAGTGGCTTCGTACGCAACTTGAAGAAGGTTTTTCACGCATGAGTGTAGCACAGACGTGTAACGGTGAACCAAACTGATCTTGTTGAAGAGTAGTAGACTCATATATTCCTGGCGTAGAGAGGTAGTCAGTGTTGGCGACCTCTCGACAGGGTAGCTTAATAGCTGTAGAAACATGGTTAAAGGGGAGGTTCAGCCTGGGAAGTGTTCGTCAATGAATCTGGAGACCTCCTCTGGGATCGTAAAAAAAAAACACCTGGTTGGCGTGTTCAATGCGCAGTTTAGCGGGATATAGCATGGAGTATTTAACTCCGTGATCCCTTCGCCTTTTCTTTACCACCAGGAAAGTCTTGCGCTCCCGCTGGACAGCCACTGAGAAGTCAGGGTATAGGTGTATCCTTGCTCCACCCAACAGAAGTTGGCCCTTAATTCTTGCGGCTCCGAGGAGGGCATCCCGGTCTCGGAAGTTCAGAACCCTAGCTATGATGGGGCATGGAGGCACGCCCTCCATGCCCATCTCTTGGGTTTAGCTGTTAGGACTCGGGTGTGCTCGCTCTATCGTGAATGTGGGGAGAGCTTCTGGGAATCGAGGAGCGACAGTAGTGTATGTTCGATATAGTCTTCCATCGGCTCATTGATACCATCCTCAGGAACACCAATAATGCAGAGGTTGTTATGCCTCGATCGGGATTCAAGGTCCTCATTTTTCTTCTCAACCTCAAGGACTCGGTTGGAGAGCGCAGAGACCTTCGCACGCAGGGAACCCAGGCCATCCTCGGTGGAGCTCACTCTTGTCTCGATATCTGACTGTCGGTCCTCTCGATGTGGGCCTTGATGGAGGATATGGTGCCATTAATGTCGTCCAGTTTGGAACGGAGTGTGGTGAAGCCCTCACGGATGAATTCCATCATGTTTTGGGAGTCTGGAGGGACAGATGATGATGAGCTAGTGGGTCCTGCTCAGGCACTTCTTCAGTTGATCTCGACAGAGTTTTTGCAAACATGTTAATGGAGCACTGCTTTTTCCCGGCTCCTTTGGTCATTGCGCTGATGACAAGGCTTGAGAGGAATAAGGGAGGACCTATGGCACCCCAGGTAGTGTGGGAGGGGGTCTAGCAGGATACAGCATGTTGGAGGTCCGAGCTGCGCACACCAGTAGGAGGTAGTCACCCGAGGTAACAGTAGGATATTGTATCTACCCCTTCAATGAGTCGGGGGTCCCCCGAATAGTGTAGGAGGTTGAACTGGCGTGCCTCAGTAGACAGCCCTATTTGCGTGTTGTGCCCCAGGAGGGGGGGTGGCCAGAGGATCGAGCAGGCGGTCGGGGGGTCTGAGGACCGCACTTACGTCTTCACAGTAGATGTGGCTGCCAACACAGCCTGCGGGATCTCGATCTGCAACGGGAGAACTGGGGATGGAGCCTCAGAACCACATGTGTATGAGTAGACAGGTGTAACCGCTGTTGGTCGCCAAGGGTTTAGGCGCAGCGCCCCTGTGCCACCTCTCCGGAGGCCGGCAGCTCAATGATCATGCGTCAAGTTGTATTTTCTGGGAGGGCGAGGAAAGCTACCTCTCTGTTTCGTTGTATTGTGCTCAGTCTGCTTCTGGATGTCTGATATGTATACAGGTAGGTCAGGATTTACACTCCATTGCCAGTAGCTCCCGTGACGACGTCTCATGAATAGATGATGTGACCTGCGGGAGGCACCAGTCAGTGTATGGGGCTCACAGCCAGGGTGTGCAGAAGGCCGCGCCGAAGAGACCAGGGACTAGTGTCTCACCAGGCACGGTACAAGGGTCCAATGCGGTCTGAGCCGCGTGTAGATGGAGCGGAAGGGATTGGGCGCACCTACACCGCAGGGGGCACCATGAGGGGAGGAGGAGCGGAGCCGGAACAGGGTCCGGGCCGCAGCACGCCCTCAGGCGCAAGCCATCGGGTCCCAGGGCATCCCCTATCAGATGCGGTCGGTCAGTGCCTCCCCCAGGGCAGCGCAGCCCAGTATTATTTTGTCCCGTGGGCACGTTAGTAGGGGACTGGTGGCAGTAACTCTGTAGGTCCCTTTAGGGTGTATGCGAGTTAGTGTCCATCAATGGGGATGCTTGAGGACTTTTATCCCCCACGTATACCTCATGGCCGCCAAGGAGCCGGTATTTCAGCCTACGTTGCCAGGGGAGCGCGGCACCTGGGATCAGTCGGTGCTTCACAGCTCAACCCCGAGTGCTGAAGTCTCGTTGACGGGGGGTGGGGGAGGCCCACCACCGAAACGCTCTCTCGTTGCAATGCGACCACCGAAGGGGGGGCAGGACATGACCGATGCAGGATACAGCCCGCCTCCCAGAGCGGGCGCCGGCACAGCCCACAGGGATCTCAGCCCTCCTCAGGGCGCGCAGCTCCGTCGGCGGGGTCAGCTCGCACCGGTGATGTGGGGCCTCAGTGCCTGCGTTGCCTGCTCCAAGTCCTCGCTCACATGCAGAACGGCAGGGGCGACCCACCGCCCGACGGGTTCCCTCCAGGCTGGCGAGGTGTCCCGGGTATGTGAGGCGGATCGGCTCACCTCTCCTCCAGCGCCGGATTTCGGCGCGCAGTTTCACAGCCGTTGGCAGATGGCCCGGCAGCACCCGATCTCAGGGTTCCCAACACCGTTTTTAGTCAGGATTCGAACCGGGTGGTCCCTGCCAGCCGCGGAGCTCACAGTTCAGGTGGCCTTCTTGTTTATTCTTTACATTAATGAGGTTAATGAGGTTATTCTAGCCCTGTTGGCAGATTGCAAGGGCGGAAACCTAGATCCACCAAAATTAGGCATTGATGTTTTCCCAGATCTACTTTTGATGATGATTCAGTTTTGTTGGCTTTGGGTATCAAACAGAGCCCAGCTGGGCCTAATTCTGAAGAGGAATAAGACCACGGTCATGGTGTTTCTGCCAAGGAGGTCAGGGGCTACAACACTGGGGCTGGAAGTAGAAGGGACAGCTCTAGAATTAGTTCCTTATTACGATTACCTTGGGGTAAGGTTTTCTGATAACAGAACCCGGGTAAGTGAAATAAGAAAATCACAGACCAATTTGGAAAAGAATAGTGGTGGCCCAAAGAGTTTTTTTGTTTCCCATGTTGTGCAGGCTGTTTTATCTGCTCTTGACATTTATACCATCCAGGTCACTTCGGCAGTGCTGTACAGAGCCGAAATATTGGGATGTTTTAACTGCTCCAGTCTGGGGGTGGCCGAGAACACATTTCTAAGGAAGCTCCTTAGACTACTGTATCGCAACCTGAGTGTCCCACTAATCATGTCAACCCAGTCACGTACTCCTACTTCTTCCTGTTCCTTCCTTGTTCCTGTTCTTTGAATGCTCTAAACTGCACTTTGTCTCGCCACTGAACTGTCCACTCGTAGAACCATGGAAACTTGATCTATCGCTGATCTGTACTGCTTCCACTCACTCTGAATCGCCTTATCTGTCGATCTCCCATCCTGCGCTAACCTAGCATGTCTCAATTGCTCTTCTGGTCATGTCCTATTAAGATCCAAGAATGTGTTAGGGCGGGGATACACTTACCCTATTGACCATTAGAGGAAACAATCGTTAGTACCATCGTAATACAAACATTGCCACTCACCCGTGTGTCCTGGGTGGGAAAATAATGCTCGCCTCCTTGTCTTTAATAGAATCAAGACTCCCTGTGCTATTAGCAGGGGTAATCTTCATTCTGTTCCAAGACCGAAGGCAAGCATTATGCTTGTTCAAAGCTTCTCATTACATTCGCTTCCATTGATTGAACAGCCTTAAAGTAAAATGTTCTAAAAGTATTGTTGCTGGCTCATTCGGCCACTTGCAGAATATTATGCAGCTTTGCTCCCTGCGTGAGCGCTTTAGAAGCCATTACCCCTATCACTGAGTGTGCCTCAAACATTGACATATATATGCCTGCCAACTGCATCACCTCTAGCACCCATCTGCCTATGGTGGCTGACGGTACTGCTTTATGCAGTTTCCTGCGCGCTATTAATATCTGCTCGCATTTCTGCTGTTCTATTTTCGTACTCTCTAATGCATGCTGCTACGCACCACTTGGGATCTTCGTGTAGGGAGGGTACAATATTCGTGGAGGAACTTGGCATTGTTGTTCTTACTAGTGTAAAGGTGACCCCTTCGGGACCGTATATTTTTCTGTTAACGTCTAGGGCTTTAACATCCGCCACTCTCCTGCATGCAATCAGGCAGAGTGACATTGGGAGCTTCCCCGACAGCTGTTTCAGGGCCAGCAGACCAGAAGTCGCAGCACCACCGTCACCTCCCAAAAGTGACTATACTTCGGCTCTGGGGGGGTTTCCTGAACCAGACTCCCTTAATGAGTCTGATCACTGCTACGTTCTCTCCTTTGGAATCCCGTTGATGGGCAGATACCCTGCCGAGATGGCAGATCTGTATACACCTAGGGTCCTAAATGCCTTCCTGTCCTGCAGGAGCTCTGCTAGGAAGTTCAGTATTGCTACTAAAGGGGCAGAAACGGGATGAAGATTTCTCCTCTTGCACCACCGTGACCATCTACTCCAAGCTGCGTCATAGCTCCGTCTAGTGGATGGAGCCCAAGATTCTGTGATGAGTCTCGCTGCTTGCTCCGAAATAACCGGGAGCGGCCAGCATCTGCAGCTATCTTGCACGCCATCAGCAGGATAATCCCTCTCACTCTCAGAGGATGAAATGACCCAATTGAGTCAGTGAGCAGGTGTTCTCCTGCTGGCAGTATCCTCGGAAAGTCTGTCAATAGCTCCATCAGTGATGGGAACCATACTTCAGACTTCCATAGTGGGGCCACTATGAGGATGTTCGCTGCTTCCCTGCAAGCTTTCGTAGCACTCTGCTCATCATTACGAATGGAGGGAAAGCATAATGCAGGTTCCCTCTCCAATCATGGAGGAAAGAGTCTGCTCCTTGCGCCGTCGGGTCTAACCTCCAACTGAAGTATCTGCTTTTCTGCGCGTTCAATCTGGAGGTGATTAGGTCTGTGTGAACTGGGCCCCACAGGTTCTCTATTTGCTGAAATATTCCTACATCTATATACAATCGCTGGAATCGGACAATTGTCTGTAGTTCCAATATGCTACTACATTGAGTGCCCCAGAGTGGTACTCTGCTGTCACTGTTGTCCCCGACTGAAGGGAGTACTGCCAGATGTCTTTGGTTAGCTCTGCTAGAAGCCTGGACTTTGTTCCCCGTAGATGGTTGATGTATAGGACTGCTAAGAGGTTGTCAATTTTCAGCAAAAAACACAAGTTCACCTTGCCTTTCGTGAAGGCCTTGATCGCGAAGGATCCCCCCTAGCAGCTCCAGACAATTTATGTGCAGCTGGAGCTCCTCTGATCTCCACCTGCCTCCCATCTCTAACTCTCCGCAACAGGCTCCCCAACCCGCTCTGCTGGCGTCCGATTCTATTATCAGGTGGGGCGGGTCTCCGAATATGGCCTCCCTGTTCCAGGCGTCCATATTCTGGAGCCACCACACCAGCTCTGTTTTGGATTCGCCATCGAGGGGTACTGCTTGATGGTATTTCACCCCTGCTGTAGATGTCTAATCTTTAGTCTTTGCAGGGCTCGATAGTGCAGAGGCCCCGGAAATATCGCTTGAATCGATGCTGCTAAAAGCCCCACTATTCTCGCTATCAATCTCAACGACACTATACCTTTGTCCAGGCAGCTCCTGATTTCTCTTTTGATATTGTTGACCTTCCTGGCTGGTAATTCTCACGTGGCTTTCCTGGTGTCTATAACAAAGCCGAGGAAGTCTATATGCTTCGTCAGGGTTGTATCTGACTTTTCTGTGTTTTCTAGGAATTCGAGCGACGAGATGTGGTTCGTCACCCATCTCGTCTGATAGAGCAGGGTCTCCTCGTCTGCTATCTATAGGATGTTGTCTAGGTATATAATCATACCAATCCCTTTCTACCTGATTGCTGCTGCTATCGGTCTCATGAGTTTTATGAAGGCCCACGGCGCAGAGGCTAGGCCAAATGGCATTTTCATGAATTGCCAGAATCGTTTATCCCAAGTGAACACTACAAAGGGGCGGCGTTCCTCGTGCACCGGAATCGTGAGGTATGCGTCCTTCAGATCTATTCTTGTCAGCCAGTCCCCTTGCCTTAGTGTGTCTCGCAGCTGATGGATTCCCTCCATCTTGAAGTGGTGGTTCACTATCCAGCTGTTTAACTCTCTTAGGTTTATCACGGGCCTCTTTCTCTGCGTCCTTGCGGGAATCTCCCTCTTGCATGAAAGAACGTGTTTTGCTGCCTATTGTCCCAGTAATGGGCTCAGCTCGTTTGTGGTCTTCTCGCACACTGGTAGGAACCGGGCGCTCAACCTCGATGGCGCCTGGTCCCGGGAAAAGCTCTACACAGAAAGATTTTCTTGATGGATGCTTGGGCTATTTCTAATGAGGTATATGACCCTACAAATCTGCCCATTTTCTTCCCAAATGTCTCACCAAATAGGAGTCCTTGGGATGCCTCGCCTGCCTCGTATGAGGCTGGGTCCCCGGATTTGTGGTCGATTTTTCAGTAGCAGTCCTCACCTTCTCTCTGAAGAGATGGTGCAATTGCCGTTGCTCAGTAAACATACTTCTCTCTCTGCCCAGTTCGCTAATGTGTCAGGGTCAACCTCCTCCTCTGTATCTCAGGACCATTCTGCCAGGTCCATTATTTTTGCCAGGGGGCCTGCAATGTCAAGGACTTTCTCCTGACAGCTGTGCCTGGACCATTCTATGCCCTTCCTGGGGTCTCTAGATGTTTTCGATACAAAGGCCAGCATTTTGGGGTCTGTTCTGGAGCTTCCGCCACCTTCCCGGGCAGCTCTGGCCTGGTGCATTCTGCTCTCATGCGCTGCCTTGCTTCCTTCTTCAGCGCTTTGCGCAGTCTTTGTGCAAGCTTGGGGTTTTTGATTAATTCAGGTTCAAACATATTGGAAATCTCATCAGACTCCTCGATGTTCTTCTCCTTCCTTAACTTTTTTTCTTGCAGGGGGTTGCAGCTCATCCTCCTCCGCAGTGTCCTCTCCTTCTTGGGAGGAGTGTGGTGACTCTGGCGGCTCTAGTGCCTCCTCCAGCCTAGTCTTGCACCTTCATTTCCCATATTCTACTCTCCCTGGGTCGGGGGTTGTGAGGTTCGGCACCACCGATCTGCGCAAAAATGCATCCCTTAACATCTTGAAGGTGTCAGCCTCTGGGGCCTTCTGGCCTGCCCAGTCTGGTTGACCCGGGGGGGGGGGGGGTCTTCCTTTTCCGGTTCTCATTGCCCCCCTGCGGGCCCTCTTTCGTGGCCTTTGTGGACGTGCTTTTCAGTTTGTCAGTGCTTTTTTCCTTTTGACTTAAAGTCTCGATCGTTGCCAGTCTTTCCTGCAGGGGTCTCACTCCCTGAGCCATTGCCTCTACCAGCGAGTTGCCTTACACCTCTCAAAAGCTGGTCCTCAGCCTGCTCCTCCTCCTCGCTCCACTCAAATTCAGTCATTCTCCTTAGGGTGCTTGTGCCTTATATACCTGGGTTCAGATCTTGTGGCACGTTCAGTGCTCTGCTGTGGGCTTATTCCGTGGCTTGTACCAGCTTAGCCTTTGCCTATGGCTCTGTAGTCGCTCTGCGAGCTTGATCAGTCAGTCTTCCCTGCTCTTAATGTGCATGCACTTTTATTTGCTCTTTCTTTGCTTCAGAGATATCAGTATGCAACCTCTCCCCTTCGTGAGACTGTCGGCGTTTGCTCCGTGTATGCAGATATATTCTTATTAAAATAGTAAATCCTCCGCGTTGTTCAGAGGCTCTCTGCGTTGTAACCGTAATAGGCTGGCGGGTGGGGGCTGCTACTGCTCCCAGTATTCCTTAATCCATGTGCTTGTTACTGCTGATGAGCGTTCGTGGCCAATTACTGCCGTTGTGCGCTATGGCTCCACCTCCCCGAGGCCTCCCTGTTGGAGGCGGCTGAGGTTCTCTCCCTCACCCGGAGTTCGACAGGTCCCCGGGGGGGGGAAGTGTCGGTAAAGGTGGATGTGGGGAGCCTGGAATGGAGGAGGGGGGAGGAGGTGATGCCGAATCAGTTGAGGATAGGGCATGTGGGGCTGAATGACTGTCTGTTTCGAGTGGGGAAGCGTGAGTCGAGGGACTGTTTGGTGTGTGGGGTGCCTGAGACTGTGGGACATTTTTTGCTTAGGTGTGAGAGACATGTTGAAGAGAGAGAATTGATGAGGGTTCGGTTGACTGCGCTGGGTGTGGCTGAGCTGAGTGGGAGGGCTTTGCCAGGAGGTGACAGGGTGAGAGGCAGGAGGAGGAGCAGTGTGATGTTGGATTTTGTGAGGCAGACGGGGCGGTGGGAGGAGTTGTGAGTTTATGTGTGCTAAGTATTGATTGGTGGGTCTGGTGCACATCATCCTTTAGGATGGGGAAGCGCCTGCGTGGGTCCGCCCACGCCTCCGATAATCGAGAAGAAGAAGACAGGTCCCCGGTATGCCAAAAGTGCGGCACAGGACTGTGCCTGCTCCAGGTGTATAAGCTATATACTAATGGAATTTAGGGATCACGTTATGATGTTCATGCGCTAGCCAATATTATAAATGCTGTGCGCAGTGAGGCTGGTAAATTAATATGTAATGTACATTAGCATCGCTGTGCTGCTCAGTAAAGAAATATGACTTTTCTGCTGAAGAGCAGGAAAAGAGAAGGAAGGAACAGGAAGGAGTAGGAGCACATGACTGGGTTGCAATGGACTACAGAAAATACTGAAGTCTAAGGGAAATGTATATTTTTGGGGGGGAAAAGAAAACACAAATGTGTTTTAAAAGTTTTAAAATGTTGGATTGTTGAAACTGCTAGAGACAGGAAAATAAATGAAGTTGAGGCACAATGCTCGCCTCCGCCCTTGACATAGAATTAATGTGGAAACCTGTCCTCTATTAGGTCAGGTTATGGTGCTCCCCGGACCTTGGTAAATATCGGGAAGGTCTTGAACCATCTGAGTGGTCATTCCCTTCCTTGGCTATGCCATGTAAAGCGACAACTTGCAGTGGCAGACCTGGAAGATCATGGGAATAACCCTTCTTTGATACCAGCAGCTCAAAAAGGGATGTAAAGTTGTCTTTGTTAGGCATGACACCCAGGAATACCTTGTTAGCTTGGGTTTAAGATTGAAGCTTGGACAGGATTATCTGTACTCGAAACCCATTTTAGAAGGAGAGATTTGAATTTTATTTCTCCAGCATGGGGTCTGGCATGGATTCACATGCTCATGAATATTCCCCGTCGTCAGGCTGGGAATCCTCGGTAAAGAAATAACCAGTATCAGTTTCGTTTCTGATCTGTCTTTCGTAGTAATAACCAATCACTGGTCTCTGCGTCATAATGACCACAGCCAATGACTGCCCTCTACCTAAGCACCGCCTCTGGCAGCCATCTTCAGATTTTCACCGCACGTTCATGTGTTGGGATCCTCGTGCTATTGCTCTCGAGCGTTAGTGCTATTTTTTCACGTTTTTTCTCAAAAACTTCGTTTTTTCGGTCAGAAGAGCCTCAAGCTCCACCGATTCTCCATCCGATCAAAGGGGACCCGTGTCGGATTCGCCTGCGCCCCTCAAGGGTGAAGATTTCGTCGAGCTACGCTTTTGGAGGACTCCAGAAGTTTCTCAGGCCCGGTCATGGCCCAGGAGAAGGGGAGCTCGACGCCCGGAAAGCTGTTCAGGGTCTGCCCTGGATGTCAGCTGCAGAACGTCTTCAAGGAGGACGAACACTCTTTTTGTCTTTACTGCCTACATGAGGACAAGACGCACGTGGAGAAGGACTGTGCGTGTTGCGGCAACATGTCGGAGCGGACCATGAAGGACCGCCATCAACGTCTCGCCAACTGGCTGGAAGGGAAAGCCCGTCCGGCGAGAAGAAGAGGAAGAAAGACGAGCGGTCTTCTAAGACCTTTGAGGACGCCCCGGCGACGGGGGTCCAACATAAGGCCAAGCACCGCGAGTCCGCTGGCACCGGGAGCGCCGAACGGTCGGGCTCTACGGGCGCCAGGCAGGGCGCACCCTCCCCGGCACCATCAACCACGAGCCAACGCTCTGGGTCGGGTAAGAGGAAGGCCGAGCACCCGGCGAAGCTCCTGGAGAGGCCCCGGTCGAGCTTGAAGGCGGAGGGCGAGCGAGGCAGTGTCCCCCCCTCAAGGATAAGGCGGTGAGCGCACCTAGGGTGGTGAAGGCCTTAATCCATCCGGCCAAGCCCTCTATCGAAACTGTCGCGGCGGCCCTGGCTCAGCCTGTGGAGGCTACACCAGTGGTGGCGACCTCGGGGCTCAGAGTCTCCCTGCCACCTCGGAGGGAGTCCTCTTTTGTGCCCATCGATAGGACCCCCGTGAAATCCCCCGTGGGGAAGAAAAAGGGGGGGCAGGGCGTCGTCGTAGATTCGGCCTCAACCTCGGAGGAGGAGCTGGTCGAAGTCTTAAGCCACGGCCTCGGCGTGGAAGAAGACCTGCCCCTGATCGCCCGTCGGATTCCCCTCTGCCAGCGCCGCGAGACAACTCGGCGGCCATTTTGTTGGCTATACAGTCCTTATGCTCAGAGATAAGGACGAGACTACCGTTGCCGACGGAACCTCTCCCGTCGGGGGACCCAGAACCGGGACCTTCTGGTGTTCCCCCTACCAAGAAAAGAAGGATCCACCCTCCGCCTCCTTTTCAGCCGTCGCGCCCCTTCCAGCCCTCCTCCCCGTCCACCCGAGGGGATGATACGGGGACTGACACGGCAGCGACGGGTACGGACGACGAGGTATACGACGAGGATGTACCGTCGTCGCCTCCCACCAGGGCTTCTCCGCCCGACGAGATTGGATCGTTCCACTCCATGATCACCAGGGCATCCGAGCTTTTCCAACTCTGCCCTGAGGAGAAGAAGAAGGAAGGTTTCCTTTATCAGCGGTGCGAGGCCAAGAAATAGACGGTCCTCTCAGTGCCTCTATTGGACGACATTTGGGATGAGGGCCTCACCCTCCTCAAGAACCCTTCCACGACGCCAGCTAGAAGAGACCGGTACGAGAAGAAGTACCGGGTCCCGGACACGGCCCCCCTGTGCCTCCGGGCGCAGCCTACCCCGGACTCCGTCGTCTCCGCGCCGGCCAGGAAAAAAGCGGGGGGGGGGTGCGGCCTCCACATCGACTTCCCCACCGGACGGCGAGGGAAAGAAATTGGACGCTATGGGACGCAGAGTCATCTCGTCTGCGGCGACGACGATTAAATCGGCCAACGCCTTGGCTATCGTGGCCCGCTACGACAGGGAGCTCTGGTACAAACTGGCTCCCCTACTGGACTTCTTGCCGGACGACAAGAGGGCAGAGGCCCTGGAGATCCTGCAGGAAGGTGAGGTGGCTTCGGACCACGCCATTACCGTTGCGACGGACATCGCCGACACTGGGTTCCGCCAGTTGGGCAACGGCGTTTGCCTTAGGCGGCGTGGATGCCGGCTGGCGAGCTTCGTCAGCGTGTGGGAGTCCATCTCCACCGACCGTTGGGTGCTGGACGCCTTGGCCCGGGGCCACGCGCTCGAGTTTCAAAGAAGGTGTCCGCGCGTCCCCCCCGTGGCCAGGAAAGAACTTCACGTCCCTCAACTTCTCCTGGAGGTAAAGGCGATGCTCAGGAAGGGCGCCATCGAACTCGTCCCAAAAGAGGCTTCGGGGCTCCGGAGTTTACTCGAGATACTTCCACGTGAAGAAGAAGACGGGGGGATGGCGCCCCATCCTGGACCTGCGACGTCTGAACAAGTTCATCAAGGCGCAAAAGTTCCGGATGGTCACCCTCCAGCACGTCCTGGGTCAGCTGGAGGAAGGAGACTTCCTGTCGTCGTTGGATTTGGAGGATGCCTACTTCCATATTCCCATCCTAAAGGGGCACCGAAAATTCCTCAGGTTTGTGGTCCAAGGGCGTCACTACCAGTTCAAAGCCCTCCCCTTCGGACTACGGTCGGCACCCAGGGTATTCACCAAGTGCCTTGAACCGGTGGCGGCGCAGCTGCGCCGCGAGGGGATCCACGTCTACCCCTACCTGGACGACTGGCTCATCCGAGCCAAGACGAGGGAGCTCGCCGTGGATCACACGGCAAGGACCGTCCGACTTCTCACGGACCTGGGATTCTCCGTGAACTACGCCAAGTCTCACCTGGTACCCGCGCAAAACGCACTGTTTCTGGGAGCGAAGCTCGACACAGTGTCTCTTCTGGCCTCCCCGTCGGAGGAAAGGACCAGGTCCATCCTGGGCAAGGTACAGCGGATGTTGGTTTCCGACGCGGCCAAGGTGAGGTCCATCAAGTCCCTCCTCGGAATGATGTCTTCCTGCATCTACCTCATTCCCATGTGCAGGCTCCGGATGCGCCCGTTGCAGGAGTTGCTGGACGCGCGCTGGATCCAAACGACGGGCAGCTTCGGGGAGAGGATCACACTCGACGAGAGTTTCCGCCGAGCGGTCCGGTGGTGGGGCAACCGCACGCATCTGACGGCGGGCATGGACTTCCAGACCCCAGACCACCAGGAGACAGTGACCACCGATGCCTCCCTGGAAGGGTGGGGAGCGCACACCGAAAATCTGCACGCGAGAGGCCTTTGGCTCCCGACGGAGAAGTCCCTCCATATCAACGTCCTGGAGCTCCGTGCAGTGTTCTGGGCCCTCAGGTCCTTCCTTCCGTCCCTCAAGGGCAAGGTGGTGAGGATCGTCACCGACAACACCACCACCATGTTTTACATCAGGAAACAGGGCGGAACCAGGTCCCCAGCGCTGTCCAAGGAGGCGCAGGACCTGTGGCATTGGGCAGTCGCCCAAAGGATGTTTCTGGTGCCGTTTCATCTGGCAGGGATAAAAAACACCATCGCCGACTCACTCAGCAGGGAGCTGCGCTCGTGCCACGAGTGGGAACTACGGCAGGATCTAGTGGATCGCCTCTTCCGACGGTGGGGCACACCCCAGATAGACCTGTTCGCGACGGCGACAAACTCCAAGTGCCGGAGGTTCGCCAGCAGGTTTCCCCAGGCGAGGAGCATGGGCGATGCCTTCTCGTTCCCCTGGGAGGGCCTGTTCCTCTACGCGTTCCCTCCTTTGCCACTGCTAATCCGGCTCGTCAACCAGCTCAAGAGGTCACGGTGCAGGATGATCCTCGTCGCAACTGCGTGGCCGAGGCAGATATGGTTCCCGGACCTTCTGGACTTGTCAGCGTCCGCGCCAATCAAGCTGCCGGTGGACGCGGATCTACTCTCCAGGGAAGGAGGCGCCATCCTCCACCACGACCCGAAATCGCTGAACTTGCAGGCCTGGCTCCTGCAGGGCTAGAGTTTGGAGGATACGACATACCGGCCGACTGCAGAGAGGTTCTTGCAAAGGCCAGGGCGTCCTCGACTCTTAAATGCTACGGACACAAATGGAAGAGGTTCTCTGTCTGGTGCCACGCACAGAAGATTAACCCTCTACGGATTACGGCTCCCCAGGTACTGCCGTACCTGCTGACGCTGGCCAAAGCTGGACTGGCACACGCGTCCATCAAGATTCATCTTGCTGCGATCTCCCGATACACCAGAACCACGGGCCGGACGTCCTTGTGGTCTCATCGTCTGGTGAAAGAGTTCATGAAGGGACTGTTCAGATCGTTCCCGCCGGTGAAGGCTCCGGCCTCGGCGTGGGAGCTCAACCTGGTGCTGACCAAGCTCATGGGACCTCCGTTCGAGCCTCTGCACTCGGCCCCGTTGAAGTTTCTGTCGTGGAAAACAGCGTTTCTTGTGGCCATCACCTCCGCACGACGGGTGGGAGAGATCCAGGCCCTTTCATGCAAGGCCCCGTACTTGACTTTTCACGACACGAGGGTGGTGCTCAGGACGCACCCCTCCTTCATGCCCAAGGTACCGTCGGACTTCCATCTCAACGAACCCTTGGTGTTGCCTGTGTTCTTCCCGTCGCCTTCGTCGCCGGCTGAGAGGACTTTGCACTCGCTGGATGTGGCTAGAGCGCTGAAGTCTACGTGGACCGCACGAAGTGTTTTCGGAAGACGTCACAACTCTTTGTGAACTTTGGACCTGTCAATCAGGGGAAGGCTCTCTCGAAGGCTTCCATTTCCAGATGGCTCTCCGGCTGTATCATGTACTGTCATCGGTTGGCAAACCGACCGCTGCCTGGAAGTCCGAGAGCCCATTCCACCAGAGCGATCGCAGCTACCACGGCGTTCCTTTCTGCTGTGCCCCTGCTGGACATATGCAGGGCTGCTACGTGGAGGTCGACGCACACCTTCACGAAATTCTACTGCGTCGATCGGGATTCCAGGGAGGAGTCCAGGGTCGGCCAAGCAGTGCTGCGCAACCTGTTCGCCTGAGGTGAGCCTGGTGAGGAGGTAAGATGCTTAATGTTGAGTTTGATGTACTGCTTAATGTTGAGCCGTTGCCACCTCCCGTGGTTGTGCATGTGTGTACTGCTATGTATTCTTTATTCATGAGCATGTGAATCCATGCCAGACCCCATGCTGGAGAAGGAACAAGTTACTTACCTGTAACTGTTGTTCTCCAGCATGGGTCTGGCATGGATTCACATGCGAACCCTCCCGCCTACCCCTCTGCGGCTCTTCACTTGGTCATACTGCCACTTCACGTGCTTCCAAATCTGAAGATGGCTGCCAGAGGCGGTGCTTAGGTAGAGGGCAGTCATTGGCTGTGGTCATTATGACGCAGAGACCAGTGATTGGTTATTACTACGAAAGACAGATCAGAAATGAAACTGATACTGGTTTTTTTTTTACCGAGGATTCCCAGCCTGACGACGGGGAATATTCATGAGCATGTGAATCCATGCCAGACCCATGCTGGAGAACAACAGTTACAGGTAAGTAACTTGTTCCTTCTCCTGCCTACTCTCGTACCTTGTTTATTAAATTTAGAGTCAGCACTTCACAGGTAGCAGCATTTACTTGTGGTTGGACGGGCGGTTCTTACAAATTTGTCCAGCCTGCGGTATGGCTTCTGAATCTGTAAGACAATTTCTGTTATTCTGTGAATGCTATAGTGTTTTAAGGAACATTTATTTGACTCCATTGTTTAAGAGAGAATGTGTTAGAAGTAGCTTAGAAGCGGTTGCCCTATGTCGGTCTACTGTACTAATTAACAACATTTATTTTGTGGCTAAATCTATTTATCGCGCTTGGATACGCAGGTAGATTGTATCCAATTTTTTGACTGTACTCCTATCGTTCTGCTTTTTTATGGTATCTTATGTGAATCATTTCATAGAAGATCTTTCCTTTAAGGTTGTGTTATCCTATTATGTGAATTATGAAATGTATTGTGTTTGCTGATGGCAAAATTTGCAGAATAAAGCATTTTTTGACTGATTACTCGTTGACCACTCTCAACTGCTGACCCTAATCCCTGTACTTTGTTGAAATACTGTCACTTGCATGTACCCCACATAAGGCTTCTCAGAGAGCCAACTAATCACATATTATACCTTTAGAGCCCTTATATGACTGCTCAATCTATGAAGTCCATAGATGCATGGTACATCTGTCACCGCACAACACAGTTCCTCCAGTACTCTTGTATGTTTTCACTTTAACAAGACCAACCTCTCTGCCTGGCTTACCTCTGTGTACAAGGTCATATCTATTACCAGTTGACAACATTATTGTTGGAACTGAGGTTGAGGCAGCACAGAGAAAATATTGTAATAATTCCACACTAACATCAAGTGCTTCATGACGGATTCTACCCACTTCTAATCACTGGATTAATAGGTGTTATTCTCCCCGAATGTAATGGTACTCAATGTATTAACTTAGAAAGGTTAAATAGCTGAGTTAGCTTTGCAGGGATTCAAACCTGTGTCCTGCTGGCTGAATGCAGATTTCAGAGACAAGCCCTTAACTCACTGAGCTATCGTGCCAGTATGTTTGCTATGGGTGGTGGAAAGCACATGCATGACTTTTACCGGTCATCACAAAATGTACAGTAATTTACAAGTTTGGTTCTCCTCACTCGCGCCCCCATGTCAAATTTCTTAGAATCTACAAGTGTATTTGTGCTATGTTAACTGAACAACCTTCCGACTTTGCCATTTTTATCACTTTGTATATATGATTTAGCAGGCAATACAAGCTAAAGTCACTGTTTATTGGAAATAATAATTCTGTATGTAACGTTTATGTTCATTCTCTGATTTACATTTCAAATGTACGACTATTTGAACGTAAGCAGTTTTACATCTCGTCTTTATTTTTCTAGCTGGATGATGGAAGTGTACTGGAAGGCAAGCATGGTGAATTTTGGTTGGAATTTAACAATGGCTCGTTATTCAGTGTTGCCAAGTATGAAGGTTGTGAAGACAAACATTACATCTGTTTGAATGCCAGCAGCTTCAGTCTGTACCATCAAGGTAAACAGCTGGGAATTTACCTTCAGAAGAATCTTTTACCCTCTGAAACCATGAATCACTACGGCTGGCTTTACAATGTTTGGGGTTGTGCCAATATTAGTTCATGACTGAGTTAGGCCTCTAAATACAATCTCTTCTCCCACAGGGGACCACATCCGGCAAAGAGTATATTATCCCCATCTTGAAAAAACACCTGTCCACCACTGTGTGCTAATTAACTTTGGCAGACAGAGGACTGATGCAGAATTAGATGAGCCTGAGGCAAAGGTACAGTTAATAGAGGGGTTCCACTGTTTTGGATTATTTTAGGCCCCCCTACACCTCGGAGATAGAGCACTCTGGGTTTGACATCAGAAGGCAAAGGATAGTTGTTACATCAGACTGGATTGGACCCCTGACAAGAGGCTAGGTTTGAACCAATCAGCTTTGGCATGTTGCCTATAAAATGGGTGTAGACCCTCCCCTTCTTGTTTCATCTTTGGACTCGCAAAAGGAGGAGTATTTACTAGAATTCTGATCCGAATACAGTCTAGTTCAAAGACCTCTGCCAGAGAGGTGACGACAGAAGGCACCAAGGCAGAATCAGGTTTTTCTCTACCCATCCCAAGGTGCCCATTTGTCGTGACCTCCTGGGTGGACCAGGCCTAATGCAACTCAGAGTCCTGCTAGCTGGAGATGGCAAACCCTGCAAATGTGCTCTAACCATCCAGGCTGGCAAGTTCACAAAGATATGACTCACCTGGCCTGTGGAGACCCTGGGGAGGATCTCCCAGCAACGCAGAGGTCAAGGAACAGCTTGTGGCCCTGATTCCTGTATCAAACTGCCTGTGAACTACACCAACCAGGACCTATCCTGCCTGTCCTAAACTTTGTCGTGCCAAGTGCCTTTGCTGCTCATGAACTACACTGTGTGTTCGTCCCAGTCGATCAGCTCACCAAATTGATAATGAATCCCGGCCTCAGAAAGTGTCGGAAAGCTTGGTTTGACACTGTTGAGCCACAAAAACAATACAAAAAGGTATTTGCAGTGGTCATGTCCCCCTGGACCACCTTTGAGAGCACTCGAACATACGAGTGCAGAGGTGGCAGAGGGTCTGACTGGAGCACAACACTGAGCAGGAAAGACCGGCTGAGCCAAAAAGCGGAGGCCGGAGGGTGAGGAGTTGTTTCTCCGAGACCTTGTGAGGAAACCGAGTGGGGTATTGGCAGTCTGCCGAAGTGCGGCAACTAGGGGCCTGTTGAGCCCGGGCAGGGACTGTGCTGGAGGCCCATGGGGGCAGCGGTTGAGCCCGTGGCTAGCGGAAGGAAGGTGAGGAGGCTGAGTCGGTAAGGAGCAGGGAGGGGGAAGAGATCAAAGACAACAAAGGACCTTGGGAGGGGAAGAACAAGTACCTAAAGCCCTTAGATCCACGAGACAGTTCATGAAGGGTGTGTCTCCACCACAGGTCACACAGAAGGGGCCAGCATTATGGCAGCAGTCTGGGGGTGGAGACACCCAGATCAGATGAGTGGAGAAGCAGGCACAGAACATAACACTGGCAGGGAAAAGAGGGTGGCAAATTCATCCACTTCATCACATCAAAAGCACACAGAGCATAGGGGAATGACCGGTGGGGGAGCTAGCCCCAGAAAAGAAGGGGGAGTGAATAATGACAAACAGCATAGCCCCTGAATCGCAAGGTGTATGAGTGGACAGGGCCTCAGAACCAGATATAATGCCCTCTACTATCACAAGGCGATATGCAGGGCCCACGTGAAGACTACAGCCAAATAGCCAAGGGCGATACGTTATTTTATTTATTTATTTAGCATGTGTATAGCACATCAAGGCCAGAGGCATCCAGGTGCTGGTTACATTAATTGCAGAAGGCGATATTTGAACAGTACATAGAATAAAATGTTAGGGCGGAGCTTAGTTACAGTGCTTAGATTAGTCATGCTAGCTGCTTAGCGAATATTAGGGGTCTTGAGAGAAAAGCCAGATTTTTAGACATTTACGGAACCTCCAGAATTAGGGTTTGGCTCTTAATGATAGCGGTAATGCATTCCACTGCTTTGCCGCCTCTACAGGGAAACCGGAACCACCTGCTCTCTGTAATCTGAATGTTGGTATTGAGAGGAGCTGAGCATGAGTGGACCGTGTAGGTCTGATGGATTGTGGCCTAGATCATTTTCCGGTGAGGTACCTTGGCGCTGTGTTGGCGAGGCATTTGTGGGTTATGGATAGTATTTTGTATAAAATGCGCTCTCGCGTTGGCAGCCAATGTAGGTTTCTTCTAGCTGGAGGGATTTGGTCTTTCTTCGGGATGTTTAATGCCGCTCTTAAAGCATTGTTTTGCATTACCTGAAGCTTTTTGATATTAGTGATAGTAGCTCCGGCGAAGAGCACATTACAGTAGTCCAAGCTGGAGACTATCACAGCTCTTGCTATTGTGACACAGCTCTTAGTGGAGAGGCAAGGTCTGCTGGTGGTAATTTGTTTTGTGATCTATGCTGCTGCGGAGGCAAAAGCATTTACCGGTCTGGTTAGGGATAGTAAATCGTCCCAGTACACCCCCAAGGTTTTTACTACTTTGGTGATTGGGATGGTTTTTTGCCATCGGTGATGAAGGAGTTGTATGCTTTGTCTAGTTATTCACAAGTGGTTGGGCAAGAGCAGCTCGGTCTTGTCATTGTTCAAGCACAATGAGTGCACGGCCATCCAAGCCTGAATGGTTTGGTAGATCATGCCTAGAGTCTTGGGGTCTGAATTATAGGAACCTGAAATAGCAATGAGGATTTGGGTATCGTCTGCATAATTCATGTAGGAGACACCCAATGTGTCTAGATCGCCGAAGAGTGGTTTAGTGAATATATTGTATAAAGTCGGGGAGACGCAAGAGCATTGGGCGACTCTGCAGGTGACAGGGGCTGGGGGGCCCAAGGCGATGTAGGAGAACACTCTCAATATTCTGTTTGGTAGAAAAGATGAGATCCAAGCTGTTGCTTTGGGGTAGAAGTGGCCTGCTGATGAAAGATGTTGACAGAGGAGCGAGTTTGCCTTTGTCTTTAAATGTGTCTTATTTATATTTTTAGGTCTATAATGGCTGATGCTGTGCCGTGGTGGAACCCTGATTGGCGCAGCCCAAGGAGGTTGTTGGATTCTAGGTGCTTTTGGATTTGTAGATAGGCTGCTATATTATAGACCAAAACGCTGTGCAAGATTCTGGAAGGCAGTATTCCTCGGCTCTGGGGATAGGAAGCCCTGCAGGTGAATGCAACTAGACCAGGAGACAACAAGGTGGAACAACAGGTAGAGCAGACCGCCCTTCATCTGGCACTCAGCAAAGCTGATCTACAAAAGTGCTTCCAGGAGTTCCAAGATAAAATTACGAAGTCATTCCAGTCCCAATTTGATTTTCTGAAGGCAGACCTAAAACAGTCGATACCAGAACTGAAAGTGGTTATGGCCAAGCATGAGGAGAGAACGGACACGACGGAGAACGCTCTTCAAGAGGTAGTGGAGGACTTGAGAAAGAACGATGAGATTTGTGAACCTCTACAGATTTTCTTAAAAGTTTGGAACTACAGTGCGAGGACTTGGAAAACCAGTCACGATGCTTAAATATACAGATCAAAAACCTCTCGGAGGGAAGACCACCAGGGGGCATGGAAGGCAATGGCCATCTGAAGTGCAGCTCTGATATCCACAGGGATTTATGAGAGGAAAAAGTGCTTTATCCTCTGCCTAATCGGCACCGGATTCGTAGCAGAAGTGTTGGACTGTGTGAGGAAGACAGGGACATCATTTAGGCGTCACCAGAGGTCACAACTGCGACCTCTGAGGTCTCCCTTGCGACCTCTTAAAAAAATAAAAAAGTTTTTGTTTTTTTGTAATGTAAGCTCCTGGGCTGTGACCAGCACCATATGGCTCTTTACTTCTGGAGTGGCTGGCTTTCTTTTTCAGGCCCCTTAAAAAAGAAGAAGAATTAGAACAGGAGTGCCACAAGTCTAACACTTTTAGCACTGGCCCTAAATAAGAAAGAATAGGAATACCAAATAATGTGTCTTTCTGTAATTCTATACAATAATTGCTAGACTTATTAAAGGTTTATTTCAGGCACACTTCAGGGGGTGAGTCACTGAATAAGTCTGTTCTTAAACGCCTCAACTCAGCCTTTCATCCTTCTGAGGTCGATAAATGAGTACCAACACAGGTTGGGTGATATTGGGTGTATATTTCTTCTATATAAAGCGCTTACGCGTAAGGGCTATATAATACCACATCATTATCATTTGGTCATGGACGTCTGCTTGCATTCACACTAATTTGGTAATATGGGCCTATAAACACTGATCTTAACGATACATATGGCGATCCATTCTTGTATGAAATGTGCATCACGTTATAGTGATAACGTAACCTTATTTTTCGTAGTGTACAATACTATGTGATGCCACTTCCGGTTTTGGCAACGGGTGAATGGTCGTGTTCCATCGCTTCCCGCGATATCACTTCGCGGTGGGGGCAAATTACATCACTTCCTGTGATGTCATCAGGGGTCAAGGGTCGTGTGATGTCACTTCCGCTACCCCTGGTATTTTGGTGAAATGACATCCCTGGAGGAAGAGCGTGTTTGCCGCAGACACCTGGAAGGATCTGCGGGGCTCCAGCAAACCAAACATGGAGAGGCTGGGCCCGCAGCTTGCCCCTGTACAATCCGCATGCTCCGGTCGGGAGCGAACAGGAGGACCGAGAAGGAGCATCGGCCTGGAAGGCCAGCATTAAGGGCTCCTAGGCTCTCTGCAAGCTGGGTGATGACTAGCGGATGATCCGGGTGTGCTCCAGGGCCAGATTTGAGGCTTCCATCCTTGTACACTGAAGAGCGCGGGCCGAATCAGTGGTCCACAACGTTGCAGGCAGAGCAGGGCTTAGCGCGGTTAAAGCTCGAAGAAGAGGTGAGGAAGTCCCTGACTCCACAGGCCCGACAAACAAAGCTGACAGATGAGGGAGAGGTGTCATCCATCTCACAGGGACATCCTACAGCAACAGGGCGGCAAAGTGCTGGTGGGGCACAGCGTAGGAATCATGACACAGATCGTCAGGAGAAGAGGATTTTGTAACACCATCCGCCCCTGGCAGCCTCAAAGTAGGGAGACCGGTGCTCCACATCATTGCAACGAGAGCCATGGTCGGTTTGTTTAAGACGCGAAGAAGAGGTGAGGAATTCCTCTACCCCGCGGGCTGGACAAACACGGCCTGCAGAAGGAGAGTGGTCAACCCCCCTCATAGGGGCCTCCCGCAGCAATGACGGGGTAAACTGCCGGTGCAGCATAGTGAAGAAATCCTGACCTAGCCCATCTGGAGAGGAGGATTTTGGTAACGCCTTCTGTCTCCGGCACCCTCAAAGTGACCCGCCCCCAGCAGAGATCGGAAGAAATCTGGTGCCAACATGCGCTCAGGGGACTGGGACAGACTCCACTGCAGACTACTCGGGACAGCATAACAAAAGCGTAAACATAGCAGCGCACACAGAAGAGGGGAGGCCAGCACAGGGCTAAATCGCAGGAGGGCTGGTGGCTCTGCAGAAATTCAGAAGGGGAGAGGCCTCTCAACTACCGGACGCAATGGGAGACGCCACTATCAAAGAAGACATTGCCAGCGTCATGGCGGTAGTAAGAGCCCTAAGAACAGACATTCAAACGTTCATTGCTGAACTGCGGGGTAAGAAGGTAAAAATAGAGGGGAAAGTAGAGAACGTTGAGCACAACCAGATCAATGCCAACCTGGTGGAAATGAAACGCCAGAATGACCGACATCGAGCTGAGAGAAGAAGTCACCCTGAAACTAGACGATTCGGAAAATAGAGAGCGGAGAAGGAACCTACGTATACTCGGACTGGCAAAAACGGAGAGAGAAACCCCAGCCAGGATTGAGAAGAAAGTGCAGGACATTGTGAACCTCCTGTATCAGGCGGTTCGAGGGAAAACCGTTCAGATTGAAAGAGCGTACAGAGGAGGAAGAGCATTCAGCAGTAGACCACGCTCAGTGGTTGTGAAGTTCCTCCAATCCAAGGAAAAAGCCAAAATACTAATTAGAGAGAGACAGGTTCAAGAAATAGAGTACCAAGGATCCAAGGTGCCACTGTTCCAGGACTTGTCAAGCATCACCCTGGGGCGTAGGAGAGAATGCAGGCCGCTTACAGCATGGCTCAGGGACAAGGGGATTCAATAAAGGTGGGCATACCCCTTTGCGCTGCAATTTGAGATTAAAGGAGAAGAGTATAGAGTCACCACAGCAGAGGAAGCGAAGCAAGTACTGTAGCACCTAAAAGAGGACTCGGAAGCAAGAGCACCGATAGGCCCACCGGGCCTAATCTCTCCCAGAGCATGGCTACCCGAGGCCAGGGCCCAGAGGCGCAATAGAAGTAAAATGGGAAGGAAGTATGTGAAGCTGAGCAGCCCGTCCCTGTTGAAGCTGTACTGATCGGAAAGAATAGAGCAAGGTACCTAGAAAGAGTGACGTGGGAGGTAAAAGGGAGAGGCGGAGGGAATGCCGACACAACCCAAGGTGTATAGGAGTTCTTAACCTAGTGCCCCTCAGTTGAAAGAGGGTGTCTCTATAAGGGGTACCATATTTGGGGTACCCAACCTTTTCTCTTTGATTAAACTGGGGTTATTTGTTAAAATACAGGTTTTAGAGGGGGAACAGACCGACGGGAAACCAAAAGTAGGTGAAGGGTCAGGAGAATGCAGAGGCAGAATTAGAACGGGGATCGGAACAGAGATGTAAGCAAAAGGCGACGACCCACGAATGGAGGAGAGCATGACAAAAGTGGGGGGAAAAGGCCATCTGCAGGTGGGGACGCTAAATGTCAAAGGGCGCAACACTCCTACCAAAAGGTCCCTTGTGGTGCGAGAGTTTAAAAGGGTAGCACTAGATGCTCTCTTCATTGAGGAGACTAGACTGAAAGCAGTGGAGGAAACACCTCTGAGGGGAGGGGGAATGGGGCAGACCTACAGGGCATCGGGACCACAGAAGAAAGGATGGTTAGGCTTGATTCTTCATCGGCGGCTCCACTTACTAGATGCAACCCCTGATGGTGGGTAGGCTCTTGTTGGTCCAGAGAAGCTGGGAAGGGAAATGGGTAACATTCGCCGGGGGTATATACCCGTAATCAGGGCCAGAACGCATTTCATGAAGAGGCCCTGTCCAGGATAATGTCCAGAAGCAGAGGGGTGGTCATAGTAGGGGAAGATTTCAACACCTGGGCAGACACACAGTGGGATCGACAAGCTACGAGAACCGAGCACATGGGGCAGCCACTGGGGGGGGAGACAAATTAAAAAAAAGACATTGAATTTCAGGGGGCTCCTGGATGTATGGAGGGCCCAGGAAATGGACCGTAGGGGGTACACATTCCTATCGGGAACACACACGACCTTCACCAGAATAGATGACCTACTCATAGGCAGGGAACACAAGTTCCGCTTAAGGAGTAGCACAATCCGACCAGTGTGCTGGTTGGACCACGACATGGTAGCCATGGTCCTCGACATAGGGGGTATGAACAGGAGGGACTCAAGCTGGCGCTGCAACTAATACTTATGGTTTGATGAGCTCTTCGCCCAGCAACTAAAAGTGGCTCTGGAGGAATACTTTCAGATAAATGATAACGGAGAGGTAGGGGAGACCGTACTCTGGGAAGCAGGGAAAGCCACTCGGAGGGGGACCCTGTTTAGGGAGGGAGCCACGAAGAAGCAGGATCAGCTGTTACAAGAAGAGAAGCTTAGTAGAGAAATTAGGGAGCTGAAAGGCAGACTACACCGCCAGGGGAATTATCAGGAAAGGGACCTGGAGACACTTCTGCAAAAGAGAGCAGAATTTACAGTTCTGGGTATAGGGGACACGGTCCAGAAATAAAAATTCTTAAAGCAAAAATGTTATGAGAAAGGGGATAATGCGGACCGGTTACTTGCAGCTAGACTGAGGCCACAGAGGGCAGATAGATGGGTAGACCGCATTCAGGGGGAAAGGGGCCACTGGGCTACATCCACGGGAGAGGTGGCAGACCACTTCGCCAAGTACTATGAACGTCTGTATAAGACTGAATAAGAGGGGTATAATAGAGGGATGAAGCAGTATGTAAGCAGGGCAGAAGTTAAGCCACTTGTCTCAGAGGAAAGTGACTCGCTAGAGGCCCCTTTCACTCCTGAAGAAGTGAAGGTGGGCATAGACAGATTAACAGCGGGGGGTGCCAGGCGAGGATGGCTATACGATGGACTCGTGGGAACCTTGGCTCCTCACCTGGCTAAACTATTCAATCACATACGGGAAACAGGGCAAGCCCCGCCCCTCATTTGAGAGGGCCATCATTGTAGTCATCCCCAAAAGCAGCAAGGACCCAGCCAGCTGCAAATCATATTGCCCGATCTCCCTCTTAAATACAGACATGAAGGTTTGTACCAGGGCCCTGTCCACCCGGATGGAGGGAATCTTGCCCTGTCTGATCCACACAGACCAAGTGGGCTTCATTAAGGGAAGGCAGGCGGCAGCGGTCTTGCGCAAATCCTTGAACATCATGGAACACTCGATGGTGGAGGGGGGAGATCACGTCTTGCTTAGCTTAGCCTCAGAAAAAGCGGTTGACAGGGTGGAGTGGGGGTTTCTCTTTGCCACACTTAATTTATGGTTTTAGGGAACACTTCTTGGCGGAGATCTGAGCGATATACTACACCCCTACAGCAAGGGTGGTAGTTAATGGAAAAACATCAAGGGAATTCCGCCTGAGTAGGGGAATCAGAGAGAGCTTCCTGCTCTCACCCCTATTATACGCCCTTTCAATCGAACCCCTGGGGAACATGATTAGGAAAGAGTCTTTTATAGAAGGAATTAGGGTGGGGAAACAGGAATATAAATTAGGAATGTATGCAGATGACATGCTGCTCCACTTCGCCAACCCCACCACCTCCATATCCAACACCCTCCAGACCATAAAGGAATACGGTCGTTGGGCGGGCCTGAAAGTTAATATAGAGAAATCCATGTTGTTTCATTATAACTGCCCTATGGAGAACCTTGTGAATGATCTACTTGATCTGGGAATCCCTGTTGCACCAACGGTGCTTAAATATCTGGGAGTAAATATCACGAAGGACACCAAAGACCTTTATGCAGCTAATTTCCCCCCGCTCCTGTCTGAGCAAACTACCAAACTGGACAGGTGGGCCAAACTGACAATTTCCTGGCTTGCTCAATGCAACGCAGTCAAAATGTCGATCCTCCCCAGAATCCTCCATTTATACCAGATGTTGCCAATAGCCATGCCGGGAAACCATTTCTTAGATCTAAAGGGCAACGGCAACAAATTCCTATGGCAAGGAAGAAAGCAGAGGATAGCATACAATATGCTGAGAAACACCAGGGAAGAGGGGGAAGTTGGCCTCCCAGATTTCTACACATACTTCCCGGCGGCACAGCTTAGAGCACTGATCCCACACCTCAGAGGAGACAAAGATAAACAGTGGGTTGAAATAGAAAATCATTTATTAAGGCCATTGACACTAGGAGAATGGCTTTGGGTGCTGAAATCTGTGTTTCCAAGGAAAGCCCTAAACCACAGAATACTAGGCCCTCTCCTACAGCTGTGGTGGAACATGCGTGAAATTAAAGTAGTCACTTCTTTGCTGTCCCCGATGAGACACACATGAGCCGCCCAATCAGAAACGACATTCAGGAACCACAACGCTTCCAAAAGTGTTTTTAGGCAGGCCTGGAGAGGCTCAGTCAAATGATAAAGGGCAACACATACAATTCCTTCCAAGAACTGGAAGAGGGGCTGAGAATAGGTCCCCTGTCAATCTTCTTCTTCCTGCAATTGAAGGGAGTTCGGATATCCCCAAAATGGGGGAACAATCTGAAAAGGGATCTAACTCCAATCAAGAGCATACTGTGCTGAACCATGTCTACATTCGGTCTCATCTCATCAATATATAGAACACAGACAAACATGAACGAAGCCCTCAAGAAGAGGTGGGAAAGGGACCTGGGCAGAGCTATCCATAAAGATCTCTGGAAGCGACTGTGCACCAATGCCCACAAAACGTCCATCTTATGCCAATACAAATTGCAAAGTCTAAAGCTCCTTCATAGGTAGCAGTATAACCCGGTTCGCCTGTCCAAGATCTCCCAGGGATCGAGTCCTCTATGCTGGAGAGGCTGCGACCAACAAGCTGACTACTGGCACATGTTGTAGTCATGCCAGAAAGTGCAAGCGTTTTGGAAAGAGGTCTTGGGAAGGGTAAAGAGCATAAACGGCTTGGAGAGACACTGTGATCCCTGGCTAGTGCTATTCGGGCTGGAAGAAGTAGAGGGCCAGTGGCTATGTCTCCCACACCTGCCCCTCTACCTTCTGTTCGCTGCAAGGGCTTGCCTCACGATAAGTAGGAAGTCACTGTCACTCCCCTCAGAAAGAATGTGGGCCCAAAAGGCCAAAGAGATTTACAAGATGGAAAACATCACAGGGGCTCTGCATGAGCTCTCACCCGCAAGAGAAATTGAATGGTCTCCCTTCCTCAACTAATACAAATAAAGGTTATTCTTGCTGTACTACTGCTGCATCTCCTGTTTGCCCGAGCGCCATGGACTCGAGCTTGAACTGCTATCTCATCTCATCTGTCGTGGTAGTGGGGGGTACAATGGGTTACACAGACAAAAGTGTCTTAAGCTTAAATTTATTTTAATTTGTTCCACAAAAAGTTGAAAATCCCAGCCAATGTCGAGTGGCCGAAAGCAGAGTTGTTGGTGATATGATGTTGTATGTAAAATAAGCACCTTGACAGGCTTAAATGAAGAATTACTTGTTTTTTTTTTAAAAAACCTCTCGGAGGACTTTGCCGATAAAGATCTGAAGAGCACGGTACAGATGCTTTTTATAGAACTGTTGGAAGAAGATACAGAGGTCACTATTCCAATCGACAGAATACATTGAGTATGCCCGAAAAGAAAGCAGCTGGGGGCCAGACCTAGAGATATATTAGCAGCAATGATATTTTATGGGCAAAAAGAGCAAAATTCTGCTGGCGGCGTGGTCAGCTTCCCCAACGACAGTCAACGGGAGTGAAGTTCAACTCTTTCAAGGTCTGGCACAAATCGTTATTCAAAAGAGGAGAGAGATGGGTCCTGTAGTATGAGCCCTTTCCCAAAAGCAAATTAAATACAAATGGACATTCCCCTTTGTTCTGCTATTTTCATGGAAAGGCAGCCAACATCCGATAACAACCTGTGCTGAAGGGAGTCAGATCTTGCAATTGTCAGAGGGTGGCAGTTGGAATTGGGGCGCAGAGAAGGACGTTGCTTCACCCAGTAGGAAGCCCTCGGAGTGGGTGAAGGTGACGAGCGGTGTAAGAAGGCGACCTCCACCGCGGGGCCCACCTGGTGTTGCTGAAAGATCTAGTAGGTGAGGGGCCATGCAGTGTGTTCGGGAGAAACCTGTGCAGTTCCCTTAGGGACCACTGCAAAAGATTTAGGACTACAGGTGGTTGGCAGTAAACCCAATTAGTAGCAGTCTGTACCACCCAGATTTACCTGGTAGCTGTGGCTGAGCAGTCAGACTTCTCTCAAGATTAGTTAGGCAGTATATAGAGTATACACAATAGGTACAGAGACACAGTAGTACAAGCAAACACTGACCAGAGCTTTGGTGTAAAAGTATATCATTATTTATTTAAAGACACACTTCTAAATTACACTAGCACAAAAAGAGGTAAGTAAATTCAACACACAGTCACTATTATATATATACATCCCTAATTACTTATTAGACAAGTCTTAGTGAGAAACACCACTTATATTTAGACAGAGGTGAGCGCTTAACATAAGATGGCACTCTAATAAGTTATTAAAAAGGGAGGGAAAAGGCAGAGTTATGAAAGCACACAAATGTCAATACTTTTCAAAGAACCACAGTGAGGCAGGTTAGGCAAAGTCTACTGGAGAGCAACGAAGTTCAAATGCCAGGTCCACTCTTAGAGAGAGCAAGCGAAATGTGTCCAGGATCACACAGTGGGGTTATGCCCAAAGAGGCTTGGTAGATAGTTCACAAAAGATTGAGATCAAGTCAGGAAAAGTTAGTTAACAGGTCCCAGGCTAACCCACGTTAGAAAGTCGAGGATTTACTGGCACCCCGAACGATCTGTCGCAAGGGAAGCCAGTCGGGACACAGTACCTGAAAATGGGAAGAACGCTCCTGCGGGGGCAGTTGTTCCTGGCAGCGGGTGCAAGTCGGTGTTTCGTCCAGAGGAAGAGGAGATCTCGACGTGGAGGAAAGCTGGAGGTCGTTGCGCTGCCAGGGAAGAAACCATACGCAGAGTTTCCCGGTTACAAGGTACCACCCTTTTCTTCACGGTAGTGGTAAACCGTGGTATTCCGGTGTCCGGGGTGCTTGGCACAGGCAAGGCGGCCACGAGATGGTCCAGGAAGGCGAAAAGACAGGCAAACTAGTTATCCCCACCAGTCAAAGGAAGAAGACTCTCCGGGCTGGAGATCTCCTCTGTCGTCGGGAAAAGTGGTGAGATGGTTCAGCAGGGCTCCACCGGTGGTGTCGTTGTTGCAGGTCGGCTCAGCTTCTCCCTCCTTGGATTCTTTAGGTCCTGTGGCGACTTCTGAAGTTCCAGTCCCCAAAGCCCTGCTTTTATGCAGAAAACCCCCATTCATTCAGCCTACCTGTCACTCAAACATGCTAAGTGGTGAGCCGGGCGGCTCGCCACTTGGGCCAATCACACAAGAGTGCGACTTGAGTTGCCGAGGCAACTCAGTCCAGGGTGCCTAAACCCCCTCCCACACCCCCTGTGGTACCCAGACAGAGTGGCACCACTTTTGGAGGCTTCCAAAAAGTGGAACAAAGGGCTCGACTTGGGTTGGAGTCACAGAAGCGAATACAAACGCCATTTTGGAACCAAGTTTCGGCGAAAATATATTAATTTAATAAACCGGCGGTATGTTCGAGGCTATTTTAAAAAGTGGTAGCCTCGAACAATGGCAAAAAATCCCATAGGTATATATTCGCGGTTGAATATAAAAAGTAGTATCCACTACCACCAGCCAAAACTAGGTCGGGGGGAACTGGACAGTGCCCCCTCGAACAACAGACCCCGGGGCAATGGAATTGCCCCGACCAGTATGTCCACAATATGATGGTTTGTACTGGTTCTGTTCACAATTTGAGACTAGTAAAGCCAATGGTGACTTTACATGCCCTGGGAGACAGTAGTCAGTCCCAGTGTATGGAGTCTATGGTTGGGGGTCGCTATGACACCCCTGGGTTACTGCACGGAGCGAATCCGCGGGAGCTCCAGTATTTAGAAAGCAAGGCCTCTGCTTCCAGCGGCCCCATGTTTCTCCATAATGGTGGCGCCGGCCGACGGGAATACCTTGATTAAAGGGATGCCTCGCAGGTGCGGTTCCACCATTATGGCTGAAAGGCATTTTCTTTCTGTAGCCTGAAGCTCTCGCACACGAGCAAGAGCTTCAGGCTGTAGAAAAAAATGCCTTTTCGTGTAGTGGCCGGGGCTGTCAGGGGAGATTACTGGGCCCCGGCAGGGCCCCGCCTCAAAACAAAATTTCGGAGCCTGCCGGGGCTCAGCCCCGGCCCACTTAAAGCCCTGCCGGAAGGCGAGGTCCACTGGGCTTTCAACAGACGATTCGAGGGGCGACTCTCCGCATCGTAGTCGTGAGTCTAGGGGGTCTCGGTCCCGCAGTGGGTCCCGCCGCTCGTCTGCCTCTTCGAGGCTCTCCCGGAAGCGCCGTAGGCGGTCGCCTTCCCCATCCTCTTCCGAGGACTCCGCCCGTCAGCAGGTTTATTATCCCACCAAGTGATCCTCTCCGGAGGAGTGGGCTTCCTTTGGGAAGGCAATGTTGGCGATTCTTGAATCGCAGGGTCCGGTCCGTCCGCTCCTCCGAGAGGGGTCGGTCGTGACCGTATTGGAGACACCGCTCGTACGCCTTCGGGCTCGGGTGGTCGGCACGATTTGCGGGAGAGGTCCCGCTCGGACAAGGGGAATCGTTCCAGTCATGCCCGTTCCAGGTCTCGGTCCTCGACGCGCTCGAGCCCGTGTGGACCTGTGAAGTCTTTGAAGAAGACGTCGACGCCGCTGGCGCCAAGGTCGTCGACGGACTCTCTCGAGGCTCTGCGTCCGAGGAATTAGTCGATGCCATCGGCGGCCAGGCTGTCGAAGGACACGCTTGGGGCTCCACCCTCGAGGCCTGTGTCGAAGCCGTTGATGTTGTCGGCGCCGCGCTCGGCGTCGATGTCGATTCACTCGACGCTTTTTCGCTCGACGCCCTCAACGCCTTTCGAGGCTGTGGTGTCGGAGGTACCCTGTGGCATGGGGGAACCCCCTGGAAAGGCTCTGGCCAAGGCAAAACATGTCTTTCTCCCCTGTTCAATGCCCACTTTCCAGCCTATGGATTATATTTCCGAGTTGGATGAGGGTTCTGATGATGGGTTGGTTCCAGACACAGTACCAGATGAGATTCTTTCTGGTCATAGCCAGATTGAGGACTTGCGTCAGTCACTGCATGACGCCAGTGGTCTGGACACCTCTCCGGAGGTGGAGTTCTGTAGGCAGTGGGCAAGTCTTTGTCGTGAAAATACCGCCCAGCCAGTAGTGACCCTTGCTACTTGTCCACGCACCCCACTCCGGAGAGTTTGGTGGTGCAGGCGGCTATGGCCCCAGCTAAGCAGGCGTTGTATCCTACCATCCCTCCTGATAGGGATGACAAGCGTTTTGAGGGCTGGGTGAAGAAAGTGTTTTCTTCAGGGAGTATGGCGCTTCAGGCAGCCAACTCCGTATGTGCCTTGCCTCGTTTCACGCACACTCTGTGGAACTGTATTGCCTTAGCGCCTGAACATGTTCCCGAAGGGGACGACCAGGTTGGTTTTCTTGCTATGGTCCAGGATGGCAAGGATGTCATGTGTGTGGCTGTTCAGTCGGGTTTGGACATGGCAGATTGCGTCAGCCGGTCCATGGCGGCGAGCACCGTAATACGCAGGTTTGCGGGGTTGCGGAAGTCGGGGTTTGCTCCTGATGTGCAAGCCCGGCTCCTCAACATGCCCTTTGATGGTGTCCATCTTTTTGGCAGTAAGGCTTACGAGAGCCTTGAGAGGTTGCAGACCTCAAAAGCTGCAGCGCAGTCGTTGGGAACGCTGCAGCTCGCCAACCTCCGCCTTTTCGTCCTAGGGGACAGCAATGGAGGAGAGCTTCCTTTCATTATTACTCATCCTTTGATAAAGCGAAAGGAGCTGCTAGTCAAAGGGGCCACCGTAGGAGTGCCAGAGGTGGTAAACAAGGTACTTGAGGTGCCAAGGCCGCTCGGGCTGTTGCCTCCTTGCCCTCGGGCAACGCCGCAGCCGCTTCAGCTCCGTCATGAGGCCATGTCCCATGGTTCGCCGGTTGGGGGAAGGCTGGCGCAGCATCTTGCAGAGTGGCGCGCCATTACTTCAGATGTGTGGGTTCTGGAGATCATAACCCGCGGCTACTGTCTTCCTTTCCGGCAGAGGCCTCAGGACAATCCACCAGGGAATCTCTCTTTGAAGAGTCCGGATCCGCTCCTCGCGCAGGAATTTCAATCCCTGCTGGAGAAAGGCGCCATAGAACTGGTGCGTGTAGCGGAGAGGAACAAGGGATGGTATTCCCCTTATTTTTTGATTTCCAAGAAGGACGGGGGATTGAGACCCATCATGGACTTGCGCGGGTTGAACAAACTCCTCAGGAAGTACAAGTTCAAGATGGTTACTCTCTCTCAAGTCCTCCAGGCCCTTCAACTTCAGGACTGGTTGGTGTCTCTCGACCTCAAGGATGCTTATTTTCATGTGCCGATACATCCAAAGCACAAGAAGTACCTGAGGTTTGCGGTTGGCGACTCGTACTTTCAGTTTTGGGTCCTGCCGTTCGGATTGACCTGCACCCCGAGGGTCTTCACCAAGCTCATGGTAGTGGTGGCAGCGCACCTCAGGAAAGGGGGGAATCACGTCTACCCCTACCTGGACGATTGGTTGATGAGGGCGCGCTCTACCGAGCAAGTCCTGGACCATCTGTCAGTCACCTGCCTCCCTCCACAAGCTGGGCTTCTCCCTCAACTTAAAGAAGTCCCATTTGACACCAACTCAGAGGCTCCAGTACATCGGAGCAGTGCTCGACACGTCCCTGGGGCTGTGTTTTCCTCCCCAGGTGATGGCTCATCACATTCAGCGGATGGTGCACAAGTTTCAGCTTGCCCAGAGTCTCACAGCGTTAGAGTTCTTGAGATTGCTCGGCCTCAGGGCATCCTGCATTCTTCTGGTGCCAGAGGCCAGGTTGCGGATGAGATCTTTGCAATGGGCACTCGAGCTCCAGTGGTCTCAGTCCTCCGGCAGGATGTCAGACCTTGTTCAGGTGCCGTCCTCGGTCGCCCAGGACCTTCTGTGGTGGGCCGATCTCTCACGAGTGGGAGTTGGCTCAGGAGATTCTCCTGGAGATCTTCGTCCTTTGGGGGACCCCTCAAGTGGATCTCTTCGCCTCCAGTGTCAACCGGAATTGCGAGAGGTTCTGCTCGCAGGAATCTCCTCCAAAAGGAGCCTTAGGAGACGCGTTCGTGGTGGAGTGGTCATTCCCACTGCTGTACGCGTTTCCTCCAGTCCCCGTCATCCCGCAAGTACTGCAGAGGTTCGGTTCCCGGATGAAGCCTCATTGCTTCGGCGTGGGCCCGGAGGACGTGGTACCCGGACCTTCTGGACTTGTCCATCTGTCCTCCACGTCGTCTTCCCTACCGAGACGATCTGCTCTCACGGGAGGGGGGTCAGGTTCTCCATCCAGAGGTCAGATCCCTCAACCTTCACGCTTGGTTTCTAAAAGGTTGAGGTATAGGGATTGGGACCTCCCTGAAGATGTGATGGAGGTGTTGCTCTCGGCCAGACGGCCTGCAACAAAGTCCCTGTACCGTTGCCGTTGGCGTAAGTTCTGCGACTGGTGCAGGGTTAAGAATGTGGATCCTTTTGCATGTGACATTCCCATGGTTCTGTCTTTTTTGCTTTCTTTGGCCCACAGGGGCCTTCAAGTGGGTACCATTAAAGGTTACCTGGCGGCGCTGTCCACATTTAAGCGCTCGTCTGAAGAGTGTTCCTATTTTAAAATTCCTTTACTTTCTCAGTTTCTGAAAGGGCTCACTAATGTGTTTCCTCCGTCACCTTTCCAGGTGCCCGGTTGGTATTTGAACCTTGTTCTCAAGTTTCTGATGGGTGCTCCGTTTGAGCCTTTACATTCATGCCCTTTGAGACTGTTAACTCTTAAAACTGTATTTTGGTTGCGGGCACTTCCGCTCGCAGAGCGCGTGAGGTACAGGCATTTTCAGTTCAGCCACCCTTCACTGTGTTTCATAAGGACAGGGTTGTCATTAGCGTTCGTCCTTCCTTTCTTCCGAATGTGGTGTCGGAATTTCATTTAGGCCAAAAGGTTGCTCTTCTGGCGTTTTATCCTCCTCCACATCCTGGTAAGGAAGAGGAGAGGCTCCATAGGCTTGATCCTAGGAGAGCTTTAAGCTTTTAGATTTCACGCATGTCCCGGGTCAGAGTGGACGATCAACTCTTCATTGGTTACGCTGGAAAGCGTTTGGGACAAGCTGTGATGAAACAGACTTTGTCTCGCTGGATTATTTTGGCTATCTCTGAGTGTTATCGCTTGGCGGGTAAGGACCTACCGGTCGGCTTGCGGGCCCATTCTACCAGGGGTATTGTTGCCTCTACTGCCCTACAGAGGGGTGTTCCTATTCCTAGCATCTGTGATGCAGCCACCTGGGCTTCGGTACATACTCCCTTGATTCCATCCGGGGGCAGGATCTGGCCTTTGGCAAGGCGGTCCTTTGCTCCGCAATTCGATTGGGCATTCTAAATTTCTGTATTCTAAATTCTTTTCCCACCTCCTTGCATTGGTACTGCTTTGGGAGTCTGTCATAGATATGGAATACGTCGGAGGACCCAATCCCCTCGAAGAACAAGTTACTCTCTTACCTGGTAACGTTCTTTCGATGGGACGGTCCGACGACTTATTCCATATCGCTCCCTCCATGCCTTCCCCGCTACAGAATTTCTTATGCGATTGCAGCGTACGTTTCCGCAAGGCTTTGTGTGGTCAGACTGGCAGAAGACTGGTGCCACACGTTCTGGGAAAAAACTTCAACTGAGGCTACGGGTCGTGCGTCCTACTTATAACATCTGGTGACGTCGGCCGTCGGAGGAGGTCCTCGAGGATGGCGTATCGACGTCATCGACGCAGGACGCAGACGCCGAAAGATTTTCCGAAGCAGCACAGCTGTGGTGATTACTGTCATAGATATGGAATACATCGTCAGACCATCCCATCGAAAGAACATTACCAGATAAGAGAGTAACTTGTTCTTCTTCCAAAAAAGGGCATTTTGCCTTTAAATGTACAGGTGCGTGTAGGCCCGGCTAAGGGTGTGACCACGCCTCCATAGCCCCGCCCTCCGGCACCTGACCCGAGTACCCTTTTCCGCGCTGGTGGGATCAGACCTTCTTCCCGCAGGCTCCACAGAGTTTGCCATGTTTTCACCTTTCCCTGCTGCCTTTTTTCAATCTCAGTGGCCTCCGGTACCTCGCCTGCCCCGGTGCAAACAGGCTTTAGTAGGTGTTCCTCCTGTGAGAGTTGCTTTCCAGCCTCGAATCTGCACGCGCTCTGTCTTCAGTGTTTGGGCACAGGTCATTGATGGGAAGACTGCACAGCCTGTCACGCCCTTACACCATGCTCTCTGAAGAACTGTTTGGCACGGTGGATGGAGATCTTAGTGGCATCGCCTCCAGACCATCTGAAGGACTTTGTGCAACTGAGAAGCAAGGCGAGTAAGGTAAGCACAAAACATTTTATTGAAGCACCCTTTCTGGGGATTCCATCGAGCGGGAGGGGTTCTGGTGACTCTAGAGTTATCGGACCGAGGGGCCTCAGGGTCCTCATGAAACTGAGGCTGAGGGCCAAAAATGCTCTGATACCAGGATACGTCCCGAAGAGCACACGTGTTCTCATACAGGGCCTAGGTCCGACGGGACACCTTTATGTTTGACTACCAGGTGAAAGCCTGAGTGTGCCAAGCCTACCGGCGGTCCTCCCGAGGTCGTATCAAGCACCAAGCTACCGCTCGAGGGCCCTTCGGGGTCTCGGAACTCAGGCTCTATACTGGACAGTACCTTCCTGCGCATTCCTGATAACTCCTCCACAAGTAAAAAGGCGTCCAGTGATAAGAAGGCACTGGGCCGTAACACATCTCCCATGAGGCGTAACATCCCTACTGCCAGTGTCTCCTCGGGGCGACCTTCGGCCCTATGGAGTCGGGATTTCACCCCGAGGGTGGAATGGTCTGCCGCTCAATTGCAGTGGTGCACAGCATACCCCACAATGTCCACCACACTGCAGTACACTCAAAGCAGCGGGACTCAGCAGAAGCCTATGACCCCGTGGCCAACTCTGTCTGGGGCAGTCCCCAATGCGCCCTTCGGCTCAGTGGCGCAACAGGGGTGGGGGGCAGACAAGGACACTGATGAAGATGAGGTCCTGAAAGCCTTAGCATCAATCAAGGCCTTCCACGACCGCATGGAAGGGATAGCAGAGTTTTTTTAGGGTACCGCCCGGCAGCAAGAACAGCCAGAGTCATTAGTACTGGCGTAGATGCTGGCTCTCAGGGCACATAGCAGGTTGGGAATACATTTACCAAAGGACGTGTCTGTGCTAATGACAAAGGGCTGGCTCAAGCCGCACTCAGCGCAGCCGGTGAACAAGAGGATGGATGCGAAGTACAGAAAAGTGGAGGGAGAGTCCATGCTCCTCTCCTCACATTCATCTGTAATTGCGGCAGCGTCATTATACACCAAGCCATAGACCTCTGGGGCATCGGGTCTTTGGCTCTCCTCAGTATGGAAGTCACACTGTCGGAGGCTAATGGGAGGAAGGCATATGCACATTTGGGCCTTAACTTCAGACAGGCAAATGCAGATGCTATCTTGGCAGCTGCCAATCAAAAATTGTGAAGGGAAATCGCTGACTTCTTGGACCTAAAGGACGCGTACCTGCTCGTACCGATTTGGCAGCCACACAGGCAATTCCTGTGGGTCACAGTGATGGGGCAGCACTTCCAATTTCGAGTTCTGCCGTTCGGCCTCAACTCCGCACCTCATGTCTTCACAAGACTGATGAATACCATAGCGGCGTGGCTCGAGCCAGGGTTCACCAAACCTCTGGGTATTAAGCATGTTATAAATAACCTATCATATCATGTGTACCCATATTTGGACGACTTGCTCATCAGGGGCAGCTTGCAGGAGGCAGCACACGACTAAATGCATTGCCTCATGGACCTCCTCTACCACTTTGGGTTCTCGGTTGTATCAGACGAAGTCAGAATTTACCACGGCGCAGTCCATGATCGTTCTCAGACTGACGTGGGACACAAATAGACAAAGGGTCTTCCCAGCTCATGAAAGGACAAGATGATTCTCAGGGCTACTGAACATTTCCTGGACAGGCATGTCACGTCGGCATGGTGGTATCAGCACCTGCTGAGCCTTATGACTGCATGTATTTTGTTGGTGTTGCATGCAAGACTGAAAATGAGACGGTTGCAGTTGCATCTAGCATCAATATGGGACCTGGAGAAGGGCTTTCAATCGAAAAAGTCTGTATTGCGGATGAGGTCACGCCAGATCTAGTCTGGTGGAGACATCCAGAAAATATCATGGGGGGGAGGGGGTTGGGGCCCCCTATTCCACCAGCAGGACCCAGATGTGGTCCTTAGGACAGATTCTTCATTGGCAGGCTGGGGGGCGGGCACAATGAGCATCTTTACAATTCACGCCCTATGGTCTCATCAACAGCAAGACAAACCTATAAATGTTCTGGAACTCAGAGCAATTCAATAGCTTGAAGGGCTTTTCTCCTGCCAAACAGGAGCAAAACGGTTCTCATCAGGACAGACAATACCACCTCAGTGTTTTACCTCAACAAGCAGGGTGGAACAAGGTCTCTGATTCTATGCAATCTGACGATTCAGATCTGGGAGTGGGCCCTGGAGCAAGGCATACATCGCAGCGCTGTCCACCTGCTGGGAGAGAGCAACATGGAGGCGGACAGGCTCCATACCTTGTTCAGGGTCTGGGGCCACCCAGAGGTGGATCTATTTGCATCAGAGAGCAATACAAAATGCAGATGGTTTGCGTCTTGGATGGGCAAGGGCAGGCACTCACTAGGGGATGCCCTCCAAATCCCTTGGAGCAACCTGTGGTGTTAGGCGTTCCCTCCAACGACATTGATACAAAGGGTGTTGAGGAAGTTCCAAGACTTGACACAGTGCTGCATGAGTCTGGTGGTCCCGGACTGGCCAGCCAGTATCTGGTACTCAGATCTGATAAGGGTGGCACAGGAGGGGCCGGTTCCCCTGCAGACGGTAGTCCCATTGCACCTCTCACAGCCGGGGCAGCAGTGGTTTACCCGCAGCCAGAGTCCCTAGACCTCTCAGCCTGGTATCTGATCAATTGAAAATGCAACAACTAGGACTATCGCAAGCCAATCTGGATATCATTCACATGGTGAGAAAGAAGTCCACTAGACTCCAGTACAAAAGTAAGTGAACCAGGTTCTGCTACTGGGCCAAGGAAAAGGGGGTGGATGCAGTGTCCAGCTCTCTCGGCCAGGTCCTGTCATTCTCCATACACCTGGCTAGCACTGGGGTGCAAGTAGAGACATGTTGCACATATCTGGCGGTAATCGGAGCATGAATAAACGTGGCAGGGCTTCACTGAGGAGGAGCTGTGAACTTGCTGAGCTGAAAAGTTAAAATGATCCGATACAATGGTGTGAGGTTCAACATCCTTCAGAAATTCCAGAGCAGTCTGCAAATATGGACAATATTTACTCAAAGACAAGGAAAATCCAACAATATGAATAAAACATTCTGAACAGCATTTCTAGCAGTTGAAAGGGAGAGCCACTTAGGATCCCAAGTAAAACTTGAACACTTGGGAATAGAAGGATCCACTCGTGCCATTTACTCTTGTTTCATCATGGACAGCAAACTTTTGTTTGTCCTGATGAAGACCTAACCAAATTGGGTGGTGCAGCCAAAAAAAAAAAAACCTTACTAGAGGCCGAAACACAAGTTTGTCGACATGTTTTTGTTGTTTTGTAACACACAGTGCATTGAGGCTATGAATGCAGGTCTGAGATTAAGCATGTGACAAGAGTATTAGTTTGTCACAGTGTGCCAGTAAGATCTGGCCTTGGGAATACATCCATGTACAATGCAACTATTGGGAAATGCCTGAGAAAAGAAACTGAGGCATTCAGTCCAGACTCACAGACTCTGTTATAGAAAAGTGTACTTTATTCAAAAAAATATTGGGATGTATAAGTTTGTAACTGTTTTGCTACCCCCCATCACGAAACTTGTTTTTTCTATGCAAGAAAAAGATGCATTGAGCAGTATCGGAAGATGTGAGATGGAAGAGTATGTGTAGATTGTTGAGTTACTAATATTTGAGGGGTCTCCCATAGGAGCTTTTTTTTTAGGCAATCAGAGCACATAGGAATACGGAAGAAAAATCTTTCTCCTTGGCCAATCTGGTGGTGAAGACACATTTGCAGGGGCTGACCAGGCTTTACCTCTCACTCAAAAACCTCAACCTGTGTAGGATCTTACAGTGGTGCTTGCAGCACTGGTGCACAAACTGTTCAAATCCATGGCTACTACCACCATTTAGTGGGTCACGCTGAAGACTGCGCTATTCAATTTCTCACCCATCACCACTACACAGGTAGAATCCATAATTGCCAGCCTCAAACCCTCAAAATGTGAAGGAGCGATATGCCCAACTTCTACCATCAAAGAAGAAGCTAAAGACGTTGCACCCTTCATCACCTCACTTATTAATACCTCTTTTGCATCCTGTACTGTCCCCAAGCATAGAATCTTAAAGACGCTTGGGTCAAACCTCTGATCAAGAAACCCACTCTAGACCCCAACATTCCCACAAACTACCGCCCCATCACCACCGTCCCATTTCTGCTAAAAATCCTTGATAAAGCAGCCTATATTCAAATTCAGAACCACCTTGAATTGCACAACCTTCTAGGACTCCGTCAATTGGGATTCAGCCAAAGACACGGCACAGAGACAGCCCTTCTCGACCTGAAGATCCAAATGGACGAGGCCAAAGACAATGGCCACCCATCCTTCCTCCTACTGTTAGACATCTCTGCGGCCTTCGACCTAGTCGACCACAGCATCCTAACCTCTCACCTTACCACATCAGCCTCCTTCTCACCCAACGCAGCCAAATGGATCCAATCCTTCCTATCCGCTAGATCCATGAGAGTCTTCTCAGACACTGCAGCTGCTGACCCCTCACCCATTACCTGTGGAGCACCCCAAGGCTCCTGCGTGTCCCCCACACTTTATAACATCTTTACTAAGATGTTATTTGACCTCCTAGACGACACGAATGTCCCGTACACCAATTACGCTGATGATACACAGATCCTCATCACGGGCATTTACTAGACTGACGCCGCCCGCCTCAATGAAATCTACAGCAAAATCCAAGACTGGATAGCTAAGCACGCGTTGTGTCTGAACGACAACAAAACTGAGCTTCTACTTACTGGCTCCAGGCAACGACTAAACAAACTCAACCCACAATACAACTCTTTCAACATAGACAGAAACATCATCAATGTCTCTAAAAACGCCAAAACCTTAGGGGTCTACCTCGACTCTACCTTATCTCTCTCAAAACAAGAGAATGCCACAGCTTCTGCCTCGCCTATACTACCAAGCTAATAACTGCCTGCAGACCATTCCTGTCTACACCAAGCTGCATCACACTGGCAAAAACCCTAATTTTATCAAAAATTGACTACTGCAACTCCCTCTACCTAGGAACCAGTAAACAAAACATCCACAAGCTTCCAATCCTCCAAAACAACGCTCTGAGAGCAGCTCTCAACATACCACGTCATGACCACATAACCCAAGCCAGAACGTCTGCCAAATGGCTCCCTATAAAAGATAGAATCACCTTCAGAATGCTGATGATTGCCCACAAATGCCTCAACAACACAGCCCCGAAATACTTGTCTGACAAATTCACCTGGAAAACCTCATCTAGACCAACCAGAGCCAAATACGCCCACTACCTTAACATTCTGAAATTCAGACTCCAAGAATGTGGTGGATCCAACTTCCCTGGTCTAGCTGCCAAAACCTGGGACTCACTGCCCCCTCCGCTCAGAGAGGAACACTTCTTCCTAGCTTTCAGATTTAAAGTAAAATCCTGGCTCCTCACTCAAACCACTCCCTCCTGAGCGACACCCTCAATCGTACCACTGCCTGTACATATCTGTAAATACTGTAAAAATGACCACCCCAGCAAATTTCACTTCATTTAGTATACCACCCCCTCTCATATTTATTGTCACCCCATTATGTACTTTACTTTATCTGAATATTCTACTGTACCAAGTACTATTTCTGTACCTTCTATTGTATCTATTTTGACTTGTATATGTATATGCATAACCTGTATGTAACTCCTACCAAGTTCAAGTGCCAAGCTACCTCAGAGTTCAGCATGCTTTACAAGCAAATAAAATCAAATCAAATAACAACTGACTTGATAGATGGAAGAGGTTCCCTGGATTGCGGAAAGGCAAGGAGTTTCCCTCTGTGGCCTGGAAGACCATGATTAACAACACTATTTAACCTTAATGGAATGAATCTTCCCCTTTCCTTCCCTCTAATCTAACCCAACATCACCTAGCGTTAGAATGGGGCTTTACTTCTTGATGATTAGTCCACAAGGTCCAGAGGATAGATGGCAGGTCCAGGAAAAAACAGCAGGAAGGGAATTGTTAGTAGGGAACTAACCCAAACGGCACGATGGACGCGCTAGTGTCGGGTTGCTGCACCAATGCAACAGAGCGTCCATAAAGTCAGTGCACTTTCAATAAGAGGAATGATAACACATGGAATTCATTTACTGATGAAAAGCTTGAGTTATGCCACCATGAAATTGAAGGATGAGCCTGGATGAGCCTGGTATAAAGTTCCAATGAATAGGAGGTAATGCCCAGATAAGCGTAGCCCTGAATGACGTTAAGCAGGTGTGGAATGATGCTCTGAAATTAGCCAACCTACTGGTATTGTTCTAAGAGTAGGCAGAGTAGAGTGGAAAACAGTTTGCAAACAGATTTGCCTTTGTAATGGTGTGCGGGAAAGGAACCCTGCACTTTTATGGATCCAAATGAAGAGTGAAGTCAGAATCATACAGTGTTACCTTATGGTTGAGGAGCGCGGAATGGAACGCGGAACTCTCTGAATCTCAGCTTGTTAAAAAACAGAAATAGGAAAAGGGAGTGCATGGTAAGCGCAAAGCTTTGGTCACCTCGAAAAACGATCTGAAGCGCCGGCTTATGTAACGGAAATGACTAAATAGCCATCACGTGACGCCCTCACTTACATGACCGTGTGGGGATTGGAGCACGGTGTTACGCTACTTGCGACGTGCTAATGCACTGCCGCACAATCGCCATGGTGACCTCGCCAACAGCCGCCAACGCGTGTAGAACGGTTTAGCCGCCGTTCTGTGTGCAAATGAAGGTGTTCTGTTTCTGCTGTCACACAGATGAGAATGGTAGGAAGTAATTGTATGCCTGGAAACACTGGTAGGTCCGGGTACACTGGCAGGTATGACAGTACCATCCCCCACAGGCCCTGGCACCCCCCTGGAAGCATGGAAACTATGAAGAAGCAGAGGAGCATGGATGTTAGAGAGCGGCTCCCATGTCCTATCCTCCGGACCATAGCCCTTCCAGTCAATCAGGTAGTAAGGGACCCCAGATCCCCATTGCAATGCCAGAATGACATTTACCTCATACTCGTCAGAGCCCCGAACAGAGACCGACAAAGGCCATACTGGCAGACGTGTGGCCGGGTGGCACGGACACAAAAGGGAGACATGAAAGACTGGATGGCGCCGCCACCGAGTCGGGAGCTTCAAGCGCACACATACCGGATTGATAACTCCTGTGACCTTGTAGGGACCAATAAAGCGAGGCATCAAGGACTTCTTGCCAGGAATCTGTAGGTTCTTTGTTGACAACCAAACATGCATACCAGGACTGTAAAATGGAGCAGGTGATTGATGTTTGTCTGCAAACCTTTTGGCACGTTCCTGGGCCCTCTCTAACTGTGACCGTACGTTGTCCTGTATTTTGACAATATCGCATGTGCAGGAAGTGGCAGAAGGAGAACTCGGATACAAAGACGGATCCAAGGGTATGGACCTGGGATGTTGTCCGTACTATGCATAAAATGGAGATGTGCCAAGTGGACTGGAACTGAAGGCATAGGCACCACAGATATTGCTTGAGGGTCTTGTTTGTGCGCTCCGTCTGTCCATCGGTCTGAGGGTGGTATGAACTAGAAAATCGATCGTCAATTAGGAAGGCCGCGCTGAGTGCTCTCCAGAAATGCAAGGTGAATTGGGAACCCCGATCCGTTATGATAACGGAGGGCAGACCAAAAAACCGGAAGACGTGATGTATGAACAAATCAGCCAGCGCAGGAGCGTTTGGTATACCAGTGCAGGGAACGGAAGAGGCCATCTTCGTGAAATAGTCCACCACGACCCAGATTGTGTTGAAACCCTGGACGGGAGGTAGTTCTACTATAAAACCATATGCCACGGTTTATGGGGCAGCGGTAGCGGATGAGGTATCCCACAGCTTTTACAGAAGGGCTTTTGCACTGAGTACATGTTAGGCAGAATCCCGTGCAGTTCCCTTAGGGAGCACTACACAAGATTAGGACTACAGGTGAGAGCAATAAATCCCCTTTGGTATCAGTCTGTACCACAAAGATTTAGTTGGTAGCTGTGGCTGAACAGTTAGACTTATCTCAAGAGGGAGATGTGCAGTATTCAGGGTTTACACAATAGGCCTACAGTACTATGGAACAAGAAAACACTGACCAAGGTTTTGTAGTAAAAAGAATATATATTTATTTTTATACACTTCTAGTTAAACACATCTAACACAGTTATTAAGCAAGTTAAAATAAGTCTAGGAAAAATATACACACTCCCTAGTTAAATTGTAGACCAAGTGAACCAGAATGAAAACTGAGCAAAACGGCACAGTGAAAACCACACACAAGGGATACTCTAGCAATTTCTCACAAGGGAGGGAAAGCACAAGTTATACAGAAATACCTTCTTACACACCCTAGCAACACTTCCCATAAGTTTGTGAATCAGTTTAAGAAAGGCAGTACATCAGTATAGAAAATACTTAAATGAAAACTGAGCAAAATGGCATTTCACAAGGTTTAAAGGTGGGAAGGAAAGGGTAGTTATACGAAGTAGGTGCACCAACACAGTTCTAATTGAGAAGCAATCTAGAGAAGGCAGTTCTAACAAATTTAGCCAGCGTCAGTAGGCCTGTGCCAGAGTCTGTGGTACAGGGCAAGGGCCCCGGAGCAAAATGTTCTTGTAGCTGCAGTCAACTCTTTGATTAACGATTTTAAAAAGGTGGATGCAGAAGGTGAAAGACAATGTTAAGAGAGAGGGGCGGTCAACCCAAAAGGTAGCTAAAGGATTTAAAACACCTTTATCTCTACCGCGAAGAAAGAGTGGCCTGGCGGAACAATGTACCTTAGAAATGAAGAAGTGGCTCCTGCGGTGGCGGTTGTTCCTGGTAGTTCCTGCAGTTCGGGGGATCCAGCAGAGGAAGAGGGGCTCTCGTTGTGGAGGAAGGTTCGAGTTACTGCACTACCCAGGGATGAAACCAGCCGCGATGCAATAAAAAGTACACTCCTTTAAATCGCGGTCCAGGTGGACTGGTGACTGGCTATCTAGCCTCCGAGTACAGGGTACTGGGGATTCGACCAAGGCAGGTCCGGGAATGCGATTGGCAAACTGGTTGGCCCCACCAGCTCAAGGGAAGAAGGCGCTTGCAGATGAAGATCTTCACCCGTCGTGTGGAGAAAAGTGGTGAGACGCTGCAGCAGGGCTTCACCGGTGGTTCAGTCATTGCAGATGTCTTTGGCTTCTCTCCTCTTCGGCTTCTTAGTTCCAGGGGCGACGTCTTGCTCTTCCAGTCCTCAGGACCCTGCTTTTATGCAAAAAAGATCCCCATTCATACAACCTAGCTGTCACTCACACAGTGGAGTGGTCATCTTGGCGGGAGACCCTCCAGCTTATCAGGATAGAGTGTGACATGGGTTGATGAGGCAACCCTGTCCAGGGGTCCTACTCCCCATCCCACACAATGGACCCACCCCAGACTCTGTGGCGCCGAAAGGAGGGCTTCTTGACAGAAGCCCGCCAAAAGGACGAACAAAGGATCCCCGACCTGGGTAAGGAGTTTAGAGAAAGAAGCTATATTAAAGTTCTGTAAAATAAAACCTACCGGAGTAAAGTTAATATTAAAATACACTGGCGGTATGTTATTAGAGGCTGTCAGAAAATGTGGTAGCCTCGAACAATGGGACAAACCCATAGGAAAATACTTGCGGTCGAATATTTACGGTAGTAACCATTGCCACCAGCCAGAAACTTTGGAGAGAGGGACTGTACAGTACCCTCTCGAAAATGAACATAAGGGAAAAACTATTAACCCTTTCCAGTACTTCCATTGTAAGATGGGTTGTACTGGTTTAGTTCATACAAAATGACTAGTAAAGTCAATTGGAACTTTACATGCCCTGGGAGACAGTAGTCATTCCCAGGGTATGGAGTCTATGTTAGGGGGTCGCTACAACACCCCTGTGTCACTGCACGCCGGGTGCTGTGTAACACATGTGAATAAAGATGGTTCCTATGGAGGTGAGAGAAAACCCCATAGACATTAAACACAAAAATAGCCTAGAACACACATAGCAAAAATGTCTAAGAGTGGGATAAAGAATCTCACTCTTAGCAGGAGAAAAAAACAAACCCTTCAAATCCAGCAAAGCTGCTGGGGGACTCTATAGGTAAGGGAAATTAGCCATAGAACGAGAATTCTCCCCAACAGTGCATACGGACCAAGAGGCGACGTAGTCAACCACGTCACGGTTCATAAATGGCCACCAACACCACCTACACAGAAGTTCCAGGGTCTTTTTCCCACCAGGGTAAGCGGCAACCAAAGAGTCATGACCCCATCGAGCTTTGTTTCGAGTAGATTCATTAGGTAGGTACAACAAACCATGTATGTAAGGAACACCGTGATCGATGTCAAGATTGAGCTCCTTTACCTCCTTAGGTTTACTCAGCACCCATTCCTGTAACTGTTTCTTTAGAGGAGCTTTGCGCGGTACAGCTACAAACCACATGGCCAGCTAGTACGTTTACTGGTTCCGTACGTGCCCGTGGGAGAGCTTTGTCGAGACGGCACAGGGCATCGGCTTTAGCGATTTGACGTCCCGGACGGTATGTGATTTGAAACTCGAACTGGGCAAAGAAGGCAGGCCATCTAGCTTGACGTGCAGTCAAGCATTTAATTGTTTTGAAAGCTAGCAGGTTGCAATGATCCGTATAAACCGTGACGGGATGTTTTTCCCCCATAAAATGATGACGCCATTCTGAAAAGGCGTCTATAACAGCCAACAGCTCCCTTTCAGTCACCGTATAATTGCATTCATAAGGGGTCAGCTTCCTTGAGTAAAAGGCTACTGGATGTACTACTTTGGTTTCAGAACATTTCTGGGAAAGGATAGCCCCTACTGCAACACCCGAAGCATCAGCCTCTACTATGAAGGGTGCCTCAGTATTTTGGATTTTGTAAAATCGGTGCTGTGGTAAATGCCTTCTTTAGGTATTCGAAGGCTGCCTGGCCGCGGGACTCTAAACAAATTAAGTTTTAGAACTCGTCAAAGATGCAACCACTGAGTACTATGAACAAATGAACTGCCTGTAGAAATTGGCGAATCCAAGGAACAACTGAAGGGTTTTTACTGAAACGTGAGTGTGCCTATTCAGTAAGGCTTTCACTTTGGAGTGGTTCATCCGGACTCCATGATCAGTTATATCGTAACCCAGGAATTCAACCTCTTTGGTATTAAATACGCACTTCTCTGCTTTCTCAAATAGATGGTGTTCCCGTAGGCGTTGTAGGATCATCCTAACGTGTTGAATAGGTTCTAGGTACAAGGAAGAGTAGATAAGCATGTTGTCCAGATAGATGACGACATATAGATCTAGCATGTCACTGAATATGTCATTCATGAAGAACTGAAAGGTGGCTGGCGCATTACATGAACCGAAGTGGCATGACTAGATATTCGAAGAGGCCATACCGCGTCTTAAAGGCGGTCTTCCATTCGTCACCTTTCTTGATGCGTACCTGGTTGTATGCACCGCGTATGTCCAACTTGGTGAAGTAGGCAGGTAAACCCAACTGATGCAGCAACACTGATATCAAGTAAAAGGGTACTGATTTTTTTATAGTGATGGAATTCAGTGCCCTTTAGTCAATGCAGGGTCTTAGATCCCCCACCGTCTTTGGGACAAAGAATAAGGGAGACGCTGCAGGAAGACGAGATGGACGGATGAACCCCATCTGTAATGCCTTGTCGATATACTCTTTGAGGACTAGATCTGCCTGGGAAGTTAATGAATACACCCTACCCGCAGGTACCTTAGACCCTGGGATGAGTTCGATTGGACAATCATACGGTCCGTGTGGAGGCAGTTGCTCAGCCATGCCCTCATCGAAAACATCAGAGAACTCGGTATACTCCTTGGTTATATGGACCTCTGCTGAGGTGACAGCCCCAATGGATGGAGTAGTCTTTACAAAGGCTAAACACGGCAAGGACTGTGTGATTTCTGGGAACTGAAAGCATTGTTCATTGCAGTACGGTGAAGGAAACTGAACTTGCCGGGCTGACCAGTCAATTCCAGGGTTATGCAAAGCCAACCAGGCTAAACCCAAAATCCTCTAAACTGAGGTGCTGCAATTATGTCGAAGCCTATTGTTTCAGTATGGCTGTGGTCTGTGGTCATCTTTAAGGACATGGTTTGAACAAGTAATCATACCTGTGTCCAGGGCTGTGCCGTCAACCACGTTGACGTCTTCAGGAACGCTCTTCGCTACCATAGATATGCCTAATGATTTAGCGTACTGAGCATCCATGTATTTATTGGTGGCCCTGGAATCGATTATCGTATTAACTGGGATGTTTTGGCCCTTAAACTCCAAGGAGACTGGTAGGATCACAGGTGGGGGAAAAGACACGGAACAGGGATCCATACGAGAACCCGGCATAGGGTCCCCCTCTACTGCCGAGTTCTGGCGTTTCCCGACTTTTGAGGGGGTTTCTTTGGACAGGTATTCAATGGGTGTTCAGGCGACCCACTGTACATACATAAACTGTTATTTCTACGGTTTTCCCTTTCTGCTTGAAACAAGCGACCACAGGCTGCCCCAATCTGCATTGGCCCCACAATGTTCTGAGCGGCTGTTGAGGTACCAGGGCGTGGTACAGATGAAGAGGGTGGCTTGCGTAGGACCAAATCCAACAAGTCAGCAAAACCAGTGGGAACTACCGGGACTGTGGCGAGGATGTTCTTCAACTCCTCAGAGAGTCCTTTATAGAACACCGCTGATTTCTTGTCCTCCGACCAGTCCGTTTCGGCTGCAAGCTGGGTAAACCAGGCCAGAAAGGCCAACGGGGAGAGGTCACCTTGTTGCAGACTGAGTAACTCCAGATCGGTGGCTTGAGTCTTGTATCTAGTGTCAAAAACCTTGCTCATCGCTGTAAGGAGAGCATCACATCATAAAGGAGATAACTGTTGGTCTCAAGCAGTGAATTAGCCCATGAAGCCGCCGTACCTCCCATATATGATAACACAAAGGTAGCTTTGGTCGTCGAATCGGGGAAGGAAGAAGGACGACAAAGGAAATTAAGCCTGCACTGGTTCACAAATGTCCTGTAGGCTTTGGGATCACTTGTGAGGGGCCAGGGGGAACTGGGTGGACATAAGGTTGGGAACGGGATCCTGGTGAGGTGCCGGAACACTAGAGGTGGATGCAATAGCACCCGAGAGGTTCCCCCCCTGAGAAGAAACGGGTACTGCATCTTGCAGTATGTCAATGGTATGGCGCATTGAGTCATGGGCAGTGGTCATGTCGTTTCTTAGGTCCTTGATCATTTGCATCAAGTTAGCAAGGGTTTCTGGTACATCCATGCTTTCCTGGTTTTTGTTTGACCTTTTGTAGGCTTCTGATTTTGTTATGGTCAGCTGTCAGGATTGGACTCAGTTATTATCAACAGAGGACCATAATAAGATGAATGTACCTTATTGCTTGAAACCATGGAAAACACGAACTCAGGACCAGCTAACCCCCAACATAAACTTTCCCGGTGATACCCCTAATAACAAGCACAAAAGCTAGATGAGGTTATCATCTGAAAGGGCTCGAAACACAACTCCTGAAGACGCCAGGCTGTAAAGAGAGCCCAAACCATCAGGAAACAATGTTGCTGAAACCATGTGCTTACTCTGCCCGTTTAATAAAGACTGACCTGATAGATGGCGCGTGTTCCCTGGATTGCGGAAAGGCAAGGAGTTTCCTTCTGTGGCCTTGAAGACAATGATTAACAACACTACTTAATCTGAAAGGCATTAATCTTCCCCTTTCCTTCCCTCTAATCTAACCCAACATCACCTACCATTAGAATGGGGCTTTACTTCTTGATGATTAGTCCACAGGGTCCAGAGGATAGTTAGCAGGTCCAGGAAAAAATGTCAGGAAGGGAATGTTAGTAGGGAACTAACCTGAACAGCACGAGGGACGCGCTAGTTTCAGGTTGGAGCACCAATGCAGCAGAGCGTCCATAAAGTCAGTGCCCTTTCAATAAGGTTCAGTCGTTTTTCTAAGAAACGAGCTGGGGGTAGATCTCTGTCTTCAGCTGGGGCCTCCCTCTGGAACAGCCTCCCTGCCACTCTAAAACTTGGGGAGAACAATCTCCGGTTCCGGAAGCACCTCAAGACCTTCCTCTTTTCTTCTGCCTTCGCTCCCCCTGTCCCCTGCTGATCTGTTCTCTCTTGGCAGCATACACCTGGCCACCCCCTGTCCTTTGGGCCCAGGTACCTGCTCATCCTGCCACCCTCCCGCACTGCCTCCGGGCCACCCCTTGCACTGGGGTCTGTATCTGTACCCATACAGCCCTCCCTTTTTCTTCCTGCACTTATCAGACCTACCCTGTCTGCTGCCTTAAACCTAGCACTTGCAAATTGCTGGCTGCATTACCACTGTTTGTTGCCTTTATTATTTATTTATTTTTATTTATCTGTTTCTCCTCTGCTTCGCACTTTCCACCTCTCCCCCTTCCATGCACTTTTCCCCTCCCCCCTATCCCATGCACTTGCGCGTTCTTAATGTCACTGGGCCTAGTAAGATCGCTGTTTTGTTCTCCCCTGTTCCCCTCCTTTGCCTTGTCGCACTCTGAAACACTTGTGTACGAGTGCGATAGAAATAAAATATCAATCAATCAATTCTGATTGTTTGAATGAAATCAACCTGAAATTAGATTTACTGAGTATCCGTCTTCTCTCCCATCAGGTCTACCCCACAAATAATCCTCACAACTTGTGCCCAAAGCAATCACAAAACTTGGGAAATCAGAGTGTGCCTCTGGGCAGCCCCGCAAATCTAAATAAAACCATGGAAATTGCAACACATGGACATTTTCCAAACGTGTGAGAGGCCTAGGAAACATCTGAATCACTAACACGAAGGAAACCTAATGCTAGCCTTCAATGACTCTCTGGGAAATCCATGTTAAAACTGGCCAAAGCACAAGTGGAAAAGAAATTAGGTTTAAGTAAAAAGTGTAGGGACAAAAAATCTTTAAAAAGCCCGAAATAGGACGCAGAAATTTCTGAACTCACTGCACATCCAAAACCTCCCAACGCAAGTATAAAATGGATATAAACAGGGGAGGATCCCTGGTCCCCATGGTGTAACCCTGTGAGCCACGTAGAAGTGATGCCACTATCCAAACAAGGCAGAAACAGCAGTCCCAGAGACTTAAGGACGGTGGGATATAAAACATGAATTAACTGGAAAAGACCAAACACCATGTATGGAAATTATTGATTTGATTTCACCAGTCCATGGGCTCAACCATCAGCGTCCCATAACTTCCATTTTGACTAACAATGGTCTTAACAAGCGAAATCCCTTCTCTGATACGCTAACAAGGGGAGGGAAGAAACCCATGGCCACAAAGTGTAAACCCAGTGAGATGGAACCTATTTCACAGTATGACTTTCAATATGAGAGTCCTGCTCATAGTAAACTACCAGGTGCTCCTCACATTAGTGCCATTACGCAAGAAAATGGCACACAGGTTAATGCATCTGATCTTAATTGAATTTCCAACCCAACAAAATTAGTGCGTGGGAAACATTATGGTTGTAAACATGTAGAGGCCTCCGCTTATGGTGAACAGGGAATGAATGAGGAGCTAGAGCCGAGTCAACAATGTTGGGTGGTGTTAGGCAGAAACCTGTGCAGTTCCCTCTGGGACCACTGCAAAAGATTTAGGACTACAGGTGTTTGGCAGTAAACCCACTTGGTAGCAGTCTGTACCACACAGATTCACTTGGTAGCTGTGGCTGAGCAGTCAGACTTCCCTCAAGAAGAGTTAGGCAGTATACAGAGTATTCACAATAGGTCAAGAGCACACAATAGAACAAGTAAACACTGACAGGGCTTGGTGTAAAAGAGATATAATTATTTATTTAAAACCACATCTAGAAAAACACACAGGCACTAATAATAAGCAATTCAAAAACATGGTCACTAAAAGATATACACTCCCTTATATATATATTAGACAAGTCTTAAGTAAAGCCCCACTTATTTTCAGACAGCGGTGAGCGCTTAACGTAGATGGCACTCTAATAATTCGTTTTAAAGAGGGAGAGAAAAGCAGAGAACACATTGAAACAGATCCCAACACTTTTTCAAGAACACAACAAGGGAGGAAGGCAAAGTAAAACCGTGAAGTTAGAGTTCAAGAGGCTGGATCCACTTTCAGAGGATCCAAACGAAATGTGTCCAGGGTCACACGGTTGCAGTGCACAAAGGTCTTGTAAAGGTTCAAAAAGGAGTTGGACCACAGAAAGGGATCAGTTAGGCGATTAAGGCGGCCAGCCCAGTCCAGAAGGTTAAGGAGTATTATTACCTTGTAGCAATCTTTAGAAAGAGAGGCCTGGCGGACACGGTACCTTAAAGTGGTGAGAACGCTCCAGCGGGGGCAGTTGTTCCTGGCAGCGGGTGCTGTTAAGACGGATTTCTGAATTCTGTCCTGGCGGCGCAGAAGTTCAGAAGGCCAACCTAATTACTTGGAACAGGGTAACCTCTGGACAAGCCAGACCAATCAGGGTAGCGATCGCGGCGGTCAAGACTAGGTCTCAAGAGGGGTGAGGGTGACTGAAAGCCCGCAATGAGCACACAAAGCAAGGACACTTACAAACTACTCCAACAGGTGTTATATTAAAAATATATACACATTTATTCCAAGGCCTTTGCAACAATGACCGTAGCGAGAAAGCACAATAAAACTCTAGTAAACCAACACATACCGAACCAATACAATATATATACAAATACAAACGAGTCTAAAGCGTTAGATGCACGAAATGTGTAGTCCACCTAGAAGGGGAGGAAAACAGGCAGTGCGAAATAATGATTAGACCCAGTCCGCCTTCAGAGGCACCTAACTAAAAGGAAGTCCAAGCCCTATGAAGAGTGGAGCCTTGTGCTCAAAAGTACCTGCACACGCTGGTGCCAACGGGCAAAAAGGGGAGTCTCTTCGAGGGAATCAGGGAGTTCAGTTTGGTGCACAAATGAAGAAGAACAGAGTTCCGCGACTCAAGCGCATCCTCCACTGTGGGCAGAAGCAGAGCGCGAGTACGGAAAGGCGTGCTGTTTTGACACAGCGGGGAAAAGCTATGGGCTCCTGCAGGAGGGCGACCAGTTCCTAGCTATGCTACTCACCGGTCCCCGATGCAAACAGACCCAGGCTTCTCCGCGTCAGTTTCAGTGCTGGCAGGTTCAGGGGAGCAGGGGACGTCTCGTCGTCGTGTAGATTCTGCAGCAGCAGAGTTGAGTTAAAGATGTCCCAAACGAAGTGAACCCGCACAGTTTGTTACCACAGCAGGGCAACGGAGCGGCCATGTGTATCTCAGCCAAATGTACACTACTCACTTCAGACCTGGGAATGCCAAGTGTACGAATCGTGTGAGAGTGACAAGGACTCGAAATACAACACAACCTGGCGGCGGTTACAGAGCAAGACTCCTGGGTAGGCTGGTCAGTCTGCTGGATGGCCCAGAGACACTTCCGAAGGCTTACGTGCAGGAGATGGTGAAGATGCCGAGAATAGCTGTTCCCGCTATTCCAAGGGTCGAAGTACCAGTACAGGCCTTCTGGTTCGATCAGAGGTAAAAAGGGTTTCACAAAGCGACAGCAGTGCAGAGGAGCAGTCCTTCAGCGGGTCACCAGCGATTCCTCGGTTCAGCCTCGTGGTTGCAGGATACTTGGCTCCTGTATTCCTTCATTCGTGAGAACTCAGGAGATCGACATGGTAGTGGCGTTTCCAGCCCCCTCTTATCCACGGTTCCCTTCGCGCCAAAACGGAGGGGACCCAATGGGAGATCCGCTCATCAAACACTCACACCATACGTGGACCTATCACGGACCACGGTGGTCCCAGGCATTCATACCACACTAGACTCTCTGGCACCCAGGATGTGTATTGGGACCAGACATCCCAGCCCACATCCTGGAGGCACACACAAGGCCTGTAGAAGCCCGTAAAAGCATCTGTGTTTCGCGGGAAAGTACATGCCCAAATAAGGAAGGCCCCAGGTCGGCTCGACCTGGGGAAGGTGAAGGGGGCAAGACGGTCAGCGGATAGGACAAAGGAGCCTTGTGGTCTGGCCATTTTAGGAGCCAGGCCACCATTTTGGGCTAAGTGCGAGAAACGCGCTTAAAACGCCAAAAGGAGCTCAAAAACACAAGAAACGATCGCTGCCACCATTCCCGTCCGTGATTCACTTGCACCGATCAGTTACAATCCAAAAAAAGTATCTAGGGCCTGTAGAAGCCTAGAGACCCGAGAGAGCAGTAACTTAGCTTACAGTGCCCTCTTGTGTCATGTTGCACGAAAGCCGCAACATGATAAAGAAACTACGGAAAACAGCGTTTCCCGGTACTGACTATCTTAAGGGCATGTCAGTTTCCCCGTAAGAATGGAGCAAAAGCCCAGAGGAGTGCGGCAAAAGGCTGCACTTCTCTGGCAAAGTCTAGATCAGGGTGAAAACAACAGCAAAAAGTTTAGGGGTTGCCACATGGAAGGAAAATTACCCACAATTAAGAAATCTTACCTAACAGGTGCAAGTCAGTGCTTCGTCCGGGGGAAGAGAGGATCTCGTCGTGCACTGCCAGGGAAGAAACCAGCCGCGGAGTTTCTCAGGTACAAGGAGCGGTCCGGTGATTCGCGGTTCAGTGGTGAGTGGCTATCCGGCTGCCGGGGTGCTTGGCACGGGCAGTTCGACCACAAACCGGGCTGGGGTGCGAAGAAAGAAAGGAAAACTGGTTGTGCCCACCAGTCAGGGGAAGAAGCCTCTCCAGCCGGGAGATCTTCTCTGTCGTCGGGAAGTGGTGAGTCGGTTCTGCAGGGCTCCACCGGTGGTGTCGTCGTGGTAGGTCGGCTCAGCTTCTCCCTCGTCGGATTCTCAGGTCCTGTGGCGACTTCTGAAGTTCCAGTCTCCAAAGCCCTGCTTTTATGCAGAAAACCCCCATTCACTCAGCCTAGCTGTCACTCAAACATGCTAAGTGGTGAGCCGGCCGGCTCACCACTTGGGCCAATCAGGACAGAGTGCGACCTGAGTTACCAAGGTAATTCAGTCCAGGGTGCCTAAACCCCCTCCTACACCCTCTGTGGTACCCAGACAGAGTGGCACCAATTTTGGAGGCTTCTGTGGAGAAGCCCGCCAAAAAAGAGGAACAAAGGGCTCGACTTGGGTTGGCGTCACAGAAGAGAACACAAACGCCATTTTAGAATCAAGTCTTGACAAAAAATACCAACCGGAGAATTAATATTAATTAAATAAACCGGCGGTATGTTCGAGGCTATGAGAATTAAATAATTAAAGTTGGTAGCCTCGAACAATGGGAAAATCCCATAGGAAAATATTCGCGGTCGAATATAAAAAGTAGTTTCCACTGCCACCAGCCAAAACTCGATCAGGGGGGATGGAGACGTGCCCCCTCGACTAACAGACCCCGGGGCAATCGAATTGCCCCGACCAGTACGTCCACAATATGATGGTTTGTACTGGTTTCTGTTAATAATTTGGGACTAGTAAAGCCAATGGTGACTTTACATGCCCTGGGAGACAGTCGTCAGTCCCAGGGCATGGAGTCTATGGTGGGGTGTCACTATGACACCCCTGTGTTACTGCACAGAGGGTGCTGTGTAACACACATAGGAAAAACACATGAGACCCTATGGAGTAAAGGACCCCATAGCCCATAAAACACATTACCAGTCAAAGGAATACCATTAATCATGTCCAAGAGTGGGAGGAAAAGAGTCTCACTCTTGGCAGGAGGAAAAAAAAAACTCCAGAAATCCAGCAAAGCTGCTGGGGGACTCTCACTAGGTTAGGAAATTCAGCCTAAAGAGAGAATTTTCCCTAACAGGTGGAAGTTAAACATGGTGGGGGGTGTGGGAAGAAAAATCTCAGGCCTAAAGGGGGAATTATTTATGGGGTGAATGGGGCAGCATCTCAACCAGAGAACGAGGACCTGGCGCTGCATAAACATGTGTGCACCCCAATGGTCTTGAACTCAGGGAATTTAATTGAAAAATGTCAACTATGAAAAGATACAAGTGTATTTTTTAACAACCCTGTTTGGGGTAAGGTAACAGAGGGAAGGCCCATCTCCCAATTTGAGAGTGGAGCAGTGGGCATGGTGCACTGAGACTCTGAGGCCCAACTGGGCTGAGATACCCATAATGTCTGTAAGAACAGGTTTGCTCTGAAGTGACCGTTCAATCTGAAACAGGAGACTAAGGAGTCGGAACCTGTCCCGTCCTGCTTGTTGCTGGAATACGTACTTGACTATCTGTACCCTGGTTTGGTTTTGAACCGCAATAATATTCTACTGCTGTTCAAGGAAGCCTCTGCTCTATGTTTGATTTCTAGTAAAGACATTGCTTAAGTGAAATTACAGGACAGAAAGAGGTTTGATACAGCTGTGATAAGTTTTTCATCAAATGTTGTGTATAACATATTGTTAAATGAGAGTGAATCACTGAAAAGCTTGGGCTTTGAGATAAGACCATGCTCAAATCTGAATATGAGATCCTCTCCTGGTACCTGGAGTAGCGATGTCTTGGGTAAACTGGCAAATGGAGGGAGGAAACCTTGCTTCGAAGGGATTGGGTCCTCTGACGTATTCCACATCTATGACGGGTAATCACCACAGCTGTGCTGCTTCGGAACATTTTCGGCTCCTGCGTCGATGGCGTCGATACGCTGTCCTCGAGGGCCTCCGTCGAGCTGACGTCACCGGATATTATAAGTAGGACGCATAACGCCCGTAGCCTCGGTTCTGTTTTTTCCGCAAACGTGTTCACTTCAGAGATCTCGGCACGCCTTGGTTCTTCTGAGTTGTTCAATCGGTTCTATGAACTTGTTTCGTTTGTGAAGTTTCCATGATGTCTTCGTCGTCTTCTACCCCGCGTCCGGTTTTCAAGAGGTGTCGGGACTGCGGTTTCAAGATGTCGCTGACAGACCCGCACAATGCCTGCCTCTGGTGCCTTAGTGAGGACCACACCACAGATGATTGTGACGATTGCCAGTCGTTAACATCGAAGGCCTTGCGGCAGTGTAAGAAGAAGCTTTCTGTCGGTAGGGTGTCCAAGCCCTGAAAGTCGAAATCCGCTGGGCTTTCGGCCGACAATTCGAGGGGTGACTCTCCGCATCATCGGCGTAAGTCCAGGGGGGGTCTCGGTTCCGGAGTGGGTCCCGCCATTCCTCTGTCTCTTTGAGGCACTTGCAGAAGCGACGTCACCGGTCGCCTTCCTCGTCCGAGGACTCCGCCCGTCGGCGGGTTGCTTGTCCCAACAAGCATTCCTCTCCTGCGGAATGGGATTCATTTCGTAAGCAGATGATGCCGATTTTTCAGTCGCAGTGCTCCGTTCCATCCGTGCCGTCGAAAGACGCCGGCAGGGAGCGTGCTAGGGCCACCGTTCGCACGCCTTCAGGCTCGAGCGGTCAGCGCGATCACCGGGAACCTTCGAAGTCCCGGTCGGACAAGGTGGATCGCTGTAGCCATGCCCGTTCCAGGTCCCGGTCCTCAACGCCATCGAGACCATCGGAGCCTGTGAGGTCTTCGAAGAAGACGTCGACGCCTTCAGCGCCAAGACTGTCGTAGGACTCTCTCGAGGCTCCGTCTCCGAGGAAGCAATCAACGCCATCAGAGCCGAGCTTGTCAAAGGACACGCTCAGGGCACCACCCTCGAGGCCTGTGTCGAAGCCATCAGTGCCACGCTCAACATTGACGCCGATTTCGTCGACGCCTTTCGAAGGGGCTTTATTGGAGGTGCCCCGGAGACCAGTGGAAACCCTGAGGAAGGTTCTGGCCAAGTCAAAAAATGTGGTTGTGCCTTTTTCTGTGCCCTCATCCAGGGATTTTTACCAGCCTCTTGATCATATTTCTGAGGTGGATGAAGGGTCTGAGGAAGGTTTGGTTCCTGATGAGGTTCCTGATGACCTCTTATCTGGTCATAGCCAGTTGGAAGACCTGCGTCAGTCTTTGCACAATGCCAGTGGTCTGGACACCTCTCTGGAGGTGGAGTTCGGTAGGCCTGAACCTGGCACGCACGCAGAGTCTTCCTACCGGCGGCACATGTCGAGGGTGATGGAGTACTTGGGGTGGTCTGCGCCACCAGTGGATTTTCTGAAGGATGACCTGACAGATATCTTGGACCAAGATCCACCAACTGACCCGATTCTGCCATTCCATATGGCCTTGCAAAGACGGGTGACTGCTCCGGAGAGTCTTCTGGCAGTGAGCAAGACTTTGCCGAAAAAATACCATCCAGCCAGTAGCGACCCCTGCTACTTGACCACGCACCCCACTCTGGAGAGTTTGGTGGTGCAGGCGGCTACGGCCCCAGCAAAGCAGGCGTCGTACCCTACCATCCCTCCTGATAGGGACGACAAGCGTTTTGATGGCTGGGCGAAGAAAGGGTTTTCTTCAGGGGGTATGGCTTTACAGGCAGCCAACTCTGTGTGTGCCTTAGCACGTTTCACGCACACTCTGTGGAACTGTATTTCATTAGCGGCTGAACATATTCCTGAAGGGGAGGAACGGGATGGTTTTCTTGCTATCGTGCAGGATGTCAAGGACGCCATGTGTGAATCTGTTCAGTCGGGTCTGGACATGGCAGATTGTGCCAGCCGGTCCATGGCGGCGAGCACCGTAATGCGCAGATTTGCATGGTTGCGGAAGTCAGGGTTAGCTTCGGATGTACAAGCCCGGCTTCTCAACATGCCCTTTGATGGTGAACATCTTTTTGGCAGCAAGGCTGACGAGAGCCTTGAGAGGTTGCAGACCTCCATAGCTGCAGCAAAGTCGTTCAGCGCTGCAGTTCGCCAACCTCCTCCTTTACGTCCTAGGGGACAGCAATGGAGGGGAGGTTGCTTTTGATATTACTCTTCCTTTGGTAGATCGAGAGGAGCTGCAAGTCAAAGGGGCCACACTAGGAGTACCAGAGGTGGAAAACAAGGTAGTTGAGGTGCCAAGGCCACTCAGGCAGTTGCCTCTTTACCCTCAAGCACTGCTGCAGCCGCTTCAGCTCAGTCATGAGGCCATGTCCCATGGTTCGCAGGTTGGGGGAAGGCTGGTGCAGCATCTTGTAGAGTGGCGTACCATTACTTCGGATGTGTGGGTTCTGGAGATCATAGCCCACGGCTACTGTCTTCCTTTCCGGCAGAGGCCTCACGACAATCCACCATGGAATCTCTCTTTGAAGAGTCTGGATCCGCTCCTTGCGCAGGAAATCAAATCCCTGCCGGAGAAAGGCGCCATAGAACTGGTGCCTGTAGCGGAGAGGAACAAGGGATGGTATTCCCCATATTTTTTTATCCCAAAAAAGGACGGGGGATTGAGACCCATCATGGACTTACATGGTTTGAACAAGCTCCTCAGGAAGGACAAGTTCAAGATGGTTATTCTTTCTCAAGTCCTCCAGGCCCTTCAACTTCAGGACTGGTTGGTGTCTCTCGACCTCAAGGACGCTTATATCATGTGGCGATTCATCCCAAGCACAAGAAGTACCTGAGGTGCGCAGTTGGCAACTCGCATTTTCAGTTTCAGGTCCTGCCGTTCGGATTGACCTCCGCCCCGAGGGTCTTCACCAACTCATGGTGGTGGTGGCAGTGTATCTCAGGAAAGGGGGGATTCACGTCTACCCCTACCTGGACGATTGGTTGATCAGGGCACGCTCTCCCGAGCAAGCCCTAGATCATCCGTCAGTCACCTGCCACTCCCTTCACAGGCTGGGCTTCTCCCTCAATTTAAAGAAGTCCCATTTGACGCCAACACAGCAGCTCCAGTACATCGGAGCAGTGCTCGATATATGCCTGGGGCAGGGTTTCCCTCCCCAGGTGAGGGCTCATCACATTCTGCAGATGGTGCACAAGTTTCCACATGCCCAGAGTCTCCCGGCGTTCAAGTTCTTGAGGTTGCTTGGCCTCATAGCATCCTGCATTCTTCTGGTGCCAGAGGCCAGGTTGCGGTTGAGATCTCTGCAATGGGCTCTCAAGCTCCAGTGGTCGCAGTCCTCCGGCAGGTTGTCGGACCCCGTTCAGGTGGCGACATCGGTCGCCCAGGATCTTCTGTGGTGGGTCGTGGAAGGCAATCTGATGAGGGGGGCTCCATTTTGGCTACCCTGCCCGGAGGTGACGATCGTGACTGACGCATCCCTCACAGGATGGGGAGCTCATGCCAACGAGTTGACAGTCAGCGGTCGTTGGTCTCCGTCAGAATCCAGACTCCATATCAATCTGTTGTAGCTGCGGGCCATCAGGCTAGCCCTGAAGGCTTTTCTGCCGACAGTGCGAGGGAAGAATGCCCTGATTCTGACGGACAACACAGTGGCCATGCACTACCTCAACAAAAAGGGGGGGGGGCAGGGTCACTTCCTCTGTGCAGAGAGGCGATGAACCTCTGGTTCTGGGCCATCCAGCAGGACATTTCGATCTCAGCAGTTCATCTGGCTGGAGACGAAAACGAGGTGGTGGACGCTCTGAGCAGGCAGAGCACGGTCTCTCACGAGTGGGAGCTGGCTCAGGAGATTCTCCTGGAGATCTTCTCCCTTTTGGGGACCCCTCAAGTGGATCTCTTCGCCACCAGTGTCAACCGGAAGTGCGAAAGGTTCTGCTTGTGGGAATTTCCTCCAAAAGGAGTCTTAGGGGACACGTTCGTAGTGGAGTGGTCCTTCCCACTGCTGTATGCGTTTCCTCCAGTCCCCGTCATTCCGCAAGTGCTACGGTGGTTACGGAGGTTTGGTTCCCGGATGATCCTCATTGCTCTGGCATGGGCCAGGAGAACGTGGTACCCGGACCTTCTAGACATGTCCATCTGCCCTCCACACCGTCTTCCCTACCGAGACGATCTGCTCTCACGGGAGGGGGGTCAGGTTCTCCATCCAGAGGTCAAGTCCCTCAACCTTCATGCTTGGCTTCTGAAAGGTTGAGGTATAAGGATTGGGACCTCCCTGAAGACGTAATGGAGGTGTTGCTTTCGGCCAGAAGGCGGGTTACCTGGCGGCGCTGTCCATCTTTAAGCGCTCGTCTGAAGAGTGTTCTTATTTTAAAATTCCTTTGATTTCTCAGTTTCTGAAAGGGCTCACTAATGTGTTCCCACCGTCACCTTTCCAGGTCCCGGTTGGGATTTTAACCTGGTTCTAAAATTCCTAATGGGAGCTCCATTTGAGCTTTTACATTCTTGTCCTTTGAGACTGCTGACCTTGAAAACTGTATTTTTAGTTGTGGTCACTTCCGCTCGCAGAGTGAGTGAGTTGCAGGTACTTTCAGTTAAGCCACCCTTCATGGTTTTCCATAAGGACAGGGTTGTCCTTAGGGTTCGTCCTTCTTTTCTTCCGAAAGTTGTGTTGGAATTTCATTTAAGTCAGAAGGTTGTTCTTCCGGCATTCTATCCATCTCCGCATCCTGGTAAGGAAGAGGAGAGGCTCCATAGGTTGGATCCTAGGGGAGCTTTAAGTTTCTACATCTCACGCATGTCCCGGGTCAGAGTGGACGATCAGCTCTTTTTAGGATACGCTGGAAGGCGTTTGGGACAAGCTGTTACTAAACAGACTTTGTCTAGATAGATTATCTTGACAATTTCTGAATGTTACCGCTTGGCGGGTAAGGACCCTCCGGTGGGCTTACGGGCCCATTCTACTAGAGGTGTGGCTGCCTCTACTGCTCTGCATAGGGGTGTTCCCATTTGTAACATTTGTGAAGCAGCCACATGGGCCTCTGTCCATCCTTTTGTAAAACACTACTCGCTGGATTCGGTCCATGGGCAAGTCCTGGCCTTTGGTAAGGCGGTCCTCTACTCTGCAATTTAATTGGGCATGCTAAAATTCTAAGAAAATTTCCCACCTCCATACGTTGGTACTGCTTTGGGAGTCTGTCATAGATGTGGAACACGTCGGAGGACCCAATCCCTTCGAAGAACAAGTTACTTTATTACCTGCTAAGGTTTTTTCGATGGGATGGTGCGATGACGTATTCCACATCGCTCCCTCCCTACCTGCCCCTCTACAGAATGTTTTAGTTTCCGCAAGGTTTTCTGTAGTCATTCTGGCAGAAGATTGGTGCCACACGTTCTGGGGGAAAAACAACTGAGGCTACGGGCGTCGTGCGTCCTACTTATGACATCCGGTGACGTCGGCTCGACGGAGCCCCTCAAGGACAGCGTATCGACTTCATCGACACAGGACGCAGGCGCCGAAAATTTTCCAAAGCAGCACAGCTGTCATGATTACCTGTCATAGATGTGGAATATGTCGTCGGACCATCCCATCAAAAGAACGTTACCAGGTAAGAAAGTAACTTGTTCTTCTATGATCCCAAGGGAGCCATCTATGAGAGCCCCGCCTTCTGGAGTAGTACCCCGCTATCTTTTGCAAGTAGACACCCCTACTAATAAGCAGTCTATAGTGGAGTAGGCTACGGGTTTTGCTTCTACTCCCCAAAAAATTGATTTTGCTTCTTGGAATGTGAGGGGCTTTGGAAAGCTAACACTAAACTCTAATTTCCCCGAATCCTTGCGCACTCATGTTATGGTGTGCCTTCCGGAAACAAAGGCAATGATGCCTTTGATTTGGGATGGCTACTTTACTTTCTGTCACGGGGCAACCAGATTTAACAGAGGGGAGACCATTGGGGAGGTGTGGGAGGTCTCTGTATTGCACTCAAACACGCTATGAGGCTGAAGGGAACCTTGTTCAATGATACCTTTAGAGGGATTTTGGAGAAGGACATTGGGTTGGAAGTTGGACAGACCTTTAGACAAATACTATTAATTAATGTATATTGGCATCTGTCTCACCATGCACTTTAACTCTGTCTGGGATCCTTACAAGATATAATTGAAGGTTACCAAATGATATATCCAGCTTCAGATACCATATTGGTCGGAGACCTTAACTCCAACTGTCTCACCCCCTCCATGGTATCCGGGAGGGAATAGGGTCCTGAGGTTGAATATGAGTCACGCCAAATTACCCAGGGTAAGAAAAGGATGGACTTTCTAGAGGGTTGGGGGCTGCAAATAGCGAATGGTCAGATATTGGGGATTTCCCGCCTAGGCCCACTTGGCATAGGGACAACCTCAGATCTTGGATAAATGACATTGCAGTGTCAGAAAGCCTCTGTAAGGAGGCCAACTATTTCCAGGTAGAAATCGCCAAACTAAGTGACCACACTATCTTAGCTCTACACTTCGAAATGATGGTGAAACCCCTGGGTGTTTTGGTCTGCAAGAACTTAGTGGTAAATGGCCAGAAAAATAGTCTTGGTTGGAATAGTAAGACTTTAGACGCTTTTGGCAAATTCACCCAGCATTTTTGGTCTGAAACACAGTTAATCTATAAGTTGGCAGCTCTCTCAGTGGAAAAGGTTCCCCTCCTTATCGATAGAGGGCTGTCAGTAAACAATGGGTACAGTAGCTCTCGTACTACGCTTAGTCACCCTCACGTTTATAACAAAGAGATGCACGAAAAGGAAAAGCTGTATGTGCAGTAAAGTGAAGGCCATTTCTCATCTTGGCCTTTGTAGAAAAGAAAAAATGCTACTCCAGCAAGAGAGAGCATTATAAAAACGGATCCATAGTCCATAGACATTTACTATTGCAGAAAGAGGGGTGGAAATGCTGTAAGCAGTCTTAAAACCTTGTAGCTGGAACTTTTGGTCCTTAGTTAACAACCGGCAGGCGGCAAGTTTCCCTGAAAATAATGTTAGAAAGTAAGTAGATACACATTTGTGAAGAAAAAACAAAGTACTTATATACTGAAATACACCTGGAGTCTAAGAAAAGGGGACACTTGTTGAAATATCTTAGCCAGTGTCCAGGCATGTCCAGTATGTCAGAAGGCCAGAGTGGATGCCTTTGGACCGTTTGTACATAATTTAGCATCCATAAATGAGGATACCTTTTGGTACTATGTTCTGGAGGGAGGCCTGACCGCACGCTTGATTAGAGTGTTCAAATTCCTCAAAACAGCAAGATTCACCCCTTGATACTATGAAACCTATTGCATTACTGGAATGGTTTGGACAGTAATGTCATTGCTCTTGCTGCTCTTATTATGTTCGACCCTTTTCTCTGTTTTTTTGTTTATAACTGATACATTGTAATGGATGAACTGTTTAGGAATTTAACTAATGGTTAAAATCAAGCTAAAGAGATTGAAGTGGGTCTGTTTTGTTTTACTTTTTTTTAGTGTGTGCCATTTTATTTGATCATTTAATGTATAAATGTTTTAATGATTTTTTTGTATTGTATAAGGTTTGAATTAAACCATGTACACACAAAAAATGTTTTTTTTAAAAGGTACGTTACCTAGTAACGCATTTCATGCAGTAAATATGCATCTTTTACATACTATTGATGATGATCTAACAATCCGTAGTAAAAACAGAAATGTTCCAACGTGTAACTAATAGTGTGTACCTTGCACCAGAAGGCAACTCAGTCTGAATATTAATATGACTATGTGGACATACAAGACCATATCCAAAAATAAACATGTCAGCTGAACAAACCGCTCTATCAACTGTGATTTAAATCTCCCAGTGCTTTCACAAACCTGCGTCCACAACCGTGAAAACAAAATGCAGTGCAGAAAGTTATAAGAGCCAGGTGTCTCCCTGACCAGTCCCCGGGGGCCTGTCATCCAGGTGGCCAGGACACAGCCATCGTTATTAGATCCAGTTCCTGGGGGTGGACTAGTGATTGAGGATCACCTGGATGGGGGATCTTCGGGGAGTGGAAGTGGGACACCAACGGGCAAGACACAATATCCCCCTTCTTGTAACACCTTTTTCTCGACCTACCCTGTAGGATACCCAAACACTCTACCCCTTTGCCTCCCTTTCTAACACAAACACTTTCGAACACCACAGAAGACAGACAAAAATCAAAGCTGTTTACCTGACATGCCCCAACACCATGGTCAGGCAAAGTCAGCTAATTGACCAGGATCATAAACACACCCGACAGCCCTTTCCCTTCCCCACAGGGATAAAAGGTGGAGCACACAGGCACAATATGATTAAGGCATACCGCATAACAACACTGCTATCCAGACACGGAAGTTCAAGAGGAGAAGAATGGTGACGAATATCGAAAGGCTGACGAGGTGAGAAGCAATTGTAGGTCCGCAGACAATAGCTCAAGTGTGTTGCAGCAGATGTCAACGGTACATGGAGCGTGCCTGCGCTGATAAGCAGGAGCAAAGCAGACGCCTGCTACCGTGCTACCGGCCTTGAATCCAGATACAAGGAACGCCAAGCAGTTCATCGCAGCTGGTGAGTCAAGGGGAGAACCGATAAGAAATCAAACTGTTGAATTAAAGTCGCAAAGTGGCACATTGAGAAAAGTTCAAAGCACTGTAAATTGTTAAGGGAAGACCAGCTGCAGAGGGAATTGGCACCACGTGAGTGCTTACTCAAGAGATTCTGGTTAATTCCATATTGATAGAAACTACTGATACCAGAAGGCCGTAGGAGAACCGCCAAGAAAGGTCAAAGTGGTCATACAGGGGTCGAGCAAAATCCCTGTACAGTTGTAAGTCTTTGGCCGACAAACGGTTGAGAAAACAAGGGAAGTAAATTCCACATCAAGAGAAAGCAAAAAGAAATATGAAGTGGTAAGAGAGAAGCCGAAGGAGAGATGCCAATAAAGAGGGGCAAAATCTAAAGTCCCAAGAAACAGTGTGTAGACAAAAGTGAACCTGGTAGAGGGTTTAAAAAGACATTATTTTGTGAACGACTAGGATAAAATATCTTTGTAGAAGCGAGAGTGAACCCAACAGGAGGGAGGCTGATATATGCCTGGAAGAGGGGTACCCCAGGGCAAAGGCATCACCCACTGAACATTTGAAAGGAACTTTGTTTATTTTGGAGCATATCAGGTCCTCAAAGGCAAGAGACTTTTGATAGAAAAAAGACTTAACCACTGACAGCCCTGATACCTGAAGCGGAATTGTCTTCTCGTTTTGGGAAAGCTCAAGCGTGTGCTGTGCTCCCCAGTCTCACCTTGTCCTGTGCTCAAAATGTAGGGAAGGGAGACCCCCTGCTACCGCATCGTGACTTATTATTTGTGTTCACTTCTTTCTTTCTTGTGAATCTGATCCCACACTCTTTTTGGTATTTAGTTGTAAGGATTGGCCAAAGGTTTTTTTTAGGATAGGCCCTTTTATTTTGACAAGATGCCAATAGGACTTCCTCATTTTGATTTGATGGTTGTAGCTTGCTCCCATCTTAGATTTAGGTTCAGAATAGGTGTCTTTCCACCCTACCTATACAATTTAATAAGCACCCTTGAACTGTGATCACTTGTGTCCGTCTATTCTCTATACTGTGCCTTTCTTTTTTTAAAAAAGTTTTATTTATTTCTCATACACACATGTTGCGATTATATGACATTTGTACCAGTCCTTGTTGGGTTAATTCAACATTTTACAACATTCTATGACTTTGCTGGTTCCATTTACATGTCCCATGTGATCTTGAAATTAATTTTATATAGTTCAAATAACATTTAACATCCGTCCCCCTCCCCCAAATCCCCCAACTTGCATGGTTCCTGTACAGCTCTTTCGGGTTAGTTGCATCTTCTGTGTTTTCTATTGCCTTTCTCCTTTATGTTCATGTCACTTGTATATTTTTGAGTAGGCTCGGCTTATGAAAGTGGTGTTCTCTGTCTTTGACATATTTGTGGAAAGGGAGCCAGATTGTCAAGAATTTCTGATATTTCCCAGCTCTGAGTGATATTTCCCACCTTTTCCATGGCCAGTACCCCCCAGATTTTAACCCACCAACAAGCTAGTACTGGTCCTTCCACTGACTTCCATCCTAGGGCTAGTGTCATTCACCATCCATCAGCAGGTGAGTAATACGGGTAGCTATAGCACCATTTGCAGCATAGATTTCCTCCATTTCAGCCCCCAGCAGAATTATAGTTGACAAGTTAGGCAATTGTGTCCCCCATAGTCCCCTTAATGTAACTTAAGACCTCCTTCCAGAAAAGCTTCGCTTTGGGGCATGCCCATCATATATGAAATAAGTCTCCTATTTCTCTACATTGCCTCTAACATAAAGCAGCATATGTTGTGTTCATCCCATGTAGAATTTGCAGTGTTAGGTACCATCTATAACAGATGTTATATGTAGTTTCTTTAATTCCAGTACATTTCGATATTTTGTATGCCCTCCTCCATATTTGACCCCATTCCTCCTCCATAATAGGTGCCCCACAATCCTTTTCCCATCTAACCATGCAGGGAAGCTTATCTCCTGTCCAGTAGTCTGTATATTCTTGAGATACCCTGTAGTGCCTGTCCAGTAGTCTGTATATTCATGAGATACCCTGTAGTGTCTGGCCTTCCCTGAGAGTTAGTTCAAGTCCTATTGGCATTTTAGTTCCTGCATCTCTGACCATTTTTTGGGAGATCCAATGTCTAATGTTTATGTATTCATACCGTTTCTTCTCTCCCACGCCAAACCTCTGTTTGCATTCCTCAAAGGTCAATGGTTCCCCATTTTGGAAAAATTCACCCAGAGTCGGTGGTGTTCCCATGATTCCCAGAACGCTATTTTCTATCCGGGCGTGTCTGCATTATAGGCCATTAGGGTGTGGGGGCCTAGTCCAGGGGAAATCAGTTTCCAGCTCCTCAATGACAGTTTGGTGGCCTGCAGCATCTGTCCTCCCGCCACTGGAGGTCCATTTTTCATAGCGTGTAGCATGCCTAGTGGGATGTGTGTGGCCCCTTGTTCGATTTCACACCAGCCTGTTCGGGTTGCACCTTCTCCCCATTGTAACATGGACGCAATTTGCGCTGCCATTCTATATCTCTTCACATCTGGGACACCCGGGCATTTTAATACTGTCCTATGTATCCTTTTTTTTTGTGCCATATCTAGGAGATTATTTCAGATTGTTAAATTATAATCATACGCGTGGGTATCTCTGTCGGGAGCGAGCTGACCACATACAATAGTCGGGATAATGTTGTCATTTTAATTGTTGTTATTCGTGCAAACCTGGATAGTTCCTGCTTATCCCATCTGTGGAGGTCTTCCACCCTGGCGTTATATTTGCCCTGTAGAGATCCTTATACCCATTAGTAAGATTTATCCCAAAGTATTCTATCCGCTTGGTCTCCCAGATTAGTGGGCATGCCTTGCAGAGTTACTATTTCTTCCTGGTCTTCGGTTATATTGAGGGCCTTGGATTTAGTGTAATTTATGGTGAATCCTGAGACTGCTGCGAACTCTTGTAATGCCTCCATTACTCTTGGCAAAGTACTTTCATGTCCTTCTGGAACAGCAGTATGTCATCTGCATATAAGGTAATTTTGTGAATCCCTTTCCTCACTTGTAAGTCCCTGGATCCCCCGATTGTGGGCTGCCAACAGCTCCACAGCCATAGCGATTATCAGAGGGGATAGCGGACAACCTTGCCTTGTTCCTCTAAGGATGTTGATTTGTGCGGTGTGTTGCCCATTAAGTAGGAATCTTGTTGTGGGTATTTGGAAGGTTGCTAATATCATTTTTATGAACTCCGGGCCACGCCCAAATGCTTCCAGAACTCTCTGCAGGTATCCCCAATCTAGACTATTGAAAGCTCTACGCGCATCTAACGCTGCTATGCAGAATTTGTACCCTGTTCTATTTCCCAGGGCTAATACGTCTATTGCCCTTCTTATATTATCCTGCATGTGTCTCCCAGTGATGAATCCGGATTGGTCTTTCTGAATTATCCCTGGCAAGATAGGTGTTAAGCTTCTGGCCAGGACCTTAGCGTATATTTTTGCATTGCTGTTTAATAAAAAGATGGGGCGGTAATTGCTGCAATCTGTTGGTTCGTTCACTGGTTTAAGGATTAGTATTGTGGTGGATTTTTCCAGCATTGGATCTTTCATGGATTCACATGCTTAGAATATTCCCCGTCGTCAGGCTGGGAATCCCCGGTACATTATATAGACCCTTTCCCGTAGGAAAACTTTTTCGACGCTTATGCGTCCTATCCACCTCGTTTTGTATCATGCGTGCCCGCACCGTCAGGACGTCATGATATAAATACAGGACCCGCCCCCGCGCTCCCTCAGATTTCAACCGTCTTTCAAAGTAGTGGGATCCTCGTGATTACTGCTAGTGGAAACTAGGTTGTTTCTTCTGTTTCGCTTCGGCGACGTTCAAATTCTGGAGAATTATGTCTGGAAAAGCGTTATTTCGCCCTTGTGCGACATGTGGCCTCAAAAAAGTTTATGAAGGAGATGCCCACATGGATTGTATCTACTGTCTACACCCGCACCACACGGCGGATACATGTGAGATATGCCAGGGTTTCTCCCAAAAAACCCTTAAGGACCGTAAAAGAAGGCTGGTCGACTGGCTTAATGACGGAGCGGGTGCCTACCCGGCTTCGGAAGTTGGCTCCACGGCCTCCAGGAGCAAGTCGGAACCTCCATCGAAAAAGGTACGGCCAGCAGAAAACCGCGCTGAGGACAAGCATGGAAGGGGAAGCATGCTGGGTCTTCCTCATCACATAAAAAGCCCTCCTCCTCCTCATCATCTAAGACGGAGAGGCAAGCGCTGTCAAAATCCTCCTCAGGGGACCGTCCCAGGTCTTCCATGAGTCGAGACGCTTCAGCCGGGAAGTCGGCATCGAAATCGGCGACGAAGTCTAAGGGCTCGACGACGACTACTTGCTCGTCGACCTCGGTGTCATTGACGATGCCTATTACTGTTCAGGCAGCAGCGGTTGGGATTCCTTCGTCGACGGAGACTCAGTCTATGGCTTGGCTGCCAGAGGTCTATGACCCGATCCCCCCTGAAGTCTTACTGCAGCCAGACACGGCCTGCTCGGCGGAAGGAGAAGGTGGCACGGTTCTGCAGCCATCGGATTTAGGCTTACGGCCTTCCACGTCGGCGACGACGACGAGTGCGAGTGGGGGTATGGTGCCTATATCATCAACGTTACTGACCCCCCAGACAGTTTTGTCTCTGGATGTGCTTAATACTCTTCAGAAGCTCCTGCAGCGGCTGTATACGCAGATCCCTCAACCTGGGACTTCGTCACTTTTTTCTGTACCTTCCGTCGACGAGCAAACTTGTGCGGCTCGCTCGACGACTAAAAACCCATCGGCTCCCCAGGCGGTAAAAGATCGTCCTCGAGCGCAGGAGGAGGGTGAGTTATCGGAGTCCGATTCTATACTGGGTGACTCAGGGTCAGACATCTCCCTTTCACCGTCGAGGGACCCTACATGGAATTCGGATGTAGAGGTAGAGTCTACGAGGAGCCAGACACAGCCATCTCCTCCGGATGATGTGGGAGCCTTCCATGCAATGATGGGAAAAGCTTGTTCCGAGTTCGGCTTGATTCCTGAGGAGCAGAAGAAAGACTGTTTCCTTTTTGACCATATGGGTCAAAGGAGGAAATCGGTATTTGCCATCCCAATTCTGGACCACGTGTGGCAAGAAGGTCTCAAGACGATGCGCCATCCGTTCTCGGAGCCAGCTATAAAGGGGCGGATTGAGAAAAAGTTTAAAGCTCCGGAGTCCACTCCAAAATGTCTAACATCACAACCTATGTCTGACTCGGTGGTGTCGGCGGCAGCGGCTAGGAAGGCCAGGGTACAGCAAAAATGTTCAACTCCACCAGAAAGCGAGGCTTGGAGGCAAGACGACTTTGGAAAAAAGGTGCTCTCGGTCGGTGCGACGACGGTAAGAGCAGCCAATTCCTTAGCGATCGTGTCACGATATGATAGAGAAATGTGGCACAAACTAGCCCCTATTCTAGAACACCTGCCAGACGAACACCGGAAAGCAGCCATGTTACTGGTGCGGGATGGCGAAGAGGCCTCGAACCACGCAATTAATATTGCAGTTGACCTAGCAGAGTCTGGCTTCAAACAAATCAACCATGGCGTAGTACTTCGTCGACAAGCGTGGCTCAAATGTACTACTTTCCGTCCTGAAGTCCAGTACAAAGTCCTTGACATGCCATGTGAAGGGGAACACCTGTTTGGCGAAAAGGTTGATGAAGCGTTGAAGGGGATGAAAGAAGACACGGATACTGCTAGGTCCCTCGGCGCCCTCCAAACGGGTAGAAACTTTCGCTCTTTTCGCCCCTTTAGGGGTGCTTTTGGAAACTCCCGCTTTGGAGCCTCGAGGGACCGTGGATTTAACAGGCCCTCGTACTCTTCACAAGGGTTCAGACGAGCGTCCCAGTCGGCACGTAGAAGCAGAGACTATCAAGCTTCCAGGCGGCGAGGCTCGGGTCCCTCGTCGACGAAGAACAAGCAAACCGGCAACCAATGACGGCCTTCGGAACGTCCTGGGGGGACGAGTCTCATCACTTCGACCAATGGAAATGCATCACCACAGATCGATGGGTTCTAGACACGATTCGCGTGGGTCATGCGCTACAATTCAAAGACAAGCCTCCACGTCTTCCGCCTGTATTTTCGACCCAGCCCCACCTCCGAATCCTACGACAAGAGGCGGCGCTTATGTTGCGAAAAGGAGCGGTAGAGAGAGTTCCTGTGGCACAGGAAGGACACGGAGTTTATTCCCGGTTCTTTGTTGTCAAGAAGCCAAACGGAAAATGGAGGCCCATTCTCGACCTGAGGGTACTCAACAAATGGCTAAAGAGCCTAAAATTCAAAATGCTAAAGCTCCAGGAGGTTATCAGGTCGGTGCAACCCATGGATTATCTGTCGTCTCTAGACCTTCAAGACGCCTATTTTCACATCCCAATACGCCCACGACACAGGAGATATTTAAGGTTCGTCGTCGGGAGAAAGCATTTTCAGTTCAAGGTCCTCCCGTTCGGGCTCAAGTCCTCCCCCAGGACGTTCACCAAGTGCTTGGCCCCTATAGCGGCCCATTTAAGGAAGGATGGTCACCATGTCTATCCATATCTGGACGACTGGCTGGTCAGAGGTTCGTCCAGGGAACAAACACGAAACAGTCTAAGGGCCACAATGTCCCTCTTACAGGAACTGGGCTTCGCAATAAACTTCAACAAGTCCTCCGTAGAGCCTTTGAGGACCTTGGTTTTTCTAGGAGCGGAGTTTCATACACACACAAGCCTGGTGAGACCATCCAGCGAAAGAATTCAGAAACTGAAAAGCAAGGCGTCGGAATGGAGATGCGGTACCAAGGTGTCGGTGCGCACATACATGTCCCTGCTAGGGACCATGTCGTCCTGCATTCCGTTGATAAGCAACTGCCGTCTGTTTATGAGGCCTTGCCAGGAATTTCTAGCGGACCGTTGGATGCAGAGCCGAGGTCGCTGGTCCGACAGACTGGTCGTCGATGAACAACTAGTACAAGCACTCTGCTGGTGGAGAGTGTCTACTCATCTAACAAAAGGAATGCCTCTACTGGAACCGGAGTTCCAAAAGACGGTGGTGACGGATGCATCGCTGAGCGGATGGGGAGCTCATCTGGATACGTTACAGGTACAAGGCCAGTGGTCGTTGCAGGAGTCCTCCCTGCATATCAACCTGCTAGAACTGAGAGCAGTGCGATGGGCTCTGAAATCTTTTCTTCCTCAACTGAGGGACTCGGTGGTGCGTGTCATGACGGACAACACCACTACGATGTTCTACTTGAGGAAACAAGGAGGGACACGTTCCAGGTCCCTATCGACGGAGGCACAGAAAATCTGGCATTGGGCCCTACAACACAACATGCAAATCTTGGCGTTCCACCTGCCAGGCGTGATAAATGTGGAAGCCGATGCCCTCAGCAGAGAAATGAACGAAGTTCACGAATGGGTGCTGAACGACCAACAACTACAGCAAGTATTCAAGAAATGGTGACATCCTTCCATAGATTTGTTCGCGACGAAGAACAACAGGAAATGTCATCAATACGCAAGCAGATGGCCTCAGCAGGGCTCACTGGGGGATGCGTTCTCCTTCCCATGGTTGAACAAATTCCTGTACGCATTCCCTCCATTTCCCCTTGTCCGGAGGACGTTGCAATGGATCCTCAGGTACCCATGTCGGGTAATTCTGGTGGCCCCGTACTGGGCCAGACAGGTGTGGTTTTCAGACCTGCTACACTTAGCGGTGGCGGAACCGATGAGATTCCAGAAGACCCCCGACCTTCTGTCTCGACAGGAAGGTGTTGTTTGGCATCACGACCCGGACAGCCTCAAGTTGACGGCCTGGCTCCTGACTTCGCCGAATTCGGTCGGCTAACGATTCCGGAGGACTGTCGGCGTATCCTGCAAGCGGCAAGAGCGCCTTCCACAAACGCTTCATACACGTACAAATGGAGAAGTTTCTGTCAGTGGTGTGAGGATCAACCAGGTTTGGCCCCGCAATCGATTAAGCCGGAACAGCTCCTTCCATACTTGCTGTTCTTAGCTCAAAAGGGCCTATCGGTATCTTCAATAAAAGTACACCTGGCCGCCATTTCCAGGTTTACTCGTCGACGGCATTCGGCACCATTGTTCAGCGACCGCCTGATTAAGCACTTCCTTAAAGGCCTCTTTCGGAGTTTCCCTCCAGAGAAGAAATTTCCGCCGGAGTGGAGCCTCAATCTGGTCTTAGCGTCTCTTATGAAGCCTCCTTTTGAGCCAATGTCATCATCGTCTCTAAAGTTTTTGTCGTGGAAATTGGCCTTCCTGGTGGCCATCACTTCAGCCCGACGTATTTCAGAAGTTCAGGCTCTAATGGTAGACCCACCATACTTACGATTTTTCAAGAACAAGGTAGCCCTTGCCACTAACCCACAGTTCATACCGAAAGCTCCTTCGGTGTTCCATAAACACTCCTCTATTGTGTTGCCTACGTTTTTTCCGGAGCCATGCTCGGGAGCGGAGCGCACGTTACACACATTGGATGTAAAAAGGGCTCTCAAGTTTTATCTTCATCGTACGCAACCATTCAGAGAAACGAGACAACTGTTCGTGGCCTATGGTTTGGGTGCTAGAGGAAAAGCCATTTCAAAGCAAGGACTGTCAAGATGGGTGTCATCTACCATTTCGTACTGCCATTCCAGGGCAGGGAAGCCTCTTCTACGACGGCCAAGAGCTCATTCAACTAGAGCAGCGGCATCGTCGACGGCACTGTGGGCCGGAGTCCCTCTGGGGGACATCTGCATGGCGGCTACCTGGGCGGCTACACACACCTTTACCCGCCATTACTGCCTGTCGCAGCAACATGCCGAAGATACCCGGATGGGACAGGCGGTGCTCCGACACCTATTCCAATAAGGTAAGCCCCGACTGAGGGGTTGCATCCTGTGGAATTTATGACTGTATGTGGTTCGTTTTCCTATGTTAACGATTACTAATGTATACATGATCATAGGGAACGGGCTTTGCGAAGAAAGTATATGGGTTTGCATGCACGCCTCCTCTCTTGGGGGTGTACTGCTATGTAATCTATTCTAAGCATGTGAATCCATGAAAGATCCAATGCTGGAGAAGGGAATAGTTTCTTACCTGTAACTCCATTTCTCCAGCATTGGTATCTTTCATGGATTCACATGCGCCCACCTGCCTCCCCTGAACATGCAAACCGGTTTCCCCCACTACTTTGGGGGCCGAAATCTGAGGGAGCGCGGGGGCGGGTCCTGTATTTATATCATGACGTCCTGACGGTGCGGGCACGCATGATACAAAACGAGGTGGATAGGACGCATAAGCGTCGAAAAAGTTTTCCTACGGGAAAGGGTCTATATAATGTACCGGGGATTCCCAGCCTGACGACGGGGAATATTCTAAGCATGTGAATCCATGAAAGATACCAATGCTGGAGAAATGGAGTTACAGGTAAGAAACTATTCCCTTACCCATGTCATCTGTGATTACCTGTTTTCTAATTGCGTTATAGAGGCGTGTTAAAGGATTGAGTAGTTGTAATCTGAAATTTGTATAATACCCGTTCCCAAAACCGCCTGGTCTGAGTCTTTTATTTCCGGGTAGGCATGATATTGCATCGCTGACCTTCTGTGCCATGATAGGTTTCTCTAAATTTTCTGTTCCCTTGATAGATATTTTGGGGGGTTGTAGCGTCCCCAGGTACTTTGTCTCTAACTCTGGGTCCAGTCCTTTCCGTTTGAGGAAGCCTGTATGAAAGGATTCCATGACCTGCAGTTTATCTCCATCCGCTGGGTGTAACGTGCCCCATTCATCTCAGAGTTGGGCAACATAGTACCAGGTTTTTTGTTTACGTAGTTTAGCTGCTAGTAGGCGGTTAACCTTGCCCCCTTCAGTGTAATATGTTTGTTTGGTGTTAATCAGAGTTTGGGCAGAGCAATCTGCCATACTTGCTTCTATTTGTGCTCTAATCTTTCTTAATGCTCGTAATATTTTCTGTGATTGTTGTTTCTTGTGTTGTGTTTCTGCAATTTTAATCTCTGCCTCAAGTTTTATCCGTAGTGTCTCTCTCTCTCTGAAATATGCTGCAGCTTGGGATATGAATTCTCCGCTTACCACCACCTTCCCTGCATCCCAGACCACCCGCCAATCAGTTTCCCCTGTGTCATTTTCTTTGAAGTAATTGAATATTGCTTTCTCCATATGGACCCTGAGTGCAATATCCCGCAGGATCATCTCTTTCAGTCTCCAGGTTCTCTGGGTATTGGGTTGATCCTTGGTTATTTCCATTTGTAATGTTACCTGGGCGTGGTCTGTGAGGTTATTGACTCCTATGTGTATTTTCAGTATTTGGTGGATAAGGGTTGCTGAAACTAAAAACATATCTATTCTCGAGTAACCTTTGTGTACGGCTCGAATAGTGTGTATAATCCCTTTTGGTATCCCGAAAGAACCTCCATCCTCTCGTCTGCGGGTGTGGGAGGGGGGGGTTTTGTCTTGCATGGGGTCCATCACACAGTTAAAATCACCTCCAATAATCACTTGCCCCTCACACCATCTACCTATTTTCTGGAGTAACACTTTCAGGAAAAGGTCCTGTCTTTCATTTGGACCATATACAGTGACCAACATATAGGTTTGGTTTTGAAGTGGACCTTTGAGGACTAGGTATCTCCCATCTGGGTCACTGCAGAGGAACTGCTTTTTGAATATTATTCTAGTCCCTAGCATAATTGCCACTCCTTTCATTTTCGTACCACCAGAGGCAAAGTATTGCTTGGAGACGGCCCTGTGTGTCATTCTCCTTTTGTCCTTTGGGAGGAGATGTGTCTCCTGCAGAAACACTGTGGAGGCCTGGAGTTCTGAGAGCCTCCTCAATATGGAGTGACGTTTTGTTGGAGGATTCAGGCCCTGCACATTAAGTGAGACTAGGTGTATTTCAACCATTTCTTATATTGCCCCCTACCCTTTTGCCCTGTCCCTTGCTTTGTCCCTTTTATATCTTGAAGAATCATCTTTACGAGTTCTACCATTCCAGTGTTCCACACAACTTACACAACTAATAAAATTTCCTCCCCAACTCCCACCCACCCTTCCCTCCCAAATCCCCTGTAGTTCCCTCCCCCAGTCGGGGCCTTGGTTCTTACAAACTCCCCGGGTACTAATCTGGAGTGTTGGTCCCGATACAAACCTGGGGAGTCCCTCTGCCAGGCTGAGCAACACCCTGATTCGTATTCCAAGATTTCTTTCTGGTTTCTTTCTCTCCTCCTGGGCCATTAATCCCAACTATCCCGCCCTTTTTGCGTCGTCTTTATAGTCTTGTTAGTTTGCTTTTCTTTCCCATCTATGCACTGTTGTGATGGTTTGCTGTGTTACCAAGATACCATTCTTTATCAGTTTCCGTCCGTGGGGCGTGCCCCTCCCGATTTGCTTGGGGCACTCTGAGTGTCTCTGTTTCCCCTCCTATGCCTGTTTGCGGATCATCCCATGGTTTACCGCGTTCGCTCGGAGCCCAGGACTCGCTTGGATGCTTGTGACTTCCTTCTTCAGTCCCCAGATTCATTACGGACAGACCCTCCTCGCATGTCGTCACCCTTTGTTGCCATCCTTCCCACGCGAAGAGGAGACCAAATGGTAATGTCCATTCATAGGGAATATTCTTATCTGCTAACACTCTGGTCACTGGGTTCATAGCCCCTCTCTTCTGTAGGGTAGTTAGTGCCAGGTCCTGATATAGCTGAATTTGAAGCCCACTGATAGTAATTCCTGAATGTGTCCTCGCTGTTCGGAGTATAGCTTCTTTCGTAGTTTGAGGATAGGGCTACTAGGACATCTCTTGGCCTTGCTCCGGGGTCTTGCCTTATGGGTCAAACTCTATGTATCCCCTCTATTCCCACTTCCTCCAACGTCATCTCCGTCAGGAGGTTTCTGAAGCATTGTTGCATAGTTTCTTTCAGTTCGACGTCTGTCGTGTTTTCGCTCAGTCCTTTCACCCGTATGTTTGGCCTACGTGCGTGAGCGATTCTCCAAGTCTTCTGCCTGCAGTTCAAGATTGTGTGTGGCTCTCGCCACTTGCTCAAAGAGTTAGCTATTCTGCCTTACTTCATCGGCCATTTCCTAGAGACCCTTTTCTGTTATATCCACTCTGGAGCCCAGGTTGTTAACTTCTTTCCTTACTTCTTGTAAGGAGCTTTGGAGGTCCTCCTTCATCCTGGAAATGTGTGTTTGGAAGGAGTTTACAATTCTGTCCTCCATTCCCTTGAGGCACTCCTGTACTTCTACCTTATTCAGGGCCATGGCAGGTGGTTTGGCCTCTTTGTTGCTGCTATTTGGTAGGTTCCCAGGGTTTTCGGTCGGGATGATTTCTGGTCTCTGCCTCCAGCACTTCTCCAGTTGTCCTCCCTGTGGATACACTAACCCTTTGCTTTTGGCTGGGGCAGTCTTTCCTCTGGTTCCTGGCATCAGTGAGCTACTCTTGCTGTTACCCTCAGCTGTTCCTCTCTCGTCGTTGATATGGAGCCCCACGGTATTGGAGGGTTGGTTTCCTCACTATTTTCTTTGAGTGGTCTCCCTTTCAGGGAGGGCCTGCCAGATGTCTGAGTGGTTAGGGAGGAGAATTAGGGGTGGATCACAGTCTTTCGTTTTTTCTAGTTTCCTGCTTGTCTGCGTTTCTCCCAGGGCTCACTTTGTGTTCTTGTCAGGCCATGCAGTAGTAAACCTCTTCTCTTTTCCTTTTGCCAATGCTAACCCTTCATGAGGTTTGTTTGGGACCTGCTTATTAACCCTGTTGGTGCTGATACAGCAGGATGTGTATCTTTGTCATCTAGTTTTCAGTGTTGTGCTGACCTTTCATGTATAGGGCCTTACTTTCAGCTGCTGCACAGAGTCTCAGCCTTCAGTTGCGTGTGTTACTTGTTGCACTGGATTCTTCTGTGTTCCAGTAGATTCTTGCCTTCGCCTCTCTGAGATTGTGTATCACTATTGATCCTTTTTCCCCATCATTACCTCCCTCCCTACACGGCCTGCGGGGAGAGGGTTCTCAGACAGGATCGCAGCGCCATAAAAGATTCCTTCTCATTGATTGGGTGTATTTCGTTGTGTTATGCGCGCTCCGTTCCCAGCCCCGTTGCTTTGGCCTGTATCTTTGGTTTCTCCCGGGCTCCAAAGCTGTGGGGAGCCATCCGTTGTTGCAGTGTGTGGGTTGGGGGGGTGAAGAGGACATTACTTGGCCAGGTCTCTGTGCGCTTCCTGATGCCCCGCTGTTATGCCCCACTCGCTGCACTCACAGCTCTTCCCCCTGGAGGTGGTGGGGGCGCTCGCCACTCCGGTCTCCTCCTCCTTCGCTCCGCTGTTGTGGATCGATTCTCCTTCTCTCTGGCACTTCCGCTCAATGGTGAAGGAGGTGTGCTCTCCGGTCTGGTCCCGTCTCTGCTCCAGCAAGTCTCTTTTCAACGGCGCATGAGGAGCCCTCTCTGGGCCGGTCCATCTCTGCTCCAGCGCGTCTCCTCTCAATGGTGCAGGAGGTGCCCTCTCTGGTCTGAGTCACCGTCTGCTTCAGGGAAGCCCGCCACTTGTTTGCGGGAGCAGGGCCCTTCGTGGGCTGCAGGTGTCTGTCGTGGTGCAGACACTGCTGGTGAATCCAACTGCTCCTCCTCCACCTTGGATCTCGAGCCAGGGCTGCCAGTCCCTCTCTGAGTTCCCTCCGCTTGTCGGACACAGGTACCTTCATTAACTGCATCACTGTCACACAGCGCCCAGGCAAATAACGACTCCACTTTCTTGGAGTCTGCTTTATGCGAAACATGCAGGATCGCTTGTCTAGAACAGCCCGGAGGCTTGCTATAGTAAGCCCAGGCGGGGGACAGGAAAGTACGTCCTCACACGCCGGCGGCCATTTTAGAATCGGATAACATGCCTTTCTTACAACACCCACATGGACGCAAAGTAAAACGAAATCGTGCCCCCATTAAAAGTTATAGTGGAAATGTGTTGTTGCTTCACTGTGAATAGACGCAAAGCCAAGTCATGCTCTCTAGTGCCAGTAACCTGGAACAACTCATACAGTGTTAGTAATACCCAACATATAAAATGGACACAGAAAGCTTCACCAAAGTGCCTCAAATGCGACGGCCACTTTGTGTAATACCTTAGATATCCTCTTAAGAATGTTTCACCGCTCACCAGCACCATATGAAGTTATGTATCTGACTCACACAGTGCCTAAATGTACCCTACTTAAGACAACCAATGAAACACTGATTCGAAGTTAACCCTTATTGAAGGCAATATATACAAAACCGCATATGCAATACTGATGACAAATGTATGAACAAGTACTAATAAATCAAAAAGTGACAAAATATCAAATAGGATAAAGAAATTAGAAAAGAAACGATAAGTGAATGAACAAAACCAATAATGACAAAAATAATAAAATAAATAAGAAAATAATTAAAACAACAAATATAAAGTCTACCCACCACCCCACAAATATAATGTGAGGGAATTGGTTTAAAGAAAACAGTGTGTGTGTATCCCCTGCCCCATGCAGTGTACTAACATCTGTTTACTATAATCTAATCCCTGAATTCAAGCTAATTAAGCCCATCTGGTTACAGAAACGATCCCAGTGACCATTCCTCATTCATCCCGATTGGGTGCATTTCCTGTAGTTTGAAAATCCAAAAGGCTTCACATTGTAAAAGTATTTTTTATGGACTGCTCCCTCTGGGATGTAGAACTATGGTTTCTATTATTTGACATTTTAATTGTCACCTGATGTCCCATCTCCATGAAATGTCTTGCACTGGCGATTTCAAATTGCAATTCCCAATGTCCCCTTTAGGTCCCCCTTATGTTCACCAATCCTCTGCTTCGTTGTCATCGTAGTTTCTCCCACATTCAAATTTTCCGCCCAGACATGTTATGCTATATATAGTGTACTTAGTTGTGCAAGTAGTAACCTGTCTTAAACTAATCTTTTCGCCAGTTTGTGGATGGTGAATAAAGTTCCCTTGAATGACATTATTGCGATGCATGAAATTAAGACATGGGAAAGTTCCTTTCTTAGGTGTTTGTAAATAAGTTTGTGTAGACACTTTACTCCCAATGTCTGCGCCTATTAGCTTGTCTCTTAAATTCTCTTGCAGTTTGAGGATATTCTTTACAAATGGTACTCAAAGCTCAGTCAGTTTGTAGAACAACCAGTGTTTCTTCAAAGATTTGATGACCTTAGTTGTGGTATGGCCAAATGTAAGTGGTAGAATGTTTGTTTGAAGATTCTTCTTGATATGTCAGTAATTCTATGCAACTCTTAAGTCGTGCTTTCTTCATTGCTGTCTTCATTACCTCATCTAGATAACCTTGTTGCAACAATTTCATCTTTAACACAGATTACCTGAAACTAATCTTGGTGAATGACACTACATGTCAGGTACCTACTCCTACGTCCCATACACTTTCCTCCATACGTTATGGGGTCCCTCCCAGGGAGGGGACGAAAAGTTTTTTTTCTTCCAAAAAAGCACATTTTTCCTTTAAATTTACAGGCACGCGTAGGCACAGCTACAGGCGTGACCGCGCCGCCATAGTTCCGCCATCCGGCGACTGGCCTCAGTCCCCTTTTCTGCATGACTGGATCGAACCTTCTTCCAGCAGGCTTTTATGAGGTTTGCAGGGCCCGGGGGGGGATGCCTTTACTTTCTTCTACCTTGACTACTAGGCACAAGTCTGAGGGCATAACACCTACCGGGATCTCTCCCTAAGTCATTCCAAACACAGAGCTCCCGCTTGATGGCCCTTCGGGGTCTAGGGTTGAAGGCCCCAAGCCGGACTCCACATTCCTGTGCATTCCTCACCTGAGCCCTGTACCTAAGGTGACTGCGAATGACAAGATGGTATCCGGTCGTGAAACAGCACCGAAGGCGCGTCCTAGCCCAGCCCCAAGTGACTCCTCGGAGCAGCATTCAACCCCATGGAGTCCAGACATCACACCTACGTTGAAACGGTCAGCATATCCGCTCATGTCTACTACCACTGCGGGACACCCAGACGGGTCCCACCCTGCGCAGAGCCACACCGCCTCGACAACCAGCGGGTGGTTCTCCACGCTGGGCATGCCACCACTTCCTCTGTGTGTTTTTTTGAGGGCTCATGAAGTTCCCCGGAAACCATGGGCCTCCTAAAATCATTGATAAAGAAGGTGGTTCCTCATCCCCCGCCAGCACCAACACAGGAGCCTGTGCCCCCTCCGGCACCTCCCAACGTGGAGGCAGGGGTTCCAACTGGTACCCAAACAATTGAAGGTGAGCAACTTCTGGCCACCCCATTGGCCAATACCCCGGCTCCAAACCCAGGTATAAAGGTTGACCGACCCCCATCTCCCAGGGAGCGGATGCACCCCAGCAAACAGACGCAGCGCAGGGAGATGAGGGCACGAATGAGAAGGAAGACCTCGAGAGCTCAGCGACCATCAGAGCCTTCTATGACTGCATGGAGGGGCTAGCAGACTTCTTGGGAGTCCGCCCGCTCCAATGAGAACAACCAGAAATGGGGGTGCTGGCAGAGGTTTTGGCCCTCAGGGCACACAACAGGTCAGGCATTCCTATACAAAATAATGTTTCTGCTCTGTCTGCTTGGAGCTGGCTGAAACCACACTCTGCCCTCCCAGGTAACAAGCGCCTATACGCAAAGTACATGCAGTTGGAAGGGGAAGTTATTCTTCTGTCCTCACACCCCAAACGTCATTCATCAGTCATCGAAGTGGCCTCAATGTACACAAAGCTGCACGCCCCTGTGCAGAAGCCCGCCAAAAAGTGGAACACAGGGCTCGACTTGGGTTGGAGTTATAGAGGCGAACACAAACGCCATTTTAAAACCGAGTCCTGGCAAAAAGACCCAACCGGGGAATACATTTTAAATAAATAACCCGACGGTATCTTTAACGTTGCACCAAAAAAGTGGTGCGTTTAAAATGAATGGGAAAATCCCATAGGAAATATTCCGGTGGAATATTTCCCGTGGTAACCACTGCCACCAGCCAGAAATTCGACGAGGGGGGACTGCACAGTGCCCCCTCGAAAAACAGACCCAGGGGCAATCTATTTACCCCTACCATTACTTCCACAATATGATGGTTTGTACTGGTTCTGTTCACAATTTAAGACTAGTAAAGTGAATGGTGACTTTACATGCCCTGGGAGACAGTAGTCAGTCTCAGGGTATGGAGTCTATGTTTGGGGGTCACCATGACCACCCCTGTGTTACTGTACTGAGGGTGCTGTGTAACACACTTACCAAAAATACATGAAACCCTATGGAGTAAAAGAGCCCATAAAACACCTTACAAAGTCAAAGGATATCTCAAATCATGTCTAAGAGTGGGAGAAAAAGAGTCTCACTCTTAGCAGGAGAAAAAAATAAACCCCAAAAATCCAGCAAAGCTGCTGGGGGACTCACTAGGTTTGGGAAATTAGCCTTAACAGAGAATTCTCCCTAACACCTGGCAATCCTCACAAAGCCAACTTCAAGGCCGTTTAGCTCTCAAGGGTGGACGGACCAGTGAACCAGGTCCTTTGGCAGCCTCCAGTGATACCAAGATCGCTGGCCCAGTCAACCTGATAGATTGCTGAATCTGCAACGCGTAAACACCAGATGACGCACAAGGGGTTTTACCAGTCCCCCTTGTTAGGAAACCTCAGAACCCACCTCCCTCCCGTACTTAAGGTTCCTACTGGAGAGACCTGCAAGGGAAACAGGCAGCTTCACAGGGGTTGTGACCCGCCAGACGCTAGTCAGGCGAGTACCTCAAGGCGAACAGGAAGTATTGGAACAACTTCCGGTTTGCAACTACAAAAACGAAAAAGATGCACATCGCTGCGTCTTTGCAACGGCGATCGCACCTTGAGGTGCGTTTAGACTTCCAGAGACTACTGCTACCAGTACTAAGTACGTTATCAGTAGTTTAGGGCAATTTAGGAAGACTTCAGGTCTTCATAGTTGGAATTCATCCATAGTCTCAAGCAGGGTATAATTAACTTATTCTGATTAGTTTTACATGCCTACAAGGAGAAGTGCTTTTTCAACATCTCACCACAAAGGATAGGGTAGTATTCTTGTATCCGTACAATATCTCTACTCCACCCTACTATTCTATTTGTGTTGCCTCAATCATCACTGCCCCGGTCTGCCTCACCCATGGTAAGACCATACCTTGTTTACCACATCAATCCCACCCTATGTGTCCTTCCCCCTTACCATAATTAGTTTTTTTATTATCTCACTAGCCTGACATCCTTCCATGTCTTCATCTCCTCATCTCCAAAGAAAGGTATCCAGAAAACCTTTTCACAGCATTGTGCCTTCAAAACACGCCTGTCCAACCCACATTTCTATCAGGCAGACAAACCGCGGTATGTCAGTGGTCCCCGAGTCTCCATTTTAGCAGGAACCTTTGTCGCTTGTTCCTCCTCATCCGTGCCAACCAGTGTTACTATTAGCTTTCTATCTAGATGAGCCGTCTTTCCTACTAGTTGTCGGCTCGCCGTCCTTTGTATACATCGACCATCCAGTCTTTCTTCCCAGTGCTCCTGGTGTGTCTTACCTGCTCCATCCTCTATGACTACTGTTTGTGCGCCTTCCCTTCCTGCGGCGCTTCCTGCTGTTTCAGGCAATCCTTGGACAAGTTCTCACTATTCTCTCTACCAGCCCTTGCGGTCCGTACCTTCTTGCCGCAGTATCAGTGGAAAGACTTACTGTATGGACATTCGAAATCAGAGTGCATGCTACATTGAATAGTAGGTCGGATTCGTCTCTCCTGTTAATTTCTACCAAGAAGAATATAATCTACACAGGGTTTTTTCTGCCTTACGGCTTTTTCCCTGGAATTGGGGGCTGACTCCTGGGAGGCTCCTGGGATTTGGTTCCCATCCGGTCACGGTGGCCTCTGGGGAGTCACCCCCATACTTACATCAAAAGAAGAGCAAAGAGTCCAGAAAAGCTAGAAGAAAGAAAAAGGCGGAACTCCAAGAAGACTCCACCGGAGACTCAGGTGAGGACGAGTTGGAAAGGAGGGGAACTAAGGTTACAAGTTTTGACAGTATACAACGCACAAAGACGATGGCTACTCCAGAACAAATTCAGGAAATGTGTAATGCTATTAAAGCACTAAGAGTCGAAATGCAGAAATTACAGGCAGAGAATCAGTCCCTTTGTGAGCAAATAGCTTCCAGAGACGAAGGAAGAGGTGAATTACCACCGATGCCCCTTTCGATGAACTAATATGATGGAAACCCGAAAGGAATGAAGGAAGTTCTCGATGCTTGTGCCGTGTATTTTTCTTTCAGAACGAGAAATTTTGTGTCTGGAAGGTCTCGAGTTGGATTCTTGATTGCTAACCTGACAGGTAGTGCCTTAAAATGGGCAACACCTCTAGTTACGTCAGATGATCCTTCTGTTAATGATTACTACTTATTTGTTCGCAATTTCAAGACCAGGTTCGAGAGACCAGAGGTCCAGTACTCTACGTATGAGGCCTTAATGGACGTCAAGCAAGGAAACCAAGATGTCCAATCTTTTATATCCCACTTCCAAGGATTGGCGACCTTAGCAGGATGGCCAGACACTGCCCAGCAGACCATATTTCGAAGAGGTTTGCACGAAGACATAAACGATGAACTGGCGCGGGTGTAAAGACCCGAGACATTTTCCGATTTGGTATCCTTAGTTCTCCGGATCGAATTCAGATTGAACGAGAGACGTCAGGAGAAGAGGAGAGGCCGAAGACCCCAATGGAACTACCAAACAGTTCCACACCCTAAGGATCGTGCTTCCACAGAGGAACCAATGCAGATAGGTGCTACAAGAGGACCCCTGTCTCCTAATGAGAGAAGACGCAGAAGGGAACAAGATTTGTGCATGTATTGTGGTTCTTCGGAGCATCAGTTGAAGGACTGTACAGAGATTTCATCCCGGTGTTCGGGAAACGCACAACCCCGAGTCTACGCAAGGGAGACTACGGGGAAAGTGGCACAAACCCTTACAACACCACTAACTCTGGAGAAGACAACCGACTGATGATTTTCCAGGTAACATTAACCCCTACAACTGGTATTTCAATTCCAGTATTAGCCATGTTGGACTGCGGAGCAGCAGGAAACTTTATAGACACCTCATGGGTGCAGGACAAGGGGATTCTGCTCAAACAGAAGAGTAAGTCCATTCCTGTAGAAGGTGTAGATGGACGTCCATTGCTGTCAGGACCTGTTACTACAGAGACTTTGCCTTTGCAGGTAACCATGGAAATTCATACTGAAGAGCTAATCTTTGACGTCATCAGGGCTGCACACTTCCCTGTTATACTTGGGATCACTTGGTTGAGACGTCACAACCCTTCCATAGATTGGAGTTCTAATCGACTGAGTTTCAATTCAGATTTCTGCGGAAGGCAGTGCATCAAAGAACAACAGAACAAAGTCCCTGCTTACCCTGTCAACCAGTCTACAGTTTCTATCTCAGCTATTCCCATACAGTACCAAGAATATAAAGAGGTTTTTGAAGATGTTCTTCCCAAACTCCTCCCACCTCACCGTCCTGAAGATTGCAGGATAGACTTACCTTTCGGTAGGATGTATCTGTTGTCCCAGCAGGAACGGATTGTCTTGAAGGAATACCTGGATTCAAATCTTCAGAAATGATTAATAAGGAAGTCAAGGTCCTCCGGAGGAGCATCTCTTTTCTTTGTTGCCCAGAAGGGAACTAAAGAGCTATGCCCTTGTATTGACTATCGAGAGCTAAACAGAATTACAGTTCGGATCGTTATCCCATGCCCTTGATAAGGGACATCCTTAAAGCAGTCAAGGACTCTCAGATCTTCACAAAGATCGACCTACGCGGAGCATACCACTTACTCAGAATACATGCAGGCGATGAATGGAAGACTGCTTTTCGAACACCTTTGGGGCTGTTTGAATATTGTGTCATGCCTTTTGGACTAGTCAACTCCCCATCAGTGTTCTAGAGGTTCATGGACCACATTTTTGCTGATTCGCTAGGTACTTCCACAGTAGTGTATTTAGACAATATTTTGGTCTACTCTTCCACCCTACAGGAACATCAGAACCAAGTGAAGGAAGTACTACAGAGGCTCAAAGAAAACCATCAGTACGCTAAGGCTGAGAAGTGCATTTTTGAGGCAGCGGAGGTACCCTACCTCGGTTTTATCTTATCCTCAAGTGGAGTACAGATGGATCCTGAAAAAAATAAGGCCATTCTCAGATGGCCAGAACCACCTTCTCCCAAGGATATTCAACGTTTTCTTGGTCTGGCAAATGTTTACCGCTGCTTCATTCCTCACTTCTCGGAAATGGTACTTCCACTGACTATGCTCCTCAAGAAAGGAAACACTTTTGACTGGAGTTCGGCCACCCAATCAGCCTTTTCTAATCTCAAGAAGCTGTTTACCACAGCCCCGGTGCTTATTCAACCAGATCAGTCTAAACCCTTTATAATGGAAACAGGTGCTTCCTGGCGGTGTCATCGGAGCTGTCTTGTTACAAGAAGATAGTGAAGGAGTGGAACACCCTCTCGCCTACTACTCACGTACCCTTACGGTCAGTGAACGAAACTATTCTGTACTCAAGCGAGAGCTATTAGCCATGAGAAGAGCATGCAAGGAGTGGAGACACTTCTTACAAGGGGCTATGAATCCATTTCTGATTCGCACTGATCACAGAAATCTGCGGGTCCTCCAGCAGATGGAATGCCGCAATTCACGTCATGCCAGGTGGGCCTACTATTTCTCCAATTTTGATTTCCAGATTACGTATATACCAGGTACACAGAACGGAGTAGCAGACGCCCTTTCTAGAAGCTGGTCTAATGAACAAGAGGCGGAGTCTACACCTACCGAGAAAGAAAGAATGCTGCCTACTAAAAGATTTATAGCAGTGGTCAACAGTTTCCTATAAGATGTGCAGGAAGCGTATAAGTCATGGACTAGACAGGAGTTGTTGTCTAAGGGTCTTCAAGAAAGGAAAGGGTTATGGTTTAATAAATCGATCTTCTTTCTTCCTTCTCCGGAACTCCAAGCACAAGCTTTACACCTTTGCCATGAGCTCCCCTTAGCTGGACATAGGGGACAAAAGGCCACATACGAACTATGGACCAGAAGTTTTTGGTGGCCCTCGATACGAGCAGATGTTTGCTCATACGTTAAGTCCTGTTCGGTTTGTGTCAGTTCCAAGATCTCTAGACAGAGGCCCCTAGGCCTTTTGCAGCAATCTGACTTACCCTCTCGTCCTTGGGAGAATCTATCTATGGACTTCATCGTAGAGCGACCTCCATCCCAAGGAAAGACAGCTATAATGGTTACTATTGATTCATTCTCCAAGCAGGCCCATTTTTCCTCCCTAACAGGAGTGCCCTCTGCAGCTGAAACAGCTTCTGTGTTTCTGAGAGACATCATAAGACTACACAGATGTCCTCGAGTCATTATTTCAGACAGACGGTTACAATTCACCTCTAAATTCTGGTCCATATTGTGCAAGGAACTAGGGATCCATAGGGCATTATCATCAGGATACCACCCTCAGTCCAATGGACAGACGGAGAGACTAAATGCCACACTGGAGGAGTACCTTCGGTGTTTCTGTAACAAGGAACAAGATAATTGGGCATCTCTGCTACCTATGGGAGAGTTCACGTATAACAACACTGTACATACAGCTATCGGAATGAGTCCTTTTCAGTGTACCTATGGGTACCATCCGCATTTTCTGCCCACTACAGTCGCCGGAGGTACCAAGGCTCCTGCAGTAGATGAGGTGGTATCCAAGATCCAACAAGCTCATCAATCGGCCTTGCAGACATTGGAGGAAAGCAGAAAGAATTACAAGAAATACACCGATGCCAAGAGAAGACCAAATCTTCAATAGGGTCCTCGTTCAATGGTTTGGTTGTCTACCAGGTACTTACCTGCTGGACACGAATGGGCAAATTTTCTCCAAGATACATCGGTCCATATAAGATAGAGGCTATGATCAATCCTGTCGCTTTCAAGTTGAAGCTGCCACCTCGACTCAAGAGAATACATCCGGTCTTTCATACTTCCTTACTAAAGGCACACGTGGAAGACCCATATCATAGAAGTGTTAAGAAGACAAGTGTAGCAGATCTCAAAGAAACCAAGGAATACGAAGTATCTAGATTGGTGGATTCTCGCTATCGACAAGGAATCTTACAGTTCCTGGTACACTGGAAGGGATATCCCAGATCTGAGAGAACCTGGGAGCCTAAAACACACACAAATGCACCCAGGCTTGTACAGAAGTTCCATAGGTTGTATCCGAGTAAACGAGGTGGAGACCGGCATCAAAGGGGGCATACCTTAATGCACCAGCCCTGGAAGGTGTGGTACCAATGGAAGCACACCTAACATGGTGGCTGGGAACCTCTTTTTGCGGTCTATGCCTCATCCAAGATGGCTGCCAGCATGTATTTACGTACGAAGCACCGGTGCCCGATGCGTTGTATCGAAGCACTTTCGTACGATGAATGAAAGGTGTGCTCCTTAAAAACAGGAGAGGCTGTTCAGATGGCTCTCTGGACCACTACAGCAGTGTGCAGTGATTTAGACCAGGAAGAGGATCCTCTGGCTGTGGAAGATGAGCTGGTTATCCCCACCAGGCCCAAGGGAAGAAGACTCCGGACTGGATCTTCTCTGGTCGTTGAAGGGTAGATGGCTCAGGACTGCAGCAGGGCTTCACATGGGCAGGGTAGTTGCAGCAGTCGTTGTTCTCTCCGCTTCTCTTCGGTTCCCTGTAGTTCCAGTGGCGAGACTGACTTCTAGCCCAAGAGACCTGCCTTTTATGCGCAAAACCCCCATTCACGCAGTGTAATGCACCAGCCCTGGAAGGTCTGGTACCAATGGAAGCACACCTAACATGGTGGCTGGGTACCTCTTTTTGCGGTCTATGCCTCATCCAAGATCGCCGCCAGCACATATTTACGTACAATGCACCGGTGCCCCGATGCGTTGTATCGAAGTACTTTCATATTCTCACCAGTGCTGTCTTTGAACTCTTGCTACGTTCTATTTCTTCTCCAGTTTCTTAATCCAATTCTCATCTTTGACTTTCTGTTCACCGCGGTTGCTGACTTTTGGTTAACATTCTTTTTGTGGTTGTATCCCTGTATACCGCACCTTGAGGTAAGCCCTTTAATCCTCAGTCTCTGTTTCTAACCTTTTACCTTGCTTGCGGTTCCTTTCCTTCTAATTTCCATTTTCGCTACTGCTCTGATTTCTTTCGCTTTTTGTTACTATTAGCTTTCAATCTAGACAAGCCGTCTTTCCTACTAGTTGTCGGCTCGCCGTCCTTTGTATACATCAACCATCCGTTCTTACTTCCCAGTGCTCCTTGTGTGTCTTACCCGCTTCATCCTCCATGACTACTGTTTGTGCGCCTTCCCTTCCTGCTGCGCTTCCTGCTGTTTGAGGCAATCCTTGGACAAGTTCTCACTGTTCTCTCTACCAGCCCTTGCGGTCCGTACCTTCTTGCCTCAGTATCAGTAGAAAGACTTACTGTATGGACATTCAAAATCAGAGTGCATGCTACACTGAATAGTAGGTTGGATTTTTCTCTCCTCTTCATTTCTACCAAGAAGAATACATCTACACAGGGTTTTTTCTGCCTTACGGCTTTTTCCCTGGAATTGTGGGCTGACTCCTGGGAGGCTCCTGGGATTTGGTTCCCATCCGGTCATGGTGGCCTCTGGGGAGTCACGCCCATACTTACATCAAAAGAAGAGTAAAGAGTCCAGAAAAGCTAGAAGAAAGAAAAAGGCGGAACTCCAAGAAGACTCCGCCAGAGACTCAGGTGAGGAGGAGTTGGAACGGAGGGGCACTAAGGTTACAAGTTTTGATACGCAGCCTGGCTGTCAATCACACAGCAGGGGGGTTGTCCGGCTCGGACAACCACCTCAGCCAATCTTGGCAAAGTGCGACTTGGGTTTCCTAGGATACCCTGTGCAGGAGGTGACTACACCCCTTCCTCACATTCAATCCACCTAGACACCCAGGCGCCAAGAGGAGGGCTTCTCTGCAGAAGCCTGCCAAAAGACGGTGAACAAAGAATGCAAACCTGGTTTGCCGCGCAAAGTAAAACACAAGAAGGACTTTAACAAAAAGAAATGCCGAATAAACACCACCGGAGCCAAAAGAAAGACAATTTGGGCAAGCAGGTTTATGTTCGAGGCTAATATAATAGCCTAAAACAATACCACGTTTATATAGTATAATCGCGCTAGAAAAGTTAGGGTAGTTACCACTGCCACCAGCCAAGTGTAAATGTTAAAAGAGCGAAACACTGCTCTAGGAGGTACAGATAAAAAGGGCTAAGGATTAACCCTTTCCAGTACTCCATGTAAGATGGTGTGTACTGGATCTGTGGTTCAAGTGACTATGTAAAGTAAATGGCAACTTTACTTTTCTCTGGGGGACAGTAGTCCGCCCCAGGGAAATGGAGTCAGAGGGAAATCTCGAAGACAACCCTGTGTTACTGCACTGAGGGTGCTGTGTAACACACAACAAAGGAGGCTCCTGGAGTGGTGTGCTCCAGAGGCCAAGATCACACACATAGTAGAAACACACATGGCAAAACACAGGTAAGAGTGGGAAAAAGGTGTACACTCTTACCAAGTGGAAAAAATAAACTCCAGAAATCCAGCAAAGCTGCTGGGAGACTCACTAGGTGAGGGAAATTAGCCCTAGAAGGAGAATTCTCCCTAACAACAAGTAATAAGCAGGGCAATCGAGAAAAGGCTTACTACAACTAGGATTCAAATCAATAGGCCTGGGCTAATGGTAATGGTTCAGAGTCTTTGCAGAGGATCACATAGTTCAAAGTAGTTTGGGGTTAAGTCTTTGCCAAGAGTTCGAAACGAAGTTGGTCGGAAGAAAAGTTATTTAAAAGAGTAGAGAAGGATGAGCTCTCGGATTAGCGAAAGATTTAAAACACTTTCACCGCGGTCGGATGGAATGAACGGCCGGATTTGAAGAGTACCTTAGTAGAAGAAGAATGCTGTAGCTGAGGCAGAAGTTTCTGGCAGGTCCTGCAGGCTCAGGGTTCCTGAAGCGACTGTTGGACTGACAAGGATGAGGAAGACTGGAGGGTCCTGCACTGCCCTGGGAAGAAACCAGCTGCAGAGCAAAGCGACGAATAAAAGGTGCACTCCTTAAAACCCAAACAGAGTCCGGCCCTCCTGGCTATCCAGTTCACTGCAGTGATGCACAGCAAATTTGACCAGGAGAGGGAGGCCTTGCTTGGTGTTTGGTAAACTGGTTGGTCCCACCAGCTCAAGGGGATAAGATTCCTTGCAGATCTTCCCTGTCGTCGAAGTTTCAGGCGATTCGCACCCGCAGCAGGGCTTCACCGGGAGGTTCAGTAGTTGCAGTAGTCCTCTTCCTTCAGTTTCTCTTCGGTTCTCTCCATCCAGTGGCGACTCTGCCTTCCAAGTCCCAGCGAACCTGCTTTTAAGCAGTTTTCCCCCATTCACACAGCAGGGTGGCTGTCCTGTCAGGACAGCCGCCTAGCCAATCTAACTAGAGTGTGACTTCGGTCTCCAAGGAGACCCTGTGCAGGGGGCCTCAAACCTCTCCCTCGTATCCTGTCCACCCAGACACTCGGGCACCTAAGGAGGGCTTCTGTGCAGAAGCCTGCCAAAGGACGGCAGACAAAGAAGCCAAACCTGGTTTGGCATGCAGAGTAAAACACGAGAAAGATCTTTACAAAAAGAAATGGCGAATAAACCCAACCAGAACCAAATAAAATTAAAAGGGGTCCAGTGGATTAAAGTTTGAGGCTACCACCATAGCCTCTTTCAGTACCAAGGCTATTTTCATAGTCTGCGGTAGGAAACAAATGGTAGATACCACTGCCACCAGCCAAATCTTAGAGAGAGAGGAATGAAATAATGTTCCATGAGAAACAGACAAAAAGGGATAACTATTAACCCTTGCAGTACTCTATGGAAGATAGTTTGTACTGGGTCTGTATATTTAAAAAGACTAGTAAAGTCTATGGCAACTTTACATGTTCTGGGAGACAGTAGTCAGTTCCAGAAAATGGAGTTTAAAGTGGGAAGTCTAAAAGCTGTGTGACACACAGTAAAAAGATGATGCCCATGGAGTAGGTGAGACTCCACAGTCTATGAACACAAACATGTAAAAAACACAGCAAAACACATGTAAGAGTGGGAGGGAAAAAAGGCTCACACTCTTACTGGTGAAAAAATAAATCCATGAAATCCAGCAAAGCTGCTGAGGGACTCAGTAGGTAAGGGAAATCAGCCATTCTGGAGAATTCTCCCTAACAACCATCAGGACAAGCCCCATGTGACTCAGGTACTAGCACCCCCCCTTTATCTCTGCCTCCAACCCTAAGAAACAATGGGGGTGGTGTCCGGGTCCAACCCTCTCCAGTAGTGGGCAGACTGGCTTCCACGAACTGCATTGGGGATCATTAGTAAAATACCCCAGGGTTCTTTCCGTGGTTTAGGTTATTGACTTCCGGTACTTTCACCACACCCTGTCTCTTGGCCCTTGCTACGAATAGGGACCCCTACTCTCTTGGGGGAAGTTCTATCCCTTCTCCAGATCCAAGCAGTCAAGCAAGTACCCTGGATCAGAGGGGTTCTGGTTACTATTCATGATCATATTCCTACTTTTTTCCCCTCCCAACTACAATACATTGACATAATAGAACAATAAGAGGAAAAACAATTTGTTCCATATCTGTTCTTATCTTTTTTGTTTACTTTTTATTCTTGTATAGAGATGATTCAATGGTACTTTCAATAATTATAAACCTTCTATGTTAATTTCGACAAAAGCCAATTCTGTATAGCCTTGACAAAGCCCTTGCAGCATGAAACACTGGCCAACTGTTGATTGTAACCTGATCCAATTATTTAATTATACAGATCTAATCTTGAAGGCTATAACTCATTAAAAAGGATTCAAATTGTAATTGTTTCGTTTTTAGCAATACTCTGGGAATTTAGTCCATTCTCATTCTGGTTAAGTGCAGACCAACATATCTGTCTGTAACCACTTTCTTACTAATCATTTTTACTATGAAGACTTGCAGGAGTTCTCTTACTACCAGCTCCAGCACCACCAGAGAGGTTACTCTATGGCGCTTTACCTTCTTTTTCCCCTAGTCATGCCATTACTCTGCTCTAATGTTAGGTTCTGTGCTTTGTCCTGCAAGTGCATCTTCAGTCATACAGACACTAGACACTGCCCCTGCAGTTCAAACGCTTGGTCCGTGATCCGTTGCTGCACGAGAATGTGTTTTACCTTGATGCTACCAACTTTGTCAGATAACACAGCATGCATTAACTGCATGTCTAAAAGTAGTGTGGTCGCCATTACTTGTCGAGTGAGTTTTCATCCAAAATTCTTTTGCATGCCTCAAAGGTCTAAACACGTGGCTTGTTTGCTCATCGCCACCACAAGTGTTTGAATTTTTTTTCCCGTGCCTATTCTTTGCCATATTTGCACAGGGGCGATGGTGCCTCTCAAGTCCATCATTAGTTGCTTCACCTGTGTGATGATGATGAATTTTGATTTTGAATTTGATATGTAAAAAAGGTGGTGCTTCTTCAGGCTACTGCCTCTCAGCATGATGGTATCATATGAACACTGGCTCTGACCTTTCATACTGTATCTTAATGGAAGTGTCACAGTTATCCACTTAGAGTATGACTTTTCTGAGGCTCGCAACATGCCAAAAGTCACATGTTGGCAAGTATTAGGTATTTAGAAAGGATAACCAGTATTGATGCTAGGTGCACAAAGGCAGTCTGTAACAGCTGTTACAACGTTTGACCAAGAGAACACTCAAGTTGAAGACATTTCTTTCAGCACCTTTTTAAAAAAAATAGATTAGGTTGGGGTTGTATAATGGCCTAGCCACATTGGGGAATGCTTCAGAAGCTCAAATAGGATGGCCTATCCGTCTTTGCCTTGACAAACTTTATCTAGAGGAGGAGCTAACACATTTTGTGCAACATTCCCATTGTTAGCAGTATAGCAGCCAACTCTCTTCCTTGTCTTTTCCGTCCCCAGGATATATATCTCCCAGTATACTTCCTGTCGATTTTATTGGATTTTGGATTCCTCTTTGCACAAACATTTTCACCCTCTTGTTGTGGATAGCCCTTCTAGACTTTAGGGCGTGAAGGCACCATACACCTACCAGCAAGTTTTTATTTTCTCTATTTCCTTTAGTGGGCAACCCCAACCTGCTGTTCACTGGGTATTACTGTCAGCTTACTATGTAGTACAACTTTCATGACTCCAGGCAGGGGAGGCTGGTCTTTCTGGGACCTGCACCATTGCTGCTCCGTATAGTTAACCCGGCGTTGCCAGAATCTGACAGTCCCATTCCAAGATGGCCACTGCAACGGATCAACCATGACCGTCTCAAGATGGCATCCTTGCCCTCCCCCCAGGAACAACACATGGAACGTCTGGATAAGATGCTTAAATGGGATTCGAAGCTCAATAACACATCGCAACATTTAGGTTGTATCGTTTTTTACTGATATATCGCTGGCCCATTTTCCTTGCTTCTGTCTACTTCTTCTTCATCCGTTTCCCTGTGCCTAGCCTGCAGGCCTTCTGTTGTCCCTCTTGATTCCTGCTGCCTCATCCAGTATGCAGGCTTCCTGCTTTGGACCCTGCTGCCTTCTCCAGTATCTAGTACACCTTGCTTGGACTCTGCTGCCTTAAGATTCATGTCTGCAGTTCTTGGACTTACTTGGACTTCAGTAAGGGTTTTTTCCTTCTGTGGGTTTTTCTCCCTTTCCAGGCAGTCACCTCTGGATCCACGAGCTTTCCTGGTTTTTCAGTGGGTAGTGTTTGAACCATAGGTGTCTGCCATTGTACTTCGCATCAACCACCGCAAGCGGCACCAGTTATGTCGGGTCAAACCTTGACTGATTGTGACACCTGTAAAAACATGTAAAAAAAAATATGGGTCCAATGCAACTACTAGTGGCAGCGGTCCAGTCCTTAACCACTGAAGTCCAGGGTCTCAAAGTAGAGAATGCTACCCTTAAGCAGGCTGTTAGAAACGCTTAGGTTACAGAACCTCCTGTGATTGCCCTATCCTGTGCAGAGTTAGAAGGCGAACCCAGGAAAATCCAGGAGTTTGACGCCTGCATTACCCAATTTACCTTTAGGACCCAATATTTCTCTTACTACTGCTCAAAAGTGGAGTGTATGATATGTAACATGGCTGGGTGTGCGTTAGATTGGGCGACTCAATTGGTTACTACCAATTAATCCATTACTTGACAACTCCAAGGGTTTATTACCAGCTTGAAAGCTATGTTCAGCCACCCAGAATTAACCTATACGGCTCAAGAAACCGTACTAGATCTATGCCAAGGACATTCAGAATTGATGACTCATGTCACATACTTTAAGCAGCTTGCTGTGGAAGCAGCGTGGCTTGAAGAAGCACAGATCACTTTGTTCCGCAGAGCACTAAATTAGTCCTTAAAGGACAAATTGACCTGAATCCCTCATCCGCTTAGATTGTCGGAGTTGATAACCTTGACATTACAACTTGTTTACCATCTTCATTAACTCTTTCAGGAGAAATGTAGAAACTGAGATGCTACTCCTAGACCACTCCTGCTACCTATGCAATGTAAGAAAATGTGTGAGCTCGAGCCAATGGAAATTAGAGGCGCACTTCGACCACTCACAGATGAGGAACAGATAAGATGTAGGACTAAGGGGTTCTGCATACATTGCGCCTAAAGTGAACATATAGACCATAATTGTCCCATTGCTCCACCAAGGCGTTCGGAAAATGCTGTATCCTGGTCGTAGGTGGGACGACGGACCGGGAACCAAGATCTTCATCTCTTTCCTTTCCGTCCTTGCCCTCAAGTACAACTCAACAAGACAAGGATTTGGTTGTGCACAAGGTTACTATTCACACCAACGACTCATCACATCTGGAACACCAGCACTGGTGGACATTGGAGCTGCTGTAATTTTTATGTATGACACATGGGCCCTTTCAAGAAACATATCTCGTACAACCACACTTGTAATTTAACCTGTTGAAGGAGTAGAGAGTAGACGGACAGCCCCTAGTATCTGGACCGATTGTTGAGGAAACCAAGGATCTGACTCAGTTTATCGGAAATAACAGTGAGGTTATTAGCTTTAATCTAATATGACCTGCTCACTTTCCGCTAATTCTTGGCTCAAATAATACCAACCTTATATTAACTGGGCTTCAGGAACCATACTTCTGGGATCAGAACTCTGTGTGAACAAATTGCTCCCAAAAACAAGAACGGGGCATACCAGTTATGTAACAAAGTCTCCCCGTACAATCCTTTTCCACCACTGTCAGTAGTATTCAGACCATACCTGTCCAATACAAAGGTTTTGAAGATGTATTTTCCGGAGACCAAGTGTCATGATGCCTACCCCCGGGGATCCAGATCAAGTCCAGCAGCCCCGGAAGCAGGCATCAAGTTATTACAAGCAAGCCCAACAACCCCTGCTAGGGGCCATTTGGGTGCAGTCCTGGCGTCTATGGCGCCAGGCTCGTATGGAGAGTCAGTCCTGGCGCCATAGGCGCCAGGCTCATAGAATAAAACTTCCCTGATGCAGACCATGCTGCAAACTTACCTGATGCAGACCATGCTGCAAGAGCTCCAAGCCAAAGGAGGCTTGAAAGGGACTACTTTAGCTTGGGACTATTTTCTACTCGGGTGGGGTCGGGGAGGAATACTTACCTGGGACTACTTTGGAGGCTATTTAAACCACGTCCGAAGAGCAGCACATGCTTCGCGTTATTCTGCATCCAGCAGCGTAACGCTCACCGTGCCTGCAGTCAGCATCCAGTCTTCTGCCACGCCCACCTCGAGTCTGGAGCTCCTAGAAAAAGGGAAAAAGAAGGAGAAAAGGCTAGAACAAGAGCAATACCTTTGATCCTTACCTGAATTCCCGATCCACCGCTCCTTCGAGCTGGAAGAAAGAAGTTATTTTATGCGCGTCGCCTCGCCTGCTGCAGCGCCGCGCTGAACTCACCGGCCTTCGCAACATCTTCATTATCCACCGCATCCTTCTGCATGTTCCCGCCGCACTCCGGCACCTAAGGGGAACACAAGAAAAGCAAGGTGAGCCAAGGGAATAAACAGGCAATATAGTTAACCCCCATAGACTTAACTGATTTTACCACTGGGGCTACTATTCCTCTTCAAGGGTCGGCGCAGCCTCCATCGCATCCGCGCCGTACCCCGGCCCCTAAGGGGAACAAAAGGACAGCAAGGTGAAACAAAGGGACAAACAAGGGGAAACCTCCTCGCCACAAAAGACTTACCTAATTTTACCGCCGGAGGCATTATTCCCCGAGACTTCATACTTTCTCTCAGCGCCTGAATAAGGGAGAAAGCAACAGGTTACATTTTGACACTATTTTATCGAACTGTGTTGAATAATACAAACCCTTACCTGAATATTACCAGTTGCCACGAGGAACTCTTCGCTAGGGTCAAGCTGCAACCTGCAAGGAATCGGACAAGAATGAAAGTCAGACATTGGAGCTCTTATGAACTACATACTTACTGCGTTTTGCCGGAAATCTCATGTTCTGGAACTCACCAATTCCTTCGAACCAGTGAAGCAACTGGTTATCTACGCGCCCCTGCGCTCAATGCAGGATGGAGAGTGCATCTTTCCAAACCATCAGAAGAATATTCCTACGGGCCAAGCAAGCAAAGCTAGGTGGGCCAGTCCTGTCCGTCATCTCGGTTCTACGCGTCACATTTGTGGAGACCGCAGCTGACCAGTTCAGATCGACGCCCCTGTGGGAGCCAGGTGAGCGTAACACCAAGATCGGCAACTACATCCTCGTCGTACAGATGATTGCGCCATTGATCTTGTTTTTGGTGCAATGGTACCCTTTGGCCGAATGTATACGCTGTCTGAACTAGAAAAGTAGGCAGTACAAGAGTACTTACAAACAAATCTCCAGGACGGCCTTATTACCATCTCTAAGTCTCCTTCACATTTCTTCGTGCAGAAGAAAGACTGTATATAATTACCACCATGCCTGGACTACAGGGGTCTGAACAAAGTCACAATCAAAGACATATACCCACTACCCCTAATTTCTGACGACATAGAGGCGGTTCGTGGTGCTAACATCTTTACCAAACTGGATCTCAGAGGGGGCTACTATCTAATCCGTATTAGATCTGCAGATGAATGGAAAACCACTTTTAGAACTCCATTTGGTCACTTTGAGTACTGGGTCATGCCCTTTGGACTATACAATGCACCCTCTGTTTTATAGCAGTTTGTGAAACATCTTTTTTCTGATCTCCTGCTCAACTCTAAGACTGCACCAGAACATGAGGAACATGTCAAAGTGATACTTGGCCCCTTATACCATCTACTGGCAAAACCGGAGAAGTGCCAATTCCATAAAACAGCAGTTCCTTAACTTGGGTACATATTGTCTCCTGATGGCATTGCCATTGATCAGCAGAAGGTCAATGCAGTTCTTGATTTGACTGCACACTGCACAGTCAAGTAGATCCAAAGGATTCTAGGCTTTGCCAACTTCTACAGAAAGTTCATTCAGGGGTATTCCAGAATCATACTGCCTATCACAAGATTACTGAAAAAAGGGTGCGGTTTTCTTAGAACGATCAAGGCAACAATGCCTTTCATGCTCTTAAAAAAGCTTTTACTGTGGCCCCTATAGCATGCCAACCATATACCAAGAAGCCGTTCATCATCTAATGAAGCCATTGCAGCAGTACTGAAACAGTTCAAGAATAATGTCATAGAACATCCCATAGAATACCTTTCCCGGATGTTGACTAGTTCAGAAACTAACGATACCCTGCTCGAGAACGAGTTGCTCGCTATGAAGCAAGCATGCGTTGAGTGGACACATCTACTACTGAGGACAAGATACCCTGTGGAAGAGCGTACGGACCATGGTAATTTCCAAGTCCTGCATGTTTTCGAGTGCAGCAACAGTCGGCAGGCCCGATGGGCCTTTTTCTTCTCACAGTATGACATCCAATTCACTTACCCCCCTGGAACCTGCAACATCATTGCAGATATCTTATCCCAGAAAGAAACTGTGAGAGGAAAACAGTTAGTTTCCGAAAGGTTATTAGTTTTGTTTATTTACTTATATAGCACGCCTACCCCAGGAGTATCTGGGCGCTTTTACTTGAGTATACAGCATGTTTCCAACTTACAATACTTAGTAAGTACAGATATTAACATAATTACAATATACAACGTATTACTTAATTACATTATATGATATAACAGACTTGCAAATGTATAATACAACCGGGATTCTGGGTACATGATATCATAACAAATAGGGTAAATGAACGATTAGAGAACACTTGTCGTATGCTGACTTGGGTTACAGAACAGAGTCAAGACATGCCTGGTAAGACACTAAGAGAAAGATCGATACAATTATATACAGTATGCTATGTGAGTGAAGTGAGACCTTGGGAGACAACTGTGATTAGGATGGTCGCTGAGCGAAGAAACGCGTTTTTACTTTGGCTCTAAAGGCCCAGAAGGAAACCTCTGCTCTAATGGCTGGGAGGAGTGAGTTCCAGCATTTGGTCGCTAACACCGGAAACTAGAACCTCCTGCAGTCTTTAGTTTGTATTGCGGGATGATGAGATGATTGAGGTAGAGGGATCTGGTGGGTCTGTCTGACTGATTCCTTGAGAATTTGTCAGTCAGATATTTTGGAGCCGTGTTTGAGAAGCATTTGTGCGTGATGACAAGTGAACGTAAGTTGATTCGGTCACGCACAGGTAGCCAAAGTGCGTCCTGTCTGAAGGCTGAGATATGACTAGAGCGTGGGTTATTCAATGCTGATCTTAGGGCATTATTCTGAAGTACTTGTAGTCTATTTAGATTCTGTGCTGAGGAGCCAAGGAATAGGGTGTTACAATAATCCAGCTTAGAGAGGATCAGTGCTCTGGCTATCGTAATGCAACTGTTGGTTGATAAATAGGGTTTGCAGGCATTTATCAGTTTGTTAGCGTAGGCTGCAGTGGAGGCTGTGGCATTAACTTGTTTTTTGAGAGATAGAGTGGAATCTAAGTAAACCCGTAGTGTTTTTACCTCGCTCGCAACTTTGATGGTATTCTCATCAATATTGAAGGCCTTGTAGCGTTTGTCCAAATTGTTTAGACGAGCTTGTGAATCGATGATCAGAAGTTCAGTCTTATCGTCGTTTAAACAAAGGCTATGGGCAGCCATCCAGGCTTGAATCTCCAGGTAGATATCATTTATTATTTTTGAGTCATTATCATAGCAACCAGAGAGTGTGATGAGGACCTGGGTGTCATCCGCATAATTTGTGTAGGTGACACCCAAGTCAAGACGATCAAAGAGGAGCTTAGTAAAAATGTTATAGAGTGTAGGTGATACACATGATCCTTGCGGGACTCCAGAATAGATTGGTACAGGGAGATCTATTGGAGAGGAAAGATTGGATCCAGCTGGCGGCATTCGGAGAGAAGGCTCCAGCTGAGGTTAGATGTTTGGTCAGGATCTGATGGTCGACGAGATCAAATGCTGCTGAGAGGTCTAATAGTAAGAGAATGGCCAACTTACCCTTGTCTTTATTTTGTCCATCTGGATTCTAAGGTCTAGGAGAGCGGTTTCAGTGCCGTGTCTGGGTCTGAAACCAGACTGACAAAGTCCTAGTAGGTCATTATCTTCCAAATGTTTTTGTATTTTGAGATAGGCAGCGCAATCTAATATTTTTTAAAAGAAATGGTACAGTTGTTATGGGTCTGTAATTGGTCGGTACATTAGGATGTAGATTTGGTTTTTTGGGAAGCGGCATGACTCAGGCCTCTTTTAGATTGTTGGGGAATGAGCAACTTTTGAAGGAGGAATTAATTAAGGCTGTTATGAATGGTGCTAATTTTCTTGCTCCATCCTTGATGATTGGGGCTGGGCAGATGTCTCCCTGGCTATTGGAGGGCTTGAGACCCCGGATGATGTTTTCTACTTCTTTGGTGGTGACTGGAGAGAAGTGGAAAGGGGTACACAATGGACCTGCGTGAGGTTCCGGTAGTTTGTCGGAGTTGGCACTCATAGCTGGGCTGTTTTTTTCATTTCAATTTTAGCTTGTGATAGGGCTATTTTGTCTGACAAAGCCTTCTGAATGTTAGCACACCAGGGCTCATCTTTCTAGCAGGTTTCTGTGGGAGGTGCAGGGGACTCTAGTTCCCTTAGTATGGTAAAGAGTTCTTTTGTACTTGACTTGGCGTTCTGAATTCTATAGTTGTAGATTTCTCTGTTGGTGCGGAGAATAGCTGCTTTATAGGTAGTAGCAGCCGTGGAGAATTTCTCTTTGTGGATTGAAGGAGTTATTCTCCAGATAGTTTCAGAGGATCTTTTTTCATCGCTGAGCAGTTTTAGGTCAGCTGTAAACCATTCGTTTAGGTGTGCTGAGGGTTTAGGCTTTCTAAGTTTTAGTGGTGAAATTTATTCAGTGCTTGTTCAAGGGTATTATTATACATTTCAACCAGCGAGGAAGGGTCCTTGTCTGAATTGTATGGTATGCTGGCAATAGGTTGTAATATGGGCCGTAGGTTGTCAAGAGTTATGTAGTGCTTATTTCTGGACAGGGTTTGAGGAGCAATGGAAGAACTGGCATTGAGGCCGACCTTCTCTTGTATGGAGAAGGTGATGCAGTGGTGATCCGTCCAAGCACATGGTACATTTTTGAGGATTGTGGTGGAGCAATTGAGGTCTGCCAACCAATCCAAAGTTCTGCCTTTAATGTGGGTAGGTTCATTAATACAGAGTTTGAAACCTAATTGTGAAATAGTATTTTCAAGGATTGTGGCATTCACATCTTTAGGGTCATGGAGGCCTAAGTTCAAATCTCCCAGCAGGATGATTTGTGAACCAAGTTTATCATTCTGAGTCAGTAGGAATTAAATGTCTTCCTCGAAGGAGGAGATGGGGCTGGGGGGGGCCTGTAGATAAGATGGATAAGTATGATACGGGTAGCAGAGAGTGAAAGTTGAACTGAGAGGAGTTCTGCTGATTGGAGGGGAGTGCTTGTGAATTCTCTAAGGCAGAGTTGAGATTTGGCTATGAAAGCCACAACGCCCCCTTTGCCAGAGACTGTCTGCTCTGATAATTGTATTGTATTCCCCAACCCCCCCTTGTATCTTTGCTCTTACTGATTTTCTCCAGAAAATCAAATGAGCCGTCAAAGCTGATACCTCAGTGGAATCAGTAAAGTTGCTGTAACAACAGCATTTATCGGAACAACAAGGTCTACTGTTTCATGGACAAGAACTGTATGTACCTAGCCTTGAGTTAAGAACGGATGTACTAAGAATGTGCCATGACAGTACCTTAGCCGGACATAATGATGTCAAGACAACCTTTGGTAACATAACTCGTCATTTCTGGTGGCCGTCCATGCAAATTGATGCTTGTGACTATGTTTTGGCATGTACCACTTGTCTTCAATCTAAGACACCCCACACCACACATTTTGGAAAATTGCTTCAAACTCCCATCCCTCCCACCCCATGGCAGACGATATCCATTGACTTTATCGTTGAGTAAACACCATCACAGGGACATACAGCCATCGTGGTAAAGGTGGACACATTGACCAAATTAGCCCATTTAACTCCCCTGCCGCAAGTACCTTCAGCCTAGGTCATTATACTTGTTTCCTCCAACACATTTTTCATCTACATGGATTTCACAATACTATAATTTAAGACCAAGACCATCCGTTTATCTCCAGATTCTGTCACAGCAATGCAAAAACTCAGCATCCAACGTGCCTTACCTTCGGGATTTCACCCCAAGACCAACAGACAGACCGAATGACTAAATCAAAGTCAGGAACAGTACCTGCATTTTCATCTCCACATCTCAAGACAATTGGTCTGAGCTCATCACTTTAGCAGAGTTTGTCCATGACAGCACTATTAATTCTTCTATCAAAACCAGTCCTTTCTACTGTTCATTTGGTTTCCTTCCCCAGGTTTTTCCAACTGCATGTCCCTCTGAATCCTTCATCCCTTCTGTAATTAAACTCCTCTCCGACATCCAAGACGCCATAAACGGGCAAAGAAATGCCTGTGAAACCTAACTCAAAGTTAATGAATATGCACACCAAAAAAGAAAACAGAAGCCTGATCTGAAGATCAGGGATGCTGTCTGGTTGTCCTCTTGGTACCTACCGGGTTGCCTAGTTTCATCCAAACTATATTCCAAATATGAGACCCTTCAAGGTCATCTGCTGCATCTTTCTGGTGCCTTTGCCATGAAACTACCCCCTTCTTGGCCCCAAATGCACCCTGTATTTCACATATCATAGCTGAAACTTGACGTTTTTCCTGGACGTGCCAAGCAACAGAGTGTTCCTGTTCTGACTCAGGACGGACCAGAGTACGAAGTATTCCACATCTGTGATTCCTGGTATCATCGTGGCTGTTTGCAATATCTGCTGGATTGGAAGGGGTGTGGATCCTGCGATCGTACCTGGGAACCATCATCCTACATCCATGCCCGTCAGCTTCTCAGCTATCGTATTCATCACTGGAAGCATGAACCCAAACCAGGTAGGAGGGGGAATACTGTCATGACTCCAGGCTGGTGAGATTGGTCTCTAGTACCCTCACCATCGCCACTCTGTATATTTGCCCCAGCGTTGCCGGAATCTCAGGCGGTCCCATTCACAGTTGACTGCTGCAACTGATCAACAACAACCCTCTCAAGATGACACCCCCCCCCCCGCAACAATGCACGGACCGGCAGGACATCATCACAAGATGGCTACCTCTGCTTGCCCCCTATTTGGGAAGAACACTAAAAAACGGATTAGAACTTTGGTACAAACACGTTGCAACACTTGCATTTTCTCGCTTTTTACTGACGCATCACTGTCCCATTTGTCTTGCCTACTGCCTTGCTCCTGTCTTCTTTCTTTACCTCTGTTTCCCTGTGCCTAGTCTCCAGGCCTTCTGTTGGTCCCTCTTGAATCTGGCTGCCTACTCCAGTATCCAGGCTTCTTGCATGGACCCTGCCGCCTTCTCCAGTATCCATTACACCTTGCTTGGACTCTGCTGCAATAAAATTGCTGTCTGCAGTCCTTGGACCTGTGACAAATAAACAGTGTTTGCCCCTTCTTGCCAAGGGGGAGCCACCCTCTTTGAGGCTGGGGGGGTGGGCCCGCTCTGTGATACCCTCCAGTAGGGGTATGGGCAATTGGGACCTCGCAGGGAGTGACTCCCCCTTGGGGTACAAGAACTCCTGTTCCTGTGAGGAACTCCCTAGGTTGCCCAAAATATCGGCGTATATGGGACTGCCTGCTGAGAAGAAGAATTTAACATCTTTTTATTTGGCTGCAGGCAATGCTGCAGTGAATCTATCAGAAAGAAGAAAAGATGATGGGGGTCATTACAAGTAGGGCGCAAAGGGATACCGGGCACCGGTAATGACACCAGTGCCGGTAATCCCTTTGCGCCCTACTACGAGTTCCCTTTGCGGGTCCTTCCTTAACGCCTGCTTTTAGTAGGCATTAAGGACGGGACCCGCAAAGGGACACCGGGGTCAATAACGGTACCGTAATTTACGGTACCGTTATTGCCGCCTTCCCCCTTCCCATTGAGCCCTATGGGGGCTCAAATGGGAATGGGGAATGGCTCTGGTGAATGGGGAATGGACCAGTAATTACTCTATTCACCAGGCCGGAGTCTGAACTATTTTGGAGGCAGCCATGCCGCAAATAGCGGCGTGGTTACCTCCAAAGTTGGCATGAGGCCTGATGTCTCTTTAAGCCAAAACATATATTTAACTGAGATAAGTGGAAGTAGTAGTAGGAGAGAGTATGGTATGCAGGGGAAGCCCCCTAACGTGATCGTGCCTTGGAGGGGAGGAGTAGAGCCAAACCACGGAGCACACCACTTTCGAATCAGTGAGGTGCGCCACAATGAGATGTCAGCTAGCACGACAAAGGGGAAACTGCTGTCCGAGAATTGACAAGTATCGTGGTGGTGGTGTGACCACTATCGCCTCGTGGTGGGTGAGACGCTCGCTGAACGATGCCAAGACCATTGCAGCTGGGAGCACGAGAAGCTCCCTATTGACCGTGTCCGTAGGCAGCTGCATCCCAAGGGTGAAACAGAGAACGAGATGCCAACGAAAAGCCAGAATGAGAAAACTGACAACGGAGAAGATTACCCAAGAGTGTCCCGAACCCTGCAACGTTCCCCTAAGCAGGCGAAGGATTTCGGTGAGAGCAGGAAAAGCGTGCAGCCATTGGGTCAAGAGTATATGAAGAGTGCAACTCATCACAGTCATGAAGGCGAGATACAAGGAATACAAAACTACATAATGAGTGCAACTCGTCCCAGTCATAACGACAAGATAGGAGAAGAAAAGTTCTCTGATTGCCAATTTGAAAGGCTCATAAAGCATGTAACAAATAACCCTGTGAGAAGAATAAAGAGGGACTGTAGACAATTACCCTGGGAAGAGGAAAAAGGTCTTGTGAACAAAGAGGCCAAGAATGGGTAAAGCAAAGCTACAGCACGGCTTCTGGGTATTATTAGATAAGAGTATCAAGAGAACCAAACAATAGAAGAAAGAATATAAAAGAGAGAACCCAGGAGTGGGGAAATCTAAAAGGAGATAAAGTCCCTTACAAAGTAGCAAAGTATGCTTTGAGAGACTGTAAAGACAAGTGTGTGAGAGACTATTTCAAAACATGCTGCAAGCAGCATGAGTTTAAAGAGAGCACCAAGCCCAGTTTTAAAAGAGCTCATGGAGGATATATCCAGAAAATACCAACGAAGATTGCTTGAAGAAACTCAAGTATAAGAAAGAGACTGTTTGGAACTACGAAAAAAGTTTGGGAAAAGAAAGACCTTCTCTAGTTAGGTCTGGACCCAAGGCATTTTTACTTTCGGACTTCCTGATGACAGACGAGCACCCTTTGTTTCTTTAGCTAGGCAGGGTGATTCCTTCAGCAATAGGGAAAGTTAGGCCTTTTTATATAATTTCATGAAATAGAGTTCATAATGTCTTTAATGTGTCCAACTTCTCCTTCCGACCCGCCACAGACCCAGCTAGACTTCATCAAGGGATTTTCCCTTGTTTGGGTTTTTCTCCCTTTCTAGGCAGCCACCTAGGGACCCACAAGCCTACCCGGTTGTCTGGTGGGTAACATGGGAACCGTAGGTGTATGCCACTCTACTTCACATCAACCAACGCAAGCATCACCAGGGACGTCCGGTCAAACCGCGGGGCACAAGGATCATATTTTCACATTTGGTGGGACTGCCCACTTATTCACTCCTTCTGCAAAGGAATTGTCGCCATTATAGACTCCATTACACGCACCAAACTCCTGCTGTGTCCTGAGGCTCTTCTTTTAGGGGCCCCAATTGAAGAGGTATATCCCAAATCTGGGGAACAAGCTAAATTAATTACACAACTTTTGCTGGCTGCACGAATCACGATTGTTCGTAGTTGGAAGTCCCGCGAAGGGCTGGTCCCATCTCTTTGGTGGATTAAAGTATGGGACATTTTGGTGGCGGATAAAGTTACGGCAGCGAAGGAAGGAAAGCTACACCAATTTATGAACAATCGGGCTCCCTTTTTGGGCTACGATCAGGCTTTTCCAGCCTTAACATTTAAACCCAACCTGGCAAGACTTTACTTGCAGGCTCCCGGAACCATGTCGCTGGACTACTTTTAAGGGCGATACACAGGGAAAACTGGGCGCTCAGCTTGCTTGAAAATGTACAAGTTGTATTATTTGTTTTGTATACATTGTCTGTAGATGCTCTACACAGTAACATTTTCCATGTGCGCAACCTCTTAATAAAAACATTTGTTAACAAAAAAAATAATTATTTTACATTGCTAGGGTCGTTTTCAGATTGTGTTATCAGCCTCTGTCCCAGAGGCATTGTTCAGGGTTGAGCCTTCAGCAGACGCTGACTTCTCCTTTTTAAGTTCTGTGATATGGGGCTCAGAAGAGTTGTAGCAATTTGTTCTGTCTTTTCTTTGTCTCTTGCCAAGACCTGAGATATTGTCTTTAGTAGGCTGGTGCTTTTTCTCCTTCCTAGTTCTCTGATTTCCTCCATCAGCTGAGTAGTAGCCAGGGTCGGACTAGGGCATAAAATTGTCTTGGGCACCAATGAAAAAGTGGCCCACAGTTGAAAACGGCAATTCATTCTTTTTGTGACACTGTTTGAATAGTAACCAAAGGGGAGTTTTTGTTATAACACTTGATGCATATTGTACATTTTAAAGAATATTTACTCAGCAACACTGGTAAAAATGACTAGCCTCATGGTGAAGTAACTCATAAAACTGGCTCACATTGGCCAAAAAATTGGCCCACCTTGACCAAAAATACGGCTCACACTAGCATTTTGCATTTTTGGTTCGCCACTGGGCCTATTGCCCTATAGGCCAGTCCAAGCCTGGTAGTAGCCTAAGCAGGCTTGACACGCTCTCCCTCTATTGCCATCTGGTCACCCTTTCTCCTTCCTAAATCAGCGTCCTCATTGTGCGACTCGCGGATCTTCCTTTAACTCTTATATGGGGTTGGTAATTACTATTAGTAGTCAATAAATTGTCAGGTGCAAATTTGTTCGGCATCACACAACTCTGTGCAATGCCGACAGAGACCCTGTTGCTGTCTCAGGTGACACTGCTGAAAGGGTCTGAACTAAGCTCTCAGGAATGAGCAAGACCCTGGGTTACACTGGAATTTGGGACTTCATGTTAGCGCTTCTCTGCCTCGGGTCCCCGAAATTCAGGATTGATCTTGCTCTGTTGTAACAGGGAGCAAAAACTCTAAGCCTCATTGTTTTCATCGTATAGTAGGGAGGAAGGATAGCTCAGGGACAACACGTTTGTCTTGGAAGCAAGACAATGCAGTGCAATACAGGTTTGAATCCTGATCCCGAGCAGAGAAACCACTCCTGGTGTTAAGCGTGTTATAAATGAACAATAAAATAATTGAAAAATATAAAAAACTATATGTGCTTGGTATAGTTAGAGTGGATGTGACAGTGTGATCTCACATCATATCTGTGGTAGACTGAATGAATATGTTGGCATACCTCCATTCCTAGCTATTTCATCAAAGAGTTCTGAAAGGTACAAAAGGGTGGAAAGAGGGGGGGTGCTCTGTGTACAGTCCCCCAACCTCAGGATAGCACATGGCATTGCTTGTGGAGCATCGCTGGCCCAGTGTCCACCTTCCTGTTGTCAGTGTCTCCTTTACTTTACTTTGTCACACTGTCCATAATACTAGACTCTTGTGCATCTAATGCCGGTTTGAAATTTCACATCATTTTCTAGTAATTTCCTGACACTGCGCCATATTTATTATTTCATTGTATTTTATTTTGGGAATTCATTGAGCACGAAACAAGCTTGGAAAAGATAGAGTGCCGTACTTCAGTACAGGTTACTGGTATTCATTGGATGGTCACTGGGAAACAATCTTTACAGCGTAGGATTTATTATTTACATACACTCCAGCAATGGGGTCTGGCATGGATTCATATGCTCATGAATATTCCCCGTCGTCAGGCTGGGAATTCTCTGTAAAGAAAAAATTAGTTTGTTTCGTTTCTGAACTGTCTTTCTACTAATAACCAATCACTGGTCTCTGGGTCATACTGCCCCCAGCCAATGACTGCCCTCTACCTAAGCCCCTCCTCTGGCAGCCATCTTCAGATTTTTACTGCACATTCAAGTTTTGGGAGTCCTTGTGCTGTAGCTCTCGAGCTTTTACTGCGTTTTGCTTTTTCGAAGTGTTTACTCTTACATTTTCGGTCAATCGAGCCTCAAGCTCCATCGACTTTGCTTCCTATTAACGGAGACCCGTTTTTCAGAGATTTCTACGCCCCTCAAGGGCACTTTTCATCGTGTTTCCACTTCTCGGAGGATTCCAGAAGATCTTTGAGGCCTACACTGCGTGGACATGGCCCAGGACACGGGAAGCATGACGCCTACTGGATCCAAGCTGTTCAGGAGCTGCCCCGGTTGCAGGCTCCAAAATGTCTTTAAGGAGGATGAGCACTCTCGGTGCCTTTACTGCCTTCACGACGACAAATCGCACGTGGAGAAGGACTGTGCGTTTTGTAGGAACATGTCCAAACGGACGATGAAGGATCATCGTATTCGACTCACCAACTGGCTGGAAGGGAAGAGCCCAGCAGCAGGTGAGAAGAAGAAGAAACCTAACGGTCTTCTAAGACCTTTGAGGGTGCTCCGGCGACGGGGGCCCAACAAAAGGCAAAGCACTGCGAGTCCGCAGGCACCGGGAGCGCCCAACGGTCAGGCTCCTCGGCTGCCAGGCACGGCGCACCATCACCAACGCCATCAACCACGAGCTAACGCTCTGGCTCGGTGAAGAGGAAGTCGGAGAACACGGGTAAGCTTCGGGAGAAGCCCCGGTCGATCCCAACTGAGACAGCCGAGGGAGAGCGAGGCAGTGACCCTCCCCCAAGCTGAAGGCCTCAGGCACGCCCAAGGTTGTGAAGGCCCTGATTCATCCGGCTAAGGCCTCACTTGAGGGAGTCGTGGCGACCCTGGTGAAGCCTACGGAGGCTTCCCCAGTCGAGGCAACTTAAGGGGCTAGAGTTTCCCTGCCACCCAGGAGGGAATCGTCTTTTCTGCCTATCGAGAAGACCCCAGTGAAACCCCAGCAGGGAAAAGAGGGGGGGGGGGCACGGTAGCCATAAAGGACACGGATACCACCTCTGAGGATGAGTTGGCGAGTGTCCAAAGGATCCTAGACAAGAAGTTTGAGGATGCCAAGGCCCACGGGAAGGATCCCGATGAGTCCGACGAGGAGACCAACGGGGGGGCCGATGAGGAACCCGCGCCCGACCTTCGGTGCCATTGAAACCTGCACCCGTACCACAGGACTATTCAGGAGCGATCTTGATGGTGATACAGGCCCTGTGCACGGAGATAAGGATGAGAATGCCCTTACCCCCCACAGAGGACCCAGCGGTGCCTGGTCCGTCGGGGAGCCCGCCTAGCAAGCAGAGGCAAGTCCATCCTCCTCCCCCCTTTCAGCCTTCACCTCCATCCCCTCCTCCGAGGGATGAGATGGGAACGGAGAGAGCAACGACGGGGACGGACGACGATGGTGGTGACGACGGAATGGACCTCCCTTCAGCACCCCCTCGGGCCTCACCACCCGGCGAAATTGGCTCCTTCCACACCATGATCGCCAGGGAATCTGAGCTCTTCCAGCTCTGCCCCGAAGAACAGAAGAAGGAAGGTTTCCTCTAGCAATGGCGGGAGGCCAAGAGGTAGACTGTCCTCTCAATGCCGTTGCTGGATGACATCTGGGACGAGGGGCTGGCGCACCTGAAGAACCCATCCACGGCTCCCGCCAGGAGAGACCGGAATGAGAAGAAATACCGGGTCCCGGACTCTGCCCCCATGTGTCTCCGGGCACAGCCGTCCCCAGATTCAGTGATCTCCTCGGCGGCCAAGAAGAAGGCAGAGGGGGCTACGGCGTCAACCTCAACATCCCCACCAGACGGCAAGGGGCAGAAGCTGGATGCTATGGGACTACGAGTCATCTCGTCGATCGCGATGACGATTAAAGTGGCCAATGCCCTTGCGATCGTGTCACGCTACGACAGGGAGCTGCCTTGCTGGACTTACTCCCGGACGACAAGAGGGCCGAGGCCCTGGAAATCCTGCAAGAAGGCGAAATGGCGTCGGATCACACCATCACGGTGGCCACGGACATCGCAGACACCGGCTTTCGTCAGATGGGCAACGGCGTTTGCCTTCGCCGGTGCGGTTGGCTCAAGGCCACCGACTTCCGCCAAGATGTTCAGACCAAGGTTCTGGACATGCCTTTTTCGACGGGAACAACCTGTTTGGCAAGACAGTGGACGACTCTCTGCAGGCCATCAAGGCAGACACGGAGACGGCTCGGGCCTTGGGTGTTCTTCAGCAACGACAGCCGTCCTTTTGGATCTCCGGAGGCAAGCAAGGTGCCTCCAAAGGATTCGGTGGCGGTCCCTCGCCGTACCGCCAAGCGGCCCGCTCCTCGTCGCAAAAGAGGCCTACAGAGGACGCGGCAAGACAGTAGGATTCCGTCGTCGTCGCCAAGAAAGCCAAAGCGGCAAGGCTGCGACGAAACAGGATTGAACCGGCCATGGCGTCGGGCCCCCACCTTAGCACCCCGGTGGGAGGCCTGCTGGCAAAATTCATCAGCGTGTGGGAGTCCATCTCCACCGACCGTTGGGTGCTGGATGCCCTGGCCCGCGGGCACACCCTGGAATTCCAAAGGAGGTGTCCCCATATTCCACCCGTGGCCAGGAAGGAAAACCATGTCCCCCAACTGCTGCTGGAGGTACGGGCGATGCTAAGAAAGGGGGCCATCAAACTCGTCCCAAAGAGGCTCCGGGGCTCTGGAGTGTACTCGCAGTACTTTCTCGTCCAGAAGAAGACCGCCGGTTGGCGACCCATCCTAGACCTTTGTCGTCTAAACAAGTACATCAGGTCCCAGAAGTTCTGGATGGTCACCCTCCAGCACGTGCTGGGACAGCTGGAGGAGGGCGACTTCCTATCGTCGCTGGACTTGGAGGATGCCTACTTCCACATCCCCATTCTAAAGGGACATGAAAATTCCTGCAATTTGTGGTCCAAGGGCGACACTATCAGTTCAAGGCTCTGCCCTTCGGATTGAAGTCAGCACCCAGAGTGTTCACCAAGTGTCTAGCTCCAGTGGCGTTGTGGCTGCACCTGCAGGGGATCCACGTCTACCCCTACCTGGACGATTGGCTCATCCAGGCAAAGTCAAGAGAGCTCGCCATCGATCACACAGCGAAGACCGTCCAACTGCTCACGGATCTGGGATTCACAATCAACTTCGCAAAATCCCACCTGGTACCGTCGCAAGTTGCCCTGTTCCTGGGAGCCAGGCTCGACACAGTGGCGTGATTTGCTTCACCGTCGGAGGAAAGGACGAAGGCCATCCGGGGCAGGGTACAACGGCTGTTGACCATGGATGTGGCCAGGGTCAGGTCCATCCAGTCCCTACTCGGCATGATGCCCTCGTGCAACTACCTCGTGCGCCTATGCAGGCTGCGGATGCGACCGCTGCAAGAGTTTCTCGACGCCCGTTGGATACAAGCGGTAGGCAGCTTCGAAGACAGGATCTCACTCAATGAGACTTTCCGCCAAGCGATCCGGTGGTGGGGCACCCGTGTGCACCTGGCGGCGGGTATGGACTTTCAGACCCCGGCACATCAGGAAATGGTGACGATGGACACCTGCTTTGAGGGATGGTGGAGCGCATTCCGGAGGTCTCCACGCAAGAGGCCTTTGGCTCCCGGACAAGAGGTCACTACACATCAATGTCCTGGAGCTCCGAGCTGTGTTCTGGGCCCTCAGGTCGTTCCTTCTGTCCCTCAAGGACAAGGTGTTAAGGGTCTTCACCGACCACACCACCACAATGTTCTACATCCGGAAGCAGGGGGGCACCAGATCCCCAGCCCTATCCAAGGAAGCGCAGGATCTGTGGCACTGGGCCGTCACCCAGGGGATGTTTCTGGTACCCTTCCATCTGGCAGGAATAAAAAACATCACCGACTCACTCAGCAGGGAGCTGCGCTCGTGCCCCGAGTGGGAGCTGCGGCAGGATCAAGTGGATTTCCTTTTCTGACGATGGGGCAATCCCCAGATCGACCTGTTCGCGACGGCGACGAATGCCAAGTGCCAGAGGTTTGCCAGCAGGTTTCCCCAGCCAGGGAGCATGGGCGATGCCTTCTCATTCCCTTGGGACGGCCTGTTCCTGTATGCGTTCCCTCCGTTGCCGTTGCTGCTGTGACCCATCAATCAACTCAGACGGTCCCGGTGCAGGATGATCCTCGTCGCAAGGGCGTAGCCGAGACAGATTTGGTTCCCGGACCTTCTGGACATGTCAGTCAATGTCCCCACCAGTTAAACTGCCGACGAACGCGGATCTTCTCGCCAGAGAAGGAGGAACCATCCTCCACCACAACCCCGAGTCGCTAAACCTGCAGGCCTGGCTCCTGCAGCACTGGAGTTCGGAGGATATGATATCCCGGCGGACTGCAAGGAGGTGCTTGCAAAGGCCAGAGCGTCCTCGACTCTGAAGTGCTTTGGACACAAATGGAAGAGGTTCTCTGTCTGGTGCCGTGCACAGAAGATGAACCCTCTGTGAATTACAGCCCCTCGGGTGCTGCCGTACTTACTATCGTTGGCCAAGGCAGGGCTGGCACATGCCTCCATCAAAATCCATCTGGTGGCTATCTCCCGCTACACCAGAACTCCGGGGCGGTCATCCCTATGGTCCCATCGCCTGGTGAAGGAGTTCATTAAGGGACTGTTCCGATCGTTCCCGCCAGGCTGCATTCGGCCCCGTTGAAGTTCCTGTCGTGTAAGACAACGATTCTTGTGGCCATCACCTGCGCCGGACGAGTGGGAGAGATCCAGGCCCTCTCCTGTAAACCTCCACACCTGACATTCCACGAGACAAGGGTTGTGCTGAGGACGCACCCCTCCTTCATGCCTAAGGTACCGTCGGACTTCCACCTCAACGAGCCCTTGGTGCTACCTGTTTTCTTCCCGTTGCCTTCGTCGCCGGCTGAGAGGACTTTGCACTTGCTGGATGTGGCGAGAGCGCTGAAGTTCTACGTGGACCGCACGAAGAGTCTTCGGAAGACATCACAGCTGTTTGTGAACTTTGGACCTGTGAACCAAGGGAAGGCCCACTCAAAGGCTTCCATTTCCAGATGGCTCTCCGGCTGCATCATGCACTGTCACCGGTTGGCAAACCGACCGTTACCTGGCCGTCCGCGAGCCCATTCAACCAGAACGATCGCTGCTACCACGGCGTTCCTGAAAGGGTGGCCTGACGGAACAATGTACCTTTAAAATGAAGTGGCTCCTGCGGTGGCGGTTGTTCCTGGTAGTTCCTGCAGTTCAGGGGATCCAGCAGAGGAAGAGAGGCTCTCGTCGTGGAGGAAGGTTCGAGTTACTGCACTACCCAGGGATGAAACCAGCCGCGGTGTTGCCCGATGAATAAAAGCGACACTCCTTTTAATCGCGGTCCCGGTGGACTGGTGCCTGGCTATCCGGCCTCCGAGTACAGGGTACTGGTGATTCGACCAAGGCAGGTCCGGGAAGGCGATTGGCAAACTGGTTGGCCCCAACAGCTCAAGGGAAGAAGGCTCTTGCAGATGAAGATCTTCTCTCGTCGAGTGGAGAAAAGTGGTGAGACGCTGCAGCAGGGCTTCACCGGTGGTTCAGTCGTTGCAGGGGTCTTTGGCTTCTCTCCTCTTCAGCTTCTTAGTTCCAGTGGCGACGTCTTGCTCTTCCAGTCCTCAGGGCCCTGCTTTTAAGCAAAAAGAGCCCCATTCATACAGCCTATCTGTCACTCACACAGTGGAGTGGTCATCTTGGCAGGAGACCCTCCAGCCTATCAGGATAGAGTGCGACATGGGTTACTGAGGCAACCCTGTCCAGGGCTCCTAGTCCTCCTCCCACACAATGGACCCACCCCAGACTCAGTGGCGCCGAAAGGAGGGCTTCTCGGTAGAAGCCCGCCAAAAGGATGAACAAAGGATCCCCGACCTGGGTTAGGAGTTTAGAGAAAGACACGAGAAAGAATTTATATTAAAGTTCTGGCAAATAAAACCTACCGGAGTAAAGTTAATATTAAAATACACCTGCGGTATGTTAGAGGCTGTCAGAAAATGTGGTAGCCTCGAACAATGGGAAAATCCCATAGGGAAATATTTGCGGTCGAATATTTACGGTAGTAACCACTGCCACCAGCCAGAAACCTTTGAGAGTGGGACTGTACGGTACCCTCTCGAAAATGAACATAAGGGAAAAACTATTAACCCTTTCCAGTACTTCCATAGTAAGATGGGTTGTACTGGTTTAGTTCATAAAAATTGACTAAATAAAATCAAGTGGGACTTTACAGGCCCTGGAAGACAGAAGTCAGTCCCAGGGTATGGAGTCTATGTTTGGGGGTCGCTATGACACCCCTGTGTCAATGCACGGAGGGTGTTGTGTAACACATGTGAATAAAGATGGTTTCTATGGAGGTGAGAAAAACCCCATAGAAATTAAACACAAAAAGAGTCTCACTCTTAGCAGGAGACAAGAAACAAACCCTTAAAATCCAGCAAAGCTGCTGGGGGACTCTATAGGTAAGGGAAATTAGCAAATTTTTCGCGCCTTGAAACAGTTGTGTATAGGCGCGTTACAAATGCCAAATCATATCATATATCATAGAATGAGAATTCTCCCTAACAAGCACCGCGGCTGGTTTCATCCCTGGGTAGTGCAGTAACTCGAACCTTCGTCCCCGATGAGAGCCTCTCTTTCTCTGCTGGATACCCCGAACTGCAGGAACTACCAGGAACAACCGCCACTGCAGGAGCCACTTCTTCATTTATAGGTATATTGTTCCGCCAGGCCGCCCTTTTCGTGTGGTAGTGCTAAAGGTGTTTTAAATCCTTTACCTACCTGTTGGGTTGGCCATCCCTCTCTTTTAACATTGTCTTTCACCTTCTGCATCCACCTTTTCAAATCGTTAACCAAAGACTTGACTGCAGCTACAAGAACATTTTGCTCCTGGGCTCTTGCCCTGTACCACTGACTCTGGCACAGGCCTATTGACTCTGGCTAAATTTGTTAGAACTCCTTCGAAGGGATTGTGTCCTCCGACGTATTCCTTATCTTAGATAGAAATCCTTCAGCTTTGCTGGCCTCGGAAAATTTTTTCGCCAGAGGGCGCTGCGCGTCGATGATCGCCGAGTCGATGACCCTCGACGGCCTCCGTGCCGACGTCGACGTCATCCTGCCTATAAAGGCCGCGCGCAGCGTCCGTTGCTCAGTTCCGTTTTTCCGCGCTTCGTTGTGCCTCGGAACACCGTTGCTCAGTTCTCGTCAAGATAACGTATATAATAACTACTATTTACCTCGATATCGATGGCATCCTCCTCCGACCCGACGACCCCTCGGTCCGGTTTCAAAAAGTGCCGAGACTGCGGGAAGAAAATGTCGTTGACGGACCCTCACAGGGTCTGTTTGTGGTGTCTGGGAATCACGCACCAGAGTTCGGAGTGTGAGGAATGCCTTTCCATGACGGCGAAAGCCTTGAAGGAGCGTAGGGGGAAGCTCGAGAGAGGTAGGTCAACTTTAACTTCCTCGAAAACTTCTTCGGTAGAGTCGAGACGTTCGTCTCCTCACCATAAAAAACACTCTCGATCTAGATCACGAAGTGGCTCCCACCACTCGTCGACATCGAGACACTCGAAGAAGAGACGTAGGAGATCCCCTTCGTCATCTTCGTCGAGTTCTCCTGAGAGAGTTCATTGCCCCACAAAACGCAGCTCGCAAGCTGAGTGGGAGGAATTCAGGAAAAAGATGCTAAGCGTCTTCGAGAAAGCGGCCTCGTCCCCCTCGAAGACAGCTGAGGGTGATACCCCGGGTAAAAAACCCAAAAAATCTAAACGCCGCGAGTCGCAGTACCCGGCGGAAAAGTCAACCCGAAAGCGCCTCGAGCCATCGGGAGATAAAGCATCATCGACGCCATCGTCGAAAACTCCTTCGAAACAGAGGTCGGCGCCATCGACGCCGTTGTCGAAGGATTCATCGGCGCATCAGTCGATCGAGTCGACGCCGACGTCGACGCCGATATCGACGCCGGTGAAGGAAAGAACCACGGCTACTCCACAGCCAACGGTTAGACAAAAGACCTCCGACTCGACGCCGAGAACGTCGACGTCGTTCTCGAGCAAGACTCCGATCCTTTCGAGTTCTTCGAGGCCTAGTACACATTTCTCGACGCTTTTCACGGCGCCTTCGAGTACTTTCACGTCGGTGTCGACGACATCGACGTTTTCAAGGCCTGTGATGATGGCTCCTTCTGCATTGGAAATGGGGTTTATACCATTCCAAAAACCAATGTATCCCCCTTTAACCTCGATTTTTGAGGAAAGGGAGGATTCAGACCAAGATATTGATTTACAGAGGACCACATCACCAGAGCCAGAGACTTTCGCCTCTGAGGAAGGAAGATTAAAAAATCTTCAGGATGCACTTCAGGAAGCTAGTGGCTTGGACACTTCTCCTGAAGCAGAATTTATCAAACCAGACCCAGGAGAACATGCGGAGACTCCATATAGAGCTCTGATGTCTAGAATCATAGAATTTATGGGTTGGTCTGCACCTTCTCCTGCCTTTCAGCAGGATGACCTCACTGACATACTGGACAAGGGCCCACAGGAGGATCCTGTGGTTCCATTTCACTCTGCTCTACAGAGAAGGATTTTGACAAACTGGGAAACGCCAGAAATTATCCCGGCAGTAAATAAAAAACTGTCAACAAAATACAGGGTGGCTAGTTCTGACCCTGAATATTTGTCAAAACACCCTACTCCTGAGAGCTTGGTTGTACAGGCTGCAACCTCATCAGGCAGCACATCTGCATACCCCACTGCTCCGCAGGATAGGGATGACAAAAAGTATGATGCCATGGCTAAGAAGGTTTTTTCTGCCTGTAGCATGGCGTTAAAGTCTATTAACGCGACCTGTACGCTCGCTAGGTTCAGCCACACCCTTTGGGAGTGCGCTTCATCAGCGGCTGACTGCCTCCAAGAAGGAGAGGAAAGGGACGCATTTTTAAACATCATCAGGGATGGTAAAGATGCGATGTGCGAGACCCTACAAACTGGCCTAGATTCTGCTGACAGTATCAGCAGGGCCATGGCGGCAAGTACCACAATCCGCAGGCATGCGTGGTTGAGGAAGTCTGGTTTTGCCTCTGACGTGCAGACCAGGCTTTTGAATATGCCCTTTGACGGTTCTACCCTCTTTGGAAAGAAGGCGGATGACAGTTTGGAGAAACTGCAAACGTCCAAGGCAGCAGCCAAGTCATTGGGAGCTGCTATCCGTCAGAATACCTTTCGTCCTTCGGGATCATCGTGGAGAGGACGGTCCTTTCGTTACTATTCCTCATATGGAAGGGGCAGGGGACGACCGGCTCAAAGAGGCCAAGGAAGATTTACCCGTGGTGGACGGGGTAGGGGAAAGAAAGCCGCACCCGCAGGAGCAGGAGCCACTTTACCTTCGGCAACTGCATCAGCCGCTTCAAAACCACTCTGAGGTCTCCCCTCACAGAACACCAGTAGGGGGCAGGTTAACTCACCATCTGACGGAATGGCAGGCTATTACGTCAGATGCTTGGGCTCTGGAGACAGTGGCCCAAGGTTACTGCCTGCCCTTCCTACATATCCCTCAGAGTCATCCACCGGGGAACAACCCTTTGAAGCTTCCAGATCCGCTCCTCTTGCAGGAGGTTTTAGACCTGCTAGAGAAAGGTGCCATAGAACTGGTACCTGTAGCGGAAAGGAACAAGGGTTGGTACTCCCCCTACTTCATAATACCGAAGAAGGACGGAGGACTGAGACCCATCTTAGACTTACGGGAATTGAACAAATTCCTCCGAAAGGACAAGTTCAAGATGGTGACTCTCTCTCAGATCCTTCAGGCCCTCCAGCTTCAGGACTGGTTGGTATCTCTAGACCTCCAGGACGCTTATTTCCATGTGCCGATCCATCCCAGGCACAGGAGATACCTGAGGTTCGCAATTGGCAGCTCTCATTATCAATTTCGAGTTCTGCCATTTGGGCTAACCTCCGCCCCGAGGGTCTTTACCAAGCTAATGTCGGTTGTGGCTGCAAGTCTAAGGAGGGAAGGGATTCATGTCTACCCTTACCTAGACGATTGGTTGATCAGAGCTGTATCTTCGGAACAGGCTCAGAGACAACTAGATTATGTTTGCCACTTCCTTCACAAGCTGGGCTTCTCCCTCAATTTAAAGAAGTCACAGATGATACCATCACAGAGACTCCAATTCATTGGAGCAGTCCTGGACACTTCCCTGGGAAAAGCCTTGCCACCAGAGGTGAGGGCTCGAGATATTCTGCAGATGGTCATCAGATTTCAGAATGCCCAATATCTCCCAGCCTACGACTTTCTGAGGTTGCTAGGCCTCATGGCATCCTGCATATTCCTCGTGCCGGAGGCTCGCCTGAGAATGAGATCCCTCCAGTGGGCACTGAGAACTCAGTGGTCACAGTTCTCAGGAAGGATGACAGATCTCCTTCGGATCCCGGTCAAAGTAGCCCGAGACCTTCAGTGGTGGGCCTGTCGGGAGAACATCCTGAAAGGAGAAATGTTTTGGCAACCATGGCCGGAGATAACAGTAGTCACGGATGCCTCACTCACGGGGTGGGGAGCTCACGCCAACGACTTGACCATCAGCGGTCGTTGGTCTCCATCGGAGTCCAGACTACATATCAACCTGTTGGAGCTGAGAGCCATCAGACTAGCGCTGAAGGCTTTTCTGCCGTCTGTACGGGGAAGAAACGTCTTAATAATGACGGACAATACAGTGGCCATGCACTACCTCAACAAAAGAGGAGGCGTAGGCTCACTACCACTGTGCAGAGAGGCGATGCAGCTCTGGTTTTGGGCAATTCAGGAAGGAATCTCTCTATCGGCAATTCACCTAGCCGGAGAGAAGAACTTGACAGCGGACGCTCTGAGCAGGCAGAGCACAGTCTCTCACGAGTGGGAGATAGCTCAGGAAGTCCTTCAAGAGATCTTCGCCCTTTGGGGAACCCCTCAAGTGGATCTGTTCGCCACCAGTATCAACAGGAAGTGCGACAGATTTTGCTCAAGGGAATTTCCCCCGAGAGGAGCTCTAGGAGATGCGTTCGTAGTGGACTGGGAGTTCCCACTTCTGTACGCGTTCCCTCCGGTCCCTGTCATTCCTCAAATGATCAGGAGGTTGAGAAGGTTTCGGAAGACCATGATCCTAATTGCCCCGGATTGGGCCAGGAGAACGTGGTACCCGGACCTTCTAGACATGTCCATCTGCCCTCCAATTCGACTGCCATACAGAGAGGATCTTCTCTCGCAGAAGGAAGGTCAGGTTCTCCATCCAGCCATCAAGACCCTCAACCTTCACGCTTGGTGTCTGAAAGGTTGAGGTACAAGGATTGGGACCTTCCGGATGATGTTATGGAGGTGTTGCTTTCGGCCAGAAGGCCGGCAACTAAAACTCTATACCGCTGCCGTTGGAACAAATTTTGCAGCTGGTGCAGAGAAAAGAATATTGAACCCTTTTCTTGTGGTACACCTATGGTGTTGTCATTCTTACTTTACCTGGCTAATTCAGGCCTACAGGTTGGCACAATTAAGGGCTATCTCGCAGCGCTATCAATCTTTAAGCGCACTGCAGAGGAGCCTTCATACTTCAAAATTCCATTGGTAATACAATACCTAAAAGGATTAACTAATGTTTATCCCCCGAAACCTTTTCAAGTTCCCTTATGGGATTTAAACCTAATTTTAAACTTCCTAAAGGGTGCCCCTTTTGAACCACTACACTCTTGTTCATTGAAGCTTCTCACCCTCAAAACTGTTTTGCTAATAGCATTGACATCTGCTAGAAGGGTTAGCGAGTTGCAAGCCTTATCGTGTAAACCTCCACATACAATCTTTTACAAGGACAAAGTTGTTCTTCAGGTGAAGCCTAACTTCCTCCCGAAGGTAGTCTCGGAGTTTCACATCACTCAGAAGATTATATTACCTTCTTTCTACCCTCCTCCTCATCCGGGGAAGGAGGAAGAGAGACTGCACAGGCTGGACCCTAAGCGAGCCTTGAGCTTCTATATCAGCAGATTGGCTAAGATCAGACAAGCAGACCAACTCTTTGTAGGTTATGCAGGACATAAGTTGGGCCTTCCAATAACAAAACAAACCATCTCCAGATGGATTATTTTAGCCATTCTGGAGTGCTACAAATTGGCAGGAAAGGAGCCTCCTCAAAATCTAAGGGCTCATTCTACCAGGGGTATCGCAACATCCTCAGCCCTTCAAAGAGGGGTGCCAATTCGAGATATATGTGCGGCTGCCACATGGTCGTCCGCACATACATTTACCAAATTCTATAGCCTGGATTCCTCCTCTAGTCAAGAAACTAGATTCGGCAAGGCTGTGTTACACTCTGTCCATTCTGGAAGGGTAACATAACTTTTATTACTCCCGCCTCCAGTCACAATACCACTGCTATGGGAGTCTATCTAAGATAAGGAATACGTCGGAGGACACAATCCCTTCGAAGAACTAGTTACTCTTACCTTGTAACGTTCTTTCGATGGGATGTTCCTCCGACGTATTCCTTATCGACCCTCCCATCCATCCCCGCAGTATGACTTCCTGTGGGTTTGCAGCCTATGCTCCTTCAAGGTGATTAGTCTAATCCAAAAACATTACTGGGGACTACAAAACGGAACTGAGCAACGGACGCTGCGCGCGGCCTTTATAGGCAGGATGACGTCGACGTCGGCACGGAGGCCGTCGAGGGTCATCGACTCGGCGATCATCGACGCGCAGCGCCCTCTGGCGAAAAAATTTTCCGAGGCCAGCAAAGCTGAAGGATTTCTATCTAAGATAAGGAATACGTCGGAGGAACATCCCATCGAAAGAACGTTACAAGGTAAGAGTAACTAGTTCTTCTCTAGATTGCTTTTCAACTAGAACTGTGTTGGTGCACCTACTTCTTATAACCACCTTTTCCTTCCCACTTTTTTAAATATGTTTATTTTAAACCAAGGCAGGACAAATTATCAAAGACATTGCATGAAAACACACCCATAACGTTACACTTGTGAACCATACCCCACCTCCCCCTCCCTATCCCGGAGCACCCCCCCCCCACCCCCCCGACCTCCAGCAACTCTTCCCCAGTCCCCATGTTCCTCGGGGACGGTTGAGGCCCCTGCCGCTCAGGTCGGTTCCCCATCTTTTAGGGTCCATCGTGTGTTAAGCGGTTTAAATGTCAAAGTGGGGAAGCAGCGATCATAGTCCATCACCGGGGCCCAGATATTCTGGAAGCGGTGTAGCACCCCCGCTCTTGCCGCTTTCACTTTTCCCGCGATTAGGATGTTCCATAGTTTGCCCTACCAGTGGGCTATGCAGGGGCCATCCGGGGTCGTCCAGAAGCGGGCCAGGACAGTTTTACCTGCCAGGAGGCATTGCGTTATCAGTTTCGCTCTGTTCCCTGAGTGGGGATAGGATCCGGGGGTTGGGACCCCCAAGAGGACCGTTTCGGGTTACAGGGTGAGAGACCGCCCTGTAATTTGCTCAATCCTCTCCAAGCATCATTCCCAGAATTGCCGGATTTTTGGGCACGACCACCACATGTGAAAAAAGGAGCCCGGCTGAGAGCATCCCCTCCGCGGATTCATGTGGTGTAGTCTAAGGGGGTCGAAGTACCAGCGCAGCATGAGCTTATATGCACATTCTTTATTGGTGATGCAGGTGGAAGCGGAGTGGGTGCGTGTTCAGATGTCCACCCAGGTCTGGTCGTCAATCGGGTGGCCCAGATCGGCCTCCCATTGGGCCATGCACCGGGTTTTAGAGATTGAGAAGTCTCTTAGGAAGCGTCTATACAGTGAGGAGATCCTGCCGCGGGCTGGGAGATCCTTGAGCGTTAGTTCTAAGGCGGTGAGCGGCCGCGTGGCAGCCTGGAGGGTCTGAGGTTGTGAGCACCAGTGGCGGAGCTGGCAATAGGTAAACCTGTCCTCTTCCTGGAGCCGGAACTCGGCCTTGCATTGTTCAAAGGTGCGGGGGGTGTTCCCCACATATAGCTGCTCCAGTGTTTCGAGGCCGCCTTCTATCCAGTTCCGGAAGTTGCGTGGATGCATCCCTTGCGTAAAATTCGGGTTGAGGAAGATCGGGAGAGGGGGCTTTGGCCTCTGGGGATTCCCTTTTGTTTTAGAGCCCAGTCCCAGGAGGTTAGGGTGTGCTTGGTGGTCAGTAGTAGGTTGGCCCAGTGCACTCTCCGGGCGGGCTGAATGGGTGGGAGGAATCTGAGGGGGAGCGGAAGCTGGGCTTGCTCCAGTTCTACCCATCTAGGGCGGTCTGAGAGTATCTGCCAAGTCCGAACGTGAACCAACTGTGCTGCTGCCCTGTAGGCCCGCAGGTCATGGACCCCCATTCCCCCCATCCTGGAGCTTCCAGTAAGCGTTTTAAGGGGAATTCTGGCTTTCTTGCCTTTCCATATAAACTTCAACATTTTCCTCTGAAGATCCTGGAGTGCTGCGTTCAGGATCGCCACTGCAAGGGAGGAACACGCGTAGAGGAATCTTGGGAGTAGTTTCATCTTGGCGGCCGTAATCCGGCTCATTAGCGAGATTTCTTTAGTGGCCCAGCGCTTTAGATCCTCCTCCAGTTCCCGGAACAAGCTGGGGAAGTTGCCCTGGTAAGTGTCTCGCGGGGCCGCCGTGATGTGGACTCCCAAATAGGGAATAGATTGTTTCTTCCAGGCGATTGGGCATAGCCTCGAGAGGGCTTCTTGCTCTTCGCGCTGGAGGCCGACGCCCAGGGCCACCGATTTGGCGAAGTTAACTACGAAGCCGGTAACCTTCCCAAAATTAGCCAATTAGCCCAGGGCTTGTTCTGCCGAAATGATGGGATCTGAGAGCGACAGAAGCACGTTGTCAGCGTACAACGCAATCTTGTGCTGCGATGACCCTACTTGAGGGCCTCTAATGAGCTTGTTCTGCCTGATTCTCTGGGCGAAGGGTTCCATAGTCAATGCAAAGAGAAGGAGTGACAGAGTGCAGCCCTGCCTCGTCCCGCAGGTCATAGAGATTGGAGCGGATAGGGCACCATTGATCCTCAGGAGGGTTTTGGGAGATTTATAGTGGGCCATTATCATAGCTCGGATGGTTGGGCCAAAGCCCAAGGCCGCCAAGGTGAGTTCCATAAATGTCCAATCGACTCTGTCAAAAGCTTTAGTGGCATCCAGGGCCATCAATGCCAGGCCCTGGGAGCTCCGGTGGGCTATTTCGACCAGGTTCAGGGTATGCCTGATGTTGTCCCCTGCTGCTCTGTTCCGGATGAAGCTCGTTTGATCAGGGTGGATTATGGTCGGGAGGATGTGTGATAGGCGATTGGCCAGGATCTTCGAGTAGAAGTTGGCATCTATGTTCATCAGGGCGATTGGTCTGTATGAGGCTGGGTCTCGGGTCTTTTCCTGGCTTGGGGAGTAGAATTGTCATAGATTCCTGCATGGATGGGGTCAACGTGCCTGTTTCTTTGAACGAGTTGAAGAGCGACACCATGGTGGGGATTAAGTGGGGTTTGAAGATCTTGTAAAATCTTGGGGAGAAGCCGTCTGGGCCCGGGGCCCGAGCCTTCAGAGACTTGATAGCTTCATCGACCTCCTCGGCGGTGATTGGGGCCTCTAGGCTCTCTCTCATTGCAGCGGGCAGCTGAGGCAGGGCCGCTCCCCGCAGGTACTCCCGCTGTGCAGCCCGGTCTCGTGGGGGCACGGTCATCACTTGGGTGATGTGATCCGTGGCCAGCTGTTGTTTCTCCTGTTCAGAGTAGTGCATCCTTCCTTGTGGGTCGCGTAGTCCTGCAATCGTATTGGAGCACCTTGCTTTGGCCAGTTTGGCTACGAGAAATTTGTTAGCTTTATTGTTTTTGACGTAGTACAGTTGCGGGTCTTGGCCATTAGTTGCGCGTGTTCCTCGTAGTTGGCTTCAAGTTTTTTGCTAGCTGTGTGGATTGCATGCTGCGTTTTGGGAGACCACCCCTTCTTCTTCTGCGTCTCCTCTGCTTCCTGCAATTCCTCCTCGAGGGCCAGCCGGGTTTGTCAGCGGTTCCGATGGAAGGCCGCCCCTTGCGCTATCAGGGCCCCCCTGATCACAGCCTTCATGGCATCCCAGTTGTTGGCGGGGGAGGTGTCCGTGACTAGGTTTTCCTCCAGGAAGTTTTTGATTGTGGATGCGATTCTGTCCCTGACCAGCATGTCGTTAAGAATCGGATCGTAGAGTGACCAGCTGCGTGCGGGGTTGGCTCCGGGGTTTTGGGTGCGAAGTTCCATGATTATTGGTGCATGGTCAGACAGAATTCTCAGGCCGATGGAGACCTCATTAGCATATGCGAGAGTCTGGGGCGAGGTTAAGAGGAGGTCAATCCTTGAGAACATACGGTGAACGTGGGAGAAAAAGGAAAAAACTCTTTCAATCCAGTGAAGCACCCGCCATGCATCTATCACATCAAGAGTTCTAAACAGACGTATAAGTCTGAGGGCCAATGTGAAATCTCCCGTAGTAGAGGGGATGGGATTTGTCTTTGGTGGGATCCGGAACCCCATTGAAGTCTCCCGCCACTGTTTGGCCCTCTGTGAACCCTGTGAGGGAGGCGCCCAGAGCATCGTAGAAGTCTGCTTGGCCCGAGTTGGGGGCGTAGGCCGAGAAAAAGGTGAAGAGGTCCCCCATCAGGATGCATTTGACCGCTACGAAGCGGCCTTCCGGGCATGAGCTTGAGTCCAAGATCTGAGGGTTTAAGTCTTTCCTAAAGAGAATTGCTGTGCCCCCCCTCTTGGTTCCCCCTGAGGCAAAGAATTGGTGAGAAAATAGATGTGAGCGGAGGCGCCCAAAGTCTGCCGGGAGGAGGTGGGTCTCCTGGAGCAAGGCCACTCCGGACCCATCGTCTTGTAGCTTTTGTAGAATCGACTTGCGTTTCAGGGAGCATTCAGCCCATTGACGTTTAGGGAGAGGCATTGCAATGTCTGGTGCTCAGGAGCCTGTGTCCCCTCCGAGGAATGGACCGGCGGGAGGGGGGCAGGGGTCAGGCTAACATCCGTTGCCATAGGTGAGGGCTAAAAATGGTTTGTCCTGCTCTTGGGGTTTTAACAAGGGCCCCCAACAGGGGGGCAATTTTATAACTGGCGGGGTAGGCAGCATTGTATGTGCAGCTAGACCCCTGGCCAACAGGGCCAATCGAGTCGATCAAATAACTTGGGTTTCCAAGGACATGGAGATGGTACGAACCTTGGAATGGGCATGAACCGTGGGTGAGGCCTGCCGTGTTGAGAAGCGAGGTTGGCGGCTAAATCGGGCATAAGTTGGTGATACAGACGTTTGGCACTTTGACCATGGGGGCCTCCCCGGGTCCCGTGGGGGATTCCCGGGGAGTGTCTATCGCCTCTTGTTGCTGTGGGCGGCTCTTGACCCTGAGGCACGTCCCGGCCGCGGGTCCGCCATGGCATCCGGAGTCCCGCCCAGGTCCGAATTCGCTGAGGCGGCCTCCTCAGGGCTGGTCGGGCACATGATCCTGCTGGCGTCTTCCAGGTGGCTAATCCTTCGTAGAGTGCCATTATACGAGAATTGCAAGGCTGTCGGGAAGAGCCACCTGTATCGAACCTGTCACTCTTGGGGGAAGGTGGCCAGGGGTCGGAGTGCTTTTCTCCTCTGGAGAGTTAGGAGCGAGAGGTCTTGATAGATCTGGAGCGACTCGTCCTGGAAGGAGATCTCGCCCTGGGAGCGACTGATGGCTGAGATAGCCTCTTTCGTGGAGAAGAAGTGGACCCTAGTGATAACATCTGGGGGGGGGGGTCCGAGGCAACCCCCTGACGTGGGCGCAGCCTGTGGGTGCGGTCAAGGAGTAGTAAGGATTTGGCCATCTCTGGAAGGAGGGCTTGGAAGAAGTCCCCTACATATTCCGCTAGCTTTTTGTCCGGGACTGAAGATGGGATTCCCCGGATTCGGAGGTTGTTGCGGCGTGCCCAATTTTCCAAGTCCTCCTGTTTATACTCCAAGATTTCGCACTTATCCTGCAGGGCTCTCACTGCTTGTTGGATCTCCCCCAGCGTGGATGCCTGATCCTGGGAACGGTCTTCGATCTCCCCCAGCCTCTGCTCCACCTCCGTTACTCTGTGGTCGGTTTACTCCATTTTGGAGGAGAGTTCAGACATGCAGGATCTAAATTCAGCTTTAATATCTGCCATAAAAGCTAGCAAGTCCTTCCTGGTGGCCGGGGGGTCCCCTCCCTCTTGGTGGGTCTGTGCCGGGGGGCTTCAGAGGTCAGGTTTCTTTCCTTTATCTGAGGCGGTAAGCATGGTGGCTATGTCCCTGTGTTTGCTAGCCCTTGTTTGCTTAGACATGGTGGTTGGGCTCCGGGCTGTAGATTAGGTGGGGAGGCCTCTAGGTGCGCCTCCACCCAGATGGCACCTATGGTTCTGGGACGAAGGGTCCGAGGACTGCTGGTGCGGCGCCTCCGGGGAAGAGGAATCAGGCTTGGGTGGTGCGGTGGGCCGGGGCGCCCCAGGAATGAGAGGGTCGGGGGACGAGATATCCCCAGATTGGGGGCGAGCCTGGACATAGAATGCAGGCTCCTCCGCCTGAACGCAGGTCTTCTTGAGGGTCCGACGGGTCAGAGTGCAGCAAATGTGATCTGGTGGCCAGGGCACGCTGAATTGTTGGAGTAGTTTGCTGGCAAAGGGCAGGATAGGGCCTTCGTGTTATAGTTGTGTCAAGGGAGAGGCGAGGCCTCCATTCTGCTGTCCGGGGAGCACGAGATCAATTGGCGGCGCACCCCAGGAGGCAGAGGGGGCAGGCCGCGTGGATCAGCGAGCCCCCTCCGGGCTGGATCCTGTGGTGTTGAGGGTCCGGAGAGCAGGTAGTGCCAGATGAGGCTAGGAGGTCCTTTGAGTGGTGGTGATGGCCCAGGCCGGCCCCCGCTTTTTAACAGCAGCGGAGGGAGGCAGGGCCCTTGCCGTGTAGCCTGGGAGCAGGTTCTGGATAATCCCCACTCGAGTCCGGGGAGAGGAGAGAGAGAGAGAGAGAGAGAGAGAGAGAGAGAGAGAGAGAGAGAGAGAGAGAGTGTCCAATGCGAGGGAAGCCTCCAGGGACGCCCAGGGGGTACAAGGGGGGGTGGCCAAGGTGTGCACCACACTATCACCTAGCCAAGAGAGTCACAGCCCCCCCCCCTGGGAGCCCCCCAGCCGGTCTCACCTGTAAGCGCAGGAAGCGCCATGTCTTCGTTGATGCTGCCGGTGCTTCCCCTCATCCCGAGGGCCTCGCCGCGAGGCGATGAGACGGCCGCCTCCGAGGAGCCGCTCCACACGGTGCTGGTGTTGGGGCCGGCGTTAGGGCTCCTCCCATATGGCTCGGGCCCCCGCCAGGGCGCTCGCTGTCAGTGTGCCCCCGGCCCCCGCCGTCCAGGGCACGCCGCACACAGCCGGCCACACAGGGCCCGCAGGGGGCTAGCAGGGTTCCCCACGTCGGCTCCGGGGATTCCCCTCCCCTGCCGAAAGAGCGTCCGCCATCTTGGACGCCAGGATCGGGCCTGGGACTCGTCGCCTCAAAGTGGATTATCCGGCCCAGCGGGAGTATTAAGCTTCCAGAGTCGAGCTGCAGGCGCCCAAGATGTTCCGATAGCGCCAGGAGTCGGGATGGCCCGCTCAACGATTAAAGCCACATATTTGTGCAAAACACGGCGGGCCTCGCACGGGTGGCCTCAAGAGAGCAGCTGCATCGGTGGCGCTCCAAGCCACGCCCCCTTCCTTCCCACTTTTATTACCTGTGAAGTGCCATTTTGCTCGGTTTTCATTTAAGTATTCTTTATGCTAAAGAACTGCCTTGCCTAAACTTGTTCACAAATTTATGGGAAGTGTTGCTAGGGTGTGTAAGAAGATATTTCTGTATAACTTGTGCTTTCCCTCCCTTGTGAGAAATTGGTAGAGTGCCTTTGGTGTTTGGTTTTCACTGTGCCGTTTTGCTCAGTTTTCACTCTGGTTCACTTGGTCTACAATTTAACTAGGGAGTTGTGTATACTTTCTTTGACTGAATTTAACTTGCTTAATAACTGTGATAAATGTGTTTAACTAGAAGTGTGTAAAATAAATATATATATTCTTTTTAATACAATGCTTTGGTCAGTGTTTCCTTTTGCCATAGTGCTGTAGCCCTATTGTGGAAACCCTGAATACTGCTCATCTCCCCCTTGAGATAGGTCTGACCGCTCAGCCACAGCTACCAACTAAATCTTTGTGGTACAGACTGATACCAAAAGGTATTTGTTGCTCTCACCTGTAGTCCTAATCTTCTGTTGTGCTCCCTAAGGGAACTGCACAGGATTCTGCCTAACACTCCTTCACGTCAGTGAGCATTTAACCCCTGTCTAATTGTTCAGTATTCTATGCAGCTTTGTTTTTTAAATACCTAGATGTTTGTTCATATGCATTTAATTATTCTACCATGGGCTGACGACATTCTGAATCTCGTTTCATGTTAAGGGAATTTTCTAGCTTTTATCTTAAATCAATAAATTAAATCAATGATGGGGCGTGGCCAGCAGGCGAGGGATGCAGTCGTAGCCCTCCGGAGCTCCTGCCTGTATAAATCCTGATAATACAGCCTGAGGTCCGGTAACGGAAGATCCATCACCATCTGAACACTGGACGATCCATTTGGGTTAGGTTCCAACGCGTGAATGGCCTCCAGGATGGCCACCACCTGCTGAAACCAGAGCTGGGGTAATTCGAGCCCAGCCCGCCTGGCGATAGAACCAGAGCGACCCTGCCAGAGCCCCTAACATAACAGGCGGCAAAAGTCTCCCTCAATCCAAACCCAGATTCAAGCAGAGATCATCAGGAGCTGAAGGTGGCCCGGGACTGCGAAGGTGGTATAGCCGACACACTAGGCAGTGCAGAGAGGCGGGAACAAGAGGCCCAGAGTAGACCCAACACCACATCAGCAGATTCCGGCCGGCAGATGTAGCCTCCCGCCCGAGAGTAAAGAGCAGGCTCAAGGCACTGCAGGAAGAGGTGCCTGGGCACCCCCACCTGGAGTTCACAGGCTCCTGGATTGCTCAGAAGATCCTGCTAATGAGGAGAGGTCCTCCTTCCAGTGGATAAGGGACAAGAGCGGGAGGAGATGCCGACAAGGGAACACTGACTGCCGTGAGGGAGAGCGGCAAGGGCGGTGGTTGTGACCAGAGAACGGGGCTGAAACGAGACTCCTGCAGGCGTAGCGGCACCATAAACCCACCTGTGTCTGCATTCTCCAGGGAGTGCTGCAGGAGAGATGGGGTCTCCCCCAAAGACCCACTGGGTAACTGGGAGCTGCAGCATATACAAGAGACAATGGAGCAGAAAGGCCTGATGCACTCCCGAGGTGTCATGATGCCTACCTCCGGGGACCCAGACCAAGTCCAGTAACCCCGGAAGCAGGCATCAAGTCATCCCAAGCCAGCCCAACAACCCCTGCTAGGGGCTATTTGGGTGCAGTCCTGGCGCCTATGGCGCCAGGCTCATATGGAGAGTCAGTCCTGGCGCCATAGGCGCCAGGCTCATAGATTAAAACGTACCTGATGCAGACCATGCTGCAAACTTATCTGATGCAGACCATGCTGCAAGAGCTCCAAGCCCAAAGAGGCTTGGAAGGGACTACTTTACCTAGGGACTATTTTTCTACTCGGGTGGGGCTGGGGAGGAATACTTACCTGGGACTACTTTGGAGGCTATTTAAACCACGCCCGAAGAGCAGCACACGCTTTGCGTTATCCTGCATCCAGCAGCGTAACGCTCACCGTGCCTGCAAGTCTGCATCCAGTCTCCTGCCACGCCCGCCTCGAGTTTGGAGCTCCTAGAAAAAGGGAGAAAGAAGGAGAAAAAGTTAGAACCAGAGCAATACCTTTGATCCTTACCTGAATTCCCGATCCATCACGCCTTCGAGCTGGAAGAAAGACGCTATTTTATGCGCGTCGCCTCGCCTGCTGCAGCGCCGCGCTGACCTCACTGGCCTTCGCAGCATCTTCACATTCCAACGCATCCTCCTGCATGTTCCCGCCGCACTCCGGCACCTAAGGAGAAGACAAGAACAGCAAGGTGAGCCAAGGGAATACACAGAGGAATATTAGTTACCCCCCGATAGACTTACCTGATTTTACCACCGGGGGTACTATTCCTCTTCATGGGTCGGCACAGCTTCCACTGCATCTTTTCCGAACCCCAGCCCCTAAGGGGAAACAAAAGGACAGCAAGGTGAAACAAAGGGACTAACAAGGGGAACCCTCCTCACCGCAATAGACTTACCTGATTTTACCACCGGAGGTATTATTCCCCGAGACTTCAGACTTTCTCTCAGTGCCTGAAGGGAAAAAGCAACAGTTTACATATTGACATTATTTTATCGAACTGAGTTGGATAATACAAATCCTTACCAGAATATTACCGGTTGCCACGAGGAACTCTTCACTAGGGTCAAGCTGCAACCTGCAAGGAATCGGACAAGAGTGAAAGTCAGGCATTTGAACTCTTACAAACTACATACTTACGGCGTCTTGCCGGGAATCTCGAGTCAATATTGTTCTGGAACTCACCAATTCCTTCAAGCCAGTGAAGCAACTGGTTATCTACACGCCCCTGCGCTCAATGCAGGATGGAGAGCTCATCTTCTCAAACCCTCAGGTGAGACTGTAAGAGGGGACATCAAAGGTGATCGGTGGGGAGAACAGCGGGGGTGGGGGGATTTACGCGCAACTCCACGGGTGGTTAATTCCCTTTCTCCATTTGCAGAAGAATATTCCTACGGGCCAAGCAAACGAAGCTAGGTGGGCCAGTCCAGTCCGTCATCTCGGCCCTACGCGTCACATTGCTGGAGACCGCAGCTGTCCAGTTCAGATCGACGCCTCTGTGGGAGCCAGGTGAGTGTAACACGAGGCGGGAGGAAGAGGCACCACAGTCACACAAATAAAAGAACACGGGGGAATCCCAACAGATGCACATTTTGGCGCAGCCCTCCTGGACAGCAGTGCCGTGTTCTTCCCAAAGCCATAAGCAGGGGTTTGGCAAGAACAAGGCCAAGCAAGAGCTTCGCGGCTGTCGGCCTGTCCTCTCCAGAGCCATCGTGGGAGCCAACCAGTTGCCAAGCCAGCAAAATACAGGCAGGAGAGGCCCACACTCGCTGAGACTACTTAGCCAAAGCCCTGGGCCCATAGGTACATACCACTGGGCACAGATTAAACGCAGTGAGGCGGCAAGCCCATATACAACTACCTTAGGAGAGTTTCCCCCACTGTGCCCATCTGCGACTTTCTATTCCCCCCCACCCACTTCCCCTGGGAAACACACTTCGTAAGAAAATAGAGTGCAAAGGAAGACCACCAAAGATGAATTCTTTTACGACGCCGGGCATGTGATCAGAGGCCCCCACACCCGCAGCTTTTCCTACAGCGCGGGCAGACTTTGACTTTGGAGGCAAGAATTTCGGAGGTACAGAATTGCAGGACAGCGTTGGAACTGCAGATTGCCCTCTATGGGGAAGAACAATGAAAGGAGGAGTCTGACATTAGAGTGACTACAGCAGAGTCAGAAATACAAACACTCAAGCAGCAAGTATCTCAGCTAATGCAGACAACAAAAATACTAACGGTACGAGCAGACGACGTGGAGGGCTGCTCTCGCAGGAACAATGTGAACATTATAGGCCTCCCCGAGGGGCGAGGAATGAGAATCTATGGAGCTCTTCTTAGAGGCATGGCTTCCAAGCAAACTGGGTTCCAGGGACCTCTCAAAATGGTTTGCAGTGGAGCGGGCCCCCCATGTTCTGGCGCACAAGGCGCCACCAGGTGCCCGGCCCTATCAGTCATATCGTGAATATTCAATTATAGGGACTGTGATGCTATTTTACAGATGGTCAGACAGGCCTGCCCGATTATTAGGCAGAAACCTGTGCAGTTCCCTCTGGGACCACTGCAAAAGATTTAAGACTACAGGTGGTTGGCAGTAAACCCAATTGGTAGCAGTCTGTACCACCCAGATTTACCTGGTAGCTGTGGCTGAGCAGTCAGACTTCTCTCAAGAAGAGTTAGGCAGTATACAGAGTATTCACAATAGGTCAAAAGAACACAGTAGAACAAGCAAACACTGACCAGAGCTTGGTGTAAAAGAGATATAATTATTTATTTAAAAACACATCTAGTTAAACACACTGGCACCTAATATTAAGCAGTTCAAAAACACGGTCACTAAAAGATATACACTCCCTTCAACGATTATTAGACAAGTCTTAAGTAAAGCAACACTTATTTTCAGACAGCGGTGAGCGCTTAACGAAGATGGCACTCTAATCACTCGGTTTAAAAGGGAGAGAAAGGCAGAGCAAGGATAGAAACAGATCCCAACACTTTCGCAAGAACACAGTAGGAGAAGAAGGCAGATTAAAACCATAAAGTCAAAGTCAAAAAGGCCGGACCCACTTAAAGAGGCTCCGGACGAAATGTGTCCAAGGTCACATGGTTGAAAGTGCCCAAAAGTCTCGCAAAAGTTTCAGAAAGAGTTGGACCAAAAAGAAAGGGACCAGTTAGATGGTCAAGGCGGCCAGCCCAGTCCAGAAGGTTAAGGGGTTATTTTTACCTTGTAGCAATCTTTAGAAAGGGAGGCCTGGCGGACACGGTACCTTAAAATGGTGAGAATGCTCCAGCGGGGGCAGTTGTTCCTGGCAGCGGGTGCAATTTGGTGCTTCGTCCGGGGGAAGAAAGGATCTCGTCGTGGAGGAAAACATGAGTCCGTTGCACTGCCAGGGAAGAAACCAGCCGCGGAGTTCTCAATTAAAAGGAGCGGTCCTTTTATTCGCGGTCCAGTGGTAAGTGGCTATCCGGTTGCCGGGGTGCTTGGCACGGGCAATTCGACCACGAGACGTCCTGGGATGCGAGCAAAAAAAGGTAAACTGGTTGTGCCCACCAGTCAAGGGAAGAAGCCTCTCCAGCCGGGAAATCTCCTCTGTCGTTGGGAAGTGGTGAGTCGGTTCAGCAGGGCTCCATCGGTGGTGTCGTCATAGCAGGCTGGCTCAGCTTCTCCCTCGTCGGATTTTCAAGTCCTGTGGCGACTTCTGAAGTTCCAGTCCCAAAAGCCCTGCTTTTATGCAAGAAACCCCCATTCATTCTGCCTAGCTGTCAATCAAACATGCTAAGTGGTGAGCGGGGTGGCTCACCACTTGGGCCAATCACGCAAGAGTGCGACCTGAGTTGGCAAGGCAACTTAGTCCAAGGTGCCTAAAACCCCTCCCAAACCCCTTGTGGTACCCAGACAGAGTGGACCCCTTTGGAGGGCTTCTGTGTAGAAGCCCGCCAAAAGTGGAACAAAGGGCTCGACCTTTGGTTTGGAGTTACAGAGGCGAACACAAACGCCATTTTAAAACCGGGTTCTGGCAGAAAATACCAACCGGTGAATTAATATTAAATAAATAAACCGGCGCTATGTTAGAGGCTATGTTAAAAAAGTATTAGCCTCGAACAATGGGAAAATCCCATAGAGGTATATTCGCGGTTGAATATAAAAAGTAGTATCTACTGCCACCAGCCAAAACTCGACGATGGGGGACGGGATAGTGCCCCCTCGAACAACAGACCCAGGGGCAATCGAATTGCCCCTACCAGTGCGTTCACAATATGATGGTTTGTACTGGTTCTGTTAGTAATTTGGGACTAGTAAAGCCAGTGGTGACTTTACATGCCCTGGGAGATAGTCAGTCCCAGGGTATGGAGTCTATGGTGGGGGGTCACTATGACACCCCGGTGTTACTGCACGGAGGGTGCTGTGTAACACACATAGAAAAAACATATGAGACTCTATGGAGCAAAAGACCCCGTAGCCCATGAAACACATTAACATTCAAAGGAACACCACAAATCATGTCCAAGAGTGGGGGAAAAAAGAGTCTCACTCTTGGCAGGAGAAAAAAACAAACTCCAGAAATCCAGCAAAGCTGCTGGGGGACTCACTAGGTTAGGAAATTCAGCCTAAACAGAGAATTCTCCCTAACACCGATATGCAGATGCTACGGCTCAGTCCTAATATTCCCAGACTACATGACACAGGTTCAGAACCAGAAACAACACTTCGAAGAAATAAAATATACCCTAAGGGATAACAGAGTGTGTTACATGCTCCTCTATCCAGCCAGGTTGAAGAAAAATTGGGCAATTAACACTGGTTCTGTAATTCCCCAGAGGAAGCCTCGCACTGGTGGGAGACAGGGGGCGGGGAGGGGAGATGGTCCACCGGATCTCCAACGGGCCACGGGAAACGTAACATCCCCCCTTCTCAGTAGTCCACTGGGAGACCAGGCCCAGATCGCGGTGGGCACATCACAGAGAAGTTCGAAGGGAGAAAGATAACAGTGGCAAAAGATGGCACCCTGGAGATGAAATGTGAGGACACCGGAGAGGGGACAGGCAAGACCACTCAGTCAAGCCTATGGAGAGGATTCAACAAAACGGGTGGGGGTCCTCCATCCTGAACACTTGAATTCGAGACTGCACAGGGGTTGGGACCCAGACTCTGAGACACTGCGGAGGGACATAGCAGAGACTAGCAGCCCGCAGACTAGCAAGCTCCCTGATAACTCTCCTCATTATGAAAGAGGGAGAGGGGCGCCAGTCCCAAATGCAGGTAGTCTATCGACCTTCCCGGGTGGTGGAGGGCACGACTGGCTGACAGGCGCCTACAATGCAGGTATTTCACACAAAAACCCTCACGTTGGAGGGGAAGTTCCAGTTTGTTTCTCTTGATGTAAAGGTTGACCTGTTCTGGGGTATGGGGAAGAGGTACAGGGAAGGGAGAGTATGGGGAAATGTTGTACATTGGAGACAGCTCATTTATGAGTCCCAAGAAACAATCACAATGACTCCAAATGACACGTCAAGGGAACATAGAAGAGGGAAATGGGATGGCGAGTAACTGGTAGGGGAGTGGGGGAGGGTCAATTTCCAACGAATGGCAGGGCACGAGACAGGCAGTATCATCAAGCCGGAGGGGCGGAAGCGGGACAGCCGATCTGAGAGTCGGGGATGTCTCACATAAAATGTGACCCCTCACATTAATAACTTGGAATGTGATAGGGATGGTTCAACCTAAGAAAAGAAGGGAGCTATTGGGCTCTCTGAAGAGATGGGGGTACACGTGGCATTGTTGTGAGAGACACACCTGACAAGGCCAACATTTGAAAAGGTAGACCCGGCATGGGGAGAATGTATGGTTCACATTTTTCCACCTACTCAAGGGGTGTCCTAACGTGGACAGCTAGGTGGACCCCACTGCATGTCTCTAAAGCTATTTGGGATGAAGAGGGGAGGACATTAGTCCTTCTGGGCACCCCGGAGGGAAGGGAGATCAGTATTGTAAACTTCTATGCCCCAAACATAGACGACGACTTATACTTCCCAGGGGTGGTAACACTGCTAGGGGGAACACATGTATAGGGAGACGGTATGGGGGATATTTGAATTACCCACCATACTCACAACTGGACAGGTCAGGGCCTGGGGCATCCTATAAGCCAATGGCGGTGCAGTCCCTGAGAAAAGCCACATTGGACCTCCACTTGATAGACTTGCAGAAAGGTGAAGATGAGGGCTTCTCCTTCCTTCCCCATGGCACTCACTCTCACATTGATCTTCTATGGGGAGAGATCACTTTATGGAATATGGGGATGCCGTTTATCTGGGCAAAACACTGTCAGACCACACCCCCATGCGGACCACTCTGGTATGGGGGAAGAGAAGAGGGGTGATACCCTTGTGAAGGCTTAGGGTGGAAGCACTCAAGGGCGGGGTCTTTAGAGAGGGCATAAAATAGGCAATTGATGAATATTTTGACCTCAACAAAAACTTGGTGAAGGACTATGGGCTAATGTGGGACTATTCGGGGGAAGTTTATAGCTACCACCCATGGTGTGAGGAGAGGACTGAGCTTCTATCACGCTTAAAAGTCTATGAAGCAAGAATACAGGGGTTGGAGAGCGATGTAGCTCAAAGTTCATCCTGCGGGGCACAGCTACTAAGAGCAAGGGCGGCGAGAGTCGAGGCACAGGAGAGCTTAAGGAATCACGATGATGCTCAATATATTCACCGGATTCACAGGGAAGGGGATAAAGCGGGACGGTTACTAGCCTGGCTTCTCAAACAGGACCACCAGAGAGAGATAGTACTCGAATAGTCACAGACGAGGCGGAGTAGATAAAGCAAGCCGGGATTAATAAGGCATTCTAGGACTTCTATACAAGTCTATATACAAGTAGGGGACCCCTGGATATGGGGATTATGGCGGATGTACTAGACCAAGCCCACTTGCCAAAACTAATAGCGGTAGAGGAGTTAGAGGGTCCAAGGACTTTGGAGAGGAATAAGGGCAGCGATTGCCTCTTTGGGAACTGGGAAATCACTGGGAGGGGACTGCCTCCCTACAGAATATTATGTGGAATACGTGGATCTCATGGCTCCCAAACTGAAAAAATTCTGAGCATTCCTTTCAGAGTGGCAGGCTGACGGAATCAATGCTGAAAGCAATAATCGTGGTGCTAGTGAAGCCAGTGAATATCCCACACAGATGCAAATCCTACCGTCCCATCTCGTTACTCAAAGTGGATGGGAAAATCCTGGGCAAGGTTCTAGCCAGCAGGCTGTCAAAGCAAATCAGGGGGCTGCTGCATCATGATCAGTGTGGCTTCGTAGAGGGGAGAAACACTACAATTAATTTGAGGTGTCTGCATCATGTCCTCGAGAACGTGGAGGATGAAGACAGAGAACTAGCAGTGGTAGCTATATAAGCCGTCAAAGCGTTTGATTCAGTGGAGTGGAAGTGGCTCTTTCAGATGCTGACTATAATAGGTGTAGGTCCGATCATGCAGCGATGGAAAAGACTAATGCACCTTGGCCCTCTAGTGAGGGTAAAGGTGGACGTTGAGATTTCCCCCAAGTGGCAGCTGGTGCGGGGTATACAGCAGGCTGCCCCCTCTCTCCCATCCTGTTTACCCTCGCACTGGAACGCCTTGCAAATATCTTTAGGGACCAATTGCGAGATGCAGGAATCGTGGTGTTTGGGCAGGTACATGACATTTCCTTACATGCGAACAATATCCTCTTTGATGTCCACAACCCGAGCCTGCACATTCCATACATGATGGAAGTAATGATTAATGTGGGACAACTGTCAGGCTTCTGCATTATCAGGGATAAATCGGTCACATTCTTCCTGGGCTCCTTGAGAGAGAATGCGCATGCACACCTACCGGACGTGGAATTACAGTGGTAACCAGAATCCTTTAAATGCTTGGGCATACAAATTCACCACAACCCTGCAGACACATTCAAATTTAACGTGGGCAGTGCGATTACGGACCTAGAAGACAGAGTCAAGTTCTGGAGAAGGTTACCCCTCTCACCCATGGGGAAAAATAGCAGTCTGCAAGATGATCATCCTGCCCCAGCACACGGCTCAGGTATGGAAAGAACACGCATGGAGACCTGTTTTTGGGGGGTCCTCCTAATGACGTTCGCAGTCCGGGTCCAAAAATACCATATGCCGTAGGGACAGTTTTAAAATTGTGCACAGCTAACGATGGTCCTAACGGGCCAGTGGGAGTCCTTACCGGATGAACCCCCGGTCACCCCGGTTCTCCAAGCCATCCTTACGATGGGAACAGAGCGGCCTGCGGTCAAAAGGCTGTATGCTGCACTCCACGATAGCGTGACACCGCACCCCCCTAAAAGTTAAGGAGAAGTGGCAACGGGATTTGGAAAGTGGTCCAAGGTCTGTGATAAGATTTCAAAGGTTTCGCGTAATGCCCATTTTAAGCTAATTCAGTTTAACATTATACATCGGGCATACATGACGCCACAGAAGTTGCACACGATAGACTCAAAAGCCCCACACACTTGTCGGGATGTAATGGAGAGTCAGCAGATGTTTGGCTCACGGTCTGGGTATGCCCATATATTGTACCTTATTGGCAGGCCGTGATAGAGAAAGCCAATGAATTATTAGGAAGACAGCTGGAATGTACACCTCGCGTATGCTTACTGGGCCTGGTCCCAGAGGGAGTGGGGGGGTGGGAGGGCGATCAAAAGAAAGGAAAGGAAGCACTAGGACAAAATTGCTGCTTTTAAAAATATATATATTTTTATTGTTATTATTAAATGGTTGGAGCATACATTGTTAAAAATATAACACAAGGAACCCATCATCATCTTTGGGTGGGTGGCCTTAGTCATATCCATCCCTTAGTTCATACTAAGTATGGCCACTCCCCAGGAAAAGCTGTTCATTCCCCCCCCTCCCACTCTTTCCCAAGATGGGTCACTTCCCCAATGTTGCTCTTGTCATCTGTTCACTCCCGGGCATAAGTATAGCCGTGCTAGGCGGGGTTTGTAGGTTAATGGTAGATCTTTAAGGTCATATTGCAGTAGTGGCGCCCAGATCAAATAGAATTGATGGAGTTTCCCATCCCTCGCCACAGTCACTTTTTAGCCACCAGCACATCCCAGACCTTGATCCACCATAGGACTTTGTCCGAACCTTCCACTGATTCCCAGTGTCAGGCAATGGTGATGTGAGCCGCCAGCAACAGTGGTGTTAGCAGCTTGGCACGCGTCCCGGATTTCGGATATATGTACTCAAGTGGGGCGCCTAGCTGTAAGATCTTTGGGCAGACTGGGAGTTTGGTATCTGTGATAGCAGCTATAGTTTCCACAGTAGTATTACCAGAACAGGCGGATCCGGGGACAGTCCCACCACAAGTGGAAGTACGAGCCAAGAGACCTGCAGTTTCGCCAGCACTTAGGGGGAATTCTGGCCTGGAAGCGATGTATCTGCGCTGGTGGATAATGCCACCGGAACTATAGTTTTAAGGCGCATTCCTTTTTTGTCACACACCTGGATGATGAGTGACCTCTGGCCCAAATATCTTGCCAGTCAGCATCGTCCAATTAGAGGCGTAGGCCTGTTTCCCATCGGGACATATTGTCTGGTCTATGGGGGGGTTAGCAGATTGTCCCTTAACAGTAATTAGAGATCCCACCCTTGCCTATCCCTTCCCAGGTTTTCAGTTCAAGTGGGCTCAGAGTTCGAGTAGCTTTTCGTTTCACTTCCAGGTGTGTAATCCAGTGGCATAGTTGAGTGTACGAGAACCTATCTGATTCCAAAAGGTGCAACTCCCTCTTACACTCCTCTAATGAGTGCCGTTGGCCCCCCTCGAATAATTGAGCTAACGTGAGTAAGCCCCCTCGCTTCCAATTCCCAAAGGTCCCCGTGGGCATACCCAGAGTAAATGCTGGGTTCCTGAAGACTGGGGAAAGTGGGCCCATGCCCCTGTTAATCTTGTTCCTTTTTAGTGTCTCCTCGCATGTTTTTAGGGTAGTCTTTGTTGAAGAGAGTAGGCAGTGCCATTGATTTCGTGTTGTGTGGGGGGCAAATGGTAAGAAACTGAGGTTGAGGGAGCTAAGGGATTGTTCACTTTTCATCCATTTGGGTGCTGGAGCCTCGGCTGTCCACGTGAGCAAATGTGAGAGCTGGGGTACCTCTGCTTACCTCCATAGGTCCGGCACCCCTAAACCCCCAGCTGGGAGCCACCTAACATCACTCTCTTGGGGATTCTAGACTTCTTGCCCCGCTATATGAATCTAAGGACTTTACGTTGAAGCTGATCTAGTGTTGTCATAGGAAATTGTTACCTGGAGGGATGAGCAACAGTAAAGCAAGAGAGGGAGCAAGTTCATTTGTACTGCCTTGATACGGCCCATTAAGGCGATCTCTTGGCTTGCCCACCTATCTAGGTCTTTTTCAAGCCTTTTAATGAGGGGGGGGGGGGAAATTGGCCGCATAGAGGTCTGTTGGGGAAGCTGTAAGTCGGACCCCTAAGTATTCAATAGATTTGATGTCCCTGTGAATCGGGCATAGTGTTTGAAGTGAGCTAATGTCCTGTGGTGATAGCCCCACCCCAGCACCACCAATAGCATTGTAGCGACTCTCCAGCAGCTGTTTTGGTGTGTTTTGGTGCCGGAATAGGACCGGGGGCCCCCAGGCCTTCAAACCCCTCCTCCTCCCCTCAGCCCTCCCCGGCACTGCTTACCTGGTGGCTGTGGCCTCGCCACCGGTGTGGCTTTTGGGGGGCCCCACCGGGGACCCTCAATGGTGCTTGCAGAGTGAAGCAGCCTCAGCCCGCTCTGGAGGGCGCCCCCTGCTGGAGAGGACTCCTTTTCCACCTCTGCGGCGCTTGCCGGAGTCGCTGCTGGCCTCAGGGAGTCGGACCACCCCAGACCGAAGATCACGCAGCCGCCCGGATTGAAGGTACCCGGAGGCGGGCGGATACCGCCACCCAGCACATCCCTCTTCACCGTGGTGCTCCCAGCGGGGTTCCAGCATGCGCCGGCGGCCCGAGAGCGCACGCTTCTGCCGCCTGCTCCTCCAGGCTTAGTATTCTTCTTGGGCCCCCTAGGGAGGGGGGGGGCATCTGAAACTCATTGCTCTGCCTCCTTTGCAGCCTTCACTACCCACCCCCCACCCCTTGCCCGCCCCTCTACACCACCCCCCCGTGGTGGCCTGATAAGAATGAAATGAAATTATATTTTATTTATATCGCGCTCGTACACAAGTGTTTCAGAGCGCGACCAGGCAAAAAGGGAGGGGAACAAGGCAGAAAAACAGCGATTTTACTAGGCTTAGTGACATTTAAGAAAGCGCAAGTGCATGGCATGTGAAAGGAAACTGGGAGAAAAGTGCAAGGAAAGGGGGGGAGTGGAAAGTGCGAAGCAGAGGAGAGAAAACATCAATACATATTAAATACTTAAGCAACTTCTGGCCTTTGGGGGGGCAACGGCCTCCTGGGACACCCGGGCCCTCTGCCCTCACCAAGCGGCCACAGGACTGGCCTGCCCTCAGCCACTTTGAGGCCCCTCATCTCTGCACGAAACTAGCAAGCTAGCCTCCAATCTTGCACTCTCCATTGAGAATCACAATTATCTGGGCCTCATCTTGCTGCCAACATCTTCGCATTTCTTAATCTTGCGACGGCTGGACCCTCGACCCCCTTGGACATAAGGCAGCTCCCAGTTCAGCTTCCAGTCTGCTAGTTACATCGACTCCAAATTAACCTCTCAGAGGAACCCTGGGACCCCTTTCCTTCGCTCCCTTAGTCTCACCCTTCACCGGCCAAGGACCTAACTCAACACAGAACTCACAGGGACCCCTGCATCCCACCTACTGCTCGGACCTTTCCGGACTCCTTCCAACCACTTCTTTCTTGCTGTGGGAGCCCCTGGTGCGGTGATTCTGCCCTCGAGCTATCCCTGCGTCACTGCTCCTGAGGATATGGCCAAGCATCTCAAACCTCCTTAAACCGGGGACATTTCCACCATGCTCCTCTGAGTAGATAGAGGAAAGAAAGCGGAGCCCCTGAAACTTACGCCCCAAAAGCTATCAGAAGACAGAGGGACCCTCGCAACTAAAGAGGACCTCCAAGTCTTTATGTCTGACATTAAGGCAGAATTGAGATCATGCATGTCGGAGCTTACTTCTAAATTGGAGCAGACAGACCAGAGGGTGCCTGACGTCGAGCACAGGCTGGGGAAGACGGAAGACCTGGTCCAGGAGCATTCTACAACTCTTGTGGTGGTACAACGCTCAATTCAGGCCTTGATGGACAAAACCAAGATCCTCGGATACAAACGGGAGAATCTCGAAAACAGGGCCCGCCGTAATAACCTGCGGATTCGGGGGGGTCCCCTCTTCAATTCCTGATAGGGACTTGGCTGAATATGTGGTCGACTTCTTTCAATCGCTGTTGCCGCACTTGGACAAGTCAAAACTTTTGCTGGAGCGCACCCACAGATTATGCCTCCGACGAGGGGTGGATTCGGACCCCTCCTCTCCACCCCCCACCCCAGATGTGATCCCGAGAGTCCACTTCTATACCACCAAGGAAGCCATCTCTGCAATAGGTCGATCTTGCAACAAACTAACGTTCCAAGGCACCCCGCTTCAAATCTACCAAGAACTCTCTCCTGGTGCTGCAGAAGCGTAGGGCCCTCCGACCGCTCACGCTCTTTCTCCAAAACCACCAAATTCGCTATCCATGGCTATTCCCAACGGCTCCATTGTATGAGATTCGGAGTTCCTGGACACATGCCAGCCGCAGCGCTCTCGGCAAGTTACAGATCGAGATACATGCCAATATTCCAGCTTGTGAATCATGCATCCAGCCAACTAGCACAGCATTCCGCATGTGCTCATCACAAGTGCGCTACAGTAAAGAATACTGCCCCCAGCGTACTGCATACAATGGCCTAAAGATGCAGCCCATCATTGAGAATACGTGTGAATTAGTCACCTCATTTATCTCTCAAACCATCTCCAACTACCAGCCACTATGCATCCACCGAGGACCCAGCCCTGTGTAAGGGGAGACCTCACCTTGGCTCCAGAAGAAGGCTGTTACCCACAGAAAGCCGAAACTTCTGAGCACCAGTGCACCCACAGGTGCCCCATGGTCCCACTTGTAGAACTTTGAATGATGATTAATTTTCATGACGTCCACCTACCATAATAGGGTCACCCTTTAGCTTGGCTATGGCAGACCTACCCAAGGTCTTGCACCTAGAGTAACAACAACATTTATGCTCTATCTGGTTGTTAAAATCAGTTAAAAAACTATGATGTACCGCTAGGATACCAACATGTATTAGATGACTTTCCATGTATGTGTTTTCCTGTTCTTATTTACTATGAGAAGTATATCATTGTACCAATTTGTTTTACTTGGTTTATGTTTGCAGTTTAGTGGACTATTTCCTTTTTGTACTCGCTGTCCACGACTGTTGTTTTGTATGAGAATTGCACATCTGCACAGAGGGAAATAGCAATATTCAAAATAATAAATATGGCAGCAATATATTAAAAGCTGTCCCAACAGATTCAAGATGGCCGCCGGCGACTCCAGCATCGGAGGCCTGGATCGGTAGGTCATACCACCCCCCCCCCCCCCCGTGTCGAGGATTAGTTGTTGGTGCCAGGAGGGAACCAGAATCGTTGTGCGGTGCCCCCGGCGGCGATCGGGGAATCCCGGAGTGTTGCGGGAGAGAAGCAGCCGGGGGGGGGGGCGGGCCTCCCCCACCCCGTTCCCCGGGCCTGTGAGTGAGCTGCTGACCGGAGTGCGGGTTAGCGAGGAGGACCCGGTGCCTGGGGACAGAGCCAGAGGTGCGGCGAGGAGGGTGGGGGGGGGGACCCTAGCCCCCCCGCCCCGACGGAGGACGAGCGGGGAGCAGGGTAGCTGCGGCTCTTGTCTGGTGCGGTCTCCGCTGGCTTTCTCCCCCCTCCTCCCTTCCCCCGGAGACCGGAGACAGAGCTTTTGCTGTGGCTCAGAGCTTTTGTTGAGGCCCGAGCTGAGAATAGGACCTGCGGTATCCAGCGCCGCATCAACGCATTGTGGGGGGGAGGCGTGCAAGCCCGGCCTCCTTGTCCTCAGGGGACGGCTCAGGCGGGTAGCGGCACTGGGGAGAGCTCGGCCCTGAGAAAGAGGAGCAGGAGCACAGTGGCTGTTGGTGCAAGCCGGCACATTGGTGGACATCAGCGCCCAGAAAGTATGTGAGCAGAAGGAGGAGGGGCCCCCCACAGACATTTCAGTGAGGCAGAGTGGCATTCATTTATACACCGGCGGGAATAGATTTGCTTGAGGGGGCTAGGAATCTGTGGTGCGGCCCAGGTGGCGGCGGACATTTTCCCCCTGGAGGGTGATTGAGTGAGCGGCTACTGGATCTCGCCGAGTGCCCCATTGTGAAGCGGTTAATAATACGGGGCCCCAGGTCGGGCATATTACATCACCAATTTGGTCCTGTGGAGGGTTCAAACGGATACAAGTACGGTCCGTCTGTCAACTGGTGCTCTCGTGGTGCCACCACTGGAGAATTGAAAACATCCACTATACGAAGCGAGAAGGTGTCGAGCGGACCACGGTGGGCAGCCACCCTTGGGGTGAGAGATCAGGTGCTCACGGTGGGGAGGGGCCTACTTGACAGCGGACCCCGCCATATCAGAGTGTCCGAAGATCTGGTAGACAGCGAGACCCCCCAGGCTACCTTGGCCCAATCAGGGGTGGACAGAGTTGGACCCCCTCAGGCCCAGGGGTGGTGTTGAGGAGAGTGCCGGGACTCAGCCCCTCGAGACCACAGAAGCGACCAACCATAAATGCCTTACAGGTTCAGAGGTAGGGCGAAGAAAACTAATCACCCGGTGAGTGAACCTAAGGGAAACTTAACGGCGCTTTGGCCTGCAATGGAGACCGGAATGCGGAGCGACGCAGGGGGTGAACAGTTAAAGCAGACCCTGGACAGGGAAGGGGTCGAGCCCTCAATGCCGATGACGAGACAGGACCTCAGAGGAGAAATGCAGAATCTGAGGGACTCCTTGGCTAGAACCTTCCAGGAGCAATTTCAACTGATGGGGAGTGATCTAAATGCAGCCCTGGGGGAACTGAGACAGGAGACGGCCCAGTTGGGGGAGAGGACAGATTTATCAGAAAGGGTCCTCCAAGAATGTGAAAGAGACACAACTGCCAACAGTGAGGCCATTGAGCGATTGGACATTGCCACGAGGAACCTAGAGGTCACTATTGAAGATCTGGAGAACAGATCTCGAAGGGCTAACATTAGGATTAAATTGCTCCCAGAGGCCGTTACTGACCAGCAGCTGAAAGGAGAGGTCCAGGGCATCTTTGCGGGGCTCCTGGGGGAGGACTCCGCAGGGTCGATTGAATTGGACAGGGTCGGCCGGCCTACGGGAGGTCCTCAAGCTAGGCCCGAGACGTTCTAGAAGCCTTCGCCAGGTATGGCCAGAAGGAGGCGTTGTTGAGAGCGGCAAGGCTGTGGGAACCAGTGCTCTATAGAGGACTAGACATTTTTTTTTCCCAGGACTTGGCCGCTAGAACACTTGTGAAGAGAAGGCAAATGGGCCCAGTTGTAAAGGAACTGGCTAAAAAGGGAATTAAGTTTAAATGGTCGTTCCCCTTTGGCTTGGTGTTCGAGTGGGAGGGGACCCAGAGACGGGCCACCTCCCTCCAGGAGGCAGCGGGTATAATCCGACTAGATGTGGAGGAGAGGGAGTGAAACCATGGGGGCAGCAGACGGGGAGGGAGAGGCAGACCATGGGAGTGGTCTACGGTTGGAGAGGGCCTTCGGTGGGGCGGGGGGGGAACTACACGAAGGCCGGCGATGGGGGGGACCAATGGAGCTAATGAGAGCGACGGGGGAGGCGGTGTGGGGTAAAGGGGGAAATCAAATCTATAGCTAAGGGATTTGAGCTGGGAGTGGTGGGAACAGGGACTGTATATGGGGGCCTAGATGGTTGGTGTGGTAAACATCCTGGATCGAATAAGGGCAGGAGTGTCCGAGGGTATGAGTGAGGGGGGCAAAAGGGGTGGGGGGACGTTCTCACCCTAAGTTGGTGTTTTAGGGTGGGGTTGGGGAGGGTGGCGGGAGCGAAAGGGGGTAGGACAGAGCCACAACAGTCAATGGAGCAAATCGGTCTCGGGTGGAAGGGGGGGGATGGAGAGGTGGGGGTCGAAAGAAGAGGGAGATTGTTGGAGTCGTCTCGCGAGGAGAGGGGTAAGCCTGCTAAGGGTGCATCCCGGGTGGGTCAGTTCAACCGGCAGCAGAAGGAGTCCTCCATGTGCGCGCTGCCTTTAAGTGGCTAACACATAACGTACGGGGGCTAAATTCCCCTCTTAAACGAACAAAACTGGAGCACTTTATCAGATCCCATAAGCCAGATGTACTAGCATTGCAAGAGACGCACTTATTACGGCGGGACCAGGGCCGCTTGCGTCTGAAGGGCTTTGCGCAGATCCTGTTCGCGCCAGGACCAACAAAGAAAGGGGGTGTAGCCCTGGCCTTTGGGAGGGGGATCAACTTTAGCCTCCAAGAGTGTCTTCGAGACAGAAACGGGAGATACATCATGGTGAGGGGGGAGATTATGGGCTCGTGCTATACTATTGCCTCGGTCTATGGTCCTAATATGGGTCAAGATCAGTTCTTGCAGGACACTCTGGGCATTCTTGAAAATTATGCGAGGGGGCAAGTGATTATAATGGGGGACTTCAATCTTGCATGGGATGGGAGGAAGGACCGGTCTCAGTACGAGCGGGGGCATAGGGTGGAGTGGCTTCTCCTCGGTTGAGGGAGAGATGGGAGGATGCTGGGCTACGAGATGTTTGGCGTGCTTTAAGGGGGGATGAGGAGGGGGTTTACTTTCCTCTCCGATGTCCACCGCACCCAATTCCGTATTGACTATATTTGGGTATCCGCCAGCCTTCTAGGGACAGTTGAGACGGTGGATACGGGTCCTTTGGGGAAAGCTGCACACAGGGTAGTTCAAATGAAAATGCGGCTCGGAAGGCAACGTCAGGGGGTATGGAGCTGGAAATTCCCGGGGGAAATACTAAGGGATCAAGTGCTATGGGAGGAGATATGAGGCAAGATCCGTGATTTCTTTGAAAGGAATAATGGCCTGGACACGAGTCAGAGCACAAGGTGGGATGCCTTCGAGGCGACTTTGAGGGGGGAACTCATTGCCATCAAGGCGGAGAGGAATAGGCTGTTGAGAGGCCTAGAAACACAATTGGAAAAGGAAGTGGAGGCTGCTAGGGAGAGGGTGCGCGAGACCCCTACTAGGAAGGCATATAGGGAGTATAGGCTGGCGAGGGTCAGTTGAGGATCCTGAGGACCAAGAAGGTGGAAGAGGCACTGCTAAGAGTGAGGCAAAAATTCTACGCAAAGGCCAATAAGGCGGATTCACTCCTAGCGCGCCTCCTGATGGGACAGAGGGACCAAAGGGTTATAATGGCCATTAGGGATGATCTGGGTAGGAGGCTAACGCAGGTTGAAGAGATAAAGGGGAGATTAGTGGAATTCTATGAAACGCTGTACTCCTCACAGAGCCCACACCCGATGCCGCAGTCAGAGTTCCTTGAGAAACTGCCCCTCCCGCGATTGTCCAGTGAGGAAAGTGAAGAGCTAGGCCGGTCAATTACGGAAGATGAGGTTAGGGCGACTATAGTGTCACTCCCACATAATAAGGCCCCAGGTTCAGATGGCTTCCCGGCCTCCTTTTATAAGGCATATTCACATCTTCTGGTACCTCATCTAACAACCTTATTAAACAAGTTTGGCGCGGTGGGCGGAATTACTCCTACGATGGAAGAGGCCAAAATCACCCTTATCCATAAAGCGGGGAAGGACCCGGAAGAATGCACCTCCTATCGTCCTACAGCCCTTATTAATACAGAGGCAAAAATCTTTACCAAAATATTGGCGAAGCGCCTGGAAAAGCATCTACCCATGCTGATCCATCAGAACCAGTCGGGTTTTGTCTTGGGGAGGCAAACCGCTGATAATATTAGGAGGGTGGCCTATCTGGTAGAGAAGTCCCATAAAACGCCCACTCCGGCAATCCTTTTGGCACTCGATGCTGAGAAAGCGTTTGATCGGGTGGAGTGGACGTTCTTATTCCAGGTGATGGAGAGAATGGGCTTGGGGGCAGGGTTTTTGAACATGGTTACCACCAACTATAAGAACCCTGTGTCACTCATCTTGGTAAACGGAGAAATGTCTCAGCCATTCAGATTGACGCGTTAGACGAAACCGGGGTGTCCTCTCTCTCCGTTGCTTTACACAATATACTTGGAACCACTTCTCTTAGCAATACGAGAGGAGGAAGGCATACGGGGAATACCATTCGAGGGGCTCAGCATAAGGTGGCGGCCTTCGCCGATGACGTGTTGCTTATGCTAACAAACCCAAAGAATTCCATTAAGACATGTATAGCCCTACTGACCAAATTTGCAGAAATCTGTGGTCTGCGAGTCAACTTTCAAAAGTCAGAATTAATGAATCTATCCTTAGGGGAGCACGAAGCGAGGGAGACAAGGGCAATCTCCCAGTTTAAATGGAGTCCAAATGGGTTGCGGTATTTGGGGGTCAGGATAACTCCCTCGCTAGCGGTCTGGTATGGGGCGAACTACTAGCCTATGCTACTTGCGGTCAAAAAAGACCTGAGGAAATGGAACCTGAGGAAAAGACCTAAAGATATCCTGGCTGGGGAAGGGGGCAGTCCTCAAAATGGTGGTGCTCTATTTGTTCCAGGCCATTCCCCTGTCGGTTCCAGAAAGGTTCTTTAAGGCATTAGACCGGGCGATCAAGGAATTTATCTGGGAGGGTAAGAGACCCCGTCTGTCCAATCGATTATTAATGGCGTCAAGGGGAGAGGGAGGCCTGGCTTTCCCCGATTTCCACTGCTATCATGAGGCTGCACAGCTTCGAGTGATCAGGGAATGTTTTTCAGCGGAATATTGTAAGCACTGGGTTACAATGGACTGAGCTCTAGCCCGGCACCATTTGGGGGAAGTTCTCTGGCTCCCACGCAGGCTGAGACCGTCCCATCTATATTTAAGTGCAATCACGAAGGGAGTTGCAGACTGCTGCGATACGGCGGTGGAGAAGAGGGCAATTACGACCTTCCCTTCGCCTTTCACGCCATACTTCAATAATGGGGACTTCACTCCGGGGCTGGAGAAGGGAGCCTTTGCTAAATGGGAGGGGGGGGGCTGCAGAACCCTGAGAGATATGTTTAGCGGTGCACAAGTAATTACGTTTGAGGAGTGTAAGCGGAGATTCGGGGTAGGGGAGCAGGAGAGGCACCGAAACTTTCAGATTAGACACTGGGTAATGTTGGCGGAAGTACGTAAAGCTGCGACCCGAGATCTTACTTCATTTGAAAGGTTTCTGACAACGCACGAGGGGTCCAGAGGACTAATTTCTGACTTATATAAGCTGTTAGGGTGGGCCGGCTCGCAACCCGGCTGGGCGTATATGAGGAGTTGGGAACAGGTCCCGGGAGCCATAATGGAACAAGAGGACTGGGAAAGGTTATGGAAGATAATTCCTAAGGTGGCATAGGCGGTCCAACTACAGGAGGCCTGGTATAAGTACATATTTGGCTGGCATTACACTCCCGCACGCCTACACGCAATGTACCCGGCAACTTCGGGGAAGTGCTGGAGGAGTTGTGGGGAAGAGGGTTCCGCCCCACGACATATGGTGGGATTGCCCCATAATACACCCATTTTGGGAGGACATTGCACAGGCTCTCACCCAGGCACTGGGCGAGGAAGCCGGTCGGGGTCCCCCTGAGATATTGCTGGGAAAAGGAGGGCAGGGGGAACCTGGGGAGAAGCGGGGTCGCTCTAAGGCAAGAGTGGTATTCATTTTAGCTGCGATGGCTCTCATTGCACAGAGGTGGAAGTCTCCTGCGATTCCGGCAGAGCAAGACTGGCTGAGGAAAATGTGGGATTTGGTGTCGGTGGAATGGGCAACCTACGCTGTCAATAATAAGTTGGAAAACTTCTCCGCGGACTGGGGAGAGACATTGGTTTATCTTAAAGGGGAGTTAGAGAACAATGGTGCCCACAAAGACTCAAGCTTTTGGATATCTATGGGTAAATGAGGAAAGGAGAAAGTTGAGACGAGAAGGATCATTGTCGTCGCGGCATGGGGAGGGGGGTATTCCTGGTGGGTGGAGGGGGTTAGTTTGTTCGGTGTTGGGTTGTACTCTTTACTGTGTGTATTATGAAGGAATCAATAAAAAGAAGTTTAAAAAAAAAAAGCTGGCCCAAATATTACTAAGAATAGAGTGCATGTTTTGTTTTGATGTACACTTATCCATGACTAGGTAAAAAGTAGTGTTTGCCGTGGATTGTTACTACACAGTTAATTCATAAGTTGCAACCTTTGACTATCACAGCCAGGACAACCCCCCCTTGAGTATATACCTATTTGTTAAGGAGAATTCTCTGTTTAGGCTGAATTTCCTAACCTAGTGAGTCCCCCAGCAGCTTTGCTGGATTTCTGGAGTTTTTTTTTTCTCCTGCCAAGAGTGAGTCTCTTTTCCTCACACTCTTGGACATGATTTGAGGGGTTCCTTTGACTGTTAATGTGTTTTATGGGCTATGGGGTCTTTTACTCCATAGGGTCTCATGTGTTTTACTAGTCCCAAATTATGAACAGAAACCAGTACAAACCATCATATTGTGGACATACTGGTTGAGGCAATTCGACCCCCTGATCGAGTTTTGGCTGGTAGCAGTGGATACTACTTTTTATATTCGACCGCAAATATATCTCTATGGGATTTTCCCATTGTTCGAGGCTACCAACTTTAATTATTTAATTCCTATAGCCTCGAACATACCGCCGGGTTATTTATTTAATAATAATTCACCGGTTGGTATTTTTTGCCAGAACTCGATTCTAAAATGGCGTTTGTGTTCTCTTCTGTGACTCCAACCCAAGTCGAGCCCTTTGTTCCACTTTTTGGCGGGCTTCTCCACAGTAGCCTCCAAAAGTGGTGCCACTCTGTCTGGGTAACACAGGGGGTGTGGGAGGGGGTTTAGGCACCCTGGACTGAGTTGCCTTGGCAACTCAAGTCGCACTCTTGTGTGATTGGCCCAAGTGGTGAGCCGGCCAGCACACCACTTACCATGTTTGATTGACAGCTAGGCTGAATGAATGGGGGTTTCTTGCATAAAAGCAGGGCTTTTGGGACTGGAACTTCAGAAGTCGCCACAGGACCTGAGAATCCGAAGAGGGAGAAGCTGAGCCGACCTGCAACGACGACACCACCGGTGGAGCCCTGCTGAACCGTCTCACCACTTCCCGACGACAGAGGAGATCTTCTTGCCGGAGAGTCTCTTCCCCTTGAGCTGCTGGGGACAACCAGTTCGCTTTCCTTTTTCTCTTACCAGGACGTCTAGCGGTCGAATTGCCCGTGCCAAGCACCCCGGCAGCCAGATAGCCACTTACCACTGAACCGCAAAAGAAAGGACCACTCCTTTTAATCAAGAAACTCCACGGCTGGTTTCTTCCCTGGCAGCACAACGACCTCCTGCTTTCCTCCCCGCCGAGATCTTCTCTTCTGCCGGACGAAGCACTGACTCGCAACCGCTGCCAGGAACAACTGCCCCCGCTGGAGTGTTCTTACCATTTCAAGGTACTGTGTCCGCCTGGCCTCCCTTTCTATAGATTGCTACAAGGCGACAGTAAATCCTTAACCTTCTAGACTAGGCTGGCCTCTTGACCATGTAACTGGTTCCTTTCTTTTGGTCCAACTTCTTTCTGAACCTCTTCGAGACTTTTGTGCACTTTTCAACCGTGTGACCTTGGACACATTTCGTTCTGATCCTCTTAAAGTGGATCCGGCTTTCTGAACTCTAACTTCACGGTTTGATTCTGCCTTCCTCTCTTGCTGTGTTCTTTTGAAAGTGTTGGGATCTGTTTCAGTTTATGCTCTGCCTTTCTCTCCCTTTGAAACCGAATTATTAGAGTGCCATCTGCGTTAAGCGCTCACCGCTGTCTGAAAATAAGTGGGGCTTTACTTAAGACTTGTCTTATATTCTTTTAAGGGAGTGTATATACTCTAGTGACTGTGTTTTTGAACGTGCTTGAGATTAGTGCCAGTGTGTTTTCTTAGATGTGTTTTTAAATAAATAATTATATATCTTTTACACCAAAGCTATGGTCAGTGTTTGCTTGTTCTACTGTGTTTACCTGCCCTATTGTGTATGCTCTGTATACTGCCTAACTCTTCTTGAGAGAAGTCTGACTGCTCAGCCCCAGCTACCAGGTAAATCTGGGTGGTGCAGACTGCTACCAATTGGGTTTACTGCTAACTCCTGTAGTCCTAAACTTTTTGCAGTGGTCCCTAAGGGAACTGCACAGGTTTCTGCCTAACACTATTCCCAACGGCTCTACAGTTTTCTCATAATGTAGCCCCCCGAATGATTAGCCACCTCGACGACGCAGCAGCAATCCTACGCCCCGGTTCTCCCGGAGGTGCAAAGGCTCCCACACCCGACCTCACCAAGAGTGGCAAATCTCCCCCCAAAACGCAGCGCGCATCCTGGTCAAGAGTACAAAGAAACCGGAAGATAAAATAATGGTTGGTGGCCTCCCCGAAGAATATACAGCAGTGGAACAGAAATTGCCGAGAGCTGCTGTGGGCCCCGTGCGGCCCATGCCCGACTCCAAGGTGCATGCCACCGTATTTCCCTTGGAGTGAAACCCAACCTTTTTGGACTTTTATAGCCCTGTTGGCTAGGGGAAGTCCTGATGGGAATAAATCGGCCCTCCAAGTTCAGGTTTTGGCTTCCCCCGTTGGAGGTCATTGTTGGAAGACTCGCCCTCCCGTTGGAGGCCACCTATAAAACCCAAGCTTGACTCTGCTATGAGCACACCTCCGGACAATGGCTGAATCCCGCCCCTCCAATCCCCCATCCCTGGGACCTATGAAGACACAAGATGCAGCCCCCCCCCACCAGAAACTAAAATGTGTCACTCTAAACGTCAGAGGCCTGAATTCCCCCCCAGAAAAGGAAATCCATTCTTCAACGCTTACAGGACAGGGAAGCCTCAGTGGTCTTTCTGCAAGAGACTCACTTGATTCCAGCGGATTTCTCCCGCCTTTGCAGCAGATTTTTTCCCCTGCAATATTTGGCTTCCAACAGCACGAAGAAGGGGGGCACGGCAATCCTTTTTGCAAAAGGTGTCAGGCCACAAATCCTGGACTCCTTGCGCTGCCCTGAGGGACGCTTTATCGCAGTCAAATGCCTTATTTTTGGCCAACTTTACTCCCTCATTTCAGTTTACGCCCCTAACGGTTCTACATGGATTTAGAGGAAGCTCTCCTCCCATTCTTTGGGGGGCAAGTCATCATTGGAGGTGACTTCACCGATGTCCCCGACCCACGCATGGACAGGTCTCATCCCCTCTCCCCCAAAGACTCAAGACTGGCAAAGAGCCTTCTTCATCTCTTTTGAACTCTAGAGGTTGTGGACACATGTAGGGTAATCTACCCTGATGAGAAAGACTTCTCCTTCTACTCATACGTGCATAGAACTTTCTCCCGGATTGACCTTCTGCTGGCCTTCCCTCATATCCTAGCCTTCACAGACAACGTCACCATTGGCCCCAGGGTCCTCTCTGATCACCCTCCTGTTACGTTGAGTCTTCGAGCGCATGACTGCGATCCTCCTCCCTGCTGCTGATGGAATTTGTATGACCCCATCCTAAACGATATGTCAGTAAGGGTCTCCATAAAAATTAATGGAAAACTGGAACAAGGACACGTTCCCAGGTAACACCTCGGACGCTATGAAGGCTGTGGTGAGAGGGGAACTGATCGCCCAAGCTGCAGCCTTTCACAAATGCAGTTGTGAAGCCCGCACAGCCCTGGAGAACGAGATCCTCGAAGCTGAGGCCACCCACAAGCGGAAGGGCTGGTCTCCGAAATCCTATAGGGCTCTACAGGTGGCACAAAGGAGGTTGCTGAGGCCACGGTGCACCTACTATTCAAAACTAAACAGTGGTACTACGCTAAAAGCAACAAAGCAAACAAACTGTTGGTGGACAAACTCACCAAAGCCAAGAAGAGAAACACTATCTTGGGCCTACGCGACCATCGGGGCACGGTCCAATTCACAGAGCAGGACAAGCTATGACTGGCAGTGGCCCACCACTCAGAGATAATGACGGCTTCTCCAAGGGACCAAGCAGAACAACAGGACTACCTGCAAGGCGCTGCTCTCCTTCACCTCAAGGCCTCTGCAAGGGAAGGTGTCGAGGCTCCCATCTCAGGTGAGGAAGTCGACACGGCCATTAAGGGCCTCAAACCTAGAGCCCCCGGGCCCAGATGGGTATTCCACTTGATTCTATAAAATCTTCCGCCCCCCGCTGGTGGCCCCTTTGACACTCGTCTTTAACTTCTTTGCTACCATGGGAACCATCACCCCCCCCCCCCCATGCAGGAATCGATCACGGTCCTCATTCTTAAGCCTGGGAAAGACCCCAGAGACAAAACACTTGTATAGGCTCATTTCCCTACTAAACCTCAATGCCAACATATACTCTAAGGTCCTGGCAAATCGCTTGGCATCTGTCCTCCCCGACATCATAGACCCGGACCAGACAGGTTTCATAATCCACAGATCAACGAGAGACAATATTTGCAGAGCCCTGAACCTAATAGATGTCTCTAACCAGGAATCACGACAACTCGCTCTATTGACCCTAGATGCAACTAAAGCCTTTGATAAAGTGAACTGGACCTTCCTGCACCTCTCCCTTGAAGCCTTCCACTTTGGCCCAACATTCCAAAAGCTGGTGCTAGCCTACCAGTCCCCCAAGACTCTCCTGAGAGTCAACAGCCTCCTATCTGACCCGATACCCGTGTCCTGTGGAACCAGGCAAGGGTGCCCCCTATCTCCCCTGCTGTTTGCCCCAGCCATGGAACCCCTGGCCCAACGTATCCACCTTGACCCACGGATTAAAGACCCCCAAGTGGGTCCCTCCCAGCACAAGATCGCACTTTATGCTGATGATATGCTGTTGACCATCACTGACGTCTCTGCCTCAATGAAGCCGGCCCTAGCCGAGATTCATAGGTTTGGGAGAGTAGCAGGCTTCGCCATCAACTTCGAGAAATCGGTGGCCCTGTGGTTTGGGCTGGGCCCAGGGGAAAAAGAATCTCTCGAGAAGCAATTCCCAATACAATGGAGTGTTAAAGCTATTCCTTACCTTGGGGTCCAGATTCCCGCCCGTCCAGCAGACGTTTATCAGGCAAACTTTCCCCCCCTCTTTGAAGAGCTGGAAAAAGATCTTAACCGCTGGCTCTCGCTGGAGATCTTGCTCCTGGGTCGCCTAACGGCCTGCATGATGAACCTCCTTCCATGGTTCCGTTACGCCTGCTCATCCTTGCCCACATCGATCCCTCTCCCACCACTGCAGCGTCTTGAAAGGAAGATGCTCAGGTTCATCTGGAGGGGCAAGAAGTCGCAAATTCCCCAGAGAACCATGATGGGCAGCTCCAGACTAGGTGGACTGGGGGTCCCCGACCTCAGCAGATATCAGACAGCAGCACAGCTGGCCCATATTCCAATGTTTGGCATCAGGCGGAGTGCTGCAGGATCATAGCACGGCCAACTTAATAGCCAGTGATAAGAGGAGAGACAGAGTGTCAGGGCCTGGTACTTCCAATGCACATAGGGAGGCGCAGCAGATCTCCAGCGTATGTGGAGCGCCGACTCACCCGAACTCTTCGAGCTGGCTGCGTTGCCTGTCCCTCACTCGCCCAACTGTTGGTTCCCCATGAGGGGGTGATCTCTGCCTCCGGGCTGCTGGTGCTTTACTGAGGGGTGGCGAGTCTCATCCGGGGGAGACAAGCGGGCCATCTCCTCCGCTGCGCACTGGGGGCTCCTCTCTCGGCCGTTTGGAGGGGCACTTCCGAACTCTGCCGTACTGCAGCATCGCAATTCTAGCCAGTCTCAGGGTGGCTAGAACTTATGCAGGCTGGGGCACCTTCTCCATCCATTCCGGTGACTGATACTCCTCTTCAGCACTTCAGCATCAAGGAGAAACCGCTCTTTTATCTCATTCCGACAAGCTTCACACAGAGGCCATCAGCAGAGCTGCCACATCGGTGGCGCTGCTGGCCACGCCCCGATAACTCCGCTTTTTTACTTATTCTAGCTAAACGCTGCATGGCTGTTAGGTGGAAAAGTTCTAAGGCCCGCCTGCTACAGCAATGGTCCCAAGACATACTGAAGTGGGCCGCAGCGGAAAAGGCCATGATGAGAGAGCAGAAAAAAGAAGAGGGCTCCGATGCCCTGGAGCTGCAGTGGGGCACTCTCCTCAACGATCTCCAAACGTCGCCAGATGATCTCCCCCCGTGAGGTAAGGAAATAGAGAACATAGAGATAGGGTATAATACAGCACATGGACATATCGCAGCACTTAAACAAACAGAGAAACAGAACTAGCCCACAAGGTGTAGAGATCATTTACGACTGTGCAGTTTCTGAGTTGGAAAGGTAGGGGGAGGGTACAGAGGTGGATGGAGGAGGGGGAAGTGGAGGGAATGGGATAATAGGTCTTATGGAAGATGAAAGGTTTAAGTGGATGTTGCATGCCAAGCGAGGGGATGGGGGAGGATAGTGAGGGAATTGGACAAGAAAGCAAGTTCTGTTATTGTTGACGTGTTTATTCAAAATTAAATGAACACATTTCAAACAGATAAAGGAAGTAACGTCATACAATCCACAGAGTGACTATTGGCAAGAGGATAACTCATATGTCAATCTTTACTAAATGTAAGGTCTACCTTTCTGGGAAATGTGTGTATTTGTTGTTACTTTGCTGCTTTAAGTTGAAATTAAAGAAAATAATGCATAATACTAAAAAAGAAAATATTTATCAGTTGTTCTCAAAACTAAAATGTAATCTTATTGGCCTTGTCTGTTTAGGTATGGTGGATGGAGCGGTTGTCCTGAGTGATGTCAGACTACCCACTATGACACCCCCACATTGGTTGGAGCCTACAATTTATTCATATGAAGAAGATGGTGTCAGTAACCGAATTCCTTCCAATGGGGTTGGAGTTGAAACCATAAGCATGCTATCCATTGCAGTCAAAATCCAGACATGTAAAGCTGAAAACAATACAACGGTATGCCTTCTAACCAGTGGCGGTTGGTGAATTTTGTAACTGGAAGTTCATAAATATTTTTCCAAAATATGCCAGAGTGATCGAGGGTAGCAAGGGAGCCTAAGAATCCAAAGGTGGTTCTGGGGCGCTCCCCTTCACCCCCCACCCCAGATGCATTTTCTGAATAACGGATTAAAATGGTACATTATACAGCACACTTTTGATAGAAAATTTGGAAAACCCCAGATAGTTTGGTTTTGTAGGGTAACTCCAAACCAAAAATGGATGCAAGTCAAAACAGTGCACAGGAGCATTTCCCAAAGCATTTTCATGATGCCTTTGCCCACAATTCATACCAGCATAAGGCAGAACAGCATCTAGCCACTCGGGTTTTCTAAGCTAGGAAGACCGGAGTGAATTCCCTACCTCAAGGCAATTGCGACAAAGGCAGTTACCAGGGTTCCAGCAAGAAAAGTCAGTCTAGTCCGCTAGGAGATTAGCAAGAATAAAATGAAGAGCCCTGGGAGGCATTCCGCCAGCACAGGACACAAGGGATGTAAGGACATAACACTGGTACACCAACGAATCTGAGAAATCCACATGATGTCCCACTGATAACTCATTCACTCATGGGCTGGCCAAAGCCAGCTCACCAATCACACTCCAGGTAGCACCCAAGGGTTTGGCAGATAGATAGCTAATCAGGCTAGCCCTAAAAACCTCCAAGTGCACATGCACCCCCACAGTGGATATAAACTGGGAAGTACGGAACTATTTAAACCAGTCTACACCAAGTTAAACTGCAACTAAGGGTGACTTTGTTGGCTGAAGCTGATTCCCCCCCATCAGTAAAACATCCATTTTGGTCATGCCTCGTGGTCCACACAGACATCAAAAGGCCATTAAAAAATGGCTGGGAGCAGGGCTTAAAAAACCTCATTAGTTCTCCAATGGCTATATTTTAGGTGCTATGGGTTGCTAATGCTGTCAAAGTGGCTATAACACTGGTGTGTCCAAACCTAAATCACTGCTGCCTCTAGCCTACTGTACAACACACTTGTGGGGTGATAAATTCATCATTGGACTTAAAACTGTGCTGATAGCCATATCGAACTTTAAAGGATGAAAAAAATAAATTAGAGTGTTGCAGTGACAGCAAGACTTCAGTAGAAGTTCCTTTGGTCTAAAAAGAAAAGTTGAAAAAACATTGAAGCCAGAAAAAAAGTCTTGTGGATCCAAAAATGTAATTGTGCCCCAAATACAACAGACTTTTCAATACAATGCTTTCTTGCTTTCATGGTTGGTTGCTGTCTGACGGAGGGATCAGAAGTTTTTGAGAGTCTGAGAATGTGCACCTGATGGACATGCATTTGTGTCTAATACACTGTAGCTTAGATTGCTACAATATCAAATCTGTCTTATTTAGACTTCTCTATTTACATATAAAACAACAGCATATCAATGATACTTCAAAATAACGCATGGTATAAATTACTTTTCCTTGAAAGTGCCGCCCCTTAGAGAAACTCACCAAAACTGTATGCAAAATCCAAGTTTTCACAGTTCATCATGTACCGCATCACTGATCGACATGTCCTTATTTCATTTGCCCTGAAAAAAGGTCTGATCCAGAATCTGCAAAGTGCTAAAAACGGGGACAGATTAAAAGAAAATGAATTGTATCTTCTTTCTGCTCCATTGAGCATACACACTTAGTTTTTCCATTTTTCCATTGTGTGCGTTTGTTCCGGGGCAGTACATTTAACCTGATGAGCAGCAGCCACCTTCTGGAGAACACAGATTTAATCCTGGCAATATCCTCTTGTTGGTGTAGCCAACAGTCTGCATGTAATGTTAGCGAGGAAAGCTTGTTTATTTTCTGTACTTCTGCATCTGTTCCCCATTTACACGCTTTCGCTGTAATTCCTTTCCTCGCACTGCTTAGATTGCTACAATGGCTTATCTTGTTTTTATCTTCATTCAACCAAACCTTACACAATCTGATGCCTGCAGTATACCACTTATAGTTGGGGTATGGCCTGAGCAACTGCCATTTCAAATAGGCCTGCATTCACATTGGTAGAGAATACCGAACAGGTCTTCAGAAAATAGACTACAAATCTAAATTGGGCCTCTTAAGACTATACTTGTTAGCCACAATTCCATTCTCAGTGACGTATTCAGGGTTCTTGGAGAAAGGCCTACTAACTGCTTTAGGAATTTGCTTTGTACCACTTCATGTACGGTGCGTTTCACATGGCCCCAAATTCCCCTGCCATACAGAGTCATTGACCAAAGCTTAGTCTTGTATACCTCATGGCATTTATATAGATATGGTATGATAGTTTATTTATATAGCGCCTATACACAATGTGTTTCAAAGCGCTTCAAGGCAGGGGAGGGAACAAGGGAAAATACAATGACATTCTTACAGGCTATGAACAGTAAGGATGTGAAATTAACTATCGTACTCAGCCTGACGACATTTCAGATAGTGCAAGAGCTAAGACATAGATAAGGAAGAGAGGGGGAGAGAATGAAGGAAATGGAAACAAACAGGCGACTACCGTACTAGGCCTGACGACATTTCTGGTAGCGCCGGAGAAAAACAAAAGGTGAGGGAGAGGGATGCAGAAAGGGAGGGGAGGAACAAAACAAGCAACTATCGTACTAGGCCTGACGACATTTCAGATAGTGCTGGAGAGGTGGGGGTGGGGAGGAAAAAAACAGTAATGGGAGGGTGGAGGAAACAGACGAGTTTGCTATCATATTAGGTCCAGGGACAAGTCTGATAGAGTAAGTGCATAGACGATAGTAAGGGGAGGAGATAGGAAAAGGGAGAAGGGAAAGGAGGATAGAACAGATAGTAAGTAGTCAAAAAGAGTGGAGAAGCAAGAGTGGAGAGCGAATACAATTGCAGAAGTCAGTAGTAACACACAATGTTGCAAGCCAGGATACAAGATGAAGATGGGAACAGCATGATTCAGGGCCACCATGAGTACAAGATGCAAAGGAAGTCCAGCATGAGAGTTGAGGAAGAGTGACGCACCGTGAATGAAGTCCATAAAAGTCAAATCTAGCATTGGCCACAAGACTGTGATGGTGAACCAGAATGTATCAGGACAAACTCCTGCAGAAGTAGGCTGGATGAGGTTGAGGTGGAGCAGGGTAGAAGAATCAAGCAAAACAGGCAACACCTGTGTGCGAGAAAGGGGGGGGCACAAGGGAACATCACAGGGGGACCAGAGGGGTTAACACATGTTGGTGCATGATTACCTGCTGTTTAAGCAGGGGGTCCGGCACTGGGTCCTCCTGGTCCGAACAGGAATTGCCCTTTTCTTCATCAGCCCTTCACTGCAGATGCCCGGGCGAGAGACGCCCTTGATGTAATAGTTAAGAGCAGGAAGGAAGAGGCAGGGCTAAGAAGGTGGGTGGTGCTTAGGCCAGGTGACCTAGATCCACTTGCACCTGCTCCCCATCTGAAAAGGAAAAGAGGCTGGAGGGCTCCTTAAGTAGGGAAACAGAGCGGCAAGCAGGAAGGCACTAGGTGGGCGGGGCTTGCTAAGTGGTGAAACAGAGCGGCAAGCAGGAAGGCACCAGGTGGGCGGGGCTTGCCAAGTGGTGAAAAAGAGCAGCAGGCAGGAAGGCACCAGGTGGGCGGGGCTTGCTAAGTGGTGAAAAAGAGTGCAGGCAGGAAGGCACCAGGTGGGCAGGGCTTAGGCCAGTTGACCTAGATCCACTTGCACATGCTCCCCATCTGCAAAGGAAAAGAGGCTGGAGGGCTCCTGAAGTAGGGAAATAGAGCGGCAAGCAGGAAGGCAACAGGTGGGCGGGGCTTGCTAAGTGATGAAAAAGAGCGGCAAGCAGGAAGGCACCAGGTGGGCGGGGCTTGCTAAGTGGTGAAAAAGAGCGGCAGGCAGGGCTTAGGCCAGGTGACCTAGGTCCACTTGCACCTGCTCCCCATCTGCTCCCCATTTGTCAAGTCTTATGCGTCCATACATGTCATGCAATCTTTGGAGGCCTTTAGACTTAATGGAGGTTTTTGCAACTGTTTTCTTAATATAGGCAGACCACTCCCCACTATGCATAAATGTTAGCCATCTTTTTTATTTTTAACTTTTATTTTCTGCCAGTGCACGCCCAGGTATTCTCCAGCATTGGGTCTTTCATAGATTCACATGCTGTGAATATTCTCCGTTGTCAGGCTGGGAATCCTAGGTTAATTTTGTATTCCCTTTGCCCTAGGCAAGAAGAAGCTAAATTGTATAGCCTAACACCCTTGTTATGGCTGCTTTTGGTCCCAACCAATGGGACCTTTTGTAATTGTAGACTAGACCCTCCTCTTCCCTTCACATTCTAACCGCGTGTTCAGCTGAGGGAGTCCTCTGGTTCAACACTGTTAGTAAAACAAGCCATTTCTTCTACAAATCAATTAAAAAAGAGTTTCTTTTCAAGGAAAGTTATATTCCGCAGGAGGAGAAACATTTCAAAGTGAGGAGTTATGTTCTAAGGGGATGGAGGGCAACCCTGTGCAACTTGTGGCCTTAAGGACGTTTATGAAGGGGAAAAACACTCAGACTGTATTTACGGTCTCTACCCACATCACACTGTGGAGGGCTGCATTATCTGCAGAGTTCTTACTCCAAGACCCTCAAGGATAGACATAGACTGCTGGTTAAATGAGGGGAGTTATCACAAATACCCCTCTGATGTCCAGTCGACCAAAAGCATTGCCATTCCCGCCGAAAAGCGCCCACGGTCTAGGTATAGGGCCCGGTTGGAAGAGCAGACTGGGAAGAAGCACGAAAGATCCCACGGCTACGAGCCGTCGGCCGGGGAGAGACCATTTCCCACGAATGACCAACCGTGGCTGGCGAGGATGTCGTTGACGGGAATGGAGCATCAAGGCCATAGTTCAAGGTCAGTGAGAGAGGGCGAAATCCATTCCTCAGGGCCTAAGGCCATGTCGACATCCACTTCAAAGCTGCATCGACATGGCTCTAAAGAGGCTACTGAGGAGCAAAGGGTGCGTAAATGACCACCGTCCACCGAAGGGGAGCAGAGGTCAGCCAAATGTTAAACACCCGTCCACTACGCCCACTACAAAAACTGCCTTATCCACAAAAACTGCCTCGTCGGCGGCATCACAAAAGACACATGGAGTGTCGCCTCACACGATTAAGAGCCTCAACGAACCGTCCTTAATACATGAAACCGTCTCATTGACGACAGCAAAAAAATCGAGCCCGTCGGTGGCGGACCTGCCCTCGAAGCATAAAGCTGCCTCGTAGACGACTTCTCAAATATCTAGTCAACGGCGATGCATCGTAATCCTTCCAGAACGCACAAGAGCACCTCATCGACGTCCTCTCAAAAGTCAGGCTCGTCCATGACTGAAATCCATATGTCCCGCCCACAAAAATCAGGCCAGACGTCGGAGAAATCAAGCTTGTCGACACAAAAGCATACTTCCACAAAGAAGGGCGCGCATGAGGTGGAGGCAGACACACCCCCAGCACAGTAATTGAGCAAGGAGGCTCTGTCAATGATGCCCTCGACAAGGACCCAGCCAAGGGCATTGCCTGCAGGAATTCCGTCAACGAAGGAGCAACAGCAGCAACATCCAGAGGAGGGGCAACCAACTGTCTTGGAGGAAAGATCACAACCACAGGTCACCCAGGTGTCTCCAATTTAATATACTGAGATCATGCCGGAGGACATCTTGCAACATCAGGTGGGTACAGATTTTGAGGTACAGCACCAACAATCAGACTCAGAACAGTCAGTCATATGGCAAGATGATATTTCGCCCAAACCATCTACACCGGGAAGGCATATCCAGCAAGGGGACACCCATAAAAGGGGAAGTTGCCCACTGCATCAACCACAGCAGGAGGTGGTCCTGGGTCCATCCGAGGGGCACTCCCACCAACACAAACAGTTCCAACAAGAAGACGTCAGGGCGATGCTCGCTAATCCACAGGCCCTATCTATCCAGAACCTTTCATCCATACAAAGGGTCATCACGCAGCTTGACGCAGCACTTGCAAGACCAGGTGCTCCAGCCCTGCCGCCCCAACTCTGCCTTCCACAGGAGCCCTCTCACAGACCCAGGTCTGTATTGGGGGAAAGGTCGGCAAAGTCCTCGCCTTCCAGGGCTAGGTCCACTTCAGAGACAAAGTCAATGCGCTCCTCCAAAGGGCGATCACATCCACGGTCCACCTCTCCATCCCCTCCAACGTCTTCGAGGCTATGACCAAACCGTAGGAACAAAAGTGATTCTCCGGCGCCACTGTTTTCGTCCCACAAGAGGACCCACACATCGACCCAATCGGTGTTGGAGGAAGGAGAACTAACTTATTATTTTTTTTTAAACGTGTTTATTTTAAACCAAGGCAGGGTGAATAACATACAGCATTGTGAAACCATCTCACATCATTTTCCAACTATCTCATTTACACAATCCTCTCCTCCCCCGCCTCCTCTGGACCCAGGCCCTCCTCCTCCGGATCTCCTGTTCCGCGAACCCACCCGTTGTTCATCTCCTTCAGGTGTTCTCTTGGTCCTTCAGGGCCCACCGAGTGTTGATAGGTTTATAGGTCAGGGCGGGGAATCGCTGATCATATTCTAGTACTGTGGCCCAGGTGTCTTGGAAGTGGTGGAGGACTCCCGCCCTTGCCGCTGTCACCTTCTCCGAGAATATTCCACAGTTTCCCCCATCACTGAGCCATACAGGGGCCGTCTGGGTATTTCCAGAAGCGGGCCAGCACAGTTTTGCCTGCTAAGAGGCATTGGGTTAGTAGTTTCGCTCTGTTACCGGAGCGCGGGTAGATTCTGGGGGTCGGGACCCCCAGCAACACAGGTTCGGGTTTCAACGGGAGTGCAGTCCCGGTGATCTGTTCAATAGTTCCCAAGTACCGTTTCCAGAATTGCATGATTTTAGGACATGTTCACCACATATGGAAGAAGGAGCCCGGCTGGGCACACCCTCTCCAGCAGGAGCAGCCCACCCGGGGGTTCATGTGGTAGAGCCTAAGAGGGGAGTAATACCATCACAGCATGATCTTGTATGCGCATTCCTTGTTGGTGACATAGGTGGAGGATGAGTGGGTACGGGACAAGATATCCACCCAGGTCAGGTCGTCAATCGGGTGACCCAAGTCGTCTTCCCATTGGGCCATGCACCGGGTTTTTGAAGTTAGGAAGTCACCCAAGAAACATCTATAAAGGGTCGAAATCCTGCCTCGTAATGGCAGATCTTTAAGGGTCAATTCAAGGGAGAATGGGGGGCGCGTGGCCGCCTGGAGGGTTTGGGGATGCGAGCACCAATGACGGAGCTGGAAATATGTAATTCGAGGGGATTGGGTCCTCCGACGTATTCCAGATCTATGACAGGTAATGTCCACAGCTGTGCTGCTTCGGAAAATCTTCGGCGTCTGCGTCCTGCGTCGATGATGTCGATGCGCCGTCCCCGAGGACCTCCTCCGACGGCCGACATCACCCGATGTGATAAGTAGGACGCACGACGCCCATAGCCTCAGTTCCGTTTTTTCCGCGAACATGTTCGCTTCGTGAATCTCGGTACGCCTCGACTCTTCGGAGTTTGCTGTTTTCAATTCTCGATTCGTTGAACCTGTTTGGTTTTTTGTGAAGACCTGTTCGTGGCGATGTCTACTTCGTCTTCAACCCCGCGTCCGGGCTTCAAGAAATGCGGGGACTGTGGGTCCAAGATGTCGGTCACGGACTCGCACGACGCCTGCCTCTGGTGCCTCGGGGAGGCCCACGATACGGACGACTGTGTCGACTGCCAGTCGCTCACGGCAAAGGCCTTGCGGGAACGCAAGAAGAAGCTGTTGGTAGGTCGGGTGTCTAAGCCCCGGAAGTCGAGGCGCTTTCGACAGATGACTTGAGGGGCGACTCTCTGCGTCATCGTCGGAAGTCCTGTGGGTCTCCTTCCAGGAGTCGGTCTCGCCACTCCTCCACCTCTTCGAGGCATTCCCGGAAGCGCCGGTATCGGTCGCCTTCCCCGTCCTCTTCCGAGGGCTCCGCCCGTCGGCGGGTCGCTTATCCCTCCATGCAAGCGACACCAGAGGAATGGGCTTCCTTCGGGAAGCAGATGCTAGCGATTATTGAATCGCAGGGCACCGGTCCGTCTGCACCTCCGAGTGGGGTCGGTCGGCACCGGTCGAGAGACACCACTCGTATGCCTTTGGGCTCGGGTGGTCGGCACGGCTCGCGGGAGAGGTCCCGCTCGGACAAGGGTAGCCGTTCTCGCCATGCCCGTTCCAGGTCCCGGTCCTCGACGCGCTTGAGACCGCGTGATCCTGTGCCGTCTTCGAAGAAGACGTCGACGCCTGTGGCGCCGAAGTCGTCGAGAATTTCTCTTCAGGCTCCGCCTCTGAGGGGGTTGTCGACGCTGTCTGCGCCTAGGTCGTCGAGAGACACGCTCGAAGCTCTGGCTTCGAGTCCTGTGTCGACGCTGTCGATGCTGGCGGCGTTGCAGCTGACGTCGACGCCGTTTCTGTCGCCGCCGGCGCTGACTCGTTCGGCACCCTCAACGCCTTTCGAGGCGGTGGTGGCACGGGGCTAGCCCCTAGAAAGGCTCTGGCTAAGGTCAGGCACTGCTTTGGTCCCCAGATGTCTTCCTCTCCCCGCCTGGAGTACATTTCAGAGGGTGTGATGAAGGCTCTGATGACGGCTTGGTTCCGGTTACGGTACCAGATGAGCTTATCTTGGGCCATAGCCAGTTTGATGATCTGAGGCAGTCACTGCATGATGCCAGTGGACTGGACACCTCTCCGGAGGTGGAGTTTTGTAGGCCGGAGCCTGGCACTCATGCCGGTTCTTCGTATCGGCGCCATATGTCTCGGGTCACTGAGTACTTGGGTTGGTCGGCTCCCCCAGGGGAGTTCGTTCAGGATGATCTCATGGACATCCTTGATCTTGGTCCCCCCACTGACCCGGTTTTGCCATTTCATATGGCTCTGCAGAGAAGGGTGGCGGTGGCTTGGACTGCTCCGGAGAATCTCCCGGCAGTGGGCAAGTCTTTGTCGCGAAAATACCGTCCATCTAGTAGCGACCCCTGCTACTTGTCCAGGCACCCCACTCCGGAGAGTTTGTTGGTGCAGGCGACTACGGCCCCGGCAAAGCAGGCGTCGTATCGTACCATCCCTCTGGATAGGGACGACAAACGTTTTGACTGCTGAGCGAAGAAAGTGTTTTCTTCAGGGGGTATGGCGCTTCAGGCGGCCAACTCCATATGTGCCTTGTCTCGTTTCACACACACTCTGTGGAACTGTGTTGCATTAGCGGCTGAACGTATTCCCGAAGGGGACGAACGGGATGGTTTCCTTGCTATGGTTCCGGATGGCAAGGATGCCATGTGTGAGGCCGTTCAGTCGGGTTTGGACATGGCAGATTGTGTCAGCCGGTCCATGGCGGCGAGCACCGTAATACGCAGGTTTGCGTGGTTGCGGAAGTCTGGGTTCGCTCCTGATGTGCAGTCCCGGCTCCTCAACATGCCCTTTGACGGTGAACATCTTTTTGGCAGCAAGGCTGACGAGAGCCTTGAGAGGTTGCAGACCTCCAAAGCTGCAGCAAAGTCGTTGGGCACTGCAGTTCGCCAACCTCCGCCTTTTCGTCCTATGGGACAACAATGGAGGGGAGGTTCCTTTCGCTGTTACTCGTCCTTCAGTAAAGCGAGAGGAGCTAGCAGTCAAAGAGGCCACCGTCGGAGTGCCAGAGGTGGAAACAAGGGTACTCGAGGTGCCAAGGCCGCTCGGGCAGTTGCCTCTTTGCCCTCAGGCAACGCTGCAGCCGCTACCACTCAGTCATGAGGCCAGGTCCCATGGTTCGCCGGTTGGGGGAAGGCTGGCGCAGCATCTTGTAGAGTGGCAAGCCATTACTTCAGATGTGTGGGTTCTGGAGATCATAACCCACGGCTACAGTCTTCCTTTTCGGCAGAGGCCTCGCGACAATCCACCTGGGAACCTCTCTTTGAAGAGTCCGGATCCGCTCCTTGCGCAGGAAATTCAAGCCCTGCTGGAGGAAGGCACCATAGAACTGGTGCCTATAGCAGAGAGGAACAAGGGATGGTATTCCCCTTATTTTTTGATTTCCAAGAAAGACGGGGGATTGAGACCCATCATGGACTTGCGCAGTTTGAAGAAACTCCTCAGGAAGGACAAGTTCAAGATTTTTACTCTCTCTCAAGTCCTCCAGGCCCTTCAACTTCAGGACTGGTTGGGGTGTCTCGACCTCAAGGATGCTTACTTCCATGTGCTGATCCATCCCAAGCACAAGAAGTACCTGAGGTTCGCGGTTGGCGACTCGCACTTTCAGTTTCGGGTCCTGCCGTTCGGATTGACCTCCGCCCGAGGGTTTTCACCAAGCTCATGGTGGTGGTGGTGGCAGCGCATCTCAGGAAAGGGGGGATTCACGCCTACCCCTACCTGGACGATTGGTTGATCAGGGGGAGCTCTCCCGAGCAAGTCCTGGATCATCTGTCCGTCACCTGTCACTCCCTTCACAAGCTGGGCTTCTCCCTCAATTTAAAGAAGTCCCATTTGACACCAACGCAGCGGCTCCAGTACATCGGAGCAGTGCTCGACACATCCCTGGGGCAGTGTTTTCCTCCCCAGGTGAGGGCTCTTCACATTCAACAGATGGTGCACAAGTTTCAGCTTGCCCAGAATCTCCCAGCGTCCGAGTTCTTGAGACTGCTCGGCCTCATGGCATCCTGCATTCTTCTGGTGCCAGAGGCTCATCTGCGGATGAGATCTTTGCATTGGGCACTGAAGCTCCAGTGGTCTCAGTTCTTCAGCAGGCTGTCGGACCCTGTTCAGGTGCCGCCCTCGGTCGCCTAGGACCTTCTGTGGTGGGCCGTCGAAAGCAATCTGATGAAGGGGGCCCCATTTTGGCTGCCCTGGCCGGAGGTGACGATCGTGACGGACGCATCCCTCACGGGATGGGGAGCTCATGCCAACGAGTCGACAGTCAGCGGTCGTTGGTCTCCCTCGGGGTCCAGACTCCATATCAATCTGTTGGAGCTGAGGGCCGTCAGGCTAGCCCTGAAGGCTTTTCTGCCGACTGTGCGAGGAAAGAGTGTCCTGATTCTAACGGACAACACGGTGGCCATGCACTACCTCAACAAAAAGGGGGGGCAGGGTCACTGCCCCCCCCCACTGCCCACTGCTGTACGTGTTTCCTCCAGTCCCCGTCATCCCGCAAGTACTGCGGAGGTAACGGAGGTTCGGTTCCCAGATGATCCTCATTGCTCCGCCGTGGGCCCGGAGGACGTGGTACCCGGAGCTTCTCGACTTGTCCATCTGCCCTCCACGTCGTCTTCTCTACCGAGACGATCTGCTCTCACGGGAGGGGGGTCAGGTTCTCCATCCAGAGGTCAGAACCCTCAACCTTCACGCTTGGCTTCTGAAAGGTTGAGGTATAAAGATTGGGACCTCCCTGAAGACCTGATGGAGGTGTTGCTCTCGGCCAGGCGGCCAGGCGGCCGGCAACAAAGTCTCTGTACCGTTGCCATTGGAGAAAGTTCTGCGACTGGTGCAGGGTTCAGAATGTGGATCCTTTTGCGTGTGACATTCCCATGGTTCTGTCTTTTTTGCTTTCCTTGGCCCACAGAGGCTTGCAAGTGGGGACCATTAAAGGTTACCTGGCGGCTCTGTCCATCTTTAAGCGCTCGTCTGAAGAGTGTTCCTATTTTAAGATTCCTTTAATTTCACTGTTTTTGAAAGGGCTCACTAATGTGTTCCCTCCGTCACCTTTTCTGGTGCCCGGTTGGGATTTGAACCTTGTTCTTAAGTTTGTTATGGGAGCTCCGTTTGAGCCTTTACATTCTTGACCTTTGAGGCTGTTAACTCTGAAAACTGTGTTTTTGGTTGCGGTTACTTCCGCTCGCAGAGTGAGTGAGTTACAGGCACTTTAGTTAAGCCACCCTTCACTGTGTTTCATAAGGACAGGGTTTTCCTTCGAGTTCGTCCTTCTTTTCTTCCGAAGGTGGTTTCGGAATTTCATTTGAGCCAGAAGGTTGTTCTTCCGGCGTTCTATCCTCCTCCACATCCTGGTAAGGAAGAGGAGTCTCCATAGGCTTGATCCTAGGAGAGCGTTGAGTTTTTATATTTCGCGCATGTCCCGGGTCAGAGTGGACGATCAACTTTTCATTGGTTACGCTGGAAAGCGTTTGGGACAAGCTGTGACAAAACAGACTTTGTCTCGTTGGATTATTTTAGCTATCTCTGAGTGTTACCGCTTGGCGGGTAAGGACCCTCCGGCTGGCTTGCGGGCCCATTCTACCAGGGAAGTGGCTGCGTCTACTGCCCTGCAGAGGGGTGTTCCTATTCGTCACACCTGGGCTTCAGTACATACTTTTGTACGTCACTACTCCCTCGATTCCATCAGAGGGCAGGATCCGGCCTTTGGCAAGGCAGTCCTATATTCCGCAATTTGATTGGGCATGCTAAATTTGTGTTCTAAATTCTTTTCCCACCTCCTTGCTTGGTACTGCGTTGGGAGTCTGTCATAGATATGGAATACGTCGGAGGACCCAATCCCCTCGAAGAACAAGTTACTTTCTTACCTGGTAACTTTCTTTCGATGGGATGGTCCGACGACGTATTCCATATCGCTCCCTCCCTACCTTCCCCGCTGCAGAATTTCTTTTGCGATTGCAGCTTGCGTTCCGCAAGGCCTTGTGTGTCTGACTGGCAGAATACTGGTGGCACACTTTCTGGGAAAAACTATAACTCAGGCTATGGGCGTCGTGCGTCCTACTTATCACATCGGGTGACGTCGGCCGTCGGACGAGGTCCTCGGGGACGGCGCATCAACGTCATCGACGCAGGACGCAGACGCCGAAGATTTTCCGAAGCAGCATAGCTGTGGACATTACCTGTCATAGATATGGAATACATCGTCGGACCATCCCATCGAAAGAACGTTACCAAGTAAGAAAGTAACTTGTTCATCTGTTTTTTTTTTGGAGTTGGAACATCTCCTTGCATTGTTCGAAAGTGCGGGGTACGTTTCCGGCATATAGCTGTTCCAGTCTCTCGAGGCCTCCATCTATCCAGTTCTGGAAGTTGCGGGGGTTCGCCCCGGGCGAGAATGCTGGGATGTGAAAGATTGGTGATAGGGGGCTTAGTCCTCTTGGGATTCCTTTTCGTTTCAGGGCCCAGTCCCAGGAGCTTAGAGTGTGATTGGTCGTGTGCAGAAGTCTCTTCCCACAGTCTCTGAGGGGGGGTGGATAGGTGGCAGAAACCGCAGGGGGAGCGGGACTTGTGCTTGCTCCAGTTCTACCCATCTGGGGCGGGCTGTGATTGTTTGCCAAGCACGGATGTGATCTAATTGTGCTGGTACCCTGTAAGCCTGAAGATCGGGGACTCCCAAACCCTCCCAGTCTAGCGCTGCCTACCAGAGTCCTATGGGGGATTCTGGGTTTTTTGCCCCTCCATATAAACTTTAGCATTTTCCTCTGCAGGTCTTGAATGGCGGGGGTAGGGACTGCCACTGCGAGGGAGGAGCAAGCATAGAGGAATCTCGGGAGGAGGTTCATTTTAGTGGCCGTGATGCGTCCCATCAATGAGATTTCTTGTGTTGACCAGCGCTTCAGATCCCCTTCCAGTTTGCGAAACAGTCTAGGGAAGTTGGCCTGGTTATGTGTCTTTCGAGTTTGCCGCGATGTGAACTCCCAGATAGGGGATGGACTGCTTCCTCCACGCGATTGGGCACATCCTGGTTAGCGTCTCCCATTCCTCCTGAGGGAGGCCGATTGCCAAGGCTACCGATTTGGAGAAGTTGACCGCGAAGCCAGTGACCTCGCCAAAGCTAGCTATTTCCGCTAGGGCGTGCTTTACAGAGGAGCTGGGCTCTGAGAGCGTAAGCAGCACGTCGTCAGCGTATAGCACAATTTTGTGTTGGGATGGGCCTACCTGGGGACCCTTCATTAGATTGTTCAGCCTGATTCTCTGTGCAAACGGTTCCATAGTTAGCGCGAAGAGTAAGGGCGACAGCGGTCAACCTTGTCTTGTCCCACAGGTCATAGGGATCGCGATGATAGAGATCCGTTGATCCACAGGAGGGTTTTTGGGGATTTGTAGTTGGCCAGTACCATTGTCTGAAACATTGGGCCAAAACCGAATGACTCTAAGGTGAGTTTCATAAATGACCAGTCTACCCTGTCAAACGCCTTAATGGCGTCTAGGGCCATTAATGCGAGGCCCTGGGAGTTCCGGGAGGCGATGTCCACCAAGTTCAGGGTTCTACGAATATTGTCTCCTGCCGCTCTGTTCAAAACAAAGCCCGTTTAATCGGGGTGAATTATGTCCGGCAGTATGCGAGATAGACGATTGGCCAGGATCTTGGAATATAGGTTAGAATCTATGTTTAACAGGGCGATTGGCCTGTATGAGGCTGGGTCCCTTGGGTCTTTCCCTGGCTTGGGTAGGAGGATCGTGGTAGATTCTTGCATTGATGGGGTCACCAATCCCGTTTCTCTGAAGGAGTTAAAGAGTGTCACCAGAGGGAGGATCAGCTGGGGCTTGAATATTTTATAGAATCTTGAGGAGAACCCATCTTGGCCGGGGGCCCGAGATTTAAGAGATTTGATGGCTTCTTCAACCTCCTCGTCGGTGATCGGTGTCTCCAGGCTCTCTCTCGACGGGTCAGGCAGGTGCGGCAAGACTGCTCCCCGCAGGTATTCCTCTTGTTTAGATTGGTCCCGTGGGGATGCGGTCATCACCTGGGTTAGGTGGTCCACTGCCAGCTGTTGTTTCTCTGACTCTGCATAATGAATCACTCCGTGAGGATCGCGTAGCCCCTTGATGGTATTGATACGCCTTGCTTTGGCTTGCTTGGCTACCAGTAGTTTATTTGCTTTGTTGTTTTTAGCATAGTAGAATTGTCTGGACTTGGCCATTAGTTGCGCGGTGTGCTCGGCGTAGAGGGCCTCTAGTTTCTTTCTGGCTTTGCGGATGGCCCGTTGTATCCTGGGGGACCAACCTTTCTCCTTGTGAGTGTCCTCCGCTGCTCGAAGCTCCTCCTCAAGGGCTTTGCCGGGCTCCTCGCCTATTTCAGTGAAAAGCCACACTTTGTGCTATCAGCTCGCCCCTGATCACTGCTTTCATCACGTCCCAGTTGTTTGCGGGGGATGTGTCTATAACCTGGTTTTCCTTGAGGAAGGTCTTGATCGTGATTGCAATTTTATCCCTAATTGCCATGTCATTGGGCCTCATTACGACCCTGGCGGAAACCGAAAAACGATGGCGGAAATGCAATACCGCCATCGAATAGCGCTCGGTGCGACTATGACCCGTCACCGCAAAGTACGAAGCCATTAGCGACACCGTAGTGAACGCCAACGCTAACTGCACCAAGTACGCGCGCGCGCGCCATGCCAAACCGTAAATACCACCATGGCGCAAGGGTCCGCGAATTCCGACCCTAGCGGACATGTACCTAACGCCATCAAGCACGGCGGAAAGTACCATTCCGCCATGGTGAGAAGTACGGCATCGCGAATCAACCGTAAACGGCCCCACTGAGTGCCTGTACACCACTCCCTGCCCACAAAGTACAACTCCCCGTAGGTGCAATGAAGTCACAATGCAACCAGTGAAATGTACAAGTCACCCATGCATGCCAACGAACAAAAGATTCACAAGAGGGGCCAATGGGAGCTGCAGGGCACAGATGGCACGAATACAGAAGCCATTCCAATGGACATGACCACAGTCCCCCCCCCCCAAGAAACGCACGCAAACACAGGCACCTGTGACCAGCAATATTCCGAAAATCACATCATTCCACCAGTCCACCTGGCTGACCGGCATCTGTCACACAAAACCCAATCCCCCGCCCCTGAGCATGACAACATTCAAACAGTCATATTGGCAGCCCCCATCCCTGACCTCACTGGGCTTCGTAGGCAAACGCGCCCAGCACAGTACCACGCAACTAAACTCCGAAGCTGGAACCCAATGCAGGTCTCCTCACAATACATCGCTCCCCAAATAGGAATATGCCACATCACTCGCAAAGAAGAACGCTACACGGCCCATATCAGAATAGAAATTGAATGCACAACAAAATCACCAAGCCCATACAGCCATTAGGCCATGAACCCCAAAACACATTTCACCATTGTGGGCTGCATCCACAAGAAATGACCAGCTACTACTTGTGTGACGCCCTGTTCCATCATGGTACACAGAGCCACATTCACGTACGAAAAGGCAACATGGAAGCGCACAGAACCGCAGGTCCGTCCCAATGGGGAGGCACTAGTCCAGCTGAAAGGCCGAAATGTTGCTCCGAGCCACTAGTAATGCGTAAGGGCATGTGGCCCATTGGCGATCGTCCCATAAGATCGTAATGCTGCTCCACTGATTAACACGAAGCAGCAGGTGTCGGGAGTAAAAGCCATCTGCAGGAGTGGCATACAGATGGCAGTGGCAAAAGGGGAGGAGATACCTGTCAACCAAAAGAAAAGAAAAAGAACAGAATGGCCATCAGAACTACATTCGAACAACTCACTTCAATGATCACACTAAATCCACAGCCATATGCATGCTAGCCCACTCCAAAGGATCATCACCACCCCAAAACCACTTGCGACTCATAACCATCTATATCGAGGTGTAAACACCATCACAAACGAGTGTACCTGTGCATGCGTCTGTCAAAACAGAATCCATCAGATGGGAATGTTAACGTGCATGGACACAAGTGTCTGAAGGCGCGTCGAGACAGGGAGGGCTCAACAAGGCCAGATAGACGATGGTCCCACTATGGCAGCCCTGCATCACATAGCGCAGGGGAGGCGGATAGATTCCAAGAAGCCCTGTACATGGCAAACTCTGTATCAAATCATCTGCCCATGCATCCATTCATCATTCCCTCATCCCGGTATAAAAACGCCTGAATATTTACTCACATAACATTAGAAATATCCATTGAGTCTGTGCGTTATGCAGCCTGCAAAATCCACAGTGCCCCAGCCCGTAATTCCAGTGTTGTGAAGTAACATGTATTTGGGAACGTCCGGCCTCATCGCCCACGTCGCTATTGCGCATCCCAAACTATTCATATCAATCATTGCATCCTCGCCATGGCCCCTGTCTCAAGGACATTGAACAATAGAACGTTATATTTGCAGTCAGACCTGTGGGCATCTCCTCGCCGCTAGCTGAAAACCGAAAGCGCCGCCCTTCGAATTCCTCATTTGCAACATCACGTCGAAAAGGCATCTGTGGCCGTTTGAAATCACAAATTAATCCATCTAGTGCGGCTGTGTGTGAAAATGGCAACTGCCTTCACCCACAAATGGGACGCCCCGCCCGTCGGTGCAACTCGGTACAGTGATGCATGAGGGCCCACCGTTACTCGAGTACTACGTTCCACTGACCCTTCACAAGTCTGTTCGCGACTGCAAAGATTGTATGTGAAACAATGGGACCATAGCCGAATGAACATATCAACCAATGTTACACGGCCATCGGGTACAAATACATGATTGCAATAGCAAGATGCCATTCCTCGAATTGCAGCGTTGTGTGCGGGACGTGCTCGGCCAAAGGGGAGAGCAGCTTGCACATGTGGAATGAATCACCACAGGTGGAGGCCATACAGCCTGAAAACACATAAATTGCACACCCAGTCTCCTCCCACAACCACACCCACTCCGAAATGCTACCGGCAGGACTCGCGATGTTGGCCCTGGGGGACCTGATAGCACTGCAAGTACTCCAACTCCAAGAAGAAGACCAACACCAACTACAACCGGCCGCACGGAGGGGACGCAGGAGGAGGAGGAGGCCAAGGCAGGGCCAGCAAGGGCCGCCAGCACAGCCACTACCACCACGCAGGCAGCCCGCAATCCCACGCCTCCGAGCACATCCGTTCAACCTCACTGATGAGCAGATCCACACCCTCTACCGTTTGGACCGGGACACCATAACCGCCATTGTGGACATGACACAGGCTGACCTTGTCAGCATGATAGATAGCCCAACCGCCATCCCACCCCTACTGAAGGTGGTGTCTGTACTCCACTTCCTGGCCACAGGCACCTACCAGCACACAGTCGGACAGTTGCATGGCATTTCTCAGCCACTGTTCTCACGGACACTATTGCAAGTGCTCGATGCCCTCCTGCAGCACGCAGACGACTACATCTCTCTACCACGCTCGGAGCAGGAAATTACCAACACAAAAGTGGGATTCCATGCACTTGCCGGCATACCGGGTTGCATTGGTGCCATCGACTGCACCCATGTGGAATTGGTCGTCCCACATGCCATGGAGGCCCAGTACCGCAACCGAAAACAATTTCATTCCCTGAATGTACAAATGGTGTGTGACTCCAACAGGATCATTACACATTGTTGTGCCCGATTCCCTGGATCAACCCATGATTCTATGGTCTTGTGGAACTCTACAATACCACGCTACATGGAGCGACACGCAGGGAACAGATCCTGGCTACTCGGTGAGTCTCATTACATGCATGATAATGTGGGGTATGTGATTCGGCAATGACCTGGCAGGAAGGGGGGGGGGGGGTGTGCGTAAGTAGCAATGGCATTCCACATCATACGTTTATCGTCCACATATAGGTTATGCTGGATATCCACTGAAGAGATGGCTCCTCACACCAGTCCGGAACCCACGGGACCAGCATGAGGAGGACTACAACCATGCCCACTCACGTACCCGTGTAGTCATTGAACAGGCATTCGGCCTACTGAAGACTTGTTTCCGCTGCCTCAGCAGGTCTGGCGGGGCACTCCTGTACCGCCATGAGAAGGTTGCAAAGATGGTCATGGCATGTGTCATGCTCCACAACATGTGCGTACGTAGAAATGTGCCCATGCCCCCTGACGCAGAACTGCAAGCACCTGAAGATGGTCATGATGAGGGTGGGGATGTGGCAGCACCTCAAGGAGTCTGCGAGGCACCGGAGGGCCGTGACATTCGTCAGCATCTCATTGATGCATGCTTCTAGCACTCACGCCTGGTGGCTGATACATGGACACGGTACTCGTGGCACTGTGTGTGTCTGGTACATGCACAATATGGACTGTACGCCTATGATGGCCTAGTACACAAAGATCATTGTCCACACATCTCATTGGTTGATCGTGCACTGTTTATGGCATATGTGATATCATGTTGAACACCCTATCGACCCGCCACCCAAGTGAGCCCAAAACACCCCCTCCACCCTCCTACCTCCCCCCCGAACACCAGTGTCCAAAGATGCTCATTGTCAGTGGGCAGTCGCTATTGCAAGCCCCCTCTGCGGGTATCAGGGGCACCCCTGCCTGTGGAGCGCAGGTTCCTCCCAGATCTACGTTGGGGGCTGCCCTGGACGGAACTTGCAACGGATGATGTCTCTGCCTGCTCACGTCCATGCATGTCCCTAAGGGTTTGTGAGAGCTCAGTGAGCACACGGCGCACTGCGGCAAGTTCGGCACATACGTCTTTGGACGTCGCATGCAGTTCCCCCCTCAGGCTCTCGGTGCTTCTCTCCATTTGGACTCTCAGGCTCTCGGTGCTACTCTCCATTTGGACTCTCAGGCTCTCGGTGCTACTCTCCATTTGGACTCTCAGGCTCTCGGTGCTACTCTCCATTTGTGCCCTTAGTGTCTCTGTACTCCTCTCCATTTCTGCCCTAAGTGTCTCAGTTGATGTTTCTATGTCTGCCTTAGTGCCCCCACATTCATCGGCATGGTCCTTGAGGAGCGTGGCCAGTTGCTGCTGTTGCACGATTAACTGGTCGAGGGACTGTTGCCTCTGCTGGGCCATGGCCATTTGCGGGGGTGTCACAGAGGGGCTGGTGACCTCATGTTGCCTTGCCACAGGGCTTGTGGGGGATGGCCAGTCGTCTTGTGGGTGCCCCTGCGTGGTATCCTCATGTTGTACGGGATGGGACAGACAGGGGGATTGGGACAGGTCATGGATGGATCTGACTTCGACATCCCCGTCTTCTGTGTCGGAGCATGCTGCCATCAATGGGGTGTCACCTATGGTGCTGCTGCCACCAGAGGCAGTGCCTTCTGTGGCATCCGTTGGGGGGACCTGTGGTGGTGGTGTTGTGGGCATGCTGGCTGCTGGGGTGCCTGTTGATGTTCCCTCCTCTGTGCTGCCACCTGATTTGTGCTGCTGCCGTGTCTTGATGCGTGCAGCTGAGGTGGAGGGTCTTTGGCCGTTGGTCTTGGCCCTCTTTGCAGGTGTGCTGGTAGGGGTGTCCTGATGCTCGTCGTTTGGATCGGACCCTGTGGTGGAGTAAAGGAGGGCGAGGGTTATTGATGGGTCTGTGGGAATTGGAATGGCATTGTATCACATGCATTGGGGTGGTACCTGAGGGTGATTTGGGTCGGGGCCTTGGAGGTGCTTTCATTTGTGTGTGGAGTGAGGGTGCAGTTGTTTGGCAGCCTGCAGTTAGGGTGTGCCTGCTGCACGTGTAGTGGGTGTTTTAGGGGTTTTTCATTATTTATGTATTTATTGTGAGTTTTAAAGTGCGCTATCAGGCCGATGTGTGTGGACGTTCTCCTGGACATGTGTTTCTGTTGCACTATGTGGACGCATGGTACTTCACATGATTGGACATTGTGGATTTAGCATTGTTTTATTTGGCCCACCTACCTGAATCTTCGGATGTCTGCACTCCTTTCTCCATCCCTCCGACTCCCTCTATGCTCTCCATTCCAATGGTGGAGGCACAGATTTCTTCCCAGGGGGTCAACTTGATGGGTGATTCAGGACCTCCCCCGGTGGCTGTGGCAATGTTGCGGTTGGCAGAAAGTATGCTCCGGACGCGTATCCGCAGGTCGTCCCATCGCTTTCTGCATTGCTGTGGGTTGCGGGGTGCGGTCCCCACCGCACTTACCCGCTGTGCCACCAGAGCCCATATGGCCTTCTTGTTTGCAAGTGCCGTCCTGGTCATTTGCGTGGAGAAGACGACGGCAGCATTCTCCTGGAGGGTCTCTGTTAGCACGGTGAGTTCCTCACGGGAGAAGTGGACCTGCCGCTTGCGGTCGCACGCTTTCTTCGCTACTTTTCCCATTTTTCTTGGTTTCGCTAGGGTGGATGACGGGTTGGGGTGTGTTTCAGGGTAGTGTTTTTAGTGGTTGTGTGGATTTTGTGGTTTTATAGGTGTACGGCGGGATGTTTCCCGTTCCGGGCCCATGTTTTTACTTCCGTTTCTGTATATTTACGGTCACCGTACTTTCCGGTTGGCGCTCACTGCGGTGTCCGCTAAGATGGGTGGCGGTATTGCACCTAGGGCGCCGTACGGCGGCGGTGTGGGCCGTTTTGGGGTCATTTCCGCCATCGCGGACTTTGCACTTCCGCCATGGCGTGGTGCTCGTGCCCGATGGGTCGGAATGGGCCGCACTTTGCTCCTTCGTGCAATGGCGGAAACGCTATTTACGCTGTGGCGGTCCGGTCAGTCACTTTCCGCCAGGGTCGTAATGAGGGCCATTGAGATTTGGGTCATAAAGAGACCATCTGCGTGGGGCATTGGCTTTCGGGTCGTGGGTTCGGAGCTCCATGATTATTGGCGCATGGTCGGATAGGACCCTTGCGCCAATGGTTACCTCGTTGGCTTAGGCGAGAGTTTGAGGGGACGTTAAGAGGTTGTCGATTCTTGAGAAAGTTCAATGAACATAGAAGTAGAAGGAGTAGTCCTTCCTGGAGGGGTGGAGCACCCGCCATGAGTCAACTACTTCCAGAGTTCTGAACAGGCGCAAGAGGCTGAGCGCCTGCGTAAAATCTCCAGGGGTGGGGGGGGAAGATTTGTCTCTGGTGGGGTCTGGTACTCCGTTGAAATCCCCCCTATTATTGTCTGGCCTTCAATAAAGCCCAAGAGGGAGGCGCCCAGTGAGTCGCAGAAGATTGCTTGCCCCGAGTTGGGGGCGTATAATGAGACAAAGGTGTAGAGGTCTCCCTTTATAAGGCATTTAACTGCTATGAACCGGCCTTCTGGGAAGGTTTTTGAGTCTAGGACCTGAGGGTTTAGGTCTTTCCAGAAGAGGATCGCTGTGCCCCCCTTCTTAGAGCCCCCTGAGGTGAAGAACTGGCGTGGATATAGACGGGAGCGTAAAAGCCCGAAGTCTGCCGGAAGGAGATGAGTTTCCTGGAGCATTGCCACCCCTGCCTCTTCATCTTGTAGTTTTTGTAAGATCGACTTGCGCTTAGAGGGGGAATTCAGCCTGTTGATGTTGAGTGAAAGGATTTGTAGATTCTGGTGTTCCTGGGCTAGAGTTCCACTCGTCCCTGAATCTGGGGGGGAGGGGGATCGGAGGGAAGCTGACTAGTCGCCATCATGAGTGAGGGTTAGATGCGCGTCGTCCTGCTCCTAGAGTTTTAACACGGGCCCCCAACGGGAGGCCATAACTTTAACTAGTGGGGTGGTCGACATTGTGAGTGCGGCCAAACCCCTGGCCAACCGGGCCACTCGAGTCAATACTAAATTCCAAGGACACAAGGGTGACACGTACCTTGGAATGGGCATGGGCCGTGGGTGAAGCCTGCCGCCGTAATCAGGAATGGTTGTCCGCTGGGTCGAGAATGACGGGTCGCTGCAGAAGATAGCTAGACTCCTCGACAGCGTATGTAGCCAAGGTTCATGTGGTGCAATCTGCTCTGTCTACTTCCTCCTGTTGTTTTGAGATGGCCTGGACCATGAGGATCGCCTGTGTTGATGGGAGGGAGCGGCCTCCTGTTTTCCTGTCCCCTCTGGGTTCGGTGAGACAGGCTCTTTGGGTGATGATGGGTGCATGATCTTGATAGCGTCTTCAAGATGGCTGACTCTCCGCCAGGTGCCATTATATGAAAACTGTAGGGCCGTTGGAAATAGCCATCTGTACCGCACCTGACGTTCTTGGAGGAAGAGGGTCAAGGGCCGGAGCACTTTTTTTCTCTGGAGGGTTAGAAGTGACAGGTCTTGGTAAATCTGCAGAGGCAATCCCTGAAAGGAGAGTTCGTCTCGCGAGCGGCAATGGCTTAGATGGCCTCTTTTGTGGTAAAGAAATGGACCCTGGTGATGACATCTGGGGGGAAGTCTGAGTCCACTCCCCGACGTGGGTGCAGGCTGTGGGTGCAATCTAGTAGTAATTAGGATTTGTCTAGATGCGGGAGAAGGGCTTGGAAAAAGTCTCCCACATATTCCGGCAGGTTTTTGTCTAGGGCAGAGGATGGAACCGCACCGCCCTCAGCGCCGGAGCCGGTGCCCTCCCAGTGCCGCAGCCCCCAGAGGGGAGGGCCGTATCCCTCGGGGACCCCGAGCCAGCACAGAGCGCCCCATCGGGGTCCCTCTAATCTTGAGGGGGAACCGCGGCTCCCGCTGGATATCACGGCAGGAGCCGGGCTGCCAATGTGGAGGCGGGGCGCTCGCTAATTCTTCCGCAGCACCCGTCAGGCTCCTCAGCTGCAGATCCTCGCCGACTCCAGGACTAAGATTGCTAGGTCCGGGCAGCCTGCAAGCCCCAGCGCACCAGGGCGTGCTCACCGCAGCAGCGTTCGCCGGGGCAGCTTTAGTCCTCAGACTGAATATGCTCCCGCCATCTTGGGTTTTCTGGCACCGTCTGGAGACGAAAAGCTCCGTCGGGATTGCAGTGAATTGGAGGAGCGTTTAACTTTCATCTTTGGGTCGGCGGTGCCTGAGATATTCCGGTCACCTTAGATGTCAGCGGCGACCCAGCAGAATGGCAGTGGGCTGCATATTTTTACTTATGCGACGGGCCTCCCACGGATGGCTTTAGGCGAGCCGCCACATTGATGGTGCTCCAAGCCACGCCCCCCGGAGAACTAACTTTTAAAGCTACAGACCAGTCCCAGGACACCACCTCCTCCTCAACCACACCAAGATGGGATGACTGGGACACAAATTCCTCTCAGGAATTTCCGCAGGAGGGGGAATCGACAAAAACGTCATCGCCCCGGATGACATCACGTGGTTCCACTCCACAGTCATGAAGGCATGCGAGGAGTTTGGTCTCCACCCCTCAGAGGAAGACAAAGAATACTTTTTATTCGACCACATGGGCTAAAGGAGAAAAACAGTGGTTTTGATTCCAATCCTTGACCATGCATGGCAGAAGGGGGTAAAGACAATGAAGTGACCATTTACAGTCCTGGCCGTCAAAGGCCGCCTAGATGAATAGTATAACCCTCCGGACAATGCCCCAAAATGCCCCTCCTCCCAACTGTCACAGAGTCGATGGTTTCGGCACCTGCAAGCCGGAAGGCAATGTCCACAAACAAAAATGTGCTGCCCCTCCGGACAATGAATTTCGCGAACAGGACTCCTTTGGAAAGAAAGTATTAGCTGTTAGCGCTACAACAGTGAAAGCAGCTAACTCCCTAGCCATCATAGCTAGATACGACAGAGAAATGTGGCATAAACTTGCACCAATCCTAGACCATCTCCCAGAGGAAAAGCGTAAGGAAGCAAAAGCAATACTGAAGGCGAAGATGCCTCCAACATCGGGATCACCATGACAGTGGACCTGGCAGAGACAGGTTTTAAGCAGGTGGCAAAGAGAGTAGTTCTAAGATGGCAGGCTTGGCTCTGCTGTACGGACTTCCGGCCAGACGTCCAGCAAAAGGTTATAGCTATTAGGGATGTAACGGTATAACGGTATACCGTTAAAGATACCGTGAACCACTTAATTGAACAATAATAACCGTCACACTGTTTATACCGGTATACCGTTTATACCGTTAACTGTGCTTTACAATCTGATTTGGAAAGGCTGCAGTAAGCAATTGCTGCGCAGTCTTGGTCTTGCACTGTTGGATGTGCCATCTGCCAAGTAGTTTCAGTTGGAGCAGTTTTTAATGCCATTCCATAAACCACACGTGTCTGACCAGACACAAAATCAGTATGTTAGCAATAGGAAGAATAAATACAGTGCCAAGAAGGAAAAAGGGCTTACTTTGGGTTGGTGGCTTTGGGCTTTATATATTTATAATGGATAATGTTTGCTAAACATATGACAATGGGGGATTTCCCTGGTTCCATCATTGAATTTACATATAATAAGTCACACTGCGAAATTCACTCATCTCTGCGGTTATTCCCTGCTGCCATACCAAAGGGTAAAATGGCCGTAATTACTGAACACCTTTTGGCCCGCAAGTAAACTAAAGGCTGTAACGTAAAGAGCGTGCGTGTGTATGCACACAAGCATATACTACCATCAGCACCCATTGATCTGTGGCATGCAGGTTATAAAGATGGCAACATGTTCATCTTCACTAGTAGCCAGTGGGGAGCTAAAAGCCTAAATGACCACTTAAGAAAAGCTATCCAGTTTGCATTACCAGTCGCAGCAGGCCCCCCCCTCCTCCTCTCCACACGTGTGTTTGGTGGAAGCAAGAGGTGGCATTTCATTGGAAAGTATGTTGAAAAGCCCACTTCTCTCCCTGGGTGCCTGGTTTTGTTTGTGATGATAAATCTGACAATATATGACCTTTTAGAAAATATTTGCTAAGATTGGTTAACCCCACCTGCTATACCGCGATAACCATGATATACCGTCATTTGGCAAGAAGGTTATCGTACCGCCATAAAACTAATACCGTGACACCCCTAACTATGCAGTTCGAAGGGGAGAAGCTATTCGGTCCTAAAATTAAGAGGCCCTCAAGGCAATAAAAACGTACACCGACAATGCCAGGTCTTTAACATCCCTGCAAAATCAACGCAATTTTCATCAATTCAGGTGAGCATCCGGCAGAACATCAACAGCCTTCTCCTACAAGGGGCGGCAGCTTTCAAAAGGTTAAACATATTACTCATAGGGGTACAAAAGGGGCTTACCATGTGTATCAAAAGTCAAAGGGCTTCCATCTGACCCATCGCTGCAAAGAACCATCTGGATCCCAAAGGGGACAGCAGGGTAAACCTTAACAATGACAGTCACACACAGGGCAAACTGGAGGGGTGGGGGAAATCTCCTGATTCGCTAGGGTCTGGGATGTAATGACAACGTACAGGTGGATGCTTGATGTGGTCTGTTACGGGCACCGGTTAGAATTCAAGTAAACGCCCCCTACCATACCACCAAACCCCCAACTGCAGGCACAGAAGGAAGAACTTCTGCAAGAAGTACAGGTCAAGCTACAGAAAAAAGCCATAGAAAAGGTCCCCAAACATCAAAGGGGATAAGGAGTCTACTCCCGATACTTCGTAGTACGCAAACCGGATGTAAAGTGGAGGCCCATTCTAGACCTCAGAAGGTTAAACAAGTTTGTAAAAGAGCAAAAGTTTACCATTATCACTTTACAACGGGTCATACAATCTATGCAGCACCACGACTTCCTCGTGTCCCTGGACCTCCAGGATGTGTATTTCCACATACCCATTGACCCGGGTCAACGAAAGTTTCTCCGGTTCATCGTTGGAAACCAGCATTATTAGTTTGGGTGCTACCATTCGGACTAAAGTCAGCACCACACACCTTCACGAAGTGCCTCGCACCAGTGGGCCAGCCTGCGAAAAAATAAGGCACCACGTTTACCCTTACTCAGGCGACTGGCTCGTACGTTCACCATCCAAGGAGGGGATGCTGCGGTCAATAGCGGCAACTGTGGACCAGCTGCAAACACTGGGTTTCGCCATCAATTACAAAAAATGTTCTTACAGCCATCCAAGAACCTCATATTCCTATGAAAGACCAAAGAAATATCGAGGCTCAGTACCACAAATGAAATACACCAATCACAGGTTGAAAAGGTACAAGTATCTTTTATTACTGTACAGTATCAAAGCAAAACAGAGAGCTATCTGGGTCCCAACACCTTGCAGTGTGTGTACCAGCAGACACAGTGAGGGGTGAGACTGCTGGACATCTAAACACAGACATATTTATACCATTTTTGAAACTGTCCAGCCTGTCTCTCCAAGCTAATCAGTCACTGGCTAGAGTTCGTGCCCAGTTCATATGACAAATATTACAATATTGTACAAGGGATTAAACAAGTTTGCATGTCCATGAGGTTACAATGATGTTTGTTGGTTCTCTAATCCACTGTAAGCCTTGTTCCAAGAATCGCTACAACGCAGTTCAGCCAGAGCATACAATCTGAGTTTGTTTTCCATTGTCTCATTGTTTATATGAGGATGAGGCTTGTGAGCTCAGACAACACTTGGATGGCAGTTCATTCGAGTCACAAGGTTTCTTTACATTGGTCAAACAGTCTGCTCTCGGTCAGCCGAAACTTTCACAGAACTCAAAGGTCGTTCGGCTCGGCTGCAAGTTGAAAACACGGTCCACCATTTTAGAACATGAAACAAGAGTTAAAATCAAAATGGCGGATGATTCTTAAAATGGCGGCGACATCCATCGAAAAGCAGAACATTTCAGATGTGGTTTTCTGTGTAACATGCAAGGGTTTAGGACAATATTCATAATAAGGCGGTAATATACGAATACGGTTTAACAAACCCTCCTTTTGGCCTAAGCCAAGAGCATTACTCAAACATTCGATTTACTCAAAACCCCACACCTCAATGTCCGTACATCCTGAATCACATTCTTCAGAAATATCAATCGCCATGAGTTTATTGATAGTGATATCATGCATTACAAAAGTGTTAGCAGTTTCCTTGGGCAAATGTACCTTTGGTCCTAATGTACCTATAGTTTGTGCACACATGTAGTTCCGTACTCAAAGTATGCAGATTTTGTATTGCCTTGAATATGGTAGGGGAGGAGTCAGGTACGAAAACACAGCAAGCAGATCCCACCAATTTACATACCCCAACACGCTCAGCTAGGATGACGTTTAACACCATCCTATTCTGAAGGGCCACTAATCTGATTGCTTTTTGTTTCAGCGTCATGTTGTATAGTATATCGGTGGTTCTGCTGATGGTTTTGTCCAATACTCTTGCTAGTCTCCTAATATCCTCAGAGTTCATTATCTGTCCCCAAAATGGTACAAAGGATTTTGCTACATCGCCTATAACCTGCGAAGGAGTATCACCATTCTCGTCCCACCTTGGACGAGCTATAGAGACCTCAAAGGTGCTAGCCACATATACCCCTGGTAACAAGATACCCAAGTAACAAGTACCCTGCCAATCTCTAGGTAAGCAAGGATAAGCTTCATTGCCACAGACAAAATAAACGGGATCACCTACATACAAAGGTCTGTCCTCACTAGTTAGGTTTGCAATGTTGGTACAACCCTCGAATGTACCCATTGGCTGAGAACCATCCCTTTGTATACAGAGGGAAACAGAGTTGGGGCTATGATTGATAGTGTAGGAAGGAGGCATGGCATCCCGGTTGCCTACGGGAGCCATCTTGAAAGAAATTAGCGATTGGAAAGGTCTAGAAAGTCTATCAGTAGTCTATCAGTAGTCCTAATAGAAGCAACATTGAGCTTGTTCCTATTCGCAAAAAGGGAACATCCCAAAGGTGTCAGGACTTGTTTTTTGAATTCATTCAGATTAGTCACATCGAAGTTCCCAGAAATACTGTCATTCCAATGACCAAAGAATAGTGCCCTCAGTGAGGCATAGCATGCAGTACTCAAAGGATGCAGGTGAATATATCATCCCAACCCTTTTTCCACGTGTTGTGGCAAATGGGAACACACACAGCAATTTGTTTTGTTTAGAATCGCATGGATCGCATTCATGATTAATAGGAGAGTGTTATTGTGATAACTATGGCTGTATTGGGAATCCCTAGGAGGTAGAGTGTGCAGACACACGAAAGGTGAAGACATAGTGGGAACAATTTCAGTAGTTAACAAAGTCTCAAATGGATGCATCCTTTCTAAATACCAAAACTCAAGCGAAAATACAACTGTCAGACCTATTAGCATTGTGACAAGAAAACAATGAGTCCTCAAGGACCATGATCTTTGATAATCAGATTCTTTGTCAGCCACAAGACCAATAGCCTGCTCCGTACGAGTAGAGTTAAAAAAGGGCATTGTTTCTCAGTGTCCGTTCAGAAGCCTCTCTGTCAGGCTCTTTTAGTTGATCCGTCGGTGGCCCCTGACCACGTGGCCTATCTTGCTTGAAGGTCGCTTTTCCGGTCCCTGACACTTATTTCCATTTCACTGAGAGCGTGGCAAGGGACTAGCTCAACTGTGGTTTCTTGGGGGCAAAGCCTATACTATGCTGTAAATCTAGTGCCGCAGACGCAGATCGTACCTCAAGACTCCAGGTACATACGGCGTGATCTGCGAGCAAAGTGTCGTTGCTTCCTGATGGAAGTGGTAAAACGGAAGCAAGATTGCTCAATGATGCAGAAAGATCCAAAGAAGAATTCAAAGGCAAAGCAGCAGTCTTCCTAAGCCCCACGGGCTCAGGAATGGTTTCCGGGACACCCTTGGTGTCAGGCAGAACGGGCTTGCGATGAGGAACAAAGTGAACAATTTCCTTCTCTTCTCCTTTGTCGTGCGGCAGAGGAAAAGTTATCGTCCTAACGTGTGTCGCGTGTATCCAATGTTTCTTTCCGTCTACTCGTACACCGGTCTGTGTGGCCAACAGGACTTGGAACAGTCCTCTCCAACGTGGTGCGAGGCAGGATGCTGTTTCAAAAACCTTGGTGAGCACCCAGTCACTGGGTCGAAGTCAATGACCTGGCCCCTCGTATTTCACTGGGAGGGCTTCTCGCACCTGTTGATAAATCAAATACAAGTTTTGAGTTAACTGGTCACAGTATTCAAAAAGGAGCAAATGCTCCACGTCTTTCATTCGCTTGGGCTTGGGCATGTTCCAAATATTGGCTGGCCTCCCCATCACTATCTCGCAGGGGGAGAGCCCAGTTTTTGTTTGTGGGGTCGTCCGCATAGACAATAGAGCTATCGGTAAAGCATCTGGCCATTTCAAATTACTAGTAGCGCAAACCTTAGTCAATTTGTTCTTCAATATACCATTGTGACGTTCTACAAGTCCGGCATTCTGAGCGTGTCTGGCCGAATGAAACCGTTTATCAATCTGTAATCCCGTGCATATTTGCTGGATAACAGTGTTGGGGAGAATTCTCATCTATGGCTAATTTCCCTCACCTAGTGAGTCCCCCAGCAGCTTTGCTGGACTTCTGGAGTTTATTTTGTTCCACTTGGTAAGAGCGAGAGCTTTTTCCCCCCTCTTACCTGTGTTTTGCTATGCGTTTCTACCTGTTTTTGTGATTGTGGACTCTGAAGTACACCACTTCAGTAGCCCTCTTCTTTTTGTGTGTCACACAGCACCTTCAGTGCCGTAGCACAGGGTTGTCTCTGAGGCTTCCCTCGACTCCATTTCTGAGGCGACTACCGTCCCCCAGAAAAAGGTAAAGTTACCATTAACTTTACTTAGTCAATCTTCCACAGATCCAGTATACCCCATCTTCCATGGTGTACTGGAAAGGGTTAATTTGTATCCCTTTTTATCTGTACCTCCTAGAGCATTGTTTCTCTTTTAACATTTAGAGTTGGCTGGTGGCAGTGGTATCTACCCTAACTTTTCTACCGCGATTATATTACATAAACGTGGTACTGTTCTTGGCTATTATATTAGCCTCGAACATAAACCTGCTTGACCAAATCGTCTTTCTTTTGGCTCCGGTTGGGTTTATTCGCCATTTCTTTTTGTTAAAGTCCTTTTTGTGTTTTACTTTGCGCTGCAAACTAGGTTCGCCTTCTTTGTTCACTGTCTTTTGGCGGGCTTCTGCTCAGAAGCCCTCCTCAATGCGCCTGGGTGTCTAGGTGGGCTGAATGTGAGGGAGGGGTGTAGTCACCCCCTGCACAGGGTATCCTAGGAAACCCAAGTCGCACTTTGCCATGATTGGCTGAGGTGGTTGTCCAGGCTGGACAACCACCCTGCTGGGTGATTGACAGCCAGGCTGTGTGAATGGGTGTTTTGCGCATAAAAGACAGGTCTCTTGGGCTAGAAGTCAGAGTCGCCACTGGAACTACAAGGAACCGAAGAGAAGCGGAAAGAACAATGACTGCTGCAACTAACCTGTCCCTGTGAAGCCCTGCGGCAGTCCTGAGCTATCTTCCCTTCAATGACTCAGAGAAGATCCAGTCCGGAGTCTTCTTCCCTTGAGCTTGGTGGGGATAACCAGCTCACCTCACACAGCCAGAGGATCCTCTTCCTTGGTCGAAATTGCTGCACGCTGCTGTAGTGGTCCAGATAGCCACCTGAAGAGCCTCTGCTGTTTTTAAGGAGCGCACCTTATATTCCTCGTCGGTGCTGCCGGATTCATCCCTGTGTGGTGCACACCCCCTTCAGACGTCCTCCTTCACAACGAAGCTCCAGGAATCGTGGGTCTGCGGGAAACCAACAGGACCAACTGCCAGGGCACCAGCTGCACCATTGGAACAAGCTACTGTGTTCTACTTGAGGAAACTGGGTGAATCCCTTTTCTTCATTTCCAAGGCTTGCCCTTGTCTTCCCTCCTTATAACTTTTGCTTCCGAACATTGACAATATCGAAGTACTTTTGGCTACGTTGAATCGTGTACTGTCTGACTGTGATCTTCGGCAACAGGCCCCGGTGTCTTTCGACCCTGGCTCCGGCCCTTTGACTTTTGAACTCCTGTCTCTGAGTGTTTCTTGATTCTGCCTGCCTAACCAAAATATTGCCTGTGATTTTTGCCTCCAACTCCCTCTGGGTATCTCAGGTGCTGAGTGTTTTTTTGCCCCGGTAGCATTTCATGTCACGGATACGCGTTTATTTAGTAGACCGAATTGTCAAAAAGTGATCGCAATCGTATTCGCGGTAACGTGTTTTGTTCGTAACACCGGTTCATTCAACACAGGGTACTTACCTTGAGACTTACTGTACAAAGTGAATTGGTTAGTTGTAGTATATTTAATGTGTGGTTTTTATTTTGAGTTTAATAAAAGTGTTGTGTTTATAACGAATGGTTTAAAAATAAATGTACTTATTTTGTTTACCTGAAACCTTGAGTCAGTGTTTGCTTGAGTCACAGTAATTGTGGTCCCTTTCTGTAATCTTTGCTACTGCTCATATACTCTTGAGATAAGCCTGGCTGCTCCGCCACTGCTACCACTCTGACATAGTAGTACAGGCTTGTACCAAAGGTAAAACTTGTATTGCCACCTGTAGTCTTAATTGTGTGTAGTGGTCCCTAAGGGCACTGCACAGGATTCTGCCTTAACAGCAGCGATAAAATGTGCACCATTGTCCGACCAATTGACCCTCGGCAACCCAAACCTAGGAAAATATTCCTTAAGCATGGTTTTCGCCGTCGTTATTTCTGTGGCATCTTTTACAGGGAATGCTTCGACCCATTTGCTAAAGGCACAAATGACTACCAGAACATTTTTGTAATTTTGGCAGCGCTCCATTTCGATGAAGTCGAAATGTATTACCTCAAAGGGCACAGAGTGGGGACCAAAACTACCCCTCGGTGTCGATGTACCTTTCCCCACATTATGCTGTAAGCATACCAGGCAATTCTGGACCAAACGTTCAGCAGTCTTTGAGATATTTACATTTACCCAGACAGGTTCTAGCAGGTTACAAATCTTTCTAGCACATATATGAGTGGGACCATGAGCCATTGTAACCATAGTCAATTGTAATTGTAACCATGGTCAATCACCAAATCCTTTGCCATCGTTTGAAATCAGCTGCCCACTTTTCTGAAAAAGCCACTACTTGGATTAGCTCCTTTTTGGACAATAGACACATGAGAGTATTCTCACCTACCTCGTCGGCAGATCCAACCCCGGTCCCCTGTGGAGTCCCACAAGGGTCTTGTGTATCCCCTACACTTTACAATGTATTTACCAAACCTTTGTTTGATGTACTTGACTATCTGGGTGTCACCTACACCAACTATGCCGATGACACCCAGATACTCATCCCTATCACTGGTGACTACACTGCTGAGTCTAAAACTTTGAATGAAATCTACCAAGTTGTCCAAGCCTGGATGGCCCAACACGAGCTGTGTCTCAACGATGACAAGACAAAGCTCCTCATCCTGGGCACACAACAAAGACTCAATAAGCTTGACCCTTCGTTTAAAACTTTCAATATCGATGGCAACTCCATCAAAGTATCCAAAGATACTAAAACTCTGGGAATCTACCTCGATTCTACACTCTCCCTTAATAGGCAAACCAATGCAGTCGTCGCTGCCTCTGCTTACACATGTAAGATGATCACAGCCTGCCGTCCATTCCTCTCCACTCAGAACTGCATTATTTTTGCTAGGACATTGGTTATGTCCAAACCCGACTATTGTAATGCACTCTATCAAGGCACCAACCAATGCAACCTCAACAAACTCCAGGTCACTCAAAATAATGCTATTAGAGCGGCCCTCAACATTCCTAAAACTGCACATATCAATGAAACCAGGAAGAGTCTACACTGGCTCTCAATTGCCCAAAGGATATCACTGAAATTCCTGGCCCTTACTCACAAATGTGTAAAAAACCAGGCCCCCATCTACGTAGCCTCTCGGTTCTCTCAGTATATAACTTCACAGTCACTCAGATCTTCCCAAGCACTATGCCTCACAATCCCCAGATACAAGCTACAGACAGCTGGAGGTGCTAGCTTCCCAGTCCTACCTGCCAACTCTGGAACACACTGCCACTTACTATTAGAACCCTGCCTTCTCCTACCCTATTCAAACACAAAGCTAAGCTTTGGCTATCCGCTACATCTTACCAATCGCCTTCACAGGCCATCTGATCTTCTCTACCTTTTTTTTATTTTCTCACAACTACCTCCTTTCCAATCTGCTTGACAATCTGCACTGCTATGTACTTTACTGCTCTTGAGTATGTAATAAATTGATTGTAAATGTATTCCATGCCATTCATGTACCTGTTGCTCTAAGATATGCGCCTGGTTGCCCTCGGCCTGGTGCACTATACAAATAAATAAAATACAAATACATAGCAGTGACATAAGCATTGGGTAGCATCCATCTTTTCTTGACATTGTCTATCCAACAACCTTCATCATCTAAACTTGCTAAACCCTCAGCCCATTGCTTAAGCTCTTCTGGAGTGGCATCAGCTTGAATGTTTTTTATAGAATCAATCCCTTCATCTATTATACAAATATTGGTGGCTTCCTTTGTTACATACATTTCAGAATACAATTTGGTGGCAGTCTGTTTGGCTATCCTGTCAGCAAAAGCGTTTCCTCTCCCCACATCATCTGTTACTTTCTGGTGTGAGGTGCACTTCATTATTGCTAGTTGAGTAGGAAGCGCAAGTGCTGAGAGTAGCCGAACTATGAAAGCGCCATGTTGAATCTTAGTTCCATGTGAGGTCAAAAAAACTCTCTCTGCCCATAATCTACTGAAGTTGTGAACCACCCCAAAGGCATACTGGCTATCTTTAAATATATTTACACCAAGCCTTTCAGAAAGTTCACAAGCTCGAGTCAGTGTGATAATCTCTGCGGCCTGCGCAGAGTTATGGGAAATTCTTTTGATTTCCACAATAGTGCTTAATGTAGTGATGGCATAAGCAGCAGTGGATGTACCATTCGGAAGTTTGAAGCAGGAGCCATCGCAAAACAGCTCCCCTTGTGGATTTTTCAATGGTGTGTCATTTAAATCGATTCTGCCTTTGGTTTCTTGCTCTGTGGTATAGAGGCAGTCATGTGACATCCTGTCACGGCAAGCAATGTCTTGCGGAAGAGGCAATAGTTCAGCCGGATTTAATATGCAACATCGCTTAATTTGGATATGCAGTGAAAATAGAGTCAGCTCGTATCTTATCAATCGTGCTGATGTAAGATTTTGCGTTCTGTTCCATAGAACATCCACAGAGTGGGGTACCATCACGGTTAAAGAGTGACCTAAAACCATACCCTCACTTTGTTTTACAGATGCAGCAGCAGCAACATCTCTGACATCTCGGCAAAGCGTATGCAACAGGGTCAGGCATGGAGGAAAAATAACCGCATGGTCTAGTCTTCCCCACATGTTTCTGCGTTAACGCAGCCAAAGCACATCCATCACATTCATGCACATATAAAACAAAGGCCTTGTCATAATTTCTGTGACCAAAACCGGTGCTGAACACATCGCAGCCTTGAGCAGATCAAAAGCTTTCTGGCAATCCAAGTTCCACGGTAATGGCAAAGAAATGCCCTTCTTTGTCAAGGCCAACATTGGTTTTATCATTAATGAGAAGTTAGGGATCCACTGTCTACAGTATGAAGCCATGCCTATCAAGGCTCTGACCTCTTTCTGTGCATTTGGGACAGACATGCTAGAGATGCTTTTTATCCGTTCAGGTGTCCGTCTTCTTTCTTCCTTTGACAGGAGATAGCCTAAATAGGCGACTTCCTGTCGACAATATTGAAATTTTTTCAATTAAGCCTTATGTCCATGCTCTGCTAGGTGAATAAGCAGAAACACGGTGCCCTCCTTGTAAACAATTTCTGAGTCTGCAGCTAAAAGATCGTCAACATACTGCAACAATGTACAAGTGGGAGGCAAATCAAGTGTATCAAGCTGCTCCTTCAAAGCTCTACTGTAAATAATCTGACTCTCAGTGTACCCTTGTGGCACACGAGTGAATGTAAACGAGTGTCCCCCTAGGATGAACGTGAACAAGTATTTACTGTCAATGTGTACAGGAATGCTAAAGAAGGCATTCTTAAGATCCGAAACACTGTGAGTAGCAGAAGCTGGAATCATTGTTAATATTGTAGTCACATCAGGCACAATTGGAAATTGTGGAGCAGCAATCTTATTGATAGCACGTAAATCGATATGAAACGGAAAGGAATCGCACTATCCCCTTTCTTATACACCGGTAAAATTGGGCTATTGCACAGACTTCCTGCAATTTCCACAATCACTCCACGATGTACAAAATCAGAAACTATACTTTCGAGGGGATTGGGTTCTCCGACGTATTCCATATCTATGACAGTAATCACCACAGCTGTGCTGCTTTGGAAAATCTTCCTGCGTCGATGACGTCGATACGCCGCCCTCAAGGACCTCCTCTGACGGCCGACGTCTCTGGATGTTATAAGTAGGACGCACGACACCCGTAGCCTCAGTTCCGTTTTTTCCGCGAACGTGTTTGCTTCAGAGATCTCGGCGCGCCTCGACTCTTTGGAGTTTCTGTTCTTTATCGGTTCTTCGAACCTGTTCGTTTGTGAAGTTATCCTTCGTGATGCCTACATCGTCTTCCACCCCGCGTCCGGGCTTTAAGAAGTGCGGGGACTGTGGGTCCAAGATGTCGGTGACAGACTCGCACGACGCCTGCCTCTGGTGCCTCGTGGAGGCCCATGACACGGATGATTGTGCCGACTGCCAGTCGCTTACGTACAAAGCCTTGCGGAAGTGCAAGAAGAAACTGTCCGTAGGTAAGGTGTCCAAGCCACGGAAGTCGATGTCTGTGGGGCTTTCGACGGACGATTCGAGGGGCGACTCTCCGCATCGTCGTCAGAAGTCCAGTGGGTCTCGGTCCCGGAGTAGGTGCCACCACTCCTCTGCCTCTTCGAGGCACTCCCGGAAGCGCTGTCTTCGGTCGCCTTCCCCATCCTCATCCGAGGACTCCGCCCGTCGACGGGTCGCTTATCCCACCAAGCATGCGATGCCGGAGGAATGGGCTTCCTTCGGTAAGAAAATGCTAGCGATTCTTGAATCGCAGGGCACTGGTCCGTCCGCGCCTCCGAGTGGGGTCGGTCGTGATCGGTCGAGAGACACTGCTCGTAGGCCTTCGGGCTCGGGTGGTCGGCACGATTCGCGGGAAAGGTCCCGCTCGGACAAGGGGAATCGTTCGACGCGCTCGAGACCGTGTGCACCTGTGATGTCTTCGAGCAAGACGTCGACGCCTGTGGCGCCGAGGTCGTCGACGGACTTTCGAGGCTGCGCCTCGGAAGAAGTTGTCGACGCCATCGGCGCCCAGGCTGTCGAGGGACACGCTTGGGGCTCCGACCTCGAGGCCTGTGTCGACGCTGTCGATGCTGTCGGCGCCGCGTTCGGCCTCGACACCGATTCACTCTACGCTCTCGACGCCTTTGGAGGCTGTTTCGACACGGGTACCCCGGGGCACGGTGGAACCGCCTAGAAAGGCTCTGGCCAAGGTCAAGCATGGCTTTGTTCCCCATTCTGTGCCCTCTTACCGCCATCTTGAGTACATTTCAGAGGTGGATGAGGGCTCTGATGATGGCATGGTTCCTGATACGGTGCCAGATGAGATTTTCTCGGGCCGTAGCCAAATTGAGGACCTGCGTCAGTCCCTGCACGACCCCAGTGGTCTGGACACCGCTCCGGAGGTGGAGTTTTGTAGACCTGAGCCTGGCACTCATGCCGACTCCTCGTACCGGCACCTTATGTCTAGGGTTACCGAGTACTTGGGGTAGTGTGCTACCCCGGGGGATTTTCTTCAGGTGACCTTACGGATATCCTCAACCAAGGTCCACCAACTGACCCGGTACTGCCGTTCCATATGGCTCTACAGAGGAGGGTGGCGGCGGCTTGGACTGCTCCGGAGAGTCTCCTGGCAGTGGGCAAGTCTTTGCCGCGAAAATACCGCCCAGCCAGTAGCGACCCTTGCTACTTGTCCAAGCACCCCACTCCGGAGAGTTTGGTGGTGCAGGCGGCTGCAGCCCCAGCAAAGCAGGCGTAGTATCCTACCATCCCTCCTGATAGGGACGACAAGCGTTTTGATGGTTGGGCAAAGAAAGTGTTTTCTTCAGGGGGTATGGCGCTTCAGGCGGCCAACTCCGTATGTGCCTTGTCTCGTTTCACGCACACTCTGTGGAACTGTTTTTCCTTAGCTGCTGAACATATTCCCGAAGGGGACGAACGGGATGGTTTCCTTGCTATGGTCCAGGATGGCAAGGATGCCATGTGTGAGGCCGTTCAGTCGGGTTTGGACATGGCAGATTGCGTCAGCCGGTCCATGGCGGCAAGCACCGTAATACGCAGGTTTGCGTGGTTGCGGAAGTCGGGGTTTGCTCCTGATGTGCAGGCCCGGCTCCTCAACATGCCCTTTGACGGTAAACATCTTTTTGGCAGCAAGGCTGACGATAGCCTTGATAGGTTGCAGACCTCCAAAGCTGCAGCAAAGTCTTTGGGTGCTGCAGTTCGACAACCTCCGCCTTTTCGTCCTAGGGGACAGCAATGGAGGGGAGGTTCCTTTCGTTATTACTCATCCTTTGGTAAAGCGAGAGGAGCTGCCAGTCAAAGGGGCCACCGTCGGAGTGCCAGAGGTGGAAAACAAGGTACTCGAGGTGCTAAGGCCTCTCGGGCAGTTGCCTCTTTGCCCTCGGGCAACGCCGCAGCCGCTTCAGCTCAGTCATGAGGCCATGTCCCATGGTTCGCCGGTTGGGGGAATGCTGCCGCAGCATCTTGTAGAGTGGCGTGCCATTACTTCAGATGTGTGGGTTCTAGAGATCATAGCCCACGGCTACTGTCTTCCTTTCCGGCAGAGGCCTCACGACAATCCACCGGGGAATCTCTCTTTGAAGAGTCCGGATCAGCTCCTTGCGCAGGAAATTCAATCCCTGCTGGAGAAAGGCGCCATAGAACTGGTGCCTGTAGCAGAGAGGAACAAGGGATGGTATTCCCCTTATTTTTTTATTTCCAAGAAAGACGGGGGATTGAGACCCATCATGGACTTGCGTGGTTTGAACAAACTCCTCAGGAAGGACAAGTTTGAGATGGTTACTCTCTCTCTCAAGTCCTCCAGGCCCTTCAACTTCAGGACTGGTTGGTGTCTTTCGACCTCAAGGATGCTTATTTTCATGTGCCGATCCATCCAAAGCACAAGTAGTACCTGAGGTTTGCGGATGGCGACTCGCACTTTCAGTTTCGGGTCTTGCCGTTCGGATTGACCTCCGCCCTGAGGGTCTTCACAAAGCTCATGGTAGTGGTGGCAGCGCATCTCAGGAAAGGGGGGATTCATGTCTACCCCTACCTGGACGATTGGTTGATCAGGGCGCGCTCTCCCGAGCAAGTCCTGGATCATCTGTCCGTCACCTACCACTCCCTCCACAAGCTGGGCTTCTCCCTCAACATAAAGAAGTCCTATTTGACGCCAACTCAGAGGCTCCAGTACATCGGAGCAGTGCTCGATACGTCTCTGGGGCTGTGATTTCCTCCCCAGGTGAGGGCTCATCACATTCAGCAGATGTTGTACAAGTTTCAGCTTGCCCAGAGTCTCCCAGCGTTCGAGTTCTTGAGATTGCTCGGCCTCATGGCATCCTGCATTCTTCTGGTGCCAGAGGCCAGGTTGCGGATGAGATCTTTGCAATGGGCACTCAAGCTCCAGTTGTCTCAGTCCTCCGGCAGGATGTCAGACCCAGTTCAGGTGCCGTCCTCGGTCGCCCAGGACCTTCTGTGGTGTGCCGTTGAAGGCAATCTGATGAAGGGGGCTCCTTTTTGGCTACCCTGGCCAGAGGTGACGTTCGTGACGGACTCATCCCTCACGGGATGGGGAGCTCATGCCAACGAGTTGACAGTCAGCGGTCGTTGATCTCCGTCGGAGTCCAGATTCCATATCAATCTGTTGGAGCTGAGGGCCGTCAGGCTTGCCCTGAAGGCTTTTCTGCCGACTGTGCGAGGAAAGAATGTCCTGAACCTGACGGACAACACAGTGGCCATGCACTACCTCAACAAAAAGGGGGGGCAGGGTCACTTCCTCTGTGCAGGGAGGCGATGCAGCTCTGGTTTTGGGTAATCCAGCAGGTAGTTTCGATCTCGGCAGTTCATCTGGCTGGAGACGAAAACAAGACGGCGGATGCTCTGAGCAGGCAGAGCGCAATCTCTCACGAGTGGGAGTTGGCTCAGGTGATTCGCCTGGAGATCTTCGCCCTTTGGGGGACCCCTCAAGTGGATCTCTTCGCCTCCAGTGTCAACCAGAAGTGCGGAAGTTTCTGCTCGCGGGAATTTCCTCCAAAAGAAGCCTTAGGGGACGCGTTTGTGGTGGAGTGGTCATTCCCAATGCTGTAGACGTTTCCTCCAGTCCCCGTCATCCCGCAAGTGCTGCGGAGGTTGCGAATGTTCGGTTCCCAGATGATCCTCATCCTCCGGCGTGGGCCCGGAGGACGTGGTACCCGGACCTTCTCGATTTGTCCATCTGCCCTCCACGTCGTCTTCCCTACCGAGACGATCTGCTCTCACATGAGGGGGGTCAGGTTCTCCATCCAGAGGTCAGATCCCTCAACCTTCATGTTTGGTTTCTGAAAGTTTGAAGTATAAGGATTGGGACCTCCCTGAAGACGTGATGGAGGTGTTGCTTTCGGCCAGAAGGCCCGCAACTAAGTCCCTGTACCGTTGCCGTTGGCGAAAGTTCTGCGACTGGTGCAGGGTTAAGAATGTGGATCCTTTTGCATGTGACATTCCTGTGGTTCTGTCTTTTTTGCTTTCTTTAGCCCACAGGGGCTTGCAAGTGGGTACGGTTCAAGGTTACCTGGCAGCGCTGTCCATATTTAAGCGCTCGTCTGAAGAGGTCCTTTATTTTAAAATTCCTTTAATTTCTCAGTTTCTAAAAGGGCTCACTAATGTGTTCCCTCCGTCACCTTTCCAGGTGCCCGGTTGGGATTTGAACCTTGTCCTCAAGTTTCTGATGGGTGCTCCATTTGAGCCTTTGCATTCATGCCCTTTGAGACTGTTAACTCTTAAAACTGTATTTTTGGTTGCGATCACTTCTGCTCGCAGAGTGACTGAGTTACGGCACTTTCAGTTAAGCCACCCTTCACTGTATTACAGAAGGACAGGGTTGTCCTTAGAGTTCGTCCTTCCTTCCTTCCGAAGGTGGTGTCGGAATTTCATTTAGGCCAGAAGGTTGTTCTTCCGGCATTTCATCCTCCTCCACATACTGGTAAGGAAGAGGAGAGGTTCCATAGGCTCGATCCTAGAGGACCTTTAAGCTTTTATATTTCACGCATGTCCCGGGTCAGAGTGGACGATCAACTCTTCATTGGTTACACTGGAAAGCGTTTGGGACAAGCTGTGACTAAGCAGACTTTGTCTCGCTGGATTATTCTTGCTATTTCTGAGTTTTAACCTTTGGCGGGTAAGGACCCACCGGTCGGCTTGCGGGCCCATTCTACCAGGGGTATGGCTGCCTCTACTGCCCTACAGAGTAGTGTTCCTATTCGTAACATCTGTGATGCAGCCACCTGGGCTTTGGTCCATACTTTTGTACGTCACTACTCCCTCGATTCATCCGTGGGCAGGATGTGGCCTTTGGCTAGGCGATCCTTTGCTCTGCAATTTGATTGGGCATTCTAAATTTCTTTTTCTAAATTCTTTTCCCATCTCCTTGCATTGGTACTGCTATGGGAGTCTGTCATAGATATGGAATACGTCAGAGGACCCAATCCCCTCGAAGAACATGTTACTCTCTTACCTGGTAATGTTATTTCGATGGGATGGTCTGACGACGTATTCCATATCGCTCCCTCCCTGCCTTCCCCGCTGCAGAATTTCTTATGCGATTGCAGCTTACGTTTCCGCAAGGCTTTGTGTGGTCAGACTGGCAGAAGACTGGTGCCACACGTTCTGGGGAAAAAACTACAACTGAGGCTAAGGGCGTTGTGCGTCCTACTTATAACATCCAGTGACGTCGGCTGTCGGAGGAGGTCCTCGAGGGTGGCGTATCGACGTCATCGGTGCAGGAGGCAGACGCCGAAAGATTTTGTGAAGCAGCACAGCTGTGGTGATTACTGTCATAGATATGGAATACTTCGTCGGACCATCCCATCGAAAGAACGTTACCAGGTAAGAGAGTAACTTGTTCTTTTAAAGTTTGCTCACAGTCAACTGCAATCTTATATAAATATGTGGCAACTTAACACCTGATTTCAAGACAATCTTAACAGGTTCAATTTGCAAAATGCCAACATCATTATCGTCAACTGCCCATAAACATGCCGGAACTTTATCCAATTTAGTCGGTAAAGGCCTAGTCAGAAATTGTGAAGCAGAAAATTGCTATGGTGAAATCATCAAATGTACTCCATCCAGAGAACAATGAATTACCGCATTTAATTCTTTCAACAGATTCAACCCCAACAAATTCTCACCAGAATCCGTTGTCAAAGGAAATGGCTATTGAGCCGTGAATGGCCCCAGTGAAATCGGTACCGGCTGAGAAACCGGACTAACCATTGGCGTGTCAGAAAACCCTACAGAAATGTTATTCTGCTCTGACAGTGGAATATCTGGACCCCGTGAATGATCTGTGGATGGGAATAGGCACCGGTTCCAGACTCTGCTTCGGGCTGTCCTAACGGAACAATATATAATCAAATACGAGCAATCTCAAAACTACCATGAACTGGCCACTGAAATTCAGAAGCATGTCTAGTTTGTCTGTGCCAAATATCGTTGAATACTATACTACCAATGCTGTACTTACAGTACATAGTATATGCCGGCGACCCCTCCTGTGGCGCCGGTCAGCCAAATTCTAAAGATTGTCTGTCTCTGCGGAATAAACCCCTGAAACAGGCAGACAATTTCCCAGGCATATCGGATCACTGGTGTTATCTGGCATCGTTTCAACTTGCGAGTACAAATCTGCAATAAAATATCAGCATACTTAGGAATCGGGTCACGACTCACCTGATTACAAAGGACCCTCTCTGTTGGCGATTTCGGCAAAACAGCCTGCCTCGATATGGGAACCCTCGTCAAGATGCCCTCTTGAACTGCGTGCTCACCGTTCAGGGATCGGAAGGTGCAGTACTGTCAAGGTGTCGTGTCTCATACAAAGGGGCCCCTTTTTTCTCACTCTCTGATCCCGGTCCGATAGCTGTGTCTTCTCTTCAGCGAGGTGACATAAATCTTGAGGGTCCCTATTCGGGCGCCATCTCAAAGACCAAAGAAATATCGAAGCTCAGTACCACAAATGAAATACACCAATCACGGGTTGAAAAGATACAGGTAGTATCAAAGCAAAACAGATACTCCCAACACCTCTCAGTGTGTACCAGCAGACACAGTGAGCGGTGAGAGTGCTGGACATCTAAACACAGACATATTTATACCATTTTTGAAACATTGTCCAGCCTCTCTCTCCAAGCTAATAAGTTACTTGCTAGAGTGTGTGCCCAGTTCATATGACAAATATTACAATATTGTACAAGGGATTAAACAAGTTTGCATGTCCATGAGGTTACAATGATGCTTGTTGGTTCTCTGATCCACGGTAAGCCTTGTTCCAAGATTCGCTACAATGCAGTTCAGCCAGAACACACAATCTGAGTTTGTTTTCCATTGTCTCATTGTTTATATGAGGATGAGGCTTGTGAGCGCAGACAACACTTGGATGTCAGTTCATTCGAGTCACAAGGTTTCTTTACATTGGTCGAACAGTCTGCTCTCGCTCAGCCTAAACATTAACAGAACTGAAAGGTTGTTCAGCTCGGCTGCAAGTTGAAAACACGGTCCACCATTTTAGAACATGAAACAAGATTTGAAATCAAAATGGCGGATGATTCTTAAAATGGCGGCGACATCCATCGAAAAGCGGAACATTTCAGATGCGGTTGTCTGTGTAACGCAAAAGTGCTTAGGCCAATATTCATAATAAGGCAGTAATATACGAATACGGTTTAACACCTAGGGGCAGAATTCGCCACACACGAGCCAAGAGTCCGCCCATCCAGCGACAGGATAAACGCTCTCAACACTCTGCTGAAATCCTTTACAACAAACAAGGTTAAAACGGTGCGACAATGCATGCAACTGCTCGGAACAATGGCATTGTGCATACCACTAATCCCACACTGCAGGCTTCCCATGAGGCCGCTGCAGGAGTTCCTGGCGGCCAACTGGTGGCAAACCACACGGTCATGGGGAGACAGGGTTCAGATTCTTCCCAGACTGCACACGCAGCTTCAGTGGTGGGCAGACAAACTTAAAGTCTGCAAAGTAAAGGCATTTCAGGATCCTGCACTCACCAAGACGCTGGTGACGGACGCCTCCCTACAAGGGTGGGGAGCGCTCACTTGGACCAGCTACACTTCAAGGTGCTATGGATGCCCCAGGAAACATCCCTACACATACACTTGCTGGAACTAAAAGCGGTTCATTGGGCACTCAAGTCTTTCCTCCCGGTACTACAAAATCAAACGGTTACGGTCCTCACAGACAATACGACCACAATGTATTTACCTGTGGAAGCAGGGGGTTACCAGGTCTGTCCAGGGAGGCACAGCTGACATGGCACTGGACCATAGTCCACAAAATCAGCCTCCAAGCATTTCACCTGCCAGGGATCTACAACGAAACAGCGGACAGCCTCAGCAGGCAGCTATCCCAGGACCTCGAATGGGAGCTCAATCAGACCTCACTCCAATTGCTCTAACGCCGCTGGAGTTGGCCGACAATAGATCTATTTGCCACAGGCCAGAACAAGAAATGCGCCAGGTACGCTCGCAGGACACTGCAGGGGGGATCCATGGGAAACGGTTTAGCTTTTCCATGGGACAGCGTCTACGCATACGCGTTCCCACCATTCCCGATCATATGCAGAACGTTGATGACAATCAAGCGATACTCCTGCAAAGTAAGTCTCATCCCTCCATACTGGCCCCGCCAGACCTGGTTCTCTGAGATAAACTAATTGGCCATGGACAATCCTGTCCAAATCGTCAATCAACCAGACAGACCTGATAACACAGGGCAATAGGAAGATTCTACACCACAACCTGCAATCACTACACCTCACAGTGTGGCTCCTGGCTTCACGGATTTCGGAGGCCTAAACATCCCCCAGGACTGTAGAGAGGTGCTAGAGGCAGCTAGGGCGCCCTCTACCAACAAATTGTATTGCCTAAAGTGGAAGCGATTCTGCAAATGGTGAGAAACACCGGAACACCACCAACCGGGTATCCGGAACCCATTTCATATAACACCGGGGCAAGTCCTCCCATATCTGCTAGGCCTAGCCAAACAGGGCCTATCTCACAACTCCATTTAGGTGCACTTGGCAGCCATCTCAAGATACACCAGAAAGGATAATGGTGTGTCCCTATGTGGGCAAAGGCTCATAAAACATTTCCTTAAGGGCCTCTTCAGCAATTAACCATCACCAAAACAGCTCTCACCAGAGTGGCGCCTCAATACTGTACTCTCATGGTTAATGTGAAAACCGTTTGAGTAGATAGCCTGGACACCACTAACTTTTCTGTCCTGGAAAGTCACATTTCTAGTGGCTATTACATTACGTCCACTAGGAGAGTGTCCGAACTACAGGCCTTCCCTGTCAACCACCCATACTTGAGGTTCCAAAGAGAGGGTGCTTCTCTTGACTGACCCTCAGTTCATCCCCAAGGTGCCCTCGGAATTCCATAAAAATTCAGTCATATCCCTGCCAACATTCTTCAGCAAGCCTTCATCACCGGCGGAGGTGGCCCTGCACACGGCGATGAGTATTGTATGCTGCAATTTTATTTCCACCAGCAGTACAAGCTTGTCTAACTAATTTCAGATTCGCTCTTTATATACAGCATGTTAACCGAGACCAATAGGCTGGAGAGAATTTGCAACTATGTATGTAGCACAACTTATTGCTGCATTTTTTAAATTTGATTATTAAACAATTGATTGAATTACTTTTCCTCCATCCAGAATTGAATGCTGGAGGAAGGGCGTATTTACAGTGCTGGGTTTACAATAGGATCCCTGCAGGGTATCTATTTTTTATACAATTCTTTCGTTCTTTTTCCCCCCCTTGAATAGCAGCTAATTTTGTGTATGCTGCACAGTTACTACACTGTAGGGTGGAATGAGGAATGTTATGCACTTTCTTTGTACAGATTCACTATGAATTGTATGTTTTTATGCTATTTTATCATGTATTTTGAATGTGATTTGAAATGTGATAAATAAAGATATGTTATTTTTATACTATCCTTGACTTCGCCTACTCCCTCATTGGTTTCTTCTTTTTTGATGGCCATATACCTTGCTTGATTTTTCTAGCAGGCTGTTCCGTGTTACCCTCCTTTTTCTCATTTGTTTCTCGCTAGACCTTCAGCACGCATTAAAATACTATATAGACAACACCAGCATTCAGACCATTGACGCAACTGTTTGTGGCATATGGGCAGGCAATGCTCTCGCCAAACAAAGCATAGTACCCAGATACCTCCAGTGTTCGGAGTGCTATATAAATGAATAAACAAACAAATAGCAAGATGGATATCGCCAGCCATTGTTTTCTGCCACAAATCTGTGGGTAAGACCCTCTCGGCTCTCCCTCAGGCACACTCAAAAAGAGCAACAGCGGCCTCTGCGGCATGGTGGTCAGGGGTGCCGATCACTGGTGTCTGCCCAGCAGCCACCTGGGCGGTGCCGCATACAATCACAAGGCACTACATGCAGAGGAAGTACGGCCCGGAAGAACAGCCCACCAACGCCTATTCCAGTAAGGTATGATCTCGGATAATTGTTAAGGTCGGGTGGGAACTTTTTTTTTTCTTCTCCCCATCAGTCACCTCCTGTACTGCAACGTAATCTATTCATCCAATGCTGGAGGATGAATACATTTCTTACCTGTAACTCCTGTTGTCCAGCATTGGTATCTTTCATATGCGCCCTCCTTTTTCATCGTCTCCAGGTGATCCAAAATGGTGCTCTTCGAGTGGTTAAACGCCTTGCTAAACGAGACCATGTTTCAGAGGCATGTAGAAGCCTGCATTAGCTCCCTGTTCAAGCCAGGGTTTTATTTAGACTGCTTCTTATCACACATAAATGTGTGCATGGCACCATGCCGGCCTACCTGAAAACTCATTATCCCCAAGCAAAATATCAGAAATCTTAGATCTGATGAGTTGTATATCCTTTTGGTTCCTCGTCTTAAGTTGAAGAAATCAAGAGATGCTGCATTTCTATCTGCAGCACCTCAGTCTTGGAACTCTCTTACCCCCATGCTATGAGCTACAACTTCAACAGAAGTTTTTAAGAAGGGACTAAGAACGGCCCTGTTCTCTTAACTTTGACATTGCCACCTTCCTTATTTCTAGGTGTCCCGTCACCTCCCGATCTATGCCATTATCTTCTCTGTCGTGTTTCTGAATGTGTTTGTCCCTTTTTGTTTCACCACCCTTAAGCCCTAGGGTACCTGGCGCACTCTACAAATGAAATAACATAACAGGGTTATTATGAGAAGAGCAACAAGGTCAACCAACTTCTAGCAAGAAAAGTGGCACAGGCCAGAAAGCGTAACTTTATCATAGGCCTCAAAGATCAACACGGGGTGACCCAATATGGGGAACGGGATAAACTCCACCTAGCACAGGCACACTTACTAGAGACCATGTCTAACTGAGGGAGATCGGTTCCGGCCCAGAGAAAGTACATAGCGGAAGCGGTCCTAACCCATCTGGCCTGGGAAGAGATGGAGGCACTAGAAGCCCCTAGCGGACAGGAGGAAGTGGAGGCGGTAATAGCATCTCTAAAACCCAGGGCACTGACGGATTTTCACCCAAATCTTATAAACTTTTTAGTGGCCAGCGGCTCTCCCCTCTGACGGCCCTTTTTAACTCTTTTGGTGAAGTGGGTAGTGTGACCCCCCTCCATGCAAGCCTCTACTATGATATTGAGATTGAAACCTGGCAAGGATCCGAGAGATTGTGCCTCTTATAGGCCGATCTCTCTCCTGAATATTGACGCGAATATTTACTCGTAGGTACTCGCAAATCGCTTAGCCCCTCTCCTTCGTACACCAATTAACGCAGATCAGACAGGCTTCATCCATGGGAGAAAGACGAGAGATATCAGGCGAGCATTGAACTAATTGAGTCTGCTACTTTTAGAAGGGGAAGATGGCCCTCCTAGCCATAGATGCAACTGAGGCGTTTGACAAAATAGATTGGTCTTTTATGTGCTTAACTTTGGAGGCTTTCAATTTTGGACCCCAATTCAGGAAGATGATAAACTCTAACTATTCCTCCCCGAAAACTTTACTTAAGTTTAATCAGGAACGCTCTCCCCCGATTCCCCTAACATGTGGCACACGACAGGGATGCCATCCCTCCCCCCTTCTGTTTTCCCTCATTATGGAACCAATGACACAACACATACGTAGGAATAGTACAATCCAGGGGGTCGGTGGGGGGCCCATGACTCCTCCCACAAGGTATCTTCTCTACATGGATGTTGTACTCCTCTCCATCACTAACATTCGACCCCCTCTCCAAGCGGCCTTACAAGAACTTCAGGCTTTCAGCAAGCTCGCCGGATTTGAGATACATTTTGGGAAGTCAGTGGCCCTAGGGGTGGGGCTGTCGCATCAAAACATCAGTTCTCTTCAAACACTATTCCCGATTCACTGGGATGCCAAATCGGTTGAGTACCTGGAGGTACGGCTTACATCTTCCTCAATGGACCTCTATGCGGCCAATTTCGCCCCTCTCATTAAGTCGCTAGAAAAAGACCTAGATAGATGGGCAGGCCAGGAGATCTCTTTGATGGTCCGAATCACTGAATTGAAAATGAACTTGATCTCTCGCCTACTTTGTTGTTCATCCCTCCAGGTGGTAATTCTGAAAATTGCATTGGACCAGCTCCAACTTAAAGTCCTAGAATTTATATGGAGGGGTAAGAAATCTAGAATCCCAAAAAAAGTGATGATAGGTGGTTCCCGGTTGGGGGTTCCCAATCTAGAGGTATGCGGAGGCAGCCCAGCTTACACACTTGCTTACATGGTCGTCTGAGGATCCAGGACCAAAATGGATGGAGATTGAGCAATACCGAATTGCTCTCCGCCTTCGCTCCCTGTCCTTTGTCCCCCACACAACACAAAAGCAATGGCCCCTGCTCTCAACAAAGGCCACCCTGAAATCTTGGGGCGAGGCGCTAAAAGGGAAGAAGATTTCCACTTTCCCCAGTCTTTGGCAATACCGCCTTTACACCGGGTATGCTCCCCGGGCGTTTGGAAACTGGAAAAAGGGGGGCCTACTCACACTAGCACAGCTATTTGATGAGGGTCGGCCACGCTAATTTGAGGATTGCAAAAGGGAATTCAATCTTTCAGAATCAAGATAGGTTCCCGTACACTCAATTACGCCACTGGATCACGCACCCTGAAATAAGGCAAAAGGCCACTCGAGCTCTGAACCCACTCGAAGTGATGACCTGCAAGGGCTTAGGCACGGGTGGGATCTTGAAATTGTATAAACTTTTGAGGGATTATCTTCCGACACCCTCCCTCCCCCTGCTGCCCGGACTATATGTCCCGATGGAAAGCAGACTTGGGCCAACAACTGGACGACGCAGAATGGCTAACATACCTCGTCCAGATGTGTGACGAACAATGAGTGCCCCTTAAAACTGTTGTGGGCCTCTCTCATAAGCTCTTGGGCATATTCAGATTCCCTCTTCCGGTAGTATCGGCCGGCACAGATACATCACTTCCAGGCGTAAATCCCCTCCGCTTGTTGGAGAAACTGTGGGGCCCATGGCTCCTATTTCCACATGTGGTGGGACTGTCCCCGGATCCGGTCCTTTTGGGAAGACATTGTAGAAACCATAGAAGCTATCACGGCTTACAAACTCCCGCTTTGCCCCAAAGCACTGCTTCGGGGGGCCCCACTTGATGAAGTATACCCGAAATCTGGGGCACATGCAAAGCTGCTGACACACCTGCTACTGGCGACACACATTACCATCCCCCAGCGCTGGAAGTCAGTTGAAGGCCCAGACTTGGTTAAGGTCTGGGATTTATTGGTGGCAGAAAAGGTGACCGCATTGAGGTACGCAAAGCTCCACCAATTTCAATTGATCTGGACGCCACTCCTGGAGTATGATCTTAAATGTCCAGCTTTGACCTAGAAACCCCACCTGGCACGTCTGTATTTATGCCCGGGAGAGAACGGGTGATGGAGGTATTGCTGGGAGAGGGAGATTTGGTGAATTGCGTGGGGTTAGAGGGGCAATAGCGTTCTCTGAGGGCTTCCTTTGCTAAGAAGGAGCCAAGTGACTTGTGGTGGCTGCGGAGTCGGACCCATATGTAATGATTGCCCTCTCGGGTCAAGCATGTCAAGATGTTGATATTGTATGCTCCAACCATTTAATAATAACAGTAAACATTTATTTAAAATAAACAATTAATAATACCGAAAAATAAAACAACCCACACTCGCCCCACACCAACAATGTTACTCTCCGCGTGTTGATACTCTTTGCACTCTCCCTTACACCTGTCCCCTGCTTGTTATCACTTGCACGGTTATACTCACGTGTGTATGTTCAGCCGAACGCCTATGTCACAGAGTCCCCAATTACACCGGTGTGCACTGCACTCTCCTCGGAGCCGCGCCCGCTCCAAAGAGCAGACATAAATTCTGCAAAGACGGCTCCGGTAAGGCCACTTGGGAATACACCTTTTTCAGAACTGGTCGCTGTAGGTGGGCAAAGCCCCTCCGTAGAAGCTGGCTGGACACCTCTGCAGGTACAGGGGTGCTGGGGTCATGTCAGGGTCACCAATTGTGGGCACAACCCTAAATTCTCACACCAGAAAAAAATACGACCCGCTAGGGGAAAAAAGCTGAGATTCTCGCAAAGATAACAAGTTTTAATTAAACAAAAAATAGGTGTGCCAGCAAAGAACTCTGCTGCCCAGCAATGCTCTGAGGAAACAGGGTACAAGCAAAAGCTTAAAAGGGGCACATTGTCAACAGTGACATCATTGCATATGGTAAAAACCTGCTCGGCTAGTTGGTGCAACCCTATACATGGGCGGCCTGCTCCATAGGGGTTGCCAGGCCATTTGTCACAGCACAGTCCGTCCATCTTCCATCACATAGGGTCTGCTCGGCTCATCGTCTCCAGGGAACCAAGGCTAAAAGAGCAATTAGCTACATTTGACATATAGTGCTACTCTATTATTATACAGTGCACCGGGCAGGCTCAAAGACTGGCACAGGGGGAGTTTCTACGTCATGCTAACCCACACACATTTCACTCATCCCAATCGGGTCTCTGGGCTTCCAAGGCTTTCACCCTTGCTTTTGAACTATAATTTATCCCTTCCTGTACCTTGCATTGCAAATCATGCCATTTTAGAATAAAGTTGAGTCACACATGTTCTTGGATCTTTCATGGTTGATAGGTTTATGGTCGGTGGTCTGGGGTCAACTAGTATCTTGGAAATGGGGCATGGACAGGGGTCATAACTCGTGGTTGGCTTGGTGGGGGTCGGAGGCCTGCTTTTGCCTGTTTGTGATAACATGTACACCAAGGTGCACAGCACTGTCTCGTGGCCTTGCAGGGCACATTCTTTCTTGGAGCAACATATTGGCAACACTTTCGGAACAAAGTGGGGTTTCTGTGAAAGTTAGCAACAGTGTGGGTCTCTCTCATAAGCTCTTGGGCATATTCAGATTCCCTCTTCAGGGTTGCGGCCTGTGCTTAGCACGCTGAATACTACTTGTGCTTCGACCATGACTACAAAATGGCATCTACCTTCATGCACACCCTATGTCTAAATCAAATATGACATTATGATTGTGTGGTGATTCTTGGGATGCCCCCCCCCTGGTATATTACAGGTCTTCCAATGGGACTCGCCTCACCCTAAAGCGCCTAGGGGGGGTGGGATGGGGTCATACCCCTCCTAACAGGTTCCCCATGTGGACACCTGCCGCACAGAAACCTAGGCAGTCCTACATACCTTTGTCCAACATTACTGCATGGAGGGACTAGGAGAGAGGAATGCAAGGGTTGGAAGAGCTGTCCTACTGCGCTCATTTCAATTAAGGTATGCCTTCTCCCTTTACACCTCCTTGTACAGAATGTTAATTGCTGTGGCAATTCTATTCAAAGCATGTAAATCCATGAACGATCCAATGATCCAATGCTCCAATGCTCCTGTTCTCCAGCATTTGTATCTTTCATGGATTCACGTGCACCCACCTACCACACCTAAGGTATCAAGGCTACATCTCGCCAGCGCTCATCTATCTGGGGTTAGAATCTGAAGATGGCCTCCTGGGTGTGGCTAGTCACTCGACGTCCCATTGGCTGAGGCAGATGCACCCAAAAGTATGTTGATGAGCTATTAAAGGTAGCTTAAAAGTTCTATTATAAGCTATAATAAAAATGTACTGAGCATTCCAACCCTGTCAGTGGGAAATATTCAAAGCATGTGAATCCATGAAAGATACCAATGCTGGAGAACAGGAGCTAAGGGTAAGCAACAAACTCCTTTTTTGATTTAACATAATGGAATATCATGATCCTCTTTTTTCCAGTTCCTCCTGCACTGAATAAGACATAAACGGAAATGAGGATGGCTAAAACCAAACCTGGCATTGCATTTAACGCAGTACTTGCAAATGGATAAAATTCACATACATGTGACATTTTTTAAAGAAACATCAGTGATCCCCACGGCCTCCTGTATTGTCGAAATAAATTTGCGATTGTAGGAGTTCTTATTCCTGTGAGTCCTCCCTTTGAATGTGTAAATTAGATTAGATTTCTTCTATTCGAATAGGGGATAATTTTCAGGGAATCCACCCATTTCCATTTCTTCATCAGGTGGACACACTGTCTGCTCTACCTGTTGAAATAACTCCCTGGGTGTATCTTGGGCTGTGGGTTCAGGTGTAAAACTAGCAGTTTGTACACTTTCCTGGCAAGTCTGTACCTTCCTTGCTGAGTGGATCATCTGGGCATCTGCCTTAGCTTGATCTTTGGGAGGGTTTCCTTTTTGCACTACTTTCAAAGTAATAATCTGTACTGGGATTGACACAGTATGACTACATCTAAGCTTCCTCCTTGGGCCTTTATAGCAATTGAGTTTTTTAGGTTTTTACCTGTGACTTTGCGATCTTGTGCATACTGTGCATTAGTTTGCGATCCTGTGCTCTACTTGATGCCAATCCACCGATTGAGTCTTTGTTGCTTTGGGGTGTTTTTTTTAAAGAAAGCATGTGTAGATTATGTTCAGTTAACGAGGGGTGTCATGATAAAATTGCCCATTTCAAATGGATTGTGTCCTCCAACGTATTCCACATCTTTGACATGTAATGTCCACAGCTGTGCTGCTTCGGAAATGTTTTCGGCAGAGGGCATCCTGCATCGGGTCGGTGTCCCTCGAAGGCCTCCGTAGAGGGTGACGTCACCGGATGTTATAAATAGGACGCACGGCGCCCATAGCCTCAGTTCTGTTTTTTCCACAAACGTGTTTGCTTCAAGAATTCGGCGAGCCTCGTGTGATCTTCTTCGACGAAAATGTCTTCATCGTCTACCCCTCTGACTCTGCGGTCTAGGTTTAAGACATGCCGGGACTGTGTCCAAAATGACAATTACGGACCGCACTGCATCTGCTTGTGGTGTCTGGGCGGGAGTCATGATACCGACGACTGCTCGAAGTGCCAGTCGTTGACTGCCAAGGACTTGCGTAAGGGGAAGTTATAGGTAGGTCGGGTTTCAAAACCCCGGAAATCCCAAAAAACTGCAGGTATTTCCAGACTATTCGAGGGGTGACTCTCCCCATCGGAAGGAGTCCCTGGGATCTCGATCCCAGAGTGGGTCCCACCACTCCTCCTCATCTCGGCACTCCCGGAAGCAGCATCACTGGTAGCCTTCCCCTGTCCTTGCCAGATGATGGCTCTGAGAGGAAAGTGGCTTGTCCCACTAAATCCTCGACTCCTGAGGAATGGGAGGCATTCAGGGAGCAAATGCTGGCGAATTTTCAATCCTAGGGCACAGTTCTGTCCGCGCCTTCAGAGGAAGCCGGCAGGGAACGGTCTTGGACTGATGCTCGTGTGCCTTGGGCCCAGGCACTCGGCGCGATAAACATCGGGAACTGTCGAGGTCCCGTTCGGACAAGGCTCCGGTGGATCACCAGAGAAGTGCCAGATCCAGGTCTCGCTCTTCGTCCCCAGCGAAACCGCAGAAATCTGGAAAGGGCACCGTTGGCGCCGTGTCCGTCGAGTGCGGCTGTCGGCACTTTGCCTTCGGTTCAGCCCTCGGAGCCATCGGTGCACTCAACGCCTTTGGAGCAATTTGGCCGGAATTTCCTGGTGGAGGCTCAGAGAAAGGCTTTATCCAAGACTGTGAGGCCTGTTGTGGATGCCAGGGCCGCTCCTGTCCCTAGGAAGGAGTTCTTTCATTCTCTGCATGATATTTATGGGGATGAGGAGAGGTCAGATATGGAGTTTGAGCCTGTGGAAACTCATTAGGCTCCTGACATGGTCATTTCTGAAGACAGTTGGAGGAGTTACGTCACTCGTTGCATGATGCCAGTGGCCTTGACACATCTCCTGATGTGGAGTTTGATAGGCCATAGCCTGGGGCTCATGCTGAATCCTCCTATAGAAGGTTGATGTCTAGAGTCACAGAGTATCTCGGGTGGTCCGGTCCTCCGGTTGCATTTGATCAGGATGACCTGACTGATATTTTGGATCTGGGTCTATCCACTGACCAGGTGTTGCCTTTTCATTTGGTATTGCAAAAAATGGTGGCGGTTACTTGGCAGACCCCGGAGGTTCTTCCGGCGGTCCACAAGGCGTTAAATACCGCCCATCCAGCAGCAAACCCAGCTATCTTTCCACTCACCCCATTCCCAAGAGTTTGGTGGTTCTGGTGGCTATGGCCACCTCAAGGCAGGCGGCGTACCCTACCATACCTCCTGATAGGGACGACAAGCGCTTCGATGGTTGGGCATGCAAGGTATTTTCTGCTGGGAGTATGGCACTGAAGTCGGCCAACTCCACTTGTGCCTTGGCAAGGTTTTCACACACTGTGTGGAATTCTGTCTCTAGCGGCTGAGCATATCCCTGAGGGGGATGAAAGGGATGGGTTTCTTGCTCTTGTGCAGGATGACAAGGATGCCATGTGTGAATCCCTTCAGTCTGGGTTGGACACGGCCGATAGTGTTAGCTGGTCCATGGCCGCGAGCACCGTGATACGCAGGTTTGCGTGGTTGCGGAAGTCGGGTTTTGCTCCGGATGTGCAAGCCCGTCTTCTGAACATACCCTTTGATGGCTCTCATTTGTTTGGCAGCAAGGCAGACGAGAGCCTTGAGAGGTTGCAGACCGCCAAAGCTGCTGCTAAATCTCTGGGCGCAGCTCTGCGTCACCCTCTGCATTTTCATCCTAGGGGACAACAGTGGAGGGGGGGGGGGATTTCCTTTCGTTACTACTACTCTTTTGGTAGAACGAGAGGAGGCGCTAATCAAAGGGGCCACTGAAAAGGTACCCGTGGTGGACATGGAACTGGAGGTGCCAAAGCCGCTCAGGCAGCTGCCTCTTTTCCTTCAGGCGCTGCCATGGCCGCTCCAAAACAGCTATGAGGCCATGTTCCATTGTTTGCCGGTTGGGGGCAGACTGTCTCAGCATCTCGAAGAATGGCAAGCTATTACTTCGGATGCGTGGGTTCTGGATACAATAGCCCACAGCTACTGCATTCCCTTCCTAAAGCGTCCTCATGACAATCCATCAGGGAATCTCTCTTTGAAGCTTCCAGATCCGCTCCTTGTGCAGGAAATCTTCACCCTGCTGGAGAAAGGCGGTATAGAACTAGTGCCTTTGGCGGAGAGGTACAAGGGATGGTATTACCCGCTTTTTTTATGCCAAAGAAAGACGGGGGACTGAGACCCATCTTGGACTTCCGTAGGTTGAACAAGTGCCTTAGGAAGGACAAGTTCAAGATGGTCACTCTTTCTCAGGTCCTTCAGGCCCTTTGACTTCAGGATTGGTTGGTGTCTCTGGACCTACGGGATGCTTATTTTCATGTGCCGATTCATCCAAAGCACAGAAAATACCTGAGCTTTACGGCTGGCAAGTCACACTTTCAGTTTCGGGTCCTTGCATTCGGATTGACCTCCGCCCGAGGGTCTTCACCAAGCGGATGGTGTTGGTGGCAGCGTGTCTCAGGCAAGTGGGGGTTCACATCTACCCCCACCTGGACGACTGGTTGATCAGAGCACGTTCTCCCAAACAAGCGTTGGATCATCTCAGCCTCACCTGCCGCTCCCTTCACAGCCTGGGCTTCTCCATCAATTTCAAGAAGTCGCAAATGACACCTTCCCAACAGCTCCAGTACATTGGACTGTATTGGACACGTCCTTGGGAAGTGCTCGCCTCCCAAGGTGAAGGCTCTTCACATTGTACAGATGGTCAACAAATTTCATTGTGCCCAGAGTCTTCCGGCTTTCGAATTCTTAAGGTTGCTCGGCCTCATGGCATCCTGCATTTTTCTGGTGCCAGAGGCCACACTGCGGATGAGATCCCTTCAATGGGTTCTCAAGATGCAGTGGTCGCAATTTGCGGGCAAGGTATCGGATTCCGTTCAGATTCCACTTGCGGTCTGCAAGATCTTCTCTGGTGAGCCACGAAGGGAATCTGATGAAGGGGGGGCCGTTTTGGCAACCGTGGCCGGAGGTGACGGTGTTGACGGACGCTTCACTCACATGATGGGGAGCTCATGCCAACGATCTGTCCACCAGTGGTCGTTGGTCTCCGTCGGAGTCCAAACTCCACATCAACCTGTTGGAAGCTGGCCCTGAAGGCTTTTCTGCCGTCTGTGCGGAAGAAGAGTGTCATGATCATGACGGACAACACAGTGGCCATGCATTACCTCAACAAAAATGGGGGGTAGGGTCACTCATCCTGTGCAGAGTGATTGAATTGCAGGCACTTTAATCTAAGTCACCCTTTACTATGTTCCACAAAGATAGGGTTGTACTAAGGGTACGTCCATACTTTCTATCTAAGGTAGTGTCTGAGTTTCATCTGAGCCAGAAAGTGGTACTTCCTGCTTTCTATCCTCCCCTCATCCTGGTAAGGAAGAGGAGAGACTTCATAGGTTGGACACTAGGAGAGCTTTGAGCTTTTATATCTCTAGGATGTCTAGGGTCACAGTGGACGACCAGCTTTTTGTGGGATACACTGGACACCGATTGGGCCAGGCTGTTACTAAACAGACCTTGTCCAGGTGGTTTATCCTCACCATTACTGAATGTTACAGATTGGCGGGCAAGGACCCTCCTGAGGGATTGAGAGCTCACTCGACTAGGGGCGTGGCTACATCCACAACCCTGCAGCAGGGAGTTCCTATTAAGAATATTTGTGATGCAGCAACATGGTTTTCCATCCACACCTTTGTCAAACATTGCTCCCTGGATACGCTCCATGGTCAGGATATGGCCGTTGGTAAAGCGGTACTTTATTCTGCCATCTGATTGGGTATTCTAAATTCTTGTCCCTCCTCCATTGCCTGATACTGCTTTGGGAGTCTGTCAAAGATATGGAATACGTTGGAGGACACGATCCATTCGAAGAACAAGTTACTTACCAACTGGTAACGTTCTTTCGACTGAATGTTCCTCCAACGTATTCCACATCGCCCTCCCAGTCTGCCCCTCTGAAGAATTTCCTATGCTATTGCAGCTTGCGTTCCCGCAAGGCTATATGCAGTGAAGCAGGCGTTGTGTACGAGCATGTTACACGTTATGGAGGAAAAAACATAAACTGAGGGTACGGGTGCCGTGCGTCCTATTTATAACATCCGGTGATGTCACCCTCGACGGAGGGCTTCGAGGGACATTGATATGACGCCATTGACGCAGGACGCTGTCTGCCGAAAAAAATTCCAAAGCAGCACAGCTGTGGACATTACATGTCAAAGATGTAGAATACGTTGGAGGAACATCTAGTCGAAAGAACGTTACCAGTTGGTAAGTAACTTGTTCACCAGTCACCGTCTTATTTCAGAGGAATGAATTGTGAACTTTAAATGTATGTGAGTACTTGCTCTTCAGGGTTGTTTAATACTTTGTATACCTCAGTACGCATATCACATATCGCATATCTATGGAGTATAGATAAACAATACTTTATTATGCTTTAGAAACATTAGTAAATAGTATTTCCTTGTCTTTTTTTTCCTGCAGGAATCTCTTGTTGCCGTGGGGTTAAGGGGAGCAACCTTACAACACAGGATGATGCCTTCAGATCAGAGTTGGCATGAACAGGTGTGTTTTATGTACTACCTGCTTAACAACAATTGTGCCTTACGATGCAAACTTTACATCCCCGACAATGTGGCAAACCTAATTTCGAATGGATTGTGTCCTCCCACGTATTCCTTATCTTTGATATTTCACAATATCCAGCTTGCTGCCTCGAATATTTCCCAATATCTGGTTATTGACGCTGAACAAAAACGTTCAGTAGAGGGCGCTGAGTGTCGATACCTGGTCCAGTCGATGTCCCTCGGAGGCCTCCGTCTTGATGTCAACGTAACTGCAGGTATAAGTAGCACGCGCAGCTTTTGTTGGCCTCAGTTCTGTTTTTCCACGCTTCACAGCTTCAGAAACCTAACCTAGTTCCTAGTCAGAAATATTCTTTGAGTTTCTACAAATATTCGAGTTTTTGACGCAATATGGCTTCATCATCGGCGTCAGCGACTCCTCGGTCCGGATTTAAGAAGTGCCGGTCTGCAGTGCTAAAATGTCTGCGGCCGACCCGCACAGGATCTGCCTGTGGTGTTTAGGGTCAAACCATCCGTGTTCGGAGTGTGAGGACTACCTGTTGATGACGGCCAAGGCCTTGAGAGAGCACAGAGGGAAGTGGGATTGAGGTAAGCCTCAAAAATCCCCTTCTACCCCTTCTAAACGCAAATAGTCAGACGATTCAAGACCACTTCTCCTCGTCATAAGAGGTCTAAATGCTCCCGTCGAGAAGTGGTTTGCATCATTTCTCGTCTTCGAGGCATGGCAAAAAGAGGCGCCATAGGTCGCCGTCCACTTCATCTAATTCACCCGAACGGGTCGATTGCCCTTTGAAATCTAGTACCTTGGCTCTGTGGGAGGAGTTTAGGCTCTGTATAATGAAGGTGTTCGAGAATGCGGCCTTGCCCCCCTCAACAACACCTATAGGCGATGCTCCAGACGAAATTCCCCAGAAGCATAAGAGCCGTGCGTCTTCGGAACCCGGCTGTCGAACCTCCTCGAGAGCGATCTCATCCCTCGAGTCGAGAGAAAGCCTCCTCAGAAGATAAAAAATCAAAGTCATCGACGCCGAAGGAAATCTTTACAACAGGTCCGAAGTGTGCGTCTTCGTCGGCGTCTGTACCGATGGAGAAACTATCAACACCTCGAGTGGCGACCTCCTTGGCGCTGCATGTGTCAATCCCTTTGACACATTTGTTGAAAACATCCACGCACTTGCACTTCGTGATTCCTGGGTGTTCCTGCAAATCCGCAGATGATCCTTAAGAAAAAAGACATATGTATCCGGAAGTAAAGTGTGAAGTATTACCCATGGATGCATGATTATGCACGGCATGCAGTGGTCAAAAAATCTGATGGAGTTGCAGCACGAGAAATAGGTTACGAGCTGAGGAAGTTTGAAGAGATCAGTTCGTAGATGAAACAAGATGGCTTCAAACGAACAAAGGGTTAAGCTGCAACTCAGCCGCACCACAGTATGAAGAGCTAACTGGTGGCTAACAAAGTGTAAATCGATGGCTGACACAAAGAGTAACCAGATTGCTGACAGAGGGTCCAGAAAACGAGAAAAACGCAAGATAGTCGGCGACTGCATGCAAAGCTGCCTGGCGCGAGGAAACCTGATGCAACGTGTGTAAGAGCCGATTGTAAGCTGCACAGAGCAGATGAGAAAGTGGTGGTCTGGATGCTCACACCCGGTAATGGCAGACAAGAGCACGGTAAAAGTAATATTTTGGGAAGCAGCAGTGCAAGAGGGTGGGCGCACAGCCTTGTGGCATCAACCGACTCAAAGCAGGATTGCAGAACAAGATATGGCTATCCAAAGTCCATTATCTTATGTTTAGCCGCAGGAAGGTGGAAGCGAACTGGAAAGATTCCTTGAAACAGCTGAGGCGTGGAGCACCTAGACGGATCTGAAGCGGAGTCCAACAGACCAATGTGTTCACTTTGAAACGGACATTGCATGAAGCTACATTGTAACCGGAGCAGTGCTGCATGGAGCGCGACAAGCATAACAATGAAAGTGTAATTGACATCAGAGCCGAGAGGCTGCGAGCACGTACATTAAGGATACGAAGTGGATTCACAACTTGGGCAAGCAGGCCACAACAGTGCAATTCCGGACAGGATGTAAAGGCGCTGTACACTCACAAAGAGGCAAGAAAACAGCATGGAGTGAGCAGAAAGAAGAGGCCCCACGGATATAGTTAACAGAAGGAGGAGCACAACTGTTGCACGCACGTTACGATACTGTCCAGACTGCTGTGGATGGTAATTGATAAAGGAGCCAGTCCTAGTGAGACCCAGTGTGTAAGGAAGCACAATAACACACAACACTGGCAAGAGGAAGGACAGTAGTGGAGATCGCATGAGGGCAGGATAGGAAATTGGATTGTGAAGGGGGCTGCTTCGCCCTAGGTGCTCGTGGGGTGACAAAAGTAAGGAACAGCGGCAGGCAAGCTATAAGCCAATACCGGGCTGCGGACTCACACCAACATGGTCTCACAGCACCGGGCACCACATGAGCCTGAGACTCAGCAGCAGTAGAGCGGGACAGGCATTTAAAAGCTCCAAAGGGGCATGCGAGAAGGCCACCGGAAATCATGGCAGCAGAGACACCACGTGAAGTGGCAAGCCAGACCAAGGTTGGTGCCCATAGGGCCTGCAGTAACGCTTACACAGGCCCCCAAACCCCTGGACGCGTAGATGGCGAGAGGCCCCACTAAGAGCCAGAGAGCACAAATAGGAAGAAACAGCAGCGGCCGAGGACGTGGGGGAACATAATCCACTTGTGTCACGACACAGATAGTGCACGAGAACTTTCACTACAGCCCCCTGAGGGTAATATACCCAAGCACGGACTATGCCCGAGGCGCCAAATACCACATTTCTGAGCACCTGCTGAGAAACATAAGGCAACGCCCAGATGGCGAATAAGCAGACCAAGGGGAAGGGCAAACAACCCACGCTGGAGGAATATGCAAGAACACCGCAAATGTCAGAAGGGGCCAGAAGTAAGGAAAATACCCCAGCCTCAGACTCTGCCTCGGGAAATAAAGACCAGCAGATCCTGGAAGCAATTGCGGACCTGAAACTCGCATGGGAAACTAAACTGGAATCGGCCATGGTCGAAGTGAAGGCCGCACTAGAACTTAAAGTGGGCACAGTACAGGAACAGGTGAATCTCCTCAGGCAAGACGTCAGAACGCTGGTGGAACGCACGGGCAAATTGGAAAAAGAGATGGCCCCGACCACAGCTGCATGCGCGTCTCACAAATCAGAGATCCACATCTTAGAACAACGCGTGAGTAACCTGGAAAATAAGGCAGAAGAAGCGGAGGGACGTGCCCGGAGAAACAACGTACGCATAGTGGGACTACCGGAAGGAGCAGAGGGATCAAACCCCACAGACTTCATCGAAACCATGCTGCTGCAGGAAATAATGGGAGGGTTGTTGACCCAAGGATTCGCAGTGGAACGGGCACATAGGGCCTTAACGCGGAGGCCACCACCAGGGGCCCCACCGAGGCCAATCATCGCCAAAATCCTGAACTATCGAGACAGGGAGAGAATCCTGGAATTTTTTCGGAAAGGAGGAACGATACAAAGGGCATCAGCAAACATCACGGCATACCCGGATTATACATTGATGGTACAGAGACAGTGCATGAACTATGGTGCAGTGAAAAGACGTTTGCGGGAAGCAGGGTATAAGTACATGCTGATATACCCTGCGAAATTGAAGGTATACCATCAAAACAGAGCACTGTTCTTCGACACCCCAGAAGAGGCATCAGATTGGTTGGACACCCAGAACTGCCCATCGGAGACTGGCACCCAGAAGGAAGGCGGCGCAGATAAGTAACATAGAGGCTGCGGTTCTTAAAGTGCCGCAGACTCAGACATTGGGACTTGAATATAAGATAGGGTGTGAGCAGTTGGGTCTTTGGCTACATAGGCCGCATAGATAAGTAAACTGAGGTACGGAGATATAGAGTAAATTTCAGGAGCCCCATAGAACCCGCTATCACACCCCCGGGTACAGATTAGTTAGGATACCGATAGATCAGTATCACCCTGCTGGGTTTCCTGATCTCGGCAACCCGAGATAGGACCAAATGCGGGAGAGCCTGAGATCCAGGGTTGGAGCTGGGCACCAGTTGGGAATGGGATAGGTGGTGGGTGGGGAGGGAATTTGTGCAGTGAACAAAGTTGGGGGGACCGGGAAGGGGGGGAGTTAATTGGAGAGTTAATGTAGACTTTAGATGGGGAACAAGCCCATACTCATGCCAAAATAAGTTCGAGAGAGGAATAGATTAGAGGGGGAAGGGGAACAAAACACGGATGGCAACGGGAAGTCTCAGAATCGTGACTTGGAACGTGAGGGGTCTTAACAGTTACCTGAAGAGGAATAAGGTAATGTTGTATCTTTTTTTTTTTTTTTTTTTTATTATTGAATATAGTTGTATTACAACAACTTTTTCAATTTTATACATGTTACAAAAATCCATTCTTGCTTAAGTAAAAACATTAAATCAATAAAACAAACGTTTACAATTACAACCATCTTCCACATCAAGTTTTCACAATTTAAAAGTGTTGGTTAACATGGTGTATATCAATCATTCCAGGTTTAGAGATTTTAAAAAATTGATAGTAGCAATCCTTATACCCATACATTCAGTTGCAGCCAGAGCGACCCATCTATTACTTGGGTCTATTTGTGAAAAATACACAAAATATTTAGCAAAGTGCATATTTCTTAAACTCAGAAGTTTAGGGGCTGTGCACTCCAATAGTAAATGTTGCAAGGTTTCAACAATTGTTGTGTTTCGACAAAACCTGCACCAATTAAAGTCTGATGTGATTTGTCTCCTTCTTACTTTGACTTCCCTAGTGGGCCAGATGTTAAACCGCAGCCTCAGGATCTCAGATCTAATAGCAGAAGAAGGCGACAGGCACAGGTACGAGGCAATGTCTTTATAAGATTTAGGACCAAATATTGCAGGATCAAAGTCTCTATAGGTTAAACACTTTACTCGGGTTTCAATCCAGTCCATCATGTGGACTTTCTTCTTTGCTCTCTCTGGATGATCTAATAAAAGGCTCAAAGAAATATCGGCCTTTACCATAATAGAGAGAACATTTGAAGACCACTGTTTCGGGAATTTTTCTGCTGAGTTTAGTATGTAACTGGAGATGGCCGACAAGGCAGAATTGTCCTGTGTTGAAAGCAAACATTTACGCAATAAAGCGCATAGGCGCCAATTATGATGGGCACTTAATGAGATTAAGCCCAATTCATAACGCATCATTGCCCCAGGAATACATTGCGGTAGATGCAAGATGGCTCGCCAAAATTTGGATTCTAAGCGGTTAAGAAATGCAGTTGGTAAAATTTGCGTTTCCATGCCATAAAGAATAGTTGGGACAACATTTTGATTCCAAAACAGAAGAGCTGCTTTGAGTGTAAATTTGCCATACTTAGATACAATTATTTGGGTCTGACAAATTGCCATGGTTAGCTTTTGTTTAATTTTATTCAACTGTGAGTCTGCAATGGGACAACCATCAAAAATGTTGTATCTGAGGAGGCAGAAAGTGGACATAGCATTATTACAGGAAGCCCACCTCACTAAAGACAAATTTGAGAAGGTCAAGAAAAAGTGGAGAGGGACCACCATGGGAGCGACATATTCAGCTTATGCCAGGGGGGTGGTTACCTGGGTAGCACCTCACATGCCGTTTCAGATGTTCCAAGGTAGGGTGGAGCCAGACGGGAGGATAGTTGTAATCCGGGTGCTGCTGGAAAATAGAGAATTGAGCATTATAAACACCTATGCCCCCAACCATGACACAGCGGCCTACTTTAGGACCTTATATGGCAAGGTTGGCCCCCTCCTGGGAGGTGCGATCATGTGGGGGGGATTTCAACTGCATGTTATATCCTAAAATGGATAGGTCCGACACGAAACTAGATAAGCCCACTCCAGCCGCAAAAGCCCTACGGGCCTTGTTGAAAGACTTTGGGCTAGAGGATATCTGGAGACAGCAACACCCGAATGATAGGCACTACTCACACTACGCAGCCCCTCAAAACCTATACACAAGACTGGATTATATGTTTGCTGCCTCCGAACTCGTGAGTGAAATGGTGGGCTCGAAATATAAGGCAAGAACGCTATCAGACCACTCCCCCTTGGTGGTGGAGTGGAGACACCAGCCCCCAGAGCAAGAATTCCCACATGGAGACTTAGAGTCGAGGCCCTACTGGACTCTGCATTCCAGGAGAATTTAAGGGAGGAAATTATCGAGTACTTTGACACTAATACAGGGAGTGTGAAGTTGGAAGAAACTCTATGGGAGGCGTTCAAAGTGGTAGTAAGAGGTGCGGCCATATCTAAATCTAGTGGGCTCCAAGGGGATATAGAGCAAGAACTGCAAGAGACAGAGAAAAAATTAGAAGCAATGATGCAAAAAGGGGGCACCTTACAGGAGGATGCCGAATAAGTGAGCCAATTACAGTAAGCCAACAGGGAGCTCTGGGAACGACTATGCAAATTGAATTATTAGAAATATATTGAAAGATAACACGCGGGGGGGGACAAAACAGGGAGGCTGCTAGCATGGCTATATAAAAATGAGACACTGAGAACGGTAATCAGAGAGATAATGGGAGAAGAAGGGCAGATCTGGAACACCCAGGAGGGAGTGAATGAGGGGTTCCTTAGATGTTACAAACGCCTTTATGAAGATACAGGCGGAGGAAGTAGGGCGGGAGACTCTGGAAACATTGGAGTACATAGGATTGCCTAAACTAAATGAGGAGGAAAGGGAAAACCTGGAAGCCCCATTCACATTAGATGAACTTGAGACAGTGGTCCTGCACTTACCCACATGTAAGGCCCCGGGGCCAGACGGGCTCCCCAGTGAATTTTATAAAACTTATAGGCAGGAAGTACTCCCCCCCCCCCCCTTCTGACCATGCTAAATGAGGCGTTCGAAAGGGGAAGGCTGCCGGAATCCCTGAGAGAAGCGGTGATTGTTCCACTTCTGAAACCCGGTAAGCCAAGCACAGACTGCGGGTCATACAGACCCCTATCCATGTTAAACCAGGACAGCAAAATCCTTACGACAGTGCTGGCGAACAGGCTAAAAAGGGTAATGAATAAACTCATACACGCTGACCAAACCGGATATGTCCCTGCAAGGAACATAACCGACAACCATTGAAGACTCCACCATATAATCGAACAGACAGAGAGCGAGCTTGGTGAAATGGCAATAGTCTCGCTGGATGAAATAAAAGCCTTCGACTTCATGAAGTGGCCTTGGATGATGGCGGCCCTAAAAGAATACGGAATAGGTCCTGGGTATCTGAGGTGGGTGAAGATGGTATACAGCTCCCCAGTAGCTAGGGTCAAAACGGGCGCGATAATCTCTGATAAATGGCAACTTAGCAGAGGCACAAGGCAGGGCTGCCCCTGGTCCCCCATGCTATATATACTGGCATTAGAACCACTAGCAATCTGCCTTAGACAACAATGCTCGATGCACCTAGCCCCTCCATACCACCATCTCTCATCACGAGCTCCCCCACAGCCACTACTGAACCCCACCTGAAATGTGCCATGATTAACGCTAGATCCGTCAATGCCCATGCCCTAGACATCCACGACCTCCTAACCTCCCAAGACCTAGATCTACTTATGATCTCAGAAACTTGGCTACATGAGGCCTCTGGCCCTGCGCTCTCACTCGCCCTACCTCCTGGCTATTCCATTACTAGACAAGACCGCCTCTCCAAAGGTGGAGGTGTAGCAATTATCGCCAGAGACTACCTCTCTGTCAGAAAGGTAGAGAAATCCCTGAACAACAACAGCGACTATCTCCAAGTCAAAATAACCCTCTCCCCCCACTGCACAATTACTGTGCACACCGTATACCGCCCACCAGGCCCAACAGGAGACTTTCAAGCTTCTCTCATCCACCTCCTCTCGGACAACCTCAAAAAGCAATCTAAAGCCATTCTCTTGGGGGATGTCAACCTAGGGCTCTGGGATAGTAAGGACGCAGCAGCAAAATCCCTTGACTCTGCCCTCAAGGCGCTAGGGTACAAGAACACCGTACTTAGCCCAACTCACACCCAAGGCAGAACGCTGGACTGGATAGCACAGCACAACTGTCCACTCATCATCACTGGAAACACTCCTACCCCATGGTCCGATCACCACACTATCACCTTCAGCATCCCCACTGCTAGTTCCCCAGCTACCCTTTCACCCCAACCACTCCCTCCCTGCCTCGCCAGAAGCTCCCGCCAACTCACTAAGGAGAGATTACTGCCCTTCCTCCAAGGCCCAGCCTTCAGACCACCTTTCTCCTCAGACCCTGAAACACTCGCATCAACCTATGATACTGCCATCAAAGCAGCCATCAACACCATTGCCCCACTCAAACCTCGAAATTCCAAACCCACTGCACATTCCAACTCTTGGTTCACGCCGGACCTCCTCTCACTCCGCAACGAGAAAAAAGCCACACTCACACAGTGGCAAAAGTCCCACTCCGAAAAAGATAAGATGATCTTCAAAGCCCTCTCCACCAAATACAAAAAGGCAATCACCCAAGCCAAAGCCAAATCCTTTGAATCCAGAATCTCGGAAGCCCAATCCAGTACTAAAGAAATATTCGCCATTTTCAGAGAACTCGAAACACCCACTCCCGCCCCCCAGAATTTCACCAAAGACAAGGACTGGTGTGACGGAATACAGAAGTCGATGCAATCCAAAATTAGCCTCCTCAAAAACAAAATACTAGCCACTAAACAAGCCCTACCGAGTAAGCACATCCCAGTCCCACCGCCTGCCCCTGATCCCCCCCTACCCTTCTCCTTCAAACTCATTCAGGAAAAAGACATCATCAACATAATGAGGAACATTAAACCCTCTAACTGCAAAGGTGATGCTTGCCCAGCCTCCATTATCAAAGACTGCGCAGAACCGCTAGCTCCCTTCCTAACAGCCTTTGTAAATGCCTCCTTTACCACAGGGATAATCCCTGCCTCCCTCAAGGAAGCCTGGGTCCGCCCTCTTCTAAAGAAGCCAACGCTCGATCCCACCTCCCCCAATAACTACAGACCCATCACCACTGTCCCGTTCCTCCTCAAAATATTGGACAAAGCAGCCTACCTGCAGGTTCAACACTTCCTTGAAGAGAACAAACTCCTCGGTCTCCGCCAATCTGGCTTCCGCCCCAGACACGGAACAGAAACCGCCCTACTTGACTTGAAAAACCAGATGGACGATGCGAGAGACTTGGGCAAACCTGCACTTCTCCTACTCCTAGACCTCTCAGCGGCCTTCGACCTTGTGGATCATGGCGTCCTATGCCACCACCTCACCACCACGGCCAAATTCTCCCCTGAGACCACAGCATGGATCACCTCCTTCTTACAAGACAGAACCATGCAAGTATTCTCCGACTTAGCTGCCGCATCACCAACCACTATACTCTGTGGGGTGCCCCAAGGCTCCTGCCTCTCCCCCACGCTATACAACATTTTTACACGCCCCCTCTTCCTCATCCTCGACGCCATGGGCATCTCATACACCAACTACGCCGACGACACACAAATCCTCAATGGTCTATGCCTCAACACTGACAAGACGGAACTCCTACTGGTAGGCTCTCCCGACACCCTAAAAAATCTAGATGCCCAATTCAGTCACTTCACCATTGATTCCATTAAAATTCCAGTCTCCGACTCTGTCAAAACCCTGGGAGTTTATCTGGATTCTAGCCTATCCATGGACAGACAAATCAATGCAATTGCCTCTGCAGCGGCTTATCATGCCAAACTTATCAATGCAGTCAGACCATTTCTCTCCAAAGAGAACTGCACTAACATAGCCAGGGCCATCACCGGCTGTAGGCTAGACTACTGTAACATACTCTTTCTAGGAACCTCTAAAAAAAAACCTAGAGAGACTACAAGTAATACAGAACAACGCGCTCCGGGCAGCCCAAGGTATTGCAAAAAGAGAACACATCTCTGAGGCCAGAAAACTAGCCCATTGGCTCCCAATAAAAGAAAGGATACTATTCAAAACCCTGACATTGACCCACAAGTGCATCCACCTTACTGCTCCTGCATACCTTTCACAAAGGATACACCCTGTCTCCTCCACTAGGCCAACCAGATCACCCTACACCAACATGCTCTCAGTGCCTCTAGTAAAAAAAAGTAAAAGCGGGCGGATCCAGCTTCCCTTGCCTGGCGCCCACGTACTGGAATGCCCTACCACACACTATCCGTGGAGAGGCCTCCCTCACCACCTTCCGCAAAATGCTGAAGACCACCCTGTTCACTTAAGGCTAGACATACCAGCACGATTACCTCATGTATATTGTATCATATGATCAAAAGCAATATCTGTAACAACAGTACGTCATCCTGCAACATTTACAATGTGTCAACATCCACTATCCTACCTGTACCATGTAACTAAATTCATTGCAAGTAACAGCGCCTCAATGCCCCTGGGCTGCTTGTGCGCTATATAAATGTAAATAAATAAATAAATAAATATGGGGAGATAGGCATCCACACGAAGGGGGGACCGCATCTGATATCACTGTACGCTGACTATATGTTGCTATGCCTGCGCTTCCCAGAGGAAAACTTGCAGTATGTCCTAGAAGTGATGAAACAGTACGCAACCCTTTCAGGCATAGCAGTAAACCCTAAAGAAATCCAGCATGTTTGCTCTGGGGAGATAAAGAGTCCCCACCGGGAGACCTACCTGTCTTGCAAATACCCTGGCAGACCAAAACATTTAGATACTTGGGGATCGATATATATCATAAGGCCGCAGATGAATATAAATATAACATAGAGAAGGCTGTGGAGGGCATCAAGCATAGCATGGGGTTTTGGGCGAAATTCGCCCTGGCTATGGTGGGCAGGGCGGCCTTGCTTAAGATGGTGGTTCTGCCCAGGCTGTTACACTTTTTTGCAAATAATCCATACATGCTCCCTGTTAGGCAGAATCCTGTGCAGTTCCCTTAGCAAGCACTACAGAAGATTGGGACTACAGGTGAGAGCAATGAATCCCCTTTGGCATCAGTCTGTACCGCAAAGATTTAGTTGGTAGCTGTGGCTGAGCAGTCACACTTATCTCAGTAGGGAGATGAGCAGTATTCAGGGTTTACACAATAGGCCTACAGTACTATGTGTTAGGCAGAATCCTGTGCAGTGCCCTTAGGGACCACTACACACAATTAAGACTACAAGTGGTAATACAAGTTCACCTTTGGTACAAGCCTGTACTACTATGTTAAAGTGGTAGCAGTAGCGGAGCAGCCAGGCTTATCTCAAGAGTATAGGAGCAGTAGTAGAGATTACACAAAGGACCACCATTACTGTGACTCAAACAAACACTGACTCAAGGTTTTAGGTAAAAAAATATAAGTACATTTATTTTTAAACCATCAGTAAAACACAGCACTTCTAGAATTTCTAAACCACACGAAAAATATACTACAACCAACCAATTCTCTTGGCACGGAATAGCTCAAGGTAAGTACCTTGTGATTAGGCAGACCCGTGTTGTGAAACAAAAGCGTTTCACAGTTCGGTCGTATTAAAGAAACACGTATCCGCAGCAAGAAATGTTACCGGGGCAAAAGCACACTTAGCACCTGGGCTAACCAGAGAGAGTTGGGCAAAAATCACACACAATACTTTTGTCAAGACAGACAGAATCGGAGAACACTCGCTGACAGAAATACAAAAAGTCAATAGGCCAGAGCCAGTGTCAATTGGAACCGGATCCCTGTTGTCGAGGATCACACAGTCAGACAGTTCAAGATTCCCCGTAGCCAGGAGTACTTACATATTGTTGAAGGAGGAAGCAAAAGTTATAAGAAGGAGGGAAGACAAGGGCAAGCCTTGGAGACGAAGATAAGGGATTCACCCTACTTCTTTGAGCAGAACACAGTACCTTATTAAAGGGAAGAGCTGGGGTCACGGCAGTTGTTCCTGGTAGTTTCCTGCAGACCCACGGTTCCTGGAGCTTCAGCTCGAAGAAGGACTTCTGGAGGGGTCTGCACCACACGCGGATGAAGCCGGCAGCAGCAACGATGAATACAGGTGTGCTCCTTAAAAACAGGAGAGGCTCTTCGGATGGCTATCCGGACCACTACAGCAGTGTGCTGCGATTTCGACCAAGAAGAGGATCCTCTGGCTGTGGAAGATGAGCTGGTTATCCCCGCCAGGCTCAAGGGAAGAAGACTCCGGACTGGATCTTCTCAGGTCGTTGAAGGGCAGATGGCTCAGGACTGCAGCAGGGCTTCACCGGGACGGGGTAATTGCAGCAGTCGCCGTTCTCTCCGCTTCTCTTCGGTTCCTTGTAGTTCCAGTGGCGACTCTGACTTCTATCCCAAGAGACTTGCCTTTTATGCGCAAAACCCCCATTCACACAGCCTGGCTGTCAATCACGCTGCAGGGGGGTTGTCCAGCCTGGACAACCACCTCAGCCAATCATGGCAACGTGCGACTTGGGTTTCCTAGGATACCCTGTGCAGGGGGTGACTGCACCCCTCCCTCACATTCAGTCCACCTAGTCACCCAGGCGCCAAGAGGAGGGCTTCTCTGCAGAAGCCCGCCAAAAGACGGTGAACAAAGAAGGCAAACCTGGTTAGCCGCACAAAGTAAAACACAAGAAGGACTTTAACAAAAATAAATGGCGAATAAACCTGACCGGAGGCAAAAGAAAGACAATTCGAAGGGATTGTGTCCTCCGACGTATTCCTTATCTTTGATGGATCATCTCCAGCTTGCTGGCCTCGGAAACATTTTTCAGTAGAGGGCGCTGCACGTCGACGTCCCTCGAGCCGATGTCCCTCGACAGCCTCTGTATCGGCGTTGATGTCATCATGCGTATAAATAGACTCGCGCAGCGTCCGTTGCTCAGTTCTGTTTTTCCGCGCTTCGTGGTGCCTCGGAATATCGTTGCTCAGTTCTTCAGTCAAATATACTTCATTATTCCTCGAGAATACTGACTCGTACTCGATGGCTTCCTCATCCGAACCGACGACTCCACGGTCCGGTTTCAAAAAATGTCGAGACTGTGGAAAGAAAATGTTGTTGACGGATCCTCACAGGATCTGTTTGTGGTGCCTGGGAGTCGAGCACCATTGTTCGGAGTGCGAGGACTGCATGTCCATGACGGTGAAAGCCTTGAAGGAGCGTAAGGGGAAGCTCGAGAGAGGTAAGGTAGTTAAAACTTCTTCGAAAGTTTCCTCGGCGGAGTCGAGACATTCGTCTCCTCGCCATCACAAAAGACATTCTCGTTCTAGGTCTCGAAGCAGTTCCCATCACTCTTCGAGATCTAAGCATTCAAAAAAGAGATGTCGAAGATCCCCTTCCTCGTCTTCTTCTTCTGTTTCCCCAAAAAGGGTCTCCTGCCCCACAAAACATAGCTCTCAGGCTGAGTGGGAGGAATTCAGGAAAAAGATGCTTGGCGTCTTCGAGAAAGCGGCCTCGACCCCCTCGAAGACTGCTGAGGGTGATACCCTGGGTGAAAGACCCGAAAAATCAAAACACTGCGAGTCGCAGCACCCGGCGAAAGAAGCTACTCGAGAGTGCCAAGAACCCTCGAGAAAAAGCAAGGTCGCGTCTTCGACGCCGTCGTCAAAAGTCCCTTTGACGCATAGATCTGCGTCTTCGACGCCATTATAGAAGGGTTCTTCGACGCACAGGTCAGTCGATTCAACGCTGTCTTCTACGCCGATGTCGACGCCGAGAAAGGACAAACCCACGACCACCTCACAGCCAGTGGCCATACCCAGAGCCTCGATCACGAGAATGTCGTCGACAACCTCGAGTAGAATTCCAATACTCTCGAGTTTCTCGAGGCCTCTACCAACTTTCTCGACGCCTTTTTCGATGGCTTCGAAGCCTTTAACGTCTGCGTCGACGACGTCGACGTTTTCTTAGCCAATTATGACGAATTTGGCCCCTTCTGCTCTGGAAATGGGATTTATACCATTTCCAAGATCTGATCATTCCAGAGCCTTATCTATTTATGAAGAAGGGGAGAATTCGGATCAGGAAAGACCTTTTGAGTTGCAGGGATCTGCAACTCCTGTACCAGAGGAATTTACCTCTGAGGAAGGTAGGTTAAAAGACCTCCAAGAATCCTTACATGAAGCAAGTGGGTTGGACACTTCCCCAGAAGTGGAATTTGTCAAACTGGACCCAGGGGAACATGCTGAAACCCCTTATAGAACCTTGATGGCAAGGATAATAGAGTTTATGGGGTGGTCTACACCCTCACCAGCTTTTCAGCAAGACAACCTCACAGACATTTTGGTTAAAGGTCCACAGGAGGATCCTGTGGTGCCATTTCATGCGGCATTGCAAAGGAAAATATTGGCAAACTGGGAAACCCCTGAGGTTATCCCGGCGGTTAACAAAGAATTATCAGCCAAATATAGGGTGGCTACTGCTGACCCTGAATATTTATCCAGACACCCAACTCCGGAGAGTCTGGTTGTTCAGGCAGCAACTTCATCAGGTAGTAAATCGTCTTACCCTACTGTTCCACAGGACCGGGATGACAAGAGATAATACTCTATGGCCAAAAAAGTATTTACTGCATGTAGGATGGCATTGAAATCCATCAATGCTACTTGTACGCTCGCAAGGTTCAGCCACACACTTTGGGAGTGTGCTTCACCAGCGGCTGACTGGCTCCCGGAGGGAGAAGAAAGGGAAGCATTTCTAAACATCATTAAGAATGGTAAAGACGCAATGTGCGAATCCCTTCAAACTGGCATCGATTCTGCTGACCGCATCAGCAGGGCCATGGCGGCAAATACAACAACCCGGAGATTTGCTTGGTTGCGAAAGTCTGGTTTTGCTCAAGATGTGCAAGCCAGACTCTTGAATATGCCCTTTGACGGCTCTTCTTTGTTTGGTAAGAAGGCGGATGACAGTTTAGAAAAGCTACAAACATCAAAGGCAGCAGCAAAATCCCTGGGAGCTGCAATCCGTCAGACACCATATTGCCCCTCAGGAACCTCTTGGAGAGGTAAGTCCTTTCGCTTCTATTTCGCATTCGGAAGAGGCAGAGGACAGCCGGTTCAAAGGGGTCAGGTTAGATTTACCCGAGGTGGACGTGTTAAAAATACAAAAGCCGCAGCAGCAGCAGCAGGTGCCTCCTTACCCTCTGCATCTGCATCATCCGCCTCCAAACCGCTCTGAGGACTCTCCTCACAAGACATCAGTAGGGGGGAGGTTAACTCAACATCTGACGGAATGGCAGGCTATTACGTCAGATGCTTGGGCATTGGAGACAGTTGCCCAAGGTTACTGCCTGCCTTTCCTACGCATCCCTCAGAGTCATCCACCAGGGAACAGCTCTCTGAAAGTTCCAGATCCACTCCTCTTGCAGGAAATTGTTGACCTGCTAGAGAAAAGTGCCATAGAACCGGTACCTGTAGCGGAGAGGAACAAGGGCTGGTACCCCCCCTACTTTCTCGTACCGAAGAAAGACGGAGGACTGAGACCTATCTTGGACTTACGAGAATTGAACAAGTTCCTCAGGAAGGACAAGTTCAAGATGGTAACACTCTCTCAGATCCTTCAGGCCCTCCAGCTCCAGGAATGGCTGGTATCTCTGGACCTCCAGGATGCTTATTTCCATGTGCCAATCCATCTCAAACACAGGAAATACCTGAGGTTCGCAATTGGCGGCTCTCATTATCAATTTCGAGTTCTGCCATTCGGGCTGACCTCCGCTCGAGGGTCTTGACCAAGTTAATGTCGGTAGTCGCTGCAAGTCTAAGGAGGGGAGGGATTCACGTCTACCCCTACCTGGACGATTGGCTGATCAGGGCTGTATCTTCGGAACAAGCTCAGATCCAGCTAGATTATGTCTGCCACTTCGTTCACAAACTGGGCTTCTCCCTCAATTTAAAGAAGTCACAGATGATACCATCACAGAGACTCCAGTTCATTGGAGCGGTCCTGGACACTTCTCTGGGAAAAGACTCGCCACCAGAGGTGAGGGTTCAAGATATTCTGCAGATGGTCACCAAGTTTCGAAATGCCCAACATCTCCCAGCCTTCGACTTTTTGAGGTTGCTAGGCCTCATGGCATCCTGCATCTTCCTTGTGCCAGAGGCTCGCCTGAGAATGAGATCTCTCCAGTGGGCACTAAGAATCCAGTGGTCACAGTTCTCAGGAAAAATGACAGATCTCCTTCGGATTCCGGACAAGGTAGCCCAAGACCTTCAATGGTGGGCTTATCGAGAGAACATTTTGAAAGGAGAACTGTTTTGGCAACCATGGCCGGAGATAACAGTAGTCACGGACGCCTCACTCACGGTGGGTGGGGAGCCCATGCCAACGACTTGACCATCAGCGGTCGTTGGTCTCCATCGGAATCTAGACTACACATCAACCTATTGGAGTTGAGAGCGATCAGACTAACACTGAAAGCTTTCCTGCCATCAGTACAGGGAAAAAATGTCCCGATAATGATGGACAACACAGTGGCCATGCACTACCTCAACAAAAGAGGAGGCGTGGGATCACTGCCACTCTGCAGAGAGGCAATGCAGCTCTAGATTTGGGCAATTCAAGAAGGAATCTCTCTATCGGCAGTTCACCTAGCCGGAGAGAACAACTTGACGGCCGACGCTCTGAGTAGGCAGGGCACAGTCTCCCACAAGTGGGAACTAGCTCAGGAAGTCCTTCAGGAGATCTTCACCCTTTGGGGAACCCCTCAAGGGGATCTGTTCGCCACCAGTACCAACAGGAAGTGCGATCTGTTTTGTTCAAGTGAATTTCCCCCGAGAGGAGCTCTAGGTGACGCGTTCGTCGTGGACTGGGAGTTTCCACTCCTGTACGCGTTTCCACCAGTCCCTGTCATTCCTCAAATGATTCGGAGGTTGAGAAGATTCCGGAGGACCATGATCCTAATTGCCCCAGATTGGGCCAGGAGAATGTGGTACCCGGACCTTCTGGACATGTCCATCTGCCCTCCAATTCATCTTCCACTCAAGGAGAATCTTCTCTCACAGAAGGGAGGTCAGGTTCTCCATCCAGACATCAGAACCCTCAACCTTCACGCTTGGCTTTGGAAAGGTTGAGATACAAGGATTGGGACCTCCCTAATGACGCCATGGAGGTGTTGCTTTCGACCAGAAGGCCAGCAACAAAGTCTTTATACCTCTGCCGTTGGAACAAATTTTGCAGCTGGTGTAGAGAAGAGAATATTGACCCCTTTTCATGTGGTACACCAACGGTGTTATCCTTTCTACTCTATTTGGCAAATTCAGGCCTTCAAGTTGGCACTATCAAGGGCTATCTCGCAGCGCTATCTATCTTCAAGCGCACTGAAGAGGAGCCATCGTATTTCAAATTACCCTTAGTAATACAATTTTTAAAGGGATTAACTAATGTCTATCCTCCAAAACCATTCCAAGTTCCATTATGGGACTTAAATTTAGTCTTAAATTTCCTGATCGGTACTCCTTTCGAACTACTGCACTCTTGTTCGCTAAGATTTCTCACCCTTAAAACTGTCTTATTAGTGGCACTAACATCTGCTAGAAGGGTGAGCAAATTACAAACTCTATCTTGTAAACTCCCTCGTAAAATTTTTCATAAAGACAAAGTTGTCCTACAGGTGCAGCCTAATTTCCTCCCAAAGGTGGTTTCTGAAATCCACATCACTCAGAAAATTACCTTACCTTCATTCTATCCTCCTCCCCATCCGGGGAAAGAGGAAGAAAGGCTACATAGGCTGGACCCAAGGCAGGCTTTAAGCTTTTACATCAGCAGACTTGCTAGAATTAGGCAAGCAGACCAACTGTTCGTAGGTTACTCAGGGCACAAATTGGGACTACCGATAACAAAACAGACCATTTCCAGATGGATTATTTTGGCCATTCTGGAATGTTACACACTAGCAGGGAAAGAGCCTCCTCAAAATCTTAGGGCTCATTCAACCAGGGGTACCGCAGCCTCTTCGGCCCTCCAAAGAGGGGTTCCGGTTCGAGACCTGTGTGCGGCTGCCACATGGCGTCCGCACATACCTTCACAAGATTTTACAACCTGGATTCCTCCTCTAGTCAAGAGACTAGGTTTGGCAAAGCTGTATTACATTCTGTTCATTCCTAAAGGGAAACATGGCATTTTTACTCCCACCTCCATTACACACCACTGCTATGGGAGTCTATCAAAGATAAGGAATACGTCGGAGGACACAATCCCTTCGAAGAACAAGTTACTTCTTACCTGGTAACGTTCTTTCGATGGGATGTTCCTCCGACGTATTCCTTATCGCCCCTCCCATCCATCCTCGCAGTAATACTTCCCTTGTGGTTGCAGCTTACGCTCCTTCAAGGTCAATAACCAATTCATGTAAAACAACTGTTAACGTCAAAACGGAACTGAGCAACAGACACTGCGCAAGTCTATTTATACGCATGATGACGTCAACGCTGATACGGAGGCTGTCGAGGGACATCAGCTCGAGGGACGTCGACGCGCAGCGCCCTCTACTGAAGAAATGTTCTGAGGCCAGCAAGCTGGAGATGATCTATCAAAGATGAGGAATAGGTCGGAGGAACATCCCATCGAAAGAACGTTACCAGGTAAGAAGTAACTTGTTCTTCGGTCAAGCGGGTTTATGCTTGAGGCTGCTAAACTAGCCAAAAGCACTACCACGTTTATATAGTATAATCGCGGTAGAAAGGTTAGGGTAGATACCACTGCCACCAGCCAAGTCTAAATGTTAAAAGAGCGAAACAATGCTCTGGGAGGTACAGATAAAAGGGCTAAGGATTAACCCTTTCCAGTACTCCATGTAAAATGGGGTGTACTGGATCTGTGGTTCAAGTGACTATGTAAAGTTAATGGTAACTTTACTTTTCTCTGGGGGACAGTAGTCAGCCCCAGGGAAATGGAGTCAGAGGGAAGTCTCAAAGACAACCCTGTGTTACTGCACTGAAGGTGCTGTGTAATACATAACAAACGGGTACCTGTAGTGGTGTGCTCCAGAGCCCAAGATCACACAAATAGTAGAAACACACATGGCAAAACACATGTAAGAGTGGACAAAAAAGGGGTACACTCTTACCAAGTGAAAAAATAAACTCCAGAAATCCAGCAAAGCTGCTGGGGGACTAACTAGGTGAGGGAAATTAGCCCTAGAAAGAGAATTCTCCCTAACACTATGGCACAAGGAAACACTGACCAAAGCTTTGTATTAAAAAGAGAATATATATTTATTTTACACACTTCTAGTTAAACACATTTATCACAATTAAGCAAGTTAAATTCAGTCAAGAAAAATTATACACAACTCCCTATTTAAATTGTAGACCAAGTGAACCAGAGTGAAAACTGAGCAAAACGGCACAGTGAAAACCAAACACAAATGGCACTCTAGCAATTTCTCACAAGGGAGGGGAAGCACAAGTTATACAGAAATATCTTCTTACACACCGTAACAACACTTCCCATAAGTTTGTGAACAAGTTTAGGCAAGGCAGTACTTTAGCATAAAGAATACTTAAATGAAAACCGAGCAAAATGGCACTTCACAGGTTATAAAAGTGGGAAGGAAAAGGTGGTTATAAGAAGTAGGTGCACCAACACAGTTCTAGTTGAGAAGCAATCTAGAGAAGGCAGTTCTAACAAATTTAGCCAGAGTCAGTAGGCCTGTGCCAGAGTCAGTGGTACAGGGCAAGGGCCCAGGAGCAAAATGTTCTTGTAGCTGCAATCAAGTCTTTGGTTAACGATTTGAAAAGGTGGATGCAGAAGGTGATAGATAATTTTGAGAGAGAGGGGCAGCAAACCCAACAGGTAGGTAAAGGATTTAAAACACCTTCAGCACTACCACTCAGAAAGGGCGGCCGGGCGGAACAATATACCTTTAAAATGAAGAAGTCGCTCCTGCGGTGGTGGTTGTTCCTGGTAGTTCCTACAGTTCGGGGGATCCAGCAGAGGAAGAGAGGCTCTCGTCGTGGAGGAAGGTTCGAGTTACTGCACTACCCAGGGATGAAACCAGCTGCGGTGCTGCCCGACGAATAAAAGGTACGCTCCTTTAAATCGCGGTCTGGGTGGACTGGTGCCTGGCTATCCGGTCTCCGAGTACAGGGTACTGCCGATTCGACCAGGGCAGGTACAGGAAGGCGATTGGCAAACTGGTTGGCCCCACCAGCTCAAGGGAAGAAGGCTCTTGATCTTCTCTCGTCGTGTGGAGAAAAGTGGTGAGACGCTGCAGCAGGGCTTCACCGGTGGTTCAGTCGTTGTAGATGTCTTTGGCTTCTCTCCTCTTCGGCTTCTTAGTTCCAGTGGCGACGTCTTGCTCTTCCAGTCCTCAGGACCCTGCTTTTATGCAAAAAGATCCCCATTCATACAGTTTAGCTGTCACTCACAAAGTGAAGTGGTCATCTTGGCAGGAAACCCTCCAGCCTATCAGGATAGAGTGCGACATGGGTTGCGGAGGCAACCCTGTCCAGGGGTCCTACTCCCCCTCCCACACAATGGACCCACCCCAGACTCAGTGGCGTCGAAAGGATGAACGAAGGATCCCCGACCTCGGTTAGGAGTTTAGAGAAAGACACGAGAAAGAAGTTATATTAAAGTTCTGGCAAATAAAACCTATCGGAGTAAAGTTAATATTAAAATAAACCGGCGGTATGTTAGAGGCTTTCAGAAAATGTTGTAGCCTCGAACAATGGGAAAATCCCATAGGAACATATTCGCGGTCGGATATTTACGGTAGTAACCACTGCCACCAGCCAGAAACTTTTGAGAGAAGGACTGTACGGTACCCTCTCGAAAATGAACATAAAAGAAAAACTATTAACCCTTTCCAGTACCTCCATAGTAAGATGGGTTGTACTGGTTTAGTTCATAGGATTTGACTAGTAAAGTCAATGGGGACTTTACATGCCCTTGGAGACAGTAGTCAGTCCCAGGGTATGGAGTCTATGTTTGGGGGTAGCTACGACACCCCTGTGTCACTGCACGGAGGGTGCTGTGTAACACATGTGAATAAAGATGGTTCCTATGGAGGTGCGAAAAACCCCATAGACATTAAACACAAAAATATCCTACAACACAAATAGCAAAAATGCCTAAGAGTGGGGAAAAAGAGTCTCACTCTTAGCAGAAGAAAAAAACAAACCCTTCAAATGCAGCAAAGCTGCCGGGGGACTCTATAGGTAAGGGAAATTAGCCATAGAATGAGAATCCACCCTAACACTCCCCAAACGTTTTTTCACTAAGCTCCAGAGCTTATGCAGGGGCTTCATATGGCACAATTCCAGAAACAGGGTAGCCCTATGGAAGCTGCAGAACCCGTATGATAGGGGGGGGGGGGGGGGCATTAACCTGCCGAATTTTGAGATATATCACCTGGCAGGGCAGCTTCAGTATGTGGCCAGATGGTTATCGGAAGAAGAGACAGCAGAAGCAAGATTGCTAAGCAGGGACTGCACTCCATTCTTTCTAAGGGAGCTAATATGGCTGCCTAAATCAGAGATACAGGTACTAGCAAGATTGCTGGAAATAGGCTGGAAAGCATGGCACAATGCATGCCAAGTGCTGGGAAACCTGACCCCGTGTTCTCCGCAGGTACCCCTGGTAGCGCTATGCAGCAAGGATACGCAAATGGTAAAAGGGATCCGTACATTCTGCGAACCGATGGGCCTGGTGACCCTCGGGAACATATAGTATGAAGGGGAGGCACTAGATTTTCAAGAGATAATGGAAGACACCGGAGTACATCCAGGACAATATATAACATATACCAGAATAATGAAACAAGTAGGAGGGAAGAGGCCCGCGGCAGTATTAACAGAACAACCCGACGCAGTCATTGAAACAATGTATGAAATCTCGGAGGGCGGGCACGAAATATCCCGAATATATGAATTATTGATGTCCAGAGTGGGCAAGGAGCTGCTCCAGTTGAGGCAGGAGTGGGAGGAGGAGGTGGGAGAACCTATGCAGGATGGGCAATGGGAAAGAGCCCAGAGGTGTGCCACAAGAGAGTGTCCCGGAATGCGCAGCAGCAGCAGATCAACCTATACATCACCCACTAGGCATACATGACCCCGAGTAGAATCGCCAGGTTTGGAAATACAGGGACACAGAAATGCCCTAAGTACGGGGAGGTGGATGCCGGGATGATTCACATGTTCTGGGCGTGCCCGGAGGTGGGTAGGTTCTGGGAGGAGGTTAAACAAACGCCTGGCCCAAAAAGGGATCAAGCTGGAGGTGGAATCAGCATGGGCATGCATGTTGGGGGATTTGCTAGACCACGTAATTTAAAACACATTAGCAAACTGAAAGACCTGGTGTACATACTGGCCAAACGGAGAATAGCTATGGGCTGGAAAGCAGCGCATAGACCTAGAATAAAGGTGTGGTGGAATGACCTCCTAAAGTGGGCAGAGGCTGAGACGATGGCATGGTATGAAGTAGTCAGTATGGGAGGGGTGGAGGAAACGGGGCCCCTGGTAGCATGGAGGCAAATGATAACCATGATGTCGGAACTTCCCGAGGTTGAATCCAGTGAAGACGATATGCCTGAAAACAATAAAGGAGATAAACCCTAAGCAACGAGCTTTAAGGCACTGAAGTAGGATCTTGAGTTAAGGGGGTGGGAGGAGGGAGGACTGTAAAGCGTAACATGTGAGTATAAGAAAAGATGTGCATTAATGGAAATGTCCTATATGTTGGTTAAGTTTGATGTGTTGTTGAGAATAATGTAATAAAAATGTTTTAAAAAAAATCCACACACTTGCACTTGTGTCAAGGCCGTCGACATCAACGATTTCGGCTCCTGTTATGACATCCAGAACACCTACCTCATTTGAAAAAAACGTATACACCACAACCACATACAGAGTACTTTACAACCCTATCTTCAATTTATGAAGACGCAGAGGAGTTCTGTGCGAAAGAAAGACCTTTTGGGTTGCAATATGGGACACCATCTGAACCGGATGAATTTATATCCGAAGAATCTCGCATGATGAATTTGCTAGATTGTCTCCATGAAGCAAGTGCTATTGATACTTCTCCTGAAGTGGATTTTAGAAAGGCAGATCCGTGGCCCCTGCTGAAGTAACGTACAGACAGCTCAAGACGAGGGTCATGGAGTATATGGGAAGGTCCAGACCCACACCTGTTTATGAACAGGACGATTTAACAGATATATTAGACAAAGGACCACAGGAGGACCCAATCGTCCCTTTCCATCAGGCTTTGCAGAGGAAAGTGACTTCCAATTGGGAAACACCAGAGGTTGTCTCGGCTGTGAATGAAACACTAACAGCCAAATACAGAGCTTCTAGTTCCGACCCTCTGTACCGCTCAAATCCTGGTGTTCCGATGAGGAAGATCTCTGTCTTACTGGCATTGAGGCAGAGATCATTAGTGACACACCACTGCTGGATTGCAGACAGACATTCAGGAATGAGAGAAGGAGTAGTAGTGGCTGAGGGGAGCCTGAAAGAGAGCTGGGTGTTATCTTCATAGCACTGAAAGTTGGAGCATAGAACAGCTATGCGGTGGGCGAGAGGAGCCAGGTATTGGTTGAACAGCCAGGGAAAGAGGTTAGACCCCTGGGGAACACCACAGGTAGAGAGAGAGGTGGAAGAGAGGAAGGACCCGAGTTGGACCTGAGTGGGTCGGTCAGTGAGAAAGGAGGTGAGCTAGGCCAGGGCCTGATCAGTGATACCCAGGTTATCACAGAGGTGCTTGAGCAGGATGACATGTTTGAATGTGTTGGAAGCAGAAGAAATATCAAGGATAATGAGGACAGAAGGAAGGTTGGAGTCGAGGCCAGAGAGCGGGTCTTTGCGGATGTTCAGGAGAGCAGTTTCCATGCTCTGGCCACTGCGAAGCCAGACTGATGGTCTTGGAGACAACCAACAGATTAGGTGAAGGTTAAGCTGGAAGATGGCCAGCTTTTCCAAGAGTTTTCCCAGGAAAGGAGTGATAGAGATAGGGCAATAGTTAGCCAGAGAGGAAGGATCGGCAGAGGGCTTCTTACATTTGTACATTTGTTGTAAATCTTCATATCAATTCTGAGGATACTTCAACTCTGCTGGGGCCATTAGCCACTCATTTAAAACATAGCAAACTTAACCACTTCCTGACAGATTGACAGAATTTTTTAAAAATCATCTTGAAACCATTGGCCTAACCCTTGACCGTGTACTGATATTTCCCAAATTCCCCATAATTCTGAAGAACAAACCAAGATATGGGACTGATCTGAGAATGCGTCCAAACTGTCTAACAAGAGGCAATATTTACAGTATTGTACACAGTTTTGCCCCTAATAATCCTTGTACATATTTTTAAAAAATTGTGCTCGAGGAAACATAAACGATTTATTACTCTCCTCTGATTTAACATTGTGCCCACCATGGACTTTATTGGTGGTGGGACTAATATACTGTATGCTGACAGGAAATGTCACCTAAGTCTAAAAGAAATCGAATCTAGTCTGCATATCCTGACCTCATGCAACGTCCTAGACCAGCATATGTTAAGGGGTATAAAGATTTTGTACCTGAAGGGGATTTTGACACAGACCAATTCTGGAGCACAATTCATGGTGCAGAATCTCTGGTCATTACTTCTGCGGCCTATAATATCTGGAAAATTGCAAATGAGTTATTGGACCTTTTCGTTTCATGATATATGCTAGCATGTTACTTTATCTGTCTCACAGCATTGATTTTAGGGGGTTATTAGACAGACTAGTATACTTGTTTCAGTCCTTTTTAATGAAAATGAACAGATTTGTTTACATACATGTTGGAGTTTTATGATAATGATACTGGACAAAATGTGATATGAAATGATAATTGTGTAAATGTATCTGTGTGTAAATTTCTTTTCTTGGGTTTAGTGCAAAAGGATGAATTATTTAATCTAACACACTTTTAAAATAAATAATAAACCAACCTGACCAAGATACATTTTCCCCAAAAAATTCTTCAGTAAAAAGTAGCTTTGCCGTTTTATTGTCCAATCCTGAATTTAGGTCTTCAGCTGTCGGGAGTGCAAAATAATTCAAGCCTAAAAAACTCAGTTTTGCAACTTCATAATTTCAACATGTAAAAACAGCAGAAGAAATGAGGATAAGGGCACCTGTCTATAGTCGTTGTTTGGCCCAGACTTGCAGCCCTACATTGTCATAGGTAAGTTAAATGGGTGAGGTAGTGTCATGGCCACTGGTCAAGGGACACTACCTTTACCATCCAAAGGGTCCAAATGGACCCAGTCCTGGCGCCTTTGGCCCCAGGCTCATAAGAAAGTGTGCTCTGCACACTTGGTGTCTAGGGCATGTGCATCCAGGCCGGGCGTGGCCGTTAAGAATCATTGGGGGCACGTGCAGAAATCTCTGGGAGGAGCAAGGTGGAGTCACAAGGTGGGGCTAATGGGAGTGGCTGGGGCCAGGCTATTTAAGCCAGCCCCACCCGCATGCATGCGCTTTGCGTTAGTCTGCTTTCTGCAGCGTAACGCTTACCGCTGCCTGAAGCGCTCTTACCTGTTTCCAGCTTGTCCTCTCTTTACGCATCTCGTCAGGTTCCAGAACATCATCTTCAGCGCGCACCTACCTGAATCCAGCCACACCATCGCGTGAAGCGCTGCTTACCTGATTCCGACGCAGCATCTTCAGCGCACATTTTACCTGCTTTCAGCAACATCATCGCTCGAAGCGCACCTTCCTTGACTCCAGCAACTCCATCACTGGACGCGCATCTTACCTGACTCTGCAATCCCATCACCGGCAGCGCATTGCATCTTGATTCCCATTGTCATCGGAGTCGGGCAGCATACTCACCTGTTCCAGACCTCTAGCTACGCCGGTGTCATCTTCTCGCCCAGCATCCTCACGGATCCTTCCATCCAGCGATCGCCGGCAGGCCTCCGGATAAGCCGTTCTCCACCTAACGCCGCCAGGCCATCCCTGCAAGACAAAAGGAACACACAAGGTTAGAGACTGCATTAAATATTTAACGCTTGGCCGCGCAACACATAAGCCTTGCATACAACCTTGGAATTCCACTTACCTGCTAAGTGGGAACCTCGCAATCCCCTCCCGCCCATTAGGACTCGCCTACAACACTGCGACTCCGCGTAGCCATCTTCACACCTATTGTGGAGAGAAAAGACATTACAAGGGTTACGGACAATAATCATTGGAAAAAGACATTGCAAAACGATACGGACAATAATCATTGTTCTCCAGCATGGGGTCTGGCATGGATTCACATGCTCATGAATATTACCCGTCGTCAGGCTGGGAATCCTCGGTAAAGAAAAAATCAGTTTCAGTTTCGTTTCTGAACTGTCTTTCTACTAGTTACCAATCACTGGTCTCTGGGTCATACTGCCCCCACCCAATGAATGCCCTCTAATTAAACCCCTCCTCTGGCAGCCATCTTCAGATTTGGTAGCACGTAAAGTGTTGGGAGTCCTAGTGCTGTAGCTCTCAAGCTTTTACTGCGTTTTGCGAATTTTCAAAGCGATTTCATCTCATTTTTCGGTCAGTTGAGCCTCAAGCTCCACCGTTTCTACTTCCGATCAACGGGGACCCGTTTCGGATTTTTCTACGCCCCTCAAGGGTGAACTTTTCGTCGAGTTTCACTTCTCAGAGGCTTCTGGAAGATCTTTGAGGTCTACCCTGTGTAGACTTGGCCCAGGAAAAAGGAAACACGACCCCGGACCCAAGCTCTTCAGGAGCTGCCCTGAATGTGGACTGCAGAATGTCTTCAAGGAGGATGAACATTCTCGATGTCTCTACTGCCTTCACAAAGACAAAACGCACGTGGAGAAGGACGTGTGCGTTTTGCAAGAACATGTCAGAGCGGACAATGAGGGATCGTTGTACCCGCCTCTGGACGGGGGCCCAACAAAAGGCTAAGCACCGGGAGCGCCAAACGGTCGGGCTCCTCAGCTGCCAGGCAGGGCGCACTTTCACTGACGCCATCAACCACGAGCCAACACTCTGGCTCGGGGAAGAGAAAAGCGGAGTGCCCGGGTAAGCTTCGGGCGAAGCCCCGGTCGATCCCGACGACAGCCGAGGGGGAGCGAGGCGGTGACCCTCCCCCCAAGGTAAAGGCCTCAAGAGCACCCAAAGTCGTGAATGCCTTGATTCACCCGGCTAAGGCCTCTATCAAGGGAGTCGTGGCGGCCCTGGCGAAGCCTGTGGAGGCTACCCCAGTGGAGGCGACCTCGGGGCCTAGAGTTTCCCTGACAGGAGGGAATCCTCTTTTCAGCACATCGATAAAACCCCCATGAAAACCCCGGTGGAAAAAGAGGGGGGGCCCGGTGACCATCACGGACACAGATACAGCCTCTGAAGAGGAACTGGCCGGAGTCGCAAAGATCCTGAACAAGAAGTTCGAGGCGGTCTGGTCCCACGGGAACGATCCCGAAGAGGCGGATGAAGAAAGCGACGGAGGTGCCGACGAGGAATACGTTGAGGCGGAGGATTCCACTCCCCAACCGTCACGCCCATCGCAGCCGGTCCCTGGGTACAAGACAACTCGGGAGCGATCTTGATGGCAATCCAGGCCTTGTGTACAGAGATAAGGACAAGGTTGCCCTTACCACCAACGGACGACCCAGCAGAGCCTGGACCGTCAGATAGCCCTCCAAACTAGCGGAGGAGAATTCATCCACCCCCTCCCTTCCAGCCTTCTCGGCCTTCGCAGCCTTCTTCCCTGTCTCCTGAGCCGAGGGATGATACGGGAAGGGAGACAGCCACGACGGGGACGGATGGCGACGGTGGTGACGATGGGATGGGCCTTCCATCACCACCTGCTCGGGCCTCCCCGCCTGACGAAATTGGCTCCTTCCAGGCCATGATCGCCAGGGCATCCGAGCTCTTCCAGCTCTGCCCCGTGGAACAGAAGGAAGGTTTCCTCTATCAACGACGGGAGGCCAAAAGGAATACGGTCCTCTCGGTTCCGTTACTCAACGACATCTGGGACGAGTGGCTGTCGCTCCTGAAGAACCCATCCACGGCCCCTGCCAAGAGATACTGGTACGAGAAGACGTACCAGGTTCCGGATTCTGCCCCCATGTGCCTTAGGGCGGAGCCTACCCCGGACTCGGTTGTCTCTGCGGCGGCCAAGAAGAAAGCGGCGGGGTGATGGCGTCAACTTCGACATCTCCGCCGGACAGCGAGGGGAAGAAACTGGATGCCATGGGACGACAGGTCATCTCGTCGGCGGCAACTACCATTAAAGCGGGCAACGACCTTGGGTTGTGGCCCGCTACGACAGGGAGCTGTGGTTTAAGATCGCTCCACTGCTGGACTTCCTCCCAGATGACAAGAGGGCGGAGGCCCTGGAGATCCTACAGGAGGGAGAGGTGGCCACGGACGTTGCCGACACCCGTTTCTGCCAGATGGGCAACAGCGTTTGCCTTCGCCGGCGCGGTTGGCTCAAGGCAACCGATTTCCGTCAAGACGTGCAAACCAGGGTCCTGGACATGCACTTAGACGGGAACAACCTTTTTGGCAAGGCAATGGACAAGTCACTGCAAGCCATCAAGGCCAACAGGGAGACGGCTTGTGCCTTAGGCATTCTTCAGCAACAATGGACACCCTTTCGGAATGTCGTAGGCAAGCAAGGTGCCTCCAAAGGATTCGCGGCAGCTCCTTGACGTACCGCCAAGCAGCCCGCTCCTCGTCGCAGGAGTCCTACAGAGGACGCGGCAAGCCAGGAGGATTTCATTGTCATCGTCAAGAAGGCCAGGGCGGCAAGACCGCCACCAAGCAGGATTGAACCGGCCGTAGTGTCGGGCCCCCACCTGAGCACCCCGGTGGGAGGCCGGCTGGTGAACTTCGTCAGCGTGTGGGAGTCCATCTCCACCGACCGTTGGGTGCTGGATGCCCTGGCCCGCGGGCACACACTGGAATTTCTAAAAAAGTGTCCCCGTATTCCACCTGTGGCCAGAAAGGAAAACCATGTCCTGCAACTACTACTGGAGGTACGAGCGATGTTAAAGAAGGGAGCCATCAAACTCGTCCCAAAGAGGCTCTGGGGCTCCGGAGTATACTCGCGGTACTTGCTCGTAAGGAAAAAGACCGGCGGTTGGCGACCCATCCTGGACCTTCGTCATCTAAACAAGTGCATCAGGTCCCAGAAGTTCCGGATGGTCACGCTCTAACACGTGCTGGGACAGCTGGAGGAAGGCGACTTCCTATCGTCGCTGGACTTGGAGGACGCCTACTTTCACATCCCCATCTTGAAAAGACATCAAAATTTCCTTCGTAGTCCAAGGACGGCACTACCAGTTCAAGGCCCTTCCCTTCGAAGACCCATGCGAAATCTGAAGGCACTAAAATGCATGTATTCCCGAAAACTGTTGATCGAATAAGAGAATGGATCAGACATTGCGGATATCCACTGGATGAGCTGGAAAGTAGAGTCCAACAAGTCTTACAGGACAAGAGGGGTGATCGATACCGCATCTGCAGCCGGCACTTTTCCTTGGACATGTACACAACATCTTGGGTAACAAAGAAGAATAAACGGCGAACGACACGGAAATTGCTCGAAAACGCTATTCCCACTCTATTCGTCCACATTCCGCCACTGGTGAGTCAAGTGTCCGGATTTAGCTTTAGGCCTTGCGGTAGTGTGTAGGTATCCGAACGGATTAATTGATATTGTAGGTGTTCTATCCCTTGTAATAATTTTGATATTGATATGAGTGTATAGTTTTTTGAATAATGACATTTACCAATATATTCTTTTTCGATTTCATAACCCAGAAACGCAATGTATATATATGGGAACAGGGAACTGTGCTGTATTGAGCATTTTTCAAGTATTCTGTCGCCTTACATGGCTATTTTTAATATTGACATTTCATTATCAATCATTAATTTACCTTTACACCTTCTTGACTATCCCTTGAATCTGAAGCAAGAACATTCTACATCCTTGACGTGGTCGCAGTTATCAACCACTTCTAGCGCGTATCAGGTAATCTTACTAGGCTAATCCGCTACAGACTTGTTTTATGCACGTCAAGTAATATTTTTATTTTATCGTGTAATCATTTTACCGAATGTTTGGTTAGTACTTTCCAATTGATATACACCTTAGTTATCGTCCACTGGTGTTTGTTTTCAGTTATAATTAGTGTTATCCATACTAATGCAAGTACTGTCTTTCAGGGAGATGCTGAAGCGTCCGCCACATCTACAACATTTGTAGATGTTCTTCACCAGCAGGAGGTATGGATACTGACAGCTCGATCGAGCGTCATCATCAGAGCTGGAATTCTTGTCGTTTGATTGTTGTACACAATGTTTCATTCGTGGTTAGCCGTTGATATGTACCTGTGCTGTCGACCCCAGGTGTGTGTTATGTTTTCACTATTGTAATCCTCACTAATGCAAGTACTATGTTTCAGGCAGTTGATGGAGCGTCAACCCCTGCACTTGATGCAGAGCCTAACATTCAAGTAATTCCAGGGGAAGTGGAAGCGGGACCATGCGTATACGAATCAGCGCAACAGCTTTCGGAAGTGCGCACTACATTTGCAACATCCATAGATATTCTTCAGCAGCACGAGGTATGGATAATGACAGCTCCATCATGCGTGATCATATACCGTGATTCCATTTGCTATACTTTCTTCCCTATTAACGCAAGTGCTGTGTTTCAGGGAGACGACGAAGCTTCCACTACAATCACAACATCCAATTTAGATGATGCAGATGTAAATAAATCTGAGAAATAAGTCGATGAAATGTGATCATATTTAGATTTTCCTTGATTCTTTTGGACAATGCATCATTTGCGGTTATCTCTCTATATGTACCTGTGCGTTCGACCCCAAGTGTGTGTTATGTTTCCAATATTAAAAACCATACTAATCCAAGTACTGTGTTTCAGGGAGACAACGGAGCTTCCACCACAATCACAACATCTCATTTAGATGATGCAGCTGTAAAGGAATCGTTGAAATAAGTCGATGAAATGTGATCATATTTGGATTTTCCTTGATTCTTTTGGACAATGCATCATTTGTGGTTATCTCTTTATATGTACCTGTGCCGTCGACCACAAGTGTGTGTTGTGTTTCCAATATTGAAAAGCATACTAATGCAAGTACTGTGTTTCAGGGAGATGCGGATGCCTCCTCTCCAATACAACCATTCATGGTAGTCCATGCAGAGCCAGAGGTATGGATACTGATAGTTCCATCGAAATAGATCATCACTGGTCGAATACCTGTTGTTTGATTGTTGCACACAATGTTTAAATCGTGTTTGGCTATTGAGATGTACCTGTGTATTCGTCCTCACGTGTGTTTTATGCTAACAATATTTTGATACATAGTAATGAAAGTACTATGTTTCAGGGAGACGATGGAGCCTCATTCCGTGCTGTCTATGCGGATACAGAAAATATAGTCGTTGCAGCGCAAGAGGAAGGGAGGACATGCGGAAACGAATCGGAGCTACAGCGTGCAGATGTTGAAGGTCGAGTCAAAAAAGTTGCAAAGAAAAAAAAACAAAAAAGGTTAGTTACAAACAGTTCATAACTTTAAAAAAATGTTTGTGCTGGGGACTATTTTATGTTTTTTTCCAGTCAATTCTACTACACTCCATCTTGTGTTTAAACTGAACATCCCTTTTCCAATCTCTCCTCCAGTTACCCGTGGGTGTCAGAACTATACACACACAGACAGTGAAGCGAATGAGAGATGTGGCTTGCCAGACCATGTACACTATGGAGGAACTATTAATTGAGGCGAGGCGTGTTCAGGCTCGAGATGCTCATGTCCAATGGCCAGAACATGAATTAACTGTGTTTGGAGACTACAGCAAAGTTGCAATGGACCATAGCTACAGTGCGACCGCACCACCACAAGATGTTATTGAATGTTTTGAAGATAGCTCTGAAGTAGTTGCAGATCAATTCACACAATCTACACCCGCCAAAAAATTTGCCACCAAAAAACCTGTCGACATTGTTGTGTTCTCCCATCAATGTTGAAGTAATTTATGTCGAAATGACAGAGAATGAACCAGCCGCAGCATCCATAGACGCATCAGAACTTGATATCAGCGATATTACTTTCCAATGTGTTGAAATCTCCACAACGTCACAGGCCGAAACAACGTTGACGCAGGATGACAGTCTAATGAAAGAGAGCAAATACATTGTATTCGACAGTTGTTTGATGGAAATTATAAGTATGCTGAAATGTGTGCATTCCATTAGAGGGAAAGTATGTGGGAAGCCATTGATTAATGTGACTCGTCAAATAAAAGGCAGTAACGTCAAAATAAATGCCGCCTGTAGATTAAATCATAGGTTCTCATGGTCTGCACAACCGATTCTGGGGAAACTGCCAGCAGGCAATCTACTGTGTGCAGCTGCATCACTTTTTAGTGGCTCCAGTTTTAGAAAGTTAGAGGCTTGTGGGACTCCATTTCATTTCTAAAGCGCTGTACTACATATACCAACGTGATTATCTGTTTCCGGCCATTAGTGAGGCTTGGAAAATTGAACAATTGTCTCTAGCAAGTACATTCGAAGGCAAACGATTCAGGCTAGCCGGCGATGGACAGTGCGACAGCCCTGGATTTTCTGTCAAGTACTGCACCTACCACTTTCAGGACATGGATAGTAAGAAAATTGTGAGTTTGGTGGTCGTGCAGGTAACACAATGTACATCGTCAGTGGCCATGGAGAAACTAGGATTTATAAAATCAGTGGAATATCTACAATCAAGGGGAATGCACATCGACCTCATAGCCACGGATAGACACGTTTCAATTGCCAAGACAATGAGAGAGCAGTTCCCACATATTAAACATCAATTTGACGTATGGCATCTTGCTAAATCAATCAATAAGAAAATCTCGGCTGCAGGGAAAAAAAAAGGTTTTGAAAGTATTTTGCAGTTGTCACATTCTATCACCAACCATCTTTGGTGGAGCTCAAAAACTTGTGAGGGGTCAGTGGAAATACTACTTGAAAAATGGCGGTCACTGATGCACCACTTTACCAACGTTCAGTGCTGGACAGCAAATCAACATTTCCACCAATGTGAACATGGCCCTTTGTCCCCAGAGGAGGCACGGAAGAAGAAGTGGTTGATTCCATCTTCACCGACACACAAAGCCATTGAGAAGATTGTTTTCGACAAAACTCTATCAAGAGATTTGAGAGGACTGACAGAATTCTGTCACACAGGAGATTTGGAGGTTTCCACAATATGTGCCTAAAGTACAGGCCAAAGCGCTTGCATTTTAGCTTTCGGGGCATGAAACATCGCACTCTACTAGCGGTCTTGGCCCATAACAGCAATGTCGGACGTGAACAATCTAGGACTAGGGGTAAAGTAAGGATGCCTCGCTACACTAAGGTGTTTTCAAAACGAAGTAAGTAATGGGTGATCAAACCAGTCTATGATGAAATGCAGTTCGACTTTGTGAAAGGCCTTATTGTTGCTGTGTTAGAGAAGCACAGATATGGAATTTTGGACGTTTCTGTGCAGAGCAGTGATCCATTGCCACCGAACATTGCGACTGTGCCATACCCACCCGAAGCACAGCTGATTGTGAAGTACAAATCCCGGTTTAAATAATTGCAATATGATTGTCTTTTTGTAAATAAATGTTATTGTACAGTGTACCTGTAAACCTAACCCCTACCTTCACCATCATGGGTGGCGAACAAGCTGGGTGTCATCTTTGAATTCTCTCTTTCACCTCACATATGTGTATGTATATATTTTTCTCATGTCTCATCTCATGTAAATGTAAATGCTGCGCACTGTTAACGGAGGGGAGGCTTGCGTATTGCAAATAATAAAACAAACAAACAATAAATCTCACTTTTAACTCAACTCCTGTGGTACTTTATACTTTCCCTGACCTTCCGCCAAAAATTAAATGTCTCACTTTGGGCTGCAAAGCTCGCAGACAACGGGGACAAAATTGGGGCCTTAGAACGCGCCAGCCAAGCGGGCTGTGGCATTTGGGAGAGAAGCCAGTTCGCATTTGCACATTGAGGCGCACTACATAGACGGATTCTAAACTTCAAGTTCTCACAGATGCCTATACTACGTGATGTTGCACATAAAGAATGCAAAGGACAGCGCCCAGATGAGGCCCACAAGTCGCACTGGAAGTATAAGGGTCTATTGTTTTTTGACCTTGAGACAGGGACCATGCCGAAAGAACTACATATGAAGGGGGTGCGCAATAACGTAAGAGACGATAAGGCAGAAAATTCAGAAACTAGACCGAGTTTCATTTTAGTTCAGTATACGAAAAATTGTTGTCAAGAGCACGGTCCGTTTTACAGACTGCATTACGAAGAGACACAATGGAAATTTCAAATATAATGTAAGTAAATCTTTACACGCTTTTATACCGGAATGAAGATTTAATGAATGGATGCATGAATGAATAAATGAATGAATGAAGAGCTAGGAAAAGCAAGTAAAACGTGTTCGTAGTGGGCACATGGGCATGCAGGTCCACTGGTCTCACTGATCTCGGTCCTTGGCCCAGCCACTTTTCCCTGCACTGCCTACCTGCACTACGGGACTGTCTCTGTATCCTTCAGCCCCTTCTCCCGGCATTTACCTTGCACTTGCCACCAGCTGGCCCTATTATTTAATTTGTATTCAACTAACCATGTACAGCCCTTCCCCATGCGCGATCAGAAAGACACCTGGCCTAGTAGGATCGTTGTCTGTCTGCCCTTGTTCCCCACCTGCCTCGCGTCACGCCTTGAAACACTTGAGTATAGGCGCGTTACAAATGCCATATCATATATCATATCATTCCTCACGCATGTAGACTAACTGTCGTTTATCATTGTGTGTTGGCCTCGATTTATTTCGTTACTTTTTGCATTGATTTTAGAGCCGAACATACTCCATTGAACTATCCTTGCAAGCAAATAGTTTCTGATCGGCTGTGATAAATAAAATAAGTAATATTAATGAAGATCGGCTGGCGAGACTAATTATAATTTTTTTGTTTTCATAACAGGCATTTGCTCCCCTTCTCCTACTGCCATCGGTTTGAGACACCAGCAGATGGCTTTTACAGTAGACACCTGCAGTTTCGTGTGAACAACTGGAGAACACTAACAATTTTATGGGACGATCGCCAAGGGCCCACATGCCCTTACGCTGTACTAGTGGCTAGAAGTAACATATCACCCTTTACGATGGACTAGTGCCTAGTTGATGGAACAGCCTTGCGGTTCACTGTGCTTCCAAAGTGCTTCTTTTAATGAAAGCAACACCCTGTGTACCATGGCGGATACAGATAAAATAAAATAAATGGCTTTCAGAGTTCATATGGCAATTGCTGAATATTCTCTAAATATTTAATGTAAAATAAATGTACTTTACCAAATGTACCGTGTTGCTGTTTGATTTTAAAGTACAGTTTCATATTCCGAATTGTGGCGCGCTGTGTTGTGAGATGGTCTGTGTTGGTTTCCGGGTTCTGTGTGGAGTCGCGTAGAAGTCGACTGGGCGCGTTTGCCTACGCAGCACAGTAACGTCACGGAAAGAGGCGGGGAATATGAATGTTTTGATAATGTCAGGCTCAGGGGCGGGGGAATTGATTTAGTGCCGCAAAAGCAGGTCAGCCGGGGCGATGGGGGAAAAGATAGGATTATCAGAAAATGGCGGCTCCCTGGTGCTTGTTTTCGCGTGCGTTTAATGGACGAAAACTCGGGTAAAGTCCATAGGAAAGTTTTCTAAAATCGAGCCACTTAGGCTTAAAAAAACATGGCCGACCCGTAGGGACAATAAACATTTTTACTAGACCATGCCTTTAATTGGTCAAGAGACCTTATCATATCCAGATCCTTTTTTTCCAAACCGTTATAACCTACAGATACATTCAGTACAGCACAAATCTTTGAAACAATATCATTAATTTCTACTGTGGACAGTTTTAGTATCATGCAATATTCCCTGCTTCTTAACATTTTTTTTAATTGCTTTCCAAACATTTCTTAAATTCATATCCCATCTCTGAGAATCTGTAGGCATGCAGCATTATCAGTTCTACTACTATGAATAATTGCCCAATTAGCCTCCCATGACATGCTCAGGATTTCCACCAAGGCTATCTGTTGGGTGGTAAGAATTTGCAAGGCAGGTACTTGATGAATTAAGTCAAGAAAAATTGACAGATTTAAATAGGGACTGACTGACGTTGCAATCAGGTCCACTACTTTTATCTTTCTAGAGAGTCCCCCTTGTACCTAGTTACTTTCTTGGGATACTTCACTGCTTTCAAAGGCTGCTCTCTAGGCCGATTACAGCCGTAAAGGCTCAGAGGCACAAGTTCAGGATCATCCTGTATCAATCCCATGGACAGACATCCATGCTGTTGGTCAGAGGCCGCCCCTTTTCCCTCCCAAACCATGTTCCTAGGCTGAGGGGCTTGCTTATCCATAATATTACTAACCACTACACTTTTCAAGCAGTCAGCCTGTCCCATCTTATTGCCTTTAGCCCAATTATTTAAAACAGAACGTTGTGATTTTTAATGCCCCGTGTAGTTATGGGCACAATTTCCAATTGTTTCAGTTTCTCGACATTCTAGATTCCGTGGGAGCAATGTCGTCAAAGCTTGTGAAGAGGTCGTAGCACTTTTTATTTTTTTACTTTTAACTTGCTGAGCATTTACAGGCAAGTGCTTCCTCTTTTGAGTTTTTTTTACAGGTTGATGCTTTGTTTTCTTGGGCAGCCAAGGAAGACCTAACGTTATTTTCTGGGTCATGTTTTTTTTTTTTTTAATATATTTTTATTTTCAATAAAACCAAACAAAATAACACACATTACAACTGTTTAGGACGTACATAATCAGCATCAAACCATCACATTATACAGTATAATTCTCCATCCTCCCCCCTCCCACCCCACAAACTAGAGCTGGTTCACTCATGTCATCTATGGGAGCATTATCAGGTATCTCAGTGCTTGTGCACTCATCAGAGTCCTCTGATTTGCTATTGTCTTGGTGAGGGTTTGCCATAGAGGTCACCAATTGCCGCCAGGCCAACAAGGGCCCTACTTCCTCCTCTCCCCCCCCTAGTAACGGCTTGAAACCAAACTACGGATTCCGCCTCCGCCCATCTGAGGAGGTCCGTCCACCATAGCTCCACCTTGGGTCTGTGGGCCGCCTTCCAACCCATTGCGATCTTGCACTTGGCCAGGATGTAGGCTAAGTCCTTCATTTTGCTTATGTGCTTTAAATCCCGTGGCCTGGGAAAAATCTCGAGCATGCATGGCCAAGCTGATCCCACGTCCAGCTCCACTCCCGCACCAGCCAATTTAGTTTTAATCTCGTCCCAAAATCTGTGCACCTCCGGGCAAGTCCAGAACATGTGTAGCAGCCCCGCTTCCACCTCCCCACACCTGGGGCATTTCTGCGTAGCCGAGCCTCCAAACCTTGCAATTTTCCCGGGAGTCAAAGAAGCCCTGTGAGTGACATACAATTGGAGTTGTTGGAGTCTCGCATTCCGGGATACCTTTTTATGGTACCTTTGGGCTCTCTCCCATTGCCCACCTGTCATGGGTCCTCCTACTTCCTCCTCCCAGTCCTGCCTCATTTGAAGCAGCTCCTTCCCTACCTTTGCTCTTAGAAGCTCGTATATTCTAGATATCTAGTGCCCGCCCTCCGAAACATCATACATCATTTCCAGGGAGGCATCAGGGTCATCCGCTAGCACTGTCTCCGGCCATCTCTCCCTTACCCGTTTCATCAGCCTAGCGTAGGTTATATACTGGCCTCTATGCACCCCTGTCTCTTCTTGCAACGTCTGAAATTCCAATGCCTCCCCTTCCTGCCATATGTCCCCAAGGGTGACCAGGCCCACCGGTTCCCAATATCTACGGACCGCTTCGAACAGTTGTGAGTCGTTCCCGCATAGTGCTACTAGCGGGGCCTGCTGAGAGAATGGCTCTATGTCACCCATCATTCTCCACATTCTGCGCCAAACCTCCCAGCCCAGCCTCAACAGCCGCCCTCTTCCCACCAGTTTGTTCTTTTGTAACCACACCACCTCATTCAAAAAGTATGGGGCCGAGTCTTCCTGCAGAAGCCTGGCTTCTGCCGAGTCTTCAGTCGGCAGCCACCTGGCCACATACAGCAGCTGCCCCGCCAGATAATAAAGCTCAAAATTTGGCAGGCCTATGCCCCCCATGTCACATGGGTTCTGGAGTTTCCACAGGACCACTCTGTTCCTGGAGTTACCCCATATGAAGCCCCTGCACACGCTATGAAGTCTCACAAATAGGCTCCTGGGAATCAAAAACGGGACATTCACAAAGAAGTGCAGGAGTCTGGGCAGGACCACCATCTTAAGCAAGGCCGCTCTCCCCATCATGGTCAGGGGCAATCTGGACCAAAACACCATGCTGTTTTTGGCCCCCTCTGTTGCTTTCTCTGTATTATGTTGGTGCTCCGCCTCGATCCTGTGGTAAATAGTTACTCCCAAATACCTAAATGTCTCAGTCTGCCATGGCATCGGCAGGCTAGGCAGCCTCTGTAACGGGACATTCTTGTATCTACCCAAGGGAAACAGACTAGACTTCCTAGGGTTCACTGATATGCCCGAGAGGGTGGCATATCGGTCCATCACCTCTAGCACATACTGCAAGTTCTCCTCCAGATAGCGCAGATAAAGGAGCATGTCATCTGCGTACAGCGATACCAGGTGTCTACCACTTACTGTACTAATCCCCACCTCCCCGTATTGTTGCCTCAGACATATTGCCAGCGGCTCTAATGCCAGAATGTATAGCATGGGCGACCAGGGGCATCCCTGTCTGGTCCCTCTGCTGAGTTGCCAAGTATCTGAGATTATGGATCCTGTTTTAACTCTCGTCACCGGGGTGCTGTATAACAACTGAACCCACCTGATATACCCAGGTCCCATTCCGTATCCCCTCAGGGCTGCTTTCAACCACGGCCATCATACCAAGTCAAAGGCTTTGACCGCGTCTAGCGACACGATGGCCAGCTCACCCGTATCTTCCTCAGTGTGGTCAATGATGTGGTGTAGCATCCTATGGTTATCTGTGATGATCCTGCCGGGGACATATCCCGTCTGGTTTCGGTGTATCAGCTTACCGTTCACCCTCTTCAGCCTATTGGCCAGCACTGCCGTAAGTATTTTGCTGTCCTGATTCAGCATAGACAAGGGTCTGTAAGACCCACACTCCGCGGCCGGCTTGCCTGGTTTTAGGAGTGCGATGATCATCGCCTCGCGAAGGGACAATGGCAGTTCCCCCTGCTCATAGGCCTCGTTGAACATAGCAAGCAGTGGCTGAAGCAGCTCCTGTTTGTATGTCTTGTAAAACTCGCTAGGCAACCCGTCCGTCCCGGGTGCCTTACACGTGGGCAAAAGTTGGATCGCTACCTCCAGCTCTTCCGAGGTCATAGGGGTGTCCAATTCCGCGCGTTCTAGGTCGTTCAGGGTGGGCAGCTCTATGTCCTCTAACGTGTCCATTATGTCTTGGCTCCTATCGTCCCCTGCGTCCTCATATAAGTGTATGTAAAACTTGAGGAACTCCTCGTTCACCCCCTCCTGGGTATTACAGATGCGACCTTCCTCATCCCTTATCTCACTGATCACTGTGCGGGTGGTCTCACTCTTATACAGTCAGGCCAGCAATCTGCCCGTCTTATCGCCCCCTGCGTGTAGCCTCGCCGTGTATTTCTTGTAATTTAGTCTACATAGCCTATCCCAGAGTCCACTGCAGGTTAACTGTAGGTCTTTTATCTTATCGCTATTCTTCCGGGCGGTATCCTCATGTCGCGTGAGGCCCTCCAGCTCCCTTTCCGTTTCCTGAAGTTCCCTTTCAATGCCCCCCTGGAGCCCTTTAGATTTCGAAATGGCTACTCCACGCACCACCACCTTGAACGCCTCCCATACTGTTCCAACCGAGCGCACACTGCCCAGGTTTATATCAAAATATTCCTCGATGGCTTCCCTCAAATCCTCCCGGAACCCCTCATCTTGTAATGCCTCAGTCCTAAGTCTCCATGTCGGGATCCGCGCTCTGGGGGGTTGGTGTCGCCACTCTACCACCAACGGCGAGTGGTCAGATAGTACCCGGGCCTTGTATTCCGCTCCCACCATTTCTCCCGCTATCTCAGCCGCTATGAACACATAATCTAGCCTCGTGTGCAGGTCATGTGGTGCTGCATAGTGCGAGTATTGCATATCCATTGGATTCAACCTTCTCCACACGTCTTCTAGGCCTAGATCTTTTAACCATGTCCCCAGTGCTTTGTCGCCGGCGCCGGCTTCCCCGCTTTGTTGACTGACCTATCCATTTTTGTGATTCAGGGTGCAATTAAAGTCCCCTCCCACACCACCGCACCCCCAACCAGGGGGCTAATTTTGCTGTAGAGGGATCTAAAATAAGCCGCTGTATCATGGTTGGGGGCGTACAGATTTATGATATGCACTTCCCTGTTCTCCAGGAGTCCTGTCACCGCCACCATTCTGCCCTCTGGGTCTACCGTTGAGCTAGGCACCTGGAGCGGCACGTGCGGCGCCACCCAAGTGATAACCCCTCTAGCGTACGCAGAATACATAGCCCCCACAACATGTCCCCTCCATTTTCGCCTGACAACCTCCAACTTCTCCCTTGTGAGATGAGTCTCCTGCAGAAGGGCCACATCAATGTGCATCCTTTTTAGATACAGCATCACTTTGTTACGTTTCAGATAGCTATTAAGGCCCCGTACATTCCAGGTCACAATTCTGAGGTTACCCAATGCCATCTACTCGGTTTGTTCCCAACCCACCTCTCCCTTCAATGCTTCCCTTGATGGTTTGTTTTCCGGCTCTCCCCCTTCCCCCCCTCAACAGTTTCCCCCCTCCCTGTTCCCCAACTCCCATCCAATGCACACAACCCAGCCCCTCCCCCCACCCTGCCCTACCCCCAACAAATGCCCGGCTCCATCACTGGATCTCAGGCCCACCCGCGTCTGGTCCTGTCCCGTCGCCGAGGACTAGGACCCCGCGGGGCGTCACCGATCTAACAGTGACCTAACTAAGTATATTACTATTGGGGACAAGGGATGCCTCCCAGGAGCTCCCAGTCGTCTATTTTAGGATTGGTGCGTCCAGCAGGTCCAGCCAGTTGATACTACAACATACTCCCCACAAGCTTAATACAACTCTATAATCAAGTCCCAATGTCTTGGCCATGTCACCCCAGGTGCCACAGCCGTCCGCTACTTATCTCCTGCAGCTCCCATCTGGACATCCGGTTCTTGAGGTCGGCCCTGCATGTCCAGCCAGTCCATTGCCCCGGTCGGCGTCTCGAAAAAAAGGGATCTGTTCTTATAAAACACCTTCAACATGGCTGGGTAGAGCAACATGTAGCGATGGCCTGCGTCCTTCAGCCTCCTTTTCACCGATCCGATGTTCATCCTACTACGCTGTACAAGCAGCGTATAGTCCGGGTAGGCCGTGATTTTTGCGGAACCCTTTTCAATCGTTCCTCCCCTCCGGAAAAATTTGAGGATCTTCTCCCGATCCCGATAGATCAGGATCTTAGCGATCAGCGGCCGCGGGGGGGCTCCAGGGGGCGGTCTACTTGTCAAGGCCCTGTGCGCCCTTTCAACTGCGAACCCCTGGATCAGCACCCCGCCTGTTATCTCCTGTAATAGCATGGATTCCACGTATTCTGTGGGGTTTGACCCTTCCATACCTTCCGGCAGGCCCACTATACGGATGTTATTGCGTCTGGCGTGCCCTTCTGCTTGCTCAGCTCTGTCCTCCAGATTGCCCACCCGTTGCACGAGGGTATGGAGCTCCTTTCCATGTGCGGCGCATCCCTCCGTGTTCGGGGCATCTCCTTCTCCAAGGCCCCAGTTGTTAGGAAAGATTTCGTAATTGTAGGGAATTTTCCTTCCATGTGGCAACCCCTAAACTTTTTGCTATTGTTTTTAACCTTGTTCTTGACTTTGCCAGAGAAGTACAGCCTTCTGCCGCACTTCTCTGGGCTTTCGCTCCTTTCTTACGGGGAAACTGACATGCCCTTAAGACAGTCAGTACCGGGGAACGTGGTTTCCCGTAGTTTCTTTTATCGTGTCGCAGCTTTAGTGCAACACGACACAAGAGGGCACTGTAAGCTAAGTTACAGCTCTCTTGGGTCTCTAGCCTTCTACAGGCCCTAGATACTCTTTTAGGATGGTATTTGATCGGTGCAAGTCATTCAGGGACTGGGACTGGTGGCAGCGATCGTTTTGTTTATTTTGAGCTCCTTTTGGCGTTCTGAGCACGTTTTTGCACTGAACCCAAAATGGTGGCCTGGCTCCCAAAATGGCCAGGCCGCGAGGCTCCTTTGTCCTGTCCACTGTCCGTCTTGCTCCCTTCACCTTCCCCAGGTCCGGCGACCCGGGGCCTTCCTTATTTGGGCATGTACTTTCCCGCGAAACGTGGTTGCTTTCGCGGGCTTCTACATGTCGTTTGTGTGCCTCCAGGGTGTGGGCTGGGATGTCTGGTCCCAATACACATCCTGGGTGCCAGAGAGTCTAGGGTGGTGTGAATGCCTGGGACCACCGTGGTCCGTGATTGGTCCACGTATGGTATGTGTTTTGATGAGCGGATCTCCCATTGGCTCCCCTCCGTTTTGGCGCGAAGGGAACCGTGGATAAGAGGGGGCTGGAAACACCACTACCATGTCGATCTCCTGAGTTCTCACGAACGAAGGAATACAGGAGCCAAGTATCCTGCAACTACGAGGCTGGACCGAGGAATCGCTGGTGACCCGCTGAAGGAATCCTCCTTTGCACTGCTGTCGTCCGGAGAGCCCCTGTCCTCCTTTGATCGAACCAGAAGGCCTGTACTGGTGCTTCGACCTTTGGAATAGCAGGAACAGCTATTCCCGGCATCTTCAACCATCTCCTGCCAAGTAAGCCTTCGGAAGCGTCTCTGGGCCATCCAGTTGACTGACCAGCTTACCAAGGAGTTTGGCTCTGCAACCGCCGCCAGGTTGTGTTGTATTGCGAGTCCTTGTCCCTCTCCCACGCTTCGTACGCTTGGCGTCCCCAGGTCTGAAGGGAGGAGGGTTCATTTGGCTCGAATACACACGGCCGCTCCGTTGTCCTGTGCGGCAACAAAACTGTGCCGGTTTCGTCGATTGGGACGTCTTTTTGCTCTACACGACTACAAAGCGTTCCCTGCTCTTCTGAACCTGCCAGCTGCTGAAACTATCGTGGAGAAGCCTGGGTCTGCTTGCTTCGGGGACCGGTGAGTAGTATATCTAGGATCTGGTCGCCCTCCTGCAGTATCCCATTGCTTTTCCCTGCTGTGTAAAAACAGCACCCTTTTGCCGCGCTCGCGCTCTGCTTCTGCCCGCTGTGGAGGCTGCGCTTGAGTTGCGGAACCTGTTCTTCTTCTGCTGTGCACTAACGTGAACCGCCTGACTTCCTCCGAAGAGCTTCCCCTTGTGCCCGTCGGCACCGGCGTGGCAGGTACTTTGAGCACAAGGCTCCACTCTTCGCAGGGCTCGGACTTCCATCTAGTTAGGTGCCTATGAAGGCGAACTGAGTCGAAAGCATTATCGCACTGCCTGTTTTCCTTCCCTGGCAGGTGGACTACATATTTCGTGCTTTAAACGCTTGCGACTGTGTATTTGTATATATATTGTGTTGATATGGTATGTGTTGGTTTAATATTGTGATATTGTGATTTTCTCGCTACGGTCATTATTTTAAAGGCCTTAAAATAAATGTGTATCTATTTTTGATATAACAACTGTTTGGAGTAGTTTGTCAGCGCTCTTGCTTTGTGTGCTCACTGCGGGCTTTCAGTCACCCTCACCCCTCTTGAGACCTAGTCTTGACCGCCGCGATCGCTACCTTGATTGGTCTGGCTTGTCCAGAGGTTACCCTGTTCCAAGTAATTAGGTTGGCCTTCTGAACTTCTGCGCCACCAGGACAGAGTTCAGAAATCCGTCTTAACAAATTGGTGTACAGCGGTGGGATACGACTGAAGGTATCCAGTGTTGCGCTCGAACTAAGGCATTTCAGGTTATTCCAACCAGTACACGTAGTGAATTGTTATAGTATAACTTTAAAAAGGCCATAGTCCTATCAAACAGTATGGAAACAAGTACGTTGTTAACTTCAAATGCTTCCAAATCAGAAACGCTGAAAAAGATGTGTGCGGAGAGAGGTGTTTCCTCTCAAGGCACGAAATTGGAAATGATCCAAAGAATCGTGGCGTGGCAAGAAGCGCAGCTTGACGCTATTACTTCTGAGGACAGTGCGGAAGGTGGTGGGGCTGCTCTCACTGGTAGAACCGACGGTTCTGCCACCGCACTGTTCCACCGCGACCACGAGGACAGGGAGGACGAGCTGTCTAATGTTTCCTCTGCCAGTGCTGATGGGGAGGCTATGCTTGAATTCAAGAAGCAAGAGCTGCGGTTTAGGCAGCAGGAGCTTGAATTCAGCATAGCCAAACTAAAAATCGAACAGGCAGAAAAACAAAAAGACAGGGATCACCAGTTGGAACTGGCCAAGCTTCAGGTTGCAAATGGATCCAAGGGTCCTGGACATGGGTCTGGGGCCTCCTCTCATCCTCGGTTTCCAAAAGATCTGCTCAGTGTGTATGAAGAGAGGAATGACATTATGGACTGGCTGAATGCGTTTGAGTATGCATGCGAGGTCCAGGAAGTTGACAATGCTGATAAGATTGCGTGGTTGCTCAGTAGACTGCCCCATTCTGGCTGTAGTGCCATTATGGAAATGTCGAAGGCTGAGCGGGCTGATTTCGCAATGTTAAAGCAGACTCTCATTTTAAAGTTTGGGAAGACTCCGGCCCAATATTTAAAGCGTTTTCGAAAGTATAAGAAAAAGGCAGGTGGTACTTGGGTATCTTATGTCGCTGAATCTTTGAAAAACTTAACTGGCTGGGTCGAAGGCTATAAGGTTTCTACCTTCGACGGCATGATAAATCTTGTCATGCTGGAACACATTTTTGCTTCTTCTTCCCCGGAGCTTAAGCAGCATTTGGCCGATTCGAAGGAGATAGATCCTAAGAAGCTGGCCATTGCAGCAGACTTATGGGTGTCACATCGAGTGTCCCATAAGGACAAAACTCATCCTGGTAAGCAGGAGGAGGGGAAAAAGTCCAAAGATATGGAGGGTGGGGAATCTGCTAAATCTTCTTTCCAAAAGGGCCACAAAAAGAAAAACAAGGGTAAGACACAAGAGAACTCACAGGGTAGTGGAGGTGCGCCTCCGAAACAGAACTCTGGTTACAATAAGCCTCCCTACGTAAACAGACCCACTGGGGCTTGTTTTTCTTGTGGAGCAACTGACCATGTGAAGGGGGATCCCCGTTGTAAGGTTAGACCTTTGGGGGTCCACTCCGCTAATCTGGCCTTCTCCTCCTACGAGGAAGAAGAGATTACAGGAGCATCCTTCTCCTCGGACTCATTTCCCAGCGGAATAGAGGCTGAGGTAGTTTTAGTGTCCCTGGGTTCCTGGGAGCCTAAAGTCGCAGAGGCGTATGCTAGGATTCCGGATAATACCAAGCACTACTTTAAAGACAGTGTGCTGATCAATGGAGTGGATACTCCAGCTCTTAGGGATAGTGGGTGCAGTCGAACTGTAGTGGATTCTACCTTGGTAGACTCAGAGGAAGTTGCCAGAGCTACTCTGATGCCCACTAAGTTGGCTGACGGCCCCCTCCGTATGTTTCCCGTGATCCCTGTTAATCTAACTTTAAATGGTACAGCAGTCAGGATTCCAGTGAGCATTCAGAGAAACGTCCCGGGAAAGGTCTTATTAGGTAATGATCTCAGAGCTTTAGGGCTCGTAGGAGACACTGCCGAACGACCCTACACACGGTCTCAAGCACGGGCAGCATTGGCCAAGTCCAATACGCCGCCCCAGCCGAAGGGGCAACCCAAGGCGAAAGGAGTCTACAAGTCAAGACGGGGGAAAGAGAATATTCCCCCGAGCTCGCCTACCACTGCGGTGGAGGAAGTTGGTCAATCGCCCGAGCCTGACGAGGAGGTGGCGATGCCTGAAGTATTCGACCCCAACGATCATCCTGAACTAAAAGACTTGTTAGTTGAAGGAGGTCCTGATAGGGACGAATTCAGTAAAGGCCAACGTGAGTGCCCATCTCTGGAAGGCCTAAGGAGACAGGCCTGCTACCAGCTTGAGGGTGAACCTCCTGGGAAGCATAGGATTTATTGGGAAGGTGGACTCCTGTATAGTGAGCCCACAGAGTCTACAGAAGGAGAACATAGGAGGTTGGTGGTTCCCCTTGCTGTTAGACCCTTCCTCCTGCAGTTGGCGCATGAAGTTCCCCTTGCTGGTCACCTTGGTATGAAGAGGACCAAGCAAAGGTTATCCATGCACTTCTACTGGCCCAAGATGGGGGTGCAAGTAGAAAGTCACTGCAGGAGTTGCGCCTCCTGCCAGTTGTCTGGTAAGGTTGGCGCGACAATCCAAGCTCCGTTGGTACCGCTCCCAGTTGTGGGGGTACCATTTGAAAGGGTAGGGATCGACATCGTTGGTCCCCTTGACCCGCAAACATCCTCGGGCAATAGGTTTATCCTGGTGCTGGTCGACCATGCAACCAGGTATCCTGAGGCCATCCCATTGAAAACTGTAACTGCCAAGTCAGTTGCAAAAGCTTTACTCGGCATATTTACTAGGGTTGGCTTCCCTAAAGAAGTTGTGTCAGATCGTGGCAGCAACTTTATGTCGAAGTATATGCAGGCTATGTGGAAAGAATGTGGGGTCACCTACAAGTTCTCTTCTGCATACCACCCCCAGACCAATGGTCTGGTGGAACGTTTCAACAGAACGTTAAAGAGCATGATTGGGGCTCTGGAGGAGCCCCAGAGAAGAAAATGGGATCTTCTTTTACCATGCTTGCTGTTTGCCTACCGAGAGGTACCACAGGAGGGTGTTGGCTTCAGCCCCTTCGAACTTCTGTTCGGTCATCCCGTACGGGGACCCTTAGCCATTGTCAAGGAGGGATGGGAGATGCCCACTCCCCCTGTTACTACCAATGTAGTTGACTATGTGCTAGGGCTCAGAAAACGGATGGTACTTCTGATGGGCTTGGCTAGTGATAAATTGAAGGCAGGGCAAGCGCTGGTGAAACATTGGTACGACCAGAAAGCTTCCCTCATCAACTTTACACCTGGTCAGCAAGTCCTGATCATGAATCCCATAAGGCCTCGCGCTTTACAGGACAAATGGTCAGGCCCTTACACAGTGGTGGAGCCCCTGGGTGAGGTGAACTATTTAGTGGACCTTGGAAGGCCTGGACAGGCTCCAAAAGTGTTCCACGTGAATAGGCTGAAGGCTTTCGTCCCAAGAGTCGAAATCGCAGCACTGCTACTGGTGTCAGACGTTGAGGAAGAGGAGTCTGAACCTCTCCCCGACCTGTTCCAGAGCGGTCCTTCAGATAGCTCCGTTGAGGGTGTCCGAGTGGCCCCTCACCTGACTTCTGATCAGCAGGCTGAGGTGAAAAGTTTGCTTAGGCAGTTTTCCCCCCTGTTTTCACAGTCCCCTGGTTTGACACCTTGGTGCAAACATAACATTGACACAGGAGACAGTGTACCTACCAAAAGTAGGGGATACAGGATGTCAGATAAAGTACGGTCTTATATTAAGACCGAGGTCAACAAGATGTTAGATCTTGGGGTGATTGAACCCTCTAGTAGTCCTTGGTCCAGTCCTGTGGTTCTGGTTCCAAAGGCAGGCACTTCTGAATTGAGGTTCTGCGTGGATTACAGGGCTCTGAATGCTGTCACCAAGACAGATGCCCACCCCTTGCCTCGAACAGATGAGCTGGTGGATACTTTGGGTGCCTCCAAGTACCTCAGCACGTTTGACCTTACTGCTGGCTATTGGCAAATAGCTTTAGCAGAACATGCCAGGGAGAAGACAGCATTTTCGACGCCAGACGGCCTTTACCAATTCCGGGTAATGCCGTTCGGGTTGAAGAATGCACCTGCCACTTTCCAGAGGCTTGTGAATCATGTGTTGAATGGGTTGGACGAATTCTGTCTTGCATATCTGGACGATATAGCAGTTTTCAGTGCCACCTGGGAAGACCATGTGAAACACCTCGGGATTGTGCTCCAGGCTCTTCAGAAAGCCCACTTGACCATAAAGGCGAGTAAATGCCAGATTGGACAAGGCTCAGTGGTTTACCTTGGACATGAAGTAGGTGGAGGGAGGATACAGCCTCTACCCAGTAAAGTACAAGCAGTACAAGACTGGCCTACCCCCACTACGCAAACCCAAGTGAGAGCCTTTTTAGGACTCACGGGGTATTACCGCAATTTTGTGGCAGACTATGGCACCATAGCTGCTCCTCTGACTGCCCTCACAACTCCGAAGAAACCCAAGAAGGTAACTTGGACCGACGAGTGTGAGAAGGCCTTCAATGGCTTAAAAGACTCCTTGTGCCAGGCCCCTGTCCTAAGGGCCCCTGATTATCAAAGACCTTTTATCGTGCAGACGGATGCCTCTGACACTGGGATAGGAGCTGTACTATCACAAGTAGATGAGAAGGGTAAGGAACACCCTATCGGTTTTATTAGTCGCCAGCTTAAGGACAGAGAGCTCAGGTGGTCCACGGTAGAGAAAGAATGTTTCTCTGTTGTGTGGGCCCTAAGGAAGCTGAGGCCCTACCTCTATGGGACCCACTTCACTGTGCAGACTGACCATAAGCCGTTAAAGTGGCTAATGAACATGAAGGGGGAGAATCCAAAGTTGCTTAGGTGGTCCATAAGTCTACAAGGCTTCGACTTCACTATTGAGCATAGGCCAGGTGTCCAACATAGCAATGCTGATGGGTTGTCCAGAATGTTTTACCGACCTGAACAAGAGACTCATCCAGGGGTGGATTAGTTCCCCCTGTCCATAGTCTGGGAGGGGCGAGTGTTAGGAAAGATTTCGTAATTGTAGGGAATTTTCCTTCCATGTGGCAACCCCTAAACTTTTTGCTATTGTTTTTAACCTTGTTCTTGACTTTGCCAGAGAAGTACAGCCTTCTGCCGCACTTCTCTGGGCTTTCGCTCCTTTCTTACGGGGAAACTGACATGCCCTTAAGACAGTCAGTACCGGGGAACGTGGTTTCCCGTAGTTTCTTTTATCGTGTCGCAGCTTTAGTGCAACACGACACAAGAGGGCACTGTAAGCTAAGTTACAGCTCTCTTGGGTCTCTAGCCTTCTACAGGCCCTAGATACTCTTTTAGGATGGTATTTGATCGGTGCAAGTCATTCAGGGACTGGGACTGGTGGCAGCGATCGTTTTGTTTATTTTGAGCTCCTTTTGGCGTTCTGAGCACGTTTTTGCACTGAACCCAAAATGGTGGCCTGGCTCCCAAAATGGCCAGGCCGCGAGGCTCCTTTGTCCTGTCCACTGTCCGTCTTGCTCCCTTCACCTTCCCCAGGTCCGGCGACCCGGGGCCTTCCTTATTTGGGCATGTACTTTCCCGCGAAACGTGGTTGCTTTCGCGGGCTTCTACATGTCGTTTGTGTGCCTCCAGGGTGTGGGCTGGGATGTCTGGTCCCAATACACATCCTGGGTGCCAGAGAGTCTAGGGTGGTGTGAATGCCTGGGACCACCGTGGTCCGTGATTGGTCCACGTATGGTATGTGTTTTGATGAGCGGATCTCCCATTGGCTCCCCTCCGTTTTGGCGCGAAGGGAACCGTGGATAAGAGGGGGCTGGAAACACCACTACCATGTCGATCTCCTGAGTTCTCACGAACGAAGGAATACAGGAGCCAAGTATCCTGCAACTACGAGGCTGGACCGAGGAATCGCTGGTGACCCGCTGAAGGAATCCTCCTTTGCACTGCTGTCGTCCGGAGAGCCCCTGTCCTCCTTTGATCGAACCAGAAGGCCTGTACTGGTGCTTCGACCTTTGGAATAGCAGGAACAGCTATTCCCGGCATCTTCAACCATCTCCTGCCAAGTAAGCCTTCGGAAGCGTCTCTGGGCCATCCAGTTGACTGACCAGCTTACCAAGGAGTTTGGCTCTGCAACCGCCGCCAGGTTGTGTTGTATTGCGAGTCCTTGTCCCTCTCCCACGCTTCGTACGCTTGGCGTCCCCAGGTCTGAAGGGAGGAGGGTTCATTTGGCTCGAATACACACGGCCGCTCCGTTGTCCTGTGCGGCAACAAAACTGTGCCGGTTTCGTCGATTGGGACGTCTTTTTGCTCTACACGACTACAAAGCGTTCCCTGCTCTTCTGAACCTGCCAGCTGCTGAAACTATCGTGGAGAAGCCTGGGTCTGCTTGCTTCGGGGACCGGTGAGTAGTATATCTAGGATCTGGTCGCCCTCCTGCAGTATCCCATTGCTTTTCCCTGCTGTGTAAAAACAGCACCCTTTTGCCGCGCTCGCGCTCTGCTTCTGCCCGCTGTGGAGGCTGCGCTTGAGTTGCGGAACCTGTTCTTCTTCTGCTGTGCACTAACGTGAACCGCCTGACTTCCTCCGAAGAGCTTCCCCTTGTGCCCGTCGGCACCGGCGTGGCAGGTACTTTGAGCACAAGGCTCCACTCTTCGCAGGGCTCGGACTTCCATCTAGTTAGGTGCCTATGAAGGCGAACTGAGTCGAAAGCATTATCGCACTGCCTGTTTTCCTTCCCTGGCAGGTGGACTACATATTTCGTGCTTTAAACGCTTGCGACTGTGTATTTGTATATATATTGTGTTGATATGGTATGTGTTGGTTTAATATTGTGATATTGTGATTTTCTCGCTACGGTCATTATTTTAAAGGCCTTAAAATAAATGTGTATCTATTTTTGATATAACAACTGTTTGGAGTAGTTTGTCAGCGCTCTTGCTTTGTGTGCTCACTGCGGGCTTTCAGTCACCCTCACCCCTCTTGAGACCTAGTCTTGACCGCCGCGATCGCTACCTTGATTGGTCTGGCTTGTCCAGAGGTTACCCTGTTCCAAGTAATTAGGTTGGCCTTCTGAACTTCTGCGCCACCAGGACAGAGTTCAGAAATCCGTCTTAACACCAGTGCGCTCCGCAATCGTTCGCACGTCCTGTCTCAGCAGGTTCACCTCCTCCTGGACCGCTCCGATCTTGAGGTCCAGGCCCTCCTGCAGCTCTTTCATTGCCTGGCCCAACTTAGTCTCCCAGGCCACCTTTAAGTCTGCGATCGCTGCCAGCACCTCCTGGATCGTGCCGGTGTTTCCGCCACTGCCGTGGGGGTCTACTTGCTCTTGCCCCCCTCCGCTTCTGGGGGCGACCTGGCGTAGGTCTCCATCGTGGACTGTCGGATCCTGGGTCTAACCACTTTAGAGGACATCCTGCTATGTTAGCTGGGCGAGGGCCTGCCGTGCCTCCCTCTGCACAAAGGTCTGCATGGTCACGGACCACTCTCAGCAGGCCAAGCATGTACTGGTATGTACTTGTCTCTTCTTTCGCGCCCAAAGTGGGCCGTCTCCTCCCTTGTGCTCGTACCCTCTTGGTGTCGTGGCCCGGTCTCTGTCGTGTTCCTTCCGTGGCCAGTGCTCGAGTGCGCTCACCTATTCGCCGCACTCCCTTTGTTCCCCCTCTTCCGCGATCACAAGGCCATCCGGCCCACAATGCCCAGGCCCAGAGGGGCCGCTCTAAGTGCAGGGGATCAGCAATTGTCTCGCATCGGCCTCAACCACTGGCCTGCGCCGATGTTTCGTCTGACTCTATGGGATTACTCCCATCATCCCGTGTATACAGAGTTGATCCGCTGTGGAAAACTGCAGCCACCACCGCCCGCTCGTTCCCGTCGACCCCAGGATCCGCGGCCACCTAATTGGTGCGCTGCCACAATGAATCCTCCTGGGTTCCGCCGGCGTTCGATCCGATTACGCCGCGGGCCCTGCGTCGGTTACCAATGTGCTCGATGAGTCTCGGCAATGTACAGTCCGTAGGTTGTACCAACTCCGGGTGCGTGTGCCCACAGATGTGTGCCGCCTCAGTGAAGCAACAGCGCATTCCTGTCAAGTGCCGCGGTCTGCTTCTAATCGCTGTTCTTGGAGTTCGATGCAGGGGCTTTACAGGACCTACATCTCGTGACCACTGTTGTCCTCTTTGTCTCTGCCGCCATCTTGTTCCACTCGCCGATCCGGGGCCCGCGGCCCGCAGACGAGTATAACTCAGTGTCCTCACCCTCCACTCGCATCAAAGTTTCAGCGAGTGTAGCCATCATCTTCACACGCATGGGCATTATTTTCCAGTGCCGGCCGGTTCCTGTGCACGCACTTCTCCTCCAGGATCATTGTAGGATCAGTGGAGCTCCACGAGAGCACGTCCTTTTACATGGCCGTCCAAGCCACGGCCCCCTCTGGGTCATGTTTGTTATTATAATGATAATTATTCTTTTAAAATGGCTTAACACCATAGAGCAGTTTCTAGGCATGGGATCGGAATTTAAACCTGTGTTGCGCTGCATTGTCTTGCTTCCTAGATAAACGCGTTGCCTCATAGCTATCCTTTCTGACTAGGAATATTAATAACGTCATTAGTCTCATTCTTACCACCCAAACAATTTTGTTCCTGGCCCCTTTTTAAAAGTTTCTGTATGATCTCAATATCAGGAATCACAATCACAGAGTCTTGGGAAAATCCCTGCTGGGCCTTTAAGTCTAACAATTTATTAGTAGCCAAAGATTCATGCCATGATAAGACCATGTCCACCAAACAGGTAAGTCCCTGTATAATCAGTTGTTCTTTATGCATATTATTACATAGCGAGAAAAGTGCTTTTAGAATAATCAGGGATTCAGGGTCGGAAAGAAAATCATCCTCAGAAGAGTCAGAATTAGAAAAATTTGAATTATTCCTTGGTGAAGAGGGATGCACATTCAACGCAATTTGAACCAGGTCTGGAGATTTTGCCAAATAAGAATTTATGGGTGTCTGAGCCATGTCGGTATCCATTTCAGAAGCACATAGGGATTGAGTAGCTTGATTATCACTTATGGCTTCTTTTTGCAGGCATCAGCTATCTAGAGCTTATAGGGTCCTCTTTTTAGGGGGTGGGTGGGTGAGGACGACTAAACACGAAATGAACACAAGCCCACAAATGGGCTTTTGTTTATTTCTTTTTACAGACTTAAGCATAAGTTCAGTAACAAATTATTTTCACTGGGATTCTCAAGGGAAAGGTCGACAAGAGGCTGCTCGTTCCCTACCATCTTTTCATTCTGTATAATGAGAGGGGCCTCTACGATATCCATACATGGTAGTTTGCCACTCTGGTGCGGTTTGAGAAATGCAGTGATTTTTTTCCCCTTAGACTTTCTTCAACGTCCTTCAATTCACAGATGTCATTCATAATACCAATTGCTGCCAAATTAGACAGTAGTTTATTTTTTATGCAACCTTTCTTCTTTAAATTCCGACAAGCAATTAAGACAATATATTTTGATTAGGGTCAATAATGGTAATAATTATTGACCCTAATCAACATAAGGGTGGCTTATTTTAGAGCTGTGTGTAAATGGTTGACGGTCAATAACTGTTCCTGCAATGGGTGTGCTATGCCGATAACTTGTGAAAGGTGTGTGAACCTGGGAATATTATGGTAATGACTGACAAATGCCTTTCCAAAAGCCAAAACTATTGGCATTGCCAATGATTGTTGGTTATAGTTGACTGGCAGGTATCATCTGCAATGTGGAATATGTCTAGACCTTCATCAAAGCACTTCTATGTGTTTTAAATGCAAAAAGTGTGTGAAATAAAAAATAAGATATCATCATTATGGGAAAATGTATATTCTTTAAGTTTTAAGTGTGGTGATTATCATGTGATATAAGCACTCGGTGCCACGGGCGTGACTAGCAGCCATGCGGTAGCGAAGTGCCTTTGGTAGGCTCCTGCATGTTCCGTTTATTGATGTACTTTTCGCTCGTTTTTATGTGCCAGTGACAGCCGTTTTGGGGGTTGGAGCTGCTGAAGAGCCACCAGAAGCATTTATATTGCACTGGAGCTGTCGGGGTGGAGAGAAAGCTGCTGGACCTCCGAGCACGGCGATCCAACATGGCGCCTGTGGCCTGAGGCAAAGTGGAGAGCGGTGTACTAGCAGCACTGGGGCTGCGCGGCGAGCGGCTTCTGGTTCCTGGGAGGCTGACTCCCAGCCAGCTGATGTTGTGGGGAAAGACGCTTCCAGGCTGCCAGCAGGGAGAGCGGGAGCCCGCTCTAGCTCTGGTGGGAACCCTGGTGAGGTGCTGGCACTGATGAGGAGGCGAGTGCTGGATCCAGCGTGAGCCGCAGCACAGCAGGAGAGCCTTCAGGGAAGCGGAGCGCGGCGGAAGCACCACCAACAGGAAAGAACTGTGCTGGGGAACGTACTGCACCGTCTGCTGGCAGTGGTGCCCCCAAGTGGTGCCCATCATTGGTACGAGCAGCTAAGGGGCTGCAGGATTTTGCACAGGTCCTTCCCTGGAACAATGAGTTGGTAAAGGGTGTGAAAGAGACCGGACTGGCTTCTGTGTTACTTGTGGGTTGGTGGCCCCTTTACCCACTAGCCACACGGATTGGGCAAATGAGCAGTGAAGACCCTAGGTGCCTGTGAAACCTGGGCACAGTACACCCTGGCATGAGTGAGATTTCAGAGAGGCGCTGGTTCTGCCACTCCCCAACCCCCATTTATTAGACTACATGAGAACTGGACAGGGCACGCCTTTAGCTATGCTCCTTCTGAAAGCTGACCCTTGTGGATTTGCGGAAATAGGCTTCTGGTGGCTGGTGGCTGGTGGGGCACTCAAGGATACGCTTTTGAGCTGCGATTGGAGGCCTCTTGGGTGACCTGCAACATTGAGATAGCTGCTGCTGGGAACTGCCTAGGAGGACTTGGTGTTTGTGAACCTTGGTGCTGGGAGAGGGGTTGAATACTCATATTGGGGACGGTGGATTCCTGGTGGTGCGCTGGGCTTGGCCCATACCTCATAACATCTGGGTGGGTCTGGACTGCATTCCCTTCACTCCCTGCCACCCCTGCCCGCAAACGTTTTTGTCCAGAGCTTGACAACTTCAAATACCGTGGGCAGAGGAGCACCCATGAATTTCTGGGGGGCCAGCAAAGATCACCCGCCCGGCCAGCAACACCTAGTCAATGGCACGCACGAGGGTTCCTGTGAGAACTGAGCGTGTGAACGTCGTGGCATTGGATGGGCAGAGTGGATACAGAGCTGTGGCTGGAGACTCTTTATGGCATGCTGGGTCTGACCCCAACATAGCACGTGCAAACCGGGTGCTTGGGCGGTGTGTGGCCAGCCTCTCTGTGGTTGGCGGCAGCTGCACCAGAGGATTCCTCTGAACGATGCTACTGGAACACTGCATCTGGCTGTGAGCAGAGACCGCTGAACAGAAGGAGGTTGACACCTTGGCACTACCCCTATGTCAGAGGGGATTGATCCTGGCTGGCTGAGCCCTAGGTGAGAGACAGGAGCAGGTCTGAGGCATTGAGTGTGCAGTTGCTGAACGTCACTGTGCCAGTGGGGTGCACCATTGAGTACATGCCGGACAAACAGCATAAGTGGAAGTTCAGGCAAACCAGGATGGACGTCTTTGCGCTCAAAGGAGAGGGGGGAAACGCAGCACAGGAGGAGGGGGTGCTGCACAGACATTTCTGTCCCCAGTGGTGCAGGCAGAGAAGGGTCAGATTTTGAAGGCCATCCCAGTACTCATGACCACATTGGAGATAAAGATCTATGAGGTGATAATTAACGTTGGTTTGCTGAGACAGGATGTCTGGGCTCTGGCCGACAGGGTGCAGATGGTGGAGACCCGGGCAGACGAAAATAGACAAAAACATCACAGGTGCCATGGCAGAGGTGCGAGAATTAACAGTAAAAGTGATGATGCTGCAAAACAGGGCAGAGGACGCAGAAGGACGGGATTTAGGGAACAACATCCGTCTATTGGGCCTGCCTGAGGAGGCGGAGGGGAATGACGCCACAACATACGTGGAGAACATGTCGAACGTTGCAGAGTTTCACGGTGGAGCGCGCCCATTGGTCCCTGTCAGAGAGGCCCCCGGCAGGAGCGCCCTCAAGGCCGCTGATAGCAAGGATCTTAAACTACAGAGATAAAGAGACGGTCCTGGCATTCTCCAGATGAGGGGGCGTATTGAGAAGGTGTCAGCGAAGATAGCAATTTACCCCGATTACGCGATAAGCGTGCATTGCTAATTTACCCAGCCAGGCTAAAGCTTATCCACAATGGAACTTCTCACTTCTTTGACAACATGGACAAGAGCACATGCTTGGATGGACACAGTGGGGATTTCCCCACTTCCGAGACGGCCAGAGGCGGAGAACTGATTGCTTGCAGGACTGCTGGCGAGAATTTCTACGGACAGTTGAGCGGAAGGCATCATGGTGTAGTATTATGGCAGGAGAGAAGCGGGGACGCAACGCAGCGGACTCCAGACAGAAACTGGTCCACACTGGTGACTACGGTGTGAGTGGCTCTGCTGTTGCACTTCTCCATCCTAACCATTCTTTTTTCTTCTTTTGAGTGCTAGACTTTTGTACTTGACTGCTACGCATGTGACCTGGGTCGCAGGTGGCAGGGACCTGGTTGTGTGTGAGAAACAACTGTGCCTGAACAAGTCGATTATCGTTGGGTGGATGTTGACGATGTTGGGGGGTTGGGTCCTGCCTGGGACTCTGATAGTCCTTCGCTGCATGCCAGAGGGGGATTATGTGGAGGAAAATGGAGAAGCTCTGGATGGGAGCTTGCAGCCGTTGAAGTGAGCGTGTGCCGGTTGTTGGTTGGGGTGCGACTGGGTGAGGAGGAGGTAGGAGAGTTCAAAGAGGGGCGAGTGGGGATGCCGTGGTGGGTGGGCATTGCAGAGCCGGTATGGGGAACATTAGGATTGTTTCCTGGAACGCCAGGGGGCTCATCACCTTTATTAAGCGCAACAGAGTGCAACCGTAATTGAAAGGCAAGGGAACACATGTAGCCCTCCTGCAACACATCTTGCAGAGGCTAGACAGGCCACGCTACTCAGGAAATAGGGGGGCCAGGTGTATGGGACTGCCTACTCGGCATAAGCAAGGGGCACGCTAGTATGGGTGGCCCCGTCTGTTCCCTGTAAATTGATTGAGTCGAAGTGCGATGACAAGGCCGAGGCAAGGATGACCATAGTGCACAGGTTTCTAGAACAGCCTGAGATCTGTATAATTAACACATATGCCCCGAATCATGATGCTACCTCCTTCTTGCGGTCCTTGTACCCCATATTGACACCGTATCGCGGGGCCTTGTGGATATGGGGGGGTGGATTTCAGTTGTACTCTGGACCCCAGGGTGGACAGGTCGGATAGCAAACACAGCAGTCTGGCACCCCCTGCGAAGAAACTAGGCACCTTGCTGGAGGGCTTGGATTTAATAGACATTTGGAGATAACTGCACAGGGCCTGGAGAGGGTACTCTTATTTTTCCAGCCATCATAGTCTACACACACGTATTGACTACATGTTTACAGGCGCTGAAAGTTTGGGTGAATTTATCAAGGCTGAATACAAAGCCAGAGTGATCTCAGATCATGCTACCCTGGCAGTCATATGGCAGAATAACAAGGGTAGGCCACCTATCCCGATGTGGCATCTGAAAGCGGGAGCGCTGCTAGATGGCTCATTTAGAGCTCATATGGGGACAGAAACTCAGGAAGTGTAAATAGTGCAGGAACTTTGTGAGAATCCTTCAAGGTGGTGATGAAGAAGGAGGCGATAATAAAAATGGGGGGTGCATGCAGAGATCTAATACGCAGATTCTCTGACAAAGAGACTAAGATTGAGGCACTGATGGATAGGGGGCGGAACCCATAGAAGGGCGTGAGAAAAAGCTCATCGAGCTGCGGTAGGCATGCATCGTGGATTGTGAGCAGCTGGGGAAGTATGACTACGCGAAATATACAGAGAAACATCACGAAAACAGGGACAAACCTGGGAAGGTGCTGGTGTGGCTATGCCATGCTGAAGAGAGAAGGGCGACCATCAGCTCCATTAAAGACGAATGTGGAGTGGAATGGAAGGCGCCAAGCAAAATGTATTCAGTCTTTAGCTGGTATTATCAGTGATTGTACAGTAAAAGGGCTGAGAGCAGTGTAGCGGACATGCAGGATTTCCTGTCGCAAACCTTGCTGCCCTGTCTGGAACCGGAACTGGCCGAAATGCTGGACGATCTGCTTACTTTGTAGGAACTGATAATGACTATAAAGTTGTTGCCTGTGGGTAAAACGCTGGGAGCACACGGCCTCAGAGCTGAATTTCTGCAGATGCTAAAGGCCTTTGAGAAAGACTGACTGCCGGTAATCCTAAGAGAGTCCATTATTGTGCCAATACTTAAACCTAACAAGTCACTGCTAGAGTGCAGCTCTTACAGACTGTGCTCCATGATCAATCAAGATTGCAAGATGCTTGCAGCGCTCCTGGCGAACAGATTGCACATGGTGAGTAGCGCCAAATACATCCTGATCAAACAGGATATGCCCCGGGCAGGAACACGTCCTGGAATCTACGCAGGCTGCACCATGTAATAGACCAAACTGGTGGAGTAGAGGCAGATTATGTAGTGGCCTCGCTTGATGCGATAAAAGCATTTGACTCAGTGCAGTGGGACTGGCTGCATGCCACCCTTCAACAATTTGGGATGGGGCTGTGATTCTTTAGGTGGGTAAAGCGGATCTCTGTGAAACCAATGGCGAGGGTCACGACTGGGAGGCATATTTCAAACAGGTGGGAATTGTACAAGGGGACTCAGCAGGGGTGTCCGCTCTCCCCCATGCTTTTCATCCTAGCTCTAGAACCCCTGGCGGCCTTCCTGAGTGCAGATTTCATAGCTGCTGGTATACAAGCAGGAGGCAGCATGCATGTAGTCTCCCTATACGCGGATGATATGTTGACTTTATGTACAAAACCCAGTGGTCAACTTGCTGTACCTGCTGGAGGTCCTGATGGGTTTGTGCAACTCTTGGGTATAACCATAAGTAGGGAAAAATCAAGACTGTTCCCCCTGGCTGGTCTACGAGGGCTGGGGAGAGACTCCCTGGCAAATCTAGAGCTACAGTAGGCAATTGATACTTTTCAGTGTCTTGGGTTAAATGTTTACCATGTCCCCCGGCGGGAGCACGAGATGAATACGCCACAAGTATGGGGGAATATAGAAGTCCATGGAGTTTTGCCACAAGTTTCCACTGTCCACGATTGGCAGAGTGGCGCTCCTTAAAATGATAGTGCTCCTGCGGCTCTTGTTTCACGTCATTAATATACCGTATGACATACCCAGGTTGTTTTTTCACAGGTTTGACTCTGTGATTAGAGGGTTCACATGGGGTGGGAAATGGAGCAGGATCTTGTTGGGAACGCTGAATAGTGACTTTGAGGATGTTGGAGTTAAACTGCTGCACTTTGAATTCTATTATCTCATGGGGCAGCTGCAGTTTGTTGTGACATGGTTAGCGGATGAGGCTAAAATAGATATGGATTTATGACAGGACGACATTGAGCCTTACTATCCGAAAGATTCTTTGGGTGCAGGAGACCGGTCATTAGAGAAAGTCCATGTTATTATGGTTGGGGCAGAGGCTGTGGCACAGGTTGTGGAGACTGGTGGGTAGGCGAGACCAGTACTCGAAAAACATACTGCCGGCAGTGATAGGGGGGATTCAATTTCAAATTGGCTTTGGTCACTTTGCTTTCCTTTTGCATTGCAGCGTCTTGAAATATTACTGCCTAGACTTTGCACCTCGCACTTTGATAGACCGCCCCTGCGGACTCTTTTCTTTTCTACAATATCCATTTGTATTTGCATTTTATTCTCATAGATAACATTTTTTAACATTGGTACGATTGCTTTCTTTTTAAATGTGGAGCAAAGGAGTTTAGTGAATTCTCACGATTTTTAACGTCCTTATGTTCCTATGTACATAGTAAGGATGCCAACATTGCTTTAGTAGGAACCCTTCGATATTTTTGCAGCCTCGTGGCAGTCATTGTGAACTTCACTTTTTAATGTAATTACCCTGCAGCGTCATATCTTTGGATTTGCTTGTTTTCGTCCTCTTACTGTTCTTCCCTCTCTCCGGGCTATCCCATTCGGCGGCAGGTGCCCTCGAGGGCTAAACCGACATCGAGATCAAGAATGGTAAAGAGGAAATCATGTAAGGTGGGCCCTATGGCTTCCAGTGCTAAAAGATCCAAGCAAATAAGAGCCCATAAGGCCATCAGTAAGTCTGTGCCTAGGACCCCTAAATTCAGGCGAAATGTGAGTCAACTTTCACTAGATACTTATCTAAAGACAATGGCGGATAGGGGTTCCAAGTTACTGAGAAGGCAATCTGGGAAGCCGCCTCTTCAATTTTGGGCTATCGATCTAACTGAGGGTGGAGGCCTGGGAGAGGAGGCCTCAGCACCTGCCATCCTTCCTATCATACCTTCTATTTCTAGTTCTCAAAAGACTGTTGGGGGGGCAGTCTGGGGTATTGGTACCTAGTCAGTCCATTATATCAGCGGGTACAGCAGGCGAAAATGTTGCCATATATAGATATGAGGGACAGGAGCTGGGCTTCGAGCAAATAAAGGTTGACCCCACTATTGGGGGATGATTCAATAGCCTCATCGTCCGAGGATGATGACAAGACTTGGCTGGATGCCTTAATAGATAGTAAATTGAAACAGCTCATCCAGCTTCTAACCCCTAATGGGGGACCTCGTATAGGGAGTCCTTCATTGGATGCACAATGTTTAGCCAAAATCGAGGCTACGCCCTGTTTCAAACTTTTAAAAATGGGGTCATGAACACTCTGGCCATAATGGATGACTCTAATAGAGTTCTGAAATTAAAGGTGGATGCCATCAACCCGAACCATGTTGGGAGTGGCACAGATTCCTACTGAGGAAATAGGGCAGGTTGGGGAGGGGGAATTAGAGGGGGCAGTTGCTAGCAGTATCCCCCCACTGTCTATACCGACTGGTACATTGATAGGTTGCACCAGTTCAAGGACGTCCATGGAGGGAACAGATCCCGTTCCATGCGTCCAATGGAACTGATAAAGGTTGTGCTAGTGGGGTAAATACAGTTTTAAGTCTTCCCCCGATGGCTGCCACTTTGGTGGGCGTGATAATGGGAGTGCAGGGCTTATCAGGGGGGGTTTTAGAGACAACTTTGTCATTGATGAATAAGGCCACACACTGGATAAACTCCAATTTGATGGGTCCAAGTATAGACCCTAAATCAGTTTTGATGGCTAGAAGAGTCGGGGGGGGGGGGGTCGGTGGGTGGGCCCTACTAGGAAAACTAAGGAGGGCGGGTGGGCCGGCGGGTGGGCCCTACTAGGAAAACTCCCGCCCGGGCGGGTGGGCCCTACTAGGAAAACTCCCGCCCTACTAGGAAAACTATTGAGGGCAACTGTATTGTCGTTTCATTCTCTAATCCTACTTTAGCCAGACATATGGTGACCTCAAACTTGACCAGGCACATGAGGGCAAATGGCTCAAGGCTGGATAGTAGACTGGTGGGATTGGATTATTCCTATCCCCAAGGGAGGATGGGGGCAGCCCTATCAGTAGGTGGTAGGGGAATATATTTACAAGGAGATTCAGTCTGGAAGGGTGGTGTCGCCCCTGCCGCTCCCAGTGTGGCCTGCGCGTCTGCCTGGGCAACTGTGAGGGGAAATGGTCGGAATCGACTGGGGCGTGTAGAATCCAACTGGCGTCTAGTGGCGCAGAACAGATTTGAGCCATTGTCCTCATTGACTGAGCAGGATTGGCAGGATGGAGTCCAGTGCCGACCCATAGAGGCTGCCTCGGTGAGCCCATTGAGAAGGTGTACTGAACAAACTGTACCGGACATAGAAGTTAAGGTAGTGTCTTGGAATATTGCGGGCTCCAGGGGTAAACTCCAATTGGATGAGAATGTGAATTTTTGAAACACCACGATATCATCCTGCTGCAGGAAACCTGGGACGTGGAATTGCCCTGCCTGGATGGTTATGCCTCAGATGGCATCCCCGCTAAAAAGAACAGGAGAGGGCGGAATTCTGGCTGTTTGATAGTAATGGTCAAGGCATCACTACCATTTATGGTGGAGGTGAGTGAGACCAATCTGGAATTTTTACAATTCCTAAGATTTAAAACCACCAGCACTGATGGGTTGAACATCTTAATTTTGAATAACACCCCTGATGAGGTTGATGGGGACACATGGTTGAAACTGTAGATCTTTGTCGAGAAGTACATGGCAGAATAGAGTAATCTGGGCGTGGGGCGATTTTAATGCAAAAAATGGGCAGTGGTCTGTCAAAAGACCTTTTACGAACCATTTGAGGAACAACTATTAAAGGTTTTGGAACCTCAATTGGAGGACAGTAGGGTCTGCATGTGGGGACTCCAAATGAGTACTTGGCTTATTGATTGGGGTCTGCGATCAGTTAATGGGCGTATTAGCGCAGACATTCCGGGCAAATGTACATTTAATAATCAACTGGGATCCTCCATATTTGATTATTTTTGTCTGACGCTGGACTTGTACAAGCTCATTGTGAGTTTTGAAGTATCAAGAGTGGGGAACAGCAATCACTACCCGCTGTCTGGTTGAGGGGGTGGTGCCTGTGTCTAGTACACTATGTCAAGTGGATAGCAATGTAGTATCGCTTAGGAGAATCAAATGGGTAAAAATCGAAGGATCTGCTCTGCACTTGAAAATTTGTAACATCTTGCTCCACTAGCAAGGGGTTACAAGGTATACAGTGTACGCATGAGGGGGCAGCGGATTGAGTGTCCTATTTTGGATCCCTGTATGATGATGGCTGCAAGGCCACTGCAAGAAAGGAAAAGCCTTCAGTAGGTGTATCATTACACTTTTCCCTGTAGGAGGTTGCTAAAACAATAGGGGCCAATCAAGAAACCTAGCACCAGGCCCGGATCCCATACTGGCTGATCTATTTATGCGTTAGGTTGACCTATGGGCTCCGGTGTTCATTTAATGCTTGTCTAAGCACAGGGTTTTATGCACCATATTGAAAGACGGCTACCATTTTTCCGATATTTAAAAAGGGAGATATAACTAAATCTTATTCGTACCGTCCCATCTCTCTCTTTTGGCCACTGCCTTCAAGATATTTGGTCGGGTGCTATTGGATCACTTGGAGAGCTGGCTCTCTGGGGCTAAGATTCTAACAGACATTCAGTTTGGTTTCCACCCTGGCTTGGGCACAATGGAACAGGTCTTGAATCTGTATTTGTTGGTGTCAAATTTTGTCTTCTGCAAGGGGGAGACAGTTTACCTTGCATACATGGACTTAAGTACGGCTTTTGATAAAGTTGATCGCACTAAATTATGGGCCGTGCTTGAGTCCATGGGTTGCCCAGGGGACATCCTAAGAGTGCTGCAGGAGATTCGTTCAGGCAATAAAGCAAATTTACGTTTTGGACTGGGGGGAGATGTACTGAGTGGATCAACATTATGTTGGGCGTCCGCCAGGGATGTGTTCTTACTCTTTACCCTGTATATTAATGGCCTGTTGCAGGCCCTGTTGAACACTGGCGTGGACTGTCTGAGAGTGGGGGGTGGGTCATTCCCGGTCCTAGCATATGCAGATGCCACAGTACTCATGGCTAGAACTCCCAGGGCCCTGCGGGCTTTGATTGATATTTACGCTTCCTTTATGACCAATTTTGGCCTTAAGATTAATACTACTAAATCAGCAGTGATGAGCTGTAGTAAAGGTATAAAGCTCATCAAAATGCGCCCCATAGTCTGCAAGGGGGAAGTCATACCAAGAGTGTTAGAGTATGATTACCTCAGGGTCAGGTTTTCAGAAACCCTGACCGGTACGGCCCATGTAAAAAAGCAATCTTTGAAAATGTGCCAATACTTGGGGGGCGGGGTTGTCCCGCTTTTCCGCTAGATGTAAGGGCCAACACCTGGAATGGGCTCTTAAGGTCTAAACTATGCAAGTAAAGGCAGTCACACAATATGGAGCAGCATTATGGGGGTACTGTAAATCCAGGGACATACAGGCCAGGGAAAACCGTCTTTTCAAAAAGCTCCTGGGACTTCCAGGCTCCACCTCCTGTGCCTCAGTGCACAGAGAATTGAGGATGGTCTTCTGGGAGGACGATTGGTCAGCAGCGCCAAGCATTTTATGGCTTAGAATTTGGGGGAACAAAGAGGCCACGCTTTGTCACTTCATTATTAGAGCCACATTGAATAAGGACTTGTGGCTCAAAATACCCTAGCTGAGGTCTGTGAAAGAGATACTGTGTAAGGCGAACGTGCTGTTGAGCTACCTCCTACTGTGATGTTTTTAAAGGGGGAAGTCAGTCTTTTTAAGGAAGCAGTAACCAGGAAAATTGTGGCTCAACGCATGAATGGAGTACAGGTGTTACATAGGGATAGGGCTCACCTACTCATATGTGGGACACCAACCTTACAACCGTACCTTGTGTGGGCAAGGGAAAAACATTATAGTTGGCTCATCATCAGGGCACATTTTGATTGTTTAAGGTTGAGATGTAATACAGCAAAATGGGCGGGTTATCCCTGTGTGTGGTGCCCCAAATGAAAATGTTACCCATTTTTTCTGTTTTGCCCGGTCTATGCAAAAATAAGAAAACAGACGATTCGGCAAGTAATACATCGCACAGATTTGCGTCAGCATAGGCCAGCTATGACTTTTTTTATTAATGGCAGAAACGGAACTGACAGCTTGGGCTCTGCTGCTGTATTTGAAGGCCGCCATGCATTTAAGAAGGGAGCTTTTAAGAGTTCATGACGCTGCAGTTTAGTAAATTGAGTGTTTCTGCTATTATCTTTTCCTTTTAGAATTTGACCTTTGTCCTTTTAAATAATGCAGTGATGGTTGAATTACTTAATATGTATCAGTGAATCATGCTATAATCCTTTTTTTGTTATATGTATGTGTTTGATGAATATTTTTATTCAAATAAATATTTATATCATCATCATGTGATCAGGTGCAGCAGTTAAAAGCAGAATGAAAACGGAGGGAGCCAGACAGGGAATTGCAAGTTAAGTGCAGCAATATGGCTACTCAATTGGCTCAGAAAGAGAAACAATTCAATTAGAGTGAGCAAAAATGAACGCACTTAAAGCGATTTTAGAATAAATGAGCTAAGACAAACGTGTTGCTATTTCGGAAATACAAACCCTTAGAGAATATAACAGGGAGAAGGACAGAGAATTATATACTATGAAACAGGAGATATTCAAATTAGTGGAAATAAATGACAAAAAGGACAGAGCACTTAGTCGTGGTCATGCACAAATCAATGAATTGCAAGCAATAATCAATAAGGTCAGGGTTGAGAGTTCTGTTCTCTGTCATGGGGCAGAACAGCTTCATGGACAGTGCAAGAACTTAGAACAGCAAATAGTCCAAAATCTCAGGAAAGGCGACAAAGCACTACATTCAATGGAATTGAAATCAATCACAGTTCGGTCCAAGTAAACAGTGTACCAACAACTGTCCCTGTGGCCAGACCTGGTTATAGCCCAATGATAGGGTATGAAGCACCGTCAAATATTCACAATTATTCTGGCCCACAAGAGAACAGAAATGAGCGACAGAATGACACACATCAGAATGCACCCTGTAGCCCTATCAAAATTATGAAGTCTAACAAGACTTTGATTAATTTTTTTTTTTAATTTCTTTTATTGATTTTATACAAACAAAACAATAAAAACCAAACAAGCAGCATAATCATAATGGTTCAATTACACATCAGGTTATCGTAGTCACTGCTCCCATTATCCCTCCCTCCCCCCGTGAGCCTATTTGTCCATCTCTTTCAGTGTTTGGCACATGCGGCCGAGTTTCGTCCTCTTCGGAGTCTTTTGGGTTTGATATTACTCCAAACAATTCTGTTATTAGCGTTTTCCAGGCCAATAGGGTGCCCACCTCCCCCTCATCAGCCCGGCTACTTGCATCTTGCCATGCCACCGTTTCAGCCTCCGCCCATTTCTGTAAGTCCTTCCACCATACATCCACCTTAGGTTTGTGGCATTTCTTCCACCCCATGGCGATCCTACGTTTCGCAAGCACATACGCTAGATTTCTTAGTTTCTCAATATGTTGGAGTTTCCGTGGCCTAGGGAACCCGCCCAGTAAGCAGGCCCAAGCCGTGTCTATGACAAGAGTAACCCCTTTATCGGCCAGTTTCTGCGCCACATCACTCCAGTAGCATCTAATAATCGGGCACGACCAAAACATATGTGTCATGTCAGCGTTTTTGCAGATTACATTTAGGACACACTTGTATGCCAGCATTTCGGAACTTTGATATCCTCAAGGGGGTCATGTATGCCCTATGCATTACATACAACTGAATTTGTTTTAATCTGGCATTTCTAGAAACTTTTTTGTGGTAGCCCAGGGCACGCTCCCACATCCCTTCCTCCATCGGGGCCCCCACTTCCATCTCCCAGTCCAGTCTCAGATGCATCAAATCTTTACCCACCTTAGCCATCACCATCTCGTACAGTCTCGAGATCTCATGACCCCCTTCAGACATATCATACATTGCTTCCAACACTGCATCTGGTTCTTCTATCAAAACTGTTTCTGGCCAGGTGCTCTTAATCATTCGCACCAATCTAATGTATGTGACATATTGCCCCGTGTGTAGCCCTGCCTCTTCGTTGAGTTCTGTAAACTCCTTAATGGATCCCTCCTGCCAAACATCGCCTAGCGTTGCCAGCCCCACCGATTCCCAGTAGGTCCTAACAATCGCCCTAAGATGATCATCCCCTCCTGTCAAAGCAACCAACGGTACCTGCGGGAGGCACGGGTATGGGACCTCCATTAGGCGACAAGCCCTGCGCCAAATTTTCCGCCCAAGCTTCAACATCTCAGGGCAGCCCCTCATTTCAGTTTCGGACAGCCAGATCATTTCTTTCAAATAAAACGGGGCACAGTCCTGCCCAAGCACCCTGTGCTCAGGGGTCACTTCATCGGAAAGCCACTTAGTCACATATTGCAACTGTCCCGCTAAATAATAAACCTCAAAATGGGGCACTCTAATACCTCCTTTTTCATAAAAGTTCTGCAGTTTCCAGAACACCACCCTATTTCGGGTACCGTGCCACAGGAAATCCCTACACATGCTGTTCAATTTACTAAAAAACTTCTTGGGTATTATGTATGGGATATTACTAAAGTAATGCAAAAGCCTGGGCAGAACTACCATCTTGAGCACAGCCCCCCACCCCATCATCGCCAAGGGCAATCTTGCCCAGAACTGCATTCTGTTTCTGATTTTCTCGACGGCTACTTCCGTATTGTGTCTGTGTTCATCTTGTGCCGTGTGATATATATCTATGCCCAAATAGCGAAAAGAGCTTGTTGCCCACGGTACCTGTAGCACCGGTAGTCCTTCTGCAGGGATCCCCTTATAGCTACCTAATGGGAATATGACAGACTTTTGGGGGTTCACCGAGATGCCCAACAACTCTGCATACCTTTCCATCACTTCAAGTATGTATAAGAGATTTTCTTCTGGGTATTGCAAGTACAGCAACAGATCGTCCGCGTACAAGGATATCAAGTGTCGTTCCCCTCCCACCTCAATGCCAATCGTCTCATACTGTGCCCTAAGGCATATTGCCAAAGGCTCCAGGGCCAAGATGTAAAGCATCGGGGACCAGGGGCACCCTTGTCTGGTGCCTCTGCCAAGTTGCCATCTTTCGGATATCAACGCTCCAGTTCGGACCCTGGCAAGCAGCTCACTATACAACATCTTGGCCCACCTGATATAGCACGGCCCCATTCCATACTCTTCCAAAGCAGCCAATAGCCATGACCACTTGACCGAGTTAAAAGCCTTGACTGCATCTAGAGACACTATTGCCATCTCACCCTCGTTCTTAACACCCCATTCGACCACCCGATGAGGTCGCCTATGGTTGTGTGTAATGTTCCTGCTTGGGACATAACCCGTCTGATCAGGATGTATGAGTCTGCCAATCACTTTCCGCAATCGATTTGCAAGGACAGCTGTGAGAATCTTGCTGTCTTAATTGAGCATCGACAGGGGCCTGTAGGAGCCACATCTGTGCTCCGGTTTATTGGGCTTGGGCAGCGGTATTATAATCGCCTCTCTAAGCGACTCAGGCAACCGTCCTATCTCAAACGCTTCATTCAACATGTCCAGCAATGGGGGGAGGATTTCCTCCTTGTATACTTTATAAAATTCGCTGGGGAACCCATCTGCCCCTGGGGCCTTAGAAGTGGGCAGCTGCTTTACTACCTCTTCTAATTCCTCCAACGTGATTGGCTCATCTAACTCCTCCCTCTCTTCATCGCTAATCTTGGGCAGCCCTATGTCTTCTAACGTTTCGGTTATCGTGCGCTGGTCGCCTATCTCATCATCTCCATATAGCACTCTGTAATATTCCACAAATTCTTTGTTAACCCTCTTGCGTGGCCACCTCTTCTCCGTCCTCCCTAATAATAGTCCTAATCGGAGGCTTAGGGGTCTCACTTTTGTATAGCCAGGCGAAAAGGCGGCCTGTCTTGTCTCCCCCCGCGTGCTGCCTCTCAACATATTTCTTATAATTAAGATTGCAGTCTCTTTCCCAGTGCCCTGCACATTGTTGCTGTAGTTGGAGTACCAGCTCCGTGTCTACATCTTCGCTCTTTAACGTTGTTTCTAACTCAGTTTCCGCCCTCTGTAGGTCAGCCAAGACCCCACCCTGTAACCCTCTTGACTTAGCAATGGCCGCCCCCCGCATCACCACCTTAAAAGCTTCCCATAGTGTGCCCGCAGAGTCAACACTTCCGGTATTTTCCACAAAAAAGTTAGTAATCTCCTCTCTTATATCTTCTCTAAAGATTGGATCGTTAAGCGCCTCCGCTCGGAGGCGCCATGTAGGGATTTTCGCCCTCGGGGGGGCGATATTGCCATCCGAGGATCAGGGGCGAATGATCCGAGAGGACCCTGGCCTTGTATTCGGTTTGAGTAATCTCGGACATCACATCTGCTGTGACAAAGACGTAATCGAGCCTAGTGTGCAGTTGGTGCGGGGCTGAATAGTGTGAGTATTGCCTCTCAGTGGGATGTTTCATCCTCCATGCATCTGTAAAACCAAAATCAGTTAGCAGCGTCCGCAACGCTCTCGCCGCTGGGCTAGGCTTACCCACCCTGTCATCCGACCTGTCCACCACCGGATCCAACACACGATTGAAGTCCCCGCCCCAGATCACCGTGCTCCCCATACACACACTAAGATTGGTACACAGGGCTCTGAAATATGCTGCTGTGTTTTGGTTGAGAGCATACAAGTTTACCATGCATACCTCCCTGCTCTCCACCAGCCCCCGCAGTATAGCCATCCTTCCATCCATTTCAACCACCTCTTGTGTCAATTTGAACGGGACATGCGGTGCCACCCAGATTAGCACCCCCCGGGCATATGCATAGTATGGCGAGCCCACTACGGTCCCTTTCCACTTTCTCTTAACTAGGTCCGACTTCTCCCGCGTCAAGTACGTTTCTTGTAGTAATGCGATGTCTATTTTCTGCCTTTTCAGATACATCATGATCTTGTTTCTTTTCAGGTAGCTGTTAAGGCCCCTGACGTTCCACGTTATTATCCTGAGGTCCCCCATAGGTCGTTAATAAGCACCCACCCGATCCTCCATCGATTACGTCCCTTCATGTACTGCAAGTACCCCAAACTGATTCTCCCAAATAGGCTCGAAACAAAACTTAAATTCCCCATAACCACACACACACTCAACTCCCCATCCCCCAACTTTCTGCCCACCCACCCCTCCCCCAACCATACCCTCCCCAACCGTTGCCCAGCTCCATTCCTGGATCTCAGGCACCCCCATATCTAGCCCTGCCGAGCGCAAGCTTCTACTCATGGCTCAGTAGGATAAAGCCGCCCTAATGGCCGCTGAAACTAATAGTCTATTGGGGTAGGTCATCCGCGTTCTGTTGCTCCTTTCAAAAAACATTACACATTCAATTGCCAAACCGTTACCGATTACAGTTACACTCCCTATATTCCAGTCCGAATCGAGCACCAGGCTCAGATTATGTACAAAGTTCAGTTAGTCACAGCTTCTCCATACAATCAGGGTCTTTCTTCTTACTGAATCTTCATTTGGTATGATCCTGCCGATCCCGATCCGCTTCTTGTTCCGGGCAGCCCTGCAGGTCCAGCCATGCGACAACATCCTCAGGGGTATCGAAAAATAGCGCTTTGTTCTTATGTAGCACTTTCAATCGTGCCGGGTACAGAAGCATATATCTGATTCCTGCTGCCCTCAGCCTCCTTTTGACGGCTACGTAGCTGTACCTCTGCCTCTGTACCAGCATCGTGTCGTCCGGATATGCTGTGATGTTGGTGGATGCTCTCTCTATCGTGCCGCCCTTACGAAAGTATTCGAGGATCTTTTCTCTATCTCTGTAATTCAGGATCCTCGCGATGATCGTTCTTGGCGGGGCCCCCGACCGGGGTTTCCTCATCAGGGCGCGGTGCGCCCTCTCCACCATAAATCCCTGCGAAAGATTACCAGCTCCGATCCCTTGCAGGATCATGTTTTCAACATAGTTTGTGGGATCTTGGCCTTCTTCTCCCTCCGGAAGGCCAACCACGCGGATGTTGTTTCTCCTCGCCCTTCCTTCCGCCTCTTTCACACGATATTCCAAGTTAGCGACCTGTTGTTTTAAGACGTGAATCTCCTTCGCATTGCTCGTGCTAACATCGGTATTAATCTTCACCCCACTTTCCAAACCGCTGGTCCTTTCTGCAAGTGCCCTAACATCTTGATGTAGCAGGGTGAGTTCTGTACCCACAGCATCGATCTTATTCTCCAGAGCTGTGCGTAGATCCGCCATTGCCAAGATGCTTAGCCCCGTTATAGCTTCTAGGATCTGGTGCTTATCCCCTTTGGGGGCATCTTCCGCAGGGGTCTCGATCGCGCTCTGTACTGATGTTGAGGGGGTCTGTTGCGTTCTAGTGAAAGTTTCCATTGTGGGTTGCTTGGTCTTGACTCTCAACCCTTTCGCCGACATGGCGCTTCCCGCTGCTCCTGTACGCCTCCGCTTTAGTGCTGCTGTCGACCGTCCTCGGTCCGACAATGGTCCGGCTTCCAGGTCACCTAACGCACATTTGAGATGGCACTTCGAATTGTCTTGCGGATGGGCTATGGCCTCACGCTCCCCATGCAACTTCCGTAGGCCTCGTCACCCAAGCATCCAATGTCATCTCCTCTTGCGGTCAGATCGCCGAGGCTCCATTCGCGTATGTCAGGCCGGGCGCTTTCATGGATTCGACCACTCTGCCATATCACCCAGGCAATTTACCGCAGCCGTATCCCGCAGGTCCGGGGAATCAGTTTCGTTTCTCCTCAGAGGCCTTTCCTTTGTTAGCCGCCATCTTGGTGTCGAAGTAGCCACACAATCACACCGAACAAACCATGAATATCTCACGATTCTCGGGGACTATGAGCTTCTCCAGCGAACTTCAGTTAGCGTGCGGCTTCTGACACCTGATCCTCAAAGTTCTAGGCGCTCGTTGCAGTTTCAGCAGGTAAATTTGGCAAAAATAGAGTCAGATCATCAGGAGCTCCTCACGCAGCACGTCCTATTCCATGGCCAGTTAGCCACGCCCCCCAACAAGACTTTGATTAAACCATTCAAAAAGAGAGGCCATTGTTGCATCGAAGACCATTTAGAAACAGTTCATGATATATTTAAAGCCCTCCAGATACCTGGGGAACAATATAGACAGTACTTTCACCTAACTCTAGATTCAGCAGATGACAGTGTCATTCGGGCACATTTCTTCTCTCCCTATCCGATCACTTTCTCCTTCATACCAGGAAGGGCCAATCTACAAGCCGATGCACTGTCCTGGAAAGATCCAGTCTTAAACATTCAGTTTAAGTCTGAACCCATTTTCCCTAAAGCTATCGTGGTACTAGCTGTTTCCTATTTCTTGGAACAGATCAAGAAACATTTGGTTTATTTGGAATCTCAGCATTCTTCCTTTTTGCAACATGATCAGCTTACCAAAGGATGGGGATTCCTCTGTCAAGGACAGAGTATATACGTCCCCACAGAATCTCTGTAAAAAGAGGTTTTGGATCTATGCCACTATGCCACGATTGCCATGCGGCCAGACACTGTGGTTTAACCAACACCTTGGAATTGTCCAGAGACACTTCTGGTGGCCGTTTCTGGAAGGGATATTCATGAGTACATCACCTCATGTGCCGTTTATTTACAGACGAAGACCACACAGATTTCCCCTGTGGGAGAATTAGCGAGGATGCCAATTCCTACCAAACCTTGGCAAATTCTATTAACAGACGTCATTGTGGATTTACCTCCCTGCGAGGGTTGCACTGCGATCATGGTCACCATAGATTCATCTTCCGAGTTGGCTCATTTCATCCCATTACTGGGCCTACCCTCGGCCGCCTTCATGGCGCGGATCTTCATTGAGCGTATCTTCTCTCTACACGGTCTGCCGGAGGTCATCATATCGGACCACGGATCCCAATACACCTCGCTCTATTGGAAACAGGTGTGCTCCCTTCTAGGCATTTCACGCGCTCTCAGCTCTGAGTACCACTCACAAACAAACGGCCAAACAGAACGCTTAAAGCAGACGTTGGAGGGTTACCTCCGTTGCTACGTTTCGGCGGCCCAAGGCAACTGGAAGGATCTTCTGCCTATGGCAGAATATGCTTATAACAACACTCATCACTCCTCCATTAAAACCAGTCCTTTCAATTGCACTTTTGGTATTCACCCGACGTCTTTTCTGACTCTGGCTCCCTGTTAGGGAGAATTCTCATTTTATGGCTAATTTCCCTTACCTAAAGAGTCCCCCAGCAGCTTTGCTGGATTTGAAGGGTTTGCTTCTTTTTACCTGCTAAGAGTGAGACACTTTTCCCACTCTTAGGCATTTTTGTTACGCGTGTTCTAGGCTATTTTTGTGTTTAATGCTTATGGGATCTTCTCAAACCCATAGGAACCATCTTTATTCACGTGTTACACAGCACCCTCAGTGCAGTGAAACAGGGGTGTCGTAGCGACCCCCAAACATAGACTCAATTCCCTGGGACTGACTGCGGTCTCCCAGGGCATGTCAAGTCCCTATTGACTTTACTAGTCAAATCCTATGAACTGAACCAGTACAACCCATCTTACTATGGAGGTACTGGAAGGAGTTAATAGTTTTTCCCCTATGTTCATTTTTGAGAGTGTACCCTACAGTGCCTCTCTCAAAGGTTTCTGGCTGGTGGCAGTGGTTACTACCATAAATATTCGACCGCAAATATTTCTCTATGGGATTTTCCCATTGTTCGAGGCTACCACTTTTTCTGACCGCCTCTAACATACCGCTGGTGCATTTCTATATTAACTTTTGATCCGGTAGGTTTTATTTGCCAGAACTTCAATATAACTTCTATCTCGTGTCTTTCTCTACAATCCTAACCCAGGTCAGGGATCCTTTGTTCGTCCGTTTGGCGGGCTTCTGCCCAGAAGCCCTCCTTCCAGCGCCACTGAATCTGGGGTGGGCCCATTGTGTGAGAGGGGGAGTAGGACCCCTGAACCCATGTCACACTCTATCCTGATAGGCGGGAGGGTCTCCCGCCAAGATGACCACTCCACTGTGTGAGTGACAGATAGGCTGTATGAATGGGAATCTTTTTGCATAAAAGCAGGGTCCTGAGGACTGGAAGGGCAAGACGTCGCCACTGGAACTAAGAAGCCAAAGAGAAGAGAAGCCAAAGACATCTGCAACAACTGAACCACCGGTGAACCCCTGCTACAGCGTCTCACCACTTTTCTCCACACGACGAGAGAAGATCTTCACCTGGTGGGGCCAACCAGTTTGCCAATCCCTGGGTAGTGCAGTAACTCGAACCTTCCTCCACGACGAGAGCCTCTCTTCCTCTGCTGGATCACCCGAACTGCAGGAACCACCAGGAACAACCACCACCGCAGCAGCCACTTCTTCATTTAAAGGTACATTGTTCCGCCAGGCCGCCCTTTCTTCGCGGTAGCACTAAAGGTGTTTTAAATCCTTTTCCTACCTGCTGGGTGGGCCGCCCCCCTCTCTTAACATTGTCTTTTCAACTTCTGCAACCACCTTTTCAAATTCGTTAACCAAAGACTTGACTGCAGCTACAAGAACGTATTGCTCCTGGGCCTTTGCCCTGTACCACTGACTCTGGCACATGCCTACTGACTCTGGTCACATTTGTTAGATCTGCTTTCTTTAGATTGATTCTCACTGAGAACTGTGTTGGTGCACCTATTTCTCTTAACTACCCTTTACTTCCCATTCTTAAACATTGTGAGATGCCATTTTGCTCAGTTTTCATTTTAGGTATTGCCTATACTGATGCACTGTCTTGCTGAACTGGTCCACAAACTGAGGGGAACTGTTGCTAGGGTGTATAAGAAACTATATCTACATAACCTGTGTTTTCCATCCCTTATGAGGAATTGTTAGAGAATCCCTTGTGTGTAGTTGTCACTGTGCCGTTTTGCTCAGTTTTCACTCTGGTTCACTTGGTCTACAATTCAACTTGGGAGTGTGTATATTTTTCCTTTGACTTAATTTAACTTGCTTGATGACTGTGATACATGTGTTTTATTAAAAGTGTATAAAATAAATATATATATACTTTTTTTAAATACAAAGCTTTGGTCAGTGTTTCCTTGTTCCATAGTCTAGTGGGCCTATTGTGTAAACCCTGAATACTGCTCATCTCTTTCTTGAGATAAGTCTGACTGCTCAGCCATAGCTACCAACTAAATCTTTGAGTTACAGACTGATACCAAAGGGGATTTATTGCTCTCACCTGTAGTCCTAATCTGGTGTAGTGCTCCCTAAGGGAACTGCACTGGATTCTGCCTAACAGACATATAGCTGAATCTGTTGCAATCTCACATTCCTGGATACTTTCTTGTGGTATCCCTGCACCCTTACCCACAACCTGTCTCCCATCGATTCCCCAGCCTCCTCCTCCCAATCCCATCTCGTCTGGATCACCTCCTTCCCCACCTTAGACATCAACAGTTTTTATATTCGGGAGACCTCATGGCCTCCATCCGACACATCATAAAATGTTTCTATGGCAGTGTCTGGCTGTCGGGTCAACTCTGTCTCTGACATGTACCTTTTATCATCTTCACCAGCCTACCATATGTGATGTATTGTCCTCTATGTAATCCTGTGTCTTCCACCAGTGTATCATACTCTATCGCCTTCCCGTCTTGCCACACATCCCTGAGGGTTGCTATACCAGTCTGTTCTCATTGTCTTCTAATGATCTTCCTCATTTTCCCATCCATCCTAACCAGTGCCACTAGCAGCATCTGTGGGGAGCACAGGGACGGGTTCTCTTCACCACATCTTCCAACCCAGATCCCGCAGTCTTGTCCCATCTTCCCGCTGCAATTTTGACAGCCATATCCATTCATTCAGAAAATAAGGAGTGCACTCAGTTCTTAACAGTTTAGACTCTGGTGTAGGATCCTCCGCTAACCACCTAGCTACGTATTGAAATTGGCTAGCCAGATAGTATATATAAAAATTGGGCAATCTAATGCCCCCTTGCTCATATGGGTTCTGTAGCTTCCACAATGCTATTCTATTCCTGTAGGTGTGCCATATGAACCCCCTACATATACTTTAACAGTGCCACTTTCCCCATCATGGTCAAGGGGAGTTTAGCCCAATATGTCATGCTATTTTCAATTTTAGACACCGCCTTCTCTGTGTTTTGCTTATGTTCAACTTCAACATTGTGGCATACGTCTATTCCCAGGTATCTGAACGTCTCAGTTTCCCACATTATCCGTAATATCGGCAGTTTATCTCCCACGTATCTACCAAGGGGGAATATGCTCGATTTTTTGGGGTTAATTGTTATGCCAGACAGCATCGCGTATCGCTCCATAACCTCCAAAATATACTGTAGGTTTTCCTCAGGATACTTCAAGTACAGCAGCATATCATCCACGTACATAGATATCAGATGTTGCCCTCCCTTTGTGTTTTCCCTACTTCTTCATATTGCTGCCTCAAGTATATCGCCTGGGGTTCCAGTGCTAAAATAAAAAGCATTAGGGACCACAGGCATTCCTGTCTAGTACCTCTGCTAAGTTGCCATTGTTCTGATATGGTCGCTCCCGTTCTGACTCGAGCCAATGGTTTGCTGTTTAGCAATTGGACGCACTTCAAATATGCGGGCCCAATACTGTATTCCTTTAAAACAGCCATTAACCAGGGCCATTTGACTGAGTCGAAGGCTTTCACTGCATCCAATGAGTTAACTGCCACCTCCTGGGAGCCCCCCTCTGTCTGCTCTATAACGTGATGGAGCCTCCTGTGGTTGTCGGATATGCTCCTGTGCTGGACGTATCCAGTCTGGTTAGAATGTATGAGTTATTTATAAATTGTCTCAACCTATTGGCTTTCACTGCTTCAGTACTTAATGTCCTGGTTTAGCATTTATAGTGGTCTGTATGATCCGCAGTCTGTGCTCGATTTATTGAGTTTAAGGAGCGGAATGATGATCGCTTCCCTGAGGGACTCTGGCAACGTGCACGTAAAAAGGACCTTGGCCGTGTAGCCAGCAGTGCGGGTTGCACTCCTTAATACCACTGAGGTGTGGTGTTGATTCACTTTGTAGTTTTTCAAAAATTATTTAGACAAAAAACATTGATATTTAAGTAGTGCTTTATTCTTTTATTGTAATATCATGTTACTCGAGTTTGCTTTTATGCAGATGCATAGGAGACCTAAGGGTTAAGGCCAATGCATTTCAGATAAACAATACTTCGTCAGGGCCCCCTTAATGAGGCGTGCGCCTCTAATTTGATCTCTAATAGCCAAACATTACATTGTATTTAAACATTTACACGCCATAAATTCATACCAGTCAACACAAACGGTCTCATTATAAGATCGGCGGAATGGGTTAACGGGTTCCACTAATGGATGCAGACCCGTTAACACCATTCCGCACGATTATGAGGTCCCCAAACAACCGGCCGCTCGTAATCGGCCCGTTGTTAGCTCCCTCTCCCATTCCCATTGAGCCCTATGGGGGCTCAGATGGGAATGGGGAAGGCCCGGGACCGGGTTCCCAGAGGGAGGAATTACCGGGCCCTCCGTACTCGAAATGGCCCGGTAATTCCCCATTCTGGGAACCCGGTAAAGGAGCCCGGTTTGGCTGCAGCCATGGTGCTAATAGCAACTTGGCTACCGCTAAACTTGTTTTGAGGCCGTAAGTGTTCAATCAGTCAATTAGAAGAAAGCATGTGGTTGCTGAAAATCATACCATAAGGGTAGATAATTCCCAATATTCATGATTATATTGCCCACATTGATTAGCAAGAAAGTCCATAGTTTACAGTGTTGATCGACACATCATGCCCATTGTTGTAACACTTAGTGTGTAATCAAAAATCATGTAGGCCGTGGAAGCGTACAATGTTTGGAAAAAGCGTATACATAGCATTGCATGATAATCCACAATGGCATTGAGTTCATACATACATTAATATATGTTGTTAGGTAGTCGGACGATTATGGAGAAAACATCCACACAACACTTTATTCCAAACCAACAGACCGCAATAACCTTCTTCATCGCTTGAGGTTCCACCCGCCTAACATTCTACGCAGCCTTCCGTATGGTCAGATGTTAAGAATTAAACAGATCATTAGCGACCCAGAAGACTGTGAGAGACAATTAGACATACTGCAGGACAAACTACACTTGAGAGACTATCCACAAACAGATCGACTGGCTGCTCGCTCTAAGACCGGCTCACAAGAACGAGATCAACTTTTGACTAAAAGGACCGATCGGAAGAGTTCCGAATGAGTGTTTGTAACAAAATATTCCATTCAAAGTAAGCAAATCAAGGAAATAATTAAGAACCAATGGAGTTTTTTGACCAGTAATGACAATAGAATTAATGATCTATACCCACGACCACCAGTGTTCGCATATCAAAAGAGCAACAGCCTTCGTAACCTATTAGTGAATACACAATGAAGATCCACAAGCAGAACCCCGGATAAACATCCAGGAACATTCCCCTGCATGAGTTGTGGAAATTGTAATAACGTTATAAAAGGTAACATAGTAATACATCCAAGAACAGGAGAAAAAATCAAACTTTAACATCACGCCACTTGTCTATCCGAGAATGTGATCTACGCTATCAAGTGCCCTTGTGGGAAACTCTATTTGGGCGAGACATCAAGGAAAATACGAGTTTGTATAAATGAACACAAGTCTTGTATCAGGAACGACAACCAAACATCGGCAGTGGCAAGACACTTTAAGGAAAACGGGCAGTCTATCGCTCAGGTACGGTTTCAGGTACTAGAAGTGATATGCACCAAAGAAAAGAACAGGGACATGAAGAAGATACGAGCACAGCAAGAAGCATTTTGGATCGAAAGACTTGGAGCTTTAACTTCCAGAGGAATGAACAAGGAGTTTGACCTGAGCTGTTTTTTGTGATTTATTAATCTCCCAGAACCACTCGTCCTCATAATTCTATTGACCTTGTAATACACAGTACTAAACATTGGTATATGCATATATAATGTACGATCGATAGACCTGAACAGCCAGAGTTGGACCATTTAGATATTACTTTATACCAATTTACCTGACTGTTTTTTCTAGTCCTTTCAACCTTTATCGTTCTCTTAAAAAAAATGTATATATATTCTTTCCATTCAGTTTTATTTTGTGCTTAGTTCAATGTATTTTTTTTTGGTCTCATTCCTTCTGGTACACCAGAATTCTGTTTAACACACTTCCAGGTTTTAACCCAGATGGGTTGACTACAGAAACCATACGCATACACACAGGACGGCCTCTCGAGTAATTGTTGCACTTTTTTCGGTGAGCTTTATGCATCACAAGATGTGTATACATGTAGTATACGCAACTGAGTATGTTCAGACTAAGTATCACGTTGAGAGTTATTATCACATATCGAAATCACAGTAAACCCATACGGCACCCTGAAACACAGGATGCATTGCAGCTATAATCTAGGGAGTACTTGTGACCTCCCAAAGATGGCCGCCACACAAACATTTCGAGCATGGTCACCTTGGTAACCCTAAACACAACAAGAAGGGTAAGCTCTGGGCGCGTGCGCACGCCACGTCCCTAGATGACCTGAGACACGAACTACTGAGGTAAGCAGTCCCTCTTGATCGGAGGATCTCAAGGATACCACCCGTCAGTATGTTGTTACTGACGCGATCTTATACTTCTTTAGGACGAAGCACAGGTGGCTTTCAATGCCATAATATCCCGTTTTGAAATGCAAACCCGACTGAAGGAGTCATGTAAGATACAATGAGGCATTCGTTGTCACGTTCGCTCCAAATTATGATGCTCTTGATTTTACAAACAAGCAGACACCGTACTGACTGTACATCTTTTGTTATCCTTCAGACCTTGCGTTGCCTAAAGCATCCACAGGTCAGTTTTATTGCATATACACAACCAATAATCAGATTTCTGAGATTAGCTAATAATGATCCTGACATTATTTTCTTTTCTCTTCTTTTTCCCCTTTCTTTTTTCTCCATAACCGTCTGATACCTAACAACATATATTGATGTGTGTAGTATGTACTCAATGCCGTTGTGGATTATCATGCAATGCTATGTAATATCCTTTTTTTCCAAACATTGTACGCTTCCACAGCCTACATCATTTTTGATTACACACTATGTGTTACAACAATGGGCATGAGGTGTTGATCAACACTGTAAACTATGGACTTCTTTGATAATCAATGTGGGCAATATAATCATGAATATTGAGAATGATCTACCCTTATGGTATGATTTTCGGCAACCACATGCTTTCTTCTAATTGATTGATGGGAGCACTTTGTGTTGATTGGTATGAATTTATGGCGTGTAAATGTCTAAATACAATGTAATGTTTGGCTATTAGAGATCAAATTAGAGGCGCACGCCTCATTAAGGGGGCCCTGACGAAGGATTGTTTATCCGAAATGCATTGGCCTTAACCCTTAGGTCTCCGATGCATCTGCATAACAGCAAACTCGAGTGACATGATATTACTCTAAAAGAATAAAGCACTACTTAAAAAATCAATGTTTTTTGTCTAAACACTTTTTGAAAAACTACAAAGTGAATCAACACCACACCTCAGTGGTATTAGCGAGTGCAGCCCGCAACGCTGGCTACATGGCCAAGGTCCTTTTTTCGTTCACTTTTGGAGTGCCATTATACAGAGAACCTGTACAGTGGGTTTGCACCCCATTTGGCATATTCTAAATATCTTATCAGAATAACCTGACTGAACTCATCTACAAAGGCTGTGCACGCTCACCTTTACCAAGTACTCTGGCAACGTGCCCCTGTCAAACGTCTCGTTTAACATTGCTAGCATCGGTGGGAGCAATTCTGACCTGTATGTTTTGTAAAATTCACTTGGGAGCCCTTCCGCCCCAGGGGCTTTAGTAGTGGGTAGTAGCTTAATCACTTGTTCGAGGGGATTGGGTCCTCCGACGTATTCCATATCTATGACAGGTAATGTCCACAGCTGTGCTGCTTCGGAAAATCTTAGGCGTCTGCGTCCTGCGTCGATGACGTTGATGCGGCGTTCCCGAGGACCTCCTCCGACGGCGGACGTCACCCGATGTGATAAGTAGGACGCACGACACCCATAGCCTCAGTTCTGTTTTTTCCGCGAACGTGTTCGCTTCGTGAATCTCGGTACACCTCGACTCTTTGGAGTTTGCTGTTTTCTTCTCGGTTCGTTGAACCTGTTCGGTTTTTGTGACGACCTGTTCGTGGCGATGTCTACCTCGCCTTCAACCCCGCGTCCGGGCTTCAAGAAATGCGGGAACTGTGGGTCCAAGATGTCGGTCACGGACTCGCACGACGCCTGCCTCTGGTGCCTCGGGGAGGCCCACGATACGGTTGACTGCCAGTCGCTCATGGCAAAGGCCTTGCGGGAACACAAGAAGAAGCTGTCGGTAGGTCGGGTGTCTAAGCCCCGGAAGTTAAGGTCTGCGGGGCTTTCGACGGATGACTCGAGGGGCGACTCTCCGCGTCATCGTCGGAAGTCCAGTGGGTCTCCTTCCAGGAGTCGGTCTCGCCACTCCTCTGCCTCTTCGAGGCATTCCCAGAAGCGCCGGCATCGGTTGCATTCCCCGTCCTCTTCCGAGGACTCCGCCCATCGGCGGGTCGCTTATCCCTCCATGCAAGCGACACCGGAGGAATGGGCTTCCTTCGGGAAGCAGATGCTAACGATTCTTGAATCGCAGGGCACCCGTCCGTCTGCGCCTCCGAGCTGCAGCTGACGTTGACGAGAATTCGCTCGCCGTCGATGCCGTTTCTGTCGACGCCGGCACCGACTCGTTCGGCGCCCTCGATGCCTTTGGAGGCGGTGGTGTCGGAGGGGCCCCGTGGCACGAGGTTAGCCGCTAGAAAGGCTTTGGCTAAGGTCAGGCACTGCTTTCGTCCCCAGATGTCTTCCTCTCCCCGCCTGGAGTACATTTCAGAGGGTGATGAAGGCTCTGATGACGGCTTGGTTCCGGTGACGGTACCAGATGAGCTTATCTCGGGCCATAGCCAGTTTGATGACCGGAGGCAGTCACTGCATGATGCCAGTGGACTGGACACCTCTCCGGAGGTGGAGTTTTGTAGGCCGGAGCCTGGCACTGTTAGGAAAGATTTCTTAATTGTGGGTAATTTTCCTTCCATATGGCAACCCCTAAACGTTTTGCTGTTTTCACCATGATCTAGACTTTGCCAGAGAAGTGCAGCCTTCTGCCGCACTCCTCTGGGCTTTCGCTCCATTCTTACGGGGAAACTGACATGCCCTTAAGACAGTCAGTACTGGGAAACGCTGTTTTCCGTAGTTTCTTTATCATGTTGCGGCTTTCGTGCAACATGACACAAGAGGGCACTGTAAGCTAAGTTACTGCTCTCTTGGGTCTCTAGCCTTCTACAGTCCCTAGATACTCTTTTTGGATTGTAACTGATCGGTGCAAGTGAATCGCGGACGGGAATGGTGGCAGCGATCGTTTCTTGTGTTTTTGAGTTCCTTTTGGCGTTTTAAGCGCGTTTCTCGCGCTTAGCCCAAAATGGTGGCCTGGCTCCCAAAATGGCCAGGCCACGAGGCTCCTTTGTCCTGTCCGCTGACCGTCTTGCTCCCTTCACCTTCCCCAGGTCGAGCCGACCCGGGGCCTTCCTTATTTGGGCATGTACTTTCCCGCGAAACACGGATGCTTTCGCGGGCTTCTACAGGCCTTGTGTGTGCCTCCAGGATGTGGGCTGGGATGTCTGGTCCCAATACACATCCTGGGTGCCAGAGAGTCTAGGGTGGTGTGAATGCCTGGGACCACCGTGGTCCGTGATAGGTCCACGTATGGTGTGAGTGTTGATGAGCGGATCTCCCATTGGGTCCCCTCCGTTTTGGCGCGAAGGGAACCGTGGATAAGAGGGGGCTGGAAATGCCACTACCTTGTCGATCTCCTGAGTTCTCACGAACAAAGGAATACAGGAGCCAAGTATCCTGCAACCACGAGGCTGAACCGAGGAATCGCTGGTGACCCGCTGAAGGACTGCTCCTCTGCACTGCTGTCCCCTTGTGAAACCCTTTTTACCTCTGATCGAACCAGAAGGCCTCTACTGGTACTTCGACCCTTGGAATAGCGGGGACAGCTATTCTCGGCATCTTCACCATCTCCTGCACGTAAGCCTTCGGAAGTGTCTCTGGGCCATCCAGCAGACTGACTAGCCTACCTAGGAGCCTTGCTCTGTAACCGCCGCCAGATTGTGTTGTATTTCTAGCCCTTGTCACTCTCACACGATTCGTACACTTGGCGTTCCCAGGTCCGAAGTGAGTAGTGTACATTTGGCTGAGATACACACGGCCGCTCCGTTGCCCTGCTGTGGTAACAAACTGTGCGGGTTCACTTAGTTTGGGACATCTTTAACTGAACTCTGCTGCTGCAGAATCTACACGACGACGAGACGTCCCCTGCTCTTCCGAACCTGCCAGCGGCTGAAACTGACGCGGAGAAGCCTGGGTCTGCTTGCATCGGGGACTGGTGAGTAGCATAGCTAGGAACTGGTCGCCCTCCTGCAGGAGCCCATAGCTTGTCCCCGCTGTGTTAAACCAGCACGCCTTTCCGTACTCGAGCTCTGCTTCTGCCCACAGTGGAGGCTGGGCTTGAGTCGCGGAACTCTGTTCTTCTTCATTTGTGCACCAAACTGAACTGCCTGATTCCCTCAAAGAGACTCCCCTTTTTGCCCGTTGGCACCAGCATGTGCAGGTACTTTTGAGCACAAGGCTCCACTCTTCGTAGGGCTTGGACTTCCTTTTAGTTAGGTGCCTCTGAAGGCGGACTGGGTATAATCCTTATTTCGCACTGCCTGTTTTCCTCCCCTTCTAGGTGGACTACACATTTCGTGCATCTAACGCTTTAGACTCGTTTGTATTTGTATATATATTGTATTGGTTTGGTATGTGTTGGTTTACTAGATTTTTATTGTGATTTCTCGCTACGGTCATTGTTGCAAAGGCCTTGGAATAAATGTGTATATATTTTTAATATAACACCTGTTTGGAGTAATTTGTAAGTGTCCTTGCTTTGTGTGCTCATTGCGGGCTTTCAATCAGCCTCACCCCTCTTGAGACCTAGTCTTGACCACCGCGATCGCTACACTGATTGGTCTGGCTTGTCCAGAGGTTACCCTGTTCCAAGTAATTAGGTTGGCCTTCTGAACTTCTGCGCCGCCAGGACAGAGTTCAGAAATCCGTCTTAACAGGCACTAATATCGATTCTTCATATCGCGCCTTATGTCTCGGGTCACCGAGTACTTGGGTTGGTCAGCTCCCCCAGGGGAGTTCGTTCAGGATGATCTCACGGACATTCTTGATCTTGGTCCCCCCACTGACCCGGTTTCGCCGTTTCATATGGCTCTGCAGAGAAGGGTGGCGGCGGCTTGGACTGATCCGGAGAGTCTCCCGGCAGTGGGTAAGTCTTTGTCACGAAAATACCGTCCAGCCAGTAGCGACCCCTGCTACTTGTCCAGGCACCCCACTCCGGAGAGTTTGGTGGTGCAGGCGGCTACAGCCCCAGCAAAGCAGCCGTCGTATCCAACCATCCCTCCGGATAGGGACGACAAACGTTTTGACGGCTGGGCGAAGAAAGTGTTTTCTTCAGGGGGTATGGCGCTTCAGGCAGCCAACTCCATATGTGCCTTGTCTCGTTTCACACACACTCTGTGGCACTGTGTTGCATTAGCGGCTGAACGTATTCCCGAAGGGGAAGAACGGGATGGTTTCCCTGCTATGGTTCGGGATGGCAAGGATGCCATGTGTGAGGCCATTCAGTCGGGTTTGGACATGGCAGATTGTGTTAGCCGGTCCATGGCGGCGAGCACCGTAACACGCAGGTTTGCGTGGTTGCGGAAGTCTGGGTTCGCTCCTGATGTGCAGTCCCAGCTCCTCAACATGCCCTTTGACCGTGAACATCTTTTTGGCAGCAAGGCTGACTAGAGCCTTGAGAGGTTGCAGACCTTCAAAGCTGCAGCGAAGTCGTTGGGCGCTGCAGTTCGCCAACTTCTGCCTTTTCGTCCTAGGGGACAGCAATGGAGGGGAGGTTCCTTTCGCTATCACTCGTCCTTCAGTAAAGCGAGAGGAGCTAGCAGTCAAAGAGGCCACCGTAAGAGTGCCAGAGGTGGAAACAAGGGTACTCGAGGTGCCAAGGCCGCTCGGGCAGTTACCTCTTTGCCCTCAGGCAACGCCGCAGCCGCTACCACTCAGTCATGAGGCCAGGTCTCATGGTTCGCCGGTTTGGGGAAGGCTGGCGCAGCATCTTGTAGAGTGGCGAGCCATTACTTCAGATGTGTGGGTTCTGGAAATCATAACCCACGGCTACTGTCTTCCCTTTCGGCAGAGGCCTCACGACAATCCACCTGGGAACCTCTCTTTGAAGAGTCCGGATCCGCTCCTTGCGCAGGAAATTCAAGCCCTGCTAGAGAAAGGCACCATAGAACTGGTGCCTGTAGCGGAGAGGAACAAGGGATGGTATTCCCCTTATTTTTTGATTTCGAAGAAAGACGGGGGATTGAGACCCATCATGGACTTGCGCGGTTTGAACAAACTCCTCAGGAAGGACAAGTTCAAGATGGTTACTCTCTCTCAAGTCCTCCAGACCCTTCAACTTCAGAACTGGTTGGTGTCTCTCGACCTCAAGGATGCTTACTTCCATGTGCCGATACATCCCAAGCACAAGAAGTACCTGAGGTTCGCGGTTGGCGACTCGCACTTTCAGTTTCGGGTCTTGCCATTCGGATTGACCTCCGCCCGAGGGTTTTCACCAAGCTCATGGTGGTGGTGGCAGCGCATCTCAGGAAAGGGGGGATTCACGTCTACCCCTACCTGGACGATTGGTTGATCAGGGGGAGCTCTCCTGAGCAAGTCCTGGATCATCTGTCCGTTACCTGCCACTCCCTTCACAAGCTGGACTTCTCCCTCAATTTAAAGAAGTCCCATTTGACACCAACGCAGCGGTTCCAGTACATCGGAGCAGTGCTCGATACGTCCCTGGGGCAGTGTTTTCCTCCCCAGGTGAGGGCTCTTCACATTCAGCAGGTGGTGCACAAGTTTCAACTTGCCCAGAATCTCCCAGCGTCCGAGTTCTTGAGACTGCTCGGCCTCATGGCATCCTGCATTCTTCTGGTGGGTCCGACAACATATTCCATATCGCTCCCTCCCTACCTTCCCTGCTGCAGAGTTTCTTTTGCGATTGCAGCTTGCGTTCCCCAAGGCCTTGTGTGTCTGACTGGCAGAAAACTGGTGGCACACGTTCTGGGGGAAAAAACTACAAGTGAGGCTATGGGCGTCGTGCGTCCTACTTATCGCATCGGGTGACGTTGGCCGTCGGAGGAGGTCCTCTGGGACGGCGCATCGACGTCATCGTCGCAGGACGCAGACGCCGAAGATTTTACGAAGCAGCACAGCTGTGGACATTACCTGTCATAGATATGGAATACGTCGTCGGACCATCCCATCAAAAGAACGTTACCAGGTAAGAAAGTAACTTGTTCTAATTCATCTAACGTAATTGGAGCCTGCCGGTTATCTCTTTCCACTGCCTTAAATTTGGGAAGATTAATCTCTTTCAGGGTTTCTAGCACATCAATTTCCTCCCCTTCAGTTATGTCTGTGTACAATCGCTGATAGTACTCAAAAAAACATTTGTTCACACCTTCTTGGGTATCTCGTATCTGCCCATCCATCCCCTACCTTGCTCTGATTGGTTGTCTGGGGGTTTCCCTTTTATACAACTAGGCTAGTAATCTGCCCGGCTTATCTCCGTCTGTGTGCTGCCATATTTTTTGTAGTTTAGGTTGCGTAGTCTTTCCCAGTGATCCCTGCAATCTTGTTGTAGTCAGTGTATGGTCTCCGCCTCCTCTAGTGAACTCGCACCCTCCCGCATTTTGGTCTCTACTTTCCTTCCTGCGTCCTGCAATTCCTGTATTATACCGCCTTGCAACCCTTTTGTCTTTGATATTGCCGCCTCCCTCACCACCACCTTAAATGCCTCCCACAGAGTACCAGCCGATCCTACACTGCCAGTGTTGTGTTCAAAGGACTCTTGTATTTCTTTCCTCAGGTCTTCTCTAAACACTGTGTCTTTTAGTGCCTCAGCCCTGAGTTTCCATGTCGAGATTCTCACCCTAGGATGCATGTTCTGCCATGTTACTATCAACGGCGCATGGTCTGAGAGGACCACAGCTTTGTATTCTGCTCTCATCATTTCTCCCGTTAGCTCCGGTGCAGCAAATATATAATCTAATCGGGTGTGCAGGTTTTGTGGAGCAGAATAGTGAGAGTGTTCTCTGTTCTGTGGATGGTGCATTCTCCACACACCCGCTAGGCGAAAATCATTTAATAGGGTCCTCAAGGCCTTAGCTACTGGGGTAAGCCTCTCGACCTTCTCATCTGATCATTCGAGCTTTGGATCCAATGTGCAGTTGAAGTCCACCCCCCCATATAGCTGCCCCATCCATATACAGGCTAATCTTGACATATAGGTTCCTAAAGTAAACAGTGGTGTCTTAATTCGGAGCATAAATGTTAATAGTATTCACCTCTTTATTTTCTACCAACCCTCTTATTAACATCATCCTCCGGTCTGTCTCTATGGTGGACTGTAATAGCTTAAACGGGACGCGTGGTGCTATCCACATCATAGCCCCTCTGGCATATGCTGAGTATGTTGCTCCTATGGTGGTTCCTTGCCATTTCCTTGCCACCACACCTTGCTTATCTTTGGTCAAGTGTTTCCTGTAACAGGGCAATATCTATTTTCTGTCTCTTTAGGTACATCATGACCTTACTCAGTTTGATATAATTATTTAGCCCTCTCACATTCCAGGTCACTATGTTCAGGTCTCCCATCTCATCCGTTCCCTAATCGACCCACCTCCTCTCCTATCCTCCTCTTCTTACACTGTGGCTTGTGATTGTGGGCTTGTTCCCTCTTAACACTCCAACTCCCCCCTCACCCCCTCTTAAACACCCATTTGTAACTCCCCACCCCCCCTTAACTCCTCAACTTCCCTCATCCCCCCTCCTTGAACTACCCTAAGTCCCACCCCACCCTCTTCCCCAATTTTCCCAAGCTGTTGCCCAGCTCCATCCCTGAATCTCAGGCTATCCCAGATCTAGACCTTTTCTCTGTATAACAGATGCTTCAAGCTCAGCAGGGGGATACCGCACTACCTCTATCCCAGCTAATATACCTATCGGGGTGATAGTGTATATCCTGGTGCCGCTGGTATTGACAGCCCCTGAGTCCCATGCATTAAGCGTACATTTTACTACACAGTTTACTTATGCGTCAGCTCTATGTGGACCATCCCTGATGGTAGGGAGAATTCTCATTCTATGGCTAATTTCCCTTACCTATAGAGTCCCCCAGCAGCTTTGCTGGATTTGAAGGGTTTGTTTCTTTTCTCCTGCTAAGAGTGAGACTCTTTTTCCAACTCTTAGGCCGTTTTGCTATGTGTGTTGTAGGCTTTTTTTGTGTTTAATGTCTATGGGGTTTTTCTCACCTCCATAGGAACCATCTTTATTCACATGTGTTACACAGCACCCTCCGTGCAGTGACACAGGGGTGTCATAGCGACCCTCAAACATAGACTCCATACCCTGGGACTGACTACTGTCTCCCCGGGCATGTAAAGTCCCAATTGACTTTACTAGTCAATTTTTATGAACTAAACCAGTACAACCCATCTTACTATGGAGGTACTGGAAAGAGTTAATAGTTTTTCCCTTATGTTCCTTTTCGAGAGGGTACCGTACAGTCCCTCTCTCAAAAGTTTCTGGCTGGTGGCAATGGTTACTATCGTAAATATTCGGCCGCAAATATTTCCCTATGGGATTTTTCCCATTGTTCGAGGCTACCACATTTTCTGACAGCCTCTAACATACCGCCGGTGTATTTTAATATTATCTTTACTCCGGTAGGTTTTATTGGCCAGAACTTTGATTAACTTCTTTCTTGTGTCTTTCTCTAAACTCCTAACCCAGGTCGGGGATCCTATGTTCGTCCGTTTGGTGGGCTTCTGCCCAGAAGCCCTCCTTTCGGCGCCACTGAGTCTGGGGTGGGTCCATTGTGTGGGAGGGGGAGTAGGACCCCAGAACAGGGTTGCCTCAGCAATCCATGTCGCACTCTATCCTGATAGGCTGGAGGGTCTCCCGCCAAGATGACCACTCCACTGTGTGAGTGACAGCTAGGCTGTATGAATGGGGCTCTTTTTTGCATAAAAGCAGGGTTCTGAGGACTGGAAGAGCAAGACATTGCCACTGGAACTAAGAAGCCGAAGAGGAGAGAAGCCAAAGACCCCTGCAACGACTGAACCACCGGTGAAGCCCTGCTGCAGCGTCTCACCACTTTTCTCCACACGACGAGAGAAGATCTTCATCTGCAAGAGCCTTCTTCCCTTGAGCTGGTGGGGCCAACCAGTTTGCCAATCGCCTTCCCGGACCTGCCTTGGTCGAATCACTAGTACCCTGTACTCGGAGGCCGGATATCCAGGCACCAGTCCACCCGGACCGTGACTTAAAAGAGCGTACCTTTTATTCGTCGGGCAGAACTGCGGCTGGTTTCATCCCTGGGTAGTGCAGTAACTCGTACCTTCCTCCATGACGAGAGCATCTCTTCCTCTGCTGGATCCCCCAAACTGCAGGAACTACCAGGAACAACCGCCACCGGAGGAGCCACTTCAGTTTAAAGGTACATTGTTCCGCCAGGCCGCCCTTTCTTCGCGGTAGCACTAAAGGTGTTTTAAATCCTTTACCTACCTGTTGGGTTGGCCGCCCCTTTCTCTTAACATTGTCTTTCACCTTCTGCATCCACCTTTTCAAAATCGTTAACCAAAGACTTGACTAAAGCGACAAGAACATTTTTCTCCTGGGCCCTTGCCCTGTACCACTGACTCTGGCACAGGCCTACTGACTCTGACTTCATTTGTTAGAACTGCCTTCTTTAGATTGATTCTCAACTAGAACTGTGTTGGTGCACCTACTTCTGATAACTATCCTTTTCTTCCCCTTGCTAAACCTTGTGAAATGCCATTTTGCTCAGTTTTCATTTAAGTATGTTCTATACTGATGCACTGTCTTGGTTAATCTGGTTCACAAACTTATGGGAAGTGTTGCTAGGGCGTTTAAGAAGCTATTTCTATATAACTTGTGTTTCCCCTCCCTTGTGAGAAATTGATAGAGTATCCCTTGTGTGGGGTTTTCACTGTGCCGTTTTGCTCAGTTTTCACTCTGGTTCACTGGGTCTACAATTTAACTAGGGAGTGTGTATATTTTTCTTTGACTCATTTTTAACTTGCTTTAAGAACTGTTATAGATGTCTTTAACTAGAAGTGTTAAAATAAATATATATATTCTTTTTACTGCAAAACCTTGGTCAGTGTTTCCTTGTTCCATAGTACTGAAGGCCTATTGTGTAAACCCTGAATACTGCTCATCTCCCTCTTGAAATACGTCTGACTGCTCAGCCACAGCTACCAACTAAATCTTTGTGGTACGGACTGATACCAAAGGGGATTTATTGCTTTCACCTGTAGTCCTAATCTTCTGTAGTGCTCCCTAAGGGAACTGCACAGGATTCTGCCTAACACCTAAGAATCTCAATATTATGTGCATTATAATCTAGTCCCATCATCTATTTCTCTGTGATACTCATCTTCTCTCGCCTCCGCTCGTACAACCTAACAGTACAGAGAATATACTAGTTCACTTATCCGTACTGGTCTCCGCTTGGTCATCTGCTCTCGCCGGGCAGTTTCTCCCACCCAACCATGCCTATGAAACACTTTCATTTTCGCCGGGTAGAGTAGCATATATTTGTAGCCGGCCTTGCGTAGTATCTGATTGATCGACACATAGTTCAACCGTTGCTGTTGCACCAGGAAGGTGTAGTCCGAGTACGCCGTGACCATTGCAGATGCTCTGCTTATCGTCCCCCCTTTACGAAAATGCTCCAGGATCCTCTCTCTGTCTTTATAATTCAATATGTTGGTGATGATCGGCCGTGGCGGGGCTCCCAGTGGCGGCCTCTTGATAAGGGCCCTATTCAGTCTCTCCACAGTGAACCCTTGGGAGAGTGTGCCACTCACAATCTCCTACAGCAGCATATTCTCAGTATAGTTTGTCGGGTCCGATCCTTCTTCTCCTTCTGGGAGCCCCACAATGCACATGTTGTTTCTGCGTGCGCGCCCTTCTGCTTCCTCTGCCCTGTTCTCCAGGTTGCGTACTTGCTGTTGCAATGTGTACACTTCTCCAGCATGGGGTCTGGCATGGATTCACATGCTCATGAATATTCCCTGTCATCAGGCTGGAAATCCTCGGCAAAGAAAAAAACATTTTCAGTTTTGTTTCTGAACGGGCTTTCTTAGTAGTAACCAATCACTGGTCTCTGGGTCATACTGCCCCCAGCCAATGACTGCCCTCTCCCTAAGCCCCTGCCCTGGCAGCCATCCTCAGATTTGTACTGCACGTTCAAGTGTTGGGAGTCCTCGTGCTATAGCTCTCGAGCTTTTACTGCGTTTTGCGATTTTTCAAAGAGTTTAATCTCATTTTTCGGTCAATCGAGCCTCAAGCTCCACCGTTTCTACTTCCGATCAACAGGAACCCGTTTTGGAATTTTCTACACCCCTCAAGGGCGAAGTTTTCGTCGAGTTATGCTTCTTGGAGGATTCCAGAAGACCTTGAGGCCTAACCCGTGGACATGGCCCAGGACAAAGGAAGCTCGATGCCACGATCCAAGCTGTTCAGGAACTGCCCTGGATGAGGATTGCAGAATTTCTTCAAGGAGGACAAGCATTTTAGATGCCTCTACTGCCTGCACTAAGACAAAACGCACGTGGAGAAGGACTGTGCGTTCTGCAAGAACATGTCGGAACGGACCATGAAGGATCGGCCGATCCGCCTCACCAACTGGCTGGAAGGGAAGAGCCCAGCGGTAGGTGAGAAGAAGAAGAGGTCCGAGCGGTCTTCTAAGTCCTTTGAGGGCACTGTGGCGACGGGGGCCCAACAAAAGGCTAAGTACTGTGCCAGGCAGGGCGCGCTTTCACTGACGCCATCAACCATGAGCCAACGCTCTGGCTCGGGGAACAGAAAATCGGAGATCCCGGGTAAGCTTCTGGAGAAGCCCCGGTCGATCCCGACGGCAGCCGAGGGGGAGTGAGGCGGTGAACCTCCCCCCAAGGTGAAGGCCTCAGGCGTGCCTAAAGTAGTGAAGGGCTTGATTCACCCAGCTAAGGCTCCTATCGAGGGAGTCGTGGCGGCCCTGGCAAAGCCTGTGGAGGCTCCCCCAGTGGAGGCGACCTCTGGGCCCAAAGTTTCCCTGCCACCGCGGAGGGAATCCTCTTTCCAGCCCATCGATAAGACCCCCGTGAGAACCCCAGTGGAAAACAAGGGGGGGTGGTGGCCATCACGGACACGGATACAGCCTCTGAAGAGGAGCTGGCTGGAGTCGTGAAGATCCTCAACAAGTTCGAGGAGGTCCGGTCCCACGGGAGGGATCTGTTAGGGAGAATTTTCTGTTAAGGCTGAATTTCCTAACCTAGTGAGTCCCCCAGCAGCTTTGCTGGATTTTTGGGGTTTATTTTTTTCTCCTGCCAAGAGTGAGACTCTTTTACCCTCACTCTTGGGCATGATTTGAGTGTGTTTCTTTGACTCTAGATGTGTTTAATGGGTTTTTGGGGTCTTTTACTCCATAGGGCTTCATTTGTTTTTGTGATGTGTTACACAGCACCCTCAGTGCAGTAACACAGGGGTGTCATAGTGACCCCCCAGTATAGACTCCATACCCTGGGACTGACTACTGTCTCCTAGGGCATGTAAAGTCACCATTGACTTTACTAGTCTTGAATTCTGAACAGAACCAGTACAAACCATCATATTGTGGACGTACTGGTTGGGGCAATTCGATTGCCCCGGGGTCTGTTAGTCGAGGGGGCACGTATCCGTCCCCCCTGATCGAGTTTTGGCTGGTGGCAGTGGATACTACTTTTTATATTCAACCGCAAATATTTCTCTATGGGATTTTCCCATTGTTCGAGGCTACTATCTTTAATTATTTAATTACGATAGCCTCGAACATACCGCCGGTTTATTTAATTATTATTAATTCTCCGGTTGGTATTTTTTGCCAAAACCCGGTTCTAAAATGGCGTTTCTGTGGCACTGGGCCGTCGCCCAGGGGATGTTTCTGGTGCCCTTCCACCTGGCAGGAATAAAGAACACCATTGCAGACTCGCTCAGCAGGGAGCTGCGCTCGTGCCACGAGTGGGAGCTGCAGCAGGATTAAGTGGATCGACTATTCCAACGATGGGGCAGTCCCAGATCGACCTATTCGCGACGGCAGCAAACACCAAGTGCCGGAGGTTTTCCAGCAAGTTTCCCCAGCCGGGGAGCATGGGCGATGCCTTCTCATTCCCCTGGGACGGCCTGTTCCTGCACGCGTTCCCGCCGTTGCTGCTGCAACTCATCAACCAACTCAAGAGGTCGCGGTGCAGGAGAATCCTCGGCGCACCGGCGTGGCCAAGACAGATCTGGTTCCCAGACCTTCTGGACTTGTCAGCGTCCCCCCCAGTCAAGCTGACGACGGACGCGGATCTCCTCTCCAGAGAAGGGGGCGCCAGCCTCCATCACGTTCCAGGGTCGCTGAACTTGCAGGCCTTGCTCCTGCAGCACTAGAGTTTGGAGGGTACGATATCCCGGCGGACTGCAAGGAGGTGCTTGCAAAGGCCGGGTGTCCTCAACTCTTAAGTGCTATGGACATAATTGGAAGAGGTTCTCTGTCTGGTGCGGCGCACAGAAGATTAACCCTCTGCGGATCACGGCCCTTCAAGTGCTGCCGTACTTATTGTCGTTGGCCAAGGCGGGGCTGGCCCATGCCTCCATCAAAATCCATCTGGCGGCTATCTCCCACTACACCAGAACTCTGGGGCGCTCATCTCTGTGGTCCCATCGCTTGGTGAAGGAGTTCATGAAGGGACTGTTCCGATCGTTCCCGCCGGTGAAAGCTCCGGCCCCGCCGTGGGAGCTCAACGTGGTGCTGACCAGGCTCATGGGGCTGCCATTCGAGCCTCTGCATTCTGCACCATTGAAGTTATTGTCGTGGAAAACAGCGTTTCTTGTGGCCATCACCTCCGCACGACGAGTGGGAGAGATGCAGGCCCTCTCCTGTAAACCTCCATACCTGACTTTGGACGAGACGAGGGTGGTGCTGAGGACGCACCCTCCTTCATGCCCAAGGTGCCGTCGGACTTCCATCTTAACAAGCCCTTGGTGTTACCTGTTTTCTTCCCGTCGCCTTCGTCGCCGGCCGAGAGGACTTTGCACTCGCTAGATGTAGCTATAGCGCTGAAGTTCTACGTGGACCGCACAAAGAGTTTTCGGAAGACATCACAGCTATTTGTGAACTTTGGACCTGTGAACCAAGGGAAGGCCCTCTCGAAGGCTTCCATTCCCAGATGGCTCTCTGGCTGCATCATGCACTGTCATCGGTTGGCAAACCGACCGTTGCTCGGCCGTCCGAGAGCCCTTTCGACCAGAGCGATTGCTGCTACCACAGCGTTCCTATCTGGTGTGCCCCTGCTGGACATCTGCAGGGCTGCTACGTGGAGGTCGACGCACATCTTCACGAGATTCTACTGCATCGACCCGGGATTCCAGGGAGGAGTCCAGAGTCAGCTAAGCAGTGCTGCACAACCTGTTTGCCTGAAGGTGGGCCTGGTGAGGAGGTAAGGGATGCTTAATGTTGAGTTGATGAAATGCTTAATGTTGAGTCTTGCCACCTCCCGTGGTTGTGCATGTGTGTACTGCTATGTATTATTGTATTCATGAACATGTGAATCCATGCCAGACCCCATGCTGGAGAAGGAACAAGTTACTTACTGTAACTGTTGTTCTCCAGCATGGGTCTGGCATGGATTCACATGCGAACCCTCCCTCCTACCCCTCTGCGGCTCTTCACTTGGTCCTACTGCCACTTTACGTGCTACCAAATCTGAGGATGGCTGCCAGGCGAGGGGCTTAGGGAGAGGGCAGTCATTGGCTGGGGGCAGTATGACCCAGAGACCAGTGATTGGTTACTACTAAGAAAGACAGTTCAGAAACGAAACTGAAACTGATTTTTTCTTTACCGGGGAATATTCATGAGCATGTGAATCCATGCCAGACCCATGCTGGAGAACAACAGTTACAGGTAAGTAACTGGTTCCTTCTTTGGCATTGGCGGCACACGTGGTTGTGTTGGCCTTCACGTCTTTTAAGAGTTCTCCTGTGTGCTCAGCCAGCGCCCTAACATCCTGCCGCAGCAGATTCATCTCCACCGCTACAGCGTCAATCTTATATTCAAGCGAGGTCTGCAGTTCGGCGATAGCTGTGTCAAACTTGCACTCCCATGATGTCTTCAGTTCTGCAATGGCTTCCAGGATCTGTTGGTCTATGCGTGTCGAGATTGCATCCTCTTTCGTACTGTGTTCTTTTGTTTTAACCGCTTCTGTTACTTGCCCTGATTTTGCTAACTCATCCATTGTCAGGTGCCTTTGATTTGTTTGAATGCCATGTTAATAGCTGAAGGGGGTCTCCCCATATGGCGGATCTCCTGACTCGATAATTGTGAGCCGATTTTACTGTGACTTTCACTTTACACCAGTAATGCGCACCCTGGTCCTCCGTCTACAGCGGTGGTAGGCTAGTATGATTTTCTCACTGCCCCTACACGTGGTGTCGATCTCCGTTAGGCGTCACTTGTGGATCCCCAACATCCAGCTACTGCGTCACTCGTTCCTCCGTCTTGTAGTGGCTATGCTGACACACACCACCATTTTCACATAAGCAGGGTTGCTGCAATCTGCACCGTTGCGTAGTGCCACTCTTGTCCCCTATGCAGCCAGTAACTAGCTTTGTGGACCGCATAGATTCAGCCGTGTTACACCAGTTTTTGTCTTCCTTTGGTTTCGCAGATACTGGTTTCAGTGGCAAGGCCATACGTTCTCTCACCCAACCACTACCACCTTTTGCGTCTCTCCCAGTACAATGTCTCCGTTATGTGGTCACTGTATTAAATTACAACCCCTCCATCCTATTGTATCACCTGTGGCTGATTCTGACACTTTATTGTGAGAAAGCATCCCTTATCAGCTTTATGCTTGATGTTCCTATGGGCTGTGCTGCCGGGCACGTCTCCAGGTGTGCTTACTGTTTTAAATCCAGCTTTTAACTCTCAGTAAAACACCTCGCCGAGAGTTTAAGTAGGACTTTCTGGTTCATATGCGCTTCCGTCTCTTGGGGCCCCGATGTTCGGGTTTGATCGCTTCTATTGTGTTCGATCTGCTCTGGCGTGTATGGGCTTCTCGACACTGAAGCTGCTTCCACTTGTGCAATTCGGCTATTTCAATGCACAGTGCGTGTTTCACTTTTTCGAACTCTGAGTCCTTCAGTTCCGAGCCTCGTGGAGACTTGTTTGTCATACGCTCCTGCTGTGGTGTTCGTTCTCAGTACTGTTGCAACTCTGCTGCCACTTTGTATCCATCTGTCGCTTTAGAAGGCTGCCCTTTGTTGGCTGCGTATCCGTTTAGGCATAAAATCCACACTGCGGCATCAGCTATGGTTGCCTCATGGGTAGCTGGCACTGGTAGCTTAAGTCTGTTGTGTGTGCAGCACGTCTCACTTTTCCTTAAATTTAGAACCCACCGGATGTGCGTGGAGCTTCGTCTGGTTGAACAAGTGCTTCCCTTATTTCGCTCAATTCACATTATTCCATGCTCAAGGGCGCCCCTCTCCGCCCGTCCACAGCGAGGCAATTCTTTTGTTTTCAGGGTCGCATTCGTATCACAATGTCTGTTGATTTCACTGTTTTGTAGTTCATTTCCTATTCTCACAGGATCATTTGCAGTGGGGATCTGTTTGTTATCGAATCGTTGCGCTGTCGGCGGGAGGAGTATACTTCTAACATGTGTGCGCCTCGATGTCAGGGCGCTATATTCTCTGCTTCCCTAATTCCGCCCCCATTGTCAGCTGTGTTGAGTCTGCACTGGTCCGTGCATTCCCTTATTCTTCAGCCCGCTCCTCGCTTGTGGGCAATGTTCCGCTCAGCTCGCAGACCTGCGGGACCATCTTTTCTTCGTTGTTCGTTTCATTGGTATCCACGTCCTTTGTCATAGTGCGGGCGACATTTTCTTTCCAGTCGTCCCCGGACTCTGTCTTAATTGTGTGCATGGACATTGTTCTCCGTTTGTAATCTCCTTCGGAACATAATCCTTCTGTTCACTGCATGTTCCGACAGCAGTATCTTCGTTTTTCGTTCCAAATGCAGCAGTTTTAACCGCTGTGCTGTCTAGGATTTTGCAGGATCAGCGTGAGCTACAGGAAGATACGTCCTATCGCATGGCTGATTAGCCACGCCTCCTCAAGGCTCACTCTAACTTTGTTACTTTATGTAGAGGTCATACACGGGGCTCCTCTCTTCATTGCGCGATTATGTCTTCCAGAAGACATCAGCCATTCTTTTCTCTTTCCGGCCCTGCCTCATATGAATCCCAACACAGTCACAGTAGGCTTTAGTAGTTTCCTCCTTCCCTGGTCTCATGTTCCCTCCTTCCTATTGGGCAGTTCTACTCACGTCTCCTGTTTCTGTAATTTAGAGCTAGTACAGCACAGCGTTGGATGTTACCACCGCTTCTGCCCTGCACTCCGTTGTGAGAACGTATCACTTTAAAGGAAAAGTAGGCTCTTTTCTTGCTAGCTATCTGCCATTCACAGGCCCTGGGTCTTTTCTTACCTAGAGTTATATTGCATTGCAGTGATTTCCTAAAGGCGAGGAACCTCCGAATCGGACTCCTGTTCCTCTCTTGTTACCCGGAACCCTCGCTCTCCAGCAGCCCAGCACAGGGTTTTCTCCCCCACTAGGGTTTCCCTGGAAACCTCTCTTAGCCCCTTCGTGCTGGTAGGGGCTTGGAGAGGTGACTAGGTAAATTCTCTACACTTCTAGCCACACCGCCTGGACCAGGTTAGTGTTTACCAATATCTGTTATGTTATGTTATTTTGCATTTATATAGCGCCTTATATACCATTGGTATGGTCTGAAGGCGCTGGTAGGTTGAACGCCCTTGGGAACTGAAATATCAGTAGAGAGAGTAGAGAGTCAAAAGATGCGTGTGAGCGCCGGGTATGTGTTCAGCTCGTGCGGTATCAGTGTAATAGCTGCATGCTAGCAGTAGGTGTGGTGGTTGAGAGGTCAGGAGTATGTGTTTGTTCTGGCAGGATTTATCCAGAACGGATGTGGCTGCGTTAGGCCTGAGGAGAACGCCTCGCTGGGGGATGTGTAACCAGCAGTGATTACTTTAGAGTGATGTGGAGTGAGTGGCGAATGTTGCTATGAGAACAGTTATACCGAATGGTGTCATAGTATCTCTGTGTTCTAGTTGAGTGGTGATGTAAGGAGAGAGTAAGCGTGTTGGTGAGATATGATGGGATTATATGCCCTTTCAGACATTTCTAAATTCACATAGAGGCTATTCGCAGGGAGGCTATCGGGCACAATTCTAAATTCACAGAGGCTATTGGGCCAGCTTCTAAATTCAACTTTTCACAGAGAGGCTATTGGGCACACTTCTAAATTCAACTTTTGACAGAGAGGCTATTGGGCACACTTCTAAGTTCAACTTTTGACAGAGAGGCTATTGGGCACACTTCTAAATTCAACTTTCACAGAGAGGCTATTGGGCACACTTCTAAATTCAACTTTTCACAGAGAGCCTATTGGGCACACTTCTAAATTCAACTTTTCACAGAGAGGCTATTGGGCGCACTTCAAATCCAACTTCTCAATGCATTTCTAAATTCAACTTTCACAGAGGCTATTGGGTATAATGTTTAAGTTCAACTTTCACAGAGAGGCTATTGGGCATACTTCTAAATTCAACTTTTCAAAGAGAGGCAATTGGGCACACTTCTAAAGTCAACTTTTCACAGAGAGGCTATTGGGCAAACTTCTAAGTTCAACTTTTCACAGAGAGGCTATTGAGCATAGTTCTAAATTCAACTTTCACAGAGAGGCTATTGGGCACACTTCTAAATTCAACTTTTGACAGAGAGGCTATTGGGCACACTTCTAAATTCAACTTTTCACAGAGAGCCTATTGGGCACACTTCTAAATTCAACTTTTCACAGAGAGGCTATTGGGCGCACTTCAAATCCAACTTCTCAATGCATTTCTAAATTCAACTTTCACAGAGAGGCTATTGGGCATACTTCTAAATTCAACTTTTCAAAGAGAGGCTATTGGGCACACTTCTAAAGTCAACTTTTCACAGAGAGGCTATTGGGCAAACTTCTAAGTTCAACTTTTCACAGAGAGGCTATTGAGCATAGTTCTAAATTCAACTTTCACAGAGAGGCTATTGGGCACACTTCTAAATTCAACTTTTCACAGAGAGGCTATTGGGCACACTTCTAAATTCAACTTTTCACAGAGAGGTTATTGGGCACACTTCTAAATTCAACTTTCACAGAAAGGCTATTGGGCACACTTCTAAATTCAACTTTTCACGGAGAGGCTATTGGGGACACTTCTAAATTCCACTTTCACAGAGAGGCTATTGGGCACACTTCTAAATTCAACTTTTCACAGAGAGGCTATTGGGCACACTTCTAAATTCAACTTTTCACGGAGAGGCTATTGGGGACACTTCTAAATTCAACTTTTACAGAGGCTATTGGGTATAATTTTTAAGTTCAACTTTCACAGAGAGGCTATTGGGCACACTTCTAAATTCAACTTTCACATAGAAGCTATTGGGCACACTTCTAAATTCAACTTTTCACAGAGAGGCTATTGGGCACACTTCTAAATTCAACTTTTCAGAGAGGCTAATGGGCCCACTTCAAATCCAACTTCTCAATGCATTTCTAAATTCAACTTTCACAGAGGCTATTGGGTATAATTTTTAAGTTCAACTTTCACAGAGAGGCTATTGGGCACACTTCTAAATTTAACTTTCACAGAGGCTATTGGGAATAATTTTTAAGTTCAACTTTCACAGAGAGGCTATTGGACACACTTCTAAATTCAACTTTTCACAGAGAGGCTGCTGGGCACACTTCAAATCCAACTTCTCAATGCATTTCTAAATTCAACTTTTCACGGTGAGGCTATTGGGGACACTTCTAAATTCAACTTTCCCAGAGAGGCTATTGGGCATACTTCTAAATTCAACTTTTCACAGAGAGGCTATTGGGCACATTTCTAAGTTCAACTTTCACAGAGGCAATTGGGTATAATTTTTAAGTTCAACTTTCACAGAGAGGCTATTGGGCACACTTCTAAATTCAACTTTCCACAGGAGGCTATTGGAGATTCCATCTAGGTGTGGCATATGCTAGCAATCACATTTCTGCCTAGATTTGGGCAGGCTAGTCTGTGTGGTTTCTCGGGCTATGGTACTGGTTAACATTAGACTGCAGGCCATTGAAAGGTAGGTTAGAGTGGCTGGAGCTTTCTGGGGTGGAGTAATTGCTCTACCCCCTACTCATGCCAGCACTTACAGTTTTCTGGTTTGCTGTACTGGTTATTGTGTTGGGTAAAGTCTTTCCAGGCATAATGATTAGTCAATATGGAAATAGCCTGAAGACAGATTTGGAAAATGCATGATGTTTTAAAAAAAAATTGGAATTAAAACATGCAGGCTGGATTTGTACTTTGTGGTAAGCCACTAAAGACAAGCCATTGTATGAAACGGGAAGCGCAAGAAGAAATCTTTCATTTCAGAAACGCAGTTAGCACAGTGAAGAAAACACACAGAGGAAGTCGGGTGATGTGAGTGGATCTAACCATGGGGAGGTGTTTCCTTGATTGACAGAGGGATCTATTAAAAATGGTGTTGAATGAGGGAATAGGCAGATACCTTTGGGCGCTGGGAGACGAGGTGACAGGGAGCTGGCAGGCAAACGGAATCCAGTGCTGGGGGCTCTTTGATGTTTTTGCACGTCCTTATCTAAGCGACCCTGGATGGAACAGGCGAGGAGGCTGAGGAAGATTTCCATGCCAAGCTGAGTCAGAAATATCGCCAACATATCTGGGTAAATATCAGTCTATGTGAGGAATTGCTGGACTGACTGTGGTCAGTTAGTCAGGGAAATAGGTCACTTCATTTTAAGTGCTTTCTATGTTTTAAATGTGCAGGTCATCCCGCATTTATGTGAATGCTATTGCTGTGTTTTGTTTTCCTTTTTCAAAGTGTATTTCTTGCCAAGTTCCACGTTTTCAAGGATGGTTGGTAAGACTGCTTATTTCAGAAAGTCAGTGTAGTATGTTTGCACTGTGTATATCTGTTATGTATGATAACAATAACACATTGCAAAGTGTAATCTTTGTGCATTTGTGCTGCAGTCAGTCATTTTATTTATTCTGCACAAAGAGATGGGTGCGCGATAAGAAATATCTCAAAGTGAAGTAACTGTTGTGAACTGCCTAGCTAGAGAGAGAGTGAATGGAATGTGTGGTATTTCAATTTACCTGCTTTACATTGTCAAGACTCACCCAAAAGGGTGTATTGTGGTATTGTACATAAGATACCACAAGGTAGCAATAATGATTCATCCCGAGTGTACTAAGTTCAGTATTTTGTTTGTTGCGTGACCCTGGTGAACAGTTACTAGGCAATATTCTAAAATTAGTCTCACCACCATAAAAATACCCCAACGAGTTACCACAATATATTGCCACTATAATATTACCATGAAGTAATGGGTATAATTCCAAAAAACATATCCAACAATACCCAACATTCCCAAGAGTAAAACTGAGTAATTGGTAGGGCATTCCAGCACATTACCTTTGTGGGAGTTTGGGCTATGGAGCTCATGTCCTAATGAGCCGGAACGTGAATGGAAGGCATAAAAACCTTGAGTACTGCTTTAATGCCTTCCATTCATGCCACGGCTCATTTCCAATAATTTGTATGGTGGAGAGGAGGGGTGGAACGCAACTTCCGTTTCCGCCAACCCCCTTTTTCTCCGCCATACAAATACTCCAGAATTTGCGCCGACATGGGTTTTCACGTTGGCGCAGTTGACGGAGATCTCTATGAGTTCCATCTGCTCTATGCACCATCACAAAGCAGGTGGCCCCAATAGGGATCAATTGTGCACGCTGCCTGCCATGCTAGTATGGCAGACAGCAAGTACAATTAAAATTAATGTTCACAATTGAAATTAAACCCTGCCGGACATGCAAGAATATCAGTCAGGTTTTAATTGTAATTGTGAGCACCGCTTGCCATCAGGGCATTGCAACCAGTGATCACACATGTAAATGATGTCTGGTATGCAAGCATGCCAGGCAGCGTTTACAAAGTGTGTATGCCGACTTTTGCCCTGCACAATTGCACTCCGCCATGCAAATTATGAAAATAAGGCAGGGGGAACCGCCTATTGATTGATTGATTGGTTTAATTATGTGCCTCTACACAAGTGTTTCGAAGTGCAATACGGCAAGGGTGGGGGGAACAAGGGAGGACAAGACAAACCATCGTACTAGGCCTAGTGTCATTTAGATTGTGCAAGTGCGCAACAAGGAGTGCCGGGGAGGGGTACAGGGAGAAGTGCACCCAGAGCAGCAGGGCCCTGAGTTAAGTGCAAGGAAGGCCGGGACTACAGGGTGCAATCCCAGCCCGGTAGTGCAAGGTAAACCAGGCAGCAGTGCAAGGTGGGCCAGGCGGCAAGTGCAGGGAGACTGGTCGGGGGGAGGGGGCTGGTGTCCTGTGCGACTCAGAGGACACCAAGAAGTCATTCAGCAGATGGAGCAGGAGCAATGGTAGGTTAGCAGGGGAGAGGGAGAGACAGAGAAGAGGAGAAAAGGAAGGTCTTGAGGAGTTCCGGAACTTAAGGAGGTCCGGCTCAAAGCAGAGAGAGGCAGAGAGGCCATTCAAGAGGGAGGCACCTGCAGAGGAGAGAAATCTACCCCCCATTCTCTGCTTGGAGAAGCGATTTACCCGCAGAGAACTAGAAGTAGATGAGCGAAGGGCTCTAGGAGGAAGGTACTTAGGTTGAGAGAGAGTAAAAAGGAAGTGAGGGCCACGACCCCAGAAAGCCTAGTGGACGATGCAGAGCGTCTTAAGCTTCGTCCTTGCAGCTACCGGGAGCCAGTGGAGGGATTTCAGGGCCGGAGAGATGCGGTCCCTGGGTTTGAGGCCAAGAATGAGTCTTGTGTTCCTGTTCGGGATGAGTTGAAGAGGGCGAAGAGTAGAGTTGGGCAAATTGAGAAGGCGGATGTTGCAATAGTCCAGCCTAGAGAGAACCAGGGCTCTGGAGACAGTGAGCTTCTGGGGGAAGGTGGCAAAAGGGAGCTGCAGCTGGTAATGGGCCTTCTTAGCAAGGTCTGTGATATGTAGAGAGAAGGGGAGTGTGGAGTCGAAGGTGACCCCAAGGGTTTTTGCCTCACAACAGGGTGAGGGCAGAGGGCCTAAGGAGGGTGGCCAAAGCTAGAGAGGAAAAAGGGGAGCAGGGGTCCCAATAAGGAGGATCTCGGCCTTGCTGGCATTAAGGCAGAGATCGTTCGAGGCGCACCATGCCTGAATAGCGGATAGACAGTCGGGGATGAGCGAGGAGGAGGCTTAGGGTAGCCTGACAGAGCTGAGTGTCATCTGCATAACACTAACAGTTGGAGGAAAAGGTAGAGATTGGGAGGGCGTAAGGGGCCAGATAGACAGTGAAGAGCCAAGGGGAGAGGGTAGAGCTCTGGGGAACACCACATGTGCAGAGAGGGGTGGTGGAGAGAAAGGACCCAAGATGAACCTGGGAAGGTCGTTCCAGGAGGAAGGTGGGCAGCCACGCCAGAGCCTAATCCGTGATGCCCAGGGTCGTGCGGAGACGAGAAATCAGCATGTTGTAGTTGACCGTGTAAAATGCAGAGGAAAGGTCGAGGAGAATGAGGACAGAGGGAGAGCTAGAGTCAAGATAAGAAAGCATATGTTCATGGGTGTTCAGAAGTGCAGTTTCCGTGCCTCAGGCTGCTCTAAAGCCAGACTAATGGTCATGGAGACAACCAACAGATTCAGCATGGAGGGTTAGCTGGAAGATAGCTAACTTCTCCAGGAGTTTGCCCAGGAAAAGAGTGATAGAGATCAGGATGATAGTTTGCCGGAATGGAAGGGTAAGTAGAAGGAATTTTAATAGGGGGTGCACAAGAGAGTGCTATGTGTATGTCAACCCGTACCGGTTCTCCGCCGCCAAATTGATCATTTTAATAAAATGAGCTCCTATGGGTCTTGCCAGCTTGCTTTTATGGTAATTGAAAATGTTCAACTCCTTAAAGTTGATTGGACTTACAATACAGGAGGATAGCTCAGTAGCAATGTGCTCGCCTTGGTAGATGACACGGAGCACCACAGGTTCGATACCCGGGTCGCTCTTAGAAATCTCTGGGTAAATAACCCTTCATATCATATATTATCATACATAGGAACATTTTGAAATTTGTGGGTTATACAAATAGATTTGCTGCTGTTATTTGATGTATTGTTTCACAGTAAAAGCTCAACCTTGAATTTAAAATTGAATTCATGTAAAGGTTACTTATAAACATAACTGTTATGCATTGTGTGGCATATTTCGCAGGTCTCCTGGTAGTCTTGAGTGTGCAGCTGAATGTCCTCAAATACACATGATAAACGCTGCAGGGATGCCATTTGCCGCCTCAGTGCTGGGAAACCTCTGTAAAGATGGCTGAACGGATTCTGGTCACCTCAGACCTTTCTTCTTTACAGCTGTGAAGCAGTGTGTAACTTTGTCACACAATTTTTGTTCTCTCTCACCCTTCTATGGTTTTGGGTATACTTTCACAGGTTTCTTGATGCACTTGCGCATTTAGATTTACTCTTTACCATTTTAACTTCTTTACAATCTGTTTCATGCTTGCACCATTTGGGCTGCCAAGACCTCTGAAATGTGGGGCGGGGAAGAAATAGAGCTTGCTTCTGAAAATCATTTTAATGCCCACGTGTCGGAGCGCTGTGCTTGACTTAAGCATAGGCATGCGTTTAATATTGTAAAATGATGCATCATTTTGAAACCTTACTAACGGTTTATAAAATGTATGTAATGTGTATTTTAACATAAAAGTGATTACTTAACACAGTGTATGTGTGTGTTGATAAGAAAGAACTCCAATGATAATGAGTTGCACCAACAAAATAAATGAGATTCTGGCTGTTTTGCATGGTAGAGCATTTTGGGAGCATAAGAATGACCTAAAATCTTTATATCTGTCGCATCTGTGAGAACTGAATGACTGAATCACTAAACAACTAATACATGCTGGGTTTGGTATGCGTTTCCTTTTTATTTTACACAAAAGTCACCCTAACAATAACGTTTTTGTAAATATGAAGCATGTATGCAAGTTTCGGCAGCAAAGAATTTAGCTAACGGAGTGGATTGACTGCTAACAGCTCAACATCACTCGTACTTTCCCAGAAACCATGCATTCGAGGGGATTGGGTCCTCTGACGTATTCCATATCTATGACGGGTAATCACCACAGCTGTGCTGCTTCGGAAACTTTTTTCGGCGTCTGTGTCCTGCGTCGATGACGTCGATGCGCCGTCGTCGAGGACCTCCTCCGACGTCATCCGATGTGATAAGTAGGACGCACGACGCCCGTAGCCTCAGTTCCGTTTTTTCCGCGAACGTGTTGCTTCGTGAATCTCGGTTACGCCTCGACTCTTTGGAGTTCTGTTCTTCTCGGTTCTTCGAACCTGTTCGTTTTTGTGAGAAAATCCTTCGTGTGAAGATGTCTTCTACTTCGTCTTCGACCCCACGTCCGGGCTTCTAGAAGTGCGGGGAGTGTGGGTCCAAGATGTCGGTGACGGACTCGCACGACGCCTGCCTCTGGTGTCTCGGGGAGGCCCACAACACGGATGACTGTATCGACTGCCAGTCGCTCACGTCCAAACGGGAACGTAAGAAGAAGTTGTCGGTAGGTCGGGTGTCCAAGCCCCGGAAGTCGAAGTCTGCGGGGCTTTCGACGGATGATTCGAGAGGTGACTCTCCGCGTCGTCGTTGGAAGTCTCGTGGGTCTCCTTCTAGGAGTCGGTCTCGCCACTCCTCAGCTTCTTCGAGGCATTCTCGGAAGCGCCGACAGCGGTCGTCTTCCAGGTCCTCTTCTGAGGACTCTGCCCGGCACGTCGCTTACCCCACCAGCCGTGCGACGCCGGAGGAATGGGCTTCCTTCGGGAAGAAAATGCTGGCGATTCTCAAGTCGCAGGGTACTAAGCCGTCCGCGTGGGGTCGGCCGTGAGAGGTCGAGAGACACCGCTCGCAAGAGTGGTCGGCACGAGTCAAGGGAGAGGTCCCTTTCGGACAAGGGGACTTGTTCTCGACGTACCCGTTCCAGGTCCCGGTCCTCGACGCGTTCGAGACCGTGTGCACCTGTGATGTCTTCGAGGAAGACATCGACGCCTGAGGTGTCGAGGGCGTCGACAGGCTGTCTCGAGGCTCTGGCTCCGAGGAAGTCGTCGAAGCCGTCGACGCTCAGGTCGTCGAAGGACACGCTCGGAGCTCTGGCTTCGAGGACTGTGTCGACGCCGTCGATGCCGGCGGCGCTGCATCTGACATCAACGCCGATTTACTCGACGTCGACGCCGATCCTCTCGGCGCCGATGCCTGTTCTCTCGACGCCGGCGCCGATTCACTCGACGCCTTTCGAGGCCGGGGTGTCGGAGGTACCCCGTGGCACGGGGGAACCCCCTAGGAAGGCTCTGGTTAAGAGCAAGCAATCTCGGTGCCTTCTTTTCAAAATCTGGAATATATTTCAGAGGTGGATGAGGATTCTGATGGCCTGGTTCCTAGTCAGGATCCAGATGAGATGGTCTCGGGCCATAGATAGTTTGACGATTTGAGGCAGTCACTGCATGATGCCAGTGGACTGGACACCTCTCCGGAGGTAGAGTTTTGTAGGCCTGAGCCTGGCTCTCATGCCGATTCCTCGTACCGGCGCCTTATGGCTAGGGGTCTCCGAGTACTTGGGATGGTCTGCTCCCCCAGGGGAGTTTGTGCAGGATGATCTCACGGACATCCTTGATGTTGGTCCCCCAACTGACCCGGTACTGCCGTTTCATATGGCTCTACAGAGAAGGGTGGCGGCGGCTTGGACTGTTCCGGAGAGTCTCCCGGCGGTGGGCAGGTCCTTGTCCCGAAAATACGGTCCAGCCAGTAGCGACCCCTGCTACTTGACCAGGCACCCCACTCCGGAGAGTTTGGTGGTGCAGGCGGCCACGGCCCCGGCAAAGCAGGCGTCGTACCCTACCATCCCTCCTGATAGGGACGACAAACGTTTTGATGGCTGGGCGAAGAAAGTGTTTTCTTCAGGTGGTATGGCGCTTCAGGCAGCCAACTCCATTTGTGCCTTGTCTCGTTTCACACACACTCCGTGGAACTGTGTTGCGTTAGCGGCTGAACATATTCCCGAAGGGGACGAACGGGATGGTTTCCTTGCTATGGTCCAGGATGGTAAGGATGCCAGGTGTGAGTCCGTTCAGTTGGGTTTGGACATGGCTGAATGCGTCAGCAGGTCCATAGCGGCGAGCACCGTGATACGCAGGTTTGCGTGGTTGCGGAAGTCAGGGTTTGCCCCTGATGTGCAGTCCCGGCTCCTCAACATGCCCTTTGACGGTGAACACCTTTTTGGCAGCAAGGCTGACGAGAGCCTTGAGAGGTTGCAGACCTCCAAAGCTGCAGCGAAGTCGTTGGGCGCTGCAGTTCGCCAACCTCTGCCTTTTCGTCCTAGGGGACAGCAATGGAGGGGTGGTTCCTTTCGCTATGACTCGTCCTTCAGTAAAGCGAGAGGAGCTAGCAGTCAAAGAGGCCAACGCAGGGGTACCAGAGGTGGACGACAGGGTACCCGTGGTGCCAAGGCCGCTCGGGCAGTTGCCTCTTTGCCCTCAGGTAACGCCGCAGCTGCTACCACTCAGTCATGAGGCCATGTCCCATGGTTTGCCGGTTGGGGGAAGGCTGGCGCAGCATCTTGTAGAGTGGCAAGCCATTACTTCAGATGTGTGGGTTCTGGAGATCATAACCCACAGCTACTGTCTTCCCTTTCGGCACAGGCCTTGCGACAATCCACTGGGGAACCTCTCTTTGCAGAGTCCGGATCCGCTCCTTGCGCAGGAAATTCAAGCACTGCTGGAGAAAGGCGCCATAGAACTGGTGCCTGTAGCGGAGAGGAACAAGGGATGGTATTCCCCTTATTTTTTGATTTGGAAGAAAGACGGGGGATTGAGACCCATCATGGACTTGCGCGGTTTGAACAAACTCCTCAGGAAGGACAAGTTCAAGATGGTTACTCTCTCTCAAGTTCTCCAGGCCCTTCAGTTTCAGGACTGGTTGGTGTTTCTCGACCTCAAGGATGCTTACTTCCATGTGCCGATCCATCCCAAGCACAAGAAGTACCTGAGGTTCGCGGTTGGCGACTCGCACTTTCAGTTTCGGGTCCTGCCGTTCGGATTGACCTCCGCCCCGAGGGTTTTCACCAAGCTCATGGTGGTGGTGGCAGCGCATCTCAGGCAAGGGGGGATTCACGTCTACCCTTATCTGGACGATTGGTTGACCAGGGGGAGCTCTCCCGAGCAAGTCCTGGATCATCTGTCCGTCACCTGCCACTCCCTTCACAGGCTGGGCTTCTCCCTCAATTTAAAGAAGTCCCATTTGACGCCAACACAGCGGCTCCAGTACATCGGAGCAGTGCTCGACACTTCCCTGGGGCAGTGTTTTCCTCCCCAGGTGAGGGCTCTTCACATTCAGCAGATGGTGCACAAGTTTCAGCATGCCCAGACACTCCCAGCGTTCGAGTTGTTGAGGTTGCTCGGCCTCATGGCATCCTGCATTCTTCTGGTGCCAGAGGCTCGCCCGTGGATGAGATCTTTGCAGTGGGCACTCAAGATGCAATGGTCGCAGTCCTCCGGCAGGATGTCGGACCCGGTTCAGGTGCCGCCCTCGGTCGCCCAGGACCTTCTGTGGTGGGCCGTCGAAGGCAACTTGCTGAAGGGGGCTCCATTTTGGCTTCCCTGGCCGGAGGTGACGATCGTGACGGATGCATCCCTCACGGGATGGGGAGCTCATGCCAACGAGCTGACAGTCAGCAGTCGTTGGTCTCCGTCGGAGTCCAGACTCCATATCAATCTGTTGGAGCTGAGGGCCGTCAGGCTAGCCCTGAAGGCTTTTCTGCCGACTGTGCGAGGAAAGAATGTCCTGATCCTGACGGACAACACAGTGGCCATGGACTACCTCAACAAAAAGGGGGGGGGGCAGGGTCACTTCCTCTGTGCAGGGAGGCGATGCAGCTCGAGTTCTGGGCCATCCAGCAGGAAGTTTCAATCTCGGCGGTTCATCTGGCCGGAGACGAAAACGTGACGGCGGACGCTCTGAGCAGGCAGAGCACGATCTCTCACGAGTGGGAGTTGGCTCAGGAGATTCTCCTGGAGATCTTCGCCCTTTGGGGGACCCCTCAAGTGGATCTCTTCGCCTCCAGTGTCAACCGGAAGTGCGAGAGGTTCTGCTCGCGGGAATTTCCACCAAGAGGAGCCTTAGGAGACGCGTTCGTGGTGGAGTGGTCATTCGCACTGCTGTACGCGTTTCCTCCAGTCCCCGTCATCCCGCAAGTGCTGCGGAGGTTACGGAAGTTCGGTTCCCGGATGATCCTCATTGCTCCGGCGTGGGCTCGGAGGACGTGGTACCCAGACCTTCTCGACTTGTCGATCTGCCCTCCACGTCGTCTTCCCTACCGAGACGAACTGCTCTCACGTGAGGGGGGTCAGGTTCTCCATCCGGAGGGCAGATCCCTCAATCTTCACGCTTGGCTTCTGAAAGGTTGAGGTATAAGGATTGGGACCTCCCTGAAGACGTGATGGAGGTGTTGCTCTCGGCCCGACGGCCAGCAACAAAGTCTCTGTACCGTTGCCGTTGGCGTAAGTTCTGCGACTGGTGCAGAGTTCAGAATGTGGATCCTTTTGCATGTGACATCCCCATGGTTCTGTCCTTTTTACTTTCTTTGGCCCACAGGGGCTTGCAAGTGGGTACCATTAAAGGTTACCTGCCGGCACTGTCCATCTTTAAGCGCTCGTCTGAAGAGTGTTCCTACTTTAAAATCCCTTTAATTTCACAGTTTCTGAAAGGGCTCACTAATGTGTTCCCTCCGTCGCCTTTCCTGGTGCCCGGTTGGGATTTAAACCTTGTTCTTAAGTTTCTTATGGGTGCTCCGTTTGAGCCTTTACATTCTTGCCCTTTGAGGCTGTTGACTCTGAAAACTGTGTTTTTAGTTGCGGTTACTTCCGCTCGCAGAGTGAGTGAGTTACAGGCACTTTCAGTTAAGCCACCCTTCACTGTTTTCCATAAGGACAGGGTTGTCCTTAGAGTTCGTACTTCTTTTCTTCCGAAGGTAGTGACGGAATTTCATTTGGCCCAGAAGGTTGTTCTTCCGGCATTCTATCCTCCTCCGCATCCTGGTAAGGAAGAGGAGAGGCTCCATAGGCTTGATCCTAGGAGAGCTTTAAGCTTTTATGTTTCACGCATGTCCCGGGGCAGAGTGGACGATCAACTCTTTATTGGTTAGGCTGGAAAGCGTTTGGGACAAGCTGTGACGAAACAGACTTTGTCTCGCTGGATTATTTTGGCTATCTCGGAGTGTTACCGCTTGGCGGGTAAGGACCCTCCGGCTGGCTTGCGGGCCCATTCTACCAGGGGTATGGCTGCATCTACTGCCCTGCAGAGGGGTGTTCCTATTCGCAACATCTGTGATGCAGCCACCTGGGCTTCAGTACATACATTTTTACGTCACTATTCTCTCGATTCCATCCGAGGTCAGGATCTGGCCTTTGGCAAGGCGGTACTTTGCTCTGCTATTTGATTGGCAATTCTAAATTTTGATTCTAAATTCTTTCCCTCCTCCTTGCTCTGGTACTGCTTTGGGAGTCTGTCATAGATATGGAATACGTCGGAGGACCCAATCCCCTCGAAGAACAAGTTACTTTCTTACCTGGTAACCTTCTTTCGATGGGATGGTCCGACGACGTATTCCATATCGCTCCCTCCCTACCTTCCCCGCTGCAGAATTTCTTTTGCGATTGCAGCTTACGTTCCGCAAGGCTTTGTGTCTGACTGGCAGTAGACTAATGTCACACGTTCTGGGGGAAAAAACTACAACTGAGGCTACGGGCGTCGTGCGTCCTACTTATCACATCGGAGGACGTCGGACTTCGGAGGAGGTCCTCGACGACGGCGCATCGACATCATCGACGCAGAACGCAGACGCCGAAAAAAGTTTCCGAAGCAGCACAGCTGTGGTGATTACCTGTCATAGATATGGAATACGTTGTCGGACCATCCCATCGAAAGAACGTTACCAGGTAAGAACGTAACTTGTTCTTCTAGGGTTGAGGCCCAGTCGACCACATTGATGTTTCACATATTTCTAGCAACCGTCTCATGTGTGAAGGTGCTGGAATCCAGTGAAAGGGATGGGGTGTCCAAATGTTATGTAGACAGTCATGTCCGAAAGGGTACAAACAAGTAACTATGCAAAATGTGGTGCAGATTGGTGAAACGGTGTGGAATTGTATAAGGAGCAACGCTTCGTCAAGCCACACTCAAATTTAGAGTTTTGCTGAAATCCAGGGAAAACCCAGCCACCCACACATTTTCACTTTTATAAATATAGATTGGTTGACTATTGTGTATACATTTTTTTTACAAACCTTTATTTAATGAATGTGTTTGACATTACAACAAAAGCGGTGCAACCAGCAGCCGCAACAGCAGCCTGTGCATTCTTACTTCGAATTTCAGTGAACATTATACAGAAGCGGAAAAGCATTGATTAATGCATCCAGTATGGGGGGACAAAAGAGGGACATCTTGCATTGGGTAAACATCTTTAGGGTCCTATTACGGTAGGCAAATCGTCTGTATCTTTTATATTTGTCTGGACGGACACCAGGTTGCTGTGATACAGCGGCCATAGTCCTTTGATTGACAGTTCATTGGCTGTAGTGCGGACCAAAACCCCTCCATATCTGACGCCCATGTGACTGCTTTTAGCCACTGGAGTACAGTGGGACAGACAGGGCGAAGCCACAGCAGTAAAATACAGCGGACTGATAATAACATGCGTAAACTAGTCATTTTACGAAGACCCCCTTGTATATGTTCAGATTGATGAAACAAACAATTAGCTGCAGTAGGGTTTAGCTTAGTGTTTAATATAGCTGACATAGTATCACAAACTGCAAGCCAGTACTCTTCCAACTTCGGCAACTCCAAAGCATATGTATTTAATTTGATTCACTAATGTGACATCTTGGGCATGAGGAGGGATGGGTATGTGAGAAGTGGTGCAGCTGGGTGGGGGTGTAATGGAACCGGTGTAATACTTTAAATTGTATTAGCCAAAATCTCGAGTTAAAGGAGACTTCACAGGTTTGTTGGCATATGGATTCCCATCCTTCGTCCGTGATGTGTTCCTCTAAATCCCTTGACCAGCACTCTCTGAGCTTAAACAGGGGCTTACACCCTCGGCTTCGCAATACATCGTACTATCTGGCTTCCGTCCCTCCTGTAGAGGTACCCCTCATGATGGTGTCTAATAGTGGTTCATCTGGTGGTTGTATCGAGAATGTGCTCCATATGTGTTTAGCTGCCCTGCAGAGCCTAGCGTATTGTAACCACTGCAAAGACTGCCTGCGCAGGGGCTTGATTAAGTCTCGACATTCCATGAAGGAATCCATGTTGTACACATCACCGATCACCTCATATCCATCCCTAGCCCAGCGGCATGCATCAACCTTGCTTAAAGTAGGGAATGATGGGAAAAATCCAGAGAGGCAGGCCTCTATGATACGGTCTGGGGTTATTTAATATCTTCCATATTTTATCCAATGCTAGGGCTATCACAGTTACTGGGTCAATGGCTGTTTTTTCCTTGTATGGTGGCAATACTAGTGACCCGCACATCATGGGTGCCTGCAGCGTGCCTTTTTATTTTGAAGTGAGGATGCTGTGTGTCCTTGTCAAACCAGAATGCTGCGTAGTGTGCTTGTGCTGCTACCCAGTACCGCTCGAAGTTTGGGGCGGCTAGACCCCATCTATCATAAGGTCAGGCCAGTCTATCCCATTTGAGCTGCACAGCACAGGCGTGCCACATGAACAGTTTATTGCCTTCTCTAGTGCCTGAAAAAACACAGTTCCAGACCATAACGGTATGTTGAGGAAGTATAGCTTGGGGAGCACTAGCATTTTTAGAAGTGATACTCAACCTGCAATGGTAATTGGGAGTTTTGCCCAAGTGCGTAATTTGGTGTGTAAATGAGGTAGGTATTCACCAAAGTTTTGAGCATATAGGGAGACCCTCTGCCGTGTAACTATTATTCCCAAGTACTTTATCTCTAGCAGTGACCAAGTACAACCCATTAGATTTGGTGGGGGCTTGGTTGCATCGGTGAAAGGAAAATAATTCCGACTTTGTGCAGTTGACTCGTAATCTGGACATGGTATCGAACCTATGGACAGTTTGCATTATTGGTGCCATGTGCCTGGCAAGGTTGCGTGTGAATAGCAACGCGTTATCGGCATACAGTGAAATAATTTCTGATTCCCACATGAGTCTGATACCCCTTTGCTTGTGTTTTCTACGGATAGCATCCGACATCGGCTCCATTACCATGGCAAACAGCAGCAGCGACAGCAGGCAGCCCTGCCATTTCTGCCGCATATGTTTATCAGGGGTGATAGGGTACCATTCAAATTTACTTTGGCTACAGGTTTTGCATACAATAGTTTTATCCACGAAATGAATCGCAGCCCAAAGTTGTATTTTGTTTATAATGCCCACATGAACTGCCAAGACACTGAGTCAAAGGCCTTTTGGATATCAAGGGAATCGGCTACTGCTTGTGCCTGCAGATCTATTTGCGCTAGGATATTAAAGAGGCGTCTTAGGTTTAATGCCATGGAGCAGCCAGGACCAAATCCTGATTGATCTGGATACATAATGTGTTTCATGTAAGGGGCTAAGTGCAGGGCCAACACCTTGGCAACGATTTTAATGTCCGAATGAATTAGAGAGAGGAGCCGGTAGGAGCCTTGTTGCTCAGGGCGTCTACCGGGCTTAAGTAGAATTGTAATCATTGCCTCTCTTAGTGTGGGAGGGAGTACTCCTATTGAGCAGACCTCTGACCATACTACCATCAGCTCCGGAATAAGACGAGACTTGAAGTGTTTAATGAAATTCAAACATCATGCCATCTGGGCCGGGGGCTTTGCCTGCTGGAAGTGCTTTGATGGCACGAGATATCTCTTCTGGGGTAATAGGGCTATCTAGGGCTGCCTTGGTGTCTTTGGAGAGCGACGTCGGTGGAAGGCCGTCTAGGTATTCATTTATTTCTTGTGGGGTCACTTTATCAGAGTTGGCATATAGCTCTGAATAAAAAACGTGAAATTCCTGGCTCACTCCCGCAGTGGTGTGAACCAGCGTCCCAGATGCATTCTGTATCGTTGGGACGTGTTGGCTGCCCCGAGTCTGTTGGACAACCCTGGCGATCCGCCTGCCAGGCCGTTCACACTCACCATATTTCCTTGCCAGGCTGTCCAGAAATTTGAGCTCCCTGTCCACATGCACCCGGTACTGATCCAGTTCCGCTTTTACATTCACTAGGATTTTGCTACCTGGGCTTGTCTCTTGTGTCTGTCCAAACCTGCGTATGTGGGTCTCACTCAGTTGTATATTCTCTTTGAATGCATTTAAGTATCCCATTTTTGGTTGCGAGGGCTACCCCTCGTATATATGCCTTAAAGGCATCCCAGAGGGTTGCCTGTGTGTCCATTGTGTCCCTATTTCGATTGAAGTACTCGTCACTACACCTTGTCATATCTGCCTTGAACATGGGGTCTAATAGTGATCGAGGCTTAAGCTGCCACCCCTTATTCACATTGGGAGCTTCTCCTAGTGTTAGCTGCATTGTTACTGGCCAATGATCTGAGAAAGTCCTGGGCAGTATGTCAGCACCATTCAAGTGATTGACCAGTGTGTCTGATATATGCCACATGTCTCTTCGGGAGTGTAAGTCATGCACCGTTGAATATTGCCGTGACCACGGATTCAGTGTCCTTCAAGCATCTACCATGCCTATCTCTTTAAGGCCTTCTTGTAGTAACTGGGCCGCTTTGGAGGTTGTGGTCCATTATAGTGTTAAAATAGCCCCACCCAGAGTATAGGGATCAGAGGATATTGTGCCAGCAGGTCAAGCATCTCTATATAGAAAGCAGGGTCATCAATGTTGGGACTGTATGTGTTTAGCAATAAAATATCTTGGCCTCATAACTTCCCGTGTATCAACACATACCATCCTACCGGGTCCAGCTGGACTCTTATATGTGTATAGTGAGTGGATTTGTGAATAAGGGTCATTACCCCTCTGCATTGGGTCAAAAACGTAGTGTAATAACGTTGCGGCCCCCAAGTATTGGCAAAGGCCTTGCAGCACTGAGCCAAGGCATGCGTCACCTGTAGGAACAGGATCTGAATTTTATGGCGTTTTAAGTATAGCTGTAGGCGCCATCTCTTAATCGCGTTTCCCAGCCCCCGCACATTCCAGCTCGTGAAGTGTATAGGATGAGCTCCCATTGGGACAGATCATGCTGCGTCTACTAGATGCCATTGTGTTACTCTTCAAGTACCTGTGTACGTCTTCCATATGTACCTACGAACATGTCAAACACATTTTGTATAACTTTACCCCAACCCCTCTCCCTATTAGAGGGATGATTCCGCTGTTGTGAACACCCCAACTACGTTTGCAACATCGCATGGGGGGGGCTGTGTGCCGACCGCTTCCGGCTTGGCACAGCTGGCTTCGATATTTTACAATTTTAAATACTGCTCTTCCGGTTATACAGCAGCCTGGGTAGTAGATGAGCTTCGGTATGTATAGGGCAGACAGAGTATCTCCACCCAGGTCTCAGCCGCTTGTGCCAGTGTTTCTGTTAGGGTTTGCTGGTGGAGACTCAGAGAGGTTGTAGCGGCCCATGCTGGTCACCCTGGGAAGTGTTCATCTACAAAGCGCATGGCCTCCACAGGTAGGGTAAAAAACGACACCTTGTTGTTGTGCTCAATGTGCAGCTTGGCGGGAAAGAGCATGGCATATTTTACGTTGTGTTCTCTGAGCCTCTTTTAAAGGATTTGCGATCTTGCTGCACTGACGCCGAAAGGTCTAGGTAAAGGTGGATTATGCTAGAGCCCAGTAGTAGCTCGCCTTTTGCCCTGCGGCACGAAGCAACGTGTCCCTATCACGGTAATTTAGCACAATGATAATTATCGGGTGTGGAGGGGCCCCAGGTTTGGGTTTAGGGGCCAATGTGCGGTGGGCTCGTTCGATGGCGAAGTGCAGTGACATCTTTGGACTATCTAGTAATCAGTGCTCGTTCCACATATTCTTCCATTGGTCCCTCCACGTTATCTTCAGGTATCCCAATAATTCTGAGGTTGTTGCGGCGAGACCTGGATTCCAGGTCCTTGTTCTTCTTGCCGATGCTCTGGACTTGTTTCGGTAGTGCGGTGAAGTCTGCGTTGAGTGTAGTCACTTTCTTTTCAGTCATGCTCACCCTTTTTTCGACTTTGGTAATTTGTTTGTCAGTTTTGTCCATCTGGGTTTTAACTGAGCAGATTGTGCCGCTCATCCAGCTTAGATTATAGTGTGGTAAACCCCTCTCGCATGTACTCCATCATGCGCTGGAGTTTGCTGGGTCTTTGGTGATCAATGCCTTCGCTGGGTGGTTCACTCATGCCCTTCGCTCCCTCCACCGCCTTAGTTGCAGTCCCAGTGATGATGACCCATTGTGTATAGTATGCGGGGGGGGGGGGTTCCCATGCAGCGACGTTAAGTTGTATTGCTAAGGTTTGTAGTCACTTCTTTCTCCTCTCGGCAGTGCAGTGTTAACCATGCACTGGGGGAGTGCAATGCTTCTCCTTTGCTGTGTAACCTTCTACTCCCATTAGTCAGTGAGGCGGGCCCTCTCCACTTGCACCAGGCGCCTCGGGTCCAGTTGCTACCGTGGCCAATTGGGATCCGATCAGTGCCACCCATATTACAGCTCCTTCCGACAGCGCCCTCCTGTGTTGAGGGCACAGATGGCATGCTATTTTAGTCTTTGTATGCTGCCGGGGGTCAGTCCCTGAGGATTTTAGTCATATCTAGGGTATCCTTCTTAGCAAGTTCATGTGTCTGGCAGGTGCAACCCACCGGCGCTGCGTCCCCCCAAAGATCAGTCCGGCGGCTCATGGGGAGCCTAAGTATAACGTGTGTGCGCTGGTCAATGGGGGCTTTCTGGCTGCTGATTACTTTCAATGGGCCTCACTAGCTGTGCAACTCCGGGCTGTACAAGTCAACTCAGGTCCCACCTCTGAGCTGTGGCACAGAGGCTATTCAGATGCAATAACTGGGAGTATGGAGGCTGTCTCCAGCTCTGCCTTCCAGTATATTTCCGGCCGATCAGTGCCACTGGAGGCTTACCGGACCGTTATTCCCAGGTGGGGAGGGTCGGGCAGCGCACAGCAAACAGTCAAGGGTCGCAGGCGTGGCTCACCGCTTTATATGGTCAAGGGATTAGAGGAACCGTTTTCCCTATTCGGCACGGACCCCCGCAGCTCGAATCAGCGCTTCCACAATAAGGGACACTGGCCCTCATTACGATACTGGCGCTAAACCATGGCACTATTAGCACCATGGTTGGTGCCAGTATCGTAACCAGTCCGCCAATGTTCAATGGGGAATTACCACCCCATTCCAAGGTTGGCAGGGTGGTAATTCCCCATTGAACATTGGCCCTTCCCCATTCCCATTTTTGCCCCATAGGGCTCAATGGGACTGGGGAAGGCAGTAAGTACGGTACTGCAAATTGCGGTACCGTACTTACCTTGAGAGTCCCTTTGCGGGTCCCTACTTTAATGGCTGGTCTAGACCAGCCGTTCAGGTCGGGTCCCGCAAAGGACCCTCGTAGTAAGGCTCTAAGTGTTTAACGGCGCCGCAGCCTTTTATGGCGCCGTTAAACACTTAGCGCCAGGGTCCTAATGAGGGCCACTGACCTCGTTGCTCCACGGCAGATGGTTTTCACTCAGGGTCGTTGGGGCAACAAGCTGAGGGGGGCAGCAGATCTCGCCACTGCCGCACCGGCTCCGCCCCCCCAACCTGGAAGACGGGAATGTCGCTTTCAGTGAATGGGGCGGGGACCAGCCATCCCAGTGCCAGGTGGGGAAATACTCTGCTGTTCTGTCTGGGTGAAGGCAGGCTGCCCCAGTGCTGCACCGCCTGGGAGGATGACCGCCGCAGCCCAGCCCGCCGGCGCCACAATCCGGGTTGCCGCAGGCAGCCACGTCACCAGTGATAGGGGCTCCACAGAGAGGCTTCAGTTGGGACAGCTGTCGTGTCGCTTCACCAAGCCGGACCTCTGGGTACCCTGCAGGGATCTTCGGTTGATGTTAAGGCACCTTATTGGCAATCTGGCTGTTATAGGCAGCAACTGCAAATTGGGCGCGGGGGACCCTAAACAGAGCTCCCGAAGGTCGCTGTAGGTTGTGCAGGGCGGCACTTCGCTAGTACATGCCTCAGGTGTTCCGCCAGCAATAGCTTACTTTTTAGGTGCATCTGCAGCCCGGAAGGTATAATACGAAGCCTAGCTGTTGCACCGAATACCGGAACTTCCTTTTCAGGCCGCCATCTCTGTCGCGCGCAACAGCGCCCCCACGTGTATGAATTTTATATAAACTGGCTGATTATTGTGTAATTAGATATCTTGTTTGAAATTCATGAACATAAGTTCAAGAAGCGTTATTTCAATATGGTGTATGAATTTTATATGAATGTGTTGATTAATGTGTTATACTTTTGTGGTCAAAAGTTATTTAACTGCAAGAATAATAATACAAAAATAATAAAGTATTTCCTTAATTTCCCAAAGTTGTTGTCCCTGCAATCTTCTATTGGGGTGGCTATGCAAACAAACTGCAGTCAGGAAGGTACTTTCCCCTTTGGTAGACATTCTAGATGCAAGCTAGGAATGTAATGTCTGGCTAGTGATGCCTAGCAGATGTTTGGGTACATGTAGGTGGGTCTTGTTCATGATAGTGTTCAGCATGTAACTGCGGCTCCCACTGACAAATGAGCCCTCTTATAAAAGTAACTAGGTTGTCTAGCTTTAGAATGAGTTAATGTTGTGCTTTCTGTTACCTGGTAATGAGCTGTCCTCGTATGACACCTTTCAATCAGTCCCGGCCAAACTCTTAACAAATGGATCACCTGTATTCTTCCTGGTTTGTGGATTTTGCTGCCCTGAGATTTTCTCTGATCTCTTTATGGGCATGTCACTTCTTAGGTGTCCACACCATAAATAGGAATTGCTGTGCACACCATGACCATCTTTTGCAGTGTAACTTTGAAACAAATTGTTTGCCATGTCCTACCTTTTATGTGTGCTTGGAATCACAGGAGGTGAGGTCTTACTTTTACGTCAATATTTTTCTGTGAATTGTTTTTATTTGTCCTATCAGTATTGGAGGGCAGGATGTGGCAATGCTGAACAAGCATGGGACATTGGTCTCTAGCGTTATTATCCGTTTTGTAGGGGCAAGACATCAGGGATGTATCCTTGCAGGGGAAAATGGGGGTATGTTGGGCAAAGCCATCACAGCTGTGTACTTACAGAGGCAAATGCTGCCATGTTGGGACAAGGCCCTCGCAGGTTTATCCCTAGAGGAGCACTTGCTGCATTTTGGGACTCATCTATGCGTGGTGTGTCTTTAAGGAGCAGATTCTGGATTTTTGGGGCATAGTCATCACATCTATGCCCTGACGGGGACAAATGCTGACATTTTTGGAGCAAAGACATCATAAGATGAATGTTTCCAGTGTTAGAGGATTAGACCTTGCACAGGGGCGGGAAGAGTGGAGAGTCAGCAGTAACCACTCACTAGAATAATTCACTATAATAGAATAAAGATGTAATGAGTTGCACAGGACCACGTTAATTGTGGGGCAGTGGGAAGGAGTGGAAGTCCCTGTTTCCCAGAATATAATAAAAGTGCAAAGAGTTGAAACGTTTATTAAAAATGCAATGAAATGCAAGTACTCTCAGACACATGTGTCTAGAGGTAAGTAAGAGTCAGGGTTGAAGGACTCGTGGCAACTATGAGCCATTATCTACTTAAGCAATAAGCCCCTCGCAGGGGGGCATTACTTGAAGTGGTAATGCCCCCCCCTGCGAGGGTTTTATTGCAATTAGTACCCCGGGCCTTAAGACTGGAGCAATAAAAGCATTTTGTTTCTGTTCCGCAACGCTCTGGACTTCGAACAGAAAAAAATAGTAAAAAATGTGTCTGCCGGGGAAGGGAAAATGGACATGTAAACAAACAAAATGGCGACCATGGAAAGGGAGAAGGGAAAACACATAGTCTCTTCACCCTTTCCAATGCGGCCATTAAAAAAAAAAAAAAAAGGAAAAAAAGTAAACAAAAAGAATGGCCGCCATGGAATGGAGAGGCGTAGTCCCTTCTTCCTTTCCATTGTGGCCTGTCGCAGATTGGGAGCGGCTGCACTAACCACAGAACTGTTTCCAGCGCGTTCACTCCTGAAAAGCAGGTAAGCATGGGGGGGCCGGGGGACGGAGGTTTAGAAGACTTACCTCATTCCCCGGCAAGGGGAAATGGTGGGTGTTAAGATGAATTTCTGAACTCTGACCTGGAGGGGCAGATGTTCAGAAGGCCAGCATAGTTTCTTGGAACAGGGTAACCTCTGGACAAGCCAGACCAATCAGGGTAGTGATGGCGGCAGTCAAGACTAAGTCTCAGGAGGGGTGAGGGTGATTGAAAGACCTCAATGAGCACACAAAGCAAGGACACTTACAAATTACTCCAGACAGGTGTTATATTAAAAATATAGACACATTTATTACAAGGCCTTTGTAACATCGACCATAGCAAAGAATCACAATAATACTAAAGTAAACCAACACATCACAATCAATACAATATATATACAAGCCCAAGGGGTCTAAGGAGTTAGGAGCATGGAATATGTAGACCACCTAGATGGGGAGGAAAACAGGCAGTGCAAGTAATCATTAGGCCCAGTTCGACATCCGAAATACACCTAACTAGGAGGAAGTCTGAGCCCTACGAAGAGTGGAGCCTTATGCTCAAAAGTACCTGCACGCGCTGGTGCCAATGGACAAAAGAGGGCCTCTTCAAGGATATCAGGCAGTTCAGGAAGGTGAATGAAGGCGATGCAGAACAAGTCCCCGCTACTCAAGCAAGGCCTCCACTTGTGGGCAGAGGCAGGGTGAGAGTGCGGTATAGAGTCGCTATTTCGCAACAGCGGTAGAAAAGAAACGGGTTCCTGCGCGAGGGGCCACCGGTTGGGGTATGGACGACGCAGGCAGACCCAGACTTCTCCAGTTCAGTTCACGTTGCTGGCAGGTTCAGCTGCGATGATCAGGACGTCTCGACACCATGTAGATTCTGCGTAGCAGGATGCAGGGTCGAGGGTGTCCTAAATGCAGCGGATTGCACCGGTTGTTACCACAGCAGGGCAACACAGCAACCGCGTTTACTCTGGTCCGGGCGCACTCGTCTCACTTCAGACCTGGGAATGCCAAGTGTACGAATTCGGTGTGAGGGTGCCGTGGACGCAGAGCAAGCAGTAGACCAAGTTTCGAGGGCTTCCCCGAAACGGCAGCGGTGACAGAGCAAAGCTTCCTGCGTAAGCTGGTCAGCCCACTGGTTGGCCCAGGGAGACTTCCGAAGAGGCTTACTTGCAGGGTTTGATGAAGATGCCGGGAATAGTTGATCCCACTATTCCAATGGGTCGAAGCGCCTTTGCAGACCTTTTAGGACGATCAGATGCAGAGGGGCCTCGCAGGACGACAGCGGCTCAGGGTGCCAAACCTTCAGCGGGTCACCAGCGGTTCTTCGACTCAGCTTCTTGTTGCAGGATACTTGGCTCCTTATCCCTTGTTTGGTGTGAACTCATGAGATCGACATGATAGTGGTGTTTTTAGCCTCCTCTTATCCAAAGTTCCCTTCGTGCCAAAACGGAGAGGACCCAATGGGAGATCTGCTCACAAACACTCACACCATATGTGGACCTATCACGGACCACGGTGGTCCCAGGCATTCAGGACACTCTAGACTCTCTGGCACCCAGGATGTGTATTGGGACATCCCAGTCCACATCCTGGAGGCACACACAAGGCATGCAGAAGCCCGCGAAAGCTTTGGGGTTTCGCAGGAAAGTGCATGACCAAATAAGGACTGCCCCGGGTCGGCTCGACCTGGGGGAAGGTGAAGGGGCAAGACGGTAAGCGGACAGGACAAATAACCTCGTGGCATGGCCATTTTGGGAGCCAGGCCACCTTTTTGTGCCAAACGCGGTAAGCGCGGATAACATGGTAAAAAAGGGTTCAAAACACAAGAGAAACAATAGCTGCCACCAGTCCTGTCCGTGACACACTTGCACAGTTCATAATAAGTCCAGCGAGAGGTTTCTAGGGCCTTTGGAATGACTAGAGACCCAAGAGCGCTGTAAAGTAAGTTACAGTGCACTCTTGATTTATGTTACACAAAAGCTGCAACATGAGGAAAGGACTAAGGGAAACGAAGTCTCCCATTACTGACTGTCTCAAGGGCATGTCAGTTTCCCCATAAGAATTGAGCGAAAGCCCAGAGGAGTGCAGCGGAAGGCTGCGCTTCTCTGGCAAAGTCTAGATCAGGGTGTAAAACAGCAGCAAAAAGTTTGGGGGTTGCCACGCCACATGGAGGGAAAATTACATACAATTATGAAATCTTTCCTAACAGTGGGCGCCAGCCCTGAGGAGTCTCAGGGGGGCGGGATTACCGTCTGGTAACGGCCATGTTTTTAACCTCCCCATTGGTTGGGCAGCTGCCACCCCCCCTTTGCGGCATACTAATTGGGCATTTTTAAAACGTGATCTGCCAGTATTTGTGTGTGTGCTGTAGCAAGCCCAAACAAGCAGAGGGCCACACTAAGTATGGGGCAAATGGAGTGAGTAGCAATCCCTAGGTAAGTAATCTGCTTTTGTGTTTTTTATTTAGCCTACCACTATTAGAGCACACACAATGTGGCAAGGCTGAATAAGCACAGAGATGCGCTAAGCAGGATGCTGGTTGTAGGGGAGGGTGACAATACCAGGGTTTATCTGCTTTATTGATGCAGAGTCATCACAGGTGCATCCTTGGCAGTGAAAGTGCTTACAGTGTCAAATACTTGTATTCTAGGGGAAATCAATCACAGGTCTGTTCTTACATGGCCTAATGCTAGCTATAAAAAAGAAAAATACTTATGAATGAAAATATTTGGTGCTTTCTATAATACTGACATTTAGATGAAATATTTGTAGCTTTTTTGTGATTTTTAGTTGAACATTCTTAATATAATTAGGATGGTTGTAATGTTCATACATCTTTTTGTATTTGTAGATTATGTCTTTTCTGAACATTTTTGATGAACCTGTTTTGGGTTATAACCCTCCAGCCTCCGTTACTACCTTTCACATCCACCTCTGGAGTTGTGCCCTTGACTACAGGTAAGTAAATACTCATGTGCTTGATGATGTCTATGAGAAATATGTACTATGGCTGGAAGACAGATTAAATGCTTCTGTTAGATGGGTAATTATTTGACTATAAGGTTCCCCTGAAATTGGTCCAGTGTATGGCACTGTTACACAAAGATATCAGTTAAGATCAGACTTATCAAAGAGGGTTCTTTGTTTGGGACAGTTGAAACTTAATTTGGACTAAAACAAGGCTGCATACTGGCACTGATGCTATTTAACGTATATGTTAGTGATATTGACCAACTGTCAGCACTGCACTAACACTCTACCGGTCAAGTTGGGGTATTTAATGTTTGCAGATGACCTTGTTTTTTTTACAGGACAGCTCTGGGTTTACAAAAGAAAGTTGATTTGTTTTCTCAATATGCCTCCACCAATAATCTGCAGATCAATGGTCAAAAGTCACATTTTTTAATTATTTCTAATAAGTCCAAACCCAAAACTATGTATTTGGGTGTTGGGGAACCATAGACTGGACAGAGTGTTCTCATTGGATATCTTGGATACAATCTCACTAACACCTGTTCCCTGGGATTGTGCCCCCTATGTATCCCCACTGAAATGCCTTCATCGGTAACTGCGTAAATTCACCATTGTACCAATATTAAGATACTATACCATGAAGATTTAACCAGTTTTGCTTTATGGTCTTGATAGGTCTACAGGAGATCTAGGCAACTATTTAAATGTTTTAGAAAGCCAGATTTGGAAATAGGTGTTGGGCCTTGCTTCCACGGTACCTAATTTCATCATGAGGCATGAGTTGTGTTTAATTTCCCTTCAATAAATGTACTTGTAGAGACGGTTGTCGAGTTAGGTAAAAATCATCTTGCTGCCTCCTAATTCTCTTTATGGTGTCATGGGTAGAGTTTTTTATTGGGTCAATTAACACGTTTAGATGTAAAATGTTAGACTTTTTACAGTGTATTGGCTATTCAGAGGAGGAACCCATTAATCATCCTGGGTCTGTTAAAACTAAATTGTTCAGGTACGATTGGTTGGTAACGTTAGAGCAAATCACAACCTATAGCTTGTACAGGGAATATGCTAAATTCTCCGTAAAGGGGACGAGTTGCTATTATATTTACATCTTTTTCCTTGCAATAAGGCACACGCAATGTACCTCCGTGTTTGACTGAACCAGCTACCCACAAAGGAACAAGCTCGGTGTAACGCTCACCTGACTCCCACGGAGGCGCTGGCCTGGTTTGCGCTGCTGTGACCTCTTCTAAGGTGATGCACAGGGTTCGGAAGACGGACTGACCGGGCCCCCAAATCTTGACTGTCTGGCTCGCAGAGGTACCCTTCTGTAGGCAAAAATAGGGGATTAACTGTCTGCGGGGTAATGCAATCGGCCTCCCACTTTCCCCTCTCCCCCTCCTCGAAACCCTTCTGTGATTCCCCGTAGCGTCTCACCTTAGGGTCTGGAAGGACGAGCTCTCCATCCTGCTTCTGATGCAGGGGCGCGTTGGTATCCAGTTACTTCACTGGATTTTTGGATTGGTGAGAACCAAACTTGATTGGCTTCCAGGTAAGTTTTTTGATGAGAGATTCCCCTTGTGTCCATGCTCTAATGCGCTAATGCTAGTGTCTTTTTCCCCATAGGGCCCGGGGTACGGAATGCCGGGGAAAAGGCACCGACCCGAGATGAGAGGTGAAATCCTTTTAGAAATCAGGTAAGTCTTTAATGAGCATTTTGGTAATGTCTTTCATTCGCTCATTAACGCTGATGTCTCTTTTTTCCCCTAGGGGCCGGGGTCCGGAAATGCCAGGATGCGGCGCGGACCCGAAATGAAGAGGGAATGAACCAACTGGTAAGTCTTAACATGGAGATTTAGCTTTCCTATTCCCTTCTCTCTCTCACCTTTTGTTCTTGTCTTTTTCTCCCAAGTCGCTGGGGCGTGACTGCGAATCCGAATGATCGCTGCTGAACATGGAGGCGCCCTGTAAAGGTGAGTGGAATGCGGCGCTGCAGCGATCGACGCAATGTGCTTTTAAATAAAAGTCTTCCTTTTCAGGATTGTCGGCGAGATGTCTCCGGGATGCGGATTTAGCAGGTAAGGACTTTTCCTTCTTCTGTTCTCTTCTTCTCTTCCTTTGCAGGTGATCCAGAATGCCGGCAGGCATGGCAGAAGTCAGGATGCAGGAGCAGACACGGTGGGCGTCCAGCTGCTAGATGCAGAACAACGCGAAGCACGTGTGGCTGTTCGGGTGGGGTTTAAATAGCCTTGGAAGAAGTTCCAGGTATGTATCCTTCCTCCAATCAGGTATGTATCCTTCCCCGACCACGCCCGGGTGGTAAATTAGTCCCACAGGTAAAGTAGTTCCTTTCAGGCCTCAAGGAGGCCGGGATCCTGCAGCATGGTCTGCATCAGGTAAGTGCACCCAAGCACTCCCATAATGAGCCTGGCGCCTATGGCGCCAGGACAATGTCCAAAGGGCCCCTATATGGGGTTGCTGGGTCCTTCTCTGGGGACTGGATGTCCGCTTTCGGGGACGCAGGGCCTGAACCGGCTCCCCGGCAGCGGGCATCATGACACTCGGCTCTGGATATCCTCTCTTGAGCATGAAACTGATTGTTGGTTTTCTAAGTGTCCAGATACGATGGAAACATTGAGACACTGGATACCTTTAAATTCTATTGGAACTCGGCACTATAAGGACAATACCCGGTCTGATTTTGACTTTTCTAGGCACATATTTTAAGCTTAATTGATGTGGGAAGAGGATGATTCTCTGATACTAGCCCTGCATCGTTTTCTCTGTGAGGTCCTCGAGCTTCTTGACAAATGATTGGAAACTTGTAATAATGTTTTAATGTTTCAGTGATTCATCAGTTTTTGATAAATATTGTTGGGTGATGTTTTTATTGATTCTCTCTCTCTAACGTTATTATTGTAATTTTTGTGTATACTGTTAGGCAGAATCCTGTGCAGTTCCCTTGGGGAACACTGCAAGAAGATTAAGACTACAGGAGTAAGCAGTAAACCCAATTGGTAGCAGTCTGTACCAGCCAGATTTACCTGGTAGCTGTGGCTGAGCAGTCAGACTTCTCTCAAGAAGAGTAGGGCAGTATACAGAGGATACACAATAGGGCTAAAAACACAGAGCAAGCAAACACTGACCAGAGCTTGGTATCAAAAGTATATCATTATTTATTTAACACACACTTAAGGAATACACTAGCACTATAAATCAAAGCAAGTTCAAACACAATCAGAAAAATATACACACCTCCCTTAAGAATTATTAGACAAGTCTAAGTCAAAACACTACTATTTGTCAAAACAGATACAAGCGCGTAACTTAGATGGCACTCCAATATTTAAGTTAAAGGGAGAGAAAAAGGCAGGTCATGAAAATAAAACAGTTCCCAACACTTTTCTATGACCAAAACAAGTTAGTGAAGGCAGAGTCTACTGTAGAGCCAAAGTTCATAGGCCAGGCCCACTTTAAATGGAGCAAGATGAAATGTGCCCAAGATCACACAGTTTAGAAATGCATTCAAGTCTTTGTAAAAATGTTCAAAAGAGGTTGGGTTGATTTAGAAGGTAAAGTTAGAAGGTCTGGGGTCCAGTCCAGTTGGAAAGCCAAAGATTTAAGGGTCACCTTTAGCAAACCGTAGAAAGGGAGGCCAGGTGGAAAACAGTACCTTTAAAGTTGAGGAAGCTCCAGCGGTGGCAGTTGTTCCTGGCAGCGGTGGCAGTTGTTCCTGGCAGCGGGTGCAGTTCGTGGTTTCGACCAGGGGAAGAGAAGATCTCGTCGAGGAGGAAACTTGGAGTCGTTGCACTGCCCAGGGAAGAGACCAGCCGCGGAGTTCGTCGGTTACAAGGTGCGTTCCTTTTATTCGCAGTCACAGTGGTGACGCTTGGATATCCGGCCGCTGGGGTGCTTGGCACGGGCGATTCGACCAAGAGACGTCCTGGAAGGCGAAATGGCGAACTGGTTGATCCCACCAGCTCGGAGAAAGAAGACTCTTTCAGCAGAAGATCTTCTCTTGTCGTCGGGAAAGTGGTGAGGTCATTGCAGCAGGGCTCCACCGGTGGTGTCGTCATTGCAGATGACTCAGCTTCTCCCCTCTTCAGATTTCTTAGGTCCTGTGGCGACTTCTGAAGTTACAGTCCCAAAAGCCCTGCTTTTATGCAGAAAAACCCCCATTCAACAGCCTAGCTGTCACTCATACATGCTAAGTGGTGAGCCGGGCGGCTCACCACTGGGCCAATCAGAACAGAGTGCGACTTGAGTTGCTAAGGTAACGCAGTCCAGGGTGCCCATTCCCCCACCCACACATCCTGTGGAACCCAGACAGAGTGGCACCAGTTGGAGGTCTTCTGTGGAGAAGCCCGCCAAAAAGTGGAACAAAGGGCCCGACCTTGGTTGGAGTTACAGAGATGGACACGAACGCCATTTTAGAAAAGAGTTCTGGTGGAAAGACCCAACCAGTGATTTAATATTAAATGAATAAACCGGCGTTATCTTTAACATTGTACCAAAAAGTGGTGCGTTTAAAATCAATGGGAACATCCCATAGGAAATATTCTGGTGGAATATTTTGTGTGGTAACCACTGCCACCAGCCAGAAACTCGACAAGGGGGGACTGGACGGTGCCCCCTTGGAAACAGACCCAGGGGCAGTCGAATTAACCCCTTCAAGTACTTCCACAATATGATGGTTTGTACTGGTTCTGTTCACAATTTTGGACTAGTAAAGTCAATGGTGACTTTACATGCCCTGGGAGACAGTAGTCAGTCCCAGGGTATGGAGTCTGTTTGGGGGTCACTATGACACCCCTGTGTTACTGCACTGAGGGTGCTGTGTAACACATACACTAAAACAGATGATACTCTATGGGGTAAAAGACCCCATAGCCCATAGGCACACAATAAGTCAAAGACATACCTCAAATCATGCCTAAGAGTGGGAGGAAAAAGAGTCTCCCTCTTAGCAGGAGAAAAAAACAAACCCCAAAAATCCAGCAAAGCTGCTGGGGGACTCACTAGGTTTGGGAAATTAGCCTTATAAGAAAATTCTCCCTAACACATATGTTTTGTGTTTTATTAAATTATGAAAGGTTTTATGTAAACCACACCACAATAATAGAAAAAAGAAAGATCTGTTTCCTGATTCTTCTTTAAACCTTGCTGTGTCGCTATTTTATCTTGGAAGTGCTCGGGTGGCTTTCGTGGCTTTCTTTACTTGGTTTATTGTATTCCTCTTTACTAAGACTTATCTGACTGTTCCATTGACAGTCTCTTTCAATATTGACATACAATGGAGCGAGTATGATTGGTCCCTTGGTAATCTTTACTCTTTCTGATTTTCACATATAATGGGACAAGACCCTTGATAGTCTTCACTCTATTGATACTATTCACTTGTACTACTGGAACGAGGATGATTGTTTCTTGGCAATCTTTCCTCTCTTGATAATATTCACTGGCACTGGGACGAGTATGATTAGTCCCTTGATAATCTTCACTCTCTTGATGATATTCACTTGTTCTGAGCCAAGTATGATTAGTCCCTTGGTAATCCTCACTCTATCCTCATCCTGTCCCCTACCCGGGTCTCCCGCCGTTCCCGTCACCTCTTTTGAATTGGGTAGGCGTTGCTGGTTCTTCCCGTGGGGTCAGGTTCCAGTTTCTGGTACGACCGCTTGGGTCGTTTGCTTCTTCCTTCTTCCTCACAGGGCTCAGCTGAGCCCATACTGGTACAGTCTTGGCACTGTCCGAGGACCATTCGGTCCACCCTCTCTGGGTCATACCACCATCTCTAGGTTCTTCCCTGGTCGACAAATTGCCTCTTTATTTTCCTCGGGTCTGTTTCTTCAGCTCTTCAGCGTCCTCTTTGCTTGGGACGTCTTCCACAGCCCTAGTTCGAACTTCCTGGGGTCCATTGACACTCTTCACATGTCCTCCTTCTGTACTTATTAGGCCACATTGGGCCCTCCCTAGCGTAGACGCACAGTCCTTTGTTTCTTTCACTTGGGGACTCCTGGTTCCTTAGCCGTCTTCTTCGTCCTAGTGCGGTTGGCTGTCAACCACTATGTACTCTGCATGGTTCCACTCCTCATAACTCCTCACGAACTAGGGAGTTACTGGACGGAACAGGAGTCCTTGTACCCAGAGGGGAGTCTCTCCCTGTGGAGTTCCGCTTTCCACCACCTCTAGGGGGAATGTTGCGTAGCAGGCTCACCTTCCTAGCCTCACAGAAATGGGCTCCCCTCTGTGGAGAAGTGACAAGATCCCGTGAATCGTCACAGAGAATGAAACTACTTCTGAAAATCATGCCACTTTGTTCATTTCCTGATTATGCCTACCACACTGGATTTCCCCAGAGCGAGAAGTGGAGATTTAAGAAGAGGGCACCAGCATTGACATGGGGGGCTCAATTTATGTCCTGGTTCCATTACTAGAAATGGAGGTGACGGGTGTGCACTGCTTTATATGATATATACTAATTCTTAAATTCTGGAAGAATCTCAAATGTATATGGTACAAAAAATGTTATTAATAATATATTGAGCTCTGTGGCAAAGGGAGGCCCAAAGCACTAGTCCAAAATCAGACCAAGAGGAATACTCACAGGGAACTCCTGTGAGAACCACAGGCTCTCTTAAATGCCCTTTACGGGTTACTAGAAAATACTTCTACATTTAAAACACACTGGATATTATTGAAATCCCATTTTATGTGTGTACAAGAAAAACTCGACTGCAATATATTGACACAGTTGGTTCTTTTATTTTATTTTTTTATTGATTTAGCTGAATTATTCAACTTTTCAATTTGTGCAAAATTAACAATTTACAAAATTCAGAAATTTAGATATAGATATATAAAAATACAGAAATATAAAATTATTTGGTTAGATTACTTCTCATACCAATACTAAAACATTACGTGACATGATTCATAATTCATAATCCATAATTCATAAAGCCACAACCAGGTCAGTGCGACAGCAAGCTAGAAATTTACTATGCAAGGCTTATACCTAGTACAAGTACACATATCTCAATGCCTCGGTTTCTCAATCCACTCCTCTAAGTCGAGGGTGTTAAGAAATCTGGTTGTGGCTATGTGGATGCTCATATTTCGTGTGCTTAGGATTGTGGACCATCTATGTTCCGGTAGTATATTGGAAATTTCATGCATGTTTAACAAAATGAATATCTCTCAATTGACACAATGCTGCACATTCGGTGACAAGATGTTCAAGTGTCTATTTAACAGCTAGATTGAGACAAAATCTGCAGTAATTGTCATCTTGGTTTATTTGTTTCCGTTATGCTAAGATGTCTCGAGTCGGCCATAGATTCAAGCGTAAACGTAAGATTGCAGATCATATTCTGGGATTCGGTGCTTTACCTAAGTATAACTCTGGGAAACCAAGTTTTTTGTCACAAAAATGATGTGGATTAAAGTGTTTATAAGTAAAACAAGTTACACGTGTATCTATCCAATCCTGTATAAAGATTTTCTTTTTGGCGTGGTCAGGATTTGTGATTAGATTGTCCACAGTAATTTCCGCTACGGCCATAATTGACATCCCATACTTAGTCCATTCTTGTACAAATCGGTGTGATGAGTTAAACATGTAATTTGCTACTGTTGACAGCAAGGTGTGTGTTTGATTGTATACTAAACATTTGTGAAACAGTGCACATAGTTGCCACTGGTACTTTGCATGCAAAGAGGTGAGCCCCAGCTCATATCTTAACGAAGACCATGCAGTACATTGAGGAACTCCCAGAATCTGTCGCCAATATTTAGCTTCTAATTTTTCAAAAAACAGATTTTTTGATGGGAATGCCTGTTTCTAACCTATATAAAAGAGTTGGTGTCACTTTCTGGCGCCAAGAGTGGATGGCAGCTGTGGTAGAAAATTTGCCAAATTTATATAAGATAAGTTTGGTTTGTGATATCGCTGGGGTCACCTTGTTTGCAACAATTTTCATTTGTGTGTTTGCAGATGGTATAGCATCAAAAGCAAGACCCAGATAGGTATAATTTGAAACAATCTCTAGGTTTACATTTTTGATTTTCCAGGCCATTTTGTTGTGCCTAGAGACTTTTGGAACATATAGTACAATTTGAGATTTGTTCAAGTTTATTATAAGATCATTGTTGTCGAAATAATGTGTGATAGCTGTAAGGAGTTTTTGAAGCACGCTGGGAGTTTTTGATATAAGGACGAGATCGTCCGCATACCAGAGGGCTTGTATGGCCACATTTTTCAATTTTGGAGAATCAGAAAATTCTTCCTTAAGGGCCATTTTTATATTGTGAATGAAGAAATTAAATAAGGCTGATGCAAGTATGCAACCTTGCTTCAAGCCTTTTGCAGTTTTAATGGATGCAGATAGAAGACCCATGATTGACAGTCTAATCCTCACTGATGTTGCGGAGTGTAATGCATAGATGATATCAATTAAGCACTCTGCACATTGTGCTTCCTTCAATTTATTGATTAGTTTGACTCGTGAAACGGAGTCAAACGCAGCCTGTAGGTCAATAAAAGCAAAGTATATAGGTGTTTTATTGTAATGAGCTTGTTTTTTATTGCATTTATTGTAATAAGATGTATTGCTGTCCCCATTCCTGCAATGAAACCTGTTTGATTTGGGTCTCGTTATTGTGCAGTTTCAGTCCAACGATTAAAGTCTCTCAGCACTAAACGCGTGAACAGTTTCCCAGGAGTGTCGAGGAGGGCTATAGGGTGGTAGTTGGATGGCTCTCCTCGACCTCAATCTCCTTTTTTCAAAATTGGCACGATGAGCGATGTTCGCCATGACATTGGTATAGCTTAAGTCCGTAGGATGTGTTGGAAAATGTTGTAAAGAATAATGGCCCATTGCCTTGGGTGTTCTTTCATCATGTGATTTGCTAATCCATTCGGTCCTGCGGCTCGAGATGACGAAGATCTGATGATCCACTCTTCGATAATATCTGGAGTACATTCTAGCTTCCATGGGGATGTGAGTTGCATAGTATATTGATAAGCCTCAAATTGTCCATCTTGATATAAAGTTGTAAAGTGCTTTATCCATTGGACTTCAGTTACTCCACTTAACTGAGTATCAACTTGTTTTTGCCCTGTGGTTTCGTTTAATAGTGAGCATATTTGAGTTGTATTCTTATTGCTTATCAGGGCCATGAAATTTTCACTATCTTTTTGGAGCATAAGGCTCTTGTGCGCGCATATCCAATTTTTGTACTTGCATTTAATAGCACTCCTGGCTTGTTGTCTTTCACTCAGCGGCAGATTGAATGTTGCTCTTAGTGCTCGCCTATAGCTTGTCTTTTCCTGATGTACTTGACCATCATAAGAATGCTTGTGTTTTTGTTGGTGAAAAGCATGCATGTGATGTACATTCTTGAACAACATCAACACGTTCAGATAGGAGTCATAAATTGGTTGAGACTCTTGGGCTTGTAAGTTCTCATTCAAAGCCTTTAACTTGGCTTGCGTCCATTTGAATCTAGTTTTGGTGTTATTAATTATCAGATTTTTTGTCATCCATTGTTGTTGTTGGGGCGGAGTTTCATCTTCCCATGACCAAGTTAGAAGCAAAATGTTGTGATCGCTTGCTGATTGTTTCAGAATCTCAAATCTGGAAGCTTTCATAAATAATTCTTCAGTCAAGAATATGTAATCAATGGTGCTTATGGAGGTACCTCCCTGCCATGTCGGTTTAGACGGTATATCTCCTGGCAGAGGACCATTTGCCACATGAAGGTTCCAATCTTTCATGAAATGTAGTTCTCTCCGGTTTTCTTCAATGTTGTGCCCGATGTTTGAGGTCATGTTGTTTAAGTTGAAATCCCCCGTTATTATAGTAGCCATGATTTTAGGTGTTTTGGCTACTATCTAGATAAATCTCTATAGAAGATGTTATCAGTAATTGCTGCCGGATTTCTATAAAGATTGATTAGGGCTATATCCAAATTGCCTTTAGATATTTTTACCAGGTGCATGAAGTTATTTGGAGCTGCCCATTCTTGTAGAGTGAAACCTTTACTGGTTTTGACTGCCACTAGTAAGCCTGCCATTGGCCGTCCCTTTGCTGATTGAATAGCTGGTATAAAGGCTACAGAGTGGTCATCCCATATTGGCTTAGTTACCATCCAAGTTTCTTGTAAGGCCACGATTTCAAAATTATTGAGACCATTGTGTTGATCCGTTTGTAGGTGATTATGTCCTCGCGAGTTCCAAGATGCGAGAGAGACATTGCACTTTGTTATAATCGGTAGTGGTTAGGCTTTCGAGGACATTTTTCAGAAAGCACTTTGGCACTCTGGTTGTGTTGGATTCTTCAATGGTGGTTTTCTGTAGACCATTGCCCATTTGCTTCTTCAGGGATTCTTTCTGGATCTTGGGCAAGTAAGAAGCCCAATTCGAAAAGTGCCATTTTTGCTCTCCACAAAGTATTAAAAACTAAACCATATTTGATCCACAATCGCACAATTGAAAGGTTGCTATCACACAAAAACTCAACTTGGTCAATATCCGCTGAAGAGATGTCTTCCAACTCATGTAGTTCATTGAAGGGGTTCAAAATGCTAGATCTACAGAAATCATACTTTTCGTACGGAGCATTCCGACATTTAAATATAAGCGTATGATACTTCAGGAAGGTTTTTTGTTGTTGTCCTTCTTTGATTTTGTCCCGTTATTGTCTTCTGAGAACTGTTCTGATCTAAGCCTTGACCCCACTTTCCCGGGCTGTACTTCACAATGATCAGGGACAGAGAACATGATCGGATGATCACTATGAGTTTCTGTCGGACCACAAGTACCTCCCGATGTTACAGTTTTTTCTTCCATTCGAAGAGAGTGTCTACAACTGGCATCTTAGTGGGGTAGGCTACTTTGCAGTTGTTAAGCTGCTGCATTAAGTATTCATCCACCGCCGCTTTGATTTGATCGGTCCGTTCTTTAACATGCTGTTGTTCGACTGATTCTTTAGAAGCTGATAGTACGACAGGTATGTTTGAACATATAGGTTTATTTTGTCTCAACACATCCACTTGTGGGTTGAGTCGTTCTTTGATTGAATTCTCTGTCATCTCCACTAATGTATTCAATGGTGAATGAATGAAAGGGCTAGTTGTTACTGAAGGTTGTTGACTATCCTCGTGCATTCTCTTTTGCTCAGTTGTAATAATTGCATGGGGCAGAGTAACAACTGCCGGAATGTTGGTTTTTGTCGGAAGCGTGCATATTTGAGCTATGGGCAGAGGATTAGATATTGGCGCGGTCTGTGTTAAATCTACCATAGGCACCCGTGATTTCATCTTCACTGACTTTTTTGGCTTGTTATTTGTTTGATATGGCTTTGAAAGCAAAAGGTTTGGGCGGTTATTGGGACGCGGTCGCCTGCTAAAGACTTCATACGGCTCCACAGGAGAAGGTTGACAGGTGTTGGTTATAGAACGGTCAACACTAATCCACGACGAGTTCGGATCTTCAGTAACTACCCCTCCGCATTCAATAGGCTGTATTATTTGTGTGAACATTGGGACTGCTGGTGCTATTTCGGCTTCATTACACCTAGAAGACTGCTGCTGTGCGTTTCCATAATCTTTTCTGGGAATTGCTGCTTCATGGCACGTCTGCAACCATGAGAGTTTGATGCCATCCAAGTAACGATTTTCTCGATTTGGATTGATTGATGCTGTAATTTAATTTCAAGAGATTCAAACATTTTATGCAGACTTTTAATCACCGCAGTTAAAGTGATCTGTAATGTCAGACGTTGTTTTTGCCACTTTGTCTGCGGTTGTAAGACGCCGACGTGGCTTGGGATGGATGTAAGAAGCCGCAAGTGAAATGCTGGAATCCATGGTACAAGGGGCCCAATAATCCATACAAATGGAAATTGAGGATGAGTTTATGTTTGTAATGCTGGCGTGTATTGAAATGTTAGAAAAAACTTCATCATTTTCAGCATTTTCTTCAATCTGGTTTAGATGATCTTTTTGTGGGGGTTTATGACAAGGTGATGTCACTGTAACAGAGTGGCGTCTGATATGATCTGTTTTACACCTTGTTTATTACTCTGCTCGGTTGCCGCCTTGCCAACACTTTCCGCCTGTTGAGGGTGATTCACCACTAGCTGTTCGTCATGTTTCGGCGGCTCGCAAAAGGCACGTATGTCTTGGTTGAGCTGTGGCGTTCTAGAAACAGGTGTTAACGTTATTGTTTTGCGGGTTGCTACCCGTTTGATTTTCATTGCTGATTTCCCTGCTTTTGGTGTAGGTGTCAGAGGGAGCTCAGGCAAATCAGGCATATTTGATTTAAGGGTATAATAACGCATAGAAAACAGACCTCAAGTTTACACACGGTGGCCTGTGAACCGCGTGGTTCAGAGTTGAATTGTGTGTGTTTGACAATTACAATGTACAACCAGATAATGCCGTAAATTAGAATTTTGATGATTATATCATTGTCTCATGATATTAGAGAACCAGCAAATGCAGCTAAGTAAGGGGCAACCAGACTGCAGCACCCCAGCTCCACGGTTAAGCGGCCAAGCAGTACTTCAGGGTACTTCTTGCGGTGCGCGTGGCTTCTCAATTGTATACACGCCTACTAGTGGGCGTGTTACAGAGCCTATACAGAATAGAACAAATGCAATTAAATACTGTTTAGAGTGATACAATAGTCCTTGTATATTTCGTAGTAGTATTCACCTTCTGGTAGCTGATGTCCACAGCATATAATGAGATAGAAGTCCAAGGAAAAGGTAAAGCAGGAGAAAAACAATCCTTTCGGTTCCTGTAGACGCCGATAGTAAGCGGCCAAGCGGTACTTCAGGGTACTTCTTGCGGTTTCTCTGGACACTGTCCCCTTGGCATGCAGTCGACAATCAAATTTCATGCCATGAGATAGCCATCATTCCCTGATGGAAGGATCTCCTTGCCCCCTCACCCCTCCGCATCTGGCGGTGGATAGTTTGGGATGTGTGTGATGTCTCCAGCAGCCCAATCGTGCTCTTAGACGCTCCAAACACTCCGAACATCGGACACCTGCACTGCGATGCGGCAGGCAAAAGTTAGAGGAAAGAACCTAGCAGCATGTCTGTTTCTCTGTGTCAAGCCACACTGCATCTACTCCGCAGTCTCCTCCGACAGCAGAGGACACTGAATACAGTTGGTTCTTTACACTGAAAAAATGTGAAGAGCAACAAGGTAGTGTCCTGCTAAACATGGGTTTGTTCAGTGCCTATGCATTTTGGATTAAATCCATCCTCAGGGCCAAACTCTATGTCAACCCTTAGCACTTACTCTATCAGAAATGTCGCCTGACCTGTATGATAGCAGCTTGTTTGTCTCCTCCTCCCCAGCCCCCCTCATTTATCTTCTCCCCCCAAGCACCATCTGAAATGTCGTCAGGCCTAGTACGATAGTTGTTTTGTTCTCCTACTTCCTGTTCCCCCCTCACCTCTTGTAAAATTCCGGCACTACCAGAAAGGGCATCAGGCTTAGTACGGTAGCTGCTTGTCTGCCTCGTTCTCCTTCCCACCTCATCCCCTCCTTATCATTGTCAAAGATCTTACTCTATCAGTAATGTCGCCGACCTGTATGATAGCAGCTAGTTTATCTCCTCCCCCAATCCCTCACTTGTTTTTTTTTCCCCCTTACCTCTCCCCCCCAACAGCACTATCCGAAATGTCGTCAGGCCTAGTGCGATAATTATTTGTTTTGTTCGTCTCCTGCTCCCTACCTCCGCCACCCACCTCTTGTAAAATTCCAGCACAACCAGAAATGTCATCAGCCCTAGTACGGTAGCCGCTTGTCTGTCTCATTCTCTTTCCCACTCCCCCCCACTCCCTATCATTGTCAAAGCTCTTGCACCAATAGAAATGTCGCCAGTCCGAACACGATCAAAAGTTGGCGAGACGCCGCCCGCAAGTGAGGCTGCCGAGACATACTGGGGCCCTTATGGAACAACTCAGATTTTCCCCCTGCCTGCACCCACATAGCTTTACCAGGTGGAGGGAGGGGGGCCTAACACAGGTTTCAGACTTCCTGACCAACGGGCCTCCCTTATCATTTCATGAATGTAAAGAGAAATTCAAAGTCACGGAGGCTGAAAGGTTCAGCTATACACAAATTAGGCATTGGCTGTCGCAGGGCTCTGTCAGGACCAAAGGAGGGAGGGATCTAACAGCTCTGGAACTCACGCTCACAGCACCAAAGCTCCAGGGCAGGGTCTCAACTCTATACCGCCTTCTAGACAGAACAGACCCTGATAAAAAAGAGAAATACAGGCTTGCTTGGGAAAGGGACCTGGGTCAGACATTAGAGCTAGAGGACTGAGGGAGGCGGGGTGGGATCTGGGCCCGGCTGCACAAAAGTTTGAAATGTGGTACCAACAAGGAAGGGGGATTGAAAGTATGCTTCAGATGGTATTTAACCCCGGAACTACTCAACAAATATAATCCGAATCTTCCGGCACAATGCAGAGGGGCTGTCCAACCACCGGATCTTAATTTGATTTTCTCTGGGACTGCCCGAAGGTCTCACTCGTCTGGCAGGAGGTACTAGAACATATCCGGCTGATCACGAGCTTGAGCATCCCATGGGATTCGGGAGTGATCTTGCTGTGAGACGCAAAGGGCTGAGCCTACCCGCTCTCAGGACACATGGCCAACCTACGCACTCAATTACAGAGAGCGGCCAAAATAACGATAGCACGCCTATGGAAGAACCCCGAGGGCCTGGGCCTCCCAATGTGGTGGACAAAGTGTTGGGACACAATTGTGGCCGAAAAGATTACAGCCACCCAGCTGGAAAACCTAAACAAATTCCACAGCACCTGGGCCGCTTTCCTCGATTAATTTGACAAATTCCCGGGCCTGACTCACCGGCCCCCCATCACTAGGTGGATGACTTAATCCGGCCAGAGTGTCAGAGTTCACACCTACGGGCCCATACAATCACTCAGCAATACACCAAGCCCAAGGGGGGCCACACTGAACCTTGACAAGCATCTAACTGGGAGAGTGGCCAGACCCTGACTGTTGCAAGGCTCACCACTACCCCGAAGTGGCGCCATATACCACCACCAAAGACGCCTTGCACCTTTGCCCCATGTGCTTATGTATGTGTCTATGGATTATGTTGATATCCATACTGTAAACAATGCTCAATAAAAAGTTTTGTTGAAAAAAAAATAGTTATTTGACTTGATTGTTCGCTTAAAATATATTTTCTGCAGCTTTTAAGTTATGTTCTACATTTTAGTGTTTTAAAATAAAATGCAGCCATGTATTTAAAGAGATACATTTTGGTTTAAAATGGCTTTGAAAATGCACATCTAGTGACTTGTGGGGGATTGGTCAAGTGTTTTTGATGTAAGGAGCACCGGATTGTCTGTCCAGTTAGTGATGTGATTGGATCTGCTTGTGTGTTTGTGCAAGTAAGCCATTTTGTTTCCAGTTGGCCGTTTTCTTTTTACATTTGAAGAGAGCTGAAAGCTGTGTGTTTTTGTGCTGAACATTGTATGAGAGAGCTAAGGCTGCGTTCTGTTTGTTCTATATTGTCTGATGTAAATGTGCTTTATTTAAAGTTGCCTATTGTGAATTAATTAATGTAATTTTTCAAATGTAGTTTAGCCTTTTTTGTTTATTTTGCTTACACACAAAAGCCGTGCATTTAAAAAAAAAAATGATATATGTGTTTTACTAATGATAGAAATGTGTGCCAGTGGCAGATTAATGTCCTTAACCCACCACCGCCACATATTTTCCACATTATTGAAACTTATACAGAGCTGGCAGCAGTTTTGCTTTGGTGATCCCGCCGCCGGCTTTGAGTTTGTTTCAGTAACGCTAGACTGCTAATGAAACAAATTCAGGGCCGGCGGCGGCATTGGGATTGTGCCCTGGGCCTATTGCAGTATATGCCATTCCGAGCCTATATACAGATAAAAACAAGCATTGGCAAAGTGAACAGTTTGGCTTGTGTGGTAAAAATGTTTTAACCAGGTTAGTGATCACCCACTTCATTTATAATCACTATGTGTGTTTTTCACTGAGGTCCTGGTAAAACAGGCAATGTCAGATTTAATGTTTATCATGAATACAAAAGCAATATGTATTTAAATAAATGTTTTATAACTCTAATACACATTATTAATATTATTCACAGTACTGAAAACCAAATGCCAAAACTATTGGCTTTGCCAATGTTTGTTAGGATTGAGGTATAATGCATATGAGTGTGGACGTCATACACATGTATAGGCGCATTATAAATGCCATATCATATCATGATGAGACTCAATCCCTTCCTCCCCTCATGACCAGCCTGTGCAAAACTCAAATTCCCTTGTATATGTTTGCCATTCCGCCACCCCTTCCCTTTCCTAATGCAATGTTAGATACCAGTAGAATCTTCCCAATCAGAAGTAACAACCTATTGCACAATCACACAGCCCTCTATTTATGCCAACCCTGATAGTCAGACACTCATGCACAGTGCCCGCAAATACATTGCACAACTTTGAAACCCACACTTTCCTTTCTTTTCCAACAGACAAAAGAGAATGCCTACCAAAAAGCAACTCTGTAGAAAACGCAAGAAAAGAGCAGATAAAACTAAAAGCATGCAAAATAGTAATCCGCCTCTAGCAGAGTTTGTACAAAATGTTCTAACAAAACAGCTAATACAGTCACTGAGCAAAACTGAACCAGCTAGCAGGAAATAAAGTGTGGCCCCTCTTCCAAAATGTAATAATAAAAATAAATGCATTAAGGAGGATACAACTGCCAGTACCCCTAGCACTGCATCTACCAATGTTAATTTAGCCAAAGGTAAGCATTCCAAACAATTAATTTTACAAAAGAATTTCCACCATAGAGTCATTCAGAACCTTATAAAAACAGGAGAGAAGTGTCGCTCAACCCTTAAAACCTATTGCAGAAAACTAATCCTGGAAGCTCTCGTTGACAGTGCAGTGCCCCATAAAAGAAAATGGTTATATTAATTTTAAACAGAATGAAACCACTAACAAAATTATTACTAAACTACAGAAAGTACTTCGCAACATGCGCAATATCAACATAGATACCTTTCCAAACTTCTGTGCGGGCGAGTGGATCACACAACCAGCACAAAGCCATATTTCAATGAAGAGGCATACAAACAAGAGTGGATTAACCCAATTGCCGTACATAGCAGTGACTGAGGGTATGAAATAGTAGACAACACCATTATGGCAGAAGAAACGCTCATTGAACGAATGTCCCCAACAAACTTATAATCAACTCTACGTTCCACAAAACCAATCCGTCCTGTGTACAAATGGCTCTGCACCTGAATGTATAATTTGCAAAAACAATCCTTCCAATCTTTACGGCAATTCCTCAATCAGTGTTAGGGAGAATTCTCATTTTAGGGCTAATTTCCCTTACTTAAAGAGTCCCCCAGAAGTTTTGCTGGATTTGAAGGGTTTGTTTCTTTTTACCTGCTAAGAGTGAGACTCTTTTTCCGACTCTTGGGCATTTTTGCTATATGTGTTCTAGGCTATTTGTGTTTAATGCTTATGGGATCTTCTCAACCACATAGGAACCATCTTTATTCACATGTGTTACACGCACCCTCAGTGCAGTGACACGGGTGTTGTAGCGACCCCCAAACATAGACTCCATACCCTGGGACTGACTACTGTCTCCCAGGGCATGTAAAGTCCCCATTGACTTTACTAGTCAAATCCTGTGAACTAAACCAGTACAACCCATCTTACTATGGAGGTACTGGAAGGGGTTAATAGTTTTTCCCCTATGTTCATTTTCGAGAGTGTACCCTACAGTAACCTCTCTTAAACGTTTCTGGCTGGTGGCAGTGGTTACTACCATAAATAATCGACTGCAAATATTTCTCTATGGGATTTTCCCATTGTTCGAGGCTACCACTTTTTCTGACAGCCTCTAACATACCGCCGGTGCATTTTCATATTGACTTTGCTCCGGTAGGTTTTATTTGCCAGAACTTTGATATAACTTCTTTCTCGTATCTTTCCTACAATCCTAACCCAGGTCGGGGATCCTTTGTTGTCCTTTTGGCGGGCTTCTGCCCAGAAGCTGTCCTTCCGGCGTCACTGAGTCTGGGGTGGCTCCATTGTGTGGGAGAGTAGGACACCTGGACTGAGTTGCCTCAGCAACCCAGGTCACACTCTATCCTGATAGGCTGGAGGGTCTCCCGCTAAGATGACAACTCCACTGTGTGAGTGACAGCTAGGCTGTATGAATGGGAATCTTTTTGCATAAAAGCAGGGCCCTGAGGACTGGAAGAGCAAGACGTCGCCACTGGAACTAAGAAGCCGAAGAGGAGAGAAGCCAAAGACATCTGCATCGACTGAACCACATGTGAAGCCCTGCTGCAGCGTCGCACCACTTTTCTCCACACGACGAGAGAAGATCTTCACCTGCAAGATCCTTCTTCCCTTGAGCTGGTGGGGCCAACCAGTTTGCAAATCGCCTTCCCGGACCTGCCTTGGTCGAATCTCCCGTTGTTAGGCAGAAACCTGTGCAGTTCCCTCTGGGACCACTGCAAAAGATTTAAGACTACAGGTGTTTGGCAGTAAACCCACTTGGTAGCAGTCTGTACCACACAGATTCACTTGATAGCTGCGGCTGAGCAGTCAGACTTCCCTCAAGAAGAGTTAGGCAGTATGCAAAGTATACACAATAGGCACTCAGATACAATAGCACAAGCAAACACTGACCAGAGCTTTGGTATCAAGGTATATCATTATTTATTTAAAAACACACTGATTGAAACACTCCAGCACTATTATTGTAAATCACTCTCAACACAGTTACTATTATTATATATACATCCCTTATTCCTTATCAGACAAGTCTTAGTTAACACCACTTATTTCCAGACAAGGGTGAGCGCTTAACTATAGATGGCACTCCAATAAGTTAATGAAAAAGGGAGGGAAAAAGGCAGAATGTAGGAAAATACACCACACTAATCTTTAGGAACTCTTAAGCAAGGCAGGTAAGTCAAAAGTTACTTGTGAGCCAAAGTCCATAGGCCGGGCCCACTCTTGGAGAGAGCAGGGCACAAATGCACCCAGGATCACACAATGACAACAGGCTTAAAAAGTCTTGCAGGGAGTTCAGAAAGGTTTTAGTTAGGCTCAGAAAAGTTTAGCCAGGGTGTCCCAGGCTAACCCAGGTTTGAAAGCCGGGGGCTAAATCTACCCCGTACAGTTGGTTGCAAGGGAAGCCAAGCGGAACACGGTACCTTATGTGGAAAGGATCCTCCAGCGGGGGCAGGTGTTCCTGGCAGCGGGTGCAAGTCGCGGCGTCGTCCAGAGGAAGAGAAGATCTCGTCGTGGAGGAAAGATGAAGGTCGTTGCACTGCCAGGGAAGAAACCAGCCGCAGAGTTTTCCGGTTAAAGGTACTACCCCTTGATTCGCGGTAGTGGTAAAACGTGGTATCCCGGTTGCCGGGGTGCTTGGCACAGGCAAGGCAGCCACGAGATGCTCCAGGAAGTGAAAAAGGAAGCAGACTGGTTATCCCCACCAGTCGAAGGAAGAAGACTCTCTGGGCTGGAGATCTCCTCTGTCGTTGGGAAAAGTGGTGAGACGGTCCAGCAGGGCTCCACCGGTGGTGTCGTCGTAGCAGGTCGGCTCAGCTTCTCCCTCGTCGGATTCTTAGGTCCTGTGGCGACTTCTAAAGTTCCAGTCCCCAAAGCCCTGCTTTTATGCAGAAAACCCCCATTCACTCAGCCTAGCTGTCACTCAAACATGCTAAGTGGTGAGCAGGCTGGCTCACCACTTGGGCCAATCAGGACGGAGTGCGACTTGAGTTGCCTAGGCAACTCAGTCCAGGGTGCCTAAATCCCCCTCCACCCCTCCTAAGTACCCCAGACGGAGTGGCACCACTTTGGAGGGCTTCTGTGGAGAAGCCCGCCAAAAAGTGGAACAAAGGGCTCAACTAGGGTTGGAGTCACAGAAGCGAACACAAACGCCATTTTAGAACCGAGTTCTTGCAAAAAATACCAACCGGAGAATTAATATTAAATAAATAAACCAGCGTTATGTTCGAGGCTATAGGAATTAAATAATTAAAGTTGGTAGCCTCGAACAATGGGAAATCCCATAGAGATATATTCGCGGTCAAATATAAAAAGTAGTATCCACTGCCACCAGCCAAAACTCGATCAGGGGGGACGGAGATGTGCCCCCTCGACTAACAGACCCCGGGGCAATCGAATTGCCCCGGCCAGTACGTCCACAATATGATGGTTTGTACTGGTTCTGTTCAGAATTTGAGGCTAGTAAAGTCAATGGTGACTTTACATGCCCTGGGAGACAGTAGTCAGTCCCAGGGTATGGAGTCTATATTGGGGGGGTCACTGTGACACCCCTGTGTTACTGCACTGAGGGTGCTGTGTAACACACATCACAAAAACACATGAAGCCCTATGGAGTAAAAGACCCCATAGCCCATTAAACACATCTAGAGTCAAAGAAACACACTCGAATCATGCCCAAGAGTGAGGGTAAAAGAGTCTCACTCTTGGCAGGAGAAAAAAATAAACCCCAAAAATCCAGCAAAGCTGCTGAGGCACTCACTAAGTTAGGAAATTCAGCCTAAACAGAGAATTCTCCCTAACACCCGTATGCTGTACTCGGAGGCCGGATAGCCAGGCACCAGTCCACCCGGACCGCGATTTAAAGGAGTGTACCTTTTATTCGTCGGGCAGCACCGCTGCTGGTTTCATCCCTGGGTAGTGCAGTAACTCGAACCTTCCTCCACGACGAGAGCATCTCTTCCTCTGCTGGATCACCTGAACTGCAGGAACTACCAGGAACAATCGCCACTGCAGGAGCCACTTCTTCATTTCAAGGTACATTGTTCCGCCAGGCCGCCCTTTCTTCGCGGTAGTGCTAAAGGTGTTGTAAATCCTTTACCTACCTGTTGGGTTGGCCGCCCCTCTCTCTTAACATTGTCTTTTCAAACTTCTGCAACCTTCTTTTCCAATATCGTTAACCAAAGACTTGTCTGCAGCTACAAGAACATTTTGCTCCTGGGCCCTTGCCCAGACTGATACCAAAGGGGATTTATTGCTCTAACCTGTAGTCCTAATCTGGTGTAGTGCTCCCTAAGGGAACTGCACTGGATTCTGCCTAACAATCAGTATGTGAAAGCGAAAGAGAAAATGAGAATGAAAATGTTGCAAACCATGGACTCCTGTCCAGTGCGCAAATACACAGGACTGTGAGGACATTCATTAGCCTGCATTTCCGGGCCTGCTTGCAGAAGCACCTTCCACCACATCAAAATGTTAGCGACACACCCTTCCACTATACGGAATCTTCTCCAGAGACTGTCCTATGGGAAAAGTTCTGCTTTAGAACTAGAGCATTTAAATCACATTCTCCTACATGGCACAGCCAAAGAACTCCTGGAAGATATAGACCACATCCAAAGCAAATATTTTGGAAGTGAAGAGCACTTACAAAATGAAGTAACTTTAGAAAAGAGTAGCGACAACCTCACAGATGGCAATCTTATAATACAGACTGTTGGGGAGAATTCTCAGAAATGTGCTAATTCCCTTCTACCTTAGAGATCCCCAGCTCTTTTTGCTGGACTTTAGGACTTTCAATTTCTAACCTGGAGGGAGTGAGACCTTTTGTCCCACTCTCTCATGTATTTTTCTGCGACTTGGACTCTGTGTTTCTTTTGAGTTTGGAGTCTGATAAACTCCATAGGCTTCATCTTTACATTGTGACACACATCAGCTTCAGTGCAGTGGCACAGGGGCATCTCTTAGATTTCGCAAAGGTTTAAATACCTTCTCTTGGTGAAACTACTGTTTCCAAGAGCAGTGAACTGAAATGGACTTTACTTACATTGTGTAACTTTCTAGACCCGGCACATACTGTCTTACAATAGGGTGCTGGAGGGGTTACTTAGTAGCCCCTTTGTCAAGTTTCTCATGTAACATTTTTATATTACCCTTTCTACAATTAATGGCTGGTGGCAGTGGTTTACTTGTTCCTACCATTGTGTGTTTCTACCATGGGCTGCAATTGCAGCTGCAGTAAAGCACCCATGGGTTCCCAGTAAAGCACCCATGGGTCAAAATGGCCCGGTGTTCTTTTTTTGCCATTTCTTGTTGGAAAGGTGCTTCTTGAGATTTACTCTGCGCACCAAACCAGGTTTATTCCCTTTGTTCATTTTGTCTTTGTCATGATTCACTGGTGAAGCCCGTCTCTGGCTCCAGCGTGTCTGGCAGGGCGAGGGAGGTGCCTACAACTCCCTGTGCTTGGACTCCTTGGTTACAGGAATGCACCCAAGGGTGATTGGCTGGAGGGCTGGCCTTCGAGGACAGTCACCCTGCTGTGTGAATGACAGCTAGTCCACAAATGAATGGGAGAAACATGAATAAAAGGTGAGGCTTTTTGCTTGGAGGGCATTGTCGACCACTGGACGAAGGAATCTGAAGAAGAACCTGGAAGAGACTCTTGCTGCAACTAGTGGACCATTGGTTTGCCCGGTGAAGCCCTGCTGCATTGCTGAAGCTCTGAATTTGCCTCGACTAGAGAAGCCCTGCAACGGATGACTTCTCCCCTTGGGTTGGTGGGACCAATCAACCCCAAAGTGAACTCGTCTGGACATCCTCTTGGAGCTGGCTATTCTTCTCTTGCTCCTGCAGGAACTGATCGCCAGGGAGTGGAAAACCAGATTGAGTGCATCGCTTTTAAGTCGGACCCGAGCTCCAGGAAGATCCTCCGGACTCGCAGGAAGCAGGACTGACCAAGCCTGAGCCACCTCAACAGAGTGCTGGACCCCAGATGCGAGGAAAGTCCATTAAGGTATCCGAGAACCGCCCTGGTGCTGTTTGCGAGAGCCACGCAGAGCTGAAACCGCGAAGTGCTGCTGATCCGAAGTTTGCCCAATGCTGCCGCTGACCTCCCATTCGTAGTGCAGGAGTCCCCAGACGTCCTCCCTCTTGTCCCCTCAACTGAGGCCCAGGAACACAGGATCTGCAGACCTACACAGGAACAGAAGCCAGCTGGAAGTAGTTGTTGTTCTAACCAAAGGTACTGTAAAACTGAGAGGACTTACCTCTTGTCGTGTAGCCTTGCTAGTTCACAGTTGAGACGTGTCTTGGTTGCTTTTGTAGAGTTGCTTGCAGTTTTGCCCCTAACAAGCCTCCCAGCTTGTGGCCCTACAGTGATTTCATGTTTAACAAGAACTTCTAAAACATTGTGCAATACTTTTTACCTACCTGCAAGAAGTGCTTTAGCTCACCTAGACTTTTGCTCAATTAACATTGGCTGTCCTGGCTCCCTGAAAGACTCTTCTTACCTCTGACTTGTGCTTTGCCTTTCCCCCGGAAAAGGGTTAATTTTCTTTGCATTGGAGGATTCAAAAAGTACTTCTCCAGCATGGGGTCTGGCATGGATTCACATGCTCATGAATATTCCCCGTCGTCAGGCTCGAAATCCTCAGTAAAGAAAAAATCAGTTTCAGTTTCGTTTCTGAACTGTCTTTCTACTAGTAACCAATCACTGGTCTCTGGGTCATAATGCTCCCAGCCAATGACTGCCCTCTGCCTAAGCCCCTCCTCTGGCAGCCATCTTCAGATTTTTACCGCACGTTCAAGTGTTGGGAGTCTTCGTGCTATAGCTCTCGAGCTTTTACTGTGTTTTACGATTTTTCAAAGAGTATAATCTCATTTTTTCAGTCAATCGAGCCTCACGCTCCACCGTTTCTACTTCCGATCAACGGGGACCCATTTCAGAATTTTCTACGCCCCTCAAGGGTGAAGTTTTCATCGAGTTATGCTTCTTGGAGGATTCCAGAAGACCTTGAGGCCTACCCCATGGACATGGCCCAGGACAAAGGAAGCTCGACGCCCGGATCCAAGCTGTTCAGGAACTGCCCTGGATGCGGATTGCAGAATGTGTTCAAGGAGGACGAGCATTGTAGATGCCTCTACTGCCTTCACGAAGACAAAACGCACGTGGAGAAGGACTGTGCGTTTTGCAGGAACATGTCGGAGCGGACCATGAAGGATCGGCGGATCTGCCTCACCAACTGGCTGGAGGGGAAGAGCCCAGCGGCAGGTGAGAAGAAGAAGAGGTTCGAGCGGTCTTCTAAGTCCTTTGAGGGCGCTCTGCCGATGGGGGCCCAACACAAGGCTAAGCACCGCAAGTCCGCGGGCACCGGGAGCGCCGAACGGTCGGGCTCCTCCGCTGCCAGGCAGGGCACGCTTTCACCGACGACATCAACCACGAGCCAATGCTCTGACTCGGGGAAGAGAAAATCGGAGAACCCCGGTAAGCTTCTGGAGAAGCCCCGGTCGATACCGACAAAAGCAACCGAGGGAGAGCGAGGCGGTGACCCTCCCCCCAAGATGAAGGCCTCAGGCGCGCCTAAAGTCGTGAAGGCCCTGAGTCCTAAAGCCTCAATCGAGGGAGTCGTGGCAGCCCTGGCAAAGCCTGTGGAGGCTCCCCCAGTGGAGGCGACCTCTGGGCCCAGAGTTTCCCTGCCACCGCGGAGGGAATCCTCTTTTCAGCCCATCAATAAGACACCTGTGAGAACCCCGATGGAAAAAGGGGGGGCGGTGGCCATAACGGATACAGCCTCTGAAGAGGAGCTGGCTGGAGTCATGAAGATCCTCAACAAGAAGTTCGAGGAGGTCCGGTCCCACAGGAGGGATCCCGATGAGGCGGACGAAGAGAGCGACGGTGGTGCCGACGAGGTTCCCGTGGAGGCGGTAGATTCTACTCACCAACCGTTGCACCCGTCACAGCCGGTACCCGAGCCATGCGACAACTCGGGAGCCATCTTGATGGCGATCTAGGCCTTATTTACGGAGATAAGGACAAGGTTGCCCTTACCCCCGACGGACGAGCCAGCGGAGCCTGGCCCGTCGGGGAGCCTTCCAAACAAGCAGAGGAGAGTTCATCCCTCTGCCCTTCCAGCCTTCGCGGCCCTCACAGCCTTCATCCCTTTCCCCTGATCCTAGGGAGGACTCGGGAACAGAGACGGCCACGACGGGGACTGATGACGACGGTGGTGACGACGGGATGGGCCTTCCATCGCCACCCCCTCGGACTTCCCCGCCTGATAAAATTGGCTCTTTTCACGCCATGATTGCCAGGGCATCCAAGCTCTTCGAGCTCTGCCCCGAAGAACAGAAGAAGGAAGGTTTCCTCTATCAACGGCGTGAGGCCAAGAGGAAGACGGTCCTCTCGGTCCCGTTACTTGACGACATCTGGGACGAGGGGCTGTTGCTCCTGAAGAACCCGTCCATGACCCCTGTCAAGAGAGACCGGTACGAGAAGAAGTACCGGGTCCCAGATTCTGCCCCTCTGTGCCTTAGGGCACTGGCGACCCTGGATTTGGTTGTCTCGGCGGCGGCCAAGAAGAAGGCGGCAGGGGCTATGGCTTCGACTTCAACCTCCCCCCCGGATGGCGAGGGGAGGAAACTGGACGCCATGGGGCGACGGGGTCATCTCGTCGACGGCGACGAGGATTAAGGTGGCCAACGCCCTAGCCATTGTGGCCCGCTACGACAGGGAGCTTTGGTTTAAGATAGCTCCTCTGCTGGACTTCCTCCCGGACGACAAGAGGGCGGAGGCCCTGGAGATCCTGCAGGAAGGCAAGGTGGCTTTGTGTCCACGCCATAATGCTGGCCACGGACATTGCTGACACCGGTTTCCACCAGTTGGGCAACAGTGTTTGTCTTTGACGGCGTGGTTGGCTCAAGGCGACTATATCTGCCAGGATGTGCAAACCAGAGTTTTGGACATGCCCTTCGACGGGAATAACCTCTTTGGCAAGACAGTGGACGAATCACTGCAGGCCATCAAGGCCGACACCTAGACGGCCCGGGCCTTGGGGTTTTTGCAGCAACGACGGCCGCCCTTTCAGAACTCCAGAGGCAAGCAAGGTGCCTTCAAAGGATTCAGCAGCGGTTCCTCGACGTACCGCCAGGCGGCCCGCTCCTCTACAGAGGACGCAGCAAGTCAGGAGGATCTCGTCGTCGTCGCCAAGGAGGGCAAGGCTGCCACCAAGCAGGACTGAACAGGCCGTAGCGTCGGGCCCCCACCTGAGCACCCCGGTGGGAAGCCGGCTGGCGAAGTTCGTCAGCGTGTGGGAGTCCATCTCCACTGACCGATGAGTGCTGGATGCCCTGGCCCGCGGGCACACTCTAAAATGTTTGACCCCCGCATTCCACCCAGGGCCAGGAAGGAAAACCACGTCCCTCAACTGCTGCTGGAAGTAAGGGTGATGCTGAAGAAAGGTGCCATCGAGCTCGTCCCATAGAGGCTCCAGGGCTTCGGAGTTTACTCTTGATACTTCCTCGTAAGAAAGAAGACCGGAGGTTGGCGTCCCATCCTGGACCTTCGTCGTTTAAACAAGTACAACAAGGCCCAGAAGTTACGGATCGTCACCCTCCAGCACATGCTGGGGCAGCTGGAGGAAGGCGACTTCCTATCGTCGTTGGACTTGGAGGATGCCTACTTTCACATCCCCATTCTAAAAGGACATTGAAAGTTTCTAAGATTCGAAGTCCAGGGACGGCACTTCCAATTCAAGGCCCTTCCTTTCGGATTGAAGTCCGCACCCAGGGTATTCACCAAGTGCCTAGCACCAGTGGCGGCGCAGCTACGCCTGCAGGGGATCCACGTCCACCCCTACCTGGACGATTGGCTCATCCGAGCAAAGATAAGAGAACTCGCCGTCGGACACACAGCGAAGACCGTCCAACTGCTCACGGATCTGGGATTCTCCATCAACTTTGCCAAATCCCACCTGGTTCCGTCCCAGGTCCCAATTTTTTCTGGATAGCCATTCTCGACACACTTGCGCGACTGGCCAACCCGTCCGAGGAAAGGACGAAGGCCATCATGGGAAAGGTGCAGCGGCTGTTGACCATAGACGTGGCCAGGGTGAGGTCTATCAAGTCCCTTCTCGGCATGATGTCCTTGTGCATCTTCCTAGTGCGCCTGTGCAGACTGTGGATGCAGCCACTGCAAGAGTTCCTCGACATCCGTTGGATGCAAGCGGCGGGCAGCTTCGAAGACAGGATCTCGCTCAACGAAACCTTCCGCCAAGCCATCTGGTGGTGGGGCACCCGCACACATCTGGCTGCGGGTATGGACTTCCAGAGCCCGGCACATCAGGAGACTGTGACGACGGACGCCTCCCTGGAGGGATGGGGGAGCGCACACCGGAGATCTCCACGCCAGAGGCCTTTGGCTCCCGGAGGAGAGGTCACTCCACATCAACGTACTGGAGCTCTGGGCCGTGTTCTGGGCCCTCAGGTCGTTCCTCCCATCCCTCAAGGGCCAGGTGGTGAGGATCTTCACCGACAACACCACCACAATGTTCTACATCCGGAAGCAGGGAGGTACCAGATCCCCAGCCCTATCCAAGGAGGCGCAGAATCTGTGGCACTGGGCCGTCACCCAAGGGATGTTTCTGGTACCCTCTCACCTGGCAGGAATAAAGAACACCATTGCTGACTCACTCAGCAGGGAGCTGCGCTCGTGCCACAAGTGGGAACTGCGACAGGATCAAGTGGATCTGCTATTCCAACGATGGGGCAATCCGCAGATCAATCTATTCGCAACGGCGACGAACACCAAGTGTCAGAGGTTCGCCAGCAGGTTTCCCCAGCCAGGGAGCATGGGCGATGCCTTCTCATTCCCCTGGGACAGCCTGTTCCTGTATGCTTTCCCACCGTTGCTGCTGCGACTCATCAACCAACTCAGACGGTCCCGGTGCAGGATGATCCTCGTCGCACCAGCGTGGCTTGAGACAGATCTGGTTCCTGGACCTTCTGGACATGTCAGCACCCCCCCCAGTCAAACTGCCAACGGACACGGATCTCCTTGCCAGAGAAGGAGGCACCACCCTCCACCACGACCCGGGGTCGCTGAAGTTGCAGGCCTGGCTCCTGCAGCACTAGAGTCTGGAGAGTACGATATCTCGGCGGACTGCAAGGAGGTGCTTGCAAAGGCCAGGGCGTCCTCGACTCTCAAGTGCTATGGACATAAGTGGAAGAGGTTCTCTGTCTGGTGCTGTGCACAGAAGATTAACCCTCTGCGGATTACGGCCCCTCAGGTGCTGCCATACCTACTGTCGCTGGCCAAGGGGGGCTAGCGCACGACACCATCAAGATTCATCTAGCGGCGATCTCCCGCTACACCAGAACTCCGGGGCGTTCATCTCTGCGGTCCCATCGCCTGGTGAAGGAGTTTATGGAAGGATTGTTCCGATCATTCCCGTTGGTGAAGGCTCCAGCCCCGGCATGGGAGTGCAACGTGGTGCTGAGCAGGCTCATGGGGCCGCCATTCGAGCCGCTGCATTTGGCACCATTGAAGTTCCTCTTGTGGAAGTCTGCGTTTCTTGTGGTCATCACCTCCGCACGACGAGTGGGAGAGATCCAGGCCCTCTCCTGTAAATCTCCATACCTGACTTTCCATGAGACGAGGGTAGTTCTGAGGACGCACCCCTACTTCATGCCCAAGGTGCCGTCGGACTTCCATCTCAACGAGCCCTTGGTGTTACCTGTTTTCTTTACGTCGCCTTCGTCGCCGGGAGAGAGGACTTTGCACTCGCTGGATGTAGCTAGAGCGCAGAAGTTCTACGTGAACCGCACAAAGAGCTTTCGGAAGACATCACAACTGTTTGTGAACTTTGGACCTGTGATCCAAGGGAAGGCCCTCTCGAAGGCTTCTATTCCAGATGGCTCTCTGGCTGCATCATGCACTGTCACCGATTGGCTAACCGACCGCTACCCGGTCGTCCGAGAGCGCATTCAACCAGAGCAATCGCTGCTGCTATGGCTTTCCTGTGTGGTGTACCCCTGCTGGATATCTGCAGGGCTGCTACGTGGAGGTCGATGCACACCTTCACGAGATTCTACTGCGTCGACCGGGATTCCAAGGAGGAGTCCAGGGTCGGCCAGGCAGTTCTGCGCAACCTGTTCGCCTGAAGGTGGGCCTGGTGAGGAGGTAAGAGTTGCTTAATGTTGAGTTGGTGAAATGCTTAATGTTGGGCCTTGCCACCTCCCGTGGTTTTGTGCATGTGTGTACTGCTATGTATTCTTATATTCATGAGCATGTGAATCAATGCCAGACCCCATGCTGGAGAAGGAACAAGTTACTTACCTGTAGCTGTTGTTCTCCAGCATGGGTCTGGCATGGATTCACATGCGAACCCTCCGACCTACCCCTCTGCGGCTCTTCACTTGGTCCTACTGCCACTTTACGTGCTACCAAATCTGAAGATGGCTGCTAGAGGAGGGGTTTAGGTAGGGGGCAGTCATTGGCTGGGGGCAGTATGACCCAGGGACCAGTGATTGGGTACTAGTAGAAAGACAGTTCAGAAACGAAACTGAAACTGATTTTTTCTTTACCGAGGATTCCCAGCCTGACAACGGGGAATATTCATGAGCATGTGAATCCATGCCAGACCCATGCTGGAGAACAACAGTTACAGGTAAGTAACTTGTTCCTTACCTGCTTAAGAATATTTAACCATTGTTTTATTTCCTCAACTTCTTCTTTTGACACTAATCTCAGCATTGCTCTAAATTTACCAGTGATATTAGTTTAGTTTATTATTTGTATAGCACCGCCTGGCCCTGGGGCATCCAGGCGCTTGAGTTGATTACAACATATCAATATAATACAACATGGTCCGTAGGTGGACAGTACAGAAAGTTTAGAGCATTGTCAAGCAGTTACAGGTAATGTACAGGTATGGCAAGCACAAGTCAATTATAATAGTGCTTAATTTACATGGTCGCAGGCAATAGGTATGATAACACTGTAGTGTTGGGAGTTCTAGGCTTCTTTGGTCAGTAACCAGGATTTGGTGCAGTGTCTGAATCGGTGGAAGGACCAGTGGTAGTGAGTTCCAGAGTTTAGTGGCAAGCATGGGGAAGCTTGAGCCTCCTGCTTTTTGGAGTTTGTATCTGGGGATAGTTAGGCAGTGTGTTTGAGCTGATCTGGTTGGGCGAGATGGGATGTGGTGTGTGAAGTTGTCTGATAGGTATTTGGGTGCTTGGTTGGATAGGCACTTGTGTGTGAGTGAGAGCGTTTTATGTTCAATTCTCTGAGTTATAGATAGCCATTGGCAGGAACGTCTGGTGTCGGATATGTGTTCATGTTTGGGTATGTTCAGAATTGCTCGTAGGGCGTTATTTTGGATAACTTGCAACTTGTTAATGGTTTTTTGGCTGATACCCAGATATAGAGCGTTACAGTAATCGACTTTGGAAAGAACTAGCGCTCTAGCTAATGTAGTACAGTTGGAGGGTGAGAGGTACGGTCTGCTGGCATTGATAAGCTTACAAGTGTAAGCAGTGGCAGAAGAGATGGCGTTAATCTGTCTTGTCAGTGTGAGGGATGAGTCGAGGTAGATCCCAAGGGTTTTGAGGCTGTTGGAGACAGAGATATTGTTTCCGTCGATAGTGAATGTCTGGTATAATTTGTCCAGTTTATTGAGTTTGGGTTAGGAGCCTAGGAGAAGAAGCTCACTCTTGTCATCGTTGAGACAAAGGCTGTGCTTGGCCATCCATTCTTGAATAATGGAGTAGATGTTATTGAGTGCTGTGTTGTCAGTGGAGTAGAGGCCTGTTAGTGGGATAAGTATTTGAGTGTCATCTGCATAATTTGTGTAGATGACACCCAGACGGTCCAGTATGTCAAAGAGGGGTTTTGTAAACACATTGTATAGTGTGGGGGAAACTCTTGAGCCCTCAGGGACACCGCATGTGACTGGGGATGGTTTGCAAGATGCTGTGGGTGCAAAAACTTCATGGATCTGTTGTTCAAGAAGGACTGGATCCAGGCATTGGCTTTGTCCGAGAATTTGGCTGCTGAGGTTAGATGTTTACAAAGGATGTCATGGTTGACCAGGTCGAAGGCAGCCGACAAGTCAAGGAGGAGAAGGAGTGCAAGTTTGCCATTGTCTTTGATGTTGTCCATTTGTGTCTTGAGGTCAATCAGAGCAGTCTCGGTGCCGTGTTTAGGGCGGAAGCCTGATATATTAATGTCCACAGTGTCCTAGTTATTTAAGTCACCTCAGGGTGTAGTAAGAATCTGTTTGCCATCCCAAATGGGTATTTGCTGATTTAAATAAACTGAGAGTGTGTATTTTAATCAAGAAACCTTGAGTGTAACCGTTTATTTGAATATGTGTCACTGTGAATCTTTGTGTTAAAACCCTACTGCTCACATTGACCCAGATAAGCCTGGCTGCTCAGCCACACTATCAACCCGTGTAGTACATACTTATACCAAAGGTTGGGTTACCTATTACCAGGAGGACAAGGTTGGTGTAGTCTCCCACAGGGCACTGCATGCAATCTTGCCTAACACACACATACAAAAAAGAAATGACAAAGTTTAAAAGCACATCTGCTGAAGTAACACACCAAGTATGTGTGTGTTGTTGCAGACCTCTTTATACAAAGAGCACCAAAACTGTAGACATAATATGCAAAATAGAAGACAATCAGGAATCCCAATGGTTCCAATTAGCTCTCCACTTTATAGCAGAAAACAAATACAAAATGACTATCCCCTCAATACTTTGTACATACTGCACTACAAAGCTTGATAATAACCAAATGCAATCACGGGCAATCACTAATAACTTGGTAATATTCCCACTTCCAAAACCACTGCAGCAGCTTAATTTGTAAGAGAGCATTATAATCCAAACAGTACACCCATTTCAAGGTATAATACGCCTTCAGCCTAAAACAGCCATCTTGCCTCCTTCTGAATTACTAAAAGGCATTTGTGGGAAAGTAGTTTATTTGCCATTAGATCTTAAAGAAAATGTAGACACTCTGGGAGTGCAACGGCCAATAGAACAATCTTTGATTATCTGGTGTACCTACAAAAAACAAATAAAATTGGCAACAACTAGTAGACTTAAACAAAGTTAGAGAAGCCCTACAATATCTTAATGATTACTGCAAAGAAATAAACAATGAAGAAAACAACCGAAATAATTCAGGAATCCTCATCAACTGGCCAATTTGAATTTGTAGATCCTATTACAGCATCCAATATTTTAGACCAGTGCACAATTCACCCACTGCACTCCAAAGACCGCATAGACGATGCACTAGAAACATATCAAATGCAGCAAGCCAAAGGATCTCCAATCAGCATATGGGAATAAAATGTAGAAGTACAATAGTTTCCTCTGCTCTTTCCTACTGGTAAAGGGGGAAGGTATGATGAAAGATGCACACAAATAACAGCGTCATAATAACGCTCTTTACGAATGTATTCTGAAGACCCCCAGATTCAGACAAAACGTTGAATACATATTCCACCTCCTGTTTGAAAGTGAACTAGTAACTCTGTATTACGGAGTTGCACACACATCGAAAATAGGTTCCCATTTTTTTTTTAACATATCTGCTATGCAACTACTTCAAAAAGTACAAGACAAAGTAAAGGTTCTGCAGTCAAGTATCACAAATCTCTTGGCAAACATGCGTGGTACAAAAGAATACTGGTTCCAATGTCACGCAGATGTACAGTGTATGCTACGGAACCTTAGCCCACCCACATGGTTTGTCACTTTGAGTTGTGCAGAGTATTCATGGGAAGACTTCCTACGCATAGCAAACCAAACAAAGAAGGGATAGACATAAAAACACTTGCTCTCCTGGCCCTGTAAATGTACCAAGATACTTACACCACTGCTTTATTGCCATGCTGCACTTCATCTGTAATTAAACTATTCCCCCCCTCAGAGAAGTTCAACACTTCTTTTGGAGAAAAGAATATCAATCCAGAGGAGCACCACACATCCACATGCTTTTGTGGATAAAAGATGTTCGTAAATTTGGTTAGGACAGTGATGCCACTGTTTTGCAGTCCATTCACAAATATGTAACTTGCAAAATCCATCAGAAAGCACACATAGTGAGCTCCATACACACATTTTACGGTTCAAAATACGTAAATGTGGCAAATATTGTCGACGCAGATATGAAAACAAAGGCAAATACTAAACCAAATGCTTCTTTGGTTTCCCCTAGACCACTTTCAGAAAAAGGACAAGTAAACAGCTTCCTATCTTCTGTTAGACACAATGTGAAAAGCAAATTGTCTAAAAACACATACTGCATTAAAAGAAGTGAAGCTTCAAAGTATATCAATGATTACAATGGAATCATTGTCGTCTTGTGGAATGCAAACATAGATATTCAGTACATTGCAGACAATTCCACTGCTGTTGCATGATATGTCACATTCTACCTTACCAAAACTGAGAAAACAGAGCTCAAAGACCTCTGGGATGACACATCATCTGACAAAACACTGTCACAAAAATTATACAGCTTTGGCATAAAAATGCTCTCACATAGAGAATGTGGTTGCTATGAAACTGCAGACAGTTTAACAGACACAGCCTTATATGGGAAATCTGAAAACATAGTCTGGCTAAGCCTTGGTCCTGCTGCATCCAGAAAAAGAGTGCTGAAATCGTACCAAGACATAGAAACATGAACGCAACAGCCAGGACATTTTGAAAAACAATGTATTGTACACATACTACCCAAACACTAGTACTGCTTTGGAAACCATGTTTCTATACCACATAGCCCAACATTTCTCATACAAGAATAATATTAAACCAGATGAAAAAAAGGTAAATACATAGTCCAAGGTTGCTAAGGCAGCCTGGTTAAATTTACCAAACCCAGCCAGATTAATCATATTAAGCTATCATTTAAAACTTCTCAACATAGAGAACTTTACTACATGTCCCTACTCCAATATTTTAAACCTTGGAGAAAAGATGATGATTTATTGGACCCCCATGACTCCTATGAAGATGCTTTCAATGCAAATGAAAGCAGTATAACATATCAATTTCATGCAGTATAAAAACATGTTGGACAAAGAACGCCAACAGGAGGAAGAAGTTCAAGCACAACTAAATGAAGACAATCCTGAGGGCAGTCAACCTTCTGTTACAGGAAGCCAAGAACCACTTGGAGAGCCACTCATAGTAAATGAAGCAGAATTAGCCATGACTGAAGTAGAAAACACCATGTGTCAGTATGAGGAATCTGAAGAAAACTTGGCTCTACTAAAATCACAACTCAATGATGAACAACGTAGCGTTTTCCTAGAAGTAACTAAAGAAATTGAACTAAAACTTGTAGCTGTCAAAATTATAAACCTGTACTCCTGTATGGTTTATAGTAAGAATTTCGAAACCAATAATGTCGAAAGTCATTTTTTCAAAAAAAAAATGTCGAAAAAAAAATGTCTAATTTTTTTCGAAATTGGGGGTTCCCCCTCAACCCCCTTTTTTAAATTTTTTTTTGTTTTACCCATTTTTTTTAATCCCAAACCCCAAAATAAATACATAATTAAAAAAAACGGAATTCGACATTTTTTTTTTTGACATTATTTTTTCGAAAAAATGACCGACCACCCTCCTGTATGTAAGTGATGAGGCTGGTTCAGGCACAACATTCTTAATAAAAATCATCAGCAAGTTCCTCCAAAAATTAACACATAAGAAGCTTTCAGCCATTGTAACAATCTCCACAGCTTTAGCTGCCTACAACATAGATGGTGTTACTTCACACCGACTGCTGCTCCTTCCAGTAGAACATCAAAACAAATTAGAGTACTACAAACTTTCAGCAGAAGCTGCAATGGAGCTACACAGAATTCTGAAACAAACTAAAATGCTCCTAATAGATGAGGTGAGCATGGTCTCCAACCTAATGTTGGCTTCGATTCACCTCTGATTGTAAGAGGTCCTTAAGACAAACTACGAAGAACTCTTTGGAGGAAAACACGGTATTGTTTTTGGAGATCTTCTTCAATTAACACCATTGAAAGATGAACCTATTTTTAAAACCTTAGGACACAAACTGTGCTGTAACACACTTGGCAGCATAGGAAATGTAAATCTCTGACAACATTTCCAATACAGAGAACTAACTCGAAACATGCGTCATTTTCCAGACCTCACCTTTGCTTAACATTTTGAAAAGCATTCAGATTGGTGTGCTTTCTAAGGATCCACAGTCTATCTTAAATAGTAGACTCAGCCATGAGCTATACGGGCGTAACACATCTGCTGCTGATGTCATGGAACAATTAGCACACACAAATGTGAAATGTATGTCCTTAAGGCCAACCCTAGCAAGCTGTGCACAATTCAGTGAAACAATGTTAAAAAAAGAAATGCTACCAATAGTGCAGATTAACTCCACAGACAAACTGGAAGTGCACGGTATGACACTGCCTATGTGTCAACAAACCCCAGCACAACTAAATAGCTTAGAAAACTGTATCTCCAACACAGCTGGTTTGGAGAAAATATTAACATTGTGTTTAAACTGTAGAGTAATGCTAAAACATAACCTTGACGTGGAGCAAGGTTTAGTTAATGGAGAACTTGGTACAGTTGTTGGCGTCCAGACATATCCACATGACAACAACATTCGGTTTGTCAACATCCACTTTGATAAACTTTCAGAAGTTAAATGGATAGGATGCTCAACAGCCTGATTCCTTCTTTTCAAAGACATGTATGTACGCAGAGAACAGTTTTCTCTGTCTGTTGCATATGCAGTCCCTATTCATAAATCGCAAGGTCTAATCCTAGATTAGGCATTGATTGACATTGGCAGCACAGTCTTTAAAGTAGGTATAAGTTACGTAGCACTGTCGTGGCTACTTACACTTGAAGGACTATTTCTAGTCAATTTTGATACAAGGAAAGTCAAGGCTGACATTGCTTGCATCGTATAGAGTACTGTTAGGGAGAATTCTCTTATAAGGGTAATTTCCCTTACCTATAGATTCCCCCAGCAGCTTTGCTGGATTTCAGGGGTTTCTTTTTTTTACGCCTACTAAGAGTGAGACTCTTTTTTTTCCCACTCTTAGTTGCATTTTGATATGTGTTTTAGGCTATTTTTGTGCTTATGGTCTATGGGGTTTTTCTCACCCTCATAGGTATCATCTTTTTACATGTGTGTTACACAGCACCCTCAGTGCAGTAACACAGGGGTGTCATAGTGACCCCCAAACATAGAGTCCATACCCTGGGAGTGACTTTTGTCTCCCAGGGCATGTACAGTCCCCATTGACTTTACTAGTCAATAGTTATGAACAAAACCAGTACAACCCATCTTACTATGGAAGTACTGGAAAGGGTTAATAGTTTTTCCCTGGTGTTCATTTTCGAGGGGGTACTGTCCAGTCCCTCTCTCCAAAGTTTCTGGCTGGTGGCAGTGGTTACTACCGTAAACATTCGACCGCAAATATTTTCCTATGGGATTTTCCCATTGTTCGAGGCTACCACTTTTACTGACAGCCTCTAACAAACCGCCGGTTTATTTTATTATTAACTTTAATCCTATGTTTTTTTTTGACAGAACTTTAATAATATTTCTTTTTCGTGTCTTTCTCTGAAATCCTAACCCAGGTTGGGGATCCTTTGTTCGTCCTTTTGGCGGGCTTCTGCACAGAGGCTCTCCTCTCAGCGCCACTGAGTCTGGGATAGACCGGATGTGTGGGAGGGGGAATAGGCACCCTGGGCAGGGTTGCCTAAGCAACCCAAGTCACACTCTGCCCTGATAGGCTGGTGGGTTCTCCCGCCAGGAGAGCCACCCCACTATGTGAGTGACAGCTAGGCTGTATGAATGGGTGTTTTTCTGCATAAACGCAGGGCTCTGAGGACTGGAGGACAAGACGTCGCCACTGGAACTAAGAAACCCGAAGAGAAGAGAAGCTGAAGACATCTGCAACGACTGAACCACCGGTGAAGCCCTGCTGCAGATCCTCACCACTTTTCTTCAATAACAAGAGAAGATCTTCACCTGCAAGAGCCTTCTTCCCTTGAGCTGGTGGGACCAACCAGTTTACCAATCGTGTTCCAAGACCTGCCTTGGTCGAATCACCAGTGCCCTGCACTCGGAGACCAGATAGCCAACCACCCGTCCACCACGGCCGCGATTTAAACGAGCGTACCTTTTATTCAGTTTCGGCATCACCGTGGCTGGCTTCTTCGCTGGGCAGTGCAGTGACTCGAACCTTCCTCCATGACGAGAGCCTCTCTTCCTCTGCTGGATCTCCCGAACTGCAGGAACTGCCAGGAACAACCACCACTGCAGGAGCCGTTTCCACTTTCAAGGTACATTGTTCCGCCAGGCCTCCCGCTTCGCGGGGTACTGCTAAAGGTGTTTGAAATCCTTTACTTACCTCCTGGGTTGGCTGCCCCTATCGTCTAACATTGTCTTATACCTTCTGCAACCGCCTTTTCAATTCGTTAAACAAAGACTTGACTGCAGCTACTAGAACAGTTTGATCCTGGGCACATTGCCTGTACCATTGACTCTGGCACAGGCCTATTGACTTTAGCTAAATCTGTTACAACTGCCTTCTCTAGATTGATTTTCATCAAGAAATGTGTTGGTGCACCTAAAACTCTTATAACCACCTTTCCTTCCCTTTCAAGTATTGTTGAAGTGCCATTTTGCTCGGTTTTCACCTAAGTATTGCCTATGCTAAAGTACTGCCTTACCTAACTTGTTCACAATCCACTTGGGAAGTGTTGCTGGTGTGTTTTAGAGTATAACCCTGTATAACTTGCCCTTTCCCTCCCTTTTGAGAAATTGTTAGAGTGCCATTTTTGCTTGGTTTACACTGCCATTTTACTCAGTTTTCACTCGTGCTCAAACTTGTCTACAATTTAAATAGGGAGTTGTGTATACTTTTCTTGACTGTTTTAACTTACTTTAATGATAGTGATTTGTGTGCTGATTTAAGAGTGTGTAAAATAAATATATATATATTCTTTTTGATACAAAGTGTTTGTCAGTGTTTCCTTGTTCCATAGTACTGTAGTCCTATTGTGTAAACCCTGAATACTGCTCATCTCCGTCTTGAGATAAGTCTGACTGCTTAGCCACAGCTACCAACTAAATCGTTGTGGTACAGACTGATACCAAAGGGGATTTATTGCATATACCGGTAGTCTTTATCTTTTGTAGTGCTCCCTAAGGGAACTGCATAGGATTCTGCCTCACAAGTACAACAGACTATTTGCACTCTACACACCCCATCTCGATATGTACCCTGTTCCCCAAAAAGGAAAACTTGTTAAAAGGAAAGTAATACAAACAGATCTTATAAGAGATCTCACAACAGTACCACCAAAGAAATTGAAATCAGCTGCTACGCCATCAAGTAGCACAACCACAAAAGGATGTAGTGCAAACGCAAATGCACATCCAACAGCACAAAGAAAGAGAAGTATGTTGTTTAAAAAACGTGGAGCTCCAGCAAATGACCCTGCCACAGAATTTTCAGGTCCATTCAAATTTTCCAACACAATTGTAAATTGCTTTCCAAATGTAGCAATCAATGTTCTCTTTCAATTGCCGCCAGTTTTTGAAAACATTTACTTCAACGGTGCAGACTAGTTGTGCTTGCAAATGCTCCTCCTTCATAGAAATGCAACAAACAATCCTGACAAAACGTAGTGTCTCATGAATAAGGCAGGAATTAGATTACTGTGCGGGAATGGTGAGATTCACCATAAACACAAAAGAGATCCACAAGAATGTCTCATGTACTTACTGCAAGTGCTCGAAAACACAAACATACCTATAAATCAAATCTTCCAGATTTCCTATATGTGGAAACATACATGCACTCTCTGCGATAATGTGGTGCTGGATCAAGTCCCTAATGGGCGCTTTGTGTATGTACCTATAGCTAATTGTCAATCCATTCCATTTCAGCAGCTAGTGCAAAATGCAAATCATTGCATATTATGTGCTGTTTGCAATTCAGACAATAGTTCCACCTTACACATAAACTCACATAGCCAGTACGTAATAGTAATGCTTTTAAGGTACAACGCAGATGGTACCAAAAACAACTGCAAGCTTACTAGCTTCACACACGGGCAAGTATCGCTTGGCAAGAAAACCTTCACAACAGTAGGCATAATTTACCACACGGGTGCCACAACCGGTGCAGGTCACTATACTGCATACATTAAAAAGAAATGTGGGTAGTTTGAATGGAAGGATACTTCCATTACTCTGAAACAGAGATTACCAGCAAATCTAGCAAATGCCTACCTAATATTCCTGAAACCTAAATTTACTCACTGACGTGTAAAAGTACCATAACCTACTGCCCGATAGCCACAAACAGGTATGTAACTCCAAACGAAAAATAACCTTCTGTCCTGTGAAACTGTAAGAACTTAGCATACACCAACTAGCCTGTGAGTACATCAGTTGCGCTGTTACAGTTTTTTCCCCAATGATTATAGACACAGAAACAACTGTGTAAAACACGCACTAATATTGTTTCACCCATAGTACTTAAAAAGTACTGAGTATGAAGGTCTACAAACTGTCCTCACTAACCTGTCAAACTACCAACTGTTAGACTATGTTAACTGATATCTAACTGTGCCCATACCACTGCAATCAATGCGGCAAACAGCATCTAACTGCACCCATAATACTGCAATGTTACTTGGAAATAGTGAAAAACTGAAATCCACCAATAGGACTGAAGGTGCTTCAAAATGTACCCTGCAAAACTGTGAACATTTGGAATACGCCAACTGGTGTCTAACTGCACCCATAATACCGCAGTATTACTTTCCATTACTACAAAAGTTAAAATCCACCAGAAAAAATGAAAGTTCTTCTAAACATCCCCTTCAAGACCCGTGAAGTATCAACAGTCAGAATGCGCCAACTGGTATTTCAGTAAACCCACAGTACTACAATGTTACTTCCAGTGCTCAAAGTGCTAAAATTCACCTTCAAGAATGGAACTTCTTCAAAAGATACCCTCGAGAACTGTAAAACTAGTAACAGTTAGAATATGCCAACAGGTATCTAACTGCCCCCACAAAATTGCAATATTGGTTTTCAATAGTACAGTACTTAAAATACATTAACAGGAATCAGAGTGCATGAATGGATAGTGTTGTAAAGTGAAAACAGAAACAGTTAGAATACGCCAACTGGTATCTAACTGCAACCATACCACCACCACCACTTCCAAAAAGCAAAACACATACACCATTTCAATTCCTCCTACTAAAACAGTGCTTGTGACAGCAAAACCATGTAGTTGTGCACCTTAAACTTTCCTGTAAGTACTGCACACCTCAATGAAACAGTGTGACACGTAACGTTAAATAAATGTACTAAGGTTTTTTTTTTTTATCCTGCATGGATTTTTTTCCCCACAGACCCAATGATTATGCAACCAAACACAGCAACTGAGCATATTGCACAGTAAACTTGTTTGAAGCATAGAACTTGTAATGTACTAATTATGAAGGTCTACAAAGTACATGAATATTTGAAACTATCTACGATATGACATTATGAAGTACCTTCCCTAACATGTTACAACAAACAGAATGTGTGCCTGCAATTGCACAATATTCAAAAGTGCTTCACTGGTATTCTATCACTGTGTTCCAAAAAGTATGCAGTGCCAGAACAGTATGTATAGTGAGTATGCGCTTATGAGTGTCATGCTTCTTTGTAATGGGCAAATTGCAATTCATGTTTTTGCAATGCTTATGCCAGTGGGCACATTGTTGGGTGCATGGCTGTATTATGCTGTGGTGGTTGTGACCAGTCCCTAGACTCTTGGGTGCACCCAAGGGTCTAGGGACTGGCCACAACCACCACAGCATAATACTTCCATGCACCCATGAATCTGGCCAGTAGCCCCAACCCACACACAAGTAACCCTTACCTTCCCAATTTGAACACTATCTGCACATATTGAAGAAGCCACAGGCCCTATTTTTCCCCAATGCCAATATCACCATAACATGTACTCTCCACTTCCCTACTGTAAGAATCCCTCATGCGGTCACCAAATTAGCACAAACATGTTTCTGCAACTGCCCACTGAATACTAGGTACTGCAATAGTTGTGGGTAAATTCGTGGTTGCATGGCTGTATGATAGTGCAGTCATTCTGCCAGTGCCTAGATTCTTGGACCTATGGCCTTTTATTAACCTATCCAAACATCCCCCTATCATCTACATTTCACTCACCTAACCTAAGAAAGCCTGCCTGCACTCACCACATAAGCTGTCTACCCAAAGGCCTGGTCTATGCACTACTGTACACATATGATTGTAATGGTTCTTTCAAAGAGCTAAATTCCACTTCTGTTAACCTACTATTACAGTACTTGCAGCGAGTGGCCAGACTCCTTGGTGCATGGCCGGATGCACCCAAGAATCTGGCCAGTGTCTAGAGCCAGGCCACAACCACCACAGCATAATACAGCCATCCACCCAGGAATGTGGCCAGTGGCCACAACCCACACGCATATGTCAGCCACCCGAGGCCCTGTCCACTTCTGTACACATGCTATTACAGTACTTGCAACAGTGGGCAGTCTCTTCGGTGCATGGCAAGAGTCTAGGGGTTGGCCACAACCACCACAGCATAATACAGCCTATACAAACATCCTCATATCATCTACATTCCACTCCCCTACCCTAATGAATCCTGCCTTGCATTCACTACATAAGCCGCCCGCCCAAAGCCCTGTCCCCAGACTACTGCAGTCTTCACGGACTGCCACCATCTGCACAGTCTTATTCCACCTGAACAAATACATCATATCAACCATCTTTTACTCCCCCACCCTTCCCAGACCCTCTTCCCAACACCAAATGACCCAAAACATGTTTCCCAGCCCTGTTTGCCACTGCGCTATTCGCGGATACAACATGGAGGGGGTTCCGGAACAATATGATGCACATCACGCTTTTCACCAACCCATCAACTGGCCCGTTTGGTGTCCGCGGACAACTTGCAGCCCTCCAGGCCAATCAGAGTCCTGTCCACGGATCGAACAGGGAAATGGGTCCTCAGAGCGGACCCAGATATTACTAATTTTTAGGGACCTACATTTTGCCTGTTGTAAAGAAAACTACTGGACGTATTTACACTAAATGTACAAAGGCACGCTTTCGGGGCCAGGCTGCTGCTCCTGCCGCAAATTTGGTGAAAATCCATCCAGCGGTTTTCTCAATTGCATCTATGGAGAAAAAAAATGATTTTTGGGCCCCCCCTATAACTTTGCCCCCCCTTGACGAAACCTCAACAAACTTGGCAAACAAATTCAACGCAGGCCATATACTTTTTTTGCAAACTTTGGTGAGGATTCATCCAGGGCGAGCAAAGTTATAAGCCGGCCAAAAAAGTGTTCTTCCTATGAGTTGAGCAACTTAACTATAACTACACGGCTGCTAACGGAGGCCGTGTATATAGATATATATATAGATATAGATATATATATATATAACTATTTGTATTTTTTGCTGGAGAATAGAACATAGCCAAATACATAAAGGTTACAGGAAGGACCCAATTATATGAATTATAATTTGGGTAGTAGGAAGGAGTAGCTAGTCAGTGATCGAGTGAAAGTGCCTCCTTTATTACGCATTAATGACTGCATGCAAATAAGACTTTCTTGTACCAACGAGTGGTGATCCCTACAATATATGGATAACTTCTACTCTACCTGTGTGTGACCACATCTTGGTTCCTATGACCTAGACGCAATTGAATTAGGGGAGAGGTATAAGAAATTAACAACTTTACTAAAACCTTTTGTGACCAAGCCTCGAGAGGCTCTGAAGGCTGTGACATTAAAGTGGAAACCATGGTATGATAAGAGATGTAGGCCGTGAAAAGGGAAACTGCTGACATTGATAAAGGCACACAGAGCTAGAGATAAGAATATTGCGCTCAATATGTTGAGCACCGATTTAATAAAAAAAAAAAAAGAAACCACTCCATACGGATAGCAACTGGGAGACATTATTAATGTCAATACGTACTAACAATAACATCTTTTTTTTGTTTGACATTTTTGCTGAACATAGGAATTTTGTGAGTCTGAGCATTAGGGTAATGGGCACCAAAGAAGACAATCATTTGATTATATGATTAATGAACTGGTGACAGACATCACCTTACAGAAAACTGGTTAGAGCACCATGGGCTGATGGGTACCAATAGAAATCTATACAAGTGAAACAGATTTATGGGCACCAGACCTAGCAGCTTGGCTCAACGTAGTAGCCAAATTAGACCTAACACCACAGTCATGGCGCTGGCTGAAATTATCTCCTTTTATGAAATACAAGGAGTGAACAATCAGTAAATTAACAACCGATTTCTTTGTTGTACTCAGCTTGTCAGCTTCAGGTTAGGGTTCTCTTGCAATACCTTTATGATTGGCTGTATGACAGTCGCATTATAACCCATAGCCAGGCAGGATTCCAAAGGGGCATGGGTACCATCGAGCAGAGCTTCAGACTCTCCCTAACAGCACAGAAATATGTGTCCCAGGACAGCAATCGAAGGAAGGTGCACCCCTAACTGGCAGGCTCACCATGGATGTCGAAGGAGACAGGGAACGTGTTCTTCCCGAACTGGGTCCCGCAGCCGCGGCTACCCTAGCGGGATCCGTAGCATGATGCTTAGCCTTCTTTTGGACCCCCTGTGCAGGGGCATCCTCAAAGGACCTTGGCCTCTTCTCAGAGGGAGCATGCTCATGGGACTGGCCAGTGCTGGATGAGGTATAACTGTGCCCGGAGGCAGAGTCAGAGGCCTTCCCCAACTTGAGCCATGCCCCTAACCTGCTGTAACTGTTCTTTGATCGGCTTCCTGGAAAACCAACGGCAAATCTTGTATCCTTCCTCATCGTGGTCCAGATGCAGGCAATACAAGCACTTGAGGTGTCGATCCTCGACATAGACATTGCGTGGTCCACATTTCGTGCATATCTTGAAGAGACTCCTCTTCTCTCCGGACATCTTAGAAGGTGCGAAGTAGGCCCAAGCATGGGCCTTCGAAACTTGAAGAAAATACTGGCGATGACAGCAAATCTTCACCGACAAGGGATCCCAGCAGCCTGTGGTCGATCAACAGAGGAAAAATCGGAGAAAAAACTAAAAAGTGTTTCCAAAAACCTCATTGTTAAAAAAACTACCAACACTGAAACGTGCAGTAAAAATCTGCATATGGCCACCGGGGGGTGGAATTTAGGGAGACTACTGTCATTGGATGGGGGCCGTATGACCCAAAGTAGAAATACAGTTTTCAGGCCAGAGCAAAAATGCTTTTCTTTTTTACTGAGGATTCCCAGCCTGACGGGCAATATGCATGAGCATGTGAATCCATGCTAGACCCATGATGGAGAATAGGAGTTACAGGTAAGTAACTTGTTCCTTCTGGGCAACAACTGGGGAAAACAAAGGTAATATCTGAGTTGGAGAGAAAACAAGGACAAAGGGGATTAATGTAGTCATTAATGGCATATTTTTAGAAAAGGTGCCATACTTTCATTATTTCGGTCTGCACTTCACAAGGAAGAGAATATGGGGGGACCATGATGGTAAGAGTGCAATTAAATGGATGAGAAATATTACAATCATAACACTTTTCTCTAATTTATACAGGAACAGAACAATTGGTCTAACACTCTCTGTTTGAGATGTGACAGGGTGATGAGCTTGACCATGTCAGGGGACAACAGGGATCCCTCAAAGCCTGGGGTAGCGGGCTACAAGGGCACATGCTGAAGCCAGTCCTACCCCAGAGGTAGGGTGAGTGAGCTTGGATGGCCCCAGTCCATGAACCCCCTGAATGTGCCTTGACTGTAATGACTGATACCACTTTCAATCCCCTGGATGCCATGGACCCACAATTCTGGTCTGAGTTCTCTTTGTGTCCTTACAGAACTATGCGGACCAGCATGCATTGCCATCCAGACCAAGTAAACTCAGCAGTTGGCAGGAGAAACCAGACGACTTCCATGCAGACTCTTAAGAACATGGCATCTGCCAAAGAAGACAAGCAGTACTTACTGCAGCCTGAAACAAGCGAAACGCTGACCCAACATCTCGCGGGGACCCTAACTGAGACTGACAAAATTTCCATGAACCAGAAGGGGGCAGGTCAAGGAGTTTTAAAATATATTTCACTGTAGCAGCCCTCTCTAGCATTAAGATCGCCTCAGATTGGACTCCAGAGTCAGGTGAAATGCACAGCCACATAGAGGTAAGAGGAAAGGTTACAGGCAAGAAGGCACATGTATAAAAATATTGGAGGTAAGGAGGTGGACTGAGAGACCAGGAAGAAGACAGATGGTGAAGCAGAGCTCTGAAGAGTCTGTGGAGAAATTGGATAGGATTACAGGTGAGGTATTTTGTGTGAGAGAGATTAGTACCAGTGGAAACAGTGCACCCATGATTGTGTGTTTGAGTGAGTTTGGAATAAAAACTAGGCGAGGGAAGGGAGAGAGTGTAGAGGGTGGGAGAGAGTTAGAGAGAGGGGCAGTGAGAGTGTAAGAGGTTTGTTTGTTTATTTATTTCTATAGCACACCTTAACCCAGAGGTATCTGGGCGCATTCAACAATTACAAGTGTTGCAGGTATACAATGGTCATGGAGTGCAGAATTGCAAGGATATACAATCGGACAGTAATACAGACACTAAGTTACAAGTAATATGCAATCCTAGGTTCGGAATTGGAAGTTCAGAGATGAGAAAGGTATACAGTAGATAGAGGGCAAAGTAGTTTTATCATTTAGACTTTTGGAAGTTAATCCTTCTTCGTAAGCTATTTGATAGAGAATGACTTGGTTTCATGGGAAGTGGGGGAGCGAGTGAGTGATAGAGAGGATGGAGTGGCACGAGTAGTAGAGGGGAACTTTGTAGGATGGCGAGTAGTATGTGGAGGAAAGAAGTGTTATAGATAGAAGGGAGAGGATTGTGAGAAGGCCGGAGGACAGAGGAGAGAGAGGTAGGATGAGAAAGAAAAGGGGGAGAGAGGGGAAGCCAGAGAAGACTGGGTGGGGAGGTAGGAAGGAGTTGTAGGTGTGAGTAGAAGGTGGAAGAGTACAGGTAGGAAGACTAGAGAGGAAGTAGGAGTCGGAAGGGGAACATAGTGAAGAGGTGTAAGATCAGGGAAAGGAGTGAGAGGGAACAGAGAGTGTGTAAGAAAACACAGACACCACCTTGTATCCTTAAAACCATCACTGTGGGAACACTGGAATAGAGTACCTTTAGAAAGTCCCAAAGGGAGTAAGACAGATAATGCCTTGACTTTTGCATAGTAGAGAGGCTATTCTAGACAGTAGGGGTTACGGATCTTTAGTATTCATGCAGTGCTGGGGGACAGGGAAGTCTGGGCTAATGCTTAGGGAGCCCATGCAGACTGAGGGACCAGCTAGAACAACCCTATAGTCGAATTAGACTGCTCTTGAATCCCCTATGAGAGAGACGAATCTCACTAATAAAAAACCTTGAACCATCTTTAGATTTGTGAGTTTCTTAAAGCCATCTATGACAGAGATGAATGTGTGGAAGGCATATTTATATGGGGGTGAGATTTGGGGACCCTCTAAGGTGAAACATAGTTAAAATAGAGAACATATTTTTAAATATACTCTGGGCGTGATCCACTCACTCCAAATATTGCTGTCATTTGGAATTAGATTGAATGCAGATTTAATTTCTAATTGCAGTGAAACCCATTTACTATGGGGTAGGATTATAAGGGAATACATCTCTTCAAGAATACAAGAACGCCATTCAGGATGTCTAAAATTGTGATTGAAGCAACAACTACCATGGTTCCCACACGTACAAGACTGGTTGAGATAAATAGGCTAAGGGATTTTTTGGGATTACCCATGCACCATGAATAAGAAATCAGAAGTTCAGGTATAGAGAAAATCTCAGGAATTGTTTTGAGTCATTTTTGTATAGTAGACACAAAGCAGACTGTTAGTACACTATTCGATAATTAAAACAGATAGCGGTTGTTAGGAGTATTTAAATACAATGCAGCCACCATACATTAAGAGCATAGATGTACATTTTTGATTGGGAATTTTGCAGGTTTACATTTACTAGCTAATGACATCCTATTTTCGGGGGAAAGTGTGTATACTGCAAGATTGAAAAGAAAGCTGCCTAGCAGTTTGCTCCCACTTTTTAATCACTTGCCTAGGATGAATTTATGAGCATGCCTTAGAAATTATGAAATTAGGAACCTGTAGCCTGCACTACAACTCTGTAAATACACAACAAATTTTGCAGTGAGTGCGTTTGTGTTTAAAACGTGGGTGAACCACACTGCTATTTTTAAAACCATGAGTTCTAACTCTAAGTCCGAGGACGGTGAAGATGGGGGTAATCTAGAAAAAACAATGGTCAAAAAGATGCTATGATAATTACTTGACACATCGTTTAAGGGTAATTTTATCACCTGAAGATATTATATGATTTGATGAGACTGTGATGAAATTTAGTACGGTTTTATCATGTGTAAAGTATTGTATGACATGAATATATTCTGTTATGTTGCTTTCAATACTTATGTCGAAGTAAAGTTATAAGAAACTATTGAAGATAATGCAAGTATGTATGTTGATCAGAAAATAAGCAAACCATCGCAAATTCAGATCAGACGCACTGACCAGAATAATTCAGTGGTCCAAGGTGGTGTTGAAAGCTGCAGAGATCGAACATAACCCACAGAGTGTTCTTGTGCTTCTTTTTGTTTTCCTGAGACAATTGTCACAGAAATCTATCAAAATTAACTATGTACCATGTTGGGGACGAAAGCCCGACTCTCTATCATCCAGAAAGTGGTGTGTATCCACAAACTCCTGTACTTGCGTTGTAGCCACCTATTCGAGTACCTTCAACATAAAAGGGGCATTGGCTATAGGGAAATCGTTATCTGGTAAATTAGGGTCATTGGTAGTATTATTTATGCAATCTACCACCTTCATGAACGTTGCTCCCTTTTCCTTTTTGTCTTTTACCTTTTTTCTTTTAATTGTGCATTAGACCTCCATTTCCTTTTTTTTTTTTTATCCCACTGCAAGGTAAACCAAAAAAGTATTCTTTGGTGAGTTGACTATGCAGCATTTGCACAATGTTTTTTATGCAATAGGGCACATTTTATAGTCTTCATTTGCCCACGTTCTGAGAGCACCCTGGGACTCATTTTCAAATGAACAGAGGAAAATGAAAGCGTAAAAGCATTTTCCACTCCAGATATTCTTTGTACCTTTCCAAAGTACATGAGGGCAGCAAAGTGGAGTTTGCTTCTCCGCTTCGCTTTCCTCCTTCTTTGGAGAGAACTTGGTTTTATGCAGTTGGATTCCTTTGGACTTTATTCTAAAACGCTGGCAGCAAAGTGTAATTTGCTTTCTGTGTTTTATCTCTCACAAAGCAAAGAGTAAAAGTCAAGAGTAAAGGCCATTTTGCCTTCATGTACTCTTCACAATTAAACTCCGTTTTCTGAGTGTTGAACATTGCATGCAGGGGACCATCATAAGTGCAAGCCTTGGTGGTCTCCTGTATGCAATTGCCATATCTTATGATCTCCTCTGTCTACTTCCAGGCTAGAGCCTGGTAGAAAAGAACTATGGAAAGCAAAACAGTTAGACAATTTTTAGGTGCTTGAAAGGACAAAATCATTAAGGGCACATGTTTCTAGAATCTGGAAATTCTTGGACAGAGCGAAACAATCCTCTGGCAGGAGAGCACTCCAAAAACGAGCCGGAAATATTACCATAAAAAATGCAGACACCCAATTAGTAGGAATCTTTCCTCGGATACAATTGGCCAAAATTATGCGATGTGCAAACACTATTAATAACACGTTAGTCTGCTTGGCTTTAAGGCGGAGTGTTCTGCTATGGGTTTTCAGTTCAGTGTTAAAAAGATTATTTATATGCAATTACTGGTTATCTTTTGTTTTGGTTTTAGGCCCTTGCATCTTCCAACTAAGGCTCTTCTGACTGTAGAATCATTCAGCATCTCCAGAAGCGTTGCCTTGGATAAGGTGTCTTCTACTCTTAGGTATGTATATATAAATACGCGTCTGTGTGTGTATATAATTTTGTGGGTCTATTGAAGATGGTAACTGACATTGATAGCAAGAGCCACATCTTTGTAGGTCCTATTACTCATGCATCCCCGTCGCCATTCCTCCTACCTCCCCATTTCTCCATACTGTATGGGTGTCCACTCATTGGAGACGGGACCACAGCCAGTGGTTTCTCCTTTATATTTGAAGGCATACATGCGCACAGCCGCTGCTATCACTCCACCCTTCAATCCCCAACCTCCGGCAGCACCCGTCAATCCTAACCTCAGGCAGCATCCATCAATCCCTTTTTCTGTGCGAACGAGAACAGTTGATTTCATGCAAGTGCTTGCTTTTGGCCTGCAGTTTCCCCAGGTGTTTTCTTTTGTGAGTTTTCTGTCTCATAGCCTTTGGCACATGTAGGAGTCTTCTGGATACTTCGGTTGGACTTCTTCCAAGAGCCCCTTCCCTGAGTAGGACTGCACATGCTCTGCTTAGAGTGACTCATGCGCCATCAACGTCGGGACTCTTGTGTAGCTAGTCCCAAAATTAACCCAAGGGCCCTACAAAAAATGCACCCAGTTCAGGAGGTAGACTTTATACAAATTCCCTTCATTTAAAAGACTTTGCAAGGAAGAAGACCACAACGGACAAGGTAAGGTAACCCTCTTGTTTTCCAGGATAGCCCAGCAGGGCCCTCCTCCCATTGGAGTTTCTCAAAGGGAAGGGCTCACACTGTTCCTTCATCATACTGGGGACTCCCCAGAAAGCTTGTACAGACACTTCTACCGTGAACATGCTGAGGGGCATCCAAGCTCTTCTGCCAGACCTTGGTCCAAGGGCTGTAGGACTACATTCCCTTGGCATGCACAGAGGACATAGTGAGTTCTTCAGCAGGCCTAGACCCGACAGGATGCCTGTAAATGCAATGACTACTGGAGATTTCCACTGTAAGGATCCTAGGCCTACCAAGCTATGCCTCAAGTTCCAACTCACCACTAAACCCGGGTAATTCCCGAGGAATCTGCGAGCAAAGGGCTCTGCGCCAGCCGGATGGTAACTTCCTGCTTGGTTCAGAGAAATGCAGCAATGAAAAAATAGTGTTCAGTCGAGATGCTCAAACTTAGTCAGAGACAGAAAGACGCCCCAGGGGTATCGGGCACCTTGTTCCCTGATCAGACTGCAGTCTCCTGCAGTGACCAGATATGGCTTTGCCCCTTGCATGCATGGTCCTCTGTGGCGAAGTAGAAATTCAGTGCCTACTCACAGTCCTCATCAACTGTGAGATTTGTGGACCCTTGGACGACATCGGTCCAGCAACCTCAGGGTCCGGTACATAAATTGTTTTCATCAGCTACCCCCTTACTTGAAGAATAGAATCAGTGCACTGGGCAGGCTTGTTAAGACAGATTCTGTTTTATGGGGTTTATGAGGTTGCAGCAAAAGGCAGATCTTCTAAAGTCCTTGATACAGGGTGTCTTGCTTCTCCCGGCTCTAGCAATGGGACCTCCACACATGCTTTTTGTCAAGAAACCGCAACCACGTGGACTATGAAAACCTCCGTCCCCAAGCACCAGTCAGAGAGGTTACTACAAAGACTCGCTGACCGGTTATTGGGGCCACAGGTAGGCGAGAGCAGGAACACAGGACCCTGGACCGCTGCAAGGAAAAGACAATAGTAAAACTACTGACAGTGCTTTTGTGGACAACAGTGTTTAGGGCAATAGACAATGGACAACTATCTAGATGGGGACGGTGTTGTGCTGGAAAGAGGGTCTCTACACCTGATGTGCAGCTATGAGTACTTAAGGAACAGGAAGGCGGACCCAGCAGCTGCAGATTGATGATGGCATGCAGAAAAGAAAGGAGAGATTCTGCTTTGTGTTCCTATAGGTACAAGGGTGCTGCCAACACGCGTGGAACAGCAGGAGGCAGCAGAAGAAACTTCCGTAGCAAACCAGCGATTGCTTGAGTTAGCTGTAAATGAGGACGAGTACAAAGGCAATCTGGTGGACAGTCCGTGGTCGTAAACAATACAGGGGTTAAACAATCCAAAACGTGATACAAGCGCAGTCCAGTAAGCAGTTTGTGGTTGTCAGTAGTGCCAGGTTGAACAATCCAAACGTAAGGCAGGCGCAGTCCAGGGACGAAGCGAAGAATCCAAAACCAAAAAGATCCAAGGTAACAGAGTCGAGGAGTTGCATAACAACTGCTGAAAACAGCTGACGAGCACTGTTCTAGGGGAGCGACTTCCTTATGAGCGTCCCGTTCTGATCACGTGATTGGAACTTGCATTATCACGTGATCGGTTCCGCGTTGCTCGGCTGTTGCTTGTGCTTCGTCCCCACGGCAACCGCAATCTCCATTGTGGCCACTGACGCCACGGTTGCCGGAAACGACGTGCAAACAGGCCGTCCGCAATGGGAAGCCCAGGACGCCTCACACCAAGATGCCGCCGCTGGGTGCACACAGAAGGCTTCAAGGTAGGGGGGCTGCCTGGGGTAACTGGGTGTAAGGGTGAATCTGTACCATGCGGACATCTAGGGGTAATGGAGTGTGATGTGGTAGGCGTGACACTTTGGTCACAGGCTCCTCACACTGCTCGAACTCGGCGATCCTGATATCTACAGCTCTGCATGGTGATCCAGTCGCGGTGGAGAAGCGCTCTGGAGAATTAGGCAAAGCACGGCTCAGGATCAGAACATTGAGCGTTTTTTATGTTATCAGGAGAAACGGTCATACTAACCAAATCAGTCACCTAGCTCATATCACTGGCAAGCAGGCCAGACTCGCTGCCCAAGGGGTTTTACTTGCTCCTCTCCTGCTCCCCCTCCTCCAAAACATAGAAGCGATGAGATGAACATCCAGGTCCACTGGTCGTCTGTCATTAGCAGACTAACACTGGACATCTATACTTGATGTCACCACTTAGTGAGTACTTGGGTTTGGTGAAATCAGAGACCTCTGGGTCTTCTCGCATCCTGTATCCTGTCTGTCACTTTTGCCAGACTCAGGATGTGTTGGATACAGCTGCACCTAGCACAACATTGGTCTCCCGTAATGGACAACCAGTTGAAAGCTATTTCTATTCCTTCCGACCTACATCAGGATCTTCTATGGGCAAAGTGCACCCAGAACCTTTTTGTGGGGGCTCTGCTAAAGGCTCCCTACTAGTCAGCGGTGGTCACACCAGATTCCTTCTTGGAATGTTTGGGGCCACTTTTTAGGAGAACTCAGCCCATGGTGGGAACAAAACGTGCCACATAAACGTCTTAGAGGTCCAAACTATCTTCAATGCAATGCGGTCTTACATACCTCTGACTCATGACATGGTGGTGCTGTTGCATACAGAAAGCACCACTTACATTTCTTAGGTTAACAAACAGGTTGGACAAACTCTCCAGAGCTCTGTTTCCTGACTATAGAGTTGTGGGAATGGGCTATCCAGCACAACAACTTCCTCATAGCAACACACCTACCTTGCAATCTGAACACTGAGGCAGACCGACTAAGCAGATTATGAATGGGAGCTCTGTCTGCTCCCTGTGTTTTCAGGAGGTGTTTCGCCTTTGAGGAAACCCACCCGTGGTCCTCTTTGCTGCCACGGTCAACTCTGAGTGCTGCTGGTTCACCTCCTGAATGGGTCTTGAAATTGGGGCTCTGTGGGGTTGCATTTCAAATTGATTGTAACAACAGGCCTTTTTATGCATTCTCGCCCATCCCTCTGCTTCAAAGGGTATCAGCAGGGTCGGTCTGGGCCATATAATTGTCTCGGGCACCAATGAAAAAGTGGCCACAGTTGAAAATGCCTATTCATTCCTTTTGTGACACGGTTTGAATAGTACCCAAGGGAGAGTTTTGATCAAATGTGATGTAAATTGTGCATTTTAAAGAATATTTATTCAGCAACACTGGTCAAAACTACTAGCTGCATAGTGAAGTAACATCAATCTGGCTCACATTTGCCAAAAAAGTGGGCCACTTTGACCCAATAAAACTGGCCCACACCAGCATTTTGTGTTTTTGGTTCGGCCACAGGCCTATTGCCCTATAGGACCACAAACAACAATGAACAAATCCTGGTATCCTATGAGAACGGTTGAACCTCTCTAATTGATGTTCCGGTACTTATATCTTGAAAAAATAGGTATAGTACAACACAATTCATCCAAAAATGTAATTTATTATAATTGAGACCCTAAACTAACATGACGGTTGATCATATTCAATACAATTGTATTGCTCAATTTTCATAAAAAATCAAAACTCAAGTCAAATACATAGACACAAATATAGCAGCATATCACAACATCACAAAACGAATGTGTCACAAAAAACATATATTCCCGACATGTAACATGTTTCAGTTCTTTATGCCTTTGTGTGGCTGAACTTTCTTCAGGGGAATCAATTCTTATTCTTTTAAAATTCCTTCAACATCGTGCGATAGGGGTCCTAAGGACATCCACCAACGGATGTCATAAAAAGCCTGTAAAACAAAGAGGCAAATGGCCTTCAGTTCCCAGTCGTACCATGCAATACACAAATTACTACCTTCACCACCTACATAGGACAAAGGCCTAAAAGGTGAGAAGGGACTACCACCCGTCACCATGACAGAATCCTCAAACGTCTAAAAGATCACCCTTGAAGTGAAAAGTAATTCCAGAAAATAAAGAGCCGTTAATTGCCACTTCATATAATGCGATACATCAATTAATAAGTTCGCCTGACCACTTAGATAGAGGTCATGTCCATCTAATGGGTGCTTAAGTCACCTGGGGAATTGAAGGAAGTAGAAACCACCACCAGAAAACAATCTTTAAAGGAGAGTTCCGGGACTTTTTTTTAATTGTCCCTACGGTTCGGCCATTTGTTTTTAAGCATAAATCGGTAGATCGTAGAAAACTTTCCTATGGACCATACCCGACTTTTCGTCCATTAACGCACTCCAAATCAGCCGCCATTTTCTGATAATCCACTCACTTGCCGCATCGCCCTGGCTCACCTGCTTTTGCGGCACTAAATCAAATCCCCCGCCCCTGAAACAGACTTTATCAAAACATTCATATTCCCCGCCTCTATCCGTGACGTGACTGTGCTGCGTAGGCAAACGCGCCCATGCGTCTTCTACGCGACTCCACACAGAACCCGGAAATCAACACAGATCAGCTCACAACACAGCGCGCCACAATTCGCAATATGAAACTGTACTTTTAAATCAAACCGCAAGATTGTAAATTTGGTAAAGTACATTTATTTGACATCAAATGTTTAGAGAATATTCAGCGATTTTCATTTTTATTTGCTCACGTTCGAAAAGGTTCGTTTTGAGGCACGCGATGTTCCTTTGCTGTACACAGGGTCTTAGATCATCTCACAATACAGCGCCACAATTCGTAATATGAAACTGTGGTTTAAAAGCAAACTGCAAGATTGTACATTTGGCAAAGTACATTTATTGGACATCAAATTTTTAGAGAATATTCAGCGATTTGCATTTTTATTTGCTCTCGATCCAAAATAGTTCGTCTTGAGGCAAGCGATGTTCGTGTGCAGTACATAGGGTGTTGGTTTACGATAAAATAAGCTCTTCGGTCGCACTGATAATCGCGTGGCTGTTCCAACAACGAGGCACTAGGCCACCACAGCGGTCTGTATGTTGCATCTAGCAGTTAGTACCGCGTAAGGGCATACTTGTACTTGGCGATCGTCCCACAAAATGGTCAGGGTGCTAACGTTGTTCACGCGGAGAAGCAACTGGCGGTTGAAAAACCCATCCGCCGGTGTCTGGTACTCGTGACACAGACAATAATGGATGAAGTACCTGTTTGAAAAACATAAAAAATGAAATTAGTCTCACCATCAGATCTTTATTAAAATTATTCATTTTATATATTCGGTCGGGAAATTATTTCATAGCTAGGACAGTGCAACTGGGTTTTAAACGTCAAGGGGGGGCTGTTGGATACTGAGACAGTCCCCCAGTGCAGGGGTTGACAGGGAGTGCAGGTGGAGAGTGGAAGGGCCCAGGACCGAGATCGCAGACAGTGGACCAGTTGTAGCAGGGGAGAGGGAGAGAGAAAGCAGAAGCAAAGAGGAAGGTTTTGAGGTGCTTCCATAAAAGGAGACGGTTCTCCCCAAGATAGTGCGCGGTACAAAACAATATGCCACATAGAACGAACAAGTACAACTTAACCCGTCTTTAAAGCTACTGTATAGTAATTAAATTGCGGTATAAACTCATCTAAAGAGTTACTTACATTATATTTGCATTTTCCATTGTGTCTGTGCGTAGAGCAGCCCCAAAATACCACTCCTTCTATGCCGACGTTATTTCTTCTAATGAACGAACATGAAATGGCTTTCGTTTCTGAAATTATATTCATTATCGTTTCTTACGTGGTCCCGGCCTGTCAAGGTCAAATAACAATAGAACCTTATACTGAGTCGTGGGCCATTCTGGCACCCGAGAAAAAATCAAAGCAGCTGACCTTCACTTTGAACGAGCACACATTCCTAGTTAGCTACATTTAGTGTAAGGCCATCTCACAGGACTTGAAATTTACACTCCATCTTTGCATTTTGTCTGCGTGCTTTGCAGCTCCACAGAACCATAAATACGGAGACATTCTATATTTTTTGAAAAATGATTTATATTACTGTTTGGTTTAATTTAATGCGCAAATGAACAAGGTTGTATAGATACACATATTCAATGGGCCTGCGACATGAGGAGACTCGAGAGAACAGACAATCAAATTACAATCATTTAAACCGTGATGTGTATTTCTCAATGAGTTCTTCTTTAGGTGGACATGGAACAGAGGCAATGTTGGGTGGCAATGCAGTTGTCCCCTGCACAGGTTCGTTCACAACTCCATTTATGTGCCTATCTAGGACGTCAACAATAAGTTTCTCAATAAACTCATATTGCATATCCTCAAACACTGGTTTGATCACCCATTGTTTACTTCTTTTAGTGAAGGCCTTATTGTAGCGAAGCGTCCCTAAAGTTCCGGTCGTCCTACTTTGTTGACGGCCAACATTATGGTTATGTGCCAAGACCGCTAAAAGAGTCCGATTTATCATGCCCTCCATGCCAAAATGCAATCGTTTTGGCCTGTACTTTAGGCACATATTGTGGAACACCTCCAAATCTCCTGTGTGGCAGAATTCCGTGAGTCCCCTCAAAGCTTTTGTTATAGTTTTATCAAATACAATCTTTTCAATGGCTTTGTGAGTGGGTGATGAAGGAATCAACCACTTCTTCTTCCGTGCCTCCTCTGTGGACAAATGGCCATGTTCACAATTGTGGAAATGTTGGTTCGTGTTCCATCGGTGAACGTTTGTACAGTGTGGCATTACTGACCGCCATTTTTCCAGTAGAATTTCCAACGACCCTCCACATGTTTTTGAGCTCCACCAAAGATGGTTGCTGATTGACTTGGACCACTATGAAATACCTTGCAATTCTTTTTTTTTACCTGCAGCCGACAATTTTTTATTGATTGTTTTTGCAAGATGCCAAACGTCAAATTGGTGATTTATATTTTTGTACTGTTCTCTCATTGTCTTGGCAATTGAAACGTGTCTGTCCGTGGCTATCAGGTCGATCACCATTCCCCGCGATTGTAGTTCTTGCAATGATGCTACAAAGCCAACTTTCTCCATGGCCACTGAGGATGTACTTTGTGACACCTGCACGACCACCGAACTCACAATTTTCTTACTTTCCATGTCCTGAAAGTGGTAGGTGCAGTACTTGGCTGAAAATCCTGGGCTGTCGCACTGTCCATCACCGGCTAGCCTGAACCGTTTGCCCGCGAATGTACTATCAATAGACATTTTTTCCATTCTCCAAGCTTCGCTAATGGCTGGAAATAGATAATCGGTTTGGTATTTGTAGAACTGAGTTTTCGCAATGAAATGGATTCCCACAAACTGAAAGAAAGACTCTAATTTTTTAAAACTTGAACCACTAAAAAGTGCAGCCGCTGCACAAAGTAGATTGCCTGCTGGCAGTTGTCCCAGCATAGGTTGTGCAGACCATGAGAAAGGATGATATTTTGTACAGGTGGCATGTATTTTAAGGTTAGTGCCTCGAATTGCACGAGTCACATTAATGAATGGCTCCCCACATACTTCCCCACCAACCGAATGCCCACATTTCATCCGAATAATAATATCAATCAAACAACTATCGAATACAATGAATTTGGCCTCTTTCCTTATACTGTCACTCTGCATCCCAGCTGGTTCGGCCTGTAACGTTGAGGACATGTCACTCACATGAAAGGTAGAATCTCTGATATCGTCTTCCGCTATGTTCAGTGATATTGATGGTCTTTCATTGTCGTCCACTTCATTCTCTTCCATTGCAACATCTGTTCCTTCTCCGGAGATGGGTGAATAAAACAATTTCTTCAACTTTCTCGCGGTCTTAGTTTTTGCGGGTGTGGATTCTGATCTCCGACTGCATCCGAACTACCAGGAGGACATTCACTATCAATGGCTGGTGGTGGTATAGCTCCGTTGTCAATCACTTCATATTCTTCCCATTGGCACGATGCATCTCCAGTCTCAAGTCCCTGCCAAAAGGTTTGACAAGCAACATCTCTCGTTCGCTTCACTGTCTGTGTAGATCTAGTTCGTACACCCACTCGCAACTAGAGGACAGATTGGAAAAGGGATGTTCAGTTTAAACACAACTTACAGTATTGAACTATTAACAGTGAAAAACAACATAATATAGTGACCAGGACACTAACCTTCTTTTGCTTTCTTTTCTTTGAAACTTTCTTGCCTCGAACTTCAACATCAGGACGCTGTTGCTCCGACTCGTGTGTGCATGTCTCCACTTCCTCTTGCGCTGCAACGACTATGTTTTCCTGATAAGCACATCCATCACGCACTGACGCTCCATCGACTCCCTGAAACATAGAACTTTGATTAGTATGTATAATAATATCGAAAACACAAAATGTACTTGGGGACCAATACCCACGTACATCTCAATAGCAAAACACGAATGAACGCTTTGTGTAGAACATTCAAACGACAATTATTCACGCATTGTTGATCTAGTTAGATGGAACTGTCAAGATCCATACCTCGGGCTCCTCATAGACTTCCATTGATGATATTATTGAAGATGATGCTTCAGTGACTCCCTGAAACACAGTAATTGCATTAGTATGGTTTTATATTTTGATAAAAAGAACAGAAACTTTGTGCAGGCGTGAACGGCTCATCTAAATAGACCTGCACAAATGATCAGTTGTCTAAAATAAATAGTGGATATGTCAATATGATTCGATTTGCTCGATCGTTGGAAGTGTCACCACCCAGAGATCTGCATCAACTACTAGGGGTGATGTTCTTGTAGAAGAAGCTCCGTCATCTCCCTGAAACATAGTACTTGCGTTAATAAAGAAGGAAGTATAGCGGATGTAATCACGTCATATGATTTCGCTTGATTGAACTGTCAGTATCCATACCTCGAAATGCATAAGAACATCAAGGGACGATGTAACTGCGGTGCACACTTCTGCAAGCTGTTGCGCCGACCCGTAACTGCACGCTCCCCCTTCTTCTTGGACTAATGCTCCATCGACTCCCTGAAACATAGGACTTTCATTAGTAATGAACACAATATTGAAAAAAGAAGACACATAGGAGGGCGACGACAGAAGGACATATCAATGGCTAAAAACGAAAGAAACATTGTGTGTAACAATCACGCTACAAGAATGCAAGATCTGATGATCTCCATCGATGGAACTGTCCTGAAACGTACCTCGAGCATCTGAGTGACATCAACGGTAGTCGTCAATACGTTGGACTCCTCAGCATCTCCCTGAAAGACAGTACTTGAATTATTTTGGATAACAATAATTATAACTGAAAACAAAGACTAGAGGACGAGTACAAGGGTGTACCATTAGGTAAAATAATTACACAATAAATTAAAACTATTGATTTACATGCCTAAAACAAGTGAGTGGCAGAATAGCCAAGTAAGATTACCCGATAGGCGCTTGAAGTGGCTGATGACTGCAATAACGACACGGATGGAGAATCTTCCGCCTTCATATTGAGTGGATACATAAATGGGGAAATTATTGTTAGCTAATGCTACACACTACCGCAAGGCCGAGAGATAAATACGTAAACTTGACTCACCAGTGGAGGGATGTGGACGAATAGAGTGGGAATAGCGGTTGAGAGCAATTTTCGCCTCGCTCGCGGTGTGTTCTTCTTTATTAGCAATGATGTGGAGTACATGTCAGAGGTAAAGTGCCTGCTGCAGATGCGGTATCGATCACCCCTCTTGTCCGCAAAGACTTCTAGGACTCTACTTTCAAGCTCAGACGGTGGATATCCGCAATATCGGACCCATTCTCTTATCTGATCTATTGCCTTAGGGAAAACATGCATTATAGTACCTTCAGATTTATTATGGGTCTTCGAAGGGCAACCGCCAATGGAACAGGCAGGCATTGTGGAAAGTTCTGAAAAGTAAAGATCAACAATTCTCTATGAATACCAATGTAAACTCAGAACATGTGACTAGTTCCTTGCATGTACTGTCTTGAACGAAAAGAAATTGGACGCAAAATGATTATGGTACATGGCCTTACCTTGACGAACAAACAGTTAGATGCAGGGATCAGAGTAGTTTCTTGTCGTAGAACAGGGAGCAGTTCACAGGTTGCAAACTGAGGAGTTTCCTCGAAGTGGTCACGGAAGTTCACAGAGACGAAGAGCAGATAGCCAGCACCTTCACGGGTTGACTAGCAAAGCGCAAAGAAGTGCTCATTAGAAAAATGAAGTGGGTTATAAAGAATTCGAAACAGGGGTGTGTTTGTGAATGAATGACGTGTTTAAGTCGGAACTGCCTTTGGTAGGGCGGGGGGGTGGATTGGGGCGGTGGTCGTGCAGACAAGACACAGGAAGACTCGTGAATGGAGACACACTTATGTGGATTGCAGGGGGGCGTCCAGCGTGAGGGGGATGCTTGGCAGGAGACACAGGGTCTGGAGGTAGACATGGGAACAACAACCCATGCTCTAGAGACCACTTTGAAGTGTACATGGTCTTTGGCACCTCTTGGCCTTTATCGCTCCCTGACAGCTCCACTTGCCAGCGCAAGTACCCCGGTGCGAACTGCCTTTGGTAGGGCGGAGGGGTGGATTGGGGCGGTGGTCGTGCAGACAAGACACAGGAAGACTCGTGAATGGAGACACACTTCTCCAGCATGGGGTCTGGCATGGATTCACATGCTCATGAATATTCCCCGTCGTCAGGCTGGGAATCCTCGGTAAAGAAAAAACCAGTATCAGTTTCGTTTCTGATCTGTCTTTCGTAGTAATAACCAATCACTGGTCTCTGCGTCATACTGACCACAGCCAATGACTGCCCTCTACCTAAGCACCGCCTCTGGCAGCCATCTTCAGATTTTTACCGCACGTTCATGTGTTGGGATCCTCGTGCTATTGCTCTCGAGCGTTAGTGCTAATTTTTCGCGCTTTTTCACAAAAACTTCGATTCTTTCGGTCAAAAGAGCCTCAAGCTCCACCGATCCTACATCCGATCAACGGGGACCCGTGTCGGATTCATCTGTGCCCCTCAAGGGTGAAGATTCGTCGAGCTACACTTCGGAGGACTCCAGAAGCTTCTCAGGCCCGGTCTCGGAGATGGCCCAGGAGAAGGGAAGCTCGACGCCCGGAAAGCTGTTCAGGGCCTGCCCTGGATGCCAGCTGCAGAACGTCTTCAAGGAGGACGAACACTCTTTCTGCCTTTACTGCCTTCATGGGGACAAGACGCACGTGGAGAAGGACTGTGCGTTTTGCGGCAACATGTCGGAACGGACCATGAAGGACCGCCATCAACGTCTCGCCAGCTGGCTGGAGGGTAAGAGCCCGTCTGGCGAGAAGAAGAGGAAATCTGAGCGGTCTTCTAAGACCTTTGAGGGCGCCCCGGCGACGGGGGCCCAACATAAGGCCAAGCACCGCGAGTCCGCTGGCACCGGGAGCGCCGAACGGTCGGGCTCTACGGGCGCCAGGCAGGGCGCACCCTCCCCGGCACCATCAACCACGAGCCAACGCTCTGGGTCGGGTAAGAGGAAGGCCGAGCACCCGGCGAAGCTCCTGGAGAGACCCCGGTCGAGCTCTAAGGCAGAGGAGGAGCGTGGCAGTGCCCCCTCCCTCAAGGATAAGGCGGTGAGCGCACCTAAGGTGGTGAAGGCCTTGATCCATTCGACCAAGCCCTCTATCGAAACGGTCGCGGCGGCCCTGGCCCAGCCTGTGGAGGCTGCACCAGTGGTGGCGGCCTCGGGGCCCAGAATCTCCCTGCCTCCTCGGAGGGAGTCTTCTTTCGTGCCCATCGATAGGACCCCCGTGAAACCCTCCGTGGGGAAGAAGGGGGGGCAGGGCGTCGTCGTAGATTCGGCCTCAACCTCAGAAGAGGAACTGATCGAGGTCTTAAGCCACGGCCTAGGCGTGGAACAAGACCAGCCCGTCGGAATGGGCCCCGACGCAGGTGACGACGACGACATCGTCGAGGATACCGACGGGGCCCCTGCTCGCCCGTCGGATTCCCCTCTGCCAGCGCCGCAAGACAACTCAGCGGCCATTTTGTTGGCTATACAGTCCTTATGCTCCGAGATAAGGACGAGACTACCGTTACCGACGGAGGAACCTCTCCCGTCGGGGGATCCAGAACCGGGACCTTCTGGTGTTCCCCCTACCAAGAAAAGAAGGATTCATCCACCGCCTCCTTTTCAACCGTCGCGCCCCGTCCAGCCCTCCTCCCCGTCCACCCGAGGGGATGATACGGGGACTGACACGGCAGCGACGGGTACGGACGACGAGGCATACGACGAGGATTTTCCGTCGTCGCCTCCCACCAGGGCTTCTCCGCCCGACGAGATTGGATCGTTCCACTCAATGATCGCCAGGGCATCCGAGCTTTTCCAACTCTGCCCTGAGGAGAAGAAAAAGGAAGGCTTCATTTACCAACGGCGCGAGACCAAGAGGAAGACGGTCCTCGCAGTGCCTCTGTTGGACGACATTTGGGATGAGGGCCTTTCCCTCCTCAAGAACCCTTCCACGACGCCAGCGAGAAGAGACCGGTACGAGAAAAAGTACCGGGTCCCGGACTCGGCCCCCCTATGCCTCCGGGCGCAGCCTACCCCGGACTCCGTCGTCTCCGCGGCAGCCAGGAAGAAAGCGGGGGGGGGGGTGCGGCCTCCACGTCGACTTCCCCGCCGGACGGCGAGGGAAAGAAATTGGATGCCATGGGACGCAGAGTCATCTCGTCGGCGGCGACGACGATTAAAGCGGCCAACGCCTTGGCTATCGTGGCCCGCTACGACAGGGAACTCTGGTACAAGATAGCTCCCCTGCTGGATTTTCTGCCGGACGACAAGAGGGCGGAGGCCCTTGAGATCCTGCAGGAAGGTGAGGTGGCCTCGGACCACGCCATCACCGTGGCGACGGACATCGCCGACACTGGGTTCCGCCAGATGGGCAACGGCGTTTGCCTTCGACGTCGCGGATGGCTCAAGGCTACGGACTTTCGGCAGGACGTCCAGACCAGGGTCCTGGACATGCCCTTCGACGGGAACAACCTGTTTGGGAAGACAGTGGACGATTCCCTTCAGGCCATCAAGGCGGATACTGAGACGGCCCGGGCCCTTGGAGTACTGCAGCAACGGCGGACGCCCTTTCGGAGCGGCGGAGGCAAGGGCGCCTCCAAAGGTTCCGGCGGCGGTTTCGCTTCCTACCGTCAAGCGGCCCGCTCGTCGTCGCAAGAGGCCTACAGAGGACGAGGCAAGTCTGGCGGACCCCGCCGTCGTCGCCAAGGAGGCCAAGGCGGCAAGGCCGCGTCCAAGCAGGATTGAACCGGCCGTGGGGTCGGGCCCCCACCGAAGCACCCCGGTGGGAGGCCGGCTGGCGGGCTTCGTCAGCGTGTGGGAGTCCATCTCCACCGACCGTTGGGTGCTGGACGCCCTGGCCCGGGGCCACGCGCTCGAGTTTCAAAGAAGGTGCCCGCGCGTCCCCCCCGTGGCCAGGAAAGAACTTCACGTCCCTCAACTTCTCCTGGAGGTAAAGGCGATGCTCAGAAAGGGCGCCATCGAACGCGTCCCAAAGAGGCTTCGGGGCTCCGGAGTCTACTCGCGTTACTTCCTCGTGAAGAAGAAGACGGGAGGATGGCGTCCCATCCTGGACCTGCGACGCCTGAACAAGTTCATCAAGGCGCAGAAGTTCCGGATGGTCACCCTCCAGCACGTCCTGGGTCAGCTGGAGGAAGGAGACTTCCTATCGTCGTTGGATTTGGAGGATGCCTACTTCCACATTCCCATCCTAAAGGGGCACCGAAAATTCCTCAGATTCGTGGTCCAAGGGCGTCATTACCAGTTCAAAGCCCTTCCCTTCGGACTGCGGTCGGCACCCAGGGTTTTCACCAAGTGCCTCGCACCGGTGGCGGCGCAGCTGCGCCGCGAGGGGATTCACGTCTACCCCTACCTGGACGACTGGCTCATCCGCGCCAAGACGAGGGAGCTCGCCGTGGTCCACACGGCAAGGACCGTCCAACTCCTCACGGACCTGGGATTCTCCGTGAACTACGCCAAATCCCACCTGGTGCCCGCGCAAGTCGCACTGTTTCTGGGAGCGAGGCTCGACACAGTGTCCCTTCTGGCCTCCCCGTCGGAGGAGAGGACCAGGACCATCCTGGGCAAGGTGCAACGGATGTTGGTGGCCGACGCGGCCAAGGTGAGGTCCATCAAGTCCCTCCTCGGGATGATGTCTTCCTGCATCTACCTCATTCCCATGTGCAGGCTCCGGATGCGCCCGTTGCAAGAGTTCCTGGATGCGCGCTGGATCCAGACGACGGGCAGCTTCGAGGAAAGGATCAAGCTCGACGAGAGTTTCCGACGAGCGATACGGTGGTGGGGCACCCGCGCGCATCTGACGGCGGGCATGGACTTCCAGACCCCAGCCCACCAGGTGACTGTGACCACGGATGCCTCCCTAGAAGGGTGGGGAGCGCACACCGAAAATCTGCACGCAAGGGGACTCTGGCTCCCGACGGAGAAGTCCCTGCATATCAACGTCCTGGAGCTCCGTGCAGTGTTTTGGGCCCTCAGGTCCTTCCTTCCGTCCCTCAAGGGCAAGGTGGTGAGGGAGGATCTTCACCGACAACACCACCACCATGTTTTACATCAGGAAACAGGGCGGAACCAGGTCCCCAGCGCTGTCCAAGGAGGCGCAGGACCTGTGGCATTGGGCCGTCGCCCAAGGGATTCTTCTGGTGCCGTTTCATCTGGCAGGGATAAAAAACACCATCGCCGACTCACTCAGCAGGGAGCTGCGCTCGTGCCACGAGTGGGAACTACGGCAGGATCTGGTGGATCGCCTCTTCCGACGGTGGGGCACACCCCAGATCGACCTGTTCGCGACGGCGACGAACACCAAGTGCCGGAGGTTCGCCAGCAGGTTTCCCCAGACGAGGAGCATGGGCGATGCTTTCTCGTTCCCCTGGGAGGGCCTGTTCCTCTACGCGTTCCCTCCCTTGCCTCTGCTAATCCGGCTCGTCAACCAGCTCAAGAGGTCACGGTGCAGGATGATCCTCGTCGCACCTGCGTGGCCGAGGCAGATATGGTTCCCGGACCTTCTGGACTTGTCGGCGTCCCCGCCAATCAAGCTGCCGGCGGACGCGGATCTACTCTCCAGGGAAGGAGGCGCCATCCTCCACCACGACCCGAAGTCGCTGAACTTGCAGGCCTGGCTCCTGCAGCGCTAGAGTTTGGAGGATACGACATACCGGCCGATTGCAGAGAGGTTCTTGCAAAGGCCAGGGCGTCCTCGACTCTTAAATGCTACGGACACAAATGGAAGAGGTTTTCTGTCTGGTGCCACGCACAGAAGATTAACCCTCTACGGATTACGGCTCCCCAAGTGCTGCCGTACCTGCTGACGCTGGCCAAAGCTGGTCTGGCACACGCGTCCATCAAGATTCATCTTGCTGCGATCTCCCGATACACCAGAACCACGGGCCGGACGTCCTTGTGGTCTCATCGTCTGGTGAAAGAGTTCATGAAGGGACTGTTCAGATCGTTCCCGCCGGTGAAGGCTCCGGCCCCGGCGTGGGAGCTCAACGTGGTGCTGACCAAACTCATGGGACCTCCGTTCGAGCCTCTGCACTCGGCCCCGTTGAAGTTTCTATCGTGGAAAACAGCTTTTCTCGTGGCCATCACCTCCGCACGACGAGTGGGAGAGATCCAGGCCCTTTCCTGCAAGGCCCCGTACTTGACTTTCCACGACACGAGGGTAGTGCTCAGGACGCACCCCTCCTTCATGCCCAAGGTACCGTCGGACTTTCATCTCAACGAACCCTTGGTGTTACCTGTGTTCTTCCCGTCGCCTTCGTCGCCGGCTGAGAGGACTTTGCACTCGCTGGATGTAGCTAGAGCGCTGAAGTTCTACGTGGACCGCACGAAAGGTTTTCGGAAGACGTCACAACTCTTTGTGAACTTTGGACCTGTCAATCAGGGGAAGGCTCTCTCGAAGGCTTCCATCTCCAGATGGCTCTCCGGCTGTATCATGTACTGTCACCGGTTGGCAAACCGACCGCTGCCTGGCCGTCCGAGAGCCCATTCCACCAGAGCGATCGCAGCTACCACGGCGTTCCTATCTGGTGTGCCCCTGCTGGACATATGCAGGGCTGCTACGTGGAGGTCGACGCACACCTTCACGAAATTCTACTGCGTCGACCGGGATTCCAGGGAGGAGTCCAGGGTCGGCCAAGCAGTGCTGCGCAACCTGTTCGCCTGAGGTGAGCCTGGTGAGGAGGTAAGATGCTTAATGTTGAGTTGATGTGATGCTTAATGTTGAGCCTTTGCCACCTCCCGTGGTTGTGCATGTGTGTACTGCTATGTATTCTTTATTCATGAGCATGTGAATCCATGCCAGACCCCATGCTGGAGAAGGAACAAGTTACTTACCTGTAACTGTTGTTCTCCAGCATGGGTCTGGCATGGATTCACATGCGAACCCTCCCGCCTACCCCTCTGCGGCTCTTCACTTGGTCATACTGCCACTTCACGTGCTTCCAAATCTGAAGATGGCTGCCAGAGGCGGTGCTTAGGTAGAGGGCAGTCATTGGCTGTGGTCAGTATGACGCAGAGACCAGTGATTGGTTATTACTACGAAAGACAGATCAGAAACGAAACTGATACTGGTTTTTTCTTTACCGAGGATTCCCAGCCTGACGACGGGGAATATTCATGAGCATGTGAATCCATGCCAGACCCATGCTGGAGAACAACAGTTACAGGTAAGTAACTTGTTCCTTATGTGGATTGCAGGGGGGCGTCCAGCGTGAGGGGGATGCTTGGCAGGAGACACGGGGTCTGGAGGTAGACATGGGAACAACAACCCATGCTCTAGAGACCACTTTGAAGTGTACATGGTCTTTGGCACCTCTTGGCCTTTATCGCTCCCTGACAGCTCCACTTGCCAGCGCAAGTACCCCGGTGCGAACTGCCTTTGGTAGGGCGGGGGGGTGGATTGGGGCGGTGGTCGTGCAGACAAGACACAGGAAGACTTGTGAATGGAGACACACTTATGTGGATTGCAGGGGGGCGTCCAGCGTGAGGGGGATGCTTGGCAGGAGACACGGGGTCTGGAGGTAGACATGGGAACAACAACCCATGCTCTAGAGACCACTTTGAAGTGTACATGGTCTTTGGCACCTCTTGGCCTTTATCGCTCCCTGACAGCTCCACTTGCCAGCGCAAGTACCCCGGTGCGAACTGCCTTTGATAGGGCGGGGGGGGGTGTGGATTAGGGCGGTGGTCGTGCAGACAAGACTCGTTTGCCGCAGGGCCTCACCAAGGAGAGGCCATCTAACTGCATGTAAGAGGCTGCCTGCAGGATCTAGTACATGGAAGGCAGGGGGGTGAGTTTATTAATGAAGAAACAATGGCGGCGCAGTGTCAGTGTAATTCCCACTTTAAACTAAAAGTAAGTCGGGAGCAATGATTTAACTCCTTGTATGGGTAACCAGCGATGTGCCTATTTCTATATAGATCATTGCATCTGGGACCTTCGGTCTAGGTTGTGAAGAAGGTCCATGTTGATTCTGATGAAATGAGTGATGTATTGAAATACACACCTTTGAGAGTCTGCAAAATTCCTTGTTGGAGAATACCCAGGTATTTGTTATTCTGATTGAAGCATGATTTTAGGTGTGACTTAAAGATTGTTTTCTGGTGGTGGTTTCTACTTCCTTGAATTCCCCAGGTGACTTAAGCACCCATTAGATGGACATGACCTCTATCTAAGTGGTCAGGCGAACTTATTAATTGATGTATCGCATTATATGAAGTGGCAATCAACGGTTCTTTATTTTCTGGAATTACTTTTCACTTCAAGGGTGATATTTTAGACGCTTGAGGATTCTGTCATGGTGACGGGTGGTAGTCCCTTCTCACTTTTTTAGGCCTTTGTCCTATGTAGGTGGTGAAGGTAGTAATTTGTGTATTGTATGTTACGACTGGGAACTGAAGGCCATTTGCCTCTTTGTTTTACAGGCTTTTCATGACATCCGTTGGTGGATGTCCTTAGGACCCCTATTGCACGATGTTGAAGGAATTTTAAAAGAATAAGAATTGATTCCCCTGAAGAAAGATCAGCCACACAAAGACATAAAGAACTGAAACAAGTTACATGTCGGGAATATATATGTTTTTTGTGACATATTCGTTTTGTGATGTTGTGATATGCTGCTATATTTGTGTCTATGTATTTGACTTGAGTTTTGATTTTTTATGAAAATTGAGCAGTACAATTGTATTGAATATGATCAACCGTTGTGTTAGTTTAGGGTCTCAATTATAATGAATTATATTTTTGGATGAATTGTGTTGTACTATATCTATTTTTCAAGATATAAGTACCGGCACATCAATTAGTGCGGTTCAACCGTTCCCATAGGATACCAGGATTTGTTCATTGTTGTTTGTGGTCCTATCTCTTTGATAATGAATACAAATGTATATATCCCCTGATCGTAGAGATAGGAGATAGTGTAAAAATAGGGGTTATCTTTTTGAACCCATTAAAATCACTATTGCCCTATAGGCCAGTCCGAACCTGGTGATCAGCAAGTTGATACTCAACTAACGGAGTACAATACCACCCTTCGTTCCCTACTTGCTAGCAAGGTGCTGTTCTCGGTCCTGCTTAGTGTGACCAAGCAGAGTCTGATGTTTTTTCACCTGCATCCGAACGTTCTCTCTGAGCGTGACTGTGATGGCGCACCATCCTTGATCTCGGTCTCTAGCCTTGACAGCTTGGTGCTTGAGGAATTGAAAATGGGTCACATAGGTCTTTCTCAGGATAATTTAAGGATAATTCTATAGTCAAAGAAATCCTACATGCACATTCAGGATAAGAGTAAGTGGACACATTTCTGCCATTTTGCTCTAGAGAAGACCATAAACCCTCTCAAGTGTTAGTTGGATGATGTGTTATCCTTCACTGCCCATCTTGCTCAAGTGATGGTCGATACTTGCAGGCTTTGATTGGTCCCTATTGGTGCTTACAAGACTTCAAAAACCATGATGTTCTCTTCAGTGAATCCCATTATCAAAAGAGGTGTGACGAGGTTGAGCAGATTGTTGCAGTTAATTGGGAAACTCCATGTGATCTGGCACTTAATGTAGTGCTAGCAGCCATGGCTCATATGCCATTTGATCCTATAGCTTCTGTGGTTATCAGTCTGATAATGTGGAAAACTCTGCACCGTTTGGCCCTAATTTTGGGCAGCATGGTCCGTGAATTCCAGGTTTTCTCAACATTTGAAGTATTCATGGTATTTCATAGAGACAAGGTAGTGTTGCACATTATTTCTACCCAAAGTAATATTTTTTCATATAAGTCAGGTCATTTCCCTGCCTACCTTCTCCCCGTCTCTTAAGATAGAGGCTGGCAAGGTTATGCATTGCCTAGTTGTTAGGATGGCCCTTAAATCCTACTTGTCTCTCATGATTCCATGAGCTTGAGGCACTCCTCCCTGGGCCATCAGGCATCTGAGGTGTTCATTGCCCTTTGGATGATCTCTGCCATTCTGGAGGCTTACGAACCACAGAACAGGTAGCCATCCCGAGGCTTGTATGCTCATTCAGTGAGAGCGAAGAACACGGCTGTGGCTTTCCAGAAACAGGTTCCTTGGTATGTGATCAGCTGAGTGTGAGGGGTCAGAAATGCGAGGCAGACAACTCTTGTATGATTTTTCAACGTAAGCCATTTTATTAAATCATAAATGAAATCCAACGCTTCAGTATCCCTACTATCCTAATGAGGATTTCCCTGCCTATCAAAACTCACAGGATAACTGGCCCTCACACTCGTTTTTTTTTGTTTTTTTTTTTACAAACTTTTTTTTATTTGCATCTCAAGAGCACAGTTACACACACATTTGTTCTCATTTCAAACAAAGGCTTTTGGGTATAACCGTTAAACAGTCAAACTCCCCCCCCCCCACTCTATTCTATTAGTCCTAATAGTATTCGGTTGAAGAGTTACACTTGTATAGATAGGTGCAATGCAGCATCAAACTGTCTTGCCGGTCTTACTTATTCACAGGATAGAGACTTTACGGAGAATTCTGGGTTTAAAGCACATTTGTTCCTTGTCGTCTGTGAACTTGTGTAGGGGCATCCATATGTTCAAGTATTTGGTATACAAACCATATGCTAAAGCTGTCACCTTCTCCATGGCCATAACTCCCCATAGTTTTACCCACCACATGGCCCCTGTTTGTTCTTCCACATGTGTGCTAGGTTGATTCTGGCTGCACTCAACATATGGGTTATGAGCACAGCTCTGTTTCCGGTATTTGCATAACTACTCTCTACAGTCTCCTCTAATAGGTCCACTGTTAGGTCCATGGGGAGCTGCACCCCCACCACTTCCTTGATATGACTCAGAATGTCTTTCCAGTACGTCTGTGCTAGCAGACAAGCCCACCACATATGGCTCAAGTCTCCAGTGCCCCTGCAGCCCCGCCAACAGAGTGAGGAGTAGCTCCAGTTAATACAGTGTATGCGTTGTGGGGTCATGTACCATCTTAGACATAGTTGTAGGCCGCTTCTTTGATTAAGACACATTTAGAGCTTTTCGCCGCCCGCCACTATATTTGTCCCCAAGTCTCTAGAGAGATTGGTTTTCCCACATCTTCCTCCCATTTCTTCATATATGGTAGGATTTCTTCTGGGTCCCCCCCACTAAGCAGTCAATATATTCTTGATGCCCCCTTCTCAGGTACCCCCTCCTTTATTGTGAGTTCCAACCCTACCGGTTTCCGAGATACCCCCTCTTTCACTTTTGTGTTTGTGATCCAGTGCCTAATTTGGGTGTAATAATATTGTTCAGTCTCCGGTATCTGAAACTCTCTTTTGCACCCTTCGAATGTCAAGGGTGCCCCATCCGAGTAGAATTCCCCCAGTGTCAGTATTCGCCCTCCCGCCCAACGGGACCAGAAATGGGGCTGCATGCCTGGTGTAAAGTCTGGGTTATGGGCCATTGGCGCTATTGGGCCTCCGCCTATCTTTATCTTCTTACCTCGTAAGGCCTTGTCCCAGTACCACAGAGTGGTTTTAGTCATTTCCAGGAGTGTCCCCCTCCCTCCATGTCTCATGCCCAAAAATCCCAGACATTCTAGGGGGGTCTGTGTTGCTTCCCTTTCCAGCGCTACCCATTGATTCTGATTATCCCGGGAAACCCATTGTACCATTGCTGCACACAAATATCTACAGAATTCTGGTACCCCCAACCCCTCAATTGCTTGTGGCCGGAGAAGGACCTTCCTTGGGACCCTGGGTTTCTTCCCTTTCCAAATGAAGGTCATGGCTGTCTTTTGTAGGTTCTTGATCGCTGGGTCTGGGATCCATAGCGGGAGAGCCCCCATTAAATATAAGAATCTGGGGAGAAGTGACATCTTGATAGCCGCTATGTGTGCTGGCCAAGACAGTTCCTGCATGTTTCATCTTTTGAGGTCTTCTATCAAGGTTTTCAGCAACACCGGGATATTTGCCCCATATAGCCTCTCATACGTGTGTGTTAAGTGTATTCCTAGATAGGCAATGGACTTTTGTTCCCATGTTGGTGGATATCGATTCTCCCATTCCGTCACCCGTTCCAGCTCTTCAGTAATGTTGAGTGTCTTGGATTTGGGGTAATTAATGTCAAACCCAAAGACCCCAGCAAATTTGTCTAATAATTTGATGGCATGGGGGAGTGAATGGGCCGTGTCTTTTAGGAACATTAGAATGTCGTCTGCGTAAAGGGCTATCTTCTGAGGTCCACATGATCCCACCTCCACCCCCTGAATACCTTGTGTTGCCTGGGCCATTTGTGCCAAGGGCTCCATGGCCATGGCAAAGATCAACGGCGAGAGCGGGCACCCTTGTCTAGTTCCTTTGCGAATTGGAATACTGTCGGTGAGATACCCGTTAATCATTAGTCTTGTGGTTGGGTTCCTATAATTGGCTAAAATCATGCGGGAAAAGACAGGCCCACATCCAAATTTCTCGAGGGTCAACTGCAGGAAGCCGCAATCCAGGCTGTCAAAAGCTCTGGCGGCATCTAATGCAGGCACAGACATACGTTGTCTAGTCCTTCTTACCCATTCAATGGTGTTTATGGCCCTGCGGATGTTGTCATAAGGATGACGCCCCTTCACAAAGCCCGCCTGGTCTGAATGACTAGTCTTCGGAAGGACGGTGGCTAGTCTCTGTGCAGAATGGTAGAATAAATCTTTGTGTCCCCATTTAACAATGAAATAGGGCGATAACTTGCGCATTCAGTTGGATCCCTACCCGGCTTTAACAAGAGCACTGTGGTAGCCGGGCCCGTGCCTCCGGTGACATACCCCGTATCCCTTATATAATTAATGAGGTTTGTTAACGGGCCTACCAGAATATTCTGGAACGCTTTATAATAAGCATTGCAGAGGCCGTCTGGACCCAGAGATTTGTTCCCTTTCAGAGCTTTAATAACCCCCCGTACTTCCTCCTCAGTTATTGGTTCCTGCAGCATTTGCCTATCCTCTCCTGTAATTCGTGGAACCTCCACTTGTGCCAAGAAATTGGCTTGTGCCTCCCTTTGTAAATTATCCCCTTTCATATTACTTGAGTATTGAAGTGTGCATGATCTCAGATATTCCTCTTTCCCCTCTTTCTATGCCCCCTATGGACCCTCTGTTTCTTAGGTTTGGCTGCTAAAAAACGATTGGCCTTGTCTGCTTTTATGTAATAAATCTGTTTTGTCAGAATGAGGAGCTGTGCAGATTCATCTGCATAGTGGGCTTCTAATGCAGCCCTGGTTTGCTTGAGTTCCCGCCATGCTTTTTGTGACTTTTTGTCCCTATAACGTGTCTCTGCAGTTTTAACTTTAGTTTCTAGTTCCTGCCTCTCCCTCCTTTTCCTCTTCAGGAAATTTGCAGTGTGCGCAATAAATTCGCCTCGCACTACCGCCTTGCTTGCATCCCATATTGTTCCCCAGTTCACCTTGGGCGTAATATTTTCTTTAAAGTAATTCCTCAGTGCTAATTCTATGGCCGATCAAAGGGCCTGATCTTTTACGAGAAGTTTGTTGAGGTTCCATGGTTTACAGGCCTGCGAGAGCGGGGTCTACATCTCCATTGTCAAGGATACTGGGGCGTGGTCTGATATACATTGTACCCCTATGTCCGCCGCAGTGACTTGTGGGATAGCCGTGTCAGAAACCAGGATCATATCGATCCGGGAGAAGCCTCTATGCACAGCTGAGAAGTGGGTGTAGGCTTTTTCTTGGGGGGTAAAAACCGCCATGTCTCTATTAGATGTAGGTCCCTAGGGAACTGTTTCAAGCTTGTCTATGCACGTTGCATTGGGGGTCGCAGGGAGGGTTTTGTCCATTGAAGCATCTATTACAGATCTCCCCCTAATAAGATTTGCTGCCTGCCCCATTCCGCGATTTTCTGTATCAGCCCTACTAAGAACCCCTCCTGTTTATCATTGGGGGCATAAATTGCCACCAAGGTAACTTGCTGACCCATCAGTGTCCCTCACAGGATCAGGTATCTACCCTCCGGGTCCTTTTTTGATAAATGGCTTCTAAAAACCTACCCCTTTAACTATAAGGATGCACACTCCCCTCTTTTTTGTTCCACTAGAGGCTATGAATTGTGTTGGGAAGGCTCTATGTTTCAATCTATGTTCGTCCCCCTGGAGTAAGTAAGTTTCCTACACCCACACCACTGGGGCTTGCAGTTCGGAGAGCCTATTCATAATTGATCTCCTTTTTATTGGCGAGTTTAGCCCCTGAACATTTAACATAACAAATGTTAAGTCAGCCATACTTCAAATTATGCTGCATACCTTCTAACCAGCCTCCATGCCGGCTAAGACCTTTGATAGCTGCACCAGCGCTTTGTGCATCAACAACCATAACTTTACCCCCATCCAGACCCCCCCACCCCCCAATTTATAACATTCCCCTGAACTTCAACTTTAACACCCACCATTATATGTTACAGTGGCTCACTGGGTTTGTTCACCCAGGGAAAAGTGGGATCCACCCCCCAGTCACGCCACCCCACGCGAGCCAGAGGCTTTACTGTAGCTAAGATAGGTGACCTGTATTATCACGCCTCCAACATTGCCTCCATTCTGGCATTGTTTCCTTGTTTAGCTGTGTTTACCCTCTGGGCCTCCCCTCCATCTGTGCCTGCGTGCCCATTCATACGGCAGCCCCCGAGACTCCTTACTTCTAGCAGCAGCTCGCCGTCTCCCGCACCGCAGGCATTCCGGCCCCGTCCGCCCCCCGCCCCGCGTTTTGCCGCCGTGTCGGGAAGAGTGCCTCCTGCAATGGCAGGAGGGGGGGCTCCAAACGCAGACTCCAGCGCTGGCACGGCCCCGCCACCGCCGACTCGTATTCTGCCTGACCGGCGGCAGTCACAGAGCTCACGGGGACCCTCTTGGTTTACGCTCCCACCAGCTCGGCGGATGCTCTTCACCGCGTCCTGCTCTCCGCCCAACGTCCGTGCCTCATCCTCTCCCAACCGGTTCTTCCACCATGTCAGTGAAGTGGGGGAGGGGCCTCACAACACGCCGGGTGTCCCGGGGTACGGGAACCCCACAGATGCGATTTCCAAACTCGATTCCTCTGCGGCTGAGGCCGCGTTCGTATGCTACTGCCTCTGGGTGTGCTTCTGCCTCTCTCCCCTTATTACTCCTCAGCTTTGTGGGTTCGTCCCCTCCGTCCCACATTGCGCAGTGGCTGCCATCTTAGCGTGGGTCCGAGCCGCGCTGTGTAACTGTCCAGGTCTCCACCGGGGAAGCACCTCGCCGGTCCAAATTCGGCAGGATGATGCTCTAGATAATCATATATAGATAGGTCTCGGTTCCAGGAATATCCACCGATTTGCAAGGGGATTTGGGCCTCGAGGCAGGGAAGGAGCACAGAGCTCACGAGGAGGCATCTGTCCACGTCCTCGGCTGGCCATGCCCACCTGGCCCTCACACTTTTACCATCACATACTGAAAGAACTATATTGCAGTTCATAGTAACATTCACAATGATATTCACAGTCTCTCTTGAACCTGGGCAATCTCCCCTTCCCCAGGGTTCAAGGTATATTCAACCCCAATGTTCAACACAAAAAAAGGAAATCCTTATGTATGATACAGTCTTAGTTTGGTTCTCGACTCCTTCAATGTCAAATTAAAGTTCTGTTAACCAAAGTTCAAACAACAGAAAAACGTCTCTTCTTGGTGAAATAAAGACTTTCCACTTCCTCAGAATAGCATCAGTTTCATTCCCAGCCACAATGCTTTGCCACAACGTCCAGTTGTTCAAGAAATTATACCACAGTTCTTTGTTAAAGTAAAGTAAATACGACTTCGGAAAATGTTAGTGAAACACAATTCTTGGTTAACACTCAGTATGTCTTTCTCTATAAGATTTGGGGTCATGGTAGGTATCTTTGTCAGGATAGCTTCAAAGCAATTCTACTTCCACTTCTACTGCTTTTCAACTCTTAGCAACTTCCACAAAAGTTCAACATGAGGGTCTACTTCTCTGCCTCATAGTATTTCATGCCATTTGTGCTGCTGATGTCTCAGATCTACTGACAACTAAATGTACCACCACGGCTTCAGTGCTTTGTGACTTAAACAGTGTTCAAGTAAGCAAGGCAACCTTCCTCTGAATATTCATTATCTAGAGGGGCAGCCTCTTTGCCTCTCTTGTCTGTCTGCCCCCACATCAACCCAGAAGTGCCTTTAGAACACACTTCTCTCTTCTTCCTATTGGCTTTGGCAATGTGGGTTGGATCAACTTAAAAAGAACAATGACAGGTAGCATGCTTCCCTTCCCCAACTTTGCCTTTGTCCCTCTGTCTACTGAATAATTACCCAAAAGCTTTGTCGCCACTCTCTTCACTTCAGGTAATGCTTACACACTCTTATCTTTTTTTAAGCCAAGTTTATTTTTGGATCGAAGGCATACAGGTAAATACAACATAACATTTGCCATCAATTATTATTTAGGTTCTGTGTCTTCATTGTGTTCATACCCTACAGTTTGTAGAAGTTTGCTTTGCCTTCAAAGATCTTCATTTTTCAATTCCCCCCCTCTCCCCCATTCCCCCCCCTTACCAACTTTTCCCCCCACAACTTTAACCACTACTTTACACTATAGAGTTCAGTAGATTTAGAATCTTTTCTTGACGCTTGAGTCCCGGCGTCTTTACGTCTCAGATGACACGCGTGTTCCGGAGTAGGCATGGTTTGAAGAATTGGGCTTCTCTGTCCCGCACCTGTTCAAGGAATGGGTTAAGAGTTTTAGATATTTTCCAGTACTGAGAGCACATATCTTCTCCATGGCCATTACTCCCCAGACCTTGATCCACCACCATGCTGAGGTTGGGCCCTCTTTGTTTTTCCAGTTGTGTGCAAGGGTCATTCTTGCTGCTGATAACAGGTGAGTAATGAGCATGGCTGTCGTTCCTGACATTGCATATTTACCTTCTATGGTGACTCCTAAGAGAATTGTTTTCGGAGATCTTGGCAGTTCAACCCAGAAATGTCCTTTATGTGGCTTAGTATTTCTTTCCAATAGGCCACGGCTTTGGGGCATGTCCACGACATATGGAATAGGTCTCCCTTCTCACCGCAGTTCCTCCAGCAGTTTGGTGAGTATGACTTTGTGATTTTATGAATGCGGTTCGGGGACATATACCATCTGAGGCATAGTTTGTAAGCTGATTCCTGGTGTCCGGTCAAATGGTCGAAAATAAAAGATCGAATGACCATTTGATCGAAAGTCAAATGGTCGAAAAAAAAATGGTCGAATTTTTGTATTTATTTATATAATTTTTTCGTTTTGTTTGTTAAAAAAAAATTAATATAGAAAAAGGGGGTTTTGGGGCGGAACCCCTCTCCCCCCCCAATAAAAAATTTTTTTTAAAAAAAAATCGACCATTTGACTCGATCAAATGGCATTCGATCATTTGGTTTTCGACCAAATGACCTACAACCCTGATTCCTTTATCGTAGTGCATCTGGAGGTGCCATGTGCACGTTGCCATATTTGGTTCCATTCCTCCTCTGTTAGCGGCTCTTGCATGTCTCCCAGTTCATTTTGTATGTGAGATTGTCGGTCGATTGATCATTGGAGAGCAGTCTGTAGAGTCTGGTGACCCCTTTCGCCGTGTTGCCTTCCTGCAGAGACAGTTCTAGGCCTGATGGCATTCTCGTGCCCGCTATTTTCACCGTTGGGTGGGTTATCCAGTGCCTTATTTGTGCATATCTATAGTGCTCATTTTCTCCTATATTGAATTGCTGCTGACAGTTTGTGAAGAGTAATGGAGAGCCGTCTTTGTAGATGTCTTTCAGGTACATGGTCTCGGCCCCTGACCATCCCGCCCAATACTTTTGTTGAAGACCCGGTGTGAAATCTGGGTTGTGCATCAGCGGCGTATATGGGCCCATTCCGCTCGGGATGCGTTTCTTTTTCCGCGCTTTGTCCCAGCTTTGCAGTGACCATTTGGTCATTTCTTTTTTCCACTTTGTATTTATGGAAATTTTTCAATGACAACAATAATATCGAAAGCAAAATAACCCACCACAACAAAGTCAATTGACACCAGAGCCCACCCCTCCTCCCCATCCAAACCTCCCTCTGCCCCCCCCCCAACTGATGAGCTACAGAGGAATCAACAAAAACTATTAAAGAAAGATTTCAGGATTACAAAAGTGCACAAGAGGAAGAGCCACAGCATTATACTAGAACAGGCTATAACAGTATTCTCTTTCTATCAGTCAGGTCCTCAATAACAGCGTAAACATATATCTCAACCACTGATTGATCCCCCTCCTCAGATGTACACACCCAGAGCAGAGTTTAAGAACAATTAGAGCGCTAAAACTTTGCAGTCCTCACTTAGTAATACAATTGTCCATTCCTGTAAAAAAGAGGGCATATTATCATTGACAATAGCAGTCAACTTCTCATGCGTAAAAATAGTCAAAAGCTTATTAAACCAGTCCACTTTTGTTGGGGCCTGAGGGCACCTCCATTTCTGGGATAAGGCCAATCTTCCGGCCCTCAGCATTGCCCCCTCCACTCTGCTGAAGGGCGAGTCGGTACTCTCTGGTAAGGGGGTACCCAAGAGTATCTCCAGAGGGTGGAGGGAGGGACATGTCCCCAAAATGCCCTTAATCCAACTTAACTCCGCCCAATAGACCCGGATGACTGGGCACTCCCACCACATATGGAACCAAGTTCCTTTACTAGCACAGGCTCTAGGACACATAGGGGACACGTTGGGAAACATCTTAGACAGTTTGACAGGGGACCGATGCCAGGAATGAAGAATTTTAAAATGATGCTCCATCGCGGCTGTATAGAGCCTCCCCTTAAAAATAGACCCAAAAACAGAGCTCCATGTAGACTCGTCAATGGATATCCCCAGTCTCTCCTCCCACACCTGTCTGAATGATTGTCTACCCTCTAAGTTAGCTGCAATAAGTACACCATAGATCTTAGAAATAGACCTTCTCCTGGATCCGGCTTCCACAAAGACCATTTCAAATGGAGTCAGTGGGCGGGAAAGGGACGTTCCCCAACCTGCCTTAGTGAGCAAGCCCTTAATCCGCAAGAAATCAAAAACGGAAGGGGGAGTCTCCGTCAGTACTCCCGATAGTCGAGGAAAGTCAATAAAATTCCCCTGAACAAACAATTGACTGGCTTCCTTTAAAACCTTTGTTTCCTAAGCTAATTGGGGGGCCCCATAAGGAAGAGAGGGGGGAAGGCCAAGACGAGAGCCGATAGTTCTCCCCATTTGGTTTCCATAAGGTCCATAGGACCGATAGAATCGGGTGTGTCCGCACAGCCTCTGGACGAGAGCGCGGAGGGGACCAAAATCAGATCCCTGACCTTATAAGGATTAACCTGGACATCCTCTACGTATGACCAGTATGTCCTAAAGTCATCTCGCAAGTGCTCTAACATTAACCGCAACTGAGCTGCCTTATAGTACAACTTGAAGTCGGGGAGGCCGAACCCTCCGAGCGCCTTAGGAAGTGTTAGAGTATCAAACTTAATTCTTGGCCTCTTACCATCCAATACAAAGCGGAGAATACGCGACCGGAGAGACGCAAAGGAGGAGTCCGGAATAAGAAAGGGGAGAGAGGCGAAAAGATAGAGAAACCTGGGGAGGACATTCATCTTAATAGTGACCATACGTCCCACCCACGAAAGAGTAAGGGGAGCCCATCTCACTAAGTCTTGATAAAGCTTAGCCTGCAGGGGGAGGATATTTAACTCAAAGATCCTATTCAGATCCCTCAGTAGATTGGTGCCCAGATATTTAACACTGACATTCTCGACTCGCATGCCGAGTAGGTCCTTCTTACCCTTGGTATTCTGGTCCTTCTCGGCCATGGGCATAATACAGGACTTAGTGATGTTAATTTTAAGCCCAGAAAACGTCCCAAAGCAACGGATCAATTCAAGCAGCCGCGGAAGAGAAGCATTGACGTCAGTCATATACACCAGAATATCATCCGCGAAAAGGGATAGTTTAAACTCATGGTCCCCACACCGTACCCCAGTCACTCCCTCATCCGCTCTGACTGCCGTGGCAAATGGCTCCATAGCCAGTGCGTACAACAGGGGGGAAAGTGGATACCCCTGTCGTGTTCCCCTGGATAGCGAAAAACTTGATGACATGCTACCATTCACTAACACCCGCGCAGATGGACCGTTTTATAGGGCCGAAACCCACCCACAAAAGTTGTCGCCAAAACCCATCTTCCGGAGCACTTTCGCCATATATGGCCACTCGACGCGGTCAAAAGCTTATTCGGAATCCAGCGAGAGGAGGTAAGCCTCTGACTCTCGCCTGGACACTTCGTACATCAAGCCCAACGTCTTCCTGATATTATCAGATCCCTGGCGTCCGGGGACAAAGCATACTTGATCCCCATGAACCAAAGTGGGGAGAAGCCCAGACAACCTATTTGCCAGCAGTTTAGCAAAAACCTTCACGTCAACGTTTAAGAGAGAAATAGGTCTGTAGGATTGACACACCGAAGGGTCTTTCCCTTCCTTGGGAATGACTACAACGAGGGCTGACATCATGGACGGTGGAAGGCAGCCCGAATCCTTTGCACCGTTGTACAACCTAGCCAAGAAAGGGGCCAAAGTGGACCGAAACACCTTAAAAAATCGTACATTAAACCCATCGTCCCCTGGAGCGGTTCCACTCTTCAAAGAAGAGATAGCCTCCACCACTTCCTCTGGAGTGAAGGGCTGTTCTAGGGTGGCAGCGCTCTCTCAAGAAAGACCAGGAAGCGGAAGCAAATCACAAAATCGGTCCACATCCGAGCCATCTCCCGGGTACTCTGTGGCATAGAGTTTTTCATAGTACAGTTTAAACTGCTCCGCAATTTGGGCATCGTTGCACCATTTATCCCCCCGCTGATCAATAATGTTGTGGACTCTCCTACTCTTACAAAGTTCTCTCAACTTCCAGGCCAGAATCTTGCCTGCCCGTTCCCCTTTTTCCATATAACACTGTTTCACAAACGCCAATTTCTTTTCCGTCTGCCCAACCAACAGTGCCGCCAGTTTAGCTCTACGTTTTTGGAGCCGAGCACGCTGAACAGGACCCATCTGCGATTTTAACTTACCTCGCGGCTGGATAGCACGAATTTGTTCTCTCAGTTTACGTTCCTCACTAGAACGGATCCTTTTTCTCCTAGCCCCCATTTCTATTAGAACGCCTCTAATGGTAGCTTTAAAAGCGTCCCACACCCCTCTAATATCAACCTCACCTGTATCGTTTAGAGTGAAGAAATCACTGATAGAAGCTAAGAGCGATTTCCGCAGCTCTTTGTCCAGTAACAGGGAGTCATTGCATATCCAACGTGATAATCTCTGAGCTGGCAATGGCACTCCGAATGTGACTCTAACAAGATCATGGTCGGACCATGGAACTGCCTCTACACTAAAATCCGAGACATAATCCCAGACTGAGGAATCTACCAGCACATAGTCGATCCGGGAAAAGGACTGATGTACAGAGGAATAATAAGTGTAGAGAGAGTCTATATTACTACCAGCAGGGTGAGCATCGACCAATCCCAATTCGTCATTCACCTGGGCAAATGCATCTGCCAACTTCTGTTGAGCTCTAAGATCTGGGCAGGGTCTGGCTGATTTCCTGTCCCTATCTGGGGATAATACCATATTAAAGTCTCCTCCAACTATTATCGTTCCCTCCGCGAAGTCTCTAATCTTCCGCCCCAATCCCCGCCAAAAGACGTCTTGGGCCTCATTAGGGGCATAAACACCCACAAAAGTGTACATACAACCCCTCACTTCTCCCTTAACCATAACATAACGCCCCTCCGGATCCGACCTATGTGTCCTGGGAGTAAAATGTGCATCAGTGGAAACCATGAGAATAACCCCTCTCTTTTTAGTTTCATAGGAAGAGAACAGATGCTGAATTGCCCTGGATTTAAAGACAGGTTCCCTCCCCTTAATCCAGTGTGACTCTTGAATAAAGAAGAAATGCAGCTTAAGTCTGATAAACTCTCTCAAAATCAGAGACCTCTTTGTTGGAGAGTTCAAACCTCGCCCATTCAGGGACCCCACCGACAAAGAATAAATAGAGTCACCCATAAGAGCCGCACGCTGCTCTACCCGCCTCCAGCTGGAGGCCGACGTGAATGCTTAGCTCAAGAACACTTGTGCACATCATCATAACAGAGCAAGAACCGTTCAACTCAACAACCTCAGTAGCCTTAACACCCCCCCTATTCCCCCAACCGCCCTCCCCAGCCCCAACACCCCAGTCTATGAGCGCCTGAAGATGCTGCGATACCACCTCGTCGAGCCTTCAGGCCACCTTTGATCCCCCACCAGGGCGAAACAACCTCAAAGAAAACTCATCCCATCCAGAGCCCCCCCAACTGAGCGAAGAAAAAAAAAAAAAAAATATATATATATATATATATATATATATATATATATATATATATATATATTGGAACATTTTGGACATGTAGCCACTCCAAGCTTACAAAATCATGTTTCATGGAAAAACCCAAAACCAACATCAGGGCCCTCCAACGAGGAGTGAGAGAAACACAGAAACAGCAAGAACCCCACAGTTAGTAGGTCCCCGAAGATCCCGGAGAGGGGGGCATCATTTTCCTATACTTCCTGTGTCCCCGGACACGACGCCGCCCCTGAAACCCCGAGGAGTCTCTACGGTTACCCTCACCGGAGCCCTCCCCACCTGCCTCCTGCTCCATGGGAGGATCCCTCAGGAGTTCGCTCATCACCCTCTGGATGTCTGCCTCTGAGACAAGAGCATACTTTTCGCCATTAAACTCAAAAGAAAGCGAAAAGGGATGCCCCCACCTATATCGCACTCCTTTGCACTGCAGCCACTTCGTTAGGGGGGCCACACAGCCTTCGACGAGCTAGAGTGAACGCGGACAGGTCCTGGTATATGGATATCTTGGCACCTTTCCAGTCAATCGGACCTCCCTTACGGGCCAGCTCGTGTATTTTGGACTTCTCAACAAAGTAATGAAATTTCACCAGGATCGAGCGAGGGTCCCCTCTGCGGCCTCCAGCTCTGTGGGCTCTATCAATGGTAGGAACATCAGTATTTTCACCCCCAAATAGGGAACTAATTATTTCCTTAATCTTTTGCCTAATATCCCCCTGTGTCTCTCCCTCCTGCTCCGGAACTCCCAGGAATCTGAGATTGGAGCGTCGCTCTCGATTTTCTAAGTCATCCAGCTTGAGCAAAAACTTTTCCTCCGTTTTCTCCAAATCCACAAGACGGAGGTCGAACTGTGTTTCAAAAAGGTCGGCGGCGGATTGGTTAGCTTCAAGAGCCTGGACCCGATCCTCCACATCATCCACTTTCTTGTCTAGGGAATCTAGTATCTTGCTTATATCCGCGTGAAAGCCGCGGATCTCCTCCAACAAAGCCACCATATTACGACCCATATCAGAAGGATCCATTGTTCCAGACTGGTTTGCATCCTGCATGGTGGGAGCAGTATCCTGAGGGGAGGACCGTCTGAATCTCTGCAGCGCCTGCACCCCAAGCATCAAATTCCTGGGCGATCTCCAATCTGATATGTCCTACCCCCTCGGGTTCTCAGCAGGGATGACACTGAGTTCAGCCGCTCATCTACAGTACTTCAGGGCCCAGTGCACAACGTGGGTGGAGCGCCCTCCAGAACCCCAAACTCGGTACCATACAGGATCCCCTTCTGTTCGCAAGGAGGCCGTGGACACCCAGTTACAGCAGAGGAAGGCACACAATCAAAGGACCCCCAAGAAGCGCCGGAACCCCCCTCCAGCAAGCGGAGTGTGAGGAGCTGAGCAAGCGCAGCACTCACAGCCAAAAATAGGCCCTCGGCCAGGCTATGATATGCAACCTCCCCAGGGGTGTATTATTCCAATAGAGAGGGGGCGGTGTCAGTACAGCTAACAACTAGCACACTACTTCCAGTAGTACTGGTACATCGCGGCACTCCTCAAACCCAGGTGACCACACTTCCAAAGAGAGTGGAGCCAGACAGCTCTGCTACAATACAGGCCTTCTATGTAAGCTGGCCAGACACTTCCTGGCATAACGTACATCAACTCCTCCACATTGTCACCTTTTAAAGTAATTGCAGAGGCCTTTTTAATCCAGATGCAGCCAGGAAGGCTCGATTAAATGTGGGAGGACTCCACCAACACTGGGTCCACAATCCCCGGCCCGGAGACTCCAAACTCGGGCCCCATGGATCCGAAACACGAAAACACGTTCTGCAGCCAGCAGCCCAGGGGTCCCACATTCGTCGCCCGACTGGCCTCAACGCGGGAAAAGGGTCCTCCAGCGGAATACTACCGGGTGCAACCAGAAATGGAGATGTTCCTCTTAAATGATCCTCACGGCTAGGGATGCGAGCCGCACAACGTGCTCCTTATGTCCACACCGCGGGGGGGGGGAAGGGGCCGCCCCCAAAACCGAGCCTGGGCACCGACAGACACAAACAGGCCCCGCAAGCGGCTCACCTCAGCAGCCCCCGGGCCGACACCCCTCCGCCGCTCCTCCTCCGGGACCGGACTCCACACTGTCACTGCCAGGCCAGCGGAAGACAGCACAGGGCCCGCGAAAGACGAACTCCCTCCGAAGTTTCCTGCGCCGGGTCTCTTCGTTGGCTCCGGCCACCAGTGCCTCCTCCTGCAGATCGGGAGGCCTCCCGCAACGGCCCGCCACAGTGCTGGGGGGTAGACGTCAAAAGCGATATGAGAGACCACAGCGATCCGCAGGCCTCTGCTCCTTCCCCACCTCTGGACAGGCCAGGTCCGCGCAAGTCACACAATGGAGATGCTCACCGGGCTCAGAGCATCACCCGACACGGTGCCGCGATCTTTGTGACTCCGGCACCAAAAAAGCCCAAATTTCCGCTCCGCCGGTTCCTGACTTCATCAGAGGTCTCCAGGGGGGGTCAGGGTCGGGCTACATGAAGGCTGGGGGGGCTCCTAGCTCTTAAATGCAGCGCCCTGGCGAGGAGATCGGCTGAGAAGCGTCAGCACATCTCAGCGCCCCCTGGTGGCTCTCCCCATTTCGTCATTTCTAAAGCGCACCCCTGCTCTCTCGGTTTTCTTTTCTCAGGCTCAACAGGGTTATTAGGGGGGGTAATGAGGCTGATTGTTCGATTCTACACCATCCCTTATGGTTCTCTGGTTTTGCCCACCTCAACATTGGTGCTAGTTGTGCTGCTAAGATGTATCTGTCCATTTCTGGAACTCCCAGGCCGCCCAGGAGCAGGGAGCGCATTAGGATTAGTTTCTGGATCCTGGGTTTCTTACCGTGCCATATAAATTTAAATATTGCGTTTTGCAACTCTCGGATTTGGCTGGCGGTATGGGCACCGGTAGTGAACTTATTACATAAAGGAGACGAGCAAGGATAGTCATTTTGACAGCTGTGATGCGGGCAAACCATGACGGCTCCTGAGATTCACATCTGAGCATGTCTTCCTGTAGCTGTTTCCACAGTGAGACTATGTTTGCCTGATATAGTTTGTGTGGTTCTCTAGTAAGGTGGATCCCGAAGTATTCCAGTTTTTCCCTCACCCAGCCCATCGGGAATGTCCTCTCCAATGTCACAGTCACTTCTCTCCTCGCTGTTCTGTTCATGGCTTTTGATTTGGAGAAGTTTATGGAGAACCCCGAGATCTGTCCGAATTCCTCCAGTTGGGCAATCGCTCTGGGCATCGTATTTTCTGGGTCTCCCATGAAGAGCATGTCGTCGTCCGTGTACAGCGCTATTTTGTGGGTTTCCTGACCATTCGTCACTCCTCTGATGTTAACATCTTGTCGGAACTGCATTCCACATGGTTCCATCGCCATCGCGAAAATCAGAGGGGAGAGGGGACAGCCCTGTTGCGTGCCCCTTCTGATCTTCATGAACTCTGTGCTCTGTCCGTTGATCCTGAAACTTGTCGATGGGTGTTGGTAATTGGCGAGCACCATCTTGGTGAATTCTGGGCCACAGCCGAAGCGCTCCAAGATCAGTTTCAGATAGCACCAGTCCATGCTATCAAAAGCCCGGGTAGCATCCAGAGCTGCCACTGCAAAAGTTTGTCGTGTTCGTCGCCCAGCATCTATGACGTCTACTGCCCATCTGACGTTATTTTGTGTGTGCCGGTCACTGATGAGCCCCGCTTGGTAGTCGTGCATTATGCTTGGCAGGATTTTCATTAGGCGAGTTGCTATGATTTTCGTATAGATTTTTGCGTCGGTCTTCAGCAATGCTATGGGACGATAGCTCGCACAGTTGTGGGGATCTTTACCCGGCTTCAGGGGCAGTATGGTTATAGACCTCCCCGTATCAAGCGTGACCTTCCCCTCTTCTCTGATTGTATTATATAGCTTTGTCAACGGGCCGAGCAATTGGGTGCGGAACGTCTTGTAAAAGCGGTTGCCAAGGACGTCTGGACCTGGAGTCTTATTCGCTGGTAGTGCTGAAATGGCATCGCTGATCTCTTGTGCCGTAATTGGGTTCCCAAGATTAGTTCTGTCTTGTTCAGCAATCTGGGGCAGCGGGAGAGTATTGATGTAGGTGAGTTGGGGTTCTGGGTCAAGATTCTCGCTACTTAAGCGTTCCTCATGAAATCGCTTCATTATTTCTTTTTTGTCGAGCTCTGCCGTGTGGGGTTTTCCATGGACGTCGTTTAGTTGTGCTATATAGTTCCGGGTTTTTTACTTTCTCAATTTCGCCGCCAGGAAATGATTCGCCTTGCCCCCATGGATATAATAGGATTGTTTTGTTTGTAGCAGTGAATGGCCAATCCAGTCCTCTGTATGATTCTCCAGTTGAGCTCTGATTTTCCGACACACTCTTAAGGATTTTCTCGAACAGTAGGCTTTGTGTTGGGCTTCGGCAGCTTTCACCTCTTTTTCTAGTTGGTTTGTCACCAATGCTCTTTCTCTGTAGTATGCCGCTGCCTGTGACATGAATTCTCCCCTGATCGCTGCCTTTCCAGCATCCCATATTACCCCCCAGTCTGTTTCCCCATTGTCGTTTTCTTTGAAGTAGTTGTTTGTGGGAGCCTCTATATGGGCCCTTAGCACTATGTCCTTCAGGAGGATTTTATTTAACCTCCAGGGTGGTTTTGCTCTGCTCCCTTCCAACCCCCAATCTATACCCACCAACACTGGCGCGTGATCTGAGTGATAATCCACTCCTATTTCTACTTCCGTTATTTGCGGGACTAATGTTGTAGATACTAATATCTTGTCTATCCTGGAGTATCCAAGGTGGATGGCTGAGTAGTGGGTGTACTCTCTCCTGTCCCCTTGGAAGAATCACCAAGTTTCAATTACCCCTAATTCTCTGAAGGACCCAGGGCTGGTCTGTTTTTCTGATCAGTTGTTGTGGGGGGGGGGGAGGAGTATTTTGTCCAGCATCGGGTCCATGACACAATTGAAATCCCCACCTACTAACAGTTGGCCGTCGCACCAGCTGCCCAGTTTGCCCAGCAGATCCATTATGAACACATCTTGGCGACTATTAGGAGCGTAAATAGATGGGAGGGTGTACTATTTCCCCTTTATCAACCCTTTGAGCCCCAAGTACCTGCCCTCTTAGTCTTTACGGATTTGTAGTTTTTTTAAGTCTAGCGCCCTCTCAATTAGAATAGCTACTCGCCTTTTCTTCTCCCCACTTGAGGCAAAAAATGGTTCTGGGAAGGTTCGATTGGCCATTCTCTTCTCATCTTTAGGGAGGAGGTGAGTCTCCTGTAGGAGCCCAATCGCTGTCTGCAGTGTTTTCAGCCTGTCTAGTATCACCTGACATTTGATTGGCGAGTTCAGGCCCTGTACATTCAAAGACATTACCTTTGACTCATCCATTTTTGTGTAGGGGAGGTTGCACGGTTTCAAGCTAGGAATGAGGCGCTCCAGTGACTCTCACATTTACCTTTTCCGTTCCCTGGGTCTCTAGCTTGTTCTGTCAATGTGCCTCTTGGTTCCTTTGCTCTTCCATCAACCCTCCAACTCTCCCTCTTCCTCCCCACTTCCCAGATGTGTTGTTCTTCTTCCTCCGTGCGGGTTTTGTATGTTTCGGTGTGTTATAGTCCTCCACCATTGTTCTAAGGTTGTACATTCTCTTGTTAGTTGCTTCTCCTAGTGTTCTTCTGTCGCTGGTTATTCCTGGCTCTGTTGCAGAACCTTGGATTTCCCTGTTTTCTTTGACTTTCGCTTTTTCTCGATTGACCATTCCCACGATTTACACGCAGTGTCTGGTGGATTGGGACGTGGTCGGTCATTCGGACGATCCTGGTCTTCCTCTAGCTGAAGGATTGAACAGCCTTCCTCACAGGTAGTAATTTTATGCTGCTTGCCCTCCCATGTAAAAGAGAGGCCGAATGGATGCGTCCACCTGTATCGTATCTTCTTTGCTTGGAGTACTTTTGTATTTGGCTGCATCATTCTTCTCTTGCAGAAAGTAATCAACGCTAGGTCTTGGTATAATTGAATGTGAGAGCCGTTGATTGTGAGATCATTGTGGGATCTTGCTGCTCTCAGGATGTCTTCTTTCTGGCAGTAGGACGTTACTGCTATTAGGGCGTCTCTAGGCCTTGCTCCAGGGTTGTTCAGTTTTGGGCCAACTTTTTGTATCTGATCAAACCCAATTTGGTCTGACTGCGTATCCAAGGGAACATGCTACTGAAACATTGTTGCATAGTGTCTTTGAGGTCACGATTCTGGATTGTTTCAGTCAGGCCTTTGACTTTGATGTTAGATCTTCTTGAACGGTTTTCAAGGTCCTCTGCCTGTAATTCCAAGTTGGTTGTTGCTTTAGCCAGCTGTTCTACAAGGACCCTGTTCTGGTCTGCTACATTTGATAAGCCATTTTCGACGATATCTATTCTGCCTCCCAGGTCCGCCATTTCTCTGCTTACCTCCTGGAAGAAAGATTTCAGTTCCTCCTTCATCTGTTCCAGCTGGGTGTGGAATGTATTCGTGAGTCTGGCTTCCATCCCCTTCAGACAATTTAGGAGTTCCTCCTTGTCTGATGCCATAGTGTTTGGTGGTGATGCCACTGCGTGGTTGGGTTGTTCCAGGGGCGGGGGGAGGTGAATCGCTCTCCTTTTGGCGTCTCTGACCCCAGCACTTATCGAGTTGGCCCACCTGAGTTTTAGCCTGTGTTCTCGTCTTTGACTGTCCGGGCCTCACCCTAGCCCCTGGCATCTGAGTTGCTCCTTTGGGAGCAGTCGGTGCCACTCGGAGACAGCAGAGCTATCTTCTTGGGCGTCAGAGCAAGAGGGGGCTCGTTCCTTTGTGCTTCTGCTTTCTTCACTACTTTCGTTTCCCTCTTCCACTCTCACCGGGGAACGGTCATGGGCGGTATGGCTGCGGGGGTTGTATGCCTTTGTCCTTGGTGTCGCTCTGGTTCCACTGTAGTTCAGTAGGGAAGTGCATCACAATTGAGCGCGGGGTACAGCCTGGTTTCTGTGGTGTATGATCATGCACTGTCGCAGTTTGTTATATGCCCCGCATTGTCTTTGTTTTATTAGGTGTCCGTGTACTGCCCTAAAAGTGTAACTACTACCTTCTTGGGTCAAGCGTAGTTGTTGTGCACAATGGAGGTATGGTGATGTAATCGAGCCCCCTGCTCCACGGTTGCCTTATTGCCAAATAAGGAGTGTGCAGAAAGTACTTACGGAGCTCTTGACGAAGTTGATGCGCCCCGGATGCAGCACAGGGGGCCACACTAGGCCAAAAACGGCTGTACATAGGCCAGTGACGTTGGCTGTTTGGGGGAGTCGAATGAGTGCGTTTGTAAGGGCAGTGTTGTTCCGTTTAGCCTCCACGTTTCACAAACAATCTGTCCCCTTCTACCTACACCTCAGGAGGGGGTTGCGCAAGATCAGGGTGTCTTGCACTGTACCTGGATCGGGTGGGGGGAGGGGACAGAGTCAGATGCACTTTATATAGGGTTGTCAGTTAGAGGGAAGCACGTTTTAGAGGCTTGCTGACAGGTTACGAGGGAGCAGGGGGCCACCACGTCCTTTTCCAGGGGCTGTGTTTGGGTGTCCTTTCCAGCTCTTCTCGGATTATAGATTGTGCAAGTGACCATAATGAAAAAAATGCAGCGTTCAAATAGTTTGCACAGCGGATCGCGTTAATGCTCACAATTCACCTATTAAAATCCACGTATATCTCCCCAGTTTATGATATATCGAGGTCCGGTCTCATGTCGGGCCTCTCGTACACGTGTCACCAGCTGCTGTGCGATTTGGGCTCACGCCCTGCGTATGCGGTCGGGGTTGTCCTCTATTTGAATGCCTCCCGGACTGTGCCGATTGCTTTTATGGCTGCGTCCCCATCCAAAGGCACGGGACCCCTGCCCCAGCACACGCAGCTTATTGCACCTTGGTGTCCCCCTCGCCGACAAGCGGAATCTACACACTCTTATCTTAGGAAATGCTGATATTCTATTTGTCTCATAGTAACACTCAGACTGTTCTTTGGCTTTGGAAAAGGCTGGTTTCATCCTTAACTGGGGAAATACTTTGTTAACTCTTGGTTTGGGCAATGCTGGTTATTTCCGATTTGTAATAACAACGTTTAACCCTTTAAGTGCTATGGGTTTTTCCCCCCCAGTGCCAAGGCCTTTTTGGTTGGTTTCGGTATGTCGCCATTCAATGCCTTGTAACTTTTTTGTTACATGAGATATCTTGGCCAAATATGGCCCCTTTTTTCCCACAGGAATCCTAGGTTGCTGTAGAGGGGTGAGAGAAAATAACCAAAAAGGACGAAAACGTTGTGTTTTTTCAAAAAAGCCAATAGAATGATGTACAAAGAAGCCTGTGGTTTTTTCCTTGTAGAGCTAGGAACAAATGGTTTGCTGTGCTGAATTCCCCAATTATCTGGCTTTCAAGAACAGGTTGAGTGGAAACAATTTTTTATTTTATTTTGATGTGGTTATCAAACGTTTTGTGAGAGGTAGGCGAGTTTTTCCATTTTTGCCAATTGTACATGCATGCATGGATGGAATGGAAGAAAAGGGTAGGAAAGCCAAATTGGAGGACAGAAAGGCATACATTTCTGTAAAGTAGACAAAATTCCAAGTTTAGGAAGGGGTGATTTGCGCAGGTCGGGCAACAACTAAGGTAGGGGAAAGAGGGGCGTGGCCAGCCAGCCATGGAGTAGGACGTGCTCCGAAGTGGCTGCTCCTACTGATCCGACACTGATCCTAATAGAAGCACATACACGGACTGAAAGCTGTTGGAAACACAGGCGAAAACGTCGGAAGTAGCTCTCTACCACAGTGGCAAAGGACTAATCGTTTTGGGCAAAGATGACCGAGATATGAGCACTGCAGGGGTTGCCTTGTGGAACACAAAGTCCTGCAAAATGGCAGCTAACAAAGGCGTCGGGTCTTGAAAACACCCCGATCGCCGGAATGGCTGAGTCAAGCTATTAGCTGTGAATGAAGGGCTCGCTTTGTAAGATAGCCGGAGGCGCATGTTCGACCCGCAGGAACAGCTTCAGGAGATGTGCTGCGCTGTGAGGTGAGCCCGGGAGAGGAGGAGCTCGAGATACATTGTTGCGAGCGGCCGCTGAAGCCTACTGGGGTGCCCGGCGGATCGTCGGAACAGCAGTGGAATATTCGGAATGTGCAACATTGTATAGCACGAATCGGAGAGACCATCTGTTTTGAGTGCCGGGTATCGAGATTAAAGAAGCCGACCGCAATAATACTCGGCCGTGTCGAGGCAAGCCTGGGAGCAAGATGTTGCAGTGCATCGAAGCGTGAGCAGAGCCCCCAAGTGCAGCGAAGATCAGCTGTGGCGGCCGCACGGGGCCTTTGTTGAGAAATGGCGGGCGCCGCGTGCCTGAACTTTTAGTGATATGGCCCTAAGTGTGGGAGGCAGCAACAATAGTGCACCGGACTGGCAGTAGAGCTCGGGTGAAGGTGTACATGACATAGTAGGCGGCAAACAATATACGGTGATCGGCGATAGCGGCCTCTGGAGGATATGTTGATGCTGCCGAGCTGGTACACGTAGCGTTGATCGTGCTTTTACTAAAATAAACAAAGATGCAGTATTGAGACCTGGAGGCACGTACAAAGGCTGAATACTAGCGCATGACTCTGTGCAAGCCACAGGGTGGGAACCATCACAGGAGGATACGAGCTGTGAGGTGAGCTCAGGCTACTGCAAAAGTTAAAAACTGTGGAGACCACAAGCGGCCGAGCACAGCGAGTGTAAAGCCTCAAAGAACCCCGAGAACTAGATGAGAAAGGAATAGTGTGCCCCAGTACGCAACAACGTAAGCTGTAACGTGAGAGGACATAATCGACTTGTGAATGAACCCAGCGAGCATAACCTCAAACAGAGCCCCTTTGAACAATTGACCCAGACCTGTGGTATTACTCTGAAGTTGTATCAAATCAGTGGAACGAGATAGATATAGCTGAGGCCGAACAACCTGGAAAGCAAACTGAAGCTGCAAGATGACTGGGCGAGGGGCCATAGGCAAGAACAAAAATAAACAATCTACTATGGAAGCTTTCACCAGGGCGCAGCTATCCCCGGTGACCACTGCGCCTAAAGGCGCGATAGCAACAGCAGAGAGCACTGTAGCTACGGAGAACGATCAGATTCTAGCTGCTATCACGGAGCTGAGAGACTCATGGGGGACAGCGATGGCGGACCTACGCACTTCACTGGAAGCCAAGATCGACGCAGTAGGCATTGACGTCGCCTTGCTACGACAAGACGTAAGGACATTGGCAGAGAGAACGAGTAGCGTGGAAAGTGCGGTGAAAACTAACTCAGACACCGGCGCCGACAACGCGAGGGAGGTTCACATACTAAAACAGCAGGTAGTTAACCTAGAAAATCGTGCGGAGGAAGCGGAAGGAAGAACAACATTCGCGTGGTCGGCTTGCCGGAGGGGGAGGAAGGTCAAGACCCCACAGACTACTTCGAAAACCTACTCTTACAAGAAATAGGGGCTGAAAAACTCTCGCAAGGATTTGCAGTGGAGCGTGCACATAGAGCCCTTATGAGGAAACCAAAGCCGGGGCCCCCCCCCGGGCAATAATCGCGAAAATATTGAACTATAAGGATCGCGAGAAGATTTTGGAATACTTTCGTAAAGGAGGAACGATTGAAAGGACTTCGTGCACCATCACAGCATATCCAGATTATACAATGTTGGTCCAGAGGCAGCGGTACAGTTATGTGGCAATCAAAGGAAGGCTACGCACGGCAGGAATTAAATATATGCTGCTGTATCCCGCGAAATTGAAAGTGATACATAAGAGCAAGATGTTTTTTTTTCACCCCCCCGAAGAAGCGGCGACATGTCTAGACCTTCAGGGTTGTCCGGAACAAGAGGCGGAGCAAGCTCGAGAGTAATACGATAAGTGAAGGGGACATTGCATGTAGGTTGATGTGGTGCACAGCGGGTACTCCAATAGGAATGAAGATGGTGATTATGAGTAAGGGGTGCTACTAGGCAAGGTTGACATCTAGAGGGGATACCATGGACTTTGGCGAATTTAAGGACTTGAATATAGTAATGTGCGCACATGCACCAATTGTACAGTAAAGTATGTTGGGATTATAGCGAATAGGAGCGGCAGGACGCGAGCACCCTACCCCTCCGTAATAGTTGTAGCAGGCTAGCCACTAGGGCGGCCTTACCCTGCGGAGCATCGAGTACAGGCGGGAGCCAGAAAGAGCTCGATGCGGGGGTGCCTGAGATCCAGGGATGGAGCTGGGCAACAGTTGGGGAGGGGGTTGTTGGGGAGGCGAGGAGGGGTGGGGCATGGGGGAAACGGGGAGTTGGGTGTGTTTGGGAAGGAATGGGTGTTTGAAGTGTGTGTAGAATAGATAGGGGACGTTTGAACCGGGGAACGAGCCTATATAGACGGGAACAGAAACGAGAAATGGATTGCACTGCTGGAGAGGGGATAGGAGCCATAACAAGCCATGGGGGACCTTAAGATAATTACATGGAATGTCAGGGGTCTAAACAGTTATTTAAAAAGAAATAAGGTTATGCTATACCTGCGCAGACAGAAGATAGACATTGTGCTGCTACAGGAGACTCATTTGACGAAAGAAAGACTGGGGATGATTATGAGGAAATGGAAAGGGGTGGTGGTGGGCTCAACATACTCGGCTTATGCTAGAGGGGTCCTTATCTGGGTGGCACCGCATGTCCCCTTTCATGTGTTACAGGAAACTGCGGAAGCGGATGGGAGAATGGTCATACTTAGGGGATTGGTAGAGAACAGAGAGTATAGTAAATACATACGCACCCAATCAGAATACGGCAACATATTTTAGAACCCCGAGTGCTAACCTTGGCATGTGTATGGGAAGTGCGGTGATCTGGGGTGGAGATTTTAACTGTGTACTAAACCCCAGGATGGACAGATCAGATCGAAAATTGGATGAACCTGCCCCTTCAGCACCAGTGCTGCAAACACTGCTAGACGACTTTGGTCTGGCAGATGTATGGAGAATGAAGCACCCTCAAGAAAAACAGTACTCGCACTATTCTGCCCCACAACAGTTGTCTACGAGGCTAGACTATGTCTTTGCCACGTCAGACATAATGATAGAAATGGTGCAGGCAGAATATAAAGCGAGAGTCCTGTCAGACCACTCGCCTTTAGTTGTTGGCTGGCAATACCGCCCTCCAAGAGCGAGGATCCCAACATGGCGGCTCCGAGCGGAGGCGCTTAAAGATCCCGTGTTTAAGGAAGACATAAGAGAGGAGATCATAAATTACTTGAGGTGAATACGGGTAGTGTAGACTCGGCGAGCATGCTATGGGAAGCCTTTAAAGTGGTGTTGCGAGGCGTAGCCATGGCAAAGTCTAAAAGTCTGCAAGGAGGAATCCTGACTGACTTACATGCAGCCGAAAGGGAGTTGGAAAAAGCGCAAAGGGAGAATGAGGATACTGGAATAAATATGGAGCTGATACTTCAATTGCAACAGACGTGTGGAGAACATTGGGATAGGTTGTGCAAGCTAAATTATAAGAAATACATAGAGAGACAGCACGCGGGTGGAGATAAAACGGGAAGGCTTCTGGCATGGTTATATGAGAGCGAAATCCCCAGACCCGCCATTAGGACAATAACAAGAGAAGATGGCAGTGTAGCTGACACCCAGGAAGGAGTTAATCAGGAGTTTGCTAATTACTACAGGGAACTATATGGGGACGCGGAGGAGGGTAGTCAAGAGGAAATAAAAGAAACACTCGAAGATATAGGTCTGCCCAAAATAAGTGCTGAAGAGAGGGAAGAGTTGGATGCACCGATTACTTTGGAGGAGCTAGAAGCAGTGGTGAGACAACTGCCTACTAGTAAGACCCCAGGGGCGGACGGGCTTCCAAGTGAGTTTTATAAAGCATACAAAGCAGAAGTGCTCCCCCAATGTTAAACATGCTAAATGAAGCGTTTGAGATGGGACGACTGCCAGAGTCACTTAGAGAAGCAATTATAATTCCGCTTCCTAAGCCCAATAAGCCTGGACATAGCTGTGGCTCCTACAGACCACTATCAATGCTGAATCAAGACAGCAAGATACTAACAGCTGTCTTGGCAAGCAGACTGCGAAGAGTCATAGACAAACTCATACACCCGGATCAGACGGGTTATGTTCCGAATAGAAACATAACTCATAACCACAGGCGACTCCACCGAGTCATCGAATGGGCGGGCAGGAACGAGGGTGAAATGGTAGTAGTGTCCTTAGATGCGGTAAAGGCTTTCGACTCTGTCAAGTGGCCATGGCTGCTGGCGGCCTTGGCAGAATATGGGATGGGGCCTGGATACATAAGATGGGCAAAGATGTTATATAGTGAGCCGTTGGCCAGAGTTAAGACCGGAGCTGTGATTTCAGAGAGATGGCGGCTAAGCAGAGGTACTAGACAAGGGTGCCCATGGTCCCCTATTTTATATATACTGGCTTTGGAGCCTTTGGCTATATATCTCAGACAACAGTATGACACTAGGCATCGAAGTAGGTGGGGAGCGACACTTGATCTCCTTGTATGCAGATGACTTGCTGTTGTATCTGAAGTAACCGGAGGAGAATCTCCAGTACATCTTGGAGGTTATGGATAGGTATGCGGGGCTGTCTGGCATAGCGGTGAATCCTCAGAAGTCTGTCATTTTCCCGTTAGGTAGCTATAAGGGAATCTCTGTAGAGCAGCTGCCGGTGCTGCAAGCTCCTTGGGCTGTTGATACCTTTCGGTACCTTGGGATAGATGTGTACCATACGGTTGAAAAAGAACATAAGAACAACACGGAGGTAGCCATAGCAAAAATTGGAAAAAGTATGCAATTTTGGGGGAAGCTGCCACTAGCGATGATGGGGCGTGGTGCAATGCTTAAAATGGTTGTCCTGCCCAGACTTCTGCATTATTTTGGAAACATTCCATACCTCATACCTGGGAAGTTTTTTACCAGGTTAAACAGTATGTGCAGGGACTTCTTGTGGCAGGGTACTAGGCGCAGGGTGGCACTGTGGAAGTTGCAGAATTTTTATGAAAAAGGAGGGATAAGGCTCCCTAACTACGAGGTCTACTATGTAGCGAGCCAGTTGCAGTACATTGCTAAGTGGCTCTCGGACGAAGGAACCCCTCAATCCAGGTTGTTTAGTGCAGACTGTGCCCCATTTTATTTAAAAGAAGTGATCTGGTTGCCCGAAACTGAAATGAAGGTGCGCCCTGGGATGTTGATGCTTGGGTGGAGGATCTGGCGCCGAGCGTGCCGGATGATGGAAATCCCGGCTCCATGCTCCCCGCAGAAACCACTGGTTGCACTGGCCAGAGGAGATGTGCAGCTACGGATGATGATTAGAAACCACTGGGAATCGGTGGGGTTGGCAACTATGGGAGATGTCTGGCGGGAGGGAGCCATCATAAATTTTGAAGAGCTGGGTGAGGAAGCAGGATTACACATAGGTCAGTATATTACGTATCGTAGATTGGTGCGGGAAATTAAGAAAACTTGGCCTGAAACGGTACTTGAAGAAGAGCCAGATGGTACTGTAGACACGATATATGATATAACAGAGGGAGGGCACGAGATTTCAAGATTGTATGAAATGCTGATGCCCAAGGTTGGTAAAGAACCAACGCAACTAAGATTAGACTGGGAAACTGAGGTGGGAGCCCCGATGGAGGATGGGATGTGGGAGCGCGCTCTGTGGTATCATAAAAAGGTGTTGAGAAACGCTAGGTTGAAACAGATACAATTATATATTACGCACAGGGGGTACATGACACCCCTGAAGATATCAAGGTTTAAAAATGCTGGTAGACAAGCGTGTCCCAAATGCGATGAAGAACAGGCCAACATGGTACACATGTTTTGGTCCTGCCCTGTGATTGAGCGCTTTTGGAGCAAAATAGCGGGGAAACTAGCGGACAAAGGAGTCACTTTGGTTATAGAGTCAGCCTGGGCCTGCCTACTGGGGGGGGGGTTCCCTAGATCGCAGAAATTGAAGCATGTTAACAAATTGAAGGACTTGGCATATGTGCTTGCAAAAAGGAGGATTGCCATGGGTTGGAAGGCTTGTCATAGACCACGGGTGGAGATGTGGTGGAAGGAGTTGCAAAGGTGGGCGGAAGCAGAGACTATGGTATGGCAGAAGGCAAGTAATACAGGAGGAGAAGAAGAGGTGGGAACCCTATTGGCATGGAAATCATTGATAGCGGAACTGTTTGGAACAATGCCAGATTTGGTGGAATCCAATGGAAAACAGACCCCACCATGCGGTGTGGATACAGAGTGAACAGAATTAAATAGGCTCGTAAGGGGGGTGGGATAAGGGGAATAGAGATCAAATTGTATAATGAACAAAGTGGAATTGTATTATTGGAACTTGCACTGCATATTTGGTCTGTATTGGTTTATTGGTTGAAAATGTAATAAAAATTGTTTAAAAAAAAAAACTAGGTAGGGGAAAATGCCATAGATTGGGGAAAAAGCAGGAAAATGACTGAAAAAAAAGGTATGTGGTGGACATGGTTGGCTTGGTACGGGAATGGCTTCTATGCTCCGCTACATTCCCCCCGACTCTTGCAGTTAGGAAAGCACACATTTTTTCTAGTGTCTCACAAAACAAGCAATACAACAAGCCAAACACTGAGCCATGGTACACAGGAATTCTGCTCATGCGCACACCATACAGATTTGGGCCTAGGGTTTTCCAAGCCACCAAGGAAAATAGGGAACCCCATGCATTTCCGAAAAGAGGACACCCGTGGGAATCTGCAGAGGTCTGACTTGCGCAAATCGGCCCAGAATGTATTACCCAGAAACCCCAGCGAAGTCCGAAATGTGGCTAAAAAATGCATTTTCCACACATTTCACTCAGCTCACCCACCGAAACACGCCGCCAACAACACATGGCCTAACGTCCCGCATTCCCACAGGTGTCCCGATGAAAACGGTACCTCACATGTGTGGGTGCACCTACCTGGGCGCTGTTAGGGAGAATTCTCATTCAATAGCTAATTTCCCTTACCTAGTGAGTCCCCCAGCTGGATCTCTGGAGTTTATTTTTTCCACTTGGTAAGCGTGTACCCCTTTTTCCCACTCTTACTTGTGTTTCGCCATGTGTGTTTCATCTGTTTTTGTGATTGTGGACTCTGGAGTACACCACTCCAGTATCCCCCTTCTTTTGTGTGTTACACAGCACCTTCAGTGCAGTGACACAGGGTTGTCTTTCAGACTTCCCACCGACTCCATTTCTGAGGCTGACTACTGTCCCCCAGAAAAGGGTAAAGTTGCCATTAACTTTACTTAGTCATTTAACCACAGATCCAGTACACCCCATCTTACATGGAGTACTGGAAAGGGTTAATCCTTAGCCCTTTTTATCTGTACCTCCTAGAGCATTGTTTCGCTCTTTTAACATCTAGACTTGGCTGGTGGCAGTGGTATGTACCCTAACTTTTCCACCGCGATTATACTATATAAACGTGGTATTGTTTTAGGCTATTATATTAGCCTCGAACTTAAACCCACTTGACCAAATACTTTTTCTTTTGGCTCCGGTCGGGTTTATTCGCCATTTCTTTTTGTTAAAGTCCTTCTTGTGTTTTACTTTGCGCGGCAAACCAGGTTTGCCTCCTCTGTTCACTGTCTTTTGGGGGGCTTCTGCCCAGAAGCCCTCCTCTAGGCGCCTGGGTGTCTAGGTAGGCTGAATGTGAGGGAAGGGTGTAGTCACCCCCTGCACAGGGTATCCTAGGAAACCCAAGTCGCACTTTGCCATGATTGGCTGAGGTGGTTGTTCGGGCCGGACAACCCCCCTGCTACCTGATTGACAGCCAGGCTGTGTGAATGGGGGATTTTCGCATAAAAGGCAGGTCTCTTGGGCTAGAAGTGAGAGTCGCCACTGGAACTACAAGGAACGGAAGAGAAGCGGAGAAGAAGTCGACTGCTGCAACTATCCCGTCCCGGTGAAGCCCTGCTGCAGTCCTGAGCCATCTACCCTTCGACGACCAGAGAAGATCCAGTCCGGAGGCTTCTTCCGTTGAGCTTGGTGGGGATAACCAGCTCATCTTCTACAGCTAGAGGATCCTCTTCATGGTCAATATTGCTGCACACTGCTGTAGTGTTCCGGATAGCCATCGGAAGAGCCTCTCCTGTTTTTAAGGAGCGCACCTTTTATTCACCGTCGCTGCTGCCGGCTTCAGCCCTGTGTGGTGCAGTCCCCTCCAGACATCCTCCTTCGGATCGAAGCTCCAGGAACCGAGGGGCTGCAGGAAACTACCAGGAACAACTGCCGTGGCACCAGCTTCTTCCTTGAATAAGGTACTGTGTTCTGCTTGAGGAATTTGGGTGAATCCCTTTTCTTCACCTCCAAGGCTTGCCCTTGTCTTCCCTCCTTCTTATTACTTTTGCTTCCTCTGTTGACGATATCTAAGTACTCCTGGCTACGTTGAATCGTGAACTATCTGACTGTGTGATCCTCGACAACAGGAACCCGGTTCCACTTGACACTGGCTCCGGCCTATTGACTTTTGAATTTCTGTCTAAGAGTGTTCTCTGATTCTGTCTGCCTTGACAAAAGTATTGCCTATGATTTTTGCCCCCAACTCTCTCTGGGTATCTCAGGTGCTGAGTGTGTTTTTTTCCTTTGCTAACCCAACTCCCCTTGGCGCAGAGGGGCACATTGGTGTGCCAATCTGGCCCCAAGGGGCCCAAACCTTACTGCCCCACCCACTATGGGGCCTGTCCCACAATTATTCCGGGGCCCTCTCCCCCTCACCCCAAATGGGTGGCAGGGGCACCTCATGCAGGCCTCCCTGGGCCTCCTACAAACTGCTGCATGAGGTACACCCCCCTCCATTTGGGGTGGGGGGGAGAGGGCCCCCATAAATTGTGGGACAGGCCCCATAGTGGGTGGGGCAGTAAGGTTTGGGCACCACACAGGCCATATTGCCATACCAGTGTGCCCCTCTGCACAAAGTCAAGTTTAGTAAACAAAGAAAATAATTCAAAATGGCAGGCTGCCCTTTAGGGGGGGGCTGAGGGGCACCCTACACCGCCGGGTAGTTTTCTTAGGTACTGGGGGGTTGACCCTCTCCCCCCACACCAAATGCAGGAGGGGGAATCTCATGCAGCCCTCCCTGGGGTTACATGCCCCTTCCTAAGAGCAGATAACTGCCCCCAGGGAGGGCTGCATGGCATGACCCCAAGTCCATTTTGGATGGGGGGGGGGGCAACCCCTTTCCATATAAAAAAATTCCCTGGTGGTCCAGTAGGAGGGGCACTCCCCCAACACCAGCCATGATACCTATTTATTTTTTTTTGCCCCCCCACCCCTGGGGGCAGATGGTCACCCATCCGCCCCCAGGGGTCTCCATACATGTGGCCCCATGCCCCATTCCCCCCACTTTCAAAAGACATCCCTGGTGTCTAGTGGCATTGCTGCCCCCGGATCGAGCGCCCTGTGCCCGATCCGGGAGCAGCAATGCTTACAAAAAGGGTGTAGTTGGAAAGGGGAGAATCGCCTCTTCTGCAGCATGGGGTCTGGCATGGATTCACATGCTCATGAATAATCCCCGTCTTCAGGCTGGGAATCCTCGGTAAAGAAAAAATCAGTTTCAGTTTCGTTTCTGAACTGTCTTTCTACTAGTAACCAATCACTGGTCTCTGGGTCATACTGCCCCAGCCAATGACTGCCGTCTACCTAAACCCCTCCTCTGGCAGCCATCTTTAGATTTTTACTGCATGTTCAAGTGTTGGGAGTCCTCGTGCTGTAGCTCTCGAGCTTTTACTGCGTTTTTTCGAAGAGTTTACTCTTATATTTTCGGTCAATCGAGCCTCAAGCTCCACCGACTTAGCTTCCGATTAACAGGGACCCGTTTTCGGAAATTTCTACACCCCTCAAGGGCATATTTTCGTCGTGTTTTCCACTTCTCAGAGGATTCCAGAAGATCTTTGAGGCCTACCCCAAATGGACATGGACATGGACAAGGGAAGCATGACGCCTACTGGATCCAAGCTGTTCAGGAGCTGCCCTGGCTGCGGGCTTCAAAACGTCTTTAAGGAGAACAAGCACTCTCGGTGCGTCTACTGCCTTCACGACGACAAATCGCACGTGGAGAAGGACTGCACATTTTGTAAGAACATGTCCAAACGGACAATGAAGGATCGTTGTATTCGACTCACCAACTGGCTGGAGGGGAAGAGCCCAGCAGCAGGGGAGAAGAAATCCGAGCAGTCTTCTAAGACCTTTGAAGGCTCTCCGGCGACGGGGGCCCAACAAAAGGCAAAGCACCGCGAGTCCGCGGGCACCGGAGTGCCGATCGGTCGGGCTCCTCGGCTGCCAGGCAGGGCGCACTATCACAAACGCCATTAACCACGAGCCAATGCTCTGGCCCGGTGAAGAGGAAGTCGGAGAACCCGGGTAAGCTTCGGGAGAAGCCACGGTCGATCCCGATGGAGACAGCCGAGGGGGAGCGAAGCTGTGAACCCTACCCCCAAGGTGAAGGCCTCAGGTACGACCAAGGTCATGAAGGCCCTGATTCACCCGGCTAAGGCCTCGATTGAGGGATTCGTGGCGGCCCTGGCGAAACCTACGGAGGCTTCCCCAGTGGAGGCGACTTCAGTGGCGAGAGTTTCCCTGCCACCCAGGAGGGAATCGTCATTTCTGCCTATCGAGAAGACCCCCGTGAAACCCCAGCAGGGAAAAGAGGGGGGGCATGGTAGCCATAACGGATGCGGATACCACCTTTGAGGATGAGTTGGCGATGGGGACGGATGACGACGGTGGTGACGACGGAATGGACCTCCCCTCACCACCTCCTCGGGCCTCCGCACCCGACGAAATTGGCTCCTTCCACGCCATGATCGCCAGGGCATCTGAGCTCTTCCAGCTCTGCCCCGAAGAACAGAAGAAGGAAAATTTCCTCTACCAACGGCGGGAGGCCAAGAGGAAGACTGTCCTCTCAATCCCGTTACTGGACGACATCGGGGACGAGAGGCTGGCACTCCTGAAGAACCTGTCCACGGCTCCTGCCAGGAGGGACCGGTATGAGAAGAAATACTGGGTCCCGGACTCTGCCCCTATGTGTCTCAGGGCGCAGCTCTCCCCGGATTCGGTGGTCTGCGCGTCTGCCAAGAAGAAGAAGAAGGCGGCGGGGGCGACGGCGTCAACTTCAACATTCCCTCTGGACGGCGAGGGGAAGAAGCTGGACGCCATGGAACGACTAGTTATCTCGTTGGCGTCGACGACGATTAAAGCAGCCAATGCCCTTGCGATCGTGGCACGCTACGACAGGGAGCTGTGGTTCAAAATCGCTTACTGGACTTCCTCCCAGACGATAAGAGGGCTGAGTCCCTGGATATCTCACAGGAAGGCGAAGTGGCGTCGGACGACGCCATCACGATGGCCACGGACATCGCTGACACCGGCTTTCGTCAGATGGTCAATGGAGTTTGCCTTCGCCGGCGCAGTTGGCTCAAGGCCACCGACTTCCGCCAAGACGTCCAGACCAAAGTTCTGGACATGCCCTTCGACAGAAACAACCTGTCCGGCAAGACAGTGGATGACTCTCTGCAGGCTATCAAGGCGGACACCGAGACGGCTTGAGCCTTGGGTGTTCAACAACGACGGCCGTCCTTTCGGAATTCCGGAGGTAAGCAGGGTGCCTCCAAAGGATTCAGCGACGGTTCCTCGTCGTACCGCCAAGCGGCAAGAAAGGAGGATCCCGTCGTCGTCACCAAGGAGGCCAAGGTGGCAAGGCCGCGACTAAACAGGATTGAACCGACCGTGGCGTCAGGCTCCCACCTGATCACCCCGGTGGGAGGCTGGCTGGCGAAATTAGTCAGCATGTGGGAGACACTATCAGTTCAAGGCCCTTCCCTTCGGATTGAAGTCAGCGCCCAGAGTGTTCACCAGGTGTCTAGCACCAGTGGTGGTACGGCTGCGCCTACAGGGGATCCACGTCTACCCATACCTGGACGATTGGCTCATCTGAGCAAAGTCAAGAGAACTCGCCGTCGACCACACAGCGAAGACCATCCAACTGCTTAAGGATCTGGGATTCTCGATCAACTTCCCGAAATCCCATTTGGTACCGTCGCAAGTCGCCCTGTTCCTGGGAACCAGGCTCGACACAGTGGCGCGATTGTGTCAGTCCTACTTGGAGCCATCTCAGGACGCTCAGTTCCTGGGAGCCAGACTCAACACGGCGGCGTGCCTAGTCGCACCGTCAGAGGACAGGATAAAGGCCATCCTGGGCAAGGTGCAACGGCTGTTGACCATGAAGGTTGCCAGGGCGAGGTCCATCAAGTCCCTGCTCGGCATGATGTTGTCATGCATCTACCTCGTCCGGCTGTGCAGGTTGTGGATGCAGCTGCTGCAAGAGTTCCTCGATGCCCGTTGGAGGAAAGCGGCGGGAAGCTTCGAGGACAAGATCGCCCTCAAAAAGACATTCCGTCGAGCGATTCGGTGGTGGGGTGTCCGCGCGCATCTCGCGGTGGGCACAGACTTCCAAACCCCGCCGCATCAGGAGACAGTGATGACGGACGCCTCCCTGGAGGGATGGGGCGCACATACCGGAAATCTCCACGCAAGAGGCCTGTGGCTGCCAGAGGAGAGAACGTTACACATCAACGTTCTGGAGCTCCAGGCCATGTTTTGGGCCCTCAAGTCTTTCCTTCCGTCCCTCAAGGGCAAGGTGGTCCGGGCCTTCACCGACAACACCACCACGATGTTCTACATTCACAAGCAGGGGGCACCAAATCCCCAGCTCTCTCCAAGGAAGCGCAGGACCTTTGGCACTGGGCCGTCACCCAGAGGATGTTCCTGGTACCCTTTCATCTGGCAGGAGTGAAGAACACCGTCGCCGACTCACGCTGCAGGGAGCTGCGCTCGTGCCACGAGTGGGAACTTCGGCAGGATCAGGTGGACCCACTGTTGCAACAATGGGGCAATCCCCAGATCGATCTGTTTGCGGCGGCGAGGAACACCAAATGCCGGAGGTTCGCCAGCAGGTTTCCCCAGCCGGGGAACATGGGGGATGCATTCTCATTCCCCTCGGACGGCCTGTTTCTCTATGCGTTCCCGATGTTGCCGTTCCTACTACGACTAATCGGTCAACTCAGACGGTTCCGGTGCAGGATGATCCTCGTCACACCGGCGTGGCCGAAGCTTCCGGTGGACGCGGATCTTCTCGCTAGGGAAGAAGGCGCGATTCTGCACCACGACCCGTCATCGCTGAACCTGCAGGCCTGGCTCCTGCAGCGGAAGAGTTTGGAGGATACGAGATCCCGGCGGACTGCAAGGAGGTACTTGCCAAGACCAGGGCTTCTTCGACTCTCAAGTGCTACAGACATAAATGGAAGAGGTTCACCGTCTGGTGCCGTGCACAGAAGATAAACCCTCTACGGATTACGGCCCCTCAAATGCTGCCGTACTTGCTGTCGCTGGCCAAAGCAGGGCTGGCACATGCCTCTATCAAGATCTATCTGGCGGCTATCTCCCGCTACACCAGAACTCCCGGGCGATTGTCACTGTGGTCCCATCGCCTGGTTAAGGAGTTCATGAAAGGACTTTTCCGCTCGTTCCCGCCGGTGAAGGCTCCGGCCCCGGCGTGGGAACTCAACATGGTGCTGACTGGGCTCATGGGTCCCCCGTTCGAGCCTCTGCATTTGACACCCCTGAAATTCCTGTCGTGCAAGACTGCGTTCCTGGTGGCATCACCTCCGCACGATTAGTGGGAGAGATCCAAGCCCTCTTCTGTAAGCCTCCGTACATGACGAGGGTCGTGCTGAGGACGCAACCCTCTTTCATGCCCAAGGTGCCCTCATACTTCCTTCTCAACGAGCCCTTGGTGTTACCTGTTTTCTTCCCGTCGCCGGCTGAGAGGACTTTACACTCGCTGGATGTGGCTGGAGCGCTGAAGTTCTATGTGGACCGCACAAAGAGTTTTCGGAAGACGTCACAGCTGTTTGTGAACTTTGGCCCTGTGAACCAGGGGAAGGCCCTCTCCAAGGCCTCCATTTCTAGGTGGCTCTCCGGCTGCATCACACACTGTCACCGGTTGGCAAACTGACCGTTGCCGGGCCGTCCGAGAGCCCACTCGACCAGAGGGATCGCTGCAACTACAGCGTTCCTGTCTGGTGTGCCCCTGCTGGACATCTGCAGGGCTGCTGCGTGGAGGTCGACGCACATCTTCACAAAATTCTACTGCGTCGACCGGGATTCCAGGGAGGAGTCCAGAGCAGTGCTACGCAACATGTTTGCTTGAAGGTGATCCTGGTGAGAAGGTAAGAGATGCTTAATGTTGAGTTGTTGAAATGCTTACTGTTGAGCCTTGCCACCTCCCATGGTTGTGCATGTGTGTACTGCTATGTATTCTTGTGTTCATGAGCATGTGAATCCATGCCATACCCCATGCTGGAGAAGGAACAAGTTACTTACCTGTAACTGTTGTTCTCCAGCATGGGTCTGGCATGAATTCACATGCAAACCCTCCCACCTACCCCTCTGTGGCTCTTCTCTTGGTCCTACTGCCACTTAACGTGCTACCAAATCTGGAAATGGTTGCCTGAGGAGGGGCTTAGGTAGAGGGCAGTCATTGGCTGGGGCTGCATGACCCACAGACCAATGATTGGTTATTAGGAGAAAGGCAGTACAAAAACAAAACTGAAACTGATTTTTTTCTTTTACCGAGGATTTCCAGCCTGACGACGGGGAATATTCATGAGCATGTGTATCCATGCCAGACCCATGCTGGAGAACAACAGTTACAGGTAAGTAACTTGTTCCTCATCTTGACCGCTGGTATCTCGCCAAACCAAGATAGTCGGCTTTAACCATCTCCTCAGATCTGCCATAACAGTTTACAAAAGGGGAGCGTAATTCAGGTCATATAATTGCCCAAGATTTCTCTGCACGGTAATCCCTAAATAGTGTTAAGCAAATGTTTCCAAAGAGAAGCCCAATCAGAGGAGAAGCCAGGATTGTCTATGAAGTGGGGCCTGAATCTAATGTAGTTGGGCCCACTGCAGTGACATTAACATCTGAAAATGCCAACACAGTGCTGCTGAGTGGGAATTTATGGATTTGGGGTGGTCTTTGCCCTCTCGGGCCCTACCCTGTCTATGCCTCTGAGCCCAATCTATCCCTCTTCTCAGACCCATCCATCTCATCAGGACTTAAGGTCATTATTCTGAATCCAGCTAAGTTAATCTTAAGACCTGCTAGCTTTGTATAGCTCTCAATCGCTCCCATTACCCATGAAGAGAGTCTCCTGAGTTGTCTAGATAAACCTGTATGTCATTAGCAAATGAGAGCTTAAATTATACCCCTCTGTAAAGGGTTCTATCACCAACGCATAAAGTAGAGGGGACAATGAGCAGCCCTGTCTCATACCCCTGGAGTGCGCAAAAGTATCAGACAAGGTACCATTGACTGTCATCCTGGACGTGAGTCCCCTATATAGTAATGCCAGCCATCCCCGAAAATTCTCCTCAAAGCTGTATTTTCCCAACACAGCACTTACAAATTGAATAGTTTTGTACTTGTCATTTGTATAGCACCAATTTTACCATTATTATAGTCATAATGCGCTGTTAGTGGGAACGAACGCCCTCGGAGGACCTAAATCCAGAGTGTTGGAGGTGCTGCGGCACGATTATGATGCGTGTGTGCATTTGGCCGAAAAGAGAGGGCTGGCCAGTCTCCGGTAGAAAAGAACCCCATACGGTCAGCCATGCGGATGGATGCTGAGAAGAGTGGGGGTGGCGTCAGTGCTATATGTGTTCAGTGTGCCAGAATTTATCATAGGTCTGCATTGTATTCTGCTGTCAGAGGTGTTAATGCGTAGTCTGATGTAAGTAGGCAGAGAATATATGTGAACAGCACAACCACATTTGTGTGGTTAGCAGTACCTGTGGCCAGTGGAGTGGTGTATTATAAGTACCTTTCCGTCATTGATGGCTCTTTGATGTCAGGGCGCCCGCTGAGGCATTTGGATTCTTCTGTTGGTTCTTGTGGCTGTGGTAAAAAAACATTAGGCAGCAACAACAGTCTATGCTCCAACTAATCGCCACAAGAAGCACTAGTGTTGTGTTTACAACTCTTCTAGGTGGGTCGAGTGTACGATTGCAGTGGTGGTGGCATTGGTTCTGTCCCACCACTGTGCATCTACTAATATTGTGATTTGCCCGTTCTGTTCAAACAGATGAGAAAGGTGCCGGGACAAAGAGGAAGGAATTACCCTTGCCCTTTTCACCTCAGACCCCCAAAGCCTCTGAAAGGGAAATCCATAAGACTGGGAAATCTAGCTGGCATGTGGTGTGACAGGTGTCAATGGCACATGTGGCCCTCCCACGCTGATAGCCAAAGCGTGGAGAAGCCCCTGCCGCTGTGGTGCCATCCTTGACTCCTGAGACAAGAAGCTCCAAGAGTTCAGCACAGCCGGTGAGTCGGAAAACACGGATAGTAAACCGAACTGTGCTAGGCCCAAGTTTGCAGGCAGCAACATTGTTGAACAAAGAACTTGTGTAATCGAAGTTTAAAGAAACCCTAGAAAGTGGTCCAGAAGCAGAGTGGTCCGGCATTGTGGGGGCACTCAATCGGAGGACTCTGACTGGAGCCTTTTGGGGTTTTTTTTGTTGAAACTACGAGAACCAAGAGGCCTTAGAAGAGGCTGGTGTGAAGTGTCGAAGTGGTTCTACAAGGATTGAGCAAAACCCGTCGTACACTCGAAAGTTTTTGACACATTGAGGAAAACTGAGTGAACTGTGAAGTTGGCAAATGTGAACCCCACTGAGGGATGCCTACAAATCAGGGTAACCATGACACACACGAAAACAAGGTATTAATAGAACTGTGTGAAGCCTGGCCGGGGGCTTTAAGGGAAGCCTGGCTGAGGGCTTTAAGGAAAGCCTGACTAAGGGCTGAGACCGAGCTTAGGTAAAGGGAAGAACCTAAGGGGGTCTTGTGAACTGTGGCAAGTGTGAACCCGACAGAGGGAGGCCTGCGGATTGGGGGTAAACAGTGATATACCCGTGAACATTGTGGCGACAAGTTTGAAACCAGCTGAGGGATGTTCACCATGAAGTTATTTAAAAAGACATTGAGACTTTTTGAATGATAAGTTTTGAGTGAAAGGCCGTAGTGAACCTGATTGAGGGAGGCTAATGTTGCAAGAAGAATCAGAGCCTGGCTGAGTGGGGTGCAAGGGGCGGAGAGCAATCGCCCAACATGAAAGATTAACAAAGGAATTTTTGTTTGTTTATTGTTTATGGTGCAGCAGGCCTTCTAAGGCAAGAGACTTTACAGGAAAGAGACTTCGCCCCAGAAGGTCCTGGCATCATTGAAAGGAACTGTAAGTTCGTGCCGGCGAGGCCCAGGAGTGTGCTGTGCTCATAGGTCCTGCCTTGTCCCGTGCTAAAAACATGGGGAAGGGAGACCCCAGCCATACCATCCTGGCTTATCATTTGGTGAACACTTCTTTCTTTTCTTGAGAACATTATTCCAGACTATTGTGTAACTTAGTTGTAAGGATTGGCAATAGTTTTATTTAGTATAGGCCCTTTTTATTTGACAAGGCGCCACTAGGACTGCCTTATTATTATTTCATGGTTGTAGCTTGTTCCCATCTTAGGTTTAGATTAGGTATTTTTATCACCCATTATACCGTTTAATGAACACCCTTGAACTGTGATCACTTGTGTCTGTCTTTACTGTTACCATCATGAGTTCCTTACAGGGGCCGTTTCGCTCTGTTCCAGGACACCTGGAGGCGTCTTTTCAGCAACCTGGGGCTCCTATCCGTAGTCTCCACGGGCTTCAGTCTTCCTCTGCCTCTACCATCCTCTCTTCCTCTTCGTCAGATTGGGTCCCCAGCTGTTTTATGGGAGATCCTGTATCTTTTGGAGATGCAGGCGATGGAACTGGTTCCTCTTGCAGACAGGGGCTTCGGTTACTATTCCAGGATTTCTGCGGTACCCAAGAACAACAAGGCTGGCCTGAGGGTAGTCCTGGACTTGTCATTTCGAAACCTGTCTTCATCACTGGAACGCTTCAAGATGATTACTTTCACACACATAGCCGAGTCTCTGTGTGCAGGGGACTGGGTGTGTTCCCTGGACCTCAAGGATGCGTACCTGCATGTAGCCATATATCAACCGCATTTGAACTTTCTGCGGTTTACGATTTTATCATACCACTTCCAGTACAAAGTGCCGTCTTCGCCCACAACTCAACCACTTATGGCTTCACGAAGCTGATTAATGCAGTGGCTGGCTTTCTCTGCTTAGAGAGCCAATACCTGTATCCTTATCTGGTTGGTTAGCGCGGGGTCCTCGAAGCAGTGGTTCACTCCTGCCAGAGATTGGCAGATACCCTTCATCAGCTGGGGTTTTCTCTCAACCTGAGGAAATCAGTAATGCCTTTCTCAGGATCTGGTTTTCCTAGGGGCACGTTGGAACACTATCATTCAGCCGGTGTTCCCCAAGCCCGAGAGGCTGACGCCCCTCTGCAAGGCAGTGGAGCACTTTCTGGCCAACTCAACCACCTCGGCATAGTGGTTCCAGCACATTCAGGCCTGATGGCCTCCTTCATGCTGACTGTACTTGTTAGGCAGAATCCAGTGCAGTCCCCTTAGGGAGCACTACACAAGATTAGGGCTACAGATGAGAGCAATACCCTTTGGTATCAGTCTGTACCACAAAGATTTAGTTGGTAGCTGTGGCTGAGCAGTCAGACCTATCTCAAGAGGGAGATGAGCAGTATTCAGGGTTTACACAATAGGCCCACTAGACTATGGAACAAGGAAACACTGACCAAAGCTTTGTATTTAAAAAGTAGATATATATTTATTTTATACACTTCTAATAAACACATGTATCACAGTCATCAAGCAAGTTAAGTTAAGGCAAAGGGAAAAATATACACACTCCCAAGTTAAATTGTAGACCAAGTGAACCAGAGTGAAAACTGAGCACAACGGCACGATGACAACTACACACAAGGGATCCTCTAACAATTCCTCACAAGGGAGGGAAAAAACAAGTTATATAGAAACAGCCTCTTACACACCCTAGCAACACTTCCCATCAGTTTGTGAACCAGTTTAAGCAAGGCAGTGCATCAGTATAAGCAATACTTAAATGAAAACTGAGCAAAATGTAGCTGCAGTCAAGTCTTTGGTTAACGAAGTTGAAAAGGTGGTTGCAGAAGTTGAAAAGACAATGTTAAGAGAGAGGGGCGGCTGACCCAACAGGTAGGTAAATGATTTAAAACACCTTTAGTGCTACCGCGAAGAAAGGGCGACCTGGTGGAACAATGTACCTTTAAATGAAAAAGAGGCTCCTGCGGTGGTGGTTGCTCCTGGTAGTTCCTGCATTTCGGGGGATCCATCAGAGGAAGGGAAGCTCTCGTCGTGGAGGAAGGTTCGCGTTACTGCACTACCCAGGGATGAAACCAGCCACGGTGCTGCCCGATGAATAAAAGGTACGCTCCTTTAAATCGCGGTCCGGGTGGACTGGTGCCTGGCTATCCGGCCTCCGAGTACAGGGTATGGGAGATTCGACCAAGGCAGGTCCGGGAATGCGATTGGCAAACTGGTTGGCCCCACCAGCTCAAGGGAAGAAGGCTCTTGCAGGTGAAGATCTTCTCTCGTCGTGTGGAGAAAAGTGGTGAGACGCTGAAGCAGGGCTTCACCGGTGGATCAGTCGTTGCAGGTGTCTTTGGCTTCTCTCCTCTTCAGCTTCTTAGCTCCAGTGGCGACTTCTTGCTCTTCCAGTCCTCAGGACCCTGCTTTTATGCAAAAAGATGCCCATTCAGACAGCCTAGCTGTCACTCACACAGTGGAGTGGTCATCTTGGTGGGAGACCCTCCAGCCTATCAGGATAGAGTGCGACATGGGTTGCGGAGGCAACCCTGTCCAGGGGTCCTACTCCCCCTCCCACACAATGGACCCACCCCAGACACAGTGGCGCCGAAAGGAGGGCTTCTTGGTAGAAGCCTGCCAAAAGGATGAACAAAGGATCCCCGACCTTTGTTAGGAGTTTAGAGAAAGACACGAGAAAGAAGTTATATTACGGTTCTGGCAAATAAAACCTACCGGAGTAAAGTTAATATTAAAATGCACCAGCGGTATGTTAGAGGCTGTCAGAAAAAGTGGTAGCCTCGAACAATGGGAAAATCCCATAGGGAAACATTTGCGGCCGAATATTTATGGTAGTAACCACTGCCACTAGCCAGAAACTTTTGAGAGAGGGACTGTACGGTACCCTCTCGAAAATGAACATAGGGGAAAAACTATTAACCCCTTCCAGTACCTCCATAATAAGATGGGTTGTACTGGTTTAGTTCATAGGACTTGACTAGTAAAGTCAATGGGGAATTTACATGCCCTGGGGGACAGTAGTCAGTCCCAGGGTATGTAGTCTATGTTTGGGGGTCACTACGACACCCCTGTGTCACTGCACTGAGGGTGCTGTGTAACACATGCAAATAAAGATGGTTCCTATGGGGTTGAGAAGGATCCCATAGGCATTAAACACAAAAATAGCCTAGAACACACATAGCAAAAATGCCTAAGAGTGGGAAAAAGAGTCTCACTCTTAGCAGGTAAAAAGAAACAAACCCTTCAAATCCAGCAAAGCTGCTGGGGGACTCTATAGGTAAGGGAAATTAGCCATAGAATGAGAATTCTCCCTGACAGTACTGCACACCCGTCTCAAGATGAGGTGCTCCAGCTCCAACAGAAGGCCAGTTGGGATCAGGAGATGGGGTCTCAGTCAGACAGGATCCCAATTCCACTGCTCCTTTTGCCCGATCTTCGCTGGTGGCTTAGGGATTGTAATGTTTCACTGGGTGCCCCCTTCACCCGATTGGAGCCTTCCCTGGTAGTGACGACGTACTCCTCTCTTTCGGGCTGGGGGGGGATACTCTGGAGGGCTATCTGATTAATGGAGCATGGGCCAGGACGGCAGCCCTCCTACATATCAATCTGCTCAAGCTCCGAGCATTGGGCCTGGCTCTCAAGGCGTTTTTTTGCCCCTAATCAGGGACAAGTCGGTTCTGTTCAGGCCGGACAATTCTACCACAATGTTTTACCTGAACAAGCAGGGTGGCACCTGTTCCCTCCGCCTATGCATGTAGGCGGTTTTGATCTGGGAATGGGCCCTTACGGAGAGGATTTGGATTTCGGCAGGCCCCCTGGGGGACAGCAATGTAGAAGCAGAAAAGCTGAGTCGCTTGGGGTTCAACACCTACGAGTGGGAGTTGCACGATGACTCCTTGTTGCCCCTATTCCAGCGTTGGGGGTTCATGGACCTGGGTTTGCTTGCATCCACTCAGAATGCCAAGTGCCCCCAGTTTGCATCATGGACAGGTCGTGGTCGGAGGTCTCTGGGAGACACCTTCCAGATCTGTTGGCACGGCCACAGTTGTTAGGCATTCCCGCCCATCCCGATACTCCAACTGACTCTCCACAAGTTCTGGGCCTCAGCGAGTTTCAGCCTCATCTTGGTAGCGCCCCACTGGCCTTTGAGACCCTGGTTTTCAGATCTGCTGCACATCACAGGTCCCGTCCATCTTCTGATCCCCAGCAGGTGCTTCCTGGCGCAGCAGGATGGGACAGTGGAGCATCAGAAACTGGCCAAACTGGTCCTGGCAGCCTGGTTCCTGATCAGCTGAGGCTTCAGCACGCTGTCATGATGCCTACCCCCGGAGCACCAGGACAGGCACAGCACCCCCGGGAGCAGGCATCATGCCCTCGGGTAAAAGCCCAGCGGCCCCTAATAGGGGCTCTTTGGACTTTGTCCTGGACATCAGTCCTGGCGCCATAGGCGCCAGGCTCATAAAAGAGGGTGTTTGGTGCACTTACCTGATGCAGACCATGCTGCATGAAGCCTCAAGCCAAATGAGGCTTAGGAGGGACTATTTTATCAAAGGAACTATTTTACTTGGGTGGGGACCGTGGAAGAATACTTACCTGGAACTTCTTCCAAGGCTATTTAAACCACGCCCGGACTGCCACAAGTGCTTCGCGTTGCTCTGCATCTAGCAGCTGAACGCTCACCGTGCCTGCTCCTGCATCTTGCCTCCAGCCACGCCCGCCTCGATCTTGGGATACCTGAAGGGAAGGAAGGGAAGAGAAAAGGTGAAAACCAAGAACTTAATCTAACTTCCTACCTGTGTCCGGAACCATCACGCCAGCGATCCTGAAGATAGACATTCTTTAAAAGCATCGCGCTACTTGTTGCAGCGCGGCGCATCACTCACCTGCCTCGTGGGCTCTTCACTATCCACCGCGACCTTCTGGGCATTCCGCCACATCTCTGCACCTGCAGGGGAGAAGAAGAGACAAAAGGTGAGCAGGAGGAACAAATGAGGAAAGCCTGATTTTCCGTCACAAGACTTACCTGGCCATATTTGACGGAACCACTCCTCATTTCGGGTCGGCGCCACTTCTTGGCCTGGTACCGCACCCCGGCCCCTAAGGGGAAAAAAGAAAGACATTAATAGAGGGATTCAAAGACATTTAAAGGGATCATTTATCACAAACTCACCTGAGTTTATCTCCGGCAATATCCCTCGAAGCATCACTTCCACTCTGCACCTGAAAATAAGGACAGATCGCAGGTTAAGAAAAGCAAACAAAGAGAAGACTCTACTCTGGAACTTTTTAAACTGCATACTTACGGCATTTCGCCTTCCGAAACCAGTGAAGTAACTGGGCAAATACGCGCCCCTGCACCAAAAGCAGGATGGAGAGCTCATCCATTCAAACATTAAGGTGAGCCTTGATTGGGGATTTCGGAGGTGGTCAGAGAAGAGCAAAGGGGAGGTGGGAAGCAATCACAATACTCTGCAGACAGTTAATCCCCTTTCTCCACCTACAGAAAGATTTTTCTACGGCCAGACAAGCCAGATTTGGGGGTCCAGTTGAGTCGGTGTTTCGAATCCTGCGCATCGCGCTTGAAGAGGTCACAGCAATCCAGACCAGGTCAGCGCCTCCGTGGGAGCCAGGTGAGCGTTACACACGCTCAATTTTCAGATGACAACTAGGACAACATTCAGCAGGCCATGAGGCCCTCGACTCTGTCCCAGTATAAGAGCAAATGGACTAAGTTCTGTCATTGGGCACGCAACAAGGGGCTGGACCCTGTCTCCTGTCCTTTGGATGACGTATTGGCTTTTTTTTTTTTCAGCGCACCTGGCTCGTTCTGGAGTCCAGGAGGATACTTGCTTAACATATCTGGCGGCCATCGGGGCTTATAAGAATTCCTCTGAGCGTGTGTTTTCGGCAGCCACCCCGGTAGTTAAGGCTCACGCTTTGGGTTCTTCCGAAACCCAGAGTCGAAAGCAGAGAGGGTCCTGCATGCCTTGGACCTCAAGTGGGTCCTCAGGTTTTATCTATCGTGGACAAAATCCTTCAGCAAGTCCGAAGCATTGTTTGTGACTTTTAGGGGCTCCTCCTCCGGCTCTCAGGCTTCCAAGACTTCTATTGCCCATTGCATGGTTCATGCCATTTCAGAGACATACCTGTTCCTGAGGTGATTCATGCCCATGTGGTCAGAGGCTAGAGCTGTCGCATTTCAGAGACATGCTTCTTGGGATGTCATCAGCAAGGCGGCTACTTGAGCCACTCAGTCAGCCTTCTGTAGGCACTAGTCCCTGGACGCCAGCTCCAGGCACGATGCAGAGTTTGATCAGACGGTTCTGAAGAACCTTTTTCGCTTTATCCTAGATATGGGGCAGGGTGTCACAGCTCCACCCTATGTTCTTGTTCAGTGGAATCACCCACAAGGATAGAGGAAAGGAGACATGTGGTATGAGTAATTCAAGTTCTGGAGCTTGTGGATCTGCTTAGCTCACATGCTCTGTATAGGCCCACATCTAGTGGAAGTCGCAGAGTATTACAAGATTTATTTTCGAAACTCTAACGGACATCGACAGGGCGTGATTAGTAATACTATCCTTAGTGTGATGTGTACTGTACCCATGCGTTCTTCACATGTCAAGGTCCATCAGATTGTTTTTTTCCGCCATTGAATTCGGTCGTAAATGCAGAGTTATATTGGTAGAATTTCTTCCTTTCCTTTATAGTTTGCCTCGCCACACGACTGCTCATCTACTCGACAGCTCCTGATGAACACCCACAGTGTCGACGACTGATCGATCGACGCACAGACAGCCTTACGGGGCTCTTCTGGCTTCGGCCCAGTACAATAGGGAGAGAGGGGGAGAATCTCTATACTGACTCCTTTTAGAGAATATCCTATTGGCCCTTTCTTCTCTTTTCACCCAACTGCCCTGCTTATATATAATGGACAAAACCCTATTTAAATGTTGTCCCTCCTGTCGTAAATTTCTGTGGAAAGACACTCACTGCGTGTGCAGCCACTGTCTCTTGAGGGATCACGTCGAAAAGCACTGTAAATCTTGTCAGCTTTTCCAGCCGAAAACCCTAAAAGATCGACGGACAAAATGCTGGGCCGCTCACACTATGCAGGCAGAGGCTTCCATAGACGTGACGGAAGACTCCAGCGAGGGCAGTTACGGAGTCATGAGTGACGCTGAGGGTGATCGGGATCTGTCTGGACCCTAAGTGCAGGCTTGCGAGACCACACCTGGTGGCCAAGGCACACATAAGCATAAACGCGCTAAAGACATATCCCAGGGCCAACACTCGTAGACACCGTTGATCGTCGAGGCCCATGCGGTGACCGAGGATAAAGCCTCCCGTTCCTTACTGTCCTCTGGGCCATCGTGCACGCTTTCGTCTATTGACTGCTCCTGAAAACCGAAAGAAAAGGTTGCTTTGGACAACACAATTAAAAAGTCCCTCCTTTTGTGTGCCGAAAAACAGCTTTCGAAAGGCATCTCGGCGTCTCCTAACAAAGTGCCGAAAATACAAGCTTTAATTCAAAAACATGTGCGCATCTGTCATCGAAAGTCAAGGTCGCCCAAAAAAACACAATTTCAACGCCATTAACTCCCGAGGCCACCCAGACAGAGTCTTCCGCTCCCTTAGATACCGTCTCTGGGGCTATGCTCCATAAAGACACCCTTCCCACAAAAACTTACTAGACTCCGGCCTAGTATTCAATTCCTTAAAGGTACATCTGGCAGCCCTATCGGCTTACATCACTTCACAGAAGAATGTGTCCTGGTGGAAAGTCCCTGTCATCAAGACATTAATGGAAGGGGTAAAGAGGCTATACCCGCCCCAATTTCCAATCCTCCACCTTGTTGGGATCTCAATGTTGTGCTCTCCCAGCTCATGGGGTCACCCTTCGAGCCTATGCACAAACCAGCCTAAAGCATCTCACCTATTGTCACGATGCCTGCCCCCAGACATCCAGAACAGGTCCATCTGTCCAGGGAACAGGCACCCAAGAAGACACAGGAATTCTCAAAACCCCGCCTAGGGGCTATATGGGTTCAGCCTGGCGCCATAGGCGCCAGGTTCATATTGCCAACTTTAAACTATGCAGGTCATCCTGCAAAGAACTCATGTACAGACCATCATGAGGCCATGAAGGGACTACTTTCCTTTAGGAACTATTTTGCTGCTTGGGTGTGGTACTGGAACTTCTTACCTGGGAACTACTTTTTTGATGCTATTTAAACCACGCCCAAAGAGGAGCACACGCTTCGTGTTATTCTGCATTTTAGCAGCGTAACACTCACCGTGTCTGCATTCCAGCATCCAGTCTACAGCCACACCCGTCTTGTGTCCGGAGCCGATTCTAGAGAAAAGGAAAGAAGAAGAGAAGGTTAGAACAAGGAGATTTCCATTTGGTCATCCTCTTTTCTTGGAGCAGCCGCACCTGTGGATAAAGGAAAAAGACCTAATAAACCGCGTTGCATTGCCAGCTGCAGCACCGCGCCATACTCGCCTGTCTTCGGAGCATCTCCACAACCCGGCGCAGCACCCGTTGCATCGCCGCCCGAAACATCAGCATCTGAAAAGACAAGAACAAACAAAAGGTGAGCGGAGTTCCGCCAAAGACATTCTTTTACTTACCGCAAGATAGATACTCGGAATTTTACTGCTCGAGGCAGCGCTGGTCACCATCCTATGACATTTTCGGCAAGGCGCCGCACCTGCAAAGAAGATGGAGAACTATTGGTTAATTACATTTGGAACAATATTACTTGCTAGACAGTGCTTGGTACAAACTGACTCTTACCTAAGCGCTACCTTCATCCATCGAGGCAAACTCACTCCTTGCATCACACTGCAAGGGAAAAGGTACGAGAGGAGCAAGAGTGAATTAACAGACATTTGAACTCTAAAAGAACTATACATTCGGTTTACACACTACTTACCTCTGAGTCATTGTTGTCTGGTACTCTGCCAAATACCTTCGGATCAGTGAAGTAACTGAACTTCTACGTGCCCCTGCACTCCACGCAGGATGGAGAGTTCATCCTTCCAAACAATAAGGTGAGACTTTATGAAGGGGAATACTGGAAGTTTTCAGGGAAAATAGTGTTTGTGTAACCTCCCTACCACGGGTGGCTAATCCCCTTTACTGCTTTTAGGAAAATATTCTTGCGGGCCATGCAGACGAAACTGAGTGGGCAAGTGCAGTCGATCATCACTTAGCTACGAGTCACACTGGTGGAGACCGCAGCAGTCCAGCTTTGTTCGATGCCCCTGTGGAATCCAGGTGAGGGTAACACCTATAGAACTGCATTCTTGGTAGCTGTCACCTCTATATGATGAGTCAGTGAGCTACAGACTTTATCGGTACATGACCCCTTTTTCATCAAACACAAGTACAAGTTTGTCCTCCGAACACATCCTAGGTTTTCACCTAAGTTCATTTCAAAGTTCCATTTAAAGCAGTTCATAGAACTTCCCACCTTCTTTCAGAATCCTTCAAACTCAGCAGAAAGAAGCCTCCATACACTTGATGTACAGAGGGCGGTCTTGTACTATGTGAACAAAACAAAACCCTTAAGGAAAACAGACCAACTCTTGGTTTCCATAGCGCCTGGTAGAGAAGGCGATCGCATATCAAATGGCGCCATCTCCAGATGGATAGTTAAATGCATACAACTCTGCTATTCCCTATCCAGAAAGGTTCTACCTTTTACACCAAAGGCACGCTCTACCAGAGGTACAGGAGCTACCTTAGCTTTCATTGCAAACGTCCCTCTAGACGGCATATGCAAAGCTGCTACATGGAGTTTCATCCATACGTTCACACAACATTACCTCATTGACACGCATTCTAAAGCAGATTCACAGGTGAGACAAGCAGTCCTAAAACATCTCTTTGCTGCTGTACCTTCTAACTTCCGACCTCCTTCTCCAGATACTGCTCGCTAATCTATGCAGATCCACATGCTCCAGAAGGGATACATTACTCAGCGTAATCGTATTTCTGGTGCTTGTATCTGCTTAGATTCACATACACCCACCCTTCCTCCCCTGCTGGAGTAGAAGGTGCGTAATTGTTTTCTGGGGTTCTCTGTTTCTGCTTTACAGTATCTGTACTCACGCTATACATCATGCAACCTCATGTCAGAAACAAAACGATCTCAGGGACTTCAATGCGTGAAGGACCATGGGCACATCACACTAGGGATAGTATTACTAATCACTCCCCCTCAACGTCCGTTTTCAAGTTTCGAAAACAAATCTTGTAATACTCAACGACTTCCACTAGATGTCGGACTATGCAGAGCATGTGAATCTAAGCAGATACAAGTACCAGAAATGTGATTACGGTGACTAATGTATCGCTTACTCACTGTAGTGACTAGAGTACTCCTAGTGCATAGTCCCCTTTCCTCCATACGTCCCACCAACCTTCCCTCGCTAGTATGCTAAGAGCTAAAATATACTAAGATTAGCACAGTATCTAAGCATCCAATGTGTTCAAAGAGGCGCCAGAGGGTGGGGCCTCGGCAGGGTGTTCCTACGCCTGAGGCCGCGCCCCTGCACGCTATACTAAATTTAAAGGGAAAGCTCAATTCTTCACTGTCAAAGGTTCTTGTACCATCCCCATGTTGGGGGACGCCCGCAATGATGGAAGAAAGGGCACTCTTGATTGAGTTCTTTAGTCACTACCGTGAGTAACTTTAATTTATTCATCCATAATCTACAGGAGTGTTGTGTGTTGTGTCTCGTAATCACTTTCACCGTGCGAACCTCGTTGGCAGCACTGCGAGCGTAGCTCTTGCTGCAGTAATCCGCTTCCTGGAGGGGGCGGAGCTGAACTCCGACACGTGTCTCATCACGTGACTTCATCCAGCAGTGAAATCGCCGGCACAACCGCCCGCGAGGCGGCTTCATCCATACTCTACAGGAGTGTTGTGTGTTGTGTCTCCTAATCACTTTCACCGTGCGAACCTCGTTGGCAGCACTGCGAGCGTAGCTCTTGCTGCAGTAATCCGCTTCCTGGAGGGGGCGGAGCTGAACTCCGACACGTGTCTCATCACGTGACTTCATCCAGCAGTGAAATCGCCGGCACAACCGCCCGCGAGGCGGCTTCATCCATACTCTACAGGAGTGTTGTGTCTCCTAATCACTTTCACCGTGCGAACCTCGTTGGCAGCACTGCGAGCGTAGCTCTTGCTGCAGTAATCCGCTTCCTGGAGGGGGCGGAGCTGAACTCGGACACGTGTCTCATCACGTGACTTCATCCAGCAGTGAAATCGCCGGCACAACCGCCCGCGAGGCGGCTTCATCCATACTCTACAGGAGTGTTGTGTGTTTTGTCTCCTAATCACTTTCACCGTGCGAACCTCGTTGGCAGCACTGCGAGCGTAGCTCTTTCTGCAGTAATCCGCTTCCTGGAGGGGGCGGAGCTGAACTCCGACACGTGTCTCATCACGTGACTTCATCCAGCAGTGAAATCGCCGGCACAACCACCCTTGCGGCGTTAAGCCCTGGAGGCAGTAAGGGCTGGAGACGCTGTTTTGCTGTGTTCGTGTGCAGCGTGTCCTCCAGTCCAGAGGTACTCTGTTACGTTACGTTAGCTACATAAGCCATTAATTGCCACAAGAGTAAGGGGGGAGAGACGGACTCTGGCAGCTCCTTAAGCTGTCGGGCGTTCCTTACCCTGTGGCTGGACAAACTGTGAACTCATACATCATTTTAGAGATCCAAGTGTCTATCATATTCAATTTTTAAGCGATCCACTTGAACCTTGAAAGCTCCTAATCTAATTATTGTGCCTCGATTGTTGTGTTATCATTAAGAGAAATTTAATTTTGTATTTCTTTTAATTTTCAATCTTGAATTGTTGGGCATTTTAAAAGTTGATCCATATGGCCTATTTATTAACTTCCGGTATGCCTCAAAACTTGCGCCAGAAGGGCTTGACAATACCAGCGGCCCGACTCCCCTGTCTCTCTCGTAGAATTGTCCATTTTCCCTCTGCTACCATGCTAGGTAGCCCCGATTGCACAAAGATCCCATCAATCTTTGATCACACTAGTGAAGTTCTGCCAGTTCTGGGCATTCTGTCTCCCTCTCAGCCCTTAATGAAGGAGCACACTAAAAGTGACGCTATGAGAGCGGCCCTTCCCCTCTCAGACAACACAATGTTGCATACACCCTTGCCAGGTATGACTACGGAAAGAAGAGGCGCTAAGCAATTAGATAGACCTTTAACGTCTTCTCCATGTCTCGAGCCTGAACTCTCACTACATGCCAGACACTCTGATTTGGATAATTCGATACTGCAGGATCCTCAAAGCGTAATTAACCCTATTTCAGCTAGTTCATGTTTGGAGTGTTCACCAAATTCCCCTTCTATTTCTTTTGTTTATCCGACTCCTCGCAGAGTCCAAATACAAGTCCCACAGGAACTTTCTTTTCAAAGTGCTGTGGCAAAACCCATTTCTCAGAATCCATTCAACAATTCATTAGATAATTTGGTGGACAATACAAACATACTATCCAAGAGCCCATCTCCTACTATAATAACATCACCAACGCGGCCCATATTAGCAGTTGATTCTCATCTCCCACTGGCTACTCGCCCTACAGAAGCTAGGGGTGCCCCATCAACATCCGACATTACTTTGGCCGCGATGCAGCTAAATTTATTAAGTCTGTTTAAGTTATTTGAATGTCTAGATGCTAAAGTTACTTCACATTCAGCAGAAGCACACGAAACCTTAGTATTACTCAAGACTTTAGCCAATAATCTGTCATCAAATTCTCGCCATTCTTGTCCAACTAATAATGCTCTTGATGACGATATCTCAATTATGACCATCGGGTCTACAAGTCCCATGTCCTCTAATTTCCTACCTCCGCAGATTATACCGGCAATTGCGGATATTATTACTTCCGAAGGACGGCAGAATCCTGCCACCATTTGTGAACTGGTAACTGATCCACATATCATTCTCCCCACTGATTCTTCTATTTTAGTGCTTTCACCTGCCCCAGCCCTTGTATCTTCCGCAATTACTGTTGAGAAAGAAAATGATACTCCGTTCTTACCAGGAAGAAGAAACAGAAAAAAAGTTCTCAAAAATTTCTCATAATACCGAGGAAAAAAATAAAAACAAGAAAACTTCTAATCTGGTTACCTTAACATTACAGAAGCAAACCATGAAAACTTTCTTTCAAAACGTAATTCCGGTATCCGAATCCTTGGTAGCACCACAAGCTCCCCAAGATTCAATACAAGCGCTGGTGTCTAAACAACTCTCACCTACGCTGGTTTCCGGTTCTGTTCCTACTATTAGTAGTGCAAATTCTTGTTCCTTGACCCAAGTAAGAACAGTTCCTTCGACAGGCAAGCCAGTTCAAATTCTTGATTCTGCACAATCGATAGCAACATCCTCCTCTTTAGTGCTCCCTATCCCTGGTCTGCAGAATCCTAAACTCATTTTAGGAGTACCCACTGTTCATTTGGCTAATACTGAAGCGCCTTCCCCAAATCTGACTTTAATTGCCCCACCGCCGTATCAGAACCCTATCCAGTCCAATATTGAGTCCACTATCCCAGTGCTTCCTCCAGTGTCGATTATTACCATGGCCTCTAGTCATCCTCCCTTAGATGCTTTGATCCGCGAACTTGAGTTAGCCTCCACCTGCCAACTTACAAACAAATGTAAAGGCCAAACAAATTTAGCTGTTGGTGACAAAATGGTGTCTGCCGTCATCAAAAAGAGCACAGACTCTCCAATCACAGTCTCGACGGAACAAATACGTGAGGCTGTAGATGCATATTTGGCCTCATGCTCCCAGTCTATTCCTTCTAAGCTTCCCCAAAAACCAAGTGGTCTAAATTCGTCGTTGAGCCAGTGGCTCTTACCGAGCTCCATGCCAACATCCATAGTAACTCAACGACCTTCTCTGCGTACTGACAATCGCCCTCACGCTTTTCCAGCTCACGCCTCAGATCCACCAAAACCTAATCCAAAGACTCCTTTTCTTTCTGTAACCCACAATTCCCGAAATAACATCCCTGTGGCACCCACTTCTCTTCCCTTGTCACGGCGCAAATGCCATTCCTTAATTTTGAAGTGTCGAGGAGGAAACTTTGGCATCTATGATTTAAATCGCTGTAGTGTGCTCAACATCTTTTCTGAAGTGGTAGAGCTTGAAGACATAAGCTCGAGCGATATTGAGCAGATTGAATTAATCTCTGAGAATACTTGTTCGGTGGTGCGTTTGTGGATTCCTTCGGGTATCGTTCTAAATACCATCTGGAAATCAAAAATGCAACTATTCTCAATGGGGTTCCTATTAGCACAAGACCCCGCATTTATAAATGGGGACTCTAATTTATCAATCCGGCGCAAGCCTCCCTTCGATGCAGAACAGTGTTCATGTCGAGCCGTATATGTCATAACCATTAGAAACACCTAAAGACCATCTTATTAGTGTTGCTAGCTGGAATATTAGAGGTCATTCTCATCTACAAACCTCCATTGCTAACTTTCCAGCAGTTATGGACATAATAGCATTACAGGAAACCTGGCTGCTGCAAGCACCTGTATGGAACAATTACGAATTTGTTCTGCTTCCAGCTATTGAGAATCATAGAGGTCGACCATGATCAGGTTTATTGACAGGAGTAAACATATCTAGTGGTTTTGCTATTGAAGCCTGGGATTCTGTGTCTGCCTTTATTCAACTTGTCAAGATTACAGGTCCAACAAACATCATTGCACTGATTAATATATATCGCAATCCGTTAGGATTGACTGATACTGCTTTTTATACAGGTCTGTCCAGACTTTTGGACTTGGTATTCCTTTCTCAAGATATCACGGATACCCTTATCGTAGGTGATCTTAATTTGGACTGCATTAACCCCAAAGGAAAGATCACAATGGAGAAGGTTAAGCGCTGGTCCTCCTTCATGTCCAATCGCCATTTTCACATGGCCAATGGTGTAATTCAAGGCGATATTCCGGCTCAGCCCACATGGCATAGAGGCTCCATATCTACCACAATAGATTATATCTATACACATTCCAACTTATCTGGACAAATAAGCACTTTCAAAATATTCCCACAAGTACATAGTGATCACCATCTACTAGTGCTCACAATCAAGTGGAATTACTTACCTATCAAAAGGTCGTACTACATGAATGACCTAATAGTTAACAATGCTAAAACGCGCCTTCGTTGGTCAAACAGTAACCTGTCCGCTTTGGCTCGTCTAATCATCTTAAATGATAGCTCTACTTGTCCAAAACAGTACACTAACCTTCTCCACACTTTTGAGTCTCGTACAGAAAGTCATGTGAATCTTCCACACAATCATACCTTCAATCCATTAATCAAGGCTAAAAAGATTGAATATCATCGTGAAAAAAGAATGATCATAAAAATGAACTTGCCTAACTTCATCCAACAGTTGCGAATTGCGAAGAGCAAATTCCATAATTGGATGAAACAACATCGTGCATACATTTTACAACTAGATGGTGAACATATGCTCAAATTAATAGCGAATAAAAATATAGCCGAAACTTGGGCAATCTTTAATCAATGTGCTAATATATCTCAAGGTATTTTACAGGTCTCTAGTGTTACTGAGACCCAATGGATTGAACATTATTCTAGTCTATATGCAGACTCGTCTTTTGTGCCTTTGACCAAACTACCTAGCGACTCCGAGCGCTGGTCTCTTGCTTGCTCCCCACTTATACTTGAAGACTATATTAGACATATTAGCTCCTCTCGGGCTAAAGGCCCAGATGGCCTCAGTAACCATATGTTTAAATTGAACCCTATAAAGTGGGCTAAAATACTAAATAATCTTTTTCAATCTATCATCAGGACTCGGGAGATTCCCACCTCTTGGAAAACATCCATTATAGTTCCTATTCACAAAAAGGGCGACCGCACTTTACCGTGCAATTATAGACCCATTGCCCTTCTTGATGCCCCTGGCAAGCTTTTTTCCAAACTTATTTTGAGGGATTTTAACATCTGGACCAAAGCAGCCCATGCAAGAGACCCGTTCCAAACAGGTTTCCTCGCAGGGTTAGGCACAAACATTAATTTGTTCTGTCTTAACGCCCTTAAATCTCAAGCGCAAAATACCAAACAAGCACTTTATTTTGCCTTTGTGGATCTCCACACGGCATTTGATGCCATCTCTCGTCCGATTCTCTTTGCAAAACTTATTAGAGACAAGTGTCCGCCCACCTTACAACAAATTATTCAATTGTTACATGGGGATACCTCAGTGCGCATTAGACTGAACCTAGAAGGTCTTCTATCTAGAGCAATTCCAACTGCTCGTGGCCTCAAACAAGGCTGCCTTCTAGCGTCCGCAATCTTTAACTACTATATGTATGACGTGCGCAAGGTCTTTAAGGAAATAACATCAGACTCCCCCAGGTTAAACAATTGCCAGATTCAAACTTTAATGTATGCCGATGACTTGGTGTTAGTCTCTAAAACTCCAGTTGGACTTCAAAAACTTCTTGATGGCTTTAATAGCTATATACGGGCCATTGACTTACATGTGAATACAACCAAAACCCAGGTTGTCTATAGACCCTATAATACAATAAGATCTCTTTCATCTTGGTCCATTAACCACATAAATCTGACGATAGTATCGAGCTATGTTTACCTTGGTATGGTTTTTGATGTCAGTATCACTACTAATGCTCACCTTGATGCAATTAAGTGTAAGCTTAACTCTGCCATCTCCCAAACCAAAATTATAATGCATCGGTACGGTGCCTTTTCTATGCAACCAGCTGTCCTCTTTTGGAAACAAAAAGCCTCCCCATGTATCTTATATAGTTTAGAGTCTCAATCACCATGGCTACCAAAAGTTTTTGACAAGCTCGAAGGTAAATTCTGGAAAGCCATTCTTCAGCTGCCTCAATGTGTTCCGACCGTCTGGATACGACATGAATTGGGTCTCTCTTCTCTTTATGCTCAGTATCAGTGGAGAACATGTGCCTTACTCCGGAAAACTCTTCTACCCCACCATGAGTACAATCTTTTACAATTTTTATCAAATTACATCTTTCACACTGATCACTCTTTTGTCAAACAGTGGTTGCGGGCAATTTATCGCACATTGGTAGACGTAGATGCATCACTTGAATTGCTCTTGACTAATCCAAATAAAGTAAAACAATTAATTTACCGCAATGATTGGATTAACACTCGAAACCAATGTTTGCAATACAAGTCTGCAATTCCTGAAAAATGTCGACATAAGAGATTGGGATGTATTGAACCTTATCTCTTAAAATTTCCTTGTAAGAGAATGCGTTCAGCCATTCTTAGAATGCGTCTGAACTTATGGCATACTCGTGACCTTTTGGCTAAACGGAAGGGCAGTGAAGAGGTGGTCTCCTTTTGCAGATTTTGTGGTGATACTAAAGTTGTAGAAACCTTAGAGCATATACTTTCACTTTGCCCGGCGCTAATTCAAAAACGCTTAACATTTTTCACCTGGCATTGTAGCTACCTAGGAAACTTGGATTCAGTAGAAAGATGGTCCACATTATTGCTAACGACCAACGTTTCTCTTCAACTTGCCATTGTCAAATTTCTTTACGGAGTGAACCTAACCTGTTAAATAATTGCTGCTGTTTATTCGACCTCCCGGTCCTTTATTTGAGAATGACATGTTGAATCAGTATTTCTAGTTAAATGTGCTTTGCATGAATTGAATTGAATAACCTCTTTTTCACTGTTTCTTGTTCGGTACTTTGTATATGTATATCATTTTAATGCATCAATTTCAATGCCCAATGAATTTTTATCCATCCTTTTCTATTTCTTAAATTCTATGTACTTTTTAAGATCAATTGTATGTAATATTTTGTATTGAAAAGTTGATTTATTTCAACGAAATCAATAATAATAATAAAAAAAAAACGTTAATTTATCTGCAGTCAATTGGCTGTCAAAAGACTTTGGGCAAACACCAAGAGGGGACAGGTTGTAACCAATACTACCTATAACCAAGACGCTGTCAAAAGTGTTTGGGCAAACTCCCAGTGGGGGATGACTCTAACCAACATTATCTACAGCCAAGAGGCTACAGTCAAACCAGATCAAGACCAACCCTGGGACATGCTCATAACCAACATTACCACCAGTCAAGAAGTTGTGAAAGACCCTTAATAGAGCCACCAAAGCCTAAGGCCCCTTTTAAGAGATATCATTTTGGCAAAGCTTATATCTCACATTGTGAACAGTCAGGAAATTGTGAAAGATTGGAGTGGAGAATATTTTGTATTTCTTTTATTTTATTTGTATTTGGTTTCTTTCAAACCTTTACAAAACAGTAAAAAAGACAAAATACCCTCTCTTTCTCACTAGAAGCCAGCATTCCTAAATGTTCCAGTTTAAACCTTAAGGCATTGAGTTTAGCGGCCTCTGCTAATACCAGCCCCTTAACCAAATGGGAGTGGAGATTAATTAAATATTATTTATTTTTTTAAACTTTATTTTATTGTGCTTGACATTACAAATGAAGGTCAGGCAGCAGAACACAAATTCAGTTACAACATTAGCATATTCTGACTGTGCATACCAGTGACATATGGAAGCAGGAGGGTATCATTGTAGAGGTACATCACTAGCCATACATGACATGGCAAATAGACTGAACGTCTAAGAGGGGCTGTTGTGAGGGGAGGATCGCACAGAGCTTGAGTCGTCAGACTCAGCGGACAAGGATGCGAGATAGGAACGTAATTACGGCCACACATCTCTTGGTCTTGTTGTTGGTTGCATTTGAAATGTACATGCCTCCCCTATGTCGGAGGCCCAGGTGACGGTAGATGGCCACTGTGTGTAGGTACCCGGGGCCGAAGCCAGCACAACAGAATACATCGCACTGCAAGTAGCATACATAGACCAGCAAGCCTTCGGGAGTCGTGGTGGAGACCTGGGAAGTAATAAAAGAGGCATTTTAAAGGAGAGGAGGTCAAGGATAGAGGAGGTCGTGGAGCAGACAACTGACCAAAATTGGGTAAGGGAGGGGCAGGCCCAGATCATGCGAATATAGGTTGCATCGTCAGACCTACACCTGGGACAACTGAGACTGGTCAGGGAACATTCTATGCAGTCGAAGTGGGGTGTAGTGGTATCGATGCAGTATTTTAAATTGGATTCATTTACATCGGAAGTTGAAAGAGACCTCATGAGTGCGGGCACACATTCGCCTCAAACACTGGTCGGACACCTTCGTTGCCAGGTCCACAGCCCAAGCCTGTCTCAGTGCATCGAACGTAGGAGAGTTTTTAGATTGTATTAGGGAGTATAATTTGAAGATCTTCCCTCTGGTATTCATGGTGTTAATTATTTCAGCTAAAATCGGATCATCGGGGGTATGACAGGGAAAGTGGGATATCTCTTCTTAGGGATACGACGAAGGGCTGAGTACTGGAGCCAGACTGGAGATTTCTGCTGTAGGGTTACCGGTAGGTCCACTCATTCAACAAAGTGGTCTTGGTCAAAGACATCTCGGATGGTTTCGAACACCCGCTTCTGCCCAGTTGTGTGCCTCAGCCAGAGGAACACGGGGAACCCCGGGAAGGAAATTCCAGAGAGGCAAGCAGCTATGGAACGGGTGAGGGCTGTCAGACAGTGCCCAGATCCTAGTGAGTGCTTTAAACGTGACATCCACCGGGTCAATGGGATTGCTATTGCGGATAGGGGGAGAAAGTGCCAGAGAGCGGATGTCGCGGTCTCACACCGATTCGTGGCAACAAACCAATATGATGCATACTGCGCTTGGGCGACTAGCCAATATTTCGCAAAGTTGGGGGCACCAAAGCCGCCAAGTTCTTCGGGGGTAGCCAGGGTGGCATATTTGAGGCGGACTGCTCCGGAGTGCCATAGGAATTCAGTCAGTATGCGAGTCAATGATTGGAAAGAAATTCCTGCCTGGCCATAGGGGAAGATTGAGAAAGCGATAGAGAAGTTGGGGGAGGACCACCATCTTTAAAATACCAAGTTTACCCGCGAGGGGCAGTGGGAGTTTAGCCCACCCCTGGAATTTCTTTGTAAGCAAAGATAAGTAGTTCAGTTAGTTGGCCTCGAGGAATTTATCACGTGTGCAAGCTATAACCGCCCCAAGGTATGTGGTTTCTACTTGCGACCAGGTGACTTCCATGAGATCAGGTAGGGGGTTGGTCTCAGTTAACAGAAAAAGTGTCAATTTTGTGCAATTAATCTTGAGTCTGGAAAGTTCGCCAAAGTGTATGTTGGGCAGAATCCTGTGCAGTTCCCTTAGGGAGCACTACAGAAGATTAGGACTACAGGTGAGAGCAATAAATCCCCTTTGGTATCAGTCAGTACCACAAAGATGTAGTTGGTAGCTGTGTCTGAGCAGTCAGACCTATTTCAAGAGGGAGATGAGCAGTATTCAGGGTTTACACAATAGGCCTACAATACTATGGCACAAGGAAACACTGACCAAAGCTTTGTATTAAAAAGTAGATATATATTTATTGTATACACTTCTAGTAAAACACATTTATCACAGTCAACAAGCCAGTTAAAATAAGTCAAAGAAAAATATACACACTCCCTAGTTAAATTGTAGACCAAGTGAACCAGAGTGAAAACTGAGCAAAACGGCACAGTGAAAACCACACACAAGGGATACTCTAGCAATTTCTCACAAGGGTTTATTTACACAGTAGGCCTACAATACTATGGCACAAGGAAACACTGACCAAAGCTTTGTATTAAAAAGTAGAAATATATTTATTTTATACACTTCTAGTAAAACACATTTATCACAGTCATCAAGCAAGTTAAAATAAGTCAAAGAAAAATATACACACTCGCTAGTTAAATTGTAGACCAAGTGAACCAGAGTGAAAACTGAGCAAAACAGCACAGTGAAAATCACACACAGGGGATACTCTAGCAATTTCTCACAAGGGAGGGAAAGCACAAGTTATATGGAAATAGCTTCTTACACATCCTAGCAACACTTCCCAAGTTTGTGAACCAGTTTAAGCAAGACAGTGCATCAGTATAGGAAATACTTAAATGAAAACTGAACAAAACGGCATTTCACAAGGTTTAGAAAGGGGAAGAAAAAGGTAGTTATAGGAAGTAGGTGCATCAACACAATTCTACTTGAGAAGCAATCTAAAGAAGGCAGTTCTAACAAATGTAGCCAGAGTCAGTAGGCCTGTGCCAGAGTCAGTGGTACAGGGTAAGGGCCCAGGAGCAAAATGTTCTTGTAGCTGCAGTCAAGTCTTTGGTTAATGATTTTGAAAAGGTGGATGCAGAAGGTGAAAGACAATGTTAAGAGAAAGGGGGGACCAACCCAACGGGTAGGTAAAGGATTTAAAACACCTTTAGTGCTAGCGCAAAGAAAGGGTGGCCTGGCGGAACAATGTACCTTTAAAATGAAGAAGTTGCTCCTGCGGTGGCGGTTGTTCCTGGTAGTTCCTGCAGTTCGGGGGATCCAGCAGAGAAAGAGAGGCTCTCGTCGTGGATGAAGGTTCGAGTTACTGCACTACCCAGGGATGAAACCAGCCGCGGTGCTGCTCGACAAATAAAAGGTACGCTCCTTTAAATCGCAATCCGGGTGGACTGGTGCCTGGCTATCCGGCCTCCAAGTACAGGGTACTGGTGATTCGACCAAGGCAGGTCCAGGAAGGCGATTGGCAAACTGGTTGGCCCCACCCGCTCAAGAGAAGAAGGCTCTTGCAGATGAAGATCTTCTCTCGTCGTGTGGAGAAAAGTGGTGAGACGCTGCAGCAGGGCTTCACCGGTGGTTCAGTCGTTGCAGATGTCTTTGGCTTCTCACCTCTTCGGCTTCTTAGTTCCAGTGGCGACGTCTTCCTCTTCCAGTCCTCAGGACCCTGCTTTTATGCAAAAAGATCCTCATTCATACAGCCTAGCTGTCACTCACACAGTGGAGTGGTCATCTTGGCGGGAGACCCTCCAGCCTATCAGGATAGAGTGCTGAGGCAACCCTGTCCATGGGTCCTACTCCCCCTCCCACACAATGGTCCCACCCCAGACTCAGTGGTGCTGAAAGGAGGGCTTCTTGGCAGAAGCCCGCCAAAAGGACGAACAAAGGATCCCCGACCTGGGTTAGGAGTTTAGAGAAAGACACGGGAAAGAAGTTATATTAAAGTTCTGGCAAATAATACCTACCGGAGTCAAGTTAATATTAAAATACACCGGCGGTATGTTAGAGGCTGTCAGAAAATGTGGTAGCCTCGAACAATGGGAAAATGCCATAGGAAAATATTTGCGGTCAAAAATTATGGTAGTAACCACTGCCACCAGCCAGAAACTTTTGAGAGAGGGACTGTACGGTACCCTCTCGAAAATGAACATAAGGGAAAAACTATTAACCCTTTCCAGTACCTCCATAGTAAGATGGGTTGTACTGGTTTAGTTCATAAAAATTGACTAGTAAAGTCAATCGGCACTTTACATGCCCTGGGAGACAGTAGTCAGTTCCACGGTATGGAGTCTATGTTTGGGGGTCGCTATGACACCTCTATGTCACTGCACGGAGCGTGCTGTGTAACACATGTGAATAAAGATGGTTCCTATGGGGTTGAGAAAATCCCATAGATAGAAATTAAACACAAAAATAACCTAGTACACACATAGCAAAAATGCCTAAGAGTGGGAAAAAGAGTCTCACTCTTAGCAGGAAAAAAAGAAACAAACCCTTCAAATCCAGTAAAGCTGCTGGGGGACTCTGTAGGTAAGGGAAATTAGCCATAGAATGATTATTCTCCCTAACAGTGTACAACGTCTTCAAGGATCGGGGCTAAATTATGTTCAGGGGAGCGGATGAAAAGCAGGTAATCGTCAGCATATAGGAAAATAATATCAGGTGTGTGTAACATACGAAGACCACTGTGTGAGTGTGACTGCCGTATCCTATCAGCCAAGGGCTTGATGGCGATAACAAAAATTAGGGGAGAGAAGGGGCTTCCCTGTCCTGTGCCACGAGATATATCAAAGGGTGGCGAATGCCTATCCTCCGTGCGAACCCTGGCAGTCACACAAGAATACAGTAGTTTGACCCAAGAGAGAAATCGGGGCCCAAAGTTGCACTTTACAAGCACCCACCAAAGGTAGCTCTAGGAAACGGAATCAAACGCCTTCTGCATGTCTAGGGACGCTGCTACAGCATGGATCTTTGGGTCGACCCTGCTTATGATGTTGAAGAGACGATGTAGGTTAAGGGAGGTGGAACGGCCAGGGATAAATCCGGACTGGTCCGGATGTATAATATGGGGCATGTAGGGAATTAACCGAATGGCCAAAACCTTAGCGTACATCTTAATGTCAGTTTATGAGTGAAAGAGGCTGGTATGGCCCACATTGGGTAGCAGGTTTGCCAGGCTTAAGCAACATGATTAAAGTAGCTTCACGAAGAGTAGACAGCCCTTAAGGCCCTGTCTAATAATGACTGAGGTTTTAGTCTCCAGGAACGGAAATCACCACAGGCATACCCCAAGCTAGGGAGATAGTCACAGGGGAGTGATCAGTGTGTGTTCTGGGAAGAATTAGCATTTGTGTGACGTTCCTCTGTAGTGTCTCGGAGATGAGCCATCTGTCTATCCTGGAGTGGGAGTCATGAACAGAGGAGTAAAAGGAATACATTTGGGAATCGGGATGTATCATTTTCCATGCATCAGTTAGCTCGAGTTGCGGTAAGTATTCTAGGATAACTCTGGCAGCCCTGGAGAGTTGGCGGGGACCGGTGCCCGACCTGTCCCAATCGACAACGAGAATTGTATTGCGGTCGCCGACCCAAAGGATAGGAACCAGGGAAACCCAACTAATAGTGTAGTAAGATAAGAGTAGAACTCGGGGTCATCTATGTTGGGCCCATATACATTGACGAGTATCATCTCCTTAACATTCAAACAACCGTGAAGTAAAACATAACGCCCTAAAGGATCTATGCGGGAGGAGGTAAGCTGGAATTGAACACTCTTATGAAGTAGGGTCATGACTCCCCTGTTCTGTGTGGAGTAGTCTGTGTAAAACCTTTGCGTGCCTCATGACTTTGCGAATTGTGAGCAACCTTGCGCTTTGGCGTGCGTCTCCTGTAGGAATAAGACCTTCAATATGCAACTGGACATTCCTTATTTTCCTAACCCCCTCACATTCCAACTGATACAGGTCAAATCACTGTCAGTCATCCTGGACGTTGGAAAAGGGAAATACCATGTAGCGATATGGCCAAATATTACGTGCCCAGGGAAACCGGTGCAAGATATGTCCACCTATCAAAGAAGTCCACAATGATATAGGCGCACGCCTTTCTTCCACTGCAGCTGTCAAGCATTTTTCAGTATAACATCCCAACTTAATCATTCCTAACTTCTTCCCTCCCCCAAACAGAAGGATAATGTTAACTTTGACCGCCCCACCCCCGTCCCTCCCCCAATTGGAAGAATGGATCCCATCCCCATAGTAAGCCAACACATAACCATGGCAACTTCGCCTGCGGGCCTTAGCGTCAGTCAAGCCTGAGCACGCTCGTGCTGGGTTAGTGAATAGGTCATATTGGCATATGAGCACTGAAACAATACATTGTTACAGAGACTAGATGTATATCAAAGGGATCAAGCAGTAGCCCAGAAGGACCCGTTCAAAAAAGGATACTTGGTGCGGGTCGCCCTAGGACACGGCCCATGAGGAGGGAGTAACTAGTGTAGTGGGCAGTCAAGAGATCAATCATGAAACCGTTCTGGAGCCCCGCATCAGGGAAAAGTCTGTGAAGGAACAGTACGCAGCCGAACCCAAGGAAGGGGACCGAAGCCCGGGGAGCTCGGAAAGTGTTGTAGATTTAGGTATCTGTTATGAGGCGAATAGCCGTGAAAGTGTTCCTCTATGAATTTAGTTGCTTCATCAGGAATTGTGAAAAATATGGTCCGGTTCTCGTGTTTGACCCCAAGTTTCGCTGGGTATAACATAAAATATTTCACGCCAAGGTCCTGCAATCTTTTCTTTACTGACGAGAAGGGTTTGCGTTCTTGTTGGACGGCAGTAGAAAAATCAGGGTAGAGGTAAATCAAGGAAGATCCTAAGAGCAGCTCACCCTTGGCTCTTGTGGCATGCAGCAGAGGGTCTCTGTCGCAGTAGTTTGGTACCCTCGCAATGATTGGGCGGGGGAGGGGTGTTAAGAAGGATTTCTGAACTCTGACCAGGAGGGGCAGAGGTTCAGAAGGCCAACCTAGTTTCCTGGAACAGGGTATCCTCTGGACAAGCCAGGCCATTCACGGTAGCTATGGCAGGCGGTCAAGACTAAGTCTCAGGAGGGGTGAGGGTGACTGAAGGACCTCAATGAGCACACTGACCAAGCACACTTACAGATTACTCCAGACAGGTGTTATATTAAAAATATAGACACATTTATTACAAGGCCTTTGTAACATAGACCATAGCAAAGAATCACAGTAATACTAAGTAAACCAATACATCACACTCAATACAATATATATATACAAGACCGAGGGGGGGTCTAAAAGGGTGACTGCACGAAATATGTTGACGACCTAGATGGGAAGGAAACGGGCAGTGCAATTAATCTTTAGGCCCAGTTCAACATCAGTTATTCACCTAACTAAGAGGCAGTCCAAACCCTAAGAAGAGGGCAGCCTTGTGCTCAATAGTACATGTAGTTCCAGCGCATGTGGTTGTTCTACTGGGTAAAACGGGGACTCTTTGGGGGTCTCTAGCAGCTCGAGAAGGTGGATAAGGCGATGAAGAATAAGTTCCCACTATTCAAGAAGGACCTCCACTTGAAGGCAGAGGCAGTTCGAGAGTTTGGGATGGAATGGCTATTTCACAATAGCAGTGGACAGGAGAGGGGCCCCCAGGGGCCACTCATGTGTAAAAATGGGCTCTTGTGCTAGGGGCCACTGGTTGGGGTATTGATTACTCACTGTTCCCTGATGCACGGAGACCCAAACTTCGACAGGTTAGTCCAATTCGGTTGCAGGTTCGAATGCGGCAAAAAGGATGTCTCAGCACCTTTTTGTTCCTGAGATCCAGCGAGGATTCGCAAACGGGACAGTGGTGATTTCTCCGCTCCGGGTGGATGAATCGCCCCAGTTTCAATGCAGCAGGCTTCAGGAGCAAGAGGGTCACAAATGCAGCGGACTTGCAAAGGACGTTGCCGCAGCAGGGCAACACAGTAACCGCGTTTACTCTGGTCAGGGCACACTCGTCTGACTTCAGACCTGGGAATGCCAAGTGTACGAAATTCGGTGTGAGGGTGCCGTGGACACAGAGCTAGCAGTATACCAAGTTTCGAAGGCCTCCTCAAAACGACGGCGCAGACAGAGCAAAGGTCCTGTATAAGCTGGTCAGCCCACTGGTTGGCCCAGGGACACTTCCGAGAAAGCTTACTTGCAGGTTTTGGTGAAGGTGCCGAGAATAGTTGGTCCCACTATTCCAATGGGTCGAAGCGTCTTCGCAGACCTTCTAGGGTGACCAGATGCAGAGGGGTGCCACGGGACGGCAGCGGGCTCAGGGTGCCAAACCTTCCAGCGGGTCACCAGCGGTTCCTCGACTCAGCTTCATAGTTGCAGGATACTTGGATCCTATCCTTTGTTCATTGAGAACTCAGGAGATCGACCTGGTAGTGGTGTTTCCAGCCTCCTCTTATCCAAAGTTCCCTTAGCGCCAAAATGGAGAGGACCTAATGGGAGATCTGCTCACAAACATGCACTCCATACATGAACCAATCACACACCACGGTGGTCTCAGGCATTCAGGACACTCCAGACTCTCTGGCACCCAGGATGTGTATTGGTACCAGACATCCCACCCCACATCCTGGAGGCACACACACCAGGCATGCACAATCCCGCGAAAGCATTGGGATTTGCGGGAAAGTGCATGACCAAATAAGAACTGGCCCCGGTCGACTCGACCTGGGGAAGGTGAAAGGGGCAAGATGGCCAAAGGACAGGACAAAGAACCTTGTGGCATGGCCATTTTGGAGCCAGGCCACCTATTTGTGCCAAACGCGGTTAACATGGCAGGAAAGGGTTAAAAATAATGCGAAACGATAGCTGCCACCAGTCCTGACCATGACACATCTGCACAGTTCATAAAAAGTCCAGCGAGAGTATCTAGTGCCTTTGGAAATGATTATAGACCCAAGTGTGCTGTATGGTAAAATACATTGCACACTTGTTACATCTTGCACAAAAGTTGCAACATGAGGAAAGGACTAAGGGAAACAAAGTCTCCCAGTACTGACTTTCTTAAGGGCATGTCAGTTTCCCCATAAACAGTGAGCGAAAGCCCAGAGGAGTGCAGCTGAAGGCTGTGCTTCTCTGGCAAAGTCAGTCAATGGTGTTTAAACAGCAGCAAAAAGTTTGGGGGTTGACACATGGAGGGAAAATTACATACACATATGAAATCTTTCCTAACGGGGCTCCGGGTTTAGGTTTAGCAGTGAGGGCACGGCCCGTTCAGTAGCAAAATGCTGAGACAGTTTGGGGGAGTCCAACAAGGTCAGGAGTGTGTTATGGAGAATTCTCATTCTATGGCTAATGTCCCTTACCTATAGAGTCCCCCAGCAGCTTTGCTGGATTTGAAGGGTTTGTTTTTTTCTCCTGCTAAGAGTGAGACTCTTTATCCCACTCGTAGGCATTTTTGCTATGTGTGTTCTAGGCTATTTTTGTGTTTAATGTCTATGGGGTTTTCTCTCACCTCCATAGGAACCATCTTTATTCACATGTGTTACTCAGCACCCTCCGTGCAGTAAGACAGGGGTGTCGTAGCGACCCCCAAACATAGACTCAATACCCTGGGACTGACTACTGTCTCCCAGGGCATGTAAAGCCCCAATTGACTTTACTAGTCAATTTTTATGAAGTAAACCAGTACAAACCATCTTACATGGAAGTACTGGAAAGGGTTAATAGTTTTCCCCTTATGTTCATTTTCGAGAGGGTACCGTACAGTCCCTCTCTCCAAAGTTTCTGGCTGGTGGCAGTGGTTACTACCGTAAACATTCGACCGCAAATATTTTCCTATGGGATTTTCCCATTGTTCGAGGCTACCACATTTTCTGACAGCCTCTAACATACCGCCGGTGTATTTTAAGATTAACTTTACTCTGGTAGGTTTTATTTGCCAGAACTTTAATATAACTTCTTTCTCGTGTCTTTCTCTAAACTCCTAACCCAGTTCTGGGATCCTTTGTTCGTCCTTTTGGTGGGCTTCTGCCAAGAAGCCCTCCTTTCTGCGCCACTGAGTCTGGGGTGGGTCCATTGTGTGGGAGGGACATTGTGCCTCAGCAACCCATGTCACACTCTATCCTGATAGGCTGGAGGTTCTCCCGCCAAGATGACCACTCCACTGTGTGAGTGACAGCTAGGCTGTATGAATGGGGATCTTGTTGCATAAAAGCAGGGTCCTGAGGACTGGAAGAGCAAGACGTCGCCACTGGAACTAAGAAGCCGAAGAGGAGAGAAGCCAAAGATATCTGCAACGACTGAACCACCGGTGAAACCCTACTGGAGCGTCTCACCACTTTTCTCCACACGACGAGAGAAGATCTTCATCTGCAAGAGCCTTCTTCCCTTGAGCTGGTAGGGCCAACCAGTTTGACAATCGCATTCCCGGACCTGCCTTGGTCGAATAGCCAATACCCTGTACTCGGAGGCCGGATAGCCAGGCACCAGTCCACCCGGGCTGTGATTTAAAGGAGCGTACCTTTTATTCGTCGGGCAGCACCGCGGCTGATTTCATCCCTGGGTAGTGCAGTAACTCGAACCTTCCTCCACGACGAGAGTCTGTCTTCCTCTGCTGGATCCCCCGAACTGCAGGAACTACCAGGAACAACCGCCACCGCAGGAGCCACTTCTACATTTTTAAGGTACATTGTTCCGCCAGGCCGCCCTTTCTTCGCGGTAGAGCTAAAGGTGTTTTAAATCCTTTACCTACCTTTTGGGTTGGCCACCCCTCTCTCTTAACATTGTCTTTCACCTTCTGCATCCACCTTTTCAAAATCGTTAATCAAAGACTTGACTGCAGCTACAAGAACATTTTGCTCCTGGGCCCTTACCCTGTACCACTGACTCTGGCACAGGCCTACTGACTCTGGCTAAATTTGTTAGAACTGCCTTCTCTAGATTGCTTCTCAACTAGAACTCTGTTGGTGCACCTACTTCTTATAACTACCCTTTCCTTCCCACCTTTAAACCTTGTGAAATGCCATTTCGAAGGGATTGTGTCCTCCGACGTATTCCTTATCTTATCTTTGATATCTCCTTCCAGCTCTGCTGGCCTCGGAAAATTTTTCTCTAGAGGGCGCTGCGCGTCGACGTCCGCCGAGTCGATGTCCCTCGACAGCCGCCGTATCGACGTCATCCTGCCTATAAAGGCCGCGCGCATTGTCCGTTGCTCAGTTCCGTTTTTCCGCACTTACTCAGTTTCTCGGAATACCGTTGCTCAGTTTCGTAGACAATTTATCCTATTTACCTCGAGATATTCGATCCGTACTCAATGGCTTCCTCGTCGGAACCGATGACCCCTCGGTCCGGCTTCAAAAAATGCCGAGATTGTGGGAAAAAGATGTCGCTGACTGACCCTCACAGAGTTTGTCTGTGGTGTTTGGGAGCTGAACACCATTGTTCGGAGTGCAAGGACTGTATGTCCATGACAGCTAAGGCCCTGAAGGAGCATAGGGGGAAGCTGGAGAAAGGTAAGACTTCAAAAGCTTCTTCTTCCTCGACGAAGTCGAGACATTCGTCTCCTCGTCACCATTCGCGCTCCAGGTCTCGGAGTGGGTCCCATCACTCCTCGAGATCGAAGCACTCGAAGAGGAGACGTCGAAGATCCCCTTCTCCGTCCTCCTCTTCCTCTGTTTCTCCTAAGAGAATCCCTTGCCCCACGAAACATAGTTCCCGGGCTGAATGGGAGGAATTCCGCAAAAATATGATGAGCGTCTTCGAGAAAGCGGCCTCGACCCCCTCGAAGACTGCCGAGAGCGATGCTCTGGTCGAAAGACCTGAAGGTCAAAAACGCAGCGAGTCGCAGTACCCGGCGAAGGAAGCTTCTCGAGCGCGTCACAAACCCTCGAGTAAAGCTATGACCTCGAAACCTTCTTGGAAGGTTCGGTCGATGCCGTCGACGAAGGTTCCGTCGACGCCGAGGTCGGTGTCTTCGACACGGTTACGACGCACCCAATGACTATCCCCATGTCCTCGATGACGATGGCGTCGAGATTGTCGACTTCCTCGAGCAGAATCCCACTTCTATCGAGGACCTCGAGGCCTCCGCCTTTGTTTTCGACGCCACGCCCGAAGCCTTCGGCGTCGACGACAAGTTTTTACATCAGTAGACTGGCTAGGATAAGACAGGCAGACCAGCTGTTTGTAGGCTACGCAGGGCACAAGCTGGGGTTACCGATAACTAAGCAGACCATTTCCAGATGGATCATTCTAGCCATTTTGGAATGTTATAAACTGGCAGGAAAAGAGCCCCCTCAAAACCTTAGGGCTCATTCGACCAGAGGCATTGCAGCTTCATCGGCCCTCAAAAGAGGAGTGCCGGTTAAAGACATTTGTGCGGCCGCCACATGGTCGTCCGTCCATTCCTTTGCACGATTTTACAACTTGGATTCCTCCTCCAGTCAAGAGACTAGGTTTGGAAGGGCAGTATTGCACTCTATTCATCAATAGAAGGCAGCATGAAGTCAGTACTCCCACCTCCAATAACAGAATACTGCTATGGGAGCCTATCTAAGATAAGGAATACGTCGGAGGACACAATCCCTTCGAAGAACAAGTTACTTCTTACCTTGTAACGTTCTTTCGATGGGATGTTCCTCCGACGTATTCCTTATCGACCCTCCCATCCCGCAGTTCTACTTCCCTTGTTGTTACAGCTTACGCTCCTTCAGGGTGATTAGTCTAGTCCAGACAGAAATACTGTGGGCTACAAAACGGAACTGAGCAACGGACGCTGCGCGCGGCCTTTATAGGCAGGATGACGTCGACACGGCGGCTGTCGAGGGACATCGACTCGGCGGCTGTCGACGCGCAGCGCCCTCTAGAGAAAAATTTTCCGAGGCCAGCAGAGCTGGAAGGAGATATCTAAGATAAGATAAGGAATACGTCGGAGGAACATCCCATCGAAAGAACGTTACATGGTAAGAAGTAACTTGTTCTTTGCTCAGTTTTCATTTAAGTATTTTCTATACTGATGCACTGCCTTGCTTCAACTGGTTCACACACTTATGGGGAGTGTTGCTGGGGTGTGTAAGAAGGTATTTCTGTATAACTTGTGCTTTCCCTCCCTTGTGAGAAATTGCTAGAGTATCCCTTGTGTGTGAAATTGCTAGAGTATCCCGCCATGTCGACGTCATCCTGCCTATAAAGGCCGCGTGCAGCGTCCGTTGCTCAGTTCCGTTTTGTAGCCCACAGTATTTCTGTGCCGTTTTGCTCAGTTTTCACTCCGGTTCACTTGGTCTCCAATTTAACTAGGGAGTGTGTATATTATTCCTCGACTTATTTTAACTTGCTTAATAACTGTGATAGATGTGTTTAACTAGAAGTGTATAAAAATAAATGTATATATTATTTTTACTACAACATCATGGTCAGTGTGTCCTTGTTTCATAGTACTGTAGGCCTATTGTGTAAACCTTGAATACTGCTCATCTCCCTCTTGAGATAAGTCGGACTGCTCAGCCACAGCTACCAACTAAATCTAAATCTTTGTGGTACAGACTGATACCAAAGGGGATTTATTGCTCTCACCTGTAGTCCTAATCTTGTGTAGTGCTCCCTAAGGGAACTGCACGGGATTCTGCCTAACAAGGAGGATCTGCTCTACATATTCCTCCATGGAGCCATCGATATTGTTTTCAGGCACAAAGATAATGCAGATATATTTGTGTCTGGAGCGCAATTTGAGGTCGTCATTCTTTCTGCTGATCTCCAGGACCTTACCGGACAGGGTGTTCACCTCGGCTCGGAGGGAAGCAATGTCGTCCTCAGTGGTGCTCACTCTGTTGACGACCTCCGTGACCCAGCTATCTGTCTTTTCCATGTGCGCCTTGATGGAGCAGATCGTCCCGCTCATGTCGCCCAAGTTAGAGTGAAGGGCAGTGAACCCCTCACGCATGTATTCAAATATTTTAGTTGAGTATTGGTTGTCCGGGGATGTTTCTGTGGACATCTCAGAGTCTGATCTTGGCTCTGCTGTTTTCTGCGTGGTTTTCACGAACATGTTGATTGTACTTTGTTTCCAGCTATTTTTACCATGCTGCACAGAGGCGTTGTATGTTGTCGGAGTTACAATTGGTGCTGAGGGCTGATTATTGGTATTAGGACCAGGGGTCCCGTTGTGAGGTCTTTGCTTGCGCAAAGAGAGAGGCCCAGAGAGTCGATTTGCCGGTATGGCAGGAGGCAGCAGTGTCGGCAGGGTGCCTACTGTTTCTTAACAGGGTACACTGGATTGTAGAATGGATTGTAGCCTCCCACATCTGCACCTAGATTAGAGTATGTTCACTCCAGCGATCCAGGGCTAACTGTTACAGTTATAACTACTAGCACAAATAAACAAGTCACCTGGGCAGACAGCAAAGTATCCAGTGGAGAGAACGTATGCAGCAGTGAAAGATCCCCCAGACAGCCCTGCCACTCCTTGTCTGGGAAAAGAAAAACCGGAGCGAGAGGGCACGGCTCTCAGGGAAACCCTCCGGGGGAAAAAACCCTGTGTAGCGGCAGGAAGAAGGGACTTCGGAGCCAGGTCTTGAGAATGGCCGCAGTCAGCTAGATAATGAATGGTGTGCAGTTGGGATCTCTTCTCTACGAATGCAAGACACAGAAACGTAAGTATGATCCCCAAAAGTGAGAGCAAGTAGAGAGTGGAATAAAGGAAAACCAGAAGTAGTTAGACCTCACCTAATGTTTGATTAGCGACCCCAATTAAATACAAGGGGAGGACTTCAATCCCCATAAACAAGAGCGTTCTCCGCCTGGAGCTTCTGGGAAGAGTCCTAAAAGTAGGAGAAGAGGTTATTTCTAAAGAAAGCGCACAGGTATGGAAATAGGAGAATGTCAACTACCTAATGGCTGGACGGTGAGGGCTTGTTTTCCATAAGAAGGCAGGTGAATTATAGAACTGTACTCTGGAGCGGGAAGGAACGAAGTCTCTTAGCCTAATGACAGCGGAAGGATTTAGCCGCTGTGGAATGGTGGCGGAAGGAATTAGCCGCGGAGAAACCCTGAATAGTCGAACAACAAAGAAAGAAAGGTTAGAGAGAGGGAAAGCTCATGAGTGGGAAAACAAGAGTTGAACCCTAGATGCGAACTTACGGAGCGCCGATTCTAGCAATAGCGACACATCGGGCAACAGTTCTTTGGTCTGTATATGGGATCAAGTCAGTAGTCAGCAATGTCCCTCCAAGATGTGAAAAAACTGTTACTGCTGCATTTCGCAGAGTCCACACATCCGCCGGCCATATTGGATGTATTCCTCAGCATAGCCCCACATATTCATCCGCGATGCCAATAGGACCAGCGTCTGAAAGATGTAACAGTATGCCTCCACCGCAAGGGCAGCGACCACGGCTTCCCTGGATGCAACCGGAATAATTGTTGCATCAAACGGGGAGCGTCGACCCCCGAAGCCAGTTCCCAGGACCTTTCAGCAGGGGAATAACCTTTCCATTCAACAAGAAATTCAAGGCGGGCCCCTATGATACCGGGAGTCACATATGTTGGCCACCTCAAATTCAGGACCCATCTATGAGCTTTAGCTGTCCGTAGAAAACGATCCGTTGCTGACAACTTGATCTGTGACAGATGAAAGACTGGATGCATGCGGGATCATGAAGGTAGTGCCAGTCGAACAGTTGCTGCGCCCACTAGCGACACCACTTTGAACGGCCGAAGTACCTAGGAGACAATTTAGAAGTAACTAAATGGCGTGGAAGGAACCGGGAAGCCAACCAAACTGAGTCTCCAACAGCGAGCGCAGGTATCGCTCGGAAGTGTCGGTCGGCATAGCTTTTAGCCGGTCTTGCGCAGCTTGAAGTGACATTGAGCGACCCGATGTCCGTTCTGTATGTCCGATATGAGGCTGTCCACCTCAGGGCAACAGGAAGAGTGTAAGGCCACTGTAGGAACAAAGGAAGGGTGATACCCATAGGAACAGTGGAAAGGGCTGGTTTTCAGAGCAGAATGTATAGCGTTGTTGTAAGCATATTCCGCCAATGGTAATAAGTCCACCCAATTGTCCTATGCGGCAGATACAAAACAGCGTAAGTAGCACTCCAGCGTTTGATTGAGGCGTTCTGGCTGCCCATTAGTCTGGGGATGATATCCAGAGCTTAGCGCACTCTTGATCCCCAATATGTTGCACAGCTTTTGCCAGAAGAGGGAGGTGTATTGGGGACCCCTGTCAGACACTATGGTATCAGGGAGGCCGTGACAGGAAAAAACCTCAGAGATGAATATTTTGGACATCTAGGCCGCCCCTGGTATTTTGGCTAACAGGGTGAAATGGGCCAATTTGGTGAAGTAGTCAATCGTAACCATAATCGTGGTGTGAAGAGATGAAGGAGGAAGGTCAACAATAAAATCCGTAGAAATCACTTGCCAAGGCCTATCTCGGATAGGCATACGGGTTAGCAGGCCCAGAGGGGGCAACCGTGGTGTCTTGGACTGTAAACAAATCACGCAAGCAGATACATAATCTTCGACATCAGATTGGAAACCTGGCCACCAGAAATGGCGTTTAACCAGATCTAAGGTAGTTTGGTAACCTCGATAACCTGCAGCCCTGGAATTGTGGCACATCTGGAGGACTTTCTTCCGAAGAGACGGAGTAGGGACCAAGACCTGTTCCCTGTGATATGATATGAGATGGCATGCCTATACACAAGTGTTTCAAGGCGCGACGAGGCAGGGAGGGGGAACAAGGGGAAGACCGACAACTATCCTACTAGGCCAGGTGTCATTCAGATCGCGCAAGTCCAGGGGTAGAGGGAAGGGAAAAGTGCAAGGGGAAAGGGAGGGGGGAAAGTGCAGTACAGGGTAAGTAGAATACAAAAAATATATATATTAGGGCCAGCTGGTGGCAAGTGCAAGGTAAGTGCAGACAGGTGCTGGGAAGTGGGGATGTTGGGATACAGAGACAGTCCCGCAGTGCAGGGGTTGCCAGGGAGGCAGTGCAAGTGGAGAGTGGCTGGGCCTAGGACCGAGATCGGTGAAAGTGGCCCAGTTGCAGATTCAGTGCAGTTTCAGTCAAGAATGTAGCAGGGGAGACTGGGAGAGAAAGCAGAAGCAAAGAGTAAGGTTTTGAGGTGCTTCCGGAACCGGACATGGTTCTCCTCAAGTTTCAGGGAGGCAGATAGGCTGTTCCAGAGGGAGGCCCCTGCCGCAGAGAGAGATCTAACCCCAGCTCGTTGCTTGGAGAAGCGGCTGACCCTGAGGGGGTTGGAGACGGATGAGCGAAGAGCTCGAGAAGGAAGATATTTAGGAAGAGAGAGTTGAAGGCATTTAGGCCCCAGGCCCCAGAAGGCCTTGTGGACAATGCAGAGGGTTTTGAACTTAATCCTCCCAGCCACTGGGAGCCAGTGTAGAGATTTCAGTCCTGGAGAGATACGGTCCCTGGGCTTGAGGCCAAGGACAAGTCTCGCAGTCCTGTTCTGGATGAGTTGCAGAGGGCGGAGAGTAGAGGCAGGCAGTTTAGATAGAGGCTGTTACAGTAGTCCAGCTTCGAGAGAACCAGGGCTCGGGAGACAGTGAGCTTCTGGGGGAAGGAGAGGAAAGGAAGAATACCTCTGAGGAGGTGCAGCTGGTAGTGTGACTCCTTCTCTCCTCAAATATCTGACGTCTCTAAGAAGAGTGTGGAGTCGAAGTAGGGCCAGGAAGAGGGCCAAGAGACACTGGCCATAGAGCTGCAGGGAAAGAGGGAGTGGGTGTGCCTGTGAAAGAAGTAACCCCGATCTTTTGAAAGCTGATGTGTAGATGCAATGTTTTTGCAGGATTGCAAGATCCTTAGGAAACGGTCTTTCAGAGCAGAATCTGGCTGTTGGGTGATCCTTTCGGGAAAGGGCGTCTTCTCTGAGATTTTAGTTTCCTGGAAGAAAGGTGAATATAATCCAAAAGGGTAGAAAGAAATGGGCCCAACGGGCCTGCCGGCTATTGGTGGTGTGTGCTTGCTGAAGTACCTTAAGGTTTTGATGGTCGGTACGGACCTCCACAGGAAACGGAGAGCCCAACTGCAGGTGCCTCCATTCCTCAAATGCCCTTTTTATGGCTAATAGTTCCTTCTCCAGTAATGAATAATTAACTTCTGATGGATTAAAGGTCTTCGAAAGGTAAGCCACTGGTGTTTATTCCCCTTGCTCCATTCTTTGCAAGAGAACAGCCCCCAACGCATGGTGAGATGCATCTGTCTTGACAATAAACTGTTGGGACTGGTCGGGAGTGAACAGAACTAGAGCGGATGTAAACAGGCTCTTCATGGTGTCGAAAGCCTTTTAAGCCCGCGTATCTCAGGAAAAGGGGACCCCCTTTTTTAGCAATCTAGTAAGAGGAAGAATGATCTCTGAAAAACAGGGGATGAATTTACAGTAAAAATTGGCAAATCCCAGAAATCGCTGAATTTCTTTGACGTTAGTCTGGGAAGGCCAGTCCAGAACAGCAGAAACTTTCTTGGGGTCCATTGATATCCCCTGGGCAGACAAAACAAACCCCAGATAGGTAACCTGGTCTCAGTGGAACTCGCACTTTTCTGCTTTACAGTACAGTTGGTTGGACTGGAGACGATTCAGAACGATATCTACATGGCAGATATGTTCCTCTTTGTTTGTTGAAAAGACCAGAATGTCATCAAGATAAATGACCACAAAGTGTAGTAGAATATCAGCGAATAAGTGGTCTGTTAGGCAGAAACCTGTGCAGTTCCCTCTGGGACCACTGCAAAAGATTTAAGACTACAGGTGTTTGGCAGTAAACCCACTTGGTAGCAGTCTGTACCACACAGATTCACTTGGTAGCTGTGGCTGAGCAGTCAGACTTCCCTCAAGAAGAGTTAGGCAGTATGCAAATTATACACAATAGGCACAGATACAATAGCACAAGCAAACACTGACCAGAGCTTTGGTATCAAGGTATATAATTATTTATTTAAAAACACACCGATTGAAACACTCCAGCACTATTATTGTAAATCACTCTCAACACAGTTACTATTATTATATATACATCCCTTATTCCTTATCAGACATGTCTTAGTTAACACCACTTATTTCCAGACAGAGGTGAGCGCTTAACTATAGATGGCACTCCAATAAGTTAATGAAATAGGGAGGGAAAAAGGCAGAATATAGGAAAATACACCACACTAATCTTTAGGAACTTTTAAGCAAGGCAGGAAAGTCAAAAGTTACTTGTGAGCCAAAGTCCATAGGCCGGGCCCACTCTTGGAGAGAGCAGGGCACAAATGCACTCAAGATCACACAATGACAACAGGCTTAAAAAGTCTTGCAGGGAGTTCAGAAAGGTTTTAGTTAGGCTCAGAAAAGTTTAGCCAGGGTGTCCCAGGCTAACCCAGGTTCGAAAGCCGGGGGCTAAATCTACCCCGTACAGTCGGTTGCAAGGGAAGCCAGGCGGAACACGGTACCTTAGGTGGAAAGGATCCTCCAGCGGGGGCAGTTGTTCCTGGCAGCGGGTGCAAGTCGCGGCGTCGTCCAGAGGAAGAGAAGATCTCAACGTGGAGGAATGGTAAAGGTCGTAGCACTGCCAGGGAAGAAACCAGCCGCAGAGTTTTCCGGTTAAAGGTTACTACCCTTTGATTCGCGGTAGTGGTAAAACGTGGTATCCCGGTTGCCGGGGTGCTCGGCACAGGCAAGGCGGCCACGAGATGCTCCAGGAAGCGAAAAAGGAAGCAGGCTGGTTATCCCCACCAGTCGAAGGAAGAAGACTCTCCGGGCTGGATATCTCCTCTGTTGTTGGGAAAAGTGGTGAGACGGTCCAGCAGGGCTCCATCGGTGGTGTCGTCGTAGCAGGTCGGCTCAGGTTCTCCCTCGTCGGATTCTTAGGTCCCGTGGCGACTTCTAAAGTTCCAGCCCCAAAGCCCTGCTTTTATGCAGAAAACCCCCATTCACTCAGCCTAGCTGTCACTCAAACATGCTAAGTGGTGAGCCGGTCGGCTCACCACTTGGGCCAATCAGGACGGAGTGCGACTTGAGATGCGGAGGCAACTCAGTCCGGGGTGCCTAAATCCCCCTCCACCCCTCCTAAGTATCCCAGACAGAGTGGCACCACTTTGGAGGGCTTCTTGTGGAGAAGCCCGCCAAAAAGTGGAACAAAGGGCTCAACTTGGGTTGGAGTCACAGAAGCGAACACAAACGCCATTTTAGAACCGAGTTCTGGCAAAAAATACCAACCGGAGAATTAATATTAAATAAATAAACCAGCAGTATGTTCGAGGCTATAGGAATTAAATAAAGTTGGTAGCCTCGAACAATGGGAAATCCCATAGAGATATATTCGCGGCCGAATATAAAAAGTAGTATCCACTGCCACCAGCCAAAACTCGATCAGGGGGGACGGAGACGTGCCCCCTCGACTAACAGACCCCGGGGCAATCAAATTGCCCCGGCCAGTACGTCCACAATATGATGGTTTGTACTGGTTCTGTTCAGAATTTGAGACTAGTAAAGTCAATGGTGACTGTACATGCCCTGGGAGACAGTAGTCAGTCCCAGGGAATGGAGTCTATATTGGGGGGTCACTATGACACCCCTGTGTTACTGCACTGAGGGTGCTGTGTAACACACATCACAAAAACACATGAAGCCCTATGGAGTAAAAGACCCCATAGACCATTAAACACATCTAGAGTCAAAGAAACACACTCAAATCATGTCCAAGAGTGAGGTTAAAAGAGTCTCACTCTTGGCAGGAGAAATAAATAAACCCCAAAAATCCAGCAAAGCTGCTGGGGTACTCACTAGGTTAGGAAATTCAGCCTAAACAGAGAATTCTCCCTAACATGGTCCATAAACCGTTGGAATATAGCTGGCGCATTAACCAGGCCGAAAGGCATTACGTGATACTCATAATGCCCAAACGGCGTCCGGAGAGCCGTTTTCCACTCATCCCCTGGAGCGATTCGGATGAGATGGTAAAACCCTCGGAGGTCCAATTTGGTATAGATTGATGCCTCCCGAACTGCTTCTAGAATATCGTGAATTAAGGGCATTGGATATTTGTCCGATATTGTGATCCTATTAAGACCTCTATAATCTATACAAGGCCTGAGTTCATCTGAATCTTTCTTAGGGATAAAAAACAGAGAAGCACCAGCGGGAGAGGTTGATTCTGTGATGAGTCCGTTCTGTATATTTGAGCGAAGATATTCCCTGAGAGCTGCCTTTTCTCGCTGGGTAAGAACATACATGCACCCAAATGGAATTGGTTGGTCTGGGAGCAGATCTATATGACAATCGTCTCTCCGATGAGGGGTTAAAGTAGGAAACCTAGGCGTTGAAAACACTAATCGATATTGTTGGTGACATTCCGGTGTAGTTCCTAGCTGACTTATGGACGGAACAGCAGTAAAATTGGTATCCTCTGACGGGATCTGCACTCCCACCGACTCTTGTGAGAGGCAGTGATTTACACAATATTCTGAGCCCAAAAAAAAGAGTACCAGCCACTCAGTTTATGACTGGATTATGTACCCGTAACCAGTGAAGACCCAAAATGATAGGGAAATGGCTGTCCTTTATCAGGTCGAAAACTAGGGTCTCTTTTTGAGATGCTATCATGCAGGTAACGGGTTTGGTCTGTTCCCGAATGGGACCCGAGCTTAAAGGACTGCCGTCTACACCTTGGATTGGAGTTACTTGAGGTTTGGAAACCCGAGCAATACCCTTTTCTGCGGCCCATTTATCATCAACAAAGTTTCCGGCAGCCCCACAATCGATTAAAGCAGGTATTCCCTGCAGAACCTGATCAGGTGATACTATAGTTAAGGACAGAACCACCATAGACTGGTCAGCAGAGGAATCATGAAGGGACAGATCTATTCTGTGTGGGGAACTCTGTTTGTGCACTCCTGCTGTGGTTCCCCCTACGGCAGGGTCTTGGAGTTTTCCGGCACGGGTATTCGTGTTCGGCGTGGCGGAACAATCGGACAGTCCCTTCAGATATGCGAGGATGACCCACAATACATGCATAAGCCCAGAGTCTTTCGCCTTTCTCTCTCGTTAGAAGAAAGTGGGCCTCGCACCGACCCTATCTGCATGGGTTCTTCTGTGGGGACCTGCTTGCTAGTAGTAGGAGGGCATTCAGTGTGGGAACAAACCCTTCTTCCCTTTTTCCTTTCTTGGGAGCGTTCTTGTAAGCGATATTCCATCTGCATTGTGAGGGTAATCATGTCTGCCAGATTGGCAGGACGAGGGACTTTAGATACTTTGTCCTTGAGTTCCTCCAAGAGTCCCTGCCGGAACAGAGTGAGAAGCCCGTCATCTGGCCAGCCGGTCTCGGTAGATAACTGTTTAAACTGGGTGATGTATGTCAAGAGACCTTTGTTACCCTGCCTAAGATCAAGAAGCCGCTCTTGGGTTGCTACCGAAATGTCCTGTCGGCTAAATATCAACTTAAGACTGTTTACAAAGGCCGGGTAGGAGTCTAGAATAGCATTGCCTGAGGTTACTAACGGAGTGGCCCAGGCCAAAGCCGGTCCCGATAGGTGGGAGATCAAAAAAGCGACCTTATCCTTATCTGTTGGAAAGTAGCGGGATTTAAAGGTAAATTGTACCGTGCAACTATCCAAAAACTTCTTCAGTTTGTGGGGGTCCCCATCAAACTTGCCTTTATGCAAAGTGGATGGGGGTGTTTCAGAAAATGCTCGGGCAACTTGTTGGCTTAACTGAGCGTTGTCCTGTTTAAGGGACTGCATTTCCAGAGACATCGACTGCATAGCAGCCATAAGCTGCTGCATTTGCTGGTCCATTGTCTTTGCTGTCTGTCAAAGGTGTTGCTAACTGTTACAGTTATAACTATTAGCACAAATAAACAAGTCCAGGTGAAAGCTCACCTGGGCAGACAGCAAAGTATCCAAAGGAGAGAACGAATGCAGCAGTGAAAGATCCCCCAGACAGCCCTGCCACTCCTCGTCTGGGAAAAGAAAAACCGGAGAGAGAGGGCACGGCTCTCAGGGAAACCCTCTGGGGGAAAAAAAACCTGCGTAGCGTCAGGAAGCAGGGACTTCGGAGCCAGGTCTTGAGAATGGCCAGGTCTTGAGAATCGCTGCAGTCGGCTGGATAATGAATGGTATGCAGTTGGGATCTCTTCTCTACGAATGAAAGACACAGAAACGGAAGTATGATCCCCAAAAGTGACAGCAAGGAGAGAGCAGAATAAAGGGAAACCAGAAGTAGTTAGACCTCGCCTAATGTTCGATTAGCGACCCCAATGAAATACAAGGAGAGGACTTCAATCCTCATAAACAAGCGTTCTCTGCCTGGAGCTTCTGGGAAGTAGTAAAGAGTCCTAAAAGTAGGAGAAGAGGTTAGTTCTAAAGAAAGCGCACAGGTACGGAAATAGGAGAATGTGAACTACCTAATGGCTGGACGGTGAGGGCTTGTTTTCCAAAAGAAGGCAAGCGAATTATAGAACTGTACTCTGGAGCGGGAAGGAACGAAGTCTCTTAGCCTAATGACAGCGGAAGGATTTAGCCGCTGTGGAATGGCGGCGGAAGGAATTAGCCGCGGAGAAACCCTAGATAGTCGAACAACAAAGAAAGAAAGGTTAGAGAGAGGGAAAGCACATGAATGGGAAAACAAGAGTTGAACCCTGGATGCGAACTTACGGAGCACCGATTCTGGCAGTAGCGATGCATCGGGCAACAGTTCTTTGGTCTGTATATGGGATCACGTGAGTAGTCGGCAACGTCCCTCCAAGACGTGAAAAACTGTACCGCTGCATTTCGCGGAGTCCACACGTCCGCCGGCCATATTGGATGTATTCCTCAGCATAGCCCCACATAGTCGTCCGCGATGCCAAAGGGACAGGCGTCTGAAAGACGTAACACTAACAGAGCCTCCCCAGGTCTCAGTGCGAGCAAGTGATGAGACAATTATGGTAAGTGAGGAGGCTGTGAAGCACAATAGCGGATGGGAACCTCGTGAGGGGGCGAGATGTGTGCGTGGGTCTGTCCAGGCGTGATGCTCCTTCCAACAGCGTTATCACGGTGTAATGTCAGTATCTCAACAAGGGTGTCTGATAGTAGCGTGCCCCAAGGAGGGGGGGCACCATAAGCGTGTGTGGGACATCACGCAATCATAGTATCGAGTGACCAGCCTCACCGGGAACCAACTATGTCAGTGCCTGCCACCCAGCCAAGGTTTGTGTGGGGCGTTCAGGACAGAACGGCAATTGCTGGGGAGAGCCTCAAATGTAGCTGGGATCGATTAAAGCCAATGACAGACTCACCCGGGGTACAGCCGATAGTACGGCAATCATCCTCAGCGCGTAGGGCGCAGACCAGGTCCCTCAGTCCAGTGAGGTAAACCCGCCCTCCAGGGTAAATCGGAGTGGGACACCGCTGACTGGAGCGGCACTCCGTGGAGTATGTAGCTCCAGGTGCCGCCGGTGAGCAGTCCCCCCAGCCGGCGCAGGAGACCAGTGGAAGCTCGTGCAGGCCAGGAGTGGCGATTGAAGTCGGGTCACAGGAGCAGGATGAATGTGGGCCAGAGACCGGGTGATGCAGGGGCAGCTGGTGGTATGTGGAGGTCTGTAGGGTTGGGCACTGTTAGTGGGGAGGCGTGGGTCACGCCCGCGAGGCCAGGCTGACAGCACCCCTCCCCCAAGCAGGCCAGAGCACTCTGGCCTCTGGTGACAAGGAGGAGACAACACGCGGAGCAGCTCTACGGGCTACGTGAGCGATAGTCGGCGGTGATATTAGAGACCGCAACAGCTCCCTGGAAACGGCTCGCAGAGGGCCGGGACTTAACTCGAGACTGCAGAAGGGGTTGCTGATTACAGCAGCAGGATTTAATGGCAAACTAAAATTTCTGAGCGCCAGTGTATTAGACAATGGATGTGCCCAGCACGGAGCGAGTGCTCTAAGCGGCCATCTTCGACAATGCGCAACAGTGCCCCCAATTAAATATACATTTGACTGTGATCGGGTGGGGAAGAGAATCCTTTCTATATCCAGTGATGAAATTGTTCTTAATGTTGAGATTTCTGCAAAAACGGTCAGTACATTAGTTCTATTTTTAAAAAAAACATCTACCCCATAGTTCAGCATACATGACATGAACACTTTTATTTAGTTTGACTCCATAGTAAATCTGTTGGTGACTGTGTGCACTCTCGTTTAGTCCATGACTCTTGTTCTGCAGGCAGCACTTTCTTTTGTAGCTCAATAATCTGGGCTATTGGTAAGGAGCTATAACCTTCCTCTTTGGGCGTTTCCTGTTTATTCATTATTATGCATTCTGTGATCTGTGGTAATGGTAGGTCATTGTTTTGAGTGTGGGTTTGGCATTACACTAGGGCTACTACAGAAGGTTCTGCAAAGGCTTCGATCAATTTCTTTAATAATTCAGCATGTTGTACTGGCGACCCGTCCGCTCAAAATCCCCTTCTTTTCCACCTGGATAATCCTGAATGCACTGCTGTGGTCACATAAGCGGAATCAGAGTAAATCGTTACTGCACACCTTTTTGCTGTGTGACTTGCTTCTATTATTGCTACTAGCTCTGCGGTTTGGGCGTAAAATGCATGGGCAAATGTTTTTTCACTAGCATCTCATATTCCCCCTCTTCCAATTTTACCACCGCTGCCCGACATGTTTTTCTCCTGTTTCTGGACAAATGAACGCTGAACCGTCTACACTTCTCCTTCATCTAATGTGTTTTCCCTCGCTTTTGGTATGCCATCTCCTTCTCGTATGTTGCGCAATCCTGTTCTTGCATGTTCTTTAATGTGCATGGCTCAGTGACGAAGGTAGCTGGGTTTACTGTTTTGCAGCGCACTACATGGACATTAGGGATGGAAATGATTATCTCATAGGCTGTTGCTCTTTGGGTAGTGAATGTGGATTTGGACTTTTGAAGGATTGCAAACAGGGAGATTTCCACGTAGAAAGTGATGGATGAACCCATGACAATTGTCGTATTTGTTTCTATTGCAAAGGCGGCGGCTGCAAGAGCTTATTCGCATGCGAAATGCCCTTGCATTACAGAATCGAGGGTGCCGCTGTAATATGCCAGTGGTTTGTGGCCCAGGGATGTTTTTTGTGTCAACACTGCAGCCATTAGTGTCCCATTGGAGTGTGAAAATAAGTAAAATTCCCGATCATCGTTGGCTGTTGCTAGAACTGATGCCGTGCTTATTAAATCTTTGAGATTTTCAAAAGCTGTCTGCATTTCAGCTGTCCATTTTGAGGGTGTTCTCCCTTTCTGTGCTTCTTTGAGCTCTTCTAAAATTGGTTTAGTACAGGCTGCATAGTCCAGTATCTGGGCTCTACAGTAATTGCAAATTCTGAGGAACTTTTTCATGTCTTTTACAGTATGTGGTCTGGCTGTGGCACACACTGCGGCTGCTCTGTCGGGGATTATTCTTTTGCCCTCTTCGGAAATCATTTGACCCAAGTACAGGACCTCAGTCAGGCTACACTGTTTGTTTGTTTGTTTATTTATTTAGTAATGCACACCAAACCCGTAGGTAGCTGGCACAACAAGAAAAGAATACTTTCAGCTTAGTTACAACATGGTATAGGTACAATACAGGACAAAATAATGACAGTAATATATACAGGTAAGAGAATGGTGAAGGTATAAGTACAGGTAAAGGGATAAAGAAATAACAGTTAACTAGCAAAGGGTTTCTTCAAGTATAGGAGGTTGGTAGACATTAAGTGTCAACAGACCCGAGCCAAATTAGTGCCTTGCTTCTGAAGCTAGTGTAAGATTGATTTATTCTAAGGTTCAGTGGAAGGGTATTCCAATGTTGTGCAGCTTTGACTGGGAAACTACTCCCTCCAGCTTTGGTAAGCTTAAATCTGGGTATCTCTAAGCAGTGGGAATTCGTAACTCTGGTAGGTCGCAAGGAAGTTTTTCTGTTTATTCTATTCACTAGGTATGGAGGGGCTGCATCATTAAGGCATTTGTGAGTGAGTGAGATAGTTTTAAGTAGTACTCTGTCGCTAATGTTCTAGAGTTTGAGATGTGCTCTCTGTTGGATAGGTTCAGAGCTGTTCTCAGGGCATTATTTTGCAGTATCTGCAGTTTATTGAAGATGTAATTGTTGGTTCCTAAGTAAAGTGTGTTACACTAGTCAAGCTTAGATAATATAAGGGCATTGGCCAAGGTGATACAACTTGCTTCAGATAGATACGGGCGACATTCTCAAATGAGTTTTCCTGTGTATGCCGTTGAGGAGGCAAACGAGTTCACCTGCTTCCTTAAAGTTAAGGTAGAGTCCAGATAGAATCCCAGAGTTTTTACTTCATTTACTGTTTTAATAGTATTTCCATCTATGTTAAATGAGGCGTAGTTAGGGGTTTGTTTATTTAGGTTGGCTCTGGAACCGAGGATCATGATTTCAGTTTTCTCATCATTCAAGCAAAGGCCATGGGAGGCCATCCATGCTTGAATGACAGTGTATATTTTGTTTACCAAGGCCGTATCATTGGCAAAATTGCCCGAAAGGGGGATGAGGATCTGGGTGTCATCTGTGTAATTTGTGTAGGTGACACCCAGTCTGTCCAATTTGTCAAATAGGGGCTTGGTAAAGATATTGTACATGATAGGTGAAACACAGGATCCTTTTGGGACACCACATGTAGTGTGGATCGGGTCTGCTGAGTCAGACGGGGAGAATACTCGTATGGTTCTATTGGCAAGAAAAGATTGGAAGTCGAAAGTGGCCGACAGGTCCAGGAGCAATAACATTGCCATTTTTCCCTTGTCTTTTTGCTCATCTATTTGAGTCTTAAAGTCGATCAGTGCAGTCTCAGTGCCATCTAGGATTTGTTCAAGGAGTCCTCACCTCCACTCACTCCAAAGGCCACACCCTTGACTGGGTCATGGACCATAACTGTGCCTCCCACATTACGGTTAATAGCCCCCTCCCCTGGACGGACCACACTTGTATAGAATTCCTTATACCCACCAACCCCAAACCTAAAAATCTCACCTATGCACCACCTGCCACAACAAGAAGCTCAAAGAAACTCAAAGCAGACAACCTGCGTCCGCACCTCAATAATCCCTGCCTAGCACCACCGTTCTCTCAGGACCCAAACATACTATCAGCAATCTTTAATGAGACTCTCACCAATGCCATAAACTCTATAGCCCCTCTTGAAAATAAGAAAGAAAAAATATCATTCCACTGCATCTCTTGGTTCTCGGATGAACTCCAAACCCTCCGAACTCAAAAGCGTCAGGCGCAAAAAAACTGGCAAAAGGATCCCAGTGACATAAATAAGAGCCTTTTCAAACAAATAGCCCTCAAATACAAAAAAGCCATTTTAGCAGCCAAATCAAACTCCTTCAATGACAGGATCTTAAAGGCCAACTCCGAAGCTAAAGAACTATTTGCAATCTTTAACGAACTAGTCACTCCACCAGCTAGCACTGAAGAGATAACCAAAGACAAAGCCTGGTGCGCTAGCATTCAGTCTGCCATGCTCAACAAAATAAAACTCCTACAGAACAAAATCCAAAACCATTGCAAAACCCTCCCGATTCAAAAAAACAACCTCTTCTCAAGACAAGCGTGGTAATCCCAACCACGCTCAATTCACTTTCAGAGACGTCACTGAACCGGAGGTCCTCAACCTCATCAAAAATCTCAAACCATCCCTCTGCAAAGCTGACATCTGCCCGCCCAAACTCATCAAGGAATGCGCTAATGACCTAGCACCATTGATTACTGCTTTCATCAACGCCTCCTCCCAAACAGGTACCGTCCCAGTCAATCTCAAGGAAGCCTGGGTACAGCCACTCCTAAAAAAGGCCACGCTTGACCCAACAAATCCCAACAACCACAGACCTATAACGACAGTCCCGTTCCTCTTAAAAATCCTAGACAAAGCAGCTCACAGCCAGATACAATCATACATAGAAGCTAACTCCATACTAGGCAAAAGACAATCCGGATTCCGTGTTGGGCACGGGACAGAAACCACCTTATTGGACCTAAAAAATCAAATCTCTCAGATCATGGATAAAGGCAAACCTGCACTACTCCTCCTACTTGATCTATCAGCTGCATTTGACTTGGTAGATCACCAAACTCTTACCACTCACCTCACCCATGCAGCTCATTTCTCTAAGCAAGCAGCATCTTGGATCACATCCTTCCTTGAAGGTAGAGCCATGAAAGTCTATTCGGAAACAGCAAACGTAGACCCTACTACTATCAACTGCGGTGTCCCCCAAGGATCCTGTACAGCCCCCACCCTCTATAACTTCTTCACAAAACCCCTTTTCGACCTACTGGACCTATGGGTATAGCATATACCAACTATGCAGACGATACCCAAGTATTTATTCCCCTATCTGGACTCTATCACCAAGACACCACGACCCTGCACAACATTTATGCCACTATCCAAGCCTGGATGGCAATCAATGGCCTGTGTCTTAACGGGGAAAAGACTGAAATCCTCATCCTTGGCCTAACAAACACCTTAACGAAGCTAAGCCCCCAATACGCCAATTTCAACATAGATAACACTACCATCCCAGTATCATCCACCGTCAAGACTCTTGGTTTTCACATTGACGCAAATCTATCGATGAACAAACAAGTCAGTGCCATAGCATCTGCATCCGCATTCAGCACCAAACTCATCAATGCCATTAAACCATACCTATCCACCCCCAACCGCCTTGCCATAGCTAGAGCCACTATAGGCGCCAAACTCGACTACTGTAACACCCTCTTAGCTGGCACCTCTGCCAAGAACATCCAAAGACTACAAACCACACAAAACAATGCACTCAGAGCCGCGCTAAGCATCCCTAGAAGAGACCACATATCTCACGCCAGACGTGAAGCTCATTGGCTCCAGGTCAAGGACCGTATCACTCTGAAAATCCTCACTATCACACACAGATGTATCCACAATACCGCCCCAACATACCTATCAGAAGCAGTATCCAGGACCACATCCCTTCGCCCCACCAGAGCCCAGTACACCAACCAGCTACACACCACACATAAAGAGAGCTACTGCGGGAGGTCTAGGATTCTCCTACATTGCTCCAAAACTTTGGAACTCTCTCCCGGCCACCCTTAGAGCCAAAACTTCCATCACTGTCTTCCGCAACAACCTCAAGGCCACCTTCCTCAACTAGCCCTGCCCAGGTTACCCCGATTGTAATATAACTCAAATGTATATCTATATTATAACTTATAGCTATATTACCAACGACTATATAACTATTTTGTACCCTGTATATATATTGCAAATGACTATGTAACTAAGATCTGTACTGTAACAAGTGCCACAATGTCCTCGGACTGTTGTGCGCTATATAAATACGAATAAAACAAACAAACAAACATGTTGGGTTCTGAAACCTGATTGTCGAGACCCCAAAAGGTGGTTTGCTTCAAGGTAGCCCAGAATCTGAAGGTATGCTACCCGGTCAATTATTTTAAGAAGAAATGGGACCGTTGTGATAGGTTGGTAATTTGTAGGGATAGAGGGATCCAGTGTCTGTTTCTTTAGTAGAGGCAGAAACCAGGATTCTTTTAAACTCTCAGGGACACAATTTGATTTAAACAATGCATTTATAAGTTTGGTTATGAATGGTGCTAGGTCTCTAGCCGCATCTTTAACTATTTGGGCAGGACAGTTGTCACCTTTGCAATTAGACGGTTTGAGACAATATGACTTTCTCTGTTTCCAGGATCGACACCTTTGTGAAACTGAAAGGAGCTAGCAAGTTCGGGGTTATAGGCAGTGGGGTGGTAGAGGTTGTAGTAGGTATCAATGAGACTTTCTTCTTTTCATTTTATTTGAAGGGAGACTATTTTATTGGTGAGTGCGTTTTGAATATCCGTGCACCACTGTTTGTCTTTTGAGATGTTATCTACAGGGGGCATGGGGGATTCTAGCTCCCGGAGGATCACAAAGAGCTCCTTTGTGTTAGAATTTGCTTTTGCAATTCTTTCGTTAAATACAATTTTTTTTTAGTATTAATTATTTCTTTCTTATATTTTTTGGCTAGTTGATTTAGTTGTGTTTTATTGTCCTCAGAAGGGGCGTGCCGCCAGATAGCTTGCAACTTCTTTTTTTGAGTCTTAACTCTTTAAGTTGGGGAGTAAACTTGTGGGCAAGTAACTGGAGCAAGGCTATTGCGTCTCTTCTACAACTTTCTTCACTGTCACTGCAGACCAATAGGTCATCTACGTATTGAATGATGGTGCTCGGAACCTGAATATTACCAAGGTCTTCGTGTAGAATCCTGTTGAATATACTGGGACTCTCACAGTACCCCGGGGCAATCTGCAGTGTTCGCACCTTCCCCTCCCCCCAGTGTGAAGGCTGTGAGGTATTGTGAATCTGGGTGAAGGGGCACTGAAAAGAAGGCGTTTTTGTGGTGCACTGCAGTAAAGTGGATGGCCTCTTTTGGGATGCTGCACAAAATCGATACGGGATTCGGGACAAGTGGGAACTCCTTTTGCACTACATTGTTAAGTGGGCAGAGCTCCTCGACCATAAGCCACAACCTCCCGTCGTTTTCTTAATCGGATACACTGCTGTATTGCATGGGGAATTTGAGGGTACAATGATAACTTGCTGTAAGAGGGCCTGTATTGTTTCTTTAATTCCTTTCTATGCTTCTCGGGACAATGGGTATTGTTTTACTCTGGGGAGTATGGCTCCTGGTTTGTGTTATATTTACACGGGTCACTTCTCTTAACAGCCCCACATCGTGTGGATTTGTGGTCCATAAATGGTGAGGCACCTGCTGCATGTCTGTGTCGTAATAAGAACGTGGTGCACTGACAACCGCCATGGGGGGTTTGGGACCTTTCCGTATTGTACCATTACTTCACCCGGGATACTTATTTCCAAAAAGGATTTCCCCGTCTTGATTGTCGTCAGTGAACAGCTCTTCATCTGTCAATTCTCTCAATGGTATATTTGGATCAATACACAGCACTGTGCGCCACTCGCAACCTTGCGTGTCTGTTTCTATGGCCACTAATCTCTTGGCCTACACCTGTACTCCTTCTAAGGCTAGTGTCAGTATTGTGCCCGCTACTATGTCAGGTGCTGCTACAGGGCGAAACACGAAATCTGACGGTACTCTCCATTCTTTTGTAGTGAGCTTGGGTACTGCTCTAGCCAACACTCAGATCCCATAAATAAACATGTCAGGGTTCACAGGTGGTACTCTCACCTTCATTTTGTTTGCTACTGCATTTATTAAGAGCATTACTCTTAGGGCACATGCCTGGGGTGGAACAAACAATCCCTCGGTCAGTGAATGAAATCGTCATGTTCAACTTACTGAGCAATCTCTCCCTAACAAATTGACAGGTGAGCTTTCATAATATAATATGGGTGGTCAGAATTGTTCTCCCCCTATTTTGACATCCAGCTCTTCTGTGAAAGGAACCGTTGCTACACCCCCAGAGAATCCTTGCGTCTCAAGATTTTTATTTGATAGCAGAAATTCACCTTCACAAACACATGATTTTTCCACCCCCGAGTCTACCATAAAGATGAACTCTTTGTTTCCTATCTCTGCCTCCAACAGTGGTTACTCTTCTGGCCTTAAGGTAGTGGATAGGACTGGACACGCAAGTGCTCTCTGTGGGCTGTCCTAATCGGGGTGAGTGTATGTTCCAGGGCAAGAGAAAATATTGTCATTTAGCACACAAGCTCCTTGATATGGTGTCGGTGCTCCGTTTGTAGTGGTGGCAAATGGGTTGTTATGCTGATGGTCCATTGAAATGCATGTGGGGGTGTTGGAGGGTATTGTACCGTGGTATGGGTCTACTATTTGGCTGCTAGTCTTGTCTATTTTTTCCTTGGGGAAGGCTGTATGGGCTTACCCGGATGTGGGTGCGCGCATTGTGATTGATTGCTATATCCCTGGTTGTTCTGATAATTGGCCACTGGCCAAATGTGACATTCCCTTGCAAAATGGCCCCACCTCCCACATGACCAATATGGCCCAGGTCCACCCCCCTTGGTCCTTGCCCTCCATAGCCCCCACATCTCTGTCCCCGGAACCCACCTCGTCCTCTTGCCGGTCTTCCTTGCCATTGGGGTTCCATGTACTGTTGCTCTCCTCCCCACTGTTCCTACCCGTTGTCTGCCCACATTGCAGCCATTCTAGCCTGTACAGCCTCAGAGATGCCCCCCTCTTCTCCCGTTGGGTCTGCGGGTTGTGCTCCTGTCACTGCAGCGACCTTCACCAGTTTACTCTGTACTAGTTTCGCTTTGTCAGCTAATCTCTTCTGTGCAATTTCTTTCACTCTCTTTGATCCTCCTACAGTGGTGTATTATAATGCTTTGTATTTCAGGCCAGCCCCTGGCTTCTATCCCAGCTATTTTATCAAGGGCCTTCTGCACTTTTTTCAGGGGGCCTTGCTTAATTATGAAGTAAAATAGGGAGGTGTTTAGGTCCCAAGCCGTGGCCGTCTCTGCCCTCCACATTTCCTGCACCCGAAGAATGTACTCCGCAGCACCCTCCTCGTCGCCCATCGTGCACTGCATAAAAGACTGTAAATCAGGGGTGTCAGGGAAGGTTCTCCGGAGAGCATCCCATACTTGTGTCCTAACATTATTAAATAATGCTCTGTCATGGATATCATTCCCTATTGTTGCCTCAGGGAACCCAGCTTTCACCCAAACCGAGTCTGCTTGATCTCCTACCGCAGATACTAGAAGACTTTTACTATCCCCGATGGCCAAGAGCACACCTGCAGTATTCTTTTTAAAGGCATAAATCCATTTTCCCGGAACCCGCGGTGAGCGGGGGAGAGATTTAAGGAGGTTATTTGTGTCCATTTGTGCCCAGGGCACATAATGAGGTCTCCCTGCTCACTTGTGTATCAACGGCATTTGTAATTTTGATTTCGTCTTTCCTGTACTTCCGTACACTGCTTTCTTTTTCGCCAGGGCCATCTATTTTTGAGCCTTCCTTCCCATGTCCCGCTCCTCCTAGGGGATGCCCACTGCACCTGGTGTACCTCTCCCTCTCCCACTACTCCTTCCTCTACCTCGTAAAAATCACTCCAGTACTCCTCCTCCCTTACCGAAGTTACTTGTCTCCCCCGCCCTTTCCACTTGTACCGCCCGTATGGGTGCATTGCCAATCCGGAATAGAAAGTCTCCTGGATTCCATTCACCCTCAGGGACCGGTGATGTTCCCCTGGTAAGTTTGGGGCCCCCCTTCTACTCCTTGTGTTCCTTCACATACAGCCCGTAGTCGAGCCAGTTCCGTTTGTGTTGCATTTAATGCTACTTCTAGATCCTGCATGTTCAGTCCTGTGTTAACTGGAGCAGCTATGGTGGATGGATCATACAGAGGGGGCTGTGGCTGTGCCTGGGGCGCTAGCACTAGAGTCCCCAAGTCGATATGTTGGATCTGCATACCACTCTGCAGCTCTTGTTAGTAGAGGATATATTCTTTTAGGTTCCTCTTTCCCTTTTTCTTTGACCACTTCAATTTCTTCACTCTACGCTGCTCCCGCCCCTCTCTTTCCTTCCTTTAGGCTGGCTATGGGCATTTCCTCAAACAGCTTCCACAAGTCCAATATTTCCCTTCTTTTTTGGAGTTGCTTTCCCTTGTATTTTGCAGTTAAATATGTGGACAGATGCTCTAGAGTCCCCATATCAAAAGACCCCTCTTCTGGCTTAGCATGAGGCAATCCCTCCCCCTTCGTTTCGTACACCCATTGCTCATGGTATTTTTTAATTTGCTCACTGTACAAGGAGAGCTGCTTACAGATATGGGACAGAGGAGGTCCGTCCCCATCTCCCCAGATAGTCCTCCTTCTAGTTGTTACTCCCTTCACTTCTCACTGTCACCCCAGCTATTCCACGCCCTTCTCGCTATGCTTTTATCTAGCTTCTGTGGACGCTTGACAAACCTTGATATTTCCCTCTTAAGCAATATAACACAATTATATTGTACGATAAAAAACATATAACATGACATATATTGACATATTCATGACAACAATACTTAGAACAGATAAACATGAAACATATATCCAGGGACGTCATTTCACCAAAATACCAGGGGTAGCGGAAGTGATATCACACGACCCTTGACCCCGTGATGACATCACAGGAAGTGATGTCATTTGACTCCACCCTGAAGTGATGTCGCGGGAAGCGATGGAACACGACCTTTCACTCGTGGACAAAACATGAAGTGGCATCACATAGCATTGTACACTACAAAAAATATGGTTACGATATCACTATAATTTGATGTACATTTCATACAAGAATGGATCGCCATATGTATCGTTAAGATGCGTGTAGGCCCATATTACCAAATTACTATGAATGCAAGCAGACGTCCATGACCAAATGATAATTATGTGGTATTATATATCACTTACGCCTAAGTGCTTTATATAGAAAAAATATACACTCAATATCACCCAACCTGTGTTGGTACTCATTTATCGACCTCGGAAGGATAAAAGGCTGAGTTGAGGTGTTTAAGAACAGACTAAATCAGTGACTCACCCCCTGAAGTGTGCCTGAAATAAACCTTTAATGAGTCTAGCAATTTTTGTATAGAATTCCAGAAAGACACATTATTTGGTTTTCCTATCTTTCTTATTTAGGGTCAATGCTGAAAGTGTTAGACTTGTGGAACTCCTATTATTATTATTATTATTATTTTTTTTTAAGGGGCTTGAACAAGAAAGCCAGCCACTCCACAAGTAAAAAGCCACATGGTGCTGGCCACAATTTTGGCTTGCATTTTTTTTAGAGGTCGCAAGGGAGACCACAGTGGTCGCAGTTGCGACCTGTGGCGACCCCTAAATGACGTCCCTGCATATATCTCCCTTCCCTCTTAGAGCTCATTCTTATTCACGCCCTCCCAACACTCACATCACCTCGCCCCTCCTGGGCCTACCTCCACAATGGTAAGAAAAGATGCTAATAAATTACAACCGCTTGTTTCCGAGCCAACTATTTATATGGGCTCCTACTTTCATCTATCCACTTCTTTAACCGCACTGGTCGGGACAGTGCACTACGACGTCAGCTTCCAACCCCTTTCGGAGCTAGGTTCCTGTATCTCCTCTATTCCATTTCTTTTACTCCTTTAATCACAACAAAAAACCTAATGGCCATAAAAAAGAAAAGCACTTTGCGGGGGCGTGGCCAGCCGAGGACAAGGACGGATGGCTCTTCGGTGAGCTCCGTGAGTCCACCCCGTTCCGCAGCCCCTAACCCCCTTCAAAATGGTCCGAAAGCAGCGAAGACACCTCCCAGATAATTGTGAAGGCGGTAGGCATCCAGCTGCCATCAAGAATTTTAACTACTACCAGAAGCGAAACTAGTGGATCTGCGTATCATCCCCCTCCTAAAATGGCGGACGCTGCACGGGAAAAACAACCACAGGTCCCTGGAAGGGCATACATGCGGCCGAGAAACGTATTGTAAGATGGGGGACTCTCCGCCGCTCGCCGACACTGTAGCTGATCGTCAGCGAAGCGGGGAAAGAAACGTATGTGCGCCCTCTTTCCTGGAATGCAGAGGTTGGCACGCAAAATGTGGCCGGCTGACCTGACGGGGATAACGGGGATGGCGTACACCACAGCCTGAACTGAGGAGCTCGTAGGGCGGAGATGGGCAACATGCGCTCCGGCTGGATAGACCTGCAAGCGCAAGTCCGAGCCTTGAGGTGAGCAGCCCGGTATGGGGACATAATAGCTGCAGCGGGAGATACTCGTGGAACGGAGCACCCGCAGGGGCGGCAGGCGGCCCGGGGCCCATCTCACCCCCCCTCCTCCCACTGAGACCTCGCGTCGGGGCGACTGGGAGTTAATGACTGCTGAGAACGAGCGCCCATAACGGCGACCAGCAGACCTAGGCTGTGGTACACCACGTATCATTACTGCTCTTCACATCCGAGAAGGCTAAACAGGCAGCGACTCCCCGCGGTCGCCATTATACCTACGTAAATCCCGAGCCATACAACGGATCTAGAGGAACTGTATGGAATACTGGAAGAGGGGCCAAATAATAGGACAACAACAAGTTGGGCGATCTGAGGCTCGGAAGATACACGGTGCACTTAAAGGGGGATGACAGAAGATTTGATTGCCACTTCTGCAGCCTAACATGCAAAATACAAGTGCTTGGTAAAAGTGACATTATGACATGCAAGCCAGTCAGAATGAGCAGGCGTGTAGCCCACAAGGGGGAAAATGATGAATGAGACTATGCAGCATAACAGCACCTAGGTGATTTCACAGAGCGCTGAAATAACTCCCATCCACCTAAGGCCACACGAGGTGTGGATTTACTACGACCTTCTGCCCTGTGTTAAATGGAACTAGGCACCATGAGCGATACTCAATTCCTTGGGAGCCATAATTGACTGGGCACAAATAAACAGAAGTTATATACAAAAGTGCATCCCTCTCCCGAGGGACAAAATGCACCCAGAGGCAGCGGCGACAGACAACTTGGACTTCACCACGCTGGGCACAACCTAGAACGTTAAACAAGTTTACCATTACTAGTCCAGGATGTCGAAACAAATCACAAAATCTAAGCATCATGGCTCTGGAGATATGGAGCCTCAGAAACACACTCAGGTGCAGGCCCAAGTACATTCTCCAACTCCGGAGAGAGCAGTGAATTCTGAAGATCCACCTATTCGAAAATCAGATCTGTCGGAAATGCTGCTAGAACTTAAAAAAGACATCAAAGAAAGCGCAAACAACCTGGATAAATCCATTTCTGATCTAAATAAAGGGATTGTGGCAATTGAAAAAAGGGTTGAGGAAGTCGAGATAGTGGTCACGAAACAAAGTCATGAGCATGACATGCTGGCAAATAGGGTCCTGGAGTTGGAACAGCAAATGGAACAGGTGCAAAATAAAGAGGAGGATGCCGAAAATAGATCTAGGTGAAACAACATTTGCATCGAGGGGTCCCGAAATCTATAACAGACTCTGACCTGCAGCAGAATGTTACAGACCTGTTCCGACACATTCTGAGCGCAGAGGAGACCAAAGAGATTGTGCTAGATCGGACGCACAGGGTCTACTCTGCGTACCAACTCAACAAGAACCTGACCCCCGATGTCCTAACCCGGGTGCATATGTTTCAGCTGAAAGAGGACATCACACTTGCCAGGAGGAGGAGGCTGAGGGTGGCTACTGACTGGTTAAGAACTAGGGGTGTACGATATCGATGGGGATATCCAACATGCCTACGCTTTGAGTGGAAGGGCCAGAGGCTCTCCGTCTCCAAGGAGGAAGATATGGCAGAACTTATGCAAGAGGATGGGGAAGGCATTCTTGCTACCGAAGAAGGATCCCCATCCCGGGGCGGAGAAATAACAGAAGAACACGGAAGAGGTCAAGGGAAGCAAGGGCGTCCTCGACCACGAGGGCGTAATAAGGATTCTAAGCCTTTGGACCCCACCTGAACAAATGCCAAAAGCCAGAAACACGAGGAGGGCTTCCACAAATGAGTTTATGGAGGTGCCAAGATAAAAAAGGGCGAGGCTTGTTTCTGGAGCGTGGCTTTAAGATGCCTTAGCTGCACAAGAATTAAGCACACTATGCAACAAGCCAGGGGGAAGGGGAAGGGGAAGAGAGAGCGGGTAAGGGGAGGAAGGGGGGGGATAAGGAATCCGGAACCAAAACTTCTCGGGTGAGTATAAAACCTGGTGATTTACTTTGAATACAATATGTTGGAGATGTTTTTGAGAAGTTTTACTTTACAAGTTGGGAAGGGAGACAATATTGTTCTTGGGTGGTTTTGGGTGATAAAGTACAAAATAGACACATAATACAAAAGAAAGCTGTATGTAGGATCTCACAAAAGGGTCCGATGGTTGAATTATAATGCTGTCTGAGTTGACATTCGCCTCTCACTAAATGTTCAGGGGCTTAACTCCCCGACCAAGCGGAAATCTATAATAACCAGTCTAAGAGACATGCATTCTTCAGTAGTTTGGCTACAAGAGACACATATTTTTGTAAAACTCTTTTTATTGAAGTTTACAACAAGTCAAAAGAAAAGAACATTCCCTCCCTCCCCTCCAACCCCTCCACCCCTTTCCCCCACCCCCCCAAATTGACGAGCATTTAAAACCTAAATCGTCTTCCTTCCGGGCAGTCCCCCCACATTTATTTTAGGTCCAGTAGTCTCAGCCGTTGCGGGCACCAGATCACTCTGTAGTCCTCTTTAAGAAAAGTCATTATTTCCCCCCAATCCGCATCAAAGTTCTGCACTTTATCATCCATGGCATAAGTTGCCCACTCCAAGGCCACTATTTCCCAGATTTTCCGCAGCCAATCCTGGTACAAGGGGGTCTTGGGGCTCTTCCATCTCTGCGCTATTAACATCATAGCCGCAAGAGTCAGGATCACTTTAGCTTTCTCCCTTCCTCTGCGTCCATCCCCCTCCGAAGCCCCATGGATGCCCAAGAGGATCTGTACTGGTGTTCTTTCAACTCCCGGGCCAAAGGCCTGTTCCTGTGCCCTTTGTACCTCTCTCCAAAAGGGTTCGATCTTGGGGCATTTCCACCAAATATGTTCTGCTGTTCCTGCCAGGCCCCATCCCCTCCAACAACTACCCGATCTTGCAGGAAACATCTTATGAAGCCGGGTGGGGGGTATAATGCCACCTGAATAAAATCTTGTACCACGCCTCCTGTAGTTGGGTCGCTCCAGCCAGTTTAGGTATCCTCCTCCATCACCTCTCCCACTCATCCCTACTGATGTCTCTACCTAGGACCTGTTCCCATTTCTGCATATAAGCCCACTGAGGATCTGTGTGGGAGCTATCTAAAATCTTATATATATTAGAAATGAGGCCCTGTGTTCCGTCGTTGGTTAGAAGGAATCTCTCAAAGCGCGTGGGTTCCCTTGTTGCCGCAATTCTGATTCCTGGGTAAAGAACCCAATGTCTTATCTGTGCATATCTCAACCTTTCCCCCTCCTGTATTGCGAATTCTCGCTTAAATTCTTCAAACGACAGCAGTTCTCCTCCCCGAAACATATCACATAGCTTCCCACAGCCTCCCTCTTGCCATCTCCCAAACGCACCTTTCTCCAGACCCGGGGTGAAATCTCCATTGCCAAAAATGGGGGTAAATGGCTATGGGTACGTAGTAATTCCCTTAGATCCCACCAACTTATCCCAGGTGTCCGCCATGAGCTTGGTTATTGTGCTTTCATAGAGGTGCTGGGGTCTCTGCACTTTGGGCAGCCAAAGCACTTCTGATAGTTTGCAATGAGCCACCGCCCTATCCATTCTCACCCAGAGTTTATCTTGCTGGCCTTCTTCTCCTTTCAACCATTCCCTAATGATTCGGAGCTGAGTTGCTTCATAGTACTGCCGAAAATTTGGTAACGCTAAGCCTCCCTCCCTCTTAGGAGCCATCAGTAAACTACCACTCACCCTAGATCTCTTCCCTTCCCATACGCACTCTTTAGTCAGGGTGTCCACCTCCTTAACATTTTTTGAGGCTACCGGCTGCGGGATCGCTTGAAATAAATACAGTAGCCGCGGGAGTGTTACCATCTTTACCACCGCTATTTGCCCCAACCAAGATACCCTAAGGCCTCGCCACCTTTGGTAATCCCTCTTAATTGCTTTAAGAAGAGGGGGGAAGTTTGCTGAATACCACCCGGCTAGGGTTGCTGTGATTCTCATCCCTAAATATCTAATCCCTACCGGTCTCCACAGAAGATGGGTGCCCCCGTTTAGCTCACCCCATTCCCTTCCCCTTAGCGTTAGATTTAGGACCTCAGATTTGTTAACGTTAATCTTTAACCCTGAGACCTCCCCAAATTTTCCCAGCAAAGTCATGTTAGTCTGGAGCGATTCACACGGCGCTGTCAACATGAGCAACATGTCATCAGCGAAGGCCGTGACTTTCTATTGTTCCCCCCCCTGAACGGGATGCGCCGTATCCCTGCCACCTCCCTTATTGCCTGCAGAAGAGGCTCCAAGTAAATCGCGTAGAGAATTGGGGAAAGGTCGACTAAATGGGCCACCCATCTGATATTATGCGCTGTTTGTCTGCCTTTGACGAAGCCTGCCTGATCGGGATGTATCAGAAGAGGGAGCATGGCATCCAATCTATTTGCCAGAATCTTTGTATATATCTTGGCATCAATATTGATCAAGGCGATGGGTCAATAGGCTGCTCTCTCTTCTGGGTCTTAGTACCAGGGTCACCTTTGCTTCCTCCATGGACGGGGCAATTCTACCTATCTGCCGAAACTAATTAAACAGGGAGGTCAATTGGGGGTCCAGCTGTGTGATAAACAATTTGTAGAAGGCTGCAGTATAGCCATCCGGGCCCGGGGCTTTGTTAACTGGGAGGGCTCTAATCACCCCTCTAACCTCTTCTTCCGTAATTTCTCTGTTGAGGACCTCCCTCGTCTCCCTACCGATTTCCCGTAACTGTACCGATTGTAAGAACTTTTCCTGCATATCACCACAGGGATTTTGGGATGCATAAAGGGAGTCATAATACCCTGCCAGAGCCTCCTGTATTTCTTCCTGCTTTGTGACTCTTTCCCCAGAGGCCAATTTCAACGCCGTAATTGCATTTTTCGTCCTCTTCCCCCTGAGTAGCTGTGCCAAAAGGGTGTCCGCTTTATTTGCCCTCGTGTAGTATTTTTGTCGCACCGCCAATAGTGCTCCCTCAGCCTTCTTGGTGCGCAAAAGTTCTAACTGCCCCAGCGCATTCCTGTATTCCCGCATAGCCACCCGAGAAGGAGTCTTACCCACTGCCTGTCTAGCCGCTTCCACCTCAGCCTCTAATTGGGCCTCCAAAGCCTTCAATTGTTTCACTCGGAAAGCAGCTGCTGCAATTAAGTCACCACTGATGGTTCCCTTGAATGCGTCCCACCTTACCCCCTCTCCTGTATCCCCCTTCCTATTGACCGCAAAGAAGACTTTAATCTTCTCTTCGATGCTCCTACGTACTTCCGGGTCCCCAGGACCGCCCTTGGTAATTTCCAGCCCCATACTCCTCTTACCCTTCGACCCAGGTCCAGCACTGCCGAGACTATTTTAGGGTCCGCTATTCCTATCGGACCCGTATTCACCTCCCGAATGCCGCCAACTAGTCCCACCGAAGCCCATATATAATCTATTCTGGATTGCGAACCATGAACTCCGGATAAGAAGGTATAACCCTCCTCTTCCCCCTTTAGTTCTCTCCATACGTCTCTCAATCCCAGTTCACCAATCTTTTCCTTCAGTTCAGTCGACATTACCGCCCCCCCTCCCCTTACCCGTTTGCCATCTCTGTCCCTCTCCCTATCCCAAGCTATATTAAGATCTCCCATCAATACAATCTGACCCCATGATTGTTCTACCACCAGCACTTTCAGGACCCGCAGCAAAAACTGTTCCTGACCGGAGTTAGGGGCATATACAACAGCAATGGTGTAAAGGGCGTCCTGATATATCCCCTGACCACCAGAAATCTCCCCTCTTTGTCCCTTGTTACTGTATCAACTCTGAAGTCAACCGTGTTCCTAATGGCTAGGGCCACTCCCCTTGCTTTACTTTGCCCTGAGGCATGGAGAATCTGATCGAATCCCTGCCACTTCAGTCTTCCCTGATCTTTGCACATAAGGTGCGTTTCCTGAAGCCCCATAATGTCTGGACTTTCTTTTCTCGTGAAGTGCTCCAGCTTTTTCCTCTTTAGAGGGGAGTTCAACCCTCTCACATTATTTGTTAGCCACTTAAGAGGTCAGGACTGGAAATCTGGTCTCCACTATAAGCTGTTACCCTCCCGCCCCTCCCTCCCTTAAATGGCTCGTCAACCCGCTTACCTTGTCCCTCTCCCAACCCCCCTCCTAATGCCCCCCCCTTCCTCCCTGGAAGGACAATCCCTTCCCGCTTGCTCTCCACTCCTAACTCGGGCATTTCCGCCCTTTCCGTCCCCAAAATGTTTGCTCCTCCTATGACCCCAAGTTTCAATTCACTTTTAGAGGCCCACCACCCCTTTTACCGCTAGCATAACTCAGGAGTTAGTTAAAGATTTGTTCCTCTCTTCACTAGGGTTTTCTTTTCGCAGCCTCTTATCTTTTTTGTCTCTTCTTCTCCTTTTCTCTCCCACTGTCGTCCATTCCCAGGGTTTCAGTCTGGGGCGACCAGATGCGCTCTGCACTCCTGAGCTCGCCGGGGTTTCCTCCAACTCTATTCGGAGGAGGTCAGCTCCTTCCTGCAGGGAGGTGATACGCTTCGGGGTCCATTCCCATTCAAAAAGCAGGCCGAATGGTAATGTCCATTTGTATCGTATACCCTTCTCGTTTAGAACCTTCAACAATTGGCCCATTTGTCTCCTTTTCATTAGTGTGCTACTTGCCAAGTCCTGAAATAGTGCGATCTGCTGTCCTTTGAACATGGGTTCCCGCTTCCGTGCTGCTCGCAGAACTGCCTCCTTCTGGGCCTACCTAGTAAATGCTGCTAGTAAGTCTCTAGGCCTCACCATGTGACTTTTGGCCATCCGCACGGTTCTATACGCTCGATCCAGCTCAATCTTCTCGGGGCTCCCTTCATCCAGGAGTTCCACGAAAATGCCTTGGAGCACCGCTTTCAAGTCCATGACTAACACTGACTCCGGCAACATTTTCACTCTGATATTGATCCTTCGGGATCTATTTTCCAAATCTTCCATTTGAATTTCGAGATTTTGTGTTGCCACATCCAACCTCTAAATGGCTTCGCTATTGGCTGTTGTTTCTTCATCTACTTCTTGAAGGCCCCTTTCCAGCGTATCCGTCCTTTCCCCCAATTGCCGCATCTCTTGTCTTATCTCCACTAGGGCTTCAGTCAGGTCTGCTCGCATCAATTGAAATTGTTCTTGAAAAGTTTTTGCCAGACTAGACTGTAATGCGTCCAGCTCCCCCAGAAATTCCTGTCTAGACATAACAGCTTGTTCCTCCGAGGCCCCTCGGGTGGGATCCTCCCCCATCTTCTCTTGAAAAGTCACATGGCCCTCCTTCGGTGTATGCACAGGCCAGATTGCACGGAGTGTGCCCAAAGTGTCCCCCAAAGCCTGAGCCACTTTCCCCCTTTTCCTTTGGCTTTCGTGGTCATGCTGCTCACTTCCCCAATCCTTTGTGCCTTTGTTCTCCCGGAAGCCCGTCCGTGAACAAACTTTGTCCCACTGATCCTCCTCTGTGCTTTGAAAAATCTGCGATTTGTTGCCGCCGGGGGTCGAGGATTTTTGCCTCAGAGAACCACTTTGGATAATTAGGCCGCTGAGAATTGCCAGGGGGGAAAGTGATGATTTGCCAACTACTGCTCCTTTAGACTCCTCAATGGGAGCCTCCTAGGTTGCTCCAGGTCTGGCTTCTCCCCCAGAAGGATCTGCTCTAACTCTCACTTTGCACCTCCATAAACAACTGGGGGATAACCCGATCTTATATTGAACTCGCACTGGAATCTTCTCCACTTCAATGGGGAGAGGAGGGTTGGGCCAGTTGGTCAGGCCCGACACTGAAACTGTCACAATGCCGCCCCTCTCGGTGGCCCGCGCCCCCTTGCCTCTCTTTGCGTCCCACTACCTCTTCTCCAGCCGGCGCAGGGTTTGCAGTTCCCTTGTTAAGTAGGGGGCTCCAGATGGAGGGCAGCCCTCCACTGCTGTTTAGACCAATCTCTCTGCCCTTTAGTATCTTCCCGACTCCCGGGTCCAGCCGCTGTTGGTCTCCCCTCCACTCTCTTCATCCGCTGCTCCCCTTCACCAGTTGTGGGGTTGCAGGGTGTCTCCACGCGGCAGGTCTCTCAACTGCTCAGCGCCATGCCTGGAGGGGCGGGCATGTCACCACTCCACTTTCCCCGGCTCACCCGCTCCCTCTGGCCGCCTCTGGAACCCTGCCGTACCTCCTCCTCCGCAGGGCACCTTCTCCTTCTCAGGCTTCTCCGTTCTCCTCTGCGCTGCACCTCGCTGCCAGGGTCTCTCTGGGCCGTTCCACACCCTGCGCCACACCGAGGGGAGGGCGGACCAACGGTCCGCGTCGGCGGGCCCACCCGCTCTCCGCCGCTGCCTCCCCAGGCGTTCGTCTCCCCTGTACCCCGTCGGCAGTGGGGGGGCAGAACTCAGAGCCGCGTCTGCGGGTACTCACACCCTCGCAGGCCGCTTCCAAATCGCCCCGCGGCTCTTCCTTCTTGAGGCACTTTCGTTACTTGCGCCTCCCGACTTCTCTCGGCGCTGCCCCTCACAGCCGCGAACTCCTCCAGCCGTTTTCTCCCTCCGGCCGCACACGCGGCCTTCTCTCCGGCAGCGCCGCTCCTGAGACCTGCCACAGGCTGCCCCGTAAAACCAAGCAGCTCCTCTCCTTCTCCCCGCTCCCCGAGGCGCTTTCCTGGCCGAAACCGTGGCCCGTTGGTGCGGCAGTGGGCACCTTCCAACAATCGGGTCCAGGGAGCGCCGTCGGCACGTTTACTCAGTGCCGGCGGCCATCTTGGAATCCTCTACAAGAGACACATTTACTAGCAAGGGACGATCAGAGGCTGAAACACAGAGCCTTCCCCATACAATATCTGGCCTCTAGTGGGTCTAAAAAGCGGGGAGTAGGTATTCTGGTGGCAAAAGGTATTACCTTTCAGAAATGTTTTATTAAAAAAGTCCCGGAAGGCCGCTATTTGATGCTGGGGGGGAAACTTATGGGCCAACTAGTTACCTTGATCTCAATATATGCTCCCAATATGAAACAAGACCACTTTCTACTGAGCTTAATACCCAAAATTGCACAATGGGGAATTGGGAAAATTTTAATTGGAGGTGATTTCAATGGGGTGATGGACGCAACACTAGACAAAACCCTACCAGCCACTTCTAATGATCACACATTTAGACAAGCCTTAGCTACATTTCTGAGAGAACTACATCTCCTGGAGTCTTGGCGATTTTTTAACCCACAAGACAGAACATACCCTCATTACTCGGCAGTACACAGGGGCTATTCCCGTATCGATATGATTCTCATTTCTGAAACAGTGATCCCACAAGTCACGGGTCTGGAAATCGGTGTGCGGTGCCTATCAGATCATGCACCGGTAGTACTTAAAATGGAACTAGACCACCCACAACAACGGCCCTATAAATTCTGGCATTTGAACGAAGTGTTACTAAAGGATTTAATGGTCCGAATAGGTATAGAACAAACCCTACAGAACTACTTTTGAGAAAACACAACACCTGAGATGGGACTGGCTGACCGTTTGGGACGCTAGTAAAGCAGTAATCCGGGGGGAATTTATTGCACAAACATCAAAATATATTAGAAGCCGAGAAAAGGTGAGACGCAATATGGAAGCCAAGATACATCAGGCAGAGGTGGAATATAGGGACAAGGGCTCACAGAGGGCATGGCGGGAATTTAAAAAAGCTAGAGCAACTCTAGAAACACACTTAGCAGACAATGCAGCACACCTCCTAATACGAGCAAAACAATTTTACTATATACATGGGGCTAAAGCTAATCGATTTCTTGCTGCCAAACTGCGACATCAAAAACTGCAGAACAGAATAACTCATCTTCGGGATAAGAGCGGGGATGTGGTGTGGGGGGAGAAGGAGATAGAAGAGGTAATGCTCTCGTACTATACCAATAATCTTAAAAAAAGAACACTTAAACGAAGAGGAACAGGTCTCGTTTCTAAATTAGGTGGCGTTACCAAAAATCAATGAGGCAGACAGGCAACAGCTGGAATGCCCTATAACAGAAGATGAAGTAAAAGAGGCTATAGGGGCTTTGAAGGGACATACAACTCTGGGCCCGGATGGGCTAAGTAACGTGTACTATAAAACGTTTAAGACCACTCTAATAGGCCCCCTAACACAATTATTTAACTTTATCCGAGACAAAGGGGTTGCTTCCCAGGACATGTGCCCAGCAACCACGATACTCCTACTGAAACCGGATAGAGACCCGGCGGATTGTGCAAGCTATCGCCCGATCTCGTTGTTGAACAGGGATGCAAAAATGTACTCCATGATTTTAGCCCGTAGATTAGCAATGGTACTCCCGGGGATAATATACTCAATCAAGCGGGCTTTGTGAAGGGCCAGCATACATATGATAATATTCGTTTAGCTATAGACACGATTTAGTGGGGACATAGGACTGGTCAGACATTTTCAGTGGCAGCTCTGGATGCTTCCAGAGCTTTTGATAGTATAGACTGGAGGTTCCTGTGGCTAATCCTTGAGAAGTTCGGCTGCGGACCAATCTTCGCTCGCATGGTAATGGTCAATTTTACAGCCCTGTCAACATGACTAATGGTTAATGGAAAGTTGACAAGGAATATTCCCATCCAGAAAGGCACAAGGCAGGGGTGTCCACTGTCACCTGTAATCTTTGCCATGGCCATGGAGCCGTTCGCATGTAGGGTGCGTGCCCACCCAGGAATCCAAGGGGTGGAGGCAGGTGCTGCTAGAGCACAAAAAATAGCACTTTATGCAGATGACATCCTTCTATTTCTAAGACACCGAACATCCCTTGCCGACAGCCATACAATTGTTGGGGGACTTTGCAAGGGTCTCCAGATTCAATATTAATTACCCTAAATCCAAAGCTCTTAATATCACTGAAAGCCCAGAACAAGTCCTGGAATGGTAGAACCGTTATCCCCTGAAATGGGAACGTAGAACAGTTAAATACTTAGGGATACAACTGACTGCCAACTATAATAGACTATATGGAGCCAATATCCCGGACCTCCTGAAAACATTAACTGGGGATCTAAAACGCTGGCAAATGCAGAAATTATCCTGGCTGGCGCGCATTACCGCGATTAAAATGTCTCTACTTCCTACATTTTTATACATAGTGGGTGCACCCCCAATTAGAATCCCAGTCCCAGCCATCCAAACTCTACAGAAGGAAATAATTAACTTTATCTGGGGGTGTGTGGGGGGACCGAGAATTCCCCAAAAAGTGCTTTTTAGGCCTCAAGCTTTGGGGGGGTTGGGGGTCCCATAATTCCGCAGATACTTATGGGCAGCAGAGATAACCCCAGTGCTACAATGGACAGCCGGAGAAGATCGAAATCAATGGGTCACACTAGAAAAAACAGCGACCAAGATACCCCTTAAGAACCTGGGCTTTCTTGCCACACGACATGGGGAAAAGAGTGGTCAATTGCTAGAATCTACTAAAGCCACTTTATGGTAATGGGATAGGGTATTGCAAAATAAGAAGATCGATTGCTGGTAACCCAGATTTTACCCCGGGAATGTAAGCCAACTTCTGGACGCATTGGGGGGGTAAGGAAAGCAGCATGGTCCTACAGGATCTTTACTCAGAGGGGTCACCCCTGCACTTTGAAGACTACAAGGCCAGGTTTGGCATACCAGAAAGAGAACGATTTCATTATGCCCACCTTAGGCATTGGGTCTCAAACACAATAGTTAAAAAAGAGGCAACTAGAACCCTGACTGGGGTGGAACGAAGAATACAAGAAGGCCAATATTGCTTATTCGGGGGAACAGACCCCGAAGAGAACCTTACCTATATGCAGAGGTGGGAAGCAGACCTGGGGAGAACAATCTATGGGGATGCCTGGTCTGCATCTGGCACAGAACTGCCAAGAGTTCTAAATGTACCTCAATTAACCTCTTAAATGCCTCCGACGAGCCGGCTCGTCGGTAAAAACCGCTCCAGGTTGCCACTGACGAGCCGGCTCGTCGGTGGCACTTAAGGGGTTAATGACGGGGGAAATGTTGGGCGGGTTTTGCGGTGGGTACCGCGATTTAAAAAAAAAACCCGTGGCACTGGGGGGGGGACAACAATGGTACTTAAAGGGTTAAGGGAGCAGCATATAAACTAAGCCTCCGCTGGTATATTATACCTGTCTGCATACACTCCATCAATTCAGATTACCCTGCAACCTGCTGGAGAAATTGTGGCCTTCCAGGGGATTTTATTCATATGTGGTGGTCTTGCCCACTAGTTGAAATCTACTGTAAGGAGATTTTGAGTTATATTAAAGAAATAACCAGCGTACACCTTCCATTCGACCCACTGGTGGGTCTCTTGGGAGAGGCGGTTAAGGGATGTTACCCAAACTCAGGGCCCACGGCTACACTCATCACTCACATGTTAAGCGCGGCCAGAATCACGATCGCACAAGCATCGAAAACTAAGGAAGGTCCAATATTAGCCATGTGGTGGTTGAGATTATGGGGTGTAATGGCTATGGAAAAGGTGAACGCAATTGCCCATGGTTCATACTCGAAATATTTGAACACTTGGCTACCACTACATGAATTTACGGATGATAAAGAACAGATGTTCTTCAAACCTAGACTACTCTGTGCAATATCTGTTGTCTGACAGCTAGGAACTTTAAAGCAGAAGAGGGATCCAACCAGCTGAACTTTTAAAACAAAGAAGAACTCTTTGTCACCCATAAATTGGGAAATGTTTGGGGGAGAGGGGAAGAAGGAGGGGGGTTAGTTTAACAGTTACTATGTACTTTTTTTTTTTCTTTTTCTGTAACATGAGCAATGGACTTGTACTGTACTGAAACCCCAGGTTAGGGGCTGATTGAACTGGCAAGAAATAATGTATGTTTAATAATTCTTGACTGTTAATACATACTTACCTATAATGCTCTAAAAACTTAAATAAAGTTGTTAAAAAAAAAAGAAAAGCACTTTGCTCAAATAAAAATGATCACTTATACACATTCAGTCATTGCGTGTTCCTCTCCGTCATACTGCTCTATATTTCCCCTAGCCTGTTAACAATGCAATTTATACTTGCATGCCGTTTTCTTCCAAGAGCCTCTGTTCATGGGCTATCCACAACCTCTGGGCCTCCCCCTTCATGCTGCAGGCGAGCAGCGGGGTATTCCCAACCCACGGAAAACCTTTTCTTTTTAGCGTACGCGTTTTCATGGGGACTGGTCAGCCGTAGGTGGGGGCAACCTTACAGGAGAGGCCCTGGATCTCGCTGCGGGTATGGATACCTGAGGACAATCACATCAAAGGGGTCACCAAATGAAGGCACACTCCCAATTGTAACACGTAATAACCAATGGGCAAAATAATGGGGATACTCCTCGTCAGGGGAATGAAACTCTGAGATAAATTTCAAATATAACAAACTTTATATAAGAATAATAGCGAGCAAAGAACTCTGCTGCCCGAGAGGGCTCTGCCTAACAATACACAGGCAGCACATTATAAGTGAAAAACACGTCATGAGTGACGCAGGCTATAGGTACAAAGCTCTACAATACAATTGGTGAAATAGAATGATACATTATTTTTCTATAAGTGCTGGCCACGTGGGATTGGCTGCTGCTCGGGTGTCGCTCCGGTGGAACGTGGGTCAACTGGGCTCGTCTTCGCAGTGAATGTCAGGGTTCAACAAGACACATTTCTGTCTGACTAAACTAAACAACAGGAACTGCCAATTAAAGAGTAAAAGCACACATACAATCTTGCATGAATAGGGGTGTTTGGGTTACATGAAGTTAGTTTATAGACATTCCAACCCCTACCCTCCATAATGCTTTTGATGCCATGTGCCCCATTCCCAGGTGCCCACTTCAAGGTTTGAGCTCCCATTTGTCTTACTGATATCTGTACACATATGATGATTGAAGTAAATATACTGCTGCGTAGGATTACAATTTTACAGGGGGTTCTCGTGTGGTCAGGGTGAGGTCAGGTCAGATAGGTATCAGCATGAAAGGAGATGGAGGGTCAGCGTTAGTTGGCCATGGTCTGGCTGGGTGGGTGTCGAGGGGGCGCAGGCAGTTTAGTGGAGATGGATGGGCCCTGGTGCAGAGGCCTGCTCTGATCTCACGCTTGGCGGAATGGATACTGTGAGGATATGATGTTATGCTATTCGCAACAAATGAATCGCTGGGTTTCCATGGGAACAGGGCTTGAGCAAAACTGGCAGGACAGGAGGGGGTGGTGGAGCTCTGGGCTGTCTGGTGCAGGGCATGGGAGAGCTGCTCTTTGCAGGGGATTATTTCTGGCCCTAGTAAAAGATGGCGTCTATTGTAGTATAAAATAGAGTCTTAGGACAAGTCTATGGATTGTGTTATGCGTGCATATGTCTGTTATATCGTTCTGCAGGACACTTCTACATGGTATATTGACTCGGGAATGGTGAGGGTGGCGGAAATGGACCACCCCTTCCGCAACAGTAGGCAAAAAAGTATGCTTTAAAAGAAAAGCATGCTTTACTCAGAGAAATGAAAGTGTAGTGTAGAGTGCATAAACAGAAGGTAAATGATTTAGAAGCGCACAGTCCGCACAGTGCTGTCCTGCCCGGTGCGCCTACCTTCTTTTGTTTCAGATAGCTCACGGGGCCTGCAGTACCCACTCACGGTGCCACAAACTCCTCTCCTCTCTGCTCTGGGCTAGAGGAACGGACCTCTCAACGTGCTAGTCAGTGCTTGTCAGTAACCGTTCAATTGGAATTTGCCCCAACAGTGGAGAATATGGTAATCAAGCCATCAAGTTTAAACATATTGGTAGGAGTTTTCTTCCAGGCAGGCAAGAATACCAGGAAAGGGCTTATAGTAGTTAGTCCTGGCAGGTGAGTGGACCAGGGAAGAAGATGATGGTTTGATATCTTAATGCCAGAAAGAATTGTGGAAAGAACATTTGTTGAATGTTAGAACTTATGTGCTTTGTCATTTGTTGAGAAGAAGTATACTACCGAGGCAAGTTGTTGTTTACTATCCTGACAAAAAGAGTTTTCTTAATAGAAGTATTGAAAAAGAGTGACATGTTATCTTGACAACAAGAAGTGTCGGTTGATTTTTGTTTTGGAACCCATGCTTTGGGACGAAGTCAGTCATCCTTACAAGAGTGACATTGTGGAAACCATTGAATTGTTTGAACTGTCTACCAGTTGTGGTAAACGGATATTTGTTGTTTCTTCAAGAAAGATGCTGTGATTGAAAAATACTTTTTTATTTCTTTGAACGGAACTGTGTAGAAACAGAACAATAATGTGAGTGTTCCTGTATTGATGCAGGGGAAGGTAATACAACCCTGGTTGCAAGGAGTACTTCCAATAACATTTGAGTTTGAATTACAAGACTGTTTTGTTGAACTGAACTTGAGCCATGTATTCTTTGTATAATTTTGTTGTGTGTACTAGTGTGAGGGCCAGAGATAATTTTGACATTCAGTCACTTTTCTTTAGTTTTAGTTTTCTAGGTAGGGCTCTCTCTATTAGGGAAAGCTAGGCTTTCATCCAACCCTCTTTTTACTTTGAATAAATGGCAGACTTTGAGATAATTTTACTTTTGTGTCTGCCTCACATGTCTGACCCCTCACACAACCCTTATACAAACATTGCCACCACATCAACCAGTCTCACCACTCCCTTACCCAACTGGAAAAAGATAAATTCTCAGAGCTCCTCACCGTCTCATTGCCCAACCAATTCCACATTGACGATGCCCCCTCCATGTTTATAGGCAGCGACAGCTACTGAATTATATTTTGATCGGAAACCCCATCAGATCATGGCTTTCACCACAAAGTCATGAAGAACCCTGTGACAAATCACGGCAATTCCTCCCTTCTGCCCAAGGGGTAGCAACCCCCACCCCCATGTGAGACTAGGGAAGTGAGCCCGCTGCTCAACACCCTCCCTATAGGTAGAGGCAAGTGGGACCTCATTGGGAGCGACTCCCCTTCTGGGGGCAAGGACTCCTATTTCCAGGAGAATCTCTCTAGGGGACCTTGAAAGAGAACACATATAAAACTCTAAGGATGAGATTTGTGAAGAGAAGGTAAAACTATATAATTGCTATCATGAAATGGAAGATCCCGTTTTTAACTCCCAGTCCACTGGGATAAAGAAGAGGACGTATGGAGGAAGACAGAACCGACTAGAGAAAGAGAAAAAGGAACAAACCCTTGTGAAGGAAAAGCTGGATAGCTACGTCAGTCAGGCAGGAAGAGGAGCCTGGGGAAATGAAGGAAAAGTAAGCAAATTTCAAAAAGGCAGAAACCTGGGCTGGGAAGTGAGTGTCCTGCAGATCCGAGAGAACGAGAGATACTAGAAGTGTTACCGTCAGTAACAAGGAAAGCAGCTGAAGCACCGCTGGACGTGTGGCATAGCAAAGAGAGAGAGAGAGGAACAGAGAAAGGTGGCATGATCACGAGAAGGCTGTGGTAGACCAGCGGTCCAAGTAATAACGCCAACATCGTCCTGACGCAGCTGACTCGGGGCAAGCGAAACCATGAGATACTGGATACCTCTCCCAGACGAGCCGAGGAGGGAGAGGCTAGTAAAAGTACAAGAGATACCAGATTAAGAAGATTAGAAATCAATCCTCAACCGACACAAACACTGGTGACAACCCTAAGAAGAACAGAAGGTAATAGGGTAACGGGAGACACCGGGGAGTGAATGACAATCTGTATAATTGGGACAATCATACACGTTGTAACTGTCAGATAAGGTTCTGAAACAGAAAGAACAGTAGATGAGGAATATTATTGGAACCTTCAAATCCTCACCATTAAGAGAGAGACACAATCATGAGACCAAGGAGAAGAGTGAAAAGGGAACATTTTTGAAACACTCGTACACATCACAACTACGAGAGAAATAAGGCCATCATCCAAACAGAACAAGGAGTGAGTGAGAAATATTATTGGTAGGTTCAAGTAGTCACAAGAGAGTGAATATAACACAAATACATGTGAATCATTCCTACTTGTCACAGTATCATTATTGGAATGTACATACTCATCTCAGACACAAGAGAGAGAATATAACAAGAGTGGATGAGAATCATTATGGGAATGTTCATACTCGTCACAGTTATCAGAAAGAGAATATAACATAAATAACTAAGAATCATTATTGGAACGGTCATACTCCTTAAAGTCAAATGAGAGGCAGCATAATATAAATGAAGGAGTCATTATTCAAATGCTCCTATGCTTCTTTTCGGCTGGGTGGGACGCAGCATGAATCAAAGTAGGTGTTTATGAACCTAGTGATAACAGGGACAAGGGCGTCTGAGCAGTCTTTGATAATAGGGGCTGGGCAGATATCCCCTTTGCATCTTGATGCTTTTAGGCTTTTGAGAATATTAGTAGTTTCTAGCTCAGTAACTTTTCTGAAGTAGAACCTTGAGAAGTAGAGGCTAGGAGAGGTGGGTGGCAGGGGGTGATTATAGGAGGATTTGATAGACGCTTGTTTTTGGGCAATTTTGAGCTGTAGGGAGTTTAATTTCCCTAGCATGGCATTTTGAATGTTAGACCACCAAGCTTCATCTTTGGTGAAGATTTTTTGGGTGCTTGAGCTGAAATCCTAGTGTTATAGGCTGCTGATTTTGCTGCTAGGATAGCCTGTTTATATTGTTTGGAGACAATGAACTGTATTTTAAGGGTGTTGGATGGTGATTTTCTCCAGGTGCCTTCTGCTAGACGTTTCTTAGAGCGTCTGTGTCCTTCTTCTGGCCTACCACAACCACTGTCATGTCTTCAGTGAGAGAGTATTACATTTCTTAAACTTTCTGGGCCCCTCTATTCTTCTTCATCCGTCTCTTCTCTCCCGGTCCTGTACTCCGTCTGATCCCCCTGGTTCCTTGTCACCACTGCAATTGGACCCCAGAAATTCCTCCATGATCCTCTCGATATCCTCTGTTGTCAAGGAGTAAACCCCAGCGGTAGCATACACACGGCCTCCACAATCATTTTGTAAGGCCAGAGCAGTCCTTTCATCGGGAAAACGTGTACACAGAGAGATCTTGAAAGATGGATACTTTGGAAGTCCCCAGTTACACTATGTTGTGGGGGCTGGCTATTGGCATCAATATGGCCCCTTGGGTGCTATGGGACATAAACACCATGGAGGCGCAGTGCCTCTTGGGTTTGCTGGAGGACACCTTAGATCTCAGGTCTTAGAAGGGGGGCAGGGCGGACCCTACCCAGCACATGCAGACCCTTGCCGCGTTGCTGGCGAGAGGGCCCCATGGCAACATGGCCTGCAGGGGCTCCTTTTATTAGCTTGGCACATTCATGGACCATCCTAAGAGGGCAATACATGTTGGGAGGGACCCACATGTTAAAGGGGAAATACACATGGGAGGGTCAAACATCACACTCTTTTTTCATAAGGAACAAACAAACAAATGTTGCTGAAACATAAATGACCCCTCCTCCCCCATTACAGAACGACAATACGTATACCGCTTGGGAATTGGAGGGTAGACCACTAGTAGAATATGCCACTGCTACACACATAGGGACTTGTATAGTTACAGACCTAAAACACATATCAACACACTGTAAGCATAACCAGCGGGTGACAATCATGGTTGGCGAACCGCCAGTGGAATGTTGGCAGTTCTAACACATTTTACAAGACCCTTTATTAACCTGGGGTAAGTGAAACTTCATAATAAACACAAATCAAGTCAGCGGGAAATGTATAAGTTCACTTTAAAGACCTAGTCCTACCATTATGGAAATGGACACAGTACTGCCGGTCATAAAGTAGATCACCATACAACAATTAATATATACTAAAAAATGACATGTTTATTAAATTTCATTTCGATTTATTTCAATGTGTTAAAACACAGAATTAAATAGCTTACAAAAACCTGCAATGCATAAGGTTATATCCTATAATTTAAGAAAATACATCAATCTGAATAGATTCCCACAAATGAAAAGAACAGGAGTGACTGGGGGGTATCCATGGGTGAATGAAGGGGATCACTCAACCGGGGAAGCCCGCAGAGACTCAGGAAATATTCAAATGTGCAAACTGCAAATGGATGTCAACAGCACATTCTTAAACAATACAAAGAAATCAAAATAAACTCAATTATAATGATAATCAAACAAGAGGACCAATTGAACAAAAACTCAAAACCAGAGTAAAAACACATCTAAAAGACATATACATAAGAGTACACGAAGATGTATATACGAATTATGGATGCTGTGTGTCAACTACTGCGATGTCATGCAAAAAAAAACAACAATAATCAAACGAGCATGGCATCATGAAGGATAAAGTAGTTTCGAAGGAAGAAGTGCATCTTGCAAGAAGGTGCAGATGGAATCGATCTTCATCAGGACGGAGCATTCCCATAAATTCAATCTTTTTTGAGTCGTTAAACTGCATCATAATGAACGTGCTCAGGTTAAGAAAAACATTCGCATCTGTAATAAAACATATTATGTTAATATTGCCTACAGTGAGAATGTTGCAAAATACAGCAGCAAAGGAAACAAAATAACATCATAAGTGACAAAGTTAAAAATGGTTAAAAAGTATGGTGGTGCACAGAAATGAACGGACTGGGCTATGTCCAGATACCCAGGTTAAATCACGTCATGTGAACTGGTGGGGAGAAAAGGTAATTACCATGATCTCTACCCTATCTGGGGCTGCTTTCAGGATCCTGTCAAAGAGTCCAGGAAAATAGCAGCTCAGCCACGCCACGATAAGATCTCATAAAAATCAGATCTGTAAAACAAAGTGTCACAACACAACTCAAATTAAGGATTGCCTAGAGTCTTCGACTGCCGAAACATAATTCCAAAAAAGGGAAGAGAAAGACAATAAAAACAAACAGGTCCACTGGTCCAAAGAAAGTCAATCGGACCAGAAGTTCAACAAATGATAGGTTCACATGGAACCAGTATATAAACAAAACGAAGCTGTAACACTAGACAGCCCAATATCTAAAGAGAAGCACAAAACTCACCTCCATATTTGGTCAAGTGTGCTAATGTTCAACAGCTCGCAATGCCAGCAACTCTCTCAAACATGGTGCTGAAGTGTGGCCTGAGATTTAATTAATCCATATATAAACGGTAAACGGCATCTCTAAGGTTCCAAACACCTACAATGTAGCCTAATAAAAATGAATAATCGAACAAAAAAGAAAGGGGACACAATGAAAAAAGTCCGTTAAGTACATAAATGCTCAAAAGCTAATTGCCCAGATCGAGCAATCAGCTCTGGCATATGCAAGATAGTAAAATGGCATATCGGAGGGTGTACAAAAGTGGATCAAACCCGCTGCCTCACCGAAACGTGGAATTAGCCAATACAAGGGCTAAATGCAACATAGAAATTACCAACTCAATCAAGTGCATATTAGCCAGGCTAGCGGTAGCCCGAATGCGTGGCCGTGAAAGCAACCCGCCGGCCCAGTGTAAAGACACCAATGCCACAATAACAGCAGCACCAAGCTCCATTCACTCCACGCTCCGCGTTAAACAAAATGTCATATCTAGCTAAAAACCACCGCCGGCTTACCTCGTCATACAGATGCTGGCGCAAACCTTTCTCTCACACGGAGGAAACCGGAAATCCCGGAACCGCGACTGTGCGGTAGATCTTAGTCTAGATATACGTTGTCAATGTGTAATGCGCCTCAGATAGAACGGCGCGCATAGGAGGAGCAACGGAGCGCCGTGTAGCGCAACTTGATGGTTGTCTTAGTCAAGAATGTAGTCCTAATAGCGCTGAAGCGAATGCGGGTGTCGGGATGGCTCAAAATGAAATAAAATGCACTACCATATTGGATCGTGCTACCAAGCAAAAATAAAAATAAATATAAATATAAATAATAATAAAAAAGAAAAAAGAGAAAGGAACAGAAACAATCTGCAAAAAGGAAATGAATAATAATACTACAATAAAAACTCTTGAACGGTCCCCAGAATGGTAAAAAAGAGGGTTGTTGGATAGGCTTACTGGCCAAATTAATAAATGGTTAAGAAAAATCTAAAAGGTCAATAAAAAGGAAACTATTAATTAAATTAATTAAATGCAGATTGCCATTCTTCCTGGGCATTCAAACCTAAGGTGTGACTTTGGGTGTTGTAAATCCACCATTGTTCTCGTAAAGCAAGTCTGTTGGCTGTAGCATATTGATTTGGACCCACGACACGTTCCAAACACCACCATCGTAGATCCTCACAATTGTGGAGATGCTCTATGAAGTGGGCAACCAATGGAGAGGAAAGATTACGTGTCCTAATTCTAGACTTGTGCTCTGTGATTCTGGGTATGATGGGCCTAGAAGTTTTGCCTATGTAATTTTTTTCACATGGGCAAGTGGCAGCATAGATGACGTTTTTTGAATTGCATGTCGTGTGGTTTTTAAGTTTCCATGACCTATAGTTTATAGTGACTGTGTTGGTGGCAGAAGTGGAACTGCAGTTGCAACATTGCCCACACGGATAGTGGCCCGTGAACTTTTCCATCCCCCATATCTCTGTAATAGTTTTCGCAGGTTGCAGGGCCTGGGATCTATCAGCTCGTGAGAGCCAACTCTTAAGATTCCTACCCTTTTAAAGGCGTACATGAGGTGTTCCAAATCTGGCATATTCATTTGCAATAGATGCCAGTGTTTTCCAATCGCTTTCTTAATTTTAGCATGGTGTGTGTTATAGGTCATAGCACACACCATGCGTGATTTGTTGGAATCGTTACGAGTATTCTTAGCTAGCAATACTTCTCGATGTTGATGTCTCGCCCTTTTACGTGATTGCCTTAATATATGGGAAGGATAGCCTCTCCGGGATAGTCGTTCTTCTATAATGCTGGCCTGCAGCATGAAATCTTTCTTTTCAGTACAATTCCGTCTGGCTCGTAGAAACTGTCCATATGGAATGCTTTCTCTTAGAGACTGGGGATGGAAACTGTCAAAGTGCAGGATGGTATTGCGATCCGTGGTTTTTCTATACAGGTCAACCAAGATGGCTCCATCTTTAGTTTTTAACCGGAGATCCAAAATAGATGTATTACTGGAAGACATAGTAAACCGGAGATGGTCGTTCTGGGAATTAATCCATGTTAAAAATTCATCATGGTCCCGCTCTCCCTTGGTTTTGTTCCAGATGATAATAATATCATCTATGTATCTCTTATAGAAAGTAATCGATTGCAGAAATGGATTGGAGTCATCGAAAATGGAGACCTTTTCAAAAGCCCACATAAATAGGGTCGCATAATTCGGGGCAAATGCGGCACCCATCGCAGTACCCTTTACTTGCAAATAAAAGTTTTCCTTGAACCTGAAGTAATTTTTAGACAGAGCAATTTCAAGTAAATCCACAATGAATTCACTTGGGACCAGTTGAGGGTCACTTCTAAGGTCTAAGAAGAACTTAATAATCGGCAATGATTCCGCTTGGGGGATATTAGAATATAAAGACTCCACGTCCAAAGTTATAAAGAGATTATTGATGGCATCAAACGGTAAACCTTCAAGATGAATATTGGCACCAGTGGTATCTGCCAAATAAGTAGGCGTCTCCGCAGCCAAAGGTTTGAGAAAGTGGTCGATGTACTTACCCAATGGTTCTAAAATAGACCCGCAGAGAGACACTACGAACCCTCAGGTATCTGAGCGCTGCTTATTACCCACGGTGTGTGGTGCTCATTTATCGACCTCGGAAGGATGAAACGCTGAGTTTGGCGCTGCCGGGATTCGAACCTGCATTCGCAGGCTCTGCACTGATGTCAAAGCGAGCGCTCTACTCGCTCGGCCACTTGACCGGCCACTTGACCTTTACCCATATTAAAGGTAGAACACTTGACTGGGTAGCTGGCTCCAATTGCAATATCAAGGTCCTTAACAATACCCCCTGTCTATGGTCCGACCATCACATTATAACTTTCAACATTGAAGCCACACCACGAATCCCGTCACCATTAGCCCCAGCACTCCCAACTAGAAGCAAAAAAGATATAACCAAGGAGAAACTCCTCCCATTGTTACTCCCGTCCCTTAACACAGCCACCAACTCTTACTCTGATCCAACCTCACTAGCACACACCTACAACCAAACAATGCGAACTGCCATTGATTGTATAGCACCTCTCAAACTTAGAAAGGCTAAACCTCAAGCTTATCTTAATTCATGGTTCACACCACAGTTAAGATTGCTCCGCAAAGCTAAACGCTGTGCTGAAAATCGATGGAAAAGCCACCCCTCAGACGAGCATAAAGACAGTTTCCTTCTAGCCTCACTCTCCTACAAAGATGCCATCATCACGGCAAAAAAGGAATCTTTCAACAACTGCATTATTCAAGCCGACTCGAACACCAAGGAACTCTTTAAAATCCTAAGAGAGCTTGAAACTCCAGTCGCCCCCCCTGACACATGCGTGAAAGATAGTAAATGGTGTGCCAACATCCAAGCAGCCTTACTAAATAAAATCTCCACACTACAAGACAAAATCAAAGATAAACAGGACAGCCTGAAGCGCGATAACCACGCTCCTTCCCTCACTAAGGCCCCCTTGCCAGACTCTACCAACATCACACCATTCGCATTCTCTCCGCTTACCGTGGCAGAGGTAGAAAATATAATTCTTAGAATTAAGCCAACTAACTGCCAAGGTGACCCGTGCCCAGCCCCTACTATCAAGGACTCAGCGCATGAGTTGGCCCCATTCATCACGGCCTTCATCAACTCTTCCTTTCAAACAGGTATTGTCCCGGACAATCTGAAGGACGCTTGGGTTATCCCACTGCTTAAAAAACCTTCCCTAGACCCTAACATTCCCACTAACTTCCGACCTATCACCACTGTACCATTTCTGCTCAAGATCCTAGACCGTGCCGCATACTTTCAGATCCAAAATTACTTGGAAACTAATAACTTGCTAGGTCTACGACAATCTGGTTTCCGCCCCAGACACGGGACAGAGACCGCATTATTAGACCTTAAAACTCAAATCGAGGATCTAAAGGATCAAGGCAAACTAGCAATGCTACTACTTCTCGACCTTTCAGCCGCATTCGATCTGGTCAACCATCAGATCCTGTGCGAGCACCTCCATTCAGCTGCCAACTTATCTTCCTCGGCTGCGGCTTGGATCAAATCTTTCCTGAGCAACAGATCCATGAGAGTCTTTGCCCCATCCGCAGCCGCGGACCCTTCCCCGATTCACTGTGGCGTTCCTCAGGGATCTTGTGTGTCACCTACACTCTATAACATTTTCACGAAACCTCTCTTTGATGTGCTTGACTATCTGGGTGTCTCCTATACTAACTATGCGGACGACACCCAGATACTCATCCCCATCACTGGTGATTATCTAGGTGACACCAAGGCCCTTAACGACGTCTACTTGGTCATCCAAGCCTGGATGGCCCAACATCAGTTGTGCTTGAATGATGACAAGACGGAGCTCCTGATCTTGGGCACTGCACAACGCCTGAGCAGACTAGAGCCGTCCTATCAGTCATTCAACATAGATGGTAATATCATTCGTGTCTCAAAAGATACCAAAACGTTAGGTTTCTTCCTTGATGCCACACTCTCATTAACCCGACAAACTAATGCTGTCAGATCTGCGTCTGCATACACATGCAAACTTATCGCAGCTTGCAGACCATTCCTCACTACGTCTAACAGCGTTACGCTAGCGAGAACCCTTATTATGGCTAAAATTGATTATTGCAGTGCTCTTTATCTTGGCACCAGCCAAGAGAACCTGAACAGACTTCAAACGACACAAAACAACGCCATTCGTGCCGCTTTAAACATTCCCCGACACCACCACATCACAGAAACCAGAAGTAAGTTAAATTGGCTACCTGTCAAACAGAGAATTTCACTCAAAACACTCGCCCTTACGCACAAATGCCTAGCCAACAAAGCCCCGATCTACCTTGGTAGTCGACTGTCGCGCCACTCTACCTCCCGACCTCTAAGAACAGCCCAATCCCACTGTCTAGCGATCCCCAGATTTAAATTGCAAAAAGCAGGGGGCTCAAGTTTCCCCGTTTTAGCTTCCAAGTTATGGAACTCCCTCCCTGTTTCAATTAGAGTGGAAGACTCTTTCAATACCTTCAAAGCCAATACTAGATCTTGGCTTTTCAACCAGCTTTAAGGCCGGCTTCGCGTTTCTTCCTGACCTACCCTGACTTGCCGACCGCTACTATCACCTATCGGCACTGAAACTACTGTACATATGTATATAAGATCCTCTTGTAAATGTATATAATGATTCTCTGTTATACCTGCATATCTGTAACCTTTTACAAATTGCGCCCTGATGCCTCCGGGCCTGCTGGTTTGCGCGTTATAAATAAATAAATACAAATACAAATACACTATGGGCCTACCTGGGGGATTCTGCATATTCTTATGAATTTTCAAAAGAATGTAGGACAACGGGGCTCGAGTGCCTTTTTCTGTAAGGTATAGACATTCTTTAGTACTCAGAAACTCTGCGTCTTTAGCCCATGTAACTAGAGCTAAGATTTCTTTTTTGATGCTCTCTGTAGGGTCCCCTCTGAGTTTAAGATAAAAATTGGTGTTATTTAATTGTCTTAGTACCTCAGTATCGTAGAATAGGGCATCACAAACCACTATCTCCAATCCATTTCTGCAATCGATTACTTTCTATAAGAGATACATAGATGATATTTTTATCATCTGGGACAAAACCAAGGGAGAGCGGGGCCATGATGAATTTTTAACATGGATTAATTCCCAGAACGACCATCTCCGGTTTACTATGTCTTCCAGTAATACATCTATTCCATTTTTGGATCTCCGGTTAAAAACTAAAGATGGAGCCATCTTGGTTGACCTGTATAGAAAAACCACGGATCGCAATACCATCCTGCACTTTGACAGTTTCCATCCCCAGTCTCTAAGAGAAAGCACTCCATATGGACAGTTTCTACGAGCCAGACGGAATTGTACTGAAAAGAAAGATTTCATGCTGCAGGCCAGCATTATAGAAGAACGACTATCCCGGAGAGGCTATCCTTCCCATATATTAAGGCAATCACGTAAAAGGGCGAGACATCAACATCGAGAAGTATTGCTAGCTAAGAATACTCGTAACGATTCCAACAAATCGCGCATGGTGTGTGCTATGACCTATAACACACATCATGCTAAAATTACGAAAGCGATTGGAAAACTCTGGCATCTATTGCAAATGAATATGCCAGATTTGGAACACCCCATGTACGCCTTTAAAAAGGGTAGGAATCTTAAGAGTTGGCTCTCACGAGCTGATAGATCCCAGGCCCTGCAACCTGCGAAAACTATTACAGAGATATGGGGGATGGAAAAGTTCACGGGCCACTATCCGTGTGGGCAATGTTGCAACTGCAGTTCCACTTCTGCCACCAACACGGTCACTATAAACTATAGGTCATGGAAACTTAAAAACCACACGACATGCAATTCAAAAAACGTCATCTATGCTGCCACTTGCCCATGTGAAAAAAATTACATAGGCAAAACTTCTAGGCCCATCAAACCCAGAATCACAGAGCACAAGTCTAGAATTAGGACACGTAATCTTTCCTCTCCATTGGTTGCCCACGTCATAGAGCATCTCCACAATTGTGAGGATCTACGATGGTGGTGTTTGGAACGTGTCGTGGGTCCAAATCAATATGCTACAGCCAACAGACTTGCTTTACGAGAACAATGGTGGATTTACAACACCCAAAGTCACACCTTAGGTTTGAATGCCCAGGAAGAATGGCAATCTGCTTTTAATTAATTTAATTAATAGTTTCCTTTTTATTGACCTTTTAGATTTTTCTTAACCATTTATTAATTTGGCCAGTAAGCCTATCCAACAACCCTCTTTTTACCATTCTGGGGACCGTTCAAGAGTTTTTCTTGTAGTATTATTATTCATTTCCTTTTTGCAGATTTTTTCTGTTCCTTTCCCTTTTTTCTTTTTTATTATTTATATTTATTTTTATTTTTGCTTGGTAGCACGATCCAATATGGTAGTGCATTTTATTTCATTTTGAGCCATCCCGACACCCGCATTCGCTTTAGCACTATTAGAACTACATTCTTGTCTAAGACAACCATCGAGTTGCGCTACGCGGCGCGCGTTCTATCTGAGGCGCATTACACGTTGACAACGTATATCTAGACTAAGATCTACCGCGCAGTCGCGGTTCCGGGATTTCCGGTTTCCCCCGTGTGAGAGAAAGGTTTGCGCCAGCATCTGTATGACGAGGTAAGCCGGTGGTGGTTTTTAGCTAGATATGACATTTTGTTTAACGCGGAGCGTGGAGTGAATGGAGCTTGGTGCTGCTGTTATTGTGGCATTGGTGTCTTTACACTGGGCCGGCGGGTTGCTTTCACGGCCACGCATTCGGGCTACTGCTAGCCTGGCTAATATGCACTTGATTGAGTTGGTACTTTCTATGTTGCATTTAGCCCTTGTATTGGCTAATTCCACGTTTCGGTGAGGCAGCGGGTTTGATCCACTTTTGTACACCCTCCGATATGCCATTTTGCTATCTTGCATATGCCAGAGCTGACTGCTCGATCTGGGCAATTAGCTTTTGAGCATTTATGTACTTAACAGAGTTTTTTTTGTTGTGTCCCCTCTCTTTTTTGTTTGATTATTCATTTTTATTAGGCTACATTGTAGGCGTTTGGAACCTTAGAGATGCCGTTTACTGGCTACATACGGATTAATTAAATCTCAGGCCACACTTCAGCACCATGTTTGAGAGAGTTGCTGGCATTGCGAGCTGTTGAACATTAGCACAATTGACCAAATATGGAGGTGAGTTTTGTGCTTCTCTTTAGATATTGGGCTGTCTAGTGTTACAGCTTCGTTTTGTTTATATACTGGTTCCATGTGAACCTATCATTTGTTGAACTTCTGGTCAGATTGACTTTCTTTGGACCAGTGGACCTGTTTGTTTTTATTGTCTTTCTCTTCCCTTTTTTGGAATTATGTTTCGGCCGTCGAAGACTCTAGGCAATCCTTAATTTGAGTTGTGTTGTGACACTTTGTTTTACAGATCTGATTTTTATGAGATCTTATCGTGGCGTGGCTGAGCTGCTATTTTCCTGGACTCTTTGACAGGATCCTGAGACCAGCCCCAGATAGGGTAGAGATCATGGTGATTACCTTTTCTCCCCACCAGTTCACATGACGTGCTTTAACCTGGGTATCTGGACATAGCTCTGTCCGTTCATTTCTGTGGACCACCATACTTTTTAACCATTTTTAACTTTGTCACTTATGATGTTATTTTGTTTCCTTTGCTGCTGTATTTTGCAACATTCTCACTGTAGGTAGTATTAACATAATATGTTTTATTACAGATGCGAATGTTTTTGTTAACCTGAGTACGTTCATTATGATGCAGTTTAACGACTCAAAAAAGATTGAATTTATGGGAATGCTCTGTCCTGATGAAGATGGATTCCATCTGCACCTTCTTGCAAGATGCACTTCTTCCATCGAAACTACTTTATCCTTCATTATGCCATGCTTGTTTGATTATTGTTGTTTTTTTTGCATGACATCGCAGTAGTTGACACACAGCATCCATAATTTGTATATACATCTTCATGTACTCTTATGTATATGTCTTTTAGATGTGTTTTTACTCTGGTTTTGAGTTTTTGTTCAATTGGTCCTCTTGTTTGATTATCATTATAATTGAGTTTATTTTGATTTCTTTGTATTGTTTAAGAATGTGCTGTTGACATCCATTTGCAGTTTGCACATTTTAATATTTCCTGAGTCTCTGCGGGCTTCCCCGGTTGAGTGATCCCCTTCATTCACCCATGGATACCCCCCAGTCACTCCTGTTCTTTTCATTTGTGGGAATTTATTCAGATTGATTTTTTTTCTGTTGATATATATGTATATTTTTCTGAGGTTTACAATTGGCATTAGCACTTTACCACAGTATGCACTGTATTTTCTTAAATTATATGATATAACCTTATGCATTGCAGGTTTTTGTAAGCTATTTATTCTATTTAATTCTGTGTTTTAACACATTGAAATAAATCTAAATGAAATTTAATAAACATGTCATTTTTTAGTATATATTAATTGTTGTATGGTGATCTACTTTGACCGGCAGTACTGTGTCCATTTCCATAATGGTAGGACTAGGTCTTTAAAGTGAACTTATACATTTCCCGCTGACTTGATTTCTGTTTATTATGATTGTGCTTCCTCACGGTCAGCGAAGTAGGGATACCCATCCACTGTTTTTTGTAAGTGAAACTTCAAACACTGAATGACGCCATCGCTAGCTGCTGGCACCATTTAGGGCATGCCTACAAACTGTGCGAGCACAGCTTCACATCCATTTAACTGAGACCACTTTAAGCACATCATCTACATGCAGGCTCACAGCATCTAAACACATGTTTACTGCGCCTTCTCTGGGTACTTGCCAGATTGCAGGAGACCAGTTCACTTTGCTTCAGTGTCCGTTCAGGATAGTCACTACCACGGGTCCAGGTCCGTTGATGGTACAGTTCAAAGGCTGGCAAATCACCTGGTGGTGGATGCCCCTGGGGCCGCCTGCAGAACCCCACCGTGGCCACACAAGTACCCTCTTCACTGAGAGCCGCGGCCAGGGAGGATCCGACGGCAGGAGTGCCTTGCATGCCACACTCTCATCTCCCCTTTTAACCCCGTGGCGATGGATGCCACTTCCTCCTCTCTTCCATGGAATGCTGCAGTGGCTGCAGGGCCCCAACTCACTGCCTCGTCAAAAGAAAAACCTTCTCCTTGACCAGGATGGGAGAACAGGGGATAGGCTCCTCGCAGAGTCCTTATCTTGTTGCCATTGTTGTGGGAGGGGGGGGGGCTATTGGCATCAAGCCGGCCCCCGTAGACCCAGTGCCTCAGGGGTTTGCCTGGGAACACCCGGTCTTAGATCAGGGGCAGGGCGGACCCTACCCGGCACGTGAGGACCCTTTCCACCTTGCTGGCGAGAGGGCCCCATGGCAACATAGCCTGCAGGGGCTCCGTTTATTAGCTGGGGCCATGACACGACACAGTCATGGCACATCTTAAAAGGGCAATACTCTTTGGGAGGGACCCACATCTTAAAGGAGCAATACACATGGGAGGGTCATGCATCACACGCTTAACCATAGACTTTGCTTCACCGTCCTTCTCTAGTAGACCAAACATGCACCGATTTATTAAGTCTCTCCATGTTTTCAAAATCATCCATCTGTAGTTTCATCTAATTCCTCTGTCTTTCCAGTGCTGAAAGACGGCCCTCCAACTGGGTTTCCAGCACATCCACTGTGGTCTGGGCGGGCTCCAGTCCCACCAACCTCTCCTCCAAGTTTTCCATCTTCCTATCCATCCCATCCAACCTGGACCCAGGATCAGCACAAATTCCCTTCAGTTCCCCCATAATAGTCAAGATGTCGCTCTTCTTTGCCCCCGGTTCTGCCGTCACCACTAGCAGGGTTTGCAGGTCTCCTCGTTAGCAGCAGAACCCCTCTGCATGTCTTGCCTTTTTGTAAAGCACCTTTCCAGCTCATCTGAGCTTTCACAGGCCGCACAACCCTCCAAAGGCCCCCTCACGTCACCAGACCGAAATGCCCAGTCAGCCAACAGGGAAGAAGTAGTTGCAGCAGGCCTCCCACTGCAAACAAGAAGAGTGCATAACCAATTGTGCTCTTTGGGACACAGGGAGCAGGCTAAAGCATGACATTCCTCCAATGCATGGCAACCCACACTTGCAATCTTCCAACATTCTTTCAGTCAGAGGCCTCTCCTTGGCTGTAAGGAATGTGATCAAGAACCATGAGCACCTTACAAAATCCCCAGGCTTCGGGGTCTTGCCAATGTCCCTTAAAACTTCCAGGCTGGGGAATCCCCAAGCTGAATGACTCCAGCAAGGCCTCTGCTCCTCCAGCCAGTCATCAGCGTCTCCATGGGAGCCCCACAGAGGTCTCAGGCAGACACAATTATCCCTGGCTCCCTCTCAGATAGTAGGGCTATAATGGCCATCCTACACGCCAGCTTCATAGTCGGTGTAGCTCTGCACGCCGCTCATCTCAATGCTCAACGGGGGGCGGGGTGGGTCCAGTGCTTCATACACACTGAATCATAGTGTGTCGGGCCGTCTAGCCCACACAACCAACAATGAAGGGGGGCAGTGCACAGCTTCCCGGGGCTGCAGCCACCTTGTTTGCACCCGCTGGTGACCTCGGCACACTGCCTTTTATTCGATTAAAGCTTTTGCACTGAGCTGGGACTTGACTTCATATCACCAGATATGATAACCCTGGAGTAAGACTACTGTGTTGTGGCTTATAGCGTAACCTGTGGGTGTCCTTCCTGTGAGTGATGTGGATTTGTAACATCTGTGGTGTCCCCCATGGTGCAAGTATAAAGCTAGGCTGTATCTATGTCAGCATGGAGAGTGCATGCAGTTTCAGAGTGGGGAGTAAGGTGTGTGGTATGACTATGTAGCTCATTGCTTTTATGGTTGGAGGAATTGTCTGTCCGGATTAAGTCTTCACACTCTTTCACTACTTTATATCACCAGCTATTCAGCCTGTGCCCGAAAGGGACAGTGGGTCATCCCAACAGGGAAGTATTCACAATGCTTACTATACTCTGGGTACTTGATGGAACTAAGCAGAGTATTCTTAGGATAGAGGGTAGTCACAAAGATGCCTTCTGTGAGGGTAGACTCCCCACGCGATATACAGTGAAAAGGTTGCCAAGAAAATGTCTCCAGGGGGTGTCATGTACTAAAATGTTCACCCTGACTAAAATCAAACACTTACCCAAATATTCTAGGACTGGAGTTTACAGTGATAAATAATGCCAGTCCTAAAATATTTGTGAAAAGTATTTTAGGGGTCAGGAAAAGAAATCTCCACACTGATAACATTTTTCACATAGAACCTCCCCGAACACTGGAGGGGGGAGGTTTGTGGCAACTCAAGGGAGCAGTCCCTGCCTTGCCTTAAGGATCAGTCTCACTAGCGATGGTCTGAGGATTCTCTATTCTACCTCCATCGGGTCCTGCTACCTCTGGCTCCTAGGTCACTTGGACATCCCTGTGTCTGTCCTCAAGGCAAGGCAGTGTTCTCTCCCATCCCACCACTGCCATTTTACTGCATTTTAACATGATCGATGTGGGGCCGTTGGAAGGGCAGGGGACAAAACAGGGGGTAGGCAAGTAAAGGGAAAAGGGCGGTAGTGTAGGTAGTAGAGTGGGGGCCTGGTGGCTGCGCCCTCCCCTTTTGAAGATCTGAAGTCAAATACTGTACAACATACCGTGCAGTGAAATGAGGTAGATCTGGTTAGACAGGGAGCCTTGTCACAGATGTCCTAAAGAAAACATATGCCATAGTGATTCTAATGCCATAGTACAGCCGCCCATTAAATTGGTCTGGATTCTGTTTCTGCTTGTAATGGAATCACAGTGGTTGAAGGGAGTTATACCCTAATTGAGTTCAGTGACATTAAGAAGCCTTAGGATTATTAAAACCACTTGCTTGGTATGTTGGCACTAACTTGTTTTCTACTTCAGATTAGACAGGATCACATTTACAATCACTGTACTTTCATCGTTTTTAACTATTGTTCACTAATGGAAATTGATCTAATATTACCTTTTGCAAAAACGTGTTATGTAATATTATATTTAATAATATGTTTTGTTTTCATGTCATTATGCATTTGGATATTATGCTTTTCATTTCAATCACTTGTTGCCATTTGTCTGATGATGCTAAATTATAATTGAGTGAACAAATGTATTGTGTATTTACAGACTAATCTTGGATGAAACAGCCCTGTATTTATCAGACAAGTGTAATTCTGTTGCTGTGAACCTCAACCGAGGTAAGAGAAACTCATTCAGTCAAGAGAATGCTAGAATGGGCCTCAAGCAATGTAAGCGCTGATGCAAAATACCAAACACCCTGTACCTATCACTATAATGTTTTTATGGTTACTATGATTTTGCAATAATGCTATATTAATATAATGGTCACATTTTAGTATTTGACATGTCTATTATGTGTGTTAAAATATGATTTATATGTTATGTATTAAAGGTAATCAGCAGAAAATAATGCCTAATAAGGGGAGCAAATAAAATGTTTTATTCCGATACAACACCCCTGTGTGTGCTCTGGCACCTTTCTGCTTGATGCTTTCTGAAAGCTGCGGTGGGTCCATGCATGCCAATATGGAGCAGAGACGCCCTGTACCTCATCCACTTTACAAGCAGCCGCAGAGGGGTAATCCACTATCACATGCTGTTCTACCTCTACAATGAATATATTTACTTTATTGTTGATTAATATGGCACCATTTGTAAGAAGAGATTGCTTTGTGGCACCCCAACAGTTAATAGAAGGAAGAAGAAGAACATGTTAAGGGAGGAAAGGGGGAAGACAAGACAACGGAAGGATACAACAGTCTGATTATTATTGTGGTATTTATTGAGTGCAGACCTAGCTTTGGGAAGCAATGGAGGGGTTTTCTAATTCATAGAGACAAGTACACAGCGAGGGAAGCGGGTAACAAGTCATCAATACAAGGGAGCTGGAATGGGGGGTGGGTAGGATAGGCTTAGACAGAGAAGGCCTGTCTTCTGTGTCTTTCCTGCCTTCGCCAGAGGAGTTGAAGTCTGCACGTACATGTCCTTGCTTCGGGTGGATTAGAGTCCTCTGGAGATGCCAAGCTTCTCAGCAAGGTAGCTTGGGGACTTGAGGGTGATGGCCTTGTAGATGATGCAGCAGGATTTGAAGATGATGTATGCTTGCAGCAGGAGTTAGTGCAGTTATGCAGTTAGATGAATGCTGAGGTGATGTGGTCAAATTTGCTGAATCATTTGCTGCCTTATGCTGTAGCATGCAGGACACATGTCCGATATGCCAGGGTGGTAGCCAGAAGGACTTCCAGGAGGACATTGCCACCATCCAGGTAGTAGACTGTCAAGGCTTGAACAGCAGATCTGAAGTTGTTTGCGGTAATGAAAGGTTTCATTTTCCGCTGAAGGGAACATTGGTATCAAGCTGCCTTAGTTGGTATGTGCTACTTGAAGGAGAGGTGTCTGTCGGAGTCGAACCCAAGGAACTTGACGCTGGTAGTCAGCTATGATGTGAAGCCTTCAAAGTTCACTCCAGATAGCTAGGTCTGAATGTCAGAGTGTTTATGTTGTTGGTCAGAAGTAGGAATTCAATCTGGGAGAGGTTTTTTATTAATATAAATCGCAGGGCAATGTATGAATCCAATGGAATCATCACTGATTCCCCGGCGGTAACCTCCTCCCATGTGGCCAGGGGATGACAGCCGCTACCTGATCCTGACCCTGGGGGCGGCTTTATGAAAAATGTGGAAAACCGATGCAGACAGATCCCTAAATTCAGCAGCAAGGTGTCGGGCAGAAATCGAGGACACAGATCAGGAAGGCAGAAGAGGACCAGGGTCAAGGAAGATGAATGAAGGTGGAGATTGAGACACCAGAAAGGACAAACAGAAGAAATAAAAAAATGTTAAGCCTACCTGAAAGCTGAAGCATTGCAACATGAGGAATCGGGCATAAATGCTAGAACAAGAGCTGCCATCTTGAACGTTGCTGCCCTGCATGGTAATAGCTAGACCACTACTCTGCATTGGCAGCGGAACACATACTGGGTGCCTGCAAGCCCCTGCTAGAGGTGAACTGTGACAGCCATAGTGGTTGATGTTGGTTGCTAGGGTGGTGTTGAGTTCTTGGAGAAGTAAGTCTCAGTCCCGGTTTCTCTGAGTTGATCTGCCCATCTGAGGTAGCGGTTGGCAAGGTTGTCTGTGAGAGCTTCTACTGGGAAGTTTTTGAGTTATCCGAAAGCTTGCTTGCTGGTTTCCAGTGGGTGTGCTTGACTGGGGTATTGTGACCCATGTCAAAGGGGATTTCCACATGATCCAACCAGTTGAACGGGACTAGAGAGCCTGGGACAGAGGGTGGACAGTACAGTGATGATATGGTCCATCTATTAACTTTTCTGTGCATTGGGTCTTTCGTGTGCTGTTTTAGGTTCAGAATTTCGATTAGTCAGTGCAGATCTTCTTTCATGGACTTGGTTGCTGAATTGTAATGGATGTTAAAACCACAGAAGATGATGTCATGTGTGAGCGACATGCTGGTGACTAAGCATGTCAATTCTCAGATGGTGTTGTGCTTGAGTGGTTTGTAGATCAAGTGGCAGTTGTAAGGAAGGCATGGCATCAACAGTACGACAGACACAACTGACCACAGTTCAAGGGCGTTTATTGAACTTCAATAAGGGATTGAGAAACGCCTATCTAATCCTAAATCTACAGATGGGAGCAAGCTACAACCATCAAATAATTATAATGTAGTCCTAGTGGAGTCTTGTCAAATTAAAAGGGCCTATACTAAAAAAAAAATATTTCCAATCCTTACTACTAATTTACAAATAATGTGGAGTGATGTTCATGAAAAAGAAAGAGGTGTTCACAAAATGATAAGGCAGGATGTTCGGGCCGTTGGCCTCCCTTTCCCACATTTTCAGCACTGGAGAAGGCGGTTCACTCAAGCAAAGCACACACTCTGGCTTCTGCGGCACGAGGATACAGTTCCATTTACACAGTTCAAGACCTTCTGTGTCCAGGCCTCTTTACTTTTTGTAAGTCTCTTAGTTTAGTTTAGTTTACTCAGAGGGCCTGCTATACAAATAAAACATGAAAACATTATTTTCCTTTTTCCAGTATTCAATTGGGGTGTTGTCCTTGGATCCCCCTCTTCCGGGCCAGATCCTTTTCAAGCTAAGTTCAGATAATTTGTTCTCGGGTGACTCACGGTTCACCCAGAATCCCCCTCAGCCTGGCTCAGATCCATGTCTCCCTCAGCCGGGCTCAGACCAATTGTGATGTACTAAAAAGTCCAATGACTGTCAAGATGCAGCAGAAACTACACATGAGGTTCCCCTTGGTCCCTCATAGAGTAACAGGCAATAAAGATTTGGGTGTGTAGTTATACTGCAGAAACAGACGTATTGTTCCAATATTCAATACTCTAAAATTAGTTTTGAGTCCCAACACATAGTCAACATTTTTTTTTTAGATGTAGCCATCCAATATGTGTTTGGTGGTTTATTCTTTGCACAGCCAACACGTGTTTCGACCAAACGGTCGTTCTCAATGCTGTTATAGATATAGTTGCAACAATTGAATTGTTCTCAACAAGAAAATATACAATTGTTGGTATGTGATAATTATAAACATCAAAATCATAAGTGATGCATAATTAACCAAAATACAATTGTACATGTTACAAGGGTATTCAGTGCAAAAATGCATTATAAGTAACAACAAAAGGGTATACATACCCATGATCAGGCAAGAACAATCATGGAGGGCGGGAGCAGTTACGGGGGAATAAGATGTAAAAACTCTTAGCACAAGATCATAATTCAATTGACATCATGTTAGTGAAATTCTCACTTTGTTAGAATAGTTCATTTTCAATATTCATGTTATGTTCTATGTTCTGATTGCATCCAATAAGATTATTTAGGGTGATAGTGAGTTAGAGAATACCTTTATACTTGTGCATTGGTGAGACCCATTACCAAGGATTAAGTGTTCCATTTGTGCATGTTAAAGATCATGCAGTTTGGGAAAGCTAATAACTCCCCAAATAATTCTGGGGATGAATCCTACAAAAGTTAGACATAAAATGGGAGGAAATTCTAAATAAACAAGTGATATGCTGAAACTCGACAATACCAACAAATTAGTACAAACACCAAGGAAATGTATAGATATCATTACACAATATTCCACTGATGCACACAAGCTATACAATATTGTACATCGACACTGGGATCTTCTGAAATTGGATAATGATATCCTGCCCTTTCTCAGTGACAAACCATCCTTTGTATATACGAAAGTACAATCTTTGAAAAACAGACTTTGCCCTTCACATATTGTTACTTCTAAATCCAAAGGATCAGAGTGATTGAAAACAGCGAAGGGTTTCTATAAATGTGGAACCTGCACTGTTTGTAAGCATGCATACTCGGACTGTAGAGAATTCACTACACAGCTAGACATTAAAACAATGATCACTGACTTTATCAACTGTAGGACCAAGTTTGTTGTCTATGCAATTCTGTGTCTGCCTGAAGGTATATGTATGCAGTACCATCAGGCAGCTACGCATTCATTCGAGAACACCTTAGTTGAAATAGGATGGGGAAAAGGTGTTATTAGGAAGGGGATAGCCTGTCTCACCCTCCGGTGTCCCACTTCCACTCCCTGAGGACCCCTCATCCCGGTGATCCTCCTGCACTGGTCCACCCCCAGGAACTGGATCCAAGATCATTGGCCGTGTCCTGGCCACCTGGATGACAGATCCCCGGGGACTAGCGGGTGAGACACCTCCTGGTTTCTCACACAGGTGACTGCGTCTATTGAGGACGGCAAGAAGTGGCAGGTGTTGAGGCGAATCCAACACTCAGCAATAATCCAATCAGTAGGAGGTTGGTAAGCATCTTTAATGTCAGCAAAGCAGCATGTAGACCTCAGCAGAACAGGACACCACGAAAAATATCGATCCCAGTGTTCGGATTGAATATGGTACAGTAACACCCCTTGCCTGGCTTACACTGCTATCATACCATCATATTTCATGGTCTTCTATGGAAGAGGTGTGCCAGGCAACTGTTGATGGCAATAATATAAGATGTTCTCTTTTTCCCTATTTTACAGGTTTCTCATACTACAGTACATGAATTAAACTACCTTCTTACATCAGGGTGAGCACACCTTGCAACATGGAGCTGACGTATTCCAACACATTTTAAACAAGTCTGCAGGATCCAGTTCAAACAACAATTCTCACAGGGCTCGGGCAGTGCCTGACCCGCTTAGTGCTGGCAATTCTAGGCACAGTGAGGCCGTCTCGCTGAGCGAGGCAGTGTTCTACATTTTGCTTGTCTAAGCCAGAATGGAAATACGCAAGAAGCGAGCAGCCTATAAATTGTGCTCCCCTCTTTTTATTACTGAGGCTTCTCTTGCTTAGGACATGCACACAGATTCACAGGATTATGTCTGTGTGTGACATATCAGTAGAATTCAGTATGGCAGATGTTCTCGAGGTGTGAATTTTAGCAAGTAGGGATATCAAATTATTGAAATGAATAGCAACATGTTAGAGTTTCCACCACACTGCCCTCCTATGAGACTTTCACTCCAGTCTCACCCATTTACAAGACTCAAGGGTGTGTATGTCGCACAATTGTACTTCTCCAGCATGGGGTCTAGCATGGATTCACATGCTCATGAATATTCCCAGCTGTCATGCTGGCAATCCTCAGTAAGAAAAAGAAAGCGGTCTTGCTTTAAATGCTTGAACACTGCCTTTCTCTCATTAACCAACTACAGGAGACTGGGTCATACTGCACCCATCCAATGACAATCGTCTCCCTCAGTCCCGCCCCTGGTGGCCATCTTCGGATTTGTACCCCATGTTTCGGTGCAGGGAGTCCTTGTGAGTAGCTCTTCAAGCTATTTTTCTTAATTGCTGTTTTTCAACAAAAATAAATCCTACTTTTGTCATAAATCGATCATTCGCTGACTAGCAGTCAATGCTGGTAGTGGCGGACCGTTTCCAGTGAAGATCATCGACTACACCGTGGGATCTACGTGGCTTCCCACGTAGATCCCACGGTGTAGTCGATCTTCACTGGGCCTTCAGTGAGGCCTACTTCGCGCCTCACCATTTTGAAAGAAGGCAAGAAGAGCCTGTTTAGGCTCTGCTCCTGGTGTGGTTTGAGGAGCATCTACGTGGATGACCGGCACACGTGGTTCCTCTATTGTCTGCATCCTGACCATGAGGAAAACCGATGGCAACATTTGCTGAAGTTTCCCAGCCAAGACTAAGAGAGACCATTACCGATGGTTGGTGGCGTGACTTAAGGACAGGCGGCGATGCCGCACAAGCAGAAAGCCCCATCAGCCATGCCTTTGTCCACGACTTGGTATCTTCTGCTTTGAATGAGACGGCAAGACCAAAGGATCTGTTGCGATCGATGGATTTTCTTCCCTGACCAGGTGGCGGTTGGAGGGAGAAGGACGTCGCGACTGGCCCGATCATGATGGTCTACAGGAGTTCTGTGGAGGAAATGTTGCAGGAATACCTGGACATGGGTGGGAACAGTCCGATAGGCATGCAGTCACTAAGACATACTAGCCAAGTGAGACGTTTTAGCCCTCTGCCCGTGCTTCCGCTGGTGGCCCCCCCCACAGGCCTCAAAGGACATGTCGCAGGATATTTTCACTGTGCTAAGTTCTCTGGTCTCGGAAATACAACAGCGACTGCTGCCAATAGCAGCCCCATCAGGGAACACCCCAGGTACAGCCCTCCAAGGCCTCCTCAGAGGCATTGCTTGGCCACCTGAGGCAACCACCAACGCCACCTCCCGTCCCAGCAGCACCAGCAGGATTCACCCCGCAGACGGATACTGCAACTGATACCGGCAGCACAGACACAGTGAGTTTGACGATTTTATTCCTGTGAATGGGAACACAATAGGTGTCGATGATACCCCCAGGACTTGTCCCCCAGATGAGGTGTGGTCGTTCCATTCCATGATGGCAAGGGCATCTACCCTCTTCAACTTAACGCCTGTGGAACAAAGGAAGGAGGGTTTCTTTTACCAGAGGCACAATATTGGCCAGGAAGATGATATTGTCTGTCCCTTTGCTTGACGAGGTGTGGGAAGAAGGCATTGCGCTGATGAAAACCCCAAGCTCCCCACCAGTAAAACGGGACAGGCCAGAGAAAAAATAGTGTGCCAGACTCAGCCCCCAATTGTCTCAGATCATAGCCATCACCAGATTCTGTGGTATCAGCCGCAGCAAGCAAGTGGTCTCCTAAACTTTCCTCCAAGTCTATGGTTTCAGCAGACCAAGAAGACAAGAAGCTGGATGCAATATCGAATTGTCATATACACCACACCATCAACCGCCAAGGCCGCCAAAGCTATGGCCATTCTGGCCCGGTATGATAGGGAGTTGTAGTTTAAGTTGGACCCACTCCTAGATTTCTTGCCGGATGACAAAAAGAAGGAGGCCCTTACCCTTTTTCAGGAAGGAGAGGTGGCCTCAGACCACAGCATCACAGTAGCCATGGATGTCGCAAATTCTGGTTTTCGTCGAATGGGTAATGGTGTGGCACTCAGGCGCCAAGGCTGGCTGAAGGCCACCAAGTTTAGACCTAACGTCTAGGCCAAGGTGGTCGATATGCCCTTTGACAGGGATAACCTCTTCGGAAAGCTAGTGGATGAAACGCTGCAGGCCATTAAAACAGAGACAGCAAGATGCCTAGGGACCCTGCAATAACGTTGGTCCTCTTCCTTTCGATCTTCATGGGGAAAGTTCAGCAAATCTGCCAGAGGATATGCCTCTACCTCCTACCTTTTAGCCCTCCCACTACATGATGCAAGAAGCATACAGGGGCCGGTCACAGGCCTTCGAAGGGGAGATGCAGCGTCGCAGACGCCCACAAGGCTAGATGCAACCACCCAAGTAAACCTGACTCGGCCCATGTTGGGACCCCGGTGGGGGGTGTGGGTAACCTGAAGGTGTCTCACTCGCTAGTTCCCTGCGATCTGCCATTGAGGTGGCCAGGACATGGCCGTCGCTGTTTGATCCAGTTCCTGGTGGTGGACCAGTGTGGGAGGATCACCGGGGTGAGGGGTCTTCAGGGAGTGGAAGTGGGACAACAAACGGTGAGACACGGTACCCCCTTCCTTATGACACCTTTTCCCCATCCTACCCCGTAGGATATCTAGAACCTCAACCCCACCCCTCTTTCTTGACACAAACACTTTCTCACAGACCGATTACCATGAAAGACAACAGACTAACTCCCGAGCCGTATACCTGACATGTTCCAACACAAGGGTCAGGCAGAGTCAGGCAATTGCCGATAATTACACACACCTGACTTCCCTTTCCTTTTCCCATAGGGATAAAAGGAAGAGCAGTTCAAACAGAGGAGAAAGGCAGTGAGAAGGAGGAGGGAATTACCCTTGCCCTTTTCAACACAGACCCGCAGAGCCTCTGAGAAGGGAAACGTTAGACCGGGAAGTGCAGCTGGCGAATGGTGCGAAGGATGTCAGTGGTACATGGGCCCCTCCTCCACTGATAGCCAGGGTGAGGAGAAGCAGTTGCCATTGTGGTACCATCCTTGACTCCAGAGGCAGGAGACGCCAATGGAGTTTGGCAGAGCCGGTGAGTTGGAAAATAACTGATAATAGACCGGACTGTGTTGGGCTCAAGGTTGCAATATTGTATGAAGAAAGAAGACTAAAGCACAAAAGTCCTTTGTAAGCAAAATCGGTATCAGAGTGGTCTGGCGCCACATGGGCGCTCAGTCGAAGGACTTTGGCTGACTCCCTGCTCTTGAACAAGGAGAATGTGTTTAACTGAGAAATCGAAGTGGTCCTGCAGTGGGTTAAATTGAATCCTTGTGCACAGTCAAAAGTCTTTGGTTGTTGTAGAAACTACAAGTAGAAATAGGCCTTATGGGAGGCCGGCGTAAGGTGTCAAAGTGGTCATACAAGGTTCAAGCCAACCCCTTTTACAGTTGAAAGTCTTTGGCACATTGTGGAAGCAAAGAGAACTATGTAAATGGGGCAAGTGTGAAACCGACTGAGGGATGCCTGCAAATTAGGGTAAAACAGTAACCCATGCAAATTCAGTGTTATGATAGAACTGTGCGAAGCCTGACTGGGGGCTTAAGGGAAAGTCTGACTGGGGGCTAAGACCCGGACTTGGGTAAGGGAAGAAATTAAGGGGTCTAGAAGAGCTTTCTTTTGGGAACTGTGTTAAAAAGGCAATGTGAACCCGACAAAGGGATGCCAGGAAAAAGCCAAGGGAGGTCAACCCTGGATTACAAGAGAACCAAGTAAACTGTGTATTTTGGCAAATGTGAACCCGACTAAGGGATGCCTGCTAATTAGGGTGAGCAGTAATACACCCGTGAACATTTTGACAACAACCATGAACCCAATTGAGGGATGTCCACAGTGAGTGGTTGGTCTGAGCCTGACTGAGGGAGGCTAACGTTGAGAGAAGGATCAGAGCCGGGCTGAGAGGGATCCAAGGGTAAATAGTAATCACCCAACGTGAAGATTAACAGAAGGAACTTTTGTATTGTTGTTAACGGCAAATCTGGCCCTCTGAAGCAAGAGACTTTGCATGAAAGAGACTTGCACACAGAAGGTACTGATATTGAGAAAATGAACTGTAACCTCGTGCTGGAGAAGCCCAGGAGTATGCTGTGCTCAAGAGTCCCACCTTGTCCCGTGCTTAAAATGTGGGGATAATATCCTGACTTATCATTTTGTGAACACTTCTTTCTTTTCTTGTGAACATTATCCCACACTCTTTTGTAGCATAGCGGTAAGGATTGGCAATTGTTTTTTTTTTAGTATAGACCCTGTTTATTTGACTGGACTCCACTAGGACTGCACTATTATTATTTGATGGTCTCAGCCTGTTCCCATCTTAGATTTAGGTTTAAATTAGAAGTTTATCTCACCCTTTTTTACAGTTTAATAAACACCCTTGAACTATGATCACTTGTCTGTCTTACTTTGATACCATGCCTTCCTTACAGCGGTCATCTATCAAATGCACATATACCCTTACCTGGACGACTGGCTAATATAACATTCAGAGAAGATCATGCGCCTGCTGACGGAGCTCAGATTCTCCAACAATTATCTGAAATCCTGCATAGTGCCATCGCAGGACGTTCTCTGGGTGCCTGCCTCAAAAACAGTGCTATCCTTTGCATACCCCTCGGAGGAGAGGGTGGGGGCCATCCTGGGTATGGTACATCGGCTATCCACGATGCAATCTGCGACTATCCTAATGATCAAATCACTACCGGGCATGATGTCTTCTTGCATTCACCTGGTCCCCTTCTTCAGGCTGCATATGAGGCCTCTTCAGGAGATTCTTCTGGACACCAGGTGCCACAGGGTCACAGGGAAATGGACAGATAAGATCACCCTCAACCTGGAATTCAGGCAGCCCATACGATGGTGGGGAGTACGCACACATCTTTCTCAGGGTTCCCCGTTTCAGATTCCAATGTTCCAGGCAACAGTCACTACGGATGCCTCTCTGGACACATGGGGGCTCACACCGGTCAGTCCCACACCAGGGGACTCTGGCTGCCGGAGGAGAAGAATCTGCACATCAATGTACTAGAGCTATGGGCCGGTTCTTGGCCCTAAGGTCATTCCTACCTCTTCTAAAAGGTCTAGTTATATGAGGATCTTCACAGATAACACTAGCACAATGTTCTACATCAGGAAGCACGCAGGACCCGATCCCCTTGCTCTTACGTGTGAAGCTCAGGTATTGTGCACTGGGCAATTCTTCAAAACATGTTCCTCGTCCCGTTTCACCTGGTGGCCGTCAAGAACACTGTAGCAGATGCCCTCAGCAGGGAGCTCCGGTCCGACCATGAATGGGAGATGCAGCAAGAGCCGGTGTCTCGCCTGTTCAGCCAATGGGGCCATTCCCAGATCGATCTTTTCGCCACGGCACCAAAATCGAAATGCAAGGAGTTTGCCAGCAGATTTCCCCAACAAGGGAACCTGGGGGACACCTTCTTACTAAGGTGGGAGGGTTGTTTTCTGTATGCCTTTCCTCCGATTCCACTCCTGCTTCGGGTCATCAACAAAATGAAGCTATGTCGTTGCAGGATGATACTCATCGTCCGAGCGTGGCCACACCAAATATGGTACCCAGACCTGCTCCACCTATCAGGGGCTCCAGCCATCAGACTGCCCCCTCTTCCCGGCCTACTCTCCAGGGAAGGAGGAACCATTTTGCATCATAACCCGGCATCATTGAGACTTACGGCTTGGCTCCTGCAGCCTTAGAGCTTGGCCACTATGGCCTACCGATGGAATCTAGAACCGTTCTTGCCAAGGCCAGAGCGTTGTCTTCTCTGTCATGCCATGGTCAAAAGCGGAAGCGCTTCATGGTGCGGTTCAGGTCACAGAACATTACGCTTATGAGCATCACAGCCCCAAAGCTCCTGCTCTCGCTTGTCAAAAGTGTGTTGGCCCACGCCTCCGTCAAGGTGCATCTGGCAGCTATCTCTCGATACACCTGCTCGCCGGGCAAGCCATCCTTATGGTCCCACAGACTTCTCAAAGAATTAGTGAAAGGTCTCTTCAGATCCTTCCTGCCAGTGAGGGCCCCTGCCACGGCGTTGAAGCGCAATGTCGTTCTTACCAGGCTCATGTGACCCTCTTTTGAGTCGTCGTATCAAGCGCCCCTGAAGTTTTTATTGTAAAACGGCGTTCCTGGTAGCTATTATCTCGGCCGGGTGGGTTTGGGAGATTCAAGATCTTTCCTGCAAACGCTCTTATCTATCGTTTCATGCTACTAGGGTGATGCTTCGTACTGACCCTTCTTTTATACCAATGGTACCATCTGAATTTCACCTTGACAAGGCCTTGGTGCTTCCAGTCTTCTTCTGAAATCCAGCTTCAGCTGCTGAACAGTCGCTGCTTACGCTGAATGTTGCTCCTGACTTAAAGTTCTATGTTGCCTGCACAAAAGGTTTTCGGAAGACTTCTCAACTTTTTGTGAACTTTAGACCTGTGAATCAGGGGAATGCCCTGTAAAAAAACTTTCATATCCAGGTGGCTGTCCGGCTGCATCATGCACTGTCATCGCCTTGCCAACAGACCACTCCCAGCCTGGCCTACAGCCCAACCCGCCAGAGCCATCGCTGCAACTACTGTGTTTCTCTCTGGGGTCCCCCTGCGGGACATTTACAGGGCTGCTACGTGGAGTTCTACGCACACTTTCACAAGGTTCTACTGTGTCAACCGGGATTCCAGGGAGGAGTCCAGAGTCTGCCAAGCGGTGTGACGCATCCTGTTTGCTCGAGGTAAGTTTGTTCCAGGGGTACGTGGTTATACTTCTGTTGAGCCTTGCCACCTCCTGTGGTTGTGTATGTGGATACTGCTGTATAATCATATCCATGAGCATGTGAATCCATGCCAGACCCCATGCTGGAGAAGGAACGAGTTACTGACCTGTAACTGTTGTTCTCCAGCATGGGTCTGGCATGGATTCACGTGCAAACCCTCCCACCTTCCCAGCTTGGCTCTTCTAGGTACATACTGGCACCTCTTGTGCTTCGAATTTTAAGATGGCCGCCAGGGGCGGGACTCAGAGAGACGATCGTCATTGGATGGTGCAGTATGACCCAGTTCCCAGTGATTGGATAGTGAGAGAAAAGCAGTGTTCAAGCTTTTAACGCCAGACTGCTTTCTTTTTCTTACCAAGGATTCCTGGCTTGACGGTGTGGAATATTCACGAGCATGTGAATCCATACCAGACCAATGCTGGAGAACAACAGTTCCCGGTAAGTAACTTGTTCCATCTTAACACTGCAAATTCTTCTGTGGATTTCATTAAGTACACCACTTGAGTTATTCTAAAAGGTTAAAAGTACACAAACATTTGAGGAATAGGAGTAAACATTAAAGACTGAATATTAGTATCATCAAGGAGCTATGTAGTATAGAGGTTCCTAAGGAGCCAAAGGTATTCATGAACCAGGACCACTCGGGGGCGTTATCCTCCTGGAGGGCAGCTACAGTCTTGTGTATGCGGGAGACGATATCTGTGATATTGCTTTTAGAATTTGGTATGTACGTACAACATTCAGATTTCACGAGTGTGCACCCGCCCCTGTAGAGGCCAGTAGGGTGTCTAAAGCCATACTGTTTTGGCAACCTGCTCGTGGGATTACAAGAAAGGAGAGAAGGAGGTGGTGTTGGCGACTTCCCCTAATAACCTGGACAGTTTGGACAAATTATTCCTGTTCAACTTAACGCCTAATCCCGTGATGGTGTATCCTACCCCAAGCTTTCCCACCCTGAATTATTTTTATGGGGAGGGGGTGAAGGGAAGGTTTTGGAAGGACGTATCGCAGTTAAGAGATGCACCATATAACAGCTTACACTCCAATCTTTGGGCAGCCTGAAATATGCATTATTACCACAGATATAGTAGTTCCCACAGTATGTGGCATACCCATGAAAAAGAAACATCTGCTAAATGTATAAGGAACCTTATTGGTGATCGCACTGGTACTAGCTTAACCATTATACTGACCCTTATTGTTTGTCAAGAATAGAGTACCCTGGTTTGTATAACACAACAAGCCGGTAGCCAGAGCGGAAAGGTGAAGAATGGTGGCACTTTATCAAAGCTGACCTGGAGAACGAAAATCTGGAGGATTAGTAAACCCCATATGTGGATGGTAATGACCACAGGCTCGGAGTATACAGGTTCCGGCAGACAACTCTCAAGTTAAAAGGAACCAATGCTTCAGGAAAGCCATAAAATCATGAGGGAGATGTGCACAAACCCAACAGTCAAAAATGTTCTGCACACAGGTGTATAGCCACCCGACATGAAGAAATGTGTTCTCACTGTGAGGCGAGGGACTGTGATAATCGTGGCAAGTGGTATTGAACAGAGTTATCATTGTGATGAGGATAGAAAAGTCAACACTGGTGCAGTCTGAGTCTTGATTGTAAGGAACGTATGCTGTCAACAGTAAGACAGACACAAGTGACCACAGTTCAAGGGTGTTAATTGAACTTCAATAGGGTTTGGAGAATTCCTATCTAATCCTAAATCTAAAGATGGGAGCATGCTATGACCATCAAATAATAACGCAGTCCTACTGGTGTCTTGTCAAAATAAAGGGCCTATACTAATAACCCTATTGCCAATCCTTACCTCTAGATACAAATAGTGTGGGAAATAATGTTATGCAAAAGATAAGTGTTCAAGAAATTATATGTTAGGGTATTCAAGCGGTTGGCTTCCCTTCCCCACGTTTTCAGCAGGGGACAAGGCGGCACACTTGAGCTTAGCACGGTCTCTGGCTTCTCTAGCACGAGGGTGCAGTTCAAAATGTCAGCATTGTGGCCTTCTGTGTCAAAGTCTCTTTGCCGTTCAAAGATGCAACAAACAAACACCTTGTTTGTATTTCACATATACACAATTTTCTTTAGGTGATTTACCATTCACTGCAGATCTCCCTCCGCCGGGCTCAGATCCACTTTAACACAAAGCTTGCAATTGATCTACTTCTTGTGGACTAGGACCAACTTGATCTACTTTGTTATAAACTTTCTTTACTGTATCAACATCAAAAACGTTCTATTGTGCGCAGGATTTTGCTTGACCCGTCGCAAGACCACTTTGATTAACAATACTTTGCCACACTTTCACTCTTCTCAACTCTCAGCTGGATACCTTAGAGACCTTCGATTGAGCACACACATGGCACCGGACCACTCTGTCAAAGGTATCATATCTTGATTTCAAAGTTCAATCACTCATCTGCAGTTCAACTTTATTCGCGTTCGTTATTACACACGTTTCATACAATGTTCGTCCCAGCGCTCGCCATACAATGTTGCCACTTGCAACCTTGACTTCAACACAGACCTGTCTTGTATCGGTCTCCCCAACTCACCAGCTGTGTTGATTTCACTGACGCTGCTTTGTTGTTGGAGCCAAGGACAGTACCACGGCAGCCTGTGTTTCTCCCCTCCTTAATTATCGACGGAGGAGGGCCCCGGGTACGTCCGACACGCAATGTAGTATTCCTCAGCCTGGTTTCCTGGTCTTACGCTTTCTATTCTTGAGGCTTCGTGAAAGTAACGGTTCCTCGTCGAAAAGGGCAAGGGAACTTCCCTCAGTGTGATCCCCTTCTGTTTCGATGTCTTTCTCTTGTTAAACTGCCATCTTGGCACTGCTGTTTCATCCTGTGCTTTACATCGCTCAGAGTGTGCTCTAGTGCTGTCATGCTCTGCCATTTACAACAAAGGGCAGCATGCGTCTAGGAGGCAATTCGCTCGCACTTTACGGCGTACTGGGTTGTGAACAGTACCTGGCATGGTCTAGGCCAGTGGTGCTGCAGTACCAGCTTCCATTGATGCAATTGCATGTATACCAGACCACAGCGGGTGGCAGGATTTGGTAACTGGTTTGGGCAGTCCTGACCTGAGTGTGGAGCGAATGAACAGTGTTCCCAAGATCTCGACAGTAATTTATGATCATCTTATCCTCCAGATGCAAATTCAAATAGCAAAGGCACCGGGCTTATGGTACCTATACGCATCGGGCACCCAGTGAGGATCTCATGCAGAGGCAACACATGCTTCCGGTGGAAGTGATTGCGCATGTGGAGCAGGGTCCGGGCAATGCCTGGGGCCAATTTCATCCAATCTCATGGCAAATTTTGGATAACCAAGTCTTCAGGTCGCTGTTTTCTGTGTTCGCCCGTGCTGCTAGATTGCAGGTGGTAAGCACAGTGAAATTTCAGGGGAAAGTTATCAGCCTTGCACACCACTCGCATAACCTGACTGGTTAAGTAGCTATCCCGATCACTGTCAATAAGGAGTGGGAGCTAAAACTTGGGAATAAAGTCAAACAAGAACTTCTTTATAACCGTAATAGCATCCGGTTTTCGGCAGGGATAAGCCTCAAACCAACCAGAGCAAAAATCAACGACAGTGAGGCAATACTCGTATCCCATGCTTCCGGGGAGTTGTACAAAGTCAATATGCACATTCAGGTATGGACCTTCCGGTACCGGATGTGAAGACTGCATGGTTTTCAGCACTTTTCTCACATTGTGAGCTAGACACACACATGTATTTTCACAATAAGTCTGGGCCACAGTAGCGACAGAAGGGGAAAAGCAATCAGGGTTTTCAAAATCAATCATAGCCCCTTTACCTAAATGAGTAGTGGAGTGAACCAGTAGGATCAGGTAAGGTAAGAATACTTTGGGCGCTAGAGGGGGTCGTCGGGGAAGCTCCAAAGTGAGTTTGCTGACAATTTACAGTTGTGTCTTGACCTGAACCTCTTTTCAGACTCAGATGCTTGGTGTTGAAACAGATCCTGACTGGAAAGAGAGGCAATCAGTGACTGCTGAACTGAAACACAGATAAAGACATTGTTAGGAGCCAGGGGCCCATCCAAGGCCCCATTATGAGCTTCTATATCAGCTAGAGAGTTACCAGCAGCAGTGAAAGACTGAGAGGGGTCGTGCTTCCGGCAGTTGACAGTTGCCAGGGCAGAAGTGTGCAAAAGGGCTTGCAGCACAGCAGACACACATTTTCCATTCAGGATTGGGGCTGATGTGGTCAGGTGGGTTACCATAGGGTATGCTGCCAGAGGACACAGACTTCGTGAACTATCTCATGAGCATACCAAGAGTCAGCATGAATGGTAGCTGAGCTATCCTTTGACAAAATGCATGCTGAAGTGAGGGCAATAAGTTCTGCTACATGGGCGGATCTGACATAAGGCAGACGATACGCTTCTAAGATATCATAGGGAGAACATACTGCATGTCCAGACATCCGTCCCCCCTCCCTCTGATCTCATAAACAAGAACCATCTACAAAGAGGATTAAGTCAGGGTTTTGCAAAAGGTTGTCTTTCAAATTAGCACAGGGGGGTAATTGGCTTTCTACTACCAGTAGGCATCCTTGTGGTTCCCCGTCCACAGGAGTGGGGAGCAAAGAGTTTCATCGCCCACTCTGCACAGTGGTCGGATCCTTGCATTTCCTGCCCTCCATGTACTTGTGAATTTGACAAGCCTATGAGTACCCATTCGAAATTCTAAATAAAGGGATCTTGCAAAGGCTGGGGTGATGGTATCCAAGTACCTCTTGTACCCAAAATCCCCTTTGGATTCGAGATAACTTGGTCCCAGACTTAGCTGATGACCCGTGTCCCCCATAGTTCTCCTTGAATCTTATAAGATGGCTTCTTTGAGCCTTGTCCTTGAAGCTCTAACCAGAGTATTGGGGTCAGCCCACATCTCCAGCAGTTGCCTCTCGAATGTTTCTTCACATGGATAACCCACGCAAGTCTCCTCGCCCTTCCTAATCCAATAAGTGGTTCAGGGCATCCCTGTAGCATTCAAGGCCCTTTGTTATCCACAACCAGAGTCTGTACAAAGCCGGTCTGGTTGTGAGCTGATCGGCTATTGAGCAAGAGTCTGTTTCACAGTGGATAATAGCGGTGGGTGCACCCTTGGGTAGCGTCAACAACTTTTTTAAAAACACATTTTCTGCTACTATTAGTTTAGGAGCTTTAACATGTTCCCAAACATCTGCTCCACAGAGAGCTGAGGGAATAGCCTATCTCTTGTCCAACTCGAGAGCTGGCGACCTGTCCCCCTCAACAACGAATGTGAAAAGCTTTGTCAACTTAACTACATTTTCCTAGGTTAACGCACACCTTTGTTGTTTGTGCGGACCATGCTTTGAATACCATTGTTTTTATTTTGCTCAGGTTCAATGTCAGCCCCATTTCTTTACATTTCCCCAGGAAAGATGTCATTGTACTCTTGATGCCCATAGGTGATGCTGCCAAAAGGACATCATTGGCAAAGAACAGTGATGGGACCTTATCATTGCCTATCCTTGAGGCATCTAAACATGTGTCCACCAGATCTGTGATGATCTTGTTGATGAACAAACAAAACAATAATGAGCCGAGTACACGCCACTGGTGACCCTGAAGGAGTCTGTGACATCCCCTCCCAACCCAAAGTGTACAAACGCCTCATTTTCACAATACAGCCCTTTCATGATTTCATTCAGGTGCTGGGGAATTTGCCTTTTGCGTAGAACACTCCGTAATAGATCTCGTGGGACTCCATCGAATGCCATTTGGAGTTCCATGAAGAATGCTTAAAGTTTCATTCCCTTCAGTGTAACATACTTTTGGGTTAAGACAAGTAAACGAAAATACTGATCAATGGTGCTTCTGTATTTCTGGAAGCTGGCTTGTATTAAACCATGGTTATCAACCCAATCTTAAAAATGACCCAATAGTTTAGCTACATGGGCGGAGCTGACATTAGGAAGGTGATATGCTTCCAATATGTCATAGGGATAACTTGCTGCATATACAGACATCAGACCCCCCTCCCTCTGATCTCATAAACAAGAACCATCCACAAAGAATATTAAGTCAGGGTTTTGCAAAGGAAGCAGCGGAATCCCGCTCTTCGCGAACAACCTTATCACGTGAACTAACAGAGAAGAATTAATCGGTCGCCCTGAAACATTTGTCAGACAACTAGACCATTAGAACGTGAGCGAAACGGGAACGATCGGCCTTCTAATCAGTGGCAAGCCATCCCCGGGCTACCAGATAGAAACCCCAGTCCCGTGACGTTAGGACACAATAGCCTTACAAACTGCCATTCGAATTGGAACACACCTAACAAAGCAGGAACAGACAGCACACAGATGGAACACAACCATACATATCAATTACAATGTTTTTTTTTCAAATGTGAATGTAATGTTTGACATGATTTAAGCAACTAATGAACAACTTTTAATCAATAAAGAATGAATGTAACACAGCTAATCGGTTGACGACACACTGCTGTGACAGATACTAGTCATCTGAGCCTAGAAAAAGCCATAGGATTGGAGAAACACAAAAGCATGTGCACCAAAGGTTGTTAGCCCATGCATAACAACTGTATGTAACTTATCTAAGATGTCACCCAAGTCACATACTGATATGTTTATAACAAAGGAATATGAGGAAATATTCCTGGGAATGTAATCTAAATTAAAACTTAACTGTCAATACACCAACTTGTATATGGTAGCATCCGTGTGAAAGAAAAAGGATACTGAGCACACAGTTGTGAGGAGATACTTCTTGACTACTTCTCACTGATCAATGGTGCTTCTGTTTCTGGAAGCCGGGTTGAATAATATGTATTAAACCGTGGCTATCAACTCGATCTTGAAAATTACCCAATAGTTCTGCAACATGGGTGGATCTGAGATTAGGCAGGTGATATGCTTCTAAGACATCATAGGGCGAACATGGTACATCTCCAGACATCAGTCTCACCTTCCTCTGATCTCATAAACAAAAACCATCAACAAAGAGGATTAAGTCAGGGTTTTGCAAAGGGATGTCTTTCAAATCCGCACAGGTTGATGTTTGGTCTTCTACTACCAGCAGGCAGTCATGTGCTTCCCCATCTTGGGTAGTGGGGAGCAAAGAGATAAGGGTTCATAACAGAGCATTCCCGAAGGGTGACATTGACAGCAGAAATAAGAAGCTTTTCTTATTTGGTGAGTCTGGAGTTGGGGATGTGTTTGGCCTTTCCCTTGAGTAGAAGGGCAAGGACTGCATGTGGCACTGCAATTGTTACAGGTGGCCCTAAACCAGTACATTAGCATTTTCTACCAGTAAGCTGACAGCCACAAGATCTAGCGCCATACTGTGATATGATATGGGTCGATGACTGTCACCATGAGATAATTAAGTAGTACCCAACCAACGACTCTAGTTTCTGCCTATAGTAAATAACATGCAGGGCGACATTGTGAAAGACCAGCAACTTATAAAATTGGGTTGTATTCTAGCTCTTAGTTGTGCATAAGCCGGACAAAAAAGCACAAAGTCCAACAAATCATCACTGCTGTCAGAACAGCACAGGCACTAGAGGGATGGGGGGGGGTGCGGCCAAGATGGCTGCCTAGGGATAGAGCTCCGCTTTCGGCCTGACAAAAAACTAGTGTGGTGGCAGTATTATTGGATTCCTTGCAGTATAATTCTGTGTGCTGGCACTCCTGACGGAGGGGGAACTCTCGGTCTCAGCAGTGACAGAAACCAGAGGGGAACGCTTGGAAACGCCGCGCATTGGGATACTAGTGAGAGACTGTAGCTGGCTCGGGTCCTGCTGAGCAACTGGAAGCATGCACTGCCTCAGTGCAACATCTCGTGAAGCAGCGGGGGGGTTCTGCGACCACGACGCAGCAAGGTTCAACATCTGGAGACTGTGCCTGAGCTGGCAGCGGCAGGCACACCTACATGCCCGGGCTGCGATGGTGGGGAGTGGTTGGCCTCCATACTGGTGTGTGGCCTGTCTGCAGCTCCCTAACATACAGTGTGCCTCCTAACTGCGCCATAGTAAGATTCTGGCTTTCAAGCAGATTGTGTGGCTAGCATCCCTGGGACATACCCTGTGCCCCATGACATCCTAGTCCACCAACTGCCCCAGCCAGGACTGTTGTTAGGCTCATGGAGCGGCAAGCAGTACTTCAGAGACCCAGTCATCACCTCTGCACTAGCAGCCCACTAACTTGAGTAGACTATTGGCCTCATGGGTCCATAATCATGAGGATTTGGGTGGTGTGTCTACCGGGGCCTGACCTGCAACCCCACAATTACCTGGCCCACTCACTGACCCAGTCAGAGCTCTGTTGGGCTGCCGGAGCGACAAGAAGAACAATAATAGACCCAGGCATCACCTCTGTGCTTATGGACACTTAGCTGAGCGGTCTGCTGGCCTCATGTACCACTGCTGAACCCTTGACTCCCCTAGGTACAGTGCAGCTTGAACGGGCTACTTTCCAGCCTGGAAGGGCCCCGTGCAAAGTCGTGAGCGCTGACTCGAGCTGGGATAAGGGAAGCTGATAGTGGTGGCTCCCTACTTTGTGATCCTGGTGCCCACCTCCGTGCTTGTTCCCTTCACCCATCCATCATGACTAGAGGCACAGGCAGTGGAAAGAAAATGGGGGCCATGGATGAATTTGCTAAGGTTCACTCCTCCGAAAGCCCTCAACTAGCTCCCATTCGGATCAGATTCAATGCATTATGACTCCACCTCTGGACCTCATGCACACGCTGGAAGCCATGGCTAATGGTGTCGCTGCTGTCCATGAGAAACTTGATGACATAACGGCCAGTGTGGCATCCATGCGGTCGCAGCTGGCTAATGAAGCTGTTCGCATCACTGAAGTAGAGACAAGAATTGGTGCGACAGAGGATACAGTTCAGGGGCTTCAGAATACAGTGGCATCCCTGGCAAAGGAAATGAAAGTAGTGAAAAACAAGTGTGATGACCTGGAAGCACATTCTAGGAAGAACAATATTCGAATTATGGGACTCCTGGAGGATGCGCTGTCTGGGGGCATGGAGCAAATAACAAGGGGGGTCCTGGGAGACTCTCTGCCAGACATGAGTCCTGGTTACAAGAGCCTTACCCACAGTCTTTAGCTCACTATCTTTCACAGAGAAGAAATATCCCAAACATATCAGTTTTTGTCCTGCCTGGGGCAGTCCAGCACCGAAATGCTAGGCAATTCTCCTCGGAACAAGAGTACCAACAGCAACCCCAGACACGTGTTTCGGTCTGGTTGAACCTCATCAGTAGGGTGTAGCTGTGCCTCTCTAAGAATAGTGAGCAAGGGGTCCACGTCTGGATTCCCCTAGTAACTTAGGGTGAGACCCAAAGTTACTTGAAATATGCAAATACCAAGGGGGGTCCTGGGAGACTCTCTGCCAGACATGAGTCCTGGTTACAAGAGCCTTACCCAGAGTCTTTCGCTCACTATCTTTCACAGAGAAGAAATATCCCAAACATATCAGTCTTTGTCCTGCCTGGGGCAGTCCACCACCGAAATGCTAGGCAATTCTCCTCTGAACAAGAGTACCAACAGCAACCTCAGACACGTGTTTCGGTCTAGTTGAACCTCATCAGTAGGGTGTAGCTGTGCCTCTCTAAGAATAGTGAGCAAGGGGTCCACGTCTGGATTCCCCTAGTAACTTGGGGTGAGACCCAAAGTTACTTGAAATATGCTAATAACAAGGGGGGTCCTGGGAGACTCTCTGCCAGACACGAGTCCTGGTTACAAGAGCCTTACCCAGAGTCTTTAGCTCACTATCTTTCACAGAGAAGAAAGATAATGAGTTGCCTGCTCATGTGGGATGGAGCAGGCAGTGAAAAATCTTCTCATGGATTTACTTGAAGCACCAGCGCTCTCCCCCATTTTTGCGGTGCAGGGAGCCCCCAAATCAAAACCAGATTTTCCTCGCCCCATCATCGCACAAATCCTGAGCTTTCCGGACAGAGATTATCTACTACGCCTCGCCAGGGAAAAAAAGGAACTATGCCTGGGCTTCCAGACTTTTCACTTTGAGTTCAGCACGAGAGGCGACAATTTATTGGAGTCAAGGAAATGTAGCGGGACCGTGACGTACAGTACGCAGTGCTGTTTCCAGCTCACCTGAGGTTTCAGTTACTTGGCAAATTATACTTCTTTTTGGTTCAGGTTGAGGCAGTGAAGTTTATAGAGGCTCAGATACTGATCCCAGACCTTGGGGAAGCTCATGAGAATGAACAACTGCCAGTTTGCGTAAACTGGCCATGACCATATTTCAATTAACTCTATTTTTCTGATCAGTACATAGCACCTGAAGTGTAATGTACTGCTACCACTTGTAAATTCACATATGTGATCCTGCAACAGTATTGTGGTGCAGGCTGAAGCGGCAGCAGTTAGCCCCATAGCAGCTGCTTAATAAATGTTGGGTTATGTTTGGTTGTTGTGGCCATGTTGGGATAGGCCGTGGGTGGGGGTGGGGGCACAGAGGGGCTTTACACTGGAGGTTAGGTTAGAGCAGTGAGGGTGGATGGGTGGAGGTTGGGATCTGTACTAGCAACAGGTCTCTCTAAAATGCTCAAGCGCCAGTTGCGCACTGTGGATGAGTAAGGGAGGTAAGCAGGAAAATGAATTGGCAGCAGAGTACATGGTTGGAACTGATCTAAGTTATAAAGGCAGAACATATTCATGGTAGGTCTGTGAGGTGTCCATTAACAGTGACCATCTACTGCAACAGGGTTGAAAGTTATGAGCTGGAATATTAGAGGGTTGGGGAACTTCACTAAATCGCGTAAGATCATGGTTTATGATAATCGGCATGAGGTAAATGTTCTTCTCCTACAACAGACACATGCTAAGGAGGGGGCATCCACGGCGCGTTGCACCGACGTGGGGGTGAGCAGGTTTTCACCTCGTACTCGCCCCAATCTAGCGGGGTTCTGACGCTAATGCATAAATCTGTGAAATTTACCTTAAATAAGAAATACTTGGAACCACAGGGGCGCTATGTCATCCTCCGCTGCTTCATTGCCTGTATCGAATTGCTATTGGCTAACACTTATGACCCCAATATCAACTCTCTTGAATTCTTCGATGATGTAGCATCACTACTCACTGGGTACATCGGGGTCCCGATCCTGTGGGGGCAAGGGGGGCATGAATCTAATACTTGATCAGACCATGACAGTACTGGTGTGGCCCGCAGACCAAGGTTGTGTGAAGCTTGGCAACTCTTTGCCCACATGGAATACCTGGAAATGGGGGATACATGGCGCTTACTACACCCACAGGAGTGACAATACATGTTCTGTTAATCAGTGCACAGTAGTTCCTCACGTATGGACATGTACCTAACTTCTGGCTCATTGATGGGTAGAGTTGGGGATGCCATAATAATACCCTGCCCCCTTTGCGACCACTTCCCAGTGGTATCAACCCTGAAAACAGACAGGCCACCTGGGCCGGGCAGGGCTTGGCTTTTCAAATCTGAAACTCTCAGAGCCATAGTATTCAAGGTGGATATCCGGTCAGATATAAACACATATTTCACGTGTAATGAGGCGGGTGCGTCATCCGCCAGTGTATGTTGGGAAGCCTTCAAAGTCTATATCCGTGGTATGTCGATCTCTAGAGAAGCTGGGGTCTTAAAAACGATTAGGAGTGACCTCCAGCATTCGGAAACGAAGCTCAAGTCCCTGGAGCAGGACTACTACAACCACTGCAATCCACAGGTGCTGGCCTGGATGCCCTCCTAAATGGAGCAATTCGAGACGCACGCCCTCAGGGAGGTGCGCTACTTCTCGCGTCCACAGGCAGCCAGGAAATATGGGGAAGGGGAGAGGCCAGGTAGAACACTAGCTAGATTGGCCAAGTCAGAGGGTGGGCACACACATGTGGACTGCATTAATGATGCACTGGCAAATCCCCAATGGTCAGACCAAGAAATTGTCAGTGTTGTCTGATTTCTATAGTTCTCTATACACTTCCGATCAACAGCATGGTGCACAAGTTATAAACTCCCTACTTGAAGGGATACCCTTGTCGCGACTGAATGCCCAAACCTGGGAGAGCCTTGATGCCCTCCTATCCATGGAAGAGATCCTTACAGTGGTTAGCAACTTGCCCAAGGGTAAGGCCCCTGGCCCAGATGGTCTCACGTCTGAATTTTACCCGTAACATGCGGCCCTGCTTGTTCCACGCCTTCGTGAGGTATGGGTGGAGGCGCTTTGCGACTCCATTCTGCCTACTTCCCTGTGCGATGCCACTATAACTATCCTACTCGAACCCGACAAACCAAGCAACTAATGTAGTTCCTGCAGGCCCCTTTCCCACATGAATGTTGACACCAAAATGTACGCGAAGGCTCTCGCAAATAGACTTCTCCCATTGATGCTCCACATCATCCACAGTGACCAAGGGGGCTTTGTCCCAGTCAGGTGAACCTTGTTGAATATTAAATGCCTATTTGATGTGATGGCAAGAATAGACCCAGTGTGGGCGCTGTTGCGTAGCAGACAAGATGGCTGCTCCCGTGTAGAGCTCCAATGCCTGAGGCCAGTCAGGGCTAAATCCGTCTTCATTATACTAATTTCTCAGCGCCCACACCCATGAGGCAAGCTTCCTAACATCTCTCGCTACCCACAGACCTTTTTTTCAGCCCATATCGACATCGGGTGACCAGGAACGAGCTGTCCGCTCCGGAGCTGCTGCGAGGGACAAGGAGTTTTCGCGCTCCGGAGCAATAGTGAGGGACAAAGGAATGCAGTGCCACCTGCACCGCGTGTGGCACATCAGAGGAACGCAGATTCAATCACTCCGACACAGTGAGTCTCTGCGTCTGGGCGGGGAGTTGGTGGACCCGCCCCCCCATTGAGGGCTCCCACGGCGGCCCCTCCCCCCTCAAAGCTTGGAACGCTCTACTTCACTCAGCTAGAGCCCGGACACCAGCACCGCTAAGGAGGTCTCCCAGCACTACGAAGGGGCCCATTACCCTGCTTCTGTGTGGCGGGTAGCTTCCCCACCAACTATATATCTTGGGAACTACAAATAATAAAACTAGAGTGGAATTACACCACAGGACACCATCAGTCCCTCACATTGTCCTGCACTTGAAGAACTGTGGCCATAGGAACTGCACCACTCAGCAGTCTCATCACTACCACATGCTGTAACCCAAGGGGGGGTCTCCGCGGAGCACCTCCAATAACCACTGACCCGACTTTGCTGTTAAGCAGCTTCGGGGGGTCCCTATCGTCCCTCCCTCCATCCCTCACCTAGTGAGGCCCAGGGAGTTAAAATGATGGGCGCAATGCCACCCAATAATTGACCACCATCATAAGTCAAGTCCTGCAGCACGCTTGGGTGATTTCTAGTGAACATATGGTCAGTAGCAGGGGTGGGGGTCAACTGACACTGTCCATCAACTGATAGCTATAGGGAGGTTGGACACCTAGCATCCAGTGAAATTACAGTTACCTCACGCACCGCTAGTATTACCTTGCGCTCCGACTTTCTGGCACTGTAGAGGGGCTTGATTGAGGTGTGGGGAGCCCACTTTGCCCTGCTCTGTGGCTCATGGGCTATTCCCACCACCTGCGACTACACAACGAACAAAGAAATATTGATCTATAGCCAGGGTGAGAGAGCGGACTACTGGGTCAGAGCACTGGACCCCCTTGGGACGCTCTAGAAGAGGGAGTACACTCCTTGCTCCTGCACAGCATGACTAAGGTAAGTGCTAAAAAACAACGCTTTGAGCCAGTACACTAAATCCCCCCCTAAACACCTGATCACCAGCGGAACGCTGCAAGCATGGAACCAGAAGCAACGCCAATGAAGCTCACTGAAACCCAACGTATGATGGTGTTCATACAGGAGGGGTTTGCTGAGGTGCACAGCAAGCTGGATGATATGACCACCACCACCACCATAGATGCCATCAAAACTCGCAGAGACATAACTGATCAGCGACTAGCGGAGGCTGAAACAAGAGTGAGCACAGTGGAAGATGACGTATCCACTGTGAGAAACGAACTTGCTACACTCTCCAGGCACGTACTCCAGGTTGAAAGAAAGAATGACAATCTAAAATCACGCGTTCGTCGTAATAACATCTGCGTCATAGGGTCCCCGAGAGCAATTCCGAACAAGCCTTGGAGCAGTGGATCGAGACCACCCACTCCTGAGAAATCCAACGCTATCACTGCAGTTTGCAATTGAGCGCGCACACAGATCCCTGGCTCACAGACCCAAACCCGGGGTACCTCCACGACCCATCATTTCATGTGTTCTTAACTACCGTGACCGGGACGTGGCCCTCAGAGCAGCCCGCGAACAGGGAGACCTGGTGTTTGGGTCCAAGAGAATACATGTCTACCCTGATTTCACAGTGGCTGTTCAACAGGAGAGGAAATCCTTCTTAGCGGTCGCAAAGCTACTACGGGATCACAATGTAAAATATGCAATGCTATGTCCTGCCAAGCTACGCGTAGAGTGGAGTAACAAGACCTTTTTTTCATGCTACCCGATGAGGCCATGAAGTTTCTAGATAACATGCTACCGACGCCCTGGCCTATAAACATGGATCCCGAGACCTGTTTTTGAAAGGGTGACCAAACTTCCACTGACCACACTATATCTACGATTTTCTATGCATGAAAAGTTGTGCACCTGAAATACTGCCGGTGTAGCATTCATTACAATATTAAGAAAGTTAGCTTTCACATCTGCAGACCAACAAATGATGGAGGGCGTGCCGCCCCCCCAATAGGGGCAACTATATGAGAAGTACGTGAGCACTTATCCTCTCTATTTGTATCTCAGACCTGTGCTGGCCAGAGTGACCCCGTGCACCAGCTCCCCCTTGCAATGTTGCGTTTACAGGTTGGGATGTTTCTCGGGGGATATCATCGCCCTAGTTCTGGGGAAGATGTGGGCGTATGGGAGTAGTTTGTTAAGTTTGTTAAAAAAGCACTTGGTACACACTGCACTTACAACAAAGACAATGAGAATCACAAGCAGGTCCTTAAAGACACAGGGAGGACCTTATCTACATATTAATGGAGACACCATTGATTACCCTAAAACCTAAATGGGATCCATAACCTGCGTAAGTTGGAATGTCCGGGGTCTAGGGAATCCTAATAAGTGGCATAAGATAACCCTATATATTGAAAGGCACAAAGCCCAAATGACGTACTTGCAGGAAACCCACACTCTTACATGCAAAGGGTTTGCTAAAACTGGGGAGGTAACCGCTTCTACACTACATAATGCTCACAAGCCAGAGGGGTCATGACCATGATACATAAATCTCTCCCATTACAATGCAAGCATGCAAAGGCAGACTGTCTAGGCAGGTATGTTTTAGTGTATGGTATCGCTGCGGGGAGACAAATACTGTTGCTGATTGTGTACGGCCCTAACATTGTGACCCTCAATTTTACACAGAAATTCTAGAGGAACTAGCCCGATATCCACTAATCCTTGTACTGTGGGGGTGGGGGGCTTTAATACCATCCTTGATTTGGGACAGATCGACCCACACCCAAAGAGCACTCACACAAGCAGCCTCAACAATTACAGAGGGTATGCATACCCTAGGTCTGGTGGATGTTTGGATGGCATTACATATCAACGACCGTTCCTATTCCTTTTACTCGTGGGTCCACGACTCCCACTCCCATATTGACACGTGGTCATCACTGACACACTGCTGGGAGGGGTCAGCGACGCCAGCATGCTTCCTCGCACCTACTCAGACAATTTCCAAGTCACGATCTCCCTAACACTGCCGACGTTCGCCAGTCCCGCAGCAACTGGCGATTTAAACCGCTGGCGCTCTGGGATGTGATGTTTGCCTCTACAATTGATGAACATGTGTAGACCAAAATGTAGGCTCAGTATCGTCTGCTGGGGTGCTTTGGGAGGCTTTTAAGGTCTATATCCAGAGAATAGCGATGTTGATAGAATACACTGTTCTTAAGACCATACAACGCAATATAGCATGAAGGGAAGGTGAGCTACAGAGGTTGGAACGTGGACTAGCTAGTAGTCCACCTACAGCCATGCTAGCACAGGTCAAAGAGGCCATAGATACTTTTAGGACACATGCAGACCATGAGGTCAAGTTCTTCGATTCCTCGATGTCCGCTAGGAGATGCAGGGAAGGGGACAGATCTGGCATTCTACTCGCTCGCATGGCAAGGCAAGAGAACGGCAATCAGTGTATCCCACTTATAATGAACACCGCAGTGGACTCAGTTCACACTGCAGAGGCCATCAATGAGGTATTTGCTGGTTTTTATAGAGGCCCCTTTTTCGCAGCAGCCCTCTAATACTGGTTGCTGCACGCATTTGCAAAGCACAGTGCAAAGGTCTGTGCTGTTGGCTGTGGAGTCCCCCTGGAAGAATTGTATTACCACTGAAAAATCATCTGGTACGACATGTTCTACAACACAGTTGGACTTTCTAATTGGTATTTTGGATTGTACGATTTGTATGTATATTTCTGAGGCTTGTGGAATCTGCTTAGATCACATGCTGTGCATAGGCCGACATCTAGTGGAAGCTGCGGAGTATTACAGTTTGTTTTTCGAAGTCGAAAAATGGGCGTCGACACAGGGCGTGCCAGTAATACTATCCCTAGTGTGACGTCCCCTGTACCCATGATCCCTCACGCGTCTAGGATCCCCAGATTGTTTTTTTCCGCCATTCTGGTCGGAAGCACTTCATCGGAGTTCCCTGGCTTTGCCATAGTTTCACTCTAAATTAATTCTAATTTGCCCCGTTTGACCAACCTTTCGTCGATCAACATCTCGACGCCGAACCGGGGAGGAGATCAACGTCGAATACCCGACGGATTGGGCCTTGAGGCTTCCGCCTCGGCTCGGGCCTGGGCCGCTGGCCTCGGCCCTACAAGTAGGGAGAGTGGGGGTGGTACACTTCCACACTCGACACCTTATTACCTACACACACTTGCCCGCTGCCCACAGGCGCGTATGGAGGGTACGCCCTTTCAGTTTTGCCCCAAGTGTAACAAGAAATACCCTTGGGTAGATAAGCACGCTACGTGCAACCTTTGCCTACCCAGAGACCACCCCGAGACGGGTTGCAGGGCCTGTAGCAGGTTTAAGGCAAAAACTCTTAAGGACCGCTCCACCAAGCGTTGGGCCCACCACGCCAAGCTAGCAGCTATGGAGGCGGAGGGTACCTTCAGCGACGGCAGCGACGCCGAACTTTCGGACGGCGAGGGCACCAAGGCGTCGAAGGACAGCCGAACGCACGTCCCCGGCCTCGGAAGGTCGTCCGTCCCGGCGACTATGGGGAAGTCCCCCGGCGACAAAAGCGTTACACATACACACGCTAAACACAAAAAATCCACCCGAGATTCGACGTCGTCGAAACCTCGGAAAGAGGCACAGAAGGAGCGGTCCGAAAGGACGTCCTCTGGGCGGTCCCGGTCGAGGTCGCCGCACGACGTCAGGCAAGCCTCCACACTTGCACAGAGTGCCTCGACCATTAATATCCCGGAAGATCAATCGTCCGAAGACGAACACGACTTCCACCCCCAGCCTGCACCCCAGGAAAAGGGTACATCACTTGGGAGTAAAGAGGGGCCAGTTTCGAAGGCTAGTTCGAAAGACAGGGATTCCACCTCCGATCCTCGACGCCAGGCGTCGAAAGATAAGGGAAAGGGGAAACACACTTCCACCCACGGGGAAGGGGGTAAACAGCAAAGGAAACAACCCTTGCAGTCCTCCACTACAAAAGAACTGACCAAGTCTTCTCAGGGCCAATCCATAGAAAGTCCCAGCAAGGTCACCCCAAGCTCAAAACTCTGGTCATGCGAGGACATTGACAGAGTAATGTCAAGGATGTCTTCCTTGGCGAATTTTTTCGAAAGACACCCTGAACAACTCCTAGCTTTAAACCCTCAGGAAGATTCTCCCTCAGGGTCTAGGGACCCTATCCCCTCAAATAAAAGACCCCGGGTCGAGACACCATTTAGGCCTTTAGACCCCATCGAGGTCCAACCCTATTCTTACCTCTTCCCTACAGACCAAGGAAACTCTTCCCTTATAGAAGGTCAGGAAATTGACACGCCAGAAGATCCTGCAGGATCAGATTATTACGGCGAAGACGAAGACGAGGATGAGCCAGAAAATAGCCCAGATATTTTCAGAATGGACTCACCAGTCGAAAGGGAAGCCCCAGTGTCTGACTCCCCAATAGATAATCAGCCCCTCCTTAATGAACTGCTCTTTCGGGCAGCTAACCACTTCCACATAGACACACAAGGTGTCCAGGAAGAAAGGGACTTTGCGGAAGAACTAATAGGGGAAAGGAAGCCAGTAGCCCAGACCATTCCCATCCTAAAATCTGTTCAACGCAGAATAGCACCATCCCTTGTCAACCCAAACCTGACAAGACCTGTAAATCCGAGAGTGGAGAAGCTGTTTAAAGCAGCCCAGTCGGACCCCCTATATATTAGAGGTCAACTTAAGCCAGACTCTCTAGTAGTAACCAACACCCGCAAAAGAGCTGGTACACCATTATCTTCCTCTGAGGCTCCCCCCGACAAAGAAAGTAAAAAACTTTATGGTTTTGGCAGGAAAGTAGCTTCCACGGCAGCCTACCAAGCCAGAATCGCGAATTCCACCACACTGTTGGCTAGCTACAACTGTCACCAGTGGGAAGAAGTGGCAGCACTAATAGACTCTGCTCCCGAACCCCTTAAAAGCCAGCTAGCTCGCATTTGTGCGGAAGGAAGGAACGTGTCAGGCTGCACTGTAAAAGCAACTCTGGACGCCGCTGACAATGCGGGTAGACTTATAGCAGAGGGGACTGTCATCAAAAGGCATGCTTGGTTGAGGCAGTCGGGATTCAAAGCAGAAACACAAGCTGCGCTCTTAGACAAACCAGTGGAAAGTGATCTCCTGTTTGGGAAGGCAGTCGAGGACGCTCTAAAAAACGCTAAGGAAGAATTCGACACCCTCAAATCCCTTGGCCAGTTAACTACCAAACCACCTAACCAAAGAGGGAATGGTAATTTTCGTCGCCCCCGCGGCCAAAATTCCAATAGAGGAAATAGCTACTCCCACACCCAGGGTACACAGTGGAACACCAGCTCACAACAGTCTACCCAGGCGTATGGTAGGGGTAGTAAAAGAGGACGGGGTAGAGGCAGAGGCAGCCCCAGTAAAGGAGGAGGCACGCCTCCACCAAAGCAGTGACGCTCAGTTCAGGGTCCCTTCCCATGCAACCCCAGTAGGGGGACGAATATCAAGTTTCACCCAGGCATGGGAAGGGATAACATCCGACAGATGGGTGCTGTCAACAGTATCCAATGGGTACTGCATAGAACTACTGCAACGTCCCCTAAACCATCCTCCAAGACAAAAAGTCCACTCTTTACAACATCAGAAGATCCTCCTCGAGGAGATCGCCATTCTGCTAGAAAAGGACGCGATAGAACTCGTCCCGGGACACCAGGTAAACAAGGGTATCTATTCAACTTACTTCCTTGTGCCAAAGAAAGATTTAACAATGCGCCCAGTTTTAGACTTACGGCCTGCCAACAAGTATGTCAAGCCCCAAAAATTCCGTATGACCACACTACAAGAGGTAATCCCACTCCTAAAAAAGGGGGATTACATGGCAACCTTGGATATGAAAGATGCCTATTTTCATATTTCCATGCTCCCGGCGCACAGAAAATACTTGCGCTTCAAGGTGGACAGTCGCCACTACCAATTCAAGGTACTGCCCTTCGGGATAGCTTCTGCACCAAGGGTATTCACCAAGGTACTGGCGGTGGCAGCTGCACACCTACGCAGGGAGGCAATCCCAGTGTACCCTTATCTGGACGACTGGCTCATAACGGGGGAAACCCCAGGAATCTGCAAGTCAAACATTCAGAGGACCATCGACCTCCTCCACGAATTAGGCTTCTCCATCAACGAGAAAAAGTCAAGTCTGGTGCCAAGCACCTCAAAACAGTTTCTAGGAGCTATCCTAGATACTCAGAAAGGATTGACCTTCCCTTCGGAAGAAAGAATTCGGAACATACTTCTGCAAATTCCGCATTATCAGTCAGGTCAACAGATAACAGTACGCAAAGCTATGCGGTTACTCGGCATGATGGCGTCATGCATTTACCTGGTCCCCCACGCGCGTCTGCGCATGCGTCCCATGCAGGAATGGTTGGCGAAACAGTGGTCTCAGGCAAGTGGTCAGTGGGACGATCTAGTGGTCGTTTCGCCAACACTCGTACAGAACCTACACTGGTGGACAAGAGAGAATCTCGCAAAGGGGAAACCCTTTTACGATCCCGAAGTACAGGCAGTGGTGACTACAGATGCATGCCTGACGGGGTGGGGAGCTCACCATCTCCACCACACAGCTCAGGGTCTCTGGTCTCACTCAGTAGCCAAGAACCACATCAATCTGCTAGAGCTTCTGGCAGTATTCCGAGCGCTGCAGGCGTTCGAGCCCCATCTACTAAACTTGTCGGTGCAGATCAGGACGGACAGCACGACAGCCATGTTCTATCTGAACAAGCAAGGAGGGACTCGTTCGCCAAATCTGTCCAAGCTTGCCCAGAAAATATGGATATGGGCACTCAGACGGAACATCTTCCTGTCATCGCAACATGTTCCAGGGGAGCTCAATTCCCTAGCGGATGCTCTAAGCAGAGACTCCCTCCCAGAAGAACACGAGTGGGTCCTTCACAAAGACGTAGTAGAAGATCTCTTCTCTCAGTGGGGTTTCCCCACTATAGACCTATTCGCCACAAGCGAAAACAAACAATGCCCAGGATTTGCATCCAGGTTCCCACAACCGGACTCCCAGGGGAATGCCCTGTGGATAAACTGGTCAGGGATGTTTGCGTACGCTTTCCCACCAACTCCCCTCATCAGGAAGGTGGTGTACAAGATGAACAAGGAATCGATGACGCTCATCCTAGTTGCTCCCATGTGGGCGAGACAACCATGGTTTCCACACCTACGCAGGATGGCGGTATGCGAGCCCATCAGACTCCCAGCCTGGTACAACCTTCTGTCCCAGCAACAAGGTCAAACAGTGCATCAGGAACCCAACTCTATGAACCTAGCAGCATGGCTCCTGAAGTCATAGAGTTTGGACATCTCAAATTACCACAGAGGTGTATGGACATTCTAAAAGAGTCTAGGAAACCAAATACAAGGCACTGTTACTTTGACAAGTGGAAAAGATTCGTTATCTGGTGCCAGAGTAAACAAATCAACCCGGTTGATTGCACTCCTTCCAACGTTGTAACATACATGCTCCACCTGCTGGATGCAGGGTTGGTTTTTAACTCTCTGAAAGTACACCTGGCAGCCCTCTCAGCCTACACCACATCCCATAACAAGGTTTCGTGGTGGAAAGTACCAGTGGTTAAAGCCTTCATGGAAGGAGTAAAGAGACTTCACCCTCCTATCTCGAACCCACCGCCAGGATGGGATCTCAATGTGGTGCTATCTAAGCTCATGGGGCCCCCCTTCGAACCCATGCATAAGAGTAGTCTCAAACACCTGACTTATAAAACGGCCTTCTTAGTAGCCATTACCTCCATAAGAAGGGTCAGTGAAATTCAGGCTCTGTCAGTGCAAGATCCTTTCTTTACTATCCACAAGGACAAACTGGTTTTACGCACACACCCTAGATTCTCACCAAAATTCATATCCAAGTTCCATGTAAACCAGTCCATCGAGCTTCCGGCTTTCTTCCAAAACCCACAGAGCTCAGCTGAGGTGAAACTACACACCCTAGATGTGCGTAGGGCGGTCTTATACTATGTAAATAAAACCAGACCGCTAAGGAAAACAGATCAACTGTTTGTCTCCGTAGCTACAGGCAGAGAGGGGGATCGCGTCTCTAAGGGCGCTATCTCAAAGTGGATTATCAACTGTATACAGCTGTGTTACTCTCTTTCTGAAAGAACTCTGCCTTTTACGCCAAGGGCCCACTCTACCAGAGGCATTGGGGCCACTCTGGCTTTCATTGCAAATGTTCCCCTTGACACCATTTGCAAAGCAGCTACTTGGAGCTCTATTCACACTTTTACTCAGCATTACTGCATTGACACTCATTCCAAGGCAGATACACAAGTGGGACAAGCGGTTCTGAGACACCTGTTTGCTCATGACCCTTCTCACATCCCACCTCCTTCTTCTGGTACTGCTCGCTAATCTATGCACAGCATGTGATCTAAGCAGATTCCACAAGCCTCAGAAGGGATACATTACTCACCGTAATCGTATTTCTGATGCTTGTATCTGCTTAGATTCACATGCGACCCACCCTTCCTCCCCTCCGAGAGAAGGCGCATGGTTGCTTGTAGTCTTACCTTTCTGTCTATCTGCTTGGACTATCTGTACTCACGCTACTCCTCATGCTACCTCATGTCAGGAAAAACACAATCTGGGGATCCTAGACGCGTGAGGGATCATGGGTACAGGGGACGTCACACTAGGGATAGTATTACTGGCACGCCCTGTGTCGACGCCCATTTTTCGACTTCGAAAAACAAACTGTAATACTCCGCAGCTTCCACTAGATGTCGGCCTATGCACAGCATGTGAATCTAAGCAGATACAAGCATCAGAAATACGATTACGGTGAGTAATGTATCCCATATATATTTATTTAAAAGATACCAAGGGTTTCTTGAGTCAAATCGAAGGCATACCATGGGAATCTACTTACTTGCTAACCACACTGGATGTAGTGTCTAGCTACACGTCGAACAAACACTCTAATGGCCTCAAAGCTTGTGAGCATTTTTTGTACACTACATCGATGAACTATCTACCACATGGATGGATGACACTGGAGATGATTAATATTTGCCTGGCAAACAATTGCTTCTTATTTAACAAAGAGTTTTTTTATTCAACTGCAGGGCACTGCCATGGGCACTACCTTCGCTCCGTTGTATGCAAATCTGACAGTGGGCTGGTGGGAGAAGTTCGTGGTATGGCATCTCAGAAATAGCCAATACACAGCCAAAATAGCTCTTTGGCTACGGTATATTGATGACGTATTTATCATCTTCGATGGGACAAGTTTGGAATGGTTGGACTTTGTTAGGATACTAAACGCTAACAAGCTCAATTTAAAATTCACTGAGAGCCACAGCAAGACTGCTATCATATTCTTGGATATTCTTGCTACTGTGGCTCAAGATGAATTGGTAACCAGCCTATATAGAAAGCTCACCAGTTCCAACATACCACTTCATACAAAGAGTATTCATCCCACAGCCCTTAAGTGGAGTATCCCATATGGGAATTAATTTGCATACGCAGAAACTGTTAGAAAATGTGACACTTTTGACAGCGAATGTGCCCAGATGGTGCATAGGTTTAAACATCATTGTTATCCTAAAAAAGTACTTGAGAGAGCCTTTTTGAAAGCTAGAGATACATGTCGCTCTTCACATCTGGTATCCAGCACTGTTCGAGAAGACACCACAGGCAAGAGTGAAACACGTCTTATCTTGACCTATGGTAATGGGGCACAGAACATTCGCCAGGTCATGTAGACACACTGGCATGTCCTAAAACTAGATGAACATTTGAGCAAAATATTGGGCGATAAAATGAATATTACGTTCCGTAGGTCAACTTTGCTCAAAGATATATATATATCTTATTTTTTTTTTTATAACTGACTTTATTATTTTCAAATATCAACATTCATCAAACATTGTAACAACTCTACCCCCCAACCCCCCGGGAACACACGAGTTTGATTCAGGGATTATATTATGCATTAAAAATGTCCGTGACCTTGATGTTGTGAGGGCACCACTGTTCCATAAAGTCTGACTGGAGATACTCCAGGACTCCACCCCATTCCTTAGCAAACCTGTCCCTCATTCCTTGGATTGAGTGTGTGACTTTTTCCATTGCCAGCTGCGCCCAGACCGTTTGAAGCCACGTGAAAATCAGAGGTGTGTCTTTCTTTTTCCAATTCTGGGCTATTGTTGTCCATGCCGCAATGAGGAGTCCCATAAAGCTTCTCCATTGTGCTTTTTGCTCAAAGATATTTTGATACATAGTTTATGACCACTTTAAGTAATTTTTGGGTGGAAGCTGGCTGAATACTAAAGTGCCCGGCTTTCAAAAATGTTCAGAATGTAAAGCCTGCAGGTATGCTGTTAATACTGCTTGCTACCAGCACCCAATTTTGGGCCATAATATTAAAATTAGGTCAAGGATAACGTGTGAAACTGAGTTTGCGGTGTATGTATTAAGTTGCCCATGTGATAAATGGTATGTGGGAAGCACAATAGGTAAATTGAAATTGAGAGTGCTCCAACACATACGGGCAATAAAAAATGTTGACCCCACATACCCAATGGCGCTTCATTTTAAGGCCGAACATGGAGCAAAATTGGAGGGGTTTTCTTATTTTGGTATTCACGCAGTGTTGAAATCACCCAGAGGAGGTAATCGTGAGCTCCTGTTAAGACAATTGGAAACAATGTGCATTCTGTATTTCGAAACTAAAAAAACCTAAGGGCCATTGATGAGGAATTTTATACGTTTTTGGGTACCTGAATGTATTTGCTTACCATTCCTCTAGGTTTGTGGAGTAAGCAGTTATTTGAACTTTAGAAAGTAAGGTCAACTAATTAAATTACCTTGGTAGTTCAGTTGTAACACAGCTCTTCTCATATGAAACTTATGTTCTTGAATTGATATGCTTAATATTCTACTTACCTGACTTTGAATAATTCAGATACTTTTGTGTATGAGATTATGTTTTAGTATGCTTCTTATAGATTGTGTGATTTTGACTGTTTAGTGTAATGAAAGCTTGTGTAAGTTAGGGACGGACTATGATTAAGTTCATGAGACACAGAGATTTTTGGACCCTTTTATACCGTAGCTTGGTCTGCAGATGTTGTGAGTCATATATATGCATTTCATACTGAATGATAACTTTTAATAGCTTAGAAGCATATGTTTGTAGTTAATAATTTTGGAGAACTTTGCACTAGGCACTTTATATGAGCAATATTTGCACGCACTATGCACTTTGTCATCGAGAGATTTTAATTTCCAGTAGCCCATGCATGCATTCACGTATCTGTGAGGTATACTTCTGTTCTTGATGGATATATCTTTTTAAACTAACATTGTTAGGAAATAGGTATTTTATCTGTATCTGATTATATAGATTATAACTGTTATTGTTTCTCACAGATATGAGATGTATATGCTCTTATATTAAGGAGATGCATGAATGGACGGAGAGCACTATGCACTTTGATTGCTGCTTTGGCATATTTTGCACATTTCTCATATTGCTGCTTTGCGTATTTGCACTTTTCCATTGCAACCGTTTCCTCAAAGTTGTTATATTGGAGCGAGTTGAAGGCTTGCTCACATGTACATTTGGTAGTGAACTATGAGCGTATTGGGAGAGGTGGAGACTGCCGTATTGCTTATGGACAATATGTATTATGTCCACTATAGATTGTATTTTAAACGATAGCCTCTTTTTTGATTTAGGTTCTGGTAATTGGATTTAGCTGATCCTTTCCATATTTATGGTCGTTTGTGCCTAATTGGGCTTTATAATTGAATAAGGTGAGGCTATGCTCTATTAGCAGTCTATAAATTACCATTGACAATTTAAAGACGATTTTACAACTTGCGTCTGCTTCATGTCAGTAAATAATAAATCTCGGTAGCAGACATCCATTATTGCAATGCGGCAGCCCCTAGCAGACCCAATAAAAGTTTTGAGAGACGCAACGCTTTTTATATATGCTTACATTTAAAGGCATTACAATATCCAAATATGGCCGACTGCATAACCAAGCCAAGATTCGTTCTGTATATGTAGACATTCTACATACAATCATAGAGTGGTCACGGTATAAAATGATGTCCATCATCTGTGTTTCCTATACTTGGGTGATCAAGCGGTTGGAATACCGCAAAACGCGTAGTTATTTTACCAGGTTTCTTTTTCTCTAAGGCACAGTTATCAATAAAGACATTTTGGGTTGCCTGGGTTTGCAGTGATAACATGTTATTGCTGAAAGGACACTGGATCCCCAGCTGTTCTCAGGAGTGCATTCCGCTCTGCAAACATAGTACAAAGGTCTTTTGATATATAGCCTTTAGAAAGTCATTAATACCTTTATTTTCTCCTTTTTAGGGAGTGGCCCTGCCCCCTTTTCCCAGCAGCCCCCTAATACTAGTCGCTGCACGCATTTGTGAAACACAGTGCAACGTTCTGTGCAAAGGTCTGTGCTGTTTGGCTGTTGTCAGGGCGCCTGGGTGCATGCTATTTGCTCCTTCCTATATTGTATCATATTAGACGCAGTCCAGGCAACGCCCTTTTGTTGTAGTAATAAGCTGCCCTGCTTATCCTGTCCCTGTGTTTGACGTTCAATTTGTTTTTGTCTGTTGGAGCGCGAAATAGTAAATGTCATGCATGTATCCCTGCATTGGATTTGTAAGTAAATCCTCTTTCTGTGTTGGCTGTACTGAAAGCTATTGGTAAGGATTAGGGTTGATTGTGCCTGATTTATGAAGTGTTTATGAAGTAAACCGCTGGCGTTTGGTTCCCCTCCTTGCCATCTGTCCCTTCCCTGTCTTAAACTCTGGTTGTCAACTATATAGGTTTGACTTGGTGGTTTACTTTTTTCACGAGTCTTGATCTGTGTTAAACCAGCACCAGCGCTGTAATTCACTCCTTTGTTGTGGTGTCCTCGAGGTTGATGGTAGGGATTATATAAGAATTATCTCAAGGCCTTTTGCTTTAAAATACAGCAAAACTGTGAATTTAGCTGTAACTGTAACTATAGCTGTTGGTGTATTGGTAACCGCGTTAGTTCTTTACACAGCAACTTTATAAATAATCTGCCGTCTTGATTTAATTTACACTACCATTGCTCAACTTGAGCTAATGGTTAGTTTCCGAGCTATGAGTAATCTACCCAATGAGGAGGTGGAACAGTTGAATATTTCTCTGACAGTGTAGCGTTGCCGCAGGATGTGCACACCTAAGATTATCACCAAAAATGACACATTGTTGAAATCTAAGAAATTAACGTCTTTTGTTCCTAAATCCTCAAAACCTGAGACCGTAGATGAGGAGATAGCCGCTAGAGAAGTAGTTAAAGCTGTTTAGGAACAAAGATAATTGATAGAGTGATAACTCAACCCCTGTTGTTATGTAAAGAAGGGAAGAAGATAAATCAAGCTTCATCTAAGTTGCCGGATTTGCAGGATGAAATAATAGAATATACTTCGTGGGGTTTTGGACAAACTATGGAACTTATAGGCGCTGGTAGGGTATCGTAGTCCTATATCCGTTGGTTAAGTAGAAATTAGTGGTGAAGGATGAGACAGATTAGTTTTGAATTTCGCACGTAATGTGTTTTATTTCTATTCGTTGAACAGCACTAATACAATTCTTAGTCAGTTTCAACACATGGATAGCTTTACACAGCCACAGCCGACGCGCGTTTCAACCTTAGTCTTTATCAAGGCCTTTGAGTTGTATCGTATGCTTCAAGAGAATGGTGTGCTGGTCCTACCCATGCTGGGGTGCCAGAGGACTGGATAGTCGAGCTGTGCCGGCTGGCATGAATCAGTTATCTCGTCACGTTCGCTAACCTGGTTAGGGTTCAACGAATAGAAATAAAACACATTACGTGCGAAATTCAAAACTAATCTGTCTCATCCTTCACCACTAATTTCTACTTAACCAACGGATATAGGACTACGATACCCTACCAGCGCCTATAAGTTCCATAGTTTGTCCAAAACCCCACGAATTGTTTTTACAAACAGGAACCCTGGAGTTGGTTCCCTGACAAACAAGAACTAGGCTGCAGGTCGTAATAAAGTACCAAACTAAAAATAGGAGTGCGCAGGAGTGAGGGAGTTCCGCCTACCAAACTCCAACCTTCCTTTCTAATAGAATATACTGTTGAAGCCTCACGAGTAACCCCTCTAAGTCGTATCTGTAATCGTGAGAGTTCTAAGATAAATCGTAAAGTCCTTTCTTCTCAAACTTCTGTGTTAGTTCATCAAAAGCCGCAGTTGCAGGATTTGATTGAGCTTAATGCTTCCAAAAATCTGGATCTAGAAATAGTTATCTGTTGTATATAGTACATTGTGGATGAGCAAGAAAGCACGTCTACACCAGGAGTTATGAATATAGAACCTGGTGTTTTCTTTGCTGAAAGTAAAAATCTAGCATTATCCTGCCCTAAAACACCAGAATCTACCCCTTTCGACTCTTCAAGTTGCAATGGTATAAAGATACCGAATGCTATCAATGGTGTGGATGTGACGATGAGTAAACCTGCTGACAATGTGTCTGAGACGAGTATGTCTAGTATGACATCTAATTACATGGTCTGGTCCCTGGACAACCTCTTAACCATATTAGTGGGAAAATGTGAAAGTCTTGAAAAGAAAATTGACGTTCAGTCATTATTGTTAATGAAAAGCATTACTCATACTCATAAGACACTAAAGGATGTTAGTACTGAAACTGAATTATGTGATGTAAATGTATCCATGTCTATTGTTGATGTTGTTGTCAGCCATGAGAGTGTAAAACTGTCAATTGACTTAGAGTCATAAAGGATTGAAGGGCTCCTTAAATAATGGAAAAAAGATGAAAAGTAAAGTAATGTTGCAGGCTTTTATGTATGGCAAGAAGTTGCCTGCAGGTAAAAAAACTGTATGGTAAGGATAAACAAAATCAGTGCTACACTAAGGTGAAAATAGACCCAATTTTGGTAAAAGAAAATGCATTCCCACCTTTGTGCTCATCATGCCCTAATAAGCCATCTGCAAATACAACTATTGTTGATGGGGCAACTCCAATCAATGCTGCCATAATTAATATGCAATCAATTGGTGTCACCAGCATTCTATCTTTTCCAGAGTCCATGGCCGATCGAAATCCTTAGGTAGTGGGGGTAGAAAGAACACCGGCTATTACAAATATGGGTAGTGTTCCATTAATTGGAAAACAAAATCCTCCCCAACTCGGTGCTAATAAACAGAACAACTAAATTGATATGTGGGCTCTAAATATAGCTAACCCAACTAATCCTATTTTAAATTTAGGAGATGAACTGGAGCAGACTACCAATATGCATAAAGCGTTACACCTGAAATCAGTCTCCAGCAATTCAGACTTTACCCCTCTGATTCGTGCTGCTGTACTGCAGATAATGAATTTGATCGTTCCCCTTAAGAGGGATAAGTATGGATGATATATGGATTGTGGACCAGATGGAGCATACCTCTGAACGTATATCTAATATCTGGTTTACACTAACTTCGACTCTAGACTATGGGCCTCATTACACGGAATGCGGTAAGGGTTTACCGTTACCGGTAAGGGTACCGGTAAACCCTTACTGCCTTACTACGAGGTCCCTTTGCGGGACCCGAACTCAACGGCTGGTTTTACCAGCCGTTAAGGAACGGGCCCGCAAAGGGACCTTGGAGGCAATTACGGTACCGCATTTTGCGGTACCGTAATTGCTGCCTTCCCCATTCCCATTGAGCCCTATGGGGGCTCAAATGGGAATGGGGAAGTGCCATGGTGAATGGGGAATTACCGCCCCCACACACCTTGGAATGTGGCGGTAATTCCGCCATTCACCATGGCGGACTCGGTACGGTACCAGCGGCAACCATGGCGCTAATAGCGCCATGGTTACCGCCTACCGTGTAATGAGGCCCAATGTCTTGAGTTTTGAAAATTACCTTTTTACACTATGCTATATATCCACATTGGTTTTGTTGCCTCAAGTGAAGACTCAACATGCAGTGCCAACTTCAAGAGTGAATGTTAATGGAACTAATACTGTGATGAATGATCAGAGTATTCTACCTGCTACAAACGTTGGTGAAAATATATCTAATAACCTTATTATTCAAAAGACTAAGGTAACAGCACTACCTAGTGCTATTAGTAACCAGAATAGTGGAAATAATAGGAACATTGTTTTGAATAAAGATGAGTCGTACATCAGCAATACGTGGAGCAAATGACGCAACATGAGATGGATATTGGCAATGGTGTCCAGCTGCCTTTAAAGTTCCCTTCACATCTCAGCCTTGATATTTAATGCTATCCTGGAACTCACAAGGGTTCTCCCACATATTTGTGGAAGATGGGTTAGCAGCAAATATGGAGTGCTTTATGTGGGTAGCCTTACAAGAGACATGGCTAGTGAATGCAATAGAATTTGATGGATGAGTGATTCTACAACAGGTAGCCACTAAGGGATTGTGCGGTCGCCCGAAGGGTGGATTACTTCTTTCCGTTAAACATACTTGGAAATTAGTAGGCCTTGAAGATAGTACATCTAATATACAAGCAGCCTTCTTAACACAAGGTAGGTCCCACTAATTGTAGATCCCAAAACAAATATCAAATTGGTTAAACAATTGATAAAGAGCTATTCACATATTAGCACAATGTGATTTATGGGTGATTTTAACACCAAAATAAAAATTCACTATTCTCGCTCTGATGAAAATATTTCCTCTACCCCAATGAATAAACTGTTGAATAATCGTCAGATTAAACTTTGGAATAATCTCTTGGAGGAGTTTGAATTTAGGAGGAGTTTGAATTTACCATGTTAAATGGTATCTGTCTGGGAGATGTCAATATGGGTTTTACGTGCACAGCAGGAAAAAGCGCGTCAACAATTGATTACTTTTTTGACGATTCAGTTGATTTCTCGTTGATTATGGACATGGAAATTGTTCCCCGGGAAGAGAGTGACCACTTTCCCCTGTGTGTCCTCACTATACCTCTGCTCCCTGTAACTCTATCAGCTATCTATGATAAGAACGGTAACATCTGCCTCAATACACCACAAAATCGCATTGTATGGAATAGTAAAACTGTGGAAAAGGACAAGATTATCGCCCAAAAATTGTTGTCAGCATATATTAACAGTTCCAAGAGCCAAATATTGTGGTTCATGATGAGACTGTAAAGCCACTCTGTAGCATGGTGTTGCAACTTGTTGAGACTTGTTGATCCAAACGTAAGTATAAAACTCCAGTGGAACGCTCCAATCTATAATTGACTAAAAGAGTTAATTATGATGAAAACATTGCCACTGCAAAAACTATGCGTCGAGACATAGCTATGATATTATATCCAGCGTTAGGTTTAATTGAAAGCTATGACATTAATCAACAAAATCAGTTAAGCTAACTTACCGTTGATGGCTAACTGCTTATAAAAGCTTGTGTGAGGTTGAGTTATGGAAAAAAATTGCGATGCTAGCTAGCCAAAACCAAAAAAATTCCACAGAAATTTGCCCAGTCATATGATGCTAAAAAATAGGGATCTTCCAATCAATTGTGTGACGGAACTAGACTGGGAAAAGTACATTCAGTCCACTCTGGGAACCTTAGAAATACCTGAAGAAAGGGTAACACCGCCAGAGAGCCCCTGGGTGTGTTTAGCAACAATGAATGATATACACAAAATCAATGTTTGCTTAAATAACTCTCGAGCAGTGGGTTTGGATGTGGTATGCAACAACCTGAAAAAAGCTTCACTGAGGGGCTGGGTTGTGCCTTGATTATTCTATTTAATTAAACTAATCGTTGAGGTATTATTCCTGCTACCTAGAAGAAAAGTAACATGTTACCAGTCTATAAAAAGGGGGCACGGAATAATCCAGCAAATTAACGTCTTCTAGCGATGTTGGACATACCAGCTAAATTTTTCGCACGTGCCCTCTTAGCTGAAATTAACAACCGGATTCGGGCTAATAAGATTCTCCTGCCAAATCAGACAGGATTTATACAAAAATCCAATACCTCTGACAACATCATGATTTTAACCATCAGAGTAGAATACTCTTCGAAACGTTGCAAGTCTAATATGTATTGAGCATTAGTTTTGCAAAGGTAGCGGGCGCCCCTCTCTCGAAAGAACAGACTTGATAACCTGTTCAGTGGTTATTAACCACTTGAGAGTTCACAGCCACTGCTTTTACTCACTGTGCCTTTCACAGATGGGAAATATCCATTTGCATATCAGTCTTTGTCCTGCCCAAGGGCAGTCCAGCACCGAAATGCAATGGCAATTCCAACCTGAACGAGAGTACCACCAGCAACCCCATACACGTGTTTCACCCTTGTTGGGGATCATCAGTGAGGTGAAGCTGATGCCTCTCTAAGCACAGTGAGAGGGAGACCACGTCTGGTTGCCCCCAGGAGACCTAGGGTTACCAATCCCAGGTTCCTTGAATAGGTCATTGGGCTGTGTTTGTGCTGGTAGAGAGATTCCCAGACCCCCCTTTGTTTGCATACATTAACTTTGGGTTTCACCCTAAGTTAACAGGGCAATCCAGACGTGGACCCCTTGCTCACTGTTCTTAGAGAGGCAACAGTTTCACCTCACTGATGATGCCCAACAAGGCTGAAACACGTGTATGGGGTTACTGAGGGTACTCTTGTTCAGAGGAGAATTGCTTAGCATTTCGGCGCTGGACTGCCCCTGGGCAGGACAAAGGCTGATATGCGGGGAAATTTCTTCTCTGTGAAAAGGACAGTGAGCTAAAGACTTGGTAGAGTCTCTCCCAGCGGTTATTCACCCAAGAACAGGTCATTGGGCTGTGTTCGTGCTGGTAGAGAGATTCCCAGACCCCCCTTTGTTTGCATACATTAACTTTGGGTTTCACCCTAAGTTAACAGGGCAATCCAGACGTGGACCCCTTGCTCACTGTTCTTAGAGAGGCAACAGTTTCACCTCACTGATGATGCCCAACAAGGCTGAAACACGTGTATGGGGTTACTGATGGTACTCCAGAGGAGAATTGCCTAGCATTTCGGCGCTGGACTGCCCCTGGGCAGGACAAAGGCTGATATGCGGGGAAATTTCTTCTCTGTGAAAAGGACAGTGAGCTAAAGACTTGGTAGAGTCTCTCCCAGGGGTTATTCACCCAAGAACAGGTCGTTGGGCTGTGTTCGTGCTGGTAGAGAGATTCCCAGACCCCCCTTTGTTTGCATGTATTGAGCATATATAGACTTCAGTGCAGCCTTTGACTCGGTGGATAGAAATAAACTTTGGACCAAACTTAGTAAATTAAATATACCCCATGGCCTTTTAAAAATGCTGATTTTATTATATTCGGAGACCACTGAGCAAATTCGTTTAGATGCCCTGGGAAAACTTTCAAAATCTTTTTCCACACATCTTGGCGTCAAACAGGGCTGTATAGTGGCTGCTGCCACAATTTTTAATCTTAATTTGGCAGATATCGCAGAATTTATGACAAGTACTTTAAATTAACCCCGCAAACGTAGGAGCTTTTACTTTTATTTGGCTGGCTTTTGCGGATGATTTGCTTTTATTGGATCACACACCACATGGTCTGCAGATATTGGTAAATGCCGTAGGAGATTTTGCTAAAAACAATAACCTAAAGGTAAACAACGATAAAAGCAAAATCATGGTTTTTGCTAAAAATCGCGCCAGGCAGAAAAAATATGTTTGGACTCTTGATGGCAAGATCCTTGAACAAGTAGAGATATATATGGCATTTATTTAGAGTACCGATTGAATCGTAAATTCCCCCCACTATATATGTTAAAGGTATTTATATCACGCACCGTCACCAACAGAGTTGGTCCCCAGGCGCTCAGGCAGATCTGTAAAACAAGAAGGTGGGCAGGTTAGGTTAGTCAGGTGAAGAGAGAGTAGGAAAGTGAGAGAGAAGTGGTGTGCTGTTGGCGGCTTCAGTTCGGTTTCCACTGTGCGCTGAGCTTTGATGCGAGTATCGGACCAGTGCGAGACCTTGTGTGCTGTTGGTGCTGTTTATGTGGTGTTTGTTTGTTGTTGCTGCGATGTGAAGTGCGTGCTGTTTGCTGGGCGAGAAATGGTTGTGTGGATTTCTGTGTGAATTAGGTATGCAGAGATTTGGAGTTGGGTTAGTGGGTTGTATGTCCTGGTTCTAGCAGATATTGTTCTATTTAACTAGCATTAGCATTCCTGTTGGTAGGCGAAGTGGCTGCTTTCCTTTCTTGACCATCTGACTGTTTTGGGTGATGGCGCGGCGCGTTCATGGTTGTATTGTAATGAACTTAGTATAATGGGGTTGGGTCTGTCTAGTCCCCCCTATGGTGTTGGTGCTGTGGATTGGCTGCCCCCTCTTTCCTTGCTATCTATTATGACGTAGGTCTGTTGGAGCTTGGGTGTAATTCGGCCAGGGTGCTATTGGTGAATCGTCCTTGACCTTCTTTCTTGGTCTGCCTATGTATTCAGTCTTCAGTGTCATCCTATCATAGCTATCTCTCAGTTTGGTATGTCGTAGAAGGTCTTCCTTGGATTCTGGTTGTAGTTGATTGCTTGGTCGGATCCGGTATCAGTATCTTCATTCATCTTTGTTTTAGTTGTGTGTGCGCGCCTTTCGGCAGTCTTCTAGTTATGCAGTGAAGAGCCAGGATTTGAGCAGTTTCCTAAATAGTAGGTGCTTTCTTATGTTACGTATGTTTTTTTGGTAAGGCGTTCCAAGTTTTCGGTGCCTGGTGAGAGAAACAAGATCCTCTGAGTTTTCTTTTGTTGTAAGGTTTCAGTTCCAGGCGGATGTGGTTGCTTGACCTGAGCGTTCTTGTTGGTTGATGTAGGTGTAATTTGTCTCTGTGCCTTGGTTGTGGATTGCTCTGTGCGTGATGCACATTGATTTGTTGTTTTATTGGTAGCCAATGTAGTGTTTTTAGTGCAGGTGTGATGTGTTCTCTTTGCAGTAGTTTGAGAAGCAGCCTGGCCGCCGCATTTTGTATGCAATGTATTTTTTTTTTAAGTCGTTCAGGCATACCCAGGTATCGGCTATTGCCGTAATCTTCTCTGGACATGACGAGAGCTATGATGGTAAGTGTTTTGTTGGCAAATGAAAGGAATGGTAGGATCATTTTTGCTGCTCGCAGAAGAAAGAAGCATTTCTCGAGTAGAGCGTTTACCGTTGGGTCTAGGGTAAGTTTGTTGTCCATCAGGACTCCCAGGTTTTTTACAATCGATGATGGGGCTGGGGTTGTACCAAGTTCTCTTGGCCAAGGGATGTAGTGGTCGTCGTCGTCTCTGTTTTTTGTGATGGTCATTACTTCTGGGTTGATTTTGAGGTAATTCGAGTTGATTCAATTGAATATATCACAAAGGCAGTTCTCTAGTGTTGTGTTTTCTTCTTGAGTTTCTTGTATTTTGAAGACTATTTGCGTGTCATCAGCGTAGTTGTAGCAGGTGAGGCTGTGTCTTTTGATGATTTTGATTAGTAGAGATAGGTAGAGATTGAATAGTAATGGGGAGAAGGATGATCCTTGTGGTACTCCATATATGGAGTCTCTTGGGCTGGATTTGAAAGGCTTCTTCCATATGGTTTCTGTTCAGTTTGTTAGGACTGCCGCAATTCTTGCGAACCGGGAATGTTCTTGGGCATCCCATCTATGCATGTTGTCCTGCAATTGCTTCCAGCAGGGTTTTATATTTGCTCCCTACAGGCCTCTTATTTCCCGTTTTAACTTTATCCCCAGATATTCTAATTCCTCCTCTTCCCAGTTTAAGGGGTATGTTTTCCCCTGATGACATTAAGCGCCAGCAGTTGTGTGCGAAAGCTTTTGTATTACCAATTACCAAATCTGTCTGGGCCTGGTGTTTTATTAGCTGGCAAGGCTGTTATTGCGTCATTAACCTCTTGCACAGTTATCGGGACATTTAGTGTGTCCCTGTCTGTGTCTGTAATCTGGGGGAGGGTCGCTGATGTCACTTAGGTGGTTTGCCTTGAGGGTACTACATTTTCTCGTTTCAGCAGCCCTTCATGGAATCTTCACATTATTTCAATTTTCCCTTCCTCTGCCGTGCATAGTTCCCTTTGTTTGTTTCCAAGTTGGGTTATATAGTTAAGCAATCTTTGTTTCTTCAGTTTCTTCAGTTTGGTTGCTAAGTATTTATTGGCCTTTCTCTCCTGTGTATAGTATGTTTGCTTTGTGTTTAGGAGTGTCTGTGCCTCCGATCTGCAACATGTGCTTTCTAGCTGGGCTTTGATTTTCCTTAGGGCTCTCAATGAGTTTTGTGACTGTTGGGTTTTATGTTGCTTTTCCGCTTCTCTAACCTCCCCTTCAAGTTTTAGTCATGAGGCCTCTTTCTCTAATGTATGCTGCGGATTGCGATATGAATTCTCCCGGGCCACCGCCTTCCCTGCATCCCACACTATCCTCCAGTTCGTCTCCCCATTATCTTTAAAGTAATTATTTGTTTCCTCCATGTGCGCTCTAATTGGAATGTCCTGTAGTACCACTTCGCTCAATCTCCAGTGGTTCTGCCTTTTCCCCTTATCGTTACCCACTTCTATTTGTATGATCACTGGCGTGTGGTCCGAGAAGTATTTCACCCCCAGCAGAGAGTTTATTCTACAGACTGATGCATCCCATACTGGTATAGGGGCTGTACTCTCACAATGCCATGATGGTATAGAACATACTATATTAGTAGGAAGCTATTTCCTTGTGAAAAGAACTATGCTACTCTTGAACGCTTGGCCATTAAGTGGGCTATGACCTATTTAAAACACTATCTAACAGGTAGGACGTTCCGAACTGTTATAGATCATGCCCCCCTAAAATGGCTAAGCCTTCGAAAAGGTACCAATGCCAAAGTCATGCGCTGGTTTTTGGATTAATAGCCCTATTCTTTTCTGTCGAACATCTGAAAGGAAAAGAAAAAGGTAATGTGGAATTCCTTTCCCGATTTAAAATGGAGGCTGTGAAAACCAGTGACATTAGGGAAGGGTGTGTGATGAATCTAGTGAGATCATCACTAGGATTGTGGTATGGGCATCTTCCAATGTGGCATACGGAAGGCAGCCGCAACCTGATCCTGAACCTTGGGGTGGTATCATGTATAAGGATCACATGGGAGGGTACTCATGCCAGGGGGATTTGACTTCGTTTTCTCATGATTCCCCTATACTTCCTAGAACATTGATGGCTTATTGTAAAATAGAACAAACTAATGTTACACAATCCCTTATAGACCACAGTATCCATAATGCTCATGGTACTGTGACGAGGAATAAGGGCTCGGAGGCAGTGAGGATTCAGAATGCTGGTTACCAAAAGTTGCGGTGTAGTTGTTACAGACAAACGCGCCTGAGCGGATATTCAAATCCTAAAATGAGGCACAGATGGAGGAAGGCGAGGCAGATGAGGAAGATGGAGAAAGCAGTGTGGAAGGCGTAACTGAAGCAGAAGCTGTCCTAGGAGAATGAACTGCCCCAGAGAGAAGAACGCCAGCTGATAGCGTTGCGCAGAGTGAGGGTCAGCGTCATTGCACAGGACGCGCTGTGAAAAGCGGCGTGTGGAGAAGGAGCCCAGCTGACAATTCAGCATACGGCATGTCAGTGAGAGAGAAGCCGTGGAAGATCAATGCAGCTGTCAGAGCTCCAGGAGACAAACGCGCAACTCACTCAAGGTACACGAGAAGGAGCTGCCAAAGAAAGCTGGTGAGTTGCTCAGATGCAAACGCTAACCCTCGGGCACTCCAAATTGGAAAACTGTTTCAACCTGTGAGAAACCTGAGGGTATTGTGAAAATCCTGAGGGTATACTCACTTCTACTCCCCTTGGATCCTCTGTGCAGGTGACCACTGTCACCTACTGGCAATTTCCAAGAAGAAGTACTCTGAGACCAAGTGCAGATTTAACGTGGTTTTTATTTATTATAGCCCACCGTAAACTTCTGGGTATCCTGTGGTCCATTCTCTGTCCTTGTCATTTTTGCTTCACAACGACTGTATTGCCCCTGGTAGCTCTTTCAATTAACTGGCTTGGTGTCCCCTTAAGAAGGAAAGGCCCACTTATGTTTATGCCAGTGGCTCCCTCGGTGGCAGCGTTCCATGCTTACCCTAGCTGGCCCATGCAGGTTTACCTACTCCCTCGGTGGCGGCGTTCCACACCAATAGTCACCTGTGCATGCCCGCTTAACCTCTCCCTCGGTAGCGGCGTTCTGCATTTAGCATAGCATGTTCATGCAGGCTCAACTTCTCCCTCGGTGGCAACGTTCTGCGTTTTGCTTAGCATGTTGATACAGGCTCAACGTCTCCGTCTGTGGCAGCATTCCACATTTACAAATAGTCGAGATATGCCTTCTCAATCCTCTGTCAGCTTGTTTCCTTACAGATTTTCCCAACTCATTCAGTAGGCCCACCAAAAAAACACTTCACCAGCTGCATTCTTCTATGTCTCCTCCTCTCATACTCACTCTTCCTCGCCTCTGTTCTCCTGTAGCCCAACACATAACATTTCTCCTAACGTTCACACCTGTGCTGGCCACTCCACTCCCTCGCCGTCTTGCCAACCCCACCCCCTCCAGATTAACCCCTGCCTCGACCATCTCTCGCATGCTGAGCTCCCTTGTTATGGTGGACTGTGTTGCTCTCCTTACATTACTTTGCTGCTGCATCCTCACAGACCTCCCCCCCCCCAAGCCTCTGACGTTCTGCAGAGCATGAGCTAGAGAAAGAAAATATGCCTGAACCATCAATTTACCCGACCGATGAATAGTCGTAAACGCGAAGGGTTGCACCGCCAAGAAGCAGCAAAAAATCAAGGGATTCTTGTCCTTATTTCAGGCCATCCAGACTAGCCGTGCATGGTCCGTCACCAGGGTGAACTGAAGACCCAAGAGATAGTATCACAGAGACTCAATAACCCACTTAATGGCCAAACACTCCTTCTCAATAGTGGCATAGGACTGTTCATGTGGCAACAGCTTCTGACTGATAAACAGAATAGGTTGTTCCAACTCATCCTTGTTCTGGAACAGTACGGCTCTAACCCCTACTCCAGATGCATCTGTGTGTAGAAAGAAAGGTGCTGAATAATCAGGACAATGTAGAACGGCCTGGTCGGCCAAGGCTTTCTTCAGACTCTGAAACGCCTATTCAGCTTCCTTTTGGTTCTCCAGAGTTTTCAGGGTCTGGGTAGTCTGTAGCTGATGAGTCAAAGGCACTGCCAAAGTGGAAAAATACGGAATGAATATCTGGTAGTATCTCATGAACCCCAAAAAAGCCTGGATTTGCCTGGCATTGGTGGGAAATTATAGTTTGTTTATGGCCTCGAGTTTGTCTTGCTGAGGCCGAATGGCACCCTGTCCCATGTGGTATCCCAGATGCTAGGTGTATGTGAGAACGCAACTGATGTCTTATGGGGATTCATATTGAGTCCGGCTTGCTGTTGCGTCTCAAATACAGCTCGCAGATGCTGCAGGTGTGTATCCCAGGACATGCTGTATACAATAATGTCATCCAGATAGGCCCCCACATACAGTTCATGCCCTTTTAATATGGAATTCATTAGATGTTGGAAAGTTGCCAGAGCCCCAAGCAATCCAAGTGGAAGCACTGTGAACTGGTATAACCCTGAGGGTGCGGCAATGGTGGTCTTCTCCTTATCACTCAGACATAGCGAGTTCTTTCAATATCCTTTCGAGAGATCAATGGTTGTGAGGTACTTGGCTTTACCCAATTTATCCAGGAGATCCTCAAAGGCGTCGAACTTTGAAACCTCATTCCGTTTCTGGAAATCCATGCAAAACCTGATGCTTCCATCCTGTTTGGCACCAACACAATTGAGGAGCACCATTGACTGTGCGAGGGCTCTATCACCCCCATTTCCAGCATTGATTGTATTTCTTGGTTGATGGCCTGAATTCGGGCCTTGTTGATCATATATGTCCGTAATCTCGCTGTGGTACCCGGCACCGTGATTATTTCATTATAGGCTTTTGCGGTCAGTCCCGGTAACAATGAGAAGGATTTCTGAAACTTCTGGAGGAGTTTGTCCAGTCCCTCCCTTTTTCCTGGGTAAGGTCCAGATTTATATGTAAGGCCTCTATCCCCAGATTGTCCCAGCCAAAGTGCACCTCTGCGGAGGCGTTGTGGTCCGTGCTGATGAGTGATATTGTATACGTTAGTTCCACCCACTTCTTGAGTAGGTTGACATGGTAGGTGTGCACCGGGAATCTTCTATCCTGCTGCCGTACTTTATACGTGATGGGTCCTAGAATTTGTTCGATCGTATACAGGCCTTGCCAGGCGGCCAACATCTTGTTCTCTGACCTTGGGAATAAGACCAAGACCCTCTCACCCGCCGGGAAGCTCCGCAGTCGGGTTCCTTTGTTATATTGGGCTTCTTGTAGCCATTGGGCTTGCTGCAAATGAGTGTGAGCAATGGCCTGAAGTTTCTTAACCCTTTCTGAAAATTTGTGAGTATAGTCTGTCAGTGTGACCTCTTGCTGGGGTTGATCTTTCCATTCCTCTTTCAAAATATCCAGCATTCTTCTTACCTGTCTGCCAAACAGCATTTGAAAGAGGGCGAATACTGTGGAAGATTGGGATGTATTCCGAAGGGTCATGAGGATCCAGGGAACTAGCCGATCCCAATCCTTGTCTGTAGGAGACATGGTTTTCCTCAGCATCTGCTTGATGGTGTGGTTATATCTTCCCACCAGACCATCTCTTTGGGGATGGTAAACCAAGGTTTTGAGATGGTCTATGTGCAGAGTATGGCATACCTGTTTGAGGATGGTGGACATAAGGTTAGTACCTCGATCCATGATGACTTCTTTGGGACTTCCCACACTAGCAATCAAAGGCACTAACATATCGCAGATTTGTTGTGTGGTGATGCTCCGCAGGGGAAAAGCTTCCGGTTACCTTGTGGCATAATCCATAATAACCAGCAGATATGTATGCCCTCCTCTAGTGGGGTCCAGTGGTCACGATAGCCATCCCGATCCGGTGAAAAGGCTCTAGAATCAGGGGCATAGTTTGTAGAGAGGCTTTCGGAATGTTAGACCTATTTTTCTTTTGACATTCGCTGCACTGCTGGCAGAACCGCAAGGTTCGCCCATATACCCAGGGCCAAAAGAACCGGGCCGGGATTTTCTGGATAGTCTTTTCTGAGCGCAGACGTCCCTCTCCCACCTGTATATGAGCTACTTCTAAGACGGCGGGTCAGAATTTGGCGGGTACCAGTAACTGTCTAAGAAGCTCTTCATCAGCTTGCGGCACCACCCTGTAGTATAGCCCTTTGTCCAAAGTAACGTCCTTGCCCTTTTCTTTCTCCCTGGGTGGCCAATCGTACATTCCGTAGGGTCGGATCCAATCCTTGTGGCAGCCGCTCACTGTCGCTGTGTTGATCTAGTCTCCAGAACACGGCGATCAGCATCATTGCTTTCTAGTGCCATCGCTTCTGCAATTCCCTATCTCAGAGCCATTTTTGTTGGGTCTGTCTGGTCGTGTTTCGATAACTGTTACTTTCTCTCTTGCGTGCATTCACACAATAAAGACCAGGACAGCATGTTGCATGTCTTATCCCTTTGTTCTCTATCTTCTTACTACCTTCCTGTTCCTCCCATTTCCCCTCCCCTTCCTTCCATGGCTCCCTCCCCTGTTCTCTTGTTTCCTCTCCTTTAAGGGGACAGCGTCAAGTTCATCCACAACAATAACTCACCATGAAAGGGGGCGCTACCCAACCGATATATAATCTAAGGCATTTCGGCCACATCAGATCCCACCACCAGAGGTGCAGGGAGCACAAGTAGCATGGCCACTCTGATTTGTAATTGTTCCCCTGCCAATTTAACCTTGATCTCTTTGGTCGGATATCCCTTCACATCCCCTGCACACACCTAATCAGAATCATTCCCCCAGTACTTTCGTTCCACCTACCAGGTGTGCGCTCAAGGCAGTCTGCAAACGTCTGGTATCCACCTTCTGCCGCACAGGTGTAGTGATACTGTGGCCTTGTTGGGCATCGTGACTCGTCCTGGTAATTGCCAACCTGGGGTGTGTCAAACAGGCCTACCTCCATAGGTCCGGTTTTATTCTTCTTCAGACACATTCTAGCAATGTGCCCCCATTCTCCACATTGCAGATTTCTGGGTGGGAACCCATTGGTACGGCTCACCATTCCTCCCTCGGCCTCAGGTTTCCAGCGAACTGCATTAGCCCCCCTTGCGATTCCGGGTCGTGTTGAGCCGGCAGGGGTCAGACCCAGGCCTCGATTAGTCGGCCCATGAGACATTATCCATCCCTGGCCAGCTGTCTGATACACAGAGGCTATATATTAACTGCTTCCGCCAAGCTGGACCGATGATGTTGCTTCACCCACCTTTGCACCGGTATCGGCAAAGCTTTCACAAATTGTTCCAGGACGATTCTCTCTGCCATCTCATTGGTAGTCGTGGTTGCCGTCTGGAGCCATTTATTTGCCACTTCCTTCACTCTGTAAAACAATTGTCGGGGCGTCTCATTTGGTAATAATTTTGTTTCCCGCAACTTAACCCAGTAGGTGTCTTCATCGTGGCCGAGTCTCTCCAGTACTACTTTCTTCATATCTACATAATTAGTTTCTCCTGTAGGATTGACGGCCTGGAAGGCGCTCTGCATCTCCTCCCCCGTCATCAATGGGGCAATGAGAGGGCGCTAGAGGGCCAACCAAGACTGCGGCTCCCCTGTGAGCTCCCGGCAATCTCCCGAATGAATCCTGAGCAATCACAGCATTCCTGATGTGCAATACCCACTTTATGCAGGCGTACTAACTAAACAACATAAGACTGACACTCTTTGCCGAAAAAATGAAAAAACTGAGCCACCCCATACCAGATGGTCACGCTGTGGAGTAGGCCGCACCTTCCGGATCCGCGTAGGCCAGGGGTCTGCAACCTGTGGCTCTACAGAGGTTACGGACTACAACTGCCATGATCACTCACCATTGAATATGATGGTCAGGAGGGATGGGAGTTGTAGTCCAAAACATCTGGAGAGCCAAAGGTTGCAGACCCCTGGCGTAGGCCCTCAGGGACCCGAGCCACGCAGCGTGAGAGGCTGCGGCTGGAACACCGAGGCACGTCGGAGTAGGCACCCGAAAGGGGGAGGCGCCCATGAGCAGAGCCCATTGCTGCAGCCAGCTGAGAGTGGGCCCCTGTGACCCGCGGCCCGCGCCTTCGGCCGGAGCCGCGCTCCCCCACACGTCCAGCCGCACACTCCCCGACTTTCAGACAGCAGCGGAAGAACGTCACGAGCGGTGGAGGCAGCAGCCGAAGCTCCTTCGCGGCGGGGGGGAACAGAGGGGTCCGCTTCATCACCGGAACGGCACGGACATAAGCAGCGTGACAAGAGGTGAGAGGGAGAAGACGCAGCGCGGCCCATGGGGCAAAAGAAACAAAAGCGGGGGAGGATAGCGGGCGCAGCTGGCGGGCGTCCCCCACATATGGTGACACACTAAGGCACACCCGCCTGAAAGGAGACAGCCACAAGCGGCACAAACGCTGCATCACAAGGGCGCACCGCCAAGTACGGAATCACAAACCCAAAACGACTGTGCCAAAGCCCTCCGTGAGCAACATCAATACCCCCAGCGCAAGATCCCATTACGAGAGGGGACAACTGATGTCAGTCCTCCAGCCTAAGAATCACCCCGGCCTTCCCGCGCTGCGCAGACCCAAATGGGCACAAGACAACCACAGATAGGCAACGCTCTGCTGCACATGCGCTGAAAAGAATACAGAAGCCTCCTCGACAGACGGTACGAGGCGATCACTCCCACCGCCCAAGGGCAGCTAACAACGCACACCAGAGGTCTTGGCTCTGTTCCCGTGCAGCGCAGTTCTAAACAGAAATTGAGGGACATACTCCCGCCTGGGCCACCATGGGTAAAACAGACAAGTCCCAGAGAAAACTCAACTTTGATGCAGGCCCAGTGCCCAAGACTCCCAGATCAGAGAGCCACCCAGAATCCCCGTCAAACCTCCCAGAGGAAGAGCATCCTCAACAGCCACATATCCGGGAAATACTGATGGGCCTGAAGGCCGGCATAGGCAGCCTAGACAGCAAGATAGACACGCTGTCATCCAAAGTGGACCTTGTCCAACACTGCCTTGACAAACACGATGACAGGCTAGACAGTGTTGAACAAAGAGTCTCAGATCTCGACGATGGAGCATCATCACTCACTACGAGAGTCTCTACTTTAGAGGGTCAAATGAAAACAGTCCTGGCCAAAACGAGGACCTGGAAGGACGTTCCAGACGGAATAACATAAGGGTGGTTGGCATTAGAGAACAACAGCTGTAAATTAAAATGGAGGAATATATTGAGAAAATATGCATAGAGCTTTTTGGACCCACTGCGCTATCTCAATTGTTCGTAGTTGAGAGGGCCCACAGGACCCCAGCCACCAGATCCATTCCTGGGGCACCACCTCAACCGATTATAGCCAAGCAATTAAGCTATAAGGACAGAGAGATCATTTTGAGAATGGCGAGGGAGAAAGGCATACTCCACTATGATGGTGACGACATTCAGTTCTATCCGGACTTCTCCCCATCAGTCCAAGCCCAGAGAAAGTCCTTCACCCACGTCAAACATAGACTATGCGACAACCAAATCACCTATTCAGTGCTCTTCCCGGCGGAACTTCGCATCCAGTATGATGGAAAAACACAATTCTTCAACTCTCCCGATGAAGCCACGCTGTTCCTAGACAGACAGGGGTGCAAACCCGCAAACAAAAGCTTCGGACCATCAAGAAGAGAAAGAGCGGGAAGAATACCAACTTGATAAAAACTTGAAGCACCTGCCTGAACCTAAGTTGAAACACGCCATCAGGGCAATATCAGCAACCGGGACGTGGGACCCTAATTCTTGGGAGGACACCCGCGCCCCATGCACAGCATGTTTCCAGTTCAAGTTTGGGGGGTTCCTAACGGACAAGTTGGGGGTTGTTCGTGTAAGTAAGAAAGTTCTGTTATTGTTGTCCAAGGGACGCGCCACCTGTCGACGCCTCACCGCCCCCTCGGCCCCTAAGTGCTCCCCGCACTCCCAGAGAATCGAAGGTCTCATACACCGCCGGCATAATGCTCACAGGAACACGAACCACGAGAAACCAGCCGCCGCCCCTCCCGGCGGGCACCACACAAAGTATCACTGAGGCAATTCAGGGTAGCATCTTGGAATATTAGAAGTGGCAATCACCCAGCCAAGACGAGGAAGATCCTGCAACTCCTCAGACGCCATAAGATAGAAGTGGCGATGATCCAGGAGACCCATCTCCTCCCCCATAGCGAACACCTCTGGGCCCGAAACTGGGGCTGACACCGATACTGGAGTAGCGGTCCTCATCCACCCGACACTATGCTTCCGCCTGACCAGAACAGAAAAGGACGGAGAAGGGAGAGCTCTCCTGGTGCAAGGAGACGTGGCAGGAGAGGAAGTGGTATTCGTCAACTCCTGCACCCCCAATACGGATGGCGCAATTAATTTTGACTGGGTGCTATCTCGGCTAGCACAAGTGGGCAACGCAAGCATAATCTGGGGAGGTGATCTAAACACACACCTCGACCCACGGAAAGACAAAACGCTGTCAACTACAGCAAACCCATCCAAAGCCAGTCTACAAGTGCAGGAAATCTGCGAAGCATTTGACCTAATAGACATTTGGAGACACCAAAACTGGGAAAATCGAGACTATACCTATCACTCCAGCACCCACAATTCAAGTTCACGCATCAATTACCTGCTGGTCTCTTCCCACAGCAAGTGGTAATGGGGTCCTTGCCAAATACTCCCCAAAACCTTCTCGGACCATGCCACAGTGACACTTGAATGCAACCCACCAGACATAAGGATGAGACCACCCCACTGGCGTTTCAAACCCGGGGCACTTGATGACCAAGCATTTGCAACGGAGCTACAAGAAGAAATCACTGCCTTTCTTGAAATCAACCAGGGTACAGTCGACTCTGCAGGTACGCTGTGGGAATCATTCAAATGTTATATAAGCGGGGTGTGCCTAGCTAAAGAAAATGGCATTTTGAAACTAATCCGCCGCAAACTGACCACCAGCGAAAATCGACTGAAATCCTTAGAAAATCAGCAATGCGCCACTAATGAAAATCACACACAAGCAGAGTTGAAGAAGGAACTTCTCAACTTCAGGACCTTAGCAGAGCGCAAATTAAAATTCCTAGGACACAGACACAGGATCAGACAATATGGCGAGGGCCAGAAACCCAGAGCTCTCCTCACCCGACTGATAGCAGCAGACAGGAAGCCTACAAAGGTAGAAAGAATCCGATCCCCACAAGGAGACATGGTATATAAAGAAGACGAAATAGTCGAGGTATTCCGAGTATTCTATCAAGAACTGTACAGCGCCAATCACCCTCCAGACACAGAGGCAATCCGCAAATACCTCAACGACACGAGCTGCACTGGGTGGAGAGGGAACGCAAGAGCCCCTAAATGACCCCATCTCACTAGAGGAGATCCAAGAAGCAATAAAGAGCCTACCCACCTCCAAAGCTCCCGGGCCCGATGAGCTAACAGGTGAATTCTATAAATTCTTAGCCCACATCATAGCTCCCCTCCTTTTAAGGGTCTACGGAGAAGCAATTGAGTCCGGCATTCTCCCCCAAACTCTAAGGGAAGCTAACGTAATCCTTCTGCATAAAAAAGATAAACCTCCTGAAGAATGCAAATCCTACCGGCCAATTTCTTTAATTAACCTCGACAACAAAATCCTGGCAAAAATTCTGGCAAATAGATTACTCCCACTAATGCCTGCACTAGTGCTCGTAGACCAAGCGGGCTTCGTACCCGGGCGCAATACTACATTCAGGATTCGAAGAATGTTTGGGGTGATAGCAGCACTGGACTCTAATCAGCAGGTTATAGCGGTGCTGTTAGATGCCGAAAATGCCTTTGACTTTGTCGAGTACCCCTTCCTATTCGCAGTACTGCAGCAACTCGGACCCTCCTCTATAACCAACCCCAATCAGCAATTACGTAAGGGACAACAAAATCTGCATATATAAAACTCCAACGTGGCACCAGACGGGGATGCCCACTATCCGCCCCTATCTTTGCATTAGTAATGGAGCCCCTAGCGGCTGGCCTCCGGGAGCGGCAAATTCAAAGAGGACTTAATATTGGACCCCACAAATTGATAATATCCCTCTACGCCAACGACATAGTTCTCGACGTACAAAACCCAAGCGAAAACCTCAATCCCATCATGCGCGAAATAATAAAGTTCGGGGAGGTGTCGGGGCTAATAATCACCCACTCCAAGTCAATTGTATTCCCCCTGAACGCCAACACCAGGTAATTTACAGATGATTATAATTTTAAATGGCAAAACGTCCACGTCCGCTACTTAGGGATCCAGATGTCCCTGAATCACCATGAAATATTCAGAGACAACTACGGAAGCGTACTTAAAACACTACGAGAAAAGGTGAACAGGTGGAAACCACTCCCACTAACCTTATGGGGAAGGGCGTCTCTAGTGAAAATGGTAATTCTCCCCAAACTCTTATACCTATTTTCTAATATCCCAATCCTGCTGTCTCGGCGCTTCCTGGGAACTGTGAGGAGCTTAGTGCTGGACCTAGTTTGGGCGGGCAAACCAGCGAGGGTAGTGTACTCAACCCTTATACTGCTGGTGACTAAAGGGGGCCTTGCACTCCCTGATATGGAAAGATACTACTGGGCAGCTCAAGCTCAGTTTCTCAGCCACTGGTACTCAACTCAATTCATAAGACCACATGTGCAGGTCGAATGAGCCCTAGCCTCACCAAACCTGCTGAGTGCCATGATCATTAGCAAACAGGCGGTACTACACACAACACTGAATATAGTACAATCCACATATACCATTTGGCGGAAAATTGCCCAAAAGTAAAACGCACAGTTTAGATATTCGCCTCTCCTACACATTAAATTTATTCCAGGGGTACCTCTCACTGCTGAAAAAGTGTTCCTTAAGTGGGCAGACAAATGCAAGATCAGTACGCTAGGCGAACTGTTTGACCAAGAAACCTTTATAACGCCCCAACAAGCGAAAGAGAAAGGCAGCACCACATCCCTGGATATATTCATCAGATTACGATATGCTCTGCAAGAACTTATACCCTTGTTCCCACAACAACCACCAACATGGCAAATACTACACGGAGTGATACAGGCACAAGGAGAGGGAAAATTGGTTTCATCGATTTACAGAATCCTTTTAACATACACATTACCAACGAACCCTAGGACAAAAGAAAGATGGGAAAAGTTGTTGCAAACGCCCATACCAGATGAAGAATGGGACTACATATTACAACAGATGCAAAAAGTAGCACTAAATTCACGCTTCAAGCAAATTCACTTCAACTACCTACACCAAACATACTACATGCCCCAAAAAAGGAACAGGCACCACCCAGAACTGAGCTCTACATGCGACAGGTGCGGCACACCGGCAGCTGACTTTATGCACCTTGCTTGGAGCTGCCCAGTGGTGGCCAAATTCTGGACAGATATGCTCCCCGAAACTGGAGCAATAATAGGCGAGGAAATAAGACTTGATCCAAAAGTAGCACTACTAGGGATGACAAAACCCCTGGCACCACCAATAAGGAAACTGGCAAACGTACTACTGGTTCTGGCACGCAGAAGAATAGCTATGGCATGGGGACGAGGCCCAGCCCCCACGTGTATTGCTCTTCCAGAGTGCACGGAAAATCATAAATCACCAATGCAATTACGGAGCCAATACTTTGAACGCAGTAAGATGCAATAACTTGCAACCACACACTCTTAGAAAATAATGAGCACTCATACAGCTATTTATTCAAATCTTAGAAGCAACCAGTGATAACATAGAAATAAATCACAGAAGAAACATAGAAATAAATCACAGAAGAAGCAAAGAATTCAAAAGGAAATACATCACTGTGAGCGTTACTGGATTCCTCATCTCGCCAGAAGCGGCTGGAAGGCCCCGATAACAGCCAGGCCGAGAGCACAACAGCCCACAGGTATGCCAGACGAAAGCGTCCCCCTCCTGCTGAAGTCTCACCTGACCGCTCAGGGGTTCCGCATATATGCACACTTTAAAAAGTGGTGGCGATTTCTCGAACCTTCTGGCAGCGCACTTGCGCATTGATGAGCAGCCGTTGGTTGCCAGCTGGGACAACCGACAGTACCCTCAAGGAGCAAAGTGCCTCCCTCCTCTAAAAACAAGCACCACGAAAAACAGTCCCATAGCTCATAACAAGACATAACAAAGTTAGCTTTCTCAGCAGAAATGTCCTTGACTGCATACCAGGTTTGGAAAGCATGTTTTCTTCAGCACCGTGAATCTAACTCTCAGCAAAATGCATGCAGCTTTTCACTGCGGCATGAAGTAAATATCCATCATGGCTCCGAGCGCTCCCAGAATGCACTGCGCACCAGCGCCATGTTTTAGATCAAGCATAACAATTCCACCCTTGGATATTTATCTTCCATAGCCCAGTGGCAGAGGAACCGGTCTCTGAAACCGACGAAACATTAAAACTAAATTAGGAATGCATTGAATACAACAACAACAAGCTATTATGATAGCTAATATAATGCAAATGCAAGCAAAAGCATAACGTAGTGTACCCCAACATCAGGAATATATGAAAATAACCAATCCCACCAATTCCCAGTATGATCTTGGGACACTTGAGAAATGAGATCCCTCAAACCTCGAATATGACTTCCAATGGATCGTGAATGGTCACTTAGATTGAAACAACACATGCCTTCAACTGCGTTGCACCCTAAATTATGCTTTAGCAATAGATAATCAACAGCAGCTCTGTTTTGCAAAGTGGCTTTTCTAATAACTTGACTATCAAGGAGTAGTTCTTCTAATACCTGAGAAGTATGATTATATCCTTTGACTACTAAACATGCTAATTTAATCAAAGATTTGTAACCCCTAGCAGCTAAACCCCAAACTCCCACTAATGAAAGGGTTAATGCTAGAACCTCAGCTTCTGATAGCAAATGCACATGTGAATCACAATCGGGACATAGACCCACAGACTCGAAAGTTGACCTTTTGCCTCGAGTTATCGCTGGGTGTAAAGGGAACATCAATAGTCCTAATCAAGTTAAGGCACATGGATCTCCGGAAATGTTAGCTGGAATATAAGTGTATGTGATGTTGCCACATGAAAAGAGCCATCCTGTTAGAAGTTTCACATGATTCAAATGACTGGCAGCTATCACTGTATGATTACAAGACATAGTATTATTTACACTGGTATATGTGCGTGGCACTCGCGAACATAATCGTTGCTCAAACACTGTATGATTTTGCGGTTTGGTTAAATCGAGCTGTTGGCATTTGCCAATTTCTTGTGCATTTCATGTCATAAGGTAGCACACATCACCTTGGGTTATATTATAGGTTATAACACGTGTCAAATTTCTCCATTTGCGATTGGTTTCCTGGCAAAACCTGCAGTACTCATAGACGGAAAAAGATTGCCTAATATCAGAATCTTGAACCAAAGAATCATTGTGTGTGACGCCGAAAATATGCTTTAGAACCGGAACTGGCGTCGGCACTGATACTAAGCACGTAGTTAGTAAGGCTTCAGCATTGGGCACATCAGTAAGACAAAAGTGTGTTATGTTGAGCACCTGTTGTGCCAGATATATCCACATATTCTCCGTTTGTGTAATCATGGGAGAATGTTTTCGCCGTCCTGAAGATGCCTCTTGCGTGACTGGCATCAAGGTTGTTTTCACTTGCTCCTGACGTGTTTGCCGCATTTCACAAATCCATGTCTTCGGTCTGGCTGGCTTTTCGGCATCGGCATAAGGCTGCTTTTGGACAACATTACTCATCACTATCAGTATCCCCTTGATCACTGGCACAGATGTGACATTTTTCGTTGGTAGCAGCATGCTGTTTAACTCTCCCAAATGGAGTCCATTTAGTACTACAATTACACCAGCCAGACACAGGATCTACAAAGCAAACCCAGAAAAGACATATCAGTGTTGTACATCACTCTCTCAGGTACCATTTGTCTGCGGGCACATATTTCCATTTCTTTCTACCGGGCTCCATTACTAAAACTACTTGGTCTTTGCCTGATGCAATGACATCTGCGGGCACTGGTGGGCCACTTGGCTTTTCCACCCACACCTTCGCACCCGGTACCATACTGTCTGAAGAGCCAAAACCACGATCCCCACGGGTAGTTAACACTGTAGGAGGCTCCCCCTTCTTAATCATGGACAACTTAACGGGAATGATAATCAATTGGGCCACCCGATCACCCTTGTGGATCGATAACAATTGGTCCCATCTATTCATCAGGATGACTTTGATCTCGCCTTGATAATCAGCATCAATTACCCCTCCCAACACTTGAACTCCCTTCAATGCTAGGCAAGATCTAGGGGCAATCCATCCCATATGCCCTGGGGGAATTTGTACTCCAATCCCTGTTTCAATTACAACAATCCCTCTTGGGTCTAATCTGATTTCTTCATGGGAATGCAAGTCTACTCCTGCTGACTCTGGAGTCGCCCGATAGGGAGCTAAAGAACCCGGGGTAAATTCCCAGTACAATAGGGTTTCTCTGACTGAATTGGGGGTTGAATCTGTAAAGTAGGAGTCATTAGCCGCATCAAAGGAGTTTCATGCTCATTCACAGGCCTATTGTTTAATACTTGCACCGCATCAAACACACGATCACGCCAGCCTGCCAAATTGCCATCTCCAGTTTTGCGCAGCTGTTCTTTCAACAACCCATTCATTTGTTCAATCAGCCCTGAAGCAGCAGGGTAATAAGGCACGTGGTATAGCCACTCAATGCTCTTTTCCTGGCAATACTCCTGTATCAGTTTGCCTTTGAAATGTGACCCATTGTCACTTTGAATCTGCAAAGGCACTCCGTAATGTAATATGATCTGATCTAACAACCTGATGGTGTTCAGTTGTGTTGCACGCTTGCACAGCAAAACCATCAGATATCCTGAGTATGTATCCACAATAGTGCATGCATACTGACAACCTTTACTGATTGGCATGGGACCGATATAATCAATCTGCCAAATTTGGCCTGGTAGTTTTCCTCTTCGCAATGTACCCCGAAAAATCTGAGGGATAGGTCTATGCTGTTGGTGTTGGCACACTGGACATTGCAAAATGATCGTTTTCACTACCTCTAAAGGAATACTGATTCCTCGAGCTTGTGCCCACCTGATAGTAGCCTTTTCTCCAAGGTGCCCACATTTCTGATGAGCCCATTTGACCAAACCCTCCAAATAGTCTTCCTGAACCTCCGCATCCACAGATGAAATCTTGGTGTGTTCGTCTGCAACAGAATTAAACCAACGTTCTAATGAGTCTGTGGCACAATGCATGTCCACATGATACACAGTGACTTCACTTTGTGATAACATTTCTGCAATATCTTGCCACAGTTCTTTTCCCCACAACTCTTTTGAATGAATCTTCCACCCATTCTTTTGCCAGGTTGGCAACCACACCGCCAATCCATTTGCCACTGAGCATGAATCTGTGTACACATGACATCGACCAGGGGTCTCTTGTTTCAATGCTTGGTAAACTGCGTAGAGCTCTGCAAACTGACTGCTCTTCCCTTTCCCTGACGTTGTCAAAATCTTCTTTTCTTAGGATTGTACGACACTGCTTTCCAGTATCACTCAGTTCCCACATATCGGGCTGAGCCATCCGTGAACCAGGCATGCTCTGTTTGCTCCACGGTCAAATCGCTGTAAGGTACTCCCCATTTCACGGGAGTCTCACGTTTTTCAGGCACTTCCGGTGGTATGTAATCGGAGGGCGGTATGTTGGCTACTTGCTCATGTAATTTTGCAACTCCACCCTTCCCTGATTTGGCTCTGTCTTGAATGTACCATTTCCATTTAATTATGCTGGCTTCTTGAGCATGTCCTATTCTATGCGTTTTAGGAGAGCTCAGTACCCATTGCATGATTGGTATTTCTGGCCTCATCAATACATCATGGCCCACCATCATTTGCTCGGTATAAACAAGGGCCCAATAACATGCCAGCAACTGCTTCTCAAACGGAGTGTATGAGTTGCTAGCATCGGGCAACTTACGACTCCAAAACCCCAATGTCACACGTTTCCTGTCCTGTTTCTGCCACACACTCCAGTTAGCATAATTGTCTTGTACAGACACATTCAGTTCCACTTCGCCTTCCTTCAATGGCCATAAATCAAGCACCTGCTGCACGGTGTCTTTCGCTAAATCAAATGCTTTCTGCTGCTCTTCCCCCCACTGAAACTCATATTTCTTGCGTGTCACCTTGTAGAGGGGGGCCAATATCTGCCCTAAATGGGGAATGTGCTGTCTCCAAAACCCGAACAGCCCTATAAACTGCTGAGCTTGCTTTTTGTTCATTGGAGTGGTGAATTCAAGTATTTTCTGTCGGGCTTTCGGCACCATTTCTCGATGCCCATGATGCCACGGAATCCCTAGGAATATCACTGTTTCAGCTGTGCCTTGAATTTTATTTGGGTTAATCTCCCACCCTTCCTTCTTCAATCCTTCCATAATGACATCTAACTGGCTTTGCACACTGTGCTCATCCTTACCCTCAATCAAAATGTCATCAATGTAGTGAGAGATTTGTATGTCAGGTTTACACAGTATCTTGTCTAAGTGCTCTGCCACCAGCCGGTGACAGATAGTCGGGCTATCTATGCACCCCATAGGTAGCCCTGTAAAGGTGTACTGACGCCCACTCCAAGAAAATGCAAACTGCTCTTGACACTCTTCAGCAATAGGCACAGAGAAAAATGCATTGGCTAAATCGATCACTGCATACCAAGTCCCCGCAAACTTTTGGACATTCTCAATCAAGGTAATGGCATCTGGGACCGCGGGCAATAAGGGAGGAGTGTGTTTATTCAACTCACGGTAATCCACGGTCATCCTCCACCCACGACCCATCCCCCTTTTTAATAGGCCAGAGAGGATTGTTCCATGCGCTGGTGATAGGGCGTAACACACCCGCCTCCACGTACTATTTGATGGTGTCTGAAATTTCCTTGTGCCCCCCCCAGGAATGCGGTATTGTTTCATTGCTACCCGTTTAGTTGCCACAGGCACTTGCACTGGGGGCATCTTCAATTTGCCTACGGTAATGGGTATACAGATCAATGCAATCACCCCAAACTGGTACGTTTTACCTTCAAGTCCCAAAGTCAACCCTTCCAGAATGTCAAAGCCAATGATATACTCCGGTATCGGGACAATCAACACTTGGTATTTCTGCTTATTTAAATTGCCTATTTTCATCTCCACTTTCGTTTGTACTGCGGGGGTCTCCTTTCCCCCGAGACCTGTAATAGTACATTTTTTGCCGTGCTGGATTGCCATGAATCCGAGAGGCCTCCGCCCCGGTGTCTATCAATGCTCGCACCCCTTGCATATTTCCTGCCCCCCAAAAAATCTTAACATCAACATGGGGCCACCTATCAACTTTTATACGAGCAGACGCAGCCGGAGCTTGTGGTAGCCCTAGTCAAATTTCGAATGAGTGTGACTTGACTCCGCCTCTAGCATTGCACTCACCACCTTCCTCAAATCAGCGTATATTGGCTGGTACGGGGAAGGTGTAAACATAGACCCTTCTACTTGTTCTTCTGCAGGAGGAGCGGACGGTGAGGTGTCCCCCTGCGGCTTGGTTACTACCTGTTTCTTAACCTGTTTATAGCGCTCTTTGGCTGGAAGTCCTCTTTTTTTGTATAATTCATACATTACTCGGGTTTCAATGCCATCAATTTCTTCTCGTGGCACTCCATCTTTTAACAAAGCCAGAAACATGTCCTTTCAGGAGACTCGGGAGTCTCTACTATCTTGCCTCCTGCCTTCAGTTCTTCTCTCACTATGCCCCTCTCTCTCCCGTGGCTTGTCATCACTCTTGTCCCACTCCCCTAAATCTGCCAGTTGCCGAATGCATCCACTACCTCATCAGTGGGTTTGCCCGTCATACCTCCGAGCAAAGTCATAATGACACTTTTTTATGCGGGTGGCGCAGTTCTAATCACCATGTTTCGAGTTGAAACTGAGAGCGACACGGCCCCCATGTGTCCTGGAGCATCTACGTGAATTGCCTCTTTCATAGCATGCTCTCTGACTTTTTGAATTGCCTCTCTCAAAGTATACCACTTTGTTTCTTCACTAGGCCAATCTGTGGTAATGGGGTATTTACGGTTACATGCTTGGGCTGCTAGGTGCAACAAAGACACCTGTGGATCTTGACCGTTGTCATCAGGGGCAGCCCTGCCCTTAAGACCTCCTGTACATTGGTGTCAGTTGACAAGGATAGAAAACGCAGTGAATCCGTGGAATCTACCAACAACCCTGCAGTGCCCCCATCTAGCAATCTCACCATCCATGTCAATAAAGGTTCCCCTGATTTGTGCCTCAAACGGGTAATAATTTCCCCAACCTCCTGCTGGGTGTAATCCTCCAGCGTGGTTAAATCCACCACTCCGCCTGCAGGATTCTGCGGGTGGGGTCTGGCTCGCTGTCTTCTAACGGGCTTAGCCGCCACTGTTTTCTGCTTCATTTCCATTTTGGGGTCGGACTCATTTGCGGTTGAGTCAAAAATATCACCATCCCACTTATCCAGATCCCAGTCCACATCGGCGGTAGCGATTACAGCTGCCACCTTTCTTTTGTTGACCCCTCTCCTTCTTTTCCTATACTTATACCGGGCTACTCTGACTGCTGCCCTCTCGGCCACAGCCTGATATGTGTCAGCCTTATCTTTAAAAAGTTTCATTTGGATCTGCTGCGTTAACGCAGTCTGCCTTTCTGCAGCCAGCTCTCTTTCTAATCGCAAAACATCATTTTTCATTTCCACCTTCATTTGAAGTATTTTCCTATAAGCATGCAAAAGAGCCCAACCTCGCCTACCTAAAGCAGCGCATTCTCTGCCACGTTCCACTGGAACTTGTTGCAAGCATACCATTGCATCAGACGGATCAGCATCTCCCAATCCCTGATCCCATGTTTCATTTAGCCCTGCACCGCATGCGCACGCCTGGGCCAATTTATCATATGGACTCTTAGTCCAGCCGGAATGATAACATCAGAACATTCACCGCCAGCGGTAACGCTCTTTTTCTTGAACAAACTACTCATTATTGCAAACAAAGCAAAACCTCTTTATATCTATTTTTTTTTTTTCTTTCCACACTGCAATCACTCCCACAAGCACGCACACACTAGCAAAGGGAAAAAAAAATTACTTTCGCTTGCAAGGTAACCAAATCCTATCTACGTTCAAACAGATTCTTGAATATTTGGAACAATTCATCACAAATATCCTGTTCATGACGCCAAAAATGTATTGCTCTTCCAGAGTGCACAGAAAATCGTAAATCACCAATGCAATTACGGAGCCAATACTTTGAACGCTGTAAGACGCAATAACTTGCAACCACACACTCTTAGAAAATAATAAGCACTTATACAGCTATTTATTCAAAGCTTAGAAGCAACCAGTGATAACATAGAAATAAATCACAGAAGAAACATAGAAATAAATCACAGAAGAAGCAAAGAATTCAAAAGGAAATATATCACCCTGAGCGTAACTGGATTCCTCATCTCGCCAGAAGCGGCTGGAAGACCCCGATAACAGCCAGGCCGAGAGCACAACAGCCCACAGGTATGCCGGACGAAAGCGTCCCCCTCTGGCTGAAGTCTCACCTGACCGCTCAGGGGTTCTGCATATATGCACACTTTAAAAAGGGGTGGCGATTTCTCGAACCTTCTGGCAACGCACTTGCGCATTGATGAGCAGCCGTTGGTTGCCAGCTGGGTCAACCGACAGTACCCTCAAGGAGCAAAGTGCCTCCCTCCTCTAAAAACAAGCACCACGAAAAACAGTCGCATAGCTCATAACAAGACATAACAAAGTTAGCTTTCCCAGCAGAAATGTCCTTGACTGCATACCAGGTTTGGAAAGCATGTTTTCTTCAGCACCGTGAATCTAACTCTCAGCAAAATGCGTGCAGCTTTTCACTGCGGCATGAAGTAAATATCCATCATGGCTCTGAGCGCTCCCAGAATGCACTGCGCACCAGCGCCATGTTTTAGCTCAAGCATAACACCACGTTAACAAACTGGAGGAAAGACATCATCTACTGCCAAGAATTCGAAACAGAATTCATAAGAACACTGCCCTTACATGCGAGGCCTGAGGACATATAGGTCCCTTATGTATCATATCTGCTCTCCACTGCTGATTCCCCCACATCATCTCCTAAGTCAACGCAAACAGGAATCCATACGGACTAAGTGCCAATACTGACACAGTTTCCAAAGGGGCCGATTGACTACATCGAGTGCAACAAGGGGAGGGAGGTATGGGGAGGCAGGAGTGGGGGAGGCGGGGAAAGGGTGTTGGTGCAAGTTGTACAGCCCGCAGTTCGGGCTAGTTTTGTATTCTTGTAAAATGGTAAATGCTAAAATAAAGTTTTTTAAAAAAAATAATCAATGGGGCAATGTAGTGGCTCCATCAGTCTTGTGGCCACTGGATATTCCTTTTGACACTCTCACAATTGACCAAGAAATGAGCTGGGTCTTCCTCCGGTATATACATTTGCAACACGGTGGCAGGTACCTGAGCCTGTCTCCCTAAGGTGGTGGCCACAACTAGTTGTGCCTGTTGCACCTTCAGTGCCTGCTGAAAGGTGTGTCTATCTGCCTGAGCCTGCTGGCTCTGTATCTGTATGGCCTGTTGCAGTTGCTGCTGTCCTTCCGTTAGGGCTTTCAGTATGGCTTCCATGGTGTTCTCTTAGAAATCCCACTGCTGCCACCACTTGTCACCCCCTGGGGTTTGCGAGAAGTACTCCGAGACCAAGTGCAGATTTACTGTGGTTTTTATTTATTACGGTACACCATTAACTTCTGGGTAGCCCGTGGTGAGTTCTCAGTCCTGGTTGTTTTTGCTTCATAACGACCATATTCCCCCCAGTCCCTCTTTCAATTAACTGGCTGAGTGTCCCCTTGAGAAGGAAAGGCCCACTTTTGTTTATGCTAGAGGCTCCCTTGGTGGCGGGATTCCGCGCTCACCCAAGCTGGTTCATGCAGGTTTACTTACTTCCTCAGTGGCGGTGTTCCACATTTAGCATAGCATGTTCATGCAGGCTCAACTTCTCCCTTGGTGGCAGCGTGCCGCAACAAACATAGCATGTTCATGCAGGCTCAAATTCTCCCTCGTTGGCGGCCGTCCACATTTACAAATAGTCAAGATGTGCCTTCTGAAACCTCTGTCTGCCTGTTTTCTTACAGACTTTCCTGGCTCGTTCAGTAGGCCCACCAAAACGCTTCACCAGCAGCGTTCTTCTCCATCTCTTCCTCTCCTACTCGGTCTTCCTCGCCTGCAGCCCAGACACACCCGCCCAAAAAAAGGCTCTCATTAATGTAACGTTTCTTCCAACATTCATACCTGTGCTGGCCTCTCGACTCCCTCGCTGTCCTTCCAGCCACAGCCCCTCCATATTAACTCCTGCCTCGACCGTCTCTCACATGCTGTGCTCCCAGTCTCTGGTGGATTGTGTCATTCTCCTTACGGTGCTCTGCCGCTGCATCCTCACAGACACTCAGTAATTTTTCCTTAGTTTTAGTTTGCTAGGCATGGACCTCCTTGTTAGGATAGGGAAAGATAGGCGTTTATCCCATCCTTTTTCATTTAATAAATGGCAAACGTTGAGAAAACGTTACCTTAATTTCTGTGTCACATTTCGGACCCCTCGCAACTGCTTCACGGGCTGATCAGGAATATATTGAAAATTATGCATACCCACCCGACATTGCGGTCGTGTAGATTTTGTGGCCATGTTTTGTGGCCATGTCCACAGTTGCCGAAGGTGCCATTCTGAACCGACGTTGGCTCAGAGACTTTATGCACGTGTTACGGAACACACAACTCTGAGAGTACTGCAAGCAGTTGAATGATCCTCCCTTAAGCCTGTGAGCATCATAAATACTTGCAGGCCCGGTCAGGGCTGTATTGGGGAACCTGGACATGGGCTTCGATGGAGCTTGTATAATCAAGGGGGTCCCTAGGATCTGCCATTCTTAAAGGAAATGTTTTAGTTGCTGCAATGTAACTGTTCCCTGCCAAGAGGCCCAGAGAGTGGGAGAATGTCTTGGCGGTCCTTCCCGGGGCACGTTATCCACTGTCTCAGGGATGCACCCAGCCCCCAAAGCTACTCCTCTACATTTTATGTAGAGCCAACCAATGAATGTAATCACAGCTCCGAATTCTAGATTAAAGTACCTGCTGAAATGTCTGTCTATCCGCCTGAGCCTGCTGGCTCTGTATCTGTATGGCCAGTTGCAGTTGCTGCTGTCCTTCCGTTAGGGCTTTCAGTATGGCTTCCATGGTGTTCTCTTCTAAATCCCACCACTGCCACCACTTGTCGCCCCCTGGTGTTTGTGAGCAGAAGTACTCTGAAACCAAGTGCAGATTGACTGTGCTTTCTTTTTATTACAGTGCATTGTTAACTTCTGGGTATCCCGTGGTGAGTTCTCAGTCCTGGTTGTTTTTGCTTCATAACGACCGTATTCTGCAGGATAAATTACTGTCTTTCACATCTGTGATGCTCTTACATATGCTGCCTGGATCCCAACAGGGAGCTCTGAAAATGGCTGCATATACCTTGTGCATGCAGCAAGGGAGGAGGGGAGTGTAGGATCGCAGACCATTCCCAGATTGGAGTGTTTCCCCAGTCCGCATTTGCAATTGCCCCCTCTAATCCACGTTCCTGTGCAAACAACTTGGGTTGGTACACTGACCACTTTGAGTGGTGAACTGCAGGGTTCACGACACCAGAATCATCAGAAACTCTCTTAAGCCACAGATGATTGCTTTCCTCTCATCAGCGCACTACGTCTGCAGTTCCCCCCTGCAAAGCCTCCAGTTATTGTGTGGCAGCTGTTGCTCTTGCCATCTTGGGTGCAGCTGCTTCTGCGAGCCTGCTCGCTCGAAGCAGTCTCACACAGAAGTCCATTTGGAACTGTGTGCTTATTTCTTTCTTCAATCTTACCTCCCTTCGGTGCCTCGCCTTCCTCGGTGCATGTCAGTCAATGGAGGCTTCTCTAGGTATGCCTCGTGCAACTATTCCTTCCCGGCATCGGACCCCCACATGAAAGGGGCCCCTGAGGGAACCTCGGATGTGGAATCAAGCCACAGTCACCACACTCGAATAGATACGCCAGAACTAATAGCTACGTAATAACTAATCAATATATATTCTTAACACTGTAAATGAGGCGGTTGGTCTTCGGCCAACCAATTATCATTCATTTCCGGGCCCTCAAGGGGTGTTTGGTTTTTCTGGACTGACAAACCCTCCTCTTGGCCGTAAGCCAAACGTCTCATCCATACATTGCATCCTCCTCCGACCAAGTATTTGGATTAGATTCGGAATCTGATTCAAATTCAGACTCATGTACACTTGTTGTCTCGTCATTATTATCGATATCAATTGCCATGATGTCTTTAATGGTTTCAGATTCGTTATTATGGCGAGTGCTTGATTTAGTAATGTTTTTTCGTTTCATCATTTGTACACACTCTTCGCTGATTTCAGTACATATTATGGGGAGACAATGTATGCAACAACAACATGTCACAAATATTCCTAGGATTGCTACTAGGATTGCAAATAGCTTCCATCCCCAGGATCGCAACACTTCCCAGAACCAGGAGCTTATGTTCAATTCCCAGCCACCTTCAGGGGGGTGGAGATCAGAGCTTAACACATGCAATTTTCTTATCGCCTCAAAAATCGTGGCGGAAGAGTCACTTACAAATATGCAACACGCTGATCCCACGATTTTGCAAACACTGCCGCGATCAACTAAGATTATATCAAGGGCCATTCTATTTTGCAGTGACATTAAAGGATAGTTCCGGGACTTTTTTTTTATTGTCCCTACGGTTCGGCCATGTGTTTTTAAGCATAAATCGGTAGATCGTAGAAAACTTTCCTATGGACCTTACCCGACTTTTCGTCCATTAACGCACTCGAAATCAGCCGCCATTTTGTGATAATCCTATCATTTCCCCCCCATCGACCTGGCTCACCTGCTTTTGCGGCACTAAATCTAATCCCCCGCCCCTGAGCCTGACATCAGCAGACGCGTACCGCCCATTTCCCAACGCCAAAGCACGTTTCGTGTCAACAATCGCTGCGCCTCAGCTAATGAAGTGTCGCCATGGAAATGGCAGGACGCCTCTTTCCTCAATAAGTATAAACACACCGTTTCACAACACACAGCAGCAGATTTTCGATTCCATTACTCTCTCTGTGTTACTTTGAGTATTCTGTGACTCGTTTCTGTGCTCTGGTCAGCTACCTTCGCCGCTTCTAGGCCTTGTGAACACCTGTACCATCTCTGTAAATTATTTTACTTTCTTTACCACACAATGGCTACAATAATGCCGTATATGTACGAGCCCGAGTACACCGAGGAAGAACTACTGGAAAGGCAAGCACGCGAAAACGATGGGGATTCGGACGGCAGTTGGGAGGACCAGTCAACGGATGAAGAGCCTGGACCATGTCGCATGGACGGCGTCTCCACCTGGTGCACGTGCAATCGGTGCGAGCTAATGCCAACTGAGGAGGAGAACTGCTGCTGCCGTGAAAATTCCGGGTGCTTGGCCTACATTTCGGAAGGCGAGCCAAGTCCGCAATGCATCACCGAGCTGCCAGAGTTCAGGGAAGCCTGCCTCTCACGGACCGTGTTGAGGATGATGATGGTGCTTATGCACGAACTTCGCGGCACTGTTCGTCCGCGTAATCCGAGTAACGAGTAAGTATACTCTGGTTGTGATGTCAGTGATGCCACTACTATTTCATGGTCGTCTCCCACATATAAAATTACATCTACATATCATTCGAATGCATGTAAATTGTTTCCATATTGTGCATTTTCTAGATAGAATTTTTTTCAAAGCAGAATGACATTTTTTACCTGAATCGACAGTGATAAGAAAGTTTTGTCATTTTAATACAGTTTGCATCTTTCATTTTCACAGGTGGTACAGGCTGGTGGCCTATCGTTGCTTCACTTGGTGGCTTCACGGGAGGCTCGGACACCGCGTTCGGAGAGTAATACCTGCCTGTGCGGTACTTGCCATTAGACAACATTTCCCCAGCGACAGTGGACAATACCGCGGATTTTCCCTGGATGTGCTGCAACCGGAACTTTACAATGTGTAATGTTTATTATTTATGTTCAATTGAAATTAAGATCTAAAATAAAACCCAACATATATTTTAACAATGGTTGTTTTGATTTTTTAAATGAATCTAGTGTGTCTCCATTGAATAGTCTTCCTGTGCCTTGTCTTGTCACACCACATGTCTCCGGCCAGCATCCTCCCTCACGCTGGCCGCCCACCTTCAATCCACATAACCGTTGAACCCATATGCAGCATACATACATATGTTATTTTGCGGGTTGGCATCAAGCCTCCCGGCCTTGCCTCCTCCCCCAAAAATACTTACCACACCACTTTGTTCAAGCGTTGGCAATAAAAGGCCGTTGGATTTTATTGATACAAAACATGGTTATAGGTAAATAATCAATATGGTTGATCATAATAAATCATCCTTTTGGGCACCGGGTACAGAGATGACCCCCTCTGGCCCGTGCCGCCTTGCCACCACAGGCCAGCCTGCTGCTGACTAACTGCCTAGGCATCCAGGGTCTCCAGGGTGAACTGCACCCATATATTCTCCTGGGAGGGTGAGGTATTTATAAACTCACCCCCCTGCCTTCCATGTACTAGATCCTGCAGCCTGCCTCTTACATGCAGTTAGATGGCCTCTCCTTGGTGAGGCCCTGCGGCAAACGAGTCTTGTCTGCACGACCACCGCCCCAATCCACCCCCCCCCCCGCCCTATCAAAGGCAGTTCGCACCGGGGTACTTGCGCTGGCAAGTGGAGCTGTCAGGGAGCGATAAAGGCCAAGAGGTGCCAAAGACCATGTACACTTCAAAGTGGTCTATAGAGCATGGGTTGTTGTTCCCATGTCTACCTCCAGACCCTGTGTCTCCTGCCAAGCATCCCCCCTCACGCTGGACGCCCCCCTGCAATCCACATAAGTGTGTCTCCATTCACGAGTCTTCCTGTGTCTTGTCTGCACGACCACCGCCCCAATCCACCCCCCGCCCTATCAAAGGCAGTTCGCACCGGGGTACTTGTGCTGGCAAGTGGAGCTGTCAGGGAGCGATAAAGGCCAAGAGGTGCCAAAGACCATGTACACTTCAAAGTGGTCTATAGAGCATGGGTTGTTGTTCCCATGTCTACCTCCAGACCCCGTGTCTCCTGCCAAGCATCCCCCCTCACGCTGGACACCCCCCTGCAAACCGCATAATGCCACGACATATACACGTCATTCATTCACAAACACACCCCTGTTTCGAATTCTTTATAACCCACTTCATATTTCTAATGAGAACTTCTTTGCGCTTTGCTAGTCAACCCGTGAAGGTGCTGGTTATCTGCTCTTCGTCTCTGTGAACTTCCGTGACCACTTCGAGGAAACTCGTCAGTTTGCAACCTGTGAACTGCTCCCTGTTCTACGACAAGAAACTACTCTGATCCCTGCATCTAACTGTTTGTTCGTCAAGGTAAGGCCATGTACCATAATCATTTTGCGTCCAATTTTTTAATTTATATCTATTTGCTAGTAGTCATCAAATTGCATCCATGTTTTCTTTTCGTTCAAGACAGTACATGCAAGGAACTAGTCACATGTTCTGAGTTTAGTCAAATTATTTTTCTATTTTTTTAAAGTTATTCAAATACTTATCCGCATGTGAATAACGTGTATAGTTCCAAGAACCAAAACGAACCTTGCATTGAACCTTTTATGTGTCATTTAATTTTTTAACACATTGGTATTCATAGAGAATTGTTGATCTTTACTTTTCAGAACTTTCCACAATGCCTGCCTGTTCCATTGGCGGTTGCCCTTCGAAGACCCATAATAAATCTGAAGGTACTATAATGCATGTTTTCCCTAAGACAATAGATCAGATAAGAGAATGGGTCCGATATTGCGGATATCCACCGTCTGAGCTTGAAAGTAGAGTCCTAGAAGTCTTTGCGGACAAGAGGGGTGATCGATACAGCATCTGCAGCAGGCATTTTAGCTCAGACATGTACTCCACATCATTGCTAATAAAGAAGAACACACCGCGAGCGAAGCGAAAATTGCTCTCAACCGCTATTCCCACTCTATTCGTCCACATCCCTCCACTGGTGAGTCAAGTTTACGTATTTATCTCTCGGCCTTGCGGTAGTGTGTAGCATTAGCTAACAATAATTTCCCCATTTATGTATCCACTCAATATGAAGGCGGAAGATTCTCCATCCGTGTCGTTATTGCAGTCATCAGCCACTTCAAGCGCCTATCGGGTAATCTTACTTGGCTATTCTGCCACTGACTTGTTTTAGGCATGTAAATCAATAGTTTTAATTTATCGTGTGATTATTTTACCTAATGGTACACCCTTGTTCTCGTCCTCTAGTCTTTGTTTTCAGTTATAATTATTGTTATCCAAAATAATGCAAGTACTGTCTTTCAGGGAGATGCTGAGGAGTCCAACGCATTGACGACAACCGTTGATGTCACTCAGATGCTCGAGGTACGTTTCCGGACAGTTCCATCGATGGAGATCATCAGATCTTGCATTCTTGTAGCGTGATTGTTACACACAATGTTTCTTTCGTTTTTAGCCATTGATATGTCCTTCTGTCGTCGCCCTCCTATGTGTCTTCTTTTTTCAATATTGTGTTCATTACTAATGAAAGTCCTATGTTTCAGGGAGTCGATGGAGCATTAGTCCAAGAAGAAGGGGGAGCATGCAGTTACGGGTCGGCGCAACAGCTTGCAGAAGTGTGCACCGCAGTTACATCGTCCCTTGATGTTCTTATGCATTTCGAGGTATGGATACTGACAGTTCGATCAAGCGAAATCATATGACGTGATTACATCCGCTATACTTCCTTCTTTATTAACGCAAGTACTATGTTTCAGGGAGATGACGGAGCTTCTTCTACAAGAACATCACCCCTAGTAGTTGATGCAGATCTCTGGGTGGTGACACTTCCAACGATCGAGCAAATCGAATCATATTTAGATATCCATTATTTATTTTAGACAACTGATCATTTGTGCAGGTCTATTTAGATGAGCCGTTGACGCCTGCACAAAGTTTATGTTATTTTTAACAAAATAGAAAACCATACTAATGCAATTACTGTGTTTCAGGGAGTCACTGAAGCATCATCTTCAATAATATCATCAATGGAAGTCTATGAGGAGCCCGAGGTATGGATCTTGACAGTTCCATCTAACTAGATCAACAATGCGTGAATAATTGTCGTTTGAATGTTCTACACAAAGCGTTCATTCGTGTTTTGCTATTGAGATGTACGTGGGTATTGGTCCCCAAGTACATTTTGTGTTTTCAATATTATTATACATACTAATGAAAGTTCTATGTTTCAGGGAGTCGATGGAGCGTCAGTGCGTGATGGATGTGCTTATCATGAAAATATAGTCGTTGCAGCGCAAGAGGAAGTGGAGACATGCACACACGAGTCGGAGCAACAGCGTCCTGATGTTGAAGTTCGAGGCAAGAAAGTTTCAAAGAAAAGAAAGCAAAAGAAGGTTAGTGTCCTGGTCACTATATAATGTTGTTTTTCACTGTTAATAGTTCAATACTGTAAGTTGTGTTTAAACTGAACATCCCTTTTCCAATCTGTCCTCTAGTTGCGAGTGGGTGTACAAACTAGATCTACACAGACAGTGAAGCGAACGAGAGATGTTGCTTGTCAAACCTTTTGGCAGGGACTTGAGACTGAAGATGCATCGTGCCAATGGGAAGAATATGAAGTGATTGACAACGGAGCTATACCACCACCAGCCATTGATAGTGAATGTCCTCCTGGTAGTTCGGATGCAGTCGGAGATCAATTCACAGAATCCACACCCGCAAAAACTAAGACCGCGAGAAAGTTGAAGAAATTGTTTTATTCACCCATCGCCGGAGAAGGAACAGATGTTGCAATGGAAGAGAATGAAGTGGACGACAATGAAACACCATCAATATCACTGAACATAGCGGAAGACGATATCAGAGATTCTACCTTTCATGTGAGTGACATGTCCTCAACGTTACAGGCCGAACCAGCTGGGATGCAGAGTGACAGTATAAGGAAAGAGGCCAAATTCATTGTATTCGATAGTTGTTTGATTGATATTATTATTCGGATGAAATTTGGGCATTCGGTTGGTGGGGAAGTATGTGGGGAGCCATTGATTAATGTGACTCGTGCAATTCGAGGCACTAACCTTAAAATACATGCCACCTGTACAAAATATCATCCTTTCTCATGGTCTGCACAACCCACGCTGGGGCAACTGCCAGCAGGCAATCTACTTTGTGCAGCGGCTGCACTTTTTAGTGGTTCAAGTTTTAAAAAGTTAGAGTCTTTCTTTCAGTTTGTGGGAATACATTTAATTGCGAAAACTCAGTTCTACAAATACCAAACCGATTATCTATTTCCAGCCATTAGCGAAGCTTGGAGAATGGAAAAAATGTCTATTGATAGTACATTCGCGGGCAAACGGTTCAGGCTAGCCGGTGATGGACAGTGCGACAGCCCAGGATTTTCAGCCAAGTACTGCACCTACCACTTTCAGGACATGGAAAGTAAGAAAATTGTGAGTTCGGTGGTCGTGCAGGTGTCACAAAGTACATCCTCAGTGGCCATGGAGAAAGTTGGCTTTGTAGCATCATTGCAAGAACTACAATCGCGGGGAATGGTGATCGACCTGATAGCCACGGACAGACACGTTTCAATTGCCAAGACAATGAGAGAAGAGTACAAAAATATAAATCACCAATTTGACGTTTGGCATCTTGCAAAAACAATCAATAAAAAATGTCGGCTGCAGGTAAAAAAAAAGATATGCAAGGTATTTCACAGTGGTCCAAGTCAATCAGCAACCATCTTTGGTGGAGCTCAAAAACATGTGGAGGGTCGTTGGAAATTCTACTGGAAAAATGGCGGTCAGTAATGCTACACTGTAGCAACGTTCACCGCTGGACCACAAACCAACATTTCCACAATTGTGAACATGCCCATTTGTCCACAGAGGAGGCACGGAAGAAGAAGTGGTTGATTCCTTCATCACCCACTCACAAAGCCATTGAAAAGATTGTATTTGATAAAACTATAACAAGAGATTTGAGGGGACTCACGGAATTCTGCCACACAGGCGATTTGGAGGTGTTCCACAATATGTGCCTAAAGTACAGGCCAAAACGATTGCATTTTGGCATGGAGGGCATGATAAATCGGACTCTTCTAGCGGTCTTGGCACATAACCATAATGTTGGTCGTCAACAAAGTAGGACGACCGGAACTTTAGGGACGCTTTGCTACAATAAGGCCTTCACTAAAAGAAGTAAACAATGGGTTATCAAACCAGTGTTTGAGGATATGCAATATGATTTTATTGAGAGACTTATTGTTGATGTCCTAGATAGGCACATACATGGAGTTGTGAACGAACCTGTGCAGGGGACAACTGCATTGCCACCCAACATTGCCTCTGTTCCATGTCCACCTAAAGAAGAGCTCATTGAGAAATACACATCACGGTTTAAATGATTGTAATTTGATTGTCTGTTCTCTCGAGTCTCCTCATGTCGCAGGCCCATTGAATATGTGTAGCTATATATTGTGTAAATAAAAGTGATTGCTCTGTGAGTCCTGTGAGATGGCCTTACACTGAATGTAGCTAACTAGGAATGTGTGCTCGTTCAAAGTGAAGGTCAGCTGCTTTGATTTTTTGCTCGGTTGCCGGAATGGCCCACGACTCAGTATAAGGTTCTATTGTTATTTGACCTTGACAGGCCGGGACCATCCCGAAAGACTTCTTTTTGGGGGTGTGGGGCAATAACGTAAGAAACGATAATGAATATAATTTCAGAAACGAAAGCCATTTAATGTTCGTTCATTAGAAGAAATAACGTCGGCATAGAAGGAGTGGTATTTCGGGGCTGCCCTACGCACAGACACAATGGAAAATGCAAATATAATGTAAGTAACTCTTTAGATGAGTTTATACCGCAATTTAATTACTATACAGTAGCTTTAAAGACGGGTTAAGTTGTACTTGTTCGTTCTATGTGGCATATTGTTTTGTACCGCGCACTATCTTGAGGAGAACCATCTCCTTTTACGGAAGCACCTCAAAACCTTCCTCTTTGCTTCTGCTTTCTCTCTCCCTCTCCCCTGCTACAACTGGTCCACTGTCTGCGACCTCGGTCCTGGGCCCTTCCACTCTCCACCTGCACTGCCTCCCTGTCAACCCCTGCACTGGGGGACTGTCTCAGTATCCTACAGCCCCCCCTTGACGTATAATACCCAGTTGCACTGTCCTAGCTATGAAATAATTTCCCGACCTAATATATAAAATGAATAATTTTAATAAAGATTTGATGGTGAGACTAATTTCATTTTTTATGTTTTTAAAACAGGTACATCCTTCATTATTGTATGTGTCACGAGTACCAGACACCGGCGGATGGCTTTTACAACCGACAGTTGCTTCTCCGCGTGAACAACGTTACCACCCTGACCATTTTATGGGACGATCGCCAAGTACAAGTATGCCCTTACGCGGTACTAACGGCTAGATGCAACATACAGACCGTTGTGGTGGCCTAGTGCCTCGTTGTTGGAACAGCCATGCGATTATCAGTGCGACCGAAGAGCTTATTTTATCGTAAACCAACACCCTGTGTACTGCACACGAACATCACTTGCCTCAAGACGAACTATTTTGGATCGAGAGCAAAGAAAAATGCAAATCGCTGAATATTCTCTAAACATTTGATGTCCAATAAATGTACTTTGCCAAATGTACAATCTTGCCGTTTGCTTTTAAACCACAGTTTCATATTCCGAATTGTGGCGCTGTATTGTGAGATGATCTAAGACCCTGTGTACAGCAAAGGAACATCGCGTGCCTCAAAACGAACTTTTTGGAACGTGAGCAAATAAAAATGCAAATCGCTGAATATTCTCTAAACATTTGATGTCAAATAAATGTACTTTACCAAATTTACAATCTTGCGGTTTGATTTAAAAGTACAGTTTCATATTCCGAATTGTGGCGCGCTGTGTTGTGAGCTAATCTGTGTTGGTTTCCGGGTTCTGTGTGGAGTCGCGTAGAAGACGCCTGGGCGTGTTTGCCTACGCAGCACAGTCACGTCACGGATAGAGGCGGGGAATATGAATGTTTTGATAAAGTCTGTTTCAGGGGCGGGGGATTTGATTTAGTGCCGCAAAAGCAGGTGAGCCAGGTCGATGGGGGGAAATGATGGGATTATCAGAAAATGGCGGCTGATTTCGAGTGCGTTAATGGACGAAAAGTCGGGTAAGGTCCATAGGAAAGTTTTCTACGATCTACCGATTTATGCTTAAAAACACATGGCCGAACCGTAGGGACAATAAAAAAATGTCCCGGAACTATCCTTTAATCTAATTCCTTTTTCCTCGAGAGTCATATTATATAATATATCAGTGGTTCCATTTATTGTTTCTTCCAATATCCTAGACAGTCGTCTTATGTTATAAGAGTTTATCGCCTGGCCCCAAAATGGTATGAATGACTTTGCTATGTCCCCTACAATCAACCCGTCCTCAATATTACGGTGAGGTCGTGACATGGTCAATTTGGTTATGTCTGATGTTTTTAAAAGAAACACCCCAGGAAACAGAAATCCCAAATAACACGTGCCTCCCCAGTTCCTAGGTAACCAAGGATATGCTTTTTCTCCACATATGAAATACACAGGATCTCCCACATATATTGGTTCCACTTCTTTATCAAGGAATGCTATATTTCTGCATCTGGTAAATGTTCCTACCTGGAAAGAACCCTTTTTCTTTAAACAGAATGGGACAGAATGAGGGTTATAATTCACTGTATATGAAGGGGGTTCCGCATCCTTATTCCCCTGTGGGTTCATGTGGAACGTGATCACAGAAGTTTTATAAGGTACAGACAATCTATCCTGTGGCATTATTGCTGGTGTAATTAATCGTCTTTTGTGGAACATGGAGCAACCCACCGGTTTCATAATCACTTCCTCGAATTCATTCATATTTGTTTTATCATAACATGCAGAAGTTAAGGGCAGGGGCTGTACATACCATCCTATTCCCTGACCACCATGCTGCGGCAGGTGGGCATAAACCCAACAATTATTTTTTCTTAGGATTGAGTGTGTCATATTCATCATTAACAGCAATGTGTTCCCATATCCTTCCCTATGGTTCTCTTCCATTGGGGACAAGGTATAGGAAATCACATGGACTGGGCTTTCCGTTGTGGAAATGTTCATAATAGGCAAAAGTACTTGAAGAGGGTGTGTTTCTTCTAGGTACCATAATATTGATATGTTCAATATTGGGGCTAATATACTCATTATGCACATTATTATGGTTAGACCCAACATACAATTCTTTTTACCATGTCCTTTTTCTGCCTTTCTATATACAACGTTTAATTCTCTATCAGCATTGGTGCAAGAGGGGGCATTTGCTGGTTCTGATATTTCTTCTCTTCCCTCTTCTTCTGCTGTGCTCGTCGTGACTATCTCTTGTTCATGTGCTTCCCAGGATGTTGACAGAGTTCAATCAATGTCTACAATCTTTTTATGCCAGTTTGCTATCTGCCTGCATTGCTTTTTCATTTGGTAAGGCCTTCGTGCATTTTCACATTGCCCTATAGTTTCAGAGCAGCTGCTTTTGTACCACGTGCGCCCCGCTTGTTCACTCGGGTTCCTGACACATGGATTTAGCACCGAGGAGTTGCGTTTCGTGAGCTGTCTAACTTGCACAACTCTTACGCCACCCTCCTCTAGGCCTCCGGTTCCCACTTCAACCGAAAATAGGAAACAGAGGCAAGAAATTCACCAAGAGATGAAAATGTGATCACTCCTTCTTTCTGCTCCGCAGGTTGTACCGATTTTCTCCTGGTACCGTGTGATCAACAAATAGTGCGGGTGCACTTCCGGTCTCGAGCTTGGAGTCAGCCTGGGGCACTGTTCTGCTCACCTGGCTCCCACAGAGGCGTCGATCTGAAATGGACAGCTGCGGTCTCCACCAATGTGACACGTAGGGCCGAGATGACGGACTGGACTGGCCCACCTAGCTTCGTTTCCTTGGCCCGTAGGAATATACTTCTGCAAATGGAGAAAGGGAATTAACCACCCGTGGAGTTGAGTGTAAATCCCCCCACCCCCGCTGTCCTCCCCACAGATCATCTTTGATGCCCCCTCTTATAGTCTCACCTGATGGTTCACTGGCTCGAAGGAATTGGTGAGTTCCAGAACAATATTGACTCCGAAAAGTATGTAGTTCGTAAGAGTTCAAATGCCTGACTTTCACTCTTGTCCGATTCCTTGCAGGTTGCAGCTTGACCCTAGTGAAGAGTTCCTTGTGGCAACCGGTAATATTCTGGTAAGGATTTGTATTTTCCAACACAGTTCGATAAAATAATGTCAGTATGTAACTTGTTGCTTTCTCCCTTATTCAGGCGCTGAGAGAAAGTATGAAGTCTCGGGGAATAATACCTCCGGCGGTAAAATCAGGTAAGTCTATTGTGGTGAGGAGGGTTCCCCTTGATAGTCCCTTTGTTTCACCTTGCTGTCCTTTTGTTTCCCCTTAGGAGCCGGGGTTCGGCGAAGATGCAGTGGAAGCTGCGCCGACCCGTGAAGAGGAATAGTACCCCCGGTGGTAAAATCAGGTAAGTCTATGGGGGGTAACTAATATTCCTCTGTGTATTCCCTTGGCTCACCTTGCTGTTCTTGTCTTCTCCTAGGTGCCGGAATGCGGCGGGAACATGCAGGAGGATGCAGTGGAATGTGAAGATGCTGCGAAGGCCGGTGAGTTCAGCGCGGCGCTGCAGCAGGCGAGGCGGCACGCATAAAATAACTTATTTCTTCCACTCGAAGGCGCGATGTATCAGGAATTCATGTAAGGATCAAAGGTATTGCTCTTGTTCTAACCTTTTTTCCTTCTTTCTCCCTTTTTTCTAGGAGCTCCAAACTCGAGGGGGGCGTGGCAGAAGACTGGATGCAGACTTGCAGGCACGGTGAGCGTTACGTGCAGGATGCAGAATAACGCGAAGCGTGTGCTGCTCTTCCGGCGTGGTTTAAATAGCCTCCAAAGTAGTCCCAGGTAAGTATTCCTCCCCAGCCCCGCCCGAGTCAAAAATAGTCCCTAGGTAAAATAGTCCCTTCCAAGCCTCATTTGGCTTGGAGCTCTTGCAGCATGGTCTGCATCAGGTAAGCTTGCAGCATAGTCTGCATCAGGTAAGTTCTACTCTATGAGCCTGGCGCCATAGGCACCAGGACTGACTCTACATATGAGCCTGGCGCCATAGGCACCAGGACCGCACCCAAACAGCCCCTAGCAGGGGTTTTTGGGCTTGCTCAAAATAACTTGATGCCTGCTTCCGGGGTTGCTGGACCTGGTCTGGGTCCCCGGAGGTAGGCATCATGACAGACACAATGGCAGATGATGTTGGGTGCCCAGGCGACAATGCAGGCTGTGGCGCCACAGAAGATGGTGGGCGCCACAGAGGTATGCGCTTGATGTCGGCCAGCAGAGATGCAGAATCTGCTGGACAACGTTGAGGCACTCTTTGCTCTTTCGTTTTTTATGGCAATCTCATCAGGCTTTGTTTCAGGATCAGGCAGTTTCTGTGGCAAGGGACTGGCAATGGCATTTTTTGTTTCTGGAACCGCTGCTCTCTCTTTCTGGTCTTTGTCCCGATCAGTTGACGTGTCCAATGGTGATGGGACTTTCTTGGCGTGCGTGGCATGAATCCATGCCTTGCGTTCATCCACGCGTATCGCTGTCTGCGTGGTCAGGAGTATTTGATACGGCCCACGCCACCTGGGTGCCAGTGATGTTTTCCGTTCATAATTTCTCACTAATACCCAGGTTCCTGGCTCCAATGCATGTCCTGGGCCAGTATACCACACTGGTAATGCCTCCTGCACCTGCTGATGAATCAAACACAGTTTATTTACTAACAAATTAAAATAAATGCTGAGTACAGGGTATTCTACCTCTCATTCTTCTCTCTGAGGTGCGCACCACACATTCGCTGGTCTCCCCATTATAATTTCATCGGGGGAGAGCCCAGTTCTGGCCTGCACTGAAGTCCGCATACACAGTAACGCTATTGGTAATGCATCTACCCAACTTAGTTTGCTGCCTGCACAGATCTTACTGATTTTGGACTTCAAGATTCCGTTATGCCGATCAATAAGACCGGCCGAACTCAGATGTCTCGAATAATGGAATCTTTTTTCGATCTGCAATCCTGCACAAATCTGCAGTATGACTGCACCTACAAAGTGCGGACCATTTTCCGACCATATGACACGGGGCAGACCAAAGCGAGAGAAATACTCTTTTAGCATTACTTTCGCCGTGTTCATAGCTGTGCAATCTTTCAAGGGATATGCTTCCAACCATTTGCTGAATGCACATATGATCACCAAAACATACTTCAGATTTTGGCATCTCTCCATTTCTATGAAGTCAAAGTGAATCACTTCGAATGGCATAGAGGGAGGTCCAAAACTTCCTGTTGGAGTCACCGTTCCCTTTCCCACATTGTGCTGTAGGCATGTAATGCAGTTTTGTACCAGCCTTTCGGCATTCTTTTTTATAAGTGGATTTTCCCAGACTGTGGCTAAATGTTGGACTATTTTCTTCGCACAGATGTGTGTGGAACTATGAGCCATTGTAACCATTGCATCTACATACACATTTGGCAACATCCAATTCCCGCTTTTCTTGTCCACCCAACAACCCTCCAAATCCAGTTCTGCAGAGCCGTTGGCCTATCCCTGTATTTCGTCGGCGGTAGCTTCCGCCTGCATTTCTTTAACAGTCACAATTCCATTTTCTATCATGCAGGGCACTTCCTCCGATTGTACTGTCAACATTTTTGTACTCAAATCAGTGGCAGTCTGTTTCGCAATCTTTTCTGCAAATGCGTTTCCTTCTCCCACTTTACATGTCACTTTTTTATGCGCCTCGCATTTTACTATTGCCAGGTGCTTTGGACACGTAAGTGCAGACAATAATTGCACAATCAGAGGGCCATGTTGAATTCTAGCCCCATTGGATGTTAAGAAACCTCTCTCGGCCCATAATCAGCCAAAATTATGAACTACGCCAAAGGCGTACTGGCTATCAGTATAGATATTCACGCTCAAGTTCTCCGAAATTTCACAAGCTCTTGTTAAAGCAATTATCTCTGCTGCTTGGGCAGAGTTATTAGGAATTCTTTTACTCTCCACAACGCTTTTTAATGTCGTAACAGCATATGCAGCAGTTGATGTGCCGTCAGGTAGTTTAAAACAGGAGCCGTCACAAAACAGTTCCCCTTCTGGTTCTTTTAGTGGTGTGTCACTCAAATCAATTCTCCCTTTTGTTTCCTCCTCAGTATCCATTAGGCAATCAGGGGGGGGCAATTCAGTCCCACCACTGTTTTCCCCGGGCATTGGCATTAATTCTGCTGGATTCAAAGTGCTACACCTCATAATTTGGATGTGGGGTGCGAACAATACAATTTCATATCTAGTCAATCTAGCAGAGGTGAGGTGTTGCGTCTGCGTTCTGTTGAGTAGAACGTCTATGGCATGTGGCACCATCAAAATTAAGGTGTGCTCCAAAACCATCCCTTCTGTTTGTTTCACTGACGCAGCAGCCGCTGCAACAGCTCGCAAACATCGTGGTAGTGCGCGCGCTACAGGGTCCAACGCAGAAGAAAAATAGCCGCACGGCCTATTTCTTTCACCTTGTTCCTGTATTAAGACAGACAACACGCATCCTTCGTTCTCATGCACAAATAGCCTAAAAACCTTTTCATAATTCGGTGTGTCCAAAACTGGAGCAGAACTCAGAATGGTTTTTAGCGAATCAAATGCTTTCTGACATTCTTCATTCCACTGCAAAGGCATCACAGCATCCTTTTTTGTTAATTCCACCACTGGGTTCACAATTAAAGCGAAATTTATAATCCATTGACGGCAATAAGAAGCCATCCCTATTATCGCTCTCACACCTTTCTGTGTTGTTGGAATAGGCATACCAGAAATACTCTTTATCCTCTCTGTCGTTAATCTTCTCCGTTCCTTTGAAAGTAGGTAACCCAAATAAGCTACTTCTTTCTGACAGTACTGGAATTTCTTTAAGCTCGCTTTATGGCCATGCGTAGCTAGATGAGTCAATAATAGAACAGTACCTTCTTTACATATCTCCTCCGTGTCAGCAGCGATTAGTAAATCGTCAATGTATTGTAGCAACACACAGTCTGCTGGTAATTCTAACATGTCTAGCTGTTCTTTCAATGCTCTACTGTAGATACTCGGACTTTCAGTATAGCCTTGTGGAATGCGTGTAAATGTGAATGATCGTCCTCCTAGAGTGAAAGCAAATAAATACCTGCTTTCTTTGTGTACTGGAATGTTGAAGAAGGCGTTTTTTAAATCGATCACACTAAAGTATTCTGCTGACGCAGGGATCATTGTCAAAATCGTAGTGACATCTGGCACTAACGGGAATTGGGGGTCTACCACTTTGTTCAATGCACGGAGATCAATTATGAAATGGTACGGTACCTCATTACCCCCTTTCTTGTACACGGGAAGAATGGGACTGTTACATATGCTACCTGTAATTTCTTCAATCACTCCCAATTTCACCAAATCAGAAACAATGCTTTTCAATCCTTTCTCTCCTTCTGCTGAAATTTTATACTGCGGAGTACATGGTAGCGTTATTCCTTCTTTTAATGTAATTTTTACTGGCTCTATTTTCAACATCCCACATCATTGTCATTCACGGCCCGAATGAAAGCTGGTACCTTACTCAATTCCTCTGATAAAGGTTCTGTCACAAATTCAGAAGTCGGCATAGTCTGGGGAGAAATAGTCAACAATACCCCATCTGGTGTACAATGAATAACTGCGCTTAGTTTTTTCAATAGATTCAATCCTAAAAGATTTTCCCCTCAATGCTCTGTTAAAAGAAATGGACAATGTTCAGTAAAAGGCCCTATTGTCACTGCTACTGATTTGGACTCAGGGTTTATTACTGGGGTACCTGCGAACCCTACTGAAATATTCTGTCGCCCTGACAGAGGTATGTCTGGAACCAAGTGATGATCTATCGAGCACTTTTGTGCCCCCGTGTCTACGAGGAATCTTTGCTCTTCATTCCCGATTTTCATCTCTACATAGGGTCCTTTCTGATTCACAGGAATTGACACTGGTTCCGACCCCTGTCCTGGGCTGTCCTATTGGGGTAGCAACACATCATCGGATGTGTAGTCTCCACTGTTATTATAATATGCACCTGTCCGGTTATCAAAAATGTTCCCCCCTCCCCCTCTAATTCCCGTTTGTACACCCTGCTGATTTTGACTTTGAGTAGTTTGATTCAGAGCCTGGCCTTGATTCTGTGCATCATTCCCATAATTATTTTGGTGCTGCTGCATATGATTTCTGTTGTGACCATTTTTTCCCATGTGCCCTCTGTGAGGCCTTCTCTGACTACATCCGCCTCTATTTTGCAAATGCGGACATTGTGCCCGCCAGTGTCCTTCCTCTCTGCAGTATGCACATTGGTTTAATCCCAAAGGCCCTCCATGCATATTCGAATTTCCCCTACTCTGTGCATTTCCCCTTCCCCTGTTGTGTCCTGCTACCTGCTGGAGTAACACTCGTGTTTTCAAGTTTGTTCTATCCTTTGCTTCTCTTTCCTTCTCGGTATTTACCCGGTTCTCATAATATTGGGCCATGTGTAATACTTCTCCTAGCGTTTTCGCTTGCCTTCTGAAGTCATTATCAAATTTTGAATCGGAAGTATTAATTCCCTCACATATTTATCCACAAATAACCTTTTCCCTGCTTCCGTACTCACATCCTGTCCACTGAAATCTGTTGAAATAATCTGTGGACAACTCATCTTTACCTTGAACACACACCGTCATCTTGTCCCATTGGATTCTTTTCTCTGGGACCAATTCTTTTAACTTCTGTACTATTCGTGCCAGTAATGCTAACATATTCGCCCCTGGCTGTATTAAATTTGCCCACGTGGCACCATAGGCCGTCTCGTCATCTACCTTTCTTATTCGTTTCCATATGTCCGCTGGCAAAATTCCGGGGAATATTAGATCTATTTCACCCATAGTGAACAAAGGGGGCTGTAATAAAGACTCCACTTCTTTATAAAAACCTGATGGATTTTTCCGTATGTCAGGGATTGTTTGTTTTATGTTATTCACGTCCTGTCTAGAGAAGGGAACATGCACGTATTGGGCTGTGTAATGTGCTGGGATCACCACAGGTGGCGCATTGCCTACTGCGGGAGTCTCTACCTTCGGTACAAAAGTAGGGGGCACTTCTCTCATGGGGAAAGCCACACTCACTATTCCTCCCCCTTCCCTCATATGCAACAATATTCCCAGGTCGAGGAATAAGGCTGTCTCTCCTGTTCCCCGTTCCATCGCTCTCTTATATACTGCCAACAATTCAGGAGAACTCACCTTTTCCTCGCGTATATCTTTGTTTATCAAATATTCAACCATCGTTTGTAACGCTTTCCTTTTCATTGTATTCATCAAATGTTCCATGTATTTCCATTGTGGGAATACTGGGATCTGAAATCCATTTTAGTGCCTCCCGCATACATACTTTTATCTCTGCACTAATTTGCGCTGCTGGTGACGAAAATTGCTGCTGTCTACCCCTTTCAATATTCTTTCTCTTATTTCCTGGTGTGGCGAGTACTTCAGAATACTCTTCATCCAATTCATTCTTTATTTCAAACAATCGCTTCACATGCTCTTCTATTTCTTCATCTCTCCCTCTACAACGGGCTAATGCATTCAAATCCAACAATCGTTGCGGTGGGTAACTTCCCAATTGACTTTTTCCATTGTCCCAACAAATATTCCCCCATGCATTCCAACAATACCTGTCTTTCGTTGTTCCTTCTGAAGTCATATAGGGACGCTAGTGTGGATACCCCATCATTATCGTCTATATACATTTCCGCCTGTTCTTGCAGCTCACGCTTTCTCTCCTTACTAATCGCGCTGCAAGTTACTCTCATACATTCATTCTGCTCAATTCCACTCATGGGAGGGGCGGTCGGAACAGTGGCACCCTCTTGATCAGGAGGTGCGGAGGGGGCAGTGAGAGTGGGATCTGTCTGCTGGGGCTGTGGTAATTGCGAAACACTCGGGGCTGGCTGGCTAGTGGGCAGTGCAGTGTGTGATGAAACCTGTCTCTGTGCTGGCGTTGGGAGGGGCTGAGCAACGGGAGGGGGTTGAGCGGCAGCTACTGACGTAGTCTTTTTAGTTTCACTCCTCGGGCCCTGCTTTGTTTCAGTTAAGATTCTGTTTATTAATTCGTCCGATGAGTGTAGCTCTCTTTGTGGATATATTTTTTCTATGTTTAATTCATTGCGCCGTCTTGTCTTTCTCAAGCTATTACTCCACTCCTCCTCCTCCTCCTCAGCTTTCTCCGCCTTTGACTTATGCCTGCGCGCATGTTTCTCTCTACTTCTAAATCGGAGCATTGCTTCCCTCCTCCAGTCCCTAAGGATATCAAGTTCCCCAGGGCGTGCTCTCTTACTTATCAACACCTTTTCCAGATGATCTATATGTTCCATCTCAAAACTCCCATCCCTCGGCCACTGAAGATTTTCCTGTTTTCTGATTTGCTTATGCCAAGTTTCACAAAACATTATCGCTCCCATACCATACTTTATGTACATATCATAAGCCAGCGTTCCTCCCGGTGGTGCTTCCTGGCCAGTTTCCAAAGAGTGTTTGCCGCAGCGGAAAAATCCCGCTAAGGTGGACAATACCCCAGGCATGTTTTAAGCTTACCCTTGGCTAATCAAATTTACTCTGGGTGTTTGATTTTGCAAAATCAACTCTCAACCAATATCAGGATCACTTACGAATCGGGCATGACTCACCTGATTAGTCAATTTGCCTTTTCAAGACACAATTCGTCTGTATACTGATGCAACCAATGACGTTGTGTCTGCGTTTCTCGGCTCTGCCTCGTTTCGTGACCCTCGCCTCCTTGTTCGCTGGCCAGGGAGGTCGATCAGGGATCAGCGGTGTGCAGATCTGCAAAGGAGTCTCTCCTCGCTTTCGCAGAGGCGCCCCGAACACCTCTTGATCCCGGCTCGATCGCTCCCGTCCTCGCCGTTCTTACCGCCTTCCTTATTTTGCAACGTACATGATGGAACAAGTCGGGGAAGGTCCCTATTCGGGCGCCATCTTGAAAGGGGACCCTGAGGGACCCTCGGATGTGGAAACAAAGCACAGTCACCACACTCGAATAGATACGCCAGACACGAGGTTCCGTTCCCAAAATCTAGAGTTTATTGCAATACAAAGAAGTCCCAGTTGGCCAAGTGGTCCCACGCCCCGCGACGTGTGTCTAACAGACCTCGAGGGACGCAAGAGAGAGTGAAAGGTGCATCAGTTACATATATACAAATCGAGCACCTTACAATCAGCAATGACACAGTATGACACATTGGATGCCGCCCTCAATTCATTTCCCTTTGAATTAGAGGCGATGATTGACCAGTATGACAAATATGACACCTTAGACCACCATATTTAGTAACGGTTTGCAATCTTCAATTTTACAGACACCATTCTTTATTTGCGAGAACACAGCGGCTCTGTTTTTCATGGGCAAGCTGCGCGTAGGAGACTGGCACATACCGGACCTCAATATCTCTTAGTCGATTCTCGCTCTAGAGGTCAGCCTGCTCTCCGGGGCCTCACTGGGCTCAGAAAGGGCAGCCGTAAAGAAGATCATAATTCAGCTCTTTAAATGATAGTTTCGTATATTGCTATTCTTTCAGGAGACTTGTTGGCATTTGTGTACTGATTAAATGCCTTGCTCCCTGTCTTCCAGGATATGTGAGGGAGGGAATCGGGCATTTCTGTCTGGCTCTCCAGTGTAATGTTTCAACATGTTTCTTAGCCTTGGACCATTGAAGGGAAATAATATCTACAGCAAAGCAGTTTTACATGAGGCAAAGTGGCAACGTTAGAGAGAGCAGAGAGAGAAAACAAAATGGCGATTCTGGTCATCTTAAAATGGCCTCACTCTAGTTGAACTAGTTGAACTAATAGCTACGTAATAACTAATGAATATATATTCTTAACACTGTAAATGAGGTGGTTGGTCTTCGGCCAACCAATTATCATTAATTTCCGGGCCCTCAAGGGGTGTTTGGTTTTTCTGGACTGACACACACACTTTAATTTGAGTGCCTTGGACATGACCACAGTTGGGATGCATGCGCAGCGAGCAGCGCCCTTGCTCTACGTTCTCTCACGAACTGTCTTTAGCGCTGGAAGGAGATTTTCAACACTTTGTCACCTGGACATTTGAAGGACTTTGTCTCCAAAGCATTGCAGCACGACAAGGTTAGTCACCTCTTCAACAAAGCACACCAGCACAGTGATTCCTTTCTGGAGGCACCGTCTGGGAGGAGTCCTTCCAGCCCTTCTACCAGAGGTAGGCTCGAGGCTGCAAAGGCTACTGGCATGTGCACAGAGGGACCTAAGGGCCCTACCAGTTCTGCCTCTGAGCGGCTCCCCAGCTATGAAACCACACTAGGGTACAAGGGGCCTTCGTGCTCCAGTTCGAAAAAGAGGACAGGGGTGTCTTCTCCAAGCTCATTGACTACCAGTGCTTGCACCGAGGGCGGGTGGCCTAGCGCAGCTTTCTCCAAGGTCGAGGGTCTGCACCAGAGGACTACCAGTCATTCGATTGAGGGTGTCACACCTCCCAGAGCCCAATCTGAGGTCTCTGAGGCACAGTCAGGGCCAGTCCCTGTGGAGGCCCCAGGCATTCCTCAACTTCCGGTGCCAGACCCCAAGATGGCATCAAGCATGTGGCACCACCTTCCAGGCTGGACTCGGCTCAAGAGGACAGGCCTCAATGCAGTCTCCAGCAAGAGGCGCCTTCGAACCCCAGGTCTCCCTCCAAGACAGTCATTCAACCAGCAAGGATGGATCTGGGTCCCGATGTGTGGACCCAGGTGGCACAGTCTCCCTCTTCAGAGTGGACTGCACTGGGTGGCTTCATCCCCTCACAGGGGTAGGCAAGCCTTGGTCGATTGGTCTCCACAGGGTTAACATTATGCTAATCAGCCCTGCGGCTACCCGCTACAGGCCCCAAGAGTGTCTGAATCTTCCAGGCCGTCTAGTGCCGCAGAGGTTTGGGATCAACCACGTGTTCCCATTGTGCCACAGGGCCGGGCTCCCTGCCTGTGTCAGGCGGCGTGTGAGGATCGCTTTTTCGAGCGGATCCTAATGCTCATGAAGTCACAACACATCTCTCCCTCCCGCCCTTCCTTTCCCCTTTTTTCCGCAGACAAAGTTTCTCGACAAGTCCGATCTATGAAAGTCTCGTCAAAACAGGTTCACCCCTGTTCCTCCAAAACTATCAAGGGCCACATCGACTCCCTGGCTCCTCCCCTGGCCGATTTCTGCAATCCCTCCTTCGCCACTGGAGTCTTCCCATCCCCCCTGAAGGACTCCCCTGTACACCCTCTTCTTAAGAAACCCTCTGCTGACCCCTCCTATCCGGCTAACTATCGCCCAATCTCCATCACTCCCTTCCTGGGCAAGCTCCTGGAGAAACTGGCCATCTCCCATCTTAATCTCCACACCGAATCTGTTGGTTTTCGAAGGGATTGTGTCCTCCGACGTATTCCTCATCTTAGATATCTCCTTCCAGCTCTGCTGGCCTCGGAAATTTTTTTCTCTCTAGAGGGCGCTGCGCGTCGACGTCCTCCGAGTCGATGTCCCTCGACAGCCGCCGTATCGACGTCGACGTCATCCTGCCTATAAAGGCCGCGCGCTGCATCCGTTGCTCAGTTCCGTTTTTCCGCGCTTACTCAGTGCCTCGGAATACCGTTGCTCAGTTCTTAGTCAGATTAATCCTATTTACCTCGAGTCATTCCATCCGTACTCGATGGCTTCCTCGTCGGAACCGACAACTCCTCGATCCGGCTTCAAAAAATGCCGAGACTGTGGGAAAAATATGTCGTTGACTGACCCTCACAGAGTTTGTCTGTGGTGTTTGGGAGCTGAACACCATTGTTCGGAATGCGAGGACTGTATGTCCATGACAGCTAAGGCCCTGAAGGAGCGTAGGGGGAAGCTGGAGAAAGGTAAGACTTTTAAAGCTTCTTCTTCGTCGACGAAGTCGAGACACTCGTCTCCTCGTCACCATTTGCGCTCCAGGTCTCGGAGTGGGTCTCATCACTCCTCGAGATCGAAGCACTCGAAGAGGAGACGTCGAAGATCCCCTTCTCCGTCTTCCTCTTCCTCTGTTTCGCCAAAAAGAATCCCTTGCCCCACGAAACATAGTTCCCGGGCTGAATGGGAGGAATTCCGCAAAAATATGATGAGCGTCTTCGAGAAAGCGGCCTCAACCCCCTCGAAGACTGCCGAGAGCGATGCTCTGGTCGAAAGACCCGAAGGTCAAAAACGCCGCGAGTCGCAGTACCCGGCGAAGGTAACCTCTTGAGCGCGTCTCGAACCCTCGAGTAGGACTATGACCTCCAAACCTTCCTCGAAGGTTCCATCGACGCCGTCGACGAGGGTTCCGTCGACGCCGAGGTCGATGTCTTCGACGCCGTTGTCGAAGGGACCTTCGACACACTGGTCTGTCGACTCGACGCCAGCTTCGACACCGGCGTCGACGCCAAGAAAAGTCACGGTTACGACACACCCAGTGACTATCCCCAGGTCCTCGACGTCGATGGCGTCGAGATTGTCGAGCAGAATTCCAATTCTGTCGAGGTCATCGAGGCCTCCGCCTTTGTTTTCGACGCCACGCTCGAAGCCTTCGACGTCGGCGTCGACGACATCGACGTTTTCGAGACCGATAATGACAAGTTCGGCACCCTCTGCATTGGAAATGGGATTTACTCCTTTTATGAGTTCAGAACAATTGAGAACTATGTCCTCAATTTTGGAAGAGGGTGAATTGTCTGAACAGGAAGACACATTTGAGTTGCAGGGACCTGTAACCCCAATTAGAGAGGCATTTTCCTCTGAAGAACGCAGGTTAAAGGATCTTCATGATTCCTTAAATGAGGCAAGTGGGTTAGACACTTACCCTGAGGTGGAGTTTGCTAGGCCAGACCCGGGGGAGCATGCTGAAACCCCCTAAAGAGCCTTAAATGCCAGAATCACAGAGTTCATGGGGTGGTCTGCACCTTCACAATCTTTCCAACAAGATGACCTCACGGATATTCTTGACAAAGGCCCACAGGAGGATCCTGTGGTGCCTTTTCATAAAGCTCTTCAGAGGAATATCATGACAAACTGGGAAACCCCAGATGTAGTACCAGCAGTAAATAAAAAACTGTCTACAAAGTACAGGGTATCTTCTACAGACCCGGAGTTTTTGTCTAAACACCCATCCCCAGAAAGTCTGGTGGTACAAGCAGCATCCTGTCAAGACGGCTTATCCTACCGTCCCACAGGACAGGGACGATAAAAAATATGATGCTATGGCAAAGAAAGTCTTTTCAGCATGTAGCATGGCGTTAAAATCTGTTAATGCTACTTGCACCCTTGCTAGGTTCAGCCATACACTTTGGGAGTGTGCTTCTACAGCGGCTGACTACATCCCGGAGGGAGAAGAAAGGGATGCGTTCCTGAATATTATACAGGACGGTAAAGACGCTATGTGCGAATCCCTCCAGACGGGCATTGATTCGGCTGACAGTATCAGCAGAGCAATGGCGGCAAGTACATCAACCAGGAGATTCGCTTGGTTGAGAAAGTCTGGTTTTGCCCCAGATGTGCAAGCCAGGCTCTTGAACATGCCATTCGATGGCTCTTCTTTGTTCGGGAAAAAGGCGGATGACAGTTTAGAGAAACTGCAAACTTCAAAAGCAGCAGCAAAATCCCTAGGAGCTGCAATCCTTCAGACTCCTTTTCGTCCCACAGGAACCTCTGCGAGAGGCAAGTCCTTTCGCTTCTACTCCGCATTCGGAAGAGGTAGAGGACGACCGGCTCAAAGGGGACAAAGAAGAACTAACCGAGGTGGACGGGGTAGATATTCAAAAGCCGCAGCAACAGCAGGTGCCTCTTTACCATCGGCATCTGCATCAGCCGCCCCAAAACCACTCTGAGGACTTCCCTCACAGGACACCTGTAGGAGGCAGGTTGACTCAACATCTGGCGGTATGGCAGGCTATCACGTCAGATGCTTGGGCATTGGAAACAGTTGCCCAAGGTTACTGCCTGCCTTTCCTACGTATACCTCAGAGTCATCCACCGGGGATCAGCTCTCAGAAAGCTCCAGATCCGCTCCTCTTGCAGGAAATTTTGGACCTGCTAGAGAAAGGTGCCATAGAACCGGTACCTGTAGCGGAGAGGAACAAGGGCTGGTACTCCCCTTACTTTCTCATTCCAAAGAAAGACGGAGGACTGAGACCCATCTTGGACTTGCGAGAATTGAACAAATTCCTCAGAAAAGACAAATTCAAGATGGTCACTCTTTCTCAGATCCTCCAGGCCCTTCAGTTCCAGGACTGGTTGATATCTCTGGACCTTCAGGACGCTTATTTCCATGTGCCTAACCATCTCAAACACAGGAAATACCTGAGGTTCGCAATTGGCAACTCTCACTATCAATTTCGAGTGCTGCCATTTGGGCTGACCTCCGCCCCGAGGGTCTTCACCAAGTTAATGTCGGTAGTGGCTGCAAGTCTAAGGAGGGAAGGGATTCACGTCTACCCCTACCTGGACGATTGGTTGATCAGGGCTGTTTCTCCGGAACAAGCTCAGATCCAGCTAAATCACGTGTGCCACTTCCTTCACAGACTGGGCTTCTCCCTCAATTTAAAGAAGTCACAAATGATACCATCGCAGAGACTCCAGTTCATAGGAGCGATCCTGGACACTTCCCTGGGAAAAGCCTCGCCACCAGATGTTAGGGCTCAAGATATTCTACAGATGGTTACCAAGTTCCAACATGCCCAACGTCTCCCAGCCTTCGACTTTTTGAGGTTGCTAGGCCTCATGGCATCCTGCATTTTCCTAGTGCCAGAGGCTCGCCTGAGAATGAGATCCCTCCAGTGGGCACTGAGGACTCAGTGGTCACAATTCTCAGGGAGAATGACAGATCTTCTTCAGGTTCCCGGCAGGGTGGCTCGAGACCTTCAGTAGTGGGCCTGTCAGGAGAACATTATGAAAGGAGAACAGTTTTGGCAACCCTGGCCGGAGATAACAGTAGTCACGGATGCCTCACTCACGGGGTGGGGAGCCCACGCCAACGACTTGACCATCAGCGGTCGTTGGTCTCCATCGGAGTCCAGACTACACATCAACCTGTTAGAGCTGAGAGCCATCAGACTTGCGCTGAAGGCGTTCCTGCCAGCTGTACAAGGGAAGAACGTCCTGATAATGACAGACAACACGGTGGCCATGCATTACCTCAACAAAAGAGGAGGCGTAGGATCACTACCCCTGTGCAGAGAGGCGATGCAGCTCTGGTTTTGGGCAATCCAAGAAGGAATCCCTCTATCGGCAGTTCACCTAGCCGGAGAGAAGAACTTGACAGCGGACGCTCTGAGCAGGCAGAACACAGTCTCCCACGAGTGGGAGCTAGCTCAGGAAGTCCTTCAAGAGATCTTCGCCCTTTGGGGAACCCCTCAGGTAGATCTGTTCGCCACCAGCCTAAACAGGAAATGCAACCTGTTCTGCTCAAGGGAATTTCCCCCGAGAGGAGCTCTGGGAGACGCGTTCATTGTGGACTGGGAGTTTCCGCTTCTGTACGCGTTCCCACCGGTCCCTGTCATTCCTCAAATGATCAGGAGGTTGAGAAGATTCCGGCGAACCATGATCCTAATTGCCCCGGATTGGGCCAGGAGAACGTGGTACCCGGACCTTCTAGACTTGTCCATCTGCCCTCCAATTCGACTTCCACTCAGAGAGAACCTACTCTCACAGAAGGGAGGTCAGGTTCTCCATCCAGACATCAAAACCCTCAACCTTCACGCTTGGCTTCTGAAAGGCTGAGGTACAAGGACTGGGACCTCCCTGATGATGTTATGGAGGTGTTGCTTTCGGCAAGGAGGCCAGCAACAAAGTCTTTATACCGCTGCCGTTGGAACAGATTTTGCAGCTGGTGTAGAGAACAGAATATCGACCCTTTTTCATGTGGTACACCAATGGTTTTGTCCTTCCTACTATATTTGGCAAATTCAGGCCTTCAAGTTGGCACCATTAAGGGCTATCTCGCTGTGCTATCCATCTTTAAGCGTACTGCGGAAGAACCATCCTATTTCAAATTACCCTTGGTAATACAGTTTCTAAAGGGGTTAACCAATGTTTATCCCCCAAGACCATTCCAAGTTCCCCTATGGGATTTAAACTTAGTACTAACTTTCCTGATGGGTACACCTTTCGAACCTCTCCATTCTTGTTCGTTAAGATTCCTTACCCTTAAAACTGTTTTATTAATAGCACTTACATCTGCTAGAAGGGTGAGCGAATTACAAGCTCTTTCTTGTAAACCCCCTCACACAATATTTCACAAAGACAAAGTTGTCCTGCAAGTGAAGCCTAATTTCCTCCCAAAGGTGGTTTCTGAATTCCATATCACTCAGAAGATTACCCTACCATCTTTCTATCCTCCTCCTCACCCGGGGAAAGAGGAAGAGAGGTTACACAGGCTAGACCCTAGGAGGGCTTTAAGTTTTTACATCAGTAGACTAGCCAGGATAAGACAGGCAGACCAGCTGTTTGTAGGTTACGCAGGTCACAAGCTGGGGTTACCAATAACTAAGCAGACCATTTCCAGATGGATCATTCTTGCCATTCTGGAATGTTATAAACTGGCAGGGAAAGAGCCCCCTCAAAACCTTAGGGCTCATTCGACCAGAGGTATTGCAGCTTCATCGGCCCTCAAAAGAGGAGTGCCGGTAAAAGACATATGTGCGGCCGCTACATGGTCGTCTGTCCATACCTTTACACGTTTTTACAATTTGGATTCCTCCTCCAGTCAAGAGACTAGGTTTGGAAGGGCTGTACTGCATTCTATTCATCAATAGAAGACAGCGTGAAGTCAGTACTCCCTCCTCCGATAATAGAATACTGCTATGGGAGCCTATCTAAGATGAGGACTACGTCGGAGGACACAATCCCTTCGAAGAACAAGTTACTTCTTACCTTGTAACGTTCTTTCGACGGGATGTTCCTCCGACGTATTCCTCATCGACCCTCCCATCCATCCCCGCAGTTCTACTTCCCTTGTTGTTGCAGCTTACGCTCCTTCAGGGTGATTAGTTTAGTCCAGAAAGTATTATTGTGGGCTACAAAACGGAACTGAGCAACGGACGCTGCGCGCGGCCTTTATAGGCAGGATGACGTCGACGTCGATACGGCGGCTGTCGAGGGACATCGACTCGGAGGACGTCGAGCCCAGCGCCCTCTAGAGAGAAAAAATTTCCGAGGCCAGCAGAGCTGGAAGGAGATATCTAAGATGAGGAATACGTCAGAGGAACATCCCGTCGAAAGAACGTTACAAGGTAAGAAGTAACATGTTCGTCTCCATGACCATCAGTCTGGCTTCATGGCTGCCAGAAGCACGGAAACTGCTCTCCTGAACATCCGTGAAGACCTTCTCACCAACCTTGACTCCAACACCCGGTGTGTCCTTATCTTGCTTGATCCCTCTTCTGCCTTTGACACTGTCAACCACGCCATCCTGCTCAACCGTCTCTGTGATAAACTGGGTATCACTGGACAGGCTCTGGCGTGGCTGACTTCTTTCCTCTCCGACCGACCCTCCCGGTACAACTTGGGTCCTTCCTCTCCGATATCTTTTTCTCTACCTGTGGCATCCCCCAGGGCTCTAACCTCTCTCCTTGGCTGTTCAACCAATACCTGGCACTCCTTGCCCACTGCATTGCCGCCCTCTGCCCCAATTTTCAGTGCTATGCGGATGATACCCAGCTCATCTTCAGGCTCCCCTAGGCCTCCTCCTCTCCTTCCCTCATCTCTGACTGCTATCCAGGAGTGGTGTTCCGCCAACGACCTCTGCCTTAATGCCAGTAAGACTGAGATTCTACTCATAGGCACACCCTCTCCCTCCTTCCCTTCAGCTCTCTGGCCGGCCTCTCTAGGCCCTCTTCCTGCTCCCACCTGCAAGGCTAAAAACCTCGGGATCATCTTCAACTCCACACTCTCCTTCTCTCCTCACATCTCCAACATCTCTATGAAGTCACAATACCAGCTGCACCTCCTCAGAGGTATTCTTCCTCTCCTCTCCTTCCCCCAGAAGCTCACCATCTCCAGAGCCCTGGTTCTCTCTAAGCTGGACTACTGCAACAGCCTCTATCTAAATCTCCCTGCCTCTACTCTCCGCCCTCTGCAAGTTATCCAAAACAGGACTGCAAGACTTGTCCTTGGCCTCAAGCCCAGGGATCGTATCTCTCCAGGACTGAACTCTCTGCACTGGCTCCCAGTGGCTGCAAGGATTAAGTTCAAAACCCTCTGCATTATCCCCAAGGCCTTCTGGGGCCTGGGACCTCATGACCTTCAACTCTCTCTTCCTAAATTCTTTCCTTCCCGGGCTCTTCGCTCATCTGCCTCCAACTCCCTCAGGGTTAGCCGCTTCTCCAAGCAACGCGTTGGTGGTCGATCTCTCTCCTCTGCTGGGGCCTCCCTCTGGAACAGCCTTCCTGCCTCCCTGAAACTCGAGGAGAACCATCTCCGGTTCCGGAAACACCTCAAAACCTTCCTCTTTGCCTCTGCTTTCTCTGCCTCTCTCCCCTGCTGAAATTCCCTGCCAATTATGCCCCGGTTACCTGGCCACCCTTTCTGATCTTGGGGCCAGGTCCCACCTATTGCTCACCTGCCCTGCCTCCCAGGCAACCCCCTGCACTTGGGGACTGATTCTGAAATCCCTTCAGTCCCCTTACCAGCACCTAAGTCTGCTCTTACCTTGCACTTGCCACCATCAGGCTGTTTTATTTATCGTATTTATTCTTCTTTCCCATGTACTGCACTTTCCCCTCTCCCCTTCCCCTTGCACTCTTCCCTTTCTCCCTACCCTCGCACTTGCGCGATCTGAATGATACCTGGCCTAGTAGGATTGTTGTCTGTCTTCTACTGTTTTCCCCTCCCTTGCCTCGTCGCGCCTTGAAACACTTGTGTATAGGCGCGTTATAAATGCCATATCATATCATAACAGATGGCGGATCTTAACTGTGACGTTGTGCCCCAGATGCTGTCGCCCCCACTGAGGCCTGCATCACAACCACCCACCGGCTCTCGCAGTCCCAGTCCTTACGGCTCAGCCTATTCCTCATCCGCCGTCCCCAATGCCTCCACCACCCCCTCTGCCCAGCCTCCTTCACTGGCTCTGTTGCCTCAGGCCACACCCGTACAGTGCCCGCTAGTCTAGGGCACAAGTCATCAGGGAGTTCCCCAAATGGATCAGAGGGACACTGTTTCCCCCAAATGCGCGAGGCACTGACGACAACACTGAAGAGTCTGAAGCCTCTGTCTCGGTCAAGGCTTTCCATGATTGGCTTCAGGGACTGGCATGATATTTGGGGATACCCAGCCCGAGCAGGCCCAGTATGCTGGCCAAGGTCAAAAGGATGTCCGTTTCTTCACCTCAAAGATCTGGGGCCAATTCCCAATTGAATAAGCAGCTTGATGGTCATTTTCCGCAGATGGGGAAGGATCAGGTGCTGCTCTCTGCGCACCCCCAACTGCATTCGTCGGTTGTGGCAGTGGCCTCTTTATACACTAAGTCTTCAGGGTCCTCGTCTTTTGCGACCAATTGTCTCTCCAGGTAGGATAAGTTACTCGAGTCCTTTGGCAGGAAAGTTTACGTTAATGCCAGGCTCCGCCTTTGGCAGGCAAACATGGATGTGCTTCGGTCGGCCACCAATCAGAAGCTGTGGAGGGAGATTGGGGATTTTCTTCCTGACCTTCCACCAGAAGACAAGCCGCTTTCAAGGTTGGCCTCACAGAAGCCAGGACTGTAGATGAAGACCTTATGGAGTCTGCTGTCGCCCATATAGACACGGCCAGCAGGGGTATGTGTGTTGGGGTGCAAATGCGGAGAACTGCATAGATGCATGCCACCAGGTTTTCTGCCGACATCCAGGAACAAATTCTTGACCTCCCCTTTGAGGGCTCGGTTCTTTTTGCACTAGTCGACAGATAACGAGCTGACAAAAAAAAAGACATCTACCTAAACTGTCAATGCCTTGGCCGTTTTGACCAAATCTGGGCCAAAATTCACCCCTCGCCCTCCCGAACCAGAACAGGTTGGACCATAAGTCTTGCCTGTTCGGTAGATTTTTGGGCTTCCAGGAGTGGAAAACTTGTCAGCTCAACAGGTCGCCCAGTACACACTGAAGCAAGCAGCAACACCCCCCAAGGTTTTTTTCTCGCTCCCCCTCCTACACACTGGCCTCTGATGGGAAGAAGCAATGAAGTTACGGTTGGGAACCACGGCTCTCCTGTTGAGGGTCGTCTGACTCTGTTCATCGAGACGTGGCTCCTCTCAATTGTGTCATCGGGGCTGAGTCTTCCTCATCCCCATCGCTGTTCACAGTCGCTGCTGCAGATAGGCTGCCCAGCTTTACTGTGGGAGATCCTGAAACTGTTGGGCATGCAGGTGGTGGAGCCAGTGCCCAACCAAGAGTGGAAGAGTTTCTATTCCAGTATTGTTTTGATACTCAAAAACAACCAAGCAGGCCTGAGGGTAGTCCTTGGCCTCTTTCCTCAGCCTGTCCCAACCCCTCGAACGCTTCAAAATGATCACGCCCACTCAGATTACAGAATCACTATGCGCAGGAGACAGGATGTGTTCCCTAGACCTAAAGGATGCGTATCTGCATGCACCCATTTTTCAAACGCATAGAAAATGTCTGTGGTTCATGATCATGTTGCACTGCTTTCAGTACAAGGTGCTGCCGTTTGGCCTCATTTCCGCCCCCCACGTCTTCACCGAGTTCATGACCACGGTAGCAAGCTTCCTCAGGCTAGAGGGCCATCACCTGCATCCTTACCTGGATGACTGATTGGTGAGGTCCAGTTCCCCAGAGTGGGCCCTCAATTCGTGCCAGAGGCTGGCAGATGTGCTCTTCCATTTAGGGTTTTCGTTCAACCAAAATAAATTCCAGCTCATCCCTTCTCAGTCCCCACAGTTCCTGGGAGTCAGATGGGATACTGTTGCTCAGAGTCTTTCCTACTACCGAACAGCTGGCGTCAATACGCAAGGTGGTGCTCCATTTTCTTCGCAAACTCATTGACGTCAGCTTAGTGGTTTAGGCACTTGGGGCTTCTGGCCTTGTGTGTCCTCACGATCGTGCATGCCAGGCTCAAGATGAGAAAGCTCCAGCTGCACTTGGTGGCCATGTGGGTCTAGGAAACGGGTTCACAGTCATGCAGCCTATTAGTTCCATCAACTCTTCATCCAGACCTACACTGGTGGCTACTCAACAATGTGTCGGGGGGGTGCCCCGCTTGCTCCTCCGGAGCCCTCTCTGGTGGGGACCACAGACTCATCCATAAAGGGCTTGGGGGCAACTTTGGAGGTGTATTCCATTCATGGCTCGTGGTCCAGGGAGGAGGCCAGCTCCCTCATCAATCTGCTGGACGTCAAGGCAGTAGGCTTGGCGCTCCAGGCTTTTCTTTCTCTAATTGGAGGCAGGTCGGTACTTGTCAGGACCGACAATTCAACAACTATGTTTTATCTGAACAAGCAGGGGCGAACCAGGTCAAGGGCACTCTGCATGGAGGCGGTCTCGATCTGGGAATGGGCTCAGTCTCAGGGCATCTGGATCAGATCTCTTTGTATCGCAGGACAACTACATCGTGGTGATGCCAGGGGCCCTGGGGAATGCGCTCCAGCTTAACTGGGACAACCTCAACGGTTGTGCCTTCCCTCCTCCTTCATTACTCCAGAGGCTTCTCCGCGAGTTCAGGGTGGCTGTGAGTTGCAGGCTTCTCCTCATAGTTTCGCATTGGCCCTTGAGACCCTGGTTTTCGGACCTTCTCCAGCTCCGGATGCAGGGGCCAGTCCCGCTGCCGATCCGCAATGGGAGCTTCCTTACTCAACAGGGGGAGCAGTACAACACCCTGACTAAAACTTTTGCTAGCTCGTTTGTCAGCTGACAACTGGGACATAATTCAGAAGCCGAAAGTGATCTCTCCATTTGAACCAGGAGATTTGCCTACTGGTCTTCTTCCCCAATCCTCAATCAGACGCAGAACGGTCTCTGCATTCTCTGGATCTGCATAGGGTGCTTAAATGTTATCGCTCACAGACAAAGCTGCTAAGGAGGCCAGACGCTCTATATGACACGTTTGGGGGCACAGTCCCTGCGGCTCGGGCCTCTAAGGCGTCCATTGCCCGCTGCATGCTTGTGGCCATTTCTGAAGCTTGCACAGCCCTGGGCAAGAAGGTGCCAGAGGGAATCCACGCTCATGCGGTAAGGGCCAATGCCACGGCAGTGGCGTTGCAAAAGCACCCCTCCTTGGATTAGCAAGGCAGCTACTTGGGCCTCGCCCTCTGCTTTCTGCAGACATTACTCCTTGGACATCAGCTCCAGGAAGGACACTGTGTTTGGGCAGGCAGTCCTCTGGAACTTGTTTGCCTCTAGCAAGACTCTTGTTCACTACCCAGTTTTGTTTCTTTCGGTGGAATCACCCATAAGGATGGAAGAAACGGGATGGGACATATTAGTAATACAAGTTACTCTCTGTAGTGACTACAGTACTCAGAGTCCTTAGTCCCCTTTCCTCCATACCTCCCACCCACCTTGCCCCGCTAGTAGGCCAGGGGCTAAAAATTGTTAGTACAGCCAGGTTTACAAGCATCCAATGTGTCAAAGGTGGACTGAGGTGAGGCACCAGTGGGCGGGGCCTAGTGGGTGTGCCTACCCCCGGGGCTGTGCCCCGGCGCACTATACTAAATTTAAAGGGGGCGCACATATTCATCACTGCCAAAAAGTTCTGGTAACATCCCCATGTTGGGGGATGCCCATAAGGATGGAGGAAATGGGACTAAGGACTATGAGTACTGCATTCACAGTGGTTAGTAACATTTATTTTTGTGTCACGGGCCCTGTGGCTTAGGCTACAGTGCCAGTGATGGAGCAAGGACTTGCTGCACCTTCCCTGACGGCTAGAGGACCCTCTTTGGCCCACCACCTCGGACTCCTAAGCACAGCCCATGCCTCGAATATTATGAAACCTGCCCCACTCTGTTCCTTGCAGCTCCATCTTCCAATGGAATAGGCCCAGCACCAGTGGATTTAATGCAGATCTGCACAGTTTGCGAGTCAGAATGTCTGTTCAAATTTGAGCAGGTTTTCAATGAGAAAGGTGATCATTGCCCTTATTGGATTTCAGCCCTTCTGAGAGAGCAATGTGGGTGTGTTCCCAGAAGAAATGTATGAACCGGATTTAGGCTTGGTCAGGTTGGCTTCCGATTGCAGAGATGCTAGTGACCCCAATATGTTCCCCTGATTTCAAGTTCATGCAAGCAATTCTGATGACCGGCTGCTTTGTCTTTCCAAAATCACAGCAAAGGCTGTTGAGTACCTGTGTGGGGATTGCTGTGCCCTGTGTCCTGTGGAGAATCCTGTGGATGGATCCTTCATTAAAACCCTGCCTTCTGTCTCCTCCCAGGTGGCCAGCAGAGGGCAGATGCTTCCTGATCCCAATCCCTGGGGTGGTGTACTGCGGAAGGATCACCTGGGTGGAGACACAGCCATGGGCTGTGGGGTAATTTCACAGGATGGGACATGATATTTTTCCCTGGAGAGGGACACTTTTGTTGTGGGGTTAAAAGAGGAATTGGAATATTATCAATCTGAAATATCGCACCCTTCTGATAAAGATGGGGAGATAAACTTGTGTCAAGACTAAGATGTTACTTAAGTCCCCTGACCAGCTTGAGGAGACGATTGCCTCATCTGCACATGTGACGCAGTCCTCTCCAGGCATCGACAAAATGGCGGCCCAACCCTCATGGTCCACGGCGGCCATTTTGGATTCTTCCCTTACACTTGCGTTCTCGACAGCTGGTGCTGGGAATCTTACTTTTTGGGCTGAGCAGCCTTTTTCACCTCAGGTGAAATGTAAAAATCTGTTCTGCCCTTCTTATGACTGGCGTGTTCGGATGTTGCTGCCACATACTGTTTCTCTTCCGCCTTCTTCTGCCCCGCTGGTCTATGCAGACTCGATTGGTGGTGGACCCTCCTGGTAACCATCCTCATTGCGTTTGTTGGGGTATGCCCCATATGAGAGGTCTCTACCTATCCCAGCACCTAAACCTTCATCAGAGGATGTATTTTTCGGGAAATTTCAGAGGCTCATGCATTCTGACCCTATGAAAGAGTACTTTAAGGGTCTTTTCAAGGAAATCTACCCTGACCCTCCGGCTCCCACCTTCCATCCCGGCGGTGGTACCACCTCTTCCTATCGGTCCGCCTCTAGCGCTTCCTCCCCTACCCCTGCTGTCTCCAGTAGAGAAGACACCGGTAGAGCGGGATAGCACTTTAACACCTGTAGTGGCACAGCCGTCTGCTCCTGATTCGCTGGATGACCCCCAAGCAGATCTGTATAGTGATGAGCAGCCCCGCTCTGTCAGAGCATTACATGACCGGGTTCTGGATATGATGGCCCTCCACGACATTCCAGTACCTGAGGCCCCCGCTCCACAGGAAGGGGTGCTTTCAGGAGCGTTTACCTTGACACCATAAGAGCGTACCGCCCTGTTTCTCCAGAAGGTCGTTTTGGTTGAGGCCTGTAAGGTCTGGGATAATGTAACGCTCACCTGGTATCCACAGGGATGCCACCCAATCTGGCTGGACTGCTTCCGACCTGGACCCACTCCGTCAGGTTCTTGTTCTGCCGAGGATCTAGACTGGAATACAGGAGTACTTCTTTTAGCTTATAGTCTCTTTTCCCTTGAGCCCACCTCCTTTGTGGACCCAGCGACCCCCTTAGTGTTTTCCTCACCTTGGTTTTTGATAAGGTGCGCTCTCCGTCCTGCTGTTCTGTGCAGGGGTGCGTTGTGGATGGGCGTGTCGCAACCAAGTTGCTTCACTGGTGTGGGCCCTGTGAGTCCAGTTCTGCTGCGACTCAGTTTCTCAGGTAAGTCTGCTGTTTTTACAGCTTGTCTTAAATTGCAATTTCCCCCCTGTTAATGTCTTTCTTTCTCTTTTAAATGCGGAAGAAGTTCAGAGGAAGCCATGATGGCCGGGGCTGTGCTCGAGATGGTAAGTGAAAGCGCGGAGCGTGGCTCTATGTGCTTTTCTTGCCGTGTGCTGACCTTTGTTGTCCCTCTCTTGCAGGCCGCCGTGATGTTCCGGATGATTGCTGCTGAGAAGATGCGGGGCAGTGAGTCGGTGTTGTTCGAATTGCCTCCGAGTAATTATGCATGTTAATCAGTCTTGCCTTTTCTATTGCAGGTAGACGGAAGACCGAAATGGCCTTGAACCAGAAGCAAGTTGAACTCGGGTAAGCGTGAGACTGCCGATGGTTGTTCAAATATGAAGAATAAACGCTTACTAATGCTGCTTTTCTATTTTTCCCCCAGGTTGCGGCTTCCAAGGAAGAGAGCGAGCGTTGCCCGAGAGCTGGATGTTCTGGACACAGGAGCAGATGGCAGAAGCTGGCTCGCTAACAGGTAAGAGTACTAATGTTCTTCTTCTTCTTCTTGCAGGAGTTGGCCAGGAATGCTGAAGAAGATCCGACGGGGCGTGGTGAACGTCACGCTGCGAGAGCAGAGCAACGCAAAGCGTGTTCTCCAGCTTGGGCGTGGCTTATATAGCCTGCAGGTATCCCAGGTGCCTTCAGGCCAGAACACACCCTAAATGCTAGACCCCATGGTTCAGTTCTGGAACTGAACCATGTAGGGGCATCCATGTTGTGACACTGCCATTGAAAGCTCCAGCTCCCCTCTCTGCTATATGAGCCTGGCGCTAAAGGTGCCAGGACTGACTCCAAGAGAGTCTTGGGGGACATGACTGGGCCCTTGGGGCCATGATGAGATACCGTGGTATGGCCCAGGGGGCATGACTGCCAGGGCGAGGGGTAGTGGTCATGACAGATGAGCCCCACACCAGGCTGCATATCAATAAGAGAATTGACGCCTATTACAGGCTTCACACCTCCGAGGAGATAGCCTTGGTGTCTTGTCCACTCCCTTCCTCGATGGTGGTAGCTGCGGCCACGCTCCAATCCAATCCAAGCCGGCCTCTGCGACCTCTATGGCTACAGCTCAGATTCTCTCCAAGGAAGACAAAATTCTGGACTTCTTGGGCAAGAAAATCTTTGCCAACTCAGCACTGCACCTTGCCAAGCAAATACCTAGCTGATCCTGGCGGCAGCTGATATGAAGCTGTGGAAGGAGTTGGCTGATTTCCAGGGGCGCATTCCTACGGATAGGCTAGATGACTTCAAGGCCGGTTTGTTGGATGCCAGGGTGTTGGCACCAGATCTCCTGGAAGCTCCGGCACACCATGTGGATACCTCGGCTTGAGGCCTGATGGTGTGAATTAACACCTCCCACCAAGCGTGGCTCCATTCAATGAAGTTTTCGAAGGAGGTGTAAGAGAAAGTTCTGGACCTTCCATTTGATGGCAAGGAATTGTTCCATTCCTCTACAGATGACGAATTTACAAAGACTAAGGCGAGCACTCAGACTGCTAAATCTTTGTCGGTCCTGGCAAAGGTCCCAGCTAAGGCCCCTTATACAGAGAGATCAGGGTCACAGTCTCGATCCTTCTCTGGCCTCAAAGGGTTTCAGGTTGGCGACACACGTCGAAAACAACAACGTGGTTGGTTTTTCTCTCGGCCATCAGCCTCCTCTCCAGGAGCAGGTAGTCTCCCTGCCAACAAATCTGCAAAATTATATTTTTTGTTGGTGCACGTTACTCCGATGGGAGGACGAATCTCGTCTCATCTGGAGGCGTGACAGACCATCACCGAAGACCGGTGGGTTTTGTCCATCGCTCGGGTGGGCTTTCGCTTGCCCCTCTCCCCTACCCTACCCTTCAACCCTCCTTTCCAACAGATCGGGACACCCTTCCTCATAGCCGAGGTTCAGAAGCTTCTAGAGCTCAGGGCGGTGGAACCTGTTCCCCTCGGGGAGTAAGGGGAGGGCTTCTACTCTCGACTGTTCACGGTGCCCAAACCCAACCAGGCTGTCCTGCACACCATCCTCAACCTTTCCCAGTTCACCCTTTCTCTTCCCCAAGAGAATTTCAAGATGATCACACGCTGCCAAATAAAGTCCTCTCTTCAGAAGGGCGACTGGCTCAGTGTAGTAGACATTCAGGACGCGTATATGCACATCCTGATATGAAATCGCATCAAAAGTATCTGCGGTTCTCCCTGGGAGGGGAGCACTTCCAGTTCTGTGTGCTCCCATTTGGTCTCAGCTCGGCGCTGTGCGTCTTTACGAAGATGATGTCAGTCATTGCAGCTTTCCTTCGGCTACAGGGTGTTCATGTATATCCGTACTTGTACGATTGGCTCCTGCACAGCCCTTGTCCTCTGACGGCTTTGAGCAATCTCCAGTATCTCCTCCAGCTCCTGTTCCATCTTGGGCTGTCGGTGAATTGGCGGATATCTTCGATGACGGTCTCCCAAGACCTGATCTTCCTGGGTTTCTGTTGGAACACGATCAACTCCAGGGTGTATTTGACAGCAGACAGGATTAGGGATCTGTTCACCACATGTCAACTCTTCATCCGGTCAGAACACATGACGGCTTGGTGGTTCCACAGACATCTGGGCCTCATGGCCTCGTGCATGCTTGCTCTTCCTCTTGCGCGTCTCAAAATGAGGTGTACGCAGCTAATTCTTCTGAGCTCTTGATGTCAGGCTTCGGAATCGGATTCCAAGATGATTGCAGTTCCATCCTGCATGATGGCGGACCTTCTATGGTGGTCCTTGACAAACAATCCTACAGTGGGGGCCCCCTTTCAGGAGCCCTGCCTACAAGTGATGATTACCACCGACTCCTCCCTTCTGGGGTGGAGAGATACTCTGGTTCATCTCCAGGTCTTCGATCTATGGACGCCACAGGACAGGTAGTTTCATATAAATTATTTGGAACTCCTGGCTGTTTTTCTGGCACTAAAAGCTTTCCAACCATCCATCACGAATCGGGTGGTCTGCGTCCGTACGGCCAACTCTGTACCGATGTTTTAGATCAACAAGCAGGGTGGTATCAAGTCACCACCTCTTGTGGACCTTGCCATTCAGGTTTGGGAATAGGCCATCCAGCATGGCATTTGGCTGCTGGCGGTACACATTCTTGGGCAACTCAATGTGGCTGCAGACTCACTCAGCCAGCAGACAGTGGCCAGCTACGAGTGGGAACTGAACATGGAAGTCCTCTCAAACTTATTTCGCCAATGGGGCCCTCCAGAATTGGACCTTTTTGCAACTGCCACAAACAGGAAACTTTCTCGTTATGCATCCAGGAACGGTCTCAGGGCCTCCTCTCTAGGGGATGCTCTCGAGATTCTGTGGCACAACATGAAGGCATATGCCTTCCCGCCTCTTCCTCTGATTCATCGTCACTCTGCAAGCTCAGGAATGCATCGAATTGCACTCTCCTGTTCATAGCTCCTTGGTGGCCAGCCAGATTCTGGTTTTCGGAACTTCAGCATCTGTCGATTTGTCCTCCGAACAGACTGCCGTTGATTCCCAACATGCTTCACCAGTGCGATGAAGAGATGTGGCACCCCTCCCCACAATCATTCAGCTTGGCGGCCTGGTGGCTGAATTCAAATCTCTAGCACAGTTTAACCTGTCTGAGGACAATATGCGCATTATCCAAGCGGCCAGGAAGCCTTCTTCAAGGTCTCAGTATAGGAGCAAGCGGCTCCGGTTTTGTCACTGGTGTTTAGCTAAACAACTAGACCCCACACATGCTACGATTGACACTGTCCTTTCGTTCATTTCTCATCTGGCTGCTTCAGGCATTCATGTCTTGTCTTGCTGGACTTACTTGTCGGCTATTGCCGCCTACCTGTCCACTGACACCTGTTCCTTTTCTTTGACAAACCCAGTCATTAAAAGGCATTTTGCAGGTTTATTGCATCTTTTTCCACCAGTACGCAATCCTCATCCAAAGTGGTATTTAAATGTGGTCCTGACCTCCTTATGCCATAAACCATTTGAGCCCATGGTTACGACGGATTTAAAGTACCTTTCTTGGAAGTTTGCCTTTTTGATTTCAGTGACTTTGGCAAGGCGATTAAGTGAGCTTCAAGCCTTGTCCGTGGAACACCCGTTCCTTACCTTCCATAAGGATAAGGTTGTGCTCCGCACTCATCCTTCTTTCCTTCCGAAGGTAGTGACTGATTTTCATTTGAATCAATCAGTCTCCTAAACTGTCGTTTTTCCGAACGTGGCCTCAAACGCAGAGAGAGTATTACACAATTTAGATGTCAGACGAGCTCTGAAGTTCTATCTGGAAAGAACAACTGAACTCGGGGGCTCCTCTCAACTCTTTGGTTACGTTCGGAGACCCGAAAGGAAACCTGCTTCAAAGGCTACTATCTCCTGATGGATCGCCTCCTGTATTTCAGAAGCGTATACTATTGTGGCTCCCAGTAAAACATTGCATCACCTTCAAAACAATGTGCATAACACACAGGGCAATCTGCGGACAAGGAGCAGAATTCCTACAGTCTACAAGCCAATGAGACCCCTCAGGTCGAGCAACAAAATCCACCTGGAACTAAAACCATACATTAAGAAAAAACTCGGAGGCACCGCCTTCTACCACTTAGCTGCAAAAACCTGGAACAACATCCCAAAAGAAATAAGAAACGCCAAAAATCACCTAAAATTCATTAAACTACTAAAAACCTGGCTCTTCAATACCACAGTCTAAAACTGAAAACCGAAACACAGAAAGGAAAAAGAATGACTAAACCAGAAAGGACACTGACAAGCTCCCAGAACCGACTGAGAAGCACCCAGGGCACCTGAACGGGTGACGCCGGGCAGAGTGGAACACAGGCGACACCCATGGAGATGGAGTCAACAACCCCAGCCAATCCTAACCAACATCTTCTACCGCCCCTTAGCTGATACTACGTACCACCGGGTTGTGGAATTGTCGAGATGCTACCAATCACCACACTAACTGAGTTGTGGACACTGGCAGGTGCACTGGCCATATAAGTGGGAGGGAAGAACATGTGGGGTTGTTAGGGAGGCTGGTGGAGGTGGCAGCGAGATGTGAAAGGGGCCTCGAATGCAGGACGGGCCCAGACCTAACCAAAGGCACAGGGTGCCCCGCACCCCATCTGGAGAGATTACGCAAGCCCAACTCTTCAATTCAGGATAGAGATGCCAACTAACCAATTCCACTAACAATTTCCTCCTCTGCATACACCTCTCAAACTCCAAACCAAACACAACCACAAACCTACAGCACAACAAACCGCACAAACTTCACTACACTGCAACAACAAAACAAAAAACACACATAGACTCGCACAACAGTACAGAACGACTACCGGCCACCAACACCCCAGGCCCAGCCAATGGACCCACCAGGCTGAGGCCGCCAACAGCACATCACTGCACTCTTGCACTTTTCCAGCCTCCTCCCACTAACTCACCTTCCTTCCGTCTTTCAGAGCTGCCAGAGCGGTAGGGAACCACTCCGGTAGTGATAGTGCGCGGTACAAATGTCCTTTAACATTAACTATTCAGGGTCTTCAACTTACACGGGCATTCATGCCCATCTTGTACGTGGCAAAGCGGCTGCTGTTGCCTTCCAAAAATATGTTTCCTGGGAAACCATTGCCAAGGCAGCTATGTGGGCTCACCCATCAGCTTTTTGTAAGCATTACTGCTTCGACCTGAGCTCCAGGGCCAATGCTCAATTCGCCAGGCTGTTCTTAAAACCCTTTTTTAGTAAGGAGGTTTCATCCACCCATATTACCTGTGAGGAGTGCTTTGGAATCTCCCGCAAGTATGGAGGCAAGGGGACGGGACGTAGGAGTATAACAAAGTTACTCACCGTAGTGACTACCTTACTCCTAGTCTGTAGTCCCCTTCCTGCCATACGCCAGGCCGCCGTCCCCTCTAATAAGTATCCTCTATTATTGCTTAAATGGTCGCAGACCTGGTGATAGGAAAGGACTGAAGGGCGATGCGCGGGGCTGAGCTCAGGAGGGCATGGTTACGGCCACGTACGGTAACCTGCATAAAAAGAGAAGGACAAAAAAAACAATTTTTGATGCTTTTTATCAGAAGTGCTCCGGTCCCGTCCCGAAGGACGGAATGTCCCACAAGTATGGAGGAAAGGGGACTATGGACTAGGAGTAAGGTAGTCACTACGGTGAGTAACTTTGTTATTATCCAGGATTGCCATTGTTGCTGTTTTCTTTGTGGAACTTTGAAAGGGGAGCTTTTCATTCAGTGAAGAGGAAACTGTTAACTGTGGATTTTTGTTTGAGCAACTTTTCTATTTCATTGGAACTTTTCAAGAGCTTAAATGAGACTTTGTTTTTCCTTGGAAGAATTTGACTTTGGACATTTCTGAGGGAGCAGAATCTTCTGGGGACAAGGAGAAGTCAGCCAAGACTTTAATTGTTGTTAATCTTTTATTTATGTTATTGTTGTGAAAGGATTCAATGGTGCTCCCCACTGAAGGGAGTGAAATTGATCTAATTGGCAGCTAGTGAAATGATTCAATGGTACTCGGCACTGAAGGCACTGAAGTTGATATTATTGACAGCTAGTGAAAGGATTCAATGGTGCTTGGCACTGAAGTTGATATTCTTGGCAGCTAGTGAAAGGATTCACTGGTGCTTGGCACTGAATGCACTGAAGTTGATATTATTGGCGGCTAGTGAAAGGATTCAATGGTGCTTGGCACTGAAGGTGGTATTATTGGCATCTAGTGAAAGGATTCAATGGTGCTCGGCACTGAGCACTGAAGTTGATATAATTGGCAGCTAGTGAAAGGATTCAAAAGTGTTCAACACTAAAGTTAATATTATTGGTAGATAGTGAAAGGATTCAATGGTGCTTTGCACTGAAGGCACTGAAGTTGATGTTATTGGCAGCTAGTGACAGGATTCAATGGTGCTTTGCACTGAAGGCACTTAAGTTGATATTATGGGTAGCTAGTGAAAGGATGCAATGGTGCTTGGCACTGAAGGCAATGAAGTTGATATTATTGGCAGCTAGTGAATGGATTCAATGGTGCTTTGCAATGATGGCACTGAAGTTGGTATTATTGGCAGCTGGTGAAAGGATTCAATGGTGCTTGGCACTAAAGTTGATATTATTGGCAGCTAGTGAAAGGATTCAATGGGGCCTGGCACTAAAGTTGATATTATTGGCAGCTAGTGAAAATATTCCATGGTGCCTGGCACTGAAGTTGACATTATTGGCAGCTAGTGAAAGGATTCAATGGTACTTTGCACTGAAGTTGGTATTATTGGCAGCTGGTGAAAGGATTCAATGGTGCTTGGCACTAAAGTTGATATTATTGGCAGCTGGTGAAAAGATTCAGTGGTGCTCGCCACTGAAGGTGATATTATTGGCAGCTAGTGAAAGGATTAATTGTGCTGGTCACTGAAGTTGATATTATTGGCAGCTAGTGAAAGGATTCCATGGTGCCTAGCACTGAAGTTGATATTATTGGCAGCTAGTGAAAGGATTCAATGGTGCCTGGCACTGAAGTTGACATTATTGGCAGCGATCGAAAGGATTCAATAGTGCTCGGCACTGAATCACTGAAGTTAATATTATTAGCAGCTAGTGAAAGGATTCAATGGTGTTTGGCACTGAAGGCTCTGAAGTTGAAATTATTGCATCTATTGAAAGGATTCAATGGTGCTTGTCACTGAAGTTGATATTATTGGCAGCTAGTGAAATGTTTCAATTGTGCCTGGCTGTTAGGAAAGATTTCGTAATTGTAGGTAATTTTCCTTCCATGTGGCAACCCCTAAACTTTTTGCTGTTGTTTTTCACCTTGTTCTTGACTTTGCCAGAGAAGTGCAGCCTTCTGCCGCACTCCTCTGGGCTTTCGCTCCTTTCTTACGGGGAAACTGACATGCCCTTAAGACAGTCAGTACCGGGGAACGCTGTTTCCCGTAGTTTCTTTTATCATGTTGCGGCTTCCGTGCAACATGACACAAGAGGGCACTGTAAGCTAAGTTACAGCTCTCTTGGGTCTCTAGCCTTCTACAGGCCCTAGATACTCGTTTAGGATTGTATCTGATCGGTGCAAGTGATTCAGGGACAGGAATGGTGGCAGCGATCGTTTCTTGTGTTTTGAGCTCCTTTTGGCGTTCTAAGCGCGTTTCTCGCGCTTAACCCAAAATGGTGGCCTGGCTCCCAAAATGGCCAGACCACGAGGCTCCTTTGTCCTGTCCGCTGACCGTCTTGCTCCCTTCACCTTCCCCAGGTCAAGCTGACCCGGGGCCTTCCTTATTTGGGCATGTACTTTCCCGCGAAACACGGATGCTTTCGCGGGCTTCTACATGTCTTGTGTGTGCCTCCAGGATGTGGGCTGGGATGTCTGGTCCCAATACACATCCTGGGTGCCAGAGAGTCTAGGGTGGTGTGAATGCCTGGGACCACCGTGGTCCGTGATTGGTCCACGAATGGTGTGAGTGTTGATGAGCGGATCTCCCATTGGGTCCCCTCCGTTTTGGCGCGAAGGGAACCGTGGATAAGAGGGGGCTGGAAACACCACTACCATGTCGATCTCCTGAGTTCTCACGAACGAAGGAATACAGGAGCCAAGTATCCTGCAACCAAGAGGCTGGACCGAGGAATCGCTGGTGACCCGCTGAAGGACTTCTCCTCTGCACTGCTGTCGTCTTGTGAAACCCTTTTCACCTTTGATCGAACCAGAAGGCCTGTACTGGTACTTCGACCCTTGGAATAGCGGGAACAGCTATTCTCGGCATCTTCACCATCTCCTGCCAGTAAGCCTTCGGAAGCGTCTCTGGGCCATCCAGTTGACTGACCAGCTTACACGGGAGTCTTGCTCTGTAACCGCCGCCAGGTTGTGTAGTATTTCGAGTCCTTGTCACTCTCACACGCTTCGTACACTTGGCGTTCCCAGGTCTGAAGTGAGTAGTGTACATTTGGCTCAGATACACACGGCCGCTCCGTTGCCCTGCTGGGGTAACAAACTGTGCGGGTTTCTTCGATTGGGACGTCTTTTTACTCAACACGACGACGAGGCGTTCCCTGCTCTTCTGAACCTGCCAGCTGCTGAAACTGACGCGGAGAAGCCTGGGTCTGCTTGCATCGGGGACCGGTGAGTAGCATAGCTAGGATCTGGTCGCCCTCCTGCAGGAGCCCATTGCTTTTCCCCGCTGTGTCAAACAGCACCCTTTTTCGTACTCGCGCTCTGCTTCTGCCCACTGTGGAGGCTGCGCATGAGTCGCGGAACTTGTTCTTCTTCTTTTGTGCACTAAACTGAACTGCCTGATTTCCCTCGAAGAGCTTCTCCTTTTGCCCGTTGGCACCAGCGCGTGCAGGTACTTTTGAGCACAAGGCTCCACTCTTCGCAGGGCTCGGACTTCCATCTAGTTAGGTGCCTCTGAAGGTGAACTGGGTCTAAGCATTATTTCGCACTGCCTGTTTTCCCTCCCTTTTAGGTGGACTACACATTTCGTGCATATAACGCTTGCGACTGTCGTATTTGTATTTCTGAGGCTTGTGGAATCTGCTTAGATCACATGCTGTGCATAGGCCGACATCTAGTGGAAGCTGCGGAGTATTACAGTTTGTTTTTTCGAAACTCGAAAATGGGCGTCGACACAGGCGTGCCAGTAATACTATCCCTAGTGTGACCTCCACTGTACCCAAGATCCCTCACGTGTCTAGGATCCTCAGATTGTTTTTTTCCGCCATACTGGTCGGAAGCATCTTGCGGAGTCCCCTGGCCTTAGCCATACTTTTGCTAATTATTGAAGTTTAAAATTAATTAATTATTGACATCCTTCCCCACCCCAACGTCGACACTCGACGACGGCTGGAGAAGACATCGACTGTCGGCTGCTGCACGACGGATCTGGGCCTCGGAAGGCCGCTGGCCTCGGCCCGAGCCTAGTGAGCCGCTGGCCTCGGCCCTGCAAGTAGGGAGAGTGGGGGGTGGTACATACTCTTCACTCTTGGTATATAGGTACACCTTATATATTTCCTACACTTACCAGCCCGCTGCCTCAAGGTGCGTATGGAGGGTACCCCTTTCCAATTCTGCCCCAAGTGCAACCGCAAATACCCTTGGGTCGACAGGCACGCCACGTGCAATCTCTGCTTGGACCACCCCGAAGCGAACTGCAGAGCGTGTAGTAGGTTTAAGCCTAAGACACTTAAGGACCGTTCGACAAAGCGTTGGGCCCACCACGCCAGGCAGGCGGCCATGGCAGCGGAGGGCGCCTTCAGCGATGGCAGCGACGCCGTACTTTCGGACGGCGAGGGCATTACGGCGTCGAAAGACTGCCGAGCGCAGGTCCCCGACCTCGGAAGGTTGTCCGGCAGGGCGGCTATGGGGAAGACCCCCGGCGACGCAAGCGCTACACACCCTACACACACTAAGCACACTAAGTCCAACCGAACCTCGACGACGTCGACTTCTCGGAAAGAGGCACAGATAGAACGGTCCGACTCGGTGTCCTCTGGGCGCTCTCGATCGAGATCGCCTCATGACGCAAGGCAATCATCCACTCTTTCACAAAAGGTAGCAGGCGCTCCTCTCCAGAGAGAACATGGCATGATAACCTGTTCTGAGATGAGAGTTTGCAGCACACGCTTTTTGCTCACTGTACCTTTCACAGATGGGAAATATCCATTTGCATATCAGTCTTTGTCCCGCCCACATGGGCAGTCCAGCACCGAAATGCTATGGCAATTCCTCTCTGAACAAGAGTACCGACAGCAACCCCATACACGTGTTTCAGCCTTGTTGGGCATCATCAGTGAGGTGAAGCTGTGCCTCTCTAAGCACAGTGAGCAGGGAGACCACGTCTGGTTGCCCCCAGGTAACTTAGAGTGACCAACCCCAAGTTCCTTACACATATTTCACAAAAGGTAGCAGGCGCTCCTCTCCAGAGAGAACATGGCATGATAACCTGTTCTGAGATGAGAGTTTGCAGCACACGCTTTTTGCTCACTGTACCTTTCACAGATGGGAAATATCCATTTGCATATCAGTCTTTGTCCCGCCCACATGGGCAGACCAGCACCGAAATGCTATGGCAATTCCTCTCTGAACAAGAGTACCGACAGCAACCCCATACACGTGTTTCAGCCTTGTTGGGCATCATCAGTGAGGTGAAGCTGTGCCTCTCTAAGCACAGTGAGCAGGGAGACCACGTCTGGTTGCCCCCAGGTAACTTAGAGTGACCAACCCCAAGTTCCTTACACATATTTCACAAAAGGTAGCAGGCGCTCCTCTCCAGAGAGAACATGGCATGATAACCTGTTCTGAGATGAGAGTTTGCAGCACACGCTTTTTGCTCACTGTACCTTTCAGAGATGGGAAATATCCATTTGCATATCAGTCTTTGTCCCGCCCACATGGGCAGTCCAGCACCGAAATGCTATGGCAATTCCTCTCTGAACAAGAGTACCGACAGCAACCCCATACACGTGTTTCAGCCTTGTTGGGCATCATCAGTGAGGTGAAGCTGTGCTTCTCTAAGCACCACTCTTGCCAAGAGTGCCTCGCTCCCTAGATTAACGGAAGTTCGATCGTCGGAAGACGAAGACGACTTCCACCCCCAGGCCGCGCTCCAGGAGACCGAGGCCGCAGTTAACACCAGCGAGGCCCCACGCTCGAAACACACAGATACCTCTCCCGACCCTCGACGCCAGGCGTCGAAAGTCTCTGGGGCCTCCAAGGGGCAGGGAAAACATTTTTCCACGCACGGGGAGGGGGGGAAACAGCGGAAAGCACAGCCTTCCACTCCTGTAAGACCATCCTTCCACCCTAAGCAGACAGACAAACACAAATCTACTGGGACATCAACATCCAGCAAGGGTACCCTTGATAAGTCCTCTAAGTTGCCTACTAAAGTCATACCCTGTTCCAAAGAATGGTCCAGTGAAGACATAGACAGGGTCATGTCAAGGATGTCTTCCTTAGCTGATTTTTATGACAAAAACCCAGAACATTTTCTTTCGTATGACCCTCAAGGGGCCACACCCTCAGGCTCCTCTGATCCTATCCCCCTAAGTAAAAAGGCCCGGTTCGAAAGACCTGAACCCTTCGAGGTGCAGCCTTACTCTACTCCATACTCTACTCCACACCCCAGATACCAACGACAACCTTTCCCTGAAGGGGACCAGAAGTTTGAAATTATGGAGGAACAAACCGGGACTGAATACTATGCGGATGATGAGGACCTGGAGGAGGTAGAAGATGAGCAGGAAATTTACAGAGTAGATTCCCCGGTAGAGAGCGAAGCCCCAGTTACCGACTCGCCAGTTGATAACCAGCCCCTCCTTAATGAAGTTCTCGCTCGCGCAGCAGAACATTTTCACATCGACACCCACGGTGTACAGGAGGAAAGGGACTTCGCAGAGGAGTTGGTGGGAGAGAGGAGGCCGGTCGCTCAGACCATCCCCATCCTTAAATCCATCCAACGTAGAATAGATCCATCCCTAGTGAATCCTAACCTCACCAGAGCCGTCAACCCCAGAGTCGAAAAACTTTTTCGGGCAGCCCAGTCTGACCCTCTTTATATAAGAGGACATCTTAAACCAGACTCCCTAGTGGTTACCAACACTCGGAAGAGGGCTGGGACACCCTTATCGTCGTCAGAAGCTCCTCCCGACAAGGAGAGCAAAAAACTGTACGGGTTTGGCAGGAAGTTAGCCTCAACGTCCGCCTACCAAGCAAGGATTGCAAACTCCACCACCCTGTTGGCAAGTTACAACTGCCATCAATGGGAAGAGGTTGCGGCGCTCATAGCCTCTGCTCCTGAACCGTTAAAGGGCCAGTTGGCTCGGATCTCGGCAGAAGGGAGAGCCGTGTCTGGTTGCATATTAAAAGCAACTTTCGACGCCGCGGACAACGCAGGAAGATTGATAGCAGAAGGTACTGTTATCAAGAGACATGCGTGGTTACGGCAGTCGGGGTTCAAAACAGAAACCCAGGCTTCATTAATAGACAAGCCGGTGGAACCCGATCTATTGTTTGGGAAAGCGGTCGAAGACGCACTTAAGAATGCCAAGGATGAATACGAGACTCTCAAATCCCTTGGCCAGCTTACCAACAAACCCCCTAAACAGAGGGGGAACAGTAATTTTCGTCGCCCACGCGGCCAAAATTCACAAAGAGGCAACTATGCCCAAGGACAGGGTACACAATGGAACAACAACCAGCAGTCTACCCAAAGTTACGGCAGGGGTAACAAGAGAGGTCGTGGAAGAGGCAGAGGCAGCCCCAACAAGGGAGGTGGCACGCCTCCACCAAAGCAGTGACGCTCAGCTCAGGGTCCCTTCTCACGCAACCCCAGTAGGGGGACGCATTTCCAACTTCACCCAGGCTTGGGAAGGGATCACCTCAGACAGATGGGTGCTGTCAACAGTGTCCACAGGATATTGTATAGAATTACTGCAGCGTCCCCGGAACCACCCTCCACGACAAAGAATACACTCCTTAGAACATCAGAAGATCCTTCTCGAGGAGATCGCCATTCTGCTAGAAAAGGACGCGATAGAACTCGTCCCAGGACACCAGGTAAACAAGGGTATCTATTCAACTTACTTCCTTGTGCCAAAGAAAGATTTGACAATGCACCCAGTATTGGACTTACGGCCTGCCAACAAGTATGTCAAGCCCCAAAAATTCCGTATGACCACGCTACAAGAGGTAATCCCCCTCCTAAAAAAGGGGGATTACATGGCAACCTTGGATATGAAAGATGCTTATTTTCATATTTCCATGCTCCCAGCGCACAGAATATACTTGCGCTTCAAGGTGGACAGTCGCCACTACCAATTCAAGGTACTGCCCTTCGGGATAGCTTCAGCACCAAGGGTATTCACCAAGGTACTGGCGGTGGCAGCTGCACACCTACGCAGGGAGGCAATCCCAGTGTACCCTTATCTGGACGACTGGCTCATAACGGGGGAAACCCCAGGGATTTGCAGGTCAAACATTCAAAGGACTATCGACCTCCTCCACGAATTAGGCTTTTCTATCAACGAGAAGAAGTCAAGTCTGGTGCCAAGCACCTCAAAACAGTTCCTAGGAGCAATCCTAGATACTCAAAAAGGGTTGACCTTCCCTTCGGAAGAGAGAATTCGGAATATACTACTGCAAATTCCACATTATCAGTCAGGTCAACAAATAACGGTACGCAAAGCAATGCGGTTACTGGGCATGATGGCGTCATGCATTTACCTGGTCCCCCACGCGCGTCTGCGCATGCGTCCCATGCAGGAATGGTTGGCGAAACAGTGGTCTCAGGCAAGTGGTCAGTGGGACGATCTAGTGGTCGTTTCGCCAACACTCGTACAGAGCTTACACTGGTGGAAAAGAGAGAATCTCGCAAGGGGAAAACCCTTTTACGATCCCGAAGTACAGGCAGTGGTGACTACAGATGCATGCCTGACTGGATGGGGAGCTCACCATCTCCACCACACAGCTCAGGGTCTCTGGTCTCACTCAGTAGCCAAGAACCACATCAACCTGCTAGAGCTTCTGGCAGTATTCCGAGCGCTTCGGGCGTTCGAGCCCCATCTGCTAAACTTGTCGGTGCAGATCCGGACGGACAGCACGACAGCCATGTTCTATCTGAACAAACAAGGAGGGACTCGTTCGCCAAATCTGTCCAAGCTTGCCCAGAAAATCTGGATATGGGCACTCAGACGGAACATCTTCCTGTCATCACAACATGTTCCAGGGGAGCTCAATTCCCTAGCGGATGCCCTAAGCAGAGACTCCCTCCCAGAAGAACACGAATGGGTCCTTCACAGAGATATCGTAGAAGATCTCTTCTCTCAGTGGGGTTTCCCCACTATAGACCTATTCGCCACAAGCGAAAACAAACAATGCCCAGGATTTGCATCCAGGTTCCCCCAGCCAAACTCCCAAGGGAACGCCCTGTGGATGAACTGGTCAGGGATGTTTGCGTACGCTTTTCCACCAACTCCTCTCATCAGGAAGGTGGTGTACAAGATGAACAAGGAATCGATGACGCTCATCCTAGTTGCTCCCATGTGGGCGAGACAACCATGGTTTCCACACCTACGCAGGATGGCGGTATGCGAGCCCATCAAACTCCCAGCCTGGTACAACCTACTGTCCCAGCAACAAGGTCAAACAGTGCACCAAGAACCCAACTCAATGAACCTGGCAGCATGGCTCCTGAGGTCATAGAGTTTGGGCATCTCAATTTACCTCAGAGGTGTATGGACATCCTAAAAGAATCCAGGAAACCAAACACAAGGCACTGTTACTCTGACAAGTGGAAGAGATTCGTTATTTGGTGCCAGAATAAACAAATCAACCCAATTGATTGCACTCCTTCCAACGTTATAACATACATGCTCCACCTGCTGGACGCAGGTTTGGTTTTTAACTCTCTGAAGGTACACCTGGCAGCCCTCTCGGCTTACACCACATCCCATAACAAAGTATCGTGGTGGAAAGTACCAGTAGTTAAAGCCTTCATGGAAGGAGTAAAGAGACTTCACCCTCCTATTTCGAACCCACCGCCAGGATGGGACCTCAATGTGGTGCTAGCTAAGCTCATGGGCCCCCCTTTCGAACCCATGCATAAAAGTAGTCTCAAACACCTGACTTATAAAACGGCCTTCTTAGTAGCCATTACCTCTATAAGAAGGGTCAGTGAAATTCAGGCTCTGTCAGTGCAGGATCCTTTCTTTACTATCCACAAAAACAAACTGGTTTTACGCACACACCCTAGGTTCTCACCTAAATTTATATCTAAGTTCCATGTAAACCAGTCCATCGAGCTTCCGGCTTTCTTCCAGAACCCGCAAAGCTCAGCTGAGGTGAAACTACACACCCTTGATGTGCGTAGGGCGGTCCTCTACTATGTAAATAAAACCAGACCGCTAAGGAAAACAGATCAACTGTTTGTCTCCGTAGCTACAGGCAGAGAGGGGGATCGCGTCTCTAAGGGCGCGATCTCGAAGTGGATTATCAACTGTATACAGCTGTGTTACTCTCTTTCTGAAAAAACTCTGCCTTTTACGCCAAGGGCCCATTCTACTAGAGGCATTGGGGCCACTCTGGCTTTCATTGCAAATGTTCCCCTCGACACCATTTGCAAAGCAGCTACTTGGAGCTCTATTCACACTTTTACTCAGCATTACTGCATTGACACTCATTCCAAGACAGATACACAAGTGGGACAAGCGGTTCTAAGACACCTGTTTGCTCATGACCCTTCTCACATCCCACCTCCTTCTTCTGGTACTGCTCGCTAATCTATGCACAGCATGTGATCTAAGCAGATTCCACAAGCCTCAGAAGGGATACATTACTCACCGCAATCGTATTTCTGATGCTTGTATCTGCTTAGATTCACATGCGACCCACCCTTCCTCCCCTCCGAGAGAAGGCGCATGATTGCTTGTAGTCTTACCTTTCTGTCTATCTGCTTGGATTATCTGTACTCACGCTACTCCTCATGCTTCCTCATGTCAGAAAAAATACAATCTGAGGATCCTAGACGCGTGAGGGATCTTGGGTACAGTGGACGTCACACTAGGGTATTACTGGCACGCCTGTGTCGACGCCCATTTTCGAGTTTCGAAAAAACAAACTGTAATACTCCGCAGCTTCCACTAGATGTCGGCCTATGCACAGCATGTGAATCTAAGCAGATACAAGCATCAGAAATACGATTACGGTGAGTAATGTATCCCATATATTGTGTTGATATGGTATGTGTTGGTTTAATATTGTGATATTGTTATTTTCTCGCTACGGTCATTGTTTTAAAGGCCTTGAAATAAATGTGTATATATTTTTTATATAACAACTGTTTGGAGTAGTTTGTAAGTGATCTTGCTTTGTGTGCTCATTGCGGGCTTTCAGTCACCCTCACCCCTCTTGAGACCTAGTCTTGACCGCCGCGATCGCTACCTTGATTGGTCTGGCTCGTCCAGAGGTTACCCTGTTCCAAGTAATTAGGTTGGCCTTCTGAACTTCTGCGCCACCAGGACAGAGTTCAGAAATCCGTCTTAACACTGGCACTGAAGGCACTGAAGTTGTCATTATTGGCAGCTAGTGAAAGGATTCAACAGTGCTCGGCACTGAATTTGAAATTATTGGCATCTAGTGAAAGGATTCAATGGTGTTTGGCACTGAAGACACCGAAGTTGATATTATTGGCAGCTAGTGAAAGGATTCAATGGTGCTTGGCACTGAAGGCACTGAAGTTAATATTATTGGCAGCTAGTGAAAGGATGCAATGGTGCTTGGCACTGAAATTGATATTATTGGCAGCTAGTGAAAGGATTCAGGGGTGCTGGGCACTGAAGCTGATATTATTGGCAGCTTGTGAAAGGATTTAATAGTGCTCAGCACTGAAGGTGATACAATTGGCAGCTAATGAAATGATTCAATGGTGCCTGGCACTGAAGACGATATTATTGGCAGCTAGTGAAAGGATTTGAACTGAGGTTCCTACTCCTTCCCCCAGAATCTCACTGTCTCCAGAGCACTGGTTCTCCCTAGGGTGGACTATTGCAACAGCCTCTTTCTAAATCTGCCGTCTTCTACTCTTTGCCGTCTGCAACTCATCCAGAACAGGACTGCGAGACTTGTCCTTGGCCTCAAGCCCAGGTATCGTATCTCTCCAGGACGGAAATCTCTGCACTGCCTCCCAGTGGCTGCGCGGATTAAGTTCAAAAGCCTCTGTATTGTCCACAAGACCTTCTGGGGCCTGGGGCCTCAATACCTTCCTTCTCGAGCTCTTCGCTCATCCACCTCCAACTCCCTCAGGGTCAGTCACTTCTCCAAGCAATGAATTGGTGGTAGATCTCTTTCCTTGGCTGGGGCCTCCCTCTGGAACAGCCTCCCTGAAACTTGAAGAGAACCATCTCTGGTTCCGGAAGCACCTCAAAACCTTTCTCTTTGCTTCTGCTTTTATCTCCTCCTCTCCCCTGCTGACTTCCTGGCTGAAACTGAAACTGCACTGGTTACCTGGCCAACCTCTGATCTCAGGACCAGGTCCCCTACCCTGCCAGTCGCACACCTGCACTGCCTTCCTGGCAACCCCCGCTGTTTTCTGTATCCCAACAGTTCCACTACCAGCACTTGACACCTGATGTCTGCACTTACCCTTGCACTTGCCACCAGCTGACTGTACTTCTCTTATTGTTATTATCCTTATCCCATTTACTACATTTTCTGCCCTCCCCCCTCCCATGCACTTGTGCGATCTGAATGACACCTGGCCTAGTAGGATCGCTGTTTGTCTTCCCTCTGTTCCCCCTCCCTTGCTTCGCCGCGCCTTGAAACACTTGTGTATAGGTGCGTTATAAATGCCATATCATGTCATACTCAGCCCTTTAAGATAGGTTAGCAATTCATTAAAGATAGATGGGGGATGTAGAGGTTACTCAGACATCAATAATAGACACAACTCAGGTAGTTGGCAAAAGATACTGTTTTAATCTCAATTATCTAAATCAGGGTGTACAACGGACATCAACAGACATTCCTCATGATCTCTCTCAAGACTTCTCAAAGCATGTAGAAAAACGTACATTTTTATAGTAAATATTCATCATTGATGACGTTAACCTGCGTATCACTAAGTCATCCTACGTGGCAGACTATAAAAACCTATTGGCAAATATGATAGGTTCTACAAGTATCCTCTAGGTATACAAACCATACTCGTCTAGGGCAGTGGTATTAGGTGATAGTTCTCTTAACATCAGGTGGGGCAACTAAGGCCTTCCACAAAATGCGTCACTATAAACGTCACTAAATACACAATGTCTAATTGGTTATACAACTATAGGACCCTTACGCAGTCCTCTTATCATTGGTTACACTCTAACCTCCGTCAGTGCTCTCTCAACCTACGTTGGCACTACGCAGACGGCACATCCAGGTGCAGATGAGCTAGTCTTAACCATAGCTTCCCACCAATTAACATATCCATCCATCATCACCTCAATGGTCTACTGTCAATTAGGTCTTTTGACCTCGGCCTTGAACATGTTCTTTGCTCTGGGAAATTCAGGGGAGTAAAGGAACATTCTAACCTCGAACGTAGGTGTGACCACCATGCTCGTCCAACTTCTTTAATAGACCTCGGACGTCATCTTGTTTTTGTCCATGCCTTCTGAACAGAAGCTTCCTTCTTTCTCACGATTTGTATCCAATGTGAGCTCACTCCATTCTGATATGGTCTTAGCTTCTTGGCTCATCCAGTTTCGTCTTTTCGAGTTTTACCCTGTAATTCACTTGTTTTCTGACTGCAACAAATGAAAACTTAATCATCTTTCTTTCGCTTAGCACTGCCATTATTCGTAATGGGAGCATCCACCCTTTACTGACTTCAGTATACATATATGTATATATCTGTTGGCGCATGCCGTAATCTATTCACTATAAACCAACCAACATTACACAGGATGATTAAACCTTTCTCCCTCTATTTTGATTGCATTGATGGACCTCTCTCCCACCATACAGATCTCTATATGTTTTAGAGGGGCTGTGGGCCCATATTGCATATTGTGAAATTTATATTGCATTGATGGATCTCTCTCCCACTATACAGGTCTCTCAAACTTGGTAGGGGTCCTGTTTCCAAGCTACATTGTGTGATATTTAGATTGCATTGATAGGCCTCTCTCCCACTATACAGGTCTCTCAAATTTTATAAGGGTTCTGGATCCATACTGCATTGTGTGATATTTAGATTGCATTGATAGGCCTCTCTCCCACTATACAGGTCTTTCAAATCTAGCAGAGCCCCTGTGCCCAAATTGCATCGTGTAATATTTAGACTGCATTGATAGGCCTCTCTACCACTATAAAGGTTTCTCTAATTTAGCAGGGCCTTGTTCCCAAATTGCATTGTGAGATATTTAGACTGCATTGATAGGCCTCTCCCCCACTATACAGACCTCACAAGATTAGCGGGAACTCTGCCCAAATTGCATTGGGTGATATTAAAATTGCATTGATAGACTTCTCTCCCACTATGCAGGTCTCTCAAATCCAGCAGGGCCCCTGTGCCCAAACTTGCATTGTGTGAAGGTTAGGGTGCACTGATAGGCCTCTCTCCCACTAGACAGGTCTCTCAAATTTTTAGCAGGGCCCCTGTGCCCAAGTTGCATGGTGTGATATTTAGATTGCATTGATAAGCCTCTCTCCCACTATACAGGTCTCTCAAGATTGGCGGGGCCTCTGTGCACAATTTGCATTGTGTGATAGTTAGATTGCATTGGTGGACCTCCCTCCCACTATACAGGCCTCTCAAATTTCGCTGACCGATTCACTCCTAAGTGAGACAGAACCCACCAGTGAATTACTGTGGAGTGACACTCTGGTTAGGGGCCCACACAGCACTAGGAGCAAGTCCGAGATGCGCCCTCCAAGCCACTCGTCAAACAATAGGTACCCTTCCCAAGCCCACCTAACTAGCTCACCTCAGTGAACGGCGCTCAAGGAAGACGGACACTAAAGAGTGCAACCGATAACACCCAACTATATAACCCTTAACCACCACCCACCCCTCTCAAGACATTGACTGAACGAGTCGGCAACTCCAGTCGGAACACCACCTACAGACAGAGCCCAAACAAGTAGCGGACAGCCTCCACACCCAATACTGTACCACAAGACAATCAGACCAAAGCCAGACCAACAGGACATCACCAAACAAAGACTAAAACAACCCTTAATCTTATAATGCCGCGCAAACGACCCATTCCAAGGAAACGACGAAGCGAAGAAAGAACAAACACTCCGGAACAGCAACTAAGAATGAAAACTATAGAAGGCACCCCCACAGACGGGAACACAAATCGAACAGACACTGAGAGAAGAGACAAATCCATCTACTTAACTCCATACCTCGCTGACAACTGGCCACCACAGCAATCCAACCCAACGCTACAAGCAGCAACATCAAACAACCTAACACAAGCAAGTAGAAGAAGGATGAACACCACATAACACTTCAAACACACGACCGATGCAATAACACCCTACATCACCAAAACAAGAAGAACTTCCAACCAAAAACCACAACTCCTGGAAGACGAACCCGATGAAAACAAAAAGAAACCAAGACAGAACCTAGAAGAACTTGTTGAAGACGCTGACACCCGAAACCCACAGCCCAACAAGAGATTGACCAGGAAGGAAAACTCAACACAGTTCAGAAGATGACCTCAACAAGAAAGTCCAAACCAAACAACACCTCCAAACTTCACTGCAATCTAATAAATGCAAGATCCATGTCAAAACACTCAACAGAGATCTTAGATCTACTCGACGACAACGGCATTGAAATCCTATTCATCACAGAAACATGGCTGGACGACAACTACAAAATTACACTCCAAAGCTGCCTTCCAACCAACTTCAAATGCCTGAAAACAAACAGGAAAAACAAAAAAGGAGGAGGAATCGCAATAGCATTCAAAGAACACCTGAAAACAAAAACAGACGAACCACTCAACATCCTCAACTGCGAAACCATGGTAATAAACCTAACAGCAAGCCCAAAAACCAACATCACATTCATCCTGGTGTACAGACCGCCGACATAAGATGCATCCTTCGTCGACAACTTCATAGAAGCCATCACCAACTTGGCCATTAACCATGAACACCTAATCATCCTGGAGGACTTCAACATCTGGTTTGAAGACAGTAACGCCAATTCCCAAAACTCACTGATTGAACAACTCACCACCATGAAACTACGACAACTAGTCAAAGGGGCAACACACTCAGCTGGACACACCCTCGACGCAATTTTCGCCAAAGAAAAACTCATCACCACGGCACCACTAATACAAAGACTGTGGAGCGACCACCTCATCATCCCATTCGTGATCACTCTGCCTACTCAAGTCTGCATCCAACCCCCGTAACTCACAACCACCACAAAAAGAACCTGGAAACATGTCAAAGAAAGCAACCTATTCAAACAACTGGAATTAACCAAACCCTCAACTGCAGAACTAGAGCTAGCTGACCTAGACGGGAAAGCGGAGATACTACATAAATGGATTACAGATACTATAGACAAGATCGCCCCAGAAAAACTGTTCACCCCATCAACAACAAAAAAAAGAGCAATGGCAAAATGGTTCACCCCATTATTGAACGCCATGAAAAAGGAAAACAAAAAGATGGAACTGGAATGGAGGAAAGAATACAACCCGGACAAAAAAACACTGTTCCAGAAACAAATCCGTGCATACAAGAAGGAAATTCAAAATGCGAAGAGAAGGCATTACGATGACAGAATCACCAATGCCCCGAACACTCAAAAAGAAATGTTCAGTATCATAAAAGAAATGAGAAACCCACCAGGCTGCGATAACACCCCAAACCTCTCAGGGAAACTATGCAACGACCTGGCAGACCACTTCAAGAAAAAAATCAACGACATCCGACAAACCATACAAAAGAGACCAACCAACCACAACATACAACCTAACGAACCTAACACAGAACCACAGCACAAACTCCAAAACTCTCCTGAAATTTCAGGAGATGCATTCGCAAAAAGCAAAGCAAGAAAGCGGGATCACCAATGGACCCCTGTCCCCTGGACATCTTCAAATCAATCCTTGAGCAAGGAACACTGGCAGAACACTACAGAAACCTGCTAAACCTATCACTAACAACAGGGACTATACCGAAGTTCTTCAAATCAGCATATATCAAGCCACTCCTGAAAAACACAAGTGGCGACGTAGAAGACCTCTCCAACTACAGGCCGATCTCCAACATCCCCTACCCGGCAAAACTCCTAGAAACCTACGTATATAAACTTACCCAAGAACACATAGAAAAACACCACCTTCTAGAACAAGCCCAAATCAGTTTCAGACCAGCAAGAGGAACGGAAATGGCACTACTATCCATCTGGGACGACCTCAAAACTAACGCAGACTCAAACACCACCTCAGCCCTTATTCTGCTCGACCTCTCTGCAGCCTTTGACACAGTTAGCCACGACACCCTGACCAAAAGACTAGAAGACATAGGCATAACAGACACTGCACTACTCTGGACCAAATCATTCCTAGCAGACAGAACAGAAACCGTATGGATTAAACCATTCAAATCCACTCCACGAGTTAACGACTGTGGAGTGCCACAAGGATCCTCACTATCTCCAATATATTTCAACATCTACCAGACTCCGGTCATCAGAATCTTCAAAAAATACAACATTACATGCTAGAACTAAGCAGATGATTTAATTTAAAGGTTTTTATTGGCATTTTGTATAGAATAAAGGCAGTTAAGCGCGAATGCATCCTAGCATCCGGAGTGTTACAGGATTTATCCAATAAACATTGCAAAACAATAACAGTGAACGAACGAACATTAACTTGACCGTCCCATCCCCCACCACCATATAGTTACTTGTTAGCCCCGCTCCGGGCCGCGATCCAGGCACCGCTTGGCTGTCTCAAAGAGTCGCAGTGCCGGGGTGAGCCTGGGTGTAGTTCACCGGTTTTTTCCATGGCAACTGTCAATGACAATGGATCTGCTCAGGGGGGCTTGAAGTCCGTCGAGAAGATCATGTCTCTCAGGAGGGCCTTCCAGGATTCCAGTGCTGTACTCACTTCCTCGCCTCCCCGATTAATCCCTTCTTCCCAGGCCCTGGTTTCAGCGCTGGTCCATCTCTCCATTTCCCTGATCCAGGGTTCAAATCTGGGGCCTCCGGGAGATTTCCAAGCCATTGCTATCGTCCTCTTCGTTAGAATGCAGGCCATGTCCATTAATTTCACTATATGCTTAATTTTGCTCAGTCTGGGATACGTGCCCAGGAGGCATTCCTTGGGTGTCCACTCGTATCTCTCCACTCCGGCCCCCCTGCAAGTCCTCTCGACGGCAAACCAAAGTTTCTTAGTTCTGGGGCAGGTCCAGAACATGTGGATTAGGTCTGCAGGCTCGCTGGTGCACCAGGGGCACACTGGTGAGGCTTTATCGCTGAATGTGGACACCCTGTGTGGGGTCATGTAGGTCCTGTAGAGGACATTCAGCTGGATGAGCCTGAACCTGGCATTGCGGGATACTTCCTTCGGGTACATCAGGGCCCTGCCCCACTCGTTCTCTGTGATGTCGGTCTCCAGATCTGCCTCCCACCTTTCTTTCAGGTGCTCACTCCTCGGGTTGCGTCTGTCGTTTAGCTGGGCATATAGCCTCGACGTGGGTTTCCAGCCATCGCTCAGGTTGTGCATCTCCTGCACCAGGGGGTGTGTTTCTGGTTCCTCGGGCCATGTGCTCCAGGTCTTCTTGGCAGCGTGTTTCACCCTCTGATACCATAAAAATTGGCCGGCGGCAAGCCCTTCTTCCATCTGTAATGAGTCGAAATCCCGGAATATTCCGTCCGCAAACATGTCCCCCCACGTGTAGAGGCCAGAGTTCTCCCATTTCCTCATTGCCGGTAGGTCGGTAGGTGACTTGCAGACACCGGCGAGCAGGGGGATTTCGGGCATGTATGGTGGGCTCGAGCCGAGCGATGAGCGGACTTTGTTCCAGACTTGTCTCCCCAGCTTGACCAGCATGGGGGGGTCGGAGGGCCCCACCTGTGGGTTCCATATTACTTCTTTGGGGTACATTGGTGCTATCAGTTGGCGAAGGAGGCCTGTCTCGGCTGTTGGTTCATCGGACAACCACTTGACAACGTGTGTCAGTTGTGCTGCGAGGTAGTATTTCTGGAAATCGGGGAGTTGGATTCCACCCTCCCTGTGTGGAAGTGTGAGGGTGTTCAGCGAAAGTCTGTGTCTGGCCGGGCCCCAGAGGAAATCTCTGAGTAGGGATTCCAATTTCCTGAAGAAGGAGGGAGGAATGTAGTACGTTATGTTGGTGAAATAGTACAGGAATCTCTGTAGTATTATCATTTTAGTGATAGCCGCTCTGCCCATCACAGAGAGTGGGAGTCTGGACCAGAATTTGGTGGATTTGCGCACCCCTCGCATTGCTGCCTCCGTGTTGTTTTCGTGTGTGGAAGCAGGCGTGTGCGTAATGGTGAGTCCCAGGTAGCGGAACGCTTCTGTCTGCCACTGGATCCCAATCTCAGGTAGTTCATCCGTTCCCCTCCCCAGGAGCCCGGCCAAAGGAAAGGAGCATGACTTCTGCCTGCTAAACTTGATCCCGGAGTATTTCGCAAAGTTGTCTAGAATGTCTAATGCTAATGGTGCATTCATTCGGGGGTTACTCAGGTACAAAAGGACATCGTCTGCGTACAGCGAAATGATGTTATCCGTCTCGCCCGTCCTGATCCCTGCATCAAAGAGCTGCTTCCTGAAATAGATCGCTACAGGCTCTAGGCCGAGGACGTACAGCATTGGCGATAGTGGGCATCCTTGCCTCGTTCCTCTTTGAATGTCCCAGGATTTTGACACCGTGCCCCCTGTCTTTACCCTCGCCACTGGGGTGTTGTAGAGCACTCTGACCCACCGGATGAAATGCTCGCCGAGCCCGAACTCCCTCAGAGTCTCAATCAGCCATTCCCAGAAAATTGATTCAAATGCCTTAATGGCGTCCAGCGAGAGTACTGACAGTTCCTCCTCGCTCTCTGCAGTTTGAGCAATGACGTGCTGGAGCCTCCTCAGGTTGGCTGTGGTATTGCGTCCCGGGACAAAGCCGTTTTGGTCCTCGTGTACTATAGACCCTATCACCCTGGACAGTCTTTTCGCCAGTATGGTTGTTAAGATTTTGCTGTCGTAGTTCAGCATTGCCAAAGGGCGGTAAGAGTCGCACTCGTCGGCGGGCTTACCAGGTTTAAGCATCGGGATAATAAGCGTCTCTCTCATGGTGCCAGGTAATGTGCCAGTCTCGTATGCCTCTTCATACACCCCGTGGAGTATCGGGGTTATGATCTCCTCGTAGGCTTTGTAAAATTCTGGTGTGAGGCCATCCGTTCCGGGAGTCTTGCTTGTGGGGAGGGACCTGATGGCCTCTGAGATGTCCTCAGTCGTGATGGCCTCGCCCAGCATCTCTCGTTGCTCCGAGCTCAGTTTGGGGAGGCCTACTTCAGCCAGGGTGTCCCGAATGTCCTCTACTGGGACTTGTTCATCGTGGGCGTAGAGCTTGGCATAGAAGTTTGAGAAGACATCATTGATCGCCTGTTGTGCCCTCTGGGTTGCGCCATGTTCGTCCTTGATTTCCTTGGGAGTGTGCCTTGGGTGCTCCTTCCTGCACAGCCAGGCCAATATCCTGCCCGGTTTGTCCGCTTCCTTGTGCGCCTGTGCAGTGCGTGCAGAGAAGTCGAATCTGGATAGCCTCTCCCAGGCGAGACGGCAGCCGTCCCTAATTTCTGCCAGCTTAGGTTCCTTCTCGCTGGTTGGGGTCGGGCTGTTTTCCAGTTGTCTGATCTCCTCTTCCATGGTCTCAAGTTCTCTTTTTAGTTGCCTCCTAATACCGCCTGCTTCTGCTATCACTTGGCCTCTGGTTACTACCTTCATTGCCTCCCAGAGCGTGCTCCATTTCTCGACCGACCCCTTATTGAGCCTCACGTATTCTTCCAGCCTTTCCCCTAGGGTGTCCCTGAAGGAAGGGTCAGCCAGAGTTTCCGTGGGCATACGCCACATCGGGATGGGGGGCCTCGGGCCTTTCAGGCTTAGTTGCATGAGCAGAGGGGAATGATCCGAGATCGACCTGCCCAGGTAGTTTGCGGAGTGCACCTGTGGGAGTAGTTCGTCGTTGACGAAAAAGTGGTCTCTCCTGGTGTGGAGGCCATGTGGAGATGAATAATATGAGTAGGATCTATCGGCTGGGTGTAGGTCTCTCCAGATGTCGACCAGTGCTAGGTCGTCCACTGCTTTGCAGAGTGCCCTCGAAGCGGAGTTGTCGGAGGCTCGTGGCATCCTGGACCTGTCCAGCTCTTCGTTCATGACGCAGTTGAAGTCTCCCCCCCATAGGAAGGTGTCGTTTCTGTGGTGCGCAATTCTGGCGCATAGCTGGTTCAAGTGGGAAGGCACGCCATGCTGGGGGAAGTATGAGTTTACAATGCATATCCTTGTGTTCTCTATCATGCCCCACACCACTACGTATCTTCCGTCCTTGTCCACATCTGTCCCCATTTGATGAAATGGTGTGTCTGGGCTCACCCAAGTATACACTCCCCGTGCGAATTTGGAGTAAGATGCGCCGCAGCCTTGCCCCCCCCAGTAGTCTGCCAGTTTGTGTGTGGTGTCTGCCAGGAGGTGTGTCTCCTGGAGGAGCGCGATCGACACCTTCTTGCGCCTTAGGTATGAGTGGACACGGTTCCTCCTTACGTAGGATCCCATCCCCCTGACATTCCATGTGATTATGTTAAGTTGTGGTGCCATCCCTTGGGTGTGGTTGTCGTTGTGGTTGGCCCCTTGTCTCGCCCCCATAAGGTCTCTTGCTACTACGCATCATGTCTTGTTCTGCTTTTGCGGCTCGGCCAGCCTTATTTCTCGGCGTCGGGTGCTCATTGATTGCATGGGTGATTCTGGGGTGAGGGACGGTCTCAACGGGAACACAGAAGAAAAGAAGGAGAAGAAAAAAACAAAAAAAACAACTGTAACTGGTGCACCCAGCTCCTGCCGGTGAGGTACAGTGCTCAGGTGCTCTCGCGCAGTCTGGCCCCGTCAGGGTTTCCGGCGCGAGCAGGTTTGTGCTGGCAACAGGCCTGCACTGATCTTCCGGGGGTTGTCGTTGCGTGCCCATGTGTGGGAGGCCCGGTAGGCCACGTAATCTTGTTGCTGTCTCTTAATATAGTGGTGTTCCAGCTTGTTTGTTGTGCCCTTTTGCAGTCCTTTGTGCGCGTCAGGAGAGAGGGACTCCAGCGCCGTGTTTTCTATCTTTGCGGGTTACAGCGCGGTTCTCGGCGGTGGGTTCTTCCGGGACCTCGGCCAGGTTGTTATGTTCCATCCACATGGTGGCTGCATCTGGAGTTTCAAGGAAAATCGCTCTCCCTTTGTGGATCACTTTCAGCCTGGAGGGATACAGCAGCATATACTTAAAGTTTAGCTGTCTCAGTCTGGCCTTTATCGGGATGAAGGAGTTCCTTGCTCTCTGTACCGCTTGCGTGTAGTCCGGGTATATGGTGATTTTGGAGTTACTTCTGTCTATCACCCCACCCTCTCTCGAGAATTTCAGTATCACTTCCCTGTCTCGGAAGTTAAGGACCTTCGCGATGATGGGTCGGGGGTGGGAACCCGGAGGGGGCTTCTTCTGTAGTGATCTGTGGGCTCTCTCTATGGCGAAGCCCTGGGAGAGCTTCTCCGCCCCAATTTCCTGCTGGATTAAGGATTCCACATATGCCGTCGGGTCGGAAGTCTCTATCCCCTCGGGGACACCGAAGATTCTGATGTTGTTGCGCCTGGCGCGTCCTTCCACCTCCTCCGACCTCGCCTCCAGGATGCCCACCCTCCTCCTTAGGTCTGCCACCTCAGCTTTAAGGTCATTCGTGTCTTCCACCGTTTCCTTCTGGGTGGTTTCTATGTTGGTGACACGCTCTGTCAGGTTGCGGGCGTCTTGACGTATAAGCTGTATATCGGCCTTTACCTCTCCTATCTTAGTGTCTATAAACTCCCTTAAGGCCGCTATTGCTTCCAGTACCTGACTGTCTTTGGGACTTTCCTCCTGGGTAGCCTGCTGCGTCGCGCCTTTTGGAGTGGATTGGGCGACGGGGGGGGCCCTGGTCGTGAGGAAGGGTTCCATCGTGGCGGTCTTGGCCTTGTTTCTCAGGGTGGACATTGTGGTGTTGCTTGAGCCTTCCGGTTGGTGCTGGCGGCTGACTCGCCTTTTCAGGCCGTGTTTTTGTGTAGGCCCGTCCAGGGCCCCGTCCCACCCAAGCTCGTGGGATGTATTGCAGTCCTCGGCGCGGGTCGCCTCGGTCCTGTGGCCAGCGAGCCCCCGTCAGGCGTGTGGTCCTGGGGGCTTATCCGCCCCGGAGGTGTAGGTCCCGCGTTCGTGGCGGGCAGAGGAGGCGTCCCAGCGGGGCCGGGTTAGCGGTGCCGCTGGTGTAGGGCGCTTGGCGCCTATTGCCGCGGTGTGCCGGATAGCTTTAGGCAGTCCACCGGGTCCAGGCCGTCCGGGCCCAGCGAGTCAGGCAGTTCATTACGCGCGTTCCCACAGCGCGGCGGCCTCCGGTCAGGGCCGCCCAAGGCAGCTCCGCCTCCAAGGGGGCCCCCGGGTCTCCTCCGATTCTCCGGGCAATCCGGAGTGCGAGGTGCTGGTGGCGGTCTCTCCCCCGAGGCCACCCGGGCACAGAGCTGGATCTCGCGGCGCCGGACCAGCGCTTTCTTCGCCCCACCGTGCTCCTCCAAGCGGCGGCCAAGGCAGGGTCTTGATCGGCCGCTGCTGCCGACGGATCGCCGCCTTCCTTGTTCGCGATCCCGTCTTATCAGGCGGTCATGGCGGCCATCTTGTGTGTCTCGCCCGAGGCCGGGGGGGGACGCCGAGTCGAGGCTTCGCACTCGGTCCCCAAGCTCCGATTCTCGTCGGGTGAAGCTGGAAAGTGGGCAGATTCGTCCAGGCTTCAGCTGGATCAGCTTGGTTTCGACGCCACTGATCGCAAGGATCGTTGCGCAGGATCAGATTACGGGCTTGTCCGGAGCTCGAGGTTTTAGCCTCCTCACTCCATGGGCACCAGGCCACGCCCCCGTCTAGAACTAAGCAGATGATACTCAAATCATATACAAAATCAAAGATACTGATGCCGATCATTCAAACCTAATTGACTGTCCAAAAGAAGTCTTCAACTGGATGAATGCCAACAACCTGAAAATCATCCCAGGAAAGACAGAAATCATCATCATATTCAAAGACCAAGAGAATGAAACCACCATCCCGTGGCCTACTGAAATGGGAAATACACCGACACCATCTAAGGTAGTAAAAAATCCTGAAGTCCTAATGGACAACACCCTCACCCTAGAACCACAAATAAATGCGAAAGTGAAGACATTTTTTTCCTCCTCCATACGGCAAGAAGAATTCTACCCTTCCTCTCTTTCACGCACAAAACACTCACTATCGTCGCCCTCATCATGTCAAGAATCGACTATGCAAACAGCTTCTACCTTGGAATACCAGAATACCTCCTGAAGAAACTACAAGGGATCCAAAATGCAGCAGCAAGACTACTCCTCAAACTATCCAGAAGAGACCACATCACTCCTGCCCTAAAAACACTACACTGACTCCCACTAAAACATCGCATCACCTTCAAAACAATGTACATAACGCACAGGGCAATCAACGGACAAGGAGCAGAACTCCTACAAAAGAAAATAACAATCTACAAACCAACAAGACCCCTCAGATCAAGCAACGAAATCCCCCTGGAACTTAAACCATATCTTAAGAAAAAACTTGGAGGGACCTCCTTCTACCACTTAGCCGCAAAAACCTGGAACAACATCCCAAAAGAAATAAGAAACACAGACGATCACCTAAAATTCTGAAAATCACTAAAAACCTGGCTCTTCAACACCACAGACTCAAACTGAAAACTGAAACAAAGAAAAATGATGACTAAACGGGAAAGGACACGGACAACCCAGAACTTACAGGGAAGATCCCACAGCACGTGGACAGGAGACTCCGGACAGACTGTAACGCCGGCGACAGCATTGAGACCAAGTTAACTACCCCAAACAACCCCACTCAACATCTTCACCTGCCCCTCAGTTACGACCAGGTACCCCAGTGTTGTGGAATTGTCGAGAAATTGACAACCACCACACTATCTGAGTTGTTGACACTTGCAGGTGCACTGGCCACAGGAGTATGATGGGAGGACAGGTGGCGCTAGGAGAGAGCCTGATAGAGGTGGGGGCCAGATGAGAAAGGGACCTTGAATTCCAGACGGGCCCAGATCAGGACAGAGGCGCATCATGGGAGACTACGCAAGCCCAGCGCCTCAATTTAGGATAGAAATGCCAACTAACCAACTCCACTAACAATTTCACCCTCTGCATACACATCTCAAACTCCAAACCAAACGCCACCAAAAACCTACAGCACAACAAACCGCACAAACTTCACTACATTGCAACAACAAAACAAATTTCACACATAGACTCGCACAACAGTACACAACGACTAACGGCCTCAATCACCCCAGGCCCAGCCAACTGACCCACCGGGCTGAGGCCGCCAAGAGCACATCACTGCTCTCTTGCACTTTTCCTGCTTCCTCCCACTAACTCAACCTCCCCTCCTCTTACAGAGCCGCCAGAGCGCCAGGGGACCACTCCGGTGGTGATAGTGTGCGGTACAAATATCCTTTAACATTAACATTAACATTGTTGCTTTAATTTGATTGTTTGGTTGTTTAGTATGAGGGTTAGTTTTGTGAATGCTAGGAGGTGTTCCCTTAGACCGTAGAATAGGTAGGGACTCTCCTGGTAGAGTAGGATTAGTAAGGGTTTATTTTCGTTTCTTTTCAAAATAAAATGTCAAACCTTGAGAAAACTAAACTCACTTGTGAGTCTCACGTTATTGACCTCTCAAAGTCCTCAATGTACAGCATGAATTACTCTTATAAAGAGACTGCCCTCCAACGTTATCCTTCTGTTTCAGCCTCTCTCATTTTTGTCTGGCTGAAGTCTACATCAGCTCGGGCTGTGGGCCAAGACTTCTTCAGAAAGCACTAGCCAGCCCGACCTGACCTGGTTTTCCTCTCCTTCCTCCCTACTCCGGAGTGCTTGGTGGCTGAGACTCCCACTATGGCTACAAAGGCTGCAATATGTCCCACTTTGCCTTCAGACGAGGCGTGTAAGAAGATGGCCCATAGGGTAAAATATGCATTTCCTTGGGCAGTCTTGCATTGAGTATGGTTAAAGCCTTGTACACCATTGGTAGATATATCTACACTTTTGGAATATTGTGAAGGAAGCTATAGACAACCTGTTCCCTTAAACGAGAGTTGGCTTTACCAAACTAATGAATGGTGGTAAGGAGGCTGGTAAGCAGATACTTAATAGGCTCTGGAGCTGTCCTCAGGAAGCACTCCTGGATGTGCACCTTGGGATTTGCATTTTGGTCAAGCCAAGCACCTAGATGGGGCCCAACAGTTTAGGCTACAAAGCAGATGAATTGCCTGTGTCATTCAAGGCAGCCAAAGCTATTGCCAAATCCCTTAGATTGGCAAATGAGCCATCACTTTTGAACCCATAACCTCCTTTGACCAAAGGGCCAGGCGTCTTCAGGCAAGTAGCAACAGAGGCATTACATCCATCACTGTAGAGGCAGAAGTGCACCCAAAGGCAACGTTTCCACCTCCAGGATCCTTTGCGTCACCCCAGTCAAAAACTCTGTAGTTGTCCCCTCAAACATTCTTCCCCATTGCTGAGGCTGCCCCTGTTAGTCTCAGATTGGATGAACACCACCTCTGATGGCTGGACTTTACAGATAGTTTCTCGGGCTTGCAGGCTTACTACCTCTCTTCCTCCACCAACCCCAAGATAAACCCCCTGCTTGCCTTACACCATATGCCCTTCTGCTGGAGGAAGTGTTGAAGCTCATTTGGAAGGCATGTGCCCTCTTCAGAGAGGGAAAGGGGATGGTAGTCACCTTTACTTTGTGTGTCAAGAAAGGACTTGGCCCTACGGCCCAACTTCTATCTGTGGCTGCTGAATGTGTACCTACTGAAGGACAAGTTAAAGCCAGGTCTGTGGTGCAGTGGATTTATGCATCCACTACAGGGGCCTGTGTTTGACCTCATGGTCACAGGTTCGAATCCCGGCAGGTCTACTCATCCCTTCATCCTTCCGAGGTCGATAAAATGATTATTATTAAGTTGGGTAACAAAAAACATGTGTTATTAGCGCTAAGATGCCGTTCGAGGGTGAACGTGCGCTTTACAAATACGCCTGTAATGTTGAAGATGTTCACCTTGGCCCAGAGCCTTCGGGATACCCTTCATAAGTTTCCTCGTGTAGCTGACAGATCCTCACTCTTCTCCTCCCTTCAGATTCTGTACTGCACTGGAAAGATGAGGAATCTGCAGGAGGGAGGAATTACTTAGAACAAATTACTTTGGCAATATTCTTTCTGATGAATTAGTCCGTCCTCCCTTAGATTCCTCATCACACTCCTAACCTACCCCTCATTACACATTGCTCTTAACCCGTTTCATTTCTTCCAATTCCTCAGCCTCTGAATGTTGGGGGTGGGGGGGTGAGTGGAACTGAGGTCATAGGGCATAGCTGACTCCATAGAGTGAGCTCCAACGATGCCAAGCAGACCCATCACTGGGCCACATTGCCCCTTTGTGGTGGAAAACAGTTTCCTAAGCAAGATTTGCTCCTAAAGGATATTTTTTCGAAAATGAGGAACCTGTGGGTGGAAGGATTAAGCCATGAAAAAACAACATTACCGAAGGTGAGTTATTTGTTTGACTGTGGCTAGAGAGCTTTCCAATATTGATGCATGGGAAAGAGACTGGTACCTGTAGAGCATGTAATGTAACTTACCTTGGCCAGGGGTGCCTCCTTGGTGGATACTCTGGCTGAAAGCATGCATGTCCCACTCCCAAACTCCTAAAAGTGTTAGGCTCAGACCAACATCCACAATAGTAGTGCATTTGAATGTGATTAATAGTGTGGGGCTGCAGCCATCCCAGAAATTTAGCAAAAGAGAGAGATAGTTGTGGTACAGAGATCCACCCTGTTAGGCAGAATCCTGTGCAGTGCCCTTAGGGACCACTACACACAATTAAGACTACAAGTGGTATTACAAGTTCACCTTTGGTACAAGCCTGTACTACTATCTTAAAGTGGTAGCAGTAGCGGAGCAGCCAGGCTTATTTCAAGAGTATATGAGCAGTAGCAGAGATTACACAAAGGGACCACAATTACTGTGACTCAAGCAAACACTGACTCAAGGTTTCAGGTAAAAAATATAAGTACATTTATTTTTAAACCATCTGTAAAACACAACACTTCTAAATTTAAAACCACACGTAAAATACACTACTAACAACCAATTCTCTTGGCACAGAATAGCTCAAGGTAAGTACCCTATGTTTGGTGGACCAGTGTTGTGAAACAAAAGACGTTACCGGGAATACATATGCAATCACTTTTTGACAGCTCGGTCGTATTAAAGAAACGCGTATCCGCGGTAAGAAATGTTACCGGGGCAAAAACACACTTAGCACCTGGGCTAACCAGAGAGAGTTGGGGGCAAAAATCATAGGCAATACTTTTGTCAAGGCAGACAGAATCAGAGAACACTCGCTGACAGAAATACAAAGGTCAATAGGCCGGAGCCAGTGTCAAGTGGAACCGGGTTCCTGTTGTCGAGGATCACACAGTCAGACAGTTTAAGATTCAACGTTGCCAGGAGTACTTGGATATTGTCAACAGAGGAAGCAAAAGTTATAAGAAGGAGGGAAGACAAGGGCAAGCCTTGGATGAGGAGAAAAGGGATTCACCCTAGTTCCTCAAAGCAGAACACAGTACCTTATTCAAGGAAGAAGCTGGTGCCACAGCAGTTGTTCCTGGCAGTTTCCTGCCGACCCACGGTTCCTAGTGCTTTGGTCGTGGAGACGAGAAGGACGACGTCTGGAGGGATTTGCACTACTCAGGGATGAGGCCAGCAGCAGCGATGGCGAATAAAAGGTGCGATCCTTTAAAACAGGAGAGGCTCTTCAGATTGCTATCCGGACCACTACAGCAGTGTGCAGCGATTTCGACCACAAAGAGGATCCTCTGGCTGTGGAAGATGAGCTGGTTGACCCCACCAGGTTCAATGGAAGAAGACTCCGGACTGGATCTTCTCTGGTCGTTGAAGGGTAGATAGCTCAGGACTGCAGCAGGGCTTCACCGGGATGGGGTAGTTGCAGCAGCCGTCTTCTTCTCCGCTTCTCATCGGTTCCTTGTAGTTCCATTGGCGACTCTGACTTCCAGCCCAAGAGTCCTGCGTTTTATGCGAAAATCCCCCATTCACACAGCCTGGCTGTCAATCACAATCACGCAGCAGGGGGGTTGTCCAGCCCGGACAACCACCTCAGCCAATCATGGCAAAGTGCGACTTGTGTTTCCTAGGATACCCCGTGCAGGGGTGACTACACCCCTCCCTCACCTTCAGCCCACCTAGACACCCAGGCGCCCAGAGGAGGGCTTCTTGGCAGAAGCCCACCAAAAGACGGTGAACAAAGAAGGCAAACCTGGTTTGCCACACAAAGTAAAACACAAGAAGGACTTTAACAAAAAGAAATGATGAATAAACCCGACCGGAGCCAAAAGAAAGAGTATTTGGTCAAGCGGGTTTATGTTCAAGGCTAATATAATAGCCTAAAACAATACTATGTTTATATAGTACAATCGCGGTAGAAAAGTTAGGGTAGATACCACTGCCACCAGCCAAGTCTAAATGTTAAAAGAGCAAAACAATGCTCTAGGTGGGACAGATAAAAAGGGTTAAGGATTAACCCTTTCCAATACTCAGTGTAAGGTGGGTGTACTGGATCTGTGGTTATTTGACTATGTAAAGTTAATGGCAACTTTACCTGTTTTGGGGGGACAGTAGTCAGCCCCAGAAAAAGGAGTCATTGGGAAGTCTTAGAGACAACCCTGTGTTAACTGCACTGAAAGGTGCTGTGTAACACACACAACAAGTTGTGCTCATGGAGTGGTGTGCTCCAGAGCCCAAGATCACACATCAAGTAGAAATGCACATGACAAAACACAGGTAAGAGTGAAAAAACGAGGCACACTCTTACCAAGTGGAAAAACTAAACTCCAGAAATCCAGCAAAGCTGCTGGGGGACTCACTAGGTGAGGGAAATTAGCCATAGAATAAGAATTCTCCCTAACACCCCCACCCCAGTCTGGCCAATTGCATATTGCAGGTGATTGGTGCCTATAGTCATCGGACTGAAATGATGGAAGTCCTTTTTGCTATAACCTATTACTTTATGATGATCCTGAGACCTGGGAATAATATGCTACAATTGTATGGTATGTGGGGTTGGAATTGTTATATCCAATATTGCTGAGATGCCGATTTGCTATCTAATGGCTCCTGCCACGCTGCTACTAAAATTGTGTGCCTTCTATTGCAGTTGTGTGCTCTTCCAATGCAAAGTACCGTTTGGAGGAGAACATATGAAATATTGAATAGTGTATTGTAAATGAATCAGTTGGTTGATCCACAATCGGGTGTATGTGGCTGAGTAGGGGGTATCTCTGTTTTCCTCCAACTGATACAACCACAGTGGTGGCACTGAGGACCAAATAAAATGTTATTAATACAACTGAGTGGGGCATGGTTTAGGCACCTAACTCTGAAAGAAATTGCATGTTCTAAATATAAGAGTAACACCGACTGTAAGAAGGCACTGTGTTAGGTCGGAAGGAGGAGTCAGACTCTTTAAGGACATTTCAATTCACTCGTATTCAAATTATAAGAAAACGGCCTTTCTTTTCCTATTCCTAGAGTAAGTTGCCTACATAGCTAAAGTAACTAAATGTGCTTCTCTGTCGTTAGGAAGTCCCAAAGAATGAAAGGTCCTCAGTCCGAATTTAATTCTACCTGACCCTACCACTAAGATAACTAACTTAAACAAGTCCAGGAGATTGGCTTGATTCCCCTGGTGTTGCAATATCTTCTGACAGTCTCTTTGTATCAATATCTTTATTGCTTGTGCTGCCTGTCTAGCACGATATTCTGCAATAACCTCTATTCATCAATTGGATTAACTCTTGAAGCTCTTCTATAACACTGTTTGGTTTTGTGCTCTCTTAAGTGATGTATCTGTGACACCTTTCCTCGTGATACTTTGTCATCTTCTTGTAGGAGCTTTCAGATCTCTCATAATCTATTGATCCAGGCTTTCCCAACTTGGCTGTGGTTTCTTCCCACCTGGTATTTCCCCTCTTCTCCTGGTTCTCTATTTGTAACTATCTTGTTCACATGATAGTCCTTTATTACAAGATATTATGCTACAGTGTCTCCCCTTTTCATCTTGGTGCTCATATAGTAATTTCCCTTCTTTATCAGGTCTTTGTTCGCAGTCTTCATAGACTTCCCACACAGCGTTATTCAATCTCTGTTTTATCAGCTTTACACAGTTCCAATTACAGGTTTATATTAAGTAACTTGTCGTGAGCATTGGGATGTGGTTTGCTTCTCATATTTGTCTGCCCCGTCAGCCTCCCGCTTCTCATGTTCTCATGTTACCTCTCTGTATGTCGGGGAAAAGCTGCAGGCCATGGCATTCGCTCGGGTGATCCTCTTCTATGCTGCCTTTCTCGTTCATTAGTTGTGTCGTGTTCCTGTTGTCGCCTTCCCTTCTGCCATATATGGGGGTTAACGTTGGGAAGCTGCTCGCGCTCCCACTTGCCTTCTCTGATGGATCTTGGCGTGTTTCGTCAGGCATCCTTCCCACTACGATATGGATGTGGTCTCGGCACCACCTGGCACAGGACTCTGCTTTCCTGTTTACCAACGGCTCCTCCATTGTTGGGTACACTGGGCCTCCAGCGTCTCACAATGGCGTTCTGCAGCTCTTCGAAAATTGTGGGCTCCACAGCTCATCTCAGGTCCACCTCTTCAAGGCATGCTCATGTCGGAGGGGCTTCCTTGGTGTAGATTACTCTTTTCTTTTCCTTGTTCCTCCACCCGTCCCAGTTAAGTATGCATCTTCTCTTAAAGAGACATTCTCCTGTCCTTCTCCACAGTGGTTGGTTTCAGCTTTACCTTCAGTCAAATATGCTGATGTTACATTAATCTTCATAGCAGATACATGCTTACTACTGTGATGTGTGGCTTAGGGAGTTCCTCACAGAAATGGAAGTCCTTGTCCCCTAAGGGAGGGGGGGTCTCCCAGTGAGGTACACTTGCCCAGACCCCAACAGAGGGGAGAAGGGACGAATACCTTTAATACATCACAGCTCCTACAACAGGTAATTCAATGAAAGGCTCTCGGTTACAGAGGTAAGCTGTTTCCATGGATTTGGCCACTGTGGCCAAGTAAAAAATCTGTTATATTGTATTAGATGCACTGGAATTTAAAAGTAATTTCAATGTGAAAGAAATCAATTCATAAACCGAAGTATTTTGTCTTTGTTTTAAGATTATGTCCGACTCATGGATATGGGACTTTTGGAATTGACAATTACTGCAGATGTGGATGGTGAAAAGGTGAGTTTTCAAAATAGCGCTGAATAAATATGTCCTAAAGTTTTCAAACAAGTATGAATCACATGATTGGTTTATCCTCATGAGTTTATTGTTCTTCATAAGTATCCTTTTTATTTGATTCATAAAGGTAATCACTTTACAAATATGATAAATTGCAATTAATTCTGATATTTTGTAAGTGTAATCATTGAGCTTCAAGGGAAATGTGTACGAAAATGATAACATAGTTAAGAATTGCCCAGGTGGTCTGGACAGTTCAGCTTTGCAAATAAAAACCTTAGTTGGGAAAACATATATTATTTTCTTTAGCTTCATGCAATATTGTAAACCCAAAAACAGATCATGAAAAAAACTGTGTGCAAATGTTTGTACAGATTCTACAAAACGGTATTGGCTGTCACAGGCTTTGGATCACTTGATGAACTATCTGAATCTGCCCTGTGTCATTGCAAAGGCTGTACCACATGCCCTTGACCACCGAGCTGTGCAGCTTATTGCTATTCCAAATTTAAATTAGCATTGCCCAATATTGTCAGCGGGTAAACAGACAACCCGATTACCAACACTGTTACTTCACAGTCAGTAGGAGTGTACATAAGGTGGTTTCTAGCTAGCACCACACTATGGAGAGAATGGAGCCTGCTATTAATTTCTATTGAGGTTTAACCAGGATAAAAGAAACGGAATCAGCCAGATGTCACTCTCCGAGACAAAGGGTCTTGTATCAGAGTGCATCATGTTTTTTTGCTGATATAACAAATGTCAATGGAAATAATTTAATTTGAGTAGTACATGCGGCCCCCTTTCATCACCATGTCAAATTTGACAGATGGACATGCCTTTTTTGCCTTAGTCCCGCCCCCTTCCAATATCAAATGGATTGCCCCCCAAACTGTTGGATAACAATTTGATAAGAACGCTAAAATGTTTGATGTAAATTGTGCTTTTGATATACATTTTATATATTTTTACTATAACATTTATATAGATTTTGATTGATTTTATATAAAATGTATATTAAAAATATATACATTTGTTATCAATTGGATATAAAGTTTATAAGAATCCCAAGACTGCGGTTCTGGATCAGCCCTTGGCCGTAGAGACTGGGCGAGCATCCGTGAGCCAAGTAAGCTGTGAAGACAAGGACTATGAATCTATGGTTGTGCAGAGTGATGTGGTTATGATGACAGAGAGTGACCCCGCCCCTCTGGGCCCACGAGGTAAACAGGGGGCCGTGTAGTTAACCCCTATGGATTTGATTGCACCCACATATTCATAGCAAAGCGATGGATGGAGGAAGTAAATAGCTGCAGATTCTCTGGCATGGGGTTTGGCTTGGATTCACATGCTTGTGAATATTCCCTGTCGCCAGGCTGGGAATCCTCAGTAAAAGAAAAAAGTTTCACTTTCACTTTAAAACTGTATTTCTCCTCTAAATCAATCACTCTCCTCTGGGTCATACTGTCCCCATCCAATGACGGTCCTCTCACTAAGCTCCATCCCTGGTGGCCATCTTCTAATTGTTACAGCATGCTTCAGTGTTGGCAGTACTCAAGTTGCTCTCTGAGCTATTTTCATGCTATTTTGAATTTTTTCCATAAAAAGTTTTAGAATTGTGACCGATTTTTGCTTGATCGTCTTCGACGAAGGACAGAGATAGGCAGCAGGGATCCGCTGCCAGCGAAGATCTTCATCGAAGTTTCGAGAAGGTCTAGGAAAGCAGAAGCCTCTTCAAACTTTGCGCAAAGTGTGGATTAAGGAATGTATTTGTGGAAGATCAGCATCATAAATGCTTATATTGCCTGCATCCAGACCATGATGTTGAGGCATGCGAGGTGTGCCTTGGTTTCTCGAAGAAAAACAAAAAAGACTACTTCAGCAGACTGTCATCGTGGCTCAAGTCGAGCAAGGCCACTGACTCATCCTCTGGCCAGGGTCAGGCCTCATCTAGGACCGGCCGGTCCGAGGAGCAAACTCCCTCCGGCAGGAGGTCGAGCTCCTTTGAGGATGCCCTGCTCGCTGTGATCAAGAAGGCCAAGCCGTGTGACGCTGGCTCCGCTGGGTACGATGCTGATGCGGGTCACGAGTCGGGCAGAAAGTTCCTAACCCCTTCCAAACTCTGTGTCCGCAGATAAATCGATGAGGGAAAAGTTCGGAGAGGTCTTGTCAAAGCTAACTAAGACCTTGCAGCCTGCCAGGTCAACCTAGTCAACGATGGTGCCGTCACCACAACAGCTCTGCAGAAGAGTGGATCCACGACTGAAGTGTCTACCATGACCACCCCACGGGTGTTCTTACCCCCAAGGTGAGATAGGGCTGCAGAGGCAGTGACAAAGGCAGCAGCCACTCCGAGGTTGGGGAAAGACCCAGCGACTGCATCAACCCAGCAGCCGCCTGAGAGGGAGTGAGAGACAGTCCCCCCAGTGGAACCTCTCCGGTACGTGGACCCACGGGCTGCTTCAGATAGAAGCAGCCCTTTACTGGAGCAGATTTACTCAAGTTCTGACGAGGGAGACAATAAGCTGCACAATTACTTGACAGATCAAGAAGGGGGAGGATCTGGGGGTAGTGGACCTAGGTCCCCTGCTGGCAAGAGAAGACGCATCAGCCTAGACCCTACGCCACTGTCTCCTTTCACCTCTAGATGCGGGATATGTAGCTGGATATTCTGACGACTCTGCACACACTGGTCACAGAAATCCAGCAGAGGATGCCCTTGGCACCGGGACCTACGCCTCCACAGAGCCCTCAAGAGCCTCTAAGGTTGAGCACGCCCTAGCGGAAGAGAAAGTCTAAGGGGGGGCGCTGGTCCACGGCACCATCCAACTCCACCACCTCATTGTGACACGACCCCACCCGAAGCCCCGGGTCCGTACACGGACAAAGGTACAGACATGGGCACCGACGAGGACGACTTTATCACGGCTGATGGAAAAACATCACACACAGACAAGCCCCATAGGGCCTCCCCACTGGACAAAGTTGGATCTTTTCATTCCATGATGTCAAGGGCCTCTGAGTTGTTTCAGTTGGTTCCTGAGGAGACTAAGAAAGAAGGATTCCTGTACCAGCAGCGCAAGTCGCGAAGAAAGACCATCTAGTCCGTGCCCTTCCTGGACAACATCTGGGAGGAAGGCCTGGCGCTAATGAAAAACCTGAGTATGGCCCGCCGAAGCACGACATATTGGAGAACAAGTACAGGGTACCAGATCCAACGCCCCCGGTGGTTAAGGTCTCAGCCCTCGCTCAACTCAGTGGTCATAGCCACAGCCAGGAAGCGATTCATCGTTGGCAGCCATGGTACCTCTGGACCAGAAGGGGAAGAAGCTGGATGCAATGGGCAAGAAGATCATTTATACAGCAGCCTCTACCATCAAGGCTGCTAATGCCTTAGCCATTTTGTCCCTGTATGACCAGGAACTATGGTACAAGCTGGGTCCTATTCTAGACTTCCTGCCCGAGGACAAGAAGGTTGAGGCACTAGAACTTTTTCAAGAAGAGGAGGTGGCCTCTGACAACGCCATCACAGCGGCAGTGGACATCGCAGACACAGGTGTCCGCCAGATTGGGAACTGGGTGTCCCTGCATCGTCAAGGTTGCCTGAAGGCAACACACGTCCGCCAGGACGTTCTGGCTAAGGTACAGGATATGCCGCTTAATGGGGAAAACCTCTTCAGCAAGGCAGTCGATGAGTCTTTGCAAGCAATAAAAGCTGACTTAGCGATGGCACGCTCCCTGGGAACCTTACAGCAGCAACGGCTATCATCCTTTCACTCATCCAGAGGAAAACCCGGCAGATCTTCCAAGGGTTATATTACCCCGTACCAGCAACCTTTGTGCTCCTCCGTGTAAGAAGCATACTCGGGTAGCTCTCAAGGCAGCAGAGGACAGCACTGGTGCCACCCGCAGGGCAGAGCTGCAACCCCCAAGAAGTCCTGAACCGGCTGTGGCCTTGGGCCCCTACTTATGCACACCAGTGGGAGGCCGACTGGTGAATTTCGTCAGCATGTGGAAAAGATCACCACGGACAGATGGCTGCTGGTTGCTCTTGGACAAGGGCACACCTTGGAGTTCCAACACAGGCGTCCTCATAGTTAAGATACAGCGACAGGAACACCACGGACGACAACTTCTGCAGGAGGTACGGGCCATGTTACAGAAAGGACCAATAGAACCCGTCCCTCAGCGTCTCTGGGGCTCCGGAGTATATTCCAGATACTTTTTGGTTTGAAAGAAAACGTGAGGGTTGGAGTCCGATCCTGGATTTACGTAGTCTCAAACATTACTTAGTCGCAAAAGTTCCAGATAGTCACGTGGCAGCACATACTCAGCCAACTGGAGGAAGGGGATTTTCTGACGTTGTTGGATCTGGAGGATGCCTACTTCAACATCCCCATTCACAAGAAACACTACAAGTTCCTACGATTTTTGGTTCAGGGTCTGCACTACCAGTTCAAGGCTTTGCCCTTCGGCCTGAAGTCGGCCCAAGGGGCTTTATAAAGTGTTTGGCCCTGGTGGCGGTGCATCTTTATCTACAAGGCATCTACGTATACCCTTACCTGGACGCCTGGCTTATGCATTCCCACTCACACACTCTGGCAAGCGAACACACATTGAGGACCGTACGTCTGCTGACTGAGTTGCAGTTCTCCATAAAGTATCCAAATTCCTGCTTGACGTCATCTTGGGACTCACTGTTCCTAGGTGCCTGACTCAACACAGTGACGGGTTTGTCGTCTTACTCGGAGGAGAAAGCGAGAGCCATACAAGGCAAAGTGCAGCACTTGTAATCGGTACAGACGGCGACGGTAGTTGCTGCTGGGCATGATGAACTCTTACTTCCCGTCCCCTTTCCTTCATACTGTATGGGCATCCCTTCCAAGGGACAGGAGACAGAACCTTTTTCACCAGAAAAAACCTTCTTCCCCATTAAACTTAGAGGCCCGTGGGCGCAGCCCAGGGAGCATGCGCTGCCCTGACTCCGCCCTCCGGTGCCACACCTCAGTCCACTTTTCTGCGTCGACGGGAACGGGCTGAATTCACCAGCGCTCCTGGGTTTGGCTTCGGCCATGTAATTCCACACTTGGATACTTCTACTCTTTGTCTTTTTTGTCTTATCTATCATTCAGGTACTCGGTGCTCAGGCGTCACGCTCCTCCCCGGCGCATGTCGACTTCTACAGGGTTCAGCAGGTGTCCATCCTGCAACGGGCTCTTCCCAACTTCAGACCCCCAAGCCCTCTGCCTACGTTGCCCTGGCTCAGACCACGGTTGGCAATCATGTTTGACTTGTGACTCGTTGTCCTCTAAGGCGCTGAAGAACAGACTCGCCAGGTGGAGGGAGCTCTTCATTCTCTTAGTCCATAGTCCCCTTTCCTCCATACGTCCCACCAACCTCCCCCCTAATAATACTGGTGGTATTAGGCAATGTTAAATCTATTGTCGACGCGTCAATGGGGACTGAGGTGTGGCGCAGGAGGGCAGAGTCAGGGCAGCGCATGCTCCGTGGGCCGTGCCCCGCATGCCTCTAAATGTAAAGGGGGAAGAAGGTTTTTTCTGGTGAAAAAGGTTCTGTCTCCCGTCCCTTGGAAGGGACGCCCGTACAGAATGGAGGAAAGGGGACTATGGACTAAGAGTACGTTAGTCACTACGGTGAGTAACTTATAATTCCTTCAGCATCGGCCTTGTCTGCCTCTGTAGATTTCACATGAGACCTCTCCAGGAGTTTGTGGATGCAAGTTGGATGCAAGTAACAGGGACTTTTGCGGACAAGATATCCCTCAACAAGGAGTTCTGTCGTGCGATACAGTGGTGGGGTGTAAGACTGCATCTCGTGCAAGGGACTCCGTTTCACCTTACCAGGAGACAGCACAGACGCCTCTCTGGAAGGATTGGGAGCCCACTCCGGACAGTTGCACGCCAGACGCCTCGTAACTGCAGCAGAAGGACCTCCACATCAACATCCTGAAACTTCGGCCGTATTCTGGGTCCTCAAGTCTTTTCTGCCGCCGTTGAAGGTCAAGGTGTTGAGGATCTTCACAGACACCACCACCACCATGTTTTACATCCGGAAGCAAGTGGGGACCCACTCACTGCTGCTCTCCAAGGAAGCCCAGGATCTGTGGCTCTGGGCATGTTTCTCATCCCTTTTCACCTGGCAGGGGTCAAGAAGACCATTGCGGACTCGCTCAGCAGGGAGTTAAATTCCTGCAACGAATGGGAGTTTTGCCAAGACACGGTGGACCTTCTGTTCGACAGATAGGGCAAAACCCAGACCGTCCTCTTCGCGATGGCGGCGAGCACCAAGTGCTAGAAGTTTGCCAGCAGGTTCCTTCAGCCAAGGAACACGAGGGACACGTTCTCATTACCGTGGGAGGGACAGTTCATGTACGCTTTTCCTCAGTTTCTACTCATGGTACGTGTGATCAACACACTCCGAAAGTACCACTGCAAGATAATACTCATCGCTCCAACGTGCCGAGGCAGATCTGGTATGCGGACCTGCTGCATCTGGCAGTAGCCCCATCCATCAGTCGACCGCTATTCCCGGACCTTCTCACCAGAGAGGGAGGGGTGATTCGGCACCACGACCCAGGGTTTCTGAACCAGAGGGCATGGCTCCTGCAAGTCTGAGTTTGGGGGTTATGCTTTACCAGCTGAATGTAAAGTGATCCTGGCAAAGGCCAGAGCCTCGTCACCGTTAAAATGCTTCTCTGTGTGGTGCCGAAATCAGAAGATTACCCCTCTGCGGGTCACGGCCCCTCAACATCTTCCCTATTTGTTTTCCTTGGCCAAGGTGGAATTGCCACACGGCCTCTATCAAGGTGCACCTTGCTGCCATATCCCAGTACACCAGGTCTCCTGGTAGACCCTCTCTGTGGTCGCACAGACTTGTCAAAGAGTTCCTTGAGGGGCTCTTTGGGACTTTTCTGCCCTTGAAGGCTCCAGCCCGGGCTTTGGAACTCAATGTAGTACTGACTAAGCTCATGGGAGCTTCTTTGGAACCTATGCATCAAGTCCTGCTCAAGTTCCTCTCGTGGAAGACAGCTTTCCTTGTGGCTATAACCTCGGCTCGGTGGGTCGGGGAGATCCAGTCCCTGTTGTGCAAGCAGCCTTACTTGTCTTTCCACGCTTCAAAGGTGGTACTGCGTACACACCCCACCTTTATTCCAAGGGTACCGTAGAAATTCCACCTCAATGAACCTTTGGAGTTACCGTCTTCCCGAATCTGTCGTCGCTAGAGGAGAGGGCCTTGTATTCGCTGGACATTGCTCGTGCCCTGAAGTTCTACATAACATGTACAAAGAATATTCAGAAAACTTCTCAGTTGTTCAACTTTGGACCTGTAAAATCACAGTAATGCCTTATCAAAGGTTTCCCTCTCCAGGTGGCTCTCCTGCTGCATCATGCACTGTCATCGACTGGTGAGCCGGCCGAAGTCAGGCCGACTGATAGCCCACTCTACCAGAGCCATCACAGAACCAACTGCATTTCTCTCTGGTGTGCATCTTCTCGACATTTGCAGGGCTGCTACTTGGAGGTCCACGCACACCTTCACATGGTTCTACTGTGTCTACAGGGATTACAGGGAGGAGTCCAGGGTCGTCCACGCGGTGCTACGCAACCTGTTCACTTGAGGTGGGTCTGTTCCAGAAGTGTGTTATTGCTTCTGTTGAGATTTGCCACCTCCCGTGATTGTGTATATATACTGCTGTGTAATCGTTATTCATGAGCATTTTAATCTATGCCAGACCCCACGCTGGAGAAGGTTTAAGTTACTTATCTGTAACTATTGTTCTACAGCATGGGTCTGGCATGGATTCACATGCAAACCCTCCCTCCTTCCCCTCTGCGGCTCCTCTTGGTTCATACTGCCACTTTACATGCTTACCAAATCTGAAGATGGCCACCAGGGGTGGAGCTTAGGGAGAGCACTGTCATTGGATGGGGGCAGTATGACCCAGAGGACAGTGATTGGTTACAAGGAGAAATACAGTTTGAAAGTGAAACAATTTCTTTTCAAGCCGGACACCTTTGGCCGAGCACAGGACACTGCTGGAGTCCATGCAGAGATAATTAACTAACTAGGATACGTCCCCAGGCTCAGCCTCTAAGCAGGATGACGCTGGCTGGGACAACATCAACCGCATGCACCTTGCCAGAGGACTTTGGAGATCTTTTTTCTGAAAGTGTGAGACTTCAGCTAACTAAGACACGACCCCAGGCTCGGCTTCACTGCAGGACGGCGCTCGCTGCGAGACTCACGGGGCCTGTTTTGGCTTCCCACTATTCAGTGTGAATAAGGTAAGCAGATAATCCTTTTAAATAGGCAAATGCCATGCTTTGTGAATATAGACTGGGGGGGAGTATATTTGTTTTTAAACTTTTAAAAAGACGTGGGGTGATAATTACAAGCCCCTACATGAATACTGTGTAATTGCATTTTAACCACTGGTTCTGATGCAGTATGGTTTTTAAATACATTGCGGGATGGTTGCTTGTCAAGGGTGCTGCAATTCTACTGTTTGTGCTTAACATTCTGAGGATTTTATATTTTTTCTCAAGTTATTTGACCAGAATTGCTGCATCGCTAGATAAAACACAATAGCCTTAAAAGCCAAACGCTGCCACATTCTCCTTTCCGCTACTCCCAAGTAAGGACAGTGTGCCTAAGTCACGGATGGGTCTCAAATCTCAGCTACATCACGTGGCTAAAGGGTATGATCCTGGGCAGATCATTTTTCAGTGATTTTAAATTAAGATATGTTAGCCCCAACATAGATGATGATCTGATAATGAAACTGAACACAACTGCGCAGTTGTTCCCAATTACGAACAAAGCAGGAATGTTTAACTGAACCCGGCTACAAATAAAATAGTGACGTTGGTATTGAGTAGCAAAGTGTGTGTGTATGTGTGCTCATTTGTCTGTGTGTGTTGTGAGAAACCCGAGGGTATACTCCCAAGTAAGTCCCGAGATTCCTCTATTCAGGTGTCCATGGGAGGGCCATCGCTTTGGGATCCAATCCCTAGTGGTGGACAAGTGAGGGAGGATTACCTGTTTAGAGGAGTCCGGGTAATAATTCTAGGAGACCCTCAGGCGAAACGCAGTATTTTATTAGGATAACGGGGGGTAAGGAAGACATCCCTGAATCCTTCATAGGATATTCAGGTCTATCTCTCTTGAATAAGGAAGAGAAGTCCAATCATAGAATGATAAGGGTGGGGAAGTACAGGAACCATAGGGAACAGAATCCATTTGGCTATAACATCCCTGGGTCCTTCCCCAACTCAAGTCAAAGGACTTCTTATCCATAGCCGTCTAACCATTCAAATAGCCAGTAAAGAAGGATAATATGGGGAAACGGGAATTATACTGGTTATATAAAAATCCAGCTGGGTATTCTCCTTTTCCCCAATTTCAACCACCTTATTACCCTTTGCCCTGCAAGAACCCTCATTGTTCTTGTCCCACCCCCTCTGCCATTTCCAATAAGTACTGGGACGAGGAAGAGGCAACCCATAGAAACATGGGGATGCATAGTGAGGCCTACCATCTAACACATTTGAATTGGCCCACTAATAGTCAGGCAAGGTCAGGCACATTTCCCCAACTGGCCACACCTGACTCCAATTGACTCTCACCTGGAAGTATAAAAAGTGTTCTGCCAGATTCAAAGAGGGAGCTTGGTATGATGACTGGACCAGAGGAGCCAAGGAGCAGGGAGCTGCAGGAAGAGAAGCCTGGAGGATTTGATGGAGAATGGTGTGCCGAGACGCTGAAATCTTGAAAGTGGTGAAATACAGCCTAGAGAAAGGTAAAAGCAATGCGAAGCAAGCAAAAGCTGGAAAGTGGTGAAAGAAAGCAAAGCGGAATGACAAAAAAGGTGCGCTAGATGCACGGAAGTAATGAAAGACAGCAAGGTGCTCTGGCGGTGCAGAAACAGTCAAGAGTGGTTGCGAGAGCGACCCCAAAGTAAGTGAGGTGCAAGCGACCCGAAACCGAGAGAGAAAGCAAAGAGACACTGAGAATGAAAACAGACAGTCAAAACAGGTGCAAGCAACCCGAAAGTGAGAAAGAAAGGTGCAAGCGACCCGAAAGAAATACAGAGAGTGCAAGAGGCACGTTAAAGGGCAAATGGAAGGTGCAAGAGCGCATGGTGAGAAACTGAAGGTGCAAGAGAGCACGGTGAAGAGTAAGGAGAAGTGTGCAAGAGGCACAGAAAGGTGGAAAGAAGGTGCAAGTGTGCATGACAGAAAACAAAGGTGTGCAGGAAGCACTGTAAAGTGGAAAAGGACAGAGTGAAGGAGGCACAGAAGAGGAAAAGGTGCCACAGAATAAGGAAGGGGGTTAGAGGTCAGAGTGGTCGCACCTGGTAGGAGCAAAGAACCCAGTGTTCTCAAAAGTCTCTGATACTACCCCCATGAAAGAATTATACAGTGAAAGGTACATCCTGACAAGAGGAGCTTTTTTGTTTGTTTGTTGAACTTTGTAAAGAGGTGCTTGGGGAAGGGAACCCTAAGAGGCACGCTAAAGACATTGTTGAGAGGCCTAGACTTGGGGAAGGGAACCCTGGGAGGCCTAACAGGAACTGTGTATTTTTCGTTTGGAACTGGAAGGATCAAAGCTTGGGGAACGAAACCCCAAGCGACCCAGAGACATTGTGAACTCTATTGACTTATGACAAGAGCCCCAAGTGGAAGGTTCCCAGGGCAGCACTTGCCAGAACTACACCTATTGGTAAGAATACCTGAAACAAGCTGTAGTTTACATGTCCTTTCTTTTGAGTCACCATTTTTCCTTTAAGAAAATCCCCTATCACATTTGGTTTAAGAGTGAGGGAAAGCATTAGGTTTGGACACAGATGAACTTTGGTTTTGGACTTATGGATATTGACGGCCCTTAGAAGCATCAGTTGAGGGAATAATCCCCTTAGAGTTAGGGCCAATTATGCATTACACAAACCCCACAAACTTTGATTTTTCAAACTGTTACTTTTGAGTCTGTGTCTCTCTTGATACCAGGCAACAGTGGGAACAGTGTCTGATGATTGTGGGACTGATTTACAGACGTGGTTTATAAAGGCAGAATCCCATTGGAAAATGCTCTGAATTAGGCCCTGAATGTTTCAACTACGCTTTGCGCAATAGCACACTGTAGTGTTGAGTCAAGGCACTCACACTTTGATTGCAGTCTAACGTGGTCTTGGTGCTCATATTGGGAGCATCACAGTGACTTACGTAATGACTGTTGCAAGGCTTTGGCTCCAGTTGGGACCCCACATGGATATACAGCCATTTGACACGTGTAACAAAAATAGGTGCTTATGCACTCATAATTCTGACCGATTGGTCATTGTTTATGAAAAATGTGTTGCTTCCAAACCCTGTTGGAAAACACTCTGTGAATCAGGGCCAGGGTGTGTTGTGTGCATATGGAGAACTGTCATTTATACTAGTGACTTTTTATGGCTGGCTAGTAGCTTGCAACTTGACATTTTTACTACTACATTATTACGCGGTAGATCAAATATCACTAGGTGTTTTGATTACTTGGGAGCAAGTTCATTAGCAGTTTTTTGCTGGGTATGGTTACAAATGAATTCCACCTTTTACAAGAAATGAAGATGAAAAAGAAAGGTTTGCACAATTTCCAAACTTAATTCCAAAATATCAAACACAATAAAATGAATAAAGAAAAGAATGAACAGAACAGGAAAGAAAAATAAATCCTATCAAATACATAATTATTAAACATTTTCTAAAAATTTCCCTTTAAAAACTGTTTCCACCCTTAGCAGAATTTCAATCAAGATAAAAAGCATTAGCCATTTGTCAGCAGTTCATCACAATCTAAGAGCTTCAGTAGTTTAAAAATGCCACAGAGGTGGGATACCCTCACAATAAACGTTGCCACACATTTTCACAATCGATACATCCAAAATTATGAACTTGCTCACTAAAATATACAGTACGATAGGCTACCAAAGACGGACAATATGCAAGAAGATGCTTTCATTCGATAAAAGGAAACCGAGCACAAGAGAAATGCTGAAAAAGGCTCGGCCTGTGCAGTGAAGCAGTCCAGTTAACCGTAAACAACTCCAAAAAAAGGAGCTCCATAGCAAAAATAGAACAAAAAAGAAAATCAGCCTGCAGTACATAAATCTATGGTGCTGCAGTCGAAGATTACAGGATTTTACGATGCAGTGAGTAAATCGGTGTTTTAGTGGGTGAATTTCATGTACCAGTTGGTTCTAGTATTGCTCTAACAGAAGCAACGACTGGTTCAGAAGGGTGATCGTTAGAGGTACGATCTTTCCAATCTACTATTAACGCCCCTGTTGAGACTTTTAATAACCATTTTACAAGCCCTGCGCTAGTGATAGACAACAATGGTTCATTGCTTAAACTTTGCTTAGAGCTAAAACGTAAGTCACTATATCCTGGTGCTATTAGCTATGATAACATACCAGGGACAAACTTATCTAATAGCCCAAATTAACAAGCCCTGCTCTCCCCTACGGAGCCTTCAGAAACTGAAATCTCGACCAATGAATCAGGCTCGATCGCTTTGAATAATGATTGTGCTCCGCCGGCTGGGCCAATGTACGCCCTGGTGAACACCATGTCTTCTAAAATAAACGAGATATTTAAACCCTGCACCGTGATTGCGGACGAACGGCGAGTTCTTAGGACCATCACAGTGAAAATCATGGAGGTTATATTGGCCAACAATGCAGCTTTACCTGTAAGAGTACAAGGAACCTCTGGAAGTAGTAAGGAGAGGGAGACCAGAAAAGCTGATGGGACTAGGGCTCCACCAAGCAAACCCGAAGTGATAAACTGGGAGAATTGGACTACTGCCTTTTCTGACATTTCAGGGGGGACGGGGGGGAGTTCTTACCACTGGACTCTTCAACCTGCTTGTTAGATGCCATAAATATTGCCTCGTGCAATGAAGATGTTGCCTTCTAAGCTCTCTGTAATGAGCTGTCCATGATGAAAAGCCCATCTTTGGTAACTAAGATAAAGACAAAAGTCAAACATCCAGGTTCGGCTTCAATCCTGACCACCGCCTTTCTGAGACCTTCACGACCCAGAAATGGGTTTCCCGTGTTGCAAGAAGGGAAGACCTCTGTTTGTAGGGTCCAGGATGATGGAACTGTGAGGCAAGTGCTACTGAGAGGCCCTCTAGACAAATGGGTTTGCCCTAGCCCCTTACTCCCCTCGACAGGGGAGATACAGGTTACTGCCCCTCGGAAGAAGGGTGTAACGTTTGAAGCTGGACATATTAAACCAACAAGAGCTTTGATCCCTTACAAGTCAACAATAGCCCCCGGGCACAGGGGAGTGGACTGTGACGTTGCCCTGGCCCAGGAGTGGAAAGACTGGGGAAGTGACCCGTCAGGCTCTACTATCAGCTGGGGAGCCATGGAGCCTGACCTGTGCTCTAGAGAGCCCTTCCGATGCGGAGAAGGGGTTATGGAAGCGTACAAGCCTCAGGCTGCAAACCAAATGGCATCAAATTTGGATGCCTTGGTGAATATAAACTAATTAACCCCAACGGCTCCAGCCCCTTCCTAAACCGTAAGACTTGGCTAGAGCTGTGGAAGCATATCCCTCGATTATCTATGATTGGCAATATGGACATGCTGGTCGTTGAACTACCCAAATGGGACAGCCCCACAAATTGGCATTGATTAAATATGCCTCAGCTGCGATAGTATCATTACTATGTTCCTGTGAGGATCAATTGGCAAAGCTGGGATTTAACTTGTCTGTTTGTTATGAGCGGCCAGTCAAAAGGACTAAGGTTAATGTTGATGATGGCTATTTAAGTGCGCCCCCTGTCCGTTTAGCAAGATATCCTGGGGTGTTAAGACCTGTTTCTCCCTTGCATGTTATAGCCCTAGAGGAATATGAGTCGAAAAGTGCGGGGTCAGCCAAGCGACCACCAGGATAATTATTTAACCTCTGTGGTGGGACTAAATTAAATTATAACATAACGAGTTGGAAGACAAGGGGTTTTCGACATTTAATAAATACAGAAGGATTGGCATCATTGTTGGTTACATTTGATTTGTTCCTCCTGCAAGAAACCTGGCTGGAATCTGCAATACACTTAGATATATACCGCCTCCACCAGATAAAGGCTAACATGGGCCTGCGGGGCAGACCATCTGGTGGTTTAATAATTGGCCAGAGCCAAGTTATAGAATCTAGATGTATTGATTAAACACAAAGAGCAGTATTGTTCAAGCCGTTGCATTAAGGCTGATGGTGATGAGAAGTGCTCTTGGGTGATGGTGAATTTATATGTTCCACCATGGACCCCATACATGATCTTCTGGAGGAAATATTACTTACGACCAGGGGAGAAAGTAATAGTCCGGTAATCATCCTAGGGGGAGATCTGAATGCTCACTGTTTGGATGATTAAGAGTCTGCATTGTACCAAAATATGTCTGAAAGGTGTGAAATGTTCCAAAAGGGAAGTAACAGCATGGGAACACATTGGGTGAATTTCTTAAGTGAAAGGGACATTATTTTACTGAATGGTAGAACCCTGGGTGATTGCCTGGGACAGTATACATGGGGGATGGGTAAAACAAATCTATCTTTGACTATTTCTCTGTCAATAATGCCTGCATGGAAAAGGTAGTGCAGTTAAGGGTAGTACCCGACATCTATAGTGATCATGCATTCTTAGTTCTAACACTAAGAGGCCTAATCCCTGCTGTTAACTGTAGAGGTGGTCAGGGGGACTATTCAAACCATGCCGGCAACCGTATACGGCGGGCTATATGCGTAAAAAAAATATGGCCCTCTTTCAACTTACAACTAGAGATATACTTAGGCTGGGTAGGTTGAATGGCAACAAGATCTAGGATTGGCTGATTGATTTAACCACTAAAACAGGGCTGGATTCCAAGGGCTCTTTGGTTTTTGCAGATAAACACACTAATGAGTTTGATATAGATATCCGAGATGCAAAGAGGAAATTGAGAAAGAAACTACAAATTCTTTGTCAAGCAGGGTGTTCTGAAAACAAGAGGCGCTGTAAGAGTAAAGTTATCAAAATTGAATATAGACGTTGGGTAAAGCGCTGGCGATTTTCGATCAAGAACATCCAATGGCAAACTTGTAAAACCTATTAAGGAAAAAGATTGTTTAACGCACCTTAAGAATTGAGAATGTAGTCCCCAAGAGGAGTGGGGTTTGGCAGTATGTGCTGGGGGTTGGCCTTTGAAGGTGTCAGAGTATGAGATTGAGCGGACTATTAGAAAATTAAAGAGCCCGGGCCCAAATGGGCTTGCTAGTGTTGCCCTAAAACATGACTCGCAAGGGTAGGCTGAGATCTTAAATATTTTATTTGTTAGGATCTACTTGGCCCAATAAATACCCTTCTCCTGGCAGCAGTCTATTCTCATACCACTTCATAAAAAGGGAGACAGACTGTTGCCTGGAAATTATAGGTTACTATCCCTTCTTGATGTGACGGGGAAAATCTTCTCGTCTTTGGTCCTGAAGGCCCTGCAGATATGGGCCGAGGAAAATCAGCTGTTGCAATTTACCCAGACGGGCTTCCACCCGGGTAGTGCCACTGGCCATAATCTCAGGGTGACGGATAGACTAATATGGTCGGCAGCTGCGAAGGGGGGGTGGACCCTGTACATTGTGTTTGTCTTTGATGGGGTCAATCGAGAAAAGTTATGGAGTAATTTGGAAGGCCTGGGATGCCCCAGGTGGTTATTATCTATTTTGAGAGGCCTCCGTTCTAATACCGGGGGCGAGTGAGGTTGGATGATGTTGGGTCCACTACAGCATGGATTCAGATTAATAGGGGAGTCAAGCAGGGGTGTGTCTTGGCTCCCCTGTTATTCAATCTGTACCTGGCTTTCCTTCCGGCGCACCTCTCTAAGGCTGGAGGGTGTTGCCCAAAAATTGGGGAAGTGCTCATGGCGTGTATTTTATACACAGATGATTTAGTTATGTTCAATCACAACTGTCATGGTGCAAGGGAGATGTTTGCTAAACTTAAAGTGTTTGCAGCGGAGAATGGATTGTCCATCAATATGGATAAAACACAAGTTATGTTGGTAGCCCTGGAAAAGGTAAATCAAACTACCTTCTCCACAGTCTTGGGTACCCTGACCTATGTTGATAAGTATGTGTACCTTGGCTGGAAATGAGCGGCAATAAGGACTATTCACATATTATCGAGTCCAAAAAAGGGAAGGCCAGGAGATTGATGAATATGATTGATAAATTCACTTGTAAGACAGCTGGTTATTTGTAAGGGGATAATCATGCTGTATAAACAAAGTTATTGCCCTACAGTACTGTACGAGTTGGATGCATTGGCTATGGATAACTTAAGCTGGCTAGATAAGCTGGAGGGTGCTTTCTGGAGATGGTTATTAAACCTTTCACCGGCTACCCCAGTGGAATATCTTCAGTTGAAACTGGGTCTAATCTCTCGTAAAGGACCATTGTTGATAAAGCGAGGGGAATTATTTTTGAAAGCTAATTCCAGGTGAAATTGTCAGCTATTACTGGTCGCAGGAAGGGATAGGAAGACCTAGCAGGAAATAGAAGGGGGTGGGGGGGGCTACCCTCCTAAATTAAGTTATATAAGATAATAAGCTGGTTCCCTGACTTCAGCCGTGATACAAGTTATGAAATCCTAAAAGTCTTCTTTTGAAGAAATATTGAACAATGGGACTGGGTTAATAATTACTCGCACCTATCTACTTTTCGGTCCTACAGGTATACCTCTAATGATGTGCACCAGTACCTGAAAACCCAAACTTACCTGCGACAGAGCTCCAGCCCTGCAGTATGTAACATAATATTGAGATTGCAAATAAATCAGCTCCCTCTCTTTGCTTTCAAGGGTGTCTTTTTTTATTGATACCTTTAGAATCCAGGTATGTCGTATGTGTAAGGTTCCAGGCATGATAGAAACCCCTGAACATGTATTCACAGAATGTAAAATCTTGTGGGTGGTTTATATGCACATATGGGGACAATGTGTGCATAACCTTAGCTCAATTAGGACAGTGGCCTTTTGGAACTACTGCTTAAACTCAGAGTTGGAGAGTGTACACATTGATCTGTACTGGCTGTGGAGGCACATTGTTAAATCATTACTGCAGGATGTGACGCCAGAAAGTACAGATCAATGTGTACACTCTCCAACTCTGAGTTTAAGCAGTAGTTCCAAAAGGCCACTGTTACCTGGGGCAATAGTTCTGTTGGTGCTTGATCATTGGATTTTAATGTTTTAAACGTTTTAATTTCTAAGTGGCCCATATGTGGTTTTAAACTTAATGTGTGCATTTTGTATTGGTTGTATATTGTATCTCTATTTAAATATTTTTTAAAGGTTCTTAGAACCAAATACAAATAAACAAATAATAATAATAAGATGCTGCAACGTTGCATAAGTATTCGCATTGCCACAAAATCTGCAAAAGACAGGTTCAGATGCAGTTTATAACACAACATGCTGGATGTTAGGATGGTAACAAGATATATGTTTAGTTTGTTTTAAAAGTCACATGATCACTGATTTCTCTGATCTCCACCTAGTTTGTGACCAGGTCTTAGACGGCCCATCTCCCCTTTCTCCAGTTCCTTATTTTTGATATGGGAAGTATCAAGGAAGGGGATAGTCTCAGAGAATGATTAGGAATGCCACAGTTACCCAAAACCATGAGGAATGAAGGATGCACAGGACCTTTAAGTTAATCCTGCTCCCAACTGATAGCCTATGCATTGAACTCAGGACGCAGAAACTGAAACTGTGAGTGTTCCGGCTGTAGAAGGAGCTGAACGGCTGCGCATAAACCTGGATATGGCGTAGTGCAGGGAAGAGATAATGAGCAGGTAGGTGGGTGTAGCAAATGACCGTTCCCTGCACCATACATTGCAGGCATGTAATAACAGACCCAAAAACGAGGTTAAGTGGGAAAACATAGTCAGTAAGCTTTATTACACGAAACCAAAATACTCCTCATAAAAGACACTGCTCATAAACAATATGCTTTTGGGGATCATGGGATCAGGTGAGCAGGGGCCCTGCTCCATCGTAGGACCAATCCGAGGCTGGGGAGCAGGTGCAAGTGGATCTAGGTCACCTGGCCTAAGCCCCACCCACTTGGTGCCTTCGAAGTTGCCGCTCTTTTTTCCCAATTAGCAAGCCCCACCCACCTGGTGCCTACCTATTTGCCGCTTTTTTTCCCTACTTAAGTAGCCCTCCAGCCTGGTTTCCCTTGCAGATGGGGAGCAGGTGCAAGTGGATCTGGGTCACCTGGCCTAAATCCCACCCAGGTGGTGCCTTCCAGGTTGCCGTTTTTTTTCCCTACTTAAGGAGCCCTTCAGCCTCTTTTCCTTTTCAGATGGGGAGCAGGTGCAAGTGGTCTAGCTCACTTCGCCTAAACCTCGCCCACCTGGTGCCTTCCTGGTTGCAGCTCTTTTTCCCTACTTAAGGAGCCCTACAGCCTCTTTTCCTTTGCCGATGGGGAGCATGTGCAAGTGGTCTAGGTCAATTGGCCTAAACCCCGCCCACTTGGCGCCTTCCAGGTTGCCGCTCTTTTTCCCCACTTAGCAAGCCCCACCCACCTGGTGCTTCCTGGTTGCAGCTCTTTTTCCCTACCTAAGGAGCCCTCCAGCCTCTTTTCCTTTGCAGATGGGGAGCAGGTGCAAGTGGATCTAAGTCACCTGGCCTAAGCACCACCCACCTTCTTATCCCTGCCTCTTCCTTCCTGCTCTTAACTCTTAGATCAAGGGCGTCTCTCGCCGGGTGTCCGAAGCAAAGGGCTGACTAAGAAAAGGGCAATTCCTGTTTGGACCTGGGCTGACGAAAAAAAGGGCAATTCCTGTTTGGACCTGTTCAGACCTGGAGGACCCAGGGCCCGACCCCCTGCCCAGACAGCAGTTAAGCATGCACCAACATGTGTAAACTCCCTCTGCACCCACAGGCTATCCCCATCCCCTCTGATCCCCGCCCCTGTGATGTTCCCTTGTGTCCTCCACCCTTCTCGCACACAGGTGTTGCCTGTTTTGCTTGATTCTTCTACCTTGCTCCCCTCCACCCAGCCTAATTCTGCAGGAGTCTGTCCTGATACATTCTGGTTTCACCATCACTGTCTTGTGGCCAATTCTGGATTTGACTTTTATGGACTTCATTGATTCACGTTGCGTCACCCTTTCTCAACTCTCATGCTTGACTTCCTTTGCATCTTGTACTCATGGTGGCCGTGAATCATGCTGTTCCCATGTTTATCTTGTATCCTGGCTTGCAACATTATGTGTTACTACTGACTTCTGCAATTGTATTTGCTCTCCCCTCTTGCTTCTCCACTCTTTTTGACTCTGTTCTCTCCTCCTCTCCCTTTTCCTATCTCCTCCCCTTACTTTCTTCTATGCACTTACTCTATCAGAATTGTCCCTGCACCTAGTATGATAGAAACCTTGTCTGTCTCCTCCCCCCGCCCCTTACTCCCCCCCCATTTTGCCCTCCCACCCTGCCCCCCCCAGCACTATATGAAATGTCATCAGGCCTAGTACGATAGTCGCTTGTTTTGTTCCTCCCCTCCCTTTCTGCACCCCTCTCCCTCACCTTTTGTTTTTCTCCGGCTCTACCCGAAGTGTCGTCAGGCCTAGTACGGTAGTCGCCTGTCTGTTTCCATTTCCTTCCCCCTCTCCTCCTCATCTGTGTCTTAGCTCTTGCACTATGTGAAATGTTGTCAGGCCGAGTACGATAGTTAATTTCACATCCTTCCTGTTCATGGCCTGTAAGGATGTCATTGTATTTTCCCTTGTTCCCTCCCTTGCCTTGAAGCACTTTGAAACACATAGTTTATTTATAAAGCGCCTATACACAATCATATCTCTGCCTCCACCCTGAGAGGGTATACGCTCACTCACTTCTCCCAAAAAGTCCCTTATATGCATCCTCTTTCTGCCAAAGTGCCAAAAATATTTCTCTTGAACATTTCCATCCTCTCTATTGAGAGATGGGCTTGTATCGGTGGAACAATCAGTTATTATTCAAAGCAAAGGCCCATGTTTGATGAATTGTAGGCCGGTGTAGGAGCAAAATTTGCTTAGCCCTTTGTTTAATTTCCTTCTGGATATTTCTATTGCTTTATTTGACTCTGCCCCTTGCCATTGCTGCCTAGGTAGTATCTCAGAGACCATGACCTCTGTCTGTCTCCAGCAGCCTGCCATCCGTCTAAGTGAGGTGCACATTTCCCGCAAGAGTGGCTTCCTACCCAACTGGGTCAAATCATTTCCAATGAAATGTATTATCAGACATTTTGGGGAGAGGATCCCTGACCCCTAAAAGGTGGGCTGACCTGTTGTGTATATGCTCCCACTTCGTGCCTGGTGTGCCCCAACATGCTGTGATTGTCCTTTGGAACTGTAGACCCTCTTGTGTGTCTTTTAGCCTTCTGCTTGCTCTTGCTACAAAAGTGTGGCCCACAATCCAAGCTGATTTGTATGAGGGGAGGTCTGTGGGGAGAAAGGTGGGGTGTAGATTAATTATTTCCTGATATATTTCTTGTAAGCCCCAAATTTCCAGCCCCCAATTCCTTTGATTGCCTTCTCATCCATCCCTCCCATCTAGGCTGAGGTTGCTGCCCCAATCCGGAAGGAAAGTGATCTGAATTCTGATGGATCCCAGCCTACCGCCCTTTTTGCTTTCTTAAGGACAGTTTGCAATTGGAATCTGCTGAGGGCCTTGCCATTTTGATGCCTAAAGAGTTGCCCGCCTGGTTGTGGGCGTAAGCGGAGGAATGCTCTGGTGGTGCAAATGGGGCAGTACTTCTTGTCATCTATACAATACAGATTAATTATTCTCCCTTTTCCCAGCTGACCTGTTTTGGATCTGCTTAATTTAATAGCCATGCATTCCTTGCCCAAATTGATGTCGAATAGCACTAGGCCTTCTTCAGAGAGGGTGTTTTTGCCACTATTTCACAGATCCTTGTTTGGCAGAAACCTGTGCAGTTCCCTTAGGAACCACTGCAAAAGGCTTAAGACTACAGGTGTTGGCAGTAAACCCAATTGGTAGCAGTCTGTACCACCCAGATTTACCTGGTAGCTGTGGCTGAGCAGCCAGACTTCTCTCAAGAAGAGTTAGACAGTATATAGAGTATACAAGATAGGTACCAAAATACAGTTGCACTAGCAAACACTGACCAGAGCTTGGGTATAAAAGTATATAATTATTTATTTAAAAACACACTTTGTAAAATACACTTACACTAATATGGCAAGCAAATTCAAACACAGTCACTATTAATATATATACATCCTTGATCACTTATTGAACAGGCCTTAGTTAAAACACCACTTATTTTCAGACAGAGGTGAGCGCTTAACCTAAGATGGCACTCCAATAAGTTAATTAAAAAGGGAGGGAAAAAGGCAGAATTAGGAACATACACAATACCAACACTTTAGGAGAACCAGAGCAAGTCAGAAAAGGCAGAATCTACTGAGGAGCAAGAAAGTCATAGGCCAGGCCCACTCTTGAAGAGAGCAAGGCGGAATATGTTCAAGATCACACAGTTGAATAGTACTTTTAAAGAGTCGTTGCAAAGAGTTCAAAAAGGGATGGCTCAAGTCAGGAAAAGTTAGTTAGTAGGTCCCAAGTCACCCCAGGATAGAAAGTCAAGGATTTATGGGACACCTTGAACAGTCTGTTGCAAGGGAGACCAGGCGGGACTCAGTACCTGAAATGGTGAGAAAGCTCCAGCGGGGGCAGTTCCTGGCAGCGGGTGCAAGTCGGTGCTTCGTCCAGGGGAAGAGGAGATCTCGACGTTGAGGAAAGCTGGAGGTCGTTGCACTGCCAGGGAAGAAACCAGCCGCGGAGTTTCTCGGTTAAAAGGTACTACCCTTTTATTCGCGCTAGTGGTGAAGCGTGGCTATCCGGCCGCAGGGGTGCTTCGCACGGGCGATTCGACCACGAGACGATCCAGGAAGGCGAAAAAGAGGGCGAACTGGTTATCCCCACCAGCTCAGAGGAAGAAGACTCTCCAGGAGGAAGATCTTCCCTGTCGTTGGGAAGCGGTGAGACGGTTCAGCAGGGCTGCACCGGTGGTGTCGTCGTTGCAGGTCGGCTCAGCTTCTCCCTCTTCGGATTCTTTGGTCATGTGGCGACTTCTGAAGTTCCAGTCCCCAAAGCCCTGCTTTTATGCAGAAAACCCCCATTCATCAGTCCTAGCTGTCACTCAAACATGCTAAGTGGTGAGCCGGGCGGCTCACCACCGGGCCAATCACACAAGAGTGCTACTTGAGTTGCCGAGGCATCTCAGTCCAGGGCGCCTAAACCCCCCTCCCACACCTCCTGTAGACCCAGACAGAGTGGCAACACTTTTGGAGGCTTCTGTGGAGAAGCCTGCCAAAAAGTGGAACAAAGGGCTCGACTTGGGTTGGGGTTACAGAGGCGAACACAAGCGCCATTTTAAAACCGAGTCCTGGCAAAAAGACCCAACCGGGGAATAAATATTAAATAAATAACCCGGCGGTATCTTTAACATTGCACCAAAAAAGTGGTGCGTTTAAAATGAATGGGAAAATCCCATAGAAAATATTCTGGTGGAATATTTCACGTGGTAACCACTGCCACCAGCCAGAAACTCGAAAAACAGACCCAAGGGCAATCTAATTACCCCTACCAGTACTTCCACAATATGATGGTTTGTACTGGTTCTGTTCCCAAAGACTAGTAAAGTCAACAGTGGCTTTACATGCCCTGGGAGATAGTAGTCAGTCCCAGGGTATGGAGTCTATGTTTGGGGGTCACTATGACACCCCTGTGTTACTGCACTGAGGGTGCTGTGTAACACACTTACCAAAAATACATTATACCCTATGGAGTAAAAGACCCCACAGCCCATTAAACACCTTCCAAAGTCAAAGTATATCTCAAATCATGTCTAAGAGTGGGAGAAAAAGAGTCTCACTCTTAGCAGGAGAAAAAAATAAACCCCAAAAATCCAGCAAAGCTGCTGGGGGACTCACTAGGTTTGGGAAATTAGCCTTAACAGAGAAATCTCCCTAACAATCCTGAAAGCCCCAAAGTCATTTAAATTGAAAGCCGCCCTTAATAATGTTGTTTCATACTTGTCATCGCATACTTTGTGTAAAATGTCAATTAAAATGTTTCATTTGTTTGCGTTTAACGCCCGCCTTGTGTCTTTCTTTACTCCCTCCAGTTTGGCCCAACCTTTTAATGCATAGCGTGTCAGCGAGCTGTGCGTGGGATCCATTCCCCCTGCTAACCTACTATAGTAAGAGACGGCCCCCAGATGCGATGACGCCCATGCTTTTTTCTTGTTTTGCCTTAATGCCCAGTCCAGAAACTCATTCACATGCTTTTCCTCAATCTGCCTGATGTTATCAACCTTAGTTATTTTGCCAGATTCTTTTAGGCATTTACTGTAAAGCTTGGCTGTTTTCTGGGCCAATGCATTTCATGCCAGCTCCCCCAAAATGCCTGTGGGCTCACCTGCATTTTCTGGATGGGTTGCTTTGAGGCCTACAGCACCCGTGCCTTGGGTGGGGTCATGTGCAGAATTTTGCCTCGCATTACCCTTCCTTATGTATGGGTGTGGACTGAGCTATTTTTTTCTAATATTTTCCACACTTCTTCTGGTACTGCTGTCCTAAGCACATCTGCTTGAGGCGTTTGTGGCTCTGAAGGTTTGCAGCTGAAAATGAGATGATGCCTCAGCAGCTTCATTACTCTTGGCAGCAATATGTCCGGCCAAATATTGGCACAATATTGTATTTCAAAGCATGTTTGGTTATCTCCCTTCGTACCTTTGGTACTAGCTGACATGATGTGGACCCCATGTTTATGACGTGCACCACTGCCATGTTGTCGGACCATGTAATCAGCTCAGTATTTCTCAGTCTGGCACCCTACATGCAGATAGCCATCCATATGGGAAAAATCTCCAGCAGAGTGATGTTTTTTATCCACCCTATGTCCTACCACAGGGTCGGCCAATGACCTGACCACCATTTGTTACCAAAGGAAACCCCAAATCTCTTGCCACCTGAAATGTCACTGAACAGGACTCTTTTGCTGCCGTCATACATAGGCATGCACCAGATTACTTTACCATTGACATTTTTTAGAAAATCCTTCCAAACTTCTAGATCGTTCCAGATTGTGCTGCCTAGCCTTATGTGGTAGTGCTTTTTAGCTGCCTCTCGCATTTTCATTTCCAGGCTTCTGTGAAACACCCTTCCTTGTGGTTTCACCTTTGTTGCAAAATTTAGTTTGCCATGGAGATTGGATTTCCTTCAATGTCGCCTTGTCTCTGCTTATTTTCCCGATTGCGTCTAGGAAATCTGCCACCTTCTCTTGTGGAATGCAACATTCCCCCTTGAGTGAGTCAATTTCTATTCCCAGGAATGCCAACACTTGCCTTGGCCCGAGAGTTTTGTTGCCAGCTAGTGGGATCCCTAAGCCTGTCATTATTTCCTCAAATTTACTAAGGGCTGTGGTACACAATTGGCACCCTTCTGGTCCAGCAGACAAAAAGTCATCCAGGTAATGGACAACTAAAACCCCCAGCAGGGCCTTCTACAGTGTCCATTTCAAGAAGGAACTGACTTGTTCAAAATATGAGCATGAAGTGGCACAGCCCATAGGCGGGCATTTATCAAAGTAAAATTTGCTGTCAAAATGGAAACCGAGACAAGGAAAAGCGCTCTCACAGACCCGCAAGAGCCTAAAGGCAGATTGTATGTCTGCTTTTGCCATCAGCGCCTTCTTTCCTGCAAACCTTACTTTCGAATGGATTGTGTCCTCCCACGTATTCCTCATCTTATGATATTCGTATCCTGCCAGCTTCGCTGCGTCAGAAAAAAATGTTTCGAGGGGATTGGGTCCTCCGACGTATTCCATATCTAGGACAGTAATCACCACAGCTGTGCTGCTTTGGAAAATCTTTGGTGTCAGCGTCCTGCGTCGATGACTTCGATACGCCGCCCTCGAGGACCTCCTCCGACAGACGTCACTGGATGTTATAAGTAGGACACACGACGCCCGTAGCCTCAGTTCCGTTTTTTCCACCAACGTGTTCGCTTCGGAGATCTCGGCGCGCCTCGACTCTTTGGAGTTTCTGTTCTTTCTCGGTTCTTCGAACCTGTTTGGTGTTTGTGAAGTATTTCTTCGTGAAGATGTCTACATCGTCTTCCACACCGCGTCCGGGCTTTAAGAAGTGCGGGGACTGCGGGTCCAAGATGTCGGTGACGAACTCGCACGACGCCCACCTCTGGTGCCTCGGGGTGGCCCATGACACGGATGACTGTGTCGACTGCCAGTCACTCACGTCCAAAGCCTTGCGGGAGCGCAAGAAGAAGTTGTCGGTAGGTAAGGTGTCCAAGCCCCGGAAGTCGAGGTCTGCGGGGCTTTCGACGGACGATTCGAGGGGCGACTCTCTGCGTCGTCGTCGGAAGGCCAGTGGGTCTCGCTCCGGGAGTCGGTCCCGCCACTCCTCTGCCTCTTTGAGGCATTCCCGGAAGCACCGGCATCGGTGACCTTCCCCGTCCTCATCCGAGGACTCCGCCCGTCGGCGGGTCGCTTATCCCACCAAGCATGCGACACCGCAGGAATGGGCTTCCTTCGGGAAGAAAATGTTAGCGATTCTCGAATCGCAGGCCACCGGTCCGTCCGCGCCTCCAAGTGGGGTCGGTCGAGAGACACCGCTCATACGCCTTCGGGCTCGGGTGGTCGGCAAGATTCGCGGGAGAGGTCCCGCTCGGACAAGGGGAATTGTTCTCGTCATGCCCGTTCCAGGTCCCGGTCTTAGACGCGCTCGAGACCGCGTGAACCTGTGAAGTCTTCGAAGAAGACATCAACGCCTGTGGCGCCGGGTCGTCGACGGACTCTCTTGAGGCTCAACCTCCGAGGAAGTCGTTAACGCCGTCGGCGCCCAGGATGTCGAAGGACACGCTCGGGGCTCCGCCTTCGAGGCCTGTGTCAACGTTGTCGATGCTGTCGGCGCTGCGTCTGTCGTTGACGCTGATTCTCTCGACGCCGGCGCCAATTCACTTGATGCCCTCGACGCCTTTCGAGGCTGTGTCGACGGGGTTACCCTGAGGCTCGACGAAACCCCCTAGAAAGGCTCTGGCCAAGGTCAAACATGGCTTTGGTTCAAGTTCTGTGCCTTCTTACCGCCATCTGGAGTTTATTTCAGATGTGGATGAGGGCTCTGATGATGGCATGGTGCCTGACACGGTGCCAGACGAGATTCTCTCAGGCCATAGCCAGTTTGAGGACCTGAGGCAGTCCCTGCATAATGCTAGTGGGCTGGACACCTCTCCGGAGGTGGAGTTTTGTAGGCTTGAGCCTGTCACTCATGCCGATTCTTCGTACCGGCGCCTTATGTCAAGGGTCACCGAGTACTTAGGATGGTCTGCTCCCCCGGGCGAGTTTGTTCAGGATGACCTTACGGATATCCTCGATATTGGTCCATCAACTGACCCGGTACTGCCGTTTCATATGGCTCTACAGAGGAGGGTGGCCGCGGCTTGGACCTCTCCAGAGAGTCTGCCGGCAGTGGGCAAGTCTTTGCCGCGAAAATACCGCCCAGCCAGTAGTGACCCCTGCTACTTGTCCATGCACCCTACTCCGGAGAGTTTGGTGGTACAGGCGGCTACGACCCCAGCAAAGCAGGCGTCGTACCCTACCATCCCTCCTTATAGGGATGACAAGCGTTTTGACGGCTGGGCGAAGAAAGTGTTTTCTGCAGGAGGTAGGGCGCTTCAGACGGCCAACTCCATATGTGCCTTGTCTCGTTTCACGCACACTCTGTGGAACTGTGTTTCCTTGGCGGTTGAACATATCATACGGGATGATTTCCTTGCCATGGTTCAGGATGGCAAGGATGCCATGTGTGAGGCCGTTCAGTCGGGTTTGGACATGGCAGATTGCTTCAGCCGGTCCATGGCGGCGAGCACCGTGATACGCAGGTTTGCGTGGTTGTGGAAGTCGGGGTTTGCTCCTGATGTGCAGGCCCAGCTCCTCAACATGTCCTTTGATGGGGAACATCTTTTTGGCAGCAAGGCTGATGAGAGCCTTGAGAGGTTGCAGACCTCAAAAGCTGCAGCGAAGTCGTTGGGCGCTGCAGTTCGACAACCTCCGTCTTTTCGTCCTAGGGGACAGCAATGGAGGGGAGGTTCCTTCTGTTATTACTCATCCTTTGGTAAAGCGAGAGGAGCTGCCAGTCAAAGGGGCCACCGTAGGAGTGCCAGAGGTGGAAAACAAGGTACTTGAGGTGCCAAAGCCGCTCGGGCTGTTGCCTCTTTGCCCTCAGGCAATGCCGCAGCCGCTTCAGCTCAGTCATGAGGCCATGTCCCATGGTTCGCCGGTTGGGGGAAGGCTGGCGCAGCATCTTGCAGAGTGGCGCGCCATTACTTCAGATGTGTGGGTTCTGGAGATCATAACCCACGGCTACTGTCTTCCTTTCCGCCAGAGGCCTCAGGACAATCCTCCGGGGAATCTCTCTTTGGAGAGTTCAGATCCACTCCTTGCGCAGGAAATTCAATCCCTGCTGGAGAAATGCGCCATAGAACGGGTGCCTGTAGCGGAGAGGAACAAGGGACGGTATTCCCCTTATTTTTTGATTTCCAAGAAAGACGGGGGATTGAGACCCATCATGGACTTGCGCAGTTTGAACAAACTCCTCAGGAAGGACAAGTTCAAGATGGTTACTCTCTCTCAAGTCCTCCAGGCCCTTCAACTTCAGGACTGGTTGGTGTCTCTCGACCTCAAGGACGCTTATTTTCATGTGCCGATCCATCCAAAGCACAAGAAGTACCTGAGGTTCGCGGTTGGCAACTCGCACTTTCAGTTTCGGGTCCTGCCGTTTGGATTGACCTCCGCCCCGAGGGTCTTCACCAAGCTCATGGTGGCAGCGCATCTCAGGAAAGGGGGGATTCACGTCTACCCCTACCTGGATGATTGGTTGATCAGGGCGCACTCTCCCGAGCAAGTCCTGGACCATCTGTCAGTCACCTGCCACTCCCTCCACAAGCTGGGCTTCTCCCTCAACTTAAAGAAGTCCCATTTGACACCAACTCAGAGGCTCCAGTACATCGGAGCAGTGCTCGACACGTCCCTGGGGCAGTGTTTTCCTCCCCAGGTGAGGGCTCATCACATTCAGCAGATGGTGCACAAGTTTCAACTTGCCCAGACTCTCCCAGCGTTCGAGTTCTTGAGACTGCTCGGCCTCATGGCATCCTGCATTCTTCTGGTGCCAGAGGCCAGGTTGCGGATGAGATCTTTGCAATGGGCACTCAAGCTCGAGTGGTCTCAGTCCTCCGGCAGGATGTCAGACCCTCTTCAGGTGCCGTCTTCGGTCACCCAGGACCTTCTGTGGTGGGCCGACGAAGGCAACCTGATGAGGGGGGCTCCATTTTGGCTGCCCTGGCCGGAGGTGACAATCTTGACGGACGCATCCCTCACAGGATGGGGAGCTCATGCCAACAAGTTGACAGTCAGCGGTCGTTGGTCTCCGTCGGAGTCCAGACTCCATATCAATCTGTCGGAGCTGAGGGCCGTCAGGCTAGCCCTGAAGGCTGTTCTGCCGACTGCGAGGAAAGAATGTCCTGATCCTGACGGACAACATAGTGGCCATGCACTACCTCAACAAAAAGGGGGGGTGGGGCAGGTCACTTCCTCTGTGCAGGGAGGCGATGCAGCTCTGGTTCTGGGCAATCCAGAAGGATGTTTCGATCTCGGCAGTTCATCTGGCTGGAGACGAAAACGAGACGGCAGACGCTCTGAGCAGGCAGAGCGTGATCTCTCACGAGTGGGAGTTGGCTCAGGAGATTCTCCTGGAGATCTTCACCCTTTGGGGGACCCCTCAAGTGGATCTCTTTGCCTCCAGTGTCAACCGGAAGTGCGAGAGTTTCTGCTTGTGGGAATTTCCTCCAAACGGAGCCTTAGGAGACGCGTTCGTGGTGGAGTGGTCATTCCCACTGCTGTACGCGTTTCCTCCAGTCCCCGTCATCCCGCAAGTACTGCGGAGGTTACAGAGGTTCGGTTCCCGGATGATCATCCTCATTGCTCCGGCGTGGGCCCGGAGGACGTGGTACCCGGACCTTCTCGACTTGTCCATCTGCCCTCCACGTCGTCTTCCCTACCGAGACGATCTGCTCTCACGGGAGGGGGGTCGGGTTCTCCATCCAGAGGTCAGGTCCCTCAACCTTCACGCTTGGTTTCTGAAAGGTTGAGTTATAAGGATTGGGACCTCCCTGAAGACGTGATGGAGGTGTTGCTTTCGGCCAGAAGGCCCGCAACAAAGTCCCTGTACTGTTGCCATTGGAGAAAGTTCTGCGACTGGTGCAGGGTTAAGAATGTGGATCCTTTTGCATGTGAAATTCCCATGGTTCTGTCTTTTTTGCTTTCTTTGGCCCACAGGGGCCTTCAAGTGGGTACCATTAAAGGTTACCTGGTGGCACTGTCCATATTTAAGCGCTTGTCTGAAGAGTGTTCCTATTTTAAAATTCCTTTAATTTCTCAGTTTCTGAAAGGGCTCACTATTGTGTTCCCTCAGTCACCTTTCCAGGTGCCCGGTTGGGATTTGAACCTTGTTCTCAAGTTTCTGATGGGTGCTCCGTTTGAGCCTTTGCATTCATGCCCTTTGAGACTGTTAACTCTGAAAACTGTATTTTTAGTTGCAGTCACTTCCGCTCGCAGAGTGAGTGAGTTACAGGCACTTTCAGTTAAGCCACCCTTCACTGTGTTTCATAAGGACAGGGTTGTCCTTAGAGTTTGTCCTTCTTTTCTTCCGAAGGTGGTGTCAGAATTTCATTTAGGCCAGAAGATTGTTCTTCCGGCATTTTATCCTCCTCCACATCCTGGTAAGGAAGAGGAGAGGCTCCATAGGCTTGATCCTAGGAGAGCGTTAAGCTTTTATATTTCACGCATGTCCCGGGTCAGAGTGGACAATCAGCTCTTTATTGGTTACGCTGGAAAGCGTTTGGGACAGGCTGTGACGAAACAGACTTTGTCTCGCTGGATTATTTTGGCTATCTCTGAGTGTTACCGCTTGGCGGGTAAGGACCCACCGGTCGGCCTACGGGCCCATTCTACCAGGGGTACTGCCCTGCAGAGGGGTGTTCCTATTCGCAACATCTGTGATGCAGCCACCTGGGCATCGGTACATACTTTTGTACGTCACTAGTCCCTCGATTCCATCCGGGGGCAGGATCTGGCCTTTGGCAAGGCGGTCTTTTACTCCGCAATTTGATTGGGCATGCTAAATTTCTCTTTTCTAAAATTATTTTCCCACCTCCTTGCATTGGTACTGCTTTGGGAGTCTGTCATAGATATGGAATACGTCGGAGGACCCAATCCCCTCGAAGAACAAGTTACTCTCTTACCTGGTAACGTTCTTTCGATAGGATGGTCCGACGATGTATTCCATATCCCTCCCTCCCTACCTTCCCCGCTGCAGAATTTCTTATGCGATTGCAGCTTACGTTTCCACAAGGCTTTGTGTGTCAGACTGGCAGAAGACTGGTGGCACACGTTCTGGGAAAAAACTACAACTGAGGCTACGGGCGTCGTGTGTCCTACTTATAACATCCAGTGACGTCGGCCATCGGAGGAGGTCCTCGAGGGCGGCATATCGACATCGACGCAGGACGCAGAAGCCGAAGATTTTCCAAAGCAGCACAGCTGTGGTGATTACTGTCATAGATATGGAATACGTCGTCGGACAATCCCTTCGAAAGAACGTTACCAGGTAAGAGAGTAACTTGTTCTTCTCTGCAGAGGGCGCTGTGCACGAGGTCGTGGCGTCGATGTCCCTCAACGGGCTCCGTACTGTGTCGACGTCACCATCATTATAAATAACTTGTGCCGTGCCCGTTGGCTTCAGTTCCGTTTTTCTGATTGCTTCGCTCTCAAGAACGGCGCGCTTCTAAATTTTCTTCAGAAAATGTCGTCTTCTTCCACCCCTCCTACTCCCAAGACAGGGCTCAAAAAATGTATCGACTGCGGATCGAAAATGTCGATTACAGATCCTCACCACATTTGTCTTTGGTGCCTAGGTTCAGACCATTGACCGACGACTGTGGCTCCTGTCAGTCGATGACGGAGAAGGCCCTTTGTGAGAGGAAAGGTAAACTGGCGGTGGGGCGAGAAGCTTACAAGGCCTCCTCGAAGGCCTTGTAAAAAAAACATAGGAAATCGAGCGATTTGAAAGAATCGGATTGCCGTAAACATCCTAAGAGGTACCGATCATGCAGTAGATCGAGACGCTCCTCTTCTTCCTCTTCAAAGAAAGTTAAGAGGAGACATAGATCTCCCTCCTCTTCCTCTGATACGTCTACCGAATTGGTACGATGTCCGATTAAGTCGGATTCCCCAAGAAAATGGGATGAATTTAGAAGGAAGATGATGAAGGTTTTTGAGAATGTGGCCTCGACCCCCTCAAAGAAGCCTCAAAAGAGCCAGACCCCGGTCGCTCCGTTGGACGACACAGGGAAGTCAGGAACTACTGTGGAAAGATCCAGTAGTAAAGGTGAACCTCGAAAATCTCAAGTCAATGTCAACTCATCGAAGATTCATTGAGAATCAAGGGATTCCCCGACACTGACTAAAAAACATAAGTCATTGAAGCCCTCGACGCGGACGACTTCGACATCGAAGCCAAAGGCATTTCCGACACCTTTGTCGAAGACGTCATCGGTGTCTTCGAAGACTCCTTCGATACCATTGAAGATTCCTTTGATTCTTTCGACCCAAACTCAAGTACAGGAAAGGAGATTTACTTATTTACCTAAGTCAGACTTCTTTAAGCCTGTCTTCTATATTTGAAGAAAGTGTCTCTGAGGAAGAAAAAGTTTCCTCTTTTTTAGTACAATATGGTACCAGAGAGGTCCCAGAAGAATTAATCGATCCAGAATCGAAAATGAGAGACCTGTGTGACACCCTTCACTCTGCTAGTGGCATTGATACGTCAACAGAGCTAGAGTTTACAAAACCTGACCATGCAGAACATGCAGATTCGGGTGAATATGGTTGTTGAATACATGAGCTGGGGTAGATTTTGATCAGGATGATATGACTGATCTACTTGACCAGGCCCCCCAGAAGGACCCAGTTCTCACCTTCCATAGGGCACTTCAGAGAACAGTAGAAAAAAACAGAAAAGTTCCTGATACTGTTGCTGCAGTCAACAATACTTTTCCAAAGAAGTACAGAACTTTTAGTTCTGAACCTGATTATTTAAGTAGGCATCCCACTCCAGAATGTCTGGTTATTCAGGCTGCAACTTCGTCGAGACAAACAGCCTATCCATCTATCCCCCCCGGATAGATTGGATAAGAAGGTGGATGTTGGGCCCATAAGGTCTTTACCTCGGGTAGCCTGGCTCTCAAGTGATCTAATGTCACCTGTATCCTAGCCAGGTTTACCCATACCCTGTGGGACTGCATTTTGGCGGCGGCTGAACATAGTCCGGAAGGCGAGGAAAGGGAAGGCTTCCTGAATATTGTCAAAGACGGAAAGGAGGCAATGGGGGAATGTCTCCAGTCTGGACTGGATACTGCTGATAGTATCAGCAGATCCATGGCTGCAAGCACAGTGTTATGCAGATTTGTGTGGATGAGGAAGTCGGGTTTTCCCCAGACGTGCAGGCCTGGGGCTTCTCAACGTGCCTTTTGATGGCTTGAGGCTGTTTGGTAGTAAAGCTGATGAAAGCTTAGAAAAACGACAGACTTCAAAAGCGGCAGCTAAATCTCTTAGCGCCTCTATGCAACAGCCTCAGAAACCTTATTTGGGCTCATCTTCCTGGAGAGGTCACTCTTTTTGGTACTACTCCTCTTTTGGTAGAGGAAGAGGACAGGCCATACAAAGGGGCAAAAGAAATGTCGCTCGTGGTGGACGAGGAAAAAGTGCAAAACCAGCCTGAGGAACGGCATCTTTGCCCTCAGCCGCTCCTGCAGCCGCCCCCAAGTCACTCTGAGGCCTTATCACACAAAACCCTGGTGGGAGGTAGAATCTCTCAGCATCTGAAAGAATGGCGGGGCATTACTTCAGATGCTTGGGCACTGGAGACAGTAGCTCAAGGTTACTGCCTTCCCTTTCTAAAAAGGCCTCAGGACCATCCACCGGGAACCAACTCTGTCAAAATTCCAGATCCGCTCCTGTTGCAGGAAATTTTAACCCTGCTAGAGAAAGGTGCAATAGAACATGTACCTGTAGCGGAGAGGAACAAGGGTTGGTATTCCCCTTACTTTCTCAACCCAAAGAAGGACGGAGGATTGGGACCCATCTTGAACTTAAGAAACTTGAACAAGTTCCTCAGCAAGGATAAGTTCAAGATGGTAACCGTTTCCCAGATCCTTCAGGCTCTCCAACTCCAAGACTGGTTGGTATCATTGGACCTTTAGGATGCTTACTTTCATGTGCCAATCCATCCCAAGCATAGAAAGTACTTGAGGTTCGCGGTTGGCGGTTCTCACTATCAGTTTTGAGTCCTGCCATTCGGGCTAACCTCCGTCCTGAGGGTTTTCACCAAACTGATGGCGGTTGTGGCAGCGAGTCTCAGGAGAGGGGGGATTCACATCTACCCCTACCTGGACGATTGGTTGATCAGAGTGTGTTCGCCCGAACAAGCTCAGGAACATCTGTCGATCACCTGTCACTTCCTTCACAAGCTGGGCATCTCCCTTAATTATTTATTTTTTTAAATATGTTTATTTTAAACCAAGGCAGGACAATTTACATATCACGTTGTATAACAATTTCACACCAATAACCATTCTCTTTCACTCGTGTTCTCTTTCCCTCCTCCTCCCCTCACCCCTCAGGCCCCATCGTCCCCCCCCCTGCCCTCGCACTCCGCAGGGCTGACCGCCGCCCCCGTCCCTCCGGCGGGATCTTGATCTCCCAGAGTACATCGCGTGCTGAGAGGTTTAAATGTTAATGCGGGGAATCGTTGGTCGTACTCCAGCACTGGGGCCCATAGGTTCTGGAAGCAATGCAAGACACCCCCCTTGCCGCGGTCACTTTTTCCACTATCAGGATGTCCCAAAGTTTACCCCACCAGTGGGCCATGCACGGGCCATCCGGGGACTTCCAGAAACGGGCTAGCACGATTTTGCCAGCCAAAAGGCATTGCGTCACTAGTTTCGCTCTGTTTCTGGAGTGGGGGTAGACCCCCGGGGTCGGGACCCCCAGCAGGACCGTCTCGGGCTCAAGGGGGAGTGACATCCCCGTAATTTGTTCGATCGTCGCCAGGCACTGTTTCCAAAACCGTTGGACCTTCGGGCAAGCCCACCACATATGGAAAAAGGAACCCGGCTGGGAGCACCCCCTCCAGCAAGAAGGGTCCATCTGGTGTAATCTAAGGGGGGGGGATAGTACTATCGAAGCAGCAGCTTATATGCGCATTCCTTGTTGGTCACACAGGTAGATGAGGAATGGGTGCGGGTCCAGTTGTCTACCCAGGATTGGTCCTCGATCGGGTGGCCCAGGTCGGCCTCCCATTGGGCCATGCATTGTGTTCTTGTGCTTAAGAAGTCCCCCAAGAAGCATCTGTACAGGGTTGAGATCCTACTCCGGGATGGCAGGTCCTTCAGTGTTAGTTCCAGAGCGGTGAGGGTGCGGACCGCCACCCGGAGCGTCTGAGGGTGTGAGCACCAGTGGCGGAGTTGGCAGTACGTAAATCTGTCCCTTTCCTGTAGCTGAAACATTGCCTTACATTGTTCAAAGGTGTGTGGCGCGTGTCCGCCGTATAGCTGCTCCAGGGTCTCAAGGCCTCCGTCGATCCAGTTCTGGAAGTTTCGGGGGTTCGATCCTGGCGAAAAGTTTAGGTTGTGAAAAATGGGGGAAAGTGGGCTTTGTCCCCTTGGGATTCCTTTTTGTTTTAGGGCCCAGTCCCATGAGCTCAGCGTATGTTTGGTGGTTAGCAGAAGTGTCTTCCAGTGTTCTCTCAAGGGGGCTGGATATGTGGGAGGAATTGCAGCAGGAGCCGCAGATGGGCTTGCTCTAGTTCCACCCATCTAGGGCGGTCAGTAACGATTTGCCAGGCATGGATGTGTGCTAGCTGTGCTGCCGCCCTATATGCCTGAAGATCAGGGACCCCCAGACCCCTCAGTCTCGAGTTGCCCAGCAGGGTTTTGTGGGGGATCCTGGCTTTCTTGCCTCTCCAAATGAACTTCAGCATTTTCTTCTACAGATCTTGGAGAGACTGCCTTGGGATGGCCACTGCAAGGGAGAAGCAGGCATAGAGAAATCAGGGAAGTAGGTTCATTTTTGCAGCTGTGATCCGCCCCATTAGAGATTTCCTGGGTGGACCAGCGCCTCAGGTCTCCCTCCAATTCACTGAATAATATGGGGAAATTCGCCTGGTATGTGTCCTTTGGGTCTGCTGGGATATGGACTCCTAAGTAGGGGATCGCTTGTTTCTTCCATCTGATCGGGCATAGCCTGGTTAATGCCTCTTGTTCCTCCTGGCGAAGGCCAATGCCCAGACCCACTGACTTAGAGAAATTAACAGCAAAGCCGGTGACCCTTCCGAAGTCGGATATTTCCGCCAGGGTGTGTTTGGCTGAGGAGTTGGGATTTGAGAGTATCAGAAGAACGCTGTCGGCATACAGTGCAATTTTGTGTTGAGATAACCCTACTTGGGGTCCCTTAATGAGCTCATTCCGTCTAACTCTTTGGGCAAACGGCTCCATTGTTAGTGCGAATAAGAGAGGAGATAGAGGGCAGCCCTGTCTTGTCCCGCAAGTCATGGGGATCAGGGAAGATAAGGAGCCATTGATCCTCAGGAAGGTCTTGGGGGATGCGTAGTTGGCCATTACCATAGATTGGAAGGTTGGGCCAAAGCCAAAGGCCCCCAGGGTGATCTTCATGAATGACCAGTCTACTCTATCAAAGGCTTTGGTGGCATCTAGGGTGCGAGATCCTGGGCTGAACGGTGGGCGATGTCAACCAAGTTCAGGGTTCTTCTGATGTTGTCTCCTGCCGCTCTGTTCAGAATGAAGCCCGTTTGGTCGGGATGGATTAGGGTCGGGAGAATGTGCGACAGCCGGTTAGCCAGGATCTTGGAATAGAGGCTCGCGTCTATGTTCAGCAGGGCAATTGGCCTGTACGAGGCCAGGTCCCTCGGGTCCTTCCCGGGTTTAGGGAGGAGGATGGTTGTGGACTCCTGCATCGATGGAGTCACCGATCCAGTTTCCTTGAATGAGTTAAAGAGAGTTACCATAGGGGGGATCAGCTGGGGTTTAAATATCTTGTAGAATCTCAAGGAGAAGCCGTCTGGGCCCAGGGCCCGAGTTTTGAGGGTTTTAATGGCTTCATCGACCTCCTCGTCCGTGATTGGGGCCTCAAGGATGTCCCTTGTTGCCCCCCGTAGGTATTCCTCCTGTTTGGATTGGTCCCGTGGGGGCGCAGTCATTACTTGAGTTAGGTGGGCCACTGCCAACTGTTGTTTTTATAGTTTGGCGTAGTGCGTCCTCCCCTGCGGGTCACGGCGCCCGTGATGGTGTTGACTCGTCTCGTATTGGCCAGTTTGGCTACTGGAAGCTTATTAGCTTTATTGTTCTTGGCATAGTAAAATTGTCTAGTCTTGGCCATCAGCTGTGCGGTGTGATCAGCGTAGTGGGCCTCTTATTTCTTTCTGGCTATGCGGAAGGCTCGGTGAGCCTTGGGGGAACACCCCTTCTTTTTCTGGGCCTCCTCTGCCGTTCGCAGATCCTCTTCGAGGGCTTGCCGGGTTTGTCGGCGAATGCGGTGGAATGCCACCCCTTGGGCTATCAGGGCTCCCCTGATCACTGCTTTCATCGCATCCCAATTATTATTTGCAAGTGAAGTGTTCGTAGCAGGGTTGTCCTCGAGGAAGTTTTTAATCGAAGTTGTGATCCTGTCCCTAACCAGCATGTCGTTAAGGATGGGGTCGTAGAGTGACCATCTGCATGTAGAGTCGGCTCTGGGGACCTGGATTCGAAGTTCCATGACTATTGGTGCGTGATCTGACAGGATTATTGGGCCGATGGAGAATTCGTTGGCGACGGAGAGGGTTTGGGGCGAGGTTAGGAGATCTATCCTCGACAAGGTTTGGTGGACGTGGGAGAAAAAAGAGAAGTCCCTCTCGGTAGGGTGGAGCACCCGCCACGCATCCACCACCTCCAAGGTTCTGAACAGGCGTAAGAGGCTGAGGGCTAGGGCGAAGTCGCCCGGGGAAGGTGGATGAGATTTATCTTTGGTGGGGTCAGGTACTCCGTTAATGTCCCCCCCCCCCATTATCGTCTGGCCTTCCATGAAGCCCGAGAGGGTGGGGCCCAGGGAATCTTAGAAGCTTGCTTGCCCCAAATTGGGTGCGTAAACTGAGATAAAGGTATACAGATACCCATCAAGAGGCATTTAACTGCTACCAAGCGTCCCTCTGGGCATAATGTAGAGTCCAAGATCTGGGGGTTGAGGCCTTTTCTAAAGAGGATCGCCGTGCCCCCCTTCTTGGATCCCCCCGAGGCGAGGAATTGAAGTGGGTATAGACGTGAACGAAGGCGCCCAAAGTCCACTGGGAGGGGATGAGTTTCTTGAAGCATCGCCACCCCGGCTTCCTCATTCTGCAGTTTCTGTAAGATCGATTTGCGTTTAGTGGGGAAGTTCAGCCCGTTAACGTTTAGCGAGAGGCACTGTAGTGTCTGAGCTTCTCGGGTTGGGGACCCAGCTATGATGAGCTCCGGTGGGAGGGGGCCGGAGGGAAGATGATCAGACGCCATCATTGGTGTAGGATAAGATTGAGTTATCTTGCCCTTCGGGTTTTAACGGGAGCCCCCAACGGGGGGCTAACTTTTTTACTGGCGGGGTGGTCGACATTGTGAGTGCGGCCAAACCCCTGGCCAACGGGGCCAGTTGAGTCATTAAAGTAACTTGGATTTCCAAGGACATAAAGGTGGAACGTACCTTGGAACGGGCATGGGCCGTGAGCGAAGCCCGCCGTATTGAGCAGTAGCATCCTTCAGCTGCGCCGGAAAGGGCGAGTTGTTGTTAGGGGGGGAGGGCCCCCATACTGATCGTGTGGCGTTGATTCCCGTTGTCAGGCCTGTGTGCCCCCTACCTCTTCCTGTTGTTCTGGGAGGCTCTCGACCAGGCGGACCGTCTGGGCTGTGGGGCGGAGGTGGACTCCCGGTTTTCTGTCGCCTCTGAGGTCGTCGGGGCGGCCTCCATGAGGGAGGAAGGGTGCATAATTTTGCTGGCATCCTCCAGGTGGGCAATTCTCCTCAGAGTGCCGTTGTATGAGAATTGCAGGGCTGTTGGGAAGAGCCATCTCTACCGGACCTGACTTTCTTGAAGGAAAAGGGCTAAGGGTCGCAGAGCTTTTTGCTTCTGAAGGGTTAGGAGCGAGAGATCTTGGTAGATCTGGAGGCGATTGGCCTAGGAAGGTGAGCTCGTCTTTTGAGCGACTGATGGCAGATATGGCCTCTTTCGTGGAGTAAAAGTGGACCCTAGTGATGACATCCAGGGGGCGGTCCGATTCCACCCCCTGGCGTGGGCGCAGTCTGTGGGTGCGATCCAGCAATAATAGGGGCTTGTCTAGGTCCGGGAGGAGGGCCTGGAAAAAATCTCCCACATATTCAGCCAGTTGTTTGTCCGAGACTGAGGTGGGAACGCCTCAGATCCGGAGGTTATTGCGGCAGGCCCTAATCTCCAAGTCCTCCTGTTTGAACTCCAGAATTTTGCACCTGTCCTGAAGGGCTCTGACTGGTTGTTGGATTTCACCCAGCGTTGTTGTGTGGTCCTGCGTGTGGTCCTCGACCTCTCCCAGTCTCTGCTCCACCTCAGTGACTCTGTTGTTGGTTTGCTCCAGGTTGGTGGAGAGCTCTGCCAAGCAGGCTCTGAATTCGGCCTTAATGTCCGCCATAAACGCTAGTAGGTCGCCTCTGGTGAATGGGGGGTCGCCCTCCTTTTGATGGTCCTGCAGGGTGGGTCCGGCAAGATCGGGTTTCCTCACCCTGTCTGAGGCCGTCAGCATGGTGGCTATGTCCGCATTTTTGGTCACTTTTGTTGGTTTGAACATGGTGCCAGGAGTGGAGTGGGTGTTGTGTTGGGCGGCAAGTTTGTGTTCTGCCTTGTGATCTGCCTTGTTCTGCCTTGAGTCCTTCCTTGAGGGCGCTGCCCCGGACCGGGGAGCGCCGGGTCTGGAATTCACTAGCGAGGGTCCCCCAGGAGACATCAGATGGATTTGAGAGGGGAGGAGGTGGGCCGGGCGCCCCAGGAAGAGAAGATTCACGAGAATAGAAGGACCTCAGGAGCCCACCACGGTGACCCTATTGCCTGGGCTGCTGATTGTGAACTCCATGGAGGGCCTTGGGGGGCCCGAAGGGCCGAGGCCACCGCCTAAGGGCTCCGGATGCGTCTTGTGCAGGGTGGCTGTGAGTTCCCAAAGAGGTAGGGGTGCTTGTTGGGGTGAGACTGGACCAACAGGAGAGCGCTGCAGGGTGCTCGCAGCCCCCCCGCTGGAGTCACCCAGGATTGTGGTGGTGCTGGCGTGGGGCCCCCCAGGCCGTTGGGGGAAGACAGATCCTCTGCTTGTTTTGCTCTTTGGGGAGGAGGTGCCAGGTGGGAGAGTGGTGCTGGACTCCTCCGATGCTGGAGGGGCTGGCCTTGTATTGGGTCAGCACCCCCTGGTCAGCGGAGTGGGGGAGAGCTCTGGTCCCAGGCCAGTAGAGCCGGGCTGGTGATGGGCCGGGGCGCCCCTGGAGTTGGGCCTGCAGGGTGTGCGGTCGGGGGCGCTTCCCAGCGTGGAGCAGTCCGTGGGAGAGCACGGGAGGAGGAGCCGGGTGGAGCCGGAATCGCCGCCCACAGCCCCGCCGCCGGGAGGAGACCAAAATCCCCACCGGCGAGGGGTCAGGCAAGACGTGCCGCGGCCCTCACCCCCCCCCCCGCGGGACCCACCTGGATGGGCACTCTCCTCCCCACGAGGGGCCGCGCTACGGGCCGCATCCTGTGTCGGCGTCAGAGCCAAAGCTTGATCTCCGCTCTGGGGTGATGCGCGGATGTCTCCCCCTCAGTGCTGGTGCCCAGCAGACACTGCGGGTCCCCGGATCGGGCACACTGGAGCTGGATGGCTGTCCGGGGGGTCATCATGTCCTGGGGCCGCCCTTGGAGCCCTCAGCGCAGTCTCTGGGTCCGCGGGCCGAGTGCGCCCGACATTTTGGGATTTCGTAGCCGTCCGGCGCTGTGTGGAAGCAGCGGTGTAGCCGGGTCCCTGGAGAGCGATATGCTCTTAGCTTTGGTCCTTCAGTGCCCCATATGTTCCGACGGCCCCAGATGTTATTGGGGGTCCGACAGGATCTCGGGAAGCCGCATTTTTAGGGCTGACATGGCGGGCTTCGTACGGCTGGCATCAACGGAGCAGCCACATCGATGGCGCTCCAAGCCACGCCCCCTTCTCCCTCAATTTCAAGAAGTCTCACATGATACCATCCCAAAAGCTCCAGTTTATTGGAGCAGTCTTGGATACTTCCTCGGGCAAAGCCTTGCCTCCCGAGGTGAGAGCCCTCCACATTCTGCAGATGGTAACAAAGTTCCAGAATGCCCAACATCTACCAGCATTCGATTTTCTGATGTTGCTCGGCCTCATGGCATCCTGCATTTTTCTGGTGCCACAGGCTCGACTGAGGATGAGATCTCTTCAATGGGCCCTCAGAACTCCGTGGTCCCGGTTCTCAGAGAGTATGTCAGATCTTCTGCAAGTCCCGAGCGCAGTTGCTCAGGATCTACTATGGTGGGCTTGCAACAACAATATCCTCAAGGGAGAAACTTTTTGGCGCCCACACCAACGATCTGACAATCAGCGGTCGTTGGTCTCTATTAGAGTCCAAACTACACATCAACCTTTTGGAGCTGAAGGCAATCAGACTAACGCTGAAGGCCTTCCTGCCCTTTGTACAGGGAAAGAATGTCCTGATAATGATGGACAACACGGTGGCCATGTACTACCTCAACAAGAGAGGAGGCGTAGGATCACTACCACTGTGCAGAGAGGCAATGCAGCTCTGGTTCTGGGCAATACGAGAGGGAATCTCTCTATCGGCAGTTCACCTAGCCGGAGAGCAGAACAGAGCGGCAGATGCTCTGAGCAGGCAGAGCACAGTCTCCCACGAGTGGGAGCTAGCTCAGGAAGTCCTTCTGGAGATCTTCGCCCTTTGGGGAACCCCTCAAGTGGATCTGTTCGCAACCGCGGTCAACCGAAAGTGCGGACAGTTCTGTTCAAGGGAATTTCCCCCAAGAGGAGCTCTAGGAGACATGTTTGTGGTGGATTGGAAGCTCCCACTTCTGTACGCGTTTCCTCTAGTCCCCGTGATTCCTTATGTAATCAGGAGGTTGAGAAAGTTCAGGAAAACGATCCTAATTGCTCCGGATTGGGCCAGGAGGACGTGGACCCGGACCTTCTGGACATGTCCATCTGCCCTTCAATACGTCTTCCGCAAAGAGAGGATCTTCTCTCGCAAGAGGAAGGTTGGGTTCTCCATCCAGAGGTCAAAACACTCAACCTTCACGCATGGTTTCTTAGAGGTTGAGATACAAGGATTGTGATCTTCCGGATGACGTAATGGAGATTTTGCTTTCGGCCAGAAGACCAGCAACAAAATCCTTATACCGGTGTCGTTGGAACAAGTTCAGTAACTGATGCAAAGATAAGGATGTGGACCCTTTTCAGTGTGGCACCCCAATGGTGCTTTCTTTCCTATTGCATCTAGCCAATCTGAGGCTCCAGATTGGGACAATTAAAGGATATCTAGCTGCGCTGTCATTTTCAAGCGCTCCTCGGAAGAGGTTTCCTACTTCAAAATTCCATTAATTCAAATCCTGAAAGGGCTTACTATTCTGTACCCTCCAGTCCTCTTTCATGTCCCAATTTGGGATTTAAATCTGGTACTTAAGTTTCTAACTTGTACACCTTTTGAGCCTCTGCACTCCTTTCCCTTGAGGCTTCTAACATTAAAAACTCCTTCTTGTGGCCTTAACATCAGCCCGCAGGGTTAGTGGGCTACAAGCTCACATGTAAACCTCCATATGCTACTTTTTACAAGGACAAAGTGGTTCTTAAGGTTAAACCCTCTTTCTTACCAAAAGTAGTTTCTGACTTCCACTTGTCACAAAAAATCAAATTACCAACATTCTATCCTACTCCTCATTTGGGCAGAGAAGAGGAGAGATTGACCCTAAAAGGGCTCTCAGTTTTTACATTTCAAGAATGTCAAAACTGCGTCAGGATGACCAACATTTTGTAGGTTATACAGGCCATAAATTGGGATTAGCAGTGACAAAACAGACTATATCCCGCTGGATCATTCTGGCTTAAATTGAGTGCTACAGATTGGTGGGAAAGGACCCACCGGATGGACTTCAAGCCCATTCCACTAGGGGGATGGCTACTTCTGCGGCTCTGAAGTGGGGAGTCCCTGCAGCAGATATTTGTTCAGCTGCAACATGGGCATCAATGCATACCTTCATCAAGCATTATTGCTTAGATGCCTCTTCTTCAAATGAAGGTTTATTTGCCAAGGCGGTACTTCATTCCGTCCATGAGAAAAATAATTAGTACTCCCACCTCCAAAATTACCACTGCTATGGGAATCTATCGTAAAATGAGAAATACCTGGGAGGACACAATCCATTCGAAGAACAAGTTACTTACCAACTGTAACGTTCTTTCAAGTGGATGTTCCTCCCACGTATTCCTGATCACCCCTCCCATCCTACCACGCAGTACAGTTTACATTAGTTACACTTCCCTCTCACAAAGGGTCTATAAGTCATGAGGCACGCCTGGGTGTTCCTCAAATATTTCCTCGAAAAAACAGAACTGAAGCCAACGGGCGCGGCACATGCTATTTATACTGATGGTGACGTTGACACAGTACCGAGTCCATCGAGGGACATCAACGCCACGACCTCGTGCACAGCGCCCTCTGCCGGGAAATTCTTTTTCCGAAGCAGCGAAGCTGGCAGGATAAGAATATCATAAGATGAGGAATATGTGGGAGGAACATTCAATCGAAAGAACGTTACAGTTAGTAACTTGTTCATCTCTACTGATTCCTGGAAACTGCTGTATGAGACTGCTGCTTCTGTAGCAGAAATTCCATCATTCACTGAGCTGCCCTGTGGGTAAGATAGGTGGTGGATTAGCCTGAATTCCCCTTGCTCTTTATTTGGGTACCAGCCCCAAAGGGGAGCATAGGAAATCCTTGAAAGGGATATTTTCAATGGGCGCTCCACTGTGCCCAGTTCTAATTCTTCCTTTATTTTTGCCTTAACTACTACTGGGTGGGTCAAGATGGATTATAGGTCATTGGGAATGTGTTGTGAGCCTTGCCCCTTGAATGGTATCAAGAAACCCTCTCTTAAATCTTGTTCAATAACATTTCTGGCTGAAACATCTGGAAACTTGCAGCCATTGTGTCAATTTGTCCAACTTTTCTGGAGATGCCCCCAATGCAAATCTATTGGGTGTTTTTGCCCTCTGAATTTTTTGGGTCTGTGCGGGGGGACTGGTTCTTAGGGCATTTCCCACTGTCATGGTCTCCCCCCACATGTGCTGCATTTAAATGTACACTCCTTGCCCAACTGCAGAAGCCTTTCTCATAATTCCAACAGTATGCTGGGTTGTTACCCCTGGAAGCCCCTTGCTTGTTTGCAGATGCATTTGTGTGATTCTGCCGATTATTCCTCTGCTGCCCTGGGGCAGATTTCCAAAAGGGCTGTTTGGCCCTGTTCTGAGGTGAGTTGCTTTCTTAGGTCTTTTGCTTATTGCGGTATCTTGAGAAGCCCCCTTCCTGACCCTGAAAATCGCTCCAGTGCCTACTACTATGCATGTTATGCAGAGTGTTCGCTTTCAACACGTGGAACATATATATATTTTAATCCTCTTCTTCCCAGCTTAAATCTGGGAATGTTTGCATCTCTTTCCTGAATGCCATGTCATAGTTTAACCAGGCTTCTCCCCCATATGTATTATGTATTTGAAGGATCCTATGGTTGTATGCTATTAGCGCTGTGCCTTCTTCCAGGTATTTCTCTAGAATTATTGTGGACAGCATGTGGAAAACTACCTCCTAATTTTGTAGGGTTTTCTCTACTTTAGATCGCTTGGCTCTCTCTTTCTCTTTTCTGTCTTTTTTGACTGTCATACCCCATTTCCTCATACTCTAGCAATGAAAATATCTCTATAAATTGTTTCCTCCAAATATTTCTCTTAATTTTTTATTTGATATGCCAGGCAATAGTGTTTTTATCTTTTTGGGACCCTCTTTACCCATACGTGGCCCAGTCCATGCTGTTAGGTGGCCTTGGTCATCCTCACTACTAGTGTTAGACTCAGAGTCTGAACTTTCCTCCTCAATACTGGAGCTGTCCCTGTCCCTTCTTGTTAGGAAAGATTTCGTTATTGTAGGGAACTTTCCTTCCATGTGGCAACCCCTAAACTTTTTGCTATTGTTTTCAACCTGTTTTCTTGACTTTGCCAGAGAAGTGCAGCCTTCTGCTGTACTCCTCTGGGCTTTCGCTCCTTTCTTACGGGGAAACTGACATGCCCTTAAGACAGTCAGTACCGGGGAACGCTGTTTCCCGTAGTTTCTTTTATCGTGTCGCCATTTTAGTGCAACACGACACAAGAGGGCACTGTAAGCTAAGTTACAGCTCTCTTGGGTCTCTAGCCTTCTACAGACCCTAGACACTCTTATAGGATGGTTTTTGGATCGGTGCAAGTCATTCAGGGACTGGGCTGGTGGCAGCGATCATTTGGTTTATTTTGAGCTCCTTTTGCCGTTCTGAGCACCTTTTTGCCGCGAACACAAAAGGGTGGCCCGGCTACCCAAAATGGCCGGACCACGAGGCTCCTTTGTCTCGTCCACTGTCCGTCTTGCTCCCTTTACCTTCCCCCGGGTCAGGCGACCCGGGGCCTTCCTTATTTGGGCATGTAGTTTCCCGCGAAACACGGTTGCTTTCGCGGGCTTCTACATGTCGTTTGAGTGCCCCCAGGATGTGGGCTGGGCTGTCTGGTCCCAATACACATCCTGGGTGCCAGAGAGTCTAGGGTGGTGTGAATGCCTGGGACCACTGTGGTCCGTGATTGGTCCACGTATGGTATGTGTGTTGATGAGCGGATCTCCCATTGGCTCCCCTCCGTTTTGGCGCGAAGGGAACCGTGGATAAGAGGGAGCTGGAAACACCACTACCATGTCGATCTCCTGAGTTCTTACGAACCCAGGGATACAGGAGCCAAGTATCCTGCGAACACGAGGCTGGACCGAGGAATCACTGGTGACCCCCTGAAGAACTTCTGCTCCTCATTGCTGTCGTCCGGTGAAGCCCTTTCCACCTAAGATCGAACAAGAAGGCCTGTACTGGCGCTTCGACCTATTGGAATAGCAGGACCAGCTATTCCCGGCACCTTCATCAACTCCTGCTGTAAGCCTTCGGAAGTGTCTCTGGGCCATCCAGTTGACTGACCAGCTTACTAAGGAGGCCTGCTCTGTAATCGCCGACAGGTTGGGTGGTATTCTGAGTCCGGGGCATGCTCACACGCTTCGTTTGCTTAGCAGTCCTAAGCTAGAGGTGAGCGGTGCTCGTTTGGCTTGAATACACCCGGCCGTTCCGTTGCCCTGCGGTGGCGACAAAACTGTGCTTGTTTCTTCGATCGGGACGTCTTTTTACTCTGCACGACGACGAGACGTTCCCTGCTCTTCAGAACCTGCGAGAAGCTGCATCTATCGAGGAGAAGCTCGGGCCTGCTTGCTTCGGGGACCGGTGAGTAGATTAGCTAGGATCTGGTCGCCCTCCTGCAGTGCCCCTTGCTTTTCCCCGCTGTAAATACAGCACCCCTTGTCCGTACTCGCGCCCTGCTTCTGCCTCACAGTGGAGGCTGCGCTAGAGTCGCGGACCGTGTTCTCCTTCATTAGAGCTCCCTACAGAGCTGTTCAACGTCCTCCGAAGAGCTTCACCTTCTGCCCATTGGCACCGGCGTGTGCAGGTACTTTTGAGCGCTAGGCTCCACTCTTCGTAGGGATTGGACTACCATCTAGTTAGGGGCCTCAGAAGGCGGACATATCACACGCATTGGTTCGCACTGCCTGTTTTCCTTCCCCTGCAGGTGGATAACATATTTCGTGCTGCTAATGCTGTGAAACTGAGTATTCTGTATATATATTGGGTGGATAGTGTATGTGTTGGTTTAATATCGTTGTATATCGCTGCTTTTACTGTGGTTATTAGTTTCAAGGCCTTATAATAAATGTGTATCTATTTTTGATATAAACAACTGTTTGGAGTAGTTTGTAAGCGCTCTTGCTTTGTGTGCTCACTGTGGGCTTTCAGTCACCCTCACCCCTCTTGAGACCTAGTCTTGACCACCGCGATCGCTACCTTGATTGGTCTGGCTTGTCCAGAGGTTACCCTGTTCCAAGTAATTAGGTTGGCCTTCTGAACTTCTGCGCCACCAGGACAGAGTTCGGAAATCCGTCTTAACAAATTGGTGGCAGCGGTGGGATACGACTGAAGGTATCCAGTGTTGCGCACGAGCTAAGGCGTTTTCAGGTTATTCCAACCAGGACACGCAGTAAAGTATTGAATATAACGTTAAAAAGGCCATAGTCCTATCGACAGTATGGAAACGAATACTTTATTAACCTTAAATGCTTCGAAATCTGAAACATTGAAGAAGATGTGTGCGGAGAGAGGGGTTTCCTCTCAAGGCACTAAATTGGAAATGATCCAGAGAATCGTGGCGTGGCAAGAAGCGCAGCTTGACGCTATAACTTCCGAGGACAGTGCAGAAGGTGGTGGGGCTGCTCTCACTGGCAGAACCGACGGTTCTGCCGCTGCACTGATCCATCACGACCACGAGGACAGGGAGGATGTAATGTCTAACGTTTCCTCTGCCAGTGTTGATGGGGAGGCTATGCTTGAATTCAAGAAGCAAGAGCTGCGGTTTAGGCAGCAGGAGCTTGAATTCAGCATAGCCAAACTGAAAATCGACCAGGCAGAAAAACAAAAAGACAGGGATCACCAGTTGGAACTGGCCAAGCTTCAGTTCGCAAATGGGTCCAAGGGTCCTGGACATGGTTCTGGGGCTTCCTCTCATCCACGGTTTCCAAAAGATCTGCTCAGTGTGTATGAGGAACGAAATGACATTATGGACTGGTTAAATGCGTTTGAGTATGCATGCGAGGTTCAAGAGGTTGATAATGCGGATAAGATTGCATGGTTACTCAGCAGACTGCCCCATTCTGGTTGCAGTGCCATTATGGAAATGTCGAAGGCTGAGCGCGCTGATTTTGCAATGTTGAAGCAGACTCTCATTTTAAAGTTTGGGAAGACTCCGACCCAATATTTGAAAAGGTTTAGAGAGTATAAGAAAAAGGAAGGTGGTACTTGGGTGTCGTATGTAGCTGAGTCCCTGAAAAACTTGACTGGCTGGGTTGAAGGTTATAAGGTTTCTACCTTCGAAGGCATGATCAATCTGGTCATGCTGGAACACATTTTTGCTTCTTCTTCCCCGGAGCTTAAGCAGCATTTGGCCGATTCGAAGGAGATAGATCCTAAGAAGCTGGCCATTGCAGCAGATTTATGGGTGTCACATCGAGTGTCCCATAAGGACAAAACTCATCCTGGTAAGCAGGAGGAAGGGAAAAAGTCCAAAGATGTGGAGGGTGGAGAATCTGCTAAATCTTCTTCCCATAAGGGCCACAAAAAGAAAAATAAGGGTAAGCCATCCGAGAACTCACAGGGTAGTGGAGGTTCGCCTCCGAAACAGAACTCTGGTTATAATAAGCCTCCCTACGTAAACAGACCCAATGGGGCTTGTTTTTCTTGTGGAGCAACTGACCATGTGAAGGGGGATCCCCGTTGTAAGGTTAGACCTTTGGGGGTCCACTCCGCTAATCTGGCCTTCTCCTCCTACGAGGAAGAAGAGATTACAGGAGCATCCTTCTCCTCAGACTCATTTCCCAGCGGAATAGAGGCTGAGGTAGTTTTAGTGTCCCTGGGTTCCTGGGAGCCTAAAGTCGCAGAGGCGTATGCTAGGATTCCGGATAATACCAAGCACTACTTTAAAGACAGTGTGCTGATCAATGGAGTGGATACTCCAGCTCTTAGGGATAGTGGGTGCAGTCGAACTGTAGTGGATTCTACCTTGGTAGACTCAGAGGAAGTTGCCAGAGCTACTCTGATGCCCACTAAGTTGGCTGACGGCCCCCTCCGTATGTTTCCCGTGATCCCTGTTAATCTAACTTTAAATGGTACAGCAGTTAGGATTCCAGTGAGCATTCAGAGAAACGTCCCGGGAAAGGTCTTGTTGGGCAATGATCTCAGAGCTCTAGGGCTCGTAGGAGACACTGCCGAAAGACCCTACACACGGTCTCAAGCACGGGCAGCATTGGCCAAGTCCAATACGCCGCCCCAGCCGAAGGGGAAACCCAAGGCGAAAGGAGTCAACAAGTCCCGACGGGGGAAAGAGAATATTCCCCCGAACTCGCCTACCACTGCGGTGGAGGGAGTTGGTCAATCGCCCGAGCCTGACGAGGAGGTGGCGATGCCTGAAGTGTTCGACCCCAACGACCATCCTGAACTAAAAGACTTGTTAGTTGAAGGAGGTCCTGATAGGGACGACTTCAGTAAGGGCCAACGTGAGTGCCCATCTCTGGAAGGCCTAAGGAGACAGGCCTGCTCCCAGCTTGAGGGTGAACCTCCTGGGAAGCATCGGATTTATTGGGAAGGTGGACTCCTGTACAGTGAGCCCACAGAGTCTACAGAAGGAGACCATAGGAGGTTGGTGGTTCCCCTTTCTGTTAGACCCTTCCTCCTGCAGTTGGCGCATGAAGTTCCCCTTGCTGGTCACCTTGGAATGAAGAGGACCAAGCAAAGGTTATCTATGCACTTCTACTGGCCCAAGATGGGGGTGCAAGTAGAAAGTCACTGCAGGAGTTGTGCCTCCTGCCAGTTGTCTGGTAAGGTTGGCGCGACAATCCAAGCTCCGTTGGTACCGCTCCCAGTTGTGGGGGTACCATTTGAAAGGGTAGGGATCGACATCGTTGGTCCCCTTGACCCGCAAACATCCTCAGGCAATAGGTTTATCCTGGTGCTGGTCGACCATGCAACCAGGTATCCTGAGGCCATCCCATTAAAGACTGTAACTGCCAAGTCAGTTGCAAAAGCGTTACTCGGCATATTTACTAGGGTTGGCTTCCCTAAAGAAGTTGTGTCAGATCGTGGCAGCAACTTTATGTCGAAGTATATGCAGGCTATGTGGAAAGAATGTGGGGTCACCTACAAGTTCTCTTCTGCATACCACCCCCAGACCAATGGTCTGGTGGAGCGTTTCAACAGAACGCTAAAGAGCATGATTGGGGCTCTGGAGGAGCCCCAGAGGAGGAAATGGGACCTTCTTTTACCATGCTTGTTGTTTGCCTACAGAGAGGTACCACAGGAGGGTGTTGGCTTCAGCCCCTTCGAACTTCTGTTCGGTCATCCCGTACGGGGACCCTTAGCCATCGTCAAAGAGGGATGGGAGATGCCCACTCCCCCTGTTACTACCAATGTAGTTGACTATGTGCTAGGGCTCAGAAAACGGATGGTACTCCTGATGGGCTTGGCTAGTGAAAAGTTGAAGGCCGGACAAGCGCTGGTGAAACATTGGTACGACCAGAAAGCTTCCTTAATTCACTTTACCCCTGGTCAGCAAGTCCTGATCATGAACCCTATAAGGCCTCGCGCTTTACAGGACAAATGGTCAGGCCCTTACACAGTGGTGGAGCCCCTGGGTGAGGTGAACTATTTAGTGGACCTTGGAAGGCCTGGACAGGCTCCAAAAGTGTTCCACGTAAATAGGCTGAAGGCTTTCGTCCCAAGAGTCGAAATCGCAGCACTGCTACTGGCGTCAGACGTTGAGGAAGAGGAGTCAGAACCTCTTCCCGACCTGTTCCAAAGCGGTCCTTCAGATAGCTCCGTTGAGGGTGTCCGAGTGGCCCCTCACCTGACTTCTGATCAGCAGGCTGAGGTGAAAAGTTTGCTTAGGCAGTTTTCCCCCCTGTTTTCACAGTCGCCTGGTTTGACACCTTGGTGCAAACATAACATTGACACAGGAGACAGTGTACCTACCAAAAGTAGGGGATACAGGATGTCGGATAAAGTACGGTCTTATATTAAGACCGAGGTCAACAAGATGTTAGACCTTGGGGTGATTGAACCCTCTAGTAGTCCTTGGTCCAGTCCTGTGGTTCTGGTTCCAAAAGCAGGCACTTCTGAATTGAGGTTCTGCGTGGATTACAGGGCTCTGAATGCTGTCACCAAGACAGACGCTCACCCCTTGCCTCGAACTGACGAGCTGGTGGATACCTTGGGTGCCTCCAAGTACCTCAGCACGTTTGACCTGACTGCGGGCTATTGGCAAATAGCTTTAGCAGAACATGCCAAGGAGAAGACAGCATTTTCAACTCCCGACGGGCTTTACCAATTCCGGGTAATGCCGTTCGGATTGAAGAATGCACCTGCCACTTTCCAGAGGCTTGTGAATCATGTGTTGAATGGGTTGGACGAATTCTGTCTTGCATATCTGGACGATATAGCAGTTTTCAGTGCCACCTGGGAAGACCATGTGAAACACCTCGGGATTGTGCTCCAGGCTCTTCAGAAAGCCCACTTGACCATAAAGGCGAGTAAATGCCAGATTGGACAAGGCTCAGTGGTTTACCTTGGGCATGAAGTAGGTGGAGGAAGGATACAGCCTCTCCCCAGTAAAGTACAAGCAGTACAAGACTGGCCTACCCCCACTACACAAACCCAAGTGAGAGCCTTCTTAGGACTCACGGGTTATTACCGCAATTTTATGGCAGACTATGGCACCATAGCTGCTCCTCTGACTGCCCTCACAACTCCGAAGAAACCCAAGAAGGTAACTTGGACTGACGAGTGTGAGAAGGCCTTCAATGGCTTGAAAGACTCCTTGTGCCAGGCCCCTGTGCTCAGGGCCCCTGATTATCAAAGACCTTTTATCGTGCAGACGGATGCCTCTGACACTGGGATAGGAGCTGTACTATCACAAGTAGATGAGAAGGGTAAGGAACACCCTATCGGTTTTATTAGTCGCCAGCTTAAGGACAGAGAGCTCAGATGGTCCACGGTAGAGAAAGAATGTTTCTCTGTTGTGTGGGCCCTAAGGAAGCTGCGGCCCTACCTCTATGGGACCCACTTCACTGTGCAGACTGACCATAAGCCGTTAAAGTGGCTAATGAACATGAAGGGGGAGAATCCAAAGTTGCTTAGGTGGTCCATAAGTCTACAAGGCTTCGACTTCACTATTGAGCATAGGCCAGGTGTCCAACATAGCAATGCTGATGGGTTGTCCAGAATGTTTTACCGACCTGAACAAGAGACTCATCCAGGGGTGGATTAGTTCCCCCTGTCCATAGTCTGGGAGGGGCGAGTGTTAGGAAAGATTTCGTTATTGTAGGGAACTTTCCTTCCATGTGGCAACCCCTAAACTTTTTGCTATTGTTTTCAACCTGTTTTCTTGACTTTGCCAGAGAAGTGCAGCCTTCTGCTGTACTCCTCTGGGCTTTCGCTCCTTTCTTACGGGGAAACTGACATGCCCTTAAGACAGTCAGTACCGGGGAACGCTGTTTCCCGTAGTTTCTTTTATCGTGTCGCCATTTTAGTGCAACACGACACAAGAGGGCACTGTAAGCTAAGTTACAGCTCTCTTGGGTCTCTAGCCTTCTACAGACCCTAGACACTCTTATAGGATGGTTTTTGGATCGGTGCAAGTCATTCAGGGACTGGGCTGGTGGCAGCGATCATTTGGTTTATTTTGAGCTCCTTTTGCCGTTCTGAGCACCTTTTTGCCGCGAACACAAAAGGGTGGCCCGGCTACCCAAAATGGCCGGACCACGAGGCTCCTTTGTCTCGTCCACTGTCCGTCTTGCTCCCTTTACCTTCCCCCGGGTCAGGCGACCCGGGGCCTTCCTTATTTGGGCATGTAGTTTCCCGCGAAACACGGTTGCTTTCGCGGGCTTCTACATGTCGTTTGAGTGCCCCCAGGATGTGGGCTGGGCTGTCTGGTCCCAATACACATCCTGGGTGCCAGAGAGTCTAGGGTGGTGTGAATGCCTGGGACCACTGTGGTCCGTGATTGGTCCACGTATGGTATGTGTGTTGATGAGCGGATCTCCCATTGGCTCCCCTCCGTTTTGGCGCGAAGGGAACCGTGGATAAGAGGGAGCTGGAAACACCACTACCATGTCGATCTCCTGAGTTCTTACGAACCCAGGGATACAGGAGCCAAGTATCCTGCGAACACGAGGCTGGACCGAGGAATCACTGGTGACCCCCTGAAGAACTTCTGCTCCTCATTGCTGTCGTCCGGTGAAGCCCTTTCCACCTAAGATCGAACAAGAAGGCCTGTACTGGCGCTTCGACCTATTGGAATAGCAGGACCAGCTATTCCCGGCACCTTCATCAACTCCTGCTGTAAGCCTTCGGAAGTGTCTCTGGGCCATCCAGTTGACTGACCAGCTTACTAAGGAGGCCTGCTCTGTAATCGCCGACAGGTTGGGTGGTATTCTGAGTCCGGGGCATGCTCACACGCTTCGTTTGCTTAGCAGTCCTAAGCTAGAGGTGAGCGGTGCTCGTTTGGCTTGAATACACCCGGCCGTTCCGTTGCCCTGCGGTGGCGACAAAACTGTGCTTGTTTCTTCGATCGGGACGTCTTTTTACTCTGCACGACGACGAGACGTTCCCTGCTCTTCAGAACCTGCGAGAAGCTGCATCTATCGAGGAGAAGCTCGGGCCTGCTTGCTTCGGGGACCGGTGAGTAGATTAGCTAGGATCTGGTCGCCCTCCTGCAGTGCCCCTTGCTTTTCCCCGCTGTAAATACAGCACCCCTTGTCCGTACTCGCGCCCTGCTTCTGCCTCACAGTGGAGGCTGCGCTAGAGTCGCGGACCGTGTTCTCCTTCATTAGAGCTCCCTACAGAGCTGTTCAACGTCCTCCGAAGAGCTTCACCTTCTGCCCATTGGCACCGGCGTGTGCAGGTACTTTTGAGCGCTAGGCTCCACTCTTCGTAGGGATTGGACTACCATCTAGTTAGGGGCCTCAGAAGGCGGACATATCACACGCATTGGTTCGCACTGCCTGTTTTCCTTCCCCTGCAGGTGGATAACATATTTCGTGCTGCTAATGCTGTGAAACTGAGTATTCTGTATATATATTGGGTGGATAGTGTATGTGTTGGTTTAATATCGTTGTATATCGCTGCTTTTACTGTGGTTATTAGTTTCAAGGCCTTATAATAAATGTGTATCTATTTTTGATATAAACAACTGTTTGGAGTAGTTTGTAAGCGCTCTTGCTTTGTGTGCTCACTGTGGGCTTTCAGTCACCCTCACCCCTCTTGAGACCTAGTCTTGACCGCCGCGATCGCTACCTTGATTGGTCTGGCTTGTCCAGAGGTTACCCTGTTCCAAGTAATTAGGTTGGCCTTCTGAACTTCTGCGCCACCAGGACAGAGTTCGGAAATCCGTCTTAACACTTCTCTTTTACTTTTTGACAGCCCTGTGCCCCCCCTCCTTATGCCATTGCAACAATTGTTCTAATATCACCCCCAAATCCTTCTGGACAGTACCTGTTTTCTGCTTTCTTTTCCTTCCTGCATCACCCTCTGTTACTGACAGGCTGATAACATCCTGGTGCCTCTTTCTCCTGTTCTGCTCCTCTTGCACGCAATGGTCCTCTTGTTCCTCTCCGTCTTCGGACCTGCCGGCAGCTACACCCATTCTTTTTTCCGGGTTGACTTCTGCCAGCTTCTTCCTTACAGTGTCCATGCCGTGGTCTAATTTTGTCTCTTTAGCCCATTCCAAGAGCAAACGTTCCTTGAGTCTGAGGGAATTTGCCATCTTTTGGCTTGTCAGCCATGTTATATCAAATGCTTTCTGTAATGGTCGTGCTTATGCGACTGTTTTTTGGGTTGTATCACCTCTCTCAGTCCAAAGTAAGTATTTCTACTATTTCTACGGCCGACATGTGCTTCGTTTCCTGTGCCTTCCGCCTTGTAATAGAATACGGAGTGGCGAAGAGTGGCAGTCTTGCTGCTCACCTCTTCGATTTCGTTTCCTGCGTTGCAGTGTTCACGCCTGGGGGCGTGTCCCTACTACTTCCAACTCTCCTTCATAACGCCATCTACTCCGCGGAGCGGACGCGGAGTGGCGAAGAGTGGCAGTCTTGCTGCTCACCTCTTTGATTTCGTTTCCTGCGTTGCAGTGTTCACGCCTGGAGGCGTTTCCCTACTACTTCCAACTCTCATTCATAACGCCATCTCCTCCGCGGAGTGGATGCGGAGTGGCGAAGAGTGGCAGTCTTGCAGTCCTGCCAGTCATGGCTGTCAGGACTGCCGACTCCAATAAGGTCTTGGAACACGAACTTCAGGCTCAGGACCCGGAAGAAGGGCGTTTGTTACGCAGTGCTCGTGTTTGCGTAACATCATCCACTCACAAACCAGGAACGCGCCCCCGTGAGAAAGATCGATCACAGCCCTTCAAAAAACAAAAAGACACTTGCAGCTTGTTAGCTGAAGACAAAACAAGACAAGACAAAATGAATAATCTGCCCCCACCTTTGTCTGACGCCGGTGGTCTGGGGGAGCTGCTGGCCGGGGACCGTGGAGGCTCTGGGGACGACTCACGGGTCCCTGGACGGTTGCCGTGTCCCCCGGCAACACTGTCAGGTGTTTCGTCTGCCCCCGTTGCCTCCTCCTCCTCCTCGCTCCCGGGTTCCTCCGGAGGGAGGGGCGGGCATGGTGAGCTAGAGGGGTGGGGCTCGGGTGTGCCGGCGACGGGAATCAAATGCCGCCCCAGCGATGGAACTGCAGCGAGCAGTGGACTCCGATGTGGAGAGAGCGTCATCAAGGTGCAAGCAGCTGCAACCTTGTCGGTTCCTCAGGACCCCGTGGGGGCGTCTCCCACACAGAATCCCTCATCAGACCCGGAAGCAACAGAAGGACCGTCATCTACCATAACGCCTAGGAAAGCGCCCCAAACAGAAATCAAAGAAGGAAATATAGTGCAAATCACCGCCATGATTCACACACACCCGAAGAAACAAATGTGTGAAAAGCCATCAGCAAAGCCCGAAGTGTTACAAAATCTATCACAGCTTCATGAGGCTGACCCCTTCTTTTCATATCAGGAAAAGGCACAGGAAAACGACATATTACATATTTCAGTGCTGGAAACTACGAGTAACAAAAAGAAATGACGATGGAGTCAGACGGCATCTCCAAAGAAGGGGAAAAAACCCAGACAAAAGACTAAACACAAAGCTAAATACCCAGAAAAAGAAACCGCTGATCCAACAGTCTCGGAATAGTGGAAATTCAGGGACAAGAACTATAAAGAAATTATGGGCACTGGACCCAGGCAAAACCCCAGTAGCCATCTGGTAACAGACTTCTTTAACGCCTTTGCCCCGCAGACAAGGGGTGCCCAAGAAGATCTCACAGACGCTGAGATATTAGAAGCCATAAACTCCTGCCTTTCACCTCAGAAATCCAGGAAAACTGATTTCCCCACTAGTACCCCCCTGAAGCCTACGACCCCTCACAAGTCACAAGCATCATCAACACCTGAGCTTCCGCCATTAGAGACAGGTGCCCCAATGCAGGACTTACTCCTCCTGCCACAAGAATTTGCTCTGGGTGGGGATGTGGACAATCAACAAACCTCCCCAAAAATCTAGTGATCAGTGAGCCTCACCCCTCAACTAAAAACGGCGCTGTGATTGATGCACAAAGTGAAGCTATTCGCATTAGTGAAGAAACACCACCAAGATCAAACAGAACCCAAATCCAATTTAATGAAACAGAACCACCATTGAGACCAAAGGGAAACCAAACCCAACACAACGAAAAAGATCAGGCTTAGCCAATATTCTGCGTACAAAAGGGAATATCACCGGCAAAAATGGACAAGCCAGAATCAGGGTTCACATTTGAGAAGCCAAAGAAGAATCAAACCAAAAAGGGCCGTCCTTCCACACTCCAGGGTTCCTCCCTCGTCTTCCAGATTCCCAATGATACAGGGGAAAATTATTCCCCAAAAAACAGTTGAAGACTTTCTGGTGGACGACCAGCTAATGAACATTAGCGAACACCTGGAGGAGGAACCTACAAGCAGTTTGCCCACCAGAAAAAAACAAGCTGACGAAAAGGCTCCTCCCAGTCTCCTGTCTGACCAACATAAGAGTCCTCCTTTTCGTACCATGAAAGAACAAAGAAACAGTCTTTACAAGCACTCGAAAACAAACCAAACCAACGCCGGCCATAGGAAAGTATCTTTCTCCGCAAGGACAGTGTCTCCTTCGCCAAATCGGGGGACCCCAAAATCGGAACCTCGGCACAAACATAGAGAAAGGGGCAGAAATTCTTCCAGGGAGGACCCGCGGCGACTCAAGTAAAAAGAGTCCAAAAGAACATCTGACCCGGGAAAAGGATCCCCTACGGAGGGCCCACTATAAATCAAAAACAGAATCTTATCATGACCAAGGCAACTTCAACAAAAAGATCGTCTGGTCTCTAAAAATAGAACAACGGCAAGAAAACCGTGATGAAGTAATTCTCAATAGACACAGAGTCTTAACCCTCTTTGGCTTTATTCCAGCGCTTCGTCAGATCAAATCAGAGGATTTGAAATTAGTGGACCCTTATCATTCAAATTGTAGAGCAAAAACTTACCTGTTCATTCCCTCAAAGAAAATACAGTCCCGAATAATTGAAGAAAAAGAGGAACTATCTGAACTTGGTTACAGGGTGACTGAAATTTTGTCGTCACCTGTTGAATGCAGAGAAACACAGGAAAACGCCTCAGCAAAGTTTACAAGCATAGACTCTATAAGACGAAAGAGCGAGGACCACTCCTTCAAAAAGAAACCGCCTCAGGAGCAGGAAAATTCTCAAAGAAGAAGTGGGAGGATTTCAACAAGCGGTAAAAATAGGGATACCAGCCCAACTAAAAACCCACAGAAATCAGTGAACAAAGAATCTTCGAAAAAACGAACGCCTATGGCACAAAAAACAAACAACTTAGATCGAACGAACCATCAGAAATTTCAGAACCAAAAAGGAAATCGCAGGGAATCTGGTCCTGGCTGCCAAAAGCACTCCATAAAACCTGAACAAATAGCAGTGCGAAGATCGGCAGAGTCACGTCAACGACATCTTGCAAGCCGACCTGCCTCATATTGAACTAAAACTAGGCTCCTGGAATACGCGCGGATATACACATCTGACGACCCGGAATGATGCCGATCTAGCATCATGTGACATGATCTGCCTACAAGAAACATGGCTCATTGACCAACCCATCTTGGACGGATACGACCAAGTTTTGACTCCTGCAAAAAAGGGCCCACTAGGACGACCATCTTCGGGCCTACTTGTGGCATGCAGAAATGGTGTAGGCATGAAAATGAAAGAAACTCTGCTGACAAACTTATCCATATTGGCAGTCATTATTGAACTCGAGGGACCAGAAAAGAAGCAAAGCACAGAAATAGCAATTCTAAATTCTTACTGGAATCCAGCTACCATAGACTCAAAACTTTTCATCTAAATGATGGAAGAAACAATTGATGAAATTCAGTCAACACGCCAGGTCTCATTAATTATGATCTGTGGAGACCTCAACATAACATGCACAAAATCATGTGCGAGAGAGGGAAAAAATCCCAAAATTACAGCTGCGGCACAGAGAGGAAAGCACTGGAGCAAGCTGATGTCCTCACGACATATGTTAAACCTTGACACGGTCTTCAAGGAGAAAGACCGTCTACCGACATGGGAACAGGGAACGTCGAGAGCAACAATTGACTACATCCACGCATCCCGTCCCTTCCTAGAAATCATAATAACTTTCAAGATTTGCAAAACAACAGCCAGCGACCACAATCAAATAATAACAACCTGGTCGACCAAATTCCAGAGGGCAAAGGAAGATCCCTATGGCGTGGAAGTAAACAACCAGGGAAACCGCCTAAAACTCTCATCCGCGGCTGTAAGGCTGCTCACAGAGAGATACTCTGAAGAGGGTCTGTCAGAAGAAAATCCCGAACCAGTCTATGTGCCTCTACTCGTGGCTTTTTCCACAAAAAAGAACCCTCAAACCTTTGACACCACACACAAACACAGTTACAATGCCCAGCTGGTCTTAAAAATACGGGAATTCCGAAGAATTAGGCGACAACTGAAGCAAACATCGCCCTGTCAACAGGAGAAAAAGCTGTTAGAAGCTTCCAGAAATTACAGAAACTGGACTAAAAATCATCGCTCTCTCCTTTATCAGCAAGATTCAGAAAAAGTTCTAAAAGCGATTTGTGGTAATAAAGCCAGAGAATTCTGGTCACTCATAAAATCTGCAACCCTGTCGAAAAAAAACTCCATTAACTCAATGGGGGAGCAGAAATGGATTGACCATTTTACAACTCTTTTCGAATCTCCATCAAAGGAGGACGACGACTGTGCCGAAAATGACCCCTCGAGTTGGTTATATCTCGATGACCAAGAAGAAATCTTCGAGACTCTAAAAAAACAAAAAAACTCTAGAGTGGTCGGCCCAGATGGGATCTCCAACAGGGACCTTAAAAAAAATCCCACTGAGTGGTTAAACCTCTTAAAAAAGATCTTCGCTAGATGTGCAAAATAGAAATCCATCCCATCTTCGTGGACTAAAGTGACAATCGTTCCAATTTACAAAAAGGTGGATGTATGTGACCCCTCGAATTTTCGACCAATTGCTCTTCTGGATTGTATCGGAAAAGTTTTCAGGGCCTTATTGTTGAAAAGACTGCAAACTTGGGCAAAACTTGCTACATGCTACGACAGATTTCAAACGGGCTTCAAGAAAAATGTTGGTACATCGGCTAATATTCTTGTCATCAGCACTCTAAAGAGCAAGGTCCTTGAAGGAAAACCCAGATGTTTCATGGCCTTCGTTGACCTTTCCCAGGCCTTTGACCTGGTAGACAGGTCTCGACTCTGGTCAAAACTTGAAGGATGGAAATGTCCTAAGGAAATTCTCCTGCCGCTAAAAGCACTGCACACAAACACTTCCCTCAGAGTGCGACTAACCCCTCAAGGACAAGTCTCTGCAGAAATCCCCACGAGCAGGGGGGTCAAACAGGGGTGCCCTCTTGCCCCTGAGTTATTCCTAGCGTAAACAGCGACTTCGGAAAAACAGAAGATCTCACCAAAACCTTTCCACCAAAATTGGCCAAGCTACAAATTAGCCGGCTCATGTATGCTGATGACCTGGCCCTGTTTGACCAGACCCAGATAGGACTACAGAGACAACTGACTAATCTTCTACACTATACGGTTGAGAATAACCTACAAATCAACAAAGACAAAACAAAAATACTAATTTTGGAAGCAGCTCCAAAAAAATCTGACAAATACAAGTGGTACCTGGAAAACACAGAGATTGAAAGAATAAAAGATTTCAAATACCTGGGTGTGACTTTAGACAGTTCACGCAATGAAATTGCAATACAAGAAAGTCTGATACTAAAAACGAAAAAATTAGCCGCACAAGGCAAAGCCATTGATCTAAAGTTTGGAAAATTTTCGACAATCCCGGTAATTGAATTCTACAAGAAAAAAGTAGTGCCTTCAATTACATACGGAGCAGAAGCTATGCCTCAGATCCCCAAAAAAACATTGGACAAAGCTAGAAGGTCTCTTCTGGAAACAGGCATTGTGCTTACCAAACTCAACCTCAATGCCGGCAATCCGACGAGAACTCAGTCTTCTCTCCCTAGCAGGCACGGTAAACATCAACTCAATCTTACTTTACCAAAAGTGCATTTCCCAAGACGTTCAGAACATTTATACAATGATAGGCGAAGAAATGAAAACGGATTCAGTCAAAATGTTGACAAAATGGAGAGAGGAAAATTTAGCCTTACTGGCCTCAGTTGCATGTTCTGAAGACGACCTGACCTCAAACCCGGTCAGAGTGTGCAAAAAACTCAAAAATCTCGATTGGTCACACACCCAAGCGGAAGTAACAGCCAACAAACTCCTAGCTCATCTTCCTCCTACCCTGTGCAAAGTAAATGAACTTCAGAGGTACATTAAAAAATTCCCAAACAGAGCATATAGGAATTACTTGCTCAGAATAAGACTAAATCTAATTGAAACCAACGAGATTAGTTACATCCGAGGTACCTCAGATACATGCGAATGCCGTTTTTGTGGGGCAGAAAAAGAAACCATACGCCACTTGTTAATGGCCTGCCCAAAGAACCAAACCATAAGATCAGCTTACCTCGACACTTTCCGGGCAAACGGAAACTTTGACCCCAACCAATGGTGGCTCAGACTAATCGGTGGGGACAGAACAATGTGGCAAATTGCCCTGGTGAAGATCATCCAAGAAACATTGAAAATGCTAGGCTGAGGCATTTTTGAAAAATACAGGAACAAGAGTTTTTGTAAAGTTCCATTTGGAACATGTACAAATATATATATATATTTTTTTAAATAAAGTATTTCTACGAGTGTTCTTTTATGCTTAGAAAAACCTCTCCAGCTGGTGGTTTCTTCTGGTTGCGTGGCAAATGTGACAGCTCCTCTGTGGCTATTGGATAATCACTCACTTTGTTTGTAATGTACTTCAAACCAGGAAGCACAATTTTGTATCTGTCCTCTGCCGTGTCAACCTGCCTTGTGGACCTCTCAATGTTTTTTTACCCCGCTCTGGAGTAATTGCCTTTTTGTAACAGAGTTCTTGCCTTTTGCAAAGCGACCCGTGAACGGAAAATGTTTTTGTTTTCGAAGAAGTTCTAACTGATTTTCTTTCCTTTTTCCTGCTACACAGTGCTGCAGCGTTCAGATGATGTTCGTGTTCTTTTGGTGTCGTCCCCAGGAGTTAATTTCATGTGATTTTTAAAACAAACTAAAAATATATCTTGTTACCATCCTAACACCCAGCATGGTGTGTTATAAACTGTTTCTGATCTTGTGTTTTGCAGATTTTGTGGCAATGAGAATACTTATGAAATGTTGAAGCATCTTATTGCATATTGGCCTTCACTGGTAGCCTATCACTCTGTATATTTTAGTAAGCAAGTTCATAACTTTGAATTTATCGATTATGAACCTTTGTGGCAACATTTACTGGGAGGGTATCCCACGTCTGTGGCATTTTTAAACGATTGAAGCTCTTAGACTGGGATGAACTGTTGAGAAATGGCTAATGTTTTTTATCTTGATTGAAATTCTGCTACGGTTGGAAACACATTTTAAATGGACATTTTTAGAAATTGTTTAATAATTATGTATTTGATAGGATTTTTTTTTCCTGTTCTGTTAATTTTTTTCTTTATTCATTTTATTGTATTTTAAATTTTGGAATTAAGTTTGGAAATTGTACAAACCATTCTCTTTCATCCTCATTTCTTGTAAAAGGTTACATTCATTTGTAACCATATCTAATAAATAAAACTGCTAATGAACTTACCCCCAAGTGATCAAAACACCTGGTGATATTTGATCTACTGAGTAATAATGTAGGAAGCTGCTAGCAAGCCATAACAAGTCACTAGTATAAATGACAGTTCTCCATATGGACACAACACACCCTGGCCCTGATTCACAGAGCGTTTTCCAATGGGGTTTTGCCATTATAAAACTCTCTGTGAATTAAGCTCCATGTCTCCCTCTTCAAGAGAAAATTATTATAAAGTATAACATAAATACTCTTACGTTCTGTCCCCTTTCCGCCATACTGCATGGGTGTCCATTCCTAGGGATGGGAGATGGATCCTTTTTCGTAAAGGTGACTCCTTCCTGAGGAAACACCCAAGCGGGAGGAACCTCGCAGGTTCTAGTACCAGCACGCACACCAAGGCTAGTCCAGCTACCGGCCTCACGGTCGGGGGGTCGTCAGATCCTTCCAGAATCAGTGCTGAGGGACCGCAAGGTTCTTTTAATGAGTGTGCACCCGAGGAGCAACTCCCTTCTGGCTCAATGTCCAAGGGGCAACGCCCCAGTACCGGCTCAATGTCCAAAGGGGGCACCTGCATGCAGCAATACCGGCGACAATGCCGAGGGCAATACGCCTTCCAGCCCTAGGCCAGAGCTGCAGGGTAGGCCTCATGCTCCAACACCAAGAGTCTTGGAGGAGGCTGGGCCCAGGGAGCCATGCACCGAGACATCGGCACCTGGCACGCAGCTCGACAAAATGGCTGCCGTGCCTGACATGGCTGCTCGTCCGAGGCCACTCCTAGGAACAGAGCAGGCGGGTGAACGAGTTTCAAGGTGGGACTGGTGTCACAGGTACGTGGCCTACAGTTTATCCATCAGCAGCACAGGGCAGGGTTCCCCTGCAGCATAGACAGAGTGCGCGCCAGCCCCAGCAGCCCCCAGCCACTCTGTCAATATCTCCTGCTGCCTCCTTTGGCTCCGAAGACGGGTTCTTCGAAAGGTTCCTGGCGCTGATGCGAACTCCCCAGATGGGGGCCATCCTGCGGGATGCAGTCAGGGACTTGCTCCCTCCGGACACTCCACCGGCACCCATAGTCATTCCTCCCATGGCTCCAGCGTCACAGGCGCCATCGCAGCCCCTGCTGCCCCTGCCGGCTCCTACTAGTCCGGCTCCCCTGCCTCCCACAGTAGAGGTGGTTCTGCAGCTGCCTCTGGCTCCAGGCTCCACACCGTAGCCCATGGCTCCCTGCACCCCTCCACCCGCTCCGGACCAGCCAGCCACTCATGTGGATACAGATAAGGAGGAGGACACTGACACGCCATCGTCAGCAAAGGCCTTCCATGACATGCTTACAGGTTTGGCAGAGTATTTGGGCCTTTCTCAACCCGAGGTAGAGCAGCCCGAGGAGGGGGTCTTGGCAGAAGTCCTCACACTAAGACCCTGTACCAAGACGGTATCCTGATGCAGAAGCACCCCTGGCCAAGATGGAGTGGCTCAAGCCACACTCGGCCCAACCTGTCAATCGGCGCCTAGATGCCAACTATAGACAGATGTAGGGGGATACACTCTTGTGGTCGGCGCACCCCCAGCCACATTCTTCAGTGATCGCTGCAGCGTCACTCTCCTCTACCCTCAGTTGACCTCAGCCACCTCGGCCTCAACGCTGCTAAGCAAGGAGGAGAAGATCTTGGAGGCGTACGGGAAGAAAATGTACTCCAACGCCTACCTGTATCTGCGTCCAGCCAACGCGGATGCCATGCTGGCAGCCGCTAACCAGAGGCTTTGGCGGGAAATAGCGGACTTCCTTCCGGAACCTCCGGTGCAGAGCCAGGCGCGCTTCAAGGCGTGTCTAGGAGAATCCAGGCTGGTAGCACTGGACGTCGAGTCCACCGTGGCCCACATAGATACCTCTTGCCGGGCCATCTGCATCGCCACGGACATGACGACGGACGGCCTGGTTTCAGGCTACTAAGTTTAATCCTGACGTTCAGGAATGCATATTGGACCTTCCGTTTGAGGCTAGTGACCTCTTTCACTCTACCACCGAAGAGGAACTAGATAATCTATTCTGACGAAGGCCACGCCCGAGGCGTACACCCAGTCGCATCAACGCTCTGAGAAGTGGCTGGCGTTTGGCGGGTTCTGGGGATTCCAGGAACAGAGTTCGAGACAACCTGACCACTCACCAAGTCAGTCCCGGCGCAAGCAACAAAAAGGGGGGAGCAAGGGCTTCTTCCAGTCCCCCTCCTCAGCAGCAGCCTCAGATGTAAAAAAAAAAGGCATGATGCATCACTTCGAGTCCACGTGTCTCCAGTGGGTGGCAGGCTTGCCTCTCACGTGCATTTCTGGTGCCAAAACTTTGCGGACCCCTGGATCCTCTCTGTAGTATCGGCGGGGTACCACCTACCGATACCTCCCTCTCCTCCCCTCAACTCCCACAGATTGGGACAGCAACTCTGTTGGCGGAGATCTGGTCGCTCGTCGAGAGCCAGGCAGTGGAAGAAGTACCAGACTCCCTGAGAGGATTAGGCTTCTATTCCAGGATTTTCACCACACAAAAGAAGAACCAGGCTGGCCTGAGAGTTGTGTTGGACCTTTCCACCCTCAACCTCTCCCTCCCTCTTCAGAAATTCAAGATGGTTACGCCAGCACTCATTATAGGGACACTAGACAAGGGAGAATGGATGTGCTCCCCGGATCTGAAGGCCGCCTGCCTACATGTCCCAATTTGGCAGCCGCATCGCTCCTTCTTACGCTTCAGGGTCATGGGCTGTCATTTCCAGTACAAGGTGCTACCCTTTGGCCTCAAGTCAGCCCCCAGGGTATTTACCAGACTCATGGATGCAGTGGCAGCCCTCCTCAGGGCCCAGGGCCACCATGACTACCCATGCCTGGACGACTGGCTTGTCGGGGACAGATCCCCAGAGGGGGTTACCCACACTTCCTCCACGCTTATGACCACACTCCACAACCTGGGGTTTACTATCAACCTCAAGAAGTCTCTGTTGCAGCCCACGCAGAGCCTCACCTTCCTGGGCCTCATCTGGGATTTCAGCCATCAAGAGGGCTACTACGCACTTCCTCACCAGAGCAGTGACCATAGCTTGGTGGTACCAACACTTACTGGGTATCATGGCAGCGGTCCTCCTGGCCGTGCCGCATACAAGACTCTGGAATAGGAGGTTACAGCTGCACTTCGCAGCCTCATGGAATCAAGAGAATGGCTCCCAAGCAGAGCTGGTCAGCATACTGTCTTCTCTCCACTTGGACCTCACGTGGTGGTCCAGGGACTGCAACCTGCGAACAGGCAAGCGCTTCCGGCAGCCGTCGCTGCAGGTCACCATCACTACGGACTCCTCCCTAGAGGGCTGGGGAGCCACTCTGGACATCCACAGCATCCACGGAGTATGGACCCGGCAGGAGCAGGAGTCACATATCAACTGGCTGGAGCTCAGGGCCATTTGGCCATCCCTCAGAGCCTTCCTTCCGCTCATTGGGGGCAAGACCATCCTTATCCAGACAGACAACTCCACCAGCATGTACTATCTCAACAAGCAGGTGGGTACCATGTCCCCTCCGCTGTGCAACCTAGCAGTCAACATGTGGGAGTGGGCTCTGGAAAACATCATCTACCTCACGGCCGTCAACCTCCCAGAGGAGGCCAACTTAGAAGTGGACATGCTCAGCAGACTGGGAGCGGACAATTACGAATGGCAATTGAACGACCAGGTGCTGCAGAGGGTCTTCGACAGATGGGGCCATCCACAGGTGGATCTATTTGCCTCCTGGAAGAACAGGAACTGCCATCAGTTCGCATCTTGGCAGGGGCTGGGCCCCGGTGCCTGGGCGACGCATTGCAGATTCAATGGGAGGACATGACAGCATATGCTTTTTCCTCCCACACCCCTGATCCCCAGGGTACTCCGCAGATTAAAGGAAGCTTGTCACCTCAGCATCACCTTGATAGCTCCTTAGTGGCCGGCGAGACTGTGGTTCTCCGAATTGCTCAGCCTCTCGGACAGACCACCCGTTCACCTTCTGCTGGGTCCAGCACCTCTCCTGTCCCAGCAGGGGGGCAGGTTCCTCCACCCTGCACCTCAGAGGTTAGCCCTTGCAGCGTGGTTCCTGAGCAGATCACCCTCAAGTACCTGAGCCTATTTTGTGCTAACCTGGATATCATTCAAGGCAGCCAGGAGCAAGGCTACCAGGAGCCAATATAAGAGTAAAAGGAGCAGGTTCTGTCACTGGGCAGACTCAAAGGAGATCGACCCCTTACGTGCACACTGGACGATGTGCTCTCCTTCTCGGCACACCTCGTGCACTCAGGCGTGCAGGTGGACACATGTCGCTACTATCTGGCAGCCATAGGGGCCTACAGCAATTCGGAGGAGGAGGTCTTCTCTTCTTCCAACCGGATAGTCAGACAGCTGGCGGGCTTGTCCAGGCTTTACCCGCCCATCAAGAAGCCACTGTGTGGGACATCAATGTATTGTTGGGTGCCTTGGCACACAAACCATTCGAGCCAATGGCATCCGCTGACATCAGGTTGGTCACCATTAAGACGGCTTTGCTAGTAGGGCTCACCTCCGCTCGCAGAGTCAGCGAGATCCAGGCTCTGGTGGCCTCAGAACCCTATACCACTTTCCACAGGCACAAGGTGGTCCTACGGACTCACCCAGTCTTCCTACCTAAGGTACCCTCCGCTTTCCATCTAAACAAGGAAATAGTCTTGCCTACATTCTTCGATGACCCCAAGGACGAGGCTCAGAGGGTCTTGCACTGTCTGGATGTCAGATGCGCTCTGAAATTCTGTCTGGACAGGACAAAGGGCTTCCACAAGTCGGACGCACCTTTTGGCACCTGCTGGGGCTCCAGACCCAGTCATCAGGCATCCAAGGCTTCTATTGTACGGTGGATGGTTGCGGCCATCCAAGAGGCCTATAAGGGGCAGCACAAGCCACTGTCAGCCAACTTGCATGCTCACGCTATCAGAGCCAAGGCCACGGCCATCGCATTCCAGCGGCAGGTTCCGTGGCAAGTCATAAGCAGGGCGGCCACCCTTTCAGCTTTCTGTAAGCATTACTGTTTGGATGCCGGCTCTAAGTCAGATGCGGCCTTCGGACAGGTGGTTCTATTTGCTTAAGGAGCGTCTCCTCTCCAGCCAGGGGCTACATTCATTTGTAATTGCCCATGCCGTCTCGAGGAAAGGGGACGGGACGTAAGAGTAATTATAAGTTACTCAGTGTAGTGACTAACGTACTCTTAGTCCCCTTTCCTCCATACGTCCCACCATCCTCCCCCCCCTAATAATACTGGTGTCATTAGCCAATGTTAAATATTGTCAATGCGTCAATGGGGACTGAGGTGTGGCACCGGTGGGCGGAGTCAGGGTAGCGCATATTCTCAGGGCCGCACCCCCATGCACCTCTAAATTTAAAGGGGAAGAAGGATTTTTTCTGGTGAAATAGGTTCCATCTCCCATCCCTAAGAAGGGACGCCCATGCAGTTTGGAGGAAAGGGGACTATGAGTCGATAGTCACTACGGTGAGTAACTTATAATTTAGCAAGCAACATATTTTTCATAAACAGTGACCAATCAGTCAAAGGTGTGAGTGCATAAGTGCCTATTTTTGTGACACTTGTCGAATGCCTGTATATCCATGTTGGGCACCAACTGGAGCCAAAGCCTTGCAACGCTCCTTACCTAATTCACTGTGACGCTCCCGATATGAGCACCAAGACAACTTTGGACTACAATCCCAGTGTGAGTGCGTTGACTCAACACTACATTGTGCTATTGCACTAAACGTATTTGAAACATAAACAGCCCAATTCACAGAGCGTTTTCCAATGGACTTGTGCTTTTATAAAACACATCGGTGAATCAGGCCCACAAACATCACACACTGTTCTACAGTACAAACACAGAAGCACAGCGATGCCAAGACACATCACACATGCAAAAATGAACAAACAAGCACATACACACAATGACACACATGTGCATCCACACAGGCACACACACATGCGCGCACACACACAAATGAGCTCATACATACATACACACACATACACACACACACACACACACATTGCAACTTCATACCAACGTCTCTAATTTATTTCTAGCTGAGTTCATTTAAACATTCCTGCCTTGCTCATAATTGGGAACAACTGCGCAGTTGTGTTGTGCCTCATTATCAGATCATCATCTATGCTGTGACTAACATAATATAATTTTAAAATAATTGAAAAATGATCTGCCAGGATCACATGCTTTAGCCATGCAGTGTAGCCAGGATTTGAGACACATTCTGGACTTAGGTACACTGTATTTACTTGGGAGTGAGTAGAGGAAAGGAGAATGTGGCAACTTTTGGCTTTAAGAGTAATATGTATTATCTAGCGATGCAGCAATCCTGATAAAACAGCTTGATAAAAAATACAAAATCCTCAGAGAAATGTTAAGCGCAAACAGTAGAATTGCAGCACCTTTGCCAAGCGACTGTACCGCAACGTATTTAAAAACCATACTGCATCAGAGCCAGTGCTTACAATAAAATTACACAGTATTCACGTAGGGGCTTGTTATTATCACCCCACATGTCTTAAACGTTTAAAAACAAATAAACCCCCACAGTCTATATTCACAAAGCATGGCATTTGCCTAGTTAAAAGGATTATCCTCTTATCTTATTCACACTGAATAGTGGAAAGCCTGACCAGGTCCTGTGAGTTTTGCAGCGAGCCGAATCCTGCTGAGAAGCTGTGCCTGGGGTTGTGTCCTCGTTAGATGAAGTGTCGCGCTTTAAAAAAAAAAGATCCCCAAAGTACTCTGACAAGGCTGCAAGCGGTCAGCCGTATCCCAGACAGCATCGTCCTGCTGAGAGGCGGACCCTGGGGGTGAGTCCCAGTTAGCTAATTATCTCTGCATGGACTTCAGCAGTGTCCGGCGCTCGGCCAAAGCTGTCCGGCTTGAAAAAATATCCACCTCTGTCTTATCCCAATGATAGATCCAAGCGCTTTAACAGGGGGCAGTCCAAGGGCTTTTTTACAGGTGAAGTTGCACATCTTACAATGCAATCCTGCCCCATGAAACATTCAGCTGATACCATTGTGACAGTCCCAACTTTTCACATCCATTGTAGCGACTGTTTAAACCTCTGTACATGACCGGAAACGCAGCATTGGAACCATTGCTGCCCATCATGTCTCATTGATCCTTCGCAGATGCCCTTGTGACATTCAATTTTTCACAGCTATTAGCCAGGCAACACTGGAACGGGGCCTTCTGCTGACCAGTCGCCTGAGCAAAGATTGCCCCGGGAAGGGCCATGTGGTACAGCGTTTGGTGTTTAAACTCGAGAGAGGTACATCTTTTTAATAAGGGCTGTCTCCCAGCACTAAAAACATTAACGTTAAAGGATGCGATAGCTTTTTCTCTCTTCTAAAAGCATGTAATAGAGCTTCACAGTGCAATATTATTATTAACAGATTTGAGCCCTGAATCAAAACAAGGGCTAAAGCTGCTTCAGAGGCTCCATTTTACAAGCGGGGTTCCGCAACCACTTAAAAATCCTGAATCTTTTAACCTGCCATAATCCAGGGGCACACTGCAGACATGACAACATACACATACAGCCGTGATTCCGACTTCGTCTCTGAAGTGTTCAAATATGGTAAGATATGAGACACTTTGTAATTCGTGTGCACTTTTAGAATTTCTTAATCGATCCCAATATTTGTACATGTAAAGAGTTTAATTTAAATGATATGCCTGTAGTGGACTTGGTGTCAACTTGGTTCAAGATCTGAGTGGTAAAATGACATTACCATTTATTAAAGGAACACGTATTGACAACGCCAACAGTCTGTGCTTTTGTGTAGGCATGGGAATGGCTCTGGCGGTATAAAGTTTGATGGTGAAGGTTTGGACTCAGTGGCAACTTGGTTCAAGATCTCCTAGTTAAAATAACAGTGCAATTTAATAAAGGAACACGCATTGACAAAGCCAACAGTCTGTGCCTTTGTGTAGGCATGGGAACGGTATTGGCGGCATGAAGTTTGATGGTGATGGTTGTTTAAAGTGAGCTCAAACTTATAGGGGGTCTGCTACATCTCCATGTATACAGTACATCGGGAGTCTTATCAGTTTTATATTAAAAGGTAAACTGTATCCTTAATCTGCAGCCATTTACTCCCCCCGCCCCCTCCATTACTTTAACAATGATTTTTTCTGGTTATATTAAATGTATTGGGGTTCACCACATGGCCCCCTGTTTCCACTGTGGGCCCAGAGGGGCAGAGTCACACTCTGGCGTCATAACCGCATCACTCTGCACAACCATAGATTAATTGTCCTTGTCTTCAGAGCTCACTTCGCTCGTAGATGCTCACCCAGGCTCTATGGCCAAGGGCTGCTCCAGAACCGCATTCTTGGGATTATCAACTTTATATCCAATTGATATAAAATGTATATATTTTTATATACATTTTATATAAAATCGATATCAAATTTGATATAAAATGTATATTGAAATATGTAAAATGTTATCAAAATTTTCGGGGGGCTTATCAAAAATATTGGGGGATTCTCAAATTGATATAAAGTGTATATTACACATTTTGTGTTCTTATCAAATTGATATACAAAATTGTGGGGGCAAGCGACTCAATATTAAAAGGGGGTGGGACTAAGGGCAAAAAGGGGTCATGTCCACCTGTCAAATTTAACATGGTAATGAAAGGGGGCTCCATGTACTACTAATATGTCCTCCCCTTTCTTTTCTAGGTGCCTTGCAGCAATAAAGGTCTGATCTCATAACAAGTGGTAAACTCTGGGAGCCACATGTCCATTGGACCTCTAGCTTATCACTGGGCGAGGACCGGATGCTATGGGGCTCATTATTACCCGGTCTGGAAAAAATGCCGGAATAAATGCTGGTAATTCCGGCACTGCCATTTTTTCAGACTAGGGAAAAACAAGTTTGCTGGTAGAGGCAGTGATCTACTGGCAGGCCTTACTTGCCGGTAGTTCAGGCCCCTAACTGCAAATAAAAACCGAAATCACTGGCACCGGTGCTAACGGTGCTGACAATTCAGGCAATCCCATCCCATTGAGTCTAGTGGGACTCCATGGAATGGGAATTTACTGGCGTCTCCGCCGCCTGTAATATCCCAGTAATACCGGGATAAAAGGCGGCAGAGACGGTAGGGGCAGCTTCCCGGTATCCTGCCAGAATTACCGGCGGGATACCAGGAAACTTGCAATGAGCCCCTTTGTGAGCCCCAATGAGCCCTTTCAGAGTGACAGAATCGAAGATGTCAATAACGAAAATATGCATTATCTGTGAGGTTAAATTTAGCCTATCTTGGCTTTGTCTCCATTCACTCACCTTCAAATAGATCTCCACTTGTTTTCTTTCTACTCTTGACCGAGGTGTCCCATAGTGGCGGCCTTCCAGAATTTAAGTCCTGGATACCCACTAATGAGTCCTCCTAGGGATCTCCAAAATTATGTTGAAAACAGACCACTACAAGTAGTGCCAGACTGTTTGCTTGCAGCACCGACTTTGGGGAGCTAGCTGTTTGTTAGGCTCATTCCGAATCACTGAGATACTGTTTGGAGCCATAAGCAGATTTCTCATCTGCAGCTCCCTTGCATGAGACCATTCTATGGCTGATAAGAGTACCACATTGCATACCAGGAAGACAACGTGATAGTGGTGAAAGTCAGAAATTGTAAAGACCCCCCCCCCACCCCTCTTTCTTTTACCACTTTAATCTTCCTTTGGGTAATCCTGTATTGTTTCCCTTGTCAAAGGAAAAGTATTAGTAAATAGTCCAGTTGTCTGAAAAAGTGGAATGCAAGAATAATGACAACCAACTTAGTGGTTAGAAGACTTAGGGTGCTAGTATCTTTTTGAAGACTTCTGTCCTGCTCTACCAGCTTAGAAAGAGGGGGCCAGTCACTTCTTGTCATCGTTAAGCTTACCATAATGTGTTTGCAAGGTCCTCTCAGGATACTTGAGTGAATTTTGGTTCCACTCTGTCTTGGATTTATTTAGTGAGGAGTCTGCTACATCAGTGTACCCATTTATAGTGTGTAAGATGGACAGTACAGATGTGACAGAAATTCACTACATATAGGAAAACCAAAACCTCATTGGTGTACGCCAGTAGCTTCTCTTAGATGCATTCCAGCTTGATTCCATAAAATTTGGTGTCTTTCCTAGTGGCACACAAGAAGTGATCTAACCCCAATAGAAAGAAGGGGATAGATACTCTTGTCTCATTCCACACGGTGGCCGTAAGTGTCCAATTAAACAAAAACGATGCTCAGGGTTCTACATAAAGGGCCTTGATCTACTACTGAAAGAATCTCTAAAGCCAACAGCATCCATGGCCCTGAACATGAAGTTTCAGGAGACTCTATCAAAGGTCTTCTCTGTGTATAAGGCCATCATGACTTGTAATATTCCTGTCTTTGTCGTTCACAGTCACTTCACGCACTGGTCTGCCGAGGGCATTGTTAGGGGGAATTCTCATTTATGGCTAATTTCCCTTACCTAGTGAGTCCCTCAGCAGCTTTGCTGGATTTCTGGGGTTTATTTTAAGTGTGAACCTTTTTCACACTCTTACATTGTACTTTTTGTGCTCATGGGCTATGGAGTGTCACCAACTCCCAAGGCATCATCTTTTTACTTATGTGTCACACAGCACCTTCAGTGCAGTGACACAGGGTTGTCTTTGAGACTTCACCCTTACCTAACTTCTTACCTATCCTCACGTTAGCAGCTTCACCAGGCCACGTCATGCTCCCATCCAATCATCTCTGATCCGGACTGCACCCGCCTTCACTCATTGGAGTCAACCATGCACATCACACACCAGAAACCAGAGACTAGCAATCAGACTCCTCCTTGGGACGCGCCACCAGGGCCCTTACCCAAACTCCAAACTCCCACGACCAGCCATTGACCTCACTCTAACACACATCCCTAACCCAGCACTGGACACAAACTTAAACCCATCACCACCTCTGACTTCAGGCCATACCAAGGCAAGTAATAAGAAACTCATTGGTGCTCTGATCAATGCCCGATCCCTCTCGGCTCATGCCCTTGTTATTGCTGATATGATTACTTCTGGTAATCTAGACTTCCTGGCTATCACCGAAACCTGGTTACATATTGCATCCGGTCCTGCTCTCTCCCTTGCAGTTGCAGACAATTATTCCATCATTAGGCAAGACAGGGACTCCAATCAATCCAAGGGTGGAGGAATAGCTGTCCTCTTCAAAAGTTCACTTGAATTTCGGATAATGCCTATCATGCAGATGCCATCTGCTGAACTCCTGTCTTTTAAGCTACCCAACCAAACTATTACAGCGCATCTCATATATAGGCCCCCTGGGCCCATCACCTCATTTATTGAGGATTTATCTTCCATTCTTGCCTCTAGCACCAAGCCCTACTCGCAAATCCTCCTACTTGGTGACTTTAATTTAGGCTACCAAGATACGAATGATCCCAAAGCGACTGACCTCCTAAACACTCTAACTGACTTTGGACCCACCCAACACATCAAAGATCCCACTCATATCAAAGGTTGCACGCTCGATTGGGTTGCAGACCTAAACTGCAAGCTTAACTTGATCTCTGTGAGCCCTTGCCTGTGGTCAGACCACTACAAAATAACCTTTGCTATCAATTCTAGCCCTCAAATTTGCAAACCCAATCGAGCCCCTGCCATTCAAACTCTCAATATGGAGGACATCTCGACCGAGAAACTCCTTCCTATTATCATCCCTCTATTAAACACCTCTCTGACCACCAGCTCAGACCCTACAGTCTTGGTGGATATTTACAACCAGGCCATGCTCAAAGCCCTCGATACTATTGCACTGCTCAAATTGCGTAAACAGAAACCTTGTTCTCATTTGAACTCCTGGTTCACTCCCCATCTCAGAGACGTACGCAAAGAAAAAAGAAAAGCTGTGTCCCTTTGGAAAAATATACCTTCCATTGTCAACAAAAACAACCTAACCATGGCAACCTCCACCTACAAAGCTGCTATTCTTGCAGCCAAAAAAGATGTCTACAACAAACACATTACGCAGGCTCAATCAAACACGAAGGAACTCTTTAAGATCCTCAAGGAACTAAAGTCCCTGTTGCCCTCTTGGTGACTTGCTCCCCTGACGCTGCCTGGTGCTCGAATATTCGAAAAGCACTGTTAGATAAAATTGCCTTATTGCAAGTGAAAATTAATGCTAAAAAGAACATCCGAGCCGATCTTACCTTGAACTCACCTCCACCTGACCCCCCAGCCCCCACACGCCCTCTAAAACCTTTCAGCTTCTCTCCGCTATCCATTGAGGAAGTGGAAAATATTATCAAAAAGCTTAAACCCTCAAACTATCAAGGCGACTCCTGTCCTGCACCTATCATCAAGGAAGCTGCGCATGACCTTGCACCATTTATCACTACTTTTATAAATGCCTCTTTTAGATTGGGCATTGTCCCAGATAACCTCAAGGATGCTTGGGTTATCCAATTAATCAAAAAACCTTCCCTCGACCCTAGCAACCCTGCCAATTATAGGCCTATCACTACGGTACCATACCTACTAAAAATCTTGGACCGCGCCGCATACCTGCAAATACAGGACTATCTTGAATCAAACCAATTACTTGGTCTTCGTCAATCTGGCTTCCATCCTAGACATGGCACAGAAACTGCCCTGATTGACTTAAAAACACAAATTGACGACCTAAAAGATAAGGGCAAGTTGGCACTCCTCCTCTTGCTCGATCTGTCAGCAGCATTCGACTTGGTCGATCATAAAATTCTTAGCCACCTTCTCAAAATTGCTGTGCACTTCTCGGACTCAGCATCGTCTTGGATCAGTTCCTTTTTAGCTAACAGAACCATGAGGGTTTTTTCTCCTCTAACCTCAGCAGAACCTGCACCAGTCCCTGTGGAGTCCCCCAAGGATCTTGGGTCTCTCCCACACTATGCAATGTGTTTACCAAGCCTCTCTTTGACATACTTGACTATCTCGGTGTCTCATTCACCAACTATGCTGATGACACCCAGATACTCATCCCTATCTCTGGTGACTTTGCTCTTGACGCAAAGGCACTTAATGATGTCTACCTAATCATCCAGGCTCTGCCTCAATGATGAGAAAACGGAGCTACTCATCCTAGGAACGCACTCCAAATTAGCCAAACTTGACCCAGCATACAAATCATTCACCATAGATGGCAACATAATCAAAGTGTCGAATGTAGCTAAAACTCTAGTCATTTATCTCAACGCAACTCTATCGCTAACCAGACAAACCAATGCGGTAGCGTCCGTGTCGGCCTATACTTGTAAACTCATCACAGCCTACAGACCCTTCCTGAACACTGAGAACTGCATCATCTTAGCCAGAACACTAATCATGGGAAAAATAGACTATTGCAACGCCCTCTACCTAGGGACTAGCCAAAAAAATATTGACAAGTTACACAAAACAATGGGCCTCATTACAACCTTGGCGTTAAGGGGTTAACGGCGTCGTAAAAGGCTGCGGCGCCGTTAAACCCTTAACGCCGGATTCACACTTTAACGCCTGCTTTTTGCAGGCGTTAAAGTCCAACCCGCTAAGGGACCTTGGTGCTAATTACGGCACCGTAATTTACGGTGCCGTAATTAGCGCCTTCCCCATTCCCATTGAGCCCTATGGGCCAAAAATGGGAATGGGGAAGGGGCCATGGTGAATGGGGATTTACCGCCCCGCCAACCTTCGAATGGGGCGGTAAATCCACCATCCACCATGGCGGAATCCGGCATGGACCATGGTGCTAATAGCACCATGGTCCAACGCCAGGGTTGTAATGAGGCACAATGCCATCAGGGCAACCTTCAACATCCCTAGAAGATCTCCCATTTCTGACATCAGATGTAACCTTCACTGGCTCCCTGTCGCGCAGCGAATATCGCTCAAACCTTAGCCTTAACTTACAAGGCTCAGAATAACCTGGCACCAGCTTATCTGACAGCTGGTTCTCACAGCATGTCACGCACAGACCGCTGGGATCAGCCTATTTTAACACACTCTCTATACCCAGATTCAAGCTACAGTCTGCTGGGGGATCTAGCTTCCCAGCCTTGCAGCTAAACTTTGTAACACCACCCCCTTCACACTCCGATCAGAACCCATGTTCCACTCCTTCAAAACCAAAACCAAATTCTGGCTTCACAAGCTTGATGAGCCTACTTCACTCCCATTATAGGCACTCTCCGTAGTACACCAGCACTTCTTTCCCTGGTCTAACTCTCATGTTCTATTTATTCTCTCTCTCATTTTCAGCCTTTACTTTAGCTTCTAGTACCTGTTTTACATTTCTGGAGTTATTATGTGTAACCTGCTCCGCTATGTCACTAGTTGTACCATTGTAAGTTTCATTGTTTCTTCTATGTAAGACTGTTCCCCTAGGGGAACAGGTTATGCTTGTCTGTAACCACCTTCTTGTAACTACGTGCCCAGATGCCTCAGGGCAAAGCTGCGCGCTACAAATAAATAAATACAAATACAAATACTCAATTTTCTGGGTCTGACTACTGTTCCCCAGAAACAGGTAAAGTTACCATTAACTTTATATAGTCACTTTTAAATTACAGACCCAGTACACCCCATCTTACATGGAGTACTGCAAAGGGTTAAATCCTATTCCTTTTTGTCTGTCTCTCTTGGGGCCTGTTTCGTTCCCTTAACACTAAGACTTGGCTGGTGGCAGTGGTATCTACCCTAACTTTTCTACCGCGATTATACTATATAAATGTGGTACTGTTTTAGGCTGTTTTATTAGCCTCGAACATAAACCCGCTTGACCAAATACATTTTCTTTTGGCTCCGGTCGGGTTTAGTCGCCATTTCTTTTTGTTAACATCCTTCTTGTGTTTTTCTTTTCGCGACAAACCAGGTTTGCCTTCTTTGTTCGCCGTCCTTTGGCGGGCTTCTGTGAAGAAGCCCTCCTTTGGCGTCTGGGTGTCTAGGTGGGCTGAATGTGAGGGAGGGGTTTAGTAACCCCCCCGCACAGGGTCTCCTTGGAGACCCAAGTCGCACTTTGTGTCCATTGGCTGAGGTGGTTGTCCGGGCTGGACAAACCCCCCTGCTGTGTGATTGACAGCCAGGCTGTGTGAATGGGGGATTTTGGCAGAAAAGGCAGGACTCTTGGGCTGGAAGTCAGAGTCGCCACTGGAACTACAAGAACTGAAGAGAAGCGGAGAAGACGACGGCTGCTGCAACTCCCGAGTCCCGGTGAAGCCCTGCTGCAGTCCTGAGCTATCTACCCTTCAACGGCAAAGAAGATCCAGTCCGGAGTCTTCTTCCCTTGAGCATGGTGGGATCAACCAGCTCACATTTCTACAGCCAGAGAATCCTCTCCTGGCTCGAAATCGCTGCACGAAGCTGTAGTGGTCCGGATAGCCATCAGAAGAGCCCTTGCATGTTTTAAAGGAACACACCTTTTATTCACTGTTGCTTTGCTGCTGCTGGCCTCATCCCTGGGTAGTGCAGATCGCTCCAGACGTCGTCCTTCTTGTCCCCACGACTGAAGCTTCAGGAACCATGAGTCTGCAGGAACTACCAGGAACAACTGCCGTGGCACCAGCATTCTTCATTCGAATAAGGTACCGTGTCCATTTGGTCGTTCTCTACCTCTGACCTTGAGGAATCGGGGTGAACCGTTTTCCTTACCGAAGGCTTGTCCTTTCTTCCTTCCCTCTTATAACTTTTGCCTCCCTTTGACAATATCCAAGTACTCCTGGCAACATTAATCTCGAACTGTTCTAATCGTGTGATCCTCGACAACAGAGCCCTGCTCCATTTGACACTGGCGCAGGCCTATTGACTTTATCTGTCTCTTAGAATACGTTTGAGTCACAGTAATTGTAGTCCTTTGTGTAATCCCTATTACTGCTCATTTGCTCTTGAGATAAGTCTACTGCTCCGCTACTGCTACCACTATAACTGTGTAGTACAGGCTTGTACCAAAGGTGAAATTGTACTACCACTTGTGGACTTAATTGTCTGTAGTGTTCCCTAAGGGTACTGCAGAGGATTCTGCCTAACAGGCATGCCTTCTGCAGATAATGTGACTAGGAGGGTCCCAGGTTCTATTGAGAGGCTATTCGCCAGCACCCTGCCATACATTTTGTAGTCCTGTTAGTAAGAGAAATGAGCCTGTACGTCATAAACTTGAATTAGGAATAATTTTACTTTGAGCACCCTTCAGCATCATGTGGACCAAGTGTAGGGGTTGGAAAGACAAAAAAGACATCCAATTGGGGACCCAACATGTCTTGAAAGGTCTTATCAAATTCAGACATCATCCGGTCTGTTTTCTGGTTTTATTAGGTTTCATTCCCCTGATAGGTCTGCCAATTTCAATCACTGTGATTGGGCCTCTGAAACCTGAACCAACCTCTTTTGTAATGGCAATTGTCACTTCCTTAAAAAAATTCAGAATTTGAGCAGCAGAGGGCAGCGACTGGCAAAATTCCCTCAATTATTTAATATCGCCCAGTACTTGAGTATCTGGCGTTCCAGTATTTTAGGCAACTGGATAGGATGTTGCCTCATGCCCATCATCCCCATGTGCTTCCTTACCTTGTTGTTACGAAATAGCTAACCCACCCACTGGTGCTGAATGCATTGTTTTCATATGCCTGTATTTGCAGTCCCTTCTGATATGGTAGGTATATTGAGGAAACAAATTATACTCATCGCTGGTTATCTCCTTTTAAAAAGCATTTGTCTGTTACTTTTCATAGATTTGTACCAAAATTGCATCCTTCACTGTGGACATACAAGCAACCCATTTAGTGCCATGGGTTGTATCCATAGACTCGTGAAATTTGCAGAATTCCAGAAGAGCCTCCAAACATCTTAAAATATATGTGTGGGTGAAGTATGGAATCTGTGTTCAAATGCTATCTCAAAGGAGGAGACTTTGGCTTTAGGACACTGATCTGTAATGTAACTTCTGCATGGTTTGAAACAGAGATTGAGTGAATTTCTGAGCTACGTTTCCTGTATATTGTGCAATACTGAAATACACTCAATTCACAATGTGTTGCACATGGAGCGGAATGAATGGAAAGAAAGTTTAAAACGATCAACCAGCTGATTTGAAGAAGAAAGCTGATTGGATGCGGGAGGATTCCAAAAGTGAGTCACTTACAAGGTTGACATTTCCCAGACACTACCTGATCACTACCTAAGTCTAGGGTCTGAGCCATAGTTTCTTTCTAAAAGTGGGGATAATCCTGGTTTGGGCCATAGCCCAAAACACTGTTAACTGGCCCTTTAAACGCACACAACATTAGTATATAAGAGTCTGTCTTCCAGGGCACCTGCACCAGTCAGCGTGACCCTAGGACCCTGTGCAGATGATGACAGATATGCGGATGATGCCACTAGTAGTTCCACAAACTGGACCAGAAGCCTGGCTTGAGACATGCATCTCTGATAGTATCATTTCTACCTTCTGACATTTACAATACTTCATTGTTTTTAATCTTCTTGTTGGGTGCTTTAGGCCATTTGCATTCAGGGAGAGCACTATAAAGTCCCTATTAGCAGTAATTGTAATTGTTTATTTGTAAAGCACTTATACATAGGTGAAGTGCTTCAAAGCGATTCAAGGCGGCAAGGGAATACAGTAGTCATTCTTGGGTCTTGAAGTTTCCGAATGATTTAACATAAATAACTAGCATACTAGGCCTTATGCAGTTCTACTAGTTCAAGTGCACGGCAGGAGAAAAGGAGAGAAGGGGAGGGGCATGCAATCACTAAACTGCCGTACTAGACCTAGCAACGTGTCAGATAGTCCAAGTCCATGACAAGAGTGGGAAGAGACAGATGGGGGTGGAGGGGAGAAAGGGACATACAGAACAATGAACTACCATACTGGCCTGGCAACAATCGGATTGATTGATGATTGGTCAACTCTAATGCACCAATGCACAATGTTTACGGCGCAACCACCACGCTAGGGTGGAGAACAAGAGGAGGACAGGACAAACAATCTTGCTAGACCTAGTGCATTCAAGGTTGCGCAGACAGGAAGTACGAGGGAGGGGGGAAGGGGAACAAGTGCACCCAGTCCATCAGGGGCATGGGTTAAGTGCAGAGAGGTTGCCCCTCTCATGGAATGTATTCTGAGTGCAGTAGTGCCAGGCATGTGCAAAGGCCCAGAGGCAAGTGTAGGACTAGCGGGGGAGCCTGGGACCTGTGAGGTTCTGGAGGTGCACCAGGTGACCAGCTAGTGACAAAGTTGGGGAGGATAAAGGAGGAGGGAAGTAGGAGAGAAGAGAAAGGCAGATAGCAGGGAATAGGCAGAAAGAGGAGGAGAAGAGGACGGTCTTGAGCAGTTTCCAGAACATGAGGAGGTCCGGCTCAAGACAGAGGGAGGCAGGGAGGCTGTTCCAGAGGGAGGCACCTGCAGAGGATAAGGATCTATGCCGAAATCTCTGTTTGGAGACACAGCTTACCCGCAGAGAGTTGGAGGAGGCCGAGCGGAGGGGTCTAGAAGGAGATTATTTTGGAAGAGAACGTTGTAGATAGTGTGGGCCCTAGCCCCAGAAGGCCTTGTGGACTATGCAGAGGGACTTGAACTTGATCCTTCCAGCCATGGGGAACCAGTGGAGGGATTTCAGCACCAGAGAGATGTGTTCCCTGGGCTTGAGGCCAAGGATAAGTCTTGTGGTTCTGTTCTGGATAGTGTAAGGAACTCATAATGGCAGCAGTAAAGACTGACACAAGTGATCAGAGATCAAGGGTGTTTATTAAACTGTAAATGCAGGGTAGAAAAACACCTAACCTAAATCTAAGATGGAAGCAAGCATCGACCATCAAATGAAAATAAGGCATTCCTTGTTGCGTCGTGTCAAAATAAAAGGGCCTATACTAAGAAAAATCTATTGCCAATGCTTACTCTAAATACAAAAAGTGGTGTGGGATAATGTTCTCAATAAAGAAAGAAGTGTTCACAAATAATAAGTCAGGATGTGATTGTCGGGGGTCTCCATTCTCCACGTTTTGAGCACGGGACGAGGTGGATCCCCTGAGCACAGCACACACTCGAGCCTTCCCAGCACCAGTCAACAGTTCCTTTTCAGCTATCCGGGTCTTCAATGGTTGTCTCTTTTCAATTAACGTCTCTCGCCTTTGAGGGCCTGATACCTTCAATAAACAAACACAAAGTTCCTGTCAATTTATATTTTGGGTGTCAGCCTTACCCCTGGGTCCCGCTCTTCTGGCCGCAGACGCCTCTCCAGTCGTATTCCACAAAACAACTAAACAGTTCCTTTTCTAGATGAACTCTGGGTTATTTCACCCCTAGATCTCCCTCGGCCGAGCTGGGACCCAAATGACAAGGGGGACAATTCACTTCCCCTGGTCTTGCATTCACAAATCTTTCTTTTTAAACAGCTCTTCAGGCTTTGTCCCTGGTTGTCGGCTTCCCTCTGCTGGGTTCACTCTCACCAACTTTTACAAACAGTTCACTGTGGGACTTTAGACTTTGCCCCTTCTCGTTGGCATCCCTCTGCCAGGTTCACTCTTGCAACCCTTTATGAAACAGAGTTCATATACTGATTTCACCATGTGGGATTCAGTTCCCTTCTTCACAATCATCTGTCGGTCAAAGACTTTTGACACTACAGAGGATTTTACAAGACCCCTGTATGACCACATTGAGCTCTCTTCCGAAGGCCTTCTGGTTACGGTAGTCTCTACCATCGGGTAATCGCCAAGAGTTTCCTGCGGGAGCACCCACATGGTGCCGGACACCTCTGTTGCAGGCTTTTCCCCCTTTTATCATTAGTGTCTTTAAATCTTTCAAAGTTCAAATCAGCTGTTCACTATTTTCCGTTCAACACAGTTTGGTTTCTTATCGACTCTCCCCTCGACTCACCGGCTGTGATGAATTGCTTGGCCTTCCTCCCCTTTGGAGTCAAGGTTGGTACCACCGAGACAAGCGTCTCTCCCGGGCTTGCTAATCAGCAGAGGAGGGTCTTGTGTACCATGTGCATCTACTGCAACACACGTTGGCTTTTGTTTGCAGCCTTAAGTTTCCATCTGCTGAGGTTTAACGGGCCTGGATCGGAACGGGCAAGATCGCTTCTCTCCTTGTCACCCTCTCGGTATTCGCTGTCTTTAGTCTCCTCTTGAACTACTGTGCTGAGTTAGCTATCACGGCGTGCGGTCTGCCATGCTCGTCCTGTGCTCTTGTGCTTCACCTTTAATCCCTGTGGGGAAGGGAAAGCCGTGGGGGGGTGTCTGTCTGTCTGTTTGTCTGTCTGTCTGTCTGTCTGTCTGTCTGTGTGTGTGTGTCTGTGTGTTAGTTATATATTCTGGTTAATTGCCTGGCCGTGCCTGACCTTGGGTTGGGACATGTCAGGTAAACAGTTTTATTATTAGTCCATTGTCTTCCATGGGGTACAAACATGTTTGTGTCAAAAGGCAGGGTTTTGTCCTGAGAAATTATATTCTTCGTCTTAGGGGAGTTGGGTATTCAGAAAGGTGAGATGGGTAGGGTTTGTGAAGCAAACGGAAATGACCGGGATTCTACTCATTAAATAAACAAGGTGGATTTTGGGGATGGTACTGTTTTATCTGAACAGGTTGGGAGTGCAGGAAATAATAATCAAAGGACCGGATAAGGAATGACCGGGAGTATTCGGGTAGGCAACAGAAAACCAAGGATTCTGGGAATTGTGGCTTTTGATGGTAACAGAGTTTGGGCTCCTAGTTGGTTTACCAGAGGTGTAGGGGTGGTTGGATTTTATTAACAGGGCTTTGGGTGGAAGGGAGGTAGATGTGGAATACCCCCAAAAAATCTCAGGGACTTCGTCCTCCTCTCCTTCTTCCGCAATGTAGTATCACGTCTCAACTGGGGTATTTCCCTGAGCATAAACCTGGGTTCCCCTAACCAGGTGATCCTCCCTCGCTCGTCCACCCCAGGGTTGGTATCTGAGAGCGCCAGCCCTCCCTTGGCCAACTGAATAAGGGATCGCAGAGGTTTACAATAGGTTGAAGCGGTCGGAGAGTAGAAGTAGGAAGAATGAGAAAGAGACTGTTGCAGTAGTCCACTCTAGAGAGAACCACGGCTCTGGGGACGATGAGCCTCTGAGGGAATGACATTTAAGTGTTAAAAGGGGAGGGAACAGTCTATTTCCATGCCATCCAAGATCGACGCCTTCAGATGATTGTCATGTCACACAGTAACTAAAGACTGCTAATTGTTAAAGGAAAATGCTTGAATAAACGTGGTCTTCGGCAATGCCAGCAATCCCAATATCAGCTTCTCCACAGACTATGCAATCCTCTCCTTCAATGACTTCAATGACTCCCACAAGATGAATATCCCATCATTTATATTGCCCATTTCTATTCTTCAATTCCCTGAGCGCCCTTAAGAGTGGAAGGATTTTTTGTAACTGCTAGACTGAACGTCTGCCAGTTTTTATGGCATTCATTTACTTTGATTTAATTACTAGAGTCTGTTGATTATAAACAGGCAAATTCTCATTTAAGTATCGTAAAATTCACCTGTGTTGACTACTTGATACCTGAAATTGCAGCGATTTCTTAAACTAGACTCTCTAGGGTAATTTTCTTCTTGCACTCTTGGAATCAGGCCCCACAGGTATATCCAACTTGAGAATAGGAGGAGAATGCCACCGGCCCAAAACATGGTGAAATCTGAGTCAAATATAACAAATATAATAATTATAGTAATGATAATAATAATTCTAAAAGCAATTTGTTAGGGAGAATTCTCCTTCTAGGGCTAATTTCCCCTCACCTAGTGAGTCCCCCAGCAGCTTTGCTGGATTTCTGTGGAGTTTATTTTTCCATCTGGTAAGAGTGTACATCCTTTTTCCACTCTTACATGTGTTTTGACCTATGTGTTTTTACTCATTGTGTGATCTTGGGCACTGGAGCACACCACTCCAGGTGCCCCTGTTCTTGTACGGGTTACACAGCACCTTTAGTGTAGTAACCCAGGGTTGTCTTTAAGACTTCCCTCTGACTCCATTTTGCTGGGGCTGACTACTGTCCCCCAGAAAAAGGTAAAGTTGCCATTTACTTTACATAGTCATTTTTACCACAGACCCAGTACACCCCATCTTACATGGAGTACTGGAAAGGGCTAAACTGTACCCCTTTTCTGTCTGTACCTCCCTGAGCATTGTTTTGCTCTTTTAACATTTAGACTTGGCTGGTGGCAGTGGTATCTACCCTAACCTTTCTACCGCGATTATATTAGATAAACGTGGTACTTACTCTTCTTGGCTATTATATTAGCCTCGAACATAAACCCACTTGACCAAATCATCTTTCTTTTGGCTCCGGTTGGGTTTATTCGCCATTTCTTTTTGTTAAAGTCCTTCTTGTGTTTTACTTTGCGTGGCAAACTAGGTTTGCCTTCTTTGTTCACCGTCTTTTGGCGGGCTTCTGCAGAGAAAGCCTCCTCTTGGCGCCTGGGTGTCTAGGTAGACTGAATGTGGGGAAGGGGTGTAGTCACCCCCTGCACAGGGTATCCTAGGAAACCCAAGTCGCACTTTGCCATGATTGGCTGAGGTGGTTGTCCCAGCTGGACAACCCCGCTGCTGCGTGATTGACAGCCAGGCTGTGTGAATGGGGGTTTTGCACATAAAAGGCCGGTCTCTTGGGCTTGAAGTCAGAGTCGCCTTTGGAACTAGAAGGAACCGAAGAGAAGCGGAGAGAACGACGGCTGCTGCAACTACCCTGTCCCGGTGAAACCCTGCTGCAGTCCGGAGCTATCTACCCTTCGACGACTAAGAGAAGATTCAGTCTGCAGTCTTCTTCCCTTGAGCCTGGTGGGGATAACCAGCTCATCTTCTTCAGCCAGAGATCTCCGCCGTGGTCGAAATCGCTGCACACTGCTGTAGTGGTCCGGAAAGCCACTTGCTGAGCCTCTCCTGTTTTTAAGGAGCACACGTTTTCGTTGTCGCTGCTGCCGGCTTCATCCCTGTGTGGTGCAGACCCCCTTCAGATGTCCTCCTTCACAACGAAGCTCCAGGAATCGTGGGTCTGCGGGAAACCAACAGGAACAACTGCCAGGGCACCAGCTGCATCGTGGAAATAAGGTACTGTGTTCTACTCGAGGAAACTAGATGAATCCCTTTTCTTCATCTTCAAAGCTCGTCCTTGTCTTCCCTCCTTCTTATAACTTTTGCTTCAGAACATTTGACAACATCCAAGTACTTTTGGGCTACGCTGAATCGTGAACTGTCTAACGGTGTAATCTTCGGCACAGGTCTCCGGTGTCACCTAAACCTGGCTCTGACGCTTTGACTTTTGAACTCCTGTTTCTGAGTGTTTCTCGATACTGCCTGCATAACCTAAATATTGCCTGTGATTTTTGCCTCCAACTCCCTCTGGGTATCTCAGGTGCTAAGTGTGTTTTTGCCCCGGTAGCATTTCATGTCACAGATACGCGTTTGTTTAGTAGACCAAACTGTCAAAAAGTGATCGCAATCGTATTCACGGTAACGTGTTTTGTTCAGAACACCGGTTCATTCAAACACAGGGTACTTACCTTGAGACTTACTGTACAAAGTGAATTGGTTAGTTGTATATTTAACGTGTGGTTTTTATTGAAGTTTAATAGAAGTGTTGTGTTTATAACGAATGGTTAAAAAATAAATGTACTTATATTTTTCTACCTGAAACCTTGAGTCAGTGTTTGTTTGAGTCACAGTCATTGTGGTCCCTTTGTGTAATCTCTGCTACTGCTCATATACTCTTGAGATAGGCCTGGCTGCTCTGCTACTGCTACCACTATAACTTAGTAGTACAGGCTTGTACCAAAGGTAAACTTGTATTGCCACCTGTAGTCTTAATTTTGTGTAGTGGTCCCTAAGGGCACTGTACAGGATTCTGCCTAACACAATTGTAATTTGAAAATAGATTGGGGTTCACCTTAAAGTTGGCTTTCTGAATCGTGATATAGGTGGGATTTAGTGACCCTTTCTAACAATCCTTACAGTAAGGGTAGCTGGATGCCCAGTTCCATGGTCAGCCTGCTAGACACAAGTTGTCAATTAGAGCCCCCAGTAGGGTAGGAGTACATAAGTAGGGAGGATAATCAGAACTCTCTTTGAGGCTGCAATAGTAGAGCCTGCACCTCCATATAGGGATGCGCCACTGGGCCTGTTCTCAGTAAATTGCAACTTTACTCCTTTGTTCTACTTACTCCTACGTCCTGTCCCCTTTCCGCCATACTTTTGGGACATTCCATCCAGTGGGATGGGACCGGAGCACTTTTTGTAAAAAAAAAAGCTTCAAATTGAAAAATGTGTCCTTCTCTTTTTATGCGGGGTACCGCAAGTGGCTGTAACCCTGCCTCCCATGGCTCTGCCCGCGCTTCGCTCTTCAGTCCTTTTTTCCACGCGGTTGGGGCTGGACCACTTGCATCACCGGGAAGACCTTTTTCTTTCCCGTTGTCCGTCACTCCTCCGGTTTTGCGGTTGCGTAGTCCTCCGTCTATGCCGGATCGTTTGTGATTTGTCGCTTGTTCCTCTTGCAAACGTTGCTTCGCTAGGGCGGATCCCCATTCTCTCTGCTTGGAGTGTCTGGGACCGGATCACCGTAGGGGACTCGTGTTTCTACTGCGATTCCCTTTCGGTCCGGGCAATTCAACGCCGTCTTCATCGGTGGTAGGAGATCTTCCAGAGGGTTCCTCCATCGCATTTTCAACACTTCATCGACGTAAAGAAAAGATTCCCGGTAAGTTCCTTACTTTTCAGGGCACCCCGGCTGGGGGACTCCTTCCCGGGGTCCTCCAGGTCTGGCTGGGGCTTCAAAAGCTCTGCTACCAGGTTTTCTCCTGAGGTGCCTCGCAGGCCTAATAGGCATACCAGGGTTTTTTCTGAGGGTTCCCACAAGGGGCCTGCCGATACTGGATCACGATCCGAGGTTCACCAATCAGGTGCTAATAGCCAGCCTAGTCGTGCTCAGGTGTTGGGTACCGGAGTTCGCTCCGAGGTCTCCTTGTTTGGAGCTTCCCACACAGACACATGGGTGCATCCTGAGGCCTCCGTTGAGGCTTTCTGTACCCAACCACGGTTCGAGGCCCCTCTCGGGGGAGCTATAAAGACCGGACTCTGTTCCGAGGTTCCTCTTATCGAGGCTAAGGTGTGTACCGACAGAACTGAGAGACCTGTTAAGGTCCTGTCTGTGAGGTGGATTCCTCAACTTTCCCCTGCTCGCGGTGTTACCGGTTATGTTGAGGGGGCACAGGGAGAGGTCGCCGACCGTTTCTCTTCTGTTACCAGCTTGGCCGAGGTTCCTCTCTTGGAGACTAACTCAAAGGGTCAGGACAGGATATCCAGTACACATCCCAGGCCCCATAGTACCGGCTCTGCCGAGGATCCTTGTGTCAAGGCTAAAGTTTTGATCAAGTCCCCTGACCGTCTGTGGAGTCACCTGCCTCACCCACACATGTGACGCAGTTCTCATCGGATACTCACCAAATGCGGGCCTTCCCACGTGGTGTAAGGCTGTCATTTTGGATTCTTCCCTCACAACCACGCTATCGACGGCGGGTGCTGGGAGCCTTATTTTTGGTGGACAACCTGGTCCAGGGGACGGTGTGAATCTGTTCCGCCCTTCCTATGACTGGCGTGCTCGGATGCCACTACCGCATATGGTCTTGCTTCCTCCTGCTTCTGCCCCATTGATCCATGTAGACACTGTTGGTGGCGGGCCCTCTTGGCAGCCTTCCTCACTACGTTCGTGGGGGTATGCCCCTCATGAGCGGCCTCTGTCCATCCTGGTTCCTAAAGTTTCAGCAGAGGATGCCTTTTTTGGGAAGTTTCAAACTCTTATGAACTCTGATCCCATGAGGGATTACTTTAAAGGCCTTTTTAGGAAGATCTGCCCTCTGGTGCTGCATACTGCCCCGGCAGTTCCAGTCACGGCACCTGTCGCTCCGGCTTCGGTACCACCTCTAACTCCCGGCCCGCCTCCACCTCTTCCGCCTCTGCCTCTGTTGTCTCCGGTTGACAAGACTCCAGCAGAGCGAGATGTCAATTTGACGCCGGTTACATCGCAACCAGCGGATCCTGACGTTCTGGACGACCCTCAGGCAGACCAGGATAGTGAGGACCAGCCCCACTCGCTCAGAGCATTCCACGACCGGGTTCTGGACATGTCACTCCTTGACATACCAGTACCTGAGGCACCCACTCTGCAGGAAGGGGTGCTTTCGGGGGAACTCACCTTGTCTCCAGAGGAGCGCACCGGCCTGTTCCTTCAGAAGGACGTTCTGGCCGAGGCCCGCAAAGTCTGGTATAAACCCCACACTGGGCTACATATAAATAAGACAAATGATGCCCGTTACAGACTTCACACCTCCGAGGAAGTAGCCTTGACGTCATGTCTTCTCCATTCCTCGACGGTGGTTGCGGCCGCCACTCTGCAATCCAAGCCGGCCTCTGCAACCTCTGCTGCTGCAGCTCAAGTTCTGGCCAAGGAAGACAAGTTGCTCGACTCCTTGGCCAAGAACGTTTTTGCCAACTCGGCGCTGCAACTGCGTCAGGCTAGCACAGAGCTCATTTTGGCGGCGGCGAATATGAGGCTGTAGAGGGACTTGGACTTCCAGGAGTTCATTCCTGGGGACAGGCTCGAAGACTTTAAGGGCGGTTTGTCAGACGCCAGGGTTTTGGCGCAGGATATGCTGGACGTTGCTGCGCACCATGTCGACACCTCAGCTCAAAGCCTCATGTTGGGGGTGGACACCTCTCGTCAAGCTTGGCTTCATGCAATATACTTTTCAAAGGAGGTCCAAGATAAAGTTCTGGACCTGCCTTTTGATGGCAAAGATTTGTTTCATTCTTCAACGGATGACAAGCTTACAAAGACTAAGGCGAGCACGCAAACTGCCAAGTCTCTGTCAGTGCTACTGATGCCCTCAGTCAACGCTCAGAGATCTGGATCCCAGTCTTGGTCCTCCTCTTGCTTCAGAGGGTTCCAGGACCGCAGGTCTCGTAGGACTGATCTGCGAGAGGTAACTCCCATCGGAGACATCAACAAGGTCATTTTTTCTCTCCGTCTTCAGCCTCCTCTTCAGGGACAGGTAGTCTCTCCGCCGAAAAGTCTGCACGAGACTCCGGTGGGAGGACGAATCTCGTCTCATCTGGAGGCATGGCAAACAATCACCGAAGACCGGTGGGTTTTGTCCATCGCTCAGGTGGGCTTCCGCTTGTCCCTACCCCACCCTTCAATCCTCCCTTTCAGCAGTCTGGGACACCCTCCTTCAGAGCCAAGGTCCAGAAGCTTCTAGACCTCGAGGCGGTGGAACCCGTTTCCCTAGTGGAACGAGGGGAGGGCTTCTACTCTCTGTTTACGGTGCCCAAACCCAACCAGGCTGGCCTGCGCACCATTCTAGACCTTTCCCAGTTCAATCTTTCTCTTCCCCAAGAAAAATTAAAGATGATCACGCCGTGCCAAATAAAGTCCTCTCTTCAGAATGACGACTAGTTCAGCATTGTGGACCTTCAGGACGCATATATGCATATCCTGATCTGGAGCCCGCATCGGAAATATCTGCGGTTCTCTATGGGAGAGGACCACATCCAATTCAAAGTGCTCTCTTTTGGTCTCAGCCCAGCGCTGCGTGTCTTCACGAAGATGATGTCGGTCATCGCAGCTTTTCTACGGCTACAGGGTATTCATGTGTATCCATATTTGGACGACTGGTTTCTGCGCAGCCCCTGTCCAGTGAAAGCCTTGAGCAATCTTCAGTCTCTCCTTCAGCTCCTGTTCAGGCTTGGGCTGTCGGTGAACTGGCGGAAATCCTCCATGACAATCTCTCAGGACCTGATTTTCCTGAGTTTCCGTTGGAACACGATCGACTGCAGAGTGTACCTGATTGTGGGCAGGATGGCGGATCTGTTAACCACATGTCAAGTTTTCATTCAATCAGAGAGCATGTCGCCTTAGTGGTTCCAGAGGCTTCTAGGCCTCATGGCCTTGTGCGTGCTTGCTCTTCCCCTTGCTCGTCTCAAAATGTGACTCACTCAGATGGCTCTTCGGAGTTCCTGGCTTCAGGCAGTGAACCGGGATACCAAAATGATTCCGGGCCCACTCTGCATGATGACAGATCTCCTATGGTGGTCATCTTCTGTCGGTGGGTGCTCCTTTTCAGGAGCCCTCCCCTTAAACGACCATTACGACAGACTCCTCCCTTATCGGATGGGGCGCGACAATGGATCATCTTCAGGATTTCGACCTGTGGTCGCCACAGGACAGATAATTTCACATAAATTATCTGGAACTTCTGGCGATTTTTTTGGCGCTCAAAGCCTTCAAACCAGTGATTGTGAACAAAGTGGTCGCCATCCGCACAGACAATGCGGTATCCATGTTTTACATCAACAAGCAGGGGGGTACAAGGTCACCTCCCCTTGTAGATCTAGCCATTCACATTTGGGAATGAGTCATTCAGCACGGTTTGGCTGCTGGCTGTGCACATTCCAGGCCAGCTGAATGTGACTGCAGACTCTCTCAGCCGGTGAGCGGTGGTCAGCAACGAGTGGGAGCTGAACACAGAGATCCTCGCCGACCTTTTTTGCCATTGGGGCACTCAGAAGTGGACCTCTTTGCAAAGTCATCAAACAGGAAACGTCCTCTTTATGCTTCCTGGAACGGGTTCAGAGCTTCTTCCCTGGGGGATGCTCTCGAGATTCCATGGCACAACATGAGGGCCTACGCCTTCCCGCCTCTTCCTCTGATTCACTGGGCGCTATGCAAGCTCAGGAACATGACGAATTGCACTCTCCTATTCATAGCCCCGTGGTGGCCAGCCAGATTCTGGTTTTCAGAGCTACAGCATCTGTCAGTCTGCTCACCGATCAGGCGTCTGCTGATTCCCGACCTGCTTCACCAGAGTGATCAGCAGATGTGGCACCCATCCCCACAATCATTCAGCTTGGTGGCCTGGTGCCAGAGTTCAAATCTTTAGAAAGTTTCAACTTGTCCGCAGATAATATGCATATTATCCACGGGCTAGAAAACCTTCCACGAGGTCTCAGTATAGGAGAAAATGACACAGTTTCTGTCACTAGTGTTTAGCAAAGCAGCTGAACCCCAGATAAGCTACCATTGACACAGTCCTGTCTTTCGTTTCTCATCTGGCAACTTCAGGCGTACATGTCTTGTCTTGTAGGACTTATTTGTCGGCTATCACCGCTTACCTGTCCACGGACTATTGCTCTTTTTATTGACAAACCTGTCATTAAAAGACACTTTGCAGGTCTATTGCATCTTTATCCACCTGTGCGCATCCCGCATCCAAAGTGGGAACTGAATGTGGTCCTCACTGCCTTATGCCATAGACCTTTTGAGCCCATGGCTACGTTGGACTTAAAGTTCCTCTTGTGGAAAATCGGTTTTCTGATTGCGGTGACTTCCGCAAGGCGTGTAAGCGAGCTTCAGCTTTCGTCTGTAGAACATCCATTCCTCACCTTTCACAAGGATAAGGTTGTCCTCCGGACCAATCTTTCTTTCCTTCTAAAGGTGGTATCCAAATTTCATCTGAACCAGTCTATTTCCTTACCCATTTTCTTTCCAGATCTGGCCTCAGATGCCGAGAGGGCATTGCAAATTTGGATGTCAGACGAGCCCTAAAGTTTTATTTGGACAGGACATCTAAACTGAGGAGCGAGCTCTTCCCAGCTGTGAACTTCGGAGACCCGAAAGGAAAACCGGCCTCGAAAGCAACTATCTCCTGATGGATTGCTTCCTGTATCTCGGAGGCGTATACGGTTCAGGGCCTTCAGCCTCCAAAAGGGAATTCATGCCCATCTTGTGCGGGGCAAGGTAGCTACCGTTGCCTTCCAGAAATATGTTCCCAGGGAAACCATTGCCAGAGCAGCTACGTGGGCTTCCACATCAGCTTTTTGTAAGCATTACTGCTTAGACCTGAGCTCCAGAACCGATGCTCAGTTCGGGCAGGCGGTTCTTAAAAACCTCTTTCAGTAAAGGAGTTCCATCCACCCGCTTTCCTGTGAGGAGTGCTTGGTAATCTCCCAAAAGTATGGAGGAAAGGGGATGGGACATAGGAGTATAACAAAGTTACTTACCGTAGTGGCTACCTTACTCCTAGTCCATAGTCCCCGTTCCTCCATACGCCCGCCCGCCGTCCCCTCTAATAAGTATCCTCTATTATTGCTTAAATGGTCTCAGACCTGGCGATAGAAATAGACTGAAGGGCGGGGCAGAGCTAAGGAGGGCGGGTTTACTGCCGCATGCGGTACCCCGCATAAAAATGGAGGACACATTTTTCTATTTGATGCTTTTTTACAAAAAGTGCTACAGTCCTGTCCCACTGGACAGAATGTCCCAAATGTATGGAGGAAAGGGGACTATGGACTAGGAGTAAGGTAGTCACTACGGTGAGTAACTTTATTCTCCCTATCCCTCTAACTTCACTTTTCTGAGTGCAGCCATCCACCCTGCCTCCTAGCATTCACCTCAGTCTTGTCACTAGTAGTCCTGCCTCATGTGCGCTGCCTGCAAAATCCTGCACCACCCCTCTCTTTTGTGCATGCATACTTCTTTGCCTAATAGTTATTGGCAATTAACATCAATGGCCTCCAACCCCCTTAGTCTCCAATGCATGGTCCCCAGGAGTGCAAAGAACCCCTCTGTCACCTACAAATGGGAGCCCTCTTTCTACTCCGGTTTGCAGACCGGCAAACAGCTGTCCGAGCCGCAGCCCAGGATGAGCCCATGTTCTCTTTCGACTCTCTGCTTGAGGACTGGCGTCCCCTCTACTCCATATTCACCATGTCATAGCTTTGCCTGAGTGTCATGAAATGGTGCTGCCATGCTCGTGTACTCTGCCTTTCCAAAAACAATATCAGCCCTCCATGGGGTCAGTCTTCTAGTGACTCTGATACGCAAGGAATTCCCTCTTTTTCTTTTTTAAACTTCAAGTTTTATTAAATTTTTAAATACAGAAGGAAAAAGAAAACACCAAGAGACCCAAAACTGGGCAGCAGTAAAACACAAATCTCAATAATGACCTTCACCCCCCATCCCACGGCTAGGACAATCTCAAAGCACTCACTAAGCGTGTGTCCAATAAAGGATAATACAATAAAACACTTGATTAGCTACAGTTCGTCTCATCAAGCAACTTGATGTACAATCCCGGATGAATCCTCCCGGGGGATGCAGCCCACCACCCTCTGAACCACCGATGTAACAGCAAACCAAAGCGCCTGACACCCCCATATCTAGAACCCTAACCAGGCCATTTCCACCTGAGCACAGCCCCCATGAAGGGCAGCTGTAAGTCTTTCCATCCAGAAAATATATTTAGCTATGGACACTGTGAGAAACCTGAGGCGTCCGCACATCTACTCCCCTCGGGTCCTCTTCTCAGGTGGCCAGGGAAAGGCCATCCCTTTTTGATGCTGACCATCGGGGTGGAGAAGCGAGGGAGGATCACCTGGGGTGGAGTGTCCTTGGTAATTGGGAATGAGATGTTTTCAGGCAGGGGATTGGGAATGAGATGTTCTCAGGCGGGACACAGTATTCTGCATTTCCCCTTTGGAAAGAACCCTCTATCTCAGAGGCAGTTATGGGATGTTGTTATCCATGTCACATGGACCAAGAAAAAGAGAAGAGATGTCAATGCAGATGCACCAGAAATAGAGTGAAAAGGAAAAGAGTTGAAAATAAGATTGGTGCGACCTGATATCCCCCTTTGCCTATTGATGACCAACCTACCCCTCCTACAACCTGTATGGGCTGTTATAAGCCAGTTCCCCTCATTTCCCCACATGTGACACTCTACAGTACTGAGACGAGGAAGAGTAGACTGAGAGTAATGAACACTACACACTTTCACCACTTTAGTACTGTGACGAGGAAGATGCCTATAGAGATTGGTGAAGGTCAGGCATGTACTCTTAATTTTAGCCAGGCAAACACAATTGGAATTTCACACCTGCAACCTGTTGTGGGGTTGCAGGTGTATAAAAGGAGACACAATGTGCATCAAGGGGAAAAACAGGGAGGTCTGTGGGAAGAGGACCAGCAGGGGACCTATTTTCGGAGGAGGCTGCCATGGTGGGACCTTTGGAGGAGCCAGGATGCCGGCCAGAAGCCCAGAAATCCTGTTGAGCCCAAAGCTAATTGGGACATTAGGCTTTGGCAGGAGCAGGAGCATCCATGGAAAGAAACCAGCAGCTGGAGCTGCTGGAATGCCGGAGAGAGCGAGACACTGCCCGCGGCCAGACGGACACAGTGGAGCAACCAGCGAGGGCAAGACAAGCCCCGAACTGCCAGCGGGGTTCGCAGCACCCGGGCCGCCGATCGGCGAGGCTGGAAGGAAGCAACAGGAGCCGCCGAGAAGCAGCACCCGAGACTGGTGAGTGTCGGAAGAGGCACTCCGCAGATGGTGGCGTTTCTGGCGGGTGTCGAAGTGGTAATACTTTACCAGACTAAATGAAAAACCTGAAAATAAACATGCTAGATGCATATTGAATGCCAAACTAAATGGGTCCTTGAAATTAAGCATATTGAATACTTGTTAAACACTGAACTGGATAAAACTTTACAATTTAAGCACATTGAACATTTGGTAAACACTGAGTGGAATGAAATCTCACAATTAAGCTTAGTGAATATAAAATGAAGTCACACTTTTTGGGCAAACGAAATTAATAAAAGACAGTCAACGTGCTCATATGGCAACACTATGTAAGAAAAAGCTAAACTGTGAAAGAGTGTCCTAGAAAGGTAGGGCAGGAGTAAGTCCACCACAAAGTGAACTTTAAAAATAAATGCAGTGTGACAAGGCCCAAAAGACTGGCAAGAGGTGAGTATCATATTCTGTCAGAGCCAGGAGCTATCGAGGAGAGGCCAGAGAACTGTAAATGTCAACCATAAAGACAAGAGGCCAATAAAGAGAGGTTGCGTGACCTGTGATGGTTGGACCGTGTGGTCTAACAACGGCGCCTAGACCAGTGAGCCCTGAACTGTGAGAGCCAAAATACATTGTGGAATAAACCAAGAAGGGGCACTATATTGAACTATAATACTGTGAACTGGAGATATGTAATCTTGACACTTTTTTGTTGAACTTTATCATACTTTTAGAAGGGGAGCTGAGACAAAGCTACGAGATGAACGGGGCTCAGAACTTTGAGTTGAACACTATTTCTGTTGGTTTTGACATGCCTACACATTGGTTAGCTTTAGTTGTGAGGGCAAGCATAGGCTTTGGACACGGACAGACTTTCAAGTTGAAGTCTTTGAAGACTTTCCTTAGCTTATTTCAGATAAGGAAATCCCACCTTAGTATAGGTCAAGTTAGGCCTTCTACCATCCTGATATTTGATTTAATAAAGTATTTTACGTTGAACTTCAAGTCTATTGTCTTGCTTCATGATGCCTTCACAAATGGTGTCAGGGGTGGGATACGGCTCAACCGATACAAGTTGAGGTACCCCTATGTGGTTGATAGTTCAACAAAAGGTAGGGAAGGGCATTAGTGTGAACGTAAGAGCAGGATAGAGTATTGGCAGTAAAGAGGGATATTGCCTTACAGTTAAACCTCCCGCTTAAGTGTCAAGACTTTTTCTATGACTCTCAGGTCTTCCTTGACACCCCTTCCCATAGCCACTTATCACTTAAAGCACAGGAATATAATTTGGCTGTCAGAGAATCCCAAATCTTTTTTCAACCTGGAGCTTTCGGTCCTATAAGAACATGGCTCCCTGTCCTCTCCCCGTCCTCTCCTATAGAGCCAATAAAAGAGGACCCTTAAGTAAAATCTGATACCAGCGAGGATCTCTAATTTTGTCTGGATCCGTCTGCAGGAGCTTTGCGCGTCACCATATCTTCTCCAGATACAATGGCATTGCTAGAATAAGTATTAGTACAATTAGCCAAACACCAGAACCGGGCTGAACAAAGACTTCAAACAGAGCTGGGAAGACTTATAGCCAAAGAAAAACTCAGCACCCCAGGGAGTCTTACAGCCTTATAAAGAGGGAGACGATGTCGAGAACTATTTCCTGAACTTTAAACAGCAAGCTCGCTAATTCCACTGGGGGGATGAGTTGAAAATCTGTTATTTATGCCCTCCTTTGAAAGGAGAGTTACAGACATAATACCAACTGTTGAATCTCCCGGTAACCGCATTTTTTGCTGATATTAAAGAAGGGCTCCTACAACAGGTAGTTCAAACTGGTAATTTCTACCACCAAAAATTTGAAACTTAAAATTGGTTCCTGGAGAAACGGGTCAAACACACCTTGTCACTGTGGTTAGGAAGGAAAACCCTGCCCAAGGTATTAGAAGCTTTAAGCTTAGAACAGTTTACCAATTCTTTACCTCCTTCACTCCTGCAGGCTGTTTTGCAAGTGAATAGACCTATTCTCTCGCTGGCTATTGAGACCGCCCAAAATTTCTCTGACGCCACCAAATATTTCCACTCTTTACAGAGACCCGAGAAGAGATAAAGTAAAGGACCTCCCAACCTCTCTTTTTTCTCTAAAGAAAGGGTTGAGCTGCAATACCGGTCCCAAGATCCACATAGCGGGGAGAAGGCAAGAAAGGAGAAGAGACCAGAACACAAACCCAGGCAAGAACTGAAGAGAAAAGAGATTTGAACAAAAAAAATACATTTTTGACATGCTTTTCTTGTAGAGAACCAGGAAATGTAGCTAGAAACTGTCCACTGAATAGAAAAGAGGAACCCATGGAAATTGGCTGTATGGTGGGAGAAGAATGGGACTACCCAGAAAATAATGAGGAGATAGAAGTCCAAAGTAATTTCTTATGGTACATCCGCTCAATCCACCTGTGAACCAGCAATGGTTAATGAAATCCCAGTACAGGCCCTAGTGGATTCTGGTAATAAACAGACCGCAGTCTGGGCTGACCTAGAACCCTCGCAATGGAAAGGTTGAAGGGGGCTTCCCTAGTGAGGATAATATGTGTACATTGAGAACAGGAAATCTATCCTAAAGCAACTGTCCCCGTTCAGGTATAAGGAATAACTACAACATTCCTTCTGCCATTATTCCTGGGTTACAAGAAGAAACCATTATCGGCACTGACTTTCACAATTTTTCATCATTATTACACAGTCATTCCTTCCCAGACCTCCTTTTTCTCATCTAACACTTGGCAACAGGATCCGTTTGAAGGAAATAATGTTGTATGGAACTGGGCGAAGATCCAGAAAAGATTGGAGCATGAATCACCCCCTCCAAAACTTACAACATCAGTCCCTTGTGTGGGAGGCCATTTTTTTAGGCGAAGGGTACGTGAGACACCTGAGGGTGTCCTCACATCTACTCTCCTCGGGTCCTCTTTTCAGGTAGCCAGGGAAAAGCCATCACTTTTGGATCCAGAGCCTGGGGTGGAGAAGCGACGGTGGATCACCTGGGTGGAGGATCCTTGGGGATTGGGAATGAGATGTTCTCAGGCGAGACACAGTATTCTAAATTTGCCCTTTGGGAAGAACCCTCTATCTCAGAGGCAGTTATGGGATATTGTTATCCATATCCCATTGACCAAGAAAAAGACAAGAGATATCATCAATTCAGACGCACCCGAAAGAGGATGAAAAAGAAAAGGGAAACAGAGTAATTAACACTACACACTTTCACCAGTTTAGTACTCGGACGAGGAAGATTCCTACAAAGAGTAGTGAATGTCAGGCATGTCTTCTTAGTCATACTCCGGCAAACACAATTGGAAGTTCACACCTACAACCTGTTAATGGGTTGCAGGTATATAAAAGGAGACAAAATATGCTGCAAAGGGGAAAAAGAGGAGGGCTTATGGAAAGGAAACCAGCACGGGACTCATTTTTGGACGTCGTTGCTGTGGTGGGACCTGTGGAGGAGCAAGGACACCAACCAGAAGCCCAGAAAGCTTGTGGAGCCCAAAGCTAATTGGGCCATTTGGCTTTTGCAGGAGCCTCCCTGGCGAGAAACCACCAGTGGAGCTGCGGGAGTGCTGGAGAGAGTGAGACGCTGTCTGCTGCCAAATGGAGGCAGCGGAGCAACCTGCGAGGGCAAGATAAGCTCCAAACTGCAAGTGGGGCTCTCAGCACCTAGCCCGCCGACCAGCGAGGCTGGAAGGAAGCGACAGGAGCTGCTGAGGAGCAGCGCCCAGACCGGTGAATGTCGGGAGAGGCACTCCGCATCCAGTGGCGTTCCTCACGGGTGGTGAAGAGGTAATACTTTACAGGACTAAAGGAAAAACCTGAAAATAAACTTGTTGGATGCATATTGAACACTGAATCAAATGGGAGCTTGAAATTAAGCATATTGAATACTTGTTAAACACTGAACTGAATGAAACTTTACAATGTAAGCACATTGAACATTCAGTGAATACCGAGCGGAATGAAACTCGCAATTAAGCTTGGTGAATGTAAAATTAAGTAACCCTCTTTGGTCAACGCAAATAATAAAGGACAGTCTGAGGGAAATGGCCTATATGATAACACTGTATGAAAAAAGCACAACTTTGAAAGAGCGTCATAGAAAGGTGGGACATGAGTAAGACCTCCACAAAGTGAACTTTAGAAATAAATGCAGTGAGACAAGTTCCAAAGACTGGCAAGAGGCGTGTGTCATATTCTGGCAGAGCCAGGATGATACCGGGGAGAAGCCAGAGAAGGTTGCCAGACATTTGGTCGAAAAAAATTGGTCGACCAGACAAATGGTCGAACCAATTTGGTCGAAAACCAAATGGTCGAAATTTTTTATTTTTTTATTTTAACCCTTTTTTTTTTCTTTTTTGGGGGGGTCCCCCCCCCAACCCCCTTTTTTTCTCTAAAAATCCCTTTTTTAACTAAACGAAAACCCGAAAAATAAATATATAAATAAAAAGAAAATTGCAGTCGACCAGTTTTTTTTCGACGAGTTGACTGGACACCGCCAGAGAACTGTAAATATCATCCATAAAGCCAGGAGGCCAACAAAGAGAGGGATCATGTTGGCGTGACCTGTGATGGGTGGACTGTGTGGTCTAACAACTGCGCCTAGACCAGTGAGCCCTCAACTGTAAGAGCCAAAATATATTGTGGAATAAACCAAGAAAGGGGCACTGCCAGTGAATGGATGAGGCGATCCCAGAACAAAGTCAAGCTAACCTTGAGTTGTGTTAAAGCTTTTTTTTTTTATAGACTGAATTGAGTGTATCTGGCGGAGATGAAGTCTTGGAGAAGGGAACCCTGAGACTTGAGGAGCTACATTGCGTGGTCTTGGGAACAAAGACTTGCACTCTTTTTTTTTCAGTGAACAGTGGTGCTTGAAACTTGGGGAAGGAATCCAGAGGATTGGTTTTTGAACTATATTACTGTGAACTGGAGAAAGGTTGACACTTTTTTGTGGAACTTTGTTATACCTGGGGAAGGGGAGCTGAGAGCAAGCTGCGAGCTGTAAGAGGCTCAGAACTTTGAGCTGAACACTATGGGCCTCATCAGGAGTCTGGCAGTATCCCGGCAGTAATACCGCCGGAATACCGCCAGCGCAAATATCGTTACTGCTGCTCGGTCCGGCGCTATTAGCACTGGATCGCGAGCAGCGGTACAGCAGTAGGTTGCCATTCCCCATTAGGTCCATTGGACAAAAGGGGGTTGGGGCAGCTATTACCACAGGCAGTGTTTGTGCCGGCGGTAATAGCGCCGAAACGGCCAAAAATGGGCTGTAACGGGGGATATTTTACCTCCAGTAAAAGCCAGAGGTAAAACTTCCACTTACCATTCAACTCATGATTGGGCCAACCCTTAAATGTGGTGGTATTAGCGTTACCGCTGCTTTTAAGGCCTAAGGCCCAACTCATATTGAGGCCCTATTTCTGTTGCTTTTCACTTCCCGACACATTGGTTAGCTTTAGTTGTGAGTGCAAGCATAGGTTTTTGGACACGGACTGACTTTTAAGTTGAACTCTTTGATTCAGACTTTGCTTCGTTTAGTTCAGGTAGGGAAATCCCACCAAAGTATATGGCAAGTTAGGCCTTCTGCCATCATGACATTTGATTTAATAAAGTATTTTATGTTGAACTTTGTCTGTTGTCTGTGTCTTGCTTCATAATGCCTTCAAACAACCTTTTGGCATGTACCGGCAGGCTCTCCCGTTTCCAATGACATGCCAAACAAGCCCTGGCCGCTAGCAGCAAGAAGTGGGGCATGGTAGATAAACCCCTGGAGCAGTGACAAACGCACCATATAGGGCCAAAATCAACCCCTTCATATCTACATCGGAGTCCAATATTTTGTCAACCAGTGTAAGTACCTCGTCGCTGAAGAGTTTGTGAAGATGTCTTCCCCAGCATTGGCCTTCGGTGACTTGTCCAGAGTCTTGCCTGAAGAATGATTGACGTAAGAAGCCATCTCTCAGCCCACCGCTCATTAGTTTTCTAGGGGAGAGCAAAGAGAACAATTCCCACACCATGAGACAGCTTCCCCGGTTTTATGTGGTGCAGGGACAGCGCCGAGACACTGGCTAGGGAAGCCACAGAGTTGCAGAGTAGTTGTCAACCAGTGTAAATAGCACTAGGTCCAATTCAAGTACTGAAGACTGGTACAGGAAGATGGCAGTGGCAAGGATGAGCAGAGAGTATTTGGCAAGGACAGCAGGCAACCCTAGGAGGACCAGGAAAAGGTAGCCAGCAGAGAAGAGAGAGAGGCAGAATCGGTAGCAATTCAGAGGAAAAGAAGTGAAAGTTAGACTCAGCTAGAGGCCAAAAGTAAGGCACAGGAAGAAAAGGCCACAACCAAACAGAGTGGACTGCTGAACCAAAAGCAAGAGAAGATAAGGTAAGGCAAGAACACTTGAACATACGGAGCGCATTCAGATGCATCCCAACCATGCAAAGGCAGCGTTTATACACTCAATGCCACAGGCGGCGTGGTCATGGTGCCAAATGATGCTGCTACAACCGTGCATGCGCAATGGACTATTGCTGAGTCCTGGCGCATGCTCACCGGTATCAACATGGCGGTGCCCTCTATGAGGATGCCGGGGTAATGCCGGATGCCAGGCCAGACCCCAGGTACTGGCGCCCCTAATGGCCAAGACACCTCTGCCCTCCTGTGTCCAAGGCGCCATTGCAGATGGCACTGCCAGGTAGGTCTACACAGGCCGTGGTAGGTGACAGGTCGGGGACCTGACACCCTGCCGCTTCACCCCCCCATAGGCAGGGGCAGGGGCCCGTCTGTGGCTGTTTTTTGCAGAGCACTGGTTGTCCCCAGAATCGGAAACACATTCTGATGGATCTGAGTGAGATGTTGCAGCCAATCATCGACTGAGGGCACAGTACTAGGTCCATGCAAAGTGAAAGGCAAGAATTTCGGATTTAGTCTGGAAGTACAGAAAAAAGGGCTAGTTCTGATTGAAGAATGGCATGTGTTGTTATAAGTCACTTCAGCCGTAACTGATTCAAACCAAGCAGATTGCACAGCATTGGTATTGCAGCGTAGATGTTAACCCAGGGTTTGATTGGCACGTTTGGTCTGGATAATTACTTCAGAACATAGGGCGTGGTGTATGCTCAAGAGATCGCACAGCGCCTTCCAGAAACTGGAGGTGAACTGAGGCCCTCTATCCAAAATGACCTTCTCCAGAAGGCCGTGTAGCCTATAGACATCACAGAAAAAGGCTGGGGCATGATGGCAGCTGTTGATACAGAGGCGAATGGAATGAAATGAGCCATCTTTGAAAAACAGTCCACCACAACCATGATATCGGTATGCCCCTGAGAATCTGTTAAGTCCACAATGAAATCTGTGGCAATGGTATGCCATGTGTAAGGTTTTTTTGTAAAGACTGTAGTAAACCAACAGGAAGTATTTTACTGGTCTTGGTTTGGGCACAGACGGGACACTGAGAAACATACTCTTGCACATGTTGGCGTAGTCTGGGCCACCGGAACTGACGTGAAACCAACTCCAAGGTAGTCTTGATTCCTCGATGTCCAGAGAATCGGGAGTCGTGGAGTCAGGGCAAAAGCACAGTACAAAGGATGCCACTAGGGATGTACATGCAATCATTCGAAACAGGAGACCATTTGTCTGACTCATCAAGGGATCCCTACAGAGATTCGTAATTGAAGGATCACGTCCATTGCATCCTTTACTTGCTGCAAATGTGGTACAATAGCATTCAAGAAATGCTTGACAGGCAATGCATGCTCATTGGACACTACATAGACAGACGGATGATGGTGCAGATGGGGCAGTGCATCAGCTCTCTTGTTCTGGGATCCAGGTATGTAAGATATAAAGAAATCAAACTGCGAGAAGAAAAAAGCCCAACGCACCTGACTGTTGGTGCAACAATTGGATTTGAGGTACTGCAAATTCCAATGATCCGTCCTCACCTCCACTTTATGGATCCCACCCAGAAGATGTCTCCATTCTTGGAATGCTTCCATGATGGCCAAAATCTCCTTCTGGATAACCGAGTAGTTCCTTTCACATGCAGTTAAGTTTTGGGAATGGTAAGCAATAGGATGTTCAACTGCTGCAATGGCCCCATCAGAGCCATCATCCACGATGATGAAAGGATGCTTTTCGTCTGGATGTTGTAAGACTGGAGCTCTGGTAAAGGTGGTTTTGAGGGCTGTACAGGAGGTGTTGGTGGTGTCATTCCACCGGAATGATTTCCTGGAACTAAGAAGATATGTGATATCCACCGTTGTAGTGGAATAACCAGCCACAAAGCGTCTATAAAAGTTTGCAAAACTAAGGAACTGTTGTGTAGCCTTTACATCTTCAGGGACTGGCCAATCCAAAATGTCTTTCACCTTCCTTAGGTCCATATGGATGCCAGAAGAACTGATCATGTATCCCAGAAATTCCATGCAGTCTTGATGAAAAGAACATTTCTCAGCTTTGGCATAGCGGTGGTTGGCAGCAGCCAATTGTGCCAGGACTTCAGACACGTGGTCGATATGTTCTGGTAAAGAGGGGGAATAAACGAGAATGTAATCTAGGTATACCCAGACTGATACCCCAATCAAGTCGGAAAACACTGAATCCATGAAGCACTGGAAGAAGGCAGGGCTGTTGGTAGACTAAAAGGCATTACACTGTATTCAAAGTGCCCTAGAGATGTTTTAAAAGCCGTCTTCCACTCGTTCCCATCCTTAATGCATACCAAATGACAGGCCCCTCGCAAGTTCAATTTGGTCACTATCGAGGATGTTTTTATGGACTCCAAAATGTCCCTTGTCAGTGGTAATGGATGTTAGGCAGAATCCTGTGCAATGCCCTTAGGGACCACTGCACACAATTAAGACTACAGGTGGCAATACAAGTTTTACCTTTGGTACAAGCCTGTACTACTATGTCAGAGTGGTAGCAGTGTGGGAGCAGCCAGGCTTATCTCAAGAGTATATGAGCAGTAGCAGAGATTACACAAAGAGACCACAATTACTGTGACTCAAGCAAACACTGACTCAAGGTTTCAGGTAGAAAAATATAAGTACATTTATTTTTAAACCATTAGTTATAAACACAACACTTCTATAAACTTCAATAAAAACGACACGTTAAATATACTACAACTAACCAATTCACTTTGTACAGTAAGTCTCAAGGTAAGTACCCTGTGTTTGAATGAACCCGTGTTATGAACAAAACACGTTACCGCAAATACGATTGCAATCACTTTTTGACAGTTCGGTCTACTAAACAAACGCGCATCTGTGACATGAAATGCTACCGGTGCAAAAACACACTTAGCACCTGAGATACCCAGAGGGAGTTGGAGGCAAAAATCACAGGCAATATTTTGGTTAGGCAGGCAGAATCAAGAAACACTCAGGGACAGGAGTTCAAAAGTCAAAGGGCTGGAGCCAGGGTCGAAAGACACCGGGGCCATTTGGCAAAGATCACACGGTCAGACAGTTCACGATTCAACGTAGCCAAAAGTACTTCGATATTGTCAATGTTTGGAAGCAAAAGTTATAAGAAGGAGGGAAGACAAGGGCAAGCCTTGGAAATGAAGAAAAAGGGATTCACCCAGTTTCCTCAACAGAACACAGTACCTTGTTCCAGTGGTGCAGCTAGTGCCCTGGCAGTTATTCCTGTTGGTTTCCCGCAGACCCACGATTCCTGGAGCTTTGTTGTGAAGGAGGACGTCTGAAGGGGGTCTGCACCACACAGGGATGAAGCCGGCAGCAGCGATAAGGAATAAAAGGTGCGCTCCTTAAAAATAGGAGAGGCTCTTCAGGTGGCTATCTGGACCACTACAGCAGTGTGCAGCGATTTCGACCACGGAAGAGGATCCTCTGGCTGTAGAAGATGAGCTGGTTATCCCCACCAAGCTCAAGGGAAGAAGACTCTGGGCTGGATCTTCTCTGAGTCGTTGAAGGGCAGATAGCTCAGGACTGCAGCAGGGCTTCACCGGGACGGGGTAGTTGCAGCAGCCGTCGTTTTCTCTGCTTCTCTTCGGTTCCTTGTAGTTCCAGTGGCAACTCTCTGACTTCTAGCCCAAGAGACCTGCCTTTTATGCGAAAAACCCCCATTCACGCAGCCTGGCTGTCAATCACCCAGCAGGGGGGTTGTCCAGCCCGGACAAGTACCCTGGCCAATCATGACAAAGTGCGGCTTGGGTTTCCTGGGATACCCTGTGCAGGGGGTGACTACACCCCTCCCTCACATTCAGCCCATCTAGACACCCAGGCGCCTTGAGGAGGGCTTCTGGGCAGAAGCCCGCCAAAAGACAGTGAACAAAGAAGGCGAATCTAGTTTGCCGCGCAAAGTAAAACACAAGAAGGACTTTAACAAAAAGAAATGGCGAATAAACCCAATCGGAGCCAAAAGAAAGACGATTTGGTCAAGCGGGGTTATGTTCGAGGCTAATATAATAGCCAAGGACAGTACCACGTTTATCTAATATAATCTCGGTAGAAAAGTTAGGGTAGATACCACTGCCAATAGCCAAGTCTAAATGTTAAAAGAGCGAAACAATGCTCTAGTTGGTACAGATAAAAAGGGATACGAGTTAACCCTTTCCAGTACTCCATGGAAGATGGGGTGTACTGGATCTGTGGTATATTGACTAATTAAGGTTAATGGTAACTTTACCCTTTTCTGGGGGACAGTAGTCGCCTCAGAAATGGAGTCGAGGGAAGTCTCATAGACAACCCTGTGCCACCGCACTGAAGGTGCTGTGTGACACACAAAAAGAAGGGGGCTACTGAAGTGGTGTACTTCAGAGTCCACAATCAGAAAAACAGATAGAAACATATAGCAAAACGCAGGTAAGAGTGGGGGAAAAGCTCTCACTCTTACCAATTGGAAAGAAATAAACCCCAGAAGTCCAGCAAAGCTGCTGGGGGACTCACTAGGTGAGGGAAATCAGCCATAGATGAGAATTCTCCCTAACAATGGATAGCGATCCTTCACTGTGATCTCGTTCAAAAGACAGTCTATACAGGGCCATAGTGTGCCCTCTTTCTTTGGGACAAAAAACAGACCCGCCCCTGCAGGGGATTTGGATGGCACTATATATCGCTTCTGCAGACACTCATCCAGATAGCGTTGTAGTTCTTCCTACGCTTGTACTGTCGGGGAATAGAGTTCCCCATGTGGCATAGTTTTTCCCGACTAGATTTATTTCCATATAATGCTCCCGATTGGGGAGGTAAAGGAATCGACTCAGGACTGTGTAAGGAAGGCATGGTTACAAACAGTAAGACACAGGTGATCACAGTTCAAGTGTGTTTATTGAACTTCAATTGTGTTTGAAAAACACCTATTTATTCCTAATTGTAAAGATGGGAGCAAGCTACGACCATCAAATAATAATAACACAGTTCTAGTGGAGTCTTGCCAAAATAAAAAAGGCCTATACTAATAAACCTATTGCCAATCCTTACTTCTAAATACAAATTGTGTGGGAAATAATGTGGTGCAAAAGAAAAGTATGCAAGAAATGATATGTCAGGATAGTTGAGCCATTAGCTTCCCTTCCCCACATTTCCAGCATGGGACACGGCGGCACACTTGAGCTAAGCACATACTCTGGCATTTCTAGCACGAGGATGCAGTTCAAAATCTCTGTATCAGGACCTTCTGTGCCAAGTCTCTTTGCCATTCCAAGTCTCCTATTTCACAGGGCCTGATGCGACAAACAAACATTCAAAGTTCCTTTCTCCTCAGGATTCTCATATGCACAATTTCTCTGGTGATTCACTGTTCACCCCTGGTACCCTTTTGCCGGGATCACTTTAACACAAAACCTTCAATTGGTTTCCCTCCGCCAGGCTCGGACTAAATTTATCTAATTTTCCAAAACCTTATAAAATCGAAGACTTTCGACTGTGCACAGGATTTTACTTGACCCGTTGCAGGACCACTCAATTCACAATTCTTTGTTCTTTTCTTGATGTAAACCTTTTGCTTTCACTTCTTCCGCTTCTGCGCTGCATACCTTACAAAGACCTCCAATTGTGCACCCTTGCGGTGCCGGACCACTATGTCAAAGGTATCGTATCTTGTTTCAGTTTCAATTACTCACCAGCATTTCAACTTTACTTGCGTCTTTCATCACACCTGTCTTAACACTGTTCGTTCCAGCGCTCGCCATACAATGTTGCCCCTTGCAACTTTGGCTTCAACAGAGACCGGTCTTGTATCGGTCTCCCCAACTCACCGGCTGTGTTGATTTCACTGATGCTGCTTTGTTCTTGAAGCCAAGGACAGTACCACAGCAGCAGCTGTTTCTCCCCACCTTGACTATTGACCCAGGGCCCCGGCTATCTCTGACACACAATGCAGGATTCTTCACCATGGATTCCTTGTCTTATGCTTTCTAATCTAGAGGGCTCTTGAAAGTAACGGTTCCTTGTCGGAAAGGTCAAGGGATTTTCCCTCCTGGCGATCCCCTCCTGTTTTGCCATCTTTATTCGCTCGTTCAACTGCCATATCAAAACTGCTGTTTCCTTGTGTGCTTTGCCTGGCTCAGAGTATGCTTTTGTGCTCTGCCATTTATCTATGTGCGGAAGCTTAATGGAAGTCGGGTGTGAGTAATGGTCAGTAATTGCCTGACGTCGCCTGACCATTGTATTGGGACATCTTAGTTATACTGCTCGGTTGTTAGTCTGTTTTCTCCCAGATCGGGGCCGTCTGTGTGAAAGTGTTCGTGTTGTAAAAGGGCGAGGGGTAGAGTTCCTAAGTATCCTACCTGGTAGGATGGGGTAAAGGTGTTACAGGGAAGGGAGACCGCATCTCACCAGCCAGTGTCCTACTGCCACTCCCCGAATACCCCTCACCCAGGTGATCCTCCCACACTTGTCCACCCCCAGGAACTGGATCCAAAAGCGATGGCCGTGTCCTGGCCACCTGGATGACAGATCCCCAGGGACTAATGGGTGAGACAGCTTCTGGTTTCTCACAACTGGTGAATACATGAGAAAAACAACGGTACTCGTCTGTTACGTTTGACACAGTAAAACCTAGTACAGTTGTAGAGGGTTGAGTAGAGTCTTTCAGCGTGGCTTCACTCAGTGCTACTGGATGATCTTGAGTTGCAGAGAAACGTAGCGTTCTTGCTGACCAATCAATACTCGAGCTATGTTGACATAGCCAGGGTAGCCCCAGAACTACCGTATAAGAAGGTGTTTGAATAACATCAAAAGCAGTATTGTCTACGTGATCCGCTATCTGCATCTGAAGCGGTTCAGTCTGTTGGCTCACACGACTGGATGCCAATGGGGAACTATCAATTACTTCAATCAAACAGGCAACCGGTTTGTCCGTGAGGAGTATCCCAGACTGGTGTGTAAACATGGCATCAATATAGTTACCTGATGCTACAATCCAGTAGGACAAGAGCAGAAATGGTTGGTAGATCCCGGCTCCAGTGACGATGAACTGTCAAGGACAAAAGACCGACTATTGGCATGGGCGATACCCGGTTGTTAGAGGGTTTTCTCAGTGGGATGTGCGCTTGTTGCTCCCTCTGATTCCTGCAACATTCCCTTTAGTTTCCCACAGGTTTGGAGGGCCTTAATGGACAGGAACCCAGATAATGTCCACTGCCAGCGCAGTACAGACACAATAAGTTGAGTCATTGTCTCCTTCGTTCTCTCTCAGAGAGGGGTCCTCACAAGCCCGCTAGCTGCATAGATTCCCTCGGGGTGTCCCTTCCTGGCTGTACTGGAAAAGGGAGGTATTGGTCATGCTGTTACTTTGACCCTATTTCTTTGTTCATCCTGGCGTTCTGCAAGACGACAATCGCTCAGAAGGACATGGTCAATCGATCCCTGTAACGATTCGGGTTCTGGAGCATGGACCAATTCATCTTTGTACTCTTCACATAGAACACCCTACGGAAGAGTGTGCATTGCGTGATCTCTGGCCATTGGGCATCTGCAGGAAGTAGACGAAAGCAGGTCAAATAGATGATTAAATCCATATGACCCTATTTCAAATCCAAAAGCTGGTTCTGGGCTGTGGTGACCCGATTGGGCGATTGGAAGATAGACAGAAAAGCCTTCTTACACTCACCAAAGTTTTCTAGTGTGGGGCTGTTGACGGATATATATGGAGCTGCCCAGGCTAAAGGACTGCTGGTTAGGTTGCTTAGAATAAACCTAATCTTGGCTTTGTCCAACTGGAAATGTTGTGGTCGAAAACAGAACTGAATTTTACAGTGGTTACAAAACTTCACAAGTCTCCTGGGATCCCCACCATATTTCAGAGAAGATGATTGGGCCGCCACACTCTCAGCCAATACTACAGCTGAATGACAGTTCATATCCCCTCGTAATGCTGTATTTTCTTGTTTGAGCTGCAACCTCAAGTCTTAAGGCGCGTAATTCCTCCCTGAGCTCCTGAATTGCTTCCATGGTGTCAGGAAGTAGATGTTGTCTGAACCTGTCAAGTTCCTGGTCATGTAGCTGAAGAGTTTGTGAAGATGTCTTGCCAGCAAGGAGAACAACTCCCCACACCACGGGGCAGCTGCCCTGGATTTACGTGGTGCAGGGACAGTGCCGAGACACTGTCCGGGGAAGGCACAGAGTTGCAGAGTAGTTGGTAACCGATGTAAACAGCACCAGGTCCAATTCTAGTACTGTAGACTGGTGGAGGAAGAAGGCACTGGCAAGGATGAGCAGAGCGTATCTGACAAGAACAGCACGCAACCCCAGGAGGACCAGGAAAAGGTAGCCAGCAGCTAAGAGAGAGAGGCAGAGTCAGTAGCAATTCAGAGGAAAAGAAGTGAAAGTCAGACTTCGCCGGTGGCCAAAAGTAAGGCACAGGAAGAAATGGCCACGAGCAAACAGACCGGACTGCAGAACCAAAAGCAAGAGAAGAAAAGGTAAGGCAAGAACACTCGCACATACAGAGCACAGTCAGACGCATCAAACCCGTGCAACGGCAGTGTTTATATACTCAATGCCGCGGGCGGTGTTGTCATGGTGCCAAATGATGCTGCTACAACTGCGAGAGACTAGTGCTGAGTCCTTGCGCATGCTTACCGGGATCAACATGGCAGCACCATGTATGAGGGTGCTGGGGAATGCTGGGCCGGACTCCAGGTCTGGGTGCCCGATGGCCAAGACACCTCTCTACCCTCCTGTGTCCAAGGCCCCATTGCGGGTAGCACCGCCAGGTAGGTATGCACGGGCTGCGGCGGTGACAGGTCTGGGACCCGATAATCGGCGTAAGCTCCCTTTGTAACAGCAGCTTCCATTTTTCCACCATAACGCCAGGGGACCACTCCAGTGGTGATAGTGTGCGGTACAAATATCCATTAACAATAACATAAGGACCCGTTTAAGCCGTATACATGAGAAAACCGACAACTTCCCTATATTCAGTGCCTCCTCCAGTTCCTGAATGGATATGAATGTAACCCCCTGCCACAGCTGTCCCACTCTAGCTGGCGCTCCATAAAATTAAGTTCAATATCCTGATAAGTCAGGAATCTCCTCTCTTATCCCTGGTGCCCACAAGTGTCTCATCGGTGGCGGCCACGTGGAAACCCCCCGCATTCCGACCCCTGGTCGCCAAAGATCCCGAGTTCTGCGTGTGATCTTTCCCCTGGGGACTCTGAGGCGTTATTAATGTGAGGCAGACAACTGCTTGTAGTTGTAAAAGTCTTTGACATTTTATGTTAACAAAGAAACACAAAACCTAACTAATCCTACTCCAGCAGCGGATTCCCTACCTAGTCTAGAATCTAAGGAAGAATCTTCTAGCATACACAAAACTGGCCCTCACACTAAACAACAACACAATCAAAACAAAATATAAGCATAAATAAAAGGTTACTAAACAACCAGTGTCTTGGATGACTCTTATCTGGCCTGGGTAGATCTTCTTCCCCTGGAATGTCCAGTCACTTTCTTTCAAGGAAAACAAAGGCCCTCATTACGACCCTGGCGGAAAGTGGCTGACCTGACCGCCATAGCGTAAATAGCGTTTCCGCCATTGCACGACGGAGCAAAGTGCGGCTAATTCCGACCCATCGGGCACGAGCACTACGCCATGGCGGAAGTGCAAAGTCCGCGATGGCGGAAATGTCCCCAAAACGCCCCTCACCGCCGTCGTACGGCGCCCTAGGTGCAATTCCGCCACCCATCTTAGCGGTCACCGTAATGAGCGGCAACCGGAAAGTACGGTGACCGTAAATATACGGAAACGGAAGTAAAAACATGGGCCCGGAACGGGAAACAGCACGCCGTACACCTATAAAATCAGAATTCCCACACAACCATTAAAAATACTACCCTGAGACACATCCCAACCCGTCATCCACCCTAGTGAAAGCAATAGAAATGGGAAAAGTAGCGAAAAAAGCGTGCGACCGCAAGCGGCAGGTCCACTTCTCCCGTGAGGAACTCACCGTGCTTACAGAGACCCTCCAGGAGAATGCTGCTGTCGTCTTCTCAATGCAAATTACCAGGACGGCACTTGCGAACAAGAAGGCCATATGGGCCCTGGTGGCACAGCGGGTAAGTGCGGTGGGGACCGCACCCCGCAACCCACAGCAATGCAGAAAGCGATGGGACGACCTGCGGATACGCGTACGGAGCATACTATCCGCCAACCGCAACATTGCCACAGCTACCGGGGGAGGATCGGAATCACCCATCAAGTTGACCCCCTGGGAAGAAATCTGTGCCTCCACCATTGGAATGGAGAGTATAGAGGGAGTCGGAGGGATGGAGAAAGGAGTGCAGACATCCGAAGAATCCGGTAGGTGGGCCAACTAAAACAATGCCAAATCCACAATGTCCAATCATGTGAAGTACCATGTGTCCACATAGTGCAACAGTAACACATGTCCAGGAGAACGTCCACATACATTGGCCTGATAGCGCACTTTAAAACTCACATTAAATACATAAATAATTAAAAATCCTAAAAACACCCTCTACATGTGCAGCAGGCACACCCTAACTGCAGGCTGCAAAACAACTGCATCCTCATTCCACACAAAAATGAAACCACCTCCAAGGCCCCGACCCAAATCACCCTCAGGTACCACCCCAATGCATGTGATACATTGCCATTCCAATTTCAACAGACCCATTAATAACGCTCGCCCTCCTTTACTCCACCACAGGGTCCGATTCAAACGACGAGCTCCAGGACACCCCTACCAGCACACCTGCAAAGAGGGCCAAGACCAACGGCCAAAGACCCTCCACCTCAGCTGCACGCATCAAGACACGGCAGCAGCACAAATCAAGTGGCAGCACACAGGAGGGAACATCAACAGGCACCCCAGCAGCCAGCATGCCCACAACAGCACCACCACAGGTCCCCCCAATGGATGCCACAGAAGGCACTGCCTCTGGTGGCAGCAGCACCATAGGTGACACTGCATTAATGGCAGCATGCTCCGACACAGAAGACGGGGATGTTGAAGTAAGATCCATCCATTACCTGTCTCAATCCCCCTGTTTGTTTCATCCCGTACACCATGAGGATACCACGCAGGGGCACCCACAAGACGACGACTGGCCATCCCCCACAAGCCCTGTGGCAAGGCAACATGAGGTGACCAGCCCCTCTGTGACACCACCGCAAATGGCCATGGCACAGCAGAGGCAACAGTCCCTCGACCAGGTGATCGTGCAACAGCAGCAACTGGCCACGCTCCTCAAGGACCATGCTGATGAATGTGGGGGTACTAAGGCAGCCATAGAAACATCAACTGAGACACTTAGGGCAGAAATGGAGAGAAGCACCGAGAGCCTGAGAGTACAAATGGAGAGAAGCACCGAGAGCCTGAGGGGGGAACTGCATGCGACGTCCAAAGACGTATGTGCTGAACTTGCCGCTGTGCGCCGTGTGCTCACTGAGCTCTCACAAACCCTTAGGGACATGCATGGACGTGAGCAGGCAGAGACATCATCCGTTGCAAGTTCCGTCCAGGGCAGCCCCCAACGTAGATCTGGGAGGAACCTGCGCTCCACAGGCAGGGGTGCCCCTGATACCCGGAGAGGGGGCTTGCAATAGCGTCTGCCCACTGACAATGAGCATCTTCGGACACTGGTGTTCGGGGGGGAGGTAGGAGGGTGGAGGGGGTGTGTTGGGCTCACTTGGGTGGCGGGTCGATGGGGTGTGTAACATAATTTCACATATGCTATAAACAATGCACGATCATCCAATGAGATGTGTGGACATTGATCTTTGTGTACGAGGCCTTCATAGGCGTACAGCCCATATTGTGCATGTTCCAGACACACACAGTGCCACAAGTCCCGTGTCCATGTATCAGCCACCAGGCGTGAGTGCTAGAAGCATGAATCAATGAGAATCTGACGAATGTCACGGCCCTCCTGTGCCTCGCAGACTCCTTGAGGTGCTGCCACATCCCCACCCTCATCATGACCATCTTCAGGTGCTTGCAGTTCTGCGTCAGGGGGCATGGGCACATTTCTACGTACGCACATGTTGTGTAGCATGACACATGCCATGACCATCTTTGCAACCTTCTCATGGCGGTACAGGAGTGCCCCGCCAGACCTGCTGAGGCAGCGGAAACGAGCCTTCAGTAGGCCGAATGCCTGTTCTATGACTACACGGGTACGTGAGTGGGCATGGTTGTAGTCCTCCTCATGCTGGTTCTGTGGGTTCCGGAGTGGTGTAAGGAGCCATCTCTTCAGTGGATACCCGGCATCACCTGTATGTGGAGAATAAAGGATGTTTGTGGAATGACATTGCTACGTACGCACCCCCCCCCCTCCTGCCAGGTCATTGCCGCATCACATACCCCACATTATCATGCATGAAATGAGACTCACCGAGTAGCCAGGATCTGTTCCCTGCGTGTCGCTCCATGTAGCGTGGTATAGTAGAGTTCCTCAAGACCATAGAATCATGGGTTGATCCAGGAAATCGGGCACAGCAATGTGTAAAGATCCTGTTGGAGTCACACACCATTTGTACATTAAGGGAATGAAATTGTTTTCGGTTGCGGTACTGGGCCTCCATGGCATGTGGGACGACCAGTTCCACATGGGTGCAGTCGATGGCACCAATGCAACCCGGTATGCCGCCAAGTGCATGGAATCCCACTTTTGTGTTCGTAATTTCCTGCTCCGAGCGTGGTAGAGAGATGTAGTCGTCTGCGTGCTTCAGGAGGGCATCGAGCACTTGCAATAGTGTCCGTGAGAACACTGGCTGTGAAATGCCATGCAACTGTCCGACTGTGTGCTGGTAGGTGCCTGTGGCCAGGAAGTGGAGTACAGACACCACCTTCAGTAGGGGTGGGATGTCGGTTGGGCTATCTATCATGCAGACAAGGTCAGCCTGTGTCATGTCCACAATGGCGGTTATGGTGTCCCGGTCCAAACGGTAGAGGGTGTGGATCTGCTCATCCGTGAGGTTGAACGGATGTGCTCGGAGGCGTGGGATTGCGGGCTGTCTGCGTGGTGGTAGTGGCTGTGCTGGCGGGCCTTGCTGGCCCTGCCTTGCCCTCCTCCTCCTCCTGCGTCCCCTCTGTGCGGCCGGTTGTTGTAGTAGTTGGCGTTCGTCTTCTTCTTGAAGTTGGAGTACTTGCAGTGCTATCAGGTCCCCCAGGGCCAACATCGCTAGTCCTGCCGGTAGCATTTTGGAGTGGGTGTGGTTGTGGGAGGGGGTTGGGTGTGCAATTTATGTGTTTTCAAGCTGTATTGCCTCCACCTGTGGTGATTCATTCCACCTGTGCAAGCTGCAATCCCCTTTGGGCGAGCACGTCCCGCACACAACGCTGCAATTCGACGCATGGCATCTTGCCATTACAATCATGTATTTCATCCCGATGGCAGTGAGATATTGGTTCATATGTTCATTCTGCTATGGTCCCATTGCTTCACATACTATCTTTGCAGTCGCGAACAAACTTTTGAAGGGTCAGTGGAATGTAGTACTCGATTAACGGTGGACCCTCATGCAGCACTGTACCGCGGTTCACCGACGGGCGGGGCGTCCCATTTGTGAGTGAAGCCAGTTTGCATTTTCACACATTGCCGCACTACATAGATGTATTTGTGAATTCAAGCGGTCACAGATGCCTTTTCGACGTGATGTTGCAAATGAGGAATTCGAAGGACAGCGCTTTTGGTTTTCAACTAGCGGCGAGGAGACGCCCACAGGTCTGACTGCAGATGTGAAGTTCTATTGTTTAATGTCCTTGGGACAGGGGCCATGGCGAGAATGCAATGATTGATATGAATAGTATGGGATGCGCAATAGCGTAGTGGACGAAAAGGCAGGACGTTCCCAAATACATGTAACTTCACAACACTAGAATTCCGGCCTGGAGCACAGTGGATTTTGCAGACTGCATTACGCACAGACTCAATGGAAATTTCACATGTTATGTGAGTAAATAATCAGGCGTTTTCATTCCGGGATGAGGGAATGATGTATGGATGCATGGACAGATGATTTGATGGAGAGTTTGCCATGTACAGGGCTTTTTGGAATCTATCCCCTTCCCCTGCGCTATGTGATGCAGGGCTGCCATAGTGGGACCATAGTCTTTCTGCCCTTGTTGAACCCTCCCTGTCTCGACGCGCCTTCAGACACTTGTGTCTATGCACGTTACTAATCCCATCTAATGGATTCTGTCTTAACAGACGCATGCACACAAACACTCGTTTGTAATGGTGTTTTCACCTCGATTTTTATGGTTGTGATTCGCAAGTGATTTTTGGGTGGGAATAATCCTTTTGAGTGGGCTAGCATGCATATGGCTGTAGATTTAGTGTGATCATTGAAGTGAGTAATACAAATGAAGTTCTGATGGCCATACTATTCTTTTTCATTTCATTTGGGTGACAGGTATCTCCTCCCCTTTTGCCGCTGCCATCTGTATGCCACTCCTGCAGATGGCTTTTACTCCCGACACCTGCTGCTTCGTGTTAATCAGTGGAGCACCATTACGATCTTATGGGACGATCGCCAATGGGCCACATGCCCTTACGCAGTACTAGTGGCTAGGGGCAACATATCGTCCTTTCAGCTGGACTAGTGCCTACCTAATGGGACGGCCCTGCGGTTCTAGGCGCTTCCATGTTGCCTTTTTGAACGTGAATGTAGCCCCTGTGTACCATGATGGAACAGGGCGTCACACAAGCAGAAGCTGGTCATTTATTGCGGATGCAGCCCACAATACTGGAATGTATTTTGGAGTTCATGACCTAATGGCTGTATGGGCTTGGTGATTTTGTGGTGCATTAAATTTCTATTCTGATATTAACCGTGTAGCGTTATTCTTTGCAAGTAATGTAGCATATTCTTATTGGTGGAGCGGTGTATTGTGAGGAGATCTGCATTGGGTTCCGGCTTCTGAGTATAGTTGCGTGGTACTGTACTGGCCGCGTTTGCCTACGAAGCCCAGTGAGGTCAGGGATGGGGCCTGCCATTATGACTGTTTTAATGATGTAATGCTCAGGGGCGGGGGATTAGCTTTTGTGTGACAGATGCCGGTCAGCCAGGTGGATTGGTGGAATGATGTGATTATCAGACTATGGCTGGTCACAGGTGCCTGTGTTTGCGTGCGTTTCTTGGAGGGAGACTGAGGTCATGTCCATTGGAATAGCTTCTGTATTCGTGCCATCTGTGCCCTGCAGCTCCCATTGGCCCCTCTTGAGATGAGCCTGGCTGCTCTGTCACTCTGCCAACTTGTGTGGTACATGCTTATGCTGATGGTTGGTTTGTTTACTGGCAGGAGTACAGGGCTGGTGCAGTCTCACTCAGGATACTGCTTTGAATGTTGCCTTACACTGGTGTCAGTCGATGGGGGGGCCTGTTTTTGTTTGTCTCATTTTTCTGCTCATGTTGCTGTACTTGGACCTTCACATGCCTGTGCTGCATCAGTGCGGCAATGGTGCCATGGCAGAAATGGATGCCCACTCACAAGGCACTTGGAGCCCCTGGATTCATTTGTTCGTTGGCATGCATGGGTGACTTGTACATTTCACTGGTTGCATTGTGTGACTTCATTGCACCTACGAGGAGTTGTGCAATGTGGCCAGGGAGTGGTGTACAGGCTCTCAGTAGGGCCGTTTACGGTTGATTCGCGATGCCGTACTTCTCACCATGGCGGAATGGTACTTTCCGCCATGCTTGATGGCGTTAGGTACATGTCCGCTAGGGTCAGAATTCGCGTACCGTTGCGCCATGGTGGTAATTACGGTTTGGCATGGCGCGCGTGCGCGTACTTGGTGCAGTTAGCGTTGGCGTTCACTACGGTGTCGCTAATGGCATCGTACTTTACGGTGACGGGTCATAATCGCACCGAGCGCTATTCGATGGCGGTATTGCATTTCCGCCATCGTCTTTCGATTTCCGCCAGGGTCGTAATGAGGGCCAAAGTCTTAAATGAGTTCTTGAAACGTTCCAAAGAAACAAAAGTTCACTCAAACAAAAATTGACTGGTAACCGTTCCTTCTTTGTTTGATGAAAAAAATCCCCTTTGCGAATTCCACAAAGAAAACCGCACCAATGGTATTCCTGGACAACCTCTGTCCAGGAAAGCATGAATACAGTTCAGAATAACAGTACCACTTCTGCTTAATATCAACCACACTTCTTACGATCTCCGCAGCGCCTTGAAAATAGGTTGTCAGGATACTTCTTCTTAGGACTTGCTCTCTTCCTAGCAACACCTTTCTGCCAATGGTACCGGGAGAGCAGTCTCCTTTTCCTCACAGTCTGCTTTGCTTCTAATACATTCAAATAATAATGCTCTGACAAACTTATAGACAACCACAGTCTGCTGCTTCTGCTTCAACTTGATTTACTTTACTTTAAATCGCGACATTGCCCTGAATTGGTCTCCTCCAAGGCCAACAGAATCGAGGAATGTGGGTTACGCAAATGCAACAACACATCGTCGGTGGAAAGCCCCAACTTATAATCGATCCCCCCTATGTGAATCTCTTCCACCTGAAGGGCGACTCTAAGCCCGCTCTGCCAGTTGCTCCATTGACCGTGCAAATAAAAGGGGCGAGAGCAGACACCCCTGCCGGGTGCCCCTTTGCAACATGAATGCCCTTGAGTATCGTCCATTAACCGCCACTCTCGTAGATGGACCCGCGCACAATTCCCAGATACCCCCACAGCATGTTTCTCCCAAACCCATACTTCTCCAAAATCCCATACAAAAAGGCCCACATCCACCATACTAAACCTATCCAAACAGTCCCTCAGACCCCCTTCACCCGCCAGACTGCCTCTCCGTTGCCCCTCAGCATCCTCCTATCCAACAAGGGATCTGCCCTCTCAGAATAATGGGAACCCTTGCTTCCCTGAACAACTGGACAACTGTGTCCTCTAAGAAGGCTTTTTGCCCAGCGTTTGGCCAGTACACTGTTGATATTATCTCATTTTTCTGCTCATGTTGCTGTACTTGGACCTTCACATGCCTGTGCTGCATCAGTGCGGCAATTCCTGCATTCCGGCAGAGTCCACATTACGAAGCAGAAAAACTTCTTCTTGCCGACTAGTAGTGCAAAATGAGCAGGCAAAATAAGGGAAGGAAGAACAGGCAGCACGGCAGCCCAAACGCTTTCGATGCCACTTACGAGGCGCACGCGAGGCGCATTCATCGGTTATTTGAAGCTAGTTCCGGCGGGTGCAAGATGGGCGTGGCTGAGAGGGGGAGCGAGTGAGTGACGGGGGCACCAATACCATTGATTTTGTAACATCCCGGCAGAGTCCACGTTACAAAGCAGAAAAACTTCTTCTTGCCGACTAGTAGTGCAAAATGGGCAGGTGAAATGAGGAAAGGAAGAACGGGCAGCAAGGCAGCCCAAATACTTTCGATGTCACTTAGGATGCTGCGCGATGTGCGTTCACCGCTTATTTGAAGCTTATTTCCATTCACTCTTCCTCACCGTGGGGCGAGGGCAGGAGCCCCCCCAGCACCCCAGCCCAGCAGAGAAGCCACGAGACCACGAGCAACACGGACAGGGCCTGCCTGACCCTGTCCCCACACGCCGCCTGACCCACGCATGCCGGGCGCAGCGCGGGCTGAAACCGAGGCTGAGCCTCGTGAAAATCAGCTGTAACCGCCGGCAGGCGGATCACGCCGGCGGCCAGCGCAAAGGCCACTCTAAGGCCTGTTGAGAGCCTGTTAGGAGCCAGGGGCCACGGACCCTGCCCTCACCATTCCGGCCGCAACAGCACACAACGGACTAGCCCCTGAGCCGAGGAGCATCTTCTGCTACACACGGTTCGGCCGTGCTTAGATCACCCTGCCTCATCGAACTCCCTCAAAGGCGAGGGTTGACATCTTTTCACAGCCAGGTATGCCCATCGTGCACACTCATTATTGCCAGCTGTACGGTGAGTTCTGAGGCGTAACGCTTCTTGAGTCTCGCCCGACCTCGTCAGATTCTTCCGCCTGGCCCAGCAATGGCGGGCGCATAGCGGCACCAGAGCGAGGCTCTGGCGCCCAGAGACCACTGTATTATTGCGTAGTGCCTTATGGTCGCCCAGAGACCACTGTATTATTGCGTAGTGCCTTATGGTCGCCCAGAGACCACTGTAGTATTGTGTAGTGCCTTATGGTCGCCCAGAGACCACTGTAGTATTGTGTAGTGCCTTATGGTCGCCCATAGACCACTATATTCTGACATCCTCTAGGCAACTAGCGCCTTGCACTACTAGAACCATCGCTGCTCAGTCTCGCCTCCCTCCACGTGCACTACAGAGTATTCCAGCATGCTACCAGGGCTGCACCACCAGATTAGCACACTACTACTCATAGGCGCACTCCTCGCCAATGCAATATATGAACGACACTATCTACACTCGTGCTTACCTAGCTCCAGCATCATGATGCAGTCCAACACAAATTCGACACCTCACCCCAGCCCCAACACCGCGCATCCTCACACCTCTACACCTAATAGCTGCACCAGACTGTGCAGACTGAGGACACGCACACTACCTAGGTCCTTCTCATCGCAACACATCCCAGCATCACTCAGAAACTATAGATTAGGTTCTCGCACATCTGTCTCTCACAACTTTGTGGGTAGGATTCCCCACATCCCCACACCGTGTTCCAACCTCACACCCACCACTATACCATCCACCCCACCCAACTTCAAGCTGAAAAAACAAACGAAACAGCGGCCTCCCAACAGAAGTCAGGTAGCACCTACACTCAAATGCGCATTACTTAACACTCGATCGCTCACTGCCCATGCCTTAGAAATCAACGAGCTCATCTCCAGCTTCGACCTAGATCTGCTAGCCATCACAGAGACTTGGCTGCATGAAGCCTCAGGCCCCGCCATTACCCTAGCTGTACCAGTAGGCTACTCCATCCTTAGACAAGACAGATCTACAAAATCAGGGGGAGGGGTTGCCATAATCTATAAAGACATCCACCATATCAGGCCCACACCCCACACATGGGAAGGGAATGCAGACATACTATCGGCCAAACTATCCCTCTCTCACAACAACACCATTAACATTCACGTCATCTACCGGCCTCCAGGACTCCCAACCGATTTTCAAGGGCAAATTACGCATATTCTCAGCGAAAACCTAAAAAAATCCACCAAAACCTTACTCCTAGGTGATCTTAACCTAGGCTATAATGACCCAAAGGACAAAACAGCAACCTCCTTCCTCAAGGACCTCTCCAACCTAGACTTCACACAAAAAATCCTGACACCCACCCACTCCAAAGGCAGAACTCTTGACTGGCTGGCCGACCATAACTGTAACTCCTCTATCACATCCAACACATTCCTCCCTTGGACAGATCACAGCTGCATACAATTCTCTATCCCTACGTTACCTACCAGAAAAACACCAGTACATAAATCCGCCACCCTAGCCAGAAGCTCCAAAAAGTTAACTGCAGACAATCTACTCCCCCTTCTCAACACCCCATGCCTCGCCCCTCCTTTCCCTCAAGATCCTAACATCCTAGCAGACATACTCAAGGATACGCTCACCAATGCTATAAACTCCATCGCTCCTCTAGAAGAGAAAAAAGAAAAAAAATCCTTCCACTCAAACGCATGGTTCACAGAGGACCTCCAAGCTCTGCGTGACAAAAAGCGCCAAGCACTTAAAAACTGGCAGGCCAACCCATGCGACATCACCAAAGACTTATTCAAAGTCACTGCAAAAAAATACAAAACCGCCATCTTCAATGCCAAATCTGAATCATACAACCGTCGAATACTAGACTCAAAGTGCCACTCAAGAGAACTCTTCTCTATCTTTAAAGAGCTCACAGTGCCTCCCACTTCCTCTGACGAGATCATCAAGGATGAAGGCTGGTGCAACAGTATCCAAGCCGCCATGCTCAACAAAATAGACCTCTTACAAAACAAAATCCGCGACCACTACAATACCTTGCCAAAACAGAGTCGACACTTAGATTCCCAATCCCATAGCAAAACCACTAACATTCCCAAATTTGCCTTTAAAGAAGTTTCAGAACTAGAAGTCCTGGACATACTGAAACATCTGAAACCATCGACTTGCAAAGCCGATACATGCCCCCCTAAATTAATCAAGGACTGCGCTGAACCACTTGCCCCAATCATTACCGCATTCATTAATGCCTCATTCAAGTCCTGCTCTGTCCCAGACAGTCTTAAAGAAGCCTGGGTGCGCCCACTTCTAAAAAAGCCCACTCTCGACCCCACGATGCCTAACAATTACAGACCTATAACAACTGTCCCCTTCCTTCTCAAGATTCTAGATAAAGTGGCACACAGCCAAATCCAACTATACCTCGAATCTAACTCCATCCTAGGCACCAGACAGTCAGGCTTCCGCAAAGGTCATGGAACAGAGACTGCTTTGCTGGACCTAAAAAACCAAATAACCAAGATATTGGACAAAGGTAAACCCGCCCTTTTACTTCTCCTCGACCTCTCTGCGGCATTCGACCTAGTGGACCACAAGACCCTCACCTCACACCTCTCCCACTCCGCACATTTCTCTGACCAAGCCACCTCCTGGATAACCTCATTTCTTGAAGGGAGGGCCATGAAAGTCTTTTCAAACATTTCGAGCGCAACACCATCCATAATACACTGCGGCGTCCCTCAAGGCTCCTGTACAGCACCTACGCTTTACAATCTATTCACTAAGCCCCTATTCGAGAAACTTGATGCACTTGGGATTGCCTACACCAACTACGCCGACGACACCCAAGTGCTCCTCCCTCTATCAGGCTCATACCACAAAGACGCCCTAGCTCTAAAACTCATATATGCCACCATTCAAGCCTGGATGGCCACTAACGGCCTATGTCTTAACGGGGATAAGACTGAAATCCTTATCCTCGGCCAAAAATCCACACTGGCCAGGCTAGACAGCTGCTATGCCAATTTCAACATCGACAACTGCACTATCCCAGTCCTATCCTCTGTGAAAACGCTAGGGGTCTACATTGATGCAACCCTGTCCATGGACAAACAAGTTAGTGCCATTGTCTCCGCATCTGCACTAAGCACTAAACTCATCAACGCCATTAAACCATTCCTTTCCAAAGAAAACTGCCTTTCAATAGCAAGAGCTACCATAGGCGCTAAACTTGACTATTGCAATGCACTTCTAGCCGGCACCTCTGAAAAAAACCTAAACAAACTCCAGGTCACCCAAAACAACGCTCTAAGAGCAGCATTAAACATCTCCAAAAGGGACCACATCTCACTGGCAAGGCAATCAGTTCACTGGCTCCCTGTCAAAGAACGCATCACCTTCAAGGTACTGACTACTACCCACAAATGTATCCACCACACTGCACCATCATATCTCTCAGACACCATTCTCAGACAGACCTCATCCAGACCTACCAGACTCTGCTACACTAACCAACTCACTGTACCACGCATCCACAAGATTACAGCCGGGGGGCTGGGTTTCCCCTACATAGCACCAAAACTTTGGAATAATCTCCCCCACGCTCTAAGAGCAGAAGGCTCCCTCACAGCGTTTAGAAAAAAACTCAAAACCTCTCTCTTTAACTAAAATTCCTCTACCTACTGCCATTCAGGCACACACTGCTAACTATTGCTACTGCCCAAACTGTATGCATGTATGCCTCTGTATGCTGTAACTAAGACGCGCTTTCCCTGTAACCAGCGCTATTCTGTAACCAGCGCCACGATGCCTCAGGGCTGATTCTGTGCGCTTAACAAATGCGAATAAATAAATAAATAAATAAATAAATTATCCAACTTCACACGTTTTTGTATTGTGAGACAGGCATGGTAGCAAGAGAGACACAGACTCAAGGGTGTTTGTTTTAGAACCTTTATTTACTAAGGTTCCTGGGTTGGTTTAATGCCTGACTGACCCTAACTCTAAAGGGATGGTTCTCTTAACTGATGTTTGTAATGGCCGTCACTGTCTAATAGTCCAACATAAAAGTCTGTCTGTGTCTAAACCTATGCTTGCCCTCACTCTTTACACAAATGTGTTAGGACGTCTTTAAAATGGAAAATAATGGTTCAACAGAAAATTGGAAACCCAAGTTGGTCTTCTCACCAGGTGTAGTTTGGTCAATGTCACAAAAATGAGTTCAATCAAAAAGGGCTGTCCATTAGACCTTCTCCACAGAGCCCTGGTAGTGGTTTCATATACCTTCAGTGTCTTTGGGTACCTTGGGGTTCCCTTCCCCAGGCTTTAATACAGTCCACACTACAAAAAAAACAATAAGTCTCCAACTTGGTTGGGCCTCTCAGGGTTCCCTTCCCTAAGCTCAGGCCCCTTCCATCATTCAACACAATGTCAGATTTATCAGAATGCACTTTACTCACTTTGGTAGGCCTCTCAGGGTTCCCTTCCCCAAGCTTAGTACCCCCTAGTTTCAAACACATGTTCAAAATATATCACAATTCCTTTTAGGCTTCTCAGGGTGTCCTACCCCATGCATATGCCTCTCTGTTTCCAAAATAAGTATTCAGCTTTGGTAGGCACATCAGGGTTCCCTTCCCCAAGCTTAGGCCCCTCAATTTTCAAACACAGGTGAGTTTGTCCTTATATACAGTTTCTCTCACATTCAATCCTTTCATGGGTTAGAATGAGAGGTTTTTGAAAACTGCAGGCTCTTTGCCCTTCCTAAGCACGACCACTCTGATCCTTTGCCCCTCTGTTTATTTCTTACACTTGCTTTCCTTTGTATTTTTTTTTCTTCAGGTGCTTCCTGCACCACTTTCATCTGTCAGTATTCCTTTCACTTTGCCGGGCACACGTGCACTGTTTTTGTTTCTCTCTGTTGTGACTCTTGCACGCTCCCCTCCTGTCATGCACACTTGCACCTGTCCTTTTCCTAGCATGCCTCTTGCACACTTCTTTCACTCTTCCGTGCACACCTGCACTTGTTTCCTTCTTTCCAGGTCGCTCGCACCCTTTTCGTTTAATCTGGACTTCGCTTTTTTTCTTCTGTGCCACTAGTGCGCCTTTTCATTCTTTCCTTGTTCCTTCTTTCTTACTTTGTTTCTTTAAACTGTCCTTCTCGCTTTCCGCTTTGTGCCGCTTTACAAATCTTGCTTTTCTCCATTTCTCATTCCAGTCACCGGCACGTTCCGGAGTTCTCTCTCTCCCATGCGAAACTCACTGGGTAGCGAAGCGCTGTCAAGCGGTCTCTCCTGGATGCTTTGGGTCGTGGTCAGGGTCTTACCAACTGCCCATCAGGCACTCTGGGGCTCGGTACACTGCCCAAGGGAACTAGCAATTGCAAGGACGCCGCCAATAGGATACCGGCTAGCTCGCTCTAGCTCTCTGGAGACAGGGCTCCCTAGCCACGCTGCAGCCCCTCAACAGCACAGGGCCAGCGTCGCGGCACACCATTCTCCTACTGATCCTTGTTTCTGCAGCTCCCAGCTTCTTGGCTTCTCTGTACCCGTATGCCTCTCCAGCTCACTCACACACCTGTGCAGGACTACACCTTTTATACTGGCAACAGTCAGGTGGAGTCAGGTGTGAGTGGTTATTAAATGCCTGACCCTGCTTGACTCTATTAGTGCAACAACTGGAGTTGTTTCTAGGGTAGGTTTCCCCTTACTTTGCCCATGTTATTCCTATTGGTAATCTTTGCTGCTCTTAGTTGCTTCCTCCTCGTCTCAGTATTTGTTGGAAATGGGGAGGGGGAAACGAAACAAGGTGGAAGTTGATATTCACAGGTTAGATTATTACAAGGCGATTTGCAAAGGTGAGAGTGGAAATCCCCTGGTTGTGTATCCGAAAGGTGATTTTCTTGGTGTCAGATTACTCCCTATTTTAAACACCCGGACATGAGCGCACTGATCTGTATAACACTTCCCATGATCAGAACTAGGGGAAGACAAACAAGTGTTGGGATGGAAGTAATGTCTTTGTCTTATTTTGCTTTCCCCTTTCCCTGGGTTTGTTCTGGGATGACATGTGTGTCCATCTCTTGGGTTTGGGACATTGTGACCTGCGTAACCCATAAAGGGTTCTGGGATGTCTTCACCTACTGTCCCATTGGGATACTGCATCTCTCCTGAGTGCAACCCCGGACTCACCTACCCAGGTGATCCTCCCTCGCTTGTCCACACCCAGGGGTGGGCATCCAAAAGCGATGGCCCTCCCCTGGCCATCTGAATAGAAGACCATGGGGGTCTACATTGGAGAATACTCCTAGGTTTCTCACAGTATCAAAATCCCAACCTCCCCACCCCCTTCTCCACGTCACCGGAGGCCAATAACTACCACCAATCAACCCTGAGCGAATACAACGCTTCTCCCCAGCCAACATCCTTGTCTCCTGCAACATCATCACATCCAGGCCTGATCTCTTAAATTCCTGTGCCACCAAGGTGCCTTTGTTGAGGAGTTCACCCCTAAACATTCAAAGTTCCCATCAACAGGCAGTTGACCCACCCCCCCTCCCCCTTGTTTGTCAACGCCACTGCCATTCCATCAACCATTTCCGTGCACCTGAACTGCAGCTAACACACGTAACTTCACCGACAACCCCAACCGGTCCCCCTGTGCCCAGTCATCCCACCCGGTCCAACCACTACCCCTCGCACCGCTCCAAACCCCCCAGACAGCCACCATGCGAAGATGCCACTCTCTGCTCCCCCAAAACAGGCCTGAGCAACATAGCTCAAAATGAACGCATGCACCGTAAATCATTCAACAAGTCGAAACAATAAAGGCACCCAACAAGCACCCCACGGGCAGTCACTTCACTGGAGAGGGAGTATTGAGTCTCCTGAATTTACGTGCACGAGTGATCCTCTGTGACGGTGCACCGTCCTTTACGAGGTCCTCAGCACCTGCAGCGGGGTTTGTGCGGCATTTCCACTCCCAACATGGTGGTTGCACCTAACGCTCTGTACAGCTCTCGCTGTTTGTTATCTGCTCCTCCTTGCCTGGCCACACCCCTGCGTCACTGTTCCTTTGTCTCTAACCTTCCTCTCTCTATCCTACCATCTTGCAGCCTCTCTCACCCTGTCTCTCCGCGGCTCAGCGGATCGCATGTTTTGTTCCGCCTAATCACCTAGCTGACCGGCTCCCGCAAAGTTCTTGGCAGGATTTCTATCACTATCTTGATATCCTTGAAACAATCACCCTGGATAGCTTTCTTCGTTTTTCATATACTCTTTTCAGTCTGGTATCTGCAATTCCTGCTCTCAGCTATTCGGAACTACGTTACCCAGAGTTCCTCATGCTGCCTTCACTTCTGCTGTATCAGTTCTGCTCCGTGCAGCAGCCTTCCCATCAGATCTCCAATTCATGCTCAATGCCCTTTGCTTCTACGGAATAGGTATCAGAGTAACACCTTACATTAGTCTTCTCCTCATTTTCTGTCTCATTCCTCATTTTCTGAGTGCTGGTATTGTCGCTTCCTACCTGCTTAGGATTACGGTGCGGCTGCTAGGAGATTTGGTCGTACACGCCTACATCACCATCAGCTAGCGACACCATCAGTCTAGAATCCAGAATCCTCTCACCCCAGCAGCCCTAGACAGGGTTTATCCCCCAGGAGGGTTTCCCTGCTGGTCTATCCATGTTCCGACTTCTAACCGGACCTTGGATGGGTTAGTAGGTGTCTCCTCATTAACATCCTACGGGTCAACACCCGCCTCCTTCTCATTGCACATGGTCCAGGTTCAAGTCAGCAAAATCAGAACAGGAACCGTATTCAGGTAGGGGGCTCCTGTTTCTTGACAGTTGATTAACCTTTGTTTGGCTAAATTGTAAGGTGATTATCACATTCTCCTCCATTGAGATAGCCCCCCCCCCAACCTCTCCTGCGCCATGGCCTGGTCAATTCCTCCAGTTCCGTCACCTTGACCATTCTTCTCTCCTTCTGAAAGGTGCTGCAGGATCTGCTCAGTTTCTGTCCCTGTGGTCACCCGGTAATACTTCCTTAATCTTGAAAACCAGTGCAAAAGGGAAGGTCCACCTAAAGCGGGTGTTAGGGAGAATTCTCATCTATGGCTAATTTCCCTCTCCTAGTGAGTCCCCCAGCAGCTTTGCTGGACTTCTGGAGTTTATTTTTTTCCACTTGGTAAGAGTGAGAGCTTCCCCCCCCCCTCTTACCTGTGTTTTGCTATGTGTTTCTACCTGTTTTGTGATTGTGGACTCTGAAGTACACCACTTCAGTAGCCCTCTTCTTTTTGTGTGTCACACAGCACCTTCAGTGCCGTGGCACAGGGTTGTCTTTGAGACTTCCCTCAACTCCATTTCTGAGGCGACTACCGTCCCCCAGAAAACGGTAAAGTTACCATTAACTTTACTTAGTCAATCTACCACAGATCCAGTACACCCCATCTTCCATGGAATACTGGAAAGGGTTAATTCGTATCCCTTTTTATCTGTACCTCTTAGAGCATTGTTTCGCTCTTTTAACATTTAGACTTGGCTGGTGACAGTGGTATCTACCCTAACTTTTCTACCTCGATTATATTAGATAAACGTGGTACTGTTCTTGGCTATTATATTAGCCTCGAACATAAACCCGCTTGACCAAATCGTCTTTCTTTTGGCTCCGGTTGGGTTTATTCACCATTTCTTTTTGTTAAAGTCCTTCTTGTGTTTTACTTTGCGCGGCAATCTAGGTTCGCCTTCTTTGTTCACTGTCTTTTGGCGGGCTTCTGCTCAAAAGACCTCCTCAAGGCGCCTGGGTGTCTAGGTGGGCTGAATGTGAGGGGTGTAGAGGGTATCCTAGGAAACCCAAGTCGCACTTTGTCATGATTGGCCAGGGTAGTTGTCCGGGCTGGACAACCCCCCTGCTGGGTGATTGACAGCCAGGCTGTGTGAATGGGGGTTTTTCACATAAAAGGCTGGTCTCTTGGGCTAGAAGTCAGAGAGTCACTACTGGAACTACAAGGAATCGAAGAGAAGCGGAGAGAACAACGGCTGCTGCAACTACCCCGTCCCGGTGAAGCCCTGCTGTAGTCCTGAGCTATCTCCCCTTCAACGACTCAGAGAAGATCCAGTTCGGAATCTTCTTCCCTTGAGCTTGGTGGGGATAACCAGCTCATCTTCCACAGCCCGAGGATCCTCTTCCGTGGTCGAAATCGCTGCACGCTGCTGTAGTGGTCCGGATAGCCACCTGAAGAGTCTCTCCTGTTTTTAAGGAGCGCACCTTTTATTCCTCGTCGCTGCTGCCGGCTTCATCCCTGTGTGGTGCAGTCCTCCTTCACAACGAAGCTCCAGGAATCGTGGGTCTGCGGGAAACCAACAGGAACAACTGCCAGGGCACCAGCTGCACCATTGGAACAAGGTACTGTGTTCTACTTGAGGAAACTGGGTGAATCCCTTTTCTTCATTTCCAAGGCTTGCCCTTGTCTTCCCTCCTTCTTATAACTTTTGCTTCCGAACATTGACAATATCGAAGTACTTTTGGCTACGTTGAATCGTGAACTGTCTGACTGTGTGATCTTCGGCAACAGGCCCTGGTGTCTTTCGACCCTGGCTCCGGCCCTTTGACTTTTGAACTCCTGTCTCTGAGTGTTTCTTGATTCTGCCTGCCTAACCAAAATATTGCCTGTGATTTTTGCCTCCAACTCCCTTTGGGTATCTCAGGTGCTAAGTGTGTTTTTGCCCCGGTAGCATTTCATGACCGAACTGTCAAAAAGTGATCGCAATCGCGGTAACGTGTTTGTTCGTAACACTGGTTCATTCAACAAAGGGTACTTACCTTGAGCCTTAATGTACAAAGTGAATTGGTTAGTTGTAGTATATTTAACGTGTGGTTTCTATTTGAGTTTAATAGAAGTGTTGTGTTTATAACGAATGGTTTAAAAATAAATGTACTTATATTTTTTACCTGAAACCTTGAGTCAGTGTTTGCTTGAGTCACAGTAATTGTGGTCCCTTTGTGTAATCTCTGCTACTGCTCATATACTCTTGAGATAAGCCTGGCTGCTCCGCCACTGCTACCACTCTGACATAGTAGTACAGGCTTGCACCAAAGGTAAAACTTGTATTGCCACCTGTAGTCTTAATTGTGTGTAGTGGTCGGGGGCGCTGTGGTACGCCGTGGAAGATGGCCGCCTGATCTGAGAGTTCCGTAGCAGTTATATCCTGATTGCCTATATCCTGCGCAATGGTGTAGCTGACGAAGTAAATAGAGTGGGCAACGGTTCCTGCATACAAACGGTGCCTCATTGCCGGCGTTTGGAATCCGTTCCGCCGAGGCCTCTGCTAACTGTGGGCCGCTTCGCTCCCTGAGTGGCCGGGAGGTCGGGCCGCTGCGGGGGACGGCCGGGAATGTTCTGAGCCCCCTCGCGCCCGGCGGGGGCTGCATGGCGGGAGCCACGGGGGCCTCAATCCTGATTGCGGGACCTGTCACCCCTCCCCCGCAGTGGGTGCACAGTGAATCCGGGCTGCCCTGGAGGATCGTGCGGGCTGGCGCTGCAGCTCCGAACGGGGGTTGGCTGTTCTGGGTGGAAGCGGAGGCTTGTGGAGCGCGGCGGATGCGCTTGGGCTGCCTCGCTCCCCAGCAACGGAGTGCAGCGGTGACGCGGGGAGCTGCGGTTCGGACCGGCTTGCCCAATAGCATTGAGGTACGTGGGGGGGGCACTCTGAGCCTTTGTGGGGGCCGCAACCGCGACATCCCCCCTCCGCTATCCCTACATCTCACCTGCTCCTGCAGGGCCCGCCGCATTTCATCCACGGGGCTCCTCTGAAAGGCAGGCATGCACTTACTTCCCCACGGGAGGCCACTACTTAGACCCTAAGCTGCGGCGCCGGGGCATACTAACAGGGGCAGACCAGAGCACACCATTGGCTCCTCATCTGGACATCGTGAACATACGTTGGAGTGGGCCGTGCTCGCATTGTTAAAGTCTGTCTCACATCTTATTTGGGCACAAGACTAACAAACATGCAGGTGCTACGGTTGTAAAAAGCCCTTCAGTGAATCATCCTAGCACTGATTTGGGGTGCTATTATGGCGAGGGGCGACAAAAATAAAGACAAGAGAAAGGGCCCTATGGACTTTTTCGCTAATACCACTGCACATGATCATGACACCGATTCACAAGTCCCATCCAGGTTTCCCACTCCAGACCAAAGTATGACCCCGTATATGGCAGCCATCAATACTAAGCTGGACGATATAGGGGATAATATAGCCTCTATCCGTGCGGACATCAGGAAGGTTAACTCTAGGGTCTCAGAGGCTGAGAACAGGGTATCTGCTCTGGAGGACACAATTACCTCGCAAAATGCAGCCATAGTAAAACTGCAAAAAGACGTTAAGCTTCTTCAAAATAAATGTGAGGACTTTGAATCCCGCTCAAGACGGAACAATGTAAGGGTGGTCGGGGTGGAGGAACGTAAAACCGATACCCCTATGGAGCAGTTCCTTGAGGCACTACTCCGATCACTGTTTCCAGATGCGCAGTTCTCTAAGCAGTTTCTGGTTGAGAGGGCTCACAGGGCGACACCCCCCGCCTAAGCCTGGTGCCCTGCCTCGCACAATTATAGCGCGACTGCTCAACTATAGGGACAGTGACCACAACCTGCGTTTGGCATGTGAACAGGGGCCCCTGCTCTACAATTCCAACCGCATCCATATATATCCCGATTTCACAACGGGGGTCCAAGCTGCGTGCCGTTCATTTGAGCATGTAAAAAAGAAGCTGCGGGAAAGAAAGATAGTGTATGCAATGCTGTTGCCCTCCAGGTTGCGGATTCAACATGAGGGCAAAACGCAATTTTTTGTAACCCCTGAGGAAGCTTTGACATACATTGAACAGTATATCCCGGCTGTATCTAACGAGAATTGACCTTGCCAGCTTAGGCAGCTAATCCTAGAGAAAGTTCCATTGTCTATAAACAGCTCCGAAATGCAATACAGCACACCATTTGTAATCTACTGTTGAAGCTACGACTCTGGGGAGGGTGGTGGGCCGTCCCGCCCCATTATTGCAAAGGTGCAGCAAGTTTATTGGGATACACCGCCCGATTGGGGGGATGGTGAGGGTGGGGGTTGGGAAGGGTTACTGATAAGCTGCCTTTATGGAATTTAGTCTATTCTGGTCAGTGTTTTCATATGTATCTATCCGGTCCATAAGGTAAGGTGGGAGAGTTGTTTTTTTCTTAAAGTTCAATGGTATGTTCAATTTGTTAAAAGTCTGGCATAGTCGTATTGGGTATGGAAACTAAAATATCATCAAGGGGGTAGACCTTTACTAATGCCCATTTTACATGGCATCACCAAGAGTGACTAGGAGCACCAGATTTCTTTCGTGGAACGTGAGGGGTTTGGTCAATCCTCTTAATAGACATAGAATTGATATCCTACTGCTACAGGAAACGCACGCTACAAAGCGGGTAACGGACTAGTTTGCTCGCAAATGGGGATCACAACTCTTCGCCACAGACTATTCCTCGCAGTCAAGGGGAGTGATGACAATAATTCACCATAGACTTGGATTAACTGTCTCTAAGTCCAAAGTGGACCTGGAGGGTCGATACGTAATAATATGGGAAAGTTGCAAGGGCAAGAAGTAATTATTATTAATACATATGGCCCCAATATAGACTCTCTGCAATTGTATCTGCAAATCTTTACATTGATAATGCCAGCGGATGAAGCATGGGTGATATGGGGGGTCGATCTTAATACCATCCTTGATCCAGCACAAGCCAGGACCCCCACAGGACAGCGTTCGGACTCCAAAGCTGCTCTAACTATCAAACAGGTTATGTCCCTGCTGCCGCTCTCAGATGTATGGAGAGAACTGCATACCCATGACAGAGACTATACATTCTACTCTCAAGTACACGGCTCGTGCTCCCCTATTGGATACTGGCTCTGCTCCACAGTCTGCATCCCGGAAACGAAGGAATGCACAATCCTTCCCCGTTGTCTGACCACTCCCCGATTGTTCTGGAGATTCAGGTTAGAGCGCCAGCAATGTCTCGGCGTACCCGGAAAATGCCTCCAGATATTCTGCGAGATGACAATTTACTGGAGCAACTGCGGATCGATGTGACAGACTTCTTTGAGCGCAATCAAGATTCAGTCAGCTCACATTCCACAGTCTGGGAGGCCTTCAAAGTATGGCTAAGGGGGTACTTGATCTCCACCGCCCACGGCACACTGAAGGAAATTCATCTACAGCTATCTCGCACCGAGGAACACATTAAGACAGCAGAGAGAGCATACATGGACTCGCCAGGCCCAAGCACTCTTGCCCCACTACATGACGCCTTAGCAGAATTTGCTGCCCTCGCGGAACGTGAGGTCTTTTATATGATACAACCCACCAAGGCCAGAAGATACGGTGAAGGTAATAAGTCTGGAAGGATGTTGGCCAATTTAATAAAAACGGAATGCAGACATCGACAGATAACCAGTATAACAGACAAGGAGGGCATCACACATGTACACCATCAGAGGGTGAACGAGGTATTTCAAAGGTTTTATATGGAGCTATACGCAAATGCGGACCAAGTCTCAACAGACGAGGTACAATACCTTGACTCATTCCCTCTACCTACATTAGACCCAGACGAACGTGCCAACATTGACCTCCCCCTGAGCTTGGAAGATATAAAACAGGCAATCAAGGATCTCAATACAAGAAGAGCACCCGGGTCAGACGGTATGCCTGCAGACCTTTACAAGTCACTCATAGAGGAACTGGCCCCCAAGCTAGCAGAATTGAGGGAGGAATCTATGGAGAGGGGCTCCCTGCCGGACTCGATGAGAGAAGGCATCATCACGGTCCTATTAAAACCTCATAAAACCCCACAAGATCCTTCCTCCTACAGGCCATTATCGCTAATTAATGTAGACGCCAAAATCTATGCTAAGGCCTTAGCCAGTAAATTGAACCCATACATGACCAAATTAATACATCCGGACCAGTCCGGCTTTATACCTGGCCGATCTACAGCCCTTAACCTGCGGAGATTCTTCGCCATAGCCTCTCAGATGGATCCCCATGCACAGATAGTGGCGGTAATGCTAGACCCGGAAAAAGCATTTGATTCTATTTCATGGAAATGCATGTATGCCATATTACACAAAATGGGTTTTGGTTCTGAATTTCTCCGTTCTATAAAGTTGCTGTATTGCAAGCCAATTGCCAGAGTGAGGACCAATAAGACACTGTCGCCTAGTTTCGAGCTGCAAAGGGGTACCAGACAGGGTTGCCCCCTCTCTCCACTAATTTTCGCACTTACAATCAAAGGGATGGCGGCATACCCACGGCACAGGCACTCCTAGAGAGGCATCCAGATAATGGGGATACCCCAGTTTATTTCACTTTATGCAGACAACACTATGCTGTATCTTAGAAACCCTGATATACATCTTAAACCAGTGATGCAGGATGTTGAAGTCTTCACTAAATACTCAGGATACAAAATAAATCAAGCCAAGTCTGAAATTATCCCCTTGTCTGACTCTACTAGTAAATCTGCATCCATGCAGAGTTTCAAATGGTCTCCAGCTAGCGCGAGATATCTGGGCATAGTAATGGCAACAGATAAACAAACTCTCTACAACAACGACAACTATGCGCCATTTCTAACACAGCTGGAACACAAGCTCAGTATCTGGGCAAAGTTACCACTGTCCATGTATGGTCATATCTCCCTGCTCAAGATGGTGGTTGTGCCGAAGCTCTTATACCTGTTCACTGGAATACCAATATGGCCAGGAGCTACATTTTTTGATACTCTATGAAGTAAGGTGTCTAGCTTCGTCTGGGGTGGGGTTCACCCCCAAATGAGTTGGGCAAAGCTATGCGAGAGTCATGACACCGGAGGGCTGGCAGCTCTGGATTTTCTACTATACTATTTCTCTGCACAGGCCTACTTTGCCAAATTCTGGTACAACAACACAGAACAGTTTGCACACATCCATGCTGAAGAGTTTGCGGCTTCCCCCTTCAATCTGAAGAGCATGATATTCGCCAGGATTGAAGGGATGAAAGTGCTGGCGGACTCATTATCCTCAACGGTGCGTGCATGGACATGGATACTTAAGAGAGTGGGATGTGATGCTCCATATTGGCCTCACTTGCCGCTGTGGAACTACCCTGCACTTGAACCCACCATGGACAGTACCATTCAAAGAAGATGCGACCCGAGTATGGAGGCAAAAATAGGTGACCTTTTTCCTGAAGGGAGATTCCTTGAGGCTGCAGAAATCCAAACCAGAACGGGCCCCGGCCTATTCACGATTCTACAATATCAACAAATGAAATAGGCTTGCAGGAAAAAATGGCCATCCTTCCCGAACGCACCGCCAATACATAAATTCTTATCAGACATACTAACCCAGGAAGGCTTCGCCAGTAATGTCTCCACTTTGTATAGAGCAATACAACGTAATGCCCCATCCAAAAATGTCATGAGACACAAATGGGAAAGGGACCTAAACATGTCAATCAACAAACAACAATGGGTGAACTACTGCAGGTATACTAAATCCATATCGATGTGTGCTAACTTTAGGTTGATACAGTTCAAAATCTTAAACCACTTGCATATTAATACATACAAGGCAGCCAAATTCAACCCAGATAAACAAGCTACATGCCCCAAGTGCGGCGCAGCAACTGCCAATACTATACACATTTTCTGGGAGTGCCCTCCAATAAAGAGATTCTGGGAGGAGATAGCAGCCACCATGAGTGAAATATTGAACATACATATGCCAGCAACACCATTAAAATATCTCTTGGGGGACATAGGCAAGGTCTCCACGAAGGCTTGTAGACTATTTGCAATAGGAGGAGCAGTGGCAAAGCGAAATATCTTGAAGAAATGGAAATCCAATACCTCTCCTACGCACAGACAATGGCTCAGAGACCTCATAAATGTTCAAGACAGCGAAGGAGCATACATCTGGGGTATAAATACTATCTCTAGACCGAGGGACATCTGGGCCCCTCTCAGGGAATATCTACAAAATGTAGAAGATGTATGTGATGGTTGAACTGTTTACAACTGTAGCCGAGGAGTTATATACCACCACCTCTTTATATTTCCCCCTCCTCTTCTGATATGCTATGTATAGTTAAGACTGATTTGAAATATTCATTTTACATATATCCAATGCTGAATGTAAGATGCTTTTTTATCCATGTCCCACTTGTATAATGCCAGTTTAAAAATAAAGTTTTTAAAAAACAAAATAAATGTGTGTAGGGGTCCCTACGGGCACTGCACAGGATTCTGCCTAACACTGGTGTACAGCGGTGAGGATTTGGAAGTAGAGTGATTACACTTAGAGTGCTGCTATTGCTTGGGTTCAACTAACCACAAGGCTAACACCACTAATTCTATTTAACTAAGAAATCTTGTCAAATATGGGAAACTACACTGAAGAGTGTCTTTTACTCTATACTGCTGAGGTTCTGAGAACCATGTGTAGGGATAAGAATATCTCTGGTAAAGGAAAGGAATCTGAAATGGTTGCAAAGTTAATGGGTAAAAGTCTGGAGAGTGGGTCAGAAGGACCTACCACTCCAGCAAATGTGGGTTTTGATGTTTCTGATTCTGAGAGTGTTAATTGTGAAGAAGTAGATGAGACCTTGCTAGGAAACCTTGCAACTCCCTTGCCTGCTGCTCAGAATGCACAACCTCTGTCCACAGGGACCCCCACAGGTCCTACACTTACTCCTGAATTTATTGCACTTGAGAAATTGAGACTTGAATTGGAAGTGAAAAGTATTGATGCACAAACTGCCATGAAACATCAAGACTTAAGGCTCAGAGAAATGGAGCTGAACCATGAACTAGAAATGAAGAAACTGTCTAGAAAATGTTTCTCTCCCAGAGCCTTCTAGGTCTTCCAGCCCTTAGAGACCCCGCATGCCAAAGGAAGGAAATGATTGGTATGTATGAGACTAAACTTGATGTTTTGGATTGGTTAGCAATGTTTGAGTACAATCATGGGATTCAAAGTATCTCCAGGAATCAGTTGATTCCTTGGCTTTTCTCTAGGCTCCCCCCTGTTGCAAGTGATGCTGTAATGGAATTGGGGGAGGTGGATAAACAGGATTATGAGTGTGTGAAACTAGCATTAATAGCTAGGTGTGGGAAGACCCCTTACCAGTATCTTAAGAGGTTTAGAACCCTCAAAAAGCATGATGGTGCCCCTTGGGCTACCTGGGTGTGTGAATGTTTGAAAAACTTAGATGGATGGGTTAAGGGTTATAAAGTGAACACTTATGAAGGTATGAGGAATCTTGTAATGTTGGAGTCTATTTTTGATGTCTGCTCTCCTGAGCTTAGACAGCACTTGGCTGATTCAAAGGAGATAGTTCCTAAGAAGCTAGCTAAGGCTGCTGACTTGTGGGTTGCCAACAGGGCCACTCACAATGATTCTGGGGCTACTCAGCAGAAGGATGAGGGGAAGCAGCCAAAGAAAGACAACAAAGAGAATTTCAATAATTCCAAACATAACCAGGGTAAGCCACAAGGTAAACCGAATCAGGCTAGTGTACCACCCGGTTCCACACCAGATGGAGGCCAGGGCAAACGCCCATTCCAGAGAGTATTTGGAAAATGCTTTGTTTGTGGGTTGCCTGGCCATGTGAAAGGAGATCCCAAGTGTAAGGGAAACCTTCAGGCATCAATACTGTCTCCTTAGCCTTCTCCCAGGTGGATGAAGTACCTATGACCAGTGGAAACTTTCAGCTACTAGCTGATGATCCATGAGAGTCTCAGCTAGTGTTTCTTTAGTGTCCTTGGGTCTTTGGGAACAACAGAACTTAAATGTCTATAACTCAAGCCCAGATAATACTAAAGAGTAATATAAAGATAGTGTTCTTGTGAATGGTCAGGAGACCCCTGCCATCAGAGACACTGGAGCCAGTGGAGCCAGCATAACTGTGGTTGATGAATGTTTTTTCAAAGTGGAGGATGTTGCTAAGGCACCCAAACACTTAACCAAGTTAGCTGGAGGCCCTGTGCAAATGGTTCCCCAGTTACCAGCTCTCATCCAGTGTAATGACATGACTGTCAGAATGCCTGTGAGTGTGCAGAATAACGTACCTGGGAGGGTCCTGTTGGGTAATGACCTTAAAAGGAGTTGTGTCCAGCACCCCCAGGCCCCCAGCAGAAGGAAGCAGTAGCTCACATGGTCTGCAAGGGAGAGAACCTTAAGAGGCTCTCCTGGGGACATGATAGAGGAGGCTACCATCCCAAGTCCACAGGACTTACTTACTGTCATTGCAGGGCAAGAAAAGACAAAGGGGAAACCTAAGTCTGCCATCAGGAAAACAGCAAGCACTCATGTGCCCAGAAGGACATCTCCGAGACTGTCCAAAGTGTCACCTGTGACTCCCACACCAGCTGAGGCTGAGTGTGAGGTTCAACCCTGTATGGTCAAACTAGATACTGAGGAATCAGATCTAGAAGAGGATCTTACCTTGGTAGGAGATCTTGACCCTGTTGACCATCCTGAGCTGCAGTCTTTGCTGGCAGAAGGTGGACCCAACAGAGAAGATTTCAGTAAGCGACAAAGAGAGTGTCCTACCTTGGAAGGTCTTCGCCAACAGGCAGCTTTGCAGCTCAATGGGACTGGGCCTGGGAAGTATAGGTTGCACTGGGAAGATGGCCTCTACTACAGTGAACCAACCGAGTCAACCCCTGGAGACTACAAAAGACTTTTAGTACCTCTAGTGAACCGACTCCAGTTTCTGCAGTTAGCCCATGAGGTACCTTTGGCTGGTCACTTAAGTTTTAAGAAGACCAAAGAAAGGCTATCTCTGCACTTGTATTGGCCTTAGATGGGTACAGAGGTAGACAAATTCTGCAGAAGCTGCCACACTTGCCAAACCTCTGGCAAGAGTGGATCCAAGAATGTGGCACCCTTAGTGCCTCTCCCAGTGGTGGGAATTCCTTTTGAGAGGGTTGGGATTTACATTGTTGGTCCTCTTGACCCTTCCACAACTTCAGGCAACAGGTTTATCCTGGTTGTAGTGGACCATGCCACTAGATTTCCTGAAGCCATACCTATGAGGACTGTTATGGCTCCGGCTGTGGCTAAGGCCCTACTTGGTATTTTTACCAGAGTAGGTTTTCCTAAGGAGGTATCTGACAGGGGATCAAATTTTATGTCCCACTACATGCAAACCATGTGGAAAATCTGGAGTCACCTGCAAGTTCTCAACTGCCTACCACCCCCAAACCAATGGGCTGGTAGAGAGGTTTAACAGAACTGTGAAGAGCATGATAGGTGCTTTAGAAGAACCCCTTAGAAGAAAGTGGGACCTTCTACTGCAATGCCTTCTCTTTGCATATAGAGAAGTCCCTCAGGAGGGAGTAGGACTCAGTCCCTTCGAACTTCTCTATGGCCATCCAGTCAGAGGTCCATTGGCCCTGATTAAGTAGGGGTTGGAGAGTGCTCCTTCCCCTAAGCCAGTCAGAGTGACTGACTATGTGATAAGTCTCCGGAGGAGAATGTCACACATGATGGCAGAGACAAGTGATAACTTGAGGGCTAGTCAAGCTCTGGTCAAACATTGGCATGACCAGAAGGCTAACATGGTTGAGTTTACTCAAGAGCAGCTTGTTCTTGTTATGGTCTCCACAAGGCAGAGGGCCTTGCAGGACATATGGATAGGACCCTTCAATGTTGTGGTTATCTGGTGGACTTAGGCAGTCCTAAGGAGGCTCCCAGAGTCTTTCACACCAACCGTTAAAAGGCTTATGTCTCTTGACCTGACATAGGAGCTTTGCTTCTAGCTTCAGCTCAGGAGGATGAGGAGAGTGAACCTCTGCCTGGCCTCCTCAGAGGCTTACCTTTAGATAAGCAAGTGGAAGGATTTAATCTCTCTTCTAGTCTCCCATCTGACCAATAGGATGAGTGCAAGTTACTGTTAAATCAGTTTGCCTCCCTGTTCTCACTCTCACCATGCTTGGCCCCTTGGGGCCAGCATGACATACACACTGGTGACTGTTTGCCTGTCAAAAGCAGGGGGTACAGAATGTCAGACAATGTCAGATCCCACATAAGGAATGAGGTCAACAAGATGCTTGAACTCGGGTAATAGAACCCTCAACTAGCCCATGGTCTAGCCCAGTTGTGCTTGTACCAAAGGCAGGATCCAAGGAGTTGAGATTCTTCATGGACTATAGAGCTATAAATGCACCACGACTGATGCCCATCCTTTGCCTAGGACAGATGAGCTGGTGGACAAACTTGGTGCAGCCAAGTACCTCAGCACATTTGACCTAACGTCAGGCTATTGGCAAATAGCCCTGACAGACCATGCCAAGGAAAAAACTGCATTCTCCACCCACGCTGTCCTCTACCAATTCAAGGTAATGCCTTTTGGATTAAAGAATGCACCTGCTACATTTCAGAGGATGGTCAATCAAGTTCTGAATGGAATGGAGGACTTCTGCATGGCATACTTGGATGACATTGCAGCCCTACATGGAAAGAACATGTTGAACACCTAGGTTATGTATTCCAGGCTCTTGAACAGGCCCATCTGACCATAAAGGCAAGCAAATGTCAAATTGGTCAGAGCTCAGTGGTCTACCTTGGACATGAGGTAGGAGGAGGTAGGCCATTGCCTAGCAAAGTACAAGCAGTACAAAACTGGGCCACCCCTACTACTCAAGCCCAAGTGAGAGCCTTCCTAGGTCTCACTGGGTATTATAGGAACTTCATAGAGAACTATGGGACCATAGCTTCTCCCTTGAATGTCACCTCCTCTCCCAAATTTCCTAAAAAGGTCAGGTGGAATGGGGAGTGCAATCAAGCCTTTGAATGTCTAAAGAAAGCCCTTTGTCAAGCTCCAGTCCTAAGAGCTCCTAACTATCACCAACCCTTCATTGTACAAACTGATGCTTCTAATGTAGGAACAGGTGCAGTCCTTAGTCAACTGGATGAGAAAGGTAGGGAACACCCTATTTTATCAGCAGGAAGTTAAAGGATCCTGAGACAAGGTGGGCAACAATAGAAAGAGAATGTGTTGCTATTGTGTGGGCACTGAAGAGGTTTAGACCATACTTGTATGGATCTTCCTTCACTGTTCAGACTGACCACCAACCCTTGAGATGGCTGATGCAAATGAAAGGGGAAAACCCAAAATTACTCAGATGGTCAATCTGCCTACAAGGATTTGATTTTTCCATTGAGCACAGAGCAGGAAGTCACCACGAAAATGCTGATGGTCTCTCTAGGATGTTTGTAACCGAGTAGAGGTATGAGGTCCATCCAGGAGTGGATTAAATCCTCCTGTCCCTTAGTCTGGGGGGGGGCGAGTGTTAGGGAGAATTCTCATCTATGGCTAATTTCCCTCACCTAGTGTGTCCCCCAGCAGCTTTGCTGGACTTCTGGAGTTTATTTTTTTCCACTTGGTAAGAGTGAGAGCTTTTTCCCCCCTCTTACCTGTGTGTTGCTATGTGTTTCTACCTGTTTTTGTGATTGTGGCCTCTGAAATACGCCACTTCAGTAGCCCTCTTCTTTTTGTGTGTCACACAGCACCTTCATTGCCGTGGCACAGGGTTGTCTTTGAGACTTCCCTCAACTCCATTTCTGAGGCGACTACCGTCCCCCAGCAAAGGGTAAAGTTAACATTAACTTTACTTAGTCAATCTACCACAGATCCAGTACACCCCATCTTCCATGGAGTATTGGAAAGGGTTAATTTGTATCCCTTTTATCTGTACCTCCTAGAGCATTGTTTCGCTCTTTTAACATTTAGACATGGCTGGTGGCAGTGGTATCTACCCTAACTTTTCTACCGCGATTATATTAGATAAACGTGGTACTGTTCTTGGCTATTATATTAGCCTCGAACATGAACCCGCTTGACCAAATCGTCTTTCTTTTGGTTCCGGTTGGGTTTATTCGCCATTTCTTTTTGTTAAAGTCCTTCTTGTGTTTTACTTTGCGCTTCAAACTAGGTTTGCCTTCTTTGTTCACTGTCTTTTGGCGGCCTTCTGCTCAGAAGTCCTCCTCAAGACGCCTGGGTGTCTAGGTCGGCTGAATGTGAGGGAGGGTGTAGTCACCCCCTGCACAAGGTATCCTAGGAAACCCAAGTCGCACTTTGTCATGATTGACCAGGGTAGTTGTGCGGGCTGGACAACCCCCCTGCTGGGTGATTGACAGCCTGCTGTGTGAATGGGGGTTTTTCACATAAAAGGCAGGTCTCTTGGGCTAGAAGTCAGAGAGTCACCACTGGAACTACAAGGAACCGAAGCGAAGTGGAGAGAACAACGGCTGCTGCAACTACCCCATCCCGGTGAAACCCTGCTGCAGTCCTGAGCTATCTCTCCTTCAACGACTCAGAGAAGATCTAGTCCGGAGTCGTCTTCCCTTGAGCTTGGTCGGGATAACCAGCTCATCTTCCACAGCCAGAGGATCCTCTTCCTTGGTCGAAATCGTTGCTCGCTGCTGTAGTGGTCCGGATAGCCACCTGAAGAGCCTTTCCTGTTTTTAAGGAGCGCACCTTTTATTCCTCGTTGCTGCTGGCTTCATCCCTGTGTGGTGCAGACCCCCTTCAGACGTCTTCCTTCACAACGAAGCTCCAGAAATCGTGGGTCTGCGGGAAACCAACAGGAACAACTGCCAGGGCATCAGCTGCATCATTGGAACAAGGTACTGTGTTCTACTTGAGGAAACTGGGTGAATCCCTTTTCTTCATTTCCAAGGCTTGCCCTTGTCTTCCCTCCTTCTTATAACTTTTGCTTCCGAACATTGACAATATCGAAGTACTTTTGGCTACGTTGAATTGCGAACTGTGTGACTGTGTGATCTTCGGCAACAGGCCCCGGTCTCTCTCGACCCTGGCTCCGGCCCTTTGACTTTTGAACTCCTGTCTCTGAGTGTTTCTTGATTCTGCCTGCCTAACCAAAATATTGCCTGTGATTTTTGCCTCCAACTCCCTCTGGGTATCTCAGGTGCTAAGTGTGTTTTTGCCCCGGTAGCATTTCATGTCACGGATACGCATTTATTTAGTAGACCGAACTGTCAAAAAGTGATCGCAATCGTATTCGCGGCAACGTGTTTTGTTCGTAACACCGGTTCATTCAACACAGGGTACTTGACTTGAGACTTACTGTACAAAGTGAATTGGTTAGTTGTAGTATTTTTAACGTATGCTTTTTATTTGAGGTTAATAGAAGTGTTGTGTTTATAACAAATGGTTTAAAAATAAATGTTCTTATATTTTTTGCCTGAAACCTTGAGTCAGTGTTTGCTCGAGTCACAGTAATTGTGGCCCCTTTGTGTAATTTCTGCTACTGCTCATATACTCTTGAGATAAGCCTGGCTGCTCTGCCACTGCTACCACTCTGACATAGTAGTACAGGCTTGTACCAAAGGTAAAACTTGTATTGCCACCTGTAGTCTTAATTGTGTGTAGTGGTCCCTAGGGGCACTGCACAGGATTCTGCCTAACAGCGGATCCGATTGCCAGACAGTCAAGAGGTGAGGGGGTGGCAATCCCTGCACCGGGCCAACTTAAAGCTTGAAAGATCAGGATATATCTGGATCGAGTCCCCCTCATACTTAATAGTGCATTGGCGCTTTGCCCTCTCCAAAATTGCGGCCTTCTCACTGTACCTTAACAACTTGCCCACCACCAATCTCGGCCATTTGCCCCTGACTAGGCCTCCCCAGTGGGCTTGCTCTATTTTCACCTCCTTTCCCTCTTCTTTGGCAAAAAGGATATTGACCAGCCCCTTGGCCTTTTGCATCATGTCACTGTCCGATTCCCCCTTCTGCTTCTTGAGGCCAAAGACCCAGAGGTTATTCCTTTGCTCCCTATTTCCTATTTTCAAGGTCATCCATCTTGAACTGGTAGTCATCGTCCCAGGACTCCAGATCAGACAGTCTCCCCTCAACCTTCATTTCCACCACATCAGCACTGAGTTTGCTGTTCTCCATTGCGTTAAACTTAGTCTCCAGCACTGCCACCCGTCTCCTCAGATTGGAAATTGAGCCCTGCAGCTCACCCTGCAGCGCCCAAATCTCTTGCAAAATGTCCTTTATATCCTCATTTGTAAGCAAAGTAAGCTCCTAATAGAGGAACTCCCGTCCCCTGCACACTTTCACAAGCTCAGAATGAGCCAAATTGTTAATATGACTTAGATACACCGTAAGAGTGTATAGAGACTTTACAATACTTAATAATTTGTATAAAACACAAGAACATTGTTTGGTATTCAATGAAGAACCTCAACACATCAATTGCAGGTATTTTCAGTTTCTTTAATTTTCAATAATTCATAGATGACCCAATGCGTTTCGAGAAATTCATCTCTTCAGGGGCATATTCAACAAAATTTATCACATCTAAAGGGAAATTTAAAAAAAAATAATAATTACCTATATGGTAACTTATTCTTCAAGTCATTCTTGATTCAATATATAATATTCACATATATTCTCTAATAGAGATCAACCAATATTTTGGTTACTTTGGTATATTTTATCAATGAAAAAATATTCACTCAGTTATTCAACTATGTAGTTGTTCGGTCTATTCTTCCATAGATAATCAAGTGTGTCCAACAATAAATTCAACAAATTCGGATTTCAAGTGGTCGATATTGTCTATACTGCTGTGTTCAAATCGTACTATGCAAATAATTAAAGAATTCAAACATGTGTCAGCCTGTATATTCATTGGGGAATGGCTACACCTCTACATAAGAATAATTATCCCAAAAGTTTGAGCTTACCCTTGTGGTTTTGAAAAGTGGTCACCATGAAGGTGAATGGTCATAATTTCAACCTGGAGGATCGGGAAGAAAACGAGCTGAAAAATCGTCTCAGTAGCCTGGGTTGTGACGTACTCTAGTGTTGGGAAAGTATAAATAGAGTGTGGTTTAGATAAGGAATAAGTAGAGTAAAAAAGTAATAAAGTAGGAACAGAGTTAGATGTGCTTACCTTCTGAATCCGGCCAAAGAGAATGAAAAGTTTGCTCCCGTGCTCGTGATCAGAGTAACGGGTGGCTGTAAAAATAGTGACGCTTAACGCAGTGGCGTATTGTGACGTCACTAATGTAAACAAATGGGGAAAAGTTATGTGCGTGCGTTGCGGGTGCAACGAAACTTACGAAGGTCCGATAAATATCATAATATTCTAGAGGGTAAATATGACGTCAAGGATAACAGACGTCATTGGATGAACTATCCAACAGAATTGTCGGTTGCAGAAGGCGAGATAACAAAATCGGAGTAAGTGGAGACGGCCCTTGATGGGCGGGAAGCAACGGACACTAATTGTGAGAGAGAGTGTTTGGGGACAATAAAGGTGCATCCCTCTGATCCTCTGACGTTAGGAAGGGATCTAGTGGACGGCACTGCCCCGTGAAGCAAAACAAGCAAAACAGTGTTTGGATTGAATTACTCCCATCAATTCCTATGAAGCAGCACTGACACTGGAAGAGGAGGGACTAAGCTCAGAGTCCTACGTGCTAATCGGAGAGGTGGAAACGTTCAGTGAAGACTGAGGTACAGTTGTTAGATGTATTAGCAGCAGGGGTACACAATGTATTGATGAGGAGGATGAAGAGGAAAGGATTATAGCGGATGGAAGTGGGGGGAGGTCCAGGATTTGGAGTTAAATAGTCAATTGAATATATTACGGACTAGGAGAGCAGAGAGATCTTTACTGCTAACGAAGCAAAGATACTTTGTCCGCACTAATAAAGTGGGTACATTTCTGGCCCGACAATTGAAGTGAATAGAGGCTGTGAAGCTGATACCGCGAATATCACAGCCTGATGCGTCAATAGCTACTGGGATGAAGGAAATAACCGAAACATTCGCTCACTATTATGAATTATTATACGCGTCAGTCCACCCCAATTGTCGAGAGATACAACGCTATATGAGTGAGATAAATATGCCAGGAATAACATCGGAGGAGCGGGAGAACTTGGAGTAATTAGCGAGGTGGAAGTGATGGAGGCAATAAGAGCTTTACCAATAAATAAAGCACTGCAAGCCGATGGGTTTCCGGCAACTTTTTATAAGAAATATGCTAAGCAGTTGGTCCCGATATTAACAGAATTATTTAATATGATAGGGATCAAAGGAGCAGTGACACCAACAATGTTGGAGGCTAAGGTGCTGGTTTTTGGAAAGCCCGGAAAAGACCTGACGAAATGCGGGTTGTATAGACCCATCGCCTTACTAAACATTGATGGCAAAGCTGTTTACGAGCATACTGGCAGCAAGATTAGCGCAGTGTTTGCCTGATTTGATACATATGGATCAACCAGGGTTTATAGTGGGTAGACAGACGTCAGATAACATCAGAAAGGTAACCCATTTACTTGATAAAGTTAATATGAAACAGATTCCTGCAGTTTTGGTCTCTAGATGCCGAAAAGGCATTTGATCGAGCAGAATGGCCTTTTTTATTTTTTATGATGGAACAGATGGGAATGGGGACCAAGTTTATTCAGATGATGCGGGCGAACTATTATGCTTCCACGCTACGGTTGGCTATTAACAAACAAGTTTCTCGTAGCATAAAAGTAAGTAGGGGCACCCGACTGGGATGCCCGCTTTCGCCACTTTTATATGCTATATACTTGGAAACATTCTTGCATAGAATCAGAGCGAGAGAGACCCACACCGGGTATCGTGTTTGGAGACGAGCAACATAAGATCGCGGCCTTCGCAGATGACATGCTGTTGACATTGCTGGAACCTGAATGTCCGTTACCAGCATTGTTGGAAGAACTGGCCAGAGTTGAACAGGTAGCAGGTCTTAAAGTCAATATGGGGAAGTCGGAGCTTTTAAAACTAGGTTTATCCTTTCAACAGAAGACGGTACTACCCTCCTATTCACAGTTTAAAGTGGCGGATAGCTCTATTAGATATTTGGGGGTTCATTTAACAAAGAAGGTTTCCCAGCTGTTCGATAGCAATCACCCACAATTACTGCAGCAGGTGAAAGAGGATTTAGGGAAATGGAATCTGCTGATAAATTTCATGGCTAGGAAGGATAGCTACTATTGAAATAGTGACTCTCCCGGGGTTATTATATACATTACATGCTCTTCCAGTTAAGATTGCTTTGTCTTACTTCATTTCAAACTTTAACGGCATCCAGAGAAAATGGGGGAGTGGGCTTGCCGGATTTAGAAAAATATTATGATGCTTAACAGCTACAGGTACTCCTGCAATGGTTGACTGGGTATACTTAGAAATCATGGGTAAAAATTGATAGGGCATTGGCTGGGTGCCCGTTGGAAGGGATATTGTGGCTGTATAGACAAGATAGATGTGATGCTGGAACTGCATCGGAGGGACAGGGCATCCGTATTCTTGTCCTTTACTGTTTTTATAGTGTGTTCTGTTGTGTTTTCCGCGCAGGAGTTCAAGTGGGACTCCTGGCGGTGCATCTCTCTTTCTTTTGGTTTGGTGATCGGACCCGTGGGATACCCTTATGGCACGCATGGGTGGGGGTGCAACCCTGTGCCCCTAGTGTATGTTTTTGGGCACCTGTGGGTGGCCCGCAGAGCAGGGTATGGGCTGGTGGCAGCTCCATGCTGAATTTGACAGGTGCGCGGAGTATCCTCCATTTTGGGATACCCCGGCTCTGCCATTGGGATCAGTTGATTCCTGATGGAAAACAAGATGGCCCCGGTGGCCTCTTGCTTTCTATTACCCATTACCTTGTTTTCCCAAAGTCCTGGGAAGCCCTGACTCTGTCCCTTCCCCCTGACTGGCTGTTGGGTGGACATGCCGTATATGGTGTTGTTGTGAAGGCCCGGCCAGACTAGCTGGAGCCTTCCCGGTGATATATGTTGTGAGTACCTCCTGTGGGTGGGACCTGGGTGAATAGAGTGTGTGACGAATATGCATTCTGTGTTGTGGATGTCTAGTATCTGGTGGTTGACACAATGACTGAGACAGCCCTGCCCGAAACCGGTATGAATGCAGCTTGGAGTGTTGAATGGCTCGGTACTTGTCCCAATACACATAACTTGTTGTGAGTGTCTGGAGAGAAGTGAATGGCCTGAATACCTCGTGTGCCTGATTGGCTGCCTGCCTGCATGAATGCCTGTAGTCGTGATTGGATGCTTGAGTGTGACCCAGCGGAATGAATGCGAGATCAACAGTATATCTGGGGACCTCTCACTGCTAGGAATCGTGTTCAGAAGCTGAAGTCCACTACGACGAGTAACTGGAGTAACTGACGCTTGACCTTGAAGCCCTGCTGGACGAGAAGAATTGCTTTTGCTCTCCTTCACAATCTGAAAGCTGCTCTGCCTCCAAGGACTGACCCAGAGAGGACCTGGTAAGGCGCCCTCTTCCCGAGCTACGAGGGACCATCGTGCACAGCTGATCTTTGCCAACGCTCCCTGGTAGACAGACCTTTGACAGGCTGCCGACCCGATACGGGGACTGCTGCGGAACTCCAAGGAGAAGCACTCGGACTGTTGTCCGCCACTGTCGACGACCGCCGTTGCCGACCGGAGCCACCGTGCTCCCGTTTGCCTGAAACTTCCATTGATCATCGGACGCTCTCGTCTGCATCGTCACCCGCTTGTCTCCCGCTGGAGAAGGCCCGACCGTCGACGCGCCGAGGAGCATCCACCGGTGGGTTTCCCGCCACCTAAAGACCACAGAGACACCGACGACTCGACGCCCTTGCTGGGCCACAGTTCTTCATCATCTCTTTGCGGTCCAGAATTATCGTCATCGAGGTGCCCCGCACGCCTCTTCCTTGCAGGACGCCAACGCTCTGTCGTCGACGAGCACCGCTAGGGACGAAGCTGTCGCTTCCCTGCCGTAGTTCAACCTGTTCACCGTCGGACGTTCGACGACCCGTGACTCCTGCTTTAAAGGGAGGGCACTCAAGAAGGGCCGTCGATTCCCCGACACTGAACACCGAGTTCCTCGACACCTCTCGACGATCCGTGGCTCCTGCCTTAAAGGGAGTCACTCAAGAAGGATCGATCGACGCATCGTCGGAGAACTCTACTCCACTAGGTACATTGGGGGGGGGGGTAAAACCTTAATAGGAAGAAGTGAGACTATTGAACATATGGACTGGGTTGCCCAGTTAGGGGGATCTCCACACACTACTGTGCCTCGTGGTAGGGGTCAGCATTCTGCCTACTGTTTCCACCATCTTGCGTTCCTTGCTATCTCTATTGCTGGTTTCCTCGTTATTGATCTGTGTGACATTTTAACCGTACAGTTGATGCACTTTAATGAGATTCGATAACATTAGTGGTACCACTTTAGAATTGTATATATTTATCATTATTGACTTCCGAGTACAAAGTGCGTTATTGTGATCGTGTACATACCTTTGAATATTATATAAAGACTGTGTTTTCAGTAATACAGTGTGTGGACATTCCTTTGTGGGGGTTCGGGGACTACACTGTATTTAAGAACTAGCCTGCATCACCTCCTGAGAAGCTAGGCCTTGATTGCTCGACCACGTACCAATAATAGAGAATCTTGGCTGGGGTCCTCTGTGCCTCTCCTCTACCATATAGAGAGCGGAAGTACAGACACCCCCTACCAGTCTTTACACTGGTGGCAGCGGTGGGATGCTTATGGTTTTAAGAATCAGTGTATAACCGTGCCACTTACAAAATATCTGCACTTTATTAGATTAAGGTTTGGGTGTGTACAAAATAACTGCATTACAAGCAATGGAGTCTATTGCGAATGGTAAATTGACTTGGATGAGCTTAGAGGCTCTCCAGAGTGCTTGTGAAGCCAGGGAGTTAGACTTTGTGGATAAGTCTAGGGCTGAGCTGATAGCTGCCCTGGTGGACTGCCAGACCGATGGTGGAACTCTTGATGAGGTGGGGAATGTAACCAATGAGGACTCTGCCCCTGGGGTTTCTACTGAATCTGTTTCTGGGAATACCGCCATTCCTGCTGCCTCTGTTCCGAACCCCAGCAATACCTTGGAGCTTGAGTTATTAAGGAAATTGGCCTTTGAATATCGCAAGTTGGAAATAGATGCTGAGCTTAAGAAGGAGGAGTTGGCTCAACAAGTGGAGCTCAAGAATAGGGATCTTGAACTCAAGAATAGGGATCTTGAACTCAAAGACAAGGACACTGAATGTCAGAGAATCCAGCTAGAGAAAGCTCGAGTGGAGACTTCAGCGAAACCCAGGGAGAGTGTCAGGTCCCCAGCAACTAAATGTATGAAGGATTTGGTTGGTGTGTTTTCGGAGGGTTCTGATATCCTCCAATGGATTGAAGCGTTTGAAATTGCTTGTGCAATTCATGATGTTGACAAAATAGATTGGGTTAAGTGTTTGCTAAGCAGAGTGCCTCAAACTGGATATGACTGTATTCTGAAGCTGAGTGTGGAAGAAAGGGGTCAGTATGAGTGTATGAAATCTGCTTTGATTGCCAAGTTTGGCAAGACGCCTACCCAATACCTTAAAAGGTTCAGGGATTTTAAGAAAAGAGAGAATGTGTCTTGGGTTGACTGGGTGAGTGCTGCGCACATGAATATGATGGGGTGGATTGATGGTTACAAGGTGAAAACTTTTGTTGAATTGTCCCGCCTCTTGTTTTTTGAGCATTTTTCTGAAGCCTGTTCACCAGAGCTGCGTCAGTATGTTGCTGACCAGAACATTTTGGATCCCTTTAAGCTGGCTAGGTTGGCTGACAAGTGGGTCTCCCACCGGGTGTCCCCTAAGGACTCCAGTGGGAAGGACAAGGACAAAGAAAAGGGGGCCTCTCAGAAAGCTGAGGAGTCCCAAAAGCAGTCACAGTCGAATAAACCTTAACCCTCCTCTCCTAAGACCCAAAAATCTAGTAGGGATAAGTCATCTGTGGGTGGGAATAAGAGTAGTGGTCCACCTGCTGCAAAGCAGGCTCCCGGTGGTTCCAGTACCGTACCCCACACTCCCGGCACTTATTGGGACTGTGGGGCTCTGGATCACAGAAGGGGTGACTTCAAGTGTAAAGGTAAGGCACTCGGAGTACAGGCTGTCAGCCTGACCTACCCTTACCCCATGTCTGAGGTGGAGGCCACTGTCCTCCCCTCCTCTACAGGTATCACTTTTGGTGCTCCCGTAGAGGTTTCCTTAGTGTCCCTTGGGGCCTGGGACCAGTACGCGGAAGTACTGGCGCCTATCCCACAGAACACCCGTAGATTTTTGAGAAGTGTCCTCCTGAATGGCCAGCCTTCTACTGGTTTGAGAGACACTGGGGCAAGCATGACAGTGGTGGAAAGGACCCTGCTCAAGCCAGAGGACTATGTAGATGCTCCTCTGAGAACCACCAGGTTAGCTGGTGGGCCTCCCAAATTATCGCCTGTAGCCCGAGTCACACTCGTAATTGGAGACAAGACAGCAAAGCTTCCTGTCCTGGTTCAGGACAATGTCCCTGCTAACAATGTTAGGTAACGATCTAGTAGAGTTGGGATTGATCGCGGATGGTCTTCCCATGACTGCTGCTGCGGTCACTAGATCACAGGTGACACCGGGTCTGGCTGTGAGTCAGGTACCCGAGCCGAAGGCGCGGCCTAAGCCACGACGAAGGAAGAGCAAGAAGGCCACCTCTGTAGAGGGAGCTCCTTCTCTTCCTGCTGTTCCTACAGCACCCATTGGGATCCATGCTCCGGACGGGCTGGGTCCAGTGGTAAACCCAGTCTCAACTCCTGTGGGAGAAGAGCCAGAAGACTCTCCTGTGGGAGAGGTTCTCAACCCGGAGGATCATCCCGATCTTCAGTACTTGTTAACTGAAGGGGGACCCTCCCGGGCAGACTTCTGTAAAGGACAGAGAGAGTGTCCCTCTCTCGAGGGTCTGAGGAAACGGGCCCTGTCCCAGGCACAAGGAGATGTGCCTAGGACTTTCCGGATTTATTGGGAGGGTGAGCTCCTTGTTAGTGAGCCCACTAAGCCTGAATCTGGTGCCCTCAAGAGGTTGGTGGTACCCCAGGTTTACAGGCCCTTCCTACTGCAGTTGGCGCATGAGGTGCCCTTGGCTGGTCATCTTGGTACCAAGAAGACTAAGCAGAGGCTCTCTGCCCATTTCTACTGGCCTCGGATGGGAGTAGAAGTGGAGTCCCACTGCAGGACCTGCCCAACTTGTCAGTTGTCTGGCAAAACTGGAGGCAGTGTCATCGCCCCACTGCAGCCATTGCCAGTGGTTGGCACACCGTTTGAGAGGGTGGGCATCGACATTGTCGGTCCCCTTGACCCTCCCACGTCAGGTGGACATCGGTTCATCCTGGTTTTGGTAGATCATGCCACCAGGTACCCTGAGGCTATACCCCTTCGGACTGTTACTTCCAAGGTGGTTGCCTGGGCCCTCCTGGGCATTTACACCCGTGTTGGATTCCCCAAGGAGGTTTTCTCTGACCGAGGATCCAACTTCATGTCTAGTTACATGAAAACCATGTGGAAAGAGTGCGGGGTAACCTACAAGTTCTCCACTTCTTACCACCCCCAGACCAATGGTCTGGTTGAGAGATTTAATAAAACTCTCAAGGGCATGCTAGGTGCTTTGGAAGAGCCCCTAAGGAGGAAATGGGATCTCCTCCTGCCATGCCTGCTGTTTGCTTACAGAGAGGTACCTCAAGAAGGCGTTGGTTTCAGCCCCTTTGAGTTACTCTTTGGACATCTCGTGATGGGGCCCCTCGCCTTGATCAGAGAAGGTTTGGAAGCCACCCCTCCCAGTCCCGCCAAGCAAGTGGGGGACTATGTGTTAGGCCTCAGACGGAGAATGACACAGATGATGGGTCAAGCAACGGCGAATCTCAAGGCCAGCCAGGAATTGAACAAATACTGGCATGACCTTAAAGCATCGCAAGTGGATTTGACTCAGGGACAGGAGGTCCTCGTGATGGAGCCTACCAAGCCTCGGGCATTGGCAGATAAATGAACTGGACCCTTCCGGATAATCTCCAAGATGGGCGAGGTCAACTATCTGGTTGACATGGGAATCCCAGGGGTAGCCTCTCAGGTATTCCATGTCAATAGGCTCAAGCCTTTCCACCGGCGAGCAGAGGGCTCATGTCTCTTGCTAGCTTCCAAGCAAGAAGAGGATGAGAGTGAGCCTCTTCCTGATTTGCTGCATAGCAACCCTCAGGATGGCTCAGTGGAGGGAGTGCAGCTCTCTCCAGATTTGAAAACCGAGCAGCAGAGGGCCTGCAGGACTTTGCTCCAGCAGTATGCCTCTCTGTTTTCGCTGACGCCAGGCCTTACACCGTGGTGTAAGCACGAGATTGACACTGGTGACAGCGTGCCTGTCAAGAGCAGGAGCTACCAAATATCAGATACGGTTAAGAACCACATCCAGGTTGAGGTCACCAAGATGTTGGATCTGGGTGTTATTGAACCCTCAACCAGTGCCTGGTCCAGTCCCGTTGTACTTGTCCCCAAGGCAAGTTCCCAGGTGGTACCAAGGATTGGAGGTTCTGTGTGGACTACCGAGGAGTCAATGCCATCACCAAAACTGACGCGTGTTAAGACGGATTTCTGAACTCTGTCCTGGCGGCGCAGAAGTTCAGAAGGCCAACCTAATTACTTGGAACAGGGTAACCTCTGGACAAGCCAGACCAATCAGTGTAGCGATCGCGGCGGTCAAGACTAGGTCTCAAGAGGGGTGAGGGTGACTGAAAGCCCGCAATGAGCACACAAAGCAAGGACACTTACAAATTACTCCAAACAGGTGTTATATTAAAAATATATACACATTTATTCCAAGGCCTTTAAAACAATGACCGTAGCGAGAAATCACAATACAACTCTAGTAAACCAACACGTACCATACCAATACAATATATATACAAATACAAACAAGTCTCAAGCGTTAGATGCACGAAATGTGTAGTCCACCTAAAAGGGAAGGAAAACAGGCAGTGCGAAATAATGCTTAGACCCAGTCCGCCTTCAGAGGCACCTAACTAAAAGGAAGTCCGAGCCCTACGAAGAGTGGAGCCTTGTGCTCAAAAGTACCTGCACACGCTGGTGCCAACGGGCAAAAGGGGGAGTCTCTTCGAGGGAATCAGGCAGTTCAGTTTAGTGCACAAATGAAGAAGAACAGAGTTCTGCGACTCAAGCGCAGCCTCCACTGTGGGCAGAAGCAGAGCGCGAGTACGGAAAGGCGTGCTGTTTTGACACAGCGGGGAAAAGCTATGGGCTCCTGCAGGAGGGCGACCAGTTCCTACCTATGCTACTCACCGGTCCACGATGCAAGCAGACCCAGGCTTCTCCGCGTCAGTTTCAGTCGCTGGCAGGTTCAGGAGAGCAGGGGACGTCTCGTCGTCGTGTTGATTCTGCAGCAGCAGAGTTGAGTTAAAGATGTCCCAAACGAAGTGAACCCGCACAGTTTGTTACCACAGCAGGGCAACGGAGCGTCCGTGTGTATCTCAGCCAAATGTACACTACTCACTTCAGACCTGGGAACGCCAAGTGTACGAATCGTGTGAGAGTGACAAGGACTAGAAATACAACACAACCTGGCGGCGGTTACAGAGCAAGACTCCTGTGTAGGCTGGTCAGTCTGCTGGATGGCCCAGAGACACTTCTGAAGGCTTATGAGCAGGAGATGGTGAAGATGCCGAGAATAGTTGTCCCCGCTATTCCAAGGGTCGAAGTACCAGTACAGGCCTTCTGGTTCGATCAGAGGTAAAAAGGGTTTCACAAGGCGACAGCAGTGCAGAGGAGCAGTCCTTCAGCGGGTCACCAGCGATTCCTCGGTTCAGCCTCTTGGTTGCAGGATACTTGGCTCCTGTATTCCTTCGTTCGTGAGAACTCAGGAGATCGACATGGTAGTGGTGTTTCCAGCCCCCTCTTATCCACGGTTCCCTTTGCGCCAAAACGGAGGGGACCCAATGGGAGATCCGCTCATCAACACTCACACCATACGTGGACCTATCACGGACCACGGTGGTCCCAGGCATTCACACCACCCAAGTGTCTCTGGCACCCAGAATGTGTATTGGGACCAGACATCCCAGCCCACATCCTGGAGGCACACACAAGGCCTGTAGAAGCCCGCGAAAGCATCCGTGTTTCGCGGGAAAGTACATGCCCAAATAAGGAAGGCCCTGGGTCGGCTCGACCTGGGGAAGGTGAAGGGAGCAAGACGGTCAGTGGACAGGACAAAGGAGCCTCGTGGTCTGGCCATTTTGGGAGCCAGGCCACCATTTTAGGCTAAGCGCGAGAAACGCGCTTAAAACGCCAAAAGGAGCTCAAAACACAAGAAACGATCGCTGCCACCATTCCCGTCCGTGAATCACTTGCACCGATCAGTTACAATCCAAAAAAGAGTATCTAGGGCCTGTAGAAGGCTAGAGACCCAAGAGAGCAGTAACTTATCTTACAGTGCCCTCTTGTGTCATGTTGCACGAAAGCCGCAACATGATAAAAGAAACTACGTAAAACAGCGTTTCCCGGTACTGACTGTCTTAAGGGCATGTCAGTTTCCCCGTAAGAATGGAGCGAAAGCCCAGAGGAGTGCGGCAGAAGGCTGCACTTCTCTGGCAAAGTCTAGATCACGGTGAAAAACAACAGCAAAAAGTTTAGGGGTTGCCACATGGAAGGAAAATTACCCATAATTACGAAATCTTTCCTAACAAAGCGCACCCATTGCCCGGGGCTGATGAGCTTGTGGACACCATAGGTGCTGCCAAATTTGTGAGCACCTTTGACCTCACCTCAGGCTATTGGCAAATAGCTCTGACGGACCATGCCGAGGAAAAGACGGTGTTCTCAAAACCAGAGGGACTCTACCAGTTTAGGGTCATGCCTTTTGGGCTGAAGAATGCCCCTGCCACCTTCCAGAGATTGGTCAATCATGCTCTCAGTGGGCTGGAAGCCTTTTGTGTGGCTTATTTAGATGACATTGCCGTCTACAGTTCCACTTGGGAAGAGCACTTGACACATCTGGGTAGAGTGTTGCAGGCCTTAAAAACAGCTAACCTCACTATTAAGGCCACCAAGTGCCAGATAGCTCAGGGGAAAGTCACGTATCTTGGTCATGAGGTAGGAGGGGGTCAAATCCAACCTCTCCCCAGTAAGGTACAGGATGTACAGGACTGGGAGACTCCCACTACTCAAACCCAGGTGAGAGCCTTTTTGGGCATCACCGGGTATTATCGCAATTTCATGGCGGACTATGGAACCATAGCTGCACCACTGACAGCTCTGACTTCACCCAAGCAGCCTAGGAAGGTCAATTGGACTGAAGATTGTCAGAGGGCCTTTGATGGCTTGAAAGAAAGTCTGTGTCGGGCACCCGTGTTGTGTGCGCCTGACTACAGCCGACCCTTTATCGTCCAGACGGATGCCTGCGACACCGGAATTGGAGCTGTCTTGTCCCAGTTAGATGCCAAAGGGAGAGAACATCCTATCATATTCATCAGTAGACAGCTCAAGGGTAGAGAATTTAGGTGGGCTACTGTTGAAAAGGAATGTTTTAGTATAGTTTGGAGCCTTAGGCATTTTAGGCCCTACCTTACGGGGTCTACCTTCAAGGTCCAAACAGATCATAAGCCCCTGAAGTGGCTTATGCAGATGAAGGGTGAAAACCCGAAACTGCTCAGGTGGTCCATTAGCCTGCAAGGGCTAGACTTCACCATAAAAACAGACCAGGGAAGAGTCACAATAATGCAGATGGCCTTTCCAGAAGGTATGTTGACCGTCTGGATGAGGGTGTCTATCCCGTGGGAGATTAGGCACCCTCCACCTCAGTCTGGGGGGGGCGACTGTGATGCTGGAAATGCATCGGAGGGACAGGGCCTCCGTATCCTTGTCCTTTACTGTTTTTATCATGTGTTCTGTCGTGTTATCCGCGCAGGAGTTCAAGTGGGACTCCTGGCGGTGCAGCTCTCTTTCTTTTGGTTTGGTGAACGGACCCGTGGGATACCCTTATGGCACCCATGGGTGGGGGTACAACCCTGTGCCCCTAGTGTATGTTTTTGGGCACCTGTGGGTGGCACGCAGAGCAGGGTATGGGCTGGTGGCAGCTCCATGCTGAATTTGACAGGTGCGCGGAGTATCCTCCATTTTGGGATACCCCGGCCCTGCCATTGGGATCAGTTGATTCCTGATGGAAAACAAGATGCCCCGGTGGCCTCTTGCTTTCTATTACCCATTACCTTGTTTTCCCAAAGTCCTGGGAAGCCCTGACTCTGTCCCTTCCCCCTGACGGGCTGTTGGGTGGAAATGCCGTATATGGTGTTGTTGTGAAGGCCCGGCCAGACTAGCTGGAGCCTTCCCGGTGATATATGTTGTGAGTACCTCCTGTGGGTGGGACCTGGGTGAATAGAGTGTGTGACGAATATGCATTCTGTGTTGTGGATGTCTAGTATCTGGTGATTGACACAATGACTGAGACAGCCCTGCCCGAAACCGGTATGAATGCAGCTTGGAGTGTTGAATGGCTCGGTACTTGTCCCAATACACATAACTTGTTGTGAGTGTCTGGAGAGAAGTGAATGGCCTGAATACCTCGTGTGCCTGATTGGCTGCCTGCCTGCATGAATGCCTGTAGTCGTGATTGGATGCTTGAGTGTGACCCAGCGGAATGAATGGGAGATCAACAGTATATCTGGGGAACTCTCACTGCTAGGAATCGTGTTCAGAAGCTGAAGTCCACTACGACGAGTAACTGGAGTAACTGACGCTTGACCTTGAAGCCCTGCTGGACGAGAAGAATTGCTTTTGCTCTCCTTCACAATCTGAAAGCTGCTCTGCCTCCAAGGACTGACCCAGAGAGGACCTGGTAAGGCGCCCTCTTCCCGAGCTATGAGGAACCATCGTGCACAGCTGATCTTTGCCAACGCTCCCTGGTAGACAGGCCTTTCGACAGGCTGCCGACCCGATACGGGGACTTCTGCGGAACTCCAAGGAGAAGCACTCGGACTGTTGTCCGCCACTGTCGACGACCGCCGTCGCCGAACGGAGCCGCCGTGGTCCCGTTTGCCTAAGAAACTTCCATTGATCATTGGACGCTCTCGTCTGCATCGTCACCCGCTTGTCTCCCGCTGGAGAAGGCCCGACCGTCGACGTGCCGAAGAGTATCCACCGGTGGGTTTCCCGCCACCTAAAGACCACAGACGCCGACGACTCGACGCCCTTGCTGGGCCACAGTTCTTCATCATCTCTTTGCGGTCCAGAACTATCGCCATTGAGGTGCCCCGCACGCCTCTTCCTTGCAGGACGCCAACGCTCTGTCGTCGACGAGCATCGCTAGGGACGAAGCTGTCGCTTCCCTGCCGTAGTTCAACCTGTTCACCGTCGGACGTTCGATGACCCGTGGCTCCTGCTTTAAAGGGAGGGCACTCAAGAAGGATCGATCGACGCATCGTCGGAGAACTCTACTCCACCAGTTACATTGGGGTGGGGGGTAAAACCTTAATAGGAAGAAGTGAGACTATTGAACATATGGACTGGGTTGCCCAGTTAGGGGGATCTCCACACACTACTATGCCTCGTGTAGGGGTCAGCATTCTGGCTACTGTTTCAACCATCTTGCGTTCCTTCCTATCTCTATTGCTGGTTTCCTCGTTATTGATCTGTGTGACATTTTAACCGTATAGTTGATGCACTTTAATGAGATTCGATAACATTGGTGGTACCACTTTAGAATTGTATATATTTATCATTATTGACTTCCGAGTACAAAGTGCGTTATTGTGATTGTGTACATACCTTTGAATATTAATTCTATAATGACTGTGTTTTCAGTAATACAGTGTGTGGACATTCCTTTGTGGGGGTTCGGGGACTACACTGTACTTAAGAACCAGCCTGCATCACCTCCTGAGAAGCTAGGCCTTGATTGCTCGACCAGGTACCAATAATAGAGAATCTTGGCTGGGGTCCTCTGTGCCTCTCCTCTACCATATAGAGAGCGGAAGTACAGACACCCCCTACCAGTCTTTACAGTAGACCTCTAAATACACAGGCCAGCCAGGTACTTTCAGCGGTTTTAGATATATGGGAATCACATATTAGATAAAGCTTTGTCCAAATGCCCATCACCATTTACTCCATTATTTGAGAAACCGCAATTTTATTCAGCGACGGTACAGGGTATGTTTAAACAATGGCAGAGAGTAGGCTGCACAAAGAGGTGTGATATGGTGCAGGGAGGGGACATTTATTCGTTTGAGGTATGCAAACAGACTGGGACTTGCGGAAAAGGATAGATTGGAGTACTACCAACTGAAACATTGGGTAGCCAGATCTCGGGGGGGGGGGGGCGGGAAGTTGCGGGGAGAGAGCTCCCTACATTTGAAAAATGTATTACCACACATTCAGGGAATAGACAAATGGTATCAACGTTATATTCGATACTGATGAAAGAAAACAAGGGACAGGCTTGGGGGTACATGCATAAATGGGTAAAGTGCTTGGAAACAGAAAAAATCACTGTGGGTTAGGGACTGGTTAATTAAATAGTGGGGGTTCATTGCCTTGGAGTGGATGACATATAACCTTCAATGGGAACAGGAAAAATGTCAACAAGTATGGACGGTGGTTTTGGATTATCTTAACTGTGACTTTGTACAGCAATTGTGTCCACGTAACTTAAGGATTTTGAACATTATGTAAGCTAGAATATATGTTGCCAAATTAAATAAGTGAAAAATCCTAAGATACTCTGTCCGGGGGTCGGAAGGGGCAAGGGAGATAATGGGGTTTTGGGAGTTGGGTGAACAGTGAGGTGGAGGGATGTTTATTTGAAAAATGTTAAAACAAATATATATTTAAAATAATTGTGCTATACCTGCCAAAACAACAATATTGTTCTTAAGATATTGTGACATAACTCCAATCCCACTGAGAACCTTTAACCCCAATCAATGGCACAACTAAGCCGTGTTGAGGTGTAGGAAAATACGAGCTTAAAGGGAATGCCAAGCATTCAAGCTACCTTTTAAAATACGGTGGAAGAAAAGCGAACCTCCACAAATCAGAATGATCGGAGACCGGTTATATTACCTTGCAGTGCAATACAAAAGCCAGCATCATGTCCTCTTCTAAACTTCAACACAGCAACCTATCCTATGCCATATAAATCACAGTTTCAGGGTCTGAAATTACTAAAAGCAGCTCCTGGGTGTCAGGCATCACCCAGTAGACAGGAGCTACCGCTGGGTAAGCAGGAGCGAGTACCAGCACACTGAAAATCTAACTTTAACTTTTTGTCCATTGTGTATGATTAATGTGTTTAAATGTGTACTAGATGTTTCCTAATTCTTCTTTATTAGCTGTGAGGTGCCAGACATGTGAGTCGGACAACTTTCTGAGTGATTTTCAAAGTTAGCCATTTTATCATATAATACAAATACACGTTGGTGAAACGCCTCACTATCCCTACCCTAGCGATAAACTAAAGGAAACACTCTTTCAAAGGATATCTGGTACTCACACTCGTACATTCAATACCATGATAATGAAACACATGGCAATGTTATTTAACAGAAAAACATATTGCATCATTGAGTTTAAAGTATGACCAATATCTCTTCTAGGTGAAATTTCCCTTCCCCAGATTTGAGCTACGTCCTGCTCAACAGTTCCAAAAGTAAGGTATGAAATCCTGATCCTTGTCCACACATTTTTTGCCAAAGGTGGGCAAAGGAAGCTATGCTTTGGGAAGTGGGAATTTGCTGAAAGAATCGCAAGCTCAAGATAAAAAGGAATTTAATGCTAAACAGAGCTAGATTAAAAAATCAAGGTAGACTGCTAAGCAATGCTGTCTCGTGAAACAAAGGCTCACTGCTATACATTGATGGATTAGTAAAGGAAAGTGCTGGATTTATAAATCAAGGAAATACTGTGAAACAAAGCAAAGTCAGAAAGTGCGCGTTATTTGATTCAGTGACCGGTAGTCACAAACAAGAATACTGCATCACTGGCTGTCCCACGAAGTACTGAAAGAAAGTCTTTTCAAAGATTGCTATTGATCACATGCTTTAATTGTGATCATTCTGTCTATCACCTGCCAGTGACCGGTGTTCCACTTCCTTGCCCATCATGTTCCTATGAGAGTAGAGAAAATTGGTGTGTGCAAGGTGTTAAAAAAAAATGTAGCCCCTGAAATAAAGTAGCATGCTGACTGCCACAATATGGGTCAGAGGATCAATCTTAAACACAATCCCAGAGATTGCAGACGACTATTGAATGTGCCCGAATGTCTGCACGCAAAGTGAAACACAGGAAATGCTTGAATCATGACTTTAATAGGCGGCATGAGAACAATTAGTGGACAGGACTCTTACAAGATAATCAACATGTCAGCTAAGGCTCTGCACAGAAACCCCTTCCTTATTAAAGATTGATACAAATGTGAATTCTAAATTACACCTACATGCTGGTCAAGAGGTATATGTCCCTCCCCTTCTGCCCATCGTTTTCAGGTTTTGTGAAATAGGGCATAGGCTGTTGGTCTTTTACTTAACCTGACAGAGGCAAAATGTATTGATTTCAAGGGTATAATGTCAATGTAGTGCATCCTTCCTTCTATGAAAACCAAAGCAGATGAGGATTTGCCAACCTGCAACCCCAGATCTAAACAGGCTGTGCAGAAATGCTTAATGCAAGAGAGAAACCTAGCTAGCTGTTTGTGTCATTTACTGTGCCATACTAAGGTAGGTAGCCTGGTGCATTGTTTGAAGTGTACAATACTACTCTGAAGTAGTATTGACCGCTTCTTTGCTCATCAGTAATGTGCACACTTTCTTGTTTTGGCGCCTACATTTACTGATTCTTTGCTTTTGTTTTGTAGTCTAAACCACGATTTGAGCTGCACTGTTCAAGTGATGCGATTCATATCCGAACTTGCTCTGATTCTTGTGCAGCCCTAATGAATCTAATTCAGTACATTGCCAGTTATGGTGATTTATATCCACCAACCAGAACAGAGATTACGCCTGGAGCACCCAAGCACAGAATTACGGTAATACTGCAAACATGAATCCTCTCCCTATACCATTTTGTTGTACCCCATATTTTTTGTGTCTCTAAAAATAAACCGTCATATTTTTGGCATTGTGTTCAAAACCTATTGAGGAGATAGAAAAGGAAAAGGGTTTTGAGAAACAGTATAGTTGGCTGGCATGGCAACTGGCAATGATATTGACATGCATTGACTGCCTAACAGATGTTTATTGTTTTTGCGATACCTCTCGCCATGCTTCTGCCAGCATGTCTCAGCCCCAGAATGAGTAAATCAATTAAAAATGAATGGCTCACTCCTAGTCCTCATCAAAGTTTTAGTCCTCGTCACACCCCTACTCCTCATCACAGTGCTAGTCCTAGTGACAATGCTACTCCTAGATCTTGTCTAAGTCCACTGCATATACCTATTCACAGTCCTAGTTCTAGTCACATTCCTACCCCTAGTCCCTGCCACAGTCCTAGCCATAGACTTTGTTGCAGGGCTAGTCAAAGTCCTTATGCTTGTGACAGTCTCGTTACAGTGCTAGTTCTAGTCACAGTCCTAGTTCTATTCAGTCTTATATCTAGTCATAGCCCTAATTACAGTTCTCGTCCCAGTACTAGTCCTCATTGCAGTCCTTTTTATCATCGCAGTACTATTCAAAGTTCTAGATCTCATCACCGTCCATGTCTGCGTTAAAATCCTCATAACAGCCCTAGTCAAAGGCCTAGTCCTCTTCAGTCCTAGATCTCTTCACATTCATTCCTGGTTTTCTTTAGAGCCCTAGTACTCTTCACAGCCCTAGTGCTCTTCACAATCCCAGTCCTTATCACAGTCTTAGTCTTATTCAAGTCGTTGTGACAGCCCTCATCACAGTACTAGTCATGATAATAGTGACTAGTAGTATGTATAGTATGATTGCATACTCTTACGTCCCGTCCCCTTTCCTCCATACTGACAGGCGTCCCTTGCTAAGGACGGGAGACGGAACCTTTTTCACCAGAAAAATCAACTTCCCCTTTAAATGTACCTGCTTGTAGGGGCGTGGCCGTGGGGGCATGCGCTCCCCTGACTCGCCCACCAGCGCAACTCCCCAGTCCTCTTTTCCATGTTGATGGGAACAAACCGCTTTCACCAGCGCTCCTGGGTTAGGCCTCTTGCCTAGTAATTCCATGCGCTCTTCCTCGGAGGAGTACTTTTAACTTCTTCTTTCTTGTCTTTATTCAGATACCTCTGTCCTCTGTCGCCATGCTCCTCCCTGGCACATGTCGACATCAGCGGGCTTCAGCAGATGTCCAGCCTGCGAGAACTCTTTCCTACCTCCGACCCCCACGCTCTTTGCCACCGTTGCCTCAGCCCCGGCTGGGAACGTTGTACTGCGTGTGACGCGCTCACACCACGCGCTCTGAACAACAGGCTAGCTCAGTGGAGGGAGCTCTTCGGAAGGTCGTCTCAAGAGGACTTGAAGGAATTTGTCAGACACAAGTCTAGACCCAAGGTAGGGGCACTGTTTTCATCCACACCCCGCAAGGGTGACTCCTTCCCCAGGAAGCGCATGAGCAGGAGGGACCTTTCAGGTCCTAGCACCAACACGTACTGAGGCTGCTTCAGGTACTGGCCTCCAGGCAGAGGGGTCGTGAGATCCTACCAATGACGTTGCTGAAGGACCGCAAGGTTCTATTACCGGGTCTGCGCCTCAGGGGCTACGCCCTAGTACCAGACAGATGTCAGAAAGGACGCCTGTACGCAGCACTACCGGCGACACAGCCGAGAGCATTGCGCCTACCAGGCCCCATCCTGAGTTGCAGGGTAGGCCTCAGCCTCCACCGCCAAGAGTTCAGAAAGAGGCAGGGCCCAGTGCAACAACCACCACAACTCAGGTATGTGACATGCAGCCCGACAAAATGGCAGCTCGTCTGACACCATCCCCCTCCGGGGAACAGGTAGGGGAACAAGTTTCCAGGTGGGACTGGTCTTCGCCGGGCATGTCGGCTATGGCATACCCTTCAGTGTCAAAGGGCAGATACACCCTGCATACAGCAAGACATAGTGTGCCCAGGTCTCAGCACCCTCCGAGTCCTCCGTCCATGCTCGCGCCACTAAGCACTCCACCGGCCTATGAGGACAGATTTTTTGAAAAATTCCTGACACTTATGATGTCTCCACAGATGGGCGTCATCCTCAAGGATGTGATCAGGGACATGCTCCCTCCGGTCTTGCCGCTAGCACCCACGGCCCCTCCACCCTTGGTTCTAGTGCCTCTGACTCCTGTGCGTCCCTAGCTGACCATGAAAGTTCCTTTTACACTGGCCCCCCACACCTCCAGTAGTCCCGGAAGAACCCTATCAGACGCTGCAGCAGCAGCCGCCGGCTCCTGTCAGTACACCGCAGCCCCCGGCTCCCAACACGCCTCCAGCTGCACCAGACCACCAGTACACATTGGTGGACACTGATGAGAAGGAGGACCCCGACACACCTTCGTCGGCCAAGGCATTCCATGAGCGGCTCGCCAGCCTAGCCGAATACTTGGGGCTTCCACAGTCCGAGGTTGAACAACCAGAGGCAGGGGTCTTGGCGGAGGTCCTCACTCTATGCCCCACTGCTAGAACAGGGATTACAATGCAAAAGGATGTGGTGGCACTGGCCAAAAAAGGATGGCTTAAACCTCATTCGGAGCAGCCTACCAACAGGCGCCTCAACGCCAAGTATAGGCAGTTGGAGGGGATCCACTCTTGCTGTCGGAACATCCTTAGCCACACTCCTCAGTGATCGCTATGTCCTCAATCTACTCCAAGCCACAATTGTCCTCTGCTACATCAACCTCAGCACTCCTGGGTAAGGAGAAGATCCTGGATGCATACGGAAAGAAAATCTATTCCAACGCTTGTCTTCATCTTCGCCAGTCCAATGCCGACGCTATGCTCGCTGCTGTCAACCAAAGGCTTTGGCGGGAAATAGCTGACTTCCTTCCTGAACTTCGGGTACAGAGTCAGGTGCGCTTCAAGGTGGAGCTAGCAGGAGGCCAAGATTGTAGCGCAGGACATAATGGAGTCCACAGTGGCTCACACTGACACCTCAGGTCGTGCCATCTGCATTGCTACAGACATGAGAAGAACGGCCTGGCTACGGGTGACCAAGTTCAACCCGGACATCCAGGAGTGCATACTGGACCTTCCATTCGAGGGTGGCGATCTGTTCCATTCCACTACAAACGAGGAACTTGATAAGAAGAGCAACAGTTCCCAGACTGCAAATCCTTATCCATCCTCATGAAGTCCACCACCAAGGCCTACAGGAAGACGCACCACCGTTCTGACATGGGTGGGTCCTTCAGAGGGTTCCGGGGCTTCCAGGAAAGACGGTCCAGGCAGCCGGAACAATCTCCAAGCCAGCACCGCTGCAAGCAGCACAAGGTGGTGTGTGAGGACTTTTTTCAGTCCCCCTGCTCAGACGGAAAAAAGGCATGACAAGCTCATCCGGATCGATAAGTGTCCGGTGGGGGGCAGGCTTGCCCTTCACTCTCAACGCTGGCGTGCAAGGTTCGTCGACCCCTGGATCCTATCCATAGTGTCCACGGGCTTCCGCCTACCTCTAACACCTTCTCCTCTCTCCTCCCCTCTGCTCCCAGAGATTGGGACAGCAACTCGCTCGCTCGTAGAGAGTCAGGCAGTGGAGGAAGTCCGAGCTTACCAGCAGGGTCTGGGCTTCTATTCATGGATTTTTGCCATACACCCAGGCGGGCCTGTGAGTTGTGTTGGACCTTTCCAACCTGAATCTTTCCCTTCCTCTTCAAAAGTTCAAGATGGTTACCCCAGTACTTATTGTGGAGGTGTTGTGCATGGGAGACTGGATGTGCTCCCTGGATCTGAAGGATGCATACTTACACGTCCCGATCTGGCTACACCACCGGTCCTTTCTGAGGTTCAGGATCATGGCTTTCCATTTCGATATACAAGGTTCTACCCTTTGGCCTCAATTCGGCTCCCAAGCTTTTTACAAGACTGATGAACGCAGTGGCAGGCCTTCTCAGGGCCCAAGGTCACCACATCTACCCATACCTAGACGACTGGCGGGTCAGGGCAAGGTCTCCGGAGGCAGTTCACCACACTGCCTCTGTCCTCCTGAATACTCTACATGATTTGGGATTTTCCATCAATCTCAAGAAGTCACAGCTGAAGCCTACGCTTCCTGGGCCTCATCTGGGATACAAGCTCTGAGAGAGTTTTCCCCTCGAAGGACAAGGTCACAGCCATCAAGAAGGGCCAGGGCATTTCCTCAGCAGAGTACTGACCTTGGCATGGTGGTACAAACACCTCTTGGGTATCGTGGCGGCATGTCTCCTGGCAGTGCCGTACACAAGGCTCAAAATGAGGCGATTACAGTTGCACTTGGCAGCCTCCTGGAGTCAGGAGAAGGGTTCCCAGGTGGAGCTGATCAGCATTCCACCTCATCTCCACCAGGACCTAGTCTGGTGGAGAACGGACTACAACTTGCGGAGAGGCAGACCCTTTCGGCAACTAGTGCTGCAGGTTACCATAACCACAGACTCATCCCTGGAGGGCTGGGCAGCCACACTGGACAGCCGCAGTGTCCATGGAGTGTGGTCTCATCAGGAGCAGGAGGCACACATCAACTGGTTCGAGTTGATGGCCATCTGGCTCGCTCTCGAAGGCTTAGTTCCGATGATCAGCGGCAAGACGATCCTCATTCAAACGGACAGCTCCATCAGTATGTATTTCATCAATAAGCAGGGTGGCACCACGTCCTCCCCTATGCACTCTAGCAGTCAACATTTGGTAGTGGGCTCTGGTAAACAACATGCACTTGGCAGCAATCCACCTCCTGGGTGAGTCCAACCTGCAGGTCGACAGGCTCAGCAGGCTTGGTGCAGACAACTACGAATGGCAGTTGAACGAACAGGTCCTTCAGGGGATCTTCGACAGATGGGGTCCTCCTCAAGTGGATCTCTTTGCCACCTGGACCAACAGGAGGTGCCCCCCAGTTTGCGTCCTGGCAGGGACAGGGCTGGGGCTCTCTGGGCGACACGATGCAGATCCAATGGAACAACATGCACGCGTATGCCTTCCCACCACTCCGCTGGTCCACAGGGTAATTTGCAAGATCAGGGAGGCCTGGCACCTCTCTATCATCCTGATAGCTCTGTGGTGGACCGCAAGACCATGGTTCTCGGAACGACTCACCCTGTCGGAGCAGGTCCTGGTGCATCTTCCGCTGGGCCCAGCTCACCTACTCTCACTCACAGCTTGGAGGCACGGTCATCCACCCCGCCCCCAGAAGTTAGCCCTCGCAGCGTGGTTCCTGAACAGGTCACACTAAGGCATCTACATCTGTTACAGGCTAACCTGGTCATTATACAAGACGCTAGAAGCGATGCTACCAGGAACCAATACAAGAGCAGGTGGACTAGGTTTTGAAACTGGGCTGAATCAAAGGAGGTTGATCCATTGACCTGCACGTTGGACGTCGTCCTATACTTCTTTGCACACCTCGCACACTCGGGGGTGCAGGTGGACACATGTCACACCTATCTTGTGGCAATTGGAGCATACCGGAACTTGGAGGAGAAGGTGCTTTCATCCTCTAATCCGGTGGTTAAAAGTCACCTGGCGGGTCTCACCAGGCTCTACGCGCCTATCAAGAAGCCACACTCGGTGTGGGACCTCAACATGGTCTTGGGCGCTCTGGCACATAAACCATTCAAGCCTATGGCATCCGCGGACATCAGGCTAGTCACCATTAATACAGCCCTCCTGGTGGGTCTTACATCTTCACGCAGGGTCAGTGAAATCCAGGCACTGATGGCTTCAGAGCATTATACTACCTTTCTTAAGGTGCTTAGAACCCACCACGCATTGTTGCATAAGATTTTCTCCTCTTTTCCCCTGAATGAGGATATAGTGTTACCTACGTTCTTTGCTGACCCTACGGATGACACGCAGAGGGTTCTGCACTGTCTAGATGCCAGGCGCGTTCTAAAATTCTACCTGGACAGAACCAAGAGCTTCCGCAAATCAGATGCTCTCTTTGTCAGATTCGGAGTGTCAAAGCCTGGCTATCAGGCTTCCAAGGCCTCCAATTTAAGGTGGATGGTTATGGCCATCAAGGAGGCCTACGAGGGGCAGTACAAGCCTCTCCCGGCACACATGCATGCCCATGCTATCAGAGCCAAGGCCACAGTGGTTGCGTTCCAGCGGCACATTCCGTGGCAGGTGACCAGCAAGGCGGCTACATGGGCTACGCCCTCAGCCTTCTGCAAGCACTACTGCTTGGATGCCAGCTCCAGGTCAGATGTGACATTTGGTCAGGCAGTGTTAAGGAACTTGTTTTCCTAGGAGGGGCAGCTCTCCACCCTGGGGCTACATTCAGTTGTAATCGCCCATACAGTATGGAGGAAAGGGGACGGAACGTAGGAGTAATTATAAGTTACTCACCGTAGTGACTAATGTACTCCTAGTCCATAGTCCCCTTTCCTCCATACGTCCCACCAACCTCCCCCTAATATAATTAGTGTCATTCTCCAGCATGGGGTCTGGCATGGATTCACATGCTCATGAATATTCCCCGTCGTCAGGCCGGGAATCCTCGGTATAGAAAAAAAATCAGTATCAGTTTCGTTTCTGATCTGTCTTTCTTAGTAGTAACCAATCACTGGTCTCTGGGTCATACTGCCCCCAGCCAATGACCGCCCTCTCCCTAAGCCTCTGGCAGCCATCCTCAGATTTTTACCGCACGTTCAAGTGTTGGGAGTCCTCGTGCTGTAGCTCTCGAGCTTTTGCTGCATTTTCGCGCTTTTTCAGAGGATTTTTCTCATTTTTCGGTTAAATAGAGCCTCAAGCTCCACCGTTTCTACATCCGATCAACGGGGATCCGTTTCGGAGTTTTCTACACCCCTCAAGGGTGAAGATTTCATCGAGTTAAGCTTTTGGAGGATTCCAGAAGTTCCAAGACCTACCCCGGACATGGCCCAGGAGAAAGGAAGCTCGACGCCAGGGAAGCTGTTCAGGACCTGCCCTGGATGCCAGCTTCAGAATGTTTTCAAGGAGGACGAGCATTCGTTATGCCTCTACTGTCTCCATGAGGACAAGACGCACACGGAGAAGGACTGTGCGTTTTGTGGGAACATGTCGGAGCGGACCATGAAGGATCGCCACCTCCGTCTCGCCAACTGGCTGCAAGGGAAGAGCCCGTCAGGCGAGAAGAAGAAAAAGAAGTCCGAGCGGTCTTCTAAGTCCTGTGACGGTGCCCTGGCGACGGGGGCCCAACAAAAGGCCAAGCACCGCGAGTCCGCGGGCACCGGGAGCGCCGAACATTCGGGCTCCTTGGCTGCCAGGCAGGGCGTATCCTCCCCGGCGCCATCAACCACGAGCCAACGCTCTTGCTCGGGTAAGAGGAAGTCCGAGAACCCGGCAAAGCTTCTGGAGAGGCCCCGGTCAAACTGGAAAATTCCGGGAGAGGGGGAGCGAGGCTCGGACCCTCCCCCCCAAGCTGAAGGCCCCAGGCGTACAGAAGGTGACGATGGCCTTAATTCACCCTGCTAAGACCTCGATTGAGGATGTCGCAGCGGCCCTGGCTCAGCCTGTTGAGGCTATGCCAGTGGAGGCGACCTCAGGACCCAGAGTCTCCCTGCCACCACGGATGGAGTTGTCTTTCAGGCCCATTGAGAATACCCCCACGAAGTCCTCGTTGGAAGAGGTGGGGGAGGGGCAGGTGGCCATCGTGGATACGGACACGACCTCTGAAGAAGAGCTCATCGAAGTCGTGGAAGAGGCCCAGCCCATCGGGAGGGATCTCGACGAGGGCGACGACGAGGGCGACAGTGTCGCCAACGAGGTTCCTCAAGAGCCCTCGCGCCCGTCGTTTCCGGCGCCGCAGGACACTTCGGTGGCCATTTTGTCAGCGATTCAGTCCTTATGCTCGGAGATAAGGACAAGGTTGCCCCTCCCCCCGACGGAGGTACCTGAGCCAGACCCGACGGGGGAACCGGAGCCAGGACCTTTGGAAAGTCCACCTCATAAGAGGAGGACGACGCATCCTACGCCACCTCTCCCACCTCTGCGGCCTGCTCTGCCTTCCCCCTGTTCTACTACCCACGGGGATGATACAGGCACGGACACGGCTACGACGGGTACAGATGATGACGGGACGTGTCCCCCTTCGCCCCCTGCTCGGGCGTCCCCGCCCGACGAGATTGGATCCTTTCATGCCATGATTTCCAGGGCTTCCGAGCTCTTCCAGCTCTGCCCAGAAGAGAAGAAGAAGGAAGGGTTCCTTTACCAACGGCGCGAGGCTAAAAGGAAGACGGTCCTCGCCGTACCACTTTTTGATGACATCTGGGATGAGGGGCTCACCCTCCTCAAGAACCCTGCCACGGCGCCGGCAAAGAGGGACCGGTACAAGAAGAAGTACCGGGTCCCCGACGCTGCCCCCTTGTGCCTTCGGGCGCAACCTACCCCGGATTCGGTCATCTCGGCGGCGGCAAAGAAGAAAGCTGGGGGGGCATCGGCCTCGACATCAACTTCCCCGCCGGACGGCGAGGGCAGGAAGCTAGACACGATGGGACGACGGGTCATCTCATCCGCAGCGACGACTATCAAGGCGGCCAACGCCCTGGCTATCGTAGCCCGCTACGTCAGGGAGTTGTGGTTCAAAATCGCCCCTCTGTTGGACTTCCTTCTGGACGCCTACAGGAAGGTGAGATTGCTTCGGACCATGCCATCACGGTGGCAACGGACATCGCCGACACCGGTTTTCGTCAGTTGGGCAACGGCGTTTGCCTGAGACGACAAGGATGGCTCAAGGCGACGGATTTCCGCCAGGACGTACAAACCAAGGTTTTGGACATGCCCTTCGACGGGAGCAACCTGTTTGGGAATGTGGTTGATGAGTCCCTTCAGGCCATCAAGACCGACACGGAGACTGCCCAGGCACTGGGAGTGCTCCAACGACGACGGCCGTCCTTTCGGAGCTCCGGAGGCAGACAAGGTGCCTCCAAGGATCCGGCAGTGGCTCTTCCACGTACCGCCAAGCGGCAAGATCTTCATCCCAGGAAGCCTACAGGGGACGCGGCAAGTCAGGTGGTGCGGCGGCGTGGCTGCGCCTACAGGGGATCCACGTCTACCCCTACCTGGACGACTGGCTCATCCGGGCAAGGACAAGGGAGCTCTCCCTGGAGCACACTGCTAAGACCGTCAAGCTGCTCACGGACCTGGGATTCTCCATCAACTTTCCAAAATCCCACCTGGTTCCGTCGCAAGTCGCCCTGTTTCTGGGAGCCAAGCTCGACACAGTGGCGCGGCTGGCCTCGCCGTCGGAGGAAAGGATCAGGACAATTCTGGGCAAGGTGCAGCGTCTGCTGGCCATGGACATGGCCAGGGTAAGATCTATCAAGTCCCTCCTCGGGATGATGTCCTCCTGCATGTATATGGTGCGCCTTTGCAGGCTTCGGATGCGCCCCTTACAAGAGTTCGACGCCCGCTGGGTCCAGTCGACGGGCAGCTTCGAGGACAGGATCCCTCTCAACGAGACGTTCCGTCAGGCGATCCGGTGGTGGGGTACCCGCTCTCATCTGTCGGCGGGCACGGACTTTCAGACCCCAGCTCACCAGGTGACGGTGACGACGGACGCCTCCCTGGAAGGTTGGGGAGCGCACTCTGGAGATCTTCACGCGAGAGGCCTTTGGCGCGGCTTGGAGCTCTGCGCAGTGTTCTGGGCCCTCAGGTCCTTTCTTCCGTCCCTCAAGGGCAAGGTGGTGAGGATCTTCACCGACAACACCACCACGATGTTCTACATCCGGAAGCAGGGCGGAACCAGATCCCCGGCCCTATCCAAGGAAGCCCAGGATCTGTGGCATTGGGCCGTCGCCCAAGGGATGTTTCTAGTGCCTCTTCATCTGGCAGGAATAAAAAACACAATCGCCGACTCACTCAGCAGAGAGCTGTGCTCGTGCCACGATTGGGAACTACGCCAGGATCAAGTGGATCGACTCTTCCGACGATGAGGCGAACCCCAAATCGATCTCTTCGCGACGGCGATGAATTCCAAGTGCCGGAGGTTCGCCAGCAGGTTCCCCCAGCCGAGGAGCATGGGCGATGCTTTCTCGTTCCCCTGGGACGGCCTATTTCTTTATGCGTTCCCTCCGTTGCTGCTCCGGCTCATCAACCAGCTCAAGAGGTCCCGGTGCAGGATGATCCTCGTCACACTGGCGTGGCCGAGACAGATCTGGTTCCCGGACCTTCTGGACTTGTCAACGTCCACACCAGTCAAGCTGCCGACGGACGCAGACCTTCTCTCCAGAGAAGGAGGCGCCATTCTTCACCACAACCCGGAGTCGCTGAACTTGCAGGCCTGGCTCCTGCAGCACTAGGGTTTGGAGGGTACGACATCCCGGCCGACTGCAGAGAGGTTCTTGCAAAGGCCAGGGCGTCCTCAACTCTCAAGTGCTACGGACATAAATGGAAGAGGTTCTCTGTCTGGTGCCGTGCACAGAAGATTAACCCTCTGCGGATTACGGCCCCCCAAGTATTGCCGTACCTACTGTCATTGGCCAAGGCTGGACTAGCTCACGCTTCCATCAAGATGCATCTGGCCGCCATCTCACGATACACCAGAACTACGGGACAGGCGTCCTTGTGGTCTCATCGACTGGTGAAGGAATTTATGAAAGGATTGTTCTGATCATTCCCGCCGGTGAAGGCCCCTGCCCCGGCGTGGGAGCTCAACGTGGTGCTGACCAGGCTCATGGGGCCCCCATTTGAGCCTATGCATTCGGCACCGTTCTAGTTTCTGTTGTGGAAGACAGCGTTTCTCGTGGCCATCAGCTCCGCACGACGAGTGGGAGAGATCCAGGCCCTATCTTGCAAGCCGCCATACTTGACGTTTCACAACACGAGGGTGGTGCTGAGGACGCACCCCTCCTTCATGCCCAAGGTGCCATCGGACTTCCACCTCAACGAACCCTTGGTGTTGCCAGTTTTCTTCCTGTCTCCTTCGTCGCCGCCCGAAAGGACTCTGCACTCGCTGGACGTAGCTAGAGCGCTGAAGTTCTACGTGGACCGCACGAAGAGTTTTCGGAAGACATCACAGCTGTTTGTGAACTTTGGGACTGTGAATCAAGGGAAGGCTCTCTCGAAGACTTCCATTTCCAGATGGCTTTCCGGCTGCATCATGCACTGTCACCGGTTGGCAAACCGACCGCTGCCCGGCCGTCCGAGAGCCCATTTGACCAGAGCGATCGCTGCTACCACGGCGTTCCTGTCTGGTGTGCCCCTGCTGGACATCTGCAGGGCTGCAACGTGAAGGTCGACGCACACCTTCACAAGATTCTACTGCATCGATCGGGACTCCAGGGAGGAGTCCAGGGTCGGCCAAGCAGTGCTGCGCAACCTGTTCGCTTAAGGTGAGCCTGGTGAGGAGGGAAGAGGTGCTTAATGTTGAGTTGTTGTATTGCTTAATGTTGAGCCTGTGGCCACCTCCCGTGGTTGTGCATGTGTGTACTGCTATGTATTCTCTTATTCATGAGCATGTGAATCCATGCCAGACCCCATGCTGGAGAAGGAACAAGTTACTTACCTGTAACTGTTGTTCTCCAGCATGGGTCTGGCATGGATTCACATACGAACCCTCCCGCCTACCCCTCTGCGGCTCTTTACTTGGTCATACTGCCACTTTACGTGCTACCAAATCTGAGGATGGCTGCCAGAGGCGGGGCTTAGGGAGAGGGCAGTCATTGGCTGGGGGCAGTATGACCCAGAGACCATTGGTTACTGGTAAGAAAGGCAGATCAGAAACAAAACTGATACTGATTTTTTTCTATACCGAGGATTCCCGGCCTGACGACGGGGAATATTCATGAGCATGTGAATCCATGCCAGACCCATGCTGGAGACCAACAGTTACAGGTAAGTAACTTGTTCCTTAAGCAATGGTAAAATTGTCGACACGTCAATGGAGACTGAGGAGTGGTGCCGGTTGGCAGAGTCAGGGGAGCGCATGTTCCCAGGGCCGCGCCCCAGTGCGCAGCTAAATTTAAAGGGGAAGTTGATTTTTCTGGTGAAAAAGGTTCCATCTCCCGTCCCTAGCGAGGGACGTCCGTACAGTATGGAGGAAAGGGGACTACGGACTAGGTATGCGTTAGTCACTACGGTGAGTAACTTATAATTTCATTGTCCTAGTTTATTTATTATATTTATTTATATTAAACATTTGTAGAGCGCAAACCAACACGTGGCATCAGGGCACTTGTTCCAGTTACATGAGCCCAGATTGGGCATGGGCATAAGCGCAGTAGACAACATTACAGGCAATAGGACAAAAGTGCAGAGATATAGTTACAGGCAAGGTAATACAGATGCAGATTGCTAGATTGTTTATCCCACAGGATAAACCAGAACAGCATAAACATATTGATGGTGCAGGCAGGCTATGGACTATTATGAGGAATTAGGTAAATAACCAGGTGTTGAGGTTTTTGCGAAAGACCCAGTAAGATTTCTCTGCGCTGAGGTCAGGTGGGAGAGAGTTCCAGTATTTTGCAGGTAGAACTGGGAAACTTGGTTGGATCATTTTATGCGAATATTGAGCTCTAGTGGGTCTAATGGAGTATGCTTGTTTGATGTTCTGTGCTAGATAAGGTGGGGCTGTGTTGGAGAGGCACGTGTGGGTGATTGAGAGAGTCTTGAACAAGATTCTGCCCCTGATGGCTAACCAATGGCACGTTCTTTGGGCTGCTGAGATGTGTTCAGAGCGAGGGATGTTGAGGGCGGCACGTAGGGCATTATGGATAATTTGAAATCTTTTAGATTGTGGGTAGATGTGCCAGCAAAGAGGACATTGCAATAATCAAGCCTGGTGCTAATCACTGCCTTTGGTGATAGTTATGCAATTGTCTTTGGATAAGAATGGCGTAGCTGCATTGAGCAGTTTGGTTGAGTAGGCTGCTGCTGAGGAGATGGCATTTACTTGCCAGGTCATGGAAAGAGTGGCATCGAGGTAGACTCCTCGAGTTTTTACAGACTGGGAGACCGGAATCACGGATCTGTCAATATTGAAGGTGGAGTATTTGGAGTCTAGAGCTGCTGCTGGACCGACAATGAGGAACTCTCTCTTCTTGTCATTGAGACAGAGGCCATGGGTTGCCATCCAGGTTTGGATCGTGGCTTAAGTAGTGCTGAGGGTGGAGGAATCTGTATGGTATGACCCTCTGAGCGGGAGAAGAATCTGCATGTCATCGACATAATTAGTGTAGGTTATGTCGAGCGAGTCCAGGTGGTGAAAGAGGGGCTTTGTGAAAATGTTGAAGAGCGTGTGAGAGATGCAAGATCCTTGTGGCACCCCGCAGCTAATTGTGAATGGAGTGGCGCAGGCATTGTCGGCAAAGACTTTCATTACTCTCCCTTCAAGGAAGTAGGAAATCCAAGCGTCAGCTTCTTGGGAGAAGGCAGCCGAGGAGGTCAGGTGGTGGCATAGTATGTCATGATCAACTAGATGGAAGGCCGCAGACAGAGCCAAGATGAGAAGCATGGCTAACTTTATGTTGTCTCTGTGGGAGTCTAATTGAATTTTCAGGTCTAGGAGGGCATACTCTGTGCCATGGCCCAGATGAAAACCAGATTGACAGGTGCCTAGGATTTGATTGGTTCCTAAGTAGCATTGAATTTGTAGATAGGCTGCTCTATCTAAGATTTTTGGTAGGAATGGGATGGGGGTGATTGGTTGGTAATTGTTGGCGATGGTGGGGTCAAGTGTGGGTTTTTTAAGTAATGGGAGGACCCAGGTTGCTTTAAGGCATGAAGGTACTATGCCCGTGTTGAAGGAAGCATTGTTGAAAGCATTGATGAAGGGGGCTAGTTCAAGGGCACAGTCTTTGATTAATGGAGCAGGGCAGATATCCCCTTTACATCTTGAAGGTTTTAGGCTTTGAAGGGTGCTGGTGTTTTGTTGTATGGTGACATTATTGAATCAGAACGGTGGGGCAACAGGAGTGTGAGCTAACAATGTGTGTATGGGCAGAGATGGTTGCATAATGATTGCTTTTTTGGCCTGGATTTTGTATTTCAATTAGTCGATTTTTGTTAGTAGGGCGTTCTGAATGGTGTTGCACCAGGTAGAATCGTTGTTAATCGTGGACATTTGGGGGATAGGTGTTTCCAATTCTTTGAGGATGGTGAACAGTTCCTTGGAGTCTGAGCTCGCATTGGCAATCCTAGTGTTAATGGGGGAGGCCTTAGCAAGTAGGATAGCCTTTTTGTACTGGTTCAAGAGAGTGGAAAAGGTGTGTTTGGATGATTCAGATGGGGAGTTTTTCCAATTCGTCTAAGCTAGTCTTCTTTCTGTTTTGAGAGTGGCAAGCACTTGAGTGTAGCATGCGGTAATGTGAACAGCTGGTTTGGCTTTTTTGATGGATAGGGAAGCAATATTATTGATGGCATGAGTGAGCGAGGTAGAGTAGTGTTGCGCTAGGAGTGTTAGGTCTTTGGTATCTAGGTTGTCTGGATTAAGGACGTTGAGGAACGGGATGAGGTTATCCTTTGTGAGTTTGCGTGTACTGCGGGCAGAGGTGGACGGAATGGGGTTGCTAAAGGGTTTGGGCAGTGGGACTGCTGGGAGAGAGTATGTGATGATATGGTGTTGTGAACATGGGCCTGGTGAGTTGGTTTTAATGATAGTGTTACAGTTCATGTCTGCTAGCCAGTCCACGGTGCAACCCTTGTTATGGGTGGGCTTGTTGATGTGTTGAATAAACCTGAGGGAGGCGAGGACAGTGGCCAATGATGTTGCTGGTAGGTCCAGAGGGTCATTGAAGCCTAAGTTTAGGTTGTCTAGAAGGATTATTTGAGATGTGGGTTTGAGGTTCTCGCTTAGGATAAGGAGTAAGTCTTCTTCAAAGGAGAGGACGCTGCCCGGTGGGCGGTGGACAGCGATGATTGAGATAGTATTGGTGGGGGAGGTGGTCCATTTGAGTGAGAGAATGTAACAGTTGTTCATGAGTGCAGCAGGTGTTTGTCTGATAGTCTAGTGATTTTTTTAGATGAGGGCCACACCACCTCCTCTAGAGATAGATCTGTCACTTCTATAAATAGTGTAGCCAGTGGGGAGAGCGAGCGCTAGCACTGGGCCAGAGGCTGCGTATAGCCAGGTTTCGGTGATGGCTAAGAAACTAAAGTGTTTTTAGTAAGGAGTTTGTGGATATTGAAGGCGTGTGCAGGCAAGGACCGGGTGTTGATGAGGGCTAGATTAAGATTGTTGGCAGAGGTAGGAGGCAAGTTCTGTCCTGGTAGAGGGAACTTATTGGGAAGGGTGAGGCTAGTGTTGTCAGTTTTGAGTGGAGGATGGTTGCAGGCATTAGTCATTGTTGCACTGACGATGTTATGAGTGGGCACTAGGGTGGGCATGGCAGTTGTGCTGGTGGTGGGCTTGGATCTGGTGGTGGGCTTGGATGCAATAGTGGCGGCTACAGCAGGAGCAATGCAGTCCTTCGGTATATTAGTATTGCAATCATTAGAAGCAGCATTTGACAAGGCAATTGGACTAGCAGTGGGCTTGGGAGCAATGTTGGGAGCTAGGTCAGGAACAGTGCAATCATTGGGCACAGGAGCAGTAACAGTAACGTTGCAATCATTGGAAGCGGCATTTAGCAAGGCACTTGGGCTAGCGGTGGGCTTGGAGGCAATATTGGGAACTAGGTCAGGAGCAATGCAGTCATTGGGCACAGTAACAATAACATTGCACTCATTGGAAACGGCATTTAGGGCCTGATCATGACTTTAATACTGCTGGCGGTGTTAGCCCTACCGCCGAACTCCCCGGCGCTAATAGCACCGGATCACGAGTTCGGCGGTAATGTAATTCCCCATTCCCATCCCCAGAGCGAGGCAGGTGAGTGTTATCTGTAAGGACCCTCCTGGGCCTAATATTTGTTAACCAATTTGCGCTCTGAGTGCTGTTGTTCCCACTCTCCCTGCCTTCCTCGGCATCCACTTCCTGATTCGTATCTGTGTTTAGTATTGTAATCTTTTTGTCATCTGTGTCTCAAACATAGCTATGTTTAGTACAACACCCTTTAGACCTGTTAGGCGTAGGCCTCTCTCCCACTATACAGGACTCTCAAGTCTAGCTGTGTTTAGTATTGTAATCTTTTGGTCACCTGTGTCTCAAACATAGCTGTGTTTAGTACAACATCCATTTAACCTGTTAGGCGTAGACCTCTCTCCCACTATACAGGACTCTCGGATCTAGCTGTGTTTTGTATTGTAATCTTTTGGTCACCTTTGTCTCAAACATAGCTGTGTTTAGTACAACACCCATTTGACCTGTTAGGTGTAGGCCTTTCTCCCACTATACAGGTCTCTCAAGTCTAGCTGTGTTTAGTATTGTAATCTTTTGGTCACCTGTGTCTCAAACAGCTTTGTTTAGTACAACACCCATTTGACCTGTTAGGCGTAGGCCTCTCTCCCACTATACAGGACTCTCAAGTGTAGCTGTGTTTATTATTGTAATCTTTTGTGGTGTCTCAAATATAGCTGTGTTTAGCATTGTAGTCATTGGTTCACTTGTGTCTCAAACCTAACTGTGTTTAGTATAGTAATTGTTTGGTCACCTGTGTCACAAACCTAACTGGGTTTAGCACTGCACCCATCTGATCTGTCAGGCATAGGCCTCTCTCCCACTATACGGGATGCTCAAATCTGGCAGGTGCCCTTTCTCAAATTGAATTGTTGATTGTAGGCCTCTCTCCCACTATAAAGGATGCTCATATGTGACTGACCAACTCACATCTCGAGAGCATCACTGTCGAGTGAGACAGAGACCATTGGCTGATTATTGTGCAGTGATACTGTGATTAGGTCTCACGGCTCATAAGATATCACAGTGATTGTTAGTTATGCCCATTAGGATAATTCTGTGGTTACTAGCTATCCTTTCTGACCCCACATAGTTGGCTCACTGCAGTGAACCTCGTTCAGGGAGACGTGCATTAAGGACAGACAACAATAACACCCAACGATATAACCCTAACAAACCTCCCCTACCTTACTCAAGACAGCGACTGAACAAGTCCTCAATACCAGCTGACAAGACCACCTAGAGACAGAACCCAAACTTGTAGTGGAGAGTTCCCTACACCCAGTACTACACCACAAGACAGCCAGACCAAAGCAACAAAATCAACTCGACATCAACAAACAAAATGAAGACCAAAACAACCCTCAACCTCAAAATGCTGCATAAACGGCCTGTACCGAGGGAAAGAAAAAGAGCAGAAGGAACAAACACACCGGAACAGCAACAAAGTCTCACAACTGCTGAACACACTCCCACAGACAGGAACGACACCCGAGCCAACGCTGAGAGAAGAGACAAATCCCTCTACTTAACTTCATACTTCGCAAACAACCGGTCACCAGAACGAACCAACCCAACGCGAGAATCAGCAACTGCAGACAACCAAACACAACCACGCAGAAGAAGAACGGACAGCGCTAGAAATAACAAAAACATAATCGACGCAATAACACCTTACATCACCAAAACACAAGGAACTTCAACTCGACACCCACAATTCTTGGAAGAAGAACCTGATGAAAACAAAATCCCAAGAATGGACCTAGAAGAATTTTTTTTCGACGACACAGACGCACCGGTACCAACACGTCAACTAGAGATCGACCTGAAAGGAAACCTCAACACCGATCAGAAGACGACCCCAACAATAAAGCCCAAACCAAACTATACCTCTAAACTCCACTGAAATCTAATAAACGCAAGATCCATGTCAAAGCACTCAACAGAGATATTTTAACTTCTCTCTGACAACGGCATTGACATCCTATTCATCACAGAAACATGGCTGGGCAACAACTATAAAATCACACTCCAAATCTGTCTCCCAACCAACTTCAAATCCCTTCAAGTAAATAGAAGAAATGAAAAAGGAGGAGGCCTTGCAATAACATTCAAAGGACACCTGAAAATAAAAACAGACAAACCTCTCAACATAATCAACTGTGAAACCATGGTCATACACCTATCAGCAAACCCAAAAACCAACATCACATTCATCCTGGTGTACAGACCACCGACATACGATGCAAAGGTTGCTTTGTCGATAACTTCATAGAAGCCATCACCAACATAGCCATCAAACACGAACATCTAATCATCCTGGTGGACTTCAACATCTTGTTTGAAGAAAGTCACGCCAACTCCCAAAACTCACTGATTGGACAACTTACAACCATGAAACTACAACAGCTGGTCAAAGGGGTAACACACTCGGCAGGACACACCCTAGGCGCAATCTTCACCAAGGAAAATCTTATCACCATGGCACCACCGATACAAATACTGTGGAGCAACCATCTCATCATCGCATTCGTGATCAGACTACCAACTCATGTCTGCATCCAGCCCCCCAAACTCACAACCACCACAAAAAGAAACTGGAAAACCATCAAAGCAAGCAACCTATTCGAACAACTGGAGATGACCAAACCCTCAACTACAGAACTAGAGCTGGTTGACCTAGACGAGAAAGCAGAGCTACTTCACAAATGGATATCTGATACAATTGAAAAGATCGCCCCGGGAAAAACCATTCACCCCATCAAAAAAAAGGGCAATGTAAAAATGGTTCACCCCACTACTAAGCACCATGAAAAAGGACAACAAGTAGACGGAGCTGGAATGGAGGAAAGAATACAACCCAGACAAAGAAATACAGTTCCAGAAACAAACCCGCGCATACAAAAAGGAAATTCAAAAGGCGAAGAGAAGGCATTATGATGACATAATCACCAATGCCACCAACACACAAAAAGAGATGTTCAACATCATTAGAGAAATAAGAAACCCACCAGGCTGCAACAGCACGCCAACCCCCTCAGAAAAACTCTGCAACGACCTGGCAGACCACTTCAAGAACAAAATCAACGACATCAGACAAATCATACAAAACAGACCAACCAACCATAACATTCAACCAACCGGACCCAACACAGAGCCACAGCACAAACTCCAAAACTTTACTGAAATATCATTAGAGGCATTCGTCTTGCTGGTAAAACACAGCAATTAAACAGGATCATCCATGAATCGCCACCCCCGACATCTACAAATCAATCCTCGCACAAGGAACGCCATCAGAATATTACAGAAACCTCCTAAATCTCTGACTAGCAACAGGACGGTACCAAGAAGCTTCAAATCAGCATATATCAAACCGCTTTTAAAAAACACAAGTGGGGACGTAGAAGACCTCTCCAACTACAGGCCGATTTCAAACATTCCCTACCCAGCAAAACTCCTCGAAACCTACGTATACAAATTAACCCAAGAACACGTAGAAAAACACCACCTGCTAGACCAAGCACAATTCGGTTTCAGACCCGCAAGAGAAACTGCACTACTATCCATCTGGAATGGCGTAAAAACAAACGCGGACTCCAACACAACGTCTGCCCTGATTTTGCTCGACCTCTCCGAAGCCTTCGACACAGCTAGCCATGACACCCTAACCAGAAGACATAGGCATAACAGACATGGCACTACTCTGGACTAAATCATTCCTAGCAGACAGAACAGAAACCGTATGGATAAAACCGTTCAAATCCACCCCACAAGTTAACGACTGTGGAGTACCACAAGGGTCCTCACTATCACCACTGTACTTCAACATCTACCAGACTCCAGTAATCAGAATCTTCAGAAAATACAAAATTACATGCTTACAACTATGCAGATGACACTCAGATCATCTACAAAATCGAAGACACTCAAGCCGATCTTTCAACCCTAATCGAGTGTCTAAAAGAAGTCTTTAACTGGTTGAACGCCAACAACTTGAAAATCAACCCAGTAAAGACAGAAATCATGATTATATCCAAAAACCAAGAGAACAACGCCTACAGTCCATGGCCAATGGAAATGGGAACCGCACCAACACCATCTAAGGTAGTAAAAAATCTGTGAGTTCTGATGGACAACACCCTAACCTTAGAACCACAAATAAATGCAATAATCAAGAAATGCTTCTTCCTCCTTCACACGGCAAGAAGAATCTTACCTTTCCTCTCCTTCACCCACAAAACACTCACAATCATGTCAAGAATCGACTATGCAAATAGCCTCTATCACGGGATATCAGAATACCTCCTGAAGAAACTACAACAGATCCAAAATACAGCAGCCAGACTGCTCCTCCAACTATCCAGAAGAAACCACATCACTCCTAGTCAAACATTGCATCACCTTCAAAACACAGGGCAATCAGCGGACAAAGAGCTGAATTCCTACAAAAGAAAATAATCTACAAGCCAACGAGACTCCTCAGATCAAGCAACGAAATCCTCCCGGAACAAAAACCATACCTTAAGAAAAACTTGGCGGGGGGGAGCTCCTCCTTCTCCCACTTAGCCGCAAAAACCTGGAACAACATCCCGAAAGAAATAAGAAACCCCAAATATCACCTACAATTCCAAAAATTACTTCAATATCACAGATTCAAATTGAAAAAGCGAAACAACCGAATGGGAAACACAAAGAAAAGGATGACAACATTTCGGATGGCTTTGACAACATCCAGAACCGACCAAAGAAACTCTCACTACAACAAGAGAGACAATGCCAAGTCGAATAAGACACAAGCGACACCCATGAGGACAGAAATCAGCATCCCAAGCCAACTCCAGCCAACAACCTCACCCGCTCCATAATTGCTACTAGGTGGTATACTTGTATAGAGTTGTGTGAATGTGAAAAAAGGGGTGAGGGGCCATGAAGGGATACAGATGGCTCTGATCGCACTCCAGATTGAAATCTATGGCGAGGCTGGGAAGGCCTGAAGGTGACGGCCTGGTTCGCCATTGTGTGGAGTTTCGAGATGGAACAGGGGGCTCTGTGGAGCTGACTCCTCCGACGAGAGGAGTCTGGGGGGTGAGGAAACTCTGAGGCAAGACCGGACCAGTGAGGGGTGCAGAAAGACCGGACCAGTGAGGGGTGCAGAAGAGAGTGGACCTTCAAGAAGCAAGGAGGCTTGGCGCGGCAGCCGCTGACCACCATCTTTTTTTTTCTTGAACTATATTTTTATTAGCATTTTATAAAACAATACACAGGCAGGTTATCACAAAATGAGTGTCTATCAAATTTCCCACTTTCCCTCTCTATCCACCACCACAGATCTCGTGACAGTTTTAATTTCTCTGTATTACAGTGGTGATAACCTCCCCTAAACAATATCCCTACATGCCCCCCCTTTCCAGGAAACCTCATTTTAACATGACAAAGTTGACAGACCACACTTCCCTTCTTCCCCCTTCCTTCCCGCCCGCCTAGCCTAATCCCCTTTCAAACATTTCCATAAACATTTGTGTTCTGGGCATAAGGTGTATATCATCACAGGTGCATCAAGTCCAATCTGATGCATCCTCAGTGGGTTGCACCCCCCCACCCCCAAGTATCGTATCCATTCATTTCCGCTCACCCATCCTGCTTGAAAGGTTCCACTATGTCGCCCTCCCATTTAGACAATAGGGGGCCTCACTCCTCCCGAAAGGATCCCAAACAGTCGTGAACCACCGCTGTTAGTTTCTCCATCACCAACATATCTCATAATTTCTGTTCTTATCCTTCCTAGTGGGAAATCTCTTGTCCTTGCATCTCTGAGCTACGGCTACCCTCTCTGCCTTAGCATCGCTTTGAGCAATCTAGTGAGCCTGTGTTCCTCTGTATCTTTTACCAGAATACCTAATAACATTTGGAGCGAGTCCAGCGACAGCTGAGCTCCTGTAATTTCTTTGATCCAGCTCAGGACTTCTCCCCAGTAGGTGCTCACTTTAGGGCAGTGTCACCACATGTGCAAAAGAGAGCCCACATTGCCATGGGCAAAGCGGTGAGACTCCCTCAAACATTCTTGACAGCTTCAAAGGATCCCTATGCCATGCCTCCAGTATATTATAATTATGTTCCATCGTGGAGGTGAATAAATTCCCATGGAAGGTCACTCTGAAGATTCTTGCCCATATATCGTTGATTATGTCCTCACCCACTAGTGCCTCCCAGTACCTCTTAAATGTCTATCTCCAAGTCAGAAGAAATCAAAACCTTGTACATCTTTGATAGAATACCTTTTTTTGTGGACGAGGAATCCAGAACCTTCTCAATAAAAGTCAGGTCCCTTGACAAGCCCCTCCCCCCCATTTCCGACCGAAAACATACCCTGAAGCCTGAGGAAATCAACGATTGTAACTATGTCTGCCCCCAATGCCTCCGAAAGCTCCTCAAATTCTATAATGACCCCATCCTTAAATAACTGTCCTATCCTTTCGGGAACCCTGTCCGACCACTGCTGGGAGAATCTCATGCTCTGTCGCGAGAAGTAAACAGCGGCCCCCATACAGAGGACATCGGTGAAGACCAAGTAGAGAGTAGCCTATTTGCTTTACAGCTATGCCACACTGTCCAGAGCACCTCCAGGGTTGGGTGACTACTGAGTCTTCCCAGGATGTCTTTGATGCCTCCCCTTCAAAGGGTGGGCTTCTAGATCTTTAATATAGGAGCAGTAGGTCCTCATGCCTTCCCTCGTATGTTCTATAAGAATCCACAATTGGGCCGCTTTGTAATAAGAGGACAAGTTGGGAAATCCAAACCCTCCCTGATCTCTTGGGAGTGTGAGGGTGGCCATCTTTACTCTGGGTGTCTTATTCTGCCGTACAAATTTACAGATCTCACTAGACAGGTCACTGAAGAACTTATCCCACCGGGAGAGCAGTGAAAAGTTACAGAATATGGGGGCGTACATTCATTTTAAAGGAAGTCATACACCCATACCACGAGAGAGTTAGCAGGGCCCACCTTCTTAAATCCTCCATCAGAGTACCTACCAGGGGTTCATAATTGTCTTTGCCAATTCGCACAGATCCCTTGTTGGAGCAATCCCTATGTATTTTATACTTTGCTTTTCCACTATCATCCCCATATATCTAGACAAGACTCGTTAAGTCAGAGAGGCATAATGCACGGTTTGTCCACGTTGATTTTAAGTCCTGAAAGACGACCATACAATGAGATTTGTTCCAATAAAGCAGGAAGAGAAGAGGGATCCCCAGTAAGATAGCCCAAAAGTCATCCTCGAATAGGGATAGTTTAAATTCTTGATCCCCGCATCTGATACCCAATATCAACTGGTTCACGCAAATGGAAATCACCAGCCGTTCCATAGTCGGAGCATATAGCAGTGGCGAAAGGGGACACCTTTGCCTGGTAATTCTCATTAAACAAAATGTATCTGTCAACAATCCATTAATCTGTACCCTTGCCCTCTACTGTGCTGCGATCCAATTAAGGAAACAGACCCCAAAACCCATTTTCTCCGATACTTTTGCCACTCTACCCTATCAAAGGCCTTCTCTGAGTCAATTGATTGGCGTCCAGGTCCCCCAATTGAGCTCTATGTATCAGGTCAATAGTTTTCATTATATTATCATAGCCATTTCCATCCCCAAAATGGGCCCTGCACCCGTAAAATCCCCATAGTAATCCTCACCCAAGTCATGGTCAGACCACTGGATTGGTAGCACCTGAGAGTCTAGAACCTGCGCTTTCAATTCCACATCCACTAAGATTAAATCTATTCTCGAGAAAGAGTCATGTGCCGATGAGTAGTGTGTAAAGGGCCTATCCCCCAAAAATGAAGGAGTCAGGGAGTCCACCAAACCTGCGGAATTGCCTGGAGTCTCTGCCACCGGCCCTGAGAACTGCTCCCTCACCCTTCCTCTTGGGATCCCTTTTTGGGACGAGGACCATATTGAAATAGCCACTGACTAACAAGCGGCCATCCACAAACAGGACCAGTCTTGTACTAACACCCTCCCAGAAGTTACCCTGCCCACAATTAGGGGTGTACACCGATACCACTGTAACCCTAAACCATTCAAGATGTCCTTAAGAAACCAGGACCATCCCTCCTGGTCCTCCAGCTCCTCCTCCGCTAGTACCCCAGCCGGGCAGACCTGCACATCCACACACCCTTTCTTACCCCTGCCAGATGCCGTATAAACCTCCCCCAGTCCCTTTGCTCTGAACCGACGTCCTTTACCCTTCTGCCAATGTGTCTCCTGCAGCAGAAGGAAATCCAGCTGAGCCGTTCTAAATTTCCTAATTCAAACCTCGTATGTTGAGAGAGCCAACCACCACTTCATCAACTACACTCACTCCTCTGCTTCCCACACCTCCCAAATCCCTCCGTGCACCTGTGTTCGCCATCTTAATAGACACGCAAGCAAAATTCCCTATGGACCCAACGAAACCCATGAAAGCTCACTTCCTGGAATTTAAGGAACATCCACAATTCCAGCTCCAACAAATCTCTCCCTGCCCCCACCCATTCAACCCCCCCCCCCACACACCCTCTGGCATCCTAACCCACCCGAAATTGCCACCCTATCCAGGATTCGATCACCAGTGGTACAACTTGCAACTGGACCAACTAACCTTGAAAAAGCTCCCTTTTTACTGAGGCACCCTACCAAATAAGCAATAGTCCATCACAGTACTCCCTCCCACCCCCTTCATCCCCACCTTGAGCTTCCCGCTCCTACTCACCCCCTCCCATTAATGAACCATGGGCGGTCCCCCTGTTGCAGACTCCCATGTTGCGATTTATAAGGGGGGGGGCGGTTCAGTTTCTGAACGTGCGAGAACCAGGGATCTTCCATTTGTCTCTTGTCATCTCCTGCTCAGATCCTGCACCTTTTATTTCCTCTGGGCTCTGCTGCTGACCTCTGTGGGCCATAGTAAATTCCCTTATTGTTAGGGAGAATTCTCTTATAAGGCTAATTTCCCAAACCTAATGAGTCCCCCAGCAGCTTTGCTGGATTTTTGGGGTTTGTTTTTTTCTCCTGCTAAGAGTTAGACTCTTTTCCTCCCACTCTTAGGCATGACTTGAGGTATGTCTTTGACTTCTCCAGCATGGGGTCTGGCATGGATTCACATGCTCATGAATATTCCCCGTCGTCAGGCTGGGAATCCTCGGTAAAGAAAAAACCAGTATCAGTTTCGCTTCTGATCTGTCTTTCGTAGAAGTAACCAATCACTGATCTCTGCGTCATACTGACCACAGCCAATGACTGCCCTCTACCTAAACCCCGCCTCTGGCAGCCATCTTCAGATTTGGAAGCACGTGAAGTGGCAGTATGACCAAGTGAAGAGCCGCAGAGGGGTAGGCGGGAGGGTTCGCATGTGAATCCATGCCAGACCCATGCTGGAGAACAACAGTTACAGGTAAGTAACTTGTTTCTTCTCCAGCATGGGGTCTGGCATGGATTCACATGCTCATGAATAAAGAATACATAGCAGTACCCACATGCACAACCATGGGAGGTGGCAAAGGCTCAACATTAAGCATCACATCAAACTCAACACTAAGCAATCTTACCTCCTCCCCAGGCTCACCTCAGGCGAACAGGTTGCGCAGCACTGCTTGGCCGACCCTGGACTCCTCCCTGGAATCCAGATCGACGCAGTAGAATTTCGTGAAGGTGTGCGTCGACCTCCACGTAGCAGCCCTGCAAATGTCCAGCAGGGGCACACCAGATAGGAACGCCGTGGTAGCCGCGATCGCTCTGGTGGAATGTGCTCTCGGACGGCCAGGCAGCGGTCGGTTTGCCAACCGGTGACAGTACATGATACAGCCGGAGAGCCATCTGGAAATGGAAGCCTTCGATAGAGCCTTCCCCTGATTGACAGGTCCAAAGTTCACAAAGAGTTGTGACGTCTTCCGAAAACACTTTGTGCGGTCCACGTAGAACTTCAGCGCTCTAGCCACATCCAGCGAGTGCAAAGTCCTCTCAGCCGGCGACAAAGGCGACGGGAAAAACACAGGCAACACCAAGGGTTCGTTGAGATGGAAGTCCGACGGCACCTTGGGCATGAAGGAGGGGTGCGTCCTGAGCACCACCCTCGTGTCGTGAAAAGTCAAGTACGGGGCCTTGCAGGAAAGGGCCTGGATCTCTCCCACCCGTCGTGCGGAGGTGATGGCCACAAGAAACACTGTTTTCCACGACAGGAACTTCAACGGGGCCGAGTGCAGAGGCTCGAACGGAGGTCCCATGAGCTTGGTCAGCACCACGTTGAGCTCCCACGCCGGGGCCGGAGCCTTCACCGGCGGGAACGATCTGAACAGTCCCTTCATGAACTCTTTCACCAGACGATGAGACCACAAGGACGTCCGCCCCGTGGTTCTGGTGTATCGGGAGATCGCAGCAAGATGAATCTTGATGGACGCGTGTGCCAGTCCAGCTTTGGCCAGCGTCAACAGGTACGGCAGTACTTGGGGAGCCGTAATCCTTAGAGGGTTAGTCTTCTGCGCGTGGCACCAGACAGAGAACCTCTTCCATTTGTGTCCGTAGCATTTAAGAGTCGAGGACGCCCTGGCCTTTGCAAGAACCTCTCTGCAGTCGGCCGGTATGTCGTATCCTCCAAACTCTAGCGTTGCAGGAGCCAGGCCTGCAAGTTCAGCGACTTTGGGTCGTGGTGGAGGATGGCGCCTCCTTCCCTGGAGAGCAGATCCGCGTCCACTGGCAGCTTGATTGACGGGGACGCTGACAAGTCCAGAAGGTCCGGGAACCATATCTGCCTCGGCCACGCAGGTGCGACGAGGATCATCCTGCACCGTGACCTCTTGAGCTGGTTGATGAGCCGGATCAGTAGTGGCAATGGAGGGAACGCGTATAGGAACAGGCCCTCCCAGGGGAACGAGAAAGCATCGCCCATGCTCCTCGGCTGGGGAAACCTGCTGGCGAACCTCCGGCACTTGGAGTTCGTCGCCGTCGCGAACAGGTCGATCTGGGGTGTGCCCCACCGTCGGAAGGCGAATGGCAAACTGGTTGTCCCCACCAGCTCAATGGGAGAAGACTCTTACAGCAGAAGATCTTCTCTTGTCGTCGGGAAAGTGGTGAGGTTGTTGCAGCAGGGCTACAGCGGTGGTGTCGTCGTTGCAGATGGCTAAGCTTCTCGCCTCTTCGGATTTCTTGGGTCCTGTGGCGACTTCTGAAGTTCCAGTCCCAAAAGCCCTGCTTTCATGCAGAAAAATCCCCATTCAACAGCCTAGCTGTCACTCATACATGCTAAGTGGTGAGCCGGGTGGCTCACCACTGGGCCAATCAGAACAGAGTGCGACTTGAGTTGCTAAGGCAACGCAGTCCAGGGTGCCAATTCCCCCACCCACACATCCTGTGGAACCCAGACAGAGTGGCACCAGTTGGAGGGCTTCTGTGGAGAAGCCAGCCAAAAAGTGGAACAAAGGGCCCGACCTTGTTTGGAGTTACAGAGACGGACACAAACGCCATTTTGGAAAAGAGTTCTGCCGAAAAGACCCAACCAGTGATTTTATATTAAATAAATAAACCGGCGGTATCTTTAATATTGCACCAAAAAAGTGGTGCGTTTAAAACCAATGGGAATATCCCCTAGGAAATATTCCAGTGTAATATTTTGCGTGGTAACCACTGCCACCAGCCAGAAACTCGACAAGGGGGGACTGGACAGTGCCCCCTTGGAAACATATCCAGGGGCAATCTAATTAACCCCTTCCAGTACTTCCACAATATGATGGTTTGTACTGGTTCTTTTCACAATTTTGTACTAGTAAAGTCAATGGTGACTTTACATGCCCTGGGAGACAGTAGTCAGTCCCAGGGTATGGAGTCTATGTTTGGGGGTCACTATGACACCCCTGTGTTACTGCACTGAGGGTGCTGTGTAGCACATACACTAAAACAGATGATACCCTATGGAGTAAAAAACCCCATAGCCCATAAGCACACAATAAGTCAAAGACATACCTCAAATCATGCCTAAGAGTGGGAGGAAAAGAGTCTCACTCTTAGCAGGAGAAAAAAACAAACCCCAAAAATCCAGCAAAGCTGCTGGGGGACTCACTAGGTTTGGGTAATTAGCATCATAAGAGAATTCTCCCTAACACTCGCCCCCCCACCCCCAGACTAAGGAACAGGAGGATTGAATCCACTCCTGGATGAATCTCATACCTCTAGTCCGTTACAAACATCCTAGAGAGACCATCAGCATTTTGGTGGTGACACCCTGACCTGTGCTCAATGGTAAAATCAAAGGTTTTCCTTTGTAAGCTATATGACCTACAAACCCTTTGAGGAACATCTTCCTTTTTAAGTCTATAGGGGATCTGGTTGACCAGTCCCTCAGAAGTTGGTACAACTCCTGAACCTGTGATAGGCTTTTTCAAGGGGTCCTTATAAAGGCTTCCCTTAGATCTAGAGGGGCCTCCAGGGTTCCTCACCACCTCTCTGTTGGGAGCAGGTTGGGTCTCAGGCCTCTTGGGTGGAGGGGTTGGGGTTATGCAATGTACCTGCTTCCCATTCCTCTTAGATCTAACCTTCTCCAGCATGGGGTCTGGCATGGATTCACATGCTCATGAATATTCCCCGTCGTCAGGCTGGGAATCCTCGGTAAAGAAAAAACCAGTATCAGTTTCGTTTCTGATCTGTCTTTCGTAGTAATAACCAATCACTGGTCTCTGCGTCATACTGACCACAGCCAATGACTGCCCTCTACCTAAGCACCGCCTCTGGCAGCCATCTTCTGATTTTTACCGCACGTTCATGTGTTGGGATCCTCGTGCTATTGCTCTCGAGCGTTAGTGCTATTTTCTCGCGCTTTTTCACAAAAACTTCGATTCTTTCGGTCAAAAGAGCCTCAAGCTCCACCGATCCTACATCCGATCAACGGGGACCCGTGTCGGATTCATCTGTGCCCCTCAAGGGTGAAGATTTCGTCGAGCTACACTTCGGAGGACTCCAGAAGCTTCTCAGGCCCGGTCTCGGAGATGGCCCAGGAGAAGGGAAGCTCGACGCCCGGAAAGCTGTTCAGGGCCTGCCCTGGATGCCAGCTGCAGAACGTCTTCAAGGAGGACGAACACTCTTTCTGCCTTTACTGCCTTCATGGGGACAAGACGCACGTGGAGAAGGACTGTGCGTTTTGCGGCAACATGTCGGAACGGACCATGAAGGACCGCCATCAACGTCTCGCCAGCTGGCTGGAGGGTAAGAGCCCGTCTGGCGAGAAGAAGAAGAAATCTGAGCGGTCTTCTAAGACCTTTGAGGGCGCCCCGGCGACGGGGGCCCAACATAAGGCCAAGCACCGCGAGTCCGCTGGCACCGGGAGCGCCGAACGGTCGGGCTCTACGGGCGCCAGGCAGGGCGCACCCTCCCCGGCACCATCAACCACGAGCCAACGCTCTGGGTCGGGTAAGAGGAAGGCCGAGCACCCGGCGAAGCTCCTGGAGAGACCCCGGTCGAGCTCTAAGGCAGAGGAGGAGCGTGGCAGTGCCCCCTCCCTCAAGGATAAGGCGGTGAGCGCACCTAAGGTGGTGAAGGCCTTGATCCATTCGACCAAGCCCTCTATCGAAACGGTCGCGGCGGCCCTGGCCCAGCCTGTGGAGGCTGCACCAGTGGTGGCGGCCTCGGGGCCCAGAATCTCCCTGCCTCCTCGGAGGGAGTCTTCTTTCGTGCCCATCGATAGGACCCCCGTGAAACCCTCCGTGGGGAAGAAGGGGGGGCAGGGCGTCGTCGTAGATTCGGCCTCAACCTCAGAAGAGGAACTGATCGAGGTCTTAAGCCACGGCCTAGGCGTGGAACAAGACCAGCCCGTCGGAATGGGCCCCGACGCAGGTGACGACGACGACATCGTCGAGGATACCGACGGGGCCCCTGCTCGCCCGTCGGATTCCCCTCTGCCAGCGCCGCAAGACAACTCAGCGGCCATTTTGTTGGCTATACAGTCCTTATGCTCCGAGATAAGGACGAGACTACCGTTACCGACGGAGGAACCTCTCCCGTCGGGGGATCCAGAACCGGGACCTTCTGGTGTTCCCCCTACCAAGAAAAGAAGGATCCATCCACCGCCTCCTTTTCAACCGTCGCGCCCCGTCCAGCCCTCCTCCCCGTCCACCCGAGGGGATGATACGGGGACTGACACGGCAGCGACGGGTACGGACGACGAGGCATACGACGAGGATTTTCCGTCGTCGCCTCCCACCAGGGCTTCTCCGCCCGACGAGATTGGATCGTTCCACTCAATGATCGCCAGGGCATCCGAGCTTTTCCAACTCTGCCCTGAGGAGAAGAAAAAGGAAGGCTTCCTTTACCAACGGCGCGAGACCAAGAGGAAGACGGTCCTCGCAGTGCCTCTGTTGGACGACATTTGGGATGAGGGCCTTTCCCTCCTCAAGAACCCTTCCACGACGCCAGCGAAAAGAGACCGGTACGAGAAAAAGTACCGGGTCCCGGACTCGGCCCCCCTATGCCTCCGGGCGCAGCCTACCCCGGACTCCGTCGTCTCCGCGGCAGCCAGGAAGAAAGCGGGGGGGGGTGCGGCCTCCACGTCGACTTCCCCGCCGGACGGCGAGGGAAAGAAATTGGATGCCATGGGACGCAGAGTCATCTCGTCGGCGGCGACGACGATTAAAGCGGCCAACGCCTTGGCTATCGTGGCCCGCTACGACAGGGAACTCTGGTACAAGATAGCTCCCCTGCTGGATTTTCTGCCGGACGACAAGAGGGCGGAGGCCCTTGAGATCCTGCAGGAAGGTGAGGTGGCCTCGGACCACGCCATCACCGTGGCGACGGACATCGCCGACACTGGGTTCCGCCAGATGGGCAACGGCGTTTGCCTTCGACGTCGCGGATGGCTCAAGGCTACGGACTTTCGGCAGGACGTCCAGACCAGGGTCCTGGACATGCCCTTCGACGGGAACAACCTGTTTGGGAAGACAGTGGACGATTCCCTTCAGGCCATCAAGGCGGATACTGAGACGGCCCGGGCCCTTGGAGTACTGCAGCAACGGCGGACGCCCTTTCGGAGCGGCGGAGGCAAGGGCGCCTCCAAAGGTTCCGGCGGCGGTTTCGCTTCCTACCGTCAAGCGGCCCGCTCGTCGTCGCAAGAGGCCTACAGAGGACGAGGCAAGTCTGGCGGCCCCCGCCGTCGCCGCCAAGGAGGCCAAGGCGGCAAGGCCGCGTCCAAGCAGGATTGAACCGGCCGTGGGGTCGGGCCCCCACCGAAGCACCCCGGTGGGAGGCCGGCTGGCGGGCTTCGTCAGCGTGTGGGAGTCCATCTCCACCGACCGTTGGGTGCTGGACGCCCTGGCCCGGGGCCACGCGCTCGAGTTTCAAAGAAGGTGCCCGCGCGTCCCCCCCGTGGCCAGGAAAGAACTTCACGTCCCTCAACTTCTCCTGGAGGTAAAGGCGATGCTCAGAAAGGGCGCCATCGAACTCGTCCCAAAGAGGCTTCGGGGCTCCGGAGTCTACTCGCGTTACTTCCTCGTGAAGAAGAAGACGGGAGGATGGCGCCCCATCCTGGACCTGCGACGCCTGAACAAGTTCATCAAGGCGCAGAAGTTCCGGATGGTCACCCTCCAGCACGTCCTGGGTCAGCTGGAGGAAGGAGACTTCCTATCGTCGTTGGATTTGGAGGATGCCTACTTCCACATTCCCATCCTAAAGGGGCACCGAAAATTCCTCAGATTCGTGGTCCAAGGGCGTCATTACCAGTTCAAAGCCCTTCCCTTCGGACTGCGGTCGGCACCCAGGGTTTTCACCAAGTGCCTCGCACCGGTGGCGGCGCAGCTGCGCCGCGAGGGGATTCACGTCTACCCCTACCTGGACGACTGGCTCATCCGCGCCAAGACGAGGGAGCTCGCCGTGGTCCACACGGCAAGGACCGTCCAACTCCTCACGGACCTGGGATTCTCCGTGAACTACGCCAAATCCCACCTGGTGCCCGCGCAAGTCGCACTGTTTCTGGGAGCGAGGCTCGACACAGTGTCCCTTCTGGCCTCCCCGTCGGAGGAGAGGACCAGGACCATCTTGGGCAAGGTGCAACGGATGTTGGTGGCCGACGCGGCCAAGGTGAGGTCCATCAAGTCCCTCCTCGGGATGATGTCTTCCTGCATCTACCTCATTCCCATGTGCAGGCTCCGGATGCGCCCGTTGCAAGAGTTCCTGGATGCGCGCTGGATCCAGACGACGGGCAGCTTCGAGGAAAGGATCAAGCTCGACGAGAGTTTCCGACGAGCGATACGGTGGTGGGGCACCCGCGCGCATCTGACGGCGGGCATGGACTTCCAGACCCCAGCCCACCAGGTGACTGTGACCACGGATGCCTCCCTAGAAGGGTGGGGAGCGCACACCGAAAATCTGCACGCAAGGGGACTCTGGCTCCCGACGGAGAAGTCCCTGCATATCAACGTCCTGGAGCTCCGTGCAGTGTTTTGGGCCCTCAGGTCCTTCCTTCCGTCCCTCAAGGGCAAGGTGGTGAGGATCTTCACCGACAACACCACCACCATGTTTTACATCAGGAAACAGGGCGGAACCAGGTCCCCAGCGCTGTCCAAGGAGGCGCAGGACCTGTGGCATTGGGCCGTCGCCCAAGGGATTCTTCTGGTGCCGTTTCATCTGGCAGGGATAAAAAACACCATCGCCGACTCACTCAGCAGGGAGCTGCGCTCGTGCCACGAGTGGGAACTACGGCAGGATCTGGTGGATCGCCTCTTCCGACGGTGGGGCACACCCCAGATCGACCTGTTCGCGACGGCGACGAACGCCAAGTGCCGGAGGTTCGCCAGCAGGTTTCCCCAGACGAGGAGCATGGGCGATGCTTTCTCGTTCCCCTGGGAGGGCCTGTTCCTCTACGCGTTCCCTCCCTTGCCTCTGCTAATCCGGCTCGTCAACCAGCTCAAGAGGTCACGGTGCAGGATGATCCTCGTCGCACCTGCGTGGCCGAGGCAGATATGGTTCCCGGACCTTCTGGACTTGTCGGCGTCCCCGCCAATCAAGCTGCCGGCGGACGCGGATCTACTCTCCAGGGAAGGAGGCGCCATCCTCCACCACGACCCGAAGTCGCTGAACTTGCAGGCCTGGCTCCTGCAGCGCTAGAGTTTGGAGGATACGACATACCGGCCGATTGCAGAGAGGTTCTTGCAAAGGCCAGGGCGTCCTCGACTCTTAAATGCTACGGACACAAATGGAAGAGGTTCTCTGTCTGGTGCCACGCACAGAAGATTAACCCTCTACGGATTACGGCTCCCCAAGTGCTGCCGTACCTGCTGACGCTGGCCAAAGCTGGTTTGGCACACGCGTCCATCAAGATTCATCTTGCTGCGATCTCCCGATACACCAGAACCACGGGCCGGACGTCCTTGTGGTCTCATCGTCTGGTGAAAGAGTTCATGAAGGGACTGTTCAGATCGTTCCCGCCGGTGAAGGCTCCGGCCCCGGCGTGGGAGCTCAACGTGGTGCTGACCAAACTCATGGGACCCCCGTTCGAGCCTCTGCACTCGGCCCCGTTGAAGTTTCTATCGTGGAAAACAGCTTTTCTCGTGGCCATCACCTCCGCACGACGAGTGGGAGAGATCCAGGCCCTTTCCTGCAAGGCCCCGTACTTGACTTTCCACGACACGAGGGTAGTGCTCAGGACGCACCCCTCCTTCATGCCCAAGGTACCGTCAGACTTTCATCTCAACGAACCCTTGGTGTTACCTGTGTTCTTCCCGTCGCCTTCGTCGCCGGCTGAGAGGACTTTGCACTCGCTGGATGTAGCTAGAGCGCTGAAGTTCTACGTGGACCGCACGAAAGGTTTTCGGAAGACGTCACAACTCTTTGTGAACTTTGGACCTGTCAATCAGGGGAAGGCTCTCTCGAAGGCTTCCATCTCCAGATGGCTCTCCGGCTGTATCATGTACTGTCACCGGTTGGCAAACCGACCGCTGCCTGGCCGTCCGAGAGCCCATTCCACCAGAGCGATCGCAGCTACCACGGCGTTCCTATCTGGTGTGCCCCTGCTGGACATATGCAGGGCTGCTACGTGGAGGTCGACGCACACCTTCACGAAATTCTACTGCGTCGACCGGGATTCCAGGGAGGAGTCCAGGGTCGGCCAAGCAGTGCTGCGCAACCTGTTCGCCTGAGGTGAGCCTGGTGAGGAGGTAAGATGCTTAATGTTGAGTTGATGTGATGCTTAATGTTGAGCCTTTGCCACCTCTCGTGGTTGTGCATGTGTGTGTACTGCTATGTATTCTTTATTCATGAGCATGTGAATCCATGCCAGACCCCATGCTGGAGAAGGAACAAGTTACTTACCTGTAACTGTTGTTCTCCAGCATGGGTCTGGCATGGATTCACATGCGAACCCTCCCGCCTACCCCTCTGCGGCTCTTCACTTGGTCATACTGCCACTTCACGTGCTTCCAAATCTGAAGATGGCTGCCAGAGGCGGTGCTTAGGTAGAGGGCAGTCATTGGCTGTGGTCAGTATGACGCAGAGACCAGTGATTGGTTATTACTACGAAAGACAGATCAGAAACGAAACTGATACTGGTTTTTTCTTTACCGAGGATTCCCAGCCTGACGACGGGGAATATTCATGAGCATGTGAATCCATGCCAGACCCATGCTGGAGAACAACAGTTACAGGTAAGTAACTTGTTCCTTACCTACTTTTGGAGTTTCCCTCCCCATTCTAGGATTTGAGTTGGAGTCTTCAGTAGAAGGTCCAACAGTCTGACGGTTTTTGGCCTTAGCCTTCTCTTTTCTGGTTTTCCACAAGCACTGAGAATTTCCAGTTCTCTTAGGCCTAGAGAGGAGGGGTCCAGTTGGTCTATTCACCTCTTCCTCAGAAGCAGGGGAAGTCAGAGACTCTAAAACTTGGGGAACAATGATGGCGCTTGGTTCGGGCTCCCATTTCCCTAACATATTAGCCTGAAATTTGCCTGGGTTAGAGGTCAACTTACTAACACCGGGGCTTGGTTTGGGGTTCTCAGTAGAGGTTCCCACAGGCTTAGAGGGGTCCCTTAAGGTGGCCTCTCTAGCCCATTTGGTTAGGTCCTGCTTCTCCATACTGGGAGGCCTGGGGGTACTGGATACTACTCCTACAGTTCTTCGATCATTCCCCAACAGGACTCTCCCAGGCACCTCAGTCTGAACACTGACAGGAATCCTCACTGTCATGTTATTACAATGAATGAGGGCTGGTAGAATAGGAACCATCTGGACAGGGCCTCCAGAATTTCTAGTGGGACCTTTAGGTGCTTTAGCAACATCCTCAGGTTTGAAAAAGCTTTCATCCACTACTGTTCTGCTGGCCCCAGTGTCTCTCCTGACAGGAGTATCCTGGCCATTGACAAGTACACTGTACATGTAATATACTTTAGAGTTTTCTGGTAGGGAGTCATACACACCCCTATTCTGTTTGCTAACCAGACCCATGGACTCTAAGGATACAGTTGCCTGAAGACTCAAGGGTTCATCAGCAAAGACTTCAAAGTGAGCACTAGCCACTTGTACTTCCTCCTCAGGAGTGAAGGCTAAGGAGTCTGTGCTGATCCCTGCAGGTTTACCCTTACATCTGGGATCTCCTTTGATATGGTCAGTTGCCCCACAGACATAGCATGTTCCAAATGCTCTCTGGAAGGGGGTCGTCTGCTGACCTCTTTCTGGTTGAACACCAGAGGACTCACTAGCCCTATTTAGTTTTCCTTGGGGCTTACCCTGGTTATTTTTTTGTTTTTGGCCATCTTTGGGTTGGGAGATATTAGAAGTCTCCAGGTTCCCTTTTGGTGGCTGCTTTCCCTCATCCCTTTTCTGAGTGACCCCTGAATCCTTGTGAGTAGCCCTGTTGGCAACCCACAAGTCAGCAGCCTTAGCTAGCTTCTTGGAATCTATTTCATTTGAATCTGCCAAGTGCTGTCTGAGCTCAGGAGAGCAGGCATCATAAATTGTCTCCAACATAACAAGATTTCTCATTCCCTCATAAGTGTTCACTCTGTAACCCTTAATCCATCCCTCTAAATTTTTCAAACTTTCACTCACCCAGGTAACCCAAGGGGTACCATCATGCTTTTTGAGGGTCCTAAACCTCTTAAGGTACTGGGAAGGAGTCTTCCCAAATCTAGGTATTAAAGCTAGCTTCACACATTCATAGTCCATCCTATCCACCTCCCCCAACTCCATTACCACATCAGATGCAACAGGGGGGAGCCTAGAGAACAACCAAGGAAGCAACTGATTCCCTATGATGTCCTGGATCCCATGATTATACTCAAACATAGCCAACCAATCCAACACATCCAACTTAGGTTCATACATACCCACAATCTCTTTAGGCATCCGGGGTCTTTTGGGACTGAAACTCTAACAGGATCCGGGGAGAGATGCATTCTCCACAGACAATTTCTTCATCTCTAGCTCATGTTTGAGCTTCATTTCTCTGAGCCTTAGTTCTTGGTGCTTTTGTTCAGATTGGGCACTAATTCTTTTGAACTCTAATTCAAGCCTATTATTTTCTAGTTCAATGAATGCAGGACTTAATGTGGGACCTGACAAAGGTCCAGTAGACACAGCTTGAGGTGCTAGAGCAGGCAGAGGGCCAGTGGGGACAGTTACATTGGCCTCACCTTCCTCTTCTGACTCTACAACAATACTACCAAGACTTTGATTCATATTACCTTCATTACTGTTGTCTACATGTTCTAAGAGGAATGGGAAGCAGGTACATTGCCTAACCCCAACCCCTCCACCCAAGAGGCCTGAGACCCAACCTGCTCCCAACAGAGAGGTGGTGAGGAACCCTGGAGGCCCCTCTAGATCTTAGGGAAGCCTTTATAAGGACCCCTTGAAAAAGCCTATCACAGGTTCAGGAGTTGTACCAACTTCTGAGGGACTGGTCAACCAGAACCCCTATAGATTTAAAAAGGAAGATGTTCCTCAAAGGGTTTGTAGGTCATATAGCTTACAAAGGAAAACCTTTGATTTTACCATTGAGCACAGGTCAGGGTGTCACCACCAAAATGCTGATGGTCTCTCTAGGATGTTTGTAACGGACTAGAGGTATGAGATTTATCCAGGAGTGGATTCAATCCTCCTGTCCCTTAGTCTGGGGGGGGGGGGGCGAGTGTTAGGGAGAATTCTCTTATGATGCTAATTTCCCAAACCTAGTGAGTCCCCCAGCAGCTTTGCTGGATTTTTGGGGTTTGTTTTTTTCTCCTGCTAAGAGTGAGACTCTTTTCCTCCCTCTCTTAGGCATGATTTGAGGTATGTCTTTGACTTATTGTGTGCTTATGGGCTATGGGGTCTTTTACTCCATAGGGTATCATCTGTTTTAGTGTATGTGTTACACAGCACCCTCAGTGCAGTAACACAGGGGTGTCATAGTGACCCCCAAACATAGACTCCATACCCTGGGACTGACTACTGTCTCCCAGGGCATGTAAAGTCACCATTGACTTTACTAGTCCAAAATTGTGAAAAGAACCAGTACAAACCATCATATTGTGGAAGTACTGGAAGGGGTTAATTAGATTGCCCCTGGATATGTTTCCAAGGGGGCACTGTCCAGTCCCCCCTTGTCGAGTTTCTGGCTGGTGGCAGTGGTTACCACGCAAAATATTACACTGGAATATTTCCTAGGGGATATTCCCATTGGTTTTAAACGCACCACTTTTTTGGTGCAATATTAAAGATACCGCCGGTTTATTTATTTAATATAAAATCACCGGTTGGGTCTTTTCTCCAGAACTCTTTTCCAAAATGGCGTTTGTGTCCGTCTCTGTAACTCCAATCAAGGTCGGGCCCTTTGTTCCACTTTTTGGCCGGCTTCTCCACAGAAGCCCTCGAACTGGTGCCACTCTGTCTGGGTTCCACAGGATGTGTGGGTGGGGGAATAGGCACCCTGGACTGCGTTGCCTTAGCAACTCAAGTCGCACTCTGTTCTGATTGGCCCAGTGGTGAGCCGCCCGGCTCACCACTTAGCAGGTATGAGTGACAGCTAGGCTGTTGAATGGGAGATTTTCTGCATAAAAGCAGGGCTTTTGGGACTGGAACTTCAGAAGTCACCACAGGACCTAAGAAATCCGAAGAGGGGAGAAGCTGAGCCATCTGCAACGACGACACCACCGGTGTAGCCCTGCTGCAACGACTTCACCACTTTCCCGTCGACAAGAGAAGATCTTCTGCTGTAAGAGTCTTCTCCCTTTGAGCTGGTGTGGACAACCAGTTCTCCATTCGCCTTCCAGGACGTCCCTTGGTCGAATCGCCCGTGCTAAGCACCCCGGCGGCCGGATAGCCAAGCTTCACCACTGTGACCGCGAATAAAAGAAACGCACCTTTTAACTGAACAAACTCCGCGCTGGTCTCTTCCCTGGGCAGTGCAACGACTCCAAGTTTTCTCCTCGACGAGATCTTCTCTTCCCCTGGTTGAAACCACGAACTGCACCTGCTGCCAGGAACAACTGCCACCGCTGGAGCTTCCTCACTCTTTAAGGTACTGTGTTCTGCCTGGCCTCCCTTTCTCCGGATTTCTAAAGGTGACCCTTAAATCCTTGGCTTTCCAACTGGGTTTGCCCCAGACCTTCTAACTTTATCTTTCGCATCAAACCAACCTCCTTTGAACATTTCTGCAAAGACTTCAGTGCTTTTTAAACGGTGTGATATTGGGCACATTTTGCCTTGCTCCTTTTAAAGTGGGCCTGGCCTATGAACTTTGGCTCTACAGTAGACTCTGCCTTCACTAACTTGCTGTGGTCTTAGAAAAGCATTGGGAACTGTTTTATTTTCATGACCTGCCTTTTTCTCTCCCTTTAACTTAATTATTGGAGTGCCGTCTAAGTTATGCGCTCACATCTGTTTTTACAAATAGTGGTGTTTTGACCTAGACTTGTCTAATAATCATTAAGGGAGGTGTGCATACTTTATCTGACTGTGTTTGAACTTGCTTTGATTTATAGTGCTTAGTGTATTTCCTAAAGTGTGTTTTAAATAAATAATTATCTACTTTTGATACCAAGCTCTGGTCAGTGTTTGCTTGCTCTTCTGTTTTTTTAGCCCTATTGTGTATCCTCTGTATACTGCCCTACTCATCTTGAGAGAAGTCTGACTGCTCAGCAACAGCTACCAGGTAAATCTGGGTGGTGCGGACTGCAACCAATTGGGTTTACTGCTTACTCCTGTAGTCTTAATCTTCTTGCAGTGTTCCCCAAGGTAACTGCACAGGATTCTGCCTAACACTTATGACTCTCTGGATGTCATCTTCGGTCATAAGTTTGTATTTGTACCGCTCATACTCAAAGGCAATCGAAAAAGGGATGCCCGATTGATAGCTGACGCCCATGTTGTTTATCCACTTGGTGAGAGGAGCACACTGCTTTCTCCGGGCCAGTGTGAATGCGTAAAGGTCTTGATAAATGGTGATTTTGCCTGAACCATAATCTAGCAGCCCAGGGATCTTCATCTTGACTGCAAAATAGCAGAATCTCGCCAGGATCGTTCTTGTTCCACCCGCTCAGTGTGCGCAATCAATCGTGGGCCCGTCTATTGTGTCAGACCCAAACAGGAGCCCCAGAACCTCCATGAGCGACCTCTTTATGTTCGCCTCCATCTCCGCCTCTTTCTGTGGGAATTCGAAAGAAACTGAGGTTATTTCTCCTTTCCCTATTCTCAAAATCGTTCATCTTAAGCGGTATGGAGAACCATCTCCGGTTCCGGAAGCACCTCAAGACCTTCTTCTTTGCTTCTGCCTTCGCTCCTCCTCTTCCCTACTGATCTGTTCTCTCTTGGCACCGTACACCTGGCCACCCTCTGCTCTCTGGGCCCAGGTACCTGCTCACCCTGTCACCCTCCCGTACTGCCTCCGGGCCACCCCTTGCACTGGGGTCTGTATCTGTACCCATACAGCCCCCCCTTTTTTTTCTTCATGCACTTATCAGACCTACCCTGTCTGCTGCCTTAAACCCAACATTTGCCAATTGCTGGCTGCACTACCACTGTTTGTTGCCTTTATTATTTCATTATTATTATTTATTTATTTCTCCTTTGCTCCGCACTCTGCACTTCTCCCTCTTCCATGCACTTTTCCCCTCCCCCTCTCCCATGCACTTGTGCATTCTCAATGTCAATGGGCCTAGTAAGATTGTTGTATTGTTCTCCCCTGTTCCCCTCCCTTTCCTTGTCGCGCTCTGAAAAACTTGTGTACAAGCGCGATAGAATATCAATATCAATATCTCAGATTCCCTCCTCTCCAGTTCCAATAACAGCACATCTATTTGGGTCTCCATCATGTAGACTGAGGACTGGTTTGATTCCAAGCCCTGGTTCCTATCCTCAAGGGAGTCCATCCTGCAGTCCGTTTTGTCAAGCCTTTTGCACAGGTATGTCCTTATGCCCCTAATTTCTTCCAGGAGTGCAGCTATTTCCTTTTTCGTGGACACTGGGTCATCTGCCATGTTGGTGCTCTGGGCAGACCCACCTAAATCCTCTTGAGCGTCAGGGCCCTGGAACTGTTGCAACGAGTCTCTCCAGGACATATACCCACCAGTCCCTTCTGCATTTCCATCTCAGCTCTTCTCTGAGGGCCCCACCCTCAAAGCACAATCCGCCGGGCTGCCATGGGAACAGAGGAGATATCCCCTCGTTGCCTCTATCAAATGTGTTTCTTGCGAGTTACTTTATACACCAAGTTTTGACCACTCATCTCTTCCTTATCCGCACCAAGGCATGAGTTCCGTTATACCCTCCAGATGGGGGTGTCAGATCTGCCCCTGGCACCTTTCCCCAATCACCTCCTTCCAGCTCCAGGCCTCCGCTCTCAACCTAGGACCGTTCCACTAGACCCCTTCTGCAAGACCTCAACACTGCAACTAGTCCAATGCCTGCCTGAGAGTTCTCCCCCCTACTGAGGTCGACCAAAGTTAACCTTTCCAGAATACCTTTGTCCTCCTTATTCTTAGGCCTGGTGCCTCCTCCAGAGTGCGGTAATAAGCCCCTTTTGGGGACTAACCTGGCACCTCCAGTCCTGGGTACCATAACATGCCCCCTCGCTTGGGTATCTTCAGCCCCCCAGCTGCAGTCCAAGAGAAGCCGGAGCCCTGAGCACAGAGTGCAGTGTGGGAGGAGGGCCGGCCCTTAGGAAGGCCCTGATCCAGTCGTCCGGGATCCCGGGGCTCTCCATGAGCCAACTGCTAGCCGACGGTACCCACGAAGGCTGCCCCCTCTTTGCCTCAGGAAGGGGGGACCAATTGCGCAGGGGCCTGTGCGTCTCCACACTGCTGGCTAGATCTCGATTTTTACAGCCTTCATTCCTCTCATAGATCCGCTGGCTCTGGATGGGGGAGCAATGTCGGACCTAGCTCCTCCTGATAGCTGGTCTCTCCAGGGAGCCCCGACTTCTACTTCGCTCCGTGGGACAGTAGGCCCAACGGGGCTACAGCTCCTCCTCCACAAGTCCCACTAGAGTGGGAGCTCCCGGCTCTAATTGGATACAAACTTGGGCTGCACACTCCACAGGGGTTCGGCCGCTAATGCCCCTCAATTTCGACAGTGGTGAGGGGCAGATCAGGGGTGCTCAAGTCCCCTAAGTGCCCAGTTTCGCAGGAGCAACAGCGTTCAGGCTGTCATTCGCTGTGTGCCCCCGGTGGACTACCTGACCGCCATCTTGAATAGGGAAACCAGCAGCACTGGTGCAGGCCCAGGAAGTGTGTTGTGCGTCTGAGCGAGCAGCGGCCAAGGAGGAGGGGGCGTAATTGACAAAGAAGTGCAGCCGTGAGGAACTGATGTTGGAGGGCTCGCTGCACCGCTGATATCCTGCAATATCCTGCCTCCATCACTGGCGTGCAACTTGAAAAATGGGGTGAGGTGCCATGAAGGGATACTGACGGCGACGGCCAGTGCTGCCATTGTGTGGAGTCCCGAGACAGGACAGAGCGCTCTGTGGCGCTGACTTCCCTGACCAGAGGTAGGCAGAGGAGGCAAGACCGGACAGTGATGGGTCCCGGAAGGATGTCAAGCTTCCTGAAGGGAGGAGACTTGTGGTGGCAGCCAGCGACTGACTTCTTGGGTAGGGCAACCGGCGGCACTGGTGCAGGCCCAGGAAGTGTGCTGAGTGAGTAGTGGCCAAGGAGGAGTGGGCATAATTGGCAAGGAAGTGCGGCCATGAGGAACTGATGGTGTTGGTTGTGGGTAGTTTGGCCGTGATGCCTGCCCTGCTTGCTGTTTGCGCTGCAGCATCTTGACGTGCCGTGGGCTGGTAAAGGAACATGTTGTTGCCTTGATCATGGGCCAGCAACAGAAGCTTGAGCACTGTTTGAGATGTAAGGGTGGTAAGCTTGGGGGTTGAGGGGGGGTGCAATCACTATGGATAAGCTTCTTGAGTTGATACCGGACTCCTGATCCCTCCCCCCCCTTGGAAAACTAGGTACAGGCGGAGGGCAATCGAAATGTCCCTGATTAGAGCAGACCTCAAGAAAGTGTGCAGGCCAGGCTTGATATTCCCACTGCGGCAACAAGATCTTTGGAGGCAAGGGCGGTAGACACAGAAGATCGCTCCCGTAGGAGCAATGTGAGAATCCTCAGAGTGGTGGAAGGCAAATAAAGCTTGGGCATGGAACTATTTTTGGAGGCCCTCATTGTGGAAACCTTGAAGATCAAGGGCCTGTCAAAGTGGTTCTCGATCAAGAGGGAGCCACTGAATTCCTAATATGAGACCTTGGTGGGAACAACCTTGCAGGCCATTGTGGCAAAACTCCTCAACTTCTGGGATAGAGATGCAATTCTCCAGCATGCCAGGAGAAGTGTGGTCTATAATGTGGGCAACTTGAGAATCAGGATTTCCCCAGACTTCTCCCAAGAAGTGCAGAGACAATGCACATAGTATGATGCTGTGAGGAGGAAACTCTGAGAACTGGGCCTGAAATATATGATGTTCTATCTGGCTAAATTCCTGGCAGAGGGCCGATCCTTCATTTTTCACAGTCCACAGAATGCCTCGGACTGTTTGGAGACCACACGATTGTGCAGAGTGGAGGGCAGAAATGGGAAAGGCAGGGGGCCTGGACTATCCAGATCGGCCATTGCCCAAACTGATTTGAGCACGCCTACCAGTGTCCCCACCGGAAGGGTTTTTGTGGGAACGGATGGACCTCTGTCTTTGAAGAAAAGATCGCTGGCTGCTGTCGATGGACTTGACCCGGGGCGTGCTCCCACGGACCTCTAGTACTAATACTGGGAGGTTGATTGATCATGGCGGTGCCGGAATCCTGGAAGGGACTGCTTGCTGAGGTGGGGGCTTATCCTGTGGGAGGTGGTTACCGTTTGCATGATATGGGGAGGGCGAATATGTCTAGGCTAAGTACGTGGTTCCGCAGCGCCAGGAAAAATGAGATAAGGGACTCCAGGGGTGGGTGGATGGTATCCTTCCGAAGGTGGTGAGATGAGGATTTGCCCTGGTTCCTCTTAGAGGAGTTTACTTCTCTCTCGCTAACCCTGATATAGTTATCTTTAATTGCGTGTTTAATGTCGGGTGACTAATACACCAAATATATACATTATATGGGGCGGGGGAAAGTTTGTTGGGGTTATGGGGATCATTATTGTTTGGTATTACACAGCAACAGCACACATTTTTTAGATGCTAAATGCAATCGCTATTCCTTATTCAAAGTCACACGTCACATGCTTTCGTTAAATTTGCCCAAAGCCGACTGAATGAGTTCAATGGATGATACAAAGTTGGTGTGTATGTCTTGGAATGTAAATGGTCTCTGTGACATGATCAAGCGGGGTATGGCGTTGCATGTACTGAATAGGCATATGCCCCATTTGCGTTTCTTCAAGAAATGCACTTGATGGGAACAGATTGCATGTTTTCTAAAAAATCAAACTATGCAACAGACGTGCGTTTAGGATTTACAAAGAGGTCAAGGGGAGTGATGGAGCCGATTCTTTATCACCTTGTCGGTGGTCCGGCAGTAACAGGGTCACTCAGGGGTGTGCCTCTAGGGTTGCTCTGTGTGCATGCCCCAACGCAGTTTAATATGGATCTCCTTCGCAAGCTCCAGGGGTTGTTTTTACAACACCCGGTAGGCCGCTGGCTCATGGGTGGGGGTTTTGATGAAGGGATGGACAGTGGCCGAGATAGCTTCCTATGCCCAAAGGGGTCGAATCAGAGTCATACATGGTTATAAAGCAATTTTTTCCAGGGGGGGGGGGGGATAATTTCGGCCCTCGCTGCCAAGGAAAGGGAGAGGCTTGCAAGGCTGACGGACACTGAAGTTCTTCTGTTGCTGTATTTTGTGATGAATCACTAGCGGTGAGGCTAGGGAGGTGAGGCTGTCACCCAATATTCCCCCTAGGGGTGGATCAATGCAGGAGTACCTGAGGTGGGGGAACTCTCCCCCTGGGGACAAGGACGACCACATAGGTTATGGCCCGGGAAACACCATTGCACCAACACATGCTCTAGCTCCTCTTTCCTCTGCTGACCTCTTTTTAGACAGTAGCTCCATGTACTATTATAATACAGAAAACTTCAGTGTGACCACAAGTACCACGACAAAGAACAACATGGGAATCCGGAAGATCACTAATTATAGAAGTACTGGTACAAGTTGGCCCCGCGGAGGCATGCGGATGGGGACTGAGAGAGAGAGAAAAAGGACTTGCACAATGATTCAAATGAAAACTTGCTACATTGTATACAAACTGACAATGGACTAGGTAAGGTGTCTGTCAGGCAGAATCCCATGCAGTGCCCTTAGGGACGCACTACACACAATTAAGGCTACAGGTGGCAATACAAGTTTTTACCTTTGGTACAAGCTTGTACTACTATGTTAAAGTGGTAGCAGTAGCGGTGCAGCCAGGCTTATCTCAAGAGTATATGAGCAGTAGCAGAGATTACACAAAGGAGACCACAATTACTGTGACTCAAGCAAACACTGACTCAAGGTTTCAGGTAAAAAAATATAAGTACATTTATTTTTAAACCATTTGTTATAAACACGACTCTTCTATTAATTCGAAAACCACACGGAAAATATACTACAACTAACCAATTCACTTTGTGCGGTATACTACAAGGTAAGTACCCTGCGTTTTAGCAGACCGGTGTTATGAAACAAAAGACGTTACCGGGAATACACTTGCGATCACTTTTTGACTGTAATGACAGTTTGGTCTTACTAAAGAAACGCATATCCGCGGCAAGAAATGTTACTGGGGCAAAAACACACTTGGCACCTGAGATACCCGGAGAGAGTTGGGGGCAAAAATCATAGGCAATACTTTTGTCAAGGCAGACAGAATCAGAGAACACTCTTAGACAGAAATTCAAAAGTCAATAGGCCGGAGCCAGTGTCAAGTGGAACAGGGTTCCTGTTGTCGAGGATCACACAGTCAGATAGTTCACGATTCAACATAGCCAGGAGTACTTAGATATTGTCAACAGAGGAAGCAAACGTTATAAGAAGGAGGGAAGGCAAGGGCAAGCCTTGGAGGCGAAGAAAAGGGGTTCACCCAAATTCCTCGAGCAGAACACAGTACCTTATTCAAGGAAGAAGCTGGTGCCACAGCAGTTGTTCCTGGTAGTTTCCTGCGACCCTCTGTTCCCGGAGCTTCAATCCGAAGGACGACGTCTGGAGGGGTCTGCACCACACAGGGCTGAAGCCGGCAGCAGCAACGGTGAATAAAAGGTGCGCTCCTTAAGAACAGGAGAGGCTCTTCAGATGGCTATCCGGACCACTACAGCAGTGTACAGCAATTTAGACCACGAAGAGGATCCTCTGGCTGTAGAAGATGAGCTGGTTATCCCCACCAAGTTCAAGGGAAGAAGACTCCGGACTGGATCTTCTCTGCTCGTCGAAGGGTAGATAGCTCAGGACTGCAGCAGGGCTTCACCGGGAAGGGATAGTTGCAGAAGACAACTCCTTCTCCGCTTCTCTTCGCTTCCTTGTAGTTCCAGTGGCGACTCTGACTTCTAGCCCAAGAGACCTGCCTTTTATGTAAAAATCCCCCATTCACACAGCCTGGCTGTCAATCACGCAGCAGGGGGTGTTGTCCGGCCCGGACAACCACCTCAGCCAATCAAGGCAAAGTGCGACTTGGGTTTCCTAGGATAACCTGTGCAGGGGGTGACTACACCCTTCCCTCACATTCCGCCCACCTAGATAGAGACCCAGGCGTCTAGAGGAGGGCTTCTTGGCAGAAGCCCGCCAAAAGACAGTGAACAAAGGAGGCAAACCTGGTTTGCCACGCAAATTAAAACACAAGAAGGACTTTAAAAAAAAGAAATGGCGAATAAACCCGGTCGGAGCCAAAAGAAAAAGTATTTGGTCAAGCATGTTTATGTTTGAGGCTAATATAATAGCCTATAACAATGCCATGTTTATATAACGGTAGAAAAGTTAGGGTAGATACCACTGCCACCAGCCAAGTCTAAATGTTAAAAGAGCGAAACAATGCTCTAGGAGGTACAAATAAAAAGGGCTAAGGATTAACCCTTTCCAGTACTTCATGTAAGATGGGGTGTACTGGATCTGTGGTTAACTGACTAAGTAAAGTTACTGGCAACTTCACCCTTTTCTGGGGGACAGTAGTCAGCCACAGAAATGGAGTCGTGGGAAGTCTAAAAGACAACCCTGTGTCACTGCACTGAAGGTGCTGTGTAACACAAAAGAAGGGGGGCTACTGAAGTGGTGTACTCCAGAGTCCACAATCAGAAAAACAGATGAAATACACATGGCAAAACACAGGTAAGAGTGGGAAAAAGGGGTACAATCTTACCAAGTGGAAAAATAAACTCCAGAGATCCAGCGAAGCTGCTGGGGGCCTCACTAGGTAAGGGAAATTAGCCATTGAATGAGAATTCTCCCTAACAGTGTCAAGCCAAGCCGGGATAGACTGGGAGTGCCAAGCTTGTCAAACGCAGGAGTTTCGAGCTTGTTTGGCAGACCCGAAGAAGGAGACCATGGAGGATGCCAGCAGTTGGTTTCGTGAGCTTCTGGGCAAGATTGCAGGAGCGGGCCTGTGCAACCGGCCAGAGGGAAGGCAAGTGGAGGAAACTGATGTCCCTGGAAGCTCCGGCAGCGCACGTACACCCGAATCAAGGTAACAGGTGGTACCGGAGACCTGGAGGGGATGCAGCTTTGCAAGTAAAGCAAGCTAATGCTAACTACCCTCAACCGCTTGGTAACCTGAGTGCCCAGGGGACCCCGAACGGCTGAACGTGTAGCACAGCTCCTCTTCCCCATCCCAGTGGCCGTACTAATAAGCCCACTGACCAGGGTTGAGGACCCCAACGAAGTCCACATAAGCAACTGAAGAGACCATCCTCATCGTAGTGGCAGGCATAATCCCACTACTCATAAAAGATTGGTTGAGGACACCCCAACATACAGGCAAGTGAAGTGTACAAAGTATGCATCCGAGGAAAGCTTCATCGCGTCAGTGAAAAACCCAAAACCACTGACCACCAGAGAAGAGTCAAAGACCCCAACAAAAAAGAACTGAGTCAATGAGAATATCTTCCTATTTTCAATGGGGAGGCGAAGCCCGCTGAACACAATAGAATGGTCTGGGACCCCGACGAAGGAAGTGTGATAAGGGTCTGGAATCCAGACAAAGAGAATACCAAAAAGAAAGAGTGGAAGTTTACCTAATTTGTAGTTGTAGTGTAAGGGACAGAATTAGGGTTTTGACACAGGATGGTGGGTTTTCAGTTGACGGACATTCTGACAGTTCCTTCGTTTTTAGCTCAAGGCAGGGAAACCCCTCTTGGTGTTAGGTATAGTTTGTTTTATTTTTAATCTCATAAAAATCTTTATGCAAAACCATGATACCATCCGGTCAGTTGCCTTCTTCTGCACCCATACAGTTTGGAACAGCAATTTCTTACTGATCAGTCCCTGGGAAAACAGCGCCAGCGGTCAGCGATTGCAGGCTAGAAACTCTTACTGCACCCTCTCCACTGACACCATGAGGCAGGCCTACTTGGCATTCCGTGCCAAAGTTTACGAGATCAGGGACAAAGCCAGGAAACTGCTGGCATAGATTGAACAACAGGATATCCCCGTCAGACAAGTCCATAGCGTAACCACGGCGGCTTGGGACGAGGTCACAGAGAACGATAAGATTTGCGAGGCATTTGCGGATTATTATAAGCGATTATCCGTGTCCCAATGGGTATATTGGATCGGCATATGCAGATCTCTTAGATGAGACCTCCATCCCTCAACCTATGGATCAGCCAGCAGAGGCTTTGGAATCCGACATCATGCAGGATGAGGTGGCTGAGGCAATAGCATCACTTCAGTCAGCAAGAGTGCTGGGACCTAATGGTTTCCCAGCAGATTTTTGGAAAAGGCTTAGCGACGTGATAGCTGACCCAATGTTGTTTATGTTCCATAGTAACAAGGATGAGGGAAGAGTGCACCAGGATTTGCGTCAAGCGACCGTCATAGTTATACCTGAGAAAGACAAACCGCTGAAGGAGTATTCTTCTTACTGACCTATTTTGCTCCTTGCTATGGAGTCCAAGATATTTGCCAAAGTTCTAGTTACAAGATTGATTCAGATCCTCCCTGCATAGATCCATCCAGAATAAAACAGTTTCTAGCCAGATAGGGCAACTCACATGAACATACAGAGACGTCATGCAGCCCTGGACAAGGATAACGGCATTGGGGACCCGCTGGCAAAAGTGGCCATGGATTTTGAAAATCGGTTTCACTCAATATACTGGGATTTTGTTTGGGCGGTGTTGTCTGTAGGGGTTTTAGGTAGAAATTCCTGCAATGGAATGGACTGTTGTATGAGTGCCCCCTGTGAAAGGTCATAGTCAGTGGGATGACTTCTCAGCATTTCCCACTGGAGAGAGGTACACGCTGGGGCTGCCCTCTCTCGCCGTCATGGTTTATCCTTGCTATCAAACCAGTGGCAATCTGGCTCAGAGGTATCTCCTCATGAAGGGATTTGTTTGTCAGGACAGGAAGACTGCGTCTGACTGTATGCGGGCGGCCTACTGTTTTATGTGGGGGAACCTCAGAGGTCCATTCCCAGGATAATGGAGAACTTAAAAATGTATGGACGACATAGTGGCATCTGAGTCAACTTGAGCAAGTCAATCCTATTTCCAGTACAAGAGTTCCACAGGGCAATTCCAGAGGACTGTACGTTTAGAGTAACAATCGGCCCTTTTAAATACCTGGAATTCATGACTATCAGGATTCGGCAAACTACCTTGGTTGCAATTTGACACCCATAACCGAATGGTTTATTGCCGACACCAAATTCTGGTCGGCTCTGCATTTGTCCCTGTTGGGGAGGACAGTGATGTTTAAAATGATGACGCTGCCTAGGTTTTTGTATATCCTCCACAATATTCCCGTTAGGATCCCGGATCGGGAATTCCAAACCATTAAAAGGACTGTGAGTAGATTGCTGTGTTGGAATTCTCAGCCCAGAATAGGATTGCAGTCACTATATGGTTCAGTGTGGGATAATGGCATTGATCTCCCATATCTTAGTAAGTATTATTGGGCTTTGCAGTTGGCAATGGCAAGTTATTAGTTGCTGGGGGACCCGTCCCATCCACATATTCAACTTGAGCGGGTCGGTTTGGATTGTGGGGATCAACTCTAAACATTACATAGGAGGGCGAATGCTGTTGGACTGCCATTGATTTCACAACAGGTAGTGTGTGTCTGCAAAAAAGCCACGATGGAGATGGGACCGGAGGGTGCAGTGACCATGAAAGCCCCATTATGGAATAATCAGGACATGCCTGAGCTGCTGAAGTTGACCTTTGCAACTCAATGGCATGCCAAAAACTTGAGTTGTGGGTGCAGTGCTCTCGGAGGTCCACCTATGGTCATTCCAGGAACTGCAGCAGAGCTTGCAATTGTTAGTGATGGACAATTATCAATATATCCAATTTTTGCATGCCATGTGGTCGCTGTTTCGAGGAGGGTATGACTGTCCGGAACAGACCCCGGTAGAAGCTAATACGCATACGGAGCTCCTTGCTAGGAAGGCAATTTCGACTGTGTACCAAAGCCTTTGTAGTTTTATCATGTGCCCCTTGACAACATTGCAAAAAAATGTGGGACTGACATGGGTCCCATTGAGGCAGAAGAGTGGTAAGAGGCCTTAGTGGCCCCTAGAGAGAGAGCTATCCTGAAAATACAAATGTGGTTTTGTGGCGTTTTGTTGTAAAAAATGTGTGCAATTTTTTTTTTATTATTTATTTTTTTTTTTATTATACGAGTATATAATCACCGAAGTGATTTTTACAAGAAGATGAACATAAAGTTTCACAGCGTATTTTCCCAACACGAGAATAAATCTACAGCAACACGAAAGTAAGGTAGAAGACACTCCCCACTGCCGTCGTCTATCTATTTATCTATGTCCAGTCTCCCTAGCTCGGAGTTACATGTGCAAAGATCTGGTCCAAGATTTTAGTAGCTGCGATAGACCAAGATGTTCTCAAGCCTCCTATTAAGCGCTCCCACCAGAGGTCTTCTTCCCTTAGATAGGCATTTTTTAGGTGATGAAGTATGTATGGTGATCTAAATTTCTCTGTGCCTGAGCACAGTAATAAAAGGTGCCGTAATGTTTCGCTTTGTTCAGTGTTATTACAAAAACGGCAAGTATTCGTTGTTGCAAGGCCCCTTGTGTACAGAATCTCGTTTGTGGGTAACAAGTTTAGCCTTGCACGTAGTAGAGTGCTCCGAGTGTTCCTGTTTGGATGCCTTATCAAGAAAGGTTGAATTTCATTCAGTTTTCTGATTGTTGGAGGTAGATGTCTAGCTAGTTTGTACTCAGATGCCTTATCCAGTGTAATTATCCAGTCCATTTCTTCCATTCGTGTTTTAGTTTTTGCCGGGTTACCCAAAAGTTCTTCCATGGAGCTTCCGCAGATTTCAAGTTGCTGTAGGCACATTAGCTCCCATTTTGATAGTAACATGGATTTACTTGCGTTCATCTCTGCCTGTACCATCAGAAAAATTGCCGAGGAGGAAGGATCTTTTATCTTTCGATATAACATAACTGCTGCTCTTTTCACTATTGACTCTAAAGAAGAGAGGGAAAGTTCACGTCTTATCAAGGCGATCGGAGTGGAAGATGGTAGATTCAAGACTGAACGCCAGAACAGACTCTCCAATCTAGCCCATAAGCTGTGGGATAAAGATGGCATAGCATCTGCTCCGTAGGTAATAGTTGGAATAACTTTGCCCTTATAGAATTTAATTAGGGGCAACAATGAGAAGCGACCATATTTGTTGTCCAATATTTTTGCTTGTGAGGCGAGAGTTTTCATTTTTTCCGAAAGATGGTGTTGCATCGCTGAGTCTTTGGCCGTGGAGTCAATAAGGACTCCAAGATATTTAAATTCAGTCACTTGTTCGATTTTGTTTGTGGCCAGGTACCACAAATTCTTCTTTGTCTTTTTTAGGTTTTTTCCAAACACCATTATCTTCGTTTTTTGTTTATTTACCTCTAGGTCGTTGGCGGCTGTGTATGTGTCATGATCTCTGCTTCCAAAAGGTCAGGGTTTTCCCAACTCCCTTGGAAGCGGATCCATAACCCAGGTTCCGAGTGCCAACCAGTCCCAATTGGGACCTTTTGGACCCAGTCCTGGCGCCAGTGGCACCAGGCTCATAAATATGCCCAGTCCCAGCGCTGGAAGCGCCGGGCTCATAATGCTTGGGTGGACTTACCTGCAGCAGACCATGCTGCTTACTTGCCTGCCAGTTGAGCCTCTGATCCTCTTCTGTTTGGAATTACTTTTCCTGTTGGGTGGGGCAGGAGCCACTCCCTAGGTTCAGAACACTGGAACTCTTCTGGAAAGCAGGAACACTTTTCTTACCTAGGCGTGGATGTGGAAGGAGACACCTAAGCACTACAGGAGGCTATTTAAACCACACCCGATGGATGAATCTTGCTTTGCGTTATTCTGCATCCTCTGCAGCAGAACGCTCATCGTGTCTTCTGCATCTGATCCTGGGCCTAAGGAAAAAGGTTTACCATCTGAATCCAGTCTTGAGCAACACCTATAAAGACAAGAAAGAACAGGTTAGCATTACGGTCTTCAGTGACAGCGCTTCACTTACCTGGTCCATCGGCTGTCACCAACGCCTCGCGCTGCATTCCGGCATCTGAAAGACAAAGGCTTACCTACTCTTCGTGCGCTCCGGAGGTCTTCGCACTGCATTCCGGCATCTGAAAGACAAAAGCTTACCAACTCTTCGCACTGCATTCCGGCATCTGAAAGACAAAAGCTTACCAACTCTTCGCACGCTCCGGAGGCCTTCGGCGCTGCATCCCGCATCTAAGGTGCGTTTAAAGACATTGGGGAACTTTAATACTCACGTGCCATTACTCCTTTCCACATCTAACCCAGTGGGTATTCCGGCACCCTGCAGCCGCTCCGAACTTGTACCTGCAAAATAAAAAAACAGTTAGAGCGCATCGTGAAGCAGGCAACAAGCGCTTACTTACGTGCTTCTATTCATCACACGGGCTCCATCTTCAACTCACTTCAGCCCGTCATCCGCCATCGCCGGAACCCTGCAAAACAAGAGACATCATTACTAAAGACTTTTAAAGACATTAGAATTACTCGAAACTTACCGTTCGTGCAGTAAACGACGGACAGCAGTCCTCTGAAGTCAAGAGGCCTGCTCCCCTTATCCAGTGAAGAAACTGGTTACAGCACCCTGCCCCGAGGCAGATGGAGAGCCCGGCGTTCACTTACCTAAGGTGAGAGCGTTAACCTTTGGGGTTCTACAGGAGAAGAGAAAGGGAAGAAGAGAGAGACATTCAATAACCCAGTTCATTAATCCCATATTTTCTATCTGCAGACATCTTACCCTTCGAGTCAGACATACAGTGCACAGAGTTCCAGCCCAAAGAGCCAGCCGTGTGTTACACATCACCTTTGAAGATACGGTATACGCCCAGTCAAGACCGGCGCCTCTACGGGAATCAGGTGAGCGTTACAGTATGTAGTCAGTGCAGACAACTGGCGTTGTAAGCCAATTGGGGTCTGGTCCAATTGGATAAGATCGTCTGCATACAGAAGTCTCGGGATCTTTTCTTTACCCAATTCTGGAGGGAATGCTCGTGTGCTAGTTGAAATATCTTTATAGTCCCCAAAATAAGAGAGGAAGAGGGCTGGAGCTAGTGGACAGCCTTGTTTGACCCCTCTGTCAGTTGTTATGGATGACGAGAGTAGGCCACTGGTGTTCAATCGTACCTGCATTGATGTAGAAGCGTGCAAAGCTTTGATGGGATTCAGAATCTCCTGGGGACAATCCCAACTGATGAGTTTTTCCCAGAGCTTTCTTCGGTTGACTAAGTCAAAGGCCTGGGTCAGGTCTATAAATGCCAGGAATAGGTTCCAATTTGTTTCCCGAGCTTTTGCTTTTAAAAGGCTGAGGCTAAAGATGTTTATACTAGTTCCTACTCCCTTTTTAAACCCTGATTGGAGAGGGTCATTACAGGGTGCTCTTTTTGCCCATTGATTAAAGTGATCCAGCAGAAGGGAACCATAAACTTTCCCTATAACATCTAGGAGGGCCACCGGACGAAAGTTTCTAGGGTCGTCCTTCCTTCCTTTTTTGAATATAGGGATAATAACTGCTGAGGTCCAAGTAGGCGGGATTGAGTGGGAGATAGTACATTTGTAGAAAATTAGACTCAGCAGGTTTGCCCATTCTTCTGGTGCAGATTTCAAATTCTCATTAGATAGACCATCAGGCCCTGGAGCCCTTGATTTCTTTAGTTTGAGTATTTTATTCAAAATATCCGTTCTGTCGGAAAGGTCGACCCACCGTGCTGTCGTCTGAGGAGATAGAGAGCCTTCAGCGGGATCTGGAGATTTGAAAAGTGATGAGTAAAACCCAGTCCATGCTAGTTCCGAAATGCTGTTTAGCATCATTGTAGATGCCTCTTTAGCTCGTGGGTTAACCAGGCTCCAAAAGTCTCTAGAGTTGGACTTTCTAATTTGTTCAAGCATATTTTCAGAGTCCTGTTGATGTAATTTTAAACGGTAGAACCGTAGCCAGTTTTTGTAGGCTCTTGTTATCTCCTTTATATGCGCCCTGTTGGCGGGCGTGTTGTTTCTTGCAGCCATCCTTTTCGCTCTGCGGCGGATGTTTCTCTGTGCCACCAAAAGGGCGTCAAAATTATGTGCGTGATGGCTCTGGGATGTATTTGGCCCATTCAATCTTTTTGTCGTGGCTCTGTAAGGTTCCAAGAGTGGTCTGTAATCAACCTTTGTGGCCTCCTTACTGCTTCCATACGAACGAGTGATTGCTTGAATGTTGGCCCGTGTGATCCTTACCCGATTGCCTTTTCTTTCCGGTTCAATTCTTCCAGGATAATGGTCTGTATCTAGTTTTGTAGAGGCCCATTTAATAGCCAGCAAATTGTGATCGCTTTGGCTGGTCTGGCTAATTCTGAAGTCTGTTAGCCGGGCTAAGAGGAGATCAGAGACAAATATGTAGTCTATTGTTGAGTTGGACAAGCCTCTTTTCCATGTTGGTAAAGAATTACAATCGGGAAGAGTGGCTGCAGAGTTAAAAAGATGTCTGGCCGACATTAGCTTCTGCCAGGCTAAGCCTTGTTTGCAAGGATTACTCTGTGCGTGACCTGTAGTACTATTGCAAGCCGTTGGACAATTAATGTTTAAGTCTCCACATACTATAACATCACATGCTCCGAACTCTAAGTAGACTGAGTCCAAAGTAGAGGTCACTGTATCAAACAGTAAGGTCTGTTGCATCCCTTTGTGGTTCCAGTAGATAGACATCACCAACAGGGGAGTGCATGTCGGATGTTCTTCCCCAGCCTCCTTTCGTCGCCAAGAAATGAGTACCGCGATGACATAAGGGGTCTTCAAGATATTTTTAGTTATTTCTAGTCCCATGCCCATCCGGACTGCAACGATTAGACCTGATGAGGGTCTTCCTTTAGATCCTGTTAATGCTTCTGAGAAAGCGATCTCGAAGCCATCCAATGTTGGTTTAGATTGTAACCAAACTTCTTGGAGACATAAGATGTCATAGTCCCCTAAATTGATGTCTCCAGGAGTTGTTAAGTGTAAAAACCCTCTTGTATTCCAGGTCGCCAGGGACAGTCGGTGGTGCTCTTGGTCAGTTTTAGTGGATTCTGATGGCTATTTATTTTGGGAGCCAGGCCCATGTAGAAGATTCAAGAGACGGTCTAGCTTGAGTCACCTTTTGGTTCTCCTCTAATGTTATGATCGCCTTTATGTTAGGAGAATTACTAGGGGGAATGGCTTTCCCCTGAGGCGTGGAGTGGACCGTGTTGGACTTTAAGATTGTTGCTGGTTTCTTTGCGGGATTTGCCTTTGAGCTAATGTTCTGGCGTTCTTCATTCGATCTGTCCTCCATTGTACGATCCTTTGTCTTGTCATGGTCTGTTGTAGGTTGTCTAATTAGTGTTAGCTCAAAACCTTGTTTGAATAGTGCCTCCGCTGCTGCTGACAACGAGGTAGTCACGTCGGCTGATGATATATATAGGAGACACTGTGCCATATGACCCTCGTGGAAAGGTTCCACCGTTTTGAGATCTTCTGATTTTAAGTTTCTTAGAGAAGAGATACTATGTAGCAGTCTCAACACTGTACGTCTATTTAAGACCAGATATTTTTGGTTGCCAGACCGTTGAAGAATTTTGGCCGTTGGGTCCATTTTATGGTTTTTAGAGTCTTGATGTGACTTCTTCGTATGGTGAGGTCTATAGTCCCCACTCTCATGGTGTTTATATTCCTGAAATCCCTTTCTCTTGTGGGAGTACATCGAATCCTTAGAGTGATCTGATATGTCAGATTTTGTTTGCGTGTGAACTCTTGATCTGTATGTCACTTGAGGCCGGTGTAAAGGTGAGACCAGATCTCGATTTTGTTCAGAACGCTTTTCAATAGGATTTCTAGTTTGGTCCCCATGAATGCTTCGTAGAGATTTAAAACGCTCATCTAATGAAGTGAAATCTGAGAGGTCTCTAGTAACTGTCTGATGACTAGATGACCTCTTAGTTAGATGGAGATTCGCCCCTTTCTGTTGACTGTCGGGGCAGTCATCCCAGTGTTGACTTATATCCATCAAATCCTTTTGCATAAGAAAATCTTCTGTTGTTTTAGGTGACTGAGGTAAGACTTCTGATTGTTTCTCTGTATCTATCGCATTTATTGACACTGATTTCTTCCCTCCCAAGTTTTGAATCTTCTTTGGTAAGGGATCCTTTTGTAGGAGGTCAGATTGCTGAGTCTTCTTTGGTAAGGGATCCTTTTGTAGGAGGTCAGATTGCTGAATCACTGAGGTTGCTTTAAACAAAGGGGCCGTTTTAAGGCATATGTGCGAGTTAAGAGTCTGTTGCTTAGGTCTCATATCCAAGTCCCCCACGAGTGGCGGCCCTGGATTCAGTTGTTTGTTGCTTAGGCCTTGGGTGGTTTTCGTTTCTAGTTGTTCTTTCTGTGGGAGAATATCGTCTAAACACATCACGTCATTATCGCCCAACTTGTTAGTTATCGGATTTGCTCTGAGTGGCAATGTGTTGAGGCAAACTGACAAGGAGGTTGAACCCGATTTTGGCCTTGTCCCACAATCCTTGTTGGAGGCGTCCCGGCACAGTGTGTCTGGTGTTGTTGTTTGAGTGCTTACGTCCATCCCTGGCCTATCTTTGTTGATTTTTCTTAAGCCTGTAAGGACTTCCATGGGCTCGACTTGGTGAACATGCGAAGTACCAATTGGGTCATTTTTTCTTTTCTCTAAAGCGTTGATATAGCCTTCTAAGTAAATAAGCTTAGAGTTCATCATCGCAAAGATAGATGTTTGATCTTTCAGGGAGTCATTTATTGCCTCATAAAGCTTGCTAAAAGGTGCTAATGCAATTGTTACAGCAGAGACATAATGTACATGAAGTCCGCTTTTTTTGACGGAGTCTCCTTCGGAATAGTATAGGAAGACTCACTTGGTCTTCTGTTAGATGCAGAACTCACAGATGTTGACGGAGACCATAACCGCGATGCTTCCTTTGATTTCTGTTGGGAAGTCGGTGGCCTCGAAATGGGGCCCTCCCGGAGATCCAACAAGGCCTCTTTACTTCCGTTTTCCTTGTGTGTTTCACTCTCCAAGGGAGCCACCAAGGGGGTGGGCTTAGACCCAAAATTACCTTTCTCAAAAATATGAGAAGTTCGACTAGCAGTGTCGTTTTGCCCCACGCTATTTATTTCCGGTGACACTGGTGGAGCATTTGTGGAACAGACTGACTGGGGTAGAGAGTTCTTACTTCCCAGTATTGATTCAGTTAATGGCACAGCCGCCAAATCAGTTGGGGCTTCACTATGAAACTCCTGAACTTCACTACAAGGCTCATTGTACACTGGCAAGGATGTTGAAATTGCCATTTTCTCTGGCCGAGATTCTTGTAATTCCAAGATGATTGGTAAGCCCGGTGGTCCAGGAAAAGAAGTGTCTTTTGGATGTTCCCTTTGGTGAACTGGTGGAACAAAGGTCTCAGTGCTAGGGGGATTCTTTTGGAAGCTAGATGATACAATGAGTAGAGGTTCTAGAAGAGCTTCTAATAGATCTGCGTCCGAAATTTCCCCAAGCCCTGGATGATGCAGTTTCTTTTTGGCTTGTCTGTGAAAGAGCGCTTTTAGTGAGTTTTCCAGGCGATGACTCGCCGATGGCGTTACTGAGGTAGAGGATCTCAGAGGCTTTTTTGCTGCTCATCGCTTAGAATTTGTAGGGAGATCAAAGTTTTTTTTTGAAAATAGTCTAAATGGGATTCCATGTGGGTGACGAATTGGAGCCCCCTGTTTGTTGCCCCCTCTCAAATCTGTAGGTTTAACAGCCTCAAGTTCAATAGGCTCAAGAATTAAGGGGGCCAAAGGAGAAGATGTTGGTACGGGCGAGATTGAAGTCATCTCGTCCGGATGTTCAACGGTCTTGGCCCCCCCCCACTGGAGACTTTGGGTCAAGTTTTGCATAAATAGTATTTTCGACACATTCTGCTGGTGAAAAGGAAAGTATGTTGTGGACTTGAGCCTTTGTTAGGTTTTGCAATGGAGACTTTGTAATGATGTCTGTAACCACCTGGTGGCGCTGTGGGGCAGCTGAGCCATGGGAAGCCGAGTACAAAGGCCTCTCCACCCCAGAGACGCCGGTTTCCTCGTCGGGACTCTGTAGCACTTCCGAGTCCCCCGCGGGTGCAGCGGGACCGCGGCAGCCCGGCCACGGCTCCCCCCGGCCCTCGACCCGGTGGCCCCCCCTCCTCCGAGGGACGACTCCTCCGCGTCGTCCACCGGGCCGGGGTGCCGTGCCCCAGTCAGCCCAGCTCCGCTGCATCGTCCTCCGCGTGCGGCCCCAGCCTCCAACAGCTGATGGAACGAGGCTTCCCCGCAGCTCCGCTGTCCCGCGGAGCCGCAGTTAGCCGCAGTTAGCCCGATTGGGGGCTCCTCACAGGCGCCACCCGACCCCAGCTCCTCCCGGGTCCCGACATGGGAGGCCTCTCCCCCTACGAGGGGAGGACCCTCCATGCTGCCAGCCGTCGCAGCCAGGGGCCGAAGCGCCACTGATCCCCTGAGGCTGGAGCCCATCACCGGTTCTGGATCGAATGTGCCGTGTTGCTCCAATCGTTTCGACTTGTTGGCGGCCTCCTCAATCATGGAGAAACCAGCGGAATGCTCAATCCATTCCTCAGGTAAAAGTTGTTGTTTGTGCTTCTGAGTAGGGTGGTTGGGTTTAGAGGCGTGCTGTTGAACAGTTATTTTGGGCAGCTTTCTTGATGGAATGTTTTGTAGTTTGCCTCCCGGCCTTTTCAGAGAGCCTGCACAGGATAAGATGGTAGATTGTAACGTGGATTGAGTATTGTTAGAGGATGGGGAAGATGAGGGGGCCAGCAAAAGAGTAGAGGCGCTGTTGGCACTCCGCAGCCTTTGTGGTTCGTTTTCATCTTCAAAGGTGTTGTGTCTCAGGTCCAGGGCTTCTCCCCCATCCGCCCTAGACGCCATTAGACTGCCACAGACTGCCCACTCTCACACCACTCCGCTCCGCTTCGCTGCTGTCTTCTGGTTTTGAAGGGAAATGGCGTCAACTGTAGCCACTGTAGAGAGACTGTAGAGAGACTGAAACTGAGAGGGACTGCCACAGACTGCCCACTCTCACACCACTCCGTGCAATTTAAATTTGACATATCTGAAGTTAATGAGCATTACCATTGATGGAAAAAACATCTTTATACAGAGCATACAATACACAATGTTAAAGTGCTAGTGTTATTGTGCCAGTGCATACTGGGTATGATTGTTATGACTGTCATGATCTCTGCTTCCAAAAGGTCAGGGTTTTCCCAACTCCCTTGGAAGCAGATCCATAACCCAGGTTCCGAGTGCCAACCAGTCCCAATGGGGACCTTTTGGACCCAGTCCTGGCGCCAGTGGCACCAGGCTCATAAATATGCCCAGTCCCAGCGCTGGAAGCGCCGGGCTCATAATGCTTGGGTGGACTTACCTGCAGCAGACCATGCTGCTTACTTGCCTGCCAGTTGAGCCTCTGATCCTCTTCTGTTTGGAACTACTTTTCCTGTTGGGTGGGGCTGGAGCCACTCCCTAGATTCAGAACACTGGAACTCTTCTGGAAGGCAGGAACTCTTTTCTTACCAGGAACTCTTTTCTTACTTAGGCGTGGCTGTGGAAGGAGACACCTAAGCACTACAGGAGGCTATTTAAACCACACCCGGTGGATGAATCTTGCTTTGCGTTATTCTGCATCCTCTGCAGCAGAACGCTCATCGTGTCTTCTGCATCTGATCCTGGGCCTAAGGAAAAAGGCTTACCATCCTGAATCCAGTCTTCAGCAACACCTATAAAGACAAGAAAGAACAGGTTAGCATTCCGGCATCTGAAAGGCAAAGGCTTACCTACTCTTCGTGCGCTCCGGAGGTCTTCACACTGCATTCCGGCATCTGAAAGACAAAAGCTTACCAACTCTTCGCACGCTCCGGAGGCCGTCGGCGCTGCATCCCGCATCTGAAAGACAAAACAAGGTGCGTTTAAAGACATTGGGGAACTTTAATACTCACGTGCCATTACTCCTTTCCACATCTAACCCAGTGGGTATCCCGGCACCCTGCAGCCGCTCCGAACTTGTACCTGCAAAATAAAAAGACAGTTAGAGCGCATTGTGAAGCTGGCAACAAGCGCTTACTTACGTGCTTCCAGGCGCTTCTATTCATCACACGGGCTCCATCTTCAAGGCACTTCAGCCCGTCATCCGCCATCGCCGGAACCCTGCAAAACAAGAGACATCATTATTAAAGACTTTAAAGACATTTGAGTTACTCGAAACTTACCGTTCGTGCAGTAAACGACGGACAGCAGTCCTCTGAAGTCAAGAGGCCTGCGCTACCTATCCGGTGAAGAAACTGGTTACAGCACCCTGCCCCGAGGCAGATGGAGAGCTCGGCATTCACTTACCTAAGGTGAGAGCGTTAACCTGTGGGGGTCTACAGGAGAGGAGAAGAGGAAAGAGATAGGGACACCCCAATAACCCCAGTTCATTAACCCCGTATTTTCTATCTGCAGACATCTTACTCTGCACGTCAGGCATACAGGGCACAGAGGTCCAGCCCAAAGAGCCAACCGGGTGCTGCACATCACCTTTGAAGATACGGTAGTCGCCCAGTCAAGACCGGCGCCTCTGCGAGAATCAGGTGAGCGTTACAATGACTGGTTGGAATGTGCAGTTTGTTTTTGTTCATGTAGGAAGTATGCACTGGCATTTAACATTGTGTATTGTATGTTCTGTATAAAGATGTGTTTTCCTTTTTTCCATCAATGGTAATGTTCATAGACTTTTGATATGTCAAATTTAAATCGCACAAATTAAATTGTTCACAACAAACAACTCCATGAAACAATATTTGTGTTTTCACTGCATCTCAGTGTTGTACGACAACTTCAATAAATTACTTTGCAATAATTGAAGGCTCCTTCTCTAGTATTGTTTGTTTCTGGTAGCCACTGACCATTCACTTTACATTTTTTTGCTTCACCTCAAGTTTTTGAGATAGATGTATAATAAAGTCCTCGAGTGGCAATTCGCTCATCATTGTAAAACGGGAACAAAAACACCAAACGTCAGCAGACTCTTCAACAATTTTGCATACTGGGCATAGGATAGAATATGCAGAACTCCATTATTTTACAAGCTACAACCGTCATTAGTGGCAATATGTTAATCCTCAATTTGGTAAATAAGGTTTATACATAGGCCAGCCGTATTTCATCAAGAAACTTCTCAAAGCCTTGTGTATGTTTAATCATTTGAAATACTCTACAATTTTCTTTAAATACAATTTTTCCAGATGAACTCCTCAGCCCAGACACGTTAGGCTTGTTTCACTTGTTGATGGGTATTTTTAGTTATAATTATGTTTCAAGATGGATCCAAACCTTCTGTTGTCCTCTTTTACATAAGGTTTGTTTGACAAATTGAAACAATGGTAACTGTGTGCTTGTTGTATTTCCCATAATGTCACACATTGCATCTCTATACCTTTTTAAATTATAGTTTGACCATAGCTTGATCCAGTAATAGCTAGGTTTCAGTTTTGGCATTCTATCCATTTCTGTCCAAACTCATTCAAAATGTAGGCCTCTTGTAGGAGTTGAGCGAGAGAGGCCCAGTTAACTTGTTTTCCAAGACTGTTAGACCTGTAATGTCACAATTCACCCATAACTCGTCTCATATGAGGAGGTCTGCCTAGCGTTCATCTTAAATACACTAAGAGCTGACCTGATTGAACGATTTGCAGTACCTTTTCAAACCTAGTGACCGCTGCAATATGTCTCATCATGGTCGAGTAAAATGTTTTTTATCTGCTCGCCCTGTCCCCTTTTGCGGCCAAACGTAGGCATAGGTAGTCATTGAGAACATTAACGGTTGGTCATCATGGTATGCACTATAGTGTGACATAATTCATAGTATATAAAGCACTCAGCCGGGCGAAACAAGCGTCCAAAATCTGCTTATTATTTAATTGCACTGCAACAACTTTCCAAAATTGCTTTTGGATTTATAAATCATGAAAAAAGGGAGAAGTGTCACTGTGCCAGGGGTTAAGAGCTGAAACAGGGGTCATTTGATTCCTGGGGCTCCCCTAAGTAGCTCAATGTTTAAGCAATGAATGCTATAGTCAATTATTTTGAGAAAATAAATCCTCTTGACACAATATATGAGATACAAACGTGAGGCAATTTTCACATAACGTTTTTTTAATATATATAATATAATCTATGTAAAGCATTCAGCAAGTGATAAATCAACAAGGAAATAACAGTGAAAAAACAACAATGAAAACATGAGTCTCCAAACATATAAAACAAATTGGTGCGGTGTGACACACACCTAAATTAGATCTATTATTTCATCACAAAAAAAGATGCATTTAAGTCAAAACGGTGGTGTCCAAAGAGCAACAGATATGCAGAAAAGTAAAAGAGTGATAGACTGAAAAAGTATAACCGGAAATGCGGTTGATGTTGGCAGCAAAGTAGTAGGACCTGGATATGTCTGTCTGTCCTGCCAGGGTCTCGGGGAGAATTCCAAGACAAACAACCTTTTGTTATGCTGCTCTAGTCATGGAGTGTATCCTTAATGTTCCCAGTATAAAGGTCTGGAAGGGTAAAATCAAGACATAAAAATCCTGATATTATTGTTCAGGTATATCGTCTGTTTCCAAGGTTTTGCCAATGCAGTGGGGGAATCTATTCCAATGAATACGAAAGGATGTGTGGGTGGGTGAAAAGATCCCAATACTCCCCTCACGTTCTTGCGTTTCGGCGGAGACTGGTCCCTTAAAGGTTGAGGACCAGTTTTAATATTCCGCCTTCTTCAGGGCTTGTGAGTTCTGCAAGGAAAATGAAGTAAAAAAAGAGTTCAGTGTATGGAAGAGAGAGAAGACTGTAAGCAAGTGGGGTGTGGGTTCCCTACCGTTGGTATCCTAGTAGATAAGTCAGGGTTAAAAATAAAGTGTAGTAGTGAAAATTGTGCTTAAAGTAGATGGAAAGCAGGGAGAAACTCCACAGTCAAGAAAAGAAATAAGTAAACTAATAGTAAAATCACGTAGCGCTTCCTCCTGTGTCTGCCTATGGACAGGGAAGTGGTGGAAAAGAAGTGAGCTTGTTCTAATCCAGCATGCTCCCCAATGGTGGTGCCCCACAGACCGAGTGCTCCCCGCCTGTACCAGACATATAGTGATTCGTGATAGGTACCTGGGAATCTGTTGAGGAACAGATCCAATATGTACGGCGATGCCGTGGAACTCCCGTGGGGAAACAGGAACAGCACTGCTGTGTGGTTCCAAAAGGCCAGCTGCAGTCCAGGAGACCGTCAGCTGGAAGGGACCTGGGAGGGGGAGGAGGGAGGGATCGTAAATAGAAGGCGGGCGGAGGAATGGGAGAAATCAGGCGCCGGCGTGGGCAAATGATTACTAAATAAAAAGTAGAGGTGGCGGCTCACCTGAAAAGTCTGCGTTTCAAATGCGCGGATAGAGTGTATAACTCGCTCTGTGTGGTGCAGGACGAAGCCTGTCTGCGACGGGAAAAGCCGAGCTGCAATGTTAAAGCTTGTAGAGGGCAGGAGGGGGAGACGTGTCAGACAGCGATTGGCTGTCAATGCCACGCCCGCAGCGTAAGCAGAACTCAGCCAGTGAGTCTGCGCGGTGCTTCATGATGCAAGCCAGAAGCCTGGCTCGGTTGCCAGGGAACCCCTGGAATGCTCACGTGTGCGTGGCGGTGTAGCCTCAATTGACGTGCAGCATACACAGAGAGCCGGCCTACATACCATAATGCAGTTGCCGACGGGGGGTGTGCCCAGATCCCGCACTAGCGGTAGAGGTGGGCAGGACCCCAAAGAAATGATAAAGGGAGGGGAAATGGGTGGGGAGGGAGGGTCATAGCTATGCAGGGACTTGCTTGAGACCCTCGTGGGGGTATCAGTGATCCTCGGAATTAGCTATAAGCTACTATGGTCCCCCACCAGAAGGGGACTGAATACAGTGTGCGTGTAGGGGGGAAAAAAGTACACAATCATGACGGAACATAGATGGTGAGTGGTAAATGAGACGCCCACAGGGTGTCGCAATGAGAGGACCAAATGGGGACACTGAAGTGTCAGCTGGTCCTCATCAGCCAGGTGTCTGTTTAGAACTGGTGTATGTTAAGTTCATTTAAGCCATGTTCAAAGGTGTCCAAACGATGGATCCATCTGGCTTCTAATGAGAGAAGTCTGGTTTGGACGTTAGGACCTGATTCGACTTTTTCTAGTACCCACAACATGAGATCGTCTGGTGTGTGTCGGTGCTCTAGGTAATGTGTTACCATAGGTGATGTAGTGAGCTTACAGCGAATCCTAGATCGATGTTCGGATATGCGGGTCCCCACCTTGCGTATGGTCTGACCTACATATCTGTATCCACATGGGCATTGAATGCAATAGATTACCTGGCTGCTTTTGCAATTCGTGTGATGTTTCAAGGTCCATGGTCTTCCATTTATGAGAAAAGACTTGGTTTTCATGGTGAATTTACATACTGAACATGATCCGCACGGGAAATGTCCAGTGATTTTACGTAAATTCCAGGGTCCAATGGTGAGGATGTCCCGTGTGTGCATGGAATGTACTAAATGTTCTCTAATATTCCTCCCTCTCTTGAAGGCAAATCTGGGGAGTGGTTCCTCTGGTAACAGTAGCCTCACTATAGGCCAACATTTTTGAATGGTTCTTTTGATTTGAAGTGAGTTAGGGCCATGTGTGGTGACGCATGTAGTCCTGTCTTGGGTCACCTGTTCTTGTGATGGCTCAGGTGTCAGAAGGCTATCTCGATTGGTGAACCTTGCCCTTTTCTGGGCAGTGGATACAAGTTTTTTAGGGTACCCTCTTTGGTGAAGTCTTTCCGTCAGTAGATCAGAGTGGGCATAATAATCCAGTAATGAAGTGCAGTTCCTCCTAATTCGCAGGAACTGCCAGTATGGTAAATTCTGTTGGACGTGATGTGGGTGGTCACTTCTAAAGTGAAGCAGAGTATTGCGATCTGTGGGTTTTCTGTAGAGATTGCATGTGAGTTTGTCTATTGTGTTGGATATTTCTAAGTCCAAAAAGTGGATGGTCTTGCGGTCAAATTCCATTGTGAACTGAATAATATTGTCACAAGAGTTGAGCCATAGTAGGAAATTCCCAAGGTAGGATTCATCCCCTGACCACAGAAAAATATCGTCAGTGTACCTCTGCCAATTCTGTATGTGTGCCAGCCATGGATTGATTTGGTTGTACACATATTTATCTTCAAAGGATGCCATGAATAGGATGGCCAGACTGGGGGCAAACGTTGCCCCCATGGCCGTGCCCTTGATTTGTAAAAAGAATTGTTTATTGAAAATGAAGAAATTTTTACTTAAGGCTAATGTAAGGAGTTCAATGATGAATTCAGCCGGGACCCTAGATTGTGTGCTGCTATGGGTAAGATGTTCGTAAATACAATCTATGGCTGCCTCTTGAGATATGGACGTGTACAGTGATTTGATGTCAAGGGTGACTAGATATTGAGATGTTGGGTCAAACGGAAGGCCTTCAAATAGTTGAATAGTATGAGTCGTGTCGCGGAGATATGATCTGGTTCCGATGCTAATGGGTTTCAAAAAGTAGTCAATGAATCAACCGATGGGTTCCAATATGGAGCCACACCCCGACACGATAGGGCGCCCTGGTGGGTTCCGAGTGTCTTTGTGCATCTTGGGAAGAGCGTACAAACATGGAGTACGTTCCTGGGAGGAAGTCAGAAAGGATGCTTCTTTGGGTGTAATCCACTCACGGTCAGCCGCAAAGGCTACCATCTCTGCAATCTGTTTTTATTTCACGAGTGGGATCTAGTTTAAGTGGACGGTAACTGGTCTGGTCCTCAAGTAGTTTTTGGATTTGGCAGCTAACACAAGATTCTCCAATTTCTGGGATTCATGCTCGTTTTTCCTTTTAAGGATTAGTAGTTTCTAACTGAGATGGATGTTCGCTATTTCAGTTCTAGCCATTTCTCTCTCCTTCCTTAATGCTGCGAGTAAACACGTTTTTGGCAGTATACATTCTTTATCATACCATCCACTTCCGTTCCTGGGTTTTGTGGGGCTACTTCTACGGCTCATTTTGACTGGTTGAATAACTAAGGGTTTAATCACCCCCGTAGAGTTGAAGAAAGAATCCCACACCATTTGATCCCCTTCTTTTGGGTCATTCAACAATTGTTCGAGATGGGATAGCAGGGCTCAATAAAGGTTTAACGGGAAACCCTTGGTCTTAATTTTTCCCCACTTTAAGCCTTTTCGTGTACTGATACATTCTATCTGTGTGTTGTGCTTGTTGAAGTCGCTAGGGTTGGTCTTTTATATATGCAAGGAGTATTGCAGTCTCACTGGTCTATGATTGCCACTCACTCAAATGTAGCAATTTATAATTGAGGTGATTGTTGCAACCCCCGGCAATATAAGTCGGTTATGCCGGAATATTGCCATTAACTTTAACATGTAAGCTCTAACACCGAAGTGCAGCCATATTTGGGCTACCTCCAGGGCAAAGCGATTTTCTTTCTTGTGTTTTGTGACGAATCCCAGGATGTCGTCCATGCTTCCCGGGGGCGCCCCTTCCCATGAGGCCAGGGAGATGAGGCTGCTACCCAATAGACACCCTGGGGGTGGTACTGAGCGGGAGGATCTCATGGGTTGGGAAGCCTCCTACGGGACCACGGACGACTATTCGGAGAGAAGGTGGTATTTCCACCATACAGTACCCCCTTTCCCACCCACTTACACTATGCAGACTTCCATGTGTCTCTGTAGGGTAGATGGTATCACTCCCTCTGGAAATACTGAGACGAGGAAGAGAATGCTTTGCTTAGGGAAGACATACTCAGATAATGGGACGAAGAAGAAAACTGACAACACACCCGTGGAACCAACATGAACAGACTAGACAACCTGAACTAGCCAAATTCAAACGTGGAACAAAAAGGGAAGAAGGACCTTGTTTGTCGTCAAATCCTCCCTGGAGGAACTGCGAGAGCAAGCAGAGAACAGAAGTGAAAGTGTAAGAAGAGAGGGATGCTGAAAAGGGAGCGGGAAGTAGCAGAGCCGGTCTACGCAGAGACGGTGAACTGGTGAAAAGAGACTAGAGGCATCTCTGAAGCTTGGAGGGCGCACCAAGTTCCGGGAGCACTACCGGCAAAAGAAGATTGTGGTGGCAGAGTTGCCGCAGAAAGTCAGGGAGAGTCCCACGAGTCACACGGATGACTGCAGGCATCCCGAAGGAGCCGGAACCCTCGCGGACCATAAGATAAGGTATGCACATTGAAGCTGGTGGCACATCCGAGGGGGCGAACCCGGACCTGAAATACAGGGTCTGGGATCCTAACTACCAGAGTGAAGAGACTTGTATATATGTTAAGTGACATAGTACTTGGCGTGAGAATAAACCAAGTCTACCAGAAGACCTAAAGAAGAAAGGCGAGTCTGGGACTCGCACTCATATGAAGAAAAGCTTCATCCTTGATCTTCATAGTAATTGCACCTGGTAGGGAAGTGAACCAGGTCGGCTGTGAAACCAGGCAGTCTACGCAGCCGAGTCAGGGCAAGGGAGTCATTCTTCCTAGTGTGTTTGTGAACGTTGTGAAAAGCCAAGAGAAGACAGACATTCTCTTGGCATTGAAAGAAGCCTGGAGAGAGCCAGGAAAGACACAAGAAGGGAGGCATTCTCTTGGCATTGCAAGCAGCCTGCAGAGAGCCAGGAAATCCACAAGAAGGGAGGCGTTCTCTTGACAGTACAAGGTGCAGAGAGAGAACCAGCAGAAGGGAGTCATTCCCACTGGTGTTTGTGACCATTGTGAAACGCCAAGAGAAGGAATCCTTTCTCTTGGTACCAGGACTTTGATTTGAAACTTAGTTGCTTTCTGAACCAGAGAACTTTTTGCCACTTTAGAACTTTGCTTTAACCCTTGAAAAAAGGATTGCGCCCTGGGGAAGGGCTCCATTCCCTCAGGAAACGTTTCACTGATTCGTGGAACTGTGCCTGTCCAGAAGAAAGGAGTCATTCTTCTGGACCAAGAGGACAGCAAACTCTAGGGTAGAGTGGGGCAGAGTGACTTGGTGCGTGTAGAAACTGAGACCGGAGTGTCTCTACACTTTCTTTCTGTGGGCATTGCAGCAGAGTAGCTGAAAACCTCCCTCCCCCCGGCAGAGCCGAGGCGGAGTGAGGCAGAGTGACTTGGTGACGTGGTGCAGGTACACAGGTCTGTCTGCAATGAGTATCACGCGACAGTTGATATTTGTGGATTAACACAGGGCTACTCGGTGAGTGACATTCAATGCTGAGACCTCAGGTACTTTAAGATACTAGTCCCTACACGTACCTTTTGTGCTCAAGGAGATTGGAAATCTGCTACTACCCGCATAGTTGCCCCCCAACTTAATTACACCTTATGGTTGCTGGATACGGGGGATAGGGGAGGGGTTACACTGAACACAACAGTTATTTCATTATTTATTGATTGACATTTTGGGGCAAGTCGGCTGGTATATCTGCAGTAAGACCTGCATAGAAGCAAGCCTTGTGGCCTGTGTGGAGGGTTAATCCTGCAGATATTGTTTTGGGATATTGCATTCAGCCAAATTAAATATAGTGGGAAATGAGTAATTGACTCCACTGTGAAACTGAAGAACACTGGTGTTATGAACCACTGCCGCGTTCCCCGTCTCCAGGCATCTCCGATCTGGCAACGCTGGAGATTACCATGGAGACGTGGCTTTTCCGCTGCCCGTGTTTCGGGTAGTCACGTGACACAACGTTTACGCGCAATACGCGCACAGTGACGCCTCCTTTTCCTCTTCAAATACGAGTGCCAAAGGAGTAAACGCTGCTTCTAATTACCGTTATTACTTCAATTCCTTTGATCCAGAATCTCTTCCACAACTGAACTCGGAACGTTTTTTGACCTTTCTATTGGATTACCCCTTGGATTTGACGTACCATCCTGGCTTGCAGCATCCTTGCAGCGGCTTTTTTGGGAGCGGTTCCTCCTGTTTGCCGATACTCCTCGCTGCCTTCGTTCCTTCAGGCAAGCCATTCTGCCGGCGCGCCGCTCCTTGTAGCGGTCTCCTCAGCAGCTGTTCCGCCTACCTGCTGAGACCTCACGCTGCCTTCATTCATAAGGTAAGCCTTATTGCTGGCCCACTTCCCTTCAACCGACCACCACATTGCTTTATTATACTCCACTACACTCAGCCTACAACATTCCACGTTTTAGTAGTCACTGTTTATGGGGAATGTATGAACACATGAACAGTCCTTTTTGACCAACTCCTATCTTCCTGGAACCATTGTGTGAACTTCTGCGTTTGGAACTTTTCAATCAGCAACTGTGCACTTTCTGAACGCTTTCCTGTAGTGCACCATCCGGGATCTAGTTTGCGACCCTCGTGCCGTTCGGGGTAGTTTTCCTACACTAACCTTCCTGTTTGTTATTTTCTCCTCCCGTTGGTTAGTACTTTCGCTACCCGAAAAACACCTATTGGGTAAGCCTTTAGTCATTTGGTTTGTTTTCTTGATAATCATTAGACTACCATTCTTACCTGTCTCTCCTTATTTTCAGTCTTCTTGTTTCCCGACTACCCATCCTATATTGCCTTAGAGTCCTATCAAACCTTTATCAGGTATTGTTTGTTGGTCTGATCTTGAATATACAGTTGTCTCCAAGTCAGTGACGTAATATTGTGCTTTTGTTTCTTACAGCCTGGGTTTGGCGGTGTGGTTCTCCCCGCTCTTTTGGTTAATCGATTTCTCTGACTGTTTGTTATTCAGCAGAGGGGTACATTGCCTTAAAGAGGTCCTCGAGTTGAGGAGGTCTGGTTCTGGATCGTACCTTTGTACACTCCAGCTTAGACTGAATACTTTCCGGAGCTGCTCCCGCTTCGGTTATCCCAAGGTCGAGCAACGCCCCGACCAGTTCAGCAACTGGTGAGTAACAACTGGTTTCCTGACTGTGCAGCGAGGTGGTGCGGAAAGGGAAACAACTAAGTAGCCCTGTGCAGACTCGGAACATATTGAAGGATGTACCCAAAACAAAAAAGGGGAAGAAGGATTATGGTATTAACGAATATGCCCACCCGCCCCGCCTCTCAAACAAGCATTATTGGCTTTTTCACGGGACTGCGAAATGATCCCGTTAGAAATGGGCATAACAGACGTAAATCATATTGTATACTCAGGACTCCCCTCAGCACAGCAGGAGTCCAGGGAGGCTGAGGGTTGGGCTGTTGGTTCATACCCTAACACAAACAAGGATTCCTCTGCTACACTGTCTGGGTCCACCCACTCACTGGACAATAATGGCTCACTACTGAACTTGTGTACAACTTTACAACATAATTCCTATGGGATTGCTAACCAAGTAAGTAGTGTTGATTTGCCAAGTAATCTCTCATCCAGACCTAATCTTGAATTACTGGCAAGAGATTTTGTACGGAAGGCTACAGTGGAGAATGCAAACCCATGATTACGCCACACTGGGTGGCTGCACTGCAAAAGATTGAAGGGTTTTTTAAATTTTGAATTAAGACATTTCAGTGAAACTTGATGCAGTATTAAGTCTGTGTACTAAATTGGCCAAGGACCAGAGTATATTGAAGCAGACGCTGGCCATGGTAGCAGAAGCTATTGGGATACCGCTACCTGACTTGAAACAACATGGTCTTAGGAATCAGAGGTGTGGTTTGGTGTACCACGACACCCGTATGAATGAGGCACTAGTAGACCCTGATAATTATGGTGTAGCAGAGAGTAGTGGATGAGTATGAAGTGAGAGATTCTAACACCTAAATATCTCTGGATGACACTGAATACATGGAGGTCTCAAGACTCTGTTAATATTGCAGCTGAAAATGAAGAAGATGCCCTCGATGCCTTGTGTGTGGAAATTTCACTAATGTAAAAATCCACACTATCAGCTACCAATAAAAGCCACACCAGGAGATTGTTCAAGGATCCTGAGTTAATTAAACCTCCTCTTACTAACACTACATTGCTTCGTAGAGATACGTCGAGGAAATTGGATAGGGTTAGTGTGGACTGTGTAGGTGCATTACAACACCAAGAGGTTTGAGGGAAAAGAACCTATCAGCAATCCCTCAACAAGGTGGCCAACCTTTCAAAAGGTATATACAACAATGCTTATAGATTAAATAACTCTGTTGCTCGGCAAAGAGCCACAAACAAAAGTAGTCAAAGGTCAGTCTTTAGTCAGTTGATTTAATAAAATACATATTTTAATGTTATTTTTTACACAAAAAATGTTTTTCACATTTTGATAAAAAATATTTTCAGTTAAAAACACAAATATCAGTGTACAGGTATACGAACACAGTGTAAAAAAACAAATCGTTTTTAAAACAATCATAGTATTGAGACCTACAATTGAATTTGTCTAAGTGCTGTGCAAAGATGTATCTCAATCACTTGTGTGTTCCATTCATACAGTGTAGAAGCACCCTAACATCAACTTGGGCAAGATGAAGTTATATTTAACCCAACATGTTTCTTTCCAAAAATAAAATTCTGAAAATTCAGTGGAAATTCTTCAGGGGTTTGCCTGTTTTTTTGTCAATACAAAAAATGTCACTGTTTAACCTGAAAGCTGCTTACACCATACAAAGTTATGGATAAGTTAAATTCATCAATAAAAATACAGATGTCAGTGTCATTAATGCATCAATTTCCATGTTCTTTTCACATGAGCGGAAGGTCTCGTCCCCAGCAACTGAGTAAAAACAATGGCGCATGATTGGTAATCAGTCACCATATCGTCTGGAGTTTTATTCTCAACATTGATTTGAACAATAATCAAATAGACAGAGCGCGGTTTCTTATAAGTTGCACTGTTCTCTGTGTATTTATGTCCCTCAAAAGATCGGAAACTCATGGGCTAGTTAACATTAAACCCTTTGTGATCACAATAATCTACCATATTTACACTGTGTTTCCTCAACGTGGGAATCACTTTTCCATATTCACATTGGCTTCAGCTCTTAGCTTTTCAAGGTAGGAGATTGATCGGAGGTTAGAGGTCCCAAAAGATGTACATGCTTAGTGAATGCGGATCATTGTTATCAACATGTCGCTCCACGTTAGGTGCTATGGGTTTGACCAAACATTGCCACACCCTCTTGAGAGAGTAAGTCAAGTACCTGGGTAGGGAAATAGTTAAATTAAGAATCACCCACTTATCACCAAAGGAGAAACCCTCATGTCCATACACCATATATACTTTCTCTTAAATTGTATATCTTGGACTGAGTTGGGATTGAAGACTTCAGAACTGTGACAGCCAGAATGTATTATAGTGCAGCTAGCAATCTTGAGTTATTTAAAATTATGTCATTGAACTGACTAACGTACACCAAGTCTAATGGTTGTATTTCTACGGCAAGTCCGACCTTAGTGGTTGATATGAGTCACAAACGTGTAACGGTATAGTGTGCCTTACTGATGGCAATAGACGCTGGTTGACTTTAAGTGTTGTACCTGTTCTATCCAAGGCGTCCTATGCCGTATTGAGTAGTTGCTGCGGTAGCCGCTATGGAACGCAGTGTGGTAGCGAGAAAAACAGAATCATTGGTAGTATGGATGGAATCAAGACAGTAACAAGAAATAAATGAACACCGCGAAACCCAGGCAAAATCGGCTATTTGGCTGCATCTAGATCCAAAAAATGCCAGAAAAACAGAATCACTTCTCGACTCTAGTGTGTGCTTAGCAGCTTCAGTCTGTAAACCGGAAGTTCCGAGGATACGGCGTAGGTACTCTCCAAATGATGCATCCACGTATCCGTGCGGGTTGGCGTCTTAAACGTGTACGGCCGAACTCGCTCATTGGTTAAAGGGACGCGCTGCTTATTACCAACTTTATTCCTTAAAGGCAAAGGTGTCCCAATTGACCCATTAGTCGGACAACCAGATCGAAGCTCTTACTCCAAGTTAAGTGTTATACTACAGTATTAGCTCACGGGAGATTTAAATAAGGTCAGTGAAATTGTTTCACCCAGTGCCACCGTTCGAATTACATGCAAAAAACGCTGTGGGGTAATAGTAGAGATTACGATACAGCATCCTTCATTCAGCAAGAGATAATTCTTCATATTCTTAGCTCCGTCCCCTTTTCTCCATACTGTATGGGCGTCCCTTCCAAGGGACGGAAGACGGAACCTTTTTCACCAGAAGAAACTTTCTTCCCCTTTAAATTTAGAGGCACGCGGGGGCGCGGCCTAGGAGTATGCGCTGCCCTGACTCTTCCCTCCGGCGCCACACCCCAGTCCCCTTTTTCGCGTCGACGGGAACAGGCCGAATTCACCAGCACTCCTGGGTTTGGCTTCGGCCATGTAATTCCACACGCAGATACTTCTTCTCTTTGTCTTTTCTTTTTTGTCTTATCTATAATTCAGGTACTCCGTCCTCAGGCGTCACGCTCCTCCCCGGCTCATGTCGACTACCACAGGGTTCAGCAGGTGTCCATCCTGCAACGGGCTCTTCCCAACTTCAGACCCCCATGCCCTCTGCCTACGTTGCCTTGGCTCAGACCACGGTTGGCAATCATGTTCGTCGTGTGACTCGCTGTCCTCAATGGTGCTGAAGAACAGACTCGCCAGGTGGAGGGAGCTCTTAGAGATGTCGCCTCCAGAGGATCTCAAGAACTTTGTGAAGCATCAAATCAGGCCCAAGGTAGGGCCGATATTTTCCAGCGCACCCCGCAAGGGAGACTCCTTCCCGGGGACTCTCTCGCACGGGAGGGACCGGGCAGGTCCTTCTACCGGCATGTTGAGGGACCGGAAGGTTCTCGTACTGGGTCTACAACCGAGGGACTACGTCCTTTTACCAGCACAATGGCCGAGGGGCTACGCCCTAACACCGGCAATATGTCCGAGGGGCTACGCCCTAATACCGGCAATACGTCAGAGGGGGCACCTAAACGCAGCTCTACCGACCCCCAGGTCAAGGGTGTCACACCTACCGGGCCGAGGCCCTAGGAGCAGAGTAGGCCTTGTGATCCACATGCAAGGGTCTTGGACGAGGCCGGGCCCAGCAGGCTGAGCAACACGTCGCAGACACGTGGCAAGCAGCTCGACAAAATGGCTGCCGTGCCAGAAAGGGGCACCCGTCTGACACCATTCCACAAATTCGGCGAAGAACGAGTGTCAAGGTGGGACTGGCTTCAACCAGGTACGTGGCCTACAGCCCTACCCTTCATTTGCGCAGGGTACATTTCCTTTGTGTCCATATGGACAGGGTATGCAGCGGCCCCAGCAGCCCCCTGCTACCATGTTGGTACCCCCTGCCACCTTTATGGCCAGTGAGAAGGGGCTCTTCGAGAAGCTTCTCAGCCTCATGAGGTCTCCTCAGATGGGGGTTATCATCAAAGACGCAGTCAGGGAAGTCATCCCCGCCATGCTAACAGCCCCCAGGCCCCAGTGCAGCCGCCTCCTCCGGGTCCACAGCCAACTCTGCAACCTCTGCTGCCTCCGGCTGCGGTCCCTGTACCCCAGCCTCCTCCGCCTTCTATCCCTCCTCCTCCACAAGATCCTCCAGATCCGCAGGATACGGACGAGGAGGAGGAGGATCCAGACACGCCATCCTCAACCAGGGCCTTCAATGAACGTCTTGCTGACCTGGCGGAATTCCTTGGCCTCTCCCAGCCCCAGGTCGAACAGCCGGCAGAGGGGATTCTGGCTGAAGTCCTTATGAAATGCCCCTCTGCCAACACGGGGATTCCACTGCAAACCGATGTAGTCTCCCTGGCCAAAAAGGGTTGGCTCAGGCCGCACTCGGTCCAGCCCGTCAATCGACACCTAGATGCCAAGTACAGGCAGATGGAGGGGGATACACTATTGCTCTCGACCCATCCTCAGCCACACTCCTCTGTGATTGCTGCGGCATGATATGATATGATAAGGCATTTGTAACGCGCCTATACACAAGTGTTTCAAGGCGCGACGAGGCAGGGAGGGGGGAACAAGGGGAAGACAGACAACGATCCTACTATGCCAGGTGTCATTCAGATCGCGCAAGTGCAGGGGTAGGGGGAAGGGAGAGGTACATGGGGAAGGGGAGGGGGGAAGTGCAGTACAAGGTAAGTAGAATAAATAAATAAAAGGGCCAGCTGGTGGCAAGTGCAAGGTAAGTGCAGAATAAGTGCTGGGAAGGGGGGGCTGTAGGGATACAGAGAAAGTCCCGCAGTGCAGGGGTTGCCAGGGAGGCAGTGCAAGTGGAGAGTGGCTGGGCCCAGGACCGAGGTCGGTGAGAGTGGCCCAGTTGCAGATTCAGTGCAGTTTCAGTAAAGAATTAGCAGGGGAGAGGGAGAGAGAAAGCAGAAGCAAAGAGGAAGGTTTTGAGGTGCTTCCGGAACCGGAGATGGTTCTCCTCAAGTTTCAGGGGGCAGGAAGGCTGTTCCAGAGGGAGGCCCCTGCCGCGGAGAGAGATCTACCCCCAGCCTCACTATACTCCAAGCCTCAGTCGTCCTCAGCCTCCTCCTCTGCAGCGCTGCTAGGCAAGGAGATGATCTTGGAGGCGTACGGCAAGAAGATCTGCTCCAACGCCTCCTTGCACCTGCGTTAGGCCAACGCAGATGCCATGCTAGCTGCCACCAACTAACGGTTATGGCGGGAAATTGCGGACTTCCTCCCGGTACTCCCCACCCAATGCCAATCACGCTTCAAGGCGGAGATAGCAGAAGCCAAGCTCATGGCGCATGACCTCATGGAATCCACAGTGGCGCATATCGATACAACAGGCCATGCCATCTGCATTGCCACGGACATGAGGAGAAAAGCCTGGCTCCAGGCAATGAAATTCAACCCGGATGTCCAGGAGCGCATTCTAGATCTACCGTTCGAGGGGGGGGGGCCTCTTCCACTCCTCTACGGACAAAGAGCTGGACAAATAGAAGAATAGCTCACAAACGGCAAAGTCTTTATCCATTCTTACAAAGACCACGCCCAAATCATACACCCAATCTCAGCAGCGCTCGGAGAAGGGTCGTACATATGGAGGATTCTGCGGCTTCCAGGAACGCAGATCCAGGCAGCCGGACCGCTCGCTGTCTCAGAACCGGTGCAAACAACAAAAAAAGGGGAAGGGTAGGGGCTTTTCCATTCCCCCTCCTCAGCCTCAGAGGGAAAGAAGACATGACACGCCCCTTCGGGTCCACGTGTCTCTGGTGGGGGGCAGGCTTGCTCTCCATGCACAATTCTGGTGCCAGAATTTCGCGGACCCCTGGATCCTCTCCGTAGTATCCACGGGATACCGCCTTCCTATCCCAGCCTCTCCTCCCTCTTCCCCTCCACTCCCGCAGGTTGGGACAGCAACTTTTCTGGCGGAGATCCGGTCGCTCGTAGAGAGCCAGGCAGTGGAGGAAGTTCCAGCCTCCCAGCGCGGCTGCGGCTTCTACTCCAGGATTTTCGCCATTCAGAAGAAGCACCAGCCGGCAGGGTCGGATTGGCCCCTCGCCCTGGGGTGTCGGGGCCGGTTTCTGGCCATGCATGGGCCGGTTTGGAAGAATTTTTTTTTTTTCAAAAAGCCTTTCATCCTTCTTAGGTTGATAAATGAGTACCAACACAGGTTGGGTGATATTGTATGCATATTTGTTCTATAAAAAAAGAGTTTAAGTGTAAGTGCTATACAATAACTTATCATTTGGCCTTGGACGTCTGCTTGGATTCACAGTAATTTTGTGTACTTGGGTACAATGCTATTTGATGCCACTTCCTGTTTTGTCAAGGGGTGAAAGGTCGTGTTTCATCGCTTCCCGGGATGTCACTTTGGGGTGGTGTCAAATGACATCACTTCTGATGATGTCATCAGAGGTCAAGAGTCGTGAGGCGAGGCGTGGGCCACTTTTATGAGGCGAGGGGTGGGCCACTTTTTTTTGGGTGACCGGGCCTATTTCTTGTCCCAGTCTGACCCTGCCAGCTGGGCCTGAGAGTTGTGCTGGACCTTTCCACCCTCAACCTCTCCCTACCCCTGCAAAAATTGAAGATGGTTACGCCAGCTTTTATAGCAGAGACATTGGACAGGGGAGACTGGATGTGCTCCCTGAACCTGAAGAACGCGCTCCTACACGTCCCGATTTGGCAGCCCCATCATTCTTTCCTACGGTTCAGGATCATGGGCTACCATTTCCAATACAAAGTACTTCCGTTTGGCCTCAACTCGGCACCAGGGTCTTTACTAGACTCATGAACGCTGTAGAGGCCCTCCTCAGATCGCAGGGCCTCCACATTTACCCATACCTCGATGACTGGCTCGTCAGGGCTACATCTCCGGAAGCGGTTCACCACTCTTCCCATGCCTTTATGAACACACTGCACAACCTGGGCTTCTCGCTCAACCTCAAGAAGTCACAGCTGCAGCCTACGCAGACTCTGACATTCCTGGGACTCATTTAGGACACGTGCTTCGAGAGTGTTTTCCCGCCAGAAGACAAATTGTCGGCCACCACCCCAGAGGGCCACCAAGGGGGCACCAAATGCAGACCTAGAACCGCGTCGCTCCGCCAGGGCTGCCCGTATCCTGCACAATCCTGCTGTCTTTTCTGTTCCCAAACTGATAAAAAAGACATACGATCAGAGGGGACTGTACCCGCACCCCCCCCCCCAAAATCCTGACGAAAATCGGAGCTGTTTGGGGTCTCCCTGACAGTCTGGAAGATCTGCCGAAACCGGAGGAGGAGACCACGTGGCAACGCCAGCGTGAAGGAAGTGCCGGACGCCATCACCAACCGAGGCCGCCGGAGACACAGTCCTCCGCAACAAACCCTGTGGAGTGGTTCTTGCCACCCGAAGCCCCCGGGACGGCTTCCCTGGGAGCTCAGACCCCGACGGAGCAGCGCTTACAGGGAGTCCAGCAAAAGAAGAGGTGAGGACGCCCCCCTGCGGCCAGAAAACTCCATCAGGCCTGCTGGTCCCTCGACAGAGGGCTAAGAGTGAGGGGCACCCAGCCAGAACCAGGCAGGCGTACCCCCCACACGACACCCTCACACAGGCTCCCCCTCCCCGGCGCCCGCTGTGTGCGCTGCGTACGAGCGTCTGGGCGGCCCAGGTCGTGGGGTGCCCGCAGGGGACAACAACCATTGTGGGGGAGGTGTGCCTGGGTGGAGGCACACACACCAGACGGCCGGGAGGAGGAAAAACTGACCAGCTGGGTCACGGACCGGAGTCTGTGGCGGCCGCACCAGGAGCACCTGAATTTGACTGCATTGCTGAGCGCAACTACAGAGGACCGCACTCTGCGACAGATCCTTAATCAGGGCGTGGGTCACCCCAAACAAACCCAAAGGCAGGACTGCCATACAAACACGTAGAGACAAGGACCGGGAGGAACCCTGGATAAGAGCCTTTACAACTGGCCCCGCACCAGCCGCAGGCACCTTGTGGGAGTGGGCAGGCTACACCACCTTGGGGTGCTCCGTTAAGCAGTGGCACAGACAAGACTCTTGCATCGGTTAAAAACCCTAAAAGACACCCCTACACGCTAATCCGCCCTGGGGCAGAAACATCTACCAGATCCATAGAGCGTGGGCTCAAAGGGAAGGAGCTGACGACCACTTGGGTGCTCAGGTGACTGACAGGACACGCTGAGGCCCGGAAGGAGGCAAAAAAGAACAAACAAGGGTAGAGGACCCATACCATACTAACGAGATTGGGGGTACATCCGGAGCAAAGAACACTGGTAATACTGGGCCCTGGTAAGAAGCACACCCCATACGAGGCTAAGTACGGACAGTGCTCAACGATGTCAGCGACCCAACAAAGGGGCTTTAAAAGAAGGGGTATTGATGGGATAGAGAGTGATCAGGCAGTGCGCTGGCAAAGAAAGGGAGAGGCCCACACGCGGCAGCCACCCACCGATAGCCCAAGGGAAGACACCGGAGCACCACGAAGCGAAGTGCGAGGGACCACCCTGCAGGATAAGCAACGGCCCAACGGGACACACCTGCACCCAGAGCCACCCACAGGGCCAGAATGGGGAAAGATCCGCCCCGCAGGGGAACAACACAGAACAAAATCGACAAGTACACAATGAGCAACCCAGCAAAGCTCCTGGGATCAACAAACGGGGTGGAAGAGGAGGCAACGAGTGGTGGCGCGGGCAAAACGTTGTCACTCACAGACATCATGGTGGCAATCAGCGACTCTAGAACCTCGGTTGAGAGAAAAATGGACAGCCTGGCTTCTGAGGTGCCCTTCTTGAGACAAGACTTAAGGAACCTAACTTCCAGGGTAGGGGAAACAACAACGAATATCCGACACTGAGGACACCGTTAAAAACCTGGCCGACCGCCTGGAACACGTGGAGCGGAAAATCACTACGCTGGAGAATAGAGCCAAAGACAGTGAGGGAAGGTCCCGCTGAAACAACATTTGCATACTCGGCCTCCCCGAAAAAGAGGAGGGGCCCTCCATGGAACTCTTCATGGAAGACTGGCTAACAGACTTGATGGCTCCCAAGAAACTCTCCAAATTTTTCTCAAGAGAAAGAGCACACAGGGTTCCGGCGGGCAGACCAGTCCCAGGGCCCCACCCCCGCGAACAGTGATTGCAAAACATCTGAACTATAGGGATCAGGACACACTACTACATATGGCAAGGGCAACCGGCCCGATCACTTATAATGGCAACCGGATTGGGTTCTTTCCCTACTACACGAGGGAGGTCCAGAAGTTGCGGCAATCCTAGGACTCTATCAAAAAGAAACTGACGCCCCTGGGCATCAAATACGCACTCTTCTTCCCGGCAACCTTCAAAGTGTACCACAACGGCAAGGTTCACGTGTTTTATAACCCCCGAGAGGCCTGGGAGTGGTTGGAAACACAGGTCCTCCCTACCCCACGCCCAGACAGACCGAGTGGAAACACACTTCGCAAGGACGACGGAGGCGATGACCAACCCCCTGGGCAAACCACCCCAGCATGCTGGGAGGCAGGAAAAGCCAGACCTCCGGTCGAAATGGGACCCACCTCAAATAGGGCGGAATACTGGGAGACCGACAAAAGAAGCAGGAAGAGACCTCCAAATTTGGCAGCCCCTGAGGGGATGCTGAGAAAATGAACCACCACTACCCCCGCCCCCTCCGTGTGGGCACTTTTATTTACATTCCGTGGTAATTCCAAGCCACACGGGTTGGGGTAAGGGGTCCTTCTGACCCTTCCTGAGTTGGGTTTTTCCCTTCAATAGTTTGAATGTTTAGGGGAACAGATGCTTCTGGTTGGGGGGGAAGTGCAGGGTGGGGGGGAGTTTGGAGATTTCAGGGGTGGACGGGAAAGGCCTAATGACACAGTAACAGCAACAGAGGTCAGTGAAATAAATGATCAGAGAAATCCTTACACGCGACACAAGGGGGACCGAAACACCCCCCCTCCCAATGGCCCGCATATACACATCCACATAGTCACGGCCTATAGTTCACACTTTGAGGTTCTAGAGTTTGCACATCTAGTACACAAAACCGATCACACGGCGAGAGTGACAGGCGGGGACCGGGGTACCTCACGGCGGTGGACACGGGAATGACATCACATCCTCCCAAACAACCCCAAGCTAGGAGTCACGCGGACGTAACACAACTGAAACAAATATCCCTGTTGACCTGGAACGTGAATGGCTTGGGGTCAGGTATAAAGCGAAAACTGGTACTCCAATACCTCAACCGCCACTCCCCAAACATTGCATTCATAACAGAAACCCACCTGATAGGTAGCAACAGTGGGCTCTTCAGGAAGTCTAACTACCCACACACATACCTTGCTGAGTTTTCCAGAGGTTCCAGAGTAGTCACGATCCTTTTACATAAAAGAATTCCTTTCAAGACAAGGAAGGTGAAAGCGGACCCTCTGGGCAGTTTTGTGATGGTACTAGGGGAATTGCGGGGAGAGACCTGGGGCCTCATAGCAGTGTATGCACCTCCTACGCTGACGGCGGAACTCCTTACCGAGCCTCAAGTCATAATGCTGGAAGAACGAGCAGATTCATGGGCAATAGGGCGGGACTTTCATGGTGATAGCTCAGGACAGACACATCTGGGCAATAGGGCGGTGGATACCCCGACCAAGCTGCGCACCTTCGCCGAAGCAATGGTACTATCCGATACGTGGAGGGCAACCCACCCAACGGACAGGGGCTACTCATTCTACTCCAACGCACATCGGTCCCCATCCAGACTCGATTACATCCTCACTCCTAAGAACATGGCCCACCGACTATCATCTGCAGAATTCCTGGTGAGAGGAATTTCCGATCACTCCCACCTGTTGGTTTAATTCAAGGGTTTAATACAAAAACAGGAACCCACCTGGCGTCTGAACACCTATTATTTGGGGATACCTGAAATACTGGAGGGGCTCTCGAATAAAACGTCATAATACTTTGACCTAAATGAAGAAGCAGTGGACTGCCCAATAATACGGCGGGAAGCATATAAGACAGTTATAAGGGGGAAAGCAATATCTTTGGTGGTGGCTCACCGCAAAACAGCACAACGAGGCAATCACTGAAGCAGAGGCCCAAGTAACCAGGCAGGAGGACCAATTTGAGGAGGGAACCCATGAGGCGCATGATGCCTTAGTGACAGCCCAAGCAATTTTGAAACACAGGGCCCTACATAATGCCCTAACCGCCCAGTGGCTGGTCTGGAGTCAGATATACGAGCGTGGGGACAAAGCTACTAAGACACTAGCCTGGCTAGATCGAAGAGAGCAGAGTAAAGGGCAAGTACGGGCCATCCAAACCCAGGAAGGGGATATGTTTAACGGGTGACGCTGAGATCACGGGGGCCTTTGCAAACTACTACAGGGAACTATAGTCCTCACCAGTCCAAGAACCCCCAACAAACATCCCAAACTTCTTAGACTTGATCACGATCCCCCGCCTCTCTGAACCACAGTGAAAACCGCTAAACCCTATCATCACTGAAGACGAGGTAGATGAAAGCCCTTTCACAACTACAGATGGGGAAGACCTCTGGCCCCAACGGATTTCCGTTGGAACTGTGGAAAAGACTGAGCGGAACGACAACAAAGCACATGCACAGCACATTCTTCCGCAGTAGGGAACATGGCATCCTCCCCCCGGACCTCTGGAAAATGACCATAGTGGTGATCCCCAAAGCAGGGAAACCCCCAGAGCACTGTGCCTTGTACAGGCCCATTTCTTTAATAAATGGAGAGGCCAAAATATTAGCTAGAGTCCTCGCAAATAGATTGCTTGGGGGTGATGGGGTCTCTAATCCACCCAGATTAGTGCAGATTTATGCCAGGTAAATCCACACGAATGAACCTACGCAGGGTTCAGAACACCCTCGACCGGGCAGACGAGATCCCATCTCTGTTGGCCCTCCTTGCGGTCAATTTTGAAAAGACCTTCGACTCATTGGGGTGGGACGCCCTGTGGGCCATTATGGAACGCATGGGCTTCGGGCAACATTTCATGTCATGGGTCAAGCTTCTTTATACCCTCCCTGAGGCTTCCGTAAGAGTCAACGGGGAGACATCCGGCACATTTCCGCTGAGTAGGGGGACCACGCAGGGATGCCCCTTCCCGCCCCTACTATTTCTCCTCGCCATCGAACCCCTTGCGATCCGACTAAGAACAGACACACAATGGGCAGGATTTGCCTGGCCAAGGGGAGGGGAGGAACGTGTCTTGCTGTACTCGGATGATCTCCTGTTATATCTGAGCAATCCAATAATCTCCTGCCCGATTGTGACCAGAACCCTGAAGGAATACCAACACCTCGGGGGACTCTGGATTAACACGCAGAAAAAAATTTACTTTCCGGTGCAAGGGGGGAGGAAGCAATCCCGGAACCCTGCCCATACGCTGTTTCTGTACTGGGCTTTACCTACCTGGGCATACGGATTAGCAGGACACAGGAGGAGTTCCTCAAACTGAACCTGCACCCGATAATGCAAATATTTGAGAACAAAATCACCCACTGGCACCCCCTCGCACTACTTGGGAGGGCGGCACTATTTAAGATGCTGGCGCTCCCGACATTCCTGTACATCCTCCAGAACATCCTCCAGAACGCCCCACTCCCCATCCCGGCCACAACATTTGCAGACATCAACAGGACCCTCCGTACACTACTCTGGGGAGGGAAACAGCCGCGCATTGCTTTAAAAACACTTCACCGCTCGGTGTGGGAAGAGGGCATCGGACTGCCCAAAATCCGCACATACTATTGGGCTGCACAGGCAGGAGTGGCAAATGAATGGCTACACGGGGACCCACTGCTCCCACACACCCGGGTGGAGGCAGGAGACACCAGCTTCCCCTCCCCCCTGCACGTACTATATGATGACCAAAAGAACCTAAGAGCGGAACCAAGCAGGTCCCTTCATATCCATCGAGTCTGGAGGGAAATACACAGATACATCGGCTAGTAAGGCAGACCAACCTTGATCCAACACCTCCCAAAATCCAAAAAATGGGCCACTTTGAAACCTGGGAGCGAAAAGGGATATCCACACTGGCAGACATTGTCCAGTAGGGGCGATTGATAGACTTTGAAACTCTGCAAACGAAACATGGATTGTCACCCACGGACCGCTTTAGATACCTCCAACTCACGCATGCCATCAACACCCAATTCCCGAACCTGGCCGACATACTCACCTGCTCTGCCTTGGAAACAAATGTACTCCCACACCGTATCCTCTCAAGGTAACCTCCACCCTCTACCAGGCAATTAACTCCTTTGGATCGGGGGACCTCGCCAACCTCAGGGGTATAAATGGGAACAAGACCTGGGGCCACTGGAGGCGGAAGAATGGGTGGAGGCTCTGATGTCCCCAAGGGAAATGGGCATTGACGCCAAACTCAGGCTGATACAGCTCCGAATCCTACACAGGTCCTACTACAGGGGGAAGAGGTTGATACAGAATGTCGCCGATGCAAAAGAGCGGAGGGCACCTTCTACCACATGATCTGGGAATGTGGGGTGCTGCTCGAGTTTTGAACAGCATGCTTACTCCGCCTCTCTAGAATACTGGGCACCACAAACCCGAGGGATCCCAAACTTATCCTGCTGGGTATAGGAGGCGAAACCAACCTCAACAAACACTAAATAACATTCCTGGGGGTGGCCTTCGGAGCGGGTAAGAGACTAACGACCGTCACGTGGGGCTCGGAGACAAGATAAACATAGACAGAGAGTCCAATGAAATGGACAGATGCGCCTCCCTAGTAAAACAGATTTATAATGCAAGGGGGTCCCCCCGAAAGTTCCAGAAAATATGGGGGAAGTGGGAAGTTTAAAATATTGAAGCCAAGAACAAGGGCGAGCTGGGGTACCCATTGCACCCACCTTGTCGGTGGTGCAGACCCTCTGTTCCCGTCGTGTCATTCACCGTCAAACGCCATGCTATGTTTTTCCATTTACCGCGTCCTTGGAGACAGGACTCCTAATGTCATTGTGTACTCATGTTGTTGTTTTTCTTTTGTTTAACAAAACCTAATAAAAAGAATGTGAAAAAAAAGAGGGCCACCAACCTCTTCCTCAGCAGAGAGGTGACCTCTGCATGGTGGTACCAACATCTCCTGGGATTACTAGCGGCAGTTCTGTTAGCCGTGCTGCACACAAGACTAAGGATGAGAAGGATTCAGCTGCACTTTGGGGCCTCCTGGAATTAGGAGCAGGGCTTGCAATCCGAGATGATCAACGTTCCTCCATCTCTCCACCCGGACCTAACTTGGTGGTCCATGGACTGCAACCTACGGACGGGCAAGCCCTTTTTGCCGCCCTCTCAGCAGGCCACCAGACTCCTCGCTTGAGGGCTGGGGAGCCACCCTGGATGATCTCTCCGTGCACGGCACCTGGACTCGACAGGAGCAGGAATACCACATCAATTGGTTGGAGCTGAACGCCATCTGGCTGGCGCTCAGAGCATTCCTACCACTTATCAAGGGCAAGGTTGTCCTCATCCAGACAGACAACTCGACCAGGGTGTCCGGTCAAAGGTTCAACACCAAAATGATCGAATGACCAAAGGGTCGAGGTAATACGACCGAAAACCAAAGGGTCAAAAAATGTTGCACCAAAAACGGGGGGTTCAAAATTCGATCCTTTGGTTTTCGGTCCTTTTGATTCGACCCTTTGGTCATTCGATCATTTGCATTCGAACATTTGACATAGAACCCTCGACCAGCATGTACTACGTCAACAAGCAGGGTGGCACCCGATCCCCTCCTCTGTGCAGACTGGCGATCAGCATGTGGGAATGGGCCTTGGAAAATGAAATTTACCTCTCGGCAGTCCACCTCCCGGGGGAATCCAACCTGGAGGGGGCCAGGCTCAGCAGGCTGGGAGCGGACAATTGTGAGTGGCAGCTAAACGACCTTGTTATTCAGGAGATCTTCAACAAGTGGGCTCACCCCCAAGTGGATCTCTTTGCCACCTGGCACAACAAGAAGTGTCCCCAGTTTGCATCCTAGCAGGGTCAGGGCCCCAGCTCTCTGGCCGATGCATTTCACCTCCAGTGGACCGGCATGAAAGCCTACGCCATTCCGCCTAGTCCCCTGATCCACAGGGTAATTTGCAAGATCAAGGAGTCTCACCGACTCCTCATCATTCTGATAGCTCCATGGTGGCCGGCCAGACCATGGTTTTTGGAACTACTCAGCCTCTCGGAGGTGCCCCCCATACACCTTCCGACAGGCCCAGGACATCTTCTGGCGCAGCAGGGGTGCAGAATCATCCACCCCGTGCCAGGGAAACTAGCCCTCACAGCGTGGTACCTGAACAGGTAACGCTTCGGCACCTTAGCCTTTCACAGGCCAATCTGAAGATCATACAGGGCTCCAGGAGCAAGGCCACCAGGGCTCAATACAAAAGCAAATGGACCAGATTCTGCCACTGGGCAGACTCCAAGGGATTCGACCCCTTGGCCTGCAGTTTGGACGATGTGCTCTCCTTTTCGGCGCACCTCGCTCATTCGGGCGTACAGGTGGACAGCTGCCGCACATACCTTGCAGCCATCGGGGCTTACAGGAACTCGGAGGAAGGCATCTTTTCCTCCTCCAACCTTATAGTCAAGAAACATCTGACTGGTTTCGCTAGGCTCTACCCACCAGTTAAGAGACCGCACCCTGTGTGGGACCTTAACATAGTCTTGGGCGCACTAGCGCACAAACCATTCGAGCCAATGGCGTCCGTGGACATTAGGCTGGTCACCATCAAGACGGCCTTACTAGTCGGTCTTACCTCGGCTCGCAGAGTCAGTGAGATCCAGGCGCTGGTCGCCCCTGATCCATATACTACCTTTCACAAAGACAAGGTAGTCATGCGGACGCACCCGGCATTTCTGCCCAAGGTTCCATCTGCGTTTCATTTGAATGAAGAAATAGTCCTCCGTACATTCTTTCCCGATCCCAAGGATGAAGCACAGAGAGTGCTGCACTGCCTGGATGTCAGGCGTGCCCTAAAATTCTGCTTGGACATGTCCAAGGGCTTCCGCAAGTCGGACGCTCTGTTTGTCACTTTCGGAGGCTGGAGGCCAGGCTATCAGGCCTCCCAGGCCTCCATATCCCGCTGGATGGTCTCTGCCATCAAGGAAGCGTATGAGGGCCAGCACAAGCCGCTCCCGGCCAACATCCATGCCCACGCAGTCAGGGCCAAGGCAACGGCCATCGCATTACAACGCCATGTCCCTTGGCAAGTCATAAGCAGGGCGGCCACTTGGGCCTCTCCCTCGGCTTTCTCCAAGCATTACTGTTTGGATGCCAGCTCTAGATCGGATGCGGCTTTCGGACAGGCGGTTCTCAGGAACCTATTTGCTTAAGGAGATTCTCCTCTCCACCCTGGGGCTACAATCAGTTGTAATCGCCCATACAGTATGGAGGAAAGGGGACGGGACGTAAGAGTAATTATAAGTTACTCACCGTAGTGACTAACGTACTCTTAGTCCATAGTCCCCTTTCCTCCACACGTCCCACCAACCTCCACCTAATAATACTGGTGTCATTAGGCAATGTTAAATCTATTGTCGACACATCAATGGGGACTGAGCTGTGGCATCTGGGGGGCGGAGTCAGGGCAGCGCATGCTCCCTGGGCCAAGCCCCGTGCGCCTCTAAATTTAAAGGGGAAGAAGTTTTTTCTGGTGAAAAAGGTTCCGTCTCCTGTCCCTTGGACGGGACCCCCATACAGTATGGAGGAAAGGGGACTATGGACTAAGAGTACTTTAGTCACTAACGGGAGTAACTTGTAATTTATGTGTTACAGCATGCATTAACTACAGACCTGACAGCTTGGAGAGCTAGGTCCATACGGAGGATCATAATATTGGCATTATGGTCTCCATTCAACTTGTTCATTCAGTCCTATTGTGGCACTTTTGGTAAGAAAAATGAATCTTTGTTCCTTCGCTATCAGTGTCCTTTTGTCGCGATTACTGTCACCACTAGATTGTAATTTATATCTGCGGTAAGACCTGCATAGAAGCAAGCCTTGTGGCCTGTGTGTAGGGTTAATCCTGCAGACATTGTTTGGGGATATTTGCAGTCAGCCAAATTAAATATAGTGGGAAATAAGTAATTGGCTCCACTATGAAACTGAAGAACACCAGTCGCCTGACTGCGCAGCGAGATGGTGCCGAAAAGGATTTGCTTGGGGGTTGGCACTTAAATATTAGTAAAGTTGGAATTGAAAATAAAATCAAGAAACTCAATTACTATAGGGCCCCAGGGCCGAACAGTCTTGCTAACGGCGTCCTCAAACAAAATCCTAAGAAGTGGGCAGCTATGTTGAAGATACAGTTTGATATAGTGTGCCATTCACAGGTAATACTGATTTCGTGGCAACAGGCAGTTTGGGGCCCGTTTATAAAAAAGGGGACCGCAGTGTGCCCACTAACTTCCGGTTTCTCTCCCTCTTGGACTCCACTGTTAAAATATTTGTATCGTTTATATAAGGTGCCTTGCAACATTAGGTGAGATGAAGCAACTATCCTGAGCTTTGCCCAGACATCTTTTGGAGGGCTGGGGAGTGCTCACCAGCAGCTACCATACCGGAGGCTTGAGGCCTCCATCCGGAAAAACTGTTGCTCATCATTGTCCTTGAAGTGAGAGCGTTGTTCTGGATTCTGAATTCCTTTTGGTTTCCTTTCCAGGAAAGGTGGTTTGGGTGCTCACAAACAACACTACGAGCATGTTTTACACATGGAAGCAAAGTGGCACCTTATCACCACTCCTCTCAGTGGATGCACATTCCCTCTGGATGTGGGCCATGGCACATGGGATATTCCTGTCCCCCTTTCACCTGTCGGGCATTTACAGTGCGTTTGCCGACTCCTTTAGTAAGGAATTGTGCTCCTGCCACGAGTGGGAACTCCTCCATCGCCAACTTTTGTCACATCTTTCAGACATGGGGTGTTCCAGAGGTAGACCTCTTCACCACTAAGGAAAACGCAGATTCGTCAACACGTTCCCCCAAACTGGAAGTCTGGGGGACGCCTTCATTATTCTATTGTCGAACAAGTTTCTCTATGCATTCCCTCCTTTTCTGCTAATCCCCAGGGTCCTGCATGCTTTCAGACACGAGTGGTGCAAACTAATACTGGTAGCTCTGGCCTGGCTGAGACAATTTTGGTACTCAAAACTCCTCAGATTTTCGTCAGTGCATCCAATCCCTCTGCCTCCAGTCTTCAACCTCCTCTCCAGGGACAAGGTGGAGGTCCTACACCAAGACCCAGCCTCTCTCAACCTGACGGCCTACATCCTGGTTGCTTAGAATTCTGACACATCCCTGCGCCACAGGATTGCAGGGACATTTATGCTAAGGCTTGCGCACCTTCCACTGTCTCTTGCTATCGTCACAAATAGAAGAGTTTAACGATTTGGTGTGCTGCCAATCATGTTGCTCCTTTATTCAATACTGCCTCACTGCATTTAACCTTATCTTCTGTCTTTGGTCCACATTGGTCTTGCATGTTCCTCCATTAAGTTGCATTTAGCTGTGAATTCCAGGTTTGCTTGCACATGTCCCACGCCTTCCTTCTGGTCTACTTGCCTTATTAAGGAATCACTGCAGGCATTTTTTCGGGGCCTTGACGCCTGTACATGGAACCTGCCCCTGCGTGGGAGTTGAATGTTCTTTCAAAGCTGATGGTTCCTCCCTTTGAGCCCCTGCACAAGACAGTCATCAAATTCCTTTCCTGAAAGACTGCTTTCTTAGTCGCCATCACCTCTGCCAGTAGGGTAGGCACGATCCGAGCCACCCTATGTATGTTCTTCCACAAAATCAACGGCGTGTTATGAACAAATCCCACTTTCATGCCCAAGGTGCCATCGTCATTCCACCTTTATGAACCCTTCCTCCTACCCATCTTCTTTGACTCGCCTTCTGCTCCAGCAGAACGCTCGCTGTATTCTTTGGATGTCATGCTGGCCTTAAATTATTATGTTGCTCGTACGAAGCAGTTCTGCAACTCATCTCAATTGTTGGTGGCTTTTGGCCCCACAGCTGTGGGTGAGGGGCTGTCCAAGTCCTCTACCTCTCAATAACTGTCTGCATGTATTTCCCACTGTTGCTGCATTGCTGACAGACTGCTCCCTGGTCGGCCCAAGGTACAGTCTACAATGGCTGTTCGGTTCACTACTGCCTTCCTTGCCAGTGTCCTGCTGTTGGATCTCTGCAGGACAGCCATGTGGAAAACTGTCCACACTTTCACAAGGTTCTACTGTGTCGACAGGGATTCCACGAAAGTCCACGGTCGGACAAGCAGTGCTTCACCATCTGTTTGCAGAACGTGAAAGATCCAATGCTGAAGAAGGAATACGTTACCTGTAACTTCTGTTCTCCAGCATTGGTATCTTTCATAGATTCACATGCGACCCTACTGCCTACCTGGCATATGGCTCTTCTTGGCTCATCTTGCCACTTTCACGTTCGCTATACTAATATGAAGATGGCTTCCAGGGGTGGAGCTAAGGAAGGCACTGCATATTGGCTATGGGGCAAGTTGACCCAAAACGGCACTAATAGAACAATAAAGTGACTGCAGTTTTAAATTCAAATGAAAACTGCTTTAATTTTACTGAGCATTCCCTGCTTGACCATAAGGAATATTTCAACAGCATGTGAATCTATTAACGATACGTAACCTAATGTAAAGCGGTCTTATTTTCTGACAATAATGTTGGCCTTACTGCGCATGGCTCTAAGACAGGTAGGCAGAGTGTGTTAATCGGGTAGAGGGAAGGCAGATGCAGAAATCTTTGGTGCTGATAGTTGCAGGTTGGAAGTACCTGTTGCATGCGTGTCGATCTGAAAATCTCTGTTGATTGTGGTTGGTAAATACATCTCAAATATACTGTCTGTGTGCTATCAGGTACACACTCTTTAAAGTAGTACTAATCTCCAAGGTGATTCCAGTTCCAATTCATACCCCAGTTCCAGTCCAAGCGTATGCAGGCACCCAATTGGTTCACAGGATTACCATTTGCCAACACTCCGCTTCAGCTACCAGCTGTACTGACTGTTACAATTGTGGCAGTCCTAGTCCTCTTGTCTGTCCTAGTAATTTCTGTACTAGTTCTCTTGGCAGTCCTAGTCTTCCTCACAATCCTAGTCCTCTCCACTGTGTTAGGTTTTGTCATAGTCTTAGTACTCATGACAGTCCTCGTCACAGTTCCTAGTCGTCATCAAAGTCCTAGTCATTATCAGAGTCAACGTCATTGCCACAGTCTTAGTCACAGCCCTACTCATCAGATCTTTAGTCATAGCCACAGTCCCAGTCTTAGTCTTTTTCACAGTTTTAGTCCTCAGCGGAATCTCAGATCGCTTTATGATCCTAGTCACAGCCCTCATCCTCATCCCAGAGCTAGTCATCATTACAGTTGTAGTTCTTGCCACATTCTTCGACCTAGTCACAGGTCCTAGACACAATCCTTGTCCCATTACATTGCACGTCCTACTCTTCATCTTATTATTATTCCTCATCAAACTCAGTGTCCTTGTTACGGTTGTCATTACAGTCCCTGTCAAAATCCTAGGACTAGACCGCTTTGCAGTCCTAGTCCTTTTCATAGTCCTAGTCTAAATCATGTAACTTGTCCCAGTCCTATTCCTCCTCATTGTTCTAGTCCTTGTCACAGTCATCACAGTCCTAGTGCTAGACACAGTCTTAGTCTCATTCCTCATTGCAGCCCTACTCCTCATCTCAGTGTAAGGGTGTCCCTAATTATGCTCACAACAGAATCAATATACCCCTGTAGGGAAATAAGGCAAAAAGGTGATCTTGTAAGGGTAACAAGTTTAATCTTACAAATTAGGGTGGTAGCAAATGACTCTGCTGCCTGAACAGTCTTCTTGTGTGCCTCTTCCCGTTCCTTCCTGCCAAAGTGGTTTCAAGCAGGGGTTTATATAGGTCCCGGCTTGCCATGGTGATGTCACTGGAGCTGGATCATGAATTCAGCCAAATACGTCCTTTTTCCATAATAGGAATGCTCCAAAGCCGCCTTTCTTCATTGTCAGAAGTTTTGTCAGGGCATGCTGTTCTACATTTTGCTAGCTATGCAAAAACACACTGTAACTCGAGGATTCCTCCATTTTGCTATCTATGCAAAAACACACTGCATCTCTGCACACTTTTACAAACCTTGAGGCCTAGTCCAAAGAAAACTAAACATTGGTATCTATGTACAAAAAATGTTCATTCATTCATTCTATACATATTTCATTCATCCTGCTCATGTTATTTTGGTCCTGTAGTTTTCTCTAAATGCACTTTGCCGCACAAAACATGTGAGTCCTATTTTTAACCCACATGGCCGTTGATGGACAGTGGATACCTGGTGAGTCCGTTCTTGCTGGCCATAATGAAGAACACCGTACGCTTAAACGTCTGTGGTCTATTTAGATCCCACAGGCCGCATTCCTTCTGGGGAGGAGGGAGAGTTTGACTCTTCTACAGAACTAACTGAACTTTTAAAATGCCTGGGATCTGACATTACAAATCTATCAACTAATAGTTAATTGCTCCTTATATATAGACAATAACTACCTTCTTCAGTGCTCGTCTATCTGTGTGATTATGCTTGCATGAGAGAGCCTTTCCAGTTCCCCTCCTCCCCCTTATAGTGCCTTGATACATGATATGATATTTTATTTGTATCAAGCTCATACACATGTGTTTCAGAGTGCGACATGGCAAGGGAGGGGAACAAAGGAGAACAAAATATCAATCTTACTAGGCCCAGTGACATTGAGAACGCGCAAGTGCAGGGGAGAAGGAAGGGGGAAAGTGCAAGGGAGAGGGGAGAGGTGGAATGTGCTGAGCAAGGGATACAAGCAACAACAACTGGTAGTGTAGCCAGCAGGGTGGGAAGGGCTGGGTTTAAAGCACAGACAAGGGATGTCTGATAAGTGCAGGGAAAGAGTCTGTAGGATTACAGATACAGACCCAAGTGCAAGGGTTGCCAGGAGGCACTGCGGGTGTGTGGCTGGGTGGGCAGGGACCTGGGCCCGAAATCAGAGGGTAGCCAGATGCACGGAGCCAAAGCAGACAGACCAGCAGGGGAGAGGAAGAGCAAAGGCAGAAACAAAGAGGAAGGTCTTGAGGTGCTTCCGGAACCGGAGATGGTTCTCCTCGACTTTAAGTGTCAGGGAAGCTATTCCAAAGGGAGGCCCCAGCCGAGGAAAGAGATCTACCCCCAACTCTTTGCTTGGTGAACCGACTGACCCTGAGGGAGTTGGAGGTGGAGGAGCAAAGAGCTTGAGTGGGAAGGTATTTACAGAGGGGGAGTTGAAGGTATTTTGGACCCAAGCCCCAGAAAACCTTGTGGACAATGCAGAGGGTCTTGAATTTAATCCTTGTAGCCACTGGGAGCCAATTAAGAGATTTCAGGACTGGAGAGATACAATCCCAGGGCTTGAGGCCAAAGACAAGTCCTGCAATCCTGCTCTGTATGAGTTGCAGATGGCGGAGAGTAGAAGCAGGTAACAAACCCATCCCCATCCAACATATCTACAAACCCAAAAGTATCAGTTTGAGTTTCTCTGTTTATTGTATGGCATGGTGCATTGGAACCCTCAACTGATTCCATCATCTTTACACTACTAGGTACTACATTGACACAACATCGAAGACCCAATTGGCACGTGCGGAAGAGAGCCAAGAAGAACACGATAACAGGCACCAGTATTTTTACTGCTTCCCCAACCATGACGGGACCCAATCAAAGGCAAGCGAATGCCAATCCGTGTCCTGAACTCCACCTTCTTTCTTCATTTGAACACCTAGTTTGTGCACCGCCTCAATGATGTGGGATAGTGACCCATTCTCGGCATCCTCCGGGGGTACAAAGGTGCAGAGCTGCTTGTACCCCAGGAGCCAAAAAAAGATGGAAAGAAAGTCTCTGCTAAGCTAGAAAGTCGATACTCATCAGGTATCCCTCTGAGCAGTGTGGAAGAATCCTTTGAGATATAGTTCGGTTCGATCTCTTCTTTCTTTTCAGCTGTTGAAATCATTCTTTCTCTGGCAGCATGCACAATTTTTGGTGATCTGCAATTCTCTCTCTGCTTCTTGAAGTGCTGGAGTGGTTGTACCTTGGCAGGCAGTTCTTTTCCCGTCAGGTGTTCTTCCAGGATTACTAGTAGCACTGAGTGCAGGGTGGCCAGTGAACACTTGCCCCTCCAGGATGATGGGAGGTGTAAGTAGGCTTGCCGGCCACAAACCCAGTAGTAATCTATCACTGCTGCGTACCTTTCATATCAGGGATCACAAGAGTGTGGTTGCACTGTTTGTTTGCGCCAATAGGAACTGTTCCTTCATTGCTAAAGCAAAATTCATAGACCATGGCTCTCATTACAAGTCACGCGTTAAGGGTTTAACGGCGCCGTTGGCGCCGTTAACCCTTAACGCCTGATTCACACTTTAACGCCTGCTTTTTGCAGGCGTTAAAGTCCAAGGCGCTAAGCGACCTTGGTGGTAATTACGGCACCGTAATTTACGGTGCCGTAATTAGCGCCTACTCCATCCCCATTATGCCCTAAGGGGGAAAAATGGGAATGGGGAAGGGCAAGTGGTGAATGGGGAATTACCGCCCCACTCACCTTGGAATGGGGCGGTAATTCCGCCATCCACCCTGGCGGAATCCGGCATGGACCATGGTGCTAATAGCACCATGGTCCACCGCCTGACTTGTAATGAGAGCCAATGTCTCTATGTATTAGCACTGGCTTCTCCATTAACGCAATCCATGTCAGCCTTGTGATGTATTGGAACCATATTTGCGCACACATAGGGCCTCATTACAAGTTCTCCGGTCCGGAATGCTGTGATTCCGTGACAACAGTAATAAAGATTCCGCGTCTGCAAGGTTGCGGAACGATCGGGCGATTACGGGCTGTCGGTCGCGCGCACCACACGGACACGGAAACAGTGTCACCGTCGCCACGTAAACACCCATGGAAGTGGACATAGCGGCCCCACAAGCAGTGTAAAAACCGTGTCCGCTGCCGTCCTCACGGACATGGAAGCGAAAATACCATGACCGCGAAAACCGGAAATAGAGAGGCGGCCATCATATAAAGCACAATCCACTGCCATCCAGAGTCAGCACAGGCTAAATCTGCACACTGATGAGCCAAAAAGGACCACCAGCATGGCAGCCAGGATCCCTGCCCAGAGACAACGCAAACAGCGCTTCAACGAGGCGGAGTTCACTGTATTGGTGGACCACATAGTGCAGCATGCCGAAATGCTGTTTAGTGCAGACCAACGGCGTGCAACACAGCATCGCAGGAAGGATGTGTGGGCTGGAGCTGTATGCAAGTGCACAGCTGTGGGCGTGACTACAAGGAGTGTCAAGGACTGCCACAAGAGGTGGGACGACCTCAGACTGAGGGTGCGCAACCTGATCGCAACACACCGGCAACGCAGCAGTGGCACAGGTGGAGGGCCCCCTTCCCCACTGAGGCTTCAGACATGGGAGGAGCGCTGCAGGAGTGTCCTCCGCCTTGAGGCTATCCATGGGATTGGGGATGCTGAGGCAGGAGTGAGCCCACCTGCAGATGCTGGTAAGTGCACACATAAGAATGCCATATGAGTACTTGTTGAGGCCAGGAGTGCCCCAAAGGACCCATTACCAACCCCCCCAGCTAGTGCATGAGTGCCCCAAAGGACCCATTACCAACCCCCCTGCCAGTGCATGAGTGCCCCAAAGGACCCATCACCAATCCCCCTCCCCCCAGCCAGTGCATGAGTGCCCCAAAGGACCCAATCATGCCCCAGACGATGAGCAACATCCCTAGAATACATGGTCGTCAACAATCATATGCGTGTACATGCAAATGTTCACCGATCAACCTGTCTGATGCATGTGATGCACCCATCAGGTACCACCACACAACTAATAGCATGCCCTCTGTGTCCCCACAGCCATTTCAAGTGACAGTGACGCCGCACAACAGTCGAGGCAATCGGCACCTGCACATGTGCAAGCCAGCGCCCCTGACCAGGAGGCTGACGCTAGCAGCTCAGCAACTCTGGCACCAGCTGCATCTGGCACCACCATCTCCACGCTGCCTGCTGCCACGGGCACCCATCATGCCTACACAACCCACACCAGAAAATATCTGCACTGCGGAGGAGGATGCAGGCAGTGACAACAGTGCCCCAGCATTGCAATCTGATGTAGGGCCACAGGGCGAGGTACCCAACCTGGATGACTTGGCATCCTTCCATGACCTCCAGTTCAGCCCAACATCACTACGCAGTCTGATGAGGTTGCCAATCCCCTCAATGGCTGAGATGAATGCCTGCATGCAGCGGATGGAGGACCAGCAGGCTACCCTCACCCAGCTGGTGGAAAGGCAGCTTGAGGAGTCGAGGCTTCAGAGGGAGAGCTACAGCGCATCTGTGCGTCGGTTCTCCAGGTCAATTGGATGCTTTGCCACCACCATAGTGACCCTGGCACGCCATGTGCGGGAGGGCAACAACACCACTTCCAGTATTGCTGAGTCTATGTTGCTTGCCCAGCAGGCATATCTGGGACGTTTGCCACCAATGCCAGCAACAGTGCCATCCACTAGCACCACCCCATCCAGCTCCACCTCTGCCAGCCCACGGAGGCGTTCAAGTCGCCTGACAGGGCCCTCTGGCAAGGATGCTCGTGCGCAGGAGCGCACACGCAAATGATGGCATGTGTGTTTGACACTGCAGGACACATAGGGACAAGAAGGGTGTATGTAAGGGGGTGGGTACGTTTGGGTGGTGGGGGCGGTCCATTAGGGGGTTAGTGATTTGGGGCCTGGTTGGGGGTGGGTATGTTTGGTTGGGGGGGGGGGCGGTCCATTAGGGGGTTAGTGAATTGGGGCCTGGTTGGGGGTGGGTACGTTTGGATGGTGGGTGGGCACGCTACCCAATGCACCTTCTTCCCTGTTGTAATGTTAAAAACATATCATCATTGAAAAAATAATTCATGAGTTGACATCCATCATTTCATTTGCAGTCCATCAATTTATTAACTGGCATCGTCATATCTATGCAATGCTGTCAATGTGCAGTCTCTCAAAAGTAAATGCGAATCAGTGTATCCCGTGCTCATTGTCCATCTTGTGCCCCCCCAGGAGGAGATGCAGCCATCCCCATCTCCATCCCCATCTTCATCCTCTGCGTCTCGGGGCAGCGGAATGTTCCTGCGCAAGCACAGATTGTGCAGCATGGCACAAACAAGCGTAATTTTACCAGTCTTCACTGGGCTGTAGAGCAGTGATCCGCCAAATCTGCTCAAACAGCGGAACTGGGCCTTCAGTAGTCCAAATGTCCTCTCAATCATGCCACGTGTGCGGATGTGTGCCCTGTTGTACTCCTCCTCATGCCTGTTCCTTGCCCTCCGTACAAGCGTCATCAGCCATGGCGTGAGTGCATATGCAGCATCATCTACATGGGATGTAAATGTAGGGGTAATGTCAATGTTTGTTGTATCATGTCTTCATCAGATACAGTGCAATCATGTGTCATTGATCATTTATCCATATGTGGGTAGCAGTGGTTGGACCGGTGGTTAATTGCCATTCCTGGGTCATTGTAGTGGACGTTGGCATCTGGACATTGACCAACGAATTGATGTGCATGTGTAGTTACCCCTGCAGGAAATATTGGTTGGTAAGTATGGCATTGTGCAGTGATGTACACACATGGCAGAGTCAATCAATTGACTGTGATGATGTTGTCGATGCAGGATGTCTCATGTGCATTGGGGGGCATTGGTGCATATTGTGGGTGGATGTATTGAGTGGTTCCAGGTGTATGGGCGAGTGGTAGTATCGGCGGTGTGTGTCATGTGGCAGGGTGTGCACGGGCACACTGTGGCAACCTGTCGTGTAGCTTTGTGATGTGTGGGTTGTGCTGACTATTCACTCAATGGGCAGGGGGGGTGATGCATGTGCAGTCGTAGCAGCCCACTCACATAGGTCATTGCCCTGGACACACACCCGACTTCCACAGGGCCTGTGCATTGGCAGTTCACTCACCCAATAGCCAAGTGCTTTGTCCAGCGTAGCGTTCCATGTACCGTGGCAATGTTGAATTGCGCAGAACCATTGAGTCAAGTGTTGATCCTGGGAAACGTGCGCAGCAATGTGTTATCACTTGTGCGGCATCACATACCATCTGTACATTCAGTGAGGGTTACAGTTTCCTATTGCGGTACACCATCTTGATAGCACGTGGTACTGTCAGCTCTATGTGAGTGCAGTCTACTGCACCTATGCAATTTGGCATGCCTGCAATAGCATGGAAGGCCAACTTGGTGGCAATGACCTGGGCAAGGGTACGGGGTAGGGCGATCTGTTCAGACACATGGCGCAACAGGGCATCCAGTACCTGTACCAGTATTTTGGAGAAACAGGGTTGTGATAGCCCATAGCCCACCAAATGTGTGCTGATAAGTTCCGGTGCCAAGGAAATGCAGTACAGACACCACCTTCTGGAGGGGGGGGATTGGCGGTGATGATGTCAATGTGGCTGCTGATGTAATCCTCTATCATGTACATGATTGTTGGACGGTCCAGCCGGTATAATGTGTGGATCTGTCCTGGGGTCAGGTTCCAGGGTGAGGCCCTGATGCGGGGTTTTGCAGGCTGCCTGCGGGGTCGTGCCGGCTGGACAATAGGGTTTGGCATGGGTACAGGGTTTGCTAAGTGCCGCCTGCGCCTCCTCTGCACCATTACTGCCATCATGTGCAATGCTGCCTGTTGGTTCAATAGCCCCAGTCCCAATGTCCCAATGCTACTAGAGCTGCTGCCTGCTTAGTTCTGTTTTGAGTTGGCCTGGGTGTGTTCCTTTTGTAGGCTCCCAGTGGCCTGCTGGGTCCAGCTGGGCTCATTTGGTGCACCTGTGGCCTGTTTCAGATCACCAGGCACTGTTTAACGTCATGTTCGCGGTGGCGGCGATACCGCTACCGTGGTCACGGTTTTAGCGCTATTTTTGTGGCAGTGTTTCCATGTCCATGCTACTCGTAATGCTTGCGGTGTTTCGTATTGCCGGTAACGGGGGGGTTTCCGTGCAGGCGAAGTTTTGCGGGTGCCTTGACTCCGCGGTGGTGGTTCATGGTGGTGTTATTTCCCATTCCTTAGGTCATAATTTGGCGATCACGGAAACGGAGCCGGTATGGTTTTAATGGCAGCTTTAAGTCCCGACTGGAGAACTTGTAATGAGGCCCATAGTCTCTACTCGGGCTATTATTTATTTGCTGTATTCAATCAGTCCATCTCCCAGGCACGTCACTGTGGTGCCCTGCCATTTGTTGTTGATGCAAGTGACCTTCCAAGGAAAAATATAGTGCTTGTAGACACTTGCTGTATTTCGTACTGCCATTGCATAGTGCTGGGCCTTGATCGATGCTCTTCAACTCCACGCTGTGTGCCTGTAATGCCTTCTTTATCCTACATAGTGCAAGATGTACTGGGCATTGTGCCTCTATAATTGGGACTGGTCATGGAACTAAAACCTAAGAACCCCTGACTCATGCGGGAGGAGTGCACACACATAACCGCTTTTATTCATCACATTCCTTCCCACAGTAGGCATATCGGAGTACCAGCTATTAGACGACTCCGAATGCTGAAGGTCAGAAATAGCGTCAAAGCCCAACCCTTTATATAAATCATATGTCATTCGTACTTCCCGTCCTATTCGTCTGTGTGGGTGGCCGGCAAAAAGTGAGACATTGTTTGATCCTTATTTAGGTTCATAGTGATAATACCGAATAAAAAAATCTCGAAAACAAAAATCTCGAAAACAAAAGGCCGGAAAAAAAAATATCGAATTTTTTTTTTCAATGCGTTTTTTTTTCAAAATGGGGGGGTTCCCCCCAACCCCCCTTTTTTCATTTTTTTTTTATTTTACCCCTTTTTTTTACTTACCTGACCCCAAAAACATATATAAATAAATAAATAAAAAATTCGATATTTTTTTTTTCGAGATTTTTGTTTCGGGCTTTTTGTCATTCGAGATTTTGTTTTCGAGATTTTGACTGACCACCCGTTATTTATCACAGACATATTCATACCATTGTTCATAAATCTACTAACATTATTTTTATTTATATGTAACTGTCCATCTCCCCTTTATATGGCCACCCTATATAACAGACATACCTTCATACACTCTGACAACCACAACCAGTGTCACACAAAACAATATAATCATTGGTCTACCAAGAAAGTATAATGCAGAATTCCTAGAACGAATGACATTCAGTTTATCATTATTCCTTCATAACAGGGAGGTTTGATCACGTTGGTCAGGCACCCTTGCTTATCCCTGGAGGGGAGGAAAAAAAAGGTTACCAAGAAAGAGAGAGAGAGAAAAAAGAGTGTGTGTGAGAGAGAGAGAGAGAGAGAGAGAGAGAAGAAAAGGACAGAGAAAAAAGTGTGAAAGAGAGAAGAAAAAGAGTGAGAGAAAAAGACCCTTTTCCCAACAGGTCCGACAGGGTTGTAGACCTTAAAAAATTGAAAAATCATAAAAATTGAAAAAAATAAAACAACAATAAAAAAGGAAACAATAAAAGAAAGGAAAATCAGGGGTGTGCCACCCTGGCATGGATCCTTTACTAAATGTCTTCTTCATGAGTTATGTCCTTGATCTGTTAATTGAGCTCTGCAATGCACTTGTCTCAGGTGCTCTTCAGAATAGTGCATAGGTAATCTTTTCATGATCAGAACTTCATGCACCCCCTTTTACCGTGCACCACTGCCACACCTGTGTGCCTCCGTCCCGTCTCCTGGTCAATTGTTGATGACCCATTGTTAGGCAGAAACCTGTGCAGTTCCCTTTGGGAACACTGCAAAAGATTTAGGACTACAGGTGTTAGCAGTAAACCCACTTGGTAGCAGTCTGTAACACCCACATTTACCTGGTAGCTGTGGCTGAGCAGCCAGACTTCCCTCAAGAAGAGTTAGGCAGTATGCAAAGTATACACAATAGGCACTCAGACACAATAGAACAAGCAAACACTGACCAGAGCTTTGGTATCAAAGTATATCATTATTTATTTAAAAACACACTGTTTGAAACACTCCAGCACTCTTAATGTCAAACACTCTAAACACAGTTACTATTATAATATATACAACCCTTATTCCTTATCAGACAAGTCTTAGTTAACACCACTTATTTCCAGACAGAGGTGAGCGCTTAACTACAGCTGCCACTCCAATAAGTTCGTGAAGAAGGGAGGGAAAAAGACAGAATATGTGAAGATAGACCACTCTAAGATTTAGGAACACTTTTAGCAAGGCAGAAGAGCGAAAGTCACTTGTGAGTCAAAGTCCATAGGCTGGGCCCACTCTTAGAGAGAGCAGAGCACAAATGCTCCCAAGATCACATAGGTAGACTAGGCTTTGAAAGTCTTGGAGAGAGTTCGAAAAGAGTTTAGAGAGGCTCAGAAAAGTTTAGCCATGGTGTCCCAGGCTAGCCCAGGTTCAAAAGCCGGGGCTAAATCTACCCCGTACAGTCGGTGGAAAGGGAAGCCAGGCGGAACACGGTACCTTAAGTGGGAAGGATCCTCCAGCGGTGGTAGTTGTTCCTGGCAGCGGGTGCAAGTCTCGGCGTCGTCCAGAGGAAGAGAAGATCTCGACTTGGAGGAAAGATGAAGGTCGTTGCACTGCCAGGGAAGAAACCAGCCGCTGAGTTTTCCGGTTAAAGGTATTACCCTTTATTTTGCGGTTGTGGTAAAACGTGGTATTCCGGTTGCCGGGGTGCTTGGCACAGGCAAGGCGGCCACGAGATGTGTCCGGAAGGCGAAAAGACGGTGAAACTGGTTATCCCCACCAGTCAAAGGAAGAAGACTCTCCGGCGGGAGATCTCCTCTGTCGTTGGGAAAAGTGGTGAGACGGTTCAGCAGGGCTCCACCGGTGGTGTCGTCGTAGCAGGTCGGCTCAGCTTCTCCCTCATCGGATTCTTAGGTCCTGTTGCGACTTCTGAAGTTCCAGTCCCCAAAGCCCTGCTTTTATGCAGAAAAACCCAATTCACTCAGCCTAGCTGTCACTCAAACATGCTAAGTGGTGAGCCGGCCGGCTCACCACTTGGGCCAATCAGGACAGAGTGCGACTTGAGTTGCCTAGGCAACTCAGTCCAGGGTGCCTAAACCCCCGCCCACACCCCCTGTGGTACCCAGACAGAGTGGCACCACTTTTGGAGGCTTCTGTGGAGAAGCACGCCAAAAACTGGAACAAAGGGATCGACTTGGGTTGGAGTCACAGAAGCGAACACAAACGCCATTTTGGAACCAAGTTTCGGCAAAAAATACCAACCGGTGAATTTATATTAATTTAATAAACCAGCGGTATGTTCGAGGCTATATTAAAAAGTAGTAGCCTCGAACAAGGGGAAAATCCCATAGGAATATATTTGCGGTCGAATATAAAAAGTAGTATCCACTGCCACCAGCCAAAACTCGGTCGGGGGCGACTGGACAGTGCCCCCTCGAACAACAGTCCCCGGGGCAATCAAATTGCCCCGACCAGTACGTCCACAATATGATGGTTTGTACTGGTTCTGTTCACAATTTGAAGACTAGTAAAGCCAATGGTGACTTTACATGCCCTGGGAGACGCTAGTCAGTCCCAGGGTATGGAGTCTATGTTTGGGGGGTTGCTATGACACCCCTGGGTTACTGCACGGAGGGTGCTGTGTAACCTACATACCAAAAACACATGAAGTCCTATGGGGTAAAGGACCCCATAGCCCATAAAACACATACAAAGTCAAAGGAACACCTCAAATCATGTTTAAGAGTGGGAGAAAAAGAGTCTCACTCTTAGCAGGAGAAAAAAATAAACCCCAAAAATCCAGCAAAGCTGCTGGGGGACTCACTAGGTTTGGGAAATTAGCCTTTACCGAGAATTCTCCCTAAGGGACAGGAGGATTTAATCCACTTCTGGATGAATCTCATACCTCTAGTCAGTTACAAAAACCCTAGAGAGACCATCAGCATTTTGGTGGTGACACCCCGACTTATGTTCAGTGGTAGAGTCAAAGGTTTTCCTTTGTAAGCTATATGACTTACAAACCCTTTGAGGAACATTAGTCTTTTTAAAGTTATAGGGGATCTGGTTGACCAGTCCCTCAGAAGTTGGTACAACTTCTGAACCTGTGTTAGGCTTTTTTAAGGGGTCCTTATAAAGGATTCCCTTAGATCTAGAGTGGCCTCCAGAGGTCCTCACCACCTCTCTGTTGGGAGAAGGTTGGGTTTTAGGCCTCTTGGTTGGAGGGGATGGAGGTAAGCAAGGTACATGCTTCTGCTTCCTCTTAGATCTACCTTTACCTACTTTAGGAGTTTCCCCCTTAAGACTGGGAATTGGGTTGGAGTCATCTGTGGAAGGTCCAACAGTCTGAAGGTTTTTGGCCTTAGACTTTTCTTTTCTGGTTTTCCACCAACACTGAGAATTACCAGTTCTCTTAGGCCTAGTTAGGGTTCCAGTAGGTCTATCTACCTCTTCCTCAGAAGCAGGGGGAGTCACAGACTCTATAACTGGGGGAACAATGATGGAGCTTGGTTGGGGCTCCCATTTCCCTAACATTTTAGCCTGAAATTTGCCTGGGTCAGAGGTCAATTTACCAACACCAGAGCTTGGAGTGGGGTTCTCAGTAGAGGTTCCCACAGGCTTAGAGTGGTTCCTTAAAGTGGCGCCTCTAGCCAATTTGGTTTGGTTTTGGGTCTCCATACTGGGAGGCCTGGGGGTACTGGATACTACTACTACAGTTCTTCGATCATTCCCCAACAGGACTCTCCCAGGCACCTTAGTCTGAACACTGACAGGAATCAACACTGTCATGTCATTACACTGAATGAGGGCTGGTAGAATTGGAACCATTTGACAGGGCCTCCAGACATCTTAGTGGGAACTTTAGGTGCCTTAGCAACATCCTCAGGCCTGAAAAAGCTTTCATCCACTACTGTTCTGTAGGCCCCAGAGTCTCACCTGGCAGCTAGGTTTGGGAAATTAGCCTTTACAGAGAATTCTCCCTAACAGGGTGACGCGTACTGCTGCCGCCCTATCGGGTAGTATTTCTTTCCCATTTGCAGAGATAAGTTGCCCCAAATATAGTACCTCCTGTTTGCAGTATTGTAGCTTCCTTTTATCTGCCTTGTACCGTTTGTGAACCAGTAATTGCAATATAATCCCTCCTGCACTGCTGTTAATTTTGACTACATACCAGCAGATCATCCACATACTGTATGATCATGCTAGGCACATGAATATTTCCCAAATCGGCATTCAGCACTCTATTGAAAATACTGACTTTCACAGTACCCTTGAGGCAATCCTGTGTGCTCGAAGCACCATTAACCATGCGTAAACGCAGTGAGATATCTTGAATCAGGGTGGAGTGGGATTGAGAAGAATGCATTCTTCAGATCCACCACTGTGAAGTACGTTGCAGTATTGGGAATGCTACATAGAATCGTTGCAGGATTCAAAACTACCGGAAACTCCTTCTGCACCACGTCATTAAGAGACCGTAGAACCTGGATCATCCTCCTATTACCCCCTTTTGCTTTCTTGACGGGGTATATGGCCGTATTACACTGGGACGTGGATGGCACGACAATCCTGTGCTCTAATAGTGCCTGAATAGTGCCTTTTAGCCCTTCCTCCACTTCCCTTGACAACGGGTACTGCTGCTCCCTTAGGAGTACTGCTCCTGACTTCAACGTAATCTATACTGGGGTCACATCTCTCAGCAACCCAACATCATGCAGATTAACAGTCCATAATTGTGCTGGCACATATTGTATGTCCTCCTCATAAAATAAAGACAGGGTCACAACTGCTATCAGGGGGCACTATACCTTCCTATACTGCACCACGATATCACAGGGGAGGCAGATTTCCAAAATTATCTTCCCACTTTGCTCACTGTCCTCAAATAACTCCTCATCAGTCATTTCCTTCAATTGTACTGTCGGGTCTAGACATAGTACTGTGCGCCGCTCGCACTCATCCTCATATGTTCCAATCATGAATACTCTTTTGTCTGACACTACTAGACCTTGCAAATATAATGACAATATTGTCCTTGCCACCACCTCGGGTGGCATCATGGGTCGGAAAATAAAATCTGTGGGCACTCGCCAACATTTTGTTGCAATTTGAGACAGTACTTTTGCTAGTACCTTGATGCCATAGACAAATGTCCGGGACCACAGGAACTCCACAGACTACTGACTCCCTAGCCATTGCATTGATTACCATTGCTCGAGCTACACACATCCCCGGAGTGGAACACACTACCCTTTGATCTGTGAATGATATAGTTACATTTAGTTTACTGAGCAGATCCCTACCCAACAAGTTAACAGGTGAACTCTCTGAATATAACAAGGGGGCTCATACCACCTTTCCTCCCACTTTTATATTCAGCTGCTCAGTGTATGAAACCATAGAAATAGCCCCAGAGAATCTCTGCGTGTCAAGAGTTTTACCTGATAATGGAAAGTTCCTCTCCATAATGCATGAATTAGTTGCACCTGAGTCTACCATAAATATAAATAGTTTGTTTACTATTTTCGCCTCCACCAAGGGCTCCTCTTCAGGGTGTGCGGTTTTCAATAGTATTGGACACACAAGTGCTCTCTGTGGGCTGTCCTAATCAGAAATGTATTTGTCCCGGGGAACAAAAAAGGGCCACCCCCTGGCATCGTAACTCCTTTGAACGGGGCGCCTGTTCCCCCTGCTATCCTGTTAAACTGTGTTCCCTTACCCGGCTGCGGTTGTTGTCCACGTTGCCCTTGCCTGTCCGCCCCATGAGGGAACTGATTTTGACCCCCTCGACCAAATTGCGGGTGTCCCGTTCCTTGAGATCCTTGGAATCCCTGCCCTGGAGATGATGGTCCATAATTAAATCCCATCCCAGGCCTGTTCTTGCATTCCCTTGCGAAATACCCCCACCTCCAGCAATACCAGCACTGTGATGTTGGCAATCCTCCTCCCCGGGGGCCCATCCCCCCAAAGCCTCCTGCCCTTGCTCCTCTCCCTCCAAAGCCTCCTGCCCTTGCTCCACGAAATCCCCCTCTTCCTCTTGGCGCTCCTCCATACTGCCACTGTGGGTTGGGGTACTGTCCCCCCACCCCATTGTCCCTGTCCTCCTTCGGCCCATAGTGCCTCAATTGTGGCATTCACAATCTGTTGAGTATCTCCTGTCCTCTCCCCTTGAGCCAGTGTCGTCACCTGTGCTTGGACGACAACCTTATTTAGTTTCTTTTCCTTGAGTTATGCCTCGTCCGTTTGGGTGGTCTTCCTGTCCCGCTCTTTGATTCTCTTACAATGGTGGACTATTATACTTTATATCTCCGCCCACCCTTTGGCTTCAACTCCGACAATTTTATCTAGTGCCTTCTGGACCTCTTTTGGTAATCCTCTTTTTACTATAAAGTAGAACAATGGTACCGAATGGTCCCATTGCCCTCCTGTCTCAACTCTCCACATTTTCTGTAACTTAAGAATAAACCTAACTGGGTCATCATCATCACCAATTGTTCACTGCATTACAGAATGGAAGTCAGGGGTATCTAGGTACATCTTTTGTAGGGCATCCCATACCCTTGCCCTGAATTCATTAAAGGCTGCTCCATCATGTTCGTTATTTGCAAGAATTATCCCAGGGTACACAGCCTTTACCCATATGTCCCCAGCCTGGTCTTAACTATGGCGACCAGTAAACTCGTATGGTCTCCTAGTGCTAAGGCTGCCCCTGCTGTTTGTTTCTCATATTCATAGATCCATTTACTGGCTCCTGCTGTAAGCTGGGGTAGAGCTTTAATCAAAGGATGTGTGTCCATTTGAGGCCATTGCACATACTGCGTTATCCCTACTTCTTTATTTATAAGAGGCATCTGCTTGTCTATTTTGTTTTCAACACCTTTTTTGGTATTTTTCTGATCTTGTACTACCACTGTTAAATCTGGTCGAATTCCCAGTCTATTCCTATCCCCTTGCCTCTTGTGGCACTGATGGGTTTCTTGCCACCTCCTCTCGATCTTTCTTCCCCTGCCTCTTCATTATTTCTGCCATCTTGATCTTCCCGATAATTTTCCCTCGCTGGTTTGACTTCTTGTCCCAGAACCGTCCATACCCTCTCCTCATCTTTTTCGACACAAACATTTCTTATTGCTCCAGGGTTGAATCTAACCAAAAAAATCTCCTGACTTCCAATCAACTATTTTCTGCAGCGATACCCTTATTTCTGGTGGTACTTCTGCAGGTTCTTTTAAACTGACCAACCTTTCCTGCAAGGCTCATAACTCGTTGTCCATATCTGCTCGTGAACCTCCTGGGTACACTGATGCTATGGGCATGTCAGCGCTTGTGGATGGGTTATATGGAGGTACAGCAGCTCTTGACTTCCATTCCCCGAGTTACAGATCCTGATGATACTGTTGTCAAGAATTTCTCTACCACTGGAGGCTTATAGACTGGGTTCGTGTACCCTACTGCAGGTTTAGGCGTTACGGGGTATATCCCTTTATATTGGATCTCTTTTTTTAATCTTCCTGATCTTCCATATCCTCGAATAATCTCCAGAGATCTAAAATCTCTTTTTTTTGTGTAACTTCTTTCCCTTATATTTTGCTGCTAAAATGATGGACATTTCTAGCGTGTTTCTGTTATGGGAGCCTTGCTCTGGCCACAAGCAGGACACCCCCCCCTTCCTTTGTTTCCAACGCCCCTTGTCTATGATACTTTTCTATCCTGTCATAGTACAGTGGCAGGGCCATATGCATGTGTCTTATTGGTGTTTCCTCCCCCATACTTATATTGCGCACATCCTTTTTGCTTCACCTAGACCTTACTGCTATGGTGCGCATGCTGCTGCTTGTTACACAGGGATACAGATCAACCCTCTTCTTTCCCCCACCCCTTTTTTCCCACTTTGTTTTCACACACACACCGCAACTCATTCACCTTCCTTCTTTTTTACCACAAAAGACAGCACAAGAAAATTTACTAAAATAATTGACTAAAATCCAGGCCCATTCCTTATACTGAGCCACTAATTATGTTTTCCTTCTATCCTCATAGTACCACCTTCTCAGCTTTTTTATATGCTGAGGATCCCATTGCTTTTATCTGCGTGGCACTACCTTCTCAACCTATTATGGCTGAGGATCCATTACCTCCCAATCTTTATACAGTGAGGCTCCCTTTCTTCCGAGTCTTTACACGCTGAGGCTCCCTTTTTCATTATAAAAAGTAGAAAAACACAAGTACGTGACCATTTCAATACATAACCCAACTCCTATTCAATCTACACTTGATCACATCAGCGAAATCCTATCCAATCTATAACTTAACACATCACAAAAAGTCCTATCTAGTCTATTGTTGACCTGGTACTTCATCCATTCACACCTCACATACTGTAATACACACATGTCCCCTTCTTGTTATTGCTTACAAGAGCATACTTACATGTGCGTGTTCACGTGAGTTTCTCTGTTACAGGGTCCAGTAGCAGCCTGTCCTTCTCTTTGGAGCCACGCCGAGCTTCAAAGAGCAGAAAGGATTTCTATTAAAATGGTTCCTTCTAAAACCGCTCAGGTAACATGTGTTTTTTGATTTGGGGGACTGGTCGTGTAGGTGGGTGTGGCTCTTTTCTGGAGAAGTGGCCTGGAGCCTCCGCAAGGTTCGGGGAAAGCTGGGATCACGTCGTGATAGTCACCACTTGTGTGTCCCTAATTATGCTCACACCAGAATCAATACACCCCTCTAGGGAAATAAGGCAAAAGGCGATCTTGTAAGGATAACTAGTTTAATCTTACAAATGAGGATAGTAGCAAAGGAGTCTGCTGCCTGAACAGTCTTATTGTGTCCCTCTTCTGGTTTCTTCCTGCCAAAGTGGTTTCAAGCTGGGTTTTATATAGGTCCTGGCTTGCCATGGTGATGTCACTGGAGCTGGATCATGACTTTAGCCAAATCCGGCCTTTTTCCGTAATAGGGATGCTCCAAAGCCTTCTTTCTTTGTTGTCTGCCGTTTTGTCAGGGCATGTTGTTCTACATTTTGCTAGCTATGCAAAAACACACTGTAACTCATGGATTCCTCGATTTTGCGATCTATGCAAGAAAACATGCTGCATCTCTGCAGACTTTTACAAACCTTGAGGCCTAGCCCAAAGAAAACTAAACATTGTTATCTATGTGCAAACATTTTTCATTCATTCTATCCATATTTCATTCATCCTGCTCACGTGATCTGGGTCCTGTAGTTTCCTCCACAATTTAGACTTATAATTTCTCTCTCTAAATGCACTTTGCTGCACAAAACATGTGAGTCCTATTTTCAACCCACATGGACCCTTGACGGACAGTGGACACCTGGTGTGTCAGTTTGTGCTGGCCATAATGAAGAACACTACACACTTAAGCACCTGTGGTCTATTTAGATCCAACAGGCCCCATTCCTTCTGGGTAGGAGGGGGAGTTTGACTCCTCTACAGCACTAACTAAGCTTCTGAAATGCTTATGATCTGACAATAAAAATCTATCAACTAATAGTTAATTGCGCCTTATACATAGACAATAACTGTCTTCTTCAGTGCTCGCCTATATGTATGTGATTATGCTTGCATGAGAGAGCCTTCCAAGTGCCCCTCCTCCCCCCTAGTCCATTATAGTGCCTTAAGGATGTCTTTCCTAGCTCTAAAGCGCTTGGGGGTTCTGGAGGACCATGGTTCTTTTCCAACATCAGTCACCATACTACTTCTTGTCCCAGTCGTACTCACAGTCCTCGCCATGATTCTAGTCCTCATTCCAGTCCCTATTTTTTTGTCACAATCTTAGGTCTCGTCACCGTTGTTGTCCTAGTCCATATCACAGTTCTAGTCCTGATCATTCTCTGTTACAGTTCTAGTTCTCATTACAATCTTTGTGACAGTCCCAGTCCTCATCACTGTTCTGTCTCCTTTTCATAGTCCTTGTTCTCCCTACAGTCCCAGTCCTATAAATGTTCACATCACTATTCCTCCCCACAGTCCTAGGCCTCCCCACAGTCCTAGTCTTCCCCACCATCCTAGTCACATTCCTTGTTATCGTCACAGTCCTTGCCCTATGCACAGACTTAATCTCAGCCTTAACACATACGTCCCGTTCCCTTTGCTCCATCCTTTTTGGCTTCTCCCAACATGGGGATGGTACTGGAACCTTTGGCTGCAAAAAATGTAGCTTCCCCTTTAAATTTAGTATAGCGCACAGGGGCGCAGCTCTGGGCATTTGAACTCCCCACCCGCCCTGAAGGACCTGCCGTCCAGCTCCTAACTTCAGTCCTTTTTTACGCATGGACCTGTCGGACCTGGCAAATAGGTGCAGAGACTTTAAGTTTCCGCTTCCTCCCCGTTGTGTTATTTTTCAATCTTCTTCACCTTCCTTCGGTGCCACGCGTCCCCTAGGTCATGTCGGCTATAGAGAGATTCACGAGATATGCGTCCTGCGACCGTTTGTTCTCGGCCTTGGACCCCCATACACTCTTGGACTCTGCCTGGGGCCCAATCACTGTTGGGACGCTGCGTGTCACAACTGTCGGAATTAGCCCCTTGTTCCTCACTTGATCCTTCTTTGCTTGAAGAGGGAGATCCTTTTTTCTTCTCCTTCTTTCCTCCCTTCTTCTTTCTGGCGGTCTTTCTGTCCTTAAATCGATATCGCCTGTCACAGAGGGAAGCCACAATGCTTGCCTGGATGAACAGGCAGACTAGGGGCCCCTTCCCTGGTACGGCCGGGCTGGGGAAAAGCCAATGAAGGCAAAAGGTAAGCCCAGATACCTTTTAGGTGAGGAGCGCTATATAAATAATACAAACAAACAAAAACACCTGGAGTGTCGTATCGTAGATCCAATAGGTTTCTCCCAGTAAGATTCAGGAAGGAAGAACAAGCTTCTTACTTCTTGTATCCAAGAGATTGCCAGCAAGAAACAGACTAGGTGAATCCAGAGAGGACAGTAGAACCTAACAGGAGGAGATAAGGAAGGAGATGATCCAGAGAACTGAAGAATAAACCAGGAAACCAGGAAGATGAGAGGAACCACGGTAGGAGAAAGCCGTAGCAAAAACAGGAGGCAAGGGGAACAGGAAACAAGAGGCGATCGAGTGGAGCTCAGAGGGACAAGTAGAGAAACTGCACACTAGCGTCTCACCCGTAGGAAAGTCAGGGATTGAAACGCACTGCGCTGCGTTGGAAGAGAAATTCAGTCTGATGACGGCCATGATGGAAATGCCTAGAGCGCTACTGTACGTTCAGGCAGAAACGTGACAGCATGCTAATAGCGGAAAGACTATGGGCCTCATTACGACCCTGGCGGAGTGGGTTTACGCCAGCGTTATTCGCGGCGGACCCGTCCGCCCTACTACGAGTTCCCGTAGCGCCATGGAACGTTTTCCGCCTGGTTTTTCCGGGCGGAGAAATCCATGGCGCTACGGGACCTTGATGTTAATTACGCCACCGTATTTTACGGTGGCGCAATTAACGCCTTCCCCACTCCCATTATACCCTATGGGGCAAAAATGGGAATGGGGAAGGGTAAAATGGGGAATGGGGATTTACCGCCCCGCCAAGGTCGGCATGGGGCGGAAAATCCGCCAACCCCAATGGCGCTATCGGCAGCTTTCCGCCGTGCTCCGCGGTGCATTTAGCACCGAGATTTCCGCCAGGGTCGTAATGAGGCCCAATGTATTCCAAAGGCGCCACCGGTTAAGCGTTGTAACAGTACGCGGCTTTAAGTGCTCTCGGTCACTGGGCATTGAAAAATCGGTTGTCGTGTTGGAGGGAGATCTTCCACGCTTCTCCTCTAGGTCATCTTAGAGTTTGTCTCCAGGACCACATGTCAAGACAAGGAAGGTCCCCTTGTATAGTACAGCTCCTCAAGCAGAGACTCCTTCCCATGGTTTTCCACAGGCTAGGGTACCTTGGATTCATGTTCTGACAGGCCCCAGGCCCAGGCTGAGGGGCCCGGGGGCTCTTTTGGGTGATCTGTTGGCAGACCTGAGGCTGTCAAGGTTACCAACTCAGAAGCTGAGGGGCTCAGGAGCTCTACGGGGCAGTCCACAGTGGGCCAATAAAGTTCTTAGTCCTCATCTGCCCCAGAGGGGCAGGGGATCATCATGTTCTACCTCCAAGAGTCAGTCCTTAGCACGATCCAGTACAGTTACTGAGGGCGCACAGCCTACCAGAGCCTCCTCCGAGGTCGTGAGTTAGGGCGATTAGACTACCGGCCAGCAGGCTGAGGGCTCAGGGCCTTCCAGAGCGATCTCTGAAGTTGACGCTTCTGTTTCAGGCTCAAAGCCCAAGGTGAGTCCTGCCATGTCTGAGCCAGCACGTGTTACAGGGGCGTCGCACCTAGGGCATGGCGCAAGGCCCCAAATGGCAGATAAGCCATAGACCGGCTGTCATCTTGGATTCGGATCAGGGTTTTCCTGTGCTGTTGCCCTACTCATCGCGCCTTATGGCTACATGCTTCTAGCGCCTTGGTGCTTCGATCAGGTACGGAAGCTCAGCACCGTGGAGGGCCGGCCCCCTTGAGATCCAGCAGCTTGCGAGGACCACTTTTCGAGCACTTTCACTTCCTCATGCAGTCCCCGGAGATGACGGGGCTCCACAAGGATAAAGTCAAGGAGGTGATCCCGCAGGTCGTACCTCCTAGGTGACCAAAAAGATGTAGGATTTTTCAAGTTTCAAAAAGAATAATTTGCATAACAATGACATCACAGGAACATATAAAACATACATAGTTGGCACCATTGAAGCATTCTCAAATACACAACCCATCAAACAGCACAACATGGAAAGATGTTCAAATGTATAATTCTGAATGGTAAGTTAACACCAAATTCAATTACACAGAAGGTAATCACAGGTAGGCAACGTTTGCCACTGCTCTGTAGCCGCAGCCTGGGCAATACATATGTATTCCTGCAGTGCAAGTTGAACACTGAATGACATGGAGACTGATACCCCCCTCAGTCTGATAGGCAGATGCTGTTTGATGGTGTTACGCTCTGCCACTTGCCTTCACTGGTGGTTCACCCAAGGCCTGTTGCGGCCACAGGGCAGAGTCATGTAGCTGTCAGATCAGTGGATTGGTCTGAGCCCAATCAAAGTAATCACCTACCAGCCCACTGTACAGAAAGACGAATTAATGCGTTGCATGCGTTGTCCTGCAGCCTGCCTTAGTCACATGAATTTCCTGCCACTGTAAAAGCTGTAGGATCTGCCACCTAAATCTGTAGGCCATAGGACTGCTTAAAAAGCAGTAGCCTACTGCTTAAATCTGTATGGTTGGCAAGTACGTAGGCCTCCACGTCTGGCCCCATCACTGGATCTTCCAGTGCTGCCAGTGCCAGTCCCTCTCCGGTCCAGACCTTAGCGGTCATCCAGACCCTCCTCCTCCTCTACCACCAACCCCTCAGCAACCATTGCATCATTCTTTGGGTGCGGAGGGGACCCCGCTGGCACCTGTGTCCAGGGGTGTTGCTAGGTCTGGAAAAGACCCGGGGCTACGCTAATGTCGGAACTGTCGTGACTGGGGGCTAGCTAGCCTTTTGGTTGTATCTCCTGAGATTCTATCCGGGGCTACATCCAATTGTCAAGGGGCTATAGCCCCCTTAGCCCCCCCCTAGCAACGCCTCTGTCTGTGTCCGAGGGCCCGGACTCTCCTCAGTCTGTAAAAAGGGGGGGGCGATGATGACGACACCACCCAGGACGACGAACCCTCAGCATCTGTAAAGGCCTTTCATGACTGCCTTCAGGGTCTTGCAGAATTCTTGGTTGTCCCCGGTTGTCCCCCTGTCAGAGAATGCCCCCAGGAGTCGGGAGTGCTAGCAGAGGTTTTGGCAAAGCACACCACAAGCCGTTTAGGCATTCTGCTCCAGAAGAATGCCTTGCAGGTGGAAAGAAAAGTCTGGGAGAAGCCCAGGGCCAACGCCCAGATGAACAAGAAATTAGATAGCAGGTTCATGCTTTTGGATGGGGAGCCAGTCCTCCTGGCCTCCCATCCCCAGCCTCATTCTTCAGTGGTGGCTGCAACCTCGCTTTGTTCTCATCGTCTTCGTTGTCTTCCTCTGTGGTAGCCACCTCGATTTGTCTGTACAAGAATGCTACTGAGTTTTTTGGCAAACGATGCTACATTATCTCAGGCTGCATTTGCGGCAGCTAATGCAGACGCCCTACTAGTCGCGGCTAACCAGAAACTGTGTTGAGAAGTTATGGAGTTTGTGCCTGACCTCCTTCTGGAGAGACAAGCCTCCTTCAAGGCTGGTCTGGCGGATGCCTGAGTGATTGCGCAGGACCTCATGGAGTCTTCAGTCTCCCACATCGACACAGCCAGGAGAGGGCTTTGCGTGGGGATCGAGATGAGATGGATGGTGTGGATGCATGCCAATAAATTTTCATCTGATGTACAAGTGCGGATCCTGGATCTTCCCTTTGAGGGCTCAGACCTTTTTTATTTGTCCACGGATGACGAGTTGACAAAGAAGAAGACCTCTTCTGAACCGCCAAGACCTTGGCCATCCTGACTAAGCCAGGGCAGAAGTCCTTACCAGAGTCTCAGGGCAGAACCAACTTCAAACTCTGCATTTTCACTGGGTTCAAGGGGTTTCTGGACCGCAGTCCATGTAGGCCTTAGAGGTCGCCCAGTGACCACAGAAGAAAGCAGCAGAGGACTTTGTATGGTTTTTTCCGGTCCCCCTCCTCCGCTCCCGCCTCTGAGGCAAAGAAGCAGTGGGGTCACGGTTGGGGAACGCAGCTGGAAGCATTCTTTCAAGAGTCCTTGGGTGCAGTCTGTAGTCTGCACGGGCTTCAGTCTTCCTTTTCTTTTCCTCTACCATCCTCTTCTCCTCTATGTCTTATCGGGTCCCCGCCCTTTTACTAGAGATCCTTTCTCTTTTGGAGATGCAGGTAGTGGAACTGCTTCCTCAGTCAGACAGGAGCTCCGGCTTCTACTCCAGGATTTTTGCGGTACCCAAACACAACCAGTTTGGCCTGAGGGTAGTCCTAGATCTGTCATTTCTCAACCTGTCTTTACCGCTCAGACGCTTCAAGATGATTATTCCTACACACAGCAGAATCTCTGTGTGTAGGGGACTGGATGTGTTTCCTAGACCGCAAGGAAGCATACCTTCACACTGGAGGGCCACCACTTGTACCCTTACCTGGATGACTGGCTGGTCAGGGCCAGCTCGCCCGAGGGGGCTGTGCACTCCTGCCAGCCGCTGGAAGTCTTTCTTCACCAGCTGGGCTTTTCCCTCAACAGACAGAAGTTGCAGGTGGCTCCCTCCCAGGATTTGGTCTTCCTTTGGGTGTGCTGGGACACGACTGAGCAGCAGGTGTTCCCCACTCCTGAGAAGCTCCTTTCCCTCTGCACGGCGATAGGGCACTTTCTGGCCAACTCGACCACTTCAGCATGTTGGTTCCAGCACAACCTGGGGCTGATGGCTTCATGTGTGCTCAGGGTGCAGCAGGCCCGCCTCAAGATGAGACGCCTTCAGCTCCTCCTGGCGTCAATTGTGACCAGAAGATGGGATACCAGTCGGGCAGGATCTCAATAACCCCGCTCCTTCCGGATCTTCACTGGTGGTTGATGGACGGCAGTGTGTCAGTGGGTGTCATGAATCGCAGGGTGCGCCCCTTTTGGGCCTCATGGTCCCTGTCACAACGGGCTTATACACATTAATACCTCCAATATGGCCATCCAACGCATTCCCTTATCGCTCCATGCGTTGGACGTAACCTTTCTCTATTTCTAGACCACACCTTCCGCGGCTCCGCGTGTCTCAATGCTATTGCGAAGTAGCGACCAGACGTGTGCTCCGTAGCTCGCGGTTCTTCTCCTTTCCACACCGCTTTCCCTTCCTTGAACTCCCTGTTCTTCTTCCTCCTGGATTCTAGTTCTAGCGAACTTACCTTGCCTCCTGGATTCCTGGATTCGGCCTCCTGGAAAACTGAACGCATTCTGGATTCGGCAGAGACACGGGCCGGCTTCTTCAAAACCCGTTCCATCCGAAAGAAGGCAGCATCCAAGGACGCCGGTAAAGAACGGATTCAGGTGAGAAGGGGGGAACTCCTTGACAGTGGGAGCCCCCTTTACCCAGTCAGAGCCCATTCTGGTGGTGATAACCGATTCCTCGCTTTCGGGCTAGGGGGCTACTCTGGAGAGCTCCTGCATATCAATCTACTCAAGCTTAGGGCAGTGGGCCCAGTGCTCAAGACTTTTCTGTCCCTCATGAGGCACAAGGCTGTTCTGGTCAGGACAGACAACTGTATGATAAAATTTTACCTGAACAAGCAGGGTGGCACCAGGTTCCCACTCCTGTGCATGGAGGCAGTATTGATCTGAGAGTGAGCCCTGATAGAGGGGATTTGGATTTCAGCAGTCCACCTCCCGGGAGACAGCAATGCAGAAGCGGACCTGCTGACCCGCTTGGGGTTCAACACATACCAGTGGAAGTTATACATCCACTCCTTGTTGCCCCTGTTCCAGCACTGGGGGTTTCCGGATCTGGACCTATGCGCATCTCATCTGAATTCCAAGTGCCCCTGGTTTGCTTCATGGCCAGGACGGGTTCAGGGGTCTCTGGGAGACGCCTTCCAGATCTGATGGCACGGCCGCAGGTGTTTTGCATTTCCTCCTCCCCCATTGCTCCAGCGGACCGTCTGCAAATTCCAGGTGTCAGTGGGGTTCAGCCTTATCCTCATTGCCCCTCTATTGGCCTTCGAGGGCTTGGTTCTTGCTGCAGTTGTGCGTGCTTCCAGGGGCTTGTCTGTCTACCAATCCCCCAGCAGGGGCTTCCAGAAGCAGGAGGGCGGGGCAGTGATGCATCCGGACCCAGCCAGGCTAGCCCTAGCGGCTTGGTTGCTGAACAGCTGAGACTACAGCATGCTCAATTTTCGGGTGACATTTGGGACATCACACAGGAGGCCAGGAGGCCGTCTACTCGATCCCAGTATAAGAGCAAGCGGACAAGGTTTTGCAACTGGGCTCAAGACAAGTGGCTGGGTCCCATCACCTGCTTGTTGAACGACATGCTGGCGTTCTCTGCATATCAGACTCATTTTGGTGGGCAGGTGGATACCTGCTGCACTTATTTGGCGGCAATTGGGGCCTACAAGAATTCTCCACAGCACTTTTTTTCAGCAGTCAACCCGGTGGTTAAGGCCCACCTCTATGGGTTGTCCAGACCTTTTCTTCCGGTGCATAGGACGCATCCGGTCTGGGACCTCAGTGGGGTTATTGCAGCCTTGCAGCACAAACCCTTTGAGCCGATGGCCTCAGTGGACATCCGGCTGGTGACACTAGAGAGAGTGCTGTTGGTGGCCCTCACCTCTGCGCAGGGTCAGCGAGCTGCAGGCGTTGTCATCATGCAAGTCCTTCTTCACGTTTCATAACGACAAGGTCATCATGCGCACGCATCCACACTTTTTGCCCAAGGTGTTCTATTGTTTCCATTTGAATCAGGACATCTACCTGTCGGTGTTCTTCCCAAACCCTCAGAAGGAGGCTGAAAGGGCTCTACATTTCTTGGACCTCAAGGGAGTCCTCAAGTTCTATCACTCTCTGACGAAATTCTTCAGGAAGTCTGAGCCATTGTTCATCACTTTAGGGTGCTTGTCCCCCACCTCTCAGGCTTCCAAAGCATCTATCGCCCGTTGTATGGTCCAGGCCATTTCAGAGGCATATACGGCCATGGGCAAACCAGTTCTGGAGGAGATTCATGCCCGTCTGGTCACAGCTAAGGCCACAACTGTCTCATTTCAGGGACCTGCTTCTTGGGCTGTCATCAGCAAGGTGGATACTTGGGCCACTCCGCCAGCCTTCTGTAAGCACTGTTCCCTGGATACCAGCTCCAGGTGCAATGCTGAGTTCGGTCAGGCGGTTCTGAAGAGCCTGTTTGCTTCCTCTTAGATATGAGGCAGTTTTTCACAGCTCAACCTTATGCTCATGTTTGGTGGAATCACCCACAAGGATGGAGGAAAAGGGGGCAGGACGTATGAGTATTTAAAGTTACTCACTGTAGTACTCCTAGTCCATAGTCCCCTTTCCTCCATACGTCCCACCACCTTCCCCTGCTTGTTGCCAGGGGCTAATATATTCAGAATAGCCAGGTATTTAAGCATCTGATGTGCTAAAAGGAGGCTGAGGTGAGGCGCTGGAGGGTAGGGCCTTGGGCAGGGGGGTGTTGACATGCCTGGGGACGGGCCCCTGCGCGCTATACCAAATTTAGAGGGGATGCTCAGTTTTTCGCTGGCAAATGTTCCAGTACCATCACCATGTTGGGGACACCCAAATGGATGGAGGAAAGGGGACTATGAGTATTGTAGTCACTACAGTGAGTAAGTTTAATTTATAGTCCTTGTCCTGGACGCAGTCCCAGTCCTGTTCACAATGCTAGTCCTCTCACTCGTCTGAGCACTAGTCCTTGTCACAGTCCTATTTGTTGTCCTAGCACAGTCATGATCATAGTCCTAGTCACAATCTTAGTCCTTATTACAGTCCCAGTCTTAGTCCTCATCGTAGTCCTAGTCCTTGCCGCAGTACCATTCCTCGCCACATTCGTAGTCCTAGTCACAGTCTTAGTGCTCAACACAGTCACAGTCTTAGTGCTTGTCACAGTCCTAATCCTTGTCACTGTCTTCGTCACACTGTGTCACAATCAAAGACCTTGTCACAATCATAGACCTTGATACAATCCATCTTTGTCACACTCACGATCCTTGTCATTCTCATAGTAGGTCCTAGTCGTCCCAGTCCTAGTCCTCCTCACAGTCCTTGTCCTCATCACAATCCTAGTCAGTCAAAGTTCCTATTTATTCAGATTTAAACAGCAATAAAAATACATTGTGCCCTTACACAATATAAACAAGATTAGAGAATATAGAAATTCCAGTTAGATGCTATCAGAACATGTTGATAATAAATGATAACTATTCATTAAATAAAATACAAAACAGTACATACATAAATATTTAAAATGTGTTTGCAAATTTAGCTCTGATTTTTAATGCTGCCTTGACAAAGTATTAGTTTATGCAGGCATTGGTATGTCAAAAGCTAGCATCTTCCTTTCAGCATCCCTGAAGCCTGCCGGGTCCAAAGAACTCAGTAAACCTGAAAGCTGCTTTCTTCTTGCGACGTAGTATGACAGGCAAAACTAAACATGGCTCTAGAATCCCTGTAAAAGTTTAATAAATTGCTCAATCTTTGGTTTACCATAGATGCTGGTGCCCACCTGAATGCTATGTAGTTTAGTGACAACAACTTCAGACCCAATCGTGTAGCTAATATTCTATTCACTAGGCATTGGTATAGTATCTAGATAAAAAAAATTAACAAGATTATCCATCATATCATAGTATTCTATGAGGGACTACTTGGTTGAGTTAAATACCCAACTGTCCCTGATCTTATGGGTAAATGCAGCCTTCTTGATACTAGCTCTGGATGGCTGAACAATTTGGTCAGGAAGTGTAACCAAGGCCTCTTTTCGATAATTAAATAATCTTGAATTCTTACTTAGGAGCCAGGACATTTTATGAGCTGAATAATTTTACCATAGCTCTTTAACTAAATCGCTCAAGAGGAAATCTCATTTAGATGACCAAATCTTTACCCATAATTGAACTGTAGAGAATATTGGTCTCCAGAAGTACCATTAGATTATTAGAGGATTTGGGAGCCTCTGAAAGCTGTTTGATAACTCCATTACATTTTCCACTTGATTTAAGTGATCATTGCAATTAGGCCCAGAGACTTCATAGGCATATATTGCTTAGCAAACTGCTTTGGCATTATACACTGATACAGCTGTCCTAAATGAAGAGTATCAAAGTTACTTAAATAAAGCATGTCACAATCCTAATGACATGTTTAGTTCTAGTTATAGTGCTAGTCCTATGTGCACAACCTCAGTCCTACTCAAAGACCTAGTCCTCGTCACTGTGCTAGTTCTCACTACATTTATAGTCCTAGTCAAAGTATTAATCTTCATCACAGCCCTACTTCTAGTCCGCCTCACAGTCCTATTAGTCATAACAGTTGTAGACCTTCTTACAGCACTAGTCCTTGTCACTGTCCCATTGACAGACCTTGCCGTCATCACATTTCAAGTCCTTGTTGTACTCTGTGAGAAACTAATGGTGGCAACAGTAAAGACAGACACAAGTGATCAGTTCAAGGGTGTTTATGACTGTATGCAGGTTGGAAAAATGCCTAATCTAAACCTAAATCTAAGATAGGAGTAAGTGTTGACCATCAAATGAAAATAAGGCAGTCCTAGTGGTGCTGTGTCAAATAAAAAGGGACTATACTAAGATTCCTTTTGCCAAACCTTACAACTAATACGAAAAAGGGTGTGGGATGGTTTTCAAGAAAAGAAAGGAGTGTTCTCAAATAATATGTCAGGATGCAGTAGCTTTGTTCTTCTTTCCCCACGTTTTGAGCATGGGGTAAGGCAGGATCATGGATGTTAGGCAGAATCCACTGCAGTTCCCTTGGGGAGCAGTACAGCAGATTAAGACTACAGGTATATGCAATAAATCCCCTTTGGTATCCGTCTGTACCACAAAGATTTAGTTGGTAGCTGTGGCTGAGCAGTCAGACTTATCTCAAAAGGGAGAGGAGCAGTATTCAGGGTTTACGCATTAGGACTACAGTACTATGGTACAAGGAAACACTGACCAAAGCTTTGTATTAAAAAGAATATATATATATTTATTTTACACACTTCTAGTTCAACACATAAATCACAATTATCAAAGCAAGTTAAAACAGTCAAGACAGGTATACACAACTCCCTATTTAAATTATAGACAAGTTTGAGCCAGAGTGAAAACTGAGCAAAATGGCACAGGGCCAAACGAGCAAAAATGGCACTCTAGTAATTTCTTAAGAGGGAGGGAAAGAACAAGTTATACAGAGATAACCTCTTAAACACACAAGCAACACTTCCCAAGTGGATTGAGAACAAGTTAGGCAAGGTAGTACTTCAGCAATAGCAATACTTAGGTGAAAACCGAGCAAAATGGCACTTCAACAATACTTAAGAGGGAAGGAAGAGTGGTTATAAGAGTTTTTGGTGCACCAACACAAGTGAGGATGAAAAGCAATCTTGTGAAGGCAGTTGTAACAGATGTAGCCCAAAGTCAATAGGCCTGTGCCAGAGTTAGTGGTACAGGGCAATGTGCCCAGGATCAAACTGTTCTAGTAGCTGCATTCAAGTCTTTGGTTTAACGATTCAAAAGGACGGTGCAGAAAGTAAAAGATAATGTTAGTCGATAGGGGCGGACAACCCAGGAGGTAGGTAAAGGATTTCAAACACCTTTAGCAGTACCCCTCAAAACGGGAGGCCTGGCGGAACAATGTACCTGAAAATGTGGAAGCGGCTCCTGCGGTGGCGGTGGTTCATGGCAGTTCCTGCAGTTCGTGTTGTCCAGCAGAGGAAGAGAGGCTATCGTCGTGGAGGAAGGTTCGAGTCACTGCACTGCCCAGGGAAGAGGCCAGCCGCAGTGATGCCGAAACAGATTAAAAGGTACGCTCCTTTAAATCGCGGTCATGGTGGACGGGTGCCTGGCTATCCACTCTCCGAGTGCAGGGCACTGGTGATTCGACCAAGGCAGGTCCTGGAAGGCGATTGACAAACTGGTTGGCCCCACCAGCTCAAGGGAAGAAGACTCTTGCAGGTGAAGATCTTCTCAAGTCGTTGGAGAAAAGTGGTGAGGATCTGGAGCAGGGCTTCACCAGTGGTTCAGTTGTTGCAGATGTCTTCAGCTTCTCTCCTCTTCGGTTTCTTAGTTCCAGTGGCGACGTCTTGCTCTTCCAGTCCACAGGTCCCTGCTTTTATACAAAAAATCCCCCATTCATACAGCCTAGCTGTCACTCACAAAGTGGAGTTGTCATCCTGGCGGGAGACCCTCTAGCCTATCAGGGCAAAGTGCGACTTGGGTTGCTTATGCAACCCTGTCCAGGGTGCTTACTCCCCCTCCCACACAATGGGTCTACCCCAGACTCAGTGGCGCCGAAAGGAGGGCTTCTTGGCAGAAGCCCGCCAAAAGGACGAACAAAGGATCCCCGACCTGAGTTAGGATTTCAGAGAAAGACACGAGAAAGAAATATTATTAAAGTTCTGGCAAAAAAACCCTACTGAATTAAAGTTTATAAAAATATAAACCGGTGGTTCGTTAGAGGCTGTCAGTAAAAGTGGTAGCCTCGAACAATGGGAAAATCCCATAGGAAAATATTTGCCTTCTAATATTTATGGTAGTAACCACTGCCACCAGCCAGAAACTTTTGAGAGAGGGACTGTACGGTACCCTCTCGAAAATGAACACAAGGGAAAAATTGTTAACCCTTTCCAGTACTCCCATTGTAGGATGGTTTGTACTGGTTTAATTCATAACTATTGACTAGTAAAGTCAATGGGGACTTTACATGCCCTGGGAGACAGTAGTCAGTCCGAGGGTATGGAGTCTATGTTTGGGGGTCACTATGACACCCCTGTGTTTCTGCACTGAGGGTGCTGTGTAACACACATGTATAAAGATGGTTCCAATGAGGGTGAGAAAAACCCCATACACATTAAACACAAAAATAGCCTAGAACACACATCAGCAATCTGTCTAAGAGTGGGAAAAAGAGTCTCACTCTTAGCAGGAGAGAAAAACAAACCCTTAAAATCCAGCAAAGCTGCTGGGGGACTCTATAGGTAAGGGAAATTAGCCATAGAATGAGAATTCTCCCCAACAATGGAGCACAGCACACACTTGAGCTTCCCCAGCACGAGTCGACAGTTCTGTTCCAGTTTATCAGGAGACTCAATGGCCAAGTCTCGTTTCTCTTGAAAGTCTCTTGCCTTCGAGGACCTGACGTGTTCAAAAACAAAACTAAAGTTTCTTGAACAAATGAAAGTTTGTTTCCTGGTTTTACTTCGGGTCCTCCTCTTCCGGGCGCTGACCCCTGTTCCTCCTGGTGTTGGGTGATTGCTTTTCACCCTTTAGATCTCCCTATTTTGTGCTTGGATCCTAAAACAGTTCCTTTCAATATCAAGGCCTTCGGTGGTTGGTTTCCTGATCCAGAGGGCCTGATGGGGTTACCATACGAAAAACTAGCTAACGAACACAAAGTTTGGCTTTGGTGTTAGTCCGTTCTCTGGTGTGTCGTGCAAAAGTGTTTGTGTCGGAAAAGGGGGGCGGGGGCAATGGTTTTGAATGTCCTACGTGATAGGATGGGAAAAGATATTGAAGGAACGGTGATACCGCGTCTCACATGTCGGTGTCGCACTCCCGCTCCGCTAGTACCCCTCATCTAGGTGATCCTCCCTCACTGGTCCACCCCCAGGAACTGGTTACAATAGCGATGGCTGTGTCCTGGGCACCTGGATGATAGATCCCCTGGGACTAGCTAGGGAGACACCTTCATGTTTCTCAAATATCCTTCCTGTATGCGAGGTGGATATGCCTGTTCTTTGGTCAGTTTCAGTGGTCAAGCCCGGGCAGAGAACATGGATGAGAGATGTCCATGGACTCTCGCATATTCCGCTGATCGGTTTTATTAGATAAGGGTAAAGTGGTTTTATCGTTTTCTCGACAGTAACCTATGAACTGTTTTTTTTTTTTTATTTATTTGGATTTATAAAGCGCCTAGCGGCCCAGGGGCATCTTGGCGCCGTTACAATATATTCACTTAGATACAATTTAAGACAGATACTTCAGAGGCAGAATTGCAAGTTCAAAGGCAGTGTTGTAGAGGTGTTCCGTGGTTACAGAGGAGCAACCTTAGACCAACAGGTACAATGTTAGTTGAATAGCTTGGTTTTTAGTGCCTTTCTGAATGCTATGAGAGAGTCTTTGTTTCTTAGGCAGAGTGGGAGGGCGTTCCAGGCTTTTGGGGCTACCACTTCGAAGCTGGTGCAGCCAGCTTTGACTCTATTCAATGCCGGGACTGAGAGTAGGGGAGAGTATTGGTCTTTGGATGGGTACTTGATGTATTCTTTCAGCTAGGTAGGATGGGGCAGTCTGAGAGAGGCATCTGTGTGTAATCGTGAGGGCCTTGAATACTATGCGCTCTTTAACTGGGAGACAATGGGCATCTTTTCTCGCTTGAGAGATGTGCTCCCTCCTAGGGATACTTAGGGCCGGTCTGAGGGCGTTGTTTTGTGTAGTTTGTTGATGTTATTGGCAGATGCACCTAGGAGTAGGATGTTACAGTAGTCCAACTTTCCGCCATCGGTAGCCCTTGCAATGTTAAGACAGTTTTTTGTGGATAGATGAGGTTTCAATGCATTTATTATTTTTGCCGTGAGAGCAGCAGATGATGAAATGGCACTGACTTGTCTTTCCATTGATAAGGTGGAGTCCAAGTATACTCCAAGGGTGTTTACTGCCGCAGAGTCTGTAATAACAGGGTTCTCAATACTGAAGGAGCTGTAATTGTTGTCTAGTATTTTCAGGTACTCCTTGGGGCCTACCAGTAGGATTTCTGTTTTCTCCCTGTTTAGACATAGGCTGTTGGCTGCCATCCAGGCCTGGATGCGAGCATATGTCTTCTGGAGAGTGTTGAGGTCTTGCTCATAGTCACCTGTTAGTGAGAGAAGAATTTGTGTGCCGTCTGCATAGTTGGTAAGGGCTATGCCGAACTCTTCTAGGTCACAGGGGAAGAGTGAAGAGATTATAGAGAGTGGGGCAGGATCCTTGTGGGACTCCACATCCTATGGGGGATGGAGTGGCTGATGCCTGATCAGAAAAAACCCTCATGGCTCGGCCCCCCAAGAAGGATGTAATCCAGGTGGTTGCTTCTCAGGAGAAATGTGCGGTGTTCGAGAGGTGTTTACACAGGAACTTGTGGTCTACCAAGTCAAAGGCCTCTGAGAGATCCAGGAGTAGGAGTGGTGAGGATTTACCCTTGTCCATGGCTTCAAATAGCTGATTCTTTAGATCAAGCAGGGCTGATTCTGTGCTGTGTTGAGGACGGAAGCCCGATTGTCTTTTGCCAAGGAGGTTATGAACTTCCAGGTAGGACTGGTTCTGCAGATAAGTAGCCTTGTCAAGAATTTTCAGCAAGAACAGAACGGTTGTGATTGGACGGTAGTTGTTTGGGGCATCTAGGTCAAGGGTAGTTTTTTTAGCAATGGCCAAACCCAGGCTTCCTTGATGGAGGTTGGGACGGTACTCGTTGCGCGAAAGAGGCATTAATAAAATTGGTGACGAATGGGGCCAGAACTGCCGCACAGTCTTTAACTAGACTGCCTGGACATATGTCGCCTTTACACAACGATTGTTTAATATGCTTCATGATCAGTAGGACTTCAGGTATTGTTTCTTCCCTAAAGGCAAAGGGCATAGGAGTGTTTATGCCATGTGAGCCATCTGAGGCCGGCACTGTGGCAGAAGCCTTGATATGGGTGAGGCGAGTTGTCGAATTGTGTCTTGATTTTTTTCTGGAGTGTTTTAATTTTGCTTAACATGGCATGTTGGATGTTGTTACACCATGTTTCGTTTTTCTCGGTTGCTTGTGTGGAGGTGGGGGGGATAGTGAGCTCATTGTAAATGGCGAGCAACTCTTTGGATTGAGAGTTAGCTTTCTCAATTCTGGTGTTGTAGGCAGCCGCTTTGGCTGTTGAAATAGCTTTTTTGTATTGTTTTGCAGCTGCCAAGTAGGTATCTCGTGTGGGTGTAGAGGAGTTTGTTTGCCATATGGTCAGTGCTGCCCATTTGGCTGTTCGTATGTCTAAACGTTCTTGAGTGAACCATGAGTTAGCATGAAGTGTATGCTTGGCTCGTTTCTTTTTAAGTGGGGCTACCGCGTCTACTACCTCTTTAAGTGTGGCATTCTAGAGCTCTACTAATTCTGTGGGGTTGTTTGATGTGGGATGAGCTAGAGCTGAGGTTTCAATGAGATGGAGAATCCTGTCCATTGTGAGTAATTTTTTGGACCTAGCCATGGTACCTGGCACAGGTGGGCTAGTATTACCTACTATTTTAGATGGTATAAGAAAGTGCAGTAGGTGTTGGTCCATCCAGGGGCATGGAGTGTTGGAGCTGATGTCAGCAGCACAATTGTGATCCGCTATCCAGTCTAATATGCAATCTTTGGTGTGGGTCGGACTGTTGACTAGTGGGCTAAAGCCTAGATCTAAGAGGGCTTTGGCAAGGGCTTTACCTTTCTTGTCTTTGGGGTCTTTGAAGCCAAGATTTAGGTCTCCTAGCAGGATGCCTCTTGTATTAGTTTTGAGGTTGTCGTTTAGGATGTGTGTGATGTTGGATTGGAAATCGAGAGGTGCGGCCTGGAGGGCAGTAGACAATATGTAGAGTTACGGTGTCGTTTGGTGAGAGGGATATTTTTACTGATAGAGTGTCAAAGTTGTCTGCCTTAATGATTTTTATTTGCCTAGAGTTGATGGTTTCTTTGAGAATTAGGGCAACACCTCCTCCTCAGAAAGACAGGTTTCTGGGAGATGGGAAACAGAGTGTGACTTCATCGGCAGGTGTGGTTGAAAGCCACAGACTTTTGTCAGGATGTTCATGCGATGGTGCTGGACATGCCCTTCGACGCGGAAAATATGTTCGGGTAGGCGGTCGATGAATCCCTTCAAGCCATAAAGACAGATACAGAGACGGCACGTTCCCTTGGCACTCTTCAACAGCATCCCTTGTCTTGTTTTAGCTCCTGCAGCGGTAGATAGAGCAGATCAGCCAAGGGATTCTCCACATCATACAGACAACCTCCACGATCCTCCAGGCAGGAAGCTTAGAGTTCGCTCCCAGGCCTATGGTAGCGGAGGTCAGCGTCGTTGTCGCCCGGAGGACAGGATAGGGCGCCGGCACCTAAGCAAGCCTGAACCAGCCGGACGTCGGTCCTCCACTTGTGCACCCCGGTGGGAGTCCGGTTGTTAGGGAGAATTCTCCTTCCAGGGCTAATTTCCCTCACCTAGTGAGTCCCCCAGCAGCTTTGCTGGATTTCTGGAGTTTATTTTTTCCACCTGGTAAGAGTGTACATCCTTTTTTCACTCTTACATGTGTTTTGGCCTATGTGAATTACTCATTGTGTGATCTTGGGCACTGGAGCACAGTACTCCAGGTGCCCCTGTTCTTGTATGGGTTACACAGCACCTTCAGTGTAGTAACCCAGGGTTGTCTTTAACACTTCCCTCCGACTCTATTTTGCTGGGGCTGACTACTGTCCCCCAGAGAAAGGTAAAGTTGCCATTTACATAGTCACTTTTACCACAGACCCAGTACACCCCATCTTACATGGAGTACTGGAAAGGGCTAATCTGTGCCCCTTTTTTGTCTGTACCTCCCTGAGCATTGTTTCGCTCTTTTAACATTCAGACTTGGCTGGTGGCAGTGGTATCTACCCTATCTTTTCTACCGCGATTATACTAGATAAACGTGGTAATGCTTTTGGCTATTCTAGCAGCCTTAAGCATAAACCCACTTGACCAAATCGTCTTTCTTTTGGCTCCGGCTGGGTTTATTCACCATTTCTTTTTGTTAAAGTCCTTCTTGTGTTTTACTTTGCACGGCAAACCAGGTTTGCCTTCTTTGTTCACCGTCTTTTGGCGGGCTTCTGCAGAGAAGCCCTCCTCTTGGCGCCTGGGTGTCTAGGTAGACTGAATGTGAGGAAGGGGTGTATTCACCCCCTGCACAGGGTATCCTAGGAAACCCAAGTCGCACTTTGCCATGATTGGCTGAGGTGGTTTTCCAGGCTGGACAACCCCCCTGCTGCATGATTGACAGCCAGGCTGTGTGAATGGGGGTTTTGCGCATAAAAGGCAGGTCTCTTTGGCTAGAAGTCAGAGTCGCCACTGGAACTACAAGGAACCGAAGAGAAGCAGAGAGAACGACGGCTGCTGCAACTACCCCGTCCCAGTGAAGCCCTGCTGCAGTCCTGAGCTATCTACCCTTCAACGACTAAGAGAAGATCCAGTCCGGAGTCTTCTTCCCGTGAGCCTGGTGGGGATAACCAGCTCATCTTCTTCAGCCAGAGGTCGCCGTTGTGGTCGAAATCGCTGCACACTGCTGGAGTGATCCGGAAAGCCACTTGCTGAGCCTCTCCTGTTTTTAAGGAGCACACGTTTTCGTTGTCGCTGCTGCCGGCTTCATCCCTGTGTGGTGCAGACCCCCTTCAGACATCCTCCTTCACAACGAAGCTCCAGGAATCGTGGGTCTGCAGGAAACCAACTTGAACAACTGCCAGGGCACCAGCTGCACCATTGGAATAAGGTACTGTGTTCTGCTTGAGGAAACTGGGTGAATCTCTTTTCTTCATCTTCAAGGCTTACCCTTGTCTTCCCTCCTTCTTATAGGTTTTGCTTCCGAACATTGACAAAATCAAAGTACTCTTGTCTATGTTGAATCGTGAACTGTCAGACTGTCACCTACTCCTGGCTCTGACCCTTTGACTTTTGAACTCCTGTTTGAGTGTTTCTCGATTCTGTCTGCCTAACCAAAATATTGCCTGTGATTTTTGTCTCCAACTCCCTCTGGGTATTTCAGGTGCTAAGTGTGTTTTTTGCCCCGGTAGCATTTCATGCCACGGATACGCGTTTATTTAGTAGACCGAACTGTCAAAAAGTGATCACAACCGTATTCGCGGTATCGTGTTTTGTTGATAACACCGGTTCATTCAAACACAGGGTACTTACCTTGAGACATACTGTACAAAGTGAATTGGTTAATTATAGTGCATTTAACGTGTGGTTTTATTTAAAGTTTAATAGAAGTGAATCTCTGCTACTGCTCATATACTCTTGAGATAAGCCTGGCTGCTCCTCCACTGCTACCACTCTGACATAGTAGTACAGGCTTGTACCAAAGGTAAACTTGTATTGCCACCTGTAGTCTTAATTGTGTGTAGTGGTCCCTAAGGGCACTGCACGGAATTCTGCCTAACACCGGCTGACAAGGTTTGTCAGCGAGTGAAGAAAGATCACTGACAGATGGGTGCTGGACGGTCTCGCCCAGGGACACACCTTGGAGTTCCAACGCAGGTGCCCATGTATTGCAACGGTTTCCTGTCAGGAGCTTCACATCCCTTAGCTCCTGGAAGAAGTGCGAGCCATGCTACGGAATGAGGTGAAAGAGCTCATTCCCCAACGACTCTGGGGCTCCAGAGTCTATTCCAGATACGTTCTGGTAAGAATGAAGACAGGGGGTTGGAGACCCATACTGGAACTGCGCTAACAAGTACCTAAAGTCCCAAAAATTCAGGATGGTCACGTTGCAGCATGTGCTCGGCCAACTGGAGTAAGGGGATTTCTTGACGTTGCCGGGCCTAGAGGACGTGTACTTCTATGTGCCCATCCACAGGAAAAATCGAATGTTTCTACGGTTTGTGGTGCAAGGCCAGCACTACCGGTTCAAGGCCCTCCCATTCGGCTTGAAATCGGCCCCAAGAGTGTTTACGAAATGCCTGGCTCCTGTGGAGGCCCATCTGTGTCTGCAGGGCATACACGTATACCTGTACTTGGACGAATGGCTGAGCCACGCCCGCTCCCGGGAACTGGCCGACGAGCACACGAAGGAGACTGTCCGGCTATTGACCGAGCTGGGGTTCTCCATAAACTATCCAAAGTCCTGCTTGACGCTGTTCCTCGGTGCCAGACACAACACAGTGACTTGCCTGGCTTTGGCCTTGGAGGAGAGGCTAGCAGCCATTCAAGGGAAGTGCAACATCTGTTGTCAGCGAAGACGGCCACGGTGCGGGCCATTAAGTCATTGCTGGGCATAATGTCATCCTGCATCTGCCTCGTCTTTCTCTGCAAGTTGCAGATGTGACCCCTACAGGAATACTTGGATGCACGTTGGATACAAGGGTCCGGGAGTTTCACAGAAAAGATCCCTCTAAATAAGGAGTTCTGATGGGCGATAGAATGGTGGTGAGTTCTTTCCCACATTGCCCAGAGGACGGGTTTTCAAACCCCACCAGACCAGGAGACGGTCACCATGGATGCCTCTCTGGAAGGATGGGGGGCTCACACCAGATGTCTAAACGCCAGAGGTCTGTGGCTTCTGGAGGAGAAGGATCTGCACATCAATATCCTGGAGCTATGGGCAGTATTCTGGGCCCTCAAATCTTTCCTGCCATCTCTGAAGGACAAGGTGGTGAGGATTTTCACAGACAACACCACTGCCATGTTCTATATCAGGAAGCAAAGGGGCACTCGATCACCAGCGCTCTCCAAGGAAGCTCAGGGCTTGTGGCACGGACCATCGCAGAGGAGATGTTCCTAGTTCCTCTCTACCTGGCAGGTTGTCAAGAACACCATCGCAGACTCCCTCAGCAGGGAACTGCACTCCTGCCACGAGTGGGAACTTCGTTAGGATCAGGTGGACCTCCTGTTCGTCAAATGGGGCAGACCCCCGATTGATCTTTTTGCCACACCGGCGAACTACCATATGCCAGAAGTTTGCCAGCAGATTACACCAACCAGGGATCTTGGCCGACGCTTTCTCCTTCCCGTGGGAAGGTCTGTTTCTGCACGCTTTTTCCCCTGTTTCCACTCCTCCTACGTGTCATCAACACACTCAAGACAGTGTCGATGCAAGATGATACTCATCGCCCCAGTGTGGCTGAGGCAGATTTCGTATCAGGACCTTCTCAGCCTGTCAGCATCGCCTCCATTGAAGTTGCTGGTACTTCCGGATCTGCACCCCAGAGAGGGAGGTGCAATCCTTAATCACGACCCAGGATCACTGAACCTGGGCGCATGGCTCCTGCAGCCTCAGAGTTTGGAGGTTACGAGTTGCGGGCAGACTGCAGGGAAGTCCTCGCCAAAGCCAGGGCATCGTCGACTCTAAAGTGCTATGGCCATAAGTGGAAGTGTTTTGCTACGTGGTGCCGGTCACAGAATATTGCCCCTCTGAGGGTCACAACTTCACAGATTCGTCATTACTTGCTGTCCTTGGCAAAGGCCCGAGTGGCTCACGCATCCATCAAGGTACACCTGGGGGCCATCTCACGCTACACTAGATTCCCGGGTAGATCCTCGCTGTGGTCCCACAGACTCATCAAGGAGTTTCTCAAGGGGCTTTTCCGTTCTTTCTCGCGGTGAAGGCACTGCCCCAGCATGGGAACTCAATGTGGTTCGGACGAGGCTCGTGGAGGCACCTTTCGAACCTATGCATCAAGCCCCACTCAAATTTCTCTCATGGAAAATGGCTTTCCTTGTGGCCATCATCTCTACTAGACGTGTTGGTGAAATCGAGGCCCCATCCTGCAAGCAACCATATCTGACTTTCCATGAATCGAAGGTTCTGTTGGAGTTCCACCTCAACGAACCCTTGGTGTTGCCTGTTTTCTTCCCAACACCTCCGTCGCCGGCAGAGATGGGCCTGCACTCGCTGGACGTTGCTTGTTCCTTGAAGTTCTATGTGACCCACATGAAGCGTTTTCGGAAGACCTCTCAATTGTTTGTGAACTTAGGTCCTGTGAACCATTTGAATGCCTTGTCCAAGGCTTCCATTTCAGGGTGTGTTATCGGCTGGTGAATTGGCTTCTGCCGGGCCATCCGAGAGCCTATTCCACCAGATCGATCGAAGCAACACTGACGTTCCTTTCTGGTGTGCCCCTGCTCGACTTCTGCAGGACTGCAAAGTGGAGGTCCACTCATACCTTTATGAAGTTCTACTGCGTCGAAAGGGATTCAAGGGAGGAGTCCAAAGTCGGCCAGGCAGTGCTACGCAACCTGTTTGCTTGAGTTGAGTCTGATTGAGGGGTAAGTGTTAATTGCTTCTGTTGAGCATTGCCACCCACTGTGGTTGTGTAATATTGTACTGCTGTGTATTCGTTATTCATGAGCATGTGAATCCATGCCAGACCCCATGCTGGTGAAGGTTTGTTACTTATCTGTAACTGTTGTTCTCCAGCATTGGTCACATGCGAACCCTACCTCTAGTCCCTCTGCAGCTCTTTTTGGTCATACTGCCACTTTACGTGCATACCAATCTCTCCAATCTTTACTTGCTCTCCAATCTTGACTCTAATCTCCCTTCTGTCCTCATTCTCCTCGATCTATCCTCTGCTTTTGACACGGTCAACCATGCCATCCTGCTCAATCGCCTCCACAACAACCTTGGTATTACTGATCAGGCCCTGGCATGATTGACCTCTTTTCTCGCCGACTGACCTTCTCAGGTTCAACTGGTGTCTTTCCTTTCTTCTATCTCTGTCTCTACTTGTGGTGTTCCCCAGGGGTCTAATCTCTCTCCCTGGCTCTTCAACCACTAACTGGCACCTCCTGCCCACTGCATCGCTACTTTCTGCTTCAATTTTCAATGTTATGCGGATGACAATCGGCTCTCTTTCAGGCTCCCCTCATCCACCTCTGCTTCTTCTCTCATACCAGACTGTGTGGCTGCAATTCAGGAATGGTGTGCCACCAATGATCTCTACCTTAATGCCAGCAAGACTGACATCCTCCTCATTGGGACACACGCTCCCTCCTTTCCTCTCTCTCTCTCTCTCTCTCTGGCTGCACACTCTGGGCCCTCTTCCTCCTCCTTCCTGTGAGTATAAGAACCTTAGTGTCATCTTCTACTCCACCCTCTCCTTTTCTCCTCACATCTCTGACGTCTGTAAGAAGTCAAACTATCAGCTGCACCTCCTCAGAGCTATTCTTCCTTTTCTCACTTTCCAGCAGAAGCTCACTGTCTCCAGAGCTGTGGTCCTCTCTAGGCTGGACTATTGCAACAGCCTATTTCTAAATCTTCCTGCCTCTACTCTTCGACCTTTACACATTATCCAGAACAGGACTGAAAGACTTGTCCTTGGCCTCAAGCCCAGGGATAGTATCTCTCCAGCTCTGAAATCTCTTCACTGGTTCCCCCTGGCTTCAAGGATCCACTTCAAAACCCTCTGCATCGTCCACAAGGCTTTCTGGGGCCTAGGACCGCTCTACTTCCAACTTTCTCTTCCAAAACATCTTCCTTCTCGAGCTCTCCGCTCATCCACCTCCACCTCCAACTCTCTGAGGGTCATATGCTTCTCCAAGTGGAGAGTTGGGGGCAGATCTGTCTCCTCGGCTGGGGCCTCCCTGCTTCTCTCAAACTTGAGCAGAACCACCTCCGGTTCCGGAAGCAACTCAAGAACTTCCTTTTCGCTTCTGCTTTCTCTCTTTCTCTACCCTGCTGATGCATCTGACTTCTCTGTGCACTGGTCACCCTCTGAACTTGGGCCCAGGCTCCTGCATGTCCAGTTGCCCTTGCGCTGCCTCCAGGCTCCCCAGCACTTAAGGGTCTTAATCCGCAACCTACAGTCCCTTCTCTCTGCACTTATGAGCCACCCACTGGCTGCACTTGTCAGTTAACTGCACTTCCCCCTTCCACTACCTCCTGGCATTTCTCCCCTTCCCTCTTCCCCGCACTTGCGTGATCTGCATGACACAAGGCCTAGTAGGATCGTTGTTTTGTCCTCCCTTTGTTTCCCCCTCTTTGTCTTGCCGCGCCTAGAAACACTTGTGTACAGGCCTGTTATAAATGCCACATCATATCACATCATTTCTGAGGCTTGTGGAATCTGCTTAGATCACATGCTGTGCATAGGCCGACATCTAGTGGAAGCTGCGGAGTATTACAGTTGTTTTTCGAAACTCGAAAATGGGCGTCGACACAGGGCGTGCCAGTAATACTATCCCTAGTGTGACGTCCACTGTACCCAAGATCCCTCACGCGTCTAGGATCCTCAGATTGTTTTTTTCCGCCATACTGGTCGTAAGCATTTTGCGGAGTCCCCTGGCCTTAGCCATACTTTTGCTAAGATATAAAATAATAATCTATTGACATCCTTCCCCACCCCAACGTCGAACTTCGACACTCGACGCCGGCTGGAGAAGAAATCAACCGTCGGCTGCTGCACGACGGATTTGGGCCTCGGAAGGCCGCTGGCCTCGGCCCGGGCCTGGTAGGCCGCTGGCCTCGGCCCTGCAAGTAGGGAGAGTGGGAGGTGGTACATACTCTACACTCTTGGTATATAGGTACACCTTATACATTTCCTACACTTAACAGCCCGCTGCCTTAAGGTGCGTATGGAGGGTACCCCTTTTCAATTCTGCCCCAAGTGCAATAGCAAATACCCTTGGGTCGACAGGCACGCCACGTCCAATCTCTGCTTGCCGAGGGACCACCCCGAAGCGAACTGCAGAGCGTGTAGTAGGTTTAAACCTAAGACACTTAAGGACCGTTCGACGAAGCGTTGGGCCACCACGCCAGGCAGGCGGCCATGGCAGCGGAGGGCGCCTTCAGCGATGGCAGCGACGTCGTACTTTCGGACGGCGAGGGCATTACGGCGTCGAAAGACAGCCGAGCGCAGGTCCCCGACCTCGGAAGGTCGTCCGGCAGGGCGGCTATGGGGAAGACCCCCGGCGACACAAGCGCTTCACATACTACACACACTAAACACACTAAGTCCAACCGAGACTCGACGACGTCGAGTTCTCGGAAAGAGGCACAGACAGAACGGTCCGATTCGGTGTCCTCTGGACGCTCTCGATCAAGATCGCCGCATGACTCCAGGCAATCATCCACTCTTGCCAAGAGTGCCTCGCTCCCTAGGCTAACAGAAGTTCGATCGTCGGAAGACGAAGACGACTTCCACCCCCAGCCCGCGCTCCAGGAGTCGGAGGCCGCAATTAAAGCCAGTGAGGCCCCACGCTCGAAGGACAGGGACACCTCTCCCGATCGACGCCAGGCGTCGAAAAACTCCGGAGCCACTAAGGGACAGGGAAAACATTTTTCTACGCATGGGGAGGGGGGAAAACTGTAGAAGAAACTACCTCTACATTCTTCCACACCTGGGAAACACTCCACCCCCCCTAAACAGACAGACAAACACAGGTCTGCTGATAGGTCCACAACCAGCAAAGCTACTCAAGATAGATCCCATAGACTTGCTGAGAGAGTTATTCCCAGTTCCAAAAAATGGTCCAGTGAAGACATAGATAGGGTCATGTCAAGAATGTCTTCTTTAGCTGATTTTTATGATAAAAATCCACAACATTTCCTCTCGTATGATCCACAAGGGGCCACACCCTCAGGCTCTACTGATCCTATCCCCCCGAGTAAAAAGGCCTGGTTTGAGACCCCGATGAGGTCTGAACCCTTCGAGGTGCAACCCTACACAACTCCATACTCACAGTATCAAGGAGAGGCTTCCTTTTGTGAAGACCAAGAATTTGGTATGATTCAAGAGCAAACCGGGACGGGCTACTATGGGGACGATGAGGACCAGGAAGAAGAAGAGGATGAGCCAGAAACATACAGAGTAGATTCCCCAGTAGAGAACGAAGCCCCGGTTACCGACTCCCCAGTCGATAACCAACCCCTCCTAAATGAGGTTCTCGCTCGCCCAGCATAACATTTCCACATTGACACCCACGGTGTACAGGAGGAAAGGGACTTCGCGTAAGAGTTAGTGGGAGAAAGGAGGCCTGTTGCCCAGACCATCCCTATCCTTAAATCCATTCAGCGGAGAATAGATCCGTCCCTGGTGAACCCAAACCTCACCAGAGCAGTCAATCCCAGGGTTGAAAAACTTTTCAGGGCAGCACAGTCTGACCCACTCTATATAAGAGGGCATCTGAAGCCAGACTCCCTAGTTGTCACCAACACTCGTAAGAGGGCTGGGACACCCTTGTCTTCGTCAGAAGCTCCTCCCGACAAGGAGAGCAAAAAACTATATGGTTTCGGCAGGAAGGTAGCCTCAACGTCCGCCTATCAAGCAAGGATTGCTAACTCCACCACCCTGTTGGCCAGCTACAACTGCCATCAGTGGGAAAAAGTCGTGGCTCTCGTAGCCTCTGCTCCTGAACCGTTAAAGGGCCAATTAGCTTGGATTTCCGCAGAGGGTAGAGCCGTGTCTGGTTGCATTTTGAAGGCAACCTTCGACGCCGCGGACAACACAGGCAGATTGATAGCAGAAGGTACTGTTATCAAGAGACATGCATGGTTATGACAGTCTGGTTTTAAGGCAGAAACACAGGCATCATTGTTGGACAAACCGGTGGAAGCCGATCTGTTGTTTGGTAAGGCGGTCGAAGACGCACTGAAAAATACCGAGGACGAATACGAGACACTCAAGTCCCTTGGCCAGTTAACCAATAAACCCCCTAACCAGAGAGGGAATAGTCATTTTCGTTGCGCATGCGGCCAAAATTCCCAGAGAGGATCTAACTATTCCCAGGGGCAGGGTACACAGTGGAACAACAACCAACAGTCTACCCAGGGTTACGGCAGAGGTAATAGGAGAGGTCGTGGCAAAGGCAGCCCCAGCAAAGGAGGTGGCACGCCTCCACCAAAGCAGTGACGCTCAGTTCAGGGTCCCTTCTCACGCAACCCCAGTAGGGGGATGCATTTCGAACTTCACCCAGGCTTGGGAAGGGATCACATCAGACAGATGGGTGCTGTCAACAGTATCCACAGGATATTGTATAGAACTACTGCAGCGTCCCCGGAACCATCCTCCACGACAAAGAGTACACTCCTTAGAACATCAGAAGATTCTCCTCGAGGAGATCGCCATTCTTCTACAAAAGGACGCGATAGAACTCGTCCCGGGACACCAGGTAAACAAGGGTATTTATTCAACTTACTTCCTTGTGCCAAAGAAAGACTTGACAATGCGCCCAGTATTGGATTTACGGCCTGCCAACAAGTATATCAAGCCCCAATAATTTTGTATGACCACGCTACAAGAGGTAATCCCCCTCCTAAAAAAGGGGGATTACATGGCAACCTTGGATATGAAAGATGCTTATTTTCATATTTCCATGTTCCCAGCGCACAGAAAGTACTTGCGCTTCAAGGTGGACAGTCGCCACTACCAATTCAAGGTACTACCCTTCGGAATAGCTTCAGCACCAAGGGTATTCACCAAGGTACTGGCGGTGGCGGCTGCACACCTACGCAGGGAGGCAATCCCAGTGTACCCTTATCTGGACGACTGGCTCATAACGGGGGAAACCCCAGGAATTTGCAGGACAAACATTCAAAGGACTATCGACCTCCTACACGAGTTAGGCTTCTCAATCAACGAGAAGAAGTCAAGCCTGGTGCCAAGCACCTCAAAACAATTCCTAGGAGCAATCCTGGATACCCAGGAGGGGTTGACCTTTGCTTCAGAAGAAAGAATTCGGAATATACTACTGCAAATTCCGCATTATCAGTCCGGTCAACAAATAACGGTACGCAAAGCAATGCGTTTACTGGGCATGATGGCGTCATTCATTTACCTGGTCCCCCACGCGCGCCTGCGCATGCGTCCCATGCAGGAATGGTTGGCGAAACAGTGGTCTCAGGCAAGTGGTCAGTGGGACGATCTAGTGGTCATTTCACCAACACTGGTACAAAGCCTTCACTGGTGGACAAGAGAGAATCTCGCACAGGGGAAACCCTTTTACGATCCCGAAGTACAGGCAGTAGTCACTACAGATGCATGTCTGACGGGGTTGGGAGCTCACCATCTCCACCACAGAGCTCAGGGTCTCTGGTCTCACTCAGTGGCCAAGAACCACATCAACCTGCTAGAGCTTCTGGCAGTATTCAGAGCGCTTCAGGCGTTCGAGCCCCATCTACTAAACCTGTCAGTGCAAATCCGGACGGACAGCACTACAGCCATGTTCTACCTGAACAAGCAAGGAGGGACTTGCTCGCCAAATCTGTCCAAGCTTGCCCAGAAAATCTGGATATGGGCACTCAGACGGAACATCTTCCTGTCATCACAACATGTTCCAGGAGAGCTCAATTCCCTAGCGGATGCTCTGAGCAGAGACTCCCTCCCAGAGGAACACGAATGGGTTCTTCACAGAGAGGTCGTAGAAGATCTCTTCTCTCAGTGGGGTTTCCCCACTATAGACTTATTCGCCACAAGCGAAAACAGACAATGCCCAGGATTTGCATCCAGGTTCCCCCAACCAGACTCCCAGGGGAACGCCCTGTGGATGAACTGGTCAGGGATGTTTGCGTACGCTTTTCCACCAGCTCCTCTCATCAGGAAAGTGGTGAACAAGATGAACAGGGAATCGATGACGCTCGTCCTAGTTGCTCCCATGTGGGCAAGACAACTGTGGTTCCCACACCTACGCAGGATGGCGGTGTGCGAGCCCATCAAACTTCCAGCCTGGTACAACCTACTGTCACAGCAACAAGGTCTAACAGTGCACCAGCAACCCAACTCAATGAACCTGGCAGCATGGCTCCTGAGGTCATAGAGTTTGGACACCTCAATTTGCCACAGAGGTGTATGGACATCCTAAAGGAATCTAGGAAACCAAACACAAGGCACTGTTACTTTGACAAGTGGAAGAGGTTTGTTATCTGGTGCCAGAGTAGACAAATCAACCCAGTTGATTGCACTCCTTCCACTATTGTTACATACATGCTCCACTTGCTAGATGCAGGATTGGTTTTTAACTCACTGAAAGTACACCTGGCAGCCCTCTCGGCTTACACCACTTCCCATAGCAAGGTTTCGTGGTGGAAAGTACCAGTAGTTAAAGCCTTCATGGAAGGAGTAAAGAGACTTCACCCTCCTATTTCAAACCCACCACCAGGGTGGGACCTTAATGTGGTGCTAGCCAAGCTCATGGGCCCCCCGTTCGAACCCATGCATAAAAGCAGTCTCAAACACCTGACTTATAAAACGGCCTTCTTAGTAGCTATTACTTCTATAAGAAGGGTCAGTGAAATTCAGGCTGTCAGTGCAGGATCCCTTCTTTACTATCCATAAAGACAAACTGGTTTTACGCACACACCCTAGGTTCTCACCTAAATTTATATCAAAATTCCATGTAAACCAGTCCATCGAGCTTCCGGCTTTCTTCCAGAACCCGCAAAGCTCGGCTGAGGTGAAACTACACACCCTAGATGTGCGTAGGGCGGTCCTCTACTATGTAAATAAAACAAGACCGCTAAGGAAAACAGATCAACTGTTTGTCTCCGTAGCTACAGGCAGAGAGGGGGATTGCGTCTCTAAAGGTGCCATCTCGAAGTGGATTATTAACTGTATCCAGCTGTGTTACTCACTCTCTGAAAAGACTCTGCCTTTTACGCCAAGGGCCCACTCTACTAGAGGCATTGGGGTCACTCTGGCTTTCATTGCAAATGTACCCCTTGACACCATTTGCAAAGCAGCTACTTGGAGCTCTATTCACACTTTTACTCAGCATTACTGCATTGACACCCATTCCAAGGCAGATACACAAGTGGGACAAGCGGTTCTAAGACACTTATTTGCTCATGACCCTTCTCACACCCCACCTCCTTTTTCTGGTACTGCTCGCTAATCTATGCACAGCATGTGATCTAAGCAGATTCCACAAGCCTCAGAAGGGATACATTACTCACCGTAATCGTATTTCTGATGCTTGTATCTGCTTAGATTCACATGCGACCCACCCTTCCTCCCCTCCGAGAGAAGGCGCATGATTGCTTGTAGTCTTACCTTTCTGTCTATCTGCTTGGATTATCTGTACTCACGCTACTCCTCATGCTACCTCATGTCAGAAAAAATACAATCTGAGGATCCTAGACGCGTGAGGGATCTTGGGTACAGTGGTCGTCACACTAGGGATAGTATTACTGGCACGCCCTGTGTCGACGCCCATTTTCGAGTTTCGAAAAACAACTGTAATACTCCGCAGCTTCCACTAGATGTCGGCCTATGCACATCATGTGAATCTAAGCAGATACAAGCATCAGAAATACGATTACGGTGAGTAATGTATCCCATATACCAAATCTGAAGATGGCTGCCAGAGGCGGGACTTGGGGAGAGGACTGTAATTGGATGGGGACAGTATGACCCAGAGGACAGTGATTGGTTTAGAGGAGGAATACAGTTTTAAAGTGAAAGTGAAACTGTTATTTTCTTTTACCGAAGATTCCCAGCCTGGCGACGGGGACTATTCATGAGCATTTGAATCCATGCGAGACCCATGCTGGAGAACAATAGTTAACAGGTAAATAACTTAAACCTTGCTCCAATAGAAGCAATCATAGAAGTAGTGTTTTAGAGTACAGTATATATCTAGAATTGATTATGGAAATGAATGCTTGTGTGAGTTATATTAGTGAGATTCATATAGGTAGGTACAATCTCATGTTTCTGACCAAATGGTTTTTGTACGTATATCATGATAGTGATTTTCTTGGCATAAAGCTGGACACCACCTTTGTGTGAATTGAATACATTTCCAGTTTTGAGAAATTATAGTTTGTTGTGATGAATCCTGCAGAGTCCTCAAACACTTCCTACTTAAAGTCTCCTACCAGGTTGCTAGGGGAAGGCAGCTGCTACCTGATCCTGACCCTGGGAGTGATATTAGTCTGAAGGATCTCCTGGGAAGAGACGGGCCCCAGGGGAACAGGAGTACTCCATTGGGAGAGAAGTGGATGAAGAAATGTCATTGATGCCAGAATATGTAATGGCTTGCTGTCAGAGGGAGGTTTTCTTTCCCAAAGCTAATTATCATGATGGTGATGAAAACTGGCACCATCCATTGTTTATTGGGAGTAAGACCCCCCTCACAAAGTCACCCACAGGTATGGTGGTTAAAGCTCCTTTGATCAACAGGGGAATCTTAGATTCTGAAAACTCTAACTCTCCTGTGAATCAGAATCACTCATTAAGTCCTTATAAAACTCATGTAGAAGATTTCATTAAGGATAGAAATGAAGTTGGTAAATTTCGAAACAACATTCAGAGAAAAAGAAGTATTTTGAACATTGAGGACTTCAAGTCCCCCAATGCCCAAAGAAGAGGGATGCAGAGGCAACAGACTGCAAGGTGCAGTCTAATAGGGCTAATGACCCACACCTGAGTGGGACTGTGAATTATAAAAGGCCCCCTCAGGTGCAGGTCATCAGGAGAAGTAGTGGGAGGTGGAGTGATTGCAGTAACTCCACATTGCAGTTGCAGCCTAATGTGAAGGAAAGGAGACACGCTGGAGCCACCGTCATTAGCAGATTGGATGCTGGCTCTGAGAGGGTCTCTATCGTCAAGGATCTTGTATGCAGAGGTTGTGCAGCGGGAAGCATAGTTTTTGAAAGCTTTCCCCATGAAGACCGTGAATGCAGAGGTTGCGTGGCAGGAACTGTTAAGTGGGAAAGCTTTCCCCATTGTAAGTTGGGCTCCGGCGGCAGGCGAGCACCAGAGTGCCCCTTTAGTGAGGAGCGCTCCTTTCCTGACCAGCGTGGGTCTCGGGAAGCGGAGAGAAGCAGTTTGCCAGGAAGAACAAAGCAGAGGCAGCAGAATTCCTGGAGGCAGCGGAACGAGGGGACGCGTATGCTATACCCAGGGAGCTCACTAGCATTGTGTGACCCCGGGAACAATCTGTGATCGCCCGCTGACCATGTCTAAGTGTTTTGAATATCGAGCTGATGTAAAGTAAGTGAAGTGGCAGAATGATAATCATTTTGAATATCAAACTGATAACAAAGAAGCTAAAGTGGCATAATAAGAACTTTGGGAACAGAGAAGAACGGTTTATACTTACAACGGTCAAAGTAATTGCCAAAGTCAAGAGAGGGCAATATCATAGGAAGCTAATAAGAACTATTATTGCAATATCAAAGCAAGCTAATACAAACATTGCCAAAGCCAAGAGAGGGAAATTTAGAAGCAAGTTGATTGTAAACCATATTGCCAGAGTGAGAAGGAAGCAATAGTTGGAACTGACTTAGCATTGTCTAAGCCAAAGAAGAGCAAGTGTGAGAAAAAGCCATTATCAGCTCTTGGTTAATGTAAGCGTGGGAAAACGAGAGTCGCAGGCGAACTGCCTTCCTGAAAGAAGGTATTCAGGAGGAGCGGAGCAAACCTGGATTGCATGTGGCAATTACAAGTGTAGAATGAACAGCATTAATGTGTGTCATGTCTTCCTAGATGAAATGGTCAAAACTGATGTTGTGGAAAGTCAAACGACTTTGCTAAATTGTTTGAATTAAACTTTATCACAGAAGTACTTGTAGTAGTGTTAGGAGTTGTTCATAGCGTCCTGGCATGCGGGATTGTAGTAGTAGTAGTCCTGGCTGGCGAGTGGCCCAGGAAGAAGTAATTGAAGTGCTCTGTTGTGGTTAAAGACTGTGAAGAAGAAAAAATGGCAAGACCACTGAAGTATATTGGGAACTGTTGTGGAACCATCCTGACAAAGGCATTTTTGTTGATACTGATGAGCTGTGGAAATATACTTGTTTTCTGCATAGAAGTTGTGTTAAACTCTGTCTTACCAGTGGAGAGATAAAAGGCCTCATCAGGAGTTCGTCGGTAAGCAGGTTAGTGGAAATAGCGTTATTGCCGTCACCCATGACGCAAATAGCGCCGAATCACAACATAGAGAACACGAACATCGATCTCTGGTGGTAACGCAATTTCGCCTGGTGGAAATAGCACTGAAGCACAGGCTATCGCTGAAAAACCTGTCGCAAATAGCGCTATCGCCCATTGCCGGCGCTATTAGCGCCGGTGGTAAACAAGTCACAGCCGGGATAGAAAGCACTGTGGTGACCATTTTGAAATTCACAATACATGAAATATCAGAGTTTCCTGTAGCCATCCAGACCAGCAAACCAGACAGAATGTTGCATAAGAGGGTTGGGGCAATACTGCCGAAGATTGATTCAAAGACCCACATTTAGTGAGAGGGAGCTGGTGGTTCTTGCAGATGTGGTGTTAGCACAGAGCTGGACAGCCATCTGGCACATGATCAGTGAGAATGTGTCAGCGATGTCTAGCGTCCCCCAGAACGCCGAAGACTTCTGCAAATGCTCGAATGACCTGCGGGTCAGGGGACTGCTGTCCCAGCACCGGCAGGAGAGCATGGCCACTGGCGGAGGGACTGTGGCACCACTCGCACTAACTGCATGGGAGAAGTGCAGCTCTGTGCTGAATTGGAGGCCATCGAGGGAGTTGGTGGTGCGGAGGCGTGTGCCGGCAGCCAGGAGACAGAAGGTGAATGAATTCCCCTCTCCAACACATGTGCATGCAACAATGACAGCCTAGCACAGAATGCCCCATAAACCGGGAATTGTGACAGGGTGCAGTGAGTGGGTTCCACATCAGCCACCTACCAAAGCATCCATGTGCCAGTGCACCAAGGCCACCCCTGTGAGTTAGAGCAGTGGGGAGGGAAGCCAAGGGACCCAACCAAGTGAAATGCACCACACACCCATGGTGGGAGCACAGCAGTGCCCCATAGGGACCTGCCCGTGCCTTGTACCCTGCACCCCCCAATCTGAATGGCATGCGTGGAGGTGATGTGGGTGCATGGGGATCAGAAGCATGGATGTCTGACAACATCTGCCCCAGCACCAACATCTTGCCATCCCCACACTGTCCAAATGCAAGCACCATATGTGACCTCTCCCCCAATTCTGCACCCGTTGGCATCATTGTAAATCTACTTGCAAACACCCCTGACCAAGACTGTCCATTGGCACAATTGCCCGGGGCCATGCATGCCAAAACACGTGGGGGAATGAGAACGAATGCCATCACCTATGTCCGCTACAGGCACACAAGAAACACCAGAGGTGCCTGATGACGAAGAGGTGGCTGGTCTGTCTGTGAGTGTAACGTCCCGGAATACAGACACCACCAGCACCCCGCAAAGGGGCAGACACGCCACACATAGGCGGAATTGACCGCATCGTAGCAGGAGCAGGCCCACACCCCCCGTCAAGCTCACCAGGAGCACGCCAACCCCAGCCGACAGCACATCGTACCAGCAACCCCTGGGCGCAGTCTCCACAGCAGCCCCCCACAACCCTAATGAGCCCACCACACCACTGGCGCTTGTCAACGCCGGAGCCAGACACTGACACACACTCCTTCAGCTCCCCTGTTGCAAGCCCCCACCGACAACGCCAAAGGGAGATGGAGGTCATCAGCCACATCCACGCCAGGCATTTGCAGGCTATTCATGATGCAATTCAGGGGGCAACACGCAGGATGGCACATGACAATGCAAGGACCCAGAGGGTCACAACCGCCAGTATGGTTGCACTGATGGCATACGGACAAAGGGTGAGAGAAATGATGCTGGGCGTCTGAGCCCTTGCAGAGGCCATCTGTCAGAGCAATGAGCTCCAACTGCAACAGCTCCATCCATTCCTGTTCTACTACGCCAACCGAGGAATCCCAGGAGAGTGCTCTTAGGTGCCAGTCCCTGCGCCAGCGGCGCGCCATATCACAGGATGCTGAGTGTCGGGGAAGAGGCCAGAGTAATGGACACGCTAACCATTGGCCTGAGTGGCCATGCCATGGACTCGTTGGAGGGCGGCAGGAGGGTGGACTGTGTGCTGGTGTGTTTGTGGTGGGCAGGGGGAGGGGGCACTGTGCTGGGGTGTTGGTGTTGGGCGGGGGACGGAGGACTGTGTGCTGGGGTCTTGGTGGTGGGTGGGGGAGAGGGGATAGTTGGTGCACAAAGTTAGATCAAAGTTTGTTGAACATCATTCATTCGTGGACATTCCTGATTGTGTTCATGTGCAGTTTATTCGCAGTGCTGGAAGTGGACAGAGGCAGGGTATTGTACTAGAAAAAACAGTCTATTACTGCCTGCTGGGCCAGTCTCCCTTCCATCATGTCATCCCTGGGAGTGGCTGCTCTGCCTCCTGCCTCATGCTATTCATCTGCGTCTTCGTCCGGGTGTGGCATGTCTGCGTCGGGAGGTAGTGGCACATTTCTGCTCAGGCAAATGTTATGTAGCATTGGGCACACCAGCACAACTTTGGCCACTTTGTCAGGGGCTTACATTAGGGTTCCGCCAGTGCGATCTAGGCACCGGAATTGTACCTTGAGGAGTCCAAAGGTGTGCTTGGTGCGCACACGGGTCCGGCTGTGGGTATGGTTGTAGGCAGTTTCGTGTGGCATCCGTGGGTCATGCACAGGGGTCATCAGCCACACCATATCCAGAGTTACCTGCATGGGGTGGCATATAGACATTAGTCACTTGTCTCATACATGGGTATGCTCTCACATTGTATCTAGACATTGGTCGACATGTACATGCATGTGTACATCCCTCCCTTCCAATGTGTATGTGTGATGTCTGTGCAGCCTTAGTCAATGGTGATATGCATACTTTTGCTTGCACTCGCTGTGGAACTCGCAGGCCTGCGGTTGGGTGCTGCAGTGTGGATGTGTGCAGTGCCGCATTCCTGATGCATTGTGGTACATGTTGTTTTGTGTGAATTGTAATGGCGGTAGTATGTGTACATCAGCGTGTGTGTCCAAGTGTGTCCGATGTGTGCATGCTCCCTTGGATGACCCCTGTCATTGGTGTAGGTGCTGCTAGTGCCTCCACTTGTCATGCCATGCTTTTTGTCAGTGTCACAATCCCACCCTCGCCCCCCAATTTTGGTCTGGTGCTTCACTGTGGATATGTGGTGGTAATCGTACTCACCCACTATCCATGTCTGTTGTCCTCTGCGCCTCTCCATGTATCCTGGCAGTGTGCTGTTCTGTAGGACCATGGATTCGTGGGTGGAACCTGGGTAGCAGGCACAGCAATGGGTGATGGTGAGGTCAGGGGCGCATGTCACCTGCTCATTGAGGGAGTGGTAGTGCTTCCGGTTCCTGTATATGGCCTCATGGGCCTGGGGTACCACCAACGCCACATGTGTGCAGTCAATGTCTGTAATGACATTAGGCAGTTGGGCGGTGGCATAAAATCTTGCCTTCTTGTCATTGACCCAGGCTAGGGTGGTGGGCAGTGCAATATGGTGGTTCACGTGCCGTAGGAGGGCATCCAGCACCTGTGCCAGAACTGCACAGAATGTGGGCTGTGCCATGCCGCGTCATGGTCACAGAGTGCTGGAAGGTGCCTAACCCCAGGAACTACAAGACTGTCACCAGCTTCACCAGTGGGGCCACAGCTGTACAGATATTGATCCTGCTCCCTATGTCTTCCTGGATTGTTGTAAGAAGCATGGTGATGGTCTTAAAGGGTGGGTGTCGCTTAAGGCCCAGGGTGATGGCCTGACCCTGATGAATGGATGCTCACCTTGCTTGGACGGTTCTCCTCCTCCTCCCCCCTGCCCCCTGTACTCCCAGTGCCCTGGCTTGATTGTCCAGCATCTCAAGGTCCAGCCGCAGCATGGGCAGCGGCCTGTCCCAGCTTGCAGCAATGAATGGCAGAATGGTGTTAACAGTCTTTGGGGCTTGGGTGTGTCTTATGTAGCCCTCTGGTGTGCATTCAATGCACCTGTTGCTTCATTTGAGGTAATTCTTGGCTGCATTAGCACCAGTTTTTGGCGCTTAAACTGCTGGACATGCACTTGTGATGCGGCTGTTATTGCGCCTTGTGTTGTCAGCGCTATTAGCGCCAGCTGTGATAGCGCCAGCTGCAGCTGTAATAGCGTTGGTACGTTTTGTATCCGGCGGTATTTGCGCTAACTCGTAATCCAGTGGAGTAGTATTGGTGACGCTAATTTTCATTACCGCCGGATTTAAGGGGTACCGTCCATCTCCTGAAGAGGCCTAAAGACTTGTTGACTATTTTGAAATGTTGATTAAAGTCCAAGTGAGAGACTTTCCTTTTGGAGAAAGAAGAACTTTATCATTAGAACTTTGTTGCAAGACGAAAATTTCCTATTTTGAACTGTTTATTGAAAATCCTGTTTGAATCTGGGTTTGGGGATTTCACCCATGTTATAAGGAGAAACAGTTACCAGGTTCATATTGAAAATAACTGTTATTTCTGTTATATTTTATTTTCCATACATTACCTTGTTAAGTTTGTTGTATGTATAAGTGTGAGGACAGATGACAGATTCCTTTTGTTAGAGGGTTTCCTTTAGTTTATTTTGATAGGCAGGGAAATCCTCGTCAGGGATGGGATAGTGATAGTGAGGCGTTTGTCAACCCCTTTTGTGTTACTAAAATGGGTTCTTATGAAAATCTCTATTAAGTTGGCTTCTCCACATTTCTGACCCCTCACAAAGTTCACTGCGCAGAATTGTGGGGTGGGATTGTACATCACAGATTTTAGACTGGTTGCGGAATCAATAAATACATTTATAAATATTTCTACATATTTTTTTATTGTGCATTAGTTTAAACATAAAACCTTAAGCACATAGAAAAAGAAAAGAGAACACTGCAAATAAACATAAGATAAAAACTGTTGCAAGTTGCAATACATTTCATATTTGAAACCAATAAAAAGTCTATATAAATTTCCAAATTCAGTGATTCTTAAAACTATTTTTTTGCTTCATTCCATATATCGTGGGCAGTTGCAGTGATAACAATGGATTCTGCACCGAATAGGGTAGCCCAAAATTGATCTTGGGCAACATCCTCAATATTAGCTACAATCTTCCCATACCCTTTTTGATAGCATGGTTTAAGGAAAGTACAGTTGGTCAATAAGTGTTGAACAGTTTCCACTTGGGTATGGCAGAGACCACAAATGCGCTTTTCCAATGGTATGTTCTTCCAAGATCCCATATACTCCATAGTAGTGAGGAGATTTAGGCGTAGTATAAAGCGTTTAAGTTCCATTGTACAGTACTTGGTTAGGTAAGAACATGGTTTATGGGAGCGAAAGCTCTAAAGGCAGTATTCGTTGTGCCGTCTAATCCCCTGCAGCTTCTCAATGTTTTTTACTTGATTACATTGAGCCGATTTGATTTTAATACTCCTTGGGGTTTTTATTAATGATATCCTCTGCTAAATCTAACTCCTCAAGATGTGCCATGGCCGATATCTTTAATTCTTTGATGAAGGTATTGTGATTTTCCAATCCCATGTTTTTCCCCAGAAGTTCTTTGAGTAGACCAGCTTGTCAGCAAGGAGGTTTGCCCATATTCAAGGTTGAGTGCCTCACCCGGCACTGATTTGGGGAGATTTCTGACTGTACTTAAGATATTTCCCTCAATCCGTCTAGCCATGTTTGTTATCAGTTGAAGTGGTAAAACAGCAAGAGCATACAATATGCCAGGTATGATACACATGTGTTAAATCTCCAGTAGGCCTTTGATATTATATCCACCCTGGTGCATGATGTAATGTCTTACCACTAACGATTTTTTCCAGGTTTTGCCAATACTTTTCTCGCCATAGTAGGATGCTGTGGGATAAGGAGCGTATTCCTTGACATTTTCCAGGCTAGTACCTTTCAAATTCCAATTTTTCCCCCTCACCTTTTGAACACTTTTCTAGAATTATAATCTTTGTCTTAGTTGTATTTATGATCATTTGCTTTTTCGTGGAATACTCCATGAGCGCATACCGTGATCGTTGTAACCCTATTTGTGTTTGCCCAACAAGTATAATATCCTCCGCATATGCTAGCCATGATATACGCTTACCATTTATTTTTGGCGGGACATTGTTAGCTTTTTGGATGGCTTGAGCAAAGTCAGCAGTGAACAGATAATACAGGGTGGGAGCAAGTACACAACCTTGTTTGAGTCCTAAGTTCTTTTGGCAGTAATTGGTCTGAACTCCTGCTAAATTTAGACAAACTGAGATGCCCGTATCTGTGTGCAGCTGTTGTATATGGTATAGTAGCAATTAATGTATACCCCATCCTGACAGTTTTTCCCACAACAAGGGTATGGGTACTATGTCAAACACTTTGCTGAAATTGACTAAACAACAGTCCAGGGGACGCTTTTGTTTTATGGTTGGTTCTGAAATTAGGAACTGGAGGGCACAATATTGTATGACTTTCTAAAACCAGTTAGGCAAATACTTAGAAGAGCAGATTTCTCTGCCCTTCTAGTAAGGGTTTTTAATAATACAGCTGCAAAAATGTTCTGACTCACATCCATCATGGCTAGGGGGCGGTAGTTGGATGATCTAATCTGTCGCCCCTCTTGAATATCTGTACCAGGATTGATTTACGCCAACTGGGAGGTATTTCTCCCGAGAGCTCAATGTGCCTATATAGTGTAGCTAATATTTTTGCCCAGAGAACTGGATGGGCCTTCATGACAACATTTGATATGCCATCAGGTCGCGGGGCAAGGGAGCTCTTTAGCTTTGTGATTATGTTGACTAATGTGTCCTCCTCGAAGTCGAACACAGTGGGAGGCATTATTTTATTTCACAGGGTTCCATGATTTACTATCAGTATGGAGTCTCTGGATAGAGCATAGATACCACAAACCACGCTCCTTGTGCTATAAGATTGAGCTCAGCAGGCATCAATGACTTGCGGTCGTCGTTGAAATGTGACAAAAACTTGCGCGAGTCGTTGGTTTTTAGCCAGGTGAACATTAGCAGCTAATTTGATGTGTTGATGGATTTCTTTATGTAACGAGCAGTTTTTGTAGCGAGTGGCCAGTTTTTTATTAAGGCTCTTCTTCATCTAGGGCGCTAGAGGGCCAACCAAGATGGCTGCCATGGTCAAAGCTCCCTCGTAGCCCCGGATTAATCCTACAGAATCCTGCCGTTCCCGGTACATCAGCGCATAACCCAGCTCTGCTCCTGGCCCCCCACTCGCCTGACTCTCATCCTATGAAATTTGGGGGGAAATCGGCCTCCCAGTGCCCCCAAACAGCCCGCCTAGCCCTGAGGCCGAGAAACCCATGGGAGCCACGCAGGCCGCCGGAGTGCCCAGGCAACTCCCACAGCGAGCACGTCCCGGACGCCCTGTGTCTCATAACCGCTCCCCGGGCTGCGACGTAGTCGAAAGCAGAGAGGAAGCAGCGGCTGCCGGCGAGTGCGTGGAGGACCCCCCCGCCTCCCCCACCCCAGACAGACCTGCGAAGCATCTCCAGAGGAGGCGCTGGCCGTTCGCGCCACGCCGGCGGTGAACACTCGTGCTGCGGGGTCGGGGGAAGGAGTTGGAGAGGACCAGAGGCTGTCCCCCCCCTTTGCTCCGTGTCGCCAGAGCCTCTGACTCCTGCTCCCGCACCAGCGGCGTGGAGCTCAGGCCCGCCGCGGACACCTGGGGCCATCCGAGCACCAGCGCAGCTCCAGGAGCCACGCAACACGCCAGCGACGACGCCAGCAGAGAGGTGCCCAGTGTCCAGCCGACGGATTAAAGTACGGGGGGAAAGTGGGGGAGCGCTGTCCAAGTAGTATATAATCACGTTGCCCCCCCCCCCAGGGTGCGGACCACCACAAGCAAACCACCGTGGTTGAGCGCCACGCGGCGGACCCCTCCCCATCCACAGCATAGCAAAGACTCCTAACGGTTCCCGGCACTGAAAATCCACCGCCGCTGGCGGAAGGGGCCCTGGAAAATGCCCACACCCCTCGGCAGGGTTCACCCTAGCCCTATAACCACAGAAACAGACTTTCCCACCAAAAACACCACGCAAGACACAGATTTGCCAGCATACCTCCTGCTGTCAGGACCTCTGGGAAGCTCAAATCAAGCAAGGAATCATCCAACGCCCATTACCGCCGAGAGGCAGCTAGGGGACTCACTCTACAGATACCCCCTCCAAGGAGTTCAGCGGGCACACCTCCTGACCCTCTCAGCACCAGCCCTACCGTCCCGGTTGGAAAGCAAAGCAAGAGACACGGCGGAGGGCCCATTACCTGCAACCAGGTCGCACCCCACAAAAAAGCCACTTCATCTCACAACCTCCATCCTTCGCCCTCCACAAACAGGCACAGGCTACCCTTCCCCACTGGGAACTCAGTAAAGCGTCCAAGCCACGGCAGAAATGAAACTACAAACTAGACCCTTTACCAGCTCCGTAGACCTAATGGGATAGTCAGACAAATCCCAAAGGAAACTAACCTTCAAAAGTGGCACGACCCAGAAAGCCCTCCGACTACAGGATGATCCAAGAGCCCACTGCTGGCTGCTCCCAACAAATGGAGACAGGGAACAACCCGGCTGAAATCAAAGAACTCCTGTTACAACTGAAAGTAGGCATAGGCAGTTTGAACAATAAAATGGATGGCCTCTCATCTAAAGTGGACCTCCTGCAGCACTGCATAGATACTCATACAGAGTGCCTGAATGAAGTTGAACAACGGCTTTCTAACCTGGATGACGGCGCAACAACCCTATCGAGCAAAGTGTCCAGACTGGAGGCCCAAATGAAAACGACCATTGCCAAGTGCGAAGACTTGGAGGGCCGCTCAAGAAGAAACAATATCCGAATCATCGGAGTGAGAGAACGCCAATCACAGATGAAAATGGAAGACTATGTCGAGTCACTCTGTATATCCCTCTTCGGTCGGGAAGCTTTATCCCACTTGTTCATCGTAGAGAGGGCACACAGAATTCCATCCACCAGACCTGCCCCTGGCACACCACCCAGACCAATTATTGCGAAACTACTTAACTACAGGGACCGCAACACCATTCTCCGACTGGCCACGGAGAAAGGGGAGCTTCTCCATGACGGGGGCAGGGTCCAATTCTACCCTGACTTCTCCCCTGCGGTCCAAACGCAGAGAAGATCCTTCCCCAATATCAGACAAAGGCTTAGAGACAACCAAATGGCCTATTCAATGCTCTTCCCGGCACGGCTCAGGGTGCAGCACAGCGGGAGGGTCCACTTTTTCCAATCAACAGTGGAAGCGAGCACTTTCCTAGACCAGATAGGTTGCCCCGATCAGAATCCCAAGCAACCTCGTCCACAAAGAGAAAGAAACCCCAGGAACCCACTATAACAGGAAGAGGCCAGGGACGGAATACATTCCAGTAAACCACTGCGAGTTCACCAGAACAAGCACAAAATGTTATAACGGCGGGGCAGGGATACTTGGGAAGCCCCGAGCGCCCCTAGCACAGCATTTGTTCACTCAACAGATTTTTGTTATTGGGAGGGATAGCAGTTGACGACCTGGACACGCCAGGAACCGCCTCCTGCACTAGTTCACAAATGGGCAAGTTGGGGATTGCCCGTGAAAGGAAAATACCAGGAAGAATGGGAGGGAAATGCGCCGCCTGTTCAACAACCCCCACCAGCCCTCCAACCCACCAGCCATCAACACCTCTACTGCTCCAACCAGCAAGAAACCCTCTAAACACATGCCAAATCGCTGGGTCAAAACTAGCCACAACCTCTCCAAACGATGTAAGCAAAATCAAAGCAAACATACAATCTAACCCATCCCATTCAAAGTCGCAACATGGAACATAAGAGGAGGCAACATCCCGTCTAAAACCAGAAAGATCCTGCAATACTTAAAAAGACATGAGATCGATGTGGCCATGATCCAGGAAACACATCTACTTCCTGGAAAAGACCACCTCTGGGCTAGGAGCTGGGGCTGCCACTGATACTTCTCCTCTTACTCATCTTACTCCAGAGGGGTCGCAATCCTAATTAGCAGAAGAACCAACTTCCGGCTAGTCCACACAGAGAAAGACTCCGAAGGCAGATCACTGCTAGTGTGTGGTATCGTGGCAGGCCAAAAAATGATCCTTGTCAACTCCTACGGGCCCAACGTGGACGGCCCCAACAACTTTGGCTGGGTTTTGACCCACCTCTCCACCCAAGACCCGACAACTATAGTCTGGGGAGGCGATATGAACACTGCACTCGATCCGGTGAGAGACAGATCGCGGACCACACCACAACCCATCTCCAAAGCCAGCCTTCAAATAAGAGAAATTTGCAGAGCATTTGACCTTAAAGACGCATGGAGAACATCTAATGTAGATCAACAAGGCTCCACCTTTCACTTGGCAGTACACAACACGAGTTCCAGGATCAACTACCTATTTACCTCAGCAAACGGACCAATGGTGTGCGGTCCTTGCCACATCCTACCGAGAGCTCTCTCCGACCACTCTCCAGTAATCCTTAGCCTCAACCCATCCAACCCCAAGTCCCCGCTACAGCGCTGGCGCTTTAAAGCAGGCTCCATGCAGGATCGGGCATTAGCATTTGAACTGAGGGAAGAGATCGCTACATTCCTAGATTCCAACATGGGCTCTGTCCCCTCAGCGAGCACGATCTGGGGAACATTGAAGTGCTTCACCAGAGGAATCTGCCTTGCTAAAGAAAACGGCATCCTCAAACACATCAGGCGTGAACTGGCAGATAGCGAAGAGCAACTCAAACGCCTTGAGCACAAATACACGAGCACGAACAACCCAGGTTCACAAGCCGCCTTAAAAGAGGAACTACAAAAATGCAGTGCTGCAGCAGATCGCGAAATAAAGTTCCTGAACCGCAATGGTCAAATTCGACAGTACGGCGAAGGCCAAAAATCCGGTGCCCTCTTAGCAAACTTGATAAAGGCTGACAATAAACTAACACCAATAGAAGGAATACGCACCAAACATGGCGCATTGACTCACACCGACGAATGAATTGCAGAAGAATTTAGGCTCTTCTACCAGGAACTATATAGTGCCAAACGCAACGCGAACTCAAACACCCCGCTAGAATACCTCGAAAACACGGAACTGTACTGGGTGGAAAGGCAGCTGCGAGAACCCCTCAATGAACACATCACGACAGAGGAGATCATTGAGGCCATCAAAACCCTCCCGAACTCCAAAGCTCCTGGCCCAGATGGCCTGACGGGAGAATTCTACAAGGCATTTGCTAACACCTTGGCCCCTCTCCTGGCTGGGGTATATGAGGAGGCACTGGAAAAAGGAGTCCTCCCCCAGTCCACCCATGAAGCCAACATAGTCCTCCTACATAAACCCGGTAAACCACCAGAGGAATGCGCGTCATGCCGCCCCATCTCCCTGCTCAACCTTGACAACGAAATCCTAGCAAAGGTGCTCACTAACAGGTTGTTGCCTTTAAAGCCCGCGCTGGTGCTTGCGGACCAGTCAGGATTCATACCCGGTCGCAACACGACCTTCGGAATCAGAAGACTATTCGGCATCATCGAAGCTCTAGACCCCTCCCAACAGGCAATTGCGGTGCTACTCGACGCCGAGAAGGCATTCGATTCTGTAGAATGGCCGTTTCTGTTTGCAGTGCACACTAGGATGGGACTAGGAGCCTGATGAGCCTCATCAAACTGGTATCCTTACTTACACCAAACCACAAGCCAGCATCATCGCAGGGACAGCAAAGTCAGCCCCCATAGAGCTGCAACGTGGCACCGGACAGGGTTGCCCACTCTCAGCGTTGATATTCGCTTTGATAATGGAACCACTAGCCTCCAACCTACGAGAACGACATCTCAGGGGGCTCAACATAGACCCGCACAAGCTAATCATACCTCTATACGCAGATGACGTGGTTCTGTTCATACGTGACCCCACAGAAAACTTGAACCCAGTCATGAGAGAGGTCATCAAATTCGGAGCAGCCTCAGGTTTAAAAATTAATCGGACAAAATCCATCATATTTCCGCGGACCCCAGCGACTAAGCCATTTGCCGACGACTTCCAGTTCACATGGGAAACATCCCGAGTTCGGTACCTGGGAATACAGATGTCGTTAAGCTATCAAGATGTATTCCGAGACAATTACGAAGAAGTTGCAAAAACCTTGCAGGAAAAAGTCACACGATGGAAGACCCTGCCACTAACCCTGTGGGGAAGACCCTCTCTGGCTAAGATGGTGATCCTACCGAAGCTCTTTTACTTATTCACCAACATTCCCATCCTACTATCACAATCTTTTTTGAAGAGACTGAAAAGCATGGTCCTCGAGCTTCTATGGGTAGACAAGCCAGCTAGAGTTGCATATTCAACACTGACTCTTCCGGTGTCAAGCGGTGGACTGGCCCTCCCGGATCTAGAGAAATACTTTTGGGTGGAACAGGCACAATTCCTCAGCTTTTGGTACTCCACACAAGCAATTAGACCTCACGTACAAATAGAGCGGGCCCTGGCGACACCCAATCTGCTGAGAGCAGTCATCATCAGCCAGATCCCGGTCCCCAGCACTACCATGAACATAGTGCTTTCAACATACAAGATCTGGAAGAGAATCGCTAAAATATACGAGGTGCAAACGCGATGCGATACCTCTTCTCCCCGTCAAGTTTATACCAGGGGTCCTGCTAACATCAGAGAGGGTCTTCCACCAATAGGTTGAGAAGTTACACATAAACACCCTGGGAGAGCTCTTCACTGAGGACGGCTTCATGACCCCACAGCAAGCAAAACGGAGAGGCGGAAACACCGCCCTCGACACATTCATCTATTTTAGAACTCGATAACCCTACAAGCACTTCTGCCCACCTTTCCACGACAACCTCCGACCTGGCAACTTCTCCACAATGTAATTCAAGCGCAAGGAGAAGGCAGACTGGTGTCGCAAATTTACAGATCCATTATCACTGACACAACTCCTAACAATACCCGTGTAAAAGCAAGATGGGAAAAGTCCCTACAAATAACCATCCCAGAGGAAGACTGGACTTGCATCCTGAGACAAACGCAAAAAATAGCTCTCAACTCACCCTTTAAACTGATCCATTTTAACTTCCTCCACCAGCAAAAGCGAACAAACACCACCATGAGTCTTCCTCAAAATGCAAAAGATGTGAAACACCCATAGCTGATTTTGTCCACCTTGCATGGGATTGCCCCAAACTGACCCCGTTCTGGAACCAGGTCCTGGAGGCGCAACGGCAATCGTGGGGGAGGAGATACAACCCATCCCGACAGCAGCTCTGTTGGGAATGACGAGACTGCTATCGGCACCAATAAGAAAACTTGCAGGACTATTATTAACACTCGCCCGCAGGAGAGTCGCCATGGCTTGGGGTCGACGACCCCTCCCCACAGTCTCCAACTGGCGCAGGGACATCCTCTACTGCCAGGACGTGGAAACAGACTTCGTTAAATTGTTGCCCCTACATGCACAGCCACCAGACATCTGGGGCCCAGTGATATTATTCCTGATGACTGAAGCTGAGGAAACTCCTCCTTCCCCAGCAAATACCCAATGAATAGAGGGCATCTAGCAAGCAGCTTAACCTAGCAACTTAACTTCCTGAAAGAGAGAAGTGGAGAAGAGCAGAACATACCCGTCGAGACACGGAAAGACGAGGCGAAGTGGAGAGGGGTGGTAGGGGGAGGTGGGAGGGGGGTATGGCGCACAGTTAAATCCACCCTAATGTGGGTGTGTAAGTTGTATCACGTTAAAAAACCCAAAAATAAAGGTTTAAAAAAAAAAAAGGCTCTTCTTCATCTGGTCACTCAGTGCGGTCGCGCCTGATCTGAGTACGTGCCTTGCTGTTTAGGTGTTTTTTGGCCGCAATAGCTGGATCATAGAGGGTTCTTTTATTTGTAGAGATATATCGCACAAAGTTATAACAATTTGTATTCGAATCTTGCACTCTATTCCTTATCATGTGCTCCAGGTCCCAATTAGCTGTTGTTAAGGCAGTTTCAATATTACATTTTTCATAACAAGGCATTGGTGTCCCTGATGTTGGCAGAGGACCAGTGCAAGCGATTACCCTGCACATTTGGGCTGACCTGAACTCGCAGGATCAGGTTCTTACAAACTTTATCTAAATGATAACTCCAGTTCAGAACTGCACGTTCACTTAAATTGTTGAAACAAATCGAGACAGGGCTGCAATGAGTGGTAGACTCACAATTGGCCATGATATAATCCAAATGCGATTTAGCCGACCCATTTGTCCAAGTATAGAGTTCTTGTTCTTTGGTGTTATTTACTGAAGGGAGGTGGACCATCTCAAGGGTTTTCAGGTTACAAGACAACTGACGGGCATACCAATACAGGTGAGAGTGGTTATTCTGCAGGCCTGTTACATTTAAAACTCTCGCGAGAAAAATGGCCCTTTGAAGCTGACACAGCATGCCACTGTGTGATTATTTCATCTATTGCAGCATGTATAACTTTAGTTTGTGTATTTCCAGGTGGATCATATACAGTTATTATCAAAATAGGAGCTGTTTTTCCGTTTGCGACCTGAAGTAAGGATTTAGAACACCAGGTTTCCTGCAGCATAAGCACATCACTGGCTACAATAGTTTAAAATCCCTCTTGGTGAGTAAGGAAAGAGTGGAAGCCACGCGTGTTCCAGGATATCCATCTTAATTGAAGTTCTGAGATGAGAAGTAAATTTGCCCCGTTCACGGTATGTTCCGGCTGCCAGAAATAGGCTGCTTGTTCTTCAATCAAGGCTTGGTTCATAGTTTTTTGTAAATCCCTCAGGATAGCTCTTTCTGATTTGTTAATTCCTTTTGTGGAAGCGGGGGTCTTGTCTGTTTTTACTGAGACCCCTGAATGATCAGTGTATTTTTTGCTTTTCAGTAAATAATGAGGGATAGGCCAATGGCAGACAGAGCTGGCGTACATGATTTAAGCAATGACACTACTGAAGGTGAAGAGAATTCAATTAAGGCCCATAAAGGGCAGTTCAATGCAGACAATATCGATGGAGCCGAGTACTTTAAGCTGCTGCAATTGCTGGAAAATGGTCAGAAGTCGAGAGCAATTAAAAAAGGAGCTAAAGTTAGTAGTATACAGCATGGCCCATTCCCCCAAAGGTTGCACGTTGCAGGGGTCATTCTGGGTCTTGATCATCGCTTGATTTGGATTGTTGCACACTGTTTTAGGGGGAAACTTTGAGACCCCGGCATGGAAGAAACAAAAACTCTAAATCGAACATAGACTTGAAAAGTGGAAATATTAAGTTAGATAAGAGGTGGAAACTTGTGAAGATGTATAGGTCAATGTGTTTTGAGATTTGTATGAAATAGTTTCCTACTCTGCTTCCCTGACACAATGTAAGTGGGGGATGGGAAATCTTTTCAAAAAGTTTGTACAAACTAAATGAAATAATAAAAAAAAAAACAGTACTCCTGTATTCCAGACTAGGTTCTCGGCAGAACAAGAACCTGATGGAGTGGGTCCAGGTCGGAAGCAGTCCAGCCAGATTGGGTGGCATCCCTGTGGATACCAGGTGAGCGTTACAGTATGGGGCAATACATGAGACGTAGGCTCATCATCTGCTTTAGTAGATGATGACCTTACAGTATTTGTTGCAGTTACTGGTATTAGCTTTGAAGGAGGGGGAACAGGACACAGTGACTTGCTTGTTTTAGCTGCGATCAGGAAAGGTATTTGAGCCAATGTAGATTTAATGTCGCCTTGGTCTTTGGTAATTTCTTCCATTTTCAGTGAGAGTGCATCCCTCTTAGCAAGGAGTGTAAGCAAGTCATTGGCAGGTAAATTGGCACTGGAATCCAGTACATAGACCGGTTCAGGCAGGCTGTCCATCTCTGTTCCCTGGCTTGTTATGAATGTGGTGGAAGTGTAATAGGGTGAGACCAGTGCATTGACATCTGGCAAGTTAGAGAGATTTACATCAATAGAGTTTCCTTCTAATGGTTCTGTAGGAAAGTCCTTTTCGAGGGGATTGGGTCCTCCGACGTATTCCATATCTATGACAGGTAATGTCCGCAGCTGTGCTGCTTCGGAAAATCTTTGGCGCCTGCGTCGATGACGTCGATGCGCCGTCCCCGAGGACCTCCTCCGACGGCCCACGTCACCCGATGTGAGAAGTAGGACGCACGACGCCCATAGCCTCAGTTCTGTTTTTTCCGCGAACATGTTCGCTTTGTGAATCTCGGTATGCCTCGACTCGTTGGAGTTTGCTGTTTTCAATTCTCGGTTCGTTGAACCTGTTAGGTTTGTTGTGAAGACCTGTTCGTGGCGATGTCTACTTCGTCTTCAACCCCGCGTCCCGGCTTCAAGAAATGCGGGGACTGTGGGTCCAAGATGTCGGTCATGGACTCGCACGACGCCTGCCTCTGGTGCCTCCGGGAGGCCCACGATACGGACGACTGTGTCGACTGCCAGTCGCTCACGGCAAAGGCCTTGCAGGAACACAAGAAGAAGCTGTCGGTAGGCCGGGTGTCTAAGCTCTGGAAGTCGAGGTCTGCGGGGCTTTCGACGGATGACTCGAGGGGCGACTCTCCGCGTCATCGTGCGAAGTCCAGTGGGTCTCCTTCCAGGAGTCGGTCTCGCCACTCCTCTGCCTCTTCGAGGCATTCCCGGAAGCGCCGGCATCGATCGCCTTCGCTGTCCTCTTCCGAGGACTCCGCCTGTCGGCGGGTCGCTTATCCCTCCATGCAAGCGACACCGGAGGAATGGGCTTCCTTCGGGAAGCAGATGCTAGCGATTCTTGAATCGCAGGGCACCGGTCCGTCCGCGCCTCCGAGTGGGGTCGGTCGGCACCGGTCGAGAGACACCGCTCATACGCCTTCGGGCTCGGGTGGTAGGCACGGCTCGCGGGAGAGGTCCCGATCGGACAAGGGTAGCCGTTCTCGCCATTCCCGCTCGAGACCGCGTGCTCCTGTGCCGTATTCGAAGAAGACGTTGACGCCTGTGGCGCCGAGGTTGTCGATGATTTCTCTCGAGGCTTCGCCTCCGAGGGGGTCGTTGACGCCGTCGGCGCCTAGGTCATCGAGAGACACGCTCGGAGCTCCGGCTTCGAGGCCTGTGTCGACGCCGCCGATGCTGACGTCGACGCCGATTCGCTCGACGTCGACGCCTTTTCTGTCGACGCCGGCGCCGACTCGTTCGCCGCCCACCACGCCCTTCAAGGCGGTGGTGTCGGAGGGGCCCCGTGGCACGGGGTTAGCCCCTAGAAAGGCTCCGGCTAAGGTCCGGCACTGCTTTGGTCCGGTGTCCAGTCATTTGGTAGACTGAAAACTGGTCGAATGACATTTGGTCGACGCAATTTGGTCGAAAACCAAATGGTCGAATTTTTTTTTTTTTTATATATTTATTTTTCGGGTTTTCGTTTTTAAAAAAAAGGGGTTTTTAGAGAAAAAAAGGGGGTTGGGGGTCCCCCCCCAAAAAATAAAAAAAGGGGTGAAAATAAAAAAAATAAAAAATTCGACCATTTGGTTTTCGACCAAATTGGTTCGACCAAATGTCTGGTAACCCTTTGGTCCCCAGAGGTCTTCCTCTCCCCGCCTGGAGTACATTTCAGAGGGTGATGAAGGCTCTGATGGCAGCTTGGTTCCGGTTACAGTTCCAGATGAGCTTATCTCGGGCCATAGCCAGTTTGATGACCTTAGGCAGTCGCTGCATAATGCCAGTGGACTGGACACCTCTCCGGAGGTGGAGTTTTGTAGGCCGGAGCCTGGCACTCATGCCGATTCTTCATATCGGCGCCTTATGTCTCGGGTCACCGAGTACTTGGGTTGGTCAGCTCCCCCAGGGGAGTTCGTTCAGGATGATCTCACGGACATCCTTGATCTTGGTCCCCCCACTGACCCGGTTTTGCCTTTTCATATGGCTCTGCAGAGAAGGGTGGCGGCGGCTTGGACTGCTCCGGAGAGTCTCCCGGCAGTGGGCAAGTCTTTGTCGCGAAAATACCATCCAGCCAGTAGCGACCCCTGCTACCTGTCTAGGCACCCCACTCCGGAGAGTTTGGTGGTACAGGTGGTTACGGCCCCGGCAAAGCAGGCATCGTATCCTACCATCCCTCCGGATAGGGACGACAAACGTTTTGACAGCTGGGCGAAAAAAGTGTTTTCTTCGAGGGGTATGGCGCTTCAGGTGGCCAACTCCATATGTGCCTTGTCTCGTTTCACACACACTCTGTGGAACTGTGTTGCATTAGCGGCTGAACATATTCCCGAAGGGGACGAACGGGATGGTTTCCTTGCTATGGTTCAGGATGGCAAGAATGCCATGTGTGAGGCCGTTCAGTCGGGTTTGGACTTGGCGGATTGTGTCAGCCGGTCCATGGCGGCGAGCACCGTAATGCGCAGGTTTGCGTGGTTGCGGAAGTCTGGGTTCGCTCCTGATGTGCAGTCCCGGCTCCTCAACATGCCCTTTGACGGTGAACACCTTTTTGGCAGCAAGGCTGATGAGAGCCTTGAGAGGTTGCAGACCTCCAAAGCTGCAGCAAAGTCGTTGGGCGCTGCAGTTCACCAACCTCCGCCTTTTTGTCCTAGGGGACAGCAATGGAGGGGAGGTTCCTTTCGCTATTACTCGTCCTTCAGTAAAGCGAGGGGAGCTAGCAGTCAAAGAGGCCATCATAAGAGTGCCAGAGGTGGAAACAAAGGTACTCGAGGTGCCAAGGCCGCGTGGGCAGTTGCCTCTTTGCCCTCGGCAATGCCGCAGTCGCTACCACTCAGTCATGAGGCCAGGTCCCATGGTTCGCCGGTTGGGGGAAGGCTGGCGCAGCATCTTGTAGAGTGGCAAGCCATTACTGAGGATGTGTGGGTCCTGGAGATCATAACCCATGGCTACTGTCTTCCTTTTCGGCAGAGGCCTCGCGACAATCCACCAGGGAGCCTCTCTTTGAAGAGTCCGGATCTGCTCCTTGCGCAGGAAATTCAAGCCCTGCTGGAGAAAGGCGCCATAGAACTGGTGCCTTTAGCGGAGAGGAACAAGGGATGGTATCCCCTTATTTTTTGATTTCGAAGAAAGACGGGGGATTGAGACCCATCATGGACTTGCGCGGTTTGAACAAACTCCTCAGGAAGGACAAGTTCAAGATGGTGACTCTTTCTCAAGTCCTCCAGGCCCTTCAACTTCAGGACTGGTTGGTGTCTCTCGACCTCAAGGATGTTTACTTCCATGTGCCGATTCATCCCACACACAAGAAGTACCTGATGTTCGCGGTTGGCGACTCGCACTTTCAGTTTCGGGTCCTGCCGTTCGGAATGACCTCTGCCCCGAGGGTTTTCACCAAGCTCATGGTGGTGGTGGCAGCGCATCTCAGGAAAGGGGGGATTCACGTCTACCCCTACCTGGACGATTGGTTGATCAGGGGGAGCTCTCCCGAGCAAGTCCTGGATCATCTGTCCGTCACCTGCCACTCCCTTCACAGGCTGGGCTTCTCCCTCAATTTAAAAAAGAAGTCCCATTTGACACCAACGCAGCAGCTCCAGTACATCGGAGCAGTGCTCGACACTTCACTAGGGCAGTGTTTTCCTCCCCAGGTGAGGGCTCTTCACATTCAGCAGATGGTGCACAAGTTTCAATTTGCCCAGGATCTCCCAGCGTCCGAGTTCTTGAGACTGCTCGGCCTCATGGCATCCTGCATTCTTCTGGTGCCAGAGGCTAGCTGCGGATGAGATCTTTGCAGTGGGCACTCAAGCTCCAGTGGTGTCAGTCCTCCGGCAGGCTGTCGGACCCTGTTCAGGTGCCGCCCTCAGTAGCCCAGGACCTTCTGTGGTGGGCCGTCGAAGGCAATCTGATGAAGAGGGCCCCATTTTGGCTGCCCTGGCCAGAGGTGACGATCGTGACGGATGCATCCCTCACGGGATGGGGAGCTCATGCCAACGAGTTGACAGTCAGCGGTCGTTGCTCTCCGTCAGAGTCCAGACTCCATATCAATCTGTTGGAGCTGAGGGCCGTCAGGCTAGCCCTGAAGGCTTTTCTGCCGACTGTGCGCGGAAAGAGTGTCCTGATTCTAACGGACAACACGGTGGCCATGCACTACCTCAACAAAAAGGGGGGGGGAGCAGGGTCGCTTCCGCTATGCAGGGAGGCGATGCAGCTCGAATTCTGGGCCATCCAGCAGGAAGTTTCGATCTCGGCTGTTCATCTGGCCGGAGACGACAACGAGACGGCGGACGCTCTGAGCAGGCAAAGCACAATCTCTCACGAGTGGGAGCTGGCTCAGGAGATTCTCCTGGAGATCTTCGCCCTTTGGGGGCCCCCTCAAGTGGATCTCTTCGCCTCCAGTGTCAACCGGAAGTGTGAAAGGTTTTGCTCGCAGGAATTTCCTCCAAAAGGAGCCTTAGGAGACTCGTTCGTGGTGGAGTGGTCTTTCCCACTGCTGTACGCATTTCCTCCAGTCCCCGTCATCCCGCAAGTGCTGCGGAGGTTACGGAGGTTCGGTTCCCGGATGATCCTCATTGCTCCGGCGTGGGCCCGGAGGACGTGGTACGCAGACCTTCTAGACTTGTCCATCTGCCCTCCACGTCGTCTTCACTACCGAAACGATCTGCTCTCACGGGAGGGGGGGTCAGGTTCTCAATCCAGAGGTCAGATCCATCAATCTTCACGCATGGCTTCTGAAAGGTTGAGGTATAAGGATTGGGACCTCCCGGAAGACATGATGGAGGTGTTGCTCTCGGCCAGGCGGCCGGCAACAAAGTCTCTCTACCGTTGCCGTTGGAGAAAGTTCTGCGACTGGTGCAGAGTTCAGAATATGGATCCTTTTGAATGTGACATTCCCATGGTTCTGTCTTTTTTGCTTTCTTTGGCCCACAGGGGCTTGCAAGTGGGACCATTAAAGGTTACCTGATGGCGCTGTCCATATTTAAGCGCTCGTCTGAAGAGTGTTCCTATTTTAAGATTCCTTTAATTTCGCAGTTTTTGAAAGGGCTCACTAATGTGTTCCCTCCGTCACCTTTTCTGGTGCCAGGTTGGGATTTGAACCTTGTTCTTAAGTTTCTTATGGGTGCTCCGTTTGAGCCTTTACATTCCTGCCCTTTGAGGCTGTTAACTCTGAAAACTGTGTTTTTGGTTGCGGTTACTTCCGCTCGCAGAGTGAGTGAGTTACAGGCACTTTCAGTTAAGCCACCCTTCACTGTGTTTCATAAGGATAGGGTTGTCCTTAGAGTTCGTCCTTCTTTTCTTCCGTAGGTGGTTTCGGAATTTCATTTAAGCCAGAAGGTTGTTCTTCCGGCGTTCTATCCTCCTCCACATCCTGGTAAGGAAGAGGAGAGGCTCCATAGGCTTGATCCAAGGAGAGCGTTGAGCTTTTATATTTAGCGCATGTCCCGGGTCAGAGTGGACGATCAACTTTTCATTGGTTACGCTGGAAGGTGTTTGGGACAAGCTGTGACGAAACAGACTTTGTCTCGTTGGATTATTTTAGCTATCGCCGAGTGTTACCGCTTGGCGGGTAAGGATCCTCCGGCTGGCTTGCGGGCCCATTCTACCAGGGGAGTGGCTGCGTCTACTGCCCTGCGGAGTGGAGTTCCTATTCGTCACATCTGTGATGCAGTCACCTGGGCTTCAGTACATACTTTTGTACGTCACTACTCCCTCGATTCCATCAGAGGGCAAGATCTGGCCTTTGGCAAGGCAGTTCTCTATTCCGCAATTTGATTGGGCATGCTAAATTTGTATTCTAAATTCTTTTCCACCTCCTTGCTTGGTACTGCTTTGGGAGTCTGTCATAGATATGGAATGCGTCGGAGGACCCAATCCCCTCGAAGAACAAGTTACTTTCTTACCTGGTAGTGTTCTTTCGATGGTATGGTCCCATGATGTATTCCATATCGCTCCCTCCCTGCCTTCCCCGCTGCAGAATTTATTTTGCGATTGCAGCTTGCGTTCCGCAAGGCCTTGTGTGTCTGACTGGCAGAAAACTGGTGGCACACGTCTGGGGAAAAAACTATAACTGAGGCTATGGGCGTCGTGCGTCCTACTTATCACATCGGGTGACGTCAGCCGTCGGAGGAGGTCCTCGGGGACGGCGCATCAACGTCATTGACGCAGGACGCAGACGCCAAAGATTTTCCGAAGCAGCACAGCTGTGGAGATTACCTGTCATAGATATGGAATACGTCGTCGGACCATCCCATCGAAAGAACGTTACCAGGTAAGAAAGTAACTTGTTCTTCTCCGCCAAGCGAGGCACGCTGTAGATGTACAACCATTTTTATTGAAGAGTTGTTGTCAATTGTCTGTGAGAAGGATATCTCCTGATAGGTCGCTTGAAGTTATTGAAGATTTAGAATTCGGAGGAAGTGTTTCTTTTGATACAAAAAAAGTCAAAATGTCAGTTTGAGGAACGCTTATTTTGTTTCTTAACTTTTTCCTGCTATTAATGTTTTCCGACGAGACGTAGTATGGCTCTGATTTCTGGTCTGACAGTTTGCAGGAACTGTTGCACTGCAAAGTGTCGGTTTCAGCATTTCTCACAGGGCAAATGCATGAGAAGGCTCCTTTTGGGTATGAGCTTAAGGGTGAGGTGAGGAATGTGTAGGGGGCAGAAGGTGTGGTGCAACCTGTGTGGTCCACAAGGCTACTTCCACGAATACGCACCAAACCTTCATAAAGAAATGTTCGCTGGAGTTACAATGTTCACTCGCGCAGGGCTTGCGACAAACGGTCAGATAAAACAAGTATCCAATGCAGTGAGAGGTAAGCCTGAAGGATTGAAAGTGGACTTACCCTGTCCCTCCTGGCCCCATAGCAGACCACCACTGCACCACCTCCGCTCCGCGTTCCACATGTTTAAGGGTTAATGAGTCCACAACTAGCTTCAGGGATATGGTAGCAACGCCTCTAGGTTGCAGGCACTGAAAAAAACCAGCGCTCCTATCCTCGCCACAGCCGACCACCTCTTCTCTGCGTTCCGCAGGTTTAAGGATTTATGAGTCCACAGCTAGCTTTAGGGATCTATGCCCATACATTGAGGCACAGACACAAGATCTCCCACCACCTCACTGCGCATACGTGAGGTGAGTAGTGGCATTAATTTTTGGTCATGACACCATACAACGCATCCGAGCTGTGCCACTAATTCCGAGCCCATGCGCACAGCTGCACGCCACCTATGAGTCACCCAGGGCACTTTCCTATTACACATGCGCTCTACAAACAGCAAACCACTCTGCTACGGTCCGGTACGGAGTTAGCCCCGAACCGTCTACCAGCTTGCAGCAATCCACTGCGCTATACTAACCAGCCCATTGAAGGTAAGCTTCCATTCTTAGCAGCCCTCTACAGGCTCCCACCCTCTCTGCCACCACACGCTAGATTGTTCACTTTGCATCCACTTTTCTAAAGGCCTTACCTTTTTCATTGTACAGAAACCACCATGCTAACAACAACCAAGTCCATTTGTGTGGACAATTTTGGGCTCCTCGCAACTACATCATCCATTATGGATTTACCTCCGCTTCAGCCCAGCAGAAATACGCTCCCACACTAGGTAAGCACAAGGAGCACGTTTTTTGACTGCCAGCTCCAAAATGGGATTTCAAGTATAATTTCCATTTATCAGTATTCCCCTCTCTTCTTTTCTTGATGTGTTCTAGGGTTCCAATGTTTCCAGCAGACACCACTGCACATACCAGATTACACCTAGGATGTTAAACTAGGGTCGAATTTACATACTGCTACTGGATCTTGAACATTACGTCTTGGTTCAAGTCTGAATCACACCCCTATCCTCCCAGCCCGGACCTACCCAAGGTTAGCTAATTATATCCCTCTCCTATAAGAATACACATTCACATGTGGTTCTGAGTCTCTCTTTTTAACTGTTGACCCAGCACCACCTGCTCTATATGAAAAATACGAGCATGCTCTCCTTCTAAAACAGACCCTTTTCTGTTTTCTCTTCTTACACATTTTTTAGGCTGTCACAATCCTATTGGCCCAGAAGAAGGCTGTCCATTGTAAAGCCGAAACGTCACTGCAGCAGGCCTTTACCTACTGTCAGTCCAACATCAGGGAAGTTCTTTTCCTGACGTAGACCAAGGATTGGCCACCACCCAACTAATGTGTAGTACTTCACCATAAACAGCACAACAACAAAACTCTGTTTGAGTAACAGCCAAAAAGTTAGGCCCTGTTCTCCCCAAGATCATTGTACTTGGAACACTTGCCTCGCCTAACCAAAAATGTCATGTTTATAATTAAGAAATGATATCAAAACAGCAAAATATACTAAATCTTGGTTGTAATTTTGTTTGTTGCTGCATCACAATTAGTGGTGCATAAGAATGGTTTTCATGAAGAAAATAATCTCTTGCCAAATCTATTTCTGTTTTCCACCTCTATCCTGGAATCTATGCTCAGCTTAGATGTGGGTAAACCTGGATTTGAACACTGTATTCTCTCCTTGATTACACATAATGACAATGATTTTTCTTTGTGTATATATGTTGTCCACTTGATTTTTACTCACAAATACATGTAAATAAATACATGGCCCCTGAATTAAGGGGTTTATAGCAGTTGTTATGATTTATTCAGAAAAAATTCTGTTATCTTTTTATGTGAGCAAAATGTACACCATTACAGTTCCCTGTAACCAATAAACCATTCTACAATCCAAGAATGGTTTAATTTTTTCGGCGGCTACCATCCTCCCAGTTATACACATTAGGGATATGGTAGCCACGCCAGCAGGGCCCAAGCACTGAAAAAATACTGCGCTCCTCGCCCCGCCACAGCAGACCACCTACCTCTACACCACCTCTGCTCCGCGTTTGCTGGTTTAAGGGTTTGAGTCCACAGCTAGCTTCAGAGATATTATAGCCATGCCTCCAGGTTGCAGGCACTGAAAAAAATATTGCGCTGCTCACCTTGCCACAGCAGACTCCCTCTTCACCACCTCCACTTGATTCACTATTGGGATAGTGGTGACAAGATGGCAAGATCATGAGTGTTCCGGTCCAAAGATTTGGACTGCACATGCCTTGTACCCAAATTACTATAAAGCAAACTGTGCCAAGCAGGAAGATTGTGCGGCAACCGTTCCTGCTCGGCAACTGTTCCTGCTCAGCAGAAGTTCTTGTGTGGATTCCTCCAAGTTTGGCAGAACTCTATGCCCCTTTCATTAATATATCATGCCTGGGCTTACCAGAGACAGTCCTTGTACTCCCAGCCCACAGACCTGGGTATCCTCACTTTTTCTCTGTCCTGATCAGCCTAGGGAATGAAAAGAGGAGCATGCATCTTCTGCTTCTGGTCACTGATCCACCTGTTTATTCCAGAGTCACTGATCACTCCTTGTTCACCAGGGAAGCCTCCAAGCTTGCAGCACCAACCTCTGGAGTAAATACACTACTACTCTCTTTATCTCTCCACCCAGACACTAAGAAACCAGCGTTCAGTGGTTGTGTTCTTCATTTTAAGAATACATCCAGAGCTCGAACACCTGGTCCTGGTTTCAGTCTAACTAAAGTGTGACACCTTACAAACAAAGGTCTTGTTTCAGTTGTACTGTTACTGTACTAAGAAGAGACGTGTGTGCTCTTGTAAGACATCATCTCTTTGAGAACCCGTTTTCTTTTTATTGAAACATTGAGTAGACATTAATTCATCGAAAATTACTGCAAGTTGTAACATTAATTAATCTCATGAGCAGCACATCTGTATTTCATTTAGCAACTTTGCAACTCATTCCATTATACCAATTTCATCAGCATGCTCAGGGAAGGACTAAAATTCATCATTGCAATTGCAACATTATTTAGTCTCTTAAACAACGCATCAACATTTCATTGTAACACTTTTGTTGTTCGTCTAGTAAGAATGATTTCATCAACATCTTCCAGGAAGAATATAACTCAACTCATGATCCTATAGCGCTCGTAAATGAAGAAAGAAGGAAAAGGGGAAAAAAACAAAAAAACTAAAACTCACCAGAGCTAGCAGCAACTTGTGACCCTGCTCTCCAGGAAGACGCATCTCCCCCAAGTCCAGGTTTCAGTCCAGCAGGTACATCAACCACATGAGAGCATGTCAAGGTTGAAGGAGGTACTTAACCAACATAGGCCGAAAAAACATGTTTTCCTTCTTTGCTACATGATCCTGGAATGTGCCCCAGATGCAAGAGAATTTTGAGGTCCGATCTTTTATCGCGGCCGTTATTTTGTCTACTCAAAGAAGTGCCCAAACCTTCATCCATCAATTTACTATATTTGACGGCCCTCTGTTTCTTTCCAAAATCGGTCTTGTGTAAGGCGGGCCGCCATAAGTAATTGAGTAATCAGGTTAGCTCTAGGGCCAGATCGTGGGTAGGACCCGTCATCTGGTGTGTCGCCTAATAGCATTATCAAGGGATCCATAGGGAGCAGGGTTCTGCATATATCTTTGATCTTTGACCTGATTTCTAGCCAGTAGGATCGGATGATTGGGCAATGCCACCACTGGTGACCCAGATCTCCCCTCCCTCTACAGCCGTGCCAGCATGAGTCAGGATAGTCTGGATTTATCGTTTGTAGTTTCTGCAGAGAGAAATACCACTGGTAGCAGATCTTCAGTGCACATTCCCTAACTGTCGTGCATCTGGAGGACCTGTGAGCTCTATCCCAAATTCTCTGCCATGATTCCTGAGGTACTTCAATCCCCAATTCCCTCTCCCATGCCAGCATATAAGGGAGTGAGTGTCTCATCTTCCGGAGCGTTTTCCATAAGGCAGTAGCAAGTCGCTATTCTACGAGTACTCTGCCCTTCCGAGACCGATATTTCCAATCCCGTCGGGGGCCTAATGGCAGCCTTTTTAACGGTCAGGTTAGTGATCCAATGCGAAGCTGTATATACCTAAATCTCTCGGTCTCCGGGAGGTTAAACTTCTCCTTACATTGGGCAAAGGTCAGCGGGACACTGTCTGCATAGAGCTCTTGCAGTCTCAGGGGACCTTCCCTTGACCAGAGTTGGTATGAGTTGGGCTGAAGCCCCAGAGTGAAGGCTGGGTTTTGTGTGACTGGGGAAAGGGGACCTGATCCCGAGGGGAATCCCCGAAGCGCACAAGACCTATCCCAACAACGAAGAGTGAGCCTAGTAGTTGGGAGGAGGGGTCTCTGAGATACACGCGCCTCGAGCGGGAGGAAAGGGAGGTGAGAGAGAGGGACCCAAGAGAAAAACTGTTCAATATCTTGCCATTTTGGGGGATCAATTGTGCTGGTCCAGCTCAGGATGGGGGCAATTTGGGTTGCTCGATAATATCGTGAATGAGGAGAGGGAGAGCCTGAAACATATAGAGAAGCCAAGGGAGCAGAGTCATTTTAACTGCGTTTATGCGCCCCAACCATGAAATCTACTGTAGGGCCCACATTTGTAGAGAGTCTTTGGAGTCTTTTAGTAAGGAAGGGATGTTGGCTTTTAACAGGCCTGAGTAGGTAGGAGTCAGGCACACTCCAATGTATGTAATCTTGGTGTTCTTCCAGCTAAGGGAGTAAGTGTCCTGCAAGGCGTTTAATGTGTCTGGAGATTCAGACAAATTCAAGCCTGTTGATTTTGCCATATTTATCGTGAATCCCGAGATCACCGCAAAGTGTCGAGCAGTCCCATAAGTGGTGGGACCGAGGCCCGGGCTTCCTTTGGGGAACAGACCACATCGTCTGCGTATAGCGTGACTTTATGGCACTGGTCTCCACCACGAAACCCTGAATTTCCGGGTGAAGGCGGATATGTTGGGCTAAGAGTTCCATCGTTAGCGCAAAAACTAGTCGGGATAGGGGGCACCCTTGCCTGGTTCCCCTGCCAAGGGGTATCTGGGATGTCCATTGAGAGTTTACTCATATTCGGGTGGAAGGGATCTCGAAATTCGACAGGACCAATCTAGAGAATTTCGGGCCAAACCCAAAGCCCTGTAGTACTAATTGCATGTAGTCCAATGATATGCTATCAAATGCCCTGTGGGCATCCAAGGATAGCAACTAAAGGGGGCCTGGGACCGAGGGGGCGAGGGCTATTAGGTCTATTGCTCTGCGAATGTTGTCGTGAGCAGACCGACCCTGAATAAAGCCCGTCTGATCCCTATCTATGATTAAGGGTAAGACCTCTCCCAGGCGTGGCGCTATGACCCTAATACATAATTGTGTGTCACTATTAAGCAAGGCTATAGGACGGTAAGATGAACATTCTGCCGGATCCCTCCCCGGTTTCAAAATTAGGGTTGTATTCGATTCTGCCATGGATTGTGTAACGGATCCTGTTTCCCATATGGCATTAAATAACTTTGTGAGGTGGGGTGTGAGCTCCTTACAGAAGGTTTTATAGAACTTGTTTGTAAACCCGTCTGGGCCCGGGGCTTTGCCAAGTGGGGAGTGATTTGATAGCTGATTCGACTTCCTCTGCAGAAATTGGGTCTTCCAAAGGCTCATTTAACGTTTGTGGCAGCTGTGGGAGATTTGCCGTGGTTATGAAGTTACTGGCAATTTGTGGGTCTCCCCGATGCGGGGCCGCATGTTCTTTAAAGAATTCTTCAATAATACGGCATTCACCCCCTTCTGAGAAAGTGCCTTTGCCTGTCCCATCCCGCAGGAAACCTATCCTATTTTTTTTGCCCGTTTCCCCAATTTAGCTGCTAATAGTTTATTAGCCTTGTTTCCCTTTGTGTAGTAAAATTGCTTGGTGCGCATCATGCAGTAGCACGCTCTCCCCATGTGATGTGCCTCAAATCACTTTCTTAGCCATCCGTAGGTCTCTCAATGATCGCTGTGAGGGTTTCTTCTTATGTACCTCCTGTAGTCTATGGGCGTCTCTCTCTAGATGTTCCTGCAAAAGTCTCCTAGCTCTGCCCCGCTGTGCAGCCTGCTCTATAAAGTGTCCCCTAATCACTACCTTACTTGCATCCCAGATTGTACCCCAGCTGACATCAGCTGTGTCGTTCTCCCTATAATATCATTCCATGGATTCCTTGATATGGGCACAGATCATTTGGTCATCTAGTAGGAAGTCATTTAGTCTCCAGGGGAGTCTCATAGGAGGGGTAGCTCGGAGGGGAGCTATTGTCAATAAAACAGGGGAGTGGTCTGAGAGCGCCTCAGGGAGTATGTCTACATCCAACACCTTCTGAATGAGCGAGTCTGAGATGAAGAACATATCCAGCCTTGAGAATCCCCCATGGACTGCTCAGAACTATGTATAGTTCCTTTCTTCTTGGTGACAGTACCTCCACACTTCAATTAACGAATGGTCCTTTAGCAATGCGGTGAGAGCTCTGAAGTTGTTCCTGTCATTTAATGTTGGCGGCAGAGTCTTATCAACTAGTGGGTTAATCTCTGCATTGAAGTCCCCGCCTAGAATCACCTCTCCCTCTGCATGTTCGAATAAGGCTTTAGACAATTCTGTAAAAAACATGTCTTGCTTAGTGTTTGGGGCATATATAGAGACCAACATGATTTTACATCCATCTAGCATGGCATTCACCAGCAGGAGCCTTCCCTCCTCATCCCGAACCACCCCCAGGGTCTTGAGAGCAATACCCTTGCGCACCAGGATGGCAACCCCTCGTTTCTTCAATCCGCTTGAAGCAAAGAATTTAGTGGGATAGAGCCTTATCGCTAAGGCGGAATTCATCATCTGGTCGTAAGTGGGCCTCCTGAAGGAATAAAAATGATGCATCTAGGGACCCCAATCTATGAAACAATGCTTTACGTTTCAGGGGGGAGTTCAGGCCTTACATTAAGGGAAATGCATTTATAGTTTGGGGTTGCCATGTTAGGGTCACTCAGGTTTTCGCCTCAAGTAAGCCCAATTAAGGAGAGCGGGGGTAGAACACTCCTTCAGGTGAATCATTGCAAATTTATCCATAAAGGATCTATGGTGAGTAGAAACATAACACCAGCCCAATGGCTTCAGGTTAAACTTAGGGTAATAAACATAACAGACACAACTAAAATAAGATAAGCAAGCTATTGTCAACGAAAATTGCGCTATTCCTAGACCCACAATCAACTTTAAACAAGTATGAAATATGTTGGGCGCCATCCACTCTGGCGCCCAAGTTTGCTTAAGTACGGAAATTCCAGTGCCCTCAGGTAAATCCGAGCAAGATATTCAAGAGAGGTGGAGTGTTGCAGTACTTTCAGATATACGTTAAGATGAGTCAGGCCCTCCTGATCCCCCAACACAGGGCTGAAGGTGAGGCACACCCGGACGTAGCAAAAATAGCGAGAAGGGAGGCATGATCAAGGCCCCAGGCCTCCGGTTCAATCGCCGATAGGTCGCTTTGCTCAGAGGCATCTGGGCCAGGCGGTGATCGGTGGGGTGACCATTTCCTCCCATTGAGGGTCGCTAGCATAGGCAACGTTCGAGTCAGGTGCCCACCCATCCTTCACCCTCCGACGGGATTAGGGTTGATGTCTCCTCTAGGGCCTTGATTGTGTTCTCTGATCCGGTTTCTCGCTGTGGATCTGATTCGGGTTGGGGCCCGCGCCAGGTTTTCCTGCGCCTGTCTTTTGGCGGGGGATCTAGATTAGTCCCATTCTGATCTTGAGTATGGGGACTCGATCCTCCCCCCCCCCCCCCACCGGTTGTCTCCGACATCAGGCCCCTCACCTTTTCTTCAGATGAGATTACGTAGTGTTGATTATGGAAGTCAAAAATCAACGTGCATGGAAACCCCCAGCGATAGCGGATCTTTCGGGTCCTAAACCAAGTCGTTACCTTCTGCAACTGCCGTCTCCACGCCAGAGTATAAGGGGCCATATCTTGGAAGAGCTGTATCTTTGCACCTTGGAATTGTATTGAATCTGCGTTCCTGGCTGTTGCCATGATCTCCTGCTTCTGGCAGATAAAGTGCACTCGATTGAGCACATCCGGTAGCAGGTTCCCGGGGAATAGCCCGGAGGCGCACATTATTTCGTGTCGACCTATTTCCCATTTCTCTGCCTTGCTAACAGTGTTCCTGAATCATAGAGTGGTGTACCTCTTCATATTCTGTCTTTTTCCCTCCCTTTCTCACAAACTTATTAGAGTTCAATCTAGTTAAGCGCTCACCTCTGTATGAAAATAAGTGGTGTTTTACTGTGATTTATCGAATAGGGAAAAAGGGGTTTATATATCATAATAGTAACTGTGTTTAGGATATTTTACAATAAGAGTGCTGGAGTGTTTCAACTGTGTGTTTTAAAATAAATAATTATATACTTTGATACCAAAGCTCTGGTCAGTGTTTGCTTGTATTATTGTATCTGAGTGCCTATTGTGTATACTTTGCATACTGCCTAACTCTTCTTGAGGGAAGTCTGACTGCTCAGCCACAGCTACCAGGTAAATCTGGGTGGTACAGACTGCTACCAAGTGGGTTTACTGCCAACACCTGTAGTCTTAAATCTTTTGCAGTGTTCCCTAAGGGAACTGCACAGGTTTCTGCCTAACAGCCCTTCTGCCTTGCTCTTAGAATCAGTACTGCTCACCCGATGAAGGAAGAGGTTCCCTGCCCCAGGACGCCCCAGCACTCACCCAGAAGTTATTTGTGCCTCTGGCTTTCCCGTCTGGATGCCGACTCCCCCCTTCGAGGTAATCCGCCTTCTCCCTCTTCTCCACTGGGGCTCCTCTCCAGGCAGGTCTCCCCCCGCCAAGTGTCCGCCAGGTAGGGGGCGCGGCCGCTCCGGCACCGCAGCGTCCCAGCCCCGCTCACCCGAGCATCAGGCCGGTGAGCAGGAGGTCCGAACCCCACAGTGCCAGCCGATACCGCAGGCAGCAGGAGACAGAGTCAGCCCTTCCGGCCCCCAGAGGTGTGTCGGGCGGCGGGGGAGCTCTCTCATTCAGGCCTGCAGGCCTCGCGGGACCTAGTCCACAGGGGCGCACATCAAGGGGTGACTGCCGAACGAGCAAAATCTCCTCACACGCCTCAGCACCCTGTGTCCTCCCTGCTCCAACACTCCAGTCCCGGCAGCAGCAGCAGGGAGATCCCCCTGCCTCAGATCAGATAAGCCGCCGGGCGACAGATGTTCAGGCTGCCGCTCCTCCCCCTCTCCGAGGACGCCAGGTTGCAGCTTCCCCCAGTCCTAACGAAAACCGCAGGTCCCACAAAGCCTCGGTGGGGGTAATCGGGTGTCCTCAACCGTGTCGCGCCGCCAAGGAATCGGGATAAAGGAGCCTCAGTGCTGGTGCGGTGTGGCTGGTGAGGGCGAGTTCCAACGGCTGTGCCTGATGGCGCGCACCGCCATTTTCTCTTCTGTCACCGCCGGGTTGCGCCAGATAAAAAAGTGCTCCCAACAGGGCGTGTTAATCCAAAAAGTCTGTCGGTTCTGTTAACATATCTTCAGTCTCGCCCCGAGAGTGGAAATAGGGCGAAATTTCCATTTTAAACGGCAAAAATTGCGTGACTTGGGCACCAAGGAGCGGAGCTCAGGGAAAATGCAGCCGCATGTTGTGTTGCCTAGCAATGCCCCCGTTGACCCTGGTTTTTTTAATGCTTTTCTTGAAAAAAACTTGCACTATTTTGCCCTGTAATTTCAAATCCAGATATTTCAGTACCAGCAGTTTCTCTAAAAATTCTAGAAATTATGTTTCAATTTTAATTTCTGCCCCACTCGATTATTTGGGAATGATCAGAATTAAAGCAGTTCATGTGGATAAAATGTCTGACAGCAAGGGTTTGCAGTGTGTGGATGTGCAAGATTAGGTATTGTGTCCTGCAACTAGTGCATACGCTCTCCCACATCCCTACCCCTTCACCCCTTGTTTTCACCCAAACGGTTGTTATAAGATGCAAAAGGTACCTCTACCTACAGCCAGGTATAATATTGGTAATGTAAACTTTCTTATTTCAGCCGGGGTCTGCTGGTAAAATCTATTCGCAGGGTGCAATCCTTGCAGAAGCAGAGCAGAAGATTTTGCTGACTCTGATGAGTGATGCAATGGAGGAAATGGACATCAAGCAAGTTTTTTCTCCTGTTATTTTACATCTGAATGGTAAGAGTATAAAACACTGCAAACCTTTATCAATCTCAATGTCTAGAAAAGAAACGTATTATATTGCACCAGTCTCTTAACAGTAGATTTATTGCAGTTAAACCGTTGTCTCTACCTGCACTGTTTCTTTACCCCTATTGTTTCAATCTACAGCTGCACATCTCTTTTTCCCATAGTTTCTGTATTTCACCTTTCTGTGTCTCGCCACCAGAGGTCACTTGTCTGTGTGTCACTATCTCTTTCGTTCTCTCCTTTTCTCATGCAGTCCACCTTTCTTCTTGTAGTTTGTTTTATCTCGTCTGCCGTCTCTTAACCCTGCCACCTTTATTTTTTTGCTGTTTAGCCTGGAAGACTTTTTTACTCCCAGCAGTTTCTTGGTAGTTTATACCTACTTTAACAGTGCAGTTGATATTTACCCTTTTTGTCCTTTGCTCACTTTAGGGTCTCCATTAAATGGCCTGTCTTAATGGAGGAATTATGCAAACAAGTTGTAGTGATGAGCTGGATGTGAGCCAATAATACTTCAGGCTCATTACAATCTCTATTGTTGTAACTGCACATTTTAGAAGTAAATAGAGTGGCTCCATGAAATAGAATGTTCACTCATTTGATATAGAACAATACAAACATAAATGTTATGATGAGAGAGTACTAACTGAATACTTCCACACCCCTTTCCCTGTGGTTGTATTTGTCACCAGTTTATGCTGTAGTTGGGATTCATAGCAGGGTATTATTTGATCAAAACAATCCATCAGGTGTTATATTGTCATGGACATTCCCATTGCCCATGGCCTCTGTTAGAAATTGTATGTTAGTACACATCAATGTAATGACAATTGGTGCAGAGTAATCTGAGCATTTTTGTTGTCTGGATTAAGTTTTTTCTACAGAAATCATTTAACTTTTCTTCAGGCAGAACACTTTGCTGATCATGCAGTTTTGTAAACGGATCAGAAAAATCTGAGAGAGTAGCATACATACTTCACAATAATGTGGAATAGACGAGTTGTGGGGGAACCGCATGGAGACAAATACTTTGATGCGGTGAGGAGATCACTGAAAGAAGAAACTGTAGCGTATGCTCTGTAGGAAGAAGAATCGAAACATTGACAAAGGTGCCTCAATGAATTTGTTTCTCTATCTGGACCATCTAGGGTAAATGCAAACACATTGGCAATGTCCATGTCACTGCACTATAAGTCTTGGATAGAGAAACAGCCATTGCTTCAGTTTATGGGGCTCCTCCTGTGGAACACCTCTAAACACCTTGCGGCAGAGGCATCTGTTGCTGCTCATAAGCGGGATGAAACAGGCTCTAGCTAAGGGAGATAAACATTTGTTGAAGAAACTGGCACACAGTGATAAGTCAGACACAGGAGACGGACAAGAAGACATGCTTTAAACTTAGATATTTTTTTAAAGTAAAGAATGCCTCACATACACATGCAGGTATGATGATGGTTTCCCCTAAGATTCAAAGAAAATAAACTGGTGGTTGTCTGGAGGTATTACAAAAACTCAGTCCTCTGTCTGGAGCCTAATCGACCCTAGCACTGACCCTACCACTAATACAAAACAAAACATAAGCCGGGATGTGCACTTGTAAAATAATGGTGCCTAGAAATGTTGAATATTGCTACATGAGATCCTGGGATACTGAGATGATCTCTTGCCAAGGGGGGCGGGGAGGTGCTCAGAGGTCTTGAAAAGAACTGTGCATGAGTTTCTAAGAATCCAAAACACACATTTGTGGTTAAGAGGAGTTAAGAAGTCTTCACAAGCACTTGACTAGCAGCAAGCTTAGAAGACAGGAAAATACTCACTCAACGCTATGCAGCTGTCAGAGCACTGGAATTTAAGAAATGCTGAGAATATCTAGAGAGTTACTTGAAATCAGAAGGTATTTATAAACTGAAGAGGCACTGAGACCTAGGAGTTTATCAAGACACTTGAAGCTAAATGTTTTTGACAACTGTTGCAATGTGAGACCAACAGCATTTGTGATACAGAATATATAGTTATCCATCTTCGTTAAACAACAGGTCGGGTAAGGTGACCTACCTAAAGGGTAGTAGACGGTATAGGAAACAAAACAGGACGTCAAACCTAGCTTGGGATAAGCAATCTTTACTGATTTGCGGTTATAACTATACAGTCCTGAATTTCAAGATCATATATCTCAAGACATGTTTGGGTATTCTAACAACATTAATTTGCAATCTCTCAGAAGTACTTTATTCCCCTGCTCTGTTTCTACCTTACCACATCTTTGTTGTATACTTATACATTAACTCTCAACAACTACTATAAACATGTGGGGGCGTGGCCCGCAGCCATGCAGTGAAGCTGCTTTTTCTGCAACTCAAGCTCCCACATGACCGGAACAGCCAAACACTGAGCCGCTTGGTGAGCAGAAGGGCTGCGGTGACGGCCAGGCTAAACCCGGGAGGAACATTAATTATTAAGCACTGCAATTCGAGAAGACATTATAATAGACGTTGCAACAACCCAAGAGTTGGAAAACCCACAGAAGGGTAGTGATGACCCCTGGGCCAGCACCCTTTGTTGAGCTGAGAAATGTATGGGTGCTAAAGAAACAATAACTTGCTGGGGGTTGCATCCCTAGCCCTGCCACTGAGACTGGGAACATATACCTAGAGGCCCTTGAACGAAGGACCCAAAGCGCTCACCTACTTTCAGCACAAAGTGGAGCGGAGCCCCAGCAGTGACGGAAGCCTGCAGTGGGACCCCGCTTGAGGTTTTCAAATATTGCATGATCGACACATTGGAAGTGAAATCAACTCACTGTCTGGGGTCAGAGTACAGAGAAAACTCTGGGTCTGGTGGGTGACAGTGCGGGGACCGGAGGGGGCCTCGACCTGCGCCCTAGATTGCGGCTGCTGCTAGGGTGCCGCAGCAGCAACGTGCTGGTGGACTGTTTGACTAGGGAGGACTGACCTGCACACATGCCGGACAAACATCACAGTGGCAAGACCAAACAGACGCACATGGAGGCCTTTGTCAAGAGAGATGCAGTAGAAGAGATGAGGCCACCCTTCGCAACTGCAGGGGGCACTGACACTTTGCAGATGGAGCCCCGAGAGGAGAATCATATCCTTGTGGCCATAGCATCGCTGAAGTCATGTCTGAAACACAAGGTGGACGCTGTCATAGTGGATTAGGGACTGCTGAGGCAGGATGTGCGGACCCTGTCATACCAGATACGGATGTGGAAATGCAGGTGCAAGAGAATACAACTAATGTGGCTGCCTCTCAGGCACAGATGTCTGAGCTGGCTGCCAGGGTGCACAACCTGGAGCATTGAGTCGAAGATTCTAAGGGCAGGGCCAGGAGGAACAATATCAGGATTCTGAAGCTAGCCAAAGGCGAGAAGGGAAGTGACGTGACCCAACCACCTATGTCGAAAACGTACTCCTGCAGGAGGGGGATCCGGTGACATTAACTCAAGGCTTTACATTGGAGAGGGCGCACAGATCACTAGCTCCGGGACCTCCCCCTGCAGCGCTGCCAAGGCCGGTGATAGTGAGGATGATGTATTACAAAGACAAAGAGCGGATCCTAGCCTTCTCCAGTGATGGGGGAAACATTGTCCGTGCATCGGCAAAGCTTGCTATTTACCCCAACTATACGATGCTGGTGCAGAAGCGGAGGGCTATGTTCGGTCCCGCAAAAAGTAACATCTGCGTTGGGCGAACGTATGATACATGCTAAATTACCCGGCAAAACTCAAGTTGATTCATAATGGAAGGTCCCACTTCTTCGAAGATACGGATGCAGTGCGTTCATGGATGGACGCTCGGGATCACGCAGCTTCCTGAGAGAAGGAACATTGCCCTGTGACCAGGGGTTGCGGTGAGGTGCCAGGCATTCACTCCATGACACCTCAGAGTGATAGATGAGAAGCTACATTCAGGAGGCAGAGATCTGAAGATTTGAGAAACCTGTACTGCAAGTACGGGCGGTTGCCTGTGCTGGCTGCCGGGACACCCTGGCGGACATTTCGTTTTGGATGTCCATTTTATGGCATCATGCTGCTGTGTGCTTCCCTGGCGGGTGCGGGGGGAGCGGGAGAGGCAGCTGGGCCTGAGTGCAAGATATGCTACCGAGCTTTTCGTTTTTAATTGGGGGGATGCCTGGGAAGGATATTCTCCAAGGTTGTTTTGTAGGTTACAGGGCTTTTGGTTGGGGTGAAGAAAGGGGAAGGTATCCTCCAAGGTTGTTCTGTTTTCACCACCTTTTGAGAGGTGAGACTATTTTGGTTGTTTGTGTGTTAGAAAGTTGCTTGGATGGCATGGAGAGACAAAACATACAGGCTACTGAATGCTCAGTGGGTGCTGGCTCCTTGACAGGTGGTAGGTTTGACACAAGGTGGTGGCAGGGGTAGGCTGGAGCTGCTAGTGCTAGTCTCGCGAGAGGCGTATGCGTCCAGGGGGGGTGGGTTGGGGGTAATATTCGAGACAGTGGGTGGCCAGTGGGAACTGCAGAGACCTGACAGGGGGAGACATGATAATTAGTGACCTAAACATAGTTATATGGAATGCCAGAGGCCTCAGTAGTGTTATCAAGAGACTTAGGGTACAGGTCTATATGAGTAGAAAAGGGATGCACATCGCATTACTGCAAGAGATGCATCTAACTGCAGACCGACAGAGTGGGGTCGGCAAGAAATGGGGGGGGGGGGAGATGTACAGTGCCCCTTTCTCAAGGTACGCGAGGGGAGTCCTGACATGGATTGCACCAAGGGTCCACTTCCAATTGCTGGAGTTTAAGCACAACGACGATGGCAGGATGGCACTGATACACGGGTTCATTGAAAACAGGGAGGTGTGTATTATTAACACACATGCTCCTAATAGCAACGCTACAATGTTCTTCAACTCCCTTTACTCCGGGGTTGCTGCGTTCTGGGGCGCTATGTGGATATGGGGGGGCTTTAATCGTACGCTAAACCCCCTAGTGGACAGGTCGGATGGCAAATACTGAAGGCCTTCCCCTCCTGCGAGAGCCCTTGGTGCCACACTGCAAAACCTCCGACTAATGTATGTATGGAGGGGACACCATGGGGATGTGTGAGGCTACTCTCACTATGCAGCACCTTCTGGGGTTTACCTCCGCTTGGATTACATTTTTACAGGGCAGGACACGGCTGGGGAGTTCATGGGGGTGGTGTCCAGGGCCAACATCCACTCCGATCACACCCCACTGATTGCCACCTGGCGGCGATCCTTCTCTAAGCCACTGATTCCAACCTGGCGCCTCCGAGTTGAGGCCCTGCGAGATAGGGTCTTCAATGACTATTTTGAGGAGAAAATAAAGGAATATTCTGAAATGAACACAGGTAGTGTCACAGAAAGACGGTTATGAGGGGAGCTGCAATTGGCAGGATGGGGGGCTCAGGAGAGAAACACTAGAGGCCCTGGAGAGGATGGAGGCAGAAATTGAGGTGCTTGAAAGAAAATGAGAAACAGTGGGAGAGACTGAGGGGCACCTACGAGCATTACGTCAAAAATGCATTAAAGAATGAGAACGTCTCAGCAAATTTGATTATGTCAAGTACACCCAGAGGTTACACGCGGAGGGGGATAAACCTTGTAGACTGCTGGCATTGGTGTGTAACAGAGAGGAACCAAGGGAAATGATATGCGCCATACATAACAAGAAGGGTGACGTTGTGAAAATTCCAAGTGAGATTAACGAAGTGTTCTCCAAGTATTACGAGATACTGTACACAGCGGGACTGGAAGGAAACGAGGGGGAGATCTCCAAGACTTTGGCTGTCGTAGGGTTGCCCCACCTAGACGAGGAGGGAGCGGACATCTTGGATGACCCGGTCACGGTGGATGAGATCCTGTCGGCTATACAGTCACTGTGGCACTCGCACCGAAGCTCCTTGAAACCTAGGAGGAGGCATGGGAGACAGGCAGACTTCCTCAGAGCATGCAGGATTCAGTGATTGTACCAATACTTAAACCGGGTAAGCCCTCTTCGGACTGCGGCTCCTTTAGGCCTCTTTCCATGATTAATCAGAATGTTCAGATTCTCACTGCCTTATTAGCAAACAGATTAAAGAGGGTGATTGGTGAACTGATACATGCCGATCAGACAGGGTACGCACCGAACAGGAGCATAACTTGGAACCTACGACGACTCCATCATGTGATAGATGGCGCCAAAAGCCTTGGCATAGACAGTGCAGTAGCTTTCCTATATGCGATTAAAGCATTTGACTGTATTAGATGGGACTGGCTGCGTGCAACGCTAAAGCAATTCGGAATAGGGAAGAGGTTCCGCAGATGGGTGGAACTGCTATACACACAACCCCGGTCCAGAGTGCGGACTGGAAGACAGATATCTGGGGAGTGGGAGCTGCACAGGTGCACTAAACAGGGTTGTTTGCTGCCACTGATGCTATTTATCCTAGCCCTGGAGCCACTGGCAGTGTGTTTGTGGAATTACTATGGGGAGGCGGGGATACGGGTGAACAGAGTTTGACATCTAGTCGCGATGTATGCAGACAACATGCTGGTTTATGTACACTCGCCGGTTGAGAATCTGAAGCACATTTTCGACATAACTGATCGATTCAGGGAGCTCTGCGGTATTCACATAAGCAGGGAGAAGTCCTGCCTGTTCCCAATCGCAGACCTTGGGCTGAGCAAAGACAATTTGCCTGACCTTGGGGTGAGGTGGCACGCTGAGTCTTTTCGGTATTTAGGAATAAGTGTCATGCATGATGTGGCCATGTCCCACAAACACAACACACAAAAGGTCCTGGATGACGTCCTCCGGTCAATGTTGTTTTGGCAGCGACTGCCCCTGTCGGTGATGGGCAGAACTTCCCTGCTCAAGATGGTGGTACTACCCTGTTAAGACAGATTTCTAAACTCTGTCCTGGTGGGCAGAAGTTTAGGAGGCCAACCTAGTTTAGTGGGACAGGGGAATCTTCTGGATAAACCAGAACAATCTATGGTAGCTTGGCAGGCGGTCAAAACTAAGTCTCAGGAGGGGTGAGAGTGATGATTGGAAGCCCACAATGAGCACACACAGTAAAACTCCACAGATTACCCTTGGATAGATGTATATCAAAAATACATTTATTCTAGGCCTTTAAAACAAATCACGATTAAACCACAGTTATAAAGAAAACAATTACCACACATGTTTATTCACTATATAACATATATGCAAAAATGTGATTAGCCTAAGGCTGATGATGGGGGGAGAAAATAAACACAACCTGTAACAGAAAGGGGTAAGTTCGGCACATATATCAGTTTAGGCAGTTCTTCATCAACAATCCCTAATTTATGTAGTCCAGTCCTACGAAGTGAGGATCCTAACGCTCAAAGTACAGTTGTGTGTTAACAACACGCGGTTGTGCATAAAACGAAAAGCGGGTTCTCTTCAGGGGGCTGTAGCTGCTCAGTAAGGGGCTCGAGGTGATGAAGATTAAGTTCCTATTCCTACAGGAGGGTCTACCCTTGCGGATAGAGCGACTTTCGGAGTTTGGGAATAGCTGGGGAGCGCAGGCTATCCCAGCCAAGGTGAGTATCTTTTGAGGGATACTTATGCGTAAAAAGGGATGGATATGCCAGGGGGGCATCAGTAAGTTAGGAATATACTCACCGACCCTCAACACAGTGCGGACCAAACTTTGGCAGTCTAGCCCACTTTGCTCGTAGGTGTTAACCCTGCAGTTTCAGGATGCTCCCTCTCTCAGCGGCTGCAGGATGTGATGATTGTCCGTGGTGGGACAGTAGCCTTTGCTCAGCTCTCGAAGAGAGGAGAAGCATAGTTCCGGTGCAGCACGTCTCAAGACACTTTAGACAAAGAACTGCGGCTCTTTCAGCGACGGTCACCACAGCAGGGCGACACAAGGACCGAAAATGCTCTCGGCACGGCACACTCTCGTAAATCGCGACCCAGAGGAGCTAAGACAACTTTTGGCGGGAGAGGGACCAGGACCACAAGCTAGCGATTCCCAAAGTCCTGAGTCTCAACAGCTTTCCTGTGCGATACTCTTGGTTCGAGCTGGGTAGTTCACTGGATGGCTCGAGAACAATTCTGAAGAGGCTCTCTGCAAGGGTAAGTAGGAGGTGCAGAGAGAAGTTGTCCCCACTACTCCACAGGAGCGAAGTGCCTTTGCAGGTCTTCTTGGTTCGATGAAAAATCAGGGGTCTGGCCGGCCAACAGTGGGGTCAGGGTGCCAAACCTCCCTGGTACGTCACCGGCGGTTCCTTGCGTCCGTTCAGGATACTTGGCTTCTTATGAGGTTTGGTGTGAACCTCAATAGATCGGCCTGGAATGGATGCAGAACCCCTTCTCTTATCCAAGATTCGGTTTGCGCTCAAATCTCAGATAGCCAATGGAAGATCTGCTCTCTTGCATGCACGGCAGACGTGGGTCAATCGTGGCTAACAGTGGTCCAGTCATTCAGGCCTAACAGACATTCTGGCGCCATTAGTGTGGATTGGGACCAGACAGTCCAACCCTCTTCCTGGGCACTAGCACACGTGCCATGCAGGAGCCCGCAAAAGATGCGGTTTTCGCAGGAGGCTGCATGCCCAAATAAGGAATACCTGGGTCTCTCGACCTGAGGGAAGGCAAAGGGACAAAATGGAAAAAGGACAGAACAAAATACTTTGTGGCATGGCCTTTTTTTGGCACTTTAAAAGTTAACTGCTGCCACCAGTTTGTCCTAGGCACACTTGTACAAACACCAAAAAATCCTTAGAGGGTGGCTAGGGCTATAAAACAAAAGGACCCCCTACTCGCGGTACTGTAAGGTACTTGCCACATAGATAAAAGTTACCACGAAATGGCAACATAGTCGAAGACTAAGGGAAACATAGTTTACCAGTACTGACTGCCCGAAGGACGTGTCAGTTTCCCCATAACAAATAAGCGAAAGCCCAGAGGAGTGTAGCTGAAGGCTGTGTTCAACTGGGAAAAGTCAGGTTCTTTTTTTATTTTTTTATTTTTTTTAGCATTTGGTTTTAACTTAAACCTTAGCTACAAAACATAATAAAAACAACAACCTAGGAACAAAACATTTGGAATGATGGAAAAAAAAAAGAAAAACAAAAAGAAAACTTTAAACATTGGTTTACGATCTCCGTCTTACTTCACAAGCTAACCAAAACAATCGTTAAGGATTAGCCTGGCCATACAGTTTTGGAGTTGAGACCACCAATTAACTTGGTGCTCCTTTGCCATCAATGAGCAGCCCTTCTTTGGCTTGCTTGTCCGCCATTTGGTCGAAAAGATCTTTCAAAAATGCCAGCAGAGCTAAAGTGTCAGGAGCACTGCTCCCGAGAAGCCAAGTCAAGCCCAGCATCCCCAGAAACAGGCTCACGACCCTCGTCCCCGGCTCCAGCAAACCCCTATTGGGGCCCTTTGGACCATGTCCTGGCGCCTCTGGCGCCAGGCTCATAAGGAACCTCAGGCCCGGCGCCAGGGGCGCCGGGCTCATAATTCTTGCAAAGGTGCTTGGGTGGACCTACCTGTAGCAGACCATGCTGCATACTCACCTTTGCAAATGCTGGCAGGATGAAGGTCCCAGCCTTCTGCTGGGAGGAACTATTCCCTGAACTGGGACTACTTTCTTACCTGGGTGGGGCTGGTGCCACTCCTTAGCTCTGGAACACAGGAACTCTTTTACCTGGGCGAGGCTGAGGAAGAAGACCCCCAATCACTCCAACACTATTTAAACCACACCCGATTGGGAAAACGTGCTTCGCGTTATTCTGCATCTGCAGCAGGACGCTCACCGAGTCAGCTCCAGCATTCCAGTGACATCTCCAGCTTCAGCTCAGCAACCTGTGGAAGAAAGACACGAGAACTATACTGGAATCCAGAAACCGGCAGAACCTGCAAGCAAAAGAAACATAAGGTTAGCAAGTTGCAACACGTTCGCAGCCGCGCTCGCTTACCTGATCCATCTGTGCTTTCACGGATTCTTTGCGGCCTTCTCTTCAGCAGCCTAATGGCACCTGTAAAGACAAAGAACATTGTTAAGTAGGAATCGGGTGAAGGCGGCCGCATTTACTTTTCTTACCTGCTTTTGTGCGCGTATTACGATCTTTTCAACCGCAGCAGCCGGGCAGCTGAAAACAAGAAAAGACATTATTTAAGTGCCATTAAAGACTGCAAGAAAGCCTAACTCTTAGGTGTTTCCCCACGTGCATCCGCGACTGGGAAAACGCCCGCAAGGTCCCGACACCTGCAAATAAGAAAAGAACATTGTTAGAGGTGCTATAATAAGGTCACAGATCATTATACTCACGTACTTCGCACGTGCAACAGAAAACAAGGGACATTATTGAGGAGTCATTGAAATTCCCATACCTACGTACAACCGCACGTGTCGCGCTCTCAGTGACCACGCCCTCAGCATCCAGGCACCTGAAAAAGACAATGCAAAGACTTCATTAAAGGTGCCCATCTCTTCAAGACTATAAACTCTTTATACCTACTGGCATCCGCTCTTGCAGTAACGGCGGCATCACCTTTTGGCATCTCAGCACCTGTGCCACTTCTAAGGCCACAAAAGACTTTGAGAACCTCCAGTGACGTAACCGGAACCCACGCACCCTGCATAAGTCGCAGGATGGAGAGCCCAGCATTCATACGCCTAAGGTGAGAGCTCACCAGGACATTGGACTTTCGGAGAATTGGCGATTAGTGAGGAGGAAGTCCAGCCAAACGGTCATTAACCCTTTTTTCTTCCGCCTGCAGAAACCTTACCCTGCAAGCCAGACGGTCAATAAGAGGAAGCCCAGTCTAGAGAGTCATCCGAGCTCTACGCTTCTCAATTGAAGAGACTATAACAGTTCAGCCGGGACCAGCGCCTCCGTGGGAATCAGGTGAGCGTTACATAAAGTCAGTAAAATTTGCAAGCTTGACATCATTCTCTCCCACCAGTCCTCCGCCGACATGGTTGTAAATGTATTAAAATGCTTAGCCAGCCTTTTTAACTGGAGATCGTTCGAACCAGGACAGTTCAGAGTAAGGCGGAATAATGTTTCTCTATCACAGTCACACAGATGACACCGGAAGTCCCTCAATTCAGCTGATTTCCTCACCTCTATAACTTCCTTAGTAGGGTATAAGTTCATTCTCACCCGCATAAAGTTGTCCCGCTTTAGTTTACATGGAAATTTGAAGATGTAGGGTGGCCAAGAGCCCCTTGCTCTGACGTCCTTTGAATTATTGCCATATATCTTGAAGTTGTCTCTCGATTCAAGCGTTTGGATCCAGTCAATATCATACAGCTTTCTTTGAACTCGGGCTAGACATAGCCCTAGAGACTCCACTATTTCCCCCAGGTCAGCCAAGATGACAGTACACAGAGAACTCCAAGTGGAAAACAGGGTCTCTGCAGGCCGTGCCATCGCCAAACCAATTGCCGCAAAAGCACCTTCCGTCCCCTTGGCACAACACTTCCTGTACAGTGACAGTGTTTTCCAAACCGTGATAGAATATAGGGTTACAAACCTCAATTCCGCCCTTATTCCATGCATTGAAACACAGTTCGGCAGGCGCAGGACCTTCCTCCAGAATAAACCTTCAAGTTTTCCCCAGACTAGTACAGATAGTGAGTAGGAAGTTTCCGCCCTGTAGGTCAAAATCAGGGTCACCTTTAGGTGAAAAAATTCGATCTCTGGGGTCAAAGAGAATTTTTCAGTATCTCTTCTGAATGATACTGGCTTGGGGCACTAAATTGTTTGTCTTGCTGCGCAAAGATTGTTCCCTTTTGAGAGTCAGCAGCACTGTTGTCTAGGCAGAGCCCTGAGTAGGTAAATGTCGACACTGCAAGGTATTTTACCCCTTTGATAAACCACGATTTTGCAGCTCCACTGATCTTCTTGCGACCAAAAGTTAGCATTCTGGATTTTTTGGCATTGATTTTGAGCCCATTCAACTCCACATAGTTTTATAGGGCGTCAAGCTGCCTTTGAAGGCCCACCTTAGTTTGGTCGGGCAAGATTAAATCATCGGCAAACAGCAATCTTCCGATAGGGACCCCGGCCAGGGTCGGTGGAAAGCATGTAACCAGGTCAAAGGCTGACTCTATATCTGATATAAACAAATTGAAGATAGCAGGCACCAATGAGCATCCTTGTTTTAGCCTGTTGAAATTTTGAATTGGTCGGTCATAAGGCCCTTTCTATCCAGTCTGAAACTTAGCGAAGTATGACAATGAAGTGGGCTTCTCCTGTGTCTGAAGGGCAACCCCAGTTGCACAGTTTCGTCCACAGGCGTTGACGGTCTATCGTATCAAAAGCATGGGCCAAGTCATATAGTTCTTGGCCATTCCTCGCCTTCGCCTTGAAGATGTTTAGCATGAACACTGCACTACATTGATCACTACACACGACCTCAACTTCATTGCCTTTACAGAAACTTGGCTCCATGCTGCATCAGGACCTCTCCTATCACTGGCCATCCCTGTAGGATATACTATCATCAGAGCTGATCGCAACACCAGTCAACTAAAGGAGCTGTATTGCCTACATACACAAAAACGCTATTAGCCTTCGTATCTCACCAATAAAACAGATTCCATCAGCTGATTTACTCTCTGTGAAACTAGCCATTTCACCCAACCAAACCCCATCACACTTCACCTTATTTACAGGCCGCGCAGTCTCATGTCTTCATTTACAGAAGACATAGCCTACATCCTTGCCGACAACACTAAAACTAAATTACAGATTATCATACTAAGTGATTTCAACCTTGGCTTCCAAGACCCCAATGACCCCTCAGCACGTGATATTACTAACTCACTATCGAATTTAGGATTCACGCAACGCATCAGTGAACCGACACACATTAAGGGCAGAACTCTTGACTGGCTAGCAGATTTAAACTGTGAAATCAATATTGAGTCTAACCAACCTTGCGCTTGGACAGACCACCACTTCGTTACCTTCAGCGTCCTAGCAACCAACATGTGCGTCACGCAGGACATCGCGCCCGCAATGTGCACAAGAAATAAGAGGGACATAACATGCGAAAAACTGCTCCCTCTTCTCCTTCCTGCTCTTAATGAATACTCCTCTTCTTGCACTCACCCTACTGTTTTGGTAGACATGTTTAACCAAACCATGCTGAAAGCACTCAACCTTATTGCGCCCATTAAATCCAGGAAACCTAAACCACGTGCCCATCTCATTTTGTGGTTCACACCACAGTTGAGAGCCTTACGTAAAGAAAAACATAACCTTTAAGTCCGTTGGAAAAGCAATCCCTCTGAAGGGAACTAAGCAAGCCTTGCATTGGCCACTCTGAGCTACAAAGATGGTATCCTACAGGCCAAAAAAGACACCTCCAACAAGCGCATCCTTCAAGCCAAATCAAACACGAAAGAGTTGTTCAAGATCTTAAAAGTACTAGAATCCCCTGCAACCCCACCTGACACGTGTACTAAAGATAGTACCTGGTGTGCCAATATTCAGAAAGCGCTCCTAGGTAAAATAGCTACACTCCAAGCCAAGATCAACAACAAAGAAATCTGCCTCCAGATCGACCCGCAATGCAAGTCCTAGTCTGACAAATCCAAACCCAACATCCACACTCATAAACCATTCAGCTTTATGCCTCTCTCTACAACTCAGGTTGAAAATATCATCAATAATCTTAAACCATCCAACTGCCAGGGTGATTTATGCCCTGCCCCTATTATTAAAGAGGCTTCACACAATTTAGCCCCATTCATTACCGCCTTTAGAAACTCATCATTCAGCACAGGCATCGTCCCAGATAAATTGAATGATGCCTGGGTCATCCCGCTTCTTAAAAAACCCACATTGGATGCAAGCATACCCACTAACTCCAGGCCGATCACTACTGTGCCTTTTTTTCTTAAAATCTTGCATCGAGCAGCCTATTTGCAGAACCAAAACTATCTGGAAACGAACACACTTCTGGGCATTAGACATTCAGGCTTTCGACCCCGTCACAGAACTGAAACTGCTCTAATTGATTTAAAAACTCAGATTGAAGACATAAAAGACAAGGGTAGGCTAGCCCTACTACTTCTCCTTGATCTATCAGCAGCTTTCGACTTGGTTAACCACCAAATCCTTCACCGACATCTTAAATTAGCTGCTCACTTTTCGGACAAAGCTACTGCATGGATTAGCTCATTCTTGGAGAACAGATCCATGAGGGTTTTCTCCATCACGGCCGCTGCGGAACCTTCTCCAGTTCCTTGCGGGGTTCCACAAAGATCGTACGTCTCCCCCACACTTTCCAATGTGTTTACCAAGTCACTGTTTGATATCTTGGATTATCTGGGTGTCACCTACATGAATTACACGGATGACACTCAGATACTCATTCACATTACGGTGACCACATGGCTGACACACTAGCTGTCAATTCCATCTAACGAGTCATCGAAGCTTGGATGGCCCAACACGAACTTTGTCTCAATGATGAAAAGACGGAGCTCCTCATCTTCGGTTCTCATCATAGACTTAACAAACTAGACCAGTTTTTCAAATCCTTTGTCATTGATGGTAACACCATAAAAGTCTCTAATGACACCAAAACATTAGGTATTTATCTTGACTCCACCCTATCCCTTTCGAGAGAAACCAATGCAGTATCCTCGGCCGCAGCTTAAATCTGTAAGCTTATCACAGCCAGCTGACCTTTTCTCACACTAACCAACTGCACCACATTAGCCAGGACCCTGGTCATGTCCAAAATCTATTACTGCAACGCCCTTTATCTAGGCACTAATTAATGCAATCTTAACAAGTTACAGGTTATACAGAATAACGCCATCAGAGCCGCATTAAACATCCCTAGGAATCAGCACATTTCAGACATCAGGCAGAGCCTTCGCTGGCTCCCAGTATCACAAAGAGTCTCACTCAAAACACTGTTTCTAATGCACAAATGTCTTGCCAACCAAGCACCCAACTACCTGGCCTGCAGATTTGCTTACCACACTCCCAACAGACCTCTTAGAACTGCCCAGACCAACTACCTTTCCATACCTCGCTTTAAACTGCAGAGATCTGGTGGGGTGAGTTTCTGAGTCCTTGCAGCAAAACTCTGGAACTCACTTCCAAACCCTCTTAGAGCTGAACCATCGTTCAATGCCTTTAAGAGGAAGACCAAAATATGGCTGGCTGTGCAGGACCTATCCTTGCACTAACTCACCCCTCTGCCACCATCCGTACCTTCCTCCTCTTCGCATAATCTGCCTTGTACAAACTATGTATATTATCTGATTATCTATTTTACTTGTAAATACTCTGTGTTTGGTCGTCAGCCTTGTTCATCACTACCATCTTCTTGTTAAACTGTAGAATCTGTACATACCTGTAAACTATGCTTTTTCACTTATTGTGTATATTTCCATTTATGCTTTGCCTATGTCAACATGTCATGTAACCCAAGCTATGCACCTGGATGCCCGTGGTCCAGGTGCACTATATAAATAAATAAATAAAATACAAATACAATACAAACAGATTGACTAATGTCCCCATGCCTCTGATAAAAACCTGTTTGCCAGGGGTCGTAGTGGTGAGTTGAGGTTGCCCAGTTGGAAAGTGCTTTATGAAACAATGACCCAAATATTTTGCCACTGGCATCTAAAAGGGCGAGCGGCCTATAGTTAGCAGGCAATGCACTGTTGCCCTTTTTATAAATTGGAACAATGGTTGAACTTGTCCAAGACTACAGATTTTTTTTGTCTTTTTTGATTTGTTCAAACCAGAGCCCCAGCTTTGTGACCCAATATTCCAGGTCTTCTTGTAAATGCAGGTTTGACATCCCATCGGGGCCTGCAGCTTTTGAGTTGCTAGCCCTGAGAATTTGATCATAAATTTCGCACTGTGAAGTGGAAAAAGGCCATGGATCCACTGAATCCCAGTTCACTTGCATGGGGCTCTCCCCAGGGCCAGCAAATGGTAACTCAAAGTGGGACGTCCATTTTTCAGCTGGTATCGGATTGAGCAACAAAGCGTCTTTAGGGGCCAGGAGGTTTTTAGTAGGTCTCCACATCTCTGGTGTATTTTTCGAGGAGATTAGGTGTAGCATGGTTTCTGCCTCTCGTTGCAGCCTCTGATGTTTGTATGACTTGAGCCAGTTCTTAAAGGTTTGTTTAATCCTTTTCGAATGTGCCCTGGCCTCCGCAGTTTGCATTGCGGAATTTAGTCGTAATGAATTGTTCCTCACCTTTTTCTTCTTGGCCACTTCTGGGTCATATTTGTGGCATAAGGAAAATCCGATTTTGTTCGATGTTAGGAACATAGAGTCAAAAGCTTTAAGTTAATTTTGGGGTAGAGATTGATTGCCCTCTAGATGTAAGGAATCAGCACCTTAAATTCGCTTTGACCTCAGCCTATTTCTTCCTGGTTCGATTTCCAGGGTATCAAGTTGTAACTTGCAGACACTTACTGTTCAATTTGTTATTGTTGCAACCACAATGCTGTGGTCGCTCCTTCCCGTTTCCCAAACCACGAGATTGTACATGTCGCAGAGTAGTAGTTCTGAAGCGAACACATAATCCAGACCTTTTGCTTCCAAGCCTCTTTTCCATGTTGGCATAGGTGGGCGGTCTCCTGGGACGTGTCAATTCACCAAATAAATATTCCTTTATATAAGTTCTCGTCTCCAATTTAGGCCTCGGTTTTGGTCGCTGTCAAAGCAGTGGATATACAGGTCTCCGCACACTAGGACCTCTAGATTTGCATGAGTGGCCCTACCATCGTCGATAAGTGTAAGCACTGTATCCATGAACCTGTCACTCCATTTCGAGGTCACATTCCAGTATAAATGTATCACTATAACCTTCTTGATGGATCCTAAGGCTGACGGTTCAGTCAAAAGTATTACTGTCTGGATCAGAGTTGATGGTTGGAGTTCTGAGATGATGACAAGCCCTTTTCTGCCCATAAAGCTACGAGAAGACCTGCCATTGGCCTACTGTTCAGGCCTTTTTCTGCCGGGTTAAATATTATAGAGAAACCCTCGAGAATTGGGGGGGACTTCAGCCACGTCTCTTGAAGACAGATTATGTCTAACTGTTGGAGGTTTGGAATACCCTCAGCAAACAGGTGAAGGAAGCCCGTGTATTCCAGCTGTATATTTTCGTCTGACCACTCCTTTCCAGCAGCCGCACGGCCCCCCAGATTCCACACGCTATGAGCTTGTGCTTCTTCTGGCCAAAGCCCCCGTCAGTCAACTCCAATCATCCGTTCCCAGATTGTGGTGGTCAATGGATGCTGTCTCTGATCCTTGTTAACATTAGGATTATAAACCTGAAAGGCTGTCAAAGGGCGGGGAGGCGTCACTTGTGGGCTACACCGAGGAGAAGCTCTATCATCAATGTCCATCTTACTTGTACGGAAGAAAGGAATGGTTCGACGTTGAACAAGGCTCGTCCAATTAAATTCTTCATACGTCAGAGTTTGGGGGCCATGGTTGGGATTTTGACTTCCTTGGTCGTGATTCAGAAGCCTAAAACCTAGTGGTAACAACTTTGCCCCTCGGCTCAAGAGGATTTCTTTCTTTCTTGCTGATGAGAGATGGAGTAACATTTTATCCAGGCATTGCTCGTCTGGGAATTCCACCAACAATAGGTCTTTAGATTTTATTTGGCTGAGGACCGGAATTGCGCTCATGAGACATAACATAAGAACATTTGTTCTATTCAGGATTAGATTATCCTTGATGATTAATATTCTCTCCATTGAGAGCATATGGTCTCTTTTCCCTACTTTGGTTTCTCCTTTGTATAACAAAGGTTCGTATCGATCCACCCTTTCAGCCGGAGAATGGAATTTGACTTGGCGAGATGAGGGGTGTTTTCTGGGATGGATCACACTATTTAGAGCATTAGTAGATACAATTTGTTTCTCTTCCAGTGTCTTAAAGTTTGGGACGGCCGCTGGGCTTCTAGTTTGACTTTGCCTCACGTTGGGTCCATCATTATCGTGCGTTTTTCCCAAAGGGGTGTCAAGATGTCCATTCGCGTCCAGACCTTTAGTACTATGGGCAGACTCGACTGGCCTGCTATGTTTTCACCCAGCTGTCCACTTTCCTTTAATGGAGCCTCTAATGGGCCATTTGCTGTCCTTCCCACGACTAGTCCTCGAGGGCCATGGCTTAGGGAGCAATCTGTCTTGTCACTAGTCTATTGAAGAGTCAACTCGGGAACCTTCCAGCTGCCTGGCCCCCGAGGGATGGGTACAACGTCCTTTCATCGTGGGATGAGAAGACCTGCCATTGGCCTACTGTTCAGGCATCGTGGGATGAAAGGGCGCTGGGTTTTTCTCCGTTGTTAATTCAACGTGAAAACTCATCGAATTTTGGCGGGGGTTAAAAAAATATATAGATGGTGTCTGGGCGTTCGGGAATAGTTAAATAATTAAAGGGGATGGAAGGTTGGGGGGAACCCCCGCCCTCCCAGAAAATAAATATTTAAAAAACGAAGTTTTCTCGTTGAAATATCCACAAAAAAACCCTATTGTTGTTTCATCCCTCAATGAAATGACATGGAATCGAGGGATGGCACCCAAGTCCAAAAGTGGCTCAACCAATTTCAGGTCACTGCGCCCAATTTTGCATCCATAGCTTTATGCCCAATAGCCATAGGTTGTAGCAGGTTCTTGGTGGATTGTCGGGATCCTCCACCTGACCCTACTGGTGGATGTTTTTGTTGGGCTTGCTTAGAAGCCTGTGGTTTTGGGACGTTCTTTTCCTTTTCTAGTTTTTTCTTCAAAGCCTGCTACTTGGTTTGCGGGGACTTATTATGTATCATGCCAGACGCTGGTAATTTTGAGAAGATATCATATTTATTTTGCTGCCCAGCTGCCCCTGTTACCCCCAGGGCTACTGGATCCACCCCGCCGGAACCACTCTCCCCAGTAGGTATAACTTGAATCTCCATAGGCGGGAGCTGCTTGACGGGCTTTAGGTGCTCCAGCACGGGTTGGGCCGGTTCAGATCTAGCCTCCTGGGGACCTATGTATGGTTGCACTGATTGTGCTCCTGGAGCCTGGGTAAGGCTTATATGGTCCTCACATCCTTCGTCATTTAAGCTCTACAGAGGGGATTTGGATATTACTGTTGAGTTAATAATTGGCCTCTTAGTTAAGGGCTCTTGGAAGGCATCACTCCTCCTTTTGTTTGTATCTTTTGTAGCCGCTGTAATACTTGAGTGGAGAATATTAGTGATTTCTCCCTTATTTTTATCCAAATTCCCCTGGATGCCTGTCACAAAGCCCTCCAGAAATATCAATTTTGAATACAACATTGCAATTATAGTAGACTGATCCTTTGTGTTCAATCATGGTTTCGTGCAATTTCATAAAGGGAGCCAGGGTCAATGTCATGTCCATGATCACACCTGAATCAATAGAGGAAGCCCTCTGGGCCTGGTCTTCCACCTGGGCAGCAGCCAGGTCCAACAGTAAGTCCTCATCTATAATGCGGTGGTCAAGAGAAGGAGGTGGCATCTGCGAGCCCATCTGTATATGATCCTTTTTTTGGCTACTAGCATAGTCCTCCACTGTTTGAACAGGCAGAGAAGCTCCCTTGTTGGGTGCTAGCCCACCAGCGTCTCTTGGTACGTTTAACTTCAGCCTTTTGAAGGGGCGAGGCATGGAGACTTCCAGGAATTTTGCACTCCTTTTAAGGTGTGGGCTCCCCTCCCTTTGACCCTCTTGCAAGCATGGCTCTCCTGCCAGATTGACCACTTCCCCTCTACGTCTCTTGAGAAGGTGCCCCCAAAGCTGGCCCCCTTAGAGGGCAATACAGATCTTATAGATGGGGCCCTTGCAAGGGACGCAAGTGGTTCACTTGTTGGCATTTCGGGGACGGCTGGAGTCTGTGACTCTGTTCTTCTATAAATGAAACATGATTTCACTGAGTGAATTTCAGGCAGCAGCCCTCTCGGCTGCCAGCACTTTTTTGTCAGCGGCTGGTCCTGGTTCTTCCCAAGAGTGAACCCAGAGGTGTTGGCAAATCTGCATACTCTTGGGGGTGGGGGTACCAACTCTCCTTCCTCCAGGGATACCAATGGTGGGACCCCTGATGATACATCAGCAAGAGCTCTTACATCTTTTGGGGTGGCGGGCTGAGGTCTTGGAGGCAAGAGTTGGAGGGCCATAGACTGTGGACCCACCTCCTGCTCTCCTAATACAATCTCTTGGAGAGGCTCTATTTCCACTGGCATTGGCGAGGCCGGCCTTGGAGAGGCTTTACTTGAATTAGCCCCACTCGCCAGCATGCAGTCTTTAAAGTTGGGATCCGCAGAGTTTACTGTAGCCAGCAGAGTGGCAGCATTAGCTGTAATGCAGACTTGTATGTCAAAGGGACATCCCTTTGCTCTGTAATCGGCCTCTCCTCAGCCGCAGTAAGCATTTCTAGGTCTTCACAGTCCTTATTACTTATCCTCCTGGAATTGATCATGGGATCAAGGTAGGTGTCCATCTTGACTAGCCTTGATTAGGTCGAGGCAACCCTCGGCGTCCCCCTCCCTCGCCAACTGGACTAGCATCTCTTTCTCGCTGTGGGATAACGATACTGCGGGGTAACAATACTGATCAAGAAGACGTAGGCCAGGTACGCTGTCAGGTCTCCCAATGCTAGCTGGGTCCTGTCTAAGCTGCCCTTAACTCACAACGCCAACTCGGCTTGGCGCAGGTCCTCTCTGCACTGCACTGAGGCTTGCTGTTCCCTGCTGTTCCCCGCAGCCACTGTGCGCTGTGCCCCGTGCACTGAACGCCGCCGAACCGAATAAACTTTTCCAGCCGAACGAGCTCCAACAGCCCTGACAGCTCCAGCAGGTTAGATCCGGTCAGAGGAAAGGACCTAAACACAACATACTGCGTGCTGTGTCAAGCCGCACTATTTTCTCAAACGCTCTAGAACCAGCCGCTTCCGACACAGTGCATGTCAGGTCAGGTAAGCCGAAAAAAAGCAATATGTTATGGGAGTTCACAAATGGAGGGAACATTGCACCTAAGGGGAATCTTTGCTAACATACCCCACCTGCTATATAGCTTCATTAATATCCCCTATGTGATTCCCAAAAAGTTTTTTGTAGATTTTGATTCAAAGGTGTGAACATTCTTGTGGGGAAAAGTTAGGTGCAGGATTGCACTAGATGCCTTGCAGGGGGATTACGAACGGACGGAATACAGCTGCATTACTTCGAGCTGTATTACCTTTGTGACGAGCTGACTGGCGGACAAAGCTATGCTGGACTCAAGGCTCCTGCAGCAGGCAATAGGGTGGTACTACCTGAAAGAGGTTCTGTGCATGGCTGTCCTGATGGTCACGTTGATGCCCTGGTTCCTGCAACTGGGTAAGGCGATGTGGCACAAGTCATGGAGGCTGGTGGGTGTCGGGGACCCATGCTCCCTGACCATCCTGCTGGTAGCTCTTGCAGCCCCCTTGTTACAGATAAGAAGGAACTGGGAGACTCGCGGAATAGCCACATTAGGAGATTTGCAGGCAGATGGGAAACTGGCAGACTTCGGAACATTAATGGAGATTAATGCCATACATGGGGGACCATTTCTGATGCACCAGACTCTGGTCAGCAACATTCAGGACAGATGACTCTGTACGATGTAGCTGAGGGTGGACACATGGTCTCCAGGTTATACGAATTGCTGTTGTCTGCATATAGTGCAGCGGTACTTGGGGTGTGCGGGAAGTGGGAGGTGGATGTTGGCAGAATGTTCACAGATGCTGAATGGTTGCGTGCACTGTTATATTCTTCGGCAGGTATCGAGAAATTCCAGATTCAAGCTTATTCAGCTGTATGTACTGCATAGGGCCTACCTGACCCCCACAAAATGTCAAAGTTTGAGGGTGCGAGCATGAAATCGCTGACCTTTTTCACATGTTTTGGTCCTGCCCAGTAGTTGGCAGGTTTTGACGGAAGTGGCAACCAGTGCTGCTAGCGGGGGGATACTGATGCAGGCTTGGCCATCCGAAGCCTGCTTGTTGGGACTATACCCTAGGAGTAGGAAGCATGCGAGACACCTTACCCGCATGAAGGACCTTATTTGCATATTAGCTAAGCAGAGGATCGGTGTGACTTGGAGGTCATCTGAGGGACCCAGAATTGAAGCTTGGCACGTGGACTTAGGGAGATGGGCTTTGGCTAAATCTTCCACCTGGGATAGGGCAGCACAATGCGAGTCGAGTGAGGGGGGTGCCGATATGACTGCTTGGGACGCATTGGTGTAGGCGATGTTCCCCCCCATCTGATGCACTTCCCCCGTAGGCCTATGGCTGTAATTGTGTAAAGTGGCAGAAAATGTGAACGAACGCTGACATGGTATGGGGGATGTACACAAGGGAGGGGGGGACCTGTTTGGAACAAGAGGACAGGAATGCTGAGCTTAAGGAACAGATATTGGACAACAGTTACAATCCTTGCCCCTGGAGCTCATAAATGTAGCCCCTGATGCTAGGGAGTATTGGCTTTCATGATTTGGCAGGGCACCTGAGCCCTGCAGCAGAACATTAGAGGTAACCAGTGGCCTGTAGGCTAGGAGGTACAAACGATTTGCCATAAAACCTGTGGGGGGGGGGGGGGTCAGCAGATGAGTGGGAGGGAGGATCAATAGTCGCTGGCATGTTTTTTTGTGAGTGGGTTGAACTGTGCCAATCTGGATGTAACTTGTCTTGAGGTACGTGGCTCCGTGTTTTGTTTACTAAAATGCCAATAAAGTGTGTATTAAAAAAAAAATAAAAACTACTGTAAACATGTATTTCATTATATTTAGATGGCGGGAAGAACAATGCTCTTCTCCAGCATGGGCTCTGGCGTGTATTCATATGCTTGTGAATATTCCCTGTCGTCAGGCTGTGAATCCTCAGTAAAAGAAAAACCAGTTTCATTTTCACTATAAAACTATATTTCTCCTCTAAACCAATCCCTGTCCTGTGGGTCATACAGCCCCCATCCAATGACAGTCCTCTCCCTAAGCTCCACCCCTGGTGCCCATCTTCAGATATGTACCACACGCTTCAGTGTTGGGAGTCCTCAGGTGGCTCGCTGAAATAATTTTGTGTTTTTTTGTGAATGTAAAAAGAGACTAGTTTGTCCAACAACCATTTGCAGGTACCAGAAAAGCATAGCGATTCAAAGAAACAGAGTTGAATCAAAACTTTGAGCCTGTTTTCCCTCATTAAAACAGCCCACTTGCCTGAGGAAAACTAATAACAAAATCCAGAAAAGGAGTCACAGACAACCGGGATTAAAGCCAAACGAGCCAGTCAAACGAGCATACTAACAAAGTGGGTGATAACCTGACAGAGAGAAGGGAACACCGGAAAATAGGGAATTTGAAAATAGTAGGCAGCCTGACATAAACCAGGGTATAATGCACAAGTATAATGGATTAGAGACCCCCAGAAACTGTGACAAGAAGGGGGGCACATCAAGTGATCCAGGAGGGATTGGCCGATATCGACTTGAGAACAAGTTATTTGCCATACTCAAAAGACAAATACAAGACATCAATATAAACCTCTGACGTTTGCCCAACGAAAGTGGGAGAGCGCCAGGAATTTGTTAGAATTTCAATTAACCATAACAAATGTTTTCAGTGAGACTGTTAAGACTAAAAAAAACATTACTTTGTTCTTAAAGGATTGTATAGGAGAGCAAGGCCAGTGAAAGCAAGATAAATATCCTCTCAATTGCATCAGACTTTAAGATTTGTTTCATACAAGAATGTGGCTAAGAGGCCCACCTGGGGAAACCATAGAGGAGCCAAGTTGGATATAGAAATTTGTTTGGGGGAAGAAGTCAGCTACCAGAGCCTTACTGCTGAGCCCTGTTGATATTGTTCCTTTCTTTTCTCTAGTGGTAGGGCCAGTTATATAGTATACAGTTGGATGGATTATTTTGGTGAAACATCCTCACGAGCGCCTTTACTTTAAGTATGAAAAATATTAAAGTCCCCTTTGGCAATAGTTTTCGGTGAGGAGTTATTTTTTTACAGTTCAATAAACACTCATATTCAGAAAAATGTCTCTTTGTCCAAGTCCTCTTTCTGGCTTGCCACACCAAGTACATCCAGAGAAAAAGAACAGTGTGATGGAATATTGCTGATAGAAATTATATAACCTCTCTTACCTAGAGCATGTGGCTGGGGAGTGGGAGCAGAGAATGTTTAAGATTAAGGAGGAGTTACAACCAGTAAACCAAAGCGACCCATGAGAGCTGGAAATGTAACTCCCCGCCAATCTGTGAAATGCCCAAAAGGTATGGGGTGGCTGCAGACACAGAATAGGGAGAGCAGCTGGTACTCTGATGCTGGTTTGGCTGGTCCCAAACAAAAGAGCGTATCAAAGAGCCCAGATCCCTCATCACAGCATCGGAGCATGAGGTCATGATTTCCCTTTCCCCTTCCATCTGCATTGCTTGAGGAGAGGTCGTACTGTTCAGCTGTCGTCCACTGCAGAAGGTAGGTGCACTTGCCTAGGATATACTGCAACTCCTGGGATATAATAGAGTCAGGAAAAAAAACAAAAGGAAAACTTTTATTTTTCACTTTTTAATCATTTAACTTTTTGTACATTTCCATCGCGCTGCCCTAATTTGTCTCTATTGCCCTCAAGCTGCCTTCTTGCAGCTCACACTTGTTTCAACGTTTGTGCTGCATGCTTTCAGAAGCACCCTGAGGGACTTCTAAGATGGCTGATGCCTTTTCTTTGGGCTAAAGGCATTGTGGCTGTGTCTGCTTTCTTCATCCTACACCCTGATTGGCCACCGCAGTGCCTTTTTGAACCAACCGGGACCGGCAGACTTTAGCCAGCCCCCTCACCAAAGGCCAATTCCAAAGGCCCGACTGCTCCCTGTCTGCTTCGAGGATGTTTGGGGTCCTACCTGCCCTTTAGTACCTTAACTACAATGATGCTGCTTCCTCACTCCTCTAAGAAATCCGGACTGCCTTGATATCGTAACCTTCTGAACTATGGGTGAGTTCCCTCCTTCTGGACTCACTTCTACCACCTTTGACTATCACTGTTCTTTCTGCTCGTTTCTCCCATGTTGTCATTCTGATCCGCAGTGCTTCTTAAAACCCTTTGCTAACATCTGAATCCCTAATTGCAAAGTCAAATTGTGCTGTTTTTGCTTTTTGCTTTAAAGTCAAACTTTGCTGTTTCTGCTTTTTGCTTGAAAATCAAATGTTGCTGCCCATTGCTAACTTCTCTGTACTTTACTTGTAAATTGCTGCTTCTCTGTAACTTTAGGCCCAGTGACCTCACTACTCTCTTTCGTTCCACACCTACCTGCCTTAGTCCCCCCGTGCTTCTCCCTCCTTTCCTCGCTTCCACTCCCATGGCTCTGTCTGTTTCTCCTATCTTTTCCAACTGCTTCTCCATTGACTATCCTTCCCTTCTCACTAAGTCTGGCAGGAAAAAGTTCAAAAAGGATATATGGGCCCCCAACCCTGGTCTTTCTATCGCCGACACCTACTCCAATGCTTCCTCCAGACAGACCCTCACCGACATCCTCTTTGTCGTTCCTTCACCAGATACATGGACTCTTAATATGATCTCTGTCCTGCCTCCTCCTCTCCCATTAATGGTGGTGCTCGCTGGGAAGTTCTCATGGCTTACTTCGACTCATCTAAAGTCATCATTAATGTCTACCTGAATTGCATTGTCATGGTCCAAGGCCCTCAGGCCAATCTCCTCCTCTTTGATAGGTTCTTCCCTCGCCTCATCAATTTACTCTCATCTCCTGATGTCCTCTCCCCCCATGGCTACCTTGCCCTCTCTCTCCTCCTCCTCGGCCCCTCCAAGGGTTCCTTCTCCTCCCCAAGGCGTACCTCTGATCTATACCCCTCCTGGGAAGGTCTTTAAGGCTGGCAAGCTTCTTCATCTTGCCACTCTCAACTCTCATTCTGCTGTCAGACACTCCTCTGACATCTGCCACCTCCTTGAAGAACTTGACCTTGATGTCCTTGGTCTTACTGAGACATGGTTCACGGCCAGCTCTGTCACAAGCTTTGACACTCGCCTCCCTGATGGCTACAAGTTCCTCTCCGCACCAAGATCCTCTCCGTCCGGTGGGGGGTTAGCCCTGATCTTTCCTGAGTGGATTCCTGCCTCTATAGTTCCCACTCAGACCTACTTCTCTTTTGAATGCATTGTCTGTAGGCTCTCTCTCTCCTAGTCATTCTCTTACCGTGGCTACTATCTACAGGCTTCCTGGTCAAATCATTTCATTTCTCTGAGTGGGCGGACCTCTCCTCCTCTCTCCTGGCCTCTACCACTCAACTTCTCAATGACCTCAATATCCATTTAGACTCTCCTTGTTCCCCCTCTTTACTCTTCTGTGACCTCTATGACTCCCTCTCCCTGTCCATCCTCCCCTCTGGCCCGACTCACTCTGCAGGGCACATACTTGATGTCTTGATCTCCTCTGACCTCCCCCTCTCCATCCTTCTGACCACTCCTCTCTCCTGGAGCGATCATTCCCTCCTCTCCTCTCATCTCTCCCTCTCTTCCCCGAGGCCAAGCCTACCAGAAGATTGACACCTACCTTCTCGGACATCTGGCCCATGAAGCGTGTGTCAGTTGAGGCTTTCGCCGCCACATTCTCTCCACCTCCTCCACCTCTGGCTGACTCCCATCCTGACACAGCCCTGTCTCTGCTCTACTCTTCAATTCTGATACTCTTGATGTTCTTGCCCCTGTCATGAGGATCCGTTTAAAGTCCAAAGCCAAGTGCAATTCCTGGTATAACTCCAACCTACCTACACTTAAACATAAGTGTAGGGTGGCTGGGAGGAAATGGAGGGCTTCTTGTTCATCCTCTGACAAGAAGAGAGTCCACATTCAAGCCGGTGTCTCTGCGGCATCTAACAACTTGGCCAAACTCTTTAAAATCTGCAAGGAACTGGCCAACCCTGCTGCAGTCTCTACTGCTCCTGTTGCCTCCCAGGCTCTTTGCAATGCCATTGCCTCTCACTTTAGCTCAAAAACCCAGGACATCCTGTCCACCCTCTCCTCCAGTGCCCCTCCTCTCCCCGTCTGTGCTTAAGGACCGTCCTTCAGCCACCACCCACCCTCTTTCTCGTCCTTACCACGTTTCTCCCCTGATGAGGTCACTAGACAAGTCCGATCTATGAAAGCCTTGTCAAAACAGGTTAATCCCTGTTCCTCTAAAACCATCAAGGACCACATTGAGACCCTCGCTCCGGCCCTTGATGTTTTCTGCAACCTCTCCTATGCCTCAGGATCCTTCCCCTCTGAACCACTCCTTTGTGCATCCTCTTCTCAAGAAACCCACAGCTGATCCTTTGTGTCCGGCTAACTACCGCCCAATTTCCATTACTCCTTTTCTGGGCAAACTCCTGGAAAAGCAGGCCATCTCTCAGCTTAACCTTCAATCCGATTCTGTTGGCTCTCTCCACGACCACCAGTCTGGTTTCAGAGCTACCAGAAGCACCAAAACTGCTCTCCTGAACATGTGTGAAGATCTGCTCTCCAACCTTGACTCTAACATTCCCTCTGTCCTCATCCTACTCAATCCGTCTTCTCCTTTTGACACGGTTAACCATACCACCCTGCTCAACCCTCTCCGTGATAACCTGGGTATCACCGATCAGGGTCTGGCCTGGCTGACCTCTTTCCTCTCTGATCAACCCTCCCAGATCTAACTTGGGTCCTTCCTATCATCTATCTCCCTCTCTACCTGTGGTGTTCCCCAGGGGTCTAACCTCTTGCCCTGGCTTTTCAACCAATACCTGGCAATTCTTGCCCTCTGCATTGCCATTTTCTGCTCCAATTTCCACTTCTATGCTGACGACACTCAACTCATTTTCTGGCTGCCCTCGGCCACCTCCTCTTCTTCTCTCATCTCTGATTGCCTAACTGCCATTCAAGATTGGTGTGCCGCCAACAATCTTTGTCTGAATGCCAGCAAGATGCAGATCCTCCTCATCGGCACACCTTCACCATCCTTTCCCATCACTCTCTGGCCTGCCTCCCTTGGCCCTCCTCCTACCCCCACCTGCAAGGCTAAGAACCTCAGGGTCATCTTTGACTCCACACTTTCCTTCTCGGCCTACATCCCTGATGTCTCTAAAAAGTCAAACATCCTACTGCACCTCCTCAGGGGTACTCTGCATTTCCTCTCCTTCCCCCAGAAGCTCACTGTCTCCCAGGCTCTGGTTCTCTCTAGGATGGACTATTGAAACAGCCTCTTTCTAAATATACCTACCACTACTCTCTGCCCTCTGTAACTAATCCAGAACAGGACTGTGAGACTTGTCCTTGGCCTCAAGCCCTGGAATCGTATCTCTCCAACTCTGAAATCACTCCATTGGCTCCCAGTGGATGCAAGGATTAAATTCAAAACGCTCTGCATCGTCCACAAGGCTTTCTGGGGCCTGGGTCCAAAATACCTTCAGCTATCCCTCCACAAATACCTCCCCTCTCGAGTTCTTTGCTTCTCTACCTCCAACTGCCTCAGGGTCAGTCGTTTTTCAAAGAAACAACCTGGGGGTAGATCTCTGTCTTCGGCTGGGGCCTCCCTGTGGCACAGCCTCCCTGCCACTCTGAAAATTGAGGAGAACCATCTCTGGTTCCTGAAGCACCTCAAGTCCTTCCTCTTTGCTTCTTCCTTTGCCCCCCCCTCTTCCCTGTTGATCTGTTCTCTCTGGGACTGTGCACCTGGCCTACCCTCTGTCTTCCGGACCCAGGTACCTGCTCACCCTGCCACCCTCCTGCACCGTCTCCGGGCTACCCCTTGCACTGTGGTCTGTATCTGTACCCATACAGTCCCCCCTTTTTCTTCCTGCACTTCTCAGACATACCCTGTCTGCTGCCTTTAACCCAGCACTTGCCACTTGCTGGCTGCACTACCACTGTTTTTTGCCTTTATTATTTATTTATTTATTATTATTTATCTGTTTCTCCTTTGCTCCGCACTTTCCACTTCTCCCCCCCATGCACTTTTCCCCTCTCCCATGCACTTGCACGTTCTCAATGTCACTGGGCCTAGTAAGATCGTTGTTTTGTCTCCCCAATTCCCCTCTCTTACCTTGTCGCGCTCTGAAAAACTTGTGTACGAGCGCAATAGAAATTAAATATCAAATATCAAAACCCTGGTTTGTGGAGTTGTCTGCATCATGCAGGCAGTGGCATGTAGTCAATAGAGAGGTTTCTGGAGGAGAAAGACCCAGAAACCACTGGCGAGGGAAACTAGAAAGTGTACATATAAGCAAATGTTTCTGGAGATGCTACCAGGAAGTCCCTGCAAGTTCCTGAGAGATGTGGACAGGCGCTACTGGCCTCTGGAGTGAGAGACAGATTGTTGTCCGAGCCAGGTAAGGCGGCAGCTGCTAGAAGGCTATGAGCAAAGCTGAGGGAGAACAAGAGTGAGTAGGGAGACACTGCTGAATGGGAGGGCGATCATGGAGGTAGGGGTACAAGATTTGAGCCTGACGCTAGATTCTGAGAAGCATAGTGACTTGTCAACGCATTCATAAGATATTGTGGTGAACATAGAGATATCACCTCTTTTCCTGCGACAACAAGCCCTACTCCCAGATTGGCCAAGCGACCAGCCCTAAACAATTTTGCTGCTTTCTCTGTTGGAGATACAAGTAAAACATGATACGCCATATATTCCGCTAAAGAAACACCAGCATTAGGAAAAACCAGTACTGGGACGAGGAGGCCAATGAAGGAGGCACAGAACCATACACAACAGGTTGGTGCTTCCTTTATGTTTATAACAGTTACAGCATTAAAATAATGAAAGGACAAAACACACATTGTCGTAAGAGTGGCAGAAGCAGTAGCAGATGTCGTAGTATTGGCAGAAGAAGTGGAGAGCCTGAAGGGAAAGGACTGAGGCAGAGAGCTAGTGGCAGAGAGAAAGAACTAACACGAGTTGAGAGAGGTGACAGAACACCGAAAGCGGCTACCAGGAATACTGAGCTGCGTCGTGCTACCATTGAGAGGAAGCATGAGACAACCAACTGCAGAGCAAGGGGGCACAGCAGATCGAGTCAGGAAGACTCAGGCGAACCCCTTAACTCCCTGGTGGGTGGAGCCTGGACGTCTAACTACTAGTGGCGTTCTAAGGCAGTGCAAGCTGGAGACCTGCAACAATGCAGAGGACCACTGTCCCAGCACGAGGAATGCGCAGAGAGAGATGCAGTCTCGGCCAGCAAGGAACCGGCGATCCCCAGGAGCAGAGGACGTTCCTCAGCAAGCCGCACTGAAACCGGTGACGTGGGAGTGGACCAGAGAGGAGAGTCCAGAGGCCGGACTGTTCCATGGTTGGTGCTGGCAATGTCAGGCTGTGAAGCATCGCGGGCGTGCCGAGAGGCAGCCACGAGCCAGAAGATAGTGAAGCAGTAAGCAGAGCAGAGGCAACCAGAGTACAGCAACCTAACCTGTCGGAGGGTAAAAAGGAATCCGGGGACCTGGAAAAAGGGTAGCATCACCACATGATTAAGAGCTACAGGTCCCATAGGAAATAAAGCACAATTAGGGGAAATATACCACAGTGACTGTGCAAGGTATAAAAGTTGTTCTCCCTTTTCCCCCGTAAATTGAGAGATACACAGTTATGATCAACAGGCAAAGATAAAAGGAAATACACATTGCTCGAAACAAGTGAATGAAACATAAACAACTGTTTATGTATAATAAGGCTGTGGGTTAATAAGTACACACAGTGAAGGCCTGCAAAGATAACAGGTCCAGACTGGTTAGTATTGAAAGCCCAGGGAAGGGTTTGTTCCCCTGGCATTAAAGACGAGGAAAGCGTGTGTTCCCTGGCATTAAAAAGACTAATGAAGATCACCTCCTGGAGAAGAACAGCCGCAGGAAAGCAGCCAACTTTTACCGGGTAATAGTTTGGTAGTACATTAGTGTGAGGGTTAGAATAGGTTTTTGGGACATGACAGTGGATTTCATTATTTTGAACATTCTGACAACTATTAGTCCATTAGATGAATCTCCACACTTTCAGAGCCAGTCAAATTTTGTGGGTGGCTTCTTTTGCTTCCAGTGCTGACCTATAGTCAGCCAGGCTGCTATGATCAGTGTCATTATGCCTCTCTGCTGCGTCTTCGTGTAAGTTCTTTGGATCGGCTCCCACAGTCCTGCCAGCCATATTCTGTCTTCCATCTCTCTGGCCCCTGGTACCATATGTCCTACTTGTTCTTTTATCTTCCCCCAAAAGGTCGATATGGCCGGGCAACTCCACCATGTGTGTTCCGAATCTCCCGCTACTGAGCAACCTCGCCAATAGTTCTGATCAGTGGTTGGGTGCATAGCGTGAATTCTCTCCGGAGTGTAGTGCCATTGCAGGAGGACTTTTTGCCAAATTTCCCTCAGCTGTATGGATCGTGTTATTTTTGGAAGTTTGCTCCATACTTCTTGCCACGTTTCCTGAGCTATTGGCTCTCCCAGTGTTTTCTCCTACCTTCTAATATATTTCCACTGGATGCTTTTGTTTTGTATATTTAGAAGTTTATAGAGATTTGATATCAGTTTGTACAATCCCGTGTCCGTTGTCATGAATTTTTCAAACGGCTGTCATGATGCCTACACCCGGACCCAGACCAGGTCCAGCAACCCCGGAAGCAGGCATCAAGTTATTTTGAGCAAGCCCAAAAACCCCTGCTAGGGGCTGTTTGGGTGCGGTCCTGGCGCCTACGGCGCCAGGCTCATATGGAGAGTCAGTCCTGACGTCATAGGTGCCAGGCTCATAGAGTAGAACTTACCTGATGCAGACCATGCTGCAAGCTTACCTGATGCAGACCATGCTGCAAGAGCTCCAAGCCAAATGAGGCTTGGAAGGGACTATTTTACCTAGGGACTATTTTTTTTACTCGGGTGGGGCTGGGGAGCAATACTTACCTGGGACTACTTTGGAGGCTATTTAAACCACGCCCGAAGAGCAGCACACGCGTCGCTTTATGCTGCATCCAGCAGCATAACGCTCACCGTGCCTGCAAGTTTGCATCCAGTCTTCTGCCACGCCCGCCTCGAGTTTGGAGCTCCTAGAAAAAGGGAGAAAGAAGGAGAAAAGGTTAGAACAAGAGCAATACCTTTGATCCTTACCTGAATTCCCGATCCATCGCGCCTTCGAGCTGGAAGAAAGAAGTTATTTTATGCGCGTCGCCTCGCCTGCTGCAGCGCCGCGCTGAACTCACCGGCCTTCGCAGCATCTTCACATTCCACCGCATCCTCCTGCATGTTCCCGCCGCATTCCGGCACCTAAGGAGAAGACAAGAAAAGCAAGGTGAGCCAAGGGAATACACAGAGGAATATTAGTTACCCCCCCATAGACTTACCTGATTTTACCACCGGGGGTACTATTCCTCTTCACGAGTCGGCACAGCTTCCACTGCATCTTTGCCAAACCCCGGCCCCTAAGGGGAAACAAAAGGACAGTAAGGTGAAACAAAGGGACTATCAAGGGGAATCCTCCTCACCACAATAGACTTACCTGATTTTACCGCCGGAGGTATTATTCCCGAGACTTCATACTTTCTCTCAGCGCCTGAATAAGGGAGAAAGCAACAGGTTACATATTGACATTATTTTATCGAACTGTGTTGGAAAATACAAATCCTTACCAGAATATTACCGGTTGCCACGAGGAACTCTTCACTAGGGTCAAGCTGCAACCTGCAAGGAATCGGACAAGAGTGAAAGTCAGGCATTTGAACTCTTACGAACTACATACTTTTCGGAGTCAATATTGTTCTGGAACTCACCAATTCCTTCGAGCCAGTGAAGCAACTGGTTATCAACGCGCCCCTGCGCTCAATGCAGGATGGAGAGCTCATCTTTTCAAACCATCAGGTGAGACTTAAGAGGGGACATCAAAGGTGATCTGTGGGGAGAACAGCGGGGGTGGGGGAATTTACACTCAACTCCATGGGTGGTTAATTCCCTTTCTCCATTTGCAGAAGAATATTCCTACGGGCCAAGCAAACGAAGCTAGGTGGGCCAGTCCAGTCCGTCATCTCGCCCCGATGCGTCAGATTGGTGGAGACCGCAGCTGTCCAGTTCAGATCGACTCCTCTGTGGAAGCCAGGTGAGCGTAACGACGACGTCAACTCTCTTGTGGCTGCATCTTTATTCGCTGGGGTTAAAAGACAATGGGCCTCTTTACAAGTCAGCCGGTCCGGAAACAACAGTGACGGTAAATCCGCTGCCACCGTTGTTTCCGGACCGGCTGATTCAGAGTCCTGCAGGCGGGAGGTGTCGCTCCCACCCACCTTCAGGTGGTCATGGAAACACTGGCTCTGTCAGAGACGGAACCAGTGTTTCCATGGTCCCATACCCATGGAGTCCTAGGGGACTCCATGCGAATGGGGATTTACAGAATTCCACCTCCTGAATTACCGGGTCAGCAGGGTTGTAATGCCCCAGCGCTTCCGGCAATCACGTAGGCGGAATGGTATTATGGGTCCGACGGCAGCCTGCTGGTTTTTCCGGCACGGCTACCTCTGGACTCATAATGAGGTCCAATGCCTTACTTCTATATACCGAAATTCTTCTGTGGGTTTCACCCCCACCTTCTGCACACAGTCTCTGAAAGTTTGAATGGTCTGCCCCTTTTACATGTCTTATTTTAGTGCATCCAGCTTGTATCCAGCTACTGTATGTCTTCTGCTCCATTCCGGGTTAGAACTCTGGATTCCCAAACATTGGGGTAAACGGTGATGGGTACGTCGTGAGAGTACCTCTATTGGTCGATGTGTCTCATGCATCTATTCCAGCGCCCATCAATTAGCTGATTTTGGTGATCGGGTGTCTGTATCTCTTATGCTGCCATAATATATTTGATGAGGGGGATCCTGCCACTGCTGCAGCTGCATCCTGATGTGCCCAGATGTGTTGAGGTTGTTCCACCGAGTCTTTGATGACTCTTAATTGCGCTGCTTTGTAGTATTCCCTGAAGTGGGGGAGGGAGAGTCCTCCTTCGTTTTTGGGGTCTGTCAGGGGCGCCATTACTATTCTTGATGGTTTGTGGCGCCATATAAAGGTGGAGACCATTTTGTTGAATATTTTGAAGAATGTTCTTGGCATTTTTATCGGAAGAATCTGAAAGAACTAGAGGAGTTTCGGTAGAACTGACATTTTGATGACAGTCAGTCTACCCCACCATGAGATGTTGAGTGGGTTCCATTTCGTTAGGTCAGCCTTCAGTTTGTCCAGAAGGTTTGGATAGTTGACATTGTATAATTGTTTTACCAAGGGTGTTAGCCTGATCTCTAGATATGTGACTCTATCTGCGGCCTTGTTCATTTGGGTCGTGTAGGCCAAATCTTTCACCGTTGCTGGGTCTGTCATGAGGTTTAGGATCTCCGACTTGTTCCCATTTATTTTCAGGCCTGATATTGCCCCAAAGTTGTCTAGTTCTTCTAGTAGAGCCGGGAGAGAGTACTCCGGACTCAACAGGGCCAAGAGCATCTCGTCCGCAAATGCCATTGTTTTGTGATACGCTCCTCCCATTTCTATACAATTTATTTGCTGTGACTCTCGTATTCTTATCAGTAGTGGTTCTAGGAATATTGTATACAGGAGGGGAGAGAGCGGTATCCCTGTTTTGTGTCCCTAGTCAGGGATATTTGGGACGAAAGGGTGCCATTCATTGATATCCGCATTGTGGGTGTCTTGTAGTTGGCCTTGATCATCTGCATATAAGATTGTCTGAAGCCCATACGCTCTATTGTATTGAACAATTGTGTCCATTCGACTCTGTCGAATGCTTTTTCTGCATCCAGTGACATGAGAATCGCTGGGATACTGGTGTGTTCTAGTTTTTCAATGAAATGGATCACCCTACGTGTATTATCTGCCGTTTGTCTCCTGGGGATAAATCCTGCCTGCTCTGGTCCCACCAGGTGGGGGAGAAACTTGGTGAGTCTTTCCGCCAGTATCTTTGTGTATAACTTGGCGTCAATGTTGATTAGGGCGATAGGACGGTATGACCCTGGCAGGGTCGGGTCTTTTCCTGTTTTGGGGAATATGACCAGTTTCGCTTTGTTCATGGATTGCATTATGTACCTTTTGCGTTTTGAAGCTATTGAATAGATTGGTCAACCTTGGGGTAAGTGTCTCGTGTAATTTTTTGTAGAAGGTGTCTGTGTATCCATCCGGGCTTGCCGCTTTATTTTTCAGCAGTTTCTTAAATTCTTCGTTGGTTGATTTCACTTTCCCCTGTGTGTCTCACAATTTTAGTATAGTGGTCTTGCTGGCCTTTTCATGGAGTTGCCTTGCAAGAAGTTTGTCCACCTTGTTGGCACTGATGATGTACATCTGTTTCATTCATAAGAGCACTGTCTCTGCCTTCTAAGTCTGTAGTATCCCCAGCTGGCCTTGTATGTGTTTCAAGGCTAATTTTGCCTTCCTGGTGGGATTTTTCACTGTTTCTCTTTGTGCTTCTACCAGCTCCTCCTCAAGGTCTTCCTCCCATATGGCCTGTTGTTTATCCCTTTGTGCCTTTATTGTTATTAGTTCCCCACTCAGTACTGCCTTGAATGCATCCCATAAGATTCCCTGTGGGGTCGTACCCATGTCATTCTCCATAAAGTATACTTCCATCTTTCTCTTAAACGTCTCCACTATCATGCTGTCCTGCTGGATGTCCGATGGGAACCTCCAGGTCCAAATCCCCCCTGCTCTTCCCAATATTGAGTGTGGTTATTATTGGGCCTTGGTCCGAGATGGAGATTGGCCCGATCTCAATGTCTGACATGTTCCCTAGTATCCCCGTGGAGGCCCAGACAGTCTATTCTTGAGAGTGTGTTATAGATGTGGGAGTAATGGGTGAAGCCTTGTGTGTCTCCTCATGAGCCATATATCATGGAGGGCTAGTGTCTTAAAAACCTTCTTCAATGCCTTTGTGGGGGCGTTTGTGCTCGTTCGTGTTTTAGCACTTCTGTCTAGTGTGGGTTCCCACGCTAAATTGAGATCGCCACCCAGAATGATATCCCCTGCAGTGAACTCTTCTAGTTCTTTCTGGGCTCCTCTGAGGAACCCGCCCTGCCCAGTGTTTGGCGCATATAAAGACGCCAGTGTGAGGCGAAGTTGTAACACCCGTCTATGTCCGCCCGTGTGTCTTGTATTTGTGCCTTAAGTCTATCCTGTATGGCTACGAGTACTCCCACATTATTGCCTTCCACATTGGCCTGGTATATATGTGAGGGCCCCTTTATCCTAACCTGTGTTTTATCCCCCTTCTTTATGTGGGTTTCCTGATACATAATAATGTCCGTCCCCATCCTCCATGCCTGGCGTTCCAGTTTTTTCATTTTTATTGGGATGTTCATTCCTCTGACTTTATGCGTCAAGATCTTTATCTGATTCACTTTATCTCTGTCCATGACCCTCCATTTTCTGTCCCTCTCTCACCTGTTCCCTCAATCGCCTGTCATGTGTTTCTGCTTCTTGTGTGCCCCGTCATCCTTGCCCTCCCTGAACTCCTTCTGGCTCGTTTACCTCACCCCTCCCTACCCCAACTTCCCTTCCCCCCAAGTTGTCCCTTGCTCCTTGCCCTCCATCCACCTCAGGTGTCGGTTGTGGGGGCTTCTAAACCCCACTTTGTATTCCATACACATCCTTCCCCCTTCTTCCTTGTGCCTGTGTATTATTTCTCCGGGCGTTCCCCGCCCTTGGTTTATTCTGTTGCTCCATGTGTTCAAAATGTTTCCTTTTGTTGCTTCGTTGATGTGGTGGGGTTTATCTTTTCTTTCCCCCTCGATATGTATTCGTTACTGTTTCCATCCATCCTGCTTATTAAGGCCTCTTGTTGTTGCAGTCGCAGGACATGTTCCCCTTCTTCACATGTCTTCACTCGGTGTTGGTTTCCTTCCCAGGTGAATAGTAGACCAAATGGGAAGGTCCACTTATATTTCACTTGATTGGCTATAAGGTGCTGGACCAGTGGGCCCATTTTCCATTTCTTCGGCAGGGTGGATTGTGCTAGATCCTGGTATATCTCGCTTTCCTCAGAATTTGCTCCTTCTGATCATAGGAGGTGATAGCTGCTAGGACGTCCCTTGGTCTGGTCCCCGGCTCGCTCAACCGTTTAGGGCCCACCCGGTGTAATCTATCTAGTTTAATCTGTAGTTCTGTGTCTTCCGAGAGGATTTCCGCCAAGAGCTGGGTAACTGTTCACTGTAGGTCTTTCTCCTCAACTGTTTCCAGGAGGTTTCTTATTCTAATGTTCAATCTTCTCGACCTGTTTTCCAGGTCCTTATACTGATGTTCCAAGTTGTTGGAGATGCGGGCCAGTTGATCGAGCATCTCGTCTGATTTTTGTGTGTCCTCCTCGACCTGTTGAATCACTTTTTTGAGTGTTTCCGTCCTTTCTTCCAGCTTTGCGATATCTAGTTTCACCTCTTGGAGGGACTGTTTCATGTCTTCCTTCAGCACTTGGAACTGCTCCTGGATGGATGTAAAAAATGTACTCTGTAGTTCCTTGAAGCAGTTTTGCTTGTCTGCTTTGGTCATAAAGCTGTCCCGCATGCTTGGTTGTGGCGCATTGTGTGACTCTTTTTCGGGTTCCACTTTCCTTGTCGATGACATGTTGTCCGTTGACCAAATTTGTCTCGGGTTTCTATTTTGTTTCCTTTGGAGGGGTGGGGGGGCTGCGCTGGAGTTTTTGCTCTGGACTTTGACATCAAGGCTCTTGTGCTGGCCTTCTCTCTGTTCTTCAGTTATTGCCCTGTTCAGTTTCCCCTTCCCATTCTTGTTCTTTGCGGTCTTATGTTTTGAAAGTCGCTCTTCCAGTGTGTCCCCTTTGCTTGGGCTAGCTTTCCTATGTGTGGTGGCCTCTCCCCTTTATGGCCATGTGCACATTCCTTCTCCTGGGGATCCTTACTGTGTCTGTCTCTCCTTGGCATTGGAACAGTGGTTTCCCTTCTGGGTCTGGGCCAGGTGGGCCTCTTTGTTAGACTCATTCCCATTTGGTCTTTTCTGGGAGACTCCACTTCCCTTGGTTACTGCACTGTGAAACTGCTGTACTGTCAGGATTTGCTGATCCCTGTCCCTATCCAGGGTTATATTGCTGTATGGCTTCAGGGATGTGCTTATTGTTATTGCGTGCACCCCCTGTTGTTCCCCTGTGCAGCCCCTTCTTTCCTTTGTCCCGTTCGTCTTAGTGGGTTAGTGGTGTGCAACCCTTTTTGAGTGCTGTTTCCTTATATGGATTGTCTGGTGCTCATTTTCTTTTTGGAGTCGTCTCTTTATGTCCGGGGAGCCGTCTCCAATATTGGTGTATATGGGCCCATAGATGGGCCATGCTGCGTAGCCTTGGCTGGCTTGTGGGTGGGCTCTCGGGTCCCACCAAAATTGCGGGGCCCAGCGTCATCTGTGTTGCCCCTTTGCTCTTCGTGGGGTGTCCCCAGTATGAGTCTACTTTTGTATAGGCGAGCCAGGGCGGGTCGGGCTGCCATGGATTTAATTGTATTTGTGTACTGTTGGTGCTTGATTTAGATGGTACTCACTATTGGAGCGTGGCCCCTCGTGCCTGCCGTTCACTGTGTTCTCTGCTTTCAGTGCATTCTCCCCGGTTATTCTATTCGCCGCGTCCTCGCTGGCTCCTATTGTCCTCTGCCAGTCGGAAACCGTCTCCGTCAGCTGTTGGGACCGCTGCCATTCTACGTAATGAGATCTCTGGCTCTGGTCAGCCCTGCTGCTTCTTGTTGGAGATGGCGTCTCCGCCTGGGGTACGCCTCTCCCTGCTCCGATTGCCGTCCCCTGAGGGAGGAGGGCCTCCAGTCGTACCCTGGATTCTTTAGTTTGCTGGATGTGGTTTTTTCGTGGCGGGTGCCTTTCGGTGGGTGACTACGGTTGGGGCCTCCCCTCTTCTGTCTCTGTGCTGTTGTGATCCGTGCCTGGTCCCTCGAGCCTGCCAAAGCATGTCTTCTCTGTGTTCGCCCTCACCTGGGGGTGCAGTGGTAGGGCTCGGTGCCGGTCCTGATATCTCTCTTGGCTGGGTCGCCATGTTCTCTTTGCCCACTACCCTGCCAGCAGTTCCCTGGGGGTCGGTATCGTTGCTGGTTGTACTTCCCCTTCACCGCTGTGCACTGTACGCCGGTTTTTCTGCGTGCATTGTGCCAGTTCCGCCTCACTGGGATTTCAGATGATAGCGATTTCTTGATTTAGTGTTTGTTTCCCTTTGTTGAAGGCGTCTCTCTGTCCGGCGCTTGTGGAGCTCTTGTCCCATGGTGACACAGGACTTGAGTTTGCCCGGAGAAGCTTTATTGTAGTGCTATTTGTTGCGGCCCGGCGGGGAGAGACTTCTATGCACGTCCTCCTCTGCCGGCCGCCATTTTGGAATGCTCACTTGCCAGCTTTTTATCATAACATACCAACCATCTAGTCATGGCCCACATTTCTCAAGCAAATTGCAGGCTTGATCTCCAAAGCATCCAACATTTGAAATAGGATCACAGTGATGGGAAATCTAAACATATGGCAAGTGTGACGAGTGGACGACATGGCAAACAGAAAGGTCCCCAAGACTTGACCAAGGGCCTTTTTACAGAAATTACTTTATTAAGCAGGTGTAATCAAAACAGGATTTAAAGAATGCAGAAAACTGTTTTGTTTAAACGTAAATGCTTTAGAAGTACATCCTGAGTGAATAGGGCAAACTGAAGGTGTACTTTACCTATGAAGTAAAAAAGATGCCCCAAAGTACTAAAGCCCCTAAAGTAAACCCGCCTGTCACAACTAATCCTTTAACTTAATATAAAGGTTTCCTGAATCAAAAGTTCCTTAAAAGTGAGTTGTCAAAATAGCTAAATCAAATGGTGCAATGAAGAATATAAACTTAAGTCCTTCCCTTGGGCGAAAAGTGTGGAAGGTAGAATATCTAACTTAAAGTCCTTCCACAAATAACAATAGTCCAACCGTTCAAACAGTCTTTTCTTAAGGTTTTCTCAGAAAGACAAACGGGGCCGCTTACGTGAAGCACTCAAACTGAGACCTGCAGTTGCCTTTTCGGCGCAGGGCCCCTTAGGCGAGCGATCAGCTAGGTCCTGCACTTTGGTACTCGTTCTCTGTCCTTCAAGTGGTTCAGCCCTCTCTTTCTCTCTCTGCATGACTCCCCTTTCCTTCAGGAGTCTATCTTCATTACCTTCTCTCTTTTTCTTTGTCCCTCATGTCTGGATTATTGCCCCGCTCCTCTTCAGGGGATCTTTGCTTTTTGCCCCTCTTTTTCTCAGGGGTCCTGCTCCTTTCCTGTTTTCTCTCCATCAGGATTTTAGCAAGGTTTTGCCTTTACCTCTTTCCAGGTTTCTCAAGCAGGTCAGCTTGTCTACCCATTTGGCTTACTTGGGCTGCAGGGGTATTCTCATCAGTTTCCTCCAGGCTCTTCAGGCAGCTTCCATGCAGGCAGTGTTCCAGGGTAGTCCGGGCTCCTTCACCCAGACAGCAACTCCTCCTGCAGGATGCAGTTTGTCTTTATGCAGCAGAGTCAGGCAAGAAGTACAGGAAACCTGTCCCTGCCTGAGACAAATTCAGTATGAGCTGGCTCTGCTTTTCTATAGACAGACTTCTCCTCATGTTGGCTGCTGATTGGTGGAAAGCTGTGCTTACAGGATTGGTTGGCATGGTGTTTCCACTCTGGTCCTCCTGTTTTTAGGTTCTCTTTCTGTTGGCCAGTTGGGCTTCTATTACTTCAATTGTATATTCACTTTATTTTTGTATTCTTGTTTTATCCTGGGCACCTTTTAAATATTATTTGTCCGATCCTTGGTGGCCAAGTTTTTATTTTATTATTTGTAGTGAGTGTAGTGAGTGTACACTGTTGGGAGCGGTGGGTTGGTCGGAGTCCTCCCCCGCCAGTCAGGATTGCACACACAAAGAAGCGAGGAAGCTGAAGTCCCAAGGCTATTAAGTGGAGAGTTTGCCCTGGGAGTACTGTGTCCTCCCTCCCTTCTCCACTTCTGACGCCTCAACGGCACGTCCATCTAACCCCTAAACGGAGTGACAGCTGTTGCGGGTTGTGGGGTACTGCTGATCAGGTCGGGTTGGGAAGCTGGGGTTTAATTCACTGGGGTTTCACCTACTGGGGGCTGTACATCCTGCTACCACTCCATGAGGCCCTGAGGACATCTACATACTGGTTTGCCTGTGCACTATTTATTAGTCATCATCCAGCTCTGGCCTGGGCATACTTCCACTGAGACAATACAAGGACTCTGCTGGTTCCCAAGTGAGAAAGCCAAACTCTAGGACTGTGAGATGGTCTGTGGCGTGTTTCCGTCTACTGTGGGAGTGATCACAGGATACGTTGAGTGCCCTAAACCAACAATCTGGTAATCCGAGCCCTCCTTGGATAAACTTTGTAAAACAGTGGATTTTCTAGTGGCGGGGGTGGGGAGGGCTGGTCATTAATGGAGGAGGCAGAGTCTGACTATGGGTGCCCCCTTAGCCAGTCCGGCGTGGCTCCACTTTATTCTAACCTTACCCCACCTACAGGCTTAATCAGTTACAAAGCGCCCTAGGGTTGTGCTCTTATCACAGCCCTTGACTACTTTTATTTTTTTTTTAACTTCTTTTTATTATTATTTTATTTTTCCACTGAAATACACATAGCTAGACAACAAGCCAACACCCAAACCAAGAAAATCCCACCCCCTCTCCCTCCCCCCACCACAGCATCCCCAAGTTCTCCCTTTCAGTCAGTCTTTTCTCCACCCCCGGAGCCGCAGATATCCAGTAACTTGAGTCTTTGAGGGCACCACTGTTCTCTGAATTCCCCTCTCAGGTAAGCCAGAATCTCTCCCCACTCCGTGGAGAAATTCTCCAGTTTGTTATTGAGTGCGTATGTAACCCATTCCATCGACACAATATCCCACATCTTCCTTAGCCAGTCTTGTTCAGTCGGGACTGAGGAAGACTTCCACCTCTGTGCGATGAGCTTCATTGCCGCCAATGTAGATATCATCCTTGCCTTGGAATGACTCCGCCTACCACCCACCTCCTCCTAATCACCCCTACCCGAAAGTATCTCTCGGGGATCATAACTGCCAGCCTCCCCTAGATGCTGGGTGTGGGCCTGCGTGAGATCACTCCAGAAAGACCAGAGTTTTGGGCAATCCCACCATATGTGTGCTGCAGTACCTTCTCCTCCACATCCACTCCAGCACTCACCCGATATAGCCGGGTAAATTCCGTGCAATCGGGCCAGGTATAGTGCCAATTGGTATATATACTTATACCATGCCTCTTGTAATTGCACCGCTTTTGCCAGTTTCGGGATCTGTCTCCACAGCCTCTCCCAGTCCCGAATCCCCAGGCTGACTCCCGATCGCTGCTCCCAGCTCCTCATTGTTAGGGAGAATTCTCTGTTTAGGCTGAATTTCCCTACCTAGTGAGTCCCCCAGCAGCTTTGCTGGATTTCTGGGGTTTCTTTTTTTCTCCTGCCAAGAGTGGGGCTCTTTTACCCTCACTCTTGGACATGTTGAAGAGTGTTTTCTTGGTTAAACCTTGTGTTGAATGGGCTATGGGGTCTTTTACTCCATAGGGCCTCATGTATTTTTGTGATGTGGGTTACACAGCACCCTCTGTGCCGTGACCCAGGGGTGTCCTAGGGACTCCCCAACATAGACTCCATACCCTGGGACTGACTACTGTCTCCCAGGGCATGTAAAGTCACCAAAGACTTTGCTAGTCTTGAATCCTGAACAGAACCAGTACAAACCATCATATTGTGGACGTACTGGCTGGGGCAATTCGATTGCCCCAGGGTCTGTTAGTCGAGGGGGCACGTCTCCGTCCCCCCTGATCGAGTTTTGGCTGGTGGCAGTGGAAACTACGTTTTATATTCAACCGCGAATATTTTCCTATGGGATTTCCCATTGTTTTAGGCTAACACATTTAATTATTTATTTACGGTAGCCTTAAACATACCGCCGGTTTATATATTTATTATTATGACTCCGGTTGGGACTTTTTGCCAAAACTTGATTCTAAAATGGCGTTGGCGTTCGCCTCTGTAACTCTGACCCAAAGTGGAGCCCTTTGTTCCACTTTTGGCGGGCTTCTCCACAGAAGCCCTCCAAAGTGGTGCCACTCTGTCTGGGGTACTTAGGAGGGGTGGAGGGGGATTTAGGCACCCTGGACTGAGTTACCTTGGTAACTCAAGTCGCACTCCGTCCTGATTGGCCCAAGTGGTGAGCCGGCCGGCTCACCACTTAGCATGTTTGAGTGACAGCTAGGCTGGGTGAATGGGGGTTTGCTGCATAAAAGCAGGGCTTTGGGGACTGGAACTTTAGAAGTCGCCACAGGACCAAGAATCCGACGAGGGAAGAGCTGAGCCGACCTGCTTCGACGACACCACCCGGTGGAGCCCTGCTGAACCGTCTCACCACTTTTCCCGACGACCGAGGAGAACTCTTAACGGAGTGGCTCCTTCCCTTGACTGGTGGGGACAACCAGTTTTCGCCTTCTTTTCGCTTCTCGAGGTATCTCGTGGCCGCCTTGCCAGTGCCAAGCACCCCGGCAACCGGAACCCCACCACTTTTTACCCCAACCACGAAAGTCGGTACAACCCTTTGACCGGAGGACTCCGCGGCTGGTTTCTTCCCGGGCAGTGCAACGACCTTCTTCTTCTGCTCTTCTGCGAGAACTTCTTCTCCCCTGACCGACGTCGAGCCTTGCTGCCACTGCCTGGAACAACTGCCACCGCTGGAGGATCCTTTCCGCTTAAGGTACCGTGTTCCGCCTGGCTTCCCTTGCCACCGACTGTACGGGGTAGATTTAGCCCCCGGCGTTCGAACCTGGGAGTGCCTGGAATACCCTGGCTAAACTTCTAACCCACTCTAAACTCTTTCTAACTCCTTGCAAGACTTTGAATCCCTAATAACAGTGTGATCTTGGGCACATTTTCGCTCCGGCTACTCTAAGAGTGGGCCCTGCCTAGTGACTTTTGCTCACCTGTGACTTTGTGCTTCTTTGAGCCTATTGCAAGTGTTCTGGACCTTAGAGTGGTGTGTTTAACCCATTTCTGTTTCTTTTTATCCCTTCCTTAAACCTACTAGAGTGTCATCTAACGTTAAGCGCTCACCTCTGTTTTAATTATGTGGAGTTAACTTAGAGTTGTCTAGATAGGAGTAAGGGTTGAAACTGCTTTCATTATAACTGTGTTTTAAGTGTTTTTACTATACTTTGCTAGAGTGTTTTCAACTTATGTGTTCTTAAAGAAATAAATAACTATATACTTTTGAAACCAAGCCCTGGTCAGTGTTTACTTGTGCTATTGTGTCTGAGTACATATTGTGTATACTTTGCATACTGCCTAACTCTTCTTGAGGGAAGTCTGACTGCTCAGCCACAGCTACCAGGTAAATCTGGGTGGTGCGGACTGCTACCAAGTGGGTTTACTGCTATACCTGTAGTCTTAAATCTTTTGCAGTGTTCCCCAAGGGAACTGCACAGGTTTCTGCCTAACACTGGTGTACAGCGGTGGGATCTGTATTGAGTATACATTTTATTGTGCTTTAGATACCTTAGTGCAACTAACCACAAAGCTTAGCACTGTAAAAGTAATCCGCTAACATGTCAGTTATAGAGAGCTATAGTCAAGAGTCCCTTGCAGCCAAAACTGCTGATTGTTTAAGAGTGCTCTGTAAACATAAGGATCTCCTGACTAAGGGCAAGAAAATGGAGCTGATTGAAAGATTGTTAGCTAACCAAAGCCTGGGTGATGGTTCAGAGGACCCTACCACTCCAGTAACTGTAGATGACAGTATTGAAATTAACATGGAGCAAAATGTTGATGATTCTGAGGAAGAGTCAGAAGAGGAGGGTGAGGCTGTTGTGACTGTCCCCCCTAGGCCTCTGCCTGCTCTACCTGCTGTACCTACTGGACCTTTACCAGGTCCCACATTTAGTCCTCAATACTTTGAACTGGAGAAAATGAAACTAGAATTGGAGTATAAGAAACTTAATGCTCAAACTGACAAAGAACTAAGGCTAAGGGAAATGGAGCTCAAGTATGACTTAGAAATGAAGAAATTATCTGTTGAGAATGCTTCTCTCTCTGGCTCCTCTAGAAGTTCCAGTCCTAAAAGACCCCGGATGCCTAAAGAATTGGTTGGTATGTATGAGCCTAAGTTGGATGTGTTGGATTGGTTGTCTCTGTTTGAATATAATCATGGGCTCCAGAACATCACAGGAAATGACTTACTCACCTGGTTGTTCTCTAGGCTTCCCCCTGTTGCAACTGATGTGGTAATGGAGATGGGGGAGGAGGATAGGAAGGACTATGAATGTGTGAAACTAGCTTTGATAGCTAGGTTTGGGAAGACCCCTTCCCAGTATCTTAAGAGGTTTAGGAGCCTCAAAAAGCATGATGGTACCCCTTGGGCTACCTGGGTGAATGAATGTTTGAAAAACTTAGAGGGATGGATTAAGGGTTACAAGGTGAACACTTATGAAGGTATGAAGAATTTGTTTATGTTGGAGACTATTTATGATGCCTGCTCTCCTGAGCTCAGACAACACTTGGCTGATTCCAGGGAATTGGATTCCCGGAAACTAGCTAAGGCTGCTGACTTGTGGGTTGCCAACAGGGCCACTCACAAGGATTCTGGGGCCACTCAGAAGAAGGATGGGGAGAAACAGTCTAAAAAGGACTCTAAAGAGAATTCTAATACTACAAATTCCAAAGAGGGCCCCAAACAAAACTATAAGGGTAAGCCACCAGGGAAACCAAATCAGGCTAGTGTACCTCCTGGTCCCAGACCAGAAGGAGGTCAGAACAAGCCACCCTTCCAGAGAGCATTTGGACAATGCTATGTCTGTCAGGGTACTGACCATATCAAAGGAGATCCCAAGTGCAAGGGTAGACCTGCAGGGATCAGCACAGTCTCCTTAGCCTTCACTCCTGAGGATGAAGTACAGTTGGCTAGTGCCCACTTTGAACTCTTTGCTGAAGAACCCTTGGGTCTTCAAGCAACTGTAAACTTAGAGCCTATGGGTCTGGTTAGTCCCCAGAATAGGGTTGTGTATAACTCCCTACCTGTTAACTCTAAGGTGTATTATGTGGACAGTGTTCTTGTCAATGGCCAGGACACTCCTGCCAGGAGAGACACTGGAGCCAGCAGAACAGTAGTGGATGAAAGCTTCTTTCAACCTGAGGATGTGGCCAAAGCACCCAAAGGTCCCACTAAGATGTCTGGAGGCCCTGTCCAAATGGTTCCTATTCTACCAGCCCTCATTCAATGTAACAACATGACAGTAAGGATCCCTGTCAGTGTTCAGGCTGAGGTACCTGGGAAGGTCCTGTTAGGGAATGACCTAAGAACTCTAGGAGTAGTGTCACATACCCCCAGGCCTCCCAGTATGGAGAAGCAGAACTTAACCAAATTGGCTAGAAAGGCTACCTTGAAGGACCCTTCTAAGCCTGTGGGACCCTCTACTGAGAACCCCACTACAAGCCCTGGTGTTAGTAAGTTGACCTCTAACCCAGGCACATTTCAGGATAGTATGCTAGGAACATGGGCGCCCCAACCAAGCTCCATCATTGTTCCCCTAGTCTCAGAGTCTCTGACTCCCCCTGCTTCTGAGGAAGAGGTGGATAGACCAACTAGGCCCCTATCTGAACCTGAGAGAACTGGTAATTCTCAGTGCTGGTGGAAAACCAGAAAAGAAAAGTCTAAGGCCAAAAACCTTCAGACTGTTGGACCTTCTACTGAAGACCCCAACTCAAAACCTAATATTAGGGGGGAAACTCCTAAAATAGGTAAGGGTAGATCTAAGAGGAAGGGGAAGCAGGTGCATTGCCTAACCCCAACCCCTCCAACCAAGAGGCCTAAGACCCAACCTGCTCCCACAGGAGAGGTGGTGAGGAACCTTGGAGGCCCCTCTAGATCTAAGGGAATCCTTTATAAGGACCCCTTCAAAAAGCCTAACATAGGTTCAGAAGTTGTACCAACTTCTGAGGGACTGGTCAACCAGATCCCCTATAACAAAAAGACTGATGTTCCTCAAAGGGTTTGTAGGTCCGTTAGCTTGCAAAAGAAAACCTTTGAGTTCTCCCTTAAGCATAGGTCAAGGTGTCACCATCAAAATGCTGATGGACTCTCTAGGATGTATATCATCGACTAGAGGTATGAGGTTCATCCAGGAGTGGATTAAATCCTCCTGTCCCTTAGTCTGGGGGGGGCGAGTGTTAGGGAGAATTCTCTGTTTAGGCTGAATTTCCCTACCTAGTGAGTCCCCCAGCAGCTTTGCTGGATTTCTGGGGTTTCTTTTTTTCTCCTGCCAAGAGTGGGACTCTTTTACCCTCACTCTTGGACATGTTGAAGAGTGTTTTCTTGGTTAAACCTTGTGTTGAATGGGCTATGGGGTCTTTTACTCCATAGGGCCTCATGTATTTTTGTGATGTGGGTTACACAGCACCCTCTGTGCCGTGACCCAGGGGTGTCCTAGGGACTCCCCAACATAGACTCCATACCCTGGGACTGACTACTGTCTCCCAGGGCATGTAAAGTCACCAAAGACTTTGCTAGTCTTGAATCCTGAACAGAACCAGTACAAACCATCATATTGTGGACGTACTGGCTGGGGAAATTCGATTGCCCCAGGGTCTGTTAGTCGAGGGGGCACGTCTCCGTCCCCCCTGATCGAGTTTTGGCTGGTGGCAGTGGAAACTACGTTTTATATTCAACCGCGAATATTTTCCTATGGGATTTCCCATTGTTTTAGGCTAACACATTTAATTATTTATTTACGGTAGCCTTAAACATACCGCCGGTTTATATATTTATTATTATGACTCCGGTTGGGACTTTTTGCCAAAACTTGATTCTAAAATGGCGTTGGCGTTCGCCTCTGTAACTCTGACCCAAAGTGGAGCCCTTTGTTCCACTTTTGGCGGGCTTCTCCACAGAAGCCCTCCAAAGTGGTGCCACTCTGTCTGGGGTACTTAGGAGGGGTGGAGGGGGATTTAGGCACCCTGGACTGAGTTACCTTGGTAACTCAAGTCGCACTCCGTCCTGATTGGCCCAAGTGGTGAGCCGGCCGGCTCACCACTTAGCATGTTTGAGTGACAGCTAGGCTGGGTGAATGGGGGTTTGCTGCATAAAAGCAGGGCTTTGGGGACTGGAACTTTAGAAGTCGCCACAGGACCAAGAATCCGACGAGGGAAGAGCTGAGCCGACCTGCTTCGACGACACCACCCGGTGGAGCCCTGCTGAACCGTCTCACCACTTTTCCCGACGACCGAGGAGAACTCTTAACGGAGTGGCTCCTTCCCTTGACTGGTGGGGACAACCAGTTTTCGCCTTCTTTTCGCTTCTCGAGGTATCTCGTGGCCGCCTTGCCAGTGCCAAGCACCCCGGCAACCGGAACCCCACCACTTTTTACCCCAACCACGAAAGTCGGTACAACCCTTTGACCGGAGGACTCCGCGGCTGGTTTCTTCCCGGGCAGTGCAACGACCTTCTTCTTCTGCTCTTCTGCGAGAACTTCTTCTCCCCTGACCGACGTCGAGCCTTGCTGCCACTGCCTGGAACAACTGCCACCGCTGGAGGATCCTTTCCGCTTAAGGTACCGTGTTCCGCCTGGCTTCCCTTGCCACCGACTGTACGGGGTAGATTTAGCCCCCGGCGTTCGAACCTGGGAGTGCCTGGAATACCCTGGCTAAACTTCTAACCCACTCTAAACTCTTTCTAACTCCTTGCAAGACTTTGAATCCCTAATAACAGTGTGATCTTGGGCACATTTTCGCTCCGGCTACTCTAAGAGTGGGCCCTGCCTAGTGACTTTTGCTCACCTGTGACTTTGTGCTTCTTTGAGCCTATTGCAAGTGTTCTGGACCTTAGAGTGGTGTGTTTAACCCATTTCTGTTTCTTTTTATCCCTTCCTTAAACCTACTAGAGTGTCATCTAACGTTAAGCGCTCACCTCTGTTTTAATTATGTGGAGTTAACTTAGAGTTGTCTAGATAGGAGTAAGGGTTGAAACTGCTTTCATTATAACTGTGTTTTAAGTGTTTTTACTATACTTTGCTAGAGTGTTTTCAACTTATGTGTTCTTAAAGAAATAAATAACTATATACTTTTGAAACCAAGCCCTGGTCAGTGTTTACTTGTGCTATTGTGTCTGAGTACATATTGTGTATACTTTGCATACTGCCTAACTCTTCTTGAGGGAAGTCTGACTGCTCAGCCACAGCTACCAGGTAAATCTTGGTGGTGCGGACTGCTACCAAGTGGGTTTACTGCTATACCTGTAGTCTTAAATCTTTTGCAGTGTTCCCCAAGGGAACTGCACAGGTTTCTGCCTAACACTCATATACGCCCAGGAAGGTTCCGAGCTGGTGAGCTCTAGCTGTTTTTAGAGGTCGGATATTAGCCCCTTAGATCCCTCGTGCGTAAGAAGAAACTTTTCAAATTGAGTTAAGTCCCGGATCGCAACCTTTCTCACCTCCGCTGACATTACCCAATGCCGTATCTGGAAGTACCGGTGTCTCTCCTGCTCCCCTATCCCGAATTCCCGCTTGCAATCCTCAAACGTTTTAACTCCCGTCCCATTGAACATGTCCCTCAGGGTGTTGCAACCCCCAGCTTCCCAGTTTCAAAACGCCCCCTCCTCCAATCCTGGGGTAAAGTCACCATTTTTAAAGATAAACGGGGAGGGAAGGGTCGAGATTCCCCTCCTAACTACAGCCCTGTCCCAGCAATCCACCACTCCTTTGGTAATAGCGCTTAAGTAAAGGTGGGGAGGCCTCAATCTCCGTGGGAGCCACAGTATCTCTCCTAGGTGGCGCCGAGCAACGGCTCTATCCATTTTTACCCAGTGCTTGAGGTATGACGCCGAAAAACCATTCCCTGATCACCCTAAGCTGGGAAGCTTCGTAGTAGTGGCGGAAGTCGGGGAAAGCCAGACTCCCCTCCCCCTAGAGGCAGTTAATAAGCGCTTCGCTAGGCGAGACCTCCGCCCCTCCCATATAAAGTCCTGACCGCCCGGTCAAGTTTTTTAAAAAAGGTTTCTGGGACCGATAGGGGAATAGCCTGAAACAAATATAGTAAACGGGGAAGAGTAACCATTTTTAAGACTGCCCCCCTCCCCAACCAGGACATTTTCTGGGCACCCCATTTCCGTAGATCCTTCTTAATTGCCAATAATATGGGCTCATAATTTGCCCCAACCCAGCCCGACAGTAAGGGCGTTATCCTGACCCCCAGGTAGGTAAGCCCCTCTGGGCTCCATTTAAACAGTGAGAATGTCCTCAACTCTTTCGCTTCGCCCTCCCTCAGAGACAAGTTCATTAGTTCCGACTTCTGTAGGTTGACCCGGAGCCCCGAAACCTCCCCGAATTTGGCAAGTAATTCTTTGCTGGCCTTAATGGACCCCTTTGGATTTGTTAGTGAGAGGAGCATGTCATCCACAAACGCTGCTACCTTATGCTGGGCCCCCCCAAATGGTATCCCCCTAATTTCGTCCGTCTCCCTTATTGCTTGCAGAAACGGTTCTAGGTATATTGCGTAAAGCAACGGAGCGAGGGGACACCCCTGCTTCGTCCCCCGGCACAGCCGGAATGGCTTCGACATCTCTCCATTCACCAAGAGACGCGAGGTGAGATTCCTATAATTGACAGCTACCATATCTATAAACCCTGGTCCTAAGCCCATTTTTATCATCACCCGGAATAGAAACAACCACTCCACCCGGTCGAATGCTTTCTCAGCGTCAAGCGCCAGCAAGACCGCCGGAGTGTTCATCTTACGGGACTTCTCTACCAGATGGGCCACTCTCCTGATGTTGTCGGAAGTCTGCCTTCCCAGGACAAAGCCTGCCTGGTCTTGTTGGATTAAGGAAGGCAAATGCTCTTCCAAGTGCCTCGCCAAGATCTTGGTGAAGATCTTGGCCTCAGTGTTAATAAGAGCGATTGGACGATAAGAGGCGCAGTCCTCCGGGTCCTTCCCCACTTTATGGATAAGGGAAATTCTGGACTCCTCCATCGTAGGAGTGATCCCGCCTTCGCAAATAATTCTGTCAAATGTGGGATCAACTGATGAGAGAACGTTTTATAAAAGAGGGTTGGAAAGCCGTCCGGTCCGGGAGCCTTATTGAGCGGAAGAGACACGATGATGGACCGCACCTCGTCCTCAGAAATAGGACGACTCAATTCCTCGCTCTCCTCCACCGACAAGTGTGGTAGGGGGAGGTTCTCCAGGAACTCTTTCTGCCGCTGGGGGTGCGGATCTTGCGAGGAGTACAGCGCTTCATAAAACTCCACTAGCCTCTCTCGAATCTCCTCATCCCTCGTGAGCCTTCTTCCTCCCGCATCTTTGACGGGCAGTATAACCCTCTGCTCCCTGTGCCACCTCAGGAGGCGGGCTAGCAGGGAGCCCGCCTTGTTGGCCTTAGCATAGTATCCCTGTCGCACGCTTAACATAGCACTTTCCGCTTTTTTAGTCCGTAGAACCCCTAGCTGACCCACCAGCCTATACTCCCTGTAGATCTTTTTCGTGGGGGTCTCCTGTACCCGAGCCCTGGCTGCCTCGACTTCCCCTTTCAATTGAGACTCCAACGCCCTCAGTTGCCTGTTCCTTTCCGCCTTAATAGCGATGAGCTCCCCCCTCAAGGTCGCCTTGAAGGCTTCCCATCTCGTACTTTGACTGGTATCCGAAGCCTTATTTCTCTCAAAGAAATCCTGGATCCTATCCCCTATCTCCTCCCTTAATATCTGGTCCCTCAAGAGTTCTCCCGGAAACCTCCAGCCCCAGACCCCTGGACGGCGTTTCCCAAGATGCATAGTCATTTGCACCACCTGGTGGTCCGCTATCCCCAAGGGGCCCACTTCTACCGCCTCCACTTTCCCCAGCAAGCTGGCAGACACCCAGATGTAGTCAATGCGGGACTGGGTTTTGTGGACATCAGACAAGAAGGTGAACCCCTCCTCCTCCCCTCTGTGAACTCGCCAGACATCCCTTAACCCGACCTCCTCCGACCTCTCCTTTAACTGAGGAGATGCCACCGCGCCTCTCCCGCCGGGATCTATCTCGCGCTTTATCCCAAACAAGGTTGAAGTCCCCCATCAATATCACTTGCCCTCTCGCGAAGTCCTCCAATGTGCGCAGAGTTTCCCGTAAAAACTGCTCCTGACCTACATTAGGGCCATACACCGAAACAACGGTGCATTCCACGCCTTGTATTTCCCCCCTCACCATTACGTACCTTCCGCCCTATCTCTCAGAATATCCTAGAGCCTAAAATTAATCCCTTCCCCGAAAGCCAGGGCCACTCCTCCTTTTTTGTTTGAGCCTGACGCAAACCATAGCTGCGGAAAGCCTTTCAGGCGTAGGCGGCCCTGATCTTGACAGCGCAGGTTGGTCTCCTGCAACGCCAGCACATCTGGCTTATGGGACCTAGTAAATTGCTCCAGTTTTTTCCGTTTGAGGGGGGAATTCAACCCCTTCACATTATGCGTTAGCCACCCGAAGGTTCCCGGGGGGACCTCAGGCCCCTACTACGGGTCCCCTCTTGTTCTACTCCAAAACCGCCCGTCAGCACTCCTCCAGACTTCTCCCGCTGCGGGTTCTGGGGTCTCCCCTCGCCCTTCATCCTCCTTTGCATTGTCCCATCATCTGTCCAGGCCCTCCCCTTTCCAGAACTAGCTGTGGTTCCCACCCCTCCCACCTCCCCACCCTGCATCCCCAACTTAGGGTGAGTCCATTCCCTCCCCCCTCCCCCTTTTTCCCTACCCCACCTCTCAGAGCTGCCCTTATGCGACCCAAGATGGTCTAAACCCCGCAACACCCCCCCCCCCTCTCCAGTGAATCCTTACAAGGGCCCACCACCACTATCGCGCCTGATAGTTAGGATCCCCCCTGTGTACCCAATTCCACTCCTTCAGCCAATTCAATGGGGCGCGGCACCACCCCCCTCTGGGGCCTTCTCTTTTGTTCCCCCACCGTTGACCATTCCCAAGGCCTCGACCTGGGTCGGGACTCGTTTGCATGAGGGGAGCTTCGATCAGGGGCACCCTCCCAGTCGATTTGCAAAAGCTCGGCTCCCTCCTGTACCATTGTAACGCGCTTAGGCTTTCCCTCCCATTCAAACACAAGACCGAACGGAAAGGTCCAATTATATCTAATGCCTTTATCGTTGAGCCCTCTCAGGACGGGCCCCATCAATTTCCTTTTCACCAGCGTGCTGGCCGCCAAATCCTGATAAAGCGCTATTTGCTGGCCCTGGTGCATGATCGGTTCCTTCTGCATTGCCATCCGCAGGACTGTCTCTTTTTGTGCATATCTGGCGAAAGCCGCCAGCACGTCCCTTGGTCTTGGTGTTGCTCCTTTCGGGGGCCTCCCCACCCTGTGGACCCGGTCCAACTCGACCTGCTCTGGGGAGTCCAGACCTAGAATGCCCGCAAAGATACCCTGGATCACTTCTTTTAGGTCCTTATCCTTAACTGATTTCGACAGGAGTTTCACCCTGATGTTAATTCTGCGAGACCTATTTTCCAAAGCGTGGCTACATCTAGTCTTTCAATAGCTTCACTGTTGGCAGCAGCATCTTTATCAATATCCTGTAGGCCATTCTCCAGCAAGTCGGTTCTCTCCCCCAGTTGTCTCATTTCCTGCCGGATCTCCCCTAGGGCCTCGTTCAAGTCCGCTCTCATGAGCTGAAACTGATCCTGAAACGCCTTGGCAAGGTTAGACTGCAGATTTTTAACCTCGCCTAAAAAGTCCTGCTTTGACATCAGGGTAGGCGCCTGCTCTGCGTCCCGCGGGGTAGAAACCGCTGCCTCCTCCTGATTACTTCCCATTCCTGCTCTAGCATCTTGCGGAGACCAAAACGAGCGAAGGGAGCCCGGCACATCACTTGTAGTTTGGAGGGCGCGTCCACCCTTGCCCTTAGGTTTCGCAGACATGGCCCTTCCACGCCGCCCTGCGACCTCCCCGGCACCTATCTCCAGGTGTGTTTGGCGAAGCTCCTCACAGTGGGGGCCTAGACTCCCAATTTCCCACCACTCCCTTCTCCGCTGGGGCAGCCCTCCTGGCCCACTGGTCGCTGAAGCCCGCAGCTCAAGTCCATCCACTCCAAAGGCGGTCCCCCAAATAGAGGTCAAGCTTTCGCCTGCCAATATGTCAAGGGCCACCCCGCTTGCTCCAGATATAGTTCAATTCATGGGGACACTCCCCCTTTGGGGCCAGCCCAGCGCTCGGGCCCGCCAACCCACCCCCGGGGCCTACAACCCCCCCCCCCCCCCGGGCGGCAGCGGGCTCTAAACATGTACCTTCCTCTGGAGGGTTGCCAAACTCACCGTCCCCTGCCGGAGCCTTCTACTCCTCCCTGATGCCGCTGGATCTCGAGGCGGTGTGGCTCCAGGTATCCGAGGCACAGGCCCGGGCCCCTGCTCACATCCCGTTCGAGGTCACGCAGAGAGGGGCACACCAGGCCGACAGTCACTCGTCCGCGGGCCGGTCCGCAAGAGCTGCTCCACTGCTCCTCAGGGCCCCCTGCCAGGACCGGCGCAGCGACGTAATCGCGCCTGCCCCGCCGCTCCTCCGCGACTCCCGGGCTCTCGCTCTCCGGCCTGGGCTGTGTCCCAGCCTATAACTTCTTCGGGGGGGGGGGACCTCCCGCGGGTCTCCCCCACCCCGGACCAGAGATTCGCTGCAGCAGCTCCGGCGTCGCTGCCAAAACAGTCCCGGGAGGTCGCCGCACTCCTGCGAACTAGGGCCGAGAGGACCCGAGCGCCGGCAGCCGTCTCTCGTTCCGCTCCGCTCCTCCCAGGACGAGTTGCCGGCACCCGTCACCTGCAGCCTCCAGGCATGCACCTTGGGGGGGCTTTCCAATAGAATATACTCCGCTAGCGGGATGGTGGGCACCGCTTGCCTTCGGGGTACGGGGAGCTCCGGCAGCGTGCTCACTCCCTGCCGGCGGCCATCTTGGATCCCTCAGCCCTTGACTACTTTTACCTGTGAACTGCTGCCCTGTGTTTTAACCATATTTTAACAATAAGGGCTTTATTGGTCTTAACAACCACAGGAGTATTAATTTATTATAGTCACTTTTACCTTTGTTTGTTCTGTTATTTTATTCATTGTAACTATATTTCTCCTTCCACCATTCTACCTTTAACTTACCCTCCATCCCTGAGCAGCCATGCCGAAAAGAAAGGCCACAACCGAAATATCCCCTGGCGGAGGGAACAAGAGACTAAAACATATTTACACCTTTCCAGGACATTAACATCTTAATTTCTGAGATAGAGGACCTATTATTTGACATTGTGGATGGTCCCATGCACTCTAAGGGTAAATCTAATTGCGTGATTGGGGAACGGGATATGGGTATCTCTGAAATCAGTCCCGATTGTCCCCCTTTACCATGCAATCAGCCAGCAAGAGGACACCCCACAGGAAAGCCAATCCCATTATTGAGGGAAACGCTCGATGACTACGCCACTGCGAATGTGCCTGAACAGCAGAAGGGCAAATCATTTAAGTTGGTTGCAGGGAGGGCGGACCCCGGCAAAAGGGGCAGGCCCTATGTAATTGAGGTTACTCCTGCGGTGGCGCAACAAGGGCTCCAGCTAGCCAAAGCAGAGTTAGGGATTTATTTGGCAAGTGTTGATCTCCCCCTCGCTAAGCCAAATCTAGAGGGGAAACACGGGAATGGAGGGTGAAAGGGGCACTGCCAGGACTCGGACTAATGGGGTAGAAAGGGTTGAAGTTTGCCCACTTATGTCTATGGCTAATAGTTTCTCACCACTAGCATGCCAGGAGACTAGAATTGACCCCGGACCCAGGGGGGAAGAGGGGAAATAAGTCAGGGATGTCTAAAACCTGGGGGGCACCCCAAAAGAGGGCATCGAGCCATAGAGGGCAGGCACCAGTCAGTTGCCCCCCACCTCCGACCTTGCAAGAAGCGAACCCCAAGCAGGGGGAAAATGCTCAAATCCCTACCTAAGCCTCCTAGGGCCCCGCCCCTGAAGAGGACAATTAGAAAAATGAGAGCAAAGAGGGTAATAGAGCCAGAGAAGATGCAAGAAGGGGAGGGGGTTGCAGTCAATCCTGTGAAAGAGTTGCATGGTGCCATTGACGCATTGAAAGAGATGGTATCAACTGTAAAAAAAACTCCTAGTCACGCTATCATCGGAGATGGCTAGATTCTCCAGTAAAAGTCCTCAGGGGTGTACTCCCTGCCTCACCTTACTGACTCAGGGTCGGGCTATAAGCCCTGCAGACCCCATGCCCCCAGTAACTGGAAAAAGGGTGGACCCCCATCCTACTGGAACTCATCCAGATGCACTCATTGGGCAAACCCATGGCGGCACTTGGGCCAAGCCGCTTTTATAGTTTACCCAAAACCGAATGAGCGCAGGGTGACCTCAACCTACGGGCACCCTGGATCTCCCGAAGTTCTTCCATACCTGCTAAGGGGCCTTACCCACCTACATTAGCCCTTGGTCGGGATTGAAAGCCGGGCCCTTTGAGCTGGTAGGTCGCAGGCTTGGTTACCCAGAGCAAACCGGACACCAAGTGTTGTTGGCTAATGTACCTAAACTATTGGAGGGCTCCTTGGAGAGCCAGGAAGCGCTTACCAGCAAGGTAATTCATTGGATCTGCCACAAGACGGGCTGTACCAGTGTAATATAGGCCGATATTCTCCACTTTAGAAGATTTAGCCACTGAATGTGGCATTCAGGTCCTCCCTAAGGAGGACCTGAATGCCACATTGGATAGCATTCAGGTCCTCCTTAGGGAGGAGTGGCTGGTGCAGGGCTTGTTGGGCATTGAAACCCGTACCTACCCACCCGGGTCGTAACATCGTCATCAAAGCCTCCACCCCTGATCCTCGGCACTCAGCATTCAGAGGGCTAGAGCACCCTGGTTTGGGTGATGCCAGAAAAACCTCCTCATGGAGTGGCAATGAATTGGAGGGTTTCGACTGACTGCCCCAGATGGACATTGCGCCCAGGGGTCAAAGCCTGCAACCAATATATCTACTCTTCTGGGTCATTGCAGGGCTCATAAAACATCTAAATGATAATGAGTGGCTAGAGTCTCTAGAGCAACAGGATATCTTGGCCTTCCAGTAGACCTGGGCCACATAGGTTGTTTCTATCCAGGGATATGAGATCTTTGAGGTGAAACCTATCCAAGGCCTAAGAGGGACACCTTTCGGGCGGATGGTGCTCGGTTTTAGGGCTGCTCTTACTTGGGGAGCCAGGCTGATACCCACAGGTTCGGAGGACCTGGTACTGGTGAAACTGTCCCTACCCAATCGGGAAACAGATCTCCTCTTTAATGTTTATAACAGGTTGAAGTTAAGTACACCCAGGAACGCATTATGAGCCCTCCGTGACATTAGATAGCCTGGGATCTTCAAGCAAGGGGCCAACCTTCATCATAGTCCTTGGGGACTTTAACACCTCACTGGAACTTCCCAAGCCATTGGAAGGCCTCTGTGATGATGAAGACAAGGTTTGGGCTATTCCTGATGTAAAAGCAGTTCCACCTGGGAGATAGCACCCAGAAACCTTGGATGTGGTTAGAAACCTTCAGAGCCTAGGCCTGCGGTGCTGTAATGGACTATTCCCAACTGACCAACCAGCAAAGCTCACCCATTATGGCCCGAAGCGCTCATCTCAAATTGACTAAGCCTTGATTTGTGTTAAGGACTGGCATAGGGTTGTATGTTTTGAGGTCTGTGAACACATAGAAAGCGACCACAGACCAATTATGCTATTCCTTAAAAACCCTGTCAAAGGGGGCGTGGCCTGGAGCGCCAGCGATGAGGCCGCTCCATTAATGGCCTCTGTATGGGTCCGCGGCTATTTATGCAATCCAGCTGGTTCCCGCTAAACCTGCTGCTGTTCCTCCATGGGATGATGTGGTGGAATATTTCCTGCACCCACTGCCATAATACCGAAGCCTAATGCTCCTGGATCGCTGAAACCGCGGCCCGGGAACGCTCTCCTGTTTCCCTGCCGCAATCCAAGATGGCAGCCGCGGCTTGGGACCCTTGGCCCAGCGTCACTGAGGCCTCCCTACACCGACCTCGGCCCGGGGTGGAGATGCGGCCCATCCCCGGTGCGCACCATTAGCACATCTGACAGCACCTGCAGCCCCCCCCCTGCCCGCCAACTCACGTACCATTCGGCTGGGGTTATTGGGTGCGGCTGTTGGCCTGAGTCCCTGGAGTGAGCCCCCGCAACTCCAGCAGTCCTGGACCCAGTCTCCGCGCACCTTGGCACCCCGACTCCTCCGCTCCACCGGAGCCTCTCAAGACGGGAGATCCTGCGGCCGCTGGCCCCGCCTCCTCCCAGGACGGTCCCGCTGCGGCCTCAGAGCCCATCATTCTGCCTCCGGTGCCCTCCTGGCCGTGGGACCCGGCGCTTCTACAACTGCAGGGCGCCTTCCTGGAGGAGGGCGCCCTGGTGAGCCCATACGACCCACAATACATGCCGCAGGATCCATACCTGCTGTTCGGAACACCCTAAAACTCTGCCTTCCTCCTCTTCCTTGGGTGCTGGGCTCCCTGCAACGCCCCACCGCTGCTGATCCTGTTACCAGTTCCTTTTTGTGGGGCCTGCTGCTGGGATCCGGCCATCCTCCTTGTGACCCGCTGGAGCGGCTCTCTCCTCCCCCACTGGCTGTAGCTCCCCGGCCTCCACCGCTCCGGGTCATTGAAGCCCCGATCCTCCGGCTGTTGGATTTTGCGGTACGTCGTCACTGGGCCATCTCCTGAAAGTCGCCTCCCCACCTCGACGCCATGTCTAAAGCACCAAAGCCTTCTAAATCAGCTAACATTACTACTATGTTGCTGCCTCCGGAAGAAGGGAAAGAAAACAGATCCCCCCAAACTTACTCCCCAGAAGGCTGCCGATGACAGGGGACGCTGACCACCAAGGAAGACCTTCAGGCCTTCATGTCCGATATTAAATCGGAATTCAGATCCTGTATGTCGGAGCTCAATGCCAAACTGGAGCAAACAGAGCAACGAGTCGGCGATATTGAGCACAGGATGGAGGGAGCGGAGGAATTGGCAGCGGACCGTTCTAACTCTGACGGAGATGCAACATACTATCCAGACGCTAATGGATAGAACCAAAATCCTCAAATTCAAGCAGGAAGATTTGGAAAATCGCTCCCAGCGCAAAAACCTACACATCCGAGGGGTGCCCTCATCTATCTCTGACAAGGAGCTTCCCGAATATATAAGCACCTTCTTCCAATCACTGCTGCAGGATCTGGATGAAACTCAGCTCCTACTCGACCGCCCCCACAGAATGCGCCCCCGCCGAGGAACCGACTCGGACCCCCCTCTGGATGTTATCATGAGAGTCCACTTTTATACCACCAAAGAGGCCATCTCAGCGATGGGCCGCTCAGGGAACGAACTCTCCTTCCAGGGCTCCCCCACTTCAAATCTTCCAGGATCTATCCCCTCTAACCCTTCAAAAGCGCAGATCAGCGGATAAGTTATCGATGGTTGTTTCCCACAGCGCTGCAATTCTCATACAAAGGAGCTTGTCGCACCTTCAGCCACCTCGACGACGCTGCATCCATCTTGCACCCGACCGCCCCCGAGGGCGCGGAGCCGACCCTCTCGAGTCAGCCTGGCCTGCTCCCAGACACGGCCTCCCCTAAACCGAAACAGGTCCCCTGGTCAAGAGTGCAGAAAACCTGCAAACCCAAATGACGACTCAAGCCACTCCTAAAAAACACACAGCGCTGGAACCAGCTAACCTCTCTTAAGCTTGCCGTGGACCCCATGCGGCCTGTACCCTCCTCCGGAGTGGATGTCACCATTTTACCCCTGGAGAGAACCTCAACCTTGTTGGCCAGACCGCCAGTTGACGGCCTGGGTGGCTGGGGGAGACACTGACAGTTTAAACCCGGTCCCCCCGGCCACAGTTTGGACCTCCCGTTGGAGGCTGATGTCGGAAGCTCAGATCTCCCGTTGGAGAGCAGTTCTAAAAACCTTCTGCCACAGGAGAATCCAAATCGCTGATTCCTCGCAGCTATGGCTAACCTAACGTCCCCCCCCCCCAATTCCGCCCATCAGCACACGGCTCCGGAGAGCCAGCCCTCGCATCTAAAACTAATATTTACTATGAGAGTCCTAGACAAGCAGCGCTCCTACATCCCAGAGGCAGCCCTCCCGACCCTGACTCCGGAGGTAAGAGAAGAGCTTGAGATACCCATTACAACTGAGGAGGTTGAGGAGGCCATAAAGAGCTTGAAGCCTAGGGCCCCTGGCCCAGACGCATTCACCACCCGATTCTGCAAACTCTTCCACCCCCAATTGGTGGCCCCCTTGGCTCGCCTCTTCAACTCGTTTTCGACCACTGGAACTGTCACTCCAACAATGCAGGAATCTATCACAGTTCTTATTCTTAAGCCTGGAAAAGACCCCCAAGAAAACAGCTCGTACAGACCCATCTCTTTGTTGAACCTGGACGCTAATATCTACTCCAAGATCTTGGCCAATCGCCTCGCACCTATCCTTCCGAGCATTATAAACCCGGACCAGACAGGCTTTAGTAACCACAGATCAATGAAAGATAACATCCGCAGGGCACTGGACCTCATAGAGGTCGCCACTCTGAACTCCCAGCAGTTGGCTCTGCTGGCATTGGGTGCAACTAAAGCCTTTCACAAGGTGGACTGGCCCTACCTGCGCCTTACCCTTGAATCTTTTGCCATCGGCCCAACCTTCAGTACAATGATCCTAGCGAACTACCAATCCCCCAAAACCCAGCTGAGAGTGAATGGACGTTTGTCGGACCCAATCCCTCTCACATGCGGAACAAGACAGGGATGCCCACTATCCCTCCTGCTTTTCGCCTTGGCTATGGAGCCGTTGGCCCAGCGAGTTCGTAACAACCCCCGGATCAGCGGGCCGAGGATCGGCCACACGCAACACAAGATCGCTCTCTACGCGGACAATGTCTTGCTAACCATCACAAACATCGGATCCTCCTTGAGCGCGGCCTTGACGCAGACCCAGGGCTTTGGGGAGGTAGCATGGTTTGCCATCAATTTCTCCAAATCTACAGCCCTCGGAGTGGGCTTGAGCCCAGGCGAAAGGGAGGCCCTAGAGAAGCAAAGCCCGTTTCAATGGAGCGCCCGAGCGATCCTGTACTTGGGGTTTCAGATCCATGCACATCCAACAAAAGTTTACCAGGCCAACTTTCCCCCACTCTTCGATGAATTGGAAAGGGACCTTATCCTCTGGCGGACGCAGGAAATCTTGCTGTTGGGCCGCATAATGACTTGCAAAATGAACCTTCTCCCCCGCTTCCTTAATGCTTGCACCTCCCTCCCTGTCTTAATCCCCCTCCCCAACCCCTGCAGAGACTCCAAAGGAAAATGATCGACTTCATCTGGAGGGGTAAGAAGTCGCGGATTTCCCGGAGAACAATGGTGACCAGCACGAGACTTGGAGGGTAAGGGGTCCCGGACCTCTGTAAATATCACATAGCAGCACAGCTGGCCAACCTTCAAGCATGGGGACTGGCTGCAGGTCGCCCAAAATGGGTAGAAATCGAACAATCCCGCCTCCCCCTCCCTCCTCGCTTCCTTCCGTTTGTCCCCGCCGCCTTACGCCGGAGCTGGCCGGAAGTCCTGACGGCCACGAGGCAATTGGTGAAGGCGTGGGAGTGGGCCCGCAGATATGGAGGGATCCCAGGAGACTTAAGTGCACTCTCCCCGATTTTTCTCAACCCGGCCTTCTCTTCGGGAGCTCACCCAGCGAACTTCAGGAACCAGGTCGCAGGAGGCCTCGAAACGCTGGAGCAGCTCTTCACAGGGAGCACCCCTCTCACCTTCGAACAATGTAAGGCGACCTTCCGACTAGCGGAGACGGAGAAATTTACCTACGCCCAACTAAGACACTGGTGCTCCAGCCCCCAGACCCGAGTAGCAGCAGTGTGACCTCTCACCCCACTAGAGCTCACAGTGAATGTCCCGCCCGCCCGGGGGAACATTTCGGCCCTCTATAAACTTCTGCAAGAAGACCCCTTTCGCGTTAAGCCCTCCTATATGGCCCAATGGGAGGCAGATCTGGGCCATGCCATAGAGGACCACACTTGGGTGGACATCTGGACATCTGGACTAGGACGCGTACAGCATCCCGCTGTATCACTAACCGGGAATGCGCCCATAAACTGCTCTTGCGCTGGTACAACCCCCCCTGCGCCTCCATCACTTTCATCAGGCCCTGGACCCTCACTGTTGGCGCCTCTGTGGCCGTCCAGGATCCTACTTCCACATGTGGTGGACCTGCCTGAAGGTAAGGGAGTTCTGGACCCAGTGCCTTGCCACCATAAAAGACATCACTCAAGTGGCTATTCCACTAATGCCCGAGCAGGTCCTCCTAGGGATCCCGCTCCCAGACGCTTACCCGAGAACAAGGGGGGCCATGCTGATATCCCAATTCTTGTTGGCTGCCAAAATTACGGTGGCCCGCACCTGGAAGTCTGTGGAGGGACTCTTGATGACCCTATGGTGGATTAACTATGGGATATCCTGATAGCCGAAAAAGGTCACGGCAGCAAGAGCGGACCGTCTCCATCGATTTACCGATATCTGGATCCCAGTACTAGACTATGACCAGAACTACCCGGCCCTGACCTTTAAACCACGGTTGGTCGCGAGAGCCCTCCTATCTATGGGTGATTCCTCGCCACCTGGTCAGGCCGAATAAAGATCGGGAACAATGCCTTGGAGATACCTAGGGGGCCGGGGGATGGGAGGTTATGTTTTACATGCTCTGTGAGGTAACATGTAATGCTATTGTGGTGTTCTCCCCTGTGCTGTTCATAAATAAACAAGTTAAAAAAAAATACAAAAAAATCCCTGTCAAAGGCTCCTGGAGGACGGCAGATCGAGGAACTGACATTGCAGTTCACCGCCACGCACAGCGCTCACTTAAATGGGCAAATCTACATTTGGAATTAGTGGGTCTGATATTCTATGCCAAAGTCCTCGGACAAATTGAATTAATCTGCAACCCAAACACCTCCCCCCCAAGACATATGCTTCAGTTATGTAGTAATTCAGGAACTAACGGGGCAACTGTTATCCGCCCCAGTAAACCCAATCAGCCAAGGGGCCAAAAAGCAGGTTGCCGGGTTTGATAGGGAATGTTCACTTGCGAAGAGGGCCCTCATTGCATATATGAGAGGTGCGAACGCCCTGGACAGGGGCCTTCTCCAGTCAATGAGAAGATCCTATAAGTCACTCATAGGTTCTAAAAAGGTCTGGTACATGCAGGCACAGTGGCTAGCCGTCCAGGAGCGTGCTGTGGCGAAGGATGGTGTAGGCTTCTGGAGGCTGATCACCGATCCAGACCTAAAGGGTGACGTTACAGTGCCCGAAAGCATAAACCCTACATAGTGGCATGCCCACTTCGAGAACTTGTACAGTGACCAACCCAGAGTGGTCTCCGCCGAGTACCTCTCCCATGGCCTAAATTCCACGAATAGACCCTGTCGAGCAGCTAAACTTCCATGGGCCATTGCTGCGCAGAAAGGCAGAAAAGCTCCCGGGCCGGATGTGGTCCACATGGACGTGAAAAAAAGTGAAATAACTGTCAGGGCAGCAGCACTCACAAGATTATTCAATGCAATAATTATCCGCAATTAGGTACCTGAAACTTGGACCTCGGCAGTGATAGTTTCTATATTGAAGAAGGGGGGCAGGGTAGACTCCAGTAATTACCGACCCATTTCACTGCTGGAACAAACGTATTGAGATTAAAAAAAAACAAGGTACTTATCTCGGCTGCTCGAGCAGCAAAGAAAGAGGAAGGACTGTGGTTCAGGCAGTGGTTATAGGTGGAGATAAGAGATGATTGGACTGAGGGAATCACATGGATTTGTGAGCTTATGAAAAACAGACTATGAATTCACTGAAAGTTTTGGGAATTGTAGTCTTTTGTGCTCATGGTTTTGTTACTTTGCTGCTTGAGTAGTAAAGGAAAGTTGAGAGCATATTCTGAGCCTTGACATAGAATCAGTTAATTGCAGAACGATCCTCAGTTACCCCAGTAGCACTGGGTCTCCGACAAGCGACGCGAAGCATAGGCATAAAGGAAGGACTCAGAAGGGCAAACTATAGATTGAATCTCTCTAGGTCCCAGCCCTTAACTTGACACATCAGGTGAACAAGGCAGACATTTTCAGAAGAGAAACGTAGAAATTTGGTGTGGTCTGATTAATGATCACACGCAGGCAGGAGATTTGAGTAGTGCTTCTTTAATCACTCAGTATACATAGCTCTCGTGTCACCGCTTCATACACATAGCTCTCAACCATTTGTGTCGGAAAGCCGGGTGAAAACACCCGATTTTGTTTTTAGCGGGTGAGAGCCCATTGAAATGAATGGGCGTGCAGGTGGCATGGCGGGCGACACCCGCCAAAACTGTGTGAGTTGAGAGCTATGTCATACATGCCAACATTTTGCCACAGCTGGGAGGGAGATTTTGTGACAGAAATAGGGAGAAGGGAATGTTCCCATTGGATTGAATCGAGGTAATACATATTTTAGGAGGGAGAAAGTAAAAATTAGCAACATTGTGGATGAAAAAATCGTGAGTCTCCCGCCCAGATTGGGAGGGTTGACCTGTATGCCTCTTAAGTGCAATCTCGGCATGCAGTGTAATAAGTATCTATATGCATAAATGTCACTGCTGGCTTCACCTGTATGCAGGATAAGGGAGACGGCCCATAGCAAAGGGGTTGGGGAGGGAGCATTGGGTTGCCTTCCTCTTTCTGGCTTGCCACGATCGTAATGTCATTAGCAGGAATCCCGCTTGTAATCTAGCGGTCCGTTCATGCGAGACTTGGCACGGGACTTCCTGGAAGTCCTTTACTCTACACATTTCAATGCAGAATCCATTTCTTCGACCCAAGACGACTTCTGATAAATTCTCCACAAAAACATTTATCTCCATGTAGCAGACAGAAATTGTATCTTAACTGTACCTTCATGTTTACACAAACATGTGCCTGTATATTTGAAAATGTCAATGTATGTTTTCATGGGCAGTCAATTTAAAGTAAAAAAGAAAATCTATTAATAGAGCAGTACACATGTCAAGATGGCAGCTCTGTAGGAAAGAAAATGGCTGACAATTCAGCACGGTAAAGAGTGCAAAAAGGGGTGCGGTTTGAGGGAAGATGGGTGGGAGTGGGAGAAAAATCATATAGATTTGAGTCAGATATGGGCGTTAAATGGGGGGGACACATAACCAAACACAAATCCATCCTCCTACGTCAACTGCATTAAAAAGCATTAGAGACTCTCATTCAAAGCCCCTTTTTCAAACTCTTATGTTAAAGCTCTTACTTGAATGACAATAGTATTGGCTTAAAGGTAGCACTTTCAGGGCCACCTAGTAACCCAAACTAACCAGCACCCTCTTCCACTCATTTGTGTGTTACTGGATCAGTTACAGGCCTCCTTATCTTTACTAAGTTGAACCTTAGGGGTGCATACAGTCTGGTCCAAATAAGAGAGGGTGATGAATGGAAGACCGCATTTAAAACTCAATACAGAGGCCACTATTTGGCACGCTGATGGTGGAAGCCTGAGCACAGAGCTCCCATTTTACTGGGTCCAAAAGTGATCTGAGCCCCCACTTTGGACCCGCCCAGGTTTGTGTGAGCTGTCTGTGCCCTGTGGGGACACTAGGGTACGGTGTTCTGAAGATTTGGAGTGAATTGGCCCCTGGAGAGCAGAGATAGCTGTGGCAGCAGTCTACGAGGGAAGCAAACTCTGCAGTTCCGACGTGGCGCTCAGTAGCAGCAGCAGACTTTTTCTACTTTTGGCTGTGGCACACTCTGGGGCCTTCTGCACTGCCCGTAACTCTCAAGGGGTGCATGGTGATTGGGGGAGCTACACCAGACATGGGCATGATCCTGTCCCAGAAGGACTGAGGGTTGTCCAGGTGATTCAGGGAGGCTGAGCATCCTCCCGTGGGCGCCCCGGTCCAGAGTTCTTCGCGTTGTCATGGTCTGGCTGGAAGCAGGCCAGAGGTGGCTGTGAGTGGCTCCGGGCATCTGGCTGGGACTCCTTTGCCGCGACATGGACCACAGCGAAGAAGGGGAGAAGAGGTGAGGCCTGGGGGCGCAGGGCCTCCCATTGGAGGCTCACTTTAACGGCTTGGCTGCCTTTTATTTTGGGGTGGAGGAGGTGTCAGGCCTGATTGCTGAGTCACTGCTGGAGGACTCTGCAAGGCATGCAGCTCCCCTGTGTCTGGAGAGCCAGGGTGACAGCAGGGGACAACTGCATTGTGGTGACCCTGTCGGTGGCTGCTTCCTTCGGGTGTGAGGCCCGGGCTCTCAATCGGAGGAAGGTGGTGTGTGTGCCCTTGGACTCTGTGGTGGGTGGCGGGAGCTGAGATCCCTATTTCTGGTGGTGGTTGCTGGCTGCTACGGGCACTCCGTTGCGCAGTCGCCACCCGAGAGTGGCTTGTTGAGACTCTCCACTTGGGAACCCTGGGCAGGATATTGCTGATCCGGTGGATTTTCTGCCGGGGGCTGTGCAGGGAGCATAGTAAGGTGAGGCACTTCTGCGTTGGGAGTGCAGCTGGTGGCCAGAGCTGGCCCATCTTCCATTCCTGACCTGTGTCCTGGGGCATTGGCCATCAACATTGGTGGTCACTGGGCAGCCCAGGCTGGGGGAGGCTGTGCCTATGGCTGTCTCCTGTACTCTGCATGAATTTCCTAGTGGTCCCCAGGAGAGTACTGGGCTGTAATGGAGGAGATCCTAGTTCCTCACCGGGGGTGGTCCCTTGGAAGGCACTGGGGATCCGGCTTCAAGGGGTGGCTGGATGCTGTGGCTGTGCCCTGCCCTGCATTGAGCTCCTGGCAGGCTGGAGGCATTGAGAAAAGGCTGGAGGCGTTGAGAGCATGCTTTTGTGGTGACCAGCCGAGACCCCCTACCCCCTTACTGGGTGGACTTCCTCCGGTCTAAGTTGGCTACGGCTCCTGCCTATGTCTATGTTCACTTTTATGGGCTGGAGGACTTGCCTTCAGAGGTTCTCCTTCACCAGCGTTGCTCAACCCTGACAAAAGCAAGAGCCAGGCCCAATGACCATGGCGGAGGCATCAGCAAATGCGGTGGCCACAAAGGAGGACATAACGGCCTTGTTGAATATTCAAGGGATCCGTGCTGACATCAGAGTCGGGCTCGACACGCTGGACAAATGTGTGGACAAAATCGACGACAGACTACTCTCGAAACTAATCAATCCTCAATTGATACGGTTGAACTCCATATCGACATGCAGATGTCAGAACTGAAGCAAGGGAAGTCGAAAGGACTCTTAAAATGGATGATTATGAGAATCATTCGAGAAGAAAAAGAGTTTGGTTTGTTAGCTTCTCTGAGAAAGAGGGAGTAAGGGAAAGAGGCATTTATTTATTTTTGTATTTATTGTTTGCTTATTAGGCACTTAAGCAGTAAGAAAATACTGTGTCAAAGTGCCCGCAGGGAGTGAGCGAGGGTGGGAAATACATTACAACACAATATTTAAGAGCAGAGGGGCATGAGGGAGAGGGTCGAACCTGCTATGCCTTTTGAGTATTCAGAACGTGCAAGTGCAGAAAGGAGAGGGAAGAGGGGGTAAGTGCTGGGGAGTCCGAGCTTGTGGGTGAGCCATAGACGGAGTACTGGGACTACTGAATACTACATCAAGCGGTCCATCCATGAAGTGGTCAAGCTTTTACTTGGTAGCGACACAACAAGCGAGCCTGCAATAGACAGGGCACACCGTGCTAGTGGAGGAGGACCGCGGTCGTGTCTGGCGTGGTTCCACTATTACACAGAGAGGATGAGAATTCTGAAAAAGGCGAGAAGGCAGGGCCTTGTGTCCATGGGCTTAGCAAAGATATCTGTTTTTCATGACCTCTCTGCCTTTATGCTGGTGAAAAGAAGAATGTGTGGCCCACTTACCCAGTGGCTCAGTGAGAAGGGAGTCCGCTATCGCTCGGGATTCCCCTTCTCTATTTCGTTTGGATATAAGGGCCATAAATATAAGCTGATCACTGAGGAGGGTCAAGACTGAACTTATGGGTCCTGCGGATGAACAAGCCCCAGATAAAGAAGGAACCCTCAGTGATGGTTTTCAAAGGGTGAAGGGGAGTAGGCAACGCCAAGTCCATGGTTCACTGAAGTTATAACAGCTGAATACTCCCCCAAGGGGGTACTCTTGACACTAAACATGTGGTATGAATGCACTTGAGCACAATTATCCTGAGTGCCCTTAACATCTTGTTGTGGTACTTTTGGTAATTTCTTCCTGGGCTTAGGTAGTGCTCCGGAGCAGGGCAGTGAGGGGATTAGTGGGGCATGAGTCTGGGGGTTCAATTTGTTGGACAGGAATGGGCGCAGGTGATATTGGAGTTTAGGTGTTGGGAGCACGATGGTAGTCGTGCTTAACTCGATTAAGGGCAGGGGACAAAGGTGGAGGTTTCATGAAGATTGTTGATTATTTGGTTGTGGAGGAGGCAGCTCTTTTAGGAATGGGACGCATTGTGGTCTGGTAACACCTCGTGGTTCTGTCCTTGACCTGTGATGTTAACGCAGAGGGGCTGGACGCCACAGGAGGGGGAATGAGGTAAGTTGGGAGTTGGGGACTTTGAGGTTAGAGGGGGAGGTTGTGAACTGGTATAGGGAACCTGTTTCATGTGATTTTTTTGTGACCTTGACAGTTATTGTTGTCCAAAGGACGTTGCTTCATGGACACAACTCACGGGTGCTATGGTGATGTAGGATGTGAATGAGGGAGCAGGGTGGACTGCCTGCTGGTGTGCACATTGAATGTGAAGGGATTGAACTCACTCACCAAACAATCAATGGTGGCTAGAGAATTTCAGAGGATGGGGATGGATGTCCTCTTTTTGCAGGAGATGCAGTTTCTGTATGGGGAGGAATGGAGTGTCCCATGTGGACTTATTGGACAGGTATTCTGGGCATCAGGTGACACCAAGAAAGGTGAGGTGGCGATTCTTCTCCATAAGAGACTCGGGTTGGAGCAGGTGATGACATGGAAAAGTGGCGATGGTAGAGTGCACATGGTCTCAGGAGTCTTTTTGGGGCTTTGGCCAATATTTGCGACAGTATATGCCCCTAATCTGGGACAATTGAACTTCTTGAGGGAGACAATATCGAAAGTTGTTAGAGATTATAAGGGATATTTCATCGTGGGGGGAGATTTTAACATGTGGGATGACTCAATGCTTGATAGATGGGTCCCGGGTGAGGGTGGTGACAGGGCTTCCCCAGTTGGTGGTAGAAGACCGCAGGCTGTTTTGACTCTCATGATTTGCAGGATGTGTGGCGATTATTTCATCCTTAGTATAGAGATTTCACTTTTTACTCTCCACCACATGGGTCGCATACTGGCATAGATTATGTATGCCTATCACAGGATTTATGGGATATTGTGTTGGGCTGTGAGATACCTCTGGTTAGCTTGATGGACCACAATATGGTTTGGATGGATGTATCATTATTGTGGTTAAGTGTTGGACACTCATTATGCTGTTGCAATGAGTCGCTTTTTAGAAGGACCCGACGTTTAGGGAAACATTTGATGGGGCTATACAGGAATATTTCTTAATTAAGGATACAGGGTAGGTGGATATGTGCACTGTCTGGTACTCTGCTAAAGTGACATGGATGGGACTATTGATTATGGAAGGTGCGAGGCGGAAAAGGGAAAGAACTCAGCTGGAAGACAGGTTGTGGAAGACGATTGGGATCCTGGAGAAGGAAATACAGGAGTCAGGGATAGGTGTAGGGGATTTGATAGAGGAGGTCAGGGGTAAAAAGGGAAGTGCTGCGTTTGTTGGAGGAGGGTAGGATTGCTGGAAAATACAGCAAAAGTATTATGAAAAGGGGGGCAAGGTGGGTGCACTACTGGCGGCCCGCCTTTATGGACAGCGGGCTGAAAAATTGATAGCGGCAGTAGAGGATCTGATGGCAAGGTGGAAACTAACTCGAAGAGATTGTTGAGAGGTTTGCTTTTTTATGAGAGTTTGTATGTTGTGAGTGGGGGGGCGGGCGGACTCCACTGGGCTGGAGACCTACCTAGATTTCTTTTTTTTTTTTTTACTACACGTTAGATGCCCATGGGCCTCATGGTGCACAAATAACGGATAGGAACAGACAGCTGGACAATCGGACAATAGGAAGACACTTAGCCAGAGGCTTCAGCTCTCTTTAACTGGGTTTCAAGTTGAACAAATGAGTTTTGATAGATCTTTTAAACTTGAGCAGTGAAGAAAACATCCTCAAAGAAAGAGGAAGAACATTCCATTCTTTTGGAGCCTGCACATCGAAACTTGTCCACATAATGTTATCATCTTAAAGCGTGGTTGCAAAAGCTTATGGTTGTCACTAGAACACAAATTTAACCTGGGCTGGTGGCTAGCAGGCAGTTGGTTAGGAATTGGGGAGCAAGGGCTGTTTGACATTTGTATGTTAGTGACAACAATTTGTGGGTAATCCTGTGCTTAATGGGAAGCCAATGCAAGGCCTGTCTGGATGGAGTAACATGGTCTCTTACTCTTACGTCCCTTCCCCTTTCCTCTATACTGCATGGACGTCCCTTCATAGGGATGGGAGATGGAACCTTTTTCACCAGAAAAACCTTCTTCCCCTTTAGATTTTGAGGCGTGTGGTTGCGCTGCCCTGGTAGCATGCGCTACTCTGACTCTGCCCTCCGGCGCCACTCCTCAGTCCCATTTTCCGCGTCGACGGGAACGGGCCGATTTCACGAGCGCTCCTGTGTTTGGCTCTTCCCTATATCCGACGCCTGCACTCTTTGCCTCTGCCGCCTTGGCCCTGACCACGACTAGTAAGGCTGTACCGCGTGCGACGCATTGACTCCAAGCGCTCTGAAGAACAGGCTAGCTAGGTAGAGGGAGCTCTTCGAAAGATCACCTCCAGAGGACTTGAAGAATTTGTTAAACCTAAATCGAGGACCAGAGGAGGGCCGCTACTTTCCATCGCTCCCCGTAAAGGTGACTCCTTCCCGAGGAAACGCCCAAGCAGGAGGAACCTCGTGGGTTCTTGTACCAGCAGGCTCAACGAGGCTAGTCCAGCTACCAGCCTCACAGCCGCGGAGTCGTCAAATACTTCCGAAATCAGTGCTGAGGGACCGCAAGTTTCTTTTACCGGGTTTACACTCGAGGGGCAACGCCCTAGTACTGGCTCAATGTCCGCGGGGCAAAGCCCTAGTACCAGCTCAATGTCCGAGGGGGTGCCTGCAAGCAGAACTGCCGGCGACAATGCCGAGGGCAATACGCCTTCCAGGCCGAGGCATGAGGTGCGCGGTAGGCCTCAGGCTCCAACACAAAGAGTCTTGGAGGAGGCTGGGCCCAGGGAGCCATGCACCACGACTTCGGTGCGTAGCAGGTGCACGCAGCTTGACAAAATGGCTGCCGTGCCAGACAACATGGCTGCTCGTCCAATGGCACTCCTAGGAACAGAGCAGGTGGGTGAACGAGTTTCAAGGTGGGACTGATGTCAACCAGGTACGTGGCCTACAGTTTGTTCATCAGCAGCGCAGGGTAGGTTTCCCCTGCAACAGAGACAGAGTGCGCTCTGGCCCCAGCAGCCCCCAACCACTCCGTCAATATCTCCTGCCACCTCCTCTGCCTCCGAAGACAGGTTCTTCGAAAGGTTCCTGGCACTGATGCGGGGACTTGCTCCCTCCGGTCACTCCACCAGCACCGATAGTCATTCCTCTTATGGCTCAGGCGCCGCAGGCCCCAGTGCAGCACCGGCTGCCCCTGCCAGCTTCTTTGATTCTGGCTCCCGTGACTCCCACAGTACAGGCGGTTCCACACCAGCCTCCGCTGCAGCCTCCGGCTCCGATCTCCACACCGCAGCCCATGGCTCCTAGCACCCCTCCAGCTGGACACTCTGGTGGGTACAGACGAGGAGGAGGACCCTGACACGCCATCGCCAGCAAAGGCCTTCCATGACAGGCTTACAGGTTTGGCAGAGTATTTGGACCTTCCTCAACCAGAGGTAGGGCAGCCCGAGGAGGGGGTCTTGGCAGAAGTTCTCACCCTAAGACACCCTACCAAGACGGGTATCACGATGCAGAAGAACGTTGTGGCCCTGGCCAAGAAAGGGTGGCTCAAGCCACACTCGGCCCAACCTGTCAATCGGTGCCTCAATGCCAAGGATAGACAGGTGGAGGGGGATACACTCTTGTTGTCAGCGCACCCCCAGCCACATTCTTCAGTGATCGTTTGTCACGTGTTGTGGGCTGGGTTGCAAGAGCTAATGACAGGTAAGGGCCTCAGTTCTTGGGAAGCAATTGAGCGCTCACGATACAGACAAAAGAAAGACTTTCCCCCCAAGAGCGCAGGCTGCAGGATAGCGATGAAACCTGTCCGGCCAGGGGCTTGGGTGAAAAGGCAGGAGCAACAGCAGAGCTATAGGAAAAAGAACACAATAGAAACAATGAATACCACATTGGGGAATGTCCTGATCTTCCAGCCGTTATACCCCCAGAGCACCCACTCTTACCTGTGGTCCGTGATGAGAAACAGGGAACCTACTTGCTGAACCAGCAAGCAACCGGAGGCTGAAGAGTCGCAGGAGTAACCACAAAGAAGAAACAAGTTCCAGAAAAGCACCTAACGTGTTGTGGGCTGGGTTGCAAGAGCTAATGACAGGTAAGGGCCTCAGTTCTTGGGAAGCAATTGAGCGCTCACGATACAGACAAAAGAAAGACTTTCCCCCCAAGAGCGCAGGCTGCAGGATAGCGATGAAACCTGTCCGGCCAGGGGCTTAAGTGAAAAGGCAGGAGCAACAGCAGAGCTATAGGAAAAAGAACACAATAGAAACAATGAATACCACATTGGGGAATGTCCTGATCTTCCAGCCGTTATACCCCCAGAGCACCCACTCTTACCTGTGGTCCTTGATGAGAAACAGGGAACCTACTTGCTGAACCAGCAAGCAACCGGAGGCTGAAGAGTCGCAGGAGTAACCACAAAGAAGAAACAAGTTCCAGAAAAGCCCCTTACGAGGGGGGATCCCTGACCCATACTGTACAAGGGCTCAACTGAGGGGATAGCACTGGAGTCACTGGATACCAGGCGTGAAGGGCTTGCAGCAGAGCGTCCCAACAATAATCCAGAGGAAGTATGCAGCAGAGTGTCCAAAGAATAATCCAGAGGTAGTATGCAGCAGAGCGTCCCAACAATTATCCAGAGGAAGTATGCAGCAGAGCGTCCCAACAATTATCCAGAGGAAGCCTAAACACACCCAGTATACCCGCATAGAAAGAGAGAGAGCTGTTTCCTGATGTGCAGCGTAGCGTCCTGAAAACGGGCTGGCCAGACAACGGGGAAAGGAAGTGGGAGCGTCAAAAAGGATCTTCAATTACAGCAGGCACTGTGAAAACAACAGCAGGAGCAAAAGCAGGTGAGTGCTGGGAGGGGGGCCGATGTGGCAGACATAGGAACAGTAGCCCGAGGAATAGTCGAAGACCGTTCACCGCAAGGTCAGAGGGAGCCAGGTTGGTCAGTCCTATGGGGTTTGACGTCGGAAGCAAGGAGAGTACACAAGAGTGCCAAGTCTGGGAGGAAAATCCAAAAGGTCGGGTTGCCGGGTAATCAAGAAACGTAGAAATCACTAAGACGCAACCGAGTCGTGCAAGAGAAAGCAATGGTTTAGGAGCACCGTCTTCCTTCCATGGAAGCAGTAAATAGACGTCTTCCGGGTGTGGCGTGAAACGCACAACGTGCTGCGTTCCACGTGATTGGAATACCGCAGGAATGATGGAAACTGCAGTTTTTTACTGCCTGCGGCGAGACCGTTGCTGCACGTGATGCCAGGGCAGCTTCCATGATCCTGGGAGACATGGGGGGACCCCGGGGCATGACATCGCTGCGGCGTCACTCTACTCTACGCCCCAGTCATCCTCGGCCACCTCGTCATTGATGCTGCTTGGAAAGGAGGAGAAGATCTTGGAGGCTTACAGGAAGAAGCTGTACTCCAACGCCTCCCTGCACCTGCGTCAGGCCAACGCGGATGCCATTCTGGCAGCTGCTAACCAGAGGCTTGGGCGGGAAATAGCTGACTTCCTTCCGGAACTTCCTGTGCAAGGCCAGGCACGCTTCAAGGCGGGTCTAGGAGAATCCAGGCTGGTAGCGCAGGACATCATGGAGTCCACCGTGGCCCACATAGATACCTCTTGTCGGGCATCTGCATTGCCAATGTTAAGGATACCAATCGGGCGTCACACACTGGACCGGAACACTTGGTTTTATCCTGTTATGTGGCGCTCAATAGGAATGCTTTTTATTTAATTTGAATTAATTCAAATTGAGCCGATGCCCGACTCGTCTCACACCCTCTTTTACAATTACCCCGGGTCACAATGGACCATGAACCAGGCCGGTTGGTGAAAATACAATATTGATTTATTTTTAGAATTCACAAAAATAACACACATTTTAATATTGGGCAGCAATCACCAATGGGGTGATAATGACAATAAAAACTACTGAACTACACTTGGTTAACCTTCTACATGAACATATCCAAAGCACAATTGAATGGGAGCACTTTTTGAATAAGAATAGATAGCACCCAAGTTAAGGTTTTCCCCTGCAATGTTCCCTCAACCCACAAATAATCGAAATCGGATTTTAAACCCTTTGCAAAAGCCTAAAATGACACTCAGATTTTGACAAATAATTAATTATATGTATGTTTAAATAAGGATATGCACATGTTTTATCACAGTATCAGAGATGTTAGATCACCGGCAACCATCAGGCAAAGTATCAGAAAAGCATACAGTTCACAAAGCAGATTGGAATGGAAAACCCAGTGCAGCCAATTCACACATGGAAAAGTTGAATTTTTTTCAATTCCCGTTTAAAATGACGCTAACAAATTTTATGAAAAACAGGTGAACTACTTGGATTTTCAATGCAGTATTTGGGGTGGGAGACAGATGTATATCATAGGGATAGAATAGAGGTAAAAGGATGTCTCTAGCTACGAAACTGGATGAGATATGCAAGATAGACAAAGGTTTGATTTGGGTAAAATGAAGCCGTGAAAGAGGAAAGAAAATCAGCGGAGAAAAGTATAGGTTTGACTTAAATTAGATTATCAAGACTATATTGATAAAGAGGGACACAGTAAGATCCAAGGTTGATTCGCAACATCAACCCTGTCACCCCAGTGTTCAACCTTATGCTGAAATTACTTTGATTACTCAAAATATTGATTGATTTATTTATTTATATAGCGCTTTATACCAAGGCGCTGTACAGTGGAACAACATAATACAAAATAACATTTAACAATGAGAGCAAAATTTACATCATGAATCATTCAACAAAACAGTGCAAAGAGCAATTAACTTAGGTTAATTAGGTTAATATGACTAAGGATTTATGATCTAGGTAGGACAAAAAGGAATAAGAAAGTGGCGCTAACGCGTGGAGATAAATGACAAGATGCACAGAGAATTCTGACAGTTGGACAAGTTATCAGGATATGGATAGGGTTGCTTAGAGAGTGGAACAAAGACACAAATCAAGATGGGGTAGACTATGTGTGATGGGATGTGGATACTCAGTCTGCTCTTAAATTTGAGATTAGGCACAGTCAACCAGGTTCTGGACTCTAGTGCTCGGGTCACCGGACGGCAGACTCTCCTGGCAAAAGACAGCTGGGCAAAGGTCTGGTCACAGCACAGCAACGCCTGAGCTGGACGGACCGGGTTGCAGCGGGCATGCAGTTAGTGGGCAAAAAGCCAGTCTGGTTTCAGGATGCTTCCCAAAAGAACACCACAGCTTTCCCTTTGGTTATTGATATTGATATTGATATTTAATTTCTATCGCGCTCGTACACAAGTGTTTCAGAGCGCGACAAGGCAAGGGAGGGGAACAGGGGAGAACAAAAAAGCGATCTTACTAGGCCCAGTGACATTGACAACGCGCAAGTACATGGGAGAGGGGGAGAGGAAAAGTGCATGGAAGGGGGGAGAAGTGGAAAGTGCGAAGCAGAGGAGAAACAGATAAATAATAACAATAAATAAATAATAGAGGCAACAAACAGTGGTAGTCCAGCCAGCAATTTGCAAGTGCTAGGTTCAAGGCAGCAGACAGGGTAGGTCTGATAAGTGCAGGAAGAAAAAGGGGGGGCTGGATGGGTAAAGATACAGCCCTCGGTGCAAGGGTTGGCACGGAGGCAGTGCGGGAGGGTGGCAGGGTGAGCAGGTACCTGGGCCAGGAGGACAGAGGGTGGCCAATTGCACAGTGCCAAGAGAGAACAGATCAGCAGGGGAGAGGGGAAGCAAAGGCAGAAGAAAAGAGGAAGGTCTTGGGGTGCTTCCGGAACTGAGATGGTTCTCCTCATGTTTCAGAGTGGCAGGGAGGCTGTTCCAGAGGGAGACCCCAGCCGAAGACAGCGATCTACCCTGAGCTCATTTCTTTGAAAAACGACTGACCCTGAGGGAGTTAGAGGTAGAGGAGCGAAGTGCTCGAGAGGGGAGGGATAGCTGAAGGTATTTTGGACCCAGGCTCCAGAAAGCCTTGTGGACAATGCAGAGGGTTTTGAATTTAATCCTTGCATCCACTGGGAGCCAATGGAGATATTTCAGAGCTGGAGAGATACGATCCCAGGGCTTGAGGCCAAGGACCTGTTCTGGATTAGTTGCAGGGGGCAGAAGGTAGAGGCAGGTAGATTTTGAAAGAGGCTGTTAAAATAGTCCAACCTAGAGAGAACCAGAGCTTGGGATACCATGAGCTTCTGGGGGAAGGAGAGGAAAGGCAGAATACCTATGAGGAGGTGCAGTTGGAAATCTGACTTTTTAGAGACCTCTGAGATGTGGGCAGAGAAGGAAAGGGTGGAGTCAAAGATGATCCCGAGATTCCTAGCCTCGCAGGTGGGGGTAGGAGGAGGGCCAAGGGAAGCCGGCCAGAGAGTGATGGGAAAGGATGGTGAAGGTGTGCCGATGAGGAGGATCTCCGTTTTGCTGGCATTCAGACAAAGATCATTGGCGGCACAACAGTTAGGAAATCAGAAATGAGAGAGGGAGAGGAGGTGGCCGAGGGCAGCCTGAAAATTAGTTGAGTGTCGTCAGCGTAGCACTGGAAATTTGAACAAAAATTGGCAATGCAGTGGGCGATAGTTGCCAGGTATTGGTTGAAAAGCCAGGGCAAGATGGTTAGACCCCTGGGCAACACCACAGGTAGTGAGGAAGATCGATGATAGGAATGACCCAAGTTGAACCTGGAAGGGTCTTTCAGAGAGAAAAGAGGTCAGCCAGGCCAGAGCCTGATCAGTGATACCCAGGTTTTCACGGAGACAGTTGAGCAGGATGAAATGGTTGACCGTGTCGAAGGCAGAAGAGAGATTGAGGAGGATGAGAACAGAGGGAATGTTAGAGGCAAGGTTGGAGAGCAGATCTTCACGGATGTTCAGGAGAGCAGTTTCTGTGCTTCTGGCAGCTCTGAAGCCAGACTGGTGGTCATGGAGACAGCCAACAGAATTGGACTGAAGGTTAAGCTGAGAGATGGCCAACTTTTCCAGGAGTTTGCCCAGAAAAGGAGTAATGGAAATTGGGTGATAGTTAGCTGGACAAGAAGCATCAGCTGTGGGTTTCTTGAGAAGAGGATGCACAAGGGAGTGCTTCAGAGGGGAGGGGAAGGATCCTGAGGCAAAGGAGTGGTTGCAAAAATCAGCAAAGGCGTCAATGTGGTCCTTTCTGGTTTTAGAGGAAGAGGGATGAACCTGTTTTGACGAGGCTTTCATAGATCGGACTTGTCTAGCGACCTCGTCAGGGGAGGAAAGAACGAGGGAGGATGGTGGGGGGTGGCTAAAGGAGGGTCAACAAGCACAGATGGAGAAGGGAGACGAGGGGTGGAGGTGGAGAGGGTGGACAGGATGTCCTGGGTTTTTGAAATTAAGTTAGAGGCAAGGGCATTGCAAAGAGCCTGGGAGGCAACAGGAGGGGTAGAGACTGCAGCAGGGTTGGCCAGCTCCTTGCAGATTTCAAAGAGTTTGGCCGAGTTGTTAGATGCCGCAGAGACACGTGCTTGAATATGGACTCTTCTTGGTGAGGACAGAGAGCGACAGGCCAGTTTGTCAGAGGATGAACAAGAAGCCCTCCATTTCCTCTCAGCCGCCCTACACTTACGTTTAAGTGTAGCTAGTCACAGTCATACCAGGAATTGACTTGGCTTTGGACTTCAAACGGATCCTCATGACAGGGGCAAGAACATCAAGAGTATCAGAAATTGAAGAATAGAACAGAGACAGGGCTGTGTCAGGATGGGATTTTTAGATCTGGGGTCTCTAGATTGAGGCCTTGCTGGGATGGTCAGTAATGCTTTGGCTTTGCAGTGGGATCTGGAATCAGCTATGCTTTGGCTTTGCAGGGGGATCTGGAATCTGGCAAGATGAATGTGGAAAATCAAGAACGCAGGCACAGGAAATTCAGGAAAGAATGTGTCCAGAGTCCTGTCAGCCACTCTTTATATAAATCATGGTGACATCATAGAACTATACGGTGGGGCAGGCTTAGCTGAGCATGCCTCTAAACAACTGGATCGGTCAGGGGTAATGGTTGACACCTTGCTCTCGGTTGGGTTTCAAGGGCATGCTGTCAGATTTATGATGTGAGTTTTACAATGCCCAGACCCTCCCACAGTTACTTTAGCTAAAATCCAGTTTTGCCATAAGTGGCACATTTGTACAGTGGTAGCATTTTAACAAATTACTTAAACAGGTTACATATTTTATGCAGTTTTATGCAGCACATGCCAGTCCAATCCTGCAGTCTGTAAGTCTGTAAGACTCCCTATCTCCCTGCCTTACAGCTATAAAAAACTGGATGTCATCCCATTTTCTCTCCCTTAAAACAGACAAAACGGAAGTCTCTTCTTTCCTTCTAACACTCCTTCCCCTACCCCTCTTCCTATCCACTTCCCCCTTCCTATCTCCCTATCTCCACCTCTTCTCGTAATCTTGGCATCCACTTCGACTCCTCCCTCTCCTTCTCCCACCACATTTCTCTCACCTCTTGTTCCTGTCATCACCATCTCTACAACATCTGCAAGATCCGGTCCTCCCTCACCTTCCACGCTTCTAAACTCTTAATCTCTTCCCTCATCTTCTCCGTTCTCTTTTACTGTTCCTCTCTCCTCTTTGGACTCCCTGCCTCTCATCTGACCCCCCTCAAATCCATCTACCACTCCTCCATACATACTCTCTGCTTCCTCGGCCCTCGCAACTCTATTTCCTCCTCACTCTCTGAACTTGGCTGGCTTCCCTTCCCCTCCCAACTTAAATTTCAATTTCTCTGTTTGGTCTTCAAATCTATCCATGACCTTGCTCCCCCCTATCTCTCTTCTCTCCTCTCCTTCTACACTCCCTCTCGCTCTCTCTGCTCCGTCAACCACTTTCTACTTACTGTACCCCTGTCTCCTTGTGCTGCTTCTCGCTTCCGCTCCTGGACCCCCTACATTGGAACTCCTTACCTCTCTCTATCTGCTCCACCCCCACATACACCTCCTTCCGCACCTCCTTGAAAGCCCTTCTTCTCCACTCCTCCCCTTGACCCCTACCTCCTCTCCTCCCATCTCCCCTGTCCCCTTACCTCCCATCCCTTCCTCTCACATCCATTTGACATATCACATAATTGAATCTTGTTCCCCTTCCCTTCGTTACCCTCTCTCCCTTCCTTCCTATTTTCCCTCATCTCCTATATCCAAGGAAACTGTTTTACATATTGTTACGCTGGTTTGTCTCATGTTTGTTAACTTGCTTCTTCCATTAAAAAAATGGTCGATGCATCAGTGGGGACTGAGGAGTGGCACCGGTGGGTGGAGTCAGGATAGTGAATGCTCCCAGGGCCACACCCTCACGTGCCTCTAAATTTAAAGGGGAAGGTTTTTCTGGTGAAAAAGGTTCTGTCTCCCGTCCCTAGAAAGGGACTCCCATGTAGTATGGAGGAAAGGGGACTAAGGGCCTCATCACAAGTTGGGCGGTAGCCCCAGCGCTAATACCGCCGAGGCTATTAGCGCTTCCGCCAAACCCCCCGGCGCTATTAGCGCCGGATCACGGGTTTGGCCGAACGGTTGGTTCCCTTTCACCATTGGGCCCAATGGGGAATTTTCACGCTATTACCACTGGCGGATTTCCCGCCAGTGGTAATAGCGCCGAAAATCGGTAAATCAGCTCAGAGCTGCGGCAAATTCACCAAGCCCATGATCTGGCGGACCCTTAAATGCAGAGGTAATAGCGCTACCGCCGCATTTAAGGGTTACCGCCAGACTCGTGATGAGGCCCTAAGAGTACGTTAGTCACTACGGTGAGTACCTTATAATTTTTAGTAGGCCATGAACGGTTCTGACCTTGCCATTTTGAGTGGTGTGGAGGCAGTGCTGGTTGGCTTGGGATTTTCCAATTAAGAGACTATTGGAGAGCAGTAGCCACAAGAAGTCTGTTTCCAATAGACACATAAGTCCTTATTTGATGCAGAAGCATTGTAACGTATCCACAGGTAGAGCAGAGATGAGAGACGTGGGGTTTCATAGACAACTAGACATCCAGGTATACTCCCAATGTCTTGACCTGCCCAACCACGGGGATCTTTCTACCCGTGATAGAAACGCACTTGTAGAGAGGGTCAAATTTCTTCAGTCGGGAGCCTGATGCAACGATAAGCAGCTCTGTCTTCTCATTGTTGATGGCGAGAGAATTTACAGCCATCCAAGATTGGATGGCGGTATAAACCCCATTCAGGGCCTCTGTGTCGTGTGCATGATTACCTGACAACTCAAGTCGAATCTGAGTGTCCTCAGCATAGTTAGTTTACTGTAAACCCAGATCATCCAAGAGGTTGAGGAAAGGACTGATGTATATATTGAAAACGGTTTGGTGACAAACATGAGTCTTGCGGCACTCCACTGGTGGTGATAGTGGGAGATGTTTGAGCGTTCTCAGTCACCACTATGGAGGTTCTAGGGCCCAGAAAGGATTCAATCCACTGGCAACCATCTCTGAGCAACGTGTTATCCCCTTCAGCCTATTTATCAGAAGTCTGTGGTCAACCAGAGGCTGCTGAGAGGCAGCAGGGCCCCGCTCCACAATACTTGTGATGGTCCGAGGGCAGTTCTGAGAGGAGGAGGTCCCCCGAGCACCATGCAGCAACAGCAGGCCGGAGCAGAAGGGCTGGATTGTCCCCTGAGCGGGGAGCAGAGCAGGCTACTGCAAGTGAGTAGGGACGGTGGGGGCGGCAGGCCCCGGCAAGTCTTAGGTATGTGGAGACCTGAGGGTGGAGACAGCACCTCCATAGGGGAAACTAAAAACCCTGGAGGAAATATCATCTGCAGAGGATGTTACTACCGGGGCCTCAGGAGTGATCTTCCAGGTGGGGTGCTTGGACCGAGGCATTCTTATGGCGCAAACAAGGGAGCTGGTTGTTTGAATGGACATCAGAGGATCTGTGTGTGGGGCACAAACCCAGCCCCGCTAGACCCCAGGAGAAGTGGCCAGAAATGGTGAGCGGACGACTGCAAGAAAGGGGAGGAGATGAGGAAGTAGACAGCAGTGGGGGAGGAATAAACACCAGAAGAGAGGAGGAGGGTCCCATCTCATGCAGAATTTCTTGGCCCCAGACCCAGGTGTCCCACAGAGAGCATCAGGAGAGCTGATCGCCTAGGTGGGTGTCGCAGAACATCCCCTCTCTAAGGGGCGCATAAACACAACTCGCGAGGCATAAGAGGACAAGAAGCTCTGCCGGGAGGGGGACACCTGGAGTGGAGGAGACTTCGGAGGGGAGAGGCAGGAGAAGAGGCCATTCGCAAAGGCAGGACACAGGCTGTAGATGGTACCAAAGAAGGTCACCACCTCTAAGGTCCGGAAGAAGAGATACACCAGCAAGGGCACACTCAAACTGCTCTCCAATTTGGGGAGCAGGAAGAGAGGGGCGGAGGAGCGATGGCATTTACCAAGGAGGATCTACATGCAACACTGGCCAAATTTAAAGGGGAGTTCACAGAGATTGTGAAAACAGAAGCAGCCAGCATTAAGGAAGAGCTCTTGCAGATTGCTGCGAATCGAAGAGACATTGAGGCACTAGGGGACAGAGTGATGGAGGTGGAGGGCTATATCACGGATCTGGTTGCGAAGGTGCCCGAACTGGTGCAGCAGATGCAGAGGGTGGAGGGACTGAAGAGAGGATGCGAACCTTGGAGGAGAAATGCGAGGATCTGGAAAACAGATAACAGAGAGACAATATCTGGATCAAAGACTTTAAGGAAGGGTTGGAAGGCTCTCACCTGAAGGGGTGTATTTGGGAGATGATTGCAGGCCTTACAGAAGGAAAACAATGCCAAAGGCTGAAGGAGTGCATAGACTGGGAAGGCAGAAAGCGGAGCTAGGGGCCTGGCCTCTGGATGTCCTTGTTAAAATGCACAATTTTGAGGACAAATCAAGAATTATGAGTGTGGCCAGGGGAATAGGGAGAATACACTTGAGGGGGGAATGACATCCAACTGTACGACAACTTATCCCAAGTGACACTAACATGGAGGAGGCTGCTGAAGCCACTTACGGAAGAGCTCAACAGGAGGAGGAGGCGGTATCAGTGGCTCTTCCGACGAGACTTCAGTTTCTGATGGGCAATGAAGAAATAACTGTCTCTCGAGTGGAAGAGAGGGCCATGGGTTTAAGTCCTCAGGAGTCTCAAAGGGAGGAGGTGGAGAGACATCCCGAAGGGACCTCAAGACCAGTGGTAGAGCCCGAAGAAAGGAAAGAAGTCATGACTTGGCCAGATGGACCTATGTGGGGCAAGGCCCGCTTTAGTTAGGCTGAGGGAGTACATGCAGGGGGGACAATGAGGAGCGGGGGCAGGTGCGCTTCGCAAATGGGGGGGCACCTCCAGAACCTGGATGGACAATCCAGGGATAGGTGTGCTTTGGTTATATGGCACTAGTATAGGGGTTAGGATGTCGAACCCTGGCAAGAGGGGCTTATCTTGGGAGGGGAACGCATGGGGAGAGTCAGGATTTTGTGTGATCAAAAGAATCACGGAATGTTAGGGGACTGAACAATAAGAGGGTGACAGTGCTACGGATATTAGGAAAAGGGGTGCAGGCATAGTTTGTTTACAAGATACCCATCTGATGAAGGGGTATGTGGGGCACCTGGGTAGCAGGGAATGTCCGATGCAGAATCACGCAGTGGCAGGGTGCAAGAGAGTGGGGGTGGCTATCTGGTTCCATAAATTAGTAAAGTTGGAAGAGGTCACGCTAAAGAGGGACCCTGGGGGCAGATTTGTGATGGTGAAAGGGAAGCTGGGAGGTCAAATGTATAAATGGTTCTCGTATGCACCTAACGAGGGGCAGGAGCGATTTCTTGAGATGTGCTTGACCTAATTGGGCAAGTTGGGCAAGTTTGGAGAGGTCGAACTGTTGGTGTTGGGGATTATAACTTGGCCATGGACTAGAGTATGGACTGATCGAGTTGGGCGAATGGGGGAACGCAACGAGAATAATGTCCAAACAATTAAGAGGGAGAATTGAGGAAGCTGTTATCCGTGATACAGGGTGAATGCACCATCTGCAAGATAAGGATTACTCATTTTATTCCCACGTCCATAAAACATATTCCCGGATTGATTATATTCTGGCAATGGAGAGGGTTGTGAGGGCCACCACAAGGGTGCATAAAGGTATTATGACAGTGTTGGATCATGCACTGGTTACGCTGGAGTGGGAGGAGGGAGTTATGCAAAGAGGGCACCAAGGATGGAGGCTAGAAGAGTACCTCCTCAGGGATATGGATGCAGGTGGAAGCTGAACCAAACCAGTAAATGTGGGATTACAGGGTGGGAAGGGAGACTATAGGGGAAAAGTGGGACGACTTGAAGAACCTTCTTATAGTAGTGTCGAAAGATCTGAGGGAAACTAGAAGGGAGGCAGAAGCGGAGCTAGAAAAGGAGATGAGAGATTGGAGGCAGTCCACAAGGCGAAAGGGACTAACAAAGTCGCTAGGCAGTTGGCCCATGTGAGGGGACAGCTTAAACAGCTTATTGCAGATCGGTAGAGAGTACCCTACTGATACGCAGGCATACATTTTATGAGCACGGGAATAAGGTTGGGACGTTTCTAGTGAGGCAACTGAGAGCCACCAAACAGATGGCCTTTATAGCAATCCTAGAGGACAGGAGGGGAGACTAGTGGGGACGGAAGTGGGTAAGAGATGGATCATGGAGGAGTTGTTTGCTAATCTCTACAGGGAAGAGCCTTGTGATCCTGAGGGGCAGCAGACATACCTGGCAGGGTGGATGGGACTGTGACTGACTGGTGCCCAAATAGAGCACCTATAGGAGCTGATAGTGTGTGAGTAGGTGCAGCGAGCGATTGCTAGACTGAAACCACATAAAAGTGCAGGAGAAGATGAGCTGACAGCGGCGTTCTATACAACATTTTGCCAGCATTTGTCTAAAGGTCTGACAGAGTTATCCACTGAATTCCGTAAGGGGTAAATTATCACCCTCCATGAATATGGCTCATATTTCCCTCATGCAGTAACCGTGGAAAAACCCACAGTTGAGTTCCTCGTATAGGCTGATGGCGTTCATTGCTATAGATGCCAAACTGTATACAAAGGTGCTAGTGGCCAGGCCGTAGAGATTGTTGGGAAGGGGGCAGCCCCATTCCCGCCCCTAGGCGTTTTAAAGTGAGGCAAAATGCATTTGAGGCACTGTAATGATCATGAAACATGTAATAAACATGAAACACTTGTGTATAGGTTTGAAATAAATGCCATATCACATAAGGGGGAGGGGGACCAGTGAAAGGGCTCTTTCCCGCCCATCAGGACCCCATGTTAAAATCATCAATTATAGCATATTCATATGGTGTGGCCTGCATTGCTATTTTGCATAGATATTAATATTCCTAGGTAGAAGAGAAGGCTTGCACAGTACGCATGGTAAAGACGACATTGCATGCACTAGGCCCAAATCCACAAGGTAACGGAAATCTCTGGTCATGGCCAAGCTCCCATGAGGACAGATCGTACCCCCACCCGCCACACTGTTTGTCCATTGTTCTTGAAAGTGTTGTGAAGATGTGTCTTTCACCCAAGAAGAATGTCCCCTACAAGGCCACGATTAGAGGCCGGAGCCTGGTGGGCATGTTATCTCACTTTGGCCAAAGCACAACCCGGCCAATGCCCGAGTGACCATGAGTTAAAGCCCATATTACTTACTAAACTCTAAGATCCCCGAATTCCATGACACCAGGTGCCCTTTGACCATCAACCCCAGAGTAACAAGTCCTGAAATGTTCAAAGATGATGGACAGGGTGGATCATTGAAGCGACAACCGTGTGATTTGTATTGCGAGGTGCTGGGAGGGATACATTATAGTTAAAAATGAGGGCAGAGACCATGGAGTCAGATGGCGCGGAGGGAGTGAGTGAAATGTGCGGGTGAAGGTTAGAGTGCCCTGGAACCTCCTTTGTGTCTATTTTGAAGCCTGCCAAGTGCATGGTATGAGTGACAAGCCTTATAGTAGGAGTTTAATTAAATTATTGTCTGACCTTCGACGTGAGAGGAAGATGAGCCCTGCAGCACCCATGTGATGGAAGACAGACAGACATGCTGTGCTGGGACCAATAAACTGCCATCCCATATGGATAAAGACAGCATCTGCATAGGGTCCCTCCAATTGACCGCGTGGGTTGTCACCATATGTATTGCGTCATTATGATGATGTTTTTGCCTTAAATGTTTCTGCTTGTACCTCTTTTTCGCAGAACGTTCTTGGCAGCAGAGTTCTTTGCTGGTGCTCTCCTCTGCCCATGAGATTAAACTTGTTATCCTTACAAGATCGACTTGTGCCTTTCTTCACTAGCAGGTTGTATTTTATCTGGTGTAACTGTTCAGGGGCTTGCTTCAATTGGTGACCTCTACGTTATACCAGCGCCCCAGTACCGTCAGAGGCTTCCAGGCCTCTTCTCCAGAACGAGCCACGCCCACCTACAACGACCGTCCCCGAAAAAACAAGTGTTCTGAGTGGTCTAGTAGGTGCCATTTTAAGAGTTGGAACCCCATGATGGAGGAGTTCGAGTGAGCATGCATATGCGAGTAGACTCTTGTAAGCGATAACAAGTAGGAGTCAGATGCATGGGGAAGCGTGAAAGGTGTGAGAACGTGGAGAGCGAGGTCACTGATGTAACGTGGATGAGGTTCGGGTTATCGCTGGTGAAAATTTGTATCATTAGTTGATTGGTTCGGCAAGGTATTATAGGGTAAGGAAAAGGTAAGGCAGGGATCCCCTCCTCGCAGGGGAGGGAAGGTGGTACCACAAGACAGAATAATATTTAAAGGAGGTTCTTGGAAATACATAGTAGTGGCCTCATATAAGTAGTAGGCCTGGAACAAGTAGCGGTTGTTAGCATAGCGTGTTGGTTTACTTTGTGGTAGTAGTGTTTTGTGGGTGAAGAAGCAGGCCCTAGAAGGGGCAGTAATTGTGTTGCGGTGTGGTGTGGGTCTGCCCGATCTCTTGGAGCAGTTTGTGTGCGTATGGAAGGATGAGAGAGAAGGGTGGGGTTTGATTCTTTTGTTTTTGTTATTCTAAGTAAGCGGCAGCGTGCACGGCGCATTAGAGAGGCTTTGCAGGACTGGTAAGGTATAGACATCACTAGCATGGGGGGAGGATCACCAATAGAGTACATGTATAAAGCCCTGCCACTGTATTGTGAGAGGGTGGAAAAGTACCATAAGCAGTTGATCACGGAGACAGGAGGAGGGGGGATGCCCTGCCCATGACAGGGCTCGCACAACAAGAGCATTTTGGAACACATATCCACATTTATAGTAGCAAAATATAAGGGGAAGCAGTTACAGAAGAGAAAAGAGATCCTCGATCTTTGGCGTATGTTCGAAAATACAGAGGATCAAGATAATGTACCGGAGGCGCAGAGACAGAGAAGTGCAGGAAGAGAGAAGGAGAAGGTGGGGCGCAGGTAACGGACCAAGGGATTATATCCCTTGACACCATATCACACAGAAGGGTACACTAATCCAAGTTATGTACTCACTGCGATAGGGACCCCTCCTGTGGCAGTAGGGTCCCCCGCAGTGTCATCAACATTACTGGCTATGGTTCCCCCACATCTGTATACCCACACGCCTGAAGCACCAGCATCGACGGAGTACAGGTCTAGGGAGTTTCAGGGTAGGTTGACAGGTTTGCTAGCGGAACTACAGAGGTGACAGACATCCCCAGAAACAGGAAGGGACGTAAGTGCACTAAGAACGGGGGCAGGAGAGTGGAAGTCATGGGAAATATTTCTCAAAATGGACGTTGAGGGTATAAAACGTGCAGGGGTTGAGAATGAAAATGGCCCGGGTGGGTGGATTGTTTTGGGAGTGGAGACTACGGTGCTGGGAGAAAATGTGGAGGGAGGGGATGCTGGCACGTTCGCAGAGGACCTGAGTGACGACAAGGGAGGGGTGAAGAGGAGGCTCAAAATACCCCGCAAGTAGAAGGCATATTGACAGGAGGCAGATTAAGGAACAGAACTGGCTGGATGGCATTGGTTAGAAGAGGTGTTGTGATGAAGGGTATGGGAAGTAGAGCCAAGATGCAGATTCCCCTTATCCTTATGGGGTCATGGAGGACACAGTACCTGAATTGGTCCCAAATGGATAAGAATAATTTAATTAAGGCCCTCCCACAACTTACAGCAGGGCGAGCAAGTGGATATACAAATTTTAAAAACAAACGGCAGGGATGCCTCTGGCAATAGGCGATCTAAAGAGCTTACTGGTTGCCGTTGTTGGGGATAAATCTGGAGATGTATGGGGTAAGGCTGGATACATGGGAGTAACCCTGGGGGACGATGCACATGATGGAGCGCTGTTTAATGGAGTTAGGTCAAGGGTATGACACGTATTATGAGGGCTTTTCCAGACACTCCAGATCTACAATCTTTATTTATTTTTTTTAACAATTTTTATTGATTTTATTAAAAAAAATAACTCAAACCAAACTTACAGTGGATTCATAATGTCAATCACAAATAAACATACATTGCTGTATTCAAGCCCACTGTATCTTCCCTTCCCTCCCCCCTCCCCAGCCTACTCCCCCTCATCTCCAGTCTCTGCCTCTTGCAGTGGGGATTCCTCTTTGATAGAACTCATTAGGTCTCTGTCACTTGGTTCATCATGCGAGGGCCCAAATAAGTCAGCAATCAGTTGCCTCCAACCCGATAGGGTTCCGGCTTCTTCTTCTATCTCCCCTGCACACGCTTCCTGCCATACCACAGTTTCTGCCTCCGCCCACTTCTGCAGATCCTTCCACCACGTTTCCCATTTTTTGTCTATGACATGCCTTCCAACCCATCGCAATTCTTCTCTTCGCTAGGACATACGCTAGATCTTTGTTTGCTTACATGTTTAAGCTTACATGGTCTGGGAAACCCTCCTATCAAACAAGCCCATGCAGTATCCACCTTCATTTGGATCCCTCTGTCTTCCATTTTCTGAGCTATTTCTCCCCAGTATCTCTCAATCAATGGGCACGCCCAAAACATGTGCACCATTCCCGCATTTTCTTCATTACATTTAGGGCACACTTGACGTCCAGCATTTTAAAATGTAGCTATCTTTTGAGGTATCAGGTATGCCCTGTGAGTTATATACAATTGTATCTGCTGTAACCTAGCATTTCTCGATACTTTTTATGATATCCTTGTGCTCTCTCCCACATTCAGTCGCTCATCGGGACCTCTACCTCTTCTTCCCAGTCCAGTCTTCTAAGTTGCATAACCTCCTTGCCCGCTTGGGACATTATCATCTCACATAATCTAGATGTTCCGTGCCCACCTTCTGCTATATCATATATCGTATCTATAATGGCATCCGGTTCCTCGGCCAATGCCATTTCCGACAAGGTATTTTTAATTTGTTGCACCACCCGGTGATACGCAATATATTGCCCCACATGCAACCCCATTAGTTCCTCCAGCTCCTCAAATTCCAGTATCTTCCCCTCCTGCCATACATCCCCCATCTTTGCTATCCCCACCGGTTCTCAGTGCTTCCTAATCATTAACCTTAGTTGCTTTTCTCTTCCCACCACTGTGACCAATGGGATCTGTGGGGAGCACAGGGATGGCTTTTCCATTAACTGGCACGCTCTTCGCCACATCCCCCACCCAAGGCTCATCCTCGGGCGCCCTTCCAACTCCGATTTAGGCAACCATATCATCTCTTGTAGGAAGTATGGGCCCATGTCCCTCTGAAACAGCCTGTGTTCTAAGGTAGGCTCATCAGAGAGCCATTTAGCTACGTATTGTAATTGGCTCGCTACATAATAGACTTCCCAGTTTGGTAATTTAATGCCTCCTTTCTCGTATGGATTTTATAATTTCCACAGGGCTACTCTGTTCCTCATCCCGTGCCATAAGAATTCCCTGCATATGCCGCCCAGCCTAGCAAAGAATTTCCTGGGTATTGAGTATGGGATGTTCGCGAAGCAATGCAACAATCTGGGCAGCGCCACCATCTTGAGCATCGCCGCTCGTCCCATCATTGCCAAGGGGAGCTTCACCCAAAACTTCATGCTACTCTCCAATTTCTTAACTGTTCTCTCCGTGTTATGCTTATGTTCAGCTTCTACTGTATGATATATATCCACCCCAAGATATCTGAATGTGGTGACCTCCCAAGGTATCTGTAGGATCGGCAAATGCTCTAACGGGAGCCCTCTATACCTACCCAACGGGAACATACAGGACTTACTTGGGTTCACAGTTATGCCTGATAGCTCCGCAAACCTCTCCATCACTTCCAGGATATATTGGAGGTTCTCTTCTGGGTAGCGCAAATACAGTAACATGTCATCTGCATACAATGAAATTAGATGTGGTGTCTCCCCAACTACAATGCCTATTGCATCATATTGTTGCCTTAAGTAAATCGCCAGGGGTTCTAAGGCTAGGATATACAGCATGGGGGACCAGGGGCATCCCTGTCTGGTACCTCTACTGAGTTGCCATCACACCACAGGTCCTGTTTTCACTCTAGCTAGCGGTGAGCTGTATAACAGTTTGACCCATTTGAGATATCCTGGTCCCATGCCATAATAGGCTAGGGCCGCAGTTAGCCAGGGCCATTTGACCAAGTCAAATGCCTTGATTGCATCTAATGATACTATCGCCACCTCGCCTGCATCCCCATTAGCATGTTCAACGACTCGGTGGAGTTGTCTAAGGTTATTTGAGATGTTTCTGTTCGGGACATATCCTGTCTGATCGGGATGTATTAACTTATTAATGACCTTCTTCAGTCTATTTGCCAAGACCGCTGTTAAAATTTTACTGTCTTAGTTTAACATCGACAAGGGCCTGTAAGAGCCACAGTCGCTATCAGGCTTGTTGGGTTTGGGAAGTGGTATAATGACCGCTTCATGTAAGGATTCCGGTAATTTCCCAGCTTTGTATGCTTCATTAAGCATCTCCAGCAGCGGGGGGGAGTACCTCAGTTTTATATGCCTTAAAGAATTCACTTGGGAGTGCATCGGTTCCCGGGGTTTTGCACGTGGGCAGCTGCCTCACTACCTCTTCTAGTTCCTCTAGGGTGATCGGGGCATCTAGCTCCTCCATCTCCTCTGTACTGATCTGGGGTAGTCCTATGTCTTCCAATGTATCTCCTATCTCTTCACTGTTGCTTCCCTTCTCATCCCCATACAGGCGTCTATAATACTCTGCAAATTCCTATTTAACCACTCTTGTGTGTCTGCTATGCTCCCATCCTCTTTCACTATCGTTCTAATTGGGGGCCTAGGGGTCTCCTTTTTATATAGCCATGCCAGGACTCTCCCTGGTTTGTCCCCTCCTGCATGTTGTCTCTCTATATACTTTTTATAGTTGAGGTTGCATAATCTTTCCCAGTATACTGCACATTTCTGTTGCAGGCCGAGCTCCATTTCCGTGTCTTCCTTAGTATTACTACCCCTTTCCGACACCCTTTCTAGCTCCTTTTCAGCTTCCTGCAACTCGGTCAGGATCCCATTCTGCAGTCCCCTAGACTTGGCTATGGAAATCCCCCTCACCACCACCTTGAAGGCTTCCCAGAGTGTGCCCGCTGTCTTAACACTGCCAGTATTTATCTCAAAATAACTTACTATATCCTCCCTTAATACATTGTCTTTCAGCGCCTCTGCATGCATGCGCCATGTGGGTATCCTTCCCCTCGGGGGTCGGTATTGCCACACTAACATCAGTGGCAAGTGGCCTGAGAGGACCCTTGCTTTGTATTCTGCATGCGTTATTTCAGTCATTAGTTAATGTGTGACAAACACATAGTCTAGTCTAGTATATAGGCTCTGAGGGGATGCATAGTGTCAATATTGTCTATCCTGTGGATGGCGTGACCGACATGCATCGTCCAGCCCAAAATCTGCCAATAATGACTGCAATGTCTTTGCGGCCGGAGTGGGTCTATCTACCTTAGTGTCTGATCTATCCATTTTGGGGTTTAACACACAATTAAAATCACCCCCCCATAGCACAGCCCCACCCTCCTCACCACTGAGTTTACCATAAAGGGTCCTAAAGTACGCAGCCGTGTCCTGATTTGGGGCATAAGTGTTTACAATACATATCTCTCTATTTTCCACTAGCCCTTTCATTACCACCATCCTGCCGTCTGACTCCACTGCAGAATACAACAGTTGGAAAGGGACATGCGGGGCCAGCCACGTGATTACCCCTCTTGCATAGGCTGAGTATGCTGCCCCTACTACGGTCCCTTTCCACTTCTTCCGTAGCACCTCCAATTTTTCCTTCGTTAAATGCGTTTTTTGTAATAAGGCTATGTCCACTTTCTGTCTGCGCAGGTACATCATAACCTTGTTTCTTTTCAAATAGCTGTTGAGCCCCCTGACATTCCAAGTAACTATCTTAAGGTCTCCCATGTTTCGTATCGTTTTTACCGAGGTGTAGGCTCACACCCCAACTGCCCACACTCCCCAATTACAACAAACCACTGCACACCCCCAACTGGTCCATGGGGAGGGGGCATGCGCCTCTCTGCCTTTCCATGCGGTAGTTCTCCTTGTTTGCCAGTCTTGAGGGGGGAGAGGGTCCACAACCATTTGCCCCTAACTCTCAGCAATCACACTCCCCTTCGTACTTATTGGCTGATTTCCAGGACTTCGCAGGTGTGCAGGCAGCACTGCGCTACCCCATTTATGTCGTGTCCCTTCTGTGCACTGCGCCCAGGCCTGGTCGCCACCTTTTGCTACCTGTGTGCTTATGCAGGGTGTCTTATAATCCTAACATGCACCCGCTGTGGCGTGCTGTGCGTCTCGCGTCGTCCTTCTCATTGTCAGTGCTACCTTCTCAGCTGGCAGACCGCAAGCCCCGGTGCGCTTTCATAAGGGTACCTGCTGCCCATCTGTTAAATGGACTTTCCCTGTGTCCCAGTGTGCGTCCGCTGCACTGGGCTGTGCGTATCGCGGCGCCCTCGTTTCCAGTGCTACTGCCTCGGCTCGCAGTCCGCAAGCCTCAACACGCTGCTAAAGCAGCGGCTGTCCTCACCGTTGGTGTCGATCTGCATGCGCGTGTTCGCGCTCTTGTTCCTGGTTTGCGGGGCCACCCGGTGTCTCTCAGAAGTCGCGAGGGAGCCGGGGCCGCCGTTCCACACACTCGCGCACGGCTGCCCGCCTCCTCACACTTGCCAGCCGTGTCGCGTTTTATTCAGCGGTCTGCGCTCACTTCTGGGTGCCGCAGCCTCTGTCCTCATGTATATGCAGGCCAATGTAGATTTGCCATCATTCCACGGCTCGCATCCCCGTTTGTCCGCCGAGGTGTCTTGCCTCTTTCAGTTACCAGTTTTACTTCTGCATTGCACATCAGCGCGGGTCCCTTTGTTCTTCATACGCCGCCATATTGTTCTTGTTGTTGTCACCGCGGTTCGTGCAACAAAGTAGCAGATCTTCAGTCCGCCTGGATTCTTTTGCTCACGGGTGCTTTCTTATTGTTCCTGACGCTTTCATACATCCCTAGTGCTATTTTGATGTCACGATCCTCCGCCAGGCAGCTTGCGCGTCTTAGGATCTGTTGCCGGATCACGGAGCAGAGTAGAGATGCAGCCTACACCATTGCTGCCAAGCCACGCCCCCATCTACAATCTTTGATGCAAAATACCATGGGTGATGATGAGGATCCAGCTGGATTTATTCTTGAAATGCAATCAATCAATACAATTTTTCTATTTTATTGTTAAGAGGGGTGGCCGGAAATACAGAGCATAATGATATGATATGTTATTTATAACGCGCTTAATAACCAGAGGTTTCTAACGCGGACCTGGGTATCGAAGCTGTGTTGCTCTGTGTCGTCTTGCTTCCAAGGCGAGCACGCTGCCCCTTAGCTATCCTCCCAAGACTGTAATAGTACAAAATTGCAAGAGAATTATGGAGCGGGAGAGGGAAACAGCACAAAGGCGTCAGGGGGATGAAGCAAAGTTGGTAGAGAAAGAATTGGCATAAGTGGCAGTTCAGGTGCCTGTGCCAACGCCAGTACAGGTGGAGGGAACAGAGAGTACGCTACAAGTTGTGAGTGCCACTATTGCAGCGCTCTGGCGAAAGACGGACAAGGACAGTGGGGAGTTGGGCAACAGTACTCCGCCCACAGTGGCAGCAAAGAGGGCCGCCGCGAGGGAGAGGGGGATTTCGAGGAGCATGAGGAGGGTTTGGACCCAGGGGAGGGGTTTGGACACTCTCAATATTGGAATTGTTTAAGGTGGGGGCATTTTGCAAGGGAATACAGGAGCAGGTCCGCGGTGGGGTACAATTATGGGCCGCAGCAGCAGGGCCAAGGGTCCCAAGGACCTCAAGTATTAGGGTTCCAGTAACAGGGTCAAGGGTACCAGAACTAGGAGTATCCTTGGGGGCAATACCAAACTTATAATCATCAGACACACAGGTGAGGCCCCCGTTGCATCAACAATAGGGCAGTGTTCCCCCGGTACTTAGGGCACCAGGTGGTGGGGGCGGAGATAGGAAACAAGCCATTCATATTTATGGTGGATTCTGGTGCAATTAAATTGTGTATTTGTTAGGAAAGATTTCGTAATTGTAGGTAATTTTCCTTCCATGTCGCAACCCCTAAACTTTTTGCTGTTGTTTTTCACCTTGTCCCTTTGCCAGAGAAGTGCAGCCTTCTGCCGCACTCCTCTGGGCTTTCTCTCCTTTCTTACGGGGAAACTGACATGCCCTTAAAACAGTCAGTACCGGGAAACGCTGTTTTCCGTAGTTTCTTTTATCATGTTGCAGCTTTCGTGCAACATGACACAAGAGGGCACTGTAAGCTAAGTTACTGCTCTCTTGGGTCTCTAGCCTTCTACGGGCCCTAGATACTCTTTTAGGATTGTAACTGATCGGTGCAAGAGATTCACGGACGGGAATGGTGGCAGCGATCGTTTCTTGTGTTTTGAGCTCCTTTTGGCGTTTTAAGCGCTTTTCGCGCGCTTAACCCAAAAGGATCGCCTGACTCCCAAAATGGCCATACCACGAGGCTCCTTTGTCCTGTCCGCTGACCGTCTTGCTCCCTTCACCTTCCCCAGGTCGAGCCGACCCGGGGCCTTCCTTATTTGGGCATGTACTTTCCCACGAAACACGGATGCTTTCGCGGGCTTCTACATGCCTGGTGTGTGCCTCCAGGATGTGGGCTGGGATGTCTGGTCCCAATACACATCCTGGGTGCCAGAGAGTCTAGAGTGGTGTGAATGCCTGGGACCACCGTGGTCCGTGATAGGTCCACGAATGGTGTGAGTGTTGATGAGCGGATCTCCCATTGGGTCCCCTCCTTTTTGGCGCGAAGGGAACCGTGGATAAGAGGGGGCTGGAAACACCACTACCATGTCGATCTCCTGAGTTCTCACGAACGAAGGAATACAGGATCCAAGTATCCTGCAACCAAGAGGCTGAACGAGGAATCGCTGGTGACCCCCTGAAGGACTGCTCCTCTGCACTGCTATTGCCTTGTGAAACCCTTTTCACCTTTGATCGAACCAGAAGGCCTGTACTGGTACTTCGACCCTTGGAATAGCGGGGACAGCTATTCTCGGCATCTTCACCATCTCCTGCTAGTAAGCCTTCGGAAGCGTCTCTGGGCCATCCAGCAGACTGACCAGCCTACACAGGAGTCTTGCTCTGTAACCGCTGCCAGGTTGTGTAGTATTTCGAGTCCTTGTCACTCTCACACGATTCGTACACTTGGCGTTCCCAGGTCTGAAGTGAGTAGTGTACATTTGGCTCAGATACACACGGCCGCTCCGTTGCCCTGCTGTGATAACAAACTGTGTGGGTTCCTTCGTTTGGGACGTCTTTTACTCAACTCTGCTGCTGCAGACTCAACACGACGACGAGACGTCCCCTGCTCTTCCGAACCTGCCAGCGGCTGAAACTGACGCGGAGAAGCCTGGGTCTGCTTGCATCGGGGACCGGTGAGTAGCATAGCTAGGAACTGGTCGCCCTCCTGCAGGAGCCCATAGCTTTTCCCCCGCTGTGTCAAAACAGCACGGCTTTCCGTACTCGCGCTCTGCTTCTGCCCACAGTGGAGGCTGCGCTTGAGTCGCGGAACACTGTTATTCTTCATTTGTGCACTAAACTGAACTGCCTGATTTCCCTCGAAGAGACTCCCCTTTTGCCCGTTGGCACCAGCGTGTGCAGGTACCTTTGAGCACAAGGCTCCACTCTTCGTAGGGCTCGGACTTCCTTTTAGTTAGGTGCCTCTGAAGGCGGACTGGGTCTAAGGATTATTTCGCACTGCTTGTTTTCCTTCCCTTTTAGGTGGACTACACATTTCGTGCATCTAACGCTTGAGACTTGTTTGTATTTGTATATATATTGTATTGGTATGGTATGTGTTGGTTTACTAGAGTTGTATTGTGATTTCACGCTACGGTCATTGTTTTAAAGGCCTTGGAATAAATGTGTATATATTTTTAATATAACACCTGTTTGGAGTAATTTGTAAGTTTCCTTGCTTTGTGTGCTCATTGCGGGCTTTCAGTCACCCTCACCCCTCTTGAGACCTAGTCTTGACCGCCGCAATCGCTACCCTGATTGGTCTGGCTTGTCCAGAGGTTACCCTGTTCCAAGTAATTAGGTTGGCCTTCTGAACTTCTGCGCCGCCAGGACAGAGTTCAGAAATCCGTCTTAACAAATTGGTGTACAGCGGTGGGATACGACTGAAGGTATCCAGTGTTGCGCACAAACTAAGGCATTTCAAGTTATTCCTACCAGGACACGTAGTGAATTGTTGTAGTATAACTTTAAAAAGGCCATAGTCCTATCTAACAGTATGGAAACAAATACCTTGTTAACTTTAAATGCTTCCAAATCAGAAACATTGAAAAAGATGTGTGCGGAGAGAGGTGTTTCCTCTCAAGGCACGAAATTGGATATGATCCAAAGAATCGTGGCGTGGCAAGAAGCGCAGCTTGACGCTATAACTTCTGAGGACAGTGCGGAAGGAGGTGGGGCTGCTCTCACTGGTAGAACCGACAGTTCTGCCGCTGCACTGATCCACCGCGACCACGAGGACAGGGAGGATGAGATGTCTAATGTTTCCTCTGCCAGTGCTGATGGGGAGGCTATGCTTGAATTCAAGAAGCAAGAGCTGCGGTTTAGGCAGAAGGAGCTTGAATTCAGCATAGCCAAACTAAAAATCGAACAGGCAGAAAAACAGAAAGACAGGGATCACCAGTTGGAACTGGCCAAGCTTCAGGTTGCAAATGGGTCCAAGGGTCCTGGACATGGGTCTGGGGCCTCCTCTCATCCACGGATTCCGAAAGATCTGCTCAGTGTGTATGAGGAAAGGAATGACATTATGGACTGGCTGAATGCGTTTGAGTATGCATGCGAAGTTCAACAAGTTGACAATGCTGATAAGATTGCCTGGTTACTCAGCAGACTGCCCCATTCTGGCAGTAGTGCCATTATGGAAATGTCGAAGGCTGAGCGAGCTGATTTCGCAATGTTAAAGCAAACTCTCATTTTAAAGTTTGGGAAGACTACGGCCCAATATTTGAAACGATTCAGAGAGTATAAGAAAAAGGAAGGTGGTACCTGGGTATCTTATGTCACCGAATCCTTGAAAAACTTAACTGGCTGGGTCGAAGGTTATAAGGTTTCTACCTTCGAAGGCATGATAAATCTTGTCATGCTGGAACACATTTTTTGCATCTTCTTCCCCGGAGCTTAAGCAGCATTTGGCCGATTCGAAGGAGATAGATCCTAAGAAGCTGGCCATTGCAGCAGACTTATGGGTGTCAAATCGAGTGTCCCATAAGGACAAAACTCATCCTGGTAAGCAGGAGGAAGGGAAAAAGTCCAAAGATAAGGAGGGTGGAGAATCTGATAAATCTTCTTCTCAAAAGGGCCACAAAAAGAAAAATAAGGGTAAGACACAAGAGAACTCACAGGGTAGTGGAGGTCAGCCTCCGAAACAGAACTCTGGTTACAATAAGCCTCCCTATGTAAACAGACCCAATGGATCTTGTTTTGCTTGTGGAGCAACTGACCACGTGAAGGGGGATCCCCGGTGTAAGGTTAGACCTTTGGGGGTCCACTCCGCTAATCTGGCCTTCTCCTCCTATGAGGAAGAAGAGATTACAGGAGCATCCTTCTCCTCAGACTCATTTCCCAGCGGGATAGAAGCTGAGGTAGTTTTAGTTTCCCTGGGAGCCTAAAGTCGCAGAGGCTTATGCTAGGATTCCAGATAATACCAAGCACTACTTTAAAGACAGTGTGCTGATCAATGGAGTAGATACTCCAGCTCTTAGGGATAGTGGGTGCAGTCGAACTGTAGTGGATTCTACCTTGGTAGACTCAGAGGAAGTTGCCATAGCTACTCTGATGCCCACTAAGTTGGCTGACGGCCCACTCCGTATGTTCCCAGTAATACCTGTAAATCTTACTTTAAATGGTACAGCAGTCAGGATTCCAGTGAGCATTCAGAGAAACGTCCCGGGAAAGGTCTTGTTAGGTAATGATCTCAGAGCTTTAGGGCTCGTAGGAGACACTGCCGAAAGACCCTACACACGGTCTCAAGCACGGGCAGCATTGGCCAAGACCAATACGCCGCCCCAGCCGAAGGGGAAACCCAAGGCGAAAGGAGTAAACAAGTCAAGACGAGGGAAAGAGAATATTCCCCCGAGCTCGCCTACCACTGCGGTGGAGGAAGTTGGTCAATCGCCCGGGCCTGACGAGGAGGTGGCGATGCCTGAAGTATTTGACCCCAACGACCATCCTCAACTAAAAGACTTGTTAGTTGAAGGAGGTCCTGATAGGGACGAATTCAGTAAAGGCCAACGTGGGTGCCCATCTCTGGAAGGCCTAAGGAGACAGGCCTGCTCCCAGCTTGAGGGTGAACCTCCTGGGACGCATAGGATTTATTGGGAAGGTGGACTCCTGTATAGTGAGCCCACAGAGTCTACAGAAGGAGACCATAGGAGGTTGGTGGTTCCCCTTGCTGTTAGGCCCTTCCTCCTGCAGTTGGCGCATGAAGTGCCCCTTGCTGGTCACCTTGGTATTAAGAGGACCAAGCAAAGGTTATCCATGCACTTCTACTGGCCCAAGATGGGGGTGCAAGTAGAAAGTCACTGCAGGAGTTGTGCCTCCTGCCAGTTATCTGGTAAGGTTGGCTCGACAATCCAAGCTCCATTGGTACCACTCCCAGTTGTGGGGGTACCATTTGAAAGGGTAGGGATCGACATCGTTGGTCGACCCGCAAACATCCTCAGGCAATTGGTTTATCCTGGTGCTGGTCGACCATGCAACCAGATATCCTGAGGCCATCCCATTGAAAACTGTAACGGCCAAGTCAGTTGCAAAAGCTTTACTTGGCATATTTACTAGGGTTGGCTTCCTTAAAGAAGTTGTGTCGAATCGTGGCAGCAACTTTATGTCGAAGTATATGCAGGCTATGTGGAAAGAATGTGGGGTCACCTACAAGTTCTCTTCTGCATACCACCCCCAGACCAATGGTCTGGTGGAACGTTTCAACAGAACGTTAAAAAGCATGATTGGGGCTCTGGAAGAACCTCAGAGAAGAAAATGGGATCTTCTTTTACCATGCTTACTGTTTGCCTACCGAGAGTTACCACAGGAGGGTATTGGCTTCAGCCCCTTCGAACTTCTGTTCGGTCATCCTGTACGGGGACCCTTAGCCATAGTCAAAGAGGGATGGGAGATGCCCACTCCCCCTGTTACTACCAACTTAGTTGATTATGTGCTAGGGCTCAGAAAACGGATGGTACTTCTGATGGGCTTGGCTAGTGATAAATTGAAGGCAGGACAAGCGCTGGTGAAACATTGGTACGACCAGAAAGCTTCCCTCATCAACTTTACACCTGGTCAGCAAGTCCTGATCATGAATCCCATAAGGCCTCGAGCTTTACAGGACAAATGGTCAGGCCCTTACACAGTGGTGGAGCCCCTGGGTGAGGTTAACTATTTAGTGGACCTTGGAAGGCCTGGACAGGCTCCAAAAGTGTTTCACGTGAATAGGCTGAAGGCTTTCGTCCCAAGAGTCGAAATCGCAGCACTGCTACTGGCTTCAGATGTTGAGGAAGAGGAGTCTGAACCTCTCCCCGGCCTGTTCCAAAGCGGTCCTTCAGATAGCTCCTTTGAGGGTGTCCGAGTGGCCCCTCACCTGACTTCTGATCAGCAGGCTGAGGTGAAAAGTTTGCTTAGGCAGTTTTCCCCCCTGTTTTCACAGTCGCCTGGTTTGACACCTTGGTGCAAACATAACATAGACACAGGAGACAGTGTACCTACCAAAAGTAGGGGATACAGGATGTCAGACAAAGTACGGTCTTATATTAAGACCGAGGTCAACAAGATGTTAGACCTTGGGGTGATTGAACCCTCTAGTAGTCCTTGGTCCAGCCCTGTGGTTTTGGTTCCAAAGGCAGGCACTTCTGAATTAAGGTTCTGCGTGGACTACAGGCCTCTGAATGCTGTCACCAAGACAGATGCACACCCCTTCCCTCGAACAGATGAGCTGGTGGATACTTTGGGTGCCTCCAAGTACCTCAGCATGTTTGACCTCACTGCTGGCTATTGGCAAATAGCTTTAGCAGAACATGCCAAGGAGAAGACAGCATTTTCTACTCCAGACGGCCTTTACCAATTCCGGGTAATGCTGTTCGGGTTGAAGAATGCACCTGCCACTTTCCAGAGGCTTGTGAATCATGTTTTGAATGGGTTGGACGAATTCTGTCTTGCATATCTGGACGATATAGCAGTTTTCAGTGCCACCTGGGAAGACCATGTGAAACACCTCGGGATTGTGCTCCAGGCTCTTCAGAAAGCACACTTGACCATAAAGGCTAGTAAATGCCAGATTGGGCAAGGCTCAGTGGTTTACCTTGGACATGAAGTAGGTGGAGGGAGGATACAGCCTCTTCCCAGTAAAGTACAAGCAGTACAAGACTGGCCTACCCCCACTACACAAACCCAAGTGAGAGCCTTCTTAGGACTCACAGGGTATTACCGCAATTTCGTGGCAGACTATGGCACCATAGCTGCCCCTCTGACTGCCCTCACAACTCCGAAGAAACCCAAGAAGGTAACTTGGACCGACGAGTGTGAGGAGGCCTTCAATGGCTTAAAAGACTCCTTGTGCCAGGCCCCTGTCCTCAGATATCCACCCCAAGATATCTGAATGTGGTGACCTCCCAAGGTATCTGTAGGATCGGCAAATGCTCTAACGGGAGCCCTCTATACCTACCCAACGGGAACATACAGGACTTACTTGGGTTCACAGTTATGCCTGATAGCTCCGCAAACCTCTCCATCACTTCCAGGATATATTGGAGGTTCTCTTCTGGGTAGCGCAAATACAGTAACATGTCATCTGCATACAATGAAATTAGATGTGGTGTCTCCCCAACTACAATGCCTATTGCATCATATTGTTGCCTTAAGTAAATCGCCAGGGGTTCTAAGGCTAGGATATACAGCATGGGGGACCAGGGGCATCCCTGTCTGGTACCTCTACTGAGTTGCCATCACACCACAGGTCCTGTTTTCACTCTAGCTAGCGGTGAGCTGTATAACAGTTTGACCCATTTGAGATATCCTGGTCCCATGCCATAATTGGCTAGGGCCGCAGTTAGCCAGGGCCATTTGACCAAGTCAAATGCCTTGATCGCATCTAATGATACTATCGCCACCTCGCCTGCATCCCCATTAGCATGTTCAACGACTCGGTGGAGTTGTCTAAGGTTATTTGAGATGTTTCTGTTCGGGACATATCCTGTCTGATCGGGATGTATTAACTTATTAATGACCTTCTTCAGTCTATTTGCCAAGACCGCTGTTAAAATTTTACTGTCTTAGTTTAACATCGACAAGGGCCTGTAAGAGCCACAGTCGCTATCAGGCTTGTTGGGTTTGGGAAGTGGTATAATGACCGCTTCATGTAAGGATTCCGGTAATTTCCCAGCTTCGTATGCTTCATTAAGCATCTCCAGCAGCGGGGGGAGTACCTCAGTTTTATATGCCTTATAGAATTCACTTGGGAGTGCATCGGTTCCCGGGGTTTTGCACGTGGGAAGCTGCCTCACTACCTCTTCTAGTTCCTCTAGGGTGATCGGGGCATCTAGCTCCTCCATCTCCTCTGTACTGATCTGGGGTAGTCCTATGTCTTCCAATGTATCTCCTATCTCTTCACTGTTGCTTCCCGTCTCATCCCCATACAGGCGTCTATAATACTCTGCAAATTCCTATTTAACCACTCTTGTGTGTCTGCTATGCTCCCATCCTCTTTCACTATCGTTCTAATTGGGGGCCTAGGGGTCTCCTTTTTATATAGCCATGCCAGGACTCTCCCTGGTTTGTCCCCTCCTGCATGTTGTCTCTCTATATACTTTTTATAGTTGAGGTTGCATAATCTTTCCCAGTATACTGCACATTTCTGTTGCATGCCGAGCTCCATTTCCGTGTCTTCCTTAGTATTACTACCCCTTTCCGACACCCTTTCTAGCTCCTTTTCAGCTTCCTGCAACTCGGTCAGGATCCCATTCTGCAGTCCCCTAGACTTGGCTATGGCAATCCCCCTCACCACCACCTTGAAGGCTTCCCAGAGTGTGCCCGCTGTCTTAACACTGCCAGTATTTATCTCAAAATAACTTACTATTTCCTCTCGCATATCCTCCCTTAATACATTGTCTTTCAGCGCCTCTGCATGCATGCGCCATGTGGGTATCCTTCCCCTCGGGGGTCGGTATTGCCACACTAACATCAGTGGCAAGTGGCCTGAGAGGACCCTTGCTTTGTATTCTGCATGCGTTATTTCAGTCATTAGTTAATGTGTGACAAACACATAGTCTAGTCTAGTATATAGGCTCTGAGGGGCCGCATAGTGTGAATATTGTCTATCCTGTGGATGGCGTGACCTCCATGCATCGTCCAGCCCAAAATCTGCCAATAATGACTGCAATGTCTTTGCGGCCGGAGTGGGTCTATCTACCTTAGTGTCTGATCTATCAATTTTGGGGTTTAACACACAATTAAAATCACCCCCCCCCATAGCACAGCCCCACCCTCCTCACCACTGAGTTTACCATAAAGGGTCCTAAAGTACGCAGCCGTGTCCTGATTTGGGGCATAAGTGTTTACAATACATATCTCCCTATTTTCCACTAGCCCTTTCATTACCACCATCCTGCCGTCTGACTCCACTGCAGAATACAACAGTTGGAAAGGGACATGCGGGGCCAGCCACGTGATTACCCCTCTTGCATAGGCTGAGTATGCTGCCCCTACTACGGTCCCTTTCCACTTCTTCCGTAGCACCTCCAATTTTTCCTTCGTTAAATGCGTTTTTTGTAATAAGGCTATGTCCACTTTCTGTCTGCGCAGGTACATCATAACCTTGTTTCTTTTCAAATAGCTGTTGAGCCCCCTGACATTCCAAGTAACTATCTTAAGGTCTCCCATGTTTCGTATCGTTTTTACCGAGGTGTAGGCTCACACCCGAACTGCCCACACTCCCCAATTACAACAAACCACTGCACACCCCCAACTGGTCCATGGGGAGGGGGCATGCGCCTCTCTACCTTTCCATGCGGTAGTTCTCCTTGTTTGCCAGTCTTGAGGGGGGAGAGGGTCCACAACCATTTGCCCCTAACTCTCAGCAATCACACTCCCCTTCGTACTTATTGGCTGATTTCCAGGACTTCGCAGGTGTGCAGGCAGCACTGCGCTACCCCATTTATGTCGTGTCCCTTCCGTGCACTGCGCCCAGGCCTGGTCGCCACCTTTTGCTACCTGTGTGCTTATGCAGGGTGTCTTATAATCCTAACATGCACCCGCTGTGGCGTGCTGTGCGTCTCGTGTCGTCCTTCTCATTGTCAGTGCTACCTTCGCAGCTGGTAGACCGCAAGCCCTGGTGCGCTGTCATAAGGGTACCTGCTGCCCATCTGTTAAATGGACTTTCCCTGTGTCCCAGTGTGCGTCCGCTGCACTGGCCTGTGCGTATCGCGGCGCCCTCGTTTCCAGTGCTACTGCCTCGGCTCGCAGTCCGCAAGCCTCAACACGCTGCTAAAGCAGCGGCTGTCCTCACCGTTGGTGTCGATCTGCATGCGCGTGTTCGCGCTCTTGTTCCTGGTTTGCGGGGCCACCCGGTGTCTCTCAGAAGTCGCGAGGGAGCAGGGGCCGCCGTTCCACACACTCGCGCACGGCTGCCCGCCTCCTCACACTTGCCAGCCGTGTCGCGTTTTATTCAGCGGTCTGCGCTCACTTCTGGGTGCCGCAGCCTCTGTCCTCATGTATATGCAGGCCAATGTAGATTTGCCATCATTCCACGGCTCGCATCCCCGTTTGTCCGCCGAGGTGTCTTGCCTCTTTCAGTTACCAGTTTTACTCCTGCATTGCACATCAGCGCGGGTCCCTTTGTTCTTCATACGCCGCCATATTGTTCTTGTTGTTGTCACCGCGGTTCGTGCAACAAAGTAGCAGATCTTCAGTCCGCCTGGATTCTTTTGCTCACGGGTGCTTTCTTATTGTTCCTGACGCTTTCATACATCCCTAGTGCTATTTTGATGTCACGATCCTCCGCCAGGCAGCTTGCGCGTCTTAGGATCTGTTGCCGGATCACGGAGCAGAGTAGAGATGCAGCCTACACCATTGCTGCCAAGCCACGCCCCCATCTACAATCTTTGATGCAAAATACCATGGGTGATGATGAGGATCCAGCTGGATTTATTCTTGAAATGCAATCAATCAATACCATTTTTCTATTTTATTGTTAAGAGGGGTGGCCGGAAATACAGAGCATAATGATATGATATGTTATTTATAACGCGCTTAATAACCAGAGGTTTCTAACGCGGACCTGGGTATCGAAGCTGTGTTGCTCTGTGTCGTCTTGCTTCCAAGGCGAGCACGCTGCCCCTTAGCTATCCTCCCAAGACTGTAATAGTACAAAATTGCAAGAGAATTATGGAGCGGGAGAGGGAAACAGCACAAAGGCGTCAGGGGGATGAAGCAAAGTTGGTAGAGAAAGAATTGGCATAAGTGGCAGTTCAGGTGCCTGTGCCAACGCCAGTACAGGTGGAGGGAACAGAGAGTACGCTACAAGTTGTGAGTGCCACTATTGCAGCGCTCTGGCGAAAGGCGGACAAGGACAGTGGGGAGTTGGGCAACAGTACTCCGCCCACAGTGGCAGCAAAGAGGGCCACCGCGAGGGAGAGGGGGATTTCGAGGAGCATGAGGAGGGTTTGGACCCAGGGGAGGGGTTTGGACACTCTCAATATTGGAATTGTTTAAGGTGGGGGCATTTTGCAAGGGAATACAGGAGCAGGTCCACGGTGGGGTACAATTATGGGCCGCAGCAGCAGGGCCAAGGGTCCCAAGGACCTCAAGTATTAGGGTTCCAGTAACAGGGTCAAGGGTACCAGAACTAGGAGTATCCTTGGGGGCAATACCAAACTTATAATCATCAGACACACAGGTGAGGCCCCCGTTGCATCAACAATAGGGCAGTGTTCCCCCGGTACTTAGGGCACCAGGTGGTGGGGGCGGAGATAGGAAACAAGCCATTCATATTTATGGTGGATTCTGGTGCAACTAAATTGTGTATTTGTTAGGAAAGATTTCGTAATTGTAGGTAATTTTCCTTCCATGTCGCAACCCCTAAACTTTTTGCTGTTGTTTTTCACCTTGTCCCTTTGCCAGAGAAGTGCAGCCTTCTGCCGCACTCCTCTGGGCTTTCTCTCCTTTCTTACGGGGAAACTGACATGCCCTTAAGACAGTCAGTACCGGGAAACGCTGTTTTCCGTAGTTTCTTTTATCATGTTGCAGCTTTCGTGCAACATGACACAAGAGGGCACTGTAAGCTAAGTTACTGCTCTCTTGGGTCTCTATCCTTCTACGGGCCCTAGATACTCTTTTAGGATTGTAACTGATCGGTGCAAGAGATTCACGGACGGGAATGGTGGCAGCGATCGTTTCTTGTGTTTTGAGCTCCTTTTGGCGTTTTAAGCGCTTTTCGCGCGCTTAACCCAAAAGGATCGCCTGACTCCCAAAATACCACGAGGCTCCTTTGTCCTGTCCGCTGACCGTCTTGCTCCCTTCACCTTCCCCAGGTCGAGCCGACCCGGGGCCTTCCTTATTTGGGCATGTACTTTCCCACGAAACACGGATGCTTTCGCGGGCTTCTACATGCCTGGTGTGTGCCTCCAGGATGTGGGCTGGGATGTCTGGTCCCAATACACATCCTGGGTGCCAGAGAGTCTAGAGTGGTGTGAATGCCTGGGACCACCGTGGTCTGTGATAGGTCCACGAATGGTGTGAGTGTTGATGAGCGGATCTCCCATTGGGTCCCCTCCTTTTTGGCGCGAAGGGAACCGTGGATAAGAGGGGGCTGGAAACACCACTACCATGTCGATCTCCTGAGTTCTCACGAACGAAGGAATACAGGATCCAAGTATCCTGCAACCAAGAAGCTGAACGAGGAATCGCTGGTGACCCCCTGAAGGACTGCTCCTCTGCACTGCTATTGCCTTGTGAAACCCTTTTCACCTTTGATCGAACCAGAAGGCCTGTACTGGTACTTCGACCCTTGGAATAGCGGGGACAGCTATTCTCGGCATCTTCACCATCTCCTGCTAGTAAGCCTTCGGAAGCGTCTCTGGGCCATCCAGCAGACTGACCAGCCTACACAGGAGTCTTGCTCTGTAACCGCTGCCAGGTTGTGTAGTATTTCGAGTCCTTGTCACTCTCACACGATTCGTACACTTGGCGTTCCCAGGTCTGAAGTGAGTAGTGTACATTTGGCTCAGATACACACGGCCGCTCCGTTGCCCTGCTGTGATAACAAACTGTGTGGGTTCCTTCGTTTGGGACGTCTTTTACTCAACTCTGCTGCTGCAGACTCAACACGACGACGAGACGTCCCCTGCTCTTCCGAACCTGCCAGCGGCTGAAACTGACGCGGAGAAGCCTGGGTCTGCTTGCATCGGGGACCGGTGAGTAGCATAGCTAGGAACTGGTCGCCCTCCTGCAGGAGCCCATAGCTTTTCTCCCGCTGTGTCAAAACAGCACGGCTTTCCGTACTCGCGCTCTGCTTCTGCCCACAGTGGAGGCTGCGCTTGAGTCGCGGAACACTGTTATTCTTCATTTGTGCACTAAACTGAACTGCCTGATTTCCCTCGAAGAGACTCCCCTTTTGCCCGTTGGCACCAGCGTGTGCAGGTACCTTTGAGCACAAGGCTCCACTCTTCGTAGGGCTCGGACTTCCTTTTAGTTAGGTGCCTCTGAAGGCGGACTGGGTCTAAGGATTATTTCGCACTGCTTGTTTTCCTTCCCTTTTAGGTGGACTACACATTTCGTGCATCTAACGCTTGAGACTTGTTTGTATTTGTATATATATTGTATTGGTATGGTATGTGTTGGTTTACTAGAGTTGTATTGTGATTTCACGCTACGGTCATTGTTTTAAAGGCCTTGGAATAAATGTGTATATATTTTTAATATAACACCTGTTTGGAGTAATTTGTAAGTTTCCTTGCTTTGTGTGCTCATTGCGGGCTTTCAGTCACCCTCACCCCTCTTGAGACCTAGTCTTGACCGCCGCAATCGCTACCCTGATTGGTCTGGCTTGTCCAGAGGTTACCCTGTTCCAAGTAATTAGGTTGGCCTTCTGAACTTCTGCGCCGCCAGGACAGAGTTCAGAAATCCGTCTTAACAAATTGGTGTACAGCGGTGGGATACGACTGAAGGTATCCAGTGTTGCGCACAAACTAAGGCATTTCAAGTTATTCCTACCAGGACACGTAGTGAATTGTTGTAGTATAACTTTAAAAAGGCCATAGTCCTATCTAACAGTATGGAAACAAATACCTTGTTAACTTTAAATGCTTCCAAATCAGAAACATTGAAAAAGATGTGTGCGGAGAGAGGTGTTTCCTCTCAAGGCACGAAATTGGATATGATCCAAAGAATCGTGGCGTGGCAAGAAGCGCAGCTTGACACTATAACTTCTGAGGACAGTGCGGAAGGAGGTGGGGCTGCTCTCACTGGTAGAACCGACAGTTCTGCCGCTGCACTGATCCACCGCGACCACGAGGACAGGGAGGATGAGATGTCTAATGTTTCCTCTGCCAGTGCTGATGGGGAGGCTATGCTTGAATTCAAGAAGCAAGAGCTGCGGTTTAGGCAGAAGGAGCTTGAATTCAGCATAGCCAAACTAAAAATCGAACAGGCAGAAAAACAGAAAGACAGGGATCACCAGTTGGAACTGGCCAAGCTTCAGGTTGCAAATGGGTCCAAGGGTCCTGGACATGGGTCAGGGGCCTCCTCTCATCCACGGTTTCCGAAAGATCTGCTCAGTGTGTATGAGGAAAGGAATGACATTATGGACTGGCTGAATGCGTTTGAGTATGCATGCGAAGTTCAACAAGTTGACAATGCTGATAAGATTGCCTGGTTACTCAGCAGACTGCCCCATTCTGGCAGTAGTGCCATTATGGAAATGCCGAAGGCTGAGCGAGCTGATTTCGCAATGTTAAAGCAAACTCTCATTTTAAAGTTTGGGAAGACTACGGCCCAATATTTGAAACGATTCAGAGAGTATAAGAAAAAGGAAGGTGGTACCTGGGTATCTTATGTCACCGAATCCTTGAAAAACTTAACTGGCTGGGTCGAAGGTTATAAGGTTTCTACCTTCGAAGGCATGATAAATCTTGTCATGCTGGAACACATTTTTTGCATCTTCTTCCCCGGAGCTTAAGCAGCATTTGGCCGATTCGAAGGAGATAGATCCTAAGAAGCTGGCCATTGCAGCAGACTTATGGGTGTCACATCGAGTGTCCCATAAGGACAAAACTCATCCTGGTAAGCAGGAGGAAGGGAAAAAGTCCAAAGATAAGGAGGGTGGAGAATCTGATAAATCTTCTTCTCAAAAGGGCCACAAAAAGAAAAATAAGGGTAAGACACAAGAGAACTCACAGGGTAGTGGAGGTCAGCCTCCGAAACAGAACTCTGGTTACAATAAGCCTCCCTATGTAAACAGACCCAATGGATCTTGTTTTGCTTGTGGAGCAACTGACCACGTGAAGGGGGATCCCCGGTGTAAGGTTAGACCTTTGGGGGTCCACTCCGCTAATCTGGCCTTCTCCTCCTATGAGGAAGAAGAGATTACAGGAGCATCCTTCTCCTCAGACTCATTTCCCAGCGGGATAGAAGCTGAGGTAGTTTTAGTTTCCCTGGGAGCCTAAAGTCGCAGAGGCTTATGCTAGGATTCCAGATAATACCAAGCACTACTTTAAAGACAGTGTGCTGATCAATGGAGTAGATACTCCAGCTCTTAGGGATAGTGGGTGCAGTCGAACTGTAGTGGATTCTACCTTGGTAGACTCAGAGGAAGTTGCCATAGCTACTCTGATGCCCACTAAGTTGGCTGACGGCCCACTCCGTATGTTCCCAGTAATACCTGTAAATCTTACTTTAAATGGTACAGCAGTCAGGATTCCAGTGAGCATTCAGAGAAACGTCCCGGGAAAGGTCTTGTTAGGTAATGATCTCAGAGCTTTAGGGCTCGTAGGAGACACTGCCGAAAGACCCTACACACGGTCTCAAGCACGGGCAGCATTGGCCAAGACCAATACGCCGCCCCAGCCGAAGGGGAAACCCAAGGCGAAAGGAGTAAACAAGTCAAGACGAGGGAAAGAGAATATTCCCCCGAGCTCGCCTACCACTGCGGTGGAGGAAGTTGGTCAATCGCCCGGGCCTGACGAGGAGGTGGCGATGCCTGAAGTATTTGACCCCAACGACCATCCTCAACTAAAAGACTTGTTAGTTGAAGGAGGTCCTGATAGGGACGAATTCAGTAAAGGCCAACGTGGGTGCCCATCTCTGGAAGGCCTAAGGAGACAGGCCTGCTCCCAGCTTGAGGGTGAACCTCCTGGGACGCATAGGATTTATTGGGAAGGTGGACTCCTGTATAGTGAGCCCACAGAGTCTACAGAAGGAGACCATAGGAGGTTGGTGGTTCCCCTTGCTGTTAGGCCCTTCCTCCTGCAGTTGGCGCATGAAGTGCCCCTTGCTGGTCACCTTGGTATTAAGAGGACCAAGCAAAGTTATCCATGCACTTCTACTGGCCCAAGATGGGGGTGCAAGTAGAAAGTCACTGCAGGAGTTGTGCCTCCTGCCAGTTATCTGGTAAGGTTGGCTCGACAATCCAAGCTCCATTGGTACCACTCCCAGTTGTGGGGGTACCATTTGAAAGGGTAGGGATCGACATCGTTGGTCGACCCGCAAACATCCTCAGGCAATAGGTTTATCCTGGTGCTGGTCGACCATGCAACCAGATATCCTGAGGCCATCCCATTGAAAACTGTAACGGCCAAGTCAGTTGCAAAAGCTTTACTTGGCATATTTACTAGGGTTGGCTTCCTTAAAGAAGTTGTGTCGAATCGTGGCAGCAACTTTATGTCGAAGTATATGCAGGCTATGTGGAAAGAATGTGGGGTCACCTACAAGTTCTCTTCTGCATACCACCCCCAGACCAATGGTCTGGTGGAACGTTTCAACAGAACGTTAAAAAGCATGATTGGGGCTCTGGAAGAACCTCAGAGAAGAAAATGGGATCTTCTTTTACCATGCTTACTGTTTGCCTACCGAGAGTTACCACAGGAGGGTGTTGGCTTCAGCCCCTTCGAACTTCTGTTCGGTCATCCTGTACGGGGACCCTTAGCCATAGTCAAAGAGGGATGGGAGATGCCCACTCCCCCTGTTACTACCAACTTAGTTGATTATGTGCTAGGGCTCAGAAAACGGATGGTACTTCTGATGGGCTTGGCTAGTGATAAATTGAAGGCAGGACAAGCGCTGGTGAAACATTGGTACGACCAGAAAGCTTCCCTCATCAACTTTACACCTGGTCAGCAAGTCCTGATCATGAATCCCATAAGGCCTCGAGCTTTACAGGACAAATGGTCAGGCCCTTACACAGTGGTGGAGCCCCTGGGTGAGGTTAACTATTTAGTGGACCTTGGAAGGCCTGGACAGGCTCCAAAAGTGTTTCACGTGAATAGGCTGAAGGCTTTCGTCCCAAGAGTCGAAATCGCAGCACTGCTACTGGCTTCAGATGTTGAGGAAGAGGAGTCTGAACCTCTCCCCGGCCTGTTCCAAAGCGGTCCTTCAGATAGCTCCTTTGAGGGTGTCCGAGTGGCCCCTCACCTGACTTCTGATCAGCAGGCTGAGGTGAAAAGTTTGCTTAGGCAGTTTTCCCCCCTGTTTTCACAGTCGCCTGGTTTGACACCTTGGTGCAAACATAACATAGACACAGGAGACAGTGTACCTACCAAAAGTAGGGGATACAGGATGTCAGACAAAGTACAGTCTTATATTAAGACCGAGGTCAACAAGATGTTAGACCTTGGGGTGATTGAACCCTCTAGTAGTCCTTGGTCCAGCCCTGTGGTTTTGGTTCCAAAGGCAGGCACTTCTGAATTAAGGTTCTGCGTGGACTACAGGCCTCTGAATGCTGTCATCAAGACAGATGCACACCCCTTCCCTCGAACAGATGAGCTGGTGGATACTTTGGGTGCCTCCAAGTACCTCAGCATGTTTGACCTCACTGCTGGCTATTGGCAAATAGCTTTAGCAGAACATGCCAAGGAGAAGACAGCATTTTCTACTCCAGGCGGCCTTTACCAATTCCGGGTAATGCTGTTCGGGTTGAAGAATGCACCTGCCACTTTCCAGAGGCTTGTGAATCATGTTTTGAATGGGTTGGACGAATTCTGTCTTGCATATCTGGACGATATAGCAGTTTTCAGTGCCACCTGGGAAGACCATGTGAAACACCTCGGGATTGTGCTCCAGGCTCTTCAGAAAGCACACTTGACCATAAAGGCTAGTAAATGCCAGATTGGGCAAGGCTCAGTGGTTTACCTTGGACATGAAGTAGGTGGAGGGAGGATACAGCCTCTTCCCAGTAAAGTACAAGCAGTACAAGACTGGCCTACCCCCACTACACAAACCCAAGTGAGAGCCTTCTTAGGACTCACAGGGTATTACCGCAATTTCGTGGCAGACTATGGCACCATAGCTGCCCCTCTGACTGCCCTCACAACTCCGAAGAAACCCAAGAAGGTAACTTGGACCGACGAGTTGTGAGGAGGCCTTCAATGGCTTAAAAGACTCCTTGTGCCAGGCCCCTGTCCTCAGATATCCACCCCAAGATATCTGAATGTGGTGACCTCCCAAGGTATCTGTAGGATCGGCAAATGCTCTAACGGGAGCCCTCTATACCTACCCAACGGGAACATACAGGACTTACTTGGGTTCACAGTTATGCCTGATAGCTCCGCAAACCTCTCCATCACTTCCAGGATATATTGGAGGTTCTCTTCTGGGTAGCGCAAATACAGTAACATGTCATCTGCATACAATGAAATTAGATGTGGTGTCTCCCCAACTACAATGCCTATTGCATCATATTGTTGCCTTAAGTAAATCGCCAGGGGTTCTAAGGCTAGGATATACAGCATGGGGGACCAGGGGCATCCCTGTCTGGTACCTCTACTGAGTTGCCATCACACCACAGGTCCTGTTTTCACTCTAGCTAGCGGTGAGCTGTATAACAGTTTGACCCATTTGAGATATCCTGGTCCCATGCCATAATTGGCTAGGGCCGCAGTTAGCCAGGGCCATTTGACCAAGTCAAATTCCTTGATCGCATCTAATGATACTATCGCCACCTCGCCTGCATCCCCATTAGCATGTTCAACGACTCGGTGGAGTTGTCTAAGGTTATTTGAGATGTTTCTGTTCGGGACATATCCTGTCTGATCGGGATGTATTAACTTATTAATGACCTTCTTCAGTCTATTTGCCAAGACCGCTGTTAAAATTTTACTGTCTTAGTTTAACATCGACAAGGGCCTGTAAGAGCCACAGTCGCTATCAGGCTTGTTGGGTTTGGGAAGTGGTATAATGACCGCTTCATGTAAGGATTCCGGTAATTTCCCAGCTTCGTATGCTTCATTAAGCATCTCCAGCAGCGGGGGGAGTACCTCAGTTTTATATGCCTTATAGAATTCACTTGGGAGTGCATCGGTTCCCGGGTTTTGCACGTGGGCAGCTGCCTCACTACCTCTTCTAGTTCCTCTAGGGTGATCGGGGCATCTAGCTCCTCCATCTCCTCTGTACTGATCTGGGGTAGTCCTATGTCTTCCAATGTATCTCCTATCTCTTCACTGTTGCTTCCCGTCTCATCCCCATACAGGCGTCTATAATACTCTGCAAATTCCTATTTAACCACTCTTGTGTGTCTGCTATGCTCCCATCCTCTTTCACTATCGTTCTAATTGGGGGCCTAGGGGTCTCCTTTTTATATAGCCATGCCAGGACTCTCCCTGGTTTGTCCCCTCCTGCATGTTGTCTCTCTATATACTTTTTATAGTTGAGGTTGCATAATCTTTCCCAGTATACTGCACATTTCTGTTGCAGGCCGAGCTCCATTTCCATGTCTTCCTTAGTATTACTACCCCTTTCCGACACCCTTTCTAGCTCATTTTCAGCTTCCTGCAACTCGGTCAGGATCCCATTCTGCAGTCCCCTAGACTTGGCTATGGCAATCCCCCTCACCACCACCTTGAAGGCTTCCCAGAGTGTGCCCGCTGTCTTAACACTGCCAGTATTTATCTCAAAATAACTTACTATTTCCTCTCGCATATCCTCCCTTAATACATTGTCTTTCAGCGCCTCTGCATGCATGCGCCATGTGGGTATCCTTCCCCTCGGGGGTCGGTATTGCCACACTAACATCAGTGGCAAGTGGCCTGAGAGGACCCTTGCTTTGTATTCTGCATGCGTTATTTCAGTCATTAGTTAATGTGTGACAAACACATAGTCTAGTCTAGTATATAGGCTCTGAGGGGCCGCATAGTGTGAATATTGTCTATCCTGTGGATGGCGTGACCTCCATGCATCGTCCAGCCCAAAATCTGCCAATAATGACTGCAATGTCTTTGCGGCCGGAGTGGGTCTATCTACCTTAGTGTCTGATCTATCCATTTTGGGGTTTAACACACAATTAAAATCACCCCCCCATAGCACAGCCCCACCCTCCTCACCACTGAGTTTACCATAAAGGGTCCTAAAGTACGCAGCCGTGTCCTGATTTGGGGCATAAGTGTTTACAATACATATCTCTCTATTTTCCACTAGCCCTTTCATTACCACCATCCTGCCGTCTGACTCCACTGCAGAATACAACAGTTGGAAAGGGACATGCGGGGCCAGCCACGTGATTACCCCTCTTGCATAGGCTGAGTATGCTGCCCCTACTACGGTCCCTTTCCACTTCTTCCGTAGCACCTCCAATTTTTCCTTCGTTAAATGCGTTTTTTGTAATAAGGCTATGTCCACTTTCTGTCTGCGCAGGTACATCATAACCTTGTTTCTTTTCAAATAGCTGTTGAGCCCCCTGACATTCCAAGTAACTATCTTAAGGTCTCCCATGTTTCGTATCGTTTTTACCGAGGTGTAGGCTCACACCCCAACTGCCCACACTCCCCAATTACAACAAACCACTGCACACCCCCAACTGGTCCATGGGGAGGGGGCATGCGCCTCTCTGCCTTTCCATGCGGTAGTTCTCCTTGTTTGCCAGTCTTGAGGGGGGAGAGGGTCCACAACCATTTGCCCCTAACTCTCAGCAATCACACTCCCCTTCGTACTTATTGGCTGATTTCCAGGACTTCGCAGGTGTGCAGGCAGCACTGCGCTACCCCATTTATGTCGTGTCCCTTCCGTGCACTGCGCCCAGGCCTGGTCGCCACCTTTTGCTACCTGTGTGCTTATGCAGGGTGTCTTATAATCCTAACATGCACCCGCTGTGGCGTGCTGTGCGTCTCGCGTCGTCCTTCTCATTGTCAGTGCTACCTTCTCAGCTGGCAGACCGCAAGCCCCGGTGCGCTGTCATAAGGGTACCTGCTGCCCATCTGTTAAATGGACTTTCCCTGTGTCCCAGTGTGCGTCCGCTGCACTGGGCTGTGCGTATCGCGGCGCCCTCGTTTCCAGTGCTACTGCCTCGGCTCGCAGTCCGCAAGCCTCAACACGCTGCTAAAGCAGCGGCTGTCCTCACCGTTGGTGTCGATCTGCATGCGCGTGTTCGCGCTCTTGTTCCTGGTTTGCGAGGCCACCCGGTGTCTCTCAGAAGTCGCGAGGGAGCCGGGGCCGCCGTTCCACACACTCGCGCACGGCTGCCCGCCTCCTCACACTTGCCAGCCGTGTCGCGTTTTATTCAGCGGTCTGCGCTCACTTCTGGGTGCCGCAGCCTCTGTCCTCATGTATATGCAGGCCAATGTAGATTTGCCATCATTCCACGGCTCGCATCCCCGTTTGTCCGCCGAGGTGTCTTGCCTCTTTCAGTTACCAGTTTTACTTCTGCATTGCACATCAGCGCGGGTCCCTTTGTTCTTCATACGCCGCCATATTGTTCTTGTTGTTGTCACCGCGGTTCGTGCAACAAAGTAGCAGATCTTCAGTCCGCCTGGATTCTTTTGCTCACGGGTGCTTTCTTATTGTTCCTGACGCTTTCATACATCCCTAGTGCTATTTTGATGTCACGATCCTCCGCCAGGCAGCTTGCGCGTCTTAGGATCTGTTGCGGGATCACGGAGCAGAGTAGAGATGCAGCCTACACCATTGCTGCCAAGCCACGCCCCCATCTACAATCTTTGATGCAAAATACCATGGGTGATGATGAGGATCCAGCTGGATTTATTCTTGAAATGCAATCAATCAATACCATTTTTCTATTTTATTGTTAAGAGGGGTGGCCGGAAATACAGAGCATAATGATATGATATGTTATTTATAACGCGCTTAATAACCAGAGGTTTCTAACGCGGACCTGGGTATCGAAGCTGTGTTGCTCTGTGTCGTCTTGCTTCCAAGGCGAGCACGCTGCCCCTTAGCTATCCTCCCAAGACTGTAATAGTACAAAATTGCAAGAGAATTATGGAGCGGGAGAGGGAAACAGCACAAAGGCGTCAGGGGGATGAAGCAAAGTTGGTAGAGAAAGAATTGGCATAAGTGGCAGTTCAGGTGCCTGTGCCAACGCCAGTACAGGTGGAGGGAACAGAGAGTACGCTACAAGTTGTGAGTGCCACTATTGCAGCGCTCTGGCGAAAGGCGGACAAGGACAGTGGGGAGTTGGGCAACAGTACTCCGCCCACAGTGGCAGCAAAGAGGGCCGCCGCGAGGGAGAGGGGGATTTCGAGGAGCATGAGGAGGGTTTGGACCCAGGGGAGGGGTTTGGACACTCTCAATATTGGAATTGTTTAAGGTGGGGGCATTTTGCAAGGGAATACAGGAGCAGGTCCGCGGTGGGGTACAATTATGGGCCGCAGCAGCAGGGCCAAGGGTCCCAAGGACCTCAAGTATTAGGGTTCCAGTAACAGGGTCAAGGGTACCAGAACTAGGAGTATCATTGGGGGCAATACCAAACTTATAATCATCAGACACACAGGTGAGGCCCCCGTTGCATCAACAATAGGGCAGTGTTCCCCCGGTACTTAGGGCACCAGGTGGTGGGGGCGGAGATAGGAAACAAGCCATTCATATTTATGGTGGATTCTGGTGCAACTAAATTGTGTATTTGTTAGGAAAGATTTCGTAATTGTAGGTAATTTTCCTTCCATGTCGCAACCCCTAAACTTTTTGCTGTTGTTTTTCACCTTGTCCCTTTGCCAGAGAAGTGCAGCCTTCTGCCGCACTCCTCTGGGCTTTCGCTCCTTTCTTACGGGGAAACTGACATGCCCTTAAGACAGTCAGTACCGGGAAACGCTGTTTTCCGTAGTTTCTTTTATCATGTTGCAGCTTTCGTGCAACATGACACAAGAGGGCACTGTAAGCTAAGTTACTGCTCTCTTGGGTCTCTAGCCTTCTACGGGCCCTAGATACTCTTTTAGGATTGTAACTGATCGGTGCAAGAGATTCACGGACGGGAATGGTGGCAGCGATCGTTTCTTGTGTTTGAGCTCCTTTTGGCGTTTTAAGCGCTTTTCGCGCGCTTAACCCAAAAGGATCGCCTGACTCCCAAAATACCACGAGGCTCCTTTGTCCTGTCCGCTGACCGTCTTGCTCCCTTCACCTTCCCCAGGTCGAGCCGACCCGGGGCCTTCCTTATTTGGGCATGTACTTTCCCACGAAACACGGATGCTTTCGCGGGCTTCTACATGCCTGGTGTGTGCCTCCAGGATGTGGGCTGGGATGTCTGGTCCCAATACACATCCTGGGTGCCAGAGAGTCTAGAGTGATGTGAATGCCTGGGACCACCGTGGTCCGTGATAGGTCCACGAATGGTGTGAGTGTTGATGAGCGGATCTCCCATTGGGTCCCCTCCTTTTTGGCGCGAAGGGAACCGTGGATAAGAGGGGGCTGGAAACACCACTACCATGTCGATCTCCTGAGTTCTCACGAACGAAGGAATACAGGATCCAAGTATCCTGCAACCAAGAGGCTGAACGAGGAATCGCTGGTGACCCGCTGAAGGACTGCTCCTCTGCACTGCTGTTGCCTTGTGAAACCCTTTTCACCTTTGATCGAACCAGAAGGCCTGTACTGGTACTTCGACCCTTGGAATAGCGGGGACAGCTATTCTCGGCATCTTCACCATCTCCTGCTAGTAAGCCTTCGGAAGCGTCTCTGGGCCATCCAGCAGACTGACCAGCCTACACAGGAGTCTTGCTCTGTAACCGCCGCCAGGTTGTGTAGTATTTCGAGTCCTTGTCACTCTCACACGATTCGTACACTTGGCGTTCCCAGGTCTGAAGTGAGTAGTGTACATTTGGCTCAGATACACACGGCCGCTCCGTTGCCCTGCTGTGATAACAAACTGTGTGGGTTCCTTCGTTTGGGACGTCTTTTACTCAACTCTGCTGCTGCAGACTCAACACGACGACGTGACGTCCCCTGCTCTTCCGAACCTGCCAGCGGCTGAAACTGACGCGGAGAAGCCTGGGTCTGCTTGCATCGGGGACCGGTGAGTAGCATAGCTAGGAACTGGTCGCCCTCCTGCAGGAGCCCATAGCTTTTCCCCCGCTGTGTCAAAACAGCACGGCTTTCCGTACTCGCGCTCTGCTTCTGCCCACAGTGGAGGCTGCGCTTGAGTCGCGGAACACTGTTCTTCTTCATTTGTGCACTAAACTGAACTGCCTGATTTCCCTCGAAGAGACTCCCCTTTTGCCCGTTGGCACCAGCGTGTGCAGGTACCTTTGAGCACAAGGCTCCACTCTTCGTAGGGCTCGGACTTCCTTTTAGTTAGGTGCCTCTGAAGGCGGACTGGGTCTAAGGATTATTTTGCACTGCTTGTTTTCCTTCCCTTTTAGGTGGACTACACATTTCGTGCATCTAACGCTTGAGACTTGTTTGTATTTGTATATATATTGTATTGGTATGGTATGTGTTGGTTTACTAGAGTTGTATTGTGATTTCTCGCTACGGTCATTGTTTTAAAGGCCTTGGAATAAATGTGTATATATTTTTAATATAACACCTGTTTGGAGTAATTTGTAAGTTTCCTTGCTTTGTGTGCTCATTGCGGGCTTTCAGTCACCCTCACCCCTCTTGAGACCTAGTCTTGACCGCCGCAATTGCTACCCTGATTGGTCTGGCTTGTCCAGAGGTTACCCTGTTCCAAGTAATTAGGTTGGCCTTCTGAACTTCTGCGCCGCCAGGACAGAGTTCAGAAATCCGTCTTAACAAATTGGTGTACAGCGGTGGGATACGACTGAAGGTATCCAGTGTTGCGCACGAACTAAGGCATTTCAAGTTATTCCTACCAGGACACGTAGTGAATTGTTGTAGTATAACTTTAAAAAGGCCATAGTCCTATCTAACAGTATGGAAACAAATACCTTGTTAACTTTAAATGCTTCCAAATCAGAAACATTGAAAAAGATGTGTGCGGAGAGAGGTGTTTCCTCTCAAGGCACGAAATTGGATATGATCCAAAGAATCGTGGCGTGGCAAGAAGCGCAGCTTGACGCTATAACTTCTGAGGACAGTGCGGAAGGAGGTGGGGCTGCTCTCACTGGTAGAACCGACAGTTCTGCCGCTGCACTGATCCACCGCGACCACGAGGACAGGGAGGATGAGATGTCTAATGTTTCCTCTGCCAGTGCTGATGGGGAGGCTATGCTTGAATTCAAGAAGCAAGAGCTGCGGTTTAGGCAGAAGGAGCTTGAATTCAGCATAGCCAAACTAAAAATCGAACAGGCAGAAAAACAGAAAGACAGGGATCACCAGTTGGAACTGGCCAAGCTTCAGGTTGCAAATGGGTCCAAGGGTCCTGGACATGGGTCTGGGGCCTCCTCTCATCCACGGTTTCCGAAAGATCTGCTCAGTGTGTATGAGGAAAGGAATGACATTATGGACTGGCTGAATGCGTTTGAGTATGCATGCGAAGTTCAACAAGTTGACAATGCTGATAAGATTGCCTGGTTACTCAGCAGACTGCCCCATTCTGGCAGTAGTGCCATTATGGAAATGTCGAAGGCTGAGCGAGCTGATTTCGCAATGTTAAAGCAAACTCTCATTTTAAAGTTTGGGAAGACTACGGCCCAATATTTGAAACGATTCAGAGAGTATAAGAAAAAGGAAGGTGGTACCTGGGTATCTTATGTCACCGAATCCTTGAAAAACTTAACTGGCTGGGTCGAAGGTTATAAGGTTTCTACCTTCGAAGGCATGATAAATCTTGTCATGCTGGAACACATTTTTTGCATCTTCTTCCCCGGAGCTTAAGCAGCATTTGGCCGATTCGAAGGAGATAGATCCTAAGAAGCTGGCCATTGCAGCAGACTTATGGGTGTCACATCGAGTGTCCCATAAGGACAAAACTCATCCTGGTAAGCAGGAGGAAGGGAAAAAGTCCAAAGATAAGGAGGGTGGAGAATCTGATAAATCTTCTTCTCAAAAGGGCCACAAAAAGAAAAATAAGGGTAAGACACAAGAGAACTCACAGGGTAGTGGAGGTCAGCCTCCGAAACAGAACTCTGGTTACAATAAGCCTCCCTATGTAAACAGACCCAATGGATCTTGTTTTGCTTGTGGAGCAACTGACCACGTGAAGGGGGATCCCCGGTGTAAGGTTAGACCTTTGGGGGTCCACTCCGCTAATCTGGCCTTCTCCTCCTATGAGGAAGAAGAGATTACAGGAGCATCCTTCTCCTCAGACTCATTTCCCAGCGGGATAGAAGCTGAGGTAGTTTTAGTTTCCCTGGGAGCCTAAAGTCGCAGAGGCTTATGCTAGGATTCCAGATAATACCAAGCACTACTTTAAAGACAGTGTGCTGATCAATGGAGTAGATACTCCAGCTCTTAGGGATAGTGGGTGCAGTCGAACTGTAGTGGATTCTACCTTGGTAGACTCAGAGGAAGTTGCCATAGCTACTCTGATGCCCACTAAGTTGGCTGACGGCCCACTCCGTATGTTCCCAGTAATACCTGTAAATCTTACTTTAAATGGTACAGCAGTCAGGATTCCAGTGAGCATTCAGAGAAACGTCCCGGGAAAGGTCTTGTTAGGTAATGATCTCAGAGCTTTAGGGCTCGTAGGAGACACTGCCGAAAGACCCTACACACGGTCTCAAGCACGGGCAGCATTGGCCAAGACCAATACGCCGCCCCAGCCGAAGGGGAAACCCAAGGCGAAAGGAGTAAACAAGTCAAGACGAGGGAAAGAGAATATTCCCCCGAGCTCGCCTACCACTGCGGTGGAGGAAGTTGGTCAATCGCCCGGGCCTGACGAGGAGGTGGCGATGCCTGAAGTATTTGACCCCAACGACCATCCTCAACTAAAAGACTTGTTAGTTGAAGGAGGTCCTGATAGGGACGAATTCAGTAAAGGCCAACGTGGGTGCCCATCTCTGGAAGGCCTAAGGAGACAGGCCTGCTCCCAGCTTGAGGGTGAACCTCCTGGGACGCATAGGATTTATTGGGAAGGTGGACTCCTGTATAGTGAGCCCACAGAGTCTACAGAAGGAGACCATAGGAGGTTGGTGGTTCCCCTTGCTGTTAGGCCCTTCCTCCTGCAGTTGGCGCATGAAGTGCCCCTTGCTGGTCACCTTGGTATTAAGAGGACCAAGCAAAGGTTATCCATGCACTTCTACTGGCCCAAGATGGGGGTGCAAGTAGAAAGTCACTGCAGGAGTTGTGCCTCCTGCCAGTTATCTGGTAAGGTTGGCTCGACAATCCAAGCTCCATTGGTACCACTCCCAGTTGTGGGGGTACCATTTGAAAGGGTAGGGATCGACATCGTTGGTCGACCCGCAAACATCCTCAGGCAATAGGTTTATCCTGGTGCTGGTCGACCATGCAACCAGATATCCTGAGGCCATCCCATTGAAAACTGTAACGGCCAAGTCAGTTGCAAAAGCTTTACTTGGCATATTTACTAGGGTTGGCTTCCTTAAAGAAGTTGTGTCGAATCGTGGCAGCAACTTTATGTCGAAGTATATGCAGGCTATGTGGAAAGAATGTGGGGTCACCTACAAGTTCTCTTCTGCATACCACCCCCAGACCAATGGTCTGGTGGAACGTTTCAACAGAACGTTAAAAAGCATGATTGGGGCTCTGGAAGAACCTCAGAGAAGAAAATGGGATCTTCTTTTACCATGCTTACTGTTTGCCTACCGAGAGTTACCACAGGAGGGTGTTGGCTTCAGCCCCTTCGAACTTCTGTTCGGTCATCCTGTACGGGGACCCTTAGCCATAGTCAAAGAGGGATGGGAGATGCCCACTCCCCCTGTTACTACCAACTTAGTTGATTATGTGCTAGGGCTCAGAAAACGGATGGTACTTCTGATGGGCTTGGCTAGTGATAAATTGAAGGCAGGACAAGCGCTGGTGAAACATTGGTACGACCAGAAAGCTTCCCTCATCAACTTTACACCTGGTCAGCAAGTCCTGATCATGAATCCCATAAGGCCTCGAGCTTTACAGGACAAATGGTCAGGCCCTTACACAGTGGTGGAGCCCCTGGGTGAGGTTAACTATTTAGTGGACCTTGGAAGGCCTGGACAGGCTCCAAAAGTGTTTCACGTGAATAGGCTGAAGGCTTTCGTCCCAAGAGTCGAAATCGCAGCACTGCTACTGGCTTCAGATGTTGAGGAAGAGGAGTCTGAACCTCTCCCCGGCCTGTTCCAAAGCGGTCCTTCAGATAGCTCCTTTGAGGGTGTCCGAGTGGCCCCTCACCTGACTTCTGATCAGCAGGCTGAGGTGAAAAGTTTGCTTAGGCAGTTTTCCCCCCTGTTTTCACAGTCGCCTGGTTTGACACCTTGGTGCAAACATAACATAGACACAGGAGACAGTGTACCTACCAAAAGTAGGGGATACAGGATGTCAGACAAAGTACGGTCTTATATTAAGACCGAGGTCAACAAGATGTTAGACCTTGGGGTGATTGAACCCTCTAGTAGTCCTTGGTCCAGCCCTGTGGTTTTGGTTCCAAAGGCAGGCACTTCTGAATTAAGGTTCTGCGTGGACTACAGGCCTCTGAATGCTGTCACCAAGACAGATGCACACCCCTTCCCTCGAACAGATGAGCTGGTGGATACTTTGGGTGCCTCCAAGTACCTCAGCATGTTTGACCTCACTGCTGGCTATTGGCAAATAGCTTTAGCAGAACATGCCAAGGAGAAGACAGCATTTTCTACTCCAGACGGCCTTTACCAATTCCGGGTAATGCTGTTCGGGTTGAAGAATGCACCTGCCACTTTCCAGAGGCTTGTGAATCATGTTTTGAATGGGTTGGACGAATTCTGTCTTGCATATCTGGACGATATAGCAGTTTTCAGTGCCACCTGGGAAGACCATGTGAAACACCTCGGGATTGTGCTCCAGGCTCTTCAGAAAGCACACTTGACCATAAAGGCTAGTAAATGCCAGATTGGGCAAGGCTCAGTGGTTTACCTTGGACATGAAGTAGGTGGAGGGAGGATACAGCCTCTTCCCAGTAAAGTACAAGCAGTACAAGACTGGCCTACCCCCACTACACAAACCCAAGTGAGAGCCTTCTTAGGACTCACAGGGTATTACCGCAATTTCGTGGCAGACTATGGCACCATAGCTGCCCCTCTGACTGCCCTCACAACTCCGAAGAAACCCAAGAAGGTAACTTGGACCGACGAGTGTGAGGAGGCCTTCAATGGCTTAAAAGACTCCTTGTGCCAGGCCCCTGTCCTCAGATATCCACCCCAAGATATCTGAATGTGGTGACCTCCCAAGGTATCTGTAGGATCGGCAAATGCTCTAACGGGAGCCCTCTATACCTACCCAACGGGAACATACAGGACTTACTTGGGTTCACAGTTATGCCTGATAGCTCCGCAAACCTCTCCATCACTTCCAGGATATATTGGAGGTTCTCTTCTGGGTAGCGCAAATACAGTAACATGTCATCTGCATACAATGAAATTAGATGTGGTGTCTCCCCAACTACAATGCCTATTGCATCATATTGTTGCCTTAAGTAAATCGCCAGGGGTTCTAAGGCTAGGATATACAGCATGGGGGACCAGGGGCATCCCTGTCTGGTACCTCTACTGAGTTGCCATCACACCACAGGTCCTGTTTTCACTCTAGCTAGCGGTGAGCTGTATAACAGTTTGACCCATTTGAGATATCCTGGTCCCATGCCATAATTGGCTAGGGCCGCAGTTAGCCAGGGCCATTTGACCAAGTCAAATTCCTTGATCGCATCTAATGATACTATCGCCACCTCGCCTGCATCCCCATTAGCATGTTCAACGACTCGGTGGAGTTGTCTAAGGTTATTTGAGATGTTTCTGTTCGGGACATATCCTGTCTGATCGGGATGTATTAACTTATTAATGACCTTCTTCAGTCTATTTGCCAAGACCGCTGTTAAAATTTTACTGTCTTAGTTTAACATCGACAAGGGCCTGTAAGAGCCACAGTCGCTATCAGGCTTGTTGGGTTTGGGAAGTGGTATAATGACCGCTTCATGTAAGGATTCCGGTAATTTCCCAGCTTCGTATGCTTCATTAAGCATCTCCAGCAGCGGGGGGAGTACCTCAGTTTTATATGCCTTATAGAATTCACTTGGGAGTGCATCGGTTCCCGGGGTTTTGCACGTGGGCAGCTGCCTCACTACCTCTTCTAGTTCCTCTAGGGTGATCGGGGCATCTAGCTCCTCCATCTCCTCTGTACTGATCTGGGGTAGTCCTATGTCTTCCAATGTATCTCCTATCTCTTCACTGTTGCTTCCCGTCTCATCCCCATACAGGCGTCTATAATACTCTGCAAATTCCTATTTAACCACTCTTGTGTGTCTGCTATGCTCCCATCCTCTTTCACTATCGTTCTAATTGGGGGCCTAGGGGTCTCCTTTTTATATAGCCATGCCAGGACTCTCCCTGGTTTGTCCCCTCCTGCATGTTGTCTCTCTATATACTTTTTATAGTTGAGGTTGCATAATCTTTCCCAGTATACTGCACATTTCTGTTGCAGGCCGAGCTCCATTTCCGTGTCTTCCTTAGTATTACTACCCCTTTCCGACACCCTTTCTAGCTCCTTTTCAGCTTCCTGCAACTCGGTCAGGATCCCATTCTGCAGTCCCCTAGACTTGGCTATGGCAATCCCCCTCACCACCACCTTGAAGGCTTCCCAGAGTGTGCCCGCTGTCTTAACACTGCCAGTATTTATCTCAAAATAACTTACTATTTCCTCTCGCATATCCTCCCTTAATACATTGTCTTTCAGCGCCTCTGCATGCATGCGCCATGTGGGTATCCTTCCCCTCGGGGGTCGGTATTGCCACACTAACATCAGTGGCAAGTGGCCTGAGAGGACCCTTGCTTTGTATTCTGCATGCGTTATTTCAGTCATTAGTTAATGTGTGACAAACACATAGTCTAGTCTAGTATATAGGCTCTGAGGGGCCGCATAGTGTGAATATTGTCTATCCTGTGGATGGCGTGACCTCCATGCATCGTCCAGCCCAAAATCTGCCAATAATGACTGCAATGTCTTTGCGGCCGGAGTGGGTCTATCTACCTTAGTGTCTGATCTATCCATTTTGGGGTTTAACACACAATTAAAATCACCCCCCCCATAGCACAGCCCCACCCTCCTCACCACTGAGTTTACCATAAAGGGTCCTAAAGTACGCAGCCGTGTCCTGATTTGGGGCATAAGTGTTTACAATACATATCTCTCTATTTTCCACTAGCCCTTTCATTACCACCATCCTGCCGTCTGACTCCACTGCAGAATACAACAGTTGGAAAGGGACATGCGGGGCCAGCCACGTGATTACCCCTCTTGCATAGGCTGAGTATGCTGCCCCTACTACGGTCCCTTTCCACTTCTTCCGTAGCACCTCCAATTTTTCCTTCGTTAAATGCGTTTTTTGTAATAAGGCTATGTCCACTTTCTGTCTACGCAGGTACATCATAACCTTGTTTCTTTTCAAATAGCTGTTGAGCCCCCTGACATTCCAAGTAACTATCTTAAGGTCTCCCATGTTTCGTATCGTTTTTACCGAGGTGTAGGCTCACACCCCAACTGCCCACACTCCCCAATTACAACAAACCACTGCACACCCCCAACTGGTCCATGGGGAGGGGGCATGCGCCTCTCTGCCTTTCCATGCGGTAGTTCTCCTTGTTTGCCAGTCTTGAGGGGGGAGAGGGTCCACAACCATTTGCCCCTAACTCTCAGCAATCACACTCCCCTTCGTACTTATTGGCTGATTTCCAGGACTTCGCAGGTGTGCAGGCAGCACTGCGCTACCCCATTTATGTCGTGTCCCTTCCGTGCACTGCGCCCAGGCCTGGTCGCCACCTTTTGCTACCTGTGTGCTTATGCAGGGTGTCTTATAATCCTAACATGCACCCGCTGTGGCGTGCTGTGCGTCTCGCGTCGTCCTTCTCATTGTCAGTGCTACCTTCTCAGCTGGCAGACCGCAAGCCCCGGTGCGCTGTCATAAGGGTACCTGCTGCCCATCTGTTAAATGGACTTTCCCTGTGTCCCAGTGTGCGTCCGCTGCACTGGGCTGTGCGTATCGCGGCGCCCTCGTTTCCAGTGCTACTGCCTCGGCTCGCAGTCCGCAAGCCTCAACACGCTGCTAAAGCAGCGGCTGTCCTCACCGTTGGTGTCGATCTGCATGCGCGTGTTCGCGCTCTTGTTCCTGGTTTGCGGGGCCACCCGGTGTCTCTCAGAAGTCCCGAGGGAGCCGGGGCCGCCGTTCCACACACTCGCGCACGGCTGCCCGCCTCCTCACACTTGCCAGCCGTGTCGCGTTTTATTCAGCGGTCTGCGCTCACTTCTGGGTGCCGCAGCCTCTGTCCTCATGTATATGCAGGCCAATGTAGATTTGCCATCATTCCACGGCTCGCATCCCCGTTTGTCCGCCGAGGTGTCTTGCCTCTTTCAGTTACCAGTTTTACTTCTGCATTGCACATCAGCGCGGGTCCCTTTGTTCTTCATACGCCGCCATATTGTTCTTGTTGTTGTCACCGCGGTTCGTGCAACAAAGTAGCAGATCTTCAGTCCGCCTGGATTCTTTTGCTCACGGGTGCTTTCTTATTGTTCCTGACGCTTTCATACATCCCTAGTGCTATTTTGATGTCACGATCCTCCGCCAGGCAGCTTGCGCGTCTTAGGATCTGTTGCGGGATCACGGAGCAGAGTAGAGATGCAGCCTACACCATTGCTGCCAAGCCACGCCCCCATCTACAATCTTTGATGCAAAATACCATGGGTGATGATGAGGATCCAGCTGGATTTATTCTTGAAATGCAATCAATCAATACCATTTTTCTATTTTATTGTTAAGAGGGGTGGCCGGAAATAGAGAGCATAATGATATGATATGTTATTTATAACGCGCTTAATAACCAGAGGTTTCTAACGCGGACCTGGGTATCGAAGCTGTGTTGCTCTGTGTCGTCTTGCTTCCAAGGCGAGCACGCTGCCCCTTAGCTATCCTCCCAAGACTGTAATAGTACAAAATTGCAAGAGAATTATGGAGCGGGAGAGGGAAACAGCACAAAGGCGTCAGGGGGATGAAGCAAAGTTGGTAGAGAAAGAATTGGCATAAGTGGCAGTTCAGGTGCCTGTGCCAACGCCAGTACAGGTGGAGGGAACAGAGAGTACGCTACAAGTTGTGAGTGCCACTATTGCAGCGCTCTGGCGAAAGACGGACAAGGACAGTGGGGAGTTGGGCAACAGTACTCCGCCCACAGTGGCAGCAAAGAGGGCCGCCGCGAGGGAGAGGGGGATTTCGAGGAGCATGAGGAGGGTTTGGACCCAGGGGAGGGGTTTGGACACTCTCAATATTGGAATTGTTTAAGGTGGGGGCATTTTGCAAGGGAATACAGGAGCAGGTCCGCGGTGGGGTACAATTATGGGCCGCAGCAGCAGGGCCAAGGGTCCCAAGGACCTCAAGTATTAGGGTTCCAGTAACAGGGTCAAGGGTACCAGAACTAGGAGTATCATTGGGGGCAATACCAAACTTATAATCATCAGACACACAGGTGAGGCCCCCGTTGCATCAACAATAGGGCAGTGTTCCCCCGGTACTTAGGGCACCAGGTGGTGGGGGCGGAGATAGGAAACAAGCCATTCATATTTATGGTGGATTCTGGTGCAACTAAATTGTGTATTTGTTAGGAAAGATTTCGTAATTGTAGGTAATTTTCCTTCCATGTCGCAACCCCTAAACTTTTTGCTGTTGTTTTTCACCTTGTCCCTTTGCCAGAGAAGTGCAGCCTTCTGCCGCACTCCTCTGGGCTTTCGCTCCTTTCTTACGGGGAAACTGACATGCCCTTAAGACAGTCAGTACCGGGAAACGCTGTTTTCCGTAGTTTCTTTTATCATGTTGCAGCTTTCGTGCAACATGACACAAGAGGGCACTGTAAGCTAAGTTACTGCTCTCTTGGGTCTCTAGCCTTCTACGGGCCCTAGATACTCTTTTAGGATTGTAACTGATCGGTGCAAGAGATTCACGGACGGGAATGGTGGCAGCGATCGTTTCTTGTGTTTTGAGCTCCTTTTGGCGTTTTAAGCGCTTTTCGCGCGCTTAACCCAAAAGGATCGCCTGACTCCCAAAATACCACGAGGCTCCTTTGTCCTGTCCGCTGACCGTCTTGCTCCCTTCACCTTCCCCAGGTCGAGCCGACCCGGGGCCTTCCTTATTTGGGCATGTACTTTCCCACGAAACACGGATGCTTTCGCGGGCTTCTACATGCCTGGTGTGTGCCTCCAGGATGTGGGCTGGGATGTCTGGTCCCAATACACATCCTGGGTGCCAGAGAGTCTAGAGTGGTGTGAATGCCTGGGACCACCGTGGTCCGTGATAGGTCCACGAATGGTGTGAGTGTTGATGAGCGGATCTCCCATTGGGTCCCCTCCTTTTTGGCGCGAAGGGAACCGTGGATAAGAGGGGGCTGGAAACACCACTACCATGTCGATCTCCTGAGTTCTCACGAACGAAGGAATACAGGATCCAAGTATCCTGCAACCAAGAGGCTGAACGAGGAATCGCTGGTGACCCGCTGAAGGACTGCTCCTCTGCACTGCTGTTGCCTTGTGAAACCCTTTTCACCTTTGATCGAACCAGAAGGCCTGTACTGGTACTTCGACCCTTGGAATAGCGGGGACAGCTATTCTCGGCATCTTCACCATCTCCTGCTAGTAAGCCTTCGGAAGCGTCTCTGGGCCATCCAGCAGACTGACCAGCCTACACAGGAGTCTTGCTCTGTAACCGCCGCCAGGTTGTGTAGTATTTCGAGTCCTTGTCACTCTCACACGATTCGTACACTTGGCGTTCCCAGGTCTGAAGTGAGTAGTGTACATTTGGCTCAGATACACACGGCCGCTCCGTTGCCCTGCTGTGATAACAAACTGTGTGGGTTCCTTCGTTTGGGACGTCTTTTACTCAACTCTGCTGCTGCAGACTCAACACGACGACGTGACGTCCCCTGCTCTTCCGAACCTGCCAGCGGCTGAAACTGACGCGGAGAAGCCTGGGTCTGCTTGCATCGGGGACCGGTGAGTAGCATAGCTAGGAACTGGTCGCCCTCCTGCAGGAGCCCATAGCTTTTCCCCCGCTGTGTCAAAACAGCACGGCTTTCCGTACTCGCGCTCTGCTTCTGCCCACAGTGGAGGCTGCGCTTGAGTCGCGGAACACTGTTCTTCTTCTTTTGTGCACTAAACTGAACTGCCTGATTTCCCTCGAAGAGACTCCCCTTTTGCCCGTTGGCACCAGCGTGTGCAGGTACCTTTGAGCACAAGGCTCCACTCTTCGTAGGGCTCGGACTTCCTTTTAGTTAGGTGCCTCTGAAGGCGGACTGGGTCTAAGGATTATTTCGCACTGCTTGTTTTCCTTCCCTTTTAGGTGGACTACACATTTCGTGCATCTAACGCTTGAGACTTGTTTGTATTTGTATATATATATTGTATTGGTATGGTATGTGTTGGTTTACTAGAGTTGTATTGTGATTTCTCGCTACGGTCATTGTTTTAAAGGCCTTGGAATAAATGTGTATATATTTTTAATATAACACCTGTTTGGAGTAATTTGTAAGTTTCCTTGCTTTGTGTGCTCATTGCGGGCTTTCAGTCACCCTCACCCCTCTTGAGACCTAGTCTTGACCGCCGCAATCGCTACCCTGATTGGTCTGGCTTGTCCAGAGGTTACCCTGTTCCAAGTAATTAGGTTGGCCTTCTGAACTTCTGCGCCGCCAGGACAGAGTTCAGAAATCCGTCTTAACAAATTGGTGTACAGCGGTGGGATACGACTGAAGGTATCCAGTGTTGCGCACGAACTAAGGCATTTCAAGTTATTCCTACCAGGACACGTAGTGAATTGTTGTAGTATAACTTTAAAAAGGCCATAGTCCTATCTAACAGTATGGAAACAAATACCTTGTTAACTTTAAATGCTTCCAAATCAGAAACATTGAAAAAGATGTGTGCGGAGAGAGGTGTTTCCTCTCAAGGCACGAAATTGGATATGATCCAAAGAATCGTGGCGTGGCAAGAAGCGCAGCTTGACGCTATAACTTCTGAGGACAGTGCGGAAGGAGGTGGGGCTGCTCTCACTGGTAGAACCGACAGTTCTGCCGCTGCACTGATCCACCGCGACCACGAGGACAGGGAGGATGAGATGTCTAATGTTTCCTCTGCCAGTGCTGATGGGGAGGCTATGCTTGAATTCAAGAAGCAAGAGCTGCGGTTTAGGCAGAAGGAGCTTGAATTCAGCATAGCCAAACTAAAAATCGAACAGGCATAAAAACAGAAAGACAGGGATCACCAGTTGGAACTGGCCAAGCTTCAGGTTGCAAATGGGTCCAAGGGTCCTGGACATGGGTCTGGGGCCTCCTCTCATCCACGGTTTCCGAAAGATCTGCTCAGTGTGTATGAGGAAAGGAATGACATTATGGACTGGCTGAATGCGTTTGAGTATGCATGCGAAGTTCAACAAGTTGACAATGCTGATAAGATTGCCTGGTTACTCAGCAGACTGCCCCATTCTGGCAGTAGTGCCATTATGGAAATGTCGAAGGCTGAGCGAGCTGATTTCGCAATGTTAAAGCAAACTCTCATTTTAAAGTTTGGGAAGACTACGGCCCAATATTTGAAACGATTCAGAGAGTATAAGAAAAAGGAAGGTGGTACCTGGGTATCTTATGTCACCGAATCCTTGAAAAACTTAACTGGCTGGGTCGAAGGTTATAAGGTTTCTACCTTCGAAGGCATGATAAATCTTGTCATGCTGGAACACATTTTTTGCATCTTCTTCCCCGGAGCTTAAGCAGCATTTGGCCGATTCGAAGGAGATAGATCCTAAGAAGCTGGCCATTGCAGCAGACTTATTGGTGTCACATCGAGTGTCCCATAAGGACAAAACTCATCCTGGTAAGCAGGAGGAAGGGAAAAAGTCCAAAGATAAGGAGGGTGGAGAATCTGATAAATCTTCTTCTCAAAAGGGCCACAAAAAGAAAAATAAGGGTAAGACACAAGAGAACTCACAGGGTAGTGGAGGTCAGCCTCCGAAACAGAACTCTGGTTACAATAAGCCTCCCTATGTAAACAGACCCAATGGATGTTGTTTTTCTTGTGGAGAAACTGACCACGTGAAGGGGGATCCCCGGTGTAAGGTTAGACCTTTGGGGGTCCACTCCGCTAATCTGGCCTTCTCCTCCTATGAGGAAGAAGAGATTACAGGAGCATCCTTCTCCTCAGACTCATTTCCCAGCGGGATAGAAGCTGAGGTAGTTTTAGTTTCCCTGGGAGCCTAAAGTCGCAGAGGCTTATGCTAGGATTCCAGATAATACCAAGCACTACTTTAAAGACAGTGTGCTGATCAATGGAGTAGATACTCCAGCTCTTAGGGATAGTGGGTGCAGTCGAACTGTAGTGGATTCTACCTTGGTAGACTCAGAGGAAGTTGCCATAGCTACTCTGATGCCCACTAAGTTGGCTGACGGCCCACTCCGTATGTTCCCAGTAATACCTGTAAATCTTACTTTAAATGGTACAGCAGTCAGGATTCCAGTGAGCATTCAGAGAAACGTCCCGGGAAAGGTCTTGTTAGGTAATGATCTCAGAGCTTTAGGGCTCGTAGGAGACACTGCCGAAAGACCCTACACACGGTCTCAAGCACGGGCAGCATTGGCCAAGACCAATACGCCGCCCCAGCCAAAGGGGAAACCCAAGGCGAAAGGAGTAAACAAGTCAAGACGAGGGAAAGAGAATATTCCCCCGAGCTCGCATACCACTGCGGTGGAGGAAGTTGGTCAATCGCCCGGGCCTGACGAGGAGGTGGCGATGCCTGAAGTATTTGACCCCAACGACCATCCTCAACTAAAAGACTTGTTAGTTGAAGGAGGTCCTGATAGGGACGAATTCAGTAAAGGCCAACGTGGGTGCCCATCTCTGGAAGGCCTAAGGAGACAGGCCTGCTCCCAGCTTGAGGGTGAACCTCCTGGGACGCATAGGATTTATTGGGAAGGTGGACTCCTGTATAGTGAGCCCACAGAGTCTACAGAAGGAGACCATAGGAGGTTGGTGGTTCCCCTTGCTGTTAGGCCCTTCCTCCTGCAGTTGGCGCATGAAGTGCCCCTTGCTGGTCACCTTGGTATTAAGAGGACCAAGCAAAGGTTATCCATGCACTTCTACTGGCCCAAGATGGGGGTGCAAGTAGAAAGTCACTGCAGGAGTTGTGCCTCCTGCCAGTTATCTGGTAAGGTTGGCTCGACAATCCAAGCTCCATTGGTACCACTCCCAGTTGTGGGGGTACCATTTGAAAGGGTAGGGATCGACATCGTTGGTCCCCTTGACCCACAAACATCCTCAGGCAATAGGTTTATCCTGGTGCTGGTCGACCATGCAACCAGATATCCTGAGGCCATCCCATTGAAAACTGTAACGGCCAAGTCAGTTGCAAAAGCTTTACTTGGCATATTTACTAGGGTTGGCTTCCTTAAAGAAGTTGTGTCGAATCGTGGCAGCAACTTTATGTCGAAGTATATGCAGGCTATGTGGAAAGAATGTGGGGTCACCTACAAGTTCTCTTCTGCATACCACCCCCAGACCAATGGTCTGGTGGAACGTTTCAACAGAACGTTAAAAAGCATGATTGGGGCTCTGGAAGAACCTCAGAGAAGAAAATGGGATCTTCTTTTACCATGCTTACTGTTTGCCTACCGAGAGTTACCACAGGAGGGTGTTGGCTTCAGCCCCTTCGAACTTCTGTTCGGTCATCCTGTACGGGGACCCTTAGCCATAGTCAAAGAAGGATGGGAGATGCCCACTCCCCCTGTTACTACCAACTTAGTTGATTATGTGCTAGGGCTCAGAAAACGGATGGTACTTCTGATGGGCTTGGCTAGTGATAAATTGAAGGCAGGACAAGCGCTGGTGAAACATTGGTACGACCAGAAAGCTTCCCTCATCAACTTTACACCTGGTCAGCAAGTCCTGATCATGAATCCCATAAGGCCTCGAGCTTTACAGGACAAATGGTCAGGCCCTTACACAGTGGTGGAGCCCCTGGGTGAGGTTAACTATTTAGTGGACCTTGGAAGGCCTGGACAGGCTCCAAAAGTGTTTCACGTGAATAGGCTGAAGGCTTTCGTCCCAAGAGTCGAAATCGCAGCACTGCTACTGGCTTCAGATGTTGAGGAAGAGGAGTCTGAACCTCTCCCCGGCCTGTTCCAAAGCGGTCCTTCAGATAGCTCCTTTGAGGGTGTCCGAGTGGCCCCTCACCTGACTTCTGATCAGCAGGCTGAGGTGAAAAGTTTGCTTAGGCAGTTTTCCCCCCTGTTTTCACAGTCGCCTGGTTTGACACCTTGGTGCAAACATAACATAGACACAGGAGACAGTGTACCTACCAAAAGTAGGGGATACAGGATGTCAGACAAAGTACGGTCTTATATTAAGACCGAGGTCAACAAGATGTTAGACCTTGGGGTGATTGAACCCTCTAGTAGTCCTTGGTCCAGCCCTGTGGTTTTGGTTCCAAAGGCAGGCACTTCTGAATTAAGGTTCTGCGTGGACTACAGGCCTCTGAATGCTGTCACCAAGACAGATGCACACCCCTTCCCTCGAACAGATGAGCTGGTGGATACTTTGTGTGCCTCCAAGTACCTCAGCATGTTTGACCTCACTGCTGGCTATTGGCAAATAGCTTTAGCAGAACATGCCAAGCAGAAGACAGCATTTTCTACTCCAGACGGCCTTTACCAATTCCGGGTAATGCTGTTCGGGTTGAAGAATGCACCTGCCACTTTCCAGAGGCTTGTGAATCATGTTTTGAATGGGTTGGACGAATTCTGTCTTGCATATCTGGACGATATAGCAGTTTTCAGTGCCACCTGGGAAGACCATGTGAAACACCTCGGGATTGTGCTCCAGGCTCTTCAGAAAGCACACTTGACCATAAAGGCTAGTAAATGCCAGATTGGGCAAGGCTCAGTGGTTTACCTTGGACATGAAGTAGGTGGAGGGAGGATACAGCCTCTTCCCAGTAAAGTACAAGCAGTACAAGACTGGCCTACCCCCACTACACAAACCCAAGTGAGAGCCTTCTTAGGACTCACGGGGTATTACCGCAATTTCGTGGCAGACTATGGCACCATAGCTGCCCCTCTGACTGCCCTCACAACTCCGAAGAAACCCAAGAAGGTAACTTGGACCGACGAGTGTGAGGAGGCCTTCAATGGCTTAAAAGACTCCTTGTGCCAGGCCCCTGTCCTCAGGGCCCCTGATTATCAAAGACCTTTTATCGTGCAGACGGACGCCTCTGACACTGGGATAGGAGCTGTACTATCACAAGTAGATGAGAAGGGTAAGGAACACCCTATTGGTTTTATTAGTCACCAGCTTAAGGACAGAGAGCTCAGATGGTCCACGGTAGAGAAAGAATGTTTCTCTGTTGTGTGGGCCCTAAGGAAGCTGAGGCCCTACCTCTATGGGACCCACTTCACTGTGCAAACTGACCATAAACCCTTAAAGTGGCTAATGAACATGAAGGGGGAGAATCCAAAGTTGCTTAGGTGGTCCATAAGTCTACAAGGCTTCGACTTCACTATTGAGCATAGGCCAGGTGTCCAACATAGCAATGCTGATGGGTTGTCCAGAATTTTTAACCGACCTGAACAAGAGACTCATCCAGGGGTGGATTAGTTCCCCCTGTCCATAGTCTGGGAGGGGCGAGTGTTGGGAAAGATTTCGTAATTGTAGGTAATTTTCCTTCCATGTGGCAACCCCTAAACTTTTTACTGTTGTTTTTCACCTTGTTCTCGACTTTGCCAGAGAAGTGCAGCCTTCTGCCGCACTCCTCTGGGCTTTCGCTCCTTTCTTACGGGGAAACTGACATGCCCTTAAGACAGTCAGTACCGGGAAACGCTGTTTTCCGTAGTTTCTTTTATCATGTTGCGGCTTTCGTGCAACATGACACAAGAGGGCACTGTAAGCTAAGTTACTGCTCTCTTGGGTCTCTAGCCTTCTACGGGCCCTAGATACTCTTTTAGGATTGTTACTGATCGGTGCAAGAGATTCACGGACGGGAATGGTGGCAGCGATCGTTTCTTGTGTTTTGAGCTCCTTTTGGTGTTTTAAGCGCGTTTCTCGCGCTTAACCCAAAATGGTGGCCTGGCTCCCAAAATGGCCAGACCTCGAGGCTCCTTTGTCCTGTCCGCTGACCGTCTTGCTCCCTTCACCTTCCCCATGTCGAGCCGACCCGGGGCCTTCCTTATTTGGGCATGTACTTCCCCGGGAAACACGGATGCTTTCGCGGGCTTCTACATGCCTGGTGTGTGCCTCCAGGATGTGGGCTGGGATGTCTGGTCCCAATACACATCCTGGGTGCCAGAGAGTCTAGGGTGGTGTGAATGCCTGGGACCACCGTGGTCCGTGATAGGTCCACAAATGGTGTGAGTGTTGATGAGCGGATCTCCCATTGGGTCCCCTCCGTTTTGGCGCGAAGGGAACCGTGGATAAGAGAGTGCTGGAAACACCACTACCATGTCGATCTCCTGAGTTCTCACGAACGAAGGAATACAGGAGCCAAGTATCCTGCAACCAAGAGGCTGAACCGAGGAGTCGCTGGTGACCCGCTGAAGGACTGCTCCTCTGCACTGCTGTCGCCTTGTGAAACCCTTTTCACCTTTGATCGAACCAGAAGGCCTGTACTGGTACTTCGACCCTTGGAATAGCGGGGACAGCTATTCTCGGCATCTTCACCATCTCCTGCTAGTAAGCCTTCGGAAGCGTCTCTGGCCCATCCAGCAGACTGACCAGCCTACACAGGAGTCTTGCTCTGTAACCGCCGCCAGGTTGTGTAGTATTTCGAGTCCTTGTCACTCTCACACGATTCGTACACTTGGCGTTCCCAGGTCTGAATTGAGTAGTGTACATTTGGCTCAGATACACACAGCCGCTCCGTTGCCCTGCTGTGGTAACAAACTGTGCGGGTTCCTTCGTTTGGGACGTCTTTTACTCAACTCTGCTGCTGCAGACTCAACACGACGACGAGACGTCCCCTGGTCTTCCGAACCTGCCAGCGGCTGAAACTGACGCGGAGAAGCCTGGGTCTGCTTGCATCGGGGACCCGTGAGTAGCATAGCTAGGAACTGGTCGCCCTCCTGCAGGAGCCCATAGCTTTTTCCCCGCTGTGTCAAAACAGCACGCCTTTCTGTACTCGCGCTCTGCTTCTGCCCACAGTGGAGGCTGCGCTTAAGTCGCGGAACACTGTTCTTCTTCATTTCTGCACTAAACTGAACTGCCTGATTTCCCTCGAAGAGACTCCCCTTTTGCCCGTTGGCACCAGCATGTGCAGGTACCTTTGAGCACAAGGCTCCACTCTTCGTAGGGCTCGGACTTCCTTTTAGTTAGGTGCCTCTGAAGGCGGACTGGGTCTAAGCATTATTTCGCACTGCCTGTTTTCCTTCCCTTTTAGGTGGACTACACATTTCGTGCATCTAACGCTTGAGACTTGTTTGTATTTGTATATATATTGTATTGGTATGGTATGTGTTGGTTTACTAGAGTTGTATTGTGATTTCTCGCTACGGTCATTGTTTTAAAGGCCTTGGAATAAATGTGTATATATTTTTAATATAACACCTGTTTGGAGTAATTTGTAAGTGTCCTTGCTTTGTGTGCTCATTGCAGGCTTTCAGTCACCCTCACCCCTCTTGAGACCTAGTCTTGACCGCTACCCTGATTGGTCTGGCTTGTCCAGAGGTTACCCTGTTCCAAGTAATTAGGTTGGCCTTGTGAACTTCTGCGCCGCCAGGACAGAGTTCAGAAATCCGTCTTAACAGTGTTATGGAAGGCAACACAATCCGGAAAATACCTTGACATGCAGGGGTTCTCTGGGGCTATTTCCAAGGTTCCATACACTGAGGAGTTGGACGTAAAGGTGGGAGGGAAGATAGTTCAGGCGCCCCTAATATATTCCGAGAGTTCTCCAGTCATTTTATTGGGTAGGGACCTGCTCATCAAGTTAAATATGACCATTTCCTTCACAGACCTCACAGACCATGGACTAATGTGTTCCACACCTGGGATATGTGCTATAAGGATGATGATTGTTATTCACACAATGACAAGAGAAGTGGTGGTCCATGGGATTCTCCAGCATTGGATCTTTCATAGATTCACATGCTTGAATAGTCCCTGTCATCAGACTGGGAATCCTCAGTGATTTAATTAATATTAAACATTTTTAAATATATCCATTATTTCCATAGAAATATGAGTGTAAATAGCCCTTTATGGTCTATGAGCCATCCACTTGTGTAGTCCCTCCACCTCACTTTGGTCCTTTTTGGCCCTAACCAATGAGGTCGCAGGGTTTAAGCTCCACCCCAGGCAGCCATCTTCAGATTTTTCACTGCAGTCTAACAGACAGAGGGAATCCTCCAGTTCTCTTGAGCTTTTCGTATATTTTTTCCTGTTAGGTATATTTGTTTTACATAAATTATATCTTTTTGAGATCTTCTGTTCAAGAGCTTTCTGCTCTGTGTTTCTGGGCTCAGAAAACACTTTATTTCATCAAAACATCGTCAAGTGAAATCCTCTCCAGAACATGGCTGAACTTCCAACTGCCAAGAAGCCTTCCCTATTCAGGGACTGCACGAGGTGCATGAAGAAACTTGTCTACATGAAGGATCCTCATGAACAATGCATCTACTGTTTATATCCTCATGATATAAATAAATGTGACATTTGCAGGACTTTTTCCAACAAGACCCTGCAGGATGACACAAAAGACTTCTCCATTTAGAAATACCCCCTTTCAAATCTGGGAATCACAAAAAAACTGCACCCTGAAGAAAAAACCACCTCCAAAGGGAAGTAGGCGTTTTAAAAAAACCCAGGGGGGGCAATCGTCAACGGATAAGCTGTCTACGAGCGGTCATAGTAATAGAGGCCCATTGGGGACCAAGCCGTCGACGAAACCCGTAGCGTCCACGACACTTCGTCATCGATGACCAAAGCCTTGTCTAAATCAGCCTCCACAAAACATTTGTCGACGAAGGAGTCCCATCACTCGTCCACGAATCTATCGTCCATGAAGATCCCGTAAACGGATAAACACATTCACCCGTCGACGAAGCCACCGTCGAAGTAATCATCGTTCACGAAACCACCGTTGACGACAAGGTCAATTCCTTCATCCATGGAGAAACTAAAACCCAAAACAGACGCCACTGTTACACCATCCAATGAAAAAACAGTGCTCCCTTTATCAGATGAACTGATAGGATCACAACTTTCTCCTTTGGGACAGATGACAGAACTCCCAGACATCATTCTTCAGGAGGAGTTTTCAGACACAGAATTTGTTGGCGGGCAACCTTGCCTCACCCACAAGGAACATAGTCCTCCGTGACAACCAACTGTGGGGGAACCTGCCGATCCTTACGATCCCGAGTCGATGCAAAGAATCATTGAAGAATTCAACAGACGTCAGGCGGAAAAGAATAAGTCATCCATACCAAAAGAGGTAACACCTCTTCAGAGCATCTCACTTCGGCAGAACACACCTACAGAGTCTCCTTCCATGAGCAGGACACTAAAAAGGGCACATTCACCTGAGCCTCCTCGCAGATTGAGAAGCAGAATGCTCAGTGCTTCACAGACAAGGGTCCCGTCTCCTAGATTATCGCCTAGGCCAAGGTCACCTGTTCGAGACCCTACTATTGTGCCTTCAGCTGCATCGGTCTCAGACTGGCAAGAGGATCCTTTCCGAGAATTTTCTGACCCCGAGGAAGGGGAGATTACTCATGAGCCTGACACTCAGAGCGAACCGGATGATTGCATAGTTGAAAAACCCTGTAAGAAAGACTCTCCCGGAGATTCTTCACCACCAGACGATTTGGTATCTTTCCATACCATTATTGGCAAAGCTGCAGGCTTGTTCAAGCTTCAAGTCACATCTGCAGAGAAAAAGTCAGTGCTTTATGAGCACAGGGATAAACACAGGACAGTCATGACATTCCTCTTCTTGATACCATATGGGAATCTGGGTCAAATATATTGGCTACGCCTTTATCTACTCCCGCTCTGCTTTAATACAAAGCTCCAGATAACAGTGACACTTTGTCTAAGGGGGCACACCAAGCCAGATTCTGTCATCATGGTGGCAGTGAGAAAAAAGTTGGCCAATCCTGCATCGCCCTTTTCAGCACCTCCTGACAAGGAAGGACGTAAGTTAGAGGCCATGGGCAGGAAGGTATCTTCGTAAGCCTCTCTCACCATCAGAGCAGGTAATGCCCTAGCCATGACATTGCATTTTGACCGCAAGCTATAGTTGCGTATGTCTAAACTGACCAGACATTTACCAGCAGATCTCCAGGAAGAAGCCAGATCAATCATAGCAGACGGGGAAGCTGGCCCCGGAGCATATGATTGACGCAGCAGTGGACGTGGCGGAATCAGGTTTCAGACAAATGGCTCACGGAACGGTACTGAGGAAACAGGCCTGGATGAAAGCTACAAATTTCAGACCGGAGGTCCAAGCTCAAATATTGGACATGCCCTTCGATGGGCAAGACTTATTTGGTAAAAAGATTGATGACCACCTCAAAGGAATTAAGACGGACACAGCTCGTGCCATCAACTCCCTTAAAGATAAGGACAAAGATCGGACATCTTTTCGTTCTTTTCGAGGCTCATCCTCCAAATTCAGAGGTTTAAATCATCCCTCCTATGGTAAAAAAACACAGGGAAACATCTACCAAGACAACAGATGCCACCAAACCTCTAGCAGGTACTCCCAGAGGGGAGGGCGTGGCTCTACCCAGGGCAAGACCCAGGGCAAGCAAAATTGACAACTCATACCTTTCCCCTCAACGTCACACCCCGGTGGGGGGAAGAGTAATCCGATTTCTCCATCGTTGGTAGTCAATAACATCGGACAAGTGGGTGTTGCAGGTGATCCGAAAGGATCACACTATAGAATTTCTAGATCTACCTCCATCCCTTGCTCCCACACCTCGCAAGGTACATCTTTTAAGACATGTCATGTCCGAGATTCAAAAACTGCTCCTAAAAGCAGCTATCAAACCAGTCCAAGACCAACAGAAGGGAAGAGGTTTTTACTCCCGATTCTTCCTGATCAAGAAGAAAAACGATCAGTGGAGACCAATACTGGATCTAAGAGCGTTCAACAAGTTCATCAATCGCATCAAATTAAAGATGATATCCCTGCAAAGCGTCTTACCTTGGCTAAACCAGCACGACTTCCTGGCCACTCTAGATTTGGAAGACGCCTACTTCCACATTCCCATTTCCTGCCCACAGACAGTTCCTCAGGTTCGCAATAGGGGAGTTACACTTTCAATTCTGTGTTCTCCCGTTCGGCCTAAAGTCGACTCCAAGAGTTTTTACCAATTACCTTGCACCGGTAGCGGCAAAACTCAGGAGGACAGAAACAGAAGTCTTCCCATATTTGGACGACTGGTTGATAAGGGCAAGCTCATACAAACTTGCACGCTTGGCAGTTTCGAGAACAATATAACTCTTAAAAGGGTTAGGTTTCTCCATCAACGAAACAAAATCTTGCCCAGTGCCCAGCAAAACAGTTCTCTTCCTGGGTGTGGACCTCGACACCTACATCCCCAGGGTAAGACCCTTGGCGGACCGAATAACAGCTATTTGCCACTTGACCTCATGGTTCCTAAACAGAGCGCAACCAATGTACGCTCTTACAAATCTCTCCTGGGCATGATGTCCTCATGTATATTCCTCATACCAAATTGCAGGCTTCACATGAGACTAATCCAGGAGGCCCTGGACCACCAATGGAAACAGACACTCGGCTCATGGGAGGATACAGTCCAACTACTGCAAACATTACTCAAAGCACTTAGATGGTGCAACTCACCTCAAATCCTGTCACAGGGAATGCCCTTTCAGGCACCAACATCTACCCTTCTCCTCAGGACAGATGCATCTCTGTCCGGCTGGGGGGCCCATCTAGAGGACCTTCAAACCAAGGGCACATGGTCCGCTCAGGAATCTCAACTGCACATCAATGTCTTACAACTCAGGGCCAGGTGGTTACCATCCAGACAGACAATACGACCTCCATGCATTACACGAACAAACAAGGAGGCACCAAGTCAGAAATCTTGTCACAAGAAGCTCAACTCCTATGGGCATGGGCACTGCACCACAGAGTACAAATCAAAGCGGAACATCTCCCCGGAGTGGACAACGTCCTAGCGGACAAACTAAGCAGAGAGCTCACGACTTCTCACGTGTGGGAACTAGACGAGAAAGAAGTCCAACAAATATTTTCTAAATGGGGTCATCTGCAGATCGACCTGTTCGCCACCAAAGCCATCAAGAAATTCCTCAAATTCGCCTCGAGGTACCCAGAACATCGGTCAGTAGGAGATGCGTTCTCGGTGGATTGGACAGGGAAATTCCTTTATGCCTTTCTCCCCATCCCTCTCATATCGAGAGTGCTATGCAGACTGAAAGAACAGAATTGTTCAATGATCCTGATAGCTCCGGATTGGGCCCGGCAGATCTAGTACTCAACTCTACAACACCTCTCCCGTTGGCCCCCGATTCACCTCAAAGCTCATCAGGAGCTTTTGACGCAGCAGAACCGTAAGGTCCTCCACCACGATCCAGCGAGCCCATCTCTCAAGGCCTGGTTCCTGAGCAGCTAAAATGTATGAATCTAGATCTCCCTGCAGATTACTGGGATATTATCAAGGCATCTAGAGCTCCTTCAACTCGAATTACCTATACCTGAAAATTGACTCGTTTCTCCAAGTGGTTCGAAGCATCTTCGGTGAACCCTTTCACAGCAGTGGTTGAGCAAGTGCTACACTACTTACTGTACTTGGCCAAAGCATGATTATCTATTTCCTCTATCAAGGTTCATCTATCGGCCATAGCGGCATATACAACAAACCCAGATAAACAGTCATTGCTCACTCTACCAGCTGTTAAGATCTTCCTTAAAGGGCGTATGTGTACTTTCCCTCCTACGCCAACATCGGTGCCAACCCGGAGCCTAAACACAGTACTGACGGCTCTAATGGAACCACCTTACGAGCCTATTCATAGATGCGACATGAAATTCTTATTGTGGAAAACAGCTTTCTTGATCGCCATCACATCTTCCAGGAGGATCAGTGAGTTACAAGCTTTATCTTGAGAACCTTCTTTCACCTTGTTCCACAAAGACCTAGTCATTCTGAGAACCCATCCAAAATTCCTTCCCAAAGTTTTGTCGGAGATGACTCTCATGGAGCGCTTTGTCCTCTCTACTTTCTTACAGAATCACACATCTGATGCAGAAAGATGTATGCACTCTTTAGATGTGGCGGGAGTCCTAAAGTTGTATCTACAAAGAACTAAGGAGTTTCGCTCCTCCAACAGATTGTTCATTGCTTTCTCTGGACGCACTAAAGGTCAACATATTTCAAAACAAAGGTTGGCACGTTGGGTTGCTCAATGTATCACCCAATCCAAAGGCGACCCCCTCATCAGACTTCCTTTGGCGCACTCCACCAGAGGGAGGGCAGCTTCAGTGGCTTTTCACACAGGGCATTTCAAAGCCGCTATCTGGAGCATTCTGCACACGTTCGCCAAGCACTACTGCCTGACAGAAGATACCAACAAACAATCTGCAGTTGGCCAGGCAGTGCTCCGCCATCTCTTTGCATAAGGTAGGATCAGCCTTCCTCCTACCTTTCCTGGATATGTAACCTTGGTGTTGCTGTAGGCAAAGGCTTGCATACGTTTTCTGCATATCTATGTTTCTGATGTTTGTTAATCTGCTTAGAATCACATGCTGTGCATAGGTCCGACATCCAGTGGTCACTGCGGAGTATTGCATTTTGTTTTTCGTAGTCGAAAAGGGGACGTCGACAAGGCGTGTCTGTAACACTATCCCTATAGTGACGTGCGTTGTACCCACAATCCCTCACGCGTCGAGGTCCCTCAGATTGTTTTTTTCCGCCCAGTTTCTGGTCGCCTTTCGCGGAGCTCCTAGAGAGACATTGCTATACTTACCACGGACCTCGGTCCTTTTGTCATAACTTAATATACTGGTAACGATCCCTCCCCCTCGACGTTAGCTCAGCATCCATCATACTGTAGTCTCTATGGTTCAAAATCTGAAGATGGCTGCCTGGGGTGGAGCTTAAACCTTGCCACCCATTGGTTAGGGCCATAAAGGACCAAAGTGAGTTGGAGGGACTACACAAGTGTATGGCTCATAGACCATGATGGGCTATTTACACTCATATTTCTATCGAAATAATGGATATATTTAAACATTTTTAATATTGTTTAAATCACTGAGGATTCCCAGATTGACGACGGGGAATATTCAAGCATGTGAATCTATGAAAGAAACCAATGCTGGAGAAATAGTTACAGGTAAGTAACTAAGACATCCTGTATACTCGGACATGTTTATCTATGGCATTATGGTACTGGTAAAGGTGGTGCCTCTGATTGTCAAGCAATGTTGGCGAGTGCCTGTGGATTTCATTTTCCATCCAGTTGTGTCGCCCGAGGTGTTGGCAGGAACGATACTATCGCTGGACCTGCAGGGGTTGGTAGTATCAGACAGGAGGATTGTCCTATATGGGATGGATAGGGACTGGTGCGAGTGGCGCACATTGCTCTGTGTAGACCCAACAGTGCAGCTAAAGGAGGGGACGGAAGATATGAATTGTTTGTGAATAACGACAAAGGGGGAAATAATACTGGAACATTGCATTCCTTAATGGTACAGCACGGTAGAGTGCAGTGTACCTTACTCCATCCCAATTTTTCAAAGAAGATTTACGGCACCCCTCCCCCCCAATTGTGGACTACGAATCCACATGATGTAGGGTTGTTGAAAGATGTAACACCTGTGTGAATAACCCTAAAACAAGGTGCAATGCTGCCCCGGGTCAGACAGTATCCACTGTCAAGACAGGCAGAGGAAGGCATTGGCTAGAGAGAGGAAGAGGAGCCCTGCAGCACCCACGTGATAGAAGACTGGGCTGGGACTAATAAACTGCGTTCTCATATGTATAAAGGCAACACTTATATAGGGTCCATCCAATTAGCCGCGTGGGTTGTCACCATACATATTGCGTCATTATGACGATGTTTTTGCCTTAAATGTTTCTGCTTGTACCTCTTTTTAGAATAACGTTCTTGGCAGCAGAGTTCTTTGCTGTTGGCAGCAGAGTTCTTTGCTGTTGCTCTCATCTGCACATGAGATTAAACTGGTTATCCTTACTAAGATCGACTTGGGCCTTCCTTCCCTAGTGGGTTGTATTTTCTCTGGTGTGAGCATTCAGGGGCTTGCTTTCAGGAGTATTGCCGTCTCTAATCTCGCAATATCAGTCTGGGTTCATCCAGGGGTGGCCTACTTTTGATAACATAACAAGGGTCCTGCACATTATTGACAGAGCTATGAAGGGGGGAGAATTAATCTCCTACATGTTTGTTAACGATTGACGCCAAAAAAGTGTTCCACTGTGTAAACTGGGGCTTTATGACTCAAACGTTAAGCCGTGTGGGAACAAATTCTCTGAGGACGGCCCAGGCAAACTATCAGTCCCCCAAGGCAAGGGTCAAAGTGAATGGTGGGCTGACTAACCCGTTTGCAATTTGCCGGGCAACTAAGCAGGGTTGTGTCCCTTTTCCCTCCGGCTTTTTGCATTAGTGATGGACCAGTTTGCACACCAAATAAGGGAAAATGTGAATTTGCATGGGGTCAGGTGGGCAAACTAGCTCCAGAAAATGGGAATGTTCGCTAATGACGTAGTTCTTATGGGTACCAAGCCGGAGCTCTCACTTCAGGCAAAATGGAAGAAATAGGGGATATTTCCAAATTTTCTGGATTTAAGATAAACTACTTAAAGTCTGAAATACTTAACTTGTCAGTGGGAAAGGAAGAATGTGAGCGAATGGTAGCTACTTCCCCGTTCAGATGGGTGGAAGGTCCGGTCACGTACCTGGCAATCAATGTGACATCAACCATAAGTCTAATAGTCAGGGCAAACTACCCTCCTCTGGTGCGACAAATCAAAGCTTATCTGACACGGTGGAAGGGGCTGTTTGTTTCATGGTTAGGAAGGATAGCTATTGTGAAGATGAATATTCTTCCTCATCTGATCTATCTGTTTCAGGCAATTCCTCTGACAATGCCGGAGAGGACACTGTGTGCCGGGGGGTTCATTAGGATATAATGGGCTTCATCTGGAATGGGAAACTACACAGAATAGGGAAGATGATTTTATTTAGAAGTAAACTGAGAGGGGGAGTTGGCTGTATTGATGTGGTGAAATATTATCAGGAGACACAAGTGAGAGCCTTATCGGAATGGGGGAGGGAGGATAACCGAAAGAATTGTGTGGTCATGGAGCAGGCAGTTGCGGGAGAATATCTTTGGCAGATTCCCTGGATGAGAAGGGAAGATAGACCAAGAGGGCTCACGGAGAACCCGATAACGAAAAAACACTCTAGGAATCTGGGACCAGCTGAATTGGAGGCTTCGTCTGGGCACCAATTTGCGAAACCAAAATCTGGTACTGCAAACAAGATAAGAATAAGACCAACAGTCACAATTCAAATATTAACAACAGTTTTTTCGCCATAGAGAAGTGAGCCCTTTGTTACAGATTCTCTTTGGCTTTTATATATAGGTTTTGCTGAGCTTTTTATTTCCTAGACTGTTAATTGTTTCCTGTAAAGTATAGATTTACTGCAAAGTCATTCAAAAAACATGCATCACTCATTTGCATTTGTAATTACAATCTCTAACTTTTTCAGAGTTCAGGCTGTTCCCAGCACCAAGACACGTTCTCACCTGCCTAATATATGTTTGTCCGACTAAAGGTCACTCTGCATTTGTAGTTTATTTAGCATACCCCTTCCTGGAATGTACGGAACGTCTCCTGCGTCGTTATTCATTGGTACATAAATCTTGAACCCACACAATTAACAGAGGCAGATGAGGAAGGCATATATGATCTCCTGTCCCACTGGGGCCTGACTGTTCAAGGTCCAAGGCTGAACAAATACTGAGTCCGGCATTTTGCATGCACCACAGCATTCTGATGCCGCAAACATATTTAGTTTCAAGGAGGAAAAATTGGAGTCACTAAATGGAGTCTGATTGTGTACGAAATGGGGCTTAGGCTAACCAAAATGGATGCAGTTTCACAGGGCATCTCTTTGAAGCTGCACGTTTCAAGCTCTTCTCAAAGTATTGCAGGGAGTATGAGTTGGGAAAAGAGGAGTTTCATGCCGACCTGCAGATAAAGCTTTGGGTTAGTACCCCAACAATAATGGAAGAGGCCACAAGAGACACGGAAGAGCGGGAAAGGCTTCTCTCATTCAGTGAAAATAACAGGGGGCTAATCATAGCCATCTACAAGATCCTTTTAGAACAAGGGGTGCAGGAGCATTTGGAGGTGAGGGGTAAATGGGAGGCAGGCCTGGGGAGAGTGTCCACGAACAGGGTGTGGGGACAGGCTCTGAAGGGGTGGTTTGGTCCATGTTCCTTAGCGCAGCATCAGGAACTACAATACAAGATGTTACATAGATGGCATTATACTCCGAAGCGGCTTCACAAAATGTACACCTCTTATTCCTGGCTCTGTTGGAGGCAATGCAGGGAGGAGGGAATGAAGGAGCATGTTTGGTGGGGTTGCCTACAGCACCAGCACTTCTGACAAGAGGTGAAGTCGAGAGTTGCCCAGATGTTGGGGTTTGACCTAGAACTGGATGGAGCTTTTGCGCTCCTGAACATACCGACGGAGGGGGAACTTTGATTAGGGGATAGAATAGGAACACTGTACAAACAGAGTGCCTGGCGCTGTATAGTGAAGCAGTAGAGGCAATGGTACTATGTAATTTGGGACACTATTGTCAGTCTAGAAAAATGGATACCTCTACTGTGTGACCGCAAACGTATTTTGGTGGCCGTGGGCCAACCGTCTCATGCACGATAAGACAGAATATAGGTTTTCGAGTTTGCCAGTGAACAACCATTTTGATGTAACAAGAATCGCCATTTTGTTTTCTAACCCTTGCTCAATGCTTTCTGTTCCTATTGTTTCGCAGTATATTTTCTGCTTACACTGCTCGACTGTAAAACATTGTTGTCTGCACTTAAAAAGGACAAGGCCGCAGGGCCGCGAGGATAACAAGAGTTCGTTGAAACACAACGTAGGCAGCGCCAGGAAGAATGCCCGGCTCCCTCCCGAATGTAGCCTTGAAGCAGAGCTGCAGGGCATTTAATCATTTCGCAGCTGCCAGCCAGTCTCGTTATATGGTAGAATATGTTAGAATAATATAGCTAAAGGCTTGAATTATGCTTTTCTTACGGCCCCGTTAGAACGTGTCGGCTCCCAGGACACAAATAGCTCCTCATAGATAGCAAGGTCTGGAATGCAACTCTCCCCCGTATGTAGCTCGCTTCCAAGATCAGCATTGAAACGCCAATGGTAATAGTTTGATGTAAGATGAGGAGTTTCAGCCAAGTTTGATCACCCTTTCTTACTTACGCTCTGAAAGACTATACCTGTTTGTAGATCATGAAAAGACTAAGGATATTTGGCATTCTTCTGGAGGAGGAAGACTAAAACATAGACATACAGTATATGGATACTGAAATATCTAAACTAGAGTGGGGGGGCGGGTAGCTGTGTTGGGAGGGTTGGTACAGTTACTGTTGATCAATTGTTTGTAGGAACTCCCATTGGAGACGAGTTGTTAGATTGCCTACATTACTGAAGTTGCTTTTGACTTTATATGCAAATAAAAATGTGTTTGAAAAAAAAAGCACAGGATAATACAGTGATACAATTGGAATACTATAGCAGGAAGAATACCTGAGGATGTGATGGCTCCACAGAGGGACCAAGAGCTGATCACCATACACTGACACAAAGCTTGCGTGAACCGGCGTATACAAGCTATCAGGTCAAAGTGAAGCAAAGGGCTGAAGAGTGCTTGTAGAGCAGCGTAGCACTACCTTTGTAAGAATATAAAATGCACTAGTAGATACAATTTCAAAATTGCGTAATTTCACGTTCCACAAATACTATACTTCAGCCACAACACACGCTTCAAAATAACAGGCACGCAAATGTAGGGCCCAGTGGCAACAGCTATTTAAATATACTGTCGAAAACAAGCCTGCAAACGAGATGCACTAACACAACACAGAGCATACGGTCACGTACGGTCGCTCCAAGTCTTGACACCTGACGATGTGGCAGGTATTGATGCTACTATTAGTCTATATAAAGAAAAAAAGGCAAACATGTAGGTAACTCTAAACCTATCTATTTTTAAATTATGACAGAGTTGATCTCATAATTATATACACAGTTTTATTATAAAATGCATGTATTAAAACGGGTATTGCACAAAATGTAACACCTCATAAAACCCACAACGTAAAACAACATACATCATACAATTTGAAACAGCAAGTATATTCACATTTATAATCCAGCCCATACACGGACCTCAGTATAAATCTGAAATGGTACAAGTTATGCGGTAATATAATCAGCCCAACATGTTTCTGTCCCCACACCACAATTACTGGGACACTCTTCAGGGGATAAACAGCCACAGTTTCTGAGAAATTTGACAGGTGAGTCAATTGGTCTCCACAGCGGAGCAACCATACCATGTACTTCATTCCAACTGTTGATGCTCCTATATGATAGGAGATTCTCAGTGTGATTTGCCGTCTGCAGTTTGGGAAGGACCCAGGTGAGGACGGTTATACGTCAGGATTCGTTGGAGTTACTGTTTTCTTTCTCGGTTCGTTGAACCTGTTCAGTTTGTTTGTGGCGATGTCTTTTTCATCTTCGACCCCGCGTCCGGGCTTCAAGAACTGCGGGGACTGTGGGTCCAAGATGTCGGTCACGGACTCGCACGACGCCTGCCTCTGGTTCCTCGGGGAGGCCCACGATACGGACGACTGTGTCGACTGCCAGTCGCTCACTGTGAAGGTCTTGCGAGAACGCAAGAAGAAACTGTCGGTAGGTCGGGTGTCTAAGCCCCGGAAGACGAGGTCTGTGGGGCTTTCTACCGATGACTCGAGGGGTGACTCTCCGCGTCGTCGTCGGAAGTCCGGTGGGTCTCCTTCCAGGAGTCGGTCTCGCCACTCCTCCGCCTCTTCTAGGCATTCCAGGAAGCGCTGGCATAGGTCGCCTTCCCCGTCCTCTTCCGAGGACTCCGCCCGTCGGCGGGTCGCTTATCCCTCCATGCAAGCGACACCGGAGGAATGGGCCTCCTTCGGGAAGCAGATGCTAGCGATTCTGGAATCGCAGGGCACCAGTCCGTCTGCGCCTCCGAGTGGGGTCGGTCGGCACCGGTCGAGAAACACCGCCCGTACGCCTTCGGGCTCGGGTGGTCGGCACGGCTCGCGGGAGAGGTCCCGCTCGGACAAGGGTAGCCGTTCTCGCCATGCCCGTTCCAGGTCCCGGTCCTCGACGTGCTCGAGACCGAAGACGTCGACGCCTGTGGCGCCGAGGTCGTCGACGATTACTCTCGAGGTTCCGTCTTCGAGGGGGTCGTCAACGCCGTCAGCGCCCAGGCTGTCGAGAGACACGCTCGGAGCTCCGGCTTCGAGGACTGAGTCGACGCCGCCGATGCTGGAGGCGTTGCAGCTGACGTTGACGCCGATTCGCTCGACGTTGGCGCCTTTTCTGTCGACGCCGGCGCCGACTCGCTCAGCGCCCTCGACGCCTTTTCTGTCGATGCCGGCGCCAACTCGCTCGGCGCCCTCAACGCCTTTCGGGGCTATGGCTATGGCTAAGGTCCGCCACTGCTTTGGTCCGCAGAGGTCTTCCTCTCCCCGCCTGGAGTACATTTCAGAGGGTGATGAAGGCTCTGATGGCGGTCTGGTTCCGGTTACAGTTCCGGATGAACTTATCTCGGGCTATAGTCAGTTTGATGACCTGAGGCAGTCACTGCATGATGCCAGTGGATTGGACACCTCTCCGGAGGTGGAGTTTTGTCGGCCGGAGCATGGCACTCATGCCGATTCGTCATATCGGCGCCTTATGTCTCGGGTTACCGAGTACTTGGGTTGGTCGGCTCCCCCAGGGGAGTTCGTTCAGGATGATCTCACGGACATCCTTGATCTCGGTCCACCCACTGACCCGGTTTTGCCTTTTCATATGTCTTTGCAGAGAAGGGTGGCGGCGGCTTGGACTGCTCCGGAGAGTCTCCCGTCAGTGGGCAAGTCTTTGTCGCGAAAATACCATCCAGCCAGTAGCGACCCCTGCTACTTGTCTAGGCACCCCACCCCGGAGAGTTTGGTGGTGCAGGTGGATACGGCCCCGGCAAAGCAGGCGTCGTATCCTACCATCCCTCCGGATAGGGACGACAAACGTTTTGACGGCTGGGCGAAGAAAGTGTTTTCTTCTGAGGGTATGGCGCTTCAGGCGGCCAACTCCATATGTGCCTTGTCTCGTTTCACACACACTCTGTGGAACTGTGTTGCATTAGCGGCTGATCATATTCCCGAAGGGGACGAACGGGATGGTTTCCTTGCTATGGTTCAGGATGGCAAGGATGCCATGTGTGAGGCCGTTCAGTCGGGTTTGGACTTGGCGGATTGTGTCAGCCGGTCCATGGCGGCAAGCACCATAATGCGCAGGTTTGCGTGGTTGAGGAAGTCTGGGTTCGCTCCTGATGTGCAGTCCCGGCTCCTCAACATGCCCTTTGATGGTGAACACCTTTTTGGCAGCAAGGCTGACGAGAGCCTTGAGAGGTTGCAGACCTCCAAAGCTGCAGCGAAGTCGTTGGGCGCTGCAGTTCGACAACCTCCGCCTTTTCGTCCTAGGGGACAGCAATGGAGGGGAGGTTCCTTTCGCTATTACTCGTCCTTCAGTAAAGCGAGAGGAGCTAGCAGTCAAAGAGGTCATCGTAAGAGTGCCAGAGGTGGAAACAAAGATACTCGAGGTGCCAAGGCCGCTCGGGCAGTTGCCTCTTTGCCCTCAGGCAACGCCGCAGCCGCTACCACTCAGTCATGAGGCCAGGTCCCATGGTTCGCCGGTTGGGGGAAGGCTGGCGCAGCATCTTGTAGAGTGGCAAGCCATTACTTCAGATGTATGGGTTCTGTAGATCATAACCCATGGCTAATGTCTTCCTTTTCGGCAGAGGCCTCACGACAATCCACCAGGGAACCTCTCTTTGAAGAGTCCGGATCCGCTCCTTGCGCAGGAAATTCAAGCCCTGCTGGAGAAAGGCACCATAGAACTGGTGCCTGTAGCGGAGAGGAACAAGGGATGGTATTCCCCTTATTTTTTTATTTCAAAGAAAGATGGGGGATTGAGACGCATCATGGACTTGCGTGGTTTGAACAAACTCCTCAGGAAGGACAAGTTCAAGATGGTGACTCTTTCTCAAGTCCTCCAGGCCCTTCAGCTTCAGGACTGGTTGGTGTCTCTCGACCTCAAGGATGCTTACTTCCATGTGCCGATCCATCCCAAGCACAAGAAGTACCTGAGGTTCGCGGTTGGCGACTCGCACTTTCAGTTTCGGGTCCTGCCGTTCGGATTGACCTCCGCCCCGAGGGTTTTCACCAAGCTCATGGTGGTGGTGGCAGCGCATCTCAGGAAAGGGGGGATTCACGTCTACCCCTACCTGGACGATTGGTTGATCAGGGGGAGCTCTCCCGAGCAAGTCCTGGATCATCTGTCCGTCACCTGCCACTCCCTTCACAGGCTGGGCTTCTCCCTCAATTTAAAGAAGTCCCATTTGACACCAACGCAGCAGCTCCAGTACATCGGAGCAGTGCTCGACACGTCCCTGGGGCAGTGTTTTCCTCCTCGGGTGAGGGCTCTTTACATTCAGCAGATGGTGCACAAGTTTCGGTTTGCCCAGACTCTCCCAGCGTCCGAGTTCTTGAGACTGCTCGGCCTCATGGCTTCCTGCATTCTTCTGGTGCCAGAGGCTCGGCTGCGGATGAGATCTTTGCAGTGGGCACTCAAGCTCCAGTGGTCTCAGTCCTCCGGCAGGCTGTCGGACCCTGTTCAGGTGCCGCCCTCGGTAGCCCGGGACCTTCTGTGGTGGACCGTCGAGGGCAATCTGATGAAGGGTGCCCCATTTTGGCTGCCCTGGCTGGAGGTGACGATTGTGACGGACGCATTCCTCACGGGATGGGGAGCTCATGCCAACGAGCTGAAAGCCAGCGGTCGTTGGTCTCCGTCGGAGTCCAGACTCCATATCAATCTGTTGGAGCTGAGGGCCGTCAGGCTAGCCCTGAAGGCTTTTCTGCCGACTGTGCGCGGGAAGAGTGTCCTGATTCTGACGGACAACACGGTGGCCATGCACTACCTCAACAAAAAGGGGGGGGGCAGGGTCACTTCCGCTGTGCAGGGAGGCGATGCAGCTCGAGTTCTGGGCCATCCAGCAGGAAGTTTCGATCTCGGCAGTTCATCTGGCCGGAGACAACAACGAGACGGCGGACGCTCTGAGCAGGCAGAGCACAATCTCTCACAAGTGGGAGCTGGCTCAGGAGATTCTCCTGGAGATCTTCGCCCTTTGGGGGACCCCTCAAGTGGATCTCTTCGCCTCCAGTGTCAACCGGAAGTATGAAAGGTTTTGCTCGCAGGAATTTCCTCCAAAAGGAGCCTTAGGAGACGCGTTTATGGTGGAGTGGTCCTTCCCACTGCTGTACGCGTTTCCTCCAGTCCCCGTCATCCCGCAAGTGTTGCGGAGGTTACGGAGGTTCGGTTCCCGGATGATCCTCATTGCTCCGGCGTGGGCCCGGAGGACGTGGTACCCGGACCTTCTAGACTTGTCCATCTGCCCTCCATGTCGTCTTCCCTACTGAGACGATCTGCTCTCACGGGAAGGGGGCCAGGTTCTCTATCCAGAGGTCAGATCCCTCAATCTTCACGCTTGGCTTCTGAAAGGTTGAGGTATAAGGATTGGGACCTCCCTGAAGACGTGATGGAGGTGTTGCTCTCGGCCCGGCGGCCGGCAACTAAGTCTCTGTACCGTTGCCATTGGAGAAAGTTCTGCGACTGGTGCAGAGTTCAGAATGAGGATCCTTATGAATGCGACATTCCCATGGTTTTGTCTTTTTTGCTTTCTTTGGCCCACAGGGGCTAGCAAGTGGGGACCATTAAAGGTTACCTGGCGGCGCTGTCCATATTTAAGCGCTCTTCTGAAGAGTGTTCCTATTTTAAGATTCCTTTAATTTCGCAGTTTTTGAAAGGGCTCACTAATGTGTTCCCTCTGTCACCTTTTTTGGTGCCAGGTTGGGATTTGAACCTTGTTCTTAAGTTTCTTATGGGTGCTCCGTTTGAGCCTTTACATTCTTGCCCTTTGAGGCTGTTAACTCTGAAAACTGTGTTTTTAGTTGCGGTTACTTCCGCTCGCAGAGTGAGTGAGTTACAGGCACTTTCAGTTAAGCCACCCTTCACTGTATTTCACAAGGACAGGGTTGTCCTTAGAGTTCGTCCTTCTTTTCTTCCGAAGGTGGTTTCGGAATTTCATTTGAGCCAGAAGGTTGTTCTTCCGGCGTTCTATCCTCCTCCACATCCTGGTAAGGAAGAGGAGAGGCTCCATAGGCTTGATCCTAGGAGAGCGTTGAGCTTTTATATCTCGCGCATGTCCCGGGTCAGAGTGGACGATCAACTTTTCATTGGTTACGCTGGAAAGCGTTTGGGACAAGCTGTGACGAAACAGACTTTGTCTCGTTGGATTATTTTAGCTATCTCCGAGTGTTACCGCTTGGCTGGCTTGCGGGCCCAATCTACCAGAGGAGTGGCTGCGTCTACTGCCCTGCAGAGGGGAGTTCCTATTCGTCACAACTGTGATGCAGCCACCTGGGCTTCAGTACATACTTTTGTACGTCACTATTCCCTCGATTCCATCAGGGGGCAAGATCTGGCCTTTGGCAAGGCAGTTCTCTATTCCGCAATTTGATTGGGCATGCTAAATTTGTATTCTAAATTCTTTCCCACCTCCTTGCTTGGTACTGCTTTGGGAGTCTGTCATAGATATGGAATACGTCGGAGGACCCAATCCCCTCAAAGAACAAGTTACTTTCTTACCTGGTAACGTTCTTTCGATGGGATGGTCCGACGACGTATTCCATATCGCTCCCTCCCTGCCTTCCCCGCTGCAGAATTTCTTTTGCGATTGCAGCTTGCGTTCCGCAAGGCCTTGTGTGTCTGACTGGCAGAAAACTGGTGGCACACATTCTGGGAAAAAACTATAACTGAGGGTATGGGCGTCGTGCATCCTACTTATCACATCGGGTGACGTCGGCCGTCGGAGGAGATCCTCGGGGACAGCGCATCGATGTCATCGACGCAGGACACAGACGCCAAAGATTTTCCGAAGCAGCACAGCTGTGGACATTACCTGTCATAGATATGGAATACGTCGTCGGACCATCCCATCGAAAGAACGTTACCAGGTAAGAAAGTAACTTGTTCATCTAATGCCAGGATTTTGTGGGAGAGTTAGTCCCTGTTTCTGTGGATTTCTTTACGAATTTTGGCCAGCAGATTCTGCAGATCAGACTTTGTAGACATCTGTGTAAACATAGCTGGGAGGGGATGGGCCCCAAGAACCTGGGCCTTTACAACCTCAGAGCGCTTGCCCTTATCTGTGGACTGCAGCATTGTAGCGATATCCCCCTGCTTCCCCGTTTTCAGAGTTTTAGCCATGTCAGAGCTAGGAGCTAGGAGACAGCAGCCAACCAAATCCACCTGTACTGCAATGCTCACACCACCAGAGGACCATGGGTATGCCTCCATAGCAGTGCGCAGCAAAATAAAAGGCCAATCCAAAACCTCACTGAACAGGATCAGAGCCGACCAACGTAGAACCCAGATTGAGAGCGCCGTTATCAGTGGCAGAACCTCAGCAGATAAAGAATGTGTGACAATGCATTAGAAGAGGTTGCAAATGGGACATGGGATCCTCACAGGGGGATCAGCAAGCTTGCAGATGACCCCTTCACCCCTTGCCAGAACATCATGCCCACAGCACGGGGGTACAGGGTTAGATGTCTGAGATGACCAGTCAAGCAGTAGGGACAGCAGGCTGTTGGGCAAGTCCGCAACACACATCAGACTGGGCATGAGGGACTGTTAGGGAGAATTCTCATTCTATGGCTAATTTCCCTTACCTATAGAGTCCCCCAGCAGCTTTGCTGAATTTGAAGGGTTTGTTTATTTTCTCCTGCTAAGAGTGAGACTCTTTTTCCCACTCTTAGGCCTTTTTGCTATGTGTGTTCTAGGCTATTTTTGTGTTAATGTCTATGGGGTTTTTCTCACCTCCATAGGAACCATCTTTATTCACATGTGTTACACAGCACCCTCTGTGCAGTGACACAGGGGTGTCATAGCGACCCCCAAACAGACTCCATACCCTGGGACTGACTACTGTCTCCAGGGCATGTAAAGTCCCAATTGACTTTACTAGTCAATTTTTATGAACTAAACCAGTACAACCCATCTTACTATGGAGGTACTGGAAAGGGTTAATAGTTTTTCCCTTATGTTCATTTTCGAGAGGGTACCGTACAGTCCCTCTCTCAAAAGTTTCTGGCTGGTGGCAGTGGTTACTACCATAAATATTCGACCGCGAATATTTCCCTATGGGATTTTCCCATTGTTCGAGGCTACCACATTTTCTGACAACCTCTAACATACTGCCGGTGTATTTTAATATTAACTTTACTCCGGTAGGTTTTATTTGCCAGAACGTTAATATAACTTCTTTCGAAGGGATTGTGTCCTCCGACGTATTCCTCATCTTTGATAGATCATCTCCAGCTTGTTGGCCTCGGAACATTTTTTCAGTAGAGGGCGCTGCGTGTCGACCTCCCTCGAGCCGATGTCCCTCGTCAGCCTCCGTATCAGCGCCAACGTCATCACGCGTATAAATAGGCCCGCGCAGCGTCCGTTGCTCAGTTCCGTTTTTCCGCGCTTCGTGGGGCCTCGGAATATCGTTGCTCAGTTCTTCAGTCAATATACTTCATTATTCCTCGAGAATACCGACTCGTACTCGATGGCTTCCTCATCCGAACCGACGACTCCACGGTCCGGCTTCAAAAAATCTCGAGACTGTGGAAAGAAAATGTCGTTGACGGATCCTCACAGGATCTCTTTGTGGTGCCTGGGAGTTGAGCACCATTGTTCGGAGTGCGAGGACTGCATGTCCATGACGGCGAAAGCCTTGAAGGAGCGTAAGGGGAAGCTCGAGAGAGGTAAGGCAGTTAAAACTTCTTCGAAAGTTTCCTCAGCGGAGTCGAGACATTCGTCTCCTCGCCATCACAAAAGACATTCTCGTTCTAGGTCTCGAAGCAGTTCCCATCACTCTTTGAGATCTAAGCATTCAAAAAAGAGACGTTGTAGATCCCCTTCCTCGTCGTCTTCTTCCATTTCCCCGAAAAGGGTCTCCTGCCCCACAAAACATAGCTCTCAGGCTGAGTGGGAGGAATTCAGGAAAAAGATGCTTAGCGTCTTCGAGAAAGCGGCCTCGACCCCCTCGAAGACTGCTGAGGGTGAACCCTGGGTGAAAGACCCGAAAAATCAAAACGCCGCGAGTCGCAGCACCCGGCGAAAGAAGCTACTCGAGAGCGTCACGAACCCTCGAGCAAAGGCAAGGTCGCGTCTTCGACGCCATCGTCGAAAGTCCCTTCGACGCATAGATCTGCGTCTTTGACGCCATTATCTAAGGGTCTTCGACGCTTAGGTCAGTCGATTCGACGCCGTCTTCGACGCCGAGAAAGGACAAACCAACGGCCACCTCATAGCCGGTGAGCATACCCATAGCCTCGATCACTAGAATGTTGTCGACAACCTCGAATAGAATTCAGATTCTCTCGAGTTCCTCGAGGCCTCTACCAACTTTCTCGACGCCTTTTTCAATGGCTTCGAAGCCTTTAACGTCCGCGTGGACGACGTTAATGTTTTCTCAGCCAATTATGACGAATTTGGCCCCTTCTGTTCTGGAAATGGGATTTATACCACTTTCAAGACCTGATCATTCCAGAGCCTTATCATCTATTTATGAAGAAGGGGAGAATTCGGATCAGGAAAGAACTTTTGAGTTGTAAGGATCTGCAACTCCTGTATCAGAGGAATTTACCTCTGAGGAAGGTAGGTTGAAAGACCTCCAAGAATCCTTACATGAAGCAAGTGGGTTGGACACTTCCCCAGAAGTGGAATTTGCCAGACCAGACTCAGGGGAACATGCTGAAACCCCTTATAGAACCTTGATGGCAAGAAAGAGTTTATGGGGTGGTCCACACCCTCACCTACTTTTCATCAAGACGACCTCACAGACATTTTGGTTAAAGGTCCACAGGAGGAACCTGTGGTACCATTTCATGCGGCATTACAAAGGATTACAAAGGAAAATATTGGGAAACTGGGAAACACCTGAGGTAATCCTGCCGGTTAACAACAAAATTATCAGCTAAATATAGGGTGTCTTCTGCTGACCCTGAATATTTATCCAGACACCCAACTCCGGAGAGTCTGGTTGTTCAGTATCTACTTCATCAGGTAGTAAATCGGCTTACCCTACAGTTCCACAGGACGGGGATGACAAGAGATATGACTCTATGGCCAAAAAAGTCTTTTCTGCATGTAGCATGGCGTTGAAATCCATCAATGCTACTTGTACGCTTGCAAGGTTCAGCCACACACTTTGGGAGTGTGCTTCATCAGCGGCTGACTGCCTCCCAGAGGGAGAAGAAAGGGAAGCGTTCCTAAACATCATTAAGGATGGTAAAGACACTATGTGCGAATCCCTTCAAACTGGCATCGATTCTGCTGACAGCATCAGCAGGGCCATGGCGGCAAGTACAACAACCCAGAGATTTGCTTGGTTGCGAAAGTCTGGTTTTGCTTCAGATGTGCAAAGCAGACTCTTGAATATGCCCTTTGACGGCTCTTCTTTGTTTGGTAAGAAGGCGGATGACAGTTTAGAAAAGCTACAAACATCAAAGGCAGCAGCAAAATCCCTGGGAGCTGCAATCCGTCAGACACCATATCGCCCCTCAGGAACCTCTTGGAGAGGTAAGTCCTTTCGCTTCTATTCCACATTCGGAAGAGGCAGACGACAGGCGGTTCAAAGGGGTCCGAAAAAATTCAACCGAGGTGGACGGGTTAAAAATACAAAAGCCGCAGCAGCAGGTGCCTCTTTACCCTCGGCATCTGCATCAGCCGCCTCCAAACCGCTCTGAGGATTCTCCTCACAAAACACCAGTAGGGGGCAGGTTAACTCAACATCTGACGGAATGGCAGGCTATTACGTCAGATGCTTGGGCATTGGAGACAGTTGCTCAAGGTTACTGCCTGCCTTTTCTATGTATCCCTCAGAGTCATCCACCGGGGACCAGCTCTCTGAAAGTTCCAGATCCGCTCCTCTTGCAGGAAATTGTAGACCTGCTAGAGAAAGGTGCCATAGAACCGGTACCTGTAGCGGAGAGGAACAAGGGCTGGTACTCCCCCCTACTTTCTCATACCGAAGAAAGACGGAGGACTGAGACCTATCTTGGACTTAACAATTGAACAAGTTCCTCAGGAAGGGCAAGTTTAAGATGGTAACTCTCTCTCAGAGCCTTCAGGCCCTCCAGCTCCAGGACTGGCTGTTATCTCTGGACCTCCAGGATGCTTTTTTCCATGTGCCAATCCATCTGAAACACAGGAAATACCTGAGGTTCGCAATTGGCGGCTCTCATTATCAATTTCGAGTTCTGCCATTTGGGCTGACCTCCGCCCCGAGGGTCTTCACCAAGCTAATGTCGGTAGTGGCTGCAAGTCTAAGGAGGGAAGGGATTCACGTCTACCCCTACCTGGACGATTGACGTCTACCCCTACCTGGATTGGCTGATCAGAGCTGTATCTCCGGAACAAGCTCAGATTCAGCTAGATTATGTCTGCCACTTCCTTCACAAACTGGGCTTCTCCCTCAATTTAAAGAAGTCACAGATGATACCATCACAGAGACTCCAGTTCATTGGAGCGGTCCTGGACACTTCCCTGGGAAAAGCCTCGCCACCAGAGGTGAGGGCTCAAGATATTCTGCAGATGGTCACCAAGTTTCAAAATGCCCAACGTCTACCAGCCTTCGACTTTTTGAGGTTGCTAGGCCTCATGGCATCCTGCATCTTCCTTGTGCCAGAGGCTCACCTGAGAATGAGATCTCTTTAGTGGGCACTGAGAACTCGCAATTCTCAGGGAGGGGGACAGACCTCATTCAGGTTCCGTACAAGGCGGCTCGAGACCTTCAGTGGTGGGCCTGCCAGGAAAACATCTTGAAGGGAGAACTGTTTTGGCAACTATGGCCGGAGATAATAGTAGTCACAGATGCCTCACTCACGGGGTGGGGAGCCCATACCAACGACTTGACCATCAGCGGTCGTTGGTCTCCATCTGAGTCCAGACTACATATCAACCTGTTAGAGCTGAGAGCAATCAGACTAGCGCTGAAGACTTTTCTGCCATCTGTACAGGGGAAAAATGTCCTGATAATGACGGACAACACAGTGGCCATCCACTACCTCAACAAAAGAGGAGGCGTAGGATCACTGCCACTGTTCAGAGAGGCAATGCAGCTCTGGTTTTGGTCAATTCAAGAAGGAATCTCTCTATCGGCAGTTCACCTAGCCGGAGAGAAGAACTTGACGGCGGACGCTCTAAGCAGGCAGGGCACAGTCTCCCACGAGTGGGAACTAGCTCAGGAAGTCCTTCAGGAGATCTTCGCCCTTTGGGGAACCCCTCAAGTGGATCTGTTCGCCACCAGTATCAACAGGAAGTGCGATCTATTTTGTTCAAGGGAATTTCCCCCGAGAGGAGCTCTAGGGGACACGTTGGTAGTGGACTGGGAGTTTCCACTCCTGTACGCGTTTCCAACAGTCCCTGTCATTCCTCAAATGATGAGGAGGTTGAGAAGATTCCGGAGGACCATGATCCTAATTGCCCCAGACTGGGCCAGGAGAATGTGGTACCCGGACCTTCTGGACATGTCCATATGCCCTCCAATTCGTCTTCCACTCAAGGAGAATCTTCTCTCACAGAAGGGAGGTCAGATTCTCCATCCAGACATCAGAACTCTCAACCTTCACGCTTGGCTTCGGAAAGGTTGAGATCCAAGGATTGGGACCTCCCTGATGATGTCATGGAGGTGTTGCTTTCGGCCAGAAGCTTCAAGCGCATTGCAGAGGAGCCATTGTATTTCAAATTACCCTTAGTAATACAATTTCTAAAGGGATTAACTAATGTCTATCCTCCAAGACCGTTCCAGGTTCCTTTATGGGACTTAAATTTAGTCTTAAATGTACTGATGGGTACTCCTTTCGAACCACTCCACTCTTGTTCGCTAAGATTTCTCACCCTTAAAACTGTCTTGTTAGTGGCTTTAACATCTGCTAGAAGGGTGAGCGAATTACAAGCTCTATCTTGTAAACCCCCTCATACAATTTTTCATAAAGGCAAAGTTGTCCTTCAGGTGAAGCCTAATTTCCTCCCAAAGGTGGTTTCTGAATTCCACATTACTCAGAAAATCACCTTACCTTCATTCTATCATCCTCCCCATCCGGGGAAAGAGGAAGAAAGGCTACATAGGCTGGACCCAAGGCAGGCTTTAAGCTTTTACATCAGCAGACTTGCTAGGATTAGGCAAGCAGACCAACTGTTCAAAGGTTACTCAGGGCACAAATTGGGACTACTCATAACAAAACAGACCATTTCCAGATGGATTATTTTGGCCATTCTGGAATGTTACAAACTAGCAGGGAAAGAGCCTCCTCAAAATCTTAGGGCTCATTCAACCAGGGGTATCGCAGCCTCCGGCCCGCCAAAGAGGGGTTCCGGTTCGAGACATATGTGCGGCTGCCACATGGTCGTCCGCACATACCTTCACAAGATTTGACAACCTGGATTCCTCCTCTAGTCAAGAGACTAGGTTTGGCAAAGCCGTATTACATTCTGTTCATTCCTAAAGGGAAACATGGCGTTTTACTCCCACCTCCAATTACACACCACTGCTAGGGGAGTCTATCAAAGATAAGGAATACGTCGGAGGACACAATCCCTCTGAAGAACAAGTTACTTCTTACCTGGTAACGTTCTTTCGATGGGATGTTCCTCCGACGTATTACTTATCGCCCCTCCCATCCATCCCTGCAATAATATTTCCCTTGTGGTTGCAGCTTATGCTCCTTTAAGGTCAATAACCAATTCATGTAAAACAACTGTTAACGTCAAAACGGAACTGAGCAACGGACGCTGCGCGAGTATTTATACGCGTGATGACGTTGGCGCCGATACGGAGGCTGTCGAGGGACATTGGCTCGAGGGACGTCGACGTGCAGCGCCCTCTACTGAAAATTATTTCCGAGGCCAGCAAGCTGGAGATGATCTATCAAAGATAAGGAATACGTCGGAGGAACATCCCATCGAAAGAACCTTACCAGGTAAGAAGTAACTTGTTCTTCTCGTGTGTTTCTCTAGACTCCTAACTTAGGTCGGGGATCCTTTGTTCGTCCGTTGGGTGGGCTTCTGCCCAGAAACCCTCCTTTCAGTGCCACTGAGTCTGCACTGAGTCTGGGGTGGGTCCATTGTGTGGGAGGGGGAGTCGGACCCCTGGACAGGGTTGCCTCAGCAATCCATGTCGCACTCTATCCTGATAGGCTGGAGGGTCTCCTGCCAAGATGACCACTCCACTGTGTGAGTGACAGCTAGGCTGTATGAATGGGGCTCTTTTTGCATAAAAGCAGGGTCCTGAGGACTGGAAGAGCAAGACGTCGCCACTGGAACTAAGAAGCCGAAGAGGAGAGAAGCCAAAGACCGCTGCAACGACTGAACCACCGGGGAAGCCCTGCTGCAGCGTCTCACCACTTTTCTCCACACGACGAGAGAAGCCTTCTTCCCTTGAGCTGGTGGGGCCAACCAGTTTGCCAATCGCCTTCCCGGACCTGCCTTGGTCGAATCACCAGTACTCTGTACTCGGAGGCCGGATAGCCAGGCACCAGTCCACTCGGACCACGATTTAAAGGAGCGTACCTTTTATTCTTCGGGCAGCATCACGGCTGGTTTCATCCCTGGGTAGTGCAGTAACTCGAACCTTCCTCCACGACGAGAGCCTCTCTTCCTCTGCTGGATCCCCCGAACTGCAGGAACTACCAGGAACAACCGCCACCGCAGGTGCCACTTCTTCATTTTAAAGGTACATTGTTCCGCCAGGTCGCTCTTTCTTCGCGGTAGCACTAAAGGTGTTTTGAATCCTTTACCTACCTGTTGGGTTGGCCGCCCCTCTCTCTTAACATTGTCTTTCACCTTCTGCATCCACCTTTTCAAAATCGTTAACCAAAGACTTGACTGCAGCGACAACAACATTTTGCTCCTGGGCCCTTGCCCTGTACCACTAACTCTGGCAAAGGCCTACTGACTCTGGCTACATTTGTTAGAACTGCCTTCTTTAGATTGATTCTCAACTAGAACTGTGTTGGTGCACCTACTTCTGATAGCTACCCTTTTCTTCCCATTGCTAAACCTTGTGAAATACCATTTTGCTCAGTTTTCATTTAAGTATATTCTATACTGATGCACTGTCTTGGTTAATCTGGTTCACAAACTTATGGGAAGTGTTGCCAGGGCGTATAAGAAGCTATTTCTAGATAACTTGTGTTTTCCCTCCCTTGTGAGAAATTGATAGAGGATCCCTTGTGTGGTTTTCGCTGTGCCGTTTTGCTCAGTTTTCACTCTCGTTCACTGGGTCTACAATTTAACTAGGCGCTCCTAGGCAAGGAGGAGAAGATCTTGGAGGCATATGGAAAGAAGGTCTTTACCAACGCCTCGCTGCACCTTCGTCAGTCTAATGCGCACGCTATTCTCGCAGCCGTGAATCAAAGGTTTTAGCAGGAAATAGCCGACTTCCTTCTGGAACTTCTGGTGCAGAGTCAGGCACGTCCAAGGCGGGGCTGGCAGAAGCAAAGATGGAGGCTCAAGACATCATGGAGTCCACAGTGGCACATATAGACACCTCTGGCCATGCCATCTGCATCGCTACGGACATGAGGAGAACTGCCTGGCTAAGGGCTACCAAGTTTAACCCGAAAGTGCCGGAGCATATATTGGACCTTCCATACAAGGGTCGCAACCTTTTTCATTCCGCCACCGATGAGGAACTTAATCAGAAGAAAAACAGTTCCCAGACTGCAAAATCCTTATCTATCCTCATGAAGTCCACGCCCAAGACGTACAGCCAGATGCATCAGTGTTCCAACAAGGGTCTGGCCTTCGGCGGGTTCTGGGGCTTCCAGGAACGAAGGTCAAGACAGCCGGACCGGTCGCCAAGTCAGCACCACGTGTAAGCAGCACAAGGCAAGAAATAAGGGCTTGTTTCAGTCCCCCTCCTCAGCCCCAGCCTCAGGGGGAAAAAAGGCATGACCCTCCCCTCCGGGTCCACGTGTCTCCGGTGGGGGGCAAGCTTGAACTTCACGCACACTATTGGTGCACAAAGTTCGCAGACCCCTGAATCCTCTCAGTAGTGTCCACGGGCTACCACCTACCGGTTCCTCCCTCCCCTCTCTCCCCTCCTCCACTCCCACAGATTGAGACAGCAACTCAGTTGGCGGAAATTCGATCGCTCGTAGAGAGTCGGGCAGTAGAAGAAGACCCAACCTCCCAGCAGGGTATGGGCTTCTACTCCAGGATTTTCGCCATACACAAGAAGAAAAAGACTGGCCTGAGAGCTCTATTGGACCTTTCCACCTTGAACCTTTCCCTCCCTCTTCAAAAGTTTAAGATGGTTAACCCCAGCGCTTATTGTGGAGACACTGTGCAGGGGAGACTGGATGTGCTCCCTGTATCTGATGGACACCTACCTACATGTCCTGATTTGGCAGGCTCATTGGTCCTTTCTGAGGTTCAGGATCATGGGCTTTCATTCCCTCAATTCAGCCCCCAGGGTCTTTACCAGACTCATTAATGTGGTAGCAGCCTTTCTCAGGGCCCAGGGTCACCATGTTTATCCATACCTAGACGACAGGCTCGTCAGGGCGAGATCCCCGGAGGTGGTCAATCACAACTCCTCCGCCCTCATGAATATGCTACACAAATTGGGATTTACCATCAACCTCAAGAAGGCACAGCTGGAGCCTAGGCAGAATCTAACGTTCCTGGACCTCATCTGGGATACAAGCTCTGAGAGAGTTTTTCTCTCAGAGGACAAGATCGCAGTCAGCAAGAGGGCCACAGGTCATTTTCTCAGCAGGGAAGTGACCTCGGCATGGTGCTACCAACACCTCTTGGGTATCATGGCGGCATATCTACTGGCAGTACCGTACACAAGGCTGAAAATTAGATTGTTGCAGCTGCACTTCACAGCCTCATGGTGTCGGGAGCAGAGTTCCCAGGCGGAACTTGTCAGCATTCCTCCCTTTCTCCACCAGGACCTTGTCTGGTGGAGCACGGATTGCAACTTGGGGATAGGCAGACATTTCAGGCAACCAGCACCACAGGTAACCATCACCACAGTTTCTCCCTTGGAGGGCTGGAGGGCCACCCTGGACAACCACAACATCCATGGAGTTTGGTCTCTTCAGGAACAGGAGGCACAAATCAATTGGCTAGAGCTAAAGGCGATCTGGCTGGCTCTCAAAGCCTTCCTTCCGTTGATCAGTGGCAAGAGGATCCTCATTCAAGCGGACAACTCCACCATCATGTATTGCATCAACAAGCAGGGTGGCACCAGGTCTCCTCCCCTTGGCAGTCAGCATTTGGTAGTGAGCTCTGGAGTACAACATTCACCTGAGGGCAGTCCTCCTACCGGGGGAGTCCAACCTGGAGGCGGACAGGCTCAGCAGACTGAGTGCGGACAACTACAAATGTAAGTTTAACGAACAGGTCCTTTAGGGAATCTTCAACAGACGTAGTCATCCTCAGGTGGATCTCTTTGCTGCCTGGTCCGACAGGAGTTGCCCCCAGTTTGCGTCCTGGCAGCAGGGACAGTGCTGGGGCTCCCTGGGCGATGCGATGCAGATACAATGGGACAACATGAACGCGTATGCCTTCCCTGCCACTCCCCTTGTCCACAGGGTAATCTGCAAGATCAGGGAGGCCCGGCACCTCTGTGTCATGCTGATAGCTCCATGGTGTCCCGTGAGGCCGGGGTTCCTGGAACTACACAGCCTGTCAGAATAGGCCCCAGTGCACTTTCCGCTGGTTCCAGCGCACCTACTCTCACAGCAGGGAGGCACGGTCATCCACCCCGCCCCGCAGATGTTTGCCCTCGCAGCGTGGTTCTCGGACACGTCACATTAAAGCATGTGTGTCTGTCACAGGCTAATCTAGACATCATACAAGGCGCTAGAAGCGATGCTACTACGAGCCAGTACAGGAACAAGTGGATTAGGTGTTGTCACTGGGCAGAATCAAAGGAAGTCGATCCTTTGACTTGCACGTTGGACAATGTGCTATCCTCAGCACACCTTGCACACTCTGGGTGCAAGTAGACACATGCCGCATCTTTCTGGCGGCCATCAGAACCTATAGGAACTCGGAGGAGGCAGTATTTTCATCCTCCAACCCGATAGTTAAAAGGCATTTGGCGGGCCGCACCAGGCTCTACCCAACGATCAAGAAGCCACACCCGGTGTGGGACCTCAATGTAGTTTTGGGTGCCTTGGTGCATAAACCATTTGAGCCAGTGGCGTCCACGGACATCAGGCTGGTCACGATTAACAGCCTTCTTAGTGGATCTTACGTCTGCGTGCAGGGTCAGTGAATTCCAGGCGCTGGTGGCTTCAAAGCCCTATACCACCTTTCATAAGGACGAGGTGGTCGTTAGAACTCATCCTGCATTCTTACCTAAGGTAGTCTCTTCTTTTCACCTCAATGAGAAGTCCTACCTACTTTCTTTGCAGTCCCGAAAGGCGAGGGTACTGCACTGTCAGCGTGCTCTAAAATTCTACCTGGACAGAACCAGGAGCTTCTGCAAATCTGAGGCGCTCTTTGTCACCCTTGGCGGCTCAAGGCCAGGCTATCAAGCTTCCAAGGCCTCCATAGCAAGATGGATGGTTGCGGCTATCAAGGAGATTTATGAGGGGCAGCACAAACAACTCCCTGCAAATATCTATACCCACGCTATCAGAGCCAAGGCCACAGCTGCGGCTTTCCAGAGGCACGTTCCATGGCAGGTCATCAGTAAGGCGGCTACATGGGCTACGCCTTTGGCCTTCTGCAAGCACTACTGCTTGGATGCCAGCTCCAGGTCAAACGCAGCATTTGGTCAGGCAGTTTTAAGGAACTTGTTTTCTTAGTAGAGTCACATCTCCACCATGGGGCTACATACAGTTGTAATCACCCATACAGTATGGAGGAAAGGTGACGGGACGTAGGAGTAATTATAAGTTACTCACTATAGTGACTAACGTACTCCTAGTCCACAGTCCCCTTTTCTTCATGCGTCCCACCGTCCTCCCCGTTAATAAAACTGGTGTTGTTAGACAATGGTAATATTGTCGACGCGTCAAAAGGGACTGAGGAGTGGCGCCGGTGGGCGGAGTCAGGGGAGCGCACATGCTCCCAGGACTGCGCCTCTGCGCGCCTCAAAATTTAACGGGTTTAAAGGGAAGAAGATTTTTTTTCTGGTTTCCGTGAAAAAGGTTCTGTCTCCTGTCCCTAGAGAGGGACGCCCATACATTATGGAGGAAAGGGGACTATGGCCTAGGAGTACATTATGATTAAGGAAACAGGGCTCCTGGTCAAGACACTGTTCTGCCCAGGAGGGCTAAATTGTCATAGACACAATCGAAAGGGTCGGAAAAAAGGAATACATGCAGACCCCTCACAGATCTAGGTGTGTCAAAACAGTAATTTCACATCAAATGAGGCACACACCCCTTCTGTTGTTTAAAAAAAAAATCATTGTGATTGGAAACAATTCTGTGGACAAATATCCATTCAGAGACGCAACACGGAACAACAAGATATATAGATCAAGTAAACATACATTACATCAAATATTATCCCACGGTTCATGATCTGGGCTACGGTACAAACATTGTAACATATACATTTCCTACTGTCGATATATGCAGCGACAGGGGTTTATGGTAATTGCACTATTTCAACAAAACAAACTACAAAAATACATGGTAACAAGGCACACAGTGAGTATTATACAGCACTGGGACGCAAAGAGTCAGAGTCTACACCAAGGTGTTTCGGCCCTTGTGGGGTCAGATGTGAGCCTTTCGTATGGGGCCTTCATCAGGACTGGACGACTGGGGTGTCAGGTGTTCTGAGTGTGCTGCAAAAGAGAAATGAGGCACAATGAGGGGAATCCTAGAAGGGTGAAGGTGCATGAAAAAGATGCTAATTCATGAAACAATAAATGTAATGGTTCTGGCCAACTGTCTAAGTGCAGGGCTTACCGTGTCTGTTGAAGACTGGTACACGGGAAGAGAAGGCACCCGCGATCAGTGGGGTGACGTGTGGGTCACTGGACTGTGAACAGATTCAATCCGCAAAGGACATCTCTGTATTAGTATATCAGAGTGAGGATTTGTTAATGGATACATGGTTATAATACATGATTTAGACAACTGATTACCTGTAAGGTTGCAGCCGCATCCGTATCAGGAATCATGCGAAAATGCTGATTGCTAACCTGCAAGGGAAAGCATGGGTAAAATGGCTTATCTAGGTACTTCCATTTGAGAACAATTACACGATTTACACCTAAAATGTGTCCCTGTTTGTAAGTGTAAGCATCATTACCTGGATGCGGATTATTGTAGGGATTTCGGTATAGGCTCTGCAGACGTCTGAGAGAGTCCGGCTGCTAATCGCACAACAACCAGGTCTGTACGTGTCAGGATCAACGTGAAAGGACGATCCTAGATGTAAGAGAGGACAAAGGGCCCAGTTAATGACTAGCCCTCTGGGACATGATCTAAAAGATAAATGTACCACAGAGCGGACAGAGTACGTGGGGCTTACCTGTCCTGGTTGGAAAAGAGCCCCGTGTTCCTCGCTGGCGGCTTGCAAAAATGCAAACCGTTGCTGTGGTTACCACTACTAATATAGCGGTGGCCATTTTGGGCAAGTGCCTACGTGACATATGACTTTTCAAATGGACCAGAGAGAAAACGATCGGCCCAATTGCTTATTCTAACAAATTAGGACGATGGCTGCTATAAAAGCGGAATAGTAGTGAATTTTGGTCTAGTGTTGATATGGTTGCCATGGCAACACAGTATCTGACGGGTCGTAATTGGGTACGCAGTTAAACGCCTTGTAGCACCTATTTCAGGAACATGTAAGGTGGCAACATGCTGATAAAGGATTGCAGACCTGCACCACGGTGTGGTTAGATCCAATCCGTATAATGTGTTAAGCACTTATTCAGTCCGTGTCAATAAGTTAAACACTGAGGTGCACATCCAGTCAATCATTCTATGAAACAGTTCACAGGTTGCAGATAGAGATATCAATGTCTACAAAACCTTGGTGAATCAATACCACATTTTTGTGAAGAAATAACATCACTCATTGTGTATAGCAATAGCGATTTGCACATTTTTTAAAGACAGTGATTCTATGTAAGTGGACGTCTCGTGTCTCAATGCCACGTCTTTTTTGACAAAAATATTTTAATTAAGTCAGTCAGAGATGTATGGGACCTCTGTAAAATATCACAAGCTGGGTAACTGGATTGGACCAAGGGTTTTTACAGCACAAAGGCCTAGGCTAAAGGAAGGATTTCCATTCCACTGAAATGTTCAATCCTTCCTTCACTGTATTCAGCTTGTGAACCCATTTTTGCTCTAACTGGGTGAGTGTTATATTGATGTCCCCTCCTCTTAGGGTGGGCTTGAGTTTCTGTAGTACAAACCAACAAAGATCTGTGTCCTTATGTTGTTTTTTCACAAAATGGTCCACCAAAGGTTTATCTGGAACCTTGTTCCTAATACAGGACCGATGCTCTGAGATTCTCATTTTTACTGCCCTAGTGGTTTTCCCAACATAGAGTAGCCCGCATGGGCATTCTATGACGTAAATGACACATTTAGTGTTACAGTTAGAAGGATCTCTTAGGGTCCACTTGACATTCCTGTATTCAAAAACTTGCTTCTGTGTGGTAAGGGTGCAGGCAACACATTGGCCACATTTGAAATGGCCCTGCACAAGTGGCAAATCCCACAAGGTGTTGACAGTTGTACTGGGTTCTTGAAAAGTGTGAACCAGCGATTCCTTCAAGTTCTTATTCTTTTTGAATGCGAAACAGGGTACTCTTTCAAGGGATCCCGGATTCTCGACCAAATCCCAGTGCCTCTTGATGGTTTTTTGTATCAGGTCGCTGAGAGGGCTGAATGTGGTTACGCAGACCAAACGTTCTAGGTTGTTCTTCGTTTTTATTACAAGGCACACCTCTCTAGGAGGGTGAGCGTCTCTTTTTTTTGTGTCTTTGATGGCTGTCCGTGGGTATCCTCGTAATGGCAATCTCTGCTGTAGGTCTTCGGCATGTTGTTTAAATTTTTCTAAGTTAGTGCAGTTCCTCCTGATGCGTAGAAATTGGCCATATGGTAGGTTGTACTTCAGGCCATCCGGATGGTAACTGCTAAAATGAAGGAGACTGTTCCGATCGGTTGGTTTTCTGTAAAATTCCGTCTTTAGGAAGTCCCCGGTCCTGTAAAAATGTAGATCCAGAAAATCAATACTGTGATGATCCCACTGTATAGTGAATTTAATATGGGGATTCCGCCGGTTAAGCCATTGATGGAACAGCATCAGATCTCCTTGTGTCCCATTCCAGATGAGCAAAATGTCGTCTATATACCGCTTCCAGACCGCAATATTCGGCGCAAATGGGTTATCGTCAGTGAAGATGTTGTCTCTTTCATATTGTGCCATAAACAGATTGGCCACGTCCGGAGCAAAGGTTGCCCCCATGCTGACCCCTTTGATTCGTTTGTATATCTGGCTTCAGAAGAGTAAGACGTTCTCTGCCATGGCTGGGCTGGTACATTCCAGAATTAAGTTAGTTGGAGTTGAATGGATGTCAGTTCTCCGGTCGAGGGCTTTCCTGATGGCTTCTAAACCTTTTTGTTGGGCAATGTAGGTATAAAGTGCCTCTACGTCTAGAGTGGCAAGTAGGCTGTCGTCTCTCAACTCTACTTCGTTGAGTATGTGGATGGTGCTCATTGTATCTTTGAGATACGATGGCATCTGATTGACAAATGGTTTCGAGAAGAAATCTGAATAGACTGAAAGTGGTTCCAGTAACGAGTCACATGCTGAGACTATGGGTCTCCCTGGTGGTGTACTAGCATTTTTATGCATTTTTGGGATGATGTAAAATCCCAGGGTCCTGGGATGCAGTTTGTTCAAAAACATCCTAGCTGAGATCTGCAGAGCATTCGATTTAAAAGACGCATGGAGAGCGGCCAATGGAGAAATGAGAGACTACACATTCCACTCGACGGTACACAACTCGAGCTCGAGAATCGACTATCTGTTCGTCTCAGCAAATGGTCCTCTAAAGAATGGCCCTTGCCACATACTTCCAAGAACCCTCTCCGACCACTCCCCATTAATCCTAAACCTCAACTCCTGCCATCCTAAATCCACGCTGCAACGCTGGCGCTTCAAAACCGGCTCCATGCAAGACGAGGTGTTCGCTACCGAATTGAGAGAAGATATTGACACATTCTTAGAAGCCAACATTGGCTCAGTCCCCTCCACCAGCACGATCTGGGAATCTCTAAAGTGCTTCTTAAGGGGCGTCTGTCAAGCCAAGGAAAAAGGCATCCTCAAACTCATCAGACGAGAGCTGGCAACCAGTGAAGACCTACTTAAAAACCTTGAACGCCTGAATACGAGCTCAGATGACCCGAGAGTAAAAGCCGCCCTGAGAGAGGAACTACAGAAATTCAACGCCACAGCAGAGCGAGAAATAAAATTCCTAAACCGCGGCAGCCAAATCAGACAGTACGGCGAGGATCAAAAACCCAGTGCCCTTCTAGCAAAATTAATAAAAGCCGACCGCAAGCTGACTCCAATCGAAGGCATCCCGAACACGTAGGGAGTGCTAATACACACAGATGAGGGAATGGCAGAAGAATTTAGACTCTACTACCAAGACCTCTATAAGACCAAGCATAATGGAAACTCAAATCTACCACTCAAGTATTTAAAGGACACAGAGTTGTTTTGGGTCGAAAGTCAGCTACGGGAGCCACTCAACGAACTCGTCATGCAAGAAGAGATCATTGAGGCTATGAAGTCTCTTCCAAACTCCAAAGCCCCTGGCCCGGACAGCCTCACCGGAGAATTCTATAAAGCCTTTGCGAATACTTTGGCCCCTCTCCTAGCAGCTGTGTACGAGGAAGCCCTAGAAAAAGGCACTCTCCCCCAGTCTACCTGCGAAGCCAACGTCGTCCTCTTGCATAAACAAGACAAGCCTCTAGAGCAATGCGCATCCTACCGTCGCATTTCCTTACTAAAGCTCGACAATAAAATACTAGCGAAAGTACTCACGAGCAGGTTAATGCCACTGATGCCCGCCCTGGTACTTGCAGACCAGGCAGAGTTCATACCAGGCGGCAACACGACCTTTGGAATCAGAAGGCTATTCAGCGTCATGGAGGCATTAGATCCATCCCAGCAAGCAATCGCAGTCCTACTTGATGCTGAGAAAGCGTTTGATTCGGTAGAGTGGCCGTTCCTGTTCGCAGTACTCACCAGGATGGGACTGGGAACACGCTTCATTAAACTGGTATCCCTCTTATATACCAAACCACAAGCCAACATCATAGTGGGGTCAGCAAAGTCAGCTACCATCAATCTGCAGCGCGGTACCAGGCAGGGCTGCCCGTTATCCGCTCTTTTATTTGCCTTGGTAATGGAACTACTTGCCTCTAACCTTTGGGAACAGCGACAACATAGGGGACTCATCATCGGTCCACATAAACTCATTTCCATGTACGCGGATGACGTCATGCTATTCGTGCGAGACCCCGCAGATAACCTGAACCTGGTCATGAGAGAGGTGATCAAATTTGGTGCAGCCTCTGGGCTGAAAATCAACCAGTCAAAATCCATAGTGTTTCCACTGACCTCGGCGACCAAACCATTTGCAGACGACTTCCAGCTTATGTGGAAAACATCCAAAGTCCGGTACCTAGGAATACAACTGTCACGAAATCACCAAGAAGTGTTCCATGACAACTAAGAAGAAGTCGCCAAATCATTGCAGGAGAAGGTGGCTCGTTGGAAAACCCTACCGCTAACCCTCTGGGGAAGAGCCTCCCTAGTTAAGATATTGGTTTTACCTTAGCTGTTATACTTATTCACCAACATTCCCTTATTACTGCCACAACCCTTCCTGAAAAAATTGAAAAGCATGGTCCTCTATTTACTATGGGCCGGCAAACCGGCCAGAGTGGCGCACTCAATATTGACTCTTCCAGTGACGAAAGGAGGTCTGGCCCTTCCAGACCTGGAGAAATACTTCTGGGCGACGCAGGCGCAATTCCTCGGCCATTGGTACTCGACACAGACAGTCAGACCCCACGTGCAGGTGGAACGAGCCCTAGTGACGCCCAACTTACTGAAGGCGGTCATCTTCAGCCAGATCCCCGTTTCCAACAATACCATGAATGCAGTACTTTCGACGTATAAAATCTGGAAGAAACTCGATCAAAAATGTGAGGTACAAACGAGATATTCGCCCCTCCTCCCCGTCAAATTCATACCGGGGATACCACTGACGTCACAAAGGGTTTTCCATCAATGGTTGGAAATGCTTCATATAAATACCTTGGGAGACCTGTTCACCGAAGATAACTTCCTAACTCCAGAGCAGGCGAAAATGAGAGGCAAGACCACAGCGCTCGACACCTTTATCTATTTCAGAACTCGCTACACATTTCAAGCACTCCTACCCAACTTCCCACGCCAACCTCCAACCTGGCAACTTCTACACAACGTAATACAATCACAAGGAGAAGGAAGGCTGGTCTCACAATTATACAGGGCCATCATCGCCAATACAACCTCCGACAACTCTAGTGCAAAAGCCAGATGGGAGAAGTCCCTCAGTACAACCATCTCAGAAGAGGACTGGTCGTTCATCCTGAAGCAAACACAAAAAATTGCACTCAACACACGCCTCAAATGAATCCACTTCAACTTCCTTCATCAAACCTATTACACACCAGCAAAGACCAATAAACACCACCCTGAATCTCCCTCAAGATGCGAGCGATGTGGGACATCGCCAGCCGACTTTGTCCATCTCGCTTGGGACTGTCCTAAACTGACCACGTTCTGGAATCAGGTTCTAGAAACTACTGGAGCAATCATCGGAGAAGCTATTCAACCTGCCCACACGGCAGCCCTACTGGGAATGACAAAAATACTATCAGCACCAACAAGAAAACTGGCAGGTCTACTGTTAACACTCGCCCGCAGGAGGGTCGCCATGGCCTGGGGCCGAGGCCCGCCCCCCACAGTCTCCTCCTGGCGTAAAGACATCCTTTATTGCCAAGATGTTGAAACAGACTTTGTCAAACTGCTGCCTCTCCACGCCCGTCCTCCAGACATATTCCTGATGAAGGAAGCTGAGGATGCCCCTGCCTCCCCTGCCAGTACTCAGACATTGACCGTGACGTTGTTAACACTTGAGCCCAGCACTCCACATCACCCTATAACGAGGAACTGGCATGGTGCGGAGTGTGCCGACATTGATAGCGAACACCATGATGGGGAAGGGAGCGAGGGGTGGGATGGGGGGAGTGGGGAATGGGAATGGTGCAAGTTAATTCCACCCTAATGTGGATGAGAAGTTGTATTGTGTTATAGAAAAAAACAAAAATAAAGATTAAAAAAAATATATACATCCCTGATTACTTATTGAACAAGTCTTAGTTAAAACACCACTTATTTTCAGACAGAGGTGAGCGCTTAACCTAAGATGGCACTCCAATAAGTTAATTAAAAAGGGAGGGAAAAAGGCAGAATTAGAAACATACACAATACCAACACTTTAGGTGAACCAGAGCAAGTCAGAAAAAGGCAGAGTCTACTGAGGAGCAAGAAAGTCATAGGCCAGGCCCACTCTTGGGGAGAGCAAGGTGGAATGTGTCCAAGATCACACAGTTGAATAGTACTTTAAAGAGTGGTTGCAGATAGTTCAAAAAGGGTTGGATCAGTTCAGAAAAAGTTAGTTAGCAGGTCCCAAGTCACCCCAGGATAGACAGTCAAGGATTTACGGGACACCTTGAACAGTCTGTTGCAAGGGAGACCAGGCGGGACTCAGTACCTGAAATGATGAGGAAGCTCCAGCGGGGGCAGTGGTTCCTGGCAGCGGGTGCAAGTAGGTGTATTGTCCAGAGGAAGAGAGGGTCTTGACGTGGAGGAAAGCTGGAGGTCGTTGCTCTGCCAGGGAAGAAACCAGCCACAGAGTTTCTCGGTTAAAAGGTACTACCCTTTTATTCGCGGTAGTGGTGAAGCGTGGCTATCCGGCCGCCGGGGTGCTTGGCACGGGTGATTCGACCACGAGACAGTCCAGGAAGGCGAAAAGAGGGCGAACTGGTTATCCGCACCAGTTCAGAGGAAGAAGACTCTCCAGGATGAAGATCTTCTCTGTCGTCGGGAAGTGGTGAGACGGTTCAGCAGGGCTCCACCGGTGGTGTCGTCGTTGCAGGTTGGCTCAGCTTCTCCCTCTTCGAATTCTTTGGTCCTGTGGCGACTTCTGAAGTTCCAGTCCCCAAAGCCCTGATTTTATGCAGAAAACCCCCATTCATCAGTCCTAACTCTCACTCAAACATGGTAAGTGGTGAGCCGGGCGGTTCACCACTGGGCCAATCACACAAGAGTGCGACTTGAGTTGCCGAGGCAACTCAGTCCAGGGTGCCTAAACCCCCTCCTACACATCCTATAGACCCAGACAGAGTGGCACCACTTTTGGAGGCTTCTATGGAGAATCCCACCAAAAGTGGAACAAAGGGCTCGACTTGGGTTGGAGTTATAGAGGCGAACAAAAACGCCATTTTAAAACTGAGTCCTGGCAAAAAGACCCAACCGGGGAATAAATATTAAACAAATAACCCAGCGGTATCTTTAACATTGCACCAAAAAAGTGGTGCGTTTAAAATGAATGGGAAAATCCCATAGGAAATATTCTGGTGGAATATTTCGCGTGGTAACCACTGCCACCAGCCAGAAACTCGACGAGGGGGGACTGCACAGTGCCCCCTCGAAAAACAGACCCAGGATGGTAGGGGCAATATAATTGCCCCTACCAATACTTCCACAATATGATGGTTTGTAATGGTTCTATTCACAATTTAAGACTAGTAAAGTCAATGGTGACTTTACATGCCCTGGGAGACAGTAGTCAGTCCCAGGGTATGGAGTCTATGTTTGGGGGTCACTATGACACCCCTGTGTTACTGCACTGAGGGTGCTGTGTAACACACTTACCAAAAATACATGAAACCCTATGGAGTAAAAGACCCCATAGCCCATAAAACACATTACTAAGTCAAAGGATATCTCAAATCATGACTAAGAGTGAGAGAAAAAGAGTCTCACTCTTAGCAGGAGAAAAAAATAAACCCCAAAAATCCAGCAAAGCTGCTGGGGGACTCACTAGGTTTGGGAAATTAGCCTTAACAGAGAATTCTCCCTAACATCATCAATAGAACACTCACCCAGTTAGAGCAAAAATGGGTTCACAAGCTGAATAAAGTGAAGGAAGGATTGGAAATCCTTCCTTTAGCCTAGGCCTTTGTGCTGTAAAAACCCTTGGTCCAATCCAGTTACCCAGCTTGTGATATGTTACAGAGGTACAGAGGTCCCATACAACTCTGATTGATTTAATTAAAACATTTTTGTCAACAAAGACGTGGCATTGAGACACGAGACGTCCACTTACATGGGAATCACGGTCTATAAACAATTTGCAAATCACTATTGCTATACACAATGAGTGATGTTATTTCTTCACAAAAATGTGGTATTGACTCACCAAGGTTTTGTAGCCATTGATATCTCTATCTGCAACCTGTGAACTGTTTCATAGAATGATTGACTGGATGTGCACCCCAGTGTTTAACTTATTGACACGGACTGAATAAGTGCTTAACACATTATACGGATTGGATCTAACCACACCGTGGTGTCAGGTCTGCGATCCTTTATCAGCATGTTGCCACCTTACATGTTCCTGAAATAGCTGCTACAAGGCGTTTAACCGCGTACTCAATTACGACCCATCAGATACCGCGTTGTCATGGCAACCATATCAACACTAGTCCAAAATTCACTACTATTCCGCTTTTATAGCAGTGATCTTCCTAAATTGTTAGTATAATCGATTGGGCTGACCGTTTCCTCTCTGGTCATTTGAAAAGTTATATGCCACGTAGGCACTTGCCCAAAATGGCCGCCGCTATATTTGTAGCGGTAACCACAGCAACAGTTCGCATTTTTGCAAGCGGCCAGCGAGGAACACAGGGCTCTTTTCCAACCAGGACAGGTAAGCCCCACATACTCTGTCCGCTCCGTGGTACATTGATCTTTTAGATCACGTCCCCGAGGGTTAGTCATTAACTGGGCCCTTTGTCTTCTCTTACATCTAGGATCGTCCTTTCACGTTGATCCTGACACGCACAGACCTGGTTGTTGTGTGATTAGCAGCCAGAATCTCTCAGCCGTCTGATCGCGGGTCCCTTCCCTTCCCGTGTACCAGTCTTCAACAGACACAGTAAGCCCTGCACTTAGACAGTTGGCCAGAAACATTACATTTATTGTTTCATGAATTAGCGTCTTTTCCATGCTCCCTCACCCTTCTAGGATTCCCCTCATTGTGCCTCATTTCTCTTTGGCAGCACACGCAGAACAGCCAACACCTCAGTTGTCCAGTCCTGATGAAGGCCCCATAAGAACGGCTCACATCTGAACCCCACAAGGGCCGAAACACCTTGGTGTAGACTCTGACTCTTCGAGTCCCAGTGCTGTATAATACTCACTGTGTGCCTTGTTACCATGTATTTTTGCAGTTTGTTTTGTTGAACTAGTACAATTTTACATAAATGCCTGTCGCTGCATATATTGACAGTGTTTGTACTGTAGCCCAGATCATGTACCTTGGGACAATATCTGATGTAATGTACGTTTACTTGATCTATGTTTCTTGTTTGTTCCATGTTGCGTCTCTGAATGGATATTTGTCCACAGAATTGTTTCCAGTCACAATGATTTTTTTTTGTTGAAACAACAGAAGGGATATGTGCCTCATTTGATGTGAAATTACCGTTTTCACACACCTAGGTCTAGGAGTACATTAGTCACTATGGTGAGTAACTTATAATTTCTCCTCTATTGCTGCACCTCTAACATGCTTAACCTGTGCCTTTTTCCTGGGATCAAGATGATCAAAAGGCCTTTAATGCCCTTAAAACTGCCTTCACTTCAGCACCAGTACAACAGTACCCAAACCCGTTGCACCAGTTTGTAGTCAAAGCCGATGCTTCTGGGATTGCAATAGGTGCTGTATTATCTCAGATATGTTTAGCACTGGCAGATTACATCCAGGTGCGTTCTATGCCCGGAAATTAATATCCCTGAAAAAAACAACGCTATTACTGAGCGGTAACTCCTGACAGTTAGAGCGTCCTTTAACAACTGGAGGCACCATTTGTTAGGTGCTCACCATCTGGTTACTGTGTATGCCGACCATAGCAACTTTCAAGCTTTGGCTATGGTCAAGTGCCTTAATGTCAGACAGGCATGCTGGCATTCTCTCTGCTACTACGTCCTGTCCCCTTTCCTCCATACACTATTGCTGTCCTTTGCTAGGGACGGAAAATGGAATCTTTTTAACCAGAGAAAATGTGTGTTCCCATTTAAATTTAGATGTGCGCGGGGGTGCTGCCCTGGGAGCATGCACTCCCCTGATTCTGCCCACCGGCGCCACTCCCCAGTACTCTTTTCTTCGTCGCAGGAGCAGACTGCTTTCACCAGCTCTCCTGGGTTAGGCCTCCGGCCTTGTAATTCCACACGCTCTTCCCCGGGATATTTTCTTTTCCCTTTTTTCTACATAGCAATTATCAGAATAATACTCTGTCGTCTGGTGCCACGCTATTCCTTGGTGCATGTCGACGGCGGGTTTCACAGGTGTCCGGCCTGCAAGGGTTCTTTCCCTACGTCAGATCCTCACACGCTCTGCCTCCAGTGCCTTGGCCACGAACACAGGTGGGAGGGCTATTATGCATGCAACGGACTGCCCCACGCTCACTGAAAAATCAGTTAGCCAGGTGGAGGGAGCAGTACGAAAGATCACCACCTGAAGACATCAAGGCAAATGTGAGGAGGAAGACCAGGCCTAAGGTAGGTGCCCTGTTCTACTCTGCACCCTGCAAGTGTGTCTCATTCCTGGGAAGCGGCCAAGCAGGAGGGGCCTTCCAGGTCCTAAAACCAGCAAGGGGACCGAGGCTCAGAGACCTACTGGCCAGCAGGCAGAGGGGTTCACCGGATCCTCCTGGTCCCACCGCTGAGGGGCCGCAAGGCTCTAGTACCAGGGACCTCCCCTAGGGGCTCTGCTCTAACACAGGAATTGCTCCCGAGGGGGCGCCTATACGCAGCAGTAGCACTACATGCATCATGGCCGAGGGCACACCGCCTCCCAAGTCTCTACCTGAGGTGCAGGGAACATCCAAGGCTTCCCTCTTAAGCACGCAAGCAGAGACTGAGCCCAGCTCATTGGGCACCACGCAGCAGACACATGGCACAGGGCATGACAAAATGGCCGCCAGACCAGGCAAGATGGCAGCGCATCCAGAGCCTCCCCACTCTGGCGCACAGGCATGGGAATGCATGTCTAAATGAGACTGGACAACGCCAGTTACCTGGTCCACGTCATACCCAACCACATCCACACTGGGGTGGTACACAGACCCCAGCTTAGTGCGACAAGGAGCAGCAAGTACACAGCAGGCACAGGGGCCGGCTCTGACGCAGCTAAGCCCTTTTCAAGCATGCGAGGATAGGTTCTTTGGAAAGTTCCTCACCCTCATGAAATTGCCTCTGATGGGCATCATCCTCATGGGGGTCATCAAGGACATGTTCCCTCCGGTACCACCTCAAGCTCCGAGCGTGGTCCAGCCACCGGCCCCAGTTCAGGTCCAGGTTCCCCTGCTTCCACCAGTCACGGTGGCTCCGCCCCCGACACAGCCCCCTTCAGCAGCCTCCGGCACTGCCAGTCAGCACGCCGCTGCCCGCTCCCAGCTCAGACTTGCAGGACACAGCGGGGGACACGGACGAAGAGGAGGATCAGGATACTCCCTCCTCAGTTAAGGCTTTCCACAAGAGGCTGGCGTGTGTGGCAGAGCACCTGGTGATCCTGCAGCCTCCATTTGAACAATCTGAGGTAGGGGTCTTGGCTGAGGTTTTGACCATCCGCCCATCCACAAGAACTGGCATCCCTCTACAAAAGGATGTAGAATCCTTGGCCAAAAAGAGCTGGGTCACGCCACATTCCACGCAGCCTACGAATAAGTGTCTTGATGCCAAGTATAGGCAGGCGGAAGGGTACTCACTCAACTATTGGTGTACCCCAACCTCATTCCTTTGTTATAGCTGCGGCCTCCATTTACTCTAAACCCTAGGCTTTTTCATCTGCCCCCACATCAGCCCTCTTACGGAAGGAGGAAAAGCTGCTTGAGTCCTACGGCAAAAAGATATACCCTAATGCTACTCTCCACCCGGCCAGGCCAACGCGGACACAATGTTGGCAGCAGTGAACCAAAACCTTTGGCAGTTGATTGCAGACTTCCTACCGGAGCTCCCCGTGCATAATTAGGTGAGAATCAGGGCAGGGCTGGCAGTGGCAAAGATACATTACAGCCCCGGAAAATATTACTCCCCATTCCCGTTGGAGTCCCATTGAATGATACCGGTGCATCCGTCAAAGTCTGCGAGCGGGTGCCTTTCTGCGTAGTTTGAACTCGTAGTTTGCCGGTCATGTAACAACGGTACCGGTAGCTTACCGGCATCGTTGTTACCGGACTGGCAACCTTGTAATGAGGCCCACTGTGTGTGGGAGACTGGATGTGCTCCCTTGATCTGAAGGATGCTTACCTGCACGTCCTAATTTGGGAGCCCCTTCGTTCCTTCCTACGGTTCAGGGTCATGGGCTTTCACTCTCTATACAAGGTCCTCCCTTTTGGCCACAAATCGGCCCTGAGGGTCTTTACAAGGTTAATTAACTCTGTAGCAGCCCTTCTCAGGGCGGAGGGCCACCACCTTTATCCATACCTCGACTACTAGCTTGTCTGAGCGGAGCCACCCGAGGGAGTACAACGCACAGCCTTAGCACTTATGCACATGCTATATGATCTGGTGTTCTCTATCAACCTCAAGAAGTCACAGTTACTTCCTACGCAGTCCTTAACATTCCTAATTTGGGATACAAGGGCAGAGAGGATATTCCCCTCAGAAGACAAGATCACAGCAATCAGGAAGGCCACCAGGCATTTTCTCAGCAGACCAGTAACCTCAGCATGGTGTTGCCAGCACCTGCTCGGAATAATGGTGGCTTGTCTCCTGGCTGTGCCAAACACAAGACGCAAAATGAAGAGGCTGCAGCTACATTTCTCAGCCTCTTGAAATCAAGAAACAGGCTCCCAGGCAGCTCTAGTCAGCATACCAAAGCAGCTCCACCAGGACCTGGTGTGGTGGAATGCAGGGACGAACCTGTTAGTGGGCAGGCTGATCAGAAAGCCTTTACCAGAGATCACCATACCCAGAGATGCGTCACTAGATGGTTGGGGGGCTGCACTGGACAACCACAGTGTCCATGGAATATGATCACGGCAGGAACAGCTGGAACACATCAACTGGCTTGAGATGACGGCCATCTGGCTTGCCCTCAAAGTGTTCCTCCCCATTGTCAGCAGCAAGTCGGTCTGCATCCAGGCAGGAAGCTCCACTTGCATGTATTACATCAAAAAACAGGGAGGTACCCGGTCCTCTCCGCTCTGCTGGCTGTGTCCATCGACATATGGGAGTGGTCAGTGGAGTAACTTTGCTGAAAATGTTGGGGGGGGGCATGACCTCTGAAGAAAAGTTGCTGCAGCCAAATTAATGGGGACAAAATAGTGTGCCATGAAACTTGGGGGGGACAAACACCCCTACCCCCCTAAAATGACGCCCATGGGAGTGGGCACTGTCTAATAACATTTACTTATCAGCAGTCCACCTTCTGTGGGAATCCAACTTGGAGGCGAACAGACTCAGCAGGTTGAGGGTTGACAATTATAAGCGGCAGTTGAACAAAGAGGTCCTGAGGGGGATCATCCACGGGGGGGGGGCGCAGCCTCTGGTAGACCTATTCGCCACCGCGAGCAACAGGAGATGTCACCAGTTTACTTCCTGGATAGGGCAAGGCAGGTGATCCGTGGGGACGCGTTGCAGATTCCCTTTAGCGTCATGAATGCATACGCTTTTCCCGCCATTCACCTGATTCACAGGGTCATCTGCAAGGTCAGGGAGTCACTGAGCCTTGGACTCATCTTGATAGCACCATGGTGGCTAGCAGGAGCTTGCTTCTCGGAACTCCTCCCACTGTCGGATCAGCCTCCATTATACCTAACGTTTGGTCCAGCCCACTTACTCTCCCAGCAGGCGGGCACAGTGGTTCACCCCGCTCTGCAGAGGTTATCCCAGGCAGCTTGGTTCCTGAACAGGTCTCCCTGAAGCATCTACACTTGTCACACGACAACCTTGCTTTCCATTCAGGGAGCAAGAAGCTTCTCCACCAGAAATTCAGTACAAGAGCAAGTGTACAAGGTTCTATCACTAGGTCAAGACAAACAAGATAGATCCGCTGACATGCTCACTGGACAATGTGTTGTCCTTCTCTGAACATCTGGCTCACTCAGTGTGCAGGTAGACACCTGCTGTACGTATCTAGCGGCCACAGGAGCCTACAAATCTCTGGAGACGACATCATCTCCTCCTCCTCCAGTCTGGTGGTTAAAAGGCACTTGGCGGGTCTGACCAGATTATATCCTCCTGTCAAACGTCCACATCTGGTCTGGCACCTTGGCACACAAACCCTTCAAACCCATGGCATTAGCAGACATCAGACTGGCTACTATAAAGACTGCCCTACTGGTTGGCCTTACCTCAGAATGCCGGATCAGCGGAACTCAGGCACTGGTGGCTTCAGACCCCTATACTACATTTCGCCAGCACAAGGTGGTGCTTAGGTGACACCCTGCATTTCTCCCTAAGGTCGTTTCATCATTTCACCTTAACAAGGACATAGTACTTCCAACATTCTTTGCAGATTCAAAGGAAGAGACTCAAAGTATTGCACTGTCTGGATGTCAGGCGTGCTCTAAGATTTTACCTGGACATGACGAAGAGCTTCCGTAAATGGGAGACCTTGGGTTTTTTTTTCTTCAATTTTTATTAGTTTATTCAAACAAACAATACAAACCAAACTTTGCAGTGCATGAGTTAACATTTTGATTAGTACATCACATAAATGCGCTCACTGCTTCCCTTATCCCACCCCCCATTTCGAGCCTATCCTATCTCGCTTTCAGTTCCTGCATCCTGTGACAGGGTGTCCCTTTCTGTGGGTTCCGTTGGGTCTCTTATTGACCCAAATACCTCTGCTACTAACAGACCATCAGGGTCTCTGTCTCCTCCTCCCCCCCAGCGCTGCTCGCTTCTTGCCATACCATAGTTTCTGCCTCTGCCCATTTCTGCAAATCCTTCCACCATACCTGTACTCGTGGTCTGTGGCATGCCTTCCACACCATGGCAATCCTTCTCTTCGCAAGCACATATGCCAAGTTCTTTAGTTTGCTTAGATGCTTGAGCTTGCGTGGTGTAGGGAACCCCCCCCCCAACAAGCAGGCCCACACTGTATCAATCACCATCTGAACCACGTGTTCTGCCAGCTTGTGTGCCACTTCGCCCCAGAAGCGCTCGATAACCGGGCATGACCAGAACATATGCCCCATACCTGCATTCTCTTCATCACATTTAGGACACGCTTGCCTTCCTGCATCTTTGAACCGAGATATTCTCTGGGGTGTCATATACGCCCTATGCGTGACATAAAGTTGCATCTGCTGTAGTCTTGCATTCCTCGACACCTTCTTATGGTACCCTTGGGCACGTTCCCACATCCCATCATCCATCGGGGCCCCCACTTCCGCCTCCCAATCTTGTCTCAATTGTATTACCTCCTTTCCTACTTTCAACATCATCACCTCGTATAATCTAGATATCTCGTGTGCCCCCTCTGCTATGTCATATATTACATCTATGGTAGCATCTGATTCTTCCTCCAACACCACTTCAGGCCATGTTCTCTTAATTCTCTGCACCATTCTGTGGTACGTAATAAACTGGCCAACATGCAACCCGGTCTCTTCCCCCAACACCTCAAAATCTATTATAGTTCCCTCTCGCCAGACATCACCCATTGTTGCTATCCCAACAGGTTCCCAGTGGTTTCTGATTATCATCCTTAGTTGCTCTTCCTTGCCCGCCAGTGCAACTAGGGGGACTTGCGGGGAACACAAGGATGGGTTCTCCATCATCTTGCATGCTCTACGCCACATCTTCCATCCAAGTACCATCATCTTTGGACGCCCCACCATTACTGCCTTAGGAAGCCACACAATCTTTCTTAAGTAAAATGGGGCACAATCTTGTCCAAACAGCCTGGATTCAGATGTCACCTCCTCTGAGAACCATTTAGCAACATATTGCAGTTGGCTTGCTATATAATAGACTTCATAATTAGGCAGTTTTACCCCCCCCTTTCTCATAGAAATTCTGCAGTTTCCAAAGGGCCACCCTTGTCAGTCCAGAAATTCTCGATCAGAGGGCAATATACTTTGTTGGCCGTAGACCAACCGCCTCATGTGTTTAGTAACAAGAAGGTGTAGAAAAAGCTCAACCATAGTGCGGCCATTTTAAAGGTGACTGAAATCGCCATTTTGTTTTCTTTCTGTCTTTTCTAATGTTGCCTTTTTGCCTCATGTAAAACTGCTTTGCTGAAATATTATTCTGCTTCACTGGTGCACAATGCAAGGCCCTGAGCGGCATGTTGAAACATAACGCAGTAAACCAGACAGAAATGCCCAGGCCCTCCCGCGTATATCCTTGAAGGATGAGCAGTGAGGTATTTTAATCAGAACAGCAGGTTCCAGCTAGTCTGGGTAAGCACAGTAGAAACTCTAGAGTGAACATGAAATTACTTGAATTATGCTCTTCTTTGTGGCCCCCCCTTCCCTGAGCCCGGTACAGCCCTGGAGTGCAAGTTGACCCCCCGGTACACTAATAGAAACGAGGATATAGCAAGGCGTCTCTCCCTACGCACAGCTTGCTTGTAGAAACAGAAGCATTGTGTGCTTTAAAACCCAGACTTAATGTCTGTGGGCGTACAAAATTGCAGACTGTTACACAATGAATGTTTGAAGGTGTCAACCTCGTCATTGTCAATCATCGTGCCCAGTTCAAAGGAAATGCAATAGGGGCGGTATAGATTGTGACACTACTGATTACTAGATGCTTGTTTTGTATATATGTAACTGTTGTACGAATTTCGCTCTCTTGCGTCCCCGAGGTCTGGTAGACACACGTCGCAGGGCGTGGGACCAGTTGGCCAACTGAGACTTTGCTTTGCAATAAACCCTAGATTTTGGGAATACAACCTTGTTTCTGGCGTATCAATTCGTGTGTGGTGATTATGCCTTGTTTCCACAAACGAGGGTCCCCCAGGGGCCCCTTCACCCTGTTCCGTGTGCCATGCCACAGGAAATCCCTGCACATACTGTCCAGTCTAGTGAAGAACTTCTTTGCTATCCAGTGCGGTATATTCCCAAAGTAGTGCAGGAGCCTAGGTAAGACCACCATCTTCAGCATTGCCCCATGTCCCATCATTGCTAAAGGTAGTTTCACCCAAAACATCATGCAATTTTCAATTTTCTTAATGGCCACCTCTGTGTTACGCTCATGCTCCTCTGCCACCGTGTGGCATATATCCACCCCCAAATAGCGAAAAGTGCTGATCTCCCAAGGTATCTGTAACACTGGTAGTTGTTGCAGCGGGATCCCTTTTTATCCCCCCAATGGAAACATGCTAGATTTCTGAGGGTTCACAGCTATACCAGACAGCCCTGCATATCTTTCCATCACTTCCAATATGTATTGGAGGTTTTCCTCCGGGTGCCGCAAGTACAACAGCATGTCATCCGCATATAGGGAGATCAGATGTCGTTCCCCTCCCACAGCAATGCCTATCGTATCATATTGTTGTCTCAAGTATATTGCTAAGGGTTCCAAAGCCAGAATATAGAGCATAGGAGACCAAGGACATGCTTGTCTGGTACCCCTGCAGAGTTGCCATCTTTCTGATATCACTGCTCCTGTTTTGACACTGGCCAGCGGTTCGCTGTATAACATTTTTGCCCACCGTAGATACCCAAACCCCATTCCATACCCAGCCATGGCCATTTGACCGAAACGAAGGCCTTTATTGCATCAAATGACACAATTGCCAACTCCCCTTTGTTTTTGTTTCCATATTTAATAACTCGATGGAGTCGTCTGTGATTATTAGATATATTTCTGTTCGGGGCATAGCCCGTCTGGTCAGGATGTATCAGTTTGTCAATAATCCTCCGCAGTCTGTTTGCCAAGACGGCCGTCAATATCTTGCTATCTTGATTTAACATTGACAGGGGTCTATATGAACCGCAGCTATGCCCCGGCTTATTAGGCTTAGGAAGCGGTATTATGATTGCTTCTCTGAGCAACACTGGCTGTTTGCCCAGCTCGTATGCTTCGTTCAACATGTCTAACAGTGGGGGGAGCACTTCTCCTCCAAATACTTTATAAAATTCACTTGAGAGTCCATCCGCCCCCAGTGTCTTACTGGTGGGCAACTGTCTCACCACTTCTTCTAGCTCCTCTAAAGTAATTGGAGCCTCCAGCTCCTCCTTTTCTGCAGCACTTATCTGTGGCAATCCTATATCCTCCAATGTTTCTGCTATCACCTGGCAGTTGCTCTCCCCATCATCCCCATATAGTAGCCTGTAGTAATCAGCGAACTCCTGGTTAACTCCCTCTTGCATGTCAACTACACTACCATCTTCCCTCTTTATTGTTCTAATCATGGGTCTGGGGGTTTCACTTTTATACAGCCATGCCAAAATCCTTCCCGGTTTATCCCCCGCCCCGCATGCTGTCTCTCTATATATTTTTTGTAATTAAGGTTACACAGTTTTTCTCATAGCGCCGCACATTTTTGCTGCAGTCTGACTATAAGGTCGCTTTCTTCCTTAGTGTTATTTCCTCCTCTCAATGCCCTTTCCAATTCTTCCTCCGCGTCTTGTAGGTCAGCCAGGATCCCTCCCTGCAATCCAGAAGATTTCACTATAGCTGCCCCTCTTATCACAACTTTAAAGGCTTGCCACAACGTGCTCGCCGAGTCCACACTACCAGTATTCGTTTCAAAGTAATTATCAATCTCATCCCTCATGTCTTCCCTAAAAAGGGGGTCCCTTAGTGCCTCTGCTCAGAGGCGCCATGTCGGAATCCTCGCCCTTGGGGGTCGGTATTGCCATTCAAGGATGAACGGCGAGTGGTCCGAGAGGACCCTCGCTTTATATTCTACTTGCGTGCTCTCCATCAGTACATCTGGTGTGACAAAGGCATAGTCCAACCTAGTATGTAACTGCTGCGGGGCACAATAATGCAAGTATTGCCTCTCATGGGGGTGCCTTGCCGTCCACACATCTCCAAACCCAAAGTTGTTCAACAGCATCTGCAACGCCCTAACAGCTGGGGCGGGTCTACCAATTTTCCCATCCGATCTATCAACCTCAGGGTTTAATATGCAATTGAAGTCTCCTCCCCAGATCACTGCACTCCCTACACACATGCCAAGGTTGTTGTACAGTGTCCTGAAGTATGCCGCTGTGTTCTGGTTCGGGGCATACGTATTTACAATACTTCTCTCCCTGTTTTCCACCATTCCCCTCATTATGACCATCCTCCCATCCGTCTCAACTATCGTCTATACCAGCTGAAACGGGATGTGTGGCACCACCCAGATAAGTACTCCCCTGGCATAAGCCGAATATGATGAGCCCGCTTCGGTTCCCTTCCATTTCTTCCCAATCATCTCCATCTTATCTCGCGTCAAGTGAGTCTCTTGCAACAGGGCTATGTCTATCTTTTGTCTACGCAGGTATAACATAACCTTGTCCCTTTTTAAGTAGCTATTGAGCCCCCTGATGTTCCAGGTAATTATTTTAAGGTCCCCTATGGCCTATTAAATTCCCAGCCCTTCTCCCATCAGTGCATTCCATATTCCAATTTAATCCCTTTCTGTATAGGCTTGTTTCCCAACTAAAAATCCCCTTAACTAAAAGCACAGCAAACACCCCAACTCTCCCCACAACAAACACCCAAACTTCCACCCTCCCACCTCCCTGCCCTGCCCCAACAATGTCCCCAACTTTCCCGGAACTCCTCTGCTCCATTGCCCCGTCTCCCCAACTTTTGCCCAGCTCCATCCCTGGATCTCAGGCACCCCCGCATCTAGCCCTTTCTGGAAGTTGCCTTACTCGTAGCTCAGCAGGGAGGTGTCGCCCTAGTGGCAGTCCTCCGAATCTAACTCTTGGGGTTAGGTTGTCTCTGTCTCTTGCTCCCTATTCAAAAAATCAGATTCATCGCCCCTCCCTTCTCCTTATTATCGTTACACACTCTATATTCCAGTCCAACATGTTCAAATGCCTCATGATATAACAACCCTCTGCCCCACGCCATTAGTCTCAATGTACTTGGCTATTAGGTCACTTATCGTTACTTCCGGGACCCTACTCCTCATCCTGCTCCGGACAGCCATGTGCATCCAGCCATGCCGCTGCGTCCTCCAGAGATTAAAAAAAATGCGCTTTGACTTTGTAAAGGATCTAGAGCTTAGCGGGGTACAGCAACATATATTTCAATCCAGCCGTGCGCAGTCTTCTCCTAATTGCCACATAACTGTGGCATTGTCTCTGGACTAGCATAGTATAGTCTGGATATGCAGTGATGGTCGCTGATGCTCTCTTGATCGTCCCCCCTTTCCTGAAGAACTCCAAGATCTTTTCCCTATCTCTGTAATTCAGGATCTTCGCTATAATTGCTCTCGGGGTGGGGGTTCCAGGTTGCGGTTTTCTCATCAAGGCCCTGTGCGCACGTTCCACAGCAAATCCTTGGGAGAGCTTATTTACACCTATTTCCTGCAATATCATGTTCTCCACGTAATTTGTAGAGTCTTGGCCTTCCTCCCCTTCTGGCAAACCAACCAGACGTATATTGTTGCGCCTAGCTCTTTCTTCTGCCTCCTCTGCTCGATTTTCCAGGTTGGCTACCTGCTGCTTCAGTATGTGCACCGCCTTGGAGTTGTCCTTGCTAGTGTCTGTGTTGATTTTAACAGCACTCTCCAGGCCGCTGGTTCTTTCCGCCAATGTTCTTAAGTCTTGCCTTAGCAGGTTGACCTCCACTCCAACCGCGTCTATTTTTGCTTCCAGTGCAGACCTTAGTTCTGCCATCGTCTTCCCCCACAAGGCCTTCAGCTCCGTTATGGCTGCCTGAATCATGTGATTGTCACTTGGCATTACCGCTCCAGCGGACGCAGCGGTCCCACTTTGCGTGGGGGTGGTGGGCGTCTGCTGGGATTTAGCAAAAATGTCCATTGTAGGCTGTTTGCTTTTAACCTTGCTGCCTCTCACCAACATTTCTGTATTGCTAATTATTGTTGCCAGCTTGCGGGTCACCTGTCAGCTCCTGCAATCTTACGGTATATCAATTTTGGCGTCCCTGCCTTTCGACACTGTGGTTGAGCCAGGCTGCAAAGGGTAAATACAGGATGATTTGGGCTCTGTTTAATTGGAGGCGTATCAGTGTCCAAGAGCACACTGTGTGTCCTTCACCATGTGTCTGATGTGTTATCACACACACTTGCTTCCTGCTGTGCGGGCCCTCTTCACCCCAATACGCGATGGCATGTGTCTTGACCCCACCAGTGTATCCAGCAGGCTCCACAACTCGTGTACCCTTGAAACCTCCAATCACAACTCCTCTGATTAGCTGTACTGCCCTGCTTCCACACGGTAATACCAGTGTCAGGGGCTGCCTACGGCCCGTTGCCGTCTTGACATCTACTTGCTGCTCCCCAGTCTCCCCACCGGAGCACTCTTCACTCTCCGTGCTACCTCGGTGGGAGTCCACCGTTCTTTATTCAGTCTCTCAGTATTCCAGGGACACCTGAACACACACATTTGCTGCGTTCCGCACCGCTTCCTGCACACACTTTTCAGTCAGTCTAAGGCTATGTGCAATCAGATCTCCGGTTCTCTTACACCGGTGCCATTCATCTCTGTATGGGCATACTTAAGTTTGAAGGGCCGCCCCAGGTTCCTTTGTTGCCGTGAAAGCCAGGCGCCATCTTGTATTCACTTTGTGCATGTCGGGTGGCTACTTATTAGAGGACATTCCCGTCCGGCAAAGGTTCACAATGCACAATGGCCTCGATCTTTTCGGGAAGCTCACCGTCGGGTGAGCCCCCGTTCTTGGCCGCAACTACCATCCAGCCCCCCGCATATCTCGCTCTGGGCACTCGTCATGGGAGAATGCTTTGTCCACTGCCAAACGTATCAAGGCTTCTTCGTTCTGCGACTAACGCCGAGCTGCGACAACATTGCCAGTTGCAATCATGGCTCACAAGGTCATTTCACTGCGTCTGCCTCCCTCAGCAGCTGTACATCTTGCAGGGGCCCAGTCACTTGCCCATTGATCCGCTCACTCGTATCCAGCGCCATCTTCCATGCTCATCATGTCGGCTGCTCGTATTGCGATTCTATCATTAGGACGCTTCCTTTCACGGCGTTCCTCACTCCTCATGTGCCCAGCACATTCCGATCACCCTAACACTAAATCATCGGATGATTCTTATTAAGTCTTTTAATTCCAGGATCAAAGTCGGATCGCGGGAGCCTCCAGGATTTGCAACCTACTCCATGGCACTGTAGCCACACCCGTCCCCTGCACTCTATCATAAGTCCATCAATTGATGGTTCAGCAATTTTAAATGCATTTGTTGTAGTTAATTAATAATGTTCTGATCAAGTTAGTAGTAAGACTGAACACTCAGTGATTTTGTAAAAAACCCAAAAACGGCGGGCGGGGGGGGGGGGGGGTTTAATTAATGTCACAGTAAATTCACCATACAGATTTTGAAGTGAAAAAGCCAAAATGACTGTCTACAAAAAAACATGAGAACAGTAAACAATGATAGTCCATTTATACAATTCGTGGCTGACGCGTTTCGGGATATTCATCCCTTCTTCTTGAGCCTATTGGGTTTGGACTGCAAAACCTAAACAAACATGAAAAACAACATTTAAACAAACATAATATTCGCATGTAAAGTGCTAAACATAGTGGTCCTTATTGAACCCACATCGAATTCACATATATAGGTATATCCTAACTGGAGTAGTTCAAATGTAACTTTCGAAGGGATTGTGTCCTCCGACGTATTCCTCATCTTAGATATCTCCTTCCAGCTCTGCTGGCCTCGGAAAATTTTTTCTCTCTAGAGGGCGCTGCGTGTCGACGTCCTCCGAGTCGATGTCCCTCGCCAGCCGCCGTATCGACGTCGACGTCATCCTGCCTATAAAGGCCGCGCGCAGCGTCCGTTGCTCAGTTCCGTTTTTCCGCGCTTACTCAGTGCCTCAGAATACCGTTGCTCAGTTCTTAGTCAGATTAATCCTATTTACCTCGAGTCATTCGATCCGTACTCAATGGCTTCCTCGTCGGAACCGACAACTCCTCGATCCGGCTTCAAAAAATGCAGAGATTGTGGGAAAAAGATGTCGTTGACTGACCCTCACAGAGTTTGTCTGTGGTGTTTGGGAGCTGAACACCATTGTTCGGAATGCGAGGACTGTATGTCCATGACAGCTAAGGCCCTGAAGGAGCGTAGGGGGAAGCTGGAGAAAGGTAAGACTTTTAAAGCTTCTTCTTCGTCGACGAAGTCGAGACACTCGTCTCCTCGTCACCATTCGCGCTCCAGGTCTCGGAGTGGGTCTCATCACTCCTCGAGATCGAAGCACTCGAAGAGGAGACGTCGAAGATCCCCTTCTCCGTCTTCCTCTTCCTCTGTTTCGCCAAAAAGAATCCCTTGCCCCACGAAACATAGTTCCCAGGCTGAATGGGAGGAATTCCGCAAAAATATGATGAGCGTCTTCGAGAAAGCGGCCTCGACCCCCTCGAAGACTGCCGAGAGCGATGCTCTGGTCGAAAGACCCGAAGGTCAAAAACGCCGCGAGTCGCAGTACCCGGCGAAGGTAACCTCTCGAGCGCGTCTCGAACCCTCGAGTAGGACTATGACCTCCAAACCTTCCTCAAAGGTTCCGTCGACGCCGTTGACGAGGGTTCCGTCGACGCCGAGGTCGATGTCTTCGACACCGTTGTCGAAGGGACCTTCGACACACGGGTCTGTCGACTCGACGCCAGCTTCGACACCGGCGTCAACGCCAAGAAAAGTCACGATTACGACACACCCAGTGACTATCCCCAGGTCCTCGACGTCGATGGCGTTGAGATTGTCGCTCGAAGCCTTCGACGTCGGCGTCGACGACATTGACGTTTTCGAGACCGATAATGACAAGTTCGGCACCCTCTGCCTTGGAAATGGGATTTACTCCTTTTATGAGTTCAGAACAATTGAGAACTATGTCCTCAATTTTGGAAGAGGGTGAATTGTCTGAACAGGAAGACACATTTGAGTTGCAGGGACCTGTAACCCCAATTAGAGAGGAATTTTCCTCTGAAGAAGGCAGGTTAAAGGATCTTCATGATTCCTTACATGAGGCAAGTGGGTTAGACACTTCCCCTGAGGTGGAGTTTGCTAGGCCAGACCCGGGGGAGCATGCTGAAACCCCCTATAAAGCCTTAATGGCCAGAATCACAGAGTTCATGGGGTGGTCTGCACCTTCACAATCTTTCCAACAAGATGACCTCACGGATATTCTTGACAATGGCCCACAGGAGGATCCTGTGGTGCCTTTTCATAAAGCTCTTCAGAGGAAGATCATGACAAACTGGGAAACCCCAGATGTAGTACCAGCAGTAAATAAAAAACTGTCTACAAAGTACAGGGTATCTTCTACAGACCCGGAGTTTTTGTCTAAACATCCATCCCCAGAAAGTCTGGTGGTACAGGCAGCATCCTCTACCGATGTCAAGACGGCTTATCCTACCGTTCCACAGGACAGGGACGATAAAAAATATGATGCTATGGCAAAGAAAGTCTTTTCAGCATGTAGCATGGCGTTAAAATCTGTTAATGCTACTTGCACCCTTGCTAGGTTCAGCCATACACTTTGGGAGTGTGCTTCTACAGCGGCTGACTGCATCCCGGAGGGAGAAGAAAGGGATGCGTTCCTGAATATTATACAGGACGGTAAAGACGCTATGTGCGAATCCCTCCAGACGGGCATTGATTCGGCTGACAGTATCAGCAGAGCAATGGCGGCAAGTACATCAACCAGGAGATTCGCTTGGTTGAGAAAGTCTGGTTTTGCCCCAGATGTGCGAGCCAGGCTCTTGAACATGCCATTCGATGGCTCTTCTTTGTTCGGGAAAAAGGCGGATGACAGTTTAGAGAAACTGCAAACTTCAAAAGCAGCAGCAAAATCCCTAGGAGCTGCAATCCGTCAGACTCCTTTTCGTCCCACAGGAACCTCTGCGAGAGGCAAGTCCTTTTGCTTCTACTCCGCATTCGGAAGAGGTAGAGGACGACCGGCTCAAAGGGGACAAAGAAGAACTACCCGAGGTGGACGGGGTAGATATTCAAAAGCTGCAGCAACAGCAGGTGCCTCTTTACCATCGGCATCTGCATCAGCCGCCCCAAAACCACTCTGAGGACTTCCCTCACAGGACACCTGTAGGAGGCAGGTTGACTCAACATCTGGCGGTATGGCAGGCTATCACGTCAGATGCTTGGGCATTGGAAACAGTTGCCCAAGGTTACTGCCTGCCTTTCCTATGTATACCTCAGAGTCATCCACCGGGGATCAGCTCTCAGAAAGCTCCAGATCCGCTCCTCTTGCAGGAAATTTTGGACCTGCTAGAGAAAAGTGCCATAGAACCGGTACCTGTAGCGGAGAGGAACAAGGGCTGGTACACCCCTTACTTTCTCATTCCAAAGAAAGACGGAGGACTGAGACCCATCTTGGACTTGCGAGAATTGAACAAATTCCTCAGAAAAGACAAATTAAGATGGTCACTCTTTCCCAGATCCTCCAGGCCCTTCAGTTCCAGGACTGGTTGGTATCTCTGGACCTTCAGGACGCTTATTTCCATGTGCCTATCCATCTCAAACACAGGAAATACCTGAGGTTCGCAATTGGCAACTCTCACTATCAATTTCGAGTGCTGCCATTTGGGCTGACCTCCGCCCGAGGGTCTTCACCAAGTTAATGTCGGTAGTGGCTGCAAGTCTAAGGAGGGAAGGGATTCACGTCTACCCCTACCTGGACGATTGTTTGATCAGGGCTGTTTCTCCGGAACAAGCTCAGACCCAGCTAAATCACGTGTGCCACTTCCTTCACAGACTGGGCTTCTCCCTCAATTTAAAGAAGTCGAAAATGATCCTGGACACTTCCCTGGGAAAAGCCTCGTCACCAGAGGTGAGGGCTCAAGATATTCTACAGATGGTTACCAAGTTCCAACATGCCCAACGTCTCCCAGCCTTCGACTTTTTGAGGTTGCTAGGCCTCATGGCATCCTGCATTTTCCTAGTGCCAGAGGCTCCGCTGAGAATGAGATCCCTCCAGTGGGCACTGAGGACTCAGTGGTCACAATTCTCAGGGCGAATGACAGATCTTCTTCAGGTTCCCGGCAGGGTGGCTCGAGACCTTCAGTGGTGGGCCTGTCAGGAGAACATTCTGAAAGGAGAACAGTTTTGGCAACCCTGGCCGGAGATAACAGTAGTCACGGATGCCTCACTCACAGGGTGGGGAGCCCACGCCAACGACTTGACCATCAGCGGTCGTTGGTCTCCATCGGAGTCCAGACTACACATCAACCTGTTAGAGCTGAGAGCCATCAGACTTGCGCTGAAGGCGTTCCTGCCAGCTGTACAAGGGAAGAACGTCCTGATAATGACGGACAACACGGTGGCCATGCATTACCTCAACAAAAGAGGAGGCGTAGGATCACTACCCCTGTGCAGAGAGGCGATGCAGCTCTGGTTTTGGGCAATCCAAGAAGGAATCTCTCTATCGGCAGTTCACCTAGCCGGAGAGAAGAACTTGACAGCGGACGCTCTGAGCAGGCAGAACACAGTCTCCCACGAGTGGGAGCTAGCTCAGGAAGTCCTTCAAGAGATCTTCGCCCTTTGGGGAACCCCTCAGGTAGATCTGTTCGCCACCAGCCTAAACAGGAAATGCGACCTGTTCTGCTCAAGGGAATTTCCCCCGAGAGGAGCTCTCGGAGACGCGTTCATAGTGGACTGGGAGTTTCCGCTTCTGTACGCGTTCCCACCGGTCCCTGTCATTCCTCAAATGATCAGGAGGTTGAGAAGATTCCGGCGAACCATGATCCTAATTGCCCCGGATTGGGCCAGGAGAACGTGGTACCCGGACCTTCTAGACTTGTCCATCTGCCCTCCAATTCGACTTCCACTCAGAGAGAACCTACTCTCACAGAAGGGAGGTCAGGTTCTCCATCCAGACATCAAAACCCTCAACCTTCACACTTGGCTTCTGAAAGGCTGAGGTACAAGGATTGGGACCTCCCTGATGATGTTATGGAGGTGTTGCTTTCGGCAAGGAGGCCAGCAACAAAGTCTTTATACCGCTGCCGTTGGAACAGATTTTGCAGCTGGTGTAGAGAACAGAATATCGACCCTTTTTCATGTGGTACACCAATGGTTTTGTCCTTCCTACTATATTTGGCAAATTCAGGCCTTCAAGTCACCATTAAGGGCTATCTCGCAGCGCTATCCATCTTTAAGCGTACTGCAGAAGAACCATCCTATTTCAAATTACCCTTGGTAATACAGTTTCTAAAGGGGTTAACCAATGTTTATCCCCCAAGACCATTCCAAGTTCCCCTATGGGATTTAAACTTAGTACTAACTTTCCTGATGGGTACACCTTTCGAACCTCTCCATTCTTGTTCGTTAAGATTCCTTACCCCTAAAACTGTTTTATTAATAGCACTTACATCTGCTAGAAGGGTGAGTGAATTACAAGCTCTTTCTTGTAAACCCCCTCACACAATATTTCACAAAGACAAAGTTGTCCTGCAAGTGAAGCCTAATTTCCTCCCAAAGGTGGTTTCTGAATTCCATATCACTCAGAAGATTACCCTACCATCTTTCTATCCTCCTCCTCACCCGGGGAAAGAGGAAGAGAGGTTACACAGGCTAGACCCTAGGAGGGCTTTAAGTTTTTACATCAGTAGACTAGCCAGGATAAGACAGGCAGACCAGCTGTTTGTAGGTTACGCAGGTCACAAGCTGGGGTTACCAATAACTAAGCAGACCATTTCCAGATGGATCATTCTTGCCATTCTGGAATGTTATAAACTGGCAGGGAAAGAGCCCCCTCAAAACCTTAGGGCTCATTCGACCAGAGGTATTGCAGCTTCATCGGCTCTCAAAAGAGGAGTGCCGTTAAAAGACATATGTGCGGCCGCTACATGGTCGTCTGTCCATACCTTTACACGTTTTTACAATTTGGATTCCTCCTCCAGTCAAGAGACTAGGTTTGGAAGGGCTGTACTGCATTCTATTCATCAATAGAAGACAGCGTGAAGTCAGTACTCCCTCCTCCGATAATAGAATACTGCTATGGGAGCCTATCTAAGATGAGGAATACGTCAGAGGACACAATCCCTTCGAAGAACAAGTTACTTCTTACCTTGTGACGTTCTTTCGACGGGATGTTCCTCCGACGTATTCCTCATCGACCCTCCCATCCATCCCCGCAGTTCTACTTCCCTTGTTGTTGCAGCTTACGCTCCTGCAGGGTGATTAGTTTAGTCCAGAAAGTATTATTGTGGGCTACAAAACGGAACTGAGCAACGGACGCTGCCAGCGGCCTTTATAGGCAGGATGACGTCAACGTCGATACGGCGGCTGTCGAGGGACATCGACTCGGAGGACGTCGACGCGCAGCGCCCTCTAGAGAGAAAAAATGTTCCGAGGCCAGCAGAGCTGGAAGGAGATATCTAAGATGAGGAATACGTCGGAGGAACATCCCGTCGAAAGAACGTTACAAGGTAAGAAGTAACTTGTTCACCTGAGGTATTCATAAACGTTACTCCCCAATAAGGGGTACCCACTGTGGCCAGTGCACCAGGAACAAATCCATGTTCTGCATCAGAAAATAATCAAAGGAATAAAAGTGATTACCCATCTGTGACAAACATCTCCAAGGAGTGTGTGCCAGAGAAGTCGAGTTGCGGCATACCTTAAGTATAGTGGAGGTGAGGCGTAAGAAAACCCTCAAAGTTTGGTGAACTCGTGTTTCTCAGTTCTACCCACCAGCTGGTGGAGAAAACCCTCGTCTCAGGCGTGCAAGATGCCTATACATGAGACATAAATAAAGCGGTCTAAGAGTTTGGATATTCATTACACATGTAATTGGTAAAAAAAAAATATTATTATATTGAAAGTTTGTTCACAGAATACGCTAACAACAAAGAAATAAAGGGACAACAGTCCCTTTTGAATAGAGATGAGTAGAAATGAATTAGGTCCATAAGTACATAACGGGCGTGAAAAAACAATGGAAGCATATGTAGAGCTCTCGCTTACCTTACAATCTGCAAGTTAAAACGGGAGTTACACGTGCGGATGCACTGCTTGCCCGGAAATATTCATGTCCCAAAATGTCCTCTGGAACCAGAGTCTAAAGTGCTCGGCTGTAAACATGAAAGAAGCAAAAAATTCAGAATGCTCCCCAGTGGAAAGAGGGGATCTAATAGATCGTGGTTTGAAATAGGTAAGGCGCCATTGATATCCTGTTGTATTTACCTCTGCCAAGTAGTTTCAATGAAGCTATACGATCGCGTGTGAAAGCAAAAGCCGCTTCTGTTGCTAATTGTAACTAAAATACGGGCGCCTCCCGATCGGGGGGATGAGATGCTCGTGTGGACTGTGGAGGGTCTCAGCGTCTCCCTGGCAACGATCTACACAGACACCAGCCCATCCAGAACCGAGTGTGTGTGTGGGGAAGATAAAAAAAGGACTACGTGAGATCTTCATGTGCACCAGAGCTGAAATGCTGGTGTTAAAATGAGCGCCATTGTGGAAAGTGTATTGCACAACGGAAAAGCGCCTGCTGTTGGATTACAACAAGCAGTAATCCACATTGTAAGATTGAACAGTATGTTATTACTCAATGAAGCTGGTACCTACACCAAACTCAGTGGTGACCCAATCATGAGAATAAAAGCGTTGATTGAAGACATTATTGAGGAAGCCTTGGAGAATGAATGGATTAGTTGTAAAACAAGTGAATTTTTAATTAACCATCATCCCATTACACCTGTATTCTATGGCTTGCCTAAAATCCATAAAAATCAAGACGACCCCCCATTAAGACCTATTGTGGCTGGTACAGACAGTATCTTTGACCCACTATCCATCTATATAGATCGATTACTTCAACCACTCATACAGAACATCCCTACATATCTGAAGGATACGACGGATTTCCTAAACTGTATTCAAGAAGTCAGAGCACTTAGTTCGGATTGCATACTATTCAGCATGGATGTGTGTAGTCTGTACACCTCCATCCCACACGAGGAGGGCATTCAAGCAGTAGAATGGCTGCTATTAAACTCACAGGCGCCAAGGGGTGACCCACAGTTTATTGTAAAACTTCTAAGCTTAATACTGAACAACAATTATTTCAGATTCCGAGGGAACTTCTATCTTCAATTCTCGGGAACATCAATGGGGTCAGCAATGGCCCCGGTGTATGCGAATACTTTCATGTATAGATTTGAGCACAGGTATGTCTTGGAAAATGACGATTGGTCAAGCAGGATATTAGTATGGAAGCGCTACATTGACGATATTTTTGGAATTTGGTGTGGCTCCCAGGATGAACTGACTACTTTCTTCAACTTCTTAAACTCAGTACATCGGAGCATCAAATTCACGATGGAGGTAGGTACTCCATCCCTACATTTCCTAGATGTCAGCCTGGAGATCAAGAATAATGTAACTGCCACGAACGTCTACCATAAAACGACGGACGTCAATAACTTATTGCACTTTTCGAGTTTTCATCCGAAGTCAATGCTAAGCAGTTTACCATACAGCCAAATTCTTAGACTGAAGAGAATTGTCTCTGACCCAGCGGGGCTGGATGTGGAATGCACTAAGCTATTGGACAAATTTGAAAAGAGGGGATACCCACAACCCATTTTGGAAGAAGCAAAAGAGAGATCCTCTAACATAAGTAAGGAACAACTTCTCACGCCTAAAATTAAAAACAAGGATACTCCACTACTTTACATCTCCAAATACTCCCGTCAAAGCTTTCAAGTCGGTAGAGCTATTAAGAAACATTGGAGCATTCTACATAATGATCCACTACTGGAAAAGCTATTCCCCAAATACCCAATGATGGCCTTTAAAAGAGGCCAGAACCTGAGGGATAAACTTGTGAGAGCGGAAAACCCCCCCAAAGATAGACAAATACTTCTACAAACAAGGAAAAAAGGCACATTCCCATGCTTGGGGTGTTCCCATTGTAACAACGTGATTAAGGGTGAAAGCATATCACATCCCCTTACGGGCAAGAAATTCAAATTCAGAGACTTCGCGACCTGTATGTCGACAGGAGTTATCTACACAATCAAATGCCCTTGTGGCAAACTGTATGTGGGCCAGACCACAAGAGCGGTTAAGGAGAGGATAACCGAACATAAATCCAACATTAGGTGCAAAAACACAAAATCCCCATTGGCGAGACATTTTTTGGAACATCATCACACGGTTGCCCAGATCAAGTTTCAAGTTCTGGAGGTCGTCAAGAAGCCACATAGGGGTGGAGACTACCAATCCATCCTCTCCCGCAGGGAGAAGTTTTGGATACACCAGCTAGACACACTTAACCCACAAGGGCTCAATCAGGAATTTTCCCTGAGGTGTTTTATCTGAACTTGACCTTGCTCCATGTTCTCCTATAGAAAAATGGTGCTAACACACTGTAGCGTTTTAAGATATCTTCTTTCACTGTCCTCTCTGGTCTATACTGTGTGTGAGTAAAGACAGTTTACCTTGTTCACACTCCTTCTAAATTCCTTTCTGTTTCTTTAATTGTTTTGACTGAATTTAACTATAATGGAATCCACTCCAATGTACTTATTGAGTGTCATTTCTGTCATCCACAGTGGAACAACTGTTAAAACCATGAGTCCGGGACATGTCGACCGGCCCACTGTTTAATTACTTAAGTCCTACAATGCGTTGCTTCTGCCTTTTACGCATTGATAGGGAGTTGGTATTCATGTTGCTCCATTGGGGGCGTTTCCACGGTTACACCAGTGCACTTTATAGTTTTTATAACATACAACATGTCCTGTATTTAGGTTTATTTAATATACACTAGGGCTCCCACTTGGGAGGTTTCCCGCTGTGGCCATAGTACTCAGCACGTATATTCATTTAACCGATATTATCCGTAAAATAATTTATCTGGGGTCCTTTGACAACTAACATAATTAGAATTCTCTATGAGACTCATCCCTAACATACTGTTCAATCTTACAATGTGGATTACTGCTTGTTGTAATCCAACAGCAGTTGCTTTTCCGTTGTGCAATACACTTTCCACAATGGCGCTCATTTTAACACCAGCATTTCAGCTCTGGTGCACATGAAGATCTCACATAGTCCTTTTCTTATCTTCCCCACACACACACTCGGTTCTGGATGGGCTGGTATCTGTATAGATCGTTGCCAGGGAGACGCTGAGACCCTCCACAGTCCACACGAGCATCTCATCCCCCCGATCGGGAGGCGCCCGTATTTTAGTTACATTTAGCAACAGAAGCGGCTTTTGCTTTCACACGCGATCGTATAGCTTCATTGAAACTACTTGGCAGAGGTAAATACAACAGGATATCAATGGCGCCTTACCTATTTCAAACCACGATCTATTAGATCCCCTCTTTCCACTCGGGAGCATTCTGAATTTTTTGCTTCTTTCACGTTTACAGCCGAGCACTTTAGACTCTGGTTCCCGAGGACATTTTGGGACATATGAATATTTCCGGGCAAGCAGTGCATCCGCACGTGTAACTCCCGTTTTAACTTGCAGATTGTAAGGTAAGCGAGAGCTCTACATATGCTTCCATTGTTTTTTCACGCCCGTTATGTACTTATGGACCTAATTCATTTCTACTCATCTCTATTCAAATGGGACTGTTGTCCCTTTATTTCTTTGTTGTTAGCATATTCTGTGAACAAACTTTCAATATAATAATAATTGTTTTTGACCAATTACATGTGTAATGAATATCCAAACTCTTAGAACCGCTTTATTTTTGTCTCATGTATAGGCATCTTGCACGCCTGAGACGAGGGTTTTCTCCACCAGCTGGTGGGTAGAACTGAGAAACACGGGTTCACCAAACTTTGAGGGTTTTCTTACGCCTCACCTCCACTATACTTAAGGTATGCCGCAACTCGACTTCTCTGGCACACACTCCTTGGAGATGTTTGTCACAGATGGGTAATCACTTTTATTCCTTTGATTATTTTCTGATGTAGAACATGGATTTGTTCCTCGTTCACTGGCCACAGTGGGTACCCCTTATTGGGGAGTAACGTTTATGAATACCTCAGATAGTTACATTTGAACTACTCCAGTTAGGATATACCTATATATGTGAATTCGATGTGGGTTCAATAAGGACCACTATGTTTAGCACTTTACATGCGAATATTATGTTTGTTTAAATGTTGTTTTTCATGTTTGTTTAGGTTTTGCAGTCCAAACCCAATAGGCTCAAGAAGAAGGGATGAATATCCCGAAACGCATCAGCCACGAATTGTATAAATGGACTATCATTGTTTACTGTTCTCATGTTTTTTTGTAGACAGTCATTTTGGCTTTTTCACTTCAAAATCTGTATGGTGAATTTACTGTGACATTAATTAAACCCCCCTCCCCCTGTTTTTGGGTTTTTTACAAAATCACTGAGTGTTCAGTCTTACTACTAACTTGATCAGAACATTATTAATTAACTACAACAAATGCATTTAAAATTGCTGAACCATCAATTGATAGACTTATGATAGAGTGCAGGGGACGGGAGGGTTCCTAACCTTGGATCCTCGTCTTTTGTTTCTACTTATACTGTTATTGTGATCCTGTGCCAGGTTCACGTTTCCTCCCCCGCACCTCAAAAAAATATGTATACTTCTACACATTATTGAATAAATCAATCTCTAATTTTAGAATACATGGGAGTGCTTCTACTGATCTACCCCTTTGCACTGTAGCCACACCCCCCATCGGATACCTTGTTCATCACTTTTTTGGTGGGTCAAAACCAGGCTGTCAAGCCTGGAAGGCTTCCATAGCAAGGTTGATGGTGATGGTCATCAAGGAGGCGTATGAGGGGCACAACAGGGCTTTGCCAGCAAACATGCATGCCCACAAGATACGCAAGTGGTGTATAACTCATCCTGATGAGCGGGAGCAACTCAATGCTTATATAGTAGACAGTCTTCCTTATATACAAAACCATTTGTATTTTGTATTTCTATTTGTTTATTATTTGTTTCGCGCACCGAATCCTGAGGTAACTGGGTGCTGGAAAACTTAGGAGTTACATACATACAAAAAAAACACAATAATAGTAAAAAGCCCAGTGTTTACAGGTAGGTCTGATATCAAGACGCATTTATCAATAAGTGCAGGCGAGTTAGGCAAACAGATGATGGCAGCAAAAGACAGATGAGAGGGGCCTCATTGGAAAGGTTTGTTGCTCAGCCAGCTTTTTATTCCAGATTTGAAAGACAGGAGGGAGGGTTCTTGTCTGTAGGGGAGAGGTATAGAGTTCCAGCGTTTGGCTGCTTGGACCTGGAAGCTGGCTCCACCCGCAGGTTTTAGTTTGAAATTAGGTACTTCGAGGCAGTGAGAAAGGGCAGATCTGGTGGTGCGAGAAGATTGGTGCTTGCAGAATTTATCTGACAAGTATTTGGGGGCTGTGTTCGCGAGGCATTTGTGCGTGATTACATGGGTACGTAGAGTCATTCTATCACGAACTGACAGCCAATTGGCATTGTGTCTAGGAGTTGAAATATACTGGATCTAGGAATGTTGAATGCTGCTCTTAGTGAATTATTTTGAAGGACCTGAAGCCTATTTAGATTAAGTTCAGAGGAGCCTAGGAAGAGTGTGTTGCAGTAATACATTTTTGAGAGTGCTAAAGCTCTGGCGAGTGTTAGGCACCTGCTGGTGGACAGGTATGAGTTGCAACTGTAGATTAGCTTATTGGTGTAGGGTGTGGAGGCTTCTACAGCGCTGACCTGTTTCTTTAGGGACAATGTTGAGTCAAGATAGACCCCCAATGTTTTTATTTCCTTGGCGATTTTGATCACGTTACCGTTGAAGGATGTGCACCTTTGGTCAAGTTTACCATCTCTATATACCCGTTGAACAGACCTGCATCTGCGCCTTGCACTAGTGCCATGACTCACAAATTGCTGTAAATCCAGGGAGGCAGAAGACCTTGGAGTTACTACGTAGGTGGTTGGTGGGGTAGTAGAACAAACAATGTGGCTGATTACATCTCATCATGTGCCATATGTGCTCAATGTAACTAACAATCAGCAAAGTCTGTTGGTCTATTGCCACCAATACCCGTACCACATTACCCTGTGGTACATGCTATCCATGGATTTTACAGTGGAATGACCACGAATTAAAGAAATTGATGCAATCTGGGTTGTTGTTGATTACTTTACTAAAAGGGCCCTATTCATTCCTTCCTCTTGCATTTCTGCGGCGGCCCTTCTAGATGAGATGTTTATGTTTTTGTGGCTTTCCCTCGGTCATTGTCACTGACCAGGGATCACAATTTACCTCTCGTCTTGGGAGAGGAGACACTGCATCCTGTGGCATAAAGGACAGGTAATCCAGTGCTTATCATCCTCGGATGGATGGGCAGATGGAAAGACTCAATGACACTCTTGAGTAGTATCTGCTTTGCATCTGTTTACAATATCAGGAAAATTGGCTCTCTGCCATCTTGGCAGTGAAATTTGCTTCCAATAATTCATTGCATACCTCTATTGGTTCTTCTCCTTTTTATGGATTGTACAGGCAACATACACGCTCTCTTCCCGTGGATTTCGTTCTGTTGCTGGGAAGGTCGGTCCCAGAGATATTGTACTGAATACCCCGGCCGCCCAGTCTTGTGTTAGGGATATTATTCAAGTCCATAAGAATGACGGACAACATTTGGAACAAGCACAAGCTATGTCAAATTGGTATGAAGACACTCATCAGTTACCTTCTCCAATCTACACCCCAGGTATGACGATCTGGCTTTCAGGCAGAAAATCTACGAATCCCTGTGAAATGCAAGTTGCAACCTCATTATGCAGGACCTTATGTAGTGGTCCGGGTAATTAATCCATTGGCAGTAAGTCTTGATCTCCATTCACACTGGCATATACATTCTGTTTTTCATGTTTCTCTCCTTACACATGTCCATGAATCTACACGTGTGCCCACTAAACTAACTCCTGTCCAGGTAAATGGTTCTTAGGAATATGAAGTCCAATGCATCTTGGATACTCAAATTAATCTAGGGAAACGTTATTATTACATCGATTGGAAGGGGTATTGTCCTGAAGATCGAGCATGGGAGCCTATGAAAATATACATGCACCCCGCGAAATTGCTCAGTTTCATGCTTCCCATGGAGAGATACCACATTTGAGGGTGGATACTGTCAGCAACCGGGACGGTCTCTGAAGCTTTTGTTCTCGTTTTGCAGTTGCCATGGAGACTTCTGCAGTGACAGAAACATGACAGACTTGCATTGCACATTGTAAAGACTGGAGGGGGGTTTCTGTAATCCTCACTCTATATGGCAGAGTAGAAGCACAGAGCACCCCAGCCATAATTCTCTGTGGGGTAGCTATGGACAAGCAGTCAAGGCTTAAGCTCTCAGGAGGTGATGTGGGCTGGTTCTTAAGTACAGTGTAGTCCCCAAGAAGAATGTCCACACACTATGTTATGTGATAACACAGTTCTTTAGTTCTTTATATAAATAAGGTTCAGAATATATACACACTTTGTGCTTCGGCAATACTAAAATGATAAATATGTACAATGTCTATGTGGTACCACAGTTAACTCTTGACTCCTTTAAAATGCTTCAACTGCTGACAGTTTCAATGGCATACAAATCAAATAGCAAAGTGAATAAACAATAGACATGGGAAGGAAGACAAGTTGGGTTTAACAAACAGCATAGTACTGGGTCCCTACCAAATACACAGTTCTGTGTGAGGATCCCCACTCCTGGGCAACCTGTAAATAAAGTGTATCAACAAGCCCAGTCCAGTAATGTTTAAGATAGCCTTAGTTCCTTCTAAAAAGGTTCTACTACCCCAGTGTACCTGGTTTAGCAGAGTTCTTTGATGGGTCGTCGACTGATCCCTCTTGAGTGAACTCCCTTTAAGGCAAGAGCCACGGGTCGTGGAGATTCCTCGAAGAAAAGGTGAACAATGTTGTTGAGGCAGCAGCTTTGGCTTTTGCAGTGCTTGTCGACGATTAGTTGTGGACGTCCTGCGAAGATGAGGCGTGTGGTGCACCTCAAAGACGAGAGTTTGTTGCCACAAAGCAGATTCAATGAAGAACGTAGGCTCAGCAAGGGTGTTGGGGCGTCAGCGTTGGCATCGACGATTGGGACTCCAGCACGGCTGGCTTTCGGATCTTCATCTGCATCTTTGAGGACTTCGGGTGGCGTGAAACCCATCCGCGGATTCTCCTCGGTTGCGGCTCCGGTCGACAAGGGTACAACGGTCCTCCGAACCTCGGTCGACTGTGATGGTTGGCGATGGCCTTGACGTCCTGGCACTTACTTCAGGATTCCTCGGTGGTCCCCGTCTCCGTTGGCAGCCTTTCGAGGACTGACTTCCGACGAGCCTTGGTGAAGGTAAGCTGGTGCACAATGTTCCCTCGTAGCTCGGGAAGAGGTTTCCTTGCCAGGTCCTCTCTTGGTTCAGTTCTTAGAGACACGACAGCTTTCAAATTGCATTAAAGGAAAGCAGCAGCAGAGCCGCCTTCTTCCAGCTGGGATTCAAGGTTAGCATCAAGTTTTGACTTCAGCTTCTGAACAATTCTGGTAAGTGAGAGGTCCCCAGATATACTGTTCTGTCTCTCATTCACACTGATGAGCCAGGCTCAGCCAGCCACTTATTCAGAAGGGCATTCAGCAGGCAGGCAGCCAATCAGGCTCAGTGCATTCAGGCCCTTCTTCTCCATCCAGACACTCAGAACAAGGAATGTGGATTGTGGCAAGCACCCAGCCTTTCAGCACACCACACTACATTCATACCAGTTTCCGGCAGGACTGTCTCATTCATTGTGTCATTTATTTACTTGCGTTTAATCTGTAAGATTTTTACAAGATCGCAGACAAAAGAAAAAGAGGGAAGAAGAAGAAAAGGAGAGGAAGATGTTCAAGTCTGTGAAACTGAAAGACAGCTACATCAAGTTGTATAAGAAAGAGCATTCAAGGCAGGCAGTATGGTACACGATGTTGCAGCAAAACCATTCGCTATTTGATCTTTTTTAAGGCTATGTCTAGCAGCTTAACGGTTGCCAAAGTCCATCTTGTGGTCTCGCCCGCGATCAAGCGGTTCCACACTAAGTTTTCTTTGGCGATGTAGGAACCCGCCAGAAGCGGTGATAGATATGCCACTCTTTCTTGTCTCATTTGTGGGCACGTCGTCACAAGGTGTCTTAAAGTTTCAGGTTGGTCGGGGCTCTTGCACAGACGGCACCCATTTGGGCCACTAGATGATCTAATGGCCAGAATTTCATGGGTCATTGGCAAGTTCAACCAAGCCCTCATGAAGGTTTTCCTCAGGGATTTGTCAGGTAATTTTACACAATAGTTCAAGGGGACTTTCACTTTGTTAAAAGTTGAAGGTAAATGATTCAGCAATTGGTTTCCTTTTGCAGTCTTGGTTTTCCATTTTGACTTTTACTCTTTGAGGGTTAAATTTCAGATCTTCAGTGCACGCTACCTAGTTCAATTTGGTTTGTTGGGTCGTCACCCATGCATTCAGCACTTCGCACTTCCCACCTTTGATATCTTCAGCGATCAATCGGTAGATCGGCAGACTGTCTGGCAACAGTGTTTTCCTAAATAGTTGCATGGTGCTCTGCTTCACTGTTGCTCCCAAAGACAGAAGCCCCAGCTCGCGCCCGATTGCTGCCATAGAAGTCGACTTGGGCACGCCCAAAACTGATTTCCATAGGAATCCTTCCAGTTTTGGCCATATCGAATGTGTTATGTTTAAGGTGGCGTCCATTCCATGTATGAGTGAGGGAACCACTTTAGTCTTGTAAAACTGAATGGCTGGGAGAAGCGAGAATCTGCCGAATTTAGTGTCAATGGCTCTTGTTTGTGCAGTGAGATGTTTCACTTTTTCCCAAAGAGTCTTCTGCATTGTGATATCCCTTGCTGATCCATCGATCAGCACTCCTAGGTACTTGTGTGTATAACAACTTCAATTTTGGTGTTTTCCAAAAACCAGTTCAAACTGCTACTGACTTTCTTTTTGGTTTTTATGTTTTTTCCCTGAAATTTTTTAATGATCAATGATCAGGGTTTTTGTTTTTGTTTTATTGATTTCCAGGTTGTTTTCTTCTATGTATCGTGCTAGATTTGTACGTTTACGCTGTAGACCGATTTGAGTTTGGTCTACTAGGATCAGGTTGTCAGCGTACAGGATTCGTGAGACTGCAGCATTGCCAATTTTGGGTGGAAAGGATCATATCTTAGCTTTGGAATTTTTGTAATCACCTAAGAAGCAGTGCCGGTGCTAAAGGCCTTGTTTTACTCCTCGTTCGGAGGGTATTTCATCTGACAGGACGCCTTGCCGATTTAAGCGGACACAAAGCTTTGTGTTCATATGTAGAGCGATCACTGGCTCCAAAAGAGAAGTAGGACAGTCGCAAGTCTTCAGTTAAGACCATAGTTTTGTACGGTCTACTTTGTCAAAGGCTTGTGATAAGTTGACGAAGGCTAAAAATACTTTTGGGGCCCCTGACTTTACATTTGATTTTATTATATTCAAAATCAGGATGTTTACTGCTGTACTTGTGTTCTTTTGGAAACCCATTTGGAAGAGGTCTACACTAGGTGAGTTTCTGGTCCATTTCTGAAATAGCACAAGTAATAGAGTTGCGTAGATCTTCTCGATGATGTCTAAGAGCGCAATTGGTCGGTAGTTGCCCGGATATTCTCTGCAACCCTTTTTGCAAATTGGCACCACGAATCGGGAATCAACTTGACCTTCCCACTGTGAGCAAAGATTTTGCTGATCAAGGTGGCCCATTCATCTGGGTGTTGTTTTAGATCGAGGTTCGTCAGACCATCGGGGTCGGGCGCTCTGGAAGATTTAAGTTTAAGTATGACTCTTTTGATCTCCTCTACGTCTGTAAGATCTGCCCATGTTGCTGTTGAGTCGCCGTTAAAGATTTGAGTACTGGCTGAAGGGGAGGCAAACAGCGAAAAGAAGTAGCTAATCCAGTTGGTTTCGGAGACTGAGGTAGAAAGCTTGTTCACGTTTTGGCTGTCAGTTCCTTTGATTAATGCCCAAAAGTCACACGATTTCTTAGTACTCGGGGTCCTTAACATTTCCTCTGAGTCGTTTTGATACAGCGTGGTTTTCTGGTTTTTTAGCCATGCATTGTATTTCTTCAACTGGTTTTGGAAGGCCAACCATGATTCTGCTGTATTTGTTTTTCTGACTGTTCTTTTCAGTTTTCGCAGATACCTTCTTTTCAGGACCACGCTCTCGTCGTACACATGCCTGAATTGCTTAGTTGTGTTTTTGCGACCTGTTGTCCCCACTCCGTAAGTCAAAAGCAGAGGTAGATAATTCGGTCTTGCTAGTGTTTTTTGCGTTAGATCATTTGAGAGGACTGAGTTGTATTTTGCATTTAACTCTGTCAAGTCAAATGCTGTCAGGCGCAAGCGCGCTTGTTGGTTGTTTGCCTCTACATTCGAGTTGTAGGTCTTTTTTCCGGGCGGCTACCTAACCATGACTTAATCAGCAAGTTATGGACGCTGTGTTCGGTTTGTTGCACGTCGAAAGTTGCGATGTATGGTAGCAGTCCATGGCTTACAAATATGTAGTCCAAAGTTGCTTTGGAATTTAGAGGTTCCCATATTGGGATCATGGGTTGATGAGAATACAAAAGTGCTACGTTGTGAACGTTTCGGGAGTTCATTAAGCTCAACCACGCTTTGCCTCTCTCTTCCGTTGAACAATGCAGTGGTTGCGTGTTAGAGTTGGTAGCTTGGTCCACACATTTAGCGTTCAGGTCGCTGCATGTAATAATGTTTGTGGCCACGTATTCAACATAGATTTTATCAATCATATCGACCACTGTAGCACAGAATTTCTTTGTTGTTCGCTGTGGGTTCCAGTATAGATTGATGACAACTATCTGCGTGGTGATCCATAGTTTCGAGCCTAGCGCTTGTTGGGACCATGACGTTAAAATGACCAGCATTTTGTAGGAGTCCACCAGTTTTTCTCTTGTGGTAATCCCTGAGCCTACTCGAGCCGCTGTTAGTAGGCCCGAGGATGGACGGCCCAGCATGCCCTTTGAGGCAGGCAATGTTTTCACGGTGAATCCATCAAGAGAAGGTTTTTCCACCAGCCACGTCTCTTGGAGGCACAGGATGTCGCAATCCCCCAAGTTCACGTCACCTGAGCTGGTGAGATGAGTGTGTCCTCTGGTGTTCCAGGAGCCCATATTAATCGCTTTCTTAAAAGTTGTTTCCGATGTTTGTTGGTGTTGAATCAGGACAGGTGTGGCAGTGAAAGGTCATTGCCATCTCCCTGATTTGGGGAGGACAGCTGGTTTAAACCACTTCCAAGGTCCTGTTTGAGTTGTTTCAACAGAGTACCCACTTTGTGCTTCTGCACACATTTAGTTTTTTCGGTCCTCCACCACAGAAAGTGTTGGCGAAGTTGCAGGCGCTCTGGTGCTTGTGGTGAGGGATCGCAGCGAGGTCTTGTGTCTCCCGAAACCGTTGGTTCTTCTGTGTTCCAAATCATCATGTGGGTACTGGATGCCTCGCTTAAGCCTGTCCTCCTGCGCCCTATTCGATCTGTAGTTGTTACCACCAGTGAATCTGGGACTGTTGTCCCTCCGCTTGCGTCTGTAGAGATCCTCCGTACGTGATATATATCTATGTTTTGCACAGCGGCTGTCTCTGTCTCTCCACAATTTGGGAGATTCTGTGGATGGGCCTCGTAGTTCGGCAAGGAAAGAAACCCAAATGTTCAATTTCTCTGTATGCTTCTTTGGGAATGTCATGTAGCGCATCCGGTTTTACATGGAGGTATGCTTTGGGTTTTTGCTCTCTGTGGTATGGCTCAATAAGTGAAAGGTCCTCTGTTTTGAGTGATCGCAGCGTGCAAGTTTTGCTAATTATTTTCAGGACTGCTTTCCTGTTCAGGACCACGTATCCATCTTTGCTTGATGTTTGTTCCAATTTGAAAATCTGCGTTCTGCTTAAGCGTTTGTTGACGTTGCCTACTCGGGGCTGATGCACTTGGTTCACGGCGAAAACTTCTGGCACTGGACGTTTATCAACGTTTTCTGCGTTTCCATGATGTCGTATATTAGGCGAAACCACATTCTTGCTCGATTGGAGAGATGGTTTTGCGTCCATGATCGATATGTTTCGGACCCTTGCAGCAGTAGCTGGTCCCGGTAGGGATTTGTTTTCAATTAGCTATGACTGCTGTGGGGTCTTTGAAGTGACTACTTCCGTTTCCATCTGAGGAAGAGCTTCCGTCCTCTCGTCTGATCTGGCCTCTGAATCCCAATGTTGGGTCGTGTCCATCAGGGCAGTGGTTGCCATAAATTTGTCGACTGTTCTGGGAGATCTAGTGAGATTTACACATTTTTGGGCTTCTGAGCTGCGTCATGTGTCCCTTCGTGGTTTGTGGTGGTTTTTGGGCTCAGTGGTTTAATCTGCGGTAGCTGGGTCGAGTTGCTATGTTTGACTGCATCAACGGCGGGTGGTTCAGCTTATTTCATTGTGATTGTCTGTTTTTTGTTGACATCTTGTTTCCGGGCTGTTTTTGGTTCGACTGTGATTGGGGTTGACGCTGGGCTTGTCGTTGTGCCCAGCACCACGTTGGATTTCATGAAGATTGGGGCTAATTTAGCGATAGTTACTCACGTTCAGCGTTTGCGTTTCTTTCGCCACACTATTTGCTTGGGATACAGTAGCCGTCCGTGTTGCATGCAGTATGTCTTCTAATGAAGCAAGTTTTAGTTCCCATGCCCTTTGCTGGTTGATGCTCCTTGACTCCATTGCTGTGATGTAGCCTTCTACGAAGGTGGGTTTGGAGTTCATAGTTGCGATTAATGTTGTATTTTCTTGCAGCGAGTCGTTTATTGCCTCATATAGTTTGCAGAATGGCGCCAGAGCAATTGTGACCGCAGACATGATCGTTAGTAGGTCTGGTTTGTTATTTGGGGAATCCTTTTGGGTCACTAGTGATATTTCGCTGAATCTTCTATTATTTGGAGGAGTCTGGATGGTAGCTGGGCGCCGATTTATTGAAGGTGAGTCAAAAGTTGATGCATCGTCTAGGAGGCTTGTCTCTGAGTCTGATGCATTTGAAAGGGGAACTTTCTTAGATCTTGAGTTCTCTGGAGTGTAGCCTGCGATGTCCCCCTGGTTGTTGTGTGTTTTGGGCTCTCGTCCTGCCTGAAGATGGGCTTTTGTCCAAGAGTAGCGAGAGTTTCGCTCCGTGTTTGCGCTGTCCTGCCTCGTGGGCGTGTATGCCCCTGATAGAATGTCACATGCTTGTTGGCTGGTAGAGTTGTTTACCTGGTCGTACCTGTGGGGACCGACCATCAGTTTCTATGACGGCGCTTTCTTATCTTCGTTCTTTTTGCTTGTTTGTGCTTTATGGAGTGGAAAGGAGGACTGCACAGGAACAGTGAACTCTAGGTCGTTGTCCACGAATGTGTTAACTGGTAGAGCAGGTGGCACTAGAATTGAGGTCATCAATTTCCAGGAAGCCCTGTGTGTTTTGTGCGATTTGTTTGCTGGCAGAGTTTCTTGGGTAGCCTCCAATATTTCGGCATCGGACACTTCTATGTCCATGTCAAGTTTGCGCTTTTGTTGCTTTGTGAAGAAGTCTTTTAGTGAACAAGATATCGGGGTTGGGCAAGAATTTGGGGACTAATGCTGTTTTCCTGTGCAACCTAAGTGGTTTTTTTTTTGAGATTTTGCGTGGGACAGGTTTAACTTCTTGTAGTCCGTGCTTGTCAGTGATTTGTTTTGCGTTTAGTTTCACTTTGGTTTTTGTTTTGTGCGTTCTTTTGTTCTGGGTCAAAATGTATATTGGTCACACACTCCATTCACCCAAGTCCCACCCCAAGGGTGTACCCACAACATACAGTCACTGGGAAGGCTTCAGCCAGTCTGGCCTGGACTTCCCCCTATACCATATATGGAACTTCCACCCAACAGCCAGTCAGGGGAAGGGACAGAGTCAGGGCTTCCCAGGACTTTGGGAAAAACAAGGTAACAGGCAATAGAAAGCAAGAGGCCACAGGGGCCATCTGTCTCCTATCAGGAATCTACTGATTCCAATGGAAGGGTCTGGGTATCCCAAAATGGAGTATACTCAGCATACCTGTCAAATTCAGCATGGATCTGCCACCAGCCCATACCCTGCTGTGTGGGCCACACACAGGTGCCCAAAAACATACACTAGCGGTACAGGGTTGTACCCCCACCCATGGGTGCCATAATAGTATCCCAAGGGTCTGTTCACCACAACCAAAAAGAGGAAGAGCTACACTGCCAGGAGTGCCACATGGACTCCTGTGCAGAAAACAACACAGAACACACGTGAAAAAGGAGTACAGGACAAGGACAGGGAGGCCCTGTCCCTCCATTGCCTTTTCAGCATCACACACATACTACGTATTGCGCGGAAAACGTCACATGTCCCTGTGCGTGGGCGATTGATGTCAACATGTCTCTCCAATGAACGGCGACTTCTGTTCATGTGATGAACAGATGCTGATGCTTCCTATTGAAGTACTTATACACACCAGTAATACGCTTTCTTTTCAAAGACAGATACTTTGACTGCATAGAAGATAGCGCACCAGCAAAATGGCTGCTTCCGAGCAACGGCTTCGAAATCAAACTTAACCACTGGAAGTCGGCACATTGGGCAATACAGACAGATACCAAGTTACCAGGATTCAGGTAATCTGTCACCACCCGCCCGGCACTCCAACCATTACCCCTCTCACTTTAGGGGATTCACAAAAGTTGACCCTTCCTTTTTCCTCTCTCCTCTTCTTGTCGCTCCACCCCAGACCCCCACAGGCCCTGAGGACTACACCTGGAGGTTCCGTGCTGCCTACCAACAGACACCATCTGCCATAGGTCCTATGCGAGTGCCCGACCCTCCCTGGACTCCCCAAGAGACTTAGGATCACGATACCGACAACGCCATGAGCACAGCCGGTAAAGAGATTGTTTCTATAAATTAATATAAGCTGCACTATCAGCTGCACAAACCTGAGGTAACCTCACATTTCTCTGCTCCCTCACACAGGGTCTACCAATTGGACGCCCTGAAGAAGGTGCTTAGTACTGGGCAAGTACCTCTAAGCACTGAAACGTGCACCCTCTTAACAACACACAGACGAAGACTGAGGACGGAAATGTACCTTTTCTCTTCATCCCCTAGTGTGCTACATGAATGTTTGAAGAGCACGTTGGCTTAATACAGAGATATCCCTTAAGTCCAAAGCTTAAGACCCTAAAAAGTCAGCCCTGAGCACTGAAGTTGTGAGAAATATTAAGAACACTCTGCTCAAACCACTAACCCTCGAGGAAGCCTAGCCTCAAGATTCATGTGATATTACATACAGTCCAATAATTGCTCTGTCTGATTATATGTCACACAAAATACGTTGCAGGAAATATTTTGGCCGGATTTAGGCTTATTCTCTCACTGCACACCGGTTGTTTAGCACTAAGGATTTAAAGTGCAATATTGTTATACTTTGTTTTAATTTTGTTTCACCTTTGTATATATGTGTCACTGTAAATTGCTCACTACACACTTGTATTATATAATGTGGTTTCTTTCACTACATAAATTGTTTTTCCATTAGAGTTGGTTGCGTATGGTCATTCTTCTTTTCAACAAATATAGAGCCTTAATAAATAGTGGCCTCGGCATGACTTGTAAGTAAGGATATAAACCACAACCATCCACAGAGTTATGTGAAGATCTCCCCAGTAGTCCCCTTGTCTAAGCATCTAGCGTTGATTCAATACGTGACAAGGAAGGAACAAGTTTATGCCCCCATTAAAATTAGGAGGGCTGTATACAATTGGCTAAATGGGAGAGGGGACAACTTTTTCCTATTGACATTTGTCCTATTGAAGTAAGTCCTTGTGTCTGGTTTTGTACCTTTCACACTTTTTGCCTGCTAGATTTTGTGTGTGCCAACCTTGGCTTTCCTTTCTCTCGACTCCTCTCCTGGATTCCTGTTATGGCTTGGTATCTACTTTAGAGTGACTTCCGGGTTTCTTGAACTTCGGCATTTGTGTATTTGGAACTGTTTATGGATTACCCAATCGCGTACGCCTTGTAGTTCTGAACTGCTGCTGCTCTTCAATGGAAGTGCATTGACTTTTCTTAAATTCGGACTGTGCACCTGCCTTCCTATAGTTTCGTCCTCGTGCTGCCGGGGTTAGTCTTACTAACCTGACTAACCTCCTTTTTTCCTCAAGTTTGCTTTCTTCCTTTGACCTTTTGCTCATTCCCATTTGGATACTTTCCTCTTGAATATCACCAGTACCTCATAATCTCGACCCTGCTAGAGCCTACTTCCATTCTATCGTGCCCACGTGGGTCTCTGCTTTTATTATACATTGTTTATTTATTGGGTATTTATAATGCGCCTATACAGCAAAAGGTGTTTCAAGCCGCATTGAATACGCTTTGCTCAAAAACCCATCCTTACACGGTTTTGTCCCTTCTTTACAGCTTGGAGTCACGGGTGGTGTACTTCTGCCCTTACCCTTGAATGGATCGTACCCATTGCAATAAACATCTGGTGGGATTTCGGGTAGAAATTATCATTTCGGGTAGAAGGTCACCCTCAGTAGAGGAGACTTTTTGTGCAAGGGATCCTCCAGTCCAGACACAGTCAAGTATCACCAATGTATATTTATTCCTGGAACTTGACGGCTCAAGGGGCCCCACAATATCTATGGCAATCCGAAGACAGGTACCTCAATGATGGGCATTGGTTGTAATGGGGCCAGTGGCACATCCTCCAGGGAGGCTTTCTGGAAAATCAGACAACTGCCTCAGAACTGCTCGCCTTCCACATAAAGTCCTGGCCAATAGAATCTGCTGAGAAGCATCTTCTGCTAAGAAGCGTCTTTTGTGTATTTTCTACCATCAGACGTCCAGACATCAAGTTCGACTGGGAAAGCTACAACACTGCTTGTTGAAATTGTTTAGAGACCAGGAGTTGTTGGAGATTAGCGCCTTCCTTTCGGGGGTTCAGATCCATTCGGTAGAGCAAGCCTCTACACTGAATAAGGTGTGGGGTTTTCATCCTTCTACTCTCTGCTTCAGACACTATGTTCCCCAAGCTTGCTCAAGAAGGGGGTCTGTCCTCTGAGCTGCTGCAAACTCAAGTGCTGGTTCTAGCCGAGGGGGTTCTGTAGGGCAAGCTTCTATTTTTCATCTCTTAGAATCCAGAATCGGCCCTTTCGGTCTCCTCAAGTGTTTCCACTTCTTAGAACTTGAGGAATAACAATCTTTTTGATTAGATGGACAATACTAGCATTGCTGGCCCAGACAGTGAAGGGATGGGCTCTCAAAATGAACACAATCACCTTGCCTTCCCCTCTGTAATCCTGGTCAGTGACCCTGGCTGCCAAATCCAGGGAGCATTTGCACCCACATTCAGGGAGTATTTCACACTGAGTCACGATTCTGCGGCATTTCGGTCATAGGTTCCCTCTGGTACTTCAATCCACAGACCGGTCCAGATTAGGGCTTTCCCGTGTGTAAGAATTACTGCATCTTCATCAGAGTAAATGTCACATCTGGTGGCCCGACTCGTAAATCTGGTGGGAGTTTGGGAAGTCCTGGTTAGTCTCACAATCTTCATCCTCTTTCCCTGGATTGGACCTCTGTATCGGGGTCGGTGGATCCCACTTCTGACACCACATGTGACATGGTTTCCACCACAAATCCACACTAATACTGTATGACAGTCCAAGGGTGTTTGTTGGAATGCTTACTAAAAACTTGTTTGGGGATTGCTAGGATCTTCTAGTGCTCGTGGGAGTTGGTGCTAGGGCAGTCCCCCCTCTCAACTCTCCCTTGGGCCCCTTATCGCGGTTAGTTCTACTGCAAGGTAACCTCTACTGTCTGTTGTCTGACTTAGGCTGCAGGTAGTTTTTCCCTAGGTCTATGGCTGGCTAACTCCCTAGGGGCTTTCTTGCTCTCCCTGTCCTAGCCCACATAGTATTCTAGGAAGTTAGGGAATGGTGCCTTCTTGCAGCTGGTGCCAAATCACTCGCAGTGTTTTCCTCCCACCACGCTTCTGTCCTTCTGATCCTATGGTCCACCTTCCTACCTCTACCCTTTGATATTACTTTTTTCCCTTGTTAATACTACTCTACTACTCATCACTACTATCTCTCTGCTATTACCACCTTCCTGCTCTTACCCGACTCCTACTCCACTATTACTTCTCACCCCTACAATTTCTCTGCTACCACCAACACCTTTTACTGCTACTACTCTCCCCTACCACTACTACCACTTCTCTCCTACTGCTGTTTCCTCTCTCCCTCTAGTCTCACTACAACCCTCTACTACAACTACCACCACCTCTCACTCCCACCCGTATTTGTCTACCCTACTTCTACTGTACTCACTCCTCACTCCCAGGCTCAACCACTCCACAGACCCCTCTGTCCAGTAACCTCCTCACTCCTTCCATGCTGTCCTCCTCCACCTCCTATCCTCACCCAAATAACCGACAATGCACACTTCCCAAACTCTTAATTACCCAGCTCCCTACCAGGATTGGTAAACTTACTCTACCAATCACTTACCTTACTTCCATGGGGTGAAGAAGGCATCTTAAGGGCTTGTAAGCCACGCCTCCTTTGTCCCTGCTTGGTGAGGTCTTTTTGCAGGCCTTTTAGTGTTAATTTCCCCGGTGGGCTAGTGAGATTACAGGCACCATGTCCTTCCAGGAGGCCCTTCTTTAATACTATAATCCCTGGTGGTTTAATGGATGTTTCGATGGGTGCGGGATCCAGCAGCAGCCCACTGCTGGAGCTGCGCTTCTCCTGCTCCTGACTATGTGCCGACCCACAGGCCTTTCACAGCGTTCCCGTCATGGCGGAGCTGCCAATATCGTAGCCCCCGGCATTGTTGACATTGTTCCTCAGGCAGCAGTCTACCTCAAATGCAGAGTTTGCCCGAACCCGCCTCGCGCAGTTTACTGCCAGCATGTGTTTCCAGCAGGGTCTTCGATGGTGGTTTGGTGTCTCCTCGCTGTCTTCTTGCCAGGTAAGGAGGGGTTAAAAGGCGGCCTGCCCGCACACGTTCCTGCTCCCTGTCAGGACTTAGGGGTCCTGCTCCCTCTTTTTCCCCCCATGACAGAGTGGAGTCAGCAGCCCTGTCACAATAGTGGATGGATGTAGAGGGCAATAGGGAAAGCTCAACCCTTCAAATTAATAATGTAGTATTTTGGGTTACCCCAGCCTAACACCTTTTGGTATTAGAATCCCTTTTAGTTTACAGTGATTCCCCGGGTTCCTATAGATGTTGTTTTACTCTAGCACCTTGAAGAGTCATTTGTGTAAAATGGAATTACGCTAATGATCCCAGACCATATAATTGGACAGACTCAAAGAATATGTCATGAGTAGCCGTATTCGACCCTTCTGGACTTCATGGCCCATGATGCACTGCGGCATAAACACTGCAACTCATCCAAGATGGCCGACAAGTCAGAACCGTTGCGGTCTAGCCTTTGCGTGCAGTCGCCAGCTTCCTAGAAAACCGGCACGCCCCCGCGCGTCTTAACTCTACCCTTACTTTTTACTAGACGTTGTTAGAGTTCGCTCTCTGCGTTGTTGTGTATTTCTATCTTCCTTCTTTGTTCCTGAAACCCTCACCCTTCCAATCCTTACCTTCCGATACCTTCCTTCCTGGATTCATTGACATTTGTTCCTGGAATTCTAACGCTACCGGCTTGGCAACTGGCTTCCACGCTGGAACCTGAGGACTCGCGTTCCAGCCTGTACAAGTCACGGTCGGTGAAAAAGAAAGAAGCCTCATCCCGGAAGAACACAAGCAAGGAGAAAAAGGTGAGAAAGAAAGAGGCTTTTGACAGATTGAGATGCCAAGAACCTGATACGGAAACAGATATGGAAGCGGCAGTCCAAGACCTCATGCGAGGCATGCAAGAATTAACTACAGAGGTTCAAAATCTCAAAGCCGAAAATGCAGCTTTAAAACAGCTGGTCTTATCCCGGGATTCCGCAGTCAAAGAATGCATTTTGGTAGGAGGTGTTGTGGACAAGTATGATGAATCCTCTAGATCCCTGCGATCATTCCTAGATTCATGCTTAGTGCACTTCACTTTCAAACCCTACTATTTTTCTACACCACGAGCAAAGGTCGGATTCATGATTTCACACTTAACGGGCAATGCCTTAACCTGGGCAACTCCCTTAGTTAATTCGGGAGATCAGCTCTTGGATGACTACGAAGGATTTGTGGATGCCCTAAAGGCCATGTTCGATCGACCAGAGCTTGTCTACAGTGCACAAGAAAGACATCTTGAATTTAAACAAGGGAGTTAGGATATGCTCACTTATGTGACTCGCTTCAAGCAGCTTGCTAAGGAGGCAGATTGGTCACAAGAAGCCAGTTTCACTCTCTACAGAAGGGGGTTAAATGATGAAGTAAAAGATGAGCTAGCCAGAGTAGCACGTCCAGGAACCTTCCAGGCCCTTATGGATCTTTCCTTGCAGATAGATTTCAGGATCCAGGAGAGAAAGGCTGAGAAAAGAAAGGTGAAAACATTCCCAAAGACAACTACTGAATACCCAAGTACCAAAGAGAGCGCTGCTCCACGTACCCCGGATCCCGAACCCTTGCAACTAGGTGCTTTCAGGGGTCCAATTTCTCCACAAGAAAGGCTCTGTAGAATCGATTGGGGACTCTGCATGTACTGTGCCTCTGACAAACATCTAGTTAGAGAATATTCTATAGCACCACCCCGGCGTTCGGGAAACGTCAGCTCCCGATCCTAAGCGGAGCACAGCTTCGGGAGAAAGATGCCTGCTCTGCATCCATTCCTTCCTTGAATACTCCGGGAAAGAATACCTTAGTGATTCTACAAACTGTCCTGACATCCACCAAGAATGAATCTTTTCCCATCCTGGCTCTCGTGGACTGCGGTGCCATGGGGATTTTCATTGATCACGAATGGACCACCACTCATAACATCCCTAGAGAGCTCAAAGAAGTGATACAACCCGTGGAAGGAATCGACGGTAGACTGTTGTCTTCAGGCCCCATTACTCACCAAACAAAAGAATTGCAACTATCTATAAACAACCACCAGGAAAGGATACGATTTGACATCATAAAGGCTGCCCACTATCCCATGGTTTTAGGCATGCCCTGGTTACAGAAGCACAACCCATACATCAATTGGATTGCAGGTTCCTTGTTCCTTGCCTCAGAGTTTTGTATGTCTCACTGTCTATGTCAGAACACGTCCCGGATTCTTCCAGTAAACTCCCAGAACCACAAACCATCCTCCTTGAGCGTGTCCAACATTATCCATGTACCGGAATCATACCAGACATACTCCGACGTGTTTTCAACAGATATTGTTCAAGCTCTTCCACCCCACAGACCTGAGGACTGTGCCATAGAAACTGAGTCTTCCGCCGTGATTCCATTTGGGAGAATGTTCATATTATCCGAACCTGAAAAGAGGGCTCTATGTGATTACCTGGATACCAACTTGGCAAATGGAACTATCCGGCCTTCAAAGTCTTCCGTCAGTGCCTCCTTGTTTTTTGTTCCCAAGAAAAACACAAAAGAGCTACGACCCTGTTTGGACTACCATGGTCTTAACCAATCTACCTTCAAGGACCGCTATCCGTTACCACTCATTTCTGATATTTTGGATGCTGTGCGAGGAGCTGTTATTTTCAACAAGCTTGACCTCAGGGGTGCTTACCATCTCATTCGAATTAAGGAAGGTGATGAATGGAAGACTGCCTTTAGAACCCCTTTTGGCCACTTCGAATATTTGGTCATGCCCTTCGGTCTTGCCAATGCTCCCGCAGTATTTCAACAATTCATGGACAGGGTCTTCTCAATATACGTTGTTCTTTTTTGTTATCGTATACCTGGATGATATACTGATTTATTCTAAACATCCACAGATCCATGAAGAGCATGTTAAGGCAGTTCTGCAAGGATTACGTGAAAACAAACTCCTGGCCAAGCCTGAAAAGTGTCTATTTCATGCTCAGACCGTTCATTACCTTGGATTTGTGCTCAGCCCTAATGGAATAGGAATGGATCCGGGCAAGATGGATTCCATACTTTCTTGGCCTGCGCCTACCACTGTGAAACAGATACAATCCTTCCTGGGACTTGAACATTTTTACAGAAAATTTATTCCGACATTTTCTGAAATTGTACATCCCATCGTGGCACTTCTAAAGAAGGATACACCGTTTATTTGGTCTGCAGAACAAGAGAAAGCTTTTCAACAACTGAAACGAAAATTCACTGAAGGTCCAATCCTGGCTCAACCTGATACAGATCGAACCTTCCTGGTGGAAACAGATACTTCTGACTATGCCATTGGGGCAGTCTTAAAACAAGAATTTGAGGACAAGATGGAACATCTTATTGCCTACTTATCCCGCACCTTGACACCCAGTGAATGCCATTATTCAGTCCTGGAAAAGGAGCTACTGGCCATCCGACAAGCATTCACTGACTGGCGTCATTTACTCCTGGGAGCTAAATATCCAGTGCAAGTACGTACAGATCATCAAAACTTGCAAGTACTACAATCCCTGGAATGCAGAAACAGTCGCCAGGCCCGTTGGGCCTTCTTTTTCGCTTAGTACCAGTTTCAAATTAACTACCTTCCTGGAATCAATAACATTATCGCAGATGCCTTATCCAGACGTCCTGACTACGAATCTGTCGAGGTCAGGTCCTTTCCCAAGATGTTTCCTAAAACCGTGTTTGTGGCACAAGCTAAATTTCTCCTGGAAGGCATCCATGCTCATACCCCTTCCTCTGATCTCTGAGAAGATTACACCCAGAACAATCAATGGAACTTGAACACTAAGGATGGTTATCTCTTCAAGGACAAACGACTAGTCATCCCTACACAAGAACTGAGATACAAAATCATGACTCTCCGTCATGACACCTTTCATTCAGGACATCGAGGCATTACCACTACCCTTCATCTCATACAGAGGCAATTCTGGTGGGCAAGAATGATTACTGACATAACAACCTACATCCAATCCTGTGCTGTGTGCAATCAAAACAAACATGACAATAGAAAACCTGCCGGTCTTCTGCATCAACCTACATTACTGACACATCCTTGGGAGATCATCGCCACAGATTTTATTGTGGAATTACTCCCATCCCGGGGATATACGACTATAATGGTTACCATTGACTTGTTTACCCGTACAGCACATTTCACACCGATGTTTAAACTACCTTCCTCACTTGAACTTGCTGGGATATTTATCGAACACATATTTAGGCTCCATGGATTACCTTCCAAGATCATCTCCGATAGAGGTCCTCAGTATATTTTCCAGTTATGGAAACAACTATGCCGAATACTAGACATTCAGCGGGCATTATCTTCAGGTTACCACCCCCAAGCCAATGGGATCACCGAAAGAGTCAACCAGACTCTTGAACAGTATCTCCGCTGTTTTGCAAGCAAGGTCCAGGATGATTGGTCTCTATTGTTTCCTGTGGCCGAATTCGCTTACAGCAATTCAGACCATTCGGCCATCAAGACAAGTCCATTCTTCTGCAGTCAAGGATTCTATCCTTCAGTTTTATCATCAGTTTTACCACATCCAACCCCGGTCCCTGCAGTTGATTCCTGGATTGAAACATTGGTAAACGTTCACAGGGATGCCAAGGAACATCTGGAAAAGGCCAGGATAGCTGTTAAACGATATGCAGATGCCAAGCGGAGACCTAGCCCTTCTTATCCAATAGGGGATGAAGTCTGGCTATCCTCCAAACTCCTTCCTCAACATCTACGGCCCAATAAACTGGCTCCCAAGTACTACAGACCTTTCACTATCAAAGAAATCATTAACCCAGTGGCATATCGACTTCAGCTCCCAGAATCCTGGAAAATAATTCATCCGGTCTTTCACACCTCCTTATTGAAGCCATATATACAATCCAATCAGACTATTCCTAGACCTAATCCTGTGCTCATCAATGATCAGGTTGAATTCGAAGTCTCCAGGATATGTGATTCCAGATCTAGATGAGGCCAACTACAATATTTGGTAAACCTCGTCTACTGCAGAGGTTTCATCAAATACACCCGAGCAAACCAGGTGGGTCCGGGCTCAGGAGGAGGCATACTGTCATGAGTAGCCGGATTCGACCCTTCTGGACTTCATGGTCCATGATGCACCGCGGCATAAACACTGCAACTCATCTAAGATGGCCTACAAGTCAGAACCGTTGCGGCCTAGCTTTTGCGTGCAGTCGCCAGCTTCCTAGAAAACCGGCACGCCCCGCGGCTCCAAGCATCTCAACTCTACCCCTACGAGTTACTAGACATTGTTCGAGTTCGCTCTCTGCATTGTCGTGTATTTCTATCTTCCTTCTTTGTTCCTGGAACCCTCACCCTTCCAATCCTTACCTTCCGATACCTTCCTTCCTGGATTCATTGACATTTGTTCCTGGAATTCGAACGCTACCGGCTTGGCAGCCGGCTTCCACGCTGGAACCCGAGGACTTGCGTTCCAGCCTGTACAAGTCACGGTCGGTGAAAAAGAAAGAAGCCTCATCCTGGAAGAACGCAAGCAAGGAGAAAAAGGTGAGAAAGAAAGAGGCTTTTGACAGAATATGGCAAAGTACTACTTTGTTGTCAGTTTAATTAAGTAGGGTGAACTCGCAGACATCGGACTGAAGCATGCACACTCGCACAGAAGCTTGATTACATAGACTTCTTATGCACCAGTATGCATCATCTGTGATGTAATGCTCTCTGGCGAAGTAAAAACCTATCAAGTGAAGTGTTAAGATGGATTTCTGAACTCTGACTTGGTGGGCAGAGGTACAAAAGTCCAGCCTAGTTTCTTGTAACAGGGTAACCTTCTGGACAAGCCAGACCAATCAAGGTAGCATTGGTGGCTGTCAAGAATGGGTCGCAGGAGGGGTGAGGGTGACTGAAAGACCTCAATGAGCACACAGAGTAAAGGACACTTACAAATCACTCCCAGTCAGGTGTATATATATTAAAAATACAATACATTTATTTCAAGGCCTTTGAGATTCAACACACAAATAAAATCACAGTAATACTTCTAAGCCAACACAATCCTATCAATATACATATATACAAGACCAACGGGGCCTAAAGGGTTAATGCACGAAATGGGTCCACAACCTAAAAAGGGAAGGAAGCAGGTAGTGCAAATAGTCTTTAGGCAGTTCTGCATCAAAACACGATCCTAACTGAAAGGCAGTGCAATCCCTAAGATGAGGGGAGCCTAGTGCTCAAATGTGCTTGCGATGCTGGCGCACATGTTAGTGCAGATGGGCGAAACAGGGTCTTTTGTAGCGGCTGTAGCAGCTCAGGAAGGTGGGTGAGGTGATGCAGAATAAGTTCCCACTATTCATTGAGCGTCTCCCCAACAGGGCAGTGTCACACTTTGGCCCTATAGGAGGCATATATTCCAATTCCTATCAATATGCCCACACCTCTGCCCCCCCGGGAACCCCATTTGGAAACATGAGCCCCAAAGAAGACATCAGAGAATCCATGCCCATTCACATAAAGGCACTAGACAGTTCAACTGGGTTCTATCTCGCGCACTTGGCACCGCACCCATTGCCCAATGGTGGAAGGTGGGAATCAGTATCCACTTCCTGTTTCCCCCAATATGGAGGAGGACTGAATCAAGCAGCATGTGCGGCAGAATAGTTTTTGGGGCGTGGTTGGGTGTGGCTGGCTATATGAGCCACACCCAGTCCAACAGCCCTTGCTTCACGTTACACTGCTAATGCAGTGTGACGCTCACTAGCACAGCTCCTGAGTGCCTCATCCACAGAAGTATCCTGACCTGAAGGGCTCCGGGGACTTCGTGAGCCCAGCCGTCTGTCCGCGCTGGTGTGCCTAGAATGCTGACCTAAAACACTCTGCAGACGTTGTGAGCTCATCCATCTGCTTTGCTCTGGCGCTTTGAACGGCCAGTCAGCTGTTCTCCTTCAGCTCTTCGGCTGTTCATCACCGCGGCTCCAGCTGGCCCCCTGCAAACAAGAAAACAAAGACAGTAAGCAAGCTCCTCTTCAGCTCCCCGTCACCACGTCTCCAGCGGGCTCCTACAGACAATGCTCCAGCTACCGTGACTCCAGCTGGTCCCTACAAACAAGAACAAAGACATTAAGCAACTCAGGAATAGAACTATAAAATGCATAGCAGCAGGAAAAGGCAGAGCAAGCGCACAGAAGCAGATTAAGGAGAAGAAGAGAGTGCATGAGAACTAGAAAAGAAACATAAGAAAGATAATGCACACTGGTAATAGAAAAGGCTGAACAAGCGGGAGAAAGCGCACAGAAGCAAGAGAAAGCGCATAGTAAGAGACAAGCAACAGCAAGAAAAGCAACAGGGTGCTAAGAGAATGCTAGGAGAAAGATCAAAGGTGCATACCAGAAACGGACAATACTGCATTAGTGCCACTGCAATTTACCATAACCTACCAATGCTGCAGCAGGACTGGGCTTGGAACAATGAACCATTGAATTAACTGATTCCTACCACATACAGATTGCGCCCCTGCTTGGAGAATTGGCAGGATGGAGAGCTCTGCTTTCATATATAGAAGGTGAGCCCAGTCCCAGGGGTCTTGGGTTCCAAGGAGGGTACAGGACGGTCGCTGAGACCTGTTACACTGTTCCCTAACCTTAGTCGTGTATTCTTACAGAAGCAGATCCAGTATCTCCACAGTCCCGAAAGGTCCCAGCACAGTTCCTGGTGCTCCTGCAGAGCCAAGGTGAGCGTTACAGGCAGAGCCGGTTCCAAGACTTGGGAATAGTTTGCTAGTTTGCACTAGCAGTGGAAAGGAGAGGGGCCCTCGGGGGCCACTTGTCCGGAAAAATGGATGGATGTGCTAGGGGCCCCCGGTCAGGGTTGCAATTACTCACCGACCCCTAGCGCACTCTAGACCGAACTTCGGCGGTTGAGTCCACTTTGGTTGCAGGTTCAAATGCGGCAGTATCGCGGCTCTGTGGCTTTCAGCAACAAAGATACAACGTTGATTCCCAAACGGGACAGTGGTGATTTCTCCGCTCCTGGTGGATGGATCAGGCCAGTTCCGCTGTAGCAGGCTTCAGGGCACAGAGGAGCACAGCTGCAATGGGTTTGCAAAGTTCGACACCACAGCTAGGCGACACGGTAACCATGTGTACTCTGGTTGGTGCGCTCTCTCTTTACTCCAGACGTTGGAATGCCAAGTGTACGAAATTCAGTGTGAGAGTGCCGTCAACACAGAGCTTACGATGTACCAAATTTCGAGGGCCTCCTCGAAACGGCAGCGGTTTCAGAGCAAAGGTCCTGCTCAAGCTGGTCAACCCACTAGTTGACCCAGGGACAAGTCTGAGAAGGCTTACTTGCAGGATTTGATGAAGGTGCAGAGAATAATTGGTCCCACAATTCTAATGGGTTGAAGCGTCTTCACAGACCTTCTAGGACAACCAGATGCAGAGGGGTCCAGCAGGACGACAGCGGGCTCAGGGTGCCAAATCTTCCAGCGGGTCACCAGCGGTTCCTCGACTCTGCTTCTTAGTTTAAGGATACTTGGATCCTATCCTTCTTCAGTGAGAACTCCAGAGATAAACATGGTATGGGTGGTTGGAGCCTTCTCTTATCCAAAATCTCCTTCACGCCAAAATGAAGAGGACTTAATGGAAGATCTGCTCACATGCAGGCATACCATACGTGGACCAATAATGGACCACGGTGGTCTCAGGGATTCACAGCGCACCAGACTCTCTGGCACCCAGGATGTGTATTGGAACCATTCAGTCCAGCTCACATCCTGGAAGCACACACACAAGGGATGCAGAAACCCGCCTAAGTTTGGCGTTTTGCGGGAGAATGTATGCCCAAATAAGGTGTGACCTGAGTCGGCTCGACCTGGGGAAGGTGAAGGGGCAAGATGGCCAAAGGACAGGACAAAGAACCTTGTGGCATGGCCATTTTGGAGCCAGGCCACCTATTCGTGGCAAACGTGGTTTACCTGGCAGGAAAGAGTTAAAGATACATGGAAAGATAAGCTGCCACCAGCCCTGTCCAAGGAACATCTGCACTTCTCCTAAAAAATCCTTCAAGAGTATCTAGGGCCTTTAGAAATGACAGGAAGACCCAAGTACTGGTCTTTATGCACTTGCAACATGTTGCATAAAGGTTGCAACATAGACGAGGACTAAGGGAAACAAAATCTTCCAGTACCGACTGTCTTTAAGGACATGTCAGTTTCCCCATAATAAAGTTAGCGAAAAGCCCATTAGAGTGCAGCAGAAGGCTCTGCTACTCTGGCAAAGTCATACTATGGTGTTTCAACAAAGCAAACAGTTGGGGGGGGGTACACAACTGGAGGGAAAATTACACATGAAATGGAAATCTTTCCTAACACTCGCCCCTCCCAGACCAAGGACGGGAGCCATTAATCCACCCCTGGATGAGTCTCATGTTCAGCTTGGTTAAACATTCTGGACAACCCATCTGCATTGCTATGTTGGACTCCTGGCCTATGCTAATAGTGAAGTCGAAGCCTTTAAGGCATATGGACCACCTGAGCAACTTTGGATTATCTCCCTTCATGTTCATTAGCCACTTTAAGGGCTTATGGTCAGTTTGCACAGTGAAGTGGGTCCCATAGAGGTAGGGTCTCAGCTTCCTCAGGGCCCCCACAACAGAGAAGCATTATTTCTCTACTGTAGAACATCTGAGCTCTCTGTCCTTAACCTGGTGACTAATGAAGCCAATAGGGTGTTCCTTACCCTTCTCATCTACTTGTGATAGTACAGCTCCTATCCCAGTGTGAGAGGTATCTGTCTGCACAATAAAATGTCTTTGGTAATCAGGGGCCCTGAGAACAGGAGCTTGGCACAAGGAGTTTTTTAAGCCATGGAAGGCCTTCCCACACTCTTCAGACCATGTTACTTCCTTGGGTTTCTTCAGAGTTGTGAGAGCAGTCAGAGGGGCAGCTGTGGTGCCATAGTCTGCCATGAAGTTCCTATAGTATCCAGTGAGTCCTAAAAAGGCTCTCACTTGGGTTTCAGTAGTGGGAGTAGGCCAGTATTGTACTTTACTGGGAAGAGGCTGTATCCTCCCTCCACCTACTTCATGTCCAAGGTAGACACTAAACCTTGCCCAATCTGGCACATACTGGCCTTTATGGTCAAGTGGGCCTTGTTGAGAGCCTGTAACACAATCCTAAGGTGTTTCACATGATCCTCCCATTTGGCACTGAAAACTGCTCTATCATCCAGATATGTATGACCAAATTCATCCAACCCATTAAGGACATGACTCACAAGCCTATAGAAAGTGGCAGGGGCATTCTTCAACCTAAAAGGCATTACCCTGGACTGGTAAAGCCCCTCTGGTGTTGAGAAAGCTGTCTTCTCCTTGGCATGTTCTGCAAGGGCCATTTGCCAATAACCTGCAGTGAGGTCAAATGTGCTGAGGTATTTGGAAGCACCCAAAGTATCCACCAGCTCATCTGTTGTAGGCAAGGGGTATGCATCTGTCTTGGTGACAGCATTCAGAGCCCTGTAATCCACACAGAACCTCAACTCGGAGGTGCCTGCCTTTGGACCCAAAACCACTGGGCTGGACCAGGGATTCCTAGAGGGTTCAATCACCCCAAGATCCAACATTTTGTTGACCTCAGTATTAATGTAAGACTTTACTTTGTCTGACATCCTGTATCTCCTACTTTTGGTAGGTACACTATCTCCTGTGTTAATGTCATGTTTGCACCAAGGTGTGAAACCAGGAGACTGTGAGAACAAGGTGGAAAAATGCCTTAGCAATCTTTTTACCTCAGCAATCTTTTCACCTCAGCTTGTTGATCAGAAGTCAGTTGAGGGGCCAATTTGACACCCTCAATGGATCTATCTGAAGGACTGCCTTGGAACAGGTCAGGGAGAGGTTCCGACTCCTCCTCCTCAACATATGAAGCCAGCAGCAGTTCAGCTATTTCAACTCTTGGGATGAAAGCCTTCAGCCTATTCACATGGAACACTTTTGGAGCCTGTTCAGTCCTTCCAAGCTCCACTAAATAGTTGATCTCACCCAGTGATTCCACCACCCTGTAAGGGCCTGACCATTTCTCCTGTAAAGCCCTAGGCCTTATAGAATTAGTTAGTTTTCCCTTATAGAATTCATGATCAGGACTTGCTGACCTGGGGAGATAATGATGAGGGCAGCCTTCTGGTCATTCCAATCTTTCACCAGTGCCTGCCCTGCCTTCCTTTTCTCACTAACCAGACCCATCGAGAGTACCATCCTCTTTCTGATCCCTAGCACATAGTCTACTATGTTGGTAGTGATGGGGAGAGTGGGCATCTCCCATCCCTCCTTGACTATTGCTAAGGGTCCCCTCACATGGTGACCAAACAGAGGTTCGGAGGGGATGAAGCCAACACCCTCCTGAGGTACCTCTCTTTAGGCAAACAGTAAGCATGGTAGTAGAAGATCCCATTTTCTTCTTTCTCTTCAAGGTTCTGTTAAACCTTTCACCTAGACCATTGGTTTGTGGGTGGTATGCAGATGAAAACTTGTAGGTGACACCACATTCCTTCCACATGGCCTGCATATACTTTGACATAAAGTTGCTGCCCCTATCAGACACAACTTCTTTAGGGAAGCCAACCCTAGTAAATATGCCAAGTAACACTTTTGCAGCTGACTTGGCAGTCCCAGTCTTTAATGGGATGGCCTCAGGATACCTGGTAGCATGGCCGACCAGTACCAGGATAAACCTATTGCCTGAGGATGTTTGGAGATCCTACCCTCTCAAATGGTACCCCACAACTGGGAGTGGTACCAATTGTGGGATATATTTACCCACTCAGCAGTACTTTCCCACATCACCAAGCTGCACTTCAGCAGAACCAGCAACATGGCTGCCCTGGCTCCTGTGTGCATTACTGCTTCACACCAAAACTGTGTTTTGCAACGACAAAAAGATGGCTGCACCACCTTGCCAACCACATATTGGGCAGGATGGAACATGGGGGCACACTGAAAAAGCTTGCCAGTGTGTTCTTACATGTACAAAAGAAGGAGAGTGAAAAAGCAGCGCTGTTTTGCTGCAGGCCCAAAATGCCCATTGAAAAAGGGAATATTTCACCTTTAAAATGATGCTCCTCTGATGCTATTTTTCCCTGTTTTCATGAAACTGCTTTTATCAAAAAGACCCTGTCATGCCTTGCCATGTTCACATTCTGCTCCATCAGAAAATAGCCATATTCCTGAATGACAGGCTGTGCCAGCCAAACCTGAGAAAATCAACAAAAGCTTTCCTTCAGCTACACGGGAAATGCTTAAATTCTGCTACAAAATGTCTGAAAAAATCCCTGTTTGAAAAGAAAATCATAGCATTCTGTGCACATGTCAATTTCATGAAGACTTTTACCTTGTACAGACTGTTGTGTAAAACAAGCTGACTACAGCTGCAAAACCATGTGGGAATCCAGATGGAAGAGCAAAACCGAATTTGAATGGAAAATGCTAGCAGCTTGCACCACATGTGTCAAAATGGGCTTTTACAAACCAGAGGGAAAAAATGCCTGTTTTTAAAAGTACAATGTTGAATGAAAGCTTGTCCGTGCCTAGCAATGTAAAGGGTTTTGTTGCTGGGGAAATATATATGGGCTGTTTCTTCAACAGGCTTGTTTTGATTCAGGACAAAATAAAAATTAAAATAAAACTTTTAAACTGCATGGGCTGGATTTTCCAAGCTCCCAAAACAGGTTATTCCTGTTGGCAGAGCTAAGGCTTCCCCCAAAAGGGAAACACTATAAACCTCCAGGACACAAAAGTGATAATTGGTATGTTGGAAAGACTTTGACTGACCAAGACAAAGAAACTTAACATACTAATCAGACTTGGGTCTGGGCTGAGCCATCTTACAATGGAACTTCCAGGATACGGATGTGCGAAGTGAAAAATCACACCTACTCGTGACTTCTACAGGAAGCTTCACATGAAATCTCTGTGACAACCCAGGATTGAGGGGGTAGCTTGGAAGCTATGCCCGTATATGGGAAACAATACTGAACATTTGTTTCCAAAGACTATTTTATAAATAAAACTTGTAAGACTTTTATCTTTGCGACAGGACTTTGCAAAAATGTGCTAACAGTTTAAATGTGATTTTATGGGCTTTCATTTAAGACGTCATAGACTTCACTGACACATGGGGTATAGAATTAACAGAGAATTGGGTATTATATGGAAAGTATCCATGATGCCATTGCGAATTTTAATACTTACATGCCTAATGATAATCCACACCCATGTATAAAGTTATAGAATTTTAAGTAATATAATTCTCACTGAAAAGTGCAAAAAACTGGTAGAAGGGCGAAACAAGGTCCCACAACCGTGAGGATTGGACTGCTATGCTCTACCTACAATATGTAATCTGCCCATATGATTGGTTAAAATGCCACAAATGTATAAATGTGTACATTAGGTTATGACAGATTTTTTTTTTTAACGTGTTTATTTTTGTTCGATACACAGGAGAACGTACATTATAATAAGCAATTCTTAGCCATTTATCAAGCCCCTTAGTCTTTTGTTTTGCAGCCATCCCTCCACCCTCCTCTCGTTAACTCTCCTTCAGTCTTCACCCCATTCTCGCTCCTCGTTCCGCTGTACCAAGTCCAGGCGCTCGGCCGCCAGGGCGTTTACTATCGCCCACGGCTTAAATGTTAGAGCCGGATAGCTCTCATCATAGTCCACCAGTGGTGACCAAATGTTCATGAAGCGAAGAAGCAGGCCCCTACTTGCCGCTGTGATTTTCTCTGCAATAAAAATATACCATAGTTTTAGCCAGCACAAGATCATCTGAGGGCCTTAGGTTATGACTGATTTTTGGCAAAAAGGACTGTGGGATGGCTTTTTACCTTATAAAATGCAACCTCACAAACTGGGTCTCCTCCTCGAGGAGGCAACCAACATTGATGTCCTATCTGCTTCTTGGAGGTAGGCCTAGCTCAGTTCTGCCCACCAATAATTCTGTGATGTCACCATGCTCTATAAATAAAAGTGATTGACAGAGCTCCACAGATACTCTCGCCTGAATTTCCAGCGCCTGCGTTCCTGATCTTCCACATTCATTCTGCCAGACTCCAGATTCCACTACAAGGCCAAAGCAAAGCTGACCAGATTTCACTGCCAGGCCAAAGCATAGCTGGCTCTTCTCCAGCAAAGGCCTAGACTAAGAAAATCCCACTAAAATCCCATTACAAAGGGGAAAGGCTGTGGTACCTTAGCATCCTGACACTAGACCGGCTTGTCCACTACTTGTGCCATCCAGTGACCCGAATTGCCCAGCTGCACTTGCCATCCGATGACCAGACCACCAAATGCAGTGTGCAAGCACTTTCCCATATAAGCTCACATGTAGTTTTGTAATGTTGAGCTATCCGTCCTGCTTATCCTAGCAGGGGTGCGTAGAACAGACAAAGTTACTTCACTGGTCCGTGGGAGTGTTGATCCAGACCAGCTGTGACCAATCCACTTAGAAGGTAAGCCTTTTTTTATGACTATTGTTCGATTAGACTGTCTGTATTTCGTCTAATAATAATTCTTGCAATGTCTCATTCCATTTCCATAGGTACGGAGAAGTAAATCGGGACCGAAGAGAGTCCGGAAAACCTTAAAGGTTGATGGAGTTTCAACAGTGACAGGTAAGTTGGTCTTTATAAGGGAACTCTAGTCTATTGTATGATGCGGCTGTGCGTTTGATATGCATATGAGTTCTAACCTGTTGTGTTCTTATTTCCTCATAGGTGCAGGCTGACTATGAAGCATGGTGTCCGGATTCTCGATGAAGATTTGCGGTTGCAGGATGAAGACTCCGACTCCGATCGTGCTGGAATGACAGTGAGAAAGAAGACTTTGGCTCTGACCGTGATGGAATGCAGGTAAGGAGAAGAGTCTGTCTCCAGTCGCGATGAGTTGCAGGTAAGAAGCGCACTCAGCGATGTAGCGGCTGGCAGCAGGTAAGATGCGTGCTCAGCGATGTAGCGGCTGGCAGCAGGTAAGATGCACACCCAGCGATGTAGCGGCTGGCAGCAGGTAAGATGCGCACCCAGAAATATCTTCAGGATGGGGCTGCAGGAATCCAGTGATGCGCAGGTAAGCACAGCAGAGAGTGTTACGCTGCTGAAAGCAGAATAACGTGAAGCGAAGGCACGTGAATGGGCTGGCCTTATATAGGCTGGCTCAGGCCTCTCCCTTTAGCCCTGCCTACTGCCTCCACCTTGCCCTTCTTTGGGACTGTAGCATGTGCCTTCCAGTTCTGTTCTATGTCCACACCCGGCCCAGCTGCACACGCCCTTGGCATAGAGTGTGCAGAGCACACTTTTACATGAGCCTGGTGCCAGAGGCACCAGGACTGGGTCCAATGGGACCCTGGGAATGAGGAAGGACTGGCCCCTTGACTAGTGGCCATGACACCACTTCAACCCAACACTAGCTATGCAGCAAGCGTGGACAAAATTGACACAACAACCCTGGAGCACAGTGCTGTACATTCCCTTAATGGCGATTTGGAACGCCCACGTTCCTGACCCCCACTGCAGACAATTTACTCTCTGCACACTTGAATGGGGCGGGTGTCATGCAACTTGGTGATCTTTACTGCACAGGTATATTCAGAACATGGGAAATCACACCCCTGTCTCAACTATGTAATCTCTGTAGGGTCAACCAAGAAAACCGCCTCAGGACTCTATAAAATAGCACTTGAAACAAGGAATGTACACCTGCCGGACATTAAAGGGGTGGGGAGAGGGACCTAGGGGGAGGGTTTTCGGACGCCCACTGGACACGACTGTCATCTAAGAAACAAGTCCCTTTCAATTCTAGGTTCAGATGAATTCAATTTAAAATAACGAATAGGGTACACCTCTCCACTGCACGGTTGATGAGAATGTATCTGACACACACAGGAAATTGCCCTAGGTGCAGAGAAATGGAGGCAGATTTTTTTCATATGCTGTGGTCATGCGTGAAACTCACTGAATACTGGACCGGGATTTGAGAGGCATTGGAACCCATAGTGGGGTGATCTGTAAAGTGGGATCAGACTATTTGTATATTGGGTTGTACACTCAAAATGAATACAGTGCAACGTAAACTTGTAATTATTTGACTTCTACTGGCCAAGCGTGCCTTCCTGATGAGGTGGAAGAGGGGGAAGCCCCCCACAGTGGAGGACTGGATACATGACATGGTGTGGGCGACCGATCAGGAAGAAACGTACTCCAGCTTACTTCCCTACACCAATAGGCCAAAAGACATATGGGGAGGCTTCTGCCAGTACCTAAGTGATGGAACCGACACTGCCAGTAGTGAAGATGAAGTTTTATGAGTGCCCACTGTATGATGTCCATGATCAGTGTACTATACGCTACCTATATTACTGTGTAACCATTTTGTCTATGCTTACTTTTATTACTGTTCAAATTAAATAAAGTTTTTAAAAAAACGGATTTCTGAACTTTAACCTGGTGGGCAGAGGTTCAGAAGGCCAGCCTAGTTTCTTGGAACAGGGTAACCTTCTGGACAAGCCAGACCAATCATGGTAGCATTGGCGGCGGTCAAGACTAGGTCTCAGGAGGGGTGACGGTGACTGAAAGACCTTAATGCGCACACAGAGTAAAGGAAATTTACAAATCACTCCCAGTCAGGTGTATATATATTAAAAATACAATACATTTATTTCAAGGCCTTTGAGATTCAACACACAAATAAAATCACAGTAACACTTCTAAGCCAACACAATCCCATCAATATACATATATACAAGACCAAAGGGGCCTAAAGGGTTAATGCACGAAATGGGTCCACAACCTAAAAAGGGAAGGAAGCAGGTAGTGCAAATAGTCTTTTTTTAAAAGAACATTTTATTAGTTTATTCAAACAAACAATACAAACCAAACTTGCAGTGTACATTATAACATTTCAATCATACAGCGCTTTATCATGTTCACTGCTCCCCTTATCCCACCCCCCCCCGTTTCGAGCCTATTACTTCTCACTTTCTATTTCCGCATCTTGTGGTAGGATATCTCCTTCTGTTGGTTCCGCCGGGTCTTGCATTGATCCAAACAACTCTGCTACTAATAATTTCCAGGCCATCAGGGTCTCTGTCTCCTCCTCCCTCCCAGCACTGCTCACTTCTTGCCATACCATGGTTTCTGCCTCCGCCCATTTCTGCAAATCCTTCCACCATACCTCTAGTCTTGGTTTGTGACATGTCTTCCACCCCATCGCAATTCTCCTCTTAGCAAGCGCATATGCCAGGTCTTTTAGTTTGCGCACATGCTTGAGTTTCCGTGGCCTAGGGAACCCCCCCAGCAAGCAGGCCCACACTGTATCTTCCACAATCTTAACCCCTCTTTCTGCTAGTTTGTGTGCCACTTCGCCCCAGAAGCGCTCAATAACCAGGCATGACCAAAACATATGCACCATGCCCGCATTCTCTTCATCACACTTAGGACATGCTTGCCTTCCTGCATTTTTGAACCTAGCTATCCTCTGGGGTGTAATATACGCCCTGTGCTTAACATACAGTTGCATCTGCTGTAGTCTTGCATTCCTTGACACCTTTTTATGATATCCTTGGGCTCGTTCCCACATCCCATCATCCATCAGGGTTCCCACTTCCGCTTCCCAGTCTTGTCTCAATTGTATTACCTCCTTTCCTACTTTAGACATCATCATCTCGTATATTCTGGATATTTCGTGTCCCCCCTCTGCTATGTCATATATTGTATCTATGGCAGCATCTGGCTCTTCCTCCAGTACCATTTCGGGCCATGTTCGCTTAATTTTCCACACCATTATGTGGTACGTGATATACTGGCCTGTATTCAGCCCGGTTTCCTCTCCCAACACCTCAAATTCCACGATAGTCCCCTCTCTCCAAATATCTCCCATTGTGGCTATCCCAACCGGTTTCCAGTGGTTTCCAATTATCATCCTTATTTGCTTTTCTCCACCCGTCAGTGCAACTAACGGTACCTGCGGGGAACACGGGAATGAGTTCTCCATCATCTTTGGGCGCCCCTCCATTTCCGCCTGGGGCAGCCACACAATCTCTCGTAAGTAAAATGGGGCACAATCTTGTCTAAACAACCTGGACTTGGAGGTCACCTCTGAGAGCCATTTAGCAACATACTGCATTGGCTTGCTATGTAAAAAACTTCATAATTAGGCAGTTTTATACCCCCTCTCTCATAGAAAATCTGTAGCTTCCAGAGGGCCACTCTGTTCCGCGTACCATGCCACAGGAAATCCCTGCACATACTGTCCAATCTAGTGAAAAACTTCTTTGGTATCAAGTGCGGTATATTACCAAAACAGTGCAGGAGCCTTGGTAGGACCACCATTTTCAACATTGCGCCACGTCCCATCATTGCCAAGGGTAGCTTCACCTAGAATCTCATGCATTTGTCGATTTTCTTAATGGCTACCTCTGTGTTGCACCTATGCTCGTCCTCCTCCACTGTGTGGTATATATCTATCCCCAGATAGCGAAACGTGCTAACCTCCCAAGGTATCTGTAACACCGGTAGCTGTTTCAATGGGATCCCTTTATATCCATCCAATGGGAACATGCTAGATTTCTGAGGGTTCACCGCTATGCCAGACAGCCTTGCATATCTTTCCATAACCTCCAATATATATTGGAGGTTTTCCTCCGGGTGTCGCAGGTACAACAACATGTCATCCGCATATAGGGAGACCAGATGTCGTTCTCCTCCCACAGCACTGCCTATCTTATCATATTGCTGCCTAAAGTACATTGCTAGGGATTCCAGGGCCAATATATAAAGCATAGGGGACGAAGGACATCCTTGTCTGGTACCCCTACGAAGTTGCCATATTACCGATATCACTGTTCCGGTCTTAACTCTGGCCAGCGGTTCACTATACAACATTTTCGCCAACCTTAGATATCCAGGCCCCATCACGTAGCCAGCCAAGGCCGCCAACAGCCATGGCCATTTAACCGAATCGAAGGCCTTAATTGCGTCCAGTGACACAATTGCCAATTCGCCTTCGTTATCGTTTCCATACTCAATCAGTCGACGGAGTCGTCTATGATTATTGGATATGTTCCTATTAGGGACATAGCCTGTCTGGTCAGGATGCATTAATTTGCCAATAACCCTCCTCAGTCTGTTCGCAAAAATGGCCGTTAGTATTGTGCAATCTTGATTTAACCTTGACAGGGGTCTATATGAACCACAGCTATGTCCTGGCTTATTAGGTTTGGAAAGCAGTATTACGATTGCTTCTCTAAGTGACTCTTGCAGTTTACCTAGCTCATATGCCTCATTTAACATATTTAACAGTGGGGGGAGCACCTCTCCCTTAAATACTTTATAGAATTCACTTGGGAGTCCATCAGTCCCCGGGGTCTTACTAGTGGGCAGCTGTCTGACCACCTCTTTAGCTCTTCCAAGTAATTGGGGCATCCAGCTCCTCTCTTTCTTCAGCACTGATCTGTGGCAGTCCTATATCCTCCAGTGTTTCCAATATCATCGTACTATTACTCTCCCCATCATCTCCATATAATAGCCTGTAATAGTCTGCAAATTCCTGGTTAACTTCCTCTTGGGTATCAACTGTACTACCATCTTCCCTTGTTCTAATCATGGGTCTGGGATTTTCATTTTTATATAACCATGTTAAGATCCTTCCTGGTTTATCCCCACTTGCATGTTGTCTCTCTACTTGTTTCTTGTAATTAAGGTTGCACAGCCTTTCCCACTGCCCAGCACATTTCTGTTGCAGACTAAGTGTCAGTTCAGTGTCATCTATGGTATTATTTTCTCCCCTCAGTGCCCTTTCCAATTCACCCTCTGTTTCCCGTAGGTCAGCCAGGATCCCTCCTTGCAATCCGTTGGATTTTGCTATAGCTACCCCTCTCATCACAACTTTAAAGGCTTCCCACAATGTGCCCACCGAATCCACACTGCCACTATTCGTCTCAAAGTAGTTAACAATTTCCTCCCTAAAAAAGGGGTCTCTCAGCGCCTCTGCTCTGAGGCGCCACGTCGGAATCCTCGCTCTTGGGGGGGTGATATTGCCATCCGAGGATCAGGGGCGATTGATCCGAAAGGACCCTTACTTTGTATTCTGCTTGTGCGATCTCCGTCAGCACGTCTGGTGTGACAAAGATATAGTCCAACCTTGTATGTAACTGCTGCGGGGCAAAATAATGCGAGTACTGCCTCTCATGGGGGTGTAGCGTCCTCCACACATCTCCAAACCCAAAATCATTCAGCAGTGTCTGCAACGCTTTAGCGGCTGGGGAAGGTCTAACCATTTTCCCATCCGATCTATCAACCTTGGGGTTTAGTACGCAATTAAAGTCTCCTCCCCAAATCACAGCACTCCCCACACACATACTGAGGTTGTTGCACAGTGTCCTAAAATATGCCACTGTGTTTTGATTCCGGGCATACGTATTTACAATACTTAACAACTTATTTTCCACCAATCCTCTCATTATGACCACCCCCCCGTCCGTCTCAGCTATCGTCTGTACCAGCTTAAACGGGACATGTGGCGCCACCCAGGTAAATACTCCCCTAGCATAGGCTGAATATGATGCACCCACCACAGTTCCCTTCCATTTCTTCCCAATCATTTCCATCTTATCCCACGTCAAGTGAGTCTCTTGCAACAGGGCTATGTCTATCTTTTGTCTGCGCAGGTATAACATAACCTTGTTCCTTTTTAAATAGCTATTGAGCCCCCTAACTTTACAAGTAATTATTTTAAGGTCCCCCACAGCCTATTAGAACCCCCCTCCTCCTACCATCCGTGCAGTACATGTTCAAGTTTATTTCTTCTCCGTATAGGCTTGTTTCCCAACTTAACATCTCCTTAACTAAAAACACACCAAACACCCCAACCCCCCTCCCCCCTCCCACCTCCCTCCCCTGCCCCAACAATACCCTCTCCAACTGTTGCTCAGCTCCATGCCTGGATCTCAGGCACCCCCACATCTAGCCCTTTCTGGCAATTGCCTGTACTCGCGGCTCAACAGGGTGAAGTCACCCTAGTGGCTACCTTACTACTACTTCTGGGGGTTAGGGTGCCTTCATCCTGCTGCTCCTGTTTACTTCAAATTCGTCACGCTCCATGTTACCCAGTTTACGTATGTACTTTATGCTCTATTATCCAGTCCATCAAGGTTAACAAGTCTCAGGGTGTCCCAATATAGCTTCGACGCTACCCGTCTTTGCTCTTCCCTCGTTATCTATACCACAGTCTCTTTCGGGACTCCTCCCCCCTTTACCATTTCATCATACATAAAAATCCCCATCACTTATCGTGCTTCTCATGGTCGTGCTCCCCTTCTCGCTCTGGACAGCCCTGCAAGTCCAACCATGCTGCCGCTTCCTCCGGGGAGTCGAAAAACAACGCTTTAATTTTGTGCAGGACTTTGAGCTTCGCAGGATACAATAACATGTACTTGAGTCCAGCCGTGTGCAGCCTCCTCTCGACCGCCACATAGCTGTAACGCTGTTTCTGCACTAGCATAGTATAATCAGGATATGCTGTGACGGTCGCAGACGCTCTTTCTATCGTTCCTCCTTTGCGAAAGTACTCCAGAATTTTCTCTCTGTCTTTATAGTTCAGGATCTTTGCGATTATTGTCCGGGGGGAGCCCCAGGCCGTGGCTTCCTCATCAAGGCCCTGTGTGCACGCTCGACAGTAAATCCCTGCGAGAGTTTGTCGGCCCCTATCTCTGGCAGGATCATATTCTCCACATAGTCCCTGGGGTCCTGATCTCCTTCCCCCTCCAGCAGGCTGACCACGCGAATGTTGTTGCGTCTCGCGCTCCCTTCTGCTTCCTCTGCTCGGTTCTCAGGGTTAGCTACCTGCTGCTTTAAAATGTGAACCTCCTTAGTATTACTTGCACTGGTTTCTGTGTTGGTTTTCACTGCACTCTCCAAGCCACTCGTTCTTTCTGCAAGCGCTCTGACATCTTGTCACAGTAGGGCAACTTCTATTCCCACTGCATCTATTTTGGCCTCCAATGCAGTTCGCAGGTCTGCCATTGCTATTCCCATGAGGACTTCAACTCCTTTATAGCTGCTAGGATCTGGTGGTTTTCTTTTGTCGGGGTGCTTTCCTCAAGTACAGCTGTTGCGCCTTGCGCCGATGCACTGGGGGTCTTTGGATCTTGGAAAATACATCCATCGTGGGTTGTTTAGCCTTAGGCTTAGTCCCTCTCGCTGCTGGCGTGCTGTCTGGCCTGTGCGTCTAGTTCTGGTGCTGTTCTGACGTGCCAGTTTTGTTAGCCCGCTCTGCTGTATACCCACAGGGACAGTAGGAGCCCAGCAGCGTTATCTTCAGAGAGCTGCAGTGCGTACTACTATGTATTGAGTTATATTTCAAATGGGTTGCGTCCTCCCACTTTTCTGATACTATCAGCGTTTTAACTCAACCCTGCTTACAATGTTTCAGCCATGGTGGCGATTAGTGGCCTGCACATTCGTTCTCTGGTGCAATGGATATACATTCCTCACCTCCAGCAACACTCCACTGCTTCTTGGCCTCCCGCTATATCTGGTGCCATCAAAGCCCCTCAGCGAGGGTCTGCCTACCGTGTCAGTAGCCCATTTCTCCAAATATCTCTATTCAGACTGCGCAGTCTTCCATCATCTTCTCGGGGCATCTCGGGTGTAGTTCTTCTTAGATGCCGCCGCATCCGTATTACCAAACACAATATTTTGTGTGACAGGCTTTTAGTGCCTACACCCCATTTTGTTCCTTACTGTGATTAACAACTAATCTATATAGTGTGCTTATTCACTTGACATCGGTGAGAAAGAAACTCTTTGTTCAGGACTTCCTTTTATGCATTCATGGGCAGTGATATTGCACGCAAGCCGCTCCGGTTCCCTCTCACTCAGCGCGGCTCGTTCGTCCCTGTTCATTCGGGGTTGCAGTGCCAATTACCATATTTTCCCCCTTCAGCAGTTATGTGACCACTCGGGGTGGTCCATTCTTATCTGGGGCGCCAGCACCGTTGTATCCAGCTGCCACTTGGCGCTGCACTGCATTTATTGCGCTGTCCACCCACCCATAAATGTTCGCTTCCTTCCCAACCTTGCACTAGCTTCTCGTGCTTTAATTCTGTATCGCAGGGCACCTGTTCCGACGTTATTATTCACTTTTATGGGGCACTCCGGTCATTTACTCAGCATTTCCTCTCCATGCGAGCCGCGCTGACACCGTCCCTCAGCGCGGCTCCTTTGCCAATGTTCGTTCGGGATCGTAATGTGCAACAGTGTATCCGTCCTTTCAATTCACACCTGCTACTGTGTGCGTGGCCCTTTAAAGCATTGCATCGATGCCTACAGCCACAACGAATTAGTAGCGGGTGCCGCTACACGAGTCCCCTGTGCCTGTTACACAGCACGCTTCACCACTCCAAGCGCCGCAGCTGTCCCCATCCCGCTAGCTGCTGCGTTCTGCAAGCCAGCACCGGTCACAACATGGGGAGCAAATGGGCACGAGAGCAAGGCACCATCCAAATGTCAAATGCTGGTCCCCTTCTTTAGTCTCCCCGGCACTGCTCAGTCTATTCCTCAGTCGCGGCTGCGACCCCTTTGTCATCCGCCATCTTGCCTGTCCGCAAATATACTTGGCTGTATGTTGCAATGGTCATTTTCTCCGTGATACTTCGATCAGCTTCCTTGCTTCTTGCAGTTTGTTATGGGCCACCAGTTCCAACACCTTTGCTTTTATTTTTAGAGTATGCAGGTCATTTTTCCAGCATGTTATTCCGGATCAATGTCGGATCCTCAGGAGCAGCCCTGCAAGGCACGTCCTACTCCATGGCTAGCTAGCCACGCCCCCTAGTGCAAATAGTCTTTAGGCAGTTCTGCATCAAAACACGATCCTAACTGAAAGGTAGTCCGATCTTTAAGATGAGGGGAGCCTAGTGCTAAAATGTACTTGCGATGCTGGCGCACACAGTAGTGCAGATGGGCGAAACAGGGTCTTTAGTAGGGGCTGTAGCAGCTCAGGAAGGTGGCTGAGGTGATGCAGAGCAAGTTCCCACTGTTCGTGGAGGGTCTCCCCAACAGGGCAGAGCAGGTCCCAACACTTGGGAATAGTTTGCTAGTTCTTCACTAGCTGTGGAAAGGAGAGGGGCCCTCAATTACTCACCCACCCCAGGCGCACTCCAGACCAAACTTTGGCAGTCGAGTCCACTTCGGTTGCAGGTTCAAATGCGGCAGTATCGCAGCTCTGCGGCTTTCAGTGACGAAGATACAGCGTTGATTCCCAAACGGGACAGTGGCGATTTCTCAGCTCTTGGTGAATGATTCAGGCCAGCTCCGCTGTAGCAGGCATCCGTGCACAAAGGAGCACAGCTGCAATGGGTTTGCAAAGTTCGTCACCACGGCTGGGCGACACGTTAACTGTGTACACTCTGGTTCGGGCACTCTCTCTTTACTCCAGACAGGGAACGCCAAGTGTATAAAATTTGGTGCGACAGTGCTGTGAACACAGAGCTTGCGATGGACCAAGTTGTGAGGGCCTGCTCGAAATGGCGGCGGTTTCAGAGCAAAGGTCCTGCGCAAGCTGGTCAGCCCAATGGTTGGCCCAGGGACACTTCTGAGAAGGCTTACCTGCAGGATTTGATGAAGGTGCAGAGAATAGTTGGTCCCACTATTCTAATGGGTCGAAGCATCTTTGCAGACCTCCTAGGATGATCAGATTCCAGTGGTTTACCAGCGGTTCCTCGACTCGGCTTCTTAGTTTCAGGATACTTGGATCCTATCCTTCGTTCAGTGAGAACTCCAGAGATCGACATGGTATGGGTGTTTGGAGCCTTCTCTTATCCAAAATCTTCACACCAAACAAAGAGGACCCAATGGGAGATCTGCTCACATACAGGCATACGATACGTGGACCAATCATGGACCAAGGTGGTCCTAGGCATTCATAGCACACCAGACTCTGGCACCCAGTATGTCTATTGGAACCAGACAGTCCAGCCCACATCCTGGAAGCACACACACAAGTGATGCAGAAGCCCAAATTAGAACTGACCCGGGTCTACTCAACCTGGGGAAGGTGAAGGGGCAAGATGGCCAAAGGACAGGACAAAGAACCTTGTGGCATGGCCACTTTGGAGCCAGGCCACCTATTTGTGTCAAAAGCGGTAACCGTGGTTTACCTGGCAGGAAAGGGTTAATAATACATGAAAAGATAAGCTGCCAACAGCCCTATCCAAGGCACATCTGCACTTTTCCTACAAAATCCTTCGAGAGTATCTAGGGCCTTTAGAAATGACAGGAAGACCCAAGTGCACTGTACTGTAAGGTAATGTGTGCACTTGCAACATGTTGCAGAAGAGTTGCAACATAGACGAGGACCAAGGGAAACAAAGTCTCCCAGTACTGACTGTCGTTAAGGGCATGTCACTTTCGCCATAATAAAGTGAGCGAAAAGCCCATGGGAGTGCAGCAGAAGGCTGTATTCATCTGGTAAAGTCAGACTATGATGTTTAAACAAAGCGAAACGTTGGGGGGTACACAACTCGAGGGAAAATTACACATGAAATGGAAATCTTTTCTAACAGGAAGGGATTGGTTAAGGGAACATGTCTACTTATAGAACATATAAGGATTAGTAGTACATCATTGGCTACCCCTTATCTGTAGGGCACACCTTGAACTACCTCTACGTATAGTACTGATTATAGCAGACAAAACAACAGTGCATTGGTCTATGCAACATTGTTTGTTAGGTTGTCCCCAACCCCACTGATTGGTTGGCATACTACCCCAACTTTGGGCTTTTGGCTCTTTAGCAGCATGTACATGAAAATAAACGTAGGTGTTTGAATCCCATCAGACTACTCCTCGTTTTCCCAATTAGTCCATCATCTCTCATTGGTAGGCCATAAGCCAAAGTCTTCCATTTGCAGTTGACCTTGATGCCTGTTCACTGTCCTGGAACATTCAAGGGAGTTGTGAGAACACCACAACCTTAGCTTAAGGCTCTAATGAATAGCCTTTGTTTTTTACTTCTAAATCACCTGTTAAGAAACCATGAATTTGTCAATTTCAGCCTTCTATTTACTGCTATTTGATTTAATTATGCAAGGTGCTGTTGCTCCTCTTGGCCTCTAGAGACTTGCTCACTCTATCTCACATAAACTTTGTATACTTTAATTGACCAGCAGTTTGGCTTTCACAGATGTTTTCTTCTTCTTCCATCTATGAAGAATGTCCCACATTCAGAGCTAATCCATGTACTCCTTTGTGCTCTGTGCTTATCATTTAAAAATAGCATCCTTAACTCTGGGCCAAACTTGCCTCATCGTCGGCTCTGCACACAGAGCTGTTTTCTGCGTCTCCTGATTCTACAGCATCAGTTTCTGAGGTAGCATGGTTAAGTTCGATGTGAGCCAGCGTCCATTTGCCTATTATGGCAGTCCTTGCCATGTCATATATTCTGCTATAGCAAGCTTATATACGTTTTATTTCTACTTTGCCTTACTGCAGTTACAGTTATTGGTCAGTATGCTACTTCATCTTTAGATCCATGATTAGTTTAGCTTTAGGTACATGTTATCTTAGTACTTCAGTTATATCGTTACTTTTAAGTATTTAAATATAGTTTTAACATAGGTTCATATATTTTCTTTATGATGTCACTTTATCCTCGTCAAATTGGACTTTACCGTACATCCATAAGATTCATTGACGTTTTCTGACATGGCAGGCGACATCCTTCAGTATAGCATTCTTCCAGGCGACTTCCTTGCACACTTTCAGTGCGAGGGTACATTCTGTTTGGCCTATTGAGAGCATACTGTCTCTTATACACTCAATGCAGACTGGGAACAATACAGCAGGTCTCTTTTATTGCTCTTCTCCCACTGTTCCAGTATGGCGGCGGTGAGGGGGCGGGAACTGGCAAGGTAGCATCTACCTGCTCCTCTACATTATCCTCACCCAACTTGTTAAGTATAGTAAACTAAACTTTGAACCACATTACTAGTCTGTGTTTTGTTAAGCCATTCATCACACAAGCCAAGGAAGATGTAAAGAATCCACAATATTGATACCAGAGATGGAATTTTGGAAAGCTTTAAAGTCAATCGACCTGCAGCAATTATTCTTCTTAAACTGTTGGCACATACACCATTGTAGACAAACTCTGTCCTGCTTTCACACCCAGAATCATCCACCGGCCACCGCCATTGAAGGCATGGCCCGGACATGGCTCATGCACTTCCTGAAAAAATGATAGACAAAAGTGAAAATGGGACCTTTCGTCCCCAAAGCCAAAGCCCCAAATCTTCAGGTTACCTCTTGTATCCTCTCTTTCCTATTGGCTATTTGTCTTGCTAACAGCACTGATTGATGTCTTTAGCTTGCCCTTCTACATCTACAGTGTGGATACCCAAACGGAAATACACTGCAAGGACAGGTGTACATGAATCTGTAACATATTACTGCTCCCAGTAGAACAAAGACTGTACTCCAACCATCTGAAGTTCAGAAAAGTATGAAAATCTTTTGCCAAATCAGCATGTTTGATCGCTGTTGGTATCCCCCTCCTTTGAACTCTGCTTGGTCTTCCATCCAGATCTAGCGATCACGCTGAACACGAAATGCCAAAAACGATAATGTGAAATTATTTTGTTGAACTTCCCACAATTATTTGCGGGGGAAGACTCCCACAACCCCCTCACCCGCCAGCCCCCCCACAATGCTCCCCTTATATTTTTTATAAACTTATTCCCCACACATATAATTGTGTGGAAATTTGGATTTCAAAATTTGACATTTTTGCATTCTGCATTTTTTACTTCGCAATGATATGATACGTTCCAACCTAGACCTTTGCCAGTTTGCGAACAGATGGATCATGTATTTATGTGTTCAAAACACGGAATAAATAAATAACTGTACCCCATGCAATAACTTTTCAATGTAATACCAACGTATGATTTGGAGGCATTATGATTTGGAGGCATTTTAAAAATGGAAGGTATTTAAAATACAATGTTTTACTATTACTACCAAACTCTTAACGAAGTCCCAACAAAGTCTTCCCCATATTTGAATCTGTCAAATTCAGAATCCCCAGTGATCTGTGTTTCCATTTAATACCACTTTGAGTTAACATTATAGTGCTTTCATCTTACAATATAGAGAGTTGGCGAGAAGGTGTTAAATTGCTGTTATGCTTTGGAAAGTCTACTTATTCCAGAATCCACAGCTTTTTGTTTACACCTGGGAGTATCCAGCTTGTACATTTAAGGGTTCTGATATTGTTTATTTTCTGTACTGCATTATTGTAACACCTATACCTTTTATAATAAGTATTATTCGCTAAAGACTAGGTATTTGATGTGTTGATTTAGCTCTTTAAAAAATCATCTATTGAAAGAAAGAAATGAAACTTGCATTCGCCTTAAGTAAGCATCACTGACAGCTGCCTACTTTAAGAATTCTAGAATATCCCGTTGATTATGTCTGTTATGATTTTGGTATCTATTTTAACTTCTTTCACCTTATGGCCTCTTAAGAGCAGCAGTAAATGGGCTCTGCCTTGCCAAAAACCACATACTTTCATTGGAATTTGTTCTGCTTGTAAGATATGATGTATTTCATATTTCACTTCATTTGTTTAGTTGCTTGTGAATATTGGTTATCAAAAGTTGAATTGAAGAGTTTACGATGTAAACATAGTTTGTTTTTCCCTTGAAGGAGTTTCAGGAGAAAAATGCCATATTCAGGAAAAGCCAAGCTCTGATCTCTTCCTGTTTCCGGATGAAAGTGGGAATATGTCCCAGGAGCCGTTTCCAACCTGTACCTCTTTCCCTCCACACCTAATTGGTGATGCTAAGGTGGATGTGCCTTCCGAAAACGACGACTTTTGCATTCTTTATGCGCCTAAAGCAGGAGTTTCGGTAAGAAATCCATTGATTTTTTTTCTTATGTGTATTGAATTCTATATAGAACACAAACACCATAGAGAACAACGGATCCCTAAATGACAGAGGGTCACAATAAAAGAAACAGCCTAGCCCACTAACATGTATTTCCATCATTGTTGCCTTATACTAAATGTTATGGTCACTTGATGTTCCAGTTAGCATAATACATTAAGAATAGCAATTAAGGCTACAATTTAGGAACAACTATGAGGGGCTTTTCTCTTGCATCTACAATTCTGTGGCCAATTGAGTAGTTAGGACCTTATTTTCCCTGGACTGCTGCTGACAATCTTATGTTTCACTCCACTGAAGAGCACTCAATAACATTATTTCCCTGGGTGTCTTCAAATCGTGGCAATTGGCTATCTTACGCTTTTGGGGGACAAGGTCTATGGTAGAAATCTAGAGGAAAGCAAACATGTTTTTGGCTAGGACAAGACTCCATAAGAAAATTTTTGGGTAAACACTACATTCCCAGCCCACAAAGGCCACTAGCCATGCACAAAGACTGGTTCTCAACAGAATCCCACCACTTATAATATGTTACCAATACTCCATAGTAGCACTGTGAGCAGGCCTCTGATTTCTCCTGACATATTTAATATCATAGCAAAGGCCTTAGATATGCTTGCATGGCTCACTTAACTAAATCATCTTGAAACAACTGTATCACACAACTTTTCTGTTGTGTGTACATATTCTAAGCTGTTCACTATCATCCAATGGACTCCAGATGTCCACTTTCCAGTTCACCTGTACTCTCTATATAGACCCCTCTGGTTGTGGCAGCCCTGCCCAATGGAAAATGGTTGTAATAATTGTATTTTAATACCAAAATTAGGAAAATGATTGTGTTATCCCGGTAGCAAAGGAGTACTGAAATGAAATAGATTTCAATCCAAAATAAATGAAGCGGGCACTGCCTAAAGTAATTGGATAGAATCTATATTTATTTTATAAGTAGTAATGTTAATTGGTGTACACCAGATACACGCTGCACTTTGTGGAAACGTGTATAGAAAAACTACCATGTGAACTTTCTACAGAGTTGGTAGCACCCTGGTAGTTATAAACTAATAGCAGTGCTCCCCGGCGTTGCCCTGGTCTGTAGGTGATGTGCATGTGTGGGGTCTGTCATAGCCTTGTGTATGTTATATTGTGATTGGAATAAAAGCAGTCACACAGCGCCAATTATGTTGAATTGAAATATGCTTCAAATACTTGAATATTTTATTGGTGTTGAACTATGACACATATTTCGAGCATAGACTTGCTCTTCTTCAGAGGATGACATTGCATTAATATGGAAATGTAATACAGAATACACACATTGGTCCATCCAAACGCCAAACAAGGCGTGGCAAGTCCGCAATACAACATATGTCACATTCGATTCGACAAAATATTGCGATTGTAAATACATTATCAATTTTTCAAACAAACATGGGTGCATCATATATGCCCAAGAAAGAACACCATTAAAACACAAAATTGGGTTTTAGATACACACCAGGACAAGATAAAAATGATGATAAAAGAAAGAAATAAGGATGAGGGGTCAAGAGAAATTACAAAACAATAGATCAGTAAAGCTTAATGATTTGATGGATTCAGAAAATAAATGCACAACAAAGCGCCCAATCCAAAAACATAAAAATACCTTATGTCTGCTATGGCGATTCCCAAAATCACAAATAAGTCCTGTCTGGTTGGGCTACTAGCTGGTAACCTGTAGGATGTGTGAAATACTGTAGTGAAGGACAGTGGTGACACATCACATCACAATTTGCGTTAATTAACCAGGATCTAGTCTATTACTCCAATTGCACAATCATAGCTAGTGCACATACCTCTATTCCTTCGCAGTTGCGGTAGATATCTTTTACGATCCTAGTAATCACCATGTCCATCCAAATAGATCTATTTGAAATTTTTGTTGATGTGTCTACAGTCATTATCCATAATCCGTAAATTGAGAGAGAGAAGAGTACAAACATATGTCCATCAATTTTTCTAGACTTAACTTGCCCATACTAAGTTTGATCTAATTATGTGCTGAAAAGCTGCAAATCTGCGGAAGTCTTTGTGAATAGGTGTAGCTGCTCTGTTTTCAGACGCTAAACACTGCAAAGGTGTTTTAGCATATATATAGATCTGCTGAACTAGCCTGCACCGCTAGTGCGCGAACAGTGGCAACTTCCTGCCGCACTGTTCAGAATTGACTACTGCTGCCACAGTCTGATTCAAATACATTATATTTAGCCAAAAATAGGATCGAACGTATTACGTTCCCGCATTTGGAACAAACATAATTAAATGACACATGTTGTGCTCAGAATCCTACTGGCAATGTTTCACAATAAACCTTAATATGGACTTATTCACATTTGGTATTTCTTCTGAGCTATTAAAAAATTCACTGCTGCTGCTGTAGCCCAATGCAAATACATTGTATTTAGGTGCATATTGGGGCTCATGCACCTTATTGTACACTTGGTTTTGCATTCATTAATCCATAAGCAATGAATTCCCACTTCAATTTAAGTGCAATTAATTACCGCATTCGGATCAAACATATTTGGAAGCCTCATATCATATACACAAGCTGTACTCTGACACCCACTGGCAGTGTTTCACAATTGAAATTTTAAACTACAACATGCGCATAAATGGTACCTATTCATTATAAGACCACAAACTTGTGGTCTGAATTGAGACCAGAATGTACAGTTAGATATTTGCATTTGAGCCTTGCTTGTAACCTGCGTAATTTCAGTATTAAATTGCGACCGCGTGGTGACATCATTGCCTTAGCCAATCCAGCAAACTTAATTTCGAATGGATTGTGTCCGCCAACGTATTCCTCATCTAAGATGATGTATTCGTCCAGCTTTGGCTGCTTCGGAAATTTATCTCAGTAGAGGGCGCCGTGCGTCGATCGATTCGAGGTCCCTCGGAGGCATCCATCGAGGGTGACGTCATCGGGTATACAAGTAGCACGCGTGTCGCCCGTTGGCCTCAGTTCCGTTTTTCCGCAGTCTGTGTTGCTTCAGAGACTCGGCGCGCCTCGATAGTTCTGTGACGCAGTTATTGTGAAGAGATATTCGAGATGTCGTCATCGCCGACCCACACTACCCTGCTTCCGGGGTTCAAGAAATGTAAAACCTGCGGTTCCAAAATGTTGATCACAGATCCGCACTGAGAATGTCTGTGGTGCCTCGGCAAAAACCACGACATGGAGGCCTGTACAAAGTGTCAGGCTTTGACGGGCAAGGACTTGCGAGAGAGGAAGGGAAAGCTACAGGTAGGTCCAAAACCCGATCGAAAAGCCTCAAGCGTCTAGTCGAGAACCCAGGAGGAGAAATCTCGACACGAAAGGCAAAAATATAGGTCTAGGTCCTGAAGTGGTTCCCACCACTCTTTGTCTTCGACGAAAAAGTCTAAAAAGAGACGCCAATGGTCCCCTTCAACCTCGTCTTCTGACAAATCCCCCAAGAAAATGAAATGCCCCAAAAAACATTCTTCCTCTGAAGAATGGGAAGCATTTAGAGTTAAAATGATGGCGGTTTTTGAAAAGGCTAAGCCTTGGTCCGTGCCTTCCTCGGAAGCCGGCCGAGAGCATTACCGTTCCGCAACTCATGCGCCCTCGAGCTCGGGTGATCAAAGTAGAAAAGATCGGGAACCTTCCAGGATCCCAAATGATAAAGATCGCTCGAGTCGAGTCGACCGCTCGAGGTCATCGACGCCGTCCGGAACCCGACACACCTCGAAGGACGAGCCTTCGAAGAGCGTCTCGACACCCTCGAAGCCAGCTCTGTCGACGACTGTTATGTCGTCGACGCCATCAACGCCTTTGTCGACGTCGACCCTGAATCCTTCGGTGGCAAATGTTTCAAAGGCTCCAGTTCAGCCAGAAACTGACACAATAGCAGAAAAATAAAAAGTTGCAAAGACTACAAAGCCTTCAGCCTCCACTGTAACAGCTCCTCCAGAAAAAATGTATAAACCTCTGCCAAGCAGAGAATATTTTAAATCCTTGTCTTCAATTTTTGAAGAACAAGAAAGGTTTGAGGAGGAGTATGTTCCTTTTGGCCTAGAGTATGGCACCCCTAATGTCCCAGAATGTCTAATTTCCGAGGAAAGCAGAATGAGGGATTTAGTGGTAACTTTGCATAACGCAAGTGGAGTTGACACATCACCTGAGACAGAATTTGGCAGACCAGAACCAGGCGAACATGCCAGTCCCTCATACAGACAACTGATGACAAAGGTGGTGGATTATTTAGAATGAGCTAGACCACCAACTCAGTTCATCCAGGATGACCTAACTGACATATTGGATCATGGCCCCACTGAAGATTTTACCCTTCCATCTAGCCTTACAAAATAGGGTGGCCAAAAATTGGGAGACTCCGGACTCAATTCCTCCTGTGAATAAGTGCCTCACGTCAAAATACCGCCCTTCCAGCAGCGACCACGGCTATCTGTCCAAACACCCCACTCCCGAGAGTCTGTTGGTCCAGGCAGCCACAGCTACATCAAATAAGGTGGCGTACCCTTCTGTCCCTCCGGATAGGGATGACAAAGATATTTTCAGCTGCGAGTATGGCATTAAAATCGGCCAACTCCACATGTGCCTTGTCAACATTTTTGTACACTCTGTGGGAGTGCATTGCAATGGCGGCAGAGCACATACCAGAAGGGGAAGAAAGGGAAGGATTCCTAGCCATCGCTAGAGATGGAAAGGATGCCATGCAGGAATCCCTTCAGTCTGGATCGGACACTGCTGATCGTGTGAGCCGGTCCTTGGCCATTAGCACAGTGATACGCAGATTTGCGTGGTTGCAAAAGTCGGGTTTTGCACCAGACGTGCAAAACCGTCTTTTGAACATACCTTTTGACGGGTCTCACCTTTTCGCCAAATATTTAGGAGCTGCTATTAAGCAACCTCAGCTTTTTCGTGCATCAGGACAATCTTGGAGGGGACAATCCTGTCGTTATTACTCTTCATATGGAAACGCGAGAGGAATGGCCAGTCAGAGGCCAGAGAAAAACTACTTGTGGTGGACGAGGTAAACGTGCTAAGCCAGCCCCAGCTGCAGCTTCTTTACCATCAGCAGCCGCAGCAAATGCCACAAAACCACTTTGAGGACTTGCATCACAAGACACCTGTGAAGGCAGGCTGTCCCAGCATCTGCAAGAATGGCGAAGATGTTTGGGCTCTAGAAATAATCAAGGTTACTGCATTCCTTTTCTAATGCAACCTCCAAGCGATCCACCGGGGAGACACTCTTTGAAGTTTCCAAACCCGCTCCTACAGCAGGAAGTCTTAACCCTGCTAGAGAAAGGTGCTATAGGACCAGTACCTATAGCGGAGAGGAACAAGGGATGGTACTCCCCATATTCTTTGATTCCCAAAAAGGACGGAGGACTAAGAGGCTCGAACACCCTCCTCAGGAAGGACAAGTTCAAGATGGTTACTCTTTCTGAGATCCTTCAGGCCCTTGAACTTCAGGATTGGTTGGTGTCATTGGACCTTCAGGATGCTTATTTTCATGTGCCAATCCATCTCAAGCACAGAAAATACCTGAGGTTCGCGGTTGGCGACTCGCACTATCAGTTTCGAGTCCTACCATTCGGGTTGACCTCCGCCCCAAGGGTCTTCACCAAGTTGATGGTAGTGGTGGCAGTGCACCTCAGGAGAGGGAGGATTCACGCCTACCCCTACCTGGACGATTGGTTGATCAGGGCGCGTTCTGTCGAGCAAGCCCTGAATCATCTGAAAGTCACCTGCCACTTCCTTCACAGACTGGGCTTCTCCATCAATTTCAATAAGTCACACATGACCCCTTCCCAACAGCACCAGTGCATGGGGGCTGTATTAGACACATCCTTGGGAAAGAGCTTGCCTCCCAAGTCGAGGCCTCAAGACATTCTTCAGATGGTTTCCAAATTTCCAAATGCCCAAAATCTCCAGGCCTACGACTTCTTGAGGTTGCTTGGCCTCATGGCATCCTGCATTCAATGGTCTCTAAAGACTCAATGGTCCCAATTCTCAAGACAAATGACGGATCTCCTTCAGATTCCGAACAAAGTTCGGCAGGATCTTCTGTGGTGGTCTTGCACAGAGAACATCCTAAAAGGAGAACATTTTTGGCCACAATGGCCAGAGATTACAGTAGTTAGTGACGGACGCCTCACTCATGAGGTGGGGAGCTCATGCCAAAGATCTGACAATCAGCGGTCGTTGGTCTCCATTGGAGTCCAAACTACACATCAACCTTTTGGAGCTGAGAGCAATCAGACTAGTGCTGAAGGCTTTTCTGCCATCTGTCAGGGAAAAAAATGTCCTGATAATGACGACAACACAGTGGCCATGCATTACCATAACAAAAGAGGAGGTGTAGGGTCACTACCTCTGTGCAGAGAGTGGAATGCGGCTCTGGTGTTGGGCCGTTCAGGAAGGAATCTCCTTATTGGCAGTTCATCTAGCCGGGGAGGAGAATATGACGGCGGACGCTCTGAGCAGGCAGAGTACTGTGTCCCACTCGTGGGAACTGGCTCAGGAAGTCCTTCAGGAGATCTTTGCCCTTTGGGGAACCCCCTCAAGTAGACCTGTTTGCGACCGGAATCAACCAAAAATGCGTAAGGTGTTGCTCAAGGGAATTCCCCCCGAGAGGAGCCCTAGGGGACGCGTTTGTGGTGGAGTGAAACTTCCCACTGCTATATGCGCTCCCTCCGATCCCAGTCATTCCTCAAGTCATCAGGAGGTTAAGACGGTTCGGAAAACACATGATCCTAATTGCCCCGGATTGGGCCAGGAGAACGTGGTACCCGGACCTTCTAGATATGCCCATCTGCCCCCCGTTACGTCTGCCTCAGAGAGAGGAACGTCTCTCACAAAAGGGAGGGCCAGGTTCTCCATCCAGAGGTCAGGACTCTCAACCTTCATGCTTGGTATCTAAAAGGCTGCGATACAAGGATTGGGACCTTCCGGTTGATGTCATGGAGGTGTTGTTTTCGACAAGAAGGCCAGCAACAAAATCTTTGTACCGTTGCCGCTCTAAGACGTTTTGCAACTGGTGCAGGGAAAAGAATATTGATCCTTTTATGTGTTCTATCCCAGAAGTGTTATCCTTCCTCTTATCACTGGCACATAGAGGTCTCAATGTTGGAACCATTAAAGGTTATCTTGCAGCGCTTTCCATTTTCAAGCGCTCTTCGGAAGAATGTTCCTATTTTAAAATTCCTTTGATAATAACATTCTTAAAGGGACTCACCAATGTGTTTCCCCCTTCTTCTTTCCAAGTCACAGTTTGGGACCTTAATCTGGTTCTAGCGTGCCCCTTGTGAACCTTTGCACACATTTCCATTAAGATTACTAATGTTGAAAACAGTTTTCTTGGTTGCTTTAACATCTGCACGAACAGTGAGCACGTTGCAGGCACTGTTTTATGGCCCCCCTATACTGTGTTTCACACGGACAGGGTTATATTGAGGGTTAAACCCTCATTCTTACCTAAAGTTGTGTCTGATTTCCATTTGAATCAGAAGATCATTCTGCCCGCGTTCTATCCTCCACCTCATCCCAGCAAGGAGATGGAAAGATTGCACAGGCTGGACCCAAGAAGAGCTCTAAGCTTTTACATTTCTAGGCTCTCCAGGCTTAGAGTGAACGATCAACTTTTCATTGGCTACACCGGAAGGAAGTTGGGTCAATCAGTGTCAAAACAAACCCTATCACGTTCGATTGTGCTTTGCATCTCAGAATGCTACAGATTGGTGGGCAAAGATCCACCAGAAGGCTTGAGGGTGTTACGCTCACCTGACTCCCACGGAGGCGCAGGTCTGGTTTGGAGTGTTGTTGCTTCTTCTATGGTGAAGCGCAGGACCCGGAAGATGGACTGGACCGGACCTTCGAATCTGGCTTGTCTGGCTCGCAGGAATATCTTTCTGTATGTGAAAAGGGAGTATTAACAATCTGCGGGAGAAAGTATAAGCCTCCCGCTCCCTTCTCACCCCTCTACGAAACCCTCCTGCGACCCCCACGTGAAGTCTCACCTTAGGGTTTGAAAGGTTGAGCTATCCATCCTGCTTCTCATGCAGGGGTGCGTTGTATCCAGTTACTTCACTGGGATTTTGATTGTAGAGGGTTCAAGTTTTGTTTTCCCGGTATAGTATCGTAAGGATTCTGTTAATGAGTATGATTCCGCAATAATAATTGTTCGTTGTCTCTTTTTCAGGTGCGGAAACTATTCCGAGAAGAGCTGTGGAACCGAAGAATGAGACTCTGGTGAGCTTGATGAGAGTTCTCTCAGTGTCCTTGTATCAATGCGCTCACTAACGCTGATGTCTTTTTTCCCCATAGGGGCCGGGGTCCGGAAATGCCTGGATGCGGCACCGACCTGAAACAAAGATCAATCCAGAAGAAATCAGGTAAGTCTTTAATGGGCGTTGGGTAACGTCTTTTCATGCGCCCACTAACGCTGATGTCTCTTTTTCCCCTTAGGGGCCGGGGTCCGGAAATGCCAGGATGCAGCACCGACCCGAAATGAAGTTGTAATAACCCAACAGGTAAGCTTTGTAATGGAAATTAAGGTTTCCTTGTTTTCTTTCCCCTCTCACCTTTATTCTTGTCTTTTTCTCCCTAGGCGCGGTGATGTGGCTGCGAGTCCAGATGTCGCCATAGAACGTGGTGGTACCTTGTACAGGTGAGTGAGATGCGACGCTGCAGCGATCGATGCGATGTGCTTTTAAATGGATGTCTTCCTTTTCAGGACCGTCGGCGAGATGTCTCCGGAATGCGGATTTAGCAGGTAAGGACTCTTCTTTACCCTTTTCTCTTCTCTTCTCTCTTTGCAGGTGTTCCATGATGCTGGGAGGAGTGGCAGAAGACAGAATGCAGGAGCAAACACGGGGAGCGTCCAGCTGCTAGATGCAGAACAACGCGAAGCGTGAGTTGCTGCTTGGGCGTGGCTTAAATAGCCTTCAAAGTAGTTCCAGGTATGTATCCTTCCTCTCAGGTATGTATTCCTCCCCTGACCACACCCGTGTGGTTAAGTAGTTCTAAAGATAAAGTAGTCCCATTCAGGCCTCAGAAGGCCTGGATGTTGCAGCATGGTCTGCATCAGGTAAGTTAACACTAAGCACCTTTAACACAAAGTCCCCTTTTATGAGCCTGGCGCCAAAGGCGCCAGGACCGAGTCCAAAGAGCCCCTACTTGAGGCTGTTGTGACTTCCCTTGAAGACATGTCTGCCTCTGGGGTAGCTGGGTCTTGTCTGGCACCTTGGAGGTAGGCATCATGACAATACCCCCTCCCAAGGCCCCTCCCAAGGTCGTCCTTTCCGGGGGTTTCGGCTTGCTTGGGAATTTTCGGTGGAATCTTTGCACTAATCGCGGGGCGTGTACATGGTCACTTGGTTCCCAAGATCTTTCCTGAGGTCCGTACCCCTTCCAATCAACTAGATAGAAGAGTTTTGATTTTAACATTTTGGAATCCAATATGTCCTTAACTTCAAATTGTAATTCCCCATCGATTTGAATTGGTTCAGGTGGTTTGCTTAGTCTGGTTCCAGGCTGCACCGGTTTTAACAGTGATGCATGAAAAACAGGATGAATTTGCATGTTGTCTGGTAGATCGAGTTTAATGGCCACCGGGTTAATTATAGCTTTGATGGGATAGGGTCCAATGTATCTGGGATTAAAAGTCCGCGGTCCTTTGAGAGGCAAATGCTTGGTTGCCAGCCACACCTGGTCTCCAATCTGGTACGAAGGTGCTTCACTCCGATGTAGATCAGCATTTTCTTTGTATTTTTTCTTGGCTTGTTGCAAATGAGTTGTAGCTTCCTTGAAGGCTCGGGTTATAGTAGAATGCAAATGATCAACTGCAGGCATTTCCAGGTTTTGAGGAGGGTCTAGGTCTGAGGTTCTAGGATGATGACCATACAAGGTGTAAAAAGGGGTTTGTCCTGTTCCAGAATGTACAGAATTGTTATATGCATACTCTGCGATCCATAGAATATCTTTCCAGCTGTTTTCAGATTGATGCAACATGCACCGAAGATATTGTTCAAGGGTTTGGTTAGTCCTCTCGGTTTGACCATCGGTCTGGGGGTGGTGACTAGTGGATAAGCGTACATCAATTTGTGCCAGTTGGCAACATTTCCTCCAAAAATGGGAAATACATTGGCTTCCTCGGTCTGAGATTAATATGGATGGAAAACCATGCATGCAAACTATGTTTTCCAGAAATTCCTTGGCCAAGATGGAGGCTGAAGGTACCCCTTTTAAAGGGATAAAGTGGGCCATCTTGGAGAACAGATCCACGATTACCAAGATAGTGTTATACCCATAGCAAGGAGGCAGGTCGGTAATAAAGTCCATTGACAAGGTGTGCCGAGGGGCCGGTGGAATATCCAATGGTTGTAGGAGACCGGCTGGTCTCTTCTTTTGACCTTTATTTTGGGCGCAAACTCCGCAAGACATCACAAAAGATTTTATGTCTTTTCTCCAGGATGGCCACCAGAATTGTCGTTTGATCTTTTCCTCAGTTTTTGCGATACCAGGATGTCCTTCCATTAATGTATCATGATAGTGAGCAATGACCAATTCTTGCAGTTCTTTGTTGGGCAGAAATAACCGCCCCTGGAAGTACGGTAAATCGTTATTAACGGAAAAGTGTGACCCCTTTTGAGTCCATTCTTGCAAGGCTGTGGAATTTAAAAGTTGTTTAACTCGAGTTTGAACGTTCTCTATAGTTTGTAAAGAGGTCAAGCCTAAAATTCTTTGTTCGGGTATAATTGGTACTGGTTCTAAGTTTGAATTTGTTTCATCCATTCCAATCCGGGATAAAGCGTCCGCTTTGCCATTCTTGCAACCAGGGCGGTAGGTGATTATGAAATCAAATTCTGCAAAGAATAAAGCCCATCGGAGTTGGCGGGATGATTGGGCTTTGGCCGTTTTTAGATATTGCAAATTCCTGTGATCTGTAATCACCGTAATGGTGTGTCTTGCGCCGAGGAGGTAATGACGCCAAGCCTTGAAGGCGGACTTAATAGCTAGTGATTCTTTGTCGGTGATTGCGTAATTGATTTCAGGAGCCGTGAATTTCCTGGACCAAAAGGCTACAGGGTGCATCTGGTTAGTTTCTGGATCCCTTTGAGACAACACAGCACCCATGGCCAAACTGGAAGCGTCGGTTTCAACAATGTAAGGGAGATCTGGGCGCGGATGCTTCAATACAGGGGCGGAGGTGAATTTGGTCTTTAGGTCTTGAAAGGCCTGTTCTGCCTCAGGAGTCCATTCGAAACGTTTATTCTTCCGTAAGAGGGCTGTTGTGGGTTGAACCACTCGAGAAAATTCTGGGATGAATCTTCAATAGAAATTGGCAAAGCCAAGCATACTCTGAACCCCCTTAACAGAGTTAGGAGATGGCCATTTGAGGATGGCGTCCACCTTTTGCGAGTCCATTCGGACTCCTTTAGGTGTCAGGATGAATCCGAGAAACTCGACCTCTGTGGTATGAAAAACGCATTTTTTGAGTTTCGCAAACAGGTTGTGCTGGCGCAATTTCTCAAGAACTGCCCTGACATGTTTTCTGTGTTCGGATTCCGAGGAGGAGTATACCAGGATGTCATAGATATATACGATGACACAAACATCGATAAGTTCCCGAAGAACATCATTCATAAAGTATTGAAAGGCGGCAGGTGCGTTGCATAATCCGAAGGGCATCACCTGATATTCAAAGAGCCCATATTTGGTGCGGAATCTAGTCTTCCATTCGTCGCCTTCTTTTATACGTACCAGGTGATAAGCTCCTCGGAGATCTAACTTGGTGTATATACAAGCATCTTTTACCTGGTCAAGAAGTTCAGGGATCAGAGGCAGAGGATAACGATTCTTAATCGTTATTTGGTTTAGGGCGCGGTAGTCAATACATGTTCTAAGGTCGCCTTCTTTTTTCGGCACGAAGAACAGAGCTGAGGAAAAAGGAGACTTTGACGGGCGAATAAAACCATTGGCAAGATACTGATCTAAATACTGACGCACATGAACGTTCTCAGGTTCAGTAAGAGCATAAATCCTACTACAGGGCGGTTGAGCATTGGGTACCAGGTCGATTTGACAATCGTACGACCGGTGGGGAGGTAACGTGTTCGCCTGTTCTTTTTGAAAAACGTCTTGGAACTCTTGGTATTCAACCGGTAGTTGTATCGTGGTGGAAGTTACTGTGGCCAGACCCATATCTAGATTTCTTGGATAACAAGTCAGTTCACAATCAGGAAAGGTTATTCTCTTTGCTCGCCAGTCAATTCGAGGATTATGTGTTTCTAACGAAGGGATTCCTAGAATTACTTGAAATTGTGGGGCCTTGATTACATCGAACACAATTGCTTACCGATGTCCATCCTGTCCCACTAGTGTCATTTCTGTAGTGGGATGTGTTACCGGCCCTGAGGCTATTTCGGTTCCATCTACTGTAGTAATGACATCCTTGTTAACTTTCGGACGGAGAGGAAGATTAATCCTGGAGGCCAATTCACGATCTACGTAGTTTCCAATAGCTCCACTGTCGATGTATTCTTTTATAGCATGCAACCGCTGAGGCTGTTTCGGGTCCACGAGCACCATTGGCATGACAAAATGCGAGGTCAAAGAGTCTGTTTTCAAGCTCGGCAAGCGGACCTCTACGCTTGTCGGGCTTGACCGTTTCCCGAATCAGGTTCTATTAAATTGTTGTCCGTGGCTCCAACCACCTTCTTAGGTGGCTTTACCGGGCAGTCTCGTAGAAAGTGACCAAAAGCCCCGCAATAGAGACATAGTTGCTTTTGCCGTCTTCTCTCTCGTTCCTTCTGCGTCAGTGGTCCTTTAACACCGCCGATCTGCATAGGTTCTGAAACGTCGGTACTCTTAGGGTTAGCGTGAGTTTTGATCAGCACTCGAGTTTCGAAATTGGACCGATCTGCTTTTCTAGTTTGCAGTCTGTGGTCAAGTTGGACCACTAAGTCTATGTATTCTGCGCAGGCTTGAGGTGGATTTACTATTTGAGCTAGAACATCCTTAAGTTCTCCGCGCAGGCCTCGATGAAATAGTGTGATCCTTTTATTTTCGGGCCACCCCGTTTCTACAACCAGCCTATTAAAGGTGGCAATATAAGATAAGAGATCTTGGTTATCTTGTCGTAAGGATAGTAGTTCGTTGTCAAGGGCCTGTCCCTGAGAGTGTCGAGCGAATAATCGTTCCATGCTCGCCTGGAAGCTTTGAAAATCCTGGAGAATTGGGTTATCCTGACTTACCAACGGAACAGACCAATCGGCAGCACAGCCACTGAGATAAGATAATACAAAGGCTACCTTGGTTTGATAATTAGGGAAGGCCCCAGGTCTGCATAGAAAGTGTAGGCGACATTGGTTCATAAAAACGGCATATTTCTTGGGGTCCCCTGCAAAACGTTCAGGCGGAGCCAAAGGCATGTTTCCAGGTAGATTGATTTGTACCGGGTTATTCGAAACCATTGACGAGGCATTACCCCCAGAACTAGGTAAAGGAGTTTGTCCTGCTTGACCCTGCAACAATCGTTTGGCCAGGTCATCAGTTCTTTCCTTGGATAAGATTAATTCTCTTTTGAGAGTATTAGTTTCCTGGCGGGCGGAGTGTACTTCTGCCCTTAATTCCCGCAAAAGCTGAGCCAGCTGGTCTGTCTCGGAAGTTTCCATAGTGCCCGGGTGGGAAATTGTAGGTAGTCTTCGCGTTCTGTTACGCTCACCCTGACTCCCACGGAGGCGCAGGTCTGGTTTGGAGTGTTGTTGCTTCTTCTATGGTGAAGCGCAGGACCCGGAAGATGGACTGGACCGGACCTTCGACTCTGGCTTGTCTGGCTCGCAGGAATATCTTTCTGTATGTGAAAAGGGAGTATTAACAATCTGCGGGAGAAAGTATAAGCCTCCCGCTCCCTTCTCACCCCTCTACGAAACCCTCCTGCGACCCCCACGTGAAGTCTCACCTTAGGGTTTGAAAGGTTGAGCTCTCCATCCTGCTTCTCATGCAGGGGCGCGTTGAATCCAGTTAATTCACTGGGATTTTGATTGTAGAGGGTTCAAGTTTTGTTTTCCCGGTATAGTACCGTAAGGATTCTGTTAATGAGTATGATTCCGCAATAATAATTGTTCGTTGTCTCTTTTTCAGGTGCGGAAACTATTCCGAGAAGAGCTGTGGAACAGAAGAATGAGACTCTGGTGAGCTTGATGAGAGTTCTCTCAGTGTCCTTGTATCAATGCGCTCACTAACGCTGATGTCTTTTTTCCCCATAGGGGCCGGGGTCCGGAAATGCCTGGATGCGGCACCGACCCGAAACAAAGATCAATCCAGAAGAAATCAGGTAAGTCTTTAATGGGCGTTGGGTAACGTCTTTTCATGCGCCCACTAACGCTGATGTCTCTTTTTCCCCTTAGGGGCCGGGGTCCGGAAATGCCAGGATGCGGCACCGACCCGAAATGAAGTTGGAATAACCCAACAGGTAAGCTTTGTAATGGAAATTAAGGTTTCCTTGTTTTCTTTCCCCTCTCACCTTTATTCTTGTCTTTTTCTCCCTAGGCGCGGTGATGTGGCTGCGAGTCCAGATGTCGCCGTAGAACGTGGTGGTACCTTGTACAGGTGAGTGAGATGCTGCGCTGCAGCGATCGATGCAATGTGCTTTTAAATGGATGTCTTCCTTTTCAGGACCGTCGGCGAGATGTCTCAGGAATGCGGACTTGAGCAGGTAAGGATTCTTCTTTACCCTTTTCTCTTCTCTTCTCTCTTTGCAGGTGTTCCAGGATGCTGGGAGGAGTGGCAGAAGACAGAATGCAGGAGCAAACACGGTGAGCGTCCAGCTGCTAGATGCAGAACAACGCGAAGCGTGAGTTGCTGCTTGGGCGTGGCTTAAATAGCCTTCAAAGTAGTTCCAGGTATGTATCCTTCCTCTCAGGTATGTAGTCCTCCCCTGACCACACCCGTGTGGTTAAGTAGTTCCAAAGATAAAGTAGTCCCATTCAGGCCTCAGAAGGCCTGGATGTTGCAGCATGGTCTGCATCAGGTAAGTTAACACTAAGCACCTTTAACACAAAGTCCCCCTTTATGAGCCTGGCGCCTATGGCGCCAGGACTGTGGCCCGATATGAGCATGGCGCCAAAGGCACCAGGACTGAGTCCAAAGAGCCCCTACTTGAGGCTGTTGTGACTTCCCTTGAAGACATGATGTCTGCCTCTGGGGTAGCTGGGTTTTGTCTGGCACCTTGGAGGTAGGCATCATGACAGAGGGCCCATTCAACCAGAGGCATAGCCTTTTCGACAACCCTTCAAAGAGGTGTTGCCATCAAATCTATTTGTGAAGTGGCAACTTGGTCTTCGCTGCACACATTTTCTAAATTGTACATTCTGGATGCTTCCCACTCTAAAGAGCAGTGTTGTATTTAGCTATATGAAAAATAATAATAATAATATTAAAATTCTACTCCCTCCTCCAAAAAACCTTTACACTGCTTTGTGAGTCTATCTAAGATGAGAAATATGTTGGAGGACACAATCCATTCGAAGAACAAGTTACTTACCAACTGGTAACGTTATTTAGACTGGATGTTCCTCCAACGTATTCCTCATCGCTCTCCCATCCTACCCCTCTGTAGATTTTCCGGTGTTATTACCACTTCAACTCTCGCAAGGCTGACACCTGGCTACCTGCACTATCTATACAACAGAACAAGAGGGGAAAAACAGAACTGAGGCCAACGGGCGCCACGCATGCTACTTGTATACCCGATGACGTCACCCTTGACGGAGGCCTCCGAGGGACCTCGACTCGACAACATCGACGCACAGCGCCCTCTGCCGAGAAAAATTTCCAAAGCAGTCACAGCTGGACGAATACATCATCTAAGATGAGAAATACGTTGGATGAACATCCAGTCGAAATAACGTTACCAGTTGGTAAGTAACTAGTTCATCATCTGATTTGTTGTCCATTTAATGGCAATTTTGCCAATGGCTGGCTAAGGGTATTTAGCATCTTGGCTGGCAATTGTAGAGAGGTGTTCCCTGATACAAATTATTAAAGGTCTGATGGTACTACCTATGTGTTTTAAACCACATACATATATGATGCAATAAACCACATATTTGGTATTACAATTCATAAAGGACTCAATACGGTGTACCCCCAATTCATCAAAAATAACTGTAGAGGTTTCAAAAGCATATGTGCACATTGTGCAATTTCCACATTTATGAAAACCCTTGTTCTGGCCCAAGTGTAACCATGACCTATTCTGTTTAATATTTTTCCTAAATGATGGACACACAATGTTTTTGAGTGTGATCCCTTTGCTGAAGGTGAAGCTTGGGTAAGGATCTATCCAATTAGTGACATCCTGGTCTAAATGAAGCAAATGCCAGTGCCTATTTACAATTGAGTTTAACTTATAACTGTCAGCATTATAGTGGGTGATCAGTCTAATTTTCCTGGCTGCACTTATCAGATCTGCTGATTTGGGGGTCAGTAAGTCAACTCTCTTCATTTCACTGTCTTCTTGTTCTTTTTTGTGTAGATTACTGCCATCATAGCCTCTTTGTATGAATTTGTTTCTGATTCGTACACTTTCGGATCTGAACTCTACATTTTTAGAGCAGTTTCTCCTCGCACTTATAAATTCACCGTTAGCAATCACTTGTTTCTTGTGACAGCTAACTGCATGAAGTAAAGCATTCACAGAAGTGCTTTTGCACAAGGTGTTTGTTTCAAAGCCATGTTCTGTTATGAAAATGGTCACATCAAGAAAGTGTATACTGGTGTGACTGTAGGTGTGGGTAAATTGTATACCCCACTTGTTAGAGTTAAGGTAGTTCACAAATTGCATTAAATCAATCTTATTACCTGACCAAATTAGAATCACATCATCTATGAATGTCTTCCATAGGTGAACAAATGGTTTGTACTGTGTGTTGAAAAGAGCAAATTCCTGTTCGAAATGATGCATGAATATGTTCACCAGAGCGGGCGCAAAGCTTGCACCCATTGCTATTCCAACGAGTTGCTTGTAATATTTAGTACTAAACAAGAAAACATTATTTTGTAATGTGAACAACAACAGTTCCTTGAGCATTTCAATATGGTCATAGTGGTCATAGTAAGAGGCTGATGATTGGCGAAATATATAGTCCACACTTTCAATGGCTTTGTTGTGCTCTATTGAGGTATATAATGACTTAACATCAAGAGTTACCAGTATCAAATTATCCCTAAAGACCGGATTGTCTAGAATTTGTAAGATATGCATCGTATCCCTGATGTATGTTGGTGTTGTTAGGACAACAGGTAACAGACACTCATTAATGTAGATAGAGATTGGTTCTAGAATGCCTCCTCTGCCACTCACAATAGCCTTCCTTCAGGGATCTTGTTGAACTCCTTGTGTATTTTGGGCAGGAAGTATATCGTCAGCATTGTAGGACCATCCACTGTTGGGTATTGTTTTTCGATAACTGAAAGTACCCCTTTCTTGTGCCAATTCTGGATCATTTTATTGATTGATAGTTTGATCTGATTAAGAGGCTTGGTTGATAGGGTTTGATAGCATCCAACTGTGTTCAGATGGCACAATCCCATAGTAAAGTAGTCAGCCTGGTTCATTACAACAACATTACCCCCTTTGTCAGCTTCTTTAATAATTAGATCACTATTGTTGGACAGTCCCTGTATGCCCAAGTATTCCCTTTTAAAGAGATTTGAATGTAGCCTTGAAGGATGTCTACTGGGTGTATCTTCTAATTTATGCATATCCATGGTAACCGCCTGATGAAAAGTGTCAATTATGTTGTCATTAGGAAAGATAGGCGTGAACTTGGATTTATTGCTAAGCCCTCTTTAATGTTCAAGTTCTGTTGAACAATATCCAAATCACTAAGTACATTCATAATACTTGATTGTGATTCGTGATTGCAGTCCTCCAATGTCATCAATATATGTGCGTTTATCATGGTCTGAAGAGCAATCTGAGCAGGAGGAGATGGTACTTCCTTGGGTTGAAATGTCTTAACTTGATCTGCAAAGAACTTTTTAAATGTGCGTTTGCATATACATTTTAACAAATCAATCTGGATATCAACATAATTATTAAAGCCTGAAGGTGCAAAGGATAACCCTTTGTTCAGTACAGGTTGCTCATCAGAAGAGGGTTGATAATTACTGAGGTTACAAATCAAATTTAGCGATGGACCAATGTGTGTATTCTGTATTACATTTCCATATTAATGCAATGTCCTATCAGCCTCTGAAGAAGAGCAAGTCTATGCTCAAAACACGTGTCAGGCTGGACCATTAGTTCAACACCAATAAAATATTCAAGCATTTGAAGCATATCACAATTCAACATAATTGGCGCTGTGTGACTGCTTTTGTTCCAATTATCTTATACCTATGGTGTACTTTAGCAAAGTACCCAGCTTTAACCAGTTACCTGCAGCCTCAGTTATTCTGAACTAGATTGCAAGCGCAGTGGACTCCAAGTGACTTTTGCCACTAGAATTACTACATATGTTATATTGTGTCCTAACTTTCTATTTTTGGAAATTCAAAAAATCGTCAATCTCCTGGAATCTCCTATACTGATAGCACAGGGCCGGACCCTGCTCCACCCCAGGGCATGGCGAATGGGCGGGGTAGGTCAAATGTCACAATCGCCAATACACCCCAGACTGGTATGCTGACCTTGTGTCCTAACTTCCTATTTTTGAAAAAGAAGTTGCAAAATTGTCAATCTCCCTATGACCTTTGTGATGTCATCTTTGATGTCCTGGGTGTTAGTGTTAGCAGTGCACAGTGGTGCGGGCAATTATGTATGGTTGCCTAGCCTACCATAACTGGCGTATTTCAGGGGTTTTTCGGTTTTACTTCGATCTATAGTGTGACATTTATAAAGTTTTTGTTAGGGAATTTCACAGGTTTTTAGTAGCGCAACTTAACCATAACGTCCCCTAAACAAAGTTTTTTTTTAGTGAATTGTACAGGATTTTAGTAGGACAACTTAACCATAAAGTCCCTTTAACAACGTTTTTTTTTTTTTACTGAATTTCACATGTTTTTTGAAGGAGAATCTAATCATAACATTGCGTTAATAAAGTTTTTTGCTGAATATACAGTATCATCATGTGATCTTGGGAGATATGTTGTATAATCTGTTTACTTTATATACATATAACATACAGAACCCCTTCGCTAATGATATTTAAAAGTCACGGACTGCCTGTCTGCGGACGGGCACGGACGAGACAAACAGTACCCAAACAGGCAGGGGAGGGGGTATGTGAAATTGTACTATTGTCTTACACAAAAAATGCTCAACTTTGAAAAAGGAAACATAAAGGCATTATAAGTAATAGTAAATAAATAGGGAAACCTAAACGTCTGAAAGAAAAACCATTCATTTAATGACAATGTAGATTGAAATGGATTATACCATAACAAAAAAAATTATGCCTCCAACGTAATTACCTCACAGAAACTCAGCCAGGACTGACAGTAGACGCACGCATTACAACGAAGACAAATTACAACAAAATAGTAAGTGAACTTAATTTTTCTTATATGTGTGTGTACTTTTTTTGCTATGAGGGACAGAAGAAATAATTTCTTTCTGTTGTTTTGACATAGAAATGTGCAGTACTTTGGAGTGGCTGGAGGAGAATTTTCCACTTGGGGAAATGTCAGAAGATAGCGATAATAATGGTACACAGGGCTCTGCATAAGCAGAATAATGATCAGTACTGTATGGGCATTTAACATATATATATTTATTTTTAACAGAACAGGAAAAAAAAGAAGAAATGCCAACAAACGACACAGAGGAAGACAAGCTTAAAAGGATAGAAGTGAAAATGGAGACACTAAATGACAATTTTAATAGTTTAAGACAATTTGTGGAGGAGTTTGTGAGAGGAAAAATACGTTATCACTGTCCCACCTGTACCTGCCCCCTTCTCTATTTCCTAGTGAACCGTCCCCAAACCTTCCAGAAGAAAATAGACGTTATGATGAAACATCCATCCCTTCTTCCCCGCACAAATCTTCTCCTCACAATGAGCCCGTGTTGAACCCTAATTCCCCTATATTCGTATCAGTGTCTGCATCCCCCTGTGTTTCTATTGATTAAAGTGCGTGTAGTTTTGTACAAAGTTTTTGTATAGTTGTTGTTCAATACAGGGAAGAGAATTTCTTTTTTTTAAAAAAAAAGACTTAAAATGATTGCGAACAGCGCGCCTGTTCGAGCTAGCCCTAAGCAGTATAATGTGGATGTTCTGAGGGCAATACACCTACCCGTACCAATGTCTACCAAGATGGAATTGATCTTAGAATGCCCCATCTGTGCAAGTTGAGTGTAAAGGAACAAAATGGGGCGTGTTGATCACATTGTACCTCTCCGTACGGTTCACAAACGAGTTAAAAGATGTTCCTAGTACATACTAGGTGGGCTGGATGTATATAAATGAGCCAAATTGTAAGTGTCCTAAGGACACTATATCTGTCCGTATCGTCCGCAGCAAAATGGAGCCGTCCGTAGAATAGGCGCAGTGGCCGGTGTGTTCGTTATCAAACAAAATGGAAGTGTCCAAAGGACACTAGACATGTCCTTACAGTCAGTAGATTAGGTACGCACATGCGCAGTACACCCATAAGTACTGCGAACATCCCGCCTGTCCTTAACTGTCCATTTCACTTGTGTCGCACTTTTAATTAGTTGCAGGACCCGAGCACTGTCTGTAGAATTCTGGCGCGCATGCGCAAGTTTCTTAGTCTGCATTTGCTGTCATGTGGGCATGCTTTTCCCTCGCGGATGTGTTCAGGATGTCATCATGTGACCGCACCCACGCTGAGCGTGTGGAGTAATTTGCGCACTTTGCCTGCCTCCGCAGCATTGCAAAATAACAAACACATACATGGGAAATTATTTTTCAGTATAAAGTCACCATTTCACATTTTGCACACAATAGCTCCACCTGTGAATGTGGTGTTTACAATTTTTGCACTGCTTTTCGGAGAGCAATGTGGTCACGAGCCGCATCCTTCGACCCCTATAAATGGCCACACCCCCAAGCTCATCTACATTGTGCTTCTGAATATAGTAGTTAGAGTTGTGCTGCCTTTACTACTGTAGCAACCATTTGCAAATAATCGTTATGGCATCCATGGCTGCTGTTGCTGCATTAGCCTTAGCACCACCCCCAAACCCTCCACCGCCACCACCTCTCCAAGTGCATGCAGAGGGATATACGGGTGAGAATGTAGAGATCGAGGAAGAAGAGGAAGAAGAGAATGAGGTGGAGGAACTCTGCACTACAAACACTCGCCGGGAGTCGTGGGTGTGGCGGCTGTTTTCCGTTTGTGGGAACGTACCGAAAGCACGTGCAAACCTGGTCAAGTGCAACCAGTGCCAGTTGGTACTGAAACGCGGGAGACCTGGTGCGTACAACTTTGGTACGATAACCATGAAGCGACACCTAACGTTGTTCCACAGTGCGGACATTCGCAAGGTGGTGCCATGTGAAGAACATAGTAGATTGAGTTCCTCCACAGCATCCTCCGTGTCCGATCCTCTCACCACAAGAGACACTCCTGTGGGGGAGCGCATTCCTCAAGCTGCCTCACAAGCCATTTGCAATGCTGTTGACCCTTACCTTTCGAGGGTCACAATATTGTGTGTATACTGTGACGCAGTACTCTGCAGGGGGGAGAGTCTTCGAAGTGCTTTTGAGGCTACTGTCACTGCGCACGAGAAGAACTGCCCCCTACCTAAGTAAAGGGCACCCTATATCTTTCTCTCTCCACCTGGCTCTTCTTATCCCCGCGGTTGGTATCCCTTCCTTACCCTCCTCTCCTAGTGTGTTGTGTTCATAAAAGCAGTAAACAGAAAAAATATAAAAAAGTACAAAAAAGGCTCTTTTCAGAGCCCCTTTCTCAGTTTAACAATATAGCTATGAAGTGACTGTTGTAGGCCGCTTTGTTATTTTTAAAAAGTCAGCGGACAGTCATGGGACATTCAGAAATGGAGGGTGGAAGGAAAGCAAAACCAATGTATTTTTGGCTGGGAGTAAGTGGTGGCTCTGAAAAAGAGCCTTTCGGATGGTGTTGTGTATGTCTCATAAACTGTAGGTTGGAAAAAAACGATTGTGAAATAGAGGACTATGATTTTAAAAAAAGTTCCAATGCATGTTGTACATTGCGAAGAAAAATTTGATTGCCAACATATGTTAGATGGACTCCATCTCTGCGAAATATGAAAGAGCTGCGAAACAAAATGTTTTCATTGTGAAATGAGGACATGCCAACATCTCGTAGAAAAGCACAAACGGCCTTATTCACATTGCGCCTCGCTTTCTCCATTTGTGGGCCAAATGCAGATGAACACAGCCACTTTTGTCTTTGTGCAATACAGGAAAAAAATATTCAACAATTGGGGAACATGTCCATGACTTTCTCAAGTCCTTCCTTCACAGTCCTTCCTTCATTGCAAATTGCAAAGAAATGCCAGAAACATGGCCTAAACTATTTCCTCCGCAATGAATGATAAGTACATCAGGATGACGCTCTGTCTGTAAAGTAGCACAGAGAGGTACCAAGTCCAACCACCTCATTCCGCGCACGCCATGCCAGTGGACTTCGACATGAGGAAATCCAAGATTTGCAGATATACCGCAACTTTCTGCATGCACCTTCAACCAATGTATCCATGAGTCTCCCAAAATCCAGATAATCTGTTTTCGAGCACGCACAGCCATGGCTGTCTAGTCTCCTGTTAGGGTAAAGACGTTCTGACTAAATTGCTCCGTACAGAACACACCCACTGACCTTTAGTGACCAATTCCTACCTTCACACATTCCCATTTGCATACGTCTCCACCCCAAAGTCCCCGTTGGTAATAGGCGGCGCCTGCAAACTACTGCCATGTTCGCGGACACGTACAAGAGCAGAGCGTGACGACTGTACATTTAAATATTATTCCCCTTTTCCCCTTGAAGGTGGGCTCTGAAAAGAGCTGCCGTTTCTTTTTTTGCGCAGATGCCTTACAGACACCTGTTATTTTATTTTTTTTAAATTATTTTTTGTTCTTACTTTACTCCTACAACCATTACAGAATCTTCTCCAAAGCAAGCCTCACATTCCAAAAGAACATGGCATTTCCCGAAGAAGATAACACAACACCATCTGCTTCAAAATAAGCCGCATTACTGGGAACAATGTTCTCGTGGCTGCAGAAAGACATACCAGCACGTAACATAAAAGCATGCATGCCGCGATTAATGTTACACCTCCCAATACTTTGATCAGGACATAAAACAGAACTATTGTGCCATTTTCCTCTAGGCAGTAACCAAGAAAAAATTATTTTCGCAGTTGAAAAGATGTTGATGACTGCTTCAACCAACTGTTCCAAATCTTTCAACAAAGTACGTGAACTCACGTAGCCCAAATGGCAAGCACCTTAGTGAAAAGGTACCACATGAGGAGTGGTCATCATTCGCATCTCGGTGCAAACTCGTACAATTGCCGGAACATTGCGATCAGTATGAGCGCTCCACATCACCTCTACTCCTCTCACATCGAAATGATGTGCCACATACTTACTTTCAGCATACAGCTGTAAACCTTGGACAAAAATATCTCCAAGGACCAAGACCCTGACCCTCTGCCATCTTCAGTATACGCTCCGTTGTTCGCCACAAAGGAACAATGTGAACATGTGATTGGCTGATGCCCACAGTCCCCGTTCCATGCTCGATTTGCTGTACATACCCGTATGTGACACATCCTACCCGCGTACAAGCATTGTCTACGTGCGGCACGTAACTCTTAGCCAGTCCTTCTAACCTTTCCACATCACTCGCAATTCCACTTCCTCATTGGTTACAGCTAAGCAGTCGGACAACCATCCACCAATTACATTAACCATCCCTACATCTAACTCTGTCATCAAAATTTTGCACTTCAAATGTACTATTGATCACTGTGAATACAAGTCGCATGTCATTGCAAAGCACCTACTTCAAAAACTACTGTACAAGTGTTGTGGATTTCTACATACAGCTCCATCCATGCGCATATGCATGCGTATAAACTACAGGTATGCATATTTTACTCAGAGGACATGTACAACCCTTATGATTTTATTTATACAAATTAATACCATTAAATCTGCATAGGCAATACATACAAACGGTCATCCTTTAAGTACAAGATGTCCGATTTTTCATTGACAAACCGCACTACTTCTTACTGTCTCCCGCATAACCTATATATACGTTAGAACCCTCCCTATTTAGGGGGAAACTCGCTTTTCCATCAGAAAATGGCACAATTTTTTACTGTGTACGTCTACATAAATGCTACTTGCAATGCGATCGTATGAGAAAAAGTAAACGCTCCCGATTGCTGTAGTGACATCTCCCTTCGAGGGTCTCCCGATTTTTCGAAATCGTACTTACAATATAAAAGTACAGAATTTTTTCCCCATTTACTATAATGACCTATCGCTTACAAACCTCTCTGCTACAGATAACACAGCTTAAAAGAAAGAAGACATTTTCGTAACCTAAAAGTGTACGCATTTCTGAAGCACGTGCAACTGACATATTGCAAGTAGCATAGAAAGGCAGCACATAGTGTAGTGAAATGCACACATGCATTGTGTTGAAATATCAAAGAAGAATACTCTGACGAAAAATACTAAATTTACCTGTACTTTAACATCAAAGCTTTAAATAAACAAAGTTACTAACTTCTCCTTTTTACAATCGCAGTGAAGACTACTCTCCTGAAAATCAACAGCATCTACTCTGCAAACGACATATCCGAAGAAACCTGGTTATTCTGCAAAAAAGTAAGTGCACTACGACCTTTATATTCTAACTATTCCTCAAACAGACTGTGTGGGTTATGTATTTAATTTGCGCACCAAAGCAAACCGTAATTTCGAAGGGATTGTGTCCTCCGACGTATTCCTTATCTTAGATATCTCTTTCCAGCTTTGCTGGCCTCGGAAATGTTTTCTCTCTAGAGGGCGCTGCGCGTCGACGTCCGCCGAGTCGATGTCCCTCGACAGCCGCTGTATCGACGTCGACGTCATCCTGCCTATAAAGGCCGCGTGCAGCGTCCGTTGTTCAGTTCCGTTTTTCCGCGCTTACTCAGTGCCTCGGAATATCGTTGCTCAGTTTCGTAGAGAATTATTCCAATTTCCTTGAGATATTCGATCGATACTCGATGGCTTCCTCGTCTGAACCGACGACCCCTCTGTCCGGCTTTAAAAAATGGCAAGACTGTGGAAAAAAGATGTCGCTGACTGACCCTCACAGGGTCTGTCTGTGGTGTTTGGGAGCTGAACACCATTGTTCGGAGTGCGAGGACTGTATGTCCATGACAGCTAAGGCCCTGAAGGAGCGTAGGGGGAAGCTGGAAAAAGGTAAGACTTCTAAAGCTTCTTCTTCCTCGACAAAGTCGAGACATTCGTCTCCTCGTCACCATTCGCGCTCCAGCTCTCGAAGCGGGTCCCATCACTCCTCGAGATCGAAGCACTCGAAGAGGAGACGCCGAAGATCCCCTTCTTCGTCCTCCTCTTCCTCTGTTTCACCTAAGAGAATCCCTTGCCCCACGAAACATAGTTCCCGGGCTGAATGGGAGGAATTCCGAAAAAATATGATGAGCATCTTCGAGAAAGCAGCCTCGACCCCCTAGAAGACTGCCGAGAGCGATGCTCTGGTCGAAAGACCCAAAGGTCCAAAACGCGCGAGTCGCAGTACCCGGCGAAGGAAGCTTCTCGAGCGCGTCACGAACCCTCGAGTAAAGCAAAGACCTCGAATCCTTCTTCGAAGGTTCCGTCGACGCCGTCGACGCCGAGGTCGGTGTCTTCGACGCTGTTGTCGAAGGGACCTTCGACACACGGATCTGTCGACTCGACGCCATCCTCAACACCGGCGTCGACGCCAAGGAAAGTCACGGTTGCGGCGCACCCAGTGGCTATTCCCAGGTCTTCGATGACGATGTCGTCGAGATTGTCGACATCCTCAAGCAGAATTCCAATTCTACCGAGGACCTCGAGGCCTCCACCTTTGTTTTCGACGCCACGTTCGAAGCCTTCGACGTCGGCGTCGACGACATCAACGTTTTCGAGGCCGATTACAACAAGTTTGGCACCCTCTGCCTTGGAGATGGGTTTCACACCCTTTGTGAGTTCAGACCAATTGAGAACAATGTCCTCAATTATGGAAGAGGGAGAACTATCTGACCAAGAAGAGACATTTGAGTTGCAGGGATCTGCAACCCCAGTTCAAGAGGAGTTATCCTCAGAGGAACGCAAATTAAAGGAACTCCATGATTCCTTACATGAGGCAAGTGGTTTAGACACTTCCCTAGAGGTGGAGTTCGCTAGGCCAGACCCAGGGGAGCATGCTGAAACCCCTTATAGAGCCTTAATGGCCAGGATCACAGAATTTATGGGGTGGTCAACACCTTCACAGGCTTTCCAACAGGATGACCTCATGGATATTCTTGATAAAGGTCCACAGGAGGATCCTGTAGTACCTTTTCATAAAGCTCTTCAAAGAAAAATCATGACGAACTGGGAAACCCAAGATGTCGTCCCGGCAGTAAATAAAAAACTGTCTACTAAATACAGGGTATCTTCTGCAGACCCGGAGTTTTTGTCCAAACACCCATCCCCAGAAAGTCTGGTGGTACAGGCAGCATCTTCTACTGACATCAAGACTGCTTACCCTACCGTCCCACAGGACAGGGACGATAAAAAATATGATGCTATGGCTAAGAAAGTCTTTTCAGCATGTAGCATGGCGTTAAAATCTATTAATGCTACTTGCACCCTTGCTAGATTTAGCTATACACTTTGGGAGTGTGCTTCTACAGCGGCTGACTGCATCCCGGAGGGAGAAGAAAGGGAGGCGTTCCTAAATATCATAAAGGACGGTAAAGACGCTATGTGCGAATCCCTCCAGACGGGCATTGATTCGGCTGACAGTATCAGCAGAGCAATGGCGGCAAGTACAACAACCAGGAGATTTGCTTGGCTGAGAAAGTCTGGTTTTGCCCCAGATGTGCAAGCCAGGCTCTTGAATATGCCATTTGATGGCTCTTCTTTGTTTGGGAAAAAGGCGGATGACAATTTAGAAAAACTGCAAATATCAAAGGCAGCAGCAAAATCCCTAGGCGCTGCAATCCGTCAGACACCTTTTCGTCCCACAGGAACCTCTGCGAGAGGCAAGTCCTTTCGCTTCTACTCCGCATTCGGAAGAGGTAGAGGACGACCGGTTCAAAGGGGACAAAGAAGAACTACCCGAGGTGGACGGGGTAGATATTCAAAAGCCGCAGCAACAGCAGGTGCCTCTTTACCATCAGCATCTGCATCAGCCGCCCCAAAACCACTCTGAGGACTTCCCTCACAAGACACCTGTAGGAGGCAGGTTAACTCAACATCTGGCGGAATGGCAGGCTATCACGTCAGATGCTTGGGCATTGGAGACAGTTGCACAAGGTTACTGCCTGCCTCTCCTACGCATACCTCAGAGTCATCCACCGGGGATCAGCTCTCAAAAAGCTCCAGATCCGCTCCTCTTACAGGAAATTTTAGACCTGCTAGAGAAAGGTGCCATAGAACCGGTACCTGTAGCGGAGAGGAACAAGGGCTGGTACTCCCCTTACTTTCTCATTCCAAAGAAGACGGAGGACTGAGACCCATCTTGGACTTGCGAGAATTGAACAAATTCCTCAGGAAAGACAAATTCAAGATGGTAACTCTTTCTCAGATCCTTCAGGCCCTTCAGTTCCAGGACTGGTTGGTATCCCTGGACCTTTAGGACGCTTATTTCCATGTGCCAATCCATCTCAAACACAGGAAATACCTGAGGTTCGCAATTGGCAACTCTCATTCTCCAGCATGGGGTCTGGCATGATATGATATGATATGATATGGTATTTGTAACGCGCCTATACACAAGTGTTTCAAGGCGCGACGAGGCAGGGAGGGAGGAAACAAGGGGAAGACAGACAAACGATCCTACTAGGCCAGGTGTCATTCAGATCGCGCAAGTGCAGAGGTAAGGGGAAAAAGGAGAAAGTGCAGGGGGAGGAGGTGGGGGGGTAAGTGCAGTAAAAGGTAAGTGGCGAAATAAAATAATAAATAATAAATAAAAAGGGCCAGCTGGTGGCAAGTGCGAGGTAAGTGCAGAGCAAGTGCTGGGAAGGGGGCTGTAGGGATACAGTGACAGTCCCACAGTGCAGGGGGAGCCAGGGAGGCAGTGCAAGTGGAGAGTGGCTGGGCCCTGGACCGAGGTCGCTGAGAGTGGCCCAGATGCAGGTTAGGTGCAGAATTCAGTGGGGAGTTAAGCAGGTTTAGCAGGGGAGAGGGAGAGAGAAGGCAGAAGCGAAGAGGAAGGTTTTGAGGTGCTTCCGGAACCGGAGATGGTTCTCCTCAAGTTTCAGGGAGGCAGGCAGGCTGTTCCAGAGGGAGGCCCCTGCTGCGGAGAGAGATCTACCCCCAGCTCGTTTCTTCGAGAAGCGGCTGACCATGAGGGAGTTGGAGACGGATGAGCGAAGGGCTCGTGAAGGAAGATATTTAGGGAGAGAGAGTTGAAGGTATTTAGGCCCCAGGCCCCAGAAGGCCTTGTGGACAATGCAGAGGGTTTTGAACTTAATCCTCGCAGCCACTGGGAGCCAGTGAAGAGATTTCAGTCCTGGAGAGATACGGTCCCTGGGCTTGAGGCCAAGGACAAGTCTCGCAGTTCTGTTCTGGATAAGTTGCAGAGGGCGGAGAGTGGAGGCAGGGAGATTAAGATAGAGGCTGTTACAGTAGTCCAGCCTTGAGAGAACCAGGGCTCGGGAGACAGTGAGCTTCTGGGGGAAGGAGAGGAAGGGAAGAATACCTCTGAGGAGGTGCAGCTGGTAGTGTGATTTCTTAGAGACATCAGATATATGAGGAGAGAAGGAGAGTGTGGAGTCGAAGATGACCCCAAGGTTTTTAGCCTTGCAGGTAGGGGCAGGAAGGGGGCCAAGGGAGGCCGGCCAGAGAGCTGCAGGGGGTGTGCCGATGAGTAGAATCTCAGTCTTACTGGCGTTAAGGCAGAGGTCATTGGCGGCACACCATTCCTGGATAGCAGACAGACAGTCGGAGATGAGGGAAGGAGAGGAGGAGGCCGAGGGTAGCCTGAAAATGAGCTGGGTATCGTCCGCATAGCACTGGAAGTGGGGGCAGAGAGCGGCGATGCGGTGGGCAAGGAGTGCCAGATACTGGTTGAAAAGCCAGGGAGAGAGGTTGGATCCCTGGGGGACACCGCAGGTGGAGAAAAAGATGTCAGAGAGGAAGGAGCCCATTTGGACCTGGGAGGGTCGACCGGAGAGGAAAGAGGTCAGCCATGCCAGAGCCTGACCAGTGATACCCAGGTTATCACGGAGACGGTTGACCAGGATGGCATGGTTGACAGTGTCAAAGGCAGAGGAGAGATCGAGCAGAATGAGAACACAGGGAGTGTTGGAATCGAGGTTCAGGAGAAGGTCCTCACGGATGTTCAGGAGAGCAGTTTCCGTGCTTCTGGCCGCTCTGAAGCCGGATTGATGGTCATGAAGATTACCAACAGATTCAGCATGGAGGTTAAGCTGGGAGATGGCCAGTTTCTCCAGGAGCTTGCCCAGGAAGGGAGTAATGGAGATTGGGCGATAGTTGGCCGGGCAGGAGGGGTCGGAAGAGGGTTTCTTGAGGAGGGGGTGCACAAGGGAGTGCTTGAGGGGGGATGGGAAGACTCCAGAGGCGAATGAGTGGTTGCAGAAGTCAGCCAGGGCAGGAGCCAGGGAGACGATGTGGTCCTTGATGGTTTTGGAGGAACAGGGGTGAACCTGTTTAGACGAGGCTTTCATAGATCGGACTTGTCTGGAAACCTCATCAGCAGAAAAAGGTGGAAATGCAGAGAAGGAGGGCGGAGGGGCGGCTGCAAGAGAGCAAGAGGAAGAGCCGGGAAGAGAGGGAGGGAGGAGAGAGGAGGAGAGTGAGGACAGGATGTCCTGAGTTTTAGAGATGAAGTGCGAGGCCAGTGCAGTGCAGAGGGCCTGGGAGGGGACAGGAGAGGTAGAGACTGCAGCAGGGTTGGCCAGCTCCTTGCAGATTTTAAAGAGTTCGGCCGAGTTGTTAGATGCCTCAGAGATGCGGGCTTGGATAAGGGCTCTCTTCTTAGTGAGAACGGAGAGCCGGTATTGCCTTTGGAGCAGGCGGCAGGCCAGTTTGTCAGAGGATGAACATGAAGCACGCCATTTCCTCTCTGCCACCCTGCACTTGCGTTTTAGGGTGACGAGATCCGAGTCATACCAGGAGTTACATTTGGCTTTGGGCTTCAGGCGGATTCTCATGACGGGGGCAAGGATATCGAGAGTATCAGATATAGAGGAATAGAGCATGGCGAGGGCTGTGTCAGGGTGGGAGTCAGCCGAGGGGGGAGGAGGGGGCGAGAAGGTAGCAGCGAAAGCCTCAACTGACACGCGCTTCATGGGTCGGATGACCGAGAAGGTGGGTGGCAGTGAAGAGAGTGGCTTTGCCTGTGGGGTAGGGAGGGAGAGGTGGGAGGATAGGAGAAAGTGATCGCTCCAGGAGAGAGGAGTGGAGAGAGGGAGGGAGAGGGGAAGGTCAGAAGAGATCAGAGCATCAAGAGTGTGCCCTGCAGAGTGGGTAGGACCAGAAGGGAGAATAGAGAGTGAGAGAGAGTTGCAGAGTTCGCGAAAGAGACCAGTGGGGGGACAGGAGGCATCGAGGTGGATGTTGAAGTCACCGAGAAAGAGGAGTTGGGTGGTTGAGGACAGGAGTGAGGAGGAGAGATCAGCCCACTCAGAGAGGAAGGAGGAAATTTGACCAGGTGGCCGATAGATAGTAGCCACGGTAAGGGAATGGCTAGGAGAGAGAGAGAGTCGGCAGACAAGACATTCAAAAGAGGAGTAGGTCTGCGTAGGAGTGACAGTGGCAGGAATCCACTCAGGGAAGATAAGGGCAACACCACCCCCTGAGCGGGATTCACATGCTCATGAATATTCCCCGTCGTCAGGCTGGGAATCCTCGGTAAAGAAAAAACCAGTATCAGTTTCGTTTCTGATCTGTCTTTCGTAGTAGTAACCAATCACTGATCTCTGCGTCATACTGACCACAGCCAATGACTGCCCTCTACCTAAGCCCCGCCTCTGGCAGCCATCTTCAGATTTTTACCGCACGTTCATGTGTTGGGATCCTCGTGCTATTGCTCTCGAGCGTTAGTGCTATTTTTTCACGTTTTTTCTCAAAAACTTAGTTTTTTTCGGTCAAAAGAGCCTCAAGCTCCACCGACTCTCCATCCGATCAACAGGGACCCGTGTCGGATTCGTCTACGCCCCTCAAGGGTGAAGATTCGTCGAGCTACGCTTTTGGAGGACTCCAGAAGTTTCTCAGGCCCATCTCGGTCATGGCCCAGGAGAAGGGAAGCTCGACGCCCGGAAAGCTGTTCAGGGTCTGCCCTGGATGCCAGCTGCAGAATGTCTTTAAGGAAGACGAACACTCCTTTTGTCTTTACTGCCTACATGAAGACAAGACGCACGTGGAGAAGGACTGTGCATTTTGCGGCAACATGTCGGAGCGGACCATGAAGGACCGCCATCAACGTCTCGCCAGCTGGCTGGAAGGGAAGAGCCCGTCCGGCGAGAAGAAGAGGAAGAAATCCGAGCGGTCTTCTAAGACCTTTGAGGACGCCCCGGCGACGGGGGTCCAACATAAGGCCAAGCACCGCGAGTCCGCTGGCACCGGGAGCGCCGAACGGTCGGGCTCTACGGGCGCCAGGCAGGGCGCACCCTCCCCGGCACCATCAACCACGAGCCAACGCTCTTGGTCGGGTAAGAGGAAGGCCGAGCACCCGGCGAAGCTCCTGGAAAGGCCCCGGTCGAGCTCGAAGGCGGAGGGGGAGTGAGGCAGTGTCCCCCCCCTCAAGGAGAAGGCGGTGAGCGCACCAAGCGTGGTGAAAGCCTTAATCCATCCGGCCAAGGCCTCTATCGAGACAGTCGCGGCGGCCCTGGCTCAGCCTGTGGAGGCTACACCTGTGGTGGCGACCTCGGGGCTCAGAGTCTCCCTGCCACCGCGGAGGGAGTCCTCTTTTATGCCCATCGACAGGACCCCCGTGAAACCTCCGACGGAGAAGAAAAAGGGGGGGCAGGAGGTCGCCGTGGATTCGGCCTCAACCTCTGAGGAAGAACTGATCGAGGTCTTAAGCCACGGCTTTGGCGTGGAAGAAGACCAGTCCGTCGAGAGGGATCCCGACGCAGGAGACGACGACATCGTCGAAGGTACCGACAGGGCCCCTGACCGCTCGTCGGATTCCCCTCTGCCAGTGTCGCAAGACAACTCGGCGGCCATTTTGTTGGCTATACAGTCCTTATGCTCAGAGATAAGGACGAGACTGCCGTTACCAGTGGAGGAACCACTCCCGTCGGGGGACCCGGAACCAGGCCCTTCGGGCAGCCCCCCTCCTAAGAAAAGAAGGATTCACCCTCCACCTCCTTTTCAGCCGTCGCGCCCCGTTCAGCCCTCCTCCCCATCCACGACTCGAGGGGATGATACGGGGACTGACACGGCCGCGACGGGTACGGACGACGAGGTGTACGACGAGGATCTGCCGTCGTCTCCTCCCACCCGGGCTTCCCCGCCCAAGGAGATTGGATCTTTTCACTCCATGATCGCCAGGGCATCCGAGCTCTTCCAGCTCTGCCCTGAGGAGAAGAAGAAGGAAGGTTTCCTTTATCAGCGGCGCGAGGCCAAGAGGAAGACGGTCCTCGCGGTACCTCTACTGGACGATATTTGAAATGAGGGCCTCGCCCTCCTCAAGAACCCATCCACGACGCCGGCTAGAAGAGACCGGTACGAGAAGAAGTACCGGGTCCCGGACGCGGCCCCCTTGTGCCTACCCCGGACTCCGTCGTCTCCGCGGCGGCCAGGAAGAAAGCGGGGGGGGGTGCGGCCTCCACGTCGACTTCCCCGCCGGACGGCGAGGGAAAGAAATTGGACACGATGGGGCGCAGGGTCATCTTGTCTGCAGCAACGACGATTAAGGCGGCTAATGCCTTGGCTATCGTAGCCCGGTACGACAGGGAGCTGTGGTACAAGCTGGCTCCCCTGCTGGACTTCCTACCGGACGACAAGAGGGCGGATGCCCTGGAGATCTTGCAGGAAGGTGGGGTGGCGTCGGACCACGCCATCACTATTGCGACGGACATCGCCGACACTGGATTTCGCCAGTTGGGCAACGGCATGTGCCTTAGGCGGCGTGGATGGCTCAAGGCTACTGACTTCCGTCAAGACGTACAGACCAGAGTCCTGTACATGCCATTCGATGGGAGCAACCTGTTTGGGAAAACAGTGGACGATTCCCTTCAAGCCATTAAAGCGGACACGGAGACGGCCCAGGCTCTCGGGGTTCTCCAGCAACGGCGGCCGCCCTTTCGGAGCGGCGGAGGCAAGGGCGCCTCCAAAGGTTCCGGCGGCGGATTTTCCACCTACCGTCAAGCGGCCCGTTCGTCGTCTCAGGAAGCTTACAGGGGACGAGGCAAGTCAGGCGGACCCCGCCGTCGTCGCCAAGGAGGTCAAGGCGGCAAAGCCTCGTCTAAGCAGGTTTGAACCGGCCGTGGGGTTGGGCCCCCACCGAAGCACCCCGGTGGGAGGCCAGCTGGCGAGCTTCGTCAGCGTGTGGGAGTCCATCTCCACCGACCGTTGGGTGCTGGACGCCCTAGCCCAGGGCCACGCGCTCGAGTTTCAAAGAAGGTGCCCGCGCGTCCCCCCTGTGGCCAGGAAAGAGCTTCACGTCCCTCAGCTTCTCCGGGAGGTAAGGGCGATGCTCAGGAAGGGCGCCATCGAACTCGTCCCAAAGAGGCTTCGGGGCTCCGGAGTTTACTCAAGATACTTCCTCGTGAAGAAGACGACGGGAGGATGGCGCCCCATCCTAGACCTACGACGGCTGAACAAGTTCATCAAGGCACAGAAGTTCCGGATGGTCACCCTCCAGCACGTCCTGGGTCAGCTGGAGGAGGGCGACTTCCTGTCGTCGTTGGATTTGGAGGATGCCTACTTCCATATTCCCATCCTAAAGGGGCACCGAAAATTTCTCAGGTTCGTGGTCCAAGGGCGTCACTATCAGTTCAGAGCCCTTCCCTTCGGTCTACGGTCGGCACCCAGGGTATTCACCAAGTGCCTTGCACCAGTGGCGGCGCAGCTGCGCCGAGAGGGGATCCACGTCTACCCCTACTTGGACGACTGGCTCATCCGAGCCAAGACGAGGGAGCTCGCCGTGGAGCACACGGCAAGGACCGTCCAACTTCTCACGGACCTGGGATTCTCCGTGAACTACGCCAAGTCCCACCTGGTACCCGCGCAAGACGCACTGTTTCTGGGAGCGAAGCTCGACACAGTGTCCCTTCTGGCCTCCCCGTCGGAGGAAAGGACCAGGGCCATCCTGGGCAAGGTACAGCGGATGTTGATTTCCGACGCGGCCAAGGTGAGGTCCATCAAGTCCCTCCTCGGAATGATGTCTTCTTGCATCTACCTCATTCCCATGTGCAGGCTCCGGATGCGCCCGTTGCAGGAGTTCCTGGACGCGCGCTGGATCCAAACGACGGGCAGCTTCGAGGAGAGGATCACACTCGACGAGAGTTTCCGACGAGCGATCCGGTGGTGGGGCACCCGCGCGCATCTGACGGCGGGCATGGACTTCCAGACCTCAGGCCACCAGGAGACAGTGACCACGGATGCCTCCCTGGAAGGGTGGGGAGCGCACACCGAAAATCTGCACGCGAGAGGCCTTTGGCTCCCGACGGAGAAGTCCCTCCATATCAACGTCCTGGAGCTCGGTCCATCCGCTGCAGGATCACCTCGAGGTTCGCTGAAGCCACCCGCAATCCCACCCCAAAACCACCCACAAGCCCAAAACAATGCATAGACCATGGCTGACAAAATTAGAATAATGTCCTGGAATGTCCGGGGTCTGAATAGTTATGTCAAGCAACATCGCATCCTTTCCTTTATGAAGCGACACAAAATCAGCATCGCCCTCCTTCAAGAGACACACCTTAACGCACCCAAACTCGCCGCACTGGCCAAAGCCTGGAGAGGAACCTGTGTTGGCACCACGTTCTCCTCATACGCAAGAGGAGTCTTGATTTGGATTGCGCCATCCGTCCCCATCGCCCTATCACACACCAAAACAGATAACGAAGGCAGAATGGCCCTGATACAAGGCACCATAGAAGGAAAAGACCTGTGCCTAATCTGCACTTACGCCCCCAATCACAACGCCACCGTCTTTTTCCATTCACTATACACTCGCCTGAGCCCTTATAGGGAAGGCCTAATACTATGGGGAGGTGACCACAATTGCACCCTAGACCCGCGCATAGACAGAGCAGACAGCAAACACTCCCACCCCTCCCCCCCAGCCAAAGTACTCATCGCCCTAACACAGCAACTCGCCCTGAAAGATCTGTGGAGAACACAACACCCTGACGCCAGAGCCTACTCCTTTTACTCCCCACCGCACAACGTGCACACTAGAATCGACTCACTTTTTGTCAGCGAGGAACACCTGCCCTACTTTGAACACACCCAATACTTGGCTAGGGTGCTTTCTGACCACTCACCGCTGATCACCACAGGGTCCCTGACAACCCCCAGGCCCCCCGTCCCGACATGGAGGCTCAGAAGCGAGCCGCTCCTCGACAAATCCTTTAATGAACAAATACGACAGGGTACAACGAACTACTGGCAAACTAACATCGACAGTGTCCAACATATAAGCACAGCGTGGGAGGCATACAAAGTGGTAATAAGGGGCGAAATGATAGCCGCCTCGGGAGGAGCCCAAAAGCACATCACATCCCTGCTTGAGCGCACTGAAACTGAGTTGAGGGACCTGGAATCTGCACCATCCCCTGACCCCTCCCACTTACACAATGTGATCGAACTCAAACAGGCGTGTTTAAAACACTGGGAGACACTAGGAAAGTTAAGCCACGCGAAATACACCGAAAGAAACCACGCTCTAGGTGACAAACCCGGCAAACTACTAGCGTGGCTATACAAACGTGAGATCCCTAAAACACCCATCTGCCTACTCCGAGACGAGGAAGGCCAGAACATCCACACGCAAGCCGAGATTAACCTAGCGTTCAAAAAGTACTATCAGGCCCTATATTCCGACCCCACCCCCCCTAGGGACATGGACATAGAGGATGCCCTCGACAGTATCAGGCTACCACACCTGGACAAGCACGTAACCGAGGCCCTAGATAACCCCATCACGCCTGAAGAGGTCATGGCCACCATCAGATCAATACCCACGGGGAAAACACCAGGACCCGACGGGCTCCCGGGGGAGTTTTATAAGAACTACGAAGATATATTGGCCCCCTTGCTATCCCAGGTATACAACGAGGCATACAAATTAGGCCACCTCCCCGACACCATGAACGAAGCGGTCATCATTCCCCTGCTGAAGCCCAGCAAAGATAGCCAGGACTGCGGTGCATACAGGCCCTTGTCCATGCTCAATGTAGACTATAAGATACTAACAGCATTGCTAGCTAAGAGACTACAGGCGGCCATCCCACATTTGATACACAGAGATCAAACCGGGTATGTGCATGGACGTTCCATCACTGAAAACCTGCGGAAACTACACCACGTCATACACAGCACGGACAACAAACCTGATAGAAGTGCGGTGGTGTCCCTCGACGCCACTAAAGCGTTCGACTCGGTCAGGTGGAAATGGCTCTATGCCACCATGACCAAGATGGGAATCGGGCCCACCTTCCTAAACTGGGTCAAGCTCACCTACGCACATCCCACCGCCAGAGTCCGAACCAACAACACCTATTCAGATAAATGGTGCCTCTCCAGAGGAACCAGGCAGGGGTGCCCCCTATCCCCCTTACTCTACATCCTGGCCATCGAACCAGTGGCAGCATACCTTAGGCTCGAATATGGCGATGGGGGCATAACAATAAACGGAGTGTCCCACTTAGTGTCCATGTACGCGGACGATATGCTCCTCTACCTGAAAGACCCAGAGCACATACTACCATACATACTTGAAACCCTAGAAGGATTTTCTAGATGCACGGGGATCCTAATTAACCACGATAAATCCTGCCTATACCCCTTGGCAGCCCTAAGCAATACCAGGAAAGAAAATCTCCCCCCATTAGCACTCCGGTGGGAACCCACCACATTCAAATACCTGGGCATCAACATCCACCGCGACCCCAGAACAGAGCATATAATAAACACAGTACGGGCTAAGGAGGGCCTAGCCAAATCAATCGACTTCTGGAGCAAGCTGCCCCTTTCGGTGGCTGGCAGAGCGGGGCTACTCAAAATGGTGGCACTACCGCGACTGCTGTACTACTTCACCAATGTCCCGTTCTACATCCCGCCACAATTCTTCAAAGAACTTAACAAACTCTGCCGGAAATTCCTATGGCACGGGGGGCGATGCAGAGTAGCCCTAGAAACCACACAAAGACCGTATGACAAAGGAGGCCTCAAAATCCCCAACTTTGAGCTCTATTATCTGGCGGGCCAACTGAAACATGTAATACAGTGGATGGCGGACGATGCAGCCACAGATACCCACCTACTACAGCCCAGAAACTCCCCATGGCTGCTTAGAGACTTACTCTGGACTGAGTCGGAGAGGAGTCACCGAGACTCATACCTAATTCACCTGGGCATCCGTACCTGGAAGAGGGCCTGCAGAATCGCCAACCTGGCGGACCCCTACTCCCCACAAATTCCAATAGCCGCAATGATGTCACACAGACCAGAAGACCTGAAAGTGATCAGGAACATATGGGAACCCCTAGGCATAGCCACCCTAGGAGACCTGGTAGACGACCGAGGCATTCTCAGTTTCACCGAACTGCAAGAAACTACGGGAATACCGCCCGGTCAATTCCTCCTACACGGGGCAGCAGCGAACAAACTCACAAAACGATGGCCAGAGATGGAGACCCTTGACACCGGCCACGAACCCATCGAGAACCTACTAAGTGCGGCGGAGGGAGGCCACGAAACCTCGAGGCTCTACGAAACTCTACTGAACTGTGCCACGCAACAAAGTCTCAAGAGTAGAGATAAGTGGGAACTTGAACTCGGCGAGAGATTCGAAGACAAAGAGTGGGATGCAGTGACGCGCTACCACAAAAAAGTATCCCGGAACTCACGGTTCCAGCTCATACAATTTTACATTATTCATAGGGCTTACCTCACCCCACGTGTCATCTCCAGATTCAACGACACGAGCGCCGCAGCATGTCCCAAATGCCTGGATCCCGCTGCGGGGATGGCCCACATGTTCTGGGGATGCCCGGCAATCCAAACCTTCTGGTCACAGATCCAAACCAGGGCAGCTAATGCGGACATAACGCTTGACGTGCAATCCCCCAAAGCCTGCATCCTGGGCCGATACCCCAGGAACAAAAAAAACAGGTCACTGAACAGACTCAAAGACCTCATGTACATCTTAGCAAAAAGAAGAATTGCTATGGCCTGGAAAAGCCCCAAGGCACCCGATGTGGCAACGTGGTGGGAGGACCTACACAGATGGACCACAGCCGAGACGGGAGCATGGGAACTGGCGCAAAGACACCAGAAAATCGACACCTCGGATGATCTACTGCAGTGGGTGGCTCTTACGGTGTCCTTGTTCCACCCCAAGGAAGACAGCTCCACCGATGGAGACATAGACAGCACAAACTGACCTGGAGGCGCAAGACTGCAGCGCGTGGTTATGGACTTGGTCGGGGGGAGGGTGGGAGGGAAATGGACCAATCCCCCATTGGCTTGGGGGACACTATGTTTGTATGTTCTTATTGTTAAGAAAATAATAAAGAAATTTTAAAAAAAAAATCAACGTCCTGGAGCTCCGTGCAGTGTTTTGGGCCCTCAGGTCCTTCCTTCCGTCCCTCAAGGGCAAGGTGGTGAGGATCTTCACCGACAACACCACCACCATGTTTTACATCAGGAAACAGGGCGGAACCAGGTCCCCAGCACTGTCCAAGGAGGCGCAGGACCTGTGGCATTGGGCCGTCGCCCAAAGGATGTTTCTGGTGCCGTTTCATCTGGCAGGGATAAAAAACGCCATCGCCGACTCACTCAGCAGGGAGCTGCGCTCGTGCCACGAGTGGGAACTACGGCAGGATCTAGTGGATCGCCTCTTCCGACGGTGGGGCACACCCCAGATCGACCTGTTCGCGACGGCGACGAACTCCAAGTGCCGGAGGTTCGCCAGCAGGTTTCCCCAGCCGAGGAGCATGGGCGATGCTTTCTTGTTCCCCTGGGAGGGCCTGTTCCTATACGCGTTCCCTCCATTGCCACTACTGATCCGGCTCATCAACCAGCTCAAGAGGTCACGGTGCAGGATGATCCTCGTCGCACCTGCGTGGCCGAGGCAGATATGGTTCCCGGACCTTCTGGACTTGTCAGCGTCCCCGTCAATCAAGCTGCCAGTGGACGCGGATTTGCTCTCCAGGGAAGGAGGCGCCATCCTCCACCACGACCCGAAGTCGCTGAACTTGCAGGCCTGGCTCCTGCAACGCTAGAGTTTGGAGGATACGACATACCGGCCGACTGCAGAGAGGTTCTTGCAAAGGCCAGGGCGTCCTCGACTCTTAAATGCTACGGACACAAATGGAAGAGGTTCTCTGTCTGGTGCCACGCACAGAAGATTAACCCTCTAAGGATTACGGCTCCCCAAGTACTGCCGTACCTGTTGACGCTGGCCAAAGCTGGACTGGCACACGTGTCCATCAAGATTCATCTTGCTGCGATCTCCCGATACACCAGAACCACGGGGCGGACGTCCTTGTGGTCTCATCGTCTGGTGAAAGAGTTCATGAAGGGACTGTTCAGATCGTTCCCGCCGGTGAAGGCTCCGGCCCCGGCGTGGGAGCTCAACGTGGTGCTGACCAAGCTCATGGGACCTCCGTTCAAGCCTCTGCACTCGGCCCGTTGAAGTTCCTGTCGTGGAAAACAGCGTTTCTTGTGGCCATCACCTCCGCACGACGGGTGGGAGAGATCCAGGCCCTTTCCTGCAAGGCCCCGTACTTGACTTTTCACGACACGAGGGTGGTGCTCAGGACGCACCCCTCCTTCATGCCCAAGGTGCCGTCGGACTTCCATCTCAACAAACCCTTGGTGTTGCCTGTGTTTTTCCCGTCGCCTTCGTCGCCGGCTGAGAGGACTTTGCACTCGCTGGATGTGGCTAGAGCGGTGAAGTTCTACGTGGACCGCACGAAGTGTTTTCGGAAGACGTCACAACTCTTTGTGAACTTTGGACCTGTCAATCAGGGGAAGGCTCTGTCGAAGGCTTCCATTTCCAGATGGCTCTCCGGCTGTATCATGTACTGTCACCGGTTGGCAAACCGACCGCTGCCTGGCCGTCCGAGAGCACATTCCACCAGAGCGATCGCGGCTACCACGGCGTTCCTATCTGGTGTGCCCCTGCTGGACATTTGCAGGGCTACTACGTGGAGGTCGACGCACACCTTCACGAAATTCTACTGCGTCGATCGGGATTCCAGGGAGGAGTCCAGGGTCGGCCAAGCAGTGCTGCGCAACCTGTTCGCCTGAGGTGAGCCTGGGGAGGAGGTAAGATTGCTTAATGTTGAGTTTGATGTGATGCTTAATGTTGAGCCTTTGCCACCTCCCGTGGTTGTGCATGTGGGTACTGCTATGTATTCTTTATTCATGAGCATGTGAATCCATGCCAGACCCCATGCTGGAGAAGGAACAAGTTACTTACCTGTAACTGTTGTTCTCCAGCATGGGTCTGGCATGGATTCACATGCGAACCCTCCCGCCTACCCCTCTGGGGCTCTTCACTTGGTCATACTGCCACTTCACGTGCTTCCAAATCTGAAGATGGCTGCCAGAGGCGGGGCTTAGGTAGAGGGCAGTCATTGGCTGTGGTCAGTATGACGCAGAGATCAGTGATTGGTTACTACTACGAAAGACAGATCAGAAACGAAACTGATACTGGTTTTTTCTTTATCGAGGATTCCCAGCCTGACGACGGGGAATATTCATGAGCATGTGAATCCATGCCAGACCCATGCTGGAGAACAACAGTTACAGGTAAGTAACTTGTTCCTTATCAATTTCGAGTGCTGCCATTTGGGCTGACCTCCGCCCCGAGGGTCTTCACCAAGTTAATGTCGGTAGTGGCTGCAAGTCTAAGGAGGGAAGGGATTCACGTCTACCCCTACCTGGACGATTGGTTGATCAGAGCTGTATCTTCGGAACAAGCTCAGATCCAGCTAGATCATGTTTGCCACTCCCTTCACAGACTGGGCTTCTCCCTCAATTTAAAGAAGTCACAAATGATACCATCGCAGAGACTCCAGTCCATCGGAGCGATCCTGGACACTTCCCTGGGAAAAGCCTCGCCACCAGAGGTGAGGGCTCAAGATATTTTACAGATGGTCACCAAGTTTCAAAATGCCCAACGTCTCCCAGCCTTCGACTTTTTGAGGTTGCTAGGCCTCATGGCATCCTGCATTTTCCTAGTGCCAGAGGCTCGCCTGAGAATGAGATCCCTCCAGTGGGCACTTAGAACTCAGTGGTCACAATTCTCAGGGAGAATGACAGATGATCTTCAGGTTCCCGACAGGGTGGCTCGAGACCTTCAGTGGTGGGCCTGTCAGGAGAACATTCTGAAAGGAGAGCAGTTTTGGCAACCCTGGCCAGAGATAACAGTAGTCACGGATGCCTCACTCACGGGGTGGGAAGCCCACACCAACGACTTGACAATCAGCGGTCGTTGGTCTCCATCGGAGTCCAGAATACATATCAACCTGTTAGAGCTGAGGGCCATCAGACTTGCGCTGAAGGCTTTTCTGCCATCTGTACAAGGAAAGAATGTCCTGATAATGACGGACAACACAGTGGCCATGCATTACCTCAACAAAAAAGGAGGCGTAGGATTACTACCTCTGTGCAGAGAGGCGATGCAGCTCTGGTTTTGGGCAATCCAAGAAGGAATCTCTCTATCGGCAGTTCACCTAGCCGGAGAGAAGAACTTGACAGCGGACGCTCTGAGCAGGCAGAGCACAGTCTCCCACGAGTGGGAACTAGCTCAGGAAGTCCTTCAAGAGATCTTCGCCCTTTGGGGAACCCCTCAGGTAGATCTGTTCGCCACCAGTGTCAACAGGAAGTGCGATCTGTTCTGTTCAAGGGAATTTCCCCCGAGAGGAGCTCTGGGAGACGCGTTCATAGTGGACTGGGAGTTTCCGCTCCTGTACGCGTTTCCACCTGTCCCTGTCATTCCTCAAATGATCAGGAGGTTGAGAAGATTCCAGAAAACCATGATCCTAATTGCCCCGGATTGGGCCAGGAGAACGTGGTACCCGGACCTTTTAGACTTGTCCATCTGCCCTCCAATTCGACTTCCACTGAGAGAGAATCTGCTCTCACAGAAGGGAGGTCAGGTTCTCCATCCAGACATCAAAACCCTCAACCTTCACGCTTGGCTTCTGAAAGGCTGAGGTACAAGTATTGGGACCTCCCTGATGACGTTATGGAGGTGTTGCTTTCGGCAAGAAGACCAGCAACAAAATCTTTATACCGCTGCCGTTGGAACAGATTTTGAAGCTGGTGTAGGGAAAAGAATATCGATCCCTTTTCATGTGGTACACCAATGGTTTTGTCCTTCCTACTTTATTTAGCGAATTCAGGCCTTCAAGTTGGCACCATCAAGGGCTATCTTGCAGCGCTATCCATCTTTAAGCGCACTGCGGAAGAACCATCCTATTTCAAATTACCCTTGGTAATACAGTTTCTAAAGGGGTTAACTAACCTTTATCCCCCAAGACCATTCCAGGTTCCCCTATGGGATTTAAATTTAGTCCTAACTTTCCTGATGGGCACACCTTTCGAACCACTCCACTCTTGTTTGTTAAGATTTCTTACCCTTAAGACTGTTTTATTAGTAGCACTTACATCTGCTAGAAGGGTGAGCGAGTTACAAGCTCTTTCTTGTAAACCCCCTCATACAATCTTTCACAAAGACAAAGTTGTTCTGCAAGTGAAGCTTAATTTCCTCCCAAAGGTGGTTTCTGAATTTCATATCACACAGACGATTACCCTTCCATCTTTCTATCCTCCTCCCCATCCGGGGAAACAGGAAGAGAGATTATTTATTTATTTATTTATTTATTCGTATTTGTTAAGCGCACAGAAACAGCCCTGAGGCATCGTGGCGCTGGTTACAGAAAAGCGCTGGTTACAGGAAAAGCGCGTCTTAGTTACAGCATAGAGGCATACAGGCATACAAGTTTGGGCAGTAGCAATATTTAGCAATGTGAGCCTGATTGGCTGTAGGTAGAGGAAATTTTGTTAAAGAGAGAGGTTTTGAGTTTTTTGAGGTTACACAGGCTGGACCCAAGAAGGGCTTTAAGTTTTTACATTCGTAGACTGGCTAGGATAAGACAAGCAGACCAGCTGTTTGTAGGCTACGCAGGTCACAAGCTGGGGTTACCGATAACTAAGCAGACCATTTCCAGATGGATCATTTTAGCCATTTTGGAATGTTATAAACTGGCAGGAAAAGAGCCCCCTCAAAATCTTAGGGCTCATTCGACCAGAGGTATCGCAGCTTCATCGGCCCTCAAAAGAGGAGTGCCGGTTAGAGACATATGTGCGGCTGCTACATGGTCGTCCGTCCATACCTTTACACGGTTTTACAACTTGGATTCCTCCTCCAGTCAGGAAACTAGGTTTGGAAGGGCAGTATTGCACTCTATTCATCAATAAGAGGAAGCATGAAGTCAGTACTCCCACCTCCAATAACAGAATACTGCTATGGGAGCCTATCTAAGATAAGGAATACGTCGGAGGACACAATCCCTTCGAAGAACAAGTTACTTCTTACCTTGTAACGTTCTTTCGATGGGATGTTCCTCCGACGTATTCCTTATCGACCCTCCCATCCATCCCCGCAGTACTACTTCCCTTGTTGTTGCAGCTTACGCTCCTTCAGGGTGATTAGTCTAGTCCAGAAAGAATTATTGTGGGCTACAAAACAGAACTGAGCAACGGACGCTGCGCGCGGCCTTTATAGGCAGGATTACGTCAACGTCGATACGGTGGCTGTCGAGGGACATCGACTCGGAGGACGTCGACGCGCAGCGCCCTCTAGAGAGAAAAAATTTCCGAGGCCAGCAAAGCTGGAAAGAGATATCTAAGATAAGGAATACGTCGGAGGAACATCCCATCGAAAGAACGTTACAAGGTAAGAAGTAACTTGTTCTTCTGAACCATTCTACCCACAAATCGCCATTTACTAAACAAAGAATAACAGGCAGAATGACTCACAAATCCATGTATGCTTGAAACTCAAATAACATACAGATCCCTTACAATGTTAGTACTAGAAAAGAGATAGATGTTTCAATTTTATGCCAGTACGTTCACTATTAATGCTTCTCCTCACCACTACCCCACTTTCTTCTCTCATCTGAAGCACATTGTAATAGTATGGAAACAGAAAAGTAGACTTCCCAAATCATTGTACGAGCCCAATGCACATTCACACACCACAAAGTGCTTGCTCGTCAAACTCATGCACGCAAGCACACACCACACATACATTGTACAACAGACCAAACCATGCCTTCTTTTTTTCAACAGCCCCCAAAAAATGCCTACCAAAAAGCAAGTCCATAGAAAGGAACGCAGAAGTAGAGCAAATAAAAATACAAGTTTGCAACCTATGCATCCATCTGTAGCAGAGTTTGTAGAGAACGTTGGAACAAAACGGCTAATACATTTTGTTTACCAAAACAAAGGAAGCCTCAACTACCGAAACTTTACCTTCTCCAACAAAACATGGCACGAAGCACAAAACTCTTCCCAAAAAATTAGCTATCAGTACTGCTAACAATGCTCCTATTAATCCTGATCTAGTAACAAGAACCTATAGTAAAAATAATATTTTAGCACAAATATTTCACCACAGAGTTCTTCAGAATCTAATAAGAGGACCGAAATCATCCTCGCCCCTTAAAACCTACCATAGAAAAATAATCCTACAAGCTCTCGTAGAGAGTGAAATTCTCAAAAGGAAGTTGTTTCTATTAGTCTTAAATAGAATGAAACCACTAACAAAATTAAGTACGAAACTACAAAAGAAACTTATCAATAAACAGAATGTGAACAAAAATAACTTCTTACATATTTGTGGAGGTGAATGGAGTCACACAACAACCATAGAACCATATTTTAATGAAGAAGCATACATACAAAATCAAAGAAACACAATTGCCATCCATAGCAGTGGAAGAGGGTATGAAAAAATCAATAATAGCATCATGGAACAAGAAACACTGCTTAGAAAAGTATCCCCTGAAAACTCAGAATGACCTCTCGATTCGACTGAACCAGACCATCCAGTATACAAATGGCCGTGCACGTCAATGTGTACCATTCCTAACAGATCTTTCAAATCTGTACGTCAGTTCCTCAGTCAGTATGTGAAAGGAAAAGACAAAATTAAAATGAAAGTGCTGCAAAATATGGATACCTGTCCAATGCGCAAATACACAGGACTACAAGGACATTCATTAGCCTGCATTTGTGGACCTATTTGCAAAAGCACCTTCCATGATATAAAAAGGATATCAATACATCATTCAAATGTTAGGAATCTAGTGTATAAAATATACAATGCTAAAAGTCTAGCTTCAGAATTAGCCAATTTAAATTACACTCTGCTGCATGGTACACCCAAGTATCTGCAAGAATAAATTGACCATATCCAGAAAAAATATTTTGGAAGTGAAAGTCACTTACAAATGCAATAGTTTTAGAACAGACTACCAACATTTCTGCACACAGCAACCTTCTATTACACACATACACAAAAGAAATACAAAAATTTAAAACTGCATCAGCTGAAATACCAAACCATGTGTGTGTGTGTTGCTGCAGAACGTTTTACAAAAGGAACACAAAAAATGTAGACATAGCATACAAAATAGAATGAAGATTCCACATGGTTTGAATTAGCTCTCTATCTTTTAGCCGAAAACAAATATGAAATAAGTGAACCCCTAATATGTTGTAGTTACTGCACAACAAAACTAGACAACAACCAAAGTCCTTCACGTGCTATCACAAATAATTTGGAATTGTTCCCACTACCAGAAACATTGCAACAACTCAATTTGTACGAGAGCATCATAATTCAAACAGTTCACCCATTTCAAGCAATTATACGCCTTCACCCAAAAACAGCAAAATTACCTTCCTCTGAATTGGTGAAAGGCATTTGTGGCAAAGTAGTTTATTTGCCATTAGATCTTACAGAAAATGTACACACTCTAGGAGTGCAACGTTCAATAGAGCCTTCTTTAATTGTCTTAGTAAATGGTGTACCAACCAAAGACAATTAAATTTGGCAACAACTGGTGGACTTACATAAAGTTAGACAAGCCTTGCACTATGTAAAAGACAATAACAAATACTACAAGGAAATAAATATTGAAGAAAGCTTAAAGGAAACAACTGAAATAATTCAACAGTCATCAGAAACAGGACAATTTGAACTTCTGGATCCTGCTGCAGTGTCCACTCTTTTGGACCAGTACACAATTCATCCATTGCATTCCAATGAAAGCATAGATGACCCACTAGAAACTTACCAAATGCGACAAACCAAAGGGTGACCAATGAGCATATGGGAAAAAAGTATAGAAGCACATACTTTTCCACTGCTATTTCCTACTGGCAAAGGTGGAAGGTACGATGATAGACCCACTCAGAATACCGATCATTACTAATGTATTCGCAAGATCCCAGATTTAGACAAAATGTGGAATACATATTCCACCTACTCTTTGAAAGTGAACCTGCAACCCTATGTTACGGAGTTGCACACATTTTGAAATCTGGAACCCACTTTCAAAATATGCCAGCTACGCAATTAATACAAAAAGTACAAGAAAAAGATGAGGGTTTACAATCAAGTTTAACAAATTTGTTTGCAAATATGCGTCGTACAAAAGAATACTGGTTCCGACGGCACAGAGACATACGTTGCATGATCAGAAACCTTGGACCACCGACTTGGTTTGTTACACTAAGTTGTGCAGAATATGCATGGGAAGATTTACATGAGTTCCTAAGCATATCAAACCACAACAAAACCAACATACATTTATTAACACCTGGAGAACTTTGCTCTCTATATCCAGTTAACGTCTCAAGATATTTCCATCATCGTTTCATTGCTATGCTACACTTTATTTGCAATAAAACATTTCCTCCCCTCGGAGAAGTGCAGAACTTCTTTTGGAGAAAAGAATACCAAGCGAGAGGAGCGCCACATATTCACATGCTTTTATGGATCAAAGGTCCACCTAAATTTGGTCACGACACTGATGACACTGATTGCAGTTCATCCAAAAATATGTCACTTGTGAAATCCCTTCACAACGAACACATAGTGACCTGCACGGGCAGATTTTACAATTTTAATGACACAAATGTGGCAAATATTGTTGCCGCAAATACAAAAACAAAGGCAAATACTACACCAAATGCCATTTTGGTTTCCCTAGACCAGTTACAGAAACAGGTGATACAGAAACAGGTGAAGTGAACAACTTCATGTCTTCAGTTCAACATACTGTGAAAGGTAAATCACCTAAGAACACGTACTACATAAAAAGAACCGAAGAAATTAAATATATCAATGATTACAACGCAATCATTGCCCTCTTATGGAATGCAAACATAGATGTGCAGTACATTGCAGACTATTCCACTGCTGTTGCATGCTATGTTACGGCCTACTTAACAAAAGCTGAAAAAACAGAGCTTCAAGACCTCTGTGATAACTTATCAGACAAAACACTATCCCAGAAATTGTACAGCCTAGGCATAAAAATGCTCTCTCATAGAGAATGTGGCGCCTATGAAACGGCAGATCGCTTAACTGGTACTGCTTTGTATGGAAAATCAGACAACATAGTATGGCTAAGTCTTGGTCCTGCTAAATCTAGAAAAAAAGTTCTGAAATCATATGAGGACATAGAAAGAATTGCCAGAAATGATCCCAACAGCCAAGACATTTTAAAAAACAATTTACTGGACACATACTATCCGAACAGGAGTAGCACTTTGGAAAGCATGTATCTATACCACATAGCTCAAAAATGTCCATACAAAAATAATGTAAAACCCGATGAAAGCAAAGGCAGATATACAGTCACAGATTGTGAAGGCTGCTTAGTGAAACTTACAAAACGAAGCTTAATTAATCATTTAAATTGTCATTAAAAACTCCTCAACAGAAAGAACTATATTACATGTCTCTGTTATAACTTTTTAAACCATGGAGAAAAGAAGAAGACATACTAGATAACTATGACTGCTATGAAGATGCTTTCAAAGCAAATGAAAGCAGTATCACCGATATGAACTTCACGCAGTGGAAAACAATGTTGCACAATGAACAGCAACACGAAGAAGAACTGCAGGCCCAACTAGACAAGGAATCTTCCGACAGTAGTCAACCTTCTGTAACAGGAAGTCAAGAACCACTAGGACAGCCACTAATAGCAAATGAGGCAGAATTAGCTATGACAGAAGTGCAAAACACCATGTGTCACAATCAAGAAAATATAGAAGACTTAACTATAGAACAAGGAAAACTTGACAAAGATCAGCGCACTATTTATGGAGACGTAACAAAACAAATTCGACATGGTGTACAACACGAAAATAAAGAATGTACCTGCCAAAATTACAAACTAATACTGCTGTACGTCAGTGGTGAAGCTGGGTCAGGAAAAACATTCTTAATCAAAATCATCAGCAAGTTCCTTCAGCAATTGACAAACAACAAACTATCAGCTGTTGTAACTGCCCCCACAGGTTTAGCTGCCTACAACATAGGCAGGGTCACTTTACACCGATTACTACTACTTCCAGTAGAACACCAAAACAAATTAGACTACTACAAACTTTCTGCAGAAGCTGCAATGGAACTACGCAGGGTATTAAAGCAAATGAAAATGCTACTAATAGATGAAGTGAGCATGGTCTCAAACCTAATGTTGGCTTTGATTCTCCACAGATTGCAAGAAGTACTTAAAACAAACTACGAAGAACTCTTTGAAGGGAAACACATTATCATTTTTGGAGATCTTCTACAGTTGACACCAGTGAAAGGTGAACCTATTTTTAAAACCGTAGGACACAAAGGGCCTCATTAGGACCCTGGCGGAGAGGGTTTTACGCCAGCGTAGTGCATGGCGTACCTCTCCGCCATACTACGAGTTCCCGTAGCGCCATGGAGGTTTTCTCCGCCTGGTTTTACCAGCCGGAGAAAACCATGGCGCTACGGGACCTCGTTGTTAATTACGCCACCGTATTTTACGGTGGCGTAATTAACTCCTTCCCCACTCCCATTATACCCTATGGGGCAAGAATGGGAATGGGGAAGGGCAGAATGGGGATTGGGGATTTACCGCTCTGCCGAGGTCGGAATGGGGCGGTAAATCCGCCAACCCCCATGGCGCTATCGGCGGCTTTCCGCCATGCTTCGCGGTGCATTTAGCACCGCGAAATCCGCCTGGGTCCTAATGAGGCCCAAAGTCTGCCGTAAAACTGTTGGCAGTATAGGAAATGTCAACCTTTGGCAACATTTCCAATACAGAGAATTAACAGAAAACATGCGGCAATCTGCAGATTTCCCTTATGCCAACATCCTAAAAAGTATTAGAGTTGGTGTACTATCTCAAGAAGCACAAGTAATATTGAAAAACTGGCACGTTCATGCACTTTACGGCGATAATGCATGTGCTACTGATGTTATGGAGCAATTAGCACACATAAATGTCAATTTTATGGCCTTAATGCCAACTCTTGCAAGCTGTGTCAAATTCAATGAAACAATGTTAAATAAAAAAATGCAACCAATAATTGCAATTAGCACCACAGACAAACTAGACGTACATGGTATGACACTACCCATGTGTCAGCAAGCCACAAGCAGACTAAGTAGTTTAGAAAACTCAATATCCAACACAGCTGGGTTGGAAAAAATATTAAAATTATCCTTACATTGTAGAGTAATGCTTAAACGTAACCTTGACGTGGAGCAAGGACTAGTTAATGGGGCACTGGGTACAGTTTTTGGCTTTCAATCATACCCACGTGACAACATTCAGTTGTCAATATTCGCTTTGACAAACTTTCAGAAGTGAAAAGGATAGGGCGCTCAACTGCTCGATTCCTTCTGTTCAAAGACATGTATGTACGTAGAGAACAATTTTCTCTAACTCTTGCATATGTGTCATGATCTCTGCTTCCAAAAGGTCAGGGTTTTCCCAACTCCCTTGGAAGCAGATCCATAACCCAGGTTCCGCGTGCCAACCAGTCCCAATTGGGACCTTTTGGACCCAGTCCTGGCGCCAGTGGCACCAGGCTCATAAATATGCCCAGTCCCAGCGCTGGAAGCGCCGGGCTCATAATGCTTGGGTGGACTTACCTTCAGCAGACCATGCTGCTTACTTGCCTGCCAGTTGAGCCTCTGATCCTCTTCTGTTTGGAACTACTTTTCCTGTTGGGTGGGGCTGGAGCTACTCCCTAGATTCAGAACACTGGAACTCTTCTGGAAGGCAGGAACTCTTTTCTTACCAGGAACTCTTTTCTTACTTAGGCGTGGCTGTGGAAGGAGAAACCTAAGCACTACAGGAGGCTATTTAAACCACACCCGGTGGATGAATCTTGCTTTGCGTTATTCTGCAACCTCTGCAGCAGAACGCTCATCGTGTCTTCTGCATCCGGTCCTGGGCCTAAGGAAAAAGGCTTACCATCCTGAATCCAGTCTTCAGCAACACCTATAAAGACAAGAAAGAACAGGTTAGCATTCCGGCATCTGAAAGGCAAAGGCTTACCATCCTGAATCCAGTCTTCAGCAACACCTATAAAGACAAGAAAGAACAGGTTAGCATTCCGCCATCTGAAAGGCAAAGGCTTACCTACTCTTCGTGCGCTCCGGAGGTCTTCACACTGCATTCCGGCATCTGAAAGACAAAAGTTTACCAACTCTTCGCACGCTCCGGAGGCCTTCGGCGCTGCATCCCGCATCTGAAAGACAAAACAAGGTGCGTTTAAAGACATTGGGGAGCTTTAATACTCACGTGCCATTACTCCTTTCCACATCTAATCCAGTGGGTATTCCGGCACCCTGCAGCCGCTCCGAACTCGTACCTGCAAAATAAAAAGACAGTTAGAGCGCATAGTGAAGCAGGCAACAAGCGCTTACTTACGTGCTTCCAGGCGCTTCTATTCATCACACGGGCTCCATCTTCAACTCACTTCAGCCCGTCATCCGCCATCGCCGGAACCCTGCAAAACAAGAGACATCATTACTAAAGACTTTAAAGACATTTGAATGACTCGAAACTTACCGTTCGTGCAGTAAACGACGGACAGCAGTCCTCTGAAGTCAAGAGGCCTGCGCTACCTATCCAGTGAAGAAACTGGTTACAGCACCCTGCCCCGAGGCAGATGGAGAGCTCGGCATTCACTTACCTAAGGTGAGAGCGTTAACCTTTGGGGGTCTACAGGAGAGGAGAAGAGGAAAGAGATAGGGACACCCCAATAACCCCAGTTCATTAACCCCATCTTTTCTATCTGCAGACATCTTACTCTACACGTCAGGCATACAGTGCACAGGGGTCCAGCCCAAAGAGCCAACCGGGTGCTACACATCACCTTTGAAGATACGGTAGTCGCCCAGTCAAGACCGGCGCCTCTGCGAGAATCAGGTGAGCGTTACAATATGCGGTCAACATTCATAAATCCCTAGGTCTTACCCTAGACAAAGCATTAATAGATATAGGAAACACAGTCTTTAAAGAAGGCATGAGCTACGTAGCACTATCACGCTTACGTACGATTGACGGTCTATTTCTAATCAACTTTGATGCAAATAAAGTGACCACTGATATTCCTTGCTTTTTGGAATACAATAGACTGTACATCACCCATCTGAAACAAAATCCTATTCCAGAAAAATTAAAACGTGCTAAAAGAAAACTAAATCAATCTGAAATGCAACAGAATGTGATAGCAAATCCTTCAAAGAAAACAAAAGAAGTGAAAGTTTCATCAATTACCCCAAGCAAAGAAGAACCTATTAGGCAAAGTAAACCAGGTACTTCTTCAAAGAAGGAAGAGAAACTCCGAAAAAAGCACTCTGATACGGAACTAGCTGGTCCATTCATATTTTCAAATGAAAGTGGTGTAAGTTGCTATGCAAATATAGCAATGAATATTTCATTTCAATTGCTACCAATGGTTAACAATATTTACTTACATAGTACAGACCAATTGTGTTTGCAAATGTTAGTCCTTCATAGAAACGCAACAAGCAATCCTGACAACACATACAGTGTTTACGGAATAAGAAAAGAATTGGACTACTGTGCTGGAATGGTGAAATTCACTATAAACACACAGGAAGATCCACAAGAATTTCTAATGTACTTACTACACGTACTGGAAAACAAAAGAATACGTTTAAATGAAATCTTCCAGATTTCATACATGTGGAAACATACATGCACTCTCTGTAGCAATGTCATACAGGAACAAATCCCAAATGAGCGATGTGTGTATGTACCCATACCTAATTGTGATTCCATTCCATTTCAGCAACTGGTACAGAATGCAAACCATGCCAGATTATGTACTATGTGCAATTCAGACAATCGCTCCACCTTAGTGATACAAACTCATAGTAGGTACATAATACTGATGCTGCTATGTTATAATGCAGATGATACGAAAAACAACTGCAAGCTGACCGGATTTACACACGGTCAAGTGTCACTAGGAAAGAAAACATTTACAACAGTAGGTATAATCTACCATGCGGGTGCTACAACCAATGCAGGTCACTACACTGCATACATTAAAAAGAAATGTGGATGGGTGGAATGTAATGATAGCACCATTACTCTGAAGCAGAAATTGCCAGCTAATCTTACAAATGCCTATTTAATCTTCTTAAAGCCAAAATGTAATAACTAATGTGTAGTTCAACATTACCAAAAAATGAAGTGGAACCCTACATACAGTTCGAATACGCCAATAGGTATCTAACTGCCCAAGAGTGTATAACAACAACACAGAGAAATGAATGCCACAGAAGCAGAACAAGAAAAGCACAGTTAGAATACGCCAACAGGTATCTAACTACTGTTAGAAATAGCAACAAAGCAACAAGTATAACATAAATTAGAAAGAACAAGGAAACACTCAAAGTAAGCAAAGAAAAAGTTTGTAGCATAGCAAATGAAGGATTTTTTTAATCCGACAAGGATTTCTTTCTCCCAGACCCAAAGATTTCAAAAACAAACACAGAAACTGAGTACACTGGTTTGTAAACAAAGTATGAGGGTAAAAAAAAGCTAAACTGTCTATTATTCAATGTAATATGTCTTCATAAAATGCAAACACTAACATTTTTTTTTCTTTCATCACAGAAATTAAAAAAGGCTAGGTCAACTGAGTACTCCAGTCAAGTAAAACATATGTGGATTCTGCACAAATTAAACAGTAAGTATAATTAGACTCATTTCATGCATATGTGAATCAATATAGCTAATCTATAGCAGTAATATGGTACAGTGGCTGTAGGCTGGACCTAGCATCTTTAATGTATAACCCACCACCTACCCCCTACGGCCAAGAAACCCACACTGTAGGTCCTACCCACAAACATCGCTACTTATGGAAACCATGGTGCTTCTAATTTCAGTACTTGTAAGGTTAGTTTTGTGTGCATGGTCTTGGGCCATGCAACCAAAAATACTAGAACATGGACACAACCACAGCACCACACCACGCCCATGTTCACTTATAACCTCACTCCCTATCACTTCAGTCTTGGCGCATGACCTTTGGCCATGCTCCCAAGACTATGGGTTCTGGCCAGAAACAGCAAAGCATATCGCAACCATTGTGCCTTCTAATTTCACTACTTATAAAGTTGGTTTTGGGAGCATGGCCTTCGGGCATGCTCCGAAAACGCTACGCCCTCTTCAAAGCTACCTGACCGATGTTTTATAATACAAGTCTACCTATGCCTATTATATGCTGCAGAAGTTGTGGCCAGCGGCTACAGACTTGGGTGTAAGGCCATACAGTTTTGAATGCATGGGTATGCAGTGTATACAATCCCTAGTGGCTTACAACTGCACTGCTTATAACTTTGTTGTAGGGTGCATGGCCTTTCGCCATGCACCAAACACTCTAGGTCCTTGCCACAACTACCACATTTTTGCTTGTAACCACACTTCGGCCATGCTGCCAACTTTCTACACACTCTCCACAATCATTTGACCCATAAGCAATACTGCAATTGTATCAATTTCTGTAATATGCTGCGGTGGTTGTGGCCAGGGCCTAGAGTCTTGAAAGTATGGCCTGCGGCCATGCTCGCAAGACTCTAGGCCCTGGCCACAACCACCACAGCATATAACACCCATGGTCACTTATAAATGAGTGACACACGCATACAATGAAAGATTATCAGCATAGCATGCACTCATTTTCTACCCAGGACTCTAGGCCCTGCCCACACCTACCAGATACATAATGGAGTATCTGGGTGTAATGTATGAATGAGATAGCCTGCACCGCTTGTGGGGAGGGTCTGCACTCTTCCGTGTATGGCCTACAGCCTGCAGCCATGCACCCAAAACTGAACGTCCTGCCCACAGCTACCACACTATGTAAAATCCATGTTGGCTTATAATTTTAGAATTCACAAGTGTGTTCTCAGGTGCATGGCCGAAGGCCATGCACCAAAGACTGCACATCCTCCCCAGAACCACTTGAGTGATGTGCGGTAGTACACGTGCAGTGATACTTGTGGTATGCTTCAGTGGTTCTGGCCAGAGGCTAAACTCCTACCTGTATATTCATAGATATTACAATGTATGGATGTGCAGTAGATTATACCTCCAGTGCTTATAACTTTGATCTTGGGTGCATGGCCTTTGGCCATACACCCAGCACTGTACACACTCCCCATAATCAATACTACAGGTGTATACATGGGTGTGACATGCTGCAGTGGTTGTGGCCAAGGCCTACAGTCTTGGAAGAATGGCCTTCGGCCTACGGCCATGCATCCAAGACTCTAGACCCTGGCCCAACCACCGCAGCATGTCACACCCATGGCGGCGTACTAGGCCCTGGCCACAACCACCGGAGCATATGACACCCATGGTCACTTATAAATGAGTGACACTCGCATACAATAAAAGATTATAAGCATTGCATGCACTCATTTTCTACCCAGGACTCTAGGCCCTGGCCACACCTACCATATACATAATGGAATATGTGGGTGTGATGTATGAATGAGATATCCTGCACTGCTTGTAGGGAGGGTTTTCACTCTTCCTTGTATGGCCTACAGCCTGCAGCCATGCGCCCAAAACTGAACGTCCTTCCCACAACTACCGCACTATTTAAAATCCATGTTGGCTTATAACTTTAGAGTTGACAAGTGTGTTCTCAGGTGCATGGCCTTCGGCCATGCACCAAAGACTGCAGATCCTCCCCACAACCACCTGAGTGATGTGCGGTAGTACATGTGCAGCAATACTTGTGGTATGCTTCAGTGGTTCTGGGCAGAGCCTAAATTCCTACCTGTAGATGCATAGATATTACAATTTATGGATGTGCACTGCCTTATACCTCCAGTGCTTATAACTTTGTTCTTAGGTGCATGGCCTCCGTCCATGCAGCCAAGACTGTACACACTCCCCAGAACCATCTAATCGATAATCAATAGTACAGGTGCATCCAAGACTGTAGACCCTGGCCACAACCATTGCAGCATGCCACACCCATGGCGCAGTACTAATCAATAGCACACCCATAGTAAAAAATAATGTAATAACGACATGTACTCAATTGCAATGTTCGCTAACACCCCGCGTGTCCTTACATGTTCAAGGTACCTCTGCGCAGCACGGACTAAAATAATACCCCTATGAAAACACTCATTTTCTGTACGCACAAACATTCCGAACAAGGCGTGCATAGAGAATACAATGTTAACACCTACCGCCTGAACAAACACATTTTTTCAACCATCGCTTACTGTGTGAAGCACCCCAAGCACTATGACACAGCAAAATAGGTTTTGAAATAGCATGTTGCCGCTGGTCGCCGCTGCGCTGACGGCGGATCCAAGATATGGGGCGCATCCAAACACTCTGACGCACAACACGTCTCACTACAGCCAATCGACAGAGACGTTGCGTGTCTGCGGTCATGGCGGCAGCCCCTTACCCAATCGGTATCTTGTCCGTCGAGCGAACAGGGAAGTGTGACCACGGAGCGAACATAGATATCACTAATTTTTTAAGACCTACTTTTTTGTCGTGTTAAAGAAAAGTACTGCACGGATTGTCACCAAATTTACAAAAGCACGCTTTCAAGATCAAGCCCCTGCCGTAAATTTGGTGAAAATCCGTCCAGCGGTTTGGCCTGTAGCTGTGCGCAAAATTTTTCACCCATTCAGTCTATGGGAAAAAAAGAGGTTTTGGGACCACCTATAACTTTCCCCCCATCGGACCAAACCTCATTCGTCCAGGGGGAGCAGAGTTATAAGCCTCCCAAAAAATAGTCTTCCTATGGAAACAGCAACTTAACCATAACTACCATAACTACACAGCCACTACCGTGGCTGTGTTTTATATATATATATATATATATATATTTCTGAGGCTTGTGGAATCTGCTTAGATCACATGCTGTGCATAGGCCGACATCTAGTGGAAGCTGCGGAGTATTACAGTTTGTTTTTCGAAAATCGAAAATGGGCGTCGACACAGGGCGTGCCAGTAATACTATCCCTAGTGTGACGTCCACTGTACCCATGATCCCTCACGCGTCTAGGATCCCCAGATTGTTTTTTTCCGCCATTCTGGTCGGAAGCACTTCATCGGAGTTCCCTGGCTTTGCCATATTTGCACTCAAAACTAATTCTAATTTGCCCCGTTTTGTCACCCTTACGTCGATCAACATCTCGACGCCGAACCGGGGAGGAGATCAACGTCGAATACCCGACGGATTGGGCCTTGAGGCTTCCGCCTCGGCTCGGGCCTGGGCCGCTGGCCTCGGCCCTACAAGTAGGGAGAGTGGGGGGTGGTACACGACTTCCATCCCCAGCCTGCACCCCAGGAAAAGGGTACATCACTTGGGAGTAAGGAGGGCCCAGTTTCGAAGCCTAGTTCGAAACACAGGCATTCCACCTCCGATCCTCGACGCCAGGCGTCGAAAGATAAGGGAAATGGTAAACACACTTCCACCCACGGGGAAGGGGGTAAGCAGCAACGGAAACAACCCTTGCAATCCTCCACAACAAGAGAACTGACTTCCCCGTCCAAGTCTTCTCAGGGACAGTCCATAGAAAGTTCCAGCAAGGTCACCCCAAGCTCCAAACTCTGGTCATGCGAGGACATTGACAGAGTAATGTCAAGGATGTCTTCCTTGGCAAATTTCTTCGAAAGACACCCTGACCAACTCCTAGCTTTAAACCCTCAGGAATCTTCTCCCTCAGGTTCAAGGGACCCTATCCCTTCAAATAAAAGGCCCCGGGTCGAGACACCATTAAGGGCTTCAGACCCCTTTGAGGTCCAACCCTATTCTTGCCTTTTCCCTACAGGCCAAGGAGACTCTTCCCTTATAGAGGGTCAGGAATTTGAGACGCCAGAAGATCTCGCAGTGTCAGATTATTACGGGGAGGACGAAGACGAGGATGAGCCAGAAAATAGCCCAGATATTTTCAGAATGGACTCACCAGTCGAAAGGGAAGCCCCAGTGTCTGATTCCCCAATAGATAATCAGCCCCTCCTGAATGAACTGCTCTCTCGGGCAGCTAACCACTTCCACATAGACACACAAGGTGTCCAAGAAGAGAGGGACTTCGCGGAGGAACTAATAGGGGAAAGGAAGACAGTAGCCCAGACCATTCCCATCCTGAAATCTATTCAACGCAGAATAGCACCATCCCTTATCAACCCAAACCTGACAAGACCTGTAAACCCGAGAGTAGAGAAGCTGTTTAAAGCAGCCCAGTCGGACCCTCTATATATTAGAGGTCAACTTAAGCCAGACTCTCTAGTCGTAACTAACACCCGCAAGAGAGCTGGAACCCCATTATCTTCCTCTGAGGCTCCCCCCGACAAGGAAAGTAAGAAACTCTATGGTTTTGGTAGAAAAGTAGCTTCCACGGCAGCCTACCAAACCAGAATCGCGAATTCCACCACACTGTTGGCCAGCTACAACTGCCATCAGTGGGAAGAAGTGGCAGCACTAATAGATTCCGTTCCCGAACCCCTTAAGAGCCAGCTATCTCGGATTTGTGCAGAGGGAAGAAACGTCTCAGGCTGCATTTTAAAAGCAACTTTGGACGCCGCAGACAATGCGGGTAGAATTATAGCAGAGGGGACTGTCATCAAAAGACATGCTTGGTTGAGGCAGTCGGGATTCAAAGCAGAAACACAAGCTGCACTCTTAGACAAACCAGTGGAAAGTGATCTCCTGTTTGGAAAGGCAGTCGAGGACGCTCTAAAAAACGCTAAGGAGGAATTCGACACCCTCAAATCCCTTGGCCAGTTAACTACAAAACCACCTAACCAAAGAGGGAACGGCAATTTTCGTCGCCCCCGCGGCCAAAATTCCAATAGAGGAAATAGCTATTCCCACACCCAGGGTACACAGTGGAACACCAACTCACAACTGTCTACCCAGGGGTATGGTAGGGCTAGTAGAAGAGGACGTGGTAGAGGCAGAGGCAGCCCCAGTAAAGGAGGCGGCACGCCTCCACCAAAGCAGTGATGCTCATTTCAGGGTCCCTTCCCATACAACCCCAGTAGGGGGACGAATATCCAGCTTCACCCAGGCATGGGAAGGGATAACATCCGACAGGTGGGTGCTGTCAACGGTATCCAATGGGTACTGTATAGAACTACTGCAACGTCCCCGAAACCATCCTCCAAGACAAAAAGTCCACTCTTTAGAACATCAGAAGATCCTCCTCGAGGAGATCTACAATCTGCTCCAAAAGGACGCGATAGAAATCGTCCCAAGCCACCAGGTAAACAAGGGTATTTATTCAACTTACTTCCTTGTTCCAAAGAAAGACTTAACAATGCGCCCAGTATTGGACTTGCGGCCTGCCAACAAGTATGTCAAGCCCCAAAAGTTTCGTATGACTACACTACAAGAGGTAATCCCCCTCCTAAAAAAGGGGGATTACATGGCAACTTTGGATATGAAAGATGCCTATTTTCATATTTCCATGCTCCCAGCGCACAGAAAGTACCTACGCTTCAAGGTGGACAGCCAACACTATCAGTTCAAAGTGCTGCCCTTCGGGATAGCTTCGGCACCAAGGGTATTCACCAAGGTACTGGCGGTGGCGGCTGCACACCTACGCAGGAAAGCTATCCCAGTATACCCTTATCTGGACGACTGGCTCATAACGGGGGAAACCCCAGTGATTTGCAGGACAAACATTCAAAGGACTATCGACCTCCTTCACGAATTAGGCTTCTCAATCAACGAGAAGAAATCAAGCCTAGTGCCAAGCACCTCCAAACAGTTCCTAGGAGCTATCCTGGATACTCAAAGAGGGTTAACGTTTCCTTCAGAGGAAAGAATTCGGAATATACTACTGCAAATTCCGCAATATCAGGCCGGTCGCCAAATAACGGTACGCAGGGCAATGCGTTTGCTGGGCATGTTGGCTTCATGCATTTACCTGGTCCCCCGCGCGCGACTGCGCATGCGTCCCATGCAGGAATGGTTGGCGAAACAGTGGTCTCAGGCAAGGGGTCAGTGGGACGATCTAGTGGTCGTTTCGCCAACATTGGTACAAAGCCTTCACTGGTGGACAAGAGTAAATCTTGCTCAGGGGAAACCTTTTCACGATCCCGAGGTACAGGCAATAGTCACTACCGATGCATGCCTCACTGGGTGGGGAGCTCACCATCTCCTCCACACAGCCCAAGGTCTCTGGTCTCCCTCAGTAGCCAGGAACCACATCAACCTGCTAGAACTTCTGGCAGTATTCAGAGCACTTCTAGCATTCGAGCCCTACCTGCTCAACCTGGCAGTGCAAATCCGGACGGACAGCACAACAGCCATGTTCTACCTGAACAAGCAAGGAGGGACTCGTTCACCAAATCTGTCCAAGCTTGCCCAGAAAATCTGGATATGGGCACTCAGACGGAACATCTTCCTGTCAGCACAACATGTTCCAGGGGAACTCAATTCCCTAGCGGATGCTTTAAGCAGAGACTCCCTCCCAGAGGAACACGAATGGGTTCTACACAAAGAGGTCGTAGAAGACATCTTCTCTCAGTGGGGTTGCCCCACTATAGACTTATTCGCCACAAGCGAAAACAGACAATGCCCAGGATTTGCATCCAGGTTCCCCCAACCAGACTCCCAGGGGAACGCCCTGTGGATGAACTGGTCAGGGATGTTTGCGTACGCTTTTCCACCAACTCCTCTCATCAGGAAGGTGGTCAACAAGATGAACAGAGAGTTGATGACGCTCGTCCTAATTGCTCCCATGTGGGCAAGACAACCTTGGTTCCCACACTTACGCAGGATGGCGGTGTGCGAACCCATCAGACTTCCAACCTGGTACAACCTTCTGTCCCAGCACCAGGGTCAAACAGTGCATCCTCAACCCAACTCAATGAACCTCGCAGCATGGCTCCTGAGGTCATAGAGTTTGGACATCTCAATCTACCACAAAGATGTATGGACAACCTAAAAGAATCTAGGAAACCAAACACAAGGCACTGCTACTTTGACAAATGGAGGAGATTTGTTATTTGGTGCCAGAATAAACAAATCAACCCAATTGAATGCACTCCTTCCACTATTGTTACATACATGCTCCACCTGCTAGATGCAGGTCTGGTTTTTAACTCACTCAAGGTGCACCTGGCAGCTCTATCAGCCTACACCACCTCCCATAACAAGGTATCGTGGTGGAAAATACCAGTGGTTAAAGCTTTCATGGAAGGAGTAAAGAGACTTCATCCTCCAATTTCCAACCCACCACCAGGATGGGACCTGAACGTGGTGCTATCTAAACTCATGGGCCCGCCCTTCGAGCCCATGCATAAAAGTAGTCTCAAACATCTGACTTATAAAACAGCCTTCTTAGTAGCCATTACTTCTATAAGAAGGGTCAGTGAAATCCAGGCTCTGTCAGTGCAGGATCCCTTCTTTACTGTCCACAAGGACATACTGGTTTTACGCACACACCCTAGGTTCTCACCTAAATTTATCTCTAAATTCCACGTAAACCAGTCCATCGAGCTTCCGGCTTTCTTCCAAAACCCACAAAGCTCGGCTGAGGTGAAACTACACACACTAGATGTGCGTAGGGCGGTCCTCTACTATGTAAACAAGACCAGACCGTTACGAAAAACAGATCAGCTGTTTGTCTCCGTAGCTACAGGCAGAGAGGGGGATCGCGTCTCTAAGGGTGCCATCTCTAAGTGGATTGTTAACTGTATCCAGCTGTGTTACTCACTCGCTGAAAAGACTCTGCCTTTCACGCCTAGGGCCCACTCTACAAGAGGTATTGGGGCCACCCTGGCTTTCATTGCAAATGTACCCCTTGACACCATTTGCAAAGCAGCTACTTGGAGCTCTATTCACACTTTTACTCAGCACTACTGCATTGACACTCATTCCAAGACAGATACACAAGTGGGACAAGCGGTTCTAAGACATTTATTTGCTCATGACCCTTCTCACACCCCACCTCCTTCTTCAGGTACTGCTCGCTAATCTATGCACAGCATGTGATCTAAGCAGATTCCACAAGCCTCAGAAGGGATACATTACTCACCGTAATCGTATTTCTGATGCTTGTATCTGCTTAGATTCACATGCGACCCACCCTTCCTCCCCTCTGAGAGAAGGCGCATGGTTGCTTGTAGTCCTACCTTTCTACCTATCTGCTTGGATTATCTGTACTCACGCTACTCCTCATGCTACCTCATGTCAGGAAAAACACAATCTGGGGATCCTAGACGCGTGAGGGATCATGGGTACAGTGGACGTCACACTAGGGATAGTATTACTGGCACGCCCTGTGTCGACGCCCATTTTCGATTTTCAAAAAACAAACTGTAATACTCCGCAGCTTCCACTAGATGTCGGCCTATGCACAGCATGTGAATCTAAGCAGATACAAGCATCAGAAATACGATTACGGTGAGTAATGTATCCCATATATATATATATATATATATATATATATATATATATATATATATATATATATAAAACCACTTGATGGCATGCACATCTGCAGTACAATAAAGTCCTTTTCTTGTAATATAAGAATCTTCTTTATTATGAGTCCTTTTTCCTCCAGCACGATGCTTCCTTTAGTAACTCGTGTATAGCCGTCTGACAGCTATATATGGGAGCAGGGGGAGGCTGTCTTGTGTGTAACTTTTCAGTAATACAAGCAATTTGCTACCACAATCTGGCTATTTCACAGCCAGATAATATCTTCATGGGTATTTTCTTTATCACAAATTTGTGCCCTGATGATGGACTACCAGCCGAAATACATTGGCCCTGATTGTGTCTGCCTCATATGATCTGGAAGAAAATAAAGATTTAGATTTCCAGAGAAGGACTTTATTGTACTGTTTATTTACATGCTGCCAGCACTGTGGCAGGTTCCCATCGTAGTTTATCTATGAAATAGTTGTTCAGGTATTTCTGTTGATTCTTGATCAGCAGAATATCATATGACAATTGTTTTCTTTTACCCTTTTGAAAACACTTTTAACCTCATTACGAGTTGGGCGGTATTCCGGTAGTAAATCTGCCAGAATACCGCCCAATGGATTTACTGCTACTGCCACTTGGTCTGGCGGATTTATCGCCAGATTACAAGTGGTGGCAGTGCTGTTAGTCCCCATAGAGTCTACAGGACTGCATGTGGGATTTTTGCGGAATTACAGCTGCTGTAATTCTGCTGGTTTTTCGGCAGAAAGTAGGAGGATTTACCTTCAGCATGATGCTGGAAGTAAATCACCCACTCTAGGGCCAAAGTCGCAGTATGGTGGTGCTGGCAAAGTGGCATTAATTCCGTTACTGCCACTTTTTACCTGCATCGCCATACTCTTTTTCATTCCCATATGCTGCCACTACAGTAACTCGCACCATGTTGAATCACAAAATAGTGACATCATTTGAAATGCAGGCTTATAAAAATGCTATTTTGGTGTATAAAGTACTGGTTTTAAAATAACATGTTACCATTTCAAGTCCATCCATTTCGAATTTGGTCATTTATTTTGTGATTCACCATGCTGAGTTAGATGTGTTGGTACCATTGGATAGCATAGCATTTGGTATAATAGATACGGGAGACTTTGCATCTATGGGATTAAACAGTAACACTCCTACTACCTGGTTTCATTAAAGATACACAACAAGAAAGGATTTACTGAGTGTCGGAGTCAAATATCCAAGTCTGCCTGTCCCCAAATGTACACTCAGTTATACAAAAGAGAGCAGTAATTTATAAACAGTTGTATTAATAAGACCCTTAACCGCTGAGGGTTTTCCCTCCCAGTGCTGAGCCCTTTTTTGGTGATTTTGGTATGTCGCCATTCAATCCCCTGTAACATTTTTGTTACATGTGATATCTGGGCCAAATTCAGCCCCTTTTCTACCCACATGTATGCAGTCTTAACACCTCCAAGGAATCATGGGGGTGAGAGAAAATAACAAATAAAAACAATAAAATTATATACAAAGAAGCCTGTGGTTTTTTCCTTGTAAGAGCTAGGAACAAATGGTTTGCTGTGCTAAATTTGTCATTTCCAGACTTTCAAGAACAGGTTGAGTGGAAACAAAAAATACATATTTTTATAAGGTTTCGCCGGCCCTCACAAAGGCCACACTAAGGCCTGTTGGGTGCCCGTGCCTCCGCACTCCACATCTTCTGCCCAGGGAAGAGGGCAGGAGCCCTCTCCCCCGCCCCGAAGCAGCCAGCAGCACAGACGAGGCCCACAGAGACCGCCTGACTAGGTCTGAGAGGCCTGCCTGACCTCTCCATGCCGGGCGCAGCGCGGCGCCAAAACGAGGCTGAGACCGCCTCTTAGCTCGAACGAGCATCCGCCGGCAGGCGGATTCGCCGGCCCTCACAAAGGCCACACTAAGGCCTGTTGGGTGCCCGTGCCTCCGCACTCCACATCTTCTGCCCAGGGAAGAGGGCAGGAGCCCTCTCCCCCGCCCCGAAGCAGCCAGCAGCACAGACGAGGCCCACAGAGACCGCCTGACTAGGTCTGAGAGGCCTGCCTGACCTCTCCATGCCGGGCGCAGCGCGGCGCCAAAACGAGGCTGAGACCGCCTCTTAGCTCGAACGAGCATCCGCCGGCAGGCGGATTCGCCGGCCCTCACAAAGGCCACACTAAGGCCTGTTGGGTGCCTAAGGAGCCAGGGACCACCAGGAACTCTGCCCCTACCACTCCAGAGCCACCATGAGCAGGAGCTCCTTCCATCTACTGCTGGAGCAGTAGCCAGCCCTGCCTGACACCAGGTATGTCACGAGTCCCTAGCCGCAGCACGAGCGTGCGTCTTGAAGGCAACACGCGGCGGATTATTTAATAATATCCGCGCCGCTCAAGCGTGTGGCCTTCTCCAGCCAGGATCTGCCCCATTATTGCACTCAGAGTGCATCCAGCCACCAATTGAAGCCCCTAGGTCCACACCATTTAAAGATGGCTGACCGTCGCATCTTCAGCCCTCCACCCGGCCCCGCAACCCTGCAAACATTGTGATTGGCCCCTCTCCTCTACTGGGAGCCTACCACAAGCCAGCAGGCTTCGAACCGGCCCACCTCGAAGGCACTGTACACGGTGCCTATCTCTAGCCTGTATACGCCATCGAGCATAGGGCTAGATCCCCTGCCCATCTCCTCTGGGGCAAGCATACTGCCCCTTACAGCAACCTTTTTTCCACTGCTCCAGCCAGCAACCTGAACTGCTTCAAGCCTTCACTGAACCCTGTTTTTGCTGTACGGTCTAACACAAACTACTTTCACATTGTGTTGTGCCTTATGGTCGCTTAGAGACCACTGTGACATTGTGTTGTGCCTTATGGTCGCTTAGAGACCACTGTGACATTGTGTTGTGCCTTATGGTCGCTTAGAGACCACTGTGACATTGTGTTGTGCCTTAGGGTCGCTTAGAGACCACTGTGACATAGTGTTATGCCTTAAGGTCGCTTAGAGACCACTGTGACATTGTGTTGTGCCTTAGGGTCGCTTAGAGACCACTGTGACATTGTGTTGTGCCTTAGGGTCGCTTAGAGACCACTGTGACATAGTGTTATGCCTTAAGGTCGCTTAGAGACCACTGTGACATTGTGTTGTGCCTTAGGGTCGCTTAGAGACCACTGTGACATAGTGTTATGCCTTAGGGTCGCTTAGAGACCACTGTGACATTGTGTTGTGCCTTATGGTCGCTTAGAGACCACTGTGACATTGTGTAGTGCCTCATGGTCGCTTAGAGTACACTGTGTATTAGCACTGTGTATTAGAACTGTGTATTAGCACTGTGTACTAGCATTTCTCTGATTCTCTGCGTTAGTACCCTCACTGCAGCACCATTGTGCACTTACATTGCGTACTAGCTTCTCTCTGATGATTTTGTGCGCCAGTTCCCTCTAAATTCAGATATGATAACCTGGACCTTCCTCATTATGTTCCCATTCTGCCTGGTCCCCCATGACACCCCTTGTACAGGGCCACACTTTCGCTTACACCCCAATGGCCTCAGCAGACTAGCCTGCCCCAGACATTATCCCATACCCTGCCCCACCCCCTTCCTACCCAACATCAACCCCTTCCAGCCTACCTCCTCCATCGACTCTCATCGCACAGCAGACACCTCCAGCCCCCAAGAAGCATCACAAACTACTCCCATCGGCCAATCCACTATCACGAACCTCACTACCAGCAAATCCTATCCCTGCTCAGGCTTATCGAGACTCACCCGACTCAGATCCAGAACACACACACCCGTATCCTTCCTCAATCTAGGCAACAAACAAAATATAACCTTAACCAAATCTGCCCCTTCCTGCACACGCCCTACACTTCCGTCAGACCAGATATCACACGGCCTGAACGCACCCTCCCCCCGCACCCACATCAAAAAATCATGCATCACCACCGAAACCATCAAAGGTGCACTCATCAATGCGAGATCTGTAGTCGCCCATGCCCTAGACATAGCCGACATTATTTCCTTCAATGATCTCGACTTCATAGCTATTACAGAGACCTGGCTCCACCCAGCGTCTGGCCCCTCTCTATCACTTGCTATACCCAATGACTATACCATCTACCGTGCAGACAGACAAACAGCTAAAGGTGGTGGAGTAGCCATTATTGCAAAAAGCTCCATCAACATAAGACACATACAAAACCAATCACTGCCATCAGCGGAACTACTCACCCTCAAACTATACACAACGCACACAAGCACTATCACCATCCACCTCATTTACAGACCGCCAGGCCCTAGACTATCCTTTAATGACGACATAGCCCTTTTACTCTCTGACAATATCAAACCTAACTCTCGACTACTCATCCTAGGAGACTTTAATCTAGGTCTCAATGATGAGAAAGATGACAAAGCTCACACTGTCGCCAACACAATTTCAGAATTAGGACTCGCCCACCATATCACACAACCCACACACAACAAAGGCCGCATCCTTGACTGGATAGCTGACCTCAACTGCAACACTACCATCCTTTCCAACACTCCATGCGCTTGGAATGATCACCACCTTATTACCTTCACCATCAACAAAGGCACTCAAACACCAGGGCCTTCCTCCAATGCCCCACCCACACTCACAAGAAACAACAAAAATATCACACTAGAGAAACTCCTCCCGTTACTCCAACCCATCATCGACTTCTCACCCACCATGACCAACCCTACTGAACTAGTAGAGTTATACAACACAACTATCCTCAAGGCCATAAACACCATAGCACCACTCAAGCTTCGGAAAGCCAAACCACGAGCACACCTCAATTCTTGGTTCACCCCCAAACTAAAAACACTCCGCAAATCCAAAAGACAAGCTGAATTAGCATGGAAACAGTCACCATCCACTATTAATAAGACATCTTACGCACTGGCATCGAACATCTATAAATCAGCCATCATCCAGTCTAAAAAAAACATGTACAATGAAAGAATCAGCAACGCCAAATCTAATACCAAAGAGCTATTCAATATCCTGAGAGAACTCGAATCACCCTCCCCCACTCCAGACACTTGTAACAAAGACATCCACTGGTGCACGAGCATCCAGGAAGCACTCCTAGGCAAAATTGCCACACTACAAGCCAAAATCCTGACAAAGAAAGAAAGCCTCACCCTCACTGATAACATCACCCCCTCTACACACACCCACACCACCCCCCAAAATGATGACAATAACCTCTTTGAGTTTTCCACCATAACCATCAAAGAGGTTGAAGAAATAATCTACTCTCTTAAACCGTCCAAATGCCAAGGCGATACCTGCCCAGCCCCAGTCATTAAAGATGCAGCCAAACAACTTGCTCCCTTCATCACTTCCCTCATCAACTCATCTTTCACCTCCAACATAGTGCCCAACAACCTCAAGGACTCCTGGGTTCTTCCTTTACTTAAGAAGCCCACCCTTGACCCTAATGTCCCCACCAACTACAGACCCATTACGACCGTACCCTTCCTACTAAAAATCCTCGACAGAGCTGCCTATCTTCAGATACAGAACCACCTTGAGAAAAATAACTTACTAGGACTCAGACAATCAGGATTCCGCCCCAAACACGGCACTGAGACCGCCCTGATTGACCTTAAGATACAGATGGACAACATTAAAGACAATGGTAAACTAGCCATCCTTCTCCTTCTTGACTTATCGGCCGCCTTCGACCTGGTCAACCACGACATCCTCTGCAAACATCTATCCTCAGCAGCCAAATTTTCAGATAACGCCAACGCATGGATCCATTCCTTCCTTAACAACAGATCCATGAGAGTCTACGCACCCGCAGCCTCTGCCATCCCAGCCCCAGTCACTTGCGGTGTCCCCCAGGGCTCCTGCGTCTCCCCCACTCTATATAATGTGTTCACGAAACCCCTCTTTGACATATTGGACCGCTTGGGTGTCATCTACACCAACTACGCAGATGACACCCAAATACTGATCCCTTTAACAGGCGACTACTCCACCGACCTCACTGCTCTCAACAACATTTATTCCATTATCCAAGAATGGATGGCCAAGCATGGCCTATGCCTCAATGACGACAAGACCGAACTTCTTCTCCTAGGTTCCCAACCCAGACTTAATAAACTCGACAAACTCTATCAAGCATTCACTATAGACGGCAATAACATCATCGTCTCTAACAGCGTCAAAACCCTAGGAATCTACCTCGACTCCTCCCTCACACTGACAAGACAGATCAATTCCATATCATCAGCCACTGCTTACACCTGTAAACTCATCAATGCCAGCAGACCTTACCTCTCACCATCCAACTGCATCACCTTAGCCAGAGTGCTAGTCCTTTCCAAAGTTGACTACTGCAATGCGTTATACTTGGGAACCAGTCAGAAAAACATCAACAAACTACAAGTCATACAAAACAACGCCTTGCGAGCAGCCCTGAACATACCCAAACATGAACACATTTCGGACGCCAGACGCACCTGCCATTGGCTATCCATACCACAAAGAATTGAATATAAAACCATCTCACTCACACACAAATGCCTAGCTAACCAAGCACCCAGATACCTATCCGACAATCTCAATCACCACACCCCAGCGCGCCCTACCAGATCAGCTCAAACACATTGCTTAAATATCCCAAGATTTAAGCTCCAAAAAGCAGGTGGCTCCAGCTTCCCCGTGCTTGCCTCCAAACTTTGGAATTCACTTCCACTCGAGCTGAGATCAGAACCTTCCTTTCACAGATTTAGACACAACACCAAAATTTGGCTTCTATCCAAAGAAACGTAAACTGCCTAGCCCTACCTTACTAGCATGCACCAAGACTGTAAATTTGTAAATATGTAATCGGTTTGTACATTTCTGTTGTATTATTCTTGTTGTATTCATCGCAAGCGCCTGGATGCCCTAGGGCCAGGCGGCGCTATACAAATAATAAACTAAACTAAACTAAATCAGTTTTGTGAGAGGTAGGCGATTTTTCCGTTTTTTCCCAATAGGAGATGCGTGGACGGAATGGAAGAGGAAGGTAGGAAAGCTGAGTGGGAAGACAGAAAATAACAAGGGGGGTCCTGGGAGCCCCTCTGCCAGACATTAGTCCTGGTTACGATGGCCTTACCCAGAGTCTTTAGGTCACTATCTTTCACAGAGGATAAAGAGTACCTCCTCTGAACAAGAGTACCAACAGCAACCCCAGACAAATGTCTGGCAGAGAGACTCCCAGGACCCCCTCTGTTTTTTGCATATTTAAGTAACTTTGTGTCACACCCTAAATTACTAGGGGAATCCAGACGTGGACCCCTTTTTCACTATTCTTAGAGAGGCACAGCTCCACCATGATGAGGTCCATGTTAGGCAGAAACCTGTGCAGTTCCCTCTGGGACCACTGCAAAAGATTTAGGACTACAGGTGTTTGGCAGTAAACCCACTTGGTAGCAGTCTGTACCACACAGATTCACTTGGTAGCTGTGGCTGAGCAGTCAGACTTCCCTCAAGAAGAGTTAGGCAGTATACAGAGTATTCACAATAGGTCAAAAGCACACAATAGAACAAGTAAACACTGACCAGGGCTTGGTGTAAAAGAGATATAATTATTTATTTAAAACCACATCTAGAAAAACACACAGGCACTAATAGTAAGCAATTCAAAAACACGGTCACTAAAAGATATACGCTCACTTAAAAGAATATTAGACAAGTCTTAAGTAAAGCTCCACTTATTTTCAGACAGCGGTGAGCGCTTAACGTAGATGGCACTCTAATAGTTTGTTTTAAAAAGGGAGAGAAAAGCAGAGAAACAGATCCCAACACTTTTACAAGAACGTAACAAGAGAGGAAGGCAAAGTAAAACCGTGAATTCAGAGTCAGTAGGCCGGATCCACTTTAAGGGGATCGAAATGAAATGTGTCCAAGGTCACACGGTTGCAGTGCACAAAAGTCTTGTAATGATTCGAAAAGGAGCTGGACCAAAGAAAGGGACCAGTTAGAGGGTCAAGGTGGCCAGCCCAGTCCAGAAGGTTAAGTAGTTATTATTACCTTGTTGCAATCTTTAGAAAGGGAGGCCTGGCGGACACGGTACCTTAAAGTGGTGAGAACGCTCCAGCGGGGCAGTTGTTCCTGGCAGCGGACGCAAGTCGGTGCTTCGTCCGGGGGAAGAGAGGATCTCGTCGTGGAGGAAGACAGGAGTCCGTTGCACTGCCAGGGAAGAAACCAGCCGCAGAGTTTCTCAGGTACAAGGAGCGGTCCGGCAGTTCAGTGGTGAGTGGCTATCCGGCTGCCGGGGTGCTTGGCACGGGCAGTTCGACCACAAACCGGGCTGGGGTGCGAAGAAAGAAAGGTAAACTGGTTGTGCCCACCAGTCAGGGGAAGAAGCCTCTCCAGCCGGGAGATCTTCTCTGTCGTCGGGAAGTGGTGAGTCGGTTCCTCACGGCTCCACCGGTGGTGTCGTCGTGGTAGGTCGGCTCAGCTTCTCCCTCGTCGGATTCCTAGGTCCTGCGGCGACTTCTGAAGTTCCAGTCCCCAAAGCCCTGCTTTTATGCAGCATGCCCCCATTCACTCAGCCTAGCTGTCACTCAAACATGCTAAGTGGTGAGCCGGCCTGGGACATCACCCCACACGACCATCCTGGAGCTCTGGCTGGGCTACGTTACAGAATTTCCCTCCGGGAATGCATGGGGACCCTGCCAGGGCTCCCTGGGACTGCCGTTGGGCTTGGGGACGTTCAACCCACTTTGAAGTCAGCCTCCCAAGGCCAGGGATATGACTGCCCGCCACCCTTGAGCTCTGGTTGGGTTGTGTTACAGCTTTTCCCTCTGGGAAAGGCCAATGACCCTGCAGAGGCTCCCTGGAACCACAGCTGGACTTGTGGACAGCCATCTCACATGAGGGACAGCCGCCCAAGGCCAGGGACATCACCCCAACCACCCTGGAGCTCTGGCTGGGTTGCATTACACAATTTCCCTCCGGGAATGGATGGGGACCCTGCCGGGGCTCCCTGGGACTACCGCTGTGCTTAGAGAAGGTAGACCCAAATGGTGTTCTGGCTGGGCTGCGTTACAGCCTTTCCCCCTAGAGAGATATTGACAGACTGCCAGGGCTCCCTGGTGGGGAAAAGCTGTAACACAGGCCAGCCAGAGCTCCAAGATGGTCAGAGGTGATGATTCCGGCCTTGGGCCTTGGTCTCCTGTGTGGTTTGACCATCCCCAAACACAGCAGCAGTCCCAGGGACCCCCGCCAGGGTCCCCGACTTTTCCCGGATGGAGAAGCGGTAACGCAGGCCAGCCAGAGCTCCAGGCTGGGCTTGGGGACAGTTGACTCACATGGAAGACAGGTGCAAAAGGCCTGGGATGGTTTATAGTCATAATGTCGAAAAAAAAATGTCGACAAACAAAAATGTCGAAAAAAAAATGTCGACAAACAATAATGTCGACATCCTATAAATATAATGTAGAGTCATTTTTTAGAAAAAAAAATGTCGAAAAAAAAATGTCAATTAGAACTATCAACACCTCACCCAACACCCCCCTGCCACCACCCTCTCACCCCTCATACTCAACACATTCTAATTATATATTTATTTTTTCACTAAATAATTAAACAAAAAGAGTATCATTTACTATGGGGGGTCCCCCCCAACCCCCCCCTCACCCAACACCCCCCTGCCACCCCCCCACACCCCCCCACCACCCTCTCACCCCTCATTCTCAACACATAGTAATTATATATTTATTTATTTATTTATTCAATAATTAAATAAATAAAAATAGTATCATTTACTATGGGGGTGTCCCCCCCAACCCCCCTCACCCAACACCCCCTGCCACCCCCAAACCCCGCACCACCCTCTCACCCCTCATACTCAACACATTTTAGTTATATATTTATTTATTTATCTATTTATACAATAAATAGAAAATTTCGAAAAAATATCGAAAAAATGTCGACATTATTGTTTGTCGACATTATTTTTTTCGACATTTATTTTTCGAAATTTTGACTGTCGACATTTTTACTGTCGACATTATGACTGCCCACCGCCTGGGATATCACCTCAGACCATCCTACAACTCTGGCTGGCCAGCTTACAGCTTCTCAATGTGGGAAAGGATGGGGACACTGCCGGGCCTCCCTGGAACCTCCGCTAGGCATGGGGATGTTCAACCCAAATGAGGGACAGCCGCCCAAGGCCGGGGACATACCCTCCTCCCCCCGGACTATCTTGGAGCGCTGGCTGGTCTCCGTTACAGCTTCTCCCTTCCCGGAAAGGTCGGGTATCCTGTCGGTGCTCCCTGGGAGTGCTTCTGTGCTTAGAGATGGTCGATCCACATGGGAGACAGCCGCCCAAGGCTAGGGACATCACCCCCGACCATCTTGGTGCTCTGGGTGGCCTGTGTTACAGCTTTTCCCCACCAGGGAGCCCCTGCAGTGACCAATAGCCATCCAATGTGTGGGTGTCTGATTTCTGTATGTGTGACACAATGAATGAGACAGCCCTGCCTGAAACTGACATGAATGCAGTGTGGTATGCTGAAAGGCTGGGTGCTTGCCCCAATCCACATTCCTTGCTATGGGTGTCTGGATGGAAGTGAATAGTCTGAATGCCTGTGAGCCTGATTGGCTGCCTGCCTGCATGAATGCCTTTCTGTGTGATTGGCTGACTGAGCCTGGCTCAGCCAGAGTGAATGAGGGACAGATGTGTATATCTCACTTCCCAATGTGTTCAGAAGCTGAAACTTTAAGCTGCTTATCAAAGCCCAGCTGTAAGAAGAAGAATTGTTGCTGCTTTCCTTCAACGAAATCTAAAAGCTGTCGAGTCTGTCGAGGACTGAGCCGAGAGAGGACATGACTAGGAAACCTCTCCCCGAACTAAGAGTGAACATTTTGCAAAAACTGATCTTCATCGAGGTACCCTGGAAGCCAGTCTCAAAAGGCTGTCGACCGGAGAAGGGGTCCACAGAGAATCTTGAAGTGAAGTACCAGGACATCAAGGCCATCGAAGTCCATTGCCGTCGACTGGGGTTCGGAGGATTTCCGTAACTGCTGGAAGCCAGTCGAGTCGTGCTGCCCAGAAGTGGGGACAGCTTGATGCCATGCTGCTCGACGACCGGAGCTGCAACGCTCCACTTTTGCCAAGAACATTTGAACGTCCTGTAATTACAATTACAATTTACAATATAAAATTACAACGAAGGCCTACCTTGCCATCACGTCGACCACTTTGTCCTGCCTGAGAAGTCGAGGTCGTCAGGGTGCCCAGGTTGGGGGAGGGGGGGTCCTCACTCAGAATTGTGTCTTAGTAGCAAAAGAAGTATTCTGCCAATGTGTAACCTAACTTGCCTTCCTTCCTATTATCTATGTTGATACACCTTACTGCATGATTTTTATGCTACTTTAAAACTATCAGCAGTTGATGCATTTTGAAGGAATCAATAGCTAAGTGTGCTACCACATAGACATTGTATATATTTGCCATATTAGACTTGCCAGAGTACAAAGTGTGTTATTAATTGATGGATATATCTTGAACCTTATTTTTATATAAGGAACTGTGTTAGCACATAACATAGTGTGTGGACATTCCTTTGTGGGGGCTTGGGAACTGCACTGTACTTTAGAACCAGCTCGCATTACCTGCTGAGAGCTTAAGCCTTGGTTGCTCGTCCATTGCTACCACAATGGAGAACCTTGGCTGGGGTGCTCTGTGCTTCTACTCTGCCATATAGAAGGCAGGAGTACAGATACCCCCCTCCAATCTTTACACTGGTGGCATTGGTGGGATGCTAATGTTTTAAGACTCAGTGTGTAACCTCGCCACCTACAAAATAATCCACACTTGTTAATTTGAGGTTTTGTTGTGTATACTAGAACAACTGCATTACAAGCAATGGAATCTATGGCACGTGGCGAATTGACCCGAATGAGGTTACAGGCTCTCCAGAGTCCTTGTGAAACCAGGGAGTTAGACTTTGAAGATAAGTCTAGAGCTGAGCTGCCCTGGTGGACTACCAGACTGATTGTGATGCTCTTTATGAAGGGGCGGAGGGGTGGAACCACTGAAGGCCCCTACCCATGGGGTTATTTGTCAGAACTCTCCTTCAATGGGAACCAGTGTCGAGTAGTTGAACTCGTAGTGTAGTAGAAGAGTTCTTCCTACTAATGTACCCCTCTGGATATAAGAAGAAACGTACAGATGAGTCAATTAATCAAAAGATTGGACACAAAACGATACACCGATGGCTGCAAGGAAACACAAGAAACTAGTGTTACTTGAACAACAGTTAATCAACTGAACCAATGCAATAAACCAATAATGCGAAAGCTGACCTGTGCCAGTAACACAGTAGAGGATGACTGCAGGGTCAGCGTAGCAGGAGGCACAGTGTAGGAATTCAAGAGGTAGGGAGTTCTGTAATGATATACCAAGGGTTTATTAGTAAATGGTATAGGCCGGGACAATGAAAGGCTCAAGGTCCTAGATGGCTTACTGTGTTACTGTGCTTGATAGTTCAAGAGCGAAGGATCAGGGCGCCTCTGTGCAAGAAGTTAATCCGTAGGTTGACTGTCCTGAAGGCACGAGGAAATGTAGTAGACGTCCGTAGTTCCGCTGGAATAACCTAACCCGACGGCACTAGGATGCCTAACAATATCCGAGTACACTTAAGGCAGTCTCTAATCCGTGTACTGCTAACGTGCAAGGTTGAAGCAAGTCCACGTAGACAAGAGAGTCAATTGAATGCGGGCAGGTTCCAGAATGTAGCAAGAAGAACAGGGCATTCTGTGTAGCAGCCCGAGTCTGAGTGGAACCAGGTGGCAAGGTACAAGGCGGTGAATCAAAGAAGTCTGTGAAGCAGTCCGAGTCAGTATGGGACCAAGCGGCAAGGTACAAAGTGGTCGACGAAAGCAATCCGTGGAGCAAGCAGGGTCGTTAAGGAATCAGCAATCAGGCCACGGGACGAGACAAGGCAAGGTCCGAGCAGTAGAAACAAGGTCGGCAATAGTAAACAGTAGAAATCACAGGAACGCAGAAACAAGCTCACTGTATGTAATTCAGAAGCACCAATTAGTGAGCAGGCTGGGTTTAAGTCTGCAATGTCACATGACCACGTAGTCCGTTGTATTCTGCACGGGAGACGGTCACCTACGCATGTGTAAGGGGCGCCAACGTTTCCATGGCAACTTCCAACCAGCATGAAATGGAGCTCTATGTCCACACACTGATTTCTTATGAATGCAGGAATGTGTGCCTCGGGACTTTGGATGATACGAGAAGCTTGGTGTAACCCAGACAGGAAGGGTTGGTTTCATCGTGACTGTGGCGGCCTTGCACTTTGCCCTATTACATGTTAGGGAACCGTTCCTTGGTGGAATCCTGACATTATTACTCAGTCTGTTTCTGGGATTGTCACCTCTCCTGCTGCCTCTATTTCTAAACCCTGCACTGCTCTTCAGGGGTAGGCCCTGAAGATTTAACTTTTAAAATTAGAGCTACAAAGGGAACAGTTAGCCTTTCAATATAAAAAGTTGGAGCCAGAAGCAGAGTTGAAGAAAGAGTAGCACTCAAAGATAGAGACACTGAACATCAAAGCCTCCAGCTAGAGAAAGCTTAAGTAGAGACTTCAGCTAAACCATTTGGGGGTGGCAGGTCTCATGCCACTAAATGTATGAAAGATTTGGTGAATGTGTATATGGAGAGTTCAGACATTCTCCAATGGTTGGAAGCATTTGAGATGGCTTGTGAAATCAATGATGCTAACCAACAGCATTGGGCTAAGTGATTGTTAAGTAGAGTGCCTCAGACTGGTTATGACTGTATTTTGAAACTGAGTTTGGAAGAAAGGGGTCAGCATGAGTGCATGGGAACTGCTTTGATTGTCAAGGCTGGCAAGATACCTACTCTATACCTTAAAAGCTTAAGGGAATATAAAAAGAGAGAGAATGTGTGTTGGGTTGACTGGGAGAGTGCTGCACATATGAATATGATTGGGTGTATTGATGAATACAAGGTGAAACCGTTGGTTGAATTGTCCCACCTTTTGTTTTTTGAGCATTTTTCTGAAGCCTGTTCACCCGAGCTGCGTCAATACATTGCTGATAAGAACATTTTCATTTCCTTTAAGCTGGCAAGGCTGGCTGACAAGTGGGTCTCCCACCAGTTGAGCCCTAAGGAACCGAGTTGGAACAACAGGGACAAAGAGAAACAACCTCTTAGAATGCTGAGGAGTCCCATAAGCAATCACAGTCGAGTAAACCTAAACCTCCCTCTCCTAAGAACCAAAAATCTAGTGGGGATAAGTCTCCAGGGGGTGGGAGCAACAGTAGCAGTTATTCTGCTGTAAAGCATGCTCCCAGTGGACTCAGTACTGTACCTCGCATGCCTATCTCTAGCCTGTATACGCCATCGAGCATAGGGCTAGATCCCCTGCCCATCTCCTCTGGGGCAAGCATACTGCCCCTTACAGCAACCTTTTTTCCACTGCTCCAGCCAGCAACCTGAACTGCTTCAAGCCTTCACTGAACCCTGTTTTTGCTGTACGGTCTAACACAAACTACTTTCACATTGTGTTGTGCCTTATGGTCGCTTAGAGACCACTGTGACATTGTGTTGTGCCTTATGGTCGCTTAGAGACCACTGTGACATTGTGTTGTGCCTTATGGTCGCTTAGAGACCACTGTGACATTGTGTTGTGCCTTAGGGTCGCTTAGAGACCACTGTGACATAGTGTTATGCCTTAAGGTCGCTTAGAGACCACTGTGACATTGTGTTGTGCCTTAGGGTCGCTTAGAGACCACTGTGACATTGTGTTGTGCCTTAGGGTCGCTTAGAGACCACTGTGACATAGTGTTATGCCTTAAGGTCGCTTAGAGACCACTGTGACATTGTGTTGTGCCTTAGGGTCGCTTAGAGACCACTGTGACATAGTGTTATGCCTTAGGGTCGCTTAGAGACCACTGTGACATTGTGTTGTGCCTTATGGTCGCTTAGAGACCACTGTGACATTGTGTAGTGCCTCATGGTCGCTTAGAGTACACTGTGTATTAGCACTGTGTATTAGAACTGTGTATTAGCACTGTGTACTAGCATTTCTCTGATTCTCTGCGTTAGTACCCTCACTGCAGCACCATTGTGCACTTACATTGCGTACTAGCTTCTCTCTGATGATTTTGTGCGCCAGTTCCCTCTAAATTCAGATATGATAACCTGGACCTTCCTCATTATGTTCCCATTCTGCCTGGTCCCCCATGACACCCCTTGTACAGGGCCACACTTTCGCTTACACCCCAATGGCCTCAGCAGACTAGCCTGCCCCAGACATTATCCCATACCCTGCCCCACCCCCTTCCTACCCAACATCAACCCCTTCCAGCCTACCTCCTCCATCGACTCTCATCGCACAGCAGACACCTCCAGCCCCCAAGAAGCATCACAAACTACTCCCATCGGCCAATCCACTATCACGAACCTCACTACCAGCAAATCCTATCCCTGCTCAGGCTTATCGAGACTCACCCGACTCAGATCCAGAACACACACACCCGTATCCTTCCTCAATCTAGGCAACAAACAAAATATAACCTTAACCAAATCTGCCCCTTCCTGCACACGCCCTACACTTCCGTCAGACCAGATATCACACGGCCTGAACGCACCCTCCCCCCGCACCCACATCAAAAAATCATGCATCACCACCGAAACCATCAAAGGTGCACTCATCAATGCGAGATCTGTAGTCGCCCATGCCCTAGACATAGCCGACATTATTTCCTTCAATGATCTCGACTTCATAGCTATTACAGAGACCTGGCTCCACCCAGCGTCTGGCCCCTCTCTATCACTTGCTATACCCAATGACTATACCATCTACCGTGCAGACAGACAAACAGCTAAAGGTGGTGGAGTAGCCATTATTGCAAAAAGCTCCATCAACATAAGACACATACAAAACCAATCACTGCCATCAGCGGAACTACTCACCCTCAAACTATACACAACGCACACAAGCACTATCACCATCCACCTCATTTACAGACCGCCAGGCCCTATACTATCCTTTAATGACGACATAGCCCTTTTACTCTCTGACAATATCAAACCTAACTCTCGACTACTCATCCTAGGAGACTTTAATCTAGGTCTCAATGATGAGAAAGATGACAAAGCTCACACTGTCGCCAACACAATTTCAGAATTAGGACTCGCCCACCATATCACACAACCCACACACAACAAAGGCCGCATCCTTGACTGGATAGCTGACCTCAACTGCAACACTACCATCCTTTCCAACACTCCATGCGCTTGGAATGATCACCACCTTATTACCTTCACCATCAACAAAGGCACTCAAACACCAGGGCCTTCCTCCAATGCCCCACCCACACTCACAAGAAACAACAAAAATATCACACTAGAGAAACTCCTCCCGTTACTCCAACCCATCATCGACTTCTCACCCACCATGACCAACCCTACTGAACTAGTAGAGTTATACAACACAACTATCCTCAAGGCCATAAACACCATAGCACCACTCAAGCTTCGGAAAGCCAAACCACGAGCACACCTCAATTCTTGGTTCACCCCCAAACTAAAAACACTCCGCAAATCCAAAAGACAAGCTGAATTAGCATGGAAACAGTCACCATCCACTATTAATAAGACATCTTACGCACTGGCATCGAACATCTATAAATCAGCCATCATCCAGTCTAAAAAAAACATGTACAATGAAAGAATCAGCAACGCCAAATCTAATACCAAAGAGCTATTCAATATCCTGAGAGAACTCGAATCACCCTCCCCCACTCCAGACACTTGTAACAAAGACATCCACTGGTGCACGAGCATCCAGGAAGCACTCCTAGGCAAAATTGCCACACTACAAGCCAAAATCCTGACAAAGAAAGAAAGCCTCACCCTCACTGATAACATCACCCCCTCTACACACACCCACACCACCCCCCAAAATGATGACAATAACCTCTTTGAGTTTTCCACCATAACCATCAAAGAGGTTGAAGAAATAATCTACTCTCTTAAACCGTCCAAATGCCAAGGCGATACCTGCCCAGCCCCAGTCATTAAAGATGCAGCCAAACAACTTGCTCCCTTCATCACTTCCCTCATCAACTCATCTTTCACCTCCAACATAGTGCCCAACAACCTCAAGGACTCCTGGGTTCTTCCTTTACTTAAGAAGCCCACCCTTGACCCTAATGTCCCCACCAACTACAGACCCATTACGACCGTACCCTTCCTACTAAAAATCCTCGACAGAGCTGCCTATCTTCAGATACAGAACCACCTTGAGAAAAATAACTTACTAGGACTCAGACAATCAGGATTCCGCCCCAAACACGGCACTGAGACCGCCCTGATTGACCTTAAGATACAGATGGACAACATTAAAGACAATGGTAAACTAGCCATCCTTCTCCTTCTTGACTTATCGGCCGCCTTCGACCTGGTCAACCACGACATCCTCTGCAAACATCTATCCTCAGCAGCCAAATTTTCAGATAACGCCAACGCATGGATCCATTCCTTCCTTAACAACAGATCCATGAGAGTCTACGCACCCGCAGCCTCTGCCATCCCAGCCCCAGTCACTTGCGGTGTCCCCCAGGGCTCCTGCGTCTCCCCCACTCTATATAATGTGTTCACGAAACCCCTCTTTGACATATTGGACCGCTTGGGTGTCATCTACACCAACTACGCAGATGACACCCAAATACTGATCCCTTTAACAGGCGACTACTCCACCGACCTCACTGCTCTCAACAACATTTATTCCATTATCCAAGAATGGATGGCCAAGCATGGCCTATGCCTCAATGACGACAAGACCGAACTTCTTCTCCTAGGTTCCCAACCCAGACTTAATAAACTCGACAAACTCTATCAAGCATTCACTATAGACGGCAATAACATCATCGTCTCTAACAGCGTCAAAACCCTAGGAATCTACCTCGACTCCTCCCTCACACTGACAAGACAGATCAATTCCATATCATCAGCCACTGCTTACACCTGTAAACTCATCAATGCCAGCAGACCTTACCTCTCACCATCCAACTGCATCACCTTAGCCAGAGTGCTAGTCCTTTCCAAAGTTGACTACTGCAATGCGTTATACTTGGGAACCAGTCAGAAAAACATCAACAAACTACAAGTCATACAAAACAACGCCTTGCGAGCAGCCCTGAACATACCCAAACATGAACACATTTCGGACGCCAGACGCACCTGCCATTGGCTATCCATACCACAAAGAATTGAATATAAAACCATCTCACTCACACACAAATGCCTAGCTAACCAAGCACCCAGATACCTATCCGACAATCTCAATCACCACACCCCAGCGCGCCCTACCAGATCAGCTCAAACACATTGCTTAAATATCCCAAGATTTAAGCTCCAAAAAGCAGGTGGCTCCAGCTTCCCCGTGCTTGCCTCCAAACTTTGGAATTCACTTCCACTCGAGCTGAGATCAGAACCTTCCTTTCACAGATTTAGACACAACACCAAAATTTGGCTTCTATCCAAAGAAACGTAAACTGCCTAGCCCTACCTTACTAGCATGCACCAAGACTGTAAATTTGTAAATATGTAATCGGTTTGTACATTTCTGTTGTATTATTCTTGTTGTATTCATCGCAAGCGCCTGGATGCCCTAGGGCCAGGCGGCGCTATACAAATAATAAACTAAACTAAACTAAATCAGTTTTGTGAGAGGTAGGCGATTTTTCCGTTTTTTCCCAATAGGAGATGCGTGGACGGAATGGAAGAGGAAGGTAGGAAAGCTGAGTGGGAAGACAGAAAATAACAAGGGGGGTCCTGGGAGCCCCTCTGCCAGACATTAGTCCTGGTTACGATGGCCTTACCCAGAGTCTTTAGGTCACTATCTTTCACAGAGGATAAAGAGTACCTCCTCTGAACAAGAGTACCAACAGCAACCCCAGACAAATGTCTGGCAGAGAGACTCCCAGGACCCCCTCTGTTTTTTGCATATTTAAGTAACTTTGTGTCACACCCTAAATTACTAGGGGAATCCAGACGTGGACCCCTTTTTCACTATTCTTAGAGAGGCACAGCTCCACCATGATGAGGTCCATGTTAGGCAGAAACCTGTGCAGTTCCCTCTGGGACCACTGCAAAAGATTTAGGACTACAGGTGTTTGGCAGTAAACCCACTTGGTAGCAGTCTGTACCACACAGATTCACTTGGTAGCTGTGGCTGAGCAGTCAGACTTCCCTCAAGAAGAGTTAGGCAGTATACAGAGTATTCACAATAGGTCAAAAGCACACAATAGAACAAGTAAACACTGACCAGGGCTTGGTGTAAAAGAGATATAATTATTTATTTAAAACCACATCTAGAAAAACACACAGGCACTAATAGTAAGCAATTCAAAAACACGGTCACTAAAAGATATACACTCACTTAAAAGAATATTAGACAAGTCTTAAGTAAAGCTCCACTTATTTTCAGACAGCGGTGAGCGCTTAACGTAGATGGCACTCTAATAGTTTGTTTTAAAAAGGGAGAGAAAAGCAGAGAAACAGATCCCAACACTTTTACAAGAACGTAACAAGAGAGGAAGGCAAAGTAAAACCGTGAATTCAGAGTCAGTAGGCCGGATCCACTTTAAGGGGATCGAAATGAAATGTGTCCAAGGTCACACGGTTGCAGTGCACAAAAGTCTTGTAATGATTCGAAAAGGAGCTGGACCAAAGAAAGGGACCAGTTAGAGGGTCAAGGTGGCCAGCCCAGTCCAGAAGGTTAAGTAGTTATTATTACCTTGTTGCAATCTTTAGAAAGGGAGGCCTGGCGGACACGGTACCTTAAAGTGGTGAGAACGCTCCAGCGGGGCAGTTGTTCCTGGCAGCGGACGCAAGTCGGTGCTTCGTCCGGGGGAAGAGAGGATCTCGTCGTGGAGGAAGACAGGAGTCCGTTGCACTGCCAGGGAAGAAACCAGCCGCAGAGTTTCTCAGGTACAAGGAGCGGTCCGGCAGTTCAGTGGTGAGTGGCTATCCGGCTGCCGGGGTGCTTGGCACGGGCAGTTCGACCACAAACCGGGCTGGGGTGCGAAGAAAGAAAGGTAAACTGGTTGTGCCCACCAGTCAGGGGAAGAAGCCTCTCCAGCCGGGAGATCTTCTCTGTCGTCGGGAAGTGGTGAGTCGGTTCCTCACGGCTCCACCGGTGGTGTCGTCGTGGTAGGTCGGCTCAGCTTCTCCCTCGTCGGATTCCTAGGTCCTGCGGCGACTTCTGAAGTTCCAGTCCCCAAAGCCCTGCTTTTATGCAGCATGCCCCCATTCACTCAGCCTAGCTGTCACTCAAACATGCTAAGTGGTGAGCCGGCCTGGGACATCACCCCACACGACCATCCTGGAGCTCTGGCTGGGCTACGTTACAGAATTTCCCTCCGGGAATGCATGGGGACCCTGCCAGGGCTCCCTGGGACTGCCGTTGGGCTTGGGGACGTTCAACCCACTTTGAAGTCAGCCTCCCAAGGCCAGGGATATGACTGCCCGCCACCCTTGAGCTCTGGTTGGGTTGTGTTACAGCTTTTCCCTCTGGGAAAGGCCAATGACCCTGCAGAGGCTCCCTGGAACCACAGCTGGACTTGTGGACAGCCATCTCACATGAGGGACAGCCGCCCAAGGCCAGGGACATCACCCCAACCACCCTGGAGCTCTGGCTGGGTTGCATTACACAATTTCCCTCCGGGAATGGATGGGGACCCTGCCGGGGCTCCCTGGGACTACCGCTGTGCTTAGAGAAGGTAGACCCAAATGGTGTTCTGGCTGGGCTGCGTTACAGCCTTTCCCCCTAGAGAGATATTGACAGACTGCCAGGGCTCCCTGGTGGGGAAAAGCTGTAACACAGGCCAGCCAGAGCTCCAAGATGGTCAGAGGTGATGATTCCGGCCTTGGGCCTTGGTCTCCTGTGTGGTTTGACCATCCCCAAACACAGCAGCAGTCCCAGGGACCCCCGCCAGGGTCCCCGACTTTTCCCGGATGGAGAAGCGGTAACGCAGGCCAGCCAGAGCTCCAGGCTGGGCTTGGGGACAGTTGACTCACATGGAAGACAGGTGCAAAAGGCCTGGGATGGTTTATAGTCATAATGTCGAAAAAAAAATGTCGACAAACAAAAATGTCGAAAAAAAAATGTAGAAAACAATAATGTCGACATCCTATACATATAATGTAGAGTCATTTTTTAGAAAAAAAAATGTCGAAAAAAAATGTCAATTAGAACTATCAACACCTCACCCAACACCCCCCTGCCACCACCCTCTCACCCCTCATACTCAACACATTCTAATTATATATTTATTTTTTCACTAAATAATTAAACAAAAAGAGTATCATTTACTATGGGGGGTCCCCCCCCAACCCCCCCTCACCCAACACCCCCCTGCCACCCCCCCACCACCCTCTCACCCCTCATTCTCAACACATAGTAATTATATATTTATTTATTTATTTATTCAATAATTAAATAAATAAAAATAGTATCATTTACTATGGGGGTGTCCCCCCCAACCCCCCTCACCCAACACCCCCTGCCACCCCCAAACCCCGCACCACCCTCTCACCCCTCATACTCAACACATTTTAGTTATATATTTATTTATTTATCTATTTATACAATAAATAGAAAATTTCGAAAAAATATCGACATTATTGTTTGTCGACATTATTTTTTTCGACATTTATTTTTCGAAATTTTGACTGTCGACATTTTTACTGTCGACATTATGACTGCCCACCGCCTGGGATATCACCTCAGACCATCCTACAACTCTGGCTGGCCAGCTTACAGCTTCTCAATGTGGGAAAGGATGGGGACACTGCCGGGCCTCCCTGGAACCTCCGCTAGGCATGGGGATGTTCAACCCAAATGAGGGACAGCCGCCCAAGGCCGGGGACATACCCTCCTCCCCCCGGACTATCTTGGAGCGCTGGCTGGTCTCCGTTACAGCTTCTCCCTTCCCGGAAAGGTCGGGTATCCTGTCGGTGCTCCCTGGGAGTGCTTCTGTGCTTAGAGATGGTCGATCCACATGGGAGACAGCCGCCCAAGGCTAGGGACATCACCCCCGACCATCTTGGTGCTCTGGGTGGCCTGTGTTACAGCTTTTCCCCACCAGGGAGCCCCTGCAGTGACCAATAGCCATCCAATGTGTGGGTGTCTGATTTCTGTATGTGTGACACAATGAATGAGACAGCCCTGCCTGAAACTGACATGAATGCAGTGTGGTATGCTGAAAAGCTGGGTGCTTGCCCCAATCCACATTCCTTGCTATGGGTGTCTGGATGGAAGTGAATAGTCTGAATGCCTGTGAGCCTGATTGGCTGCCTGCCTGCATGAATGCCTTTCTGTGTGATTGGCTGACTGAGCCTGGCTCAGCCAGAGTGAATGAGGGACAGATGTGTATATCTCACTTCCCAATGTGTTCAGAAGCTGAAACTTTAAGCTGCTTATCAAAGCCCAGCTGTAAGAAGAAGAATTGTTGCTGCTTTCCTTCAACGAAATCTAAAAGCTGTCGAGTCTGTCGAGGACTGAGCCGAGAGAGGACATGACTAGGAAACCTCTCCCCGAACTAAGAGTGAACATTTTGCAAAAACTGATCTTCATCGAGGTACCCTGGAAGCCAGTCTCAAAAGGCTGTCGACCGGAGAAGGGGTCCACAGAGAATCTTGAAGTGAAGTACCAGGACATCAAGGCCATCGAAGTCCATTGCCGTCGACTGGGGTTCGGAGGATTTCCGTAACTGCTGGAAGCCAGTCGAGTCGTGCTGCCCAGAAGTGGGGACAGCTTGATGCCATGCTGCTCGACGACCGGAGCTGCAACGCTCCACTTTTGCCAAGAACATTTGAACGTCCTGTAATTACAATTACAATTTACAATATAAAATTACAACGAAGGCCTACCTTGCCATCACGTCGACCACTTTGTCCTGCCTGAGAAGTCGAGGTCGTCAGGGTGCCCAGGTTGGGGGAGGGGGGGTCCTCACTCAGAATTGTGTCTTAGTAGCAAAAGAAGTATTCTGCCAATGTGTAACCTAACTTGCCTTCCTTCCTATTATCTATGTTGATACACCTTACTGCATGATTTTTATGCTACTTTAAAACTATCAGCAGTTGATGCATTTTAAAGGAATCAATAGCTAAGTGTGCTACCACATAGACATTGTATATATTTGCCATATTAGACTTGCCAGAGTACAAAGTGTGTTATTAATTGATGGATATATCTTGAACCTTATTTTTATATAAGGAACTGTGTTAGCACATAACATAGTGTGTGGACATTCCTTTGTGGGGGCTTGGGAACTGCACTGTACTTTAGAACCAGCTCGCATTACCTGCTGAGAGCTTAAGCCTTGGTTGCTCGTCCATTGCTACCACAATGGAGAACCTTGGCTGGGGTGCTCTGTGCTTCTACTCTGCCATATAGAAGGCAGGAGTACAGATACCCCCCTCCAATCTTTACACTGGTGGCATTGGTGGGATGCTAATGTTTTAAGACTCAGTGTGTAACCTCGCCACCTACAAAATAATCCACACTTGTTAATTTGAGGTTTTGTTGTGTATACTAGAACAACTGCATTACAAGCAATGGAATCTATGGCACGTGGCGAATTGACCCGAATGAGGTTACAGGCTCTCCAGAGTCCTTGTGAAACCAGGGAGTTAGACTTTGAAGATAAGTCTAGAGCTGAGCTGCCCTGGTGGACTACCAGACTGATTGTGATGCTCTTTATGAAGGGGCGGAGGGGTGGAACCACTGAAGGCCCTACCCATGGGGTTATTTGTCAGAACTCTCCTTCAATGGGAACCAGTGTCGAGTAGTTGAACTCGTAGTGTAGTAGAAGAGTTCTTCCTACTAATGTACCCCTCTGGATATAAGAAGAAACGTACAGATGAGTCAATTAATCAAAAGATTGGACACAAAACGATACACCGATGGCTGCAAGGAAACACAAGAAACTAGTGTTACTTGAACAACAGTTAATCAACTGAACCAATGCAATAAACCAATAATGCGAAAGCTGACCTGTGCCAGTAACACAGTAGAGGATGACTGCAGGGTCAGCGTAGCAGGAGGCACAGTGTAGGAATTCAAGAGGTAGGGAGTTCTGTAATGATATACCAAGGGTTTATTAGTAAATGGTATAGGCCGGGACAATGAAAGGCTCAAGGTCCTAGATGGCTTACTGTGTTACTGTGCTTGATTGTTCAAGAGCGAAGGATCAGGGCGCCTCTGTGCAAGAAGTTAATCCGTAGGTTGACTGTCCTGAAGGCACGAGGAAATGTAGTAGACGTCCGTAGTTCCGCTGGAATAACCTAACCCGACGGCACTAGGATGCCTAACAATATCCGAGTACACTTAAGGCAGTCTCTAATCCGTGTACTGCTAACGTGCAAGGTTGAAGCAAGTCCACGTAGACAAGAGAGTCAATTGAATGCGGGCAGGTTCCAGAATGTAGCAAGAAGAACAGGGCACTCTGTGTAGCAGCCCGAGTCTGAGTGGAACCAGGTGGCAAGGTACAAGGCGGTGAATCAAAGAAGTCTGTGAAGCAGTCCGAGTCAGTATGGGACCAAGCGGCAAGGTACAAAGTGGTCGACGAAAGCAATCCGTGGAGCAAGCAGGGTCGTTAAGGAATCAGCAATCAGGCCACGGGACGAGACAAGGCAAGGTCCGAGCAGTAGAAACAAGGTCGGCAATAGTAAACAGTAGAAATCACAGGAACGCAGAAACAAGCTCACTGTATGTAATTCAGAAGCACCAATTAGTGAGCAGGCTGGGTTTAAGTCTGCAATGTCACATGACCACGTAGTCCGTTGTATTCTGCACGGGAGACGGTCACCTACGCATGTGTAAGGGGCGCCAACGTTTCCATGGCAACTTCCAACCAGCATGAAATGGAGCTCTATGTCCACACACTGATTTCTTATGAATGCAGGAATGTGTGCCTCGGGACTTTGGATGATACGAGAAGCTTGGTGTAACCCAGACAGGAAGGGTTGGTTTCATCGTGACTGTGGCGGCCTTGCACTTTGCCCTATTACATGTTAGGGAACCGTTCCTTGGTGGAATCCTGACATTATTACTCAGTCTGTTTCTGGGATTGTCACCTCTCCTGCTGCCTCTATTTCTAAACCCTGCACTGCTCTTCAGGGGTAGGCCCTGAAGATTTAACTTTTAAAATTAGAGCTACAAAGGGAACAGTTAGCCTTTCAATATAAAAAGTTGGAGCCAGAAGCAGAGTTGAAGAAAGAGTAGCACTCAAAGATAGAGACACTGAACATCAAAGCCTCCAGCTAGAGAAAGCTTAAGTAGAGACTTCAGCTAAACCATTTGGGGGTGGCAGGTCTCATGCCACTAAATGTATGAAAGATTTGGTGAATGTGTATATGGAGAGTTCAGACATTCTCCAATGGTTGGAAGCATTTGAGATGGCTTGTGAAATCAATGATGCTAACCAACAGCATTGGGCTAAGTGATTGTTAAGTAGAGTGCCTCAGACTGGTTATGACTGTATTTTGAAACTGAGTTTGGAAGAAAGGGGTCAGTATGAGTGCATGGGAACTGCTTTGATTGTCAAGGCTGGCAAGATACCTACTCTATACCTTAAAAGCTTAAGGGAATATAAAAAGAGAGAGAATGTGTGTTGGGTTGACTGGGAGAGTGCTGCACATATGAATATGATTGGGTGTATTGATGAATACAAGGTGAAACCGTTGGTTGAATTGTCCCACCTTTTGTTTTTTGAGCATTTTTCTGAAGCCTGTTCACCCGAGCTGCGTCAATACATTGCTGATAAGAACATTTTCATTTCCTTTAAGCTGGCAAGGCTGGCTGACAAGTGGGTCTCCCACCAGTTGAGCCCTAAGGAACCGAGTTGGAACAACAGGGACAAAGAGAAACAACCTCTTAGAATGCTGAGGAGTCCCATAAGCAATCACAGTCGAGTAAACCTAAACCTCCCTCTCCTAAGAACCAAAAATCTAGTGGGGATAAGTCTCCAGGGGGTGGGAGCAACAGTAGCAGTTATTCTGCTGTAAAGCATGCTCCCAGTGGACTCAGTACTGTACCTCGCATGCCTATCTCTAGCCTGTATACGCCATCGAGCATAGGGCTAGATCCCCTGCCCATCTCCTCTGGGGCAAGCATACTGCCCCTTACAGCAACCTTTTTTCCACTGCTCCAGCCAGCAACCTGAACTGCTTCAAGCCTTCACTGAACCCTGTTTTTGCTGTACGGTCTAACACAAACTACTTTCACATTGTGTTGTGCCTTATGGTCGCTTAGAGACCACTGTGACATTGTGTTGTGCCTTATGGTCGCTTAGAGACCACTGTGACATTGTGTTGTGCCTTATGGTCGCTTAGAGACCACTGTGACATTGTGTTGTGCCTTAGGGTCGCTTAGAGACCACTGTGACATAGTGTTATGCCTTAAGGTCGCTTAGAGACCACTGTGACATTGTGTTGTGCCTTAGGGTCGCTTAGAGACCACTGTGACATTGTGTTGTGCCTTAGGGTCGCTTAGAGACCACTGTGACATAGTGTTATGCCTTAAGGTCGCTTAGAGACCACTGTGACATTGTGTTGTGCCTTAGGGTCGCTTAGAGACCACTGTGACATAGTGTTATGCCTTAGGGTCGCTTAGAGACCACTGTGACATTGTGTTGTGCCTTATGGTCGCTTAGAGACCACTGTGACATTGTGTAGTGCCTCATGGTCGCTTAGGTACACTGTGTATTAGCACTGTGTATTAGAACTGTGTATTAGCACTGTGTACTAGCATTTCTCTGATTCTCTGCGTTAGTACCCTCACTGCAGCACCATTGTGCACTTACATTGCGTACTAGCTTCTCTCTGATGATTTTGTGCGCCAGTTCCCTCTAAATTCAGATATGATAACCTGGACCTTCCTCATTATGTTCCCATTCTGCCTGGTCCCCCATGACACCCCTTGTACAGGGCCACACTTTCGCTTACACCCCAATGGCCTCAGCAGACTAGCCTGCCCCAGACATTATCCCATACCCTGCCCCACCCCCTTCCTACCCAACATCAACCCCTTCCAGCCTACCTCCTCCATCGACTCTCATCGCACAGCAGACACCTCCAGCCCCCAAGAAGCATCACAAACTACTCCCATCGGCCAATCCACTATCACGAACCTCACTACCAGCAAATCCTATCCCTGCTCAGGCTTATCGAGACTCACCCGACTCAGATCCAGAACACACACACCCGTATCCTTCCTCAATCTAGGCAACAAACAAAATATAACCTTAACCAAATCTGCCCCTTCCTGCACACGCCCTACACTTCCGTCAGACCAGATATCACACGGCCTGAACGCACCCTCCCCCCGCACCCACATCAAAAAATCATGCATCACCACCGAAACCATCAAAGGTGCACTCATCAATGCGAGATCTGTAGTCGCCCATGCCCTAGACATAGCCGACATTATTTCCTTCAATGATCTCGACTTCATAGCTATTACAGAGACCTGGCTCCACCCAGCGTCTGGCCCCTCTCTATCACTTGCTATACCCAATGACTATACCATCTACCGTGCAGACAGACAAACAGCTAAAGGTGGTGGAGTAGCCATTATTGCAAAAAGCTCCATCAACATAAGACACATACAAAACCAATCACTGCCATCAGCGGAACTACTCACCCTCAAACTATACACAACGCACACAAGCACTATCACCATCCACCTCATTTACAGACCGCCAGGCCCTATACTATCCTTTAATGACGACATAGCCCTTTTACTCTCTGACAATATCAAACCTAACTCTCGACTACTCATCCTAGGAGACTTTAATCTAGGTCTCAATGATGAGAAAGATGACAAAGCTCACACTGTCGCCAACACAATTTCAGAATTAGGACTCGCCCACCATATCACACAACCCACACACAACAAAGGCCGCATCCTTGACTGGATAGCTGACCTCAACTGCAACACTACCATCCTTTCCAACACTCCATGCGCTTGGAATGATCACCACCTTATTACCTTCACCATCAACAAAGGCACTCAAACACCAGGGCCTTCCTCCAATGCCCCACCCACACTCACAAGAAACAACAAAAATATCACACTAGAGAAACTCCTCCCGTTACTCCAACCCATCATCGACTTCTCACCCACCATGACCAACCCTACTGAACTAGTAGAGTTATACAACACAACTATCCTCAAGGCCATAAACACCATAGCACCACTCAAGCTTCGGAAAGCCAAACCACGAGCACACCTCAATTCTTGGTTCACCCCCAAACTAAAAACACTCCGCAAATCCAAAAGACAAGCTGAATTAGCATGGAAACAGTCACCATCCACTATTAATAAGACATCTTACGCACTGGCATCGAACATCTATAAATCAGCCATCATCCAGTCTAAAAAAAACATGTACAATGAAAGAATCAGCAACGCCAAATCTAATACCAAAGAGCTATTCAATATCCTGAGAGAACTCGAATCACCCTCCCCCACTCCAGACACTTGTAACAAAGACATCCACTGGTGCACGAGCATCCAGGAAGCACTCCTAGGCAAAATTGCCACACTACAAGCCAAAATCCTGACAAAGAAAGAAAGCCTCACCCTCACTGATAACATCACCCCCTCTACACACACCCACACCACCCCCCAAAATGATGACAATAACCTCTTTGAGTTTTCCACCATAACCATCAAAGAGGTTGAAGAAATAATCTACTCTCTTAAACCGTCCAAATGCCAAGGCGATACCTGCCCAGCCCCAGTCATTAAAGATGCAGCCAAACAACTTGCTCCCTTCATCACTTCCCTCATCAACTCATCTTTCACCTCCAACATAGTGCCCAACAACCTCAAGGACTCCTGGGTTCTTCCTTTACTTAAGAAGCCCACCCTTGACCCTAATGTCCCCACCAACTACAGACCCATTACGACCGTACCCTTCCTACTAAAAATCCTCGACAGAGCTGCCTATCTTCAGATACAGAACCACCTTGAGAAAAATAACTTACTAGGACTCAGACAATCAGGATTCCGCCCCAAACACGGCACTGAGACCGCCCTGATTGACCTTAAGATACAGATGGACAACATTAAAGACAATGGTAAACTAGCCATCCTTCTCCTTCTTGACTTATCGGCCGCCTTCGACCTGGTCAACCACGACATCCTCTGCAAACATCTATCCTCAGCAGCCAAATTTTCAGATAACGCCAACGCATGGATCCATTCCTTCCTTAACAACAGATCCATGAGAGTCTACGCACCCGCAGCCTCTGCCATCCCAGCCCCAGTCACTTGCGGTGTCCCCCAGGGCTCCTGCGTCTCCCCCACTCTATATAATGTGTTCACGAAACCCCTCTTTGACATATTGGACCGCTTGGGTGTCATCTACACCAACTACGCAGATGACACCCAAATACTGATCCCTTTAACAGGCGACTACTCCACCGACCTCACTGCTCTCAACAACATTTATTCCATTATCCAAGAATGGATGGCCAAGCATGGCCTATGCCTCAATGACGACAAGACCGAACTTCTTCTCCTAGGTTCCCAACCCAGACTTAATAAACTCGACAAACTCTATCAAGCATTCACTATAGACGGCAATAACATCATCGTCTCTAACAGCGTCAAAACCCTAGGAATCTACCTCGACTCCTCCCTCACACTGACAAGACAGATCAATTCCATATCATCAGCCACTGCTTACACCTGTAAACTCATCAATGCCAGCAGACCTTACCTCTCACCATCCAACTGCATCACCTTAGCCAGAGCGCTAGTCCTTTCCAAAGTTGACTACTGCAATGCGTTATACTTGGGAACCAGTCAGAAAAACATCAACAAACTACAAGTCATACAAAACAACGCCTTGCGAGCAGCCCTGAACATACCCAAACATGAACACATTTCGGACGCCAGACGCACCTGCCATTGGCTATCCATACCACAAAGAATTGAATATAAAACCATCTCACTCACACACAAATGCCTAGCTAACCAAGCACCCAGATACCTATCCGACAATCTCAATCACCACACCCCAGCGCGCCCTACCAGATCAGCTCAAACACATTGCTTAAATATCCCAAGATTTAAGCTCCAAAAAGCAGGTGGCTCCAGCTTCCCCGTGCTTGCCTCCAAACTTTGGAATTCACTTCCACTCGAGCTGAGATCAGAACCTTCCTTTCACAGATTTAGACACAACACCAAAATTTGGCTTCTATCCAAAGAAACGTAAACTGCCTAGCCCTACCTTACTAGCATGCACCAAGACTGTAAATTTGTAAATATGTAATCGGTTTGTACATTTCTGTTGTATTATTCTTGTTGTATTCATCGCAAGCGCCTGGATGCCCTAGGGCCAGGCGGCGCTATACAAATAATAAACTAAACTAAACTAAATCAGTTTTGTGAGAGGTAGGCGATTTTTCCGTTTTTTCCCAATAGGAGATGCGTGGACGGAATGGAAGAGGAAGGTAGGAAAGCTGAGTGGGAAGACAGAAAATAACAAGGGGGGTCCTGGGAGCCCCTCTGCCAGACATTAGTCCTGGTTACGATGGCCTTACCCAGAGTCTTTAGGTCACTATCTTTCACAGAGGATAAAGAGTACCTCCTCTGAACAAGAGTACCAACAGCAACCCCAGACAAATGTCTGGCAGAGAGACTCCCAGGACCCCCTCTGTTTTTTGCATATTTAAGTAACTTTGTGTCACACCCTAAATTACTAGGGGAATCCAGACGTGGACCCCTTTTTCACTATTCTTAGAGAGGCACAGCTCCACCATGATGAGGTCCATGTTAGGCAGAAACCTGTGCAGTTCCCTCTGGGACCACTGCAAAAGATTTAGGACTACAGGTGTTTGGCAGTAAACCCACTTGGTAGCAGTCTGTACCACACAGATTCACTTGGTAGCTGTGGCTGAGCAGTCAGACTTCCCTCAAGAGTTAGGCAGTATACAGAGTATTCACAATAGGTCAAAAGCACACAATAGAACAAGTAAACACTGACCAGGGCTTGGTGTAAAAGAGATATAATTATTTATTTAAAACCACATCTAGAAAAACACACAGGCACTAATAGTAAGCAATTTAAAAACACGGTCACTAAAAGATATACACTCACTTAAAAGAATATTAGACAAGTCTTAAGTAAAGCTCCACTTATTTTCAGACAGCGGTGAGCGCTTAACGTAGATGGCACTCTAATAGTTTGTTTTAAAAAGGGAGAGAAAAGCAGAGAAACAGATCCCAACACTTTTACAAGAACGTAACAAGAGAGGAAGGCAAAGTAAAACCGTGAATTCAGAGTCAGTAGGCCGGATCCACTTTAAGGGGATCGAAATGAAATGTGTCCAAGGTCACACGGTTGCAGTGCACAAAAGTCTTGTAATGATTCGAAAAGGAGCTGGACCAAAGAAAGGGACCAGTTAGAGGGTCAAGGTGGCCAGCCCAGTCCAGAAGGTTAAGTAGTTATTATTACCTTGTTGCAATCTTTAGAAAGGGAGGCCTGGCGGACACGGTACCTTAAAGTGGTGAGAACGCTCCAGCGGGGCAGTTGTTCCTGGCAGCGGACGCAAGTCGGTGCTTCGTCCGGGGGAAGAGAGGATCTCGTCGTGGAGGAAGACAGGAGTCCGTTGCACTGCCAGGGAAGAAACCAGCCGCAGAGTTTCTCAGGTACAAGGAGCGGTCCGGCAGTTCAGTGGTGAGTGGCTATCCGGCTGCCGGGGTGCTTGGCACGGGCAGTTCGACCACAAACCGGGCTGGGGTGCGAAGAAAGAAAGGTAAACTGGTTGTGCCCACCAGTCAGGGGAAGAAGCCTCTCCAGCCGGGAGATCTTCTCTGTCGTCGGGAAGTGGTGAGTCGGTTCCTCACGGCTCCACCGGTGGTGTCGTCGTGGTAGGTCGGCTCAGCTTCTCCCTCGTCGGATTCCTAGGTCCTGTGGCGACTTCTGAAGTTCCAGTCCCCAAAGCCCTGCTTTTATGCAGCATGCCCCCATTCACTCAGCCTAGCTGTCACTCAAACATGCTAAGTGGTGAGCCGGCCTGGGACATCACCCCACACGACCATCCTGGAGCTCTGGCTGGGCTACGTTACAGAATTTCCCTCCGGGAATGCATGGGGACCCTGCCAGGGCTCCCTGGGACTGCCGTTGGGCTTGGGGACGTTCAACCCACTTTGAAGTCAGCCTCCCAAGGCCAGGGATATGACTGCCCGCCACCCTTGAGCTCTGGTTGGGTTGTGTTACAGCTTTTCCCTCTGGGAAAGGCCAATGACCCTGCAGAGGCTCCCTGGAACCACAGCTGGACTTGTGGACAGCCATCCCACATGAGGGACAGCCGCCCAAGGCCAGGGACATCACCCCAACCACCCTGGAGCTCTGGCTGGGTTGCATTACACAATTTCCCTCCGGGAATGGATGGGGACCCTGCCGGGGCTCCCTGGGACTACCGCTGTGCTTAGAGAAGGTAGACTCAAATGGTGTTCTGGCTGGGCTGCGTTACAGCCTTTCCCCCTAGAGAGATATTGACAGACTGCCAGGGCTCCCTGGTGGGGAAAAGCTGTAACACAGGCCAGCCAGAGCTCCAAGATGGTCAGAGGTGATGATTCCGGCCTTGGGCCTTGGTCTCCTGTGTGGTTTGACCATCCCCAAACACAGCAGCAGTCCCAGGGACCCCCGCCAGGGTCCCCGACTTTTCCCGGATGGAGAAGCGGTAACGCAGGCCAGCCAGAGCTCCAGGCTCGGCTTGGGGACAGTTGACTCACATGGAAGACAGGTGCAAAAGGCCTGGGATGGTTTATAGTCATAATGTCGAAAAAAAAATGTCGACAAACAAAAATGTCGACAAACAAAAATGTAGAAAACAATAATGTCGACATCCTATACATATAATGTAGAGTCATTTTTTAGAAAAAAAAATGTCGAAAAAAAAATGTCAATTAGAACTATCAACACCTCACCCAACACCCCCCTGCCACCACTCTCTCACCCCTCATACTCAACACATTCTAATTATATATTTATTTTTTCACTAAATAATTAAACAAAAAGAGTATCATTTACTATGGGGGGTCCCCCCCCAACCCCCCCTCACCCAACACCCCCCTGCCACCCCCCCACACCCCCCCACCACCCTCTCACCCCTCATTCTCAACACATAGTAATTATATATTTATTTATTTATTTATTCAATAATTAAATAAATAAAAATAGTATCATTTACTATGGGGGTGTCCCCCCCAACCCCCCTCACCCAACACCCCCTGCCACCCCCAAACCCCGCACCACCCTCTCACCCCTCATACTCAACACATTTTAGTTATATATTTATTTATTTATCTATTTATACAATAAATAGAAAATTTCGAAAAAATATCGAAAAAATGTCGACATTATTGTTTGTCGACATTATTTTTTTCGACATTTATTTTTCGAAATTTTGACTGTCGACATTTTTACTGTCGACATTATGACTGCCCACCGCCTGGGATATCACCTCAGACCATCCTACAACTCTGGCTGGCCAGCTTACAGCTTCTCAATGTGGGAAAGGATGGGGACACTGCCGGGCCTCCCTGGAACCTCCGCTAGGCATGGGGATGTTCAACCCAAATGAGGGACAGCCGCCCAAGGCCGGGGACATACCCTCCTCCCCCCGGACTATCTTGGAGCGCTGGCTGGTCTCCGTTACAGCTTCTCCCTTCCCGGAAAGGTCGGGTATCCTGTCGGTGCTCCCTGGGAGTGCTTCTGTGCTTAGAGATGGTCGATCCACATGGGAGACAGCCGCCCAAGGCTAGGGACATCACCCCCGACCATCTTGGTGCTCTGGGTGGCCTGTGTTACAGCTTTTCCCCACCAGGGAGCCCCTGCAGTGACCAATAGCCATCCAATGTGTGGGTGTCTGATTTCTGTATGTGTGACACAATGAATGAGACAGCCCTGCCTGAAACTGACATGAATGCAGTGTGGTATGCTGAAAGGCTGGGTGCTTGCCCCAATCCACATTCCTTGCTATGGGTGTCTGGATGGAAGTGAATAGTCTGAATGCCTGTGAGCCTGATTGGCTGCCTGCCTGCATGAATGCCTTTCTGTGTGATTGGCTGACTGAGCCTGGCTCAGCCAGAGTGAATGAGGGACAGATGTGTATATCTCACTTCCCAATGTGTTCAGAAGCTGAAACTTTAAGCTGCTTATCAAAGCCCAGCTGTAAGAAGAAGAATTGTTGCTGCTTTCCTTCAACGAAATCTAAAAGCTGTCGAGTCTGTCGAGGACTGAGCCGAGAGAGGACATGACTAGGAAACCTCTCCCCGAACTAAGAGTGAACATTTTGCAAAAACTGATCTTCATCGAGGTACCCTGGAAGCCAGTCTCAAAAGGCTGTCGACCGGAGAAGGGGTCCACAGAGAATCTTGAAGTGAAGTACCAGGACATCAAGGCCATCGAAGTCCATTGCCGTCGACTGGGGTTCGGAGGATTTCCGTAACTGCTGGAAGCCAGTCGAGTCGTGCTGCCCAGAAGTGGGGACAGCTTGATGCCATGCTGCTCGACGACCGGAGCTGCAACGCTCCACTTTTGCCAAGAACATTTGAACGTCCTGTAATTACAATTACAATTTACAATATAAAATTACAACGAAGGCCTACCTTGCCATCACGTCGACCACTTTGTCCTGCCTGAGAAGTCGAGGTCGTCAGGGTGCCCAGGTTGGGGGAGGGGGGGTCCTCACTCAGAATTGTGTCTTAGTAGCAAAAGAAGTATTCTGCCAATGTGTAACCTAACTTGCCTTCCTTCCTATTATCTATGTTGATACACCTTACTGCATGATTTTTATGCTACTTTAAAACTATCAGCAGTTGATGCATTTTAAAGGAATCAATAGCTAAGTGTGCTACCACATAGACATTGTATATATTTGCCATATTAGACTTGCCAGAGTACAAAGTGTGTTATTAATTGATGGATATATCTTGAACCTTATTTTTATATAAGGAACTGTGTTAGCACATAACATAGTGTGTGGACATTCCTTTGTGGGGGCTTGGGAACTGCACTGTACTTTAGAACCAGCTCGCATTACCTGCTGAGAGCTTAAGCCTTGGTTGCTCGTCCATTGCTACCACAATGGAGAACCTTGGCTGGGGTGCTCTGTGCTTCTACTCTGCCATATAGAAGGCAGGAGTACAGATACCCCCCTCCAATCTTTACACTGGTGGCATTGGTGGGATGCTAATGTTTTAAGACTCAGTGTGTAACCTCGCCACCTACAAAATAATCCACACTTGTTAATTTGAGGTTTTGTTGTGTATACTAGAACAACTGCATTACAAGCAATGGAATCTATGGCACGTGGCGAATTGACCCGAATGAGGTTACAGGCTCTCCAGAGTCCTTGTGAAACCAGGGAGTTAGACTTTGAAGATAAGTCTAGAGCTGAGCTGCCCTGGTGGACTACCAGACTGATTGTGATGCTCTTTATGAAGGGGCGGAGGGGTGGAACCACTGAAGGCCCTACCCATGGGGTTATTTGTCAGAACTCTCCTTCAATGGGAACCACTGTCGAGTAGTTGAACTCGTAGTGTAGTAGAAGAGTTCTTCCTACTAATGTACCCCTCTGGATATAAGAAGAAACGTACAGATGAGTCAATTAATCAAAAGATTGGACACAAAACGATACACCGATGGCTGCAAGGAAACACAAGAAACTAGTGTTACTTGAACAACAGTTAATCAACTGAACCAATGCAATAAACCAATAATGCGAAAGCTGACCTGTGCCAGTAACACAGTAGAGGATGACTGCAGGGTCAGCGTAGCAGGAGGCACAGTGTAGGAATTCAAGAGGTAGGGAGTTCTGTAATGATATACCAAGGGTTTATTAGTAAATGGTATAGGCCGGGACAATGAAAGGCTCAAGGTCCTAGATGGCTTACTGTGTTACTGTGCTTGATAGTTCAAGAGCGAAGGATCAGGGCGCCTCTGTGCAAGAAGTTAATCCGTAGGTTGACTGTCCTGAAGGCACGAGGAAATGTAGTAGACGTCCGTAGTTCCGCTGGAATAACCTAACCCGACGGCACTAGGATGCCTAACAATATCCGAGTACACTTAAGGCAGTCTCTAATCCGTGTACTGCTAACGTGCAAGGTTGAAGCAAGTCCACGTAGACAAGAGAGTCAATTGAATGCGGGCAGGTTCCAGAATGTAGCAAGAAGAACAGGGCACTCTGTGTAGCAGCCCGAGTCTGAGTGGAACCAGGTGGCAAGGTACAAGGCGGTGAATCAAAGAAGTCTGTGAAGCAGTCCGAGTCAGTATGGGACCAAGCGGCAAGGTACAAAGTGGTCGACGAAAGCAATCCGTGGAGCAAGCAGGGTCGTTAAGGAATCAGCAATCAGGCCACGGGACGAGACAAGGCAAGGTCCGAGCAGTAGAAACAAGGTCGGCAATAGTAAACAGTAGAAATCACAGGAACGCAGAAACAAGCTCACTGTATGTAATTCAGAAGCACCAATTAGTGAGCAGGCTGGGTTTAAGTCTGCAATGTCACATGACCACGTAGTCCGTTGTATTCTGCACGGGAGACGGTCACCTACGCATGTGTAAGGGGCGCCAACGTTTCCATGGCAACTTCCAACCAGCATGAAATGGAGCTCTATGTCCACACACTGATTTCTTATGAATGCAGGAATGTGTGCCTCGGGACTTTGGATGATACGAGAAGCTTGGTGTAACCCAGACAGGAAGGGTTGGTTTCATCGTGACTGTGGCGGCCTTGCACTTTGCCCTATTACATGTTAGGGAACCGTTCCTTGGTGGAATCCTGACATTATTACTCAGTCTGTTTCTGGGATTGTCACCTCTCCTGCTGCCTCTATTTCTAAACCCTGCACTGCTCTTCAGGGGTAGGCCCTGAAGATTTAACTTTTAAAATTAGAGCTACAAAGGGAACAGTTAGCCTTTCAATATAAAAAGTTGGAGCCAGAAGCAGAGTTGAAGAAAGAGTAGCACTCAAAGATAGAGACACTGAACATCAAAGCCTCCAGCTAGAGAAAGCTTAAGTAGAGACTTCAGCTAAACCATTTGGGGGTGGCAGGTCTCATGCCACTAAATGTATGAAAGATTTGGTGAATGTGTATATGGAGAGTTCAGACATTCTCCAATGGTTGGAAGCATTTGAGATGGCTTGTGAAATCAATGATGCTAACCAACAGCATTGGGCTAAGTGATTGTTAAGTAGAGTGCCTCAGACTGGTTATGACTGTATTTTGAAACTGAGTTTGGAAGAAAGGGGTCAGTATGAGTGCATGGGAACTGCTTTGATTGTCAAGGCTGGCAAGATACCTACTCTATACCTTAAAAGCTTAAGGGAATATAAAAAGAGAGAGAATGTGTGTTGGGTTGACTGGGAGAGTGCTGCACATATGAATATGATTGGGTGTATTGATGAATACAAGGTGAAACCGTTGGTTGAATTGTCCCACCTTTTGTTTTTTGAGCATTTTTCTGAAGCCTGTTCACCCGAGCTGCGTCAATACATTGCTGATAAGAACATTTTCATTTCCTTTAAGCTGGCAAGGCTGGCTGACAAGTGGGTCTCCCACCAGTTGAGCCCTAAGGAACCGAGTTGGAACAACAGGGACAAAGAGAAACAACCTCTTAGAATGCTGAGGAGTCCCATAAGCAATCACAGTCGAGTAAACCTAAACCTCCCTCTCCTAATAACCAAAAATCTAGTGGGGATAAGTCTCCAGGGGGTGGGAGCAACAGTAGCAGTTATTCTGCTGTAAAGCATGCTCCCAGTGGACTCAGTACTGTACCTCGCATGCCTATCTCTAGCCTGTATACGCCATCGAGCATAGGGCTAGATCCCCTGCCCATCTCCTCTGGGGCAAGCATACTGCCCCTTACAGCAACCTTTTTTCCACTGCTCCAGCCAGCAACCTGAACTGCTTCAAGCCTTCACTGAACCCTGTTTTTGCTGTACGGTCTAACACAAACTACTTTCACATTGTGTTGTGCCTTATGGTCGCTTAGAGACCACTGTGACATTGTGTTGTGCCTTATGGTCGCTTAGAGACCACTGTGACATTGTGTTGTGCCTTATGGTCGCTTAGAGACCACTGTGACATTGTGTTGTGCCTTAGGGTCGCTTAGAGACCACTGTGACATAGTGTTATGCCTTAAGGTCGCTTAGAGACCACTGTGACATTGTGTTGTGCCTTAGGGTCGCTTAGAGACCACTGTGACATTGTGTTGTGCCTTAGGGTCGCTTAGAGACCACTGTGACATAGTGTTATGCCTTAAGGTCGCTTAGAGACCACTGTGACATTGTGTTGTGCCTTAGGGTCGCTTAGAGACCACTGTGACATAGTGTTATGCCTTAGGGTCGCTTAGAGACCACTGTGACATTGTGTTGTGCCTTATGGTCGCTTAGAGACCACTGTGACATTGTGTAGTGCCTCATGGTCGCTTAGAGTACACTGTGTATTAGCACTGTGTATTAGAACTGTGTATTAGCACTGTGTACTAGCATTTCTCTGATTCTCTGCGTTAGTACCCTCACTGCAGCACCATTGTGCACTTACATTGCGTACTAGCTTCTCTCTGATGATTTTGTGCGCCAGTTCCCTCTAAATTCAGATATGATAACCTGGACCTTCCTCATTATGTTCCCATTCTGCCTGGTCCCCCATGACACCCCTTGTACAGGGCCACACTTTCGCTTACACCCCAATGGCCTCAGCAGACTAGCCTGCCCCAGACATTATCCCATACCCTGCCCCACCCCCTTCCTACCCAACATCAACCCCTTCCAGCCTACCTCCTCCATCGACTCTCATCGCACAGCAGACACCTCCAGCCCCCAAGAAGCATCACAAACTACTCCCATCGGCCAATCCACTATCACGAACCTCACTACCAGCAAATCCTATCCCTGCTCAGGCTTATCGAGACTCACCCGACTCAGATCCAGAACACACACACCCGTATCCTTCCTCAATCTAGGCAACAAACAAAATATAACCTTAACCAAATCTGCCCCTTCCTGCACACGCCCTACACTTCCGTCAGACCAGATATCACACGGCCTGAACGCACCCTCCCCCCGCACCCACATCAAAAAATCATGCATCACCACCGAAACCATCAAAGGTGCACTCATCAATGCGAGATCTGTAGTCGCCCATGCCCTAGACATAGCCGACATTATTTCCTTCAATGATCTCGACTTCATAGCTATTACAGAGACCTGGCTCCACCCAGCGTCTGGCCCCTCTCTATCACTTGCTATACCCAATGACTATACCATCTACCGTGCAGACAGACAAACAGCTAAAGGTGGTGGAGTAGCCATTATTGCAAAAAGCTCCATCAACATAAGACACATACAAAACCAATCACTGCCATCAGCGGAACTACTCACCCTCAAACTATACACAACGCACACAAGCACTATCACCATCCACCTCATTTACAGACCGCCAGGCCCTAGACTATCCTTTAATGACGACATAGCCTTTTACTCTCTGACAATATCAAACCTAACTCTCGACTACTCATCCTAGGAGACTTTAATCTAGGTCTCAATGATGAGAAAGATGACAAAGCTCACACTGTCGCCAACACAATTTCAGAATTAGGACTCGCCCACCATATCACACAACCCACACACAACAAAGGCCGCATCCTTGACTGGATAGCTGACCTCAACTGCAACACTACCATCCTTTCCAACACTCCATGCGCTTGGAATGATCACCACCTTATTACCTTCACCATCAACAAAGGCACTCAAACACCAGGGCCTTCCTCCAATGCCCCACCCACACTCACAAGAAACAACAAAAATATCACACTAGAGAAACTCCTCCCGTTACTCCAACCCATCATCGACTTCTCACCCACCATGACCAACCCTACTGAACTAGTAGAGTTATACAACACAACTATCCTCAAGGCCATAAACACCATAGCACCACTCAAGCTTCGGAAGCCAAACCACGAGCACACCTCAATTCTTGGTTCACCCCCAAACTAAAAACACTCCGCAAATCCAAAAGACAAGCTGAATTAGCATGGAAACAGTCACCATCCACTATTAATAAGACATCTTACGCACTGGCATCGAACATCTATAAATCAGCCATCATCCAGTCTAAAAAAAACATGTACAATGAAAGAATCAGCAACGCCAAATCTAATACCAAAGAGCTATTCAATATCCTGAGAGAACTCGAATCACCCTCCCCCACTCCAGACACTTGTAACAAAGACATCCACTGGTGCACGAGCATCCAGGAAGCACTCCTAGGCAAAATTGCCACACTACAAGCCAAAATCCTGACAAAGAAAGAAAGCCTCACCCTCACTGATAACATCACCCCCTCTACACACACCCCACACCACCCCCCAAAATGATGACAATAACCTCTTTGAGTTTTCCACCATAACCATCAAAGAGGTTGAAGAAATAATCTACTCTCTTAAACCGTCCAAATGCCAAGGCGATACCTGCCCAGCCCCAGTCATTAAAGATGCAGCCAAACAACTTGCTCCCTTCATCACTTCCCTCATCAACTCATCTTTCACCTCCAACATAGTGCCCAACAACCTCAAGGACTCCTGGGTTCTTCCTTTACTTAAGAAGCCACCCTTGACCCTAATGTCCCCACCAACTACAGACCCATTACGACCGTACCCTTCCTACTAAAAATCCTCGACAGAGCTGCCTATCTTCAGATACAGAACCACCTTGAGAAAAATAACTTACTAGGACTCAGACAATCAGGATTCCG